>NC_135353.1:26714993-36714993 GCF_023851605.1 Tamandua tetradactyla
GAGATTTGCACAACTCTCCCCAGGATCCTGGAACCCAGAAGTCTTTCATGCGAGGATGCTGTTGGGAATGGCCAGGTAGCGACGGAAAGAATTTTGCTTTTCCACAGTGGCATCTATCCCCTGCACCCCCCTGGGATACTACTGGCCCCACGAATTTGCAGAGTTCTGGCGAATTGCTCTTGTGAAGGGATCATTGTTCCTCAGCTTCCCCCTGTGCTGCAGAGCTTTCACAGCTGCTTTCTGTTTTATCTAATATCCTGAGGCAGACGTCAAAGGACACAGACCATCGAAAGAGTCCAATCCCCACTCATACTCGGCATCGTGAGCCAAAATCTAGAGGAAGCCCGTGATCTCCTCAGATGTGTCTCAAACTCTTAAAACCTCCCTGGACAGCAAAAGTTTCCCTTCTACTGATCAGTAGCCATAAATTGCTGATAATAACCCACCCTGGCTAATCTCACCTGCATAAGACCCAGTACCTGCTTTCCCAGCAGAGCAATGCATATTGCATTCAGGGATATCATCCACAGGACTGTCTCATTCTGGCCGTTCAAGGTATTGAAAGAAATCCGTGAATATTCCAATCTTGCCAGCTTTCTTCCTTTCCTCCTTCCTTCTTCCTTCTTCCTTCCTTCTTCTCACTTCCACCACGGAGACACGCAGGATTGTGAGCTTTGGAAATGCTCACCGCAGTTCTTTAACCTAAATCTTTCCTCTCCGGCAAATCAAGCCCCAAAAGCCCTGAGTCATTTCAGATTATAGGGTCCTTCTCCCCTGATCCACGCCCACAGCCCATTGATGCGGAGAAAAAACCTTGGTACTAGCTGGAAGGCTTCTTCCCAGCCTGGCCTTCTACTCAGAAGGTTCTGGGAGTCCGGAGGCGAAGCTACCAGGACTCAGAGGTTTGGATTTCCCAGAGTGAAGCCCAGGAGGGAAGAAGGCCCTGGTTGGTTTTTTTGCTCCTCAGCCCCATCTGCTGGTAGATTGCTGCATTGCAGATGTGCGCCGAGAGCCCAGTTAAATGTGGAGTGCCAGCCTGCTGCTGAAAACAGGGTGTGGAAATAGGACTGCATTTACACAATGGAGTTAAAGAAAAGTTTTCCTGGAATACAGGAGATCCCTAAGGCATCTCTTAGTACTACCATGCCCTGTGATTAAACTCAATGGAAACTGCAACAACTCAATCCAGGCAGTAGGTTTATTCATCAAAATGTAAGGCATCCAGATTGTTCCTATGCCAGATAATCCCTGAAACCCAGAGATACCAGTCTCTCCAGAATATCAACAGTTCCATTCCCCAACCCCATAAGATTAAGACTCCTTTCCAGTATGAAGAAGTTAAAATGGTCATTGCCATGATATCACTGAAGATTGAGGGAATGATCAGGTGAGAAGGAGAGTGTAACTGAGTAATTAGAATTTGGCAAGTGATTATGACTACTGACTCAGTATGTAGATATTTCATTTTAGTTTCTGGTATAATAGAATAGCAGAGGGGAAACCTGAGATTGTTGAGCTGTGGTCCATTGTTTTGATAATGATTGTATAACAGCATAGATTTTGTTTATGCTGTTCATTATTTTATTTATTTCAGTTTATGTTTCAGAAATCTAAAACCTGCAGATTGTTCCTGTGGCAGAGAAGTCCTGAAACCTAGAGGTTCCAATTTCCCAAGGACATCAACCAGTTGTATCTCTGTACCCGATAATGTCAACACCCTTTCTCAACGTAAATCCCTGAAGATGAGAGAAGGATCAAATGAGAGGAGGAGTTGTAACAAAGAAGATAGGATTTAACAAATGCGTATAACTACTGAATCAGTATATTGATTCTTTCTAGTCTCCAGTGTATCAGAGCACCTAGAAGGAAATCCTGCAATTATGGAACTGTATTCATACCATGCCTTGAAGTTTGTTTTATTATGACTTGTTCAAATGTACTTTGAAATTATCATTTTTTTCTGCATACATGTATATTTCTCAATAAAAAATGTTTCAGTTAACAGAAGTGCAATATCATTAGTAATCAGGGAAATGCTAGTGTATTACTCAGGATATTTAGAGAAACAGAACCAATAGGAGGTATCTGTAATATGAGATTTATAAAAGTGTCTTACACAACTGTGGGATGCAAGAGTCCAAAATCCATAGGACAGGCCACAAAGCTGGCAAATCCAATGAAGGTCCACAACAAACTCCACAGGAGAGGCTGGTTGGCGGGAAAAAAAAGCGCGAATGCTCTCTTCTCCCTGAAAAATCTTCAGTTGACTGGATAAATCCAGCTGATTGGGGTGGACCACGGTGACTCAGCAGGCACAGTTCCCGCCTGCCATGCTGGAGACACGGGTTCAATTCCTGATCCTGCCTATGCAAAAAAAAAAAAAAAAAAAAAAAAAAAATCCAGTTGATTGGATTCTCATGTTGCAGAAGACACAGCCTTAGTTGATCATAGGTATAATCAGCCACGTTGCAATCAACTGACTGATGATTTAAAAAACCAGCCTTCTGTTTTATTAACCAGCCACAAAGTGTTCTTGCAATAAAAGGTAGGCCAGTGCTTGCCTGAGCAGCCAACTGGGCATCATCACCTAGCCAAGTTGAACACTGAACCCAACCATCACAGCTAGTTAAAACCACAGTGTGATACAACTACACACTCTCTAGGAGGGATAAGAAAGATGTCTCAGAACACCTACGTTGGAGAGCACGTGGAGACTCAGATATCTTATGTAAAATGGTATAACAATTCTCATGTAAAATTGTAAAACCACTTTGGAAGAAGGTCTGTCCATTTCTTATAAACTGAACATTCTACTCAAGAGGAATGAAATTATATATTTGCAAAACACTAGTCCTCTCTAGAATACACATACGAGCTTTAATTATACCAACCAAATGGAAATAGCCTAGGTCTCCACCATAAAGTGAATAGATAAACATATGATGTCGCATTTATTCAAAGTAATATAACTGAGCAATGAAAAAAATGAATTATTATTACATGCAAAAGCATGGATGCATCGCAAATATATTAAGCCCAGCTTAATTATGTAGCAGATAATCTAACTTAACCTATCTGTATAACTCATTTGAACACTTGAAACACAGGAAGCCCAGAATAAAAAAGAGGTCGTTTAATCCAGTATAGAGTAATGTAATGCCTGGATACATCCTACAATATATAAGCATATAAACAAAACGTATTGGCAAAGTCCCTGAGAAGGGAGAAAAAATATGGAACTATTAAACTTTACCATCAGGAAATCCCTGATACTGTGTCAAACTATAGGGCCACTCAAATCAATAGGCCATGCCCTTGATCTTGAGGCTTACTCTTGTGAAGCTTATACATGTAGTAGAGAGGTTTAGCCTACCTAACGGTATGCCTAAGAGTTACTTCTGGAGGACCTCTCTTGTTGCTCAGATGTGGCCTCAGTCTCTCTAAGTCCAACTCTGCAAGTGAAATCATTGCCCTCCCCCCTACACAGGACATGATATCCAGGGGTGAAAGTCTCCTTGGCAACATGGGGAAAACGACTCTCAGGGATTAATGCAGGCCTGGCACCATGGGATCAACAATTACAACCTGACGAAATAGGGGAAAAGAAGTGTAATTAATAAAGTATCAGTGGCAGAGATTTCAAACAGAGTTGAGAGTCTACTCTGTATGTTGCTCTTATACAAGCTTCAATTCAACCTTGCTATCTATCATAAACTGCCAGCCACCAACCAGGACCATTCCAGCCAATCCTAAATAACACCTAGGGCAATATATAAGATTCCAGAAGGGTTCCAGGCAATAGAGTAACTTTCTAGAAACCTACAACCTCCAGATAGGTCCTTGGTCCAGATAAGTCCTGAAACCTAGCCCAGCCTCTCAGAACATCAGATAGTTCCATCTCTCTACCCATTTAATGACAGACCCTTCCAATATCAAAAATTTAGAATGGCCATAGCCGGAAAAAAACCCTTTTTGAGAGGGATGGAAAGATCAAAGGTGATGTTGGAGTTATACAGAGAATGTAGGATTTAACAAATGAATATGATTACTGAATCATTAAATTGATATCTCTTTTAGTCTCCAGTATCTTAGAGCAGCTAGAAGTAAAAACCTAAAATGGTGAAATCATAACCCATGCCAAATTCTGAAATATGTTCTACAACTAATTGTGATGCTGTGCTTTGAAATTTATTCCTTTTTTGTATATATGTTATTTTCCACAGAAAAAGAAAGAACAAAAGTCAGTTGTGGTGAAAAAAAATATTTAAGCCTTCTAGCCTCCTATATTCTGGAGCAGCTAGAAGGAGAAATCTGAGAGGATCGTAAGGTAGCCCATGACAAACTCTGTGATCTGTCCTGTAACTACCTGTTGAAGAGTGCTTTGAAAACTATTGCTTTTTATTTCTTTGCTTTGTATATATACTATAGAATAAAAAAGTTAAAAAAAAAACCATGGCAAAATTGTTTTCTAGAACATAAAATCCATGTTGGCAGCTTGCTGGGTTCCTGTTTTGTCAAAACTAAGAATGGAAGACAACAGTGGCTTCATTTAATGTCTATTGCCAAAACAACTATGATAACTGTCACCACAGGGAACTGTTCTAGCAATTGTAATTGGGCACAGACACATGTTGATGTTATGTTGTTATACGTGGTAATTGCTGTGGTTAGCTCAATTTGGGAAATTGTTAGACTGAGAGCTGATAGTGGTGATTCCCAATAAAAACAGCATTCTCACCAAACTTATTATTTATTCAAACAAAAGTTCTCACATCGTCATTACTGAACCATTGTATTTATGCAGAAACATAAAAGCAAGGAAAAACAGTTATTTTCATAAGTAAACACGTCCAACTGTCCAGAAGGAATGACATTTTCAACATTATATGTCAATATGCCAGTCTTTGTGGTACAGCATAAATAGGTGTGCCATCATGTATGTGACACCTTAGAGACTCAGTTTGTTTCTTTTAAAATGTCTCCTCTTAGCATAATACCTGTTGTATGACAGTTTTCCTTCAAATCCATTTGGGAATGGGATGAATCTGTTTTCGTTTTTTTGGCCAGGAATTGCTTGAAATTTAAAAGTCTTGTGGGAATGTGACGCTGGGAGCCAAACACACAAACCTTAACAACAAAGGAAGGAACCGTTCACCCACCTTATTTTGAAATAAAAATATGAAAATATCAACTTAAAAAAAATGGGCCAAGGATTTGAATGGACATTTCTCCAAAGAAGATACTCAGAATGGCTGATAAGTATAGGAAAACATGCTGAACATTAGCCATTGTAAAACTGGAAATCAAAACTGCAATGAGATACCAGTTCACACCCACTAGGATGACTATTATTAAAAAGACAGAACATAATAAATGTTGGTAAGGATGTGGAAACATAGGAAACTTCATTCATTGTTGGTGGCAATGGAAAATGGTGAAGCTATTGTGGAAAACAGTTTGGCAGCTCCTCAGAGAGTTACACAGAATTACAATATGGCCAGCACTCCACTCCTAGGGACACATCTGCGGTAGGTTGGGGCTGTATGTATCCCAGGAAATCATGTCCTTAAACGTAATCCATTCCTGTAGGTGTGAACCCAGTGTAAGCAGGACCTTTCGATGAGTTACTTCAATTCAGGTGGGGCCCACGATGGGTCTTAATCCTATTACTAGTGTCCTTTATCAGCAGAATGAAGTTCAGACAGAGAAAGAGAAAGCCGGAGAGGGAGAGCTAGAGGTAAAAATCTGTGGAACCCAGAGAGAAGAAAAGGCCACCCGTGGCCTGTTTTGGTTTGCTAAAGCTGCTGGAATGCAATATACCAGAAATGGAAAGCCTTTTAAAAAGGGAATTTAATAAGTTGCAGGTTTATAGTCCTGAGCCCATAGAATTGTCCAAACTTGGGCATTTTTTTTTTTTTTTTTTTTTTTTTTTAAAGGAAAGACAGAGAGAAGGAAGGAAGGATAGAAGGAAGGAAGGAAGGAGGAAAGGGAAACATTTTTAAACATTTTCTTGTTTTTTATTGTATTCTGTTTCTCCGTTTTTGTTACATGGGGTGGGGCCGGGAATCGAACCGAGGTCCTCCGGCATAGCAGGCAAGCACTTTGCCCGCTGAGCCACCGCGGCCCGCCCATTTGGGCATTATTGACAGTTACCAAAAGGTGGAAGCAACCCGAGTGTCCATTAGTAGATGAATGGATAAACAAAATGCGGTATATCTACACAATTGAATATTATTCAGCCATAAAAATAGTGAAGTGCCGGTACATGCTACAGTGTGGATGATTATTGAAGACATTATGTTGTGTAAATCAGGCCAGATGCAAAAGGACAAATATTGTGTGAGTTATTTTGTAGGAAAGAATTAGAATAAGCATATCATGGAGACCGAAAGCAGAGTAGTGCTTGCCAGGGACAGGGGGAGGAAGAAATGGGGACGTGCTTCTAAATGAGTATGAGTTTTGGTTGGGCATCATGAAAATAGTCTGGAAATAGATTGTGATGTAAATTAAACAGTATTGTCAAAGTACTTAATGTCAAGGAATTTCCCACTTGAAATGGTGAAATGATTACTATGTTGTGCATATTTTACCACAATTAAAAATAAATTAAGTAGGATAATTCTCCAAGATAGACCATGTTTTGGGGCACAGAACAAGCCTCAATAAGTTAAGAAAATTGAAATGATACAATGCACATTCTCTGACCACAACAGAATGAAGCTAGAAATCAATAACAGAGGGAGAAAGAGAAAATTCACAAATATGTGGAAATTAAACAATATACACTTAAACAACAAATGGGTTAAGGAGGAAACCAGAACTAAAATCAGGAAATATCGTGAGTAAAATGAAAATACACCATACGCATACCAAAACTTATGGGATGCAGTGAAGGCAGTACTGAGAGGGAAATTTATCACTCTAAAGCTTATATTTAGAAAGAAGAAAGACTTCAATCAGAGCTGTAACCTCAACACTGGGGTCACGGCACATCTTCTCCATTCCATGTCCTAATGAGTTCACCCAATTTTCCTCGAAACTTTACTGTACCTATGGGAACTCCAGCCTTCCTTGCATCTCATATGGACTCTCACAACCTTCTCACTAAATGGCCTCCATTTTCCCTCTGTCTCTCTTCCAAACTTTTCTGTACAATGGCACCAAATAATAGACATGAAGTGCAAATTGGATCTTCTTACTCAAGGCCTTAACGGTTCTCTGAGTTAATAGCATCCAACCCAAGATTCTTTGCTCTTGGCTGCTTTTCTTACCTTGACTTTTCCCACAGACGTTATTCCTTCTCTTTTCTGAAATGCCAGATTGTACATTCCTACTCAAGAAGGCCATGTTGTTTCATACTCCTGTTTCCATGTACCTGTTCATCCCTGATCCTCTGAGGCAATTCCCCTTGGATCTTGTTTATCCCATCAGTTCACATGCAATTCAGATGTCAACCACTTTGCCAAAATTCCAAGTGCAGATCTTGGGTCCTCTGAACCATAGCCAGCCCAGTGCTGTCTAATTCGAGAACCTACATCATTCTTCTGCATTCAAGTTCTGATGTCTTCCCATATGCACATTTTTACAAAAGAAGAGCTGACATTTATGTGTAGGAGTTGGAGGCAAAAAGTATGGGAAGGCTTCCCAGAGGAAGATGCAATTGAGCTGGACCAGGAAAATTGGGGGAGCAAGATTTCCAAAATCGGAGATGACAGGAAACTAGAGCCAATGGCATGTGCTAAGGCCTGGAAAAGTAGAGCTGGATGTTATGGGATGAGCATGACATTCACACTTTGTAAAAGAGATAATAGGTACAAAAATGAATTGCTTAGCAAGGGCCTTGACATCTAGGCGGAGTTTCCACTTGAAGACTTGGCCAGAATGGAGCATGTTGCTGTCCATCACTTCAGGCCCACCAATCAGCAGCATGGAAGGCAGGGGGTGGGGCACAGACTGACAGTAAACGCCGTTCAGCACCACGTGACCAGCCATACCGCTTATTGGCTGGGTGGAGTGTGGTGGGGGTGGGAAAGTGCCACACAGGATTGTGGGAATATGGCTGCTCCTCTCTCCTGAAGTCACAAAAATGTAAGTTTACTATAATTTATTTTCTAACACTGATACATTGTTGGCTGTTTGTAGTGTGATTTTTGTAGAATCTGTTATGCGATGTGTAAAAATGTACTTTAACAGACATATCGGAAGGGTTTTTGGGTGTGTGACGTGGACGGTCATTTGGCCGCGTTTAGGGGCACGGTCGTGCTTTAGTACACACAGTGATGGCTCTCTAATGCCATTTTATTAGTTTAAATGTTATTGGTGTCCATTTCTTCGTGTTCTTAGCATTTGCATTTTCAGTTTAAACAGGAGGAAAAGGATGGCGCGGTTGCCTGACCGGCTGTCAGTTCAGGATAGCTCAGTGTCTGTTGGGCGCTATGAACCTGATTTTGCCTTTTCTTTTACTATGTCTTTGGTTGAATCTTGGTCTATATATTTTCCGAGAGTTCTGTTATCAGTGACTGGATTACGTCTGTGATTTTAGACGAGTAAAGAAGGAAATTAACATGGTGAGGGAGGGTACATGGGATTAGGACAGATAATGGCCATTAGCTGCCTTTCAGTGCACTAGTTGTTTCATTTCACAATATGACTGTATGTTTAATATCATTTGTTTGTGGAAATTTCTTAATCTGTCTTCATATGTTGTCTGAAGAAAATATTTCTGGCTGCATTCTACCGGTTCTTCACTGACCACCCTGAATAGTTTTCAGTGATCTTTGACTGCCGTTTTGCATTTTTGTGTAATATACATACATAGTTCATATCATTGTTTTAAAAAATGTGGTGCTTTTCTTGTGTTTTCGTGGAAATGTTTGGTGTTATTTGTAATTTACTAAGAAGGAAGATAGCAGTCTGGTTGGTCAAAAGCCTTTAAGACTTTGAAAGGAATCAACCCTCAGGGAATCTATTTCATGCTTTAATTTCCTATGTGACTGCGTGGGTTTTTTCCCATGGCATTGCACTCGTTTGCATGTATTTAACTTTGATATTGGTCGTATTTCATAAATATTCTTTTAAAATGAAAGTCTTTGGGGAGTATCCATTTGGAAATGAATCGTCTAAGCTGAGCACTTGACATTTTACAAATACAGCGGATGCCTTAGTAGGTCTTACAGCTTTGATTAGACACACCTTGGCATTAAATAGCAAAAAACAACTGTGCATTTATCTTCATTGCCAAAGTTTCTTTTCAGGTTTTTGTATGATTTCAGTTTTCAGAGCGGCAAATTAACGTCTGATGGAGAGGTTTATATTTCATAATATGATGGTTCTCATTGCATATTTTGACATAATTTGTTTCAATTCTAATCTTGTCCCTTTATATTTTCTTCAAAAATAAATGTTTCATGGTACTCTCAATTTACAAATACAGCCGTAGTCCTCTGAATACTTGATGTTTTACGACAGTGAGGTCTTAAAACGTCTGAAATCGGCTGCTATAAAGATAGTTTGGCATTTAATTTTACAAAGAATTGTGTGTTTGGTTTTATTCCCTTTAATGTGGTCCTGGTTCATATCATGAGCTTTGTGATAAAGTTTGGCATATCTCAAATTCACAATGTGTTCTAATTGCCATTATGTTTCTTGACTTACGGAGGTTACTGGCCTCATGCTGCCAGTGGACCTCACCTTTCATTTTATTTTACTATTAATTGCATTTTATTAACATCTAACTTGTAAGTTTGGTGTTTGTGCGTCTTATTTAATAGTTCTATTGAAAATGAAGAACGTTTTATGGAATTTTTCAGGGTAAAAAAGCAGGGCCTGCGGCAGGCCACGCTGGCTCAGCAGGCAGAGTTCTCGCCTGCCATGCCGGAGACCCAGGTTCGATTCCTGGTGTCTGCACATGCAAAAAAAAAACACAAAACAAAAATCCACAGCCTGTTAGACTGGCCCTGGAAACTAACCCGGGCCTTCCGGCATGGGAAGGGAGAACTCCGCCAACGAGCCACCGTTGACCACCCGGCTCTGATGTTTTACGACAGTAAGAACCCGGAAGTACGGTTCTTGGGCCTTAATCCTCTGAATCCTTGATGTTTTACGACAGTTCAGTCTTAAAACATCTGAAATCGGCTGCTATTAAAGGTAGTTTGGCATTTAATTTTACAACGGAATTGCGTGCTTGGTTTTATTCCATTTAATGTGGGCCTTGGTTCCTATCATAAGCTTTGTGATAGTTTGGTGTTATCTCAAATTCACAATGTGTTCTAATTGCCATTATGCTTCTTGATTTACGGCGGTTAAATCGTCTCGTGCTGCCAGCAAGCCTAACCTTTCATTTTATTTTACTATTAAATTGCATTTTATTAACATCTATCTTGTCAGTTTTGTGTTTGTGCGTCGTCGTATTTCATAGTTCTATTGAAAATAACGTTTTAAGGTATTTTTCGGGGTAAAGAAACACGGCCTGGGGCGGGCCACCGTGGCTCAGTAGGCAGAGTTGCTGCCTGCCATGCCAGAGACCCGGGTTCGATTCTCGGTGTCTGCCCATGTAATCAAATAAACAAACAAAAAAGACAGCCTGTTAGACTGGCCCTGGAAACGAACCCGGGTCTTCCAGCATCGGAGGTGAGAACTCCGCCAATGAGCCACTGTTGCCCAACTGGCCCTGTGCCTTTAGGACAGTAAAAACCTGGAAGTACGGTTCCTGGGCCACCACAGAACGACTGTGGGAATTTCATTTCCTGCGGCAGTTGCCAGAATATCACATCATTCAGTTGAATTCTGTCCTTAGTTTTTTCCAAAACTTTCCCTTGAAATTCATGAGGCACTTTCACTTTCCAAACGTGGGAATTAATGGGTCGGATTGAATGCTTCTGTTCTCTGGGTCGAATGGCCCTTGCAGGTCGTGTTGCCTAGTGTTCAAATTCAATTTATAACGGTAATTGTTTATTAAATGCAGCATTAGATCTTTAAGATTTCAACTCGATCCTCCTTCCCAGCTATTCTTCTATGGAAAAACGGATTTTTTGTTGTTTCTGTTTGCAAACAAGTAGAACAAATAAGAGTGATTCAAGTCCTGGCTGGTTTGACAGCGAAAGTGGCACGAATATGCTCTCCCAACCCCCTCCCATCCTGGAGGAGGCTAGTGTGACCACGAATTCTGACTGTGCCTCAGGGCTTCAAGTGAACGTATTGGCATGAAGTGGGCAGGGCCCGCCTATTTATAAGCGTGCCTTCATTGTGTAATGCCTAATTGGGATTCAACGGCAGAATTCGAATGAATTTCTTGTTATCTCCCACAGACACCTCATCACCGTAGTCACTGAGAGTAAAGCATTGATTGCTTTGGAGTAAAATCCAAACTCTTCCCTTTTATGATGGAAACAATTGAGTTTACTTATCAGCCTTTTTTCTGGTTCATTCTTGGTATAGATGTTTTGTCTATTATCTCATGTAGAGATAATTTGATGACTCTTTTATTGGTGGGCCCCTGATTTCTCTAAATGTAATCCGCTTGGATTACATTTAGAAATCAGAAAGACGGTTTGCTGGTGTCTGGGTTTTCTGCTCTATCTACCCTGGGTACAGACAGGAATAGAGATTTCAGAAATTGAGACTCTAGCCTCACAAATCCTGACTTTCCAGGCACAGCCTGGACAACATGTAAGTGTGGAAAGAAGGTACTTTTATTATATGCCTGTTACCTAAGGAATCCTATGTAAATAGTTGCAATTAAAGGTAAATTCCCCAAAGGGGTGGAAGAAATTGGGTAAATTAAAATCCTCGTGGTCAGTGGGGGGCAGGGGTAAGGGGTATGGGATGTATGAGTTTTCTCTTTTCTTTTTCTTTCTTTTTCTGGAGTGATGCAGATGTTCTAAAAGTGATCATGGTGGTGAATACAAAACTATGTGATGATATTGTGAACCATCGATCATACACCATGTATGGAATGTACGTGTGTAAAGATTTGTCAATAAAAATTTGTTTTTAACGTAAATCCCCCAAATCTACATCCTGTTAGCAACTACCAAATCTTTTCCATTGTTTTCTCCTCAAAGACCTATGTTCAATGTCAGATGTTAGCATCATTATTTAAGATATGAATTCTGGGCGGGCAACGGTGGCTCAGTGGCAGAGTTCTTGCCTGCCATGCTGGAGACCCAGGTTCAATTCTTGGTGCCTGCCCATGCAAAAAAAAAAAGTTATGAATTCTTCACAAAATTGTTCTGAATGATATTAACTTGTTTTTGGTGTAAAGTGTTTGTCAAGTTATTATGTTACTGATGTTTGATAATAATATACCAAAAATGCCCTTGTATAATGTCATAATGTGCATTTCATAGTATAATAGTGTCAGTATTTGATAACATATTAAGAAGACGAAACCCATTGCAGAGGATTTCTACCCATGGTTTTGCATGTGTCAGTTGCCTTATGAGTGAAGAGAAAAAAGCAAGCTTCTTTGAAACTATTCTTCTAGCAAAGAAATGTCATTGCCTCTCTGTAATAATTAATAATTGCCCTATGAAACTCAATTAAAGCACTATGAGCTATGTTTCGTTTTGAAGGGTTGTCTGGCTCTGAAGAGCAGTCATACCTGACCTTGTGGTTTGGTTTGTGCAGTCCCTGTCCCACATTACATTTCACTCTTTTGGCCTACCTCATACAAGTTGCATGACTAAGTAACCTGGGCCAACCAATTATTTTCAGAAGTTCCTCTGGTTATGGGAAAGAGGAAATTTGCCCCAGCAACCCACGTTATGAGTTTCCAAGTGTTGTAATTTTCCTGCAGTGTTTCTAGGCTTTGGACCCACTGACAAGCCTCCTTGCAGGTTTGTACAATCACCATCTTCTCCCTGAGGACCTGTGATGGAAAAAGTCTACTCCTGTCAGTCTCTGGGCCTGTAACATGGAAAGAGTAGAACTGGAACCAACTGTCAAGGCCAGAAAGTCGAGTAAGTGCAATGCTATGCAGTGTGAGGTGACAAATGATGGGGGGAGGGCAGCATCTGTCTCTGTCAGGTAACCATATTTCAAAGAATGTCGCTATCTCTTCATTGAGTGTCTAGAGATAGTAATTACACAGGGTCACTATCCGGCCACTGCTAACTAACTCCGTGGTAGAGACCATGTTTCTACCACTTATTTTTAATTAGACAGTGACATCTTTTTGAGTGCATATGTGTGTTCCTCAGTACATTTTGGGTGCCAGTATTAAAGAAACATTAGTATTCTTGGGATGTTCTGATCTCAGAGAAACCTGATACTCACATTTTAAAATCAAAGTTTTGATCCACCTTTTTTATCCTTTTTGCAAAGCCTTTGCAGTGGCAGACAACAGCAGGAAAGACTGGATGCGATTGTCAAAAAATAATAATAAAATCGGGAGTCCAGGGATTCTGGAAGTACGGCTCAGGTGCTTTTGTCTCAGGTATGAGAATGTGGATCTCAAGGTAATTTTAATACCAAGTCTGTCTATGAGAGGGGGGAAGATAGGCTCTGAGGATCAAGTGAGTGGCATGGTTGGTAGTCTGCCAGTCTGTTCTACAGGAGTGAGGAGGACATTTATTTGAGGGGGGTCATGGAGGTATAGGTCAACAATTAATGTAATAGATAAGTCAGTATTCCTCCAAACCTGTACTTGGCCATGCATCGTTGGTATTTTCCCTGGTTTGCTCACTCTCACCTTTGAGCCTCAGTTTCTTCATTTGCAAAATGTAAATCGTACCTTGCTGTAGGCAGGTTGTGAGAATCAAGTGTGGTAATCTTTTTAAAGGACCCAGGATGCACTAGGTACTTAAGCAATGAGTGCACCACTTCATGAATTCACATACAGGAGGAGAGCATTATGGTGCTTGGTTTACCTCCTCTCCTTCCCCATTCCCCTAACCCCCAGCTGTTTTGACCTAGGCATAATTAAGTTAACATGTTTGTTTCCTTTTCCAGGACCAGCAAATTTCCTCAGAGGTTACTCGGGAATCCCTTTGGAAACGACACCACTGTATTCTTCCTGTAAAGCTACAGGTAGCAGAGGAACCTGAACTTTGCTGAGCTCTGTGCTGACATCTGTCGGTGCCAACTATGACACTTTACATCAAGGGTGAAGAGGTTCAGCACCTATCATGACTTGCTAGGTTTTCTCACACTCTGCTCGCTGGAGGGTGCCTGTTAACTGGCTGTGTGACAGGGGTCTCTGTGTTTTCCTCACCTGTATAGAGTCATTTATTGGGAGGTGATTTAATCATTGCAATTCAGGTGAAAACATTTGGCAATTTGAGAGAGACAGGGTAATATGAAATGTTCTTAGATGGCTTCAAAGAGACTTCTAACCTTCTGTCTCAATAGATACCCCCAGTTCCTCTACTTTTCTATTAGCATGGGTTTTACTGACAAGGCGACATCACAGAGTATGAAGTTCAATTCTTTTTTACTAGGAACCAAAGAGTCTGTGTAAGCTCTGTGTAGCAAGTGAACGTTTCAAGTCTAGGTTTAATCCTCTAGGTGGTTAAATCACTTTAAAATGCTCTAAGGTGGGGTCCATTGTTATATCCCAACCCAGTGAAAAACTGAGGCCTGGGGTTTTTACAAAAGGCTTTCCTCAGACACACTTAGTAGGACTATGCCAGTGATGTTCCTTCACGAAAGGTGGCCTACTTGTTACTCCAAAACAGCTGTAAAACTTAACTATAACTGAGGCCCATCCTTCTCAAGCCACGCTATCTTGTCGTGCCCTCTATGCGTCCCAATCATTTTAGGCCTCTTCACGTGTCAAAACCAGAAGTGAGTGGTTTGGTTTAATGGAAAATTCCACTGAGTATTGGTATAGGAGAGAGGATTCAAAAATGGTTACTGTTTCATTGGGGTAATTTCAACAGTTGAGGGCCTCGGGGAAAGAAAAGGTGACCCTCTTGAAAATTAAAGGTACGGCCTTGTCCTTGGAACTTTCTGAGGGTTCCTTTCCTATGCCAGACTTGACAGGTAGGCACCACTATCATATAATCAGTGAACGTCTACTCAGATGGGAATGGTAATGTACTGCAAGTTCTTGATAGAACGTATTCCATGTCAAGCTTAGCTATCTTATCACTTTCAAAGTGAGCTGGGGCCTTTGGGAGATACTTACAAAAAATGAAATGCTGTTGCATAAGTATACTTCCAGCAGCCTCCAACAGACTCAGCCTGTCATTAGTAGACTCACAGAGCTGAGATATCTTGCATAATATCAAAGAAGTGAGGGCACACTGATACTGGTAATATCAGGAACATGGGATATGTTGAGTCCCGAGGAATGAATAGACAGTGGTCCTTGGTAGGTCTCCTTTGATCTGATACTAATATGCTGCACATGATGATGTGCACATTGCATTACAGTGAGATATTATTTACCATTAGGCGGCCGATCCTGTTTGGGATGGCAGTTTCACTACTAGTCAACCAGTCTCTAAGATCAAATACTGCCCCTGGCTTTGGCTACCACTTAGCATATTTGCGTTTGGCGAACCAAAGTGTGTGTTTTGCAAACATTTCTGTAAGAATTTCTTGCGCTCTAATTCTGCTCATTCTCTGCCAGTGGTGTTGGCGGTGGGGACACAAAAGTTGCCGGGGTAGTTCTGGAATCAATAACCTGATATTGATTCCTTTTGCAACCTCATGGCCATCTGCACATGTAACCGGGATCCGGGAACCTATAGGACGAAGGTCCACATAGAATGACTAAAACGTCCTGTATCTCAAACCCGAGAGGACAAATTCTGTCCCTGCTTTGGAGATTCCATATTGGATTTTGGGAAAGCAAAGTGAGGGATTTGCAAATATGTCTCTCAGAATTTCAGCACTGCTCTACTGCTCTTCCTCTGCCAGTAGGTGGGAACACCAAAGTGACCTGGGTAACTCTGTAATCAATGAGTTGAGTTTGATTCCTTGTGAATTCTCATTACCATCTACAGATGACCCCGGGATTCAGGAACCTATCACGGCAAGTGTCCACATAGAATGCCTGACACCTCTTGTATCTCAGAGTGTAAGAACTCCAATTCTTTCCCTGGCCTTGGCTGCTACTTTCCATATTTGTGTTCAGGAAAACAAAGTGAGGGTTTTGCAAACATTGCTCTAAGAATTTGCTGCACACTTCTGCGACTCATTCTCTACGAGTGTGTGTGGGGGGTGGGATACGAAAGTTGCCTGGGTAATTCTGTAATCAATAACCTGACTTTGATTCCTTTTGCAATCTCAAGGCCATCTGCACGTGTAACCAGGATCCGGGAACCTATCAGAACAAATGTCCAAATAGAATGACTAAGACCTCCTATATCTCAAACCCAAGAGGTCAGAGTGTGTCCCTGCTTTGGAGAGTCCACATTTGAGTTTGGGAAACTAAAGTGAGGGTTTTGAAAACGCTTCTCTAAGAATTTCTTGCACTCCACTCCTGCTCTTCCTCTGCATGTGTAACCAGGATCCGGGAACCTTTCAGAACAAATGTCCACATAGAATGACTAAGACCTCCTACATCTCAAACCCAAGAGGCCAGAGTCTGTCCCTGCTTGGGAGATTCCATATTTGAGTTTGGGAAATCAACGTGAGGGTTTTGCAAACACTTCTCTAAGAATTTCTTGCACTCCTCTGCTGCTCTTCCTCTGTCAGTAGGTGGGAACACCAAAGTGACCTGTTGTAAGTCTGAAATCAGAGACTTGAGTTTGATTCCCCATGACCATCTGCAGATCATACCGGGAGACAGGAACCTATCACGGCAAGTGTCCACATAGAATGCCTCACACCTCTTGTATCTCAGAGTGTAAGAATTCCAATTCTTTCCCTGGCCTTGGCTGCCACTTTCCCTATTTGTGTTCAGGAAACAAAGTGAGGGTTTTGCAAATATTGCTCTTAGAATTTCTTACACTCTTCTGCTTCTCATTCTCTGCCAGTGGTGCTGATGGGGGGGAACACAAATGTGACCTGAGTAACTCTCTAATGTATAACTTGAGTTAGATTCCTTTTGAAGTTTGATTGTCCTCTGCAGATGGTAGTGGGATCCAGGATCCTATGCGAATATGTGTCCACATAGAATGATTAATACCTCCTTGATCTCAGAGCCCAAGAAGTCAATATCTTTCCCTGTATTTGGCTGGCAATTTGCATATTTGTGTTTGGAAAACCAAAGTGAGGCTTTTGCAAACATTTCTGTCTGAATTCCTTGTACTCTTCTGCTGCTCATTCTCTGCCAGTTTGGGGGGGGGGTGTGATACGAAAGTTGCCTGGGTCATTCTGTAATCAATCACCTGACTTTGATTCCTTTTGCAACCTCAAGGCTATCTGCACATGTAACCAGGATCCGGGAACCTATCAGAACAAATGTCCACATAGAATGACTAAGACCTCCTATATATGAAATCCAAGAGGTCAGAGTCTGTCCCTGCTTTGGAGATTCCATATTTGAGTTTGGGAAACTAAAGTGAGGGTTTTGAAAACGCTTCTCTAAGAATTTCTTGCACTCCTCTCCTGCTCTTCCTCTGCATCTGTGACCAGGATCCGGGAACCTATCAGAACAAATGTCCACATAGAATGACTAAGACCTCCTATATATCAAACCCAAGAGGTCAGAGTCTGTCCCTGCTTTGGAGATTCCATATTTGAGTTTGGGAAACTAAAGTGAGGGTTTTGAAAACGCTTCTCTAAGAATTTCTTGCACTCCTCTCCTGCTCTTCCTCTGCATCTGTGACCAGGATCCGGGAACCTATCAGAACAAATGTCCACATAGAATGACTCAGACGTCCTATATCTCAAACCCAAGAGGTCAGAGTCTGTCCCTGCTTGGGAGATTCCATATTTGAGTTTGGGAAATCAAAGTGAGGGTTTTGCAAACACTTCTGTTAGAATTTCTTGCACTCCTCTGCTGCTCTTCCTCTGCCAGTAGGTGGGAACACCAAAGTGACCTGTTGTACGTCTGAAATCAATGACCTGAGTTTGATTCCTAATGACCATCTGCAGATGATACCGGAATGCAGGAACCTATCACGGCAAGTGTCCACATAGAATTCCTGACACCTCTTGTATCTCAGAGTGTAAGAATTCCAATTCTTTCCCTGGCCTTGGCTGCTACTTTCCCTATTTGAGTTCAGGAAACAAAGTGAGGGTTTTGCAAATATTGCTCTAAGAATTTCTTGCACTCTTCTACTGCTCATTGTCTGCCAGTTTGGGGGGGGGGGTGGGATACGAAAGCTGCCTGGGTAATTCTGTAATCAATAACCTGACTTTGATTCCTTTTGCAACCTCAAGGACATCTGCACGTGTAACCAGGATCCGGGAACCTATCAGAACAAATGTCCACATAGAATGACTAAGACTTCCTATATCTCAAACCCAAGAGGTCAGAGTCTGTCGCTGCTTGGGAGATACCATATTTGAGTTTGGGAAATCAAAGTGAGGGTTTTCCAAAAACTTCTGTAAGAATTTCTTGCACTCCTCTGCTGCTCTTCCTCTGCCAGTAGGTGGGAACACCAAAGTGACCTGTTGTAAGTCTGAAATCAATGACTTGAGTTTGATTCCTCATGACCATCTGCAGATGATACCGGGATGCAGGAAGCTATCACGACAAGTTTCCAATAGAATGCCTGAGACCTCTTGTATCTCAGAGTGTTAGAATTCCAATTCTTTCCCTGGCCTTGGCTGCTACTTTCCATATTTGTGTTCAGGAAACCAAAGTGAGGGTTTTGCAAACATTGCTCTAAGAATTTCTTGCACTCTTCTGCTGCTCATTCTGTGCCAGTGCTGGTGATGGGGGGGAACACAGAATTGACCCGAGTAACTCTCTAATGTAAAACTTGAGTTGGAATCTGTTTTGAATTTGGATTGTCATTTAGAGATGATAGTGGGATCCAGGAACGTATCAGAATATGTGTCCACATAGAATGATTAATAACTCCTTGATCTCAATGCCCAAGAAATCAATATCTTTCCCTGTCTTTGGCTGCCACTTTCCATATTTGTGTTTGGGAAACCAAAGTGAGGGTTTTGCAAACATTTCTCTAAGAATTTCTTTTTTTTTTTTTTTTTTTTTTTTTTTTTCAGAGAGAGGGAGGAAGGGAAGGAAAGACAGAGAGAAGGAAGGAAGGGAGGAAGAAAGGGAAACATCTTTTAAACATTTTCTTGTTTTATTGTATTTTGTTTGTTTGTTTGTTTGTTTTTACATGGGCTGGGGCCGGGAATCGAACCGAGGTCCTCCGGCATGGCAGGCAAGCACTTTGCCCGCTAAGCCACCGCGGCCCGCCCCTCTAAGAATTTCTTGTACTCCTCTGCTGCTCTTCCTCTGTCAGTAGGTGGGAACACCAAAGTGACCTGTTGTAAGTCTGAAATCAGAGACTTGAGTTTGATTCCCCATGACCATCTGCAGATCATACCGGGAGACAGGAACCTATCACGGCAAGTGTCCACATAGAATGCCTCACACCTCTTGTATCTCAGAGTGTAAGAATTCCAATTCTTTCCCTGGCCTTGGCTGCCACTTTCCCTATTTGTGTTCAGGAAACAAAGTGAGGGTTTTGCAAATATTGCTCTTAGAATTTCTTACACTCTTCTGCTTCTCATTCTCTGCCAGTGGTGCTGATGGGGGGGAACACAAATGTGACCTGAGTAACTCTCTAATGGATAACTTGAGTTAGATTCCTTTTGAAGTTTGATTGTCCTCTGCAGATGGTAGTGGGATCCAGGATCCTATGCGAATATGTGTCCACATAGAATGATTAATACCTCCTTGATCTCAAAGCCCAAGAAGTCAATGTCTTTCCCTGTATTTGGCTGGCAATTTGCATATTTGTGTTTGGGAAACCAAAGTGAGGCTTTTGCAAATATTTCTGTCTGAATTCCTTGTACTCTTCTGCTGCTCATTCTCTGCCAGTTTCGGGGGGGGGGGTGTGATACGAAAGTTGCCTGGGTCATTCTGTAATCAATCACCTGACTTTGATTCCTTTTGCAACCTCAAGGCTATCTGCACATGTAACCAGGATCCGGGAACCTATCAGAACAAATGTCCACATAGAATGACTCAGATCTCCTATATCTCAAACCCAAGAGGTCAGAGTCTGTCTCTGCTTGGGAGATTCCATATTTGAGTTTGGGAAACCAAAGTGAGGGTTTTGCAAACACTTCTGTAAGAATTTCTTGCACTCCTCTGCTGCTCTTCCTCTGCCAGTAGGTGGGAACACCAAAGTGACCTGTTGTACGTCTGAAATCGATGACCTGAGTTTGATTCCTAATGACCATCTGCAGATGATACCGGAATGCAGGAACCTATCACGGCAAGTGTCCACATAGAATTCCTGACACCTCTTGTATCTCAGAGTGTAAGAATTCCAATTCTTTCCCTGGCCTTGGCTGCTACTTTCCCTATTTGAGTTCAGGAAACAAAGGGAGGGTTTTGCAAATATTGCTCTAAGAATTTCTTGCACTCTTCTGCTGCTCATTGTCTGCCAGTTTGGGGGGGGGGGTGGGATACGAAAGCTACCTGGGTAATTCTGTAATCAATGACCTGACTTTGATTCCTTTTGCAACCTCAAGGACATCTGCACGTGTAACCAGGATCCGGGAACCTATCAGAACAAATGTCCACATAGAATGACTAAGACTTCCTATATCTCAAACCCAAGAGTTCAGAGTCTGTCGCTGCTTGGGAGATACCATATTTGAGTTTGGGAAATCAAAGTGAGGGTTTTGCAAAAACTTCTGTAAGAATTTCTTGCACTCCTCTGCTGTTCTTCCTCTGCCAGTAGGTGGGAACACCAAAGTGACCTGTTGTAAGTCTGAAATCAATGACTTGAGTTTGATTCCTCATGGCCATCTGCAGATGATACCGGGATGCAGGAAGCTATCACGACAAGTGTCCAATAGAATGCCTGAGACCTCTTGTATCTCAGAGTGTTAGAATTCCAATTCTTTCCCTGGCCTTGGCTGCTACTTTCCATATTTGTGTTCAGGAAACCAAAGTGAGGGTTTTGCAAACATTGCTCTAAGAATTTCTTGCACTCTTCTGCTGCTCATTCTGTGCCAGTGCTGGTGATGGGGGGGAACACAGAATTGACCCGAGTAACTCTCTAATGTAAAACTTGAGTTGGAATCTGTTTTGAATTTGGATTGTCATTTAGAGATGATAGTGGGATCCAGGAACGTATCAGAATATGTGTCCACATAGAATGATTAATAACTCCTTGATCTCAATGCCCAAGAAATCAATATCTTTCCCTGTCTTTGGCTGCCACTTTCCATATTTGTGTTTGGGAAACCAAAGTGAGGGTTTTGCAAACATTTCTCTAAGAATTTCTTGCACTCCTCTGCTGCTCTTCCTCTGTCAGTAGGTGGGAACACCAAAGTGACCTGTTGTAAGTCTGAAATCAGAGACTTGAGTTTGATTCCCCATGACCATCTGCAGATCATACCGGGAGACAGGAACCTATCACGGCAAGTGTCCACATAGAATGCCTCACACCTCTTGTATCTCAGAGTGTAAGAATTCCAATTCTTTCCCTGGCCTTGGCTGCCACTTTCCCTATTTGTGTTCAGGAAACAAAGTGAGGGTTTTGCAAATATTGCTCTTAGAATTTCTTACACTCTTCTGCTTCTCATTCTCTGCCAGTGGTGCTGATGGGGGGGAACACAAATGTGACCTGAGTAACTCTCTAATGGATAACTTGAGTTAGATTCCTTTTGAAGTTTGATTGTCCTCTGCAGATGGTAGTGGGATGCAGGATCCTATGCGAATATGTGTCCACATAGAATGATTAATACCTCCTTGAACTCAAAGCCCAAGAAGTCAATGTCTTTCCCTGTATTTGGCTGGCAATTTGCATATTTGTGTTTGGGAAACCAAAGTGAGGCTTTTGCAAACATTTCTGTCTGAATTCCTTGTACTCTTCTGCTGCTCATTTTCTGCCAGTTTGGGGGGGGGGGGTGTGATACGAAAGTTGCCTGGGTCATTCTGTAATCAATAACCTGACTTTGATTCCTTTTGCAACCTCAAGGCCATCTGCACATGTAACCAGGATCCGGGAACCTATCAGAACAAATGTCCACATAGAATGACTAAGACCTCCTATATATCAAATCCAAGAGGTCAGAGTCTGTCCCTGCTTTTGAGATTCCATATTTGAGTTTGGGAAACTAAAGTGAGGGTTTTGAAAACGCTTCTCTAAGAATTTCTTGCACTCCTCTCCTGCTCTTCCTCTGCATCTGTGACCAGGATCCGGGAATCTATCAGAACAAATGTCCACATAGAATGACTCAGACCTCCTATATCTCAAACCCAAGAGGTCAGAGTCTGTCCCTGCTTGGGAGATTCCATATTTGAGTTTGGGAAATCAAAGTGAGGGTTTTGCAAACACTTCTGTAAGAATTTCTTGCACTCCTCTGCTGCTCTTCCTCTGCCAGTAGGTGGGAACACCAAAGTGACCTGTTGTACGTCTGAAATCAATGACCTGAGTTTGATTCCTAATGACCATCTGCAGATGATACCGGAATGCAGGAACCTATCACGGCAAGTGTCCACATAGAATTCCTGACACCTCTTGTATCTCAGAGTGTAAGAATTCCAATTCTTTCCCTGGCCTTGGCTGCTACCTTCCCTATTTGAGTTCAGGAAACAAAGGGAGGGTTTTGCAAATATTGCTCTAAGAATTTCTTGCACTCTTCTGCTGCTCATTGTCTGCCAGTTTGGGGGGGGGGTGGGATACGAAAGCTGCCTGGGTAATTCTGTAATCAATAACGTGACTTTGATTCCTTTTGCAACTTCAAGGACATCTGCACGTGTAACCAGGATCCGGGAACCTATCAGAACAAATGTCCACATAGAATGACTAAGACTTCCTATATCTCAAACCCAAGAGTTCAGAGTCTGTCGCTGCTTGGGAGATACCATATTTGAGTTTGGGAAATCAAAGTGAGGGTTTTGCAAAAACTTCTGTAAGAATTTCTTGCACTCCTCTGCTGTTCTTCCTCTGCCAGTAGGTGGGAACACCAAAGTGACCTGTTGTAAGTCTGAAATCAATGACTTGAGTTTGATTCCTCATGGCCATCTGCAGATGATACCGGGATGCAGGAAGCTATCACGACAAGTGTCCAATAGAATGCCTGAGACCTCTTGTATCTCAGAGTGTTAGAATTCCAATTCTTTCCCTGGGCTTGGCTGCTACTTTCCATATTTGTGTTCAGGAAACCAAAGTGAGGGTTTTGCAAACATTGCTCTAAGAATTTCTTGCACTCTTCTGCTGCTCATTCTGTGCCAGTGGTGGTGATGGGGGGGAACACAGAATTGACCCGAGTAACTCTCTAATGTAAAACTTGAGTTGGAATCTGTTTTGAATTTGGATTGTCATTTAGAGATGATAGTGGGATCCAGGAACGTATCAGAATATGTGTCCACATAGAATGATTAATAACTCCTTGATCTCAATGCCCAAGAAATCAATATCTTTCCCTGTCTTTGGCTGCCACTTTCCATATTTGTGTTTGGAAAACCAAAGTGAGGGTTTTGCAAACATTTCTCTAAGAATTTCTTGCACTCCTCTGCTGCTCTTCCTCTGTCAGTAGGTGGGAACACCAAAGTGACCTGTTGTAAGTCTGAAATCAGAGACTTGAGTTTGATTCCCCATGACCATCTGCAGATCATACCGGGAGACAGGAACCTATCACGGCAAGTGTCCACATAGAATGCCTCACACCTCTTGTATCTCAGAGTGTAAGAATTCCAATTCTTTCCCTGGCCTTGGCTGCCACTTTCCCTATTTGTGTTCAGGAAACAAAGTGAGGGTTTTGCAAATATTGCTCTTAGAATTTCTTACACTCTTCTGCTTCTCATTCTCTGCCAGTGGTGCTGATGGGGGGGAACACAAATGTGACCTGAGTAACTCTCTAATGGATAACTTGAGTTAGATTCCTTTTGAAGTTTGATTGTCCTCTGCAGATGGTAGTGGGATGCAGGATCCTATGCGAATATGTGTCCACATAGAATGATTAATACCTCCTTGATCTCAAAGCCCAAGAAGTCAATGTCTTTCCCTGTATTTGGCTGGCAATTTGCATATTTGTGTTTGGGAAACCAAAGTGAGGCTTTTGCAAACATTTCTGTCTGAATTCCTTGTACTCTTCTGCTGCTCATTCTCTGCCAGTTTGGGTGGGAGTGTGATACGAAAGTTGCCTGGGTCATTCTGTAATCAATAACCTGACTTTGATTCCTTTTGCAACCTCAAGGCCATCTGTACATGTAACCAGGATCCGGGAACCTATCAGAACAAATGTCCACATAGAATGACTAAGACCTCCTATATATCAAATCCAAGAGGTCAGAGTCTGTCCCTGCTTTGGAGATTCCATATTTGAGTTTGGGAAACTAAAGTGAGGGTTTTGAAAACGCTTCTCTAAGAATTTCTTGCACTCCTCTCCTGCTCTTCCTCTGCATCTGTGACCAGGATGCGGGAATCTATCAGAACAAATGTCCACATAGAATGACTCAGACCTCCTATATCTCAAACCCAAGAGGTCAGAGTCTGTCCCTGCTTGGGAGATTCCATATTTGAGTTTGGGAAATCAAAGTGAGGGTTTTGCAAACACTTCTGTAAGAATTTCTTGCACTCCTCTGCTGCTCTTCCTCTGCCAGTAGGTGGGAACACCAAAGTGACCTGTTGTACGTCTGAAATCAATGACCTGAGTTTGATTCCTCATGGCCATCTGCAGATGATACCGGAATGCAGGAACCTATCACGGCAAGTGTCCACATAGAATTCCTGACACCTCTTGTATCTCAGAGTGTAAGAATTCCAATTCTTTCCCTGGCCTTGGCTGCTACTTTCCCTATTTGAGTTCAGGAAACAAAGTGAGGGTTTTGCAAATATTGCTCTAAGAATTTCTAGCACTCTTCTGCTGCTCATTGTCTGCCAGTTTGGGGGGGGGGGGTGGGATACGAAAGCTACCTGGGTAATTCTGTAATCAATAACGTGACTTTGATTCCTTTTGCAACCTCAAGGACATCTGCACGTGTAACCAGGATCCGGGAACCTATCAGAACAAATGTCCACATAGAATGACTAAGACCTCCTATATATCAAACCCAAGAGGTCAGAGTCTGTCGCTGCTTGGGAGATAGCATATTTGAGTTTGGGAAATCAAAGTGAGGGTTTTGCAAAAACTTCTGTAAGAATTTCTTGCACTCCTCTGCTGCTCTTCCTCTGCCAGTAGGTGGGAACACCAAAGTGACCTGTTGTACGTCTGAAATCAATGACCTGAGTTTGATTCCTAATGACCATCTGCAGATGATACCGGAATGCAGGAACCTATCACGGCAAGTGTCCACATAGAATTCCTGACACCTCTTGTATCTCAGAGTGTAAGAATTCCAATTCTTTCCCTGGCCTTGGCTGCTACTTTCCCTATTTGAGTTCAGGAAACAAAGTGAGGGTTTTGCAAATATTGCTCTAAGAATTTCTTGCACTCTTCTGCTGCTCATTGTCTGCCAGTTTGGGGGGGGGGGTGGGATACGAAAGCTACCTGGGTAATTCTGTAATCAATGACCTGACTTTGATTCCTTTTGCAACCTCAAGGACATCTGCACGTGTAACCAGGATCCGGGAACCTATCAGAACAAATGTCCACATAGAATGACTAAGACTTCCTATATCTCAAACCCAAGAGTTCAGAGTCTGTCGCTGCTTGGGAGATACCATATTTGAGTTTGGGAAATCAAAGTGAGGGTTTTGCAAAAACTTCTGTAAGAATTTCTTGCACTCCTCTGCTGTTCTTCCTCTGCCAGTAGGTGGGAACACCAAAGTGACCTGTTGTAAGTCTGAAATCAATGACTTGAGTTTGATTCCTCATGGCCATCTGCAGATGATACCGGGATGCAGGAAGCTATCACGACAAGTGTCCAATAGAATGCCTGAGACCTCTTGTATCTCAGAGTGTTAGAATTCCAATTCTTTCCCTGGGCTTGGCTGCTACTTTCCATATTTGTGTTCAGGAAACCAAAGTGAGGGTTTTGCAAACATTGCTCTAAGAATTTCTTGCACTCTTCTGCTGCTCATTCTGTGCCAGTGCTGGTGATGGGGGGGAACACAGAATTGACCCGAGTAACTCTCTAATGTAAAACTTGAGTTGGAATCTGTTTTGAATTTGGATTGTCATTTAGAGATGATAGTGGGATCCAGGAACGTATCAGAATATGTGTCCACATAGAATGATTAATAACTCCTTGATCTCAATGCCCAAGAAATCAATATCTTTCCCTGTCTTTGGCTGCCACTTTCCATATTTGTGTTTGGGAAACCAAAGTGAGGGTTTTGCAAACATTTCTCTAAGAATTTCTTGCACTCCTCTGCTGCTCTTCCTCTGTCAGTAGGTGGGAACACCAAAGTGACCTGTTGTAAGTCTGAAATCAGAGACTTGAGTTTGATTCCCCATGACCATCTGCAGATCATACCGGGAGACAGGAACCTATCACGGCAAGTGTCCACATAGAATGCCTCACACCTCTTGTATCTCAGAGTGTAAGAATTCCAATTCTTTCCCTGGCCTTGGCTGCCACTTTCCCTATTTGTGTTCAGGAAACAAAGTGAGGGTTTTGCAAATATTGCTCTTAGAATTTCTTACACTCTTCTGCTTCTCATTCTCTGCCAGTGGTGCTGATGGGGGGGAACACAAATGTGACCTGAGTAACTCTCTAATGTATAACTTGAGTTAGATTCCTTTTGAAGTTTGATTGTCCTCTGCAGATGGTAGTGGGATGCAGGATCCTATGCGAATATGTGTCCACATAGAATGATTAATACCTCCTTGATCTCAAAGCCCAAGAAGTCAATGTCTTTCCCTGTATTTGGCTGGCAATTTGCATATTTGTGTTTGGGAAACCAAAGTGAGGCTTTTGCAAACATTTCTGTCTGAATTCCTTGTACTCTTCTGCTGCTCATTCTCTGCCAGTTTGGGTGGGAGTGTGATACGAAAGTTGCCTGGGTCATTCTGTAATCAATAACCTGACTTTGATTCCTTTTGCAACCTCAAGGCCATCTGCACATGTAACCAGGATCCGGGAACCTATCAGAACAAATGTCCACATAGAATGACTAAGACCTCCTATATATCAAATCCAAGAGGTCAGAGTCTGTCCCTGCTTTTGAGATTCCATATTTGAGTTTGGGAAACTAAAGTGAGGGTTTTGAAAACGCTTCTCTAAGAATTTCTTGCACTCCTCTCCTGCTCTTCCTCTGCATCTGTGACCAGGATCCGGGAACCTATCAGAACAAATGTCCACATAGAATGACTCAGACCTCCTATATCTCAAACCCAAGAGGTCAGAGTCTGTCCCTGCTTGGGAGATTCCATATTTGAGTTTGGGAAATCAAAGTGAGGGTTTTGCAAACACTTCTGTAAGAATTTCTTGCACTCCTCTGCTGCTCTTCCTCTGCCAGTAGGTGGGAACACCAAAGTGACCTGTTGTACGTCTGAAATCAATGACCTGAGTTTGATTCCTAATGACCATCTGCAGATGATACCGGAATGCAGGAACCTATCACGGCAAGTGTCCACATAGAATTCCTGACACCTCTTGTATCTCAGAGTGTAAGAATTCCAATTCTTTCCCTGGCCTTGGCTGCTACCTTCCCTATTTGAGTTCAGGAAACAAAGGGAGGGTTTTGCAAATATTGCTCTAAGAATTTCTTGCACTCTTCTGCTGCTCATTGTCTGCCAGTTTGGGGGGGGGGGTGGGATACGAAAGCTGCCTGGGTAATTCTGTAATCAATAACGTGACTTTGATTCCTTTTGCAACTTCAAGGACATCTGCACGTGTAACCAGGATCCGGGAACCTATCAGAACAAATGTCCACATAGAATGACTAAGACTTCCTATATCTCAAACCCAAGAGTTCAGAGTCTGTCGCTGCTTGGGAGATACCATATTTGAGTTTGGGAAATCAAAGTGAGGGTTTTGCAAAAACTTCTGTAAGAATTTCTTGCACTCCTCTGCTGCTCTTCCTCTGCCAGTAGGTGGGAACACCAAAGTGACCTGTTGTAAGTCTGAAATCAATGACTTGAGTTTGATTCCTCATGGCCATCTGCAGATGATACCGGGATGCAGGAAGCTATCACGACAAGTGTCCAATAGAATGCCTGAGACCTCTTGTATCTCAGAGTGTAAGAATTCCAATTCTTTCCCTGGCCTTGGCTGCCACTTTCCCTATTTGTGTTCAGGAAACAAAGTGAGGGTTTTGCAAATATTGCTCTTAGAATTTCTTACACTCTTCTGCTTCTCATTCTCTGCCAGTGGTGCTGATGGGGGGGAACACAAATGTGACCTGAGTAACTCTCTAATGGATAACTTGAGTTAGATTCCTTTTGAAGTTTGATTGTCCTCTGCAGATGGTAGTGGGATGCAGGATCCTATGCGAATATGTGTCCACATAGAATGATTAATACCTCCTTGATCTCAAAGCCCAAGAAGTCAATGTCTTTCCCTGTATTTGGCTGGCAATTTGCATATTTGTGTTTGGGAAACCAAAGTGAGGCTTTTGCAAACATTTCTGTCTGAATTCCTTGTACTCTTCTGCTGCTCATTCTCTGCCAGTTTGGGTGGGAGTGTGATACGAAAGTTGCCTGGGTCATTCTGTAATCAATAACCTGACTTTGATTCCTTTTGCAACCTCAAGGCCATCTGCACATGTAACCAGGATCCGGGAACCTATCAGAACAAATGTCCACATAGAATGACTAAGACCTCCTATATATCAAATCCAAGAGGTCAGAGTCTGTCCCTGCTTTGGAGATTCCATATTTGAGTTTGGGAAACTAAAGTGAGGGTTTTGAAAACGCTTCTCTAAGAATTTCTTGCACTCCTCTCCTGCTCTTCCTCTGCATCTGTGACCAGGATCCGGGAATCTATCAGAACAAATGTCCACATAGAATGACTCAGACCTCCTATATCTCAAACCCAAGAGGTCAGAGTCTGTCCCTGCTTGGGAGATTCCATATTTGAGTTTGGGAAATCAAAGTGAGGGTTTTGCAAACACTTCTGTAAGAATTTCTTGCACTCCTCTGCTGCTCTTCCTCTGCCAGTAGGTGGGAACACCAAAGTGACCTGTTGTACGTCTGAAATCAATGACCTGAGTTTGATTCCTCATGGCCATCTGCAGATGATACCGGAATGCAGGAACCTATCACGGCAAGTGTCCACATAGAATTCCTGACACCTCTTGTATCTCAGAGTGTAAGAATTCCAATTCTTTCCCTGGCCTTGGCTGCTACTTTCCCTATTTGAGTTCAGGAAACAAAGTGAGGGTTTTGCAAATATTGCTCTAAGAATTTCTAGCACTCTTCTGCTGCTCATTGTCTGCCAGTTTGGGGGGGGGGTGGGATACGAAAGCTACCTGGGTAATTCTGTAATCAATAACCTGACTTTGATTCCTTTTGCAACCTCAAGGACATCTGCACGTGTAACCAGGATCCGGGAACCTATCAGAACAAATGTCCACATAGAATGACTAAGACCTCCTATATATCTAACCCAAGAGGTCAGAGTCTGTCGCTGCTTGGGAGATAGCATATTTGAGTTTGGGAAATCAAAGTGAGGGTTTTGCAAAAACTTCTGTAAGAATTTCTTGCACTCCTCTGCTGCTCTTCCTCTGCCAGTAGGTGGGAACACCAAAGTGATCTGTTGTAAGTCTGAAATCAATGACTTGAGTTTGATTCCTCATGGCCATCTGCAGATGATACCGGGATGCAGGAAGCTATCACGACAAGTGTCCAATAGAATGCCTGAGACCTCTTGTATCTCAGAGTGTTAGAATTCCAATTCTTTCCCTGGCCTTGGCTGCTACTTTCCATATTTGTGTTCAGGAAACCAAAGTGAGGGTTTTGCAAACATTGCTCTAAGAATTTCTTGCACTCTTCTGCTGCTCATTCTGTGCCAGTGCTGGTGATGGGGGGGAACACAGAATTGACCCGAGTAACTCTCTAATGTAAAACTTGAGTTGGAATCTGTTTTGAATTTGGATTGTCATTTAGAGATGATAGTGGGATCCAGGAACGTATCAGAATATGTGTCCACATAGAATGATTAATAACTCCTTGATCTCAATGCCCAAGAAATCAATATCTTTCCCTGTCTTTGGCTGCCACTTTCCATATTTGTGTTTGGGAAACCAAAGTGAGGGTTTTGCAAACATTTCTCTAAGAATTTCTTGCACTCCTCTGCTGCTCTTCCTCTGTCAGTAGGTGGGAACACCAAAGTGACCTGTTGTAAGTCTGAAATCAGAGACTTGAGTTTGATTCCCCATGACCATCTGCAGATCATACCGGGAGACAGGAACCTATCACGGCAAGTGTCCACATAGAATGCCTCACACCTCTTGTATCTCAGAGTGTAAGAATTCCAATTCTTTCCCTGGCCTTGGCTGCCACTTTCCCTATTTGTGTTCAGGAAACAAAGTGAGGGTTTTGCAAATATTGCTCTTAGAATTTCTTACACTCTTCTGCTTCTCATTCTCTGCCAGTGGTGCTGATGGGGGGGAACACAAATGTGACCTGAGTAACTCTCTAATGGATAACTTGAGTTAGATTCCTTTTGAAGTTTGATTGTCCTCTGCAGATGGTAGTGGGATGCAGGATCCTATGCGAATATGTGTCCACATAGAATGATTAATACCTCCTTGATCTCAAAGCCCAAGAAGTCAATGTCTTTCCCTGTATTTGGCTGTAAATTTGCATATTTGTGTTTGGGAAACCAAAGTGAGGCTTTTGCAAACATTTCTGTCTGAATTCCTTGTACTCTTCTGCTGCTCATTCTCTGCCAGTTGGGGGGGGGGTGTGATACGAAAGTTGCCTGGGTCAATCTGTAATCAATAACCTGACTTTGATTCCTTTTGCAACCTCAAGGCTATCTGCACATGTAACCAGGATCCGGGAACCTATCAGAACAAATGTCCACATAGAATGACTAAGACCTCCTATATATCAAACCCAAGAGGTCAGAGTCTGTCGCTGCTTGGGAGATAGCATATTTGAGTTTGGGAAATCAAAGTGAGGGTTTTGCAAAAACTTCTGTAAGAATTTCTTGCACTCCTCTGCTGTTCTTCCTCTGCCAGTAGGTGGGAACACCAAAGTGACCTGTTGTAAGTCTGAAATCAATGACTTGAGTTTGATTCCTCATGGCCATCTGCAGATGATACCGGGATGCAGGAAGCTATCACGACAAGTGTCCAATAGAATGCCTGAGACCTCTTGTATCTCAGAGTGTTAGAATTCCAATTCTTTCCCTGGCCTTGGCTGCTACTTTCCATATTTGTGTTCAGGAAACCAAAGTGAGGGTTTTGCAAACATTGCTCTAAGAATTTCTTGCACTCTTCTGCTGCTCATTCTGTGCCAGTGGTGGTGATGGGGGGGAACACAGAATTGACCCGAGTAACTCTCTAATGTAAAACTTGAGTTGGAATCTTTTTTGAATTTGGATTGTCATTTAGAGATGATAGTGGGATCCAGGAACGTATCAGAATATGTGTCCACATAGAATGATTAGTAACTCCTTGATCTCAATGCCCAAGAAATCAATATCTTTCCCTGTCTTTGGCTGCCACTTTCCATATTTGTGTTTGGGAAACCAAAGTGAGGGTTTTGCAAACATTTCTCTAAGAATTTCTTGCACTCCTCTGCTGCTCTTCCTCTGTCAGTAGGTGGGAACACCAAAGTGACCTGTTGTAAGTCTGAAATCAGAGACTTGAGTTTGATTCCCCATGACCATCTGCAGATCATACCGGGAGACAGGAACCTATCACGGCAAGTGTCCACATAGAATGCCTCACACCTCTTGTATCTCAGAGTGTAAGAATTCCAATTCTTTCCCTGGCCTTGGCTGCCACTTCCCTATTTGTGTTCAGGAAACAAAGTGAGGGTTTTGCAAATATTGCTCTTAGAATTTCTTACACTCTTCTGCTTCTCATTCTCTGCCAGTGGTGCTGATGGGGGGGAACACAAATGTGACCTGAGTAACTCTCTAATGTATAACTTGAGTTAGATTCCTTTTGAAGTTTGATTGTCCTCTGCAGATGGTAGTGGGATGCAGGATCCTATGCGAATATGTGTCCACATAGAATGATTAATACCTCCTTGATCTCAAAGCCCAAGAAGTCAATGTCTTTCCCTGTATTTGGCTGGCAATTTGCATATTTGTGTTTGGGAAACCAAAGTGAGGCTTTTGCAAACATTTCTGTCTGAATTCCTTGTACTCTTCTGCTGCTCATTCTCTGCCAGTTTGGGTGGGGGTGTGATACGAAAGTTGCCTGGGTCATTCTGTAATCAATAACCTGACTTTGATTCCTTTTGCAACCTCAAGGCCATCTGCACATGTAACCAGGATCCGGGAACCTATCAGAACAAATGTCCACATAGAATGACTAAGACCTCCTATATATCAAATCCAAGAGGTCAGAGTCTGTCGCTGCTTGGGAGATAGCATATTTTAGTTTGGGAAATCAAAGTGAGGGTTTTGCAAAAACTTCTGTAAGAATTTCTTGCACTCCTCTGCTGCTCTTCCTCTGCCAGTAGGTGGGAACACCAAAGTGACCTGTTGTAAGTCTGAAATCAATGACTTGAGTTTGATTCCTCATGGCCATCTGCAGATGATACCGGGATGCAGGAAGCTATCACGCCAAGTGTCCAATAGAATGCCTGAGACCTCTTGTATCTCAGAGTGTTAGAATTCCAATTCTTTCCCTGGCCTTGGCTGCTACTTTCCATATTTGTGTTCAGGAAACCAAAGTGAGGGTTTTGCAAACATTGCTCTAAGAATTTCTTGCACTCTTCTGCTGCTCATTCTGTACCAGTGGTGGTGATGGGGGGGAACACAGAATTTACCCGAGTAACTCTCTAATGTAAAACTTGAGTTGGAATCTTTTTTGAATTTGCATTGTCATTTAGAGATGATAGTGGGATCCAGGAACGTATCAGAATATGTGTCCACATAGAATGATTAATAACTCCTTGAGCTCAATGCCCAAGAAATCAATAACTTTCCCTGTCTTTGGCTGCCACTTTCCATATATGTATTTGGGAAACCAAAGTGAGGCTTGTGCAAACATTTTTGTCCGAATTTCTTGCACTCTTCTGCTGCTCATTCTCTGCCAGTGGTGGTGATGGGGGGAAACACAAAAGTGATCTGAGTAACTCTCTAATGTATAAATTGAGTTGGATTCTTTTTAGAACTTGGATTGTCATCTAGAGATGGTAGTGGGATCCAGGAACCTATCAGAATATGTGTCCACATAGAATGATTAATACCTCCTTGATCTCAAAGCCCAAGAAGTCAATGTCTGTCCCTGTCTTTGGCTGCCACTTTCCATATTTGTGTTTGGAAACCAAAGTGAGGGTTTTGCAGACACTTCTCTAAGAATTTCTTGCACTCCTCTGCTGCTCTTCCTCTGTCAGTAGGTGGGAACACCAAAGAGACTGGTTGTAAGTCTGAAATCAATGACTTGAGTTTGATTCCTCATGACCATCTGCAGATGATACCGGGATGCAGGTAGCTATCACGCCAAGTGCCCACATAGAATGCCTGAGACCTCTTGCATCTCAGAGTGTAAGATTCCAATTCTTTCCCTGGCCTTGGCTGCTTCTTTCCATATTTGTGTTCAGGCAACCAAAGTGAGGGTTTTGCAAACATTGCTCTAAGAATTTATTGCACGCTTCTGCTGCTCATTCTCTGCCAGTGGTGGTGATGGGGGGGAACACAAAAGTGACCTGAGAAACTCTCTAATGTATAACTTGAGTTGAATTCTATTTTGAACTTCGATTGTCATTTAGAGATGATAGTGCGATCCAGGAACCTATCAGAATATGTGTCCACATAGAATGATTATTACCTCCTTGATCTCAAAACCCAAGAATTCAATGTCTGTCCCTGTCTTTGACTGCCACTTTCCATATTTGTGTTTGGGAAACCAAAGTGAGGCTTGTGCAAATATTTCTGTCCGAATTTCTTGCACCCTTCTGCTGCTCATTCTCTGCCAGTGTGGGTGGTGGGGTGGGATACGAAAGTTGCCTGGGTAATTTTGTAATCAATAACCTGACTTTGATTTCTTTTGCAACCTCAAAGCCATCTGCACATGTAACCAGGATCCGGGAACTTATGAGAACAAATGTCCACATAGAATGACTAAGATTTCCAATATCTCAAACGCAAGAAATCAGAGTCTATCCCTGCTTTGGAGATTCCATATTTGAGTTTGGGAAATCAAAGTGAGGGATTTGCAAACACTTCTCTAAGAATTTCTTGCACTCCTCTGCTGTTCTTCCTCTGCCAGTAGGTGTGAACACCAAAATGACCTGTTTTAAGTCTGAAATCAGTGACTTGAGTTTGATTCCTCATGGCCATCTGCGAATGATACCGAGATGCAGGAAGCTATCACGACAAGTGTCCACATAGAATGCCTGAGACCTCTTGTATCTCAGAGTGTAAGAATTCCAATTCTTTCCCTGACCTTGGCTGCGACTTTCCATATTTGTGTTCAGGAAACCAAAGTGAGGGTTTTGCAAACATTGTTCTAAGAATTTCTTGCACTCTTCTGCTGCTCATTCTCTGCCAGTGGTGGTGATGGGGGGGAACACAAAAGTGTCCTGGGTAACTCTGTAATGTATGACTTGAGTTGAATTCTTTTTTGAACTTGGATTGTCATCTGGAGATGGTAGTGGGATCCAGGAACCTATCAGAATATGTGTCCACATAGAATGACTAATACCTCCTTGATCTCAAAGCCCAAGAATTCAATGTCTGTCCCTGTCTTTGACTGCCACTTTCCATATTTGTGTTTGGGAAACCAAAGTGAGTGTTTTGCAAACACTTCTCTAAGAATTTCTTGCACTCCTCTGCTGCTCTTCCTCTGTCTATAGGTGGGAACACCAAAGTGGCCTGTTGTAAGTCTGAAATCAATGACTTGAGTTTGATTCCCCATGACCATCTGCAGATGATACCGCGATGCAGGAACCTATCACGGCAAGTGTCCACATAGAATGCCTCACACCTCTTGTATCTCAGAGTGTAAGAATTCCAATTCTTTCCCTGGCCTTGGCTGCCACTTTTCCTATTTGTGTTCAGGAAACAAAGTGAGGGTTTTGCAAATATTGCTCTAAGAATATCTTTCACTCTTCTGCTTCTCATTCTCTGCCTGTGGTGTTGATGGGGGGGAACACAAATGTGACCTGATTAACTCTCTAATGTATAACTTGAGTTAGATTCCTTTTGAAGTTTGATTGTCCTCTTCAGATGGTAGTGGGATCCCGGAACCTATGCGAATATGTGTCCACATAAAATGATTAATACCTCCTTGATCTCAAAGCCCAAGAAGTCAATGTCTGTCCCTGTCTTTGGCTGCCACTTTGCATATTTGTGTTTGGGAAACCAAAGTGAGGCTTTTGCAAACATTTCTGTCTGAATTTCTTGTACTCTTCTGCTGCTCATTCTCTGCCAGTTTGAGGGGGGGGTACGAAAGTTGCCTCTGTAATTCTGTAATCAATAACCTGGCTTTGATTCCTTTTGTAACCTCAAGGCCATCTACACATGTAACCGGGATCCGGGAACCTATCCAAACAAATGTGCACATCGAATGACTAAGACCTCCTATATCTCAAACGCAAGAGGTCAGAGTCTGTCCCTGCTTTGGACATTACATATTTGAGTTTGGGAAACTAAAGTGAGGGTTTTGCAAACACTTCTCTAAGAATTTCTTGCACTGCTCTCTTGCTGTTCCTCTGCACGTGTAACCAGGATCCGGGAACCTATCAGAACAAATGTCCACATAGAATGACTCAGACCTCCTATATCTCAAACCCAAGAGGTCAGAGTCTGTCCCTGCTTGGGAGATTCCATATTTGAATTTGGGAAATCAAAGTGAGGGTTTTGCAAACACTTCTGTAAGAATTTCTTGCACTCCTCTGCTGCTCTTCCTCTGCCAGTAGGTGGGAACCCCAAAGTGACCTGTTGTACGTCTGAAATCAGTGATTTAAGTTTGATTCCTCCTGACCATGTGCAGATGATACCGGAATCCGGGAACCTATCAGGGCAAGTGACCACATAGTATGCCTAACAGCTTCTATATCTCAAAGCCAAGAAATCAAATTTTTTTCCTAGCTTTGGCTGCTACTTTCCATATATGTGTTCCGGAATCTAAAGTGAGTGTTTTGCAAACAATTCTGTAAGAATTTCTAGCACTCTTCTGAGGCTCATTCTCCGCCACTATATTTGCGGTCAGAACACAAACGTGATCTGAGTAACTGTCTGATCAATAACTTGAGTTGATTACCTTTGAATGCTCATGGCCATCTGCAGATGATACCGTGATCTAGGAACCTATCAGTACAATTGTCCACATAGAATGCCTAACACCTCCTATTCCTCAGTACCCAATAGGGCAAGTGATGTCTCGCTTTGGCTGCCGCTTTGTATATTTGTATTTTGGAAAGCAGATCCTGAATCCCATGGTCATCTGCAGATGATAGTGGAGATTCCAGAATCATTCCCAGTAAGTCTCTCCATACAATTCCTCACACTTCCCTTTCCTCACTTCTCAAGAGGGCAAATATTGTTTTTCTTCAGCTGTTACTTTCACTATTTTTCTGCTGCAAACCTTTGGGTGTTAGACAGACAGCCACAATTACATTATGTCAAGCCCAATAGTACATTATCCTCTTGTGGCCTCTGTCCATTGAAGTCTAATTGGTTCTCTTTAATGTGTGCTAAACAGAAGGAAATATTGGATAATCCCACTGAGCATTGCCATGAAAAATGGTGTAAAGATTCAGATGTCCAAGATGATGACTAATTGATGGTAATTTCATGAACCAGTCCCCTCTGAATGTACGGTGTGTCCTGGTCCTTGGGTCTTTCTGAGGATTTCTTTCCCGTGCCAGCCTTGTCATTGATGCATCTCTGGCATATATTCAATGAATGTCTACTGACGTGGGAATGGTAATGTGCTGCAAGTTCTTGATGCGATGTAGTCCTCATCAAACTCAGCCACCCTGTTACTCTTACAGTGAGCTGGGGTCATCTGGAGATATTTTTGAAAATGAACAGCTGTTTGTTGTAGATTGTTCCCACCTACCCTGTTCCCCCAGACATAGCATTCCCTTACTGTATACTTGTATAGCGCAGATGTTTTCTTTAAGGTCTCACAGGAAAGCTTCCTGCCATTGGCAATATCTGAGGCATGGGAATTTCATGTCCCAGGGAAGAAACTGGAGATGGCCTATTGTCAGATGCGCATGCTCTGACACTGATCAGCTGTACAGTACAGTTTCTACATTGCAGAACAGTGGGATATTAGTAACCATAAGAAATCCTGATCCAGTCTATGGGAATGCCATTTGAGTTTTTAAGTGTTTTCCTAATAGCTTCCTGCACTCTTCTGCTGAGCATACTCTGCGTGTTTGTGGAGAAAAAAAACGTTCCGTGGAAACTGTCATTAAGCAGGAACTGATGCTGGTGACTTCTGAGCTCAGTAGTCATCTGCATATAAGACTGCTTATTCAGGGACCTCTCTAAAGGTGTTCAGTGTATGTTCAAATTGTGCCCACTACTCTAGAGTTGGGTTTACGTTCTTGCTTGCTCCAAATCACAATATACACATTAGGGACTGCCACCAGGCAGGACACCCAGCACTGCAGGTGTGGGTTGACATTTTGAGCTTCCCTTGCCCCTTCCTATTCATAGTGAGTCTCACTGTACTGCTCTTTATCATTTGGAAAAAGAACAGTGGTGGGAGGATGCCTAGTCGGCTTTAATGATTTTCTTAGTCTACCCCTTTAATTATAAAAGCCTGTCCTATACAATACTGGAAAGGCCTGATAAAGAATCCACTAGCATTTCAGCTGGGAGACTACAGGTTTTCCAATCAGGGTGCTCAACTACAGGCTGTAGAACGCGGTTTAGCAACCAGATAGCTAAGCTTCTTCTCCATAGTCCTGAACAGAGGAATCTGGGAACTTGGGCTAAGAAGTGATCATAGTACTTCCCATGATTACAGGGAGCACCACACCGTGACACCTCCACTTTTCTTTGTATGTGTAAGGATTTTGGAACCCAAGGGTAAAAAATATCTTCATGAGGGGAAATGCGTAATGCTAATTACGGCTTCTATATAATTGGTTTGCCTTGATTTCTCAATTTGTATTTCTTTTAGAGGTTTTAAAATGTAACCTTTAGTTCATATGTTACTAAATGTCAGAGAATCACATTAGTTCTACAAAAGCCATGAATGTCACCTGCCCTACTTTGACTCCAGGGGTGGCCCGGGATGTTAGCTATTCAAAGATATGACTGGATTTCCCTGTGGCTGCTGTGATTTTGTATTTGACTTTGGCTGGTGCTTTGGGGTTTTTTTCCTAGGTCTACAATATCTGCATTTGTGCTAACACAGGGACCTTGAAATGATGCTTATGGGGAGATGACAAAATGTGTATGTACTGTGTTTGTGTACAATACGGTGGAAGACAGTAGTCACGGGATATTGGTACCTTTTGTCTGAGATCTGCACGCTGCATAGACACCCTTGTTTGCCCTGTGCCTGAGTTCCCAGCCCATAGATTCTTACTGTAATACTTGTCACCTTACCCTATGATTACTGTAATGTGAGGCAAATATGTTGTTTGTCCTATTAATTTTGGAGTTGAAACTAGACTCCAAGACTGAGGGATTCTCTACTAAGTGTCACGAATGCCATTGCTTTTAAGAGAACCTTACTTAGTAGACTATTTCTTGAGTTCTCCCAGGCTGCCTTCATTTCTGTACTATGTGGTATACGTCTTAGAATGTGTAAAATCCATATGTTCTTCCAATAAAACTGATTTGTTGGAGAAGTTCCTAATTGTACATTTGTATTATTTCCACTGAATACAAGCAAGATCAAAGAAGCTTGTGGCTCTGTCACGTTCATCATCAAGTGTACCAGGGCAGAGTATGGGGTATTGAGGACAGGGGCTTGGTGGTAGAGGTGTGGGAAGAAACTTAGTGGGGAATCTAATGCATCCCTATGAGAAGGGGTCCTTTTGGCTACCACTACGTGAAGGCCACAAACACCTATTTGGTGGTAATGGGGTTGTGGCAAATTTCCTGATCCTGCCAAGTGTAAGGCAGGGTAGGTTGACCAGCATGGTTCTGCAGAAGATCAGTTCAGAAATCATTTGGACCTGAACTGGAAGCGGTGGGCACTCAGTTAATTCTTGGTCAAAACCTGCATTAGCGTCTTGGACCCTTGATCTGAAGAATTTTCATTTCTCCACTCAATCTGGATTTGAGGAAGAAAATCCTCCTTTGATTAAGGAACAGAAAGAAAAGAGGTTGAAGTTCTGGGCAGAGACCTTTTGCGTTGTCTGTTCCTTAATAATACCAAATACATCAAACTATTATTTACAATTCTTAATTTACTATAATTACAGTTCCTGGCGCAACTGAGTCTTATTTAAACATTTTATCAATTAACATCTTAAATTGGTAAACGTCCAGAAGCCCAGCTCCAGAGAATTTTGAGATAAGTTTTCAGCTGCCTATGGAATTTTTTACATTGTAGTTATTAAACCCTTGCCCTAGGAAAAAAGAGAGCAAGACTGTGGCAGTTTGTCCTGCGTGTAGATAGGCCATCCTGGGTGGTTACTCCCAGGTCTCTCCCTGGGAATTCTAAAGAATTTGGGCTGCGAGTGTCAGTATCTGTGTCCTTGCCATTCAGTCTAGAGGGGTTTAAGCTGGAAGGGTTTACCTACTGCCTAAGGTATTCCTCAGCTTGCCGAGATCAAAAATCACTTCTCCTGTTCTCCCATAAGAGCTGGAACTTAATTTCTGAACTTTCATTAGATCTGTTGTGTTAAATAATGAGTCTACCATTAGGAGACCCCTACCCATGCCCCCCTCCCAAGGAGAGAGCGACCTCCATAGTATGTGTCCCTCTCCCAAGACATTCTCTGGAATGCTGCTTTGGGAGGTGAGTTTGTAAGGGACTGAGGGTGAGGTGAGCTGGTGGCCAGTGACATTAAGAGTATTACTGCTTAGCCTTGCTTCTTGAAGGAGGCTGTACGACTCTATGGCTTTTGCAGCATGACCGTGTGATTGTGAAAACCTTGTGTCTGACGCTCCTTTTATCCAGCTAATGGATAGATGAGTAAAAAATAAGGATAAAAATGAATAAATAATAGCGGCAGATAAAGGGTAAAAATTGGGTAGATTGAAACATTGTGGGTCAACGAGAGAAAGGGGTTGGGGATGTATGAGTTCTTCTTTCTTCTTTTTATTTCTTTTTTTTTTGGAGTGATACAAATGTTCTAAAAATGGTCATGGTGAAGAATACACAACTATGTGATGATTTTGTGAGCCACAGATTGTATAATATGGTTGGACTGTGTGTGTGTGTATATTTCTCAAGAAAAATATTTTTAATAAACATGCTCAGAGAAAGACTCATATAAGAAGATTAATAAGTTCAAGAATATAAAATGCTGCTTGAGCTGTAGAAAGTAAAATTTTCTGAAAAGGTCATGGGAGGGAAAGGGAAGAAGAGAGGGAAGCAAGAGAGAACGAGAGTGAAGAAAGAGGGAGAACAAGAGAAAGCATAACTGTAACAACAAGAATTAAATTTTAGAAATTCTCAAGATGGTACAGTACGGGAGGAAGGAAATGGCAAAACTAAAGGATGTAAGAGTACTTTTCTTATTAAGGGGAATAAAAAAAAAAAGAGTATCACTGCTAGCCTGACTGCGTCCAGCACCAGCAAAGCCACCGTTGACCACAGATGGACTTCTCAAGCTTGAGATGTTAGCTCAGTAATGAATATTTTTTCATATGACGCTTGCAGTGCCCGGTTCCATCGCCCACCCTGCCCCAAGCTGATGGGAACGTTAGCCATGTATATAATGTCATCCCTCAGCCCAACTGCAGGAATGTGTGAGTTAAGGTGTCTAGGTTCCTGAAATCCAAGGTCACGCTGAGACAAGGATCACTGTTGCTGGGCGGTCTCTGAGCTGTCATCCTCTGCAGAGCGGGGATCCTCTGGGGATGGTTCACCTCTTTAAGAGGTGCTTTAAGAGGCAGTGTGAGAGATAGCCAGCCTGGATGGCAGGGAAAGAGGCCTGGGAAATGAGACATTAGAGGAAAGGCAAGGAGTGCTAAACAACTTCAAGAGAGAGGTAGGGCCTACAGGGCAGGAGCAGAAAGAAAACTTGGTGAGAATGGAGTACTTCTCACATTGAATTTCAACTCAGGATTGGCTAGTATCAATACTTAGAAAGACGTGCATGTAATCAGATAGACAAGTTATGTACTTTCTGTGAGAGAACGGAACTGTGAGACTGGTATAAGTCTTAAGATGTGTAAGTAATTTCAAATACATAGTAATGATTGCTTCCATTTATTGAATCAATTTATTGGCCCATTCCTTTTATGGGCCAGGACCTATGCTGTTTCCTCATAATCATCGCCCTCGGTATAAATTTGAAGACTGAAGGGAAAGTCCCTTGGGCCCTGGACACCCTGGTACTGAGAAGTAGCCGCCATGAGGTGCATGCATGTGTACTACAAGTGTACATAAGGCATGGGCTGTGTGCAGATACACACTTCCCTCATTCCAGAGAAGGGTGAGGGTCTCTGATCTTTCCCCACAGCACAGATCACTCTGCCCTCTTCAGGGGGCCCCTACCCCCTTCTCCCTTGTCCATAAAAGTGGCACCACCTTGGGTAGGAGCTAGTGGAAGGAGAAGTAGGGAGGGTTAGGGGGCTTGCCCCTTGTTGCTCCTTTCTTTTTGTTCTGGTTCTGGTCAACGCGTAATGAAGGCTAAGGCCTGAAATGCGTCAGGCTTCCTTTGCCAGGACCTTCGAAGTGACTGAGGACCTTTTTAGGACATCCGGGATTGGTCCTCCAGGCACTGGATGAGGGGACTTTGTCAGGCCCCAAGGTAGAGCAGACTCGGTTCAGAAGAGGGCTGGGAGTGTCCAGGCATTCCCTAGGGCAGGAGCCCTAGAAATGGCTGACCCCATGCAGCAAGTCCTCAGCTGCTTACTCTCAGTCTTCCTCTGCTCCTCCCTCCCTCACCTCCTCCATCCCCCTCTGTATAGTTGCAGCCCACTGTCCTGAAACAGTCTGCTGTGAAGGAGCTAGTATTATTTCTGGTGAACTATCACCCTTGGTTGAGTTGCCCACTCATTCTTATCACTTTTATAGTGAGCTGGGGTCATCTGAAGAGATGAATGGAAATGAACTGACACGCTATTCCCAGTTGCCTACTCCAGAAAAAATAACACACACACACACACACACACACACACATACCTTTTTTATTGCACACTCACGGGGCACATCTGCCTTGTATTAAGGTCACAGAGTAAACTGGAACTGAGGGCATCTAAGGCAAGTTGATGTCCAAGTGTTTGACTCTTGTGCTTTTTACTAATGTAATGAACAGGGTGATTTCCACATTGTAGTGTAATGAGATATTGGTCCTCATTAGGCATCCTCATTCAGTGTCTGGGAAGGCAGTTCTCCATCTGGGTCTCTTCTCTGTCCATTCTCTCTCTCAGGAATCTTACCTATTGCACTGACTCGTATTTTAACCTTATGCAGACATTCCAGTTCTTTTACGCTCTCTGTTTCTTCATTCCTCAATACCAGACCTGTACTTCCAGTGAACTACTGCTCATATTCTCTTTGGGGTCATGTAGACACCTCAAACTTGTTGCAATATGAATTCATTATTGTTCCTTCTGTTCTTCCCCAAACACCTGTACTTCTTCTTCTCAACTTGTGGTACCACCGCCCATCAGACAGCAGCACCATCAAACTCATAGTGGCCTCTGGCTTTTGGTCTCTCCTTACTTTAAATAAAGGTCCCTGTATATGTGTACCATACCATGTCTGAAAGAGTTCACCTGTGTCTTCATTTAAAATCCACTGCACCTGCAGGAGTGGCATTCCTCACTACTTCCCACCTGAACTCTAATGACTTTCTGTAGGAATGGCCTTTTCTCCCTGTACCTCTCTGTCGCCATCTGTTTTACAGAGTTACCCCAAATGATAGGTTTACAGTGCTAATTGGATCATATTATTCAAGGCCTTAGAATCTCAATGTCCAGAGTATCCGCCCAAGCTTCTTTGCTCTGGGATGCTTTTCCTACCTCATCTTTTGCCACTTATATCATCCACTCTTTTTTCCAATCATGCCAGAGTATGTGCTATTCTCCAATAAGGACATTTTGATGCCTGCTCCTGTTTCTGTGCACATGTTCCTCTCTGATCCTCTAAAACACCTGTCGTTTCACCTTCACTGAATCAGTTCCCAAGCAATATACATTTCAGCCCGTGTATCCCTTCCTGTTAGTGCCCTAGCACTTCTTCAATACCTCTGTCTGAGAGAGCCACTCACTTTTAAGTGATCTGGCAAAACAAGACCCTGGACCAGGAAAGATTGTGAGTTCCTTCGAGAGAAAGTATCTCTGGAGAGCTCCCAATGGAAGGTATATTACAGTAACTCGTTATATACTTGTCAAATCCCCTTTACATGTCATGCTACATTCTGAGGTATCATAAAGAAGAATAAGCTCCTAAACTAGCTGACAGAATATCTGTGGCAAAGTTAGAGAGGATTGCTAAGAGATACATTAAGACTTAGAAAGAGATTTGATTTCTGAATTAGCATAGGTAAGAGTGATAAAGTTCTGTAACAAACAATTGGATAACTGGATAACGTGTCACAAGATACAGATTGTGATTGGGAAGTAAAAATGAATTAGTGAAGGGGGAAAATAAGTGTAACTGATAAAGTATCAGTGGCAGAGAGAATTCAGAGTCGAGAGGCTACTCTGGAGGTTGCTCTTACACAAGCTTCAGTTACGCCTTGCTACCTATCATAACCTGCCAACCCCCAACCAGGACCATTCCAGCCAATCGTAAAGAACACCTAGGGCAATATATTAAGATTCCTCAATGGTTTCAGGCACTAGAGTAACTTTCCAGAAACCTACAACCTCCAGATGGTTCCCTGGTCCAGAGACGTCCTAAAACCTAACCCAACCTCTCCAGAACATCAGATAGTTCCATCTCCTTACCCCATATTAGTGACAGACTATTCCAATGTGAAAAATTTAGAATTGCCATAGCCCAAACACCCCTAAAGAGAGGGATGGAAAGATCAAAGGTGATGGTGGAGTTATACAGAGAAGATAGGATTTAACAAATGAACATGATTGCTGAATCATTAAACTGATATCTTTTTTAGTCTCCAATATTTTAGAGCAGCTAGAAGTAAAAACCTAAAATTGTGAAATTGTACCCCATGTCAAAGTCTAAAATATGTTCTTTAACTAATTGTGGTGCCGTGCTTTGAAATTTATAGTTTTTTTGTATGTATGTTATTTTTCACAGAAAAAGAAGGAAAAAAGTCGATTGTGATGATAAAAATATATATATTTAAGCCCTCTAGCTTCCTATATTCTGGAACAGCTAGAAGGAAAAACATGAGAGGATCGTACGGTAGCCCACGACAGACTCTGAGATCTGTCCTGTAACTACTTGTTGAAGAGTGCTTTGAAAACTGTTCCTTTTTTATTTACTTGCTTTGTGTATATGTTTTACTATACAATAAAAAAGTTAAAAATAAAAATAAAATAAAATGAGTTAGTGAAAGCAGATGAATGAAAGGATGGTGTGGGAATGCTCCAGGAAAGATGTGGGATTTGCTCTGGGACATGGAAGAAGGTGATAATAAAATAACAACCATGGCTGACTTCGTGTGAGAGCTTATTATAGGCCAGGCACCATTCCAAGTGCTTTGCATTAACTCACTGAATGTCACGACAGCTCAGTGAGGTGGTTCTTGTAGATGCCCTCATTTTACAGATGAGGAAGCTGAGGCACAAAAATCTCCCAAGATTAAGCAGCTGGTAGGAGGAAGAGCTAGAATATGAATCAGAGCAGCATAGCTCCAGCCCATGTAAGTCACCACTAGCCATACTGCATGGTAGATACACAGGAACTGGCCCTTTTTCCCAGACAGAGGAGAGCGCAGGACACAGACCTGGGTTGAAGTGAGAGTGGGACAGTAGTGACTTGTGACTCATAGTCATAGGTTATTTAAGAGATAGGACCTCTGTGGTATTGGTCATCATATGCCAGGTATGACAGAGTCCAGCCATCTGTCCCTCTGTGGAAGCCAGTTAGAAGGACACTTCTTAGCAATGGGTGGGGCAAGAGTTGTTAGAGCCTGGGGATGGGATCATGTCACCAGCCATTGTCTTCCTTCTCTTTTCTCCCTATCCAACTTAAGTTCTAAGATATATTGTTTCAGAGACTTCTAGCCAATGCCTGCACCAAACCTCCTGCCCCACCTGATCTTTTGGCAAAACCCCATCTCTGCAATAACTCACCTATACGCTTTGACTGAGCTTGCAACTGAATAGCCAGACTGTAGTGGAAGAAGTCATGCATGTGGGCCAATAACTGCATCCATAGCACTGCCTGATGATCAGGTTGCATGATTCTGGTTTCTTGGTGTCTTAATCTAATCCATAGTTTGAACTGAATGTGCCCCGTTTGTTTTTTTCTGTCTTCTTAGCTTTCTGCTTGGGAGAATGTTCAGGCTGTCTCTCCCCGCTACAGCTGGGTTTGGTATTCTGTACAATCAAGGGAGCCTCACTAGGCTCCCCTACCCATCCACCTAATGATCTCCCTTGTGGGAAGAGTCGTACTAGCATTAAAGTTAACTAACCTGGGGCCCTGTCCACAAGTGTCTTTGCAATCCAAGTAACACGTGCACAGTCACGTATGGAAGACCTACTACAGTTGGGAGCATTTGAATTCAACCTTCAGGCTTGGTCCACACTAGGTGAGCTATATACCCTTGTGTGAATTGACTCACAAATTAGGCACAACTGCACAAAGCACTCAGCAGAGGGTATCCTGTAAGTGGACTGGGATCCTGAAAGTAGACTGGGATCCCATCTCACCTTGAATGATTATGTAGCTTGGTAACTGGAATAGTCAGGGTTCTCTGGAGAAACAGAACCAACAGGATGTATCTGTAAATATGAGACTTATAAAACTGTCTCACCAACCGTAGGAATGCAAGGGTCCAAAATCCGTAGGGCAGGCTGTGAGGCTGGCCGCTCTGATGAAGGGTTTCAGCGAACTCCACAGGAGAGGCTGGCTGGCTGGCAGGCTGAAGAAGAGTGAAAATTCTCTTCTCCCTTAAAAGTCTTCAACCGATTGGATCAAATTCAACTGATTGGATTCTCTTGTTTGTGGAAGACACATCCTTAGTTAGTAGATGTAATTAATCGCAGATGCAATCACCTGGCTGGTGGGTTTAATAAGCCCATCTCTGGAATAACTCACCTGGTTTATCAACCAGCCACAAAATTTCCTTGCAGTAATGGTTAGGCCAGTGCTTGCCTGACCCAGACACCTGGGCACCATCACCTAGCCAAGTTGACACCCGAACCTAACTATCACAGAAACCTTTGCTGTCAAAGTGCAATGCCCCCATTTCTTCCATCCCATAGCAACAGAAAAGGTCACGCCTTGGTGGTGAGTGTGGGAACATACAATCAGGGAAGGCCTCAGAAAAGAGGTATTATATGCCTGGGCCTTGAGGGCTGTTCCATGAGTTCCACAGACAGAAAGGGAAGAAAGGATATGGAAAAATCTTGTGGAATTGTCTTCATTCATTGTTGGGCACAACTATGAGTTAGGCCTTGTTGTCAGTTTGCCCTAGCCTTCCCACAACCTCAAATGGCCTGCCAAAGTTCCAAGTACAAACCTCAGCCTTTGCGCCATGCGCAGCGTAGTGCTATCTGATCCCCCAACCCACAGCCTTCCCTTGCATCCTAGCTCTGGTGTCTCCCCATAATCCCACCTAATAGCAGAAGAAGAGCTCACATCTATCTATTCTAAAGATAGGAGTAAGCAGGGCTTCCCAGAGGTAAGTGCGATTGAGATGGCTCTGGACAATCTGGCTGAGCATGATTTCCAAATCAGAGCCGAAGATGAGTGCAAAGGCCTGAATAACAGAGCTGGATCTTGGGGGATGAACATAATTCCATAGATATGGAATGTGCTTTGTAAAAAGAGATAACCAGGGTGCACAGGTGGTTCAGTGGTAGAATGCTCGTCTTCCATGCGGGAGACCCAGATTTGATTCCCGGACCATGCACCTAAAAAAAAAGAGAGAGAGAGATAATAGTATGAGAAAAAAACTGGAGTTCTTTAACTGGGACCTCAGGTATGGGACAAGTTTCCCCTTGTGGAAAAAGATAGAGTAGACCATGTCTTGTCTATCATTTCACGCCCACAAATCATGACCTTGGAAGCTGAGGCCATAGACTGACTATACAAGTATCCAGTACCACGTGACCAGGCTCATTTCCACCTGGATTCCTTATAGGGGCAGCAGTAACAGTTTGATGCGGGGAGATGGGGACTGGAGGCTCCTCCCTCCTCCAGTCACAAAAGTGTAAGTTTAATTTACTTTAATTCATGTGTCATCGACAGTTGGGTGTTTGTAGTGTGATTTTTATAGAATTGGGTATGCAGTGATCTATAAGAATGTACTTTAATAGATGTGCCTGATGGGTTTTTGGACTTATGCCAGAAAAGGTCACTTTGCCGTGTTTGGACGAAGTTGTGCTGTATTTCACAACGCGATAGGTCTTTAATACCAATTTTTTTGTGTTTTTTTTTAATATTGACAAATTGACAAATATTCACACACATACAGTCCATATATGGTGTACAATTAATGGCTCACAATATCATCTCATATTTGTGTATCCATCACCATAATCATTCCAGAACATTTGCATCACTCTAGAAAAAGAAACGCAAAGAAAAGAGAAAAATACTCATACGTCCGGCACCCCCACCCCTCCCTCTCACTGACCACTAGTATTTCAGTCTACCCAATTTATTTTACTCCGTATCCCCCCTATTGTTTATTTATTTTCTATCCGTATTTTTTTATTCACCTGTCCATACCCTGGATAAAAGGAGCATCAGACACAAGTCACACTGTAAAAGTTATATCATTATAAAATCATCTTCAGGATTCAAGGCTGCTGGAACACAGCTCTACAGTTTCAGGTACTTCTCTCCAGTCACTCCAATACACCATAAACTAAAAAGGGATATCTATATAATGCATAAGAAAAACCTCCAGGACAACCTCTTGATTCTGTTTGAGATCTCTCAGCCACTGACGCTTGATTTTGTCTCCTTTCTCTCTTCCCCCTTTTGGTCAAAGAAGGCTTTCTCAATGCCATGATGCTGGCCCTGGCTCATCCTGGGTGTTCTGTCCCATGTTGCCAGGGAGATCAACATCCTTAGGAGTCACGTCCTATGTGGGGGGGGGGGGGGGAGGTGAGTTCACCCGCCAAGTTGACTTAGAGAAGAGGCTACATCTGAACAACAAAAGAAGTCCACTGGGGGTGACTCTTAGGCATAATTATAAGTAGCTTTAGCTTCTCTTTGCACGAGTAAGTTTCATAGGGGCGAGCCCCAAGATCTAGGGCTCAGCCCATTGATTTGTGAGAATATCAGGAATTCTCCAAATGGGGAAGTTGAATCTTTCCTCCTTTCTCCCCAATCCCCCAAGGGGAACTTGCAGATACTTCTTTTTCACTGCCCAATTTAATACCATTTTAATTGTTGAAATCTTGTTATTTGTGCCCACTTCTTTGTGGTCTTAAGGTGTTGTGGTGAGTTCAACGTAAAAATGAAGCACAAGTTGGCTTGGTTGGCTGAGCTGCTGTCAGTCCAGGACAGAACAATATTCACTGGCCAAAATCCATAGAACTGATTTTGCCTTTTATTTTACAGCATCATTGTTGCTGTATATTTCCTGAATCTTGGTCTACATCCTCTTCGTGTATCAGTTATCAGTGACTGGATTTCTGTTATTTCAGACGTAAAAAGGAGGAAATTATCACACTGACAGAGGGTGTTTGGAACAGATAATGGCTGTTAGCTAACTTTGAGTACATTTTTGTGCACACATGATGTGCTGGTTTGAAAGGATGTATGGACCCTAGAAAAGCCATGTTTTAATGAAAACCCCATTTTGCAATGGCAGAATAATCCCTACTCAATACTATATGTTTGAATCTGTAATTAGATCATCTCCCTGGAGATGTATCGCAATCAAGGGTGGTTGTTAAGCTGGATTAGGGGAGATGTGTCTTCCACCCGTTTGGGTGGGTGTTGACTGGTTTACTGGAGTCCTGTAAAAGAGGAAACATTTTGGAGAATGAGAGATTCAGAGAGAGCAGAGAAGAATGACATGCCACGAGGAGCAAAGAGCCCACACGCCAGCGACCTTTGGAAATGAAGAAGGAAAACGGCTCCCGGGGAGCTTCATGAAACAGGAAGCCAGAAGAGAAAGCTAGCAGATGACGCCTTGCTTGCCATGTGCCCTTCCAGCTGAGAGAGATGCCCTGACCATGTTCGCCATATGCCTTCTCATTTGAGAGAGAAACCCTGAACTTCATCGGCCTTCGTAACCAAGGTATCTTTCCCTGGATGCCTTTGATTGGACATTTCTAGAGACTTGTTCTAATTGGGACTTTTTCTCGGCCTTAGAACTGTAAACTAGCAACTTATTAAATTCCCCTTTCTCAAAAAGCCATTCTGTTTCTGGTATATTGCATTCCAGCAGCTAGCAAACTAGAACACATGACTGTGTGTTTACTATCATTTGTGCAAATTTCAGAATCCTTCTGCTCTGTAGTTTGTCTTAAAAAGAAAAAAAAGTTTTCTGGTGTGTTTTTCAGCTTGTTCACTATCATAAATCATGGTTAGTTGCCAGAGACTGAAGTTTTGCATTTTTATGTAATATATGTGCGTATATAATATCATTGTGTTCAACAGGACACATACCTGATGCTTTTCTTGCGTTTTCCTAAAGAAATGTAGTGTTATTTGCAATGAACAAGTTGCAAGCTTGCAAATAAGAAACTAGCAGCATTTTTGGCCAAGAGTTTGTTGTTTTAAGACACTGGAGGGGCCTGGAATAGCTAAAGCCATTTTGAAAGAGAAGAATGAGGTTGGAGGACTCACATTCCCCAATTTTAAAACTTCATTACAAGGCCACAGGAATAAAACAGCAAGGCATTGGCAGAAGGACAGACATATAACCCAACGGAATTGAATTGAGAGCTAAGAAATCAATCCTCATATTATGGCCAACTGATTTTTGACAAGGGGGCAAAGACCACTCATTTGGAAAATAATAGTCTCTTCAACAAATGGTGCTGGAGAAACTGGATCTCCATTTGCAAAAAAGAAGAAGAAGAAGGAGGACCCCTACTTCACCCATTATACAAAAATCAACCCAAAATAGATCAAAGACCTAAATGTAAGATCCAGAACTATCAAACTCTTAGAAGAAAACACAGGTACGCATCTTCAGGACCTTTTGTTAGGCAATGGGTTCTTCGATTTTACACCCAAGGTAGGAGCAACAAAAGAACAATAGATTAATGGGACCTCATCAAAATTAAAACCTTTTGTGCCTCAAAGAAAAAAGACAACGTACAGAATGGGAGAAAATATTTGAAAACCACATAGCTGCTTAAGGTTTAGTATCAAGAATATATAAAGAGGGCAGGCCACAGTGATTCAGCAAGCAAGAATGCTTGCCTGCCATGCCAGAGGACCCGGGTTCGATTCCCGGTGCCTGCCCATGTAAAAAAAAAAAAAAGGAATATATAAATAAATCTTACAACTCCACGACAAAAAGACAAACAAACCAATTTTCAAATCGACAAGATGTGAATACATCTCTCTCCAAAGAAGATATGCAAATGGCCAGATAGCACATGAAACGATGCTCAATATCATTAGCCATCAAGGAATTGAAAATCAAAACCACAGTGAGATACCATTTCACTCCCATTAGAATGGCTGCTACTTAAAAAAAAAATTGAAAAATTTCAAGTGTTGGAAAGGATGTGGAGAAGCAGTGTAAAAAGGTGCAGCTGCTATGGAAGACAGTTTGGCAGTTCCTCAGAAAGCTAGGTATAGAGCTACCATGTGACCCAGCAATCCCACTACTAGGTATATGCCCCAAAGAATTAAAAGCTGAAACTCGAACAGATATTTGCACAGCAATGTTCTTAGTGGCACTGTCCACAATTGCCAAAAGATGGAAGCAATCCAAGCGTCCATCAACCATATTATTATGTATAATAAAATATAATATAAACAGGCAATAGACTATTATTCAGCCATAAAAAGGAATGAGATTCTGAAACATGCGATGACATGGATGTATCTTGAAGACATCATGTTGCACAAAATAAGCCAGTCATGAAAGGATAAACATTGTATGATCTCACTGATGTGAAATAGTTAGAATATACAGATTCATCGAGTCAGAATCTAGAACACAGGTTAGCAAGGACAGGATGGAGATAGGGTATGAGAAGTTAAAGCTTAAAATGTACATTTGTACAAATAATACAAATGTATTATTTGGAATGATGGAAATGTTTTGGTAATGGATAGTGGTGACAGTAGTACAACATTGTAACTGTAATTAACAGCACTGGAATATACATCTGAATATGGTTAAAAGGGGAAACGTTAGGTTGTATACATGGTAACAGAACAAATTTGTTAAAAAAAAAAATCCATGGAACTGCACTACACAAAGAGTGAATCCTAAGTTAAACCAAGGACTGTGGTTAATAGTACAATTATAAAAATGTGTATCATAAATTGTAACAAATGTTCCACACCAATGCAAGGTGTTAATAATAGGGTGGTATATGGGAATCCTGTATTTTATGCATGATTGTTCTATAAACCCACAACTTTTCTAATAAAGAAAGAAACAAACACCCTGAGGAGAATCAAGGCCCAGAGAGTTTATTTCACACTTTATTTTTTTACAATATAATCACATGGGCTTTTTTTTCTCATGACATTGAACTGTTTGAATTTAATTGTGATCTTCTTTAGGTTCCATCAATATTTTTAGAAATGTTTTTTTTTTTTTCCCATGGGCAGGCACCTGGAATCAAACCCAGGTCTCTGCCGTGGCAGGTGAGAATTCTGCCACTGAGCCACCATCGCACCGCCCTCCGTCAATATTTTTCAATGAAAGTATTTTCAGGGTGCGCATTCAAGAATTACTCGTTTTAGCTCAGCACTTCACGTTTTACTGTACTATTGTTGGATACCTTTTATTCGCCCTTGTCAACCTGAATTGAATGCAGTTTAGCATTCAGTTTTACAAACAAGTGCGTGTTTATCCCAATTTCATTTAATTTATTTGGCCCTGGGCTATTTAAAAGTTCCCTTTGAAAGGTTTTGTGTAAATTTCGATTTACAGAGGAGGAAAATTCCATCTGATGGAGTGCCTTTTACTTATAATTGCTTTAATTGTGCTTGACATACTTGGTTTAAATTTTGGTCCTGTACCGTCATAAATTTCCTTAAAAATAAAAGTTTCCATTACAAATACTTGACCATCTGCTGAGTCCTTGATGTTTTATAACAGTGAATGTTCTTAAGTGTCTCACATCATCAGCCTACCATAAGGGCACTTTGTCGTTTAATTTTACAAGAGTCGTGTGTTTAGTGGCCTTTTATTCCATCAAATGTGGTTCTTGTTTCTTATAAGTTCTGTGAAAAAAGTTTGGGGTTATCTTCAATTCACAAATAATGAAATGTGGTTGGCTTTTTTTTTTTTTTTCTTCGTGCCTCTGTTTACGACAGTGGCTGGCTTCATGCTGCCAACGAGCCCAAACTTTCACTTTATCATTAAATGGCATTTTATTATCACTTTACTTGTTGAAATTTTGCTTTTTGTGCGTCCTCTTTCACATTTATATTACAAATGAAGGACGGTTTGTAATATATTCAATACAAACTTCACACATTGTCAGTAAGTCGGCCGAGTGCCTGTGGTTTTACGACAGTGAAATACGGCAAGTGTCAATTACAGCCGCCACTGAATGTCGTTCAGATATCATTTCCCGCGATAGTTCTACATAGAACATCACCTTATTCAATTGAATTCTGTCCCTAGTCTTTTTCAAGAGTTTCCTTAGAAAATCGTGAGGGATTTTCCACTTTCCAAATAAATAAATTACCGCTCAGATCGAGTGCTTTCTGTTTTTTAAGAGCGAATTGCCCGTGCAGGACATGTTGCCCAATTTAAAAAGTTTTAGAACCATTATTACGCGTTTAATATGATCATATTTCAGTAAACTTTTGCCTCGGTCCTCCTTCCCAGCTGTTCTTCCATAGGAAAAAAAACCACACACAACAGATTTGTGATACTTTCTATTTACAAACAGAAAGACAGCAGTGGTCCAAAGCCAGATTGGCCACTACAAGAATTGGCAGGAATAGAATTCCCTTCTCCCGCTTCCCAGGGTGTTTTCCAGCCCCTTTGACCACAAGTAGTGACTGTGCTTCCAGGCCCCGCCTGCAAGCATTTTCTCATAAGAAATGGGCATTTCCCATCTATTTGTAATCACCCTCCAATTGTATGATCTGTAATGGCTATTCATAGTAAAAAATTAGAGGAAATCTATTTTCTCTCATAAACACCTGAGCACGGTAATCCCTGATGGTTGATACTTGCTCTGAGGTAGAACACAAATATTCTCCTTTTATAATGGCACTGGTTGAGTTTGTTTAGCCTCTTTTTGGTTCATTCTTGATGTTATTAATGACTCCTGTATTGATGGATCATCGATATTCTCTAAATAAAATCTGCCTGGATTACATTTAGAAGTCAGCAAGATAGAATTCTGGTATTTGAATTTTGTGCTGTACGTGTTGTGGGTACTGCCAGAAATGCAGATTTCAGGAATTGGAACATTTGCCTCACAAATTCTGACATTTCAGGATGAGCCCAAGAACTTGAGTTAGCTCTAAGTGTGGAATAAGGCCCTTTTATTATATTCCCAATGTCCATAGAATCCTAAGACACACTTGCCACTTAAGAATAAACGCCCCAAATATATATGATACTGGCAAGTGTCAAATACTTTTCCATTGTCTTTTCCTCAAAGCCCTATGCTCAATGTCAGATGGTAGCCTGTTCAGTGCTCTTTATTTTCCAATAAACAGTTATCCAGCTTTCTATGTTACCAGTGACGTGCAAATATAACAAAAATGCTTTTGTATTATGTACATGTCATTGTATGTTAGTGTCAGTAATAGGTAACAGACTGTTTTGGTTTGCTAAAGCTGCCGGAATGCAATGTACCAGAAATTGATTATGTTTAACAATGGGGATTTATTAGTCTTTCAAATTTACAGTTCTCAGGCTGTGAAAATGTCCCAGTTAAGGCATCAAGAGGACTGTGCCATCTCTGAAGAAAGGCTGCTGGCATCCGGGTTCCTCTGACACATAGGAAGGCACATGGCCAGCATCTGCTGGTCCTTCGCTCCTGGGTTCTGTTGCTTTCAGCTTCTGCTTCCAGTGACCTCCTCTCTGAGCTTCTGTAGGTCCTCTCTTCACTTCTCTGGGGCTTTTCTCTGTGAGCTCTCTTGGTTTCATCTCTCTTAAAGGACTCCAGTCGGGGGATAAGACCCATCCTGATTGAGGCAGGCAGGTCCCATCTCAACTGAAATAATCTAACCAAAAGGTCCCACCCACAACAGGTCTGCACCCACAGGAATGGATTCAAAGAACATGGCCTTTTCTGGGTACATAACAGCTTCAAACTAGCACACACACTAAGGAGAACAAAAAAACCAGTTCCAAATTTTGTTATTCATAGTTTTGCATGAGTCAGTTGACTCGTCACCAAAGAGGAAAACAAAGGCTTCTGTGAAAATTCCCTTCTAGCAAGTAAGTAACATTTCCTTTCAGTGTAATATTTAATAATTCCCCTATGATATTGGATTAAAGTAGGATGAATGAAAATTCATTTTTGAAAGGGCAATGAAGTCTCTGAATAGCTGTCCTATTGGATCTTGTGGTTTGATTCATGCAGTTTCCTGTCTCATATTGCATTTCATTCTTTCACCCAGGCCATGTGATTGGGCAACCTGGCCCAACCAATTATTTTCAGGAGTCCCTTTGGATATGGGAAAGAGAAAGTTCGTCCCAGGTATCCACCTTATACAAATTTTGAAGTTATAGAAGTTTCCTGCAGGGATTCTAGGGCATCCACCCACTGATAAGTCTCCCTGTAGTTAGTACCGTTACCAGCTCCCTCAGGACTTATGATAGAAACTGTCCAGTACTGGTCAGTTTGTGGGCTTGTAACAGGAAAAGAGTAGAACTGGAACCAGTTATCAAGAACAGCCTTATGATTAAGTGCCTCCCTTTATAGTATGTGGTGACAAATGGCAGGTGTAGGACAGCTTCTGTCTCTTATCTGTACCATCCTTGAAGACAGTGTACCATCCAGTGGAGAGAGACTCCTTCCCTGAGTCTCTAGAGATAGGAACTTCCAGTAATATCAGTGTCAGTCTCTGCCCGCTTCTGACTAACTCTACAGTAGAGACCCTTGTTTCTACAGCCTCATCATGGATGTCTTTTTCCAGTCCTTCTAAATACTGGAACCAAACCAGTATTTGGTTCCTCCAGTACACCGTGGGTGCCACTGTACACAGATACTGATGTCTTTAGAATGCTCTGATTTCAGTGAAAGCTGATCTTGACATTTTTTTAAAGTTTTGTTTTAGTTACATATATGCAGTCTAAACTTTCCCCCTTTATTCACATTTAGCTATATAATTACATTCACATTCACAATGTCGTGCTACTGTCACCACCATCCACTCCACGGGTGTGTTTGGGTTTTTTTGTTTGCTATATGGCGGGGTCACATCTTATTCTTTTTCCATGTGAGTATCCTCTTATTGCAGCACCAGTTGTTGAATTTTTTGTATGTCTGTCTGTTTGTTTGTTTTCTGAAGTGCAAGGGCCATGAATTGAACCCGGGTCTCCCACATGGCAGGCGAGAATTCTGCCACTGAACTACCCTTGCACCCCCCCCCCGCCCCCATGTGAGGTTTTAACATCTGAATTTTTTTCACTTAGTATAATTTGTAAAAACTTTTTTGTTTTTGAAATAATTATAGATTCACAGAAAGTTGCAGAGTAATTGACAGGGAAGTACCATGTACCCTTCACCCACTTTTCCCTCGATGGCAATTTCTGGCATATGTATACTATAATATCAAAAACAGAAAATTGGCATTGGTTATTCAATCCACAAGGTTATTCAGATTTCGATCATTTTACCTTCATTTCTGTGTGTGCAGTTTTCTGCAGTTTTATCACATGTAGATTTGTGTACCCACTATGCTCTTGACATTTTAGCATCAAAGTTTTCATTTATTTTTTTATCCTTTCAGGAAGCCCTTGTAGTGATACGCAGCAACAGGATGGATTGGACGGGATTGTGGAAAACAAAATTCAGGGGTCTAAGACTGGTGGTAGTGCTGCTCAGTTACCTTGTTTCAGTTATGAGAACATGATCCAAAGGTCATTTTAAAGCCAGGCTTGTCTATGAAAAGAGGGAAAGATGGGACCTGTAGACATAGTGGGAGGCAAGAATGGTAGTCTGCCAGCCTTCCCCTGCAGTGGTGGTGGGCCTGTATTTGGAAAGCGGTGGGTGGATATTTTGCTGTGTATTTGGTTCAATCTTGGTCCTGGCCCCTATCCATGCATTTTGTTACCAGTGACAGGATTTGTTACTTTAGACGTGAAAATGAGGACATTATCACACTGAGGGTGTGTGGGATCATGACTGATAATGGCCCTTAGCTGTCTTAAGAACAGATTTGTGTTTAACAATATAACTGCTTATTTAATATCATTTGTTTGGTTAAATTTCAAATTCTTTCTTATACATCTCTCCACAAAGGAGAAAAAGTTTCCCGTTATTTCCTACTGCTTGTTCACTGACCACTGTGAATCCCTCTCAGTCATACACCTCCATGTTAATATAACTGTATTCTACCAACCTGGTGCTGAGGCTTTTCTTGCTTTTTCCTTAAAAAGTTTCGTGTTATTTTCTGTTTATCAATAAGGAAACTAGCGGTCTGCTTGGCTAAGAGTTTGTTTCTTTAAGACCTTGGAGGTAGGGGGGTGCAATGGTGGTTCCGTGGCAGAATTCTCGCCTGCAACCTGGGTTCGATTACCAGTGCCTGCCCATGCACCCCCCCTTCGCCGCCCAAAATTAAAAGACCCTGGAGGTAACCCACCAGGGAGCCTACCTAATGCTTTATTTTACAATACAATCACATCATTTCTTTTTTTCAAGACATCGCAATCTTTTGAATTTAATTTGATCGTGTTCCTGTTCCTTAAATATTTTTTAAATGAAAGTATATTCAGAGTATGCATTCGGGAAATAATCATCTTCACTGAACACAGAAAGTTTTACAAATACAGTGGATGCCCGTTCCCTGCCCCTGTCAGTCTAGATTGAACACAAATTAGCATTTACTTTTACAAAATATCTATGTGTTTATACTCATTGCATTCGCTTAATCTGGTCCTGGGCTCTTTATAAATTTGCATTGAAAGATTTTGTGTAGATTTCTATTTCTAGAGGAGGAAATTACTGTCTGATTGAGTGCCTTTTATTTATGGTTCTAATTGCGTGTTTGACGTACTATATTTGTTTAAAGTCTGGTCTTATCACCTTATAAGTTTCCTTAAAAAATAAACGGTTTGGGTTACTTTCGATTTATGAATATGGTACATGATAATTTAGTTGAGATCTCAATGTTTTACGAAAGTGAATGTTCTTAAGTGTCTGACGTCAGCCCCCATTAAATGCAGTTTGTCACTTAATTTTACGAAGGAATTATGTGTTTGGGATCATCTTTTTTCCTTTAAATGTGGAAACTGTGCCTGACCATAAGCTTTGTGAAAACAGTTTGGGGTTATTTTCAATTCAGAAACAAGGAAGTGTGTTCTCATTGGCTTTATTCCCCTTCGTTTACGACAGCTGCCTGCCTCAAGCTGCAAGAAAGCCTAAATTTTTATTCGATTTCACCATTAAGTTTTGCTTTATTATTATTTTCCTTGCTGTAATTTTAGTCTCTGCGTATCCTATTTCGTAGTTCTTTACAAATGAAGATCAGGTTGTGCTATTTTCAGTATAAAAGTGCACGCGTTTGAGTCCCACCTGGGGGACCAAAAAAAAAAAGAAAAGTGCACACAGTGTCTGTCAGTCCGGCCGAGCACTTATGGTTTTACGACAGTGAGATACCCGAAGTGCGTTTGCTGTTTTACGACAGTGAAATACCGGAAGTGCTCCGTTACGGCCACCGTTGAAGGTCTGGAAATTTCATTTTCCGTGGCCGTTGTGCGTAGAACGTGACATCAGTCCATCGAAGTTCAATGGAACGCTGTCCCTGGCCTTTTCTTAAAGTTCCCTTTGAAAATCGAAGACGTATTTTCATTTTGCACAGGGGAAATTATCAGTGAGATTAACTGCTTCTGTTCTCTGGGTACAAATGGCTCTTGCAGGTGACTGTTGCCAATATTTAAATTTTATATTAGGACTACAATTCCATATTTAATACAATGTTGTGCCTCTCGGTTGTGGACTTAGTCTTTCTTCCCAGCTATTCTACCATACGAAAATGATTTGTAGTACTTTCTCTTTACCAAACAGTAGGACTGGAGTGGTCTAGAGCCAGTCTGATAAGAACAAGAATTGGCTGGAATAGGCTCCGCCTACACGAGAGGGCACTGTCCACCACGGTTTGGCTGTAAATTATAACTGCGCTTAAAGTCCTCAAGTGCAGATGAGTTGGCATAAGAATTGAGCAATGTCTCTTTATTAGGTGCTTGTGACACCTAATGAGTATTTCAGGGAAGAATGAAATTAAAGGAAAACTCTTTTTTTCTCTCTCATAAGCATCTGATTACCATTATCACTGAGAGGAAAGTGATCATTGCTTTGAGTTAAAATACAGTAACTTCCCTTTTATAAGGGAAGTTTGCTGCTTGGTTTACTCTTCAGCCTTTCTTCTGGTTCATTGTTGATATTAAGTTGGATTATATATATTATCCCATGTTGAAATGAAATTTAATGACTGCTTTATTGGTGTAGCATTGAAGTTTTCGCTACGTAATCTGTCTCAATTAAATCTAGAAATTAGAAAGATGAATTGTTAGTATTTGGATTTTGAGCTATTTCTTTGGGGGGTGGGTACTGCCAGGGATGCAGAATTCAGGAGCTGGAACACTGACTAAACATATCCTGACTTTTCAGGCTGAGTGCAAGTCCTTGGACCGTATCTAAGTGTGGAATGGAGGCAATTTCATTACATGCCCATTGCCCCATAGAGTCCTAGGGGCATACTCTTCATTTAAGGGTAAGTGCCCCAAATCTATTTTTTATTTTATTGTTTTATTAATTTTTTAATTAAAAAATATAACAACAAACAAACGCAAACATTCTTAACTTTTGATCATTCCGTTCTACATATGTAATCAGTAATTCACAAGATCATCACATAGTTGCGTATTCATCATCATGATCATTTCTTAGAACATTTGCATCAATTCTGAAAAAAGAAATAAAAAGACAACAGAAAAAAATTCATAAACATACCATGCCCCTTACCCCTACCTTTCACTGATCACTAGCACTTCAATCTAAATTTATTTTAACATTTTTCCCCTATTATTTATTTTTATTACATACGTTTTACTCATCTGTTGATAAAGTAGATAAAAGGAGCATCAGACACAAGGTCTTCACAATCACACAGTCACATTGCGAAAGCTATATCATTATACAATCATCTTCAAGAAGCATGGCTACTGGAATACAGCTCTACATTTTCAGGCACTTCCCTCCAGCCTCTGCATTACATCTTGACTAACAAGGTGATAATCTATTTAATGCACAAGAGTAACCTCCAGGATAATCTCTCGGCTCTGTTTGGAATCTATCAGCCATTGATAGTTTAGTTTGTCTCATTTCACTCTTCCCCCTTTTGGTCAAGAAGGATTTCTCAATCCTTGGATGCTGAGTCTCAACTCATTCTAGGATTTCTGTCCCACGTTGCCAGGAAGGTCCACACGCCTGGCAGTCATGTCCCACGTAGACAGGGGGAGAGCAGTGAGTTTGCTTGTTGTGTTGGCTGGAGAGAGAGGCCACATCTGAGCAACAAATAGAGGTTCTCTTGGGGGTCACTCTTAGGCCTAATTTTAAGTACACCTGACCTATCTTTTGTGGGGTTAAGTTTCATAGGAACAAACCCCAAGATTGGGGGCTCGGCCTCTTGCTTTGGTTGTCCCCACTGCTTGTGAGAATATCAAGAATTCAACTTGGGGAAAAGTTGAATTTTCCCCCTTTCTCACCATTCCCCAAAGGGGACTTTGCAAATACTTTTTTATTCACTCTTCAAATCACTCTGGGATTTATCGGGGCATCACTCTGGACAAACCAACAAAATCTCATGCCCTACTCAAGGTTCCATGTACTTACGGTGTTCAATTAAGCTGTCTACATAAGTTATATTAGGAAATGCACTAGTCAAAATATAAATTTTGTACCAAATAAACACTTTTTGCTTTAGGCTCACACATAAAATTTTAAATATTAATTACCATCTGTTTTCAACACCCTGAAGTAATGACATCCCTTTGTTCTTCCTCATGCAGAAACATTTTTTTAATTTGTACATTTAGTCACTATCATTATACACTCTAGGCATTCCTAGATTGTACCATCTCAGTCTTTATTGTCTATTTTTCTTTCTGATTTCATTTGTGCCCCCAGCCCTCCTTCCTCTATCATTCTCACATTCAGCTTCATTCAGTGTTTTAACATAATTCTATTACAGTTAGGTAATATTGTACTACCCATTTCTGAGGTTTTACAATCAGTCCTGTTGCACAATCTGTATCCTTTCAGCTCCAATTACCCAATATCTTACCCTATTTCTATCTCCTGATGGTCTCTGTTACCAATGAAATTCTCCAGGTTTGCTCACTAATGTCAGTTCATATCAGTGAGACCATACAGTGTTTGTCCTTTTGTTTCTGGCTAGTCTCACTCAGCATAATGTCCTTGAGGTCCATCCATGTTGTTACATACTTCATAACTTTATTTTGTGTTACAGCTGCATAATATTCCATCGTATGCATATACCACAGTTTGTTTAGCCACTCATCTGTTGATGGACATTTTGGCTGTTTACATCTCTTTGCAGTTGTAAATCATGCTGCTATAAACACTGGTGTGCAGATGTCCATTTGTGTCCTTGCCCTCATGTCTTCCTCCTGGTTCTGGTTCCCAGTTTCATTGCTTCCAACTTCTGATGCCAGCAGTTTCTTCTGTAAGCATCAATGGGCATTCACTTAGCTGCTCTGGGAACAACAATGGTATGGTCACCTTTAGAAAATGCTTATAAGAAAACAGGGGCCTAGATGGTAAGCTTTTAGAGCAGACACATTAAGGCCAGAGTGGTGATTACTATTTCTGGATTTTAAGAGGCTGTTTTATATATATAACCTGATATTTAAAGATAAGAACAAAGCCGAACAGGTCGGGGTTAAAGTAATTCAGAACATAGGGGTAAGGAAGACAGTGTCTATATTTTAGAACTGCACATACTCTTTGAGACCAATGGAAGAAAAGTTTATTTGATCTAGAACTGAAATTTTCTGTAGGGCATAATCTAATTCAGCCTACCTGTATAGCTCATTTGAACAACTGAAACTGAAACCCAGGGAGCACAGAATAAGAAAGAGGTCCTTTCATCCTGTATAGATTATTTTAATGCCTGGAAACATCCTAGAGTATATTAAGCAGATAATCAAAAAGTATTGGCAAAGTCCCTTGAGGGAGGGGTGAAAGAATATGGAACTATTAAACCTTACCATCTGCCTGCCCATGCAAAAAATAATAATAATAATAATTAAATAAAATAAATAAACCTTACCATCAGGGAATCCCATGGTACTGTGTCAAACTTTAGGGATGCCCAACTCAATAAGCCATGCCCTCGATCATGAGTCTTACTCTTGTGAAGCTTATGTAGGTAGCAAAGAAGCTTAGACTACCTATAGGTATGCCTAAGAGTTAACTTCTTCAGGACCTCTGTTGTTGCTCAGATGTGGCCTCAGTCTCTCTAAGCCCAACTCGGCAAATGAAATCATTGCCCTACCCATACGTGGGACATGACATCCAAGAGTGAAGGTCACCTTGGCGACGTGGGAGATGACTCCCAGGGGTGAATCGGGACCTGACACCGTGGGATCAACAATTCCATCCTGACCAAAAGGGGGAAAAGAAGTGTAGCTAATAAAGTATCAGTGTCAGAGAGAGTTCAAATAGAGTCGAGAGGCTACTCTGGAGGTTGCTCTTAGACAAGCTTCAGTTAGGCCTTGCTACCTATCATAACCTGCCAACCCCCAGCCAGGACCATTCCAGCCAATCCTAAAGAACACCTAGGGCAATATATAAGATTGCGCAAGGGTTCCATGCACTAGAGTAACTTTCCAGAAACCTACAACCTCCAGGTGGGTCCCTGATCCAGATAAGTGTTGACACCTAACCCAGCCTTTCCAGAACATCAGATAGTTCCATCTCCCTATCCCATATTAGTGACAGACCCTTCCAATATGAAAAATTTAGAATTTCCATAGCCCAAACAACCCTAAAGAGAGGTATGGAAAGATCAAAGGTGATGGTGGAGTTATACAGTAAAGATAAGATTTAACAAATGAATATGAACGCTGAATCATTAAATTGATATCTCTTTTAGTCTCCAGTATTTTAGCACAGCTAGAAATAAAAACCTAAAATCATGAAATTGTAACTCATGTCAGAGTCTGAAATATGTTCTTTAACTAATTGTGGTGCTGTGCTTTGAAATTTATAGCTGTTTTGCATATGTAGGAGATAGGATTAACATAAGACCTGTGGAACTACTTGGGAATAGATGGCATTAGGGTGGTGGCGGCAGTAAACTGTGGAGATTGTTATGTAGAGCAGTCTGGGAGGAAGAGAATGTTTACCCCAAATGGTTATGTTGAGTATGAAGGAAGAGAGCACTGAAAAATAAGCTCTCTGTTCTTTCAAGAAATGCATGCATGCCTTTTGTCACCCTGCAGTAGTTAAGCAGGGTCTGGATAAGAATCAAGTTGTCTGAAGGCTGTCTGATGTAAACTTAAGCTTCAGACCCCTTGAGCCCCTCTGTGTCTTTCTTTCTCTCCTTCTTTCCTTCTTTCTTTCTCATCATTCCTTAATATCCTTCAAGCTCCGTTTCATAGGAAGCAACATCTGGCGCCCAACGTGGGGCTCGAAGAACAAGACTCCAAAACAATATTAAGGAACCAAGGAAAAGTCTCATTAGAGGCACGTGTGTCTAGCCGGTAGAAGAGGACTCGAGTCATATTGGTAAGTAAGCATTTTCCTTGGAGCATCAGGGTAACGGGTAATCACAATAGGCGGCTGGAGAGGAGTATGGAGTATGTATGTATGTATGTTTGTGTGTTGAAAACATCATTAGGGTGCCATTACTAAAATAAGGTTCTAATAAAGTTTGAGAGTTATTTGTATTTTAAAGAAAAAGATTTTGTGGATAAAGCAGAAAAGAGGCTAAAGCAGACTCCCCATAATGAGATGGGAGACTGAGGGAAAACAAGTGAAGAAAGTTCTGAATTGAAAACATTTTTTCATAACAATACAGTGAGGCCACATGAGGCAATAACAGAAGGGAGTTTAGGAAAAATAAAGAAACTAGGTTCTTGTTGTTAGGAAGAAAATAGTAAAGGGAAATAGTTAATAGTATAAGGATGACACAGCCAGGAAATAATAGCCAGGGATAAGGTAACTGTAGTTGGGAAAAAGAGGTTAAAAAAGCTTCTTCAAAATAGAAGCTATTTCTAAAAAAAAAAGACAGAATAATTGTGAGAATATTTGGAGTAATTAAAGGAGAGAAAAGACAAACAAAATGAGGATATGGAGACTATGTTAGAAGATCGGAAGAAATCTTCAAAATAGAAATACAGAAGTGTGAACCTGAGGCAAGGGAAAAGAACAGCAAATAAATAACTTAATATGGGATGTATAATTATAAAAATTTTACGTCAATATGAGCTGTCTCATATGGAGCTCCCATAGGTGCAGTAAAGTTTCAAGGAAAACATGGGTGAACTCATTCGGACATGGAATGGAGAAGATGTGCCGTGACCCCAGTGTTGAGGTTACAGCTCTGATTGAAGTCTTTCTTCTTTCTAAATATAAGCTTTAGAGTGATAAATTTCCCTCTCAGTACTGCCTTCACTGCATCCCACAAGTTTTGGTATGGGTATGGTGTATTTTCATTTTACTCAAGATATTTCCTGATTTTAGTTCTGGTTTCCTCCTTAACCCATTTGTTGTTTAAGTGTATATTGTTTAATTTCCACATATTTGTGAATTTTCTCTTTCTCCCTCTGTTATTGATTTCTAGCTTCATTCTGTTGTGGTCAGAGAATGTGCATTGTATCATTTCAGTTTTCTTAACTTATTGAGGCTTGTTCTGTGCCCCAGAACATGGTCTATCTTGGGGAATTATCCTACTTAATTTATTTTTAATTGCGGTAAAATATATACAACATAGTACTCATTTACCCATTTCAAGTGGGAAATTCCTTGACATTAAGTACTTTGACAATACTGTTTAATTTACATCACAATCTATTTCCAGACTATTTTCATGATGCCCAACCAAAACTCATACTCATTTAGAAGCACGTCCCCATTTCTTCCTCCCCCTGTCCCTGGCAAGCACTATTCTGCTTTCGGTCTCCATGATATGCTTATTCTAATTCTTTCCTACAAAATAACTCACACAATATTTGTCCTTTTGCATCTGGCCTGATTTACACAACATAATGTCTTCAAAAATCATCCACACTGTAGCATGTACCGGCACTTCACTACTATTTATGGCTGAATAATATTCAATTGTGTAGATATACCGCATTTTGTTTATCCATTCATCTATTAATGGACACTCGGGTTGCTTCCACCTTTTGGTAACTGTCAATAATGCCTAAGTTTGGACATTTCTATGGGCTTAGGACTATAAACCTGCAATTTATTAAATTCCCTTTTTAAAAGGCTTTCCATTTCTGGTATATTGCACTCCAGCAGCTTTAGCAAACCAAAACAGGCCACAGGTGGCCTTTTCCTTCTCTTCTGGGTTCCACTGATTTTCACCCTCTAGCTCTCCCTCTCCGGCTTTCTCTTTCTCTGTCTGAATTTCATTCTGCTTATAAAGGACACTAGTAATAGGATTAAGACCCATCGTGGGTCCCACCTGAATTGAAGTAGCTCATCGAAAGGTCCTGCTTACACTGGGCTCACACCTACAGGAATGGATTACGTGTAAGGACATGATTTCCTGGGATACATACAGCCCCAACCTACCGCAGATGTGTCCCTAGGAGTGGAGCTGCTAGGCCATATTGTAATTCTGTGTAACTCTCTGAGGAGCTGCCAAACTGTTTTCCACAATAGCTTCACCATTTTCCATTGCCACCAACAATGTATGAAGCTTCCTATTTTTCCATATCATTACCAACATTTATTATTTTCCGTCTTTTTAATAATAGTCATCCTAGTGGGTGTGAACTGGTATCTCATTGCAGTTTTGATTTCCAGTTTTACAATGGCTAATGTTCAGCATGTTTTCCTATACTTATCAGCCATTCTGAGTATCTTTGGAGAAATGTCCATTCAAATCCTTGGCCCATTTTTTTAAGTTGATATTTTCATATTTTTATTTCAAAATAAGGTGGGTGAACGGTTCCTTCCTTTGTCGTTAAGGTTTGTGTGTTTGGCTCCCAGCCTCACATTCCCACAAGACTTTTAAATTTCAAGCAATTCCTGGCCAAGAAACCGAAACAGGTTCATCCCATTCCCAAATGGATTTGAAGGATAACTGCCAATACAAACAGGTACAATGCTAAGAGGAGACATTGGAGAAGAAACAAGCTGAGTCTCTAAGGTGTCACATACATGATGGCACACATATTTATGCTGTACCAAAATGACTAGCATGTTGACATATAATGTTGAAAATGTCATTTCTTCTGAACATTTTGACATGTTTAATTATGAAAATAACTGTTTTTCCTTGCTTTTATGTTTCTGCATAAATATGATGGTTCAGTAATGAAGATTTGAGAACTTTTGCTTGAATAAATAATAAGCTTGGTGAGAATACTCTTTTTATTGGGAATCACTGCTATCAACTCTCAGTCTGATAACAGTTTCCCAAATTGAGCTACCCACAGCAATTAACACATCAAACAACATAGCATCAACATGTGTCTGTGCCCAATTACATATGCTAGAACAATTCCCTGTGGTGACAGTTATCATAGTTGTTTTGGCAATAGACATTAAATGAAGCCACTGTTGTCTTCCATTCTTAGTTTTGAGAAAACAGGAACCCACTAAGCTGCCAACATGGATTTTATAATCATGACAGAGTGCAGCTGTTCTAGAAAACAATTTTGCACTGTTTCTTTTTTAACTTTTTTATTCTATAGTATAATATAAATACAAAGCAAAGAAGTAAAGAAAGCAATAGTTTTCAAAGCACTCTTCAACAAGTAGTTACAGGACAGATCCCAGAGTTTGTCATGGGTTACCATACGATCCTCTCAGATTTTTCCTTCTACCTGCTCCAAAATATAGGAGGCTAGAAGGCTTAAATATTTTTTATCACCACAACTGTCTTTTTTTCTTTCCTTTTTTGTGGAAAATAACATATATACAAAAAAGGAATAAATTTCAAAGCACAATACCGCTATTAGTTGTAGAACATATTTCAGAATTTGGCATGGATTATGATTCCACAATTTTAAGTTTTTACATCTAGCTCCTTGCTCTAAGATACTGGAGACTAAAAGAGATATCAATCTAATGATACAGCAATCATATTCATTTGTTAAATCCTACCTTCTCTGTATAACTCCATCATCACCTTTGATCTTTCCATCCCTTTCTTTATGGGTATTTGGGCTATGGCCATTCTAAATGTTTCATGTTGGGAAGGGTCTGTCAATAATATGGGGTACGGAGGTGGAACTATCAGATGTTCTGGAGAGACTGGGCCCTCTAGGTTTCAGGATTTATCTGGTCCAGGGACCCATCTGGAGGTTGTAGGTTTCTGGACAGCTACATAGTGCATGGAACCTTGTGGAATCTTACATATTGCCGTAGGTGTTCTTTAGGATTGGCTGAAATGGTCTTGGTTGGGATTGGCATGTTATGATAGGTAACAAGGCCTAACTGAAGCTTGTGTAAGAGCAACCTCCAGAGTAGCCTCTCGACTCTTTATGAATTCTCTCTGGCTCTGATACTTTATTAGTTACACTTCTTTTCCCTCTTTTGTTCAGGATGGAATGTTAATCCCACAGTGTCAGGGCCCGATTCATACCTGGGAGTTATCTCCCACGTCGCCAGGGAGATTTTCACTCTTGGATGTCATGTCCCATGTAGGAGGGAGGGCAATGATTTCACTTGCAGAGTTGAGCTTAGAGAAACTGAGGCCACATCTGAGTAACAACAGAGTTCTTCCAGAAGTAAGTCTTAGACATGCCTATAGGTAGTCTAAGCTTCTCCGCTACTTACATAAGCTTCACAAAAGTAAGACTCATGATCGAGGGCATTGCCTGTTGTTTTGGGTATCCCTAAAGTTTGACACAGTATCAGGGAATTCTCTGATGGTAAGGTTTATCTATGTTATTTTATTCTTTTTATTTTATTTTTCTCATTTTTTTCATGGCCAGGCAGATGATAAGTTTAATAGTTCCATATTCTTTCTCCCCTCCCTTAAGGGAATTTGCCAATGCTTTTTGATTATCTACTTCGTATACTCTAGGATGTTTCCAGGCGTTATAATAATCTATACAGGATGAAAGGACCTCTTTCTTATGCTTTGCTCCCTGGGTTTCAGTTGTTCAAATGAGCTATGCAGATAGGTTGAATTAGATTATGCACTACAGAAAATTTCAGTTTCAGATCAAATAAAACTTTCTTCCATTGATCCCAAAGAGTACGTGTGGTTCTAAAATATAGACACTGTCTTCCTTACCCTTATGTTCGGAATTACTTTAACCCCAAGTTGTTCAACTTTGTTCTTATCTCTAAATATCAGGTTATATATATAAAAAGTCTCTCAAAATCCAGAAATAATAATCACCACTCCGGACTTAATGTGTCTGCTCTAAAAGCTTACAATCTAGGCCCCTGTTTTCTTATATGCATTTTCTAAAGGTGACCGTTGTTATTCCTTTGTTTCTAGCTTAATTTGTCTCACCAAATGTCCCACACATTCATTCACATCGTTGTGTGCCTCACAACTTTGTTTCTTTTTATAGCAGCATAACCTTCGTTCATAAGTATACACTATCGTTCACCAATCTGCTTCTCCATCAGTGCATCATTCGGCCACCTGCATTCATCGGGCATCATGTAGAAGGTCCAAAGTCCACAGTCCATCAACATTCTCAGTTTTAGAGAATTTCATTGTTCCTAAGGGAAAGAAAACCAATAAACACCCTCACCAAATAGGATATCTAAACCTCCTCTTAACTCTTGTCCCTCCCCCCCATTATTTACCTCTGCTGTTGTGGTAGTGCTGACGGTTTCCTTTTGAGCATAGCTCATAGCATGCAATAGCAGGTTTCCCCCTGTACCCTGGACTTAAAGATTTTTTATACAAGAATCATATCTTTGAGGCAATTCTTACGAGAACTCATTCATATTTCTAGTGTGAAACAGTGGGACACGTAGGTCTATAAAACCCCTTTCAATCTTGTTCATCTTCAATACGGTAATATTACTTCTAGAACCACTAGAGAATCACCTTCACTCCTATCTATTCCCTTACATTGGAGTTCAACCTCATTAGCTAACGGTTCACCCATCTCTAGTTTCTACATATCTTTAAGTCCCCTATATTCTGTACTATAAGCCTCTGATTATATCTTTGTGCTTGTCATAAAAGTGAAATCATACAGTATCTATCCTTTTGTGTCTGGCTAATTTTGCTCACCAGTATGTCCTCAAAGCTCATCCATCTTGTCATGTGCTTCAGGACATCTTTTTGTCTTACTACTGCATAATATTCCATCGTATGTATATACCACATTTTGTTGATCCACTCGTCTGTTGATGGACATTTGGTTTGTTTCCATCCTTTGGCAATTGTGAATAATGCTGCTATGAACCTCTGTGTGCAAATGTCTGTTTGTGTATTGCTTTCAGGTCTTCTGGGTATATACCAAGTAGTACTATTGCTGGGTCATAGGGCAACTCGCTATTTAGTGTCGTAAGGAACTGCCACACAGTCTTCCATAGTGGCTGCACCATTATACATTCCCACCAGGAGTGTGTAAGTATCCCACTTTTATCACATCCTCTCTAATATTTATAGTTTCCTTATTGTTTAATAGCAGCCATTCTTATAAGTGTCAGGTGGTATCTCATTGTAGTCTTGATCTGCATTTCCCTTATAGCCAGTGAAAATGAGCATCTCTTCACTTGCTTTTGAGCCATCTGTGTTTGCTCTTCAGAAAAATGCCTATTCACATCTTTAGCCCATTTTATAATTTGGTTGTTTGTTCTTTTGTTATTGAGTTGTATGATTTCTTTGTATATACAGGAAATCAAACCTTTGTCCGATATGTGATTTGCAAATATTTTTCCCATTGAATTGGCTGCCACTTCAGCTTTTTGACAGTCTTTTGAGGTGCAGAAGCATTTGATTTTGAGGAGTTCTCATTTATCTATTTTTTCTTTTGTTGCTTGTGGTTTGGGTATAAAGTTCAGGAAGCTACCTCCTGCTACTAGGTCTTGAGGATGTTTCCCTACATTTTCTTCTAGAGGCTTTATGGTGTTAGTTCTTATATTTAGGTGTTTGATCCCTTTGAGTTAATTTTTGTGTAGGGTGTAAGATAGGGGTCCTCTTTCCTTCTCTTGGCTATTGATATCCAGTTCTTCAATACCCAATTATTGAAAAGACTATTTTGTCCCAATTCAGAGGATTTGGAGGCCTTGTCAAAAATCAGTTGACTATAGATTTGGTAGTCTATTTCTGTACTTCGATTCGATTCCATTGGTCAATCCTTCTGTCTTTGTGCAAGTACCATGCTGTTTTGACCACTGTGGCTTTATAATAGGTTTTAAAGTCAGGGAGTGTTAACCCTCCCACTTCATTCTTCTTTTTTAGGATGCTTTTAGCTATTTGTGTCTCTTTCCCTTCCAGATGAATTTGGTAGTTAGCTTTTCCAAATCTTCAAAGTAGGTTGTTGGAATTTTGATTGGTATTGTGGTGAATCTGTTGAACAATTTGGGGAGACTTGACATCTTTGCTATATTTAGCCTTCCTATCCATGAGCACCTATTAGATCTCCTTTGATTTCTTTTATCAATATTATGTAGTTTTCTGTGTACAAGTCCTTCATGTCCCTAGTTAAGTTCATTCCTAAGTATTTGATTCTCTTAGTTGCTATTTTGAATGGACTTTTTTCCTTAACCGACTCTTCAGCTAGGTCATTGCTTCTGTATAGAAATGTTACTGATTTGTGCATTTGTTTTATATCCTGCCACCTTGCTGAATTTGTTGATTAGCTCAAGTAACTTTGCTGTAGATTTCTCAGGATCTTCCAAGTATAGTATCAAATCATTCTGCATATAATGAGAGTTTTACTTCCTCCTTTCCAATTTGGATTCCTCTTATTTCTTTGTCCTGCCTGATTGCTCTAACTAGAACTTCTAACACAATGTTGAATAATAGCGGTGACAGCGGGCATTCTTGTCTTGTACCTGATTTAGGGAGAAAGCTACATTTCTCTCTCCATTGAGTATGATGCTGGCTTTTGTTTTTTCATATGTTCCCTTTATTATATTGAAGTAGTTCCCTTTGATTCCTATCTTTTGAAGTGCTTTTATCAGAAAAGGATGCTGAATTTTGTTGAATGCTTTCTCAGCATCAATCAAGATGCTCACGTGATTTTCCCTTTCTATTTGTTAATGTGCTGTATTACATTAATTGACTTTCTTGTGTTGAACCATCCTTGCATTCCTGGTATAAACCCCACTTGGTAATGGTATATAATTCTTTTAAAGTGCTGTTGTATTCAATTTGCTAATTTTTTATTGAGAATTTTTGCAGCTATGCTCATTAGGGAGATTGGCCTGTAGTTTTCCTTTCTTATAGCATATGTTCTAGTTTGCTAACTCCTGGAATGCAATATACCAGAAATGGAATGGTTTTTAAAAGGGGGAAATTTAAATAGTTGCAAGTTAACAGTTGGGCCATGGAAATGTCCCAATTAAAGCAAGTCTATAGTAATGTCCAATCTAAGGCATCCAAGGAAAGATACCTTGATTCGAGAAGGTTGATGAAGTTCAGGATTTCTCTCTCATCTGAAAAGGCACATGGCGAACATCATCAGGGTTTCTCTCTCAGCTGGAAGGGGCACATGGTGAACATGGCTTCATCTGTTAGCTTCTTGTCGAGCTCCCTGGGAGGGATTTTCCTTCTTCATCTCCAAAAGTTGCTGGCTGGTAGACTCTTTGCTTCTCAGTTCTGCAGCATTTTCTGTTGTGACTTTCTCATGGCTCTGTCGTTCTTCTCTGCTGTCTCCAAATCGTGCTCTATTTTCCAAAAGGTTTCCTCTTTTATAGGATTCCAGTAAACTAATCAAGACACAACCAAATGGGTGGAGGCACATTTCCACCTAATCCACTTAACAACCACTCTTGATTGAGTCACACCTCCAGGGGCATGATCTAATTAAGGTTTCAAACATACAGTATTGAATAGGGGGTTAGAAGAAACAGCTGCCTTTACAAAATGGGATTAGGATTAAAACATGGCTTTTCTAGGGTACACACATTCTTTCAAACCAGCACATCCCACCCTCTGGATCCTAAAAAAGACATGTTTTTTTTCCATATACAAAATATATTCATTCCATAACAATATCAGGAGTCCTTAAACTATATCAGTAACAAATGAAATACAAGTTAGAAACAGTACAAACTCCTATCAAAGTTACAGGTGTAGTCTGTTCTAAGGCAAAATTAACCTCTGGCTCTGGACCTGTGAAACTCAGAACAAGTTATTTGCTGCCATTATACAAAGGAGGAACAGTCATAGGATATATATACCCATTTCCATAGGAAGGAAGGAACACAGGGGTCACCGGTCCCGTACAGTTTTGAAAACCCACAGGGCAAAGTCCATTAGATTTCAAAGTCTGAGAGTCATTTAGCTTCCAGGCTTTAGAAAGTGGCAGCCCCACCCTTTCCAAAGGCCTATACAGAGGCCTGCCTTTCTCCTAATACAACCTTTGGGGACATTGGGGAGACCACCTTTTTCTCAACTCCACCTTCTCCAAGGATCGGGGCTGCACCAGGGCTCTCTATCATCTCCAGGGAACCTGCTCAACCCCTCCATGTGGTGGCAGCCAGGCTTTCCCCAAACCCCAGGGACAGTGCTCCACCCCTCCAAGCCCTGAGGTAGGCAAACACTTCCATTGCAATGAGGTGGAAGGCCCACCCTCTGCCTTCAGGGCCAACTCACCCTTTCCACATGCTTGGATGGGTCTGCTCTTCTGACCTGAGACTTCTTGACTTCAGACCCCAGCCTCCTTGGCTTTTCCTCTGAACTTATTTTTCCTTAAATGTGTCCCTTCTCTGTCTCTCTCAGTTCTGCTGGCAGTGGTTTTCTTTATATAGATCCCGCAACACTCTCATTGGCTTTCTATGCAGTAGCCCTGGGTCATGTCCATCAGATAAAAGAAGTTTCCACAAATCCTTCCTGGATAACCCCAATTACAATCCTGGCTTTCTCTGAAATGGCTGACTGGTTCCACGTTTGCTTAAATCCTCATGTGAGGCACTACTCTTTGGGGTTTCCCTTTCTGGAGATCCAGAATTTTCCAGAACTTCAATTTCTGTTTTTCTTTTTACACCCAAGAGTTCAGTTTCCAGATTATCTCTTCCCTGTCGCATTTCACTATAAGCTGTGAGGGGAAATGAGTCTGCACTTTCCATATTTAATTTGGAAATCTTTTATGCTAAATATCCAAGTTCACGGCTTTTAAAATCAGCCTTCCAGCCAAAGCCAGTAGTCAATTTTGCCAGATTATCTGCTAATTTAAAACAAGGATTGCCTTCCTTCCAATTTGCAATAGCACATGCCACCTTTCTGTCTGAGGCCATATCAACAATATCTTTAGAGTGCATATTCCTACCAGCAGTCTCTTCAAAGCCTTCTAGGCCTTCTCTATCAGGCCCTTCATAACTCATCCAAAAATTTCCCCTTTTCCATTTAAAGAGCCATTCCAACATGTTTGGTATTTTCGAACTGCAGCAGCACCCCACTCTCTGGTCTCAAAATTTGTTCTAGTTTGCTAGCTGCTAGAATGCAATATACCAGAAACAGAATAGCTTTCTAAAAGGGGGGATTTAATAAGTTGCAAGTTAACAGTTTTTAGGCCATGGAATTGTCCCACTTAAAGCAAGTCTATAGATATGTCCAATCTAAGGCACCCAGGGAAAGATACCTTGATTCAAGAAGGCCGATGAAGTTCAGGGTTTCTCTTTCAGCTGGAAGGGCACATGGAAAACATGGGGTCATTTGCTAGCTTTCTCTCCTGGCTTCCTGTTTCTTAAAGCTCCCTGGGAGGCATTTTCCTTCTTCATCTCCAGAGGTCACTGGCTGGTGGACTCTCTGTTTCTCATGGCTATTTCATTCTTCTCTGCTCTCTCCAAATCTCTCTCATTCTCCAAAATGTTTCCTCGTTTATAGGATTCCAGTAAACTAATCAAGACCCACCCAAATGGGTGGAGACATGCCTCCACCTAATCCATTTTAAAACCACTCTTGATTGAGTCACATCTCCAGGGAGATGATCTAATTAAGGTTTCAAACATACAGTATTGAATAGGGATTAGAAGAAATGGCTGCCTTTACAAAATGGAATTGGGATTAAAACACGGCTTTTCTAGGGTACATACATCCTTTCAAACCGGCACAGCATCTTTACCCTATTTTGGTATTAAAATGATATTAGCTTCATAAATGAGTTAGGTAGAGTTCTTTTCTCGTCAGTTTTTTTGGAAAAGTTTGAGTAGGATTGGTGTTAGTTCTTTATGGAATGTTTGATAAAATTCTCCTGTGAAGCCATCTGGCCCTGGGTTTTTCTTTGTAGAAAGATTTTTGATGACTGATTGAATCTCTTTATTTGTGACTGGTTTGTTGAGATCTTCTATTTCATCCTGAATCAGTGTAGCTTGTTTGTGTGTCTCCAGGAATTTGTCCACTTAATCTAAGTTGTCTAATTTTTTGGCATGTAGTTGTTCATAGTATCCTCTTATGATTTCTTTTATTTCTTCCGGGTGTGTGGTAATGCATCACTTCTCATTTCTGATTTTGTTTATTTGCATCCTCTCTCTTTTTTTCTTTGTCAGTCTTGCTAGTGGCCCATCAATTTTATTGATTTTCTCAAAGAACCAGCTTTCAGTTTCATTGATTCTTGCTGTTGTTCTTTTGTTCTCCCATTCAGTTATCTCTGCTTTAATCTTTGTTATTTCTCTTCTTCTATTTGTTTTGGATTAGTTTGCTGTTCTTTCTCAAGTTCCTCCGGGTTTGCTAAGCCCTTGAATTTTACTCTTTCTTGTTTTTTTTAACATAGGCAATTAGGGCAATAAATTTCCCTCTCAGACTCAGCATCAAGGGATTGAGAAAATCTTCTTGACCAAAAGGTGGAAGAGCAAAATGAGACAAAAAGAAAGTGTCAATGGCTGAGAGATTCCAAACAGAGTCAAGAGTTATCCTGGAGGTTATTCTTACGCATTAAATAGATATCACCTTGTTAGTCAAGATGTGATGGAGAAGCTGGAGGGAACTGCCTGAAAATGTATAGCTGTGATCCAGTAGCCATGTTTCTTGAAGATGATTTTATAATGATACGGCTTTCACAATGTGACTGTGTGATTGTGAAAACTTGTGTCTGATGCTCCTTTTATCTACCTTATCAACAGATGAGTAAAACATATGGAGTAAAAATAAATGATGGGGGAACAAATGTTAAAATAAATTTAGATTGAAATGCTAGTGATCAATGAAAGGGAGGGGTAAGGGGTATGGTATGTATAATTTTTTTCTGTTTTCTTTTTATTTCTTTTTCTGAATAGATGCAAATGTTATATTTTCAAGTAATGATCATGATAATGAATATGCAACTATGTGATGATATTGTGAATTACTGATTATATATGTAGAACAGAATGAACAAAAGTTAATGTTTGAGTTTGTTTGTTGTTATATATTTTTTAATTTTTAAATTAACAAGAAAATAATAATAATAATAATAAATTTCCCTCTCATCACAGCTTTTGCCGCATCCCATAAGTTCATATAAGTTGTATTCTCATTTTCATTCATCTCCAGATAGCTACTGACTTCTCTAGCAATTTCTTCTTTGACCTACTCGTTGTTTAAGAGTCTGTTAATTAATCTCCATACATTTGTGAATGTTCTCATTCTTTGGTTGTTGTTGATATCCAGCTTCATTCCATTGTGATCAGAGAAAGTGCTGTGAATTATTTCAATATTTTTAAATTTATAAAGTCCTGTTTTGTGCCCCAGCATATGATCTATCCTGGAGAATGTTCCATGAACACTAGAGAAGAATGTATAACCTTGTTGTTTGGGGGTGCAATGACCTATATATGTCTCTTAGGTCTAATTCATTTATCAAGTTATTTAACTTCTCTATTTCCTTGTTGATCTTCTGTCTTGTTGTTCTATCTATAGAGGAGAGTGGTTTGTTGAAGTCTCCTACTATTATTGTTGAAACATTTATCACTCCCTTCAGTTTTGCCAATGTCTTTCTCATGTACTTTGGAGCTCCTTGATTGGGAGCATAAACTTTTATGATTGCTATTTCTTCTTCATGAATTGACCTTTTAATTAGTATATAGTGTTCTTCTTTGTCGCTTATGATGTCTTTACATTTAAAGTCTATTTTATCCGATATTAGTATAGCTACTCCTGCTTTCTTTTGGTTACAACTTGCGTGGTAAATCTTTTTCCATCCTTTCACTTCAATCTATTTGTATACTTGTGTCTAAGATGAGACTCTTGTAAGCAGCATATAGCTGGATTGTGTTTCCTAATCCATTCTGCCAATCTGTATCTTTTAATTGGCAAGTTAGTCCATTAACATTCAAAGTTGTTACTGAAAATGTGTTTCTTGATTCCACCATCTTATCTTTTTTATTTTATTTGTCAGATTTATATATTCTTTTTCCCTCTCTCTTTGTACTCTTTAAATTACCCTTAGTGGTACTCTTCAATTCTGTGCCTTCCTCCAGACCTCCCTCTCCTGTCTTTTGTTCAGCTGAAAGAACTCCCTTTGGTATTCCTTGTAGAGCCAGTCTCTTGTTCACAAATTCATTCAGGACTTCTTTGTCTGTGAAAACTTTAATCTCTCCATCAATTTTAAAGGACAGTTTGGCTGGTATATTAATTAGGGTTCTCTAGAGAAACAGAATCAACAGGGAACACTCACAAATATAAAATTTATAAAAGTGTCTCACATGACGTGGGAACACAGAGTCCAAAATCTGCATGGCAGGCTGTGAAGCCAATGATTCCGATGGAGGTTCTGGATGAACTTCTCAGGAGAAGCTCGCCAACCGAATCAAGGAGGAAGAGAGCATGTCTCTTCTGAATCCTCTTTAAAAGGTTTCCAGTGATTAGATTGGGTATCACTCATTGCAGAAGACACTCCCCTTGGCTGATTACAAATGGAATCAGCTGTGGATGCAGCTGACGTGATCATGACCTAATCCTATGAAATGTCCTCATCGCAACATACAGACCAGCGCTTGCCCACCAAACAGGTACCACCAGTTGGCCAAGTTGACACATGAAGCTGACCATGACAGTCCACCCCTTGTCAACTTGGCAGCTATATATATATCACCTTAAACCGTACTTAATTTCTACATAAAAAACATAAAACACATTTTTTTCTTTCACCTGACAATACTCAACTGTCCTGCTGTAAACACTGTAACTCTGTCCATTATAGGGTGCAAGTCTTTGGGAAATATTCATTCTTAAACTGGATATCTTACAACTTAAATAGTATAACAGGAAAAAACAGCATCACAGTCCTCGTTTCTGCGGCTGATCACGTGGTCATAGTTCATATTTATTAATACCTTCTTCCACTACCCATTCCCTTTACCCTCAGCAAGCACTTCAGCTGGCCATGGTTCTTTGCCTGGTGGGGTGACCCAAACCTTCATTCCTGAAGTTTCAAACCCATTGGTAGTCCTGCCTGGATTGGGCTATTACAGTTTTCCATTGATTTTAATCACAGGGTATGGTAGTACTAAAAGACCCCCTAGGGGATCTCCTATACTCCAAGAAAACTCTTCTTTACCTCCACTATATAGGTGCAGTCCTATTTTCCCCTGATAGTCAGGGTCAATCACCCCAGACAATAATGCAATCCCTTTCTTGGCTTGTTGATCCAGGGGCATGAGTAGCCCAAAGTGACCAAGTGGCAGTCTTAGATTCCAGTTCAATGGAATCATTGTTGTTTCTCTAGGTGGAAGCACTCTCCCTTTTGGAACTAAAACCTGTAGACCAGCAGAACTCAGGGTCACAGGGACAGGAAGCAAAAATTTTCCTAATGGATCACTAGGGGTAATAATGAGTGGTGCCACTCCCATTTCCACCCCTTGGTTCCTGGACCCATGGATCCTGGCTATGGGAGAAACAACACCATACAGCAGATGCTGATTTAGGGCATATACAACTTCCTGGAGAACATTACCCCAGCTTTTCAAGGTATTACCACCTGGTTGGCACTGCAATTGAGTTTTCAAAAGGCCATTCCACCGTTATATCAATCCAGCTGCTTCTGAATGATGAGGAACATGGTAAGACCAGAGAATTCCATGAGCATGTGCCCATTTCCACACTTCGTTTGCTGTAAAATGTGTTTCTTGATCAGAAGCAATGCTATGTGGAATACCATGATGTTAGATAAGGCATTCTGTAAGCCCACGGATGGTAGTTTTGGCAGAAGCATTGCGTGCAGGGAAAGCAAACCCATATCCAGAGTATGTGTCTATTCAATAGAACAAATTGCTGCCCCTTCCGTGAAGGGAGTGGTCCATGTAATCAACCTGTCACCATGAGGCTGGTTACCTCAGTGAATGGTGCCATATTGGAGGCTGAGGATGGATCTCTGTTGCTGGCTGATTGGGCACTCAGCAGTGGCTGTAGCCAAGTCAGCCTTGGTGAGTGGAAGTTCATGTTGCTGAGCCCATGCATAACCTCCATCCCTACCGCCATGACCACTTTGTTCATGAGCCCATTGGGCAATGACAGGAGTTGCTGGGAAAAGAAGCTGACTGGTATCCACAGAATGGGTTATCTTATCCACTTGATTATTAAATCTTTCCTCTGCTGAGGTCACCCTGTGGTGTGCATTCACATGGGACACAAATATATTCATGTTTTTAGCCCACTCAGAAAGGTCTATCCACATACTTCTTCCCCAGACCTCTTTGTCACCAATTTTCCAATTATAGTCTTCCCAAGGCCCTGACCATCCAGCCAAACCATTAGCAACAGCCCATGTAATTAAAAAAAAAAGCACATGAATAGATGTTCACCCTCACTAACTATAAAGGAAATGCAGACCAAGACCACAATGAGACACCACCCCAAACCCGCAGGAATGTCTGCTATCAAAGAAACAGGAAATTGCAAATTTTAGAGAGGAAATGAAGAAATTGGGACACCCATGCGCCACTGGTGGGAACGTACAATAATACAACCACCATGGAAGACAGCCTGGCAGCCCCCCCAGGAAACCAAATATCAAATTGCCCCATGACCTACCAATAGCACCCCTTGGTATTGTATTAGTTAGAGTTCTCTAGAGAAACAGATTTAACAGGGAACACTCACAAATATAAAATTTATAAAAGTGTCTCATGTGACCGTGGGAATGCAGAGTCCAAAATCCGCTGGGCAGGCTGTGAAGCTGACGTACTCCACAGGAGAGGCTCGCCAGCTGAAGCAGAAAGGAAGAGAGCCTGTCTCTTCTGAATCCTCCTTAAAAGGCTTCCAGTGATTAGATTGAGCATCACCCATTGCAGAAGACACTCCCCTTGGCTGATTACAAATGGAATCAGCTGTGGATGCAGCTGACATGATCATGATTTAATTCTATGAAATGTCCTCATTGCAACAGACAGGCCACCACTTGCCCAACCAGACAAACAAGTACCACCACTTGGCCAAGTTGACACTTGAAGCTGACCATGACAGCTGGGTAGAGAATTCTTGGCTGGAAGACTTTCTTTTTCAAGATCTTGAATATATCATACCACTGCCTTCTCACCTCCAGGGTGCTGGTTGAGTAGTCTGAAGTCAGTTTTATTTGATTTCCCTTGTATGTTGTAGATTTTATTCTCTTGTTGCTTTCAGGATTTTCTGCTTCTCTTCAACATTTGACAGACTGATTCATATGTGCCCTGGGGAAGGCCTATTTGGGTTTATTCTGTTTAGAGTTCTTTGGACTTCTTTGACTTGTATGTTTATGTCCTTAATTAGGGTTGGGAAGTTTCCCCCATTATATCCTCAACTACTCTTCCTAGCCCTTTACTCATCTCTTCTCTTTCTGGGACTCCAATGATTCTTATAATTGTGAGCTTTGTTTTGTCTATCATTTCCCTGAGTTCCCATTCAATTTTTTCCATCTTTTTTGCCATTTGCTGTTTTGAGTCTTTGAAGTCAATCCTCTCTATCACTTATTCTTTCTTCTGTCTCTCCAAATCTGGAGTGGTGTGCCTGTAGTATGTTTTTTATTTGGTCAACAGAGTCATTAATCTCTGTGATATCCACTATTTTCTTTCAAATTCCTCTTTATGCTCTTCTACTGTCTTCTTGCTCTCCTTTATGTCATTTGCTGTCCCACTTATTTTATTAAGTAGAATTGTATGAATATCTTTGATTAACTATTCCAACTTCTGTGTCTCCTCTGATGTTTTAATTTGATCATTAAGCAGGGCTATATCTGTCTGCATTGTGATATGCTTAGTGATCTTCTGTTGTCTTTGTCGCATGTAAATATCTTGATTGATTTACTTTCGGAGTTGATGGTTGTACAGTAGGGAGTAGGGCATGGGGGTGGGGTACTCAGTGTGGTGATTTGTTTCAGGGCAGGTATAGGCACAGGTTGAGGATGTTACGCTGATGCTTGTGAATGTGGGCACCCAGCAGCCAGGGAGGATGCAGCTATGCGGGTGCACCAGTCTGGGGAGTGTAACCCTAGTGTGTGCTGGTCTAAGACATGGGGCTCTTTGTGCACATATATTGAGCTGTGGCAGCAGGCTGGCATTATGCCTTCATGTGTTGAGGGCAGATGTGACCCAGCTGTGCAGGTCAGCACTTTCTCAGAGCTGGGAAGTGTGGCTGAGGGCCGTGTTCATCTGCGTTTCTATGACTGCTCTCCAATACTTTTTGATTATCTGATTAACATACTCTGGGATGTATCCAGGCATTACATTAAGCTATACAGGATTAAAGGCTCTCATTCTTATTCTGGGATCTCTGTATTTGGATTGTTTAAATGATCTATCCAAACAGGTTGAGTCATATTATATGCTACAGAAAATTTAGGTTCTGGACATAATAAAACTTTTTTCCTTTGATCTCAAAGAATACGTGAAGTTCTAAAATACAGGCAATGTCTTCCTTAGCCCTGTATTCTGAATTACCTTCATCCTAAGATGATCAGCTTCATTCTTACCTCTAAATACCAGGTTACACATATATAAAACAGCCCCTCAAAATCCAGAAACAAGAACTACCACTCTAGATTAAAGGTGACTACTATAAGAGCTTACAAACCAGGCCTGTTTTCTTGTAAGTATTTTCTAAATGGGATCATACAATATGTGCTCTTTTGTTACTGGCTTATTTTGCTTTGCTGAATGTCCCACAGGTTGATTCACATCACTGCATGTCTCACAACTTCGTTCATTTTGTAGCAGCACCATATTTGTTCTAGTTTGCAAGCTGCCAGAATGTAATATACCAGAGCTGAAATGGGTTTTAAAAAGGGGATTTAATAAGTTACAAGTTTAGTGTTGTTTTCAAGGGCTGTGAAAATGTCCCAATTAAAGCAAGCCTATAGAAATGTACAATCTAAGGCATCCAAGGAAAGATACCTGGTTTCAAGAAGATTGATGAAGTTCAGGGTAACTCTCTCAACTAGAAAGGCACATAGTGAACTTGACAACCTCTGCTAGTTTTCTTTCCAAGCTTCTTGTTTCTTGAACCTCCCCAGGGGCATTTTCCTTCTTCATTTCCAAAGGTCTGTGGCTGCATGGGCTCTCATGGTTCTTGTGGTTCTCTAGCTTTCTCCAAAATGTTTCCTCTCTTAAAGGATTCTAATAAACTAATCAAGACCCACATAGAATGGGTGTAGTCACATCTCCCTCTAATCAAAAGATAATATCCATAATTAGGTGCGTCACATTTGTGTGGAGATAACCTAATTAAGTTTCCAATCTACAGTCCTGGACAGGAATTAAAAGAAATAACTGCTTCCACTAAATCAATCAGGATTAAAACATGGCTTTTCTAGAGTACATAATCCTTTCAAACCAGTACAGTCCACCCTCTGGACCCTAAAAAAGACATGTTTTTTCCTTATACAAAATACATTCATTCCATAACAGCATCAGAAAAGCTTAAAGCATTTCAGTAACACTACAAATGCAATACAAAGTCAGAAATAGTACAAAATTTTATCAAAGTCACCTACAGGCATGGTCTGTCCTAAGGCAAAATCCACCTCTGGCTTTGGACCTGTAAAACTCAAAACAAGTTATTTGCTGCCAACATACAAAGGAGGGACAGTCATAGAATACATATACCCATTTCCATAGGGAGAAATTGGAAAGAACACAGGGGTCACCTGACCCAGGCAATTTCAAAAACCTGCAGGGAAAACTCCATTAGATTTCAAGTCTGAGAGTCATTTATATTGGGGGCTTTAGAAAACTGCAATCCCACACTTTCCAAGGTCCTATGCAGTGGCCCACTGCTCTCCAAATGCAACCTTAGGGAACACTGGGGAGACCACCTTTTTCTCGACTCCACCCTCTTCAAACATTGGGGCTGCACCCAGGCTGTCTCCCATCTCCAGAGCACATGCTTAATTCCTCCATGTGGTGGCAGCCAGGCTCTCCCCAATCCCCAAGGAATGTGCTCCACCCTCTCCAAGGCCTGAGGTGGCAAACTATTCTACTGAAATGAGGTGAAAGGCTCATATTCTGCCTTCGGGGCAAACTCACCTCTCCAAGTGCCTGGGTGGGTCTGCACTCATGGCCCAAGGTCTCGTGACTTCAGACTTTAGATTCCATAGTTCTGCCTCAAGTCATTTTTACCTTCGTTTTGTCCCTTTTCTGAGATTTTTACTTCATACTGACAGCAGTTGCATTTATACAGATCTCACAGCACTCTTGTTGGCTTTCCATACAGTAGGCTTGGATTATGCCCATCAGACAGGATTTACCATAGATTCTTCCTAGATAACTCCATGTCCAGTCCTGACTTTCTCTGAATTGGCTGACTGGTTCCACATATGGTTAAATCCTCTCATGGGGCACTATTTTCTGGGGTCTCCCTTCCTGGAAGCCTGAAATTTTTCAGGACATCGGCTTCTGGTTGCTTTGTACCTAAGAGTTCCATTCTCAGCTTATCTCTTTCGTTTTGCATTTTGCTATAAGCAGTAAGGAGAAATCAGGCTGCAATTTCCACATTTAATTTGGAAATCTCTTCTGCTAAATATCCAAGTTCATGGCTTCTGAAATCTGCCTTCCATCCAAAAACACTAGTTAATTTTGTCAGATTATCTGCTATTTTAAAACAAGGATTGCCTTCCTTTCAGTTTGCAATAATACAACTCATTTCTGTCTAGTGCCTCATCAGAAGTATCTTTAGACTCCACACTTCTAACAACAGTCTCGTCAAAGCATTCTAGGCCTTCTCTATTAAGCTCCTCATGACTCCTCCAAATCTTCCACTTACCCATTTAAAAAGCCATTCTAACATATTTGGTATTTGCAAACCGCAGCAGCGCTCCACTTCTCTGGTACCAAAATCTGTTCTAGTTTTCTCAAAAGTTCTCTGGCTACATGGGCTCTTGTGGTTCTTGTGGTTCTCCAGCTTTCTCCAAAATGTTTCCTCTTTTAAAGGATTCCAGTAAACTAATCAAGACTCACTTGGAATGGGTTGAATCACCTTTCCCTCTAACCAAAATTTAATATCCACAATTGGGCATGTCACTTCTTTGTGGAAATAATCTAATCAAGTTTCTAATCTATAGTGCTAAATAGGGATTAAAAGAAATGGCTGCCTCCACAAAATGGGCCAGGATTAAAACATGGCTTTTCTAAGGCACATAATCCTTTTAAACCAGCACAGTGTTTGATCATATATTTACACTATCATTCACCAACCTACTTCTCAGTCAGTGCATCTTTCAGCCACTTCCATCTATTGGGCCTCATGTGTAATGTACAAAGTCAACCGTCATTGACACTCTGAATTTTAGATCATTTTTCATTGTTCCCAAAAGAAAGATAGCCTATAAACACCCTCACCAAATAGAAAATCTAAACATCCCCCTATCCCTTGTCCTTTCCCCCATTATGTACCTCTGGTATTGCTGCAGTACTGTTGATGTTTTCCTCTTAATTAAACATAACCCATAGCATGCAGTAATATTTTTCCCACTATACGCCCAAATTATACACTCTTTGTACAAGATTTATACCTTTGCAGTAGTTCATGCATATTTATATTTTTAGAGTTAATTGGTGGGATACATGAGTCTTTACTAACACTTTCAATCATGTTCACCTTCAATATGGTACTATTCCTTATAGATCCACTAGTGAACTGCCATCACTTCTATCTATTCCCTTACAATTAAGTTCAGCCTCATTAGCAAATTGTTTACCCATCGCAAGCTCTCGTGTATCTCTAGGTCCCTTATATTTTGTATTAAAGCCTCTGATTCTACCTTTACCATGGTCATAAAAGTGGAATCATATAATATCTATCATTTTGTGTCTGGCTTTCACTCAGCATTATGTCCTCCAGGCTTATCCACCTTGTCATGTGCTTCAGGATGTCATTTCATCTTATTACTGCATAATATCCCATCTTATGTATATACCACATTTTGTTAATCCGCTTGTCTGTTGATGGGCACTTGGATTGTTTCCATTCTTTGGCGATTGTGAATAATGTTTCTATGAACATTGGTGTGCAAATCTCTGTTTGTGTCACTGCTTTCAGCTCTTCTGGGTATTATATTGAGTAGTGGTATTCCCAGGTCATAGGGCAACTTGATATTTAGTTTTCTGAGAAACCGCCAGACTGTCTTCCATAGCGGCTGTACCATTATACATTGACACGAGCAGTGCATAAGTGTCCCAATTTCTCTGAACCTCTCCAACATTTATAGTATCCTGTTTGTTTACTAGCAGCCATTCTTATAGGTGTTAGGTAGTATCTCATTATAGTCTCGATGTGCATTTCCCTTATACCTAATGAGAATGAGCATCTCTTCATGTGCTTTTTAGCCATCTGTATTTGCTCTTCAGAAAAATGTCTATTCCTAATTTTAGCCCACTTTATAATTGGGTTGCTTGCACTTTTGTTGTTGAGTTGCATGATTTCTTTATGTATACAGTATATCAAACCTTTGTCCAATGTGTGATTTCCAAATATATTCTCCCATTGAGTTGGCTGCCCCTTCACCTTCTTGACAAAGTATTTTGAAGGTCAGAAGCTTTTGATTTTGAGGAGTTCCCATTTATCTATATTTCCCCTTATTGCCTGTGCTTTGGGGGTAAAGTTTAGGAAGATACCTTCTATTACTAGGTCTTGAAGATGTTTCCCTACATTTTCTTCTAGGAGCTTTAAGGTACTAGTTCTTATATTTAGGTTTTTTATGCAATTTGAGTTAAGTTTTGTAAAGGGTGTAAGGTAGGGGTCCTCTTTCATTCTTCTGGCTATTGATAAAAGCTCTCCCATGCCCATTTATTGAAAAGACTATTTTGTCCCAGCTCAGTGGATTTGTGGGCCTTGTTGAAGATCAGTTAACCAAAGATTTGGTAGTCTATTTCTGCACTCTCGATTCAATTCCAAAGGGCAATACTTCTATCTTTGTGCCAGTACCATACTGTTTGACCACTGTGGCTTTATAATAATTTTTAAATTGGTAAATCTTAATCCTCCCACTTCATTCTTCTTTTTTAGAATGCTTTTAGCTACTCAGGGTCTCTTTCCCTTCCAGATGAATTTGGTAACTAGTTTTTCCAAGTCTTCAAAGTGAGTTGTTGGAATTTTGATTGGTATTGCATTGAATCTGTAGATCAATTTGAATAGAACTGACATCTTAACTATATTTCACCATCCTATTCATGAGCAGGAAATGTCCTTCCACCTATTTAGATCTTCTTTGGTTTCTTTCAGCAGTGTTATGTAGTTTTCTGTGTAAGTCCTTTACACACCTAGTTAAGTTCATTCCTAGATACTTGATTCTTTTAGTTGTTATTTTGAGTGGAATTTTTTCCTTAGTTGACTCTCAGTTAGGTCATTACTTGTGTAAAGAAACATTACTATTTATGTATTGAGCCAGAGTGTTCCAAAAATACATGAGGCAAACACTGCCTTTTGTGATCCCTCCTTCTCACTTCTTTCCCTCTTTGTAGCAATTCTTTGTGTGTAAAAAATGTAACTAATGACCAAAATTTTTACAGTAATGGATTCTAAATAGTAATGGAATATCATATCTTATTTGCTTGAATTTAAGATAAAGATTAGAATAATTTCAATGCCCTTAAATATATTTCTATTAAAGTTGAAAATATATAGATGTGTTGGGCAGTGCAATGGTGGCTCAGTGGCAGAATTCTCACCTGCCATGCTGGAGACCCAGGTTTGATTCCTGGTGCCTGCCCATGCGAAAAAAAAAAGAGTTTGGGCAGGCCATGGTGGTTCAGCAGGCAGACTTCTCGCCTGCCATGCCGGAGACCCGGGTTCAATTCCCAGTGCCTGCCCATGCAAAAATATATATATATACATATATATTTATATATAATATTGTATATTATATATTATATAATATTACAAATAATATATATTGAAGTGTTAACCTAAAATAAAATACAAAAAGAAACTTACTGATTTTTGCACATTAATTTTATAATGTGCCACCTTGCTGAATTTATTAGCTCAAGTAACTTTGTTGTAGAGTTCTCAGGATTTTCCAAGTATAGTGTCGTGTAATCTGCAAATAATGGAAGTTTTACTTCTTCCTTTCCAATTTGGTTGCCTTTTATTTCTTTTTCCTGCCTGATTGCTTTCGCTTGAACTTCTAGTACAATGTTGAATAATAGCGATAGAGGGCATCCTTGTCTCATTTCCCATCCTAGGCGGAAAGTTTTCAGCCTCTCACCATTGAGTATGATGCTGGCTGTGGGTTTCTCATATATGCCTTTTATGATGTTGAGGCAGCTACCTTTGATTCCTAGCTTTTGACGTGTTTTATCAGAAAAGGACTTTGAATTCTATAAAATGCTTTTTCAGCATCAATTGAGATGATCATGTGATTTTCCCTTTCGATTTGTTAATGTGCTGTATTACATTACCTGATTTTCTTATATTGAAAAATCCTTGCATTCCTGATATAAATCTCACTTGGTCATGGTGTGTAATTCTTTTAATATGCTGTTGGATTTGATTTGCTAATATTTTGTGAAAAAATTTGCCTTTGTGTTCATTAGGGAATGAATGTAGATTTCCTTTTTTGTTGCATCTTTACCTGGTTCTGGTATTAAAGTGATGTTAGCTTCATTAAATGAGTTGAGTTAGTGTTCCTTTTTCCTCAAGTTTTTGGAAAAGTTTGAGCACGATTGCTTTTGGTTTTTTTTGGAACGTTTGATGAAATTCCCCTGTGAAAAGCCTTTTGGACCTGGGTTTTTCTTCTCTGTTTTTAAGTAAACAAACAATACACTTAGAACCACCAAAAAAGGATATCTTAGTTAGCTTAACCATAGGCACATTCAAATAAAGTATCCGTACAATCATTGTAAAGCCTGTGTTTGCACAGTAAGTTTCATAACCCAATTTAAAATTAAGGCAACAAGGAAAAAATCTACAAATTCAGATAACAAAGTTCTAAAATTCTAAGTATTAAACACTAACTTAGATATTAATCAGCTGTCAAAACTGTGAATGTTCTCAAAATATCAAGTAGAAAGTTCTTACAAATATCTGCATTACTATAGTAATGACCTATGTTTCTAAATATTTTCCTGATTTCAGGAAAATATGAAGATACAAATATTTTTACAATTAACATATGGAAATTTTAACCACCTAAAATGAATATCTAAGTTAGCTTATCCATGGGCATATTAAAAAAATAATCATCATAAAACCTGTTTGTACAACATGTTTCATAAATCAATTTAAAATTAAAGCAAAAAAGGAAAAAAATTATAGATACAGATATCAGAGTTTCTTGAATTCTAAATATTAAACACTATTTTAAATACCATATGATTAACTATCAAAACTGTGCATTCTCAAAATATCAAGTAAAATGTTATTACAAATATCAGCTTCGCTATAATAGTGAGCTATGTTACTAATATTTTCAAATGTTTTATTTCAGGAATTTACTTTATCTAATATTACTATAACTGCCTGTAGTTTTTTTTTAACTGTTTTGTTGTTGCAAAATGTAGCATATATATACAAAGAAAAGAGAGAAAAAAGCAATAATTTTCAAACCGCACTTCAACAAGCAGCTACAGAACAGGTCCTAGAGTTTGTCATGGGCTACCATGCCCTCATTTCAGATTTTTCCTTCTAGCTGCTCCAAAACCCTGGCAAATTTATTAGAGTCATTAATAACAGAATCATACAGTATCTGTCTTTTTGTGTCTGACTTATTTCACTCAGCATTATGTCCTCAAGTTTCATCCATGTTGTCATATATTTTGGGACATCATTTTGTCTAAATGCTACATAATATTCCATCTTATCTATATACCACATTTTGTTTATCCATTTATCTGTTGATGAGCACCTGGATTGTTTCCATCTCCTGGAAATTGTGAATAGTCCCGCTATGAACATCGGTGTGCAAATGTCTGTTCTTGACACTGCCCTCAACTCTTCTGGGTATACACCAAGTATTGGCATTGCCGGGTCATAGGGCCACTCAATATTTAGTTTTTTGAGGAATTGCCAAACTGACTTCCACAGCAGCTGAATCATTTTACATTCCCACCACAGTGAATAAGTGTTCCAATTTCTCCACATCCTTTCTGGCATTTATAGTTTCCAGTTTGTATTATGGCAGCCATTTGTATAGGTGTGAGGTGATATCTCATTGTTGTCTTAATTTGCATTTCTATTCTAGCCAATGCAGATGAGCAGCTCTTCATGTGCTTTTTAGCCATTGGTATTTGCTCTTCTGAAAAGTGCCTATTCATTTCCTCTGCCAGTTTTATAATTGGGTTGTTTGTTCTTTTATTGGTGAGCTATATAATTTATTTATGTACATAGGATATCAAGCCTTTAAATATGTAGTTTTCAAATATTTTATCCTATTGAGTTGGCTATCTAGTCTTTTGAGGCATATAAGCTCTTGATCTTAAGGAGTTCCCATTTGTCTATTTTTTCTTTCACAGCTTGTGCTTCAGGTGTAAAGTTTTAAAAGCTACCTCCTATTAATAGATCTTGAAGATGTTTCCTTACATTTTTTTCCAAGAAGTTTTATCGTACTGGCTCTTACATTTAGGTCATTGATCCATTTTGAAGTTTTGTATAGGTGCTAAAATAGGCATCCTCTTTCATTCTTTTGGCTAATGAAATCCAGTTCTCCCATGCCTGGGTTTTTCTTTGTGGGAAGATTTTTGATGACTGATTGCATCTTTACTTGTGATTGGTTTGTTGAGATCTTCTATTTTTTCCTAAGTCAATGTAGCTTGTTTCTGTGTTTCCAAGAAATTTGTCCATTTCATCTAAGTTTTCTAGTTTGTTGGCATATAGTTGTTCATAGTATCATCTTATGCTTTTTTTTATTTATTCAGGGTCTGTGGTAACACACCCTTTTCATTTCTGATTTTGTTTATTTGCATCTTCTTTTTCTTTCCCAGCCTTGCTAGTGACTCATCGATTTTATAGATTTTCTCAAAGAACCAACTTTTAGTTTTATTGATTCTTTCTATTGTTCTTTTGTTCTCTCATTCATTTAACTCTGCTTTAATCTTCGTTCATTCTCTTCTTCTATTTGCTTTGGCGTTAGTGTGCTGTTCTTTCTCAAGTTCCTCCAGGTGAGCAGTTAAGTTCTCGATTTTTCTACTTTCTTGTTTTTAATATAGGAATTTAGGGCAATAAACTTCCCTCTCAGGACAGTCTTTTGCTGCATCCCATAAGTTTTGATATGTTGTATTCTTGTTTTCATTCATTGCCAGATAACTACTGATTTCTCTAGCAATTTCTTTCTTGACCCACTACTTAAGAGTGTGTTATCTAATCTCTGTATATTTGTGAAAGTTCTCTTTATTTGCTGGTTATTGATATCCAGCTTCATTCCATTGTGATTAGAGAAAGTGCTTTGAATAATTTCAAAGTTTTAAAATTTATAAAGACCTGTTCTGTGCCCAAGCATATGATCTATTCTGAAAAATGTTCCATGAGCACTAGAGAAGAATGCATATCTTGGTGTTTTGGGGTGTAGTGACCTATATATGTCTGTTAGGTCTAATTCATTTATCAAGTTGTTTAACTTCTCTATTTCCTTGTTGATCTTCTGTCTTGTTTATCTATAGAAGAGAGTGGTGTATTGACGTCCTCTACTATTATTGTTGAAACATCTATCACTCCCTTCAGTTTTGCCAATGTCTGTCTCATGTACTTTGGAGCTCCTTGTTTGGGAGCATACACATTTAAGATTGTTATTTCTTCTTGGTGAATTGTCTCTTTTATTAATATATAGTGTCCTTCTGTGTCTCTTATGATGTCTTTACATTTAAAGTCTATTTTGTCCGATATTAGTATAGCCACTCTTGCTTTCTTTTGGTTACAATTTGTGTGGAACATCTTTTTCCATCCTTTCACTTTCAATCTGTTTGTATCCTTGTGTCCAAAATGAGTCTCTTGTAAGCAGCATGTAGCTGGATTATTTTTCTTAATCCATTCTGCCAATCTGTATCTTTTAAATGGTAAGTTTAGTCCGTTAATATTCAAACTTGTTACTGAATAGGTGTTCTTGAATCTGCCATCTTTCCTTTGGATTTTATTTGTCAGATCTATGTATTCTTTTCCACCTTTGTCTTTTTATCCTTTAAGTTACCCTTACTGGCACTCTTCAATTCTATTCCCTCTTCCAGACTTCTTCTCCTATCTTTTTTGGGTTTTGTTTGTTTGTTTGTTTGTTTTAGCCACCAGCCCTTGAGTTTGAGGCTTGCTCTTGTGAAACTTATTTAGGTAGTGTAGAAACTAAGTCTGCCTATAGTTTTGCCTAAGAGTCACTTCCAGAGGACTTCTTTTGTTGCTCAATTGTGGCCTCTCTCTATATATATGCCCAACTTTGCAAGGAAAATCATTACCCTCCCCTTTGGGAATTGACATCCAGGGATGAAAGTCTCCCTGGCAACATGGATATGACTCCCAGAGATGAGTCCTTGGCACTGTGGGATCAACAATGCCCTCCTGACCAGAAATGGGAAAAGAATTGTAACAGGTAAGGTATCAGTTTTAGTTTGTAAGGTGCTGGAATGCAATATGCAAGAAAAGGAATGGATTTCTTTTTCATGGGCAAGCTCCAGGAATCAAACCCAGATCTCTGGCTTAGCAAGTGAGAATTCTTGCCACTGAGCCACCGTCGCACCGCCCAGGAATGGCTTTTAAAAAGGGAAGTTATTAATTTGCAAGTTTATAGTTCTAAGGCCTTGAAAATGTCAAATTAAGGCATCAAGGGAAGGATACTTTAATTCCAAAGAAAGGGTCAATGAAGTTCAGCATTTCTCTCTCAGCTGGGAAGGCACTTGGAGATGTCTGTTAGCTTTCGCTCCTCAATTCATAAGGCTTCCCTGGCGGCGTTCTGCTCCAAAGATCTCTGGTTGCCTGGGCTCTGTTGGTTCTGGTGGCTCTAAAGCTTTTTCCAAAATGACTCCCTCTTAAAAAACTCCAGTAAATAACCTCACCTTGACTGGGTGAAGACACATCTCCATGGAAACCATCTCACCAAAGTTACAACCCACAATTGGATGGGTCACATCTCCATGGAAACAATCACAAAGATCACACCCAGCAATATTGAATGAGGATTAAAGGACATGGCTTTTCTGGGGTACATAATAACTCCAAACTGGCACATTATCAGTGATTGAGAGAGTTGAAATACAGTCAAGAGGCTACTCTAAAATGCAATCTTCAGGTCGATATTGCTATTTACCATGGTTTTCCAAACCCCAGCCAAAACTTTTCCTACCAATTCTAAAGAACACCTAGAGCTTTATCTGAGGTTGTACAGAGGTTCCATGCACTAGGATTACCTTCCAGAAACCTACAATCTCCAGATTGGTTCTTAGGCAAGATAAGTCCTGAAACCCAGAGGGACCAGCTTCTCCAGAACATCAACTAGTTTCATCCCCCATCCCATATTACTGACAGTCATTTCCAAAGTGAAAAAGTTAAAATGACATAGCCCAAACACCCCTAAAGATTGAGAGGAAGATCAAAGTAGAAAGTGGAGTTATAACAGCAGAGATAGGATTTAAGAAATGAGTATGACTGCCGAATCACTATATTGATATTTCTTAGTGCACATTGTCTTAGAGCAGCTAGAAGGAGAAACCTAAAATTGTGAAACTGTAGCCATACCAAACTCTGAAATCTGTTCTATAACTAATTGTTGCAGCTTGCTTTGATATTTATTGCTTTTATTGTATATATGTTATTTTCGCAATAAAAAAGAAAAGGAAGGGGAGAGTCTGTCCTTTCTTTTCAGCATGGAGAATTAAACTTTTTTCTTATTTTTAATTATATTTGCCCTTACAGTGTCCTACCATGAGATAGCAGGCTCCCCAGTCAGCCCTCTACAACTAGAGATTCCCGGGTCCTGGCCAAAGATAGGTTAGGTATATGCAGATAACTTTATCAAAAGGAATTTGTGTAAAGTGGACAGGAAGGACAGATAATAAGCCTGAGCTCAGACCACTATCCTGTTTATTGTTTAATGCATACCTATGTTCTCATGGGGTGTTTTCTATAATCAGGTAGAATGAGAAATAAAATCCGCATGCTTGTTTACGGATAAATTGATATGCTGATGTCAACAGTCTCTTGCAATGGAGCTGTACTGTTCTCAGTTCCTCCCATCCTCGACTGCCCTGGGGGACACAAATCCTCCCAGTTTGCAGAGTTTTGATTTCTATGACTTATGATATAAGGCACCTAAGGAAGTGTTGACAAGAGGTGAGAACTCAAATCCTGTATTGTGGATATTTTAGTGTGAGGAATCTCCAAAAGTGTGTGAAAAATGTGTGCATTCCTCTGCGATTTGAATGATTTTTTCCAGATCTCTCTGCATTGGGGTTTGCTTTTTCAGCCCTTCATACTTACTCCATATCATGATATATACAGATTACTGCCTGCCAATAGGCAGGCCATTTATCACTGCAGATTTGTGCTTTCTTCCAAGCTTCCCTTGCCTCTTCCTACTCATATTCAGACCTACTTTACTGAGTAGAGGAAGGAGTGAGCAATTACTCCGGTTGGTGATGGGAGCATTTGTGTAAAAGCATGCTAAATGGAGCTGTTCCTCCTTGAGGGAACATTCCTTTCCCTTCTGTTTCCCAGTTTCTGCATAAGACTGATTGGCTTAGGAGCGAATGAATAGTACCTGGGGGTGGCACAAAGGCATTGTCCATCGGGGTGGAAGCAGAAACAGATGCCCCATTTGTCCCTGTTTGGGCCCTGTTTCAGATCAGGAGGTATGATTTTACTAGACCTTGCTTTTTTTTGCATTGGTTTATGCAACTTTATTGAAAAAAAATAAATCAGTTACTAGCAGTGCTGTTAGTTGGTCACTCATCCATTGACAACTTGCATCATTTCTTCAATGCTATGGTAAACAGTGTATTGGAAGATAGATTAACTAATAGCTCTAAGCTTCCTAACAATTTAAATGAAAATTACAAAATTGAGACCCTATTTTGGAAATCAAAGGGTGTTTGACTTCCAATTTCCATTCTCTGCAGAACAAAAGCAGGTCATTCCTTTATTAGCATGCAGACACACATCACATTTTCTGTTCTGCTGATGCTATAAATTCAATACCAGTTCTCCAGCCACATCAGTTATGAGCATAAAGTATATCGTGTAACCTCAAATCTCTTACAGTGTAAAGCTTAAAAAAGAATGGATGCTGCTATACCATAATGCTGCTTCCTTTGATGTGACAACTGAACATCCATTTGCCTCCCCCTCAGATGACTTCTTCAGCATGTTAAAGCAGTGAGGAATGGTTTTAATCTCATAACCAAGTTAGAGTGAAGACATTGGCCACATAATACACATACTCTATTTTTCTTTAATTCTGAATTTCAGGCAACTGTTCTCTTGTGATTACTTTACAGATTCTAAACGCAGTTGTTGTCCAAAGCTGGAAGAACTTAAATCTTCTCAGATAAGCATGTGAATGAATAGAGAGAGGTACACAAAAAACAAAAATTTAAAAGATGAGTATCTCAGCCAACATGGCAAGCAAACTCACTGCCTTCCCCCTCTCCACGTGGGACATGACTCCCAGGGGTGTAAACCTCCCTGACAATGTGGGACAGAAATCCTAGAATGAGCTGGGATTCAGCATCAAGTGATTGAGAAAACCTTCTCGACCAAAAGGGAGAAGAGAGAAATGAGACAAAATAAAGTGCCAGTGGCTAAGAGATTTCAAACAGAATCTAGAGGTTATCCTGGAGGTTATTATTTTGCATTATATAGATATCCCCTTCTTAGTTTAAGGTGTATTAGAAAGGCTAGAAGGAAGTGCCTGAAATTGTAGAGCTGTGTTCCAGTAGACTTGGTTCTTGAAGACGATTGAGTAAAGATATAACTTTTACAATGATATTGTGTGATTGTGAAAATCTTGTGTCTGATGCTCCTTTTATTTATGGTATGGACAAATGAGTAAAAAATATGGATTAAAAATAAATAAATAATAGGGAGAACAAATGTTAAAACAAATTGAGTAGATTGAAATGCTAGTGATCAATGAAAGGGAGTGGTAAGGGGCATAGAAAAAATAGTGGGAACAAAAAATAAATTGAGTAGATGGAAATACTAGTGGTCAATGGGGGAGCTAAGGGGTATGGTATGTATTAGTTTTTCTTTCTTCTTTTTAATTCTTTTTCTGGAATTACGCAAATGTTCTAAAAAATGATCATGGTGATGAATATACTGCTATGTGATGATTTGTGAGCCATTGATTGTACACCATATATGGAATATGTGTATATTAAGAATGTTCATATTTGTATGTTGTGTTGGTTTGTCAATTAAAAAAAGATGTGTATGATGTGTGACTATATCTCAATAAAATATTAATATAAAAGACAAGGTCTGATAGGGCTGCTTCCCTATCAGAAAAGAAAATTTTTAAAAAAGAACAGTGATTTAAAGTTGATCACAACTATAATGTGGGTTATTCTGACTTTAAGGTAGCATCACATGGCGTACTTCTGAGTCCATTCCCAGGATAATCTATTGTACTTATCTCTGTCTGTTTTATAGATATGAGCAGTCTCTGGCACCAGAGGCCATCTGGGTTCAGATCACATAGCAGTGAACAAATGGATAAAAAAAATTAACTTAATAGTTAAAGTAGGAGACCGCTGTGATCTTAGAATACTGAGACAAATGCTGCCATGACTGTTACTATTTGGATGATAACTTCTTGTTGCAAATGCAACCTTAGGTGGTTTGAAGGGATAATCTACAGGAAAGTGAATTGTCAAAAAGAGTACACCGCCTTGGCGTGGGCTGTCATTAGGGCTCATAACTGTGGCTTGTATATCACCCCCAACTGCACCTGCAGAGCGTTGTGCTGGGGGGGGGGGGTGATCACCGGCCACATCCACTAAGTTCCTTATCAATCCCGTTTCAGCACCATTAATCTGTGCTTTACATCTGGCTCCGCTTTATCTCGGTGTGCGCTCAAAGGCCCCGTCTAAACTCTTCATTATCAGGGCGGCGGGGAAGGAGGGCATCGGCTTGTCACACCGGTTCTGCCAGACACAGGCGCCGAGGGGCGGGGCCTCCCTCAAGCTGCAGCCTCCGCCTTATCCCGCGGGGCAACTGGTGCCTCCCGGACCATATGGGTTCACGTGCAAGACCCAGACACAAGATGTGGGCTCTGAGGGAACTACTCCACAGGTTTGCATTTAGTCTTTGACCAACCCTCCAGAATAGCATTACGCTAACAATAGTTACATTCCTTTCTCTAGCATCATATAGAAATATACTCATATAATTCACTATTTTTCAGTCCATTTTAATGACACTTCCGTTTCTCTTACAAATTATATGGTTTTATGAGATAACGCTGTGAGTCAAACCCTCTGAACATCCATGACAATTTGGCCCAAAGATGATGACCTCTCTTGTTCCAATTTAAAATACATAATTGAAAAATGAATTTAGAGTTGGGATTTTATGTAGAACTCTTACTAAGTTTATATATTGGAAAATTGAAAGGAAACTTAGTTTCACTGTTTTTAAAGGTGTACTTTTTAAAATGGATAGAATTATTTAGTACTCATGAAGGGTTTCTTTATTAAGACTTTGATTTTTTTTCCTCCCAAATCCGCTATCTTCCACCTAACCCCACCTTGGTAAACGGCAACTCTTTCCTTCCCATTTCTCAATCCATACCACTTGGTGTCATCCTTGACAACTCTGTTTCTTTCATGCTGCACATTATCTCAATCAGCAAATCCTCAGCTCTGCCTTTAACATATAACCAGAATCTGACCATTTGGTTGCATCTCCACTGTTACTACCCTTGTCCAAACCACCTTGACCTCTCTCCTGGATTATTCTAATGGCCTCCTAACTAGTATCTTTACTTCTTACCTTGTTATACTAAGTCAGTTCTTGAACATGTCTCTTGTTGAACATATGTACATATTTCCATTGGGTAAAGAACTTGGAATACAATTTCCAGGCCACAGAGGATGCTTACGTTTAGCTTTGGTAGATACTGCCAAACAGGTTCTGCATTTGGTTGTACCAATTTACACCCTTACCACCAGTGCATGAGAGCTCCCGTTGCTGCCCATCCTTGCTAAAAATTGCTATTTTCTGTCTTTTGCATCTTGCCGATCTTATCCAGTGTATAGTGGAATTACCTTGAGCTTATTGTGCATTTCCCTGCTAATGAAGTAGCCTATCAAGTCTTTACCTATTTTTTTTAACTAATTGTCCTATCTGTTTTATTCCTGTTTAACATGGTTCCTTCCAAGTAAGGCTCTGGAGTCAGACTGCCTGGGTTAGACTCTCAGTTCTGTGGCATACTTGCTATGTGATCTTGGGTAAGCCCTTGAACCTCTCTGCTTAAGTCTCCATACCCAAACTTGAATTCCGGGCTTAAAAATAAAATGGATTGTCTGGAAGTCATCTCAGACCAACTTGGTTGTCTACTGCTGTCACATTTAAATATCTCAATTAAATTAACAGTTTGTGATATAGTGGAGGATAATTTTCAATGGCCAGAAGCAGACCTAATCCCTTGCTTTATCGATGCCTAAATTGTATCCCAGCATTTCTACTGTGATAGTATGAGTCCTGCAGTCACTGTGCAGAGCTGATCCTCTACCTCACAAGATCTATGATAGCAGATGTCATCTAACTAAAAAAAAATTATATACCTGCTGCACCTACTTGAGGAACCATAGCATCAGAGCCCTTTCCAAATCCTTGGTAAGGCTAGAGCTGCGTCATTGTGAAATCTCCCAGTCTTGGTTTCTTGAGTACTTTTTCACTAACTAGGACCTGGCTGGAGCACCTTGTTTTAGACCATATCTCTTCCTTTTTGCAGGAGAAGCTGAAGGTCTTGACCATGCTTATATCTCTGGACTCCTGAATCCAGGGTCAGCTCCACTGCTGCTAAGTAAAGCAGGCCTTTGGGTGCCTTTGCCCAAGATGAACAGCCCCTCACAGATGGAGAGAAAGTCAAAGAAAGCAGGGTGATGCAATGGTGGCTCAGTGGCAGAATTCTCGCCTGCCATGCTGGAGACCCAGGTTCACTTCCGGGTGCCTGCCCAGGCAAAAAAAGAAAAAGTCAAAGAAAACAGCCATCAGCGACTTCGTTGAATTGCCATCTTTAGATTGTTCTCTGCCCCTGTTTGTGTTGGGTTAACTCTGTTTCTCTTATTGTATGTGTGTGTGTGTGCATGTGTTTTTCCTGCGGTTCTTTTTACATTCTGAAAACGAATCCTTTTTGGAATAAATGTATTGCAAATATTCTCTCCCATCTGATAGGTTACTCTTTAATTCTTCTTATCATGTCTTTTCATGAGAAGAAGTTTATACTCTTAATGTAAGTTATCAGTTTCTTTCCATTCTTTGCCAACTCCAATATTAATGAAGATATTCTCTTGTGTTATCTTGTAAAAAAATCATTTCTTTTCTTTTTATATTCACTTTTGCAAACCACCTAGAACAGATTTTTCTGTATTGTGGAAAGTAGTGGTTAATATTATGGATTTTTTATTCATGTGGATATAAAACTGATTCAGTACCATTTATTGAAAACCCCATCTTTTCCCCCAATGCACTGCAGTGTCTCCTTTATCAGGTAGTGTATCAGTCAGGTTTCTCTAGAGAAACAGAACCAATAGGAGATATCTGTAAATATGAGATATATACAAATATGAGATTGTATGTCTCAAACAATCATAGAGATACAAAATAGACGAAATCCACAAGAAAGGTTTGAAGGCTGAAGAAAAAGTGAAATTTCTCTTTTTTAACCATCTTTGACTGATTGGATTAAATCCAACTGATTGACTTCTCACATTGCAGAAGACATACCCTTAGTTGATTATAGATGTAATCAGTCACAGATGCAATCAACTGACTGATGATTTAATAAACCAGCCTTCTGGTTGCCTGACCAGGCACTTGGGCACCTTCACCTGGCCAAAAGTTGATACCTAAACCTAACCATCAAATGTAGCTATATATGTGTGAGTCTGCTTCTGGACTCTCTATTCAGTTTAATCAATCTGTAACACCACTCTAATGCCAATGTCATGCTATTTTAATTACTATAGCTTATTAATAGAATATTACAAATGTGCAGGTGTAAGACAGCCAGTTTTGTTCTTCGTTAAGATTACCTTGGCTCTTCTTGGCCTTTGCATTTCCATATAAATCTTAGAAACAGTTTATTAGTTTCCACTAAAAAACTTCAGGGATTGTGCTAAATTTTATATATCTTCTTGGGGAGAACTGCTGTCTTTGTCACGTAGGTTTTTTAATCCAGGATTTTAGTATTTCTCTCCATTTACTTGGATCTTCTTTAATTAATCTCAGTAAAGTTTTATTGCTTTCAGTGTAAAGGTGTCATGCATTTGTTTTAGATTTATTTTGATGTATTTTATCTTTTAATTCTAATGTAAGTGATACTGTTGAAAATTTTATTTGTGGTGCTAAAAGTGTGCTACAAATAAAAAACATCCCAACTAAATTGTCAGGGAAATGAAGCTATTCTACAGAAATGTAGTCTAAAATTCAAATATTTATTATTTATTTTTTTATTATGATCATTCCGTCCTACATATATGATCAGTAATTCATAATATCATCACAAAGTTGTATAATCACCATCATGATCATTTCTTAGAACATTTGCATCAATTCAGAAAAAGAAATAAAAAGACAACAGAAAAAAATTCATACATACCATATCCCTTACCACTCCCTTTCATTGATCACTAGCATTTCAATCTAAATTTATTTTAACATTTGTTCCCCCTGTTATTTATTTTTATTCCATTTGTTTTACTCATCTGTTGATAAGGTAGATAAAACGAGCATCAGACACAAGGTTTTCACAATTACGCAGTCATATTGTGAAAGCTTTATCATTATACAATCATCTTCAAGAAACATGGCTACACAGCTCCACATTTTCAGGCAGTTACCTTCAGCCTCTCAAATACATCTTGACTAACAAGGTGATATCTGTTTAATACATAAGAATAGCCTACAGGATAACATCTCGACTTTGTTTGGAATCTCTAAGCCATTGGCACTTTATTTTGTCCATTTCGCTCTTCCCCTTTTTGGTCGAGATTTTCTCAATCCCTTGATGCTGAGTCTCAGTTCATTCTAGGGGTTTTTTCAATCCCTTGATGCTGAGTCTCAGCTCATTCTAGGATTTCTGTCCCATGTTGCCAGGAAGGTCCACACCCCTGGGAGTCATGCCCCATGTAGACAGGGGGAAGGGGGTGAGTGTGCTTATTGTTTTCATTATCATTATTTTCTAAAAATTCTGCAGTTTTGTTTTCTTTTCACCATTTGACCCAAGAATGAAGAGAGTTTTAAAATTTCCAGATGGAGGAGTATGTTTGTTTTCTGATTTTAATGTTAATTTTTAGTTGTATTGCCTTGATATCAAAGAATGTTATCTATATTATTTCTCCTTTTGGGAATGTATTGAAGTTTGCTTTGTGGCCTAATATGCAGTCAGTTTTCATGAATGCTTCATTGACACTTGCAAGAAAGGTATACAAAGTTCAATCTATCTATCAGATCTACCTTTTTGGTTATATGTCTTAGGTCTTCTCTATTAATTTCTTCTCTTAGTTTTCATCCAGTTAATCTTTTGGAACTAAAGGAGGTGAATTAAAGTCCCCCCAAATTGTTATGTTTCTGTGTATTTCTTCTGGTATTTTCTGGAGATTCTGCTTTATATAATCTGATGCTGGGGAAAAGACCTCTCAGGTAGAGCAGAAGAGAAGTCTGGCACTTGTGATAGGAAGCTGTCAGCAAGTCAGGAACTGTACATAACAGCAGGTGAGCCAAAAGGATACGAAGCAGCTACGCCATACCTTCACGTGGGGCCACAACGTCAACCCATTCCCTAACTTCATGTCTCTAATACCTCAATAACCAACTCAATCTGAAATGCAAAGTGCGAAGTGTTCCATTTAATCACCAGCCACGACTTTAGCTTTCTAGCAGTGGGAAATTCAAATCTGCAACATTAGTGCCTACTTGTCCTAATTTTCCATGTCATTGCCAATACGTCCAATATTGAGGTGTGCGCATCACTGAGCCTCAAGGGACTTCAGGCATGTCACACTATATAGCTTTTCTTTCTAAGAGGGGTAGTTGCTTAGGGATGCATCTGGCATTTAGAGGGACAACTCTTAGAGGATAACGCCACTGTAGCTGGCGGTTCATACCATATCTTGGAACAGGTAGAGCAAGCATTTCGTTCTTTTATCCACAGTAGTTGGTGAATGAAATGTCCGGCCAAGTTGTTTGATCAAAATCCACGTAATTTATGTATCAGGTAGCCAAAACCAATTCCCTTGCCATGCACACCTGGTTTTGGGGTCAGCAGAGACCACTTGTGTCAGTTTGCAAGCTGCCAGAATCGATATAGCAGAATTAAAACAGGTTTTAAAATGGGGATTTAATAAGTTATAAGTTTACACCTCTAATGTCCAAACTTAGGCATCCAGGGAAAGATACCTTAATTCAAGAAAGACTAAAGTATCTGGAACACCTCTGTCAACTGGGAAGGCATGCTGTTCCCTTCTGGTCCCTTGCTCCTGGGTTCCGTTGCTTTCAGCCTGTTCCCGTGAGGATTCCTCACTTTACTTCTCCGGGGCTGGCTTTCATCTCTTGGCCTCCCTTGGCTCTCTTGGCTTGCTTAACATCTCTTGGCAATGTCTACTGGGCTCCACACATCTCCAAACATCTGGGTATCTATTCTCCAAATGTCAGCACCGGTGTGAGCTCTGCTCTGAAGTTTCTGTCGACTCTGGGTTTTCTGGCTCTCTCCAAAATTTCTTTTAAAGGATTCCAGTAAATTAATCAAGCCCCACTGGAATGGGTGAAGTAACATCTCCATCTAATCAAAGGTCACAGCCACAATTGAGCATGTCACATCTCTGCAGATATAATTTAATCAAAAGATTCCAACCTACAGTTGAATCAGGATTAAAAGAAATGATTATCCCTACAAGGTTAAATCAGGATTAAAACATGGCTTTTCTGGGTACCTAATATTTTCAAATCAGCACACCACTCTACCCTGAGGCATCCTCCAACCCAGGATTTTTGTGACTGTTCTGGAAGTTGAGTGCAATTGTCCTTCCCCGTTCTGAGCTCTTTGACCAAATGCAGAACCAACATAATCACTTAAAATTATCTGTTGAACTTCATTTCCACCCACACAAAAAAACTCTTCCAGTCTCAAAGCATAGGTCTACTAAAGTAGAAGGTTAAAGTTTTACTTCATGAATTTATAATTACTTGACTAGGGGTGGAGTATATTAAACGAGAAATTTTAATCCCTACCCCTTGGATTATTTTCCCTTGTGTTCCTTTACTGTGCAAACATAAAAAAGATGTAATGTTGTTGTAAACTTTTATTTTTATTGAGTCTGTTTAATAAATCAGTGACAATGTGGATGATGATTAATACTTGACTGCAGGGACTCTACTGATTTATGTTGGGGAAGATACAGCATCACACACATGCACGCACACATACATACATACACACACACACACACACACATTGGTAATGCATAGGTGTATCCCCAAAACCTGTTGTACACCTAACAAAAGCATTCCTTTTTTTAATGTCATCATGGGAAAGTCCAGAGGTAGGACAGGGTCTGGGCACAGGGCTCCAGTTCCACTTCTTGATTCCTTTGGTTCCGTCATCCTCCACGTGTTGGTTTTTATGGTCAGGCTCTTAGCAAGATGACTGCAGCAGTTCCAGGGATCATATCCAGACCTAAAATTTTCCACAGGGAAAAAGGATTCTGATCACTCCAATTACTTCTTAGCATAGAGGAAACATCTTTCATAAGTTCCGTAGCATACTTTCCCCATTTCCCCGGCCCTGGCTGGATCATGTTCCCATTGTGTTGGTCTTTTGTTTTCATTCCCTGGCAAGGAGAATGGTAGAATCAAGGTTAGCTTGGACTAATCAATGGGAGCAGCAGTGGGTGCTGAAGTGAAATATTTGTAACCACATAGAGAAGATAAATGCTAACTGTGCCAAGATGGGATCATTCCAAAACCACCGGGGAGGATTAAATAGTCACTTTCATAGTATGGGTCACTAATATGGAAATAATTGCTGTCTAGTCTATTCCATGGGACCAGTATGTGTGTGTGTGTGTGTGTGTGTGTGTGTGTGTGTATCTTGGAGGGAAGGGGAGAGGTCACTTAATAGCGAGGATAATATCCACTATCCAAAGATGCTTTCACCATTTAAATTGACTTAAGAGATATTATCCAGGGTGTGGGAAGTGAGATGTAGTATTAGTATCTATTCCTTAATATACAGATCACACAGAGAAGGAGTGATAGACACTTAGCTGTTTTAATTCACTGTGCTGGAAGCCAGCTGTGATTCTGTTTTCTGGGTTATCTAACGCAAACCTGGACCAGATGTTAGCCTGTGACAAAATGACATTGAGAGGCTATAAGCCCACTGGCATTAATGTAGGGGGAGAAAGTTAAAACTTCTGGAAATGAGAATGCTGCATTGACTCTACCAGGAGCATACCATCTATTCACTCCTAACTTTGCCCCCCAAAGAAACTAAAAAGTCTGTCTTGTAATCCTTGCCTTGAATTGATGGGTGAGGGAAGCATCTGAACCTTTCATGAGACCTTCTACTGGCTATTCTCTCTAGACTGAGGATGCCAGTGAGAAGAAGCTGTCATTAAAATGGGGTCCCTGATTGGCCAGTGTTGAAGGAAGACATCTGGAATGACTGAGATTGCTGGAATAACTGAGTACAGTGGTGCCAGTTAATTCCAGCAGCAAAATGGGTATGATTACCATAACAGATATCTGGGGAATCATCTGACAAGGCTGAAATCTCTGGCTATGGATAATCAACCTTTGAGTTCCCAGGAATGAAATCTGCAGACAGTCCACCAAAGGCTTAGTTGATCTGGATAACCAAAAAGATTCTTAGATGTGGCCAACTGAGGTTCCCGGCATTTGAGTCATCACACTAGCCTAATATCTAGAGGAATAACTCACAATTCCAAGGCATGAGTAACTACGCAGACCTAGAGCATCATGAATGGAGAAGTGGCACCAATTCCAATTGCACTTTTGTTGTTTTTGATGATGTTCAGCCTCATGGCATCCCCCACTAAGGTTGAGAATGCCCTCAGACAGGGTCATTTGGATTTCCTTTTAGAACCCACCAGATATCCAAGTCCCCAAACCCCTCTCCAGTTGTAGTGTTCCTCATCTGGTAACTATCAGGACTACCCCCAGGTTCCGTTGCTTCCTCTAACCTCTGTGCTCCAGTGCATAGTGCCATGGAAAACACTGATCATCTTCTGGAGCAGCTAGAAAGAAAATTCTGAGAGGACGGTATGGTAGCCCATGACAAAGTCTGGAATTTGTCCTGTAACTACCGTTGAAGAGTGTTTTGAAAACTGTTGTTTTTTTTTCTTTCTTTGCTTTGTATATATGTTATATTATTGCAATAAAAAAGTTTTTTAAAAAAGGAAAAAATCATTTAACAAGAAAAACATTCAACCAAAACCTAAAAAATCAGAATGGATTAATTTACAATAAAATAGTCAACCTGAAATATCAGCCCTTTTATTTAGGGCCAAGGAAAACAATAATTCCAGTTTAAACAGCAGAATTGTACAATTGATATTTTTGCCTATATTTGATGGCACAGAAACATAAAAGTCACACAACTTCCATTGAGAGCCTTCTCCTCCAGAATAGAGTTCATATAATTGCTTCTTACGCTTTTAAAAATCACATTATTTTTTAAATATACCTGCAACTACTCGATAATGAGAACACTTTTAAAACAGTTCTCATAGAAAAATATCTTAAAATAATTTTGTGGTATGTTAGATTGCTTAAAGAAACTTAGCAAAGATGAGAAGTAATGTACAAGAATTATAGTCCCTTGTTTATAGCAACCGCCCAAATAAGATATTTTCCCTAATTAATTATCCTGCTTCCTGTAATTTTTTAGCAAAGATGAATTACAAGTAGCAGCAGAATGCTCCATTTTTTGGTATTCAGTTGTAGCTGTCAACTAATGTGTTTCAAATTTTGTTTTCAGTAATCACAAACATATTCAAAAAACCACATTTTAAAAACCCCACTAACCAAAGTTATACAGCTCTTTTTTAAACTACAACTTTTCACACTAACATGCCAAAACTCACACCTAAGTTCAACTTCTTAAGATGATAATAAAAGAATATTTTCAAGTCTGAATTTTGGCCCTGATTAGATATTTCTGTGCTTAGAATATACTTGAGGAAACTTTAAGGATATATGGGCACAAAAGCCTGAAATAAGTAACTATCTCTTTCTCCTTAATTCGACATTAAATGTAATAGACTTTTTAGGAAAAGAGTCAAGCTACCAGTCATAAAGACACTTTTAAAAAAATTTTCTTGAGGTGATAAGCCTTAATGTAACCTCAGGAAAACATCAGAGAAAGGCTCCAAAAAGAGTAGAAACAATGGAGAGAGCGTCTGCTTGCAGGTGATGACAGTACTTTAAAAATTCCCCAATCAGCACTAAGGAGCACAACTCTCTGGATTTATTACGTTCTAGGCACCGTTATTATGATTATTTAAATTCCGCTCAATGAACAGCGAAGTGAAATGGTCTGATTGGATTTTCTCATCTCTAACTCCGGAGTCTTAATTCATGTGCCAAGTTCAGACAGATTCTCTTTCTCACATTCCCTGCAACTGTTCAAAACCATGCCACGTCTGAGGGTGCTTCATATTTGAAGCATGCTTTTTCTCTTTTCTCGTGCAGTTTTTCACTCTACTTTCTGTTTGCCTTTTTTTTTAATGAAGAAATGTAGTTCTTTTCACATCATGTTATTATTTTCCTCCAGCTTCTTACTCAATCTTTCTTTGCTTACAATTCATTCCATGCCCTTGACCTCTATTCACCTCCTACTTTCATCTGGAAGACCTGCCACCCCTTTGGACCATTCTTGTACAGTTTATCCTAAATGTTTAAAGTTCGTGCTGTTTTTTTTTTGTTTTACGGATCCAATAACCTCTTAGATATTTTTGATGATTTTTAAGTTCTTTTCTGCTTCGTGAATCATCTATTTCCTTAGGAGTACATTTTTCGTTTTACCTTATGCTTTTTTTGTTCATATTGCCGGCTTTCCGCAAATTATTATTTTTAGCCTCCCGTTTACATTAAAAAGTTTTATAAAATGGAAATACTGCTTGGCAAGTCTGCGTGAGTGGGGGGGGCTGGTCGCTTTTGCTGGAGGGCGGGTGAGCTGGAAGCCAGTCATCCTGTCGCGCGCGGGGGTGGCGGGAAGGGGGCGCACAAAATTAGTGGTGCTCTAAATATGTACCTGCAGGCGGACGTTGAGAATCACGGAGGCCAGGACATAGAAGTAGGGGAAGTTTATGCGCAGCCGCCAGGCCAGGTTGAAGAAGGTGACCAGCGTGCGCGTGAGCCCCTTGCAGAAGGCGCCGTACGAGCCGCGGGCCGTCGCGGAGCGCGAGAGTAGCCCCGACAAGGTTGCTGACACCATGAGTCTGGTGTCGCTTCCCATACAGTAACCAGAGCTCAAGGCTGCCAGCAAGTTCCGCACACCCACCAGCCAACAGGTTCGGACGCGGGGATTTATTGAAGGCAGAAGAGTGACTGGGCGGCCGCGGATCCGAGCGGTGCTTCTGGGCGGGCGCTTCTCTTTGCTCTGCAGGACTCTGGCCTGGACGGTCGCTGGTGCCCCGCCCTTTCTGGGTCCTGAGGCAGCTTCTCCTGGCTCCCGATTCCAGATCCTGAGGGGCGGGGCTGAGCGGGGAGGGAGGGGCGGAGCTGAGTGGGGAGAGGGGGCGGAGCTGAGCGGGGAGGGAGGGGCGGGGCTGAGCTGGGAGGGAGGAAGGGCCCGGGGGCGGGGCTGGACGTGGGACGCCGCAGCCCGAGCGTCCTCCCTCTGCGGTGGTTTTTCGTTGTTATTATTTATTTAACCCGAGCAAAACGAAGTTGCTCTAAGTGTTCATAAATTTACTTCCTAAGTATGATCTTGAGCAATTTAGAAACATGAATCCGTTTCTTGTTGCGTCAGATCCCTTTAGGAATCTTGTCGATCGTCAATTCTGAGCTAGTACAGATATAAAAAACCCAGCAGTTTTCTCAGCTTGCATATGTGCATTCTGTTCTAATGATTCAAGCTACTTATTTGTGCTTGTTTTTTATCTTTAGCATTCTTCTCATTGGAAAAGTCATGCAAACGTGTTTAGAAATTTTCAGTAGAACAAAAATGTAAAACGATGGAAAGAAAATTACCCGGGTAGCTTCATATTTCCCACCTCATCCCTGCCATGAACTACTATTATATTTACTATATATAATTCCAGGTATTATATGTTGATATATTACTCTTTACTGTGTCAACTATTATTATACACTTACCTCACTTTCTTTGATGACCAACGTATATGTTACCCTTAGATCAAGATATGTGTTACCTAATGATGTTCAATAATTTATACAACCAGTCCCCAATTGATGGGAATTCTGTCTTCAGTATTTCCTAAGCCAAAAATTGTTGGAGTGAGCATCACTGTACAAATGAGTTTTCAAGTGTAAGAAGACTATGAACAATGTGATCTCATTTGATTTATAAAACAGTTACATATATATATATGCATGTATGTATATTTAAGGTTTGAGATTAAAAAACTTTTACCAATACCTATGGTCAATCGAAAGAGTTTAGAAACCAATACTTTATAAACATTAGGTATTAATCTTGAATTCTTTCTTTTTATTGCCAACATTATAGGCAATAATTATGTCTCAATGTTCTTCTAATTTGCATTCTTTTAATTATCAGTGCTGTTGAGCAACTTTTCCAAATTTCTTTAGTTTTCAATATTGTTTTTCTGATGGCTTGTAAAACTTTAAAATATAATAAACATATATTAGGAGAAAAATAAAATCCCTAGGATCACAACCCCTAGAAAGAAAGACCATTAGCAGATTGGCATATGTTTTAATCATATTTGCATATGTTAACGAGCACAGAAATATATACATATAAACATACGAATCATAAAACAAAAGTGGAATCATACAAACCAAATGCGTTCACAATAGCTTTTAAACATAATGATGTTGCTTGCACATCTTTCCATGTTGACACTTTATTAGCTGTGTAGCATTCCTTATGGATGACCAATAATTTGATCTGCTGATGAATATTTAGATGGTCTGATTTTTCACAATCCTAAACAATGCTGAGATTAATATCCTTGTTGTGAGGCCATAAACCAGAGAAGCCATAAAATTCCTAGTTAAGGCAAAAAAAAAACTCTTCCCTGTAGGTGCATCTTAAAGTGATATGTTTATGATCTTGCAAATCCCGCTCTGTGCCTTCCTTGTTCTTACCCCATATAACCCCCTGTAATCTCCTGAGTATCAGGGAGCTACTACTGCAACCAGCGAAGACCAGCTTCCTGGTTTGTAAATTCCCTAGTAAACTGTTACTATTTGGCTATATGGAGGGGCTTGTTCATTTTTTGGTCTTAAATGGCCATTGAATTTATGCAGAACTTATTCTGTAGGGTCACAGCCAGATAATTGGCCACCCTGCCAGGAAACTGAAAAACAAACGCTGAAGGAAATGGGAATCCGCGGGGCAAATCCCAGGGTGGCCAACTTCCAGTATTGTGAAGGGTGATAGCCTCCTTTTCTTTTTAGAACAGTTTGGCCTAATGCATGAGAACAGGGACAGCCCAAGATGCCAGTCAGAGTTAATGTCCTAAAAGGGAACCTGGTGGACAAATGGAACTCCCAAAGAAAAGAAGCGATTGCAGTCACATGTGGCTGTTGTTATGGGCAATTAGATAAGCTACTGAAGCCCGGTTCAAAGCAGAAACTGAAGGAAGGAGATTAGAAGCGGCTTTAATTCTAGAAAAGGTTATTAGGTTAGCATGTTCCAATAAAGCTAATGAATTAGCAAAAATGGTACAAACCCAAGAGGGACAATTAGAAGTAATGACAAGTAGAGTTGCAAAAATGCGTGGAAGAAGGATGCTGCTGCAGGTCCAAGTAGTTGTTCAGTGTGATGGCTGGCATCTGCAGGTGCGGGATCCCTGGGAGAATGTAGAAGAGGGAGAATGGGAGGAGGAAGTTGAAACTGAAGAGGAGCCTAAACAATCAAGGCTGTTAAAGACTTCAAAAATGAAAGCATGCACTAGGTTTGCCTTCCTGGAACAACCAGGGATTGCTGATAAACCTCAGGAAGAGATCCCTGCTCAGAAGCAACCAGTAGTGAGACAGTATACCCCTGCAGAATTAGTAGAATTAACAGAAAAGTTTAAACAGAACGGCCACTTATTTACTAAGATTATAGGACATAGGGGGACATGGTCTTATGCCTTCAGGTGTGGAAATAGCAAAAATGGCTAGCATCATTACACATGCCTCTCTTTGGCAGCGTCTTTACCAGGCATGGCGAAGACCAGATGGTATTCAAAATGTATTAATATGGTACATTTTAGATGCAAAATTAGCCTGGCCAGGCCCTTGATCTTGAGGCTTGCTCTCGTTAAGTTTATTTATGTAGCAGAGAAGCTAAGCCTACCTGTAGTTATGCCTAAGAGTTAATTCCAGAGGACCTTTTTTGGTGCGCAGATGTAGCTTCTCTCTCTCTCTCTGTAAGCCCAAATCTGCAAGTAAAATTACTCTCCCCACTATGTGAGACATGACATCCAGGGATGAAAGTCTCCCTGGCAACATGGGATAAGACTCCCAGGGATCAGTCTGGCCCTGGCCCCATGGGATCAGTAATGCCTTCCTGACCAAATGAGGGAAAAGAATTGTAACAAATAAAGTATCAGTGGCCAAAAGAGTTCAAAAAGCATTGAGAGGCTACTCTTATGCAAGCTTCAGTTTGATATTGCTGTCTATCATGGTTTGCCAAACCCCAACCAAAACCATTCCTGCCAACCCTAAAGAACACCTAAGACTTTATTTGAGATTCTATAAAGATTCCATGCACTAAGATTACTTCCCAGAAACCTACAACCTCCAGATGGGTGCCTAAGCCAGATAAGTCCTGAAACCCAGAGGGGTCAGCCTCTCTAAAACATCAACTAGTTTCACCCCCCTATCCCATATTATCAACAGCCCTTCCCAATGTGAAAAAGTTAGAATGGGCAAAGCCCAAATACTCCTAAAGAATGGGATAAAGATCAAAGGAGAAGGTGGAGTTATAACTGAGAAGATAGAATTTAACAAATGATAAAGACTGCTGAATCATTATATTGATATTTCTTTTAGTCTCCAGTGTCTTAGGGCAGCTAGAAGGAAAAACCTAAGATTGTGGAACTGTAACCTAGACCAAACTCTGAAATCTGTTCTATAAGTAATTGTTGCAGTGTGCTTTGAAATTTATTGCTTTTTTGTATGTATGCTATTTTTTCACAATAAAAAATGAAAAAAATTTGACCTGTACTAATGAGGGGGATGTGCTGTCCACAATAGGCTAATGGTCATCTATGGAAAAATTACAAGATATAGTCGGAGAAATAGGAATGGTGCATGCAGCATATGCTGAACACTTTTGTCGACCTGATGATGAACTATTCACCACTGGTATGAAGGATAAAATTCTCCAAACCATGCTTCCAGCCTGTAATGGGACATTAATAGCTATTCTGTGCCCGCCAGTGGCCAAGCCATTGATTGGGTGGCACAGACAATAGCAGACTTGGGTGAGGCAGAAAGAATATGGTGACAAGGGGTAAGGCAAGGGGTAAGGAAAGTAACCAAAGAGATTCCCAAGGGAAGGGGCAGAGGGGGCCTGTTCGTGTAACCTGTAAAGAATTATGGGCTGATTTAATTGTTGCGGGCACCCCAGTAGAAAAAATAGATAAACAACCTAATGCTATATTAGTTGGATTCTGGCAAAAACTGCCAAAAGATAAAAGGTCTCAGCCTCTGCCTATGTCTGAATCTATGCTACCAGTTATCACTCCCACAGCAGCCCCTGAGGAAAGGAAGTCTGGTATAATGGGGTAGATACCCTCCACCCCCGAAAACTAGGAGTGGGGCCACAGTTGTCTGCAAATACGGGTGACAGCAGGCAATCAGAGGTCTCAAGTAGAGCTATTATCCACTGGTCAATAAACCATTTACATGTTGTAGCACTTATTGATACTGGAGCAGAGTGCACACTCATCTGTGGGAATCCTTGCCCCTAAAGGTGATAGATGAATACGGGGGGAAAGCCATATGAATTGTGCAGACTACCCTAGCATTACAAATCGGGCTCCTCATTCCCTGAAAGTATATTGTGTGTATTTCTCCCATTCCCGAGTATATATTAAGGGCAGATGTGTTACAAGAACCAGACCTTACCACCATCACTGGTGAATTTTGCCTTCACATCTGTACAATGAAATCAACTATATGGGGTGCTGCTCTTTGGTCCCCAGTGTACCTGCCCCCATCCAGGAGAGTCACCTATACCAAGCAATATTGCCTCCTAGATGGACATGCTGAAGTCAGTGAAATATAAGAACTGGCCAGAGTGAGGATCATACGACCAGCACAGAGTGCATTTCATAGTCCTGAATAGCCAGTGAAAAAACAGATGATGATTGGAGAATGAGAATTGATTACCGATAATTAAATAAGGTTATTCCTCCTATTCACGCCACAGTGTCAAATATTGCAATGCTTCTCAATTAGTTTTTGGCCCAGTTGGGAGAGTTCCATTATGTATTTGACTTAGCTAATGCCTTTTGCAGTATGTCACTAACTGAAGATAGCCAAAATCAATTTGCATTTATTTGGGGAGGGTGGCAGTCAACTTTCTAAGTTTTGCCACAAGAGTACCTGCATAGCCTCACCATCTGGAATGGTGGCAGCTGATCTAGCAAGATGGGAAAAGCCACCAAATGTTGCCATCTCACTACATTGATGATATGTTTACTTCTGATGGTTCTACATCTCTAGAAACAGAGGCCCCATCATTACAGCACCTCTTAACAAGTTGAGGATGGTTCATCAACAATGCCAAGATCCAGATAGTCTATAAAATTTCTAGGAGTGATTTGGCTGAGTAAGACAAAAGTCATTCTGGAAGCAGTCATGGATAAAGTACAAATGTCTCCAACTCCCTGCCCTGTAAAGGAACTGCAAGCAAGACTCCGGTTGCTGGCCTACGGGAAGCTATGCAAGGAAGCCAGAGGGGTCCGAGGTCGCGAAAGGCCCACTGTCGGAGAATGCTCCAGCCCAGCCGAGCGAGGATATCCCTACAGCAATTCCGGTCCCGCTAAACGCAGCATGGGCAACACGCAGAGAAGGTTGCCGAGGAGCCCAAGTAGAAGAAATATGGAGTTTGGAGCCTGAGAATTTTGAAAAATTAAAGCCAGTTCATGGGTTAATTTTTCTTTTCAAGTGGCAGCCAGGAGAAGAACCAGCAGGCTCTGTGGTTCAGGACTCCAGACTTGACACGATATTTTTTGCTAAGCAGGTAATTAATAATGCTTGTGCTACTCAAGCCATAGTAAGTGTATTATTGAACTGTACCCATCAAGATGTCCATTTAGGAGAGACATTATCAGAGTTTAAAGAATTTTCACAAAGTTTTGATGCAGCTATGAAAGGTTTGGCACTGAGCAATTCGGATGTCATTCGACAAGTTTACAATAGTTTTGCCAGACAGCAAATGTTTGAATTTGATGCAAAAACATCAGCAAAAGAAGAAGATGCTTTTCACTTTGTCAGTTATGTTCCTGTTAATGGAAGGCTGTATGAATTAGATGGATTAAGAGAAGGACCTATTGATTTAGGTGTATGCAATCAAGATGACTGGATCAACGCAGTGAGGCCAGTCATAGAAAAAAGGATACAAAAGTACAGTGAAGGCGAAATTCGATTTAACTTAATGGCCATTGTGTGTGACAGAAAAATGATATATGAACAGAAGATAGCAGAGTTACAAAGACAGCTTGCAGAGGAGGAACCCATGGATACAGACCAGGGTAATAATATGTTAAGTGCTATTCAGTCAGAGGTTGCCAAAAATCAAATGCTTATTGAAGAAGAAGTGCAAAAATTAAAAAGATATAAGATTGAAAATATCAGGAGAAAACATAATTATCTGCCTTTTATTATGGAACTGTTAAAGACTTTAGCAGAACACCAGCAGTTAATACCACTAGTAGAAAAGGCAAAAGAAAAGCAGAACGCAAAGAAAGCTCAGGAAACCAAATGAAGAAGATGCTTTTGGATGTGTCCACATTTCTGCTTCTGCGCTTATTTTCATGCAAACCATTAAGTACAAAGGGCTTTGAGCAACATCGTAATTGGCCTAGTGCACGTTTGACAATAGTACCAGTCTGTCTTGTCCTAATGCATGGCTTCATAAATTTTCCCAACCTACGTCATGTGCATGTAGTGCATATTAAATAAAAGTAATGTTAAGAGTTGTTTGCTCAATTCCATTATTTGACATTAAATCTGAGAATTCCTATTGGTTCTCTCTGAGTATAAAACTACTGTAATGAACCTAGAAAATGCACAAATGATATGCTGTACCTGTAATTGTTCTAATTAATCTTATGATGTTTTAGCCCAGTGAAATACTTAAAATTGAAAAATGTCAGATCTTGTTTAAATTGAAAAAAAAAAAAGGAACTGCAAGCTTTTATAGACTTATTAAATTACTGGAAACCCTTTGTATCCCACATAGCTCAAATACTTTGATCATTATATAGACTGGTTAAAAAAAAAAGAGGGAATGCTCAGTGGCATTGGGACACAGAGGTCGAGCAAATATTCTAATAAGTAAAAATAGCTGTAAAACAGATCCTGTCTCAAGGTACTTTAGTAGTGGGATAAGCCTGTGAATTGGATGTTGCCAGCTACCCAGAAGGGTGGGGCTTGTGGCAAAAACAAAATGGGAAGTGAGTACCACTTGGGTTCTGGTCCCAGCTATGGAAAAGAATAGAACAATGATATAGTCTTATTGAGAACCAACTATTAGCAGTATAACTAACTCTTATGGAAGTTGAGCCTTTAACAGTGGCTTTGCCAATAAGTGGATGGGTCAATGACATATGTAATCAACCCAAAAGTCCTTGTGTAGCAGCTACAAAAAGGCATGCTTATTTGCAGCTATGGAGTTCTCCTCATACTGGCCCACTTTCCGGGGATTTACAAAAGTTATTGGGGCTAGTCACTTATGTAGGGGATCCAAACTCCCCTACATCATGCCAGCAATAAAGAAAGTAGCATCAAAAATGGAGGGAGTACATAAGTACATGGAACCTTGAGTAGGGCATGAGATTTTGTTTGTTCGTCCAGAGTGATGCCCTGATAAATCCCAGAGTGATTTGAACAGTGAATAAAAAAGTATTTGCAAAGTCCCCTTGGGGGAATGATGAGAAAGGGGGAAAATTCAACTTCCCAAAGTTGAATTCTTGATATTCTCACAAGCAGTGGGGACAACCAAAGCAATAGGCTGAGCCCCCAATCTTGGGGTTTGTTCATATGAAACTTAACCGCACAAAGGATAGGTCAAGCCTACTTAAAATTAGGCCTAAGAGTCACCCCCAAGAGAACCTCTTTTGTTGCTCAGATGTGGCCTCTCTCTCCAGCCAGCACAACAAGCAAACTCACCACCCTCCCCCTGTCTACATGGGATATTACTCCCAGGGGTGTGGATCTTCCTGGAAATGTGGGACAGAAATCCTAGAATGAGCTGAGACTCAGCATCAAGGGATTGAGAAAAACCCTAGAATGAGCTGAGACTCAGCATCAAGGGATTGAGAAAATCTTTTTGACCTAAAGGGGAAAGAGTGAAATGGGACAAAAAGTGTTAATGACTGAGAGATTCCAAACAGAGTTGAGAGGTTATCCTGGAGGTTATTCTTACGCATTAAACAGACATCACCTTGTTAGTCAAGATGTAATGGAGAGGCTGAAGGGAACTACCTGAAAATGTAGAACTGTGTTCCAGTAGCCATGTTTCTTGAAGATGATTGTATAATGATATAGCTTTCACAGTGTGACTGTGTGATTGTGAAAACCTTGTGTCTGATGCTCCTTTTTTTTTTTAACTTTTTTAATTAATTTTAAAAAAATTAACAAACAAAACATTATCTGATGCTCCTTTTATCTACCTTATCAACAGATGAGTAAAACAAATGGAATAAAAGTAAATAATAGGGGGGAAATGTTAAAATAAATTTAGATTGAAATGCTTGTGATCAATGAAAGGGAAGAGTAAGTGGTATGGTATGCATGAATTTTTTTCTGTTGTCTTTTTATTTCTTTTTGTGAGTTGATGCAAATGTTCTAATAAATGATCATGATGATGAATATACAACTATGTGATGATATTATGAATTACTGATTATATATGTAGAATGGAATGATCATAATAAAAATTTTTAAAAAATAATAAATCTATTTCATTGCCTTTGCATTTCTGAAAAATGGTACTTCCCAAAAGCTTGGCAAAAATTCAGATAAACAAAAACTCTTGAGAAAAAAAAAAAGGAGAGTGTAGGGGCCCTGATGGAGGATTTCTGGTATGTTGTTGGCTCCTTCAGAGGACCTTACCCTCATAGCACACAATAGCAGTTAAATAAATACAGATACCATATGGATAGATGAAAGAGAATGTCATAGCAGCCAGTGGGCTCAGTTACAAGCTGTCTGGATAGTTATAGCTCACAAACCTATGCAAATCTGTGCACTGACAGCTTGGCTATATATTGTTGTCTGACTCTGGATGGAGCAGTGGCAACCAGAGAACTGGTCTATAACCACAAAGACATATGGGGTAAATCCCTGTGGGAAGATATCTGGATTTCAGAACAAAGCCCTGATGCCAAAATGATATATCTGGCATGTTCCAGCCCATACTTCATGCATCCCTCTGGAAAATTTGGAAGCTGACATCTTTGCTAAAATAAGGTGGGTTGAAGAAAACTATGACCGAGCAGATTGGCTACACCATAAATTTGGATACAAGCATCCTGTGCTGGCTTGAAACTGTTATGTACCCCTAGAAAACCCATGTTCTTTTAATCCAATCTTGTGGGGGAGACCTATAGCTTAGGGTGGGAACTTTTGATTGGGTTATTTCCATAGAGATGTGACCCCTGACAGAAATACTACGGGTGCAAAACAAGGACTCACAGAAATAGCCAGAACTGGAGAGAGTTGAGGAAAGCTAAGAAATGAAATCCAGAGTTTGCCCTGGAAAATCTCAGTGAGGGCCCATTGACACTTGGGGAGAAAGCCACTGGAATCAGAATCTGAAAACAATGAACCAGGAGCAAGGACCTCAGATGCCAGCCACGTGCCTTCCCAACTGACAAAGGTATCCCAGATGCCAGCTGCCATTCCTCCGAGAAGGTATCTTCTTGTTGGTGCTTTAATTTGGACATTTTCATGTCCTTAGAATTGTAACATGTAACTTAATAAGTCCCCTTTGTAAAAGCCAATCAATTTCTGGTATATTGCATTCCGGCAGTTTTAGCAAACAGAGACAGGTCCTAAGACTGTATGGGAATTATGTAAAATATCACATCTCCCTTTGAAATATAGCAACATGCATATAGCCTGTGAGTCCTATCTAACGTGCTTGAAAGAAATTTCCCCTACCCCATAATAGAGGGCAGATACTACAGGGAACATAGGCTGGGCAGTGCTGGAAAATGGACTATATAGGACTCCTTCTTCATCAGATGGACAAAAGTACACACTAACCTGTGTAGATACTGCTTCAGATGTTATGCAGGCTTTTTGGATGTTGACTAACAAATCAACTTTCAACAATATGAGGACTTGAGGAACTTTCCTATATGTATTAGTACCTGCAACACATTAAGGCACCCATTTTACAGGTCACCAAGTCCAAAATTGGGTACTAGAAAATGAAATTGCCTAGCATTTTCATTTGCCATACATTCCCCAGTACAGTGGCCTGATAGAGAGGAAGAACTGTATTTTTAAACACCAGCTGCAGTAGTTATCTCAACCATTCATTGCATGGGTGGGTACCTTGTTTGCAGGAAACAATTGTCAATAAATAGTGCTCTGAGGATTGGACAAACCTTAGCCTATGAGTGTTTCAGGACCCTGATGTCCACTTGATATTGAACAAAAACAGTGGGTTCTCTTCCCAATGTGCAAAACAGCCAATCTATGATATCAGAGTTTCAACGAGAGAAAATGTTTATTGCTATATGCAAAACAGGAGACCAAGTAGCCTGTCAACCCCAAACTCTGTTTCCCTGAGTCTAAGGATTCAGGGTTTTATGGATTCAAACAAGAGGGGTGGGGTGGAATTGTTACCATTACAATAGTAAGTATACACAGGTCTGAGACTAGGCTGTAAGAACTATTACAATAGTATCTGTAAATCAGGTTGAGACTAGACCAGAATGACCATTACAAATAGTAACTGTAAACAAGGGTGAGACTGGTTGAATTTCAGTAATTTCAGGTAATAACTTCTGCCTATTCTACAATGTAGAAAGAAAAAACATCTATATAATGATTCAGTAATCATAATCATTTGTTAATTATTGATTTCTTGCTTGCAATTCCTCCTTTATGTTTTTGTTCATTCTTCAATCTTGAGGGATATCTGGTTAGTAACTATTCTGACTTCTTCATGCTGAAAAGGGGCATCAGCGTGGGATAGAGGAATGAAACTGTTGTCATTCCTGGAGAGACTGGTACCTCTGGGTTTCAGGGCTTAGCTGGCTTAGGAACAATCTAGAGGCTTTAAGTCTCTGAAAAATAAACTTAATAAGTAAATTAAAAATTATAGGTTTAAATAAATAACTTTTTATAGATTTTAGATAGAATCTGGGGTGTTCCTTAGAGTTTTCAGGAATAATGTTGTCAATATCTGGCTGAGACCTACATTAAAGTAACCTCCAGAATGATCTCCTGACTCTATTTGAGGTCTCTTAGTCACTAAAACTTTATTTCTTTTTCCACTTTAGATCACAAATCCATTGCTAATCCCACAGTGTCAGGGGAATTACCCCTGGAAGTCATGTCCCACATTGGGGTGAGGCGGGGGGAAGTTAGTGAGTTTATTTGCAGAGTTTGACTTAGAGAAAGAGAGAGACAACATTTGAACAACATGGAAATTTGCAGGGGGTGACTCTTAGGTATTATGTACTACTAGGTAGGGTTCATATGCTTTAAAGTAAATTAGAAGCCCCTATTCCATGAGAGAAAAGTAGAAATTCCCAGTTGGGAAGTTTAATAGTTCCACACTTCTTTTCCCAGTCCCTCAAGGGATCTTGCAAATACATTTTCATTTTATGCCCAAAACACTCTGAAATGCAACAAGATAATATATCAACTTTTACAGAATACTAAGATCTCATTCCCAATTCTAAGTTCCATGTCAAATAAAGCTGAATTAGGTTGTTTAAGTAAACTGACAAGATAGGTTAAATTAGATAGTGTGCTACAGAAGATTTAAATTTTGGACAAAATAAATATCTCTTCCTTTGGTCTCACACAGAAGTTAAAGTTTTAAAATACAGACAATATTGCCCTTTCCCCAATATTCTGATTTACCTTAATCCTAACCAGATCAGCTTCATTCATATCTCTAATTGAAGTCTCATCACTTTTTCAGCTTTTTTAACAGTAGCTGAATGGAGTAATGCAGACTTTCAGAGGTGGAGGACTCTAACTCTGAGTCTCAGGTGTCACACAGGTACCCATAGTTCCAAGGAACTACCAGGTTATACACAAAGAACACAGCATCTTAGAATTCAGAAATAATAGTTAAAGCTCAGGAATAAATGTGATTGCTGTCAGAGCTTACAGTCTAGGCCATAATTTTCCTATAACCATTTTCTAAATGAAGCTATATTTGATTCTGATATGACATAGAATATTTTTCTTCTAGACTGAATACTCAGGTGGTTAAGAAAAACTTTTTATAATCTTTCATTAGTAGCAGACCAACAATCTGCATTATTTTAAACTATGGATTTTTTTTTTTTTTTTTTTTTTGCTTAGACAGGCTCCAGGAATCAAACCTGGGTCTCCAGCATGGCAGGCGAGAATTCTGCCACTGAGCCACCATTGCACCACCCTGCATTATTTTAACAACAGGAAAACTGAACAACAGTTTTGCATGAATATACAGTTTGAAGGACACCAAAAGCTCTTAAAAATATTATAAACAAACCTATTGATTTTTTGGTCAGTATTGGCTATGACAAACAATTCACTTTCACAACCCTTCTACAATTTTCCGTATCCATTCAGGTCTTGCTTTACACATTAAAGCTAGCCATTTACAAAACTACACTCCTTTAGACAAGTTCTTCAACATTTAGTCAGCCTTGACTATGACAAATGAAATTTACTTCCACAAGTGAATTTTAAGTTACTTTTAAGATCATTTAAGTTACTAAAAAGATCTTTGATATTTTCTTTAAACATCCTATTAAACATAATTTTTAAAAATAGTTTGTTAAAATAATAATTTAATTTCATTAAAGTCAAACATATTTATTACCATATTAAAGATCTAATAGATATAATGCTAGCTTATTTCATCGGTAAACATGTACAAATTAAGGAAGAATCAAATTTACCCAAGTAGAATGAAATCATATTTGTTTGGTTCAAAAGTCATGATAAAAACAAGAATAGGACTAGGTTTTGTCACTGCGTTTTTGCAGCTGTTTGCATTTTACTATTGGAAGTTAAAAAATCTCTTTGTTTTCATAATATCCTAAAATTATGAACAACCTCAAAAGTCTCAGACTTTGGAAAATATACAATTGTTAAATGTGTCCCAAACATAAATCCAGGAAAACTTTTCCATAGCTACCAAGGACGTTTTCTTTTACTTACTGAAATTTGGCAATTAGATCTTATTCAATTACCCCATCCCAAGGTTATGTATATTTTAATAATGATTTGTTTATTGCAGTTACCATTGCAAAGATATTATTGGAAAAAAATTTAGTTGGGAAAAAAATTTTAATTGTGGCATTCTCTCAGAACAAACATGGCCTATTCCACAACATATCTTCTGTACCTACCATTTCTAATCTCCAGGCCCAGTAGAAAGAATTCTAAACCAAACTCACCCCTCCCCCATCTTTCTGCACCTAACACTTCCCCCATAGTTTCCTTAGTTGTCCATTCATATTTGGCCAAGGTCTAAGAGGCCCTGGGGCCAGAGGTTTGTGATACAGAAAGAATGAGGTCTGGTTTTGCAAGTTTCACACAAGGCTAGTGAGATTTAAAAGACCCCTAAGGTGGCTATACTGTTGATGAGAGATCCCTTGCCCTACTTTAATTGTTTCCAATTATTAGATCTATTTTACCTAAAGCTTTATCTTTGGAAAATTCCAGGAGGCAGTTTCTTTCCAATGTCCAGGTTTGTTTGCAGTAATTGTAAAAACTAAGGCTGTGAACTCTGGTGCCTAGAGGGCTTTTTTATTTATCTTAGGGACTCCAGGGGTGTGTGTGTGTATGTGTGTGTGTGTATTATATACACTTATATATGTATATGCACTTATTTATTTTTAAACAATTTGAATTGAGTTCTTTTAAGAGTTTTTTCTTGCTAGTTTGTTATTACCAGCCAGAGGTAGGAAAATATACATTTCACAAACAGACACAAATAGAAGGTTAGACATACACACACACACACACACACACACACACACACAACCCAGAAACATAGAAATATAAAACTCACTAACTTGAACCCTCCTTTTTCATCCTTTTCTGGTATGCTTAAATATTAACCCAATCTGGGTTAAAGGTTGAACCAAGCTTTCTAATTTCTTTAGGCCTTCTCTATAGAGTGGGATATTATTTTCCCAATTACATAAATCTGATGTAGAGAATGAGGTATGCATATATACAATCCTCTCAAGTCTGCCTGTTTGTCTACTCCTATAGGCACTTGCCAGAGAGGTAGAAATTTTTGCCTGTGGCTTTGTTGCTGGTTTTAGAGAGCAGCCCTGGCCAAATTGAGTACCCTGGCCAATATGGGAGGGAGAGACCATATCTACCTCAGGGTCTTTTGCCTCTGATAGAGATATATAGAGGAGGAGTAGGAGGTAGGGGAGCGTCCTCCTTTCCTGATCTGTTGGTTCCTTAGTTACAGGGTTCATATGGAGCAGATGAAGGAGTTAATAAACATTCAGGTTTGAGTCAGGGAGGACATAGTAACTGTAAACAAGGGTAAGACTAGTTGAGTTTCAGTAATTTCATGTATTAACTTCCACCTATTCTACAAGATAGAAAATATCTATATAATGACTCAGTCACCATAATCATTTGTTAATTCTTAATTTCCTGGTGACACACTGCATCAGCAAGAAGAATAGAAGTAACATTGTAACAATGTATTCCTCCAAATAAAACAGGGACTCATATTGAGATTGTCAAAAGCCATACCCAAAGGCACCCACCAAATTTGATGGGGTTTACGCTGGAAACACCAACCAAGTGGTATTCTTATTCCTTGGGAACTGGGAAAGGAATTAGCAAGAACTCTGACTCCTAACATATGCAAATAAGGTCCTTTTGCTCTAGTTTATGGACAGCCTCCTCTTTCAATACCAGGGCAGAAGTCACGCTCCTATTATAGCTTAATACACAAGCTCTTTATATAATGTCCTACCTGGTGCCGTAGAACCGTAGGGGGCTGTTTCTGTTTGCTAAAGCTGTTAGAGTGCAATATATCAGGAATGGGATGACTTTTACAATGGGAATTTATTAGCTTACAAATGTACAGTTCTAAGACTGTGAAAATGTCCTAATTAAGGCATCAACAGGACAATACCTTCTCTGAAGACTGTTTACCCTGAGCTTGGGCTCCTCTGTCAGACAACAAGGCACATGATGAAATCTGCTGGCCCTTCTCTTCTGGGTTTTGTTCTGACTTCTCTGTCTATGGCTTTTGTCATGGTCAGGTTCATGTGCCAACTTGGCCAGGTGGTGGTACCTGTTTGTCTAGTTAAACAAGTGTTGGCCTGTCTGTTGCTATGAGGACATTTCATAGAAGTGAATCATGAGCACAGCTACATCCACAGCTGATTCCATTTGTAATCAGCCAAGGGGAGTGTCTTCTGCAATGAGTGATGCTCAATCTAATCACTGGAAGCTTTTTAAGGAGGATTCAGAAGAAAGTTTCTCTTCCTGCTTCAGCTGGCGAGCCTCTCCTGTGGAGTTCATCCAGACCCTCCATCGGAATCATCAGCATCACAGCCTGCCCTACAGATCTTGGACTCTACATTCCTATGATCACGTGAGACACTTTTATAAATTTTATATTTACAAATATTTCATGTTGACTTTGTTTCTCTAGAGAACCCTAACTAATGCAACTTGGTACCAGGAGAGGTTCTTAAGAAACAGAATCTTAAAAATGGGTTTTTATGAATGGTTTTCTACTCTGACTGGACTCAAAGGCACGAAGGACTCTGATTCCCATAACCAGAATGACTCTGCCAATCCATGGAGTGAGTTGGCAAAAGAAAGAGTCAAAATATCACCATTCGATTATTCTAATGCTTCGTTTGTACAAAGCCAGGCTCTGGGGGATAATGTTTTTGACACCTTTACATAGTTTTGTGGAAATAGGAGGTATAGAGACATTGGTGGTTGTTGTTAGATACACTGGATACATTAATGATTGAAAGGGATGGGCTTAAGGCTTCAAACGAGAAGCTTAAGCATTTTCTGACAGATGTAAGCATTTCTATGAGTGTCCTGAAGGAAAGTCTTATTTCCTGTAACTGTAAACTCAAGACCTCTGAAAATCAGACCAAGAATCTTATTGTTAGAGTAACAACTTTACAACGTAAACTGAAATCTCAGTCTTGCATGGTGTCTGCTGTTAAAGTGAGGGCAATTGTTTGGAAAGGAGTGGGACCCTGAAAAAAGGGATGATGACATACGGATTGATAATGATGTCGGGGGTGAAGTTGAAACCCTAGATCATGCTGAATCTTCTCTAGATAACCCTCTAATAGTTTGCCCTGAGGACATAGCCACCCCACCTCCAGCCTGCCTTGAGGAGTTGGTCTCCCAACCTCCTGCTGAAGGGATTTGCCCTAGAGTGATTAATCCTGTTTCACCAAATGAAATTGCAAATGAATGCCCTGAAACAAATGGCTTGGAAGATATTTCTAATTATTTTCATGACCCACCCCCACCACCTCTCATTTCTTCCATACCTATAACTAGACTAAAGTCTCAACAGGCCCCTAAAGGTGAGGTACAAAGTATCTCACATGAAGAGGTACATTATACTCCAAAAGAACTGTGTGTTTTCCAATTTATATAGACAGAAATCAGGGGAATATGTGTGGCAATGGATTTTAAGGGTGTGGGATAATGGTGGAAGAAATATAAGGCTAGATCAGGCTCAATTTATTGATATGGCCCACTAAGCAGAGATTCTGCTTTCAATGTTATAGCTTGAGGGGTTAGAAAGGGCATTAACAGTTTCTTTGGATGGTTGGTTGAAACATGAATCAAGAGATGGCTGACACTACCTGAGGTTGAAATGCCAGAACTGCCCTGGTAAAATGTAGATGAGGGGATCCAGAGGCTTAGAGAGATTGGAATGTTAGAGTGGATTTATCATGCAAAGCCTGCTCTTACACCCCAGGAATGTCCGGAGGATGCACCTTTTATCAGAACAGTGAGAAATAAATTTGTGAGACTAGCACCATCATCCCTGAAGAGCTCTGTAGTTGCACTTCTCTGTAGGTCAGAGAATCCTTATGAAGGATTCCATGAAGTGGAATCCTTAAACACAATAGGGACGACTGGATCCCAAGTTGGCAGAAGCCAGGTGGCAGCACTTAATCACCAAAGACAGGGTGGACGTGGCTATTATAATAGACGGCAAACTCAAAGCAGGAGTCAAAATTATATGACTCACAGAGATTTGTGGCATTGTCTAATAAAATCATGGGGTACCTAGAAATACAATAGAAGGGCAGTCTATTAAATTCTTGTTTGAGCTGTATAAGCAAAAGAGTTCTAGGTGAAGTGAACAGAAGTCTAACCTGAATTACAAAAACACAGAGTCACGACCTCTTAATCAATTTCCAGACTTGAGACAGTTTACAGACCCAGAGCCCCTTGAATGAAGGGGAGGCCAGGTCCCTTTGGGGGAGAACCCTGTTACACTGCCACAAATTTATACTGTTAATCTTCTTCCAATCCTTCCCCAAGGAGACAGACGGCCTTTCACCAGGGTAACTGTGCATTGGGGAAAAGGAAATGATCAGATATTTTGGGGATTATTAGACCTTGGTTCAGAAATGGCATTAATTCCAGGGGACCCAAAACATCACTCTGGTCCACCAGTCAGAGTAAGGACTTATGGAGGTCAAGTGATCGATGGAGTTTTAACTTGAGTCCATCTCACAGTAGGTCCAGTGGGCCCCTGGACCCATTTTGTAGTAATTTCCTCAATTCCAGAATGTATAATTGGAATAGACATATTGAGCAACTGGCAGAATCCCCACATTTGCCCTCTAACTCATGGAGTGAGGGCTATTATGGTGGGAAAGGCCAAGTAGAAGCTGCTAGAACTGCTCCTATGTAGCAAAATAGTAGATCAGAAGCAATACTGGATTACTGCAGGGATTGCAGAGATTACTGCCACTCTTTTTGTGTGTGTGTGATTAAATAATGGGAACATTTATTACCTCACTTAACAAGGAATCAGAGCTAGGCCACACCAGGACTTGTTCCACAACTCCGAACATTTTTCTCTATTATTGTGTGAGCTGTATCACACTTCAAGGTTGCAAGATGGCTGCTGCCATTTCAGTCTTTATGTTCTCTTAGAACCAAAAGAGAAAGCAAGGTTATAAGCTCTTTTTTAAAAAAAATTTACTAATAAAACCAATCAACATACATTATAAAGATTCTTTTTTCTTTCTTTTTTTTACATCACATAGTTGTATATTCATCACCATCATGATCATTTCTTAGAACATTTGCATGAATTCAGAAAAAGAAATAAAATGAAAACAGAAAAGAATTCCTAAATACCATACCCCTTACCCTTCCCTTTCATTGATCACTAGCATTTCAATCTACTAAATTTATTTTAACATTTGTATCCCCATATTTATTTATTTTAAATCCATATGTTTTACTCATCTGTCCATAAGGTAGATAAAAGAAACATCAGACACAAGATTCTCACAATCACACAGTCACATTGTGAAAGCTATGTCATTATACAATCATCTTCAAGAAACATGGCTACTGGAACACAGTTCAGCATTTTCAGGTACTTCACTCCAGCCTCTCTGTTATGTCTTAACTAAAAAAGTGATATCTATTTAATGTGTAAGAATAACCTCCAGGATAACCTCTCAACTCTGTTTGGAATCTCTCAGCCATTGACACTTTATTTTGTCTCATTCCCTCTTTCAGTCCAGAATGTTTTCTCAGTCCCTTGGTGCTGAGTTCCAGCTCATTCTAGGATTTCTGTCCCACGTTGCCAGGAAGATCCACACCCCTGGGAGTCATGTCCCATGTAGACAGGGGAAGGGTGATGAGCTTGCTTGTTGTGTTGGCTGGAGAGAGAGGCCACATCTGAGCAACAAAAGAGGCTCTCTTGGGGGTGACTCTTAGGCCTGAATTTTAAGTAGACTTGACCTGTCCTTTGTGGGGTTAAGTTTCATATGAACAAACCCCAAGACTGGGGACTCAGCCAACAGCTTTGGTTGTCCACACTGCTTGTGAGAATATCAAGAATTCAACTTGGGGAAGTTGAATTTCTCCCCGTTCTCACCATTCCCTGAAGGGGACTTTGAAAATACTTTTCCACTCACTGATCAAATCACTCTGGGATTTATCGGGGCATCACTCTGGACAAACCAACAAAATTTCATGTCCTACCCAAGATTCCAAGTACGTCTGGTGTTCAATCAAGCTATCTATATAAGTTATATTAAGAAATGCACTAGTCAAAATATAAATTTTGTACCAAATAAACATTTTTTGCTTTAGTCTCACACATAAGGTGAAATTTTAAAATATTAATTACCGGGACTTCCAGGTCAAGATGGTGGCTTAACAACATGCGCATTTTAGTTCGTCCTCCAGAACAACTACTAAATAACCAGAAATGGTACAGAACAGCTCCTGGGGCCACATCAGTGACCAGACACAGCGTACCCCAGTCTGGACCAGCTGGACCGGCTGCGAGCACCCTCCAGAACCATGAGTTCCCAAAGCTGCAGCGGCCAGCGCCCCTCCCCCACAGGCCACTTCCCAGAGAGGAAAGGAAAGGACTTTACCAGCAGCAGGGACTGGGCACAATCAAACACCAACTGTGGAACTAATTAACAAATTCTGACTACTAAAAATAGGCCCCCAGCTTAGGTGAACCTGATCAAAGCGGAGGTTACTCATTTTTGCCCCGGCACCAAGGGGGCAGGACTGACAGAAAAAGGGGGGGGAAAAAAAGAAGGAAACAGAGGTTTTTGTGGCTGTGTATCTACAAAGGCTTGACTGCCTCTGGATACAGCAGCAAGACTTTTCAGGCTGCAACTGCCCCAGGCATAGGCAGAAGTGAGCTCTTCTGGGGGCTTATCTGGAGCCTGTGCTTTCCCCAGGGGAGGGGTGAAGCCCCACCCAGGTGGAATCCCTCCATCAAGGAATTCAGACCCCAAGGCTTGGTAATTTGAAGCCATTAAAACCAGCCTACAACCTCTCCTCTGTCTCCACCACGCCCCGAGCAGGAAGAGTCTGCCAAAGTTAAAGGTACCACATCATCCTATGCTGCTGGGACCTGCAGTCAGACAAGTGCCACACATAGGGCAGGAAAAGAAAAACAGAGTCCAGAGACTTCACAGGAAATTCTTTCAACCTGCTGAGCCTCTCCCTCAGGGAAAACCGACACAGGTGACTCTTTCCTCCTGATAGGAGGCCAGTTCGGTCTGGGAAAATCTGGCTGGGGTCTATAATATCTAAGTAGACCCTCCTAAGTGTGGGTGGGGGAAAGGCACCATACAAGCAGGGCAAGAAACAAGAAAACAAGAACTGAAAAATTCTCCTCTGTTAAACAAAACTTAAGCTAAAGGTCCAGATAAAGCTGAACAGAAAGTCAAAGAACAGATAGACAACAAATTCATCCAGCAAGAAAACCCTAGATAAAAGAAGTGAAAGCAATCTCCAGAATAAACTAATTAAGGTAATTAAATGCCTAGATGCCAGCAAAAAATAACAAATCACACTAGGAAAATTGAAGATAAGGCCCAGTCAAAGGAACAAACCAACAATTCAAATGACATACAGGAGCTGAAACAATTAATTCAGAATGTAAGAACAGACATGGAAAACCTCATCAAAAACCAAATCAATGAATTGAGGGAGGATATAAAGAAGGCAAGGAAAGAACAAAAAGAAGAAACTGAAAGTCTGAAAAAACAAATCACAGAACTTATGGGAATGAAAGACACAGTAGAAGAGATGAAAAAAACAATGGAAACCTACAATGGTAGATTTTGAGAGACAGAACATAGGATTTCTGAATGGGAGGATGGAACATCTGAAATCCAACAAGAAACAGAAACTATAGGGAAAAAAATGGAAAAATATGAGCAGGAACTCAGGGAATTGAAAGACAATATGAAGCGCACAAATATACATGTTGTGGGTGTCCCAGAAGGAGAAGAGAAGGGAAAAGGAGGAGAATAACTAATGGAGGAAATTATCACTGAAAATTTCCCAACTCTTATGAAAGACTTAAAATTACAGATCCAAGAAGTGCACTGTACCCCAAAGAGAATAGATCCAAATAGACATACTCCAAGACATTCACTAATCAGAATGTCAGAGGTCAAAGAGAAAGAGAGGATCTTGAAAGCAGCAAGAGAAAAGCAATCCATCACATACAAGGGAAGCCCAATAAGACTATGTGCAGATCTCTCAGCAGAAACCATGGAGACAAGAAGACAGTGGGATAATATATTTAAATTATTAAAAGAGAAAAACTGCCAACCAAGAATTCTATATCCAGAAAAATTGTCCTTCAAAAATGAGGGAGAAATTAAAACATTTTCAGACAATAAATCACTGAGAGAATTTGTGACCAAGAGACCAGCTCTGCAAGAAATACTAAAGGGAACACTAGAGACAGATACGAAGACAGAAGAGAGAGGTGTGGAGAAGAGTGTAGAAAGGAAGACTATGAGTAAAGGTAAAAAGAAGGAAAATTAGATATGACATATAAAATCCAGAAGGCAAAATAGTAGAAGAAAGTACTACCCATGCAGTAATAACACTGAATGTTAATGGATTAAACTCTCCAATCAAAAGAAATAGTCTGGCAGAATGGAATAAAAAACAAGACCCATCTATATGATGTCTCTACTCAAAGGACACGAGGCCAAGGACACAAATGGACATTTACACACCAATGTTTATAGCAGCATTATTAACAATTACCAAGAGATGGAAGCAGCCAAAATGTCCATCAACAGACAGTTGACTAAACAAACTGTGACATTTACATAAGATGAAATATTATGCAGCTGTAAGACAGAATAAAGTTATGAAGTATGTAACAACATGAATGGACCTTAAGGACATTATGCTGAGTGTGATTAGCCAGAAACAAAAGGACAAATACTGTATGGTCTCACTGATATGAACTAACATTAGTGAATAAACTTGGAATATTTCCTTGGTAACAGAGACCATAGGAGATAGAAATAGGGTGAGATATTGGGTAATTGGAGCTGAAGGGATACAGATTGTGCAACAGGACTGAATATAAAAACTCAGAAATGGACAGCACAATACTACCTAACTGTAATGTAATTATGTTAAAACACTGAACGAAGCTGCATGTGAGAATGATAGAGGGAGGAGGGCTGGCAACATAAATGAAATCAGAAAGAAAGATAGATGGTAAAGATCAAGATGGTATAATCTAGGAATGCCTAGAGTGCATAATAATAGTGAAATGTACAATGTACAAATTTTAAAAATGTTTTTTCATGAGGAAGAACAAAAGAATGTCATTATTGCAGGGTGCTGAAAATAGTTGATCATTAATACTTTAAAATGTCACCTTATGTGTGAGATTAAAGCAAAAAATGTTTATTTGTTACAAAATTTATATCTTGACTAGAGCATTTCCTAATATAACTGATGTAGATAGTTTGATTGAATGTCATAAGTACTTGGAATCTCAGGTAAGACATGAGATTTTGTTGTTTTGTCCAGAGTGATGCCCCAGAGTGATTTGATCAGTGACTGGAAAAGTATTTGCAAGCCCCCTTCGGGGAATGGTGAGAGTGGGGAGAAATTCAACCTCCCCAAGTTGAATTCTTGATATTCTCACAAGCAGTGTGGACAACCAAAGCTATAGGCTGAGCCCCCAATCTTGGGGTTTGTTAACATGAATCTTAACCCCACAAAGGATAGGTCAAGTCTACTTAAAATTTAGGCCTAAGAGTCACCCCCAAGAGAGCCTCTTTTGTTACTCAGATGTGGCCTCTCTCTCCAGCCAACATGACCAGCAGTCTCATCACCCTCCCCCTCTCTGCGTGGGACATGACTCCCAAGGGTGTGGACCTTCCTGGCAACGTGGGACAGAGATCCTGGAATCAACTGAGACTCAGCATCAAGGGATTGATTGAGAAAAACCCTAGAATGAGCTGATAATTAACATCAAGGAATTGAGAGAACCTTCTCGACCAAAGGGGGAAGAGTGAAATGAGACTAAGTGTCAATGGCTGAGAGATTCCAAACAGAGTTGAGACGTTATCCTGGAGGTTATTCTTATGCATTAAGTAGATATCACCTTGTTGTTCAAGATGTAGCGGAGAGGCTGGAGGAAACTGCCTGAAAATGTAGAGCTGTGTTCCAGTAGCCATGTTTCCTGATGATGATTGAACAATGATATAGCTTTCACAATGAGACTCTGTGAATGTGAAAACCTTGTGTCTGATGCTTCTTTTAGCTACTGTGTCAACAGAAGAGTAGAACATATGGAATAAAAATAAATAATAGGGGGAACAAATGTTAAAATAAATCTAGTTTGAAATGCTAGTGGTAAATGAAAGTGAGGGGTAAGTGGTATGGTATGTATAATTTTTTTTCTCTGTTATTTTATTTCTTTTTCTGTTGTCTTTTTATTTCTTTTTCTAAATCGATGCAAATGTTCTAAGAAATGATGAATATACAACTATGTGATGATATTAAGAATTACTGATTGTATATGTAGAATGGAATGATATCTTAATGTTTTATTTGTTAATTTTTTTAATTAATAAAAAAGTTTTAAAAAATTAATTACCATCTATGTTCAGCACACTACAGTAATGATATTCCTTTGTTCTTCCTCATGCACAAACATTTTTAAAATTTGTGCATTTAGTCACTATTATTATACACTCTAGGCATTCCTAGATTATACCATCTCAATTTTTAATGTTTTTATCTTTCTGATTTCATTTGTGCCCCCAGCCCTCCTTCCTCTATCATTCTCACATGCAGTTTCATTCAGTGTTTTAACATAATTGTATTACGGTTAGGTAGTATTGTGCTGTCCATTTATGAGTTTTTATATTCAGTCTTGTTGTACAATCTGTATCCCTTCACCTCCAATTACCCAATATCTTACCCTATTTCTATCTCCTGATGGTCTCTGTTACCAACGAAATATTCCAGATTTATTCACTAATGTCAGTTCATATCAGTGAGACCATACAGTATTTGTCCTTTTGTTTTTGACTAATCTCACAGAGCATAATGTCCCCAAGGTCCACCCATGTTGTTACATACTTCATAACTTTATTCTGTCTTAAAGCTGCATAATACTCCATTGTATGTATATACCACAGTTTGTTTAGCCACTTGTCTGTTGATGGACATTTTGGCTGTTTCTATCTCTTTTCAATTGTAAGTAATGCTGCTATAAACATTGGTGTGCAAATGTCTGTTTGTGTCTTTGCCCTTATGTCCTTTGAGTAGATACCTAGCAATGGTATTGCCAGGTCATATGGCAGTTCTATATTCAGCTTTTTGAGGAACTGCCAAACTGCCTTCCACAGTGGTTGCACCATTTGACATTCCCACCAACAGTGAAAAAGTGTGCGTCTTTCTCCACATCCTCTCCAGCACTTGTCATTTTCTGTTTTGTTGATAACGGCCATTGTTGTGGGTGTGAGATGATATCTATTGTGGTTTTGATTTGCATTTCTCTAATGACCAGGGAAGTTGAGCACCTCTTCATGTACCTTTTGGCCATTTGTATTTGCTCTTCTGAGAAGTGTCTGTTCAAGTCTTTTTCCCATTTTGTAATTAGATTGGCTGTCTTTTTAACAAAGTTCTTTGATGCACAAAAGTGTTTAATTTTGAGGAGTTCCCATTTATTTATTTTTTTCTTCAGTGCTCGTGCTTTAGGTGTAAGGTCTAGGAAACCGCCCCCTATTATAAGATTTATAAGACACTTCCCTACATTTTCTTCTAACAGTTTTATGGTCTTAGATTCAATGTTTAGGTCTTTGATCCATTTTGAGTTAATTTTTGTATAGGGTGTGAGCTATGGATCCTCTTTCTTTCTTTTGCATGTGGATATCCATTTCATTAGGCACCATTAATTGAAAGATAAATGGACCTGTTCTGTCCCAGGTGAGTTGGCTTGACTGCCTTATCAAAGATCAGTTGTCCATAGATGAGAAGGTCTATATCTGAACACTCTATTCTATTTCATTGGTCGGTATATCTATTTTTATGCCAGTACCATGCTGTTTTGACCATGAAGCTTCATAATGTGCCTTAAAGTCAGATAGCATGAGACCTCCGTCTTCATTTTTCTTTCTCAGGATACTTTTAGTTATTTGGGCCACCTGCCCTTCCAGATAAATTTGGTCATTGGTTTTTCTATTTCTGAAAAGTAAGTTTTTGGAATTTTAATTGATATTACATTGAATCTGTAAATCAATTTGGGTAGAATTGACATCTTCACTATATTTGGTCTTCCAAATAATTTCTTATAGTTTTCTCTGTATAGGTCTTTTTTCTCTTTAGTTAAATTTATTCCTAAATCTTTTATTCTCTTGGTTGCAATTGTAAATGGAGTTTTTTCTTGATTTCCCCCTCAGATTGTTCATTACTAGTGTATAATTTTTAAGTGTTGAAGTTGTAACCTGCCACTTTGCTGTACTCATTTATTAGCTCTAGTAGTTTACTGTGGATTTTTTTGAGGTTTTTGACATATAGTATCATATCATCTGCAAACAGTGAGGGTTTTATTTCTTCCTTTCCAATTTTGATGCCTTGTATTTCTTTTTCTTGTCTAATTGCTATAGCAAGAACTTCCAACACAATGTTGAATAAAAGTGGTGATAGTGGACATCCTTGTCTTGCTTCTGATCTTAGGGGGAAAGTTTTCAGTTTTTCCCTATTGAGGATGATGTTAGCTGTGGGTTTTTCATATATTCCCTTTATCATGTTGAGGAAGTTTCCTTCTGTTCCTATCCTTTGAAGTGTGTTCAACAGGAAAGGATGTTGAATTTTGTCACATGACTTTTCTGCATCAATTGAGATGATCACGTGATTTTTCTACTTTGATTTGTTGATATGGTGTATTACATTAATTGATTTTCTTATGTTGAACCATCCTTGTGTACCTGGAATGAATCCTACTTGGTCATGGTATACAATTCCTTTAATGCACTGCTGGATTCAATTTGCTGGAATTTTGTAGAGGATTTTTGCATCTATATTCGTTAGAGAGATTGGTCTGAAGTTTTCTTTTTTGTAATATCTTTGTCTGGCTTTGGTATGAGGATGATGTTGGCTTCATAGAATGAGTTAGGTAGCTTTACCTCCTCTTCAATTTTTTGAAGAGTTTGAGCAGGATTGGTGGTAATTCTTTCTTGAATGTTTGGTAGAGTTCACATGTGAAGCCATCTGGTCCTGGACTTTTCTTTTGGGGGAGCTTCTTAATGACCGATTCAATTTCTGTACTTGTGATTGGTTTGTTAAGGTCCTCTGTTTCTTCTCTAGTCAATGTTGGTTGTTGATAGCTTTCTAGAAAGTTTTCCACTTCATCTACATTGTCAAAATTGTTAGCATAAAGTTGTTAATAGTATCCTTTCATTACTTCCTTTATTTCTGTGGGTTCTTACTGCCACTCTTAAGGACTTGAAGGATGCCAGGGTGGTGACTCCCACCACATCCCCATTCAATTCTCCTATTTGGCCTGTGCAGAAAACAGATGGGTCTTGAAGGATGACAGTGGATTATTGTAAGCTCAACCAGGTTGTAACTCCAATTGCAGCTGCTGTTCCAGATGTGGTATCATTGCTTCAGCAAATCAATGCATCCCTTGGTACCTAGTATGCAACTGTTGATATGGCAAAGGCTTTTTTCTCAATAGCTGTTAGTAAGGGCCACCAGAAACAGTTTGCTTTCAACTGGCAAGGTAAGCAATATACTTTCACTGTCCTACCTCAGGGATATATCAGCTCTCCAACCCTATGTCATAATCTCATCCGCAGGGACCTTGATCATTTCTTTCTCCCACATACATCACAGTGGTCCATTATAGTGATGATATCATGTTGATTGAACCTAGTGAGCAAGAAGTAGCAACTACTCTAGACTTATTGGTAAGGCATTTGCATGTCAGAGGATGGGAGATAAATCCAACAAAAATACAGGGGCTTTCCACCTCAGTGAAATTTCTAGCTGTCCAATGATATGGGGCATGTCAAGATATCCCTTCTAAGGTGCAGGATAAGTTGCTGCATCTGGCCCCTCCTATCACCAAAAAAAGTGGCACAATGCTTAGTTGGTCTCTTTGGATTTTGATAACACCATTTTCCTCATTTGGGAGTGTTAATCCAGCCCATTTATCAAGTGACCAGAAAAGTGGGAACCTGAAGAAGAGGAGGCTCTGCGACAGGTCCAGGCTGCTGTACAAGCTGCTCTGCTTCTTGGGCCATATGATCTAGCACATCCAATGGTGCTGGAAGTGTCAATGTCAAATATCGATGCTGTTTGGAGCCTTTGACAGGCCCCTATAGGAGAATCACGGAGCAGACCCTTGAGATTTTGGAGCAAAGCATTACTCCAAAGCAACAATTTTATTGTTATTAATAATAATACAGATAACTACTCTCCTTTTGATAAACAGCTTTTGGCGTGCTACTGGGACTTAGTAGAGACCGAATGCTTAACCATGGGCCACCAAGTTTCCATGAGACCTGAGTTGCCTATCATGAGCTGGGTGTTGTTTGACCCACCAAGCCATAAAGCTGGGCATGCACAGCAGCACTCTATTGTAAAATGGAAATGATATATACAAGACAGTGGCAGAGCAGGTCCTAAAGGCACAAGTAAGTTACATGAGAAAGTGGGCCAAAAGTCCATGGTCTGCACTCCTGCCACATTACCTTCTCTTTCCCAGGCCAGAGCTATGGCCTCTTGGGGAGCTCCTTACAGTGAATTGACTGAGAAAGAGAAAACTCGGTCCTGGTTTACAGATGGTTCAGCACGATATGCAGGTACCACCCAAAAGTGGACAGCTGCAGCCTACAACCCCTTCCTGGGGTGTCCTTGAAGGACGGTGATGAGGGGAAATCCTCCCAGTGGGCAGAACTTTGAGCAGTGCACCTGGTTGTTCATTTTGCTTGGAAGGAGAACTGACCAGAGGTGCGTTTGTATACTAACTCATGAGCTGTTGCCAATGGTTTGCTGGATGATCAGGGACTTAGAAAAACCATAATTGGAAAATTGGTGGTAAAGAGTTGTGGGGAAAAGGTATGTGGATAGACCTTTCTGAGTGGGCTAAAAACACGAAGATATTTGTGTCCCATGTGAATACACACCAGAGGGTGACTTCAGCAGAGGAAGATTTTAATAATCAAGTAGATAAGATGTCCCATTCTGTGGATACCAGTCAGGCTTTTCTCCCAGCAACTCTTGTCATTGCCCAATGGGCTCATGAACAAAGTGGTTATGGTCGGAGGGATGGAGGTTATGTATGGGCTCGGCAACATGGACTTCCACTCACCAAGGCTGACCTGGCTACAGACACTGCTGAGTGTCGAATCTGCCAGCAGCAGAGACCCATCCTCAGCCCCCAATATGGCACCACTCCCTGAGGTGACCAACCAGCAACATGGTGGCAGGTTGATTACATTGGACCACTCCTTTCATGAAAGGGGCAGCGATTTGTACTAGCTGGAATAGACACATACTCTGGATATGAGTTTGCTTTCCCTGCATGCAATGCTTCTGCCAAAACTACCATCCGTGAGCTTTCAAAATGCCTTCTCCATCATCATGGTATTCCACACAGCATTGCTTCTGATCAAGAAACACACTTCACATAAAATGGAGTGCGGGAATGGGCACATGCTGATGGAATTCTCTGATCTTACCATGTTCCCCATCATCCAGAAGCAGCTGGATTGATGGAATGGTGGAATGGCATTTTGAAAACTCAGTTTTATGGTGCCAACTAGATGGCACTACCTTGAAAAGCTGGGGTAATCTTCTCTAGGAAGCTGTGTATGCTCTGAATCAGCTGTATGGTGCTGTTTCTCCCACAGCCAGGATTCATGGGTCCAGGAACAAAGGGGTGGAAATGGGAGTGGCACCACTCACTAATATCCTTAGTGATCTACTAGGAAATTTTTGCTTCCTGTCCCTGTGACCCTGAGCTCTGCTGGTCAACATGTTTTAGTTCCAAAAGAGGGACTGCTTCCACCAGGAGAAACAATGATTCCATTGAACTGGAATCTAAGACTGCCATCTGGTCACTTTGGGCTACTCATGCCCCTGGATAAACAAGCCAAGAAGGGGATTACATTACTGACTGGGGTGCTTGACCCTGACTTGCAGGGGGAAATAGGACTGCAACCACACAATTAAGGTAAAGAAGAGTTTTCCTGGAATATAGGAGATTCCTTAGAGTGTCTTTTAGTACTACCATGTCCTGTAATTAAAATCAATGGAAAACTGCAACAACCCAATCCCAGCAGGACTACCAGTAGCTCTGAAACTTCAGGAATGAAGGTTTGGGTCACACCACATCAGGCAAAGAACTATGGCTAGCTGAGCGCTTGCTGAGGGTAAAGGGAATATGAAATGGGTAATGGAATAAAGTAGTGATAAATATGAACTATGACTATGTGATCAGTTACAGAAACAAGGACTGTAATGCTGCTTTGTTCATGTTATACTATTTAAGTTGTAAGATATCAAGTTTAAGAATTAATATTACCCAAGGACTTGCACCCGATTCTGGATAGATTTAATGTGTTTCCGGTTATATGCAGGACAACTGAGTATTGTTAGGTGAGAAAAAAAATGTGTCTTTTATGGTTTTCTGTTTAGAAATTAGGTTTGGTTTAAAGTGATGAATATAGCTGCCAAGTTGACAAGGGGTGGACTGTCATGGTCATATTCATGTGTCAACTTGGCCAGGTGGTGGTACCTGTTTGTCTGCTTGGGCAAGTGCTGGCCTGTCTGTTGCTATGAGGACATTTCATAGAATTAAATCATGATCACGTTGGCTACATCTACAGCTGATTCCATTTGTAATCAGCCAAGGGGAGGGTCTTCTTTAATGAGTAATGCTTAATCTAATCACTGGAAGCCTTTTTAAGAGGATTCAGAAGAGACAGGGTCTCATCCAGCTTTGGCTGGCAAGCCTCTCCCGTGGAGCTTGTCCAGACCCTCCCATTGGAATCATCAGTTTCACAGCCTGCCCTACAGATTTTGGACTCTACGTTCCCATGATTACTGAAGGCGCTTTTATAAATTTTATATTTATGAATATTTTCTGTTGATTCTGTTTTACTAGAGAATCCTAACTAATACAGCTTTCTCTCTAAACTTCTCTGGGTATTTCTCTGAATTTCATTTCTCTGGGATTCTTCTATGTGCCCTTTATCTACTTAGGAAAGCCTCTAGTAAGGGGATTCAGAGCCAACTTGAATAGGGTTGGTCACATCACAATTGAATTAACCTAATCAAAAGGTTACACCCATAGAAATGGATTAAAAGAACATGACATGTTTATTTCATGCAAAATATATATTTTGGTTAGTACATTACCTAATTTCATTTGTGTGGTCAGTTTAATTGCACACCATAAGTACATGGAATCTTGAGTAGGGCATGAGATTTTGTTGGTTTGTCCAGGTTAGTTTGATGCCCCAATATATCCCAGAGTAATTTCGGCAGTGAATAAAGAAGTATTTGCAACGTCCCTTGGGAGACTGGGGAGGAAGGGGGACTATTCAACTTCCCCATTTGGAGAATTTCTGATATTCTTGCAAGCATTGGGGAAAACCAAATCAATAGGCTGAGCCCTCAGTCTTGGGATTTGCCCCTATGAAACTTATTCCTGCAAAGGATAAGCTAAGCCTACTTAAAATTATGCCTAAGAGCTACCCCCAGAGAGCCTTTTTTTGTTGCTCAAATGTGACCTCTCCCTCTAAGCCAACTAGGGAGGTGAACGCACTGCCCTCCATCCTACATGGGACATGACTCCCAAGGGTATAAATTTCCCTGGCAATGTGAGGCAGAATGCCAACGATTCACCAGGACCAAGCATCATGGAATTGAGAAAGTTCTCGACCAAAAGAGAGAAGAGAGAAATGAGCCAAAATAAAGTTTCAGTGGCTGACGATTTCAGAGTTGAGAGGTTATCCTAAAGGTTATTTTTATGCATTATATAGATATCCTTTTTTAGTTTGTGGTGTATTGGAGTGGCTGAAGGGAAGTACCTGAAACTGTTGAGCTGTATTGTAGTAGCCTTAATTCTTGAAAATGATTGTATAAAGGTATAATTTTATAACGTGACTGTGTGATTGTGAAACCTTGTTTCTGATGCCTCTTTTATCCAGGGTAAGGACAGATGAGTTTTAAAATGTGGGTAAAAAATCAAGTAAATTATAGGGAGGATAAGGGGTAAAATAAATTGGATAGATGGAAATACTAGTGGTCAATGAGAGGGAGGGGTAAGGAGTATGGTATGTATTAGCTTTTTCTTTTTTTCTTTTTATTTATTTTTCTGGAATGTTGCAAATGTTCTAAAAAATGATCATGGTGATGAATACATAACTATGTAATGATATTACAAGCTATTGATTGTACACCATGTATGGACTATATGTTTTTGAAGATTTGTCAAAAAAATATTTTTTTAAAAAGCTAAGCATCATGAAAGAGTATTCCACTTTCTCCATCTCCTCCCTTCATGATTCACCCATTGCCGTCTGACCTCCATCCCAGCCACCCAAATGTCCAGGTCAGAAACCACTGAAACTGCCCTTGCTAGTGACTTCTGTATTGCTAAATCTGTCTTTTTGGGTTTTTTTTTTTTGCATGGGCAGGCACTGGGAATCGAACCCAGGTCTCAGGCATGACAGGCAAGAATTCTGTCACTGAGCCACCGTGGCCCACCCTGTATTGCTAAATCTGATGAATGACTTTCTGTATTTATCTTACAAGATTTCTCTGGAAAACCTCTTTACCCATTCCCTCTCAGGAGCTTTAACAGACACTTCTCTGCCTCCCTCTTGAACATGTGCTTTTCTCCCTTGTGATTCCTTCCTTTCTCAGCATTTCTGTAGCGACAAATATACTATCCATGCTGGCATCTCTATGTCTGCAGTCTGAATTCTCCAGCCAACTCTCTGTTGAATATCTGTACCTCAATGTCCAAATGCACTTCAGAGTTACCATTTCAAAAACTAAATCCATCCTCCTCCCTCCTTCCAGACCTGTTTTTCTTTCTCAATAACTTTCCCCACCATCCACCCAAATGTCCAGGTCAGAAACCTGGGCTCATTCTATGTTCTCCCTCTCTTTTTTATGTTCCACATCCATTTGGTCCCTGAGTCATGAAAACTTATCTGTTGAATGGCTTTCAACAAGTTACAAAAGAGAACTGTGGTGGCTTAGAGTTATATATTCCAGAAAAAAAACATTTTCTTAAACTTAATCCATTCAGCTAAATATAGACTTGCCATGTGATCTAGCAATCCAATTACTGGGTAAAGATTCAGAGGAACCGAGGGCAAGGACACAAATGGACATTTGCACACCCATGTTTATACCAGCATTATTTACCATTGCCAAGATATGGAAACAGCCCAAATGTCCATCAATGGATGAGTGGCTAAACAAGCTATGGTATATACATACAATGGAATATTACACAGCTGTAAGACAGAATAAGTTCATGAAGCATTTAACAAAGTGGATGAAACTTGAGGACATTATGCTGAGTGAAATTAGCCAGAAACAAAAGGACAAAAACTGTTTGGTCTCACTAAATATGAACTAACATTTATGAGTGAACTTAGAGAGCTTAAGTTAAGAACGCAGGTTATCAGGAGATAGAGATAGGGTAGGGATTAGACATTTGAAGCTGAAGAAACACAGAATGTGCAACAGGAATGATTGTAAAATTCAGAAATGGATAGCATAATTCTGTCTGATGGTAGCACAATGATATAAGTATAGGGAATGAAGCTGAATGTGAGTATGGTTGAGGGAGAAGACCTGGGGACATATATGACACCAGAAAGAAAGATAGAGGATAAAGAGAGATGGCATAACTTAGGAATGCCTAGAGTGGACGATGATGGTGATTAAATGTACAAATATAAAAACGTCCTTGCATGAGGGAGAACAAATGAATGTCAACATTGCAAGGTGTTCAAAATGGGATGGTATAAGGAAAAGATAAAGCTAGGGGCTATAATCAATCATAACATTGTAATACACTTCCACTGAATGTAACAAAGGCATTATGCCAAAAGGAAATGTCAACAAGCGGGGGGGATATGGGGGCGGGGGTATGGATTCTTTGCGGAAGAAAAGGAAATGTCTTCATGCAGATTATGTGATGAATGCATGACTGTTTACTTAGGTTGGATTGTATGATGTGCAAACAAAACTGTTTAAAAAGGAAAAGATAGAAACAAGTGTTAGAAGAATCGTGGAGAAAAGAGATGTACCTATTCACTGTTTGTAGGGAAGCTGAGAGGCGCAGCCCCTTGTGAGGGCAGTGTGGTGGTTCCACAGGAGACTAGCAACCCCTTGCTGTGTATATACATCAAAGAACTGAAAGCGAGAACACAAATGGATATTTGCACACTGGTATTTATGGCAGCAGTGTTCGGATTTGCAATGGATCAAGGTGGCTTAATGGTACAATAACTGAGAAATGGAAGAGGGAACTGTGGTGTTTACAAACAATGAACTATTGAGCAGCTGCAGGAAGCAATGAAGCTCTGAGACATGTATCTAGGTGAATGAAATGGCAGAAACAAAAAGACAAATATTATACCTCACTCACATGGATTAACTATAATACCCAAAGTCGGAGAATATAAATTGAGATAATGGATTATCAGGTTGGGGATTACTGTAAAGGGTCCTAGACTGTAAACTCTTATAGCAGTCACATCTATTTTGGAGTTGTAACTGTTGCTTCTAAATTATGAGATGTTAAGCTCTTTGTGTATGCCCTGTTCATTCCCTGGAACATAGAGTATTTGTGTGACATCTGAGACTCAGAGTTAGAGCTCTGAAGCTATAAGAAAGTCAGCATTACTACATACAGCAACTCTTTAAAAAGCTGAAAAAATGATCAGACATCAAATAGAGATATGAATGAAACTGATCTGGACAGGACTAAGGTAAATCAGAATATAGGGGAAAAGGTGATATAGTCCATATTTTAAAACATCAACTTCTGTCTGAGACCAAAGAAGAGATGTTTATTTGGTGCAAAATTTATATTTTGGGTAGTGCATTATCTAATTTAATGTACATGGTCAGTTTATTTAAACACCATAATAATGTGGAATCTTGAATAGGGCATGAGATCTTGTTGGTTTATACATGTTAATGTCATGCCCCAATATATCCCAGAGTAATTTGAGCAGAGAATAAAAAAGTATTTGCAAAGTTCCCCTGGGGGAGTGGGAAGAAAAGAGGAAATATTCAACTCCTGCATCTGGGGAGTTTCCGATATTCTTGCAAATGGTAATAACAACTGATTCAATAGGCTGAGCCCTCGATCTTGGGGTGCACCTGTATGAAACTTATTCCTGTGAAGGAGAAGCTAAGGCTACTTATAACTGTCCCTTACAGTCACCCCCAGAGAACCTCTTTTGTTGCTCAGATGTGGACTCTCTCTTTATAAGTCAACTTGGCAGGTGAAGTTACTGCTTTCCCCACTACATGGGATATGACTTGCAGAGGTATAAATCTCCCTGGCAATGTGGGACAGGACTCCAGGGATGAGCTAGGACCAGGTATCATGGGATTGAGAAAGTTCATGACCAGAAAGGGGGTGAGAGAATGAGACAAAATAAAGTTTCAGTGGTTGAGAGATTTTAAACAGAGTCAAGAGGTTATCCTAGAGGTTATTCTTATGAATTATATAGTCACCCCTTTTTAGTTTATGGTGTATTGGAGTGGCTGGAGGGAAGTACCAGAAACTGTTGAGCTGAGTTCTGGTAGCCTTGATTCTTGAACATGATTGTATAACTATGTAGCTTTTACAATGTGACTGCTTGATTGTGAAAACTTTGTGACTGGTGTTCCTTTTATCTGGAGTACAGACAGATGAGTAAAAAGAATAAGGACAAAAATAAATAAATAGGGTGGTGCAATAGTGGCTCAGTGGCAGAATTCTCACCTGCCATGCCAGAGACCCAAGGTCAATTCCCAGAGCCTGCCCATGCCAACATAAATAAATAAATAATAGAGGAGGATAAAGCCAAAGAACATTTGGGTAGATTGATATACTAGTGGTCAATTAGAGGGAGCAGAAATTAGTGTGGGATGTATGAGGTTTTTGTTTTTCTTTTTATTTCTTTTTCTGGAGTGATGCAAATGTTCTAAAAATGATCATGGCAATGAATACAGAATTATGTGATGCTATGGATGGACTGTATACGTGTGAAGATTTCTCCATAAAAATACTAAAAGCAAACAAACAGGGGAAGCAACGGTTATTCAGTGGTAGAATTCTCACCTGCCATGTGGGAGACCCAGCTTCGATTCCTGGTCCATGCACTTCCAAAAACTAAACAACAAAAAAAAGAACAAAAAAGAAACCAAACAAAAGAATTCAGTGAATGGTGCTGCAATAATGGAATAGTCACATGGAAAAATAATGAAATGTGACCCCACATTAGAGCATACAAAAAACAAGCAAACAAACCTTAATCTATTCATGTGGATGTGACCCCACTGTTGATAGGACCTTTCAGTGAGGTTACTTCAGTTAAGATATAGTCCAACTGAATAAGAAAGGGTCTTAATCCCATTCCTGGAGTCCTTTATAAGGCAACTAAAACTCAGACACAGGGAAAGAAAGCCACAGAGAGCTGCCAGAAACTAGAAGTCAATAGAATGTGGAAGAGAAGCCAGGAGAGGCTGCTATCAGCATTGCCCAGTGACAGAGAAACCAAGGACCAAGGATTGCCGGCAACCAGCCCCAGAACACCAATCTTCAAGGAGTAAGCATCACCTTTATAATGACCTGATTTTGGACTTCTCTTAGCCTCCAAACCTTGAGTCAATAAATTCCTGTTTTTAAGCCCCTGCCTCCCAAAAAGAGCATGGCCTTTTCTGGGTACATAACAGCTGCAAACCACCACATTCCACCCTCTAGACACCCAAAATACCTGTTCTTTCTATATACAAAATACATTAAATTCATCACAATATCACAAAGGTTTAAATCATTTCAGTAACCATATTAAGTACAAAGTCTCATCACAATGAGTTTCAGTGAGCCTTGAGTTCCTCCATTGGTGAGGCTCCTCTGGAGTTCATTAGATGCCCAGGTTGTGTTGATTCCTCACCAGTCACTTCTTCTGAATATGAGATGATCTGCTGCACCAAGTCAATTGCAGGGGGATCCCATCAAAAAAATCAAAATTTATACCACCAGGAAGAAGTATTCCAAATCCAAATGAAGATAGTACAAAGCTCAGCCTAGATATAAAATTATTTGAGGTTCCTGCAAATAAGAATACCTTTCACCCATAGAGAAATGATCCGAGAATATGCAATTTAAGTCTTTTCCCTACTAAAGGAAATACTAGAGAAATTAATCATAGGAATAACTATAGGAAAAAAATTGTTTTGAGGCATCTGCAATGGCAGCATTGGATCCTGTTCATACAATACAAGCTTTAATGAGGAAGCACAGGCTGATACCAGTTTCTACAGGTAATGCTGGATTACCACCCTGTTGCTATTACAGTGGAGGTGAAGCAAGGTGAAGCCATTTAACCACCTCCTCCACTGGTTTTAAATTCTCAAGCTAGTGCTGCTTTAGAGCAAAGAGAAGAAAGAACATGAATTAGTACATGTTATGAAAAGACCTTCATCGCCATCACTTTTCTCTGTTGATATGAGAATAGCATCGTCTCCATCTTCTATTCCAGAAAGAGATGAATTTTTTCAGCATGAGAAGGGAGAGCACTTTAAGTCTTTATTAGGATATGATCCTCAGGTTCTGCAAATATTGAAAGAAGAGCATCAGATAATTTTTAAAAATTGGATTATATGTTCAAGAGAACAGGGATGGATTGAAAAGAAAGCACAGCTAGATGAAGAGCTGTTAAGAGCAAAAATTGAAGTGGAGAAGCTGAAAGCAATTCGCTTATGGCATGATATGCCAGAATATAATAGTCTCTCAAATTTTTTTTTTATTCTTCCACTTTAATCATTTTAATTTTAGCCAGAATTCTTTCATTTGGGCATATTCTGAATGCCTATTCTTGGAAAATGTTGTTAACCTTTATTATGGAAAAACTTTCTTGATATGATTTCCTAAAATTATTTAATTTCCCTTTGAAATATATTCAAATTTATTGATTAATTGGCATGGTTTTTCATGGTCTTCCCCACATTTTCTTTCTAAGACTTTGTAAAAGATGTTTTATTTTGATGGTTAAAATATAACATACATTATTTTAAAAAATCTTTTACCAGTATGGTCTGCCCTGGGGCAAAATTCCTCTAAGGCCATGGAACTGTGAAAGTTAGAACAAACTTTCCAATATACAAAGGAGAGACAGTCATAGGATAAACATTAAAAAGCAAAACCAAACAAAAAAAACAGGTCAGCAGACCCAAATAGTTCTGAAGACCTGCAGGCATACATACTTCATTAGATTCCAAGGTCTGAGAGTCATCTATAGAATGTCAGTTTGTCCTCAGGGCTTGATAGAGCAGCAGCTCCACCCTTTTCAAGGGCTTGTGCACTGACCCTGCTCTCTCCAAACACTGGGGTGAGGGCACCAACATCTATAAGTTAAAGTTTGGTTCACCTCCTCGGGGAAGAAACTAGTATTGGGAATTATCTTGTCAGCAGATGGGCCCGTAACTTGCATCTTACCAAACAATCATGACCTCCCCATGTTCATTTGTACTAAACATCTTATATTTTGTCCTTAGATTAGTGTTTCTAATCTTTATCACAGAATGAAATGCATTCCTGAAAAGGGCAACAAAACGTACTGCAGCCCATAACCAGACTGACTGTGGTTGTGTGGATAGTTGCTGACTTCTACTGTAGATGGAATGCTTTGGACGATATTGCCTTTTATCCTAACAGAGTGGGGTTTGGGAATTTGCTTTACTAATTTTCCTCTTGATATTAGCAGGCATGGCTATTTGTATATGTATCTTATAATGTTGCTGTGAATTCTGCCTAGTGATGAGCCCCTTAATTACAGCTCAAGGATATTTGTGGAAGAGGAGCAAATAGAATATAAGGGTGGGTTTTTTTGATGGTTAGAGTATGAGGCCATAAACCAGAGAAGCCATAAATTCCTAATTAAGGCAAAAAAAACTCTCCCTGTGCGTGCATCTTAGAGTGCACGTGGACATTCCTAAGCAGAATCCCTGTCTGCATTAGAAGCACTCCTGCTACATATCAGTAACTTCAAAGTAACACGTTTATGATCTTGCAAATCCTGACTTGGCTCTGTGCCTTCCTTGTTCTTACCTCATATAGCACCCCTGTAACCCCTTGAGTAGCAGGGAGCTACTACTACAGCCAACCAGGACCAGCTTTCTGGTTTGCTAGTTCCCTAATAAACTTACTATTTATCTATATAGAATGACCTGCTTCATTTTTTTGGTGTTAAGTAATGATAGAACTTTGGCAGAAACTCTTCTATAGGTTCACAGCCACATATTACTAGACACATATTTGTGCACTTTTCTGATAATTTCTCGGGGTACATTCCTAGAGGTGGAATTCTTAAGGCAAAGGTTTACATCTGTTGAAAGATTTTTTTAATTTTTATTGTGGTAATATATACAACAAAACATTTCCCACTTTAATCACTTTCAAGTATAAAATTCATAGCAAGACTACACATCTTTTCATATGTACATACTATATCTTTGTATCTTTGTATGCAAGGAACAACTCTATCAGAGTTTTGCAGTTTTAATTTTAATAGTTAATTCCAATTCCCAACCTTAAAAGGTTGTTTCAATTTCTACTCCCTCAGGCGATGTTTGGGGCTGTTCATTTCTCCACACCCTCACCTGTATTATTATGTATTATTTTGTTATGGCTAATCTAAGAAAGTACAGCATTACTCTAACTGTTTTAGTTGGCATATGGTTGATTACTATTGAAACTCAGTATTTTATGTTTATTGGAATTTGTAGTGAGGATCACAATAAAGTAAGATCTGGTGAACTGAAGGACTAGTGGGGAGGCAGGAGGCTTACAATTACCATATGCAGATTAAAGGGTCTAGGAGACCTCAGGGGCAATGGCATAGTGAGGAAGAGGAGGCCTCCATGCTGCTGCTGTCTCCAGATGTCTCCTCGGCCCTTTACTCATTTTTGTATTAAAATTTTTGCTTCCAGAGTCTGAACAACAAAGGCAGTCTAAAATTGAGAAAGCTTCATCCCTGACCCTGGGAGAAACATTGATTGGAAAAGAATGGAATTCTGAAACTTGGACATATGGGTTGATAATGATGGCAGTGGAGAAATGAAAACCCTGGAATGGGTAAAAAGACCCAAAGTAGTGCCTTAAGCAAAGGAAAAACATCCTTTTGCCCTCATGCCACTCAGCCAGATATAAAGTAGTGGTGTTAGGTCAGTGCTTCAGGCAGTTATGCAAGTCTTCTTTTGGCTCTTCTTTCTCACAATAGTAGGCGTATATCTATCTGAACCACCCAAGTCATAATATATATGGGGGAGAATGTGTGTGTGTATTTGCACTAGAGATAATAGATTAAATTAAATTATAGCTCAAATTAATTTCTCTCTCGTCTAAAGATAATCAATTAAAATTTAATCTGAGATGTAGAGCTGTGATTCAAAATGTGTAAGGGATTTTAAACTAAAGAGAGTTGATGGTTGCACAACCTTGTGAATGCACTAAATGCCACTGAATTGGACACTTGAAAATGGCTAATTGTATATTATGTGAATTTCACCTCAACAACAACAACAAAAATACCCCTAATTTAATCTCAGGCTTCTGTGGTACAAGATGCTGCATCAAACACATGTGTTGCCTCCCCAAAACAAAGGAAAATAATTATAAAGTACAAAGAAATGAATGCAGATGGGGTTGAACCAAAGAACAAATCATTGTGGAGACACTAGAGCTAAAACCAATCTCAGGAAAAGGCTGCAGCAGATGTATGGAAAGAAGTAAGAGGATGACATAAAATGAGATGATTATTTGAAGAACTGGTTGAAAATGACTAAATATATTGGTGTGATGGTTAACTTTAGGTGTCAACTTGGTCAGGTGATGGTGCCCAGTTTTCTGGTCAGGTAAGCACTGGCATACCCGTTACTGCAAGGATATTTCGTGACTGGTTGATAAACTGAAAAGGCTGGTTTATTAAATCATCATTCAGTTGATTGCATCTGTGACTGATTACATCATCTATGATCAACGAAGGGGGTGTCTTCCAAAAATGAGAGAATCTGATTTGATCCAATCAGTTGAAGTCTTTTAAGGGAGAAGAGAATTTTCACTGCCTCTTCAGCCAGCAAGCCTCTACTGTGGAGTTTCTCTTGACCCCTCAATAGAGTTGACGGTCTTGCAAAACCGCCCTGCAGATTTTGGACTCTCATGTTCCCATGGTTGCATGAGACACTTAAAAATCTCATATTTATACATACCTCCTGTTGGTTCTGTTTTTCTAGAGAATCCTGATTAATACAGTTTGGTACCAAGAATGGGGAGCTTCTTGAGAAACAGAACCTTAAAAACGGGTTTTTGTAACTGGTTTTCTACTCCGATTAGATGCAAAGGCACTAATGAATCAAGGTATCACTGACAGTCCATGGTGTGAGTTGGCAATAGAGATACGCAAAACATCACCATTTGATTCTGCGAATTATACGCTTATACGAGGCAAGGCCCTGGGTGAGAGTGTTTTTGACACCTTAGTGGAGTTTGTGGGTCGTAAGAGGTATAATGATGGTGCCTGGTTTTTCTTAGATATGCTAGATACAGTTATGACCAAAAGGGATGAGCTGAAGGCTATAAATTTGCAACTTAAATGCCATAAGACAGATGTAAATGTTTTTATGTGTAGCCTGAAAGAAAATCTTATTTTCTGTGGTTGCAGATTTGAGATTTCTGAAAACAACATCCAGAGTTTCATTGTGCAAGTAGCAGATTTACAACATAAACTAAATTCTCAACCTTGCAGGGTTTCTGCTGTTAAAGCAATGGCTTTGATTGGAAAAGAATGGGATCCTGAAACTTAGACACATGGGTTGATAATGATGGCGGTGGAGAAATTGAAACCCTAGAGTCTGCTGAGTCTTTGCTAGATAGACCCTTAATGATCCGTTCTGAGGAAACAGCTGCCACACCTCCAGCCTGCCCTGAGGAGACAGCTGCCTGATCTCCAGCCTGCCTTCAGGAAACAGCTTCCTGGCCTCCAGTCCACCCTGGAGACTTGCCATCAAACCTCCACCTAAAGAGATTGACCCTTCAGTGTTTGCTAAACCTGTAGCTGCTACCCCTGGGGAAACAGCCCTCACTCCTGTCTGAAGAGATTAATCCTGTTTTGCCAGACAAAACTGTAACAGAATGCCCTGAGGTGATTGGCTTGAAAGATACTTCTAATTCTTTTCATGACTCACCCCCACCACCCCTCTTTTCTTCAAGACTTGTAACTAGATTAAAGTCTCAACAAGCCCCTAAAGGTGTGATACAAAATGTGACCCTTGAGGAGGTACACAATACTCCAAAAGAGCTGCATGAGTTCTCCAATTTATAGAGACACAAATCAGGGGAATATGTGTGAGGATGGAATTTAAGGGTGTGGGATAATGGTGGGAGGAATAAAAAGCTGGATCAAGCTGAATTTATTGATATGGGCCCACTAAGCAGAGATTCTGCATTCAACATTGTAGCTCGAGGGGTTAGAAAGGGCATTAATAGTTTGTTTGGATGGTTGGCTGAAACATGGATCAAAAGGTGGCCGAGGTTACCTGAAGTCAAAATGCCAGAACTGTCCTGGTATAATCTAGATGAAGGAATCCAAAGGCTTAGAGAGATTGGAATGTTACAGTGGATTTATCATGGAAAACTTGTTCACATGTCCCAGGAATGTCCAGAGGACAGACCTTTTGCCAGGATTTTGAGGGATAAGTTTGTGAGACTGACCCCATCATCCCTGAAGGGCCCTGTAGTAGCCCTTCTCTGTAGGTTGTAAATTATTTTGGGAACTGTTCTCACTGAGCTGGACTTCTTAAACACAGTGGGAATGATTGGTTCCTGAATTGGCAGAAGCCTCGTGGCAACAGTTAATCACCATAGACAAGGTGGGCGTGGCCACCATAATGGACAGCAGACTAAAAGCAACAGTAAAAATAATCTGACTTGCAGAGATTTACAGCATTGGCTAGTAGGTCATAGAGTGCCTAGAAGTAAAATAGATGTGCAGTCTCCTAAATACTTGTTTGAGCTGTATAAGCAGAAGAGTGATCAAGTGAAGAGAAGTCTAACTTGAACTACAAAAACAGAGATTCACAGCCCCTTAATCAGTTCCCATTCTTGAGACAGTTTACAGACCCAGAGCCCCTTGAATGAGAGGAAGGCCAGGTACCTTTGGGAAAGGACCATGTTACATTGGCCAAAATGTACACTCTTAATCTTCCTCCTAACCTTCCCCCAAGAGACTGATGGCCTTTTACCAGGGTAACTGAACTGGGGAAAAGGAAGTGATCAGATATTTCGTGGATAACTAGATGCTGGCTCAGAAATGACTCTAATTCCAGGAGACTCAAAACGTAACTCTGGTTCACCAGAATAGGGGCTTCTGGAGATCAGGTGACTGATGGAGTTTTAGCTCAGGTCTGTCTCACAGAGGGTCCCATTGGGTCCCTTGGCCCATTTTGTGGTTATTTCCCCAGTTCAAGAATGCATAATTGGAATCAACATACTCACAATAGCAGAATCCTCACATTGGTTCTCTGACTCATGAAGTGAGGTCTATTATAGTAGGAAAGGCCAAGTAGAAATCACTAGAAATGTCTCTACGCAGCCAAATAGTAAATCAGAAGCAATACCAGATTCCTGGAGGGATTGCAGAGATTAGTGCCACTGTTAAAGGATTTGAACAATGCAGGGGTGGTGATTCCGACCACATTTCCATTCAACTCTCTTATTTGGCCTGTGTGGAAAACATATGGGTCTTGGGGGATAACAATGGAGTATCATAAACTTAACCAGATGATGACTCCAATTGCAGCTGCTGTTCTAGATATGGTACCATTGCTTGAGCAATTCAGTACATCCCCTGATTCCTGGTATGTGGCTATTGATCTGGCAAATGTTTTTTTCTCAATAGCTGTCAGTAAGGACTACGAGAAACAGTTTTCATTCCACTGGCAAGGCCAGCAGTATCCCTTTACTGTCCTGCTTCAGGTGTATAGCACCTCTCTAGCCCTGGGTCATAATCTTGTCCATAGGGACCTTGGTCGTTTCTCCCTCCCACAGGACATAACATTGGTCCATTATATTGATGATATCATGTTTATTGGACCTAGTGAGCAAGAAGTAGCAACTATTCTAAACTTATTGGTAAGGCATTTGCATGTCAGGGGATGGGAGTTAAATCCAACAAAAATACAAGGGCTTTCCACCTCAATGAAATTTCTAGGTCTCCAGTGGTGTGGGGCATGTCAAGATATTCCTTTTAAGGTAAAGGATAAGGCTGTTGTGTCTGACCCCTCTTATAATGAAAAAAGGCACAATACATAGTTGGCCCCTTTGGATTTTGGAGACATCATATTACCATATGGATGTATTACACCAACCCTATTACTAAATGACCAGAAAAGCTGCTACTGTTTTTAAAAATATTTTTTAAGATATCTTCACACACCCTACAGTCCATCAAAATTATTCAATCAATGACTCAGAATCTCATCACATAATTTGTGTATTCATCACCATGATCATTTATAGAACATTTGCATCACTCTAGAAAAAAAAAAGAAAAAGAAAAAAGAAACAAACCCATACATCCCATACCCCTTACCTCTCCCTCTCACTGACCACTAGTATTGCAACCTACCCTTTTAATTTCCTTTGTATGTTCTATGGTGGGGTCACATTTCATTATTTTTCCATGTCAGTATCCCATTATTGCAGCACCATTTGTCCAATTTTTGTTTGGTTGTTTTTCTGTTTGTTTGTTTTTCTTGTTTGTTTTTTGGAAAGTGCATGAACTGGGAATCGAATCCAGGTCTCCCACATGGCAGGTGAGAATTCTACCTCTGACTACCCTTGCATCTCACTCTACCCATTTTTTTTACCCCTTATCCCTCACACCTATTATTTGTCTTTATTTTTTACTCATCTACCCATAGCCTGGATAAAAGGAGCATCAGTACAAGGCTTTCATAATCACAGGGTCACATTACAAAACCTGCAAAATTATACAATCATCTTCAAGAATCAAGGCTGCTGGAATACAGTTCAACAGTTTCACTATACTTCCCTATAGCCACTCCAATGCACCATAAACTAAAAAGGGATATCTATATAATGTATAAGAATAACCTCCAGCACAACCTCTCAACTCTGTTTGAAATCTCTCAGCCACTGAAACCTTATTGTGTCTCATCCTGTCTTTCTCCTTTTAATCTAGAAGGCTTTCTCAAACCCTTGAAACCAGGTCACGGCTCATCCCCAGGAGTCTTGTCCCACATTGCCAGGGAGACTTACAACCCTGAAATTCATGTCCCATGTAGGGGTGAGGGCAGTGATTCTACCTAGTGAGTTGGCTTAGAAATAGAAACCACATCTGAGCAACAAAAGAGGTTCTCTGAGGTTGACTCTTAGGCATAGTTATAGGTAGTGTTTTAGTTTGCAAGCAGCCGGAATGTGATATTCAAGGACTGGAATGGCTTTTAAAAGGAGAATTTTTAACAGTTTTTAACAAGTTTACAGTTCTAAGCCTACAAAAATGTCCAAATTAAAGCATCCAGTTAAAGACAACCTGGTTCAAGAAGGCCAATGATGTTTGGGATTTCTCTCTCACCTGGAAAGGTACATGGTGACGTCTGTTTGCTTTCTCTCCAGGCTTCTTCAATGGCTTCCCCAGGGCTCTGTCCTTTCTGTTGGCTCTGTCACTTGTGGTGGCACTAAAGCTTTTTCCAAAATGGTTCCCTCTCAAAAGGCTCCAGTAAACAACCCCACGTTGAATGGGTAGACACACATCTCCATGGAACCCACCTAATCAAAAGTTACCACCCACAATTGGGTGGGTCACATCTCCTTGGAAACAATAAAAAAGATCTCACCCAGCAGTACTGAATGAGGATTAAAGAACTTGACTTTTCTGGGGTACACAACTGTTCTAGTTTGCTAGCTGCCAGAACACAATATACCAGAAATGAAATGGTTTTTAAAGGGGGGGATTTAATGAGTTGCTAGTTTACAGTTATAAGGCTGAGAAAATGTCCCAATTAAAACAAGTCTATGGAAATGTCCAATCTAAGGTATCCATCCAGGGAAAGATACCTTGGTTCAAGAAGGCCGATGAAGTTCAGGGTTTCCCAAGTGAGAAGACACATAGTGAACGCAGTCAGGGCTTCTCTCTCAGCTGGAAGGGCATATGGCAAGCATGGTGTCATCTGCTAGCTCTCTCTCCTGGCTTCTGGTTTCATGAAGCTCCCTGGGAGGCGTTTTCCTTCTTCATCTCCAAAGGTCTCTTGCTCATGGACTCTCTCTGCTGCGTGGTGCTGCAGCATTCTCTGCTCTCTCTGAATCTCCTTCATTCTCCAAAATGTTAACTCTTTTATAGGACTTAAGAAACTTAAAAAGACCCACCTAAATGGGTGGAGACATATCATCACTTAATCCAGTTTAACAACCACTCTTGATTAAATCACATCTCCAGGAACAGCCACTCTTGATTAAATCACATCTCCAGGGAGATGATCTGATTACAGTTTCAAACACACGGTACTGAATAGGGATTATTCTGCCTTTACAAAATGGGATTTTGATTAAAACATGGCTTTTCTAGCGTACATACATCCTTTCAAACCAGCACAACAACATATTCAAACTGGCACATAGATTTAGCTTCTTTGCAGGAATAAGTTTCATAAGGGTGAGCTCCAAGGTCAAGGACTCAGCCTGTTAAACTTGTTGTCCCAAAGCTGCTGGTTTTAAGAGGAGTCCAGAGCAAGAGGAGGCTCACAACAGGTCTAGGCTTCTCTACCACTTAAGCCATATTATCCAACAGATCCAATGGTGCTAGAAGTGTGAGTGGCAAATAGAGATGCTCTCTGGAGACTTTGGCAGGCCCCTATAAGAAAATCACAATGCAGTCCCTTAGGATTTTGGAGGAAAGCCTTGCCATCTTCTGCAGATAACTACTCTCCTTTTGAGAAACAGCTTTTGGCCTACTCCTGTGCCTTAGTAGGGACTGGATGCTTAACCATGGGCCACCAAGTTACCATGAGACCTGAGTTGCCTATCATGAGCTGGGTGTTGTCTGACCCACCAAGCCATAAAGGTGGGCATGCACAGCTGTACTCCAGCATAAAATGGAAATGGTATGTACAAGATAGGGCTCAAGCAAGTCCTGAAGCACAAGTTACATGAGGAAGTAGCCCAAATGCCCATGGCCCCCACTCCTGCCAAATTGCCTTCTCTTTCCAAGCTCAGAGCCATGGCTTCTTGGGGAGTTCCTTACAGTCAGCTAACCGAGGAAGAGAAAACTCAAGCCTGGTTTACAGATGGTTCTGCACTATATTCAGGTACCACCTGAAAGTAGACAGCTGTAGCACTGCAGCCCCTTCCTGGGATATCCCTGAAAGACAGTGGTGAGGGGAAAGCCTCCCAGAAGTTCAAGGAATGCACCTGCTTGTTCATTTTGCTTGGAAGAGGAAATGGCAGGAGGTGCACTTGTATACTGACTCATGGGCTGTTCCTAATAGTTTGGCTGGATGGTCAGGGGCTTGAAGGTGCATTATTGGGAGATTGATGACTAAGAGGTCTGGGGAAGAGGTATGTGGATAGACCTTTCTGAGTGGGCAAAAAACATGAAGATATTTGTGTCCCATGTGAACGTTCACCAGAGGGTGACATCAGCAGACGAAAGTTTTAATAATCAAGTGAATAAGATGACCCGTTCTGTAAATACAAGTCATCTTCTTTCCCCAGCTGCTCCAGCCCTTCTCCAATGAGCTCATAAACAAAGTGATCATAGTAGTAAGGATGGAATGGCCTTTTGAAGACCAAATTACAGTGCCAACTAGGTAGCAATACCTTATAGGGCTGGGACAATGTTCTCCAGAACACTGTGTATGCTCTGAATGAGCACCCACTCTGTGGTGCTGCTTCTCCCTTAGCCAGAATTCATGGGTCCAGGAATCAAGTGGTAGAAATGGGAATGACACCACTCACTAGCACCCTTAGTCATCCAATAGGAAAGCTTTTGCTTCCTGTCCCTGAAACCTTAAGCTCTACTGGTCTACCTGTCTTAGTTCCAAAAGGAGGTGCACTCCTACTCGGAGACCCAACAATGATTCCATTGAATTTGAAGTTAGGACTGCCACCTGGCCACTTTGGGCTTCTCATGCCTCTGAAACAACAAGCAAGGAAGGGGATTACTATACTGGCTGTGGTGATTGATCCTGACTATCAGGGACAAATAGGACTGCAACTACACAATGGAGGAACCTTGGCCTGTGATTAATGTCAATGGAAGACTACATCAACCCAACCCAAGTTTGACAAACAAAGGCTCAGCAACTTCAGGAATAAAAGTTTGGGTCACCCCACCAGGCAAAGAACTATGGCCTGCTGAAGTGCTTGCCGAGGACAAAGGGAACATGGAATGGGTAGTGGAAGACAGCAGTAATAAATATGAACTTCCACCATGTGACAAGATAGAGAAACGAGGACCCTGATCATATGACTATTTCCTCCTTGTTTTTTATGAGTGTGTTTGTATTTATAAATAAAGCAGTCTGCGAGTCTCCAGAACAGTGAATTCCCCAAGCTGCGGCGGCCGGCGGCTGGCGCCCTTCCCCCACAGGTGGCTTCCCGGACCGGCTGCGAGTCTCCGGAACAGCGAGTTCCCCAAGCCGTGGCGGCCGGCGACCGGCGCCCCTCCCCCACAGGCAGCTTCCCAGAGGGAAAGGAAAGAGTCTCCAACAGTAGCAGGGACTGAGTCCAACCAAACACCAATAGTGGCATTAATAAACAAATTCTGACTACTAAAAATAGGCCCCCAGCTCAGGCAAAACTGATCAAGGTGGAAGTCACCTATTGGGCAAATGAAAAAGAGGAAAGGGGACGAAACAGAGTCTTCTGCGGCTGTTTCTATGGAGGCTTGGTTGCCTCTGGACTCAGCGCCAGGATTACACAGGCTGCAACTGCCCCAAACGCAGAAACAGGCTGCTTTCAGGGCTGTTTCCCACCTGAACCTTCCCCACGGGAGGGGGGAAACGCAACTCAGGTGGAATCCCTCTGTCAAGGAATTCAGATCCCAGGGCTTTGCAATTTGAAGCCATTAAAACCAGCCTACAACCTTTCCTCTGTCTCCACCATGCCCCCAGCAGGGAGAGCCTTCCAAAGTTAAAGGAGCCACAACATATTTTGCTGGTGGGACCCGCAGACAAACAAGCGCCACATACTGGGCAGGATAAGAAAAACAGAGCCCAGAGACTTCACAGGAAAGTCTTTCAATCTGCTGGGTCTCACACTCAAGGAAAACTGATGCAGGTGATTCCTTCCCCCGAAAGAAACCAGCTTAGTCTGGGAAAACCCGGCTGGAGTCTGTAATACCTATGTAGACCCTCCTAAGGGTAGGGAGGGAAAAGGCACCTTACAAGCAGGACAAGAAACAAGAAAATAAGAACTGAAAATTTACCCTCTGTTAAACAAAACTTAAGCTAGAGGCCCAGAAAAAGCTGAACTGAAGGTCAATGAACAGATATACAACAAACTCATCTAGCCAGAAAACCCTAGGTAAGAGAAGTGAAAGAAATCTCCAGAATAAACTAATTAAGGCAATTAAATGTACAGACGCCAGCAAAAAATAACAAATCACACCAGGAAAACTGAAGATATGGCCCAGTCAAAGGAGCAAACCAATAGTTCAAATGAGATACAGGAGCTGAGACAACTAATTCCTAATATACGAACAGAAATGGAAAACCTCTTCAAAAACCAAATCAATAAATTGAGGGAGGACATGAAGAAGGCAAGGAATGAACAAAAAGAAGAAAAGGAAAGTCTGAAAAAACAAATCACAGAACTTATGGGAATGAAAGACACAGTAGAAGAGATGAAAAAAACAGTGGAAACCTACAATGGTAGATTTTGAGAGACAGAACATAGGATTTCTGAACTGGAGGATGGAACATCTGAAATCTGACAAGAAACAGAAACTATAGGGAAAAAAATGGAAAAATATGAGCAGGAACTCAGGGAATTGAAAGACAATATGAAGCGCACAAATATACATGTTGTGGGTGTCCCAGAAGGAGAAGAGAAGTGAAAAGGAGGAGAATAACTAATGGAGGAAATTATCACTGAAAATTTCCCAACTCTTATGAAAGACTTAAAATTACAGATCCAAGAAGTGCAGCGTACCCCAAAGAAAATAGATCCAAATAGACATACTCCAAGACATTTAATAATCAGAATGTCAGAGGTCAAAGAGAAAGAGAGGATCTTGAAAGCAGCAAGAGAAAAGCAATCCATCACATACAAGGGAAGCCCAATAAGACTATGCGCAGATCTCTCAGCAGAAACCATGGAGGCAAGAAGACAGTGGGATAATATATTTAAATTATTAAAAGAAAATAACTGCCAACCAAGAATTCTATATCCAGAAAAATTGTCCTTTAAAAATGAGGGAGAAATTAAAACATTTTCAGACAAAAAGTCACTGAGAGAATTTTTGACCAAGAGACCAGCTCTGCAAGAAATACTAAAGGGAGCACTAGAGACAGATATGAAAAGACAGAAGAGAAAAGTGTGGAGAAGAGTGTAGAAAGAAGGAAAATTAGATATGATATATAAAATACAAAAGGCAAAATGGTGGAGGAAAGTATTACCCAAACAGTAATAACACTAAATGTTAATGGACTGAATTCCCCAATTAAAAGACATAGACTGGCAGAATGGATTAAAAAATAGGATCCTTCTATATGCTATCTACAGGAAACACATCTTAGACCCAAAGATAAACATAGGTTGAAACTGAAAGGTTGGGAAAAGATATTTCATGCAAATAACAACCAGAAAGGAGCAGGAGTAGCTATACTAATATCCAACAAATTAGACTTCAAATGTAAAACAATTAAAAGAGACAAAGAAGGATACTATCTACTAATAAAAGGAACAATTCAACAAGAAGACATAACAATCATAAATATTTATGCACCGAACCAGAATGCCCCAAAATATGTGAGGAATACACTGCAAACACTGAAAAGGGAAATAGACACATATACCATAATAGTTGGAGAGTTCAATTCCCCACTCCCATCAATGGACAGAACATCTAGACAGAGGATCAATAAAGAAACAGAGAATTTGAATATTACAATAAATGAGCTAGACTTAACAGACATTTATAGGACATTACATCCCACAACAGCAGGATACACCTTTTTCTCAAGTGCTCATGGATCATTCTCAAAGATAGACCATATGCTGGGTTGCAAAGCAAGTCTCAACAAATTTAAAAAGATTGAAATCATACACAACACTTTCTCAGATCATAAAAGAATGAAGTTGGAAATCAATAATAGGCAGAGTGCCAGAAAATTCACAAATACATGGAGGCTCAACAACACACTCTTAAACAACCAGTGGGTCAAGGAAGAAATTACAAGAGAAATTAGTAAATATCTCAAGGCGAATGAAAATGAAAACACAACATATCAAAACCTATGGGACGCAGCAAAGGCAGTGCTAAGAGGGAAATTTATTGCCCTAAATGCCTATATCAAAAAAGAAGAAAGGGTAAAACTTCTGGAATTAACTGTCCACTTGGAAGAACTGGAGAAAGAACAGCAAACTAACCACAAAGCAAGCAAAAGGAAAGAAATAACAAAGATTAGAGCAGAAATAAATGAAATTGAGAACATGAAAACAATAGAGAAAATCAATAAGACCAGAAGTTGGTTCTATGAGAAAATCAACAAGATTGATAGGCCCTTAGCAAGATTGACAAAAAGAAGAAGAAAAAGGACACAAATAAATAAGATCAGAAATGGAAGAGGAGACATAATCACTGACCTCACAGAAATAAAGGAGGTAATAACAGGATACTATGAACAACTTTATGCTAATAAATACAACAATGTAGATGAAATGGACAAGTTCCTAGAAAGGCATGAACAACCAACTTTGACTGAAGAAGAAATAGATGACCTCAACAAATCAATCACAGGTAAAGAAATTGAATCAGTCATTCAAAAGCTTCCCAAAAAGAAAAGTCCAGGACCAGACGGCTTCACATGTGAATTCTACCAAACATTCCAGAAAGAATTAGTACCAACCCTGCTCAAACTCTTCAAAAAAATCGAAGTGGAGGGAAAGCTACCTAATTCATTCTATGAAACCAACATCACCCTCATACCAAAACCAGGCAAAGATACTACAAAAAAAGAAAACTACAGACCAATCTCTCTAATGAATATAGATGCAAAAATCCTCACCAAAATTCTAGCAAATCGAATCCAACAACACATTTAAAAAATTATACATCATGACCAAGTAGGATTCAACCCAGGTATGCAAGGATGGTTCAACATAAGAAAATCAATTAATGTAATACATCATATCAAGAAATCAAAGCAGAAAAATCACATGATCATCTCAATTGATGCAGAGAAGGCATTTGACAAGATTCAACATCCTTTCCTGTTGAAAACACTTCAAAGGATAGGAATACAAGGGAACTTCCTTAAAATGATAAAGGGAATATATGAAAAACCCACAGCTAATATCATCCTCAATGGGGAAAAATTGAAAACTTTCCCCCTAAGATCAGGAACAAGATAAGGATGTCCACTATCACCACTGTTATTCAACATCGTGTTGGAAGTCCTAGCCAGAGCAATTAGACAAAAAAAGAAATACAAGGCATCAAAATTGGAAAGGAAGAAGTAAAACTCTCACTGTTTGCAGATGATATGATGCTATACGTCAAAAACCCTGAAAAATCCACAGCAAAACTACTAGAGCTAATAAACGAGTACAGCAAAGTAGCAGGTTACAAGATCAACATTCAAAAATCTGTAGTGTTTCTATACACTAGCAATGAACAAGCTGAGGGGGAAATCAAGAAACGAATTCCATTTACAATTGCAACTAAAAGAATAAAATACTTAGGAATAAATTTAACTAAAGAGACAAAAGATCTATACAAAGAAAACTACAAGAAACTGTTAAAAGAAATCACAGAAGACCTAAATAGATGGAAGGGCATACCATGTTCATGGATTGGAAGACTAAATATAGTTAAGATGTCAATTCTACCTAAATTGATTTACAGATTCAATGCAATACCAATGAAAATCCCAACAACTTATTTTTCAGAAATAGAAAAACCAATAAGCAAATTTATCTGGAAGGGCAGGGGGCCCTGAATTGCTAAAAGTGTCTTGAGGAACAAAAGCAAAGCTGGAGGTCTCACACTGCCTGACTTTAAGGCATATTATGAAGCCACAGTGGTCAAAACAGCATGGTACTGGCATAAAGGTAGATATATTGACCAATGGAATCGAATAGAGTGCTCAGATATAGACCCTCTCATCTATGGACATTTGATCTTTGATAAGGCAGTCAAGCCAACTCACCTGGGACAGAACAGTCTCTTCAATAAATGGTGCCTAGAGAACTGGATATCCATATGCAAAAGAATGAAAGAGGACCTGTATCTCACACCCTATACAAAGGTTAACTCAAAATGGATCAAAGATCTAAACATTAGGTCTAAGACCATAAAACAGTTAGAGGAAAATGTAGGGAGATATCTTATGACTCTTCTAATTGGAGGCAGTTTTATGGACCTTACACCTAAAGCAAGAGCACTGAAGAAAGAAAGAAATGAATGGGAGCTCCTCAAAATTAAACACTTTTGTGCATCAAAGAACTTCATCCAGAAAGTAAAAAGACAGCCTACACAATGCGAGACAATATTTGGAAACGACGTATCAGATAAAGGTCTAGTCTCCAGAATTTATAAAGAGATTGTTCAACTCAACAACAAAAACACAGCCAATCCAATTACAAAATGGGAAAAAGACTTGAACAGACACTTCTCAGAAGAGGAAATACAAATGGCCAAAAGGCACATGAAGAGATGCTCAATGTCCCTGGCCATTAGAGAAATGCAAATCAAAACCACAATGAGATATCATCTCACACCCACCAGAATGGCCATTATCAACAAAACAGAAAATAACAAGTGCTGGAGAGGATGTGGAGAAAGAGGCACACTTATTCACTGTTGGTGGGAATGTCAAATGGTGCAACCGCTGTGGAAGGCAGTTTGGCGGTTCCTCAAAAAGCTGAATATAGAATTGCCATATGACCCAGCCATACCATTGCTAAGTATCTACTCAGAGGACTTAAGGGCAAAGACACAAACGGACATTTGCACACCAATGTTTATAGCAGCATTATTTACAATTGCAAGGAGATGGAAACAGCCAAAATGTCCATCAACAGACGAGTGGCTAAACAAACTGTGGTATATACATACGATGGAATATTGTGCAGCTCTAAGACAGAATAAACTTATGAAGTATGGAACAACATGGATGGACCTAGAGAACATTATGCTGAGTGAGACTAGCCAAAAACTAAAGGACAAATACTGTATGGTCTCACTGATATGAACCGACATTAGTGAATAAACTTGGAATATATCGTTGGTAACAGAGACCATCAGGAGATAGAAATAGGGTAAGATAGTGGGTAATTGGAGCTGAAGGGATACTGACTGTGCAACAGGACTGGATACAAAAACTCAGAAATGGACAGCACAATACTACCTAACTGTAATGTAATTATGTTAAAACATTGAATGAAGCTGCATGTGAGGATGATAGAGGGAGGAGGGCTGGGGACATAAATGTAATCAGAAAGAAAGATAGATGTTAAAGATCGAGATGGTATAATCTAGGAATGCCTAGAATGTATAACAATAGTGAAATGTACAATGTACAAATTTTAAAAATGTTTTTGCATGAGGAAGAACAAAGGATTGTCATTATTGCAGGGTGCTGAAAATTGATGATATCTAATACTTTAAAATGTCACATTATGTGTGAGACTAAAGCAAAAAATGTTTATTTGTTACAAAATTTATATTTTGACTAGTGCATTTCCTAATATAACTCATGTAGATAGTTTGATTGAATGTCGTAAGTACTTGGAATCTCAGGTAGCACATGAGTTTTGGTTCGTTTGTCCAGAGTGATCCCCCGATGAATCCCAGAATGATTTGATCAGTGACTGGAAAAGTATTTGCAAGCCCCTTTCGGGGAATGGTGAGAGTGGGGAGAAATTCAACCTCCCCAAGTTGAATTCTTGATATTCTCACAAGCAGTGTGGACAACCAAAGCTATAGGCTGAGCCCCCAGTCTTGGGGTTTGTTCACATGAAACTTAACCCCACAAAGGATAGATCAAGTCTACTTAAAATTTAGGCCTAAGAGTCACCCCCAAGAGAGCCTCTTTTGTTACTCAGATGTGGCCTCTCTCTCCAGCCAATATGATGAGCAGTCTCACCACCCTCCCCCTCTCTGCGTGGGACATGACTCCCAGGGGTGTGGACCTTCCTGGCAACGTGGGACAAAGATCCTGGAATGAGCTGAGACTCAGCATCAAAGGACTGAGAAAAACCCTAGAATGAGCTGAGAATTGACATCAAGAGACTGAGAGAACCTTCTCGACCAAAACGGGGAAGAGTAAAATGAGACTAAGTGTCAATGGCTGAGAGATTCCAAACAGAGTTGAGAGGTTATCCTGGAGGTTACTCTTACGCATTAAGTACATATCACCTTGTTGTTCAAGATGTAGTGGAGAGGCTGGAGGGAATTACCTGAAAATGCAGCGCTGTGTTCCAGTAGCCATGTTTCCTGATGATGATTGAACAATGATATAGCTTTCAGAGTGAGACTCTGTGAATGTGAAAACCTTATGTCTGATGCTCCTTTTAGCTACTATATTAACAGAAGGGTAGAACATATGGAATAAAAATAAATAACAGGGGGAACAGATGTTAAAATAAATTCAGTTTGAAATAGTGGTAGGTGAAGGCGAGGGGTAAGGGGAATGGTACGTATAGTTTTTTTTTTCTCTCTATTATCGTTTTATTTCTTTTTCTGTTGTCTTTTTATTTCTTTTTCTAAATCGATGCAAATGTACTAAGAAATGATGAATATGCAACTATGTGATGATATTAAGAATTACTGATTGTATATGTAGAATGGAATGATTTCTAAATGTTTTGTTAGTTAATTTTTTTAATTAATAAAAAAATAAAAATAAAGCAGACATCTTATTTTCTTCTTATCATATGGCATAAATTGTATCGCTCATGTTACAGAGTTTGAGTTACAGGATATGAAGTTTAAGAATGAATGCTAGAGCTTTCTCCGCCGGCCCGCCGCGCGGCGCCCACGCCCCGCAGCAGCCGAGCCGCCCGACCTCCCTCCCCCCTCTCTTTCTCCGCCGGCCCGCCGCGCGGCGCCCACGCCCCGCAGCAGCCGAGCCGCCCGACCTCCCTCCCCCCTCTCTTTCTCCGCCGGCCCGCCGCGCGGCGCCCACGCCCCGCAGCAGCCGAGCCGCCCGACCTCCCTCCCCCCTCTCTTTCTCCGCCGGCCCGCCGCGCGGCGCCCACGCCCCGCAGCAGCCGAGCCGCCCGACCTCCCTCCCCCCTCTCTTTCTCCGCCGGCCCGCCGCGCGGCGCCCACGCCCCGCAGCAGCCGAGCCGCCCGACCTCCCTCCCCCCTCTCTTTCTCTGCTGGCGTGGGCGCCGCCCACCACGGTGCCCTCTTCCCCCGCCTTCACTGTGCTCCTCCGCCACCAGCCTCGACAGCCTTGCCGCCCTCACCTTTCCTCCTCCAGAACAGCTACTGGGGGAGTGGAGAAAATACAGAGCAGCTCCCGGAGCCACGAGGGAGATCAAAGGGACAGCGTACCCCATCCTGGAACGGCTGACTATCTGGGAGAACCAGCTCCAGTGAGATCACCAAGGGGCACGGGCTTTCCTGGGTGGGACGGCAAGCGACCGGAGTCCCTCCCTTCCACCTTCCCAGGCCAGCTGGTAGAATTGGACAGGCGGTCCCCTTAGGCCGCGGCGACTGGTGCCCCCACCACACGAGGCCCCCCGGAACAACTGAGATAGTTGGGTCGGAAATCCCCAGACTGTGGAGAACAGTGACCGGGGGATCCCTTCCAAACACGTGACTCCCCCGTCGGCTGGGAACAGTGCACTCTCCCGGGCTGCGACAGCTGGCGCCCTCCCGCCACGCTTGGTGCCCCGGGCCGACTAGCTAATTTGGCCGGACGCTCTCCTGTGCTGCGACGGCCGGTGACCCTCCCCGCATTCGGAACCCCAGGCCAGCTGGCATTCTTCCAAGACGCTTTGGCTGCCGAACCTCCCCTACGGCGAGAATTTTCCAGAGTTAAAGGACCTACAGCAACTTTCACTGGTGGAACCCACAGACAAACGTGTGCCACGAGCGCCACCTACTGGGCAGGATAAGAAAAACAGAACCAAGAGATTGCACAGAAAAATCTTTCAACCTGTGGGGTCGAACACCCGGGGAAATCTGACTAAATGCCCAGACGCCAGCAGAAGATAACGGATCACGCTCAGAAAATTGAACATATGGCCCAGTCAAACGAAGAAACCAATAGTTCAAATGAGATACAGGAGCTGAAACAACTAATGCTGAATATACGAACAGAAATGGAAAACCTCTTCAAAAACGAAATCGATAAATTGAGGGAGGACATGAAGAAGACATGGGCTGAACATAAAGAAGAAATAGAAAAACTGAAAAAACAAATCACAGAACTTATGGAAGGGAAAGATAAAGTAGAAAAGATGGAAAAAACAATGGATACCTACAATGACAGATTTAAAGAAACAGAAGATAGAATTAGTGATTTGGAGGATGAAACATCTGAATTCCAAAAAGAAACAGAAACTATCCGGAAAAGAATGGAAAAATTTGAACAAGGTATCAGGGAACTCAAGGACAATGTGAACCGTACAAATATACGTGTAGTGGGTATCCCAGAAGGAGAAGAGAAGGGAAAAGGAGGAGAAAAACTAATGGAAGAAATTATCACTGAAAATTTCCCAACTCTTATGAAAGACCTAAAATTACAGATCCAAGAAGTGCAGCGCACCCCAAAGAGATTAGACACAAATAGGCGTTCCCCAAGACACTTACTAGTTAGAATGTCAGAGGTCAAAGAGAAAGAGAGGATCTTGAAGGCAGCGAGAGAAAAACAATCTGTCACATACAAGGGAAACCCAATAAGACTATGTGTAGATTTCTCAGCAGAAACCATGGAAGCTAGAAGACAGTGGGATGATATATTTAAGTTACTAAAAGAGAAAAACTGCCAGCCAAGACTCCTATATCCAGCAAAATTGTCCTTCAAAAATGAGGGAGAAATTAAAACATTCTCAGACAAAAAGTCACTAAGAGAATTTGTGACCAAGAGACCAGCTCTGCAAGAAATACTAAAGGAAGCACTAGAGTCAGATACAAAAAGACAGAAGAGAGAGACATGGAGAAAAGTGTAGAAAGAAGGAAAGACAGATATGATATATATAATACAAAAGGCAAAATGGTAGAGGAAAATATTATCCAAACAGTAATAACTCTAAATGTCAATGGACTGAATTCCCCAATTAAAAGACATAGACTGGCAGAATGGATTAAAAAACAGGATCCTTCTATATGCTGTCTACAGGAAACACATCTTAGACCCAAAGATAAATATAGGTTGAAAGTGAAAGGTTGGGAAAAGATATTTCATGCAAACAACAACCAGAAAAGAGCAGGAGTGGCTATACTAATATCCAACAAATTAGACTTCAAATGTAAAACAGTTAAAAGAGACAAAGAAGGACACTATATACTAATAAAAGGAACAATTAAACAAGAAGACATAATAATCATAAATATTTACGCACCGAACCAGAATGCCCCAAAATACGTGAGGAATACACTGCAAACACTGAAAAGGGAAATAGACACATATACCATAATAGTTGGAGACTTCAATTCACCACTCTCATCAATGGACAGAACATCTACACAGAGGATCAATAAAGAAATAGAGAACCTGAATATTACTATAAATGAACTTGACTTAACAGACATTTATAGGACATTACATCCCACAACAGCAGGATACACCTTTTTTTCAAGTGCTCATGGATCATTCTCAAAGATAGACCATATGCTGGGTCACAAAGCAAGTCTTAACAAATTTAAAAATATTGAAATCATACACAACACTTTCTCGGATCATAAAGGAATGAAGTTGGAAATCAATAATAGGCGGAGTGCCAGAAAATTCATAAATACATGGAGGCTCAACAACACACTCTTAAACAACAAGTGGGTCAAAGAAGAAATTGCAAGAGAAATTAGTAAATACCTAGAGGCAAATGAAAATGAAGACACAACATATCAAAACTTATGGGACGCAGCAAAGGCAGTGCTAAGAGGGAAATTTATTGCCCTAAATGCCTTTATCAGAAAAGAAGAAAAGGCAAAAATGCAGGAATTAACTGTCCACTTGGAAGAACTGGAGAAAGAACAGCAAACTAATCCCAAAGCAAGCAAAAGGAAAGAAATAACAAAGATTAGAGCAGAAATAAATGAAATTGAAAACATGAAAACAATAGAGAAAATCAATAAGACCAGAAGTTGGTTCTATGAGAAAATCAACAAGATTGATGGGCCCTTAGCAAGATTGACAAAAAAAAGAAGAGAGAGGATGCAAATAAATAAGATTAGAAATGAAAGAGGAGACATAACTACTGACCTCACAGAAATAAAGGAGGTAATAACAGGATACTATGAACAACTTTACGCTAATAAATACAACAATTTAGAAGAAATGGACAGGTTCCTGGAAAGACATGAACAACCAACTTTGACTCAAGAAGAAATAGACGACCTCAACAAACCAATCACAAGTAAAGAGATTGAATTAGTTATTCAAAAGCTCCCTAAAAAGAAAAGTCCAGGACCAGACGGCTTCACATGTGAATTCTATCAAACATTCCAGAAAGAATTAGTACCTACTCTCCTCAAACTCTTCAACATAATCGAAGTGGAGGGAAAACTACCTAATTCATTCTATGAAGCCAACATCACCCTCATACCAAAACCAGGCAAAGATATTACAAAAAAAGAAAACTACAGACCAATCTCTCTAATGAATACAGATGCAAAAATCCTCAATAAAATTCTAGCAAATCGTATCCAACAACACATTAAAAGAATTATACATCATGACCAAGTAGGATTCATCCCAGGTATGCAAGGATGGTTCAACATAAGAAAATCAATTAATGTAATACACCATATCAACAAATCAAAGCAGAAAAATCACATGATCATCTCAATTGATGCAGAGAAGGCATTTGACAAGATTCAACATCCTTTCCTGCTGAAAACACTTCAAAAGATAGGAATACAAGGGAACTTCCTTAAAATGATAGAGGGAATATATGAAAAACCCACAGCTAATATCATCCTCAATGGGGAAAAATTGAAAACTTTCCCCCTAAGATCAGGAACAAGACAAGGATGTCCACTATCACCACTATTATTCAATATTGTGTTGGAAGTTCTAGCCAGAGCAATTAGGCAAGAAAAAGAAATACAAGGCATCAAAATTGGAAAGGAAGAAGTAAAACTATCACTGTTTGCAGACGATATGATACTATATGTAGAAAACCCAGAAAAATCCACAACAAAATTACTAGAGCTAATAAATGAGTACAGCAAAGTAGCAGGCTACAAGATCAACATTCAAAAATCTGTAGCTTTTCTATACACTAGTAATGAACAAGCTGAGGCGGAAATCAAGAAACGAATCCCATTTACAATCGCAACTAAAAGAATAAAATACCTAGGAATAAATTTAACCAAAGAGACAAAAAACCTATATAAAGAAAACTACAAAAAACTGTTAAAAGAAATCACAGAAGACCTAAATAGATGGAAGGGCATACCGTGTTCATGGATTGGAAGACTAAATATAGTTAAGATGTCAATCCTACCTAAATTGATTTACAGATTCAATGCAATACCAATCAAAATCCCAACAACTTATTTTTCAGAAATAGAAAAACCAATAAGCAAATTTATCTGGAAGGGCAGGGTACCCCGAATTGCTAAAAACATCTTGAGGAAAAAAAACGAAGCTGGAGGTCTCGCGCTGCCTGACTTTAAGGCATATTATGAAGCCACAGTGGTCAAAACAGCATGGTATTGGCATAAAGATAGATATATCGACCAATGAAATCGAATAGAGTGCTCAGATATAGACCCTCTCATCTATGGACATTTGATCTTTGATAAGGCAGTCAAGCCAACTCACCTGGGACTGAACAGTCTCTTCAATAAATGGTGCCTAGAGAACTGGATATCCATATGCAAAAGAATGAAAGAAGACCCATCTCTCACACCCTATACAAAAGTTAACTCAAAATGGATCAAAGATCTAAACATTAGGTCTAAGACCATAAAACAGTTAGAGGAAAATGTTGGGAGATATCTTATGGATCTTACAACTGGAGGTGGTTTTATGGACCTTAAACCTAAAGCAAGAACAGTGAAGAAGGAAATAAATAAATGGGAGCTCCTCAAAATTAAACACTTTTGTGCATCAGAGAACTTCATCAAGAAAGTAGAAAGACAGCCTACACAATGGGAGACAATATTTGGAAACGACATATCAGATAAAGGTCTAGTATCCAGAATTTATAAAGAGATTATTCAACTCAACAACAAAAAGACAGCCAACCCAATTACAAAATGGGAAAAAGACTTAAACAGACACCTACCAGAAGAAGAAATACGGATAGCCAAGAGGTACATGAAGAGATGCTCAATGTCCCTGGCCATTAGAGAAATGCAAATCAAAACCACAATGAGATATCATCTCACACCCACCAGAATGGCCATTATCAACAAAACAGAAAATGACAAGTGCTGGAGAGGATGCGGAGAAAGAGGCACACTTATTCACTGTTGGTGGGAATGTCAAAGGGTGCAACCACTGTGGAAGGCAGTTTGGCGGTTCCTCAAAAAGCTGAATATAGAATTGCCATACGACCCAGCAATACCATTGCTAGGTATCTACTCAAAGGACTTAAGGGCAAAGACACAAACGGACATTTGCACACCAATGTTTATAGCAGCGTTATTTACAATTGCAAAGAGATGGAAACAGCCAAAATCTCCATCAACAGAAGAGTGGCTAAACAAACTGTGGTATATACATACGATGGAATATTATGCAGCTTTAAGACAAGATAAACTTATGAACCATGTAATAACATGGATGGACCTAGAGAATATTATGCTGAGTGAATCCAGCCAAAAACTAAAGGACAAATACTGTATGGTCCCACTGATGTGAACGGACATTCGAGAATAAACTTGAAATATGTCATTGGTAACAGAGTTCAGCAGGAGTTAGAAACAGGGTAAGACAATGGGTAATTGAAGCTGAAGGGATACAGACTGTGCAACAGGACTAGATACAAAAACTCAAAAATGGACAGCACAATAATACCTAATTGTAAAGTAATCATGTTAAAATACTGAATGAAGCTGCATCTGAGCTATAGGGTTTTTTTTGTTTTTGTTTGCTTGTTGGTTTGTTTGTTGTTGTTGTTTTTTACTATTACTACTACTTTTATTTCTTTTCTTTATATTAACATTTTATATCTTTTTCTGTTGTGTTGCTAGTTCCTCTAAACCGATGCAAATGTACTAAGAAACAATGATCATGCATGTATGTGATGATGTTAAGAATTACTGAGTGCATATGTAGAATGGTATGATTTCTAAATGTTGTGTTAATTTCTTTTTTTTTTTCTTTCCGTTAATAAAAAAATAAAATAAAAAAAAAAGCACCTTAGTGCAATGTGAGATGAAGTTATACATTTATAAATTGGAGGAAGGGCTATTGTGTAATGGAAAGTGAAGAAGGAGAACTAGAAAGATACCACAAACACATGGATGTTCTCAATTTTAGGGAAAAATATTGTAACATATGGAAATCAAAATCTGAAAGAGATTTTATCAAAATTATGCATGCCAACACACCACTTGGAATATTCTAATGTATATACATCACATTTTGAAGTTCACAACTTTTATTATAGCAAGAAGTAAGCTATGAGGGAAAGCTCATGGGCTTTACAGCCCATCTGACTTATTTTTGAACCCTAGATAATTCTTTTAATACCATTTTGGATTCTGTAACATCCTAAGTATCAGTTTCTTCTTATTTTTGTAATTTATAATAAAGAGATAGCAATGTTAAAATGGTATCAGATTTATGTGCAGTCATATGTGTGAAATATCTAGTATACTGTCTGGGATGTAAGTGGTGCTCAAAGAGTTTAAGCCCATGTTTTTATCAACCTCATGCAAAGAATAATTTATTTTTCCCCAGAATTACTCTTGTACTTTGTGAAACAAAGATAATATCAAATTTTAATTTGCCACAGATTTCTTGTATATGAAAGTTGTTTATTGAGTGCCTAACATTTTCAAAGCAATACAATCTGCATATGCTTTAGGGACTAGATTATTAAAATTCATATTGTGATTTTTGTACAAATATATACAGACCAAAAAAAAAAAAAAAAAAGAATGAATGCTAGAGATTGGAGCAGCGCCATCCCCCTTGAGGTTTGGCGGCCAATGACTCTTTCGTGGGCTGCCGCCATGGTTACTACCGCCCGTCTCACACTGCTGTTGAGAGGAAATGGAAGAAAGAAACAGAAACCTGCCAAGGAGAGAGCTGGTCTTTCCAAGTTACATGACCTTAAAGATGCTGAAGCTCTTCAGAAACTGTTCCTTGAACGTATACAGCTTGGTGGAGAGTTACTAGCCTAAGGTGAATATGAGAAGGATGTGAAATTGCATTTGACAAATTCAATTGCTGTGTGTGGATAGCCACAGCCGTTACTGCAAGTATTACAACAAACTCTTCCACCACCAGTGTTCCAGATGCTTCTGACTAAGCTCCCAACAATTAGAGAATTGTAAGTGCTCAGAACTTGGCTGAAGATGATATGGAATGAAAAACAAATATCAGCATAATAAACTCCCAATTTAAAGTATTTTAAAAATTCATATCTTAGAAGATGAACAGCTCTGGGGTTATAGGGGCACATATGCTTTGATAGGGACTGTGTACCACACTGAAATCTACCAAAGTTAACTTTTATTTTGTGTAGATCCATTTGTCTGGTTTATTTACTTTTCCCAGTGAAAAGTTTATTTTGATAAGTATTTTTCATTTTATAAATACACTATGAGTTAACTGAACTATCATGGATTTTGTTTCTTTCTAAAATGTGTAATTAAAATGTACATACGTGTAACAATACTTAGGTTGAAAGTACCCAGTGCTCAGTTTTCAAAGGCAATGCAAAAAGAAAAAAAAAGTATAGGAGAAAGCTGAAGAATGCACATTTTAAAAGCTAGTTTTGGGTGGACCATGGTGGCCGTCTGCCATGCCAGAGACCCAGGTTTGATTCTTGGTGCCTGCCCATGCAAGAAAAAAAAAAAAGCTACTACATATTTTGCTATATATCAGGAAAATTGTATGAAAACTTGATAAATTTTCAAAACTGAGCATTAATCTTCGAGAAAAAATTTTTCCCATTTAATCTTTCAAACATAAATGTATTTGTGACACATGCTGCTATGCTGTATTAACTTTATCCCTATCCCTTGTGTCAGTCTTGAAATACTTTGTTTAAATCTGTGGGCTTAGTGAAATGTTTTATTTTAAATGTTGGGCTCTATGTTCTGGGTATTTATCACCCTGTACTTTAATTTCTTTAAAATTTTTGTTCTATATTCACACCCTGTACTTTAGATACATGTAATAGTTGTAAATAGCACTAGTTGTGTGTGAGCTTCACCAATTCATATCTGCTCACTTTCCTCATTTATAAAATGAGGGAGCTGCCCACTGATCTCTGAGGCATCCATTTCAGCTCCTAATTTATATAGTTCTGTTCAGTATCTTCAAATCCACCTTCTCCTGAGGAATGTCCTTGCTTGGCCACTAGGCCATGTGTTGTTTTATATTCTGAGTTTTGCATGCTTACCTGACTTAGTATTTCCAAATTGATCTTTTGTTAATGTCTAATTATTATGTTGACTTTCAGCGAAATCATGTGGTTCTGTTGCAACTCTGTAGACTAATCTGAAGTGTATCCTTTAAGTAACTGGGTCAAGAGATTGAGAGAACCTTCTCCACCAAAAGGGGGAAGAGTGAAATGAGACAAAGTGTCAATGGCTGAGAGATTCCAAACAGAGTCTAGAGGTTATCCTGTAGGTTATTCTTATGCATTAAGTAGATATCACCTTGTTAGTCAAGATGTAATGGAGAAGCTGGAGGGAACTGCCTGAAAATGTAGAGCTGTGTTCCAGTAGCCATGTTTCTTGAAGATGATTGTATAATGATATAGTGTTCACAGTGTGACTGTGTGATTGTGAAAACCTTGTGTTTGATGCTCCTTTTACCTACCTTGTCAACAGACGAGTAGAATATATGGAGTAAAAATAAGGTAACTGGGATGACCTGCTTGTAAAAAAGTGTTCCTTTTTGTTATTCTCTTCGGTGTGTTTCCTTTTATCCTAATTCAACTTGATTCATTTATCCTGTTGAACACTGAGTCTGTCTTGTTGAACACTGAGAGTGAGGCATAGCCTTGTGGCTGTAGATTGAAAAGAATGGAGCCAGTGGGACCTTTTGTTCTCAAATACTGACATGCAGTCACAGATTCAATTTCAGAACTAAGAATAAGGATCCTTGGTGTCATGTGGCATGTGCTGAGCTGAAATGAGCAGCGTTTCTCCTTGTTCAAATTAACTTTGTACTATATAAAAGTCTGTGGAGATTAACCCCACAAAGGATAGGTTAAACCTACTTAAAATTAGGCCTAAGAGTCACCCCCAAGAGAACCTCTTTTGTTGCTCAGATGTAGCCTCTCTCTCCAGCCAACACAACAAGCAAACTCACCACCTTCCCCCTGTCTACCTGGGACATGACTACCAGAGGTGTGGACCTTCCTGGCAACGTGATACAGAAATCCGAGAATGAGCTGAAACTCAGCATCAGGGGATTGAGAAAACCTTCTCAACCAAAAGGGGGAAGAGTGAAATGAGACAAAGTGGCAATGGTTGAGAGATTCCAAACAGAGTCGAGAGGTTATCCTGGAGGTTATTCTTACACATTAAGTAGATATCATCTTGTTATTCGAGATGTAATGGAGAGGCTGGAGGGAACTGTCTGAAAATGTAGAGCTGTGTTCCAGTAGCCATGTTTCTTGATGATGATTGTATAATGATATAGCTGTCACAATGTGACTGTGTGATTGTGAAAACCTTGTGTCTGATGCTCATTTTATCTACCTTGCCAACAAACGATTAAAACATATGGAATAAAAATAAATAATAGGGGGAACAAATGTCAAAATAAATTTAGTTTGAAATGCTAGTGATCAATGAAAGGGAGGGGTGAGGGGTATGGTATGTAAATTTTTTTTCTGTTTTTGTTTTATTTTTCTGTTGTCTTTATTTCCTTTTCTGAATTGATGCAAATGTTCTTAGAAATGATCATGATGATGAATATGCAACTATATGATGATATTGTGAATTACTGATCATATATGTAGAATGGAATGAGCATATATTAAGAATGTTTGTGTTTCATTCCTGTAACTTTTTTTTTAATTAGTAAAAAATTTTTTTAAAAGTCTGTGGAGAGATCCCAGAGATTTTTCCTTTGTTCTGGGCTTTTTATCTTGGTTTACTTACTAGCTTTTCTTACCTTAACCTACGGGGTTGTGTGTGTGTGTTTGGTGGTTGCAGTATAGTGGAAAGAGTTTGAAATGCAGGTTTAGCTTTTGCCTCTTATTAGCCACATAGCATTGTGTATGTCATGTCCTATCACCTCTAGTATTCTCACCAATGAATTAGAACATCAGATGTTCTAATTAGATGGCTCAAACATTTAAGGACTCTTCCTCCATGTACCTTCTAGGTTTGTGAGAACTTTTGGAGTACTTTTCTTTATTTTAATATTTAAAACATTTATGCAAGTTTATTTGTTGTGGTACTGCTTGAAATAGCAGAAATTAGAAATATCCAGAATGTCCAATACTAGGGGTATTTTTGAAATGTAGAATATCCAAAATATTTAATTAAACATGCTCTCTTTACCCTGTGAGTAAATATACTGTAAATTATATATAATTTATATAAAATTTACCTGCTACATAGTGCATATTTACCTGTTATTTGGTGTCGATTTTTGAAATGTGGCATAGTTCAATTTTAAATATAAAATATAATTATATGAATTAAATCACCTGATACTATAATCATATACAATGTATGAATTTCTGCTGAACAAACTTTGAGTGAAATGTACCTGGTGATTGGAAGAAGGTGATTTACAGTGCTTTGAGATTTTTTTTCAGAGAGTTCACGGAAACTTCCTTAAGAAAGTGATGCATGAAAGGAGGTCCTCAAGGATGAGTGCACAGATTGCTGGGGTGGAGACACTCTTTCTGGTATGATGACAAGCACATGCGAAGATTTCTTTAGGAAGGGGTATGGCAAGAATACGGTGATGAGACATGTAGTGTGGCTTTAACTCTGACAATGATAGGGCTCATAGAGATAAGAGAACCATACAGAGATCCTTAATCAGGATAGCAGTTTAGTTTACATTGTTAAAACAATGCAAAACAGCCAACACAACAAGCAAACTCACTGCCCTCCCCCTGTCTACATGGGATATGACTCCCAGGGGTGTAAACCTTCCTGGCAACATGGGACAGAAATCCTAGAATGAGCTGGGACTCAGCATCAAGGGATTGAGAAAAACCCTAGAATGAGCTGAGACTCAGCATCAAGGGATTGAGAAAACCTTCTCGACCAAAAGGGGGAGGAGTGAAATGAGACAAAGCAGCAATGGCTGAGAGATTCCAAACAGAGTAGAGAGGTTATCCTGGAGGTTATTCTTATGCATTAAGTAGATATCACCTTGTTATTCAAGATGTAGTGGAGAGGCTGGAGGGAACTGCCTGAAAATGTAGAGCTGTGTTCCAGTAGCCATGTTTCTTGATGATGATTGTATAATAATACAGCTTTCACAATGTGACTGTGTGATTGTGAAAACCTTGTGTCTGATGCTCCTTTTATCTACCTTGTCAACAGATGAGTAGAAGATATGGAATAAAAATAATAGGAGGAACAAATGTTAAAATAAATTTAGTTTGATATGCTAGTGATCGATGAAAGAGAGGGTTAAAGGGTATGGTATGTGTAATTTTTTTCTGTTTTCATTTTATTTCTTTTTCTGTTGTCTTTTTATTTCTTTTTCTGAATTGGTGCAAATGTTCTAAGAAATGATCATGATGATGAATATGCAAAAAAAACTGTTGCTTTCCTATTTCTTTGCTTTGTATATATGTTATACTATACAATAAAAAAAGTTTTAAAAAAATAGTGCACTTATGAAAATGTGGTATCATGAGTTATAAAAAATGTTCCACACCTATGCAAGTTGTTGGTGGGGTAGTATACCGAAATCCTGTATTTTATGCATGTGAGCCCAGAACTTCTCTAATAAAAGTAAGTCAATTATTTTAAAAACTTTCTTTTAAAAAATGAAAAAAAAAGAAATTGTTGTTCTCCGATTCATAATGTTTCCTTATTATTTTGTTAATTTGAATATAGCTTTGGATATTCTGATGGAAATAGAAAGTTTAAGAAAGATGTATGGCTGATATTTCACATTTACAAGTGGAGTTAATTTTGACAATAGTATCCAAGAATTTGTACATCTTTGGAAGTGAAAACTGACTAGGCACTCAGGAAAAGAAATATTGAGTATAATTTTAATATATTCTATGTAATCATGCACCAAATTTAATATGAAAAAAATTCACGCATTTGAATATGACACAAGCTCTTGGTTTCATTTTATTCTCAAAATTGCTTAAAACCTTGGCTGCTTAAAATAGTACTTCTTAAAATTTCATGAGTATACCAATCACCTGGAGATCTGGTTAAACCGTTGAGCGTCACTCAGGAGGTCTGGGAGGCGGCCTGGGATTATGTGTTTCTCACAAGCTTCTGGATGACCCTGATGCTGCTGGTTCACATTTTGAAGAGTGAGGCAAGCAATCCAATGGAGCACATTCATTTTTAAAAGCTGGGGTGTGATTATCCTTCTTGCAGCACCCTTGTTTTCCCTTTAGTTGCTATTTTCCATTCCCACACATATTCCCCTTATTTCTGTGTATATAAACTGTAAAACTCATGCAATTCTTTTGGAGAATAGCACACCTCCTCATGGTATGCCCTTCAGAACTTTAGTCTAGTTATCGGCCCATAGCCTTCACAATGTCTGTGATTTCCTTGGTGGCTCACCAACTGTCATGCTCTAACTGCAGTACTACCAAATCAGGACACATGTGGCTGGTACCTTTGTCAAGAAGACCAAATAATGCCTTTGAACCAGCTTTATTCCAAGAAGATCCAGGGAAGCCTCTGACATCAGTGATTTGTGCCATGTCTGTATTCTTACAACTCATCAGAGCTTCAAGGGAGCCAGGGTTGTTAGGAAAAGAAATATTGAGTATAATTTTAATATATTCTATGTAATCATGTGCCAAAATTTAATATGAAAAAAAATTCATGTATTTGAATATGACACAAGCTCTTTATTTCATTTTATTCTCAAAATTGCTCAAAACCTTGGTTGCTTAAAATAGTACTTCTTAAAATTTAATGAGTATACCAATCACCTGGAGATCTGGTTAAACCCCAAGGTGCTTACTGTGTGTTTTGAAATCTCAGGACTCACTTGGGGTTGATAAATGGAATTGTTCAAAACACTATAATGGGCTTCTGAGAAGATGGCAGAGTAGGGTAGGCTGGGTTCTCCCCTGCCTCTCTCAAAACCTTTTCATTGCAAAAGCTGAAGCATGATATCTGCCTAAGAGTTGAGGTTTTAACACATAGATGAGAGTTTGGGAGTGGCTTGTCCTTTCCATGCTGTCATTTTCCACTCAGAGCTACGGCCACAGTCACCACCTTGCATCCATCACGGCTGCCTTGCAAATGGCCAGATACTACACTTCCTTTGTGGTCTCAGGTCTCTTGGTGTACTTCTATTATTTTTATCATGACACTTTGTGTGCTTTTGGGGAGGGATGAACAGTAGAAACTTGACAGTTGGTCAGTTTTACTAATAGGATCTGAAATTCAAAGTATTGTAATGGCGATTACTCAATAATTGACCATGCAGCAAAGAAACTGTTCTCTAGATATAGACTGAGGGAGGTAGAGGGAGAATATAGTTGGCACAAAGAGCAGGGAGCAGACAACTTGGCAGGAAAATAATGGGCCCAGAAAAACTGCAGATTGGTTGGAGGAGTGAGTAGTCAGTTTAGATTTCGGGAAGGTTGAAAGATGACTATATATGCCCTTGAAAATTGTGCAGTACAAGCTGAGAATCACTTGGCTTTTTGGAAAATAATCCACTTTGATTTAAGCTTTGTTGAAAAGGCAATGATAGCTTTAATTTAGAACTGATTAAGCCAAGTGCATTTTCTTATTTAAATGACAGCTTTGGTACTTTAAAATTAGGTCTTACTTTTAAAAGCTTCGGCTATATTACATATAAAAAAATCACCTGGTATTTTCCCCCAGTGAACACTGTTTCCTGCCTAAAGGTTTTTTTTTTTAACTTTTTTTTTTGTATAATATAACATGTATGCAAAGCAAAGAAAGAAAAAAGCAATACTTTTCAAAGCACTCTTCAAAGTAGTTGCCTAAAGTTTTAATAGTGGTGATAAACCAGGGAATCATGATGCTCACCAAATGGTGATGAGTAGATGAGAATTAAACAACTCAAGATTTAAGTCAGGTAAAGCAGATTAAATGTTCCCATGTGCTAATGTTGCACCCTTGTATAAAATCTTTGGAAATGCAAGACATATATGCGTATGTTGACATGCTTCTTTGGTCAAAGATCTTTGTTAAATACAAAGGTTCATAGTTTATATTTAAAGGGAAAGCATTTAAAACACAAGCTTACCTGATGGCATTGTTTTTCTTTTGATAGATAACTAGACTTTATGTTCATATTTAAGTGTGTAAAACTTAGTATAGTTTGCTTAGCATGCAGTCAGTAAATATTTGATTCTTCTAATCTCTTCCTACCTGTCTTTAAAACCTCATTGATTCAATCTATGGACCACAGCATTAATGAAATATTATTGCAGAAGAGATTTTGAGAAAATTGGCATATCATGTAGCTATCATGCAAAATGATTTTCCTTGTAGCATAAAAAATGCAGTCTTTATTGTTGCCATGCCTCAGCTGTTTAAGTGAATATTCAAGGGCTTGTAGAAAAAAAATAGTGAATGCTAATGGAAGGGGGAACTGTGGTGTGTACACACAACGGACTACAGAGTGGCTGCATAAAAGAAAGACGTTGTGAGGCATGCAACTAGGTGAATGAACCTTGAGGACAATATGTTGAATGAAATGTCAGAAACAAAAAAGACAAATATTATCATGCCTCACTCATATAGACTAACTGTAATATACAAAATTGAGAACTGAAGTTGAGAGTATAGGTTATAAGGTTGAGACCTAATTTAACTTGTTATGGTCCTAGATTGTAAGCTCCCTTACAGCAGTCACGTCTATTCTGGAGTTGTAACTGTTACTTCTAAATTCTGAGATATTGAGCTATTTGTGTATAATCTGGTCGTTCCCTGAAATTTTGAGCATTTATGCCGCAGCTGAGATTCAGAGTTAGAGCTCTGAAGCTATGAAAGTCAGCATTACCCCATACAGCAATTGTTTAAAAAGTTGAAGAAGTCATCAGACTTCGACTAGAGATATGAATGAAGCTGGTCTGGACAGAACTAAGGTAGATCAGAAGACTGGGTAAAGGATGATAGAGTCCATATTTTAAAACTTCAACTTCTGTGTGAGACCAAAGGAAGAGATGTTTATATGGTGCAAAATTTATATTTTGGGTTGTGCATTACCTAATTTGGCTTGTTATGCTCAGTTTATTCAAACACCATAATTACATGAAATCCTGAATAGGGCAGGAGATCCTACTGGTTTGTGCAGGTTAGTGTGATGCCCCAATACATGCCAGAGTAATTTGGGCAGAGAATAAAGAAATATTTGCAAAGTCCCCTTGGGGGAGTGGGGAGAAAGGACGAAATATTCGACTTCCCCATCTGGGGAATTCCTAATATTCTCTCAAGCAGTGGAGACAACCAATTGAATAGGCTGCGCCCTCGATCTTGGTGTTCGACCCTATGAAACTTATTCCTGCAAAGCAGAAACTAAACGTATTTATAATTATACCTAAGAGTCACCCCCAAAGAACTTCTTTTGTTGCACAGATGGTGGCCTCTCTCTCTAAGCCAGCTTGACAGGTGAACTCATTGCCCTCCCTACTATGTGGAACATGACTCCCAGGGGTGTAAATCTCCATGGCAACGTGGGACCTGATTCCCGGGGGATGAGCTGGAACCTGGCATCATAGGATTGAGAAAGCTTTCTTGATCAAAAGCAGGAAGAGAGAAATGAGATGAAATAAAGTTTCAGCGGCTGAGAGATTTCAATCAGAGTTGAGATGTTATCCTGGAGGTTATTCTTATACATTTATTAGATATCCCTTTTTAGTTTATGGTATATTGGAGTGGCCAGAGGGAAGTATCTGAAACTGTTGAGCTGTGTTCCAGTAGCCTTGATTCTTGAAGATGATTGTATAACTATGTAGCTTTTGCAATGTGACTGTGTGATTGTGAAAACGTTGTGTCTGATGCTCCCTTTACCTAAGGTATGGGCAGATAAGTAAAAATTTTTTACATAGAATGTAAAAATTACCACAATTGTTTCCCCTCCTTGAATTCACATCTTTGGATTGACATTTCAGATCCTCTTATCAAGAGGTGTTTTATTTTTTATCTCTTGAATCTGTCTTCTGACTTGATTTGGTGAATGAGACATTGGCAAGCATGGTTTTATCCAAACAGTGGCTTGAAAAATGCTTGTGCGTTGAAAATTGCACTCTTGCTTGTCTTAGAAATCTGCTGCCACCGTGTGTCCAAACCTGGGATAGCCAGCCCGATGATAAGAGACACATGCCTCAATCATCCTGGTTGTTCCTAACTATAGCTAACCTCTCTCTAGGAGTAGCGTCACCTAGACAACCAGAGCAGCTGAGCTCAGACACAGGAGTGAGTCCAGCTGATACAAGTACAAGAATAGCCCAGCTGAGCCCAGCCCAAAGTGACAACTCCCACAATCTTTAGCTAAATAAATGATCGTTGTCTTTAAGCCTCTAATTTTGAGTGGTTTAGAATTACAGAGTAGAGAAGCAATAAAAGTGGTATGGTCCACAAGGATCTTTGGTGGTGATTAATTTATCATGAGTACCCTGGTACTGAAACAGGAGCCTGATCCATTTAACCAAAAGAATTCACCACGATAGAGTGGCACGGTCCCTCAGTTCATATACCCAGAATCACTGGAATGAAGGGGAGACTGAGCATCTTGAGGAAAGATGCTATGGTAACATAATAAGCCTGTATCATCAATTTTCCTAGCCGTTCCCAAAAGGACCTGCATTAATTTACCAAGGTAACTGTTCAGAGAGGAAATAAAAATTCACACACCCTTAAAGGATAATCAGACAATGGCTCTAAACTAACACTAATCCCTGAGGACTCAGAACAACACTGTTGTATATAGTCAAAGTGAGGGCTTATGAAGGGCAGGTGAGAAATTAGATTTTGGCCTAAATCCAACTCACAGTGGGCCTGGTGGATTCACAAACACATTCTCTGGTTGTTTCCCCCGGTCCTACGTCTATAGTTGTTATAGATATATTCAGCAACTGACAAAACATCCCAATTGGCTTCCTGACCTGTGGAGTGAGAATTTTTATAAGAAGGGTCATCCTGGAGCTTACCCTTCCTTCCAATTATAGCACTTACTATATGCAAGGCACTGTTCAACGCACTTTACATATATTAATTCGTTAGTCTTTAAAACAGCCTTACAAAGACAAGTGCTGTTATTGTACACATTTTACAGAAGAGGAAATTAAGGCATTGAGAGCTTAAGTGACTTGACCAAGGACACTAATTAGTAGTTGATGGAACTGGAATTTAACTGGAAGTCTTGCTCCACAGTCCATGCTCTTAACTACTATAATATACTGTCAAAATAACAAATGAAAACAATGTTGCATGCATTGGGTGATCACAGAAATTAGGGCCACTATTGAGACTTTAACATCCTTGTTTAATGCACCTGTTTGGCTTGTGACACATACAGAGAGATCTTGAAATAGAAGCTGATTCTGAAGGCACAAGTAAGGTACATGAGCAGTGTCTCACGTTCTCAGTGTGCCTGTGCCTGCCTTCTGTTTCTCAACCCACACTTAGGGTCTCATGGCATTTTAGTTTGCTAAAGCTGCCAGAATGCAATATACCAAAAATGGGCCAGCTTTTATAAAATGAATTTATTAAAATAAATAAAAATTCTATTTTAAGTTCTAAGGCCATAAAAATGTCCAACGTAATTCCTTCTAGCCTCCTATATTCTGGAGCAGCTAGAAAGAAAAATCTGAGATGATGGTATGGTGGCCCACGATGAACTCTGGGATCTGTCCTGTAACTACTTGTTGAAGAGTGCTTTGAAAACTATTGCTTTTCTCTTGCTTTGCTTTGTATGTATGTTATATTATATAATGAAAAGGTTTTTTAAAAATGTCCAAACTAAGGTATCCAGAGAAAGATATCTTGACTCAAGATAGGCTGATGTCTGTCATGGGAAGGCATGTGGCTGATGTATACTGGCTCTTGCTCCTGGTTCCATTGCTTCCAGCTTCTGATTCCAGTGGCTTCCTCTCTAAGCATCTGTGGGTCCTCGCTTAGCTGCTCTGGTGCAACACTCTGGGTTTCATCTTTTAGCTTAGCATCTCCTAGGGCTGGAGATTTCTTATCTCCTGTCTTCTGAGTTCAGACGGCTCTCTCAGCTCCTTCTGAATCTCCAGACATCTGTGTCTATGTTGGCTCTGAAGCAAGTCCAAAATGTTTCCCCTTTTAAAGGACTACAGTAAAATAATCAAGACCCATCTTATCAAAAGTCCACACCCACAATTGAGTGGATCAGTCTCTACGGGAACAACCTAATCAAAGGTTTCCACCCTAAACAATACCTCTGCCCCACAAGATTGGATTAGGAAAAGAGCATGGTTTAACAACCTAATCAAAAGATCCCACCCTATAATATTGAATCAGGATTAGAAGAACAAGGCTTTTTCTGGGGTACATATCAGTTTCAAACTAGAACACATGGGGACCTCTCCTTACCCAGCTGTTTAAAAGTAGAAATTTAATCCTATTTATATATGGTTCTGCATGATATAAGGACACCATCCTGAAGTATACTATTGCAGTATAATAGCCCCACTCAAGGGTAGCCCAGAAAGATAGTGGAGAAGTACAATCTTTACTGACAACAGAATTTCAAGTGGTACATCTGGTTGTTCATTTTGCTTAGAAGAAATTGCCTGAGGTACAGATCTATACTGCTTGATGGGGACTTGGAAAGAACAAAATTTGTAGTACTGATGACAAGGAGGCCAGGGAAAAGAGGTGTGTGGTTGGACCTTTAGAAACGGCCATAGAGGGTGAATTTATTTGTGTTCCACATAAATTCCCAACAGATGGCATCAACGGTGGTAGATGCTCTGAATAATCATGTGAACAAGATGACTTGCATGTGTATGTCAGTCAGCCTCTTTTCCCAGCCACCCTGAAGCTTGCTCAAGGGGCCCTTGTACAAAGTGGCCATGGTTTCATATCTGGAAGCTATGTATGGGCTCATTTATGTGGACTTCCCCTCACCAAGGATGATCTTGCTACCATAACAGTTGAGTGTCCAATCTCAACATGCCAACAGCAGAGGTCATTCCTGAACCCCTATTATGTACCATTTCTTCTGGTGGTAGAGGGAAATCAAACCAGACATCTGGTACCAGTTTGCTTACATTGGGCCCTATCCAACGTGGAAGAGACTGCAATATGGACTTGTCTTCCCTGCCTGCAACACTGCAGCCACCTCCACTTTCATGGACATAGATTGCCTCACTGAAAATTAAACCCCACATGCAGTGCTTCTAACTAAAGAACCCATTTTACAGCAAAGGAAGACAAGAAAGGGCTAAACAGAATTCACCGTGGTACCACCTTATCCTTACCTAGAAGCAGGTGACTTCACAGAATGCTGATGTGCTGGTTTGAAACTGTTATGTTCCCCATAAAAACCATGTTCTTCTAATCCATTCTAGTAGATGCAGACTTGTTGTGGGTGGGACCTTTTGATTAGATTGTTTCCATAGAGATGGAATCCATCCCATTCAAAGTATGTCTTAATCCCTTCCTGGAGCCCTTTATAAGAGACAGCCAATAGAAGCTAAGAAATAAAATGCCCCAGGGAGAAGCAAGAAGGGCCTACAGGGTGTGTCCCTCCCTTGGGCATGCCCGCGTTAACTTCTCTAATGTGTACTTTCTCTTTTTAATAAATTTCTCTTTTAATAAGTTTTACTACTCATGCCTACTGGCCCTCTTGTTTAAATTTTTTTAGTTTCAAGACTATGGAAACTGGATCGGGGGTCAGCTGGCACCATTGCCAGCAGAGTACCAGTTACATATTCTGGGAGCTTGCCAGGAGTGATTTCAAAATATGCCAGGAGAGCAGCATCTTCCACATAAGACACTGACCCCGAAGACCTGTATTTTACAATATTGGGCAGTGTGTCTATTTCACAGCCCTCTGAGTCCAGTCCAGAGCTACCTGGGTGAGAAATTCCACTCACCAGCTCTCTGGGTCTGGCTTAGGAGTCAAGGATGAATCCAGACAGCCCATCTCTTAATGTCTAAGGTTTTTCTCCCCCCACAAGGATGCCCTGGGGCAAGTATGTGTCTTGAGAGTAGCATTCAGCTGGCAGAGGAGACGCCAGACCCCATTGAAGTTACAGAGAAGGAGAAAGCAAAGAGAGACCAGAACAAGGCATGTCTCATAGCTTTGGCTATAAATGGTAACTAGCCACCTCATGGCCACTCGGGCCAGAAGCTACCAGGAACTTGTCATCAATGTGGAGAATTGGGGCTTCCAGTGCCAATTTGTCCAATTGGTCCTTTGGTCTTTGGACCATAGAGCTCCGAGGATGGAAAGAGCCTCCAGGGCCCTGTTTACAATGCAGGAAGGCAAGACCCTGGACCTGAGAATGCACCAAGCCCCCAAGGGGGAGCACACCTCTCCAGAAGCCCTGTTGCTGCCCCCTGATCAGAACTGAAATGGTCTGGGGCCAATGGCTCACTGGATCTCACTGAAGAATATCGAAATTGTGGGGCCCTGGGTGTCTCTAGACGTGGCAGGTAGGACCATTAATTTTTTTATTAATATGGGAGTCACATATTCTGTCTTAACCTCTCACTCTGGCCTTCTCCCCTCTAAAACCTGTCCTACAGTGGGAGTAGATGGGAGGTTGCAGGCTCCAGCTTTCACCCCAACTCTCCCCTGCCGAATTGATAGTATTCTTTTGTCATCATTTTTAATAATACCAGAGTATCCCACCCCATTCTGGGAAGGGATATACTAAAGGTATTAGGTACCCAGATCCATATATAGGCTGTCTGCCAAGGCATGTACCAGAAAGCACAGTTGAAAATGTTGTTGCATTAAATATGGTGTTAACTGGGACTGAAAGCACACTAGAATCTCTCTTCTTAGAGTTAAAATCAGGTAAACGTTAAAGTCTGGGAGACAGACTTGCCTGGGAAATCAATTCACTATCCCTCTTATTGTAATTCAATACAAAAGGGACCTGCCTTTTCCCAGAAAAAAAAAGCAGTGTCCCTTGAAGTAGGAGGATATAAAAGCCTCCATCAGGGACACCAGTGCTACCCTTAATTTCCCAGTCAAAGGAAGTTATGAGTTTCACCTTCTAAAGCTCAAATTGCCTTATAGAAGGTTCTTTACCTTGGGCTTGTCCTCCCCCCAGGGTAGTGCTCTTTGTCTTCTAAAAGAATCCAGGCTATATTCTCTGTGCCACCCACTGAGATGTAAACCAAAACCAAAACATAAAGAAAAATAAGCATAAAAGTGAAGCAATAAAGTAGCAAATAGTAAAATTGTTAGTGTTTCAAAATGCATTAAGTATATTCTGACAAGTTTTATTTTGATGGTAATTGTATCTTGTGAGATGTTTGCTTGGAGACTTTCCAAAATTATTTTGGTAACTTAAGTATGAAGGATATAAAGAATGTGTTTTTTATTAAAAGTAAAGAGTTTAATTTTGTCCTAAGATCGAATGAATGGTTGCACAGAATGAGAAAAATGTAAGACAAAACCTGAATTGATATGGAAGGCTTAGAACATTCATAAAGAGAGAAATTGTGGTCAAGGTTAAGAAAACTTCAATGAGTCTAAAATACACTAATACAAAACTAAAACTCAATTTTCTGTTTAAGTGACAAGTTTCTCAAATAATTATTCCATCTTCAGTACAAGGTTTTCCTTAAATAGTAGTAGAAAAAGCAAAAAGTCTTTTATTTGGCAAAATAATTTTTTGTCAATTCTTGTAATTTTTTTCCATATCTGTTGGAAGTTGTTTACCAACTACTACTTTTGTTCAAAGTGTTATTTTTTTTCCTTTTTGCTCCAACCTCTTTTGCAAAAAAAAAAGAAGTAAGTTTCTGCTGATTCAGCAAACATCTAATGTTTTATATGCCTTTTGAGCTGTGTGACAATATTTAGATACTTGATCATTTGTTTTATTATGTAATTAGTAAATGGTGATGTGTATTAATGTTAGTTCAACTATATATTTATACTGTGTAGGAATGCATGTTTATAGTTCTGTGGGAGAAATAATTTGTCAGTGTTCACCAGCTTGTAAAAACTTAGTGCAAAAGCTTAAACATCTAAGTGAATAATGAAATGCAAAAAAAAAATAATAATAATAATAATAATAATAACTTCTTATAGCTGTGTTAACATTAGCATACACTTGGTTGTTCAAAACAAAACTTCTCTTTTCCTCAACTTTAATTAAATAAAAAAAAACAAATATTGTTTCAAACCTGAATACCTTTAACATTTTGCTTTCTTAAGGTCAACCCTTAAAAAATATATATCTTCTGGGCAGGCCATGGTGGCTCAGCAGGCAAGAATGCTTGTCTGCCATGCCAGAGAACCCGGGTTTGATTCCCGGTGCCTGCCTATGTAAAAATATATATATATATCTATCTTCTATTCCAAACAGTTGCAAAATCTTATTCTTTAATCTTATAAAATTAAGTGCTAAAAATAACTAAATTCATTTACTATATTATAAGTTGTATAAAAAATGTTCAGTGTTATAATTAAATTTCCTTGTCTAGATAGGTCAAGCCTACTTAAAATTAGGCCTAAGAGTCACCCCCAAGAGAGCCTCTTTTGTTGCTCAGATGTGGCCTCTCTCTCCAGCAACACAACAAGCAATCTCACCACCCTCCCCCTGTCTACGTGGGACATGACTCCCAGGGGTGTGGACCTTCCTGGCAACATGGAATGGGGGTCCTGGAGTGGGCTGGGGCTCAGTGTTGGGGGATTGGGGGGACTTTCTTAATGAGGGTGGGGAGTGAAATGGGACGAGGTGGGGTGTCGGTGGCTGGGGGATTCTGGGCGGGGTCTGGGGGGTTGTCCTGGAGGTTGTTCTTGCGCATTGAATAGCTGTGGCCTTGTCGGTCAGGGAGTAGTGGAGAGGCTGGAGGGAATTGCCTGAAAATCTGGAGCTGTGTTCCGGTGGCCATGTTTCTTGAGGATGATTGTGTGGTGGTGTGGCTTTCAAGGTGTGACTGTGTGGTTGTGGGGGGCCTTGTGTCTGATGCTCCTTTTATCTGCCTTGTCAACAGATGGGTAGAACATGTGGAGTGGGGATGAATGGCGGGGGGAACAAATGTTGAAATGAATTTGGAGTGAGGTGCTGGTGGTCGGTGGGGGGGAGGGGTGGGGGGTATGGTATGTATGAATTTTTTTCGGTTTTCTTTTTGTTTCTTTTTCTGAATAGGTGCGATGTTCCGGGCAATGATCATAATGGTGAGTGTGCAACTGTGTGTTGATGTTGTGAATTACTGATTATATATGCAGAACGGAGTGATCAAAAACTATGAATGTTTGCATTTGTTTGGTATTTTTAGGTATTTAAAAAAAAATTTCCTTGTCTATTGCATTGTTTTGTAGCACGCAGGCTTTAAAGCAGGTAGGCCGCTCCCCCCCTTCGTCTGGTTCAGCTGCCTTCTCTGTGGAAAATCCCCAAACCCCCTCTCCTGACCTTCAGGAATGGGTAAAACTGCAGGCAAGTGAGATAAGACACCTGAGATGGGAAACCCCCTAACAGCTCATCTGCTTCTGTAACCCGCTTTGCTCCTTAAACTCACCAACTATTTGTCGTTTAACATTGCCGGTGGCCATATTAAGCTTACTGTATCTCTAGCATGTAATACAGTCTATAAAAGCTAAGGTTGCCTTTTGTTTGGCACTCAGGCTTTCAGAGGCTACTTGGCTGAGTGCTATGGCCATAGAAAATAAGACCTACTTCCTGAAACTTCGGAGCCTCAGCCTGGTTTATTTTATTTCTATATAATATTCCAGGAGGCTTAAAGCCTTGTCCCTCTTTTCACGCAACAGTTTCACTCTAATGCTTCTTTAAGTGTTAGCAGTAAACTACAAATCAGAAATTCATCTTCAACAAAAAGAAAACTTTTAAAAGAAATAAGGCAAGTATATAAATTATGTTCTCCTTGCTCTTATAACCTTAGCCATGTTAAAAAAAAACAACTCTGTTTTAACTAAAATATTTGGCAAATGCGTTCCAGCTTTAAGTAACTCTAGCCTCCCATGAAATACTACTGTTAATCACCCATGTTCCCCAAAGTAGGAACTACTTAATTTCTAATGCTCTCTATAATTATCCCTTTTCTGTTCTATATGCTATCTCTGTTGTCAGAGTACATCTAAACAAGATCTGCCCATCTGTGACATGTGTTTGAAACAGCTCGATCTGGATAATTAATAAAGGTGGCATCCTGAGCACCAGAATTCCTAATTCAGCTGCACCCCAGCACATATGATGGTTGTCCACATTGAAGTGTGACCAAGACATCATATGTGTCTCGGTCACACTTCATATGACAAAATAAATTAACAGAAGGGCAAAGCAGCTCTGTAGCGAGCCAAAGCATACTTGCCTTCCCCCAAATGTTATTTTATTCTCATTTCTCTACATTGCAAGCTGTAAACCTGTAACTGTAACCAAGAAAGTATGATTTAAGGGATGATTTTGATTACTGAATCATTATATAGATACTCCTTTTTGCCTTCAGGTATGTTGGAGCAGACAGAGGGAAACTCCTGAAATCTCTAAATGGTAATCCAGCTGCCTTGATCTCTGATAATGGTTGTATAGCCCTTAGCTTCTGCCCCTCTGATTGTTTTTTGTTGTTGTTGTTGTTTTTGCTTTTGCATGGGCAGGCACCAGGAGTCGAACCCGGGTCTCCACCATTAGCCGGTGAGAACTTTGCCTGCTGAGCCACCGTGGCCCGCCCCTGCCCCTGTGATTGTAAACAATTTGGGATTAACCTTCACTTGTACCCAGTTATCCAGTTTTTCCACTTTAGAGTCTTATAATCATAAAAGACGGCCCCTAATGTTTGCTAATGAAGGGTCTTGGGTCAGCCCAGAACTAACCCACCCTAAGTCCAAAGTTATCTGATAACCAAAGCTGGGTCTAACCAGAATGGGCCTGCCTGACATGCACAGTAGTTTAGACTTTAACCTGTAAGTCACCTATACCTCATTCCATCATTTTCTTCCATACATTCTGTGATTAAGCAGAATGTAATCAATCTGTGCATGCTCAGTAATTAGGTCACCTCTAATTACATCATCTGAGACCACTGTCCTCATTATCCTTAACCCTGCCTATCCTTGTCTCTAATAAGGCTACATGAATGACTGCAGTTCGGGGAGACAGATTTTGGGCCACTAGGCCATCTGCTCTCCTACTGTGCACCTGGTAATAAACTCTTCCTCTCTTCGAAACCCCGGCATCTCAGGAATTGGTTATTGAGTGCATCAGGCAGAAGAATCCATGGCCTTTGTCCTATAACAAAACCTCCTGTCGCCATGCTCAGGGATTTACATGGAAGGGGTGGCTGAAAGATTGTAAGAATGATGGGGTGGGGCAGATTATATTATAATGTTTTTGCATTTTCTGATATCCCCCAGCCCTCCCATCATTGTTAGCAATTGTGCACATTCCTACATGTACTCTCTCAACTATGTGAAACACCACAAATTTATCCGTCAACCTCCCTTTAAGATTAAAGGGATTTGATTCTCAACTGCTATGCCAGAGACCTGGGTTCAATTCCCAGAGCCTGCCCATGCCAAAAAAAAAAAAAAAGGTTTAAAGGGATTGAACTCTTTCGGGGGAGTTGAAGAAGAATAAAATAGTATGACTCTCAGTCCCTGGTTTCCTATTCAACTCTGAAAGAATTAACAGACAACTATAAGTCCTTGTTTGTTATTTAGTTCCAAAGGAACTAATACAGAACTGCAAACTTCCCGGGACAAAATTTTCCCTAAAGACCCCAAACCTCCCCAGACCATTGCAAAAACCATTTGCAATGGTTTGGGGAAGTTTGGGGCCTTTAGGTAAACCATAAAAGCTTTAAAAATTCTGGGCCCAAAGTAAACTTTTAGTTAATGATAGGAAGCATAGGGTCATAAAGATTAACCATTTTTCCAAAGACAGATTTTAGGTATGTGACAACAAACCATGAATTCTGCTAGCTATCTCCTCCTTGAAAAAGAAGACACCTAGTGTTCAAAGGTTACTATGGAAACCTGCCACTGGTAAAACTTTCCTATAAAACAAGCTGGCCCACTTCACTTGCACAAATGCATATCCCTCCCTTAACCTCTCTAACCTGTACTCTCTCTTTTTAATAAACTTTACTACTTATGCCTTAAAAAAAATACAGATGGCTGAAAAGCACATGAAGAGATGCTCATTTTCATTGGCTATAAGGGAAATGCAGATCAAAACTACAATGAGATACCACCTCACACCTATGAGATTGGCTGCTATTAAACAAACAGGAAACTACAAATGTTGAGGAGGATGCAAAGAAATTGGGACATTTATGCACTGTTGGTGGGAATGTATAACGGTACAGCTACTATGAAAGATAGTTTGGCGGTTCCTTAGAAAACTAAATATTGAGTTGCCCTATGATCCAGTAATACCAATACTCAGTATATACCAGAATTGCTGAAAGTGGTGACACAAACAGGTATTTGCACACCGATGTTCATAGCAGCATTATTCACAGTCACCAAAAGATGGAAATAATCCAAGTGCCCATCAACAGACAAGTGGATTAACAAAATGTGGTATATAACATGATGGAATATTATGCAGCAGTAAGAAGAGATGATATCCTGAAGCACATGACAGGATGGATGAGCCTTGAGGACATAATGCTGAGTGAAATAAGCCAGACACAAAAGGATAGATACTGTATGATTCCACTTTTATGACCATGGTAAAGGTAAAATCAGAGGTTTATGATACAGAATATACGGGACCTAGAGATACACGGAAGCTAGAGATGGGTGAATGGTTAGCTAATGAAGTTGAACTCAAATGTAAGGGAACAGATAGAAGTGAAGGCAGGTCACTAGTGGGTCTTTAAGCAATATTACCATATTGAAGGTAAACATGACTGAAAGGAGTTGTATAGACCCATGTGTCCCACCAATTAATACTACAAATATAAATAAGTTCCTGCATGAACTACTGCAAATTTATGAATCTTGTACAAAGAGTTTATAAGTTTGGGGTATAGGGGGAAAACTGCTATTGCATGCTATTGGCCATGTTTAACAGGAAAACAACAACAGTACCACAGCTACACCAGGGGTAAATAATGGGGGGAGAGACAAGAGTTAAATGGAGGTTTATGATAAAGACTGAGACGACATAATTTAGGAATACTTAGAGTGTGCAATAATGATAATCAAATGTACAAATTAAAAAAATGTTTTTGCATGAGAAAGAACAAAGGAATGTCAGTATTGCAGGGTGTTGAAAATAGATGGTATATGTGAAAAAAATACTATCTAGGGATATGGATTTTTGTGGAAGAGAAAGAAATGTCTTCAGAACAGATTATGGAGGCAAAGGCATGACTATACACTTAGGCTGGACTGTATGATGTGTGAATAAAACTATTGAAAAATGAACAGAGAGAAACAAGTGCTGGAGAAAATGTGGAGAAAGAGATGTACCTATTCACTGTTGGTAGGGAAATGAGAGGTACAGCCCCTTGGAGGGGCTGTGTGGTGGTTCCACAGGAGTCTACGGGTGGGTTTCCCATATGATTCTGAAACCCCACTGCTCAGTATATACCTAAAGGAGCTGAGTGTGGGGACACAAATGAACATTTGCACACTGGTATCTCTGGCGGCATGATCCACAATGACTGGAGGTGGCCTAAGGGTATAATGAAAGAGGAATGGAAGGAGAAACTATGATGTATACATACAATGGACTACTGAGCTGCCTGCAAGAAGGAATGTAGTTGGGGGGCATTCAACTAGAGGAATGAACCTTAAGAGCTATATGTTGAATGAAATGTCAGAAATAAAAAGACAAATATTATCTTGCCTCAATTCTATGAACTAACAATAATATAAAAATTTTGTGAACTAAAGTTGACAGCATGGGATATCAGGTTGTGGCATATTGTAAAAGTGTCTTAAATTGTAAACTCTTACAGCAGTCATATATATTCAGGAGTTGTAACTGTTAATTCTAAATTCTCAGATACTGAGATGTTTATATGTAACATTGTCTCTCCCAGAAACTTCGGATATTTATGTGACACCAGACACTTAAGACTTAGAGCTCTGAAGCCATGACAGTGAGCAGTATCCCATACAGAAACTGTTGAAAAAGTGATCAGATCTTGAGTAGAGATATGAATGAAGCTGATCTGGATAGGACTAAGGTATATCAGAAGGCTGGGTAAAGGATGATATCATCCATATTTTAAAACTTCAACTTCTGTGTGAGACTGAAGGGAGAGATGTTTATTTGCTGCAAAATTTATATTTTGACTAGTGCATTTCCTGATCCAACTTTTATGGTCAGTTTAATTGAACACCATAAATACATGAAACCTTGAATAAGGCATGAGATTTTTTTTTTTTAACAAACAAACAAAAAACTATATTTCAGGTGCAGCTTCATTCAGTGTTCCAACATAGTTACATTACATTTAGGTATTATTGTGCTGTCCATTTTTGAGTTTTTGTATCTAGTCCTGTTGCACAGTCTGTATCCCTTCAGCTCCAATTACCCATTATCTTACCCTGTTTCTAACTCCTGCTGGTCTCTGTTACCAATGATATATTCCAAGCTGATTCTCGAATGTCGGTTCACATCAGTGGGACCATACAGTATTTGTCCTTTAGTTTTTGGCTAGACTCACTCAGCATAATGTTCTCTAGGTCCATCCATGTTATTACATGCTTCATAAGTTTAGTCTGTCTTAAAGCTGCATAATATTCCATCATAGGTATATGCCACAGTTTGTTTAGCCACTCGTCTGTTGATGGACATTTTGGCTGTTTCCATCTCTTTGCAATTGTAGATAATGCTGCTATAAACACTGGTGCGCAAATGTCCGTCTGTGTCTTTGCCCTTAAGTCCTTTGAGTAGATACCTAGCAGTGGTATTGCTGGGTCGTAATCCATTCTGCCATTCTATGTCTTTTGATTGGGAAATTCAGTCCATTAACTTTTAGTGTTATTACTGTTTGGATAATATTTTCCTCTACCATTTTGGCTTTTGTATTATATATATCATAACTGATTTTCCTTCTTTCTACACTTTACTCCATACCTCTCTCTTCTGTCTTTTCGTATCTGACTCTAGTGCTCCCTTTAGTATTTCTTGCAGAGCTGGTCTCTTGGTCACAAATTCTCTCAGTGACTTTTTGTCTATAAATGTTTTAATTTCTCCTTCATTTTTGAAGGACAATTTTGCTGGATATTGAAGTCTTGGTTGGCAGTTTTTCTCTTTTAGTAATTTAAATATATCATCCCACTGTCTTCTAGCTTCCATGGTTTCTGCTGAGAAATCTACACACAGTCTTATTGGGTTTCCCTTGTATGTGACAGATTGTTTTTCTCTTGCTGCTTTCAAGATCCTCTCTTTCTCTTTGACCTCTGACATTCTAACTAGTAAGTGTCTTGGAGAACACCTATTTGGGTCTATTCTCTTTGGGGTGCGCTGCACTTCTTGGATCTGTAAATTTAGGTCTTTCATAAGAGTTGGGAAATTTTCAGTGATAATTTCTTCCATTAGTTTTTCTCCTCCTTTTCCCTTCTCTTCTCCTTCTGGGACACCCACAACACGTATATTTGTGTGCTTCATATTGTCATTCAGTTCCCTGATCCCCTGCTCAAGTTTTTCCATTCTTTTCCCTATAGTTTCTGTTTCTTTTTGGAATTCAGATGTTCCATCCTCCAGTTCAATAATTGTAGCTTCTGTCTCTTTAGATCTACCATTGTAGGTATCCATTGTTTTTTCCATTTTTTCTTCTTTGTCCTTCACTCCCATAAGTTCTGTGATTTGTTTTTTCAGATTTTCTATTTCTTCTTTTTGTTCAGCCCATGTCTTCTTCATGTCCTCCCTCAATTTATTGATTTGGTTTTTGAAGAGGTTTTCCATTTCTGTTCGTATATTCAACATTAGTTGTCTCAGCTCCTGTATCTCATTTGAACTATTGGTTTGTTCCTTTGACTGGGCCATATCTTCATTTTTCCAAGCGTCATCCATTATTTTCTGCTGGTGTCTGGGCATTTGATCAGATTTCCCTGGGTGTGGGGCCCGGCTGGTTGAAAGGTTTTTCTGTGAAATCTCCGGGCTCTGTTTTTCTTTTCCTGCCCAGTAGGTGGCGCTCGTGGCGCTCGTCTGCCTGTGGGGCCCACCAGTAAAAGATGCTGTGGCTCCTTTAACTTGCCAATCCGAATCTCGCAGTCGGCCCAGGAAACCGCGCGTGGAGGGGGGGGGTCGCCGGCCGCCGTGGCTTGGGGGAGTGCCGGTCCAAATTGCCCAGCTGGCCCGAGACACCAAGCGTGGTGGGAGGGCCCCACTATCCAACGTTCCCAGTCAGACCGGGGAGCCACGTGCGTGGAGGGGACCCCAGTTGCCAGCCGCCCCGGCCGGGAAAACGCGCGCCCCTCGGGTATCTCACCACAGCAGATTCTCCCTGCCCGTTCAGCCGTTCCAGAATGGGGTACACTGTCTTTTTGGTCTCTGTCGTGGCTCCGGGAGCTGTTTCGTATTGTTTCTGTTTCTTTAGTTGCTGTTCTGGAGGAGGAGCTAAGACCCGCGCGTCTTACTAAGCCGCCATCTTCTCCAGAAGAGGGCATGAGATTTTGTTGGTTTGTCCAGATTAGTGTGATGTTTGACAAATCCCAGAGGGATTTGGACAGTGAATAATTATTTGCAAAATCCCCTTGGAGGACTGGGGAAAAGGGGGGAAATATTCAACTTCCCCATTTGGAGAATTTCTGATATTCTTGCAAGCAGAGGGTACAACCAAATCAATAGGCCAAGCCCTCGATCTTGGGTTTCACCCCTATGAAACTTATTCCTGCAAAGGATAGGCTAAGCCTACTTAAAATTAGGCCTAAGAGTCACCCCCAGAGAACCTTTTTGTTGTTCAGATGTGGCCTCTCTCCCTCTAAGTCAACACAGCATGTGAATTCACTGCCCTCCCCTGCTACATGGGACATGACTTCCAGGAGTGTAAATCTCCCTGGCAACGTGAGACCTGATTCCCCAGGGATGAGTTGGAACCTGGCATCATAGGATTGAGAAAGCTTTCTTGATCAAAAGGGGAAGAGAAAAATGAGACAAAATAAAGTTTCAGTGGCTGTGAGATTTCAAACAGAGTTGAGAGGTTATCCTGGAGGTTATTCTTTTATTTTATTTAGATACCCCCTTTTTAGTTTATGGTGTATTGGGAGTGGCTAGAGGGAACTGCCTGAAAATGTAGAACTGTGTTCCAGTAGCCATGTTTCTTGAAGATGATTGTATAATGATAATAGCTTTTACAATGTGACTGTGTGATTGTGAAAACCTTGTGTCTGTCCATACCCTAGTGATGGGTATGGACAGATGAGTAAAAAGTATGGATAAAAAATAAACAAGTAATAGGGGGAACAAAGGTTAAAATAAATTGAATAGATTGAAAGACTAATGGTCAATGAGAGGGAGAGGTATGGAGTATGTATGGTATGTTTGAGTTATTTCGTTTCATTTCTTTTGCTGGAGTGATGCAAATGTTCAAAAAAATGATCATGGTGAGAATACAAAACTATGTGATGATATTGTGGGCCATTGGTTGTACACCATGTATAGAATGTTTGTATGTCAAGAATATTTGTATGCTTGTTTGTTATGATTTATTATAAAAATATTTTTTTAAAAATGATCAAAAATAAAAGACAAAAAAACAAAAATTTTTTAAATGATCATAGTGAGAATTCACAACTATGTGATGATGTTGTGAGCCATTGATTGTACATCATGTATAGAATGTATGTTTGTTAAAGTTTAACAATAAAAATATTTTTTTTTAAAAAAAGAGAGGCTTAGCTTTTCTGTTTAGTGAGGGTGTGTTTATTGGTTATCTTTCTCTTAGGAATAATGAAATTATCTAAAATTCAGAGTACTGATGGGCTATTGACTTTGGACATTATACATGATGCCTAATGAATGGAGGTGGCTGAAGGATGCACTGACTGAGAAGAAGACTGGCGAGTGATGGTGTATACATATGATCAAATATTGTGCTGCTACAAAAAAGAGTGAAGTTGTGAGGTATGCAACATTGTGAATGAACCTGTGGGACATTAGGTGAGTCAAAATAAGCCAGAAATAAAAGAGCAATTATTGTATGGTCTCATTTAGAAAATACTTGTAAGAAAACAGGGCCTAGATTGTAAACTCTTATAGCAAGGGCCTAGATTATAAACTCTTACAGCAGTCATATTTAGTCCAGAGTGGTAATTATTATTTTGAGAGGCTGTTTTATGTATGTATAACCTGGTTTTTAGAGATAAGTCAGTCAATTTGGGATTTAGGTAATTCAGAATACAGGGGTAAGAAAGACATTGCTATATTTTAGAACCTCATCTGCTCTTTGAGGTCAAAGGAAGAAAAGTTTATTTTGTCCAAAACCTAAATTTTCTGTAGCACATAATCTAACTCAACCTGTCTGGATAGATCATTTAACAATCTAAATACAGGGAACACAGAATAAGAATGAGGGCCTTCAAGTCGTCAGTCTTGGGGTTTGTTCATATGAAACTTAACCCCACAAAGGATAAGCTAAGCCTACTTTAAATTAGGACTAAGGGTCACTCCCAGAGAACCTCTTTTGTTGCTGAGATGTGGCCTATTTCTCTCTCAACCAACACGGCAAGCAAACTCACCGCCCTCCCCCTGTCTACCTGGGACATGACTCCCAGGGGTGTGAATCTTCCTGGCAACGTGGGACAGAAATCCTAGAATGAGCTTAGACTCAGCATCAAGGGATTGAGAAAACCTTCTCGATCGAAAGGGGGAAGAGTGAAATGAGACAAAATAAAGTGTCAATGGCTGAGAGATTCCAAACAGAGTTGAGAGGTTATCCTGGAGGTTATTCTTACACATTATATAGATATACCCTTTTTAGTTTAAGGTGTATTAGAGAGGCCAAAGAGAAGTGGCTGAAACTGTAGAGCTGTGTTCCAGTAGCCATGTTTCTTAAAGATGAATGTATAATGATATAGCTTTCGCAATGTGAGTATGTGATTGTGAAAACCTTGTGTCTGATGCTCCCTTTGTCTATGGTATGGACATAAAAAAATATGGATTAAAAATGAATAAATAATAGGGGGAACAAATGTTAAAACAAATTGAATGGATTGGAATGCTGGTGAACAATTAAAGGGAGTGGTAAGGGTATAGGAAAAAAGTAGGGGAAACAAAATGTTAAAATATATAGGGTAGATGGAAATACTAGTGGTCAATGAGAGGGAGGAGTAAGGCATGTGATATGCATGAGTTTTTCCTTTTTTCTTTTTATTTCTTTTTTGGAAATGATGCAAATGTTCTAAAAAATGATCATAGTGATGAATATACTACTATATGATGATATTGTGAGCCATTGATTATACACCATGTATGGAATACTTGTATGTTAAGAATGCTTGTGTTTGTATGTTGTTTTGGCTTGTCAATTAAAAATAAATAAATAAATAAAAAGAATGAAGGCCTTTAACCCTGCATAGTTTAATGTAATACCTGGACACATTCCAGAGTACATTAGGCAAATAATCAAAAAATATTGGCAAAGTCCCTTGAGGCATGGGAGAAAATATATGGAACTATTAAACTTTACCACCAGGGAAACCCCTGATACTGGGTCAAACATTAAGGACACCCAAATTAATAGGTCAAGCCCTTGATCTTGAGGCTTGCTCTTGTGAAGCTTATGTATGTAGCAGAGAAGCTTAGCCTACCTATAGGTATGCTTAAGAGTTACTTCCAGAGAACCTCTTTTGTTGCTCAGATGTGGCCTCTCTCTCTCTAATCCCAACTCTGCAAGTAAAATCTTTGCCTTCCCCACTATGTGGGACATGACATTAAGGGGTGAAAGTCTCCGTGGTGGCATGGGAGATGAGCCTGGCCCTGGCACCGTGGTATCAACAATTCCATCCTGACCAAAAGAAAGAAAAGAAGTGTAACAAATAAGGTCTCAGGGGCTGAGAGTTCAAATAGAGTCGAGAAGCTACTCTGGAGGTCGTTTTTATGCAAGCTTCAGTTAGACATTGCTACCTACCATAACTTGCCAAACACCAACCAAAACCATTCCAGCCAATCTTTAAGAATACCTAGGGCACTATATAAGATTCTACAAAGGTTCCATGCACTAAGGTAACTTTCCAGAATCCTACAACCTCCAGATGGGTCCCTGAACCAGATAAGCCCTGAAATGCAGAGGGTTCAGCCTCTCTAGAACATCACTAGTTCCATCCCCCTATCCCATATTATTGACAGCCTCTTCCAACATGAAAATGTTAGAATGGGCATGGCTCAATTACTCCTAAAGAGTGGGAGAAAGATCAAAAGTGATGGTGGAGTTAAACAGAGACGGTAGGGTTTAACAAATGAGTGTGGTTACCAAATCATTATATTGATATTTCTTTTAGTTTCCAGTATCTTAGAGCAGCTAGAAGTAAGAACTTAAAATTGTGGAATTATAACCCATACCAAACTCTGAAATCTGATCTACAGCTAATTGTTGTGATGTGCTTTGAAATTTATTGCTTTTTTGCATATACATTATTTTTCACAAAAAAACTATTTCTTCTAGCCTCCAGTGTTTGGTACCAGTTAGAAGGAAAAATGTGAAATCGTGCAATGGTAACTTATAACAAACTCTGGAATCTATTAAGTAACTACTTATTGAAGTATACTTTGAAAATTATTGCTTTTTCTTTCTTTTCTTTGTATATGCTATATTTAACAATATAAAAAAAAAGCTTTTAAGGGTGGGCCATGGTGGCTCAGTGGCAGAGTTCTCGCCTGCTATGCCAGAGACCCGGGTTCGATTCCCAGTGCCTGCTCATGCAAAAAAATAAATAAATAAAAAACCACAACAAGCAAACAAACAAAAAACTTTTTAAAAAATGGTAGGATCTTGATATGTCCCATATTTTAAAACTTCAACTTCTGTGTGAGAGCAAAATGAGAGATGTGTTTTGATGCAAAATTTATATTTTGGGTAGCACATTATCTAATTTAACATCTATGGTCAGTTTATTTGAACACCATAATTACATGGGATCTTCAATAGGATGTAAGATCTTATTGGTTTATTATAGGTTAGGGTGATGCCCCAATACATCACAGAGCAATTTGTGCAGAGCATAAAAAAGTATTTGCAAAGTCCCCTTTGGGGATTGGGGAGAAAGGAGGAAATATTTAATTCCCCAACTGGGGAATTTCTGATATTGTCACAAGCAGTGGGGACAACCAATTCAATAGGCTGAGCCCTCGATCTTGGTGTTCAACCCTATGAAACTTATTCCTGCAAAGCAGAAGCTAAGCCTACTTGTAATTATGACTAAGAGTCACCCCCAAAGAACCTCTTTTGTTGCTCAGATGTGGCTTCTCTCTCTAGGCCAACTCAGCAGTTGAATTCACTGCCCTACCCCCTAAGTAGGACATGACCCTAAGGGACGTAAATCTCCCCGGTAATGTGGGACTGGACTTCTGAGAATGAGCCAGGACCTGACTTCAAGGGATTGAGAAAGCCTCTTAAAGTAAAGGAAGAACAGAGAAATGAGACAAAATAAAGTTTCAATGGCTGAGAGATTTCAAACAGAGTCGAGAGGTTGTCCTGGAGGTTATTCTTATGCATTAATATAGATATCCCTTTTTTGTTTATGGTGCATTGGATTGACTAGAGAGAAGTCCCTGAAACTGTTCAGCTGTTTCCAGTAGCCTTGATTCTATTTTTTTATTTTTTAAACATTTTTATTGTTAAATATAGAATATGTAGAAAGAAAATAAATGAAAAGCAATGGTTTTCAAAGTACACTTCAACAAGTAAGAAACAGCTGCTCCCACAAAATTGTAACAGGATTAAAACATAGCCTTTCTGATGTACATAATATTATAAAACTGGCAGATTCCACCCACTGGACGTCCCCAAAAGACATGTTTTTTCCATATACAACATACACTCACTCCATTACCACATAACAAAGGCCTTAAACCATTTCAGTAACAATACAAATATAAAGGTAAAACCAGTACAAAATCTCATCAAAGACTGTTATAGGCATGTTCTGTTCTAAGGCAAAAATTGTCTCTGTCTCTGGATCTGTAAAACTCAGAACAAGTTATCTGCTGCCAACATACAAAGGAGGGACAGTCATAGGATACAGATTTCCATTGCCATAGGGAGAAATTGGAAGGAACACAGGTGTCATTGGACCCACACAGTTCTGAAAACTTGCAGGGCAAACTCCATTAGATTTCAAAGTCTTAGAGTCATTTATCCTTGGGACTTTGGAAAGCAGCAGTCCTACCCTTTCCAAGGGCCTATGCAGCGGCCTTGCTTTCTCTCGAAATGCTGGGGTATGTTGTAACACTGGGTTCATTGGGGGTACCACCTATTTTTCGGCTGCACCCTCTCCATACATTGGGGTAGCACCTGAGATCTCTGCCCTCTCTGGGGCACACCCTCAACCCCTCCAGAACAATGGGGTGGCAGCCAGCTTCCCCCCATCACCAATTTATGCGTTCCACCCTCTTTGAGGCCTGAGATGGCACAACTCTTCCTGAACAAAAAAGCAGAAGGCCCATCCCCTGCTTTGGGGGCAAACACCCCTTTTCTATGTGCGTGGGTGGGTCCACTCTCCTGGACCAAGGTTTCCTGGCTCCAGACTTTAGCCTCCATGGTTCTGCCTCTGAACACATTTTTCCTTCACTTTGTCTTTTTTCTGCCCCTTTTTGTCCAGACTGGCAGTGGTTCTGTTTATACAGATCCCACAACACTGTTGGCTTTCTATGCAATTCGCTAGGATTATACCCATCAGACAAAAGGACTTTCCACAGATCCTTCCTAGATAACTCAATCTCCAATCCTGGCTTTTTCTGAAGTGGTTTACTACTTCCATGTGGCTTAAATCCTCATGTAAATAAGGCCCTATTCACTGGGGTCTCACTTTCTGGAAGCCCAGAATTTTCCAGAACACCAATTTATCTTTTCTTTGTAGCCAAGAGTTCAGTTCTCAACTTATCTCTTTCCTCTCACATTTTACCATAAGCATCAAGGAGCAACCAGGCTGCATTTTCCACATTTAGCTTGGAAATTCCTTCTGCTAAATATCCGAGTTTGTCACTTTCAAATTTTGCCTTCCATCTAAAAAGAATGCCTTCCTTCTAGTTTTTGATGACATGTTCATCATTTCTGGCTAAAGCCCTATCAGAAGTATCCTTAGAGTCCACATTTCTTCCAACAGTCTCTTCAAAGCAATTCAGGCCTTTCCTATTAAATGCCTCACAATTCTTCCAGGGTCTTCCCCTCATTCATTTAAAAAGCTGTTCCAACATGTTTGGTATTTTCAAACTGCAGCAGCACCCCACTTCTCCAGTACCAAATCTGTTTTAGTTTGCAAGCTGCCAGAATGCGATCTACCAGAACTGGAACAGCTTTTATAAAGGGAAATTTAACAAATTACAAGTTAGCAGTTCTAAAGAAGTGAGAGTGTCCAAATTAAGGCACCAACAAGAAGTTACTTCACTCAAGAAAGGCCGATGGGTCAGGAACACCTCTGTCAGCTGGGAAGCCATGTGGCTGGCATCTGCTGGTCCCTTGCTCCTGGGCTCCGTGGCTTTCAGCCTCTGTTCCTGCGGGGGTTCCTCACTTTGTTTCTCTGGGGCTGGCTTTCATCTCTTGGCTTCCCTTGGCTCTTTCCAGGTTCTGGCTTGCTTAACATCTCACGGCAACATCTGCTGGGCTCCAAGCAGCTCCAAATACCCGTGTCTGTGTTCCTCATGCGTTTGCATCTGTGTCAGCTCTGCTGTGAAATTTCTGTCAGCTCTCAAGCTTCTGTCATTTCTCTAGTCTCTGTCCTGTAGCCTTGATTCTTTTTCTTTTCCATATTCAAAGCAGCTTTATTCATAATGGTTGAAACTGGAAAGCATCTCTCTATCCATGAACGTGTGAATGCAGAATCAATAGAGTTCTAATCAGCAATAAAGAGAAATGAACCATTGATATATGCAACAGCGTAGATTAATCTCAAAAATACTGTTGCATAAACAGTGGATGAAAGAATATGTGTTAAGGGTAGACAAAAGCATAAAAATTCTATGATTTAAATTAGATAGCCTTCTAGAACAGACCAATTAAACTGTACTCTAGAGACTAAAACTGGGGTTGCCTAGGACTGGGACTGCGAGTGGGGCCACTGACCAGAAACTATCACAAGTACAATTGCAGGGGTGATTGGTAATGTTCCATGTCTTAACTACGGGGTATGCATTTATTGAAGCACATTGATTTGTGTGCTTAAAATCTCAATGTTCTTTTTCCCCCATAATTATAAATGTTTTTTACAACAACTGTATAATAGCTTGTAAATGGTTTTCTAAAGATAACATTCCCATTTCCAAAAACAGTGAGACATTTTTGGTTTGCAGATTTACTTTGTCTAACTTATTTTTTATGTATATGCCCTGCCATTTAATGTCTGCAGTAATAAAGAATTTCTCCATTAAAAAAAAACTCAATGTTTTCTGCCATTTAAATTAAACCCCCATAAACAAAGAAAGAACAGAAATACAATGTTAAAAATGATAGAGCCAGAGGATAATTCTTGACATTTTTTCATTATGTTTATGTGCTTTTTAAAATGGCCATTGAATACCTTAAAAATATTGACACCTGTATGTTATTCATTCATAGTCAAGTGAAAAAGATACCATTCTTGACACTTTATTAGGTAATTCCTTTTTTAATAACAATTTTTAAATTGTGCTATAATTTGTATGAATTTGAGAATCAACAGAAACTTTCATGCCCTTTTTACACCTCCCATTTACTTTTAATTTTGTGTCTTCTTATCCTGTAGGAATTATTCATAATGAAAACACTGAAAAAACATGACAATTTTTTCTTTCATGTCAGTTAATTTCATCATCTATTCATGCAATGTTAAGAACTAAATATTTAACCATAGTCCGGAATAAGACACATGCATTCCCTTCAGCAGAGTTACATATTTAGTAAGGCAAACAAAACAGAAAATAGAAAATTATACTGAGTGAGTGTTGTGATCAGGTTAAATAAAGGAGACTTTGATGAGAGAAGGTTTTAAAGATGATGCCAGATATTCTAAGGTCACCTATGGTGCCATATTGTCTAGTGTGGCATTTTTTCTAAGGCCTTTGACAAACTGTTGACAGGCTTTAATTTCAGACTTATATGATCCCATGTGTGTTTAGAAAGATCTCTTCTGTCAGCATATTTAAAATGAATTGACTGAATCATACTACAAGCAACAGTGTGGGAGAAAGTCCAGGTGGACATGGCAGCAGCTAGAACTATGATAATAGAAAGCACAGTAGGGAGAGAAAAAGAAAGATTTGAGAAATATTTTGCATGTAATTTGTATATATAATAAGTCATTTGAAACATGTTAGTTTTGACCAAAATTTACATATCAAATTTGAGGGATTTGAACCTTTGTAAGGGAGCATTTAGTCTTTGAAAGGTGAATTGTTTCTTACTTTCTCTTTGCTTACACATCATGCATTTCTGTCTCTGATAAAAAGTTCATCTCTTTATTATTAAATTTGTTAATTCAACAACTTGCTTGATCACCTGCTATTTCTTAGGCACTGGGACAGTCACCAAGTACTAAGTCAAATAATGCTTCTGCTCCATCTGTTACAATTTACTGAAATTCTTTCATTGCTTCAACACATTTATTGAGACCCCTCTGTGTATCAGGCTGTTGTAAGCACTTTGAATGCATCTGAAGAGAGCATTTAAAGATATTGCCTTCATGAAGCTTACATTCTAGCAGGAGGAGATGGCCAATAAACAAAAAATAATAATAAATACATAAATTATAAAACATTAGATAGTGATAAAAGCTGTAGAACTCGGTAAAGGTAGAAAAAGTTAAGGAATCTTGAAAGTCCCCTGGGTTTAAGTCAGAAAAGAGGGCAGGACACATTAAAAAGGCTGATCAAGGTCATCCATTGCACTAAGTGGGATATTTAAACATATACTTAAAAGATATAAAAGAGTTGGGAAGTAGATCTCTGAGGGAAGATCATTCCAGGCAAAGGGACTAGATGATGCAGGGTTAGAGTTCCAGTATGCCTAGACTAGCTCAGTGTAAGGACATCAGTGCACCTAGAGCAAAGTAAGCAAAAGGAATAGTAGAAAAAGAGCCTATCAGCATCGATGGGCTTAAAGACCAGTATATATGTTTCTCCTCCTAAACCTTCTTCATATCTATGTCTTATGCTGTGGTCAGCAAAAGACAACTCCTCTTCCTCTCTACCCCTAATGCAGTGGGCATCTCTAATCTCTTCAAAAATAGTGCACCTGAGTGAATTTCCCAACTTTTGTTCTGATACAAAATGAAATAAGGGGAACTAGACTCACCATTCTGATAATGCTTGCTTCTTGGGTAAATCAGAGAAAATTAGTAGCAGAGAAAGTAAGTCCACCTGATAAATTTTTAGTGTTGCTTTAAGAACAGAATAGAAGGCGCTTGGCCTTAGGCTAGGTCTGCTACTTCCATTTCACTGTTTTTATTTATTATTCTTTTTAAACTGTGGGTCAGGAATGAGGCTTGCCATGAGGACCTGTGCTTTCCAAGTAGTTACAAGACAGGCCATATAGTTTCTTTTTTTTTTAGAACCACCAAAAATGGATATCTTGGCTAGCTTAACCATAGGCATATTCAAATAAAGTATCCATATAATCATTGTAAAGCCTGTGTTTGTGCTGTAAGTTTCATAAACCAATTTAAATTAAGGCGACAAGGAAAAAATCTACAAATTCAGATAGCATAGTTCTTAAATTCTAAGTACAAAACACTACCTTAGATACCATTTGACCAGCTGTCAAAATTGTGAATAGTCTCAAAATATCAAGTAGAACATTCTTACAAAGATCTGCATTGCTATCGTAATGACCTATGTTACTAAATATTTTCCTGATTTCAGGAAAATATGAAGATACAAATATTTTTATAATTAACATTTGGAAATCTTAACCACCTAAAATGGATATCTTAACTTATCCATAGGCATATTACAAAAAAAAAATAAACTGTAGGTAATCATTGTAAAGCCTGTTTGTACAACATGTTTCATAAACCAATTTAAAATTAAATCAAGGAAGAAAATCATCTATAAATACAGATATGAGAGTTACTTGAATTATAAATATAAACAGAACCTTAAATACTATTTGATTAATTATCAAAAATGTGTGCATTCTCAAAATATCAAGTAAAAAGTTATTACAAATATCAACTTTGCTATAATAGTGAGCTATGTTAGTAAATATTTTCAAATTTTTTTATTTCAGGAATTTATTTTATCTATTATTATAAGTGCTTATATTTTTTTAACTTTTTTTGCTGTAAAATATAATATATATATCCAAAGAAAAGAAAGAAAAAAGCAACAATTTTCAAAGCACACCCAATAAGCAGTTACAAAATAGTTCCCAGAGTCTGTCATAGGCCACCATGCTCTACTCCCAGATTTTTCCTTCTAGCTGCTCAAAAACACTGTCAGGGGCGGGCCACGGTGGCTCAGCAGGCAAGAACGCTTGCCTGCCATGCTGGAGGACCCAGGTTCGTTTCCCGGTGCCTGCCCATGTTAAAAAAAAAAAAAAAAAAACACTGTCAGCTTTATTAGAGTCATAATAATGGAATCATACAGTCTCTGTCCTTTTGTGTCTAACTTATTTCACTCAGCATTATGTCCTCAAGGTTCATCCACGTTGTCATATGTTTTGGAACATCTTTTTGTTTAAATGCTGCATAATATTCCATTGTATCTATATACTACATTTTGTTTTTCCACTCATCCATTGATGGGCACCCGGATACTTTCCATCTCTTGGCAATTGTGAATAGTGCCACTGTGAACATCGGTGTGCAAATGTCTGTTTGCATCACCACCTTCAACTCTTCTGGGTATGTATACCTAGTATTGGTATTGCCAGGTCATAGGGCAACTCAATATTTAATTTTCTGAGGATTCACCAAACTGCCTTCCACAGTGGCTGAACCATTTTACATTCCCACCAACAGTGAATAAGTGTTCCAATTTCTCCTCATCTTCTCCAACATTTATAGTTTCCTGTTTGTTTAATAGCAGCCATTCTTACAGGTGTGAGGTGATATCTCATTGTTGTCTCAATCTGCATTTGCCTTATAGCCAATGAAGATGAGCAGCTCTTCATGTGCTTTTTAGCCATCTGTATTTGCTCTTCAGAAAAATGCCTATTCATTTCCTCTGCCCATTTTATAAATGGGTTCTTCATTCTTTTGCTTGATGAGCTGTATAAATTCTCCAAGCCTTTATCTGATATGTGGTTTCCAAATATTTTCTCCCATTGAGTTGGCTGCCTCTTCACCTTTTTAACAAAGTCCTGTGATGCACAGAAGCTCTTGATCCTAAGGAGTTCCCATTGCCTATTTTTTCTTTCAGAGCTTGTGTTTTAGATGTAAATTTTAAGAAGCAATCTCCTATTACTAGATCTTGAAGATGTTTCCCTACATTTGTTTCTAAAAGTTTTATGGTACCTGCTCTTTCATTTAGGCCTTTGATCCATTATGAATTAATTTTTGGATAGGGTGTAAAGTAGTGGTCCTCTTTCCTTCTTTTGGTTATTGAAATCCAGTTCTCTCATGCCCATTTATTGAAAAGACTATTCTGTCCCAATTCAGTGGATTTGTGGGCCTTATTGGAAATCAAATGTCCATAAATTTGGTGGTCAATCTCTGCACTCTCGATTCTATTCCACTGGTCAGTCCTTCTGTCTTTGGGACAGTACCATACTGTTTTGACCACCATAGTAAGATTTAAAGTCAAGAAGTGATATACCTCCCAGTTTGCTCTTCTTTTTTAGGATATCTTTAGCTATTCGAGGTCACTTTCCCTCCCATATAAATTTGATAATCAGTTTCTCCAAGTCTTCAATGTAAGTTGTTGGGATTTTTATTGGTATTGCATTGAATCTGTAATTCAGTTTGGTTAGAATTGACATCTTGATGATATTCAAACATTTTATCCATGAACATGGAATATCTTTCCATCTATTTAGATCATTTTTTATTTCTTTTAGCAATTTTTTTTTGTAATTTTCTGTATATAAATCCTTGACATCCCTGGTTAGGCCTATTCCTAGATACTTAATTCTTCTGTTCATTATTCTGAATGGAATTTTTTCCCCTTAGTTGTCACCTCACATAGGTCATTGCTTGTGTATAGAAACATTACTGATTTTTGTACATTAATCTTGTATCCTACCACTTTGCTGAATTTATTAGTTCAAGTGTTTTTGCTGTAGATTTCTCAGGGTTTTCTAAGTATAGGATCATGTCATTTGTAAATAATGAAATTTTTACTTCTTCCTTTCCTACTTGGATGCCTTTTATTTCTTTCTCCTGTCTAATTGCTTCAGTTTAGCACTTCTAATACAATGTTGAATAACAGTGGTGACAAGGGGCATCCTTGTCTCATCCCTGATCTCAAGGGGAATACTTTCTATTTCTCAAAATTAAATATGATGCTGGCTATGTGTTTTTCAAATATGCCCTTTATGATACTGAGAAAGTTTCCTTTGATACCTAACTTTTGAACTGTTTTTATCAGGAAAAGATGCTGAATTTTGTCAAATGCTTTTTCAGCATCAATCAATATGATCATGAGACTTTTCCCTTTCGATTTGTTAATGTACTGCATTACATTGATTGAATTTCTTATACTGAACCACTGTTGCATTCCCGGTATGAATCCCACTTGATCATGATGTATAATTCTTTTCGTGTATCATTAGATATGATTTTCTAGTATTCTGTTAAGAATTTTCAAATTGTATATTGTGTTGTCAATAAAAATACAAAAAAAAAGAATTTTCACATCTATGTTCATTGGGAGATTGATCTGCAGTTTGCTTATATTGTCTTTATCCAATTTTGGTGTTAGAGAGATGTTAGCTTCATAAATGAGTTAGGTAGCATTCCTTTTTCTTCAAATTTTTGGAAGAGTTTGAGCAGGATTGGCGTTAGTTCTTTTTGAAATGTTTGATAAAATTCTCCTGTGAAGCCATCAGGTCCGGAGCTTTTTGTGTGGGGGGGAAGATTTTGGATGACTTCTTGGATCTCTTTTCTTGTAATTGGTTTGTTGCAATGTTCTATTCCTTCTTGAGTCAGTGTAGGTAATTCATGTGTTTCTAGGAATTTCTCCATTTCATCTACGTTATTTGGTTTGTTGGCATATAGTTGTTCATAATATCCTCTTATGATTTCTTTAATTTCTTCATGATCTGTGGTAACAACCCCCCCTCTCATATCTGATTTTGTTTATTTGTGTCCTCTCTCTTTTCTTCTTTGTTAGTCTAGCTAGGGGAACATCAATTTTATTAATTTTCACAAAGAACCAACCTTCAGTTTTGTTGATTGTTTCTTTTATTTTATTGTCCTCCAATTTGTTTATTTCTGTTTTAATCTTTATTATTTCTCTTCTTTTATTAATTTTGGGGTTAGTTTGCTTTTCTTTCTCTAAATTCTCGAGGCAAGCAGTTAAATCCTCAATTTTTGCTCATTCTTGTTTTTAATATAGGCAGTTAGGGCAATAAATTTCCCTCTCAGCACCACCTTTGCTGCATCCCATAAATTTTAATATGTCCTGTTCTCATTATCATTCATCTCCACATATTTACTGATTTCTCTAGCAATTTCTTCCTTGACCCATTGATTATTTAAGAGTGTGTTATTTAATCTCCATATATTTGTGAGAGCTCTGGTTCTTTCCAACTTTATTCCATTGTGACCAGAGAAAGTACTTTGGATAATTTCAATCGTATTAAATTTATAGAAACTCAGTTTATATCCCAGAATATGATCTGTCCTGGAGAGCGTTCCATGTGCGCTAGGGAAGATGTGTATCCTGTTGTTTTGGGATGTAATGATCTATATATGCCTATTAGATTTAATTCATTTATCTTACTGTTTAGGTTCCCTATTTACTTGTTGATATTCTGTGTGGTTCTACCCATAGCAGAGAGTGGTGTATTGAAGTCTCTCACTATTGTTGTCGATGTGTCTACAGTTCCCTTCAATTTTTCCAATATATGCCTCATGTACTTTGGAGCTCCTTGATTGGGAGCACACACATTTATGATTTTTAGTTCTTCCTGGTGAATTTTTCCTTTTATTAATATGTAGTGCCCTTCTTTGTCTCTATTTAAAGTCTATTTTGTCTATTAGTGTAGCTATTCCTGCTTTCTTTTAGTTACAGCTTGCATAGAAGATCTTTTTCCATCTTTTTACTTTCAATCTAACTTTGTCCTTGAATCTAAGATGCATCTTTTATAAAGAGCAAATAGATGGATTTTAATCTATTTAATTTAATAAAAACTAAAGGACAAGATTCTACCATCTTGTCCTTTAGTTTTTATTTGTCAGATCTGTATATTATTTTCCTTCTCTCTCTCTTTTCTTTTAAATTACCTTTACTCACATTCTTTAATTCTGTGCCCTTCTCCAGACCTCCCTCTCCTGTCTTTTTTTTATCAGCTGAAAATGCTCCCTTTAGTATTTCTTATAGGTCTGGTCTCTTGTTGACAAATTCTCTCAATTTTTCTTTATCTTTGTTGATTTTATTCTCTCCCTCAATTTTGTAGGATAATTTGTCTGGATAAAGAATTCTTGGTTGAAAACCTTTCTCATTCAGGATCTTAAATATACCATGCCAGTGCCTTCTTGCTTCCACGGTGCCTGTTGAGTCATCTGAAGTCAGTCTTCTTTGTTTTCCCTTGTATGTACTAGGTTGCTTTTCTGGTGCTGCTTTCGGGACTTTCTGTTTCTCTTCAACACTTGGTGGTCTGATTAGTATGTGTCTTGGAGTGGGCTTGTTCAAATTTATTCTATTTTGAGTTCACTGGGCCTCTTTGACTTGCATATTTGTGTCTCTTACAAGGGATGGGAAGTTTTCTTCAGTTATATCTTCAACTAACTTTCCCAACCCTTTAGTCTTCCCTTTTCCTTCTGGCACACCAATAATTTTTACATTGTGCACCTCCTATTCTCCATCATATCCCTAAGATCCAGTTGCATTTTTTCCATCTTTCTTGCCATTTGTTCTATTGTTCTATCTTCTAGCTCACTTATTCTTCCTTCTGCTTCTTTGGAACTGCTATTGTGTGTCTCCAGTATATTTTTTATTTGATTTACTGTATCTGTTATTTCTGAGACTGTCATTTTTTTATTTAACCTCCTGAATTCTTCTTTATGCTCTTCGAGTGTTGTCATCCTGATATCCTTTATTTCTATAAATATGCTTAAGTAGTTGTTCCATATTCTGTGTACCCTCTGGAATTTTGATTTGGCCATTTGACTGGGCCATTTCTGCTTGGATTTTCATCTGCTTTGTGATTTTTTTGTTGTGTTCAGGGCATTTGATTATCTTGATATGGTTATTATGCAATTTGGTTTCCTTCACTCTTCTAAAGTTTTGTATTTACTTAGTTTTAGCTTAATGTTTTATTTTCCATTTTGTTTGTTTTTATTCTCTGCCAAAGTAAGGTCCAGATCTCATGTAGGGGATACAGTTCTACTTAAGGGTCTATTATAAGGTAGGCTGGGGTGCACGGGTAGTCCAGTGGCAGAATGGCTGCCCACCACACAGGAGGCCCAGCCTATGTGCACACAAAAAATAATATTATAAAGATATGAAACACAAAAATAAGAACCACAACAATATACACCTTAACAATAGTAGGCATCAGAATCAAAAGTAGACACTCTAGGATATACTGGGAGTGAAGTTAGGTTGATGCCCACCAGAGGGAGAGAAAATTTAAGAGAAAAATAATAATAGTAATAATGAAAATAAGTGAAATGGAATAATAAGAAAATAATATGTGAATGAAAATTAGAAAATGAGTAAAAATATAATATGTAAAATATCTATAAACATTTAAAAAATAATGGAAAGGACAATTATATTACTAATAAAAACGTACAGAAAGAATATGTTTTAAAAGTGGGGAAAATAAAAAAGGAATATTAAGAAGAAAAAATAATTAAAAAATAGAAATATAAAACAAAAATAAAGACCTAGGCAGATAGGGAGTTAGCTTGTCTGCGCTTACCCCTTTGACCCAGCAGGGGGCGACAGTGAGGCTCCTCCTCCCTCAAGGTCTCCCCTCCAGTTCTGGTGCAAATGACCTGCACTTAACGCATCCGGCCAGGAGATGGCATGCTCGAGTCTCCTCCTTCTTTAGTCCCGCCCCTCCTGGCCATAGCTGCTCGAGATCAGCCTGCTCTGCAGGGGGGCTACTCTGCCAGGGGCCGCTTGCCAGCAGGTCCCTGCCAGGGGACTGAAGAGCCGACCAGTGTGTGGGGGAATCAGATGATCAGCTGATCTGCAGCGCTGGTGGGCCTGCCAGATACCGCGACTGCAGCTGGCTTTTCCTGTACCTGACCGGGTGATCACTCCCCCCACCCCGCAGTAGACGATCACCAGCCTCTGGGCTCCCTGCAGGCGCTGCCTACTACAACCACATGGGGAGGTTTTCCCAGCCGGCAGCTGTGCAGGCTGGAGCTGAGGAGGATCAGTTCCCTCCTATCACGCCTCCTCAGTGCGTTGCAGCCCACCTGATGTGTATCCTGGTCATGGGCCCCACTTGCTCTACCTGAATCTGACTCCCCAAAACTGCCTAAAGACCCTCTTAGACTACGCACACCCCGGGACCTGCAGTCCTGGACATTTTCTCCCCATCTCCTATCTTGCTTCCCAGAGCAGGAGTGAACTCACTCCACTCCAGTCTGCCATCTTCCCAGAATCCCTAGTCTTGATTCTTGAAGACGAGTGTATACCTATATAGCTTTTACAATGTGACTGTGTGATTGCGAAAACCTCATGTCTGAGACTCCTTTTGACCAGGGTATGGATAGATGAGTAAAAAATAAGGAAAAATAAATAAATAAATAATAGGGGGTAAAGGGGTAAAGAAAAATTGGGTAGATTGAAATTCTGTGGGTCAATGAGAAGGAGGGGTAAGGGGTATGGGATGCATGAGTTCATTTTATTTCTTTTTCTGGACTGATGCAAATGTTCTAAAAATGATCATGATGATGAATACACAACTATGTGATGATATTGTGAGCCATTGATTGTACACTACGGGTAGACTGTAGGTGTGTGAAGATTTTTCAGTAAAAACATTTTTTTAAAAATAGGTAGGCTCTTATGGTGTCCTGGCTCCATTCACCAGCTCATACTTCCAGTACTTGTCCCTGGTCCCACTTTCAGAGGGAGCAAGTAACCCTCATGCACATACTAAGAGTATATTTCTGGCCCAATCTCTATGGTGGTGGCCTGAGAGACTGAATCAAGATCCTTGTCATGGGCTTACCATTCCCAGAACTGGCTCTGCATGTAGAGGTTGCTTACAGTGCTCTACTCCGGAATGCTGTTGGGAGAGCAGTCAAGTTGTGCTGAAGGAAAGGGATTCCTGGCTGTGAAACATACAGTGCGTTGCCTGGGACTGTAAGAAGACACGCTTTCCTAGAAGAGGAGCCATAAGTGTCCATGTAAATGAGGGAATTCCTAGGGCCACATGCCAAAGACAAGATGCATATGCAGAATGGATGAGGGAGGACCCTTTGCTTAGAGGTTTTCTCCACATTCATTGTAGTGGTAAGCTCTGAAGCAGAGCACGTGCTCAGGTCAATCTGTAAAGACTGAGAAAAGTGTTCTCTTCTTGTTAGTAGCTTCCTGGCATTAAGGGAAATCTCTGCCATTACACAAGCTGGATACAAGCTTAAAGAACAGACACTCCAGAGCGTAAATTCCAGCAACAGTACATTATAATACCAAAATATCTAGATTTCAACAAAAGATTCAAAACATACAAAGAAACAGGAAGTGATGGTCCATGCAGTGGAGAAGATCTAAGCATGAGAAACCATTAACAAAGAGGACCAGACCTGGGACATTTCAAAAACTTTACTCCTTAATGTGCTCAAACAGCTAAAGGAAAACATGTACAAAGAACTAAAGGAAATTAGGAAAACAATAGAGGAAGACAAAGAGAATAGCAATAAAGAGATAGAAATTATGAAAAGGAACTGAAGACCATGGTAACAGAAATTTAAAATTCCCTAGGGGTTCAACAACAGATTGGAACTGGCAGAAGAAAAAAGCAGTGAACTTGAAGATAAGACAATTGAAATTATTCAGTCTGAGGAGCAGAGAGAGGAAGGAATGAAGAAAAGTGCACAGAGCCTGAGGAACACGTGGGACACTGTCAATCGTACCAATATACACATTATAGGAGTTCCAGAAGGAGAAGAGAAGAAAGGAGACAGAAAGAAAGGGACAAAGCAAGTATTCAAATAAATAATGGCTGAAAAATTCCCAAATTTAACGAAAGACATGAGTACACACTCCAAGATGCTCAACAAACTTCAAACAGGATAAACACAAATAGAACCAAACTGCACCATGTTATAATCAGTCAAACACCAATAATAAAAAAAGAATTCTGAAAGCCGCAAGAGAGAAGCAACATGTCTCATGCAAGGGAACCTCAATAAAATTAAATGCCAACTCCTCAGTTGGAAATCATGGAGGTAAGCCAGCAGTGGGAACACGTATTTAAAGTGCTGAAATCAAGAACTTGCCATTCAAGAATTCTATATATGGCAAAACTGTCTTTCAAAAATGAGAGAGGAATTAAGACGTGCCCAGACAATCAAAAGCTGAGGAACTTCCTCACCACTACACCGGCCCTGCAGGAAATGCTAAAGGGAGTTTTCAGTTGACTGAATCTACATGAACAAATACAAATCTCCAAGGAGGGTAATTATATGGGTAAATATAAATACCAGTACTATTGTACTTTTGGTTTGTAACTCCACTTTTTATGTCCAACAGGATCTAAAAGGTAAATGCATAAACTATGATGAAAAATAAATGGTTGGAACTCATATAACTATGTAATTTTTAACAAGAAGTATATACAGGTGGGGACACGAAGGGCCATATGAATATAGTTTAAATATGCTATTGAAGTTTTTAAGTTGATATAAAATCAAATGAGCAGGAAGATGGCAGAGCCGAGTGGATTGAGCTCACTCCTGCTCCATGAATCAAGGAAGGAGACAAGGGAACCTGGAGGCTGGCGATTGTCCAATGCGGGGTGGGCCTCCGGGGCAGTGGAGGCAATCACCCAGTCAGGTGCCGGAAAAACCGGTCCTCAGTCTTGATGTCTGGCAGGCCCACCAGCACTGCAGATCAGCTAAATCAGCTCATCCCACACGTGCTGATGGGCTCCCCATTCCACCCCAGCAGAGACCCACAGGCCAGCTGTCCCTGGCAAAACAGCCCCCTGCTGAGCACACTGATCTGGAGCAGCTCAGGCCAAGAGGGGCGGGGCTAAGAGAGGAGGAGACCCAAGCTCGACATCTGCTGGCCAGATGTGGTAAGTGCAGGTTGCGGCACCAGACAGGGAGCATGAGGGCGGAGGAGCGTCACTGTCGCCACCTGCTGGGAAGAATGGGTAAGTGCAAGCAAGCTAACTCCTGATCTGCCTAGGTATTTATTTTTATTTAAAAATTTTTTCTTCTTGATGTTATTTTTATTTTCTCCCCTTTTAAAACATATTATTTCTACACATTTTTATTAGTAATATAATTGTCCTTTCCTTTATTTTTAAATGTTTATAGATATTTTATATTATATTTTTACTCATTTTCTATTTTTCATTTCACATATTTTTTATTATTCCATTTCATTTACTTGTATTATTACTATTGTTATTTTTCTTTTTAAGTTTTCTCTGTCTCTGGTGGGTTCTAGCCTGACTTTACTCCCAGTATATCCTAGGGTGTCTCTTTTTGATTCTAGTGCCTACTATTGAGGTGTATTTTGTTGTGGTTCATGTTTTTGTGTTTCATATTTTTATTATATTATTTTATTTTATTATTATTACTTCTTTCTTCTCCTTTTTTTCTTTTCTCATTCTTTTCATGTGTGTGTGTGTGTGTGTGTGTGTGTGTGTGTGTAGATAGGCTGGGAGTCGAGCTTGGATCTCCTGTGTGGTGGGCAGCCATTCTGCCACTGGAGTAGCCATGCATCCCAGCCTAGCTTCTAATAGACATTTAAGTTGAGTTGTACCCCCTACATGAGATCTGGACCTTGCTTTGGTGGAGAATAACCGACAAAGTGCAAAAGGAAACATTCAGCAAAAATTAAGTAAATGCAAAACTTTAGAAGAGTGAAGGAAAACAACTTGCAAAATAACCATATCAAGATAATCAAATGCCCAGAACACAACAGAAAAATCACAAAGCACATGAAGATCCAAGTGGAAACGGTCCAGCCAAACGACCAAATCAAAATTCCAGAGGGGATATGGATTATGGAACAAGTACTCAAGGATATTTATAAAGAAATAAAGGATATCAGGAAGACACTAGAAGAGCATAAAGAAGAATTTGAGATGTTAAATAGAAAAATGTATATCTCACAGAAACAAAGGCTACAGTAGACCCAATAAAAAATATACTAGAGACATATGATGGCAGATTCAAAGAAGCAGAAGGAGGAATAAGTGAGCAATAGAGCAAAGAACAATAGAACTAGAATGCACAGAAGAACAAATGGCAAGAATGATGAAAAAAATGCAACTGGATCTCATGGAAATGATGGACAACAAGAGGCACGCAAATACAAGAATTATTGGTGTGCCAGGAGAAGAGAAGAGTGAAGGGTCGAGAAAATTAGTTGAAGATATAATTGGAGAAAACTTCCCAACCCTTATAAAAGACATGAATATGCAAATCAAAGAGGCCCAGTGAGCTCCAAATAGAATAAATCTGAACGGGCCCACTCCAAGACACATACTAATTAGACTGTCAGGTGTTGAAGAGAAACAGAAAGTCTCGAAAGCAGCACCAGAAAAGCAATCTACTACATACAAGGGAAAACACATAAGACTGACTTCAGATTACTCAGCAGGCACCATAGAAGCAAGAAGGCAGTGGTATGATATTTTTAAGAACCTGAATGAGAAAGACTTTCAGACAAGAATTCTTTATCCAGCCAAGTTACCCTACAAAATTAAGGGAGAGAGATTAAAATCTTCAGAGATAAAGAAAGATTGAGAGAACTAGTCAACAAGAGACCAGCCCTACAAGAAATACTAAAGGGAGCCCTATCGGTTGATTAAATAAGACAGGAGAGGGAAGTCTGGAGGAGGACATAGAATTAAAGAATATGAGTAAAGGTAATTTAAAAGAAAAAAGAGAGAGAAGGAAAATAATATACAGATCTGACAAATAAAAACTGAAGGACAAGATGGTAGAATCAAGGACTGCTTTTACAGTAATTACTTTGAATGTTAATGGATTAAACTCACCAATTAAAAGATGCAGACTGACAGAATGGATCAAAATGGATCTTTGTATATATGTGTTATACTTATGGCCACAAATAAAACGGTTGAAAAAATTTCAGGCAGGAGTGAGCAACGGTGGCTCAGTGGCAGAGTTCTCGCCTGCCATGCCGGAGACCTGGGTTCAGTTCCTGGTGTCTGCACATGTAAAAAAAAAAAAGACCAACTATAGGCAGTATTGGTAACATTAGATGAAACAAATTCCTGAAATAAAAAATTTGAAAATATTTAGTAACATAGCTCACTACTATGGCAAACTTAGTATTTGTAATAACCTTTTACTTGACATTTTGAGAACACTTGATGGTATAGTTTAATAGTTCCATATTTTTTCTTCCATCTTTCAAGCGACTTTGCCAATACTTTTTGATTATCTGTTTAATATATTCTAGGATGAATCCAGGCATTACATTAAGCTATACAGGACTAAAGGCTTTCATTCTTATTCTGGGCTCCCTGTGTTTCAGTTGTCCAAATGAGCTATCCAGACAGGTTAAATTAGATTATGAGCCTCAGGAAATTTAGATTCTGGACAAAATAAACCTTTCTTTCTTTGTTCTCAAAGAGTACATGCGGTTCTAAAATAGAGACAATGTCTTCCTTACCCCTGTGTTCTGAATTACCTTAATCTCGACCTGATCAGCTTCATTCTTATCTCTAAATAACATAAAACAGCCTCTCAATATGCAACTATGTGATGATATTAAGAATTACTGATTATATATGTAGAATGGAATGATATCTTATTGTTTTGTTGGTTTGCTGTTAATTTGTTTAATTAATAAAAAAAAGTACTATAAACAACTTAAAAAAAAAAAAACAGCCTCTCAAAATCCAGAAATAACAATTACCGCTCTGGACTAAATGTGTCTGCTATAAGAGCTTACAGTCTAGGCCCCTATTTTCTTATAAGCATTTTCTAAAGGAGACCATACAGTAATTGTTCTTTCGTTTCTGGCTTATTTTGCTTCACCAAATGTCCCATAGGTTCATTCACATCATTGCATGCCTCACGACTTCGTTTCTTTTTGTAACAGCACAGTATTCTACCATATGGATATACCATTTTTTGCCAATCTACTTCTCAGTCAGTCCATCCTTCATTCATTAGGCATCATGTATCATGCCCAAAGTCCGTGGTCCATCAATACTCTAAATTTTGGATAATTTTATTGAGAACGCACACAGTTTTGATAGTTAATCAAATGGTATTTAAGATAGTGTTTAATATTTAGAATTTAAGAAACTCTGATATCTGCATAACTTTTTCCTTCCTTGCCTTAATTTTAAAGTGGTTTATGCAGCATATTGTACAAATAGTCTTTATGATGATTACCTAGATATTTTTTAATATGCCTTATGGATAAGCTAACTAAGATATCAATTTTAGGTGGTTAAGATTTCTACATGTTAATTGCAAAAATATTTGTATCTTCATATTTTCCTGAAATCAGGAAAATATTTAGTAACATAGGTCATTACTATAGCAATGCAGATCTTTGTAAGAATGTTCTACTTGATATTTTGAGAACATCCACAGTTTTGACAGCTGATCAAATGGTATCTAAATTAGTGTTTAATACTTAGAATTTAAGAAGTTTGGTATGTGAATTTGCAGAGTTTTTCCTTGTTGCTTTAATTTTAAATTGGTTTGTGAAACTTACTGCATGTTCTAGTTTGCTAGCTGCCAGAATGCAATATACCAGAAAAGAAATGGCTTTTAAAAAGGGAAATTTAATCAGATGCTAGTTTACAGTTCTAAGGCCGAGAAAATGTCCCAATTACAACAAGTCTATAGAAATGTCCAATCAAAGGCATCCAGGGAAAGATACCTTGGTTCATGAAGGCCGATGAAGTTCAGGATTTCTCTCTCAAGTGAAAAGGCACATGGTGATCACAGTCAGGGCTTCTCTCTCAGCTGGAAGGGCACATGGCAAACACGGCATCATCTGCTAGCTTTCTCTCCTCACTTTCTGTTTCATGAAGATCCCCGGGAGGCATTTGCCTTCTTTAGCTCCAAAGGTCGCTAGCTGGCAGACTCTGCTTCTCGTGGCTATGTCATTCTGCTCTGCTGTCTCTGAATCTCCCCCATTCTCCAAAATGTTTCCTCTTTTATAAGACTCCAATAAACCAATCAAGACCCACCCAAATGGGTGGAGGCATGTTGTCACCTAATCCAGCTTAACAACCACTGTTGATTGGGTTACATCTCCAGGGAGATGATCTAATTACATATTCAAACATACAGTATTGAATAGGGATTATTCTGCCTTTACAAAATGGGATTTAGATTAAAAAATGGCTTTTCTAGGGGACAAACATCCTTTCAAACCAGCACACCGCACAAACACAGGCTTTATAATGATTATATGGATACTTATGGTTAAGCTAACTAAGATGTTCATTCTTAAATTCTAACAATACAACTAAGTATACTGTTTGTTTTCTTAAATAGAAAAAAAATTTTAAATAAAATGAGATTGTTTTAGATTTAAGATGTTAAATTTAAGTCCCATGGTAACCATACTAGAAAAATACTGGTAAAAGTACTATAGAATATAAAAACCCATAGGGACAGAAAGTAGAGCACAGGTTATAGGCGTAGGGATCAGGGGCAATGCAGACTTAATGCAAAACAAGAATAAGGTTTCTGTTTGGGGTGAAAAGCAAGTTACAATAGGGTACTGCCACATTGTGAATTTGATTAATCCCACCGAATGATATGCTTAGGAGAGCTTGGGATGGGAATATTTGTGTTGCATATATATATTTTGTGCTGTATATGTGTTGTATATTTGTTTCCACAATTCAAAAAGAAAGACACGAAGAGAAACTGATGATATAATGATCATTAAATTCAATAAATGATACTGTAAGAGACCTAAGAATGGAGAAGAAAAGGCTTAAAAGGACATTATTGGGACATAAGAAAAAAGTAGAATACAGAATATGTGCTAGTTTGAAGCTGCTATGTACTTCAAAAAAGTACATACATTTTTTAAAAATTCCTTCCTGTTGGTGCAGGGCTATTGTGGGTAGAACTTTTTTATTAGGTTGTTTATATTGAGATGTGACCCACCCAATACAAAGTGGGTCTTAATCCTTTACTGGAGTCCTTTATGAGACTAAAAGACAGAAGAAGCCCAGAGAGCTTAGAGAGAAACACCCAGAGAAGTTTGGAGAGAGTTTAGAGAGAGAAAAGCCCCAGAGATGCTAAGAGAGGACTCACAGAAGCTCAGAGAGGAGACACTGGAACCAGAAGCTGAAAGCAATGAGACTCAGGAGCAAAGGACCAGCAGACACTGGCCATGTGCCTTACCAGCTGACAGAGGAACCCCAGATGCCATCAGAGGTATATACCTGTCTTCAGAGAAGGTATCATCCTGTTGATGCCTCATTTGGGAAATTTTCATGTCCTTAAAACTAAATCTGCAAGCTAATACATCCCCATTGTAAAAGCCAACCCACTTCTGGTATATTGCATTGTGGCAGCTTTAGCAAACTGAAACACAATGTAAGCTTTATGTCAATGTTAAATATATTGAACTTGAGGTGATTACATAAGTGAATATCCTTGACATAGTAAGTGTATATGGAAGTAGTATGTGTTCAAGGAGCATGATGGGTGCAACCTGCTCGCAAATGCTCAGAAGATGAAAGATAGATAGATAGATAGATAGATAGATAGATAGATAGATAGATAGATAGATGATAGCTAGAACGATATGACAAAAATGGCAAAGTGTTATAAAGGGATGATCTGGGTTTATGCTGTATGTGTTTCCACAGTTAAAAAGAGAGAGAGAATGAGACTGAGAGTTAAGAGACAATGACATTTAAATGCAATATAAGATGCTGGACTGGATCTAATAATAGAGGAGAAAAGAATCTAAAGGATATTATTGGGACATAAGAAAAAACTGGAATATAGACTAAGCTTTGATCGACATTAAATTACTTTAACTTGTTTATTGTACTTAAAGTGGTTACATAAGCAAATATCCTTTTTCTTAGCAGGAAATACACGTGGAAGTAAAATGTTCAAGGAGCATGATGCATATTACCTACTTTCAAATGTTCAGAAAATGGATAGATAGATATAGGAAGATGATAGAATGATCTGGCAAAGATGATGTTCTAGTTTGCTAACTGCTGGAATGCAATATACCAGAAATGAAATGGCTTTTTAAAAAGGGGAATTTAATAAATTAAAAGTTTACAGTTCTAAGGCCATAAAAATGTCCCAATTAAAGTAAGTCTATATGAATGCCTAATCTAAAACAAGGGAAAGATACCTTGATTCAAGAAGTCTGATGAAGGATGACCTTCAGCATTAACTTCCTAGTTGGACCAAAAGATCTCGGAGAACTCTAGAGCTATGGACAGATTTCCATGGACCCAACACAGAAATGTAGCCCAGCCTTGAGCCTGGAGTTTCCCCCGATGTCTCCTGAAGACAGTTCCCAGAAAGACTCGGCAGCCTCTCATCCTTTCTCCTCAGAAACGTTAATAAAGAACCTTAGCAACTCGACTCCCAACCCTGATACCCAATTCCTTTCCTCTCCACTGGAAGATCCACTCCAACAACAGTACAGAGGAAAGATCAGAGGGGAAAAGAGAAATAAGTTTCTCTACCGGAGGGGTACAGTAAGGACAATGTTATCTCAGCGCAAAGAAGTGTTTGAGAGGATGGCAAAAGGGAAATATCTCTACCCCAACCAATCTTATCTGCTCAAAAGAGAGTTAACAAGCCCTCAAAATAAGAGAATTCCAAACAGAATAAGAGATGAAATGTTACACTGTACCTGTCTTCTTTACCTGCATTATGGTTGGGATTCTTCTGAAAATGCTAGAATGGAGATTAATTGAGACAAATGGAGCCAATTTAGTCATAAAAATCATTCTAATACTGCTCCTTCTTGCCAGTAACTTTAGGATCACCTGCAGCAGGCAGTGAAAGCTACTGCATGCTATGGCAGGTTATAGCTTTTGATAACCTGTGAGACCTGGATATCAGTTGTCTTTTTCCTTCTTGAATCTTTCCTCCCTACATTGATACCAGTAGTTTATAAGGAATCTGCATAGTTTGAATGCCTTGCTGACATTGCTTTACTTTAGTTCTACTTTGTGTATATAGAAGAACTTATTAAAATTCAGATGCATTTGAAAAAAAACAAAAAGAAGTCCAATGAAGTTCAGGGTTTCTCTCTCATCTGGAAAGGCACATGGCGAACACGGTGACGTCTGCTAGCTTCCTCTCCGGGCATCTTGCCTCATGAAGCTCCCCTAGGGCCATCCTCCTCATCTCCAAAGGTCGCTGGCTGGTGGACTCTGCTTCGTGGCTCTTGTCATTCTGTTGTTCTTCTCTGCTCTCTCAGAATCACCGAAGGTCGCTGGCTGGTGGACTCTGCTTCGTGGACTCTGTGGTTCTCTTGGACTCGTGGCTCTGCTCTGCTCATGTTCTCTCCAAAAACATCTTCTCTTTTATCGGACCCCAGTAAATTAATCAAGACTCATGTAGAATGGGTGGAGACATGTCTCCATCTAATTAAGTTTCATACCCACAACTGTTTGAGTCATAGGTCCATGGAGATAACCTAATCAAGTTTCCAACCTGTAGTACTGAATAGGATTAGAAAAAAACATTGCTTCCACAAAATTGATTAGGCTTAAAACATGGCTTTTCTAGGGTACATAACCCCCTTCAAACCAGCACAGGTGGTAAAATGGTAAAATTGGTAGATCAGGTTTTCTGGGGTGTGGTTGGGATGTGTTCGACTTCTCTGCATGGGGTTTGTATTATTTTTGCAACTTTCTTGTAGGTTTGAAGTTATTTTAAAATAAAAAGATTTTAAAATTAAAAAACATATATAGGGCAAGCCACGGTGGCTCAGTGGCAAGAACGCTTGCCTGCCTTACCAGAGGACCCAGGTTCAATTCCCGGTGCCTGCCCATGTAAAAAAAAAAAAAAAAAAAAAAAAAAAAAATATATATATATATATATATATATATATATACAGATAATTATAATTCTTAGGGGTGGGAATGGTGTAAAATTAAAAAAAAAAAAAGATAGAAAATACCAGGTGTCAGTGATAATGTGGAGCAACTGGAATTCTCATACCCTAATGGCAGGGAGTGTAAATTGGTGTGATCACTTTTGAAAAACATTAGGAAAATCTGAACAAATGCATTCCTTATGACCTGTAATTCTATTCCATGATTTATACCTGACAGAAATGCACATGCATACTTACCAATGGGCATTTACAACAATATTCATAGCAGCACTATCTGTAATAGCCCCTAACTGGAAACTACCCAAACCCCCATGAACAGGAGAATGAAGAGATAAATTGTGATATAGTCACATAACAAATGCTAAACAACAAGAGGATAAATGGACTATAGCTACACACGAGAGTGCGGACTAATATTGAGCAAAGATGGAGTACATATGGTATGATTCTATTTCTACAAAGTTCAAAACCATAGTAAACTAATCTGTTATGTTAGAAGTCTGAATGGTGGTTACTCTTAATGAGTAGTGATTGAAAAGAGGCAAGAATGGGCCTCTGAGCTGCTGGTAACATTCTGTTTCTTGTTTCTTGATCTTGAGACTGTTTATACAGAGGAACTCAACTTTTGAAAATTCATGAACTGCCCTTTTAGAAGCAATTAAAATTTTATTTCTGTATGCCTATCATGAAGCAATTTAAAAAATTTAATCCAAAGAAAGTGAAAAAGAATGTTCTAGTTTGTTAATCTGCCAGAATGCAATATACCAGGAAAGGAACGGCTTTTTCTGTGTGTGTGTGTGTGTGTGTGTGTGTGTGTGTGTGTGTGTGTGTGTGTGTGTGTGTGTGTGTGTGTGTGCATGGTTTGGGAATCAAACCCGGGTCTCCCACATGAAAGGTGAGCCTTCTACCACTGAACCACCCATGTACCCTTGGAATGGCTTTTTAAAAAGCGATTTCATAAGTTGCTAGTTAATACTTCTAAGGCTGAGGAAATGTCCCAATTAAGGCAAGTCTATAGAAATGTCCAATCTAAGCCATCGAGGGAAAGCTATCTTGATTCATGAAGGCCAATGAAGTTCAGGGTTTCTCTCTCATCTGGAAAGGCACGTGGTGAACAAAGCGTCTTCTCAAGCTTCCTCTCCAGCTTCCCAGGAACCATTTTCCTTCTTCATCTCCAAAAGTCGTTGGCTGGTGGACTCTCTGTTTTGTGGTTCTGTGGCATTCTTCTCTCTCAGAATCTCATGGCTTTCTCTCTTGTCATTCTCTAGCTTTTTCCAAAGTGCTTCTTCTTTTAAAGGATTCCAGTAAAACCGATCAAGACCCACCTGGAATGGGAGGAGACATGCCTCCATCTAATCCAGTTTAACACCCATTCTTGAGTGAGTCTCATTTCCATGGAGATAATCTAATCAAGTCTACAACATACAGCGCTAAATAGGGTTTAAGAGAAATGGTTGCTTACACAAGATTGGATTAGGATGAAAACATACCATTTATTGGGTCCCTTAAGTCCTTTCAAACCAGCACAAAGAATAAGGGAAATATTATCTTGTCTCTGACTGGAAAAGAAAATTCAAGTTAATGTTTCGAAATCTGTATATGTCAAAAAAATCTAATGAAAGAAATTGAGAAAATCTTTTCTGAATTATCGCAGATGTTTAATATGTTCAATTAAAAAGACCTCATGAATAGAATTCCTGATATTGTGGGGACAACCAAATAAATAGGCCGAGCCCTTGATCTTGGGGTATGTTCCTATCAAACTTATCACCACAAAGGATAGGTTAAGCCTACCTAAAAATTAGGGCTAAGAAAGGAAATCCTAGAATGAGCTGGGACTCAGCATCAAGGGATTGAGAAAAGCTTCTCGACCAAAAGGAGGAAGAGCAAAATAAGACAAAGTGTCAATAGCTGAGAGATTCCAGAGTCGAGAGATTATCCTGCAGGTTATTCTTACGCATTATATAGATATCACCTTTTTAGTTAAGGTATAATGGAGAGGCTAGCAGGAACCGCCTGAAAATGTAGAGCTGTTTCTAGAAAATGTTTCTTGAAGATGATTGTACAATGATATAGCTTTCACAATGTGACTGTGTGATTGTAAAAACCTTGTCTGATGCTCCTTTTATCTACCTTATCAACAGACGAGTAAAACATATGAAATAAATATAAATAATAGGGGGAACAACTGTTAAATTTAGAAGATTGAAATGCTAGTGATCAATGAAAGGGAACAGTAAAAGGTATGGTGTGTATGAATTTTTTTGTTTTCTTTTTCTGAATTGATGCAAATGTTCTAAGAAATTATCATGATGATGAATGTTTGTATGTTAAGAATGTTTGTGTTTGTATGTTGTGTTTTTTGTTTTTTTGCTTGGGCAGGCACCGGGAATCGAACCCGGGTCTCCGGCATGGCAGGTAAGAACTCTGCCTGCTGAGCTACCGTGGCCTGCCCGTTTGTATGTTGTTTTGTCAATAAAAATATTTTTTTAAAAGACCTCATGAATAGATTTTAATTGGAAACGTGTACGAAGTCAATTAACAGATTAATGAGGAAAGATGAAAGAAAAATGAATAGCAAAATATACAGAATTATTGAAAAGAGCAGGACACAAACCCATATCAAATCATAACTATGATTTGATATATGAGTGTGCATGCACACACATACACACACACGTACGAAGAGAGAGATTTAAAAAATGGTAACAGTCACATAGATATCAATTTTCTACCAAATACAGCAGGGAGCAGAGGGGCAGTAGATGCTAAACCTGAGAAGATTCCATCAGAGCACAGGGAAGAAGGGCCTTGAGCACCCCCTAGTGGTTGGTGCTGCCATTAACATAAAGAGAGGGAAGAGAAAGGAGCTGCTCCAGGTTTGTAAAAGGGCATGAGCTCTGGGGGGGATGATCAGTGACCCAATTACCATTTCAGGATCAGGTAGCTTCTCTCTCCCGCCGGCATGGCGAGCGAACTCACCACCCTCCCCCTCTCTGCGTGGGGCATGACTCGCAGGAGTGTGGACCTTCCTGGCAACGTGGGACAGAAATCCTAAAATGAGCTAGAACTCAGCATCAAGGGATTGAGAAAATCTTCTCGACCGATAGGGGAAAGAGAAATGAGACAAAATAAAATTTCAGTGGCTGAGAGTTTTCAGAGTTGAGAGGTTATCCTGGAGGTTATTCTTGAGCGTTATATAGATGTCCCTTTTCCGTTTATGGTGTATTAGAGTGGCTAAAGGGAAGTAGCTGAAACTGTAGAGCTGTGTTCCAGAAGCCATGTTTCTTGAAGATAAATGTATAATGACATAGCTTTCGCAATATGACTGTGTGATTGTGAAAACCTTTTGTCTGATGCTCCTTTTATCTGCGGTATGGACAGATGAGTAAAACATATGGATAAAAAAATAAACAAATTATAGGGGGAAAAAGAAGCAAAACATCACCCATTCAATAACAGTGCACTGCTACATATCCATCGGCACATGCAGATACAATTAGCTATAAATAATTTTTTAAGGGCTCATACTATGCCTACTGTTTATATCCTGGGTTTTAGATTCCTTTCAATGTCTCAATGTTTTAAAGAATGAAAGAAACTTACTTGCATAAACATTTTTGAATATTTCTCTGATTAGGCAATCTGAAAAAAAATCAGGTTTCTTTTGTATTTCTTACCCTGAGAAAGGAAAGTGAAGAGTTGAGCTATCAGGCCCTGGTAAAATATATGTAATAAAGGAGAAATAAATCAAAATAGACTAGAATTTATTAAAACATAACAGCTATTGCCCCCTAGTGGCTTACCCAATAATTGCGTTTAAAGTGAGTAAATAATAGTCCTTTACTCTGGCTTCAGAGCAAGTCCTACTGCAATCTTAATCCTAGGGCCCCAAACTATGAGACTCACCGTATCTCTGGGTACAAGATGGGTTCTGAAATTCTAAATGTTTCCCCATTGACCATGTCGCAATATATTCTCAGCTACCTTAATACAGAGAAACACTAAAGCCAGAGGAGAAAAACAGGTTCCACAATCAGCTGAGCGATGATAGCAAGGCCTCTGTAATCTGTGGGCTAAAAAAAGGGAAGGCAATGACTAGGAGTCCTGGGGTTGGAGAATAAATGACCCACTGAAGTGAGAGTCAAGGTGCAGAAAGGATTTGGTGGCTGACTGTCTGTGGGGAATCAATAACAGGGGAGCATGAAGAGAACTCAGGCTGAGTGAGGAAAGGAGGCAGTACTATAAAGAGGGACAATAGGAACAGAGTACAGGGAACAGGAGTTCAGTCCTGGGCCAGCAGCCAATGAATCAAGTCAGTAACCAAAGACTTTTCTTAGTGATGCCCTACCTCACCATGATGTCAAAGACTGCCCCACTCAAGTTCTTAGGGAGCCAAGGTTTCCTTCTCTAGGATTCCTGAGGACTCCTAGCATTTTCCATTAATTCCTGAATGCTAGGTGGACTACTAGAGGAATCTAAAGTTATCTCAGGATATGCCTATCTTTTGTAGACTGACCAAAGAAAGACAATTGTCCCTTTTTACAATCCATCCCTTGGTACCCACCAATAGCTGAGTTCTGAACAGTACAAACTTGAGTGATGACGCCACTTCCATTTCTAGGGCATTTCCATCTTGGGGGTGAATGGTGCTTATGTTCAAGGGTGACCCAGCTAAGTGGAAAGTATGGTCATTTAATAAAATCACTTTATAAATTTATTATTGTATTTCCTAGCACCCACCTTTCAACACAGACTATTGCAAAGCCTGGTGAATTCCGATGAAATGATCGTGGCATGGCTTTGGCAGCACCGGCGAAAATGGACTAGATTGAAAGATGGTGTTGCTCCATCTCCTTTATCAATGAATGCCAACTGTTTGGTGCTGTTCGTTATGTAAATGCTCTTAAGAAACAATTTTAGCACTAACAACAACAGAAGTAGTGTAACTACTTTAGTAGCGCATAACTCATGCAGGTACTTCAGCAAGAACCTTAGGGTGGAGATTTCTTTCTCTGCTAGGGATACAGAGAGCATGTGTATGATTACTGTTCTCCATCATGGAAGAAGACGCTTTGCTCTGTACGTAGTATTGAGTAGCACATAATTCTTATTTATTAATTTACTTTCCCCACATAATTCTTTTTTAACTTGCCACCTGTGGCCTCAGACATCGGTGCAGCTTGGTTGGAGGTATTTATGTCAGAGCTCAGGACAAGGCCCAGTCTACTGCAGTGAGATCGCACAGACTGTCGGGATTTGAGAAGTAGAGCTGGAGTCTTCTCACAGGGGTAAAGGGAGGGCAGATGGGGATGGATAAGCACTGAGGGACAGATACAGATGTTGTAGTCTGGCAGACAAATATCACACCCAGAGAAGCACAGGGAAGGAGTCAGCTCCAGGTTGGATGTGTGAAGAGAGTAAATTGATGGTTTCCAACTTGAAGTGACAAGGAGCTTATTGGCATAATTTAGGAGAATGGCCCCAAACTTACATATCGTTCTGGGCCAATTCTTTGGCTTGCAGGCATATGCCATAAACATTTTACCTATTGTGCTGGTTTGCAATATTATGTACTGTAGAAAATCCGTATTTTAAACCTGATCCAATCTTGTGGGATTAGCTGTTTCTTTTAATCCTAATTCAATAATGTAGGGCAGAAACTTTGATTAAATTATCTCCACAGAGATGTGGCGCATGCAATTGTGAGTGTGACCTTTGATTAGATGGAGATGTGACTCTACCCATTCCAGGTAGGTCTTGATTAGATTACTGGCCTTTAAAAGAGGAAGCATTTTGGAGAGTCAGAAACGACAGAAATGACAGCTCCTAGAGAAACGACAGAAGCCTCAGAGTGGACAGAAACTTCACAGCGGAGCTGACACAGATGTGGACACGTGGAGAACAGAGACACGGATGTTTGGAGATGCTTGGAGCCCAGAAGATGTTGCCATGAGATATTAAGCAAGCCAGAACCTGGAAAGAGCCAAGGGAAGCCAAGAGATGAAAACCAGCCCTGGAGAAGCAAAATGAGGAACCCCCACAGGAGCAGAGGTTGGAAGCAACGGAGCCCAGGAGCAAGGGACCAGCAGATGCCAACCTCGTGACCACCCAGCTGACAGAGGTGTTCCTGACCCATTGGCCTTTCTTGAGTGAAGGTAACCTCTTGTTGGTGCCTTAATTTGGATACTTTCACTTGCTTATAACTGTAAGGTTGTAACCTATTAAATTCCTCTTTATAAAAGCCATTCCAGTTCTGGTATACTGCATTCCAGCAGCTTTCAAACTACAACACCTATCCTCAAGAATCAGGAACTCAAAGCCTGTCAAGCTCTCAGGCCTCCATATCTCCTGAAGTCTTTTTCTCTGTGCCCCAAAAGCAACATCTGGCACAGTACCTGGCCAGCAGCTTTACAGCTTTCTGAGAAAAAGTGGATACCTGTTCCCCCACTTAGTAAGAAGGTGCCTTCCTTCCAGAAAACCCTATCTTTATGGGTGGTTTTCTTAGAGCTTCCCATCCCTTGGGCTTAGAGGACGGGAAATATTGCACAGCTCCAAACCAGATCTCTTATTTCAACTCAGCAGCTGGGCATAAAGCTGGGTTTTCCTCAGCAAGATATGTGGGATGTTGACTGGCCCTAATTGTTTACTGACTTAAAATGTGGGATACCAAGTAGCTTTTGCTTTAAGTTTTGGGCCCTTGGCTGTGATTCCAAGAGAAGAGGAAAACCATAGGAACAGAAATCAGATCAGTAGTTGCAAGGGACTCAGTGAGGGAGGGGAGGGGATTGACTGCAAAAGATTATGCAGGAGCTTTTGCGGATAATGGAAATGTTCCATATCTTCTTTTGTTGCTGATTGCACGATAAAGCTCATCAAATTATGCACCTAAAAAGAAAGGTGACTTTTACTGTATCGAAATTATCCCTAATAAAAGGGGAAAAAAAACAAAACAAGAAAAAAATCTTCTGGCACCTAACATTATCCCATCACAAGGTAAGGTGTGCCTGGCACACAGCGCTTAATCAACAGCAGCAGCTGTTCCTGGTCTCTGCTGGGACTCTGCCAGCACTGTCGCCAACACCCCATCTTTGCCTCTCCTGGGCTGTCCTCAGAGACTCATGCTTCCTACTGTTTGCCCTTGTTACCTGTGGCTGCTGCTCTGGCCCCATTAATTCCCACATTGGTGAAATGTCTACCTCTGTGAATCCTTGGCCATGGGAGGGCCCTATTTCTGCTCTGGGCCCCCGAGGGGTTAGAGCTGGGGTTACGGTGGAAAATCCCTTCAGAGAGCCCATGTTATTGACCACTGGGAAAACCTGCCCAGGACCTCTCAGGAGGCTGGCTGGGTTGGCCGGTGTGGGTGAGTTTTTTGACATTGTCTCTCCTGGAGTCCCTGGAGGGAGGTGTGACCCCACGCTGAACTAGGCTCACTTGTTCTCATTCTAAGCCCTGTACTCAGCACAGAGGATACAGTGAGATGAAGTGGGAGAAAAAGGCATGGGTTTTGTTTTATTTATTTATTTTTTTGGTTGGTTGATTTGTGTTTTTTGCTGACTCCTGACTAACAACCTTCGGATAACAGCTGATAAGGCCTTAACTACGGAATGTGCCTCCCTGTTTTAATCAGATGCTTCTGCATTTTTTTATTCAACTATTTCAAGCTCTCAAGTCTTGATCCTTTGGAAAAGGAGGCCCTGCCCAAGGCTTCAGAAGAGCCGCTGTAGAGTAAGTGAGTGGTCATCTGGGACAGCCAAGATGTCTGTAAAACTTACATGCTAACTGGGGCCACCCTTTCATTTGAGATTTCCATTTCATTGGCGTAAACCCTGTCCCCTGTGCCTAGGCATCCCAGCATCTGTCTGTCTGGGCATTCAGAGAAGCTGCCTTTCTCCTAATCACACACTTCTGGCTCCGAGTTCTTTTTGTGCTGAATTAGCTCAGTCTTCGGATGCTCTCACCATGTCGCAATTACTGACACTTTCCCCACAGCAGAGACTGCGGTGCATAGAAATTAAGAGCCCAGCCTTTTGCATCATCTGGGGAACTTTTAGAACTCCCAATGCCCAGGCTGCACCCTGTACCAATTACATCAGGATCTCTAGGGGTGGAACCCAGAAATCAGTATCTTTTAAAGCTCCCCAGGTACATATGTTGTATGGCCGAGGCTGATAAGTGGTGTTTTCAAAGTTGACAGACATCACTTTTAGCCCTAGCTCAGCAACTGTATGTGTTAATGGACCTTTGAGTAAATTCCATAAGCTCTTCTGCATATCCTAATTTCTAACAGGGTTGGTACAAGGAGTCCATGAGTTAATCCAGGCAAAGCATGGTGCCTGGAAGAGTGTAAGCACCTAATAAATGGAAGCTGCTATTATATTCTTATAGGACAGTTGATTGTTATTACTAGTGGTGGGTGAAGAGCAGTTTCATGTCCTTGAAAACACCAGCTCTGGAAACCATTGCTGTGAATGGAGGAATAAGAGGAGATAAATTATAGGTACAAATAGCTTTGAGATTCTAACTCATGCTAAGTTTTAAAGGAACGAAGAGAGATTATGGGATCCATGCTCTCCAGAGACTCAAAATTCTAGTGTGGGAGAATAGAAAGGAAGAATTCACATTAACTTATGTGACAGACATAAATGAATTGAAACTGTGTGCTGGAATGGCTGGGAGAGTTTTCACAAAGAGATTGATCTTGGCTTTGAAATATGTGTAGGACTTGGACTGGATTGACAGAGATGAGAGCAAAGAGCATCCCAGGGAGAAGAAATTGGTAGGTTAGAGACCCAGTGGCTAGCATAGAGGTGGATGGAATAGTTCTACTGAAAAAGAGCGTTTGTTATGGGAAGCAATGGGGAATAAGGGTAAGGAGGCAGGTTTAGGAAGGACTTGAATCTGAGATAAAGGGCCCTGGACACTTTATCCTGTAGGTTCTTAAACTGTGTGTGTGTGTGTGTGCGTGCGTGCATGAGCATACATGTGATGGATACTCTGAGCATTAAATGAAAAGCTATGTATATAGTGATAGGGAAATCATGATGCTAATTAACCACATACCACCTCCCTTATGTGTTCTGAGCCAATAGAGAAACACACAAACGCACAATAGCTCCTATTTTGAGCTTTGTTATTGTTAGAGCTGTATTGAAGAACATAGTATGGCCGCAAGGTGGACTTCCTACATTCTCCTCCTAAATTAGATGGAATTAGCCATCCAGTGACTGGCAAGAGAAGTCCTGACCTGATTGTAGAAAGTAGGAAGCAGAGAATACTTGCCACTTGTTCAGAGAAATGGAGCAGGATGTCAGGTAATTTGTTTGCAATAAGCTTGAACATATTAACCTGACCCAGGACTGGGACCAATGGAAATCAGGCCATCATTAGCATTAGTTACTCTTCCTCCGGTGGGAAGAAACAAATAAGGTGTAGAGAGAGAGAGGAACAGAAATGATTCCTCCTGGGGAGAAGAACTGAAGTCCCTTCCCTCCCTGGAGACATGAGTGGTGGGGCAATATGAGCCTCTCTCAACAAAAGCAATGGACCCTCTTCACATAAAAATGATGCATTTTCAGGAAGTTAATGGATATCCTATGAGTTAATGGACCCTAGAATAAAGATCTCTCATGTAAAAAATAACTCACAGGTTTTTTTCTTTTAGTGGGCAGTGAAATGGAAGATAAATTTGGCACTGGCATGCAAGAGAGTGTGAAGAGAAAAGAAAAAAGGAAACAGGAGACAAGACTACCTGCAGATAGTCTAGATATAAGATGAAATGGCTTGAACTAGGGTGATGGCAATGGGAGTAGAAAGGGACAAATTCAAAGGACATTATAAAAGAAGCTTTGACAGAATTTGTCAAGTGTCTGGACTTTGGTTTCCCTGGGTAGCTTCTGCCCTAGCCCATTTATTATTCATTCAACATATATTTATTGTGGTTTTTCTATATACCAAGCATTGATTTACACACACACAAACACAGAGAGAGAGAGAGAGAGAGAGAGAGAGAGAGAACCTAAAAGTGGGGTTTCATTTATTCTACCTCTTATTTATTTATTTTATTCCTTATCTAACTTAAGTGTGCTGCTGACTTATGCATGCAAATGTTGTTGGATCACAGGAGAGGGTGCTTGTTCTTGTCTATATGCTCTTACTCTATGAGTATTTGTTGAATGGATGGACAATTAACTTGTAGGTAGTCAAAGAAGGCCTCCTAGAAATTATGACAGTTGAGCACTGAGATTAGAAAATACAATGCTTATTCAGAGATGAAGCTACCCCTGAATGCCTAGTATGTTCCAGGCATTGGTGCTAAGCAATGAGGTTCCACACTAGCTCAGCCTCATTAAGGATCTACCCCGTAAAATGGACCCATAATTATGCCTGAGTCACCCCCAGAGAACCTCTTTTGTTGCTCAGATGTGGCCTCTCTCTCTAAGCCAACTTGGCAAGTGAACTCACTGCCCTACTCACTACAAGGGACATGACTCCCAGGGGTGTAAATCTCCCTGGCAACGTTGGACAGAAATCCTGGGATGAGTTGGGACCCAGCATCAAAGGCTTGAGAAAGCCTTCTTGACCAAAAGAGGGAAGAGAGAAATGAGAGATTTCAAACTGAGTAAAGAGGTTATCCTGGAGGTTATTTTTGACGCATTATATCGATATCCGTTTTTAGTTTATGTGTGTATTGGAGTGCCTAGAGGGAAGTACCTGAAACTATTGAGCTGTGTTCCAGTGGCCTTGATTCTTGAGGACAATTGTATAACTATATAGCTTTTACAATGTGACTGTGTGATTGTGAAAAACTTGTGTCTGATGCTCCTTTTGTCCAGGGTATGGACAGATGAGTAAAAAACTCTGGCTAATAAATAAATAAATAATAGAGGGGATAAGGGTTAAAATAAACTGGGTAGGTGGAAATACAATGTTCAATGAGCAGGAGGAGGGTAAGGGGTATGGGATGTATGAGTTCTTTTTTATTCTTTTTATTTCTTTTCTACCGTGTTGCAAATGTTCTAAAAATGATCATGGTGATGAACACTCAACTATGTGATGATATTGTGAGCCACTGATTGCATACTATGAATGGACTCAATAAAAATATTTAAAGAATGTTTAAGGCCAGGGTACAGGGGGAAAACTGCTATTGCATACTATGGGCTGTGTTTAACAGGAAAACATCAGCAGAACCACAGCAACAGCAGGTGTAAATGATGTGGGGAGGGACAAGAGTTAAGGGGAGGTTTAGATTTCCTATTTAGTGAGGGTGTGTTTATGAAATTATCTAAAATTGAGTGTTGATGGACTGTGAACTTTGGGCATTATACATGATGCCTAATGAATGCAGGTGGCTAAAGGATGCACTGACTGAGAAGTAGATTGGTGAACAATGGTGTATACATATGATCAAATATCATGCTGCTACAAAAAGGAACAAAGTCATGAGGCTTGCAACGATGTGAATGAATCTCTGGGACATTTGGTGAGGCAAAATAAGCCAGTAACAAAACAACAATTACTGTATGGTCTCCTTTAGAAAATGTTTGTAAGAAAACGGGGGCCTAGACTGTAAGCTCTTATAGCAGACACATTTTGTCTGGAGTGGTAATTATTATTTCTGGATTTTGAGAGGCTATTTTATATACCTATAACCTGGTATTTAGAGATTAGAATGAACCCAATCAGGTTGGGATTAAGGTAATTCAGAACACAGGGGTAAGGAAGACATTGTCTCTATTTTAGAACGCACCTACTCTTTGAGACCAAAGGAAGAAAGGTTTATTTGTCCAGAACCTAAATTTTCTGTAGCACATAATCTAACTCAACCTGTCTGGATAGCTCATTTGAACAACTGAAACACAGGGAACCCAGAATAAGAATGAGGGCGTTTAATCCCATATAGCTTAATGCAATGCCTGATTCAACCTAGAATATATTAAACAGATAATCAAAAAATATTGGCAAAGTCCCTTGAGGGATGGGAGAAAAAAATATGGAACTATTAAAGTTTCCCATCAGGGAATCCCCTGATTCTGTGTCAAACATTAGGAACACCCAAATCAATAGGCCAAGCCTTTTTGATCTTGAGTCTTGCTTTTGTGAAGCTTATGTAGGTAGCAGAGAAGTTTAGCCTACCTATAGGTATGTCTGAGAGTTACTTCTGGAGGACCACTTTTGTTGCTCTAATGTGGCCTCACTCTCTCTAAGCCCAACTCTGTAAGTGAAATCATTGCCTTCTCACCTAAGTGGGACATGACATCCAGGAGTGAAAGTCTCCCCAGCAGCGTGGGAGATGACTCGCAGGGATGAGTCTGGCCCTGGCACCACAGGATCAACAATTCCATCCTGACCAAAAGAGGGGAAAGAAGTGTAACTAATAAACTATCAGTTGCTGAGAGAGTTCAAATAGAGTCGAGAGGCTACTCTGGAGGTCACTCCTATGCAAGCTGGAGTTAGACATTGCTACCTATCATAACTTGCCAAACCTCAACCAAAACCATTCCAGCAAATCCTAAAGAACACCTAGGGCAATATATAAGATTCTACAAAGGTTCCATGCACTAAGATAAATTTCCAGAAACCTGCAACTTCCAGATAGGTCTCTGGACCAGATAAGTCCTGAAACCTAGAGGGCCCAGCCTCTACAGAACACCAACTAGTTCCATCTCCCTATAATAATAAGTCATTGAAAGCCCCTTCCAACATGAAAAAGTTAGAATGGCTGTCATGGTCAGCTTCATGTGTCAACTTAGCCAGGTGGTGGTACCTGTTTGTCTGGTTGGGCAAGTACTGGCTTGTCTGTTCCTATGAAGACGTTTCATAGAATTAGATCATGAGCACGTCGGCTGCATCCACAGCTGATTCCATTTGTAATCAGCCAAGGGGAGTGTCTTCTGCAATGAGTGATGCTTAATCTAATCACTGGAAGCCTTATAAGGAGGATTCAGAAGAGTCAGGCCTTCTTCCTGTGTCAGTCGGCGAGCCTCTCCTGTGGAGTTTGTCCAGACCCTCCATCAGAGTCATCAGATTCACAGCCTGCCCTATGGATTTTGGGCTCTATGTTCCCACAATTATGTGAGCCACTTTTATAAATTTTATAGTTACAGATATTTCCTGTTGATTCTGTTTCTCTAGAGAACCCCAACTAATACAACTTGGCACCAGGAGTGGTGCTTAAGAAATAGAATCTTAAAAATGGGTTTCTATGATTGGTTTTCTACTCTGACTGAACTCAAAGGGACTAAGGACTCTGATTCCTGTAATTAGAATGATACTGCCAATCCATAGGGTGAGTTGGCAAAATAAATAGTCAAAATATCACCATTCAATTCTTCTAATGCTTCACTTGTATGAAGCCAGGCTTTGGGGAATAACGATTTTGTTTTTGTTTTTTAAATTTATTTTTATTTTTTTTAAACAAAACAACATACAAACACAAACATTCTTGCCATATGATCATTCCATTCTTGGTATATAATCAATAACTCACAATATCATTACTTTGTTGTATACTTATCTGGGGAATAATGTTTTTGACAACCTTTCAGAGTTTTGTGGAAATAGGAGGTATAGAGATGTTGATTGGTTGTTGTTAGATACACTGGATACATTAATGAGTGAAAGGGATGGGCTTAAGGCTTCAAATGAGAAACTTACGTGCCATCTGACAGATGTAGAAGTTTCTATGATTGTCCTGAAGGAAAATCTTATTTCCTGTAGCCATAGACTTGAGAGCTCTGAAAATCAGACTCGAAATCTTATTGTTAGACTAGCAACTTTACAACATAAACTGAAATCTCAGTCTTGCATGGTGTCTACGGTTAAAGTGAGGACATTGATTGGAAAGGAGTGGGACCCTGAAAAATGGGTTGGCGACATATGGATTGATAATGATGTTCAGTGGAGAGGTTGAAACCCTAGGTTATGCTGAGTCTTCTCTAGATAACCCTGTAATAGTCTGCCCTCAGGACATAGTCACCCTACCTCCAGCCTGCCTTGAGGAGTTGGCCACCCAACCTCCACCTGAAGGGATTATTAGCCCAAGAGTGATTAATCTTGTTTCACCAGACAAAACTGCAAATGAATGCCCTGAAGTAAATGGTTTGGAAGATACTTCTAATTCTTCTCATGACCCGTCCCCAACACCCCTCGTTTCTTCCAGACCTATAAGTAGACTAAAGTCTCAACAGGCCCCTAAATGTGAGGTACAAAATATCACACATGAGGAGGTATGTTATACTCCAAAAGAACTGTGTGAGTTTTCCAATTTATATAGACAGAAATTGTGGGAATATGTGTGGCAATGGATTTTAAGGATGCGAGATAATGGTGGAAGGAATATAAGGCTGGATCAAGCTGAATTTATTGATATGGGCCCACTAAGCAGAAATTCTGCATTCAATGTTATAGCTCAAGGGGTTAGAAGAGGCAGTAACAGTTTGTTTGGATGGTTGGCTGAAACATGGATCAAAAGGTGGCCGACATTACCTGAGGTTGAAATGCCAGAACTGCCCTGGTATAATGTAGATGAAGGGATCCAGAGGTTTAGAGAGATTGGAATGTTACAGTGGATTTATCATGCAAAGCCTGCTTTTACACCCCAAGAATGTCCGGAGGATGCACCTTTTACCAGAACAGTGAGAAATAAATTTGTGAGACTAGCGCCCTTATCCCTGAAGAGCTCTGAAGTTGCCCTTCTCTGTAAGTCAGATATGACTGTAGGAACTGCTGTCACTGAGCTGGAATCCTTAAACATAATGGGGATGACTGGATCCTAAGTTGGTAGAAGCCAGGTGGCAGCACTTAATCGCCAAAGACAGGGTGGATGTGGCTATTATAATAGACAACAAACTCAAAGCAGAAGTCAAAATAATCTGACTCTCAGAGATTTGTGGCATTGGCTAGTAAATCATGGGGTACCTAGAAGTACAATAGATGGGCAGTCTACTAAATTCTTGTTTGAGCTGTATAAACAAGAGTTCTAGGTCAAGTGAACAGAAGTCTAATTTGAATTACAAAAGCACAGAATCACTGCCCCTTAATCAGTTTCCTGACTTGAGACAGTTTACAGATCCAGAGCCCCTTGAATGAGGGGGAGGCCAGGTCCCTTTGGGGGAGAACCCTGCTACACTGCCACAAATTTATTCTGTTAATCTTCCTCCAAGCCTCCCCCAAGGAGACCAACAGCCTTTTGCCAGGGTAAACTGTGCATTGGGGAAAAGGAAATGATCAGATATTTCGGGGATTATTAGACAGTGGTCAGAAGTGACATTAATTCCAGGGGATGCAAAACGTCACTCTGGTCCACCAGTCAGAGAGGGGGCTTATGGAGCTCAGGTGATCAATGGAGTTTTAGCTCAGGTCTGTCTCGCAGTGGGTCCAGTGGGCCCTGTGGACCCATTCTGTAGTTATTTCTCCAGTTCCAGAATGCATAATTGGCATAGACATACTGAGCAACTGGCAGAATCCCCACATTGGCTCTCTAACTGGTGGAGTGAGGGCTATTGTGGTGGGAAAGGCTAAGTGGAAGCTGCTAGAACTGCCCCTACCTAGCAAAATAGTAAATCAGAAGCAACACCAGATTCCTGGAGGGATTACAGAGATTACTGCCTCTCTTAAGGACTTGAAGGATGCAGGGGTGGTGATTCCCACCACGTTCCCGTTCAACTGTCTTATTTGGCCTGTGCAGAAAACAGATGGGTCTTGGAGGATGACAGTGGATTATTGTAAACTCAACCAGGTGGTAACTCCAATTTCAGCTCCTGTTCTGGATGTGGTATCTATCACTGCTTGAGTAAATCAATACATCCCCTGGTACCTGGTATGCAGCTATTGATCTGGCAAGTGCTTTTTTCTCAAGAGCTGTTATTAAGGACCATCAGAAACAGTTTGCTTTCAGCTGGCAAGGTCAGCAATATACTTTCACTGTCCTACCTCAGGGGCATATCAACTCTCCAGCCCTATGTCATAATCTTGTCCGCAGGGACCTTGATATTTCTCCCTCCCTCAGGACATCACACGGGTCCATTATATTGACGATATCATGTTGATTGGACCTAGTGAGCAAGAAGTAGCAACTACTCTAGGCTTATTGGTAAGGCATTTGCATGTAAGAGGGTGGGAGATAAATCCAACAAAAATACTGGGGACTTCCATCTCAGTGAAGTTTCTAGATGTCCAGTGGTGAAGGGCATATCGAGATATCCCTTCTAAGATGAAGGATAAGTTGCTGCCTCTGACCCCTCCTATGACCAAAAAAGAGGCACAATGCCTAGTTGGTCTCTTTGGATTTTGGCGACAATGTAATCCTGATTTGGGTGTGCTACTCCAGCCCATTTATTGAGTGACCAGAAAAGCTGCTAATTTTGAGTGGGGACCTGAACAAGAGGAGGCTCTGCGACAGGTTCAGGCTGCTGTACAAGCTGCTCTGCCACTTGGACCATATGATCCAGCAGATCCAATGGTGCTGGAAGTGTCAGTGGCAAATAGAGATGCTGTCTGGAGCCCTTGGCAGGACACTATAGGAGAATCGCAATGCAGACCCTTAGGATTTTGGAGCAAAGCCTTACCGTCTGCTGCAGATAACTACTGTCCTTTTGAGAAACAGCTTTTGGCCTGCTATGGGCCTTAGTAGAGACTGAATGCTTAACCATGGGGCACCAACTTACCATGAGACCTGAGTTGCCTATCATGAGCTGGATGTTGTCTGACCCACAAAGCTATAAAAGTTGGGTGTGCACAGCAGCACTCCATCATAAAATGGAAATGGTATATACAAGATAGGGCCAGAGCAGGTCCTGAAAAGTTATATGAGAAAGTAGCCCAAATGCCCATGGTCTCCACTCCTGCCACATTACCTTCTCTTTCTCAGACCAGAGCTGTGGCCTCTTGTGGAGTTCCTTACAGTGAACTGACTGAAGAAGAGAAAACTTGGCCCTGGTTTACAGATGGTTCTGCACAATATGCAGGTACCACCCGAAAGTGGACAGCTGCAACACTACAACCCCTTTCTGGGGTGTCCTTGAAGGACAGTGGTGAGGGGAAATCCTCCCAGTGGACAGAACTTTGAGCCGTGCACCTGGTTGTTCATTTTGCTTGGAAGGAGAACTGGCCAGAGGCCTCATGGGCTGTTGCTAATGATTTGGCTGGATGGTCAGGGACTTGGAAAGACCATAATTGGAAAATTGGTGACAAAGAGGTCTGGGAAAGAGGTATGTGGATAGAGCTTTCTGAGTGGGCTAAAAAACATGAACATATTTGTGTCCCATGTGAATGCACACCAGAGGGTGACTTCAGCAGAGGAAGGCTTTAATAATCAAGTGGATAAGATGACCCATTCTGTGGACACCAGTCAGCCTCTTTCCCCAGCTACTCCTGTCATTGCCCAATGGGCTTATGAACAAAGTGGCCAAGGTGGTAAGAATGGAGGTTATGCATGGACTCAGCAACATGGACTTCCACTCACCAAAGCTGACCTGGCTACAGATACTGCTGAGTGCCCAATCTGCCAGCAGCAGAGACCCACACTCAGCCCCCAATATGGCACCATTCCCCGAGATGACCAGTCAGCTACATGGTGACAGGTTGATTACATTGGACCACTCCCTTCATGAAGGGGCAGCGTTTTGTTCTAACTGAAATAGACACATACTCTGAATATGGGTTTGCTTTCCCTGCACGCAATGCTTCTGCCAAAACTACCATCCGTGAGCTTACAGAATGCCTTATCCATCATCATGGTATTCCACACAGTATTGCCTCTGATCAAGGAAAACACTTTACAGCAAATGAAGTGCGGGAATGGGCACGTGTTCATGGAATCCTCTGGTCTTACCATGTTCCCCATCATCCAGAAGCAGCTGGAATGATAGAATGGTGGAATGGCCTTGTGAAAATTCAATTATGATGCCAACTAGGTAGCAATACCTTGAAGAACTGGGTTAATGTTCTCCAGGAAGCTGTGTATGCTCTGAAGCAGCATCCACTGCATGGTGCTGTTTCTCCCGTAGACAGGATCCATGGGTCCAGGAATCAAGGGATGGAAATGGGAGTGGCACCACTCACTATTACCCCTAGTGATCCACTAGGAAAATTTTTGCTTCCTGTCCCTGCGACCCTGAGCTCTACTGGTCTGCAGGTTTTAGTTCCAAAAGGGGGAGTGCTTCCACCAGTAGAAACAACAACGATTCCATTGAACTGGAATCTAAGACTGCCACCTGGTCACTTTGGGCTACCCATGCCCCTGGATCAACAAGCCAAGAAGGGGTTACATTACTGGCTGGGGTGATTGACCCTAACTATGGGGGAAATAGGACTGCAACTACACAATGGAGGTAAAGAAGAGTTTTCCTGGAATATAGGAGATCCCTTAAGGCGTCTTTCAGTAATACCATGCCTCCTGTGATTAAAATCAATGGAAAACTGCAACAGCCCAATCCCGGCAGGACTACCAATGGCTCTGAAACTTCAGGAATGAAGGTTTGGGTCACCCCACCAGGCGAAGAATCATGGCCAGCTGAAGTGCTTGCTGAGGGTAAAGGGAGCATGGAATGGGTAGTGGAAGAAGGTAGTGATGAGTATGAACTATGACCAGTTACAGAAATAAGGACTGTGATGCTGTTTTGTTCCTGTTATACTATTTAAGTTGTAAGATATCAAGTTTAAGAATGAATATTACCCAAGGACTTGCACCCTGTTCTGGGGAGATATAATGTGTTTCCTGTTATATGCAGGACAGTTGAGTATTGTTAAGTGAGGGGAAAAGATGTGTCTTTTATTGTTTTCTATTCAAAAATCAGGTACCGTTTAAGGTGATGTGTATAGCTGCCAAGTTGCCAAGGGGTGGACTGTCATGGTCAGGTTCATGCATCAACTTGGCCAGGTGGTAGTACCTGTTTATCTAGTTGGGCAAGTGCTGGCCTGTCTGTTGCTATGAGGACATTTCATAAACTTAAATCATGAGCACGTCAACTGTATCCACAGCTGATTCCATTTGTAATCAGCCAAGAGGAGTGTCTTCTTCAATGAGTGATGCTCAATCTAATCACTGGAAGCCTTTTAAGGAGCATTCAGAAGAGACAGGCCCTCTTCCTGCTTCGGCTGGTGATCGTCTCCCGTGGAGTTCATCTAGACCCTCCATCAGAATCATCAGCTTCACAGCCTGCCCTACAGATTTTGGACTCCACGTTTCCACAGTTATGTAAGACTCTTTTATAAATTTTATACTTATGGATATTTCCTGTTCATTCTGTTTCTCTAGAGAACCCTAACTAATACAATGGCCAAAGCCCAAATACCCCTAAACTGAGGGATAGAAAGATCCAAGGTGATGGTGGAGTTACACAGAGAAGGTAGGATTTAATAAATGAATATGATTGCCGAATCATTAAATTGATATTTCTTTTAGTCTCCAGTATCTTAGAGCAGCTAGAAGTAGAAGCCTAAAATTGTGGAACTGTAACCCATACCAAACTCTGAAATCTGTTCTACAACTAATTGTGGTGCTGTGCTTTGAAATTTATTGCTTTTTTTGTATATATGTTATTTTTCACAAGAAAGAAAAAAAGTCAATTGTGATGAAAAAAAGTATCTATTCCTTCTAGCCTCCTGTATTCTGGAGCAGTGAAAAGAAAAAATCTGAGATGAGGGTATGGGAGCCCATGAAAAACTCTGGGATCGTCCTGTAACTACTTGTTGAAGAGTGCCCTGAAAATTATTGCTTTTTTCTTTCAAAAAAGTACACATAATTATTATTACTTTTTCTGATTATAAAAATTTTTAGGAGAAAGATTATAAAATATAAAGAAACATACTGGGGAAACAAAAATCATTTATAACCCTGCAACTCATAAATAGCCACCATTACCATTTGGGGCATTTCTTTCCAGTTCTTTGTAAAAAAAAAAATTACATCTATATATATGCCTATTTATTTCATATTTTTGTACCCTGCCTTTTTTATAGTAGGTTAACATTACACAGTGGTCATTTGTCTACAGATTAAATATTCTTCTGAGCATGATTAAAAAAAAAAAGAACCAATACAAATAGTTTTAGAGAAACAAACTTATCTGCTGTCAGGGTGAAAGGGAAGCCATTTTGGTCTTGAATGGGATTTAAAAGCCTGTGCTTAAATATTGCAGAGTTTCTATTTGGGATAATGGAAAAATTTTGGTAGTGGATTGTGGTATAGGAAGCACAATATTGCAAGTGTAATTAACAATACTGAAATACGTATTTGAATGGGGTTAGATGTGGAAATTTTAGGTTGTCTATGTTATTAGAATAAAAATTTGAGAATAGTCACGGGACTGTACAACCTAAATAGTGAGCCCTAAAGCAAACTATGGTCTATAGTTAATAGCACAATTATAAAAATGTTTATTCATCAATTGCAACAAGTTACCAAATTAATGTAAGGTATTGATAGAGGAGTTTGTGGGCACTCTGTGTTTTATGCATGATTTTTCTGTAAGCCCACAACTTCTCTAAGAAAAAAATGTCTGTGCCAAATGGCATTCTAGGACTTTTAGACATGACCTCCCACAGAGATATGATGGCCAATAAGAAAGAGCTTCTCAATGGCTTTCATGTTTTATGAGTTCTGCCTATGTTGCCTCTGGGAAAGAACATAGAGTCCAATGCTGGCTGTAAGTCTGGATCTGATACAACATCTATTAAGACATTGAGCATAAATTCAACTTCCCCAAGTTGAATTCTTGATATTCTCACAAGCAGTGTGGACAACTAAAGCTATAGGCTGAGGCCTCAATCTTGGGGTTAGTTCATATGAAACTTAACCCCACAAAAGGATAGGTCAAGCCTACTTAAAATTAGGCCTAAGAGTCACCTGCAAGAGAACCTCTTTTGTTGCTCAGATCTGGCCTCTCTCTCCAGCTGACACAACAAGCAAACTCACCACCCTCCCCCTGTCTACGTGGGACATCACTCCCAGGAGTGTGGACCTTCCTGGCAACGTGGGACAGAAATTCGAGAATGAGCTGAGACCCAGCATCAAGGGATTGAGAAAACCTTCTCAACCTAAAGGGGGAAGAGTGAAATGAGACAAAGTGTCAATGGCTGAGAGATTCGAAACAGAGTCAAGAGGTTATCCTGGAGGTTATTCTTATGCATTAAGTAGATATCACCTTGTTATTCAAGGTGTAATGGAGAGGCTGAAGGGAACTGCCTGAAAATGTAGGGTTGTGATCCAGTAGCCATGTTTCTTGAAGATGATTGTGTAATGATATAGCTTTCACAATGTGACTGTGTGATTGTGAAAACCTTGTGTCTGATGCTCCTTTTATCTACCTTGTCAACAGATGAGTAGAACATATGGAATAAAAATAAGTAATAGGGGGAACAAATGTTAAAATAAATTTAGTTTGAAATACTAATGAAAGCGAGGGGTAAGGGGTATGGTATGTATAGTCTTTCTTTTTCTGTTTTCGTTTTATTTCTTTTTCTGTTGTCTTTTTATTTCTTTTTCTAAATCAGTGCAAATGTTCTAAGAAATGATGAATATGCAACTAAGTGATGATATTGTGAATTACTGATCATATATGTTAATGTTTTAGTTCATGTGTTAAATTTTTTTAAATTAATAAGTAAATTAAAAAAAAAAAAAAGACGTTGAGCTTGTGACCTTTCCAGGCTGTTAGTCATTCAAATTGTAGCTATTATTGTTGTCGTTGTGATTATTATTAATTCCCACTTAAAATGGAGGATTGTTATGTTAACTAAATGAGATACCACCTGCAAAGCGCTTAGCTCTCTGGCCTGTAGTAATTGCTCAGTAAATGATGGCTATTAGTAATAATAGCAGTACTAACAGCATCTGTAGTATCATTGTGTTATTGTTATATATGTTATAGAGTAAGCCTATGAAGTAAAACTTACCTTGAAAAGTCCTACACAGCTTCCATAAAATCCACTATGCATAATTTTGCATATATGCTGTCTAGCTAAATTATTTCTATATCATGATCAGTCTGGCATATGCTTACTGAATAGAACTTCAAGGGGACTTTTTCTTTTTGTTCATTTAGTTTTCCTGCACAGGGTGGGGGTTGACCATACACACACAGTTGAATTTGCATAAGTTAAGTGCATTAGATGAGACTTCGCTGATTTACTAGTAGTAGGGAGCTGGATTCCTCCAGTGTCACTGAGTGTGAGCCCCTCTCTGCTACTCCTTATTCTCTAAGAAAAACAAGAATAGAGAGTTTTTAAAAGACTGACCATGAGACTACTTTATATAGAATCACAAAATTTTAGAGTTGGAAATGCTGTTGATGGGTGCACTGGGTGGCAGAATATAAGAGTTCCAGATCCAACTGTGTAATTTACCAACCAGACAAGCTACTTAACCCCACTGCCTTTCAAATCCGCTCAAGGTAAAATGATGGGAAGGCTTAAGCTGCCTGCTTTCCAGGTTGTGGAGAATACAGTAATTGTTATAACAAAGATAATAGCAATAGCTAACACTTAGTAAAGGCTAAGTTACCCCTTGCAATCTTTACACAACCTTGGATGAGTGTTGTGTCACACTTGAACCGGCAGCAGGATTTGCCCCAAAAGGAAAAATAGGCTGTGCAGGTTTGAATCTTATGTACCCCAGAAAAGCTATGTTCTTTAATCCTCATCCAGTATTACTGTGTGGGATCTTTTTGATTGTTCCCATGGAGATGTGGCCCACCCAGTTGTGGATGGTAACTTTTAATTAGATGGTTTCCATGGAGATGTGTCTCCACCCATTGAAGGTAGGGTTGCTTACTGGAGCCCTTTAAGAGGGAACTAGTCTGGAAAAAGCTTCAGTGCCAGCAGAGCCCACATAGCCAGAGACCTTTGGAGATGCGGAAGGAAACCACCCCCAGGGAAGCCCTATGAAAGGAGGAGAGAAAGCTAGCAGATGTTGTCACATGCCTTCCCAGCTGACAGAGGTATTCTGGACTCATCAGCCTTTCCTGGGTGAAGGTAACCTCTTGTTGGTGCCTTAATTTGGACATTTTCATGGCCTTAGGACTGTAGACTTGCAACTTAAATTCCTTTTTCAAAGCTATTCCGTTTTGGTATATTACATCCTGGCAGCTTTAACAAACTAAAACATAGGGGGAGACCGAGCCGGGACTCCCTTAAACAGCCCCACAACAGGGCCTTTTGAGATTCCAAAGAAAGAGGCACTGAACGCCAGGATTATTAGTCCTTAAGCATTTATTAGGGGAACTTACGGACAGAGAGCTGCAGCTACCTCGCGACAGGCAGTGAAACTGGAAGAAGTTTACTTGTGTATGTTTGTACCTATGGCACCACCCTACAGGTTATATAGGGCTGAGGGACCAAGGTGGCTAAGTGTCAGGGGCTTGTGTGCAAGAAGTGGGAAAACATTTCAGCATGTGCACTTGTCTCAAAACAAGATGCACTTGGGGTAGGCAGAATTCAAGTTTATGGCAGTCAAGACTTGATTATGCTTCCAGGGAGTCATGAGCCTCCAGGGATGACTGTGGAAGAGGCAGGGGCGAGGCCAATCCTTGGTCAGGTAAGAGGTGCTATATGTATCATGCAGATGAACTAGTGCCCATAATTATCCACATTTTACACGTGCAGAACCCAAGACATCAAGAGGTGTGTCAAAGCACTTTGGAATCCAGAAAATGCCATAAAGTGTAGGGAGTGATTAGGGCAAGGACGGCAAGTCACATCCCCATTCTGGGCCTTCTTTTCTCATCTGTAAAATAAGAAAAATGAACTCTTTCAAGATACAGCCATAAGCAGGACCTTATGATGGGGTTACTTCAGTTACAATGTGGGCCAGCTCAATCAGGATGGGTCTTAATCCTATTTCTGGATCTTTTGTAAGCAGACTGAAATTCAGACAGAGGAAGAGAAAGCCAGATGGAGCAGCCAGAATCTGAACATCAACAGAACACAGAAGAGAAGGAAGAGACCAGGTGACATTGCCGTGTATCTTGCCATGTGACAAAACTGATGACCAAGGACAGCCGGCAGACAGCCCAAGAACATCACAGTCTTTAGAAAGTTTCACCTTGATGTTGCCTTGATGTGGGCATTCTGTCAGCCTGAAAACCATGAGCAAATAAATTCCCATGTTTTAAGCTAAACCATTGCATGGGATTTGCTTGAGCAGCCTAGGAAAATATGCTAAAACCCATGTCAGCATATTTTTTTGAAAACGATGTAAGTTATAAATTAATAGAACCAGGAATTGCAACAAGCCTCAGTAGGAAAAATTAAAATAAATTGAACCCAAACATGCAAGATTTAAACTGCAATGCAACAAACAAATAGAAAATCAGCATAATCCTGTATCTTTTTTTTTTTTGCATGGGCAGACATCAGGAATCGAACCTGGGTCTCTGGCATGGCAGGCGAGAACTCTGCCTGCTGAGCCACTGTGGCCCACCCACAACCCTTTATCTTTTTAAATAAATCAATTTATAATTAAAAACTTATCTATAAAGAAAATTTAGTGCTCAAGTGCTACCAGTAGTGAATTCTACCAAACATTTGGTAGAAATAATACTAATTATATGCAACTCTTTCAGTAAATAAAGGAAATGGGAACACTCTCCATCATATGTAATGAGGCTTATGTTTATACTGACAACAAAACTACTAGGCGGATATTATGGAAAACAAATTTAGGAAACTATGTCTATCGTTAAAAAAAACACAGAAATCCTTAGCAAGATTACTGTTATCCAAATATTAAAATAAATTTAGTAGATTGAAATGCTAGTGATCAATGAAAGGGAGGGGTAAGGGGTATGGCATGTATGAATTTTTTTCTCTTTTCTTTTTATTTCTTTTTCATAATTGATGTAAGTATTCTAAGAAATTATCACGATGAATATACAACTATGTGATGATATTGTGAGTTATTGATTATATATCAAAAAATGGAACGATCATATGGTAAGAATGTTTGTGTTTATATGTTATGTTTAATGAATAAAAAACCGCAATGAGAAACCAATACACACTATTAAAAATAAAACTGACTATAAAAAAAATTACTGTTATCCAACAATACATTAAAAGATAATGTACCATGACCAAATAGGGCTTACTTATCCCAGGAATACAAGACTGGTTTAACACTTGAACATCAATCAATTTAAATCACCATAACTAAAGGAATGGCAAAGAAAAGCTATAGATCCATCTCAGTAGACACAGAAAAATTATGGACCAAATTCAACCTCTATGTATATTCAAAACCCTCAGGAAACTAGGAATGGTTTTGGTCTTTTCTATCAAATTTTATCCTTACCTATCATATATAATGCAAATATTTCTTCCAGTTTCTTTTATCATTTGTACATGTGTACTGGCTGTACCAGATTTTCCTTGAATTTATTCATCAGTTTTCATTTTATCTGCACTTAAGTCTTATTTGGAATGTCTTTCCCTACAGCCACATTATCGTCTAGATGTTTTCTTCTAGAATATATATGGGTTTAATTTTGTTTGATTCTCTGAATTTCTGTGACAAAAAAAGTACTATGTGCATCTTTTTTTTTCCGAAAGGAAACCATATTTTCCTAAAACAATGTATTTAAAAATCCCATCAATTCAGCAGCACTTGAAAAATAATCTTTATCATATACAAATTTTAATATATATTTGTGCTAAAAAGAAAAAAAATTTCTTCTAGCCTCCAGTGTTGTTGAAATGTGCTTTGAAAATCATTGCTTTTCCTTTCTTCTCTTTGTATATGTTATATTTAACAATAAAAAAAACATTGGGCGGGCCGCGGTGGCTCAGCGGGCAAAGTGCTTGCCTGCTATGCCGGAGGACCTCGGTTCGATTCCCGGCCCCAGCCCATGTAACGAAAACGGAGAAACAAAATACAATAAAACAAGAAAATGTTTAAAAGATGTTTCCCTTTCTTCCTCTCTTCCTTCCTTCTATCCTTCCTTCCTTCTCTCTGTCTTTCCTTTAAAAAAAAAAAAAAAAAAAAAAAAAAAAACATTTAAAATATTTTTAAAAAGACACATCCAATGCATCAAGAATGTACATACAAAAGCTTGGAGTATGGTCTATGGTTTATAAACAAAAAGTAAAGTAAATTATTTCAAGAGCAAATTCTAATGAATTCACTTGTCAAGCTCGCTACAGCAGCTCTATTAGGTTCACATGTTGAAGCATGCATGCCATTTCACCTGTTAAACAAATCACCCCTTTCTTTTACGCTTATTTAACAAGCATGAATGCTTCAAAATGTTTTTAATTCTTCCCTCCCTGCAACACAATAAAAGGACCAAGGAACATTCCCAGTAAAGCCTGCTTAATGCTGGATTATAATACATTCATGGCTCCTTTGGATTGCTTTACTGAAATTATTTTCTTTTATTTTTTTTTATTGTGGTAACAATATAAAAAACAGAACATTTTCCATTTTGACCTTTTCTTGAGTGTACAATTCAGTGGCATAATTACATTTACAATGTTGTGCTACCATCACCCCAATCGTTACTAAAACTTTCATCATCCCAAACAGAAACTCTGTACCCATTAAGCAATAACTCCCTAAAGCCCCCCCACCCCACCCCTGGTAACCTCTAATCTCTTTTCCATCTATGGATTTACTTATTCCAGATACTGAAATATTTTTAATGTGCATTTTCTGCAAGGCAAGCAGAATTTATTTTCCCGTGTCTTAATTATAAATGGAACTTTTCTTTCCAGAAAGAAAGTCACCTATAATCCCTCTACTCTAACCCAGTAATCTTCATTCCTGAATGCTTCCTTCAGTGCATGTCCAGCTGTGTCCTTATTTTCCCACAGTTCATTCATGCATTGCACAGGCATTTATAGGGCCATACCGTGTACCAGGCACTTATTGTTCCTGTGCCTGGATATATATACAGTGAATAAGACAAAGTCTCAACCCTGGTGGCAAGCCCTTCACTTTTTAATTTTGACTTATAGCTTAAGCATTTTTCCATGTGTCCGCACTGAAAGGAGGAAGACAGAAAGACTTAAATAGGTATCTGTGGTTAAAGGGAATTAGTCTATATGCCTGTATGTCTCATTTAACTTTAATCTGCACTACAACCCTATGAGGACAGAAATATCATTTTTTAAGGCTGTGAATAGCTTTATTGAAATCTATAAATAAACATGCACATTTCAAATGTAAACTCAAGTGAACTCAAGTGCAGACAAAATTTTTACCTCTGTCATGCAGGGGGTTAGTTTACATTTAAAAAAGAAAAAAGAAAAAAAACTCAAAGCAGCTTCTAAAATACCAGGATAAAAAACCAGCTTTAATATCAAGGTTTAAAGCAAAGCCATGATCAACATATCTCATTTATCCTGGTTAAATGTATTTCTTTTTTTTTTTTTTTACCCCCTTGGGAAGGCACCGGGAATAGAACCCGGATCTCCGGCATGGCAGGCAAGAACGCTGCCACTGCACCATCATTGTCCGCCTTTGTTTTACTTTTAAATGCTAACATAACTAATTCACCAAAGTGGGCACTCACAGAGTGAACTGTTATTTACAATACACAATTTTATAATCTCTTGTGTTTGATTAGTTCAAGCGAAGAACATTATACTTTTGCTTTAATAACAGTGGGACACAAAGCACAAAAATATTATCTTGTCCTCCCTTTACGTGTACAGAAATCGAGGCTCAGCGAGGTTATCACTAGCTTAAGATCACATCGCTACGACTTGCAAAGCCAGAATTGGAGTCCTAGTCTGCATTGCCCCAAACACCTCCCTGTATTCTTCCTGTTCTTCCTTAGGGAGCTTTGATTCCGTTTCATTTTTCTCTTAGGGGAAAGCACGAGGGGGGTGGGGTGGCAGCAGACAATCACCCTGAATCACTTCTGGCATGAACCACCTTTGGCTCAATTTCATAAGCACGTCTAGATTTAAAAGGAGATAGAAGTAGACATGCAATTTAGAGAAAGTGAAAAAAAAATCAGGAACTATATCTTTCTTTTTTTGCTCATTTCTCACCTCAAGCCCCTCATTTTTGTTTGGAGAAACAACTGAGAAAATGGTGCAAAGAATCTATTCAGAACAGCATCTGTTCTACTCTGCCAAAGCTGCAGGATGCAACACACCAGGGATGATTGGCTTTTTTTTTTTTTAGGTGCATGGTCCAGGAATGGAACCTGGGTCTCCCACATGGAAGGGGAGCATTCTACCACTGAACCACCTGTGAACCCAGGATTGGCTTTTAATAAAAGGGGATTTATTTCGTTAAAAATGCATAGTTCTTGCCAATCATTTTCAGAAAGTGCTAGCCACGCTTACTATTAAGGAAATGTTTTTGCTCGTTTGAGAACCCATCGCAGTTCTTTGGTCAGATGATCGGTGTAAATACCCAGTACGCTTATGAGTTAGTTGGTAGACATTTTCTTTCGTTGGAGTTACTGGTTAGGGCCTTCCAATTTGGAAAAGGAGCACAGAACTGTTGATCTGGATTGATGGATCAAAAGAGAACTTTTTCCGTGCCTGGAGAACATCTAGTAGACAACCTTCAGCCAGCCTCCAAAAGTTGTTGAGAAACCTCCACCCGCCTCCCCAACCTCCTCCTGAGATACTCCCTCAGGGTCTTACGGGTATAAAGCACAACACTAATATATGTTTTGCTAGATCTCAGTTCAAGTGCCCCTATTTATTTCAGTAAGAATATATGTATCCCAGCCACATTTCATTGTCTTTGTTTAGTTGTTATTTGTTTCTCTTTTCCTTTATCCCTTGCCCTTCGGCACCCCTTTTAAGAGTTTTGCTAGTGAATCTTACTCCACATAGACTTTTTGGTTTGTGAAGCAGCGGTTAAGGGCACAAGGACAGACACGGGGACATTTATGTAAATACATCTTTAATCATTACACTGCAGCTGGACAGTGTGTAGTATTTTCCCAGTCAGCTTTACCATACTGACATCAATCATTTGAGAGAAATTATTCAGATCTTATTTCTGTATCTGTGGTAACAAAACATTAACAAAAAGATTTTGTTTGGAAGCTTACCCCGAACTCCAAGCTGTTTGCTCACATTAACAAATTAAAGTGCCTGAAGCATAATTCATTCTTGACCTGTATACTAAAAACCCTGTTGTATTGATTTTTTTATAATAAGCCTTTTTACCTCTGTGTAAAAAATATATATACAAGTGTATGATGTACATTTTAGTTCTTAACTTTCTTTTATGGTTTCTAATATGTATGACCAATGTAGCCATTGCTTTAAACTGTACCATGTAAATATAAACGCATCCTATCTGCTGAAAAAAAAATGCATAGTTCTTTAGAGGAAAGTCAGCTAACTTTCATCTGAGGTTCTCTCTTACACAGGAAGGCACAGGGCGATCTCTGCTGGCCTTCTCTCCAGGCTTCTGGGTTCCAACAGCTTTCCCCAGGGTGATTCCTTTCCACATCTCCAAAGGTCTGGGCTGAGCTGTGAGTGCTGAGGTGAGGTGTGCCAAGCTTTTTGGGCTGTGCTACATAGCGCTCTCTCTTTTAAGCATCCCATGAATTAAATTAAACATCACTTAATGTGGAAGGCACTCCCCTTAGCTGACTGCAGATGTAATCAGCCTTAGATGAGTTTCACAGGCTAATGATTCAAATCCACAGCAACAGAACTAGGCACCATCACCTGGTCAAGGTGACATCTGAACCTAACTACCACAGCATCATACACACATTACTAATAGTAATGAGGCAGACTAGTAAAGGAATGCCAAAGAACCACAGTTTTATTGCATCCATGCACCAGTGGTTGAAGGAAGGCCAGGGTCACCTTGAACCCCTAAAATATCTCCCAGGTAATAACAGCAACAAAAAGAAAGTTTTAATATCAGGAATCCCTGGATAGCCATGCAACATTTTACAGTCTTCAACCCCTATACAACAGTTTCTCAACTATGAGCTATATACCAACACTTTCTATTGTTGATCTAGATTAATTTCATTACACTCTTACTTAAATGTGTGCTAACATTAAACAAGACATAAACCCCTTGTTCTTACAGCAGTTAAACAACTAAAAATCAAAGCGGTCTCGCATACCAAACGCAAACAAAACTACAAAATCAATAAAATTCAAATCACTAACACTAGTTTAATATGCGGAGAGTGTTGTTTGGCTGAAACCAAATCACCCTTCCCAATGTGAATATTGACATGTGTGCTGTTAAAACACTTCCTCTGAATTAGCTATGATATTATCTGCCTTGATTTGGAGCAAATACATCAGTGCATTTAGTTCCACCTCTGCTCCTTGCTCTTGGATCCAAGACTACTAAAATAGTACTCTTTGGTACTATTGTGATTGACAACAGAAATATAAAAATTGCATGACAGTGTTTGGTTGTGAGATTGTCATCCACTTTATGCAGGGAGACAACATGAGGACTACGGTTTCAGAAATGCTAACGCTCTTACAATGTGACTGTGTGATTGTGAAAACCTTGTGTCTGATGCTCCTTTTTTACCTAGGGTATGGACAGATGAGTAAAAAATATGGATAAAAAATAAACAAATAATAAGGGGAACAAAAGTTAAAATAAATTGCGTAGATGGAAATACTAGTGGTCAATGAGAGGGAGGGGTAAAGGTATAGGATGTATGAGTTTTTTCTTTTTCCTTTCTTTTTCTGGAGTGATGCAAATGTCCAAAAAAATGATCATGGCAATGAATACACAACTAGGTGAAGGTATTGTGAGTCATTGATTGTACACCATGTAGGGAATGTTTGTATATTAAGAATGCTCATTTGTATGTTGTTTTATTAATAAAAATATATTTTTAATGAGGGTGATAATAATAGTACTTCAATTTTGCCTGCAGAAGCAGGCATCATGAACCTCTTTCTTACCCTGCATGACGTTTTAAGCCTGAAACTGTGGAGAAATTAGAAGTCACTCTAATTTCTAATTAGAAATTAGAAGTAACTGTGTTACTTCCATGCTCCTCTGTAACTTGAGAGCCAAATGGAGTTGAGCAAGTTGCAAAAGATATTTCTCTGGCCTCCCACCTCACCCTCCCGATAACTGCACATGCTATCCCAGGTTCATATTTTAGAACAGAACTGGAAAATGTGATTGAGCCTAAAAAGGGAAACAGCTGGCAATGCCTGTAAATAGACAGTTGAGGATCTGTTGAACCCATGTCACAAGACAGCTGTTTTTATCTGAAGCCCACCAATAAGGGAGTGTTTTTGGCTTCCTGGCCTGGCGTGAAACCCTTGATTCCTGAGGCCCCCAAGGTTGAAAATAGCCCAGCCACCTGCCAATGGTTGGTGTATTTTTAGGACTAGCAGGATTGGAAACAGAGCTCTGTATTCCTGGAATTTGAGCCAGGCTGTGCTGGGTGGGTCTCTCACCTCCATTGGGTTACTGGGTCCTGGGCTGCTGGACTGATTCCAGCAGCCAGGCAGAGAAGAGGAGAGAGAGCTTGGAGAGGAGCAGATTCGACTCAAGGAAGGAGGTGGGACTTGATTGTTGGGTGAGAGGGCTGAATTCACAGAGAATGGGCTGAGTAGACAGACGGTCATAGCTAGCAGGTACTTGGGTAAAGGTTATAGGAAAGTTGCATAAACGGTAGGATCCCATAAAGAGCAGAAATCACAGCATTAGCTCTTTTTTGTTTGTTTAATAAAACGTGTAGTTAAAAGTTATTATTATTACTTCCTACCAATCTTTCAGACAAAAAGCCGAGCACATTTGAAGTTGTCCAAATACCATGTATTTGTCAATTATAACAGATGAATCTAAAGATCTTGTTCTCTTCCTCCTCTTATCCCCACCTCATTCAAGAGAAAAATTTTTCTACTTGTCACACTATGAGTCTCATTCTCTCTCCTAAGTGATTTATCAAAGTCATACTTCCAAACCAATACAGCATTCCTCCTAAGCAGAACAGAGAGGGAGAGGGGGAGAGGGGGAGGAGGAGGGGGAGATGGGAAGGGGGAGAAGGGGAGAGAGGGAGAGAAAGAGAAAGAAAAAGGAGAAGGGAAAGGGAAAGAAATAAAAGAGCTCAGGGGAGATGACTAGAACCTCATCTGAGAGTCAGACAGCTCTTCCCTGGGAAAATAATATTATTAAAGCTGATAGTACACAAATGTTCATAGCAGCTTTATTTGTAATTGTTGCAAACTGCAAGCAACACAAATGCCTATCAACTGGCGAATGGATAGACAAATTTAGTATATATAAACAATGGAACACTACTCTGTAATAAAAAGGAATGAGCTGTTGATACATCCAACAACATGGATGAATCTCAACATTATTATGCTGATTGAAGGAAGGCAGAGCAAAATAGAAAGGACATATTATATGATTCCATTTATGTAAAACTCTAGAAAATGCTAACTAACATACAGTGACAATAAGCTGACCTGTGGCTAATTGGATAGGGAAGCTAAGGAGGGGAGGGAGAGGTTACATAAGGGCATGAGGAAACTTTGGGGGGTGATGGCTATGTTCACTCTTGATTGTGGTGATGGCTTCACAGACGTCTAGAAAAGTCAAAACTTGCCAAATTGTGCACTTTAAATATGGGCAGTTTATTTAGCGTCTATTACACCTCAATAAATCTGTTTGGAAAAATATTTTTTATTTTTGTATATAACCTTGAAACTTTGTATATTCCTTGAAACTTTGGGTATTTATGTGACACCTGAGACTCAAGGTTAGAGCACTGAAGCTATGAAAGTCAGCATTACCCCATTCAGAAACTGTTTAAAAAGCTGAAAAAGTGATCAGACTTTGACTAGAGATATGATTGACGCTGATCTGGATAGGACTAAGGCAAGTCAGAATACTGGGTAAACGATGATATGGTCCATATTTCCAAGCTTCAACTTTTGTACAAGACCAAAGGGAGAGATGTTTATTTGGTGCAAAATTTATATTTTGGGTAGCTCATTATCTAATTTAACATGTATGTTCAGTTTATTTGAACACCACAATTACATGGAATCTTAAATAGGGCATGAGATCTTGTTGGTTTGTACAGGTTAATGTGATGCCCCGATACAACTTTGAGCAATTTGGGCAGAGAATAAAAAGTGTTTGCAAAATCCCCTTGAGGGCTGGGGAGAAAGGAGGAAATATTCAACTTCCCCATCTGGGGAATTCCTGATATTTTCACAATCAGTGGGGACTACAAATTCAATAAGCTGAGCCCTTGATCTTGGGGCTTGCCCCTAGAAGCTTATTCCTGCAAAGAAGAAGCTAAGCCCACTTATAATTATGCCTAAGGGTCACCCCCAGAGAGCCTCTTTTGCTGCTCAGATGTGGCCTCTCTCTCTAAGCCAATTCATGGGGTGTAAGTTTCCCTGGCAACGTGGGACCTGACTCCCTGGGATGAGCCAGGACCCAGAATCATGGGATTGAGAAAGCTTTCTTGACCAAAAGGGGAAAGAGAGAAATGAGACAAAGTGTCAGTGACTGAGCGATTTCAGAGTCGAGAGGTTATCCTGGAGGTTATTCTTATGCATTCTATAGATATCCCTTTTTAGTTTATAATGTGTTGGAGTGGCCGGAAGGAAGTATGTGAAACTGTTGAACTGTGCTCCAGTAGCCTTGGTTCTTGAAGACAACTGTATAATGATATAGGTTTTACAATGTGACTGTGTGATTGTGAAAACCTTGGGTCTGATGCTCCTTTTATCCAGGGCATGGACAGATGGGTTAAAAAATGAGCATAAAAAATAAATAAATAGTAGGAGGGGATAAAGGATAAAAATTGGGTAGATTGAAATACTGGTGGTCAATGAGAGGGAGGGGTAAGGGGTATGGGATGTATGAGTTTTTTTCTTTTCCCTTTTTATTTCATTTTCTAGAGTGATACAAATGTTGTAGAAAGGGTCATCACATATGTGATGATATTGTGAGCCACTGATTGTATACTGTGCATGGACTGTATGTGTGCGAAGATTTCTCAATATAAATATATTTTTAAAAAGTCTAATTTGAGGGAGATGCAAGGGTAGCTCAGTGGTAGAATTCTTTCCTGCCATGCAGGAGACTGGGTTTGATTCCCGGCCCCTCCATTCCCCCCACCGAAAAAGAATCAACAAATAGTGCTGCAATAACGGGATCATCACAGGGAAAAAGAATGAAATGTGACCTCCACCATACAGCATTCAAAAAAAAATTTTTTTTTAATTAACTTGAGACCTGAAAATTGAATAGAGGGAAATATTGGTGCTGGTATGTGGTTTGTGAGGTGGGGAGTGATGGGATTGGGTAGAGAGCACTCCATGTAGATAACAGTGTGCAAGGGTCCTGAGGTAGGGGGGGAAGAGTATGATATATTTGAGGAGTTTAGAAAAGGCCTGTTTGGCTGGAACTGAGAGACCAAAGGGAAAAGTGGCAGGAGATAAAGTTGAAGAGGCAGCAGGGGCCAGACCATACAGGGGCTCATATTTATCTATTCTTTCAGCACAAATTTGCTGAATGCTTACTATGGTTCCAGAAGTTGTTCTTGGTGTTTGGGATATAGCTATGATCAGAAATAAAGATCCATGACTTCATGGAAATTATACTCTAGTAGGGGGAAACAGACCATAAACAATAATTGTAATACAGTACATAGAATGTTAGACATTGATAAGTGCTATGGAAAAAATAGGAGAAGTATAGCAGGATGGGGGTATTGGGAATATGGGGTGTGTGATGGAAGATGGGGGTCGGAGTGGGAGTAGAAAAGGGGAATTACAAGGTTTGTTCTTTATCCTAAGGGCAATGAAAACCTATTAAAAGATTTTAAACAAAGGTGTGACATGATATTTATTTTTAAGAAAGATCACTGTGGCTGCCTGTGGAATGATGTGGATAGATTGAAAATAAGTTAAGGAAGTTAAATCAATAGGATTTGATGATTGTTCAGATACGCGAAACGAGGAAAATGGATGAAACAAGGATATACTCCTATGATTCTGTCTTGTATAGCAGGATGAATGATGGTGTCACTAACTGAGATAAGGATCATTAAAAGATGACCTGATTTGAAATAGAAAATCATGATTTTTATTTTGGACATTGTTTTGGTGTGCTAAAGCTGCCAGAATGTGATATACGAGAAACGGATTGACTTTTACAAAGGGGATTAATTAGATTATAAATTTACGGGTTTGAGACCATGGAAATGCCCAAATTAGGGCATCCAGAGAAAGATACCTTGACTCTGAAGAAAGGCCACCAGCATCTGGAACACCTCTGTCCGCTGGGAAGGCACGTGGCTGGCATCTGCTGGTCCTTGCTCCTAGTTCGTTACTTTCAGCTTCTGATTCCAGTGGCTTTCTCTCTAAGCATCTGTGGGTCCTCACTTAGCTTCTCCAGGGCAAACTATGGGTTTCATCTCTTGGTTTGGCATCTCCAAATGTCTGTGTCTCTTGGTTTCATCTCTCTGCCCTCTGTGTTGCTCTGAACTCTCTCTATGTTTTCTGCCTTTATTTTCTTCATAGAGGACTCCAGTAAAAGGATTAAGACCCACCTTGAATGGGCAGGGTCACAACTCCCTGGAAAAAAACCAATCAAAAGGTTCCACCCACGACTGGGTGGGTCACGTCTCCGTGGAAGCAACCTAATAAAAAGGTCCCAACCAAACAATAGGTCTTGCCCCTACAAGATTGGATTAGAAGAACATGACTTTTCCAGGGGTACTTGACAGTTTCAAACCAGCACAGATGTGGTGAATGAAATTCCTGTGTGACATCTTAGTGGAGATATTGAATGGGCAATTATATAGGTCTGGAGCTCATAGAAAGTACCTGGACTGGAGGTCTAGATCTGGGAACCAGCAACATATAGATGGTAGAAGCAATTGAAGTGGATGAGATCAACCCTGACTATTTTGTTCTTCTGGTCTGTTTGCTCTCCCTCTTTCTACAATGAGCATTTCACACTTCCTCCATCTTCTTCAAAACTTCACCACCCCTACTCAAGCAACACACAAACACACTCCATGATGACCATCACAAACACCACCATCATCAACTGAGACCCAGATCTCAATCACTTCTGAATCTTGCCCACCAATCCCTCTCTCTCTTATATACTTTCTCCCTCCTACCATCATTATACATGCTTAAGTCTTGCACCTCTTTAGAACAACTTTCCTTGACCCCACTTCCCCGTCTAGCTATGATTGCATCCTTTTTCCCTTCACTGTTAAACTTCTTTAAAGTGTTGTCTAGTCTCACTGCCTCCATTTTTCACTTCCTACTAACTTCTTAATCTTCCTTAATCTGTGTTCTACCCCCACCATTCTGCTGAAATCTTTCAAGAAGGTCAGCAGGCTTCTTGCTTCCAAATCTAATGGACATTTCTTTATTCTCATCTTTAGTATCTCAGCAATACTTGTAACAGTTAAAAGCAAATACTGTCAGTTGTTCTCTTAAAGTGAAAGGCCCACTTCGCTTATTTATGTAGAAAATGTCTGCCAAATCCTCAAATCTGACTAGCCACAGGCAGTTAGTCATTCTTTCAAGTAAAAATGTAGTTCCACAGAGACCAGCAGGAGTTAGAAACAGGGTAAGATAATGGGTAATTGGAGCTGAAGGGATGCACACTGTGCAACAGGACTAGATACAAAAACTCAAAAATGGACAGCACAATAATACCTAATTGTAAAGTAATCATGTTAAAACACGGAATGAAGCTGCATCTGAGCTATAGGGTTTTTTTTTGTCTGTCTGTTTGTTTGTCTTTTTTTTTTCTTTTTACTATTATTATTATTATTTTTTCCTCTATATTAACATTCTATATCTTTTTCTGTTGTTTTGCTAGTTCTTTTCCTGAATCGATGCAAATGTACTAAGAAATGATGATCATACAGCTATGTGATGATGTTAAGAATTACTGATTGCATATGTAGAATGGAATGATTTCTAAAAAAAAAATGTAGTTCCATGAAAAAAGTGGATTATTCCATTTCTAGTTCAACTGAGCTGGTGCTTTTTCTTGAGACTGCCATCATTCTTTGGTATGCAGAGGAAATTCTTTATCCTCACTTCTTATTTTGTCACACAATATTAAAAAACATGATGTACTAAAAAAAGTGGGGGGGGGATACGAGGGTAGTTCAGTGGTAGAATTTTCGCCTGCCATGTGGGAGACTCAGGTTTGATTCCTGGGCCATGCGATCCCCCCACCAAAAATAGAAAAAAATTCAACAACTGGTGCTGAAATAACGGGATAGTCACATGGAGAAAGAATGAAACATGACCCCCACCATATAGCATACAAAAACAACAAAACAACAACATGTACTGAAGGGTTTAGGTTTAATAAACTAATATCTTTTAGTGCTTCATCATGTGAAAGAACTTTTTTGTTTCTGCAAGTGCATGGCAAAGAAAACTACAAAGACTACTAGTACAGTTTGGGGTCACTACCTTGATTCATGCGAATGCACCAGCAATTTTACTCACCATGATTTTGCCTCAGTGAAAATGTCCAGATTTTTTTAAAGGCAAATAACGTTTATTATTCAAATGGTTTTGACCTTTGACCTTGTGGACCCCTGGTAAGAGTCTCAGGGATCTCCACAGACCAAATTTTGAAATCACTGTTTTAGATTACTCAGTATTGACCCCTAAACCAGTTAATCGAGTCATATTCCCTGAGGGGTGGATAGTGGGAAAAAGTGGGATTCTGTTAGCATGGAAGAGAAACAGAATCTAGTGTTGATAACCAACCAAGTGTCTCTTTATTGGATAAAAACAGACAGGCATAGTGGAGTAATTAAAAGGGAAAGCACCATAATAGGTTTAACTAGAAAGTGGGATTTAAATTAGAATAAGTTTCTTCTGATTACAAGGTCAAGGATGTAACTGGTGAAGTGAGTGGCTGTGTGGAGAAGGTTACTGGAGGCAAACAGGTCAAGGAATAGAATGGCCAGGATAATGAATGGGTTAACCATGTAGACAAGGAAGGTCCACAGGATGATGGCGGCAGGGCTTGGGATAGAAAGGAAGACTAAGAACCAATTGCTGAAGTCTCAAGTTAATGAAGAAGAGTGGCCAGGAGGTCGGTAGACAGCAGGGACCAAGATGGGAAAGCATTAGCATAGCCAAATGGTATGGACCCTTTTTATAAAAGAGAATGATGGGTTGAAAGTGGCATTTCCCAATGTGGAGGACACCAACCCCACTTCCAAGCCAGTATGTGGGGTGTTGAGGGACTAGGTAACCACCATTCAAGAGGGCTACAAAGGAAATTGTGTCCTCATAGTAAAATCAGGTTTCTGTTAAGGGAAGGAGGTGGCCAAATAAATGCTCAGAAAAGGCGTTGAGGATATAAAGGAATGTGATAGTTATATAGCAGCCATTCTAGAAAGGGCATGATGGAAGTTTTTGGTTGCTGAGAGATGATTGGGACTTTGAGTAAGGAGAGAAGAAGCAGAGGGTCACGATGAGAATACTTGGGAAATGGGAGACTTGGGAAGAGGAGAGAAAATATATTACTACAGGGGCTTGCAGTTGGACCAGACTGTCTGAAAAGTGACCTGAAAGCTGCTCTACATTTAGTCCTGACTGCCTCAGAAAGGACTGTGCTCAGGCCTCCGGATTTCAGCTATGGCTTAAATACCAGGCCATGAGGCTATGGTCTCCTGAGGATATAGGGGATAAGATGGAGATTGAGTGGTGTGGGAGGTGATGGTTTTGTACTTGTTAGACTAAAAGACACTTAATGTTGTTGTTTTTTTTTTTCTGAACAAAGGGAAGTCTTCCTCAAAGGAGTGTGTAAATCCATACCTCTGAAGTGATGGAAGATCCTTGCAACTTTGAAATGAACTCCTCCATTTTCTAACAATCACAGTCAAGTTATTTAAAACTGTAGAGATTTCCACCAGAGCACTGTTCAGATACAGCCAATCATGATTGTGTGCTATAAGTAGAACAAAAATATTGTTAGGCAAAAAAAGGCCATGGGATTGTTATTACCAATAGGTCCAAAAAGAGGCTGTTGTAGTTTGCTAGCTGCCGGAATGCAACACGCCAGAGATGAATTGGCTTTTAATCAAAGGGGATTTATTTCATTAGTTCTTCAGAGGAAAGAACTAGGTGCCTTCACCTGGCCAAGTTGACAACTGACTCCAACTACCACAGAGGCAGGACTGTTTTAGGCTTAAATATTGCAAGATGCTCCTCCAAACAAACAATGTAAAGATATTTATAACCTATACATAAATAATATCTGGTTTGTCATTATGTGGTTTTAGGCAATATAGCTACAACTAATCATTTCCATTGTGGCCAATTTTACCGAAAATGCTAAAAGAAAGGAAACAGCTTGTGTTGCTAATGAATAAATTGCCATACCAGTTTTCTGGCTGATTTTCAGAGCCTTGTTAATGTTGTTGACCACAAGAAAGCATCACTGGACCGAAAGCTCCTTGGTCCTTTGCAATCACAAGAGGACAAGCAAATCATGTGTGTTTGTCACTGCTGAGACTATACAGTTAAGCAAGCTCGAGTATCCCAGCTCAGAAGTACCATTGGCCAATCAAAGTGTATTTTGATGACATAATCATTTGTAACTTAGTTTTTATTGGCTAAATGTGTTAACCAATAAAACATATGGAAAATATGTTTTCATTTGGGAGTTTTGCTTCGAAGAGTAGGAGCTTGTTTGCGTGTGTATAACCAGACTGAATTAGAGTTGGTTTCTTAAACATGGAGTTTAGGTATTTTAAAAGTTGAATTTCATTTATTTAGTAAAGTTGATGATTCTAAATCTATTTCTAGAGTCTGATTTCACTCCAAATAACATTAAGAATATGTTTCATGCAGTTATACAGAGAGCCTCAACATTCAAAGTCAGTAGGATTAGAAAGGATAACAAAGAAAGTTTCTTGTTGAAAAGCACATCTTCATGATTGTTACCCATCTGACGTGTTTTTTTGTTTTTATTTTTTTTTAAGATATCTTCTCTTTGATTTTGAAAAAATGCCATTGTTTTCCTCTTAGGCTGCTTAAAGCAAGTACCATGAAATGGTTCACCTTGAACAATGGGAATTTATTAGTTTACAATATTGAGCCAAAGAAAATGTCCAAATCAAGGCTATCAGCAAGGCATTGTTTTCTTCTGAAGACTGGCTGCCAGCAATCTGTGGCTCCTCTGTCACATGGCAAGGCACATGGTAGCGTCTGCTGGTCTCTCCTTTCTCTTCTGGATTTCCTCACTTCTTGACTCTGTGGCTTTCTCTCTCTCTCTCTGTCTGCGTTTCACTCTGTTATAAAGGACTCCAGGAATAACAATAAGACCCATCCTGGGCCACTCCTTAACAGAATTAGACTCATCCAAAGGACCTGCTTACAATTAATTCACACCCACAGGAATGGATTAATTTTAAGAACATGTTTTTCTGGGGAACATGCAGCTTCAATACATCACACCTGTATTTTAACTTTTAATTAGTTCTAATAACTACTATTAATTGAATATTAATTATGTGCATTCCTCCAACCCTCTATGAGATGGGTACAATTATTATATAGTTGTCCCCACTTTACAGATAAGAAAACTAAGGCAACAAGAGGCAAACTTGCCCAAAGTCACATACAGCTGCTAAGTGTCAAAGATGAAGTTTTAACTCAGAACTGAATAATTTTAATCCATGCTTATAACCACTGCACTGTGGTTTAGTATACCTGCCTCCTGCAGTGGATAATTGGGAAAATATTTAAAGCCGGATTATAGGGCTGGTCACTTTTGAAGTACAAAATCACATGACTGAAGTAAAGTATAATTATATACAAGCTACATCTTAAGTATATGTTATTGTAGGATCTCCAGGCCTTGTCTTGCTCATCATAATCATTGAAATAATCTCTGCCTCTGTGATGAAAGATTCCCAGATGTGCTGTGGCGTGCATGCTTACATTAAAAGACAAAACAAAAAAACACAACTTTTCAGGTCTATTAGTTCAGTCTGCCTTCTAAGTCATACATCTTGGATGCTTAATGAAATTTTAATGCTGCCCTTTGGCATGCTCCTTTAATAAGATGTCTCAGAAACCATCGTGCAGTTTTAAGCACTAAATTGAAATATATTTTCAATGTATTTCTGTATATTTCAACATATTTCTATTTAGTAATCTGGTAGATTTACTACCAGGGCACCAACCAGATTACTAAATAGAAAAATCTAGATTAGTCTGGCAGACTAGCCCTTTTTGAAAGACACTAAGGAGAAAAGCATAAAGGATGGGGTCACAGGTATTGGAAAGGAACAGAATGAAAGGGTGGAGACAACAAGACAGTAGAGAGCTATCCAGGGCATGAGAGGGGATCTCTTCTACAACCCTTAAAATTTTCAGCAAAGTTATCAAATTTAGAAAATGCTGAGTGTGTCTGGATTTCTAGTGGGAAATGGCAAAGGAGTAGAATTTCTCATCTGGGTTTGATACACTACAGCACCAAACCAGCATGCATAAATGTCTGAGGGCATGGTGGCAGACAAGTATGAGGAAGCAAAACATGGAAATTTTCTGGCAGCTGCTAAGACGTGAGTTGGAATTGGGGTTCTGGCCAAACCCAACCAAATCTAGCAGATGAGCCAAGCCAGTATCTGGGTTACACCATCTTTAGAAAGCATGGACTCCCCTTGAATTTTTGTAACAAAATTCCCTAGTCTCAGTGGTCCATGGCCTTTCTTTCTTCATCAGATGTTAGATTCTTACTACTGATAATAATAATTATAACGACCATGGACTGAGTGCCTTCTGTGTTCTAGTCTCTTTACAAACATGTATTTTTTTTCTCCATTCAGGCGACCCTATGAAGTAAGATTTTACAGACTAAGCACCCAAGATCAGAGAAGATAAGCAACTCACCCCAGTTCGCATAGCACATGACTCCTGGCTTATTCCAGTAAAGCACACTGCCTTGCACGTCTACAGTTGTTTTCTATATGCGCAAAGAATTCCTGACTTTTGCTTCTTTTCCCTTAGTTGTATACCTAAGATGGATTCCTTGTCTTGGTCAACTCTCATTAGCATGGTGAATAGAGAGCCTTGTGAAACAGTGTTGTAACCTGACAGCTGCAAAGGATAAAGTTGCCCTGGTTGCCAAAGCAGAGGGAAAAACCATTGATCACTCTGCCAACAGGCTTACTAAGTCATAGGCCCCTCTTGGGGTCACTGAGGCTAGTCCAAGCCCCTGGAGAGTAGAAATGCTCCCACTATTTAAAAAAATCAAATAAAATAATTCATAGACGTTGACATCTAGCAGGCAATTCAATATGTGTGCTTGACTAACTGGCAATTTCGTCATTTTTATTTAATTAATATGGGTCATAGGATGGAGGGGAAGAGAAATACAGAACAATTTATCTGTGGTTAAACGCTATAAGTTTGGGCAGGGAATCAGGGCAGAAGAACTAGAAATTTCTAATCAGACTTGCCACAGACTCATTCTGGTCCAGCTACCCCATTGTACAGATTGGTGAATTTTGTCGCAGAGGGAGGAGAAAGAATTTGTTTTGCCTAAGGCCGTACAGCTGCTTAGTGGGACAATGGAAATCGGTTTCTACTTTTGCAAAAAAAAAGTGTTCTGAGCAATTAAAAAAGGCTCTACCCTTTGCCCTGCCACCAAATGACTGATGCAATTATGATTCCTATTACTTAATTTTTCCAAAATGGGCTGTGGCAAGAATGAATGTGAGAAGAGATCTGGGCAATGACTCTAAAAATGAAATGGCAATGCAATATGTCTGGACTATCTAGAATTTAAAGTATGGTCTATATGTTCCTGGATTTGCCATGTGTCTAGATGAGTGCATGATGTATGGAGCAGTGTTACCAGCTCAGTATTACCAGCTCAGTGTCATTAGCTCAGTGTTATTAGCTCAAGTGTTATCAGTTCAAGTCAGTTCTTTGAAAGCTTACACAGTATGGAAGAAGCTCTTTTATTTCTTTCTCATGAGAAAGGGCACTCAGAAACAAGTGACAAGTGAGTGCAAAGTATGGGTGTGCGCAGGCTCCTTTTATCTTCATCCCTAACGCAAAGGAGTCCCTCCACCATTGGCTGGTTCACCATTGGCTGACTACATAGGAGTTACAATCTAGTCTCGGAAACTAGTCAATTAAAAAGTGAGTTTTCTGCACCTGATTTATCATAATTATTCATTTGCTTCTGTCCAATCACAGATAAAGTTGTGTTGAATCCTTCATTTGTGAATTTAGCTGCCCTTAGAGGGGACCAATCAAGTAAGCCTCATACTTGACCAATCACAGATGAGGGTAGGTTGAATTCTTCACTATCATATGTTCTTTCAGGGGGATGTGGGCCAGGTTAGAAGGTCAAGACTTAAATTACTTCCTTATTTCAGTGGAAGGAGTCTGTCATCCCTTACAATGAGAATGCAGCTGAAGCCTGATTGGTGTTCAACTCTGTTTTCACCTACATTCCAATCCCAGCCTTGCCTCAAGGTAATGAGAGGATAAGGCAATATTCCCTGCTCTTTCTCAAACTAACCTCAGGTCAAAAGCAGCAAACCCCGTGGATGAACCTCAAAAACATTATGCAAAGTGAAGGAAATCAGAAACAGAAAGCGTCATTGTGGCATAATTTTATTCTCGGCCTGTTGGCTTAGACCTGTGCACGCCCTCCTCTGTCCGTTGGACACGTCCGGATGGATGAACCTCAAAAACATTATGCAAAGTGAAGGAAATCAGAAACAGAAAGGGTCATATTGTATGATTTCACTTATGTGAATTATCCAGCATAGTTAAATCGATAGAGACAGAAAGCAGATTGGTGATTGCCGGGAGCTGGGGGCGGTGGGAGAGTGGTAGAAATGGAGAGTAACTGCTTAATAGGTATGGGTGTAATAATGTTTTGGAACTAGACAGAGGTGGTAGTTGCACAGCCTGGTGAATGCACGAAATGCCACTGAATTTTTCACTTTCAACTAGTTAATTTTATGTCTCTGGTGAATTTCACCTTGATATTTAAAAGAGCAGCACCTCAAAATGTAGGACCCTCACTGAGTCCGAATTCCAAGACTGCCAGTGCCAAAGCCAAAGGGGACTCGACTCTCCCAAAGTAACTAACCTAGGCTTTACCAAAAGGGAAACCATGCACTCTTCCAACAACGTTTGCTGATTTCCGACTCTGTGCCTGGTGTGCACGAAGCTAGGAGGTGAGGATATAGCCTTGAACCTATGCCTGCTGCTGCCCTCAGTGAGCTCACCATCAAGAGGGCGAGGCAGGCAGTACACAGACAAGTCCACAGGTCAGTTTAACCAAAGCACCTATAATATATCAGGTACAAGGCTAGCCACTGGGGAATCAAAGGGTTTGGAAAAGACCAAGTCCAGCTCTCAGCACCTAAGAGACAAACAGAAAAACAATGACAATACAAGACTGAACTGCTCTGGAAGTGTTGCCCAAAGCCACTGTTGCCCTGAGAAGATCCTGGAAAACCACCGATTGGATTGACACAGTAAAGGCCCCTGTTTAACATTTTGGCTTCAGCTGGTAAATCAGATTAGCTTCAAGCCACCTAGCCTCATGCCAAGTTCTGAGAGTGTTTGGGGCAGGGACAAGGAAATTCAACGGGAAGGTTTTGCTTATGGTTGTTGCAGGTATGGTTGTAATGCAGAAAAGTCTGTCTACCCTGCTCAAGCCTCCTTCCAAGCTTGTTTCACAAAGTGGCTTTCTCCTTATCTAAAGGAACTTCCCCAGAAAGGAATTTAAATACCTTCATTCTGATATCTAAATAACTTGCCTGAGGATAAGAATCACCCAGTGTCATTCCTAAATGTACTGTTTATCTTGTCTTTCTCCTGAAATTTTTATTCAGTAGGTAGGTGGGGTTGCAAGGCTCTGGGAATCTGTTTCTAACATCATCTAAAGCATTACCCCCAGGAATCTGCAATACAGGCTTTGATTTCTAATGTGGCATTTCAGACACACGTACCTAAGCAGTAGTGTTAAGATTTTTTTTTAATTGTAATAATAAAACAGACCTTATGTTTGAAGAGCATCTTATAGTTTACAAAACCACAGAAACCACGTTTATCACCACATTAGGACCGCCTAACAGCTTGGTGAGCTAAGCAGGTCCAGAATTCTTGTCCCTGTTTTGGGGGTAGGAAATGCCACCAGTTTAGCTTATAATTGGAGGGAACTCAAATGCGCATTAAATGATGCAAGAACCACACAAAAGATGTCCACTATTGCGAAAAGAATACTTTATTGCACAGATGTATACTAGGTCTGAAGGGATGTGGAGCTCAAGGATAACCTGAAGCAAACAGGAGTCAAAAGCCTCCGAAAAGTAGGAGATAGGTCTGCATTTGGAAATGCACTTATTTTTCTATGGCACCATGACATTTCCTACACTGGCTTCTCAAGTGAGCTGTACCAATTTATTTTCCACAACTACATATTGTACCATAAACCAGTCTGACCTGCAAGAGAAGTACAAGCTTTAGTACTTTTGCAATGCTCTGCTGCCTAACCAGTTTGTGTTTGCAAAAGCAACATGTGGTCACATCAAGATGGAGAAGTCCTAGTGAAGGGAGGATGGTTCCTGTACGAGGCCTTGCCGGGGTCCCTTCTGGGCCTAGTTAAGGGCTTGCTTCACATGCAATAGAGATGATTTCATTTCATTTCCTCAGACTGTGTTGATGTACAGTTGCCGAAAGATGGAAGCAACTCCATTGTCCATCAACAGATGACTAGGTAAACAAATGTAGTGTATATGTTCAGTGGGATATTACTCTGCCATTATCAGGAATGAAATTCTGACACATGCTATGCCAAGTCCAGCTCAAGCAACGGTTCAAATAGGGTCAGAAGGGGCAGTGGGAGATTGAGAAAAAACACAACACAGAGTTTCAGAGAAAGCGGGGGCTAGGGGGTTCATTGCCTGACTGAACACAGTGGCCCTGAGAGGCCAGCACAAGTTTATTTTATACTGCTTAACTACAGAATTTTAGATAAGACAGTGCAATATATGAGAGTGTGTTGACATAATGAATAGGGATACAGAATTTTCTTGAGAACAGAGGGAACATTAATTAGTCTGCTTGAAACTGCAGAGGCAGAACTTTCCCACAGTAAGGCCGGATTAGATGAGGTGCAGCCCAGGCTGGACCTCATCACACAGGAGACTAAAGGGCCGTGCCTCCAAGGTTACTCTGATGTGGCCTTGCCAGTAGTCAGAGGCTGGCTTCATGAAAGACCTAACCTGGGCCCCAGCAATGCTACAATATGGATGAACCTCGAAGTCATCATATTAAGTGAAATAAGCCAGACACAGAAGGACATATATTTTATGATCTCATTGATATGAAATAATTTGTGTATGCAAAATCATAGAGCACGAAACTAAAATACAGGTTACCAGGGTCCAAGGTAGAGTACGGAATGGGGAATAAATGCTTATTTGGTCCAGATTTTCTGTTTGGGGAGATGGAAAAGTTTTGGTGATGGTAGCATAACATTGTGAATGCAATTAACACCACTGAATGTGGTTAGAAGGGGAAATTTTAGGTTGTGTATATTTACCAGAATAAAATTTTAAGGAAAAAAACTTAAGATAATTCTACTGAGGTATTTTCTAAGATAAGGCACTGTGCTGGCAGCTGTGGGCAGGCTTTGAGGAATTCACGGACTGGGTAAGAGAGAAAGGAAGACATACACAACTACTGATTACTCAAGTCAGGAAGAATTGCATAGCAGAATAAACAATGTTCTATGGTGATGAAGCAGGAGCAAATAGTTTTTATGGAGGATTCTGGAAGATTTATTGGAGGACGTGGCATTTCTTCTGGGCTTTGAAGGATGAGTAGGTGTTCCACAGACGAAGAAGGGTATTTTAAATGGAGGGAATCTATGAACAAAGGTATCAGAGGCCCGTGTGAAAGGGACATCTACTGGCAACCCTTTGCTTGGGCAGAGTAACTAGGAAGAATTCTTTGGGTCTTGGACTTGTGGAAAGGGGGCCTATAGCCACTGCACCATACTCTTCCTTTCTGAACGTTATTAAAATTTAATTTTAAAAATCTATCTTTATCGATACTCCAAGGGTCCTGTGAAAGTTACTGAGTGCAGCTTCCTTTCAAGGGAGTGTACTATTTGGGACAGCTAGTATTGATTGAGTTGCCCCAGGCCCCACTGTCTTCCTTTATTACATTAGATTATTAGGTGCTTCAGAAAAGAATTATAGAGGACCTTATATATCAGGCTAGGAGGTTTGGAGTTGATCCTATTTAGACTTGATCTTGCAGAGACGTTAAAAGGTTTTAAGCAAAGCAATAACACGGTCACATATGCATTTTGGATAGATCTTTCTGGCTGCTGTCTGGGAGGTGGTTTACACAAAGGCTTTAAGGAGAGACCTATCTGGACGCTACTGCAGTTGTCCAAGCAAAAAGTCACGGAGCCTAAAGAGAGTCTGTAGTGCTAGGAAATGGAGTGGAGAAAAGTAGTCAATAAGACACGTCTCAAAGGTAGAACTCACTAGCCTTTGGTGGGTGGAACAGAGTGAGATTGGGGAGGAGTCAAAGGTGATTGCCCTAGCGTGAAGGGAGAGGGCCCTCCCAGCGAGTCTCCAATCTCCTTGAGGGGAGGGGCGAGGGGAGGGACTGCTTACTGGACCGAGAAGAAAGAAGTTTAGAGCAGAGAAGGAAGAAACCCGGAGAAGCCAGGGGCAACAGCGAGCTCCCATCCCCGCCTCCGACCCGGGCCCAGCCCCAGCCCCACCTCTTCTCCCACTTTCCACCCCTCCCACCCGCCCCCTCCTCCTCCCCCTCCCCCAGACACCGCTCATCCTCGAGGGCGGAGAGAGGTGGCATTTGAGTCCTCCGGTATCCCAGCAGGCAGTGCAGCTTAGAGACGCTGACAAAGGACCGGAGGAGCAGTCGCAGCTGCTTTCCGAGGAGCTCGTGTTCCCGAGGTGAGAGTCCCTCCACCGTCCCGTCACCCACTTCCTCCGACTTGGGGGAAAACGTGGAAGTTCCGCTGCGGAGAGACCCCGCGGAAAGAATGGCCCGTGCCCAAAACGCCAGCTTGGCTCTCCGACTGACAGCCGGGCTCCGCGGCGCCGGGATGCCGGCGGGAGGCGGGGAGGAGGCAGGCGGGGGTCCTGTCCGTTGCCCCGACGCCCCCAGATCCCGGCCCCACGGTCTGGCCAGCTGCTGTGTGTCTCGCTCTTGCCCGGGCGAAGGAAGGTTCGGGTGCCTCCCAGCGCCTGCCCGGCAGAGTTGGGTTGCCCCGGGGATCCGGCTCCGGGGACAACTCTTCGGCGGTCTTTGCGAGGAGGACTGGGGGAGGGAGGTTGGCAGGACAGTCCTCGTCCTTCGTTCTCCTTCCTCCGGCTCAGCGGGACCTCCCCACTCCTCCCACCCGCCTCCAGAGAGCAACTGGAAGGAAATCGGCGAGGCTGGAGCCAGGTGTCCCGGGCTGGCTTCTGCTCTGTTCTCTGTCTGGAGGGGGATGAAAGTGGGGGTGTGGGGACAGGCGGGGTGTGTGTGCGGGGCGGGGAGAGAACGAACGTCTTCTTGGAGTAATGGGGAGGAGGGTTAGGGGATGTGTGGCCTGTATCCTGCCCCCACCCTGGACCTCTGCTCAGGATCCCGACGGTTGCACAAGCTGCTCGGCTGTAAACAGGCTCACATGACCGGCTTCACGTGGAGCGGGCCGGTGTGGGGACCAGGGCTGGGAAGGCTGCGCCCCAGTCAGGTGGGGTTGAAGTCCTAGAACGGACCGTTTTATTCTGTCTCCCCAGCCCCCACCCCCCTCCCCAGCCCTTAATACTCTGCGGTTTCGCCTTTGGATAAAGGAACTGACATCTGTCCTCTCCGGACTGAAATAGAACCTTTGTGCCCCAGGAGAATCGAAGGGACCTCACGTCGGGGAGTGAAAAGGCAAATATTAAGTGAAAACGGTCCTGGATCTTTTTACCTTTACTGGAAGTAAGAGCAATATGCAAATCTGAAAGTTGGGGTCTTGCCCCAAAAGCGATTCTGTTCTTTTGAAATGCATTGGGGATTTTAATGTGAATCCCAGGTAGAGAGAAAGTCTACTTTTTACAGACAGGGCCCACATAGGATTTAATATTTTCTTGATAATAAAAATCTTGTCCAGACTTCCTGTAAGTCCTGGGAAATCCCATTACTTATAGGCTGTTACAGATAGCATATTGAGTAGGGAGTGGACGTCAATTTTTCGATTACTCGTGTATTTGGTATAAAGCAGTGGGAAGTTTGGGAAACAGGAAACAAGGCCAAATGTGTCTTTCAAATTTTTCTTGTCTACATACTCAAACAGGATGTGAGCTTGAACTAGTTTCTGAAGCATTTATAGAACTCAGAATAAGAGGTTTACTCAAACACCAGGATATTTGAAAGTTTGGGATGGTTTTGCTAGAATTCCCTTTCCGTGTGATATATAATATATAATGAAATGTAATGGCAAAGATAGAAAATAGAGCAACTAGCTTATAAAGTAACACATGTTTCTCCCTTAAAATTGTTCATGCACATTTTCTTCTCCCAATTCTTATTTTAAACTTTTTCTCTCATAGGGCTTTGACGTTAACTCCAATTTCTGAAAACGTAAATCAATTAAGAAACTACAAGAAGTGGTGCAAGGGTAGCTCAGTGTTCGAATTCTCCCATCATGCCAGAGACCTGGGTTTGATTCCTAGAGCCTGCTCATGCCAAAGATAAAAGCAAACAAACAAACAAAAAACCTTTTAATAAATCAAAAAGAAAAAAAAATACAAAAACAAAAAGTATATCAAAATAAAAAAAGAAAAGAAAGAAACTACAAGAAAAGCTACACCATCCCCCAATATAAAGTGACTTGCTCCTTTCTGTTTTTTAAATAAGTTTAAAATGGAGAAATTTAAACTATACTAATAACTTACTCTTGGAGGTCCTCAGTTTCTTCATTCATAATCTGAAGGGTTTTTGCCTTAATCTCTAAGGGCTCTTATAGCTCTCAAATTCCAAAAAAAGTACAGTTTTTCTTTGGGAACTGTTCTTGGACAAAATTAAGTTGGTCAAATAAGCCAAGATATTGGTATCAATTAAAATAACCTTTGGTAACCTGGGGCACCCAGAGCCTGATCGGAAATAGGAGGTGCACCTCACAGAATTCTCTTTACGTATTGAATTAGCCCTAGAGGTTGACCTGCTCTCTCTCTCCCCTCCATCAGGAAATTGGAAGTAATCTCAGCTAAATCCTGCCTCCAAAAGTGAGGAGCAACCTCCACTGACTTGACTTTCAAGGCAGAGTACAAAGTCTAATTTTGTCCACTCATTCCAACTTGAATTAAGTGGGCTTTGTGGTTGGTAGTAAAGTTTGAATAAAAAGAGGAAGTCTAGCCGAGTCTCTCACCTTGGCAGTACCTTGGCTAGATCAACAGAACCGGTGTCTAGATTTCAGCTTTTCAGGGTTTAGGAATTTTTTTTTTCATGAAAGATGTACTAGAATTGGGGTGTTTTTATTTAAGCTGAGGGAAGGTTGTTAACAGCTTTAATATGTTCCCATGGTTTTTAAAGATTTAACATTTCCTTCTCCTCCCACCTTATCTCACCCCCCCTTCCCCTCTTTTTTTCTTTTTTTTTTCCTTTAAATGGAAATGACTTGGTTGATGCTTATGAGAACCTATACATACAGGGTCTTATTCGGTTTAACCCTTTAAGGATATTGAATAAAAAATTGAACAGTATTTATTAAAATACAAAAGTACACTTTTCTCACATTACAATCAGTGTTCTTTTGTTGGCTTTCCCAGTCCCCCCACCCAACCCAACCCCTTTCAAATCTGAACCGTTTATTTCCTTTTTTAAAAAATTAGTCTTATTTATCTAAATGAAAGAAGTTACATCATTAAATGGACTAGAATAACAGATCTCTGCCTTCCCCACCCAGGCCCACCCTTTCTGTTCCACCTTCTGTTCCACCCCTTGAGGCAGGCCTGGGAGAGGGAAGCCTCCCCACATTGTGCTACATTCAACCGGACTCCTTGCAGAACTCACTCCCAGCTGCATGTGGGTCACTTGTTTTTACTGTGGCTTTCACATTTTTGTGGCCCCCCCGGTTGGGGAAGACTTCATTACATTAAATGAGGGTTTAGGAACTTAATTTTGTCATCACATCCAGAAATGATCAGTCAGACTTGGGGGCTGATTCACACTAACCAAACTCAAAAGATTTATATGCTAGTACGAATGCCAAGTTTCTAACTTACCGTGGGAGAGAGAGCTGCCGAGTAGGCCAGGAGACTCATGTACAAGCCAGAGCACTCACTGCTCTTGACAATATGGGGGCACATACAGAGATTGCTCTTGACCATTGCCTTTTCTTGAGGCTAGGCACACCACTTGTTTCCTCAAACACCTGGCTAGCAGCTGATACTTGTAATAAGATTGCAGATTCCTTTTATATCAAAAACATTTCAGGTCACATCTTTGTATGGACACATCCTACTCACTTTATTGAATGTGGCTCACCTCTAAAATTTGTTTCCTCTCCATTTCTCCTGCCTTAGTCTGGGTCTTCATGTCTTCACTGGATATTCATTCAATAGTTTTGTTTTTTTTGGGGGGTGGTGCAAGGATAGTTCAGTGGTAGAATTCTCGCCTGGCATGCAGGAGACCCAGGTTCCATTCCTGGCCTATGCACTTCCCCAAAACAACAACAACCACAAAAATTAAGCGAATGGTGGTGCAATAATGGGATAATTACATGAAAAAAGAATGAAATGTGACCCCTGCCATACAACATACAAAAAAGTAGTTTTGTTTCTTTAAGAATTGTAACTACTCAGGTGCCAGGTGCTGTGCTTGATTGTTCAGTAGCAAATGTTCTGTTTAAATCTGATCTGATCAGTTCCCTGCTTAAAGTCCTTCAGAGATTTGCCACTGCCCCCAGAAGTGGCTCTCAAAATTTAGTGTGCATCAGAATCACTTGGAAGGCTTGTTAAAACACAGATGGGTGGTTCAGTGGTAGAATGCTCGCCTTCCATGCGGGAGACCCAGGTTCGATTCCCAGACCATGCACCCCCCCCCCAAAAAAAAAAAAAACACACAGGTGGGTGGGCCCGACCCCAGAATTTCTAATCTGGTATGTCTGCAGTAGGGCCTGAGAATTGGATTTCTAACAAATTCTCAGGTGAAGCTGCAGCTCCTGGTTCAGGGACCACACTTTGAAAACCACTGGCATACAGAAGCCAGTCTAAACCCCCACTCTTGGCTTATGAGACCTTTTACCATCTACATCCAATTTACCTTTCCAGTCTCTCACCACTCTCCACTACACGTGGTATTTTTTTTAAACCATATGCAATGTCAAAGCTCATCTTGAGAGCCCTTTTTGTGTCACTCCACACATTCCTCTTCCTGGAATTCACCCTCCACTCCACTCATATTGAAAACACCCATTTGTTAAGGCAGCCTGCTACTTTATATTCCCTGGACACTTTTTATTTTATACCAATGTTTAAGAAAGGTCCTATCATATCTTAATTATTATGTATATTCTGTTTTTCCTTACTAGACGGTTCTTGGAGGGCTGAGACAATGTTTTCATCTTTTCTCCATATTCTCTAGCACAGTGCCTGGTGTACAAGTGCTCAGTAAATGTTGAGTGAGTTTGTGATTCTGAGACTTCTGAGTGCACTACATATATCAACATATATAGTTCATACAATGAATTAATATGGAGTTCGCCTTGAGAATTGCATATGCATCTTGAAATAACTGAAGGCATATTGGGATGTTGTAAAACAAGGTTTGAAAATCAGTAGTTTGAAAGAAAATGAAATGTGTGCTTTTTTTAAAGACATTACTGTCAGGGTTTTTTTTTTAATCTTAAAACACTACAATACTAAACTTCCACATCTTTAATATGTCCTCACCTATTGCTCTATCATTTATAGCAGTCAGTCCCATTAGTAAGATATTAGATTATGCCAAAAGCCTAAAAAATGCATAAAAACAAAATTGCCTAATATTGAGCAATGGACCATTTAAAATCTAAAGTGGACTTATAGCATCACTTGTGAAAGAGATGACCTTAAGAACATAGCAGCCATTAAAAATCCTAGTTGACAATGCTGGAAATTCAAAGAGGAGAACTGAATTTATGAAATAGGAACGAAAGAAGGGTTTTGGTACTAGAGAGACTAAAGCAAAAGGACTAACTGCTCTTATTTAGTATTTAGTTGTTAACTGGCAAGGGCTGTGCCCAGATAAGGGGGGGCGGGGCTGACCTGAAGGTGGAGCTGGGAACCTTAATCAGAGTAAACAGCAAGAGCTGGGCACAGGTAGTAGCTGTTACACTGTGACCAAGCAAATAGGTCACTAGTTTTCAAACAGTGAACCACTTCAGCGCAAGAATCTTCAACCACCACTTATTTCGCTTGATTCTTCTTACAGTCTCTCAGCCCCCCCCCCCACCATGGGACCAGGTCTGCCAGAGTAAATGAGAATATGCTTTTAAAATGATCTCTATATTCTTTAACAGTCTCCAATTTTGCATCTATGGTGATGAAAGATATTGAAACTCTCCTATTTATCTCATCATCTTACCTTTGTTTTCTGTTCCGAAACAGAAATTCCGAATAAGGAAAATGGAAAATAATCACACTTTGGGGCGCTGATCGTCTTTACCAATGGCCGAAAATATGTGTGTTTAGATGTCAGTGTGTTTAGCCTTCTCTTTGTGGAAGAGTAGTTTGCAAATTGGTCACAAGGTGGTGTGCATACATCAGGTTTTCTTTAAAACTTCATCTCATTCAGGATTGTTTCTTCTGTGCCTTTGGTAAAGAGGAAAAGGACAAGGCAGTTTCCTGAACCATTATTTCCTAGCTGCACTGTTTCTGTGTAAGGTTGAGGGTTTGTTGGATCCTTGGATCTCTAAATATTGGTGGCCCAGTTTGGTACTGAGGAGCCTGGAGTGATGAGAGGGAAAGGAAATGGAAGGGAGGGGAGAGGCATATGGGAGTGCTAATTCTCTCTTGCTGTCCTCTTACTCTAACCCATTCCTTCAATTGGATTCCTTTGCTTGTCTTATATAAACAAAGTTTGTTCAGCTCTGTGGGGGTAGGGGGGTGGTATTCCCTGATGGATGAGACAGTTACTAGCAGAAACCTGTAGATTAGCCGATAGGCTCCACACCTGCTAAGCAAGCGCCCAGCAGTGAGCTTGGTGCTTTGAGGGATGCAAAAGGCCAATATTATAGCATTATGCCTGAGATTTGACTGAGGAGTCAAAATGAACCCACACAAAACAAATGTAAACAAAGCCACACAGTAAGTATATTTAAAATAACGATAAAATAGCAAGCTCCAGGTAGATCAGATTAGTAATGGAAGGAAGGAATTGGAGATGGAATTTGAGCCAGGCTGTGAAGACTAAGATTTTGGTGTGTAGAGAGGAAGAATGGGGCTGTTTTAGTTTCCTAGATGGCTCCAGGAAATACCATGAAATGGGTTGGCTTAACTGTGGGAATTTATTGGCTTACAGTTTTGAGGCCACTAAAATGTCCAAATCAAGGCATCAAGGTGATGTTTTTTTTCCCCAAAGACTAGCTGCCGGTGATCCTTGGCTCCTCTGCCACATGGCAGTCTGCTGTTTTCTCCCTTCTCTGCTGGGTTTCCTTGATTTCAGCTCTTCTTACTTCTGTGGCACGTGCACACGTGTTCTCTCTTACTCTTTCTCTCTGTCTCTGTCTCTCTCTGTTTCCCTGTGTCTCTGTCTCTGTCTTGCTCTCGGTCTCACTCTCCTTCCCTTCCTCTCTCGTCATCCTGTTTATGCAGGACTCCAGTAAGAGGATTAAGACCCATCGTGAATGAGGTGGCTCACACCTTAAGTAGTCTCATCAGAAGGTCTTATGTAGAATGGGTTCACACCCACAGGAATGGATTAGATTTAAGAACATGTTTTTCTGGACTACATACAGCTTCAAACTACCACAGGGGTAAACCGTGGCTATTAATGCCCTAATGAATAGTTACTGACAGTCATAGGTACTATTTCACCATCATGAAAGAAAGGGTGTGGAACGTAGTTAGCAAAATTGTCTCTTGATTTTTCTTTACAAAACGGAATAGGAAATATGGGGGTGTGAGGGTAGTTCAGTGGAGAATTCTCGCCCCCCATGTGGGAGACCCGGATTCAATTCCTGGCCCAAACATTTCCCAAACAAACAAAGAAACCAACAACAACAAAAAAAAACAGTTCAACTAATGGTGCTGCAATAACCGTATACGCACATGGAAGTAGAATGAAATGTGACCCTGCCATAGAGCATACAAAAAAAAAAACCTGAATAGGAAATACGTGAATCAAGATAACGCATACTTGTTTGTAACTTGGATTTTGGATCATCCTTTAAGAACTCTTCTTGAAAAGTGGGGAGATTTTCTAGATAGGAGGGCATGCGTGGCAGTCAGTGTCAGGGAGGTAAGACTTTTGTATTAAGAGGTAGAAATTATTATAGTATGAAGAGAGTATGAGGCCAGAGTCCAGACTTCTGCCACCAATACCCTGTGTGACCTTGGAAAGCCACTTACATATCCTGGGCCTGCTTTCCTCACCAGTAAAATGGGAAGGGTTGTGAGCTAGCTTTCTTTAACTTCGTGGGTGTTTGACTTTTGGAAATCAACCTCGTAAACCAATTTGCAGTCAAGTTTTACCGGCTTAGGATATAATATTTACCCAGGAATTTTGTACTTTATCATTTTTCAGTAAGGACTGGAGAAAAGAGAAAGTGTTAGCCTCTAGAAAACCATCAATTAAAGACTCATGTTAATGCTTCATTAATGTTTGTTGGCAGAGTTGCTATTGCTCTGGTGACCTGGTGTTAATTCCTTTCTAATTTCCATTGGAAGCACTTCAGGAGGGAACTCATATATCTTAGCCAAGATAAGTGATAAATGGGAATAGAGAAATAAGAAGCAGTAAGAATAAAACTGCTCAAAACTGATCAAACATCTCTTTAATGATGACAATATAGACAGCCTATATATGATTCATGGGAAAATGTATACATATTCAAATCGTAAAGAGAAAACTTCAAAAGAAAAAGAATAAGAATTTCTACTAAGCTATTATTCAAATCCAGTAAAATTTCTACTCTGGCCTGCGGTGACTAACCTTCCGCCTCTCTTAAAGTTAGAACTGAGAGTTTAGCACTTGTTTTGTGTGGTTAATTTTGACTTCCCAGGTTTATGAACCATTTCATGCTCTTTTTTTTTCCATCTCATATTCTTTTATAACAAGTTATACATTAGAGTAATATGTTTTTCTAAGTTTGCAATTCATCTTAAAGAAATCTTTGCTTTCTCATTGTAATGAATTTCTGTTTCATGTAAAATTATTTTTAATAATTCAAATCATTCTATTGAACACATAGTTGAAGGTTTCCAATATTTGTTAGAGGATCATAAATTGGAAAATGCAATTAACAGAGACTTTCACATATTGTTTCTGAATTCCCTCTTTTGTTTCAAAATTGGCACTATTTTCAAATTAGGCCCTAATATTGTTATTGTTGTTATTTAAAGGGACTTTTCTTGTTTTGAAAAATATTTTTATTGATATATCTTTACACACATACAGTCCATCCACAGTATATAATCAGTGGCTCACAATATTATCACATAGTTATGTATTCATCATTTTCAGAACATTTGCATCACTCCAGAAAAAGAAATAAAGAGAAAAATAGAAACCTTGTATCCTATACCCTGTACCCTTTCATTGACCACTAGTATTTCAGTCTACCCAATTATTATTTTACCCCTTATCCCCCCATTATCTCTTTATTTTTCCTTATTTTTTTACCAATCTGCCCATATCCTGGATAAAAGGAGCATCAGACACAAGGTTTTCACAAATACACAATCGCATTGTAAAAGCTATGTGGTTATACAATCTTCTTTAAGAATCAAGGCTACTGGTGCACAGCTGTACAGTTTCAGGTACTTCCCCCCAGCCACTCCAGTACACCATAAACTAAAAAGGGGATATCTATAAAATGCATAAGAATAACCTCCAGGACTCTCGACTCTGTTTGAAATCCCTTAGCCACTGAAACTTTATTTTTTTCTCATTTTTCTCTTTCTCCTTTTGTTCAAGAAGGCTTTCTCAATCCCTTGATGCCGGGTCCCAGCTCATCCCAGGTGTCCTATTCCACATTGCCAGGGAGATTTACACCCCTGAGAGTCATGTCCCATATAGGGGGGAGGGCAGTGAGTTCACCTGCCGAGTTGGCCTACAGAGAGGGGCCACATCTGAGCAAAAAAAAGGAGGTTCTCAGGGGGTAACTCTTAGGCATAATTATCAGTAGGCTTAGCTTCCTTGCAGGAATGAGTTTCATAGGGTTGCATCCCAAGATTCAGCGCTCAGTCTATTGAATTGCCTTTCCCCATTGCTTGTGAGAATATCAGGAATTCCCCAGATGGGGAAGTTGAATATTTCCTCCTTTCTCCCCTACCCAAATTACTCTGGAATATATCGGGAATCACATTAACATATATAAACCAACAAGATCTCATGCCCTATTCAAGATTCCATGTACTTATGGTATTCAAGTAAACTGACCATATAAGTTAAATTAGAAAAGTTAAATTGCTATCCAAAATATAAATTTTGCACCAAATAAACATCTCTCCCTTTGGTCTCACACAGAACTTGAAGTTTTAAAATATGGACGATATCATCCTTTATCCTGTATTTATTTTTTTCTCATTTCAAAGTCAACTTTATTGAATTATAATTATACAAACAATAAAATGTACCCATTTTAAGTGTAGAGTTTATGAGTGCTGATAAATGAATACAATCATATAACCACATAATCAAGATATAGAAAATTTCATTACTTATCACTTCAGAAAGTTCTTCGGTACCTCATTACATTCAACCTCCATCCACATTTCCCAGCCACAGGCAATTATACATTTGCTTCTATTACAGATTAGTTTTGATTTTTCTAGAATTTCATTAAAATTAAAAAAATTTTTTTTTAAACAACAGTATACAAACATGAACATTCTTATATGATCATTCCATTCTTGGTATATAATCAGTAACTCACAATATCATCACATAGTTGTATATTCATCACCACGGTCATTTCTTGGAACATTTGCATCAATTCAGAAAAAGAAATAAAAAGAAAACAAAAAAATTCATATATACCATATCCCTTACTCCTCCCTCTCATTACTGCTAGTATTTCCATCTACCCAATATATTGTAGCCTTTGTTTCCCCTATTTTTTTCTATACCCCTTACCACTCTCTTTCATTGATCACTAGCATTTCAATCTACTAAATTTATTTTAACATTTGTTCCCCCTATTATTTATTTATTTTTGATCCATATGTTTTACTCATCTGTCCATACTGTAGATAAAAGAAGCATCAGACACAAGGTTTTCACAATCACATTGTGAAAGCTATTATCATTATACAATCATCTCCAAGAAACATGGCTACTGGAAACAGCTGTACATTTTCAGGTCCTTCCCTCCAGCCTCTCCAATATACCTTAATTAAAAAGGTGATCTCTATATAATATGTAAGAATAACCTGCAGGATAACCTCTCAACTTTGAATTTTCTCAGCCATTGACACCTTATTTTGTCTCATTTCTCTCTTCCCCCTTTTGGTCAAGAAGGTTTTCTCAGTTGCTTGATGCTGAGTCCCAGCTCATTTTAGGATTTTTGTCCCACATTGCCAGGGAGGTTTACACCCCTGGGAATCATGTCCCGCATAGAGAGGGGGAGGGCAGTCTGAGTTTGCTTGTTGTGTAGGCTGAGAGAGAGAGGCCACATCTGAGCAACAGAAGAGGTTCTCTGGGGGTGACTCTCAGGCTTAATTTTAAGTAGGCTTAGCCTATCCTTTGCGGGGATAAGTTTCATATGAATAAACCCCAAGATTGAGGGCTTGGCCTATTACTTTGATTTTCCCCACTGCTTGTGATTATATCAGGAATTCTCCACATGGGGAAGTTGAATTTTCCCCCTTTCTTGCCATTCCCCCAAGTTTACCCTGTATTTTGATTTACCTTTATCCTATCCAGATCAGCTTCATTCATATCTCTATTCAAAGTCTAATCACTTTTTCAGACTTTTCTTTTTTAACCATTGAGTAGGTACTCAGAAGGTTCAGAATTCAAAAGATATAAAAAGGTATTCAGAGAAAATTTCCTTTCCACCCTTTGTCCCCCAAACTCCATTTCTCTCTCCAGAGGCGATCAGTGTTAATCAGTTTCTGGGGTATCTTTCCACAGATATTTTATCCATGTCCAAGAAAAATAGGTTTACATAGTGTTTTAGTTTATAAGCTGCTGGATTGCAACATACCAGAAATGGAACGACTTTTAAAAATAGGAATTTATTAAGTTGCAGGTTTACAGTTCTAAGGCTGCAAAAATGTCCAAACTAAGGCATCCAGGTGAAGATACCTTAACTTCAAAGAAAGGGCCGATGAAGTTTGGGGTTTCTCTCCTCAATACAAAAGACTTCCCCAGGGGCATTTTCCTTCTTCAGCCTCCAAAGGTCTCTGCTGTTTGGTTCTGTTGGCTCTGAGCTTTTTCTGAAATGGTTCCCTCTTAAAGGGCTCCAGTAAGCAGCGCTGCCTTGAATGGGTAGAGACGCAACTCCATGGAAACAACCTAATCAAAAGTTACCACCCATAGTTGGGTGGGTCACATCTCCATGGGAACAATCAAAAAGCTCTCACCCAGCAATATTGAATGAGGATTAAAGGACATGGCTTTTCTTGGGAACATAGTAGGTTCAAACTGGCACACATCTTTTTTTTTTTTTTTTTTTTTACATATTCTTTCATCTCCCTTTTTCGTACAAATGGTAACACCCTAGGTACTACATTGCACCTTGCTTTTCTTACTTAGTCCTACATCCTAAGCTCATTCCATAACCACACTACTCATAGAGCTTCCTGTTTATTTTTGACAGATATCTGGTATCCCAATGAATGGATACACCATACTTTATATAATGAATCACTTATTAATAGGCAATTCAGCTGTTTCCAATATTTTGCCATTAATAACACACCCTTACTGAGTGCAAAGCTCTGTTCTATGTGCTTGACAGAAATTATGTTTTTGTCAGTGCTGTAAAGAAGACATGATTTCACACATGGGTGATAAATTCCTAGAAGTAGAATCTCTAGATCTGAGGGTACATGTATTTAATTCTGGTAGGTGTAGTGGTTGGAACCATTTACATCCCAAGAATGTGCCTTATTGGTCTCACCACTTACTGTCAAAAATTTTAATTCTTGCCAACCTGATGGGGAAAAAAATGTATCTCAATGTAGCTTTAGGTTGCATGTCTCTTTTGTGAGTGAGAATAAGGATCCTCTTGTAAGTTAAAGAACAATTTATGTGTCCTTTTCTATAAAATATATTCTTTGCACATTTATATTGAGTTTTTGGTCTTAGTGATTCGAAGGTTCTCTATAGTTAGGAAAATTAGACATTGTCTATGAGTTACAAATGTTTTTGCTTTGCTTATAGTTCTTTCCCATTTAGAATTTTAAAACATTTTTAAGTAGTTGAATTCATTAATATCTTGTGGCTTCTCGTTTTATGTCATTGTTAGAAAGCCCTTAAACTGAGATTTTATAAGAAAATATTTTCCATAGTTTCTTCTAGTGCTTTTATGGTTTCATTTTTTACATTTAAAGCTTTGATCTATTTGGAATTTACCCTGGTATAAGGTATGATGGATAAAATACAACTTTTTTTTTTTATTTAGATAGATACCTGCTTGTACCAAATTCTATTGAATTCCCCACAAATTAGAGGTGTCACTTTTTATCATAAGCAACCTTCTCATCTTAAAAGAGTTTTAAAATGAGCCATTGATTGCATACCAAGTATGGAATATTCATATGTTAAGAATGTTCATGTTTGGATGTTGTTTGGTTTTACCAATACAAAATATGAGGTGCTGTGCTAGTTTGAAGCTATTATGTACCCCAGAAAAGCTACACCTTTAATCCTCATTCAGCATTTCTGGGCGGGAGCTTTTTGATTGTTTCCATGGAGATGTGACCCACCCAATTGTGGGTGGTAACTTTTGAGTAGATGATTTCCATGGGGATGTGTCTCCACCCATTCAAGGTGGGGTTGCTTACTGGAGCTTTTTAAGAGGGAACCATTTTGGGAAAAGCTTCAGAGCCAACAGAACCAGAGACCTTTGAAGATGCAGAAGGCAAATGCCCCCAGGGAAGCCTTATGAAATGAGAAGAGAAAGCTAGCAGACCATGTGCCTTTCCAGGTGACAAAGGTGTTGTGGACCCATTGGCCTTTCTCAAATCAAGGTCTCTTTCCCTGGATTCTTCAGACATTTTCATGACCTTAGAACTGTAAACTTGCAACTTAATAAATTCCTCTTTTTAAAAGCCATTCCGTTTCAGGTAGATTACATTCTGGCAGCTTTTGCAAACTAAAACAGATGGTGAATATTATTTAGTGATGTCAAATTTGGATGTCTGATTCCTCATAATCAAGCTTCCTAAGGAAGTAAAGAGCTTATTCTTTTCTACTGAAAAGAAATAATGCATCAAACTTCTGAAAGCACATTGTCCACATAGAAATGTATGGCTCTCAGCAAAAGAAAGATATTCAGAGCAAACAGAAACTCAAAATCAAAATTATTTAATCATATGGTTTTCAGAATATTCTTAGTTTTATTTTATTGAAATAGCCAAACAGTTCAGTATAATGGAAAGTATGCTGGACTAGGAGCCAGGAGGCCTGCTGACATTGTTTTTGTGTCTCAGTCTGGTCTCTTCATCATTTAATAATAATCATGATGATGATAAAACAACATACATCTAAAGCATTGCCACAATGAGTGTTATCTAATGTAATTTACATATATTAATTCATTCAGTATATAATTAATTTAAAAATTTGTAGTTTCATATGAATTCAAATGTTAGATATTGTTAAAAATGCCAATAAGCATAGATAATCTCTAAAAGCCCTTTCAGCTCATTAAAAAGAAAACAAAATAACAAAACCCAATACTGTTAGGAACTACATGCTAATTATAAAGCATATGGATAAAAATGGAATTATTATCTGAGACAGCTTGTGGATTAACCCCTTCCCCAGCATCATTCCCTCTTTTTTTTTAAACATTTGTTCTCCCTATTTATTTTTTATCCATATTTTTTACTCATCTGTCCAGACCGTAGATAAAAGGAGCATCAGACGCAAGGTTTTCACAATTACACAGTCACATTGCGAAAGCTATATCATTATACAGTCATCTTCAAGAAACATGGCTACTGGAACACAGCTCTACAGTTTCAGGCACTTCCTTCTAGCCTCTCTAATACACCTTAAACTAAAAAGGGGATATTTTTATAATGCATAAGAGTAACCTCCAGGATAACCTCTTGACTCTGAAATCTCTCAGCCACTGACACTTAATTTTGTCTCATTTCTCTCTTCCCTCTTTTGGTTGAGAAGTTTTTCTCAATCCCTTGATGCTGAGTCCCAGCTCATTCTAGGATTTCTGTCCCACGTTGCCAGGGAGGTTTATACCCCTGGGAGTCATGTGCCCTGTAGAGAAGGGGAGGGCAGTGAGTTCGCTTGCAGTCCAACATTCCCCCTTCCACTCACCTTTCTAGGCCTTTGCATATGCTGTTCCTTTAGTCTGAATGTCTGCTCTATACCCCCATCCCCACCCCAGCCTCCCCCCGCCCAGCCTCACCCCCCTCTACAACACATAAGCATATAACCTTCTTTTCTTTTAGGATCACCTTGAATGTCATCTCCTGTTCTCTCACCCAGGCAGAATTATTCGCGTAGTCTTCTCATTTCCTAGCCCTTGATATACATTGGTGAGCATTATAATAGAGGTAGCATAAATGTCTTATCAGTTAGAGTTGAGTTTCTTGAGGGCAGAGTCAGTGCATTATACATTTGTATGTCTCTGTTCAGCTCTTGGCATAGTACCTGGTGTATAACAGGGATTCAGCTGAAAGAAATGAATAAATATTTGAGTAAGTGATTATGTAGTGTCCTAGTTGATAAAAGTTGGTTGTGAAGACATCAGTCAGAATCAGAACAAAAAAGCTCCCTTATTGCGGGTAAAAACAAACCATTTATTCATTTGCTGTATTTCTCTTTGAATGTGCAAGAACCTGAACTCATAGTATTAAATGGTTTATAGCTTATTTTAAAGGTGTGATCCACACCTGAGTGGAAATCAGACATTTGCTATGATTGTGGGTTTTAGCTTTTGTATTTTATTTAAAAGCGACACTTAAGGGTGCTAGCTAAATAAGAATATTGTTGATTAAAATTAGGTTAGGAAATGAATACAGAAACAGAAATTATCAGACAGACTTCTGCCAGCTACAACTATCTGGAACATATTCAAGAAGCCCAGAAGGAATGCAAAAAGGCCTCTGAAGTTGGAGGAAAACACTTCTCACAAAGCCTGTGTCCTTGACGTTGGAGGGGAAGCTCTGTGACCCTTTCATGCCAAAGCCTACTCACTGATGTTGAATTTTCATAGAAAACTCAAAAGGACTGCTTAGTAAGTTTGGATATTTGGCCCCTTTTTCAAGAGATTTTAGCTTGTTTTGGATTTCAGTAGAAGAAAAGATGAAAAGAACTTTCCCAGCCATGCTGCTCAGAAAGTACTAAATAAAACAATGTTGAGTTGAGTGTAAACATGACTCTCATGTTTTTCTCCCGTAAATCATGGGAACTTACTTTATTTTTTATTTTTTATTGTTTAAGAATTCTGATTGGCACACATAAAATTCAGTTGTGGCAATACTTATTATTCTTTTAATCTGAGGTTTAAAAATTGTGTTGTCCCTTTGATCTTCCCTCTTTGAAAGGGGTGATTAATTTGAGATAGAAAGCCTTTATTCTTTTATCCAAGTATTTATGTATTTTATCATAAGTTGAAATCTTGAATGTGAAAGGAGCATGTGCAAACTTCTTTGCATAGTTTGGTAAGCTGTGTAAGTAAGCCAGGAGGAAAAGTCAAAAGTCATGTTTAGATGATTTGGGGACCTATTTCAATGCATGCTGAACATTTTATTTTTTTTGAGGTGGGAGCAGGGATTAATGAAAACAAAAATCATTTGTTTTTTTCTTTCTCTCTTTCTCCTTCATTTTCTAGATTGCCAAAATGCTTTGGAGTTTTTAATTGAATCTAAGAAAAGTCCAGAATAGACGAGACTGTAGAAACAGAAGCTGTAGCAAGAGTGGATTAGTGCCAATGCATCAACAAAAAAGACAACCAGAGTCAGTGGAAGGAAATCTTCCTGTTTTTGTATTTCCCACGGAGCTAATATTTTATGCAGATGATCAGTCAACACATAAGCAAGTGTTGACTCTGTATAATCCCTATGAGTTTGCCTTAAAGTTCAAAGGTAAGTCTCCTAGCTGCATTTGAAGGTTTTTAACTAGTCTCTACAACTTTTATACTTGTAGAAACTGTTTAAAAAAGAAAACAACACTAATGGCCATTGTGACTTTTTCTTTCAGTTTTGTGTACTACTCCAAATAAGTATGTTGTCGTTGATGCTGCAGGTGCAGTAAAGCCTCAGTGTTGTGTGGATATGTAAGTCACACCACTTCCCAGTAGCATGTTTTAAGTGTGCTAATATTTATGTTTCTGACTTGTAAAAGCTTTTTTCAAAGAAGTTGTTTCCACATAAGTGTGCATTACATTTTGTATTTTTTTGCTGACAGTTTAAACCCATCAAAATTAGCTTTAAGAAGCTCCTAAGAAATTGTGAACAAGGTGACCAAATACTTAATATTATTTCATTGTATTGGAGCTAAGGCGGGTGTGAATATTTCCATGAACATTTCTTCATTGTAATGGTTTTATTGTAGCAAATGCATCTATGAAAGTGAAGTTCTGACTTATTTCCTTAAATATCTCCAGCTATTCTAATTTTAGGGAATGTAGCTTTCTTTGGAACATCCTGCTATTATAGTAACATTTAGGAAACTTACTAATACTGCACTCTAACAGCAATAGTAAGGTAAACACATCTGAAGTGATTCAGCTAATAAGCCTGAAAGTTAGTCTATACAAACAGGAAGAAGTGTGTAACTTACTCATCAGTAAAAGGTTATCTGAGCTCTTCCGGATAATTTCATCTTAGAGTGTCAGTTAAATGATTGTTTGTTCAAGCTGTTCATATTTAATTTTCACTTTAGAACTGTGCTGACCAGATGGAATCATTGACTGGCCACAAATTTAAGCTACTGAGTAAACCTCATTCTTTTAAATCTTCTCTGAGGACAAGAGGCAGAAGTTTTTCTTTGGAATACATTTTCATTATCTTAGAGCACTAAAATGATGTATCTCTGAGAATGTGTTTTTGCATATTGCTTTTTTTATTATTAATTTTCAAATTTTTTTAAAATACAAAAAAACACCAAACAAATGCAAACATTCTTAACTTTTGATCATTCCGTTCTACATATATAATCAGTAATTCACAATATCATCACATAGTTGCATATTCATCATCATGATCATTTCTTGAAACATTTGTACCTATTCAGAAAAAGAAATACAAAGAAAACAGAAAAAATTTCATACATACCCTACCCCTTACCCCTCCCTTTCATTGATCGCTAGCATTTCAATCTAAATTTATTTTAACATTTGTTCCCCCTATTCTTCATCTTTATTCCATATTTGTGCATTGTTTTTGATTTTCAGTAAGTACACAGTAGGCAAGGGCTATTCTGAAGAAATATAGTCTCTTGCCAAAGTAATGTGTTTCCTTTGACCAAATTGTTTTGTGCTCTCTAATAAGAACAAAGTAAAAGAAATGGAATTGCAGATAGCTCAGATAAAAATTTCATTGCATTATGCTTTTCCTCTTCATATGAAAGTGTTCTGAGAGCCTTGTTGCATCAGTCATAGTGGATTTATTCAGTTGTTTATTTTCATTTGTGTGTGCAGAATTCAGTTTTAAGTCTAGGGTGAGGTTTGTCTCTTGAACAGTAAATAAGCAGTGCTGACATTTATGAGACTTGTGCAGAGAAGAAATAATTTCATATATTCCTATTTAGTACATATTTCTGCCCACAGATATCCAGGAAAAAAGCCATTGCTAGAAGCAATTTTCTTTACCCGTCACTTTTATCTAAGACTTTTATTCTTTGTTTTAGGGTTTGTGCTTTCATCAAATATTTCAGAAGTACCCATTTCTTTTTTTAGTGATATTGTACTTCCTTTTTTAGCATCATCAGCAAATTTCTATATTTGAGTATTCTGTTGGAGTCAGTTAATATTGTTTTATTGTATTGAAATCTCTTGCTGCATGCCGTTCGACAGGCCCCCAGAAACTTAAATAGCATTTGTTATTTTTTGATGTTTCCAGTGTGATTCGTCATAGAGATGTTCGATCCTGTCACTATGGTGTAATAGACAAATTCCGTCTCCAAGTTTCTGAGCAAAGCCAGAGGAAGGCTTTAGGAAGGAAAGAAGTTGTTGCTACTCTTCTTCCATCTGCAAAAGAACAACAAAAGGAAGAAGAGGAAAAAAGAATAAAGGAGCATTTAAGAGAAAGTTTATTTTTTGAGCAGTCGTTTCAACCAGGTAGTTTTGGGTTGTTTTTTAAGCCCTTTTGAGATCGTAACACGTTTCTAACTTTATAAAAATCAGGGAACTAAGAATCATTGCGAGAAAAATAATCTTTTAAAACTTGCTTCTTGTTGCCTTGTAAACGTATTCAACCACTTCAAAACTGAACCTAGGGATTGGGTGTCTTTTGAAATAGAGTGAGAATCCTAGGGCTGGACTCTCAGAGGAGAAAATACCCCTCATTGGACTAAGCTAGGAGGAGAAGGCAAATGTTGCCATAACCTTTTAAATACATACATATGTATAAGTCTGAGTCTGCAGGCACCATACGTTGATACTAGTACAATTTGGCAATTATATACTTTAGTTTCTATGACTTTCCTATATCCTTTCTCATTTAATTAGTTTGAAGAAGGAGAAAGATTGTGTTTGGCAACAGACCAAGCTTAGTACACTGTTCATATTATTTTGAAAAAAATCTCATTAAAGTCGAAGTTAATTAAACTAAGTAGATTATAATATCCCCTGTGGGCTATTAATTGAATCCCTCTCCATTCCTCATTTCCTTCCAGTTTAGATATTCAGAAGTGTTATGATATATTCTTTCAACATTGATGCTACCCTCATATTCAACTCTTTGGATGTCATTCCAAAACTTAACAAAACCTGCCTCTTAACTTCTCATTGTTTTTCCCCCAACCCTATTATAAGAGGAGGATGATAGCATTTTCCATAGAAAAACCTGGAAACTGTTTGATAGTGATATATCAATATGGTATAGCCGCTGTCCTTGGAGTTAAACATTATATATGAGGGATTAAAAAAAAAATTTTCCTGTCATTAGAGTAATTCATAGATCCCTATCAGTTTGTTCATCTTAGAATGTTTATTTCAATAAGGCAAGGAGTAGTGCCTCTTTGATTTACTGTAGCCGAGTGTCTTTTTAGTCCATGTAGGCAGTGCTCAGATTTTCCAGTGACACCATTTTATACCAGAAAAATGTAGAAGGCTAGAAGCTCAGTAGTAGCTAGGAGAGTGTTCTCTTCTCAGTTATTAACTGTCAGGATCACTTTTATTATCTTTTGAAGCTGAAAGAGAATCTCTGTTCTACTTTGATGTCACTCAAGTATAGCAAAGTTGCCTTTTTTATTTATGAAATGCAAGATTCCCCTTTTTAAATACCTTCTCTAGAACAAGAAGGCATTTGGTTTTTGACATTAAACTCGTAACTTAAAAGAAAGAGGTCATTGGAGATCATTTTGATATTCAATGGGCTGGTTGAGTAGCCCAGAATAATAAGATTTAAAGCTTAGCTATAATATGGAATGTGTATGGAGAGTGTGATTCCTTTTAGATTTTTAACTTATCAGAATTCAGGTGAAACGTATCCTTAAAGGGCTAAATAATAACAACACACATTAACTGAGATTTTCTAATTCTTGTTTCATTTTTCTAATGAAACTTTGGCACCTAAAATATATTAGGGAATTCTTCCAGTTGTAAAATTGGGGTAGGGTAGATGAATGAGGTTAGGTAGCATTGGCATATATCATGGTGGTCTCGGTTTTGAAAGCAAAAAAGTCTCCAGACCATTCAGATCAGGAAGTTCTATGAAGGCAAATGCCTAATTTGTCGTGTTTACCATCATGTTCTCATAATGCCGGACACAGAATAGTTATACAGTAAATCTGTGTTGAATGGGCTGAATTAGGAAGGCTGGGCTTCACATTTTGTACAGGGCCATTGGATTGATTTTCTTTGACCTACAACACTCCCATGAAGGCCATGCCAGAGTCAAGCCCCATCCACAGTCCTGGCCTGTGTTGCCCATTTACGGGTAGTTACCCCATTGTTTCTAGTAATTTAGCAGGAAATTGAGTAAAGTTTTCTTCTTTAGCAGAGTATAATGATGACTGATTTAGCCTATGTTGAAGAAGTGATTTTTCTAGTATCACTATTAGAAATATCACCCCTATCTATTAAATTAATAATAAATTGTTTGTGGTTTCCAGTATATGGGATTCTGAGGTTCTTTCATCAAGTTTGTTGGAACTGAAATGCTGAAACAAACTGAGATTGCTTTCTGAGAGGTTTTTAAATGCCACTGTTTTTACTAGTCTTTAGCTTCGGAACCATTTCTGCAGAAGCATGCTGTGAAAGTATTGTAAGTGTAACAATGCTGTAAGACTCAGTGTTAGCTGAAAAATGGTTGAAGGCTGCCTTGTGAAAAGTTTTGGATTTCCAAATATATTGAAAGTCAGTAAATGAAGTTCATTGTGTAAAAGAAATTAGAGCCGTTACAAATTTCCAAAAGGCAAAAAGTATCTATAATCTCATGCACGTGACGAATCTATGTAAATGTTCTGTTACTTTCCTGATCTTGACCATTTTTATAAACACAATTTTGTATTTTTTCTTTTTTTTTCCAATTAGTGGAAATGTAAGAGAAACCCACTAAGTACACTTTCACAAAACACCAATGCTAAGGTTATTAAAAATACATTTTGAGAGATCCAACTGTATCTTGGAGGTTTTGTCTTAATTATATTATTAATGAACTACTTTGTGTGTTTGAGTCTGTGCCCTCTGGCTTAAGAAAATTATACTCTGTATTATTATTTATAATAACAAAAAACTGAAAATGACCTAAAAGTCCATCCATTTGGGATTGGTAAACTTAATGAATATCCATAAGGTAGAATACCAAGCAGGCATTTAAAAGGATCTGATAGAATGATAAATGGCTATATATTGACATAGAAAGAGGTTAAAATATATTTCTGAGTGAGAAAAAAATAAAGTTATGGAATGATCTGTAAAATATGGTCCTATGTATGTAAAAATAATTCTTTTACATGTATACAAAAACCATGTAGTTTCAGTAAAAAATCTACTTCCATTTTGAAAAATGCCAAGCATTTATACAAATATTTTCAGAATTTCTTTACTAAAAATCCCTTCAAATTACCTTTGTTGTGGGTTTGCACCGAGTGCTGCTGTTGTTATAAAGCGGTGTTTTCCTTAAATTCATCCTTGCAATGAACATAAGTATAAAGGTGCTTCATTTATTAGTTAAAGACCTGTTCTTAAGTATTTATGCTATTACTTCATCTCAAGCAATAATCTCTGTAAAATTTGAATTTGTTTCCAGCTCTTTGGCTTTGGTGAGGTTCAAGTAAACTTTGCACAACAGCTAAGGTATTAATAATTTAGAAAAGCTCCATTTAATAATAAAATGATAAAATAATAAAATGAACAGTGTTATTTCATTAATAAAACCACAAGGGTGGGCCACGGTGGCTCAGCAGGTAAGAATGCTTGCCTGTCAAGCCCGAGGACCTGGGTTCGATTCCCGGTGCCTGCCCATGTAAAAAAATAAATAAATAAAAAAATAAAACCACAAATATTGTGTGGCCATTGGCTATTCCTTTTAATAAAAGGAAGGATAATGGGAAAAGCCCATTGCAGTTATTGGATTTCTTAAAAATACAGGTATGTACATTGTATGCCTACAGCTAGAAATGTAGAAAGGCAGGTCTGGAAACATATTTTATAGAAATTTTATTTGCCACTTACTGTTTCTGCTGCTTTCTTACTGTTCCACTATAAGTGGGGTAGAGCAGAGGGCAAGAATTTTCACAGGCAGCTTTGTAACACTAGAGTGGCACTTAACATTTTCAGAAACGGTAGCAGGCAAGTGCAGTTTTTAGGAACTAAACCTTTCTAGGGACCAATCCTCAGGGCCTAGTTTACTAACCTTCTTCCTGGGATTGGTGTGCATTATGGCCCTAAATCTTCCTATGCTGGGATATGCAGATACACCCAGAAGGTAATGGAGCTGTAGGGCAGTGGTCTCTGGAATGGAGTCCACACATGCAGTCCATTGGGGTAGAGGAAGAAAATATCAGAACTTCAATTTAAGTTTATGTTTAGCACATTCTTTTAAAATTCTCTTTGTGAGTATGCTTTATATTAAGCACAATAATAGTACAGCAGACGTATATAATTTATCACTATCCATACATCAATGGTACATGCTTGGATACTTCCTACCGATTAGTATGTATTTGGGGGAAAAAGGCCTGGTTACCAAGTTCTTTTCAGTAGGAACTCACCACCTCACAATGCAGTTTCAGCATTCCATCCCGTAATGACTTAGAGCATTTGAGTTATGGGCTTCCAGATAAGTCCAGTAGATGCGCCCCCATGGAATGGGAATAATGGGGAAGGGATCAGACAAGTAGGACAAAACCAGAATCCTGGTGAGTGGCAGGCAAGGAATGTATGTGAACAAACTTTTTCTTCAGTTGTGTTTAGTAGCATGCTCAGGGATTTGTTTGTGTTTTCACAGGAAACAGAACTGTCTCCTCAGGGCCTAGTTTACTAACAGTCTTCCTGGGATTGGTATGCATTGCAGCCCTAATGCTTCCTACTCTGGGGGATATGGAATCGCTGGTACCTCTCTACCTCCACTTAAGTGTGAATCAAAAATTAGTGGCTGCTTATATTTTAGGTAAGTGTTCTAAAGATGCGTTTGGGGCAATTTTTATGGCTTAGAGGCATTTAGCGGTAGCAAAATTTATATGAGTGGGGAGATGGCAGTGGCGAATTGATTTAAAAAAAAAAACACGAAGAATTGCTTCAAAAGCATGTTCAGGAAAGATGCGCTTTAAGATTTAGGTTTTGGGTGGGCCACAGCGGCTCAGCAGGTAGGAATGCTTGCCTGCAATGCCAGAGGACCCGGGTTTGATTCCCGGTGCCTGCCCATGTAAAAAAAAAAAAAAGATTTAGGTTTTTTGGATCACGTTTAGTTTTTTTTTTTTTACAAAAATATCAAATTTATTTCAATGTCCAGTTTCATTTTTAAATTAGAGCTGTTGGACAACTTTTTGTAACTTAAAAAAATTCATATAAAAAGTGGGAAAAACATGAATAAGCTATTAGAAGCTGACCATGAGAAAAATTCTTGGACCACGCATTTACGAGAGCCATATTTAATAGTAAAAATTCCTATTATACTACTATACATACTTTTACTGAGAAATATGCTTTTACTCTTTACTTCTAAATGTAACATTCTAATTTTGACACAATTTTATCTATTTTCAGCCCAATTACTATATCCAACAAAATTTTTCCAAGCTTTTCTTACCACTTATGAAGTATGACTCAACTATTCATCTCAAAAAGTTCCTTAAAAGAAACTTGAAATTTTAGTTTTCACCTTAAAACTGATCAAAAAGTATAGGACACCATGGGCAGGAGACCCAGGTTCAATTCCCAGCCCATACACTTCCCAAGCTAACAAACAAGCAAACAAACAAAAAACCAAACAAACAAAAAATTCAACAAATGGTGCTGCAGTAAGGCGATACTCACATGGGAAAAGAATGAAATGTGACCCCACCATACAAAAAAAAAAAAAAGAGTATAGGACATCACTGCCACATGAGTTTAAAAAAAAATGGAATAAAAAAACAAAGTGGTATCTATATAATAAGCAAAATACTGATGAGAGTTTTAACTATTTTACATACTTAGTGTAAGCAGAAATAAAGAGGTCCCAGGGTACTACAATGCTTGGCATTTGTACAGCAAGCTTTAAACTATAAATTCATTCTGTTCCACAGTTCATGTCTAAGAAAATGGCTATGCTAAATACAAAAATTGTTATATACAGCAGGTGGTATTTTACTAGCCTCTTTATAAAATTCGGTTCAAAAATGCAGAACGTCTGATAATTATATTACCAGATTAAAAGCTGAAAATCAGATAAACTATACAGAAGATAAAAAATTAAATGATGTTTTGCTTTGAGAAAACTAGAGATGATTATATTCCAAGAAATAAGCAATACTGACAGAAGATATGATTTAATATATTCTGTCTATTTTAAGCCCAAATATATATTTTCATTACAGTTCTGACTTTTAGCTTCTTTGTCCAGAATAGGACTCCAATTTAAGCTATTATTTGAAGAGAGTTCATAATCTAAAGTCATTTTTTTCTCCATAGGATATTTTTATTTCATTTTGTAGATAGGCTATAAAATGGCTAATGACTAAGTCAGTTATAAAGATTTTGTAGCATATTAAATGCTAATTTACCCAATAACTGTCACAGATAACAACATACTTCTATATCTAAGCCCAGAAAGCCAGTACTGAGGTCATAACTTAACATGCTTCTTCCATATGTTCAGACTTTGTTTACTGTATGAAACTGTCATAAAATCCAATGAAGAAACCTTAGTGAGTCCTTCCAAAGCTGCATAATTTTCCTCCTCTTCCTCTGGTTTCAGAGCCTTTTCTTTTCTTTTTTTTTTTGACACGGGCAGGCACCAGGAATTGAACCCGGGTCTCTGGCATGGCAGGCGAGAACTCTGCCTGCTGAGCCACCGTGGCCTGCCCTCTTTTTCTTCAATCCTTTTTGTTTGTCATTTGACTTTAGCAGTATTTTCTTGACATTTTTGCTTCTTCTTCTGCTCCTTTTCCCTAGCCTCAATCATCTTGGCCAATTTCCAGGACAGTACAGCACTTGTTAGGAACAATGGAGTAAGGACCAAAATCACTTGTAATAATGAAGCCATGTGGGTCCTTTGCAGCCCATTCCACAACATACTCAGTGCAAGCCTTGTTTTCAGACATCTAGGTAGTGGTCTTAGGAAAACTTATGCTTGAGTTCTGATCCTCCTCGGGATTATTAGAGAGCCAATCACAATTTCACATGACCCTTGGTTGTCTTCTCTTTAGTTCTATCATACACTTCTGAGAGAAGGTTTAAATTCCTCAGACCAGAAGCAGGAAGGCGAAAGCCGCAGGTTTCCCATCCCGCCCACTTCACATTTAGTTCTTTTCAGCTTATTTATCTAGTACCTAATATATGTTTTTATTCCATTTATTTTCTTTTTGCTGACTTACAGTGGTTTAAAACATTATAAAGTGTAAGGGGTATATGCATTTCTCAAATAAACAAAATTCAACAAGTGGTGCTGCAATAACAGGATACTCACATGGAAAAAGAATGAAACGTGACCCCGCTGTACAGCATACAAAGAAAAAAAAAAGTAAAAGTAAGGGGTGTATATTCCATGATACAGCATTTCTATTTCTAGGATCCGAGGGAAAACTTAAACAAAGTTCATATAGTGATAAAGAGAATCAGTGTGGCCTCGGTTAATATTGTGAACCTTTCTCTTTAAACCAGTTCCCTCATTTCCTGTTAAATCATTTTCTTTCAGTCACCCTGGATTGACTCTTGTAGTTAATTACTTCAATTGAACATTTCATTGAGGTGATAAATGAAGTGACCACTCCTGATCCTTTCCTCATTTTCCTCTTTAACCTTTTCTTAGGTGCCAACTCTTTTCAGTACTTCTCTCTCACTATTCCTTGGCTCTCTGTTTTGTTTTGTTTTCAATTTCCAAATTGTCTCCTAAGTGGGCTCCCTATCTGTGTCCCTTCTCCCTTTATTCTTTCTCTCCCTCAAAACCATCTAGCCAGTGCTGTCAGACTGATTTCCACTCTATTTTGGTTTCCTCATCACCCCCACCCCCAACCAGAAACCTTCAAGGGTTTCTCAGAGTCCGCAGAGTGAAGGACAGTTTCATAGTTTGACATTTAAAGGCTCTGCGCAATCTGTATGAGACCTCTTTGAGCCTAACTTGCATAGCTGCTTCCCTATATAAATTCTTGATTAGAGCCCACAGGATTATTTTTTGATCTCCCAAAAGGTCCTGCCTCCATGCCCTTAACTCTTGCCATTCCCTCAACTGAAATGCCTGCCCATGTCATCTCCTTTTTCTGTATCTTTCTTGTCCATCCATCTTTTAAGGCTTTCCTTCACTTTTATCTCTTTGGGACATCTTTTCTGACTGCCCCAGTCCCAAGTGATTATTCTCCTGCTGTTTGTTTTTTTCTCCATTGCCTTTTTTAAACCTATCATTTGGGACTTGGTATATCCTTATATTATTAAATATTTATGATTTTCTGTATGGAGTCTCTGCAAAAGAGACAAGGAAAGCAGGAACACTATGCTTTTGTCCATTTGTGACCCTAGGACACTGAGATACACTTAAGGTCTCCATGTTTCTGTTGATGAAGTCTGCTGGCTTTCCTGACACTTTTAAATGGTATTCTGCTATTATTATATCTGGTGTGACTGGATAAAGTGGAAGCTATATTTGATGGATAAATTAGTTATGGCCAGGCATTAGTAAATTTTATTAAATATATCGAGGGACTGCCCTTTGCTGTAAATTGGATTTCTTCTGTATAATATTAACTAAATTCAAACTGACTTTGAGCTCTTGTTAGCATGTCTACTGGGATGCATTATTTTATTTGCTCATTGAGGTCTAAACCATTGCTTATTAAATGGAAGATTCTATAAAATGCATTTGTTTCACTGTTCTTCAATTTTTTTTTTCCCTTCAGGTCTTATCACAATGGCAATACTTAGAACATGAGCAAGGATTTCAGTTGACTTCTGAAGTAATTTTATCTTCAAAATATTATGAATGTGAACTGCCTTTATCTCTATCCCACTCCATTAACATGCTCTAAACTATTGAATGATTTAAAATAATTGCAAATATATAATATATATTTTAAATTACTCTGTAATTTTATTTGAAGGACACTAGCACATTAAGTTACAGACAGCAAGGATGCCTCTGAGTGGCACCTCTGAAATTATTTGAAGAAACTTTTTCTATCTGTACCGATTGCACAGAAGACTTTAATTAAAACAACATTTGTTACTTTGTCATCTTTTTCTAGTTTGCTTTGATTGCTAAGGTCATGTGTTCTTCAAAGTTAAAGTCCTAAAAGAGCAAGCTGACCAGCTTAAAAATAAAGATTGCATTTATCTCTTGGCTACAAGCATCAATGTTACTATGTAAATTATACCTTGTCCTCTAGCACCATGAACAGTTGCCATGGTATTTCTAAAATGAGAGTTTTACAGTTCATGAGTGGAGGTTCAAAAAAAAAGCCTAAAGCACTGAGGAATCATATTTATCCTAGGTGAATTGCAAAACAGGCTGTGGTCCAGGCATATGGGTTTTTAAAATTGAAACCCACTAGAAATAGGGTGGCTCCTCTAGGTTTTTTTTTTTTTTTTTTTTTGCATGGGCAGGCACTGGGAATCGAAGCCGGGTCTCAGGCATGGTAGGCGAGAGCTCTACCTGCTGAGCCACCCGACCTCTCTGTTTGATCTAAGAGTTCTAAAGGAAGGAAGTCATTGGTTTAGCTAGTAGGTTCACCCTGACTTTCTGTTACCAGGGGAAAAACAATTTTATCTTTTCTCCCAAGGCACCTTGCCTGACTGACAGTAAGGATTTACCCAAATCGGGATTACTAGATGCTGTGTTGTTCAGGTGGAGATAATGTTCTCCTTTAAACTCTAAGCCAAGTACAGATAATCCTTGATATCTGTATCTATTTTGTATCAGTCTCTGAGACTTTTTAAATTATTTATTATTAGAACAACTTTACCAAAAAAAGTCCCCTAAGCACAACTATTTACATTTCTTTATAGCCTCTTCTGATCTCTGATATAAATATGCAGTTTTAACTGTTACTATCTTTTGACTTAGGATTTTTATCTGAGAGCACAATGCATTACGAAGAAGTCTCTTGAAAATCATCTTTCAGATCTTTTTACAGAATGAACCTATGTACTGCTATTGTGGTATTCTCAAGAACTATATGTAAACATAAAATGTATGCCTGAGACTGGTTTTTGCAGGAAACAGGACTTTGCTTCTAAAAAGCTTTTATGTATACTTTCATAGAAAATCCTCATTGTTTAACCATGTGGGGAGCATAAATCATTAAATGGATCATGTCTGTATGTTGTGTAATGACTGAAAAGCACATAAATGTAATCTACTTTGAATTTTGTAAAAAAAAAAAAACAAAAACTGTAGGTTTCTCTGTCCATCTCAAGTCATGTGTTGTGTGTAAGTGCACACACGTGTGTGTGACAACACATTGTAAAGGACAGAAATTACTTTTAAAAAATAAAAGAAAATGGAGACCTGAGTTTCATGTCGATTTAAACATTTTATTTGGGTCACCTCCGAGGAGCTCAAGGCCTTAGATCTCCAGTTTCTCAAAGTTTGTCTCCTATTCTTGTGAATTAAATAGGATAAATAAGAACAGTGAAGCGTGTGAGCTGAAAATGCCTTGAGATTTTTCATTTACCAAGGGGGATAAATTTTTTAATTTCATTTTTTGAATAGGTAAACTGTCACTTAAAAAATGTAAAAACCTATAAAAAGGTATTTAAAAAAATCACTCCTCACCATTCCTGTCCTCCTCACCCCCACCCACCCAGCTCCCAGTTTGTGCGTCCTTTTTTATGCTAATATGTACATATTCTTATTTTTTCCGCTTTTATATACAAAAGGTAACGTGTTCTATATACTGTACTATACTGTATCTAGCCTTTTTTTCACTTAACACTATATCCAGGAGAGAATTATTTAATAGTACTTGAAGAGCATCCTCATTCTTTTTATTATAGTGGCATAGTAATTTTCTTGTATGGCTGTACCATAATTAATTTGACCAGTTCCCTCCTGACCAGTCCCATCAACAAAGGCCGAGAGTGCACGTTCTCCCACAGCTTCACCAACTATGTTTCACCAATCTGATGGCTCAATGGTATCTCAGTGTAATTCGCAATTTTATTTAGCTTGTTATCCAAGTAAGATTGAGCATCTTTTCCTAGAACTATTTATTTATATCCTTTGCCCCCACCCCACTGCCCTTTTCAGTGAGTTGTTGGTCTTTTCTTTATTGGCTTGTAGGAGCCCTTGGTATGAGTTACAAATATTCCCTTTCCAGTTGATCATTTTTCTTTTGACTTTATTTATGGTATGTTTTTACCAGGCAAAATTTCTCCTGGGGTAGTTGAATTTATGAATCCTTTTAAGGCTTCTGGATTTTGAATCACAGTTAGAAAGCCCTATTCCACTCCAAAATCACAAATCATACCTTTCATATATACACATAAACACCAGTTAGAAGATACAATGGGAGTACATAATCCATTTATGTTAGCAAAACATTAAAATCCAAAACCCTTTACAAGGGAAACTACAAAACAGTCCTGGTAAGCACAAAAGGAGACTTCTGAACATATGGAAAGATGTCCCAGGATATTCCTGGATATGTATTCTCACCATTGTATATGTCAAATGGATCAAAAAATTTAAATGTTAAAAAAAATCATAAAAGTATTCTTCAAAAATATGGGAGGGGGCAGGCCGCGGTGGCTCAGCAGGCAGAGTTCTCGCCTGCCATGCCAGAGACCCGGATTTGATTCCTGGTGTCTGTCCACACACACAAATATATATATATATATATATATATATTATATTATTTTTATATACTTATATAAAAATATATATTTATATTTATATATAATAAATATATAAAAGTATATATTTTATATATTTAAATATATATATATATATATATATATAGGAAACATGATTCCTTTGTAACCTTGGAGGAAATTAATTCTTGATGGCTTCTTAGCACTATTTCAGATCAAAGACTAAACACTGTAACCAAATGTCTCTGCTTCACAGGTGTTTTCCTCCCCTCCTCTGTGTGGAATTTCCCCCAGTTTTATGAAACGACCAAGAAAATTAAAGACTTCCAGAGTACATTCCCTAAATCATACAATAGTTGGATCTTTCTTGTTAGATATTATTTCATTCCATTCACATAAGCCCTCCCCTTTAATTCAAAACCCACCTCATTTTGACCGGCCACAATTGACAAGAACTGGTGCCTGGCAAAGTGATCATAAACCACGTGTCCACCCTGTCCGGGTTTACAGCCCAGATTGGAGTGTGCGGTGGGGGTGGGGAAGGATGGAAAAGAAATGCAGCCCAAACAGTCTATGATCAAATTCTGTGCCCAAATCACATGCTGTGGGAGTCAGAGGGACAGTTTTGTGGGTAGTTAAGGAAGTGGGACTTCAGCTAGCTCTTGAAGGGTGGGTCTGAGCCATATGCAGAGAGGGACTGTGTTCCCAAGAAAAAGCATGGATTTGTCTGCCAGGAGATGAAAGGAGTTATTTTGTAACAATTCCTAGGAAGATACTTGAGACTGATGTGTGTTCCATTGTTTCCTGCCAACCACGAAGAAAACATTTTTATGGTCCTGATAGAAGGGGATGAGCATATGGAGGCTAGTGAGGAAAGGACCAAGCTAAGCAAGGGGCCACAAGTACTACAAAAGTTTAATCAGGGAAGAGGTAAATTAGTTGACTTCGTTGAAAAAAACATGATTCATCCCCAAAGCAGCTGGCAAACAGGAAATGCACAGCAAGGGGCAAGGCAATAGTTGTAATTATCTGTCACTGCAGGTGTTTCTGCCACCTCAAAATCGTTAGGCCAGCACAATCCTGCCACCCGAGTTCATTGCAAAAGAAGTTGTACGAAGTCAGCATGTCAAGTTTCAGATTTGGAGAAAGGGTTTCTGGAAATGAGCGGCTCCGAACGTTCTCATTCGCTGAATGAAACTTAAGTGGAAAGAATATAGCAGCTGCAGAGGAGACACCTAAGAGGGTTTCAAGGTGAACGTGGAAATGGATCCTAAGGTTTCAAAAGTTGCTATTACGAAAGAGATGCAAGATTTCAAAGTGGCACCTAAAGTCCTGACCGTCTGAGAGGACGTGCCACAAAGGAACAATTTAATATATAGACTTAAAGGAAGGTTAAAGGATTCAAACGAAGAAACATGACAGGGACTAGCTGTTATTATCCCAGTAACAGCATGTCAAGTTAGTGATTATCTCATTAGGAAAATATTTGTTACACCTATAATCTGGAAGTGATAAACAACATACCAGAGCAGAACATTGCTCTCCAGGATTAAATGCCAGACAGAATAACAGAATTGTTCCAGCTACGAGGCATTTGGATGAAGCCATATCCAGTTCTTACATCAAAGACCCTTTCCATAAGCCATAAGCACAAAAAGGAGAAATAAATCAGGGACCCTGGTTTGGAGAGGTTTTATATGACTAAGAGGACAAAGAAATGCAAATGAATGTAACTCAAGCTGGCTGTTTATTTTGCTCATCTAGTTTCTCTCTGATTTTGTTCTGTCATAGGGTTCATCAAAAGATGTTCAAATTAAAGTGACACTTACTCTTGGCTTTGTCGGCTTCAGCACCTAATGAAAACTGTGCCCAGTTCAGGGAAGATGATGGTGGGGAATGTCCAACTCACTAAGTGCACTGTCCAATTAGCTGGGTCACTGCTTTGTGAATCATTCGCTTAATGAACACCTAAGCTGGGCAGTTCAGGATGTGCTCCAGGTGGGTGGGAGAAAAGCCAGTTTCAGTAACTTGGAAAAAATAGATGAAGTGACCTCATAAGGACAGAGGCAGATTTTAGTCCACCAGCGTGGAAAAACACAATGCAAAATCTGTCCTGACGGAACAAAGTGTGAGCTGTACTAACGTTGGGGAAACACATGCGCCGACCTCTGGAACGGATGGCAAAAATGCAAAGCTGGCACAGACTGGCCTGCAATGTAAAAACAGACACAGACGACTGTGAAAACCTTGTGTCCGGTGCTTCTTTTGTCTAGGGTATGGACACACAAGTGGAAGGTATGGGTGGAGAAAGGACAAATGGTGGGGGGGTGTGCGGAGGTTGGAATGGATCGGGTGGATGGAAATGCTGGTGGTTGGTGAGAGGGAGGGGTGTGGGGTGTGGTATGTTTGACTTTTTTCCTTTTTATTTTTGTTTCTTTCTCTGGAGTGATGCAAATGTTCTAGAGGATGATCATGGTGATGAATGCAGAGCTATGTGATGATGTTTTGGGCCATTGATTGCACAAGATGTATGCAGTGTGTAGTAATATTTATCACTAAAAATAATTTTTAAAAAATAGATGAAACTCCACAGCAAATCACTTTTTTCTTGGTGATTTATTTTTTTATAAATATTTTTATTGTCTAACTTTTGACATACAAACATTCTATACGTGGTGTACAATCAAGACAAAGCAAATCACTTTTGTACAATCAGTAAGTCATGGGAGGCAAGGTTAGAATGGATTTATATGGAGAATTTAAACGAAACTGTCCCTCCCCCAGTGAATATGACTTTGGAGCTAAACACTGTATTAGGTAACCTTATCCTCTGCTTGTTCTTCTTGGGCTGTTCTTGGGATGTTAGCAAACAGGTGTTTTCTGTTTATGGGATTTTTTAACTTAAAAAATTTACTATGCACATACTATTTTCTGTTATGCTGGTAGTGACCTTAAAAATCTTAACTGTCCTTACAAAATTTATATTTTGACTAGTGCATTTCCTAATATAACTTATATAGACAGCTTAATTGGACACCATAAGTACATGGAACCTTGAGTAGGGCATGAGATTTTGTTGGTTTGTCCAGAGTGATGCCCCAATAAATCGCAGAGTGATTTGAACAGTGAATAAAAAAAGTATTTGCAAAGTCCCCTTCGGGGAATGGTGAGAAAGGGGGAAAATTCAACTTCCCCAAATTGAATTCTTGATATTCTCACAAGCAGTGGGGACTACCAAAGTTACAGGCTGAGCCCCTATTCTTGGGATTTGTTCATATGAAACTTAACCCCACAAAGGATAGGTCAAGCCTACTTAAAATTAGGCCTAAGAGTCACCCCCAAGAGAACCTCTTTTGTTGCTCAGATGTGGCCTCTCTCTGCAGCCAACACAACAAGCAAACTCACCACCTTCCCCCTGTCTACATGGGACATGACTCCCAGGGGTGTGGACCTTCCTGGCAACGTGGGATAGAAATCCTAGAATGAGCTGAAACTCAGCATCAAGGGATTGAGAAAACCTCGACCTAAAGGGGGAAGAGAGAAATGAGACATGATAAAGTGTCAATAGCTGAGAGATTCCAAACAGAGTCGAGAGGTTATCCTGGAGGTTATTCTTACGCATCAAATAGATATCACCTTGTTAGTCAAGATATAATGGAGAGGCTGGAGGGAACTGCCTGAAAATGTAGAGCTGTGTTCCAGTAGCCATGTTTCTTGAAGATGATTGTATAAGGATATAGCTTTCACAATGTGACTGTGTGATGGTGAAAACCTTGTGTCTGATGCTCCTTTTATCTACCTTTTCAACAGACAAGTGGAACATATGGAATAAAAATAAATAATAGGGGGAACAAATATTAAACTTAGATTGAAATGCTAGTGATCAATGAAAGGGAGGGGTAAGGGGTATGATATGTATGAATTTTTTTCTGTTTTCTTTTTATTTCTTTTTCTGAATTGATGCAAATGTTCTAAGAAATGATCATGATGATGAATATGCAACTATGTGATGGTATTGTGAATTACTGATTATATATGTAGAATGGAATGATCATATGTTAAGAATGTTTGTTTCTTGTCATATTTTTAAAAAATTTTAAAAACATATGCAATAAAAATAAATAATAAGGGGAACAAATGTTAAAATAAATTTAGATTGAAATGCTAGTGGTAAATGAAAGGAAGGGGTAAGAGGTATGGTATGTATCAATTTTTTTCTGTTTTCTTTTTATTTCTTTTTCTGAATTGATGCAAACGTTCTAAGAAATTATCATGATAATGAATATGCAACTATGTGATGATATTGTGAATTACTGATTATATATGTATAACGGAATGATCAAAAGTTAAGAATGTTTGCATTTGTTATATTTTTAAAAAATAAAAAAATTAATAAAAAATCTTAACCATCTTGACATATATGGAGTACCTACTAATTATGTAATTCTCTTGTATCCAAACATAGGGAACTGAGCATGTGGTTTCAAATTTCTGAATGCAAAAATCAGAGAAACATTTGACATAGAATAACAGAGAGTGGAAACATATGGGACCTATGCTCAGCATCATACTCAGCAAGATAATACCGCGAAATGATATTTACCATGAAAGTAGGTAATTTTGAGTGTTTAATACTTGACAATGTCTTAGCTCCCTAACGGCATTAATTAATTTAAGCATTTGTGAGGTTAATCTTTATATTATCACTATTTTAGAGTTGATAAATTAGCATAAAGATCATCAAAATATCTAGACTTACCTTACTCCAGAAAAATGGGAAGTTTGGCGTGAAGCAAAAGTCAAAATTTCTTGCATGTCCCAAAGCTTTGCACATGCTTTACTGAGACCGCTACATTTAATAGGGAAAATTCTGAACATTTATAACAGCAGAGAGAATAATGTAAAGAACACCTCCCATGTGCTCCAAAAGATTGCCAATCACCGCCACTCTTGATGAGACAGATTTTGTAAGGAATATGGCAACATGGCAATTGGCGGGGTTGTATAACTTTTGTGGAAAAGGGGTTTCTTCCCAGTCATTGTTAAATGGGTGATTGCATTCTTTGGGAGTGACTGTGTAGTGTATATTAACTATGCTAGGCACTTTGCAAATATTATCTAAATCCTTGCCACTCAGAACATGGCCTGTGGATTAGCAGCATGTAGAGCTTGTTGTCAATGAAGAATCTCGGTGCCAGCCCCAGACTTCCTGAATCATGGTCTGCAGTTTAACAAACTCCCCAGGTGATATGAATGGACATTAAAAGTTAGGAAGCACTCATCACCTGGTACACGAGTAGACACTTAACATTCTCCTAACAATCCTGTGTCAGCACTGCAAGGTAAAATTTTTTTTTCATCATACAAACACATTCTTTTTTTTTAATATTTTTAGTTTTTTATTATTTTTTTAATTGACAAACCAAAACAATATACAAACACGAACATTCATAACATACAAACATTCCATATATGGTGTACAATTAGTGGCTCACGATATGCAAGGCAGATATTATCATGTCAAATTTACCAATGAGATAACTTCAGAGATATTATTTACTTTCCCAAGATCCCACAGCGAATAAACTTACCTCTGTCTGGCTTTGGAGTTTATGATTTTCCCACTTAGAGGATGCCGCCTCCCAGTTACGGTCTTCACTCTTTGGGTAACTCAGAAGAAAAAAAAAGGAACCCAAATGGTATATGTGTACATGACACAAAAGCACCCAGTCAACTCCAACAACAAAAGAAAAGCAAATTGTTTGCTATCATGCAAGTAGTCACTTGCTCCACTGAAAGACCTTTTCACTCTTCAACCAATTATTATGGCATCATGTAGACGGCTAAGTATTTCCGGATGGTCAGGAAAACAAACAAACAAACAAACACAGGAGCAATTTTCAAAGTTACTCCCTCTTGACAGCCGACTGATCCAAATATGAGCTGAATTACAAAAACATACTCTCCTAGAACAGAAAGATTTGCTATAGATCCAAGTGGTAAATGTATTTTAAAAAATCATTCATACTGGGCAGGCCATGGTAGCTCAGTGGCAGAGTTCTCACCTGCCTTTCCGGAGACCCGGGTTTGACTCCCGGTGCCTGCCCATGCAAAAAAAAAGAAATCATTCATACCAGTTTGACTTCATATAGACAGGGAGGGCAGGTAGTTGACTGCTAGTTCCCTTTTCAGTCAGTTGGGTGATCTCAGCCTGTAGCTTCACATGGGCTTGGAGTTGCTCACAGGAAGCAGGGGGCCAAACCCCCTGAGCACTACTAGGCAGTGAAATGGGCCCTTTTGTTTACTGGGCAGCTTTTTCAAAACAACACTTTTTATTTTGAAATGCTCCCAAATCCACAGGATAGTTACAAAAATAATACAAACCCTATACAGAGAATTCTAACATATCTTTAACCCCAGCTCCAGATGCCCATATCTACCAATTCCAACACCCGCCACAGTTACCATATCATTCTTTCCACCCATCCGTCCATCCATCCATCCATCCATCCATCCATCCATTTGTCCTTCTGACTGTCTGCCCATCTCTTTATCTATCCATTGATCCATTTTCTGACCACTGTACAGTGTAGACTGTACACAACATGTTCTTTGAACTTAACACTGCCATGTGCATTTCCTTAGAACAAGGACATTGATTATGTAACCATCTTAAAGTGCAATTATCGAGTTCAAGAAATTTAACATTGACATTGACATTCCAAGTTTTTCATATGTCCCAATAATGTCCCCTTGAGCCTTTTCTCCTCCATTGCTAGATCCCATCCAAGATGATGTATTACATTTAATTGTCATTGTCTCTAGTCATCTCTGGGTAGGTTTTTGAAAGGAATATTATAGAAAAAGCACAATTCCTGGATCACACCCCCAGTTAAGCAAAAGCTCATTAGATCTCAGGAACTTCTCTCCTTTATTCCTGGGAGGAGGTTAGGCCATTTCCTTCTCTTTCACTGCCATAATGACCCTGGGGAACTGCATTAATGGAGCAGCATGGTTACTTGATTACAATGAGATTATTGGATGATTAATTAGCCTCTAGCAGGAACCAGATGAAGTTCTCAACTCAAAGCCTCAGGGATCCAGTTCGGGGCAATCTGCCCTCACAATAAAAGATCAGGTGAAGAAGCATGCAAACTAGCCCAGGGAGAGGCTGCCACTTGGATTATGATTGATTCTTTCTATTTTCTAACCAAATGACCTGGAATCAATGAACCTACTAGGTCAGCAAAGCTAACTGTGTTTAGACATAAATTCAAATTCTTAAGGGTATCCCCCTCTGCCATGTAAATAACTATTTGAAGCACTTTATTCTACATTCTAATGGATTTCATAATATTTTATGGCCAACTTCACACCCATGTCAGAAAATCTCATGGACAATACTAAGAATTGGTTTAAAACAGGCAAACAAACCCACCAAGGTAAATAAAACAGATAAGACTGAGTTTTGTTTTTTTTATTCTTTTTTAATTTTTAAAAACAATACCAAAAAACACCAAACGCAAACATTCTTAACTTTTGATCATCCATTCTACATATATAATCAGTAATTCACAATATCATCACATAGTTGCATATTCATCATCATGATCATTTCTTGGAACATTTGCATCAATTCAGAAAAAAAAATAAAAAGAAAACAGAAAAAAATCATACATACCATACCCCTTACCCCTCCCTTTCATTGATCACTAGCATTTCAATCTACTACATTTATTTTAACATTTTACATTTATTGTTCCCCCTATTATTTATTTATTTTTAATCCATATGTTTTACTGGTCTGTTAAACATAAGCTAGATAAAAGGAGCATCAGACACAGTCACACTGCGAAAACTGTATCATTATACAATCATCTTCAAGAAACATGGCTACTGGAACACAGCTCTACATTTGCAGGCAATTCCCTCCAGCCTCTGCATTACATCTTGACTAACAAGGTGATATCTATTTAATGCGTAAGAATAACCTCCAGGATAACCTCTGGACTCTGTTTGGAATCTCTCAGCCATTGACACTTTATTTTGTTTCATTTCACTCGTCCCCCTTTTGGTTGAGAAGGTTTCTCAATCCCCTGATGCTGAGTCTGAGCTCATTCTAGGGGTTTTCTCAATCCCTTGATGCTGAGTCTCAGCTCATTGTAGGATTTCTGTCCCACATTGCCAGGAAGGTCCACACCCCTGGGAGTCCTGTCCCATGTAGACAGGGGGAAGGTGGTGAGTTTGCTTGTTGTGTTGGCTGCAGAGAGAAGCCACATCTGAGCAACAAAAGAGGTTCTCTTGGAGGTGACTCTTAAGCCTAATTTTAAGTAGGTTTGACCTATCCTTTGTGGGGTTAAGTTTCATATGAACAACCCCCAAGATTAGGGGCTCAGCCTATAGCTTTGGTTGTCCCCACTGCTTGTGAGAATATCAAGAATTCAACTTGGGGAAATAGAATTTTCCCCCTTTCTCACCATTCCCCCAAGGGGACTTTTTTATTCACTGTTCAAATCACTCTGTGATTTATTAGGGCATCACTCTGGACAAACCAACAAAATCTCATTTCCTACTCAAGGTTCCATGTACTTCTGGTGTTCGATTAAGCTGTCTACATAAATTATATTAGGAAATGCTCTAGTCAAAATATAAATTTTGTACCAAATAAACATTTTTTGCTTTAGTCTCACACATAAAGGTAAAATTTTAAAATGTTAATTACCATCTATTTCAGCACGCTGCATTAATGACATTCCTTTGTTCTTCCTCATGCAAAACATTTTTAAAATTTGTACATTTAGTCACTATCATTATACACTCTAGGCATTCTGAGATTATACCATCTCAGTCTTGATTGTCTATCTTTCTTTCTAGTTTCATTTGTGCCCCCAGCCCTCCTCCCTCTATCATTCTCACATTCAGCTTCATTCAGTGTACTAACAGTATTGTATTACGGTTAGGTAGTATTGTGCTGTCCATTTCTGAGTTTTTACATTCAGTCCTGTTGCACAATCTGTATCCTTTCAGCCCCAATTACCCAATATCTTACTCTATTTCTATCTCCTGATGGTCTCTGTTACCAACGAAATATTCCAAGTTTATTTACTAATGTCAGTTCATATCAGTGAGACCATACAGTATTTGTCCTTTTGTTTCTGGCTAATCTCACTCAGCATCATGTCCTTAAGGTCCATCCATGCTGTTACATGCTTCATAACTTTATTCTGTCTTACAGAAGACTGAATTTTTAAATTATTATTATTACAATTTTTTTTTTTTTGGCATGGACAGGCTCTGGGAATCGAACTCGGATCTCTGGCATGGCAGATGAGAATTCTGTCCCTGAGCCACCATTGCACAGCCCAACTTTGAGTTATTTTAAGACTGTTTTTGTAAACACTGAAGAAGATTTTAAGCCCGAGTATTTTTTAGTCTACTCACTGTATTTCCCCTCTAAAACATTCACAAAGACTTTTCTAAGCTCTCTTTTTATCTAAATAACCACCTCTGTAAGGTGAGGGCAGTTGTTCTTTAATCCCTCTTTTATAGATGGAGGACACTGAGGCTCTGAGAGGTAAAGGATTTGCCCTCCACAAGAAGGCCTTCCCGTGATTAAGCAGCAGCATCAAGATCAACACTCAGGCCATGGGATCTGTGGCCCTGTGTTCTTTCTACTTAAGTTAAAGAAAAAAGATAGCACAAGAGTAACTATAAAATTACCCACCCACCCACCCAAATTTAAAAAATGCCCCAGGGCAGCTGAGAACATGGCATTATTATTACATTGGAAATACATTTTCATTTCAGAAATTAGAAATTACAGTGATTTAGTGAGGGGTAAAGCCTCGACATAAGTAGCTGCATTCACATGCATTTTGACAGCCTCTGGTTATAGGCTGTGATGTGGACCAAAGCAGTTGCACTTGGGATGGGGCACATCACATAGCCATTGGCATTCTTTCATTTCCTCTCTTGCTGCTCATAATCTCCTCACCTAAGTGGAAGTGAGGAATGTTCTGGAAGGCAAAGGAAAAGTAAAGTGGGGAATTGGGGCCCTGTTGCCCTGAATTTAAGAAAGGTAAGGGCATCTAGTGGCCCAGAGTCAGTTGCTCACTCCCACCCCCACCCCCCGGGCTGGCTGTGGAGGGAACCATTAGTTTGATGCCATTTCTTGGAAACACTCTCTGAGATTTCTAAATGGTACATTGTAATGGGTCTGAGCCTGGATTTGTGTATCTCCCACTGCCCAGATGAGGAAAGCATGGTGCTCTTTGTGAAGGAAAGAGCAAGTTATGGTTGTGCAAAGTGGGAAGATATCAAATGGTCTGGGAGAGAAGGGGTGGGGAGTCAAATGAATCCTAGCCACGGAATCCCCATGGTTTCACATCTGCTAGCCCTGTCTGGTCTTAAGGTGACTTTGATTCATCATTTTGTGACGTTACTATAACAGGTTAGAATGTCCTATAAAGCTCTCTTACCCACAAAGGAGTCCTGGGGAGTTGGACTCCAGTTGGGATGATCTCAAGAATGACCCTTATATAGTGATAGCCCCTTCCGACATGAAAAAGTTAGAATGGGCATAGCCCAAATACCCCTAAAGAGTGGGAGAAAGATCAAAGGTGGTGGTGGAGTTATACAGAGAAAGTAGGGTTTATCAAAGGAGTATGATTGCTGAACCATTATACTGATATTTCTTTTATCTCCAGTACCTTAGAGCATCTAGAAGTAAAACGTAAAATTGTGGAATTGTAACCCATACTCAACTCTGAAATCTGTTCTACAACTAATTGTGGTGTTGTGCTTTGAAATTTATTGCTTTTTTTGTATATATGCTGTTTTTCACAAAAAAGAAAGAAAAAGTTGATTGTGGTGATAAAAAAATATTTATGCCTTCTAGCCTCTGGAGCATATATATATTCTGGAGCAGCTAGAAGGAAATATCTGAGAGGATGGTATGGTACCCCATGACAAACTCTGGGATCTGTCCTGTAATTACTTATTTAAGAGTACTGTGAATACTGTTGCTTTTTTCCTTTCCTTGTTTTGTATATATGTTATATTATACAATAGAAAGTTTAAAAAAAAAAGAATAAGAAAACAAAAACACCAAAAAAAGAATGACCCTTTAAGACATCATGCAGATAACATACAATCAGTCCAGGAAATAAATGCCACACATGAATCATTAGGTAAAAGGTATGGAAAAATTGACCAAAAGGGGGAAGAAAGAAATGAAACAAAATAAAGTTTCAGTGGCTGAGAGATTTCAAATAGAGTCGAGAGGTCATTCTGGAGTTATTCTTATGCATTATATAGATATCCTATTTAGTTTCTAGTGCATTCGAATAGCCAAAAGCAAATAATTGAAACTGTTGAACTGAAATCCAATAGCCTTGACCCTTGATGATGGGTGTGTAACTATATGGCTTTTACAGTGTGACTGTGTGATTGTGAAAACCTCGTGATTGACCCTCCCTTTATCCAGTGTATGTGCAGATGAGTGAGAAAATAAAGATCAAAAATAAATAAATAATAGGGCGGGATAAGGGGTATGGGATGTTTTGCGTGTTCTTTTTTATTTTTATTTTTTAAAGTAATGAAAAGTTTCAAAAATTGATTGCGGTGATGAATACACAACTATACAATGATCCTGTGAGTCGTCAGTTGTACACTTTGGAAGAATACCTGGTATGTGAATCTATCTCAATAAAACTGCATTTAAAAAAGGTATGGGAAAAACATGCTTCATTTTGGGAAAGGACAGGGTGTGGTGGGGAAATCAGTATAGGAGGAGGCATTTTGGAATATTTAATGTAAAGGTATCAGTTTTGCTAATTATTAAATACGTTTATTGAAGGAAAACAATGTCTTTGCTCCAAGTATTAAAATTAATTACATAAAACTTCTGAAATCCCAGAGGAAGTTGTGGTTTGGGTTTAATGGGGGCTGCATGAACACTTGACAGGGATGCTGTAGAGGGAATTTGAGGATAGGATAGAAGACTGGGTGAAGGAGCTACTCCTTTGAGCCTGAGATTTTGTGAAAACTAGAGAGCCCAATCCATTTGCTTAAGGAAACTATACGTTTTTGTTGTTGTTGTTTTTGCATGGGCAGGCACCGGGAATCGAACCCGGGTCTCTGGCATGGCAGGCGAGAGCTCTGCCTGCTGAGCCACTGTGGCCTGCCCAGGAAACAATACTTTTAAAAGTACAAGCTTATAGAGATGCAGATCATATTAATGGTTACCAGGAGTTAGGGCTGGTAGCAGAAGAGGGGTGGGTGTGACTATAACGGTGTTGCACAAGGGAGATCTTTGAGGTGATGGAATATTCTGTATCTTGATTGTCTTGGTGGTTCCCTGAAACTATATCTGTAATAAAATGGCATGGAGTTATATACATACACGACAATCTTACCAATGTCAATTTCCTGTTTTTTTGATATTTTACTATAATGATGTGAGGTGTAATGGGGGAGACTGGGTGAAGGGCAACTTCCTGGGAATCAATAATTGTTTCAAAATAAAAAGCTAATAAAATTCAAGTACGACCCTGCATTTCTTGCAAGTGCCCAACCAGACCTTTCATTTATCCAATTTCTCTTCTGAGAGAATCCCTCCAGCCCTGCCCCCACCCCCTCCCCGCCCCAAACCATAACTGTTTGATTCTTGAGATCTAGAACTACAGACTAGCTTTTCCCTTTCCCTCTTAATTTTTCCATTGGAAGGAATACTTGGAGAATGCATGCCCCCTTCTTTTATTTGGATCTGAAGACCTTATGTTTTGATTGGAGCTATTCTACTTGAAAGGACTTGAGCAGACTGGGAAGATTCTGTGTTTAAACAAATTCAACTCTTCTCCCTGTCATGGAAAAAAAAAAAGCAGAAACATGTTAAATTCCTCTCACCCCTTCAATGTGAATAGAAGCATAAGGATAGGCAAAAGGGAGAGGGCAGGCCAGGTGGTGGGGTCCTATGGTTCTGAAATAAAAGGCACCAGGCCACCACACAGAGAGGTTCCTTTCAGCTCAAAGGGCGCAGTGGGCAGGTAATAAAGGGATTGAAATGGGATTACCTACTGTGTGCGGTCAGCTTCCTGACACACACTATTTCACAGAGGCCCCATCCTGGCCTTCATAGATCCCACTCATCTCACTGAAGCTTCTTCAGTATATCCCATTTACCCACACAACCTAGCACCTGACCATTTTTTGTCTGATATTATTCCATTTGGAGTCAGAGGGACTTGGGTTCAAATCATAATTCTGCTACTTACTAGCTATGTGCTCCTGGGCAAGTTGTCTTAACCGCTCTGCTCCTCCATTTTCTCATCTGTTAAATGGGGTAATATCTACCTCAAAGGGTTTGTAAAGTGTCTGGCACCTAATAGGTGTTCAGCAAATGCTAGCCTTCTCCACGCTCCTCACTCCACTGGAAGCTCCTTGAGAACTTCGTTCTCTTCTTTCTTCCCCTGTTCTTAGCCAAGGGCTGGATACACAGCAGGTTGTTAATGTGTACTTGTTGGTTAGGCTAAGTGGAGTGTCTACCAGCTTTCCTGGCTGCCTCAGTGATGCTGATGGAGATCCAGAAATGGGCATTAGGGAACATCAACATTCCATTTCAAAGACATGAAGGCAATATGCCAAATTCTTCAATTCCTTGATACATTGTTACAGCAAAACTCTTCATGTGATAAGGTCTGCCTTCAAAAAAGCTAACAATTTTGGATGATTGCTATATAGCTCAAGTAAAATAAGACATCAGTGGTTTAAGGACTGATGAAATGGTTTCCTAATCAGTTGGCTGGGTGTACAGCAGGGAAAACCATCAATTACAGACTGACATGATTATGGCCTCAGAAATGAGAAGTTATCAATTACAGCAAGAGAATCTGAACTGACCAAGTCAGTGGGTCTTCGGGCCGCATCGTGGTCTACAGTTATGTGTGAGGTCCAGTGAAAAGAATCATAGATGAGGAAATGAAGACCAGAGCTCTAGTCTGACCGGAATTCAGATTTAGTCATTCATTCACTCATTCAGCCAATAAATATTTACTGAGTGCCTACAAAGGGCACTCACATCACAGATATGATCCTGCCCTTCATGGAATTTACTAAGTCAAAAGCTGTGTGAACTGCAGGAAGTCACTTCACCTCTTTGGATCTCCAGCTCGCCATCTGTCAAATGGTGACAAATATATTTATTTCATAGAGAAATTATGAGAATGATATGAGGGAATACAGGGGTGAGAGCTTTGCAGACTGTGATTTTTCTCTATTATTGTCCTCTATGTAATAGTTACATGAATGGATTGTGATCATTTGAAAATTACGTCCAAAGTCTATTTTCAGGGGGACTGAGCATGTTCCACCCATCCCATTTTTCTTCCTTACACGTTGGCAAGCCAGCCAAGACCAGAGTGAGCAGGAGGGACGGAGAGTCCTGCTACTGGGCTGAATGAAGCATTACAGGGAACAGCATTCTACTTGCGTATTTGATTTAAGATATGGTCCCCAAACAGGAATAGCCCCACCACACACTTCCCTCTACCCTCCAGATAGTCGTGATGCACTTTCCTTTTCTGTACATGAATTCACACAGAAATGATGCCTTGATTCGAGCACCTAAAAATGCGGCTCTTCAGAATGGCAGAAGAGCTTCTGTGGAATACTGAATTCTGTCTCATGTTCTGCAAATGAATCAAAAGGAAAGGCAAGAATGCCCACCCTCTCTGCTCTCAAGTTACAGGCATGGGCTCTACTGTGCAAACAGCTGCTGCTGCTACTGGCCCTCAGTATGGAGACTATCCTGGGAAATGCAATGGAGTCCATTTTGGGCCCTGGTTGCAGGAGGGATTGCAGAACCTCATCTAAGGTTTCCAAGTGCTGAAAAATATCATTTTTAAAAAAATTTTGTGCTTTAGAGCCAAGCCACCAGCTTGTCCCTGCCTAGGCTCCACTCTTGTAGTCAACCAGAAGCTGTTGTTCTAGCAAAGGAGGATTTTGAGATCTATTTATCATTTCTGGAAGACAAACAGGTGATTCATTTAATCAATGCACAGGTGTTATTTTGAAAATCACCCTTTGGCAACCGCCATAATAATAGCTGACTCAGACAAGAGTGATCAATGAATCCTAAAATTAGGGAGTAGAAGTTTGATGAGAAATACGATATTCACATAGCCTTGAAATATCTACCCCCATACATAAGTTATTAAATACAAAAGGAAAAATACTATCTTTACAGTGGAAAAACCTGGCAGACATCACTGTAACCAAGTAATCAAAATTAACATCACCAACAGTCATCATCATGTACCTTTTTCTTTTTTAATGTTTTACTCCTGCCAAAAAATGCTTACCCTGACTCTAGTCATGAGGACCCATTAGGCAAACCAAATTGGGGGACATTCTACAAAATAACTGGCCTGTACTCTTCCAAAATGTCGATGCTCTGAAAGGTTGAGGGCTGTTCCAGATTTAAGTATACTTAAGAGAACCAAGAGTCATGATAACTAAATAGAACATGTGATCCCAGTCTGGATCATGGACTGGACAAAAAAATAGCTACGAAGGACATTATTGGGACAATTAATGGAATTTGAAAAAGAACTGTAGAGCAGATAACAATATACTATATCAATGTTCCATTTCCTGAGTTTGATAACTTTACAGTGATTATCCAAAAGAATGACCTTGTTCTTAGGAGACGCACTTTGATGTATTAAGAGGAGAAGGGGTATGATTCTGCAACTTATTCTCAAAAGTTCCGGAAAAACACATGTGTGTATGTGTACATAGCAAATGTGATAAGATATTGACAAATGATGCATCTTGACAAAGGGCAGGTGCAAATCCTTTAAATATTTTTGCTTGCCATTTTCTGTATGCTTGAACACATGCCAAATTAAAATTTTAAAATATGCTATTTTGGGCAATTTAACTGTGTGTCAGACACTGAGCTAGGTGTGAGATATTTACAGGGAGAACAAGACATGGTCTCTGCCTTTAAACGAGGAACTCATAGTTTGAGGGGGAGACAGAGTAAGGGGTAAGAATAGTTCCATGTGAGAAAGGATGCTATGAGAGCACAGAGGAGGTGTACTAACCCAACCTTCCAGGAAAGGGGGCCAGAGTAGGCTCTTTATAGAAGTATTGCTGAACGGGAGGATTAAAGTTGAGGGGCCTTATTAAGATTGGGGTGCCAGTGGGACATGCAAGCAGAGGTAACTGACAGAACTGTGGGGTACAAGGGAAGCTGCTTTGGGCCTGTAGGCAACAAGGAGAAGCCACCTGCCACCTGAAGACAAACAGCAAAGCACAGATAAGCAGGTAACCGGGGTCTGGTTGAGCTCATGATGGCATCTGGGGTAACGTAAGAAGTGAAGACATACTCAAATAACTTGAGGCTGAAAGACTGAACACAAGGATGGTTTCTGATGACTTAGGCATCAGAAACTCTGCAGTGCGAGCTACTCAATGTGCTAGAGACATCAGTCCCCAGATTGATAAATACCAGTAACCTGGATCAGGGCACGGTCCCAAGTTAGTTCAGGCTGCTAATAATAGATAGATCGAAAGGCAGGAAGAGACTGTCAAGTGATCATAAGAAGCTAAAGAAGTGATTTTTTCGAGAACACGTTGGGTTTTACCAGAAATAAGGATAAGGCGGTACCCAATTAGCACACAACAGAGTGGAGAGAGATTGTTGTTAATAGGAAAAATCCCGAGAACAGTACCAGGTCCCATAATAAAGGGAAACCAGCGAGGAAGTGCTGCCATTTCAGGAGCCGATGGGGGGAATGGGAATTTCCATTCAATTACAAGACACAAGAGCTAGGATGCGTAAGTACATGAATTAGGTTCCTAGCAAAGGCCTGCTGGGAGTTGTTTTTTCTTTCTTTTGAAACTTTGGTATTATGAAAAACTTACAAAAACAGAGAGAACAGCATTAGCTTAAACCATGTGAAATTGCTAAAATTTGACGGTTTTTTGACATACAAAAATGCAAATTCTTATGTTTCTAGTGAAAATGAACCCACATATACCCATCACTCCTTCAACAATTATCGATATGTGGAAGCACAATATCACGTTTCATCCACAACCCCACCCCTTACCCCAGCAAACCGCTTATATGGAGTAAATCTCAGGTGGGAGTTTCTGGGGTGGTTTTGTTTTAGTGATTTAATATCTATAAAAGTAAATCCCGAATGATATATATGTGTGTATATATATATATATGTATAATTTTTTAAGTTATTTTCTCAATAAGGAATGCATTCACAAGACTCAAAATTCAAAAGGTACAAGAAAGGAGAAGTCAAAGCCCCCTTCCAATCCTTGTCTCCTAGCCAACAGTTCTCCATCCCTGGAGGCAAAAAAATGTTGAAAATTTTTTATGTATCCTTCCGGAGATATTTTATGCATATATTAACAAATAGATTGCAAACTATGCACACTTTTCTGCCCTTTGCTTTTTGCACTCAAATATATATATATTTTATTTATTAATTAAAAAAATTAATAACAAACAAAAATATTAACATATCATTCCATTCTACATATACAATCAGCAATTCTCAATATCATCACATAGTTGCATATTCATTCTTTCTTAGAACATTTGCATCGATTTAGAAAAAGAAATAAAAAGACAACAGAAAAAGAAATAAAACAATAACAGAAAAAAAAAGATTATACATGCCATACCCCTTACCTCTCACTTTCCTTTATCGCTAGCATTTCAAACTAAATTTATTTTAACATTTGTTCCCCCTATTATTTATTTTTATTCCATATGTTCTACTCGTCTGTTGACAAAGTAGATAAAAGGAGCATCAGACACAAGGTTTTCACAATCACACAGTCACATTGTGAAAGCTATATCATTGTTCAATCATCCTCAAGAAACATGGCTACTGGAACACAGCTCTACATTTTCAGGCAGTTCCCTCCAGCCTCTCCACTACATCTTGAACAACAAGGTGATATCTACTTAATGCATAAGAACAACCTCCAGCATAACCTCTCAACTCTGTTTGGAATCTCTCAGCCATTGACACTTTGTCTCATTTTACTTTTCCCCCTTTTGGTCGAGAAGGTTCTCTCAATCCCTTGATGTTAATTCTCAGCTCATTCTAGGGTTTTTCTCAGTCCTTTGATGCTGAGTCTCAGCTCATTCCAGGATCTCTGTCCCACGTTGCCAGGAAGGTCCAACCCTGGGAGTCATGTCCCATGCAGAGAGAGAGAGGGTGGTGAGACTGCTTGTCGTGTTGACTGGAGAGAGAGGACACATCTGAGCAACAAAAGAGGCTCTCTTAAGGGTGACTCTTAGGCCTAGATTTTAAGTAGACTTGACCTATCCTTTGTGGGGTTAAGTTTCATATGAACAAACCCCAAGACTGGGGGCTCAGCCTATAGCTTTCGCTGTCCACACTGCTTGTGAGACTATTAAGAATCCGACTTGGGGAAGTTGAATTAAATATATTTTGTAGATCATCCCGTACCAACATAAAAAGAGTCCCTCTTTTTTTTTAATAGCTACCTAGCAATTCCATTTCTTTTTTTTTGAAATTTTTATTAATAAAACCAATCAACGTACAATGTGAACATTCTTTTTTACATCACATAGTTGTATATTCATCATCATGATCATTTCTTAGAACATTTGTATCAAGTCATAAAAAGAAATAAAAACAAAACAGAAAAAATTTCATACATACCATACCCCTTACCCCTCCCTTTCACTGATCACCAGCATTTCAATCTACTAAATTTATTTTAACATTTGTTCCCCCACTATTTATTTATTTTCAGTCCATATGTTTTACTCATCTGTCCACAAGGTAGATAAAGGGAGCATCAGACACAAGGTTTTCACAATCACACAGTCACATCGTGAAAGCTATATCATTATCCAGTCATCATCAAGAAACATGGCTACTGGAACACAGCTCTACATTTTCAGGCAGTTCTCTCCAGCCTCTCTGTTATGCCTTAACTAAAAAGGTGAGCAATTCCATTTCTTGACCCATAATTATTTAACTAATCAAATCACTACTGATGGACATTTAGGCTGCTTCCCATCTGTTAATGCTGCCATGATTCACCTTACACACTCATTTTTCACAAAAGAAAGAATGTCTGTGGGCTAAATTCCTCAAAGCAGAATGGCTGGATCAAAGGGACTGTGCACTTCAACTTTGATAGTTGTTGCCAAATTGCCTTCCATGGGGTAGGAGTTATTTTAATGCTCTGTTCACCTTTTTTCACGCCCAGTTTCCCTTCCACTTACTCCTAAGGCCCCACAGGGGACCATTTCAAGATCTCAAACTCAGAAGCACCCCACTGAGTTCAGCCTCCTGTTGGTCTCCCTCTACCGCCCTCTAGCTCTCCCAGACCACCAGCCTGTCCCACCCCCCTCTCCTTTCCCAGAGGCCATCGTTGCCTCTATTTTTTTTTATTTCTTCTCTTTTAATTAATTTTTTAAAAAATATAACAACAAACACAAACATTTTAAACTTATGATCATTCCATTCCACATATATAATCAGTAATTCACAATACCATCACATAGTTGCATATTTATCATCATGATCAATTCTTGGAACATTTGCATCAATTCAGAAAAAGAAATAAGACAACAGAAAAAAATTTATACATACCATACCCCTTACCCCTCCTTTTGTTGATCACTAGCATTTCAATCTAAATTTAACATTTGTTCCCTCCATTATTATTTTTATTCCATATGTTTTACTCGTCTGTTGATAAGGTAGATAAAGGGAGCATCAGACACAAGGTTTTCATGACCACACAGTCACATTGTGAAAGCTATATCATTATACAATCTTCAAGAAACATGGCTACTGGACACAGCTCTACATTTTCAGGGAGTTCCCTCCAGCCTCTCCATTACATCTTGGTTAACAAGGTGATATCTACTTAATCCATAAGAATAACCTCCAGGATAACCTCTCAACTCTGTTTGGAATCTCTCAGCCACTGACACTTTATTTTGTCTCATTTCACTCTTCCCCCTTTTGGTCGAGAAGGTTTTCTCAATCCCTTGATGCTGAGTCTCAGCTCATTCTAGGGGTTTTCTCAATCCCTTGATGCCGAGTCCCAGCTCATTCTACGATTTCTGTCCCACGTTGCCAGGAAGGTCTGCACCCCTGGGAGTCATGACACGTGGACAGGGGGAGGGTGGTGACTTTGCTTGTTGTGTTGGCTGGAGAGAGAGAGGCCACATCTGAGCAACAAAAGAGGTTCTCTTGGGGGTGACTCTTAGGCCTAATTTTAAGTAGGCTTGACATATCTTTTGTCATCTGTTGCCTCTTAGCTTCCCTTCCTCCTTCCAAGGCCGCCCCATGATCAGCCATCTTAGCTATGCTCTCGCTGACCCCCCTGGACACCCTCTCCCCTGACCTTCTGCTGCACCTGCTCTGTGAATTCCTGACCCTGTGAAAACCCCACCATCCATCCTCTCCATTCACCCCACTCCCAGGCTGGAGAAGATCATATAATTGACGTTGCTACAAAACCAGGCTAGCAGCCTCCGCTGGGCCCCAAGGGCTGGGAGGCAGTCCTTTTCTTCCCTCATATTGTTCTACATTACCGCCAAACTTTTTATTTTCTTTTTGCATTTTTATGAAATACATTTTAACAAGTAGTCATAGAATGGATTTTGGAGTTTGGTATGGGTTACAGTTCCACAATTTCAGGTTTTCCCTTTAACTGCTTCAAGACAATGGGAACTAAAGAAGATATATCAGTATAATGATTCAGGAGTCATACTCATTTGTTAAATCCTATCTTCTCTGTTACAACTCCTCCTTCTCCTTTGAGCCTTCTCCTAATCTTTAGGGATATTTAGGTTATGCCCATTCTAACCTTTTCATATTGGAAAGGGGTGTCAACATTATGGGATGGGGGGTGGAACTGGTCAATATTTTTGGAGACACTGGCACCTCTGGGTTTCAGGACTTATCTGGCCCAGGAACTATCTGAAGGTTTTAGGTTTCTGACAAGTAAACAGTGTGTGCAACTTTTGTAGAATGTCAGCTAGAGTCCTGGGCATTCTTTAGGGTTAACAGGAATTACGTTGGTTGGGGTTTGGCAAACCGTGGCAATTAGCAATATCTAGTTGAAGCCTGCATAAGCGTAGCTTCCAGAATAGCCTCTCAATTCTGTTTGAACTCTCTTAGCCACTGATACCTTATTTTGTTACTTGCCAAACTTTTTGATTTCATTATTTTTTAAATGATACAGGTATCTCTTGTATTTCCTGGCTTCCCTCCCTCCTTCCAAGTCAGCCTTTCAATTTAATAGAAAAATCATAAAATACTGAGAGGAAAAAAGAAGAAAATAAAAATCACCCAGTCTCACCAGCCAACTGTCAACATTTTGATGTATTTCCTTTTGATCTTTTTATATGCACATATACACAATTATCTCCCTTTTACAAAGAGAGATCCTGGTATACATTCTGTTTTTTCTCCTTCAAAATATACTTTGGGCATCTCAGTTTTGCCACTTACTAGTTGTTTCACCCTGAATGGGTAAACTAACTTCTTTGAGTCAATTTCCTCTTGTGTAAAATGGGGACCATTATAGTACCTACCTCACAGGGCAGTTATGAGAATTAAATAAGTTAAAAATATATAAAAATACTTATCACAGTGCCTGGCACATAGTAAGTTGAATTAATGTTAGCCATTATGATCTTCCCACTTCAATAAATATAGCTCTACATAATCATTTAATGGGTTCTGTCACTGCTGAGTCTAACAGGAGTGACTAAAGCCCTGCGATGACTCACCAACACATAATCATTTGGTACGGGAGCAAGTATATCTGTGGGATAAATTCCTAAAAGCTGACTTGCTGGTTCAAAAGCTTTGTGCATTTATAATTTTGATGGATGTTGCCAAATTGCCAAGTGGGAGTTAGCATGAGTTTTTTAATCCCTTATTGATAGATTTTTTAGTTCGTTTCACGTTTGGGTTTTTTTTTTTTTTTTGCTGTTACAAACTGAGCCTGTGAAGAACGCTCTTATAGCCAGATCTTTGCATAGATCCATCATGATTTCATCAGGGCCAAGGGAAGGAAGAGGATGAGTAAATGCACAGAAATAGGGGAGTGACTAGGGTGCCTGGGGAACGGCTAGTATCTGTGATTCACAGAGGAGAGAATAGCCAGAGCGGAGGCTGGAAAATAGTGGGGCCAGATTAGGAAGCACTTCGAATGCCACATTCATTCATTCATTCAGTCACCAAGTACTTATTGACCACCTACCACAGCCCACACACTGTTCTAGGCACTCAGGCTGTATTATTGAACAAAGCCAGAAAAAGATTCCTGCCCTGGGGGTGTTTAATGCCTAGCAGGAAAAGACAATCAGTAAAAAGAATTAAGCAAATTATATAGCACACTCAAAGGTGGTAAATCCTATAGAAAAAAAAGAAAAAGTAGAACAGGGTAGGGGGGGATCAGGAGCTGGGAGTTGGGGAGGCAGCGTGCAACATTAAATCGAGTTGCCACCCATGGATGGACTCTGAACTTATTCTAGCAATGTGGAATCACTGAAGTAAGCATTCACTTATATTTATCATTATTTTTGCCATACCACCTGATACCCGATACCTAATGCTTTCCTTTATATCAACCTGCCTTTCCCTACTTACTTTTATTTTAAAAAGAAACTTTGTAACACGAGCACAAATGCGCACCCAGTATCATGTGCCATGAAGGTTCAGAAGGGGAGGCTGGAGGGTGTCTAGGACTGGCTCTTCCCCTCCTTTCAGAGACCAGCTGTAAATATGAGCAACAAGAAGCACTTATGAAAATTGCATGCTTGTTATCTGCCAGGCAACTGAGTGCTTTCCATGCAGCACAATATTTCATCCTCAAAACAACCGTGTGAAGTAGGTACCATTATTGTCCCCACTTATTTAGGAGGAAACTTGGACAAGGGATGGAACTCCTGAGCTTCAGCTTCCTCTTAAATAAATGGGGCAATAATGGGGAGACAGGAGTGAAGGGCCTGTGTCCTGCTTGGGAGACCTGGAGAAACTTGGAGAGGGGACAGGGTCAGAGGCTCCCAGCTACTCCATCCCCTGACAACTCTCCCAAATTCCAACCATTGAAATGAGAACTAAGCTACCCTTTGAAATGCCAACACCTCCACCCAGACTTCAATTCATTGGTCACTTTCATTTTCCTACAAGGAACTTGAATCAAAATGTCCCAATTGGGAATTGCTAGGATGGGGATTTTGATTAGGGGAGGGGAAGAAGTGCCTCCGGAGCACTGCCCTTTTTGGAAGAGGGAAGACCTTGGCAGTGGTGGGGAGGGGCTTAGGCAGTTGGAGGGAAAGAGGAAGGCAAGGTAGGAACAAACAAAAGACAAACTATATCACCTTCTGCCTTTTGTCAAAGGCTCTGGTGCCAGTTCTCCAAAGCTCTGGATTGGATTTAAGCGTGGGCAGCTATAACCGAAACGTGGGTAGCCGGGCATGGGAGAAGGGCATTGTGTACACAAATGTCATTTATAGTCATGTTTCTGCTGAAAAGAAAAATACAGAGAAACCTAACTCATCTGAGTCCACCATTTCAAAAAAAAAAATCTATGATAAATCAGAACTGATTGATGAGTACTTTGAACTATTCCATGGGACAATTTGCTTTTTAATTTTTTTTCCTTAAACTTTAAAAATAAGTTTAAATAAGTTAAAAAAATAAGTTTTAAATAATTTGTTTATTTTCCTCTCGGCTTTATGCTTTAGAATGAAAATGATTTGGATTTTGGTGTACCTTTGTATTTCTAAAAAACATTTTATGATGATGATATATACCATATGTAATATCTAATGCCATTTTAACCATTCTTAAATGTACAGTTCAGTGCTGTTAAAGGCATTCACAATATTGGGTAACTGTCACCACCATCCATTACCAAAACTTTTTCGTCACCCCAAACAGAAACTCTACTCATTAGGCAATAACTTCTCATTCCCCCCATCATCTCACTTCCTGGTAACTGCTAAATTACTTCCTATCTCTACAGATTTGCCTACTTCGAATATTTCGTATAAATGGAACCATACAATACGTGGTCTTTCGTGATTGGCTTCTTTCACTTAGCATTGCGTTTTCAAGGTTCATCCATGATATAGTATGCATCAGAATGTCATTTCTTTTTACAGCTCAATAGTGTTCCATTGCATGAAATATATACCACATTTTGTTTACCTATTCATCTATCAATGATACGTGGGTTGTTTCTACCTTCAGCTACTGTAAATAATGCTGCTAAACACTGGCATACATGTTTCTGCATAAGTCTCTAGGAGTGGAACTGCCGGGACATATTGCAATTCTGTTTAACTTTCTGAGGAACCACAATCTGCTTTTAAGCATCTTATAAACACCCATGTGCAGATAAAAATTGAAAAGGAAATTACGAAAGACTCTTATCTACTCATGAAATTCTTTAAGAAACTTCAGGCAACAACATTTTACCCAACGGTTTCTTTTGGCAGGGGCGGGGGGGGGGGGCACTGCATGGTCTGGGAATCGAACCTGGGTCTGCTACATGGCAGGCCAGCATTCTACCACTGAACCACTGTGCACCCCATTTCTTTTTTTAAAAAATATTTTTATTAAGATAACGCCACACACCATACAGTCCATCCAAAGTATGTAATCAGTGGCTCACAATATCATCACATAGTTGTATATTCATCACCATGATCATTTTTAGAACATTTGCATCACTCCAGACAAAGAAAAAAAAAACTCATATGTCCTATACCCCTTATCCCTCCTTCCTACTGACCACTAGTATTTCAATCTACCCGATTTTCCTACCCCTTTCCCTCGCCATGATTTATTTATTTTTTATCCTTGCTTTTTTTTTTTATTCATCTGTCCATACCCTGGATAAAGTGAGTATCAGACACAAGGTTTTCATAATCACACCCCAACTGCTGCTTGAAGGTTAAATAGGATGGTGGTTAAACTCCTGGGCTCAGAAAGAGACTACCTGGGGTGAAATCCTGGCACCACCTTTCTAGCTGAGTGATCTTTGGACAAATTACCTGACTTCAATATATCTCTGTTTGCTCATGTTTAAAAATAGGGCTATTATGAAGATGGTCATGTCAGAAGTTTATTAGGAGGATTAAGTTAGATTGTATATATAATATATCTATGATGTATAAAAGGAGCAGCTAGGAAGCTATAGTTCATGGGCCAAATCCAGCCCACCACTTGTTTTTGTAAATGAAGTTTTACTGGACCACAGCCACGCTTACTCGTGTATCTATTCGTTTTTCTCTCTGGCTAATTTCATGATGCCATAGCTAAGTTGAACAGTTGTCCATGAAACCTAAACTATTTACCATCTTCCCCTATACAAAAAAAGTTTGCGAACTCCTGATACATATGTACATTTAGAACACTTCTTGGCATGCAGAAATTATTCAACAAATTTTAGGTAATTATGATTAGCTTTTATCAGTGACACTATATTCTATTGCAATGAAAACTATGTTTTAAAACATTTATAAAGTCATTTAAAAATTTTTTTGAAGTAGTTTTATTCACATACCATATAATCCATCCAACGTGTACGATCAATGGCTCGTAGTATAATAACAGACTTGTGCTTCCATCTCTGCAATCAATTTTATAATATTTTCATTGCTCCAAAGAGAAATACCCATACCCCTTATACCCCTCTATATTTGACACTTAGCACTGTTGTAGTACCTTTGTTAAAATCGGTGGACTAATATTAAAATACTGCTGTTAACTATAGTTCATAGTTTGCATTAGAGGTATTTTTCCCATATATCTCCCTATTATTAACACCTTGTAGTAGTGACATACATTGGTTCTAGTTCATGAAAGAACATTCTTATATTTATACTATTAACCATAGCCCATTATCCACAATGGGGCTCACTGTACTGTACAGTCCCATGTTTTGTCCTCTAGCTTTCCTTCTAGTGACATACATGACCCTCAACTCCCCCTTTCAACCACAATCACACACACAATTTAGGGCTGTTAATTACACTTACAATTACGTGCTACCATCACCTCTATCCATTTCCAAACATTTACAACTTCATTAAAATTTTTTGGAAAACCTTGTGTCTGATGCTCCTTTTATCTACGCATATTTTATCTATGCATATCTATGCCCAGACAGATGAGTAAAAAAATACAAATATGGACTCATATCTATAGTATGGACAGATGGATACAGATAATAGACATGTTTTTGCTGAAAAGAAAAATACAGAGAAACCTAACTCATCTGAGTTTACCATTTTAAAATTGATCATAAATCAGAACTGATTGATGGGTACTTAGAACCACTTCATGGGACAATCTGCTTTTTTCCCCTTAAAGTTTAAAATAAATAATAGGGGGAACAAAGGTTAAAATAAATTGAGTAGACTGAAATATTAGTGGTCAGTGAAAGGGAGTGGCAAGGGGTATGGCATGCATGAGTTTTTTTCTTTTTTTCTTTCTTTTGCTGGAGAGATGCAAATGTTCAAAACAATGATCCTGGTGATGAACACACAACTATATGATGATATTGTGAGCCACTAATTGTACATCATGTATGAAATGTTTGTATGTAACTGTTTGTGTTTGTATGTTGTTGTTGTTTTTTAACTTTTTTATTGTATAACATATATTGCATGTTGTTTTAGCAATAAAAATATATTTTTTAAAATGAACAGAGAGATGAAACAATAAAAAAATTTTTTGCACAAATTAAACGTTAGGTCTCCACTCTCTGTCCTCATTCTATCTTCTGATAACCTATATGCTAAATATTAACTCCATGAGTTTACTCATTATATTTAGCTCATATTAGTGAGATCATGCAATATTTGTCCTTTTGTGTCTGGCTCATTTTACTCAATAAAACGTCCTCAAAGTTCATTCATGCTGTCACATGCGTCAGGACTTCTTTCTTTCCTATAGCTGAATAATGTTCCATCGTATGCATATACAACATTTTGTTTATCCACTCATCAGTTGCTGGACACTTGGGTTGTTTCCATGTTTTGGCAATTGTGAATAGTGCCGGTCTAATATCTGTGTGCAAATGTCTATTTACGTCCCTGCTTTCAGTTCTTCTGAGTATATATGTCTATAGCTCGATTGTCAGGTCTATATGTAGCTTCCTGAGGAAATGTCAACCTGCCTTCCACAGCAGCTGTACCATTTGACATTCCCACCAGCAGCGAATAGGTGTTTCTCTTTCTCCACATCCTCTCCAGCCACAATGCGTGATATAACGTTTACGATGTGACTGTGTGATTGTGAGAACCTTGTGTCTGATGGTCCTTATGTCCAGGGTATGGACAGATGAGTAAAAAATATGGATAAAACTAAATAAATAAATAATAGGGGGGACAAAGGGTAAAAATAAATTGGGTAGATGGAAACACTAGTGGTCAATGAGAGGGAAGGGTAAGAAGTGTGGTATGTATGAGGTTTTTTCTTTTTATTTCTGTTGCTGGAGTGAGTGATGCAAATGTTCTAAAAAATGATCCTGGTGATGAACATACAACTATGTGGTGATATTGTGAGCCACTGATTGTATACCACGTATGGAATGTTTTTATGTCAAGAAGATATGTTTGTTGAATTTCATTTATTATTATTATTTTTTATTTATTTTCTTTTTAAAAATTTATTTTTATTTTTTATTCAACAAATGGTGCTGGGACAACTGGATATCCAAGAGCAAAGCAAAAAAATATATGTTTGTATCTTAAGTTTTTACAATAAAAATATTAAACAACAACAACAACTATACCTCACAGTCTCAACCTCTGCAAGATACCAGGAAGGAGATTTTCATTCTTCTGCCTCGTTATCCTCCAGTGTTCAATGGAGACAATAGCAGCAAATAATTCCTGGAGTTATTGTTAGCAAAGTGCTTTTAAAGCAGTGTTCATGTAAAAATCAGACTCAGTTTGACCCATCCTGTCACCAAAACAGGCCGACAAACTAGAGTCCCCGAATCATGGCCAGAGAGTGCCTTGTGCGAGGCTCTGAGGAAATGCCTATCACTTCATCATGTTTGGAATTAGCTATAAGAAAACCCACATTAAAAAAAAAAAAAAGAATCAAGGCTACTGGAACACAGCTCTACAGTTTCAGGTACTTCCTTCCAGCCACTCCAATATACCATAAACTAAAAAGGGATATCTATATAATGCATAAGAATAACCTCCAGGATAACCCCCTGACTCTGAAATCTCTCAGCCATTGAAACTTTATTTTGTTTCATTTCTCTCTCTCTCCCCTTTTGGTAAAGACTTTCTAAATCCCATGAGGTCAGGTCCCGGCAAATCCCAGGAGTTCTGTCTCATATTGCCAGGGAGATTTACTCCCATGTAGTGGGGAGGGTAGTGAGTTCACCTGCTGAGTTGACTTAGAGAGGCCACATCTGAGCAACAAAAGAGGTTCTCTGGGAGCGACTCTTGGGCCTAATATTTTTTAAAAATATTTTTATTGACAAAACAACATACAAACACAAACATTCTTTCCCCCTATTATTTATTTTTTATCTATATTTTTTACTCATCTGTCCATACCATAGATAAAAGGAGCATCAGACACAAGGTTTTCACAATCACACGGTCACATTGTGAAAGCTATATCATTATACAATCATCTTCAAGAATCAAGGCTACTGGAACACAGCTCTACAGTTTCAGGAACTTCCCCCTAGCCACCCAATACACAATAAACTAAAAAGAGGATATCTATATAATGTGTAAGAATAACCTCCAGGATAACCTCTCAACTCTGAAATCTCTCAGCCATCTTAGCCCTAATTTTAAGTAGGTGCAGCCTAGCCTTTGCAAGAATAAGTTTCAGAGGGGCAACCCCCAAGATTAAGGGTTTGGCCTATTGATTTGGTTGTCTCCATTGCTGGTGAGAATATCAGTAATTCTCCAAATGGGGAAGTTGAATATTTTCTCCTTTCTCCCCATTTGCTGTGAGGTTTCTGATGACTGATTTAATCTTTTTACTTGTGATTGGTTTGTTGATGTCTTCTATTTCATTTAGAGTCAATGTAGGTTGTCTATTTCTAGGAAATTGTCCATTTCATCTAAGTTGTCTAATTTGTTTGTAATACAGTTGTTTTAATATTCTCTTATGATCTTTTTTATTTCTGTAGGGTCAGTAGTAATGGGCCTCCTCTCATTTCTGATTTTATTTATATGCATATTCTCTCTTTTTCACTTTGCCAGTCTAGCTAAAGGTTTGCCAAATTTATTGATCTTCTCAAAGAACCAACTTTTGGTATTGTTGAATGTCTTTATTCTTTTCTATTCTCCATTTCATTTATTTCTGCTCTAATATTTGTTATTTCTTTCCTTTTGCTTGCTTTGGAATTAGCTTGCTGTTCTTTTACTAGTTCCTCCAGGGGTATGTCTTTCATTTCACCTCTTTCTTCCTTCTTATATAATAGGGCTAAAAATTTCCCTCTCAGCACTGCCTGTGCTGTATCCCATGAGTTTTGATATGCTGTTTTCTCATTTTCATTCATCACAAGATATTTACTGATTTCTCTTGCAATTTCTTTTTGGATCCATTGTTTGTGTAAGAATGTGTTATTTAGCGTCCATGCATTTGTGAATTTTCTATTCGCCTTTGGCTATTGATTTCCAGCTTCATTTCATTATGATCAGAGAAAGTGCTTTGTATAATTACAATTTTTTTTTAGATTTATTTAGACCTGTTTTTGACCCGCATGGCATCTATCCTGCAGAATGATCCATGAATACTTGAGAAGAATGTATATCCTGCCATTTTGGGGTGCAATATTCTGCAAATGTCTGCTAGGTCTAGTTATTGATCATATTATTCAAATTCTCTGTTTTCTTATTGATCCTCTGTCTAGATTTCTATCTAGTGATGAAAGTGGTGTATTGAAGTCTCCAACTATTATTGTAGAATTTTCTTACTCCCTTTAATTTTGCCAGTGTTTGCCTCATGTATTTTGGGGCACCCTGGTTGGGTACATAAATATGTTAGATTGTCATTTTTTTGGTGGATTGCCCCTTTTATTAATATATTTATGTCTTTCTTCATCTCATATCATTTTTACATTTAAAGTCTATTTTTCCAATATTAGTATAGCTACCCCAGCTCTTTTTTGGTCACTGTTAGCATGGAACATCTTTTTTCAGCTTTCATTTTCAACCTATTTGCATCCTTGAGTTTCAGGTGAGTCTCTTGTAGACAGTATATAGATGGATCATATTTTTAAATCCATTCTCCCAATCCGTATCTTTTGATTAGGGAATTTAATTTATTAACATCCAACGTTATTACTGTAAAGGCAGTACTTCAACCATTTTATCCTTTGGCTTTTATATGTTGTATTAGGGTTCTCTAGAGAAACAGAACCAACAAGAGATATCTGTAAATATGAGATTTTATGTAAGTGTCTCACATAACCGTAGGGATGCATGAGTCAAAATTCTGCAGAGCAGGTCACAAGCTGGCAACTCTGATGAAGGTCTTCAATGAATTCCCCAGGAAAGACTGGCTGGCTGAAGTGCAGAAAGAGATTCTTTCTTCCAACTTCTACTTTAAAGGCTTCAATTTACTGGATTAAATGTCTCTCATTGCTGAAGACAGTCTCCTTAGTTGATTGTAGATGTAATCAGTCATAGATGCAATCAAATTACTGATTATTTCAGTTCACAAAATGTCCTCACAGTACCAGACCAGTGCATGCTTGACGAGAGAACTGGGCACCACTACCTGGCCAAGTTGGCCCATAAACCTAACCATCACATATGTCATATCATGTTTTTGTCTCTTTTTATACTTTTATTTACCCTTACTGATAAATATCATTTCTACACCCTCCTCCAAGCACACCCCAACCCCGTCTTTTCTTTTCAGCCTGCAGAACAACCTTTAGTATTTCTTGTAGGGCAGGTCTTTTGCTAATGAAGTCTCTCAGCTTTTGTGTATCTGTGAATATTTAAAATTTGCCCTCATTTTTGAAGGATAGTTTTGCTGGATAAAGAATTTCTGGCTGATAGTTTTTTTTTTTTCAGTATCTCAGATATATCATACTACTGAGGTCTCACCTTCATGGTTTCTGATGAGAAGTTAGGACTTGGTCTCATTGAGCATTTTTTGTATGTGATCGTTAGCTTTTCTCTTCCTGTTCTCAGAATTCTATCTTTGTCTTTGGCAGGTAATAGCCTGATTAGTATGTGTCTTGGAGTAGGTCTATATGGATTTATTCTGTTTGGACTAGATTACACTTCTTGGATATGTATATTTTTGTCTTTCATAAGAGTTGGGAAATCTTCAGCCACTATTTCCTCAAGTATTCTTTCTGCCCCTTTTCCCTTTTCTTCTTCTTCTAGGACACCCACAATGTGTATGTTTGTGAACTTTGTGCTGTGATTCAATTCTCTGAGACCCTGATCAAGTTTTTCCAATCTTTTTCTCAATCTGTTCTTTTGACTGTTCGATTTTGGGTGCTCTGTATTCTAGGTCACTGATCCTTTCTTCTATCTGTTCAAATATGCTGTTGTATGCCTCTAACGTATTTTTAAATCTCATATATTGTGCCTTTCATTCACAAACTTATTTTTCTTTGAGTGCTTTCAATTTCTTCTTTATGCTCACTCAGTATCATCTTAATATCCTTTATCTCTTTAGCCATATTTTCTTTCTTCTTCTTGAATTGGTTTAGGAGAGCTATTTGAATATCTTTGATTAGTTGTCAGAAATTCTGTACCTTCTCCAAATTTTTAATCTGTTCCTGTGACTGGGTCATATCTTCCTGTTTCTTAGCATGGCTTGTAATGTTTTGCTGATACATGGGCATCTGATTATCTTGATGAGCTTATTCTGAAGTCAGTTCTTCATGTCTGGGATTTTCTTGTTGATTTTGTGTTAAGGTTCTTCTTTGACACTTTGTTCATCATTATTTCCCAGCCACAACAGGACCAGGGACCCACACCCGGTGTGCAGACTAGTTCCAAAGGGTCCTGGAGAGAGGGTCAGGAAAGATGCCAAAGGCTCCTCAAGGCTACACTTTTTCTTGTCCTGCCCAGCAGATGGTGCTCTTTGGCAACCTATTTCCCACAGCCCTAAAAAGGCAGGGCAATTTTAGTCCTCTGGTGGCTCAGCTTCTGATGCAGGTCAAAATTATGGGGTGACGGCACCTGTCCAGGATGGGCTGTAGCAATGGGATCTAGCAGTCTAAATTTGTCGGCCAGTATCTGCATCAGTGCTGGCCCATTTCCCACTCTGTTTTTGGGGAAGAGGACTTCCACGGCCCCCCTAGTCCACAGCAGCCTGCCAGGCAGGGCCTGAACCTACCTGAATCTGCTTGCCTTGAGGTGGGGTGATGGATGTCAGGAGACACGGCTGAGTGAGTTACTCACAATTTCTCACAGCAGTTTCACAGTCTCTTTGTCCTGCTTTTTCCTGGATGCTTTGAAGTACTGTCCTGGTCTCTGGAACCCCAGAACTGTTGTTTGGGACAGTTTCTGCCTGCCCACTACCTGTTTTTGAAAGGCGTGAGCTCTACAACTCCCTATTCCACCATGGTCGCAGAAGTCTCTGTAGTGTTGTTTTTAACAGAATGATTCCTGCTGTCCTCTTCCAGCTTCTGGTGGCTGCTGGCACTACTTAGTTTGGGGCCTTATTATTCCAGCCCTCAGGCCAGCATTTTCAAATAGGTCTATGCTCTGCCTTTACATGGACTTCTCTTCTGTGTGCCAAAGTCATTTATTTTGCTAATTCTCTAACCCCACTCTCTCTTTTTTTTAATTTTATTTATTTTTATTTAATTATTTATTAATTTAAAAAATTTAACAACGAATGAACAAAAACATTCTTAACATGTGATCATTCCATTCTACATATATAATCAGTAATTCACAATATCATCACATAGTTGCATATTCATCATCATGATCATTTCTTAGAACATTTGCATCTATTCAGAAAAAGAAATAACAAGAAAACAGAAAAAAAATGATACATACCATACCCCTTACCCCTCCCTTTCATTGATCACTAGCATTTCAAACTAAATTTATTTTAATGTTTGTTTACCCTATTATTTATTTTTATTCCATATGTTCTCCTTGTCTGTTGACAAGGTAGATAAAAGGAGCATGAGACACAAGGTTTTCACAATCACACAGTCGCATTGTGAAAGCTATATCATTATACAATCATCTTCAAGAAACATGGCTGCTGGAACAGAGCTCTACATTTTCAGGCAGTTCCCTCCAGCCTCTCCATTATATCTTGACTAACAAGGTGATATCTACTTAATGTGTAAGAGTAACCTCCAGGACAACATCTCGACTCTGTTTGGTAACCCCACTCTCTTGATATAGCCAAACATCACTATAGCTTTTAAATATGATCTTCTAGATACAGTATTTTACACCCTCATCTTCATATTGGTTTGACTGATTTGTAACTTGAAAGAATAAGATAATGCTTCTCTTAACAAAAAAGATGTGTTCCAGTGGCACACTTCTTTGTCAAGAATTTCATAGTCAAGCCTTGATTCTTTTTTTTTTTTTTTTTTTTACATGGGCAGGCACCAGGAATCGAACCCAGGTCCTTTGGCATGGCAGAAGAGCATTCTTGCACGCTGAGCCACCATGGCCCGCCCCAAGCCTTGATTCTTGAAGATGATTGCATAACAATATAGCTTTTACAACGTGACTGTGTGATTGTGAAAACCTTGTGTCTGATGCTCCTCTTATCCAGGGTATGGACAGATAAGTAAAAAAATACAGATAAAAAAATAAACAAATAATAGGGGAGATAAGCAGTAAAATAAACTGGGTAGATTGAGATACTAGTGGTCAATGAGAAGGAAGGGTAAGGGGCAAGGGATGTATGAGCTTTTTCTTTTTTCTTTGTATTTCTTTTTCTGGAGTAATGCAAATGTTCTAAAAATGATCATGGTAATGAATACATAACTATATGATGATATACATATAATATTTATATCAGATATATTGATTGCACACCATGTATGGACTATATGTGTGTAAAGATTTGCCAATAAAAACATTTTTAAGAAAGGACCAAAACAAAAAAAGAATTTCATAGTCAGAGATAGTATAAATTAGTAGGAGATAACATATTATCTTACAACCCTAGGAATAGTTTACATAATGATGGAAACTGAACTATTGAATTCATAAATACTTTTAAAAACTAACTCAATAGTATCAATAGCTCAGTTGTCTCTAATCTAGGTCCTTCTGGGAAAGAAGCAGAATGTAAATAACGATAAATAATGCATTAATAGAGAGACAATTTCTAGTTTCTGTTAACCTTCTTAGTCTCTCAAGGTACACTACTGCTATTCAACCTTCTATGGCTGCACTGTATTAAGAATACTGAAGTTTGCTTTGCTCATCTACTCAATCAAAGAATATGAATCAGAGATACAGCTTTCCCCGGTTTTGGTTTATTTTCCTTGAATAAGATTCCACCAAGTCACACAGATGAATGCATGTGCCCTGAAAGGCCTCTTAAGAAAATTTCAATAAAAGGCAAGTAACCCTGGAATGTGAACATTGGTACTGTCCTTAAATATTTGGATATAAAGGGAAAATAAACCCTAATAATATTTTTAAATGGCTTGAGTTGTTCTACTTTAGAGGAAATTGGAGACTAAAGAAAAGCTTCTTGTGCAAACAAAAAGCCAGGAGCAGGTGGGGTTAGATCTCTGGTGAAGAGCAGGCATTGCCTAATAACTCAAAATAGTCCACAAATGTGATATGTTTTTGTGTGCCTATGTCACAAGAAAAACAGTGTTTGGTCTATTTGTTGAAGACTGTCTATGATGTGATAGAAATCCCCAGAGACAAGCCCAGTTCTCCTGATTTCACAATGTAGGAAAGGACACAAGATTCTTTAGCTGATAGCCTCATGAATATGGGACTACGTTATCTAGTGCACAAATGTTTTCCTTCTCTTGCCCAACATTTGGGGGAATATCAGACAAGATTCGGACAACCATAGCACTTATGCTGGTTGTTGGTTGGCAACGTGTGCTCTTATAAACACTTAGATCTTTGGTATAGTGAAATAGATCAAGAACATCCACTGTTTTTGCTCTGTGTTTTTTTTTTTTTCTTTTAATCCTTGTCATCAAGATCCAGAGACTGATACCATGCTTTGTAGATTTCCATGTATCCACAGCCCTTAACCAACAAGACACTGGCAAGTATCTACGAAGTCAGGTTATTTTCCTGCCAGTAAGAGAGAGTTCAGGAGCTCAACTAGTATGTTATTAGACATGAAAACATCTCTTTGTGTATGATTTATAGTGCATTTCTAAGTTAACTAAAAGAGGTAGGAAGTCATATAAAGCTATTCCTAGGAATTTTAGGGGCCTCTGGAGAAAGTCATGCCTGCTCGTTTTCCAAATCAAATAGGATTTTCTTTTGGAGGAAGTATGCCCTTTAGCTGATCCTTTTAAACAGCAATGAATAATTTCATTTGGCCAGGTACAAAAACCCAACTTATATAGGTCAAATTCTTTAAAAACAAATAAAATCTGCTGACTATTTTCTATAAAAAAAATTTAAACATATTTCCTAACCCTCACTGATGGCTTTCTTAACTTAAGCAACAGCTAACGCATATGCTCTTATAAACCATTTTGAAAGGTAGGATCTCAAAATAAAAATATTATTCAAATAAATTATATACATGAACTCCATAAATGAACATGCATTGCCATTAGGAATGTAAAATGATAAAATCACTTTGAAAACAGACCAGCAGTTTCTTATAAAGTTAAATCATGCACTTAGCATAAATACTATAGCAATTCTACTACAGATTTACTCAAGAGAAATAAAAACATACATCCACACAAAGGTTTAAACACAAATATTTGTAGCAATTTTATTCATAATAGCCCCCAGTTGGAAGCAACCCAAATGTCATCAATAGATGAATGGATAAACACATTGTACTATATCCATACAATGGAATACTACTCAGTAATGAAAAGGAATGAACTACTGATGGAGGAAGCAACATGGATGAATCGCTATGCACCAGCAACTAGACACAAGAGTATAAACTGTAAGATTGCCTAGTGTCAAAGAGGAGCTCAGTGGTTGCTTGTGCCAGCAGTGGGGATGGAGGTGAATTAACTGCACAGGGACAATGAACACTTTCTGTACTGATGGAAATGATCTATAATCTTGATTGTAAACTTACTATGGGTGCAATTTATAGCATGTAAATCATACCTCAATAAAATTATTTTAAAAGTTACCTAAATGAAAAATTCTCCAAAAGTCGTAAATTTAAGTTATTTTTGCTTAGCAAGTATTAAGCATCCTGTATAAACTGTGTGCCGAGATGCATTCCCTACAGTTAGGAAGCTACTCTCTTGAAAAAACTAAGCACATGGCAAATGTGCATGGTGGAAGGCACTAGACTCAGTGTTCTTTGGCGCTGGAGATAGTTTGTCAAGCTCTTTTAAAAAGTGCTTACTAATAGGATTTAACAAATGAGCGTGACTGCTGAATCATTATATTGTTACTTCTTTTAGTCTCCAGCATCTTGGGGCAGCTAGAAAGAAACACCTGAAATGGTGGAACCCATACCAAACTCTGAAATCTGTTCTATAACTACTTGTTACAATGTACCTTGAAATTGATTGCTTTTTTGTTTATATGTTCTATTTCACAATAGAAAACCACTAAAGAAAGTGCCTACCATATGCGAGGAATGGCACACGGAAAACAAGGCAAAGGATTCATTAGGCTGGAGAGGAGGAGAACTGGGAAAAGATCAAGGACAAAAAATGACAATCTACGTCACTATTAACCCTGGCCAACTAATCACCGTAAACTCATGAGGTGCCCCTCAATTGAGAGGCCAATCAATCTGGATGCAGGCTGGCCTTGCTGCACTCAGCTCTAATGTTGATCAAAAGTCAGAAAAACTGCTATCAGCAATTGGGACAAAGAGTAGAAAATTGTATAGTGCAAAAGGTTCTCCAGACTCCTTAGCCAGGCTGTAAAGAATCTCTTGCCCTCCCCACCAGTAAGAAAGTTCTCCCATGTTTGATAAAGAGTTCTACTAACATTTTAATAAATGTAGGAGGTGGGGTGAGGAATTATCTGGAATATTTTATTCATCTATATAGCTTTAGAAACTAAAAGACAAGGCAAATATATAACTGAATATCTTGTATACAATCCTAGGATAGCATTCAGGATACAGTCGCACTGAACTAGGATGTATTCTTAAATTACTTTATTAATAAGAGGAATCTATACCATAATTTTATAGGAACTGATGATGAAAAACGTGAAAAAAATGTGTGGAGTGTTGTGGTCATTTCTTGGTGCCACACTTTAAGTACATTGACAATCTGGAAAATGTTGAGGGGCCAATGCTCAGGAAGGCAACATGGTCTCTGGAAACCATCTCAGAATGAAGAATGAATGAGTGGAAACCTAGAGGAGAAAAGATTTCTGGGGACATGGTAGCTATCAACCAAATTTCTGAAGATCTGTCTATGGGGAAGGAGATGGATTATGCTTTGCTCTAATTTGCTAGCTGCCGGAATGCAATATACCAGAAATGGAATGGCTTTTGAAAAGGAAAATTTAATTAGTTGCTAGTTTACAGTTCTAAGGCCAAGAAAATGTCCCAATTAAAGCAAGTCTATAGAAATGTCCAATCTAAGGCATCCAGGGAAAGATACCTTGATTGAAGAAGGCCAATGAAGTTCAGGGGTTCTCTTTCAAGTGAGAAGGCACATGGAGAACACAGTCAGGGCTTCTTTCTCAGCTGGAAGGGCACATGGCGAACGTGAGGTCATCTGCTAGCTTTCTCTCCTGGCTTCCTGCTTCATGAATCTCCCCAGAAGGCATTTTCCTTCTTCATCTCCAAACATCGCTGGCTTGTGGCCTCTCTGCTTCTTGTGGCTGTGTCATTCTTCTCTGCTCTCTCTGAATCTCTCATTCTCCAAAATGTTTCCTATATTATAGGACTCCAGTATACCAATCAAGACCCACCCAAATGGGTGGAGACACATCTCCCCTAATCTAGCTTAACAACCACTCTTCATTGGGATACTTCTCCAGGGAGATGATCTAATTACAGATTTAAACAGACAGTATTGAATAGGGATTATTCTGTCATTACAAAACGGAATTTTGATTAAAATATGGCTTTTCTAGGGTCCATACATCCTTTCAAACCAGCACATGCTTATTTTGTGTTTTATCCCTAGGATGAAACAATGGAAGGTAAATTTCAATTCAGTATCAGGAAGAATTTTTGAATGAGTAGAACCTGCCAATAGTTGAAAGATTCTCTGACTCTCCTTTGATGAAAGATCAAATGAACGAGAAGTGCAGGTATGAGTAGAGGTAGAGTCCTGATTTCCTCATCTCTCTCTAGAACACAATCAATAATTGTATATGAAGCCTTAAAACATATTTATTTTATAATATATTATTTCTCGATTACACGAGCAGCAGATATTACAGGTGAAAAAATCTGTAAATACAGACAAGTAAAGAGAAAAGCAAATGAAAACAAAATCATCCAACTTCCTACCCCCAGAGACTGTAAAACATTTTGACATATAAGATTACAGACATTTTTCTGTGTTATAGCCATATAAAATATATACATATACTTTTTAAAAAACAAAAATGAAGTCTCATTCAAACTTGGGGTTTGTTCATATGAAACTTACCCCCGCAAAGGATAGGCTAAGCCTACTTAAAATTAGGCCTAAGAGCCACCTCTAGAGAACCTCTTCTGTTGCTCAAATGTGGCCTCTCTCTCTCAGCCAACATGATGAGCAAACTCATTGCCTTCTCCCTCTCTACATGGGACATGACTCCCAGGGGCATGGACTTTCCTGGCAACGTGGGACAGAAATCCTAGAATGAGCTGGGACTCAGCATCAAGGGATTGAGAAAGCCTTCTCGACCGAAAGGGGGAAGAGACAAATGAGACAAAATAAAGTGTCAATGGCTGAGAGATTCCAAACAGAGTCGAAAGGTTATCCTGGAGGTTATTCTTATGCATTATATAGATATCACCTTTTTAGTTTAAGGTGTAATGGAGAGGCTGGAGGAAAGTGCCTGAAACTGTAGAGCTGTGTTCCAGTAGCCATGTTTCTTAAAGATGACTGTATAAGGATATAGCTTTCACAATGTGACTGTGTGATTGTGAAAACCTTGTGTCTGATGCTCCTTTTATCTATGGTATGGACAGATGAGTAAAACATTTGGATTAAAAATAAATAAATAATAGGGGGAACAAATGTTAAAATAAATTGGGTAGAGAGAAATAATAGTGGTCAATGAGAGGGAGGGGAAAGGGGTATGGTACATATATGAGTATTTTCTTTTTCTTTCTTTTTCTGGAATGATGTAAGTTCTGAGAAATGATCAGGGTGATGAATATACAACTATGTGATGATGATATTGTGATCCATTGATTGCACACCAAGTATGGAGTGTTCATACGTTAAGAATGTTCATGTTGTATGTTGATCAATTTTATTAATAAAATTTTTTTAAATGAGGTCTCATTAACCACACTGCTTTTTTTTCCTCCTAGATTGTATTAAGAAATTAATGTCACTTAATCACAACCAATTTACTCTCCTGGCTAAGTAATATGAAGAGGTGATAATTTTTCTTTGAAACTTATAAGTACAAACTGCATACACATGATTTTGAGAATAACTTAATATGTTAACTTCAACATACAACTATATTCTAATGGCATTATTTTAAATTTAAGGAAATGGTTCCTTATGAGACCAAAATAACCTATAGGCCATGAGGTTGGTTTTTCCTTTTTCCTTTCTTTCTTTCTTTTTTGTTTTTTTGTTTAAACAAATGTGTACCACAATGTTTCAACAACGAAGGCAAACATCATGAATGTGAAAGAGGCAGTTTGCAATGTACCACATCTAGAACCTAGGGGCTGTGGATCCCACAGAAGTGGTATTCATTCTAATTAAATAATCAGGTAACATTATGACAAGTTAATATGCAGCATCAAAACTGCCCATTTAAGCTCCTTTTTCTTGATGATCAGAAGTCCCACGTTGTCTCCAGTCTCTTTATCACGTTTTGTGAGCGACCCTTCCCAGAGTGGGAACTTATCCAGCTTCCAACAATGCAGTATACAGCTTTATCTCCCAAATGCTCCATGACAGATACATGCACAATCTTGGGGTTCTCTTTCTGCATGTGAAGGTTTACCATAGCTTTATTGCGATGATCTTTCATATAAAATCTTCTGTAAACTAGATCACCACCGCAGCTGCTTCAGCAGCAGTGGTAACTGCTGCAGTCCATTCAACGCATATGCAGGGATTGGAAGTCAAATACACGATGTCTTTGCTTGCACAGAATACAGAACACAAACAGGGCTCATGAGGACAACTGGAGGCAAGGTGTAAGAGGCATGAATCACACTGCTTTTTTTTTTTCATGGGCAAAAAAAATCAAACCCGGGTCTCCAGCATTGCCTGCGAGAACTCTGCCACTGAGCCACATTGCCCCGCCCAATCATACTGCTTTTTAACTTTACAATACAGTGTAAACCACGTCATCACTATTAATGGGTGCAGAGATTGTCATGGAGTAAATGTGCTGTAATTTCTTTAAACCAATGGTTCCCAAAGAGTATTCTACATAACATCAATTCCCTAAGATGTCCCTCAAAAACTGAAACTTTGTATCCCTTTTCTTGGGCTTTCACAACTTTAAAAAACCCAGTTTAACTTACTTTAACTGAGTTTCCCAAACTCACTTGGACACGGACCACCCCCCTCCTTAATTCTTTGGGACACTTGCTTATTTCATCTTATAAAATACCCTGAGAAATGCTGGCTTAACTAATGCTTTCGTGTTAGGCATTAGGTTTTTCACAATTAATTTTATCACAATTACAAATGATAGCACAAAAACATCCTTTGTACTTATCCCATATTTTTCCCAAGGATAGATTTCTAGAAGAGTTGCTGGATTGGAAGATGTGTGCATTTGGAAGACTTTTGATACACGGCCAAACTGTCCTTCAGAAAGGACATTAGGAATCCACCATAGTTAATTCAAATATTATTTTTCCCATATTCTCACCACCCTTGTATATTATAAATATTTTTCAATGTCTGCTAATATGATACAGGTGAAATGCTGTGTGAGAATGTATTCTAAATCAAGTTTAAGGGCATTGGGAGCTGAACTTCCAAAGACAGCCTGAACATGCTGGCCTCAGCACCCTCCTTTCCAAAGACCCACTCTTATGAAAAGATCATCCAAAAACAGGACTATAGAACATCAAAACTGTGTAGTTTAATGTAATGTAGTTTAATGTAAGTCTAGTTAAGAAAGTAAACCAAACCCTTCCTCTCAGAAGAGCAAGAGAGAAATGGAAAGTATAATTAAGTTGCTCTGCTGGATAATGTAATTTCAAAGTATTTCCTTCCACAGCACAAAGTCATAGACCAGCTCTAAGTGACTTTCAAGTGTGTTTCTTTTTTCAGCTGTGCTCTCAGTGGCAAATTACCAAGTAGAACAGCCATGCCAAGAAATAAACTAAATTGAAGTTCAATGGCATATCTTATAGCCATATAAAAATTATTGAGGGAAAAGCAAAGGTTATTTTGCCGGTAGTCAGCTTTTTTAGTGCTAGTTGAGCACTTCAAAAAGTGTATTGGGTCCGAGTCTGTATAGTTGCTGTAACTTTGCACCATTTCTCCCTTGCTTCTCGGAAACATACATACCAAGTGTATCTTTATTTTGATTTGTCTCAAGCTGTAGTTACAGCAGAGAGAAAAATTTATGATGAGTGCTTCGTCAGTGGAAACTTATTAACATGGAAATCCTGAGAGGATCATTTAGTCACACAAAACAAGAAACCAGGGGGAAATTACCTTTCCATATTTCATCATAAATCATGCATAATTCAGAAGAGAGATGAAACTACTGATGAGGTTGAGAAAAATGAGTTTCTTATGGCCAGAAAGTATCAAGATCTTAGGTATAAAGCTCTCTAAGTTGACAAACCTTTTCTTAAAGCGTTCTGAAATTTAATGCCGCCATGACTTTCATGTCAGTGCTAGCAAAGACGAAGAAGGCAAATGTTTTCATACAATTGATAGAATTTCAAATGGCAGAAGGGACGTTACAAATACTGAGTTCAATATTATCTAATGGATGGGGAACCTGAAGCTCAGAGAGGTGAAGTGACCTGCCCAAAGTCACACAGAGCTGGTGGCAGAGCTGGAGCTATAAATCAGGTCTCTTGACTCTTGTATGCACTAAGGAGGTGTAGTAGTTAGGCTCAAGTGTCAATTTGGCCAAGTGATGGTGCCCAGTTGTCTGATTGCTGCGGACTTAAATCATCAGCATGTGGAGTTCATCTATGGCTGATTACCTCCGCGGGAGGGTAAGGGGAGTGCTTCCACAGCCAATGATGTTTAATTTAATTAGTGGGAAGCGTAGAAGGAGGATCAGAAGAGAGAGAAGTAGCTCAGCACAGCTAAGTAGCTCAGCAGAGCCCGGCACAATTCAGCTCAGAGCTGACACAGACCCAGATGTTTGGAAATGCAGAAAGGAATCAACCTGGGGAAAGTCATTTGAACCCAGAAGCTAGGAGGGACGGCCAGCAGATGTTGCCATGTACCTTCCCATGTGACAGAGAAAGCCAGAGGAAAGCCAGCTGCCTTTCCTCTGAGGGACTGTACATTTGTAAGTAAATAAATCCCCTGTGTAAAAGCCAGTCCATCTCTGGTGTATTGCATTATGGCAGCCTTAGCAAACTAAAACATAAGGTAATCTGGTTACTTCCCCAGGGGGCTGACATGAGCAATTACATTGCCTATTTACACTGCTGCCAGTCAAGCCACAGAAAACTCCAATTTCATATATACATGTTATTGGTCAAGTTATAGGATTTAGTTAATAGCTGCCTAAATAATGAATTTCTTCTGGGAGACAATGGTCATTAAGCCTCCAACTATTAAGAAAGTTGAGCAAGTTTCTGAGATTCCTATATGGTGTATGACTCTCTACCTATACACTAGAGGCACTAGCAAAAGCTCAATTTTGGGTTAAGAACCACATTATAAGCAATTTGTGACATTATGGAATTTGGGGGAAAACAAAGCTTACCTTTTTTTCCAGAGCACCTATAGTTCTCTGGCCTTTTCTAAATGCACAATGTCAACCATCTGGCAGTGAAATCTACCCTGTATGACAGATTTTTCGGACTCAACTTTTAAGATCTAAAATATTTTAAAACCGTTCAGGCAAGTTGTGATTAATTTTCCCCATAGATATCCAAAGTACCATACATGCATTTTCATCATGGATATTTATATATAGTTGCTTCTAGGTGAATTTTAAAAATTCATTTAGGAGATGAGATAAAATATATGCTGTATGGGTGCACAGATGGTTCAGTGGTAGAATGTTCGCCTTCCATGCAGGAGACCCAGGTTCAACTCCCGGACCATGCACACACACCCCCAAAATAAATATATGCGGTAGTGGAAGTACTAATAATTCAAGGAGCAGTGACAAAGATTAATGCAGAATTAGAATCTTAATTCAAAAGCCCATTTGAACTCTCAAGAGCCAATGAAACACATCACCTACGTACAAACTTTAAACCCATCCCTCCCTTTTTAATGTATGGGCTTTCTTATAGTGAGAGTTGTCCAACAATAGAATGAACTGTCAGTTCATGACCACAAATTTTCAAACTGAGTTAAAAAGGATTCTTAAAAGGATTCTTACTTTGAGAGGTGGATTAAAAGACCTTTAAAATCCTAGTTATTCCTTCTAGCCTCCTATATTCTGGAGTAGCTAGAAGGAAAAATCTGAGAGGATGGTATGGTAGTCCATGACAAACTCTGGGATCTGTCTCATAACTACTTGTTGAAGAGTGCTTTGAAAACTATTGCTTTTTTCTTTCTTTGCTTTATAAAAAAGTAAAAAAAAAAAAAAAGACTTGAAATTCTACAATTCTATGATTCCAATATTGTCTTCCTATCCTATTTTTACAGTTCGGGGATCCTTTCATATTTCTATATGAAATATATATATATTTCTATATATACATATAGCCATATTATCATAGACTGCCTTGTATCATTGTTATTTTTGTATTTATGCTATTAAGTATCTCATTCATCTTTGTATATGTTACAATTTTTGGTATAGATCCCTAACCACAGAAAATATTCATTAAATGTTTTGTTGAATATTCTGGAAATTACAAGCTTGATTGGTTACTTTAGTGATTAAAAATTACAAATTTTAAGAGTCAAATTTTTTTTTTTGCTTTGTTTGACAGTTTATTAAATACACTACATTTGTATCTTATTCTGTAGTTTTCAAAATCATTCACACATGGACTTAGTAAAAACGTATTTTATAGAAAACCAGCCACAAAACTGAAATGAAAATAAGGATGCACATATTGAATACATATTAGATAACTGCTGAAATGTTAAGAACTATTTTAATTTAATCTGTACATATGCTTAATGAAGGTGATCATGAACTATTAGGTGGCTTCTTTTCCTTAAATCTGACATCAGACTTCGACTTCATAAGTGTTAATGTTGAGTTGCAAATGCAAAAATGTCTATTAACAAAACATCTAATCTAACACTGTTTGAGCAACAGGACAAAATAAAGAACTGTTCTCCTTTCACAGGTACTTTTCTAAACCTATTCTCTATGCACTCTCTCCCATTCAGAGAATTAGTAGTGCAAACTGATGAGGCAAAAAACAATTCCTATAAAAAACGAACTGGCACCTATTTACAAAACATGCAAAGGGAGATTTTTAAGGAGGTGTTCCTGCAGAACTGGTTAAAAGTGAGCATAGCCAAGTGGCAGAATATATCTTTACTTCTGCAAAACTAGGTCCTTCCTCCTCTTTTCTGGAAAAATGACCTTTTCAGGATATGAACTATAAAACGGCATATGATGCAAAGACAGAAACGTAGAAGTTTGCAAATTCTTTATATTTCCAGCTGTTGAAACAAATGTTTTTGAAAGCTGAGGTTACCTCTAGCGGCGAAACCAGAGCCAGCTATTAAGCAGCCAGAATGCTACAGTAATTGAATACATGACCATTTCTCTTTTAGCACGTTCTTTGTTCTCCTCTTCTAGAAGTTGTAGACGTCTATTTAGTTTGATTATCTGTCGTCTTAAGGAAGCTGCATCTACAACAGTCATGTCATCTGAAGTTCCTTCAATTGATGCATCTATATTTGAAATGCCATACATGCAATCATTTCTGACCAGTTGTCCATTTTGGCGAACAGCATTTTCACTCATAGAGCGCTCTCTTTTTAGTCTGCCAACTGCACGGACTTCTTCAGTTTGAGGGGTTGGAGGACGTCTTTCTAAATCCAGAAAATCTAGTGGTCTTTCACTTAGGGTAAGTACACGAGGAGGTGTTTTTAATGCCAGAGGTTTAAAGGGTGTTGACTGAATAAGGTCAAGATCTGCGGGTCTTGAAAATGGAACATCTTCATTATTTCCTGCTACAACAATCCTCTCTGGAACTTGCATTATTACACTAGCATTTGGAACTCCGTCTTGGAATCCTTGCTCCATGTCAGCATTTGGTGGTGCTACCTTTAATTTTTCTGGGACCCTCATTCGCTGACTAATACCTTCGGTGTATTCCATTTCATACTGAATTCGACTAATTTCCGCCATCTCAGCAGCAGTGGGGGAAGGAAATGCTGCCCCACTCACCAAATGTGTACAACTACTGCTTGCTATTTGGCATTATCTGCTTCCGTGCTTCATATTAAATCCTTTAACTTGTGTCAACGCGTATGTGATGGATTTAGAGCCACTTTTGTCCCCCTGGGCCCGCTGGAGGGTCCCCGGCAAGGGCCGCCGCCCGCCAGCTCCCGAGGCGTTCGGGTGGGCGCTCGCAGAGGCCGTTGACCGAGCGCACAAAGGCACCCGGGCAAAGCACCGCCCGCAGCGGCCCGGAGCGGGCCGGAAGGGCAAGAGTCAAATTTTTATTGTGATCTGAGAACATAACTTATTACTGTAGTGAGTTTTTTATGTTGAATCTCAGTGAATGACTAAGGTGAACCTACTTATAATCTCTTTTATGAGATTATAAGTAAAATAAAAATAGTTAATTCAGCATAAACACATATTTAAGGATTTAAAAATATGCTTTAAAGTATCTGAAAAATATATTTCCTCTTTCATGCTTCCTTTTATTGACAATTTGAAAACTAACACACATATATATATTATATTACATTCTGTTAAACATATAAGAGGACATAAAAATACTTAAGTAAAATACAGTCACCTCTTATTTTCACACTTTACAGATGAGTTACAGGATAAATATAATTTAAGAAAAATGAAAAAAGCAAAATAAAAATTCCAAAATTATCCTTCACTATGAAAAACTGACATGACAATTCTTTGACATGCTTAGGATGACAAGATGGTGACTTACTATAATTTAAAAAAAAAATCAACCACAAAATATCCTGCGAAAGTTACAATCACTTTGGTCTGAAAATCAGTAAGTAGAAAACTCACTCAAGAAATGGATCCTCCCAACAACAAATTCAAAAGGCAACAGAATGGAGAACCAGCTATGGAATCCTTCACACTGAGCATATTGTAGTGAGTTGTGGCATTCTGACGTACAATTAAAATAATCAAAACTAACCAAATAGAGTGAAAAAAAATGGTATGAGTTGAGAAAAGTGTATTGAAAGTCAAGATTACCAAGATTTATTGATAAAAGTTTCTTATACAACTAAGTAGTAGACTCACTCCCACTGTCCCCTTTCTTCAACCTTGTTTTTTGTACTTAACATTCTGCAAAACTTTTGTTTTGCTAAAGCGTCAATGGTGCATAGGGACCTTTTTGTCTCTGTCAATGACCTACAATTTCAGCAAGGAACATCACTGCAACCACATGTCATTGCATGAGGGGCCCTCACATGTTCACCAAGCGTCCAGCAAAAAAAGAAACTGAGTAACAAAGGTAATATATATGCTTTACTTGTCCTTAGTCAATTTGTAGCATCCTTTCACAGTTTCAGGAGACCATTATGATCCCAGTCATCTCATAAATATTCAGTTTCACTAATTCATAGATAAACAGATAAGCCCTAAAATCTAGAGGGCCCAGCCTCTCCAGAACATCAGGTAATTCCATCTCTCTACCCCATATTACTGACAGCCCCATCCAAAATGAGAAAGTTAGAATGGCCATAGCCCAAATACCCCTAAAGAGTGGGAGAAAGATCAAAGGTGATGGTGGAGATATACAGAGAAGGTAGGGTTTAACAAATGAATATGAATGCTGAATCATTAAATTGTTATCTCTTTTAGTCTCCAATATCTTCGAGCAGCTAGAAGTAAAAACCTAAAACTGTGGAATTGTAACCCATGCCAAACTCTGAAATATGTTCTACAATTAATTGTGGTGCTGTGCTTTGAAATTTATTGCTGTTTTGAACATATGTTATTTTTCACAAAAACGAAAAAAAGTCGATTGTAATGATAAAAAAATATTTATTTCTTATAGCCTCTATTCTGGAGCAGCTAGAAGGAAAAATCTGAGATGATGGTATGGTAGCCCATGACAAACTCTGGGATCTGTCCTGTAACTACTTGTTTAAGAGTGCTTTGAAAACTGTTGCTTTTTTATTTCTTTGCTTTGTAGATATGTTATATTATACAATTAAAAAGTTAACAAAAAAAAATCCCTAAAGAAACTGGAAGGTGGTGAGGGTGTTGCAAAGTTGCAAACGAATGGTATGCTAGGGAGTGGTTGAGATGGGAAACTTAATGTTGTATGTATGTCCCCACAATTTAAAAAAAAGAGGGAAACTTAAGAGACAATGATGATTAAATGCAATACATGTTCCTGGGTGGCATCTAACAAGGGAGGAGAAAAGGCTCAAAGAGACAAAACTGGAATGTATGAAAAACTGGAACGTAGACTGTAAAGCTTTATACCAATGTTAGATTTCTTGAACTATTTGATAATGCACTGGAGGTGATCACATAAGTGGATATCTTTGTTCTTAGGATGTGCACCTGACAGTAATAAGTGCTCGAGGAGCATGATGTATACAACCTACGCTCACGTGTTTCGGAAAAGGATTGATAGACAGTTATTTGGATAGATAGTGGATAGATAGATGGATAACTAGAGTAATAGGACAAAAACGTGGCAAAATGTCAAAATTGGTGGATCTGGGTATCTGAAGGTGGGGAGGTAGGGGAGTTAACAGCATGAGGTTTGTATTATTTTTCTATCAGTCCTGTAAGTTTGAAGGTATTTCAAAATAAAAAGTTAAAAAAAAATCTCAGGATTTTTGAACAGAAAATTGGCTTAAACAAGCATTTATAACTCCTAGGGAACAACTGGAAGCACATGTTTCTTGCAAAAAGTCCTAACATATTAAGTCTTATTCAATCAAATCAGTAGTCATGATCATGAATAAAAGGTAAGTCACAAATGAATAAGACCATGATTTCTCAACATTTTTACCTAAAGCCCCAATTACATCTTTTCTTGCTATTCAATTTGCTTTTATTCATTTTCTTCTTTCCCTACCCACTCCTTTCCAACAAATTAAACATCTAAGGATTTATGTGCAAATTAGGCAACCCTTGGCTCAGTATGGTGTAACTACCTTATTTCTCCCCTATAGTCCATGGTTTAACTTAGGGTTCACTGTGTTGTACAGTTCCATGGGTTTATTTTTTAAATTTAAATTCTAGTACCATATATATACAACCTAAAATCACCCCTTTAACCACATTCAAATATATAATTCAGTGCTGTTAATTACTTTCACAATGTTGTGTTGCCATCACCAAACATCCATTACCAAAACTTTCCATCATCCCAATCCTTAGGTCAGTATAGTATAACTAGCTTATTTCTAAAAATTGCTTTTGATAAGTGACTTTTTCTTACCAAATGGAAAAGAACAATTACTGAAAATACCAAGACTTTTTCTTACCAAATGGAAAAGAACAATTACTGAAAATACCAAGACTTTTTCTTACCAAATGGAAAAGAACAATTACTGAAAATACCAAGACTTTTTCTTACCAAATGGAAAAGAACAATTACTGAAAACACCATTAAAGAACTAGTGTTAGGCGGGCCACAGTGACTCAGCAGGCAGACTTCTCGCCTGCCATGCCGGAGACCCGGGTTCGATTCCCGGTGCCTGTCCATGCAAAAAAAAAAAAGCACTAGTATGGACACTCAGTATATAATTTTAAGAAATCATTTTATGTTATTAATTAATTGAACAATTGCATTTCATCAGAACTTATTATTCCCATGAACAGAGCTCTCAATTATTTAAAAAAAAATCAAGTGGTGACATATTTCTAGACATTAGCAGTTTAAAGATGTATGATTTTATCTTCAACATAGTTCTTATTTGGAAAATATCTTTGAAAATATTACTACATTGAATTTAAGGGTTTACACAGGAATTGGACATGCAAGTCTGTAGAGAAATAGAATTTTAGAGAAAGAAGAAAAGATAAATAAGAAATAATCTAAATTGTATCATATAGCTCTATTGTGGATCCAACTTGGGTTTCGTTTGCTTGTTTGCTTGCTTGCTTGCTTGCTTACTTCTCCTTTGGTGGGAAAGTCTTGGGATGGGTAAATCACTCAGTTGAAAGTTCTCCTACTAGAATAAATGGATAACCAGAATCATCAGAAGGTGACAGAGGAAAGTTTGTGATAGTGCTGATTTTAGCTGGTGAATTACAAGAAGATGCAGCACTACTGCTGTTTCCATCAAAAGTATTTGGAGACATACTAGCAGAAAAGAATGCCACTCACTGATAACAGAATTTAAGAGATTTCTATGTGTACTTTGCTTTGTCTACAAACAAATGCAACATACCTGAGGCAAAGAACTGGCACTAGTTAGAAGAGCAGTTTCACAGGAGCAGTACAAGTCCAACGGTAATAATAAATTAAAAAACCCATTCACTGTCTTTCTCATTCACATTATTAAAACATGCTTTCTTAGGCACACTTTTCAACAAAACCCTCGGACTAACAGAAGAAGACAAAAACCCAAGGTAGAAGGGATGGACAGAAGATGACTTTTTACTCAAGTATGCATATTATATATTTCTCTAATACCTCTTTAATCTAATGCCAAAACCACACTTCTAAAAATGTATTAATGACATGTATTCATATCACACATACATGGAAGAGAAAAGAAGTAGAGTTAATAGCATCCATTTGGGTATTATTTTGCAAATTCTAAAATATTCAACAATGTACTATACTTCTAAACATATACAATAGTAAAAGCAGGCTTAAAAAATAAGTGAAAATGGCCATTGAATGCTTAGATCCTCATGTTAATACTCACCACACAGTCATATCTGACAGCTGAGTGGTGTCAGAAAAAAGCATGTTGGTAGTGCCTGGGAAAAGTCTCTTTCATTGATTTTCAAGTTCCATTTCTCCTAAGACAAAATAGCAATTCAAGTTACATCTGTTTTATTTAACATGGTTACTATTTTTGCAATTAGTTTGCAATTAACAAAACACAGGAAAACACAAAGAAAAAATTGCAATCATCATTATCCAGGGATAACCACTTTTCAGTAATTCCTATATGTTTGTATATTTACGTTTTTTTTAAACAAAATTGGTTTTAAACAAAATATGCTTAGGGATGAGCACATGATACTGATATGTAATTTACCTTTTGTTTTTAATGATTAGCGTTTTCTCATATCATTAACTATTATTCTACAACATGGCTTTATATAGATATGTAGAATGATTGTACCATAATTTAAGTTCATTTCTTATTTTAAAAGTTTTGGTTGTTACTATCTTTATTTTGTTATTAAAAACAACAAACAATGAGCTAAATAGATAAATTCTTTAATAGAACACAATAAACAAAATAAATATACTATTAAAGATTAACCTTAAAAAAAACTGTTGCTATCATCTTTGCCTTGAAGATGTTAAAATCTTCATAAAAACCTAAAAAAGAGAGATGTTAATTTTTAAAATCTGCACAATGTTTCCAATTCATATGATAACCAGACCTGCCTGTGAGAATAACTGATGTTCAAGCCCATAACTTCTAGGCTGGAATATATCTGAAAGATAAAACATCAAGGTCACTTACTTACTAAAAAATATCCCCTAGGGATAGAGACTCCACAGACCTTTCTTGGGAGTGTAATTATGATTCATACAGCTCAAAGGAGGTCTGTGATTACACTTGCACCGCTCTAGAAAACCTAGTCATCTCTCTCTTTTGGTTTAAATGAAAGAAACAAATGAAATCAAAATGAAAAATCACAAGAGAAAATTAAAATTACCTTTGCTAAGACCAGTATTACTCATAAAACAGTATTTACAGCTGGCCAATTTCTGCAGATTTCTCAGAATTCCTCCCACTTTAAGCCTGGTTTGATTTGTTCCTAATGGCAGTTACTGCTGCTTATTGCTCTAAAATATACCTCTCATATGCTTGGAGACTCTTATCTTTATCTCATACTCTCTTCTGCTTGACAGAGCCCTAATTCTCTTTACTTTTTTTTAACCCCCTTTGGGACTTTCTTTTGAGTTGCAAACCATCTTTCCCCACGTTTCATTTGTATTAATAGGCCTAAATAGGATACAGCTTGTTGTTTCACAAGTGAAGATTCATATTCCAAAATACATAAATAAAAAATTTTCTGCTTCTCTGTTACTACATCCAGTCAGAAATGGACACATGAATTTTGACCAAATTTTGGCATGTCTGAAAGGGTCTGACTTAAATGTAGACAATGTGGCATATACAGGATTTGCTTTGGAGCTCCCTTAAGAACATGTCAGAGAAATAAGGCAGTCATCCTCGAGAGCAGCTGAAAATCAAGTATAAGAGACTTGTGTGCCTACCTATAGGTATGCCTAAGAGTTACTTCTGGAGGACCTCTTTGATTGCTCAGATGTGGCCTCATTCTCTCTAAGTCCAACTCTGCAAGTGAAATTATTGCCCTCCCCACTACGTGGGACATGACATCCAGGGGTGAAAGTCTCCCTGGAGGTGTGGGAGATGACTCCCAGCGATGAGCCTGGCCCTGGCACTTTGGGATCAACAATGCCATCCTGATCAAAAGGGGGAGAAGAAGTGTAACAAATAAGGTATCATGGGCTGAGAGAGTTCAAATAGAGTAGAAAGGCTACTCTGGAGGTCACTCTTATGCAAGCTTTAGTTAGACCTTGCTACCAATCATAGCTTGCCAAATCCCAACCAAAATCATTCCAGCCAATCCTAAAGAACATCTAGGGCAATATATAAGACTCTACAAAGATTCCATGGGCACTAGAGTAACTTTCCAGAAACATAAAACTTCCAGATGGGTTTCTGTACAAGATAAATTCTGAAACCTAGAGGGTTTCTTCAGAATATCAACTAGTTCCATCCCTCTATCTGGTATTAGTGACAGCCTCTTTCAACATGAAAAAGTTAGAATGGGCATAGCCCAAATACCCCTAAGGAGTGGGAGAAAGGTGATGGTGGGGCTATACAGAGAAGGTATGGTTTAACAAACGAGTATGAGTGCTGAATCATAATATTGATATTTCTTTTAGTCTTCAGTTCTTAGAGCAGCTAGAGGTAAAAACCTAAAATTGTGAAATTGTAACCTATACCAAATTCTGAAATCTGTTCTACAACTAATGTGGCGATGTGCCTTGAAATTTATTTATATATTGAAATTTATTCACAAAAAAGAAAAAAAACTCAATTGTGATGATAAAAAAATATTTATTCCTTCTAGCCTTCAATGTTCTGCAGTAACTAGAAGGTAAAATCTGAGAGGATGAAATGGTAGCCCATGACAAACTCTGGGATCTGTCCTTTACTTGTTGAAGAACGCTTTGAGAACTACTGCTTTTTTTCTTTCTTTGCTTTGTATATATGTCATATTATGCAATAAAAAGAAAAAAGAGAGACTTGTGTGACTGCTAATCAGAGACATGCCACATTCAAATCTATTATGTCAAAATTGCGATACAAAAGCAATTTTTAAAATCATAAATTCTAAAATGATTCCAGGCACTTTCAGTATAACAAAACATTTAATGTGCAAGAGTCTTAAAAGGAGGCCTATTTTAATTTGGCAAAAAGCTTTCTTCAATTTAATCTCAAATGGTTCCAACTTCCTAACAGCTCTTAAACTGCAAAAGTTGTTATATTATTTGAATGTTTTTTCAACACTAGCTTCACAGCACAGGCAAACCTCTGAGCACTGTCAATCAAACAATGTGCTTAGTGTGTTTTCTATAATTGATCTAGTCTTAATTTGAGAATATAATAAATTCATGCTGAATTAGGTATGTTGTTAAGAAGGTTGCCATTGGCTAATCCAAAATACACAGAATATTGAAGTAGATTTCAATTTCTTTCCCTATTGTTTTGCTTGAATTCTTCCTCTTTTCCATCTTAATGGATATTTCACAAATACACCTTTTTTTTTAAAGTTTGATCTCTCTTCCTGTTTACCCATCCACTATAGTTAAATTTTGTACTAGCCATATAATTCAACAATAATATTAACAAAAAAGGAAGAAGAGTACAGCATAGTGAGGTAGAGTTGAGAAACAGGAGGCAGAACAGTAGGAGTTTTTTAAAAAGCAACACTACTTCTGTTCTTTCCATTGCCCTTTTGTTACTGCGCAAGTGGGTCATTTTCCACATATTTAACCAAAAATAACCCCATAAAAAAGCTAAATATCAAAGAACATATTCATTTTAGCATATATTTTAATGTTTTTAAAATAGATCTAATTTGTGTCAACTTATTCATATGTTATCAGAGTGTGCGTGTAGGGGAGGGGTGGGGATTGAGATTCAGCAAAATATTCAATGACTCATTCTATTTATTTGCTCATCTAATCATTCCCCACCTTGTCTCAGAGAGTATTTAAGGCAGCTAGCTTGGTGAATTATAGTTACATAATGAAAATCATGATAGCAGACTGAACTGGAATTTAAATTTCCCAATTCATATTGACATAGCACTTTCTAGTTTTCCAAATGATTTTACACATGTCATTCTCATGTGAGTAAAATGAAATGCTTCTGGTAACTTATCAAATATGTTTTAAGTAAATAAGTTTAAAAACAACTAAGTTTTGGGACCTCCGGGTCAAGATGGCGGCTTAACAATGTGTGCATTTTAGTTCATCCTCCAGAACAACTACTAAATAACCAGAAACAGTACAGAACAGCTCCCGGAGCCACGATAGTGACCAAACACACAGCGTACCCCAGTCTGGACCAGCTGGACCAGCTGCAAGCACCCCCCAGAACCGTGAGTTCCCAAAGCTGCAGCGGCCAGCGCCCCTCCCCCACAGGCCGCTTCCCAGAGGGGAAAGGAAAGGACTTTACCAGCAGCAGGGACTGGGCACAATCAAACACCAATTGTGGAACTAATTAACAAATTCTGACTACTAAAAATAGGCCCCCAGCTTAGGTGAACCTATTTAAAGTGGAGGTTGCTCATTTTTGCCCCAGCGCCAAGGGAGCAGGACTGACAGAAAAAGGGGGGAAAAAAAAGAAGGAAACAGAGGTTTTTGTGGCTGTGTATCTACAAAGGCTTGACTGCCTCTGGATACAGCGGCAGGACTTTTCAGGCTGCAACTGCCCCAGGCATAGGCAGAAGTGAGCTCTTTTGGGGGCTTGTCTGGAGCCTGTGCCTTCCCCAGGGGAGGGGTGAAGCCCCACCCAGGTGGAATCCCTCCATCAAGGAATTCAGACACCAGGGCTTGGTAATTTGAAGCCATTAAAACCAGCCTACAACCTCTCCTCTGTCTCCCCCACGCCCCCAGCAGGGAGAGTCTGCCAAAGTTAAAGAGACCGCATTATCTTATGCTGGTGGGACCTGCAGTCAGACAAGCGCCACATACTGGGCAAAATAAGAAAAACAGAGTCCAGAGACTTCACAGGAAAGTCTTTCAACCTGCTGAGCCTCTCCCTCAGGGAAAACCAACACAGGTGACTCTTTCCTCCTGATAGGAGGCCAGTTTGGTCTGGGAAAATCTGGCTGGGGTCTATAATATCTAAGTAGACCCTCCTAAGTGTGTGTGGGGGAAAGGCACCACACAAGCAGGGCAAGAAACAAGAAAACAAGAACTGAAAAATTCTCCTCTGTTAAAACTTAAGCTAAAGGTCCAGATAAAGCTGAACTGAATGTCAAAGCACAGATAGACAACAAATTCATCCAGCAAGAAAACCCTAGATAAAAGAAGTGAAAGCAATCTCCAGAATAAACTAATTAAGGTAATTAAATGCCTAGACACCAGCAAAAAATAACAAATCATACGAGGAAAATTGAAGATATGGCTCAGTCAAAGGAACAAACCAATAATTCAAATGAGATACAGGAGCTGAAACAATTAATTCAGAATGTACGAACAGACATGGAAAACCTCATCAAAAACCAAGTCAATGAATTGAAGGAGGATATAAAGAAGGCAAGGAAAGAACAAAAAGAAGAAACTGAAAGTCTGAAAAAACAAATCACAGAACTTATGGGAATGAAAGACATAGTAGAAGAGATGAAAAAAAACAATGGAAACCTACAATGGTAGATTTCGAGAGACAGAACATAGGATTTCTGAACTGGAGGACGGAATATCTGAAATCCGACAAGAAACAGAAACTATAGGGAAAAAAATGGAAAAATATGAGCAGGGACTCAGGGAATTGAAAGACAATATGAAGCACACGAATATACGTGTTGTGGGTGTCCCAGAAGGAGAAGAGAAGGGAAAAGGAGGAGAAAAACTAATGGAGGAAATTATCACTGAAAATTTCCCAACTCTTAAGAAAGACTTAAAATTACACATCCAAGAAGTGCAGTGTACCCCAAAGAGAATAGATCCAAATAGACATACTCCAAGACATTTAATAATCAGAATGTCAGAGGTCAAAGAGAAAGAGAGGATCTTGAAAGCAGCAAGAGAAAAGCAATCCATCACATACAAGGGAAGCCCAATAAGACTATGTGCCAATCTCTCAGCAGAAACCATGGAGGCGAGAAGACAGTGGGATAACATATTTAAATTATTAAAAGAGAAAATCTGCCAACCAAGAATTCTATATCCAGTAAAATTGTCCTTCAAAAATGAGGGAGAAATTAAAACATTTTCAGACAAAAAATCACTGAGAGAATTTGTGACCAAGAGAACAGCTCCACAAGAAATACTAAAGAGAACACTAGAGACAGATACGAAGACAGAAGAGAGAGGTGTGGAGAAGAGTGTAGAAAGGAAGACTATGAGTAAAGGTAAAAAGAAGGAAAATTAGATATGACATATAAAATCCAGAAGGCAAAATAGTAGAAGAAAGTATTACCCATGCAGTAATAACACTGAATGTTAATGGATTAAACTCTCCAATCAAGAGACATAATCTGGCAGAATGGATTAAAAAACAGGACCCATCTATATGCTGTCTCTCTACTCAAAGGACACGAGACCAAGGACACAAATGGACATTTACACACCAATGTTTATAGCAGCATTATTAACAATTACCAAGAGATGGAAACAGCCAAAATGTCCATCAACAAACAGTTGACTAAACAAACTGTGACATTTACATAAGATGGAATATTATGCAGCTATAAAACAGAATAAAGTTATGAAGTATGTAACAACATGAATGGACCTTAAGGACATTAAGCTGAGTGTGATTAGCCAGAAACAAAAGGACAAATACTGTATGGTCTCACTGATATGAACTGACATTAGTAAATAAACTTGGAATATTTCCTTGGTAACAGAGACCATCAGGAGATAGAAATAGGGTGAGATATTGGGTAATAGGAGCTGAAGGGATACAGATTGTGCAACAGGACTGAATATAAAAACTCAGAAATGGACAGCACAATATTACCTAACTGTAATGTAATTATGTTAAAACACGGAATGAAGCTGCATATGAGAATGATAGAGGGAGGAGGGCTGGGGGCACAAATGAAATCAGAAAGAAGGATAGATGTTAAAGATCGAGACGGTATAATCTAGGAATGCCTAGAGTGTACAATGATAGTGACTAAATGTACAAATTTTAAAAATGTTTTTGCATGAGGAAGAACAAAAGAATGTCATTACTGCAGTGTGCTGAAAATAGATGGTACTTAATATTTTTAAATTTCAACTAATGTGTGAGACTAAAGCAAAAAATGTTTATTTGGTACAAATCTATACTTTGACTAGTGCATCTCCTAATATAACTTATGTAGATAGTTGATTGAACACCTTAAGTACATGGAACTTTGTATAGGACATGAGATTTTGTTGGTTTGTCCAGGTGATGCCCTGATGTATCCCAGAGTGATTTGATCAGTGAGTGGAAAAGTATTTGCAAAGTCCCCTTTGGGGAATGGTGAGAACGGGGGAAAACTCAACTTCCCCAAGTTGAATTCTTGATATTCTCACAAGCAGTGTGGACAACCAAAGCTATAGGCTGAGCACCCAGTCTTGGGGTTTGTTCATATGAAACTTAACCCCACAGGGGATAGGTCAAGCCTACTTAAAATTAAGCCTAAGAGTCACCCCCAAGAGAACCTCTTTTGTTGCTCAGATGTGGCCTCTCTCTCCAGCCAACACAGCAAGCAGACTCACCACCCTCCTCCTATCTACATGGGACATGACTACCAGGGGTGTGGATCTTCCTGGCAGCGTGGGACAGAAATCCCAGAATGAGCTGAGATTCAGCATCAAGGGATTGAGAAAAACTCTAGAATGAGCTGAGACCCAGCATCAAGGGATTGAGAAAACCTTCTGGACCAAAAGGGGGAAGAGGGAAATGAGACAAAGTGTCAATGGCTGAGAGATTCCAAACAGAGTCAAGAGGCTATCCTGGGGGTTATTCTTATGCATTAAGTAGATATCACCTTGTTATCCAAGATGTAATGGAGAGGCTGGAGGGAACTGCCTGAAAATGTAGAGCTGTGTTCCAGTAGCCATATTTCTTGATGATGATTGTATAATAATATAGCTTTCAAAATGTGACTGTGTGATTGTGAAAACCTTGTGTCTGATGCTCCTTTTATCTACCTTGTCAACAGATGAGAGGAACATATGTAATAAAAATAAATAATAGGGGGAACAAATGTTAAAATAGATTTAGTTTGAAATGCTAGTGATCAACAAAAGGGATCGGTAAGGGGTATGGCCTGTAAATTTTTTTTTCTGTTTGTTATATTTTTCTATTGTCCTTTTATTTCTTTTTCTGAATTGATGCTAATGTTCTGGGAACTGATCATGATGATGAAATGCAACCATGTGATGATATTGTGAATTGCTGAGTGCATGTGTTGGGAATGTTTGTTTCTTGTAATTTTTTTTAATTAATAAAAAATTTAAAAACAACAACTAAGTTTTTTAACATGATTTTTTATATTATATTTTCTAAAAATAATTTAAAGCTAGGGTGGTGCGACGGTGGCTCAGTGGCAGAATTCTCACCTGCCATGCCGGAGACCCGGGTTCGATTCCCAGTGCTTGTCATGAAAAAAAAAAAATTTAAAGCTATATTTATTTCTGCTGGAGATAAAAGTACCTTTTCTTTTTAGTGGTCCAAGGATACCTGTTCTAAAAGTGTTGATGGAGCTGTGACTTCTAAAATAAAATCATCACAATCGTTACACAACAAATTTTGAACAACAAGGATCAGCTGTGACTATTTCCTTGTACCAGCTCTAAGGTCATACACTAAGAGAGGACTCTGTATAGTACATGACATGCCATCTTTTTATTTCTTTTCTCTAAATATGGGTAAAAACAGTAAAGACTTAGGAGCATTTTGTCCTCTAATCCGTAAGGGTTCAGGATCTTCCTAAGCTGTGGCAAAAAAGCTAGAAAGACCTGCAGTCCTGGCTGTGACTTGTTTTGAATCAAGTTGAACATGATGGATGAATGAGAGAGTAGTTACTTGTCTAAAATTCTAGAGACAGAGGGAGATTATGTTCAAGTTCACATGCTCTTAGATTTTTAGTCCCTTGATTTTTTCAAGATTCAAAATAATAAACCAAAACAATGACAATTTAATGCAACTAAAAATAAATGACTTCTTTGTCGCAAAACACGGAGCTAAAAATTTTACCTTAAACAATTTTTATAATCAATTTGGTACTTTTAAACAATATAAATGTAATGATGGAGAAAAACACTGCTAAATCAAATTGGAACAGAATTTTTAAAAGCGCCGCTTTATTCAGAAAGCAAGTTTAGTGGTTTCCCAGGGTGGATGGGGGGGGTGGGGAGGAGGAGGAGATGGGGCATAAAAGATCACAAGGAAACTGTTAAAGGTCTGGGAAGCATTCTGTATCTTGATATGGTTGTGGTCACACAACTGTACACAGTTACCAAAATTAATCAAACTGTACTTAAAACTGGTCGATTTTATTATATGTAAATAATACTTTTAGAAACACAAAAAGGAAAAACTGTCACTGAAAATCAGATATACTATAGCAAAATATATCCCCCTAAAGATTTAGGTGACAAACCATTAATGTTTCATAAATATTTTATGGAACACAGACTCTTAGGCATCCTTTTCTTACCTTCCCAATCCCCTTGATGGAAGAAATTTTGGGGGATACTGGGATTGACTCCATGCGCCTCGAAGAGGATGATTTCTTTGATTCGCTGTCCCTCTGTGTAAGCAGAAAGCAGTGTATAATTGTAGCACTGACTGCTTACTAATCAAATAGGTAGGGAGATGGCCATTGCGTGGGAAAGGAGGTTCTCACTACTGAGTCCCTGGTTGTATCATGATGGGAGTGTTCTAGTTTGCTGGCTGCCAGAATGCCACACACCAGAGACGGATTGGCTTTTAATAAAAGGGGATTTATTTCATTAGTTCTTCAGAGGAAAGGCAGCTAACTTTCATCTGAGGTTCTTTCTTACGTAGGAAGGCTCAGGGTAATCTCTGCTGGCCTTCTCTCCAGGCCTCTGGGTTTCAACAACTTTCCCCCGGGGTGACTCCTTTCTGAATCTGCAAAGGCCTGGGCTAAGCTGTGAGTGCTAAGATGAGGAATGCTGAGCTGCTTGGGCTGTGCTACGTTGTGCTCTCTCATTTAAGCACCAGCCAGTTAAGTCAAACATCATTCATTGCAGCAGGCACGCCTCCTAGCCGACTGCAGATGTAATCAGCAACAGATGAGGTTCACGTACCATTGGCTCATGTCCACAGCAACAGAACTAGGTGCCTTCACCTGGCCAAGTTGACAACTGAATCTAACTACCACAGGGAGCTCACACCATCCTACAGCAAGCAGGGGACCCAAGAGTCACTTCAATAAGTAATCAAAATAAGTAATCAAATGAGTCACTTCAATAAGTAAAGGGACCCTTTGCCTTTTGAGGAAGGGAGTTACCTGGTGGTTGAGGGGCTTCCTTAGCATCCCAGAAAGACCTAGATTCTGAGTATTCAATATTGAACAAAATTTATTATACACACAACCCTTAAACTGAAGTTTTTGTCTTTGGGTTTGACCTGTGCTTCGTTATTGACAACTACAATACTTTATCCAGGAAAGGACCAAAAAAGGCTTTGGATAGAACTAAGGTACAAATGGGACAGCAGGAATAACACAGCTATGAAAAATGCTGATTTTATGTAGACAAAATCAGTGCTGCATAATTTGAGATTTCAAAATAAGCTCTTTTCTCTTCTGAGCCACAAGCAAAGAGAAACTTGCATATGGCATGTTCCCTTCCACTTCCTAAAACACAATAGACTCACTTACTCACTCACTCACTCTCAAGGTAATTACTCCAAAATAATAAGAATTTGATCAGTTAAGGAAATCCAACAGCATCTAGAAGTTGTATTATCACTAAAGGATGAAAAGTTTCAGGCTTCAGAGGTTATCTACTCATTCTTCAGGACCTCTCCTACATCAGGAACAGATGCCCATCTAAGGAACTCGACACTCAAAGGAAAATAAGATGTTACTGTTTCTGCTGATTACCTATATTCTTATCTAATAACTCCTACATCTGAAAATTGACATTTGGCCAAACTCCCTCCTACTCAAATTTCAACTCAGTTCTTTCTGTACTGTCATGATCTGAGACGACCATGGAAAAGAACGCTAGTCATCATTCAACTACTACAATTAAGTGAACATAAAAGGTACACAGAGATTTAAAAATGGTTAGCAAGAATATAACTAAGTTCTAAATATGCTTAAATTGATGATTGTATGTTAAAATGTTAGTGGAACTTCATTTTCAAACAATGATAGAATTTTGACTGGTAAATCATAAACTTTCTTAAGAGCATTCAAAATTATTTATGCATCAGACAAAATCTTAGTTTCAAATGAGAGTTTACATTCCTGAAAATTACAGCGAAACTAAGTAATTCCAACACTGTCAGTCTGCAAAAATGTCAAATTTTCTACAAAATATAAGCATTAACATCATACCAGGTTCAAATTTTCTTCCCCATATTGATTTATCTGTATTACAGTATCTTTTCTTTTGTAGTATCTCCCTACAAAAGAAAAGAAAGAAAATCAATACTGTAGTTTGCCTGTCTAAAAGAAAATATATTTGAATAACAAATGACCAGGATAGTAATTCAAAGTACAGTAAATTGTTTCTCTGTTTATCAAATTCACACCTTCTTCCTGAAAGCAGTGGGGGGGGGGGGTGAGAATAAATCGAACACTTAATTCCTGAGGTTTTACAAAGTTTGATTTCATTTGGATGCACCTTTATTATTATTCACTGGGCTATAGAAGAGCTATAATATAAATGAATCTGTAAACAGGTGTCAGGGTCTCTACTTTTCATTGTTGTGCCAACTGCCAACTCAAAAGGTCTTTCATTTATGCAGCGCAGCATATCAGGTATGCAGGAACCGAACAGATGAAAGACTTTGTACCTCTCTTCATTCAAAAGACAAAACATCAAGCATTCAAAATTATACTGTTTGCTCACCCTTAGTACTATGATCTCAGTAAGTAATACAATGCGAAACAAGCAAACTAAATGGGGTTTTTAAGTAAATGATGGTAGCAACATAATTTAAATCTATAGTCATTGACATTGACAAACATGTTATGTATTAAGCAGGAAAGAATTGGATTCTGTTTATGTAAAATTGTGTGCATGTGGGGGGTGCAAGGGTAGTTCAGTGGTAGAATTCTCACCTGCCGTGTAGGAGACCCGGGTTCGATTCCTGACCCCTGCACTTCCCAAAACAAACAAACAAAATTTCATCAAATAGTGCTGTAATAACGGGATACTCACATGGAAAACGAATGAAATGTGACCCAGCCGTACAGCATATTAAAAAAAAATTGCACGTATACATGTAAAAGGGAAGTATTTAGAAGCATGCTCACCAAAATGTTAACAGTAATTATGAATGAGTAGTGAGATTTCGGGAAGCTGTTCTTTCTTTCTTTGTACTTTACTTGATTGCTTGACATTTTATAATATGCAAGTATCATTTTTCACTTAAATAACTATTTAAAAAATAACCCACCATCCAAATTCCTCATTCCGGCAGTCTTAGAAACATATTTCACACAGAAAATATCTAGGACAGTGCTGGGAACAGTTGCTCAATATTGCGGTGAGCATGAAATAGGCGGATGAGCTAGTTCCTTCCCGAATGAGGCCTAGAATCCGATATGAGACAAGCTTTACTTTCAGTAAGTTAGTTAAGTCCGAGCTCTCTAAAGTAAGAATGATCACACATATCTAGCTAGATAGAAATGCATGGATGAACAGACAGACAGATAGAATTATATGACAAATGTGGCAAAACGCTAAAATTGGTGGACCTGGGTATCTGAGTATGTTGGAGCTCTCTGTACTGCGTTTGCTATTTTTGTAACTGTCCTGTAAGTTTGAAATTATATAAAAATATGAAAAAGAACAAAAAAAATCAAAGACACTCCTGTTAGGCCAATTGTTCTGGAAAACCACCCCTTTTCCTGGGGAGGAAAGGGAAAAGAAGAGGTATAAGCAGCTGGCTTGCACAGTGCAATATGTTAGCCATTAGTTCCTGGCTATTGAGGACTTGAAATGTTGCTAATCTGAATGCAAATTATCTCATTAATAATTGTATATTAATTAATTAATTAAAACAACATTTTGGGTGTACTGGGTTAGATGAACTATATTATTAAAATGTTTTTAAAAAGAACGCTCACCTCCTAGGTAGGGTGAGCAAGATGATCCATTGAGAAGCAGAAAGAGAAAAATAAAAATTCACTGTATATATTATTCACGACAGAAAGATATACATATTGACACAGGTGCCCTCACTCAGCCCATAGAGTCAGGTGGTCTCGTGAGAAAAGAGCTTTTTTTTTATTTTTTTATTTTTTGGTATTTAGCTGATTACAATGAATTGTAGTTTATCTGTGCCAAGTTAGGCAGATATATGGCTATATTATCTAGTTTTAACTGAACCAATCCTCACAAAATGGACAGGTACCTTAGCAAGCCTCCTACAAACAAACCTTGGCCAGAAGATAATGTTAGTGATGCCAGCCTAAGCAAACAACAGGAAAATGGCAAAAGTGAACTTGTGCTACTCCTAGCACAGCTCACTGGATGCCACATTGCCACGAACACACAATGCTGAGCTAATCTGATCTATTAAGAGGCTGGCCAAGACCATTTTAAATTATCAAAACTAAGTGAGGTACAGATTACCGGGGTGGAGGTGGGGGTGGGTGGGTAGGGGGACTAGGGAGTAAATGCAGAATTTTTGTTCTGGGTGTTGGGAAGATTCTGGTAATAGATGGTGGTGAGGGTAGCAAATTGCAAGCATGATTAATCCCACTGAATGGGGTGCTTGGGAGTGGTTAAGATTGAAAGTTTACGTTGTATCTCTGTCTCAACAATTAAAAAGAAAGAGAGGCAGACTAAGGAGACAATGATATTTAAGGGTAACACAATGTCCTAGACAGGATTTAATAAAGGAGAAGTGGCTCAAAAGGACCTCACTGGGACTTCTGCAAAAATTGGAATAGAGATGTAAGTTTTATACCAATGTTAAATTTCTTGAGCTTGATCATTATACTTAAGGTGGTTACATAAGTGAACATCCTGTTCTTAGGAAATGTACATGGAAGTATTGTTTGAGGAGCATGATGTTTACAACTTACTCTCAAATGTTCAGGAAATGACAGTAGATAGACAGAAATAGATTAATTGATGGCTAAAATGCTACAGCAAATTCGGCAAAATGTTAAAATGTGGTGGATTTGGGTATCTGGGTACCTAGAGTTCTCCGTATGGGTTATATATTATTTTTGCAACTGTCCTGACAGTTGAAGGTATTTCATAATAAAATGTTTTTTTATTATCAAAACTATTGGGGGTGGTGCGACGGTGGCTCAGTGGCAGAGTTCTCACCTGCCATGCCGGAGACCTGGGTTCGATTCCCGATGCCTGCCCATGCAAAAAAAATATTGGCAATACAAATTTGCATTCACTCTCAATAATGATCTATAGTTAATAAAATACATTTTAAAATTTTCTAAACACATCATTTCATCTTTATCTCATCCTTTTTATATTTCTATTTTGTATATATTCCATGATTCACATAATATGCTAGCACAGAAAATATATGTCCACAATGTATAAGTAAATATAATATATACATATATTGAAGGCTTGTGCTCTGATATTTCTTATTGGTTGGGTGTGTGAACAAAAGATTTAAAGATTATTGTTGTCTATACAAATAATAAACGTTATGGATAGTCAAAAATGGAAAAAAAATGTGAGTTAAGTGAAATAATTAACATTTTACCGGGGCCTCAAAAGATGTTTAAAATCTGGGCAGGCAGATGGTGGAGAGGAGGGCATTCCAAGCAGATGGAACCATATAAACAAAAGTCTAGAGGAGGGAAAGAATATGGCAGGGGGTCAGATAGGGGGCCAGGCTCTGGGGCCAAATAGGAGTTGAATTCAAGCTCTGTAACTTACTACCTGTGCAACCTTGGACCAGCAACTTAACCTCTCTGAGCCTCAGTTTCTCCATTCATGAAAGGAGGACAATAAGGTGATTATACAGATTTTATCATACTTTTTTTTGCACATAGTAAGTGCACAATATATATGCACTATTCTTAGTCCTGTTATTATTCAATAGGTAATGGGACACCATTGTAACTTCTTGTGCAGTACAGACCAAAGTGAAAATTGTGCTAGTTGTAGAAGTCATATTAGAGGGGGAAGAGATACAAAATCTATTATGATATTATTATGGTAATCTGGACCCAAGGCACAGAAGATGGAAGTGGCAGTGGGAACAGAGGATTTTATCAAGGAAGAATTAATAGGATTAGATGGCTAATTGTGTGCAATAGAAAATCAAGGAAGAACTAAAGAACTTAGAGCTTTGAATCCAGCAACAGTGCAACTGTGACTATTTTGATGCCATTGGGGAAAATTCGGAAAGGTAGTTTAAGAAGTGAATCAGTCTTTTAGGAATCACAATAGAACTTTGCAGCAAAATGTAGTTGTTCATATAGTTCTTCCATTTAATATTTATGTAAATGATTGCCTCTGGTGAGAATTTCAAAGTATTCATTCAATCAGCAAGCAAAGGGCAAAATTTCCTGGAACTGGGATAGAATTTTGCTTATGTGCCACTCATTAAAAGTGAAGCTTTAGGGCGGGTCATGGTGGCTCATGGCAGAATTCTTGCCTGCCATGCTGGAGACCCAGGTTCGATTCCCAGTTCCTGCCCATGCCAAAAACAAACAAACCAAAAAAGTGAAGCATTAAAGTCAGATATTTTGAAAGTTGCTAGTAAAAAGGACTTAACTCTTTCTATCATTTACATCTTGCCTATTTCCAAAAAGGATCTGAAATGGCTTATGATAAAATTAAACTGTTAAAATAAGGGTAAAGGATGAAAGGTCATGTAAATGTCATGGGGCAAAGTGTACTGTATACAGAAAGCTAGGTTAAGGATAATTGCTGCACTTGACCATGAAAGTCAGCTTTCGACTTTTTAGCATCAAAGGTAAAAATGGAAACAGTAAGTTACCAACTTTTGCTCTCTGAGGGATACTATGCCTCAAATAGTTTAGTATACTGAGTGCCTGTGCAGTGCTCAATAAATGTTTGCTGAAAGACTGAAAAAAAAACTGTAAACAAAGATGAAACTAAATTTCTTTTAAAATGTTAGGATGCGCCCTTAAAGAACAGCTCTTTATAAATGCGACTAGTTACTTATTACATTTCAAAGAAATATAATATAATATAATATAATATAATATAATATAATATAATATAATTTCAAACTTACAGGACAGTTACAAAAATAGCAAACGCAGAAAATGGTGATGAAGTCTGTAAGACAAAGACAGACTAAAGACTAAACTTTAGTCCAGCAGAAAATGCTCACAGATTCACCTTACATAATAAAAGGTATCTAATTTGTCCCTATCATAACCGTGACCTGAACTTCAACTGGTATAATCTGTCTTAAATGGCTTACCCTCATAAAGTTCCTTTACATTTGTGTCTAAATCCAATCCAATTTATATTATTCAAGCTAAATACAAAGAAGGCTGCAATGTATGTTAATAAAGTTTACATTTGGGAAGATGTAAACACCAAGGTACGTTAGAAATACAGAGGTAGTATATAAGAAGAAAAGTTTTTATTGATTTTACTTAAAAGAATGGCAAGTTCTTACTGAGTACTAGTGATTTTATATCCCATGCAACAAATTAGAAAATAAATGCAAAATTATATAGCACAATACTGAAAAGAAACTATTTCTACAGGACCATCACTTATGTTTAGGGCTTTTGGGAGACTGACAGCTAAAGGCTGAGTACTTTCAAATTTCTTGATATACAAGTTCAGTCATTATGAGAAAGGGAAAATTACACAAAAATAATAATTCCTGAGTTTTTAGAAAGAAATACTGTGTGCTTAGAAAATCAACTTCCAGCTTGGTGTTCTCAAACTCTCTAATACCTAGAAAACAGCGAACAACCATAGCTAAGAAGAAAACATTCATCTACTTTTAAATGCATACTTAAATGTTGACCCAGAACCTAGTATTTACTTGCATCTGGGTGCTTGTTTAAAAAGAAAAGTAAATTTAATCAAATGAGTTTACAGGAAATATGGGGACAAAGGAACATATTAAATGACACTGCAAGGAATCAAAATCAGAATGTGGGACATTCTACAGGACTAGTGGCCTGGTTTCTTCAATAAATAAGTGGCAGGGAACAAAACACAGGAGGAGAGAGCTATTTTAAATAAAAGTGACCTAAAATATAAAAGAACTGACTACCATGTTTGGACCTTGTTTGAATTAGTATAAAAAGCAATTTTTTTGAGAATCAGGAAAAATTTAATATGGGCTGGCTGCTAGATGACTTTAAGGAATAACTTTAAGGAATGACTTTAAGGAAAAGCTGTTAGTTTTGTTAGATGTAATGGTGGCATTGTGGTATGTGTGTTTTAGTTATTTTTTAAAAAATCATCAGAAATTCATATTGAGTGTTTATGAGTAAAAAGATGTCAAGGATTTACTTTAAAATACACTTTCCCCACCAAAAACAAAGAAATGGATAGATGAAAAATTATGTACAAAATGTGGATAATTTCTTAACATGCGTGCTGGGTACATGGGGGTTCTACTTTGCATATACTTTTAATTTTCCATCTAAACTTTTTTTTAATGCAGTGTGACAGGCAGTATTCTAAGCATTGTGCAAATATTAATTCCTTTCATTCTCACAACAATCCTATGAGGTAGCTATTATTATTTCTTCCATTGTACTGAAAAATGAAACAAATACCTTTATTGGTGTTGCTCGAATTCAGAATTCAGAATATAATGGGGAGGTAACCAGACATTTGCTTTGCACGTAAAAGGTTAAGTTCAATATCTAAGAAGAAGTCATGGTTTACGAATGCATGTAAAGAAACTTGCAACTTAAAATATATATCTGACCAGGAAACTACACAAAATGAGCTTGAATTTTCAACTCAAACAGTAGCCAGATTAAAAGTGAATGTTATTTCTATTTTCCCATCTCACTTGTTTTCTATTCTTGTTCCATTTTAAAGGTTTATTATATGTATTATGTGGCTATAGAAATAATTAGCTGCTTTACAATTTATGTTACTAATTGACTAAATTAGTCTTTATATCAAGGTTTATGATCAAATAGCAATATGTAACCAATCGTCAAATATTTGATCTAATTGAAACAAATTGCACAAACAAATCACTAGTTTTAGTTTATTTCCTTCTTTTAGGTAAAATAGCTACATATAAAGACAAACAGTAAAAGAATATTTTAACTACAAAAGTAAAAGAATGTTTTTACCGTATTTTCTTGGTAGTGGATAATAAACTGACCTTAGGGAAGCCATGGTGTGGGAAGGAAGGGAGACAGGGAAAGGGGGGCAGGAGTTGGAGATCTAAAAAGTAGGGTCTCAATAGCATTCCTGCCTGCCATGTGGGAGCCCAGGTTCGAGTCCCAGCCCCTGCACTTACCAAACAAACAAACAAACGAAAAACCAAACAAACCCCAAAATTCAACAAATGGTGCTGCAATAAGGGAATACTCACATGGAAAAATAATGAAATGTGACCCCAGCCATACAGCATACAAAGTTAAAAAAAAAAAAAAAGTAAAAAAGTAGGAAGATTACTTTTTTAAAAAAAAGATACTAGGAATTTTGTGCCCGTGAAACAGGGAAAGGCTACCTTGAAAAGAATCTAGTAATTTGGGGCTAAATCTTGGCTCTGAGGTTTACTAACTCTAGATCTTGGGTAAATTACTAAACCTTTCCCATCTTCAGTTTCCTACTGTACAGGGTTGATGTGAGATTAAATAAGGTTACAGATGTAAAGCCCCTATCACAGTGCTAAGTGAATAATGAGTGCTTCATAACAATTAAGACCCCCCTCAGATAAAAGTCTGCTTGCAGCTGAGTCAAGAACAACAAAAAAAAATCCCACCACCTGTGGTAGAGTGGTGATTTGATCTTTTGAGTTCCGTGGCTAATCCTGGGATAATTAGAAGGTTGAATTCTGTATTAGGCTCGAGCTATTAGACACCCATATTATATACGCAAAATACAATCCAGTGAGGTACATTATGTCCCTGAACTCGGATCAGTAAGTGAACACTAAATGATAGCATAAAAGCCATTTTATCTGTTAAATAAAAATTCCTCATCTGAAGGTTTTTTAAAAAAAATGCACATGATAACTATGGTTGTTAAGAACCTCAAAATTAATTTTTATAAAAAAGAATTCTCTGAGATCCCTGAAAGAAAGAAGCTAAATTCGAGTTAAAAGCCTATTCGCAGTGTTTCTGGAAACTATCAATTTATTAAAAATTAATAACCCAAATAAATATAAGACTGTTTTCCCCCCGTAAAAGTCATTTTTGTAATTAAAAATGTAATTACATGTGACCATGCTTAATGAAGAAAAAGTACATTTACTTTTTTTTAATGAACAGCCTGTCAATTTTGAAAGTCATCCTTTCACCTGTTTGATTTGATGAAGGTGCCTGATAGAAGCTCGAATGGGAGGAGGTGGCAACAACTGAAATTTAAAATAGAAAAGTCAAGCTTGCTTTAATGTTTCTCATTAGTTACTTCTAAACATTAAGTCGATGTTGAATTATCTAAAATAGATGCCAGCAGCGGTTTTAGTGAAAGTCAAAGTTAAAAAAAATCCAGGTGAAACTTGACAAAAATCATACTAATCAAAAAGTGAATACATATCAGAGAAGAGTGGCATAGTTTTACATTCTTTCAAGTTTCTTTCTTATCTGGCTCTGTGGCAGAATTCTTGCCTGCCATGCCAGAGACCTGGGTTCTATTTCCGGTGCCTGACCATGCAAAAAAAAAAGTTCTTTTTGTCTGGCTTAATGGAAAACAGTGGATTCTCATAGCTGCTTTTGCTTTCAATCTGTTGAGAGATATGTTGTTTTGGGGTAAAGGAGATGAAGAAAATCTGCCTTACACAGATATGTAGTGGGAAAAGGAGAGGAAATTTTAATAACTTTTTCATATATTTATAGATACTCTTCTTTGTAGTTTCATGGATTTTTAGAAATTCTTTTTTTTTTTTGCGAAAAAAACCCATATATACAAAAAAGCAATAAACTTCAAAGCACATCACAATCCATGGATGTTTTTTAAAAATTTTTATTCTACCGAATATACAACCTAACATTGGTACTATAGCAAACTTGACAAGTGAAAGTTTCTTAAAAGTTTTAAAGGTTATTTGTAGTGTGGAATCTCAAACCCTATCAATGAACTTTTCAGACCTTGTCACATTAAAGTCCAGTGGTCTCTCTTGTCACCAAATAAATTTTTTTTCTACAAATCAAAACAGAAACAAAGAAGTCTTAACACAAGAAACATGGAGCAGAGTACCAAGAGAACATTCTGTTTATCTATACTTTCCTTTCACAAGGTACTGGATCTTAAGACCAGCCCATTTTTGTCACTAGTTTTAGCCTTTAGTCACTAAAGTTTAGTGACAGGCATTACCCAGAACAAAAAGCTATAACAGTCATTAAATCAGCAGCTAACTTACCAGGATACAAAAGAAATATAAACAGAATCACTCCAACAAATATCTTGGAATCTGGCTGGGGAAACCAAACTTTCACAATATAGAATGATGTAAGGCAATCAATCACTTTCAAGCAGTTTTAGCATATTTCACCCTTGGTTGCTCAAACACATGTTATCTAGGCCCTTTCTCTTTTTCAGGACTGCTTTCCTCTTTTCAGTTTTTTCTTAAAGCTCAGGAGCACCCAGAAACGAATGGGGGTATGTAAAGCTAAGTGTGAAGATGAGGTTTGAGGATTACCTTTAGAATTTATTTATCCATTCCATCTGCATCCTGGTTATTTCCTGAAATGCCAGACACTGAATTTACCATATCTGACCTTCAGGTTAAATCTTTTTTTTTTTTTAATATTTTTATTATAAATGACAAACAAACATACAAACATTCTTGACATACATTCTTGATATGATTACAATCAATGGCTCACAATATCATCACATAGTTGTGTATTCATCACCATGATCATTTTTTGGAACATTTGCATCTTTCCAGCGAAAGAAAAAAGAAAAAACTCATATATGTTAGGCTAAATCATAAGACCATGTCGTGGCCGGGAACCCGGCCCCTTCCTAAATGGCCCGTGACAAACCTGATTTGGCCAAGGACAAAGGTCAAGAAAGTAAACACTCTCCCTGGTGGGGTAAGAATGTAACCACAGATGTAAAACAGCATTAACTGCATCTTAGCCTTAAATACTAATCTTAGTAAAGTATCAGGTTTTAGGCCCCTTTAATGATTATACTAGAGACCCAATGTCCTCATACTATATAGAATGTCTTTGTTCTAAAATCATATATTACTCCTTGTACTCCCCCATCCCTTGCAGAGCACTGAACGTCCAGAAGGCCACCATTGGAGAACTTCAGCTTCGAAAGTTCTAATAAACCCATAACTGCTTCTGTACCTGGTGTGTTTTCTGGAATCACAGCAGCCCCAGTCCACGTTCTGCACAAAGTCAGTCTGAGCCAGAGCAGAGCACATTTTTATGTACTCAAAAATATTCAGTGAACACCCTACTTTGTGGTAAAGCACTGTGCTAGGCTCAAAAAGATGCAAAGATAAGTAAGAAATGTTCCTCTTCTGGAGGAGCTCAAAGTCTACTTAGAGAAAACTAGGCCCACAGGTGAAGAGCTAGACAGAATTATGATCTGTGGGAGTTCAGACGACAGAGTCCACAACTCTGCCTGGGGTCTTGGAGAAGGCTTCACAGAGAAAGTCAGAATTCATTAGATGGAGACGTGGGTGGGGAGCATTTCAGGAAATGGGAAGAGATACTAAGGCACTGAGGCCTATTCAGAGAACAGAGAGATTCAGAATGGCTAAAACTTGGAACATGATAGGGAGTGGCAGAAAACAAATCAGGGGAAATTCCACTGAAAAAAGATTGTGGGTTTTGGACTTAAGCCTTTGAGCCAGTTAGGAAACCCAAAGCATTGCTCCCTCTGACTTCTACAACCTCAAAGGTTTTTTAAACAAGATCTGTTTTAGAAAGGCATTTTGATTTGCTAAGACTGATGAAAAGCAATCTACCAAATAATGACTGGCTTTTAACAATGGGAATTTATTAACTTACAAGTTTATGGTTTTGAGGCTGTGAAAATGTCCAAATTAAAGCATCAACAGGACGATACCTTCTTCCTGAAAAAAAAGGCTGCTGGCAATCTGGGTTCCTCAGTCACATGGGAAGGCACATGATGTCTGCTGGTCCTTCTTGCCTGGGTTTCGTTGTTTTCAGCTCCTGGCTTCAGTGACTTCCTCTCTGCTTTCTACGGGTCTTCTCTCAGCTTCCCCAGGACTTTTTTTCTGTGAGCTTTTCTGAGTTTCTCTATGCGTTTTATCCTCTTATAAAGGACTCCAGTAAGAGGATTAAGACCTTCCTTGAATGAGGTGGGCTGCATTTCAATTGAAATCACCTAATCAACAGGTCCCACCCACAGGAATGGACTAGCTCATCTTTTCTGAACATGGTATTTTCTGGGGAACATACAACTTCAAATTACCACAAAAGGTGGGCGGGCGACAGTGGCTCAGCAGGCAAGAATGCTCGCCTGCCATGCCAGAGGACCCGGGTTCGATTCCTGGTGCCTGCCCATGTAAAAAAAAAAAAATTACCACAAAAGGTAATCCTGACAGTACAGGCAGCACAAATTAAGGGTGGAGGGAAGAAGAACTAGAAGCAGAGTAACATGTTGGCCAAGTAAAAGATGATGAGGGTCTGAATGTAAAAATGGAGGGATGAAGAGAAGTAGGCAGATTGGAGAGATGATCAGAAAGAGTGGGCAGATTTAAGATGGGCTCGAAGTTTCTAGTGCAAACCGTTAGGTGGATGATGCTCAAGAAAGGTAATAAGAGGAGGAGGTTGGTGGTGGGGAGAAAATGAGTGCTCAACAAATGTATTTGGGACAAATAAATGCTTTTATGAAGCAGATAATGTGAATTTTATTGGGTTTTAGACTGTATCATTTAATAATTTTTTAGAGAAGTTGTAGGTTTGCAGAAAAGTCATGCAGAAAATACATAGTTCCCATATACCCCCTCCCCATTTTTATCACCTTGCGTGCTACATTTGTTATAATTGATGAAAGAATATTATTATAACTGTATGGTTTACATTAGGGTTCACTGTGTACATAATTAACAGCACTGAATTAGTATTTGAATGTGGCTAAAAGAGTAAATTTTAGGTGGTATATGTTACTAGAATAATTTTTTTTTTTAAATCTTAAGACTGTGTAACCCAATCGTATGGCTTTTTAAAGGTCATATTACTTCACTAATTATATTTTGTATAAGCAAGTGTTGAATCCTTCTTTTGTAATCATTTGCAAGTCAGAGGGTGGAGGAAGCAGTGAAGCTTATAAAAGTAACAAGAGAAAATTCATAGGGGATAACTGAAAATTCACTACATATAAATTATATTTAACAATTAGCAGCAATGACTCCTTCACCACAATAATTGAGTATCATGAAAATATGGCTAACTCTTAAGTATCTCAATATTTATTGAGCCATTATTATGTTTAAGGGACAGTGTTTTCTGCTCAGCGGAGAAATAGAGATTTCTAAAAAACTCATAAGGCATGGTGCAACGGTGGCTCAGTGGCAGAGTTCTCTCCTGCCATGCCAGAGACCCGGGTTCAATTCCTGCTGCCTGCCCATGCGAAAAACAAAAACAAAACTCATAAGCCATAGTCATGAATCTCAGAGACCTTACAATCCAATGGGGAAATCAGACATGGAGGCAATTATGATATGAGACAAGGAAACGAATGTTTAATGAAGGGAAAGTGGGGTGGGAATAAAAAGCAAAGATTAAATGAATGTGTTTAAGTGGCTGGGAGGTGGGAGACAGATGAGAAAGGCATAAAGGGGTGTTTCAATTGGATCTTTATTTTTTTTTTTTAGAAATCATACCATTCTACATATGCAATCAGTAATTCTTAACATCATCACATAGATGCATGATCATCGTTTCTTAGTACATTTGCATCGGTTTAGAAGAACTAGCAACACAACAGAAAAAGATATAGAATGTTAATATAGAGAAAAGAAATAAAAGTAATAATAGTAAAAACAAACAAACAAACAAACAAAAAAAACCTATAGCTCAGATGCAGCTTCATTCAGTGTTTTAACATGATTACTTTACAATTAGGTATTATTGTGCTGTCCATTTTTGAGTTTTTGTATCTAGTCCTGTTGCACAGACTGTATCCCTTCAGCTCCAATTACCCATTATCTTACCCTGTTTCTAACTCCTGCTGGACTCTGTTACCAATGACATATTCCAAGTTTATTCTCGAATGTCCGTTCACATCGGTGGGACCATACAGTACTTGTCCTTTAGTTTTTGGCTGGACTCACTCAGCATAATGTTCTCTAGGTCCATCCATATTATTACATGTTTCATAAGTTTATCCTGTCTTAAAGCTGCATAATATTCCATCGTATGTATATACCACAGTTTGTTTAGCCATTCTTCTGTTGATGGACATTTTGGCTGTTTCCATCTCTTTGCAATTGTAAATACCGCTGCTATAAACATTGGTGTGCAAATGTCCGTTTGTGTCTTTGCCCTTAAGTCCTTTGAGTAGATACCCAGCAATGGTATTGCTGGGTCGTATGGCAATTCTATATTCAGCTTTCTGAGGAACCGCCAAACTGCCTTCCACAGTGGTTGCACCATTTGACATTCCCACCAACAGTGGATAAGTGTGCCTCTTTCTCCGCATCCTCTCCAGCACTTGTCATTTTCTGTTTTGTTGATAATGGCCATTCTGGTGGGTGTGAGATGATATCTCATTGTGGTTTTGATTTGCGTTTCTCTAATGGCCAGGGACATTGAGCATCTCTTCATGTGCCTTTTAGCCATTTGTATTTCCTCTTCTGGTAGGTGTCTGTTCAAGTCTTTTTCGCATTTTGTAATTGGGTTGGCTGTCTTTTTGTTGTTGAGTTGAACAATCTCTTTATAAATTCTGGATACTAGACCTTTATCTGATATGTCATTTCCAAATATTATCTCCCATTGTGTAGGCTGTCTTTCTACTTTCTTGATGAAGTTCTTTGATGCACAAAAGTGTTTAATTTTGAGGAGCTCCCATTTATTTATTTCCTTCTTCGGTGCTCTTGCTTTAGGTTTAAGGTCCATAAAACCGCCTCCAATTGTAAGTTTCATAAGATATCTCCCTACATTTTCCTCTAACTGTTTTATGGTCTTAGGCCTAATGTTTAGATCTTTGATCCATTTTGAGTTAACTTTTGTATAAGGTGTGAGATATGGGTCTTCTTTCATTCTTTTGCATATGGATATCCAGTTCTCTAGGCACCATTTATTGAAGAGACTGTTCTGTCCCAGGTGAGTTGGCTTGACTGCCTTATCAAAGATCAAATGTCCATAGATGAGAGGGTCTATATCCAAGCACTCTATTCGATTCCATTGGTCGATTTATCTATCTTTATGCCAATACCATGCTGTTTTGACCACTGTGGCTTCATAATATGCCTTAAAGTCCGGCAGCGCGAGACCTCCAGCTTCATTTTTTTTTCCTCAAGATGTTTTTAGCAATTCGGGGCACCCTGCCCTTCCAGATAAATTTGCTTATTGGTTTTTCTATTTCTGAAAAATAAGTTGTTGGGATTTTGATTGGTATTGCATTGAATCTGTAGATCAGTTTAGGTAGGATTGACATCTTAACTATATTTAGTCTTCCAATTCATGAACACAGTATGCCCTTCCATCTACTTAGGTCTTCTGTGATTTCTTTTAGCAGTTTTTTGTACTTTTCTTTGTATAGGTTTTTTGTCTCTTTAGTTAAATTTATTCCTAGGTATTTTATTCTTTTAGTTGCAATTGTAAATGGGATTCGTTTCTTGATTTCCCCCTCCGCTTGTTCATTGCTAGTGTATAGAAATGCTACAGATTTTTGAATGTTGATCTTGTAACCTGCTACTTTGCTGTACTCATTTATTAGCTCTAGTAGTTTTGTTGTGGATTTTTCCGGGTTTTCGAAGTATAGTATCATATCGTCTGCAAACAGTGATAGTTTTACTTCTTCCTTTCCAATTTTGATGCCTTGTATTTCTTTTTCTTGTCTAATTGCTCTGGCTAGAACCTCCAACACAATGTTGAATAATAGTGGTGATAGTGGACATCCTTGTCTTGTTCCTGATCTTAGGGGGAAAGATTTCAATTTTTCCCCATTGAGGATGATATTAGCTGTGGGTTTTTCATATATTTCCTCTATCATTTTAAGGAAGTTCCCTTGTATTCCTATCTTTTGAAGTGTTTTCAACAGGAAAGGATGTTGAATCTTGTCAAATGCCTTCTCTGCATCAATTGAGATGATCATGTGATTTTTCTGCTTTGATTTCTTGATATGATGTATTACATTAATTGATTTTCTTATGTTGAACCATCCTTGCATACCTGGGATGAATCCTACTTGGTCATGATGTATAATTCTTTTAATGTGTTGTTGGATACGATTTGCTAGAATTTTATTGAGGATTTTTGCATCTATATTCATTAGAGAGATTGGTCTGTAGTTTTCTTTTTTTGTAATATCTTTGCCTGGTTTTGGTATGAGGGTGATGTTGGCTTCGTAAAATGAATTAGGTAGTTTTCCCTCCACTTGATTTTTTTGAAGAGTTTGAGGAGAGTTGGTACTAATTCTTTCTTGAATGTTTGATAGAATTCACATGTGAAGCCGTCTGGTCCTGGACTTTTCTTTTTAGGAAGCTTTTGAATGACTAATTCAATTTCTTTACTTGTGATTGGTTTGTTGAGGTCATCTATGTCTTCTTGAGTCAAAGTTGGTTGTTCATGTCTTTCCAGGAACCCATCCATTTCATCTAAATTGTATTTATTAGCGTAAAGTTGTTCATAGTATCCTGTTATTACCTCCTTTATTTCTGTGATGTCAGTGGTTATGTCTCCTCTTCCATTTCTGATCTTATTTATTTGCATCCTCTCTCTTCTTCTTTTTGTCAATCTTGCTAAGGGCCCATCAATCTTATTGATTTTCTCATAGAACCAACTTCTGGTCTTATTGATTTTCTCTATTGTTTTCATGTTTTCAATTTCATTTATTTCTGCTCTAATCTTTGTTATTTCTTTCCTTTTGCTTGCTTTGGGATTAGTTTGCTGTTCTTTCTCCAGTTCTTCCAAGTGAACAGTTAATTCCTGCATTTTTGCCTTTTCTTCTTTTCTGATATAGGCATTTAGGGCAATAAATTTCCCTCTTAGCACTGCCTTTGCTGCGTCCCATAAGTTTTGATATGTTGTGTTTTCATTTTCATTCGCCTCGAGGTATTTGCTAATTTCTCTTGCAATTTCTTCTTTGACCCACTTGTTGTTTAAGAGTGTGTTGTTGAGCCTCCACCTATTTGTGAATTTTCTGGCACTCCGACTATTATTGATTTCCAACTTCATTCCTTTATGATCCGAGAAAGTGTTGTGCATGATTTCAATCTTTTTAAATTCGTTAAGACTTGCTTTGTGACCCAGCATATGGTCTATCTTTGAGAATGATCCATGAGCACTTGAGAAAAAGGTGTATCCTGCTGTTGTGGGATGTAATGTCCTATAAATGTCTGTTAAGTCTAGCTCATTTATAGTAATATTCAGATTCTCTATTTCTTTATTGATCCTCTGTCTAGATGTTCTGTCCACTGATGAGAGTGGTGAATTGAAGTCTCCAACTATTATGGTATATGTGTCTATTTCCCTTTTCAGTGTTTGAAGTGTATTCCTCACGTATTTTGGGGCATTCTGGTTCGGTGCGTAAATATTTATGATTGTTATGTCTTCTTGTTTAATTGTTCCTTTTATTAGTATATAGTGTCCTTCTTTGTCTCTTTTAACTGTTTTACATTTGAAGTCTAATTTGTTGGATATTAGTATAGCCACTCCTGCTCTTTTCTGGTTGTTATTTGCATGAAATATCTTTTCCCAACCTTTCACTTTCAACCTATGTTTATCTTTGGGTCTAAGATGTGTTTCCTGTAGACAGCATATAGAAGGATCCTGTTTTTTAATCCATTCTGCCAGTCTGTGTCTTTTGATTGGGGAATTCAGTCCATTAACATTTAGTGTTATTACTGTTTGGATAATATTTTCCTCTACCATTTTGCCTTTTGTATTATATATATCATATCTGACTTTCCTTCTTTCTACACTCTTCTCCATACCTCTCTCTTCTGTCTTTTCATATCTGTCTCTAGTGCTCCCTTTAGTATTTCTTGCAGAGCTGGTCTCTTGGTCACAAATTCTCTCAGTGACTTTTTGTCTGAGAATGTTTTAATTTCTCCCTCCTTTTTGAAGGACAGTTTTACTGGATATAGAATTCTTGGTTGGCAGTTTTTCTCTTTTAGTAATTTAAATATATCATCCCACTGTCTTCTAGCTTCCATGGTTTCTGCTGAGAAATCTACACATAGTCTTATTGGGTTTCCCTTGTATGTGATGGATTGTTTTTCTCTTGCTGCTTTCAACATCCTCTCTTTCTCTTTGACCTCTGACATTCTAACTAGTAAGTGTCTTGGAGAATGCCTATTTGGGTCTATTCTCTTTGGGGTATGCTGCACTTCTTGGATCTGTAATTTTAGGTCTTTCATAAGAGTTGGGAAATTTTCAGTGATAATTTCTTCCATTAGTTTTTCTCCTCCTTTTCCCTTCTCTTTTCCTTCTGGGACACCCACAACACGTATATTTGTGCGGTTCATATTGTCCTTGAGTTCCCTGATACCCTGTTCAAATTTTTCCATTCTTTTCCGGATAGTTTCTGTTTCTTTTTGGAATTCAGATGTTCCATCCTCCAAATCACTAATTCTATCTTCTGTCTCTTTAAATCTATCATTGTAGGTATCCATTGTTTTTTTCCATCTTTTCTACTTTATCCTTCACTTCCATAAGCTCTGTGATTTGTTTTTTCAGTTTTTCTATTTCTTCTTTTTGTTCAGCCCATGTCTTCTTCATGTCCTCCCTCAATTTATCGATTTCGTTTTTGAAGAGGTTTTCCATTTCTGTTCGTATATTCAGCATTAGTTGTTTCAGCTCCTGTATCTCATTTGAACTATTGGTTTGTTCCTTTGACTGGGCCATATTTTCAATTTTCTGAACGTGATCCATTATCTTCTGCTGGCGTCTGGGCATTCAGTCAGATTTCCCTGGGTGTTGGACCGAACAGGTTGAAAGATTTTTCTGTGAAATCTCTGGGTTCTGTTTTTCTTATCCTGCCCAGTAGGTGGCGCTCGTGGCACACGTTTGTCTGCGGGTTCCACCAGTAAAAGGTGCTGTGGGTCCTTTAACTTTGGAAAACTCTCGCTGTGGGGGAGGTTCGCCAGCCGAAGCGGCTTGGAAGAGTGCCAGCCGGCCCGGGGGTCCGAACGCGGGGAGGGTCGCCGGCTGCCGCAGCCCGGGAGAGCTCCCGACCGAATTTCCTAGTCGGCCTGGGGCGCCAAGCGTGGCAGGAGGGCGCCAGCCGCCGCAGCCCAGCATAGTGCACCGTTCCCAGCCGGACCGGGGAGTCACATATTCGGAAGGGACCCCCCTGGTCACCATTCTCCGCAATCTGGGGATTTGCAACCCAACTCTCTCAGTTGGCCCAGGGGGCCTCGCGTGGTGGGGGCACCAGCTGCCGCGGCCCAAGGGAACCGCCTGCCCAATTCTGCCAGCTGGCCTGGGAAGGAGGAAGGGAGGGACTCTGGCCGCTTGCCGTCCTGCCCGGGAAAGCCCATGCCCCTCGGCGATCTCACCGGAGCTGGTTCTCCCAGACAGTCAGCCGTTCCAGGATGGGGTACGCCGTCCCTTTGATCTCCGTCGTGGCTCCGGGAGCTGCTCTGTATCGTCTCCACTCCCCCAGTAGCTGTTCTGGAGGAGGAAAGGTGAGGGTGGCAAGGCTGTCGAGGCCGGTGGCGGAGGAGCCGGTGAAGGCGGAAGAGAGCATGGTGGTGGTTGGAGAGCTGCCGGAGCAGGAGGAGAAAGGGAAGGATAAGATGGCGGCGGGAGTGCCGCCGGAGCCGAAGGGGAAAGAGGAGAGCAGGATGGCAGCGGGAGCGCCGCCGTCGGAGAAAGAGGGAGAGGAGGGCTGGCTGGCGGCAGGCGCCGGCGGAGAAAGAGGGAGAGGAGGGCTGGCTGGCGGCGGAAGCGCCTTCAATTGGATCTTGTAGGACAAGGAGTTTGACCACAAAAGCAACAGGAAGTGAATATACTTGACCTGTTTTAAGAAAGATGAATGAATGAATCCTCAGAGGGATAGAGGACTCTGAGGCTGGGAAGCCTTGAATGCCATGCTAAAAACATGTGAACTGTGGAAAAATGATCTACTCTGGTATATACAGGAGAAGAGCAGATTCTATCTAACAGCAAAGTGTATTTGACTTTGGAATAGACATACCCAGATACTCATCAACCCAGGGTCTGGTTCAGCTTCCATCTGGAGGATGGGTACAAAGAAGGTGGTTTCTGACAGCTGTGGGCTATTGACTGGCCAGTAACTCAGACAGACCTGAACTAAATATGTTCCAGGGCTGATATTACAAAAAAATGTCTAATTCAAATGAATAATGCTACTAGCTGACCTCTCTCCCCAAAGTCAGGAAACTTTTACGGATAAAACATTAAAAGTTATATAGATGGTATATATGTATACACACATATATGGAATAGTGCTATGGACAGTGTAACAGAGCAACAGCTTCTCTTTCATTTATTGCATTTATATTAAATGCAATCATGATGATAATGCATGCAATATGCTTAAAAACCACCTGACGCATAGTATATACTCGGTAAGTGGTAACTGCCTATAAGTACCAAGACCACCACCATCATCACGTGCTTAATACAAACAGCAACCGGGATAATGTGCAGTAGGTTTGTAAAAGCAGGCTGACTCCTGATATCCAGCATTCCGGTTTGTTTGTTTGTTTCCTCATCTGATCTTTTTCTTAAGAAAAAAACAGAAGTTGACTCACTTTTTCTCATTATACAGCCATGCATTTTTAGTAGAAAACTTAATTAATGGAGATAGAAAAAAAAGAGCATCACCTCACCATCCAGAGATGAACACAGTTAATAGCTTAGTGTTTATTTTCCCAGACCTACTGCACACACTATTTTGTAGTCTGATTTTTAAATATACATTTAATACATTCTGAACATTTTTTCCTCATTAAAATTCATCTGCAACACCGTTATTAAAGGCTGATATGGATGGAGCATAATAATGAGCACTTATTTTGTGCCAGGCACATTGTATCTCACATAGTTCTCACAACAACCCCACGACACATGCATTATTATTGCCCCCATTTTAAAAATTAGAAAACTGAAGACTAGAGAGATTAAGTAATTTACCCTAGGTCATGCAACTAGTAATTACTAGACCCGGGATTCAAACACAGATAATGAAGTCTCATTCATTTAATCTATTCCCTATTGTTGAAAATTCAGACTGTTTTCACATTTTTCTAGTTCTTATAAACAATAGTGTGATAACATCCTTTAACCTAATTTTTGTGCACATCCTTAATTCATTCTTCAGGATAAATTCATAGGGTTGGGATTTCTGATCACAAGGATGTTAACAGACATTACCAAACTACCCTGCTGAAAGCTTATAAAACTTTGCCTACCAGCAACGTATGAGAATATCAATTTCCTCGTATCCTTTCAACATTAGATGATATTACTAATTTAAAAACATGTATGCCCATTCTTATGGCATATTGTAAAATAATACTCCAACGTAAGTAAAACATATTGTAATTTATACAATTTTGGATATTCTTCCCCAGTGCACTCTTTATAAGCACTGCTCACTGAGAAGAGGTTGTGTACTATATCATACAGCAAATCTGAAAAGTTTAGACTTTCCTAAAAAAACAACATATATATATACATATGTATTACACATATCTTTAAACAAACAAAATTTTAATAAGTTTTATTCATTCTACTGACATTCAAAACTTAGTCATTCAAATGTCTGGAAAGTTTACAATATATAACGTGAAACACTAAGGTTTATAATCTAATTGAAAAGTCATGCTAAGTAGAACTTAAATCTATGCATATATAATAAACACAACTCTATATACAAAATATGGTCCTTTAGCTGTAATATAAATGACATAGTATAAAAAAACAAGCAAAAGAAAAGAATCACATGGTATGGCAAACTGTTCTAAATTAATTATGAAAAACTTCCCAGAAGAGATTATTTTTAATTGATACCTAAGAGTCAGGAAGAAACCGGTTTACTGTCAGGGAAAGGCTTAGAATCTCCTATTGGAAAACTTTATCTGGGAGATCATGAAAACATTTGCCTGAAATTGATGACATTAACAGAGATCTTTGGTTAAACGTTTTGAGTAGGTAGAACTTAAACTTGAACCATAGAATCATAAGTCATGGAAGGTTTTTAATTGGACAAAGTGTGGATCAAAGAGTGAATTTGGCTGATCCTTTTAGTAATAATACGAAAAATTAATTGGAGAAAATTAGGCTCTGGAAGAGAATTCTCCCCAAACTGAAGTATTATACGTGGTATCTGCAAGAGAATTAACTTAGATAATTTTTCTACATGAAACAAAATATTCAATATAAATAAAGAATTTCCTGAGATGGTAAATAGCCCCCCACTGATGTATTTTGTGTAAATTTCCCATTATGTCTTTCTTGCACACTCTTAAGGAAAAAAAAGACCTTGGGAGAAGCAAGTGTATGAGCACCAGGATGTGATACGGAAGGGGGAATGCTGGAAGAAGCTGATTCCCAAGAGTTATCTCCAGTAAAGGAATTAAGAGAGGAGGAAAGACCAAAAAGTTTGCTTTCATTTTTCTTTTATTTATTTATTTTTTTTAACATGGGCAGGCACCGGGAATCGAACCCAGGTCCTCAGGCATGGCAGGCAAGCATTCTTGCCTGCTGAGTCACCATGGCCCGCCCAGTTTGCTTTCATTTAACAGAGAGACTACAGAAACTAATGTTTCAAAAATTAGATTAAAAAAATAGTTCTTAACTTTCAAAGCTTGCTAATTTTAACCCATTTTCTACTGTAAGTTACTAGAGATAAAACACTTAGAAAATCGTGACAGAGCACCGTATGCCATGTTTATGAATGTCTCTGCCTAGTTCCAGAGACGACTTAAGGTGGCTTACAACTGAAAATGAAATGAATGTAGGGTAGGACAGGGTATAAAGCAGGGCCAACAATGTATTATATAAACAATCGTATAACAATATATTATATACACTTGCTGCTGGGTGGGCGACCAATTAGATTTAGACTTTCTAGTCATCAATGTGGAAGGCAAAACCTAATCAGATAAATAATTATCAGTTGCCAGAAAATTAAAACAGCACTTAAGAATGGGTAAAATGGAGGATTATATATATATATATATGCTACCACAATAAAATTATTTTTTAAAAAAGAAAAGAATAAGGTTGGCTGCATGCAGAAGCTTAGACTCCAAAAAAGAAAAAAAAAAAGTACAAGAAAAGCACAATTGTCCCTGATAGGAAGATGAATCATTTCTCCTGCTTCCTTTGGAACAAGAGGGGAGATGGGGAAAGGATGCAACTGCACCAAATATAGCAGAGGGGCCAGGCCAACAAGAGACTTACTGGTGGAAGACTGGGAAGAGGCATGTCAACCTCAGAGTTCTTAGGAGATAAGGTAGGGGGGAGTTTTGGCTGTAGTCCCCCTGTGGGAGTTAGAGTCAGTTGTCAACTTGGCCAGGTGAAGGCACCTAGTTCTGTTGCTGTGGACATGAGCCAATGGTACGTGAACCTCACCTGTTGCTTATTACATCTGCAGTCGGCTAGGAGGTCGCCTGCTGCAATGAAAGATGTTTGACTTAATTGGCTGGTGCTTAAATGATAGACCTCAACGTAGCACAGCCAAAGCAGCTGGGCATACCTCATCTCAGCATTCGCAGCTCAGCCCAGGCCTTTGGAGATGCAGAAAGAAATCACGCAGGGAAAGTTGTTGGAACCCAGAGTCCTGGAGAGAAGGCCAGCAGAGACCATCCTGTGCCTTCCCACCTAAGAAAGAACCTCAGATGAAAGTTAGCTGCCTTTCCTCTGAAGAACTAACAAAATAAATCCCCTTTTATTAAAAGCCAATCCGTCTCTGGTGTGTTGCATCCTGGCAGCTAGCAAACTAGAACACCCCCAAATTGGGAATTTTGGGATAGTCCCAGTAGTCAGAAGTGGTTCTTGGGAGCTGCTCAACATCAGAAGTTGGGTGGAGTGTTTTTCCCTGATTGTGGAAAAGAAAATATTTGATCTTAATAAAAAAAAGGTTGTGAGATAACAGATTTTTACAAGGCTGGGGGAAATGTGCATCTTCATTTGTGTGTTAAATGAGACACGTGGTTCTCCAATGCCCTCTGACACAGCAATTATTTTTCTAAAACATTTTGCCTATATTGAAATACATGAAAAGCAGCAGCAGTTTTAAGGACAGTCTGGTATGGGATAGGACCCTAAGGTTATGGCTTATGATATCACTCAAAAACACTTGTATATTTTCAAGAATGATGTTTCAGTTTTGTAAAGTGATATGTCAGCTAGAATTGAAAACATCTGTATTGTTCATGCTTTGTGAAAAACTGTCAAATAAGAGAGAAATGTATAACAGAGTAAAATTCTTTCTATAATTCTATGCTTCAGAGATAATTACTAATAATATTAATATATTCTTTTAGACATTTGTCAGTATTCAGTGTATATAAGATCATGCTATACAGATGATTCTGAACACTGGGTCTAATTACTAGGTACATGAGCTAGCGAGGCTGCTGAGGATAGCAGAACGGAAAGATGGAAGGAATCTGGGTCTGATGACATTGAGCCACTGATTTAACCAACTCTGGAACCACCTGACCTCAGAACTTCTTGTTATTTAAAATAATGTCCTTTATTGTTTGTCACTTCTAATTAGATTTTACTACTTCTGCCAAAAGCTTTCTGTAGTAGTTAGGTTCAGGTGTCAACTTGGCCAGGTGATGGTGCCCAGTTTTCTATTGAGGTGGATTTCATTCATCAGCATGTGAATTTCATCTATGGCTGATTACATCCGCAGTTGGCTAAGGGGAGTGCCTTCCACAATGAGTAATTTTTAATTTAATTAGCTAGAGGCTTAAAAGACAAAGATCAGGCCCAACTCTGCAAGTAAAATTATTACCCAACCCCCTACATGGGACATGACATTCAGGGATGAAAGTCTCCCTGGCAACGTGGGAGATGACTCCCAGGTATGAGCCTGGCCCTGGCACTGTGGGATCAACAATGCCATCCTGACCAAAAAGGGGAAAAGAAGTGTAACTAATAAGGTATCAGTGCCTGAAAGAGTTCAAATAGAGCCAAGAGGCTACTCTGGAGGTCACTTTTATGCAAACTTAGACATTGCTATCATAACTTGCCAAACCCCAACCCAAACCATTCCAGCTGATCCTAAAGAACACCTAGGGCATTATATAAGATTCTAGAAAGGTTCCATGCACTAGGGTAACTTTCCAGAAACCTACAACCTCCAGATGGGTCCCTGGACCAGATAATTCCTGAAATGCAAAGGGGCCAGCCTCTCCAGACATCAACTAGTTCCATCCCCCTATCTCATATTATCAAAAGTCCCTTCCAACATGAAAAAGCTAGAATGTGCATATCCCAAATATCCCTAGAGTGTAGGAGAAAGATCAAAGGTGATGGTCGAGTTATACAGAGAACGTAGGGTTTAACAAATGAGTATGATTGCTGAATCATTATATTGATATTTCTTTTAATCTCTAGTATCTGAGATCAGGTAGAAGTAAAAGCCTAAAATTGAGGAATTGTAACCCATACCAAAATTTGAAATCTGTTCTACAATCAGTTGTTGTAATGTGCTTTGAAATTTATAGTTTTTTGTATATATGCTATTTTTCACAAAAAAGAAAAAGTCGATTGTGATGATAAATGCAGAGCTATATGATGATATTGTGAATCATTGATTGTACAGTTTGGATGATTACTTGGTATGTGAATATATAATATATATATCAATAGATTTTTTTTTTTTAAAAAAAGAGAGAGGTCAAAAGCTCAGCAGCTCAGACCCAGGGGAAAGCCATTGGAACCCAAAAGCAAGGAGAGAAGTCCAGCAGATGTCGCTGTGTGTCTTCCCATGTGACAGAGAAACTCGGATGAAAGCTAGCTGCCTTTCCTCCAAGGAACTGTAAATTTGTAATGAAATAAATCCCCTTATTAAAAGCCAGTCCATCTCTGGTGTGTTACATTCCAGCAGCTTTAGCAAACTAAAACACCTTCTAATTCATCGTGTCATCATCTTAGATAATTCAGTGTATCTATACTAAAGGTAAATATATATATATACTAATATAAGTCTTATAATAATAAAGTGACACTTTGAACACAATTAAAGCATATGCATAGTGCCGCTACAGGAAATGAAACCAATGAATCTTGATATTCCCATCATCAAATATGTTGAAATTATTTCAGTTCTGCCAAACACAATGTTATATAAGATTTTATTGATATATATTAAACTGAACCTATGCAAATTAAGAGCCCAGAATTCCTAAGAAATACTATGCACTGAAAAATGCTAGGTACATGGTTGCTGTTTATACATACTATTACTAGAAACACTGAACATCTACTGAGCATTTAATATGTGCCAGTACTGTGCTGAGTACTTGATACTAAATAATGTGATCTTCATAACGCATGTGGCAGATATTACCACACTGGCAGATACCATTTTGCAGATGAGGTAATTAAGGCATAAAAAGGGAAAGTAATTTGCCATAAATAATTAAGTAGTAAGCATAGTGCCCTTTCTAAGTCTTTACTTCTCAATCATTCTTCAATCTGGCTTCATCCTACCCTCACCCCTTTCTCCGCTATACCTGCTCTCAAATGTAAGCAATTCATGAATAATCTCCATGTTGGTAACCTAAATGGCACCATTCAGTTTGATCACTTGAAAGCTTATGAGCATATAGTAGATCATTATTTAAAACTATGGGAATGAATAATATGGCCTTTGGAGAGAGTATAGAAGAGGCTGCAGGATAGCGCTTTAAAGATTGCCCACATTTAAGCATCTATCAGAAGAAGAGGCACCATCAAAGAAGACTAAGATGGAATGGTAGGAGGAGACTCGAAAGAGAGTAGTACCATGAAAAATCAAGGATTTTGTAATCATGTCTGATCATTTCAGTCACTGCTTTCCACTGACCTTAGGATAAAGTACAAAATCTTTAGCATGATTTGGAAGGCCCTACAAGATCTTCACCAGTCTACTTCTCCAACCTCATCTCTGGCCACTTGGTCTTTCCTTCCACTATAATGGACTTCTTTCCTTAACACACAATACTCCCTGGCCTTCAAACATATTGTTCTTTAGACCTATAATATTTCTGACCCTGCCATCAATATCCCCAAACTAGCTAACTCTTATTCCTTAGTAAGAGCTCAAGGAAGATGTCATTTCCTCACAGAAGCTGAGTGGAAAAGAAGACTGGATAGCTATGTGTGTTGGTTTGAAAGGAAGTATGCCCCCTAAGAAAAGCCATGTTTTAATATAAATCCCATTTCATAAAGGTAGAATAATCCCTATTCTAAACTGTATATTTGAAACTGTAATGAGATCATCTCCCTGGTTGATGTGATTTAGTCAAGAATGGTTGTTAAACTGGATTAGGGGATGACATGTCTCCACCCATTTGAGTCGGTCTTGATTGGTTTACTGGAGTCCTATAAAAGAAGAAACATTTTGGAGAAAGAGATTCAGAGAGAGCAGAACGATGTAGCCATGAGATGCAGAGAGTCCACGAGCCAGCAACCTTTGGAGATGAAGAAGGAAAATGCCTCCCGGGGAGCTTCATGAAACAGGAAGCCAGGAGATGAAGCTAGCAGATGATGCTGTGTATGCCATGTGCCCTTCCAGATGTGAGAGAGAAGCCCTGACTGTGTTCGCCATATGCCTTCTCACTTGAGAGAGAAACCCTGAATTTCATTGGCCTTCTTGAACCAAGGTATCTTTCCCTGGATGCCTTTGATTGGTCATTTCTATAGACTTGTTTTTAATTGGGTTATTTTCTCGGCCTTAGAACTGTAAACTAGCAACTCATTAAATCCCCCTTGTTAAAAGCTGTTCCATTTCTGGTATATTGCATTCTGGCAGCTAGCAAACTAGAACACTATGGAAGGCTTTGCTAGACAGGAAGGATTTGCTGAATGAATGAGTAAATGAATCAATGGAAAGATGAAGGAAGGAAGATTTGTTTATTGAACAAGTACAATATTTTCCTGATATAACATTAACACATTTGTAGGAATAATATTGAATGTCATTCTATGAAGAGGAAAATGTCCACTTTTAAGATTATGAGCAAATTTAAAATTGATTTCAAGCTATAACATTTCACTAAAATATGTTCTATAGCTTCTGTCAGATTACAAACTATGACATTCATATAGTGAATTGTTTATTCCTTGTGGCTTACTTATCCACAAGCATATTTCCTATATTTGTAATATAATTTTAAAAACAGTACAATTAGCAGAAAAGTGTTATAATTTAGAGATTGCATTGTAATGACACCAGGAAAACATAGTTTATTTACAATTCAAGATAATCATGATATAAAAGTAGAACTAAAAGCCCGAAAATGACTCATAGGAGAGCCTGTAAATTCTCCTCTCAAAGTTGGAATGTTCATTAAAAAATCTGAAGCCAGATGGTCTTAAACATAAAAACAAATCTCAATGTTAAAGGCACGCGGCATTTAAAAGTTAATTCTGCTGCAGCTACAGCAAAGCGATAACAATTGTAATAGATGCTTATTTTCCACCAATAATGTTTAGTGCAGTGCTTCTCCAAGTAGAATTTGTTAGAGGTGCAAATTCTCAGGCCCCACCCCAGACCTACTGAATCAGAAATTCTGGGGGTGAGACCAGGCTTTAACAAGCCCTCTAGGTGACTTAGATGCACATCCTATTGGAGAACTACTGGTTCAAACCATTAGCACAGGCCTTGGACCATGAGGCCACTATAAGCATTTTCTTACCAGATAGTGTTGGTTCATCAAGGTTGCACTGTTTCTTCTGGTTCTTAAAGCTTCATCTTGGAACGCCTGTGAATTATCACAAAGAAAAAGAAAACATGTCATATAGAATCCATCATAACATTTTTTAAAGAAATAAGATTTCAAATAGTTGAACAGTCATGCCATTCATGTAAATGGCTTCTTCAAGGAGACAGCTGAGCAGATGTAGAAATCAAAACACACATGTATGCGTACATGTTGCCTTAGCTGTCTTAGTTGGCTGAGCCTCAAAAGATTTCCATGTAAGGTAAGGAATTCTCAGGGAGGCCACTTTACCTCTAATCATGCTACCAAAAATAACTATATTTCATTGTGGCCTTGGAAACACACCATTTTTAGTGCAAACCTGTAATGTTTAAATTTACAGTTGGAACTACAATGTGCAAACACCAATTCCCTCTCAACTCTCAAAGTTTCACTTGAACTAAAGGGATAACCAATAGCAGTGGTTTATAGGACTGAGACTCTCAAAGTATGCTTTGTTTGGCTTAAACAGTATTTAAAGATTTTTTAAATTAGTTGCACACATTTAAAACACTGGGAAATTTCACATAAATAATCCAGATTCCAGATTTCTGGCTCCTACTGAAAAAAAAAAAATCTAGGTTTTGCAACATTGGGTCCACATTTTCCCATGGCAACAATGGACTGAAATTGAGCAGCTGCTGTGCCCCGAAGACAGTGCCTGTGCTTCAGCTTTGATGGTTCCAACTGGACTGCCTCAGTCCTATCTGGGCTTGTAACCTGAATGAAGTCATCTTTTACTCTTTGTTTTATTTTTATTATAATTTTTATAAAAACAGTTTAAGACTCACAGGAAGTTGCAAAAACAATACCGAGAGTTCCCAGTTACCTTCCATCCACTTTTCCCAACGATAATACGAAACCATCTTTAACACTTTCTTTTTTTTTTTTGCCCCCTACAACCAATCAAGTACCAGGTCTTTTAGGCTTTACCTCTACAAGCTCTCTGGTTCTTTTCATACTCCTTGACCCAAACTAATTAAAACCTTTTTGCTTTTCCACAGACTTTGCCATAGTCCAGTTGGTCTCCTCATCTCTGTTCTTTCTCTGTTCCAACCTACCTAACAGACTACCAGGGTCACATTAAGAAAAAGCAGTATGTTTTCCTGCCCCAAAGTTTCAGTGACTCCATTGTCTGCATAATTCAGTTACATTTTCTACTATGACATTCAAAGCCCTCCACAATCTGGCTTCAGACTTTTGGATTTCATGGACAAACATATGGCTGCTACCTATTTCTTTTACTAAGTAAGGTCATATTAAAAAAAAAAAAACCTCATCATCTACTGACACCGTTTCATTTATAAAGGGGTATTTTGGCATTACAAAAAGGAGGACAAACAATCTCAGAGTAAAATCCAGACCTGTTCAGGAAAGGAAAATTGGCAACTACGAAATGGCATATTTAAGCGTGCTGTACCTAACTTGGTAAACAATCAAGTATTGGTGAAAACTTCAGCTGGAATCAGCACTGATTGGCAGATGAACATTTGGGAGCCACTTGTCCAGGCAAAACGAACATTCAGCAATCTGGAATACATCTAGGCTTTTCTGCCTCCAATCCTGTTCCATATACTTGGAATGCTATCCCAGCCATCCAACCCCTTCTCTTCCAGGTTCCATGCTATCAATCATTTAAGGCCCATCTCAAATGTCACTTTCTACACAGGTCTTTTCCTTATCCTGCACCAATCGTGCTGTCATTTATCTTTGAATTCCCCTATTACCTTCTTTATTTCTCTAGTCATGTATCTTACTCTACCATACATTTCAGTCCTTTGAGTATTTTTCTTCTCTAGTAAATAAAAAACGTATTGAACCTTGCAATACATCTCTGTGTCCTGGTAGTTCACATATGACAGAAATTTGCTCAATATATTATGAATGAGGGGATATACGTATGGGTCTGACTTCTACTTTCTGCCCCAGCCATTTTCTCTATGAGAAAAGGAATATATTCTAGGAGCCACTTATAAGGAAGTTGGAGGGACACTGGTGGGTTACACATTTCTGGGTTTTTTTTTGTGTGTGTGGGAGGACAATTATCAGTGCTGGCAATTACAATCTCCCCTAAAGTTTTGTATGCCACTTTTATTTAATGTGACTATAGCTTAAAGAAATAATACAGGCAGTGCATACTTCAATTGGTATGAGTCATTCAACGTGAATTCATAAAAACGAGGTGACATCTAGAACTGAGTTAAGCACTACTTCTGACTTGGAAAAACTGATGGTAATATAAATAGGTGGGTGTTCAATGACCCACATCAAATGATCAGTAAAGAGCTCTAACTACAATAGATTATGTCAGCGATAGTCCCCAAACAATCATTTTTTCATGATCACTCTTCTTTCAGATTTCTAAGAGTTCAATAAACCAGATGGTTGGCAAACTTTTTCTGCAAAGGGCCAGAAAGAAAATATTTTACGCTTTGCAGGCCATACAATCTGTTCCAACTACTCAACTCTGTCATTGTAGACAGTAAGTAAAGAAATGGGCACAAGTATGTTCCAATAAAACTTTTTTTTTTACAAAACTAGGTGGCAGGCTGGAATTGACCTGCAGGTCACAGACTGCCTTTAAAAGAATTGAGGCAATAGTAGTTTAATTGCAGAGTCAGTCTGGCTATAGGTATTCAAAAGGGGGGTGGGGGTGGGGAGGGCACTGGCAGAAATCCAAACACTTAATCTCTATTCCTTTTAACAAGTGTTAGGAAAAGAGAAGAAAACTACTACCTTTAAATATATTTTGTTATTAATACCAGTAATAAAGTCAGCCAACAGGAGGGAGGAGTATAAATAACCAAGAGGTTCAAAACTTTTGACATTGATATTTTTATTAATACAAGATATATACAAAGTGCAGAAACTTCTTAAAAACAGTAATACTTGTATTAAAAAGTTGACATTTAAAGAACACATTCTGTAAAATGCTGGTGCCAAAGAGATAGTCTTCATATACAGAAAGAATCAAGCAAAATTGAAAAATTACTTTGAAAGAGGTGTGAAAATATTTATCAAGGTCTGAACAGAAAGCTTTACGATAGGTTTAGTTTAAAAGGAGGTAGGACAAGTATTAGAGGCTGAAACAAGGGAAAATGGGAAATGTTAGCAGTGTACATATGCAATTGAAAAGAACTGAGGCAAAAATGAATTCAACTAAGCCTCAATGTATCCTACTTAAAATTTTCCTGAGCATAAGTTTACTGATCCCAATGTATGCTTGCTACAACAATACAAAATATGCCCTCAGGAGGTCATCTGGGCCTGTTCCTGACCTCAGGCATGTCATATATGATTCCTGTATAACTTCTTGTCTGAGGGATGAAAGTCCCTGGACTAGGCCTACTTTGCAGTTTCTGCATCTTTAACTCCTGCTAGAGAAATACGATATCATCCTCCCCTCATTTATGTATAAATTTTACATCATACATCAGTATCTTAAGCTATGATATCGGACACCAGAACAATGCTCTAATACAGATGATGAAAAAACCCTCCAATCCTTTGCAGAACAAAGCAAGGTATGCATGGATAACTAAGATTGTTTCCTTTGTTTCCAGACTTTGGGGACTGGGAAGGGAACCTGCCCCCCCGCCCACTAGCATTTAATATATTAAACAGGATCCACAGTTTTCTTCAAGTATACATCTTCCACTATCTATTTACAACCTGTTTATTGTTTTCATAGAGCCTTCCAATAAAATCAACATTCTCCCTGACTGCTCTCTTCCACTAACACAGTGGGTCTCCTAACAATTCATCTATTCATACGACAGGATTAGAACAAATTCTTGAATTTATAAAATGTTCTTGTTCTCAGCACAACATGCAACCCCCCTCCTTTATTTTTCTATCTGCCTGTTTAAGTAGGGTAATATGTTATTTATTTATTTATTTTTGGCCAGTTTTAGTTTGCTTTTCACTTTGTGACAATACATTCTTTCTTGCCTCAAATGATCAGGAAGCTGGATTTGTTTAATCAACTTAGCTGTTGATTAGTATAGTGAACAGAGATGCTGATTAGTATAATGAACTGTATACTAGCTTAGGAGACAGGAAACACAGGTTCCTATCTCTGGCTCTACCACTATGTCAGTTTGGAGATTTATGTGCCTCAGTTTCCTCACGTTAAACCGGGACCATAGATCTGGTCTGAGTTCTCTTTTTAAAATCTTTGATGCTTTATAGCTCATTTGAATAACTGAAACACAGAGAGCACAGAATGAGAAAGAGGTCCTTTAATCCTGTAAGGATTATTGTAATGCCTGGAAACATCCTGGAGTATATTAATCAGATAATCAAAAGGTATTGGCAAAGTCCTCTGAGGGAGGGGAGAAAGGCTATGGAACTTTTAAACCTTGCTGTCAGGGAATCCCCTGATACTGTGTCAAACTTTAGGGACACCCAAATCAATAGGCCATGCCCTCGATCATGAGGCTTAACTCTTGTGAGGCTTATGTAGGTAGCATAGAAGCTTAGGCTACCTATAGGCATGCCTAAGAGTTACTTCTGGAGGAACTCTGTTGTTGCTCAGATGTGGCCTCAGTCTTTCTAAGCCCAACTCCACAAGTGAAATCATTGCCCTCCCCACTACGTGGGATAAGACATCCAGGGGTGAAAGTCTCCCTGGCAACGTGGGAGAGGACTCCCAGAGATGAATCCAGACCTGGCACCATGGGATCAACAATTCCATCCTGACCAAATGGGGGAAAAGAAGTGTAATTAATAAAGTATCAGTGGCAGACAGAGTTCAAATAGAATCGAGATGCTACTCTGGAGGTTGCTCTTACGCAAACTTCAGGTAGACCTTGCTACCTATCACAACCTGCCAACCCCCAACCAGGACTATTCCAGCCAATCCTAAACAACACCTAGGGAAATTTAAAAGATTCCACAAGGGTTCCAGGCACTAGAGTAACTTGACAGAAAACTACAACCTCCAGATGGGTTCCTGGTCCAGATAAGTCCTGACACCTAGCCCAACCTCTCCAGAACATCACATAGTTCCAGCTCCTTACCCCATATTAGTGACAGACCCTTCCAATAGCAGAAATTTAGAATTGCCATAGCCCAAACAACCCCCAATGAGAGGTATGGAAAGTTCAAAGCTGATGGTGGAGTTATACATAGAAGATAGGACTTAACAAATGAATATGAAAGCTGAATCATTAAATTGATATCTCTTTTAGTCTCTAGTATTTTAAAGCAGCTAGAAGTAAAAACCTAAAATTGTGAAATTGTAACCCATGTCAAAGTCTGAAATATGCTCTACAACTAATTGTGGTGCTGTTCTTGGAAATTTATGGCTTTTTTGTATATATGTTATTGTTCACAAAAAAGGAGGAAAAAAAGAGTCGATTGAGATGATAAAAAGTATTTAAACCCTCTAGCTACTATATTCTGGAGCAGTTAGAAGGAAAAATATGAGAGGATCATACAGTAGCCCATGACAAACTCTGGGATCTATCCTGTAACCACTTTTTGAAGAGTGTTTTGAAAACTATTGCTTCTTTATATCTTTGCTTTGTATAATGTTATACTATACAATAAAAAAGTTAAAAAAAAAATCTATGATGTTATGAACTACAACTATCAATTGGTATGATGCCAGCAAAAGGTGAGGAGTAAAATTAGCAACATGTGGTGAATGCAAACATTTTTCAGACATTTTAATAATATCTAGCAAACTTTGATATTGGGATGTGAGATCCAAGACCCTACTTTGAAACTTTAAGAAATATTAAGCTTTAGTCAAGTAAGACCTTTGGATATGTGCAAGAAATATATGTAAATCATTATTTAGGAGAGTGTTCCTAAATACTTTTTCATTATAGAGGTCAAAGGAACCATTTTAGTCTTTTTTTTTCACCTACTCACCCCATGATAGAATTTTTTAATTTTTTATTATCAAACCAAAACAACACATAAAATGAACATTCTTAACACACAAACATTCTGTGCATGGTGTACAATCAATGGCTCACAATACCATGATGGAATTTTAATACCACAGATATTCTTTATATCTGTTTATGTATTATATGCATATCTGTTATATACATAAAAACGCAAGATTTTTTTGGCGGGGAAAGGCGGGTGCATGGTCCGGGAATCGAACCAAGGTCTCCTGCATGGAAGGCGAGCATTCTACCACTGAACCACCCGTGCACCCTGTGATTTTTTTTTTGTTCCCCAAGAACCAAGTTTTGCTCCCCTTGGGGGCAATAACATCCCCATTGAGGATGCATAATTTAGGAGATCAAGTTTCTATGGTACCTGAACTTTTGTTCAAATAAAAACTAGGCATAAAAAAAAAAAGACCTCAGCTTATTTGTTTGACAACCAATTCCATCTCTAGTGTGCTGGAGGTGAAGGTCGTAGGTGACAAAGCAGCTGAGAGAATGACAAAAATTACAGTTATCACAGAAGTTCTGGAGGCAGAGGGGCCTCAGTTTCTTCAAAAGAGTGGGTAAGAAATGGGGTGAAGTTAGAAAAAGTCGTGCTTCACAACAACTGGTTGCTGCTTTCGGGTCCAGGTGGACTATCAGAAGAAGAAGTTCAGGTTCAGATGTGTGTCAGCCTCAGGAGTGACAGCCTGTCCTTCAACCAGCGTGTCCCACTACCCCACCCCTACCCCCACCCCACAGTGTGGGTGGGATCTCCAGACTCCAGGAACTAGGGAGATACCTGCAGAACTTCGATGAATAAAGGGATGGGAATGCTCTCAGATGTCACTTTCTCCAACTCTTGCCCCCACCCCTCACTCTCCTACCCACTTGCCTCCCCCAGTAACTGAACTCTGCTCACCCAAGCCCATTGATCAACGGGGCGTTGTGAGATCTCCCGGAATGTTGCCATCTGTGGCGATCGAATTCGGCAGCAGCTGCAGGTCTACTTCCATGTTACCTTGGGCCACGTCGGTGTTCAGGCAGAAGCCACTGTTTAGTTCGAAGTTCTGAAAGCTTTCAGGTTTCCGTTCATATAAGGACAAGTCGGTTGGGTAGGGGGCAGGGAGAGGATGGAGGGAGAGAAGAAAAGACGGGAAAGAGAAGAGAGGAGGAAGCTCTTAGACGAGTAGGGATGCTCATCTTCGCAGCCCTAGCATCCCTAACACACCCGTACGCAAAAAATAGGGCACCGGATGCCTCGGTCCCCTAACGCTGAGAAGATCCCCCACCTCCACGCCTATCATGCAAAGGGGAATTTATTATCTCGGCCGTCGCCCCGAATCCTCCTTTATCTCTCTCAGTCGTGGCAATCCCAGCTAAGCCCTTCCGGCCAAAACAAAAACTATAGCGGAGCAGACTTTGAGAATTAGTAGGCGCCCTCCCCTGTGCGCATGCGTCCCATGAGGGGGCTCTAAGACTCTTGTTTACTACGCAAGCAATTAGTGTGAGCCGCGGCACCTCTGCTAGCCTTGCCCCTGGCGCCTTTCTCACGCCCCTTCCTCCCTTCTCTTTTGCTAGCGCGGACTCAGCGTGGTTCTTCCTAAGCAGTTAGTTCGTCTGCTCTTTTGTTAACCCTGTATTGATTTCGTTGTCCATTACTGAATAAATAAAGGATAGGGAAAGAATAAGGTGTATGGGAGCACCGTCTTTTCTGCTCTATGTCTAATACTTAATTTTTCTCACTTTCGTCTAATAGTTTTCTCACTTTGGGCCAGCCCATCACTCCCTTATGACTTGATTTTTGCCTCTCATGACGAATTTGTCCAGCAGACACCTTTGAAATGTTTAAAAAGCCAAAGTCTGAAAAAGAGTACTCCAAAGGGCTTCCGTGCCCTTCCCTCCTCCCTCCTTCCTTTCTTCATTTACAAACGTGGCAGTAATAGTGAGTGAATTCAGGGTGAATGCAGAAGGCAGTACTTAAAGACAGTATAGATGATCAAAACCAAGCTGTCTGAAATAGAAAAATGTGGAGTACACCAGAAAACAACCTCTATTCGACTGCTCGTTTTACTTTTCAGAGTTTGTTAATATTCTTAGCTTATAATAAGGTTTAATGAGTGTGTGTTGAATGAGCAAAGTCTCATCACTGAGGCATTATGGATATGTAATTTTTTTTAATTAAGTAAACTAATACTAAGAACATAGGTATAATAAAGTGACCAGGGAAGAGCAACTAAGAGATTATGTTTCTGGAAAGGGGGTAGTGATGTGAAATGGATAAATATATGAAATAGCAATTACTTTCCAGCTTTTACCTAAGAGGAAGAATTCTCTTTAACTGAAAGTGCAGCTACATGCTAGGAGCCCAAAACCTGTAAAGATACAAGCAAGACTCATAGTACATGCACGGGTAGGAATGTCAAAGGGAGCAAGTAATACCAAAACAGAAAGGATTCTGCATGCCACGATGGTAAACACGATATTTAAAGAAATGATTTTTACTTCTTCCCATTTACACCCACCCAATAATACCAACTTTGCTATATTTTGCAATCAGCACTTTCTGTTCAGTAGCAATACGCCATGGCCTTGGATTGTTGGTTTGCTTGGCTCTGTATCTTGACACCTTTGCTGCTCCTGTCTGTAGTCCCAGTCTGCTGTCATCTGTCCCGGGTCTCTTACCTTTAAAAGTGTCCCGCAAACATGTCATCATTGGCTCTCAATTGTACCAGTTGTCATGCCTACTTTTAACTTACATTTTAGCCTTCATAGTTATTACATGGGCAAGTCAAACATAACTTAAACCCAAGCCCTCAAATCATAAACACTCCAAACCTCTCCAAAGATTTACATTAAGGGTAAAAAAAAAAAACTAGATAGGCAGAATGATGTGATTAAAACCTGGAAATTATGCCCAAGGTAGCATCCTTCCTCTCACATATCCTTGAGTTTCTCCTAAATTGTTAAGCTCCTGAAAGGCAGGGATTCTAATAAATTGTTTCCTCAGAATTAGGGACTGTGAATGTGGTCAAAAAAATGATTATTTAGTAGCTGCCGTGAAAGAAGAATGTACTGAATGTAATGTACTGGCAGATGAGTGGTTGCCGAGACCTTGAGATAAGAGATACATAAACTGCTCAAAAACAGAGATTGCTATTTTTAATTTTAGATGGGGGAAAACAGGAAATTTAGAGGAATTTTAGAGGAATTTCCTGTTTAGAGGAAACTATCCAAAAGTGTTTTAAAAACCCTCATATAACAAAATTAATAGAAAAGAGGGGAAAAAAATAAAACCCTCATATAACAAGCCCAAAACATAAACAACATAAAACACTGAGGAATAAAATGACGATTGGACTTGGCAAGGTGAATATGGGACAACTGAACTGATGAGGTAGAAAAATATATTTTTTGCGAAGTTTTAAAACCTATTCCATAGTTATTAAATTTTGCTATTTTTTTTTTTAATTTGCTAAGTTCTTTTTGGGGGAGGTGGGTGCATGGTCCGAAAATTTGCTAAGTTTTAAAACCTACTTCATAGCTATAGAATTTCCCATACTTTCTAGGTATGTATAATTAGCACAGTACAATGGCATTCTTTCCCCTGGGGTCATTCAAGTTGTGAAGATTAAAAGAATTAATATGTTCTTAGAACAGTGCCTGGCACACAGTACGTACTAATTATTTGTTAAACAAAATAAATAATTCCAGGTCTCATACACAAGGAATTACGATGAGAGAGAGAGAGAGAGAGAGAGAGAGAGAGAGAGAGAGAGAGAGAGAGAGAAAGAAAGACAGGTTTCTAGTTCTGCTACTTGTCCTTCAAGACTTTGGATATTCCTAATATCGTTGAAGCTAATGGTGCTTATAGGATGAAAATGAGTGCTTCTCACTAGCTATATGGACTCTCAATAGATTCGCTTTATTTTTAGTCCCTTGCTTTGGCTTTTCACTGCCGTTTTGCCTAGTGCATCCAAATAGATAATCTGAAAAAGAAATCAGCCCTTCCAGCCAAAGACCAACAAAATCGAGGGATTTACGAAATTAACAGGCATCAGGTATTCCGTCACAGAGGTCAGAGCGTACAAATTCGGAATGAAATGTGGAAACTCCATGTCTCCCTGTGGTTATCTGCAACATTGGACCAAATTCCTCCTGAAAGATTTTGCTCCGGTATCTCTAACTTATTGGTTCTTTTCGAAATCGAGCGGCAGGGTTCCCGGGCCAATGCCATGGAGGAAGGCGCCGGGCCCCCTGGAAACGCTCCGCCCCTTTGGAGAGGGTTTGAGGGGCGGGGCTCGCACGCATGCTCCATGTTCGCAGGTCCATTGGAGCGCACGCTGGGCGCGTGCGCAGGAGCTTAAGTGCCGGGACACGGAAGACTGTTGGCCCGCTGGAGGCTCCCGCTTCTGAAGCGTAGGAGGCTGAAGAGGCGGCAGGTTGTAGATTTTGGTCTTGGCCCCAGCGGGTTCCCAGGGGCCATTAGAACCTAAGAGAGGAAGAGGAGGCACCGCGGCGGCGGCTGTGGGATCGAACCCCCCCCCACCCCAACTTGTCCTCGAGGCGGGGAGGGGGGAGGGAGGAGAGAAGCACTTATCACAGGGCTGAGGAGACTCCGGGACCGGGTTCCGGGGCGTGGAGGGCTGGACCGGGTCCCGAAGCATGGGGGACTGGAGCCGCCGAGGCCGCCCGGCTGGGCCCTGCCCTCCCTTCAGCTCCTCGGTGCTAGCGCTGCCTGAGCAGCCGCGGCTCCTGTAGCCGGGCCCCACTTGAGGCCCTCGGCCGGAAAGTAGCAGCATGAATTCCGCCGCTGCCTAGTTTCCTCCCCCTCCTTCTCTTCTCCCTCTGTCCTCCTTTTTTCCCTTCCTCTATCCTCTCCCCCACACTTCGCCATTCTCCTACCCACCTCACCCACCCCGTGGTTCTCTTTTCCTTCACCACAGCCCTTTTCTCCCCGCCCCCGCCTTCTCCTTACTCTTTCTCTTTCCCGCTTTGTCCTCCTGCTTTCTTCCCTTGTCCTCCTCCTTGCTTGTCTGTCTTCCCCCCTACCCTTTTCCTTCTTTTTCTTCTTTGCCCTCTTCCTTTTACCTTCTCTGTCCTCCTGCCTTTCCATCTAGCCTTTTCCCCTGGCTCTTCTCTTCTTCCGCCATTCTTCTTATCCTCCTACCATCCGTTTCTTCTCTCCCTCCTCCTCCTCTTCTCCCCTCCGTCCTCTTCAGTTCTGTCACCTTCCACCACCACCTCTATCCAACTTCCCTCCCTCACCATCATCCTCCCTTCCTTATCATCCTCCTCCTTCCCTCCTCCTTCTCTCCTACTTTTCTCCGCCCCCAGCCCCCGCCCCCAAGCCTCCGCCCCTTAGCCCCCGCCCCTAGCTGCCAGTCCCCAGCAGCTCAGTCCTGCAGTGAGAGTCTTGGGAGTCCATAGCTAAGCACCAGGAGTGGAGCACTGTCTGCTGTGCCTGCCTGCAAGTCCCGGACATGGCTCAGGAGAAAATGGAGCTGGACTTTGAGCCTGACATGTCTGATGGGGGCAACCTGAGGAGATCCAGCAGTGCTCCCCTCATCCATGGGCTCAGGTGAGCAGGGTTGTGGAGGATGGGCTAAGGGGTTTGGGGGCTCCCTGACCTCATGCATTCAATCTTCCTTCCCTAAAGTGAGAGTTGGAGCTCCTTTGGGCTCTTCAAACTGCGGAGATGGGGGCTTGTTTGCTTGACAGTGACTTGGGTCCCAAGGTGGAGTGAAAGTTTGACCCCAAGCTCTAGGAAGTATGGGGGAAAGGGCCCTCTACCTGAGGCTCTGTTGTCCTTCTTTAAAAGGAACTACAGGAAGCTTCTGCTATTCTGACAGTCGCCCTGCCTAATTTACAGCACTGAATGTCAGACTGAAGCCCCTGGAACTAGACTTGCAACTTGACACCTGTCTCTAATTGCTGCTATTTCTAAGCTTCGTTTAGGAACCCTGGCATTAACAGAGGTTTACATTAATAAATCAGAATTTATCTAATAACTTGTAGTTAAATAGTATATTCATATCATTAAGTGGTTTGGAGTCATCCTAATGTTTTCAGATTCTAAAACTGCCTGAAATGCATTTCAGTGAAAAAAAAAAAAAAAAGGTGACATGTAGCTTAGTTCAGTGAGCACACATTTTAGAAAACAATGAAAATAATCGACTTTTGATTTTTAGTGGTAATATCTTATGTTTTATTGTGAATAAATCACCACAGGGTTTATTTTAAGGTAGAATCTTCTGATAGTGAATGTTAGGTTGGTTCACCTTCTGGGCTTATTGCGTTCTACTTTTATAAGTAGACAAGTCTTCATTTTAGGTAGAGAGTCAATTTGGGAGACCTTTTAGAAGTGGAATTAGTCCAGCATCAACAAAAAAGAGGATAGGAATTAGCCAAAAACATAGTAATCAAATACAATGAATGCCAGGGAAGAAGCAATTCTTTGTCTGTTGAGCTGATTAGATCATCTGTATTTTGGGGTAAATACTGATTTACTTTATCTCTTTTATTAAATACTATTTTGAAACCGAGGGAATGATTCTTTGCTTTCCTAAAGCTGTCCATAGCACGACATTTATTTTTGATACTACAAGAATAAACAGGTCTTTCTTGGTTGTCTTTTTAAATCTGGTAAGCAGGCAGTTGCTAGGAACTTGGGTGATCCTATTGAACTGCATTTACACAATTCTAGAAATAAAGCATGGTTTTTTGAATCATGATTAAGTAGTTACTTGAAAGGTAGCCTGATGTGACAAAAGAAGGGGTAAGAAGGCTAACCTAGTCCTCATTTTCTCACTAGCTATGCTCATGAATGAGTCACTTAACCTTTTTGAGTCTCATTTTTCTCGTTTAAAAATTAAGAGGGTTGAATTAGGTGATCTCAATGGTCCCTTGAAGCCTAATCCTGTTCAATTCTGAAAATCCTTCTTGAATCTTTATAAGAATGGCACTCTGCTAGGCACTGCAGGGATCTTATACGATGATGAACACAGCACTTTTGTTCCAAGGGATTTAGGATACATATACACTTTTCTTTAATGAACGGTATAGTTTGGTAGAGAACTATACCATTCTCTAGAACATCTCTTCTCCCAGTATGCTGTTTGGATTCAAAGAGGAGAATTTTTGCATTAGATTTGTGGGATGAAGAAAGACTTCATGAAAGGTTTGGCATTTGGTGAAATGGATATTAAAGGAGAGGAAGATTTTTAACAGATGGTGATAGGAGAGAGGGCATTTAAGGTAGAAGAAACAGCATGAACAAAAACTCAGGTATGTTTATTCAGTTGAACAGTGAGATTCAAAGGTCAAATATGTATTTAAGGCAATATTAGGAGATGTGCTGATAAGAGCAGTGTCCTAGAACAGGACTTCTTAGCCTTTTTCACAACATGGTATACACAAGAAATAATATTTCTGGGTCTTCTGGGAAAAACTGATTAGGCTGCTCATATCTGGTGGAAACCGGTTTGGGGGCCTGAGTTCTGACCAGAAGCAGCTGGAGGCGACCAGTCTGGAGCTCCGCCCCATGCATCACGTACTGTCCCCAACAATTGAGGAGATCAGTGTCCCTGCAAACCTGTGATCCACAGCACACTAGTGCAAAGAGGATTGTGAAGAGGACGGTGAGTTTATTCACTGTATGAAATGAGAAGCCATGGAAGAATTAGTTGATAATTAGAGAGTTGGCATTCATTTTAGTTGTAAAATACCTCAAATTTGAAGACATTAATAATTTTCTTTTTATTTTTCAGTGACCTTTCACAGGTTTTTCAACCTTACACATTTCGAACTCGGAGGAATAGTACCACAGTTATGAGCCGTCATAGCTTGGTAAGTATAGAAGTAAGTATCTGAAGTGATTTGGATTGAGGAAAACACTTTGAAATGTAATTATTTATTAAAAGTATGTGCTGTGCACAATTGTTTATAAAAGAAAAGATTTATTTTTCCTTTCTTGTTTAGTGCTTACACTGTGGCCATTCTCAGCTTTCAGTTCTAAAAGGAGATCTGGTTAAAACTTTTTGTCTTTTTTTTTTTTGCTGTGGGATTTTGTGTTTTTAAAAATTATTTGTCACTATTTGCTTCAAAGGTTGTGCAGTAAGTCAGTATTAACTTCTACTTCTAGCTGAAAAAGTGGTCTCTATTTCTCCTAGGATGCAAAAATCATTTGAGTAGAAGACTATTTATATTTGACTCTTATCTGTTGGGCAGTACATTCTTCCAAAGGAAAGATTCCTTTAAAATTTTTGTATTTATATTCTCAGAAGAGTTGATGAATTATGATGAGGATTTAAAATAGTAGTTCACTTATATGGCACACACTTATCTAGAGTTTATTGTGTGTTAGCAGCAAATCAGAAGAAATATATTGGAGTTAAAGGAATACTGAAGGCAAAGGAGGAGAAGGAAAAACTGAAAAGGAGAGCATTTAAAAATTTGTTTTCTGTATATGTGAAAAAATGTTTATAACGGTTATACAGCCATGTCCTTGATTTCAATAGCGTTGCGAAGGGGAAAAATTACCTCTCCACACTTGACTTTCCTCATGTGTAAGATGGGAAGATTCTTAATAGCGCTAGTCTGGCACTACTCACTGACAAATACCCTTTGTTCTGGCTGCACTAAAAAACCTAGCTTTCTGAAGGGACCATGTTGATTCAGTGCTCTGTGTTGAAATCTTTTTGCTATCCTTGTCCCCAGCCCATTCTCCTTTCTAGCGTTCTGGTCCTTCAAAACTCAGTTTAATTCTTATACCTCTTTTGGAAAACATTCTACAGCAGTTTGGGGGTACTTCTATCATAATATTAATTACATTGTAAACATTATAGCACAGTGTACTGTGTAAATCTTGATATACTTATCTGGGTCCACTAGTAACCGTCAAAAAAATACGGTGTTGGCAAATCAACTGGAAAGGAAGAGGCTGAGGAAAGAGATATACAGAAGAAGGATCTTGACAATTGGTTAGATATAAGGGCAGGGAGAAGGACTCAATGTGAAAGAGATTATATTTCTTGGTGACCAGGAGAATTGCTATTTTCTTTATTAGGAGTAGGGAAATTGAGAGGCATTGGTGGTTTGAAAGCAAAGAATATGAATTCTTGTTGGCACATTGAGTTCTTGGTACCACGGGTCCCACGCTATTCCCTAGAGCAATAGTCTAAATCTTTTTTTTTCCTCTGCACATTGTAATCTTCCTGGCTCAATACCTTTCAATTTTAGCAGATGACCCTTGCTTCTCACTTCACAAAGACAGACACCTATCTTATTTAACTTCAACTTTCTTCTTAATAATATCTGTACCTTCACATAGGTGTTTTTCCCTGAAGGCTCATAAATTTTTTCTGACCTTCCTGCCACTTTGTTCCATCTATTATCTCCTCTCTACTTTGTGTCTTTAGTCTCTTCTTCACTGGCTGTTTTCCTCCTACCTCTTCCTGGCTCATCTAATATCTGGAAAACAGATCTTTTTCTTTTCAATAGATCTCTTCTCTTTTTTTTTTCCTTCCCTTCTCTGAGCTTTTTCAAAATATAATCTCCAGTCAGCTATCTCTAATCCTTTGTCTCCTATAAACTATTGGGCCGATTTGTAGTCTCCTACCACAGCTCTGTTAAAAAACTGCTCTTGTAAAAGTCCCCAGTGCCCACCTAATTGCCAGTGTCAGGGGCCTCATTTCTTATATTACTTGAGCTCTTTCCTTACCTGACACCATCAGCCAATAGCTCCTTAAAGCTGTTGACTTTTTCTCAGCCTATACATTGCTCTTTTGTTTGTGGTACTAAGCATAAGCTTGTTCTTCTGTGTCTTTTTTTCAAGTCTACTTTTCCATTTCTTCTAAAACTGAAAAGTTGCATATCACATAGATGTGACATATAAATTTCTGACTTTTGTTGCTATCAGTTTTTGGCAATTCTTAGTTGGCTTTACTGATTATTTCACTGCTTTGCTTCCGGTTCTCTCTCTGACATGTTATCCTGTTAGAGAGTCTACCCTACCATATTTACTTGACTAGTAGCCTGTCATTTTTTCAAATGACCTTATTAAAGTTTCATCAGTACACAAATACTGTCTTTATGGTGGAGAAAAAGAAAAGACTTTCAAAGGATTTTACTGGTAGTTTTTCTCTTTTCAAAGCCTGGGAGAGGAGAAAGTGAAAGAAAGTGGTGGGTAATAAAGAGATATCTTTTGAGGTAAAATAACACTTCAGCAGATAACTTTAAAAATTTTTACCTGAATTAGATTTTGCCTAAAAAACTTATAGCAGTTTATCACCATTTCATACTATTTATTACATTAGTAGTCAGGAAAGTTTTAATATGATAGTACCTCTGTAACAGGATAATTGACTTAACTGGTTTTATAACATTAGACTAATTTGTATTTCATTAGGGAACAAATAGTAGTTGTTTATATTATTGCTATTAGAACTCTGTAAAATCTTTTGAAATGAATTATACCTTACATTTTGCAATCAGGTGTGATTATATGGGAGGAGCATAATTTAACCATTTCCAAAGACTCATTTCAGCTTTTAAAAAAAGATGATTTAAGGGAAAACAAGTTTTTTAAAGATACACCTTACCTTCCACACTAATTGTTTTTTAACTGTAAGGTATGTTGTGATAGTATTGGTGATCAAATTTTGGAAGCAATTTAGATTGTGTAAGCAAAATCTTATTGCGGTTTTGTGGTACTTTTTAGAAACATTAACCCTAGACAAAATATTATACCAGGCTTATTAGTTTGTCTCCCTGTCTTGCTGTATTAGTGATAAAAATGAATAAAATCAGTGTTTTTTTACTTTCTCTTCTTATATAGCCCTTTATTTAGATAAGTGGGGTAATGGGTTTTTCCAAGGCCCAGAGTCTTTTTTTTTTTTTTTTTTGTATGCTGTATGGTAGGGGTCACATTTCATTCTGTTTCCATGTGTATATCCCCTTAGTGCAGCACCATTTGTTGGATTTATGTTTGTTTGGTTTTTCATTTGTTGGCTTGGTTGTTTGTTTGGGAAGTGCATGGGCCAGGAATAGAACCCTAGTTTCCCACATGGCAGGCGAAATTCTACCACTGAACTAACCTCGCACCCCTAGTTAGGCTATTTTTTTAAAAATTTATTTATTAATTAAAAAAATAAAGAAACAAAACAACATACATAATCAGTAGTTCACAGTATCATCACTTCAGAGTCTTTTTTACATAAATTTATACAGCTTGGCATTCATTTGGGAAAAGTGGTAAAGTCAGTGCTTGTCTAGTGACAGATGGTGCTTTGAGTTTGGACACCTGGTGTACTTTCTAAAGACGAATGTATTGCCTCTAGTGCTTTAATGTTCAATGATTTAAAGAGCTAAATTTCTAAAAAGACTATGAAAAATTATCTAGAACTAGGTTGTATACCAGTACCGACAGCAAACCGCTGCTTGGTGATTCAGAAAATAGTAAATGTTTACTTTTCCTTTCCAGTTGCTGTCATCTTCTCCTAATCGTATTCCTAGTAGCAGACTGCATCAAATCAAAAGGGTAAATTTTACTTACTAGCTCACATCTAAAATTTTCTGGATTTTACATTTTGATTTTATTTTCATTTTGAAGATTTAGATATTTAAAAGGAGCCAGGGTGCAACTCTGGTTAGTTGTAGTCAGACTAAAATTCTTCCGTGTATGTGGATAAAATTCAGATGTGGCATGAGTGACAATCTTAGAATGTTAGTTGTGCTATGTTGTGATTATGCCAAATGAAGTAGAAAATTCTTTTCATTTTATTTTAAATAGAGAAATGTGGGGTAAATATGTTTTCGGCACATGTTGTCTTTTCAGGAAGAAGGCATGGATATGGTGAACAGAGAAACTGCATATGAGAGGTTAGTGCTTCACAAGAATAGGACATATAGCTTGTTACTTTGATTATGTCTTGTTTATAAACACTGATAGCCTTTCATTTTGTTTGTTTAGGGAAGTGCAAACAGCAATGCAGATAAGCCAATCATGGGATGAGAGTTTGAGCCTGGTAAAGTTTCTGCATATTTGCTTGTTTTTTTTATTTTCTAGAAACTTTTATATTGTTCATTGACTGCATTAGTTTTTCCATATGTTTCTGTGCTTTCTGCTTCCAAATCTGTATTTGTAAGATTTCTGCTTTTCTTGCAGAATACTAGTTTGCAATTTTTAGGATCTATGTATTTCTGCTCTAAACATGTAGGTATGTTATAGTAGTAAATAAGAGTCATAATGTGCTGAATTGTTATGAGGAGATAACACTTTATGTTTACAGAGTGATAGTGATTTTGACAAGCCAGAGAAACTATATTCTCCTAAGAGAATTGACTTCACTCCAGTTTCTCCGGCACCATCACCCACCAGAGGATTTGGAAAGGTAGGATCATTGACAGGACATAAACTGTCTCACACATACTTAGCTGTTTACTTTCTAAAATACACCCATGCATTGTCTCGCTTTTAAAGAATTCATTGACTTGAAAGAAAATTAGTGAAAATCTGTGATAGTAATTTGAAAATAATATATATAAGACATTTTAACAGCTAAGCAATAAGTACTTTGTTTCTGTCATTTTGAAAAGAACCTTTTAAAAACCAGAGCACTGTACCTATTTTAATATTAATTATATTTTCCTAGCAATGTTTTTCACTATCCTTGCAGATGTTTGTGAGTAGCAGTGGGCTACCTCCAAGTCCCATTCCCAGTTCAAGACGATTTTCGAGGTGAGTGAATCTGAATTTTAAATGTGATTCAAGTACCACTCATTAAATGTTTCTCAGATTAACTTTTTCCCCAACATTTTATTATGGAAATTTTAAAACATATAGCAAAATTGAGAGAATTTCACAGTAAACACCCATATACTCACTGTCTGTATTTTACCATTACCATTTTACCAGATTCATTTTTTGATTTGAGATTTAGTGTTTATTTATGTTCGGAGGACACTCACACATGCAAGATAATATATTCTTATTAAGGATAAGGAAAAAGTTCAGATTGTAGACCAGTCAAAACCCAGATAGGGATTTTTAATGAGGGGTCTTTTTTAAAAAATCAGTCGTGAGTATTGTTTTTAGGGTGATTTAAAAAAAATAGCTTGAAATCCTGTGTTGTGCTAGATTGCTGCATTCCAAGTCAAATCATGTATTGTCATTTGAGTTACTCAGCCTACACCAGTAACATTTTCCTTTTCTCTCTCCCTATATGAATGTTAGTTTTATTTATTTATTTATTTAGTGAACTGTAATACTGTACTATTTATCTTGCATCTTGAAAGGAAGTATTTCAAGTCATCCCATTTATTTATTAACTTAAGCAGGAGGAGTCAGAGTCCAGTCAAGTGCATTAGACCCAGTGTTCTTGGGCCTCTTAAAAGAAAAGGTATGCTTCCAATTTCTGATATTAAACCTGGCTGTGCTTGAAATAAAAACTAGAATTCCTGTCTGAAAGTAATTTAAGGCATACTCTCCTTTTTTTTCCCTAAAGAAAAGTAATTTTCCCAATGTATGCTTTACTTATTCTAAAGTTTGTAAATCAGGTGCTTGATACTGTTTTTATCTTTTTTGTGGGGGGGCGGGGGGCATGGTCTGAAAATTGAACCAAGGTACCCCGCATGAAAGGCGAGCATTCTACCACTGAACCATCCGTGCATCCTGTATCTTTTTAACATTTCATAACTGGATCTTGTTCATATATCCTTATTATCAACATATTTTCTGAAAATATTGCTCTCAGTGATCCAAATATAAAAGAGATCCATAATTGGTATGTTGCAGAAATACATGCTTATGTCATAGAAAATAGATATATAAACATGCTGTATGCTCCAGTATAGGGTGAGGTTTGCCCTGCCCCTTCCGCTCCACCTAATTACACCTCAACAAGGAGGATATTTTCTTATATTCAAGTTGATAGAACAGGGTACTCTCTTTTTTATGTGTGGATTTTTTTTTACGTTTTTTTAAAATAATTTTATTGTCAACCCTTAAGAAACAAACAAACATAAAATATTCGTAACATACAAGCATTCTATACATGGTGTACAATCAGTAGCTCACAATATCATCACATAGTTGTATATTCATCACCATGATGGGGTGCTTTCTTAATTACCTTATTTTTGAACCGCAAAGCACTAGCTAAAATGATTTCAATTAATGCTAGTTTTAGATGTAAATAGAGGGAACTTGATAAACTCTGTTAAAAAGACAAATTTAACACAGGGTTAGCCATTTTTTCTGGAAATATGACCACATGATTGCAAATGTTGGATACCATTTTAACTAGAATTTTAACTTTTAACTAGTAATTTTAAAAATGCAGTTCAGTAAGTGGTTACTTTGTGGCGATCACCTTTGGGACCAATAAACAAAAGAACTCTCCTAATAGTGAATGAATGAGTTATTGTGGCATTGGTTAAAACTTAGCAGTGAGAGTCATCATATACGATTCAAAATGTGCTATATTTCAGAAAACTTAAAATTGAAGATGGTCAATAAATTTTATTTTAAAAACAGTTTTTTTCCTTAATCTTGCTTGGAACTTTCTCAGGAGCTATTGAGTGAAAATAACAATTGGAAATTAAAGCTACTATTGTTGTTGTTTTAAAATTTTATTGCAGGAAGTTGGTATAACTAGTTTGGTTGTTTAGTTTCATAGCTATTCCAAATTATGCCAGCAGATGGAGGGGTTCTATGCTAAAAAGTGCTAAAGTCTTTTGCTAATAAAGTAGGGTTGCAAGCCAGGCAGGAGCTTTTCAAGCTATGTGCTAAAGCATGGAGAAAGCAAATAAAAATATAACCTTTCTTTAATATCAGTAATTTTCAGAATAACTTCGGAAGAAAGATAATATGAATGAATTAATAATACAGAAAAATGAATATTGCATTTGTTCTAATTTGCTGTTTTTCCATCATAAGAATCTCATACAGTTTTAAGTTCAAACTTATTAATTTCCAATTTGAGTGTAGACAGACTCATGAATTAAATTATTTTTAACATTCCATTTTAAAGCTCAGATAAAGAGCTTCAAAACCAAAGTATGTGTTTTAAATACAAATACAGCTTATTTTGAAAGGGTCTTTTTCTGTCTAACTTTAGGTCGTCAGTCTCTGTACTCCTGGTGGCAGAATATTAAGCATTATTACTCTTGGTGCAAAGTTTTTCTGTGACGAATTCTGAGAGAACCTATAGACAACAAGGGAGCTAATATAATGCCAATTTTGCAAATTAATTATTGCTGTAAATTGCAGGTGTGCTTTCAAAATTATATTTTTAATTTTCATTTTCACTAAATAGTCTAAAACAACCTTTTACTTACACAGTTCTTCATGCTATGTGTTTTTTTAACCTGTTTAACTCCAACTCAGGAAATGTTCAGATATTAAAATATATAAAATCAATAGTCTTTGCTAGTTATGTAGCATAATTTATTATTCACTGTGAGCTTCAGCCATTTGTAAATACTTTATTTGCAATTGTGGTTTGATTCATTTTTTTATGATAACAATCAATGTTCTATTCTTCCTTTAAAGAACACAAGTATATCCATATCATGCAACCTACAATAAATGAGAATTTCTTTTAGGGTTGCTGAGTTTTTTATTGAGATTATGTGGTAGTATCTTTCTTCTACTTTAAAGCACATGGAAAAAGAACTTTTAAGTAATGGCTTGAAAAAGTCAACTTTGGTTAAATAAAAGTCACCCATTTTATCATCAAGCCTGTATTTGTGAAATTGTGTTTTATGATAGTACCGTATCTTTCTGTTTTAGGTGAAATGGAGACAGAAAGCCAGCCCAAGAGACTTTTCCAAGGCACTACCAACATGCTGTCTCCTGATGCTGCACAGTTGTCTGATCTCAGTTCATGGTAAAAAATGAAATAAAATCAAAAGGCTATTAGGGTATGACCCATTTAAACAGAGTTACTTCAAAAGTATGTTGTGGGTGGGCGATGGTGGTGCAGTCACAGAGTTCTCACCTGCCATGCTGGAGACCCGGGTTCAATTCCTGGTGCCTGCCCAAGCGAAAAAAAAGTATATTGGGATAGTTTAAAATATTTTCTAGTCTTTATCCGTGATTATAGAGAGGAAATGTAAATCTCCATTAGAGGCATAGATAATGTGAAGAAAAAAAAAACAGGAAGTCATGGGTACTTCCTTTAGAAGTGTGTGTATCTTTTTGGTACTTTCACTTTCATTCCTAGTTTCTGTTAGATCAGCTTCTCTTAGTAGTTGCTAATTGTTGTGGTAGAGTGCCAGCAGTTAGATAGCCTAAGAAATTGTTTGTGGGTTGCTGTGGTAAAGCACATTGATTGTAACTGCTCTGTTTGTTTTTTGTATTATATTCCGATGACCTAGCAGGGAATACTCAGCATTCTCTTAAGCATGGTATTCTCTAGTTAGCATTGTATGTTATGTAATCATTTTTGGAAATTGGGAGATATTCCATTACAATGCTAACTAAGGTTCCATTTTTTAATTACCCTTCTAGATTAGCATGGCCTAGTCACGTAAATGTTTTTGTTAGTCTTACTCAGTTTACGAGTTCAGGTCTCTAACTCAAGGACCTTCAGTATTTTTATAATAAAGTTTTCTTTTTTTCCTATCCCTTGAATTTGGGCACTTGGATGCTGACATTTTGAAAGGAAGGGGATGGGATAGTAGTAGTGACCAGGTAATATTTTGAAATCTTATAGTACATTCTAATCATGTTGTGGACACAATTGTGTAGTGTCTTTCAGAATATTTTTGTTCCCCAAGCTTTTCAGCTGTGAATCTTTTTAAAAAGCCCATGAAGGGACTCACTTTAAAAATAAAAGGATGGTGGCCTCTAAATAGAAATAGTATATAGGCCACTTGTAAGGTATAAAGACTGATAATTTCTTCTTCCCATTATTCCCATTTTCATTGTTTTATGTAAGATAACTTGTACTTTTAGTTGACCTACAAGTTACAAGTAATTATAGTTTATTAGACTTGTTGATCAGCACTAACCTTCGAACAGATGCCTTTTAGATTGTTCTAGCTATTTTCAGCCCCACAGTCTCTTCTCCCTCTCATCTCTGTCTGTCCTTGGTAGCTCAGTGTGCTAATTTTGGTATGGAGTGCCTTTCCAGGTATGTAAATGATTGCAGAGAGAAAGTTCTGTCACTTGTCAAGAGGATAGTGGATGAAATTGCATACTTATTTGAAACTGCGTATCACAGTTATGGTAAAGTGTGTTTTAATATAGGTAAATGAATATAAATAGATTTACTTGCCCAGTTACTAACCAAGTTAGGTAAAAAAAAAAAAAATGAAAGCATTTTGCCAAGCTAATAACATCATAGGGTGAGGTGTTTTTTTTGTTTTGTTTTTTGTTGGTTTTTTTTTATTGTCTTAGGCTGACTGTCCAGGATGCCATAAAACAGGTTCAAGCAAATAAGTAAGAAAGGGGAGGAGAAGGTACAGTATTTGCCAATGATCCTTTCCCCTGGTTCAGTTGTATATTCCTCTGAGCCACCATTTCTCTGATGGTGGCTGTGGAGTGTGCTCTTATTTTTGTTGCCATAATTCACATCACCCTTAGACCTGTGACTGACTGAGAGAACTCTGGAACATTGACATTGGTGATGAAGGAAAATTTTAATTCTTAAATACCAAAGCTGTTGCCTTAAACTGGAGAGGAGATTTGCCTTAATCACAGCGTAGAGTGCTAACAAACCAAGACATGGCTCCTTGGTTTAAAGAACCATATGTTTATGGTTTAATATGTTTAAAATAATTTTTTCTTTCTCAAACTTTTGTAATGGACATTTTCAAACAGATGTGAAAGTAGAGAGAAATAGCATGATGAACTTCTGGGTTCCCACCTTCAACAGTTGTCAACATACAACTAGTCTCTTTTGATCTGTTCCCTCCCCCTCTGGAGAGTTTTAAAGCAGATGATAAACATATCATTTTATCCATAAGTACTAGAAATAATTTTCATATTTCCTAATTTAAATATTTCTTTATAGGATAACTATTATTAGTCAGACTTAGGTTGAAGGCGATTGGATCTTTTGATTTTTATCCATATTTATTTAGTCATTTTTTTGAGAACCTATATTCTTTTATCTCTTCGGTTTTCATTTTGAATATCTTTAACTGTAGTTGTAGATTTTAGTCTTTTTGAAGGACTACCATGCTTTAAATTCCTATCAGATCTCTTGTATTTTGTGTAAAAATACAAGCGTCCCAAAAGTGTTAGGCAGTTTTAGGCTTTCATAACTTCTGAAGTTCAAATGCTTCAAACCTGCAAATAATATCATTTGAAAGTTTAATTATTTATATTCTTTACAGTCTGTTTTGTGAATTTTGAATAATGAGCTTGTAATTTTTGTTTTACTCAGTGTTTGCCATCTTCCATCAGAGGGATTGAAACTGAAAACTAAAAAATTCATGATTCAAAATTCACAAAACAAAGTCAATGAAATTTAAGTAAACTTTCAAATGATGTTTTCTTTACATTTGTAGTATCCATACTTTCAAGATTGTTAAAGCTTAAAATTTCATTTTTGAGATATTCTATATACTAATATTGCTGACATTTATGTCTGCATTTCAGAGATTTTAAATATGAGCTATTCCTTTTATATGAAAATTGGATCCTATCTCTTTACATTACTTTCTAATGTTAGATATATATCATGGCAAAAATAATTTCACAGTGAGTATGTGGCATGTACAAAAAATAATCCTGATTCATTTAATAAATTAATAAAAATGTATATGAACACTTTGAAGAATTTATGTGAGCCCCTTAGACGTCTGTGCTGGCACTTTTAAACTCCTGTCTCCACAGTGTGGCTGTGGAAATGATCATGTTTAAATGTCTGATCTTAAAATCTTGGTAGTTGTAAGGAAAGATAATGCTGGGCCTTTCTTGATGGTAATATAGTAGAGACAGGAGAACGTAAACAGTCATAAGTATTTTCTGTTGTGTGGTTCATATCTTCCCTCAATATGTAGATTTAGTGGCCGGAATGAATTAATTCACTTTTTTTTTGCCATTTTTTGCAAATCTTTTTTTTTTAATGGAAAAAAAGAAATTAACCCAACATTTAGAAATCATACCATTCTACATATGCAATCAGTAATTCTTAACATCATCACATAGATGCATGATCATCGTTTCTTAGTACATTTGCATTGGTTTAGAGGAACTAGCAACACAACAGAAAAAGATATAGAATGTTAATATAGAGAAAAGAAATAAAAGTAATAATAATAGTAAAAAAAAAAAACCTATAGCTCAGATGCAGCTTCATTCAGTGTTTTAACATGATTACTTTACACTTAGGTATTATTGTGCTGTCCATTTTTGAGTTTTTGTATCTAGTCCTGTTGCACAGTCTGTATCCTTTCAGCTCCAATTACCCATTATCTTACCCTGTTTCTAACTCCTGCTGGACTCTGTTACCAATGACATATTCCAAGTTTATTCTCGAATGTCTGTTCACATCAGTGGGAGAATTAATTCACTTTTGATTTAAGTACCTCTGTGTCCAGTTGGTGAATTGTCCAGGTCCCTTGTTTTTTTTTCACTATTGTCTGCTATTAGCCATTAGTCTGAGGCTCCTTTAGAGCTCAAGCCAGGAAAGAAAGAAGAGAAAAACTCAAATTGGACCATATTTTGTTGCTTTTAGAAGCCCTGGTAAAAGGTTTAATAGTGGACACTGTGAAATTGCTTTTGTGCAGTGATCTCTATGGATTTAAAAAATCATGTAAGTATTGCTTTTTCGCACATATTATAATAACAAAGAGTGGTATGTGATCTAGAATCTGCCTGCATGACCATATGTAGTAATTCCAGATTAATTAAAACAAAAACTAGATTTTAGGTTAGTGAAAATGTCTGGTGTAAGGTTTACCAAGTTCTGAATCTGAATGGCATTGGAAACTAAATGTAAGTATGCTATTTTTCTTTTAATGAAAAAAAAATTGTATGTTAATATTTAATAGTAGAGAGGAAATTCTTGAAACTATATAAACTGAAGTGTTCAGGTTCATATTTTTTTCTAATTTCATTGATAACTTCTCCCTTAGCCTATTTCTCTTATGGTAATCAGTTGTGTTAGAAGATAGAATTCACTGCGCCATATAGTCTACATTTTTTTAATGAATTCAGAATTCACTCAAGCAAACAGGTCTTATTACAAATGGAATCTTTTAACCCAGGGCTCACCGTTGGTTTGGTGGTCAGAATAAGAAATTATTTATGTTCAGATTATCTTGTTGGTGGCCAAATTTTAATCTAAGCCCGTTTCTTCCTGCCAAGTAGCATGGAGCATGTCCTTCAGCTGCCCAGCCAATATGTGCTTTAGGAAAGTAAATTCATTTTACTATTAGTCTAGGCAAAAAGCTGCAGGAGGAAAACTTGCATATGTTCCAAAGGAAAATATAAAGGTCTTTTGATTTTCCAACGTCTTAGATTATATGTGCAACTTTCTTTCAGTAGTTTGAATAATTCATATTTTAGACCCATTTGCCATTTGGTTGAAAAAATATCAGAGCCAGCTAAATTTTCCAAACTTCTTACTTAAAAGCAGTATTATTAATGATGCATTTGAAAGCAGTGAGCATACGGTTAGAGTACTGTGGAATATACTGTTTCCAGTTTTATTTTTACTTTTCTGAAGCCTGTTTGTATTCTGTACTTACCTAGAAACTATCCACGGGTAATAGAAAAGCCATTTTTGAAGAAAAGTAGAAGAGCAGAGAAGCAGGGGGAAAGAGTTAAATTTCATCAGTGGTGGTATAGGGCCCAGAAACTTCCAAATGTGTCCCATAGGTTACTTGACACTGGAAATAAATTAACTTGGAATTCATAAAAATGATAATATTAAAGACACACTACCTTTAGACTCAGAGCATGTTAAACCAGAATGGACTTTTGCAAAGAAGCTAATAATCTCAGAAATAAAGATGCTTCAGACTTAGAGAAAACATCATTTGAAAGTTTAATTATACTTAAATTTCATTGACTTAGTTTTGTGGATTTAGAAAAATAAATTTTTAATTTTGTTTCATTCCCTCTGATTGAAAATGGCAAACACGGACTAAAACAAAAATTAAAAGCTCATTATTCAAAATTCACATAATTAACTGTAAAAAAATTTAAATAAACTTTCAATTGATATTATTTAGAACATGGTGTGAGACAAAGCTTAAGATTATACTAAGACTTTTGGGACACTCTGTGACATTTATGTCCACATTTCAGAGATTCTTAAACATAACTTATTCCTTTTATTTAAAATCCTAAAAGTGCCTGACTGCTTCTCCGGCTTTGTCTCACACCACGTTCTCCTTACTTTCTGTACTGTGGCCACACTAGCCTGCTTTTGGTTCCCAGAACTACCTGTGCTTTTTCCCAGACCTTACCTAGTTAATGCCTGCTCCTCTTTCGGATTGTGGGTCAAATATCACTTCTGGGGAGCCTTTTCCTGTTCCTAAATAAGATGGTTACCCATGCTATATACTCTCATAGCCCCTTCTATCTTTCCTTCATTGCTTTGATCACAATTTGTAGTTACATATTTATAAGCATAATTATTTTTTGTACTATACTGTAAATTTGTTGAGGGAAGGAACCCTGTCTGTCTTACACATCATTGTATTTATGATATCTAGTATAATTCTTACATGTAGCAGGCACTCAGTAAGTATTAGAATAAATTGAATGAGTGAATGGGTGAATTCAGGTCAGATACAGAACATAGAGCTTATATACTGGGTTGGTAGGATTCAGAGCCAGAAAGGCAGCTTGATGCCCAATTGTGAAGGCTCTTTTCTCATCCTGAAGTGAGAAGCCAGTTTTATGAGGGAGGCTAGATTGATTGTTGGGAGCAGTGAGGCCCTAGGATGGACGGGTAAGTTATCTCTGAGCTGTCTTATAGAAGCTCTTGATGCCCAGGCCAGGAAGTTTAGTGGACAGGTAAGTGCAGAAGTCAGTTGTCAGGATTAAAGGGGTGATAGGTGATGAAGATATTGGAGCCATGAATATTGTGTATTCACTTTAGGGACCAAAGAATGGAGTCTTTCAGAGATAGTAAGGACACCTTTGGGTTTCGAAGGCGAAAGGAAAGGAAACTGTAAGAAATTCATAAAGGGAGAAGAATATTATATCAAAGGCATATAATTGGAGGGGGAGATTAGAAGAAAAATATGTTTGAATTGAAAGCTACTTAGAAGATGGTAAGTGGTAGAATCTAAGGCAGTTGTAAGACTTTGTTCTAGAGTAAGAGACTGTGAAGTAGTATAAGAGTACTTCAGACGGTCCAAGGTACCTCAGTAAGTGACCATCCCTCTTACTGTAAGCCTGATGGGAAGGTAAGAAGATTATATAAAGGTAGAATTCTCTTGAGCTGAAGATAAGGCACTTCCCTCATGAAAACCATATCATGTCAAGAGAAACACTTAATGCACGCTGGCCATTCTGGTGCCTCCTGGAGAGCACTCAAATAATACAGGACCTTGATGGTCTTACTCTGAATTCTTGCAATTTTCTCATTTCGCAGGTATCTAAATGTAGTAAATTAATTATGCAGTTCATTGCTGTTGTGCTTATGCTTTTTATTATTTACAAATGCTCTACTGATTCGTGAGTTCTTCAAACTGGTTGCATGCTCTGTTTACCGTGTTAGATGCATTTGCTTATAATTCTTTTTGCTTTGTCCTCAGTTCAGATATTTTGGATGGCAGTAGTAGCAGCAGTGACTTATCCTCAGACTCACTGACTAGAGGCAGCGCTACCACAGAGTCTCCAGTAGCATGCTCCAATTCATGCTCTTCGTTCATCTAGATGGATGATCTCTCACCCAAGTGACAACCATTCTGATTCAGTGTTTTAACTGCTGTTTCCTATATAAAACATTTAGTGAGGAATGCAGAGAACTTTGATCCATAATAAGGATTAAAGTTTTACAGATTTAAATTATTTTGATGCCAGTCGTTTTTGGCATCCCTCTTCTCTAAAGTTCAATTTTGCAAGTGTAGTGACCTTACCAGTGTCTGTTTTGGTGGATCTCATTTTGGATTTAGTGACTAAATCTCAAATACTCGTTTTTGGTTGCTTAGAGTATATATGTATTTTTTCCTAGTGCCTCAATGGGCACCTATTTTAGAGTCTATAAGTGTAAGGAAAGTACTGATATATATTTTCTATAATGGTTCTTTCTCCCAGCAGTGATATGACAGAATTGATCAGAAATTCTCTTGCCTGAGAGATTTTTTTTGTTCTCTGTTAACTACATGGTTTCAAATCTCTTTCTTTCACAATAACAGAAGACTTGCTTTTGATTATATTAAATTTTTATTCTTTTGCATCAGCTTCAAGTACATTATTTCATTACTTTTTCCTGTTTGAGTTGCTTACTTGCCATTTCTCACAGACAGGAAGAAACACACAGTTGCTTTCATTATTATCCACATTGCTTCTTTGCTATTAGAGTGTATGAAGTGAGGACTGATTTTAGTGTTGAGGATATAAGTGGACTTTCAGGATACCTGGATTAAATTCCATGGGTTTTTATGACTTAGCCACCATAGTGACTATTTTTCTCCTGAAATCTACTGCCCTAAGGAATATATAAAATATTGTTACTATTTCCAGGTGGTGTTACCAAGGAGAAGAGATTCCTGCCTTGACCAGATGTGTGGAGCATCTACAAATGAATGAATAATATTATTTATGCGGAGATCACTGTGTAGAAAAGCATACACGGAGCTGTCAGTGTCTCGAGTGGTATTATGAGGCCTTAGGTGCCTTGGGGTACATTGTTTTGGTGTATGAGATGTATAATATAAGGTAGGGTGAAAAGGGGGACTTTATGTGATTGCCACATACTGTTTCTATTGCTGCTTTCTTCTGATCACTTTTTGTCATTAGATTTGTTTTGTTTTGGTTTTTTTTTTTCGTTTTCTGTTTTTGTTGTGTGGTAATTAATTGGTGGTGCTCACTGTGTTTTGGTTATCTTGTGGCCGTCAGAATTGGAATCCAGTTCTTGTCCATACTGTCTTATATAGTAAGGGCAGCTTAATATCTATGAGGCATCTTTTAAGAGCTGAATAATTCAGTGTGATTGTGCATTGTGCTTTTAAGAAGCTGTTTAAGCTCTGAACAGTGTACGTGGTCATAAATCCAAGGTATCATGAGTTATTTAATTGTTTAGAGACTAAACTCGTGACTGAGCTGTTTTAGAAACCTGATTGTGCTCTATTGCAATGTTATTTATTATTTATAAATGTGTAAAATGTCTGTTATGATGGATTTGTTTCTGATGTTCAGGTATTGTGGCTGGATTGTCTGTATTTAATAGGCAGATTTGCCTGCTAGGTTCATAATATTCCATTTCTAAATTATTGTAAGAACCAAAAACGACTGTATTTTTTATCTTTTAAAGACAAAGATCTTTGAATTATAAAGGAAGATGACATGCTTTGAAAGTACTCACAGACTGGTAATATTCTATGGCTTGCAGGGAGACCTGTTCCCTTTCAGTTAGAAGAGAACATCACTTTTAACTTGTAATAATTCTGTTACAGCATTATATGTGTTCTTTATTCTAAATTTTAACACCCACAGTGGTGGCCGTTTAATGGCTTAACTTTTCATATTGCTTTCACCTGTGCAAAGTGCATAGTCCTTCAAAGCTAACATAAATGTATATATTATGAAGTGTCCTCTAGTATGCCATTTTAAAGAAAAATTTCTTTGATGGTGTTCAGTGTATTTATTCTGTTTGTATAAGAGCCATGTTAAGATGTGTCTGCCTAAATAATATTAATAATAGATGGTTTTATCTTACAGGACATGTATCCACCTTCACTCTGCTGTCTTCTTTGCCTTAAAGGGACACTTTTGGCCATAAATTTTTGGCTCTAATTAAGAATTGTTAAGACATAGCCTTTGAAATGTGATGACGTTTAAATTTATTTTTGAAATTGTAGTACAATTTCAGTACAGTTTCAGTGGTGGGGTAGAACTGGGGCGGGAAAATGAAATTGTCCAGATGGTATAAGAACTAGGAAGCAAGATGATTTATTTTATTGTTTAAACCAAGGTTCATTTTTATTGTTGAAATTGACTAGCAAGTTAAGTTTTTGCAGGGATTGTTTTGAAACAAATGAAGGATAAGATATGTTGACCCTCAGATGAGCCTTGTTGGCAGTGCCCCTTTATTTTTATATAAAGTCTAATATTTGAAAGGTGATAATTGTTATAAAGTAAAACTCTGTCTTCTTATTCTAGTATTATATATTTCAGGCTTCTTATTTGAAAAGAAGTAAAAGAGATGAAACAATAAGAAATTCCTATACATGCTGTTTTTGCTTGATTGACTTATGTAACCACTGTGTTTCATGATAACTGCTTTTTAAATAATAGAACATTTTGTGAAATGCTGGCTTTATGTATATCTTAGAGTGCAAATTTAATAAAGTATACACATGCCTAAAATTCTGTAAATGTTTTCAAAGTCTATCTCTTTTGTTCTTATTAGCAATTATTTTCTGTTTCTATATTCCAGTATTTCATTCTCTGTCTAATTGAAGGTCAACTTTTAAATAAACGATATCAGGAACACAAAAGAAATAATAACTGTGTTGAGGTTTGGGCTGTTTCCCAAGACAAAGAAAAACCTCTCCACATAATTTGTCAAGTTTTCAAGATCATTTTGTAGAATTTGAAGATTTAGAAGATTCTTGTCAAGACCACACCTATTTCCTGTTTTCAGTTTATCTCTTTTTTTTTTTTTTTTTTTTTTTTTTTAGAGAGAGGGAGGAAGGGAAGGAAAGACAGAGAGAAGGAAGGAAGAAAGGAAAACATCTTTAAACATTTTCTTGTTTTATTATATTTTGTTTGTTTGTTTGTTTCTTACATGGGCTGGGGCCGGGAATCGAACCGGGGTCCTCCGGCATAGCAGGCAAGCACTCTTGCCCGCTGAGCCACCGCGGCCCGCCCTATCTCTTTTTTTTTTACATATTTATAAGCCATGATAAATTGTTTTTAGAACAAAATAGCGTACAAGTCAAAAAATAAAACGCTATTTACGCATGACTCGAGTTATAAACACTCGATTTTATTTTCAGTTTTTTAAAGATGGTATTATTTCATTTAAAAATACTGTACATTTCAAACTTACAGAAAAGTTGCAAGAATAGCCCAAAGAACTTCTGTAATTCCTACACTCAGATTCCCCAGTCATTAACATTTTACTGCATTTGCTTTATCATTTTCTCTTGCTCATTCTCCCTCTAGATAATGTATAATATATTTTTTCTGAACTGTCTGAGCATAAGTTGCAAATGTGAAGACCTATTATCCCTAAATACTCCAGTATCAACTTCCTAAAGGCAAAGTCATTCTACATACCACATTACAACTATCAAAATCAGGAAATTAACTTTGATAGAAAACTGCCATCTAATCTACAGATTAGTCTTCAAATTTCACCTGAGTATCTAATAATGCCCCTAACAAAAGGAAGAAAAAAATTTTTTTCTTCTGGTCCAGCATTCAAACCAGTTCACATTCTAGTTATGTGTCTTCATTCTCCTACAATCTGGGAGTTTTTCCTTGTCTTGTGACTTTCACGTGTTTTAAAAGTACCAGTTATTTTGAAAAAAATTGGCTTTGTCTGATGTTTGCTCAGTAAATTCAGGTACTGCATTTTGGGCAGAAATACCACGGAAGTGATGTTTTATTCTCTGGTTCATTTCAAGAAGCACAAATGTCATCTTGTCTTATTGGTGATGATAACCTTGTTCCCTTGGTTAGGTGGTGTCTACCATGTTTCTGCACTGTAAAAAGTTAACCTTATTTTCCACCCCTTTGAAATTAATGAAGCATTTTGTGTGGAGAAACTTTGAGACTAAATATCCTGTATCCTCATCAAGCTTTAACCCATTAGTTTGAATATCCATTTATGTTAGTTGCCTGATATGATGGCTACTGAATAGTGACTCTCTTAATTCCATCATTTCTATATTAGGTGGCATTCTACTCTACGGAAGAACTTTGCCTTCTCCACCATTTAAAATTCATGTATTTATTTGCATCAGTGTGGGCTCTTAGATTCCTGTTTTAGTTGGGTTTTAATCCATTACCATAATTATTTTAGTATTCAAATTAACCCAGAATTGAACAGTGGGAACTCATTCAAGGACGCTCCTTGTGTCCTGTTGACAGAGCTCTAACTTTTATTTTTTTAGCAGTTTTTTACTTTCTGATATAAGATGACCCAGACTTTTCTTGCCCCAGCCCTGGGGACAGCCATTTCTCTAAGGAACCTTGATTCCTTTCCATCAAAAATTCTATTTAAAAACCAAAGTATGGGGTGGTGCAATGGTGGCTCAGTGGCAGAATTCTTGCCTGCCATGCCAGAGACCCGGGTTCGATTTCCAGAGCCTGCCCATGTACAAAAAAACAAACAAACCAAGGTATGGGCTCTAGATGAAATCATTGCTACTAGGGCATCGTTATTTAAAGACCTCAGAGTGCAGAGAAAATACATGTATAGGTATATGTACATACCCTATAAATAAATATATGCGCACATATCTGTGTCTATATTAAAAACCATGCATTCAAACTAGTGCTTTGGATTCCACTTCAGCACCTCAGGGTTCATTCCAGCCTTCACTCTCTGTAACTCCATCCTCTGGTTGTGGGAAATCTGGCTGTCTTTATCCTCAATATAATTGCTCATTTCCCCTGTATTTAACCAATTTCCGACCATTCCTGCTGCCACCCTGGCTGTCTCCTCAGCCCCAGCCATCTCCTTGGCTCCAAAACCCTGTGCCCCTCCAGCAGCCCCAGCTCTGGCTGACTCTATAAAATACTCAAGTTTTAACTACCCCTGGCTCAAATGCACCGCAACCACTACCTCAAGCTTCTTTTCCTCTGGGTTTAGCTGTTCACGCCTCAGGATTTTTTTAAATTCATAATTTAACAAATATGTACTGAGCCCTGTACTGGTAACTGCAAATGCAGATGAAAGTTCTTGCCTTCAAGGAGCCCAGCCTAGTGGAATAAACAGAGACGCATACTGACTTACAAACTGATAAGAGTACGTTGGGAAACGTGAAGGAAGAGCACCCAACAGCCAGGGCTGTGATTCCCAAATGCTTCCAAGGAGGAGTAACAGTGAAGCTGAATTGAACAAACTTGGGGTGGGGGCGAGAGTTAAGCAGAGGGAAATAGGATACAGGCAAGAGACCATGGCGCTATCACAGAAATGCCCGCAATTTGTTAATGTGGGAGATGTGGCTTTGGGGGAAACCAGGTTACCTCTTGTCTTTTATGATTTGGGAGTCTTTAGCTTATGTAGGTGCAAGCTATGGGTATAGATAGAAGCAGGGAGATTGTATGGAGAAAATGATTAGGAACAAAATGCTGAAAAGCACCAATATTTAAGAGTCAGGTCGAAGAAGAGATGGATTGGCAAGAGAGGTAGGAGAAAAGCCTGGAGAAAGCAGTGAAGCTAAGGAGGGAGTGGCCTACAGTGTCAGTTAAGGTGAGGTCTGAAAATTTCTCATTAGATCTGATAATTGGGAGGTCCTCTAAAGACTTGTTTGTGAACTTTTAGTGAGGTAGAAGGGGGCAGAATTTGGATTGCAGTGGCTTGAATAAATGGAGGTTGAGACAAGAGGATAGTTCTGTACCCTCAGCAGCGAGCATGCTATCTGAAATATAGTAGTCACTCATTAAATTCTGTTTAATGATAATACCATACTCAAACCTAGAGAGGGAGCTGAAAGAAAATCACAGAGGATGATAACCTATAGAGGGAGCCGAAAGAAAATCACCAGGAGTGTTACCCTATAGAGGGAGTCGAGAGAAAAGCACCTGATACTAACCACACGCTTTAATAACCTCTAGGAGGAGCACCAAGCTTCCTGTCTTCCAGATACTTCTGAGGAAAACTTGCCTGAGGAGTCTTCGTCAAAACGAGTGCCACCCCTAGGTAATATTTACCATATACTTAATGAATGCCTTTTATTTGTGGCATGTGATACTGATGTTTCCATTTATGATAGTGGTATGAAGTTTTCTGTTGAAGTAAATTTAACAGATAGTATTTCTAAATATGTATATATATATATGTATGTATAAAATAAATATAAGAGAAAAAGTGAGTTAAAGAAACATCTTAAGTAAACAAATAGTGTGAGTGATTGCTATCTAGATATGGCCAAAATCTTGCAAGTAGAACGAATAAGAACTTTGATCCCAGAAAGTATAGAATCCTGGAGGAAGTATTGCTTAGTACTGTGGGTGTGAAGAGGTTAAAAGCGAGTCAGTGTGGAATGCTATTTTTTGGTCCCTTTTGGAATTCCCTCCTTTTGGGATTCTGCTCTTCTCCTATGAGGTGTGGTAGGAGAGTTCTGGCACCTCTCCTTTAGCTTTTAAGGTGATAATACTCTTTGCTCCCCTATACACCTTAAAGGTCAAGGGGGAACTTGGATGGGACTTAGGGAAAAGAGGCCTACCAAGCAGTTTTGGCCTGCTCTGTCCTAGACCTTAAATTTAAGGTTACCAACCATCCTAGTTTGCTCGGAACTGAGGGGTTTCTTGGGAGCTTTCAGTGCTAAAACAAGGAATGTCCTAGGCAAACTGAGGTGAGTTGGTTACCCTAAAAGGATTCACACCTTCCTTAGGTATGGTTTTCCATTGGGTTGTATTTTTCTTATCTTCTTCAACTGACTAAAGGAGTGGTATATTACCAGAGCTGAGGTTAGAATGTAGCCCTCAGAAAAAGAAGCTTCTGGTCTGGGTCACTGAGGTCTGCCTACTTTGGGGAAAAGGAGTTTTTAATCTAACCCATCAGGTGACTACGCTGAAGTTTGGGGTGAGAGCTGTGCTTATTAAAATACTTCTTTGATTCTGTCCTCCTGGGCATTGATCTCCCTCCAGGACCTAGAGGGTGGGGATGGAAGGAGGGGTAACTATGGCTGTTAGGTGGTGAGTCCAGAGAATTTAGGATTTGTAATCCTGACCATGTATATTTCTTTCTCAAAGACAAAACGAAAGTGTTTAAAAGTTATTTTCCTGGGCGGTGCAACAGTGGCTCAGTGGCAGAATTCTTGCCTGCCAGGCCAGAGACCCGGGTTCAATTCCCGGAGCCTGCCCACACCAAAAACAAACAAACAAAAAGTTATTTTCCTCTTTATTAGTGGTTTTCTTCACTATACATTTTTAAATTATGAAGGAAAAATGCTCATTATAAAAAGTTGAGACCTTGTAGAAGTTTGCAAGTGAAAAGAAAACTCAGTCTTCCTATCCACAGTGTAATAGTTTGATGTGTATACCTAATTACCTTTTTCTATATATATATATACAAATATATTTATAATAGATAAATATGCATATTTTAAAGCTTTTTATTGAAGTATAACATACATATAAAAAGTATACAGCTTGATAAATTATCACAAACTGGAAACACCCATAAACCATCACCTAGGTTGACACAGAACATTCCAAAAGCATCTCCTAATGTCTGCTCCCGTCCGTTTACTTTTCTATAAATTATCACAAATAGAATGAATCCAATGTAACCATCACCCAGGTTGTTATAGAACATTCTAGAACCCCAGAAGCGCCCCCTAAGGCCCACTTCCAGTCATTAAACCATCATTTAGACTAACATAGAACATTCTAGAACCCCAGAAGCATCACCTAATACCCACTCTTATCCATTCACTCTTTTATGAATTGTCACAAACTGAATAAAAGCATATGAACATCACCCAGGTTAAAGAATAGAACATTCCAGAACTTTAGCAGCATTCCTTAATGTCGTTTTCTGACCATTCATTCTCAGTGAATTATCACTAATTGAATACATTCATGTAACCAGTACCCAGGTTAGGAAACAATATTCTGGCATCCCAGAAGTGCCCCCTCATTTCCTCTTAATAGTCTCCCACCTTCCTCCACAAAGATAACCACTAATCCTGACCTCTAATGCCTTAGATTAGTTTTTGCCTGTTTTTAAGCTTTTGATGAATGAAATAAAAAATTATCTACTCTTTTTTTCTGACTTCTTTAACTCAATGTTGTGAGATCAATCCATATATTGCACATACCCCACATACCTATATATGTGTGTGTGTGTGTGTGTGTGTGTGTGTGTGTGTATACTGCATATGTTATTTGGTATCTTGTTTTTCTAACCCGAAAATATATCATGAACAACTCTCACTGAGGTCTGTATTTAAATCTACTTCATTTTTATCAACTGTATAATATTCCTTATATGGACATGCCATAATTTATTTACTAAAACTCAACTGATGGCCATTTGGATTCTTTATAATTATTAGTATGCACAAGTAATAACTTATTGTATATTTATCCTTGCTTCTTTAAATATTTCTGCAGGAAAAATTCTTAGAAGGGATATACCGCCGGATCAAAGGGTATGTACATTTTATTTATTATTTTTTGTGAGGGTATGTACATTTTATTCATTATTTTTATTCGAAAATGCAATCCATGCTTAGTGTAAAAAAATTAAAACAATAAAAAGGACATATGGGAAAGTAAACCTTCTTCCCACCCTTGACATGCCCTATAAGGTCCTTCCTGAGAGGCGTTGAATGTTCTGAGCTTCTTGTGGGTTCTTCCAGAGATGGTGTGTGCATAACACATGCTTTTACATATTTTTATAGGCATTGCTTAAAACCATACTTCTACCCCACCCACTTATAATCTTGTGAACAGGGTTATGAAAGTTTCCATTCCCCCATAGAAATGAATCAAAGTTCTGGGAAGATTTGAGTAAAAAAGAAGAAGAATTTGTCTGCCTATTTATTTGTAAGCTAGTTTGTGTATAGGATATACATTTGAATGTTTCAAAATTCAAAAGCCATAAAAGGGCAGTGAAATGTCTCCTCACCTTCATCCACCAACTACCATAGTTCCTCTCCCCCAGAGTAATCCTGTTTTCAGTTTCTTGTGCATCCCTATCAACTTTACATGTGTAGATTTGTTTTTTCCAAATGTTGACACAAATGGTAGCATCCTTGTGTTAGCCAGCTATTATTCCATAACCTCACCCATTCTCCCACCCTGAAAACCTTAGAAACTTAAAACAACAATTATTCATCATTTCTCATGAGTCTTTGGGTAAGCTGGATGGTTCTGTGGTTCAGGGCCAGGCTTATCTGATCTTGGCTGATCAGTTGATGAGTCTAGAATGGCCTTAAGGATTACTTAACTCTACTCCACATAGTCTCTCACCCTCTAGCAGTCTAGTCTGGGCTTGTCTTCAGTGCAGTGTCAGGATTTCATGACAGTAGAAACACACAAGGCCTCTGTAAGCCTATGCTCAGACACAGCACACCATAACTTTCGTCATATTCTGTTCTGATCCAAGCGAGTCACAAGGCCAGCCCAAATTCAAGGGATGCAAGTAGTTGCAAAGTCACATTGCAATGGGTATGGATTGAGGGAGGTGAGGAATCAGGGCCATTTATTAATCAAACAGAATACTATAGGTATTGTTCTGTACCTTACCTTTTCCAGCTAACCTTATATTTTGAGATAATTTCATATTAGTCCACAGAGAGCTTCATTTGAAAATTCCATTTATTTTGCTTGTGCCCTTTCGAAGAATATTTAGATTGTTTCCAATCTTTTGCTATTATCTAACAGTGCTGCAATGAATAATATTGAACATATATCAGGTAAATTCCTAGAAGTGGAATTATTGGGTCAAAGGGTATGTATATTTATAATTTTGATAGATATCTCTGAATTTAATTTTAAAAAAATCTTCAACTTTTTATTTAGAAAAATTCCAAACCTCAGAAAAGTTGAAAGAATAGTACATGAACATTCTAATACCTTTCACCGAGATTAAGCAGTTGTTGACATTTTTGCCACATTTGTTCTCTCTCTCTCTTTCACTCTCTCTCTGCACATAACATATGGAGATGTATATATACATAAGATGTATATATGTTTTTTCCAAACCACTTGAAAGTAAGTTGCAGATGTCAGGACACTTTTTCAGCCTTTATCACTTAAAAACAAAAGCATTTACCTAAATAACCATAATGTTATCACACAAGAAATCTAACATTGGTAAAATAATATTATATAATACACAGTCCATATTCAGCTTTCCCAAGTTGCCCCAATAATTTCTTGTAGAGCTTCTTTTTTCAAGCAAGGATCTGAAAATCAGTATCAAAGATCACAGAATTAATTTAGTTGCCATGCCTCTTTGGTTTTTTTCTCTTAAAACAGTTCCACACTTTTTTCATCTTTCGTGAAATATTCATTTTTTTTTTTTTTTTTTGCATGAGCAGGCTCTGGAAAATAAACCCAGGTCTCCAGCATGGCAGGCGAGAACTCTGCCACTGAGCCATTGCCCACCCTTGTATATGTTTTATAATTTGCATTTGTCAAATTATTTCCCTATGATTAGATTCAGGTTGAACATTTTTGGCAAGAATATACCACATGGGTGACTCCCTTTGCATCCCATCAGGAGGTACATGTCAGCTTGTCCAATCAGTGATGCCAAGTTTGGACACTTGGTCAAGGTAGTGTTCTCCAGATTTCTCCACTGTAAAGGTACTATTTCCCCTTTGTAATTAACATTAAAGTATGACCAGGTGCATGTCCAGTTTCCCAACACCTTTTTCACCTGGTAGTTTTAGCATTCATTAGTGATCACTACCTGAATCAGTTTTTATTATGCTGGCTACAAAATAATGTTTTCCCAATTCCATGATCCCTTCTACATTATGAGTTAGCATTCTTCTGAAAAGAAAGATGCCCCTCCTTTTTGCATCTCACTTCAAATTTCTTTTATTCAACTTGTTATAATCCTTTGCCATTATGTACCAGTGCATGAATAGACAGATCAATCACAAAGCAGGAAGTTCAGACATAGACCCAAGTGTATACCTAAATGTAATATATAATGAAGGTGGTATACCAAAATCACTGGTGCGAAGGTGGACTTTTAAATAAATGCTGTCAGGATAACTAGATAGCCATTTGGATAAAAAGATAATTTGACCCAGACTGTCTTGTTTAAACTGATATCCGAAGCTGCATGCCCAAAGTAAATGATCAATAAACATTTGTTGAATGAATGAATGAACAAACTACTTCATCCTTATACTAACCAATGGGGCCTGCTCCTTAGTAGTTGAATGAATGAATGAATGCATGAAGTGGAGTCATGGAGTACAGTCTGCATCCATTTTCCTCTTTTGTGCCCTCTCACCCCTCCTCTTTCAATTCTTGCTAGTTTCCATGGCGAAATCTATCTCCTGTTTTCTCCCTAAATCCCATTCCATTTCTATCTGCTAAATAAAGTAAAACCTTAAGCACGACCTGTAAGCATAAAATTCATACCTAAATGAAAAAATAAGTTGTTAGCTTTGAAGAGATATTAGATGTTAAGATTTCAAGTGCTACCAATGTTTATAGCAGCGTTATTTACAATTGCAAAGAGATGGAAACAGCCAAAATGTCCATCAACAGACGAGTGGCTAAACAAACTGTGGTATATACGTACGATGGAATATTATGCAGCTTTAGGACAAGATAAACTTATGAAGCATGTAATAACATGGATGGACCTAGAAAACATTATGCTGAGTGAGTCTAGCCAAAAGCTAAAAGACAAATACTGTATGGTCCCAATGATGTGAACCGACATTCGAGAATAAACTTGGAATATGTCATTGGTAACAGAGTCCAGCAGGAGTTAGAAACAGGGTAAGATAATGGGTAATTGGAGCTGATGGAATACAGACTGTGCAATAGGACTAGATACAAAAACTCAAAAATGGACAGCACAATAATGCCTAATTGTAAAGTAATCATGTTAAAACACTGAATGAAGCTGCATCTGAGCTATAGGTTTTTTGTTTTTTTTTTTTTTACTATTATTATTACTTTTATTTTTTTCTCTATATTAGCATTCTATATCTTTTTCTGTTATAATGCTAGTTCTTCTAAACCGATGCAAATGTACTAAGAAACGATGATCATGCATCTATGTGATGATGTTAAGAATTACTGATTGCATATGTAGAATGGTATGACATCTAAAAAAAAAAAAAAAAATGGTCAGCACAATACTGCCTAAATGTAATGTAATTATCTTGGAACGCTGAATGAAGCTGCATCTGATCTATAGTTTTTTTTTTTGTTTGTTTTGTTTTTTTTATTTCTCTTATATATTTTTGTACTTTTTATTTTTATTTGTGTTTTCTCTCTGTGTTATCACTTTATTTCTTTTTCTGTTGTAGTGCTATTTCTTTCTCTAAATCGATGCATATGTACTGAGAAATGATGACCATACACCTATGTGATGATATTAAGAATTACTGATTGCATATGTAGAATGGATTGATTTCTATTGTTGTGTTAGTTAATTTTTTTAATTAATAAAAAAAAAAAAAAGATTTCAAGTGCTTGAAAATGCCCTACTTCATCTTCCTGTAATTATTTCCTCAAGCACCAAAACTCAAGAAAACTTAAAAATAATTTCTTGTTAAAATCATTCTAACATTTATCTAATTTTTTTTTATCTAATTGCTAAAACTTCTTCCTGCAACTTCATTGCAAACCTATGGTATTTTAGCTTTAGTTTTGTGAATTGACTTGGGACTCAAACCACTTTTACTTTGTTTCTTCAAGAAAATGCATTCCAGACACACACACACACACACACACACACACACACACAAATATCAATAAAAAGTTTGAAATGTAGCACACTGATAAGTTTGGGGGATTGCCTGTTGGTTGAATTTGTTAATGAGCCCTTAAGTAATTGTCCTACTTTCCAACCACTAGAAGTCCTTGATGTATTTTATTATTACATTTAATTTTCAATATGCACCATAAGAGTTTACTTATATATGGATTTTTTTTAACCTCAGAACTTGAATGGGATGCAATTTTACCAGCCTAAATAAACAGGCTTCTGGCCCCTGGCAATTATTTTAAAAGAAACTTTTTGGTGTTAGATCCTATTTTCTCTAATTCTGAAATTATAGGTTGATCCAATAAATGTTACTTTGAAATTTTATTCAGTTGAAAGTCACTAGAGAAAAATCATGTGTATTGGACTAGAACAGCTTGAGTCTGCTACAAATCTGTTTAATCCCTATCTATGTGTATAGTTAGGAATTTTATTAGTCTATATAAATAAACTTACAGCTTAGCAGCAGTTTAAAAGTGTAAAATGACATTTTGCAGGGTTTTTAAAAAAGTCTGATGAATGTGAATATAAATTGAATTGGGGCAACTAACAGTTTGGGTTAAATTTAGGTTGCAAACTTTAAATAATTTATTGTAAAAATACTGTATGCTGAGATATCATTACACACGCACTAGAATGGCCGTTAGAAAAAAAAAACAACAGAAAATGACAAGTGCTGTAGAGGATGTGGAGAAAGAGGCAGATTTATCCACTGTTGGTGGGAATGTAAACTGGTGCAACCACTGTGGAAGGTAGTTTGGCGGTTCAGCAATTCCTTGGGAAGCTAAGTACAAAATTGCCATATGACCCAGAAATTCCATTGGTAGGTATAAATTCAGAGGAACTGAAGGCAAGGACATAAACAGACATTTGCACACTGATGTTTACAGTAACATTATACACGATTGCCAAGAGATGGAAACAGCCCAAATGTCCATCAACAGAAGAGTGGCTAAACAAGCTGTGGCATATACACATGAGGGAATATTACACAGCTGTAAGACAGAATAGAGTCATGAAGCATGTAACAACGTGGATGGACCTTGAGGACACTATGCTGAGTGAAATTAGCCAGAAACCAAAAGGACAAATACTGAATGGCCTCATTAATAGGAACTAAAATTAATGAGTGAACTTTGGGAGTTAAAGTTGAGAACATAGGTTATCAGGAGAAGGAGGGCAGAGACTGGGCAAAAAAAAAAATACTGTATGCTTGTTGGAGAATATATGAAAAATAATGGAAAATAGAAAAATAAATTTTAAGTGAAAATTTTAAGGAAATCATACTCACATAAGGCAAAGATTGCTATATATTCGTGGGTTTTTTTGTAGATAATTAAACCCACACTCTATATATACTTTGTTAGTTTATAAAAGTGCCCAAACATTGAGAGTATTTTTTTTTTTTTTTTTTTTTTTTTTAGACAGAGAGAAGGAAGGAAGGATAGAAGGAAGGAAGGAAGGAAGAAAGGGAAACATCTTTAAACATTTTCTTGTTTTATTGTATTCTGTTTCTCCGTTTTTGTTACATGGGCTGGGGCCGGGAATCGAACCGAGGTCCTCCGGCATAGCAGGCAAGCACTTTGCCCGCTGAGCCACCGCGGCCCGCCGAGAGTATTTTTTAAAGAAAAAAAAATTGTCATGCAATGTATTTAAGTTTTACTGGTTAGCACACGACTGTGATGAATGAGTTGAGACTCCTAAGTCTAGCAATCAATCCATACAAGTCCTGTTTCGATTACCTGCAGATGTCAGTGTAGATCTGAGTGTGGTTCCACAGTTTATTCCAGGGTGTGGTAGGACTATCAAAGTTCAGTAGTGAACCAGTTGCTCATTAAACAAACACCAGGTTACTTTGGATGAGAAATATGAGCTGCAAGGGCTTTAAGTCCTCAAAATTTATTTTTACAAAATTTTAATAAGCATGGATATCATTCTCTGGTTACATAGTTCACAGAAGCTTGTGCTCTCTTGTTCCCACCCCTGATTGTTTGACCAGCCTTTCTTAAATTAGCTATAGTGCTGGAGAAGTGGAGTTAATGTAGTTGGGCTTATTAAATTTGACTTCGACCCAGATGGCGAGTCTGAGGGATGTGTTACGAACTCTGTTGGTTTACTTTCTGCTGTTATCGCATATTTAAACACACATTTTAAAGCCAGTAATTCCAGCTCAGAAAGCGCATCGTCTTTGCCATTCTTTCCAACTCTTCCTTTCTACAAGATTCTACTCTTTCATCCAACTTCACAACATAAAAAGTCAGAGCGTTTATTAGGCTAAGAAACTGTCCGAGAGACGTGCAATGCCTCATTATGTCAAAACACCGTTCTTTCTCAGGCCTTGACACAAATCTACCATCTGTTTCATAAACTAGCAAGCTTCCTCTCAGCTATAATTTGCTATATATATATTGGTACATAAATTGTTGATAGCTTATGTTTACCTAGCAACAGAATCTGTTTGGCAGAAGGCTTGGGAAAGGAGGCCTTGTGGAGGCTTTTCCTTTTTTTTTTTAATAAAGCAGTTTCTTCATCTACAAATTTCTTTTAAGCACAAGAAAGGCAGATGGGGTGGCCCAATCTGCCTTTTATAGCATTTTAACCCAAATTGCTTCGTAAATGCCCACTTTGGGGGTGATTTTTGCTACTTTGATTGCCTTGTGTGTAACTTAATGCCCTCTTTTAAATTTATTTTTTCTTTTACAAGAAAGTGTTTTAGTTTCCCAGCTGATAAAATAAATACCTTATAATGGGTTGGCTTAAACAAGGGGAATTTATTGACTCACAGTTTTGAAGCTAGAAATCCAAAATCAGGGCATTGGCAAGGTGAAGCTTTCTCTCCAAGACTGATGCATTCTGGGGTTAGCTACAGGTGATCTTTGGTACTTGGCCTTTCCATCACAATCATCATCTATCACAATATCAATGCACATGGCAGCATCTTCTTTCTTTTCCAGTTCCATTGACTTTTAGCTTCTGGCTGCTCCTGTGACTTCTATCTGTCCTTCTCCATAAGGCCTCCAGTAATGGGATTAAGACCCGTCCTGATTCAGTAGGGTCATCCCTTAACTGAAGTAACTTCATCAAAAGGTCTTATTACACGGAGATTCACACACACAGAAATGGATAAAGATTAAGAACATGTTTTTCTGGGGTACATAACTCCAAGTCAACACAGCAAGCTTTGTACAAATCACCGTTGAAAACTGTCTTGATCATGTATCTGGAAAACATCACTGAGCTTTGATACTGCCCACATCTGTCCAATGTCAATTTTTCCTGATTTCCAAGTGCTTTTAGAGCTAGTTGTGTGTTTTGGACGTTGAAGTAACATTTCAAGAACATTGATCAGGACTTGGAGGTCTTTAATAAAAGTTAGGTATAACAAAATCAAGCACCATGCACTGTGTCATCTGCATTACTTTAATTTTCATTTATCAGAATTAGCTGTGTATTTCTACCTACCCCTTTCTTAGTTTTCTAATCAGCAGAGCAGTGAGTCTGCTGGGAAGAAAATCCTCTGAGTTCCCTTCACATTGCTTATAGACCTAATGTGTTATTAAAGTTTGGAGGGTACTTTGTGCATTCATTTTGAGAAGGAAAGGAAGTTGTTATCTGTCAGCTTCCTTCATGAAACACCAAGGCATAATCTGTTTTGGGCTTATTGCATGAAATTGCTCTTGGGTGAAAGTGACTGTTTTTTCATTTTGACCTATGTTTTAGTTTGCTAGAGCTGCCGGAATGCAACATACCAGAGATGGACTGGCTTTTAATAAGGGGATTTATTTAGTTACAAATTTATAGTTCTTCAGAGGAAAGGCAGCTGGCTTTACTCTGGCTTTCTCTGTCACATGGGAAGGCACATGGTGAATGTCTGCTGGGCATCTCTCCAGGCTTCTGGGTTCAAACTGCTTTCCCCGAGGTGATTCCTTTCTGCATCTCCAAACATCTGGGTCTGAGCTCCGAGTGCTGAGATGAGGTGTACTGAGCTGCTGAGCTCTCTTCTGACCTTTCTCTTTTAAGCCTCAAACTAATTCAATGAAACATCACTCATTGTGGAAGGCACCCCCACTTAGCCAACCATAGATGTAATCAGCCATAGATGACTTTCACAAGGCTGATGATTTAAGTCCACAGAACAGAACAACGGGGCATCATCACCTGGCCAATTTGATACCTGAATCTGATTATCACAACCTACAACTAGTTCAGTGTAGTGTGGTTCACCATAAAGAGACAATGCAGGCATTACCACTCAAAAAAGAAGAAATCAAAAGGAAAGAGAACTACTGTACCATCCTGAGACTGTGAAGCTAGTCATAAGAAAAGACAGTGGTGGAGTATGATAGGGACAAAGCTTCTTTGGCCAAAGTCTTCCCATATTGATCATATTGCAGTCGTTTTTGTTTTTGTCTCCTTCAGTTCCCTGACTCTTCATGCCCAGAGCTTTCCTCAGTACTACAGCCTCTGCTATCACTGTAGGACAGGACTGATAGCTTCTATCAGAGTTAGATGATCTCCACAGTGCTGCAAGGGACATGGGCATTAGTTGGAATAGGGAAGAGGATTTCTTTGCATCACTTGGGGCATTCACTGATAATAGAAACCTTTATTCTTGGTGCTCTTCCATTCATGCCAGTTATGTAGGTGAGAAATTAGCAACTTGAACTGTGAGATTGAGACCCGTTTTCATAGAGAAGACCGTTAAAGGCAAAAGAGAGAAGATAAACTCATCAGAGAAAGGCTGGTAGTAGAAGAGCAGAGGATTGTGCTTTTGAGACAGGAGGAAGATGTAGGAAGAAGGATCCTGGAGGATTAAGGAAGGAAGCCAATTATCTCAGTGAATCAATGCTTCTTTTTATATTATTTTTAAAAATATTTTTATTGTGGGATTTTCACACATATACAGTCCATACATGGTATACAATCAGTAGCTCACCATATTATCACATAGTTGTGTATTCAAAACCATGATCATTTTGGGAACATTTGCATTACTCCAGAAAAAGAAATAAAAAGAAAAAAAAAAACTCATACATCCCATACTCCTTACCCCTCCTTCTCATTGACCACTAGTATTTCACCCAATTCTTTACCCTTTATCTCCCCCTGTATTATTTATTTTTATCCTAATTTTTTTACTCATCTGTCCATACCCTGGATAAAAGGAGCATCAGACACAAGATTTTCACAATCACACGGTCAGTTGTAAAAGCTTTAATGTTATACCATCGTCTTTAGGAATCAAGGCTACTGACTACTGGAACAAAGCTCAACAGTTTCAGGTACTTCCCTCCAGTCACTCCAATACACCATAAACTAAAAAGAGATATTTATATAATGCATAAGAATAACCTCCAGGATAACCTCGTGATGCTGAAATCTTTCAGTCACTGAAACTTTGTTTTGTCTCATTTCTCTCTTCCCACTTTTGGTCAAGAAGTCTTTCTCAATCCCCTGATGCCGGGTCCCAGCTCATCCTGGGTATTCTGACCCATGTTGACAGGGAGATTTATACCTGTGGGAGTCTTGTCCCATGTAGGGGTTAGGGCTATATGTTCACCTGCTGAGTTGGCTTAGAGAGGCCCTGTCTGAGCAAAAAAGAGGTTCTCTGGGGGTGACTCTTATAAATAATTATAAGTAGGCTTAGCTTCTCCTTTGCAGGAATAGGTTTCATAGGGGAGAACCCCAAGATCGAGGGCTCAGCCTATTGATTTGGTTGTCCCCACTGCATGTGAGAATATCAGGAATTCTCCAAATGGGGAAGTTGACTATTTCCTCCTTTCTCCCCAGTTCCCCAAAAGGATTTTGCAAATAGTTTATTCTCTGTGAAATTACTATGAGATATATTGGGGCATCACATTACCCTGATACAAAATTATACAAACCTATAAGATCTCATGCCCTATTCAAAATTCCATGTATTTATTAACCAACGCTTCTTAAGTAACGGTGATATGCCAGGTATAGGAGGTAGAAGAAACACCTTAGAGAGGAGAAATTTGAGGCAGACAAGGACTGAAAAAAAAGGGTGGGGGATATAACTCAAAAGTCTTTAGTGGCTTCATTTCTGTGAAGGTACAGAAGTCAGATTGCAGAGGACCACGAAAGGAATGTGCACTCATCCTAGAAGTTTGGCAGGATTTGGAGACTGGTAGCCAGAAGGACAGTAGGGTCATTGTTGCTGCTATTGATGATGATAATGTATAGTTTGCCTGAGATTGAAGGAAAGAAATCAGAGAACATTATTGAGCAGTGGTGTCTAGTAGAACTTTCTGCAGTGATGGAAATGCTGTGTATCTGCAGTATCCCACACTGTTGCCACTAGCCTTTTGTGGCTATTAAGCACTTGACATGTGGTTCATCCGGTTGAGAAACTGAATTTTAAATTTTAATTCACATAAACTTTAATAGCTATGTGCGGCTAGTGGCTACCATGTAGGTAGTGGAAGTCTATAAGGAGAGGATAAATGAGGGGTAAGAAAATGGGAAGGAGTGAATTCCAGAGCAGACAAGGAGAAGATAACTTAGAGATTATTCAGGAAAAGTTTTCATATGATGTGACAGATGTTCTCACATCTCCAGTGATTGGCAGCTATGGGAGTTCAGACCCATACTTCCATTTTTTCAGTAATTGTCAAGTCCATGTGCTAAGAATGGGGGAGTTGGGGGAGGAAGAGTTGGGGGCCAAGTCTACAAGTCTCTACCTGGATCAAATTTGCCTTGGGCCAAATGTGTGCAATTCCATATAATTTTCTTTTTTAAAAAATATTATTATTGTAAAATCTTAACATACAAACATATATTCTTTTTTATTAATTTTTTTATTCTTTAAAAAACTATAACACCAAACAAACGCAAGCATTCTTAATTTTTCATCATTCCGTTCCACATATATAATCAGTAATTCACAATATCATCACATAGTTGCATATTCATCATCATGATCATTTCTTGGAACATTTGCATCTATTCAGAAAAAGAAATAAAAAGAAAACAAAAAAATTCATACATACCATACCCCTTACCCCTCCCTTTCATTGATCACTAGCATTTCAATCTAATTTATTTTAACATTTGTTCCCCTATTATTTATTTTTATTCCACGTTTTCCTCGTCTGTTGATTTTCACAGCCACACAGTCACATTGTGAAAGCTATGTCATTATACAATCATCTTCAAGAAACATGGCTACTAGAGCACAGCTCTACATTATCAGGCAATTCCCTCTAGCCTCTCCATTACATCTTGACTAACAAGGTGATATCTATTTAATGTGTAAGAATAACCTCCAGGATAACCTCTTGACTCTGTTTGGAATCTCTAAGCCATTGACACTTTATTTTGTCTCATTTCACTCTTCCCACTTTTGGTCGAGAAGGTTTTCTCAATCCCTTGATGCTGAGTCTCAGCTCATGCTAGGATTTCTGTCCCACGCTGCCAGGAAGGTCCACACCCCTGGGAATCATGTCCCATGTAGACAGGGGAATGGCGGTGAGTTTGCTAGTTGTGTTGGCTGGAGAGAGAGGCCACAACTGAGCAACAAAAGAGGTTCTCTTGGGGGTGACTCTAAGGCCTAATTTTAAGTAGGTTTGACCTATCCTTTGTGGGGTTAAGTTTCATATGAACAAACCCCAAGATTGGGGGCTCGGCCTATAGCTTTGGTTGTCCGCACTACTTGTGAGAATATCAAGAATTCAACTTGGGGAAGTTGAATTTTCCCCCTTTCTCACCATTCCCCAAAGGGGACTTTGCAAATACTTTTTTATTCACGTGTTCAAATCATTCTGCGATTTATTGGGGCATCACTCTGGACAAACCAACAAAATCTCATGCCCTACTCAAGGTTCCATGTACTTATGGTATTCAATTAAGCTGTCTACATAAGTTATATTAGGAAATGCACTAGTCAAAATATAAATTTTGTACCAAATAAACATTTTTTGCTTTAGTCTCACACATAAGTTGAAATTTTAAAATATTAATTATTATTTTCAACACTCTGCAGTAATGACATTCCTTTGTTCTTCCCCATGCAAAAACATTTTTTAAATTTGTACATTTAGTCACTATCAGTATACACTCTAGGCATTCCTAGATTATACCATCTCAGTCTTTATTGTCTATCTTTCTTTCTGATTTCATTTGTCCCCCAGCCCTCCTCCTTCTATCATTCTCACATTCAGCTTCATTCAGTGTTTTAACATAATTCAAACATATATTCTTGACATAAAAGCATTCCATACATGGTGTACAATCCATGGCTCACAATATCACCACATAGTTGTATATTCATCACAATGATCATTTTTTGACATTTGCATCACTCCAGCAAAAGAAATAAAAAGAAAAAACTCATACATACCATACCCCTCACCCCTTCCTCTCATTGACCACTAGTGTTTCCATCTACCTAATTTATTTTACCCTTTGTCCCCCCTATTATTTATTTATTTATTTATATCCATATTTTTTACTCATCTGTCCATATCCTGGATATAAGTAGCATCAGACTCAAGGTTCTCACAATCACACAGTCACATTGTAAATGTTATATCTTTATACAATTGTCTTCAAGAATCTAGGCTACTGGAACAGCTCAAAAGTTTTAGGTACTTCCCTCTAGCTACTCCAATACACCATAACCTGAAAAGGGATATCTCTATATAAGAATAAACTCCAGGATAACCTCTTGACTCTGTTTGAAATCTCTCAGCCACTGAAACTTTAATTTGTCTCATTTATCTCTTCTCTCTTTTGGTCAAGGACGCTCTTGATCTCTTGATGCCGGTTCCTGGCTGTTCTAGTTTGCTACCTGCTAGAATGCAACACACCAGTAATGGATTGGCTTTCAATAAGAGGGGATTTATTTAGTTGACGTATAGTTCTTCAGAGGAAAGGCAGCTAACTTTCATCTGAGGTTCTTTCTTACATGGGAAGGCATGAGACGATCTCTGCTGGCCTTCTCTCCAGGCCTCTGGGTTCCAACAACTTTCCCCGGGTGATTCCTTTCTGCATCTCCAAAGGCCTGGGCTGAGCTGTGAGTGCTGAGATGAGGTATACTGAGCTGCTTGGGCTGTGCTATATTGAGCTCTCTCATTTAAGCATCTACCCAATTAAATCAAACATCATTCATTGCAGCAGGCACACCTCCTAGCTGGCTACAGATGTAATCAGCAACAGATGAGGTTCACATGCCATTGGCTCATGTCCATAGCAATAGAACTAGCCACCTTCACCTAGCCAAGTTGACACCTGAACCTAACTACCACACTGGCTTATCACAGGCTTTCTGTCCCACGTTGCCAGGGAGATTTACACCCTTGGGAGTCGTGTCCCATGTAGCAGGGAAAGCAGTGAGTTCACATGCTAAATTGGCTTAGAGTGAGAGGCCATATCTGAACAACAAAAGAGGTTCTCTGGGGGTGACTCTTAGGCCTAATTTTAAGTAGGCGTAGCCTGACCTTTGCAGGGATAAGTTTCATAAGGGCGAACCCCAAGATCGAGGGCTCGGCCTATTGATTTGGTTGTCCCCACTGCTTGCGAGAATATCAGGAATTCTCCAAATGGGGAAGTTGAATTTTCCCCCTTTCTTCCCATTTCCCCAAGGAGAGTTTGCAAATACTTCTTTATTCACTGTTCAAATCACTCTGGGAAATAATATTCTTTTTGAAATAGGAAACAAACTGGAAGAATCTGGAAAAGATCATTATGCAGTTTCAGTGTAGAAAGCTATGCTTATGTGTGTCTCAGCAGGTATGTTACTATACCTTAAATATTTCCTAATAAATTCCATTGTTATTTCTAGAGAATTTAAGCCTTGATGTTATAAAATCTATTTGAAAGAATCTCACCAGACTGGTTGGGCCCCATCATGCCATGTGGTGTTTGGTGGTGTTTGGTTAGAGTGATCTGCCAGATTCTGTCGCTTATCCTCTGCTCATTCCCAGTGCTGGAGAGCTTTGGGGCAGCTATTTAACCCATTTCTGGTGGGGGTGGGACTTCCTTATACCACTGTGGAAACCCATTGCTATTTAACTAACACCCTTTCAAGATGCCACTGGAGGCCAGGGGCAGGAGATACTTATTGCAATATAGAGCCTACTTGTGGGAATGGGGAAAAATTAAAGAAACAAGCAGATAGGAATGGAAACTAATCAGCTAGGGTTTATCTGTGTGTCAACAACATCAAAAGAATTATGAATTGAAGAGACTTTAAAGTCCAGGTATTATAGGCGACAATTTAAAATCTTGATTTCTTCATAGAACTATCTCACCAAGGTCAAAAGTTTAATTTCAGGGATAAAAATACATACTTTGGCTAACTAGGCAATCATGTGCCTACGTCCATGTGAGTATTTGGTTCTTGTTTTCAATGCTGCCTAATACTCTTGGAAGAGAATGGATTATGTCAAAGCCCATGATGAGCAACCCTGATTAGAACTCTTCCTCTAACATGGAGATTTAGAAAGAGCACAAAAATTTCACTTTCTGTTTTCCAAAGGCCAAAAAGGGCAACATGACTTCTCCTCTATCCTATATAGTTCCAGCCAGGGCTTTAAAGAGAAATAAAATAGATGTTTAATTTTCAACTTGCCAATATCAGACCTAGGTGATTGACTTGCCATTTGTTTCATCCATCAAGAAAGGTGATATGCTATAAGATATCAAGATATTCCCCCTATTTTAATCCCTAAAACTAGGTTAATTCAACCTGATTGAGTAACCCCAGTAGCTACAACCAAATTAAGATTCTAAAGATGAAGATAAAATCACCAAAAGTAGAACCTGGTATTCCTCTCACATATAAGGACATTTTAGAATTTCAGTTCATTTATTCAGACATTTGTTAAATATCTCCCAAGACCTCTCTTGACTCCAAATATCTCTCATTGGTGGTGAGAAGACAGGAAATTCAAAAGCAGTATAAGATATGAATCCAGTGCCCCCAAATCTTGTACTCTAGTTGGGGTACAGATCTGAAGCTTCTAGATTCAAGAATAATGAAGAACTAAATTACATGGTCAGGATCAGAAGTGTGACTGGAATATTTCCTTAAAGAGAAGAGTACTAACATGGAAAGAACCCTGGACTAGGATATCTAAGGCCCTCAATGACTGGATCTCAGCCTTAACCTCTCTAAGGTTTCAGTTTGTTTTTCCACAAAATGGAGATAGTGCTACCTGCTAAACTGACTCCCTTAGAGCTTCTTTGAAAATTAAACAAAAGGGATGTTGTAGGTAAGAGTCTTGCCCAGGGCGAGAGACTATACTGGATAATTTTGGAAGTTCTTTCCAACTCTTCAGATTCCATGATTTTGTGGAAATTAATGTGAAACTGCTTTGAAAAGTATAAAGTGGTATAAAATGTAAATTTTTTGTCATTATCATTATAAATGTCCCTTTTGGGTTCCGAGGGACTGTTCTCCCTACATCTGCTCATGGGCCCATCCCATAGCAAGTTTCCTGTCTTACAGGCCAGAGTTCTCTTCTTGATTCCATAATTTTTCTTTTAAAAATCAATAAACTGAGTAACCAGAGGAGAATTTCCCAAGGAGGTTCCTACTATTTCCCCACTCTCACAGATATTTATCTTCTCTTTCCTGACAGAGTGCAAACTTCATTATAGGCCACTGAACAAAATCATGTCTTCTTTTAAAATCGTTAAGCTTGGTGACCAGGCAACTCAAAATATAGCAGGGTGTTTCCCAAGGAGGTTAGGTCCCCACTGTCCCCACTTCCTCTCCACATTATCTTTTTTTCCCACTAGAATGCAAGCTGCCAGACAAACCACTGGACAAATGCTCTTTTGGCCTCCTGGACAGGCCAACCTTAACCACAGGAAGCAAGCAAGTGAACAGGCCACTCAGTGCAGATTGGCAATGGGTTAATGAGAGGTTTCATTTAACTCTAGGTGGTCAGTGGTGTTCCACTTCACCTCTCCCAGAGTATGTCATTGTCCTATATGATAAGGCCCAAGGGCAATACTCAGAAAAGAATTTAATGTGTTATACTTCAACTATGTATAAATTCCTCTGTGCTTCTCTTGCACTTACAGCCTCCTCTCTACCATTCCTGTGACTTAGTATATACTATCTTAGGTTTATAATTTTCCCAAATGATATGGCATGTATCCCTCACTAAAATCCTTATAGTCCCTTGAATATCGAGCACAATATTCCATACACAAGTTTCACTTGATTTGAAAAACAAATTCCCAGTAATGTAGAAAATATGATCTTTCAAAGTATTTACAGTCCAAAAGGAATTATACTGATACTAATCCAAGAAATTTGGAAGTTTATTCACTTCCACCCTTTCACTTTGAATATTACAGATTGGTTTAACAGGCCACCAAGCCTCACTAATGTTAATGTCTGGTTACTTCTGGCAGTCTTGATGTTGGGATCTAAGGTGGAGTTTGGGCATTAGTTAGCCTTGCCAGTGACTGTGCTATATCATCTATAATATACGATATGTGATATAGCTAGTGGAGCCAAACAAGTCACTTGGAGAGTGAATTATTGGCTTCCCGGACAGAAAAGGTATTGGGTCAAATCCAAAAACAGCACTGAATTTTCCTACTCTGTGAGCAGCAAGAAGAATGAGGGCCAAGGTGACCACAATCCTATCTAGCCTCTACATCTGCATTTACCAAGATGTTTTTAAAGTCCTTGATGTTAACTCCAGAAAGTCAGTAAAAAATGGACCCAAAACTGAAAGATGTAGAGGGTGCCTTCCTGTCTCTTGGGACAATTAGGCAGCCTGCCAGCCTGGCCAGCTGAGGGAAAACAAGGCCACCTGCCCAGGGAGACAAAGCAGAGGTCAGACAAAGAACCGAAAACATTCTGCAAGAGAGATGGGAGTTTTGAAAAATTAAAACAGGGTCAGGGAGGAAGCCAGTGATAGCCTAAGCCACAGGCCTATGGTTGTATACCCTCTAGAACAGGGTGTCACACTGAGCTCCACAAGTATTCCAGCATTGTCCGTGGTCAATGTGTGGAACCCTCAATCTTGGTTTTTATGAAGCTTTAGTGTCTCAGGCTGATTCATTTAAAAATCAACAAAAAACAGTAGAGGGGTGGGGAAGGGAAGATATTTTAGAGGCTTCTAACCTCCCTGTGAAACCAAAGCTAGTTTTTTAACCTAGCACCTTCAAACAAAGGGAGAACATATTAGCTTCCTTCTGGGAAAGGAAGGAACCAGGCTTACTGTGGTTTGAGTAGTGTTTGCTACTGAGGCATTATTAATCAGGGTCCTGACATAGCTGGAAAGGGCTGGTTTCCTCTTCATGTATAGCATCATAAAGGGGGCACAGCATTCAAACAAAAGGCCAAGGAAACCTCTCCCAAAGATCCTATCAACTACAGTTATGGACCAAGGAGTCTGGCCAGAAGGGAAAGCCCATTTTAGAAAAGTACCCTGTTTTTCCAGGCAGTGACGTTCCTGTTTCTCCGGAAATGATTATAGTTTCAAAGAGGTCACTGGTGTAGACCTAAGCCTCAGCTGGCTTTCAGGGAGTGGCCACTTATTCGTGGTAGGGTTATTTTTCATTATCCCCAGCATTAAGGAGCATAAGTACCCTACACTTAAGATGGTGGCCATTTTGGTTTGAGTCCCCACCAAGCATCTGTGACATTGTATAGAAAAAGTATAGTTTTGGGGATTGCTTCCAGCTCCAGTGTATAGAGTCTAATTGGTCCAAGCCAATCTTGGTAGTGCCATGCCCCTGGCCAATGATTGTCTCAGACATACCTGGCTACGAGGATTAGTTTGGGAATGGGCATGTGACCCAGTTCATGGCAAAGAGAGATGAGGGAAAGTCTGTTAAGAAAGAGGTCACTCTGCCTCCATATGTTTTCATACATGCATATAAAGTCTGAAACTGCTGCAGACATTTCATACAAGTGTGAGGATGAAGCAAACTCAAGGAGAAGGTCAGGACAAAGAGACAAGAAGGGAAAAGGAGCTGGGGCTACCATATTATGTTGAGCCTGTAGCCCACCTATCTCTGGACTTTCAGTTTTGTGAGCCAGTAGCTTTCTGATTTTGGAGGGGTAGATGGTGATGAGACAGGCTGGCTGGTCACTAAGACAGGAACTCCCAGATCACTCAGCAGTGACTGGGCCCTGGGAGACTGATAACACGCTAACTGCACTTACAGGAGACCATATCCAGAACACCAGTCTATTCTTTGACAATTGAAGGTATGCCTTTCTAGTGCCTGGAATACCTGTGTCCTCTAACTTCCTTTCCTAGTATCTTTTTCCTAAGAAACTAAGTTGGTGATAATAATAGCAACAACAGCAAAATAAAACCTCCCCAAAACGATAATAATTAGCTTAATTTTCTCAAGTTCACACAGCTAGTAAATAACAGAGCACAGGATTTAGGCTCTGATCTATCCAAGTCCAGTGCCCCAACTCTTAACTACTCATTTATCTAGCCTCTGGTGGCAATTAGTATGTTATTATGATTTAAAAAATAAAAAACAATAGCAAACTGTTAGTGAGCTCCAGCTATATGGCTGACCCTGCCCTAAGTACTCCACATGTATTACCTAATTGAATCCTTACCACAATCCAGTAGGAGTAGGCATTGTTATTATAGTTCCCATTTTACAAATGAGGAAACTGAGGCTCGGAGAAGTTAAGTAAATCCCCAAGGTCATATGGGTAATAAGTGGGCTATATGGGTAATAAATCTAGAGTAACTACTATTCTTTAAGGAATCATAATCAAGGGAGGATGGAGAAGAATAGCGCCTGAGGCGTTTCCTCTGTTTCTACTCAAAATATACCTTTCTGGGGTGGGCCACAGTGGCTTAGCAGGCAGAGTTCTTGCCTGCCATGCTGGAGACCCAGGTTTGATTCCTGGTGCCTGCCCATGTGAGAAGAAAAAATTATATATATTTATTATATATAATAAATATATATAATAAAATATTGTTTTTATACCTTTCTGATGGCCCAAAGAACTTGGCAGTGCTGTATACTTACTAGCAGTTTTCTTACAATCCCAATTTTTTCAGTAGTCACGCTCATTTACCAAAAACTCTTGTTAACCACATCAAGACAAGAACTGATTTTGTATTTGTTGACCTTTTCAACTGATGCCTTAATGATGGAGATTTTCGGAACCATTCTCAGTCTCTGGCTGATTTTGTGATTGGGTCTTTTTAGCACCCATAGTTGGATTTTTTTTTTTTTTTTTGGTTAATGTCGGTTTCAGAGGGAGAAATTGAAACTGTTTCTGCATCCTAGAAGTCCACCTGATTTGTATCCCATAGACCTATCTGTATTGTGTTCAGCAGTTTTGCGATGTTGTATTGCTCCATTCTTGCCTGAATTGTACATCTTGGCACCAAATTAAGTTTCTTTTGGTTCTTTATTGTATCTCTGTTTTCAAATTAAATTGTTTGAATTGTTTTATGTTTGGACATTCTCTCTTTCCCTGCAAAATGTCCAACTTTTTGCGGGTACTGACTGTTTTCTGCTTCCTACATATTTCCCACAGCACCAAACAGAATGTCAAGCACATAGTAAGCATTCAGTGAATGCTGATGGAATTGAATTATGAACTATTGTCTCATGTTCAGTCTTTCCTCAAGGGCCTTCAGTTAGAACATTTGGCCAGAATACCATACAGACAAACCTAAATTAGAGAAAAACATGCACTATATGTTAGAATCAAGGTTTCAGGTTCAGAATTTTTGCATTACCAAATGCTTCTGACTTCTTTTCAAATCAGTTAGTTATTATCTGGTCTCACAAGCCTTGCCTTTCTTTTCATAGCTTCTAGGTGAGAATTTTCTTTTCTTTGCCCCTTAATTTCACATTTTACTCTCTCAAACAATCTTTGGATGTTTTCCTTCTTGATGAAGAAGTTACCATGGTGGTCATCCCATAGTGGCTTTATGTGGAACATGTATCATCTCACTTCTGTCTTCACTTTTTTTTTTTAACATTGCCAGCTGCATGTAGATGACAACAGCTCGAAGGTGACAACAGAAATCCAAGGCCCAGACCTTGTCTTTGTAGTTTATACTCTAAAAGGGGAAAGGCAGAAGGAAACACACACACATTTGAAGATTCCAGTATAGGAGGGGACTCAGAAGGGTCATCAGTTTTAACCTAATTAAGCCCCTTATGGAAGGCAGTAGCCAGTCATTGCCAAAATTTTGCTTAGTCCTGCTTCAGACTTCAAAACCTCTCTCATAGTTGAAAGGAGAAGAACCCTGTAAACCATTGTCTTTTCTTCTGACTCCATGCCCCAGACAATGCAGCCAGGGCAGGGCCAAAGGGAGAAGGTCACTTTCATCATGGGAGGCAACGATTTGTCCTATCTGCCCACTGTCAAGTTCAAAAATTGGATACAAACAACAAATGGCCTCTTTTAAGAAGACATGCATGAGAAATGACTTATGGGAGGGTGGAAAAAAGTCCTTTCCCACTCCCCCATCCTTCAGTCCTGTGCCTCTCTGCACCTGTGACTATTTGAAACCTCCCCCCTGCCAGCTTTGTTTCTCAGTAATCCCTGCTAAGGGAATTTGGGCCTGCACTCCACAGCCACTTGCATCTGCACTTGGCTTTCACCTTGAGTCCACAGTTCTGGCGAGTACTGACTTCTTCGAAACCAGTATGAGCAGAGTGCAAGTTCAAAATCATCTGCCTGGGGTTGGAAAGAGTGGAAAATGGGAGACATGCTCATTTTTGAGGCATCTCATTCTTTTGGAATAAATCTGAAACCTCCACTGGTTTGTTATTTGAAGGCTGCCAAGTGTGTTCTTTTTTCCAAGATTGAGGAAACCATCTTTGAAACTCATTCTTAGTAACACATAAACTGTATTCAGTGCTTCTCCCACTCACTGCAAAGTTACCAGATAAATTGGGTCAGGGTCTGGCTTATTATTATTATTACTGGTGTTTATCACAAAAAAATTCATAACTATTCCACTTTGAGAAGGAAAAAAGGGGTATAAGTCGCTCTGTTAGTCCTCCATAATTGAGTATGTCTAGTCATTACCCAAAACTTCCGGATAGTTCCTGCCCCGGAGATTTGTTGCCGACTTAACTACCCTGATACCTACTTCATTAAAAAGAAAAACATGAAAAAATCATGTCTGCTCGTTGTTTCTGACATTTTTTTCTTACAAAGCTCCCCTCACCATACTTCAGTGGAGGGAAAGACAGTGATTATACATCTGTTGGAGGTATACACTTTTGATTTGGTGAAAAGGGCTTCCTGTTATGAAACACAGCTTAAACATAAACATAAAGCCTCATAAAGCCAGCCTCCATTTACTCAAAATGGTGGTTAATTGGAAACTAGATTATAGAAGCCTAGATTTTAAAAACTGAAGTGTAATATACATATTAAAAAGTGCCCAAATCATGAGAGTACAGCTTGATGAATTTTTACAAGATGAACATAGCCATGTAGCCAGTACCCACATTAAGAAACAGAACACTCCCCAACCTCATACATTTCCTACCTCTGCCATAACAAATCACCACAAACGTGGTGGCTTAAAACAACAGAGATTTATTCTCTCACAGTTCTGGAGGTCAGAAGTTTGAAATCAATTTGTTGGCAGAGCCACACCCCCTCCAATGTCTCTAGAGCAGAATCCTTCCTTGCCTCTTCCAGGTTCTGGTGGCTCCAGGCATCTCTTGTTTTATGGCTACATAAATTCAATTTCTGTCTCCATCTTCATGTGGCCTTCTCCTCTTTATGCCTCAGCTCTGTGTGTCTCTTATAAGGATACTTCTCATTGGATTTAGGGCCTACCTAGATAATCCAGGATGATTTCATCTCAAGATGCTTAATTTAATTACATCTGCGAGGACCCTTTTTCCAAATAAGTTCACATTCACAGGTTCCAGGACATGGATATATCTTTCTGGGGGCCACCATTCAACCCACTACACCACCTCAAGCCTCCTCCTAGCCACTCCCCCATCAAATCTACTGATCATAGATTATCTTCGTCTGCATTTGAATTTTATATAAAATGGAACCATATTTGATGTGCTCTTTCATGGGTAGCTTCTTTTGCCAGCATCATGCTTATGGGACTTATCTACATGATTGCTTATAGCTGTAGATCATTCATTCTCATTGCTGTATAGTATTCCACTGAGTGGCTCTATCAAAATTTATCCATTATTCTTTTGGTGGACATTTGGGTTTTCAATGTTGGACTAATATTATGAATATTTCTAGAGCACATGTGCCTGCATTTCTATTGGGCATAGTAAAGAGTAGAATTGCTGTGTCCTAAGGTGTATGTTCAGCTTTAGTAGGTAATGCTAAATAGTTATGGCTCTTTTTTTTTTTTTTTTTTTTTTTTGGCATGAGCAGGCTCTGGGAATCGAGCCCAGGTCTCTGGCGGTAGGCAAGAATTCTGCCACTGAGCCACCGCTGCACTGCCCTAAATAATTATAGACTTTTACAGTTAGGATGAACCTTTGAGGTCAAAACTAGATGCCTCATTTAAATAAATATTAAATGATTCCAAATACACTTAATTCAAAGTCCATTGTTTTCCCCAGCCCAAGACTGTCATTCTGGCTTGAGTGTCCCGTCAAGGTGGAGGATCAAAATCATGCTGCACTGTCTTTGTCAAATCACAAAAGGGAAAGAGAGCTTAGTGGTGGTGGTGGCCATTGGGAAAGGCAAGAAGCAAATCGTGTGACCAAGAGTGTTAGCTGGAGTTAATCGGCTTCCTGCCTGCATTTGGATCTCTTGTTTGCTCCAGGAATCAGCTGGCTCAGGATCAAGTGTCTTGAGCAGATTCTCTCTTCTTCATTTTTGTGGGCAGAGTAGTGATGTGTGCCTAGCTAAGAGCATATGTATGAAGCTTTCATTTAAAGAAGTTTCCATTTCAGAAAAGAGTCTCATCTTTTGTATCCTGGGCTAAGAAAAGCCAAAAGCTGGGCAGACCACAGTGGCTTAGCAGGCAGAGTTCTCACCTTCCATGCCAGAAGACCCGGGTTCGATTCCTGGTGTCTGCCCATGCAAAAAAAAAAGCAGCTCCTAGTCAAATGAAAACCAATTTTAAAAGATAGCTCCCCTCAACCCTGCCAGGTTATTTTTTAAGATGCTATATAGTGTAATTAAACTACTGCTTCATAAAGTTGTTTCATCAGGAACTTCAGTTTCCCCAGGAAGAGATGAAAATGAACTCAATGTTTCATGTCACCATTCCCACGATTCTTAAAAAATCATGTTTGTGTTCCACAGCACAATATGAAACATCTCTTGTGGATGAAGAGTTGTTTTACCTCAGGATAGATACCAAGGCAACTGAATCTATCTACAACGACAATTTTAAGTGTATTTTAAGCATTAATTCTTCATATAGATTACTAGGCATGTTTGACTCCAACCATATTTTCTCACATAATGATTTCTTTTAAATCTCCTAATTATTCCATTCTGTTGAATACCATCTGTCCTGCTGAGGGACAATTGTGTCTAAACAAATCAACAGATTTTGCGTCATTGTCTAAATATGAGGGAGAAACAGCCCCCAAACTATACTCTGGCACTTTGGTAGAAATTAACAGAGTTCTAAATCCCACATCGGGAATGCCTCATCTCTAACTCCACTGGAAGTTAACTTTCATAACTCGTGGAGTCCAAAACAAAGCCAAATGAATTTTGGAAAGGTCAGTGGGAAAGGGATTGTGGTGGAACTTTCCCAGAGAACGTTTGAGCCTTTGCTCCATGAGCTGTCTGGTCACCCGAACAGTTTGTACTTTTCAGTGAGGGTGGGAGAGAGTGCAGAAACATTTCTTCTTGCCCCGCACCTCGCTCCAGGGGGACTTGAAACCTGTGATTTGCTCAGCTTGTTTGGAGGCAGCCATCTCGCAAGTGTATTTATGCCAGGTCCCTTGGAGGCACCTTGGAGAATGCGCACAGCATCTGTGGGAAAAAAATTGCCGTCAGTTGTCTGTCTTGTGTCTTGTTTTTTAGAGAACTGCTGGGAAAGCCAGTTGCAGGCACCCCAGACTGTAGTGCTTCTGCTAAGAGCCTGCAGAAGTTGCTGTTAAGCATGCTACCTTCCAACAATAATTGACCTTTTTCCTTTTAGGGATTTTTTTTTCTCACTCTCTCTGTCTTGTTCTCACTACTCTCCCCCCTCAACTTAGTTTTCCCTTCGTGTGTTTATATCTTCCCTCGAAGATGTGGCCAAGAAACCCTGGTGGCTCTCAGGGTTAAGAACAGAGGTCAAGTCCACTGGTCTGAGGTTAACCAGCAGTTCTGAGAAATCAGTAAGTTCCTGAAGATACTTTTCCTCCCTCTATGATTCTCTCAGCCTTGCTCTCCCCTACTTTGTAATCCACAGCCTCTTTTTATAATGCTCACTTCTAAACCAGTTCAACCTAAGACTGTGAGCATCTGCCTTCACCTAACTCTGATTCAATGCCCAACCAAAAGGGACCAGAAAGAAGGAATAGGCTCTATTCAGCCCCCTGCCTGATTTCCCCTAGACCCAACTAGCTTTTTTAGAGGCCTTGGTGTGACTAGAGTTGCACATCTTCCCTCCCAGGCGATGCCAGGGGAAGGATAAAAAAAAAAAAACATTATAGTGTTGGGAACTGGCGGTGTTTCTAATCAGGTGGTGGGCACATTAGCGCACACACACTTCCTGGCCTCTTCCTGGCCCCTGTCCAGAACCCCAGCAAGCTAATCACAAGGAAAATGACTGTGGGTGTGAGTGTGAAGGGCAAATGGGGAGGCAGCTTGCTTCAGAATTAGCCTGCAGCATCTCCTTCTCTAACTGCCATCCAGTACTGGACATGGTAGCCATACCAGTTCACACCCCGGATCGGCTTGGGAATATGAATGGAAAGAAGGGAGATCCCCAGGCAGGCAAGCAGCTGTCCCTCTGGTTAATTATTGGGATCCACAAGCCCATCCCCATCGCCAGGGCTCCAGTGTCGAAATGATGAAATAGGTGATTAAAGGCCTTGGAGGCCAGTCCACACTGCAGCTTTGTCTGGAGTGTTCCAATGACAAGTGTTATTAGTCCACTAATCATAACACTGCCTGCGGTGGAATTTCCTTGGGAAGGAGTGGGGCAGCGCCTCCATGCTAGAGGGCTGCACTGCATGAAAATACTAACACATCACAATTGGCTGTTCTGTGGGAAGGCCATTCCAACATCCAATTCAGGAAGTAGGTCACCAGGCTGCAAGATGCAGTGTTATTTTGATTTACTTCCTTAGACTTTTGCAGCTTTTACTTGCTTCTCTCTGGGTAAAATCAGGCTCCTCTGAGTTACTGGCTTCCAGAGTGCCACACAGTGAAAGATGCAAGCAGGTTCTTATAGTAAAAGTGTGGTTTTTCCGTAGTTAGTTTTGCAGGATCAACTTGCTTCTACGACTAAAATCACAGTGCCCTTCAAGATACCACTCACCTTGATCCCTTTCAGTGGGATCTCCCAGAGGTTGGGGGCCATGGCTTCTAGGAGCCTGCAGCTGTGCCTGACAGACAACAAATGTTTAGTGAGAGGATGAAGAGATACAAACGGGTTGGAGGGCGCCAGAGCCTTCTCAATAATGAGCATAGCAAAGCTTCGATTTCCAAGGATCTTGGGAGGACAAGATGTACTCATTTGGAATATCACATTGCCAGGGCTGTTACTACCAGCTGTTGGATGCAGGGACCACCCTGTTGGAGGGGTCGGGGACCCGGCCAACCCTTTCTTTTATTTTATACCTCTGTTCGCTTGGGCCTTGAGAAGCAGGAGGCAGGGGGGCTTTGGGGCTCTATCATCAAGCAGCTGCCTCTTCTTTCCTGGATCAGTCTAGAGTTCCCCCCGATTTTTCCTAAACCCAAGCAGTTGTCTGCTGCCTTGGAGTGTCAACAAAGGGTATTTGTGGGTCCATGGGTATTTGCAGATTTCACATCGGGCAGAAGCTTATATTTCCTTTTTTTTTTCTTTTTTTTAAGATTAACAGATGATCTAACACGGGGGTTCTGGAAACTTGCCCCCTGTCTCTTTTTGTTTTTAACCATTCAACTGCTGGATATTTTTATTTTCACATCTTTCTCAATGTCCAGAGATGTATTTTATTGGGACATCAATTCTGGACTCCAGCTTGCCTGCCCAGAGATGCCACCCTAATGCAGTCTTTTAGGAGACAAACAGTTGTGCAAAACAGTGCAATGGAACATTGAGATACCAATGGAAAGACTTGAAGACTTCTCTTGAGGAGCAAAGCCAGAGGGATTGCCCTCTCTCTGCCCCGTCCCCCACCCCCCATTAATCATGACTTATCTAGCCAAATAGAAAAGGTTTCTTTGTAATAAACCCCCCTTGGCATGTCTTCTATTTCATTGCACACTAGACTTGAGAAGAGATTCACGGCCTTTAAAAATTCTGTGAAGCCTGTTAAACAGGTTACATATTTCCCTTCTTCAACTGTTCTTTTACGTACATGTGTGTATGTATGTATGTATTTATAAATCTTTAGAGCAGAGGTCCTCACACTAAAGTAAGTAACTGGAGTCAAATTTACAGTCACTCTAGAACTGCCACGCGGTTATTGCGTGCACTGCAGAGACAAAAGATATGACTCTCCATTCATGAAAGCAAGCCTCAGGAAGCTCCCCAGGAGGCAGTAGGGCAGAATGGTTACACAGGCCCTGACGTAAGGAGACTGGGGTTTGATTCCCAGCCTTGCTGCTACTAGTTGTGTGAGGCTAGGCAAGTTCTGAGCCCATTTCCAACACTCCAGAAGAAAACAAGAGTTCTTTGCACAGAAGTGTTGGGAAGGCTAAAGGAGAAAATGTAGGTGATGTGCTTTGTTAGTCGAGTCTTGGAAATGACTAAAGAGGTCACTGAATTTTGACTTTTCTCATTTGGAAAACTCCCTCCTTGGCTTTGTGTCCTGTTTCCTGTTTAATAGCAACTGAAGGAGCCACAGGAGCTACCCCCCACCCCCAGCTGAGTCTAGATATTTCCAAGGCTCCATTTGGAATGGGATGGCCCCAGCAGTCCAGGGGGTGGGAGGCTGGAGGGAGGCAGGCATTATTCTCTGGGTTGCAGCTGTGGCAGCCAGTACAGTATCCCCCACATGCCAGATGAATCAAGCTGAGGGCCAGATCTGGGCTGCGGGCCAGAGGTTCCCCACCCTGATTTATAGTGTGGACAGAGATGTGGGTGTTTTGTGAATATATTTTGATGATGATAAAAAGGAGAGAGAGGGAGAGAGAGAAGGAAAAAAAAAACACCATTCCTTAAAAATGTGCTGAGGGAGGGAGGTTCAGGCCTATCTGCAAGATTAGCAGCAGCAACTTGTTAGAAAGAGGCCCCAGGGAAGAGCAGCCTGTGATAGGCAAAGCCCCCTTGAAACCAGTGAATTGTGAATGAGGCCCCTGTATGCCAGCCATCAGGGGTAGATTAGGCCTGCTGTCCCCTCTGCAGGTGTGGAGTAAGGGGACTAAGCCTGCATTTTAACTCTGCAGGCCCCCAAGAACAGTGAGAGGGAACACCAGGCTTGCTGGGTTCTGGGGAGACCCCAATGCCCCAGCTTCCCTGGTGCAAACAATCCCTAGGAACCAGTCAGGCATTGCCTTTGGGGTCTGACCTAGGTCACTGCCAATGGGCTGAGAATAGTAGGCCAAGTGTGGGAAGGCGGCCCGGGATAGAGTTTGGTGGGTGGGAGGGAACACCCATATCAGGGATTTATTCTTAACCTTCAACCCAACACACTTGAAAGGGCTTCCAACTCTGTGGCCAGTGAAGCAGGTTGGGACTGATGGCAGGGGCTTCCTCTAGAAAGTTTTCCCACCCAGACAACACAGAACTAGGCAGAGCCCTCCTTGCTTTACTTTGACAAGTCAGGCACAGCTGTCCTGGCTAATTATCTTTCATCCAGGAAAGAAACTCACCCAGGTTTCCTTGGATCCATAAGGATCTTTGAAGACAAGAGATTTTTATTCTCCAAAGGTGAGGCCGCTAAACAGAGATCATACTGGAGGGCATGGCATGTAAAATCACGTTGGTCTGCAAACATTTTTTTCCAAGGGCAGGGCAGTGAACACTTTCATGCCAATAACCTGTAGTATCTGACAAGTACAATTTGTTTTTTGGGTTTTTTTTTTCTTTTATTTTTTGCACTTCCTCATTTGGTCTCTGAGGAAACAGTTCCAGTCACTCCCTAGTACCTCCCCCATCCCCATTATCGCCTAGCCCAGGGCTTTGGGGAAACATACTGCCTGTGTGCACATCATCATGCACTCCATATTTCCCTACCCCAGTCCAGATGATAAAGAAAACTCAACCAACAAAGAAGTCCAAAGGAGAAAGACAAGTCTCTATTTCTGTTTGGCGGCCCCTGTTTCCTTCAAACCCAACACAATTGTTTTCTTTTTCTTTTTTGTGAACCCATAGTCTTTGCTTTATTGTGTGCAAAGTGTGCTACTGCCCCCTGAGCTTCCTGCATTTCTCTTTTCTTGAAAAATCAGTGCTTGATCCTGTCCAAAATAATCAGAGAAGAAGTGAGACAGAAAGTATCTCTCCATCACAGTTCCCTATTCAGTCCCTAGACTGATAGAAAAGGATGTAACTAGACTCAGAGTTCTTTGAGCAATCTGATGCCAACCCATAGAATTAGTCAATGGTTTGTGCGTTCATTTTTTTCTACAATGTAGTCATCAAATAACAACCAAAAATCATGACTCTTAACTACTGCAATATAATGGCCTCGATTTGGGACCACTTCCACAGAGAATCACAACAGCAATAACGTGCATTCTATCAGGATTGGTTGCATCTCCCATAGTGTTAAACAGACGAAGTTCTAGAGGGAAAACTACCAAGTAAGAAAGTTTTGTATATCGATGAAGTTGATCCAGATATTAAAATCTCTTCAGCTGTAGAGCTAGAATCAGGTTTTTAACTTTCATCCATTTGTGTGCTTCCTGTTTGGAACACTCTTCAAGGTAATATTTTAGTACTCACTGCACAGGTTCTCTGTGTTGCTAAAACCCCTTAAGCAGTGGGTAATTGATGTGTTTTGTTCCACATCAGCAAAAGGGTCTAAAAATTCTTCATCTTTGCTGCTTATAGTTTCACAAGTAAGACATCTGGTTTCATTCCTTGAAATTCCCTGAAAAAAATCTCATGAACCCACACTGGGTCTGGTGCGCTGTTATTGTTTTCACTGGCAATATTGCCATTTGGTAAATGGCCATTTTTGCTTTTCCTGCTTTCTCTCTTCTTGTAACATATCAGCAATTATATTTAGTAGGTAGTTTAAAAATTCATGGGCTTCTTGCTGCATGTAGTTATCAGAAAGCTCATTTTCTTTCTGTAATCTTGCTATGAACTTCTTGGGATGTATTACTCCAAGCTTTTTCTTCTGAGCCGTCATGCCACGGAAGAGATCTGCCAAACAAGAAGGTTCTCCTTCTTCCTAGGTTGACTCTTGTATGCTAGAACTTTTTCACGAAATGAACACAAAAATAAAGTGCTTGAAGAACTGAATTGCAGTGACAGATATTCCCCATTCCCCAAATAATCCAAAAGAGTACTCATTGACTGGAAACTGTTCTGGACCAATCTCTTTCTCTAATGCCGAGGCAATGACGCCCATGGTGCAGTTGGAGGCGAATTTGGAGACGGTCTTTAGGTTTTGCATCCACCTAGCACCATCTTCTACCCAATCACAGCGGTGGCGGGCGCCAGAGGAGGGAGCCTGGTCTCTCCCTACTGCTGCAGCCTCGGGCTGACCGAACCACCGCTGCTGCTCTGGCTCTCAGAATTGTTTGTTGTTGTTGTTTCGTAGCCTTGTGTGTGTGTGTGTGTGTGTGTGTGTGTGTTTGCACATAGCTCTTTTATGTGTTCACTTCACCAAAACACAAACCAACCACACCCAAAAAGCCAACCTTGGGTTACTTTTAGAGCCTACAATGATTTCCCCCAACAGGCAGACGTTCTCCTGCCTTGAGCCCTGGAAGGTCTCTGCTTTATATCTAGGATAAGAAATAAGACTCCAGGAGAGGTTCTGGTCTATTTCACTCAGGGCTGGCTCCTTTGCAGGATGGTGAGAAGCCCCCTGAAATGAAATAAAATGGCTCTCAGGCTCTTCTTTTTGAATTTCCCATTTCCTGCCTCCAAGCTCAACAAAGGTCTTGTGTATGGAGTATGTGTGTGTGTGTGTGTGTATGATGGCTGGATAATGCACACAGGATCTTTCTTGTTCATTCACTTTCCTTGGGAGGAAACAGAAGTGGGTGTCTATTCCCAGCAGTGGTTGGGAGCAGTGGTGGGGGCCCCTCACCATTCTAGCCCTCCAGCTTGTTTGGAATGTCTTTTACTAACAGTCTGATTTGAAGTAACCAAAAAGTTGCATCTCTGGCTTCTGAATGCCTCCCACTCCCTATTCCATCCCCCACCTCCACCCCCACACACAAAAGCATTTTCAGTTGATGCTGGGGGTGGGCATTGTATATATTCTTAGCAGATAAGGGGGCTGGGGGGTTATTTCTGTCTCAGGGTGCTGTGTTTCATTTCAACAAAGGTCAGAGTTTCTCCTCCCCCACTGTACTGGGTTTTGATGATCTGGAAACAGCCAGCCCTTAGTCACTGCTTGGGATGGCCTTATCTCAGCATTTGAAAGCATTTTTCCAGGGGCTGGGCTTCATAAAGGTTGGATTTTCTTTGAGCCAGTTAGAAATGGAGCAAGCATTGTGGGTACCTCCTCATCAGCAGGCTCTCTCCAACATTTCTCCCAACCTCCTCATCAGCCCCCTTCTCACTTTTCAATAAGATAGGACTTGTTTCCCAGGTACCAATAGCAGTATTGATAATCAGAAGAATTCCTTTTGAATAATATTTCATTGCTAACTGAGTGAATATAGGGATAAATGGATGACTCCGGAGTTTTCAAATTTCACTACCCCAGAGGCACCCTGCTCCAAAGGCTCCCTCAAAATTTCACTACCCCAGAGGCACCCTGCTCCAAAGGCTCCCTCATAAAAGACTACTCCCCGCCCCCACCCCAGAAACTCAGTGCTGTCTGTGAGGATGGGTTTCCATAGCAATGACTGTCATTTGACAGAAGCAGACCCACTACAAAAGAGTGGCATTTGTCTGTTGCAGCTTCCTAATTTGCCACAGGCTTTCATGCTATCAGGCTCTATTTTCTCCCTTTTCCAGATATGATTGCATCTGACATTAGCTTTCTGCATGTGCACAATAAAACCATCTCTCCTAACAACCCAAACATGATGCCCAAAATGGGCATGAGGGCTTGTAATTCTATATAGCTGAATGTAATACCTGGATACATCCCAGAGTATAATTGAGCAGATAATTTAAAAGTACCGACAAGTGGGATGGAGAAAAAAATACCGAACTATTAAACTTTCCCACCAGGGAAAGCCCTGATACTATTGTAAAGATTAAGGACTCCCAAGTCAATAGGCCAGACCCTTGATCTTGAGGCTTGCTCTTAGGAAGCCTATTTTGTAGCAGAGAAGCTAAGCCTACCTATAGCTATGCCTATGAGTTGCTTCCAGAAAACCTCTTTTTTTGCTCAGATTTGGCCTCCCTCTCTCTAAGCCCAACTCTGCAAATGAAATCATTGCCCTCCCCCTTATATGGGACATGATATCCAGGGGTGAAATTCTCCCTGGCAACATGGAAAATGACACCCAGGGATGATACTGGCCCTGTTACCATGGGATTGGCAGTGCCTTCCTGACTAAAAGAGGTAAAAGAAGTGTAACAAAATAAGGTATCAATGGCTAAGAGAGTTCAAATAGAGTGGAGAGGCTATTCTGGAGGTTACTCTTACACAAGGTTCAGCTAGATATTGCTAATTACCATGGTTTTCCAAACCCTAATCAATACCATTCCTGTTAACCCTAAAGAACACCTAGCACACTTTCTGAGATTCTACAAAAGTTTCACAAACTAAGATTACTTTCAGAAACCTGCAACCTCCAGATGGTTCCTTGGCCAGATATGTCCTGAAACCCAGAGGGGCCAGCCTCTCCAACAATATCAACTAGTTTCATCCCCCTTTCCCATGTTATTTTTTTCTTCCCCATATTTTTGACAGCCCTGTCCGCCATGAAAAAGTTAGAATGGACATAGTCCAAATATGCCTAAAGGTTGGGAGAAGGATCACAGGAGAAGGAAGAGTTATAACAGAGAAGACAGGATTTAACAAATGAGTACGACTGTTAATCATTATATTGATATTTCTTTTCATCTCCAGTGTCTTGGAGCAGCTAGAAGAAAAAACCTGAAATTATGGATCTGTAACCAATACCAAACTTTGAATCTGTTCTATAACTGCTTGTCGCAGTGTACCTTTGAAACTCATTGCTTTTCTTTATATTACATGATAAAAATGTTTTTTTTAAACATCTGTTCTAGTTTGCTAGCTGCCAGAATGCAATATACCAGAAACCGAATGGCTTTTAAAAAGGGAAATTTAATAAGTTGCTAGTTTACAGTTCTAAGGCCGAAAAAATGTCCAATTTAAAAGAAATCTATAAAAACGTCCAATCAAAGGCATCCATCCAGGGAAAGATACCTTGGTTCAGGAAGGCCGATGAAGTTCAGGGTTTCTCTCTCAAGTGAGAAGGCATATGGCGAACATGGTCAGGGCATCTCTCTCAGCTGGAAGGGCACATGGCAAACACGGCATCATCTGTTAACTTTCTCTCCTGGTTTCCAGTTTCATGAAGCTCCCTGGGAGGCGTTTTCCTTCTTCATCTCCAAAGGTCGCTGGCTGGTGGACTCTCTCCTTCATGGTGCTGCAGCATTCTCTGCTCTCTCCGAATCACCCATTTTCGAAAACATTTCCTCTTTTATAGGACTCCAATAAATCAATCAAGACCCACCGAAATGGGTGGAGACATGTCACCTAATCCAGCATAATAACCACTCTTGACTAAATCACACCATCCAGAGAGATGATCTGATTACAGTTTCAAACATGCAGTATTGAGTAGGGATTATTCTACCTTTGTGAAATGGGATTTTGATTAAAACATGGCTTTTCTAGGGGGCATACATCATTTTAAACCAGCACAACATCTCTCTGAAAGGATACTCCCATAGCTTATATGCTCTCTCATTGGGGTAATGGTTCTTTTTCAGGGACAGGAACCTTAGGCCAAAGGAACTAACCTCTTATAGTTGAATTTCAGGCATCAGCCAATGGGAGAGAAGGTACCTTTCTGGCACTCCTGAAATCATACTTTCAGCTCCCTATTTGGGAACTAGTAATTGTAGCTGGAAAATTTTCAGACACTTCTGACATGGAATGGAAAGGGAATGGGCTCTGGAGCCATACTATGGGAGTTCACATTTCAGCTCTGCCACTTAGTAGATAAGGGACCTTGCAAAATGTACTTCAGTGTTCAGTGCCTCATTCTATGAAGCAGGGTAATTATAGCACCTACCTCACATGGAACTTATATGTATAAACAGCACAGAATGTGGCACAATGGAAACACTTAATGAATGATATCTAATCTTGCCATTTCCTCGTAAGTTGCCTTTTCCTTCAGGCTTGAACTATGTAGGTCACTTTGGGAGAACTCAATTCAATAAGGTATAATTGAGTATCTCATGTGTGCCTATCCCTGTGCTGGGAGTACTATGAAGAATACCAAAGAAATCTACAAAGGAGAACTGTTCTTAAGGAGCTTCTTTTGCAGGATATTTTGAGCTTTGTCTCACAGTCTGGTGGAGAAATCTAGGGCTCTTCCACGCAGTATAGCAAGAGGGTTAAACCTGTGAGCTCTGCAATCAGACAGATATATGTTCAATTCCTGCTTCTGCCTCTTGATTGTGTTATGACCTTGAGCAAGGTACAGTACCTCCCCATGCCTCTATTTTATCATCTGCAAAATATCATATGAGAATAGATCCCGGTCCTCTTCTAAGGGGCCTATAAAATGTTCCTCAAAGGGAATAACCCACAAGTCCACATCACCCAGGGTAGAGGCCCTTAGCCCTCTCCTTTCATTCCTAATCTTCCCTATTTTTTTGAGGAAGTGGAGCATACCCCTGAAATATGGAGTTGGTAAGCCCTGCAGTGTTGCCAGAGGGAGGAGTGCCTGTGTGAGGCTCTTTCTCCTTGGCAGAGAGGGTAGCCTTAATATCAATATTGAGGTAATCAGAGACTGGGACAGGAAGACTGGAAGGGTCGCCTAAGGAGTGCAGGCAGAGTTCTCCAGGGCTGTGTGGGGACTAGGAGGGAGGAAGAGAAAGGGGAAAAGGGAGACAAGCAATGGGATGAATAATATTTGATCACTTCTGTGCCACTGGGGCAAGCATAGAACAAGAAGCGGTTTGCTTTATATTTTCACCAAGCAGGTTTTTTTTTTAATTTTTTTATTGTATAATATAGCATATATACAAAGCAAAAAAAGAGGAAAGCAATAGTTTTCAAAGCCCTCTTCAACAAATAGTTACAGTACAGATCTCAGAGTTTGTCATGGGCCACCATACCATCATCTCAGATTTTTCGCTCTAGCTACAACGAAATATAGGAGGCTAGAAGGAATAAATAATTTTTATCATCACAATCAACTTTTGTTTTCTTTTTTGTGAAAAATAACATATATACAAAAAAGCAATACATTTCAAAGCATGGCACAACAATTAGTTGTAGAACAGGTTTCAGAGTTTGGTATGGGTTACAATTCCACAATTTTAGGTTTTTACTTCTAGTAGCTCTGAGATACTGGAAACTAAAAGAAATATCAATTTATTGTTTCAGCAATCATATTCATTTGTTAAGCCCTACCTTCTCTGTATAACTCCACCATCACCTTTGATCTTTGAATCCCTCTCTTTAGGGGTATTTGGGCTATGGCCATTCTAACTTTTTCATGTTGGAAGGGGCTGTCAATTCACCAGGCAGTTTTTAATATTGTCATTTGGGGTCTTGATATGTCCCTCAACCATCAACTTATCCCTCATACATTCATTGAACAAACATTTACCAGGTTCCAGGCACTAGGAAACTGGGAAGAATAAAACTATTCCCTCACAGGTTTAAGGGAGACAGACATATAGAAAAGAACAGTGTTTTGAGAGAAGGCTTATGGCTGAGGGAAGGCCAGGGAACTGGGAGCCCCAAGGAGGCCCCTCTTTTCAACTTGGAATGGGGTTAGGAAGTAGGATTCTATAAGGCCTCTGGTAGGAGATAATGTTTGAGCTGAATTTCTAATCTTAAAGCACAAGTAGTTTGTCAAGTGTTGGCAGGAGGAGTGTGTTAGAGTGCAGGCATCCTACAGAAAAAGAACAGCAAATGCAGACAGAAGCCAGAGAGAGCGTGGTACATTCCAGAATGGAAAAATAGCTTTGAAGAGATGGACAGGGGGTGTATAGAGGTTACCAGAAGGAGATGAGATTTGAAAGCTAAATAGGGCCAGATTATAAAATGCCCTGTGGATTTTAAGGAGGCATCTGGGCTTTATCTTAAAGGTTATGGGAGAGTCAGTGAAGGATTTAGCAGGGGAATGACCTGAGTAGTGCTAACAGTGCAGTCTCTATGTACCAGTGATTTTCAAAGTGCGGTTCCTGGACCACCACCAGCAGCTTCATCTGGGAACTTGTTTAGAAATGCAGATTCTTTGGCCGTATCCCAGACCTACTGAATCAGAAACTCTGGGCATGGGATCTGGTCATCTGTGCTTTAACAAGCCTTCCAGGTGATTCCAGTGCACTCCCAAGTTGGAGAACCATTGCCCTAGATAGAACCTGGGTTGGAATCCTAGCTCTCCCACTGCTTAACTTTGGGAAATTCTAAACCTGTCTGAGTTTCAATTTTGTCAGTTGTAAAATGAGGATTATAAGATTGCTGTGAGGATTAAGGGTGTTAATATATGTAAAGTGCTTAGAACAATACCTGATCCATAGTAAACACTCCATAAATGCCAGTTATTATCATAAATATATTATTGTCACCCCAAATTCCTTTTGGATAGCTGAGCATTTTTCTTTGGCCTGTAGGTCTGCGCTTAGTGTCACGGCTTTTCCCTTCCCTTCCCTTCTCTCCTCTTCTCTTCGCTCCCCTCACCTTCTTTCCCCTCCTGTCCCCTTCCTTCCCTTCCCGTCCTTTCCCTCATTTGTAGAAAAATATCTATTAAACATCTATTATAAGCAAAGATGTGCTTAATATAGTGGTAGCACCCTAATGAGACTTCAAGTTTGCTAATTTTATAGAAGAGGTGAAACACGTGTGGCCTTGGCTAAGCCCTCTTCCCAAGTCTTGTCCTCAGTATACTCATTTATAGAGTGAAGGGGTTGGAGCAGATGATTTCTGAGGACTCATAGAGCTCCGACATTGATAATTCTACTTTCAGCTAAATAACTGAGATTCAGCAAACGTTTATTGAGTATTCTGCTAGTAACTTTCACAGAATTTCACCATAAGCCTGTGAAATAGATATTATTATGATACCCCAATTAGAAATGAGTATGTTGAAGCCAAAGAAAGTTAGGCTTGCCCCAAATTGCATAGTACCCAAGTGGCAGGGCTGCGATTTGAGTCAGGTCTAGTTGTTTTCAGGCCTGTTTCTTCTGCCTAATCACACTGCCTCCTGTGGCATGCAGTGACTTCTTTCAGAGAGATAAATGGGCTCATCCAAGGTCACACAACTAGCAAGGGGCAAAGGCAGGACTAAAACCCAGATTTTCTGACTCCAATGCCAGTGTTTGGTCTACAAATCACAGTGGCCTGGAACAATGAAGGCTGACTGCATACTAAGTTCTGGATAGATTAATGGCCTGACCCCTGCCTACAGGCTCCAACAATCTAAACTCAATAGACAACACCAGAGACATGTAATGAATTGTGTTGTGGCACGGAAGTTAGCAGTTCTTGGCAGAAGTCAATTTGAAATGCCTGGAGGGGTTCAAAAGAGTTTGAGATGGGCTTCCTGACTGAGGACTTCGTAGGGAGTGATTTGAAGATATTATGAAAAGTGATATACCAGCTCTATTTCCAGGCAAATACATGGATCAATTTGAAGATCTCCTCATTCAGTGATCTCCAAAGTAAGGTATGCACATTAGAGTGTAGGAAGAAAATATTAGAACCTCTAGTTCCATTTTCTGTTTATTTTATGATTTTTAAATTTCTATCTTCTGTATAAGCTTTATGATATAAAATGCGCACTAAGCATATTCAGGAGTATATATCTGTAATTTACAAATTGTAAGTACATACATAATTTATAATTTCTTATTTATATATGTCATATAATGCCCATAATGATATCAGTAACTACTAGATTGATATAATTTATACACTAGAAATATATTGATTATTCACAAATATATCCACAAATAAAATGTAGAAATAAATATACTAAAATTATATATACATATATTGGGGGATATGCTTGAAAACTTTCTTCTACTAGGGATGCGAGATGGACACTACAGCCCTCCATCAGCCACTAGGAATTGCAATATTCTGAGGCCTGCTTATGTTTAGGTAGAACAGAAACTCAAACTTCTTTGGCATTCACTATCCACAAATGTGTGTTCATCTCTCTGACCTGATCTTAGTGCCTAACCTGGGTGAGGAGACTCTGGCAGAGACAAAGTCCCTACACTTGTAGGGCTGATGAACTAGTGAAAAAATTGAGCACATGTCCAACAATAGGGATCAGCCACTTCAGTTTTGGTCCATCCATGCAAAGGAATATTTTCTCGGTATTTAAAGTGATGTTGTAGAAAACTTTGTAATGATTTGGAGAGATAGTCTTATATTACATTTGAAAAGAAGTGCATGCTATAAATAAAATGGAATGATTAGCATGTTTATTTAAAGATAAAAGAACACAAATCATGTATATACATACATGGAAAAAGGCTAGGTGGAAATAGCCCAACTCATTAATCAAGATGGTGCAAGTACCAGCATTTTAATGTTCTTTTTTGTAGTTATTTGTGCTTTCTAAATTTTCTATATTTTGTATTACTTTTGTAATGTGGAAAAACTCTTTTTTTAAAGCTCATTTGAGCACATGTACCTGAGGAAGGTGTAAGCCTCCTCTCAGTGACCAGTGCAGACCCACAGGCAAATGAGCCTAACTTGTTGCTAAGAGGATGCTGAGGGCTTTATTTATGTTAGCATGTGGTGAGTGGAGAAATTCCTCTTACGCCTCAGAACCAGGAAGAGTTGCGCTAGCTTGCTTTCATCTTAAGGACAATGTGATTCATGTAACTCAGTGATCTCCAAATGTTTTGGCCTGAAAATCCCCTGAAATTTAAAAAAAATTTAATTTTGAAATAATTTAGATTTTCAGAAAAGTTGAAAAATAGTACAGAGTGTTCCTGTGTGCTGTTCATCCAGCTTTCCATAATGTTAATTTATATAACCGTTAATTATCAAACCAGTAAATTAACAGTGGTATAATAATATTAATTAAACTGAAGACTTTATTCCGATTTCCCATGTTTTTCCACTAGTGTCCTTTTTCTGTTCCAAGATCTCATCCAGGGTGCCACATTGCATTTAGTCATCAAGTCTCCTTAGTCTCTTCTAATCTGTGATAGTTCTTCAGTCTTTGTTTTTCCTGACTTTGACACCTTTTACGATACTGGTGAGCTACTTTGTAGAATGTCTCTTATATTCGTTTCCAAGGGCTGCTATAACAAATACCTATAAATTCAGTGGCTTAAAACAAAAGAAATTTATTCTGTCACAGTTTTAGAATCTAGAAGTCTGAAATCAAGCTGAGCAGGACCATACTCCCTCCAAAGGCTCTAGGGAAGGATTCTTACTTGTCTCTTCCAGCTTCTGGTGGGTCCTGGCATTCCTTGGTTTGTGTCAGCATCACTCCAATCTCTGCCTCCATCTTTACACTAACTTCTTCTCTCTGTATATCTGTGTATCCTTTTCTTTGCTTATATGGACACTGGTCACTGGATATAAGGCCCACTGAAAATCCAGGATGATCTTATCTCAAGGCACTTCACTAATTGCATCTTCAAAGACCCTGTTTCCAGATAAGGTCATATTCATAGGTACCTTCAGTTAGGACTTGAACATATCTTTTGAGAAACACAGTTCAAATCCACTACATCCCTCAATTTAGAGTTCGCTAAGGTTTTCTCATGATGAAATTGAGGTTATATATTTTGATTATATATTTTTATTAGGTTTACAGAAAACTCATATATACTCCCATCTCACACGTCTAGTTTTTCCTTATTATTAACATTTGCATGTGATAGCTTTGTTACAATTGATAAAACAATGTTATTATAATTATACTATTAACTATAGCCCACAGTTTACATTAGTGTTCACTTTTGTGTTGTACAGTTCTACATTGTTGGGTTTTTTTTCCTGGTGAGTTATATACAACCTAAAATTTCCCATTTTATCCACTTTCAAATATACAATTCAATGGTGTTAATTACATTTGCAAAATTGTGCCTCCATCACCATCATCCACTGCCAAAACTTTTCCATCACCCCAGACAGAAACCCTGTATCAATTAAATGTTAACTCCCCTTTTCCCAACCCCACCTGGTCCCTGGTAACTTGTATTCTCATTTCTGACTTTAGGAATTTTCATAATTCCTTACTTCCTATAGGTAATATTTGTCCTTTTGTATCTGGCTGATTTCACTCAATATGATGTCTGAAAGGTTCATCGATGTTGTTGTGTGCTTCAGAACTCCATTCCTTTTTTACAAAAATGTTTTTATTGAGAAATCTTCACACACATACAGTCCATACATGGTGTACAATCAATGGCTCATAATATCATCACATAGTTGTGGATTCATCACCATGATCATTTTTTAGAACACTTGCATCACTCTGGAAAAAGAAATAAAAAGAAAAAACTCATACATCCCATGCCCCTCTTTTTCCCTCTCATTGACCACCAGTATTTCAATCTACCCAATTTATTTTACCCCTTATCCCCCCTATTATTTATTCTTTTATCCTTATTTTTTTTTACTCCCCTGTCTATATCCTGGATAAAAGAAGCATCAGAAACGAGGTTTTCACAATCACACAGTCACATTGTAAAAGCTATATAATTATACAATTGCCTTTAAGAATCAAGGCTACTGGAACACAGCTCAACAGTTTCAGGTCCTTCCCTCTAGCCATTCCAATACACCAAACAACTAAAAAGGGATATCTATATAATGAATAACAATAACCTCTAGGATAACCCCTGCACTCTATTTGAAATCTCTCAGCCACTGAAACTTTATTTTGTCTTATTTCTCTCTTCCCCTTTTGGTTAAGAAGGCTTTCTCAATCTCATGATGCCAGATCCTGCCACACTGCCAGGGAGATTTATACCCCTGCGAGTCATGTTTCACATAGGAGGGAGAGTAGTAAGTTCACTTGCTGAGTTGACTTAGAGAGGTCACATCTGAGCAACAAAAGATGTTCTCTGGGGGTGACTCTTAGGTCTAATTTTAAGTAGGCTTAGCCTGTCCTTTGCAGGAATAAGTTTTATAGGAGCAAACCCCAAGATCGAGGGCTTGGCCTATTGATTTGGTTGTCCCCACTGCTTGCAAAAAAAAAATCAGAAATTCTCCAAATGCGGAAGCTGAATATGTCCTCCTTTCTCCCCATTCCCCCAAGGGGGCTTGGCAAATTCTTCTTTATTCACTGCCCAAATTACTCTGGAATTTATCAGGGCATCACACTAACCTGGAAAAATCTGCACAATCTCACACCTTATTTAAGATTCCATGTACTTATGGTTTCAATAAAACTTGCCATACAAGTTAAATTAGGAAATGCACTACCTGAAATGTAAATTTTGCACCAAATAAACATCTCTCCCTTTAGTCTAACACAAAAGTTGAAGTTTTAAAATATGGACAATATCATTCTTTACCCTGTATTCTGATATACCTTAGTGCTATCCAGATCAGCTTCATTCATATCGCTACTCAAACTCTGATCCCTCTTTCAACTTTTTAAACAGCTTCTGTGTGGGATACTGCTGACTTTTATAGCTTCAGAGCTCTTTCTCTGATTCTCAGGTTTCACATAAATACCCAGGTTTCTGGGAATGACCAGGCTATGTACAAACAGCACAGTATCTTACAATTAGGAATTAACAGTTACACCTCCTGAACACGTGTGACTGCTGTAAGAGCTTACAATCTAGGACCCTTTACAATAGGCCCCAACCTGATCACCCATGCTCTTGACTTTAGTTCACTGAGGTTTATTTTTTTTGTATGCTGTATGATGGAGTCACATTTCATTATTTGTCCATGTGAGTATCCTGTTATTGCAGCACCATTTGTTGAATTTTTTGTTTGTTTTGCTTTTTTTTTTTTTGGCGGGGGGAAGTGCATGAACCGGTTTTTGAACCTGGGTCTCCTGCATGGCTGGCGAGAATTCTACCACTGAACTGCCCTTACACCCCCAAGTTCACTGAATTTTTATATTATAATTAGTCCATATGCTTGAGGCATGATAATATTTGTCTTTTTGTTCCTAACATTTCATTAAACATACTGTCCTCAAGGTTCATTCACCTAGTTGCATGCCTCACAACTTCATTCCTTCTTGCAACCGCTCAGTACTACATTGTATGTATACACCATAGTTCCCCCTTCCATTCCTCAGTCACTGTACCCTTAGTCCACCTCCATTCATTGTGGATCGGGAACACTGCCACCATAAACACCAGAATGCAAATGTCCATTCGTGCCCTCCCTCTTAGTTTCTCCAGGTATATACTGAGCAATGTGGTTTCAGGATCACATGGCAAACCCACCCCTAGCCTCCTGTGGAACCACCACACTGCCTCCCAAGGGGCTGCACCTCTCATTTTTCCCATGTACTTCATTCCTTTTTACAGCTGAATAATAGCCAATTGTATGTATATACCACATTTTGCTATCTATTCATGGGTTGCTGGACACTGGGTTGCTTCCATCTTTTGGCAATTGTGAATAATGCCAGTATGAACATTGGTGTGCAAATATCTGTTCAAGTCCCTGCTTTCAATTCGCTTGGGCATACACCTTGAAGTAGGATTGCCAGATCATATGGTAATTCTATACTTGGCTTTCTGGGGAACTACCAAACTGTTTTCCACTGCACCTGCACCATTTTACATTCCCACCAGCAATGAATGAGTGTCCCTGTTTCTCTGCATCCTCTCCACCACTTATTATTTTCTGTTGTTTTTTTTTTTTAAATAGTAGCCATTCTAGTGGGTATGAAATGGTATCTCATTGTGGTTTTGATTTGCATTTCCCTAATGGCTAAAGATATTGAGCATCTTTGGCCTAGATTATGCATTTTTGACAAGAATACCACATAAAATCTCCCTGAACTTTTTTTGTAATTAGCTTTATTGAGCTATAATCCATATATTACAATTCACCCAAAGTACATAATTCAGCGGTCTTCAGTATATTCACAAATATGTGCAACCATCATCATAGTCCATTTCAGAATACTTTCATTACCTCTCAAAGAAACCCCAAACTCCTTAGTTATCAACCTATACCCCTATCCCCGACTCTCATCCTTAGGCAACTGACAATCCGCTTTCTTTCTTTATAGATTTCTTTTTAAAACTAAGAATCCCTTTGAGCATTTTTATCATGCAATTTTTACATCAGAAGAGTAAATAGTTGCAAAGATGCTTTTTCCAGTCTATTATAAATATCGGCATTTTAAAATAAAATTACTTCGCTCTTTTAAATGTTTTCAATGTAATCTAAATACTGAACTCATTTTTTATCCACCATCATTTCATTTTAAAATGCATGCACAAATACTTTCTTTTAATTAATACTTTGCTCTTTGACACTGTATTTCTATCACACATCTCCCAGAGAATTAAGTGACAGTGCTGTAATACAACTTTTTCATTCCCATCTTCTTTAGGTAAAACATTTTTTTACATGAAAGTCTTAGACTTTTCTGCAACAAAAATATGCTTAGAAATTAAATTAATTTTTTCTTCCTATGTCCATAAAACTCTAAATATTGGCAATTATTATAAGTATCATACACAAATTATCAAACAACATAAATATATTAACATGAAATTATTAGTTAGAAAAAGTAAATTTTTATTTTAAATATATCTCTTAATGAGATGGATGAGGTTTTTTCATCCAGGTGTCTGTGGATGAATATCACTAATTGCTAGAATGATATGTCTAGGAGTGAAATTGTTAGGTCATATAGTAACTCTATGTGTGATATTTTGGGGAACTACCAGACAGTTTTCAAATGCATCTGCCTGTTCTAGTTTGCTGGCTGCTGGAATACAACACACCAGAGATGGATTGGCTTTTAATAAAAGGGGATTTATTTCGTTAGTTCTTCAGAGGAAAGGCAGCTTTCAACTGAGTTTTTTTCTTATGTGGGAAAGCACAGGGTAATCTCTGCTGGCGTTCTCTCCAGGCCTCTGGGTTCCAACAACTTTCCCTGGAGTGACTTCTTTCTGCATCGCCAAAGGCCTGAGCTGAGCTGTGAGTGCTAAGATGAGGTACGCTAAGCTGCTTGGGCTGTGCTACATTGCGCTGTCTCATTTAAGCACCAGCCAATTAAATCAAACATCATTCATTGCAGCAGGCATGCCTCCTAGCTGACTGCAGATGTAATCAGCAACAGATGAAGTTCATGTGCCATTGGCTCTTGTCCACAGCAACAGAACTAGGTGCCTTCACCTGGCCAAGTTGACAACTGAATCTAACTACAACACTGCCCCATTTACATTCCCATGTAATATAAATCACTTACTGTTATCTTGCCATCACTTACTGTTATCTGTCTTTTTTATTACAACTGTCCTAGTGGGTGTGAAGTGGTATCTCATTGTGATTTTTATTTGCATTTGCATGATGTCTAATGATGTTGAGTGTCTTTTCATGTGCTTATTCGTCATTTGTACATCTTCTTTATTTCTATCCAGATCCTTTGCCCATTTTTAATTGAGTGGTCTTTTTATTATTGCATTTTTCCTTATCAAACCCATACATTTATGGCCAATTGTTTTTCAGCAAGGATGCCACATACATTAAATGGGAATAGAATAGTCGCTTCAATGAACAATGCTGGGAAAACTGGATATCCACATGCAATAAAATGAAGATGAACCTGTACATCACACTTTATACAAAAATTAACTCAAGATAGATCAAGGATCTAAATATAAAAGCTAAAATCATAAAACTCTTTAAGAAAACATAAGGGAAGATCTTCACGACCTTGGACTTGGCAATGATTTCTTAGAAATGACACCAAAAATACAAGGAGCAAAATAAAAAATAGATACATTGGACTTCATTAAAATGTAAAACTTTTCAGGTAATACATCAAAGGACATTAGCAAGAAAGTGAAAAGACAACCTACAGAATGGGAGAAAATATTTGCAAACCATATATCTCATAAGAGTTTAATATCCAGACTACAAAAAAATCTCTTTACAATTCAATAACAGAAAGGCAAGCAACCCAATTTTAAAACTGTGCAAAGGACTTAAATAGACGTTTCTTTAAAGAACATATACAAATTGCCAATAACACATGAAAAATACTCAACATCATTTGTAATTAGAGAAATGCAAATTAAAACCGCAATGAGATATCACTTCACATCCACTATAGTGGTTATTTAAAAAAACAGAAAATAGCAAGTGTTGGCAAGGATGCAGAGAAATTGGAACTTTTGTACATTGTTGATGGGAATGTCAAGTGCTGAAGACACTATGGAAAACAGTTTGGCAATCCCTGGCAATTCCACTTCTAGTTATAAACCCCAAAGAATTGAAAACAGGGACTTGAACACATGCTTGTACACCAATGCAATATTATTCAAAATAGCCCAAAGACAGAAGCAACTCAAGTGTCCATCAACAGATGAATGAATAAACAAAATGTGGTATATATATATACAATGGAATGTTAGTCAGCCGTTAAAAGATATGAAGTCCTGATACATGCTACTACCTGGATGAAACTCGAAAACATTATGTTAAGTAAAATAAGCCAGACACAAAAGGATAAATATTGTATTGATTCCATTTAGATCTAATATTTAGAATGAGAAAACTCAGAGAGAGTAGAGGTTAACAAGGGCTGGGAGACAGGGGAATTGGGATTTATTACTTAATAGTTACAGAGTCTCTGTTTGGGGTGATGAAAAATTTTTGGTAATAGTGGTGATGATAGCACAACATTGTGAATGTAATTAATATCATTGAATTGCACACTTAATATGATTAAAATGGGAATATATATATATCCACCACAAAAGTTCTTTTTAAAGTCCCTATTTTTGGTTTGCTGATGCTGCCAGAATACAATACACCAGAAATGGGTTGGCTTTTAAAACGGGAATTTATTAAGTTATGAATTTACAGTTCTAAAACTCTAAAAATGTCCAAACTAAGGCATCCAGATAAAGATACCTTGACTCAAGAAAGGCCAGTGGGTCCAGAACACCTCTGTCAGCTGGGAAGGCATGTGGCTGGCATCTACTGATCCTTTGGCTTCTGGTTTCAAACAGCTTCCCTGGAGGTGTTTACTTTCTGCATCTCCAAACGTCTCCATCTATGTCAGCTCTCTAGCAACTGTGTTTTCTCCAAAATGTCTCCCCTTTTAAAGGACTCTAGCAAACTAATTAAGACTCACCTTGAATGGGAGGAGTCACATCTCCTTCTTCTTTTTTTTTTCTACATGGGCAGGCACCGGGAATCGAACCCAGGTCTCCAGCATGGCAGGCGAGAACTCAGCCTGCTGAGCCACTGTGGCCCACCCCACATCTCCTTCTAATCAAAAGGTCACACCCACAATTGGGCATATCACATCTCCATGAAGCAATCTAATCAAAAGGCCATGCCTGCAATTTAGTGGGTCAATCTCCATGGAAACAATCTAATCAAAAGTTTCCACCCTACAATATTGAGTCAGGATAAAGGACATGGCTTTTCTGGGGTACACAACACTTTCAAACCAGCACCATCCCTTATCAGATATATCATTTGAGAATATTTTCTTCCATTCTGTGAGTCCCTTATCAGGTATATCATTTGAGAATATTTTCTCCCATTCTGTGAGTTGTTTTTCATTTTCTGGATGGTTTCATTTGCAATACAAAAAGTTTTATACTTTATGTCGTCCAATTTATCTCACTTTGTTTTGTCACTTGTGCTTTTGGTATCATAATGATTTATATCTGTGCTTTATATCAAGAGTTATTTTTTTGTTTTTAGACTTTTAGCTCTAGGTCCTTACATTTCTATATGAATTTTTAGATCAGCTTATCAGTTTCTTCAAAAGAAAAATAGTTGCGATATTTCATAGGGCTGTGTTGAGTCTGTAAATCAATTTTGGAAGTATTGCCATCTTAACAATCTATGAACAGGGGATGTCTTCCCATTTATTTAGGTCTTCATTAATTTCTTTCAGTGATGTTTTGTCATTTTCAGCATACGTGTTTATACTTCTTTGTAAAATTTTTCCTGAATATTTTATTCTTTATTCTAAATGGAATTTTCTTAATTTCATTTTCAAATTGTTCATTGCTAGTGTGTTGTAACCCAAGTGATTTTTGTATATTGATCTTGAATCCTGCAATCTCACTGAACCCATTTATTAGCTCTAATAGTTTTTCATAGGTTCTTTATGATTTTCTATATATAAAATCATGTAATTTGCAAATTGAGATATTTTTATCTCTTCCTTTCCAGGTTAAATCCCTTTTATTTCTTCTTTTTTTTTTTTTTTTTTTGCTACTTGCCCCGACTAGAACCTCTAGTACAACATTGAATAGAAATGGTCTCAGCAGACATCTTTGTCTTGTTTCTGATCTTAGTGGTAAAGCTTTCAGTCTTTCACTATTGAATTCAATGTCATTAGCAGATTGATGATGCTCCCTTCTATTCTTAATGTGTTGAGTGTTTTTGATCATGAAAGGGTGTTGAATTTTTTTCAAATTCTTTTTCTACATCTATTGAGATAAACATATGGATTTTGTTCTATTAATATGGTCTATTACATCAATTGATTTTCACATATTGAACCAGCCTTGCATTCCTGGGAAACATCCCACTTGGTCATTGTGTATAATCCTTTTTATATGTTACTGGATTCAATTTTTAAAAAAATTTTTTTTTACATTTAAATTCATCATGGCTATTGATTTGTGATTTCCTTTTCTCATGATGTCTTTATCTGGATTGGTAGTTTTCACCCAAGTGTAAGATGATAAGGACTTGAGTGAAATCCCCTCTGTTTAGAGAATGTCTATTACAAATTCTTATCATTAGGCAGCCTTCAAAAAGGGAGCATAACCTTTTTGTCAAACACAATTATTCACAGACCCCTTTGTACCCCTTTCATTTACAGGAAAGGGAGGTGGTCAGAGAAAAGGAAGAGGGCAATCCTTCAGCTTTGTCTCCTATTGGAGAAAAGGGACTATTATAGTCCAGCTCAACTCCAGGAAAAATGTAAACATTTGTCTCCTTTGCATTCTATTCTCCCCTTTTTACTGCTGTGCCCAGCCACTAGGGGCTGGTCCTGGTTAGCAACGTCCTAGGATAACATCTCTCAGGCTTCTGCTTTCCAGGTGAGGCCTCAGGTCCCAGACTGCCCTCAGAATTACTTCCCTGTTGGGTGTACCTTGCCTGAAAGCCTTGCTGAATGGCCAGATGGCATCCACTTGCTTGAGCCATGCGTCCTTATTTGCTAATGCCCCCCCCCCCCGCCCTGAGTTACTCTGTCCAAATTCTCTGTCTCTAAAGAATGTCAAGCTCCAAAGCTGTAAGGAAAGTGACTCCCTGGAGACCAAGAACAAGGTATTTCTGGGTAGGAAGGTGCTTTTTATGTACTTTTCAACTAATGCACATGGGCAAATTTGTTATTTGGTGGAACAGATTCGGGGAGTGGGGAATGAAAGGTTACAGTCCCAACGTCATAGCCCCTCATAGCCCAGCATATCCTGCTGCTTTGTTGAGAGCTAAAAGTCTCTGGAGAGACTTTGTGATAGAAAATTTTTTTTCTAAAGGGAGGTTTCCTGGCTCACACTTCTCCAAACCCCAAGGACATTCCCAAACTCAAGAAGATGTCATTGCAGTGTTTTCAGATAGAGAATTTAAGGCTTGCTTTGACCTTATGTGCTTTGTGTTTCTAGCTGAACTCAAACTTTCCAAAACTTGAGTTCAATTAACTTTAGTCAAAAAATTCATTTTCTTGGCTTCATTTCTAATTACATATGTGCCTCTAAATCTTCTTCACCATCAGGTACCAGTTGATAAACTCTGCCACAGATTTAGGTGGCTGACATGTCCTTTGAAGTTCAAATAGAGTTGGAAATATGAGCAATATTGCTCATATGATGTCAAATCTCACATGTCTGAAATATAATGTGATATTTGACAAACTCAAGCACATTGTGAGATAGCCATTCTGTTTACTGAGTCAAAGACTCCACTCAAGAACAGGAAAGTGACTGCCCACTGAGGTCTGTTTCTCTGTTGATGGGAAGACTCAGACTGGGGAGTTCAGGGACTTTATTTGTCAGGCATTGAGTTCCTGTCTTTAAGTCCTAAGGAGTTGGTTAACTTTTCTCTGCTCGCTGGCTGCCTCACCCAACGAACCACAGCATGTGTCAGACCCATGGTTGTATGGAGACGAATGGGACTGGCTTAGGACAAACCCAACTCCACCATGGAGGAAGCCACTGAGAGGTCCTACTGAGGGTAAGAATTATAGTTTTGATCAAGGTTGCTATTTATTGTGCCAGGCACTGTGCTGAATGCTTCACAAATATTGTTTCGCTGACTGTTCATAGCAACATTAAGAGTAGTAGGAATTATTGTTATCCTCATTTTATAGACGAGAAAACTGAGGCTCAGAGAGATGAAGTGACTTTCTTAAGGTCACACAGTAAACCACAAAGTTGAGATTCAAATCTAGGTTTCAAGCCCAAGTTCCTCCCACTAAGTACATGGATTCTGGAGTCAGACAGACTGAGTTCAGATCTTGGCTATGCCACTTACTATATGGACACCCTGAGGCATGGCACTTCATCTGCCCATGCCTTGGTTTTCCTAGCTATGAAATGGGCATCATAATAACTTCTACCTCACAGAGCTTTGTAAGTATAAAATGAGAACAAGTGACCCAGTGCACAGTAAGTAGGTCCTTGGTGATTATTTAGGTAAACCCCCATACTTCATGATGGGAAACCAAGGTTTGTATATGATGGCTAAAGGTGAGATTAGAACTCAGATCTCCCTGCTCCAGTTTCTGTATTGTGAACCATAGACAAAACCCTAGTTAAATGACCACATCTTCCACCCCACCCTTAGAATTGGTCTTCAATCAAAAGCACAAGTGGGCTTAGGTCTTAGTGTGAACGTGGGTGAGCAATAGTCCATTATCAAAGGCCACTCCTTAGTTGGGTTCACAGGCAGTTTCCCTTCCTAGCATTGTTGGCTCCTGCCCCTTTGATGTAGAATCAGAATGCTTTTCTAACCCTTAGGCAAGTAGTATCTGAATTTGAGTGGTTTCCTAAGTTTAGTAGGCAGGCCTACTCTCTGCCTGGGGGTTGTCCACACTGAAGGGAAAAGTTCTTCCCCCCACACGTATGTGGCTGATAAAAGCTACTTATCATATGTATTCTATGTACTATGGGTTCCCTGAAAAGTACTCTAGATGGTTCAGGTTTGGCTCTCTTCATGGCCAAACCAGAGAAGGCAAATATTCAACATGTGTCTTCCCACTACTCCCATCTTCACCCATAGCAGATCTTAGGGCACTCTTTTCCACCTAGTCAGAATGTGACCACGGAATACTCAATTCAGTTCCCCTGGCAGCCCGGACCAGTTGCCTAGGGTATATAAGAGTATAATAATATATAAGACAATAATAATTAACATATTACTGAGTACTTATAATGGGCCAGTCACTGACTAAATGCAGTATATACATTATCTCTTTTAATACACACAATAGTCTTGTTAGCTATTGTTATTCTTGTATTACAGACAAGGAAACCAACTAAGGAAAAGTAAATAAACTTTCCCAAGTTCGAACTGGCAGAATCTGGATTGGAATGCTGGTCTATCTGACCCTAGAGACTGACCTCTTAACCACTACACTATGCCAATTCATACTCTTTCACCCAACAAGTATTTAATCAGCACCAATTATGTGCCAGCACCATTCTAAGTACTGGGGTTACAGAGGTGAACACATGTCAGATCTTCACCCAGTGTGGAACCCAATACTGTGCGAGCCTCCAGAAGGCAATGTTCTTGGGATCGATGATATAACAGTGGATGATACATCCATTTTCTAGCAAGATGACCGATCTCAAAAATGTGAGAGCTGCACGCTTGAGCACAGGGTGCATAAGAAAAACTCAAGCCATGAGGCAAAAAAGGAAATAGTGGAGTTTGAGCTGAACCCCAATCTGAATAGGGTTTCATGTACTTAGTACAGGATGCAGCCCAAGCTTCAGTGCTTGAGGTGGAGAACATGCCCCAGTGTTCTCTATAACTCAGCAAAGGTCAACCCCAGAGGGTGCCCCTAATCATAGGCCAGCCTTAAGCTTTTCAAGTATCCCACGTGTGTCTGCCTTTTTGGCTATTAGCAGCTGGATGCGTGACGCTCATGGCTCCCTGCAAGGAACCCTGGGGTGGGTCATGTGAGGGGCTGAGCTCACCCTTCCTAGAGATACATTTCCCCTTTTAAAGGGCAAAGGAGACAGATCAAAGGACACCTGGGCTCACTTGCTTGATAGGGAGACCCGGGGGAGCTGGAAAGGAAGGGGGAGGAGGGGCCTAGACTGGCTAGAGCTGGGCCATGATTTATTGGCTTGTTTTGCTCCTACACTTCTGTTTACCCAGCTGGGCTTGCTGCTGCCCAGGGCACCAGCATGTGCATGGCCACTCTGGCCAGTCTTTGGGGCAGTGTCAGAAAGAGCTGTAGACTCAGTCAGCTCCTCACAAAACTGAAGGTAGTTGAGTTGGTGGTTTATACCTGCAACTTCTCTGCCCCCCATCCTGGGGCTTTCCTCACTCCCTGAGCACCCCTACCCCCACCCCAGCCCCAGCCACAAAATCTCTTGGGCTTTCTCCCTAAGTGGATCCTAGTGTCACTCAGGCATCTGAGATAGATTCACACTAACCAACAGCCTCAAGCCTAAATCTTCTAGCATTTCAAAATGCTGGTCACCTCTTTAGTTAATCCAGTCAAAGTAGACAAGAGCAGAGAGCCTGAAGAGATGAAATGAAAAAAACTAGCTAAAGGAAGAGTTGCAGCTCTAAGAGCACAATTTAAGTTCCTGTTCTTCAAAGTCAATCCTCTTTCTGCTAAGTGATGAATAAAGTTAAAACAAATCCCGGCATTTCAATAATGCTTGCTGAACTGTTTAAACAGCACTAGGAGTCTTGGCAGCAAAAGTAGAATGATTTCAGAACTGTGTGTGTGTGTGTGCACACATGCACACATGCTCACACATGCGAGGGGGTGGTTGGGATTTGGGGATTCAGAGAGCCCTCCCAGGCACAAGCAGTGAGTTGTCTGTCAGTGCTTAGAGTCGGCTCTACTTCTCCCAACCTAACTCCAAGCAAAACAAAAAGAAATAGCAACAGGTGGGGAAGAGTACCACAGACAGGTGGTTTAGAGTGGAGGCTTTAAAGTCAGACAACCTGAGAGTGAGTTTCAAATCCCAGCTCTGCTACTTATCAACTGTTTGATCTTGGGCAAGGTTCTTGGCTTTCCTGAGTCTCAGTGCCCTCTTCTGTAAGATGGGAATAACACCTCCCTCACTGCATTGCCATAAAATTGAAGAAACGGAACACATGGTGTGGGATCAATATTTGGGGACCATAATGATCAAAGATGAGGATGTGTCCAGGAGAGTAAAGAGGATGGGGCACTTGGGAGGTTCAGGACTTCAGGAGTTTTTTCCGAATGCTTTCACAGTTCAAAAGAAAGTTTGGAAATTGATGGAATTGAGAGTAAATGTGTGAGGAATGAGAGAAATAAAATAAGTTCTGGAAGACTAGGGCCTTGCTGGCGTTTGTGTTAGCTCCAAATAACACCTTCTGTGAGAGGGCAGCTAATTTCCTTCACAGTAAAGGGGGAATGGAGTGAGCAACACAGGGCACCGAAGGAAGCAGGAGAGTAAAATGGCCTGGGGCTGTCGTTGCAAGATAAAAGATTACAAACAAAAGAATGGAGGTTTCTGAGCTTTGAAAATGCAGCAAGGAGAGAAGGCTCCATCTCTAGGCATCTCTGGGACCGTCCGCCTGCTTAGGTCCTGAAGCCCATTTGGGCCACAGCTGTGGCTAGGCAAGAAGACCACAGAGGGGAAGGAGGAGGTAATTTGGGCTGGCTGGAGGTAAAAATTGCAAAGATTTGCATATGCAATCAGTTCCTCATCTCTGCACCACTTCCAAGGTAGAGCTGGGAGGACCTGCCTCTTTTATTCCACTCCCACCCCCTTGGAGCCCCATAGGGCCACTTGAGACTGCTCTCATTGGGTTTCAGCTCCCTGTTTCCCTGGATATGGGGTTGGGGCAGGCAGACTTCCAGTCCCCCATCCCTAGTGGACCAGCCTCCCCACTGGACCCAGTACATGTGGAACCTGCCCATGTAGACACACCTGAGTATAGGAATGACACAAGCTGCAAGGATCCCAGCATAGGCATAGAGGCAATTAGGCATGTCTTCTCTGCTCCTGAAATCATGTTTATTTGTCTTTCAAATTCTGCCAACCAAAATGGCTTGGGTTGTGATTTACTATCACACCATTATGTCATACTTCCTTACTGCTTTTATGACCCAGAAAGACTCCAGGCACAGTAGCCATATTATGCCCCAGCAAACTGCTGCCCAAATTAAGTCACTTGTTTCTGGCCCCTGTTGCTGGGTGAAAATGACATCCAAGCGTAATTGCTGTTTTAGAGGCATATTTTAAAGCAAATTTAAAAAATAATGAATATACCTCTTCTCTGACTGAAATTTGCTTCTTTTTTTAAACCTTCTCCTGCCTATTTAAACAGCCCTTAATAAAAATGAGCAGCTGCAAAGCATCTTACCACTCAATGTTTTCTGGTTAAGAAAATTGCCCATAATCACAGTTTACTATTCATAACAGAATATTATTTTTCATCTGTGTATGGCTGCAGCCCAGTATATGAACATTCTAACTCAATGAGAGGCTTATGTGAGGTTTCAAGTGCTTCATTCATTTATTCAGTCGATCAACAAACATTTTCTCTGGACTTACCATGTGGGATTTTGGCCCCTTTGGAAGAGAGGGAAAAGCAAGTGCAAAGGCATGAAAGAACATGGCAGGGCGCTGATATAACAAGGGTAGTCATTGTAAAACAGTTGATATATCATGATTGTCTGCAAAGGGTGATGCAATTTGTTACTGATAATAGATAAAGCACCAAATTTGCAGAATGATTTACTTTAGTTTTAAGTTGGAATGGATTCAGGATTATCCTTATAACATTAGCGTCACTTTCACTTGTGTGCCTTTCACTATGTTTTAAAGAGAGTTAGAGAAATGTGTCCAATTAATAACTAGTATGCCAATAATATGCATCACCCCAAGTACACCTGTAGGAGTGTGTGCTGAATGTGGACGTCATCTCTCAATTGTTTCACAATTCAGAATTGTTGGAGTGGTACACAAGGTATGCAGATGGGGGTGATGAATTTAGGGAGGCAGGATGGGGAGGTGCAGGTTTTCAGAGCTGGAATCGGTCCCTAAATTTTACAGAGCTAATTGTCATGTCTATTGTAGAGCTATTGCTTGTTTATCAGGTCCCAGCATTTCCCCAAGTGCAGAAATGTGATCTTAGCAAAGTAGTGACTGTCAAGCCATTACTGTGGATTTGGCCTGTCTTGGAGAATCTGGAATCAGACTTCCTGGAATCAGCTACTTCTAGTGCTGGCTGCATTGCATGTTAAGGTTCTTAGAAATGGGAATGTGACTCAGGAGGCACTTTCCAGGTTAGGTTTCATGGAGTATTGTGGACCTCATATATCTGTCTTGGAAAACAGATGGAAATGCTCAGTGATGAAATCAAACCAGACGAAAAATTTACTAATAATGAATTTGATATGCTATCTCTACTGGGCAGCCAGGCAGCCTAGGAGAATTTTAAATTATATACAGGACAAGAAAACAGATTTTCAACTTTCTATATAAAATGGATTTTTGGAATTGGCCAGAAGATATTACAAATGACAACTCACAGGCCTAGAGGTGTCATTAAGTCAATAAGTGTTAACAAGTGATCAGCTCTGTGTTCTGATTTGAAGGGTCCTGGGCCTGTTTCTCTGTCCCTAGAAGTAGCTCCCCCCACCACACTTGATTTTCTAATATTAGAAATCATGGTGGAATCACTTTTCATTTGTTTAACAGTCATGCTTTCTTCTGTTTAATTGTTTTTCTTTCTTTCAAGTATATTCTCTGGAAAGGAGGATTGCTTTTTTAAAAATAAGAAGCACATTCAGGAATGAACTAGAAGCCTGCTAGAATTGTTGTTAAGGAGACCAATTGTATGTAGATGCGACCTAGGTAATTAATCAGTGAGCATCTAGCAGCCAAATATCTGATGGGAGGGAGGAGGCCCTCTCCTTTGAGAGGGGAAAAATGACTCCCTTCTGATTGAAAAAGCACCATCCCAGACCTTCTTGCTGCTGACATGCAGATGTACATCTGGCTGTAATCTCTCACTCCCTGCTAGCCTTTGCCAAACTGTGTGGAACAGAAATCCAGTTTCTCCCCCATGTAAAGAGACAGAGAGAAATTGAATAGTTAGATAGTTAAAATTCTGAGCACTAGCTTGGAGAAAGAAGGAACATGCCCAAAGTAATAAAAAGACTCTCACTTAAAAACTGTGACTGAAAAAAGATTTGAACGGTTTAAACAACTGTTGGGGTTGATTGGTGTGAAGGGAGTAAGAGTCTGAAAGCCATGCACAAGCCTTGAAACTCCCCAGACAAGTGAAAAAAAATTTTTAATTTTGTTAAATCTACTCAAGGTTGATAAATAAGATAGAATAAATGCTTGAGAAAATTGAAAGGGTTTATTTGCACTTAGGTGTCCTTGTTTCTATAAATCACATTCTAAATTTTATTTTATGTGGCGTTGTTTTAAATATAGTTGTTTTTTTTTTTTTTTAGCAAGAATGAAAGCATACTTGAGTGAGGAAATGTGCCCTCTTCCCTCTCTTTGAGCTGTCCAACCTAAGGGAAGACCTATCATTCTATTAATGTAGTGGCAACTTATACAAATTGCAGGAAGAGCACATGAGGGAGAAATAATGTCCTGAGAAGTTTTGCCTTGGAAACTCACACTTTATAAGTGATAGCAAACAAATCAAAATGCTCCTGGGAAGGTAAGCATGTAAAGTTGCTGATACCTTAGTATGGTATTCCCCAAACTGGGTATTTACCACCAGCATCTGAGACCCCACTTTTATTTTATATTGAGAACTTAAAAAAAAAACCACATGGTGTAAAGAATAATATAACAAACTCTTGAGCTCTCACCATGCAGAGTGGAAATACACTATTATTTACTTTGTCTGCCATTTCCTAAATAAAAAGAATAAAATACTACAGGTAAAGTTGAAGTCCCCCTTAGCTCCCTCCTCCAGAAAGCTTATTTTCATTACTTTGGTATGTTTTATTCCAGACCGTGAATAATACATAATATAACTTTATATATACTGTTTCATTCAGCATTATGTTCTTGAGATCAATTCAGTTTGGTGCATATGAATCTAGTTCATTTTCACATTTAATTTATTCATCCTCCAATTGACACCAATTGATGTATATTTAGGTTGTTTCCAAATAACTTGCAATGAGCATTGGTGTATATATGTCCTTTTATACTAGCATGGAAATTTCCCTAGGGTGTGTACCTAGAAAGTAGGATTTTCTAGGCTATAGGTCTAAATAACCTAGTTATTTAGGTTATTAAGGTACTAGTTAAGTATGCACTTGTAGATTTTCTGGGTGTCTTCAGATTGCTCTCCAAAGTGACTCTACCAAATAACAGTCCTACCAGTGATATATGAGCTGCTATGATACAATACCATAGCAATCTGATGTGTAAAAAAATACCTCGTTTTATTTTGTGTTTCTCTGAGTACTAGTGAAGATGAGCATCTTTTCTTATATTTGTAGATTATTCAGTTTCTTCTGTCAGTTTCCTGTTCATACATATTCCTTGTCCATTTTTTTGATCACTTGCCTTTAAAAATTGATTTGTAGTATTTATTGTACATCTTTTAGATGCTGTTGTTGAATTTTTTTAACTTTTTATTTTGAGGTACTTTCAAACTTAAAGGACAGTTACAATAGTAATACAAATCCCATACAGATAAGTCCAAATAGCATTTGCCACATTTCCCATATCATTCTGTCTATCCATCCATCCATCCATCCATCCATTTACCTAGCTATCCATTTTCTGAACACTTGAATATAGGTTGCATACATCATGTTCCTTGGACACGTAATCCTGCCATGTACATTTCCTAAAAATAAGGATATTCACTTATGTAACTGCTCTAAATACAGTGATCAAGTTCAAGAAATTTAACATTGATATAAAGCTTACTGTCTTTATTCCAATTTTTTCATATGTCCCAATAATGTCACTTTGCGCCTCCTCTCCTCCCTTGTTAGATCGATCCAAGATCATGTATTGCCTTTAATTGTCATTATCTCTTTAGTTGCTCTTTATTTTTTAAAAAAAAAATTGTTGTAACATATATAAAACCTAAATGTTCCCTTTGCAACCACTCCAAGCATACCATTCAGTGGGATTAATCACATTCACAATGTTGAGGTGATCTGACCACCTTCCATTACTAGAACTTTCCCATCTCCTCAAATAGAAACCCTACACACATTTTTCATTAACTCCCCATCTCCCCTGCCCCCTGTCTGTACTTTAATCTCTGTTTCTATTAACTTGCATATTCTCCAATATTTTCTTTGTAGTTACCATGGGACTTAAATGTAATATCCTAAATATATAACAATCTCATTTGCTTTGATACCAACTTAACTTCAATAGTATAGACAGACTATGTACCCAAACCCTTCCATCCCCCTACCTCTACTGAGTTCTTGTCACAAATTGTGTGATAATACATTATGAGTCCAAAACCACTGATATATCATTGCATTTTATGCACTTGCTTTTTAGAACCTATAAGAAATAAAAAGTGAAGTTACAACCAAAAATACAATACAGGCATTTGTATTTACCCAGTTGTTATCTTCTCTGGAGATCATTATTTCTTACTGTAGCTTTAATCTATTGTCCATTATCGTTTCCTTCCAACCTATAGAATTCTCTTTAGAGAAAGACAGTTTTGCCAGATACAGACTTCTTGGTTGGGAGTTTTTGCTTTCAACTCTTTAAATATGTCATCCCATTGTCTTCTTGCCATTATGGTTTCCAATGAGAAATTGGCACTTGATCTTATTGAATTCCCTTGTATGTGGACTGAGATTTCTCTTTTGGGGCTTTCAGAATTCTCTCTTTCTCTTTGGCATTTGATGGTTTCTTTTTAACATGGTATGACGTGGGTCTCTTTTGGTTTGTCCTGTTGGGAGTTCACTGAGCATCTTGGATGTATATGTTTATGACGGTCATTAATCTTAGAAGATTTTCAGGCAGTGTTTCTTTGAATATTTTCTCTCCCTCTTTCTTTCTCTTTCTGGGATTCCCCTAATGTATATATTGGTATACTTAATGGTGTCCCACAAGTTTCTCAGGCTCTATTCACTTTTCCTCATTCTTTCTTCTTTCTGCTTCTCAGAATAGATGATTTCAATTGCCTTATCTTCAAGTTCACTAATTCTTTCTTCTGCCAGATTGAATCTGGTGTTGAAGCCCTCTAGGGAATTTTAAATTTCTGTTACTATGATCTTCAACTCTGTTTGGTTTCTCTTGATAATTTCTATCTCTCTATTGGTGTTCTTTTGTGTCCATCTATCATTTTCCTTATTTCTTTTTAAACATGTTTTATTGTAGAGTATAGCATATATACAAACAGACAATGAATTTCAAGGTACATTGTAACAAGTAGTAACAGAACAGATTTCAGAGTTTGGTATGGGTTACAGTTCCACAATTTCAGGTTTTTCCTTTTAGCTGCTCCAAGATACTGGAGACTAAAAGAAATATCAATATAATGATTCAGCAGTCATACTCATTTGTTAAATCCTAACTTCTCTGTTATAACTCCACATTCTCCTTTGATTTTTCTCCCAATCTTTAGGAATATTTGGGCTATGCCCATTTTAACTTGTTCATGTTGGAAAGGGATGTCAATAATATGGGATATGGGGATGAAATTACTTGATATTCTTGGAGAGGCTGGCCCCTTTGGGTTTCAGGACTTATCTGGCCTAGGGACCATTTGGAGGTTATAGGTTTCTGGAAAGTAATCATGCTGCATGAAACCTTTATAAAGTCTCAGATAAAGCCCTAGGTGTTCTTTAGGGTTAGCAGGAATGGTTTTGGTTGGAGTTTGGCAAACCATGAATAGCCTCTCAATACTATTTGAACACTCTCAACTACTGATACCTTATTTGTTACAAACCTTTTCCCGTTTTTGGTCAAGAAGGCATTGTTGATCCCATGGTGCCAGAGCCAGGCTCATCCCTGAGAGTCATTTCCCACATTGCCAGGGAGACTTTCACCCCTGGATGTCATGTTCCATGTAGAGAATGAGGGTAATGATTTTCCTTGCACAGTTGGGCTGAGAGAGAGAGAGAGAGGCCACATTTGAGCAAGAAAAGAGGTCTTCTGGAAATAACTCTTAGGTATAGCTATAGGCAGTCTTAGCTTCTCTGCTACATAAATAAGCTTCACAAGAGCAAACCTCAAGATCAAGGGCTTGGCCTAACAAGTTGGGAGTCCCTAATGTTTGAAACAGTATCAGAGGTTTCCCCAGTGGTAAAGTTTAATAGTTCCATATTTTTTTTCTTCTATCCCTCAAGGGACATTGCCGATACTTTTTTAAAAATTTTTATATATTTATTTATTTTTAAAATATTTTTTGACACATCTTTGCATACTGACTCCAAACGTGGTATACAATCACTGGCTCACAATATCATCACATTTTCTTGTTGATTTTCTGTTTGGTTGTTCTATATATGGAGGAGAGTGGTGTATTGAAATATCTTAGTATTATTGTTGAAACATCTATTGCCCCTCCCTTCAGTTTTGCCAGTGTTTGCCTCATGTACTTTGGAGCTCCTTGATTAGGAGCATAAACATTTATGATTGTTGTTTCTCCTTGGTGAGTTGTCCCTTTTATTAATATGTAGTGTCCTTCTTTGTCTCTGGTGTCTTTACATTTGAAGTCTGTTTTATCTGATATCAGTATAACTACTCCTGCTTTCTTTTGGTTACAGCTTGCATGGAACATCTTTTTCCATCCTTACACTTACTAGTTGTGTCCTTGCGTCTAAGATGAGTCTCTTGTAAACAGCATATAGATGGATCATATTTCTTAATCCATTCTTCCAATTCATATCTTTTAAGTGGTGAGTTTAGTCTCTTAATATTCAACGTAATTACTGTGAAAGCATTTCTTGAATCTACTATCATATCCTTTGGGGTTTTTTTTTGTTGTTGTTGTTGTTGTTAGACCTATATGTTCTTTTCCCCATCTCTCTTTTTATCCTTTAAGTTACCCTTACTGGTACTCTTCAATTCTGTACCCTCCTCCAGACCTCCCTCTCCTGTTTTTTTTCAGCAACAGACTTTCCTTTAGTATTTCTTGTAGGGCAGCTCTCTGTTGACAAAATCTCTCAGCCTTTGTTTGTCTGTGAAAATTTTAATCTCTCCCTCACTTTTGAAGGACTACTTAGCTGGATAAAGAATTCTTGGTTGGAAGTCTTTCTCTTTCAGGATCTTAATATATAATACCACTGCCTTCTTGCTTTCATGATGTCTGTTGATAGTCCAAACTCAGTCTTATGAGGTTTCCCTTGTTTGTGGAGTGTTGCTTTTCTCTTGCTGCTTTCAGGACTTTCTGATTCTCTTCAACATTTGATAGACTTATTAGTATGTGTCTTGGAGTAGGCTTATTTGAGTTTATTCTATTTGGGGTTTGTTGGGGCTCTTTGATTTGCATATTTATGTCTTTTATAAGGGTTGGGAAGTTTCCCCACCCATTATCTCCTCAGCTAATCTTCCTAGCCCTTTACTCTTCTCTTCTCCTTCTGGGATACCTGTGATTCTTATATTTGTGCACTTGGTATTGTCCATCATTTTCCTGAGATCCAGCTCCAATTTTTCCATCTCTTTTGCCATTTGTACTTTTGTGTGTTCAAATTCAATTGTCCTGCCCTCTAGTTCACTTATTCTTTCTTTTGCCTGTTCAAATCTGTGTTGTGTGTTTCTAGTATATTTTTATTTTGGTCTATACGATCTTTCATCTCTGTGAGATCTATTTTTCTATCTATACTTTCAAATTCTTATTTATGCTCTTCTAGTGTCTTCTTGATATACTTTATGCCATTAGCCATCCCACTGAATTTATTTAGGAAATTTGTATGGACATCTTTGTGTTTCCTCTGGTGTTTTAATTTGGTCATTTGGCTGAGCCATATCTGCTTGCATCTTTATATGCTTTGTGATTTTCTGTTGGTATCAAGGCATTTGAATATCTTGATAGTGTTATGTTTTTCTTTTTCTTTCTTTCTTCCTCTTTTTTTTTGGGGGGGGGGCATGTGCAGGCTCCAGGCATCAAATCCAGGTCTCCTGCAAGGCAGACGAGAATTCTACCACTGAGCTACCCTTGCACCACCCTATCTTGGTAGGATTATTTTGAAAGTTGATTTCCCTCAGTCTTGTAAGATTTTGTATTTACTTGGGTTTGTGTTGAAGGTCTTCTTTTTAAACTTGACTTGCCAGTAATTCCCTGTCAAACCAAGGCCCAGATCTCATGTTGGGGATGCAACTCTACTTGAGGATCTGTTTAAAGCTAGACAGATAGGCAGTTTGCCAGACTGCACTTTCTGTTTCTTCCCAGGAGATGGCACTCTTAGGACTCCTATTCCCCACAGGCCCTCCTCTATTGGACTGCAGCAGTTGGCTGAGCTGGATGGAGACTTGGTGCAATTCTAGCCAAGTCACTGGCCCTGGTGTGTGCTGAAAGCCACTATCCCTGGAGCTAGGTCAGGGGCAGTGTGCACCTCAGTGGAGATTCTGCTTCTGGGCCCAATAGGTCTGATGGCCCCCAGGCTCTTGCTTGAAATGATCTTGGGCTGTGAGACTAGGTATTTCAACTGCCTACATGGGGACATAAGGATTGGTGCAAGGGCATGGGGTGAGAGGTGGGACACAGCACAGGGGCAAGGGACCAGGTGTGGGTGCGTGGGGGCATGGAGCATGGCAGTACAGGGTGCAGCGTGGGCCATGGGGTATGGTGGCAGAGGGCATGGGGGCACATGGACATATGGTATGGCATGGCCTGCTTCCTCATCCCTGCCTCCCCATCTGTACCCTCCTGAGGGCTATGGGCCTCTGTGTGGAAAGGGAAGTGGTAGGCTCTGTGCACAAGCTGGATGGTCTCTGTGAACAGAGAAAGCAGATTTAATGGTTTCTGGGTTCCCAAGGGAGCTCCAGGCTGCAGAGCTGAGGGGGTTGATTTCCCAAGCTAGCTATGGGGGCAGGCACTTTCCAGGGTGTGGCCTCTTATCCCTAGTAGAGTCATGACCAAGCACTGACCCCATTCTCTGCATTCCATTTCCTCTGCTTTCTCATCCAGGACTTCCCCATGTAGTGTAGACCTTCTCTAGTCACTACCATCCTGGAACTGCTGCCCCAGTTGTTTTTCTGTCACTTCTTTAGTTGTTCCATGGAGCAGGGGTGAACTCAGCCTATCCTAGAAAGTACTCTTATTTCCTTAATTCTTTACCCATATTATACCTTTAGGTCTTTGTGTATATTTAAGAGCATTTTAAAAAAGTCTTTGTCTGTTATGTTCCAGGTCTGATCCTCCTCATCGACGGTTTCTGATGCTTTAGTATTCTTCTTTGCCTGGACCATCAGTTCTTGTTCTTTTGTATTTTTTGTAATCTTCTATTGAAACCTGGACATTTTGATATTTTGATATTATTGTTGCTGGAATTTTGACTCTGGGGTGTCTGTTCCTTAAGCTTGTATCCATCTAGTGTTTTGACAGAGATTTCCTTAAATGACTGGATCTAATAAAGAAGAATAAGGGGGAGGAGGAGGAATAGAAAAAGTAAACACCTTTATCAGTCTTTGCAGATAGAGCTGCACTAGTGCACTTCTTCAGGGCTTATCTATACAATGAATTTAGAGAATAACTCAAAGCCAATGTGTAGTGGCCTTCCTAATATTTTCTGTACATATATCTTGTCTTGGGCATAATGTGTAGCCCTAGGAATTTCCCATTTACCTGGATAGGAATGTCCATTCTTTCTAAACTTGAATGGTCTGAGTTTTGTTATAAGTCATGGGCACTGCATGGTATGTCCTACAGCCGGCAATGATTTGTCTCAGACAGACACTGGACTGTTCTCCCACAGCATTCCGTAGGAGTGCTCACTGTACTGCTTTCTACACACAGAGCATGTTCTGAGATAGTGAGTCCCTCAGACCACCACCAAACAGATTGGACCACACATACATGTACCCAGGATGTGCACAAGGATTATTCTGCTACCTCTGGAACTGGGACCAGGGATCCACTCACTGGGAGTAGTGTGGGCCAGCTCCATGCTGAACCAGTGAGTGGCAAGGGAGGAGCCAGCTGAGGCACCATGAGATCCTACTGCTTTTAAGTAGCCTTTTTGTGCACACCCTGTTACTGCAGTCCTTTAATTGTTTTCTGGTGTTTTGAAAAAGATGTTTCTGCCAGATCATGCTGGCTGTTCAAAGCTACTGTGGGGGAATGAGCCCTGAAGTATCTCCCTCTGCCATCTTCAGGAGGGTAAATGTCTTGTTCTGTAAATGACTTGTATTCAACTGGATAGTGTTATTTTTTAACATAGTCACATTTATGAGTTTTTAAATTAAAATTTATGAATTTTTGTGCGTGGTTAAAGAATTCTTTCCTGTTCTGAGATCATAAAGGTATTCTCTTACAGGTGCATCAAATTGATATAAATTTTGCTTTTAACATTTAGATTTTTAATCCACTTTGTGTTTTTTTTTTCTTTTTTTAACATAGGCAGGCACCAGGAATTGAAACCAGGTCTCTGGTATGGCAGGCAAGAACTCTGCCTGCTGAGCTACATAGCCCACCCTTTAATTCTACTTTGAATTGATTCTTATGAAGGGTTTGAAGAAGTTATCTCATTGTATCTTTTCTCACATGAATAATTTTAATGCCATTTATTGAACTAGTCTATCTCCTATACCCCATAAATTTAGTAACATATGTTACTAAAATAAAGATTAAAAAATAGGACTTTACAGCACAAACAGTGAACCCTATTGTAAACGATGGACTACAGTTAATAGTACAATTATAAAAATGTTCTTTCAAATGTACCAAGCCAATGCAAGGTGTTAATAATAGGGTGTTATATGGAAACTCTTTATTTTATGCATGATTTTCTGTAAACCTACAACTTCTCTAATAAAAAATCCCTACAACACTGTACCATGAATACTAAACTTGCTATTCCTTTATAATAAATCTTGATAATCTGTCCACCTTACTCTTCTTTAAAATTGTCTTGGCTCTTTTTGGTACCTTATTCTTCTCTGTAAATGTTAGGATAAGCTTGTCAATATCCGTAAAAATTTCTGTTGTGATTTTGGTTTAATTCTGGCATGAAATTTATAGATCAATTTGAAAAGAATTGACATCTTTATGTTGGGTATTCCCACATACAAATATGGTATATCTGCCCTTTGTTAGGTTATTTGTTCTTAATTTTTTACTTTAGATACAATTGTAGATTCACATGAAGATGCACATATACCACAGAGAGGTCTCTGTATCATTCGCCAGTTTTCTCCCAATGGTTGCATCTTATGTAACTAGAGTACAACATTAAAACCAGGAATTTGACATCAGTACAATGTGTGTATATAGTTCTATGCCATTTATCACATGTACAAATTTGTATAATTATTCCATCACCTCAAAGATCTCCATCGTGTTACCCCTTTATAATCACACCTACTCCACTCCATTCCACCTCTAACTCCTAGCAACCACTAGTCTATTCCCCATCTCCATAAATTTGTCATTTCAAAAATGTTATATAAATGAAATCACAGTATGTGATTTGAGATTGTCTTTTTTAATTCAGTATAATTCCTGGAGACTTATCCAAGTTGTTACATGTATATATCAGTAGTTTATTCCTTTTTATTGCTATGTAGTATTCCATGCTATGGATATACCATAGTTTGTTTAGTCATTCATCTAGTAGGGAAATTTTAGTTGTTTCCAGTTTGATGTTTTCTGTTTGTTCTGTCTGTTTTTTCATTTCCCTGTTTTCTTTTTCCTGCCTTCCTCTGTGTTACTTGAATATTTTTTGGAATTCAATTTTTATGTGTCTACAGGTTTTTGAGTGTATCACTTTGTATAGCTTTTTTAGTGGTTGCTTTAGGCATTATATCACATATACATAACTAATCACAGTCTACTGCTGTCATAATTTTACCTGTTTGGGTGTAATAGAAACTTTACTTCCCTTTATGTACCTTTACTCTCCCCAATTTATAATTGTCTTAAATATTCCTTTCACATATATTGAGAAACATAGCAGACAATGCTTCACTTTTTGTTTCAACTGGCAAACATAATTTAGAAAATTCAAGAGGAAAAGGAAAATGTATTTATCCATATTTTTGCTCTTTCCGTTGTTCTTTCTTCCTGATGCTCCAAGTTTCCTTCTTTTATCATTTTTTTTTTCTGTTTAGAGAACTTCCTTTAGCTATTCTTTAAGGGTATGTCTGCTGGAAACAAATTCTTGTAGTTTTCTTTCATCTGAAAATATCTTGATTTCCCTTTCATTCATGCAGAATATTTTCCCTGGATGTAGAATTCTGGATTGGCAGTTCTTTTCTTTCAGCACTTGAAAAATGTTGTGCCATTTCCTCATGACCTCCATAGTTCCTGATGAGAAATGCACTTCATTTGAATTGTTTTTCCTTTATAGATTTTCATTTTGCTCTGGCTGCTTTCAAGAGTGTTTCTTTAACTTTCAGAATTTTGACAATCATGCATCATAGCATGATTTCTTTGGGTTTATGCTGTTTGGGTGTTCTCTCAGCTTCTTGAATGTGTAGCTTTATGTCTTTTGCCCAATTTGGGAAATTTTCAGCCATTATTTCTTTGAGTACTTTTCCAGCCTTGTCCTCTTTCTCTTCTCCTAGGATGCTAAAGACATAAATGTTTTATCTTTTGTTCTAGTCCCACGGGCTCCTGAGTCTCTGTTCATATTTTTCAGTCTACTTTCTGTCTGTTATTCAGATTACATAATATCCATTTTTCTATTTTCAAATTTACTGATTCTTTCTTTTGTCCCCTCCATTCTGATATGGAGCCTATCCATTGAGCTTTTATTTTTCAGTTCTGAAATTTTCATTTAATTCTTCTTTGCATTTTCTATTTTTTGCTGAGTATTTTTCCCTGTGTTTCAAACTTGTTCATAATTGCCCATTGAGATATTTTATGATGGCTTTTTAATATCTTTATCAGAAATTCTAACATCTGTGTCACCTTGGTGTTGGCAACTGTCGATGGTCTTTTCTTATTCAAGTTGAGATTTTCCTGGTTCTTAGTATGGTGAGTGACTCCTGACTGAAACCTGAACATTTTGATATCATGTTATGAGACTCTGGATATTATTTAAAGCTTCTGTTTTAACTGGCTCCTCTAAGACCACTGCAGTGGGGGAAGGAAAGGTGCTGTGTCATTATTGCCAGCTGGGAGTGGAAGACCCCACATAATCTTCTCTGTCACTGTAGGGGTAAGGGATCCATTACAGCCATGATTTTCCACTTGGTTTTCTCTTACTGATATCATCCTATCAAGATGGTTGTAGTACCACATTATAGCCTGATGAGGCTGGAATCCCAGGTTCCCCCCTTGGCCATTGCTGGTGTTGAGCGAAGGTAGGACCATAGTTTTTGTTTGTTTCTTTGTTTTTTTAATGGTGTTTGGCTGAAATAGAACAGTTATTGTTACATGTTTTCTATCTTACTAGGCTGCCTCTTTCCTAATCCTTTTGCTAAAGAGAGATCAGGCTTTTGTTAAGCTTTTTATTTGTCCATACTTTTTGGAATTTCTTGGTTGCCAGCCTCTCCAGCACCCAGTCTCATATATATGCAGCAAAAATAAACAAACAAACAATAGAACTCAAAGGATCCCAAGGTCCTTGGCCAGTCTGCCTTCTTCTCTCAACCTTTTAGAGCCTTCTTACATTTGTTTTATATATGCTGTTCAAGGTTTTTAGCTGTACTTAGTGGGAAGAATAGGGAAAAGTGCTTCTACTTCATCTTGTCCAGGAACTGAAAGTATGAGTTCATCTTTTATGAGTTTCAAGAGTTTTGATAGTTGTATTCTTCATTATTTCCCTCACATCATTTAACAGCTTACTTTTATATTTATTTGATTTTTTGTTGTGTACCATTTGATACATATATATATTCTTAACTTTTTTCTAAGAATAGATGTTTTGAATAGTATCACCGCTTATTTAAAAATTACTTATTCTATTCTAATTGGTTGTTTCTGGTGTATGCAAATGATATTGATTTTTTCATAGTAATATATAGAGCACCTTTGTTGAATTATCTTATTAGTTGTAATAATTTGTATTGTCTTTTATTTTTTGTGTAGGTAGTCATATCATCTGCAAATTTGACATTTTTTTCTTCCTTTCCAATCTTTATAAAGTCTATTTCTTTTTCTTATACTGTTGTATTGGCAGGGTCTTCAATTACAATGTGAAACTGAAGCATGACGACAAACATCCTTACCTTTTTTCTGAGTTTGAAATAAATGTGTGTACTGTTTTATCATGCTTATTGTAAGTTTTCAGTAGATAGTCTTTTATTAGAATGAAGATGGTTCATTTTATTGCTAGTTTGTCAAGAGATTTTTTTGCATGTTTTATGAATGAGTGTTGAATTTTATCAATTCTTTTTAACGTATGGTGATGATCATTCGGTTTCTACCCCTACTAATGGCGAATTACATCAATAGATTTTCAAATATAAAATCATCCTTGCATTCCTTGAATATATCCTACTTGGTCATAATTTATATTTTATATATATTTGTTTTCATTCTCTCTCATTTCAGAATTTTGAATCTATAGTCACAGGAAAATTGGTCTATTATTTTCCTTATTTATGCTTTTCTTATCTGATTCTTGGATCAAGGTTACAATAATCTTTTAAAATGAGTGGGAGAGATGTCTTTCTTTTTATGTTCTCTGGATTATACCATGATTATTTCATCTATTTTCAAATGAATTAGCGTAGGGTTATTCATAATATTCAAACATTTTTTTATCTTTAGGGTATCTGTTGCCAAATAGATACAATTTAGATTATTATATCATCTCATTGAAGTGCTCTTTTAATGGTTAATGACCTCTTTATCTGTAATTAAATGTTTGAAATCTGATATTAATATAGTTATAAGCTCTTTCTATTGCTTAATATTCATTTGATTTATACCTTTCTATTCCTTTGCTTTCAAACTTTCTGTCATTATGTACTAGGTGTATTTCTTAAAAACTTGAACACACTTTAATATCTTTATATGTTTGATTTATATTATATTGGGTTTATATCTTCATCTTATATTGTATTTTCTATTACTGTGCTTTTCATTCCTTCTTTTTTATTCTTTTCTGCCTTTATTGGTTAATATATATCTCTAACCATTTCTTGAATTAGAAAATAAGCTTAGTTTGGTATGCTGGTTTGAAATGATGTATGTCCCCTAGAAAAGCCATGTTTTAATCAAAATTCCATTTCATAAAGGCAGAATAATCCCTATTCAATACTGTATGTTTGAAACTGTAATCAGATCAACTCCTTGGAGATGTGATTTAATCAAGAGTGGTTGTTAAACTGGATTAGGTGATGACATGTCTCCACCCATTGAGGTGGGTCTTGATAAGTTTCTGGAGTCCTGTAAGAGTAGAAACATTTTGGAGAATGAGAGATTCAGAGAGAGCAGAGAATGCTGCAGCACCACGAAGCAGAGAGATCACGAGCCAGTGACCTTTGGAGATGAAGAAGGGAAACGCCTCCCGGGGAGCTTCATGAAACCAGAAGCCAGGAGAGAAAGCTAGCAGATGACACCGTGTTCGCCATGTGCCCTTCCAGCTGAGAGAGAAGCCCTGAACTTCATTGGCCTTCTTGAATCAAGGTATCTTTCCCTGGATGCCTTAGATTGGACATTTCTGTAGACTTAATTGGGACATTTTCTTGGCCTTAGAACTGTAAACTAGCAACTTATTAAGTTCCCCCTTTTAAAAGCCATTCTGATTCTGGTGTGTTGCATTCTGGCAGCTAGCAAACTAGAACATATGGTTTTTATGGGGAGGGTATTTTTTATGGGGTCACATTTCATTATATTTCCATGTTAGTATCCCATTATTGTAGCACCATTTTGTTGAATTTTTTTGTTTGTTTTGTTTTTTTGTTTGTTTTGCTTGTTTGTTTTTTGGGAAGTGCTGGACCAAGAATCATACCCAGGTCCTGCATGGCTGGCAAAAATTCTACCACTGAACTAATCTTGCACCTCCTACATCTGCTATTTTTTAATGCATTCTTTCAAATTATTCTTTATACTCTCCTAGTGTCTTCTTTTTTTAATAAAAATATTTTTATTGATAAAACTTAACATACAAACATTCTTAACATATAAACATTCCATACATGGAATTTAGTATGTTTTAAGTCATATCTTCTATTTCCTATGTTAAATGTGATTGTTGGGCCAGGTTTTGATTATGCCTCACTTTTCAATATCCCTAAAATTGGTCATTATATTATTATTATTGGGTTTTTGTCTTCTTTTTGTTTCCTATTTCCTTTTTTAAAAGTAAATTTTTTGATATATGATTCATATACCATACAATTTACCCATTTAAAACACTTCAGTGTTTTTTAGTACATTCACAGAGTTGTGCAACCACCACATTAATTTTCGAAGATTTCCGCCACCCCAAAAAGGAACCCTGTCTTTACAGTTGAGGCTTATTTAAATTTGCCTATATATTTACCAAGATTTTTGCCCCATTGTTTCTTGAACCTTGATTGAGTTCAATTTTCTTAACATACATCATTTAATAGTTCCTTTAGTGCGAATCTGTGAGTGCTAAACTCTCTTGATATTTGGTTGAAAATGTTTTATTTTGATCACCCTCACTAGTGAATGATAATTGAACTGTATATAAAATTCTGAATTAATGATTATTTTCCCTCAGAACTTTGTAAATATTATTCCATTGTCCTCTGAGTTTTATTGCTGCTAATGGGAAAATCTATTGTCCATTATCCATTGTCATTTTCTTCTTTTTTTGTCAGTTGGTTTTTATATTGAACATTTTGTTTCTGGCTCACTTTAAGAGTTTTCTATTTGTTTTCACCATGCTGTGTTTGGGATTGGATTTATTTTTATTTATCTTACTTAAGACTTGGGCTTCTTCAATCTGCTTTCCTATTGTCTTACATAAAGACACCATATACACTCATAATGCATTGTTTTTAATTTACAGTTTCCATTTCTTTAATGTGGATCAGGTTCTTAAAGACACTTTCAAAACAATCCCTATGATTATCATTATTTTACCCAATCGTTTATGATAGCCTTGCCTATACACAATTCAAAACCTTTGCTTTTGGTAGTGCTTTTCCTATTGAACCTTTCTAAAGCATTCAACCTTTATCAAAACAATTTTTTTGCTTTTCACACCCATAAATCATCACTTTACAAAACATTTGTTTAGCTTAGTAGCACAACTGGCAAAAATGAGATTGGAAACAAACTCAACTGACTCTTGCTAAACATACTACTTAACTAGTAGGAGCAAAAATCCATGGGTATACTAGAGAATGGCTTACTAGCTTCAAGTTTGGGCATGTCATGGACACCTGCCAATATATTTTAAAGGAAGAATGGGGAGAGTTGGTTAATCAAGAGAGTAAGTGAAGTGGAGGTTAGATAAGTGAGATTCTACAAAATAGTTTCAGATAAGCATAAGTACTAGAAAGGCAGAGTAATGAAGTGGAGGGTGACTGAGGGATGGTTACTCTGTGTGGGATAGTTAGCAAAGACCTCTCTGAGCAGTGATATATGAACTATGATGCGAAAATAGAGGCAGGCACCTGAACATCCAGGAGGAGTATATTACAGGCAGAGAAAACATTCCTGACCTGAGGCAGAAATGAGTTTGGTGTGTTCAAGGAGTAGAAAGAAGGCCTTTATGGCTGGAGTACAGTTAACAAAGGGGAGTGTGGTAGGAGACAGGGTCTAGATGAAATGGCTTTGTAGACTAGTAATGAGTTTTTATTTGATCTTGAACATGATTTGAAACAATTAGAGGGTTTTAAACATGGAAATAACAGCAGTTGATTTATATCTTTAAAAGATAACTTTGGCTACTGTGTAGAGAAAAGACTATAGCGGGGCAATAGGTTGGCTAAAAGACTAGTTAACAGACAAATGCAATAGCCTGGATGAGAGGTTATAGTGGCTTGGATTAAGATGGTAGCAAGTGAATGTTAGCAATGTATGGAGAGGGGCATATTTGAACTATATTTTGGAGGTACACTTGAAAAGACTTGAAAGATTCAATGTGGGGGAGGACATGAGGAAAAGAGGAGAAACAAGGTTGATGCTCTGTTTGGGACCTGAGTAACTATGTGGATGTGGGTGCCATTTTATGAAACATGAAAAACTGGGGTAGGAGTATATGTGGGGGCAAAATTAATTTTGGTTGCCTTAAATTCTGGATTCTTTGATAGATATCCAAGTGGATATTTTAAAAAGACAGTTGTATATATGAGTCTAAAGTTCAAGAGAGATGTCAAGATTGGAGCAGTAAATTTGGTAATCATCAGCATATAGATAATGTTCAAAGCCATGGGATTGTGTGAAATTGTCTATGGTGTAACAAAGGTATAAAAGAGGGCTAAAGACTTAAATTTGGGATCTTTTAATATTTAACGGTTAGGCAGAGAAGGGGAAGACAGCAAAAGAAACTAAGAAGAAAGAACAAGCAAGGTAAGAGTAAAACAAGGAATTTATCCTAAGATTATTGGAAAAGCATGTAAAGATATACATGTACAAGTATGTGCAACACAGTAGTATTATAATAGCAAAAATTCAACATGTATATCCCTAGAGAAATGATTAAAAAAATGATGGTACGCATATGCTATAAAATATGGTAAGCAGACAACAGAATGATGATATATTGTCATAGAAAGCAGTCTATAATACATTATCACATGAAAAAGCGGCTACAAAATAGCATGCATGGGGTGCACGGGTAGTTCAGTGGTTAGAATGCCCGACTTTGATGCAAGAGACCCAGGTCCAATTCCCGGACCATGCAGCCCCCCCAAAAAAATAGCGTATATGGTATGAGCCCATTAATATAAAATTATACGCATATGTGCATGTATGTAAATAGGGCCAGGAGAGTAGCCTCTTCTGTTGTAGCCTCTGAGTCTAAAACAAAGTTTAGTGCCTAGTAGGCATTAATAAACATTTGTTGAAGGAAAGAATGAACATGAGAATATCAGGAATTTCCCAGATAGGGAAGTTGAATACTGAAGGTTACATTTAATTATGGTGTTCAAATAAACTGACCATCCAAGTGAAATTAAATAATGCATTACCCAAAATATAAATTTTACACCAAATAAACATCTCTCCCTTTAGTCTCATGCAGAAGTTGAAGTTTTAAAATATGGACCATATCATCCTGTATTCTGATTTACCTTAGTCCTATCCAGATCAGCTTCATTCATATCTCTAGGCAAAGTCTGATCCCTTTTTCAACTTTTTAAATAGTCGCTGTAGGGGGTAATGCTGACCTTCATAGCTCCAGAGCTCTAACTCTGATTCTCAGGTGTTACATAAATACCTGAAGTTTCTGGGAATGACCAGGTTATACACAAATAGCTCAGTATCTTAGATATCCCAATCTGATAACCCATGCTGTTGACTTTAGTTCACTGAGTTTTGGGTTTTTTTTTTGTTGTATCCTGTATGGTGGGGTCATATTTCATTATTTTTCCATATGAGTATCCTGTTATTGCAGCACCATTTGTTGAATTTTTTGTTTGTTTGTTTTGCTTGTTTGTTTGCTTTTTTGGGAAGCGCATGTACCAGTACTTGAACCCGGGTCTCCCACATGATAGGCAAGAATTCTACCACTGAATTACCCTTGCACCCGCCCCCCCCCCCAAATCAGTTGACTTTTGAGTTAAACCAAAGGCAGATTAATTTGGGTGGGCCTGACCTAATCAGGTGAGCCCAAAAAGGGAATGGACACTTCTTTTTTTTTTATTAGAGAGGTTGTAGTTTTACCAAAAAATCGTGTATAGAATACAGAGCTCCCATGTATCACCCTATTATTAATCCCTTGCATTAGTGTGGCATATTGTTACACTTCATGAAAGAACACTTTAACATTGAAAGAACACTGTTATAATTGTACTATTAACTATATTTGTACTATAAAAAAGATTCTCCTACTGGCCCTGAAGAAACAGTCATGTGGTGGAGGGGCCATGTGTACTAGGAGCTCAGGGCACTAGAAAGAAAACAGGAATCTCAGTCCTGCAACTTTCCCTGTGGCAGTGCTGGAGCCTGAGAGTGCTCACAGTTCTACTTAATGAGCTGATAAGAAGTGAAAAAAAAGCTATTTCAGAGCCAACCCCCACTCCCTAGGTTTGCCAATCAAGTGCTGGAGTTGGTACATGGCTCTATGTGTTTCCAGGCTCTGTGTGCCCCCTTTTCTTGGGATCCAGTACTTTTCCAATATTTTATGCTGTCCAACTCAAAAAACCTCTTTTATTTTTTCTTTCAGCCCTGCCCCCTCTCTGCCTAGGCAAAAACTCCTGTGCTTACTCCTAGTTTATCTGTGCTTGGGGCCTATTTTCAATAGTCAGAATTTTAAAATTAATTCCACAATGAGAGATTGTTTTAGCTAAGTCCTTGCTACTAGTAAAGTCTGTTTCATTTCCTCTCAGGGAACCAGCTTACCATGCTCATGTGGGAGGTGCATCAGCCTTTGGGGCTTGGGAGACTTATAGTTCTCGGTGGGATCCCAGCCATTCCAGACCGGTGTATGATGTGTGTCCAGTCACTGATGTTCCCCCCATGCTGATTTGAAAGTATTATGTACCCCAGAAAAGCCATGTTTAATCCTGATTCAATTACATGGGAGCAGCCATTTCTTTTCATCCTGATTCAATGCTGTAGGTTGGAATCGTTGGATTATATTATCTCCACAGAGATATGACAAACCCAATTTGGGCATGACCATTTGATTAGATGGAGATGTGATTCCACCCATTTCAGGTGGGTCTTAATTATTTTACTCAAATCCTTTAAAAGAGGAAGTATTTTTTTTTAATATTTTTATTGACAAATCTTCACACATATACATTCCATACATGGTGTACAATCAATGGCTCACAATATCATCACATGGTTGTGTACTCATCACCATGATCATTTTGGGAACATTTGCATCATTCCAGAAACAAAATTGAAAAGAAAAAACCAAAAACCCATATAGCCTATTCCCCTTACTCCTCCCTCTCATTGACCACTAGTATTTTAATCTACCCAATTTATCTTACCCTTTATCCCCCTAATAATTTATTTATTTATTTATCCATATTTTTTTTACTCATCTGTCCATACCCTGGATAAGAGGAGCATCAGACACAAGGTTTTCACAATCACACAGTCACATTGTAAAAGCACTATCATTATACAATCATCTTCAAGAATCAAGACTACTGGAACACAGTTCAACAGTTTCCAGTACTTCCCTCTAGCCATTCCAATATACCGTAAGCTAAAATGGAATATCTGTATAATGCTTAAGAATAACCTCCAGGATAACCTCTTGACTCTGTTCGAAATCTCTCAGCCACTGAGAGTTTATTTTGTTTCATTTTTCTCTTCTCCCTTTTGGTCAAGAATGCTTTCTCAATCCCATGGTATCTGGTCCTGGCAAAACCCAGGAGTTCTTTTCCACATTGCCAGGGAGATTTACATCCCTGGGAGTCAAGTCCCATTAGCGGGGAGGGCAGTGAGTTCACATGCTGAGTTGGCTTAGAGAGAGAAGCCAATCTGAGCAACAAAAGAGGTTCTCTGGGGGTGACACTTAGGCCTAATTTTAAGTAGGCTTACCCTGTCCTTTGCAGGAATAAGTTTCATAGGAGCAAACCCTAAGATCAAGGGCTCAGCCTATTGATTCGATTCGCTAGTATTTTGTTAAGAATTTTTGCATCTATGTTCATTCAGGATTTTACAGGAAAACTACAGGTCTGTAGATTTCCTTTCTTTAGCATCTTTATCCAGTTTTGGTGTTAGAGTGATGTTAGCTTCACAAAATGACTCAGCTAGCATTATTTTTTCCTCAATTTTTTTGGAGGCGTTTGAGCAAGATTGGTGTTAGTTCTTTTTGGAATGTTTGATTAAATTCCCCTGTGAAGCCGTCTGTTTCTGGGCTTTTCTTTGTGGGAAAATTTTTAATGGCTGATGAATCTCTACTTGTCGTTGGTTTGTTGAGATCTTCTATTTCTTTTCAAGTCACTATAGCTTGTTCGTGTGTTTCTAGGAATTTGTTCATTTCATATAAGTTGTCTAGTTTGTTAGCATATAGTTGTTAATAATATTCTCTTATGATTTTTAAAATTTTCTTCAGGATCCATGGTAGTGTCCCCCCTCTCATTTCTGATTTTGTTTATTTGTGTCCTCTGTCCTCTTTTCTTTGTTAGTCAAGTTAGGGGTCCATCAATTTTATTGATTTTCTCAAAGAACCAACTTTTGGTTTTGTTGATTCTTTCTATTGTTTTGTTGTTGTTGTTGTTCTCTAGTTTGTTTATTTCTGATTTAATCTTTGTTATCTCTCTCATTTGTTTTGGGGTTAGTTTGCTGTTCTTTCTCTAAATTCTTCAGATGAGCAGTTAAGTTCTCAAGTTTTGCTTGTTCTTGTTTTTTAATACAGCCCTTTAGCACAGTAAATTTTCCTATCAGCTTTGCCTTTGCCGCATCCCAGTTTTGATATGTTGTATTCTCATTATCATTCGTCTCCAGATATTTACTAATTTTTCTAACAATTTCTTCTTTGACCTGCTTATTATTTAAGAGTGTGTCGTTTAGTCTCCATATATTTGTTAAAGCTTTGGTTCTTTGGTGATTATTAATTTTCAGCTGCATTCCATTGTGGCCAGAGATGGTACTTTGGATAACTTCAATTTTATTAAAATTATGAAGACTCAGTTTGTGTCCCAGCATGTGATCTACCCTGGAGAATGTCCCATGTGCACTAGAGAAAAAATGTATATCCTGGTGTTTTGAGGTGTAATGATCTATGCATGTCTTTTAGGTCTAATTCATTTCTCAAACTGTTTAAGTTTTCTATTTCCTTGTTGATCGTCTGTCTGTCTGTTCTATCTATAGAGGAGAGTGGTGTATTGAAGTCTCCTACTATTATTGTTGAAAAATCTATTGCTCCCTTCAGTTTTTCCACTATCTGTCTCATGTTCTTTGGAACTCCTTGATTAGGAGCATAAACATTTATGATTATTATTTCTTCTTGGTAAATTGTCCCTTTTATTAATGTGCAGTGTCCTTCCTTGTCCCTTTTTTTTAGGTATAATTTAGTTGTCTTTAATTATGATCAAGGCACTTTAGAAAGAAGTTTAATTGTGCAGAAAACCTAATATATGACACGGTCCCTCTTTTTAAAATTTTTGTTGATAAAACCAAACAGCATACAAACACGAACATTCTTAACATATGAACATTCCATACTTAGTGTGCAATCAATGGCTCACAATATCCCATGACATAATTTTATGTTCATCACCATGATCATTTCTTAGAGCATTTGCATCACTCCAGAAAAAGAAATAAAAAGAAAAAGGAAAAAATTCATACATACCTTACTCCTTTCCCCTCCCTCTCATTGACCACTAGTATTTCCCTTTACCCAATTAATTTTAATATTTGTTCCCTCTATTATTTATTTATTTTTAATCCATAGTTTTTACTCATCTGTCCATACCATAGATAAAAGCATCAGGACAAGGTTTTCACAATCACACAGCCACTTTGTGAAAGCTATGTCATTATACAATTATCTTCAAAAACATGGCTACTGGAACACAGCTCTACAGTTTCAGGCACTTCCCTCTAGCCTCTCTAATACATCTTAAACTAAAAAGGGGATATCTATATAATGCTTAAGAATAACCTCCAGGATAACCTCTCGACTCTGTTTGAAATCTCTCAGCCACTGACAATTTATTTTGTCTCATTTCTCTCTTTCCCCTTTTGGTCGAGAAAGCTTTCTCAATCCTTTGATGCCAGGCCTACTGTATCTTTCATCTTTATGAGGTCTGCCATTTTTCTATTTAATCTTTCAAATTCTTCTTTATGCTTTTCTAGTGCCTTCCTGATATCCTTTATTTCTTTATAAATATACTTGAGTAGTTGTTTCATATTCTATGTCCCCTCTGGAGTTTTTATTTGATCATTTGTCTGGACCATTTCTGCTTGGATTTTCATGTGCTTTGTGATTTTCTGTTGTGTTTGGGGCATTTAATTATCTTAATAAGATTATTTTGCAAGTTGGTTTCCTTCACTCATGTAAGGTTTGTATTTACTTGGTTTTGTTGAAGGTTTCGTTTTGCACTTGATTTGTGAGTCATTGCCTGCGAAACCAAGGCTCAGATCTCATGTAGGGGTGACAGTTCAACTTGAGAGTCTACTAAAAGCTGAGCTGGGTCAATCCTAAACAACACCTAGGGCAATATATAAGATTTCACAAGAGTCCCAGGCACTAGTGTAACTTTCTGGAAACCTACAACCTCCAGATGGGTCCCTGCACCAGATGTCCTGAAACCTAGCCCAGTCTCTCCAGAACATCAGATAGTTCCATCTCCCTACCCCATATTAGTGACAGACCCTTCCAATATCAAAATTTAGAATGGCCATACCCCAAACACCCCTAAAGAGAGGGATAGAAAGAAAATAGGATTTAACAAATTAATATGATTGCTGAATCATTAAATTGATACATCTTTTAGTCTCAGTATCTTAGAGCAACTAGAAATAAAAACCTAAAATCGTGGAATTGTAAGCCCATGTCAAACTTTAAAATATGTTCTACAACTAATTGTGGTACTGTAGTTTGAAATTTATTGCTTTTTTGTATATATGTACTTTTTCACGAAAAAGAAAGAAAAAAAGTTGATTGTGGTGATAAAAAAATATTTAAGCCTTCTAGACTCCTGTATTCTGGAGCAGCTAGAAGGAAACAAATCTGAGAGGATGGTATGGTAGCCCATGACAAACTCTGGGATATATCCTGTAACTACTTGTTGAAGAGTGTATTGAAAACTTTTGTTTTGTATATATGTTATACTATACAATAAAAAAGTTTAAAAAAAATGCTGGGCTGGGGTGCATGGGTACTTCAGGGATAGAACAGCTACCTACCATGTGGGAAACCCAGCTCAATTCCTGGACCATTCTCCCCCCAAAAAGAAAAACTACTACTACTAATAAAATAATATAAAAATATAATAAAAATATGAAAAAACAACAAAAAACACATCTGTTTTTAATTATTTTAAATTCTTGCTGGTTTGAAACTTTTGTCAATATATAATATCCTTCTTTGTCCCTTGTAATCTTTTTTCACATATAGTCTGTTTAGCCACTCTCACTCTCTTGTTTTTTTTATTTTTTATTTTATTTTATTTATTTATTTATTTTTTACATGGGCAGGCACCGGGAATTGTACCTGGGTCTCCGGCATGGCAGGCAAGAACTCTGCCTACTGAGCCATCGTGGCCTTCCCTATTTTTTATTTTTTAATCTGGGCAAGAACCGGAAACCGAACCCGGGTCTCTGGCATGGCAGGCAAGAACTCTGCCACTGAGCCACCATTGCCCACCCTCCCACTCTATTTTGGTTACTGCTTGCATGGAGTATCTTTTCCCACTTTTTTTCTTTCAACTTCTTTGTGTCTTTGTACCTAAAATGAGTCTCTTATAGATAACTATAGATGGATCATGCATCTTCATCCAATCTGCCAATTTCTGCCTTTTAATAGGGAAGTTTAATCCATTGACATTTAAGGTTAAGGTAATAACTTGGAAGAAAAAATTTACTTCTGCCGATTATCTCTTTGTTTTCTGAGTGTCTTGCATGTTTTTTGTTACTCAATTACTCCATTTCTACCTTTTTTAAAAATTTAGTTGCTTTTTTGTAGTGTACCATTTTTATTCCCTTCTTTCCTCTTCTTTATATTTTTAAATTATTTTCTTAGTGGTTACCTTTGTAAATATAATGAATATCTTAAATTAATAACAACCTAGTTTGACTAGTACAACCTACCTTCAGTAGTATACAAACTCTCTACTCCTTTATATCTCTATCCCACCCCCTTTATATTATTATTGTCTCAGATTACATCTTTAAACATTGTATGCCAATTAGCATAGACTTGTAATTTTATTTTACACATTTGCCTGTTAACTCATATAAGGGAGATTAAGCAGTTACAACCCAAATGTACAATAATACGGATTTTAAAATTACCTATGTAATTACCTTTTTTATTTACCTATGTAGTTCACTTTGTTGTGAAGTGGAAGAAATAATGTCCTTTATTTTTTCTTATGGTTTCAAGTTACTTTCTAGTATCCGTTCATTTCAGCCTGAAGAACTCCCTTTAGCATTTCTTATAGGGCAGTTCTTCTTTGCCTGATCTCTTTCATCTGTTGTTTAGCTGTAAGTGTCTTAATTTCTCCTCCATTTTTGAATAATTTTGCCAAATACAGAATGCTTGATTAACAATTTATTCTTTAAGGACTTTAGGCAATCCCACTGTCTACTGATCTCCATGGTTTCTGACGAAAAATCCTTTGTAAATCTTGCTGGGAAATCCCTTGTATGTGACAAGTTGCTTCTTTCTTGCTGTTCTCAAAATCCTCTCTTTGTCTTTTGAAAATTTCACTGTAATGTGTTTTGATATAGGTCTCAAATAACCTATCGTGCTTGGAGTTCATTGAGATTCCTAGTTGTGTATATTCATGTCTTTCATCAGATTTCGGAAGTTTTCAGCCATTATTTCTTCAAATACTTTTTCTGCCCCTTTCTCTCTCTCTTGTCCTTCTGGAACTCCAATGATGTGTATCTTGGTACACTTGATGCTGTCCCACAGGCCCATTAGGCTCTTTTAGTATTTCCTAGTTATTTTTTGTTTCTGCTCACAGTAGAAAAGTTCTATTATATTATCTTCAAACTCACTGATCTTTTCTTCTGCCTGTTCAAATCTGCTATTGAATTCATCTGAGTTTTCATTTCAATTACTGTACTTTGTAGTTTCAACATTTCTGTTTGGTTCCTTTTTATAATTTCTTTCTCTGCATTTTGTTCTGTGTTTTCCTAATTTTCTTTAGTTCTTTGTACGTGGATTCTTTTAGCTCATTGAACTTATTTAAGGCAATTGATTTTAAAAGTCTTTGACTGAGGGTTGCAATATATGAGCTTCCTCAGGGATGGCTTCTGGGAAATTCTTTTTATTCTGTGAATGGACCATATTTTCCTGTTTCTTTGTGTGTTTTGTAATTTTTGTTGTGAAGTTGATATTCTGGATATTATATCATTGTAACTCTGAAATGTAGTTCTCCTACTCCTTTGGGATTACTAGGATTTTGTTGTTGAAGTTATTTAGGGCTGGAACCACCAATTTGTGACTTTTCCAAACAGTTCTTGCTCCCAAATGGGGAATGAAAAGTGACAAGTGGAGAAAAAAATAGGTACTGCCTATTTAATACTTCTCTGCTGCTTTTCTTTGAAGGGGGATTGGAAGAATGGCCACTATCAGCACCAGCCCCCTACCGATTTGAAGTAGCTGATCAACACTGATCATTTGTGACCTCTCTCTCTAAGCCATCTTGGCATGTGAACTCACTGCCCTCCTTAGTGCGTGGGATATGACTCCTAGGGGTGTAAATCTCCCTGGCAATGTGGGACAGAACTCCCAGGATGAGCCAGGATCCAGCATTATGGGACTGAGAAAGGTTTTTGACCAAAAGGGGAAGAGAGAAATGAGACAAAATGCAATTTCAGTGGCTGAGAGATTTCAAACAGAGTCAAGAGATTATCCTGGAGTTTATTCTTGTACATTATATAGATATCCCCTTTTTAGTTTATGGTGTATTAGAGTACCTAGAGGGAAGTACCTAAAACTGTTGAGCTGTGTTTTAGTGGCCTTGATTCTTGAAGGCGATTGTATAACTATATAGCTTTTAAAATGTGACAATGTGATTGTGAAAACCTTGTGTCTGGTGCTCCTTTTATCCAGGATATGGACAGATGAGTAAAATAAATATGGATAAATAAATAAATAAGTAATAGGGGGAATAAGGGGTAAGATAAATTGGGTAGATGTGAAATACTAGTGGTCAATGAGAGGGAGGGGTAAGTGGTATGGGATGTATAAGTTCTTACTTTTCTCCTTTTATTTCTTTTTCTGGAGGAATGCAAATTTTCTAAAAATGATCATGGTGATGAATACACAACTGTGTGATGCTATTGTAAGTCATTTATTGTAGACCATGTATGGACTGTATGTGTATCAATATTTGTCAATAAAAATATTTTTTTAAATACAGTGATCAGACCACATACTCCCGGATTTTGTAAGAATAAGTCCTTATAGCCCACTCTGGCACCAGCAGGCCAGGATTCTGGGATGCAGTATCCACTGCTGTCTACCACTGTCAGTAATGGGGGATGGTAGCCACTGCATTGAGGATGAAATTCATGAACATTTACTGCAATTTACCAGCCTCTTCCTCCAGTTCTTCCCTGAATGCTGCATAGTGTTCTACTAGACTCCAGAGTCCCAAAGTAGTTGATTCAGAAAGTTCCTGCCAGTTCAATAGCTGTTTTTAGAGGAGAGGCTAATTTATAGAGTTTCCTACTCCGTCTACTCTCACATGTCCCAAAGTTCTTCTCTCGTTCTGTCTTTAAATTGTAGAAACACATATAGAGCATAAACTTTCCCATCTGGACCGCTCCCAAGCATATCATTCAATGGGATTTATCAGATTCATAATGTTGTGTTACCCTCACCACAATCTATTAACAAAAGTTTTCCTTCACCCCAAACAGAAATCCTGTACCCATGGTGCTTTAGCTCCCCATTCCCTCTTCCAACCCCATGCCACTGGTAACCTTAACTCTGTTTTCTGTGTCTATGAATTTGCACATTTTAATTATTTCATATAAGTTGGGAATCATACAATATTTGTCCCTTTGTGTTTGACTTATTTTGCTCAACATGATGTCTTCAGGTTTCATCCATGAAGTGACATGTATCAGAACTTCATTCCTTTTTATGACTGAATAGTACTTCTCTCTCTCTCTGCGTGTGTGTGTGTGTGTGTGTGTGTGTGTGTGTGTGTGTGTGACATTTTGTTTATCCATTCCTCTGTTGTTGGACATTTGGGTTGCTTTCCACCTGTGAATGATGCTTCTGTGAACGCTGTTATACAAAGATCTGAGTCCCTCTTTCAATTGTTTTGGGCATATATTTAGAGATGGAATTGCCAGGTTATATGATACCTCTATGTTTATCTTTTTGAGGAACTGCCAAACTGTTTTCCACAGCCACTACGCCATTGTATGTTCTCACTAACAATGTATCTTTTTATTTTTGAAACTACCCTCACCTTCATCTGTTACCTATGACCTCCAAGTACCACTATTTGCCTGAATTTAGAGAAAAGCACTTGCTTTCCATTGTTAATTCATATTTAAGCAGGAAGATCAGATGATAGCAAGGATGATATGTTAACTCTTGGAGAGCTGCAGGCAGAAAAAGTGAACCAGGACATTAAGACTAACAAGATCTGCAAGGAAGAAAGACTTTTGCCATGGAAGAAAGAAGTTTAACTGGATCTTTCAAAACAGAGAAACATGGCAGAAGGAGCTGGTGGCCCCTTGCAATACTTATCTGGGGAGAAAGGAGCTTGTTGTACCCAGAGATTAAGTTTTGCAATCTAAATTCTTGACTCAAATTGTGGATGGATATAGGAATCAATAAAAGAACCAAGCGGGGACTCCAAAATTATGCTTTCTGGTATAGAAATGTCTCATTCCCTATGTGGGTGGCAGTGGAAAATGAAAAAAAGTCTTCTGTTTGAAAAATTACTTGGTTCTGTTTGTCCCCCCCCTGAAGCTGTATAAGAAAAGCAAGTTAGACTATATTTTTTGAAGAATTGATTGGATATTCTTTGGATTTCTGTGTTTCTATTTGTCCAATCACTCTCTATCTTCCCTTCCACGCCCCTACATTACTCACCCACCACTAATCATCAAGGGATACCTAGATTTCTCCATTGCGGAATGTTAATCTGCTAGCATTTGTCCTGTACTGTACTTTGCTAAATGGGTGCTCATTTTCTTACTAGTCTTGAGTTGCAAAAGACTCTTTTCTGTTGCCCAAGTCTTGGAAGGTACACGCTCCAGGAAAAGGGTGGTGGTAGAGATAGAGTTGGTAGATAACATACAGGTGGCCTTTATAAATTTGAATTTAAGATAAGAACCAAATATTTTTTAGTACAAGTACGTCTCAAATATTTCATGTGACATACTTATACAAAAGAATTATTTGTGGTTTACCTGAAATCCAAAATTCAAATTTAACTAGACATCCTTTTTTTTTTCTTTTCTTAAGTGTGGCAAACCTAGATAAAGGAAAAAAATCCATCTTTGATAACACGCATTTTCTCAGTTCTTTCCATCAAAATGTACTTGATGTTTTTTAGATGGACTTTCCATTTTATGAAAGAGAAATCAAAAGCTAGCTGATTAAATTAAGATTAGACTGCAAATCAGTGCTAGGGCTGAAAATAAAAGTTTTAACGGATCTTTTCAGGAATTGAGCCATGGTCTTTGTTTCGCTGGCCCCACAATCATTTCCTTCTTTATCCAGGGAGTCTCAACAACAGAAGGTTTGTTGGTTATTTTTAGGTTTTGTGTTTTTCCATTTTCCATTTATTTATTCCAATAAATAAAAGTAATTTATTGAAATATAAAATTGAAGAGGGATTTGATATCCCCAACACACCCAAGTAAAGGAATCCGAAATAACTGTTAAATTAAGAGAAAAGATGACTGACCTCCCCGACATTAAATCACCAAACTTAATTTGATCTTGGAAACTGAAAAAGTTTCTATCACCTTCATCTTACCTTGGTGCCTTGGCATTCCATAAAATTTACGCTTTGCTTTTTCCTGGGCCTGATTCCAAGAGAACTAATCATATCTTAATAATGTGGTACGGGGCCACAGTATAATTGCTGTAGGCCAATATTATACCCTATCAGATTGGAGAACAGAAAATACAAAAAAAAATTGAAAAGAAAGAGGTCAAGAGGTACAACTTGACTTTCAAAGCATCCTTATAACTTGTGTAAAACCAGAATGACTTTTTAATTTAAAAAGTATCACTATTGTCTACTAGAGCAAAGCAAACATGTTCAGTTAGTTTGTCATTTCACATTTATAGCAAACAATCTCACATTTGGTCAATTCCTTAATCACATGTTAATAAAAATTGCATAGATAGTCTGGCAACTCCCTCCATGATACTAAAATGCTAGTAACCCAAGATGGCTCGGCTATGTTATTCTCATCTCATTTTATCATCCAGGCCTTGATTCTTCATAGTTAGCGTTATGTGCTGCCAGTTGATACTTGCCTAAATATTTCTTTCATATTCAGAACATGGTAGTTACTTTTTCAGGCTTCAAATATTTCCAACTAATTCTAGAAATACGTGAGGTACGCCTGAAACGCTGACAGCTGTAGCTTTAGACCCAAAATAGTCAGGCTTGCTCAAGAGACATACTGGGCAAACAGAACCAGGAGTTCGAAGGTGACAGCTGAACAGGCATCCATAGGAAACTGCCAGGTGCTCAGTTGATCCAGCTAGAAATGGGAACAGATTCCATTTCTAGAAATAGCACAGAGGATGCCAACATGTCACGGGATATACACTAGAACACAAATCTTCCCTTCTATCATCTGGGGAGCTTGGGGATGTCTCAGAAACCTTAAACCTGCTGCAAAAATTAATGTATCTAGGAACTCATCTTTGACATTGTTTTTGAGCCCCTATTATTTGTAAATCAGCTTGCTAGGCACTATGAGGGGGATGCAAAGAAGGATGCAGGTTCTATTCACAAGGAATTTTCACACCAGTTGAGGAAATAAGTATAGCAAAACCTTACCTTTTGAGGGGTTAAGTTCTTAGTGAGCCATAAAGTCATTTATAAGCAAAAGGCCCCTCAAAAATTCCTTTGAAAGGGCTCCATAGGAGCCAGACATACTGTTTTAGTTTGCTAGATGCTGGAATGCAATATATCAGAAATAGAATGGCTTTTAAAAAGGAGGAATTTATTAAGTTGCAAATTTAAAGTTCTAAGGACATAAGCATGTCCAAATTAAAACAATTCTGTAAAAATGTCCAAATGAAGGCACCAACAAGAGGTTACCTTCACTCAAGAAAGGCCAATGAAATTCAGGGTTTCCCTCTCAACTAGAAAGGCACGTGGTGAACATGGCTGTCTGTTAGCTTTCTCTCCAGACTTCCTGTTTCATGAAGCTCCCACATGGATGTTATCCTTCTTCATCTCCAAAAGTCTCTGGCTGTGTGGGCTCTCCTGGTTCTCATGGCTCTGTTGCTCTCAAGCTTTTTCCATAGTGTTTCCTCTTTTAAAGGATTCCTGACCCTAATCAAGACCCACCTGGAATGGGTGCAGTCACATCTCCATCTAATGAAAGGTTAATACCCACAATTGGGTGAATCACATCCATTTAACCAAAACGTTAATATCCACAGTTGGGCGTGTCACATCTCCATGGAAATAATCTAATCAAAAGATTCCAATGTACATTATTGAATAGGAATTAAAACAAAAGGTTGCTCCCACTGTGGGGGGTCAGGAGCAATAAATCAGGCAATAAATCAGGCCCTAGCAAGAAGAAGGTATCCGGAGTCACAAGATCCAGGAAAAGAAGTCCCCAAGAGTTAAAATTTGAACAATAATCATTGTTAAGAAACGAAAAGAATGGGATGTATTGTGCAAGAGCAAATGGCATTTCTCTGCTTCTGAAGATAAAATTGCTTGCTTACAGCTGCAAACCAAGATGTGGCTCAAAAAGATAATGTCCTTTTTCCTGCTTCTGTGGATATGCTTGTGGTTTTTACCTTTATAAGCCCCCCTTGAGAACTCCTAGGGACTGCTCTCTGATTCCTCTTTCTTGAGTTTCTGAGGCAGTCGCCGGCCAGCTAATAAAGACTCCTAATTGGCTCGCAAATTGCTTTGACCTGTGTGGTCTCTCTTCTGGTGCGCCCCACAATACCACATGATTGGCTCAGGATTAAAACATGGCTTGTCTAGGGTGCATAATCCTTTCAAACCAGCACACATACCTTCTTTTAATAAGTCCAAATACTTGCTTTATATTTTTTTCTCCTCCAGCATTATACCAGGTCACTCTTTCTTTAGTTGAGAATCAACCCACCTTGCATTTAGGAGCATTTGAATGAAACAGCACATATATCTAAAGCATGAGAATCACACAGTGAGAGTCCCACAGAAGTGGATACCATCTGAGTTAATAGCAGATTCACATCTACCAGCTCAAGCTAATTCCAGGCATAACCTTCTTGAACATAATGGTAAATGGAGTTGCCCAAATGATTTGAATTGCTTTCACTATCTCTGGCTCTGTCTGCCTCTTTTCAAGTTTTCTTTCTGCATATTGAAGTGTTTCTATAAGAATAACGTGCTTATAATGTACATCTCCAGACTCATTTAGCAAAGTAGGAAAGGCCACAGAAAGGGGAACTTCACCACTTACTGTCTGACCAATAATTCACCGCGAAGTGAATGAGTCTCCATTCCCTCAGTCATTGAAATGAGGATAATAATTGCATTTTCCTTACAGGATTTTTCTGAGGAAAATGCTTGTAAAATGCTTAGCTAGTGCCTGATAACATAAAACCCCAATAATTATTAACGACTGTAGCAAGCAGTTTATAGTGTGTCAAATGAGAGAGGCATGAGGAAGAGGTAATTGTGCATTGGCAAGGGAGGGTTTCATGAATGTGGTGATTTTTTAACCTGGTGAAGGATGGATAACCTTGAAAAGTTAGAGAGGAAAAGGGGAGCAAAAGGTGGAAGCACAGAGAAAGTCAAGGCATGGATGAGTGGAAATGCTCAAGAGACCAAAAGTAAATGGGAGTAGTGGTGAAGCCTGTGTAGGGAACATAAGGAGACGCTGTTGGAGAGGGAAAGTGGGGCCACGTGACTCAGGGGCTTGCGTGCCATGCTGCCATGCTGGAGGCAGTAAGAAATTATTTAAGATTTTTCACTTAAGGATAATAGGCTAATGAAACTTAGCTAAATACACTTTCAAAATCCAGCTCTTCTGTTAAAACCCAGCTCGTAGCCATCTCATGCTGGAAGCCTTACCAGATCACTTTCCAAACTCTGTTGCCCATGATTGCTTCTTCCCACCCTGCCCCGCGAGAATTTTGCCCTTACTTTTATACTGCCTCATCTTATTGTCTTGGGAGCTACATAAACGTTTTCTGAGTGTGTGAGAGAGATCTTTTTCTCCAAAGACGGGGCCCCACTTTTCACCTTCTTTGTCTACCATACACTGCCCAGTACATCATGGGCTCTGAAGAAATAATTTGTGAATTAACTCAGTGATTGATTGTGGATACGCCTAGTTGGAGCAGGAAAAAGAAATTGTCCCTTAGGCAGGGTCAGTGCTGGACCTGTGAGGAAAATAGTGAAACAAAAGAAAGGCTGACAGGCTTCCATGTCATGGACTCATTCCTGAAGCCCGAGAGTCATGTTTTTTGAACATTTTTCTAAATGTCTTTGCCTGAGATAGCAGAGGGCCTGCCAAGTCAAACAAAGGCTGGCCAGCCGGCTGGGCTAACTGGTGTGAAGGCTGCAGGGAATGGAAGGCTGGCCAGGGTGAGATGCCCCAAGGGCAGTCCTGTGGGGGAGACGAGCTTCCTCAGAGTCCAGAGGAGGAAGAGAAACAGCCTCTATCTTTAATCACAACTATTCAAGAAACTAGCTGTGCTGAGAACAACAATTTATGGGTGGAAAAAAAGACGATCTTTGCAAAGGAAACTTTTATCCAACCTGGGGTCAAACTCAGGAGTCAAAACGTGGAGGGACTTTGGAAAGCCTGGGTATGAAATGAAAGAAGAGAGCCTGCTACACCCCTGGTCCCAGAGAACCACATCTCCATGCCTGTCAGGGTCCATCTTCCCAAATCCTCATCAAATGAGATAGCCCATCTGTGACAAATTTTCATTTGTCCAATGTGAAAGCTCCATGCTCTTGTATTATAAATCTGCATGTTATCCTGGTTTGCCAAAGCCTCCAAGCACATCCACAGAAGAAATCAGTTGAAACAGATTTTGGTGAGCACTTTTCCTCTTCCTCATATTCAAAATGATGTCATCGCTGAGCATTCAGAGCCCTGCTATCTGCTCCCGTCCCCAGGCCCCTGTACTGTTTTCTGGATTCCCAGCAGAAACCATTTCCAGAGATCCAAAGTTACCCCTTCTTGGGCCACTACCAATCTGAGTTTCATTTCTCAGTTTCTCCATCTCATCTAGCTGTTAGGGAAAAAGCATTCTGATTTAACCAGTGCACACTAAGGTGTGAGTGAGGTCACACGCAAATTAGCCCAGGTGTGTTTGCATTTCCAGAAGGGCATCTTAAGGAACCACCTTCTAAACAGTCATATTTCCAGACTTATTTGGGGGTATTGTGTGATGAGAATGTCTTAATGCGCCAACCCAAATATACCACACGGGTAACCGCCTTAGCCACGTCTAATGCTGTTTCCTTCTCTTGGAATGCTCTGGCCTCTCCTGTCTCTCTCTTCAAATCCTATTTTTCCTTCAGGGCTCAGCTCAAGTCTGACCCACGAAGCCTGCCCAGAGTGCACCTGGTTTGATTTCCTGCCCTACTCGGAAGTCATTGCTGCTCACTTGTTCCATCTGGGTTAGTTTGGTTTCCCTTGGGCAGATCCTGAGCCTTGTGAGAGCAGGAATCATGTTTTAAACTTCTGATCAATCTTCCACAGCTTCTGGCATGATGTTGAGCTCATAGGAAGTATGCAAGAAACTTTCATGGTAACAGCCATTGCATTCCCACACCTTATCCAATTTGAGATGCAATAACCCCATAAGGTAGGGGGTTATTACCCCCATTTTACAGAGGAACTTGTGGGGAAAAAAAACTCTGCTCATAAAGAAGTCGTTAATATCAATTCTTGTCTCCCCTGTATTTCTGGAAATTCTTATTATAACCATCAGTACAATATTTTTTAGTTGAATTCTGTGCCCCACACTGTGCTAAGTGTTGTTGGCAGTATAAAAGAAATATAGGGTGGGGCAAGGGTAGTTCAGTGGTAGAATTCTCACCTGCCATGCAGGAGACTCAGGTTCGATTCCCAGACCATGCACCTCCCCACCCTCCTCCCCAAAAACCACACCTATTAAAAAAAAAAATATATATATATATATATATATAGAGAGAGAGAGAGAGAGAGAGAAAGAGAGAGAGGGAGAGAGAGAGAGAGAGGGAGACCTGGAGCCCTGCTTTCAAGTGAGCTATGGAGCAGTAATCCCCAAAACATGACTGATCATCAGCAATACCCCAGGAGTTTGTTAAAATACAGACTAGATGCTAGAGGTTCTGATTCAGTAGAAATAGGTCTGAGATAAGACCCGGATATTTTCTCAAAACCACCCAGTGAATTCTGACAATCAGCCAGGTTTGAAAACCACTGCTGCAGAGATCCATTTATCTTTTGTGCTTGAAGGGCTTGTAGAGATGAACGAGTTGGATGTTTCCTGGAGACTGGGAAGCAAATGGCTGATGGACCTGGTGGTACACAACCTTATTTTTAATAGTCATGTATTTATTTTAATGGATATCAGAAAAATACTATCTCACAAAACTATGATTTCACAGATACAATAAGTTCCTTTTGTGTAAAATGTATTTAAATAAGAAATCAAGATAGAAGAGTTTTAAGTAAATAAAAGTAGAGACAGAATGCTGATGTGGCAAACATGAAGGTGCCATGCAAATAATTGGTGTTTGAGAAACATTGTTGTAGTTTAGCTCTATCATTTTACTTAGGAGGACACTGAAGCCCAGAGAAGAAGGACTTGCCCAATGTTACACAACAAGTAGGTGGCAGGGCCAGGATTAGCACCACTCTCTTTACTCTCTAGGTATTTTTTTTTATTTATATCATCTGATTAGTTGCTAAAATATCATGGTGTAGGCCACAGATACAAGAGTTTCTCCATGTGTGCCAGAGAAGCCAGGGAGGCTTCTTGATGGAGGAACAGGTACTTGAGGCAGGCCCTAAAATATGGAAGGATTTGTAAATCAGAGGAGATGGAAGGGTCACAAAAACGGAGAAAAACCCTGGAAGCAAGAATGAGTGTGATTTGTGGTTTGTACTAATATAATGAAAGACTTAACCTTGGCTGGAACAGTGGATTTATATTGAAGTAATAGAAGGTGCTTGAATGTTAGGTTAATTTAGACTCGATACAATAAACAATAGGCAGCCTTGGCAGAAGTCTGAGCAGAGGTGTGACATGCTAAAGGCTCATAGGAAGTTTAATCTGGCAGTAGCCAAAAGGGTGAATAGAATGAAAGACAGGAGAGTGGGCTCTCCTAGGAATGCAGGCAGTGTGACAGGGACCAGAACAGGGATGGTGGAAAGCGGAATAAAGAGGCAGAGGCAAATCAAAGACTCATTGAAAAAGGCAAATCAAAAGCAGAACAACCAGTGATTAGTCATCCATGACAGGTCAGGTGAAGGAAAGAGGAGTCTAATATGGCTCTAAGGTTTCTAGGCCTGTTTGATGGTCCCTGGTCATACTCTTACCTGAAATGAGAAAAATGGGAAGAGGAAGGTTTGGGGCAAAGGTGAAACACTTGGTTTTGGACATAGTGAGTTGGAGTTAGTGGCAGAACATCCAAGTAAAGATAGTCTCCAGGCAGCTTGAAATCTGAGATTGGAGCTTGTGTGAGAGGTTAGAGATCATTAAACTCTTATTTTAAATCTGTATACTTTACACAAGAATGGTTTTCCAGTAACATACTCGTTTTTATTTAACATTAATTTAAAAGACATCTTGTTTTCATAAAGAAATTTTAGTGTAAGACTTTGAATGCAAGAGAGCAAGCATTTAAGTGCCGTCAGAGCCAGAAAAAAAGCAAGGAAAGAATGGAAATGGCCCAAGTGAGTAACTTATAAATTTTCTCTTCTGGAAAGAAAAGAGAAAAACTATGGTGTAATTTCCAATTGTCCTTTCTTGGAGCTCTAATGCATAGAAGGATTTAGTGTCCTTGTCACCTAAATGCAACATTTCAAAAAATTGCTGGATGAGTATTTAGTAATGAGCCTTTGGGAACACCTTGTATAGAGTCCAGCTCCTCTGCATTTAATGGAACATGGCAGCTGCCTGAATGATTCATATCAGGGCATCGCATAACACCATATAACTTGACATAGTTAGAATGGGAGGGTTGAACATTATTCACTGTGTCTGTTACATACTTGCTCAGTAAATGAAAGGCTATACCCCCTTAAGCATGACTGACAAAACTCTTGGACTTGCTAACCTAAAAAATTTAATCTCTGATTTCTATGAGTCAAACTACTGGAAAATGTCCGAGGTGGGGGAAACAGCATGTTTAGCAGAGGTTCTGGTGTGCTCTTAAAGACAGCAAGAGGGAAAATGGTTTGCTCTGGACACATTTTACACAGAAGAACTAAGGGAGCCTTTTCTTCTAAACCCGTTTCCTGTGGTCAGGGCTGGTCATCTGGGAAATGTTTGATGTTTCTCTTTGGCTCCTTCGCTTCTCTTCCTGTCTTCTGTACTCTCCCCACAGGTAGTTTCAGTGCAATCTACATGCTTACCTCCAAGTTCCCAGAGCTATCACACAGCTCCATATTCTCTCTGTGAGGCCCCACTAAAACTAATAATAATTTCTGTATATTGAGAATTGACCATATACTAGACATTGTGCTAGGTGCTTTATACATATATTATCTCATTTAGTCCAAAAACAACTCCATGAGATAGATACCATTATTTCTTTCATTGTATAGATTCAGAAACCAAGGCTTAAAGAGTTTAAGTAGATTCCACTAAGGCACAAACTCAGGTCTTTTGACACCAAAACCTGTGCTCTTTCTACTACATCACTCTTCGTGATAGAGTGATAAGAAAACAAAGAGTCATTACCTGGCCAGTCAAATCAGCCGAATCAACCATAGCAACCAGCAGACTCTCATAAGAGTGATGAATGCCCTCCCCCCCAAAAAAAAACTCTTAAATCTGCCCCATAATGAAGACTCCTCTGGTGGTCGAAAGGAGACTAGAAAGATGTTTTCTACATTTGACATGGGTAAAGGGAGAGTTTTAGTTTGACGAGGAGTTTGCAATAAGTTTCTAGATGTGTGGAGATCAAGAAACTGTAACACACCTTTTCCTTGTACTTTTCAAACAATTTTGAATCTGTACTTTGTTTCTATTTAACACCTCCTATGACAGATCTGTGAAAGAGCTTTGATGTCAACATCCCTTTATAATCGCTTTCTACTGATACATCAGTCTTGAGAATGACACAAGCTTTGATGGAAATTGGGAAAGCTTTATAACATATACTTATCCCTCTGTTAAATTGCAAGAATCCTGAGAGGGTAGGCAATCATCTCTTCTTGAATTATCTCCCAAATCCTTATTGTGATGAGTTCGTCCCATTGTTTTCCCAAATGAAGGCTAAGAACCAAGAAGCAAGGGCCAAGCTGCAGCTGGGGCTCTGAAAAGGGACAACCCAAAAAAGCTAAGCTGCTTTCCTAAATTCTTCAAGGGAATCACTTACCAATGCAGAGCTCAAACTAGACTCATTGTCTTCTGCCTGTGATACACAGAAGATTGAAGGAGGACCTTTTAAAAATTAAAATAATAAAAGTGCTATCCTGTCTTGAGAAGGCTGACGACTACTGACAAACCCTGAGCAGGGCCAAGTTTCAAAGTGTTGCCCAGCAGTGGACAAGGCTCATACAGAGTAATTCATATTCTCCCACCTACACATCACTGGGCCAAACAACAAGATGGCTGGCTGAGATGAAGAAGGAAGGTATAGCCAGGAAAAGACTCTTTTCTTTGTTTCTGTACTTTTTAATAAAACTAACCAGCCCACACAAGAGTAAAGCCAGCAATTCTGCTCTCCTTGGCATACCCTGGGTTTGGCATTGTACCCTGCAAGCGTTACTCTTGGCCACCTACTCAACCGTCTTCGAATTATAGAGCAACAAAGCTGGAAGGGAACTCTAAATTTGTATCCTACCCCTGGTTGTGCAGATGGGGACAAAGAGGCCCAGAGAAGGGGGTGGATTTGCTCAAGGTCATGTAGTGAGTTAGTTTTGGGCTAGAACCCAGATGTCTTGATTCCTGGATGAGCACTCTTCCACTCCACCACATTGGAAGCTCATCAACAGCAGACCTCCAATTAAGGGCTCCTTGGTTTATATCCGTTTCAGGTTCCAAAGTATTCTAGCTGGCTTTTGAGACTCACTTGGTAATCCAAGGCCGTTTGGATAGTGCGTAAGTGTCATCCTGGATTGTTCTCCCCAGATTAGCTGCAATCCTGGCCAGGATGGAACACTGCCATAAAATCAGACTTCCCTGGCCTCTGTACTGTGAGTAAAGGAAAATGAATGTCTCTGTCTTCTGTCTGGGACACTCAGATTGCAGAACAGATGTCTGTCTCAAAATGGACAGGGGAAAATATCAGTTACAAGCCCTGATAAGGAACACAAGCTTTTCAAATGTGAAATAGTTGCTCTTGCCTACCTTCCTCTCCTCCACAGGACCAAATGTACAAAATATTGAATTTTCTTTTTCAAAGAAGATGGGTATAGAATCCTCTGACTTGAAACAGCCTTGTGATCCTTGTGGTTTTGGAAAATTGGCTTTTTTTATTTGGGGTAACATGTATAACACAAAACTTCCCATTTACACCATTTTAAGTGTACACTTCAGTAGAGTTAATTACATTCACAATATTGTGCTACCATCATCACCATAAATTACCAAGAATTTTTCATGACCCCAAACAAAAAGTCTGTACCTATTAAGCAATAATTTCCCATTTCCCTTCCCCATAGCTCCTGGTACCCTCTAGTCTACTTTCTGTCTTTATTAATTTGCTTATTTTAGATCTTTTATATAAGTAGAATCATACTATGTTTGTCCTTTTGTGTCTGGCTTATTTCACTGAACATAATGATTTCAAGGTCCATCCATGTTGTAGCATATATCAGAACTTCATTACTTTTTATTGTGAAAAATAACATACATACAAAAGGCAATAAATTTCAAAGCACACCACAGCAATTAGTTGTAGAACAGATTTCAGGGTTACAGTCCCACAATTTTAGGTTTTTACTTTTAGCTGTTCCAAGACACTGAATGTAAAAGAAATATCAGTACACTGATTCAGCAGTCACACACATTTAAATCCTATCTTCTCTGTATAACTCCACCTTCTCCTTTGATCTTTCTCCCACTCTTTAGGTAGGGGTGTCTGGGCTATGCCCATCCTAAAATTTCATGTTGTAAAGAGCTGTCAATAATATGGGATAGGGAGATGGAAGTAGGAGAGGCTGGCCCTTCTGGGTTTCAGTACTTATCTGGTCTAGGAACCCATCTGGAGGTTGTAGATTTCTGGAAAGTAATCATAGTGAATGGAACCTTTGTAGAATCTCAGATAAAGCCCTAGGTGTTCTTTAGGACTGGTAGGAATGATTTTGGTTGGGGTTGGACAAACCATGATAAGTAGCAATGTCTAGCTGAAGCTTGTGTAAGAGTAGCCTCTGAACTCTATTTGAACTCTCAGCCACTGATTGAATTTCATTATTTTTTATGGCTGAATAATATTCCATTGTGTGTATAGATCACACTTATTTATTCATTCATCTATTGATGGACATGTGGGTTGCTTCCACCTTTTTGCTATTGTGAATAAGAGTCCCTGCTTTCAGTTCTTTGGGTGTATATACCTGGGAGTGGAATTTCTGAATCATATAGTGATTCTATGTTTAACTTTTTGAGGAACCATAAAGTTGTGGAAAGTTGGCTTTTAAACCCAGCTTGAGCTCTTCTCAGAAGGCCTAACCTGTTCTTCTACCAGGCACTAGATTCCAATACATTTTTTCCTTTCACCTGAAATAACCAATATTTCTCCAATCCTGACCAGGAAAAGAAAGGAAGCCATTTTATCCAGCCTGCTGTATTCCATTTATTTGCATGCTTCACCTCCTCTTACCCACCAGCCTGTGACCCAGTGTGGGCACTATTTTTGGAGCAAACCTAAGCAAAAGGACAGTGGCACAGGAGTGAGAAATTCGAGAAGGGATTCATGGGTATCTGGTGGTAGGCTCAACTCCTGTTTTTCTCTAAGCCTAAGCCCAGTAAAAGTAATGATCTGATGTTCTGCTAATACTACAGACATCTAGTTCCTGCTGGATCCACTTACAACAACTCAAATATAGCTGGGGACACAAGTTGGAGCATGTTCTTCAGGAAGGGCACATGGCACATGGCCACTAAACGTGGCCAAAGCTACTCCTCCATAGAGGCTGACAGCTGCTCTGCTGAGGCCCTCAGTGGGGGCTAGGCAGCCGTCCAAGACAAGGGAGAAGTCATTTCTTCTCTGCCACCACCCTCTGCCATTAGTAGAGAAGATTGGTGTGAGGCAGTCTTTCCCCTGCATAGTCTGAGATTGGTATTTGAGAGATATGCCTAGGGCCAAATTTAGGCCAAGCTTAAATAGGTGATCATCTACCCATTCTTTTAAAGGGCTGTCCAACACTTTCTAATTATTTCTCCTTCCCAGCCATTATCAGAAATCCTGTACCAGACAGGTCAATCATGGGGTCTTTCATATCCACCATTTTCTTCTAAAGGAAACTACACTGCCCACAGTCTTGCTGAAGCAAACAGCCCTAAGCATTCCTTGAGAATGGAGTGGGACTTCTTAGATTGTAAATGACCACCTGACCCAAGGGCAGTCAACTCATCAGCTGGTGGATGAAGTGACCTAGCAAGAAACTATGTACTCAGTGGGGCAATGGGAAGTAGCTAGGACAAATTACCTATCTCCCTAAGATATAAGTGGGAAAGTATGAGAAATTCAGTTAGTTGGTAGCAGAAGGTATGTAAGAAGACACTAAAATGAAGCAGAGACCAACTCCAGTGGTTTGCTTTAATGGCAATGCACTTCATAACATTCTGGCTATTGAACTGATAAATCCAATCCCTAGAAATTTCTTAGTTCCTTAATAATGACAATTCCTGAGATTCCATTACAAGTTTTTTGTGTGTGTGTGTGAGGGGCATTGATCCCTCTTTATGTATTTGGGGGTCAGACTGAGCAATGCAAAAGGGAATCCTTCTGTTGAGGGTGATGGGGGAAAATTCTTGGCACCAGGTGGGCTCCTTTCCCATAGATCTCTATTTAGACTGTTGGTAAGCCTACCAAATTCCCTACACACTATATATAGAGTCACATCTTCAGCCCTCTTCCCCCACTGCACCCCTCTGCCCAACTCTAGTCCAAGACTAATTGTCATGTGATATGATCAGCTTCCTGCCATGGTTGCAAGGAATTCACCATCTCTCTTCCTGGCTGGGCATCCCAACTCGGGCCAGTACAGCCAGGCAGTGTACAAGAATCTTCTCCTACTTTTCCTATAATGGCCATGCCAACTTCGCTTTTTCCTTCAGATCTAGGCCAGCATGATTGCAAATGCCCAACACAGTTTTCAGGCCTTATACATAATATCCACACAGACTGATGTTGGCTCCAAGGGAGGTTGGACACAAAGTCAGTGTTAACTTGGTGGCAGCTCCAGAAGCAGAAGGCCTTTCATAGGAGAATAAATGTCCTTCCAAGCCTCTTTCCACAATTGCCAGGGTGGATTGTTTCACAGTATTTTTCAAGCCACATAGATACGGTTTGGGTTCAGTGTTATGGACAGGACTCTGGAAGAACCCTTCAGCCCCTATCCCTGACTTTACCAAAAGCCAGACCCTCGTCTATTTTTAATCTGTGCTGAATTAGCCTGTGATGGGAAGCAGAGAAAAATAAATAATGCAAAGCCACTGTGTGAAAACTTCTGGCAATCTGTATTGGAAAATATTTGTGACACTCAGATCTTTATGCCATCGTGAGGTGAATGCTAACCAGAATCTCCATCTAGAAAAGAAGTCCAGGTTTTAGTCTCTTCTGAGTGGGTCCACGTGAACTAGCTTGTGAAATTCACATTATCATTTTTTTTAATGCGGAGTGGATAGGCTTGTAATGATGGAGAAAAGGTACTCTAGTTGACATTTCTAGGATCTCTGCAGATGGAGGGAGAAATGATCATGGAAATTCTATGATCATTCCAGGACCCAAATCCCATTTCACTGACCAACCCACACCCCCAAAATCAATTTTGAAGCTTCAATTACAGAAAAATTAAAAACTATGAGGTTTTGCATCTTTTGTTTTTTTCTTTATGTACTGGGACTTCATGGGAAATTCTGGAGATGGCAGGGGGTGGAGGGAAGAAAACATTCAAACTGAACAAATAAGTCACACATGAAATAATATTGCATGTATTTTCTGGACTTATCTCTGCCACTTGTAAACTGAACAAGGATGAAAATGACATCTTGGTTTCACAATTGAGAAATTTATCTGCCCTTTTACTTTATCTCCATGTACTATCTGAGTTTGACTTTAAAGGAATTTATGTGACACTTCTAGGCTATCTGATGAGCTCACATCCTCCAATCAAGAGCAGATATGGAGGTGCTTGAGTCACCTGTGGCAAGGCCAGGTTCCAGTAACACTGAACAAAAGAGGAGGGGCCATTTGGCCAAAGGGCTTTTCTTTCGCCTTGAGCCCCCTCAGAACCCAGCTGAGTTTGACTGCCTCCCTGTCTGGTCCAGCAGCCTGGGCTCCACACCTCACCCAACTTCCCTATGGAGAGCTTCATTTGTCAATGCCCCTATTCTCCAATGGACCTATTAACAGATGAATTAAATCAGGTTTAATTATGGAAGCACAGAACATCTGAGACAGAAAGGGCCTTTAAAATCACCTTGCCCAATAAAATGCCAGTGAATAAATATAGAAGGAACGAAAGAATTGGAAGGTCAGTATTTTGCAATCATCATCTTATTAGATTCAGGCGATGATCATCAGTGTATCACTATAGAGTAGAAGATGATATAAGTTTGATTTCTTGGTTATGGTGGTATATGCCTGATTTCCCAATTGTAAAGATGTGTTTTCCCCTTTGAAATGATAAACCTAACATCACCAGTATTGGAACAAACTTACTCCATGTGATGCAATGATAAGAATAAAATACTGTTTATGTAGTAGCTTTAAAATACAAAGTTGCAAAAAAAGCACCTTGTTGCACAAATTGGGAAATTGATCGTCAAAGAGGAGAAAGAACTGAGTCAAACACTGGGATTAGAATCCTTTCCCGATGGCCTCTTGGCGTGCCATTTAGTTCAAACCATGATGATGATGATGATGATGATGATGATGATAATGTTATTGATGAGGATGATGATGATACATTCTTTTTTTTTTTTCAACAAATGTCGTTTGAGCTCCTACTATGTGCCAGGTACTGTGCTAGGTACTCAGGAGTAACTGATGAACAAAACAAAGATAGATGTCTGACTTCATGGGGCTTACGTTGGTCTTCATATTATTTATTTACTTATTTTTCATTTTTTATCTTCTTCATCCTCATCCTCATCATTATCATTTCATTGTAGTCACCTTCTTTTAATTTTGTGGTCCTTTTCAGAAGGATTCCTAAATGTATATATCCCCCAGATCTGACACAAAGTGGGTGCTTAATAAATATTTGTTGAAGTAATGAACGTGAGCATGTGCACGTGTGTGTGTTGTGACTATGCATTTATTACCACTCGTATCAGCACGTTTGCTCTATCTCACTCCCCCTGCTTGGAATAGCACCTCCACTTCTCTCTCACCTAACCTTTAAGGCAGCTTGTTTTCTCACTGATGTCTCCCCAAGAGAATCTCCTCTTAACAACCAAAGCATTTACTGCTTACTTGATTCTCATCACACACAGTGTTGTGATAGCTTGGGGACTGTAGTTTGCTTATTTAACTCTGTTAATGGCCACTAATGAATTTGGGTGGGTTCCTTCAAGGTAAAATAATTTCCAGTTTACCAGGGGCCCTGTGGAAATACAATCATGCCCTAACAACAGAGCCGCTAATGCAATCGCAGGCGTGATACCCATTGCGCCCCACCCCCACCCCTTCTCTGACGAGGACCTTTGGCGTGCAGAATCTTTCTGGCCTGGTCACGTGGGTCTGATCTCAGTTCTCCCCCCAGCCTGCTGTATGATTCCGAGCAAGTCTTAGGCCCTCGAATTTCAATGTGCACATCTGTACAATGAATGGGTTGATTTCTTTCTGGGCACTAGAATCTTTTGCAGTTCTCTATGTTGTTATGCTTGATTCCTCCTGACTTCAGGAAGGGTAGAAACAGTCAGGACTAAAGTTACAGCACCTTCCTGAATGGACCTTAGCTCCTCCATGTCTGCTCTGGTCTAATAAAAAGTCCAATGCACAGACACTTGGATGTTGGCCCTTATTAAGGCAGCCAAATGAAAAGTCTAGAATTACAGCTGATGTTCTACATATAGAACCAATTTTCCAAGCTCTGAAGTGGGTGATTTTCTCAAGAGGTCATACACAAGTAATGCAGGGATAGTGGAAGGTATTTTCCTTTTTTTAGAACACTTGCTTGTACAGAAGCCATCGTAAAGACAAACAAATGGTCAACATTTCAGGCAAGACCTACTTCTTTTCCCTCCACTCACTGATCAACAGCCCCAGGGCATATTGGAATATAATGTGAAAAGTCAGTGTGACGGAGGAGGGAAGACGCTTGGGCAGCCCTGGTCTTAATCTCATTTCTGTCATTTGCTGGATTAACCAAACTACTTAACCTCTCTGATCCTTCATTTCTTCCTTTGTAAAAGGGACTAATAGCGGTTTTACCTTCCAGGCTCGTATGAGAGGTCATATCCAAACCAAAATATTGGGACACAAAAGTACCTGGGCCCTTTTGGGGATTCAGGGTTACAGAATGCTTGAAATTGGAAATGTCCTAGGAAAATTCACTTCCTTCTTAGGAGGTGACTTGTACTCTGCTCTTTGCCAGCAATATCTATGGAAAACTCTGCCCAGTGACTCGAGAAAGTGGGAATTCACCTCTCTTTGGAGGAAAGAACAGAGACAAGATTCTAAAGGCTAGCAGGAAGATCAGAGAACAGCAGATTCAATCAAATACTTCCCCACCTTCACCTGCCACCACCCAAAGGCCCCAGGAGCTCAGATAAAAGAAATGAATTGCTTAAGGTCACACAATAAACTGGTGGTAGATCTTTTTTCCTGTATCTTTTATAAAATAAGGGTTGAGAAGCAAAATATGTACAATGTAAAAATGATTGAAAGAACAACAACAAATCCAGGAGATTTAACGGGGACCCATATACCAGGCTTTCTCAACCTTGCATTGTAGACGCTTTAGGCTTGATAATTCTTTGTTGTGGGGGGCTGTCCTGCACATTTCAGGATGTCTAACAGCACCCCTGACCTCCACCTGCTTGATACCAGTAGCATCCTTCTCTTGGTTGTGACAACCAAAAATGTCTCCAGATGTTGCCAAATGTCCCCTGCAGTGGGGCAAAATCACCCCAGATTGAGAACTGCTTAATAGAAACAATGCCATAAATGCAGCTTCCTCCTCAGTCTTCTCAACTCTTAACTATGCCACTTCCAACAATGACATCACCCAGCCCCCCATGGTTGATGGCTCCCAAATGGGTATCTGTAGGTCTGACTCTCCCATCCACTCCCCTTTCAACTATCCAATGCCCACTCAACATATAGTAGGTATCTCAAATATGTCCCATATTGAACTCCTGATTCCTGACCTTGCCCTTCCCCCAACTCTCTCTTGCTCATATTCATTTATTTTTGCATTAAACCAAAACATTGCACACCTACTATGCATCCAGCATGTTACAAGCAAGGGTAATGTCTATACCATTCTTGGCATGTTTGAGAAAGAGCAAGGAGGCCAGAGCAGCTGTTTCATGGGAGTGGCTGGAAGAGTGGCAGGAAATGAGTTCAGAGGGGTTAGCAGGGGCCTGTAGCGACTTGTGGCACATGGCAAAGACTCTGGTTTTATTCTAAGTGTATGATGGAAAACCATTAGGCTGAGGATAGAGATCAGGGAGGGAGGTGCAGAGGACATGACATGACCTGATTTTGCATTTTGTAAAGACCAGTCTGCTTGCTATGTGGAGAATGAACTGCAGCAACAGGGCAAGTATATAGGCAGTAAGTAGAGACCAGTCGGTGGAAAGGTCAGATAGTACCACTGCCAAAACCCCAGGAGTCATTCTGGAGTCCTCTCTTTCCCTTACCACCCATATTAATCCATTTGGAAATCCTCTTGGCTCTATATTAAAAATAATTCCAAAATTTGACCATTTGTCACCACCTCCATCGCTACCATCCTTGTCCAAGCCATCGTCATCTCTTGCCTGTACCCTTAAAAATAGCCTCCTAACCATTGTCCCTGCTTCAACCCTTGCCTCCCTTGTCCGTTCCCATCACAGCAGTCAAAGCAATCTTTTAAAGCATAAATAAGATAATATTGTTCCCTGGCCTAAAACTCTCAATGGTTTTCCAGTGCACTTAGAATAAAATCTAAGCACCCTATCCTGATACCCATAATCTGGCACCCACCCCTCCAACCCCATTTCTTACGCTTTTCACCCTTATTAACTACATTCCACCAACTCTCTGTCCTTTCTGTTCCTTGATCCCTTCCAGCTTGTTCTTAACTCAGGGTCTTTAGACTAGCTGTTCTCCCAGATAGTAACATGAATATTCTCAGCTATAATCACCTCCTCAGTTAATCCCGTCTGATTACCCTCATGAAAGGAGGACCCTGATGTCACTGTTTTCTTAAGAGCACTTCTTAATCTCTGAATTTTTTTATCAGATATGTGTTTGATATATTATGTATTTAAATGGTTACTCATTTAATATTTATCTATTCCCATCAGGAGGTGTAGTTGTCTGAAGTATGTACCCCAGGAAAGTATGTTCTTAAATCTAATCCATTCTTGTGGGTGTAGACCCATTTTAAGTAGGACTTTTTGACCATTGGTTAAGATATGACCCACTCATTCAGGATGTGTCTTAATCTTCTTACTGGAGTCCTCTATAGATGGGATGCATACAGAGGTGGGGAGGGAGGGAGAGAGAGAGAGAGAATATGCCACGGAAGGAAGAAACTGAAATCAATGAAACCTGAAGAGAAGGGAGAGACCAGGAGATGCTGCCATGTGCCTTGCCATGTGGCAGAGCAGCTAAGGATCATGGGCAGCCAATCTTTGGGAAGAAAACATTACCTTGATTTGAACATTTTTCTCAGCCTCAAAACTGTAAGCTAATAAATTCCCATTGTTAAACCAACCCATTTCATGATATCTGCTTTCAGCAGCCTAGGAAACTAAAACAGAAGGTAAGCTTCTTGAGGCAGGACCCATGTCTGACTTGTTCTCTACTGTATCTCCAGCACCTAGCTCAGTGCCTGTCATACAGTAGTCACTCAATATTTGTTGAGCTAATGAACTTCTCTCACAGTGCAGAGATGAACAGGAGCTTAAGGACCATCTAGTAGCTGAGCATCAGAATCACCAGGAAGGCTTTTTAAAAAATTCGTATTTCCAGGGCCCCTTCCAGACCTACTGAATCAAAATCTCCTGGGGCTGGGTCCAGAAATCTGGATCTTGAACAAGTGCACTTATGTAACAAACACTTATACAGCACTTACTGCTACTATTCTAGGTACTTTACAAAAAATTAACTCATCTAATCTTCACGGTAGTAATTTTAATACTCCCATTTTACAGATGAGGAAACTGAGGCAAAAAGAAGTTTAGTAATTTACCCAATGTTACCTAGATAGAAACACAGGCAGTCTATACCCTTAACCACTATCCTAAGCTTCCTCTGCACAGTAGATTCTGTGATTAGCTGCATTTGAAATCCGCAGATAATTTTTGTCTTATGAGGACACTGAGGTCCAGACAATAGAACAAACATGTGCAAAGCCAGTCAAGGATTCGGATTTTGGGTCGCCCCAGCTGTCCAGTCATTCTGTACTCTGTGAGGAGCAGGGCCTGGGAGCATACTTGCCCATGTAAAAACCTAATCACAAGATGTCTAGAAATGTTTATACTGTCAGCACCAGATATCAAGTAATGCAGGAGCATACCCTGACATTGAGTTCCATTACCATCACTCAGGGAATACAGGCTTAATGTTGGAGACCTCCTGCCCTCAGAGAGCAGTTAGCAAAGTCAAAGACCTAGAAGGCTGCTGACGCAGGATCAGAGGGGTGTGGACCAGTTGAGGACAGTATGTAATGTCAGTGACAGGAGCCATATGTACGGTACAGTTTATCTGCTCCAGTCACCCAAAGTGCACCAGGCCTGGGCAGCTTCTACTCCCACGCCCCCAGTAACCGCACCCCCCACCGCCCTACCGAGAGAACCATGGGATGGCTTAGCCAGATGACATGTCTCTGTTACTCTTCAAGGAGGCCATGTGCCAAATGGGCCTTTTAATTCCCAGATGCTTTTTAATTAAAATAAAGACCACTCTGTAACCTGACTTTGAATGGACAAAGTTTCCTTAGTAGAATAACTGTACAAGTTGACCCTTTCTTCATCATTTTCCATTGAGCAACTGAAAAGTTTGTGACCCATAAATTATGACTTAAGTCACATAGCAGCAAGGGGCGTGGAAGGGGTACGTGACTTATGGAAGGTCACTCTGCTGAAGAAAGAATCCTTTGTTCCTGCCTCGCCTTTTGCTCTTGCCTCTGCTAGCCCATGCTCTACCTTTGGGGGAGATGGAAAGGGGCTGGGCTGGCCTTGCTCAGAACAACACAGGGTCAGAGCAATGATGTGGTGACCTTAGCCATCTGGAGTTCAGACTCTATCTCTTGGGACATAGGCAGCAAGGCAGGGCAGGAGGGAGACACTTTCACTTCTATTCAGGCCACAGTTAGAGGACATGTTTCAGAAGGCTAATGGGGGGCAAGCGTGCATCACCAACTTTTGTCTTGAACTTGCCTGTTCTAGAATTCCAACCTTATGAAGGAGGAAGAGGCCAGATGGCCGAGTTGGGGTCTGCCCAGATGTGCAAGTTTACTTTTTTTTTTAACTCGATTATAAGCCGACAGCATTAACAGAATTCAGAGACAATGGCTGTCTATGGGCCCAGAACAAAGCTTGCAGATCTTAGATCCTAGAGTTTGGATGTGATCTCAAGTGATGACTAATTCAGCTCTCCTGTCTCAGACAGAGCGATATTATTCTCCAGATGCTATGGATGAGGGAGGCCACTCTGCCCCGGGGGGTCACACGATTTTGTCCGAAGATCCTCAGCTAAGACTTGAAGAGAGTAAGCAGTGGGTGTTTCCTTGATCAGTTTTTTTCCTCCTGTAAATATCTCCAAACTTCTGTCTTGTGAATTTTTTTTATCGGAGCAGACCTTTTCCCAAGTTGCCTTCTCCCTGCTCTGCTGAAAGAGTGAGTCTCATTTGTATTACCAGCTATGAAGTCAGGGAAAGGAAAGAGTGAGAAACCAATGAAGGAATCCATTTTCAGCAGGTTCCTTGAAAGCTCCAAAGCAGCTTCTTCCACAACCTGGAAATGCCAGAGCATTTAGTGAGCTCTATCTTGGGCTATGTCACAGGAAACCTAAATTGTCAGTAGGAAGGTAGAGAAACCCAGTCAACCAATGTTTGAGAAGCTGTCACTGTTTGTTTTTTACAACTCTGAATTACCCATTTTATGCACCACAGAAGCTTGTGGGTCACAGTGCATGTGATTGAGCTTATAGGATGAAGGCTATAGGAACCAAGTTTATTTTGCCTTGGGTCCTTTCTCAATTTGTCCTTCTTTTATTGGATGCAGGAGCTTTCCTTGTTTGGATTTACTGAAGACACAGAAACATTTCCACTCTCTAATCCAGCCTTCCCATTTTCTTCCTGAATGGCCTTTTGGCTGACAGCTCTCTTGGCTTTGGATATCTCCACAGGTCTGTTTCAGACATCCCAGGAGACATTGAGGTGCAAGGCTGAGAAGTGAGTTTTAAGATTTAGTGCTTAGAATATTTTTTTCCATGACATGTCATCTGAAGCTAGAATTTCTGGGGAAGATCCATAATGTCAGGTTCTTTTGGACAACCTTGTTCTCTTCCCATATGCATCAAACTTGTGAAATGTCACAAAAGGGCCATTTCACAAATGGCTCCAAAGTGGGCTGTTGGGCCAAGATTTTCGTGTCCAATGCAAGAGTCTTGTGTATCACCCCCAGAGGGGATGAAGCTTCAGATGTCTGTAGCTTCAAAAAAGCAAAGGGTGGCAGCTTTTAGAAATAGTTAGAAATATCCATCTGTTGAAAAGTTTCCCTTTCGTCTCCAGGATAGATAGAGACTGAGTGAACAGTGCTGCTTAGCACTGCACTAGATTATAGTCACATTTTCCATCATTAACAGAAGGGTAGTGACAAATGAGCAACATTTGGAGATTGGCCAATAGCACCTAAGTCAGGTTGTTCAAAGCTCTGGGATTATGTCAGAGAACAAGGCACACCCCATTCCTCCCTCTACAGATGGGGATCAAAAGGCAATGTCAGCCTAACCATCCACAAATCTCATCAGCATTTGATACTCACTATCAATAAATACCATCTCTCTGCTAGCAAGAATGCTAGGTCTTCTTGGACCAGGGAGCTTGTGGGACTAGGGTGAACTCTGCATCCTATCTCCTCATTCCTCATTTGGGATCTTTTGCTCCACCAAACCTCTCCATTAGTAAAACTTAATTTTTAGGACTATAATGAGACTTTCCTGTGATAGGGTTTCTAAGCTGAAAAGTAATGGCCATGGAATGACAGGCCATTTCCTTTCTCACATCCCCCACTCAACTTCTTCTTTTCCCTTTCCTTCCTGGCTAGATTAGCAATACTAACATTCTTGGTCAGTGAGGAAGATAATTGAGTATTGCCTGATTTTAGTACAGCTATCACAGGGCACTCCAGAGACACCATTTAAGATCAAAATAGAAAGGAAGAGAGACATTGTTCAAAGCTAACAAAATTAAAAAGAAAGGAAGAGAGAGCAAGAGAGCGCAAACAAGGAAGCACAACTGAGAATTCATGCTACATGTGTGCCTGAGCACACAACAAGCAAAGATATTAGATGCACCCAGAGATGCCATCGAAGCCCCCGCATTCCCCACAGTGGATGGTATCATGAGCCCTCAGAACTTGGGGTGGAGCTTCAAGGTCATCTAGTAACACTCAAGCCCCCTCTACAATCCCCACACCAAATGGCTATCTAGCCTCTCCTTGCACTGCTCCAGTGGTAGGAATCTCACTCCATAGGGGGGTTTGCACTCTTGAAATAGCTCTGACTGAAAAAGATTTTCCTTTCAATTATTTAGTCTCTTGGTTCTCTTGATTACATGCAACAGCACAGGCACTGTACTCTGTAGTGGGGATACAACAGTGGATAAAACAAATGTGATCCCTGTCCTCGTGGGGTTTACACTCTAGAAGGAAGATAGATGATAAAGGAACAGAACTCCTGATACACAGTTCCATTGCGCTTTATGATGGAAAGCGCTACCAGTTTGTGATGCCCAAAATGTGATCCGATGACTAAAGAGGGTTTTGCTTGCTCTATGGAGGTAGAGCAGAGCTCCTTTATTCTGAAGACTTGAGTTTTATGAATGCAACCTGAGAGCACTTTTGCTTTTTGGTTTGCTGGACACATCACACATTGACATACAGCAGACTGACTGTCAACAAAAAGCTCCTCCCCCACCCCCTTTTTTTTTGGTATGTTCAACTGTTAAGTCAGTTTTCTCCTATTCTGTATTTGTCCAGTTGATTTTTGGAACAAATTCAAGGACACTACATTTATTTCTGTTAAATCTTACTTTGGTAAAATACCCTATCATTCAGTCTATTGAGCTGTTTTGTCATTGTGTAGGACAGAAAGCCTTTTGCAAAGTTTTACTCAGGGGTCTGGATCGGAAACTTATAGCACAGGGTTGTCACAAGGAGAAACTGATTTCTGGCTAAAAGTTGGAGGTCTGATGAAAACCAACGTGTCACAGGAGTTTCACCCTATTCCATAGGGTTAAACAAAATTTTTTAACAAGTAAAGGAAGCAAGGCAATAATATTATGCTTTGATTCAGTAAAATAGTGAGACCCAGAACCAGGAAACTCTAAAGCACAGCATAGCATAGCATAGAAAGACCCCCAGCTGCTCACCATGTGGTTGCTATCTGATGGGGTCTGTGAACTCTAAATCCAGCAGTGTCATTGTTAGGTTAGAATAGGAGAGGGAGATTTTCAGATGGCAAATCCACAAAGCAGTGGGACGTTATTGGAGAAGGTGCCTGTGACCATTAACTCTTGGTATGAGCTGCAAAATCAGCTTGGCTATCTCCTTGTCTTGTTTGCGCGGTAGGATGGGAGGCTATACACTGACTTGATGTGCCATGGGACAACAGAACGACCAGCGAATAACCATCTGTTTTATGGGGGCCAGTCAGAGCAGCTTCTTTGGGTGATGCATTTGGAGGCTGAGATCCAGTGACTAGCAAACCCAGCAAGTTAGGCAGACTGGCAAGCCTCACGTAGGCAAATACCCCTAGCCCCCTTTTATCCAGCTTCATATTCTTGAGGTTTTTGTTCGCCAGACCTGAGTGAAAGGCTGGCTGCCGAACTGCCAATTATTCCTGGAAGTGGCATGCTATGAAGTCTGCAAACAGTTTCTGCAAACATTGGCCCACAAGAGGCAAGCTGTTGAGTTCTGGAAGCCAGGAGACTAGAGATGGGAGGGGGCTCAGGAGGCATTCCTCAGGCATGAGGCAGTCGGGTCCCTTTGCCTGCTGGATCTGTGCTTCTAGGTCAGTGGGAAACAGATGCATTGAGGACAGTCCCCAGAGTGGGATGGGACCAGCCAGAGGAGTTGGGCTTTTCAGACCTGTTTTGGGGATAATATGAGGTTGGGCTGGGAGCTCCCGGGTCACAACTGCTGGCCTGTTGATGCCTTTCTGTTGTCAAAAAAGTTTCATCTGCCACCCAGCTGAACTTTGCTTGCACACATGTTTTCCAGAGGCAGAGACAAAAATGTGTTTCTCAGGGTGGGGGGAGGGAGACTGGGGTGACAGTTACATTAGCCATATGCAGGGCCATCCTCATCACCTCCGCGTTTCCTGGAGATGTTTGCAGCCTCCTGTGAATCCTAGCCAAGGTTGAGATCCAGGGCAAGCCCCAAGGCCAAGAGCAGGCTAGCCAGACTCAGAGGGAGTAAAAGGAGACTTTAGGGAGAGTAGCCAGACCTCCAAAGCCTTCCATCGTTTCAGCCCCACCAACCTCTTCAGCCTCATCTTCCACTACTCTGCACCTCCAGCTCCAGTAACACCAGACTACCCCCAGCACCCTGCTCATGGCAAGCAGCTTCCAGCCTCTCTGCCATTTCTCCTTCTGTTGCTTCTGTCCACAATGCTCTCTCCCCACTGCTTCTCTGCTCTAACTCCTGTTCATCCATCAAGACCCAGCTCCTGTGTCACCTCCTTTGGAAAGCCTTCCCTGATTCCCTGAGTCTGAGTTTGGCCTTCTCTTCTGTGCACTGACAAAAGGCTGTGTTTTCTCTAGTCATAGCACTTCTCACAGTGTTTAATAACAGTAGCTCACACATATGTTAAGATAAGCTGTTTTAAGTCCTTTATATATATTAACATTTAATCCTCAAAACATTACAGTGCTATTATTACCCAACTTTACTGGTGAGGAAACTGGGAGACAGGGATGTTAAGTAACTTGCCCAAGGTTGCCCAAGACCATGGAGTTTGGGAGTGTTGAGGTCAGGATTTGAACTCGAGCTGTCTGGCTCCAGAATCTGCCCCACTGGAAAAATGAACTCTTTTAAGGCAAGTGAGTGGGGTGCACGGGTAGTTCAGTGGTTAGAATGCCCGCCTTCCATGCGGGAGACCCAGATTCAATTCCTGACCATGCTCCCCCGCCCCCCCCAAAAAAAGGCAGGTGAGTGAAATAATTACTGGATTCTCAGAGTAAGGACTTCAGAGATGTTAGATGAACTTAACTGAACAGTATGAGACCACTAAGCCCATGGAGAACATGCTGGAAAGGGGGGAAGAGCCAGAAGAGTAGGTGGCCCCTAGTGACATATGTCTTTCACCTGGCCCTACAGGTACATATTGAGGCCTAGAAGACCTCTTGGTGGGTGAGCCCCTTCCTGCTGACCTGGGAGGCTGCGCCCTGCATGGGTAGGCTGTCTCTGGGAGGCCATTTCCCAGGCCAGACCCTTTCCACTGGGCCTGCCAGCCTCCCTGCCACACAGTGTAGCCATGACTGCTCATTTGGTTTTAGTTAAAGACAACAATGTACTTGCTCACTGGGGGAGTGGGGTGGGATGGGAGAGAGTTGAGCTCTTTTTTGTTTGGAGGATTCACACTTAGCCCATCCTGGCCCAAGCCCAGGGAAACTTGGAGGAGCCAGAAGGAAAACTTTCCTAGTCTTTCTGTCTTCTAGCCTCAAAGGCTTTGTCTGAAGGCCTCATAACTATGTGGAATTCTTATAGGTAAGTGGGATCTGGCCATTATAGCCAGGTTTCAATCCACTACACCAGTTCTCTCAGAAGCCGTCGTGAGTAAATAAGCAGCTTATTCCTATAAAAATGAAAAACTAGGGCATGATACCCATAATCCAGAGTACAGGATTATGAGCCTGGGCATCTACCTTCTGGGCAGAGTGGCTATGGGTATGGATCCTGGAGTAGGACTACCTAGAGTGCCATCTTGGTTCCACAATTTGCTAGGTGTACAGCTCTGAGCCTGTTACTTCACCTTACTATGTCTCAAGTTCATTGTCTGTAAAATGGGGATAATAACACCCACCTCATAGGGTTGATGTGAGCATTACTCAGTTAACTGAAAACAGCTCCTGGCACATACTAAATGCTCAAGGACGATAAACTGTTATTATCTGTCTTGGTTTTTATACCAATTAGCCTGTGGGCTTGAGCAAGTCTTTCATTTTTTCCATTTCATTACTTGTAAAAGAGGTTGAACCTGATCTCTACAGCCCTTCCAGCTCTCACCTTGTATAACAACATATTTTCTCCATCTTAGTTTAAATTTTCTTTTTCATTAATTGAGGTACAATTTACTTTCCAGTCAGGTGTTCAAATCTCATGTTACAGACCCGTGAGTTGTTACATGCATGAACCTATATATAACTATGTATGTGTATCACTCAAATCAAGCTCTAGAACATGTCCAGCAAATCACAGATTCCCTCCTTTTCCCTCCCACTCAATACCCCACACCCAAAGGTAACCACTATTCTTACGTCCCTTACCATCTGTCTGCCTCTTTTGGAGCTTTATACAACTGGTATCACAGAATCATATAGCATGCTTGGTGTTTGGCTTCTTTTGCTCAAAATTATGTCTCTGAGAGTCATCCACATTGTTATGTATACCAGAAGCTTGTTCATTTTCACTGCTGTGTAGTATTCTATTGAAATATTATATCACAATGTATCATGTGTGCTTTTTAAAACTTTTAATTATAGTAACATATATATGACTCAAAATTTCCCTTTTAAAACATTTTCAAGTGTACAGTTCAGTCATATTATAGTCACAATATTGTGCTACTATCACCAATATCCATTACCTTAACTTTTTCATCACCTCAAATGGAAACACCACCCATTAAGCAAAAACTCCCTCTTCTTACCACCACTCCAATGCCAGCCCTTAGCAACTGATAATCTAGTATCTATATCCATGAAATTTGCTTGTTCTAGAAATTTCATATAAGTAAGGTCATATAATATTTGTCTTTGTCTCACTTATTTCAATCAACATGATATCTTCAAAGTTCTTTTATGTTATAATGTGCACCAGAACTTCATTCCTTCTTATGGTTGAATAATAACCCATTGTGTGTATATAATGCATTTTGTTTATCCATTCATCTGTTCATGGTTACTTCCACCTTTTGGCAATTGTGATTAATGCTACTATAAACATTGGTGTACAGATATCTGTTCAGTCCCTGCTTTCAGTTCTCTGGGGTATATACCAAGAAGTGGGATTGCTGGGTCATACTGTAATTCTATTATCAACTTTCTAAGGAACCACCAAACTCATTTCCATAGTGGCTGCACCATTTTACAATGCTATTAGCAAGGTATAAGGGTTCCTATTGCTATACATCCTTACCAACACTAATTATTTTCTGCTTTTTAAAAAATAGTCATCCTAATGGGTGTGAAATGGTATCTTCCTGTGGTTTTGATTTGTATTCCCCTGATGACCAATGATGTTAAGCATCTTTTCATGTGCTTACCAGCCATTTTATCTTTTTTTTGGAGAAATGTTATTCTAGTCCTCTATCATTTGTTTTTTTATGGTGTATGGCATTTCATTCTTTTTTCATGTGAGTATCCTGTTATTGCAGCACCATTTGCTGAATTGTTTGTTTGTTTGTAGTTATTTGTTGGTTTCTTTGTTTGTTAGGAAGTGCATGGGCCAGGACTCAAACCCAGGGCTCCCATATGGCAGGACTCTGTCATTTTTTAATTGAGTTACTTGTCTTTTTGTTAAACTGTAGTTGCTCTTTATGTATTTTGGATATTATACCCTTATCAGATATATAGTTAGCAATTATTTTCTCCCATTCCATAGTGCATTTTTTTCAGTGTCTTGATAGTGTCCTTTGATGTACAACAGTTTTAAATTTTGATGAAGTCCATCTTATCTATATTTTTTCTTTTGTTGCTCATGTTTTTTGTGTCATATCTAAAAAATCCCTACCAAATCCAAGGTTATGAAGGTTCCTCTATGTTTGCTTCTAGGAGTTCTATAGTTTTAGCTCTTATGTTTAGTTCCTTGGACCATTTAGAATAAATGTTTTAAAAAATATTTTTATTGAGATATCTTCATGCACCATACAGCCTATCCAAAGTATACAATCAATGGCTCACAATATTATCACATAGTTGTGTATTCATCACCATGATCATTTTTGGAACATTTGCATCACTCCAAGAAAAGAAATAAAAAACAAAAAAGAAAAACCCCATACATCCACATCCCTTACCCTTCCCTCTTATTTACCACTAGTATTGCACTCTATCCATTTTTCTACCCCTTATCCCCCGCATTACTTGTTTATTTTTTTGTCCTTATTTTTTACTCATCTGTCCATACCCTGGATAGAGGGAGTATCAGCAAGAAGGTTTTCACAATTGCATGGTCACACTGTAAAAGATATAGTTACACAATTATCTTCAAGAATCAAGGCTACTGGAATACAGTTCAGTAGTTTCAGGTATTTCCTTCTATTAATTCTAATACACTAAAAACTACAAAAGGATATCTATATAATGCATAAGAATAATCTCAGAATAACCTCTCAACTCTATTTAATATCTCTCAGCCACTGAAACTTTATTTTGTCTCATTTCTCTCTTCCCCCTTTTGGTAAAGAAGGCTTTTCAATCTCATGATGCCTGGTCCAGACTCATCCCTGGGAGTCCTGTTCCATGTTGCCAGGGAGATTTACACTTCTGGCTGTTGTGTCCCATGTAGGGGAGGAGGCAGTGAGTTCACCTATGGAGTTGGCTTACAGAGAGAGGCCATATCTGAGAACAAAAGAGATTCTCTGTGGGTGACTCCTAGGCATAATCATAAGTAGGCTTAGCTTCTTCTTTGCAAGGATAATTTTGATAGGGACAAGCCCCAAGATCAAGGGTTCGACCCATTAAATTGATTGTCCCAATGCTTGCAAGAATATCAGGAATTCCACAGATGGGAAAGTTTAATATTTACCCCCTTTTTCTCCGGTCTCTCAAGGGAATTTTGCAAATACTTTTTTATTCTCTGCTGAAATTACTCTGGGATGTATTGGGGCATCATACTAACCTGTAAAAACCAACAAAATCTCACTCCCTATTCAGGATTCCATGTAATTATGGTGTTCGAATAAACTGACCAAACAAGTTAAATTAGATTATGTGCTACCAAAAAATAAATTTTGCACCAAATAAACATCTCTTCCTTTGATCTCACACAGAAGTTGAAGTTTTAAAATATGGACCATATCATCCTTTACCCCGTATTCTGTTTACCTTAGTCTTATCCAGATCAGCTTCACCCATATCTCTGGTTGAAGTCTGATCCCTTTTTCAGCCTTTTAAACAGTTGCTGTATGGGGTAATGCTGACTATCATAGCTTCAGAGCATTAACTCTGAGTCTCAGGTGTCACAAATACCCTAAAATTCCAGGACTCGACCAGGTTATATAGAGCTAATTTTTGTATATTGTGTGAGATAGAGGGCTGTAGTAGTTAGGTTCAGGTGTCAACTTGGCCAGGTGATGATGCCCTGTTGTTCTGTTCTGTGACCTTAAATCATCAGCATATGAAATCCATCTGCTGCTGATTATATCTGCAGTTGGCTAAGGGGGGTGGGGTGCCTTCTGCAATGAGTGATGTTTAATTTAAACAGCTAGAGGCTTAAAAGGGACAGGTCAGAAGATAGCCCCGTAGAGCTCAGCAGCAGCCCAGCACTCCTCAGCTCAGCACTTGGAGCTGATTCAGACCCAGATGTTTGGAAATGCAGGAAGGAATTGCCTCAGGGAAAGCCACTTGACTCCAGAAGCCAGGAGGGATGGCCAGCAGACGTTGGCATGTGCCTTCCCATGTGACAGAGAAAGCCAGAGGAAAGCCAGCTGCCTTTCCTCTAGGGAACTGTAAATTTGTAACTAAATAAATCCCCTATATAAAAGTCAGTCCTTCTCTGGTATATTGCATTCTGGCAGACTTAGCACACTAAAACAGGGTCCAACTTTATTTTCTTACAAGGGGATATCCAGTTTTCCCAGAACTGTTTGTTGAAGAGATCATTCTTTCACCAAGTAATGTACTTTTCACCCTTGTCAAAAATCAGTTGGCTATAGAAAATGAGAGGATAACACCATGTGCCACAAGACAAATACAAACCGAGGAACCCCAAGGATCACTGGCAGTCAGTCAGAATGCTACTGGCCCTGGGAGGAAGGAAGCCTTCCAGCCATTGCTTTGATTTGGACTTCTAGCCCCTGAAACTTGTGAAGATTGAAGTTCTTAGGCTGCATAACCTATAATTCCAAAAAGAAGATTTTGATATAGAATCTATGCCTGAGAAACAGAAGAAAATACCAACCACCCTCTCAAGGTTTGTGTCTAAGAATCATGTCTAGAAACCTTGTATTCACAGGACCAATGAATGCAATGGAATAGAATCAGGAATTTGGCTCAAATTATTTGCACCACTGCCAGAAGCTTCTTCTGAGTTCCTCATCCTAATTTCCTCACATTCTTGGCATGTCCATCCTCAACACTTCTGAAGTGGAAATCTCTACCATCTTCTTTATTGTGACCTCAGGAATGGAGCCTGCCCAAATCTGGATTTCTATCTCCATAAACCTTGTGTGCCTTCTTGCGATCCTGGGGAACTGCACCACACTCTTTTTCATAAGAACAGAGACTTCTCTGCATGAATCCATGGGCTATTTTTCTCTCCATGCTCTGACCTGGGACCATCCTTCTTCTCACTTCCTACCATGCTAAGGATTTTCTTGTTCAGTGCCCCAGGAATTTAATTTAATTCTTCTTGAGTCAGTTTAGGTACTTTTTGTGTTTCTAGGAATTGTCGGATGCCTATATTGCCCAAGAATTCTTCATCCATGGCTTCTCAGCTATAAAATATCTGTACTTCTCATTATGTCCATTGATCACTTTAGAGCCATCTACAGTATAGCCCTTTGCAACCTCCTGAGATATACCTCTATCTTTGTCAGTGCCAGAATTACCAAAATTGGGCTTGTTTTTTTCTCTCAAAAATATTTGTTAATTCTTCCTTTCTTCTAAAACCTCTAAGGAACCATGAGAAGATCCTCTTGCCCCATTCCAGCTGCCTCCATCGGGTGTCATAAAGCTGGCCTAACTCTGATAACAGGCCCAGTATCTTCTATTGCTTATTTGTGGCTTTCACAGGAATCCTTCACTTTAAATTTATTTTCCTGTCCTACATGTTGATGCTGAAAACAGTGTTGAGCATAGCATCACCGAGGGAAAGTGCTGAATACATGTGTTCAAGTGCTGAACACATATGTTTCTTCTATTTATGGTGCTCATCTTCTAAGTTCCCATTGACCCCCTAGCTGTCTTCTATGGGTTTTCCAAACACAGTTCCCCAATCATTAGTGTCTTCATGGCTAATGTTTTTCCTGCTGGTGCCTCCATTGTTGAAACCCATTAGATACTGTGTGAAAGGCTAGCAGATACGGAATCCAGTCCTGGAGAAACTGTGTCAGAGGCAAATCTGACAGCGATGCTTAACCACAACAAAAACCAAGTTAATAAATACAACAATACAACAGAGAATGAATAAGTTAGGAATCCAACCTCTTTACAAAATTATTACAATATTGCATATTGTACAATATTGGATACAATAAAATCCAACTACTTTACAATATTATCTTTCAACACTTCTAAGTCACAAACTTGTTGATTTAGGATTCAACTTGGGGCCCTGATATAAATGTAAAATATATTTCCAGTTTCCACTTTCACACAGCTTCCTTTACCAGTCATATGCGCAAAAGGTATGTTTACCATTTTCCCTATGTTTAAATGAATACACTGTGTGTTCATTTGAGAATTAATAGTATACACTTATCTGATAACGGGGATCAGTAGTGATCCACAGTGATTGCAGATTGCCACTTCATTTCAAGTATCACTTTTCCACACATAGCTTTGACCTATATGAAATGGATTATTCTCAGAACCTGAAATTGAGATGAGGAGATGACACTTACATGCAAATAGTGACCAAAATAAAATTAAGAAATATTTCATTCTTTCTTCATTTCAACATTTCTTTTGGGAGCATTCAAATATCACCTACTTAGCTCTGCAAGTTAAGTCAGCTTCCAGTCTTCCAGGTTCCTGTGGAAGTTCTACTTTATATCATACCTCATTATATACTGTATTTAGTTTATTTGTCTTTCTCCCCTTGCAAGCACGTAAGCCCTTTAAAATGGTAATTTTTAAAAATGGTGAAAGCATGGATTTTACAAGATATGAAATGAATAGCCATTAAAAAATCAGTTGACCATAGATATATGGTTTACTTTTGAACTCTCAGTTCTATTCTGATAACCCATATGTCTATCGTTATGCCAGTACCACACTGTTTTAATTGCTGTGTCTTTTTAAAAATACTTTCATTGAGTATTTATTTATTTATTTTTAATAAATATTTATTTTTAATTAATATGGACTTCATGCACCATACAGTCCATCCAAAGTGTACAGACAGTGGCTCACAATATCACCACATATTTGTGTATTCATCATCATGATCATTTTGAGAACATTTGCATCACTCCAGAAAAAGAAATAAAAAAAACACATACATCCCATACCCCTTTACCCCTCCCTCTCATTATCAATAGTATTGTAATCTACCCATTTTTTTACTACTTACCTCCATTATTTATTTATTTATTATCCTTATTTATTTTTTAAAATATTTCTATTGAGAAATCTTCACACACATACATTCCACACATGGTGTACAATCAATGGCTCACACTATCATCAGATAGTTGTGCATTCATCACCGTGATCATTTTTTAGAACATTTGCATCACTCCAGAAAAGGAAATAAAAAAAATAATAATGAAAAAACTCATACATTCCATACCCTTACCCCTCCCTGTCATTAAACACTAGTATTTATTTTACCCTTTGTCTCCCCTATTATTTATTTATTTTTTATCCATTTTTTTTTTTACCTATCTGTCCATACCCTGGGTAAAAGGAGCATCAGACATAAGGTCTTCACAATCACACAGTCACATTGTAAAAGCACTATCATTATACAATCATCTTCAAGAATCAAGGCTACTGGAACACAGCTCAACAGTTTCAGGTACTTTCCTCCAGCCACTCCAAAACACCACAAACTAAAAGGGGGTATCTATATAATGCATGAGAATAACCTCCAGGATAACCTCTCGCCTCTGTTTGAAATCTTTCAGCCACTAAGACTTTATTTTGTCTCATTTCTCTCTTCCCCATTTTGGTCAAGAAGGTTCTCAATCCTGTGATACCAGGTCCAGGCTCATCCCCGGGAGTCATGTCCCACATTGCCAAGGAGATTTACACCCCTGGGAGTCATGTTCCACATGGGGAAGGGCACTGAGTTCACCTGCTGAGTTGGCTTAGCGAGAAAGCCACATCTAAATTGCTGTGTCTTTGTTGTCAGTTTGAAATCAGGAAGCATGAGACCTCCAATTTTATTCTCCTTTTGCAATATTGATTTGGCTATTTTGGGCCCCTTGTAATTCCACATGAATTTGAGGATCAGCTTTTTCATTTCTGCAAAAGTCTGTTGAGATTTTGATAGATATTGCATTGGATCTGGACATCGCTCTGGGCTGTATTGATATCGTAATAATATTAAGACTTCCTCTCCTTGAACACGGGATATCTTGCCATTTATTTAGGTCTTCTTTAATTTCTTTCATCAATATTTAAAAATTTTTTAGTATAGAAGAACTTTATCTGGTTAGAAGAATTTATTCCTTGGTATTTTATTCTTTTAGAAGCTATTGTGAATGGAATATTTTTAAATTTCCATTTCAGAATATTCTTCCCTGATATATAGAAACAACTGATTTTACGCATTAATCTTGTAGCTTGCAACTTTGCTGAATTTATTTATTAGTTTTAGTGGTTTTCTTGTGGATTCTTTGGGATTTTTCTATATAAAGGATAATGTCACCTGCGAACAAAGATAGTCACTTCTTCCTTGCCAATTTTGGATGCTTTTTTTTTTTTTTTTGCCTAATTGCTCTGGTAAGGACTTTCTTCCAATATAATGTTGAATAGCAGTGACGAAAGTGGACATCATTGTCTTGTTCCTGACCTCAGGGGAAAGGCTTTCAGTCTTTCGCCATTGAGTATGATGTTAGCTGTGGGTTGTCCATACATAGCATTTATTATCTTGAGGAAGTTACCTTGTATCCCTATTTTTTTCTGAGTGTTTTTATCATGAACAGGTTGGATTTTGTCAACTGCCTTTTCTGAGTCAAATCAGATGATCATGTGATTTATTTTCTCAATCAATATTACATTGATTGATTAACTTATGTTGAACTATCCTTATATTCCTGGGACAAATCCCTCTTGGTCATGGTTAATTCTTTTTAATATGCTGTTGGGTTTGATGCGCTAGGATTTTATTGAGGATCTTTTCATCTATATTCATGAAGTTGTATGAATGTCTGAAGTTTTCTTTTCTTATGATGTTTTATCTGGCTTTGGTATTTGGATACTGTTGGCCTGATAGAATGAGTTAGGAAGAGTTCCCTCCTCTTCAATTTTTCCGAAAAATTTGAGAAGTATTGGTGTTAATTCTGCTTTGAATTTTTGGTAAAATTCACCAGTGAAGCTGTCTGGTTCTGGACTTTTCTTTATTGGGAGGCTTTTGATTACTAAGTTAATTTCTTTTCTTGGTCTGTTAGGATCTTTTAATTCTTCTTGAGTCAGTTTAGGTACTTTTTGTGTTTCTAGGAATTGTCCATTTCCTTTAGATTATCTAATTTGTTGGCATACCATTGTTCATAATGTTCTTTTGCAATCCTTTTCATTTCAGCAAGAGTAGTAATGTGCCCCCTTTCATTTTATATTTTGGCTATTTGTGTCTTTGCTCTTTTTCTCTATGTCAGTCTATCTAAAAGTTTGTCAATTTTATTGATCTTTTCAAAAAACCAAATTTTGGCTTCGTTGATACTCTATTGTTTTTCTTCTTTCTATGTCATTTATCTCCACTTTATTACTTTTACAATTTCTTTCCTTCTTCTACTGTTAGATTTAGTTTGCTCTTCTTTTTGTAATTCACCCAGATATGGAGTTAGATTATTGGTTTGAGATCTTTCTTCTTTTTTTAACATAGGCATTCATAGCTATAAATTTCTCTCTGAATACTTCCTTCACTGCATCCTATACATTTTGGAATATTGTGAGTTTTATTTTCAATTGCCTCGAGATATTCCCTAATTTCTTCTTTCAGCCACTGATTGTTTAAGAGTGTATCATTTAATTTCCACATATTTGTGAATTTTCAGGTTTTTTTCTGTTACTGATTTCTAGCTTCATTCCATAGTGGTCAGAGTAGATGGGTTGTGTAATTTCGATATTTTTAAATTTACTGAAGCTTGTTTTGTGTCTTAAAATGTGGTTTATTCTAGAGAATGATCCATGAGCACCTGATAAGAATGTGCTGCTGTTGCTGTCTGGAGTGTTTTGTTTGTCTGCTAAGTCTAGCTCATTTATAATGTTGCTCAAGTCCTCTGTTTCCTTATTCATCTTCTATCTAGGTGTTTTATCCATTATAAAGGGATGTATTGAAGTCTCCAAATATTATTCTAGAATGATTCCTCTCTTCAGTTTTGTCAATGTTTGCATAACATATTTTGCAGCTCTGTGATTAGGTGCAAGTATGTTTATAATTGTTTTGTCTTATTGGTGAATTGATACATTTATTAATATATGGTGTCCAACTTTGTCTCTTATAACAGCTTTTGAATTGAAGTATAATTTGCCCAATAATTGTATAGCTCCCCTCTCTTTTGGTTCCTGTTTATATGGGATATTTTTTCAGTCTTTTGTCTTTGTGAAACAGAATATAACCAGATTGTGCTTTTGTGTCCATTCTTTCAATGTGTGTCTCTTTTCTAAGTTTTTAAAGAACTTTCATCTTGAAATCATTTTGAAACTAGAGGAGAGTTGCAAAAAAAATGAAAAACCCATACTTAGAACCCCAACATATCCTGACCCTCCTCAAGCTACCCAGATCCACCAATTTTAACATTTTGCCACCTTCGATGAATCATTCTATCATCAGTCTATCCATCTATGTGTTTTCTGAACATTTGAGAGCAGGTTACACACATACTCCTTGAACACATAATACTTCCATGTACATTTCTTGAAAACCAGGATTTATGTAATCATCTTTAGTGCAATTACCAAGTTCAAGAAATTTATGCTGATATCAAGCTTTACATTCTACATTCTAATTTTTTCCAATAATCCAAATAAAATCCTTGTGAGCCTTTTGTACTTCATTCTTAAATCCCATACAGTATCATGTATTGCATTTAATTTTCATTATCTCTTTAGTTTCTCTCTTTTTAAATTTTGGAAACATATTTGCAACATAAATTTTCCCATCATACCCCCCCAAGCATATCTTTAAGTGGGATTAATCACATTCACAGAGTCACAGTACCCTCACCAACAGCCGTTACTATAATTTCCCTTTACCCGAAACAAACCCTGCATTCATTTTACATTAACAACCATTGCCTCTGCACCAGCACTACCACTGCCATTCCCATAACCTGAACTCAATTTTCTTTCTCAATGAGTTTACATACTCTGTGATATTTTCTTTGTGGTTACCATGGGGCTTAAATTTAACATCCTAAACCTTTAAGAATTTTATTTGCTTTGACACCAACTTAACAACTTCAATAGCCTACATAAACTATGCTCTTATAACCCTCTGTCCTCCCATCTTTTTGTAGTTCTTGTAACAAATTACACATTTATATATTATGAGTCCAAATAATTCATTTGTCATTACCTATTATACATTTGCCTTTTAGATACAGTAAGAAGTAAAAAATGGAGTTACAAACTAAAAATCAATAGTACTGATATTTATACTTACCCATATCAGTATCTTTTCTGGAGATCCTTTGTAGTACCCTTCCTTTAGCATCCCTTGTAGGACCAATCTGGTGGTGATGAACTCCCTCAATTTTGTTTAACTGAGAATGTCTTAATCCTTCCCTCCTTTTTTTTAAGAAGTATTTATGAAATTTTTATTTGCTGTATGCCAAACTTAGAGTTGGAATTTTTTACTTTTTTTAAAAAATCATCATCATGATCACCTCTCAGAACATCTGCATCAACCCAGAAAAAGCAATAAAAAGAAAACAGAAAAAAACCCACACATACCACACCCCCCACCCTACCCCCACCAATCACCACCACCTCAATCCACTGAATTCACTTCAACATTTGTTCCCCCATCATCCATTTATTTTTAATCCATATGTTTTACCTATCTGTCGGTAAGGTAGACAAAAGGAGCATCAGACACAAGGATCTCACAACCACACAGTCATATAGCGACAGACATTTGATCATACAATTATCTTCAAGAAACATGGCCACTGGAGCACAGCTCCATGTTTTCAGGCAGTTCCCTCCAGCCTCTCCACTACACCTTAACTAAACAGGTGATATCTATTTAATGCCCAAGAACAACCTCCAGGGCAACCTCTCAGCTCTGCTCGGAATCTCTCAGCCGTTGACACTTTCTTTTGTCCCACTTTGCTCCTCCCCCCCTTGGTCAAGAAGGCCCTCCCAATCCCTCGATGCTGAGCTCCAGCCCACCCCAGGATCTCTGTCCCACATTGCCAGGAAGGTCCACACCCCCGGGAGTCATGTCCCACGTAGACGGGGATGGCGGTGAGTTTGCTTGCTGTGTTGGCTGAGAGAGAGAGACCACACCTAAGCAACAGAAGCGCTTCACTTGGGGGTGACTCTTAGACCTAACTTTAAGTAGGCTTAACCTATCCTTTGTGGGATTAAGTTTCATACGAACAAACCCCAAGATTGGAGGCTCAGCCCATTGCTTTGGCTGTCCCCACTGCCTGTGAGAATATCAAGAATTCTCCACTTGGGGAAGTTGAATTTTCCCCCTTTCTCACCATTCTCCATAGGGGCCTCTGCAAATACTTCTCTATTCACTGTTCAAATCGCTCTGGGATATATCTGGGCATCACTCTCGACAAACCTACAAAATCTTATGCCCTGCGCAAGGTACCCAGTACTATAGTGATCAGTTAAGCTGTCCACATAAATTATATTAGGAAATACACTCGTCAAAATATAAATTTTGTACCAAATAAACAGTTTTTGCTCATGTCGCACATATGTTAAAGTTTTAAAATATTAATTACCATCTATTTTCAACACCCTGCAACATTGACATTCCTTTGTTCTTCCTCATGCAGAAACATTTTTAAATTTGCACATTTAGTCACTATCATTATACACTCTAGGCATTCCTAAGTTATACCATCTTAGTCTTTATTGTCTATCTTTCCTTCTGATTTCCTTTGTGCCCCCCAGGCATCCTCCCTCGATCATTCTCCCATTCAGCTTCATTCAGTGTTCTAACATTATTGCATTCCAGTTACTTCCCTCATTTTTGAAAGACAGTTTGGCGGATCTAGAATCCTTAGGTGGCCTTTTTTTTTTTTTTTGCTGTCAGCAATTTAAATGTCATCCCATTGTCTTGTCTCCACAGTTTTCAATGAGAAATTAGCACTTGATCTTATTGAGGCGCCTTTATATGTGGAAAGTTAATTCTTCTTTGTGGCTGTCAGAATTCTGTCTTTGGCATTCAACAGTTTGATTATAACATGGTGTGGCATGAGTCTATTTAGGTTTATCCTGTTTGGAGTTCGTTGAGCATCTTGGATGTGTATATGCACATCTTTCATTAAATTTGGAAGTTTTGGGCCACTATTTCTTTAAATATTCTCTCTGCCCCTTTCTCTCATCCTTCTCCTTCTGTGATGCCTTCAATGCTAATATAGGTACACTTGATGGTGTTCCAAAAATTCTTCAGCCTCTCTTTACTTTTCTTCATTTATTTTTCTTTCTGCTCCTCAGACTGAATGATTTCAATTGTCTTATCTTCAAGTTCACTAATTCTTTCTTCTGCCAGCTCCAACCTGCTGTTGAGCCCCTCTATGAAATTTGTCATTTCTGTTACTATGGTCTTCAGCTCTGTTTGTTTCCTTTTCACAATTTCTATCTCTTTATTGATATTCTCTTAATGTTCTTCTATCATTTTAATGATTTTCTTTTAGTTCTTTGTCTATGTTTTCCTTTAGCTCTTTGAGCATATTTAAGACCATATTTTTAAAGTCTTTATAAGGACTGTCCCAGGTCTGGTCCTTCTCATTAATGGTATCTAATGCTTTAATCTTCTCCTTTGCTTGAGCCATCACTTCTATTTCTTTCTATGTTTTGTAATCCTTGTTGAAACCTCAACATTTTCATATTTTAATGTTATCACTGGAATTTAGACTCTGATGTATCTTTTCTTAAGCTTATATCCAGTTAGTGTTATTGCAGAGCTTTTCTTGAATGACAAAAAAAAGGAAAAAAGAAAACACCTTTCCCAGTATTTGCAGATTGACTCATGCAAGTGCTCTCCCTTTAATGTATGCAAATGTCCCCTCTTTCCTAGGAAACATTTTCCTCACAGTTCCAGGCACTGCACTTCTATGTCCTATAGCCAGTGATCACTTGCCTCAGGCCGTCATTTGAATGCTCTCCCATAGAATTCTGTAGAGGAGTTCAGTGAGCTGCCTTCTATGTGCAAGGCAAGTTCTGGAATGGTGAGGCCCTCAGGCCATCTCCAGACAGATTGGGCCAGGCATACATTTTCTCATATATGCACAACAGTTACTCTCCTCCCTCTGGAGCCAGCACTAGGCATCTGCATTGTAAGCACGAGCTGCCTTTGCAACAAGCTGGTAAGTAGTGGGGACGGGCCAGCCAGTGTACTATGAAATCTTACCCCTTTTGAGTGGCCTTTTTTCTTAATTCAGTGCTGGCCTTGTTACTGCAGTCCTTTGTTTTCCGTAGCATTAAGAGTGATGTTTCTGCTGGTTCTAGTTCTTGCTCTTGTTCAAAGCTTTGTAGAGGGACAGATCCTTGAAGCCTCTTCCTCAGCCATCTTGAGTGTAGCCTTAATCTGTGTCATTTGATTGGATAATTAAATCCATTTGATTTCAACATAATTACTGATAAGGCAGGACTTACTTCAGCCATTTTGTCCTCTGTTTCTTGTATGTTTATGCCTTTTTGATCCTTCATTTCCTTCATTTCAGCCTTCTTTTGCATATAGTTGATCTTTTGTGGTGAAACAGATTGATCCCCTGTTCATTTACATTTCTGTATATATTTTAAATATTTTTTGTAGGTACCATGGTGTTTGCATTGAGCATCTTAAATCTATTACAAAGTAGTTTGTAATGATACCAACTTAACTAGAATAGAATATAGTCTGTGCTCCTATACTACTCTGTTCCTTCTTTTTGTATTGTTTTTGTCACATATTATCTCTTTATATTTTGTGTCCCCATAACATAGAAATATGGTTATTTCTTATTCACATGTATTCCAAATCTTGTAATAATTTTTTTAAAAATAGAGTTACAATCTGAGAATAAAATGATACTGGCATTTGTAGAGATCTTTATTTCTTCGTTCAACTCCAAATTGCTGTCTACTGTCCTTTCCTTACAGCCTGAAGAACTACCTTTAGCATTTCTTGTAAGGCAGGTCTTGTATCCTGCCCTTAGCTTTTGCCTATCTTGAAATGTCTTAACTTATCCCTCATTTTTGAAAGATAATTTTGCCAGATATAGAAATCTTGCCTGGCAAATTTTCTCTTTCAATACTTTAAATATTTTGAACCACTGCCTTCTTGTTTCCATGATTTCTTATGAGAAAATGGTACTTAATCTTATTGAAGATCTAATGTATGTGACGAGTTGCTTCTCTCTTGATGCGTTCAGAATTCTCTCTTTATCTTTGACATTTAATATTTTGATTATGATATGTCTTGGAATTGGTCTTTTTGGGATTCATTCTTTTGAAAATCACTGGGCTTCCTGAATGTATATATTTATGTCTTTCATCAATCTGGGGAAATTTTCAGCCATTATCTCTTCAAATATTCTTTCTGCCCCTTGCTCTTTCTATTTCTTCTGGGATTCCTATAATGTATATATTGGTATGCTTCATATTGTCCCACAGATTCCTTAGGCTCTGGTCACTTTTTCAAAATTCATTTTTTCTATTGACTCTTCAGACCAAATGATTTCAACTGTCCTTCCACTAGTTCACCAATTCTGTCTTCTGCCTATTCACATCTGCTGTTGAACTCCTCTACTATATTTTTAATAATCCATTACTGTGTTTTTCATCCCCAGAAGATCTGTTTGGTTCCTTTTTTTTTTTGCATGGGCAGTCACCTGGAATTGAACCTGGGTCTCCAGCATGGTGTTTGATTCCTTTTTAAAGTTTCTAATCCTTCCTTTTGTTCATGCATTGTCTTCATGATTTGCTTTAGCTCATTGAACTTATTTAGGAGAGTTGACTTAATATGTTTGATTAGTTGTTCCAATGTCTGTGCTTCTTGTGTTGTTTTATTTTGTTCCCTTAAATGGGCCATCTCTTCCTGTTTCTTTGTAAGTCTTGTTATCTTTTGTTAAAATCTGAGTATTTGATTATTTTGATGTGCTAACTCTGGAAGTCAGATTCTTCCTCTTACTTAAGGGTTATTGTAGATTGGCTGTGTGATAAGACTCTTCTTCGATGCTTAGCTCGGTTTATACTGGAACCTTTACAACAACCCATGGTTAACAGCTCATTTGTTCTCAGGGGTCTTTGAGCCTATATCTTGCCCTAGGTATATGCTTCAATTTTCAAGAATTCCCCAGTACATGCAGCTGTTTCTCTCCAAGGAAAGAACTCCGTCTCTCCATATTCTTTTCCTGGGGCTCTGAGCTATGCTCTTTGTTTTTATTACAGTTTTTCTTCCCTGGCAGCTGCATTCAGCTCAGCTCCACTCCTGCACTCTGGTCTGCATTTTTACTCCAGTTTTCAGCACTGAGTTGGCTCTACAGTTAGTTTCACAGTTCAGATCCCCCTTTCAGGTTGCTTTTCTGCCCCCAGTAGCTCCCAGGTTAGAGAGCACATACCCATGCCCTGAATCTTTCTTCCATGGAGTTAGTTGGGATCTATATACAAAGACACCCAATATTTTTTGTTTAGATGCACCAGTAATCAGGCCCCAGAGACCCACACCAGAAATGCATGTGGGCTCCCAATCAATCACTGTGGGTGGGTCAGGAGATAGGGACCCACACTTGAGTGTGCATGGGCCCCAGCTCCCACGGTGGGTCAATCACATCCCAGAGATTTGCACTGGAATGTGCAGGCTGCCCAGCCACCACCATGGGTTGATCAGGCCTCAGAGACCCACACTTGAGTGTGTATGGGCTGCCCAGCCACCAACATGGGTGGATGGGGTCTCAGAGACCCGCACTTGATTGCACACTGACCACCAAGCCATTGCTCTGAGTCACACAATCTGCTGCATGGATATGAGTGGGGGGCGGGGCCCAGACAGTCAAATTTGTCCCATCACTTTCCTACCATGTTTAGGTGGATTTTTCCCCCTGATTCAGTGTTCATTGGGTTGTTTTTTAGTCTCAGTCATTTTCCAGAATTTTGAGAAAGTTATTTCTGCCCTGTTTTTAGTTATTTCTATGGGAGGACATAAGCTAGCATGTCTCACTCTTATCTTGATGACATTACTCCCTGCCCTTTTTAAAATTGGGTATTTGTCTTTTTATTATTGAGTTGTATGTGTTCTGTTTATATTCTAGATAGAAGTCCTTTATCAGAAATATGATTTATAAATATTTTCTCCCATTTTGTGGGTTGTCTTTTAACTTTCTTGATTGTGAGCTTTGAAGACTAAAAGTTCTTAATTTTGAAATGATGCTCCATTTACCTAATTTTCTTTGGTTGCTTGTGCTTTTGAGGTCATATTTAAGAAACTGTTGCCTGATTCAAAGCCACAAAGTTTTATGAAACTTCTCAGAGTTTCGTAGTTTCAGCTCTTGCTTTTTGGTCTTTAATCCGTTTTGAGTTTGCATTTCTATATGGAGTGAGGTTGGGGTCACCCTTCATTCTTTTGTATGTGGATATCTGGTCACTCCAGCACCATTTGTTAAAGAGACTATTCTTTCCCCACTGAATTGTCTCTGCAAGCTTGTCAAAAAGGAATTGACCCTAGGTGTGTGGGTGTCTTTCTGGTCCAATACACTTTTAACTGACAGAAAAGAATGGTCAGATATGGAGGGCCCACACATAATAGTCCCTTTGTCTCAGGCTAGCACACCCAGTAGCCTCCTATGTCTCCATTGTGCAGAGAAAGGGCTATAACCCAGGGAAACAGTAATCACCAAAATTAGATCTAACAGCCCAACCTGGAAGGAAATCATATGGGAATGTTGTACTTATTTCCAGAACCAACCTCCCTTTCTTGGGAAAGTTATGCTTCAATGTAGACTTCATTCCTCTTTCTGAGCACCCACCCTAACAGATTTTAAGAGACGTCTTCCCTTCTTACTAAGGCCCCATTCCCCTAAGCTAGGCATCTCATGTAATGGTAACATTCCTAAGACTTCCCATTCCAAATTTAAGCTATAGTTACAGCCTAGACTTTCAGAAAGCAAAGGAGCTTAGTTTCATTCCTTTCTCAAAGCAAAATGCTATTATTTCAAGCGAAAACATTTTTTAATTTGTATATTTAGTCACTATCATTGTACACTCTAGGCATTCCTAGATTATACCATGTCAGTCTTTATCATCTATCGTTCCTTCTGGTTCCATATGTGTCCCCAGCCCTCCTCCCTCTATCATTCTCACATTCAGCTTCATTCAATGTACTTACCTTACTGTGCTACAATCAGGTAGTACTGTGCTATCCATTTCTGAATTTTTACTATCAGTTCTGTTGCACAATCTGTATCCCTTCATCTCCAGTTACACAATATACACTATTTCTATCTCCTGATGACCTCTGTTCTTAACTGAAATTCTCCAAGTTCATTCATTAATGTTAGTTCATATCAGTAAGCCCATACAGTATTTGTTCTTTTGTTTCTGGCTAATCTCACTCAGCATAATGTCCTCAAGATCCATCCATGTTGTTACATGCTTCATGATTTTATTCTGTCTTGCATAATAGTCCATCATATGTATATACCACAGCTTGTTTAGCCACACATCTGTTGATGGACATTTTGGCTGTTCCCATTGTTGGCAATTGTAAATAATGCTGGTATAAACATTGGTGTTCAAATGTGCATTTGTGTCCTTGCCTTCCGTTCCTCTGAATAAATACCTAGTAATGGGATTGCTGGATCATATGACAACTCTACACTTAGCTTACTGAGGAACCACCAAACCACCTTTCTGAGCATTTGTTTCTGAGCCTTTGTTTCCCCTATTTTTTTCTATACCCCTTACCACTGTGTTCTAGTTTGCTAGCTGCCAGAATGCAATATACCAGAAACAGAATGGCTTTTAAAAAGGGGGATTTAATAAGTTTCTAGTTTACAGTTCTAAGGCCAAGAAAATGTCCAATTAAAAATGAGTCTATAGAAATATCCAGTCTAAGGCATCCAGGGAAAAAGACCTTAGTTCAAGAAGGCTGATGAAGTTCAAGGTTTCTCTCTCAGATGGAAGGACACATCGTGAATAAGCATCATCTTCTAGCTTTCTCTCCTGGCTTCCTATTTCATGAAGCTCCCCGGGAGGCATTTTCTTCTTCATCTCCAAAGCTCACTGGCTGGTGGACTCTCTGCTTCTCGTGGCTACGTTGTTCTGCTCTCAGAATCTCCCACTTTCTCCAAAATGTTTCTTTTATAGGATTTCAGTAAAGTAATCAAGACCCACCTGTGATGGGTAAAGATCCGTCTCCACCTAATCCAGTTTAACAACCATTCTTGATTGAGTCACATCTCCAGGGAGATAATCTAATTAAAATTTCAAACATACAATACTGAATAAGGATTAGAAGAAACAGTGCCTTTACAAAATGGGATTAGGGTTAAAACATGGCTTTTCTAGGGTACATACGTCCTTCAAACTAGACACCCTTCCATTTATTTAGGTCATCTGTGATTTTCTTTTAGCAATTTCTTATGTTTTCCATATAGGTCTTTTGTATCCTTAGTTAAATCTACTCCTAAATATTTTATTCCTTTGACTGCAATTGTAAATGAAATTTTTTTTTCTTGAGTCCCCCCTCAGATTGCTCATTACTAGTATATAGAAACACTACAGATTTTGAGTTGCTCTTGAAACCTGCCACTTTGCTGTACTCATTTATTAGCTGTGGATTTTGGGGGGTTTTCGACAAATAATGCCATATCATCTGCAAACAGTGAGAGTTTTACTTCTTCCTTTCCAATTTTGGTGCCTTGTATTTCTTTTCCTTGTTTAATTGCTCTGGCTAGAATTTCCAACGCAATGTTGAATAACAATGGTGACAGTGGACATCCTTGTCTTGTTCCTGATCTTAGGGGGAAAGCTTTGATTTTTTCCCCATTGAGGATGATGTTAGCTGTGGGTTTTTCATATAGTCCGTTTATCATGTTGAGTAAGTTCCCTTCTATTCCTATCTTTTGAAGTGTTTTCAACAAGAAAAGATGTTGAATTTTGTCAAATGCCTTTTCTGCATCAATCAAGATGATCATGAGGTTTGTCTGCTTTGATTTGTTGATATGGTGTATTACATTAATTGATTTTCCTATGTTGAACCATCCTTGCATACCTGGGATGAATCCTAGTTGGTCATGGTGTATAATTCTTTTAATGTGGTGCTGGATTAATTTGCAAGAATTTTGCTGAGGGTTTTTGCACCTATATTCATTAGAGAGATTGGTCGGTAATTTTCTTTTCCTGTAGTATTTTTGTATTGCTTTTGTATGAGGGTGATGCTAGCTTCATAGAATAAGTTAGGTAGCCTTCCCTCCTCTTCAATTTTTTTGAAGAGTTTGAGCAGGATTGATAGTAATTCTTTCTTGAATGCTTGGTGGAATTCACACGTGAAGCCGTCTGGTCCTGGACTTTTCTTTTTTGGGGAGCTTCTTAATGACTGATTCAATTTCTTTATTTGTGATTGGTTTGTTGAGGTCGTCTATTTCTTCTCAAGTCAATGTTGGTTGTTCATGCCTTTCTAGGAAGTTGTCTATTTCATCTATATTGTCTAGTCTATTAGCATAAAGTTGTTCATAGTATCCTCTCATTACCTCCTTTATTTCTGCGGGGTCAGGGGTTATGTCTCCTCTTCCATTTCTGATTTTACTTATTTGCAGCCTCTCCTTTTTTTGTCAACCTTGCTAAGGGTTCATCAGTTTTATTGATTTTCTCATAGAATCAACTTCTGGTTTTGTTGATTTTCTCAATTGTTTTCATGTTCTCAATTTCATTTATTTCTGCTTTATCTTCATTATTTCTTTCCTTTTGCTTGCTTTGGAGTTAGTTTGCTGTTCTTTCTCTAGTTCTTCCAAGTGAACAGCTAATTCCTTGACTTTTGCTCTTTCTTATTTTTTGATATAGGCGTTTAGGGCAATAAATTTTCCTCTTAGCACTTCCTTTGCTGCATCCCCCAAATTTTGATATGTTGTGTTTTCATTTTCATTTTTCTTGAGATATTTACTATTTTCTCTTGTCATTTCTTCCTGGACACACTGGTTGTTTAAGAGTGTGTTGTTTAGCCTCCATATATCTGTGAAATTTCTGGCCTCTGCTTGTTGATTTCCAACTTCATTCCTTTATAATCTGAGAAAGTGTTTTGTATGATTTCAATCTTTTTAAATTTATTGAGACTTGCTTTGTGACTCAGCATATGGTCTATCCTTGAGATTGATCCATGGGCACTTGAGGAAAAGGTGTATCCTGTTGTTGTAGGGTGTAATGTTCTATAAATGTCTAAGTCTAGTTCATTTGTTGTATTATTCAAATTCTCTGTTTCTTTATTGATCCTCTGTCTAGATGTTCTGTCCATTGATGAGAGTGGAGAATTGAAGTCTCCAACTATTATGGTAGATGTGTCTACTTCTCTTTTCAGTGTTTGCCTCATATATTTTGGTGCACTCTGGCTCAGTGCATATATATTTGATTGTTATGTCTTCTTGTTGAATTGTTCCTTTTATTAATGCATACTGTCCTTCTTTGTCTCTTTTAAATGTTTTACATTTGAAGTCTAATTTGTTTGGATATTAGTATAGCTACTCCTGCTTTTTCCTGATTGTTGGTTGCATGAAATATCTTTTCCCAACCTTTCACTTTCAACCTATGTTTGTCCTTGGGTCTAAAATGTGTTTCTTGTAGACAGCATATAGATACGTCCTGTTTTTTAATCCATTCTGCCAGTCTATGTCTTTTGATTGGGGAGTTTAATCCATTAAAAATTCAGTGTTGTTACTGTAAGGGCAGTACTTTCTTCTACCATTTTGCCTTTTGGATTTTATGTCATATCTAATTTTTCCTCTTTTTACCTTTACTAATAGTCTTCATTTCTACACTCTTCTCCACACCTCTCTCTCCTGTCCTTTCCTATCTGTCTCTAGTGTTCCCTTTAGTATTTCTTGCAGAGCTGTTCTCTTGGTCACAAATTCACTCAGTGATTTTTTTTGTCTGAAAATGTTTTAATTTCCCCCTCATTTTTGAAGGACAATTTAAAGCAAAACACTCTTGCCTGCACCTTCTTTGCACGTCAAACAGCCTCACAGATCATTCCTGCTGTTTCTCTCAGGCTCCAAGCCATCTGCAGATGTTGTAATTCCAGCATGCACTCCCATCTCCATCTAGATCATTTACAAACATTCAAAATGAGATAGGGCCCATCCCTAATTCCTGTCTAGAAAGGGAGGGGTCCTTAATACTTACATTATGGAAAGTTTTAGAAAAATCCTGGCTGTTGAAGAGTTTATCTAAAGCTACTGTGGCATCAAGGGGGCCTCAACGATGAGCACTTGAAACCATCCATAATGGTGGAATAACTATACAATCTAATACTCAAATACAAATATGAAATATTGGCTCAGGATCAGAGCACACCACACTTTGGGTAGCACTCAGCAAGTGGCAGTAGGTTTATTCCAGACATGATATGTCCTTCCCCCTTTGGCTGATAGGACCCAAAAATTGACAGTGAGATGCTCACAGTTGGAGCTGACTACCGAAAGCAGAAAGGGAGTGTAACCTCCCCTTCCCCTAACACCTGATGATCCTGGCTCATGCCATCAAGGAGGTTCGTTACTTCTTTTTTTTTAAAGATATATTTTTCTTTATTAGAGAAGTTGTGGGTTTACTGTCATGTATAAAATACAGGATTCCCATATACCACACTACCACCAACACCTTGCATTGGTGTGCAACATTTGTTACAATTGACAATAACATATTTTTATAATTGCTATGGTTTAACTTAGGATTCATCATTTGTCCAAATAGTATACTTCTACAGATTTCTTAAAATTTTATTCTGTTACCATATATACACTCTAACATTTCCCCTTTTAATCATATTTAGGTATATATTTCAGTGCTGTTAATTGAATTCTTTACCACTTGACTAGTAGGGTTCCATGAATTGGGAGAAGCAATATGCCAGAGTAGAAAGGATGATAGCCTTTGTCACCAGGTAGCCTGGATTTGATTCCCTAATTCTGTATTTGCTTGCTGCGGCACACATGGAAATGCATTGCTCAGATCCCCTGTCAAGAAAACAACCGCTGACCAGTTGTGAGGAGTGTGGTTAGCTGACAGCCTCCAGCTGTTACCTCTTTCAGGGTCTGACTCAGTTTTGGGGCCAAGGTCATGCTGTTCTTGGGGTGGCCCCCAACCAATGACTGATCAAGCAGATGAATATAAGGCCCATTTTCCATCCCCAGAAGATTCTCAAGGTAATCTTTGTTCAAGAGCTCCCCATCAGGCTAGTAGACTTTGATGAGTCTGCATTGTGGTCTTACGGCTTCTCTTGCCCAATTCTGCTTCCTCCCTTTTTTTCTTTCATAAGACCACTAAACATTTTGCACCTCTGTCGCAGTAACTCCTTTCCAGAAAACTCAACCTATCTCTCTCAGCCTCAGTTGCTTCCCCTGTTAAAGGGGAATAATGACATTGACCCATAGGGTTGTTGGAAGGATTAGAACTAAGTAAAATACTTGGCCCAAAGAGAAGGAAGCTGTTACTAGTAGAGTCTATTACTTCCACTGTTATACCTTAAATTAAAAAAAATTAGAGGGATTTTTCATAATAGCCCAAACCTGAGAACAACCTCAATGTACATGGACAGGAAAATTGTGGTGTATCCATACAATAGAATGTTAATTAGCCATGAAAAAGAATGAACTATTGATATACACAACAACTTGGATAAATCTCACCAACATTAGATTGGGCTAAAGAGACCAGACACAAAAACTACATTCTGTATGGTTCCATTTTTCTGAAATTCAAGAATATACAAAGCTAGTCAGTGATGGTAGAGGTCAATGACTCAGTAGTTATCCTTGGGGAATATTGATTGGGGGCATGAAGGGGTTCTCTTGGGAGCTGGAAAGGTTCTCTATCCTGATCTAGATTCTGTTTACATAGGTACACACACACAAATCATGAAGGTAACACCTAAGATGAGTGGACTTTATGCACTTAACTATAATGCTATGTCTCAATTTTTTAAAAAGGAAATAATAATGGGGAGTATTTTCATTATTAATTGGTGTAGGTACATGTTAAGTTTAAAACTTAGAAAATGCAGAGAAGTACAAAACAATCAACTACCCATCCCCCACCCCCACCCCGCTCAACGCCCTAAGATAACCATTGGAATCATTTTAAATACTGCATTACACTCTGCAAAACTCTTATCACTCCACCTCTTGATGGTCTTGCTTTGGCTCGCAGAGAAAGGAAATTCTCCCTTCTTGGTTTAGTTCTAGGAGGATCATTTCCAGGATCTTTCTAGCTCCTCTTTCACTCCTTCCCTCAGATACAGCCCGAAACTAAATACTACCAAAATTAGAACCTCCTCAACTGTACATCCCTTCACAGTGCAACTGGGCTTTTCCAAAATTTCAGGTTCCTTTCTAGACAATACAGATCAGGGGCTCAGGCTCATTGGGTTTGTTGCCTTTACAAGAGTTGAAATATCAATTCAAGCCCCAAAGAGTTTTCTGACAGGAATGGGCCTAACTTTCCCCTAAGGCTGAAATGGTCCAGGTTCAGAGAGATCAAGTTTTTTGTCTGCTTTTGCATGAATTATGAGAGAAAAACATTTTCCAGTTCATTTAGAGGAGCACAGATTGTCAAGGTGACCCTGTAGGGAACATATTAAAGCAAATTATAATCAAAACCAGACAGCTAAATCAAAGAGGCCTTCTTCCTAGTTAGCTGGTTTTCAAAGTGAGGTCCCCAGGCCAGCATCACTTAAGAACAGGCTATAAATGAAAATTTGAGTATCTCACCCTAGGCCTATTGAATCAAAACTCAGGGGGTAGGACCCAGTCACCTGTATTTTAACAATCTTTCAGATGATTCTAATGCATCCTCAAGTTTGAAAACTTTTCTTCTAGAGGTTTCTAAATTCCACTGCCAGAGAAACCAGGGGTGTATTCATGTAAGTTCCGCTCGTACTCAGAACTGGTGCTCTTAGCACAACTTAGAGGCACATTCCAGGTCCATGTAATTCAAAGTTTCTTGTGTTTTTTTATACTGAATCCAAGGAAACTCATTACTTTTTGCTGTTAGCTGAACAGACTAAGATGAAATATAGCCTAATGTTCCCCCAACAAAAAGATTTATTAATTTGTACTAATGACTGTTTAGAGGAAAACATAAAAACCAATGTCCTTATTGAGTGCTCCTTCTCCAGGGCAAAATGTGGATCGTATCTGTAAAATCAACAAATTTGTCACCAAAGTGAAATGTTATCTTTTCCTGAGGACTTTCCCAGGCAGCTCAAGATCTCAAGGACTAGACAGCCTCCTCCTTCCCAACCCATGATCAGATGAAGGGGGTTGGAGTTTGCCGCCATAACTCTAAGGTTTTAAAACAGCTCAGATGTGTGTTTGTTCTCAGGTTAGGAGCTTTGCTCAATCCCAGCTGAAGAAAGGCGATCACGAGCCCGTTCAAAGACTCAAAGAATCCCCACAGATCTTTGCCTTTCCTTTAGATAGGGCCAGTGGTAAATTTTAACAATCTGCAATCTGAAAAAATTATATGTACATATATATGTAGTCTTTATTAAAGTTTCACTGATACCAAAGGATACATATTACACAATTTACAAATAATAGTAACATATGCAATATTCATTATTGTATTCCATATAGCCAATTAATTCTCCTAGTTTCGCCTAACTCTTGCATTCATAGCCAGCCTAAGGTGGCAATTGGCAAACAAGTATGGTTCTGACATGCATGTTGATTGATACATTGGTTTACATTAATGAGTAAGGCGAAAGTAAAGCAGCAAAGATGTATGTCAAAATTTCTCTGGTTTGTGTCAATGACATGAGTGATTTCTTTACTAAACCAGATGGGTAATTTTTGAATGCTGGAAAAATATTTCCTAGATTTTTTGGTCACAATGTAACAGCCTCTGAGATGAAGCAGTTTTAAATTTAATCCACACTGTTAACGTTTTCTCCATCACTTTCTTATGCCTGGACCAGTAATCAGCAAGCATTTTCTGTGAAGAGCAGCAAGTAAATATTTTAGGCGTTGCAGCCACATAAGGTCTTTGTTTCATATACTTTTCATTTTTTTAACTAAAGAAGTTGTACATTGACAAAGAAGTCATGCATAAAATACAGACTTCCTATATACCACCCTATTATTAACACCTTGCATTAGTGTGTTGCATTTGTTGCAATTCATGAAAGGACATTTTATAATTTTACTATTAACTCTAGTCCATCATTTGCAATAGGGGTCACTGTGTTGTAAAGTCTTATGGTTTCTTTAACTTTTACTCTACTAACACATATACACCCTAGAATTTCCCCTTTTAACCATGTTCAAATGTGTAATTCAGTGCTGTTTTTTTTACAACCTTTAAAAATGTAAAAACCATTCTTCTCTTGTGGGTGTACAAAACCAGGCTGCGGGACAAAGCTTGCCAAGTCCAGGTGAAGACAATCAACAAACAGTAGATTAAGCACGGATTTGTGGCATTTGTCAATTTTCATGGGGTAAACATTCCCTACCATGGCCAGTTTCAGGTGACTAATGTGACATCACTGAATGTGGAGTTGGGAAGAGATGCACAGTCGCAGAACATTGTGTAGTATTTCTACCACACAGTTAAAAAAAAGACATAAATAACCTCAAGAGCATGGATAATTGTAAAGTGTCGTAAAATAATGAGGCAGCATTTATCAACTTTGTTTCAATACCATTTAATTGCTGGTTTGTATCATTTAATTTTTAATAATGACAGTATTTAACAACCCAGCTAGCTCACCCCTGAGACCACAACAAATTTCAGCCTATTTTGGTTCTATTGGATAGAGCATCTTCACTCGATTTGGCCCATTATCCTCTGCAACAAAAGGAATTTACTGCAGGGTTTCTTTGAAGCTTGGCGTTTCCGTGGCTTTTCTAGAGTAGGAAATGGTTTTAGATGTTATTTTTACATCTTTTCAAAAGAGAAGTCTGTCTCTATTCTCAACAGCTTCCTGACCACCTTTGGCTTCCACATAATGAGAACTATTTAAAGGAAAAAGGAACTACTGTAGTGTGGTTGTAAGAAAAGCCCACGCTTTGCTTTTTCAGAAGGTGTGGTGCATATGCTGGGGAAGAGTTAAACTCACTTTTCAAAGTCCCTCCCAGGGCTGTGATTTTGCTCTCACTGGCTCAGGTAACGTTACTCATTGTCTTCTTTCATTCATTCAGTTATTTGAGCATCACCATGTGCCAGCCACTGTGCTAAAATCTGGGAGACACAGCAGAACACAAGAGAGACGTGATCTCTGCTAAACAAATATTTAAATAAACCATTAATTACTTATACTTTTCATAAGTATCTTGAAGGAGATCGTATAACATAGGCGCTTGACCTATTCTGATGGATTCAGGATGTGACATTTAAGCTGGTACCTGAAGAATGAGCAGTAAGCCCGGCAAAGGAGGAGGGAGAAGGAAGGAGAAGAGCCTTCCTCCTCCCAATGGTAGGAGCAGCATATATCATGTATACATAAAGCACGGATAGACCTACGGTACGTTAACAGATATACAGTACATCTTTGGTATTAAACTTTCATTATGGTGGCGGTGGGGGTAGGTGTTGCAATTAGGGGGAAAAAAAATCTAAAATGCTCCTGGGAAGGGGAGTGGATGATAATGAAAAAAAAAAAAAAAAGTAGAGAAACATTGACCTGTGTGAAGCACGTGGCACTGTTGAACTATTATAGAGGCAAGGGCAGAGCTAAGATGCCAATCTCCTCCTGTGAGGACTGAACCTGGCTCCTGACAGGCAGTTAGAGGATGTGTGGGGTTTTTTTTCTTCATCTCTGGAAAATTCCCTCCATTATCTTTCCAATATGATCTCTTCCCCATTTTCTCTATTCTCTCCTGCTCAAATGTCTATTGGACACTTTTTTCATTCTATCCTCCATGTAGCTGAATTTCTCTTTCTTATTTTCCCTTTCTTTATGTTTCATACTGTTCTATTCTTGCCTTACAGTCCTTATTCTTTTTTTGAAAAAAGAAACTCTCTGAGCTTTTTAAGCAGACTTATTTTAAAGTCCTTTTCAGATATCCTTATTAGCTTAGTTCTTAAGTTGTAAGATTTCACATTTGTTGCGCTGGTCTCACGGTGGTTTATTTCCTCATGGACATAGCAAGTTTTATCTATGAATTTATCTTCAGAGTAGTAGTTGCACAGAAACATGTGTGCTATGCTACCTGGGTTTGAATTCTGGCTCTACCACTTACTAGCTGTGTGACCTGAGGCAAGTTATTTTAATCTCTCTGTTCTTCGGTTTCAGTATCCAGAAGGCTGGTTGTTCTAAGAATGAGTTACCACAGTAAAAAAAATTAAAAAATAAAATGTAATTGCTCTGAGATGAAAAATATTGGCAAAAACCCAATTTTGGTGAAGATGTGAATAAATGGGGGATCCCAGGCATTATCAGTGGAAGTGTAATTTGGTCCAACATTTGTGGAAGGCAGGTTGGCAGTGTGCATCAAAATGTAAAATGTGCATTCTCTTTGACTCCTCAATCCCCAATCAAGGAATTTACTCTCAGATTATCACCCAAAGGCAAAAACACACAGGGGTGTTCATTGAACTTTGTTTTTCATTACAGTGGAAAATTGGAAACAATGCCAACATGCAGCCATAAGGGATTAGTTTTGAAAATTATGGTTGACCCACACAACAGATACTGAGGGGCCATTAGAAATACAAAGTATGATCTCATTCTTGTAAACCCACCTTTGTAGGTGTTTAGAACTAGAAATATATTCAGAAGGAGGCCTTCAACATGTTTCAAATATGGCGGTTTCAACTGCTGGATCTAAGTGATGGGTGCACAGGTGTTTGTTGGGCTACCCTTTCAGCCTTTCTGCATGTTTGTAAAATCTCACAGAAAAAAGGTGAAAGAAAATGTGGTTATTTTTGAATGGAAGGATCTGGGGGGCGGTTTTCTTTCTCCTTTGTACTTGATATATTTTATTCAATGTTCCATAATACGCATGCACCGCTTTTACAAAAATAACGAAGTGATTTCAAAGTAAAGTAAAGCTCTTACATACACACACACACAGAATGAGTTAATATAAGCAAAGTACTTAAAACAGCATTCAGCACATAATTAAGCACTTGGTTCGTGTTGTTATTACTGTTATTTGGCAGGAATTGTTTTACTTGGGAGTCCTGTGCACTTTGGGTCATGTGACTCTCTCTCCTCCCTCAGCTTAAAGTGGCCACAACACTTCTGAATGGTGTTCTATGCCCCCACCCCCATATATGGGCCAGGTTTCCCAATCACTAGCTTTCTGTAAGAGTTCAAAGAATCCACCCTCACCCCCACCCTGCTATTAAAACCCAGTGCCTGAGATGCATGTTGGCTTTTGATCCCCTTGTATGCTGTCTAGTTGCAATTTCTGCTCACCACTGTGGCTTTCATCTCCCTCTTCATCTTTGGCATTAGACTCTGCTTGTTTTTGCTTTGGGCCTCTAAACTACATAGTCCTTTTTTTTTTTTAATGTGTTTAGAGTGGGGGAGGAGCTTCCTGCAGCAGCTCAGGCAACCATATGACCAGAAATCCTTGAACATTCTTTCTACAGAGGCTTCCCTCTCATTTGGCTGTGGGATCCTTGTGAGAATCTGGGGCAAAGGATAGATTCCTTGAGGGAAGAGATGTGTTTTATTTGCTTTTGTTTCCCCTACACCTAGCGTGGTACCTGAAACACTGGACATGTGTTTACTGAATTAAGAAATGAAAGACTACACTGACAACAGTAAGCAAAGCGATATGGTATCTAACAAATGAAAGTAGGTGTAATTCATTCAATCAGTGACTAGCTCAAGGATAAGTGCCAGGTGTAGGTTCTCTTTACTTTCAAGGTAAAATACCAAACTGGGAAACACTGCGGGGGCTGCAGGTTATTCTGATTTTCAGACCTTTTTTTTTTTACTGTACCAGAGTGAAACGTTAAGCAGGTAGCTGATGGAATCTGGCAGAGTAAGTGTATAGCTCTATTTATATAAATACACACACACCATCGACAGTGTTTGTATAAACAGTGAGTCTCCTATGAAGGTAAAGGCCACCCCATCAGTTCCAGTGACTGAGATACATTTTTCCAATCCTGGGGGCAAACACAGACATAGCAAGTTCCTTCTTCTCTTTGGAAATTTGGCAGGCACAGCAGCTCTGCCTCTCTTGCCACACTCCCTCGGGGTTTTATGACTCTGTGCATATGGCCTGTGTGAAGGCTTCGCTTAGGTCACCTTAGTCCTTGGCGGCCAGCATGGTGGATGACGATTCAGGAAGACCCTGGTGTTTCCCAGATGGGTCCGGCCCTGGCTATGCAATTACTGCCCTGCAGCTGGGAAATGAGACGCCAGTGATGAAATGGCTGCTGAGAAAGAGGCAGCTAGACTATGAGTTTGGCCTTTTCTTTATTTAAGTGCAAAGATGAACACACATACACATACACAGATACATGCATAAATATCAAATTAATGACTATACATAGAAAAACATGCCACTCCCTAATTGTAGGGAGTGTTCTTTAATAATTCATATGGGATTCCCCTAAACACATATTTCTCTATCTAATCTCCTATCCTTTCCCCATTTACCAGCCATCTTATCATTCTCTCTTCCTTTCTTCTACTTATTTCCATACCATTGTTTATAACCTTCTGGGAGTTCCCATTAATCCAGGTGGTCAATTTAGGACTCTTCGAAAATCAGACCAGGATCCTAAATCCATATCCATTGTGAGCTGCTTTGCTTCATTATGTCCTATGGCCATAGAGAAGCGTGCCTCTTGGCCTTGAATCTGAGGGGAGACAGATTCATAGAAGTTGACCCACCACTGCCAACACAATTCTACCCACATTCTCATTTATAATGGAGAGTAGTGGAATAAATTTGATACTAAAACCTTCATATCTATAAATCTTCCTTCCTTGCATTGACATACTGCTCAGTGTCACAAGTCAACAGGGAAATAATATTGACTCTGGATTTAGATGGGCCTGGGTTCAAATTCCAACTTCATCAATTAACAGCTGGGTGACCTAGGCAAGTCACTTATCCACTCTGAGCCTGGATTTCTTCATCTGCAAAGTGGGAATCAAATAGATTATAATAGACAGTTTAAAGAAGAACAATTACTATGATTATTTGGGTGATGATTGCAGCTCTTGGTCCTTCCTGTATCATCTGAGATGGAGATTCTTAGAGTCATATTCTATCAGAGTTAAAAGGAAGGCCTTAAGATGGGCAAAGCATCTTCTACATTCAATCAATAGCTCTGAGATGCCTTCATGAAGCTCTAGGAGAAGCAATAGACAAATTTCCTGCCCTCATGGGGCTCCAGCCTCCAGATTGGTAAATAAGATGACAATGTAAACATGAGTGGACAATAAGACTAGTATCTGCTAAATTACAAGTACTATGGTAATTCAGAGGGAGAAGGGGCTATGGATGAGCAGTCTTCTTGGAGAATGCAGGGGGCTTGAGTTAAAATTGAAAGAAAGGCAAAAATTGGGGGAGGCACCTAGAAGTGGAGTTCTTTGGGTGAGTGCTGGACAAAGGGGAGAGATAAGCACAATTAATTTTTTCTGTTGTATAGATAAAACCAAATGTCTAGTGACTTCTCCAAGGACACTCAGTAAGAAATGGGCAGAGTTGGGATTTAAGTAGAAGTCTGGTTCTGCCTGGCTGGTGCTGAAGACCGTGCTCAAAGTTGGCTCATACTGAAAAAGAGGTGGGCTTTTGCTGAAAAGTAGGCAATAGGGAGCCCTTTTTCAGAGAAAACTCACATAAAGAAGGCAGTGTTTCTTCTATGTTCACTGGGCAGCAGACATTTGGGGTTAATTGTGGCATGAGAGGGGTCAGTTAGGAAACAGTTGCAGTAATTTAGGGGTCAAGCATTGAAGGCCTGATCGGGAGTAAAGGCTTAGAGGGAATGGAAAAGGCATAAAAATACAAGGTATATCAAAGGGCAAATGAACAGACTTGGGAACTAACTGAATATGGAGAATGAAAGTGAGGTGGGGATAAAAGGGTCAGGTCTGGGGACCTGTTGGTGATATTGAGAAGAGGGGATAATGTTAAGGATGCCAATTATATAAAAACAGGCCTAGTATTCTTTTATTGTACATGAGCCCCACCCCAATCAAGATGGCACTGTGTGATGCTCAAGGACACTGTCTCTCCCTCAGAAGCATTGAACAACCTGGAAGACTGGCAGAAACATCCTTCTCAAAGTTCCAGAAAGCAGTTAAAGAATTAAGTAACAGGGTGAATGCCAAGTCAAGGAAAAGACAACTTAAAAATGGTAGGATCTTGTAGCACTCTGACTGGCCTCTTCCCCATCTTCTCACCAGTTAAGCATTGAGCCAGCCTGTGCTGCTAGTGCAATTTCTCGTTCCCTGAACACATGTATATCTGTGCCAGTCTGTCTTGTGGCAGCCCGAGGGACTGAACCAGGACACTTGTCATGAATTCACTGCCCCAGAACTTGCCCTGTATGTAGAGACAGCTTACAGAGCTCTCCTACTGAAGGCTGTGAGAGAACAGTCAAATAGCAGTTGCCTGGGCCAAAGGTTAGCTGGCTATAAGACAAACAGTGCAGTGCCCAGGACCATGAGGAGACAGTTTACTAAGGAAGAGGGAAATTTAGATCCTTGTGAATGGGAGAATTCCACGGGCCATGCACAGACATACATGGGGCAAGACACATGTACAGAAAGGACAGGGGAGGACCCAACACTTCTGCCTCAAGCTATTCTCTAAAGGCATTGTAGGGCTAAACTCTAAAGTACAACACTCACTCAGGCCACTTAGCAAAGACTGGGAAAGGTTTCTTTTTTCCCTTTGTTTTTAGCTCCTGGCATTCAAGGAAAGCTCTGTCACTATACTAGCTGGATACAAGCTTAAGGAACAGCTGCTTCAGTATCTAAATTCCAGTGGTAATACATTAAACTGGCAAAATGTGCAGGTCCCAACAAAATATTATAAAACAAATGGAGAAACATGAAGTGATGGCCCAGGCAAAGGAGAACATTAAAGCATTACAAACCATCAATGAAGAGGACAAGACCTGGGATATGCCAGACAATGATTCTAAAAACATGGTCCTATATATGCTCAAATAGCTAAAGAAAACCATGTTCAAAGAACTAATGGGCATTAGGAAAATGATAGAAGAACACAAAGACACTATCAATAGGGAGATAGAAATTACAAAAAGAAACCAGAGCTGAAGACAACAGTGATAGAATTTTTTTAAAAAATTTCCCTCAAGGGGTTCAGCAACACTATGGAGCTGGCAGAAGAAACAATCAGTGAACTTGAAGAGAATTGAAATAATTCAGCCTAAGGATAAGAAAGAAGAAAGAATGAAGAACAGTGAACAGACCCTGAGGAACCTGTGGGACACCAAAAGCATAACAATATACACCTTATGAGAGTCCAAGAAGAAGAAGAAAGAGAGAAAGGGGCAAAGAGAACATTCAAAGAAATAATGCCTAAAAACTCCCCAAATTTACTGAAAGACGTGAATGTACACATCCAAGACATTCAACAGACTCCAAACAGGATAAATTCAAACAGATCCACACCACAACATATGATAAACTGTTGTGTGCCAAAGATAGAGAATTCTGAAAGCCACAGGTAATATGCCACACACAAGGGAGCCTTAATAATATTAAGTGCTGATTTCTCATTGGAAACCACAGAAGCAAGAAGGCAATGGGATGAAATATTTAAAGTGCTGATAGCAAAAAATTGCCACCTAAGAATTCTATATCCAGCAAAAATGTCTTTCAAAAATGAGGATGATGTGGAACTGTAACCTATAACAAACAAACTCAGAAATCTGTTCTACAACTAATTGTTGTGATGTGCTTTGAAATATATCACTTTTTTGTCTATATGTTATTTTTCACAAAAACAAAAAAAAGTCGATTGTGATGATAAATGCACAGCTATATGATGATATTGTGAACCATTGATTGTATACTTTGGATGATTACATGGTATGTGAATATATATATATATATATGATAAAATAAATGAGGGAGAGATTAAGAAATTCCCAGATAGACAAAAGCCAAGGGAGTTCAGCACCCCCACCTAGACCAACTCTACAAGTGATATTAAAGGGAGTTCTTCAGGTTGAAAGGAAAGAACTCTAGACAATAGATCAAAGCTTCATGAAGAACTCAAAGTCTCCAGTACAGTTAGCAACATGAGTAAAAATAAATGCTGGTACTATTGTATTTTTTGTTTGTAACTCCACTTTTTACTTTCTACAATAAATAAAAGGTAAATGCATAAATATAATGATAAATCAATGGTTTGGAATTCATAACATATAAGTATGTAATTTGTGACAAGAACTACTTGAGAATGGGGTGATGGAGGGGTATAAGAAAATAGTTTGTGTATGCTATTGAAATTAAGTTGGGATCAAGTCAAATGGGATTGTTATAGATTGAGGATGTTAAATTTAAGCCCCAGTGTAACTACAAAGAAAGTATTGGAAAATAATCAAACTCATAGAAGCAGATAGAGTATAGGTTGCCAGGGATAAGGGGCAGGGGGTATGGGAACTGATGCATAGTTGGTGTAGGGTTTCTGTTTGGCATGAGGGGAAAGCTCTAGTAATGGAAGGTGGTGAGGATGTTGCAACGTTGTGAATAGGATTAATCACACTGAATGGTATGCTTGGGAGTGGGTGACATGGGAAAGTTTATGTTGTATATATGTTTCCACAACTGAAAAAGAAAGAAAGAGCAACTAAAGAGACGAATGACAATTAAATGCAATAAGTGATCCTGGATGCATTCTAATAATGTAGGAGAGAGAACACAAAAGAACATTATTGAGACATATGAAAAAATTGGAATATAGACTGTAAGCTTTATACCAATGTGCATTTCTTGAACTTGATAACTACACTTAAGGTGGTTACATAAGTGAATATCCGTTTTCTTAGGAAATGTACATGGCAGTATTAAGTGTTCAAGGAACATGATATATACAATCTATACTCATATGTTCAGAAAATAGATAGATATAGATATTGGTAGATAGATTAATAGATGGATGGATGACTAGACAGAATTAGGTGGCAAATATGGTCAAATATTAAAATTGGTAGATCTGTGTATCTTGGGGGTTGGGCGTTTTGTGGAGTGTGTAGGGTTTATAGTATTTTTGTATCTGTCCTGTAAATTTTAAATTAATTCAAAATAAATTGTTTTTTAAAAGAAAATAATGTGTACTCTGAGGAAGCAAATAGGCAAATTCAGAATAAGTGATATTTTATAAGACAACCAACCTGGGCATTTCAAAGAGTAAATGTTTCAAAACAAATTTGGAGGATGCCCGCTTCTATTAAACAACATTAAAGAGAATAAGTAAACGCAATGCATAACCTTGATTTTGTAGTCTGGATTAAAAAAAAAGACTATGAAAGACTTTGGGGATAATTGGAGAAACTAGAATATGGATTGGAAATTAGGTGATATTAGGCGATGATTGTTTATTTTCTTAGGTGTGATAATGGTTTGAGGTTAGGATGGGAATCTCCTTATTCTTAGGAGAATCATGCTGAAGAATTTAGGGGTAACATGTCATGATGTCTGTGATTTACAAGTGGTTCAACAAAGAAAAATATATATATATTTTTTGACTGATAGAAACAGATAATACAGCAAACATATCAAAATGTTAATTGTGGGATCTCGGTGGATATGTGTGTGTTATTTATACTATTTTTCAGTACCTTTTTATGTCAGACATTTTTAAAAATAAAAATTTGGGAAGCGATAATACATCAACACAGTAAAGAGTTAAAATTGTTTAAAAGGGGGTAGAGGGAGCCTTTTACTCCAGGCACCAAGTATTCCTTCCCAGAAGCAACGACTATTCACATTTATTGAAATAGCTACCTTTACAAGCCTATATATGTATTTGTAGATTGTCTCTCTGTATCTCTCTCTCTCTCTTTTTTTAACTGGATGAGTTCAGACTATAAATCTTTTTCTTGGCTACAGTACACTCTCTCTTATCTCTGCAATTGGGGGAGTAGTTGGAAGGTTAATTAAAAACTGGGTAAAGCAGAAATGCTGGGCTGCTAGTGAGAGGCATAGAAGCCCTGCATATCCAGCTTGCTGTGGGCATCGGTCAGTGTGTTTTCCAGAGGAAATGGAAGTTGGCTCCACAGAGGTCAATTAAGAGAGCTTCTACTGTAATGTTGGCAGCTTGATTTGTTTCACTTCACACATCTTTTTTGATCGTGGGGAGAGCTGCCTCATTGTTTCAGCACCGTTTTTAGGTTGTGTTGCTTTTAGGATTAGTATGGTTTTAATCATATTGTGCTTAGGGTGATGGTGGGGCATCTGGGTAGAAATTGCCTTGACTTCCTGAACTTGCTCATCTAAGAATCACTTGGGCATTTTTCTAACAAAAATTCAAGTTTTGACAATGCTGTCACAAGCAGTTGAGGAAACGGGGCTGGGGTTCCAGCGGCAGGACTTCTCTGAAGGATAGGAAGCTCAGCTAATGGTGCTTGTTAAAGGCACAAGAACAGACACCGAAGCCAAGATGCCAAAGCAATGCTGAGGTCCTAGGTCGGAGTGCACAAACTCCCCACCAAAGATGATTCCAACTTTTGAACTCTCGGGGGTCATATTTCTAAAGCCTGGGTAGCTTAGAATATGAAAACCCACCCTAACTGCTCGCACCTGGGCAAATTCACACTTAGCTATGAGGTCCCTCCCTGCAAATGGGAAGGATTGATTGGAAAAATGTGCCTCTAGAAGGCAGCTGTTGGATTGAACTGAAATCGCCAGAAAAATGAAAGCACTGGCACAATTAACAAAATGGGACTAGACGCCTTTAAAATTTTTTGCAGCTATATCCTGTGCTGCTCGTAAACCTTGGGAGGCAGCCATCCTAGTATCATTTCAGATATGGGCTTGAATTTCCAAGAAATGACTTTTTTAACATCTGTGGAATTAAATCCCTCCTAGATGGAATCTTGGGAGTCCCAGTCATAACATTTAAAGAACAATCTTGAGACAAAAGCCAGAGCTCTGTGGAGACTTGAGTGCCCACAGCACCATGAAGCCAAAAGCTGACCCTGAATAGGTCCCTTTGAGAGTCCTGGAAACCCCAGCTCTGTGTCTGAATCCCTCTCTGAATGGACATTAGGTTGAGTATCAGTCAGGTGCCAATGTCATTCGAGAGACCCCAACACATCAGAGGATCCCACTGATTCATCACGCTGCCTGAAATGTTCACATTTCGGTGGGAAGCACTGAAGTTCCCTGTCTTCTCTCAGTCAAAGTGACTCAGAGGTAGAGACGGAATACCCAGTCTTTTAAGGTCAACTTTTCACTTAGAGTAAAAAAACAAACAAACAAAGAAGAAAGGGTAATGTTGCCTCTGGACTTTGAAGTAAGCCTAGAGGCTGGGCAGGCAGTGGGGAAAGGAGAGGGTGCCAAGAAAGCCCAGAGCCTGCCACCAAGACTCCTGAACCACTGGTAGAAACTTAGGGAATAAGGGAGGGGAGCTCAGGAGCCCAGGGGAAGGTGAAGTCAGCAAGTGCATGTGGGGAGGAGGTTGGGCCAGCACTCTCCTATTTGGCTTCTGTGTAAATCACTGGTGCTCACTGATCATAATGATTGTGGGATTGAGAAGTTGTCACCCCAGTTTCCAGCTCCCTAACACTATTACCATGACACACCGAGTGTGTGTGCTTCACATTTTCAGTGAGCCAGCTCACCCAGAGATAATGTCTGCATGCCCCCTTGTTAGGTGGCACAGGTGGACCACAATAACTATCACTAACTTCACTTGACATATGTGGAAATGGAGGCACAGAGAAATTAAGTAACTTGGCCAGCTCTGCTCATCTGTTTAGCCGCAGAGCTTCTGGAAGTCAGCTAGCCTACTAGATTGTTCTTTAAATGCTATGACTGGGACTCCCAAAATCCTTCAGACTGCTTTTCTTTCTTTTAAAAAACCCTTTTTAGTTTGAAAACATTTCAAACATTACAGGACAGTTGCAAAAATCATATAATACCCATGAAGAGAACTCCAGCATCCCCCCACCCAGATACCCAGATCCACCAACTTCTAATGTTTTGCCACACTGTTTATCTATCCACCCACCGATCCATCATCCATCCTTCCATCCTTCAGATTGCTTCTTTTCATAACTCAAACTCACTTATTTATCTCTCCCTATTCACTCAACTCTTCTGGCGAGAGATTTGTCTGCAAATGTGGTTGCCTGGGATATTACCAGCCTCACCACTCACCTGGGGCCAATTGCCTGCAGAACCACAGGACAAAAATCACAAAACTTAATATGGTTCACCACAAGAATCCTTTTAGAAGGACCCCAAAATGTTACTGAATAATGATAGATCACTGACAATGCCACCATGTAGTGAAAGAGCAGCCCAGCAACTAGCCATCAAATTGGAGCCACATGACCAGCCAGTTTGGGTGTTTTCAGTTAATCCAGAAATTTCGGCCTAAGCCCCTTTCAGAGTCTGCCCCAAACTAGCTACATGGTTGTATCTGGGTCACTGTAACCTGAAAAGGCTTTAAGTAAAATTAGGAAATGTTTCCTAGCTCCTCTCCTGCAATGCCAAGAACTCTAGATATGCCAGGTGAGGGTATAAGAATACACAGGTATGAAAGGTATTTTGGGCACAGTGCAATCATTTCGGGCACACACACACACATCAGATATATTGAAAAACACGAGAAAAGGGAAGTACTTGACTCCAGGTGAGTTTCCTTTAGTAAAAACTGCAGACAAAAGACTTATCTAATATAAGCACTTTGTATGGGGAATGAGAAGAGCAATCTCTCCAGCCTGCAGGGCCTTAGGCAGGATTTTGTGCACGATCAATGTTTAAAGGTAGGAAGGGCGAGTGGGGGATGATTGGCAGGCTGAGAACATGAGAAGGACAGAGGAAGAAAGGGTGACAGAAGGAGAGGGGGACAAGAGATAGGAAAGTGAAGGGAGCAGGTACAGAAGCGAGAGGAGAGGAGCACCAAAGATGCTTAGAGTAGGGGCTGTAAGGGGAGGGGCTCTGCCACTGGCAATCTGCCCCCATCTTGATAAAGTTATTTTCTGCTTATCAGATATCACTGGGGCACTAGGGAGTCTCACACAAATGATTTATCCAATGATGAACATTTACTCCCTTCAGGTATCAATGCAGTTGGAAGTCATTTTTGGATGATCTTTTTCAAAATGTGTTCACACTCCACTGCTTTCTGGAACATCTTGAGTACCTCTCTGGAGACAATGATGAAATAGACAAGGATTTTGCTTATGAAAATTGGCTTCATTCTTGCTGTAAATATTTAGTGTTTTAGTTTCCCAGCTGCTAATACAAATTTCACGCAATGTGTTAATGGATTTGCTTAAACAATGGAAATTTATTGGCTCACAGTTTTGAGGCTTTAAGTCCAAAGGTGTCAGAAGGGGATGCTTTTTTCCCAAAGGCTGTGGCATCCTGAGGCTGGCTGTTGGTGATCCTTGGTCCTTGGCCTTTCTGTCACATGGCAATGCACATGGTGACCTCTCCTGGTTTCTCTCTGTCTGACTTTCACTCTGCCTATAAAGAACTCCAGTAATCCAAATTAAAACCCAACCTGATTCAGTGGAGCCCCACCTTAACTGAGGTACGTCTTTAAGAGGTCTTAATTACATTGGGGCCACACCCATCAGACTGTGGACCAAGACCAAGCACGTGTCCAAACTGGAGTACATGATTCATTCAACCACATTTAGTAAGGGTTTTCTATGTTCCAAGCACTGTGGAACAGTGGTGAACATAAGAGACCTGAAACCTTCCTTTTGGAGCTTGTTTTGCCTGTAAATTAGCCTGTTTTATGGAGGTCTTACAGATGCACACCACCAATTCCTGAACTGTGCTTGTGATGCAGTGAGGTCTTTGAGGGTCTCGGGGACAAGTAGGGTTCTTTGCCCTTGTAGTGAAAAACAAGCTGTGGTGTCGAGTCCTCCCAATCTTAACAGTCACTTTATGCTACTCGCCATGTTGCTTCTCACATGACACGCTATTTAACACATATTTGCCTGGGCTGGGACCCTGCAATGGCTTTGTCTCTCCCACAGGGAAAGTGTACGTCCTTCATGGTTACTGTAGGTCACTCAGATGCATTTCCTCTCCTTCTTGAGTTCTAAGCTGCATTTCTCATGGTTGAGGTTGCTAGAAGTATGGCCTCCAGAGAAGTGAGCACTTATAGTATAGCCTGTGAGTGCTAGTAAGTGGCTCTGGTGAGTGGGGGAACCTGATTTACAGTATATGCTGTGTGGTGTAGATCCTCCCACCATGGCTGATGTCAAACTCCATCACCCAGCAGGGAATCAGGAAAAGATGTACAGCAGCACACCATTATACAGCATTTCCACCACACAGATACAATGGCTATGGATACATCAAGAACATAGATAATAGCAAAATGTATCAAAATAATTAAGAAGTGATACTTTTCAAGTATTTATTAGTTTGGGCTCTAAGATAGCTTAATTGCAAGCTTATATAATTTCATTTTAATAATATCTGAGTTTAATAACTGCTTCTCAAAATTCATGATGAACAACTGTTCTCACTAGCCAGCAGAGTATAGTTTATCTCACCTTTTGTATTAATTACCTAGCTGCTAAAGCCAATGCCATGCAATGGGTTGGCTTAAATAACGTGAATTTATTGGCTCATAGCTTTGAGGTGAGAAGGCCAAAATCCAGCTGTCAGCAAGGCTACTAGCGATCTTTGGTCCTTGGCTTTTCCATCACATGGCAATGAACATAGCGGTGTCTTCTCTTTTCTCTTCCAGGTTCCATTGACTTCATGCTTCTCCTCCACATAGCTTTCTTTAGATCTGAATTTATTCTTCTTATAAAGGACTCCAGTAATCCAGATTAAAACCCAACCTGATTCAGTTGGCCACACCTTAAGTAAAAGTAACATTTTCCAAAGGTTTTATTTACAATGGGTTCACACCCATAGGTATGAATTAAGATTGAGGACATGTTTTTCTGGAGTACATGATTCAATCTGCCACACCTTTCTCTTAGATTTAGCAGTATTTGAGAGAGGCTGAGCAGTCAGGGCCCCAGGGCTCTCACTCCTACTTTAACCAGAGAAGTTCGGGTAGTGTTTATTTTATACAAATGAGGATCTGTGATTGAATAAGGGGTTGCAATGTTTAAAACCATTTTTTTAAAGGGAATTGGTCTAGGTGGTCTCTAAGGCTTTTTCCATCTTGGATATTCCAAGTTAGCCAAGTCTTCAGTACCTCCCATCTCCCCTTTCATTCCCCTGTCCCCTCTTGTCACCCAGGATTCTATTCCTTCTGTTGCAAGAGATTCTTCTTCTATATCATCCCAGAGATTTTGATCCTTATTGAAGAGATAACTGTTATCAACTGATCTGGTTTAAAGCTATATCTCTTCCAGAGGTATTTTATTATGGAAGATAAAAAAATGGATGGTGGTGATGATGGCACAACACTGTGAATGTATTTAATACCAGTGACTTTTGTAATTAAAAATGGATACAATGGGAAATTTTAGGTTGTATATATGTGTCCAGAACACAACTTTTTTAAATCCCATAGAATTGTACAACCCAGAGTTAACTCTAATGTAAACTACAGACTATAGTTAATAGTTTTTCTTTATACAGCACAGTTTTCTTTGAGTAAAAGCTAAACCTTTTCCCCAGCAGATATTTGATTGCTCTACCCCCAATGCAAGCTTTTCAGCCATGAAAATGCATATAGGGTTGCAGGGGTCATGGATATGACACAATCTGAAGGCAAATTCACCCTCTTTAGCCTGCCAGAGAAATTATTTTTCCAGGAAAACTAAACATCCAAGCACATACTTGGATGTTCCTTTCAGGCAAGAGAAGAGCCCTTTCTATCCCATTAAGGTCAGGCAATTGCCCAAATTATTTGCTCCACTGCCTATCATAATGGGGAGTGTGGAACCAAACAGCAGGGGTCTACTCTCATCTCTCTCCATCCAACAGTCATAGCCAAGCAGAGTTCATAGACACAAGCACCCCCTGAAGCTTATAGTCAGGGAGGCTGAGGTTGAAAGCACTCGGGGCACCCCCACCAAATACACACACACACACACACACTACACATACATGTTCCACAATGCTACCAAAGCTCAATGCAGCAGCTCATCAAGGTCAGTGTTCTGGAACCAAATGTGGAGGGATGGAAAATGGTGCGTGGAAGCTGGTGGCCTGGGAGGCTATGGGATGGGTCACAATGGTGAGCTTCCTGGCCAGCTGCCAAGTCTGCCGGGTGCACACTGTTCAAACTTGGATAGGATAGCCAGTAGCCCAGGAGCTGGAAGATGGAGGCAAGGGGTGGAGGCTGCTATTTCCAGCCTACGTGGTTACCTCTGGAGGCCTAGGTATGCTCTCTGTAGCTTCGGTTCTCAAGTTCTGTCCCCACTCCTGACACCAGCAGCAACCTGCACTTGTCCCCATTTTGGCTTGGTCTCCGAAGGCTCAAACCACAAAGAGGTATCTATGCATACCCAATACATAAAACAGACCCAGAGCCAAGCTCTGTCCAATCTAGGCCAAATTAGGAGATAAATCTTGCTCAATTCCCTGGTCCAAATACCTTTGGCTACCTCTGCAAACCTAGTCTATTCTTGATCCAGGGCCCTTTGGCTGAGATCCCTGCACAGTCGGCACTCTTTCCTTTTCTCCTTCCAAGCTGAGCTCACTCTCCCCTGGCTCTCTCCAAAGTCCTTCACTTTCAGAATCTGAATCTTTTGAATCAAAACCTTTCTTACAAAAATCTTTCTCTTACTCTAACCATCTTTCAACCTAAACTCCTAAATATCCTTGAGTCTTTCAGCACATAAATTCTAGGGGAATTTGGTCTCTTCGAGGGAAGCAGAGAGGCACCCTTTATTTTTTTAGTGACATCCAATGGCTGCTGTCATTTCAAGATCAACTACAGAAGACATCAGTCTCAGTGTGTGCTTTCCCCATATGACTTGCTCTTTTTTATTTTAATTTTTTGTTAGAGAAGTTGTGAGGTTATAGAACAATCATGCATAAAATACAGGATTCCCATATACCACCCTATTATTAACACCTTGCAATGATGTGTTACATTTGTTACAAGTGATGAAAGCACACTTTTTATAATTGTACTATTAACTATATGGTTTAACTTAGGGTTCACTCTTTCTGTTGTTCAGTATCATGAATTTTTAAAACACTTTTATTCTAGTACTATATATGCAACTTAACATTTTCCTCTTTAACCACATTCAGATATATGTATTTCAGTGCTGTTAATTAAATTCACAATGTCGTGCTGCCATTACCACCACCCATTTGCAAAGCATTTCCATCATTCCAAGTAGAAACTCTGTACATTTTAAACCTTAATCTCCCATTACCTAGCCTCACCCCATCCCCTGGTAACCTATATTCTAGACTGTGACTCTATGAGTTTGCTTTTCTAATTATTTCATATGAGTGAGGCCATACAATATTTGTCCTTCTGTGTCTGGCTTATTTCACTCAATACATCTTCAAAGTTCATCCATGTTGTCGCATGTATCAGAACTTCATTCCTTTTTATGACTGAATAATATTCCATTGTGTGTATACATATCACATTTTACTTAGCCGTTCATGGGCTGATGGACACTTGGGGTGCTTCCATCTTTGGACAATTATGAATAATTCCACTGTGAACATCAGTGTGCAAATATCTGTTTGAGTCCTTCCTTTCAATACTGTTCTAGTTTGCTAGCTGCCTGAATGCAATATACCAGAAACAAAATGGCTTTTAAAAGGGGGAATTTAATAAGTTGCTAGTTTACAGTTCTAAGGCTGAGAAAATGTCCCAATTAAAACAAATCTATGGAGATGTCCAATTTAAGGCATCCAGGGAAAGATACCTTGGTTCAAGAAGGCTGATGAACTTCAATGTTTCTCTCTCAGCTGGAAGGGCACATGGCAAACATGGCAGCGTCTGCTGGCTTTCTCGTGGCTCTACAAAAAGGGACTCTCTCCAAAATGTTTCCTCTTTTAAAGGATTCCAGTAAGCAACACCACCTTCAATGGGTGGAGACTCACCCCCATAGAAATCATCTAATCAAAAGTTACCACCCACAAATTGGGTGCTTCACATCTCCATGGGAACAGTCAAAATGCTCCCACCCAGCAATATTGAATGAGGATTAAAGGACATGGCTTTTCTGGGGTCTACCACAGATTCAAACTGGCACAAATACTTTTGGTATATACCTAGTAGTGGGATTACCAGGCATATGGTAATTCTATACTTAGCCTGAGGAACTGCCAAACTCTCTTCCACAGCTGCTGAACCATTTTACATTGCCACCAGCAATGAATGAGTGTTCCTATTTCTCCACATCCTCTCTAACATCTGTAGTTTTCCAGTTTTTTAATAGCACCCATTCTAGTGGGTGTGAAATAGTATCTCGTGGTTTTTTTATTTTTTAGGAAGAAAAAAATAGCTTTAATCACGTTTGCCAGCTCTTTTGTTCTACAAACATTTAGTGAGTATTGCTTTTAGTCAACAAACTATTCCAGGTACTAGAGCTATAGAGGTAATGAAGACACCATCATTATCTCTAGGGAACTTAGCCTAATGGAATTAGGTCTGCCATTGGCAACCTTAGTCAAAATTTCCTACTTTGGTTCATAAAATGAGGCTAAACAACAACATCTCCTCAATCTCTCCCATTTTTGGAATCTTCTTGCAAAAATGAATAATGGTCTACCTAGTTTAATACTGGTAGCACTGTACCATTATTAATATTAATTATCTACTGATGAAAATAACTTTCATACAAAATACTTGCCAGCATCAAAAATACCATCAGTGTCCTGCTTTCACAAAAGTCAAGAAAACTTTCATTCTGAGTACACAGAATAACTAGAGACTATTATCCTATACACATGGCACATGTGCAACTGTATATAAGGACAAGTGAGTTATTACACAGTCATTACTTCAACAACTAATTAATCGTATCAAATCAGTTGTCAACTTTCAAAGAGTCATAGCCTTCTTTCAGGAGGTCCCACCATATTTTAAGGGAATGTGCATTTTCTGTACATTTGAAGGCAAGCTTTTCCATTTGAGCTGATACTGCAGCTGTGGCTTCGGGAAGTTTGGTAATGGAAAGGTTGCATCTGAGCTGCAGCTCCACCTCCTCCAATGGGTCCACCATTGGGCCACTGCTTCTGCTCAGAACTGGCCAGCCCAGACTCACTGGGATGCAGGGGGAGAATGCTGCAAAGGCATCTGAAGATGAGGGGAAGGAGGAAGGTGGTGGGGTGCCAAGAGCCACGTACCTCCTCAGACTCTGCCATGGAGAAGTCTGGGATGGCGGTATGGGAACCTAAACAGCCAAACTGACAGCGACTGTCTTTTCCAACTTTCTTTTCATTAGTGTTTGTATGTTAACGGTTTTTACCATCCTTTTCCTTTTTATTTACCTATATTATTATATGTAAAGTGGGTTTTTAGCAAACTTCATATATTTGTGTTCTCATAGTCTGGGAGGGTCTTTTCTTTCTAAGCAGTTTTTTTTTGGGGGGGGTTGGGGGGGGTATGGTCCGGGAATCGAATCTGGGTCTCCCAGACAAAAGGTGAAAATTCTACCACTGAACCACAAAAGAAGTTTTCTTGAGATATATTCACATACTATCCAATCCATCCAAAGCGAACAATCAATTGTGTTTAGTATAGTCACAGAGTTGGGCATTCATCATCACAATCAATTTTTTAACATTTTCATTACTCCAAAAAGAAAAACCCCATATCCCTTAGTAACCACCTCTCAATCCCTCTATTTTTCCCCAACCCTACATAACCACTAATCTAACTCTGTCTCTGTAGGTTTATTTATATTTGCATTTTATGTAAATAGAATCATATAATATGTAGTGCTTTGTGTCTGGTTTCTTTCACTTAGCATGATGTTTTAAAAATATATTATTTTTTTTAATTAGAGGAGTTGTTGATTTACAGAAAAGTCATGTAAAAAATATAGCATTCTCATATGCTCCACCTATTGTTGAAACTTTGCGTTAGTGTGGCACTTTTGTTACAATTGAAGAAAGAATGTTAAAACATTATTGCTAACTATAGTCCATAGTTTTACACCATTAGGTGTGTTTTTCCCATATACCACCCTATTATTATCACCTTGTGATAGTGTTGTGCATTTGTTATAATTCATGAAAGAACATTGTTACATTTGTGCTATTAACCACAGTCCATTGTCCACAACAGGGTTCACTGTTATACAATTCCGTGTTTTATCTTCTAACTTGCCTTTTAGTAACATACATGTCCCCAAACTTCCCCTTTCAACCACATTCACAAACATAAATCAGCACTGTTTATTACACTCACAGTAATGTGCTACCATTGCTACTATCCATTTCCAAACATATACAGTCAACCGAAACAGAAATTCTGCACAAATTAAGCATTAGTATTTCATTAGTATTTCACTATAGGCTAACACTATTGAGCATCTTTTCATGTGCTTTCTGGTCATTTGCATATTTCTTTGGAAAAATGTCTATTCAGGCCCTTTGTCCATTTTTTAAATTGGATTGTTTGTCTTTTGATTGTTGAATTAAAGGATTTCTTTATATATCCTGGATATTAAACCTTTATTCGATATGTGGTTTCCAAATACTTTCTCCTATTGTGTATGTTGTCATTTTACTTTCATGATAATGTCCTTTGAGGTGCAAAAAAAATTAATTTTGATGAGGTTCCATTTATCTACTTTTTCTTCTGGTTGCTTGTGCTTTAGGTGTAAAGTCTAAGAAGCCATTGCTTAGTACAAGGCCCTGAAGATGTTTCCCTTTTTCTTCTAGAAGTTTGACAGTTCTATCTCTTATATTTAGGTCTTTGATCCATTTTGAGTTGATTTTTGTATATAGTGTAAAGTAAGGGTCCACCTTCATTTTTTTGCAAGTAAAGATCCAGTTTTCCCAGCACCATTTGTTGAAGAGACTATTCTTTCCCAAGCAAATGGTCTTTGTCTCCATGTCAAATATCAATGTGAGGGTAGATTTCTGAGTTCTCAGTTGATTTTATTGGTCTGTATGTCTGTCCTTGTGACAGTACCATGCTGTTTTGATTACTGTGGCTTTGCAATAATTTTTAAGATCAAGAAGTGTGAGTCCTTCAAGTTTGTTCTTCTTTTTCAAGATGGTTTTGGTTATTGGGGGTCCTTCACCCTTCTATATAAATTTGATGATTGACTTTTCCATTTCTGCAAAGATGGTTGTTGGAATTTTGATTACTATTGTGTTGAATCTGTAAATTACTTTGTTTATGTTTGTTTGTTTTTATTTGTTTTTTTGTTTTTGTGTAAATTACTTTAGATGGAATTGACATCTTAATGGTATTTAGTGTTCCAATCCATGAACATGCTTGTTCTTGACCTTGGAGAGAGGTTTGAAATCTCAGTATAAGCTACCCACAAAACACTATCTCTTCAAAGCACCAATAACATGGAAAGTTAGTTTATTTTTCAGAAGTCCCCTGAAAACTATGGACTAGCTAAGTAATTGTAATTGGAAAAAGGATAAAGGCAGTCAAGGCTAAATCCACAAGTAGCTGAAGAAGTCTCACAATAAAGTGAATTTTCCCAAGAATTGCCTGAAAGGAAGTCTTGCAACTTTGGGAAATGGTTAATCCAAGAATTTCAGAAGAGTACCCACCCCTCACCTGGACAAGGCCCTGACATCACCAGAGTGCTCCTATTGTCCAACTTGGGCTGAAGAAGCAAGCTGATTTTCATTGCTACTTTCCAAAGGGCTCTCATACCATTATCTCACTTGTTTCTCAGAATGACCCTATGAGGAAGGTGGGACAGCTATTTATCTTCCCCTGGCTCACTTCTGGAAGATTCCCAAGAGTCAGATTTTGCACAATTTTAAGTTGACAGGCTTGGCTCCACTTTCACATGCTAACAAAACCGGTCCTAGACTAATCCTTATGTAAAGGGAAGATTCATCATGCAACATCAACCTAAGCTAGGCAGGGAGAAGCCTGATCGTTAAGGGGTGTCAGGAAAGGGGGGGGGGTGTCTTGGGTAATTTAGTAATTCTACTCCTTCTTTCCCTTCCTGGAGCTAAGACCCAGGTCTTTGAATAGGGAAGGCCTATGTTATACTCAAGCTACTCACTTTCATTTTGGAAAAAAAAATGTGCTGAGGCCAAGTTGTAATTTAGCTATATTTGATCAATTTTTACCAATTAACCAACTGCCCATTGTGGGTCCAGCTCTGTGGGGGCACAGAGAAGAAGTATGAGATATGGGCCCTGACGTCCAGGACTTTTTGCTAGGAGCTAAACTTGAACCAACAGACAACGCACAGCATCCAAAACAGAATGAAAGGAAGGCCAGGGAGGAATGATGCAGCCAGAGGAGGCATCCCAGAGGTCAGAACAGAGGAATGATTATGAGCATGAGCTCTGGAGTTGAGCAGTAAACATAACTTCCAAATTTCAGGTCTACTGTGATTTGCAAAGTGAACCTTAAGCAAATTACTGCACCCGATCCATAAAATAGGGTGAAAATAAATGCTTAACTCAGAAAGTTGCTGAAAAAATGAACACTGGTAACTTTAAGGTGCTATTTCAGCTGACCATTGAAGAATGGGGAAGATTTGGTGAGACTCAGAGAGAGGGAAGACAATAAAAGGCACTGACTTAAACTAAGACATGGAATTAAAAAAAAAGAAGAAGAAGCTTTTCTTGGGGATACTGAAGATACTGTCTTTCTAAAGCAGAGAGCACATATTAAGGGAGAAGGAGAAAATAAATGTCATTAGGTTGGCTGCAGCTAGTTGGTTGAAAGGCCTTGCCCCACAAGCAGAGAAGTTTAGACTGGAGATGATAGGAAGTGAGAAGCTGCCAGAGGTTTTTAAGCAGAAGACCGGCTTGAGAATAGTGGTCTTCGAGTAAGTTTGGTCAGTGGCATGCCTGATGACTTGGAAGGAGCTTAAGAAATAACCATTGTTTCAGGCATGAGCCACGCGAGCCCAGACTAGAGACGTGAGGGTGAGACTAGAAAAGTAATTGAAACATGTTTTGGAGAAAACATGAACTAGACCAAGTAAGTAATTCAGTATGGATGTGAAAGAGAAGGAAGAGTCCATGAGTCTGGATGAGTTGGAAAGTGGTGGTGCCATTGACAGAAAAATGGGGATCAAAATCAAGATAGGGAGGGAGGGTATGGATTCAGATTAAAATATTGATTTGATTTGAGATGATGCTGAGACATCCAAGTAGAAAGTCTAGAAGGAAATGGAGAGACTCAAATGCTAGGGAGGGTATAATGTTCTTCTTTTACTTCCTCTCTGAACAGAAGCATATCCCTCTCCTAGATGCATAGTTATGTTATCTGCAAATATGGACAGTCTAGTTCCTTTCTTTCTAGTGCTATCAATTCTTTTTATTGTTTTATTGCATCAACTTGACCATCCAGTAAAATGTTGAATAGTAGAGTAGCAATAGTACTAGGCATCCCTGTCTTGTTACTGACCTTAACACAGAAAGCATCTAATGTTTCAACAATTTGTTAAGCACTTATGTAGTGCTTACTATGTGCCAAGCACTATTGGCAACATTTTAGAACTATTAACTTATTTAATCCTCCTCCGATATTATGAGATAAAATAATAATAATAAACCATTATTATTCCCATTTTATAGATGAGGGAACTTTAATCCTCCTCCGATATTATGAGATAAAATAATAATAATAAACTATTATGATTCCCATTTTATAGATGAGGGAACAGGCACAGAGATGCTAAGTAACTTGCCCAAGGTCACATAGCTAGCAGATGGCAGAGCAGAGATTCAAATCTCCATCATCTGGCTTTGGAGATCGCTTTGCTATGCTATCTCAATAACTATGGAGTTTTCTGGTAGATGCTCTCTATCAAGTTAAAGTTGCCTTAGTTTTCATAGAACTTTCTAAGAGGTGTTGAGTTTTATCAAATGTTTTTACTGCATCCATTGATGTTATATGGATTGTCTCCTTTAACATGCAAATAAAATGAATTATTGATGTGTTCTCTAATGGTGAACCAGCCTTGCACTTCTGAGATAAACCCTATTTGGTTATATTTATATTCTTCTTTTTTAAAAAAAAGAAAAAAAGAAAAAAGCAGGATTTGACTTGCTAATGATTTTCCTAGGGTTTTTGTAAGTGTTCTTTTTCTGTCCTTGTACAATTAGGTATTGTGGTAACGATAGCTTTGGAAAATAAGTTAGAAACTTCCCATCTTTTATCAATGTTCTGAAAATGTTTGTTAGGTCAGGGGGTTATCCATTCCTTACATATATCTTTAAAACCTTTGTGTGTGTATTTGGGAAGCATCTTTGATTCTATTTCAGTTTCCTTGCTAGTTTATTGCTGGCGTTAAATTTTCACTTTCTTCTTGAGCCAGTTTTGGTAATTTATATTTCCCTAGAAAATTGTCCATATCATCTAGGTTTCCAAATTTAATTATGTAAATATTAATAAAAAATACCAATTATTGACAATGTTATACCTGCATCAGTACTTATACAATTACTAAGAATATTTGATGTCCTCCTATCCTTTTTTTTTTATACTGTATGGCCGGGGTCACATTTCATTCTTTTTCCATGTGAGTATCCTGTTATTGCAGCACCATTTGTTGAATTTTTGTTTTTGGGAAGTACATGGGCCAGGAATCGAACCCAGGTCTCCCGCATGGCAGGCGAGAATTCTACCACTGAACTACCCTTGCACCCCCTGTCCACCTGTACTTTTTTTTGCGGAGGTGAGGTGTGTGGTCTGTGAACCAGACCCAGGTCTCCCACATCCTGGGTCTCCTGCCTCCTATACTTTTTTTTTTTTTTTTTTGCATGGGCAGGCATCAGGAATCGAACCCGGGTCTCTAGCATGGCAGGCAAGAACTCTGCCCCTCCTATACTTTTTAATGTCATCTGAATGTGTTTCTCTCCCTCCCTTCATCCTTCTCTTCTTTCCTCCCTTCTCTCTCTCTTTCCCTTTCTCTTTTTACTCCTAAGTAGTTTGTTTATTTTAGCAAACTTGCTCACTCTTGCCCATTTTAAACGATCTTTCCAAAGAACCAACTTTTGCTTGTATTGATCATTTTCCCTTTTTATGATTTTGTATTTTATAAATGTCTGCTTTAATTTCTAGTAGTAAGTCTTATTCCTGCAAAGCCCATCTGCCTGGAATATTCTTTCCCTCTTCCCTTTTACTTGGCTCCCTCCTACTCATTCTTCAGTTTATGCATCATGTCTTTCAGGAAACCTTCCTGACACTCTAGAATGATTTAAATACCCATCCTTTGTCCTCCCCCAGCAAACTCCAGCACTCATCATTCTGTGTTATAATCAGCCATCTGCTTGTCTCTCTCCCCTCTTAGACAGTAAATTCCTTGAGGGCAGGGACCGTGTCTAGTTCATAATTGTATCTCCAAGTACCTAACATAGTACTTGGCATCCCTAGTAGGAATTCAAATGGAAATTTCATTGGAGGTAGCAATCCATGAGCTGGCAGGCAGATCTAACAAAGTTGCTCCCACTGCAATCTGTTGCCTGAGGTCTGGAGTCTATTTTTTTTTTAAAAAGGAAAAAAAATTACCTTTGGGAGAATTTCTTTTCTCGATTTTTAAAAATACTTAACCCCTTTCAAAGTTCATCCCTTAATGAGGTGGCCTTCCCCACCCTTCTTTCATCCCTGTATTCCACCATGAATCTAAAAGGCGCTTAACTCCAAGGGGGAGCAAGGCTGTTAGGCAAAAAGGAGCTGGGACTAACTGGAGTTAGGGGGTCTACACAGACTGCCCTCAGGGCATTCCTATTTAAAAGCAGCTCTTCTGCACTGCAGTGAGAGTGGGGGTACTTCATCTCTCATTTCTACTCCTTTGGTTTCCAATCCAGTCTGAAATGCCTTTCCCTCTATATTCATGTTTCCCCTGAATTTCATCCTCTTATTTTGTATTGATCCTGTTGTTGTTGTTTTTTTTATTACTTGTATCCAAGGGGTGTTTAAACAATGTGAACTGAAGTAGGAGTTTATGAAATTGGCAACACTCATGCATCACTGCTCTAGGTTTTCTTCTGGAAACTTCTGTGGTTAGCAATCAGGTCCAAGGAAAGCAGAACACAGGCCAAACTGAAAGAGAGGCGTACCAAAAATCATGAAATATCATTAGCAACATTAGGGCCCACTCTTGTTCACCTCTCAGCCCCCACCTCCACCTTAAGCAAAAGTCTGAGAGAAGACTACTTCTAGAGACAAAAGTCAACTGGTGACTAAGAGTTTACTTGCTCACTGTGAATTGACTTCCTCACATAATCAGGGTTGGGGATCATGAAACTAAAGCTGTAAGAACACTTTGAAAGAGAAAGCATTCTGAAATTGAAGGGATGTCAGCGGATGTAGGACTCAAACTATATCCATTCTGTGCTACCTACCTAAGAGAGAACGTAGGGAAAGAGAGATGACACTTGGGGAACCACATGGGCCCAGGGGAGCTTGGAAAGGACAATGGGCTGATCTTGCTAAGAAGCCTGCCTCAGACTTTTCTGAGGTTGCTCTGCTATCAGCTAGATTCTAGGGATATAGCAAACAACAAGAGACAGTTACTGTCCTGGAAGAGCTTACAGTCTCGTGTCTACATGGGACATGGTATCCACATTTGGAATACTCCTGGCTACTGTGATGTCTGAAACCTTGATTTGAATGTGCACCATTTCCTTAGCAGTTACATTGATTGCAAAAGGAGGAATTGCATCTCTTTCATCCCTGCACCCCAACATCTAGCACAATATTTAAAATATGATAGGCACTCAGTAAGTATTTGTTTTATAACTAAAGGAAAGCAAAAGGCAGAGAGAAGGAAAAGAGGCAAGGGTGAGAAGATGGACAGATGGATGAGGTGTCCCAGAAATATTCCATATTGACTGGAGATGGTGTCTAGTAATTTTCATAGGAGCCCATCCCAGGGGAATGCATGAGTCCTGATGATCACTGGCTTGGGCCCCCCAATTGAGACACCTCCAGCCAGACTTCGAAGGCAACAAGTGCCAATCCTTCAGACTCCTGAGGCTGAGCCCTCAGAGTCATGGGACCAAAACTCATGGAAACCTAGGTCAACTTTACTAATGCTGGTGGCTTTGAATAGGCCACTTGAATTGTTAGGTTTACTCATCCTTGAAGGTCTTAAAATAATAGGGTAACCTGAAGAAAGGTCAGGACAGAGAAGCCCCAATTCTGATTCTTTGCATACCCAGTAAGTGAGCACAGAGTGGGAATTATTTCCTTCTCCACCCCAAACTCCACCATATCCCAATGTTAGTTCCTTTTCTCTTCAGCTAGGTCAAGTGTTTGTTCCTCTCTCCACTCCTAGAATTAGGAAGATCCAAGAATCTTCTGGAATTATTCTGAAGGACATGCCATTTCTCTAAGGGCTGTTCATCAAAAAAAAAACAAAAAAACAGTTGTTATTTATTGGGAGCCCTTTTAAGAGACCCCAACGATGAAAGATTTTAGGAACGTGGGAAATTCCTAAAATTTCCATTCCACTTCATTCCAGTATGAAGAGGGAAGGCAAGGTCCAGCTTAAGAAGATGGCTGTTAGAAGAATCTTGAGAAAATGATATAGCCTAGGTGATAGGTAGATACAAGTGAAGGGTATCTGGGGGATACTGGAAACTTGATTGACTAAATAAACATTTAAATGAAGATCCCACTCCATTGGGACTCTATCTTGTTTATGGTCTTTTGCCATATTTTGTATAAAATCTTTCATTCATCCATTCTTTCTTTCAACAAATATTTATTGAGCACCTTCTGTATTCTAGGAAGCACAGTGCTAGGGATTCACCAACACAGACATGGATAAGAGAAATTCACATACAATCCAAAGAACTCTTTTTAGACATAATTTCACCATTTTGCCACCTCTAAACTTTGAGCTTAAGTAAACCGATGGGCAAAGAACATGGCAACTTACTATGATGATGGTGTTTCCACAAAATGGAATGAATATGTGGTCCAGTAAGTATGGTCAAGGGGCAGCAGAGCAGAATATTTGAAAATAGGGCCATCTAAGGAAATGACCCTGTTCCAAGGAAGGTGGAACAGTGGGGGTGAGGGGGACTGGGAGCCTGATCACTGGCTTCTTTTCATCCATCTCATCCTCTCTGCACCCCTCAGGCCTGGGCTGCCTGGACACCTTGACTTAAAGGAGTATTCTCCTAGACTGCTGTAGCTACACACACCCCAGGAGAAGCAAATGCTTTCTACTACCACTAACATAACTCAGGAGGGATGCCACGTGAGCACTCGTCTCCTAAGATTGAGGAGAGACAATCTGGTCAGAACGAAGGAGGATCTGCTTTTTGCTGCCTATGCTACAGTTAATCCATTGCCATCTGTCTTTATTTTGCTGACTCACTGCTTTCATTTGGGTTGGCAGTTCCTTTGCTCTTGGCTACAATCTTTAACTGTTTACAGAGGGCTGAGATGGATGGAGAATTAGGGGCTTTGCAATTCATTCCCTGGATGAAATCCTACCCAGGTACTGTGGGCCTCTTGTTGAGGGGCTGAGGCCAAGGCCCCTGGATTTTGATGGATGGTGGAGATTAAGTGTAGGGTAACACATCATTTAGTCTGATTGCAAGGCCAGATTTCTTCCAAGTGCTGCCAAATGAGCTGGGAGGTCATGTGAATTGTCTGCCCAAGCACAAGGGAGCACGGTGCCTTTTAATTAGAACAAGGATGAAGGATATTCGGGGCCTTGGTCTGTCAGGGAACTGGGAGAGCCCAAGTCTTATACTTCATCCAAGTTTCTCTTTAAATTTTCCCTCATCCATGGAAGCCTTCCTTGTATAAATTTCCATCCCCGTAGTCTACCCCACGCCTCCTCCAAAATGAGATTTCTTATACTTGAATCTCATCAGCATTTGATTTCTATTGTGTATAATTTACACTCACACTGTCACTGTGGGGCTGTTTTTCAGCAATTTTGAGAGTCTTTGTTTATCCCGACAAGATATAAGTCCATCGAGATCTGGGACTTCAAAGTCTTCATAACTCTGAGTGTTAAAGTGGGAAGTACATGTTAGCTGCCTAAAGCAGCTAAGGTGACCATACAATATATTGTCCAAACTGATATGCTTTTTTTGTGATTAGGAATAATGTATAATACACGTATTATTCATTTGGATGACATGTTTTCTCATGTAGCTATACATACTCTTAAACACATTTCTATCCAATTCCAAAAATCATCATCTGGCTTTTAACTCGTTTAGTCTGAGGAGCAGAAAAATACACATCAGTGCCTCGCAATGAATTCCAACAAGGACTGTCTCACAGAATTTCACGATCAGCATTTCAATGTCTACCTGGCTTTTTCCTTTTCTTGGCTTGGAACCACTAGTGTGTCTTTATCTCTCCAGTTCTCCTTTCTCTCTTTTGGTTATGCCATCCCATATGACAACAAATAGTTTTACCTTTGGAATATTCCCTCCATCTAATTTTTTTTTCTATTAGGACCCATCTCTCTCTATTTTAGAAAAGATAATCAGTTAATATATTTAGTTTTTAAGTTTTAAAATATTTTTATTGATAAATGTCCACACACATGCAGTACAACCATATTGTATAATCCCCTCATTGTTCCAGTCCAAAGCCGATATGCATATACCCAGTATGAGGGGGATATGCAAAGTCTTGAAGCCAGAGAAAGGGCTGCCTAATTGGAGGCTGGGCCCACTTTTTAAAACAAAATTCACTGAGAAATCTTCACACACGTACAGTCTATCCACAGTATGCAATCAACTCATACATCCCACACCCCTTAGCCCTCCCTCTCACTGACCACCCACCCGATTTATTTTACCGCTTATCCTCTCCCATTATTTATTTAGTTTTTATCCGTATTTTTTTACTCATCTGTCCATAACCTGGATAAAAGAGCATCAGACGCAAGATTTTCACAACTACACAGCCACATTGTATAAGCTGTGTAGTTACACAGAATTCGAGAATCAAGGCTACTGGAACGCAACTCTACAGTTTAGGTACTTCCCTCCAGCCATTCCAATAACCAGAAACTAAAATGGGATATGTATATAATGCATAAGAATGACCTCCAGGATAACCTCTCGACTCTGTCTGAAATCTCTCAGCCACTGAAACTTTTATCTCATTTCTCTCTTCTCCCTTTTGGTCAAGAAGACTTTCTCATTCCCATGATGCCAGGTCCCACCTCATCCCCAGGAGTCAGGTCCCATGTTGCCAGGGAGATTCACACCCCTGGGAGTCATGTCCCACATAGTGGGGCAGGGAGGGCAGTGAGTTCACCTGCCCAGTTGACTTAGAGACAGAGAGGCCACATCTGAACAACAAAAGAGGCTCCCCTGGGGTGATTCGTAGGCATAATCATCAGTAGGCTCAGCCTCTCCTTTGCAGGAATAAGCTTCAGAAGGGCAAGCCCCAAGATTGAGGGCTCAGCCTAATGAATTGGTTGTCCCCATTGCTTGCGAGAATATCAGGAATTCCCCAGATGGGGAAGTTTAGTATTTCCTCCTTTCTCCCCAGTCCCCCAAGGGGAACTTTGCAAATGCTTTTTTATTCTCTGCCCAAATTACTCTGGGATTTATGAGGGCATCACACTAACCTGTACAAACCAACAAGATCTCACACCCTATTCAAGATTCCATGTAATTATGGTGTTCAAGTAAACTAATCATCCAAATCAAATTAGATAGTGTGCTACCCCAAATATAAATTTTGCACAAAACAAACATTTTTCCCTTTAGTCTTACACAGAGGTTGAAGTTTGAAAATATGGGCCATATCATCCTTTACCCTGTATTCTGATTTACTTTAGTCCTATACAAATAGCTCAGTGTCTCAGAATTCAGAAATAACAGTTATAACTCCTAAATAAATGTGACTGCTGTAAGAGTTTACAATTCAGGAACCTTTACAATAGGCCCCAACCTGATAACCCATGCTCTCAACTTCAGTTCTCTGAGTTTGTATATTATAGTTAGTCCATATGGGTGAAGCGTGATAATATTTATCTTTTTGTTTCTGACATTTCATTCAACATACTGTCCTTAAGGTTCATTCACCCAGTTGCATGCCTCACAACTTCATTCCTTCTTGCTCAGTAATTCGTTTTATGTAAACATAGTTTCCTCTTCCCAAACTGGTATACTTTTGAGAGCGAAAGGGACTGCTATTAATAGTGACTCTGGGGGCCACGGTGGCTCAGCAGGTAAGAATGCTTACCTGCCATGCCCGAGGACCCAGGTTCGATTCCCGGTGCCTGCCCATGCAATTAAAAAAAAAAAAAAAAAAAGAACAGAAATAGTGACTCTGGGATAACAAGTGTAAACTGGGATTGTCCTGGACAAACCATTATATATAGTCACCCTACCTAAAGTTCAAGGTTCTTTCATGACTTCTTGTGTTTCTAACCCATGTCCAAGGCAGGACTGGTCTACACCAAGGCTGGGTAGGCAGATATCCCTAAAATTCCTTCTACCACAGAAATTATTTACCACTGACAGAAAGTAGCTTTGGAAGGGTTAAAACTACTTTGAATCCACTCCTCTATAAACCCTTGGCATCTTTGCACAAGTCACTTTAAAAAAAAAAAAAAACTTTTTATCTTGAAATATTTTCAAACTTACAGCCCAATTTGCAAAAATAATACAAAACCCATACAGAGAACTCCAACTCACCCTCCACCCAGATACCCAGAATCACCAACTTGTAATGTTTTGCCGCATTTGCTGTATGATTCTCTCTTTCCATCTATCTGTGTATCCATCCATCCCTCATTCCTCCATCCATCTGTCCATCAGCGCAAGTTATTATCTGAGATATCCTGAGAGGTTTTCCACTGAATGCCTCTAGATTTCAACAGCCAGTGATTGCTTCTCCCAAGTCACCTTCTTCCATGTAATAAAATGGAGGTATTTTGCATATAAAACTTATTCCCCTGGAAATTTAACGTTACATAGTCAAACTATCCCGGGGAGGGGCTATCAACCCTGGAAAATATTCCCTATGACCAGGACAGGGTTCCAGAAATTGGAGTCCTATACACTGCTGGTAGGAATGTAAAATGGTACAGCCACGTTGGAAAAGTCTTTCAGTTCCTCAAAGATTAAGCATAGAATCACCATAAAACCCAGAAATTCCACTCCTCTGTACCTCCCCAAGAGATTTGAAACCATCTTCATGCAAAGCCTTGTCATGGCAACATTATTCATAATAGCCCAAAAGTGGAAACAACCTAAGCACCAAGCAACAGAAGAATAAACAAAATGTGCTAGATCCATACAATGGAATATTATTCAGACATGAAACATTAAATATTGATTTATGCTACAATGGGCATGATTGTAGCATAAGTACGAGAAAGATAGCATAAGTAAAAGAAGCCACATGCAAGACGCCACACATTTTATGATTCTGTTTATATTAAATGTCCAGAATAGGCAAATCCATTGAGCCAGAAAGTAGATTAGTGGTTGCCTAATGCTGGGAGGGGTAGGAGATTAGGAGGTGACAGCTAAAAGGTATAGGATTTCGTTTTGAAATAATGAAAATGTTCTAAAATGTATTATGGTGATAGTTGCCTAACTCTGTGACCATACTAAAAATCACTTAATTGTACACTGTAACTGCGTAAATTGTATGGCATGTGAATTACATCTCACTAAAGCTGTTTTTGGAAAGAAAAAAAAAAAGGGCTCTAGGCATAGGTAGGGCTTCGAACCAGCTATCCAGGCTAGGGTTGCACCCTTAAGTGAAGACGTGAGCATATTCTTCCAAGCAATTCTTCCTCAGGCTTCAAAACAGCCATGCACAAACTTGGGCAAATGACTCATAAAGACAGACAGTGGGGAGAAGACTTGTGAATACCCACAAGTCTTAGGGGATTTCTTGGTCAGCCTTTAAAGATACATCCAACACAGTCACAGGATCCAATAATATATAACAGGAAAAGACCTTAAAGCTTATCCGCTCTAATCCTCCCTCTACAGATGCTGAGAAAGAGGAAATGACATGTCCAGATCCCACAGATAGTCTCCGAGCAAGGAGCAGAACCCACTGTTCTTGACTCCCCATCCAGTGCTCTTTCTCCTACCCCATGGCCTCCACATTGCCTCCTTTTTTCCTGCCCTGCCCAAAGTAGCCCCTTAGGACATTTCCTTCTGAAATCCAGGACAGTCAAATCTGAGAATCCCAGCTCAAAATCAGAGTAACTTTACAATTTTGGAAACTTGACTAAATGGTGGGTCAGGAAATCTGCATTTTATGTCTCCTGATATCAGGATGTGGACAGAGTACAGAATTTGACCCCTGGTACAACTAAATTTTTAGAGTGATCACATGCCTTTCTTTATACTGTATTTGGCAGAATGCAAAGAAAAAAATAATATTCATCTTAGGAAAACCTTGCTAACAGCAAATTTGCTGGCAACCTTATTTCCTCTCGCTTTCTTGGAAGAAACCAAACGAAAAAGCAGCTGTACAAATTAGCCCTGACCAACAGGCCCGGGACCAAAACAAAACAAAAGAAAGCCAAAAACAGATCAGGCTAAATATTTAAATCAGAATGGAAAATATATCCAACTACACGCCTACTGGAACACTTGACACTGCTTATCTCCACTTGATTATCGACAACATCCCCTTTGCAGGAGGCCAGGACAGAGCTGGGGACAGTTTGACCGAAATTTTTCAGCAATATCCCGAGCCCCTTCATCTGCATTCACAGATTTTTTGATAGCCCTGTCGAATCGCAGCAAAACCATTCATTCTGCTTATGGGAGTCAAATTAGAACCATAACAAAATGAAAATGCACTTAGTAGGTCATCAGTCAACACCAGGCACTGGGCCGATGCTGGAGGAGGACAGGAGTGGGAGAAGAGATTTCTGCCTGTCCCCCAAAATGAGATGGCAAAGGGCAAGAGCACACTTGAGGTAGGAGAGTATGTATGTATATTGAATACCAGTCTTTCTAGAATACGGGATTCCTTTCAGGGTGTCATGGAACATTTGGTTGAAAAGGGAAGAGTGGAGACAGATTGTGGAGACAGTGAAGGGTTTTGTGGATGTGAGAGGCAGATGAAACTCATGTCAGGGAAATCTTTCTTCACTGTACCCTCAGCAGTGGATTAGGTGCTCCCTTCTAAGATCCCATAATCCCCTGGGCCTTATCAGAGCACTCTTTATGCTTGCCTGTAATTCTCTGCTTACTTGTACTTCTTCCCCTCAAATTGCTTTCCTTCCAGGAAGAGTTATGTCTGTTTTGTATATGGGCTTAACACATTGTCAGCACTCAGAAAATATCTGTGGGATGAGATGGGGTGGAATGGGATGGGGGAGAAATTCTTAGTTCTTTGGAAGAGCAATCTGGAAGAGAAGGCAGGGACAGATCAGTTTCTGCCCTAGTGCAAACAGGCAGAAATATGGCCCTGACCCAAAGCAATAGCAGTGGGGATGGAGAAGGGGGAGTGTCAGATCCATTTTGAAGGAAGAATGGATGGTAATTGGGGACCTTCATTAACATGGACCTGAGGAAATAAGGCAAAATGGCTGTGCAACTGGAGGAGGTTCCCTACGAGACAGTATAGTAGAGCTTACAGACCCCCCTTGAATTAGTGAGCCCCACTTCTACTTCATGGGCAATTTGTCATGGATCCAGTTGTCTGTGGGGGCCCTGGCCTTTCTGTACTTCTCATATCCAGAAGTGAAATGGACTAGACCATTGCTGAGGAGACTTTGCCCAGCTGTCTCTGCCAGCTGTGCAGAGCCGCCAGAGAGCCTGCACTGACCAGTGAGACCAGGCTGAAGAGTGATGACCTGCTATTTGGTTATCTTAATCCTCTGGTCTCAGTTCAGCTCCCACCACCTGGAGGTGTCACACAAAGAAGTCCAAAACAAAAGAAAAATGTCAGCCTAAGAAACAAGAGTCTCCTTTTCCTAGCCATGCCTGTTTCGTTCCACCTTCAGTCCTTGTGCGGCTCAGGAAGGGAGGGGTGAGAGAAAACCATGGAACTTTTCAAAATCCCATTTTCCAAAGGCTAAATCAGATTCATTCTGTGTCTCCTGCACAGACTGCATTAGTCTGGGTAATGTAAACACTGTGAGGCCACAGCTGTCTGCCAGCTGCAACGTTGAAGCCCGTTTCAGGGGGCATGAAAAAACCTGTCTGTAACTATCACAGATGAGAAGTGTTAGCTAATGAATGGTCCCTGCTGAGTCCAGAGCCCAGCTGAGTTATTTCAGTCTTGAGCCTTAGCAGAGATTTTTATTGGGTAACAAATCTCAACTGCTCCAGTCACCCTCGAGACCTCAGATCTCAGCCTGTCGCTCAATCTCCCCCAAACTTAATTCACTCTGGGGACAGTCCTGATGGCAGCTCAAGTCTTGGCATTTGGAATGTTCGGTAACTGCTTCCCAGGGGGCAGGGCAGGGAGCGTAACAATACCATGAGCTTCACTAGGGTCCCTCCAATCATACGGAGAGTGGGTTTGTCAAGAGCTGACTTTCAATGGATTCCACCAGAGCTGGTTGGCTTTGAGTGGCCTGACCAAGTTTAGGTTGGCTTTAAGTTGGATGCCTCTATTCTTGCTGGTCCTTGGCCTCATCCTTCTGGTTCTCGCTGGCACCTTTCCACACCTTATGTTCTTACTCCTCATACTTTGAGCTTAGGTCAGGGGCAAGGCCAACAAAGCCAACGCACAGCCAACTGGGGTGAGATGAGGGATAGCGCCCAGACATGTTGCTGGAAGCCTGCCTAGAGAGTGTGTGCACCTCACAGCAATACCCTTCGGCCTGCCCTGGGGTATCCCAGAGCTGTTCGTGAATTAGAGACACACAAAAGAGACTAAGGGGCTAAATCCAAGCCAGAATTATTTTCTTGAATACCTATTATGGCCAGGCGCTGTAACAGGCATGGGGGTTCCATCTCCGATGCACACCAGCTAGCCGCAGCTACTGTGCGCTCTCACGTGCTTTGCTACAGGCAAGGCACATGCTGAGTAATTTCTCTGCACCATCCTTGTTTAATCCTCATGGCAACTGGATGAAGTAGGTGACAGTGGTGTCCCCATTTTAAAAATGAGTAGTCTGAGACTCAGAGAAATTGAGTAACTTGTCTAAGGTCACACTAGTAATTAAGATTCCAACATAGTGCCTTCGTGGTATGTGCTGCCTGCCCTATCTTGCCAGCTCTTAAATCCTGACTGTGACAAACCCCGTCGGCAAGGACCTTGTTAAAATATCCATGTGTTGCCAGGGACACCCCTAGCGTTTATAATGTCCTTGGGCACACCCCGAGTTTTCTTTAGTTCCCAGAGAACTGAACATAACCCTACCTCTTTCTCTCCCACTCATAAGAGCACATGAGAATGTTAGTGAGAATTATTTATAGAGAAAACCTTGAGTCTGCTTGAATTTATTTTTTTAAGATAACCATATCCAAACTTTGGCATTTGATTATTAGTAACGAGTGATCTTTGATTGTTCAACACCAGTGTGTCCTGACATCAAAGATGAGAAACTCTGATGTGAATGATCTACCTCATGTCCCAGTTAGAGGCTCCAGAGGAGTCTAATTTGGCTTGATTGGTTCCAGTTTGTGGGTGAATTCCCCCATGAGGCAAGCTCCCCCTGGGGACTGAGGATATGCTTGTGTCAAACAAACATCCAAATGGCCTTCATGAGGCAAACTCGAAGGCTATGTTCCTGATGTCTGGACTTTTGAACAGTGATTCTGCTGTATCCGACCAGGGACCCTCATGTCCCACCCATATGTGTGCAAGACATAGCAAGGGCCTGACCGAAATTCTGCAGCAAAACTCAGGAAAAATGAAAATGAAAACGGGAATGGGGCCATTCTTTTATAGACTCCAGGAGACGTTTGAAATATCTGCGAGTAGGAGCAGGACTCAGGAAAGTTCAATGGAACCGAAGGAGACATATAGTGATACTCAACAGTCAGCCTCTATAATAATAATAATAATAATAATAGTAATAACAATAATAATTGTACTGCCCAAATTCAAATAAGAAGAACAGCTGTTCCTCATGTGTTATGAGTTGAAAATCATTCCTTCATGTGGGATCAGTTAAAATCAAACTTGGGCCTTAGTGTATGTTTAATATAAGAACGCTCAATAAAAAGACTTTGGAGGTGAAATCCAGGCAAGGGCATGCTATAATCATCTGTGAAAATAATCAATCATTCAATGTTTGCCTGTAAGAGATCAAGGGATGTGAACATGTGAGGATGGCCATTGCCGGGAATGGAGGTGGTGATAGAAATGTTCTTTGCCATCAAATATGACCTCAGGAGGAGAGAGAGAGTGAGAGAGATCGAGGAGAGAAAGAAGCAATTGTTTTGTTATTTAATATACATTAGTGGAATTGTCAAAAATAGACTGTTAAGAAATATATGAAACTGTCCTGCAGAATAGCTAATTTCACTTGGACCAGCCCAGCTCGAGTCTTGGTCTCTGCCTTCAGGACCCCATCCACACCAGAGGAACCTAATGGGAACCATGATGTAACATTATCACTCACTGATGTGGAACCAGGCTCAAGAGTCTCTTAGAGGTGCCCAAGCTCACACAGTGAATTCACCCCCAGGCAGAGCTGAGATGTGAGCCCTGCCTTTCATTACTCCACTCTGAGAGTCCACAAAATGAAAGAGGCAGAAATCGAAATGGAGTATAGGAAAAATTATTACCCCTTCACAATGATAGCATACAATCAGGATTCTACAAGGAAAAGTAAATAAAACTGGAATGCCCTTTCATTCCACTGCTCCAGCTAACAGCCTTTTTTTTCTTTTCTAAGAATAAGTAGAGTAAAATAGTCAGCTGATCCAAAAAGAGAGAAACACAAAACAGACAGCCATTAAGAAAGTCTTAATGAAGCCAAGAAAGGGTCAAGGGCACTGGGAGATTGCCTTCCAAGGCCAGGCAGAAAAGATTAGAGTAAACTAGTTGGGAAGACGAAGGCAAAGACAGGATACCATATGATTCAAGTCTATAGAGAGACTCCTGAAGGTCATGGGACCAGAGGACTTAGACACGTCCTCCAGATTTTAGAGTACCAGATAGAGGGGCAGCCATTTCCGTGCATATCAGGAAAAAATAGACAAATGAAAGGCAGCCTGCACAAAATGCATCATTACCGTCCATTGTCCATTACTAGATGCCCCATAAGCATGAAGGGAACGTGCAAGCTGTTTTTATTCCAAAAGCATTTCTCAGAAAACTTCAACTGATTCCTGGCTTATTATTATTCATAATAAAATCTACCGTTTATTGAGCATTTACTATGTGTCAAGCATTGTGCTGTGCTCTTTACATGGTTTTCTCATTTCATCCTCACAGCCACCCTGTGATGTAGGCACTACCTCCATTTCTCAGATGAGGAAACTGAGGCTTAGAGAGGTTAAGTCGCCCGCCCCAAGTCAGATAGCTTGTCAGCGGTAGAACTCAAACTCAGATCCAGAGCCCAGAAACACTCTGCCAACTGCCTCTTGAAACCATGATGGCTTGGTTGTTAGGGGCTCTCCCTCTGGCAGGAAAGAGAGCTGGCAAGTGATGTTTTAGAATGTTCACTTTGGGAAAGATGAAGTGGAAGGAGAGACCATGGCAAGCAGGGAACTACTTAGGAGGCTGAACCAATGGGAGACAACGAAAAGAAAAAGCTTGTGTTCAATAACTGGAAGGAGAAATTCATAGACCCTAAAGTTATTGTGCTGGCCTTTGCTTTTATCATTTATTATGCAAGGAGATCTCCCTATCACAGTACATATACGTGCATCTTACCCTTTAGGTGACTGCTAGAATTCCATTCTGTGGGTGTATCACTATTCCAAATGCTACTTCAATGAACACCATGGATGTACACATATCTCTGCACACTGGTACAAGTTTATCTGCTGGGTAAATTCCAAGCAGTGGGATTTCTGGGCTCCAAGAAACGTCTTTCAAATTTTGATAAACATTTTGGGGAAGACTTTTATGGTTGAGATGATTATTTTAAATTAGAAATGGGGAAAACCTTCCTTAGTAACATTTGAAAATGACATATCATAGCAGAAATAAATGGGTTGGCCACCATTCAAAAGTGGAATTAAAAAAAAGCACAGGGCCTTCCATACCTTTCTAAACTGACCAAACACCAATGTTGCCATCGCTAATGAAAGGAAGAAAGGGAACAGAAGGCATGGTAACCCCTCGGGAACCATTTTCAGATGTTGGAGATCTGGTAACGCATCTCTCTTCATTACTTAATTTTAGAGGAAGTGGAACTAAACTGGAGTATTGAACAGCTGGATGGCTGTGGCTGTCATTTAATAGAGGAGACAGCCTTTTAAGAGACTCCCAGAGGAAAGTTGGCAAACTGAATGGAGGGCAATTCTCAGATATAATAGCAACTTGACTTTGTTTGTAGCTTTGGAGAAGGTTAGCTATTGTTTGAATCTAAATGACATCTTGCAAAGGGAAGGGAAGGGAGACTCAAGTATTATTAACATTAAGTACAATGGGCTGTCCCTCCAAGTGACACTTCCATACACTGCTAGTAGAGCCAATTCTGTTTGGCAAATGCCCAGCACTAACTGCCTCCAGCCAAAAAGCTGCCTGGCCCTGGTGCTTGGATCCTGGGCCTCTTCAGAGAAGAAAGCTGAGGGCTCTCTCTCCCGGATAGACAGTCAGGTTGCAACAGAGCCAAATGAAAGAAGCTTTTTGGGAGAGACCCAGAAGTGGAGACAATAAGCTTGTTTTCTTAAATGTTCACAAAAGGTACTGGAACTGTATATCGTCATTTCATTCATTCATTCAACAGGTATTTATTGGGCATCTAGTCACTTTGTCCAGGCACTGTCTATAGACAACACAGTGTTGAACAGAACAGAAGTGGCCCTTGCTCTCATGAATCTTCTGTCTCACAGGAGACATTAGAAATAAACACACAAACATAAAAAGAATATGTAATGACTAATGGTAACAAGTGCTCTAAACAGAGAAGAATACCTAGATTCTGCCAGAGAGACCATACCAGTAGATTCCAGGTCTGAGTGATCAGAATAACCTCACCAAGGGGGTGGCTATGTGGGTAAGAACTTTGGGGATTCAGGCTCTTGAAGTTGCTGGTCAGAGCTTGGAGGCAGGAAGCTCCCTGAGAGTTGCACTACCTTTTGCACACCACTGTACAAACCAAAGTACTAAAGGAGCTGTGGGACCAAGGGGGACTCCAGAGACCAGCCTGAAAGTTGTCAAATGAGGATCCATGGTGATTGCCTACTTGTAGTTCCTGCCAGCTCAATCAGGTGAGCTTCCAAAGTATTCCTTAAACCCTCGAGCCTCAGAGAATCATTTTCCAATGATTTCCATTTCTGCAAATCACTTTCCATCTGCCAAGGATGCCTGCTTGCTGAAGAGCCGTGCCTCACCTTGGTTAGGGTTAAGGATTTAGACAGTTCTGGCCTTTAGGAAAAGTGTGAGCAGCAATGGAGAGTGAGAGCAAGAACTGGAGCCAAGGAAGCAGCCCCTGCCAACAACTTCCGTTCTTTCCTTTTCCTTCAGCATGGCTGCCCAAGGAGCCCCGAGTGGCTATTGATGGTGATCTGTTTGTTTCGCAATTGACAAAGAAGGAGGGAGCCCTTTCTAACATTTTTGCCCAGAGGCCCCAGATTTCTCAGTCTGAAACTGCCAAATACGCAACTTTGGGTGGATATTTGGCTGAATCACTTTGAAGGGCCTGTCAGTGCCTAAAATGGAAATTGTTAGAAAGCAGAGGAGGGTGGTTGCCAGCAACCATGAAATGGTAATGACCAAATCATTTATTTTTGCAATGAAATGTCATCCCCTAACACTATGAAGACAGGGTTTTCTCTGGGGTTTTTTTTCCCCCTGGCTTGAAAGTACTGACTACCTATAAAAACTTGCAAAAGTGACTCCGTGTGCCATGCACCGCTGCACACATGCCCCTAGTCTCCTCTCCCACCCTTCTGTGCATCATAGACCAAGCTCCCTCTGCGGTCCTGGAGGCCAGCTGCAACTTGGATTGAGTTAAGCGGTTGGCTGATTGTGAAAGGTAATCAGGCTTTAACCACCCTATAAAATGAAGGCGAGTTCATTTGGTTATTTATAAGACGCTGTGTGGCCGACCTTACTGCATGGGAAAGCCTGTACGCAGTAATAGTCTATACCCAGAAACGTGCTATGGGTCGTTTAACAATCTGTTCAAGTCTAATTCGAGTTTCACCTGGGCAACAAGACATTTAATAAGATTTTACAATTTGTATCAGCTCAGTAGCAGGCAAATCAGGCAAGAGCTCCAATTCTGTATCTTTCATCTTAAAACTCTGACACACTTTTTTTTTTTTCTGAGTTTAAAAGGAAGGGATGGAAAATCCATTGTGGGTTGACACTGGGAAATGGAAGAGGATCTACTATTTCTTTCAAAACAGCCATTAAGGTACAGCTCCCTAAGGCCAATTCCTGGGTGGCTTTAACCACACGCAAAGCCCCAGGTCCCTCTTTTCGTTTTTTCCATATTGACCCCTGCTTAACGATCAGTGAAAATTTATACTCCCATAAAGTTCACTTAAAAATAATACTCTCAAGCCTTTTGGCTTGAAAATATTTCAATAACGTCTGCACACTCAATACCGAAATGTAAGATGGTTCCATTCAGCTCTCTTTGCAGATGACTTGGAGAGGTCTCTTTGGATCACAGACATCGGTCAAAAGTTTTTGATCTGCATCTTTTTCAACAAAAGTGGTTTCCCCCAGTGTTGTCTATGACTGTTAGTGTGGGATCCATTTGGTAAGCAAGTCTGGGGTTAAGAAAGGCAATGGGGACATTACCATTAGGCCATGACTTTTGATCATCTGAGTAGGGCAGTTGCTTGATATCTCACTGCATTGAAGTCCATGCTTACGGAATCTGTATTATTCAATGGGTCACTGGAAAAAGCGGCTCTGGTGTGAGTGAATCTCTCCTTTAATGTCCCCTGTAGGGTTGGCTCAAAGAGCAGTTATAAATCAGGCCAACTCTGGAATTTCTGCCCCTTTCCCCACCTTTTAAGTCTGACCCCTCAAAATCCTCAGTCTACATATATCTAATACCACTCTCTCTCTCTCGCAGCCTCAGTTTCCTCATCTGTAACATGAAGAACTTTAACTAGACAAGCTAGTTCTAGATGGACAAGCTAGTTCTCCCCGAGCTGTGACATTGGGCAAATCTAATGGATTTACAGCCCAGGGGAATGTGGCCATTTTCCAACATTCTGTTTAGTTTTGGGAAACCCGTCCTATATAATGTTCTTTCCCTCTGTTTCCCTTTCAAGAGGAAAGGACCACCCATTTCCAGTGTTACAAAGTCAACACTCTTCAGCTCTTCATGAGGAAGCGTTTTTCTTTATGGAAGGGGCACAGAATGCCTCGGAAACCAGGCAGGCAACTGCACCCAACAAGGGATGCAGGCAAGTGAGGTGTGGGTGGGGCCAGGCCGTCCTTAGAGCAGCCAGGATCATACGCACATACCTCGTTCCTCCCATGAAGCTGGCCTCACTCAGAAGTATGATGATTCAGAGCAGAGATCCCTGAGCCAGCAGTCCTGGGTTAGAATACCAGCTCTCTTGCTTACTAGCTGTTTACTTTGTGCAAGTGCCTCAGTTTCCTAATCTGTAAAATAATAGAACTGAAGAGTAATAATGCAGAGTATTGTTGGGAAGATTAAATGAGCATGTAAAGTGCTTAGGACAGTATCTAGCCCATATATACAAAATGCTCAGTAAATGATAACCATTTTTATTATCAGTTGCATATGTCCGGGTATGGATCGAGGAGTGGAGAAGGTTGCACTATTCTGGGTCATCCTCCCTCTCTTGTCCAAGACTCTCTGTGGCCTAGGACAACTTGCATTGAAATGTCTGCCCTGGAATAAGTGACTTTCTTTTTACAGAACTCACTTGTCTGATAGAGGACTATCCCAGCCTTGGCTTCCTTAAATACACAAGTCAGTGATAATGACTGTAAGGATGGAAAAATATCTGGCCAGAGGGAAATTGCGGTTATTTAAACCCAAGCAATTGCCTCCCACATTTGCAGAGGACATACAAGAACTCAAAATTGAAGATTCTCGATGGTGACGAGTTATCTTCCAAAGAACAATTTCTTGGGGTTCTCCATATCTATAGAGCTCCAAAAAGAGAAAATAGAGGGATCATGGTCGGACCCAAGGAATGCATTTTTGCTATGGATGGATAAAATGCTGGGCCAGATTCCTAAAATGGGTTATGTAGTCTCTCTCCCTCACAATTTAGGAAAAGAATGGCTGGCCATCTGTCCTAGATGGTTTTGGAAAACATCAAAGCAGGAAGAGCCCTTAGAGGTCATCTGATCCAAACTTCTATTTTAAGGACAAGGATGCTAAGATATAGCCAAGTATTGGCAGGACCAGGACTTAAATCCTAGGCAAAAAGATCGCACCACTATACCATAGTGGTCCGTCTTAAGACATTTCGAACTGCTGTCCCTTCCATTTCTGGAGTTCTCAGTAGTACCAGCATACTAAAAAGCAATTGAGGCCCACCCAGAAGGACCCAAAGGTACTAAGCAGTGCCCACCTTGCAACTCCTCTGATTGTGGGGCTGTGGTTGGCTCCTCACTCAACTAACTGGTCTTCTTAGCTTACCATTTGAAAGCAGCTGTGGTTAAAACAGAGCTTGCTGACTCAGCCCATGTACTAAGGATGACTAAACACAAGAATTTCCTGTGGGGGGATGGAAAATATCTTTAAAATACATTTGTTTCAGGGAACCATTCTGATCAGTCAGGAGCTGGCCCACCGTGGGCCCGTGAGGAAAAGCAGCAGGCTGTCCCCGCTCAGCACCAAGGCAGGATTTGCAGATGTTTCCTTTCCTTTTTTCTAAACAACACTGTGGCTGTCTCGGCACCATTTTGGTCTGGCCGGTATTTGTGCAGAGCTTCATCTGCCAACTGGTACAGCCCAAAGCCAAGGGGAACGGATATCTCCCCTGACCAGAGGAGCCTTTTACATTCCCCTACTAAGAGGCCTTCCCCCAAGGGTGGATCGGGCCTGATCTGCTTTATCTCAAGACAGTTTCAATTGTGAGCCCACCTTGAACTCAAAAGAGAGGATCATTTATGCTGACTGATCAGAAAACAATGTGGGCTGGCTTCCATCTCCAGGGTGCACTCTGGGGAGTTTGCAATCTGGAGTAAAGTCATCATTTTCAGGTCTGAATACCACACAGACACTGGACAACTTTAGGAAAAGAACATTGACCTTCGGTTTGATTGCTCACCAGCTTAAGGCATTAATGCAGAGAAACCAAAATTTGGATAAATATTCCAAGACTCCTTGGCTGGGAAGGAGTCTGCCTTGCTCAATTAGAAACTCAGAGACACCTGGTGCATTTGGGGGTGACACATTCTCTTTCATAACTTGCGAATTAGAAAAGGGGGGCGGGGAAAGGGGGAGAGCGAATGTGCTCGGCCATCTTCCGAAAGCCATATACAACTTGAACAGTTCAGGCATTGAGGCGTCCAGTCCGAGGGACCTGTCTCATCCCCTCCCCATTCCCACCCTCGCGTTCACATGGAGAAAACAGGACCACTGCCTTAGAGGTCTCAAAGAGGGTCAAGGATTTATTGTTCATCAGTGAGTAACAATTTCTTTTTCCAATGGGAAGAGTGCTCTGGGACAGGCAATGCGGTGTAATGGAAAATAACCTGGTCTGGTATAGGTGGAAGGGGTGGGGTGGAGGAGTGGGAATGGGGGAGAAGTAACATCCCAGTTCCTTGGCCACCTAGCAGCATGAGCTTGGAAATGTTATTTTACTTTTCTAAGCCTGTTTCTGATTCTGTAAGCACTTACTGAACTTACTGACAATGCCTGGTAATAATAAAGACAATAACACTAAATGTTTTCTGAATGGATGAGTAAGAGAGAGAGCAAAGGAAAGAGGGAGTGGATGAAGGCATGATGGGCCCAAAAAGATTTGTACACCTCATGGGGTTGATTTGAAGCTTAAATAAAGTAATGGCCATGAGTTCTCATGTTCATCTGGCCCTTAACAGTTAATGAAGTACTTGTATGCTCACTATCTTATTTGAATCTTACAAGACACCATGAGATGAGCAGGGCAAGGGGATTGTTACCCATCTGGATAGAGGGAATTAAGGCTTAGAGAGGCAATGCAATATATAATGGAACCAGGGCTCCTGATCCAGGCTGGTTCTACTATGCTAGTTCTACGTTGCCACACAGCCTTTAACTTGCAAGTGAGGTTTCTAAGGAGAAAGTGCTGTAGGAACATTGCACCGAAAATCTTGCAAGTCCGTCTATGCTTTGCAACTAAGCATCTAACATGAGTGCTGAAGTTACCAGCTCAAACTTTGGAGCTGAATTCAGAAGAAAAGCTACCAGACTATGACTAACAACGCTATTGAAAATTGCAGTAAGACCTTGTCTGTTCAAAATATTCGAGGCCAGGGGAAAATGGCCTTGGAATGAATTGGGTTGGAATTAGCTCTTTTTTTTTTTTTGTAAAAGAACAAATACAGCCTCCAGTTGGCAGGGAATTTGCAGTTGCTGTTTGGGATAGCATCTGCCAACATAAGGGTTGACTGTCAACTCAGGTAAGCAAGCCAAAATATACATAATCTGCCCAATCAGATGCCTGACCCCTCGTGAAGCCATCAGCTCCTTAGCAGGAGTGGACTAGTGGTCTGAATCCTCTCCAGGCTGACATAGGTCTTAGAACCCTTGAGACCTGACACTGAGTAGGGCTGTTGAGCCCTCTAGTCCAATCACATCTAACGCAGCCACCCTTGTCTGCTGAGTGCCTGCCCACCCTCCAGTTTGGGGAACTCTCTGTGTAGTTCCTAGCAACATGTTTCTGGCTGGTTGTGATGATCATCCATGCCCTCATCATTTCTGACTGCATGGGTACTAAGGGAATGTTGATTGAAAATGCACCTCAAGAAATTAGACATGTTCCTGGAAAGTTATATGCAAACACAATTTTCATAAAGCAGATCATGGTTTTTGTGCCCTAGGTTGGCCTGTTATTTATTTATTTATTGTTTTGTTCAGTTGGGGTTTTTTGTTGTTGTTTCCTCGTTTGTTTGTTTGGGAAGTGCACGGGCCGGGAATCGAACCCGGGTCTCCCGCATGGCAGGCGAGAGTTTTACCACCGAACTACCCTTGCAACCAACCCCTCCATGATTTTTCTTTTCTGAAACTATATACAGAGTTGTGCAAGTGTTTACATTTATGCATTTTTCTGCAGAGAGGGTCGATAGTTTTTTTCCCAGAGCCTCAAAGGAATGCACCCCAGAAAAGGTGAAGAATCACAAGGAAGGCAGAACTGTAGTTGTGTTTGTGAATCACTAGATAGCCAAATCCTATGTGATTTATTAAGAAGGTGGCTTTGTCTCTGTCAGTTGTCATCATCTGGTTCTTTTCCCTTCTACTGCTCCTGAAGGATGGTTGCCCGTGATGGGTGCCGAACTCTGATTCTCTTTCTGCCCTATGTGCAGCTTAATAACAGCCCTGAAAATAGGAATTGAGTAATGATTGCTGCAGACGAGAATAAGGCATAATTTACTAAAATTTCCAAGTTTTATATTTATTTGTGTCACTTGCATCTAATTACTTGTTAACGCTGATGTAAAATTACAATTCACTTCCATCTCTTGGATTTTCTATGTCATTGCAAATATATTTTTTTGCAGAAAGATTATTGACTTTTCTTAGGTCACAGAGCTAATTTCTGACAGTACACAGAAAAATATCCTAACTCCAGATCCTGAGCTCTAAATTACTACACAACATCTCTCTTATATTACATGTTACATTTTTAAATTTAAAAATGGGATTCTTTGTAATCTCCTTCTTTCACTTAACAATATACTGTAATAACTTTCCTATATGTCTAAATATCATTCAATAACATTACTTTAATGGATAAATAAAACTCCATCATTAAAGAATAATAATTAACATTTATAAAGTACTTAAAATATGTCAGGTAACTTAACATGGACTATTTCGTATATATCATATATAAGCATGGGATCAGAATTAGTGGTTGTTGCCATTACGTCAGTTCAAAACCTCCAGCTTCCCACTCTGCTAGCTGTGCCATCCCTGACCAGCTTTGGAGCTATGGAATCTGCATGGAGTGCTATGGCATCCAATGCAAAATGCCCATGTCTTAATTATGTTGGTAAGAAGCAAGCAGTAATGATGGTAGGAGTGGCCCTTGATGTTGGCAGAGGTGCCTGGGGAGGGGGTCCCAAACTTACTAGTGTAAATAAAGGGCTCAAGAAAAACTGTGCTTTAGTTTCCTAGAAGTATTTAGATGATACTGGAATCCAAGGAAAACCCTGACAGAGGAGACACTTTAGGAGGTACAGAAAACAAAGAACAGACAACATAGGTGGGTTTAGACCAAGGAGGTATAGTGAAAACATCAACATCAATATGTGGCTCAGAAATTTGATCTCTTCCATTGATGCACAATGTCCACTTAATGCATAACGATATTTACTTCAACTGGTTACCTACATTTTGAAAGCACTGGAGAACAGCAGTTAATGCATCACACGTGGCTCTCAGAGTAGCATCAGAGAATATATTTTGCTCATTCTTTCAGTCAAACTCCAGAAATGATTATTGACTGGCTACTATGTGCCAGGCACTCTTCTAGGCAGTCACCGAGGCAGACATGATCCCTGACTTCATGCAGCTTGCAAGTCAAGTGGGGGAGGCAGGCATTGAACAAATAAACCTCCTGAATAATAATTTAACTCCAGCTGTTATAAGTGGTGCTAGTGAAGAAGTGCAAGGGGCTATGAACATATATGACAGGGGACCATGACCTGGAGAGACAGGGTGAGATGGCTTCCCTAAGGAAGATAAGGCATGATGGTTAAGTAGGACTTAACGAGGCAAACTGTGTGTGTGTGTGTGTGTGTGTGTGTGTGTGTGTGTGTGTGTGTACCCATGTGTCTTTGCATGTGTGTGTGTCCCAAAGGACGTGGTAGGTGATGACAGTGACACTCCCAGAAGAAAGAATGACTCCATTATTTTATTGTGGTAAAATACACATAAGATTTAACATTTTAATCATTTTAAAGTACAATTCCATGGTATTTAGTGCATTTGCAGGACTGTGCAGTCGTCATCACTATTTAGTTCCAGAACATTTTCATCACTCCAAAAGAAAACTCTTTCCCCCTTAAGCAGTGAATCCTCATTCTCTCCTCCCTTCAGACCCCAAAAAACACTAATCTGCTTTCTGTCTCTATGGATTTGCCTGTTCTGAAACCTTTTGTTTCTGGCTTCTTTCGCTTAGCAAAATGTTTTCAGTATTCATCCATGTTGTCGCAGGAATCAGTAGTTCATTCCTTTTTATTGCTGAGCAATATTCCATTGTACGGATATAACCTTGTGTTTATCCATCCATCTGTCAATAAGCGTTTGGACTGTTTCTACTTTTGACTATTGTGGATAATGCTGCTGTGAACATTAGGGTTTGCTTGAATAGCTGTTTCCAATTCTTTGGGGTATATAGCTAGGAGTGGACTTGCTGGGTCATAAAGTAGTTTTATGTTAAACTTATTGAGGAACCAGAACCACTTTTCTGGTTGAAAAGAAAAACTCAACAATCAGAAATGCAATTATTTGAAGTTATATTTTAAAATATTATGATAAGTAGTCCGGCCAAAATGATGACCAAATGAATCCTACTCTCAAGGAGGAGAATAAAAGTGAGTTATTCAGTACAAACCCATCACTACAGGAGAAAACCACCCCAATACCATTTTCTACTGGCCAGCCTAGGGCTCAGCATGAGCCTCCTCAAGACTGAGACTGGACTGATTGTCCTTGTAGCCTCAAGTCCCCACTAACAAACACGAGTGATACCCACATCCAACTATGAACCCCTTGAGGGCAAGGGCATAGCTGAGTCGTCTCTGGCATCCCAGTGCCTGGCACAATTTGTTGGCAGGAGGAAGAAGGAAAGCTACCGAACGTCCTGGGAGAGATGGTCTTGAGCACAGTCCCTCTTTGCCATGTCCCTGCCATGTACTGAGCTACTCCTATCCCCGCAATGACCTCCTTGCTAACATGCATCACACTGGGGGGCACCACCACTGTCACTCAGTGATGAGCAAGCCAGGTTACCAGACTCTTCACAGGAACAAATTGGCCAACAAAATTTGTCAGACCCAGGTACCCCGATTCTGGTTTTGAACAACACAATCATCATTACTTTGGGCAAATCCCTTGTTCCTGGACATTTGTACTTCTCCACTGTAAAATGGCAATCCTATCACTGGTTCCTAGTCACCTCACAGCAGGGTGGGGAGAGTCAAAGCCCTGGGCTTGGGGACTTCTCACCGAGAGGGCACTGACTAGACATGATCCCCTTGGGCCTGTCACTGCTATTGACACTGAGAACACCGCCAGTGTAGGAACAAATGCTGTCTTTGTCATGAGCTCAACTATAGGGGCCTCTCCTTCCCCAAGCTGGCAGCTGAGGCTAAGTACTTGAGATCCCTGGGCCAGCTGTTATGAAGTAAACACCAGGCAGTAGGTTAGGCAGGATTCAGAACTGGGCGAAAAGCCAGGCCTGAGTGGAAGCACTGATAGAAGGGGAGTACAAAAGGTGGCAAACAAGTGTCTTCTGAGGTGGTTTACAAAAAATACCATCTTGCTTCTAAGGTAGACAAAGCATTAAAGGGAGGGGGGTGCAGAAAAATTCCTGCTTTAATTCACTAGAGCAGAACATTCTAGAATTTAAAAAGCACTGTGATCGGTGTTTCCCAAGAGACTTCCCTTGAAGTGTAGAAAGCTAGCCACACCCTGTGAAGTTAGCTGGGAACTTTTATAAAAAACAATGTTGTTTCCACTGAGGAAGAAAGGTAACCTGGTATAAGGGTGTCCTTATTCTCTAAACCTCAGACCATGTATGATAAGTTTAGGGGCAAGTGAGTCTGCAGGCCCAGGCAAAGGGAGAGGAAATACTTGGCAAAAGGAAGATGTTATTAGCTTCCTTGCTGGTCAATGTGGAAGGTCTTCCCTATGAAGTTTGTGTGGTCAGAGTTGGGGGTCTGCTTCACCCTTCTTCCTACCAGAATTGCTAAACCATACCGAGATACCCTTTTAATTTGATGATGGCTGGTAAAAGTTTCCAAGTGGGCCGATCTTCTGTCATACTTGATGGATTTCAGTAAAACATGGTGCGTGCTTAGCGGTTGTGGTTGGTGAGGAAACTGGTCAAACCCAGTGTCTTAAATCAAAAGACAATGCAGTAGGATTCTGAGCACACAAAATAATAAGTCAGTCAGCTAACAGTAGCTGCCAAAGGCAGCTTATCAGCCAGTTTTTACAAATGGAGACCCCAGTTTGGGCTCTAACATAGCCTTGACCAACTTCAGGATGCCTATGGTATTGTGTCATGCATACTTATGTCAGGAACCACTTCCAAAATTTTGAGTCATCTCCCAGGACAACAAAACCATGTCAGCATGTTAATTATACCTCTGGTGTCAACCCAGGGAATTTTTGCCAACCCTGGTGCCTGGAAATGTTTTCGCTTGACCTAGGAAAAGCTAAGTTGCAACAAGAGCGAAGAGGAGCCCTGAGCTCCTGTCCCAGCTTGGTCGCCAGTTAACTACATCATTCCAAATGAGTCTTTTAACCAATCTAGCTGTTGGTTTCTTCACTGGCTGAAAAGAGACTGTTTAATTTAATGATTGAGTCCCTCCCCAGATTTAAAAATAAAGAATGTCTGATTCTTGGCTTTGCATTCAACAAAGAATCACCGTTAATATGCAAAAAAAAAATTGATGTTATAATGTTTTTAGGTCTGAAAGGGATCTTAAAGATCACAGGGTCTGCCCCTTTATCAGAAACCCAGGCCCAGAGAGAAGGAATTCATTCAACTAGTGAAGAAGCAGGATTAGAAATCACTTTTCTCCATTCCCAATCCAGGGCATTTTCTGCTGTATTTATGTTTAAATTAAAGTAAGACATGAGCATGTTTCTTTTTTGCTCTTAAAATATAAATAGTACAGAAGAGCTTGTCCTAAAAACTGACAGTCTCTGGCCCCACATTTCCCCATCCTCAGTTGTGATCACTTACAATGGGTTCTGTTTTCAGTTCATCTGTTGGTTACTTTTGTATCTCTCTAAATAATATGGCTTTACTCCTATTTCTTTTTTTAAACTTCTAATTAAAAAAAGCTTTTAATTTTGAAATGATTTTACTTACATGACAGTTGCAAAAATAACACAAAACATATATGTTATTTTTCACAAAAAAGAAAAAAGTGATAATAAAAAATATATATATTTCTTCTAGCCTCCAATGTTCTGGAGCAGCTAGAAGGAAAAATCTGAGAAACTCTGGGATCTGTCCTATAACTACTTATTGAAGAGTGCTTTGAAAACTACTGCTTTTTTCTTTCTTTGCTTTGTGTATATGTTATATTATATGATTTTTAAAAGTTTTTAAAAAAACTAATATAAAACCTATACATAGAAATCCAACATCCTTCCACCCTACCCACAGATACCCAAATCCACCCATTTTAACATTTTGCCACTTTTACTATTTCATTCTATCTAATCTTCTGAACATTTGAAAGCAGGTTGTATATGTCTACTCCTTGAATGCATAATACATTCCATATACATTTTCTATGAACAAGGATTTTCACTTATTTAACCAACTTAGATGCAATTATCAAGTTTGAGATATTCAACATTGATATAAAACTTACATTCGATATTCCAATTTTTTATGTCCCAATAGTGTCCTTTTGACCCTTTTCTCCTCCATCCTTAGATCCCATCCAATGTCATGTATTGCATTTAATTGTCCTTATCTCTTTAGTTTCTTTTTCTTTCTATTTTTTTTCCTTGTGGTAACATACCTGCAACATAAATCTTCCCATCCCAACCCCTTCCAATGTGAGATTAAAAACATTCACAATGTTGCAGTAACCTCATTTATCATCCATTACTACAACTTTCCCTTCACCCCAAACATAATCCCTAGACTCATTATGCCTTAACTCCCAATTGCCCCTACCCCACCACCACTCCCGACAAACTGTACTCTAATTTCTATTTCCATCAACTTGCATATTCTCCAATATATTCTTCTAGTTACCATTGGACTTAAATTTAACATCCTAGCTCTATAAGAATCTCATTTGCTTTGATATCAACTTAACTTCAATAGTACACACAGATTGTACCTCACTGCCCCACCCCCACCTTTATGTAGTTCTTGTCACAGATTGTATGTTTATACATTATAAGCCAAAACCATTGATTTACCATTACGTTTTATACATTGACTTTTCAATCCTGTAGGAGGTTAAAAAAAAAAAAGTAGAGTTACAAACCAAAAATAAAATGGCACTGGTATTTATATTTACCCAAGTCATTATCTTTATAAGAGATCTTTATTTCTTCATGTGGCTTCAATCTATCATCTAGTGCCTTTTCCTTTCAACCTGTGGAACTCTCTTTTTAGCATCTCTTGTAGGATTGGTCTAGTGATAACAAACTCCCTCAACTTTTGTTTATCTGGGAATGTCTTAATGTCTTTTCATTTCTAAAAGTCAGTCTTGTCACATCTAGAATATTTGGTTGACAGTTTTTTATGTTCAGCACTTTAAATATGTCATCCTGCTGCTTTCTTGTCTCTGTAGAGAAAGAGAAATTGGAACTTAGTCTTATTGAATCTCCATTACATGTGACATGTTGCTTCTTTCTTGTGGCTTTCAGAGTTCTCTTTTTTCCTTTGGCATTCAACAATGTGATTATAAAATGGCCCGATATAGATCTATTTGGGTTTATCCTGTTTGGAGTTCATTGAGCATCTTAAATATATATATCCATGTCTTTTACAAAATTTAGAAAGTTTTCAGCCATTATTTCTTTGAATATTCTCTCTGTTCCTTTTTCTTTTTCTTTTACTTCTGGGATCCCCACAATGCTAACATCAGTATGCTTGATGGTGTCCCAAAGATTTCTCAGGCTCTGTTCACTTTTCTTCAGTCTTTTCTCTTTCTGCTCCTCAGATTGTGGGATTTCAATTGTCTTATCTTCAAGTTCACTAATTCTTTCTTCTGCCAGCTCTGATCTGCTGTTGAACCCCTCTATGGAATTTGTAATTTCTGTTACTGTGGTCTTCAGCTCTGTTTGGTTCCTTTTCATAATTTCCATCTCTATATTGATATTCTCTTTTTGTTCATCTATCAGTTTCCTGATTTCCTTTAGTTCTTTGTCCATGTTTTCCCTTAATTCTTTGAGCACATTTAAGACCATTTTTTTTAAGTCTTTGTCTGAAGTGTCCCAGGTCTGGTTCTCCTCATTGATTATTTCAAATGCTTTAATCTTTTTCTTTGCCTGGCCCATCACTTCCTATTTCTCTATATGTTTTGTAATCTTTGATTGCAATTAGACACTTTGATATTAAATGTGTTATCACTGAAACTTAAACTCCGAGGTGTCTGTTCTTTAAGCTTGTATCCAGCTGGTGTTATGCCAGAGCTTTCCTTGAATTTCAGGGGCTTACAAAAAGAAAGAAAAAAGAGAGCACCTTTCTCAGTCTTTGCAGATTAACCTGTGCTGAGTCCTCTCTCCTTCATAGCTTAGCCATACAAAGCATTTAGAGTTCCAAGCCAAAGCACGGGGCCTTCAGTGGTCCATTTTGTACATGACTCTTGTCTTGTGAGTTTGGCTTAAGAATTTCCCTTTTACACAGATAGGAATGTCCCCTATTCCCTTAACAAACAGATTTCTCACAGTCCCAAGCACTGCACTGTATGTCCTACAGCCAGCAATCCCTTGCCCCAGGCAGCACAACTTGACTCCTATCCTATAGCATTCTTCAGAAGAGCTTTGTGAACTGTCCTCTATGCAAAAGGCAAGCTCTGGGACAGTGAGTCCCTTAGGCCACCACCAGACAGGTTAGGCCAGATGTACATGCTTCCAGTATGTGCACGAGGGTTATTCTGCTTCCTCCAGAACCAGGACCAAGGATCTGCACCAGGGGCCCAGGCTGGCTCTGCGCTGAGCTGGTGAGAGGATGGGGGAGGGGCCTGCCAAGGGATCATGAGGTCCTACTGCTTTTAAGTAGCCTTTTTCTTTATTTGGTGCTTGCCCTCTTATTTAGTCCTTTAACTATTTCTGGAGCTTTGAGATAGATGTTTTTGCCGGTTCTTGTTGGTTGTTCAAAGCTACTTCTATTTCCTGATTTATGCACTTGGGACTTGACTACCCGTTGAATAAAATGAGGCGCTAACTCAACACTACTCTCAAACTCCTCTCTTTTCCTCCACCTCCCATTGTTTGATAGTATTATTTTTATGAGATTTTTAATTTGCCTTTTAAATCATCATACATTAAAACTGATCCTTTTTGGGGGGTCAGATCTGTAATTTTAGACAAATACATGAAATTATTTAACTACCACCACAATCAATATATAGAATAGTTCCATCACTCGAAAAACTTCCCTCATCCTGAAGTTTGTAATCAATTCCTCTTTCTGTCCCCAATGCCTGACAACCACCAATTTGTTTTATGTTTGTACGATTTTGCCTTTTCCAGACTGTTATAGAAATGAAACCATAAAGTACGTAACCTTTTCAGATTTGTATAGCAGTAGTTCATTCTTTTGTATTTCTGAGTAGCATTCTATTGCTTGGTTGTACCACAGTTTATCCATTCACTAGTGGAAGGGTATTTGGGTTGCTTCCAGTTTGATGGAATTATTTTAGTTATTCCTTTGGTTACTTTTTTACTATTGAACTTGATGATCATAAACTGAAACCTCCATTTCTTGCACCATTATCCACTATATACTAAGTAAGTCCTCTTTTCAGAACACTAAACACTTTTGACTAGATTCCAAAACACGATGCTTTCATTTTTTTAAAATGTCTCGCTTTTAAGTGGATTTAATTTGAGGGTATAATTTTTCATGTGATTGGTGGGGCTTGTTTAAATGTTATCCAGCAGCCCGATTCAGGCCTCTTGCTATTCTAAATGATTTCTGTAATATAGGGAGCCTCTGGTACCAGACATGTTTGCTGCTACAAATATATGTGTGTGTGTGTGTGTGTGTGTGTACTTTCTGTTCTAACTGTTGCTAACTCGGGCAGTAATTTTTGGGAAAAAGACCTTTCTTCGTGTGGATGTCAGCTTTTGTCTGTCATGCTTTTTCTTTTCCAGCTGCCTTCACCAGTGAATACAAAGACACATTTCAAAGAGACTGACAAATTATCCCCAGCTGCCAGGACGAGGCTAGCTTTCTCTGTGTGTTGTGTCCCCCTTCTCTGATAACCAACAGGTTAACTGTCTAAAGAGAAGCGACAAAAACAGAAATTGCCTCTTTGCCCACATGGATTGTTTTGTTTTGTTTTTTAAGATGTGGATTTGTAATATCTCTCCATTCCTACCCCCAATTTATACCAGGAAATACAGCATAAATGATCACAACTCTCTATTGTTTGTAAGTTTCATATTAAGTCATTTCTCTTTAATAAGTGCTTGAAAGATCTAAATTATTTTTTAAATTGGCTAGCGCAGTGTCTTCCTTCAAAGAATAGCCATTTAAAGGCTAAATAGCAGTCCCATTCATAGAGATTGATGTGTTATATTTCACTTGCATTTTTAACCCTGTCTGTATGTGTGATATCTACCAGGCACTTAAAGTGCATAGCAGAGTGGAGTCTAATGCCTAACAATGCCCGACACGTGGTAGGTGCTCAGTAAATGTCCTTTGAATTGAAATGAGCCAAAAGAGTATCATGTATTCATAATGGTAAAATATTCTGTGTTAATGTAGTGAGTCCGGCATTCTCAAACATCACTAATGGGAATGCAAAGTGGTACAACTTTCCTGCAGGGCAATTTGGCAAGAGGTGCCCAAGCCTTAGCAATATTCCTTTCCTTTCACCCAGTCATTTTCTTTCTAGGGATTGATGTTAAGAAAACAATACAGGTGCACAAAAAGATGTATATGTATATATATACTACAAGATACATTGTAATATCATTAAAAATACAGAAAATGTTAAAGCAACAGAGAAGCTGTTTATGCTATGAAATGCTATGCAGTTACATTTATACTAGGAAATGTTCTGTGGTCATTTATAATCACGTTGAGAATAATACTAACGAGATGGGAAAATACAACGTAAATTAAGTGAGGAAAGGGAGAATACACAAATGAATATACAGAATGATCCCAAATGTGCATGCATGTGTGTGTGTGTGTGTGTGTGTGTGTGTGTAGAAGAAGACTAGAAGGAAATATATAGAAATACTGACGGTGGTTATGTCTAGGTTGTGTAATTGTGGATGATTTCCATTTTCTTATTTCTGTAATTTCCAAATTACCTACAAGGAGCATGTATAACTTCAAAATCTGACAAATATATATATTTTTGATATTGAAGATATAAGTACTATTTCTGATGGACGGACTTTGCAGTCTTAAAATCCTAATAACAACGCGTGGAACTGTTTTGCATGCAAAGGCAACTTTTTAGATGCCACGTGGAAAGTCCTGGAAGTTGTCTAGCTTTCAGAAAGACAAGATGAAGCCCAGAAGTCTTTGGGGGTTTTAACTACCATGAGCCCCGGTTTGAGATTGAAAAGCAAATGTGTTCAACCTTTTCTCCAGGCCTCGTGGCTTTTCTTCCATCCCTCTCCCCAGCCCCACCCTTTTTTTAAACTGTCCAGATCAGTGGAACAAATGTTGAGCAAACTGGAAATAAATAAAGTCCAATGACTTTAAGATACCACAAAGTCCTCCCTTCCTGTGTTCTAATGGCTACCTGCCCGTTGTCCTCCCCAGAGTGGAGGGCTGCAATCAGCCAAAATTGAGGCTTTTCCGATTCAAGCATGAAAACTGCAAATGTTTGAAAGAGAGAAAACCTTAGGAAGTCTGCAAAGATTGAGACACACCATGTACAATTCGCCCCCCCACACACACAACATTCCTAGCTTTACGTAACATAAACTGGTAGAATCTGTTGATGGGGGTGGGGGGAGCTACTAAGTAAAAAACCGACTGTAGAAGGCAGATAGAGCAAGGATTGCTCATATTTCAGAGAAACCACTGAATCCTAGAATCTTACTGCTGGCAGGAAAAATCTTCCAGCAAGTATATCTCTCCTGCCAAATAAGAGATATTGTGCTGGGTGCTGACCCAAATGTTATCTCATTTCAAATACTATAGCAATGAGCGCCGTTTTATACGTGAGGGAAACCAAGGTCCAGGGAAGGGCTGTGAATTTCTTTAGATTACATAGCTTGTTGCAAAGTTGGGGCTAGGTCCTGTGTCTTCTGGGAAATCTCAAGTGAAAAGATGTTTTGTTTTGTTTTTTAATTAATATAATGCTCCCTTCAGCTCCAGATGTTTTTAAAAACTATGTAATATACTTGGATTTTAAGCTTTTTATTTTGAAATAATTTCATGCTTACAGGACAATTACAAAAATAATGCAAAACCTATACAGAAAACTCCAATACCTACCCCACAGGCACCCAGGACTGCCCAATTTTAACATTTTGCAACATCTATCGTGTAATTCAGTCTGTCTATCTACCGATCTGTTTATCTATTTTCTAAACGCTTGAGAGTAGGTTGCATATATCATGCTACGTGAACATGGAATACTTCAACTGTTTATTTCCTAAGAACAAGGATATTCACTTATATAGCCACCTTAAGCAGAGTTGCCAAGTTTGAGAAATTTAGCACTGATACAAAGTTTACAGTCTTCATTCCAATTTTTCTAACTATCTCAATAATGTCCTTTTGGGCATTTTCTTCTCCATTATTAGATCCAGTCCAGGATAACATATGGCATTTGTCATTGTCCCTTTAACCTTTCTCTTTTTTTAAATTATGGATTATACATATAACATAAAATATCCCATCTTCAACTACTCCCAAGCATATTACAACCCAGTGCGATTAACCACATTTACCATGTTGTGCTGTCTTTACCATCACCCATTACTAGAATCTTCCCAACACCCTAAATAGCAACCCTACCCCTATTATGCATGAGTGCCCCATTTCCCCTCCCCTCTGCCTCTGACAACCTGTACTCAACTTCCTGTCTATACGAATTGGCATATTGTAGTTATTTCATACAATGGAATCATATAACATCTGTCCCTTTGTGTCTGGCTTATTTCACTCAACATAATGTTTTCAAGGTCCACCCACGCAGTAGCATGTACCAGAACTTCATTCATGTTTAAGGCTGAATAATATTCCATTGTATGTATATATCACATTTTGTTTATCTTTTCATTTATTGATGGACCTTTGGGTCGCTTCCACCTTTTGACAACCCTGAATAATGCCACTAGGAGTATTAGTGTCCATACATCTGTCTGAGTCCCTGCTTTCATGTATATGTAGAAGGGGGATTGCCAAGACATAAGGTTAGTTCTATGTTTAACTTTTTTGAGGAAACACCCAACTGTTTTACACAGCAGCTGCACCATTTTACATTCCCACCAACAGTGTATGAGGTTGTTCATAATTCTCCACATCCTTGCCAGCGCTTATTTTCCTTTTTTAAATAATAGTCCTTCTAGTGGGTGTGAAGTGATAGCTCATTGTGGTTTGTATTGGCATTTCCTTAATGTCTAATGATCTTGAATATCTTTTCATGTGTTCACTGGCCATTTGTATAGCTTCTTTGGAGAAATGTCTATTCAAGTTCTTTGACCATTGTTTAATTGCACTGTTTGTATTTTTGTTGCTGAGTTGGAGGAGTTTTTATATATTCTGGAGATAAATGGTTTTGAAATATTTTCTCCCACTCCTTTAGAAGCATTTTCACTTTCTTGATAATGTCCTTTGATATACCAAAGTTTTCAATTCTCATAAAGTCCAATTAACCTATTTTTTCTTTTGTTGTTCACGCTTTTGGTGCAAAGTCTAAGAATCCATTGCCTAATACAAAGTCCTGAAGATATTTACCTATGTTTTCTTCTAGCAACTGCATAGTCCTACATCTTATATTTGTGTCATTCATCTATTTTGAGTTATTTTTGTATATAGTGTGAGGTAGGGGGCCACTTTCAATTTTTGCAGGTGGCTATCCAGTTTTCCCAGCAGTATTTGTTAAACAGACTATTCATTCCCCCCATTGAGTAGACTTAGCACCCTCGTCAAAAACCAATTGACCATAGATCTCTGGGTTTATTTCTGGACTCACAATTCTGTCCCATTGGACTCTATGTCTGTCCCTGTGCCAGTAACATGCTGGGTTTTGTTTTTATTTGGTTTATGCAACTTTACTGAAGACAAATAAATCAATTACTAGCAGAATTATTAGTTGATCACTCATCCATTGATAACTTGCAACATTTATTCAGTGCAATATTATACTAAACAGCGTATTGGAATATAGATTAACTAATAGCTCCAAGCTTCTTAAAATTTTAAATAAAAATTACAAAATGTTTGCGATCCTATTTGGGAAATTTAAGGGTGTTTGACTTCCAATTTCCATTCTCTGTAAAACAAGACTAGGTCATTCCTTTATTGGTAGGCATAAATATATCATATTTCCTGTTCTGATAATGCATAAATTCAATATCAGTTCTCCAGCCACATCAGTTATGAGCATAAAATATATCATGCAACCTCAAATCTGTAACAGCATAAAGCTTAAACAAGAATGGATGCTGCTATACGGTAATCCTGCTTCCTTTGATGTGACAACTGAACATCCATTTGCCTCCCCCTCAGATGACTTCTTCAGCATGTTAAAGCAGTTGGGAATGGTTTTAATCTCATAATCAAGTCAGAGTGAAGACATTGGCCACGTAATGCGCATGCTCCATATTTTACAAAATTCTGAATCTCGAGCAACTGTTCTCATGTAATTACTTTACAGTTTCTAAGCACAGTTATTGTCCAAAGACAGAAGAACTTAAATTTTCCTGGATGAACATGTGAATGAATGGAGGGGGGGTAAACAAAGAATAAAATTTAAAAAGGTAAGTATGGTGTGTGAATACATCTCAAAAAATTATATTAATAAAAAGTGAGGTCTAATAAGGTTGCTTCTCTTCAGAAAAGAAAAATTTTTTAAAGGAACAGTCATTTAAACTTTATTGCAGCTATAATGCAGGTTTTTCTGACTTTAAGGTAGCATCACATGGCATACTTCTGAGTCCATTCCTGAGATAATCTGTTGTACTTATTTCTGTCTGTTTTATAGCTATGAGCAGTCTCACTGCGGGGGGGGGGGGGGGCGGTCATCTGGGTTCAGATCACATAGCAGTGAACAAATGAATAAAAGAACTTTATAAATAGTTAAAGTAGGAGACCGCTGTGATCTTAGAATACTGAGACAAATGCTGCCATGACTGTTACTATTTGGATGATAACTTCTTGTTGCAAATGCAACCTTAGGTGGTTTGAAGGGATAATCTACAGGAAAGTGAATTGTCAAAAAGAGTACACCGCCTTGGCGTGGGCTGTCATTAGGGCTCATAACTGTGGCTTGTATATCACCCCCAACTGCACCTGCAGAGCGTTGTGCTGGGGGGCGGGGGGGGGGGGTGATCACCGGCCACATCCACTAAGTTCCTTATTAATCCCATTTCAGCACCATTAATCTGTGCTTTTCATCTGGCTCCGCTTTATCTCGGTGTGCGCTCAAAGGCCCCGTCTAAACTCTTGATTATCAGGGCGGTGGGGAAGGAGGGCATCCGCGTGTCACACGGGTTCTGCCAGACACAGGCGCCGAGGGGCGGGGCCTCCCTCAAGCTGCGGCCTCGGCCTTATCCCGCGCGGCAACTGGTCTCTCCCCTGCCCTACCCACGCTGGGGTTTTTTCTTTTGTTTTTAACCTTTTTATTGTATAGTATAACATATATACAAAGCAAAGAAAGAAAACAGCAATCGTTTTCAAAGCACTCTTCAACAAGTAGTTCCAGGACAGATCCCAGAGTTTGTCATGGGCTACCATACCCCATGCTGTTTTGATCATTGTATTTCTGCAGTAGGTTTTGAAATTGTGAAGTATGTGTCTTCCAACTTTGATGTCCTTTTTCAGAATGGTGTTGGCTCTTCAGGATCCTTTGCCATCCTATAGGAATTTGATGATATTTTTTTTCCTTTTCAGTGAAGAGGGTTGTTAGAAGGCTGATTGGGATTACATTCGGTATGTAAAGAGATTTAGATAGCATTGACATCTTAATGACGTTAAGATTCCCAATTCACAAACCCAGAATTTCTTTCCATTTATTTAAGTCTTTTTTCATTTCTTTCAGTAATAATTTGTAGTTTTCACGTACAACTCATTTAACCCTTAGATAAACATATTCTTAGATATTTTATTCTTTTATTTGCTATTGTAAATATTTTCTTGATTACATTCTTGGGTTTTTAAATTGCTGGTGTATAGAAACACCACTGAATTATCTTTAACTTTAGATTTTAAAATATATTCAAATATGTAGGACATATCATATAAACCCCATACAGACAACTCTAACATATCCCCACATCCCAGATGTCCATACCACCAATTTTTACTCTTTGCTGTCTTTGCCATACCATTCTATCAATCAATCTACCTATTTATCAATATATCCATTTTCTGAACACTTGAATGTAGGTTGTATACATCAAGCTTCTTGAGCACTTAATACTGCCTTGCACAATTCTTAAGAACAAGGATGTTCATTTCTGTTTCCATTTTAAGTAACGATTTCAAGTTCAAGAAATTTCACATTAATATACCTTATGGTTTATATTTCATTTTTTCATAATTCTCAATAATGTTCATTTGAGCTTTTTCTCCTCCATTACTAGATCATATCTATGATCATTCATTATATTTAACTGCTATGGTCTCTTTAGTAGCTCTTTCTCTTCTTTTTAATTGTGGAAACATATGTACATCCTAAACTTTCCCATGTCAGCCACTCCCAAGCATACCATTCAGTGCGATTAATCCAATTCACAATGTTGCAACATCCTTACCACCTTCCATCACGAAATTTTTCCCATCCCCAATCAGAAACCCTGCATGTGTTTTGCATTCACTCCCATTCCACTTTACCCTCCTGCTGGTAACCTAAACTCTACTTTCCATCCTCTATGAGCTTGCACACTCTCCAATATTTTCTTTGTAGTTACCATGGAGTTTAAAGTTAACATCCTAAATCTATGACAACCTCGTTTGTTTTGATACCAACTTAATGTCAATAGTATATACAGACTATGTCCTATACCGTTCTGCCCCCCCACAATTATGTAAATCATGTCACAAACTGTATGTTTATACACTGTGAGTCCAAAACCACTGATTTATCACTTTGATTTCTGCATCTGCCTTTCAAATCATGTAGGAAGCAAAAATGGAGTTATGAACCAACAATACAGTAGTACTGGCATTTATATTTACCTATGTCTTCACCATTACTGGAGACCTTAGTTTTTCATGCCACTTCAAAATATTCTCTGTTCACTTTCTATTCATGTGATGCATTACATTGATTGACTTGCTTGTGTTGAATCACCCCTGCATCACTATTCTCTATAATCCTCTCTTTTCATCCCGTAGAATTCTCTTTAGCATCTCCTGTAGGGTTAGTCTTGTGGTGATGAACTCCCTCAACTTTTGTTTCTCTGGAAATGTCTTAATCTCTCCCTCATTTTGAAAGACAGTTCTGCCAGATACCGAATTCCTGGTTGGCAATTTTTTGCTTTCAGCACTTTAAATATGCCTTCTTGCCTCCCTGACTTTTGATGAGAAATATGCGCTTAATCTTATTGAGGCGCCCTTCAAGTAACATGTTCTTTCTCTCTTGTGGCTTTCAGAATTCTCTTTTTATCTTTAGCATTCAACAGTTTGATGATAATATGTCACAGTTTGGGTCTATTTGGGTTTATACTGTTTGAAGTTTGTTGAACATTTTGGCTGTGTATGTTTGTGTCTTTCATTAAATTTGGCACTATTTCTTTGAATACACTCTCTGCTCCTTTCTCTCTCTTCTTCTTCTGTGACTTCCACAGTGCATATGTTGGTATGCTTGATGTTGTCCCTCAGACGCTGTTCACTTTTCTTCATTATTTCTTCTTTCTGCTCCTCAGATTGGACAATTTCAATGGTCTTGTCTTCAAGTTCACTGATTATTTCCTCTGTCAGCTCCAATCTGCTCTTGAATTTTTCTAGGAAATTTGTGATTTGTTTCTGCGGTCTTCAGCTCTGTTTGATTCCTTTTCTTAATTTCCATCTCTCTACCAATATTCTCTTTGTGTTTGTCTATTATTTTACTGATTACCTTTAGTTCTTTGTCCATGTACTCTTAGATCTTTAAGCATATTTAGGACCATTTTTTAAACGTCTTTGTCTAGTATGTCCCAGGTCTGATCTTCCTCATTGCTGATTTCTATTTTAATATTTTAGTGTGTTATCACTGGAATTCAGATTCTGAGGCATTGATTCTTTTTTTTTTTTTTTTTTTTTTTAGAGAGAGGGAGGAAAGGAAGGAAAGACAGAGAAGGAAGGAAGGGAGGAAGAAAGGGAAACATTTTTAAACATTTTCTTGTTTTATTATATTTTGTTTGTTTGTTTGTTTTTTACATGGGCTGGGGCCGGGAATCGAACCGGGGTCCTCCGGCACGGCAGGCAAGCACTCTTGCCCGCTGAGCCACCGCGGCCCGCCCGGCATTGATTCTTTAAGCTGTATCCAGTTAGTGTTATGACAGAGCTTTTCTTGAATGTCAGGAGCAAGCAAAAAAGAGAAGGACACAAAGTAAAAAACTTTCCTAGTCTTTGCAGACTTACCTGAGTGAATGCTCTCTTACAGAGCTTATCCATGAAATGAATTTAAAGAATAGCTCTAGGACAAAATATAGAAGCCTCCCTGCTCCTTTTCTCATATGCCTCATGTCTTGGGAATGCACGTGTGGGTCCTAGGAATTCCCCCATTTACAAAGGAACAAATGTCCCCTCTTCCCATGTGACCATGGTATAGGTCACTGCACTGTATATTCTACAGCCTGCAATCCCTTACTCCAGGCAATCATAACTTAACTGCTGTTCCATAGCATTCTATAGGACAGAGATGTATGAGCTACCTTTTATATGCAGGGCAACTTTTCAGATGATGAGCTTGTGGCAAGTATCCTGGTTCATTCTCTCAGACAGCCACCAGAAAGATTGGGCCAGACATACATGTTAATAGTATGTACGCAAGAGTTACTTTGTTCCCTCCAGAACCAGAACCAGGGACCCTCACTGGAAATGCAGGCTAGCTCCACACTGAGCTGGTGAGAGGATGGGATAGGGCTGAGCCAGTGTACCACATGATCCTACCACTTTTAAGTTGCCTTTTCCTTGATTCTGAACTTGCCCTATAACGTCAATCCTTTAACTGTTTTTTGTAGCTTTTAGAAAAATGTTTCTGCCAGTTTTTGCTGGTTGTTCAAAGCTTCTGTCTGGGGATGGAGTTCTGAAATTTTTCACTCTGCCATCTTGATCAGGGTGGGGAAATATCACTGGTTTTTTTTTTTTTTTTTTTTTGCATGGGCAGACACTGGGAATCGAACCCTGGTCTCCAGCATGGCAGGAGAGAACTCTGCTTGCTGCGCGACCGTGTCCTGCCCAATATCACTTATTTTTGCATGTTGATCTTGTTCACCCCTCTGCCAAATTCATTTATTAGCTCTAGTGGCTTTCCTGTGGATTCTATGGAAGTTTCTATACATAGGATCATGTCATCTGTGAATAGGTATAACTTTTCTTCTTCCTCCCCAATTTGTATGCTTTTTATTTCTTTTCCTCCCTATTTGCTCTGGCTAGCACTTCCAGGACCATGTTGAATAGCAGCAATGAAAGCAGGCATCCTTGTCCTGTTCCTGAATTTAGGGGGAAAGCTTTCACTCTTTCCCAGTGGAATATAATGTTAGCTTTGGGTTTTCATATATGTTGTTTATCATATTGAGGAATGTCCTTGCTATTCCTAGTTTTCTATGTGTTTTTACCAGAAAGGGTGCTGGAGTTTATCAAATGCCTTTTCTACATCAATTGAGATGATCAGATGATCTTGTGGGGGTGTTTATCTTCTTTCTATTAATGTGATGCACTACATTGATTGACTTGTTTGTGAGTCACCCCTGTGTCACTGGGATTAACCCCTCTTGGACATGGTGTATAATTTTTAATATTCTGTTGGATATGGTTGTCTAGTATTTTGTAGAAGACTTTTGCATCTATATTCATAAAGGATTTGGGTCTGTAATGTTCTGTTCTTGTGATTTATTTATCTGGCTTTGGTATTTCAGTAATGCTGGCCTCATAGAATTAGTTCAAAGTATTCTCCCCTCTTCAATTTTTTGGAAATGTTTGAGAAAGATTAGTTCCAATTCTTCTTTGGATGTCTGGTAAAATTAATCAATAAAGCCATTTGATCTTAGTTTTTACTTTGTTGATAGATTTTCTATTAGTGATTCAATGTCTTTACTTGTTATTTGAGATTTTCTATTTTTTCTTAAGCCAGTTTAGGTAGTTTGTGTGTTTCTAAGAATTTATGCATTTCATTGAGGCTATCTAATTTGTTAATGCACAATTGTTCTTAGTATCCTCACAGTACACACTTTCATTCCTAATTTTAGATGTTTGTATTTTCTCCTTTTTTCTTTGTCAGTCACATGAAAGTATTATCAATTTTATCGATATTTTTGAAGAACCAACTTTTTTTTATTCTCTCTATTGTTTTGGTATTCTCTGTTTCATTGATCCCTGCTCAAATTCTTATTATTTCCCTCTTTCTGCTCACTTTTGGTTTAGTTTGGTCTTCTTTTCCTCGGTCCTCAAAGTGTGATATTTGATTACTGATTGGAGGCCTTGCCCCAATTAAAATGGCAGAATGAGATGTTTCATCGTTCTCTTCCCCTACAGAAGCTTTGAACAGCCAGCAAGAACTGGGAGAAATATGTGTTGCAAAACATGTATCACTGGACTGCAGTAACAGAGCAAATGTTCAGTCGAGATAAAGGCTACTTAAAAGCAGTATAATTGAGGGTGCACAGGTGGTTCAGTGATAGAATGCTCACCTTCCATGTGGAGACCTGGGCTCCATTCCCAGACCATGCACCCCCCCCCCAGAAAAAAAGAAGAGCAGTAGGATCTTGCACTGGCCTGCGTGGCCCCTCCACAACCCCTCACTGTCTAAGCACAGAGCCAGCCCATGCACCCAGTATAGATCCCTGGTGCTGCTTCCTGCTCATGCACACACTAGGAGCATGTATGTCTGCCCAATCTAACTGTTGGTGGACTGAGGGATTTTCTGACCCAGAAATTTCTTTGTGTGAGAAAGGCAGCTGACCAAGCTCTCCTAAAGAATGCTGCAGGAAAACAGTTATCGGGCTGCCTGAGGCAAAGGATTGCTGGCTGTAGGACATACAGTGCACTGTCACGGGGACTGTGAAGAAAGGCTTTCTTAGGTAAAAGGGGATATTTGCATGGGTGTAAACTTGGGAAATTCCTAAGGCCACATATGCATGCTCGAGACAAGAGGAATATGCAGAAAAGAACAGGAAGGCTCCTCTGCTTTGACCTGGAGCTATGCTCCAAACTCATTGCATGGATAAGCTCTGAAGAAGAGCACTTTCATAGGTCAATCTGCAAAGACTGGGAGAGGTGTTTTCTTTTTTCCATTTTTCTTTTTAAATTTGTATTAGCTCCTGGCATTCAAAAAAAGCTGTCATAACTCTAGCTGGATATAAGCGTGAAGAACAAGTGCCTTAGAGTTAAAGTTCCAGTGATAATGCACTAAAATATCAAAATGTCCAGATTTCGACAAAAGATTTTAAAACATACAAAGAAACAAGAAGCAAGAGCCCAGGCAAAGGAAAAAATTAAGGCATTAGAAACCATCAGTGAAGAGGATCAGACCTGTTAAATACCAGACGAAATTTTTTTAAATATTCTTAAAGTGCTAAAAGAATACATGGACAAAGAACTAAAAGAAATCAGGAAAATGACAGGTGGACACAAAGAGAATATCAGTTGAGAGATGGAGATTATGAAAAGGAACCAAATAGAGCTGAAGACTACATATTACAGAATTTTACATTCCAGAGAGGAATTCAACAGCAGATTGGAGATAGAAGAAGAAATAATTAAATGAACTTGAAGATAAGGCAATTAAATCTGAGAAGCAAGATGAAGAAAGAATAAAGAAAAGTAAACAGAGTCTTAGGTACTTGTGGGACACCATCAAGTGTATAATACATACTTTATTGGAGTCCCAAAAGGAGAGGAAAGGCATAAAGGGAGAGAGAATATTCAAAGAAATAATGGCTGAAAAAATCCCAAATTTAAATATACACATTCAAGATGCTGAACAAACACTGAATGGATAGACCCACACTGCACCATGTTATAATCACATTGTCCAACGCCAAAGATAAAGACGGAATTCTGAAAGCTGCCACAGAGAAGCAATTTGTCATGCACAAAGGAGTCTCAGTAAGAGTAAATGCAAATTTCTCATCTGAAACCACAGTGGCAAGAAGGTAATGGGATAAAATATTTAACGTACTAAAAGCAAAAAAAAAATGCCAACCCAAAATTCTGTATCAGGGAACATCAGCTAGTTCCATCCCGCTATTCCATATTATTGACAGCCCTTTCCAACATAAGAAAGTTAGAATGGGCATAGCCCAAATACCCCTAAAGATTGGAAGAAAGATCAAAGGAGAAGGTGGAGTTATAACAGAGAAAATAGGATTTGACAAATGTGTATGACTGCTGAATCACTATATTGGTATTTCTTCTAGACTTCAATGTCTTGGAGCAGCTAGAAGGAAAAACCTAAAATTGTGGAACTGTAACTTATACCATACTCTGAAATCTGTTCTGTAACTACTTGTTGTGGTGTGCTTTGGAATTTATTTCTTTTTTGTATATATGTTATTTTTTACAATTAAAAAAAAGAATCCTAAATCAGGCAAAACTCTTTTCCAAAAATGAGGGAGCGATTAAGACATTCCCAGTTAAACAAAAGCTGAAGGATGTTGTCACCATTAGATCAGACCTACAAAAAATGTTAAAGGGAGTTCTGCATGTTGAAAGGAAAGGACAATAAGCAATTAACTGAATCCACATGAAGAAATAAAGTTCTCCAGTAAAGACAGTGGCATGAGTAAATATAAATACCAGTACTATTGTATTTTTTATTTGTAACTCCACTTTTTATTTCCCAAATGACCTAAAGGCAACTGCATAAAATGTAATGATAAATCAGTGGTTTGCGATTCATAATGTATAAATATGTAATTTGTGACAAGAACTACATAAAGGTGGGTAGATGGAGGAGTATGAGTCATAATTTGTGTATGTTATTGAAGTATTAAGTTGGTAGCAAAGCAAATGAGATTGTTGTCGTCAGGATGTTAAATTTAAGCCCTGTGGTAACCACAAAGAAAACATCAAAGAATATGCAAATTCATAGAGACATAGAGTACAAGTTTCCATGGGTGGGGGCCAGGGACAGTGGGGAGTTAATGCAGAATAAGTTTAGGGTTCCTATTTTGGGTGAAGGGGAAGTTATAGTAATGGATGGTGGTGAGGGTACTGCAAGATTGTGAATGTTGATTAACCCTACTGAATTGTAGGCTAGAGAGGAGTTGGGATGAGAAGATTTACATTGTATATGTTTCCACAATTTAAAAAAAAAAGAAAGAGGAATAAAGAGATAATGACAATTAGATGCACTATATGATACTGGATGGTATCTATGAATGGAGGAGAAAAGGCTGCAAAGGACATTTTTGCAACATAAGGAAAAAATGGAATATAGAATGTAAGCTTTATATCAATGCTAGAATTCTGAACTTGATAACTGCCCTTAAGGTGATTTCATAAGTGAATATCCTTGTTCATAGGAAATGTACATAGAATTATGTGTCTGCAATGTGCTCTCAAGTGTTCAGAATATAAACAGACAGACAGACTGATATGGCAAAAGTGGCAAAACGTTAAAAAATTGGTGGATGTCAGTGTCTGGGGGATGGAGTTCTGTTGGGGTTCTCTGTATGGGGCTTGTTCTAGTTTGATAACTGCTGGAATGCAATATACCAGAAACAGGATGGCTTTTAAAAAGGGGGAATTGATTAAATTGCTAGCTTACAGTTCTAAGGCTGTGAAAATGTCCCAATTAAAGCAAGTCTATAAAAAGGTCCAAATTAAGGCACCAACAAAAATTTACCTTCATTCAAGAAAGGCTGATGAAGTTCAGGGTTTCTCTCTCAACTGGAAAGGCACATGGTGAACATGGTGACATCTGCCAGCTTTCTCTCTGGGCTTCTTGTTTCATGAAGCTCCCCAGGGGGCATATTCCTTCTTTATCTCCAAAGGTCTCTGGCTGCCTGGGTTCTCCTGGTTCTCAAGGCTCTGCCGTGGCTCTCTTGCTCTCTCCAAAATGCTTCCTCTTTTAACGGATTCCAGTAAACTAATCTAGACCCACCTGGAATGGGTGGAGTCACATCTCCCTCTAACCAAAGTTAATACCCACAACTGGGTGAGTCACATCTCCATGAAGTTAATCCAACCTACAGTTCTGAATAGGGATTAAAAGAAACAGTTGCTCCCACAAGATTGGATCAGGATTAAAACACGGCTTTGCTATGGCACATAATCCTTTCAAACTGGCATGGGGCTATTATTTTTGAAACTGTCTTATATATTTGAAAATATTTCAAAATAAAGGTTTTTTAAAAGAGTATGCCAACTGATTTTTTACAAATCTGTCAATACAATTCAATAGAAGAAAAATAGTTATTTCCACTACAGGTTCTTGAGCAATCGGCATTCATAGGCAAGAAAAAATAAACCTCTACCTAAGTTTCACCCCTTGTACTAAAATTAACTCAAAATGGATCATGTATTTAAATGTTAAACATAAAAGTATACAAGTTTTACAGAAAAGCAAGAGAAAATCTTCTATACTTAACACCAAAAGCACAATCTATAACAGGAAAAATTGGACTTCATGAAAATTAAAAACATTTGCTCTATGAAAGATTCTATTGAAAGGATGAAAAGGCACACCAGAGTGGAAGAAGATATCTGAAAAACACAAACCTGACAAATGACTTGTTTGTAGATATATACAGAACTTTTAAAACTGACCATAAAAAAAGAACAGCAATCCAGGTAGAAAAGGGAGAAAGGACATGGAGATGCATTTCACGAAAAAAATCATCAGGTGGTAAAACCATGAAAAGATATTTAACATCATTAGCCATTAGGGAAATACAAATGAAGACCATGATGAGATATTTCTACACATCTATTAGAACAGCTGAAATGAAAAATGGTGACAACACAAAATGCTAGTGAGGATGCAGAGAAACTGGCTCTCTCATACATTGCTGGTAGAAAGGTAAATGCTGCAGCCACTCTGAAAAATATTTTGGCAGTGTCTTATCAAACTAAATATGCAATTATGATACAACCCAGCACTCATACTCTTGGGCATTTATCCCAGAGAAATGAAGTCATATCCACTCAAAATCCTGTACATGAATGTTTATAGAAGTTTTATTTGTAATAGTAAAAAACTGGAAGCAAACAAAATGCCCTTCAATAGGAAAAACTGTGCCATAATAAAAATTAATGGACTAATGATATATGCAACAACTTGGATGGATTTCAAGGATATTATGCTAAGTGGCAAACTTGCTTTTGCACAAAGATCTTCTCCCCCCTCCTCCCCAATTCCCAATTGCAAGCACTCTGGATTCAATTCCCTAGGAATCAAAGGGTAAACTGGCAAAAAGAAACACCCCAGGTGATTTCAATTGTGTGGCAGTGTATGAAGAAGGGCAATCTCTAGGGCACTGTTTCATTAATATTCTCATCATCATCCCACATCTACAGACAGGACACCCACGCACACACACGATCCAAGATGGCAGGATTTTCATGCAATGTGCCACTTGCCTCTGTTGGCTCATTTTCAAAAATGAAAGATGAGACATACACTTGAGTTGTGCTCAGATGAGGGGGAGGGGGATGGCTGGTAGGGGCATAGGAGAAATAGAGCAAGGAGGAGAGGAAAATAAAGCCAAGAGAGTTGCAGGGAGAGGATTGTTCTGATCTGTGCTTCAACTTTATAGCTCTTGTCTTGGCCATTCCATTGGCATGTGCTCTCTGTCTTCCCCAGCTGCATCCCCAATTCCAAGTCAGAGAACTGATGCAGAAATATCACTTCTTTAAAGGTGACCTTGCTAGACCCCAAGACTATGTTAGATCCTTCTGTATACTCTTGCATAACACTTGAACCTATCTTTTGTGTCAGCTCTCACAATTGTAATCTCATCATTTTTGAGGTTAGCTATTTAATGTTAAATAATGGTGTGTGTGCTAATCTATTTTATCTGTCTCCTGTTTGGGACTATAAACTCCATCAATGCAGGAATACTGTCTTTTACTTTTGCCTATTCCCTTTACCATGCCTGGTCCAAAGAAAGTGCTCGGTTTATAGTTATTGAATAAATTTCCAATCACAGGCCTCAGTTAAACCAAACTTAGTTACTCAAAGCCGTATTAAGGAAAATAACGTTTGTTGTGTACTTCTTTTCTCTTATAAGATAGAAAAATCATTGACTATCCCACTTATCCCACTGAATAAGATTGAATAGATATGGAGATGTTCTGAAGAGTAAAAATGCACCGTTGAACTAGATGGGCTGATAACGATAATAAAGCAATAACTTCCTACCCTTTTGAGTCTGGGGGTTCATTGTACAGTCTTTGAGTCATGGAATACCAAGCCCCGTATGTACTGTGTGTAAAAATATGGGCACTGGCACTCACATGTCCATCACTGGGGGATTTCCTTCCACCCACCAAGGATCCCTTAAAATCATCCAGTAGAGTTCAAGGGTTGATGGAGCCATTTCCTTGGTTAGAGTAGTGTTGCCTACCCAAGCTAAATAAGGATGGATAGATATGAAAAATTATAGTTTCCATTACCTATATTTCCCCTAAGGGAAAATGTGAGCAGGAAAAGCACCAAGAATTTGAGAGGAGGCTCCAAGTTAGACTTTGACCTTAAGGCCCAGATACTGTTCCTCATCCTTCTCCAGGTCTTCCATTCCATGCCACTCACTTTAGAGCTCTCTGCACCACCAGTTAGGATGCGCAGATTCCTTCAGTTGGAGGAACTGGGGGATGGGGTGTAGACGTTAGTAAGTGCACTTAAGGTACAAGTCCAGCCTGTTCAGTCTTTGACACATAAACTTGTCTTTTCTTCTCAATCTGGCACGATTCAGCCCTAGGCCACCTAAATTCCACCCACACCCTCATCCCAGTTCCTTAAGGGAAACCAGGTCCTTGCTAGCTGAACTCCACATTCAATCCCCGGATTACAATGAAACTGCTGTCCTCACAGCCACCTGACACCAGAGCTGTTGCCCAACCCTGCTTTGTTCCCGCGCCCTGCATTGCTTGAATTAGCTTTTCTCCCTGGGCTCCCAAGGAAGTCAACTTTTTCCCAAGCTGTTCTGCTTTCTGCTGCTCTTGATTGAGTTAATCCTTCCGCCTAGTTTCACCTTGTCACTTACTTCCTCCAACGTGTGCTTTCTGTATCTTTAAGTATTCTTCAGGCTCAAACTCTACTCAGACTGTTTTCCTCACACTGCCCTCAACCCACACCTGTCCTGGGCCTCTGTCCACTACACCCTTCTTTGGTTTCCATGCTCACCATCTCTCAGGGTGATCCTTCTTTTTTAGTTAATTTTAAAAAAATATTTTTATGGATAAAACTTAACATACAAATATTCTTAAAATACAAACATTCCATACATGCTGTACAATCAATGGCTCACAATATCATCATATAGTTGTGTATTCATCACCATGATAATTTTTTGAACATTTGCATCACCCTAGAAAAAGAAATAAAAAAGAAAAAATACATCCCATACCCCTTACCCCTCCTCTCATTGACCACTTAGCATTTCCATCTACCCAATTTATTTTAACCTTTGTCACCCCCATTATTTATTTATTTATCCATATTTTTAATTCATTTGTCCATGACCTGGATAAAAGGATCATCAGACACAAGGTTTTCACAACCACAGAGCCACATTGTAAAAGCTATGTAGTTACACAGTATTCAAAAATCAAGGCTACTGGAACACAACTCTACAGTTTCGGTACTTCCCTCCAGCCATTTCAATAACCAGAAACTAAAACGGGATATCTATGTAATGCATAAGAACAACCTCCAGGATAACCTCTTGAATCTGTTTGGAATCTCTCAGCCACTGACACTTTATTTTGTCTCATTTCTCTCTTCCCCCTTTTGGTCAAGAAGTTTTTCTCAATCCCTTGATGCCAGGTCCCAGCTCATCCCGGGATTTCTTTCCCACACTGACAGAGATTGACCCCCCTGGGAGTCATGTACCATGTAAGCGGGAAGAGCAGTGATTTTACTTGCTTAATTGGCTTAGAGAGAGAGGCCGCATCTGAGCAACAAAAGAGGTTCTCTGGGGGTGACTCTTAGTCCTAATTTTAAGTAGGCTTAGCTGATCCTTTGCAGGAATAAGTTTCATAGAAGAGAACCTCAAGATCAAGGGCTCAGCCTATTGATTTGGTTGTCCCCACTGCTTATGAGAATATCAGAAATTCTCCAATTGGGGAAGTTGAATATTTCCTCTCAAGGTGATCCTTTACCCACCTGGAATTGGCAATTACCAAACAGCCATATGGTCCTGAAATCAACCTGGTCTCTGCTGAAAAGAGGGTCTAAATCCACCATACACAGAACAGGAGAGAATATTATAGACAAAATGTTCCAGATACAAATATTACCGAGTTTTAAGATGCGAGTAGCTTTCAGCAAGCTAGCTAGAGTTGGGTGGGGCTAATCAAATCACAATAACAGAAAATCTATTAAAGTGTGTGCCCAGCACTTTCCAATGTGCATATGTTTTGTATAGAAACCTTATTTAAAGTACAGGCATACCTCAGAGATATCGCAAGTTCATTTCCAGACCACTGCAATAGGTGAATATCACAATAAAGTGAGTCACACCAATTTTTTGGTTCCCCAGTGCAGTTATGTTTATCACAACATATCAAAACTTATGTTTATATTATGCTGTAATCTATTAAGTGTGCAGTAGCATTACATCTAAAAAAAATACAAACCTTAATTAAAATGTCACAGAGACACAAAGTGAACCCATGCTGTTGGGAAAATGGCGCCAGTTGTCTTGCTCAGGGCAGAGGTGCCACAAACATTTAATTTTCAAAAATCACAGTATCTATGAAGCACAATAAAAGTGAAGTGCAATTAAACAAGGTATGACCTGTACTCAGAGCAAATACGAGTGCCAGAACCTTATAAATTGGACTGTTTTTTTTTTTTAGGGTCAACCATAATTTTTAAGCAGACAAAAAACTATACCAGTCCATAAAAACAAGGAACACGTCAAGAGTTGCTTCATTCTGCGTGAAACTTGCCCTTTTTATAGTATGGAGGCTAATAAGGGAAACAAAAAGGACAAAAACATTGATTTTAATCCCATCCCTCCCCAGCCTGCCTGCCATATTGAAATCGAGGGGGTCTCATAAGTAATCTGAAGGTGTCTGGGAACCACGACAGAGGCCATCTTAAGTAGGACTTGAATGAGGTGACAGGGGAAGGAAACTCGGGAAGTTTCTCACCCTTCGCCATTTTCTGTGCTGTGCCTGGCCCCTCTCTTCATGAAATCAGACAGGAGAACTGAGGGATTTAAGGTGCTACCCCTTCCTAAAGCATCTGTGTTTTAACAAGATTCATAAAGGAAGGCTTACTGAGAGATCTTCTGGCTTCTGTGGAGAAAGAACCAGCTCTGAAGTCAGCACAGCCTGGCCTCGAGTTCTGACCAGTGTGGGCAAAGCATCTAAACTCTCTTGGGCCTCAATTACCTACCCTAGAATATAAGGATGGTCGCAGGGGCTAACTTGGAGGGTCATTGTGGAGATTAAATGAGGAAAAGCACTTAAAGCCCTAAGTTCAAAGACTGGCGTATTGTTAATACTTAATGTATAAATGTTAGTGATGAGGAAGTGGGGTCAATGATGAGGAGGAAAGAGTTGGAGAAGGAGGGAAAAAAGAGGTGCAGGGAAAGGGAAGGAGGAGAGCGAAAAAGTAGCAAGATGACCTTGGATTCCCCTTAGCAAGAGGCCACCTGGCTGCCAGCCTCTGTCTCCTTTCCCTGCCACTCTCCCATTTCAAGTCTAATGCAGGGGTTGCTGGGGGCTGGGGGCAGGTGGGAGGGCTCTCAGGCTTAACAGCTGAGACTTTGTTTCCAAACTCACACATGTGCCGTGCGATGCACCTGGGCAGAATGCTGCTTTCGTCTTTCTGCAATTACCACATTGCTTGAAGGGCAATGCTGTATGGGTTTTTCAAATGAAGCCTGTGCTTGTATTCGCTCATGATGAATTTTAAAATTTAGAAGATGATGAGCTTGTTTACTAAAGAAACATGAACACTTGGACCCATTTGTCATCTCCTCGCTCACAGTCAGGGACCCTTGCAGATGCTTTCCCTTCAAAAGCAGAGCGGGCAATGGGGTAGGAAAATGCAAGCTGTTGGCTTTCTTGGATCCCAGAATTATTTACAGAACACAGTATTTACAGTCAGGAAGGATTATTATTTTTTTTTTTTACAGAAATGGGCAAATCCTAGATACTCACTATGTATACAAACCTCTTTTCCTAGAGTTATGAAAGAACATTTTAAACTTTCAAAGAGAGCCCTGTTGGTGGTACATTCTCAATGCTAAACTCCCTCAAAACAACACATTGAGAGGTAGAAGGCAACATAGGAGTTGCCACCTTTGGGTCCCAACGTCTCCCAAATAAAGGCTGTGACTGAAAGGTAGGCAAGACCCCTTCTTTGGTCCCCTGTTTCACTCCCCCACATCTCCTACATCTGATGTCAACGCATAATAAGCTGGTAACATAGACTGAGGGATAGAATTCAAGCCAGGGTCAGGTCAACTTGAACAATTCTGGACATAAGTCCGACTTTAAATTCTACCCTCCATAGAAATAGTCCCTGTCCTGCAGCTGCTCTCCATCAGCTGCCTAACCAGCTGCTATTAGGCCAAAATTACCCCTAGCTCAGGGTCCCTTCCACGTGCTCCCTGGGGCCCAGTAGCTGACCCATTAGCTGGTTGCCCATATTGGATTTTCACCAGTTATTTTTTTTTCTTTAAATTTAACACTAAAAGGTACGAGATAACACAAAAGCTTACAGAGTCAAATTCCCTGGAGCCAGATCATGCCAGAGATGATGATGAAAATGTGGGATGAAGACTTTGAGTGTGTTGGGAAGGCCTGGCTTAATACTTCTCTTTACATTTTTTTAATCACATGACTTAAGGTGGAATCTCACAATCCTTTGCCAGTTCCTTTTTAAAAAAACATTTACCAGTTTTTATGTGTTATTTATAGAATTTGTGGATAATAGGAGATCTGTGTGAAATCAAGGCTAGGAGATCATTGGGAGCAAGAGATAGAGAATTAAGGGTTCAGGATTCCAGTAGCTGTTGCTATTATAGTAAAAGGTGGTGTCATGGGCAATTGTATATTAATTCTCTGGTAAGGTGGTTTGGAAATCAGCACATCAAATAAAATATTTAACACCCAAGAGAAACCAAATATAGATTCTATTATGTGCATCCTTGAATGGTATTTTTCTGGAAGGAAACCACATTTGAAACAAATGCCAGAACAAAAGTTGAGCTTATGAGGGGCACTGAGAAACCATGGCCTGTAATGTTTGAAAACATTCAAAGGACAGTCCTCAGTTGGGCTCAGATCCCTGGATTAGTACACACACTCGATGCCGAGGAGCATGTTTATTCAAAGCTTGTGTTTAGCCGCCTGAGTTAACAGGTATCTTCACTCATTTGCAGATCACCCACGGTAAAGCCATGTTAAAAGAGCAATGGAAGTGGACTAGTGGACCTGGTATCTGGCACCCCACTTCTTGGTCTCAGGACGAGAAGGAAATCTCAGAATGATGGATGGCATAGTATCTGGATGTCCCTTGTGGAGTTTCCTGAGACCAGTATTAGAACAAAGCTCTGTTCTCTGCCCATAACTGAGAGATTCAGGTGCTCTGAACCCAAAGTGGGGAGCCCCCTATCAACCACTAAGCTTCTGTCTGGGCATCTTGAAGGGGCTTGCAGGATATTGCACGGGACCTGTGTAAAGAGGAGAGAATTGGCCACAATCCACACCCAGCGGGAGGCTCCTGAGATAGCGAGATGTTGCTGAGGCATAGTCAGGAAAAGTCTGCCACGACTTGCATTTCTTTCTCTCCTTTCCCGGATGCCTGCCCGCCGTCTCTCTTCTTTCATTCATTTGTACATACATTCCTCAAGTATTTACCGAACACCTATTTCAGGCATAAGCCTGGGCTAGCCAGGACGGGAGGATAAAGAAGACGTTTGTTTTTTCCTCTCCCTCTCAATGGGTCTTCTCTCCTTCTCTCTCTCCCCATAATTCAGTGGTAACAGGGGTGGATGGAGGAATATCCAAAATGTGTCCCTGTAGGAGACATCTGGGCAGGAATTTCCGGCAATCCCTGAGAAGAGTGGTAGATTGATGGGACTCTATGTGGGACCAGCAAGGAGGTGGAGGGAGGTGGGGGCAGAAGGAATGTCTGCCCAAACCTATTCCATAGCTCCCATTTTATCAGGCACTTGCTCTATGCCAGGCCCTGTACATGCAGTTTCTCGACCCTCATTCAATCTTCCAATCTTATGAGGGCGTTATTATTATAACCATCTCTGCTTTATGCAAGGAAACTGAGGTTGGGAGGTGGAAATGACTTGCCCAGGGTCACACAGCTTGGAAATGACAGAGCTCCAATTCAAGCTTAGGTCTGTATATCTCCAACAGTCCAGGCATTTTAAAAAATGAGGTGTGGTTGAGATGTAAACGGGAAAACAGACTGGGTGCTTCTAAAAAGTGCTAGGAACCCTGTTTCTATACACAGTTGAGTTGAGTTTTCTATACTGAACAATAATTATTTTAATAATAACTAACACTTATTGAGCACTTACTGTATGTCAGGAATTGTACTATACAGTTTTACATGCATAGCCTCATTTAATCATTGCATCAACCCTATAGAGCATTCATATTGTTATTATTGTTTTTGTTGTTATTATTCCCAAATTGCAGATGAGGGAGACAATCCTTAGAAAGGAACATGCCCTAAGTTATACCCACTAGTACCAAGAGAATACAGTGGCAAATCCAGGTCTCTGTGTTAAGTCAAAGCCACCCAGCTATTCCACCTCAAGCCCTCCAGGAACCCATTGTTTTCAAAGTTCTTTTTTCAAACTTTCTTCTCAGCTAGAAACAAATCGTTTCTGTCCTGGAAGGTGAGCTCAGTCACTGTCTCCTTCATGACCTTTCCTTTCCTCCTCGCCAAAACCACTTACCACCCCTACCATCCAACTTTAGCCAAATCCGGAAGTCCCAAGGATAAATCCATACGAGGACATTCAGAGTAAGGATATTATCGAATTTCCAGTCACCTTTGTATATTCATTAAATATCAAGAAGAGAACAAAAATAAAACCACAAACCCTTGCATTCAGAAATAGTAAGTGCTAGTTAAAACTGTATTTAATTGGATAAATGTAAATGGTAGTGGTCAGTAAGAGGGAGGGGTAAGAGGTATGGGATGGGTGAGTTTTTTCTTATTTCTTTTTCTGGAAGGATGCAAATGTTCTAAAAATGATCATGGGGATGAATACACAACTATGTGATGATATTGTGGGCCATTGATCGTATACTTTGAATAGACTGTATGGTGCATGAAGATATCACAATAAAATTATGTTGTGTTAAAACTTGCTTTAAAAAACATATCCCCCTGGGTGGGCAAGGGTGGCTCCATGGCAGAATTCTCGCCTGCAATGCTGGAGACCCGGGTTCAATTCCTGGTGCCTGCCCATGCCAATATATTGGCATGGGCAGGCACCAGGAATTATATATATATATATATATCTCCATCCCCCAGAGCAATAGTATCCCACAAGCAAATCCTCTACAAAGACACCTAAAAGAGAAATGCTTTTCCCCAAGAATCAGTTTGCTTTATAAATAATAACACAACCCTTTTGAAAATATTGCTTATTTAGAGACTCAGAATTTAAATTTACACTTAGTGATGAGGAATATGTTCGGAATTACTGCATTCCTTGATAAAGATGTTTATCCTTCATGTTTCTTCAAGCAGGTCTTCCCCCACCCCACCCCCAACCCTGGTTCTGTAGCACAACCACCAAAGAACCAAGGCAGTCACTATTTTGTGCTGAGTCTGTCTTTTTCCATTTTCCAAGGAAGCATGGCTGGAATCATACCCTTTGAGGAATTATGCTATTTCAACATCTACCTCTGGGCAGTCAGAAAAAATGAATCTGAACAACCCCTAGAATGAACACCTGCTTCAGTTATTGTCCCAGTGTGAGCAGACTAATCCCTGGGTTTAGGAGAGGTTTGCCTTCCATGCGAAATGGTGAGGCCCCTTCCAGTGGGTCAGCATTGCTGGTTTTAATATCCAGTCTTGATTTCTAACAGGTGGGCCCCACAGTTGTTCAGTGCTTGTTATGAGCCCATTCATTGCTCAGACAACATAGAATTCTTCGTAAAGAGACAGAGAAAACATCCAATGTCATTATCGGGGGAAATAAACTCAATCCCTTTTCCAGTTTCTCAAATTAGTGGCTTTGAGAAACCTACAAACTCCAGATGGGTCTCTGGTTCAGATAATTCCCGAAACCTAGCCCAGCCTCTCCAGAACATCAGCTAGTTCCATCTCCCTACCCCATATTAGTGACAGACCCTTCCAATATCAAAAATTGAGAATTGCCATAGCCCAAACACCCCTAAAGAGAAGGATGGAAAGATCAAAGGTGAGGGTGGAGTTATACAAGAAGATAGGATTTAACAAATGAATATGAATGCTGAATCATTAAATTGATATCTCTTTTAGTTTCCAGTATTTTACAGCAGCTAGAAGTAAAAACCTAAAATTGTGGAATTGTAACCCATGTCAAACTGTGAAATATGTTCTCCAACTAATTGTGGTGCTGTGCTTTGAAATCTATGGCTTTTTTGTATATGTGTTATTTTTCACAAAAGAAAGAAGGAAAGAAGTCGATTGTGATGATAAAAAAGTATTTAAGCCCTCTAGCCTCCTATATTCTGGAGCAGCTAGAAGGAAAAATCTGAGAGGATCATATGGTAGCCCATGACAAACTCTGGGATCTGTCCTGCAACCACTTGTTGAAGAGTGCTTTGAAAACTACTGCTTTTTTATTTCTTTGCTTCGTATATATGTTATATTATACAATTAAAAAAAAGTTAAAAATCAAATTAGTGGCTTTGACCAGGAAGAAAGAGCACCTCAGACCTGCTGCTTTCTTCAGATTCACTAAGTGGCCTCTTTCTTTAAAAAAAAAAAAAATAATAAGCACTGTAATATTTATGAAAGCACAACTTACATCCGGGCACTAGGACTGCTAGCTCTGGTTGTTTAGAACATGGTACTAATGAAAAGTCACACTGACTCGCCCATTCAGCTGACTGTCCTCTTCCCTTCCTGCCCATCCAAGCCCTCTCTGAAACCTCATAAATATCCGGGCTTGGAAAATGAGGCCCAGCATTCTTTTCTAAAGATGACGAAACCAGAGGCACAGTCCCTGTTCTTCAGGATGAAAATGGGAACGTTTGAGCCTCCACTTCCATAACAAATGGAAGAATTGGAGAATGTGTGGTGCCCTTTTTCTATTCAGGAAGATTTCTGGGATGAGCTTGCAGGTCATTCTTCACAGTTTGGAGTTTCCATATTTGGTGGCTTTGTACAGAAGTCATATATATTTCCTTTGTCCAAATAGATTGGGATGGCCTGAATATACAGCCTGTCCCAAGGTCCATTATGTTCTCAAGAAGTCTAAAATATGAAGAGTGAAAAAATATAAGCATAGATCTAGAATTTTCGATTGAAAGTGCCTGAATTTCTGTCTCCTGTTACTGCCTTTCTTTTTCTCTGTTTCCCCTGCTTTAAAAGCTATTGGGAAAGTTAATAGCTAGACTTGGATCCCCATAAACAATCCATGAGTCTCTTTTGGGTCCTGTTTTTTGAATGCCTTCCCTGTATTTGCTTTCCTACCATCGGTGTATACCAGAAAGAGAACTGTGTAAGCTCCGTGGGCATAGCAGAGGCTTCCAATCCTGTCTTTGCCACTTACAACCTTTGGGTCTTCAATGAGTTCCCTAACCTCTCTGATCCTTAATTTCTTCTTCCATAGAATGGGGCCACATGCTCAGCTGGTGTCTAACTGGGTCTGCCCCTCCTAGCCTGGGACCCAGGCCTTTCATGAAAGCCTGTGAATACTCTCTCTCCTTCCTCTTGTCTTTTTCAAACCTTGAGCTATTTAGACAGCTTTGTCCATGCCCCTCACCATCATTTGCCATCTTAGAGCTCCTCTTGGCTTCCCCAGCTGTGGGAAGTTGCTTCCACACCCACTCTGTACTTTAGTTTGCTCGGCTCCTTTTGTTGAGTTCAAGAATTGATTCTGCTCCTTCTCCTAAATATTCAGCCATCAGACACTGAAATAGAGTTCTCCATGTATCTTGAAGTCATAGTTCATAGGTCAAGCCACCTCAGGACTCTTCCTTCCTTTACACGTGATTAACTCATAATTAGATCATGCATTTTTGTGTGCTTTGTAAATGGGGAGAAAAGTCAGGCAGGCTGGTGGGAAGGCCAGAAGTCCAAGTCAACATATCCAACCTTGATCTTGGCCAAGGCTCTCTGGCTGTCTGGGCCCCCATTTCCACAGCATTAACATGTGATGCCTGTTTTCGGGGACCTTATGGGAGAGCTGCAAGGATTGAGGGAGATAAAAGAAAAGAGAACACTCTGGGGGGGTATATCTCTGTACAATAAAAGATATCCAGATTAAAACAAATATGTCACATCCCCTCTGATATTTGTTGCCATGTGTGACCCATATATGTTCAAACTTTTCTTAAATCCTTGGATTCTGCAATTGCTTACAATATTGCAAAGAAACGTAAATACAGAAAAAAAATACTATATAGTCCATAGACTATAGTTCCAGTGTAAGAAGTTTGTAAAGAGACCCTCTAGTGTGGGGCTTACAGAGACCATGCTGCTTAGAACGACCATTTCAGCTCCAGCCTGAGTATCTTCCTCTAGATCATGGCCCACCCTTGTGTCTTTGCTGCCAGCTTCTCCTTGTAATTACCACCAATACCACTAAGATTCTAGCATATCCAGTCTCAACAGAAACCTGGTTGAGGGTTCAGGTGTCTATTAGACAGTGTTATAAAGTCTTCTATATATCAGATTTAGGTATCAGGACTCAATGTCATTGTAAGACTTTCATGAAAAGGCTACATAAGCAGCATATGCATTTGTGCACATGTGTATGTATGTTCACATGAATGTGTCCATAATATATGAGCTGATGTATCATCATACACCCACCCACAGACACACACTCAACACACACACAACACTCTGTGATAGAAAGTTAATCCAGTCTCCCACATAGAACAGGAATTCTCTCTCCAGGTACCCTAGCCAGTGGCCTTGCAGCTTCTCCCTGAATGTCTACAGGGACAAAGGGAACTGAGTTCCACACCGAGTATTTCCCTCCTTTTTTGGGACAACTTGTAGAGGTAGAAAACTCTTCCTTTATTAGATTAAAATCTCCCTTCTTAATTCCATTTCTCTTACAGGTATCAAATACCAATGCTTGCTCCCTTTTTAACTGGTTCCTTTTTCTTTCCAAACTTTTTGTCTCCACTTTATGTTGTCTCATTACCTTTCTAATTCCAAATGGAATTTTAAGTTTGTAGCAAGACGCAGTCAGGGCATTGAGTTGCAGACTCTTATCTCAGGAGGGAGGCAAGTGAATATAAATTTCATCCTCAACTTTGCAGCCAGGTGATGGAAGTCCAAAGTCTTAGTCCTCAAGAAAAATTTCAGAAAGGAGTCCTTTATCTTTTGTTAAAGGGACAGAAGATAAATTGCCAGTTGGAGGGGACCTCTTCTTTCTGTCGTGAATGTCTATTATAACAGAATCGCATGCTATATGTGATAGATATAATCTAATAGGTCAGATTTGTATTCGTTATATTTGTCTTTAATGTTGTTTATATTGTATATTTATTTACATATTATAATATGCAGATAATGAACACAAGGTCAACCTGTTATATAGAAGTTGTAGGTTTACAGAAAAATCATGCAGAAAGTACAGAGTTCCCACATAGCACCCCCACACACACACACACACAGTTTACCCTATTATTAGCATTTTGCAATAGTGTGGTACTTTTGTTACAATTGATGAAACAATATTGTTATAGTTATACTATTAACCGAAGTCCAGAGTTTACATTAGGGTTCAATGTGTTGTACAGTCCTGTTTTTGTTTATTTTTATTCTTGTCACATATATACAAGCTAAAATTTTCCCTCTTAACCCCTTTCAAATATGCAACTCAGTGGTGTTACTTACTTTCACAATGTTGTGCCACCATCGCCACCATCCATTACCAAAATTTTTCATCACACCACATAGAAACTCTGTACAAATTAAGCATTGATTCCCTATTCCCTACCCTCACCCTGGCCCCTGGTAACCCGTATTCTAGTTATATATTTTTATATTTTTTAACCAAATATAATTTCAGGAAGAAGGTACCAAGCCAAGTCTCTGTCCCAATTATTTTGATATCGCTAGAATAAGCAGCCTCACACCCAAAGTCAGATCTTTATCACATAAAATGCACAGATGAGGGAAACTGAGGGTGATATTCACCCATGAAATACTATACCATACGCAGGGATGGAGTCAACTGCAAAGTATTTTGTGGAGCAATCAGGCTGAGGGAAGCTGGAACAAAAGTAGAAGGTGGCCTAGATTTCTCTTTCAGCTCAGAGTGGGCCAAATGGAGACCCCAGCGCAGAGACAGCCATGGGCCAACTTGGAGTAAGGGAGACCCATCTTGCCTCTGAGTTCCTGGGAACTTCTGAAGTCTTCTAATTTCTATCTCTGTTCTTAGAACTAGTAGTGTAGGCCTACTCTGAGGAGAAACAGATATCCAGCCCGTGATTTAGGTTCCTTCTAGCTAAGGGAGCCCTCGGGCAGCTTCGGGTGGCCATGTTCATCCTGCTTTGCTAAACTCAGTGACCCCAGCAAGCCCCTCCTAAGCACCCCATTAATCTTCAGGGCTTTGGGAAGCTGAGCCTTCCAGTTCTGATTGCGCTTTGCCTCTTAGTTGCTGGGACTTGGTCTGGATGTGGCTTGAGAATTACTTGTTTCCTCCCATGGAAAGGCCACACAAGGAGAGAATTCTCTTTGTTCTCTCTTTAGAGGTTGACCCATTTCGCTTGCCTGAAACCATCAGAGAGGTGACACTGCAGCTGAATCCAGGCATGCTTACAGTGGCTGTGAATTTGATTTCTTGAAAGAAGCAAGGGAAGGTAGTGGTGGGGTTACAAAGAATGCTGATTCCATTTGGGGTGGCTTGCCAAGACTGGACAAATGTAAAACTCTTGGCATTATTTACCTGGAAAGGTACTACTGCTGTGCTGGGTCTTCAGCTGAGAGTTTGGGGAGGGAGAGGGGAAGGGGGTTAGCTGATTACCAGGTTCAGGCCCCTATAGGGGTCTGGATAAGGAGGCACAGGGGCAGGTGGCAATATCTTATGGTCATTCATTGATTCCTTCATTCTTTGACTCAAGAAATATTTATTGAGCATCTACTATGTATCAGTTACTATATGAGACAGGGAGGATTGAGGAATGGAAATAGTGGGGTTAAGGGCAACAGCAGGAAACAGGATTGGAGCTTACCTTCTCCTAATTTGTGTGTGTGTGTGTGTGTCATTCTCTCTCTCTCTCTCTCTCTCTCTCTCTCTCTCTCTCTCTCTCTCTCTCTCTCTCTCTCTCATTTGTCTTTCTGCAAAATCCGGGCCACAGAACAATGCATTTTTGCATTTTCCAATATGTACACATGGATCCCTAACAACGACGAACAGCTTTCCTATCAAAGAGACCTTTTCTACCTCTCAGGAACCAAGGGCCAGTGAATGGCTTCAGTCAAAGTACACACACACACACACACACACACACACACACACACACCCCAAGTGGCCACATTCTGGGTGGGGTATGCACAAGATAGCTTTGGGTTTTGGAAAGATGCATGCCGGTAAAGTCAGCTAAAAAATCAACCAAACAGCCTATAAAGTCAACTGTGGTTTGATTTGGACTTAGGCCATCCTTAAGCTGGGGCCATATACATGCACCTCGCTTTAAGAAAACCTGTGCCCAAAATCCCCCATTTTGAGGGGGAGAAAGGAATGTGCCTGACCATTTTTGGAAGCTATGGAGAGCCCTCATGTATTGACACAGGTGTAGCAAAGGGATGGCGAAGCCCTTGAGGGAGCATCTGATTCAACCCTCTGCCTTCTGATGGTAACACTCTGAAATCATCTCAGGCGAACAGGCCTTTATCTGGTCTGGGCAGACTTCCAGAGGCTACTAATGGGTTAAAAATGTGGCTGGGCTGCTGTGGAGTTGTGAGCTCTGCACATACACAAACCTACCTTGTCTTCTAAACCAAGAAGGGACTCTGGGGCTCTGTAGCAAAGGTTATAGTTTTCTGAAAAATAAAACTCAAATAAATTATTAAATTAAAACCTAAACCAAATTAGGGCTATACATTTGGGATTTTCCTTATATTTTATAGAAATCATGAAATACATCCCTTTGTTCAAGCTTTAAAACTCCACTTCTCTGCACAGAAGGGAAGACATTCCCATGACCTGATATTTGCAATTTCCACTAAAATATGACTTTCTGTATTTATTTAAAAATATTTATGTTCATCTAGGGCATGGTTTACCTTATGGGAAGCCTTATTGTAGCTTAGTTTCACATCAGACAGCTCACCTTTTAGCAACCAAATTTGTAACCCAATGAAAATTTCTCTCTTACAAGGATCATGGGCTCTTATTTATTTTGCAACCTTTATTTGTGTATGAGATGAACCATGACATTTAAACTATGCATGATAGCTTAACAGATTATAAGAACAAAACCAGATGGCCCAAACAAAAATAATGCTTTGATTGCTTTCAAATTCAATGTCAAAAATTAAAAACAGCTTTCAAAAAGCCTTGGCTTTTTTTTTTCCAAAAGTGATTATGAATAATATGTATTTTTTTTTCAAAAAATTAGAACTATGTAAAGCACAAATTTATCAATGGTTATTTTGCAGTTGAGGAATTTTTTTTTTATATTTTGCGTTTCTGTATCTCCCTTTTTTTCTACAGTTACTTTGAGAAGCAGAAACAAAAAAACACTAATGACTGTGTTTTTAGTTTAATTTTAACAGTCTTTTCTAGAGATCAGTTGATCTGTTTTTCTCCGTTGAGAAAATGGACACTGTTACACATTAGCAGCTCATAATTCTTCTTCCACACAAAATGATGAATAACGTGCAGTTACTTTAACACTGTGCTTTGTGAGATTGGAAAACTGAACTGATCCCAGAGTCTTCAGAATTAATGTACATTTTACAAAGTGGTTATTTAATTTTCTAATTCACCTTAATGTACCTTCGACATCATGAGTAACATTAGTATAATCACAATCCTCGCTTGCTTTGAGAACACTGAACCAAGTAATTCTTTAAAACTGGGCTTAAAAAAAGAATCTCGATTTTAAAAGGCTCCCACGCCTTGGGATAGCTGTCAGGGCAAAGTCAGAATGTGACTATTTGAATTTCTAAACCAAAGAGTTCACAAAGTGTTAGTATTCTTTTTTTCAGTTCTTGTTTTGTAAAAGAATCTTTATTCCAACTCAGATTCATTTTTCTTCAAATCAGCTGCAAGAGCGTGAACAAACTTTGCTACAAATCAAAGCCCTGACAGTTATATTTCCCTGAGATAATTGCATACTGCTTTGGAGTTTCCTTTTCCCCTCTGTTTCCTTTTGTTTTGACAACAAGGTTCTGGGAAAACAATATACAAATGATAACTATGCTGTCACGAGTATACTGAATTTTAAAAATAAATAACTGTCAACCCAAGAAGCTTTCAGGAGCCTATGGAGGGAGTTCTTTTTCCAAATCGTTCCAAAACCAGATGTGGAAATGTTTAGCTAATTCCCCTCCCCATTCCCCATGCATAGAGTTCATATGTGTCTCTAACGACATCAGAGGAGACAAGGAGGCTAAAATCCTGTTCTTTCAAGGAGATTTGTGTTACCATTCTCACTTCACTCACTAATGTCACAAAACTAATTTGGACTCCAGCTTTTGTCTCTTTTAAAAAGGGTCTTTTCTTCCTGAGATTAAAAATGGTCTGTGTTTAGAATAATATTCAACCTCTTTCTTGTAAGGCGTTAAGGAATAGAGTTCATCTTCCTGGAATGAAAAGTTTCATGACTTTTTAAAAACTGTAAATAATTTAGTAAGAATTTGGCTTTTTTAGAGAGTTCTTGGGGAAAAAAATGGATGGAGGAAAACTGCTAAAGGAGCTAATGGGAAATGTATACACATTAACCACATTTCGAAAAACAGAAAGCTACTGTATTCTATAGCTGCAAGGAAAGCAAACATTTTACACCCAGGTGCCATTAGCACTCTGGGTTGGCTGGGTCTCTCTCTATAGCTCGGTTCAGGATGGTATGTACAGGTAGCTTAGCCCTACTTGGCTATACAAATGCATCTAAGCTCACTGCTTCTGGAATGTCCCAGGGATAATTTTCAATCAAGTCAAAAATGGGGCTGTGGGCGGGCCACGGTGGCTCAGCAGGCAGGAATGCTTGCCTGCGATACCAGAGGACCTGGGTTCGATTCCCAGTGCCTGCCCATGTAAAAAAAAAAAAAAAAAAAGTGGGGCTGTGGTAATGCAAACCCTGAGATCTGCTTTCGAGCAGCCCAGTCATGTCAGTGAGAAGGTGGAGAGTAGTCCCAAGGTGAGAACTCCCTTCTTTGCATTTATTTCTTCCCTAGTCGTCAGCTCTCCGAGGCTCTGAAGATCTCGGGAGACTTTAAAATAGGATTCAGTCCTGGATGCTTGTGCACCAGCCCCAGCTATGGCTAAAAATACCTTCAGTTTAACACCCTCACACAATCCTCTCTTCTGGCATCCTTTCCATCTCCAGCCCCTCAAGCCTTCTTTTCCATCTGCCTGCAGTAAACAGAGTCCAAGGTCCCATTCTGCCTGCACATCACAGCCAGGCGTTAGAAAACCAGCTGATTTGATGAATTCACACTGTCTTATGAATGACTTATAACCCTCTCTGAACACACACTACTCGCTATCCTCTTCCCTGGCGATTGGAGGCTGCAGGGGAAGCCAGGCTGCTCGGTTTTGACAACCTGTATTCAGCAAAACGGAGCAACTCCCAAAGTGTGGCACTAGCCAGCTCCAAGTGTAGACTCGGCTCTGCTCCTAATGTCCCATCTCCTCCTTCTCACCTCGGAGATGCACATCATCAGACATGGGGCCCGCTGACTTCATTTCTAAGTTTTATCTGAACTCAAAGGAATGTTGTCACCTGTATAGGCATCTTCATTGATTGCTCCCATCACCTGGCAATCTGTTCTGGCTTTAAGAAAAAACAAACAAACAAAAAAAAACCAAACAAGGAAACAGATTCTGTCCTGTCCAGGTTTGGAGCTTTGGAAGATTTGTACTAAATGAATTCCCGAAACTCCATGATGTTACTAAACTCCTTCCTTTAAGGCTTATTCAGTGCAATGTAATTCAAGAAGTGGGTAATGGGGGGTGGGGGAGCAGGGGATGAGGTAGTTCAAAAATGGTTGATTTGGGGACAACTGTCTTGTTTCTCAGAGAATCGAGGCTCTCTGTAACTCTATTTGGATTGTCCATGAGACGTGAGGGAGAGCAGGAAGAAAAAAGATGCTTGAGGGAGGGAGAGGAAAATGAATGCCTTTACTTTCTGACTAAGGACACAGCCTTAAACTTGGGTCTCAATTTTTGAGTTTGAACAACAAAAAAAAAAAGGAAAAGAAGAGATTGTTTCCTTGGCTTAATTCAAGAACTACTTAAACAGGAGGTTTTCATTTAGGACAGATAGGCCCAGGCTGTGAGATGATGTTAAGAAAGAAAGAGGGGGAGAGAGAAAGAGGAAAAGAAAGCAAGTAGCTACTTCAGCAAATATTCAGCAACATTCTAGAGTAAACAGCTTGTTTACTTAACTGTTGAACCATTATCCAGGTCTAGTGGGCAACAGAATTCACTTGGTTTTTTTGTTGTTGTTGTTTTATTATTTGTTTTTGATTTGGGGGTGGTAACAGGTAATTTTTTTTTCTTTTTTTTGGCTTGTGGTTGCTGCTTCTGTATTTGCTTTGTAAACAAGAAAAGGAGTCCCAGGAGAGACATTCAGAAAGAACAAAAGAGTAAGGAAGGAGTGGGGCAGATCCCTTAGGCTTCTCTTTACGCCCCAACCCCCCCACCCCCCCACCCCCGAGAGAATGGGGAGGCATTAATGAGAGAATGAAAGATAAGGAGACTTGATCTGTACCAATCAGATCAACAGTTTGACTTTGAAACAAAGCATTTCATCCTGGCCAGTGCACTTTTTCCAGCAAGCCCCTATACCATGGTTTCCATTAAAGAATGCAGCAAATTCATCAATATCAAAGGAAGAGAGAAAGAGCAGCGTTTTGCAACTGGGGGAAAGGGCAGGAAAGAAATGTCTTTGGATGTTTTTTTAGCACAGCGCTGTGCACATAGTAGGCACTCAATAAAGATTAGTGAAAAAATGAATGAATTTATTCAAGGCTGATTTCGCCCAGCAGGGAGCGAAAGTAAATCTACACACTTCCGCATATACATTCCCTCCTCAATGTTAAGAACTTGCCTATTTAATTTATGTCATTTCACTTTTTTTTTTTTTTTTTTTTAAAGGAAAGACAGAGAGAAGGAAGGAAGGATAGAAGGAAGGAAGGAAGGAAGAAAGGGAAACATCTTTAAACATTTTCTTGTTTTATTGTATTTTGTTTTTCCGTTTTTTGTTACATGGGCTGGGGCCGGGAATCGAACCGAGGTCCTCCGGCATAGCAGGCAAGCACTTTGCCCGCTGAGCCACCGCGGCCCGCCTGTCATTTCACTTTTAAGATGAAAGCTGAGCTGGACAACAGCTGATGATATACCTCTTCCTTCCCTCTTTCTTCATTTGTCACCCTTTTCTGATACTGCTTTTTAGACACTTGTTCTTACCGTTCCTCTTTCTTCTTCCCACTACTCTGCCTGCCACTCTTTAGGAGGTAAAAGACAATGGGGGGGGGGGGTGGTACAAGGGTGGCTCAGTGGTACAATTCTTGCCTGCCATGCAGGAGACCCGGGTTCGATTCCCGGCCCATGCACCTCCCAAAGAACAAACAACCAAAAATGCAACAAGTGGTGCTGCAATAACAGGATACCCACATGGAAAAAGAATGAAGTGTGACCCCGCTATACAGCATACCAAAAAAAAAAAAAAAAAACACCAGCAAAGAAAAAAAGACAATAGGGAGGGATTCTTCACTACGATATATATGTGAAGACAGTAGGGCTCTTAAAGAGGGTAGTGTTGCCAGCTTGATTGAATTAAGCTGTATCTTCTGTCTCCTTATTTAACGTCTGGCACAAAAAACTGTCTGGTTTCCTTTCTTGTCTGAGTCCCACACAAAGGGATGCCCTTCTCGGTCGGCATAAACTCTCATTCTACATATGAGGTAATACGTGTTTGATACCAAAACAGTGTGGTAAATTTGCTTAAAGAAGTCACTGCATAAGGGGACACTGGAAAAAGAATGAAATGTGACCCTGCCGTACAGCAAACAAACCAAAAAGAACTCATTGCCGTCGTCCATTAACAATGTTCCAACAATGAAACTGAAATTCAGTTGCAAGAATGTTTTCCTCCCCTTAATGCTTTGGGAACTGCCTTGTGCTCACAAAAATAATGATCACGTTTGAACTCTTGTTGTTTTTGTGTGCTCTAGAAATCCTCCCTGGAGAGCTTCCTGTTTCCTGTGGGTCCTGACTTGGCTCCACTGCAGGGATGAGACTCCTCGGGCCAACTGGAGGGATGCTCCTTCTCGTCTCCTTGTTCTCAGCCTGTTCCGGACAAAATCCAGTGACTGTGCTGTGCTCCATTGACTGGTTCATGGTCACGGTCCACCCCTTGATGTTGAACAACGACGTTTACGTGCATTACCACGAGTTACACCTGGGCCTGGGCTGCCCCGCCAACTACGTCCGGCCCCACGCCTACCAGTTCACCTACCGTGTCACGGAATGCGGCATCAGGGCCAAGGTCGTCCCTCAGGACATGATTATCTACAGCACCGAGCTCTACTACCATTCGCAGGACACGTCATCCAAGTACGTGATCCCGGTGTCGTGTGCCGCCCTGCAGCGTTCCCCATGGTTCAGCAGGCCACACGCTGTGAGCGACGCCGGTGAGAGTCGGGCCACGGCCCACAGCGATGACACCCCGTACGAAGTGTTTGAACTGTCCCGGCCGCAGTCCAGCCAGAGAAGACCCGACTGTGACTGTCCGCCTTGCATCTTCCACGAAGACGTGCTGTCCCAGACCCCAAGTCTCCAGGCGGAGGTTGAGGAGGCGCAGGCGGCACAGCCAAGTTACTTTGGGGATAATGCTGTGGATTGGTCTCTTAGCTCAGAGGATCTGCTCGAGCCCATGTGATCCCCTTGTTTGGAGGTCACATTAGGGTACTTTCCCTACAATTAGTATAATAGTCGCTAAAATCAGACAAATGATATGCCCACGCTATTTCCTAATATCAGACAACGAAGTGCCCATGTGGCGCTCTTATGACCCCTTTTGAAAAAAGAGCAGCTCATGGCAATCAAGTCAGGAATAAAAGTTTGATATCATTTTTTTTAAAGAGAAAGTATAAAATTAAGATAAAAAGATCGTTTGGGTATTTTTGTTTGATAAACACATAGATAGCTTTCACTACGGGCCAGTCTCTGTTCTAGGTGCTTTACAAACACAGATGCCTCATCTGTTCTCTCTAGGAGGACCTATGTCTCCTTTAAGGTGCTCCAAGGAATGATTCTCCAAATGAATTCTTCCCCTGGGTCCCCATTCCACATATGCTCCGCACCACTCAACTTAGTATTTTGTCGCATACCTTGATTAGTTCTCTCTGTGGCTGTATCGCTTTTTAACTACGGAAGGTGTGGTTTGCCCTGATGCTTTATAAACCACCAATGGTCTAAGAATCGCTCACTCACATCCCACCGACTAGATGACAAGCTCCTTGAGGTCAAGAGCTCAATCTTGGGCTACCCCCTCAAACCAATAGTACTTTGAAAGGAGTTTGTTTTTTGCCCCAAGGTTTTATTTTTATTTTTTATCTTTTGGCATGGGCAGGCTCGAGGAATCGAACCCGGGTCTGCAGCATAGTAGGTGAGAATGACCCAAGGTTTTAGTTGTCCATTATATTTCTCGAGGATTTGGAAAGAAAAGTTAGTTTATTCACCAAAATACTCAAGTGCTACTACATGTCAAGCAATATTCTAGGCACTGAGGATACTGCAGCGAATGTGAACTGAAGCTTAGAGAAACTGAGGTCACACACCAGAAAACAAAGATAAACTCAGATAGTGACAAATGCTATGAATAAGTTAAAACAAGGTGATGCGATTCATATACAGAAAGTAAACTGCAGGTTATTAGGTACTGGGGGAAGGAAAATGGGGAATTACTGCTTCATGGGTAAAGAATTTCTACTTTGGATGCTGTAAAAATTTTTGTAATAGAAGAAGGTGATTGTAGCACAACAATGTAAAAGTAGTTAGTGCCACTGAATTGTATGTCTAAAATGGTTTAACATGGCAAAGTTTGAGTTTTTGTATTTCCGCAATAAAAAAATAAGCAAACAAACAAAAAATCCCCTGACTCTTCTTGAAGAAAACCAGGTAGTAACCCCTGAAAAGAATGTATTCATTCAACAAGCATTTATTGAGTTTGTCCTATGTGTCAGGCACGGTGTTATGTGCTGCAGATGCAATGGTAAACAAGACCGACACAGTTTGGTGAGGGGGAGACAAACAAAAAAACCTAAGGAGATAGAGCTAACCCATCTATGCTGAATGGGGACCTGGGCTGTAGCTTCACTAAGAAACTGAAGTTGTCTAACCCAATACAACAGTAGGGCGGGGAGTGGTGATGGTGGTGAGAGATGGAGCTAGAGGTGGCGGTATGTGATAGTGGGCACAAGAGAACTTGTACTCCCTCCCCTATCCCCTCTCTAGAAACTTACAGATTATTTGAGGAAACAGCACTAAAGCATGTACTAATAACTTCGCAAATAATCAACACCAGACCCATTAGACCTGATTATCATTTGCATTTGCAAGCTGTGCAGTTCACAACTGCAAGGGGCAATGTCGTGTAGACATCCTCTGCAATTGTGTAATGTTTCAGTCTTGGAAGCGTCTCAAGACTTACGTGATAACAAATGGTAGTTACCATGTGTCAGAAACATTATATATATGAGCTCATTTAAACTTCACAACACTGCTGCAAGATAAAAATTATTTTCCTTGTTTTATCAGATGAGGAAACTGAGGCTTAGAAAAATTGAGGTCGCGCACCCAGCGAATGGAATCACTGGGGCTCAAACCCAGGTTTGTCCAGCTCCAAAGTCCACTTTTCCCCTCTATGCTCAGCACTCCTTTCCAGAGAAAAGTCTTGCAGGTGGATTGCAAGGTCCTGGGAGGTTTCCTGGTAGAGGGTGGCAATTACACCACTCTTAGAAGACGAGGAAGATTTGGCGAAGCAAAGGAGAGGAAGAGGAGAACTCTTTGTGAGTGTAAGCACTGGGACAGGGTGGAGAAGGTCCATGTGTTGGGAGAAGAATGCTTAGAAGTTGTCTAACCTAGATAGGAGGAGATGAGGGAAGCAGTTGGGAGAAGAAGTTAAAGGGTAGGAAGAGATGAAAATTAGAACTATTTCAAGTGAAAAACAACAGGATTTCATTCATTTTAGCCTCCGGAAAACAGTTAAATGTCTGTAAAAGCCCCGTTCCTAATTAAGAGCATATTTGGGTCACAGAAAGTTCCAAGCCCTGGTGCAGACAGCACAAGCGCCAAAGGAGGACATAAGACTTGAGCTAAACCCCACTGTGCCTGAGTGGATATGTGTGAAAAAGACAAGATTTAGTTAAAGAAGATACCACCATTTGAGCCCTAGGAACTCAGGAGCCATGGTAAGCTCTAGTTTTAAGTAAGGAAATTGGGGCGAGGAGAGAGGAGAGAGGTGAAGATTAGTCCAGGTTGGCCATGATGTTGAATTTGAGATGATAGTGATGCCCAAATGGAAATGTCCAGGAATCAGCTCAAGAAATGGAGCTGGAATTCAAGTAAAGGGTCACTTAGCCCTGAGGGTCATGTGAATGCCAGTGATCAGGAACACAGAATGAGAATTTGCTACCACTCAATCCTCAAGACACACTTAGAAAAAGGGTAGGAGAAGAGAAATCAAAGGAGACAGAAGAGAAATAATCTGAAAAATGATAGAAGTAGGAATCACAGAATCCTAAGGAAGAGAACTGAGAAAGTAGAGTGGGCTTGTTTTAGTTTCCGAGGCTGCCCAAGCAAATACCATGAACTGGGTTGGCTTAAGCAATGGAAATTTATTTGCTCATGATTTTGAGGCTGGGAAAATGTCCAAATGAAGGCATCACCAAGACAATGCTTGCTTCCCAAAGACCAGCTGCCAGTGATCCTTGGCTTCTCTGTCACATGGCAAGGCACATGATGGCGTCTCCTAGTCTCTCCCTTCTCTTCCAGATTCCATTGATGTCCAGCTTCTGGCTGCTCCCTCTGTGATTGTTTTCTCTAATGTTTGAATTTACTCCCTTTATAAAGGACTCCAAAAACAGGATTAAGTCCCATCCTGAATGAGGTGGGTCATACCTTAACTGAAGGAGCCTCATCTAAAGGACAATAGGTCCACACCCATAGGAATGGATTAGATTTAAGAACATGTTTTTCTGGGGTACATGCAGCTCCAAACCACCAAGGGTTATAGTTTCTACAGCAATGGATAAGCCCAGGCTTCATGAAAGTGGGAGCACTCAAACTGGACTTCGCAAGAGAGGTAGAATTATATCAGGTAAAGATGGGGGCACAGTTGAAAAATCCCTTTTTAAGTTTACTTTCTTTAATTTGCTTAACGGAGTTAAGAGATTGCAGTGTAAAGTTTTTTCAAAATTATGCTCTTTTTATTTTACATCTTTCACGGTTTACATCCTTGCGTGAAAATATAGAAATAAAAATAGCTTTTAAAAAAAAGATAGAGGGGAAGTGTGCTCTAGACAAAGTGATAATAGCAAGAACAAAGATGCAATGAAACGCTATGGTCTAAAGTCACATTTTGCATTGTTAACTCTATAATTAGGCTTAATTTTTCAAAATTCAATAGTAACTTGCACTTATTGTCAAATAATTGCTCAGTAAAAGTATACTTCAAACATTTCAAGTGCATGTTTGATCTTCTCAATTCTATTGTATGCGTCTTGAGATTGTGGACCCATGTCTCCTATTTGTTTGTTTTGCCTTTCTTTTTACTTTTTAAACTTTTTAATTGTAAAACATAACATATCTACAAAGCAAAGGAAAAAAAAGCACTATTTCAAAGCACACTTCAACAAGCAGTTACAGAACAGATCCCAGACTTGTCGTGGCCTACCATTCCACCATCTCAGATTTTTTCCTTCTAGCTGCTCCAAAACACTGGAGGCTAGAAGTAATATGAATATAGTGATTCAGCAGCTGTACTCATTTGTTAAATCCCCTTTTTCCTATTATACCTCCTTCTTCTCCTCTGATCCTTCTCCCAATCTATAGGGATCTTTGGGCAATGCCCATTCTTACTTTTTCATGATGGGATTGGGGGTGTCCACACTAAAGGTTAGGGGGATGTAATTAATTGATAATCCTGGAGAGCCTGGCCCCTCTGGGTTTCAGGATTTATCTGACCTAAGAACCCTCCTGGAATTGTATATTCCAGGAAGGCAAATCTAGTGCATGAAACCTTTATAGAGTCTCAGTTCAAGCCCTTAAGGTGTTCTTAAGAATCAATATGAGTGATGTTGATTGGGGTTTAACAAACCATGGCAATTAGCACTACCTAATTACAGCTTGCATAACAGTAGCCTCCAGAATAGTCTCTTGACTCCATTTGATCTCTCTTGGCCACTGATGCCTTATTTTATTGCATTTTTCACCCTTTTGCTCAGGAAGTCATCAATCCCATGGTGCCATCCCTGAATGGTTTGTACCACATAGTGGGGAGGGCAATGATTTTCCTTGCAGAGTTGGGCTTAGAGAGAGAGAGAGGCCTCATCTAAACAACAAAAAGGTTCCCTGGAAGCAACTCTTAAGACTCCTTGTGAGTAGCCTTAGCTCCTTCCCTACAGAAATAAGTTTCGTAAGGACAAGCCTCAAAATCCAAGGCTTGGCCTATTTTCTTGGGAGACCCCAATAGTTGAGAGGGTGTCTGGGGTTTCCCAGATGGGAAAGTTTAATAGTTCTGTATATGTACATACATATTTTTTCCCTTTGGACCCTCAAGGGACTCTACCAATACTTTTTAATTATCAGCCACCATACTCTGAGATGTGTCCTGGTATTATGTTAAGCTATAGAGAACTACAAGGCCTCATTCCCATTCTGAACTCCAGGAGTTTGGGTTGTTTAAATGAGCGATCCAGAAAGGTTGATTTAGATGATGTGTTACAGAAAACTTAGGTTCTAGATATAGTAAACCTCTCTGCCTTTGGTCTCATACAGTATGTGAAGGTCTAGAGTACTTGCACTGTTACTTTTTACCTTATATTCTGATTTACCTTAGACCCAGACAGATTGGCTTCATTTTAAATGCTAATTGAGGTCTAATCTCTTTTTCAGTTACTTCCGCTGTTATTTTATATAGTTATGCTAGCTTTCAGGGCGGTAGCACTCCATTTCTGGGTCTTAGGTGTCACAGAGTTACTCAAAGGTCCAGGGAAACACCAGCTGACACACATATAGCTCAGTGTCTCAGAATCTACAAATACATCCACGATTTCGGACTAAATGTGTCTGCTATAAAGGCTTACGAATCCTGGCTCCCATTTTCTTATAAGCATTTTCTGAGACGTTTTTCCTTTCTTTTATGTAGTTCTTGGTGAAGGTATCCAGTAGGTTGACTGGTATGGAGACAAAGCCTGGAAACCCATGAGCATAGGAACCATTCTAAAGATGGGAAGATAAAAATGTCTTCAAAATGTTCTGGACCAGCTAGAAGGAAAAATCTGAGAGGTTGGTAAACTACTTCTTGAAGAGTGCTTTGAAAACTACTGCTTTTCTCTTTCTGTGCTTTGTATATATGTTATATTATACAATAAAAAAGTTTAAAAAAAAGTTTTCAAAGATGCCTTCAGAAAAATGCATTTTGAATGGACTAATTTATTTGCCTTTTGAAATGCCACTCCTTTATTGTGGTAATGGTCATTTAATTTTTTTAGGTGACCTAATTTATAACAGTCTGTTCCACAGCATTAATCATATTTGCGATAGTAATAAGAAATGCTTTATTGCCATCAAAAGAAATGAGCATGTTCCACCTTTTTTTTTTCAATCTTAGGGAAAGCCAAAAATGTCTGAAACCATTTGTTAAGATAATTGCTTGTCAAATATTTTAAAAATTAGAGTCGTAATGAGATTTTTCACCCATAAAAGGAGACTCAAAGTAATGTTTAAAGTTTTATTTCTATAGCCTGAAAATAGTAAGCCATATATTTTTTTAAACTATGCAAGGTATATGTAAATGCTGAGGGACAGAGTACTTGATCCTTAATTTTAACCCATAGTCCATTTTGGAGATGCATCGAAATACCCCCATCTCTCCAATCCCACTCCAAAAATGAAAATCTGGTCCAGCATTAAACTAATCACAGTGCTAATCACACATACACACATGTATACAGGACATTCACCATGTTTATAAGAAATACATTATCAAAGGACAAGTGTTTATTAAAAAGGGAATGCTAACTTTCATAGGAATGTCCTCTAATTCTAATTAGTGTAAATCCCTAGGATTGATCTCTACAATTTCCTGTTTAAGTTGTAATTATGGTTGTTTATTCTAAACAAAAAGAGAGAGAGAGAGAGAAAGAGACTTTCTGTCTTGTGCTTGAAAAAAATGAGGTCAGATTTCAGCTTATGAGCTTACATTGGTTATACAATTACAAGACCTTCTGTATTAGTTATCTCTTGCTGCATAACAAATTACCTCCAAGCAACAAACATTGTTATCTCCCAGTTGTTGAGGGTCAAGAATCTGGGTGCAACTCAGCTGAGAGTGCCTCTGGCTCAGGGTTCCTCACGGGGTGCAGTCAAGTTGCCAGCTGCAGCTGCAGCCATCTCAACTGGGGTTTGAGAATCTACTTCCAAGATCGCTCAAGTGACTGATTGGAGAGACCTCAGTTCCACCCTTGCAGGCCTCTCCATCAGCTGCCCAAGTGTCCTCATGACAGGACAGCTGCTGGAGAGAGAAGAGAGGAGGGGAAGGGGAAGGGAGGGGAGGGGAGGGGAGGGGAGGGGAAGGAGAGGGAAAGCCCAAGACAGAATCAACATCTTTTTATAACCCAATCCCAGAAGTAACATTCCATCACTTTTGTCACATTTAATTTGTTAGAAGGATTCAGTAGGTCTAGCCCACAAGCAAGGGGAGGGAATTACACAAGGGTGTGAAAACTAGGAAGCAGAGATCCCCGGGGACCCTTATAGAGGTTGCCTAACCCACCTTCAATCTGATCATACTGGTGAACCCCACGGTACAGCATTCTTCGAAGTATTTACATAAATACAATTAACGACAGGACACAGACTGTGCACAAAACCTCTTGATATATCATTGCTGTACCCTTGCCTCAGTCAGTTATATTTTTCTTCTCTTCGTAAAACAAGTCCTACAAGCTACAGAACTAATTAATTGACAGGTAAAAATCATTTTACAGGAAGCTGCCATTTATGTATTTTTTATTATTTATTTTTATAAGATGATATTGATGAAGACATTTAAAGCCAAAGAGGGGGGAAGTATAAAATGCAAAGCAAATAATTAAAATGATAATAATGCTTAAAGTTAATTCCCCTCTTTAGAATGGTTCCTATGCTCATGGGCTTCCAGGCTCTGTCTCCATACCAGCAGAGTTTTAAATGTTGTTTCTGACGTTATCCGTTCTGGTGGTTTGGAACTGTATGTACCCCCAGAAAATCATGTTCTTAAAGTTAATCCATTCCTGCGGGTGAGGACTGACTGTAAGGAGGATCTTTTGATTAGGTTACTTCAGTTAAGGCAGGGCTCTAGGGTGGTTCTTAATCCTTTTATTAGATTACTGGAATCCTTTATAAACAGAGAGAGAGAGAGAGTAGGGTGCAACATCTTAATGATGCCATCATTTGGGCATTTTCATAGCCTCAAGACTGTAAGCTTGTAAGCTTATAAATTCCCCTTGTTAAAAGCCAAGCCATTTCCGGTATATTGCTTTGGGCAGCCTAGCAGACTAAAACATCTATTGTTGGGGATTGAATCATGTTCCCCACAAAAGGCAATTTCAAGTCCAAATCCCTGGTCTTGTGGATGTGAACCCATTTTTAAATAGGGTCTTTGATGATGCTATTAATTAAGATGCGCAACGGGACTGATTGTAAACATTCAGAAACGGAGAGCACAGTACTACCTAACTGTAATGCAATAATGTTAGAACACTGAATGAAGCTGCATGTGAGAATGATAGAGGGAGGAGGGCTGGGGACACAAAGGAAATCAGAAGGAAAGATAGACAATAAAGACTTATATGGTATAATCTAGGAATGCCCAGAGTGTATAACGATAGTGACTAAATGTACAAATTTAAGAATGCTTTTGCACGAGGAAGAACAAAGGAATGTCAATACTGCAGGGTGTTAAAAATAGATGGTAATTTATATTCTAAAACTTGAACTTACCTGTGAGACTCAAGCAAAAAAATGTTTATTTGCTACAAAATTCCTATTGCTAGGCCAACCCATTGTATGGTACTTGTTTTAGCAGCTAGAAAATGAAAACCTTCATATGTGACAATATAAACTCTTTCAATAATCCTCTAATGTAATGTAATTCAGATCAAGTATGATGTGTATACATACCATATATTTGGTATATATGATGTGTGTGTGTGTGTGTTTATATGTGTGTGTGTGTGTGTGCACCACACACCACTATTTTCAAGCTTCTAAGGACAAGAGGCATCAATTTCTTACTTGGTTTTTATCCAATTCACAGCCATCTGGGCTGGCTATTGATGAAGTTTGTGTGACTTATCTGAAGAGTAATGCAAAAAATCAAAGAAACTCATAGAATTATTAAGTATCAGTAGCCGAGAGGGGGCTAACTTGATATGGGCAGGTGGCCAGCCTGCACGCGTGTTCCTAAGCGCTTCCAGAAATGAAGTGACAGGCTGAACTTTGCTACACGGCTTTGTCAGCACTCATTTGTGGGATGTTCTCTGACAGACCAGGGAGGATTGCTCTGAGTCTCAGAAGTAAATACTAACACCAGCTTTCAGAGGTAAAGGAACAGAAAAATCATCCCTGCCAGCTCTCTAAAAACATACCATTCTAAGGCACCTACATTCTATAGAAACTGGGAACAATATATAAATTGCCCAAGTTATTTCCAATGCTATTGTCACTTTGCCCTACCATCCTATTATATAAACCCACGCTAATGTAAATTATTCACCTTTTAGAGCTACTTCTAAATGCTTGGCTTTTCACCAATATTTATTTCTTTCTGTCTATCAAGAATTATTTTGAGATGTCCAAAACATAAACACACACACACATGCATCTTTTTTTAAAAAGTTTATTTTCCAAGGATCGCCCACAGAATATTTAGAAGTGCTTTCTAAATTGCATTTGCATGGCAAAGGACTAAAAGAAACCCAGTGTGGGGGAAAGAATGGACAAGCCCTAAAGCAGTAATGAGGCTGCTTTCTTTGGGGTCAAAGAAATTCTAGCCCTCTCCAGTACCGAGGATGTCAAGTAAGGAACAAATTGACCCAAAAGGAAGCCTCAATGTCATCCCTACACTAACTCCCTGTAATACTTTACAGTATGCAATCAAAATAAAATAACCTCTTCAAAAATCATGTTCTTTTATGATTCAAACTGAAAATTAATTCTCACTTTCATTTCATACGCCATCTATTTAATTTTTCACTTCCCTAAGGCAGAGAAATCATACTCCTCTGATTACATACAGAATTATTATAACCGAAATTCTCAATTTGCTGTGATATTTAGGTTACAGCAATTATAGGGAATATTTAAGTTTCCCAGATTGCTTTCATGAACATATTTTTTTTAGACTGCTCATAAAAACAACAATGTTTTCCAGTTTGAAGCTCTGCAAACATCAAAAACACTGAGTGTAGAAGGTGTGTATTTTCATTCCTCTGTTCTATCAAATCAACCCATGATATTGTTTCTGAATTCTTTTGGTGACGTTTTTGCATGGTATTTACTGTATTTTAAAACATTTGGGCAAGTAATTTAACAGGAACTTTAAAAGCTGATTAAAATCAAGGCCTAGTCGTGATATTTTGCTATGGACATCATGCACATATGTGTGAGAAAGAGAGAGAAGATTTGACTTCACCCTACTCATCCAGCTCAGTCTCCAACTCCAATCCCAGCAAAGAGCTGAGAGGATACCTACAGTCCAACACGCCCATACCCTCTAGGGGCTTACTGTCTGCTAGGAAGCCAGTCTCAGAATAAGTAGCCTTATTAAAAGTGCTGTCACAGGACAGAGGTAGCAGTTAACTCCAACTTCGAGGCCATCAAAGAAGGCTTCAATGCAAAGGGGACATTTGACTAGGTCTTGAGAAATGAGAAAACGGGAGGGACAGGCATCTCCAGCATAAAAACATGAAAAAGGTGTGTCTGGAAGGTGGGGGGTGCAACCAGAAGGAAAGATTGGAGCCAGGCTGGATCGGGCCTTGAACTTAGGAGGTAAGCCTTTAGTTGTATGATTCTTTTTTAAATGTTTAAATTTTTTTAAACATAACATACAAACACGAACATTCTTACCATGTGATCATTCCATTCTTGGTATATAATCAATAACTCACAATAAGGAAAGAAAGAAAAAAGAGGAAAAAGCCAAACTCACAGTATCAACACCATGATCATTTCTTAGAACATTTGCATCAATTCAGAGAAAGAACTAAAAAGAAAAAAGAAAACAACTCACACATACCATACCGCTTACCCCTCCCTCTCATTGACTGCTAAAATTTCTATCTACCCAATATATTTTAGCCTTTGTTTCCCCTATTTTTTCTATATCCTTACCCCTCCCTTTCATTGATCACTAGCATTTCAGTCTACCAAATTTATTTCAACATTTGTTTCTCCCCATTATTTATTTATTTTTAATCCATATGTTTTACTCATCTGGCAATTCCGTAGATAAAAGGAGCATCAGACACAAGGTTTTCACAATCTGTGTGACTTTTTTTGAATCAAGCATTGATATGATCAGAGTTGTGTTTCCAGAGCAGAATTCAAGGGACTACTGGGAGCAGAGCAAAACTCAACTGGGAGATCCTTGAGGGAAAGGAGAAGGCTACTCTGATGACATAATGGTGGCAAATTGAGGGTTCCATGGGAAATTACTGCTTAATGTGTAGAGTTGTTGTTTGGGGTGATGGAAAGGTTTTGGTAATGGATGGTTGTAGGAGGGTAGCTCAACGTTGTGAATGTATTTAACACCACTGAATTGGGTACTTGAAAGGGGTGAAAATGGGAAATATTATGTTGTATATTTGTTACCACAAGAATTTTTTTTTAATCAACGATTTGAACAAAGGGCAGATTGTAGGAATGGAGGAAAAGGCCAAGGTTTATCTTTTTCTTCTAACTTTCATCTTTGGCTTACTCTTTCACCCTGGCCTTCACTCTCCAGCTCACCCTTGTTTTCACTCCTTCCTGTCTACGGCCTAGGCATGTTTGGGGACTCTAGGCCAAAGAAGTTGCTGAGCTCTGGGTTTTAGGGCAATGCTAAAATTAAATACTGGGTCCAGATCTCCAGCTCACTTCTCATGCCAATGGGTGGGGCTTGCACTGGTCTTTAACAGTGGCAAAATCCCACCTGATTTTTAAACCCAACAGTTATTTGAAGGAGCAGGAGGTAAAAGAAATGACATGTCCCACAAGGCCTAGAAACTCGGTGTTAAGAAGTGTCCTTTGAAAAAATGGCACGCAATTATGTTACAGGGATGAGAAGGAGAGCCCTGGGCGACTTCTGGATACTTCAGTGTTAACCTCTTTCATGTCATTGTAGCAGTTTATGCTTAGTGACTTACCTTCTTTCCCTATTTCAACAAACTATTATATTCATGATTTATAAGAACACATAACTGCAGCTTGCTCCGGGAATCGAACCCGAGTCTCTGGCATGGCAGGCAAGAACACTGCCTGCTGAACCACCGTGGCCTGCCCAACTGCATCATCATTTTAAACAGAGATAGAACCCTTCTATTCCCATACTCTCCTCCCCCCTCTACCCAACGAGACATCGTTTGCCCCCAGGAGTGTTTTCCCTTTGCATAGCAAGATCCCGAAAATGATGTCATTCAGTCTTGGCAGAGCTATGTGCTTCTCACAGGACCTCCTTCGTGCTGGTCACTGTTGTTTTTTAGTTCGTGTATGAGAGAGAGAGAGAGAGAGAGAGCACAACCAGCAGTCTCAATGTACTTCAGCCTCCCCCAACATATTTTCATTTCACATACTGACATTGACATGTATGCCCCTTTTCTCTTTTTCATCATTAGGTAAGGCTCAAGGAAAGTGCTGGAAGTAATGACCATAATTTGTTATGTCCAAATGGTGAACTCAAGTAACCAAATCTCACCTAGGACTACCTAGGAACAGCATTCGGGCCATCGCGTACACAGGAGATGAGTCTTCAGTCTCCACGCTCCAGACATTACACTTTGCTCTGCTAGTTCATACTCTGTGCAAAGGCGAGCAATTGGTGGTCAAGGATTTGAGGAAGGTTACACTATAGGGCCAGCCCCTTGAAAAGGGGAGACAAACCATCATATATCTCTACTTTTTTTGGGGGGGGGCGGGGGGAGGGGGGGTGCACCGGCAGGCACCCTGGAACCGAACCCGGGTCTCCAGAATGGCAGGCGAGAACTCTACCCGCTGAGCCAGCATGGCCCGCCCTATGCACCTCTACTTTATGCGTCTCCTTTACTGCAACTGTCTGCTCATTTCTATCCTCTGAGACAGTCTTTGATTTAATGGGGAAAAAATCCAGGAATAATTCAGACAATAATAGTGAACACTCAACCAAAATCATGACATGCCGTGTTTAAAGAAGAAATCCCAGCAGCATTGAAGGTAGCAAATTCAGCATCTTTGTGGAGGGGAAAAGAGACCTGGAAATCAAAAGCAACAGCCATCCACGACTTACTAAGCAGCTCTTCAACAGAAAGGAAAAATCTACTCATTCATTCTACTTTTTCCTAGTGAGATCATGGGGGTGGGAGAAGTTAAGATTTGAAATTTTTTTTCCCTAAAGTTCTAAGTTTCGCAAAGAAATATTTTTATCATAATTAATTTCATAAAATAAAATAAAAATTACCAAGATAAAAATTATCTTTTTTGTTTCATCTGACAGTAGTAGGACAAGCATTAATATATAGCTACTACTCACTGCTAGCCTTTGCTTGAACTCTTAAAAAAAAAAGCCTTTACAAATAACACAGTAGAAGCTTCTTAACATGATTCCAGTTGTTTTCTTTCTGTTAAATCTGTAACTCTATCCTGATTTTATCTCTGAAGACTTCTGGATATTTACAACATAAGGAAAGTCTTGTCTTCCCTAACTGAAGGCCTTCATGAGAAGCATAACCATAAAGGGTGTTTCTATTTAAAATAAAAAGTTCTAGGCATTTCCTTTACAATTTAAAAAAGAACCTTCAGCTCAACTTGATGCCCTAGTATCTATTTCCAAAGCTTCAGTCGCAATTGCTTTTCAGAAAACACTTTCCATAAATTATTGCTCATACCTTGTCATGCCTAACTTCCTTACTAAAGATCTCCAGTCTAGAACTAATTTATTTTTCTCAGCTGTGCCTTCAGAGCCTTCCTTCAAAGCTATTGCCAAACTCTTCTCCCTCAGCTGACTATAATTATTTCTTATCAAGGCCATTTCTGAATATTTCTTGGAAGAAAATAGGAAGAAAAATTATGTGCTATTTTCTTGAAAACACCCACGTTGGAACAGTATGTCAGAAATAACACATACACACAAAAGACAGTGTCCGTTTCACTACCGGTTCCTAGTTGCCCAGTGAGAAGTTGCCTGGCCTGACTACCAGTTGGAGGTTTCCCCGGCACTGGTGAGCTGTGGCCAGTTTCTGATCCCGGGATGATTTTTTTGAACACTTCTTGGGGGCAATTTATGTTTTGTCAAGTTGGCAAGGGCCTACTAAATGAGAAGCCATTTGCAGAAACAGGGTTTGCTTCAGAGGTCCTAAGACACCCCAAGAAAAATCCTTGAGACATCATGCTTGAAAAGTATTTGAAGATTGTTCACTTGGGTAAATACTTAAACCTGCCCTCCCTCACTTTCTCCGGCCTCCAGCCATATTACTCACCCTCAAAGAATTCATCAATATTCAACTGGCTCTCTAATTTGCTGATGAAGCAAAAGGAGTTTAATAAAGAAAGCTGTTGCAATTTTTCTTTAGAGGATATGCCACAGATTCGATTTGTATCTCAACAGACCTGGACTCTTCTTCCCTTCCACTCCAGTCACGTCTGACAGCCGGGGAAACTTGCAGCCCTGTCCGCGAAGGGTTTCTGAAGACGTTAATAGGGAAAATGTAATGTTTAGCAGCCACCGACCGTACAAGTCACTGAAGTTTTAAAACCTTTCCTGAAAAGAAAACCTTGGTCTGCAAAAGGTTTTGGGGTTCACTTTTCAAAACAGCTTTGCAGATCCTGGAAACCTCTACCCGCCCTCCCCACCCCCCACCGCCACCACCGCGGCTACCCCAAAAAAGAAAGTCACAGACGCCAGCAAAAGGCCGCGCAACCCCTGTAAAACTTTGGGTCTGCGGCATGGCCCATGCACAGAAATTCAGTTTAAGATTTTACATCACATCTACAGAAATATCACAGCGACACGCATGCCGGGGTTAAATAACTCAAGAAACACAAGCGCCGAGTACCACGAAATCGGCGGTTTTATTTTTTAGACTCGTTTCGTGTTCGCGTGTGTGTTTTTCACTGTTGCGGATTTCTTTCGTCACCTGATTTTTTCATTTGATTTTTTTTGGGGGGGGGGGGAATTCTTTTTTTTTCCCCTTCCCCAGCGCCCGCTCTCCAGCGCAGGTCACAGAGACAGCCTCGACCTCCCTGGGTGAGCGCGGCGAACGCCGGCCGCTGTGGCGTTGGCCAGGGCGCGGCTCAGCTCCCCGCGGCCCGCCGCGTTCCTCGCTGGTCGGTGGCGCAGGCGACCCGGGGGCACTGCTGAGCCGGCCGAGTCCGAGCAGGGCCGGGGGTCGCTGGGAGCCGCTGGGGAAGCCCGCGCGGTTTACGCGGGGGCGCACGGCCGCGCGCTCTGAGCACAGGGACCGCGGCCACACTCCGGTCTCGCTCTGCCAAGGGACCTTTCGGCGGCCCTTCCCCCTCCACCACCCTGTGCCCCCCGCCATCTGGGCTGGACGAGCGCCCCCCGCGCAGTGCCCTCCCGCGGGCTTGGCCGCTCAGATCCCCGCAGCCCAATCCGTGCCCGTCCGGGCACCTCCGCCGCTCGGGGACCTCCACCCCCACCCCCCGCCCTTTGCCACCCTCTCCCCACCCCACCTCCATCCCCTTCCCGCTTCACCTCCCGGGCGGCGAGCGCGCCCACCTCTGCAGCGCCGAAAGCCCGGCTGCCAACCTGCCGGGAGATTCCACATGGCCTCTTCCCGTGGCCTGGGCTGTGGCCACAGTAGGCCAGCGCTACCCATTGCTCTTCCCATCCAGAACCCCCTCGCTTTGCACCCCGAGTGCGCGCAGATTTGTCCCGTTTGGGATAGGGAGAGAGAAAGAAGGCGCGTTGGTTTTTCTTAGCGCTCAGGTGCTATTTTCTAAGGCGTTTCCCCCCTCCCCCCGAGTTTTTTATTCTGACAGTTTGCAACTACATAGAAAGTTGAAAGAACTGTACAGTGAACGCCCGTTTAACCCCCGCCTGGATGCCACAACTGTTAACGTATTCCAGCACTTGCTTCCTCTCTCCGTCGCTCGGAGAATGTGTGTGTGTGTGTGTGTGTGTGTGTGTGTGTGTGTGTGTATGTGTGTGTGTGTTAGTTGCATCATTTGAAAATTGCAGACGTGCCGCTTCTCCTCTCCGCTTCAGCTTGTCTTTTGAGAATAAGGTCGTTCTCCTACCCACCTATAATACCATTCTCACACCTAAGAAAATTAACTCTCGGTTCCTAACAACAGTTACGATCCAGGAGCCCTTAGGATCCTTTCCCTCCTCTGTCCCACGGCAGTCTTAAAGTCAGTTTCCCTTCGTGGACAGGGCACAAGTATAGACAACTGTTTCCTCCCCCCACCCCCCTTACTCTACTCCACCCCCTAAAGCGGACGGCTAGGCTAGGGCGTACCGGGCTCGCCTCATCTCAGCGGGCCTCTGGACTTGGGGTGGGGAGGGAGGAAGGCGGGGGAGTCCCTACAGATCTGGACACATATGCGTGGGGAGAGAGCCACACTCACACGATCGGAGGCCCCCTGTTTCCTCCCCAAAGCATTTCAGCGTCCCTCGGGAAGCGCAGTGCATGGGGCTCGGCTCAATCACCGTGCGCCCTCTGGGCAGCTGAGAGAACACCAAGCGGGCACCCGGTGGGGGGGCGTCGTGGGGAGGGGGGCGGGCAAGACGTCCGTCCGGTGGGTGTCTGGGTGCATTCCGTGCTACCCTGTGCCTTTGGCTTTGCCGTTTTCCATTGTCCCCTTTTTTCTCCCCGGACCCCCTCCCCCCTCCCTCTCTTAAGTCTCGGGATCGGCTATTCTGGGCGCCCGATGTCTTCCTCGCCGCTTCCCGGTCGCGGGGGCCAAGGCGGTGGCGTCGAGCGCCTGCACACACACTCCCAGCTTCCCTACGGTTCCCGCTCTCCCCCCCCCCCTTCCGCCCCCGGGTCCGGAGAAGCGCAGGGAAGGGGCGGGGGGGGGGGGTGGGAGCCTGAGCACCGCGTGGCCACGCCCATCCCGAGCCGGCTTTTTCTAGGGCCGCTCGGGGAGGCTCTTCGCTGGCAGCACTGCACGCCTCCCTGGGTGCGCGCCGCTCCGGCCCATCGCTCCGCTCGTCCTCCGCCCAGCCGCTCTCCTCCGAGCTCCGGCCGCAGCCTGCACGAGAGCCCGCCGTCCGCGCCGCGCCCCGGCTCCCGGCTCTCCGGCCCTGTTGCTCCGTGCCCGTCCCCTCGCGCCCCAGGACCTCGCCGTCCCTAAGGCCCGGCCCGGCTCGCTCTCTCTCTCTCTCTCTCTCTCTCTCTCTCTCTCTCTCTCTCTCCCTCCTCCGCCCTCTTTCCTGCCCCCCACCTCCCCGCCTTTTGCTTGCTTGCTTGCTCGTTCGCTAGCTCTCAGACGCGGCGAAGCAGCTTCGCGGGAAAATCCCAGAAACCTTTGCAAAAAGCTTGCGATGAAATTTAAGAAGTTCTTCGATTTCGGCGCCATTTTCGAGTGGACCGAGAGGTGACATACACTTTATTATTTTTTTTTTTAAGGGACTTGTTGGCTGGCAGTTCTCCGGCTTGTAACGTTCATTGCGGCAGGCTGAGAAAATCTGATGACGATTCTGGAAGAGTTCTGCTTGTTTCGGGTTCTAAAGCACGTTTCAGGGCCGGGGTAGGGGCTCCACAGACCTTTTAAAATGTTTAGAAAATGAGAGCGGCTGGGAAAATTCTCAGGAGAAGGACTGGGAAAGAAAAAACAAATCAAACATGGAGGGGCGGGGAGAGAAAACCGAGTAAGGGGCCGTGAGTGACTGTCAGCCTCGCCAGGGTCGAGAGCGACTGAGTTTTGACAGAATGTAAATGGACTTTTCGTGACTTTTATTTGCTAACAGGAAACATTTGTCTTGGAAATAAATGTGTGATTAATTTTGCATTGTCTCTCCCGAGTTAAAACTTTCAAGGTTGTTGAGTTTTCTCCGTAGGAAACTTGACATTGGAAAAGTTTGGCACGAATGAGCCAAGGGAAGGCACGTCGTGCATTTAGGCTGGAGGTGGGGCTGGGGAAAAAGGCATCTGCAAAATTAAAAGACAAAACGTTGTAAAATGTGGACAGAGGAAGGGGCGTATTCTTTGGCTCTTAAATGATTTGACCAAACACATTTCAGTTCTGAAGGGAGGTGGGGCTATGGGTGACTCGAAGTATCGATTCTTTGTCTATTGTATCAGCGAATGACCCTCTCCTGAAGTGACAAGGAGCCTCTTTGTAATCGCTTTTCGTAAGTAAATTTCAATCTAAAGGGAAATTCGTTAACTAGGGGAGCGCGGTGGCATTTTAGGGACATAAGTCGTTATACTGTCAGAAGAGAAGAAAGAGGTTAAGTGAAACGGACAAATGAATTCGATTCCAGTGAGTTTGCAAAGGAATCTGGAAGGGACTTTCGCCTTTGACACCAATGCTATTTCTAATAAACTTGTGGTTTTCTAGTAAACAACTAGGGAAAAGTTAAATTGGGGGCGACTTTGACATTTGATGTGATGGCTCACATATTTGTGTTGAACATAAGATATTTATTCGGGAGAAGGTTGTGGGTTTTTTAAAGTATAATTGTACATTTGCTAAACATGTTTTTTTTTTCTTTTTAAGGGCAACCAAGGACGTTTTCCCTCCATTAATCCCTAATGTCAATTCAAAAGTTGTTTGTAAAATAGCACAGCCGAACCAAGATGAAAGTTAGAGCCGCTTAATTATATGTCTCAATCTAGAGAGTGGGTCATTATTATTAATGACCTTGTTTACCAGGACGTAAAGAGCGTGTGTTAACACTGGATCTCAGCCCGTGGTGTTGTGAATTTCGTACTTAGTCTCATTAAACACTCTGCACGTTTTATTACCTAATAAATAGGACACAACATACGTTCTACTGCTTTATAAAAACCGACATGATTTTTACTTAGGGAAAAAAAAACACTTAGCAGTCTGGGATCCATTGTGTATTACGGCACTGAAATGTATGTTAACTTTCAAAACCAGTACAGTTTTGTGCCTGCTCTGTTGTTTTAAAAGCTTTATGACTGAGGGTTTTAGGATCATTTTTTTTCTTGTAGTTTATTGAGTATTTTGTTTAAACAATAAGGAGGAAGTGTATCTTATTGCTCATGTGGGTACATTTTTAAAAGGAAAAAGTGGTATCTAATGAGTTAATCATTAAGAACTATGCACAGTGCCAGCCATTTCAGGACGTGAAAGAGTTTCTGTGGAGCTGCTTGAGACAGGAAAGAATGATGACTCAATTATTCAAACATTTGGATTTACATTTTGATAGATGACATTGATAGGTATACATTATTTATAAATAAGCTTGAGTAAACCAGTTTCATATGTAAATATCCAGCTAGCTCTACAGAAAATTGTCTCTCATGCTTTGATGCCTTTAAAAATAATTCAAAGTGGGCTGTTTGCTTTAAAAATGAAACACCAGGGGAGTCCAAGAGGACACCTGATGCTTATATAGACGGATCTGTATTTACAAGATGCAGTATATCTCCTTTAAACCATCTATATCTATTTCCAATAAACAAGAGGTTTTTTTTCCCTTTCAAACAGAGACAATGAATGAGACATAGTGAATGAGATTTACAATATGCAGCAGGAAGAAGTTTCACTCAGACTTGAAACCTGGGAAGAGCGATCCACATGTTGCCAATTTGCCTCAATTTAATCTCAAAGGTAATTCCTCCCCTTTAATTCCTAAATCCTACCCCTCTCCACTTCTCCAGGATTCAAGATTGGAGGGAAGGGGGGTGGGGGGGAAGCCACACCCTTCACCCCATCAGCAGATCCTGGAAATCAAACAGTGACACTATTATTATTTTTTCAAGTACATCAATTTATGACGCATTTGTGTCTTACTCCTAGGTTGTGCTTTATTCATCGCCATTGGGTGGACGGGACTACGCTTCCTTCCAGTCACCTTGCCTTTCTTGTCCCACAGGTACCCCAGAGTGATTCCACCCCCTTTGTTGACTCCGAGGGGCTGCAGCAGCAATTCATGTTTTGAAGTGCTCTAAATGGTTCAAAACGTGAGGCGCTGCTATACTCCCTCGCGGGGAAGGTTAGAAGGCGGGGGTCGCCCGGACAACACGCGTTGCTGCGATGCGCCCGCTGCCCGCCAGGCCCGCTCAGGTGCAGGTAGGTGGGTGGGGGCTTCTGTCTCTCTTCTGCTCTTGTCTCTGCACCCTTCCCCGCCTACGCGGCGCGGCCAGGGGTGGGGTGGGGGGCAGTGGAGATGTGGGGAGGGCGCCGTCGAGGAGGGTCCTTGGAGCAGCCGCGCATGGTGGGTTGGAGGTGCGGGGGTGGGAGGGGTGAGAGCTGGTCGCTGAGCGCAGGTGGTGGGCGCCGAGGACTGGGGTGGTGCCCAGCTCTCAGCCGTGCCCTAGCAGCGGGAACAGTACTGCAGTGGGCGATGGGTGCTCTGGAGTATTGTTCCTGCTGCCTGGGCAAGGCTGGGACTCCCGCACGGGCTTCCCCACCCCACCCACCCCACCCCCACCAGGTAAGTCTCAGCCCTTCACCTGCAGTGTCTGTCCTGGAAGCAGCGAGACCCGGGCCTTTTGAGGCTTGGGGCAGACTGTCTCCATCAAACGCTTGCCCGTCTTTGACTCTGTGGATGGGTGTGAAAGAGGCTTCATTTAGCACCCCCCCTTTCCTTATCCAGGTACAAATTTACACTATTGGGAAAGATCCCCTCCGGATGAGTTAGAACACCGCCCCCACGACAAACACCGCAAATGCACATCTTCAGTGCCCCCCAAACTAAGTGGGAATTGTAAAAGGAGTAAGGGGAGGCAAACAAGCAGTCTCCACGCTGCTCTGCAGTTCCTGGCAAAGGGCACACGTTCTGCATGCCAAGGGACTTGGGGATGCAGGAGAGATGAAAATGCCTGACCCCTTCCCCACAGCCTCCCCTCTCTCAACTTCGTTGAGGAAATTTCCAATGAGCTTGAGCAGCGAGAAAGAAGGATCAGGAAGGGCAGGGAAGGCAGGGACCCAAGAGGGGCTCTGGGATGATGCTTGGCATTTCCAGCATCTTATTGCACCCCTGCCCCCCCCCCCAAAAAAAAAATCTGGTCCCAAATTCTACGGTGGAGGAGCCAACCCAAGGCCCTTTCTGTCGCCAGGGATTGTCCCCACCGGCGGGGTAATGGCTCCTGTTACTGAGATTTTGATAGCACCTGAACTACTGATTCAGGGGCCTTTCGTGACTCCCAGTTCTGGACCCTATCGCTAATAGGTGCTGTACATCTGTCCACTGCTAAAAGTCGCCTCCATCCCTGGCTGGCTAGCCCTTTGAGCATTCGGTGAAAAAACCGTGTCCCCAGTGGGTTAGGAGCTTGACAGCTGGGTTAGAAAAGAGAGGGCTGAATTCTACCACTGGGGTCTGCTTTTTCCTGTGAAAACTTTAAGAAGTACATATATTTGATCTGGCTCATGGACAAGTTAAAGGACTATTGTCCAAGACCAGGGGACGTGTGGACTCTTTCCCACACTTCTTGTGATCTTAAAAACACAAAGACCTCTTGTCGATATGGGCTGCCTTGAACAGGCCTTCTGGGGGACCGGGAACAGGGCCAGTTGGGGAGACCGAGGGGGTTGCAGGTAGCTTGGGGCCAGGTTTCAGCTCAAGCAGTCTCAAAAGCCCGCTCTCTCCGCGACTCCCTTGCGCCCAGGGCGGTACATGGGAGCTGTTTGGGCCCTTCCGCGGGCGGGGACCCTCGGTTTCCCGGCGGCCTTTGCCCAGCCCTGGGTCTTCGCCCGCCGCAGCCCAATTTCCCCTGCCTAGAAACCCAGAGTTGGCCCCCGGCGCACCCTGCCCACCCCAGGGCCCCGCAGGCCCCCGATCCTTACGTGGCCCTCGGGGATCTGGGAGGCATCTCGGGCACCCCTTCTGCCTCTCACCAGCTTCCTGTCTCCCTTTCTCCCCGCTCTGTACCGTCCCCCTGGAGCCAGGAGAGGGCCCCGCCCGTGCCACCCGGCGCTCGAGGCGCCCAACCCTCCGGGAAGACCATGCCCGTGCCACCCGGCTGCCTCCAGTGGGCGCCCGCAGGACCCAGGTGAGAGGTCCGGCTGGTTGGGCGCCGCCGGGGGCGGAGAGTGGCGAGCGAGTCGTGCCTAAGGGTACTTGGCCTTCCAGAAGCAGAGCGGCCCTTTGCCCGGGGCTCCCAGGAGTCAGCGAAATGGAGCCCTCTGATTGGGCGATGCCGTTTTCTAACTTAAAACACACATCGTTCACCTTTACTTAACCGCGTTCGAAGTTGCAGTGGTGCCTAGATTTTCCTCCAAGGACATACGCGCACACACGCACACACACACATACACACACGCAAGTGAATAAAGCAATATTTTAGCCAAATATTTCTGTGTCAATTAAGACGATGGCAATTCGTTCCAGACTATAAATTCTCTTTAACAACTCTCGGAGGTGTTATTTAAAATTGTTTTCCCACATTGCTAAACGTGCATTGTAATGTGAGGGGGACTCGTATAAAAAGTGAATTGATTTTTCAGTTAGCCTGATTAATCGATCCAGTGATACCACCTTCAACAAGTCACCTTTCCATTGTTTTCTCATTTTTTCCCCAACACATGTTATTTATTAGCAAGGAAGCTGCATGCACACAGCATTGTAAAAAATTTATTAGACAGACATGGCTCTTAAACAGGAAAAAGCTTACAATGTAGCCCTAAAGCTAAGATTTGCCATTTCTCTCAGTTGTGGGACAAGATAGACATAGGTTTGCTTTTATAAACTAGAATTCAATGTCATTTATTTTTATTTTAATCACAGGAATTTTTTTTTGAAGGCTTCCAGCACCTCGAGTTAGCAGTACAGATTTTTTTTTCAGCAAAGGAACACTACATCAACACTTTTGCACAGGATCTGAACACAGAAAAGACTCCTGTTTCAAGAAAATTCAGCCCTCTCTCCAAAAGTCTGTAATTTATATGCATTTTTAACTCACTAGATATTGAAAACCACCTAAGTGTCCCACAGTACGGGGATAAAATACAATCAATCACTCAGTGTAATATTATACATCCTTTAAAACTGTTATTGGAAAATGTTTTATGATCTGTAAGCTGAAATAATCCTCTCCCACCATCTCTTTCGCCCTGCTGCTCCCCATAGCTGTGCTTCTTTATTCCAATTGGCATGCAAACTTGTTTTTCCTGCCAAATGAGTCAGCCGCGATGGGAACGTCAATTGACTTGAACAGATGTGTGTCAATGTTACTTCAAAAACTAGATGCCAATAGCCAGGGCCACAAGACAGGCAGTGATGGCAACTCTAAAAAGTTACACTTGCATACAGACAAGGGCTAAAGTGGAGGCCCAAACGAGAAACCAGTTGGAGATACTCCAGTGCTGGGAGATGGAATGATTGTATGCTGCTTTTTGATTTCCCTTAATATGGGCAACCATGCAATTAAAAACAACAACCTTATAAGGACTCTGCAGTGCCGATTATTTTGCTAATTATTTTCAAACACCTTTAAAATCTCCAAGGCAGGTGGGGCAGCAGGGGGCTGGGTTTGTTCTCAGAAAGCAAACATGGCCCTTCACGGGTGGGAAGTTAACTTAGAGGCAACTTTCTTTCCTGAGAGACTGTGCAAGATGAAAATAAAAATAGATTTAAAAAAAAAAACAAACAACATTTTTTTGGAAAGATCAATGAAAGTCTATTGATGGAAAGTAAAGACTTGGATCAGATGCTATTGCCACATGCGCATAAAATATTTAGAGATCATTTGTCCCTATTGGCCTGCAATATTACTTATCATCATGACCCTGGAACTTTATAATATATACATTTGCACTTAGGATTATTACATTACTCATACATGAAAAGCAGAGCATGTATACACCAATGGTAGCAAATGTACATCTCCCTGCCATCCTACACTGCACTTATCCCCACCCATTAGTTATTTCTCTACAAATGAACAAGTATCTATTGACATTTTCATAGTACTTCACCTATCTGCCACCACTGCCTTCCTCCCCCGCCCCACAAGGGAGCTCCTGTGCAAGGTCAAAAAGGCTTTGACCCCTGTGGGGAGCAGCCCTAGAAAGGCTTCTATTTCCTGTGGTTGCCCCGGTTTTGGAGCACTCCCCTTACACTCTAGAGCTTTATAATCTGAGCAACTGGCAGGAGTTTGGGACAGTGGCCCTGGCTTCACCGCTAAAGTCCGGGGGTCCCAGCACCGTGTGACATACTCAGAGTCTTGAATGCTTTAAAGTATGATTCTCCCAGGGCAGCCCGCTCACCTATTCCCCACCCTTACCCAACTCCCTCCCCGCTGCTGTCCAGATCAGACCATGATCCCAAGCTCAGACCTTTGAAAGGCCAGACCACAAAAACTCAATAATCGGAATTGTAATAATACCAGCATTGCACCTTTGTGTTGTGCTTTTACATACTTTTCCAGATGCTTTCTTATTTTCTATTTGTAACAACCTTGAAAGGTAAATAAGATAAGGCAGGCAATAAAACAATTACAGACATGAAAACTGAAGCTGCTGGAGGTGAAGGATTTGTCCCAGGCTAGTCTCCCAGGTTGCAGGCCTCTTCCCCCAGACCCCCTGCTATGCTCCTTATACCATCATGTGCTCATTAGAACCAACTACGCAAGAGTGACTAGAGCAAGAAATGGAGTTGAATTAGTATGTTTGGTTAGAAAAATTCGAGGTAGAGCCCGACTAGCCCTATAATGAGTGTGTGTCCCCAAGATGGACATTTCCTGAGTGAAGTCCAAGGTTGGCCCCAGGGATTACTAACTAAGTTGCCCAGTATACAAACCAAAAAGCATGATTTAAGTTCACTTAAAATCTCTGGCCCATATTTGATATCTTCTATAGAGTCCACCAAATGAATCTTAAGGGAACAAGCTGTGCAACTCCACGGGTTAATTTAATATAGCCACCCACCCTATGGAACCTTTTTCAGCCATTCCAAATAATTATCATGAGGACTAGGCAGAAACCTGCAGAATGCTTACGATATCAAGTTTAAAAAAATCAGGGCCACAAAATCACATGGCCTCCACAATTACAGCTGTTGAGAAGTGGGTCTGTAGAGGAACAGAAGCTGGAAGGAACATGCAAAGCCAAGCATACTTGTCACTTCAAGATGGTGAGGCTAGCAATGAGGTTTTTTTCTTTCTCTACTTCTCCAAAGTTTCTGCCATGCTTTTGTTGTTGTTGTTGTTGTTATGTTGTCAAACATAATTCTCTGAAAATTCTTTAGGGGCCATGGGCGATACAGAAATTCTGGGTCAAGGATGCACAGACCTCAGACATCTCGGGGATCATCATGTCACCAGATACCACTGTGCACTTGTGACAGATTGATAACTGAAAGGTCTGAGAGCCACTCATCTTCATAGCAAAACATGTGGTAAGTATTAAAACAGCCATCATTGGAAAGAGCCAAAGAAAAGTGGGCCCTGAGCAAGGTTAAAAAGTGGTTGCCGTGGGGGAGGGAGTTGGTGGATTTTAGGAATTGAAGCAGAGATGGGTTTCAGACTTTGTGTCTTTAACTATTGCTTTAAATTTCTATGTAATGAATTCAAATGTATATAGCATGTGAGATTTTTATATTCATGCTAAAGTGTTGACAAAGTACTTATGACCCAGCAAACAAAAACTGGGAAAATATTAACATGAGTATTAAAGACACAGCTTCATCTTTAATATGCTGAATGCAAACATGTGGTCAAGAAAAAGACAGAGAAAGTACATGAGCAAAACTTCACAGAAAAAGAATACACAAAGGCGCTCATTTCATTATTTTTAAGGATGGAAATTGGGAACGTCCTGAATGACCAAAGGGTGAAATAAATTAAATATGGGGCATCCATTCCAATAGAAGAATGTTTTCATTTGAAATAATGTTTCTGAATATAATTTTAATGACAGGAGAATATGCTCCCAATAAAATGTTTAGTGATAGAAGAAACATGAACAACTTTTTTGCACTCTCCCCAAAATGTAATATAAGCATATAGGGAATGTTTTGCATGCACGGTTATTTCAATATACAGAGAAAAGGCTAAGATGAAATATGCCAAAACTGTAATAGTGGTTATCTCTAGCTTCTAGCATAAGTGACCAAAGAAAGATGCTAAACTATTTTTGCGATGTGTTCCTAATATGTAATATAAGTGTATTGGGAGCATTTTGCATCCATAGTTTTGTATCAATAAGTGGAAAAATAAAGGTAAGGAGAAAATATATCAAACATCCAATAGGTATTATCTCTGAGTTGTGGCATTATAGGTAATCAAAGAGAGATACTAAACTAGTTTTGCGATGTGTTCCTAATATGCAGTATAAATATATTGGGAGCATTTTGCATACATAGTTTTGTATCAGTATATAGCCCAAAGGCCGGAGGAAATAGACCAGAAATCTAATAAGTGGGTTGTGCTATTGCAAAGTGATAAAAGTAAGGTGCAAAATTATTTTTGCAATATGTTCCTGAATATGTAATATAAGTGTATTGGGAGCATTTTGCATCCATAGTTTTGTATCAATATATGGGGAAAAAAGGCCACTTTAATAATAGTGGTTATTTCTGGGTTATAGTATTATAGATGGTGTTGGTTTTTCTCTGTATACGTTTATGTATTTTCTAAGCAATACTTTTATAAACGACAAAATGCCATGCTTTTATTGCAATAATAAAACCAATTTTATTTCTTTAAAGAGTCTGTATTTATTTAAAAAAAACAAGCAAACAAACAATGGACCCCCGCCCTAAGGATGGGGGAAGATTCCTATTGGGGCAGCAGTGGATCTAGAATACATTTTCAAACCTGTCTGGGGAAAGTTTATGCAGTTTCAGTTGGATCTGCCGTGCAAATGGGTGTTATCATTTGCTCTTGGTAAAGGAAGGAGAAAGTTATAATTTAAAAACAAAACCGTGACAGACTACTAATAGTAATATTGCTAAACAGATTGCTATCTCCTGTCTAATCAAAGCAGCACTTTCAGAAGTATAGAAAGTTGAAACAGGCTCCTTTTCCTCTAGGAGCAATTCAGGAAGGTGGTACTTGGATGCTTGCCCTGGGACTCAAGACACATTGGCCAGTTTGGGACATGCCTGAGTCAGAATAACACCATACAAAAAACCCAATTGCAATTAGCTAACGTTTTGCAGATGCAGATAAATCTTGCCTTGAGTTTTCCCACTAGTTCTGCAGGGTTGCATGACATATCCCTGGGGTTAGAGAACACGTATGACACCCTATCTGAGATTTTCCCTGCTCTGGCAGGAGAGGCATTGCCATTTGGAAACATCCCAGGCCCATGGCTTGAAAAGGCACCTGCCAAGGGTTTAACGTTCCTCGGCTAACACTGATTTGAACAGAAACATCATGTAATAAGAGAACCTAAGATGCTGCATAGATGTTTAGAAGCACTCTGGGGAAACTGCTTTTCCTCCAAAGAATTAGTCTCACACTGTAGAAGGTCCGTATAACTAAATATTAGTTTAAAAATAGAGGTGCACGGGTGGTTCAGTGGTAGAATGCTCGCCTTACATGTGGGAGACCCGGGTTTGATTCCCAGACTATGTACACCCCCCCAAAAAATATATATATATGTATATAACCATCGTATTCTTGAAAGCAGAGGCCACCATTGTGAGCCCAATTTACCAATTTACTAGGATACTTTGAGACCTTGCTTCTAATTTCTTGATGTCATGCCCTCGGCCTGCTTAAGAACAAATAATCCTACAACCAAACTAGTCCTCCTTCTTTTGCTTAAATGTGTGTGCTTCTTTTACGTCTTTCAAAAGCATTTTTCTCTGCCTCATTCTTTCAATCAGAACACATTTACTGGGTGCCCAGCTCTGTGCTAATTACTTGAAGGAAGAGGAGAGGATGGAAGAGAAGCAGAGGAGTTCAGAATGGGCGGGATTAAGGTGACAATGAGACAGAGGGGCCTGGAACACGCCAATCCTGGGTACAGAGCTGGGATCAGCTGGGGCACTTGATTTTTGTTCCTTTCCTTCTCATTTTGACTTTTTCGTTTTAACTTTTTATTTTCGTCATAACCATTTTGAAATAATTTCAAACTTACAAGACTATTTGCAAAAATAATACAAACCACATACAGACAACTCCAACATACCCCTATCCCCCAGATACCCATATCCACCAATTTTAATATTTTGCCATATAAATCTGTCATCTATTTATCTATTTTCTGAACATTTGAGAGGAGGCCGCACACATCATACTCCTTGAACGTATACTACTTCCATGCACATTTCCTATGAACAAGGGAATTCACTTATATAATTATCTGAAGTGTGCTTATCAAAGTTTAAGAAACTTAGAATTTATATAAAGCGTAAGTTCTCTATTCTAATATTCCGGTATGTCCCAATAATGTCCTTTCGAGCCTTTTCTCCTCCATTCTCAGATCCTATCCAGTATCATGTATTGCATTTAGTTATCATTATCTCTTTCATTTCTCTTACTTTTTTTAATGTAGAAGCATACGTGCAGAATAAATCTTTCTCTTCCAAGCACAACATTCAGTGGGATTAATTACAATCACACCCCTCCCCACCAGCCATTACTAGAATTCTTCCTTCACCCCAAACAGAAACCCTACAACCATTTCGCATTACCACCCCATTGCCCCATCCCCCACCCCTGGTAACCTGTCTTTGTGAGCTTGTATATTCTCTGATATTTTCTTTATAATTACCATGAGGCTTAAATTTAATATCCTAAATCTATAACAATAGCATTTGCTTTGATACCAACTTAACCTCAACAGCATACATAAATTATGTTCCTATACCCCCCCATCCCCTCACCTTTACGTAGTTCTTGTCACAAATTACATATTTATACATTATGAGTCCCAATCACTGCTTTATTATAACATTTTATGCATTTGCCTTTTAGGTCCCATAGGAAGTAAAAGGTGGAGTTACAAACCAAACATGCACTAGTACTGGTATTTATATTTACCCATGTCATTATCTTTATTGAGATCTTTATTTATTGCTGTTGCTTCAGTCATTTGTCTTGTGTCCTTTCCTTTCAACCTGCAGAACTCGGTTTGACATTTTTTGTTTGGCAGCTCTAGTAGTGACAAAGTCCCTCAGTTTTTGTTTATCAGGGAATATCTTAATTCCTTCCTCATTTTTGAAAGACAGTTTTACTGAATACAGAATCCTTGGTTGGCAATTTTTTGCTTTCAGCACTTTAAATATGTCTTCCTGCTGCCTTCTTGCCTCCATGGTTTCCAATGAAAAAATCAGCACATCTCTGAGCCAAGGTCCCCATGACCTTAGAAGTCAACCAAATGAGACTCAGACCATCAGATATGGGAGGAGTATAAGCTGATTTGGCTGCTTCTCTAGCATGGGTTTCTGCTGCCACCACTTCTTGGTGAACATCCTTTTTTTTTTTTTTTTTTTTTTTTTTTTTTGCCATGGGCAGGCACCAGGAATCGAACCTGGGTCTCTGGCATGGCAGGTGAGAACTCTGTCTACTGAGCCACCGTGGCCTGCCTGGTAAGCATCCTTTTGACTGTCATTTATGTATACACAGTACTGGGTACTCACTAGTATACACATACCCTCTTAGGAAGCCAGAAAATACTAATCAAAATTATGAAAACTGCTAATCAATTTCGTAGAGTCATACTTTCAAGATTCCAATACTTTGTCAGCTACTGAGCTGCCCTAAGGGAAAGATAGATTTCTCTAACTCTAAAGCTACCTTTTCTATTACCATTTATGATCTTATAGATTATATCCTTCCAGCACAGGATATATCTGCCCCAATGACAAGGGAAACAATAGCAAGAACAGAATACCCCATGAGTTTGGCCTGGGCTATGGGTTTTTCTATGATCCATTTAGAGCTATCTCTGGTCTGGCAATAGTCTCTTCACGGGTTGCTATACTATGGAAAGAGGTTGTAACATCCCTCATGTTTCTAATTTTTTCTTTTGGAAGCTCATCATAGATAGCAATTTGGGGAAAAGCATAAGCTATATAACAGGAACTAACCCAATTTAAGAGTAGTACTTTGTATGCTCTATGTCCACATACAAAACAATGTCCTTGAAGAGCTTAATAAGAATATCTATTGCCTCAAGCAATGGGATATTGGTGTATGGAGATAATTGAGTGTAAACTCAAAAAGGAGAATCATAACCATCGTCATCTTAATTGTTAGCTGATATCTCAGTCCCATTTAACCAACAATTTCCTTTGCCTGACCTTTCAGCCCACCAGAAATTTGTGTTTTGGGTGGAATAAGTTCTAATGTTATTGAAACCTTGGGGCGCTTGGGGTAAAATTGTGTCTCTAAAGGGGATCTGGCCCCTACGATCAGCTCCTGGCTCATGAAAGTAAAAGGAATCTTGTCAGATAGAAATTTAGCATTTACTATGCCCTATGGGGTGACCATTTTTTATCTGTCAAGAATATAGTAAAAAGACCACGTTCCTTGGATTAGAAAGGCCACACTGTAATCCTAATCTTGGGAATTTTTAATGTCCAGAGTTATTCCAAAAAGGAAAGCTATCTGATTGGGTATATGTGATGTTTCCTGTCAGGGCCAAGTCCACAAGTCTAAAGGGGATGATTATTAGAAGAATACCTGTTTGGGGACTAAGTGGGGGATGTACCCAGAGCCAGAAGTTACTCTGATTGGTTTTATTTGCTATCTGGTATCTTAGAAGAACAAAGAAATTGTGTTCAAGATAGGAGTACTTAGGAAAGAAATAGGGTAAAGGGGAGATAAGAGAAAATCATGGTGAAAGTAGGGTATTATTTGGAATAGAGATTGGGTATTGTAAGAGGTATAGGGTGAATAAGAGAATGTTTAGACAGACAGTGAAAAGGAAGAGATAAAATAAGGAAATTCAGGCAGGTCTTGATCCAAGATCTTGGGCATCATCTACTTATTCCGATGTCTTGAACAGAAGCTGTCTACGTCAGAGGCTTTTTACTTCTGGAATGTTCATGTCAATTTTGGCTTGCGATACAAAACAAGAGTAACTTCTCAAGGGCTTGGAGCATGTTTAGTTATGACACATGGACCCTACATACCCTGTAGTTTTACTGCCATAGCAGTGGGAAGACATATTTTACTCCCTTATAAGGCCCTTTCCATCTAGGTTCTAAAGTCATCTTGTGTTAATGTTCTCCCAGTATATCAAGTCTCTGATTGTAGGTCCTGTAGTAGAGTCTTGGGAAAGGCAGCCTAAATCTATGAATGCTGGAACTGGGTATATGTGATCAGTCCCTTAGAATAATCAGCAATGTCACACTGTAAGAGGCTGGAGTCTGGCAAAGTAGGGGAAATAATAAGCCTCATGGGACTCCCTATTATTGTTTCATAGGGGGTTAGTTGGTGTTCTCCTGATTGGATAGATCTTATGGCCATTAAGGGTAAGGGAAGAACCTTGGGCCAAGGTAGAGGGATTGAAGTGATTTAGCTAATTTAAAATTTAAGATACCATTTGTTCTTTCTACCTTTCCTGACAGTTGAGAGTGGTAGTTACAGTGAAGCTTTTGGTTGATGGGTAAATCCTTGCAGAGTTCCTTGATGACAATTCCAGTAAATTGGGAGCCTCTATTGCTTGAGAAAATAGCAGAAATTCCCCAGGTGGGAAAAACAAAATCTAATAGCTTTTTAGCTACTATGAGGGCTATAGCCGTATGACAAGGAAAAGACTCTATCCATCCTGAAAATGGACATATGATAACAAGGATATATTCATATCACATAAAAGGGGGTAGCTGTAGATTTCATCCAGGGGGCCAGGGCAAAAGAGAATGGCTTTGTGGACTGCACTTGATATATGATATATATATGAGGCCCCCAACCCAACTCCACTCCTGAAGGTTCCCAGAAATAGATGGAGGAGGGTGTACTCGCAGGGCTGGGGCTCATGCTAAACCCTGGTATGTCCTAGGGATTCAGGAAACACAGGTATTAGTTCCAGAGATCTCTATTGAGCAACTGATTTCTTATGGAAGCTAGACATTTGTGATCGATTTTTGTTCTCTCTTAGTGACTGAAATGATATTGGATTAAATTCTGGTCACCAGCAGGCTTGGATTTAAGATCCAGTTCTAAAAACAGGTCCTATGATTTTCGATTTGAGCATCAATCTCTGGCTTCATTTTATCTGGCTTTGTCTTCACTTACCTATCCTTTATTATTTTTTCCTGTGGTTTTATTTTGGGATTAAGTGATCTGATAAATTAATAAATTATGCTAATTGCTGCTAAAAAAGGAGGGGGTAGCTGTATAAAGTGTATTTGAAGATGTCCAAAAAGGTCCTGTCAGTTGAGTTATTTGATCCCATCCCACCTTTATAGTTTTACCATGGTTATGTTCATTGACAGGTGGAACATGATCTATACATTCACCTTGCTTCTCATTTTAAATCCCCTCACTTTTTTTTTTCTGAAGATGAATCTCTGACCTTTAACTGTTGCAAGCACTTTCAGAGAAGCATCAGAGTAAACAATGTAACTAACAAGGAAAGTTGGTTGTTCTGTGGCAGGAAGCATTTTTTTTTAAAGAACAACTGATATTATGACCAATAGCACTATAGTGTTTCTAATATCATGCAGATATCAGGACATATCATGGACAGTGAGAACATTGTCAAAACTCTAGGAATTTTATATGATCTCTAAATATATGAATAACATCTTACCCATATAAATTTAACCAACAGAACTTTAGAAAAAGCCTTTTTAATCTGATAACACTTCCCATGTGTGCTGATTTGAATTTTTTTTGTACCCCAGAAAAGCCTGTGCTCTTTTAATCCATCCCTGTGGGTGCAGACCTATAGTTCGGTGGGAACTTTTGCTTAGGTTGTTTTGGTAGGGATGTGACCCAGCCCATTCAAGGTGGCTCTTAATCCCTTTACTGGAATCCTTTATGAGAGGCTAATAGGCTGTGACATTTTGGAGAAGCTAAGAGAGAAAGAAAACACCACAAGAGAAGCAAGAAGGACCCAGAGGAGCTGAGACAGCTATTTTGACACCGGAATCTAGGAAAGAAGGGCCAGCAAACATTGCTAGGTGCCTTCCCATGTGACAGAGAAACCCTGAATGCCAGCAGCCTTTCCTCATAGAAGCTGTCTTCCTCTTGATGCCTTAATTTGGACATTTTCATGGCCTTAGAACTGTAAATTTGTAACCTAATAAATCCCCTTTGTAAAAGTCAAACCATTTCTGGTACTATTGCATTCTGGCAGCTTTAGCAAACCAAAACACCAAGCAATTCATCACAGCAAATGAACCTAACTGTCTCTAGCACCTCTGTTTTAATAAGGTGAAAGAACAAATCCTTTGTGATTTTCCAGGGGCCCTCTGGAAAATCCCAAAAACAGTTTGAAATTTTTAAAAAGTTATCTTTTAAGGTTTGATTTTGAGAATGCAAAATGTCAAAAATTGTCAGGAAGTTTGAACACTTGGCTAAATAGGAAAACAGGTCACCAATAAACCATAGTTGGTTACCTACTTAGCCAAAGTGGTAATAAAGATTTTAAAAGTAAATATAGGAAGTAACATGATTGTAAAAAAAAAAAAAAAAAAGGAAACAAAAACAGTTCTTTTAAAAGTAAGAAAACTTGTTCACTTAAAAAATAAAAGATGGTAAGTTCAATATGAGTATCAACAAGGATATTATTCTGATATGACATAGAATCTTTGCTTTCTAGGCAGATTACTCAGTGGTTAAGAAAAACCTTTTATAACCTGTATTAAGAGCAGACCAATAACGCAAGAAAATTTCATCATTTTAACAGAGAAAACCAATTTCTAGTTTTACATGAATATACTGTTTGATACGAAAGCTCTTCAAAAAAATCTTATACACAAGTTTATTAAATTTTATTCAGCATTGACCACGACAAACAAAACCCGTTTCTACAAACCTTCTGCAACTTTCTGTACTCATTTAGGTTTTGTTGTACGCTTCCCTATTTCTCATTCTGCAACACCCAATTTACTTTAGGGCAAACCTACTGTTTTTCCTTAACAAAAATGTATCCTGTAAACCTTACATACACTAGTTCCCCAAAACATCTTGGCGAAATAATACAGAGAGACCCCATGTACCCTTTCCAAGTATCCCCCAATCTACAGTAAAATATTGTAATAAGGTTATTGACATTCATATAGTCAAGATGCAGAACTTTACATCACCAACAAAGAGGCTCCAGGTTGAAGTTTTATAGCTATACCCACTTCCCTCCTGCCACTACCCTCTCCCTAACACTTGGCTGCTGTAATGTTTTCTTTTCCTATCATTTTGTCATTTCAAGAATATTATGTAAATGGAATCATACAGTAAGCAACATTTTTGGATTGGCTGTTTTCACTTAGCATAATTCTCTGCAAAATCATGCAGGTTGATATATGTATCAATAGTTTGTACCTTTTTAATGCTGAGTAATATTCCAAGGTATGGCTGTAGCACAGTTTTGTTTAACTGTTTACCCGTTTTGGATTGTTTCCAGTTTGGGCTATTGCAAATAAAGCTGCCATGAACAGTCATATGGTTTTTGTGTGTATATAAGTCTTCATTTCTCTGAAATAAACGTGCTGGAGTACAATTGCCAAGTCATATGGTAGTTGAATGCTTAGTTTTTTAAGGAACTGTCTAATTGCTTTTCAGAGTGGCTGGAAAATAATACAGCAATGTATGACTGAACCAGTTTTCCCTACTCATGACATATCATATATCAATTTTTTTTAAAGTTTAACCCTACTGATATGTGTGTAATGTTATCTCATTGTGGTTTTAATTTCAATAGGCATTTCCCTATTGGCTAATGACGTTTAACAATTTTTATGTGCTTCTTTGCCATCTGTACATCATCTTCAGTGAAGTGTGTCTTCATGTCTTTTGCCCATTTTCTAATTAGATTGCTTGTTGATTGTTGACTCTTTACAACATTGAGAATGTAATTAACACTACCGAATTATGTATTTGAATGTAGTTCAAAGGGGAAATTTTAGGGTGTATATGTTACTAGAATTTTTTAGAAAACATAAGACTGTACAACACAAACAGTGAACCCTGATATGAACTATGGACTATTGTTAATAGTATAATCATAATAATATTGTTTGACCAATTGTACCAAAGTTACCAACTAATGCAAAATGTTAAAATAAGGAAAACTGTGTGATGTGAGAGGATACATGGGAACTCTGTATTTTTCTGATTTGTCTGTAAATGTTCTACTTTTCTAATAAAACAAGCAAACAAACAAATAAGCATTCCCCTGCCAAAAAAAAAAAGAGATCTTGGAAGTTGTCTCCAAGATGATATCCTACAAAACACAATAACATTTGAACTGAAGTTTGTCAGAATAACAACTCAATTTGCTTAAACACAAACTTATATTTTACTTTAAATGTCTAATGGATATGATGCTAGCTTGTTGGATCAGTAAACCTGTATAAATTTAGGAAGAACATACCCAAGAAGAAAAAAATTCATAGGCTGATATTGGACTTAACATTGATAACTTAGGAGACATAGCTGTTTTAATTTAACTAACAATATTAAACTAGTCCTGTTTGCCAAAGGTTTACCTAGATTATGCGCACTTGAATTTTTATAACGTTTAGATTTAGTTCTACAAATACTCTTTTTACATGGGAAGTATCAGAAGTTCAGTTTTCTTAATTTCTGGTACTTTAGGAGTATTAATTTATGAACACTTATATATCTTAAAAATTTGAATAGAGCTCTTTTCAGGATTTTTATATGTTCATTTGGTATCACATCTGGAAGTAGGAGAATATACATCAAATATACTCACAGACACAACTAGACAGCTTATAGCTTAAATGAAAAAATTTTTCAGACATGAGTCAGACATAAAAACAGAAACACAAGTATACAAATCACTAGTTTGTATAAAAGAGCTGGCTTTCTCTTCTTGCACCACTCTTATATTTTTATCAGAACTTTTGTTCTTGGCAGATGGGATAAGTTGAGGATATTTATTTAATATTGTAACTGAAAAGTTAGAATTTAAGGGATGATTGTGGTTATTGAATCATTATAAAGATAGCCCTTTTTACTTTCTGTATACCAGAGTGTTCAGAGGGAAATACCTGAACTATATACCTGAACTGAAATTGCTGAACTGTAATCCAGCTGCCTTGATCTCTGATAATCATTTCATAGTCTACATCTTGGGCCCATGTGATTGTAAAAACCTGTGACTAAGCTTCGCTGGTACCCATTTATCCAGTTTTTCAACTTTAGAGTCTCATGACCACTAAAGAAAGCACTTAACATTTATTAATGAAGGGTCTTGAGTCAGTCCAGAACTAACCCACCCCAAGTTCAAAGTAATCTTGATAACCAAAGTTGGGTCTAACCAAAATGGGCCTGCCTGACATGCGCAGTAGCTTAGACTTTAACCTGTAAGTCACCCATACCTTGTTATAATACTAAAAATCACACCCATCATTATATTAAGGCCACCATTTTCTTACACAGTTCTGTGAGTAGGCGTGTAATCAATCTGCACGTGCTCCATAGTTAGACCACCTCTAATTACATCACCTGGAACCATTGTACTCATTATCCTAAAACCTGCCCAGCTTTTAATTATGAAACTATCAGAATTTCTACAGTCTGGGGAGACAGATTTTTAGGCCAATAGACCATCGGATCTCCTTGCTTTGCGCCTAGTAATAAGCTCACTCTTTGAAACCCCAGTGTCTCAGGAATTGGTCATTGAGCGCAGCAGGCAGAGATCTCACCATCTTTGGTAACAATGTGAGGGCTGAAGTTTTCCGATAATTTGTGGAAGAGACTTTGAAGATTTTCTCTGCCTTGCTAGAAGCTTTGCCCTGATTCTCAGGCTTATTTGACTCTCAGGTTGATTGGGGAAAGCCAGAGATTGTATGTCCCTTCCTAGGTCAGTCCAACCAGCTTTTGCCATCCAGGATTCAGCATCTGAGGGTTCTGACCAAGGTGTGTGCAAGCTGATATAGAGCAAGTAGCCTTGGATCATATGCACCCCCCAAAATTCTAAATTCTTCCATAAATATTTTCTAGTCTTATTTGGAGACATCTTTAATTAATATCTTTACTTAATTCAGTTCAGGTCCAAGGTTGAAATTCTGCCCTAGGGGGCAACCAGGTCCTATAGAGGGCTTCATGTTTAAAGGAGCCTTGACTAGTTTCTTTTCCCTCAGGGGGTCAAGAAGAAACGGTTAGGGCAGCCATGGCGGAAGGGCTGGGTACAGGAAGCCGGGGAAGCTATAGACTTTGTTTATAGTTCATTCCCCTCTGTTCCATTTTCTGGCCTTTTCTTTTTTTAATAAAGTTTTTTTTTTTTTTTGCATAGGTAGGCACGGGGAATCGAACCCAGGTCTCCGCCAGGGCAGGTGAGAATTCTGCCACTGAGCCAGCGTTGCCCACCCTTTAATAAACTTTAAAGTGAAGCTATTGTGGAGGCAGATTGTCCTCCGGCAGCCTCCAAGTACCAAGTACCAATCTTGGATCCCTTTTATTTTTTTAAGGAATGATTTTGATCCTATTATAGTTTCTCAAAGTGACCACTACAAAGATAAATCATGCTCCATCAGATCCACCCAGGAGTAGAAAGTCGCAGGACCATAGTGCAAGCACATAAAAGTAGCAAGAGTTTAGGCAGGAGGAAAGGGAAATTTAGAGCAAGAAGACTCGATCATGCTGCAGTCAGACAAAATGTCTCTTGGGCCCTGGGCCTTTCAGCTCAGCCACTCGGATACCATGCTGACTTTAGCAGTACACCCTGGTAAGTTCCGGACATCATCTGGAACCAAACAGGCAACATAATGGGTAGAAAAGGAGGCTCATTACACAAGAGAGGACTGGAAAACTGCGTGTCATGTGACCCAAGTGGGATTCAGCTTATCTGGCCTCATGGATTCCCAACCACTATCTCTGAGAGATACAGAAAATTAGAGAGCTGGGCGGGCGGGGGAGAGAAATGAAATGAATGAAACTAACTAATGGAATGAATGACAATAGAACCAAAACTGAACCAAAACCAAAGTTTCCTAAACCAAAGTCCTGAATAAAAGACAATTGAACTCAACATGTTCAGCAATAGGAAGGGGCTGCCTGGGGAATGCAGAGTCTCAGCAATCAGACAGCAGACGCAAAGGGGTCTGTCATGGGTGCCTCATCTGGCCAGTGGCTGGAGCCCGCAGCCCTAGAGGATACCACCTATTTCTTGGTGGGCCCTGCAAACTTGTCGAAAAACAAATTAGAGTTGATTTTGCAAACAACAGAATTTTATTCAGGACACCAAAGTTTTGCTGCAGCAGGAAGAACAGAAGCAGCTCCAGAGTTCTAGGGACGACAGATGATTTCTATAGACAGATAAAGGAAGTTAGCTTGATTCCTATTGATTGCCCTGTAGGGGCAGGTTTAGGGCAAGTGGGTTTTATTTGGGTTTGGATCAAGCGTAACTTCGTTGGCCGTCTGAGTCAGCTACCTTGGTGAGGATTTCAAAGTTCAAAAGATATCAAGAGGAGACTCAAGAGAATTCAAAGAGGTAGTAGAACACAGGTTTCTTTGTTTTTTTCAGCTCTGAGGGGTCCACAGGGCTTTCTGTATGCACTTTTATCAGTATTAAGGACCATTTAAAAAAATCTTTGTACAGAATGTCCCAGGTCTGATTGTACTCGTTGATGGTTTCTAATGCTTTAATCTCCTTTGCCTGGGCCACCACTTCCTGTTTCTTGTGTGTTTTGTAATCTTTTGTTGAAACCTGGGTGTTTTTGATATTTTAGTGTGTTATCACTGGAATTTAGCTTCTGAGGCATCTGTTCTTTAAGTTAGTATCCAGCTAGTGTTATGACAGTGCTTTCCTTAAATGTCAGGAGCTAACGGAGGACGAGGAGGAGGAGGAGAAGAAAAGGAAAATACCTTTCCCAGTCTTTGAAAATTGTCCTGTGTAAGTTCTCTTCTTTGGGGCTTACCCATACAATAAATTTAGAGAACAGATCCAGGCCAAAAGACAGGAGCCTGCCTTATCTTTTCTGCGCATGCCTCTTGTCTTGGGCATGCACACGTGGCCCTAGGAATGCCCTCATTTGCGTGGATGTGAATGTTACCTGTTTCCTAGGAAACAGCTTCCTCACAGTCTCAAGCACCGCACCCTGTGTCCTACAGCCAGCAATCCCTTGCCCCAGGCAGCACAACTTGACTGCTTTCCCAAAGGGCTCTGTAGGAGAGCTCAGAGTCTTCTACAGGCATGGCAAGTTCCCTCAGGCCCCTACCAGACAGACCCAGTCAGACATACATGCTCCCAGCACGTGCACAAGGGTGACTCTGCTGCCCCTGGCACCGGGACCGGGGATCCCCACTGGGAGTTCCAAGCCAATCCGTGAGGAGATGGAAGAGCGGCCAGCCAGGGTGTCACAAGATCCTACTGCTTTTTCTACTGCTTTTTTTTTTCTTTTTCTCTCTATTATCGTTTTATTTCTTTTTCTGTTGTCTTTTCTACTGCTTTTTAAGTGGCCTTCTTCTTGGTTCAGTGCTCCCCCTGTTATACAATCCTTTAACTGTTTTCTGGAGCTTTCAGAAACATGTTTCTGCAAGTTCTTGCTGGTTGTTCAAAGCTTCGGTCTGTAATGGGGGTGGAGCCCTGAAGACTCTCACTCAGCCATGTTGTTCAAGGAACAGCCTCAGCTGGGACTTTGACCTTCTGAACCAGGTCAGACCACCCAGAGAACCTGTTTTGCTAAGCCATATTACTTAAGTGGCCTCCCTTCCCCTAGGCTTCACTGTGGTCCCTGCCAGATTAAGAATATGGAATAGAGGCCGAGTGTGGGAGGCCACCTTCCTAAATGGGAAGGCTACCTAACTTCCAGCCACCAGAGAGAGAGAGGGATTACCCCCAATTTGGGCGTTGAACTTAAATCCCTTTCATTTACTGGTGAACATAAGCTCAACCTTCTCAATGTCTGGACCAATAAAATGTCCTGGAGTTTGACCAGAACAGAGAGCACTCTCCCTAGTTGCGGATATGCTGAGAGGGGTTGAGGGCGGGGAGGCAGGAGGAGATACAGGCACTTCCTTATTGCTAGCAGGGTCAGTACAACCCTTCATTTCACAAATGAGGAAACTGAGTTGCAGAGAGTGGAAATAACTTGCAGAAAGAGGTCATGCAGAGAAGTGGTGACAACATGAGAACTTGAACCTTGATCTCTAGGGCTCTTTCGATACGCTGTTTCTAAAGTGACCCAGGAACACCCTGTGAAGGATATGGGATTTGATGGGCACCTTCAAAGACTGAAAGGACCTGCATGGGAAGACGCTCCAGGCAGGGGGGTATGGCATGAGCAAGGCTCTGGCAGGAATAGATGTGGTATGTCCCTGGGGTCTGGAGGAAATCATTAAAGTTGAGTCTTGCTTCACAAGGAGGCTTCTGCAGCCCCTTGAGGGTATGAGACAGTACCCAAGGAGTACAAAAAAGCCACAGAATACATATGTCATAACTTCCTAGAGCACAGATTTGATTCACTACTGAGTCATTTAAGCATTGTGTTCCTACTGAAATGAGCGTAGATCCGTCATGGAGTAAAATACAGAAGTCACCAGATTTTTTTTTTTTTTTTAAGATCAAAAGTGAGACCTCAAAATTATTTCAAGTGTGTGGCAAGCGCCTTAGGGCTGAGGACTTCCACCCCACTCCAGTCCTCATCTCATTCAGAGAGAGTATTGATGCATTAGTCTTTAGACGTATGGATTTTTGTCATTTAGATTTTCCTGCCAGTACCTTATTCTCCTCGTCTTGCCCGATAATAACTCCCCTGCTCTTTCCTTTGGCAAACTCCACCCCAATTATGTGATTCCGGAAGCCCTGCCAAGCACAGTACCTGCTTACCCTCCCAGCAGACACCTGAAGGTCAGGCCAATCATAGGTCTTTCCACAGTGATTGATCTAGGGAAGGGTTGGTGACTCTTGCCAAACCAATTAAATTACTTCCTTCAGATTTTTAAATGAAAATCTGCATGACCTCATTCAGATTTTTAAAAAATACTGAAATTAAGAGAGTCTCTCTTTCCTCTGTAGTTTCTAGGCCTAAAAGTCTATGTGGCTATGTCCTCATCCTACTTTGCTATGCACATTACCCAGAGGAAGCCCATCTTTATCAGGAAAAAAAATTAGAACGCGGTGCACATAGAAAAAGGAGAACAAGAGAAAGAGAAACCATGGTAGTGCTCGAGTCCCTGGACCCGGGAGTGTCTGAGACCAGCTCCACTCCTGTCAGGAGCCCATGATGTCCCCTTTTTGTTTAAGATGGTTTCATTTATTATTCAACAAGTACTTATCCTGTGTCTTCTAGATGCCAGGCACCATTCCGGGGTCTGGAAATAGAGCAGTAAGATAAAGAGACAAAGACCTTTCTCTCATGGAGTTAATAATCTAGATTAAGTTTTGCTTCTGTCACTTGCAACCAAAACCATGTTGCCTACCTGATCACAGAAGACCTTATAAGCCAGGATGAAGACTAAAGAGTCTGTACTATAAACAATAGGAAGCCTTCGAAAATTCTTGAGCAGAAGAGTCACATGGTCTTTTACCAAAAGGTAGATTTAAGGAAGGCCACCTTGGGAGCAGGGACTATGCAAAGCCTGGAGGGCTGGGACTCTCCCATTTGTTCAGATTTTGAAATGCCCTCATGAAGAGGATGGCATGCCTGAATCAAGATCCCTGGGATGAAACCCAATTTTGAAGGAAAATCATGTGCTCCCAGGAAGTGTTCCAGGCCTAGCTCTTAAAGCTCTTACTCCCCTCCCACTCTTCCCTTGTTGGGTTGTTTGGTTCAGCCTTCCCAGGCCCTACTTCATTTTCTTGCTCTTTGTTTATGTGCTGCACGGATGCTTGGCTTTAGTGCCCAGTCGGTGCTGGATTCCTTCCCCCAACCCCAGCACAACAGGCTGCATGTGGACTGCATATGTCACTGACTGTCACGTGTGAGCTGAAGGGATAACATGATTCTGTTTAACTCAGGTCCATACGAGCTCCCGCTATGCTGCCCTCTCCCTACCCCAACCTACCCCACTTTGCAAGACCCATTCCAAGTGCTTCCATCTCCAGAGGACCTTCTTGACCAACCACACCCATGGAGAGTCCTCCCTCCTCTGAACTTCTGCCACGACCAATGTCCAAGCTCTTCGTCACAGTGTATGTTAATGCTTTCAGGTGTGCATATCCTACAATTCACTGAGAAGTACCATGTGGGCAAGAAACAGGATCTCTTCCACCAATGAATCTCCCATGGAGCCCAGCACTGTATCTAACAAAGCAGAGAGGATGCTTACCCCAGGTTAACTGATGATGGTAGAGATGGCTCAGGATAAGGTGATTGTGAGTCTTTTTCCTAGGACAGTCCTGGCGTATACCTATTTTATTGGCATAATTAGTAATAGCACCCACTTCCATTCTCAAAAGTGTCCCCTGATAAGCATATGGCCACCCTACTAAGGCAGTATACCAAAGGGGTTATTGTCATGGCCAAGTTGAAGTGCTCTTTAGCATAGGACAAAATAGTTATAAAATAAAACAGCATTATACTCTACGTTCTGTCACTTGGAACTAAACATGCTTCTTACAGAGCTCTGAAACGTCTTGTCTGCTCAGCTGCATCTAACTCCCACACGCTGTCTAGCACATGAAGCAATAAAGTCACAATCCAGCCTGCAACAGGATTCAGATATTGCCTCCATCTATTGCATGCCATGGGTATGTAAAAGATCACCATTATGCCCTACAGACCAGAAAGGGACACACATACAGGCCAGGAATGGACAAAACTCAAGGGCAATCATGAACAAATTTGAAGGTCAGCAGATGGAGCAAAATGTTGCTTCATGGTTCCTTCTGGGGTGCCTTTAATTTGTGAAAGTCTGCCTTACAGGAACAACCAGAAAAAAGAAAATAACACCCTCATACCATCACCCTCCCATCTTCCTTTTCTACCTCTGTCTCTCCGGGGTTGTGGCTTCATCCTGCCACCGCTCCCAGCAGTCAAACTGGAAAGCTCTATTTGCCTTGGATACTCACATTCTTTAGAGGGAAGCACCTGCAAGACAAACATATTTCCCTTTGGTGGATTAAAGATGGCCACAAAGCGGCTGAGAGAGTTCAAATAGATTGGAGAGGTTACTCTGGAGGTCACTCTTACGCAAGCTTCAGTTAGACATTGCTACCTATCATAACCTGTCAAACCCCAACCACTCCAGTCAATCCTAAAGAACACCTAGGGCAACATATAAGATTCCTCAAGGGTTCCAGGCACTAGAGTCACTTTCCAGAAACCTACAATCTCCAAAGGGTCCCTTGTTGAGAAACCTAGAGGACCCAGCCATTGCAGAACATCAGACAGTTCCATCTCCCTATCCCGTATTAGTGACAAACCCTTCCAATATCAAAAAGTTAGAATGGCCATAGCCCAAATACCCCTAAAGAGTGGAATAGAAAGATCAAAAGTGATTGTGGGGTTATACAGAGAAGGTAGGATTTAACAAACAAGTATGATTACTGAATCATTATGTTGATATTTCTTTTAGTCTCCAGTATCTTAGAGAAGCTAGAAGTAGAAACCTAAAATGGTGGAATTGTAACCCATACCAAACTTTGAAATCTGTTCTACAACTATTTGTTGTAATGTGCTTTGAAATTTATTGCTTTGTTGTATATATGTTATTTTTCACAAAAAAGAAAAAAAAGTTGATTTTAATGATAAGTGTACAGCTGTATGATGAAAAAGAAAGAGAAAAAGAAAGCTCCCTTTCAATGTAATAATTAAAAAAAAAAAGATGGCCACAAATTCTCTTACATTCTGCCCATTGAGGGCATAGGTCTATGTCCCCTCCCCTTAAATCTGGGCTGGCCCTAGCGACTTTTTGACTGTTGTGGCAAAAGTGGCACTTTAGGATTCTCAGGGCTGGGACATAAGAACCTTGCAGTTACCACTTATGTCTCTTGGAATCCTGAGGAAGTTCAACTACACTGAGAACATTGGGTTCTAATGCAGTGTCATGTAAGTACTATTGGTGGGATGTGAGAGGACTGTTAGATGGCAAAGGGGAAAAATTATTTTAAAATGTTCATGCTATATGTTATTTTTTAGTTTTCTTTCATTTATCACAAGTGATGAAGGTTTTATGTTTACCATAGTGAAATAAAGTTATCCTTAAAGATAAATGTATAATAGATCAATTTTTAAAAATATTACTATTAATAAAAGTTTTAAGTAAATAAGACACCAGGTGATATTCAAGTGAAATAGCCTATTTTCACTAGGATGTTACCCACAGATTGTCTTGTTCTAGAGACCTAAAAAAATCAATCATTCAATGTACAATTCAAAGCGTTAACTTGCCTAAACGGTTTCTAACTAGGCTACTTTGGTGGGCAATGTATTTAAATAAATATGTCCGGTTCAGCTGTCACATTTTGCCCAAATGATCTGAGCCATCCTGAAGCAGGAAAAAACACTTAGAGGAGCAACCTAGGCAAAGTGTCAGAGGCCAAAAAGGCGAGGAGGGCATCCCTGCAGCAGAGAAGGTTGCAGGGTAACAGAGGCTGAACTGGATGAATAGGGTGTTTCTGCAGGAGGAGAGTACAAGGCAGGCAGACAGAGCCCAGGCAAAAAGAGTAAGACACCAACACAAGGGGGTGGCATGACATGAGACATCAGAGTCCAAGTATAGTGAGGAGGGCATCCAGATAGGAGTGGCTTGGTGAGGGCATTCAGAGCCCAAGCAGGGTGAAGAATATATGCACACATGGTGTTAGCTGAACACTGGGTGTCAGAACTCAACTGAGGTGCAAAGGGCGTCCATTATAAGTGATGACCCAATGTGGAGAGACCAAGTTCAAGCGAAGTGTGGTGGGTGTCCATATGGAGAGTCAACCTGCCATGGGAGTCTGAACCCAAGTGGGATGAGGAGGAGATCCTCCAAAAGGAAGGACTTGGCATGGGGAGCCAGAGCCTGAACAGGGCAATGAAGTCATCTACCATGGAGAAAGGCCCACTGTGGGGATTCAGAGCCCGAACTGGAAGAAGGCCTTATTGCTGGAGGATGTTCTGACATGGGGAGTCGGGTTAGGTAGGGTGTGCTGGTTTGAATCTGTTAGATACCCCAGAAAAGACTATGTTTTTTTAACCCATTCTTGTGGGGGCAGACCTGTTGTGGGTGGCACCTTTTGATTAGGTTGTTTCCATGGAGATGTGACCCTCCCAATTCAAGGTGGGTCTTAATCCTTTACTGGAGTCCTTTAAGAGAGCTCACAGAGGGAGAGAGAGCTCTTAGAAAGAAAATACCCCAGGAGAAGCTAAGAGAGAAAGAAATACCCAGCAACATTTTGAAGAGAAGGACCAGCAGACATCACCAGGTGCCTTCCCATCTGACAGAGAAACCCTAGATGCCAGTAGCCTTTCCTCAGAGAAGGTATCTTCCTCTGGATGATTTCATTTGGACATTTTCATAGCCTTCGAACCATAAATTTGTAACCTAATAAATTTCCATTGAAAAAGCCAATCCATTTCAGATATATTGCATTCTGGCAGCTTTAGCAAACCGAAGCACAGGATGACGTGGGTGTCCTGGCAGAGGGACAGTCCAAGCTTAAGTGGGTGAGAATAGGAGTCAGACCCTGAGAAGGGAGAGGAGGGAATAACTATGAGGGATTGCCTGGTGTAGGATTTCATAGCCATGCTGGGTGTGGAGGGCTTACGTTCAGGGATGGCTTGACATGGGAAGCCTGAACTCAAGCCAGATGAGGAGGGAATCTAAGTGCACTGGGGTTGAGGAAGATTGTGCCCATCATGGTGAGGCTGAGCTTGAGTAGGATGAAGATGATGGCCATGCAAGGGGCTAACCTGGAGCAGGGAGTAAGAGCACTAGTAGAGAAAAAAGGTATCCACGTGGAAAGACCATCCAGGGGGTGGTGTCAGAGCCTGAGAAAGATGAGGAAGGCATTTGTTGGGGGCTGGCTTGTATGGGTAGTTAGAGCCTGATTGGGGTGAGGCAGGCATCCATGGAGGATGGGGGAGGCCCACTGTGGGGTATCAGAGGCCAAGCGGACTGAGGAGAGTATCCCTTTGAATGGGCAGCATGGTTTGGGATGTCAGAGCTCAAGGAAGATGAGGAAATTATCCATGGAGGGGGAGGAGGGTGGGTTGGATGGGATGTCAGAGCTTAAGTGGCTTGAGGAGGTTGTCCCCATGTGTGGCTGACCTGGCATAAAGAGTCAGAACCTGGGCAGGGTGTATACTGTATCCTTGCAATGGGATGGTCCAGAGTATTGTTTTAGAGCCCAAGCAGGGTTAAGAAGGCATATATGTAGAGGGGAAGCCTGGCATGGGGTGTCTTAGCCAAGGTGGTCTGAGGAGGGCATCAATATCAGCATGGGGAGGTGGTGGTGTGAAATATAAAGGATTTGGTCTTGAGAAAATGTAACACAGCCAAGGATGGGAGTGATGTGCCAAACGCCAAATCAAAAAATTAAGAGAAAGTCTAAAAAAGAATGACTCTGCACCGCCCCCAGCCTCCTTTCGCCACCGATCTCCCAGAATGCTGGCAATCAGGCCTATAACCCAGGCAAGGGACTGGAGTTCACTCTATGTAGCAGACATCTCTAGGGCCTCTTGCCACTTCCTCGCTGGCTACCTTTGATTTTAGCTGAAGCTTAAGTGCACAGCTTTGTACTAGATTAGACTCACCTCACCCTGGTAGCATTTGACCTCCAAGGGGCACCAGTGTCTTTCTGCTTTCAGTTCAAAGGCCTTCTCTGATGCTGTAGAGCCTGCCTGGCTAGCCTGAAGAGCCACCTGAAAGTTCAATTAACATCCGGAGCAGGGGAAACCAGTGTTTAAATGCTCTAGCTTCCTGTGTTTTCAGGAGGCAATTCTGGGAGGCTTCTGAATGCTTCTAAAGAAGGCCCTGTGGAATTAAACCCCCGTGTGCCACAGGGGTAACTGCAATAATGCATATTTATATTGGCTTTTCCTTTCTCTCTGTGTCACTCTCTTATCCCTGCCATTCCAACCTCCTGTTATCAACTCTCAAATAAACGATCTGTTCTCAAATCCTTGTCTCAGCCTGTTTTTGAGGGAAGCCAAACTAAGATATTCAAAATTTGGAGACCCCTTAATGAACTGTGTTCTGGTCCAGTCATTCTAGAGTAAAGCCAGTGGACAGGCCCCACCTGCACCACAATGCTTCTAGTCAGAATTTTAGTGTTTCATCCCTAAATATAGATAGCCAAGATCTGGGTGGGGACTAGACTGAGGCAAGTGATTAGACCATGGTGCAAAATTTAAGGAGGCACTGGTTCTCAGGTGCTGACCTTGCACTTTAATGAGCCCAAGAAATGAGTGCCTCCTTCAATTTTGGACCCTAGGTGCCTTCCTTGTCTCACAGTAGTCTTAGCTCTCGTCAAGACATGGGTAAAATGCCTCTAAGCTTAAAACAAACAAATAGATAAAAGAAATAATGCAAACAGCAGAAAACAACTGAAAAAAATCCATAATATCCTTAGGGACATAAGATAATTTATTCATTAATCAAGAAGAAAAGAGGAGTACTTAAAGATTCAGAAAGAGCTCTTGGAAATAAAATGTTCAAAACATCTATCAGAAAGTAGAACAAAAAAGAAAAGGAACTTAGACGATTGTTTCAGGAGATCTCACAAACAAATAATAGGAGTTCTAGAAAGAGAACAGAGGAAAAAAGTGGAAAGGATATTGCCAAAGAAACAATACAGAAAATTTCTCAGAGCTGAAGGACATGAATTTTTATTTTAAAGGAATCTACTGTGTGCCCACCCCAATGGATGAAAAAAGGCTCACATCAAGGCACTGCATCATGAAACTTTCAAAGCACAAGATAAAAAGAAGTTTCTAAGAGCTTCCAAAGAGGAAAAAAACATATATTTCATGCAAATGATCTGGAATCTGGCATTGGATTTTTTCAAGAGAAATACTGGCAGCCAGAAGACTGTGAAGTAATACCTTCAATATTCTAAAGGAAAATAAGTTTCTGCCCTAGAATTCTATACCCAGCTGTGGGAGTCCAGAGGGAAGCCAAGCTGTTCCCTGAGTCTCTGTGAAACTCTAAAGCATGCAGCCACTTGCATGACCTGGGTCAGTTAATGTTTAAGCTAACCTCTTTACAGAGGAAGAATGCACAGATGATTAATGTACACAAGAAACTCTCTGCATAAGATGTTAATCTATACCCTACTTCCCCTTCCTGGAATCATGTTTACTGTTAACCTATTATCTTTTTCATGAGACCTCTGTGCTTTCTTTGTCTCGGGCCCCTAAAACTGGCCCTGTTGATTGCTGCCTAATTGCAGAACACTTTCCCACTGAGCTCTGTACCAGCCACCCGGTCAGAGCAGTATGATTCTCTGATTGACTGCCTTCTTTCACTCTTGTAAGTAAATTCCTATGATAAAGATTCATGTCTCAGTCCATGTCTAGTGCTTTCTTTGGTCTTTCAGCTGGAAAGGCCCCTTTGGGCTGGCAGAGCAGCCAAACCGATAATTAATGTGATGAAAGAATATAAACATTTTCAGACTTGCATGGTCTCAGAACATTACTTCTTATGCACACTTTCTCAAGAAGCTACTGGAAGAAGCGTGCCACCAAACTGAGGGAGAGAGACTTCAGTTTCTGTTAATGGCAGACTAGGTAATTTGCACCGACATTCCTGCTGAAGATAACAAAAAAGGTGAGCAATATAATTTAAAACCAATATTCTTGCTGAAGACAACAAGAAAGGTGGGCAATATAATTTTAAAATATCTTCCAAAGTATAGAAGCCCTTAACAAGAAAGTGAGAAAGTACTGATCAAAGATATAGGAGAGGACAAGAAATCAGAGAGATGAGCACAGTTCTGGGGGTCACTTTCGCCCTGGGAATATTTTCCAATCAGGAAGAGGAAGCTGAGTGGCCTCCCAGGGCTATGGGACAAAAGTCAGAGTCCAGGGTCAGCCAAGAGTGGAGACTCCTGGCTGACCTAGTTTAAGCTGGAACCTTGAAGACTGCACCTTAGCAGAAAGGGTGACTCAGAAGTAAAACTGCTCTCACATGCATCCACAGCCTGGCTTCCGGTCATTTGAGTAAACCAGAAAATCTCATTGCCTGAAATTAGATTAAGTAGCTAGTAGCTCCAGGCATCTGGGAAAACAAGTGAAAATCTTCTTTGGAGAAAGACAACAATATCTTAGTTTTCAAGTGATTTCGTTAAATTAAAATCTAATGTCCAACACATAATCAAAGATGATCATACACATAATAATTTAAGACTTTATGATGGGTTTGATTCCTAGTCCTTGCACATCTCCCACCCCTCCAAAAAACGTTGTGAACAAAAATTCTCTATGATATATATACATACATGTCACATATCTGCCTCTGTGTGTGTGTATATATAGATAAAGAAATACATATATGTAGGGAAACATATACACAAAAAAGACACTATGAGCATGAATCATTAGAAATAATGTACAATAGAAATATATGCAGAAGAACTCCAGATACTAAAAATTTCAATCATGATTGTAAAACAGAGTCTCACTTTGTTCAACCAAGCTTCACAATTGAGAAGTGTTTCAGTTTGCTAAAGCTGACAAAATGCAGTCTACCAGAAATGGGATGGCTTTTCCGATGGGGATTTATTAACTTACAAATTTACAATTCTGAGGCCATGAAAATGTCCAAATCAAGACAATGCCTTTTTTCTTGAAGACAGGCTGCTGGCCATCCTGGACTCCTCTGTCACATGGTAATGTCTGCTGGTCTCTCCCTTCTCTCCCAGGTTTTGTTGCTTCCATCTTCTGGCTTCAGTGGCTTCTTTTCTGAGCTTTTGCATGTTTCTCTCTTTTAGCTTCTGTCTCTCTTGGCTTCTCTGGGCCTTTTTTCTGTGTCTTCTCTCTGTCTTTTGGACTCTAGTAAGAAGATTAAGACACGGTGGGAATGAGCTGAGACTCAGCATCAAGGGATTGAGAAAACCCCTAGAATGAGCTGAGACTCAGCATCAAGGGATTGAGAAAGCCTTCTCGACCAAAAGGCGGAAGAGTGAAATGAGACAAAGTGTCAGTGCCTGAGAGATTCCAAACAGAGTTGAGAGGTTATCCTGGAGGTTATTCTTATGCATTGAGTAGATATCACCTTGCTATTCAAGATGTAAGGGAGAGGCTGGAGGGAACTGCCTGAAAATGAAGAGCTGTGTTCCAGTAGCCATGTTTCTTGAGGATGATTGAATAATGATATAGCTTTCACAATGTGCCTGTGTGATTGTGAAAACCTTGTGTCTGATGCTCCTTTTATCTACAGTATGGACAGATGAGTAGAAAATATGGATTAAAAATAAATAAATGATGGGGGAACAAATGTTAAAATAAATTGGGTATAGAGAAATACTAGTGATCAATGAAAGGGAGGGGTAAGGGATATGGTATGTATAAATTTTTTTTTCTGTTGTCTTTTTATTTCTTTTTCTGAATTGAGGCAAATGGTCTAAGAAATGATCATGATGATGAATATGTAACTATGTGACAATATTGTGAATTACTGATTATATATGTAGAACAGAATGATCATAAGTTAAGAATGTTTGTGTTTGTTTTTTGTTATATTTTCAAAAATAATTTAAAAATTAATTTAAAAAAATAAGAAGACACAGAGGGGCGGGCCTCAACTGAAATAACCTAATCAAGAGTTACCACCCACAATAGGTTTACACACACAGGAATGGAACAGCTTTAAGAAAATGCTTATCTGGGATACATAGAGCTTCACAGGGTGGGAAACTAAAAACTATAAAAAAGAGACATAGAAAATTGGGGGAATAAAGAACCAAAACATGGGAATAAACCAATTAAGATGAATAGATGGGATCCATCAAACAGAGAATAAAACAGGATATATACCAAAAGGAAAGCCCCAAGCTGAGGGTGAAGGAGAGTGCCAGAATGAAAGCTGTGTTCACCACCTTGAGAGCTATTAGTTCAGATTGGAGGCTAGAGGCTGGAGGGTCTTAAGAGTATTGTTTTCCAGGAGGTAAAAAAAATAGAACTGATAGATTATGCAACATAATTCTCATATAAAATGTATTGAATGAGAGGGAAATGTATTCAATGAGAAAGGTACGTTTGAGTTTTTCTCTTTTTCTTTCTGTTCCTTTTTCTAGAGTGATGCAAATGTTCTTAAAAAAATGATCATAGTGATGAATACACAACTATGTGATGATATTGTGAGCCACTGATTGTACACCATGTGTGGGATGTTTGTATGTTAAGAATGTTTCTGTTTGTATGTTGTTTTATCAATAAAAATATATATTTTAAATGTATTGAAAGGTGTTTTACAGAGTTATTGGACATTGGGCAGAACCTTAGCCAAACTTTTGGAGAAAAGGAAGAGAGACTGAGAAACTGCAAGATAAAAAAATTACATGAGAAAATATGTGTCCTAACTCAGCCATGAAAACATCATTGTGATGAAAACACCTCCTGTACTATTTGACTAGCCAGTGGTACAACTTGTGTAGGAAACACAATATAAATGATAAATTCTTTCCTTTTATTTCTCAATGATGAACTAGTTTGCTACTATCCTCCCACGGTGACTAATTAGCAGAGTTTGGGGTTTGTTTTTGTTTGTTTTTTCCCCCCTCTGGTGTCACAAAATGTTCCAGGCTCTTCTTGTATATTTCTTGATCCAGACCTTGAAGTATTTTCATTTCTCCACGGAGCCCTGTTTCTTTCAGTGGGAAATGGTGTTTCAAGGTCACAATCTGGACGCTGCCAATTGCATTTCAAATTGCGCCCTGCCTCTTCCTCCTGCTTCTCAATCCCTCCTACCCTGCTCTGTTTTTTTTCCATAGTACTATTCTCTTCATCACATATTGCATAATTTCCTTATTTATTATGTCTATTGTAAGCTGCTCAAATGTAGGGACTTTGTGTTGTTGTTTTTTCTGTTGTTGCTGTTTTTATTGCTCAATGATGTATTGCCAGTATTTAGAACAGTGCCTGGTCTATAGGTATTTTCAATGAACATTTGTTGACTCGCCAAATGAATTATACAAGCTTAGAAGCTGAGCCACACCATACATCTGATCCGATGTATGCCAAAGGTACATTTGCCATAGTGGAAGGAGAAGGTCTTGTGGGACACTCTTGATTACCAATTCAAATACTTTAATGGTTTTTTTTTCAGGCTTCTGGTTTTTCCCTTGATTCAATTATGATTATTTGTACATTTTATCTCAATTTTTAAATTTATTTCTATAAGGTCTTCATAATATTCTTTTTAAAAAAATTTAATTTTGGAAATTTTCCAAAATATACAGAAGAGAATGTACAGTAATGAACCTCATGTACCCAGCATCAGCAATTATCAACATATGGCTATTCTAGGTTCTTCTACTTCTCTGCAATCCCTCCCATCCCATTGGATTATTTTAGAGGAAATCTCAGATATCTTATCACTTTATCAATAATATTTCAGTGTATGTCTCTAAGAGATATAAAGACTTTTATTTCTAGAGTTTTAAATAGGATTTTAGAAGCCTCAACTAACTATATCTACAGTTATTTTCCTTTTTTATTTCTTGTATTGTTTATTTGTGTCTTCTCTTTCTTTTATATTTCCCTTCCTAACTTTCTATTTTGTTTTAAGTTTGAACTTACAGAAAAGTTGCAAGAATAGTACAAAGAATTCCTGAATACCCTTTACCCAGATCTCTCAATTTAAAAAATCTTTCCACACTTGTTTTATCATTTTCTCTCTATATATACATATTTTTTTTCAGAACCATTTGAGAGTAAGTTGGAGATATTGTGTCCCTTCACCTGTGAATATTTCAGTGTTCTTTTACATAAATACAGTACGATCATCAAAATCAGATGATTGATATATTTCTATTATCTAATTTGCACTCCATACTCAAATAGGGATAATTGTCTGAATAACATCCTTTAGAGTAATTTTTTTCCTAGCTTAAGATCACACATTATATTTAATTGTCTTCTTTAATCAAGAAGAGTTCCTTACGCTTTGTCTTTAGTGACTCTGAAATTCTTGAAGTTTACAGGCCAGGCCATAATTTAGATTTCCCCATGATTACATTCAGATTGTGCGTTTTTTGTAGGACTACCAGAGAAATAATGCTGTTTTCTCAGCACATCCTGAAGGGAGGCCCATGATGTCAGTTTGCCCATTACTGCTGATGTTACTACCATTGTCTGGTTAAGGTGGTATCTGCCATTGTAAAGTTACTACTTTCCCCTTTATAATTAATAATCCTTTTTTTGTGTGTATGCTATATGGCAGGGGTCACATTTCATTCTTTTTCCATGTGAGTATCCTGTTATTGCAGCACCATTTGTTGAATTTTTGTTTGTTTTTGTTGGTTTCTTTGTTTCTTTGGGAAGTGCATGGGCCAGGAATTGAATCCTGGTCTCCCACATGGCAGGCGAGAATTCTACCACTGAGCTACTCTTGCATCCCCTATAATTAATAATTAATTTGCAGGGTGATACTTTGAGAGTATGTAGACATCCTATTCCTCATCAAAATTTCACCCACTACTTTCAGCATCCATTGATGATTCTTGCCTGAATCACTCACCATGATGATGGTTTTCTAAATCCATCATTCCTTTTACATACTTTAGTTGATTTGCTGCTGTGAAAAAAAAAAGATCTTTTCCATCTCCATTTATTTATTTCTTTGTTTCAGTATGAATTCATGGATTCTTAGTTTATTCAATAGGTTATAATCATTTACTATCATTTTTTGTTTAAATTGTCCCAGATTTGGCCATTTGGAAGCTCCTTCAGTTTGGTTCCTGTATCCTCTTATCATGCCCCCATTCTTTTCTGAGCACTACCTTATTTGCTGGCAGCACATGACCTTCCCAGCTCATCTTGTACTTTCCCTGCCCCACAGCTGGAATCAGTCATTTCTCTATGGAACCCTGGTTCCTCTTAATAGAGAATTTTATCTGGAAACCAAGATCTGGGGGCTACAGTTATTCACTGCTACTGGGATATCATTGATTCTTGGTGCTATCCTTGCATATATCCATTTCTATATGTTGCTACCTAGATTTATTAAAATCCATGAGTTCATAGTGATACTTCTCATTGCAATCCAACACCAGGGTTAACTCTATCTTTCCAGCTTTTCACTATTGTAACTCCCTTCTCAGACAGTGAGAAACCTGACTTCCATTTAATCAGTCCTGGAATGTACAGAAAGTTTTTCGGAATTGTTAACCCATGCCTCTGCACCTAGATTTCCATATTTATTTGGAACTCCTTTTTTTGTCTTTCTCCGGGGGGCCTATAGTTCAAATTCTGTGTTTAACATTTGCTTGGTACTAATAAAAGCGATCTACAAAGGCAACACAATCCCTATCAAAATTCCAGCTAACTTTTTATTTGCGCACATGGAAAAAGCCAATTCTCAAATTCATACGGAATTGCAAGGGGCCCCAAATAACCAAACCAATCCTAAAAAAGAACATAGTTGGAGAACTCACACTTCCCCCTTTCAAAACTTACTATAAAGATACAAAAATCAAAATAGCATGGTACTAGCATAAGAATGCACATGTAGGTCAATGGATTAGAAATAACCCGAACATCTATAGTCAATTGACTTTTTTTTCTTGGCAAAAACCTTCATTGTTTCTACTCAGTTTATGGCTTGTCAGTGGGCTGCATGTTGGGTGGTTGAAAAGATACTTCCTAACTAGAGAGAGGGGCTCAAGCAGAAGCCTAGATGCCAGAGGAATGCGGGAGGGCTCCTCAATGGCCCCTGAGAGCCAAAGGTTCCTAGCCGTGCTTGAGGCTGAGCTTTTCAAAGAGATAGTCACCCAGCCTGGACTTTGGGCTGGCCAACTTGCGGAGGTTAGTCAGTTTGTCCCCCATCTTATTAATGAGTTTGCAGGAAGCTGCAGAAATGAAGGTTTGTGTTGGCAGAGGCCACGGCATACAGATCCAAAAAGACCTGGTTCAGATTCTACTCCAGGGCCATGGTGGCTTCCATGGTGTTCCATTCATTTTGGGACGGCTTCTGTTCAGTCCTGGAAGAGGGAGTGGCTGCAACACTAGTTTTGCATCTTCAAGAGATGTTCAATGCCCTTGTCCTTCTCCTTTGCCAACCTGGGAAGAAATGGTCCACACTCTTCAAGGCCACATCATCCCGTTGAAATAGGAGCCCAGAGAGAGGTAGGTTTAGGAGGCCCACAGATGCAGGTTGACCAGGCAGTACCAGGTGGTGAATAGAGGCCTCCACCTCAGTAGAATAATGCTGACAGGTCTGGGAGCTCCTAGTTTGTTGACAGTGAAGAGCTAACCACACACAAAAAAACTGGAAAACAAACAAACAAAGAAAAACCTGATGTTATTTTTATATTCCCTGGGTCTGTTGCATCCACTGCTGAAGCAGGAGACAGATCTGTGGGACTCCAGTCATGCCATCCAATTGATTTTTTGACTTGAGTGCCAGGTCCACTCAATGGGGGAAAAATAATTTCTTCAAAAATGATGTGGGGGAAATTGGATTTCCACACGCAAAATAATGAAATTGAATTCCTACTTCAAATCATATACAAAAATCAACTCAAAATGGACCAATGACCTAAATATAAGAACTAAAATCATAAAACTCTTAGAAAAAGAAATGATAAAGGAAAATATTCATGACCTTGGATTTGGCAATGAATTCTTTTCAAGTGCTTATTGGCCATTTTTATATCAGCTATCAAGAAAGTTCTCCTCAAATCCTTTGCCCATTTTTAAATTGGTCATTTATTGTTGAGCTGCAGTTGTTAATATATTCTGGATAGTATTTCTGTCCCAGATATATGATTTGAAAATATTTTCTCCCATTCTGTGGGTAGTTTTTTCACTCACTTTTTTTTTTCGTGGGCAGGCACTGGGAATCGAACCCGGGTCTCTGGCATGGCAGGCAAGAACTCTCCCTGCTGAGCCACTGTGGCCTGCCCAGTTTTTTCACTTTCTTGATAGCATCCTTTGATGCACAACAGTTTTTAATTTTGATGAAGTTCAAGTCCATTTTTTAATTTCTGAGTAATATTTCATGGTATGGATATACCACAGTTTAACTATTCACCTATTGAAAGACATTTTAGTGGAATCCTATTTTTGACTATTACAAATAAAACTTTTACAAACATTGACATGCAGGATTTTGTGACCACGAGTTTTCATTTCTCTGGGATAAATGTCCAAGAGTGTGATTCCTGGGCTGTATGGTAATTGAATGTTTACTTTTATATACACTGTTTTCCAGGGTAGCTGTAGCATTTTATATTTCCACCAGTAGTGTATGAGAGGTCCAGTTTCTCTGCATCCTTGACAGTACTTCATCTTCTTACTCTTTCTTACTTTAGCTGTTCATAGGGGTGTGTGGTGTGATATCTCATGGTGGCCTGAATTTGCATTTCCTTAATGCAAGTGATGCTGAACATCTTTTCATGTACTTGTTTGTCATCTGTATATCCACTTCAATAAAGTGTCTCTTTATGTCTTTTGTCAGTTTTCTAATTAGATTATTGGTTGTTTTAGCATTGAGCTTTGAGAGTTCATTAAATATCTAGACATGAGTCCTTTGTCCAATATGTAGTTTGCAAATATTTTCTCCCTGTCTATACCTTCCCTTTTATCCTCTTAACAAGGCTGTTTGCAGAGCAAACGTTTTTGCTTGATTTTTTTAGAGGAGTCAGAGTATTTATTATTCATTCTGATGACCAGATAAAGACCTGCCTTGGACTTAGCATGTTTGATGAAATATGATATTAGTGATATTTACCCTTAATTTAAAAATATTTTATTGAGAAATCTTCACACACAAACAGTCTATATATGGACAAAACAATGCTTCATAATATCATCACATAGTTGTGTATTCACCACCGTGATCACTTTTAGAACATTTGCATCACTCCAGAAAAAGAAATAAAAAGAAAAAATAAAAAACTCATGCATCCCATACCTCTTACCCTCCCTCTCATTGATGGAAATAGCATTTCGATCTACCAAATTTTTTACCTTTTATTCCCCTTATTATTTATTTATTTATTACCCTTATATTTTCACTCATCTGTCCACACCCTGGATAAAAGAAACATCAGATGCAAGGTTTTCACAATCACATGGTCACAATAAAAAAAAACTGGTAGACAGGGTTAGCCTCTAAGGGGGAACTGAAATTATCTTTACAAAAGAAATTTTGTGACATTAAATAAAATATTCGCATACTCGAATCCTGAGAGAAAAATTGAGAATTTAGTTGAGTATTTCCTCTGCAGTCTGGAGCAGAGACTAAAGAATCTTGTTGAATTCCAAACATCTCTCTTCTCTGTGCTTTTGGTGTCATGTCTACGAGCGCTTCGCCAAGCCGTAAGTCCCAAGAATTTTCTCCTATATTTTCTACTAAAAATTTTATCATTTATTTTTTCCATTTGAACCTGTGCTCCATTTTGAGTTAATTTTTGCATAAGGTGTGAGGTTTAGGTCTAGGACTACTTTTGCCCGCGGATATCCAATTTTTCCAACACCATTTGTTGAAAACACTATCCTTTCCCCATTGAATGCTTCTGAAGTTTTGTCAAAAATTTGTTGGCCTTATTTGTGTGGGGTTACTTTTTCTTTTTCTATTCTGTTCAGTTGATTTATGTGTCTACCTCTCTGCCAATAACAGTTTTTTGTTGTTGTTGTTGTTGTTTGTTTGTTTGTTTGTTTGTTTAGGTGCATGGTCTGGGAATTAAGCACAGGTCTCCCGCATGGAAGGTGAGCATTCTACCACTGAACCACCCATGCAACCGCCACAGTTTTTATTACTGTAGCTATCTATATAATAAATCTTAAAATCAGGTAGAGTAATCCTTTCCACGTAGCTATCTATATAATAAATCTTAAAATCAGGTAGAGTAATCCTTTCCACGTAGCTATCTATATAATAAATCTTAAAATCAGGTAGAGTAATCCTTTCCACTTTATTCTTTTTCAAAATTGTTTTAGCTATTCTAGTTTTGTATTTCCATATAAATTTTAGAATAATCTTGTCCATATTTACAAAAATTCTTACTGGGTTTTGGCAGGAAATGTCTTGAGCCTACATGTAAATTTGATGAGAATGGTCATTTTTACTATGTTGAGATTACCAATCCACGAACATGCTATGCCTTTCCATTTACTTAGATTTCTTTGATTTCTTTCCCATCAGCATTTTGTAGTTTTCAACATAGAAGCCCTATACACGTTTTGTTAGATTTATATCTAAGTATTTATTTTTTTAAGCAATTGTAAATGATATTGTATTTTATCCTCTAGTTTCCATGTATTCGAACACGTGCTAGTACAGAGAAATAGAATTGATTTTTGCATGTTGATCTTGTATCCTGCAACCTCGTGGACTCACTTATTAGCTCAAGATTTTTGTAGATACCTTGGGATTTTCTGAGTGGACCATCATGTCATCTGGAATTTGGGAAAGTTTTATTTCTTCATTTCTGATCTGTAAATTTCTTGTTTTCTTTTCTTGTCTAGGGCTTCTTGTTCTATGTTTAATAAGAATGGTGAATATAGACATGTTTCTAGTACATGGCTAGATTCCCATACATAGCACAGTACCTGGTAGACAATAGGCACTCAGTAAGTGTTTATTGAATGAATGAACTGAACAAATGAATTAATTGGATAGATAGATAGATACTGGGTTGAGGGGGAGAAAGAAGGTATTTGGAATTCAATAAGATTCTTCAGTCTCTGCTCCAGATTGTAGAGGAAATACTCAACTAAATCCTTAACTTTTCTCTCAGGATTCAAGTATATGAATATTTTATTTAATGTCATGAAATTTTTTCTGTAAAGATAATTTCAGTTCCCCCTTAGATGCTAATTCTGTCTACCAATTTTTTATATCTTTATTTTTTCTGATTATTTTTCCCTTTTTATTTTCAGAATACATGAAACTCAGATTTTTAAAATAAAATTTAGACAATGCAGAATAAAGAAGTAAGTCCTCTGGGGGCTGGAGGTTGGGGAGAGGCAGGGCAGGGAAAACGCATTCTGACTGGGACAGCTGTAACTCGCGGGCTGCATCGTAGCTGCTGTGACAACAAGCCTCCTCAAACGTCCCCACGGATAAACTGGCCACCTCAAACGGTCTTGCTGTGCTCTTCATGTCCTTTGCCTACTTTTCTAGGACAATACCTTTGAGCATACATTTTTTTTACTTGCAAAGCTCTTTGCATATTAAAAAATAGTCTTTTTTTGTCAACTTTGATATAATTTTCGTTACAATTTTTACCTCCAAATTACTGCTTCTTTTCTAATTTTGTGGTGTCTTCTGCCATTCAGAAGTGATTTTTATTGCGTGGTCATTTCTATCAATCCTTTGCCTTTACTGTGTCTGCTTTTGATGTCATGTTTAGGAATATAATCTCCATCCCAAGATTATAAAAAATTCAACTGTATTTTCTTCTAGTTTGCTTTTATTTTGTCATATTTAAATTTTCAGGGCACCTGGAATTTATCTGTTGATAATAGGCATTTATTGAGTGCTTATGATGTGTCATCTCTATTCCAGGCCCCTTACATGGATCACCTCATTTGAATACTTGGTAACTGCATAAGGTAAGTGCCATTAGGGTCCTCGTTTTCTCAGGTGAGGAAACTGAGGGGCAGGGAGGTTGGGTCCTTATCTAAGACCACACAGCTGGAGAACCTGGGCCAAAGGTTATGCAGGGTTGTTGTAAGGATCAGAGTTGGTATAGGTAAAGCTTCTGGAATACAGTCAGTGGTCAACAGATGGTGAGGTTTATTATTATCATTATTATTGCAGAGTTCTCACAAATATAATTCCTTATGGCTGTGTATTATTTGAAAAGACCTTATCTTTGTAAATTAAACTTATATGTAAAATATTACTCTTTCACAGATATGAAGAGCTTTTAAAATTCATGAGAGCAAAGAAAACCTTTATTTTAAGACACAGTTGGCATAAAAATAAATTATGGACATACACCCATGCGTGAAGAAGTTCATTGGGTAATGGGATTACGTGTTTTAAGAAATCTTTGTTCCTATATTCCAATTTTCGGGAAAGACTATGCTTTTTGTTTTCTGATGAGTAAAACAGTCACACTAATTGCTATATTATTTTTTTTTAAGGAACTGGCTATGGATGGAAGGAGATTGGGCAGTATCTAGAGGGTAACATGGGGTTGGAAAGGATTGGGGGGAGTACTCTGGGAAGATCAGGAACATCATGAAGATGATAGCAGGGATAAATGGAAAGGAGAGGTTAGCCCTCCAGGAATATCCAGGGGAACTGAGTGAAGGAGCAAGATCTGAGGAGGCAGGAGCTAAGACAGTGTTTATGTAGCACATATACAATTATATAAAAGACTTAAAGATTGGAAAGAAATAAATACAAATGTTAATGGTGGTATCTGGGTAATGAGAAAGATGGTTATATTTTATTTTGTATTTTTACCTTCATCTGGGTATTTTAACCATCTTGTGGGTATTTTTAATTTCTTTTATATTTTCCTTTCCTCCCCCATAAAGACACATGGTGTTTCTTTTTTGTATGCTGTACTGCAGGGTCACATTTCGTTCTTTTTCCATGTGAGTAGCCTGTTATTGCAGCACCATTTTTTGAATTTTTGTTTGTTTGTTTGTTTGGGAAGTGCATGGATCAGGAATCAAACCTGGGTCTCCCACATGGCAGGAAAGGATTCTACCACTGAACTATCCTTGTACCCTTGTAATGTATCGAAGAACCATTACTTTTAAAATCAGAGAAGCTTTTTCACTGTAGGGCAGCAGTGGGTACGGTTGTGGCCCTCAGCGCTCTGGACTGTCCAGTGCCATCCTCATCGCTACACTGACCCTGTCACCCGCCACCACCATGACTGAACAGATGACCCTCCGTGACACCCTCAAGGACCAAAATGGCTGGGTGACCCAAATCGCTACTACTTCGCAGTTCCCGGACACGATCCTATCTGCTTGGCGAGACAAAACCATCATCATGTGGAAGCTGATCAGGACGACACCAACTGTGATATCCCCAGCATGCTCTGCAGGGTCACTCCCACTTTGTTAGTGATGTAGTCATCTCCTCGGATGGCCAGTTTGCCCTCTTGGATGGAACCCTGTGCCTCTGGCATCTCACAACAAGCACCACCACACAGTGACAATGTTTAAGTAGCCTGTGTGGCCGATTTGTAGGCCACACCAAGGATGTGCTGAGTGTGGCCTTCTCCTTTGACAACCGGCAAATTGTCTCTGGTTCCCGAGATAAGCTCTGGAATATTTTGGGAGTCTGCAAATACATGGTCCAGGATGAGAGCCACTCAGAGTGGGGGATATGGACATGGACAGTGTGGTGATTGAAAACAGTGGCCCTGGCATCAAACAGATCACAATTTGGGTACTGGTTTGTAGCAGACATGTCACCTAAGACAAGTTCCTTACTTTTTCTTGGCCTCAACTTCCTCACCTAAAAAATGGGGATAATAATAATATCTACCCCAAGGAGTTGGGGAGAACACAGAATGAGACCACACATGCACAGCATGTGTACATAGTAAGCACTCACTGATAACGTAACTGCCATTAAAAACAAGGAAAATGATGCTGAGAGGGTGCAGATGAGGGGATTGTGAATTTTTGGTACCTGCTGAGATACTGAAACAGAAATTTCAACAAATTCTGATATAGTGTCAGGAGCCATGCCAGGCATTAGGGGTCCCGCAGTCAGTGAACAAGATGGATGAGATTTCTGCCCCCACAGAGCTGACATTCTAGTGAGAGAGACAAACAGATCATAAACAAGTAATCAAATCACTAAGAGTATTTTAGAAGCTATACGCGCATCTGCTCATTTGTGCAAAAGAAATACAGCAGGAAGAATAAACAAAAACTAATGAAACTAGATTCTGGCAGGGGGAGGTGGAAAATGGAGAGGGAAAGAAAGGAAAGTGGGAACAGGATAGTAAGGATGGGGAGGGAGTGGTGGGTCTCTAAGTAGACCTCTCTGTATAGAACTGACTCTTAGAACCATGGTGTCATTTCACCATAATCAATCACTAAACAGGAGGGGAGAGAAGAACCCCCAAATAGAATAAAAACACTAATAAATGAACCAAATTCTATTACAGATGAATAGCATAGCCACACTGGAAGGGATGGGGAAGAAAAGGACTAACCTAAGTAATTTTGGAAAATAGTATTTTGATGGAATACTGTAGTGTTTATGACCAAAAGATCTGTATGCAAGGACTCTAGTTAGTCAACCTGTTACTCACAGCACATGTAATGACTTCATGTATATAGTAGGGTTGAACAAATAGTGAATATAGTGTTGATAATGGGAATCATATTTCTTACTGTGAGAGAAAGAAGTTACAGATAAGGAAAGGGGGAATGCTAGAAGGAAACCTGTGGTGCTGGATTGGAGTGGAGACATCAGCATCAGTATGAACTCATGTTTACCTTAATGTCTACAGATAGATACAGAAACAAATATAAATGTGTGTGTCTGTGTGTGTGCATGCTTAGAAGTCCTAGCTCTGTCCACTTGGAGGGCCTAGAAGAAATGAACCCCCAACAGCAATGAGCACACCTTTGGCACATATCTTGGTTTCTAAATACCATTTTCCAAAAACAGGAAACAAAATTGCTTGGGAAAATGGCTGACTAGGGGAGAGAGAATACAAGAGGAGCCTGGAATGTCTTGGACTGCCAGAAAGTAAGGAACCACTCAAAAAGGGATGGGGGCATGACAAGTGGACATAGAAGTAAACCCAAAGAAACAAACACCCAATAACCAAAGTAGGAACAATTTGAGCAGCAAACTAGTGATGGTATTAAATTATAACATGGAATAAAATAAATGCTTATGAATTCAGACTTACACAAATAAATAATTGGGTAAATGAATACATGGGGGAGAAGGACCAGTTCTTCCTTACGGAAGAATTTCAATTAATAGAATGAATGAGGGAAATACAAAATCACTATTAGGCGAGCACAATAATGTTTGCAGGCAAGCCAAAATCAGCAGGCAAAGCTGGAAGAAAAACTGGATATTTGCATCATCTCAAAGTATCTCTCCCATGGTATTTATCGATTACAAAGGAAAATGGTCACTTTATAGTGAAGGAATCCAGCAGACAGCACCTTATCCAAGCAATCAAGGTTAACATAATCAGCAGTTAGATATCTCAACATCATGTACACTCTGATAGGATGCACATCCATTCTGTGGTGTTCTTGCCAAAAATGCATGACCTCAATCTGTTCATGAGAGAACATCTGATAAACCCAAATTGATTCTACAAAATAACAGACCAGTATTCATCAAGAGTAAAGGTCATGAAACACAGGGACTGTCACAGAGTGGGGAAGAGTAAAGAGACATAACAACAAAACCACGATGAGATACCACTCTGCACCCATAAGGATGGGTATTATTTTCAAAATGGAAAATAACAAGGGTTGGAGAGAATGGGGAGAAATTGGAACTCTCGCACATTGTTGGTGGGAATGTAAAATGTTGCAGTCATAGAAAGCAATAGAGCTGTTCCTCAAAAAGTTAAATATAGAATCACCACATGACCTGGCAATTCCACTCCTAGGTACAGAAAGTAGAAACAGAGTCTCAAAACACCAATATTTATAGCAACATTATTCACAGTAGTCAAAAGGTCCATCAACAAATGAATAGATGAAGAAAATGTGGTACAGATACACAATAGAATATTATTTGGCCATAAGAAAAAATAAGTTCTAAGACATGCTGAAACATGAATGAACTTTGAAAACAGACTGAGTGAAAGAAGTAAAGCACATAAGGAGAAATATTATGTGATATCACTTCTAAGAGATATCGAGAAATAGCAAATTTTCAGAGATAGGAAGCAGTTTAGAGGTTGTCAGAAGACAGGGGAAGGGGGTCCACAGGGAGTTTTTGCTTGGCAGGTGTAGTGTTTGTTAATAAAAATTAATATTAAATAAAGGAGACATGACAAGTAAGTGCAATGTGGGATCCTGGATTGGATCCTGGAACAGAGAAAGGATCTTAGTGAAAAAGTTGATGAAATTAGAATAAGGTCTGTGGTTCAGTTAATAGTATTATACCAGTGCTCATTTCCTGGTTTTGATCATTGTACCATGGCATGTAAGTTGTTGACATTAGGGGAAGTTGGGTGAAGGAACTCCCTGTACCATTTTTGCTGCTTCTCTGTATATCTAAATTTGATTCAAAATAAAAAGATAAAACAGAGATCGTATCAGATGGTGCTGAGTGCCATGAAGAAAACAAAACAGATTAATAAGGAAAGTGACTTGTGTCTACTTATAAACAGGATGGGCAGGGAAAATTTCTCTAGGAGATGACATTTAGGCTAAGACTCAAAAAATGAGCAGAAGTTTCTTGAGAAAATGTGAGGCAAGAGTGCTCCAGGCAGAAGAAGGCATGTGTAATATAACTGAACTTTTGATTTATGTCCAGAGCTCTCAAATATTGTCATAGTGAAAGGAACAGGGAAAAACTGTTAAGGAAGTTCTACTGAAAAGCCACCAAGTTTGAAAGTCATTTCAGTCATGAATCATAAGGAGAAAGCTCATTATGAAATACGCCCATATTGGGTAAAGAGAAAACTTGAAACAATTTGGCAGTTTTCATCCGTGATGCTTGAAGTTACAAATAATAATGAAATACCATTAAAAAATCATTACTCTTTCAAGTGGTTTTAAGTGTCTACAAAATTCACATTTAAAAATGGCAAAGAGCACACATAATCCTTCATGCCAGAAAGTTATTTTGTCTGAAGCTGCCCACGAGATCGTAAGATAAGCCAGCAGAAAAATCTGAAGATCACATAGGAGCAACTCTGCAATTGTCTTTGAAAATGTTTTCTAGGGCTAGAAGAAGTTCATTTACATTCTTAAAGATCAACTGTGACCTCAAAAAGCTGTTTTTAATGTACAAATCGTATGGAAGTACTGCCTTCAATGAGCTTAATATTTCCCTCTAAGCTGTTAGTGTATTAGTTCACACATAAGAGCTGGGCACTCTACAGTAAGTGGTAATGGACTAAGAGGGCAAACTCTGGAATAGGATTGCCTGGGTTCAGATTCTTACTCTGCTGGGTGGTGTGATGGTGGCTCAGTGGCAGAATTCTTGCCTGCCATGCTGCTCCAGCTTTGATTCCCAGTGCCTGCCCATGCAAAAAAAAAAAAAAAAAAACAACCAAATTCTTACTCTGCCATTTATCAACTGTGTGATCTTGGACAAATTATTCAATCTCTCTGGGCCTGTATCTCTAAATTGGAACAATTAAAAAAAAACCTACCTTATAGGGATCATCTTAAGGATGCAGAAGTGCTTCACACAGTGCCATTATATATAGTAATGAGTCAACAAATGTTAGCCATTATTAATAAGAGTTAAATTTTAATTTTTGCCCACCTGAAAAAGATGTTTTGCTTCTTATTCTAGGTAGTTCAGATATTTACAATTTTCAGATTTTTAAAATTGCTTCTTATCCTTCCATCACTTCTCTGTCAAATATTTATTGAGCACATACAATTTTCCAGGCATACTTCTGGGGGCCAGGGATACAGAAGGGGACAAAACTGGAATGGTCCCTGCTCTTAGGGAGCTGGCAATCTACCAGGGAGGCAGACACAATAAATAAGTATGGCAATGTCATGGTCAGGTTCATGTGTCAACTTGGCCAGGTGGTGATGTCCAGTCATCTGGTCAGCCAAGCGCTGATCTGTCTGTTGCTATGAGGACATTTGTGGACTTAAATCATGATTACATCAGCTGCATTCCAGCTGACTGCATTTGTAATCAGCTAATGGGGGTGTCTTCTGCAACGAGTGATGCTTAACCTAATCACTGGAAAGCTTTCAAGAATTCAGAAGAGACAGTCACTCTTCCTGCTTCATCAGAGTCACCAGCTTCATAGAGTGCCCTACGGATTTTGGACTCTTCCACTCCCACGTTTTTCCAGCCACCCTCTCCTGAGAGTTTGTTGCGGACCTTCATCAGAGTTACCAGCTTGCGGCCTGCCCTACAGAACTTGAACTCTATGTTCCCACAGTTACGTGAGACAATTTTATAAATTTTATACCTACGGATATCTCCTGCCAATTCTGTTTCTCTAAAGAACCCTAGCTAATGCAGGCAATAATGGAAAATCTGGTCAGTAGGAGCTTGTAAGGGAACAGCTCCACAGTGGTTGTCTTCCAAGAAGCCAGGCTCAACTGCAGCACCCAAGTCTTGGTGGAACTGCCTGTGTGATCCTCCCAGGAACATGGTAAGATAGCAGCCCTGTAAAGAGCTGTCCCCAAACCCCTTCTCACCTGCCTCCCTATCTTGGAGGAAGCTGAAGGAAGCAGTTTCTCATCTGCTCCCTTGTGCCGGTGAGGCATGGGATTTTCAATCTCACCTTCCTCCTGAGGGGAGAGCTGCAGGCTGTAAAATCACTTAACTGCAGTATGGAGCTGGCCCTACCATGACAGTGACCCAGTGCTTATGTCATCTGGCATCTGCCCTCCCTGCTTCTGTGTCATCCCATGTGTGATTAGGGGATGCAGGGAGCTGACAGACTGATGTTGATTATGCTAAGTAATGACCTATCACTATCCATGTGGGCTGGGACAGAGTGCCAAGCCCAATTGAGCAGCTGTAGTAGTTGCTGCTGTTTAAGGACCTCTTGACCACCTGACAGTGCTAAGAACTACAAGGAAAATAAAAGAGGTAAAGTAATAGCAGAAGTGACTTTGGCAGACAGCCTGAGACGGTATAACTTAGCAATGCCTAGAGTGGACAATGATGGTGATTAAATGTACAAATTTAAGAATGTTTTTGCATAAGGAATAATAAATGAATGTCAACATTTCAAGGTGTTGAAAATGTGGTATACAGGAAAAAATACAGTCAGTGCTAGCTAAGGTGTATAGTTAAAAGTAACATTGTTACATGCTTCCACTGAATGTAATAAAGACAATATGCCAAAACTAAATGTCGATAAGTGGGGGGTATGGGGGAGATGGGGGAGAGGTATGGGATTATTTGTAGAAGAAAAGGAAACATTCTCATATAGATTGTGGTGGCAAAGGCATGACTATGTATGTGATTATACCGGGAACCATTAATTTTTTACTTAGGTTGGATTGTATGATGTACAAATAAGCTGTTAAAAAAATGAAAGGAAAAAAAGAAGTGACTTGGGGGATGTTAGAGACGGGGTCAGGGGGGAGTTCACCAAGGAATATATGGGTTTGCCATGTTAAGATCTGGGGGAAGAGAGTGATAGGCCAAGGGAACAGCAATGACGGCAGCCCCAAGGCAAAGAGGAGATTGGCAGGTGCCATGTACCAGAAGGGAAGTGAGAAAGCAGTTAAGTCAATCAAGTTAGAGAAATAGACAGGGACCAGCTCAGACAAGTTCTTATAAGGCCATCGAATAGTTTGCATTTTCTTCTAAGTATATTGGTCAGCTATTAGGTATTAAACAGGCACATAATATGATCCAGTTTATAAAGATTCCCCCTCCAAAACAAAAAAAGAAAAAAAAATCCCCCCAACTCTGCAATGTAGATATTGAACTGGAAGGGGAAGAGTGGAGGTAGGATATTCATAGCAGCATTACTCACAATGCTCAAAAGGTGGAAGCAAATCCAAGTGTACATCAACTGAGGAGTGGATAAACAAACTGTAGTACTACACACAATGGAGTATTATTCAGTTGTATAAAGGAATGAAGTCCTGTTAACATGCAACAGCATGGATGAACTTTGATGTCATGTTGAGTGAAATAAACCAGCCACAAAGGACAGATATTTTATGATTATACTGACATGAAATAACTAGAATATGTAGATTCATAGAGACAGAAATTAGATTACAGGTTACCAGGAGCCAAGAGGAGGGAGAAGATGGAGTTAATGCTTAATTGGTACAGAATTTCTGTTTGGAGTGATGGAAGAGTTTCATTAATGGATGGTGGTGATGGAAACAAAGCATTGTGAATGTTATTGACACTACTAAATTGTGTACTTGAAAGTGGTTAAAACAGGAAAATGGGTCATATATACGTTACCACAATAAAGAAGAGTGCAGGTAGAGGAAGCAGTTAGGAGGCTGTTACAGAAGTCCAAGCACTCTAAGTTTGTGGTGGTGGAAAACAGTAGTGGAGCAGAGGTGGGGGGTGTAGATTATCCACCATTGTAGGGCCTTTGGCTTGTCCTCTGAAATGGGGAGCCACTAGAGACTCCATCTAAGTTTTAACTAGGATCACTTTGAGTGGATGTGACTTTGTGTGTTGGAGGAGTAGGGATAAAGATGGAAGCTGAAGGTGAAGTTGGAGGCCGCTGACAATAATCCAGGTAAGAAATGAGGTCAAATTGATCAATGGCAACCTTGCCTCTCTGACAGTCTCATACATCAGTGGGCTAGTGTATGGTACCCAGTTATTTAATCAAACACTAATCTGGTTGCTGTGATGGTACTTTGTAGATGGGATCAACATCCACAATCAGCTGACTTTAAGGAGATTATTGTTGATAATCTGGGTGGGCCTCACCCAATCAGTTGGAGGCTTTAAGAGCAAAAACTGAGGTTTCCTGGAAAAGAAAAGAAATTCTGTCTCTAGGTGGCAACAAAAAATTTGGCCTGAGTTTCCAGTTTACTGGCTCACCCTACAGATTTCAGACTTGTCAGCCCCCACCGTTGTGTGGACCAATCCTTTAAGATAAATCTCTCTGCATATCTCCTACTGATTCTGTTTCTCTGGAGAAGCCTGACTGATACTAAATCTGTTCTCTCCACTAATTTGATGGTTGAATATCTGAGACTGTTTCCTCTGTGAAATGTGCTGGGAATAAAAGCACTTAGCACAGTATCTGGCACCTATTAAACACATATTAAATAGTAGTTACAACTGGCATTCCCTGTGTTATTCCTGCAGTCCTTGCATCTTCCTGCAGGACCGCTCCTAGAGTTCTTGTGCTTTTGAACATGTAAATAAAATCTCCTTGTTTAAAATCCTCAGGTGCTTTCTCCAGGTGGAAATGATAAAATCTATCCTCCTTGCCATAGCCCAAAAGATCGTCCATGATATAGCCTGAGTCTTCTTCTCCCATCTCAGATGCTACCATTCTCGGGACTCCCAGCCACAGTGGTCTATCTTCTCTCCTTCAGACATCTCAAGTTTGTCACTATCTCAGGGCCTTTTGCATTTGCTACTCCTACTGCAAAGAACCCTCTATCTGTAGCTCCTCATGTGGCTGGCTTCTTCCTGACATTTCAGATCTCAGCTCAAACATGACTTTCACTAACCACCTTATCTAAAGTATAGTGCCCAGTCTTCATTGCCCACCCCCACTTGCCCCTAGTTCCTGGCACATCACCCTTCAAGATATATTTGAAACTTCCTTATTTATAGTCCTTCTCCCCAACTAGAATGAAATGTTCGGGAAACCAGGAACTCTGTCTTCCTCAATACCTGGCACACAAAGGGGCTCAGTGTGTTTCTGCAATCTCAAATGGAGAGGACTTTGAATGATTAATTTTTCAAGCTAATGAGTGATAGCAATAGCCGGGATTATCCACAAATCTTCTATGCAGAGAATTAAAATGGGCATCTACCTATATTTGCAGATGTGATACATTTTATATTTTAAGCATTCTTAATACAGGAACGCATAACACGTGAATTTTCCAGGTAACAAAGGCTTACTTCTTGAAGCACCAACAATCCCTTGGATGGTAACGTCTCTAAAATAGACTCCAGGTTTCCCTATCTCAAATCAAGTGAGCAAAATTTCATTTTTCCTTCCTTATGAACGTCCCTTATCACAGGGGATTGTAAAGAAAGTGAAACCCCAAGGTATTACTGAGGCGTGACATTTCTGACCACTTGCTTCTATACTAAATGGCCCCAGAAGGCTACTGTTTTGTTTTTTTCCTTTTTCTCTACCTGGACAGACTTACCTTGAAAATAACTGCTGCTCCTTTCAGTTTTCCCTTCCCCATTTTATGAACTGTCTAACCTGTTCAAAGTTGGTTAAAGAAGTTAAAATTATTAGAATCACATGCCTAAAAAACAGTTTAAGTAAAGATCTGAGGAGTAGTCTTTTATGAGAAAAGTACCTCAGGCTTTAGTTCACACATGAAATTTATTCCTGGCCATTAGCTGGGTTTCTTGTTGGATTTGCCAACCAGCCAAAGCATTACTTAATTACAAACTAGAGTTTGCACAAATCAGAAGGGAAAGCAGCACAATTTCTTCATGATATTGGTATCTACAAACAGACAGATTTAGCTCTAAATCTTGGCTCTGCCCCTTACTACTTACTAGCTTTGTTATGTTCTAGGGATATTCATTTTTTCAGCAGCAACTAATGTCTTATGGAGCACTTGTTATGTGCCGGGTCACTGTCCTGTTTTTACCTGCACTATCTCATCTAATTAGTCCTTATAGTAGCCTGTGAAGTAGGCAGCATTATTGCCAGTGACTGGTTGAGAAAACAGCGTCCAAAGCTAAGTAACATGCTTGATGTCACATAGCTGATAAACAGTCTAACCCAGAGCTTGGCCAGAGCCTTAGCTACTCATTCATTCAATATCATTTGACCTCCTACTATTTTCTAGGCAATAATCTGGGCACTTGGATTACATCAGTGAACAAGACAGAAAAAAAAATCCCTGTCCTCAGAGCTTACATTCTTGCTGCAGTAGGTAGGGCAGGCAATTGCTGAGAAATAAGCACAAAGGAAAATTATGTAGCATATCAGGTTATGCCACTTCAAATTGCCAATAGCTAACAAAATGGTAATTTCTAAAAGGTAGTAACTACAACTGAAGAAAAAAAAAGGGCAGGGACATTCAGAAGTGGGAAGCGGGAAGGCCTAATTGAGGTGACATTTGAGCAAAAAGACTTGAAGCAGCTACGGGGGGGCGGGGAAGCAGTCTTGGTAGTGAGCAACTATCACAAAGACTACAAGGCAGATGTAGCTGGTGTGGCCAAGGATGGAGGATGCCTGTTTGGTACGGAATAAGCTATGGGGAAAAGTAGATGAGGTCAGAGGGGAACTGAATGGGAGGGGAAGGGGGCAATAAAGTAGGGCTGTATGGCCCATTGTAAGCCATGGGGAGCCCTTGGAGCACCAAGGGGTGATATGAAGTAGCTTAAGACTGTTGGAAGCTATTACGTAGGCCTTTGCAGTCATCTGGGAGAGATGATGGTGGCATAGAGCAGGGTAGTAGCAATGAAAGCATGAGAAGTTTTCAGATTTTGGGGTTTCTTTCCTTATTTCTAAAAAAAACACTGCAGAAAATTTCAAACACATGAAGAGAGAGAGCAGTCGCCCCCCCCCCCCATGAACCTATCCCCCAGCCACCATAATCATCAATGAATGGCTACTCTTATTTCAGTGGTGATACCCAAGAGCTCCCACCCCATCCTCCCCAATGGATTATTTCAAAAGAAACCTGGATACTGTATATATTTTAAAGTTGAATTCAACAGCACTTCCTGACAGGTTGGATGTGGGGGTATAAGAAAAAGAGAGGACTTCAAATTTTAGAGTTCAACAACTAACTTACAGAAGGATGCAGGTGCCATCAACTGAGACGGGGAAGACTGAGGGGAACAATTGCGGGGTGGAGAAGGAGAATGAGGAGTTATTTTGGATCCTACACTCACATGTGGTAACACCTACCCCAGCCTCACAGGATTATGATGATTGAATGAGATAATGGGGGTGAAGATGCTCTGTAAACCAGGAAGCACTAGGACTATAGCAAATTATTTTTTCGCACTATTTCAGTTCCCCACTTTGCTGCTAGGACTTACAACAAACTATTTAAGGAATAAATAATGCTGGATGGCTTACAAGGCTGCTCACCTGGGGCAGAGAAGCAATTAAGAGCTTTGGTTTAAAATTTTTCTTCCTGCTCCCAGGAAGCAAAAGGCTTTATTGTTATTCTTTGGTCAACAGAGTATTATCTATACAAAGGAGATAACAGTAAGTGTCTGAAAACAGCTGAGACTGCAATCTGGACAGTTAAACAGAATTCCCAGAGAAAGTCTTGTTATTTTAACACAGTAAAATGTAGTAAGGTATACCATATGTCTGAAACTGAATCTGACGTAGGTAGGAATTTCACTGGTTCCACCAATCCATTCTACCAGATAATCATTATTGGCTGTGTCTGGTAAAATATTACAATTAAACTAGCTACTAAAACTTAACAGACAAGGAAAAAGTAACCAATAGAAAACTATACTAGGTTAATTTGTAGAGAAATGATAGGTATGCATGGTTTCTTTTAAAGAGCCAGTCTTTATTTTAAGGATTTTTAACAGTGAAGAATTCAAAAAGTGGTAAAGTTTTTTAGAATTTATTTATATTTAAAACGAACTGTTTGGACAAAGATTCACCAGAAATAACCTGAACAAGTGCGAAAATTCAATTAATGCTACTGAAACACTACCAAAGGAATTCCAGGACACACAGTCCTGGACACAATAAAAATCTCTGTCATTGATATGAAAACTGACTGCTTCTTACTTTTCTAAACACACGGTGGTATAATTAACAATATTCAATCACTTCTGTTCTTTCACGAATATATAAAAATTAAAATACCAATTAAAAAACTAATATATCTTCTCTTTAAATGTTTCTTACAGATACATTTTCAATATTTTCATTCGATAGTGGTGTGGTTTAAGAGATTTTCCTTTCACAAGTGAAACAAACAATTCAGCCAAAAGGAACTGATAGTCTATATAGGCTCATAGTGCAAATAAAGAGTTCACTCTGCAGCAAATGACATTTCTAATATACAAAACAGATAAAATTCTTACATGCAAAAGCTCTACTAAGCAGATGGCCACACAACTAGAACATTTAATAATTTTACTGGTGATGTCAATGGACTCCAGATATTTCCAAACTCTATTACTTGACTTGAACTCTCATCTTAGGCTTTGTATTTTGCTTTTCCAGTTTCGCTAATGACACAGACATGCTATAAAATAAAAATTCAGAAGTTCACATTAGAAAAGTATTCTGAAATGAAAGACAAGAACAGCATTTCACATATAAGAATAGTTATGCTGCAGGGATTCTTAATAAGTAGACAGAGGTAGTAGTATTGTACTTGGGCCAGTAACTGTGGGGTAGGGGGAGTACATAGAATATTTCTTTTGAGAATAAAGAAGTGGTTTGTCCCATTAATGTGATGTACTTTTTGTCTCTATTTTTAATTTTGAATAACGAATGAAAATGGGGATTTTAAGTATATCAAAGCGGGGGCCAGAGTAAGTGGTGAAAAAAGATTTGAGTAAGAACTACTTGAGATGGTACTGTCTGTGGTAGACTTCCTCAACCATGTTCATAAACGCATCCATGGGACTCCTGCCATCAGAGTAGAATGCAGTGTATTTGAAGGAGAGTGAATTAAAAGACTTAAATTAGTCCACTGATTTCTTACTTATGACCACATTTATCATCTGAATCAATAATGGGACAGTTATTCTATTTTAAAGCTGTTCAACTGTTTCAGCCAGCAAAAAGTGTCACCCTAGCCTGGCTAAGTTCCAGTTCTAAGGACGTCTGTATTTGACTACAGCTTTATGTGACTAATGGGAATGATCGGTCTGTTCAAATTATGAGGTGCTAGAAAGAGAAAACAATTCTTTTCTTTCCTAAATTTTTATCTGGGTTTTGAAAAATGAGAGTCAAAAAAAAAAGCATTACTTACGTTCAAATCCCTGAAGTATTCATTATAGTCAAGGGCATATCCTACAACAAACTTGTCTGGAATTTCAAATCCAACAACTAAAAAGAATCATAATTCATCATTTAGATACAGAAAACATCACTTTCAACTCCAATACTTGCAAATGTGCCTTCTCTACAAATATTCTCTAAAGTAACTCTAAACCACTTTATATGAAACCTGTTTTAGGTTAAAAATGGTTAAATGATTGACAAAAATTCACTTACAGTCTGGTCTATATCCAACACTTCGAGGGGTTCTTTTCACCAGTAAGCTGTTAATTACAAAATGTGACATGTGACATATGGAGACACTATAGAGCATTAAAAAATAGAATATTAATCTTCCCCAACCCTGTTTTGTCTGCACTCAGCACACTATGGTCAGCTTTAACATAGAAAGACTATGAAATGGAGAGATAAATCTCAGCAATCACCACAGAAGGGGCAGAAATGAGTTCACTCTACAGTTGAGGCCTTTGGCTGATCTCCACCTGGTATATGATGTGGTTCTGACAGCTGCACCTTGGCTACTAATGTCCATCAAAGGGTGGCTAATCAAGAGAACGACTGGATGGGGAGTGTCAATAAGGGCTCTCACTCCAAAATCCCTGGAAATACGATCTTTAAGCCACAAAGGGCTTTAGTGAGGTGCATCGTTCTTCATCAAGACTTTTTTTTTTACATGGGCAGGCACCGGGAATCGAAACCAGGTATCCGGCATGGTAGGTGCATCAAGACTTTTAATACTTGGTTTGCAAACAGGAACTTTTGGCTAAAAAATAACTAGCACATTAAAAAAAACAGTATTTATTTTCAAGAGCGGAAGTTGCAGGTGTGGTGAACCTACTCTACAAAAAGCTAGTTTTGTAATTCAAATGCTGCCTGTTGAAAATCTTCAGCCAATTAAAAAACCAAAAAACTGTAGAAGGTCCTTTGAAAGCCTCTACATATGTTAAAGACAGTCCAATAAAACATGATTTCATACCTTCCTGGATAAATATATTTAAAGAGCTGGAAAGGGCCTACAGTGATTTTTCAACCTTGGCTGCACACCTGAATTACCTGGAGAGCTTTAAAAAACAAAACAAAACTTGGAGACCCCGGCACACGCCTGACCAATTACATCAGAATCTCTGGAGCTGGGACACAGACATATGTTTATTTTAATTCCAGGTGATCCCAACAGTGCAGCCTAAGTTGAGAACCACTGGCCTAAGCCTTAGGCTCTAAGGGATCATCTCATCCTAATCAAGTCCCTCATGATTCTTTTCCTATAATTATATAGGATACACTATACACTTGAATTCAATTTCCAATAACCCAACAGACCAATCACAGCAAAAACTTCACTACCTGGAGTTACTCAGGAATAGTCCAGAAAAGGTAGCACTAAACAGTGCAAGCTGTGCTAAGAGTCCAGGGGAACTCTACACCTCATATGCCTACAGATCTGCATATATTTACAAAAGCTCCATGTGTAAGGCATGATTCTAGCTGAAGCAATTTCCATACTTTAAAATGGGTAAACATTCCAAAGAAGACATGCAAATGGCCAATGAGTATATGAAAAGATGCTCAACATCATTCATCATCAGGGAAATGTAACCCCAAACCAGTGAGATACCACTTCACACCCACTAGGATGGCTATAATCAAACAAACAGGTAATAACAAGGAATAGCAAAAATATGGAGAAATTAGACCTTCATACCTTGCTGCTAGGAATGTAAAATGGTGCAGCTACTGTGGAAAAAATAGCCCAGCAGTTCCTGAACACATTAAAGAGCTGCAATCCTACTCTTATGTGTATATACCCAAGAAAATTGAAAACAGGTGTTCAAACAAAAACATGTACACAGATGTTCATAGCAGCACTATTTACAATAGCCAAAAGATGGAAGCAACCCCAATGTTCATCAACTGATGAAAGGATATTAACTCATAAAATGGATTATTATTTAGTCTAGAAAAGGAGTGCTACAACATGACTGAATCTTGGAAATACTACACTAGAAAGAAGCCAGACACAAGAGACCACATATTGTATGATTCCACTTATGTTAGGACAGACAATTTATAGAGATGGAAAGCATATTGGTGGTTGCCAGTAGCTGTGAGTTTGGGGATAAATAGGGAGTTACTACTAATGGGTATGGGTTTCTTTTTGGAGGTGATGAAAATGTTCTGGAATGTACAAAGTTTGTACAACTTTATGACTGTGCTAAAAGCCACTGAATTGTACACTTCAGAACAGTGAATTTTTAAAAATATTTTTATTAGATGTATTCACACATACAGTCCAAAGTATACAATAAATGACTCACATCACATAGTGTGTACTCATCACCATGATCATTTTTAGAACATATGCATCACTCCACAAAAAGAAAAAGAAAAAACTCATATCTCATATCCCTTACCCCTTCCTCTCACTAACCACTAGTATTGCAATCTACCCAATTTTTTTTTACTCCTTATCACCCCCTATTATTTATTCTTTTTTTTTGTCCTTTTTTTACTCATCTGTCCACACCCTGGATAAAAGGAGCATCAGACACAAGGATTTTACAATCACATAGTTATACAATTTTCAAGAATCAGGGCTACTGGAATACAGCTCAACAATTTCAGGCATCTCCTTCCAACCACTCCAATACACTATAAACTGAAAAGAGATATCTATATAATGCATAAGAATAACCTCCAGGATAACCTTTTACTGTCTGAAATCTCTCAGCCACTGAAATTTTTTTTCTCTCTCTCTTTTCCCCCTTTTGGTCAAGAAGGCTTTCTCAATCCCATGATTCTGGGTCCAGGCTCTTCCCAGGAGTCCAGTCCCACGTTGCCAGGGAGATTTATACCCCTGGGAGTCATGTCCCACGTAGTGGGGGGGGGGGGGGCAGTGAGTTCACCTGCTGAGTTGGCTTAAAGAAAGGCCACATCTGAGCAACAAAACAGATTCTCTGGGGTGACTCTTAGGCATAATTATAAGTAGGCTTAGTGTCTCCTCTGCTGGAATAGGCTTCATAGGGCAAACCCCGAGATCGAGGGCTCAACCTACTGACTTGATTGTTCTCACTGCTTGTGAGAATATCAGCAATTCCCCAGATAGGGAAATTTAATATTTCCTCCTTTTTCCCCAGTCCCCCAAGGGGACTTTGGAATAGTTTTTAATTCTCTGCCCAAATTACTCTGGGATGTTATCAGGGCATAACACTAACCTGTATAACCCAACAAGATCTCACTCCCTATTCAAGAGTCCATGCAATTATGGTTAAAACAGTGAATTTTGATAGGGAATGAGAAGTTAAGGCTTAAAATATAAAGGGTCACTCTTTGAAATGATGGAATTGTTTTGGTAAGGGATGGTGGTGATGGTAGTACAACACTGTGAATGCAGTTAACAGCACTGAAATATATATTTGAATATGATTAAAAGGGGAAATGTTACATCGTATATATGGTAACAGAATTAAAATGTTTTTAAAATCCATAGAACTACACTACACAAACAGTGAACCCGAAGTTAAACCATGGACTCTGTTCCATACCAATGCAAAGGGTTGGTGGCAAGGTGGTATATAGGAAACCTGTATTTTATGTATGACTGTTTGGTATACCCACAACTTCTCTAATAAAGAAAACAAAACAAAAACTCAAAGAAACCCAATCCCAAAACAGTGACTTTTATGATATGCGAATTATATCTCAATTTAAAAAAATGTATCATTTCCAGAATCAGCTACACATAACGTGCTAAAAATCTTACTATCCTTCCTACATTCCAAGAAGCACAATTAAACAGCTGCACATACATGCGATCCATCACATTATACCAACAGTGAAATAGTGTTTTGCAGCTTAAAAAGATGTTCATACACATCATCTTTGAATTTCACAGCTATCCAATAAGAGACAAGGTATAATGATCATCCTGTTTAAGGATGAGGAAACATGTTCAGAGAGGTTAAGTACTGGATAGTTCCTCAAGTAAGTGGAAGAGAAATGCCAGAGTGAAACATGAAGTCCATGCCTTTCTCACTATCCTGCTCTGCCTACATGCTGAAAACTGGAAATGGGGTGGGAAGAGCCTGAGAACTCATCTAGGCCACATATTCTCCACAGCAATAATACTCCCTCCAAGGGAGCCAAAACTGCTTTATGGGGGCAGGGGAAAATCAGGAAATATCAGATATTATAATGATTGTGGCCCTCCAAAGCTCAATTCTACCAAACCAAATCTTATTTCTCAGTATTTAATTTCTCTCATTGGGTTTTCTGATCACACAAGCAACACTGACACTGAGTTCATGAAAGATACATAAAATGTATGCAAAATCAGTACTACAAAATATGGCAAATTGGGTGCATGGGTGGTTCAGTGGTAGAATGCTCGCCTTCCATGCTGGAGACCTAGGTTCGATTCCTGGATCATGCAACCAAAAAAAAGGCAAACAGATGACTGTGATTAGAGGACTTTCACAGACCGCTAGATCTTGAAGTTATATCATGAGAGGTGGTCTGTGGATGCCTGTTTGCTGCCTGTGTTGTTTATATTTGATCCTCAGTATTAATTACATGATTTGGAGCTAGTGTGCTCATTATCCTAAAACCTGCCCATCTTTTAATATTACAAAACTATCAGAATTACTACAGTTTAGAAAAACAGATTTTTAGGCCGATAGGCCAACTGAGTTTCTGTTTCGTGCCTAGCAATAAACCTTCTCTTTAAAGCCCTGGTGTGAATGTGACTGTGATTGTGAAAACCCTGTGTCTGATGCTGCATTTATCTACCTTATCAACAGATGAGTAAAACATATGGAATAAAAATAAATAATGGGGGAACAAATGTTAAAATCAATTTAGATTGAAATGCTAGTGATCAATGAAAGGGAGGGGTAAGGGGAATGGTACGTATGAATTTTTTCCTGTTGTCTTTTTATTTCTTTTTCTGAATTAATGCAAATGTTCTAAGAAATGATAATGATGATGAATATGTAACTATGTGATGATATTATGAATTACTGATTATATATGTAGAACGGAATGACAATAAGTTAAGAATGTTTGTGTTTGTTATTTTTTTTTTAAAATTTAAAAATTAATAATAAAAAAAAGATATCTCTTCTCAGGTAAAGGATAGCTGATCCTCCTATGACCAAAAAAGAGGCAAAATGCCTAGTTGGTTTCTTTAGGGAGACAATATTTTCCTCACCCAGGCCCATTTAAAAATAAATAAATAAACAAAACCCTGGTGTGTCATAAATTGGTCACTGAGTGCATTAGGTAGAAAATTCACCACCTTTGTTTGGTAACAGTATTTCATGGCATGTGTGTACCAGTTTGTTTCACCATTCAACTGCTAAAGCACATTTGGGTTGTTTCCAATTTTGAGCTATTACTAATAAAGCTGCTATGAACATTTTTGTACAGATTTTTGTGTGGACATAAGCTTCCATTTCTTTGGGATAAGCACGAGGGGCTAGATCATAGGGTAGTTGCATGTTTAGTTGCATATTCCATGAAAGAGGCACAAAAGAATAACCAGAGTAGATTCTATGCTACAATAGGTTGCCATTTAAAATCCTAAAGAGCACTGATTCATACATAGAATATTACTTAGTGCCCTAGAATCCAGCACTTACACACTCTCATACCTGCCCTGTATCTATTTAAAGTAAAACTCTCTGAAGATATACTTGCACCAGCTTTCAGAAAAGCCCACAAGGACCAATTGATGACATAGGACTTATTAGCAGGCTTACTCCAATTCAGAGATGTTCAACAGATACTTCGATCTTTACAAGTTTTTTGTTTCTTGTTTTGATGAAAACTAGTCAATCATTTAGGGAAAAAAGAAGTTGAAACCCTTGACCAATCTACAATTTTTGTGTAAGGGGTCAGTATCATCTACACATCACTCAATTCCAGGAGTGCCAAATTTTCAGAGCCCACCCTTCCTCATCCACTTTTGGGATCCTTGGTCTCAATTTTATAAGGGGGCCCCAAATTCTCTGCCTTGCTACATAGGACAAGGCGATTTAATTAGCATGCTAAAAAACCAAATGTTAATATCAGACAAGGAGGAAACTATAAAAAAAGGCTTTATATGAAAAAAATTATTTGCAAAGGATATTTATGAGTCTTATTTGAGATTACACTGCTTTGTATGTGAGTAATGTAGAACGAGAGCCAAGAATATTTACTCTCATAAGAAACAATCATTTATTTCTTTCAAATGAAGAAAATATCCTATGGAAAAATACCACACATACCTTGCGACCTTGACCATCTTTGGACTATATTGCTTGACCAAGGAAAGCAAGGTTTGCATTGTTTTGCCAGTGTCAATTATATCCTTAAAAAAAGAAAGCACATTTAAATGGTAAATAAAACCAGCATAGCTTTACAGTCAAAGTCGTTAAATAAATTCAAAATATCCAAACTGGAATAAAGCCATTTATTTTTAAGTGCACTGTTTCTCACCAAAATTCATACACTGAGATACTCTGGAATCTTTAAATCCTCTGGCCTTCGGCAAGCAGTAGGAATGCCAGTTTCCAAGACTGGCTTTTGTAGGGACAAAAAGGTCAATGACAGCAAATTTAAATATACAGATGCAAGTATACAGAAACATGTAGTATAAGAGATTTATGATGTTGCCTTTCATTATAAAAAGTATTTTAGGTTTTTTTCCCATAAATTCAAGATAAGGCTTTTCCCCCTTAATTTCTAACACAGGTGGTCTCTAATGCACGTTTTAAGGAATATTTTAAAGTATCCCCCTAATTCCAAATTATTAAGGCTTTACTATATGAAAGTGAATCTCAGCTAGACAATCAAAAATAGGACATAATTCAAAATGAACCTATCTCTGAAAATACTTTTAAAACTATGATCCAAATATTCTTCAACAAAAATACTTTCTAAAGATGGTGTTTAAACACATGAAAGGGGTTAAAATGGGAAATTCTGTGTGTATAAATGTTATCACGATAAACATTTAAAAATATTTTTAAAGATGGTATAAAGTGGCATGTCCCCAAGTGGGTTCTGTGAGACATCAGAACCATCAGGACTGGACTTGTGAAAAATGCAGATCTGGGGACAGAATTCTGAGATGGGTCCCCAAGATTCCAATCCCCGGATATACACACACAAAATAATCCCCTTCCCCTGAATGTAGGCCAGGCTTGAAAGTCACTGCCCTGGTTAGGTTAGGTTAGGTTACATAAGACACTGTGGCAGCTGACTGAAGAGAGACTTTCCTACTGGTTTCAGAGAAGTAAGCTGTCATGCTGTGAAAGGTCCAGCATGACCTCTGAAGATGTCCTCTATTTGAGAGGGACCCCAGCAAGCAGCCAGTGAGAAAATGGGGACCTCAGTCCTACAACTGCAAGGAACTAAGTTCTTTCAACAACCTGAATGAGTGGAAAGATGATCCTGAGCCTCAGGTGAGACAGAAGCCCGAGCCAACGCCTTGACTTCAGCCTGATGAGAACCTGAGCACAGGGCCCAACTCACCTGTACTTAGCCTCATGACCTACAGAAACTGAGAGGCTAAAGTGTCATGTTTTAAGCTGCTAAATTCATGGTAATTTGTTAGGCAGCACAACCCCAGGCAAAATGAATCACTCTGAAGTGAGGTTAGTGAATCTGTATTTTTAAAAAGTAACTAATTCCCAGGGATGTTTATGTATATAAATTCTTTGAGAAGGTTTTATTTTTCATTTTTTAATCTATGATAAAATGTTTCTAAACAACTTGTTGGGGATTATTGTTGCTCCGGAACCTGAAATCATTTTACCCAAAAGAATGAGAACTCATTTTGTCACTGAGAGTATAAAGCATGCAACTACTATGAAAGATAATTTAGCAAAGCCAGTAAAATGGAAAATGTACAAATTCCACAACCCAGTAATTCTACTTCTAAATGCCTATAGCTAGAGGAAACTCAGACACTGCTAGAGGAAACTCACACACTTGCATGTGAGGGCATGCCTTAGAAGCCCTGTCTGTAGTAGGAAAAATAAGAAGCAAACTCCAATGGGTAGGGCAATGGATACTAATCAACGGATTGCTTTGTGCAATGCAATGCTATACAGCATTGTAAGACAAACTAAATCTATGTCTCAACATGACCTCAAACTACCAATTCTGAGCGAAAAAAGCAAGTTGCAAGAGAGAATATGTATAAAGTGGCACTATATAAATTTTAAGTCACATACTTTGTACATGGACACATATTACAGAATAGAGGTGTAAAAACATGCGTGATAATGATATAGATAAACTACAACGATAGTTATCACACCTCTGAGAATGAAAAGAAAGTGTAAGAATGGCGCTTTCGCTGCAATTGTGATTTTAATTTCCTTAAAAAAAGAGGTCTAAAGCAAATATGGCAAAAGGTTAATATTTTGTGGTGGGTACATGGATGTTGAGCATATCATTTTCTGATTTCAAAATATCCCATAATGAATATGGTATATACTCATACAATGCATGTTATTTGGCAACAGAAATGAATGAAGCACTAATACATGGAACAGTGTGGATGAACCTTGAAAACATGTTGCATGAAAGAAGCCAGACACAAAAGGTCACATATTATATGATTCCATTTATACAAAACGTCCAAAAATGGGCAAATTTACAGAGACCGAAAATAGATTAATAGTTGCCTAGGGTTGGGGGACAGGGAATGGGGGATAATAGCTAAAGGGCATGGGGTTTCTTTTACAGCAATGAAAATGCTCTAAATTTCACTGTGGTTAGCTATGTACAATTCTGAAAACATAATAAAAACCACTGAATTGTATACTTTAAATAGGTGAATGGTATGGTATATGCATAAAACTATTATTTAAAAAAAAGAAATAAAGAAGTGCAAAGAACCAGAGGCAGAGAAGCTGGGGGACAGGCTCGAGGAAGCAGTGAAAAGTACAGAGAAAATCAAAGGAAGTTGCTGAAGAATGACATCGGTAATATATGTTTGAGGGCCCACTGAAAAAATCTCAAACTAAATGGGGTGGGGGGAGGATCTGAGTAGGAGGCATGAGTGTAGCTGTGCTTTAGAAGTCTGTGGATTTTAGTAAGGCAGAAAGATCTGAATAGAGGGACCCCAGACCAAAAATAAAGAAGTACATACAGGCCCTTAGACAGTGAAAGTGATTAGGAAAAAATATGGAAGAGGGATATCAAGTTCCGTGTGTGTGTGTAAGGGGGTGGGTGGGTTCTATAAGGTAGCCAGAGAAGGCCTTAATGCAAGTAGGACTTGGAAGTAAAACAAGGGTTCTCAAACCTTAGCGTGCATCAGAATCACCTAGAGGACTTGTTACAGCCTACTTTAAAGGGCCTCATCACAGACTTTGGTTCAGTAAGTTATTTGCATTTCTAATAAGTTCTTGGCTGATGTTTTTAGTCCAGGGGCCACACTTTGAGAACTGCTAAGCTGAGAGAAGCTAAGATTTGAATCTTTATTCCACTTCCTGGCTGGTAACCTTGAGGAAACTGCTTAACCACTCTGTGCTTCTGTATTCTTTTTTATAAAATAAGAATAATAAAATTGCTACCTCCACTAATTATTGAACTGATCCTTCCGCTATACCAAGGGAGAAGTTCAGAGATTGCCTTAAAGCCTGGAACTCATGGCCGCTGTTTTTCATTTAAAGATGCTTCATATACAATTATGCTAAATAAAGATTTAAACTTTCAAAAAAAAAAAGTTGCTACCTCATAGGTTGTGTTAAGGATTAAGAGTTTGTCCAAAGCACTTAGAATAGTGCCTGGCACAAAGTGAACACTTGATAAATTTGACTATTATTATATACAAAATATGTTAGGACATAATAGTACATAGAAAATAATATGTATATTATGAATATTCTTTTGCATGTATCAAATATTGCATAAGATAAAATTTAAGCAAGATACTAAATTATCAATATACACATATAAAATATATGATTATAACATGCTAAATTGAAAACAATTTTCAGATTTTCCATTAACCAGTAAAAAAAAACATTAAATATTCCTTACAAAAAGTAGTTTCATTTCTTTATAACACAAGCCCACGTTTAAAACTCATGAAGAGGAATTTATTTCCTTGGTTTACCTTTAAATTGGTGCTACTAAGTTAGAAAATCATCAACACTGTATTAAAAGTAAATGTAGTAAACTTACTTCAACAATCAAGACATTCTAGAAGACAAAGAGAAATGAAAATCAGTACAATGAGTCAGACAGTGTATCCAATTATGTCAAATCACACATAACAAACACTAATTATCCAAATTCTTGTTTTAAGATACTTTACTATATCAAACCCTGCTTTAAATAAGTGGGCCATCTGTTGGGATTTGGAACTCTATAACTGAAAATTTCACTGCAAAGGAATTTTTAAAAATAAAATTTGACCCGTATGTTCATTTTTAAAAAGGCTTTTATTACTTAACTTAATCTCAAGCAAGTCATGAAATTTCTCTGGGCCTCAGTTTCCCATATGTAAAGTGAAGAACTTGAACCCAGTTGGCTTCATGTGTATTCCAACTTAAACATTCTAAGACCTATACTTTCTACAATAATTCCAAAACCATGCAGTTACTTACCGTGTACAATCTAATCCAAAACACATTTTCTCATTAGGCTGAAATTGAACTGCACTTCCTGAATTTGTCTACATTCTTGGACTAAACTAAAAAAAGATACTAATGCTTCTTCCCACCATAAACCCTCATCCAATTTCTGCATCTCAGAATTTCAGAGCTGGAAGGACCCTTAGAGAAAATGATTACACCCAAACTAGAGAAGGGTCTTATCTCTCTTATGCTAGCTGTAGGAATGATGTAGCATTTCACATACTGGCTATAATTATTACCACAAGAAAATTTATACTGAATTTTTTATTTGAAGTTCTCCTTATAGCTTGTCACATAACTATAACATAAGAATTTTAAAGTTCTATATAATTCTTCTAGATTAGTGGTTACATCAAGGTAGGGCACCCAAGATCCACTGGGTTGCAAGAAAGAAACATTAGAACTTTTTCTTTACCTCACCTTGTTTAATCTCTATTTTTGCATGGTGTTTTACAATATAGGTAATATTAGTTTTGTACTTCATGTACAATTTATAAATATATATATTAAGAATAAATGCTCAATTTTCTTAATTGATTAGGTATGCAAGTAAGTCTGGAGAATTACCACTATACATTTTTTTTTTTTGCATGGGCAGGCACCGGGAATCGAACCCAGGTCCCCGGCATGACAGGCGAGAACTCTGCCTGCTGAGCTACCATGGCCCGCCCACTGCTATAAGTTTTGAGAGTAAATTTATGCATTAGACCTTTCCATGTCTCAAAGCAGTTTATCACTGGGGGTAAGGTCTCTTGGAATTCTAGAGAGATCCAAGTACAGGATGAAGGGTGGCTAAATTGTAACTTTGGCAAAGAATTCACAGGACTTTACCCAATCTGATCCATCCTCAGTGAAGGAGTACTGTTACTACAGACAACTGCAGTCTACTGGCAGCCTATTCACAGGCATGGAAACCTCCTTACATCAAAAAGGGCCTATGATGGGTGTGTGTGTGTGTGTGTGCGTGTGTGACAACTTTCAGAAAGATGGTGGAATCGGGTGAACTAAGTTCACCCCTGCTATGTGGGACAAGATAGGGGATGGGGAAAGAAGGATCAGGAGTGTAGTCCTGGGAGGGGTGGTGAGTGATCATGGGGGACTTCAGTGAGTTTTGGGAAGGAGAGAGGTGGGGGGAATCACAGTGGGTAGAGCAGGTAAGGTCAGCTCAGCAGTGATCCCTGCTGGGGGCAGACAGCGATCTACAAAGAGATGCAGATTGGAGGGAAATGACCTCCCTCTGCTCTAGCCTGCCCCAGCTGCTGACTGGGGAAACCTCCCCAGGTAGCTCTGAGGACAGTGGTAGGCCCAGCTGTCTACCATAAAAAGCCAGCTTTTCAGGCATGGTGTGTGCAGATCCACCAGGCAAAGGATGCTGTAGGTTAGCTATGCCCCCTAGTCACTGCTGTCTGCTCCCCCATCCCGCACCAGGACCAGCCTTCCTGCCACTGCAGGCAGGAATCAGTGCCCCCTCCCAGCCATGCCCATTTCTGGCCACTGCAGTCAGGGAGAGGCAGTCCTGAGGGGAGGTGGTACCTCGAAGCACCACCTGCTGGTGACAAGAGGTAAGTGCAGACTGGCAAAGTCCCTGTCTGCCTAGGATATTTTTGTCCTTTTTTTCAATTATTTTCTGTTTTAAATTTTTTTCTCTATGTATTTTCTATTAGTAGTATTGAACAAGAGCACACAAAAGAACAAACAGCAAGAAAGATGGAAAAAATGGATCTAGATCTTAGGGAAATGATGGACAACAAGAGGTACACAAATAGAAGAATCACTGGTGTCCCAGAAGGAGAAGAGAAGAGTAAAAGGTTGGGAAAGTTAGTAGAATATGTAATCAGGGAAAATTTCCCAACCCTCTTAAAAGATATAAATAAGCAAATCAAAGAGGCCAAACAAACCCCAAATAGAATAAATCCAAACAGGCCTACTCCAAGACAGATACTAATCAAACTGTCAAATGTTGAAGAGAAACAGAAAGTCCTGAAAGCAGCATAAGAAAAATGATCAACTACATACAGGGGAAAACACATAAGACTGACTTCAGAGTACTCAACAGGCACCATGGAAGCAGGAAGGCAGTGGTATGATATATTTAAGATCTTGAACAAGAAAGGTTTCCAGCCAAGAATTTTTTATATAGTAAGTTGTCCTTCAAAGTTGAGGGAGAGATTAAAATCTTAAAGACTGAGAGAACTAGTCAACAAGAGACCTGCCGCATAAAAAATACTAAAGGGAATACTGTCAGATGAAAAAAAAAAAAAGACAGGAGAGGGAGGTCTGGAGGAGAGCACAGAATTGAAGAATCTGAGTAAAGGTAATTTAAAGGAAAAAAGAGAGAGGGGAAATAATATATAGATTGGACAAATAAAAACTAAAGGACAAGATGGTAGAGTGAAGAACTGTTTCTACAGTAATTACTGTGAATGTTAATGAACTAAACCCACCAATTAAAAGGTACAGACTGGCAGAATGGATTAAAAACCATAATCCACCTATATGTTGTTTATAAGAGATGCACCTTAGTCTCAAGGAAACAGATGGAAAGTGAAAGGATGGAAAAAGATCTTCTATGCTAGCTGTAACCAAAAGAAAGCAGGAATAGCTATAACAGTGTCATACAAAATAGACTTGAAATATAAAAAAGTCATAAGAAACAAAGAAGACACTACATATCAATAAAGGGACAATTCATCAAGAAGAAATAACAATCATAAATGTGAATGCTCCCAGTCAAGGAGCTCCAAAGTACATGAGGCACACACTGGAAAAACTGAAGGGAGCTAGCTATAGGCATATCAACAGTAATAATGGGAGACATCAATACACCACTCTCCACATTGATAGAACAACCAGATAGATGATCAACAAGGAAAAAGAACCTAAACAATGTGACAAATGCATTAACCTAACAGACATATATATATCATTACACAGCAAAACACCAAGATATGTATTCTTCTCTAGCACACATGGAACATTCTCCAGGATAGATCAAATGCTTGGACAAATAAGTCTAATAAATTTAATAAGACTGAAATTACCTGAAGCACTTTCTCTGACTACAATGGAATGAAGTTGAAAATTAATAATCACCAAAGAACCAGAGCTTTCACAAATATATGGAGAGTAAACAACATACTCTTAATACTCATGGGTCAAAGAAGAAATTGTGAGGGAAATCAGTAAATATCTGGAAATTTATTATAATGAGAATACAACGTATCAGAACTTATGGGATGTGGCAAAGGCAGGGCTGAGAGGGAAATGTATTGCCTTAAATGCCTATATTAAAAAACAAGAATGAGCAAAATTCAAAGACTTAACTGCTCACCTGGAGAATTTAGAGAAAGAACAGCAAACTAACCACAAAGCAAATAAAGGAAGAGAAATAACAAAAATTAAAGCAGAAATAAAGAAACTGGAAAGCAGTAAAACACAGAAAGACCCAACAAAACCAAAAGTTGGTTCTTTCAATCAGTAAAACTGACGGACCCCTAGAGCTAGACTAAGAAAGAAAAGAGAGAGGAAACAAACAAAATCAGAAGTGAGAAGGGGGTTGTTACCATGGATCTGAAGAAATGAAAAAAATCATAAGAATACTATGAACAACTATATGCCAACAAACTATACAACTTAGATGAAATGGACAAATTTCTAGAAACACACGAACCACTTACACTAATGCAAGAAGAAACAGAAGATCTCAATAAACCAATCAATCACAAGTAAAGAGATTCAATCAGTCATCAAAAATCTTCCTACAAAGAAAAGCCCAGGGCATCACAGGGGAATTTTACCAAACATTCCAAAAAGAACTAATACCAATCCTGTTCAAACACTTCCAGAAAAAAAAAATCTAATTTTATGACGCTAACATCAGTCTAATACCAAAACTGGATAAAAATGCTACAAGAAAGGAAAACTACAGACTAATGTCCCTCATGAACATGCATGTAAAAATTCTGAACAAAATGCTAGCAAATCAAATCGAAAGACATATTAAGAATTATACATCACAACAAAGTGGGGTTTATACCAGGAATGCAACGGTGGTTCAACACAAGAAAATAAATCAACATAATACAACACATTAACAATTTGGAAGGAAAAAATCATATGAGCATATCAATTGATGCTAAAAAAGCAAATGACAAAATTCAGCATCCTTTCCTAATAAAAACACTTCAAAAGGTAGAAATCAAAGGAAACTTCCTCAATATCATAAAGGGCATATATGAAAACCTCATAGCCAATATCCTACTTAATGGTGAGAGACTGAAAACATTTTCCTTAAGAATGGGAATGAGACAAGGATGCCCACAGTCACCATTATTATTCAACACTGCACTAGAAGTCCTGACTGAAGTGATTAGACAGCAGAAAGAAATAAAAGGCATTCATATTGAAGAGCAGAAAAAAAACTTTCATTATTTGCAGATGGCATGATTGTGTAATTAGAAAACCCTGAGAAATCTACGACAAAGCTACTTGAGCTAATAAACAAATTCAGCAAAGTGGCAGAATACAAGATAAATGTACAAAAATCAGTAATGTTTCTATACACAAGCAATGACCTATCTGAGACAATTAAGGAAATAACTCCATTCAAAATCATGACCAAAAGAATCAGGTATCTAGAAATAAGCCTAAACAAGAATGTCAAAGACCTGTACAGAGAAAACTACAAAACACTGCTAAAAGAAATTTAAAATGACCTAAATAGATGGAAAGACATTCCATTGCTCATGGATAGGAAGGTTGAATGTTGTTAAGATATCAACTCTACCCAAACTGATCTACAGATCTACAGATCAGTTTGGGTAGAGATCTATATCAGATCTACAATACCAATCAAAATCCCAACAACCTACTTTGAATACTTGGAAAAGCTAGTTATCAAATTTATTTGGAAGGGAAAGAGACCCCAAATAGCTAAAGATATCCTAAAAAAGAAGAGCAAAGTGGGAGGACTATCACTTCCTGACTTTAAAGCCACAGTGGTCAAAACAGCATGGTATTGGCACAAAGACAGAAGCATTGACCAATGGAATCAAAATCAGGAGTGTGGAGATAGACCACCAAATCTATGGACAATTGATCTTTGACAAGGTCCCCAAATCCACTGAACTGGGACAGAATAGTCTTTTCAGGTAGGCATGGAAGAATTGGCTACCAATAGCCAAAGGAATGAAAAAGGACCCCTATCTTACACCCTATACAAATCAACTGAAAATGGGTTAAAGACCTAAATGTAAGAGCCAATACCATAAAACTTGTAAAAGAAAAAGCAGGGAAACAATTTCAAGGTCTAGTAATAGGAGGTAGCTTCTTAAACTTTACATCTAAGGCATAAGGAGTGAAACAAAAAATTGACAAAAGGGAACTCTTTAAGATTAAGACCTTCTGTGCCTCAAGGGACTTCGTTAAAAAAGGTGAAGAGGCAGCCAATCAACTCAATGGGAGAAAATATTTGGAAGCCACATATCAGATAAAGACTTGATATCCTGTGTACATAAAGAAATTTTACAGCTCAACAACAAAAGAACAAACAACCCAATTATAAAAGGGGCAGAGGATATGGATAAACACTTATCTGAAGAGCAAATACAGATGGCTAAAAAGCACATGAAGAGCTGCTCCATTTTCATTAGCTATAAGGGAAATGCAAATCAAGACAACAATGACATATCACCTCACACTTATAAGAATGGCTGCTATTAAACAAACAGGAAACTACAAATGTTGGAGAGGATATGGAAAAATTGGAACACTTATTCACTGTTGGTGGGAATGTACAATGGTGCAGCTGCTGTGGAAAACTGGTGATTCCTCAGAAAACTAAATATCAAGTTGTCCTATGACCCAGCAATACTAACACTTGGTTTATATGCAGAAGAGCTAAAAGCAATGATATGAACAGACATTTGCACACTGATGTTCATAGTGGATCAGTGATATGAACAGACATTTGCACACCAATGTTCATAGTGGCACTATTAACAATTGCCAAAAGATGGAAACAATCCAAGTGCCCATCAACAGCCGAATGGATAAATAAAAATGTGGCATAGACGTATGATGGATTATGTAGCAGTAAGACGAAATGAGGTCCCAAAGCATATGACAACATGGATGAACTTTAAGGACAAAATGCTGAGTAAAATAAGTCAGACACAAAAGGACAGATACTGTATGACTTCACTCTTATGACTCTGGTAAAGGTAATCTCAGAGGTTACACTGTGGAATATATCAAACCTAGAGGTACACAAAAGCTAGAGATGAGGGAAAAGCTACCCAATGAGGTTGAACCTAAATGCAAGGGAACAGATAGAAGTGATGGTAACTAATTAACGGGGTATAAATAATCTTACAATATTGAAGGTGATGACTGACAGGGGATGTAGAGTGCCATGTATCCCACTGTTTAAATCTATTAATTACAAATACGTTCTTGCATGTACTATTTCAAAGTTTGATAGCGGACAAAGAGTCAGTAGTAGAGGGGTATGGGGGAAAACTAAAAATACATGCCTTGGCCGGTAGTTAACAGGAAGTCAACAACAGTACCACAGCAATACCAGAGGCAACTAATTGGAAAGGAGGGACAAGTGATACAGGGTAGTTTTGATTTGATAGTTGGTGACACTGTGTTTGTCAGTTCTTTGTTGCTATGGACCAATGAAAATTGTCTAAAATTCAGAGTGCTGCTGATTGCACAACAAGCAAGGATACTGTAAGATATGGTTTGTTTATTTTGGACATTATCCATGATGCTCAACAGATTGAAGGAGCTGAAGGGAACAACGGCTGAGAAGCACAACGGCGAACTGTGATATTTTTATATGGTGTGGATAAAAAAAGGAAAGACGTCGAGAGGCATGAAACGAACTGAATAAACCTTGGGGACAATGTGTTGTGCAAAATAACCCAGAAACAAAAGAACAGATATGCTAAGGCCTCTTTCACAAAATACTTATAAGAAAATTGGAGCCTGGACTGTAAGCCCTTATAGCAGCCACTTAGTCTGAAACTATAAATGTATTTGTAGATTCTGAGACACTAAGCTATATGTGTATCAGCTGGTATTTCCATGGAATGCTGAATAACTCTGTGACACCTCACACCCAGAAACGGTGTGCTTCAGACCTGAAAGTTAGCAGAGCTACATATAATAACAGTTAAAGTAACTGAAAAAGAGATTAGGCCTCAATTAGAGTTAAAAACAAAGCTAATATGGCTGGGTCTAAGGAAAATCAGAATACAGGGTAAAAGGTGATAGTGTTTGTACTCTATAATTTCATCTACTATATGAGACCAATGGCAGAGAGGTTTACTATTTCTAGAACCTAAATTTTCTGTAACATATTCTAAATCAACATGTCTAGGAAGCTCATTTGAACAACTCAAATTCCTGGAATCCAGAAGGAGAATGATGCTTCATAATCCTATATAGCTTAATGTAATTCCAAGAAAGATCTCAGACTATGGGGGCTGATAATTTTAAAGTATTGGTAAAAAAGAAAGAAAAAAACAAAAGAAAGTATTGGTAGAGTCTCTCGAACACCAAAGGGGTAAAAAAATATATATACATACATATGGAACCATTAAACTCACCCATCTGGGAAACCCTGAGTACCCTCTTAACCAAGAAAATAGGCCAAGCCCTTGATTTTGAGGCTTGCCCTTATGAAACTTACTTATGTAGGGGAGAAGCTAAGACTACCCATAACAAAGTCTAAGTGTTACTTCTAGGAAACCTCTTTTATTGCTCAGATATGGCCTCTCTTTCTCTCCCTCTAAGCCCAACTCTGCAAGAAAAATCATTACTCTCCTCACTACGTGGGACATGAAATTCAGGGGTGAAAATCTCCCTGACAACATGGGGAGTGACTTCCTGGGGTGAGTCTGGCCCTGGCACTGTGGATCGACTCTACCTTCTGGACCAAAAGGGGAAAAGAAGTGTAATAAAATAAGGCAGCAGTGGCCAAGAGATCAAATGGAGCCAAGAGACTATTCTGGAAATTACTTTTATGCAAGCTTCTATTAGATAGTGCCAACTGCCATGGTTGCTAAACCCTAACCACCATCACTCCTGTTGACTCTTAAGAACACCTAGAGCTCAAACTGAGACTTTATACAGCTTTCATGCACTAAGTTTGCTTTCCTGGAACCTATAATTCCTGCAGGGCTCCTAGTTTAGATAAATCCTGAAACCCAGAGGAACCAGCCTCTCCAAGATTATCAACTGATTACATCCCCCTACCCTTTAAGGTCGAAATCCCTTCTCAACATGTAAAGAATGAGCATTGTATAAAAATACCTATAGATAGGGAGAAGGATCAGAGGAGAAAGAGGAGGTATAACCGATGAAATAGAATTTAGCAAACGAATATGACTACTGAATCACCGTATTAATATTTCTTCTAACCTCCAGTAATTTGGAGCAGCTAGAAGGAGAAGTCTGAGATGGTAGAATGGTAGGCCATGACAAACTCTGGGATTTGTTCTGTAATTACTTGTTGAAGTGTGCTTTGAAAATTATTGTCTGTTTTCTTTGCTATCTACATATGTTATATTTTACAATAAAAAATGTTTTAACAAAAGAAACTGGGGCAATCCAAAGGCACATACCAAATGAATAATGTAATTAAGTACTATCATCATTTAAGTACTACTAGTTTAAGTGCTACTATCATTTTAATAAGGCCTCTGCAAATTCTAATTAGAAAGAAAACACATTAATACACTGGAAAAAAAACATATAACTGTTCTGACACATCTTAGTGTAGTGCAAGGAATACAGATCTTGGAGTCAGGCATTTCTCAGTTCAAACTGTTGTTCTGCTATCTAACAGCTGTATGATCTTGAGTTTAACTTCCTTATCCACAAAAGGGGACACCTTCTTCTTAGGGTCAATGTGAGAATTAAGGTGAGATAACAGAGTTAATATAGCAGTGGATGCTTAAAAAGTTAATTCCTGATACAAATGTTCAAAAAAATGAATACACAACTCTGTGATGATACTGTGAGCCACTGATTGTACACCATGTATAGAATGTTTGTATATCAAGAATGTTTGTATGTTTGTTTAAGGTTTGACAATAAAAATATTTTAAAAATTAAAAAAAAGATGGTAGTTCCCCTCCTTTCCTCATATCACAACTAATTTGTCCCTTTTCAAAAGATAATACAATTTAAAGCTTTAGTAAAATTGAATAATCAATTAATGGCCCAATAATTGTTTCACCATCTACTATGTGGTTCGCGACCCCAGCACACTGGAAAGATAATATATTCCATCAGTAACTATGACTCATTTGCACCCTGAGATAGAGCTATAGTTTGAAAAACCACGCTGAATTATGAAACAGAGAAATGAATTCTAGCCTTGGCTCTGCTAAGAAACCACACACCTTGATAAAGTCATAATCACAGACTTTAGCGGTATAAGATCCTTTATATAAGTCAATCAATTCAAGACCAGAGAAATTAAATATTTGCCCAATTTAAAATTATAGTATCTAGAGGATAAATCCAGTATAGTTTACAAAAAATAATAAAAATGAAAACAGCTATCATTTACCAACAACCAATTTCATGTGTCAGGTAGCTACATCCTTAATATAATATATGAAAAAAGAATGAGGGGCAGACGTCAAGTAACTTGCCTAAAATCAAAAAGACAGCCAAAGTGGTAGAGTAGGGATGTGAATAAAGATGTTTTCAGGGTTTAAAAAAACCATATATTCTCAACCACTACTTCGGAAAACATATACATAAGTATCTGCATATACTTTGTCCAAAAAGACAAAAAAAAAAAAAAATAGAATCCATAATTCCATCACCAAGAAACTACTTTACTGAAGGTATATTTCTTGGTTTTCCACAATAAATGTGTTATGCTGTGACTATTATGGGGAACAAATGTTATTTTAAAACCAGAAAGAGATCTTGTTTAAGATCACAACTTAGTGGGACAGAACCATTAAGTGAGAAAGGTGGGTCAAACTAAATCACAGATGGCCTTGAAGGCTAGGCCCCTTCCAGCACTAAAAACTGATCATAGGAGCAAGGGCTTCAAATGGATTTTAAATATGGTCAAAGCATGCTGAAAGGGAAGGAGGAACAATCTGGCAGTCGTGTACAGGATGGACAGAAGGAAAAAAAGTCAATAGATTATAATTTTTCCTTTGAAATTTTCAAAAGATGCCAAAGAAAACAACAATAGTTTGGTAGAACGGCAAAACGAGATCAAAGAGTTTTAGATGACTGTGGCATGGTTAAAGTTTTCTTAAAGATAGTATGTTAATAAGCTGCAAACATTAAAACCCAAAAACAAAAGGAAGAGAAGAGCTTTGGAGCCATCAGACCTGTGTTCAAATTCAAGCTCCACTATTTCTGGCTGTGTGATTTTGGGCAAGTCCTTCAACTTTGCTGAGCCTCAGTTTCCTGATCTGTAAAATATGAATAATAGCATCTCCCTCCCAGGACTGTTGTAAAACTTTTATGAGTTTATAAAATATTTGGCCTGGTACCTGTAAGTAAATAACTGGCAGCTTTTAAAACAAAGTAAGGGGAGAGGCCAAGATAGCAGCTTAGTGAGGCATAGAATTTAATTCCTCCTGCAGAGCAGCTAGTAAATAGCCAGGAACAGTACAGAACAACTACTGGGGCCACATCAGGGACCAGACACACAGTGTAAACCAGTCTGGACAAGCTGGACCAGCTGCAATCCCACCTAGAACTGTGAGTCCCCCAACGCAAGGAGGCCAGTGCGCTTTTCCCGCAGGGTAGTTCCCAGAGGAGAAAGGAAAGAGACTTTACTAACAGCAAGGGGCTGAGCTCAACCAAGCTCCAATTGTGGAATTAATTAACAAATTCTGACTGCTAAAATAGGCCCCCAGCTCAGCTAAACCTTGAATAAAAGCTAAAGTTTCTAGTTTTTGCCCTGGTGAAGAGGGGACAGAGGTTTTCTGGATTGGACAACACAATACCTGAAAAGGTCTGGACCCTAAAAAAAAAAAAGAGGGGGCACATAGGACCTGGAGATACACAGAGCAACTAATCAACTTAAGCTCTTGATTAACAAACCCGAGGAACAGGGGTCCTGCTCTGATAAGGATTTTTTTTTTCTTTGTTTCTATGGCTTAACTGCTCTCTGGCTCCAACTGCCCCAGGCAAGGGTGGAATTAAGCTTGTCCGAGAGACAAAGAGGCTGGTCAGGTGAAAGGAGGTTAATTCCCTGGAGGCTATGCCTTCCCTAAGAGAGGGATGGGGCCCAGCTCAGGTGGAATCCCTCCCTCAAGGAATTCAGACCACAGGGTCTGGAAAACAGAAGCAATAAAGCCAGCCCACAAACTCTCCTTTGTCTCCACCACGCCCAAGCAGGGAGAGTCTGCTAAAGTTAAAGGTACCACATCACTTTATGCTGGTAGGACCCGCAGGCAGACAAATGCCATATACTGGGCAGGATAGGAAAAACACAGTCTAGAAGCTTCATAGGAAAGTCTGTCAACCTACTGGGTCTCACCCTCATGGAAAACTGATGCAGGTGACTCTTTTCTCCCGAGAGGAGGCCAGTCTGGTCTGGGAAAATCTGACTGGGGTCTATAATACCTAAGTAGGACCTCCTAAGGGAAAAAAAGGCATCATATAGTTAGGACAAGAAACAAGAACTGAAAAATTCTGATCCATTAAACAAAACCTATGCTAGAGGTCTAGAAAAGGCTGAACTGAACGTCAAAGAACAGATAGAGAACAAAGCCATCCAGCAAGAAGATCCAAGGTAAAAGAGTGAAAATAATCTTGTTTCACTTAAAAAGTGAAATCTAATTAAGGAAATTAAATGCCTAGACGCCAGCAAAAAATAACAAATAATACTAAGGTAATTGAAGATATGGCCCATTCAAAGGAACAAACAACAATTCAAATGATATACAGGAGTTGAAACAATTAATTCAGGATGTTTGAACACACATGGAAAAGCTCATCAAAAATCAAATCAACAAATTGAGGGAGGATATAAAGAAGGTAAGGGACAAACAAAAAGAAATCAAAAGCCTGAAAAAACAAATCACAGAACTTACAGGAATGAAAGTCACAGTAGAAGAGATGTAAAAAACAATGGAAACCTACAATGTTAGATTTCAAGAGGCAGAAGATAGGATTAGTGAACTGGAGGACAGGACATCTGAAATCTGATAAGCAAAAGAAAATAAAGGGAAAAGAATGGGAAAATATGAGCAGGGACTCAGGGAATTGAATGACAACATGAAACACACAAATATACATGTTGTGGGTGTCCCAGAAGGAGAAGAGGAGGGAAAAGGAGGAGAAAGACTAATGGAGGAAATTATCACTGAAAATTTCCCAACTCTTATGAAAGACTTAAAATTACAGATCCAAGAAGTGCAGCATACCCCAAACAGAAGAGATCCAAAGAGACACACTCCAAGACACTTACTAATCAGACTGTCAGATGTCAATGAGAAAGAGAGAATTCTGAAAGCAGTAAGAGAAAAACAATCCATCACATACAAGGAAAGCCCAATAAGACTAAGTGTAGATTTCTTAGCAGAAACCATGGAGGCAAGAAGACAGTAGTATGATATATTTAAGATTCTAAGAGAGAAAAACTGCCAACCAAGAATTCTATATCTGGCAAAATTGCCCTTCAAAAATGAGGGGGAAATTAAAACATTTTCAGACAAAAAATAACTGAGAGAATTTGTGACCACGACACTGGCTCTGCAAGAAATACTAAAGGGAGCACTAGAGACAGATAGGAAAAGACAGCAGAGAGAGGTGTGGAGAAGAGTGTAGAAATGAAGACTATTAGTAAAGGTAAAAAGAGGAAAAATTAGATATGACATAAAATCCAAAAGGCAAAGTGGTAGAAGAAAGTACTGCCCTTACAGTAATAACACTAAATGTTAATGGATTAAACTCCCTAATCAAAAGACATAGACTGGCAGAATGGATTAAAGAGAAATAGACACATCTACCATAATAGTTGGAAACTTCAATTCCCTGCTCTCATCAATGGACAGAACATCTAGACAGAGGATCAATAATGAAACAGAGAATTTGAATAATACAATAGACTTAACAGATATTTATAGAATATTATCTCCCACAACAGCAGGATACACCTTTTTCTCAAGTGCTTATGAATCATTCTCAAGGATAGACCATATGCTGGGTCACAAAGCAAGTCTCAATAAATTTAAAAAGATTGAAATCACATAAAACACTTTCTCGGATCATAAAGGAATGAAGCTAGAAATCAATAACAGGCAGAGGGTCAGAAAATTCACAAATAGATGGAGGCTCAACAACATACTGTTAACCAACCAGTGGGTCAAGGAAGAAATGACAAGAGAAATCAGTAAATATCTCAAGGCAAATGAAAATAAAAGCACAACATATCATACAGGGTAAAGGATGATATGGTCCATATTTTAAAATTCAACAGCTCCATGAGACCAAAGGGAGAAATGTTTATTTGTTTCAAAACTTATATATTAAGTCAAATAATACTTAATTTAACTTGTATATTCAGTTTATTTGAACACCATAAGTACATAGAATCTTGAATAGGGCATGAGATCTTGTTGATTTGTACAGGTTAGTGTGATGCCCCAATATATCCGAGTAATTCGGGCAGAGAATAAAAAAGTATTTGCAAAGTCTCCTTGGGGAATTGGGGAGAAAGGAAGAAGTATTCAACTTCCCCATCTGAGGAATTCCTGATATTGTTGCAAGCAGTGGGGATGACCACTTCTAAAGGCTGAGCCGTCAATCTTGGGGTTCACCCCCATGAAACTCATTCCTGCAAACGATAGGCTAAGCCTACTTAACATTAAGCCTAAAAGTCACCCCCAGAGAACTTCTTTTGTTGCTCAGATGTGGCCTCTCTCTCTAACCCAAGTCAGCAGGTAAACTTCATGCCCTCTCTCCTACATGGGACATGACTCCCAGGGATGTAAATCTCCCTGGCTATGTGGGACATGACTTCCTGGATAAGCTGGGACCTGGCATCATGGGATTGAGAAGGTCTTCTTGACCAAAAGGGGGAAGAAAGAAATGAGACAAAATAAAGTCTCAGTGGCTGAGAGATTTCAAACAGAGTCGAGAGCTATCCTGGAGATTATTCTTATGCAGTATATAGAGACTCCTTTTAGTTTATGGTGTAGTGGAGTGGATGGAGGGAAGTACCTGAAACTGTTAAGCTGTGTTCCACTAGCCTTGATTCTTGAGGATGATTGTATAATGATATAGCTTTTACAGTGTGACTGTGTGTTTGTGAAAACCTTGTGTCTGATGCTCCTTTTATCCAGGGTATGGACAGATGAGTAAAAAAATAAGGATAAAAATAAATCATAGGGTGGGGGGAATAAAGGTAAAAAAATTGAGTAGGTTGAAATACTAGTGGTCAATGAGAAGGATGGGTAAAGGGTATGATATATGAGTTTTTTCTTTTTCTGAAGTGAAGCAAATGTTCCAAAAATGATCGTGGCCATGAATACACAACTATGTGATAAAAAAAGTAAGATTTCATCATTTATCATTAGCTACTCAAAGTCTTTTCAATATATTAGAAGAATGACACTCAAGTATCCGAACATTTCTGAATATCTACTATTTCAACCAATTGTCTACAGTGGAAGGATTTTGATTTATAAAAAAACTCTGAGACTTCTCTAAATAGCAGTAGATTTGAATTTATTAAGTGTTCTAACTGCTAGAAACTGTTGTAAGAGCTCTGCATGTATTATAACACTTAACCCTCAACTCCAGGAGGTAGCTACCATTATCATCTCTACCTTACAAATGGGACATACAGAGGTTAAGTAACCACCCCAAAGTTACATAGGAAGTACTGAGCCAGGATTTAAATCAAAGCTGTCCGGTTCCAGAGCCCACACTTTCAACCACAACACTATTCTGCTTCTCTGTCTTTTAAGAAACTATCTGTGACTCTATTTCTAAAAAGAGGAATCCCCCTACCTTGTATGTATTTTGAATTAGAAATGAAGGTAGACCCAACATTCGAGGAGATGGCTCACTGGATGCATAAGGAAATGCAAAGTAATAAGTAAAAACAAAATATACAATTCCTTGATGATTGCTATCTGTAACAGTCAACATAAGAATAAAATACCAGGGCAGGTCTTAAACCTGGGCCAAGCTGAGATTTTGGCCAGTCTGAGCAATAGCCACTAGCCTCAAAGCTACCACCAAACAGAAAATATATGCAGGGACAAGAGACAGTGTCTCCTGCACCTTTAGGCATCAAGAAGGTCATCCAGGTGGGAAAAGGACAAGCCCAAGAAATTACTAAAACTAGGGGCTACAGGTTTTGTGAAAGAGTGTTCATTTTGGAATTGATGCAAATGTTCTAAGAAATGATCATGATGATGAATATATACTATGTGATGATATTGTGAGTTACTGATTATATATCAAGAATGGAATGATCGTATGGTAAGAATGTTTGTGTTTGTATGTTGCTATGTTGAATAAAAAATAAAATAAAATTTTAAAAAAGTGTTCATTTTGGGGATTAGCAACATCAGCTTCCTGAAGAACCTTTACTAAATGGATTTTTTAAAAATAATTTTTATTGTGAAACATAACAGATGTACTGAAATGTGATAAATTTCAAAGTATAGTTTAACAAGTAGTAATAGAGCAAATTTCCAAATACAGTACGGGTTCCACAATTTCAGGTATTTCCTTCTGGATGTTCTAATACACTATAAACTAAAAAGAAATACCTATATAATGATTTAGTCATAATCCTTTGTCAAATCATAACTTCTCTATTATAACTCCTCCCTCTCATTTGCTCATTCTTGAACTCTTCAGGGATATTTGGACAACAATCATCTTAATTTCTATATGTTGAAAATGGGTATCGACATTGTGGAACAGGGGAATGCAACCAGTTGATGTTCTGGGAGAGACTAGCATCTCTAAGTTTCAGGGCTTATTGGCAAGGGAACAATCTGAAAGTTTTAAGCTCCTGAAAAATAAACTTAATAAGTAAACTTTTATAGTCTTAAAGCCCTGAGTCTTCTTTAGGGTTTTCAGGAGTACTGATGGTTTGGGGGTTGACAGACTGTGCCAATTTGTAGTATCTGGCTGAAGCTCGCATAAGAATAACCTCAAGAATGACCTCTTGACTCTATTTGAAATCTCTTAGCCATGAAATCTTATTTTGTTACATTTCTTTTCCCCCCTTTGGTCAAGTAGACATTCTCGATCCTACAATGTCAGGGCCAGGCTCATCCCTAGGAGTCATTTCCCACGTAGGGAAGAGGATAATGAGTTTATCTGCTGAGTTTACCTTAAGGAGAGAGAGGCCACATCTGAGCAAAAACCGTTCTTTTGGGGGTGACTCTTAGGTGTGTTGATAAGTAGGCTTAGCTTCACCATTACAGAAATAAGTTTTATAAGGGCCAATCTCAAGAGCAAGGGTTTGGTTTATCAAATTGGGAGCCCCAATGTGTGATAGATTATCAGGAATTTCCCACATGGGGAAGTTTAATAGCTCCATATTTTTTCTACAGTCCCTCAGGGAACTGTGCAAATACTTTTTATTATTTGCCCAAAATACTCTGGATTGTATCATGGTATATTAAGCTATAGCGAATCATCACATCTCATTCCTTATTCTAGGCTCCATGTATTTAGGTTGTTTAAATAAACTGGCCAGATAGGTTAAGTTAGATAGCTGCAGAATATTTAAATTTTGGACAAAATAAACATCCCTTCCTTTGTTCTCACACAGAGAATGAAGTACTAAATGGATTTTGAAAGTGACTCAATGAGGGGCAATATCTTTGGTTTTGAATGCTGCAGGGTAGAAGGGCATGTTTGGGTTGATGGAAGACCCACAGCTCACTACTGAACAATGACAGATGACTACACCTGATCCAAGGACATCCAAGGGAACAGCTAGTCTGGCAGAATGAAAAGGGCGATTGTCTTTTTCCTCCTATAAATGCCAAGTAGAACACCCTAGGTGAAGCAGCTGATATTCTTCCTTCACAAGCCATGCTGGATTAGCTTTGATGATCCAGACATTCATCCACTGAATATGCATCTTGCCAAGGTCATGGTATGAAATGGATACCCCATGTTAACTTTACTGCTGCAAAATTGAGCAACAATCCAAAAAGACTTATTGGATTCACTGTCTCAGCTTCCCCTTATGGGACTTCAAGATGCTAAGAAAATAGAGTGATTCACAAGAAAATGGAGAAAGGCAGAAGGGAGAGTCAAGGGATTCATCTCAAGAGGGTGAAAATCTTTAGCTGATTATTTTAAAATGGGATGAATAAAGTAGCACCGATGGCACTGAAATGAAGGGAGGATGGTTTAAGGATGGCAGTTCCCAGGTGACGGAACAGCATCCTGTTTGGAAGGCTGCAGCACTGAGACCGGCGGATAGAAAGACTCTGATAGAAGAAGGTAAAAACCAGTCTCTCAGTGGGTAGAAATGCATGCTGTGCGTCTCTCTGTTTGGATTTTTACGAAGCATAGTCAGTGGTTGATGATCTGGCCATAATGGTCAGGAAGAAGGGCAATGGAAAACTGACCTATTTAAGGGAAGCCTGTATGGGGCATGGCCCTATGGAAATCACTATGGAAATTGAAAAAGTACATGAAAATAGGACACATCATTGCTCATCTAGACCAGAAGGTGACTGGGTCCAGGTCATACCTAGGAGTTCAAATGCTAATGAGATGACAGGGAAAGGCCAGCCACACCTGTAGTTTTAGGTGATTACGGTGTTAGGGCTTCGAGCCATATCATATCAGCCCACCTCCCCACCTTCTGTGAGGGAAAGGGGTTGCAGTTTGAACTGAACCATGTGGGCACTGATTCTATCAGTCATGCCCATGTAATAAGACCCTATATAAACTCGGGACCCTTGAAGTTCTATGAGCTTCCATGGTTGAGAAAATACATTGCTATTTGTGCTAGGAGATGACACATTCTGACTTTGGTTGGAGAGAATACGGAAGCTTGCATTTGAGACCCTCTCAGACCTTGCCCCATGGGTCTTTTCTTTTGGCTTCTTGTTTGTATCATTATAATCAAACTACAATTCTAAGTATAGCACTTTCAGTGAGTTCTTTTGAGTCATTCTAGTGAATTATCGAACCTGAGGTAGTGGTGGGAACCCTTGAATTTGCAGCCTATTGGTCAGAAGTGTGGGCTGATGCCTGAAAGACAATCTATAGAACTGCACTTAACCTGTGGAGTCTGGCCTAACTCTGGGTAGTTAAGAGTCAGAATTGAATTGACTGAGTTACTGAAGTATTAGCAGTTTGTGTTAGAAGTTGTGCAGATGAATGGATGGAAAGTTTTTGATAATCTCAATACCAAATTAGATTCCCACTGAAACAGACAGCAGGACTTAACATGGGTTTTTAAGTTTAATGTTGCCTTCTACTGCCTTTGCTACAAAACCTAGGGAAAGATTCTTAACTTAGATTTTTTCCAAGGGTTAAATAAGCTTAGTTTAACTGCATAAATAACTGCAAGTGCTATACTCTGCAAACCACCTCTTAATGATTGATTGAAAGCACAGTGTTACTAATTAAGTGACTCTTGGTATGAAGTTCTCTTTTCTTCCCCCTCCACCCCTTCCAGGAACATACCTTTCCAGTTAAAGTTGAGAGATCATCTCCACCAATTACTTTTATGTCCCCTGTTGACTGGTCATTCTAGTAAAAAAAAAAGAAGAATATAATCCTTGTGTATAAACACACACTCATGCACATATAGGAGCTAGAACGTTTAAGAAGTTAGCTAACTAGTGTCCACCACAGCATTATGATATTCTAAATGACATGAATTATAAAAATTAGGTTTCTAGAAATGAATGGTTAGGTAATTTTCAGCTAGAGATTAGTAAAAATTTTAAAATCCTAATTGGTCATTATTCATTTTGATGTCTTTACAAGTTCTAAAAATAGAGTACAACCATTCTCAAGTGGACAGTAATACAACAGCCACCCATCTTCAATCACAGTCATTTCTGAACTGTGAGGGAGGTTATTAGCATGCCAGGTGTCTGGTTCTGGCCCTGTACCATTCTTATAAGTTAGCTGGTGAACATCACAGCTAACCCCAAGGATAGGTCCCTCAGAAGCCGAACACAGGCCCGGGTTCTCTTCAGAATAGTCTGGGAAACCAGGCCTCATCAGTAGTCATTTAAGGTGCACCTCTTAGGCTCTTATTTTCTGTTACCATAGAATCCAGGAGAACCCTTTACAGGAGTTTTGAAGGGGAATGCTCAAAACCACTGAAAAGTTGTTTGTGATAATGAGCATAATTTGGTTGTGCTGGATTCAAGATAAAAAAACAAACTGAGGTGAAGGAGCAGGTGAACATAAGAACTTCAACTTGCCCTATCAGAGAGCAAACCATACTGTGGAAGCTTCAGAAATCACAATGGTGCGGTACCTGCATAGTAATAGACAGAGAGATCAAGGAACAGAATAGAGCCGAGAAACAGACCCAGAAATAAATGAGGATTTAGTACATGATAAAGATGGTATTTCAAGTCAGTAAAGGAAAAGATGGATTATTCAAGAAATGGCATTTGGTCAACTAGTTATCCATTTGGGAAATAAAATAAAGTATGATCCCTACCTCTCAGCATACACAAAAATAAATTCCAGATGAATTAAAATCTGAATGTAAAAAACAAAGCAAGAATATGTCGGAGAATATTTTCACATTCTCAGAAAGAATTAAGTATGACATGACCCAAAACTGAAAGAAATATTCCTATTATACATTGCACTCCAACTATAACAACTCAATAGGAAAATAGAAAACAAATGAACAGGAAACTCACAGAAGAGAAAGCCATAACATATGAAATGAAACCTATCAGAAAGACAAACACTAAAACTGTATGATTCTATTGTTTACCCACCCACACTGGCAAAACATAAGGCTGATGATATATTGGCAAAAGTGAGGGGAAATCACCCTCACTTATTTATCTGTTTATTTATTTAATAAACAGATGCAATTTGTTTTGAAAACTACATAGCAATACCTATTAAAATTGTATTCGTGCATTCTATATGACCCAGAAATCCCAATTTCAGGGCTAGAGATGACAAAAACTCTCAAGTATGCAAGCATACACAGAAAGATGTTCATTTATCAACTGCTCTATAATAAGAAAGATAGGAAAAAAGCAACATGTCCCTTAACAGAGGGATTTCTCTCAACAGAGAACCATTTAAATTAAGTTCATCCACACAGTGTAATACCAATGCAGCTATTAAAATAGAATCCAGTAAGCCATACATACTGACACAGAACAATGTTAATTAAAAACATCAAGTAGCAGAACAATGTGTTGCCGAATGAAACCATTTCATCATTAAAAAAAAATTTAACAGTGAATAATTCTGAGGAGTAAGAATGGGGGATGGTGAAAGAGGTTACTTTCATACACATATTTTTATTTGCTTCTATATACATGTCTTTTTATGTATTGTCATTTTTGTAAAAAACACAAATGAGCCAATGCTATTCAGTTTTGCAAACTAAATGTTAAGTGTGATTTCTGATATAAAAAAACCCTTAAAATTTTTCATATTAAGGAAGACAGTTAAGGATACCCCTTATTCTAATTAACTTAAAACCCAGAGTTTTGGACATACAGAATTGATTAAAGTAAACAAACAAACAAAAACACTGTATAAAAACTGAAGCTTTACATGGGAGGAAATCGCTAAATGATTTATAGTACAAATCATGTCAAATGGTGACATCTTCTGCAGAAATTTGGTATTACAGTCCAACTCCAGGGGATCCTATTTTAGACAGGAAAGAAAGAGGAGTAAAGATCTGAGAACTGACAAGTGTGGAATCATGGGGAAAAAAAGACTGTGATCCAAAGGCTAAGGTGACAGGGTAAGAGCTAAGGTAATTCTGAGCATGCAAGACACTGCTGCTCTACTAGCAGCCATATCTCCACACTCTTATTCTCCCCAAGGCATTTAGCTTGTCGTTTCCGAAGCTTTTTTTCATGGAAACATAACCAGCTTTTACATGGAGGCTAATAAAGAAGATTCATTTAAGAATAACGTTATACATATGGACTGTATGTATATGAAGATTTCTTAGTAAAAATATTTTTTAAAAAAGTAACATTATAGTCCATTGTGCTGAAATACAGCTACAAGTGCCCATCTTGCATGCAGTTGGCATCCATGAACAACTGTTTCAACAGAGTAGTCAGAGTAATTTTCCCCCTTTTCCTTCCCTGTAGTCTAGAAAAGGTTTTGCACCCTATCTCTGTTTCATTCAATTACTGAGTGCCTCTCATGTGCCTCATTTTTAATTACAATAAGTCTGACTTCTGAGATGACAGGACTGGCACAGGTGAAGAGAAAGCACCCAGAGAGTTGCTCTTTCCTTCACTGACATCAGATTTCCTCACTCTTCCTAGCCAGAGACCCCAATCTGTCCTTAACTCAGTGTCACTATCAACTATATAAAATTGCCAAAGAAGCTCTTTGGTCTGCAAATACATACCCTTAGAGTCTACGCTTCAGTTTTTTTACCTCTCTTGAGTCTAAGTGAAAAATGAGAAGGGAAATAGGAAAGAACATTGTTTATTCCTATTTGCCCAACACTAGGAATTCTGAAAACCTCTAGGCCACATCAAGAACCGCAGTGTAATATAAGGAACAGAGGAAGGAAAGCTGCATGGAAACATATAACGAATGGGCTAGAAAAAGGACTACTTAGAAAGAAGGTTGAGGACATACATGGAAGAGGAAGCAGAGAGGCCAATAGCCAAAGGGGGTCTCCAAGGGGCATGACTGGGAGTACCGCTAAGTCCTAGCTCCACATCCCCTTGGTGGTTCAGCCTTTACATATGTATCTTGCTTCTTGCCATTAACTACATTAGGACCCTAGAATGGAGGTTTCTTTTACTAGGAAACATTCATTACCTCCACATCCAGCTAGGTACCAAGTCTCCCACACTCAAATACTTTGTTCTTCACATTTGCTCTTATAATCTCATAAGCCGTATTTTATGGCTTTTATTAAATGAGTATGTTTGTTTTCTCGTAAATCAAGTTTCCCATCAGACCAATTCAATATATCCAGGCCCTCAATCTTGGGGCTTGCCCCTATGAAGCTTATTTCTGCAAAGGAGAGGCTGAGTGTACTGATAATTCCTAAGAATCACCCTCAGAGAGCGTCTTTTGTTGCTCAGATGTGGCCTTTTTCTCTAAGCCAACTCAGCAGGTAAATGCACTGCCATCCTCACTATGTGAGACCTGATTCCTGGGGATGAGCCAGGACCTGGCATCATGGGAATGAGAAAGCCTTCTTGACCAAAAGGGAGAAGAGAGAAATGAAACAAAATAAAGTATCAGTGGCTGAGAGATTTCAAACAGATTTGGGAGGTTATCCTCATGCATTATATAGAAATCCCTTTTTAGTTTATGGTGTATTGAAGGGGCTGGAGGGAAGTACCTGAAGCTGCTGAAATTTATTCCAATAGCCTTGATTCTTGAAGGAGACTATCTAACTATACAGCTTTTACAATGTGACTGTAAAAACCTTGAGTCTGAAGCACCTTTTATCCAGGGTATGGACAGACGAGTAAAAAAAAAAAAAGGAAAAAAATAAATAATAGGGGGAGATAAAGGGTAAAAATTGGGTAGACTGAAATACTGTGGGTCAGTGACAGGGTGGGGTAAGGGGTATGAGATACATGAGTTCTCTTTTTTCTTTTTTATTTCCTTTTCTGTAGTGATGCAAATGTTCTAAAAGTGATCATGGTGAAGAACACACAACTACGTGATGATATTATAAGCCACTGACTGTATAAAGAGGTTGGACTGTACATGTATGGATACTTCTCAATGAAAATATTTTATTTAAAACTTTGTCAGTTTTTTAAAATGCTGCTGATGAAGCCAGGCCCTTACAGATCATCTAATCCAGCACTGTCCAACACAGTAGCCATTAGTCACATGAGGCCATTTAAATTACTTTAAAATTCAGTTTCTCTGCTCTACAAGACATATTTAAATCAATGTGGCCAGTGACTCTATATTGGACAGCACAGATACAGAACATTTCCAACATCACAGAAAGTTCTACTGGACAGCACTATTCTAATCAAATCAAAGATACCATTTAGTATAACATAGTACTAGAAAAGACTGAAGATGCTTAACACCTGGTCTTTTCAAATGTATGGCTTTCAAATGTTTAGAAACTATTACATCCCATTTCATGTTTTTCATTCCCTTTCTGATTTAGCAGATCAGCAAATCCTGATTTGCTAGGATTTGATAAAATAAGCATGTTCAATAGAACTTTTCATGGCCTAAGATAGCACCTTGCATACAACAGATGAGTAATGTGTCTACGTCTATTAAGTGAATTAATCAGTGTCCTTTATCTTTTACAAAATGTGTGGTTTCATGGGACCAAACTCAGCACTACCTTTATATTCTAAGAATCAGAATGCTTATATAAAACTTCAGTTTCCTGACAAGACCTATATCAGTGTGAAAATCCACAGCAAAGGGCTAGAAGGTATACTTTTGCCCCTAGTTCTGTTAAAAGTTTACTTACACCACAGATCGTTACCATTCCCACTCCTGCCAATTTAAATAGAACATATTTTTTTCTTTATCCTATCTATGGTCTTAATTCATTAAGCAGGAGAAAGTCATGGATCACTTCACTTGCTTTTTATATATATATATACACATAGATAGATTAGATAGATAAGTAGGTAGGTAGGTAAGTAGGTAGGCAGGTAGATAGATTTACCAGAGAAAGCTTTAGATAGTCTAGTGCTAACATCAAAACAGTACACCTGTATTTAACTTCGTTCTGGAGAAAAGAGCATACCTTATTTGATTAAATACATACAGAAAAAGGTCAGACTGAAAGTCACTGACCTCTTATAAAGAGACACTAAGAAACCACTCCATTTTCTGCATTTTTCTTTAATATGGTCGCATAGTCACTGTCTTATAAGAAAGTCTATAATGTAATATATACCTTTTTTTTCAATTTCCCCTATTTATTTATTTATTTATTTTTACATGGGCAGGCACTGGGAATCGAACCCGGGTCCTCTGGCATGGCAGGCAAGCATTCTTGCCTGCTGAGCCACCGTGGCCCTAATATATACCTTTGATATATTAAAAAAGTGCCTAATCAAGCGACTATCAAGACAAAGACTGAAAGTTATAACTTGATGAAATCTGACTGCCAACTGAGGAAGAATCCCATAATTGGCAAAATGAATTCTGTTTGCATACAGAACTTCTTACTAGTAGAGAATAAAGAAATAATTGGGATCCCGTACTAAAGGATCCAAGTTAGTTTTCCCAAATAAGACTCTGGGTTCTACATGGAGTTGGGAAGGCCTGGTTCAAATCAAAGACCTGTGTAATCCTGTGCAAATCACTTAATCCCTTTATGCCTCATTGTTCTCAACTGCAAATGAGAATAATAATTCCTAACTAAAAATAAAATGCTTTGGTACTATAAATCCTTCACAGATGAAGTTTAAAAACTAAATTCATTTTAACATCACCCATTTATTCTGGGTGCACCATTACCAGGCTAATTTTCTCTTTGCTTAAGGCCCACACAAAAATATCTCCGCAAAAAATTCACTTGTTCAACAACTTTTTCTCCTGAGGCTTCATTATTTTTATTGAACTATTTTAGTGAAAAAAATATTACAAAGCTGAAACAAACAAAATAGAGGAAATATATTTGCATATTCTACCAATTGCTTCATTTTTCTGAGTATCACAGCTTTAGGGATAGAAACGGTCACTGAATATATAGTACTATTTTTCACTGATTCTAAGATGTACACTTCCATTTTAGTATCTTTGAAATTGACATATTACAATCAACAGCAACCTACAACTATAACTGGCAGTATTTTCTTTCCTAGCAGTATAAAGAATTACCATTAAGTCTTAAAATCAGTGGCATCCTTATGGACTATAGTTAACAGTACAATTACAATAATGTTTGCTCATCAATTGTAACAAAGGTACCTTGCTAATTCAAAATGTTAAAAACGGGGGTGGGTCAGGTGGTGCGATGGTGGCTCAGTGGCAAAATTCTCACCTGCCATGCAGGAAAACTGGGTTTGATTCCCAGTGCCTGCCCATGTAAAAAAAAAAAAAACAAAAAAAACGGGGTAGGTCTATGGGAACTCTATTTTTTGTATGATCTTTTGGTAAATCTACAACTTCTCTAAGAAAAAAAAAATCAGTGACATCTTTGATGTAGTGAAATATGATATTTGGAATCCTCAGGAAATTTCCGATCTAGGCCCTAAAAAAAAATCCCGCCTAGCTACTATAATTGAAAGTGTGAAACATTTAGTGCGTGTGTGTCTGTATACATAGAGAGAAATATCTTAAAAATATCAGATGGGATATGTTAACACTGTTATGGCTCTTTATATATTCTTGGAACATTTACTAGTTCATGGAGCATTTCTTTAGGATTATTGTAAGTGAACCTTTAGTTCAAACTGGTTAAGATCAGACTATACAATCTACTAACATAAATGCTACTGATGCTGCAAACAATTTTAAATTTCCATTTTATGATTTTATCAAATTAAGCTACCTGTTTTTTCACATGTATACTGAATATCTTCCATGACAAACTGATGAGTTATTAAATAGGATAGAGTTGTTACTTCAAATCTACAGAAAATATAAGGATAATTTTCTTAATTTCTATTGTTGAGAAGAATACCGCCACAGAATTTCACAAAATAAAAGATATTAATTTTTTCCATGTGAAAATTATTCTAAAAAATGCTCTGTATATGTTTAAGATTTCATGCTCTGTACCATTTGAGGAATTCAGCTTAATAATACGTTAAGATCTAAAACTAATAAGGAAAAAACTAAAAGTAGAAAACAGAATTAAACTGTCAGTGTTTTATCACTCCAAGCTGTTTTCACAACTGTAAACTACCTTTTTAAAGAAAATATTAAACTCCCCCTCTATTTTTTTTACTGGTTTTGATTTTCAAAGAAAGAACATTCTGCAATTATGCCCTTGAAGAATGAAAGGTTAGTTATCAAGCAATAAGACTGAATTTTTGCATGTGTGTGGCTTAAGAAGACCAAAAAGATAAATCATACCATGGATGTGAAAGTACATGTTTCAACTCTAAGCAATAACACATAAAAGGCCAGTCATTCTGTCTTGTTCTAGCAGCTGCCTGGACTAGAATTAAATCCTAGTCTAAACCATCAAAAATAAATAAATAAGAAACGTATGTTGACTCTGAATTTTGTGTTTAAGCAATTCTCTAATTCAATTAGGACTGACAAATTAAAAGGAGTTTAATGCATAAAATGTTATAATGTATGGGGATAAAGGGTCTTAAAAAGGTAGGAAAAATATCTATAATACTTAAATGGTTGCTCAATCACCCATAGGACTGATGAAATGTGGAAAAGGTCAAAGACTTGTTCCACTCAAATAAATGATTAATAGGGCGAATAAAGGTTGAAAGCTTCATGCAGAGTAGGCTTATTCTCAATAAAAATCTTAACATATGTCAAGTTTCCACAAAGATGGCCATGAAACAGCAATGACTGGGCATTTACTCTATTCTTTGAAGAAACTATAAAAATCCCATTTGTAAGGAAAATAGCAACTCAGAGGAAATACACCTTCGACTTGAAACAAGAAACAAATAGTCTAAAGTAATAAAAATTAAATATTCAGATCATCAAAGTAAAGTGCGGCTGATGAAATCTAGGTGTAAAGATTCTGCTGATTTTGTTTCATCCCACAGTGTTAATCCTGTTTACTGTATCAATGTTCTAAAGCAGTTGAGATCATGGGACACAGAGCTTCTGGTGAATTGAAACTGGTTTCTTCAAAGTGTCAACGCCCTACCTTTATATGTGTTTTGACAGACAACTGTTGAACCACCTTACTGATGTGACCTAGTTCCATATGACTTATGATTCCCCCATAAACCAATCTGGCTTCTGAGACGATAAGATATTTCCCACCAGTAAGTATACTTCAAAGAATAATCCCCAAGCCCCAACAGCAATTCCTTTATAAAAGGGATTTCAAAATGAAACCCTTAAAAAAAAACTTTATAGTAAGTATACAGCCCCCAAGGTGACTAGTTTGAAAAAGACAATATTCACTTAGATATAAAGTACTAGGGAATATGGGGCAGGCCATGGTGGCTCAGCAGGCAGAGTTCTCACCTGCATGCCTGAGACCCGGGTTCAATTCCCGGTGCCTGCCCATGCAAAAAAAATAATAATAATACTAGTGAATATGGTAAAAATTCCACCATAACCAACTGAAATGGATATGTAAATACTGTTTGCAGTGCTTCAAAGAAAATACAGGAAAACCTACAGCTGCCATATTTTCAAAAAATCATATAATAGTAAATATACTTACATAATAGCTCTTTAGTCTGATAAAATCTACAGTCATAGGAATGGATCTATCACTATTTCTGTTCAGTGCTTTGATGTAATCCAGTAGATCAGCAAAGAATTTATAGCCCCCCTTGAGCACACAGAGGGCTACAATATGATGTCCTCCCATCTCCTTCATCACATCTCGAGCGAGCCTTTCAGTTCTATGGAAATAAAATGGGAATTTAAAAGAAAGCTTCTTACATTTACATAACATCTCCTTAGCATTCAACTTCCATAAAGTACATTCTTTGCTCCCATAAAGTACATCCTTGATTCTTAAAGCCAAGATAAATGAAAATGAAGATATCATTTTCACTTATTAGACTAGCAAATTCTGATTGAATGACATTTCTCTGATAATATATATAATATTAGAAGAGGTTGGGAGAAAAGGTCACTTTCATACACCACTGGGAATATAAACTCATGTTATAACTTTCTGGAGGATAATTTGGCAGTATCAAAATGATTCAATAGACACCTTCCCCTTGACCTAGAATTTCCACTCTGACAGAGTTGAAGAAGTGCCTAAATATGTCAAAAGGAAATTAAAGTAAGAGAAAATAAAAATCTTCAATTTAAGATCTTACTCACCTGTCCATAATTAGTCCATGAGGAATAAATACCCTTTCCAAATCTTCAGCATAATGATTAGGTATACAAAATAAATTTAGGTCATAACCTGGTTCATCATCACTAATCTGAAAAAGAAATGTGACTGTTTCAATGAGAACATTAAGGAATACAAATACTTGACTGAATTTAGAAGCTAAAAAAACCTTAGTCTATCAGAGAAATTTAAAGAAGTACTAGATATAAGATGCTATCAAGAACTTTTTATTAACTACATAGGTATGATAATGAATTATAAGGGAAGACAACCATGTTTTTTAGAGATGAATATTCAAGAATGTATAAGTAATATGGGATTTCCTTTAGTTCAGCAAAGAAAAATTTTAAAGAGTTAAGACACATGTAGCAAAATCTTGATAATGTTTCAAATATGGGTGATGAGTATATAGAGATTCATTATACTATTCTCCCCACTTTTACTGTGTTGAAAATTTAAAGACATAGCATTGTGGTCTAGCAAGTTAAAATACTTTACTGAACAAGATAAACTGCCGTTCCCTATGTCAGAGTCCCTCTCATCTCACAATAGGGAAAAAAAAAACCTCACACACACACAAAAAAAGCTAAGTGATCTTTTAAAAGCCTATCCTTTTAAAAGATCACTTAGCTTTTTTTGTAGAAGTCTGAGATTGTTATAATCAACTAATAAGATGTCTTTACAGTACATATTCAGATCAAGTAGGACCACATATTGATTGTCTTGGAATCCCCAGTCCCTGGCATACAAAATATGTAATAATATGGAATAACATTAATGGTATGGTAACTTTTGGCGGTAAAATGTATTATAAATATTAAACAAATAAGCAGCTTGTATACACAGAGAAAAAATATAACAGAATCATAAAAGATGTTATCTTGAGTTGCAGAGATTTTATTTAGTTCTTAATACTTTGCTATATTCCAAATTTTCTTTATGAGTAAATATTGCTTTAAAAATCAAATAGTCGGGATGGAAGAAAAATATGGAATCAAACTTTACCACCGGGGAAACCCCTGATACTGTGTCAGCAGTAGGGAAACCTAAATCAACAGGCCAAGCTTGATCTGGAGGCTTACTCTTGTGAAGCTTATGTATGCAGCAAGTGAAGCTTAGCCTACCTATAGCTATGCCTAAGAGTTACTTTCGGAGGACCTCTTCTGTTGCTCAGATGTGGCTTTCATTCTCTAATCTCAACTCTGCAAGTGAAATGATTGCCCTGCCCCCCTACATGGAACATGATATCCAGGGGTGAAAGTCACCCTGGAGGCATGGGAGATGACTCCCAGGAATGAGTCTGGCCCTAGCACTGTGAGATCAACAATGCCATCCTGATAAAAGGGGGAAAAGAAGTGGAACAAATAAGGTATCAGTGGCTGAGAGAGGTCAAACAGAGTCAAGAGGCTACTCTGGAGGTCACTCTATGCAAGCTTCAGTTAGACAGTGCTCCGTACCATAACCTGCCAAACCCCAATCATAAACCATTCCTGGACAGAAATCCTAGAATGAGCTGGGACTCAGCACCAAGGGACTGAGAAAACCTCTCGACCAAAAGAGGGAAGAGAGAAATGAAACAAAATAAAGTGTCAATGGTTGAGAGATTCCAGAGTCGAGGTTGAGACATTATCCTGGAGGTTATTCTTAGGAATTAAATAGGTATCACATTTTTAGTTAAGGTGTTAATGGAGAGGCTGGAGGGAATTGCCTGAAAATGTAGAGCTGTGCTCCAGTAGCCATGTTTCTTGAAGATGATTGTATAATGATACAGCTTTTGCAATGTAACTGTGTGATTGTGAAAACCTTGTGTCTGATGCTCCTTTAATCCACCTTATCGACAGATGAGCAAAACATATGGATTAAAAATAAATAAACAGCTCTCTCCCTCTCCCTCCCCTGCGCCTCTGTTTTCCCCCCATCAGTATGACCAGTGGTTTATTACTTTTGTGTGTTAAAGCTTTAAAATAAATCAGTAAGTGAAAAAATAAATAAATAAATAATAGGGGGAACAAATGTTAAAATAAATTTAGTAGATTGAAATGCTGGTGATCAGTGAAAGGGAGGGATAAGGGAATATGGTACGTATGAATTTTTTTCTGCTTTCTTTTTCTGGATTGATGCAAATGTTCTAAGAAATGGTCATGATGGTGAATATACAACTATGTGATGATATTGTGAATTACTGAGTATATATGTAGAATGGAATGATTATATGGTAAGAATGTTTGTGCCTTTATGTAGGTATGTTTAATAAATAAAATAAATTTTAAAAAATTCCTGCCAATCCTAAAGCAATATATAAGATTCTACAAAGGTTCCATGCACTAGGGTAACTTTTCAGAAACCTACAACCTCCAGATGGGTCCCTGGACCAGTTGAAATGCAGAGGGCCCAGCCTCTCCAGAACATCAACTAGTTCCATGCCCCTATCCCATATTATCAACAGCCCCTTCCGACATGAAAAAGTTAGAATAGGCTAGCCCAAATACCTCTAAAGAGTGGGGAAAAGATTAAAGGTGATGGTGAAGTTACACAGAGAAAGTAGGTTTTAACAAATGAGTATGACTGCTGGATCATTATACTGGTACTTATTTTAGTCTCCAGTATCTTAGGGCAGCTAGAAGTAAAAACTTAAAATACTGGAATTGTAACCTATACCAAACTTTGAAATCTGTTCTATACTAATTATTGCGATGTGCCTTGAAATTTATTGTTTTTTAGTATATATGTTATTTTTCACCAAAAAAGATGGTGAAAAATCTTTTTTTTAGGGGGAAAAATCTGAAATAGTGGAATGGCAACCCATACCCAACTCTGAAATCTTTTCTGTATCGTAAGGTGTACTTGAAAATCAGTGCTTTTTTAACCCCCTTTTCTTTGTATATACGTTATATTAACAATAAAAAGTTTTTTTTAAAGTAAGCAAAACAGGGGGCATTGTGACGGTGGCTCTGCTCATGCCAGAATTCTCACCTACCATGCTGGAGACCCGGGTTAAATTCCCAGAGCCTACCCATGCCAAAAAAAAACAGGTAAGCAAAGCAAATCTGCTCTTCTTGCAAAGCCTAAATTTTATGTGATCTCCATTATGTTGTAATGAGAAATCACCATTGTAAGCACGTTGCTAAATTTAATTTCTTTATATGACTTTTAAAACTCACTAAAATATTGCTTGTAATTTAGCTCTGGTGAAAATAGAGAAAAGGCAAAATTTAAAAGGCACCTCTATTCAGTACCTCAAAAAATATTTTATTCACTTAACTTTGAAAGGAACATTTACACCTATCCTTAAATATTATTAAAGCCATTACTGAACGTTAAAAAAAAAATCAAATAGTCTTTCTTATAAATTGTTTTTGGCAGTACTTTACATATATACATATTAGAAAGTATGGGGAAATAAAAACAAATAAACTATACAAACAAAAAACTGTAAGACACAAAGATAAAAGGAAGGAAGGGAGAGGAGGAAGGAAAAAAAAGAAGGAAGGAAGTAACAAATGTGTGAGTATGGAGAAATAGACCAAGCATGGTCAGCTATCGAAATAGGGACTTGCCCTTTCTACACTTTAATATTCATTTCTTTTTAAACAAATACTCATCAGTTTCATAAGCAGAAAAAAATTCCATTTTGGGAAAAATATTATGTCACATCCTCTAAGACAAAGTGCTAATGTACCTGTTAAAACATTCACATAATGCTTATACCAGAACACATTTACTTAAAAAATTAGAAATAGGACATTTGTGTCACTTACAGGGGCATGTCAAGATTACTGTACTTTTACAACAATTAAATATTGCTTTTATATATTTTATAAATTTATAAATTGATATTTAGTTCAAGATTTGGAAAAGACAATAAAGCCTTGTCATGTCCTGTAAGGTTAAAACATCTGATATGGTTAAAATATCCGTATTAGTCTGATATGTAATCAGAATATATCTGCTATCACCTGACAAAAATGAAAGCGCACCATTTCAAATGCTTTAAAATCAAGAGGATCCAGAGGGCCAAAAATGGCATTCTCAAAGATTACTCATTTCTTCCTCCCAGTTATTCACTGCCTGGGTCACAAGCATAAACCAGGACCCACCCAGGGCTCTCTGAGATATACAATAATTGGTAAAGACTACTGCTTCTGTGAAAATGGCTGAGTTGCCAGGCTACAGGTTCTGCAGATGGTCTAAGAACTTCAAGAGTCTTATCTTTCTCAAAGTCAGTGTAAATTGTGCCCAAGGTCCATTCCAGACATGCAGTCCAAGAACAGAGGACTTACATCTCTGTCAACTCACTAAATTAATTTCCAACTAAAAATCAAAATTATTAGATTTATATATTATATTTAATGTCACAGGGTTGGTTTTTATTTCAAGCACAAAAAAGCACGTTAAATTTTTTCAAAAGGCAAAACCAAAAATTGATAGAACTTGTACTGATTTAGGTACTCAAAGCATGAATTCACAACTCTGTTATAACTCACTATATATAAACAGGCTATATTTATGGAGGGGTTCTAATTTAAGAAATATACATTCATCCATGGAGGGATATTGTCAGAACTGGGTAATGGGTACATGAGGGTTCATTATACTATTATGTCTACTCGAAGATGTCAAAATACATCATAATACAAAGTTAAATAGCCCCATCTGATATGGATTAATTAACAATCAGGACTGCTTTGATAGGAAGGACTAGAGAGACTGGGGACTGCAATAAACTCAATTACATAAAAATGCATTCAGCATCTACCATGACTAAGGCACTCTGCTAGGTTCTGTGGGAGAAAACGGAAGACGATTATAATGTTCAGCGCTCAAAGAGCTTGCCATGTAGTAGAAAAGAAATACGTACATAAAACTAACTCTTCAGTACAATAAAGTTCATAACATGTACCCGAATTCAATCTGACAAGCCCCCAAACTTGTGAATTATCCAAATCAGTTATATATCCACTGGAGACAAACTTGGCACCCAAAGTTAACCAGCACCAAGGACTACCTTCTAAAGTAAGACCCAGCTTAAAGTATCATTATATTCTGTTGCCTAGGTTGTAAACTGAAAGGGCCCACACGGCTCAGACAGCCTTCTAAACCTACCAGGCAATAAATAGCAGTGCCCAACTTTCTATATGAATGTAAATCACATCTGTTTTAATTATTTGAAATTTGGTTGCGAACTCCTGAGGTCCTGAAAGTGATAAATAAATGAGATTGTGAGTTCTCTTCAGATCCACCTTTCCCTCTATGGTCAATTTCTTGTTGAATTGTAAATCAAAGGGCAAGTTATTATTCATAGCTCTGAGCTATTTATCATTTACCCAGACAGTTCAGAAATCTGATTGCATCTCCTCAGAGTTCTGGAACACAGCTCTTAAATTCTAACCTATCGGGCGGGCCGCGGTGGCTCAGCGGGCAAAGTGCTTGCCTGCTATGCCGGAGGACCTCGGTTCGATTCCCGGCCCCAGCCCATGTAACAAAAACGGAGAAACAGAATACAATAAAACAAGAAAATGTTTAAAGATGTTTCCCTTTCTTCCTTCCTTCCTTCCTTCTCTCTGTCTTTCCTTTAAAAAAAAAAAAAAAAAAAAAAAATTCTAACCTATCTGTGATATCTACTTGTCAAAGATAAAATCTACATAGGTACTTTTATTCATGCAAAAGATTATTGAGAAATCTAGCATTACTATTCTACCTTTTGTCTAGACTCAAAGTCAATACTTTTGCTATCACAAATTACTGTAATAATTTTACTTTCCAGTAAAACTGGCACCACAAGTTCTTAATTATGTCGCAGCTATAATAATGGTCTTCATACAGAACATTTTGTGATCTGCACATAGAATTTCTAATTACAAAGATACATTATCTAAAATCACAGTAACTGTGACTGTGTGAATGTGAAAACCTTGTGTCTGATATCCTTTTACCTATGGCATAGACAGCTAAGTAAAACATATGGATTAAAAATAAATAAATAATAGGGGAACAAATGTTAAAAAATAAAATAAAATAAAATTACAGTAAACAAGGAAACTAATCCAAGCTAAGCCAATACTTGTACCATCCAATTCATCATCTGTGACTAGTATTGCTTAAGTCCCTTTGTGGTAAAAAAATGACAATGTATTGAGAGTAAACGAAAGAGAGGAAGTGTCTCTTAAAATGAGCTATGTGAATTGAAAGATGTACAATAACAGATAAAACACATTTGATTTTATTCCCAGTAACCAACATTTCCAAGCCCTCTGGAATGGGCAGAAATTTCTAGTTGGAATATTTTAACCTTTCATATCCTGGTACATTAAAATTATTTTGTAAAACAACCTGTCAAAGCAGAAAATATGCCATCCCCTTGGAATAATTTGTGATCTTAAGACACCATAAAACCAAAATTATGAATTATAGATCCAGATATTTCTAAATGTGAAAATAAATTTAGCTAATAGTATGCTTACCTTCCAATTTTGTATTAGACATACAAATAAATTAAATACATAATTTGCTTGCCCTCCCTTCTAAAGGTGAAAGAGCCATTACAAGAACTAAAATCAGCCTTCTTCCCTATTCAACCCAGGGATAAATAAGTTAGCTGCTATAGGCAAATAGGTCCATAACTACTACACGCACAAGAATATAAATTTATACAAAACTGTTGTGCTGGTTTGAATTTGTGGGGTATACCAGAAAAGCCAGGTCCTTTAATCTTCATTCAATATTGCTGGGTGGGAGCTTTTTGATTATCCATGGAGATGTGATCCACCCAATTGTGGGTGCTAACTTTTGATTAGATGGTTTCCATGGAGATGTGTATCCACCCATTCAAGGTGGGGTTGCTTACTGGAGTGATTTAAGAAGGAACCAATCTGGAAAAAACTCCAGAGCCCATGCAGCCAGAGACCTTTGGAGATGAAGAAGGAAAACGCCTCCCCCAGCCCCACGCAGGGAACTTCATGAAACAAGAAGCCTGGAGAGAAAGCTGACAGACATCACCATGTTCGCCATGTGCCTTTTCAGTTGAGAGAGAAACCCTGAACGTCCTTGGCCTTCTTGAACCAAGGTATCTTTCCCTGATGTCTTAGATTGGAAATTTCTACAGCCTTGCTTTAATTTGGACATTGTCACGGCCTTAGGTCATGTAAACGTGCAACTTAATAAATCCCCCTTTTTAAAAGCTGTTCTGTTTCTGGTATATCATATTCCAGCAGTTAGCAAACTAGAACAATTGTGATCTTTCCTTTTACTAGTATGCACAGTGGAATAATGGGCATGTTCATTTCAAACCAAAAAACTACACCTAGCAATCATCCTATCAATTATTAGAAGTATCATATTGAAGTTAGTAGCTCCCTAAGAACTTGAAGTGTGTGTTTGTGGAATTCTTATTAGTAACAAATTACTAGCATTAATAATTTGGTGGCCACTGGCAGAAAGATAACAATCAATGTGAATTTTTTTTTATATGCTGTATAGCAGGGTCACATTTAATTATTTTTCCATGTGAGTATCCTGTTATTGCGGCTCCACATGCTGAATTTTTTGTTTGTTTTTGTTTACTTTGTTTGTTTTTCAAGGGAAGTGCATACACTAGGACTTGAACCCGGGTCTCCTGCCATGGCAGGCAAGAATTCTACCACTGAACTACCCTTGCACACCCCTTGCCCCAATGTAAATTTCAGTACTGATATTAACAAAGGAGGTTGACACTTAGTGAATCCACACAATATGCCATTACAAAAAGGTAGAAGAGTACACCAGCACACCTTTAGTGTCTCTTCACATCAGGGCAAAATAAAAGACATGGCTCAGTTATTGCCTAAAGAACTACCAAAACTCAATGAAAACTCCAAGATTCCTCTTCGCTGCTCACCTGGCTGATTTACTTTTCTTTTTCCCACCTCTATGGACTTCCTGCAATACGCAGAAACAAATAATGGACAGAAAACAATTAAGAAGGATCTGCAGTGTGTATGTCATGGCACTCTATTCACAGAATGAAACTCCCAAACCTTACTGCTCCATTTCTTGGTGGTCACAAAGAATAATTTTGTTCTATACCTCTAGACAAATGTCAGTCTAAACCCTGTGGATTATGATCTAAGTGATCTTTCGGCAAGTTACTTCACTTATCTGTGCCTCTGTGATCATAAAAGTATTTATCTACCTCATAAATACCTCATGGGAGGCTTACAGTAGACAATGTCTGCAACATATTTATCTCAATGCCTAAGACATAGGAAGTACTCAATAATATTCACTATTGTCACTAATAATTTAAAAGTGTAGAGGCTAAGAGCAGATTCTGGGGCCAAATAACTTAGGTTCAAATCCTAGAATTGCTGGTGATCTTGGACAAGTTACCTAACCTCTCTGAGCTGCACACATTTTTAATGAAGATCAAATCAGTTACTATACATAAAGGGTTAAGAACAGTGCCCAGCATTTAGTAAGCACATTTAAGTGTTTGTTATTGCTAACATGCAAACAATTTATGGGAAGGAAATAAAAAAAAAGGAAAAAGAATTTGCAAACTGAAAACACAATGAACAGCTTTATGTTCAAAAAACCCAAACAAACAAAAAACAAAGCACAAACAACAGCTCAGTTTTATCACATCATCACTAGGTCACTATACACTGGGGCAGGCATCATCCCCCAGAGCTTTAAAAGCATCCAAAAGTATATAAACTTGAAATCTAACTTCCTGGACAACTGAATAAAAACAACAGACTGCCTTTTTTTGGGTACCTACATTAGCATAATACTTAAGAGCACGGACTCTTGAGAAGGACATAAGGTTTGAGTCCCATCAACTTCTCTGAATAAATGTGTGCCTAGGATGTGTCTCCTAACCTCTCTGAGGCTCCAAAGATTCCGTATTTGTAAAATAGGAATAATTATACAGATACTACATGGTTATTTTCAGGGTTAAATAGGACTATCTGTATATAAAGGACTTGACACAGTGATGGCTATTTCCAATACAGTGCAAGAGTGTTTCTTCACATAGATGGGCTTAAAATCCTTTCAATAACATCATAAGGTAGCTAATACCGCACTTATACATAAAGAAAATGGAGACCAGAGATGTTAAGTAATCTGCCCAATGCCACACAGCTAATAATAAATGGCCCAAAGAAACAGAATTCCAAGCCAGAATTCACTAGGAGTACTGCTCTTCGCCATCTACTCACAACGCCTAATAGAAAACAGAGTCCTCTTTTTCTTGGGGCTCAAATGGTTAAGTATTTAATCTGCTCACTCAACAAATTATGCCCTACATGCCAGGCACTGAGCTATGTGCTGGAATTACAGTGGTAATTCCTGCCTTTTTGAAGTTTATGTTTCCGTGGGAGAGACAATCGACAGGTAATCACAAAAATAAGCAATAATAATAGCCAAACAGGCTGAGGCTTTTAACTGGTGGGGGCGTGGTGGCTATTCTGTAATCAGGATCAGAGGTGTTGAGGGGAAAGGCGGGAGAAGAGCCTGGTGGGTTCAGAAAAACAAGAAAAAGAACCAAGGGGGTTGAAGACAAGATGCCAGAGAATGGTTATGATATGTATGACCTTGCAGCCGAAGACCAGATTCGCATTTTGTATCCCCACAGCATCAAAAAATGTGGGATCTAGATTCAGGCACGTCTGTATCGAGGCCTGGTTATCTCTGGACCATGGGAAAATTACCTAGTATCTTCTCACTGGGTACTTCACGTGAAAAATTGGTAGGCATGGTTACCGCTGCCAAGACTGAGAGGATTCAATGAGGCAATGCGCAGCCTCACAAATATTAATACTGTTTGCAGAACGAAATGAAAATACCCACATCCCATCTCATGTGGTCGTTTTCGGTACCTAGGCCCCTCTACAGTGACCTCACCACTGTACCCTAAACTTATCAAGAGAAAGGCTTTTCCTGCGAAAGCCCCCCCCTCCACCCCATCAGCTCATTCCCGAATTGGCCCTTGGCCCCGCCCAACATCACGCTTGGGAGCGGCACATGTCAACCAGATCGCCATTTCTGCCCTCTCCTCTCCCACGCAGCCCTCTTTCCCAGGGCTCTTGAGCTGAGGCACCCACCCCGGACCCCGCCATTCCGTTCCCCCTTTCGCCCTCGCGTGACGTAAGGCTGAATCGGGGAAGCTGTGGCCGCCCTCCGCCCCCAGGGTTTCCCAGGTCACTCCAACCCAAACACGCACTGCAGGCCCCGCGCCCCAGGGCCGGGTCGCCGTCGCTACCGCTGGGCGCGAGCCGCGTGGGCCTGGGCCGGGCAGGGGTGGCGGGCGAGCTGCTCACCACGATACTGGGGCTGCGGGTCGCCATAACGGAGCCTGGCGGAGGAAAAAAGAAGCCGGCAGCGAAAAGGAGGAGGAGATGGAGGCGGAGGCGGAGACGGCGTTGCGCGGGAAGGCCAGAGGTTCGCGGGAAAGCTCTAGGTCACCGCTGCAGACGCTACCGCCGCCGTTCGGAGCTGAGGCAGCGCAGGCCCCGCCCCTCGCCCCGCCCCGGCCCCGACGCTGCGCCCCCCACGCCCTCCTGCGCGTTCCCGCGCCTCTGCCTGCGGCTACTGGTTTCACCTTCACGTGGCGGCCCCGCAAATTTTCGACCGGAAGGAGCGGAATTACCTTCCCCCACCCCACCCCCACCTCCAGCGTAGCTTTTCCCTTCTTTTCCCCCCACCCCACCCCCACCTCCAGCGTAGCTTCTCCCTTCTTTTCCTCAGGCTCTTATACAGAGGGCTCTGAGATTTCCAAACATACCCCCAAAACCCAAATTGGGCGCCGAATTTTCGGGGTCGAGTTACCACAGGGCTCCTCCCGCCAGGCGAACCTTTGCCAAGATTGTGGACTACATTGCGGCTTCCATTTTCCTCACTCGTGGCTCGAAATCCTTAACTGGTTGTAAGGGTTAAAACCCGGAACCCTAGAGTTAGTCATATCAGGGTACAGGTCCCGGGGTGAGGTGGGAGAGGGAGGACACTTAACTGCTCTGTAACCCTTGGGCTCACTTAGATTCTCTGAGGCTCTTTTATGTCCTGGGTGAAAAGGCTGTGAAAACCGAGAGGGTTGTTGTGAGGGTGAAAGCGGATGAGATGTAGATGTAGATGTTTTGAGAGAGCAGTAAAGTACAGTCGTTAGGACAGAATACACTCAGTAAGTGGGAAACATTGCTATTTCCTATCATTATTTTTGCCTCCGGAATTCCCTACTTGGAACTGAAAAGCAAAAAATCCTCCCTATTCCCAAAAAGGTCAGGTTAGCCACAGTTGTTCCAGTGTCACCATTCCGCTGGTCCTTATCTGTATAGCTCCAGCACCCAGCAGAGCGCCCAGCGCATAATTAGACGGTGTGTCACCCACCACCATCCCCCCCCCCCGCCCCATTAAGGACACAAGGATGTGAAACATACATGATGGAGAACTTTACTGAGCCCCAGAACCTCATCTAAAAACTGAGAAGAATAATTCCTACCATGACAAGTTATTATAAGAATTCATAAAAATCATGTCTGTAAAGCACCTACCACCGTACTTGCCACTTAGGAGTAGATGCTTGAGAAGTTGTAGCTGTTATCATTTTAGCCTTTATGAACGCCACACTTCCCAAGTTTCTCTGCCTTCCCTGTCTATCAAGGAGATCCATGGCAGGCCACAAAATGTGAAAGGTACATGTGGACTTTGGACTGAGAAAGATCTGAGTTGAATTTCTGGAATTCACATACTAGAATTATGACCTCAGCCAGGAATCTTGATCACTGAGTGCCTCAGTTTCCTCATATGTTAGATGAGGATTATATCTCCTTCACAGCGGATGGTAAGGATTAAACAAAATAATACATGCAGAAGTGCCTAGCATAGTGCTTGCTGCAGGAAGTGATAATACCAGTGTTACGAGCTACATATCTTTGCCTTAATCAGTTTTTCACTCCATCCTTCTAGCCTCCAAGCCTTCTTATTCGTTCTCCTGTTAGTGGGCATTTTCCAGGTTTTGACCATTACAAAAAATAGCGCTGCTGCTATGAACACTCTATGTGTCTTCTGGTGAATGTATGAGTACATTTCTATGGGGTAGGGGCATTGAAGTTCAAGTTAACACATTTTTATTACTTCTCCTTTTAATTAACATTGTGTTCTCCAGGGAAGTTAATTCTGAGCCTTCCCCATTGTCCAGTTAGCCCTGACACATGCAAATTCATTACCTGTATTTGCTTCTAAATTAGGTACTGTTTTAGTTTGCTGACGTTGCAGAAATGCAAAAATGGACTGCCTTTTAACAATGGGGATTTATTAACTTAAAAAATTTACTGTTCTGAAGCCCTGAAAAAGTCCAAATTAAGGCATCAAGAGGACCATACCTTATTTCTGAAGAGAAGTTGCCAGCATCTGGAGCCCCACCCCACCCCCACATGGGAAGGCACATGGCTGAGGTCTACTAGTCCTTCTCTCCTGGGTTTCAGCTTCTGGCTGCTCCTTCAGTGGCTTTCTTTCTGAGTTTGTTTGTTTCTCTAAGCTTTGGTCTCTCTTAGCTTCTCTGGCTTTTCTCCCTCAGCTTCTCTGTGTGCTTCTATGAATGTTATCTCTTATAAAGGACTCCAGTAAGAGAATTAAGACCTACTTGGGACAGTCAGAATTCTTCCAGCTTGTTTCTGGAATTGCAGTTCCATTCTCAGTGCTCTGATGTACCACACACTCCTGCATTTCAACAGCAAATTTTAAATAGTCATTATAAAGGCAAAAGAACTGTTATTTCAATCCTGTCGTGCTATGTGACCACTTAGAGTGCTTGTGTTTTAAATTTTAAATAGCGAACAGAGTGCAAACTGCAAGATGTACTATTTTTGTTTGGTAAGCAATATTTTGATTCGTATATGCTGTTCTGGTTTGCTAAAGCTACTGGAATGCAATATACCAAAAATGGATTGACTTTTACAATGGTGATTTATTCACTTAGAATTTACAGTTCTAAGGCCATGAAAACATCCCAACTGAGGCATCAACAGGATGATACCTAGACTGTGAAGACAGGCTGCTGGTATCTGGGATACCTCTTGTCACATGGGACGGGACATGGTGGTCTGCTGGTCCTTCTCTCCTGGGCTTCACTGCTTTCGGCTTCTGGTTCCAGTGGCCTCCTATCTGAGCTTCTGTGGGTCCTCTCTTAGCTTCTCCAGAGCTTTTCTCTCTAAGCTCTCTTGGCTTTTTCCATCCTTTATCACTCCTAAAGGACTCCAGTAAAAAGGATTACCACAAACCCTAAACGTGGTGGGTTACATCTCAATTGAAATAACTGAACCAAAAGGTCCCATCCACAACAGGTCTGCACCCACAGGAATGGATTGAAAGAACATGGCCTTTTTCTGGGGTACATTACAGCTTCAAACCAGCACATATGTAAAATTGAAATTCAGACTTCTTTGAAAGTTTTATTGTTTAAAACTAAAGAAATCAAGAAAATAACGGGGCAATCGGCATCAGCCTAAAAAATGTGTTTCAGGGTGACGAGCTGCAGGGCCCTGCTGGGCAGAAAGCCCTAAAAACCCGCAGTGCGTGGGAGGGGAAGGGGAATGGGGGTGAGGGAGGTGTCAGGAGTGTCAGGTGACTGCCGGGGCAAAGGCCACGGAAGTGACGTCTCAAACGGACGCCATCTTCCCTGAGGCTGTGGGTGAGGAGAGGGCTGAAGCGGCGTTGAAGAAGTTGGAGGAGAAAGGCCTGAAGGAGAAGAAAGTAGCGAAGGAGGAGGTAAAGGTAGAGGAGAAGCCAGTAGAAGCAGAAATGGAAGCGGCAAAGGAACAGAGAGCAGTAAAATCGGTGGAGGAGGCGCAGGTGGAGGCGGTGGTGGAGGCGGTGGAGGAGGTGGTGGAAGAGGCGCAGGTGGAGGCGGTGGAAGAGGTGCAGGTGGAGGAGGCAGCACAGGAGGAGGAAGCTGTTGAAGAGGCCCAGGAGGAAGCGGTGGAGGAGGCGCAGGAGGAGGCGCAAGAGGAGGCTGTGGAGGAGGCGCAGCAGGAGGCCATGGAGGAGGAGGTGGTGGAGGCAGAGGAGGAGGCGCAGGAGGAGGAGGCCGTGGAGGAGGCCCAGGAGGAGGCTGTGGAGGAGGCCCAGGAGGAGGCTGTGGAGGAGGCCCAGGAGGAGGCCGTGGAGGAGGAGGAGGAGGACGAGGAGGAGGAGGTGGTGGAGGCGGAGGAGGCGGCGGCGGCGGCGGTGCAGGAGGAGGCCGTGGAGGAGGCCGTGGAGGAAGAGGAGGCGGCGGAGAAGGAGGAGGCGGCGGCGGAGGAGGAGGAGGAGGAGGCGGAGGAGGAGGCGGAGGAGGAGGAGGAGGAGGAGGAGGAAGAGGAGGAGGAGGAAGAGGAGGAGGAGGAGGAAGAGGAGGAGGAGGAGGAGGAGGCGGAGGAGGAGGAGGAGGAGGAGGAGGAGGAGGAGGAGGAGGCGGCGGAGGAGGAGGAGGAGGAGGAGGCGGCGGCGGCGGCGGCGCAGGAGGAGGCCGTGGAGGAGGCGCCGCAGGGGGCGCTGAAGGAAGCGGTGGAGGAGGCGCCGCAGGGGGCGCTAGAGGAAGCGGTGGAGGAGGCCCCGCAGGGGGCGCTGGAGGGAGCAGCGGAAGAGGAGCCGGAGGAGGAGGTGGACGTAGAGCTGGAGATGGTGCTGCGGCAGTTGCGGCAGGAGTTGCGGCAGGGATTGGAGGAAGCTGAGGAGGCAGCGGCAGCCGAGGCGGCGGTGGAGGCAGAGGAAGAGGAGAGGGCGGCGGAAGCGGTGGCGGCGGCAGCGGCAGTGGCGGCGGAGGCAGTGGCTGCGGTGCTGCTTGAGCCTGACGACATGGCTCTCCGCATGAATGCCTTGGAAGCCATCCAGCGGCAAATGGAAGCAGAGCAGGCTCGGGCCAACAGGGTCCTCTTCCAGATGGAGCGCAGGTTTGGGCGGATGCGTCGACATTACCTGGAGCGGAGGAAAGACCTCATTCAGGATGTCGCTAACTTCTGGTTCATTGCCTTCAGCAACCACCCTCAGCTGTCCACCTTGCTGAAGGGCCAAGATGCAGAGATGTTAAGGTATATCACCAGTTTGGAAGTGACGGAGCTTGCACATCCTAGGCTGGGCAATGAGTTCAAGTTCTACTTTGAAAATAACCCCTTCTTCATCAACAGTGTGCTTATCAAGGAATATGAGCTGAGACTACCTAACCGACTGGTGGCTCGTTCCACTCCGATCATGTGGCGCGAAGGCCAGGTACCCCAGGTCTTCGTTGAAGGAAACCGAGACATCACCCGCAGCTTCTTCTTCTGGTTTACAGACCAAGTCCTTCTACGGTTTGACCAGGTTGCTGCGGTTATTAAAGAGGACCTGTGGCTGGATCCACTGCAATACTACTTGCTGCAGGAAGGGGTCCCAAGAATCAGGCATGTCCAAATAGGGGAGGTAGTGGAGATCCCCAGGCCCTTTGGGTTCCATTCTGGTTAACCCCTGCCCTGGGGCATACTCCTGCACAGGATTGGCTTCCACTTCCTGCTGGTCCTGTGCTTAGGCAACAGCAATAGTTATGCGTTCTGTTTTTTGTGCTGATCTTTCTGTACCCTCCCTCTGCACATTAAATTCTCTCAACCTCAAGATTAAACCCTCATGGCCCATGCTCTTCCACTTCCATGTGGCCTCTGTGTTGTTCTGCATTAACATCACGTGTTGTACTTGTGGCTCCCACCACTTCTAAGTCAAGCAGATGATACTATGAACTGCTCTACCTTTATGGACACTACTTGGACTTTGTTTCCAAGGCCTCTTCTCTGGTTGCCATCACCTGGACTTGTAGATCTGAGAAAGAACCCATTCTACCCACTGTGCTCTGCACCTAGCAGTCTAGGCACCAACCTGCGGGCATTGATGATGCCAAGGAAGAACAGCAGTGGGCCACTTGGTGTATGCTCTTCATCCTCCTCTGGGTGCGTTCTACTGCTGCCTGCCCTTCACTGCCTGTGCCTAACGCTGTTGGCATTTTTCTGAATGAACATTTTCTAGACCTTATCATCAACCTGTCTATTTTTTGGTAAACAAAGGCCTCCAGAACTGTGGGTGGACTCTGCCTCCATTCCTACCTGAAAAGAACTCTTTTTTTTTCCACTTTTAAAAACTTTTTATTTTTAAATAAATTTAGAATTACAGAAAAGTTGCAAAAAGAATGGAGTTCTATAGAACATCTCTTATTGTTAACACCTTCCATAGTTGACCGTAGTACCATTATCAAAACCAAAAAGCTACCAATGATTCAACTAACAAAGCTACTGTCTTGAACTCTTGATTCCTTGCCGCCGCCACCACCAAGTAACCCAGGAGCCCTGCTGACTGTCAAGCAAATGGTTGAGAAGTGAGACCCTGACTTCACTGTAAGGGTAAGGATGGTGTTCTTTCTAAGTATCATGCTTTCTCAGCCTCAGTTAGTGAATTCACACAAGACCTAGGTTTTGTTTGCCTCCCTTCCTCATCCTTAAGATGATTATGTGTGGGGATGGCAGTATACCTCTCCTTCTCTCTCCCTATCTCCCTCTCCCTTCACTTTCTTAAAAAAAAAGTGTTAGTTCATATAGATCTGCACTAGGAGGCTTTTTAGTTTAATCTGGTTCTCTTTATCATTTCCAGAAATGCAATGTTTGTCCTGTAAAATTGACTGCCAGAGCTGTTACTGCCGTTCTGTTTTCGTCCCAGCCCACCCTGGGCAAGGCCTGGAAGGTTCGGAGGGTGGCAGATCCAGATGCAATGAAAGGTGATTTCTAGTTCAGACTGGATGGAAGAACTAAAGAGATTGTATTTGGTGTCCTGATTAAGAAAAACTAAACAAAAGGCCAGAGGCAGAAATGAGCCAGGTGAAAATGTCCTAGAAGAAATACTGGACTGACTGAGAGCATGCAGGGTACTTAACTTTATCAGTGGTGGTGGGAGAAGAAATACTTTTCTGAGGATTGGGATGGAGAATTGAAAAGGGTTGTAGTGTTAAATATGTTGCCTAGAGAAGGAGTTCTTTAAAGAAACACAAGCAATGTGTTTCTCTCTTGTTTGCATAGAAGATTGATACTGTACTCTTTATTTCATCAGTATTTAGTAAAATCTTATTTCTCTATGTTTACTGGGAAAATTTAACTGTACAGACTTGCTTTTGTTTTCAAATGGGAACATTTGGAAGAATATCAGTCTTATTTTCCTGTACAGTATAGAGACGTGAATACTGATAAATGTTTTCAGCTAGTTGTCATCCCTTTATTAAATCTGTATCCTTTGAAATATGGTTTAAATAAATTGGTCTTGTCAGACTGAAAAAGTAATGGTTATTATTAATTATTGCATGATTACTACTGAATATAACTTTTTTCATATCAAACTAGTTGCTTTAAAACTAAAGAATCACAACTTCTTTAATTTAAAAAGTGGTAAAAAAAAAAAAAAAGAAAGGAATCAAGAAAATAATGGTCATTACTAATTATTACATAATTACTACCAAAAAGTAGTTTTGTCAAATAAAGGTGAGAGATGTTAAAAAATGATCCACTGGGTATCAAATGCGCCAAGTATGCCACTGTTGTTTACTAAAATTTCTGCATGCAGGAAGAAATGAGGAAAGGGGTATAACACAAGATTCCTGTACCCCTGACTCCAATCCCAGAAGCATTTTGTAATCTGTGTGTTTGAACACAATTATGTGTGTACACTACCAATTTCAAGCATATTTCTGCTCCATAAGTATCTTTATTCTTTTTTTCAGAGAGAAAGAGTTTACTACTGGGCGCGTAGTAGGAAAGCAGATGGCCTAGCAGCCCAAAATCTATCTCCCCAAACTTCAGTAATTCCCATAGTTTTATTAGAGAAAAGGTGGGCAGGGTTTAGGATAATGGGTACAGTGGCTCCAGGTGATGTAGTTAGAGGTGATATGATTATTGAGCATGTGCAGATTGATTACATGCTTAGTCACAGAATGTATTGTAGGAAACTGGCAGAATGAGGTATAGGTGACTTGCAGGTAAAAGTCTAAGCTGTGCATGTCCGGTGGGCCCACTTTGGTTAGATCCAGTCTTAGTCATCGAGGTAACTTTAGATTTGGGGTGTGTTCTGGGCTGACCCAGGACCCTTCGTTAACAAACATTAGGGGCTGTCTTTAGCGATTATACGACTCTAAAGTTGAAAAACTGGATAACTGGGTACAAACGAAAATTAGTCAGAAGGTTTTTAAAATCACAGGGGCAGAAGGTAAGGGCTATAAAATCATTATCAGAGATGAAGGGAGCAGCTGGATTACAATTCATAGGGTTCAGGAATTTCCCTATCTACTCCAGTATACCTGAAAGCAAAAAGGAATACCTATACAATGATTCAATAATCAAAATCATCCCTTAAATTCTGATTTCTCAGTTACAATTCCACTCTCTCATTTGATAATTATCTCTCAATCTTGAGGTATATCTGAGTGACGACTCTCTACTTTAAGGCCAAAAAGGGGTGTTGATATTAAGGGGCAAAGGTATGACACGAAGAAACCAGTTATTCTTTGAGAGTCCAATATCTCTGAGTTTCAGAGCTTCTCTGGCATTGGAACAATCTGAAGGTTTCAAACAATCTGAAGGTTTCAAGTCTCTGAAAAACAAGCTTAGGGGGTGCAAGGGTAGTTCAGCGGTAGAATTCTCACCTGCCATGCGGGAGACCCAGTTTCGCTTTCCGGGCATGCACTCTCCAAACAAACAAGGAAACAAACAAACCAAAAACCAACCAAACAAAAATTCAACAAATGGTGCTGCAATAATGGGATACTCACATGGAAAAAGAATGCAATGTGACCCCACCATAGAGCATACCAAAAAAAAAAAAAAAAAAAAACTTTAGTAAAATTTTATAGAGCACGTGATATCTTTCAGGGTTTCCAGGAACACTGTTGGTTGGGGTTTGCCATATTGTGGCAGTTTGCAATATCTGAAACTTGCATAAGAGTAACCTCCAGAATGACCTCTAGACTCGATTTGAAATCTTTTAGCCATTGAAATGCTTTCTCTTTACCCTCTTTTGGTCAACTAATCCATGATGCCAGGGCCAGATACATCCCACTATGTTAGGACCAGTTATGTTTCACACTGCCAGAGCCAATTTCCGTAAGTTTCTTAATTTGGCAAGAACATTGCTTTGATCGTGGTGCTGTGCTCCAGCAAATTTGTATTGCTATGCAACACAAATACAAATATATATATATATCACCACAAAAATTTTAACTTGAATTTACCTTTCTCAACATCAGATGTTTCACTTTCATCAGAATAAACTGCCATAAGCTTTACTTCGATTACATGAATTGGATGAGAAATTGAACAGTTATTAGAATTCACTTATTTGCTGTTTGCAGTATCTGATGACACTGAAATAAAATGGATTGTTTAACTGTGAAGTACTTCTGCTAATAGAGCTACTCTTTAAAAGCTATTGTTTCATGTTTCATCATGTAGAAAGAAACTTGATGTTGAAAATGAGTACATGTATTTTGAAGAACAGTCATTTCATCTAAACAAAAGGCATTTTTCAAAATACCTTCTCTGCAGATGCACTTTGTTAAATCATAATCTTTTAGGAAAGCCTTCTTAAAATAACAAACCTTAGAGGTAGATACTGATGTTTTCTGAAAAGATTTGGGTCTTCTGGTTTTTATGTGGTTAGTGATAACATCATGCCCCAAATGTCAACAAATGTTTTGTATACACCACATATCCATTGACTTTCTTGAGAACTAAATACAGTATATAATTTTTTATTAATTATGCACTTTAGTTTTGGAATTCATATGCTGAAAGCTTTGACAGCAAAATTTTTAAAAAGCATTACCAAACAATAAAATAAATAAAGGGTTGTAGACGTTTACAATATAATGAATGACAACCATTGTAGCAAGAGCATCCGGACGACTTGCTGTATGTTCTGTGGCAAGCCTGGCCATTCAGCCTCTGTTTCCTGAACATATTTTACATACACATAAATATATAATTTGGGGGGTGCAAGGATCATTCAGTTACGGTAGAATTCTCGCCTGCCATGTGGGAGATCCGGGTTTGATTCCTGGTACGTGCACGTCCCAAAACAAACAAACAAGTCAACAAATGGTGCTGTAATAAAGGGATATTCACTTGGAAAAAGAATGAAATGTGACCCCGCCATACAGCATACATATATAATTTGCTACATCCACTGACCTATTTATTCCCTGATGGTCTGGCAATTTCATGTCTCTTGCAGGCTGTAGCATGGGCACAACTGGCTGGCACAACAAGTGACCACCAGGGACACAGTGGTAAATTTTCCTCCCCCTCCCCACCTGGGATTGGAATGAATAAATTGAGCTGCCCCTAAACCTTAGTGTCTGAGTGCACTTCTTGATTATCAGTGAATGCTCTGCATGCCATACTTTTTTTTAAACATTTGTTCCCCCTATTATTTATTTATTAGTCCATGTTTTTTACTCATCTGTCAATATCATAGATAAAAGGAGCATCAGACACAAGGTTTTCACAATCACATAGTCACATTGCAAAAGCTTTATCATTGTACATTCATCTTCAAGGAACATGACTACTGGAATACAGCTCTACAGTTTCAGGCACTTCCCTCTAGCCTCTCTAATTCGCCTTAAACTAAAAAGGGGATAGCTATAAAATGCGTAAGAATAACCTCCAGGATAACCTCTCGACTCCATTTGAAATCTCTCAGCCACTGATACTTTATTTTGTCTCATTTCTCTCTTCCCCCTTTTGATCGAGAAGGTTTTTTCAATCCCTTGATGAGGAGTCCCAGCTCATTCTAGGATTTTGTCCCTTGTTGTCAGGGAGGTTTACACCCCTGGGAGTCATGTCCCATGTAGAGATGGGGAGAGTGGTGAGTTTGCTTGCCATGTTCATACTTTTTTTAATTAGAGAAGTTGTGAGTTTACAAAACAATCATGCACAAAATACAGCATTCCCATACACCACCCATGAGCAACACCTTGCATTGATGTGGAAGGTTTGTTTCTATTAATGATAGCACTTTCTAAATTAAATCGTACTATTTTTTAACGGTAGTTACCTTTATCACAATTGAATGAAAGATTATCAAAATAGTTCTATCATCCATTATTTACATTATATATTTCCCCCATATTCTACCTTATCACCACTTTGAATTAGTATTGTGCAATTGTTATAATTCACAAAAGAACATTCTTAAAGTTGTACTATTAACTATAGCTCATCATCTACAATAGGGTTCACTTTGTGGTAACCTCCTATGTTTTATCTTTTTTTTTTTTTTTTTGGCATGGGTAGTGTTCTAGTTTGCCAAAGCTGCCAGAATGCAACACACCAGAGATGAATTGGCTTTTAATAAAAGTGAATTTAGTTTAAAACATATAGTTCTTCAGAGGAAAGACAGCTAACTTTCATCAGAGGTTCTCCCTTACACGGGAAGGCACAGTGTGATTTCTGCTGGCCTTCTCTCCAGGCTTCTGAGTTCCAACAGCTTTCCCAGGGGTGCTTCCTTTCTGCATCTCCAAAGGCCTGAGCTGAGCTGCAAGTGCTAAGATGAGGTTTGCTGAGCTGCTTGGGCTGTGTTGCGTTGAGTTCTCTCATTTAAGCATCCAGCCAATTAAATCAAACCTCATTCATTGCAGCAGACACTCCCCGTAGCTGACTGCAGATGTAAGCAGCGACAGATCAGCTTCACATGCCATTGGCTCATGTCCATAGCAAGAGAACTAGGCACCTTCACCTGGCCAAGTTGACACCTGAACGTAACCGCCAGAGGCAGGCTTTGAGAGTTGAACCCAGGTCTCTGGCATGGCAGGCAAGAATTCTGCAACTGAGCCACCATTGCACCGCCCCCTATATTTTATCTTTTAATTTTTATTCTAGTAATATATACATTCTAAGGTGCTTTTTTTTTTTTTTACCACAATCACCTGTATAGTTCATTGGTATTGATTACACTCACAACAATGTGCTATCATCATCACCACCCTTATCCAAACCCTTACATCAGCCTAAATAGAAATTCTGTAGAAGTTAGCATCAACTCCTTATTAGCTAACCCCAATATATCTCTTGGTAACCTATACTCTAGATTTTAACTCCAAGGGTTTGATCACTATACTTAGTTCATATTAGTGAGACCATACAATATTTGTCCTTTTCTTTCTGGCTTATTTCACTCACATAATATCCTCAAAGTTCATCCATGTTGTTGCATGTATCAGGACTTCATTCCTTTTTACAGGTGAGTAATATTCCATTATATGTCTATATACCACATTTTGTTTATCTGTTCATTGGCTGATGAACATTGGGTTGATTCCATCTTTTGGCAATTGTGAATAATGCTCCTGTGAACACTGGTGTGCAACTATGTGTTCACATCCCTGCTTTTAGTTTTTCTCAGTATGTACCTAGTTGCAGGATTTGTGGGATCACATAGTAATTCTGAACTAAATATTGGTATAGAATAGTATTAGGGTTCTCTAGGGAAAAAGAACCAACAAGAGATATCTATAAATAGTATGAAATTGTATAAAGTCTCTCTCATGCAACTGTGGATATACACAAGTCCAAATTCTGAAGGGAAAGCTGCAAGCTGGCACTCTGATGAAGGTCTTTGGTAAATTCCCTAGGAGAGGCTGGCTGGCTAAAGTAGAGATAAAAATTCTCTCTTCTGACTGCTGAAGTCATCATCTTTCCCTTCAAAGTCTTCAACGGATTGGATTAAAGTCTCATTGCAGAAGGCAGTCTCCATAGTTGATTGTAGATGTGATCAACCATGGATGAAATCAACTGACTGATGATTTAAGTTCACAAAATGTCCTCACAGTAATGGTTAGCCCAGTGTTTGCTTGACCAGATAACTGGGCACCATCACCTGGCCAAGTTGACACATGAGCCTAACCATCACATTCCACCTTTGTCTACTTGGTAGCTATACACATCACTTTAAACTATACTTAATCTCTAAATAGAAAACAACAACAGACATATTTTTCACCTACCAATATTCAACTTACCTGCATACAACTGGAAATGCAGGAAAATCTCTCCAGAATAAGGTGCAAGTCCTTGGGTAATATTCACTCTTAAACGTGATATCCTATAACTTATTCTATGACATGAACTATACAACTTATGTCATATGATAAGGGGATAAGATAGAGAAGAAAACAAAGATATTTGCTTTATGTACAAATACAAACATACTCATAAAACAAGAAAAAAATATTCATACTATCACAGTCCTCATTTCTGTTATGGGTCATGTGGTCATAGTTCATATTTACCACTACCTTCTTCCACTATACATTCCATATTCTTTTTTTTAATTAATTTTTTAAAAAATTACAAGAAAGAAAGGCAAACATTATTAACATTTGCTTATTCCATTCTACATATATAATCAGTAATTCACAATATCGTCACATAGTTGCATATTCATCATCATGATCATTTCTTGGAACATCAGTTCAGAAAAAGACAACAGAAAAATAAAATGAAAACAGAAAAAAATTATACATACCATACCTCCCAACCCTCCCCTTCATTGATCACCAGCATTTCAAGCTAAATTTATTTTAACATTTGTTCCCCCATCATTCATTTTTATTCCATATGTTCTACTTGTCTGTTGACAAGGTAGATAAAAGGAGCTTTTTACCTTCAGCAAGCACCTCAACTGGCCATGGTTATTTGCCTGGTGAGGTGGCCCAGAGAACTTCATTCCTGAAGTTTCTGGGCCATTGGTAGTCTTGCCTGAATTGGGTTGTTGCAGTTTTCCATTGACTTTAATCACAGGTCACGGTATTACTAAGAGACACACGAGGGGATCTCCTGTATTCCAGGAAAACTCTTCTTTACCTCCATTGTATAGTTGCAGCCCTGTTTTCTCTTGATACTCAAGATCAGTCACACCAGCCAGTTCCGTAATCCCCTTCCTTGCGGTTGATTCAGAGGCAAGAGAAGCCCTAGATGGCCAGGTGGCAGTCTTAACAACGTTCAGTGGAATCATTGCTGTTTCTATTGGTGGGAGCATTTCTTTTGGAACTAAGATGTGTAGACCAGCAGAGCTTAAGACTGAAGGGTCAGGAAGCAAAAATTTTTCTAGTGGGACACCAGGAGTGGTAGTGAGTGGTGCCACTCCCATTTCCACCCCTTGATTCCTGGCTATGGGAGAAGCAGCACCATAGAATGGATGCCGATTCAGAGCATACATAACCTCCTGTAGAACACTGACCCAGCCCTGCAAGGTACTGCCACCTAGTAGGTGCCGTAATTGAATCTTTGAAAGGCCATTTCACCGTTCTATCAACCCAGCTGCCTCTGGATGATGGGGAACATGGTAAGACCAGAGAATTCCATGAGCATGTGCCCATTCCCTTCATTTGCTGTGACTTGGCTTCCTTAAGCATCGCTGTGTGGATAAGGCATTCTGTAAGTCTATAGAGGGTAGGTTTTGTGGAAGCATTGTTTGCAGGGAAGGCACACAATGTGTCTGTTCCAGTTACAACAAATTGCTACTCCTTCCATGATGGAAGTGGTCCAGTGTAATCAACCTGCCACCAGGTAGCAGGCTGTTCACCTTGGGGAATGGTGCCATATCGGGGAGTCTTTCCTGCTGACAGATTGGGCACTCAACAGTGAATGCAGTCAGGTCGACCTTGGTGTATAGAAGTCCATGTTGCTCAGCCCATGCATAATCTCCATCCCTACCATTATGGCCACTTAGTTTATGAGCCCATTGGGCAATGACTAGAGTGGCTGGGGAAAGAGGCTTACTGGTATCCAGACAACAGGTGATCTTATTCACTTGATTATTAAAACCTTCCTCTGCTGAAGTCACCCTCTGGTGAACATTCACATAGGACACAAATATCTTCTTGTTTTTTGCCCAATCAGAAAGGTCTAACCACATACCTCTTCCCCAGTCCTCCTTATCACCAATCTTCCAGTCATACTCCTTTCAAGTCCTCATCATTCAGTTAAACCAGAAGCATAAGCCCATGAGTCAGTACACAAATGCATCTCTGGCCAGTTTACCTTGCAAGCAAAATGAACAACCAGGTATACTCCTCGAGATTTGGCCCACTGGAAGTATTTTCCCTCACCACTGTCCTTCAGGGACATCCCAGAAAGGGACTATAGTGCTGCCGCTGTCTGCTTTCAGATGGAACCTGCATATCATGCAGAACCATCTGTAAACCAGGCCTGAGTTTTCTCTTCATCAGTCAATTGACTGCAAGGAACTCCCCAAGAGGCCATAGTTGTGGGCCAAGAAAGAGAAGGTAATGTGGCAGAAGTGGGGGCCACAGGCATTTGGGCCACTTCCTTACGTAACTTACTTGTGCCTCAGGACCTGCTCGAGCCCTATCTCGTATATACCATTTTCATTTTATGATGAAGCGCTGCTGCACACACCCAACTTTATGGCTTTGTGGGTCAGACAACACCCAGCTCACGATAGGCAACTCAGGTCTTGTGGTAACTTGGTGGGCCATGGTTAAGCATTTAGTCTCTACTAAGGCCAAGTGACAGGCCAAAAGCTGTTTCTCAAAAGGAGCATGGTTAGCTGCAGAGGATGGCAAGACTTTACTCCAAAATTCTAAGGGCCTGTGTTGTGATTCTCCTGTAAGGGCCTGTCCAAGGCTGCTGACAGCATCTCTATTTGTCACAGACATTTCCAGCACCATTGGATCTGCTGGATCATATGGTCCAAGTGGCAGAGCAGCTTGCACAGAAGGCTGAACCTATTGCAGAGCCTTCTCTTGTTCTGGTCCCCACTCAAAACTAGCAGCTTTTCTGGTCACTTGGTAAATGGGCCAGAGTAGCACACCCAAATGAGGAATATACTGTCTCCCAAATCCAAAGAGGCCAAGTAGGCATTGTGCCTTTTTTTGGTTGTAGGAGGGGCCCAGATGCAACAGCTTATTCTTCACCTGAGAAGGGATATCTTAACATGCCTCACAACACTGGACACCTAGAAATTTCACTGATGTGGAAGGCCCCTGTATTTTTGTTAGATTTATCTCCCATCCTCTGACATACAAATACCTTACCAATAAGTCTAGAGTAGTTGCTACTTGCTCACTAGGTCCAATCAACTGATATCATCAATATAATGGACCAGTGTGATGTCATATGGGAGGGAGAAAGGATCAAGGTCCCTGCAGATGAGATTATGACTTAGGGCTAGGGAGCTACTAAACCCCTGAGGTAGGACAGTGAAGGTATTCTGCTGGCCTTGCCAGCTGAAAGCAAACAGTTCCTTACTAACAGCTATTGAGAAAAAAACAAAAACATTGCCAGATCAACAGCTGCATATCAGTACCAAGATGTGTTGGTTTGCTCAAGTAATGACACCACATCTGGTACAGCAGCTGCAACTGGAGTTGCCACCTGGTTGAGTTTATGATAATCCACTGTCATCCTCCAAGACTCATCTGTTGTTTGCACAGGCCAAATAGAGTTGAATGGAGATATGGTGGGAATTATCATCCCTGCATCCTTCAAATCCTTGATGGTGATTCTAATCTCTGCAACCCCTCCAGGAATGTGTTATTGCTTTGATTTACCATTTTGCTAGGTAGAGGCAGACCTAATGGCTTTTCCTTGTTTTTTTCCTACTGTAATAGCTCTCACTACACAAGTCAGGGAACCAATGTGGGGATTCTGCCAGTTGCTGAGAATGTCGATTCCAAGTATGCATTCTGGAACTAAGGGAATGACCACAGAATGGGCCCGGAGACCCTCTGAATTCACTGTGAGATGGACCTAAGCTAAAACCCCATTGATCACCTGACCTCCATAAGCTCTTACTCTGACTGGTGAATCACAGTGACATTTTGGGTCTCCCGGAATTAACGTTACTTCTGAGCCAGTGTCTAATATTCCCTGAAATATCTGATCATTTCCTTTTCCCCAGTGCAGAGTTACCCCCGTTAAAATGCTGTAGGTCTCTTTGGGAAAGGCTAGGACAAAGATTAACAGTGTAAATATCTGGCAGTATAGCAGGGTCCTTCTCTAAGGCGATCTAGCCTTTCCTTCATTTAAGGGGTCTGGGTCTGTAAACTGTCTCTCCTGGTACCAAAATCTGGTTCCGTTTGCTAAAGCTGCCAGAATGCAATATACAAGAAATGGGTTGACTGTTACAAAGGGGATTTATTAGGTTACACATTTGCAGTTCTAAGGCCATCAAAATGCCCAAATTAAGGCATCAAGAGGAAGATACCTTCTTTCAGGATAGGCTGCGGGAATCCTGGGTTCCTCTGTCACATGGGAAGTCAAATAGTGACTTCTGTCAAAAATGTCTCTGGGATTTTTTCTCTCAGTGTCTCTCAGGATGTTTTCTTTCTAAGCTCTCTCTCTTGTGAGGACTAGAGTAGAGAATTAAGACCCACCTTGAATTGGTTGAATCACATCTCCATGGAAACAACCTTATCAAATGGTCCCACCCACAACAGGTCTGCCCCCACAAGAATGGATTAAAAGAACATAGTCTTTTCTGGGGTACATAACAGGTTCAAACCAGCACATTGCACTCTCTGGACCCCCCAAAACATTTTCTTTCCAAATGCAAAATACATTCATTCCATCACAATATCACAAAAGCTTAAATCATTTCAGTAACTATAAATAAGTACAATGTATTATAAAAATCAATTACAGGCATGGTTTGTCCTAAGGTAAAATTCTCCTCCAGCTGTGGATCTTTGAAACTTAGAACAAGTTATCTGTTTCCAATATACAAACAAGGGGCAGTCATAGGATAAATATTCCCATTCCCATCATGAGAAATTGGAAGGAAAACAGGGTTCAAAGTTCCCACACAGTTCCAAAAACCCACAGGGCAAATTACATTAGATTTAAAAGTCTGAGAGTCATCTATAGAATGACATTTTATCCTTGCAGCTTGAGAGAGTGGCAGTCCCATCTTCTCCAAGAGCTTACACAGCAGCCCTGTTCTTTCCAAACATGGGGGTGAGAGTTGCAACATCGGGGAGCATTTGGGAGACCACTTTGTTCTCCATTCCACCTCCTCAAGCATCTGGGTGGCACCCAGACTCTCTGCCATCTCCAAGACAGGAGATGAACAATGAACAGTGGGATCATGACCACGTTTTCCCCAATCCCTGGGGAATGTGTCCCACCTTCTCTGTGGCCTGGGGCAGCACACACTTTCTGAACAATGGGGTGGAAGGCCCACCCTCTGCAAATTCCAGGGCAAATTTATATGCATGGGTGGGTCTCCACATGCATGGGTGAGTCCGCTCTCCTGGCCCGAAATTTCTTGGCTCCAGACCTTAGCTTCCATGGTCCTGCCTCTGAAGTAATTTTTCCTTCAATCTGTCCCTTTTAGTTCAAGCTGGCAGTGTTTCCATTCATACAGATCTCACAAAAAATTTGTCAGTTTTCCATGCAGCATACAGGGGTCCTGACCATCAGACAATAGGGCTTTTCACAAATCCTTTTTTAATAACTCTATTTCCAATCCTGACTTGTCCTGACATGACTGACTAGAGGCAAAAGTCCTCATCGGAAGTATCTTTCGAGTTCATATTTCTACCAACAGTCTCTTTAAAGCACCCTAGGCTTTTCCTATCAAGCATATCAGAATTCTTCATTAATCTTCCCGTTATCCATTTATAACACCATTCTAGTATTTTTGGCACCTGCAAATTGCAGCACCCCACTCCTCTGGTACCAAAGTCTTTATTAGTGAGGGTTCTTTAGGGAAATAGAACTAATAGGAGATATCTGTAAATACTATGGAATGTTATAAAAGTATCTCATGCAACTGTGGGGATGCATGAGTCCAAATTCCACAGGGCAGGCTGCAAGCTGGCACTCTAACGAAGGTCTCTGAAGAGGCCCTGGAAGAGGCTGGCTGGCTGAAGTAGAGATGAAAGTTCTTTCTTCTGACTGCTGAAACAGTTACCTTTTCCTTAAAAGCCTTCAACTGACTGGATTAAATCTCTCTCATTGTGGGAGACATTCCCCTTAGTTCATCGTGGTTGTAACCAGCCATAGATGCAATCAACTGACTGATGATTTAAATCCACGAAATGCCCTTGCAGTAATGGTTAGGCCAGTGTTTGCTTGACCAGACAAATGGGCTCCATCACCTGGCCAAGTTGACACATAAACCTAACCATCATACTTAGCTTTCTGAGGAACTGCAAAAACAGCAGCTGCAGCATTTTACATTCGTACCATCAACAAATGAGTGATCCTATTTCTCCACATCCCCTCCAACACTTGTAGTTTTCTGTTTGTTTGTTTTTTTTAATAGTGACCATTCTAGTAGGTGTGAAATGATGTCTCATTGTGGTTTTGATGTACATTTCCTTAATAGCTAATGATGTTGGGCATCTATTCACATGCTCATTTGTATTTCCTCTTTGAAGAAATGTCTATTCAAGTATTTTGCCAATTTTTTAATTGGGTTGTTTGTTTTTTTATTGTTGAGTAGTAGGATTTCTTTATATATTGTGGATATTAAACCCTTATCAGCTATGTGGTTTCCAAATATTTTCTCCCCTTGAGTAGGTTGTCTTTTCACTTTCTTGACAAAGTCCTTTGATATCCAAAAGTGTTAGTTTTGAGTAGGTGCCATTATCTGTTTTAATTTCATTGCTTTTGCTTTGGATGTAAAATCTAAGAAACTGTTGCATACCACAAAATCTTGAAGATGCTTCCCTAACATTTTCTTTTAGGAGTTTTGTAGTCCTGGTTCTTATATTTAGGTCTTTGATACATTTTCAGTTAACTTTTGTATATGGTGTGAGATAGGCATCTTCTTTCATTCTTTTGTATATGATTATCCAGTCCTCTGAAACATTTGTTGAAGAGACTGTTCTTTCCCAGTTGAGTGGACTTGGCAGCTTTGCCAAAAATCAATTAACTATAGACATAAGAGTTTATTTCTGAATTTTCAATTCTATTCCATTGGTCAATATATCTATGCTTGTGCCAGTACCCTGCTGTTTTGACTACTGTAGCTTTGTAATATCCTTTTCAGTTAGGACGTGTAAGACTTCTAATTTCATTCTTCTTTTTCAAGATGTTTTTGGCTATTTGGGCCCCTTACACTTCCAAATAAGTTTGATAATTGGCTCTTCCATTTCTGCAAAGTAGGCTTTGGAATTTTGATTGGGATTGTGTGGAATATATAAATCAATTTGAGTAAAATTTACATCTTAATAGTCATCCGATCCATGAACACAGAATGCCCTTCCATTTATTTAGGTCTTCTTTGATTTCTTTTAGAATTATTTTGTAGTTTTCTGTGTACAAGTCCTTTATATCTTTGATTAAATTTATTCCAAGATATTTGATTCTTTTAGCTGCTATTGTAAATGCAATTTTTTCTTGATTTCTTCCTCAGATTGTTCATTACTAATGTATAGAAATCCTACTGAGTTTTGCGTGTTGATCTTGTATCCTGTCACTTTATTAGCTCTAATAGATTTTTCAGGACTTTGTATTTATAGGATTATGCCATCCACAAACATGAAAGTTTACTTCTCCCTTTCCTATTTGGATGCCTTTTCTTTTTCTTGCCTGACTGCTCTGGCTATATGGAAAGCTTTCAATCTTTTGCCATTGCATACAATGTTAGCTCTGGTTTTTTTATATATGCCCTTTAATATGTTGAGGAAGTCTCCTTCTATTCTTATCTTTCAAAGTACTTTTATAAATAAAGGATGCTGGATTTTGTCAAATGCCTTTCCTGCATCAAATGAGATGATCATGTGGTATTCCCTCTTCATACTGTTAACTTAGTGCATTATATTAATTGATTTTCTTGTGTTGAATCACTCTTACATACTCGGGATAAAACCCACTTGATCATGGTGTGAGTTTTAATTTAATGTGCGGTTGGATTCTATTTGCAAATATTTTGTGGAGGATTTTTGCACCTATATTCATAAGATAATTGGTCTGTGATTTTCTTTTCTTTTAGTATCTTTATCTGGCTTTGGTACTAGGAGGATGTTGGCTTCCTAGAATGAGTTAGGTAGTGTCCCTTACTCTTCAATTTGTTGGGAGAGTTTAAGAAGGATTGGTATTAATTCTTCTTGGAATGATTGGTAGAACTCCCCTGTGAAGCCATCTGGTCCTGGGCTTTTCTTTGTTGGCAGATTTTGATGACTGATTCAATCTCTTTACTTGTAATTGGTCCATTGAGGTCTTCTATTTCTTCTAGAGTCAGTAGGTTGTTAGTGTGTTTCTAGGAATTTATTCACTTTATCTAGGTTGTCTAATTTGTTGGCATAGAGCTGTTCATAGTATTCTCATACGATTCTTTTTATTTCTGTGCAGTCAGTAGTAATGGTCCCCCTCTCATTTCTGATTTTATTTGCATCTTCTCTCTGTTTTTCTTTGTCAGTCTAGCTAAGAGCTTGTCTATTTTATTGATCCTCCCAAAGAAACAACTTTTGGTTTTCTTAATTCTCTCTATTGTTTTTACACCACTCTTGAGAAAAAGGTTTAGGTATATTGCACCTGGAAAAGATTTGGAAAAGAGAGAAAGATTAGCACTGGTTATCTTTTAGATTTAACCTGGTATTAACATGATAACTTGGTTCTCTGTACATGCAGCTTACAAGCTGATAGATGAGACAAAGGCAGAAACTAGAATTATAAAACGGTGGTCTAATAGATGCAGCTAAGCTTATTTCAATGCAGTTATTAATATGTATATTTTGTAGAAAATGAAAAATCTGGGGCAAATGCTGGAGTTGAACAGAATGTCAGTGCAACAGACATAATCAGGGACTGTCCTGGACAAATTTGACCGTCAGTCCCCCCACAATGGTATAAAGGCTGGGGGTCTTCCTTCCAATACTGTTCATAAGAGCTTTTAAACTGCAGTATTCCTATCCTTCACCATGAGTTTTCTCCTCTCCTGGTCTCTTCACCCATTCTGCCTATGGAAATGAATAAAATGAATGAATGAAAATGTTTAACACCCTTCCTTGACACACTGCATCTCCCTCTTGCTACAGCCCTAGCTTCTTTTTAAAAAAATATTTTTATGAGAAATATCCACACACATAACAGTCCAACCATACTATCCAATCAATGGCTCACAATATCATCACATAGTTGTGTATTCTTCACCATGATCATTTTTAGAACATTCGCATCACTCCAGAAAAAATAAAAAGAACTCATATATCCCATGCCCCTTACCCCTCCCTCTCAATGGCCCACAGTATTTCAATCTACCCAGTTTTTACCCTTTATCTCCCCCTATTATTTATTTACTTTTATCCTTTTTTTTCCCCACTCTTCTGTCCATACCCTGGATAAAAGAAGCATCGTACACAAGGTTTTCACAATCACATAGTCACATTGTAAAAGCTACATAGTTATACATTCTCCGAGAATCAAGGCTACTAGAACACAGCTCAAGTTTCAGGTACTTCCCTCCAGCCACTCCAATACACCATAAATTAAAAAGAGATATCTATATAATGCATAAGAATAACTTCCAGGATAACCTCCTGACTGTTGAAATCTCTCAGCCACTGAGACTTTATTTTGCCTCATTTCTCTCTTCCCACTTTTGGTCAAGAAGGCTTTCTCAATCCCATGATGCCGGGTCTTGGCAAATCTCAGAAGTTCTGTCCTCCATTGCCAGGGAGATTTATACCCCTGGGAGTCATGTTCCATATAGAGGGGAGGGTATCACCTGCCAAGTTGGCTTAGAGAGAAAAGCCACATCTGAGCAACAGAAGAAGTTCTCTGGGGATGACTCTTAGGCATAATTATAAGTAGGCTTAGCCTATTCTTTGCAGGAATCAGTTTCATAGGGGCGAACCCCAAGATTGAGGGCTCAACCTATAGAATTGGTTGTTCCCACTGCTTGTGAGAATATCAGAAATTCTCCAAATGGGGAAGTTGAATATTTCCTCATTTCTCCCCAGTCCCCCAACAATAATGTTGCATAATTGGTGATGTTAATTACAATCGCTTGATTAAGGCAGTCTGCCAGATTTCTGCAGTATAAAGTTACTACTTTTCCTTTTGTGATTAATATATAATTTGAGGAATGGCCCTTTAAGGCTAAGTATATATCCCGATCCTCATCAAACTTTCTCCCCATTGATTTGAAATGCATTAATGATTCTTTCCTGAAACAATTATTACTGGGCTGTTTGTTGACTGTTGATTTTTCCATTACCATCATTTCCTCTTCAGTGGGAACACTAATGTAATAAAGAGCTTCTCCTTTACCCCATTTATTATTTATTAACCTCTTCACTTACACCAGCATAGACTCAGGGATTCCTGTTTTATCCTATAGGCAATGATCCATTGGTAACGTTATTTCCCTTTTGCCCCAATTTCACAAGGTTTGGCTACTGGGAGTCCTTTGTGTTGGCTCCTGCATCCTTTTGACACTTCCCCATCATTCCTTGAACATTTTCTTCATTTATGGCACCATAAAATATTCCAGGTTCATCCTGTACTTTCCCTGCCTGTGCCTTGGAATCAGCTATTTTTCCAAAGAGCTCTGGTTTCTTTTATTGGAGAATAATATTAGAAACCAAGATCTGAGCCCTGGGTCATATAACATTTAAATTATGGTGGTAAAAATAAATGCTGGAAGATGCCATGGGAATTGGGGCCCTGGCCCTGGAGGTGCTTCCCTAAAGGGACGGTCCTGAAGACTGTGTGGTGGGCAGTCATCTAGGGCGGCGCTGTCCCCTACTCCTTCAATCTCATATGTGTTTTAACCAGGAAAAGTGTGATAGCACATGAGTAACTGAAGCAATGAATAAATACTTCAGATGTCTTCTTGCAGCAAAGGTCTATAGGTGTTGTGGTTATTTTGTATCTTACATGTTCTCCAATTCTTAGAATTAAATAAACCTCTACTTCTTCACATACACACACATATACCAAAAAATCTATGCTCTAAGAAGTGTCTTATAATGAGATTTTGTAAAAACTAAGGTTTAAAGTTTAAAGAATGCCACCTACTGTTACGTAGTAAACATTTATGTTTAAATATGTCTATTTGAATATTTAAATATTTATGTATCAATATATTAAAATAATTCTTTTCATTAGTTGTAAGTTTATAGAAAAATCATGCAAAAAATGCAGACTTTCCATATACCTCCCTATTATTATCACCTTGTATTAGCATGGTACATTTGTTACAATTGATGAAAGAATATTATTATAACTGTACTATTAATTATAGTCCAGGGTTTACATTAGGGTTCATTGTTTGTGTTGTACAGTCCTATGGTGGTTGTTTTTTTTTAAATTTTCATTCTTAAAATATATACTACCTAATATTTCCCCTTTTATCCACATTCAAATATATATAATTCAGTGCTGTTAATTGCATTCACGATGTTGTGCTACCATCACCACTATCCAATAATTCTTGTTTTTTTTTTTTTGCTTAAAGAACAGGAATTTACTAGCTCATGGAGAAGTCCAAAATCAAGGCATCAGCAAGGCAATGCTTTCTCCCAAAATACTGGGTTGGCTGCTGGCGATCTTTAGATTTCCCTCGGGTTTTCTGACACATGGCAGTGGCATGTTCTCCTTTTTCTTCTGGGTTCCACTGACTCCTAGTTTCTTTTTTCTCCAGCGGCATCTCTCTGTGGCCTTCTCTATAAAGTCTCCAGTAATAGGATTCGGATCCATCTGAATCAGTTGGCCACACCCTAGCCAAAAATAATCTCAAGAGAGGGGTCTATTTATAAGAGGTCACAGCCTTAAGAATGGAGTAAGGTTAAGAACATGTTTTTCTGAGTTGCATAACTCCAAGCTACCACGTTTTTCTCCCCCCTAAAATACCCCTCCCCATATTTTTATCTTTAACATGTCTGCTGCTCTTGTTGAGCACAACTTTTAGCTGTCTTAAACAAAAAATGCCTCATAATCTTAACCAGACCAAATTTCATTTTTACCTAGATTCCCAAGGGAACATCTGCCCTTATTGTTGATTCATTGATCCTTTTTCAATTTCAGCTCTTGATCCTGCTGTCTTGACCTCATTCAAGCTGCCTTCCTTGTCTACCTTTATCATAGTAAAACCTCTTAAAGGCCCAGTTCTGTACATTGATGATGCCAAGAAAGCCCTTTTTATTCCAAGATGTCTCTAAGGACCTTTGAGTCAGATAAACCAGGGTCAAATTCCAGCTTCACTATTCATTAGCTGTGCAACTCTAAACAAATTCTCTGAGTTCAGTTTCCTACTCTCTAAACCATATACCACCCAATAATTCTTAATCGGTTTTTTTTAGAGACCCTTATGAATAAATAATAGAGAGAAACGGTAGCTCAGAAAGAAAAAATATGAGTATGCATTGAGTATACAGTTTGTTCTCCATGTGAAGCAATAAAGAATTATGTGCTTTTACACAGAATGCAGAAGGTTTTTGCTTTACCCAACTTAAATGTGTACTCCCAAAAAGGTCTGCCATGCATATGTGCTGCATTTGAGTGTTTCTACCTATAGAAAATAGAAAAATAAGCAAACAATAATAAAGATTCTTTCTTTCTAGAGAAGCTAAAGTCCCTAAGGTTTGTTAGCCTTGTTATTATTATAGCCAAGGCTGTGGGTATTTTGAGTTTTCAGGCATATGCAGGCTGATCTGACATTGCAGTTTTCTTCTATTTCTTTTTTTTTTTATAACTTTTTATTGTATAGTATAATATATATATACAAAGAAAAAAATAAAAAGCAATAGTTTTCAAAGCACTCTTCAATAAGTAGTTATAGGACAGATCCCAGAGCTTGTCATGGGCTACTATACCATAATCTCAGATTTTTCCTTCTAGCTGCTCCAGAATATAGGAAGCTAGAAGGAAAAATATTTTTTCATCATCACAATCGACTTTTTCTTTTTGTGAAAATAACATATATACAAAAAAGCAATAAATTTCACTTTAAAGCACAGCACCACAATTAGTTGTAGAACAGATTTAAGAGTTTGGTATGGGTTACAATTCCACAATTTTAAGTTTTTACATATAGCTGCTCTAAGATACTGGAGACTAAATGAAATATCAATTTAATGATTCAGCAGTGATATTTGCTTGTTAAATCCAACCTTCTCTGTATATTTCCACCGTCACCTTTGATCTTTCTATTCAACTCTTTAGGGGTATTTGGGCTATGGCCATTCTAACCTTTTCATGTTGGAAGGGGCTATCAATATGGGGTAAGGAGATGTAACTAACTGATGAAATCGCATTTTATATTGCTCTTTTCCAGGATCAGGCCCCAAATTCAGAAACTGACCAAATATCTTAAATCCATAACCATCTTTGGTGCTCTCCTAGATAGCCCTAACACCAATGTGGCACCACAAGCAAAGGGGAAGATGTTTGAAATAAGTAGGAGTGATAGGTATACTACTGTATATATTCTTTTTATTCTTCATACTGAATGATGTTTTCCATTTTAACTTAATTTTATGTGTACATACTTATATTTTTACGAGTACAGTGGCATTACATTCACAATGTAGTGCTCCTATCACTTCCATCCATCAACAAAACTTTTCATCATCCCAAACAGAAACTCTGAATTCACTAAGCAATAAGTCTCCAGTTCCCCTTCCTCTAGTAACCTGTAACCTGTTCCCCTGGTAACCTGTAATCTACTTTCTGTCTCTACAAAGTGGCTTTTCTAGACATTTTGAATAAATGGAATCATGCAATATTTGTCCTTATATGCCTTGCTTATTTCACTTAGCATAATATGTTCATGGTTCATCCATGTTGTAGCATTTATTAGAACTTCATTCCTTTTTACAGCTGAATAATATTCTATTGTATGTGCACACCACGTTTCATTTACACATTCCTCCATTGATAGCTGTTTAAGTTGTTCCACCTTTTCGCTATTGTGAATTATGCTGTTATTAGCATTCATGTACACATATCTGTTTGAGACCCAGTTTTCAGTTCCTTTGGGTTTATAATTAGGAGTGGAGTAGCTGAGTCAAATGGCAATTCTATGTTTTACTTTCTGAGGAAGTACCAAATTGCTTTCCACAGTGGTTGTGCTATTTTACATTCCCAACAGCAATGCAAGAGGGTTCCAATTTTTCCACATCCTCTCCAACACTTTTGATTTTCCATTTTTTAAATATCCATACTTGCAGGTGAGAAGTGGTATCTCACTGTTGTTTTGATTTGCATTTCCCTAACTGCTCATGATGTAGAGCATCTTCTCATGTGCTTATTGGCAATTTGTATATCTTCTTTGGAAAAAAAATCTGTTCAAGTACTTGCCCATTTGTAAAATATAATTTTATTGAGCTAACTTCACACACATACAATCCATCCAAAATATACAATTAATTGTTCACAGTATCATCACATAGTTGGGTATTTGTCATCATGATCATGTTTAAAACATTTGCATTATTCCAGAAAAAGAAATAGAAAGAAAAAAGAAAAACCCATACATTCCACACCCCTTACCCTCCCTCTTACTGGCCACTAGTATTGCAGTGTCCCCATTTTAAGACTTAAAATAGAGATAGGTTAACTAAGACAATGTAGCATCAGTGGAAAAAAACAAAACATTCAGACGTAGATCCATATAAACACAGGAAACTGAGTTTTGTTTTGTTTTGTTTTTGGTAATATAGTTATACAACCACTATCAAAGATCAGGGCTATTGGATTACAGTTCAACAACTTCAGGTATTTCCTTCTGGCTATTCTAAAACACTAGACACTAAAAAGAAACATCTATATAATGAGTCAGTAGTCACAGTCATTTGTTAAATCCTACTTTCTCATTTACACCTCCTTCTTCTCATTTGATCTTTCTCTCAATCTTCAGGGAAATCTGGGCTATGACAATTTTAAGTTCTTCATGCTGAAAAGGGGTGCTGACCTTCTGGAGTAGAGAAATGAACCTGGTTGTTGTGCTTGGAGAGGCTGGTACCTCCGGGTTTCAGAACTTATCTGTCCTAGGCTTAATCTGGAGGCTTTAAGTTTCTGAAAAAATAAACTTACAAATAAAGAAACTTTTATAGAGTCTTAAATAGAGCCCAGAGCCTAGGGTTTTCAGGAATACTGTTCACTGGGGCATGGCATACTGTGGTAGTGTGAAATATCTGACTAAACCTTGCATAAGAGTAACCTCTAGAATGACCTCTTGACTTTTTTTTTTTTAAGTCTTTTAGCCACTGAAATTTCTTATTTTGTTCCATTTTTTCCCCACTTTGGTCATTCTCAAACTCACAATTCCAGTGCCATGGTCATCCCCGCGAGTCATGTCCCACATTTCTGGGGAGACTTACACCCCTGGGAATGTCCCACATGTGGGGGAGGGTAGTGAGTTTATTGCAGAGTTGGCTTAAATAGAGAGCTTCTACTCATTTTATATTGGTGTTGTTTGTCTTTCTGTTGTTGGGTTGTAGGGATTCCTTATATATTGTGGATATTATGCCCTTATCAGATATATGATTCACAACTATTCTCTCCAGTTTTGTGCTTTGATGTATTCTTAATTAGCATATAGTGAACTGTCATAACTCAGTCTCACAATATAGGGAAAGCTGCCAAGTCAAAGAAAGAAGTTCAACTTATTTCAGGTAAACTCTGTAAAGGTCGTGTTAGCATGTGAAATTGTATAATCTTTCAAGCAGGATAGTGACATTGATACTGATCAAACATGGGGCTCTCTGTCCAATGTGTATAACAGCCAATCTGTTACACTAGGGTTTCAAAGAGAGGAAGAATTTATTGTTAAGTGCGAAGCAGGAAATCAGAAGGCCTAGTGGCCTAAAAATCTGTCTCCTCAAACTGCAGTAACTCTGATGGTTTTATAGTATAATAAGATGGGCAGGCTTTAGAATAATGAATGTAGTGGCTTGAGATGACAAAGTTAGAGATGATCTAATTATTGAGCACATGCAGATTGATTACATGCCAGCTTTGTCTAGTAAGATAGTTTAGGAATTGGGGAGGGTTAGCTGTGGGCTGATTCAAGTTCCTTCATTAATAAACATTAGGGGCTGTCTTTGTGATTACAAGGATAAGGGGCGTACAAGCAGGGCTAGTCACAAGGTTTTTAAAATCACAAGATAAAGACTATATAGTTATACATTCGTTATCAAAGATTAAGGCAGCTGGGCCACAGTTCAGTAATCTCAGGCATCTCACTTTGGTCATTTTACGATATACAAGAAAGTAAGAAAAGTATACAATGATTCAGTAATCATAATTTTTTTTATTAATCCTTAACTCTTGGTTACAACTTCTCCCTCTCCCCAATCTTGGGGGGATATCTGGGTGACGACCATTCATTCTAACTTCTTTATGCTGTAAAGGTGCATCAACATTATGGGGTAGAGGAATGAAACTGGGTGATGTTATTGGAGAGACTGGTACCTCTGGGTTTCAGGGATTATCTGGAATAGGAGTCATCTAAGGCTTTAATTATCTGAAAAAATAAACTTACAAGTAAAATTTTTTATAAAGTCTTAGATAGAGCCTGGGATATTCATTAGGGTTTTCAGGAACACTATTGCTTGGGGATTTGCATACCATGTCAGTTTGCAACATCTGGCTGAAACCTGCATAAGAGTAACATCTAGAATGACCTCTCGACTCTATTTGAAATGTCTTAGCCACTGAAACTTTATTTTGATTTACGTCTTTTCCCCCTTTTGGTAAAGAAAGCATTGCCAGTCCTCTGGGCCAGGGCAGGGCTCATCCCTTGGAGTCATGTCCTACATTTCCAAGGAGGCTTACTTCCCTGGCAGTCATGTCCTGCATAGAGGGGAAGGCAGTGAGCTTATCTGCATAATTTGGCTTAGAGAGAGGAAGACGACGCCTGAAATAAAAGAGGTTTGGAGGAGATGATAGCTTAGGTATTAATTATAATTAGGCTTAGATTTGCCATTACATACATAAGTTTCATAAGGGCAAGTTTCAAGATCTAGGGCTTGGTTTATTAAATTGGGAGCTCCTATTGCTTGAAAGAATAGGAGGAATTCCCAAGGAGGGGAAGTTTAATAGTTCCATACTTTCTTTCTCCAGTCCCTCAAGAGATCTTGCAAATATTTTTTTTTTCATTTTCCTTCCAAAACACTCTGAAATACATCAGGGTATCACATGAACTTGTAGAGAATATAAAGATCTCATTCCCTATTATAGGTTCCATGCCAAATAAAGCTGAATTATGTTGTCTAAATAAATTGACCAGAATGATTAAATCAGATAGTGAGCCATAGAAAATTAAAAATTTGGACAAAATAAATCTCTCCTCCTTTGTTCTCACACAGAAATTAAAGTCTTAAAATACATATAATATCATCATTTACCCTGTATTCTGATTTACTTTAGTTCTAACCAGATCAGTCTTATTCACATCCCTAATTGAAGCCTGATCTCTTTTTAAGCTTTTTAAACAGTTGTTATGGAGTAATGTTGCTCCCTTAGTAATTCCAGAGCATGAGAACTCTAATCTGAGTCCAGGCATCACACAGATATCCAAAGTTCAAGGGAGTTACTAGGTTACATACACTGGTAAAGCATCTCAGAATTTAGAAATAAAAAAGTTTAGGAACAAATGTGACCACTGTAAGAGTTTACAATCTAGGTCTTAATTTCCTTATGAATATTTTTAAAATGAAGTTATTTCTAGAAATAAAAAATATTTGACAGTAAACATATTTTGAAGTAATTAGTTACAGACTACAGCAGAAGTTTTGTTCTGTTTTATCCTTATACTTTTACTAGGGTTATATTTATTAACAGGTAGAAATACTTTATAGACTTGCCAACTTCTCTTTAAAGTACCTTTTTGTTGAAGATGAAACTCCAATTTGTAGCTGACTGTATGCATTTTTAGAGAAATATAAGAATAAAACAATGTAACTGATAAGGAAATTTGTTTCTGTGACATAATATTTTTTAAATAAAGAAAATTATGATTAATATTACTATACTGTTGTTTAGTATTATGCAGATCAGTATCAAGACGCAGCATGGACAGTGAGAACATTAAGCTTTAAGAATCTTATATAATTTCTAAATATATGAACAATATTTCTCTTACACAAATTTAACTAACAGAAGTTTAGAAAATCCCTTTTAATTTCCTATTTCCTGAACACCTCTTATTCAACTCATAATACATTAAACGAAACTATTTTCAGTACTTCACTTTTTACAAGGTGAAAGAATAAATCCTTTCTAACAGTTTGAAATAAAATGTCTTTTAGTGTTTGATATGTTAACAGAGAATATGTGTTTTTTAGACAAAATACTTAGAAGGTTTAGAAAATGTTTTCATAACTTTTCATTAAGAACAGACCAACAATTTAAGAAAATGTTGTTTCTTTTAACAGAGAGAAAATTAAATTTTAGTTTTGCATTAGTATATTATTTGATAATTAAGTTTATTAAATTTTAGTCAGCATTGACCACAACAGATAAAATTTGTTTCTATAACTTTTATATTCATTTAGATTTTGTTGTACATATTTCTGTTTTACATTCTGTGAAAACCAGTTATTTCTCTTTAGGACAAAACCACATCTTTAAATAAGCTTATTAAATTTTAGTCAGCATTGATTATGAAAGGAAAAATTCACTTTTATACATTTTCTACAACTTTCCATATTCATTCAGGCTTTGTCCTACACATCGAGGACAAAACCATACTCCTTTCTTTAACAAAACCAATCCTGAATACATTACGTACCTGCATACTTTGTTATCAAAAAGATCTTTAATATTGTCTTCAAACATTCTACAAAACATAATTATTCTTAAAGTTTGTTGCAATAGGCTAAGACCCCAGTCTTGGGGTTTGTTCATATGAAACTTAACCCCACAAAGCATAGGCCAAGTCTACTTAAAATTAGGCCTAGGAGTCATCCAAAGAGAACCGCTTTTGTTGCTCAGATGTAGCCTCTCTCTCTCAGCCAACACGACAAGCAAACTCGCTGCCCTCCCCTTCTCTACATGGGACATAACTCCCAGGGGTGTGGACCTTCCTGGCAACGTGGGACAGAAACCTTAGAATGAGCTGGGACTCAGTATCAAGGGATTGAGAAAACCTTCTCGACCAAAAGGGGGAAGAGAGAAATGAGACAAAATAAAGTGTCAATGGCTGAGAGATTCCAAACAGAGTTGAGAGGTCCTGGAGATTATTCTTATGCATTATATAGATATCACCTGTTTAGTTAAGGTGTAATGGAGAGGCTTGGAGGGAACAGCCTTGAAATGTAGAGCTGTGCTCCAGTACCCATGTTTCTTGAAGATGATTGTATAATGATATGGCTTTCGCAATGTGACTGTGTGATTGTGAAAGCCTTGTGTCTGATGCTCCTTTTACCTACCTTATCAACAGACAAGTAAAACAGATGGATTAAAAATAAATAAATAATAGGGGGAATAAATGTTAAAATAAATTTAGTAGATTGAAATGCTAGTGATCAATGAAAGGGAGGGGTAAGGGGTGTGGTATGTATGAATTTTTTTCTGTTTTCTTTTTATTTCTTTTTCTGAATTGATGCAAATGTTCTAAGAAATGATCATGATGATGAATATATAACCATGTGATGATTTGTGAGTTATTGATTATATAACAACTATGGAATGATAATATGGTAAGAATGTTTGTGTTTGTATGTGGTTATGTTTCATAAATAAATTTAAAAAATAAAGTTCTTTAAAATAACTTAATTTTATTAAAAGCAATTTTCCATTTTTCACTATCTTAAAGCTCTAATAGATATAATATTAGTTTATTTTATCAGTAAACTTGTATAAATTTAGGGAGAACATATTCAGGTGGAGTAAAATTGTATTTGTTTCATTCAAAAGTCAGCATAACAACAGGAATAGGACTAGACTTTGTCATTGCTTTTTTTTGGTAGTTATATTTGCTTTTTTCCCATTGGAGGTAAAAATTTTCTTTGTTTTTATGATACTTAAAAATTATGAACAATTTCAAAAGCATACTGACCATTGAGCTCTGGAAAAAATACTACAATTGTTTAATTTGTTCTAAGCAGAAATCTAGGAAAAACTTTTCTATATATCTCAAGGACATTTTTCTTTACGTATTGCTTTTAAATTTGGTAATTGGATTTTACTCAATTACTCTCATCCCAAGTTGTAATCATTTGTCTTCTGTGACTACTATTACAAAGGTATTTTTTTGGGGAAAAATAAATAAAATTGGGAAATTATAGGACAAACTATACAAAACATGGTCTAGTCTGTAACATTCTTTCTGTACTTGTCGTTTCTAATCTCTAGGCCCAGTAGAATGAATTTTAAAGCCAAACCTAGATCTCTCTCCCCACCCCACCCCCATCTTCTCTACACCCAGCACCTCTCCTGTAGCTGCCCCTACTGTTTACTTTTTCAGGAGAAGAGAGAAATAGGTAAGATAGAAAGAATGTGAAGGATTTCTTTTTCTTAGATTTTTCTTTCAAATAATTTTACCTATTTAGACGCTTGTATGACTTTCAATAGCAGGCTTTGAATTTTAGAGTCCACTTTCTTAAAAATCTCTACACATTACTGCTTCCTGAATCTTTTTGGCTCAGAGTAAAAAGGTCTGAGTATCGAGGCTTATAGGTTTGAATGACAAGATTGAATTTTTTGTTAAGCTCATTGAGTCTTTAGTAGGATTTGGGAACTAGGTCAAGCCAGGACACAAAGACGGAGGACAGGAGGAGTTTTAAAAAATATCAGAAGCTTAGTTTTCTTAATTTCTAGGACTCCTGGAATACTAATATAATTATTATATTTATTACACATTAGCATATATATTTATATATCTAAGCACTCATTTCTGCTTTCTTTTTTTTGCACTCACTTATTTGTAAGTAGTTTGAAGAGTTCTTTTAAGATTTTTTCATTAATTTGTTATTACCATCTGTAGGTATGAAACTGTACACTTAACGGACACAAATAGAGAGTCAGACATCCCAAAACACAAAACACAGAAATATACTTTTAAGAGAGACAAAAGATTGGATATACATCACCTCATCCCATTTCTGCTCTTTTGCAGAACAATTCTAACTGTAATACAGTGTTCTTTTATATAGAATCATTTCCAGGCCATTTCTCTCCTGATTCTAAATCATACTGAGGCCAGACCGTGCTACAGAAATAAACTACCATTTGTTTTTTTCTGTTATAGACTCATAACTAAAATCTTTCTAATTTTTCAAAATACAGCCCAAGGGGCTACTATATTCAGAAATGCTAGGAGAATCAGCGTTTCCTATTCTAAAGTTTCAGTAATCAGTAACCATTAGAAAGACATGAATGATATAAATACAGAAGACATTAAACACTTAATTTCATCAAATACTAATAAATTGCTGGATGATTCATTTTTCAAGAGTATACTCAACAGACAGAAAACACAAACGTGCCCAGGTCAGAGCAAGGGGGATTACCTTGGAATCGGGATCCAGGGCTCAAACCTAGGTACTGGGGATGCAAACCTCTGTACTAATTTCCTGATCCACTTTTACCTTTGGTGACCCACTCAACCACTCAGATATCTGAACCTGAAATTGGAAACTGTTTCTCTCTTTGAAGCTTAAAAGCACTGAGGGTCTGAAGTGCTGGCAGAGCAGAGAAACAACCAGTTGCCGAGCCTCTCAACTAAAAGTCTAGTGACAGCAAAAGGCTCAATTACCATGATTACCTGTCCTGCTGAGGCTCCAGAACTTCGGGCAGTCAGACTCCTTACTTCTTAGGGACCTGGTCCCACCAGAGTCGCCAAAATGATACCGATCAAACATGGGGCTCTCTGCCCAATGTGTATAACAGCCAATCTATGACACCAGGGTTTCAAAGAGAAAAAGGGTTTATTGCTAAGCATGAAACAGGAAATCAGATGGCCTATTGGCTTAAAAAAATCTGTCTCCCCTAACTGCAGTAACTCTGATAGTTTTATAGTATCAAAAGATGGGCAGGCTTTAGGATAATGAATGTAGTGGCTCCAAATGACAAAGATTGATTACATGCTAGCTTTGTCTAGTAAGATAGTTTAGGAATTGGGGATGGTCAGTTCTGGACTGACTCAAGTTCCTTCATTAAATAAACACTAGAGGTTGTCTTAGTGATTATAAGATTCTAAAGTTTTAAAACAGGATAAGGGGCGTATAAGCAGGGCCAGGAACAAGTTTTTACAATCACAAGATAAAGGCTATATAGTTATACATTCATTATCAAAGATCAAGGCAGCTGGGCCACTGTTCAGCAATCTCAGGCATCGTCCTTTGGTCATTTTATAATATACGTGAAAGTAAGAAAAGGATCTTTATAATGATTCAGCAATCACAATTATTTTCTAATTCTTAACTCTTGGTTACAGCATATTACAGTTCATTTCTAATGGCTAACCAGGTGATGGTCAACAAATTGACTTCTAAGGAAGATTTTATGGCTATGTTTAAAATATTTCTGCCATTTCATAGTGATCATAGCATACATTTTACAGGTCAGATTTTAATACCCTGAAAACTCATCAAGGCTTTCTCTGTTCATAAGATGTTCTTGCCCTTGGGATAATCACGGACCAAGTTATACAATTGCTGGTGGACCCATTCACTTGGGTACTATTCCCTAATAGGGTTTTCCATTTTCCTCCATTCTGATTCTTTTGGTTACTGTAATAAATGAACCAGAACTGTTCTGTATTTCAACAGGTGGTCTCTGAGCTCCATTCAGGTTTGCCTAAATGTCCCTGCTATTATTTACAGGTAGAACTGTAGTGTCCAATTTAGTTGCCACTAGCTACATCTGGCTATTTAAATCGAAGTTTAACATTAATTAAAATTAAATAAAATTACAATTTTGGTTCTTCAAGCCACCTTTCAAGTTCTCAGAGTTGATGCAGAACATTTCCATCAGTACAGAAAGTTCTGTTGGACAGTGCTAGGCTATAAGGTGCGTCTTCGGGAAGGAATGACGAAGAACAGTCTCAGAGCCTCAGTAGAAAGGACTATACCAGAGGCAGGCTTCTCATCGTGTAAGCTGGTATTGCTACATGGTACATAAAACCAACAGACTGTTCCAGTGCACCTAAGACTCAGGATTTCCAGGACTATTTCAGCTCAGAAGCAGATGACTTCATCAAAGTAGATTGCTACTGTAAGTGGAAAACAAAATTGGGCTGAGTAAAATTGATATATCTAGTTGTAGTTAATTTTTTAAGAATCTAATTGCAATTGTTTTTAGTGTTCTATTTTCTGACAGGCATGTGACGAAGCCCCCTGTTTCTTTTACGTCACTTCTCTCAGTTTAGCAGTCTATATATCAAGGGCATTGGTATGACCCCTTTCTTTCAAAAGTTTACTATCAATTGACCCCCAACCTAAACTTCTAAACCAAAACTGTGACTCTTTCCTTGATTGGTATGTTATTTCACTTAACTTTCAAAACTCAAGAAAAGAATGATATTGATTACTTCGGTTCATTCTTCCAACTTTAAAGAAGCAAGAAACCAAAGCCCTCAAAATATCCTCAAAAACATGTGCTTAGTATCCAGGAATGCATAAAGTTTTCTGGATGTTACTGTTGTGAGTGAAAGTATCCTATAGGAAATCTTCTTTGTAATGTAATTTTATTGAGATATAGCATATAGTCACATATTATATAATAATCATCCAAATTGTACGTTCAGTGGGTCACAGTATCATTACATACCTGTGTATTTGTTGTAACAGTAGATTTTTTTTTAACATTTTCACTACTCCAAAAAAAGAAAGTAAAAATAGAAGTGAAAAAGAACATCCAAAACATCCCATATGTCCCATCCCCCTATTATTAATTTTTTGTCATTTTTTTCTTACTATGTCCATATACCGTATAAAGGAAGTGTCAGTCACAAGGTTATCAGTCACAAAAACACACCTTAAAAGCTTTATAGCTATTCGATCATCTTCAAGAATCAAGGCTATTGGATTACAGTTCAACAGTTTCAGCTATTTCTCTCTAACTACTCCAATATACAAAAAACTGAAAGGGGATATCTATAAACTGCGTAAGAATAACTTCCAGAATGACCTCTTAACTCTATCTGAAATCTCTCAGCTACTGAAACTTTATTTATTTAATTATTTGGTATATGGGTTGGGAATTGAACCTGGGTCTCCCACATGGTGAAACTTTTTGTTTCATTTCTCTTCCCCTTTTTGGTCAAGAAGTCTTTCTCACTTCCATGATGCTAGGGCCAGGCTTGTCCCCTGGAGTCATGTACCACGTTACCAGGGAGGATTACACTCCTGAGAGTCATGTCCCATGTAGAGGTGAGGGCAGTCAGCTCACCTGCAGAGTTGGCTTAGAGAGAGAGGCCACATCTGAGCACGAAAGAGGTTCTCTGGGGGTGACTCTTAGCCCTAATCATAAATAGGCTTAGCTTCTCCTTTGCAGGAATAAGTTTCATAAAAGCAAGGCCCAAGATCGAAGGCCTAGCCCATCAAATTGGCAGTCCCCAATGCTTGTGAGAATATCAGGCCTTCCCCAGGTAGGGAAGCTTAATATTTCCAACTTTGTCCCCAGTCCCTCAAGAGGACTTTACAAATACTTTTTAATCTTCTGCCCAGATTACTCTGGAATGTATTGGGGCATCCCACCAACTTGTACAAACCAACAAGATCTCATTCACCTGTAGGAAATTTCAATAAGGAAAATTGTGAATACAAACTAATGAATTCTCAGGGGACTTTAATGGCAGGCCCTCCAATAAATTAAATTCAGAAGGGCTTTTGAAATGGCACTAAAAGAAAATCTGCACTTTGTTAAAAAAAAAAACGTATTTTACTTAATCATAATACATCTTTAAATGAAAAATGTGATAAGCCTTAGTCATTCCTCCTTCCAGGATATCAATGGATAAATGAAATTTGTAAACATGGCCATGCCAAAAATGTGACATTTAAAGAGAAATTTCAACTAATTGGTATGCCTAACCCAATATTACGTTGTAAACAGACTGTGCTTTGTGGAAATGCCTGTGAAGTCCTCCTAGGAAACTGTTTGGTACCTGTTCTGTGGTTTTATCGATAGTAAGAGGTGTCACTTCCTGGAAGACAAGGAACATTGGTAAACTTTGGGGATTTTGATAAAAACAGATATCCTCATAGATAAATACTGCAGGCAAAAGCAAACTAGATCTAATGTCAGAGTAGACATACTGATAGGGAGTAAAAAAATATTTTTGGCATCCAAGAAGCAACAGACAATACAATAGTCAAAGCTTTACAAAGTTTTCAGATGGAAGTTGACTCTGGCACAAATGAGTACTTAATAGCCCATGGAACTGGATTTGCTGACCATACAACAAAGATGCTTACATATGTTAATCAGTGACACAATGCACCAAAGCAAATCAAACAGGCCAAATAAAACAGAGCATACATAATAGAGAAGCCCAGTGCTTTAGGCAGAGTCCTCTAAAAAGGGATTCGCATATACTTTATTTGTGGAGGGAGTGCTGTAAAAGTGAAACTTACAAGGGAGGGAGTCAAACAGGAATAGGGAAAAGGAGAGAGCTGAGTCAAGGATTGATATCAGGTTATGTCTAGCCTTGGCCTCATACACAGAGGCAACACCTGGCAGTGATCCTGCCTGGAGGCAGGGGACAGGGATTTTGTAGATTAGTATCATTGGCTATCCAGGAAGAGGGGAATTGTTGCCTTCCAGGCTCTCATTCAATAAGGGTAAATCCCCAGGGAACTTCACAGGTATAAACTGCAGCTGAAGCAAACACAGGATGGAGATTAGTTGGTAAACGGACCTGGGTAGGGCGCCACCAATACCTACTACACCCAGAACGGTAGGCTATAGGAAATAGCTACCACTGAAAATAAGTTTCTATAGGACTTTGTTTGGGAATACTTTTCTAATGTAGGAAACTACTTAGCAAAGGAATATCACCATGGATATAAATAATGCTAGTAATGATTATAGGTATATAAAATAAGAGTATGCCTAGTTTCCACCATTTGTTAGATGTTTAAAAAGCAACTAGACAACAAATTCAATTAGTGATCTCAGCACATAAAGGCAATGACATGGACCTTTTTTGACCAAGACAGATCTTTAAAGTGTATCTAAGTAAAAAAGAGAAAAAGTAATGGAAATATTGTCCAAACCTGACTTGGGACACTTTTTTTTTATCATAATCCACAGCCTCTTTCTAAAAAGAAATAAAATGTTTCTGATAAAATGTTTAAGCCATTTTCAGATGAACTTTAATGGGATTGAGATGTTTCCTGGGAAACAAGTTGCCCACCCACACAGCTGATTATCAGGGAAGAGTCTAGCGACTTTTAATCAGACATTTTTTTTTCTTTTTGTATTCTGGTCTTGCAATGATTATCTAACCTTTTTTTTTTTCTTCAAAATGTCCTTACCAAGAGTGGACTGGCATGGTAGGGGTCTTTTCCTTTGTATGCAAGATTGTAGTAAAATTTAACACATGCCCCAAACTACATTGTTTAAACGGTTTTCTTAACTTCTACATTAAAAAAAAATGTTAAATTTTGCATACATGCAAGATAATTTTAGGATTACAATTGAAATGTATCACAACTGAAGTATGCTACTATTGTAAATACTGTTATCATTTATAAATTTGTTTAGCTGAGTCCAATTCTAAAATTTACACAAATTACAGAAATGTTTCTACTTCAACTCCATGTGTGGGCTTTTAAAAATTTTATTAAAGTTATAGGTTTACAGAAAGACCATATAGAAAATAGAGTTCCCATATACCTACCCCATTTTTAACATTTTGCATTAGTGTGGTGCCTTTATTACAACTGAGAGAATATGATTCCCATCAATCAACTATAGAAAGTTGATAGCCCATAGTTTACACTAGGATTCACTGTTTGTGCTGTCCAGTCCCATGGTTGTTTTCCTTTTTGGTTTTAATTTTTGTTCTAGCAAAATGTCCTCGTTTAACCACATTCAGATATATAATTCAGTGGTGTTTATTACATTCACGATGTTGTGTTACTGTCACCACTATACATTACCAAAAGTTTTAACCCAAACAGAAATTCTGCACCAAGTAAGAATTAACTCCCCACTCTCTGCATTCACCTCACCCCTGGTAACCTGTATTTTAATTTCTGATTCTATGAATTTGCCTATTCTAATTATTTCAGATCAGTGAGTTCATACAATACTTGTCTTTTTGTGCCTGGCATGTTCAATGAAAATTCAACATGATGTCTTCAAGATTCATCCATGTTGTTGCATGTATTAGAACTTTGTTTTTTCATGGCTGAATAATATTCTATTATATGCATGTACCACATTTTGATTATCCATTCATCTGTTGGTGGACACTGGGTTGTTTCCATCTTTTGGCAATTGTGAATAATGCCAATATGATCATTGGTGTGCAAATATCTGTTTGAGTCCCTGCTTTCAATTTTTTTGGGTATATACCTAGAAGTGGGCTTTCTGGGTCATATGGTAATTCTGTACTTAACTTTCTGAGGACCCCCAAACTGTTTTCAACAGCAGCTGCTCCATGTTATATTATGTGTGTGGACTTTTTTCTCTCGTATACTGTATGGCGGGATCACATTTCATTATTTTTCCTTGTGAGTATCCCGTTATTGCAGCACCATTTATTGATTTTTTTGTTTGTTTTGCTTGCTTATCTTTGTTTTTGTTTTTTTTTTGGGTGGGGGAGTGCATGGTCTGGGAATCGAACCCAGGTCTCTTGCATGGCAGGCGAGAATTCTACGACTGAACTACCCTTGTACTCCCTTTGTGTATGGACTTTTAAAGGTATAAATCTGACATTTTTCAAGTAATTATTTAGAAACTTAATTGCATTTTTTCTCTATCATTTTGATTTCATCTCTTAATATTCTTAAGAGTCTTTTGGAATATTCCTTTTCAGTTTTGGGGGTACTGGAGTAGCTAGAGGGAAATACTTGAAATTGTTCTAATCCAAAAGCTTGATTCTTGAAGATGACTGAATAACTGTATAGTTTTTAAGGGGTATGTTTGTGAAAATCTTGTGACTGACACTCACTCCCTTTATCCTTTGTATGGACAGATGAGTAAGAAAAAAAAGAGAGAAAAATAAACAATATGGGGGTATGGGGGGTATGGGATGTTTTGAGTGTTCCTTTTTACTTTTATTTTTATTCCTATTCAAAAATTTTTTGTAGTAATGAAAATGTTCAAAATTCTATTGTGATGGTGACTGCACAGCTATATATGATACTGTGAACCACTGATTGTACAGCTTGGATGATCATATGGTATGTGAATATATAATTTATCTCAATAAAAAGAAAAAAGTCTTTTGGAAGCTTAAATTAGTATAATACTAGGTTAGTAAGCATTTATTTTATATAGTCTATATTAGAATTGCCTGTAATATATATAATTCCTATCACATATATGGATAGGAATTCTATATAAAAGTGAGTTGTACATTTTTTACTCCAGAAATCTATAAAAATTTAAATAATGATAATAATAGCAGGTGCTTAAACAGCACTTACCATTGGGGAAATTTAAACATTGGATGACTGAAGACAAGAAGGAATTATTGTTAAAAACTGGGGGATTCAATTATAGCACTATGACTGCATTTTTAAAAAGCCTTTGTATTTTACAGATATATCATGAAGTATTTATGGATGAAATGATATAATATGTAGGATTTGCTTCAAAATAAACCATAGTAAGGAGGGGAATGGATAGAGGTGTATATAAAAAGAGATTGGACATTAGTTGATAATTGTTGATGTTGCATAATGTGTTCATGATAAAAACATTCTGCAGGGCATTTAACAATATAAAACACTGGATTTTTTAAAAATGTGCATAAAATGCTGACTTAGAAATTTCTCTTCTAGAAATTTATCTTAAGGAAATAACCAGACAAGGGAAGAAAGCTGTTATGTACAAGAAAGTTCATCTCAGCATGTTTATTTTGATTGTTTTAGACATTTATTGTCTATACATCCTATAAGAAAAAAAAGAAGTGTTACTTCAACAAAATGAAAAAGGAATCCAACATAGAAACAAAACAAAACAGTGGCAGCTGAAGAGTGAAAAACAGCTAAGAAGTTCATTTTCCTCTATTTTGGGTGTACTTCAGTGGAAAAGATCAGGAATCACCCAGAATCCTGGGGTGAGAGAGAGGCACCTCTGGTCCAACTCATCCAAATATGGTTTGAACTCTTTCTTCCAGATATGATTCTTTAGTTAAATATCCTGATGATTTCCTGGAGATTTAATCCTGTTCCTTGAGTTTGTTGACCCTGCATTTGGACCCTGCTTATATGTAATTTTTAAAAAGAATAATTTCAAAATTATAGAAAACTTTCAAGAATAGCATAAAGAACTCCTATATATCCTTCACCAAGATACTTTCACCAGCGTTTGATATTTTGCCCCATTTACTTTCTCTCTTTTTATACATACACACTTTTTTTTTCTGAATCAGTTAAATTTCAGACATTATGCTCCTTTAATCCTAAAAACTTCAGTATGTATTTTCTAAGAACAAGGATATTTTCTTACATAACTACAGCACACTTACCAAAATCAGGAAGTTAACACTGACACATTATTTCATAATATTCAATCCATATATGCATTTAGGTAATAGTCCCCGAAATGTCCTTTTATAGCAATATATTTTTTTCTGAAGCAGGATCCAATTCAAGATCATGAATTACTTTAGTTGTCATATCTCTTTGGTCACCATTGATCTGGAACCACTGGTTTCTGAAGCCTTTGTTCTTTGACAAAGCAGTACAGGCAAGTCGTTCTGTAGAATATTCTTCAATTTTGGGGTCTCTGTTGTTTCTTAATGATTAGATCAGCATCACTTGTAACAGCAAAATAACACCACCAACAAAACCTGGAAACAACTTAACTGCCCAACGATAGGGAAGTAAGTGAAATAAAATGTGATGCAGCCAATAAAATTGATAGAGGAACGTGCCCCAGTCAACATGGTGGAGTGAGCCAGTCAAGAGCTCCATTTCTCCACAGAAGCTTTGAATAACCAACAGGAACTGGCAAACTGGAAGAAACATCTTTCTCAAAGCTCCAGAAAACAGTAATGGGATCACAGTAACAGGGTGAGCACCAAATCAAGAAAAAGGCTACTTAAAAGCAGCAGGATCTCTTGGTGCCCGGGATGATCACTCCCCTTTCTTTTCACTGGCTCAGTGTGTATCCCTGGTCCCAGTACTGGAGCGAGCAGAGTTACCCTCATGCACATACTGGGAGTATGTATGTCTGGCCCAACTCTCTGGTGATGGCCTGAGGGACTTCACCAGGACACCCATCACAGGCCTGCTGTCCCAGAACTGCCCCACATACAGAAGGCACCTCACAGAGCTCTCCTATAGAACTGTGGGTGAGCAAACAGGTCATGGAAGCCTGGAGTAAGGGATTGCTGGTTGTAGGACTTAGAGTGCAGTGCCTGGGACAATGAACAAACTGTTTACTAAGGAAGAGCGGCCATTTGTATCCCTGTAAAGGGGGGATTTCCTACGGCCACGTGTGCATGCCCAAAAAAGATGCAGGTACAGAAAAGACCAGGGAGGTCCCTATACTTTTGTCTGGAGCTATTCTCTAAACTCATTACATGGATAAACTCTGAAGGAGATCACTTTCACAGATCAATCTGAAAAGACTGGGAAAAGTGTTTTCTTTTCCTTCTTTTTTTGTTTTCTTTCTGTGTGTGTGTATGCTAGCTCCTAGCATTCAGGGAAAGCTCTGTCACAACACTAGTTGGAAACAAGTTTAAGGAACAGATGTCTTGGAGTTTAAATTCCAGTTACAACACATTAAAATAGCAAAATGCCCAGGTTCCAATTAAATATTATAAAACATACAGAGAAACAGGTAGCAAGAGCCCAGGCAAAAAGGGAAGATTAAAGCATTAGAAACCATCAGTGAGGAGGACCAGACCTGGGACATACTGGATAAAGACTTAAAAAAAAAAAAAGATCCTAAATATGCTTAAAGAACTAAAGGTAAATGTGGACAAAGAATTTAAGGAAATCAGGAATACAACAGACATATACAAGGAGAATATCATTAAGGAAATGGAAATTATGAAAAGGAAGCAAATAGAGTTGAAGACCACAGTAACACCATATCAAAAGTTCCACAGAGGGCTTCAACAGCAGATTGGAGCTGGCAGAAGAAAGATCAGTGACTTGAACTGAGGACAACTGAAGTCATGTAGTCTGAGGGGCAGAAAGAAAGAGTGAAGAAAAGTGAACAGAGACTGAGAAACCTGTGGGATACCATCAAGCATTGTGAGATTCCCAGGAAAAGAGAGAGAGAAAGGGCCAGAGAGAATATTCAAAGAAATAATCGCTAAAAACTTCCTAAATTTAACAAAGATATGAATATACATATCCAAGATGCTCCAAATGAGATCAGCCCAGATAGACCTATGCAGTGGCATAATATAATCAAACTGTCGAATACCAAAGATAGAGAATTCTAAAAGCCTCAAGAAAAGCAAAGCACCACAATGAGGGAATCTCAGTAAAATAAAGTGCCAATCTCTCATCAGAAACCATGGAGGAAAGAAGGCAGTGGGATGACATATTTAAAGTGATGAAAGCAAAAAAGTGCAAACCAAGAATTCTATATCCAGCAACATTATCTTTCAAAAATGAGGGACAGATTAAGACATTCCCAGATAAACAAAAGCTGAGGGACTTCATCACCACTAGACTGCCTCTATAAGAGATGATAAAGACAGTTCTGCAGGTTGAAAGGAAAGGACAATTGATGGAAGTCTCATGAAGAAATAAGGATCTCCAGTAAGGGTGATGACATGGGTAAATATAAATGCTAATACTATTGTATTTTTGGTTTGTAACTCCATTTTTACTTTCTACAGGATCTAAAAGGTAAATGCATAAAATGTAATAAGCAATAAGTGATTTAGGACTCATAATGTATAAACATGTAATTTGTGACAAGAAGAGGGGAGTGGAGGCGTATAGGAACATAGTCTGTGTGTACTGTTGACATTAAGTTGGTATCCAAGCAAATGAAATTGTTATAGACTTAGGATGTTAAACTTAAATCCTATGGTAACTACAAAGAAAATATTGGAGAATATGTAAGCTCATAGGGACTGAAGAGTACAGGTGGTCAGGGGTGGGTGGGTGGGGGTGTGTGGAGCAAGGGGAATGGGGAGTTAATACACAGTCATTCAAGGATGTGGTGAAAGGAATTCCTAGCAGAAGGCCCTCTTAAACTGTGTGTGTGTGTGTTTTTTTCAGCTGTCTACTACCTGACTTCATCTGGACATGGGGCTTTGAATTTTCACTATACTTCCCTAGCTTTTGGTTTTAGTATTGTATCTCTGGTGATTATCACCGGTTTTGTATGTAGGCATGTGTTTTAACTTTTATTATTTTTTTCTACAGGTCAAAAATTATATATGCCTGTCTATGTAAATAAGTGCATTTTTGCCCCAAGCTTTGAGTGTCTCTACCAACTGGCATTTTTCACGAGCAATCTGTTCAATCACTTCTATTACATCATGACACCACATCACTGGCCTCAACTTCCTACTTCTCTCAGCTCTCTTCAAGCTTTTTTTTATTATCTCCCTGACACCTACAGTTTACCCCATTCTTACATCTGCGGGTCTTTCCTCTGCCTAGAAAACACTAGATTTTGTGTTAAGCCTCTTAAATCTCTACTAGTGTGGATGGGGATAGATAGTCCATGTAGCGTCCCAGTTGACTGAAGAACTTCTCAATCTAGGCCTTATCTAATATGTTACTTCTATTCCTTGGTCAGCTGCAAAAGCAGATTAGCAGAAAACTACATGACAGTGCTCGGACTGTCAAGGACATCAAATACAGTCAAAAAGTCAAGTATGATCGGAAGTGGAAAACATCCATTGGCTTTAACAACAGTTGCTGATGAATGTTGCTGGAGTGATTTTTGTGCAGGTGACAGAAGTGGAGTGGTGTGGATAGAAATGAGCACAGTGGGTAGAGAAAGCAGTGATAAAAATAGGGAAGTGGGAACAAGGCGTGAGAACCTGGCTTTCAAGAAAATTATATGATTCTATGTCTCATCAGACCAATATACTTATTGATATGTATGTATTCTTTTAGAAAATGCTTCCTCACTTTAAAAAAATATTGTGTCTTTTTAAAATCATGTTAACTCCTCTATCTACTTTTAAACTTTTATGTCAGTTTGATTAAATAATAATAACAAAGAAGTTATGTGAGAAAAGAAGAGAAACAGGGTAAAAGCTACAAGGAGACACAGGTTCAGCGGACAGTGTACTGAGAGATGGGAGTTGAGCATAGTTATAGGTTAATGGAAGAAACAAAATAGAGTGGGAGGGGTTGAAGAGAGGGATGCAAGGAAATTTTATAAACAAGACACTGGAGGTGAAAGGATTCAAGGTACAGCTGTATAAAAAGGTCTTGAACAAGCAGAGACTGGAAGTAAGTATGAAGATTTTGGGGGGAAGGGGCCAGAAATTGAAGTAATTCACATCTGATGCCTCACTATAAAACAGTGAGTTCATTATCATATTGGCCAAAATTGACTGAGCTCACTGTGTGCCTCCTCTCCTTTAATCCTCACAACTCTATGAGTGAAGTGCTATTTTTGATCTACATTTAAGATAACGGAGGGAAAGGTTCAGAAACTTATCCAAGGTACATGGGTAACAGAAAAGCTGGGATCTGAACCCAAGTCACCATAACCTCGAGTCTGCAGATCATGTTTGGAATCATCTCTAAGTATGATGGGAAAGACAAGTAAGTAAAAGGATTGAAGACTGATATGAAGAACCTGAGACTAAACACCAAAAATCTGTGGTGGCATCAATCTGCAGTACTGATTTCCTTTTCTTTAGTGGGCCCATCTTCCCCAAATATAAGGGTGGGGAGAACTTTAGGCAGAGGGGAAGTAGAAGGTAGAAGAGAGCTGAGAGAAGTGGAAAGTTGAGGCTAGCGGTGTCAAGATGCAGAGGAAGTGATTAACCATCTTATCCAGACTGGGTAGTTAAGGAAGTGGGGCCAAGAAATGCCAGGTGAAGAACACAAAGGGACTGAAATTCTGAAGAACATGGGCAGAGTGATAGAAGAAGTTAGGAACCTGGGCAAAAGTTTTTGTTTCTTTTTAAAAGTAGAGTCCAAAGGAGCTTAATAGTAGCAAAATGGAGAGGATGGACTCAAAAGACAGAGTGACAGATTCTGAGGGATTCAGCATGTGACTGGATGTGGATAAAAAGCAGACCAATTGTAACCCTACTGACTGATGGTGTCATTAACAAACAGATGATAGATAAAATAGCTAAAAATCAGATCTGGATAATTTCATTTGGGTGGCCAGCTAACAGGATAGAGATGTCCAGAAGAAAAGCCAAGCATGGAGCTTCAGTGATTAGAGCAGAGTGTGGATTGGGAATGGGACACATCAGCAGAACACAGAGGTGACAGCTGTAGCAGTAGATCGTGGTGACAAGGGAGAATAATACAAGATGGCAAAGACCAGAATGCCATGGGACACTTCCATTATAGGTAGGGAGAAGAGTCAGAAAAGGACTGGTCTTGAAGACGTGGAACAGATTTGGAAATTGAGGTAAGAGAGCTTTAAGGAGGGTGTCAGAGGAAAAAAAAAAAAGATGTGAATGTTCCAAGTTTTGTGTCAATCTAGGAAGTGACCTACAAACAGTGGCTGCATTTCTGAGTTTCATGGAACGGAGTGGTCCCAGTCACTAATTGCTCCAAAGGCATATATGAAGACCATATGTCTCTCCTGCCCTGCCTCCCATTGGGGAAGAAAGGCAGTCTGTGAAGGCTTTTTCTTGGGAAACGTATGTTTTCATTAACCCTCTCTCTTTACCCTACTCCACAGCACTCCTCCCCCCATCACACTAAGCTGTCTGGGCACATGGGATACAGTGAAATGCTTAATTACGAATCTTCTAAGGATCATCCAGAAAAATTGTTGTATTTGAGGAGAATGCCAAAATTTCAGCTTTCTATCTGCAAACTTTCAGAAACCACTTATCTTTAGTGCTTGCTCTCTAACCAAGAACATACGAGACCAGGGTCCAGAGAATTATTGCTTCCTGCTAATACTCAATCTGTACTAAATATAGAACATAAGCCTATTAGGCTGAAGGATCAGAAACATTTGAAAATAAGCCTTTGTGTTAAATTGTCTGGTTAACCTCAGAAATGAAAATAATAGTAGTCTCCAGGACTAGCAGTTGTAAAAGAGTTCTGTAATGTAGTCATCCTATTTTGCTGCTTAAAGATTTCATTATTTAATAAACATGAGAAAAGGGGAAGGGAATAAAAATTTGGGTTAATGGCACCATTAAATTTTTTTTCGTAAAGTTACACATCTGACTTAAGTCTTTCAAAAGAAAATAGTTATTTGGCCAACATTATAAGTACCTAATTAGCTCAAAATGTGATTGTGAAATTAGAAAAAACTTAATTTTTATGATGTGGTATCAATTCATCCTTACTGCATTTAGTTTATTCTTTATTTAGAGACTTTCATGTTGACTGGCCAGCATAATTGAGTATCCATGTTTTTACCAACAATTTGTTTTCAGACATTCGGGAAAATGTTTCTTGATATTACTAAATGAACAAAATCATTTTCTAGCAAATGAGCAAAAAGCACTATTATGTAAATCAGGTCAAATTTTCTGATTAGTCTTAGGCTTTATCCATATAAGGACAAAACAACTAGTGGAAAAAGGAAAAGTTCAAACAGTTTTACCTTATTTTTACATTACTGACTGGTTGTTAGACAGTCATAGTTTTGGGGAATGAGGACTTTCACACAAAAGATAAAGGTCATAGGAGCTCTTCAGCAGAACAGTATATGGCACCCTCAAGTAAAGTGAACAGAGCCACATATGACCCTGCACACACAGAGAAGCAGCTACATGTGGCAATGAGCAATCTGTTACTTTTCAGAAGGCAGGAGAAAGGGAAATGATTCACCAACTACTATTGTTAATAATACCTGTGAAACAAAACCTTTAACCTAACCATTCCACTTTAAAGTGTAAGATTCAGCGGTGTTTAGTCCATTCACAATATTTTTGCAACCATTGCCTCTATCTAGTTTCATAATATTTTCATTGCCCCAAATGGAAGCCCTGATTCCATAAGGCAGTCACTCCACATTCCTTCCAAACCAATCTGTTTTCTGTTTCCATGGATTTACCTATCTGGGTAAATGGATTCTCATATAAATGGAATCCTATAATGGCTGACATTTTTATATCCGGCTTCTTTCACTTAGCATGTTTTTGAGGTTCATTCACAGTCACATGTATTTTTTTTATGGCTGAATAATATTCCACTGCACATATATACGATTTGTTAATCCATTCATATGTTGATAGACATTTGGGTTGTTTTGTTTCTACCTTTTGGCTATTGTGAATAGTACTGCTATGAATATGCGTGTATATATATATTCGAGTGCTTGTTTTCAATTCCTTTGGGCCTATACCTAGGATCATATTACACTTTGAGATACAGTTTATATGGGCTTCAAAACAAAAACAAAACCCCACAGAAATTTCTATATAATGAATATGATTTTTTTTTCATGTGTACTATATAGCTCTTTTCATTAAAAAGCACTCTTCTGGAGTAGAGAGGCAAGCAAACTCTATTCCTGTAGTTGGATTTTTAAATTGGTACAGATTTTTTGGATGGCAATTTTTATCAAAACGTTAAATGTACATGCCCTTAACTTAGCAGTTCCACCTCTGGAAATTTAGCCTAGGAAATTACTTGCATAGGAAGAATTCCAGTTAATTCATACAATGAAGTACCATGGAGCTGTTAAAGTGTTAGAAATCTAGATGTACTGACACCTTGTAATGTTGTTCAAATGAAAAAAAAAGCAAGCTATGGAACTATAGGTATAGTATGATCCATCCTACTTATGCTCGAAAAAGAGATGTGTACATATTTTATATGTGCAGAAGCATTTAGAAGGATACAAACATATCAAATACTTCTGGGGAGTGGGACCGTACAGATGGGGGGATTTTAACATTTTCTTTATCTACTTTTACAATATTTTAATTTTCTGGAATGACCATGTATTACTTTTTTCATTGAGGTTTAAAATTCACATAATATAAAAATTCACGCTTTTAAAGTATACAGTTTGTGGTTTTTAGTATATTCACAATGTTGTGCAAACATCATCACCATTAAATTCCAAAACCTTTTCATCACCTCAGAAAGAAACCCATTAACAGCCACTCCCCATTCCCCCCATCCCCTGCCTCTTAACCACTCATCTGCTTTCTGTTTCTGTGGACTTCCTATTCTGGATATTTCATATAAATGGAATTATATGACCTTTTGTGTCTAGCTTCTTAGTACAATATCTTTGAGGTTCATCGAGATTGTAGCATGTATCAAGTACTTCATTGTTTTTTATGGCTATATGTTGCTTTTATAAATAAAGCAATCTGTAAATAATTTTGACTCAAAGAAATACTTAGAAAATCTTACCCTTTTGTATAAATCACCATATAGAATCAAAATGACAGCTCTAAATCCAATGTCCATATTAAAATACAATATATTTCTGCCCCTCAATTCTCCCATAAATATCTAGTCCTCAAGTCCTATTTCAAAGGTTATCCCCCTCCAACAATATTTTTTTATATATGCCTCTTTATTATATTCTTTAGCATTCACACAACAGACCTAGTTAACTCCTTGCCCATCTGCTGCATCCATATCTCCCCGTCACTGCCTTCACCCCAACATAAAAACACTTACAGTGAGAGAGAGGTATAGGCAAAGGTATAATTTGGCTATTTATGACAAGGACCAAGGTCTGGTTGATTGACTTCAGTACATGGATCTTTTACAGAATATGTCTGCTACAGTGTAACACTTTAAAGTGCCATCATTAACTTTCTTAGTAACTGGCATTTTATAGTTTTCACCTTCTGAATAAAAACCAAGAATAAATCTCTGCCTTCCATCTTTAATGTCCATTACTTTATTATCTGAATAAGGCAAAATTATATAACACTGGTTGATAAATAAAGCAGCACCTTGTCCACACAACTGAGGATTCAAAGACATAAATGTAATAGGATTTGGAGCTTTCTCTGAAAAAAAACGGGGGAGGACTGGCCATTTACTGCCAGATATTTTTTCTATGAAATTCTACCAGGTTTATGCTTTGGAATGATCTCAGCAGTTACTGATGACTGCAGCTAAAGAAAAACAGCTGTCAGTAGTTTCAATTAGTCAAAGAAAACTTCACGACTCTCCATCTCCACATTTTTACTGTGGTAATTAAAATGAAACTAAATATTGGGTTTCAAACACACACTCATACACACATACCCCAGGCACTACCAGGTAACATTTGCACTTAAGCAAATCCTGTATTCTAAAGTTAGAACATTAATCAGAACCCGCTGACCTTTTTTCTCTCAATAGGAATGCAGGTTAGGAATTGGGTGTAAGGAATGAGCATATTCTATTAAAACTTTGAATTCTGCCCTAGATAATGAACACCTGAATATATGAGTGGTAGAACAAATAAACTATCCATGGTAATGGGGCAAATTTAAACGTAAAAGGTAGAATTTCTTTGATACAAGGATATTAGGCCTACCCCCATTACCAATCAGATAAATTGTTCTAGGCATTTTGGTTAGCTTATTCTCAAAATCACTTTCTAACTAGGTTCCAGGGGACCTGATTTAAGCTATAGATATCTAAACCATGTAAGAAAAAGAACAAGGACATAATGTAGTTGGTTCTACTATTCTTAAAAGTCAGCTGTATCTCTCCAGCTTTGTATTGTGAAACTTTGAACTGAACTCAAATTTACATTCTTCTTTCTCTGATACTTGTCTAACAACAAGTTATTAAACAAACCGGGCATTTCACCTTGAAATAAAGCAAGACTAAAAGGAACACAATTTCTAGTATCAAATATTTCATTATATGTTTTTACAAAAAAGACATACAAATATGAAAGTCATAACTCATTTATTGAATGAATAGTATATGCAAGAATACCAATAAAAGAAAACTAATACTACAAACTACAATTTTGAAAATAAAGCCAATACAACAGTAACAAAATATACATAACATGAGAGGAATGTTTGATTTTGACCCATAATGCATTCCTTATTTTTACAATTAACCTAAATGTCTGTTAGAACAAAACTGTATACCTTGGTCTAACTTAAGTGCTTTTTAAAAAAGCAACAACACTCCAGGATACTTTTTATTTTGCTTTGCAGTATTTAAGAGTCACACATTTGTTCAAGTACATAGATTCTGATTCAACAGTAGATCTATATATCTTGTTATTCTCTTAATATCTTGAGTAGCAAGTACTCCTGAGCAAGTACTATCTGGAATTCTAAAATTGCTGATCTTTGAAATAAAATTTACTTCAGTTGTGGGTTTTTAATAAAGTGAGATGAAAGTAAAATTCACAGCCCCCCTACCCCAGGAACAAAGAGCTTTTATTAAAGTATAGAAACTCAAGTCTATCTTTCTACACTAAAGAACGTTTCTTACTAACATTTCTGGTAAGGCAATAAATGCTCCAGAATAATCTTCAATATACGCTTGCAAAGATTACACTGTTTAGTATCAATAACAAAAAAAGAAAGAAAAAAAGGAAAAAGGAAAGGACGCTTCAAAATTTCAAGCTAAAATATGCATAAAAGACAGAAATGGCAGTATTTTTTGAAATGATGTAAATGTTATATACTCATCAAATAATGTCATGCTTATTAAAACTACAGTTAAGGACTTAAGAGATGTACAGTAAATACACTGCTGAGGTACATTTTTCTAAATATTAATACCACAATGTAATTACTACCCAGAAGATGATGATACTACTTGGGAACATAAGTACTGTACAATTTTTACATTGTAAGGCACTTTTACTCAGCATGTGACAAAAAAAATGGATAGAGAATCAAAATATTGGAGGTTCACAACCCAAACATGATTTTTCATGTGACTTCAATTTACATTTCAGTTTTTAATGAAAGATTGTTCAGCCAATCACACCACAGTGAGAGAAATAGGTAGCCAGCCACCTATCTAGCCAACCAAAAGATAAAGTGCTATTCTGGTGGCCAGTGGCAGAGAAAGGGTTGAAGAAACCCATACAAAGTCATGTATTTCACTATGTAACAAATCCATCAACTGACAGTTATATAGTTTTAGAAGTCTTTTATATTAATTATTGACTGGCCATTATTACCCCGGCACCTTCCATTTTTCCTAAAAAAATCATTACAGTAGTTGTCAAAAAATGAAGGTGCTCTCATTCCAGGGGTAAGCATATGGCATACAATGTAAAAAGGATTTAGACACAGTGATAAAATATTTAAAATAATGGTTTTCAAGCTGTTGTAAGGAAATAAAGTACAGATCCTTTGGGGAAAGTCACATAGCTTGGTAAACAAACATCTAGATCTGTCCTTGCACTTCAAGTCATGATGAATTTTGAAAATTAATCACATACACACACACACAAAACAATGGTATATTTAGAGCAAAAAGAGAAAACATATAGGACAACCCACTACTAAAGCTAGTTTCCTTTTAAAAGTAACAATAAAAGATGGTTTAAAAAAGGAATCACCGAGTCCCTTGATTTAAGTAAATGTGTGCATACACACTTGACAAACATGACTTTAAGGGACTAGCAGTTTTTTTAAAAATCAGTCATTAAGCACAGTGTAATTTCCACCTATTACATTTTAGAAATGTTTTTCTAATAGCTGCAGAAACCCTCAATGTATAGTTAAGTTAACATGTAATTTCATGTCTGCTAATTTGCTTTAATGTGGTAGGTTAACTAATAATTCAGAAATCAGAAACCCTACCCTTGATACTGAGGTGCTATGGCAATATTAGGCAGACCACAACTAAAGTTTTTTTTTTTGTTTTTTTTTTTGTTTTTTTTTTTTTTTTTTGGTTTTGCCATAAGGAAATATATAAATGTGCTTCAGCAGGTAAGTGGAAGAAAATATCACTAGCTAGAAATGCCAGTGTGAAAATCATTTCTAAAAAGCTGGGTTCTTAGGCTTTGAGCAATGATACTGAAGATCTATCAATAAAACAACACCATGCCCTATTAGAAGAAAATTAGGGCGTAAAAGCCTATTTAATAGATAACCAAAGCAATGAATGAAAACATTAAAAATATTAAATAAAGTTTCTAAAATAGTGGTCACAAAATTAAAAATAAATACTGTTTTATGAAAAGACTGTTTTTCACTCCTATAGCACATGAGACCTCCTTACATACTTTGGGCCAATATGTGAAGTGTTCCACAGAACAGGGCACTTGAGAGGAAAGGGTTTCAAGACGTGGTGGCTAAAGTCCTTAGTGAGTGGTAACCCTTTAAATCTTATATAGTTTTAATTTACTGTTGTTAAATTCTTAGGTTAAACTTTAAAGGATTCAATCATTTTGCCAGAAGCTCTTTGTATGACATGGAAAGAGAAGACGTGTATTGTCAAGAGAATTTTGGCATAAGCACTGGAACTCACTGCTTATAATCACCAGTTGCCTGAGTTCATGCTGGTCAGTGAGAACAACTTTAACAGGAACCAAATAAAAAGCTTTTGCGCACTTCTTGGAAGAGATTTTTAGCACGTGCTAAAAAAAGCCAAGAGAAAAAGAAGTTCTCTTCATTTCTAGCCTCCATGACTTGAGTGTAAAAAAAAATCACGAGTTACTTTATGCTGTCACTGGAAGCACGTTTGCACTGTAAAGAAAAATCTGCATATGCTTTCTCTTGAATGTAAATCACTAAACAAACTTAAAAACATTCTAAACAGAACTTTGTTCAGTCCAGAAATATAGCTTAATTCATTTCAATCTGCTTTAACTGTTGACGCTGTACACAGGGTTAATAGTGTTTCAATTGCTTTCCAGAACTGCAAACTACTGCTATGTAGTATCAACATGTCAAATTCTGCCATCTAGTGAAGGCTCATAAAACAAACAGGACATTTTTTAGGCAGTTCAATGAAGGATTTAAGAGTTGGGCAGTAAAAAGTTACAAACCCATTTTGATTTTAGAAAACAGTGAAAGAAGAAAAGTAGTTATGGATGTCTTATTCATTCTCAGTTTTCTAACTCTGTCCCATGAACCTGTTTAAGAGATGATAAAAAAATGTAAAATATGATGCTTGAGGGAAAACAATGAATATATGTTATTGAGAAGTGAGAATATTTTGTTGATTTGCATTGCAACTACTTATTGATAAAGCAGATAGGCTTTTTGTACTGTTAGAAAAATCAGCTAGCTAAAAAAAAAAAACAAATATGTAAGCAACACAATCCTCTGCATTCTAGTAACATGCTCTTAACTAAACATAGCATTAAAAAATCTTACTGCATACCATTACATCAACACATATCAGTGTGTACTATATCCTGACAAGTAATCTGATATGATTAACTTTCATACCTAGTTTCCATTAAGTTGTTGCTGATTTAGTTGTTGTTGCTGATCAGTTTCTACTTTTCCCCGGCTTTTGCTCTCTCGTTCCTCATCTTCTTCATCTCTTTCATCATTTCCACTATGATTTTTACAATATAGTCTACAATGGTGAAAGACAAAAATTTCAAAATGTTTGGTCATGGTTAATAAGAATACATTTCATTATCACTAGAGGATGAGGTTTGGTGCCCCTTTTAAATATAGGTTTCCTCAGCCACACTCCACAATGACTTACAAGGGCATTTCTATTTAGAAGACAGGGAAGCATCCTACTATTGAGATAATGCAAGTTCATCTGAAATACAATCTCTGGTTCAGGATGACGTTAAATTATCACATATGCCCCAAATAAGGCAAGTCCTCATTTTTCCCAATGAGATTAAAAACAAAGTTTTTATATAGCATGAAAACATCAACGTTCAGGTATGTAGATAAAATAATGAAATGTCTTTAATTTTGATATTTATTCTTAATTTAAATCACATTTTGGGAAATAAAACATACTGAACATATACTGCTTCTTTCCACTCATATTTCACACACAAAAAAAGTTGTTCAAACTCCTCAAATGCCTTTCATTATTAGTGTCCTGGCCTTCATTAGAATGTTTTTGTGAGTCACATAACAGCTTTTCTGGCACTGCATTTGGCTATGAATCTCAATCTTGACTAGTCCCGCCAATTTTTCTCATGACACTGACTTTTTGGGAAGAGATCAGGTCAGTTCTTGATCTTGTCAACAATACTTTGGATCCGTCTGAATGTTTCCTCATGGTACTTTTTTACTTGTTTCCCTCTCACCACATATTTCTTATAAACTGAAAGTAAGGTCAAAGGGCTTTGTTAGCTTCAGTTTCAACTTTTCTCTTTCAGTCGAGGAGACTTTGAAGATGATCATGCATACTTCAGGAGACAGGAATTTTAGACCGTACCACTATTAGTGATGCTAGGTGGTGGCAACTGCCTGATTTCTCCATTGTAAAGGTAGGTTTTCCTCTTTGAAATGAGCAAGTAATCTCTAGACATCATGCTGTTCCAATAATATATATATACTGCACATGTGAAACTCATTCAGTTTCTAATGAAAATAAGGATATAGGTGATTTAGGATAAGGGTTTAGGTTGCTTTAATGTATACACTAATACATATTTTATGGTTAACTACGCCCATCCTAACCAAAGAAGAGCAGTACATAATTGTAATCAAATATTAGAAGCAAATTTTGTTATGTACAAGATAACAAAGTAGAATGCTTAGAAAATGTTCTGCGGGTCAGCATAAATAAATGCTCTGAACTGTCTAATTTGAGAGGTTTCTAACATTTTTAATCAAATAAAAGGCAGGGATGGGTTGGAGGGGACAACAATAACAACGGACTTCCAACTTAGGTTTGTTCATTCTGTTTCTCTTTATTCTTAAAACACTTTCAATAACTTTAAAAGAGCTACGGAGAGTTTGTACTCTTCAAATGCTGAACACTGGAAACCACTTTTTTGTTCTTAAGATAGAGTTGAAATATTAAATGTGAGATTCCTATACAGTACCACCTATGAAGTAGTCTTCCTAAAATAAAAAGTATAACCTGAATCTAATTCAGCATTTGAGCAAACTTATAGTTTACTAGGAAATACGGGGGACAGAGGAACAAGTAAAGCGGCATCATGAAAAACAATTAGACAAATCTAGAATGTGGGACTTCTACAGAACAACTTATTGGGGTTCTTCAACAAGGAAGGGATGAGGTGGGGACTGCTTCATATTAATAGAATGTTAAGAGATCTATTTATCGAATGCAATGTATGGACCCTGTATATACCCAGATTTGAACAAATCAACTCGAAATAGGCATTTTTAAGACAAATGGGGAAACGTGAAAGAAAGTTGACTGTTTTAGAGATGATACTAAGAAATTATTGCTAATTTTACAAAGCATGCTCGCAGTATAGTGATTATATAAGAAACACCCATATTTTAAAGAAATGCATATTGAAGTATATAGGGATAAAATGATATGAGGTCTGGGATTCCACTTTAACATACATTAGGAAAAAAACAAGATAAAACAAGTATCTTGGTAATTGCTGATATGGGGATTTGTTAAATTATTCCATTTTTTTGTATGCAGTTGAAGATTTTTATAACAGAACCTTTTATTTTTAAAAGATGGATCTTTGTGAGAACAAATATAATCTTTTAATGGGATTATTTTTTCATTCTGGAATATTTCTCATAGGCACATTATATGCCATTCATCAGACCAGGCACCAAGATCACAGATGTCAATCAGGCACACGAGATCCCTGCTTTCACAGAACTTACATTTTTATGGTGGGAGATGGACACACAATTTTGTATAGTATAAATATTTAAATAGTTTAAAATACAATAAAGACAATAAAACCGGATAAATAGTATCAGTATATAATCCTCCCTCCACTCCTCTTTATAATATGAATATATATTCTGTATCCACAATGGCAAATTAAGTAAGGAAATTCACATTTACGGAGATAGGGAAGCCACTTCATTCAGAAAGATTCCTCCTTGCATTTCCTCCTATTTGCCTACTCTTCTCTCCTCAAATTATTTGCATATGGATTCTTATTTGAATTCAATGCTCTCTATGAAAAAATTCTGAAATCCACATAATTGTAATCAAATATTAGAAACAAATTTCCAAAAAACATAAAAAGAGCAATTCAAATAATCATGGGTCCTAATGCAACTATTTTCTGTATAAGGATGGTCACTGGAACATGGTTTTTATAATAGCTAAATAGCAAAAGCAACCTAAATGTCTAAAAAAAGGAATCGATTAAATAAATTGATACACCCATATACTGAAATGCTAAGGAAACATTAAAATGGTGATGGAGAACTATTTTTAACATCATAGAAAAATGTTAAATTAAGTGGGAAAAAGATTATAAAACAGCTTGTTTTTACAAATATATAGTCACACAAAAGTCAAGAAGTAATTATTTCTAAAGATTTGAAAGTGTTATCTCAAGGTGGTAGAATTAAAGTCGTTGACTCTTCTCCTCCACCTCTATGCAACTAATGAGAAGTAATCACTGTTAAATTTGATATACTTCTAGAAAGTTTTCTACGTACACAAAAACATACACACATATATGTACTTTCTATTTGCTACAATAGGATTACTATACATATTGCATTATAACTTGTTCTATCACAGAAATACCTTTCCATGACTTTATACCTGGATCTACTTCATTCTTTAATTGCTGCATAGTATTCTACTATATGCATGCACTAAAATTTATTTATCAAATCTCCTGATGGGCATCCAGATTTTATTTTGTTTTTCTTTTTGCTATTGTGGGTAAAAGGCTAACCAAAAAAATCTTTTCCCATTCTGCAAGAGAATCTGACCTTTGGTTACCTCTCTAGCTCTGTTCCCCTGGCAACTTAAAAAAATTGGTACTCAACTATTTTACTACACTATGCTACTTATCCCTGATTGGTAGATTGTGTCTGGATTGGGAGAATATAACAGGAAGCCACATCTTTGGGCCTATCTCAGTTCAATATGACTAACGTGGCCCTTATGGGGAACCTGAAAACTATGCCTAATATCTACTTTACAGGAGGTACAGTCTCTTATGGGATTTATGTCTTTTAAGCCAGAGTGGATCTCATGACCACCTGATGTGGATCATATCTTATTGGAACCTGAGCTGTACTGCTATACTGACTGCTGCAAGGACTCCCATAGAGGAGGGATATTTGATGCTGTCCCACTGGCAAGCTGCAGTTCCTATCTTATACCCTTCTTGAGTATACTGATGCCACCTGTGGTAATATTCTCAGTGTAAAAGGATAGACAAGTCTAGGAAGATGCTCTACAGGGTACTGCAGCTATTATTAACAATAATATAATGAAACATCTTAGACACACATCTATGTACTATTGTCTGTTTGCTGCCCTAAGACAAATTCCCAGAAGTACTAGTCTTAGTAGAGCAAAAAATATACACTGTTTTGTTTAAGGTTTTTGTTTCCAATGATAAATTGCTCTCTAGAACATTTTTTTCAATTTACATCCTACCTTAACGTTAAATGAGACTGTCCATGTTCCCATAACCTAGCCAACATGAAACAGTATGAACACTATTAATCTTTGCCCATCTGATAGGCAAAAATTGATAGCTTCAGACAATCAAAAAGTATTGGCAAAGTCCCCTGAGGGATGGGAGAAAGAATATGGAACTATTAAACCTTACCATCAGGGAATCCCCTGATACTGTGCCAAACTTTAGGGACACCCAAATCAATACGCCATGCCCTTGATCCTGAGGCTTACTCTTGTGAAGCTTACGTAGGTAGCAGAGAAGCTTAGACTACCTATAAGTATGCCTAAGAATTACTTCTGGAGGACCTCTGTTGTTGCTCAGATGTGGCCTCAGTCTCTCTAAGCCCAACTCTACAAGTGAAATCATTGCCCTCCCCTTACATGGGACATGACATCTAGGGGTGAAAGTCTGTCTCCCTGGCGACGTGGGAGAAGACTCCCAGGAATGAATCCAGACCGGGTACCATGGGATCAACAATTCCATCCTGACTAAATGGGGGAAAGAAGTGTAATTAATAAAGTATCAGCAGCAGAGAGAGTTCAAATAGAGTCTAGAGGCTACTCTGAAGGTTGCTCTTAAACAAGCTTAAACCGTGCTTCCTATCATAACCTGCCAACCCCCAACCAGGACCATTCCAGCCGATCCTAAAGAACACCTAGGGCAATTTATAAGATTCCACAAGGGTTCCAGGCACTAGAGTAACTTTCCAGAAACCTACAACCTCCAGATGGGTCCCTGGTCCAGATAAGTCCTGAAACTTAGCCCAGGCTCTCCAGAGTATCACACAGTTCCATCTCCCTACCCCATATTATTGACAGCCCCTTCCAACATGAAAAAATTAGATTGGCCATAGCCCAAACACTCCTAAAAAGAGGGACAGAATGATCTAAGGTGATGGTGGAGTTATACAGAGAGGATAAAATTTAACAAGTGAATATGATTGCTGAATCATTAAATTGATCTCTCTTTTAGTCTCCAGTATCTTAGAGCAGCTAGAAGTAAAAAGCTAAAATTGTAGAATTGCAACCCATGTCAAACTCTGAAATATGTTCTTCAACTAATCGTGGTGCCGTACTTTGAAATTTGTAGATTTTTTGTATATAAGTTATTTTTCACAAAAGAAGAAAGAAAAAAGTTGATTGTGATAATAAAAAAAATTTAAGCCCTCTAGCCTCCTATATTCTGGAGCGGCTAGAAGGAAAAATAGGAGAGGATCATATGGTAGCCCATGACAAACTCTGGGATCTGTCCTGTAACTACTTGTTGAAGAGTGCTTTGAAAACTATTGCTTTTTTTTATTTCTTTGCTTTGTACATGCTATACTATACAATAAAAAAAATAAAAATTGATAGCTTCTAGTTTTAATTTATATTTCCTTCATTATTAGTACGTGACGATGAACTTTTTTTCACATGCTTACTACCCATGGCTATTTCTTTTTCTGTAAATTGCCCATTTAAGTTCTATGCCATTTTTAAATTGGGTTGTGTTTTTCTCAACAATTTTAAGTTTTCTTTATGTAATTAAATAAAAATCTAGTTTCTGTCATGCTTAGAAAGGCCTTCTATACTCAAGATTATAGAACATTTTCCTACATTACCCACTAATAATTTTATTTTTATGTTTAAATTTCAATCCATCTAGAATTTATTTTTGGGTACAGCCTGAGGTGAATATCCAAAGTATTTTTTCTAAATGGAGAGCCAATTGTATAGATATCATTTACTGAATAATCTATCCTGCCTCCAGATTTAAAATATGTCTCTGCAATCATAAAATTCCGACAAAGATTTTCATGGGTCTATTCCCAGACTTGCTATTCTGTTCCTGCCATCTTTAATATTGTGCCAGTACTACACTATTTTAACTACTCTGAGACTGGTTTTGATATCTAGAATGGAGAGATTTCCTCTTTCAACAGCCTTAAAAATTTTCTTGTCTTTATGCAATAGACTGCAAGTTGACTATCCCAGTATCCATTTCTTCCCCATACCTAAGAAGTATGAAACCAAGTTTCATTTGGGTAGCAATGTCTCTGCTAAGACTACATTTCCCAGTCTCCCTTAGACATATGACTAAATTCTGACAAATAAGATACTGAGTAAAGTGTATATGAAACTTTCAGGAAGATTGATGAAGACCAATTCAGTTAGGAGGACAGGCGCTTTTATCCTATTTTTCTTTTCTCCTGCTTCCTCTTATTGCAGGCACCTTGAACTATGAGGTGCCATTGAGTATGCAAGAGCCCCAAGGATAGGAGAGCAGAAAAGATGGTAATCTGGGCCCCTGATGACACTGAAAAGCTGCCTACCACATCTGGACTGCTGTCCTCTGGACTGCTTTTAGGTGAGAAATGAAGTTCTATCTTGTTTAAGGAACTATTTTTTATTTTGCTATATAAGGTGAACCTAATCATTACAGATAGAAAATTATATCACATTTACTCTTCTAGTGCTTTTATTACTAAACACAGTTTGGGAAAATTTATTATATATAATTAGCACATTATGCAGTCACCCAAATGACTTGGTGACCACTTGTATAAACTGCTTTATTCACAGAATATACTAGACTCTAAGGTCATTGGTTTATTTCTTACTAGGGACGTGAGAGTGACGAACAACTCTCAAAGGCAAAATAAGCGTTTGGGGAGTCCCTTGAGAGACTGGAGAAAAAATATGGAACTGTCAAACTTTCCCATCTGGGAAACCCCTGGCGCTCACTCACACATTAGGGACTCCCAAGAAAATAGGCCAAGCCCTTGATTTTGAGGCTTGCCCTTTTGAAATTTATTTCTGTAGAGAAGAAGCTAAAAATATCTATAATGAGGCCTAAGAGTTGCTTCCAGGAATCCTCTTTAGTTGCACAGAGGTGGCCTCTCATTCTCTAAGCCCAACTCTGCAAGGAAAATAATAATCGTCCCCTCTATGGGGGACATGCCATCCGGGGATGAAAGTCTCCCTGACAACATGGGACAGGAATCCCAGGGATGAACTGGCCTTGTACCGTGAGAATGATAATGCCTTCTTGACCAAAACGGGGAAAAGAAAGGTAACAAAACAAGATATCAGTGGCTAAGAGAGTTTGAGAGGGTATTCTGGAGGCTACTCTTATGCAATTGTGCCGGTTTGAATCTCGTGTACCCCAGAAAAGCCATGTCCTTTAACCCTCATTCCATATTGCTGGGTGGCAGGAGTGTGAATATCCCTGGTATGGGACAGAAATCCCAGGGTGAGCTGGGACTCGACATCAAGTGATTGGGAAAACTTTCTTGACCAAAAGGGGAAGGGAGAAATGAGACAAAATAAAGTGTCAGTGGCTGAGAGATTTCAAACAGAGTTGAGAAGTTATCTTGGAAGCTATTTTTATGCATTATATAGATAATTCTTTTTCAGTTTATGGTATATTTGAGTGGCTAAACGGAGTACCTGAAACTGTAGAGCTGTGTTCCAGTAGCCTTATTTCTTGAAGATGAAGGTATGAAGATATAACATTTACAGTGTGACTGTGTTATTGTGAAAACCTTGTGTCTGGTGTTCCCTTTATCTAGGGTATGGACAGATGAGTAAAAAATATGGATAAAAAAATAAACAAATAATGGGGAAACAAAGGTTAAAATATATTGGGTAGATGAAATACTAGTGGTCAATGAGAGGGAGGGGTAAGGGTATGGTATGTATGAGTTTTTTCTTTTTCTTTTTACTTCCTTTTCCGGAGTGATGCAAAAGTTCTAAAAAATGATCATGGTGGTGAAGATACAACTATGTGAAAAAATTGTGAGCCATTGATTGTACATCACGTAGGGAAAGCTTGCATGTCAAGAATGTTTGTGTTTATATGTTGTTTTGTCAATAAAAATATTTTTAAAAAACTATGTAACATCATAAATTTAACTCATAGAGCCCAAATAATTAAAATGTGATTGAATTAAAACTAAAATTAGAAATTGTTTAAAAAAACTTTTTTTACTGTATAGTATAACATATATACAAAGCAAAGAAATAAAAAGCAATAGTTTTCAAAGTACTCTTCAACAAGTAGCTAGAGGACACTCCCAGAGTTTGTCATGGGCTACCATATATACGATCCTCTCAGATTTTTTTCCATCTAGCTGCTCCAGAATATAGGAGACTAGAAGGTGTAAATACTTTTTTTATCATCACAATCAACTTTTTTCCTTCTTTTTTTGTGAAAAAGAACATATATACAAAAAAGCAATAAATTTCAAAGCACTGCACCACAATTAGTTGCAAAATTTATTTCAGAGTTTGACATGGGTTACAATTCCACAACTTTAGGTTTTTATTTCTAGCTGTTCTAATACACTGGAGACTAAAGGAGATAGGAATTTAATGATTCAGCATTCATACTCATTTGTTATATCCTATCTTCACTGTATAACTTCACCATCACCTTTGATCTTTCCATACCTCTCTTGAGGGATGTTTGGGCTGTGGCCATTTTAAATTTTTGATATTGGAGGGGCCTGTCACTAATATGGGGTAGGGAGATGGAACTGTCTGATATTCCGGAATGGGTCCTCTAGGTTTCAGTATTTATCTGGTCCAGCGATCTATCTGGAGGTTGTAGGTTTCTGGAAAGTTACTCTAGTGCCTGGAACCCTTGTGGAATCTTATATATTGCTTTAGGATTGGCTGGAATGGCCCTGGTTGGGGGTTGGCAGGTTATGTTAGGTAGCAAGGTCTACCTGCAGCTAGCATAAGAGCAACCTCCAGAATAGCCTCTAGACTATTTGAACTCTCTCTGCTACTGATACTTTATTACACTTCTTCTCCCCCTTTTGGTCAGGATGGAATTGTTGATCCATGGGAGCTTTCTGATTATCCATTGGAGATGTGATCCACCCAATTGTGGGTATTAATTTTTGATTAAGGTTTCCATGGACATGTGTCTCTACCCATTCAAGGTGGGGTTGCTTACTGGAGCCCTTTAAGAAGGAACCAATTTGAAAAAAGCTCCAGAGCCCATGAAGCCAGAGATCTTTGGAGATGAAGAAGGAAAACACTTATGGGGGAGCTTCTTGAAACAAGAAGCCTGGAGAGAAAGCTGGCAGAAGTTGCCATGTTCACCATGTGCCTTTTCAGTCAAGAGAGAAATGCTAAACATCATGGGCCTTCCTGAACCAGGGTTATTTTCCTGGATGCCTTAGATGGGACATTTCTATAGCTTTGCTTTAGTTTGGACATTTTCATAGCCTTAGAACTGTAAACTTGCAACTTAATAAATTCTGCCCCCCTTGTTGAAGTGTACTTTGAATATTATTGTTTTCTCTTTTTTTGTATATATGTTATACCTCAAATTTAAAAAAACGTCAAGAGATGGCTGACTAGAGCAGCTTGAAATTAGCCCTGTTCCATGGAAAAGTCAGAGAAGGGACAGGAAGGTGACTGAGGCAGCAATTCAGAAGTGCGGCTGACCTGGGAAAGTCTTCTGCACCATATATGGCAGCCCTGGTTGCAGAGGCTGAGCTGGAGCCTGGCGTGGTGGTGCGGAGCGACGGAGCCCGCAGGAATGCGCTGATGGGTACACAGTACTAGGAAGTAAGCCAGGCCGCGTTCCTTGGGTGCACTACCTTCACCGGCGCAGCCCCTTGAACAGTGACTCACCTCACACCCCACATACCTGAACCCCCGTCATCTGCTCCCATTCCCTGTGCTCCAGGTACCCCCACCCCATCGGCTCCTAGTGAACGTACCTGTCCCCCACCCCCACCCAAGTGCAGCCCAACCCATCTCTCCTGTACCCCTCCCAAGCACTACCTCCCCCTCCCTGTTCCCTGAAGGCTGTTGTCAGCACATAAAGGTTGCACTCACTAACCTCCATAGCTAGGCTACTCCCGCCCCTGCCCATAGCATCACACAGCCTCACCCCACCCTCCCTGAGCTCAGCACATCCATTTACGGCACTCCCAGGCCCATGCATGTGCGTGGGCCCCCAATCATGTCATTCAGTTCTGGGAACAACATGTTACAGCAGACCTAGAACTGCGCATGCACACAGCCCTCAGCCTCACTTCCCAGCTCTGAGAAAATGCCGACGTGCACAGCCAGGTCACATATGCCCCCAATCCACAAAGGCGTAACACCGACCTGCTGCCACAGCTCTATGCATGCGCAGAAAGGGCCCCATGCCTTAGACCAGTGCACACCAGGGTTATGTACCCCAGACCAGTGCACCCACATAGCTACATCCTCGCTGGCCGCTGGGTGCCCACGTTCACAAGCAGCAGTGTAACATCCCCAACCTGCACCCACACCTGCCCTGAAACAAATCACCATACTGATTGCTTCACCCTGTGTCCTGCTCCCTGCTGTACAACCATTCTGCAAACCCAAAGCCTTAGACAACTGAAAGAAATCAACTTCCAAAGTAAATCAATCAAGATATCTACATGCGACAAAGACAGCAGAAGATCACTAAGCATATCACAATACAGACAGATATAGCCCTGCCTAATGACCAAATTAAAACACCTGAGGAGACACAGACATTGGAACAAGTAATCAAAGATGTTCATACAACTCTACTTAACAAAATAAGTGGGACAGCAAATGACATAAAAGAGATCAAGAAGATAGCAGAAGAGCACAAAGAGGAATTTGAAAGAATAAATAGGAAAATAGCAGAAATCACAGAGATTAAAGACTCTGTTGATCAAATAAAAAACATACTAGAGGTACACAACACCAGATTTGAAGAGACAAGAGAAAGAATAAGTGATATAGAGGACGGGATAATTGACTTCAAAGACTCAAAACAGCAAGTGGCAAAAAAGATGGAAAAAATTCAGTGGGAACTCAGAGAAATGATAGGCAAAACAAAGCACGCAAATATAAGAATCATTGGTGTCCCAGAAGGAGAAGAGAGGAGTAAAGGACTAGGAAGAGTAGTTGAGGATATAATGAGGGAAAACTTCCCAACCCTCACAAAGGACATAAATACACAAGTCAAAGAAGCCCAAAGAACTCCAAACAGAATAAATCCAAAAAGGCCTTCTCCAAAGTACATACAATTCAGCTTGTCAAATGTTGAAGAGAAGCAGAAAATCCTGAAAGGGGCAAGAGAAAAACAATCTACTACATACAAGGGAAATCAAATAAGACTGAGTTCAGACTACTCAACTAGCAACCTAGAGGCCAAAAGGCAGTGGTATGATATATTTAAGATCCCGAAAGAGAAAGAGTTTCAGCCAAGAATTCTGTACCCAGCCAAACTGTCCTTTAAAATTGAGGGAGGGATTAAAGCTTTCACAGACAAACAAGTCCTGAAAGAATTTGTTAACAAGAGAATGGCTCTATAAGAAAGACTAAAAGGAGCCCTGCCAGCTGAAAAAAAAAAAAGAGGAGAGGGAGGTCTGGAGGAGGGCACAGAATTGAAGAGTACCACTAAGGGTAATTTACAGAATAAAAAGAGAAAGAGGGAAAAGAATATATAGATCTGACAAATAAAGAAGATAAGATGGTGGAATCAAGAAAGGCCTTTTCAGTAATAATTTTGAATATTAACAGACTAAACTTACCAATTAAAAGATACAGATTGGCAGACTGCCCCTCAAAAGACTTTGTCAAAAAGGTGAAGAGGCAGCCAATTCAATGGGAGAAAATATTTGGAAATCACATATCAGACAAAGGTTTGATCTCCTGTATATACAAAGAAATCATACAACTCAACAACAAAAGAACAAACAACCAAATTATAAAATGGGCTAAAGATATGAACAGGTATTTTCCAGAAGAGCAAATACAGATGGCTCAAAAGCACACGATGAGATGCTCATTTTCACTGGCTATAAGGGAAATACAGATCAAGACTACAATGAGATACCACCTCATACCTATAAGAATGGTTGCCACTAAACAATCAAGAAACTATAAATGTTGGAGAGGATGTGGAGAAACTGGGACACTTATGCACTGCTGGTGGGAATGTACAATCATGCAGCCACTATGGAAGACTGTTTGGTGGTTCCTTAGGAAACTAAATATCAAGCTGCCCTATGACCCAGCAATAGCACTACTTGGTATATACCCAGAAGAGCTGAAAGCAATGACACAGACAGACATTTGCACATCGATGTTCATAGCAACAGAATTCACAATCGCCAAAAGATGGAAACAAACCAAATGCCCATAAACAGACAAGTGGATCAACAAAATGTGGTATATACATACGATAGAATATTATGCAGCAGTAAGACAAAATGACATCCTGAAGCACATGACAAGATGGATGAGCCTTGACATAATGTGGAGCAAAATTAGTCAGACACAAAAGGACAGATACTGTATGATTCCACTTTCACGACCAGCATAAAGGTATAATCAGAGACTTATAATACAGAATACACGGGACTTAGAGATACATAGAAACTAGAGATGGATGAACCGTTAGCTAAGGAGGTTGAACTCCAATGTAGGAGAATAGATAGGAACAGAGGTGATTCTCTAGTGGGTCGAGAAGTAATATTACCATATTGAAGATGAACAAGATTGAAAGGGGTTGTACAGACCTACATATCCCACTGACTCACACTAGAAATATGAATGAGTTCTTGTAAGAATTACTTCAAGATATGATTCTGGAGGAGAACTGCTATTGCATGCTATGAGCTATGTTCAAAAGGAAACCATCAGCACTACCACGGCAACAGCAGAGGTTAATAATGGGGTGAGGGACAAGAGTTAAGAGGAGGTTTAGATCTCCTATTTGGTGAGGGTGTGCTTATTGGTTTTCTTTCCCATGGGAACAATGAAATTATCTAAAATTGAGAATGTTGATGGACTGTGGACTTTGGGCCCTCTACATGATGCCTGATGAATGAAGGACGCACTGAAGGAGATGTAGAATGGTGAACGATGGTGTATACTTATGAACGAAGGCTGTGCTGCCACAAAAAGGAACAATGTCGTGAGGTATGCAACGATGTGAATGAACATGTGAGACATTGGCGAGACAAAATAAGCCAGAAACAAAAAAACAACAATGGTATGGTCATCTTTAGAAAATGCTTAAAACAAAATAGTAGCCTAGATTGTAAGCTTTTAGAGCAGACACATTAAGTTTGTAGTGGTGATTCTTATTTCTGGATTTTGAGAGGCTGTTATATATATATATAACCTGATATTTAGAGATAAGAATGAAACTGAACAGGTTGGAGTTAAAGTAATTCAGAACATACGGGTAAGGAAGACAGTGTCTGTATTTTAGAACCAAACACACCCTTTGAGACCAAAGGAAGAAAGATTCATTTGACCTGGAACTACAATTTTCTGTAGTGCATAATCTAATTCAACCTATCTGTACAGCTCATTTGAACAACTGAAACACAGAAAGCACAGAATGAGAAAGAGGTCCTTTAATCCTGTATAGACTATTGTAATGCCTGGAAACATCTTTGATTATATTAACCAGATAATCACAAAGTATTGGCAAAGTCCCCTGAAGGAGGGGAGAAAAATTATGGAACTATTAAATCTCACCATCAGGGAATCCCCTGATACTGTGTCAAACTTTAGGGACACCCAAATCAATAGGCCATGCCCTCAATCATGAGGCTTACTCTTGTGAAGCTTACGTAGGTAGCAGAGAAGCTTAGACTGCCTGTAGGCATGCCTAAGAGTTACTTCTAGAGGACCTCTGTTGTTGCTCAGATGTGGCCTCAGTCTCTCTAAGCCCAACTCTACAAGTGAAATCATTGCCCTCCCCCTCTACGTGGGACATGACATCTAGGGGTGAAAGTCTGTCTCCCTGGCGACGTGGGAGAGGACTCCCAGGAATGAATCCAGACCTGGTACCATGGGATCAACAATTCCATCCTGACTAAATGGGGGAAAGAAGTATAATTAATTAAGTATCAGTGGCAGAAAGAGTTCAAATAGAGTCGAGGGGCTACTCTGGAGGTTGCTCTTATGCAAGCTTCAGGTAGACTTTGCTACCTATCATAACCTGCCAACCCCCAACCAGGACCATTCCAGCCAATCCTAAAGAACATCTAGGGCAATATATAAGATTCCACAAGGGTTCCATGCTCCAGAGGACACTTTCAAGAAACCTACCACCTCTGGGTCCCTGGTCCAGATAAGTCCTGAGACCTAGTCCAGCCTCTCCAGAACATCAGATAGTTCCATCTCCTTACCTCATATTAGTGACAGTTCCTTCCAATATCAAAAATTTAGAATTGCCATAGCCCGAACAACCACAATAAGAGGTATGGAAAGATCAAAGGTGATGATGGAATTATACATAGAAGATAGGACTTAACAAATGAATATGAATGCTGAATCATTAAATTGATATCTCTTTTAGTCTTCAGTATTTTAGAGCAGCTGGAAGTAAAAACCTAAAATTGTGAAACTGTAACCCATGGTAAAGTTTGAAATATGTTCTACAACCAAGTGTGGTGCTGTGCTTTGAAATGTATAGCTTTTTTGTATATATGTTATTTTTCACAAAAGAAGAAAGAAAAAAAGTCAATTGTGATGATAAAAAAGTATTTAAGGCCTCTAACCTCTTATATTCTGTAACAGCTAGAAGGAAAAATATGAGAGGGTCATATGGTAGCCCATGACAAACTCTGGGATCTATCCTGTAACTACTTTTTGAAGAGTACTTTGAAAACTATTGCTTTTTTAATTTCTTTCCTTCGTATATATGTTACACTATACAATAAAAAAAAAGTGAGAGGAGCCTCTAACCTCCTATATTTTGGAGCAGCTAGAAGGAAATATATGAGGGGATCGTGCCCATGACAAGCTCTGGGATCTGTCCTGTAAGTACTTGCTGAAGAGTGCTTTGAAAGCTATTGTTTTTTTATTTCTTTGCTTTGTATATATGTTATACTATACAATAAAAAAAGTTAAAAATTTAAAAAAAAGAAAAAAAACATTAAAGAAAATAAGTTTGGGGAACTCGACCAACTTATTCTTTTTTCTTACCAAGTAAACAGAACCATTACAGATATACACTGAAACCATTAGCCTGAAGCAGCACATATGAGTGAAAGACCTATAGAAGACAGGGTAATTTATTTCCAAATCTCCAAATTCTTTTGTCATTTTTCCAAGAGAATTTTGCAACTTCTGTCTTCACAATCACTTCCTATTCTAAGCTATAAACAACTCTCATCTGGACCATAAGCAATAGCCTCCTAACTCATCTCTCCATTTCCATCCTTGCTTCTCTCCCACCTTAGGGTTTTGTATATACTCTTCCCCGTACCTAGAAAACTGCCCCCACCCACATTCATCTTCTTCATCCTTCATAACTCACCTTAAGCATTATTTCCTTGAGGAAATTCCTTAAATATCCTCCCTACCCACACCACACCACTACAAACTAGGTTAGTTCTTGTTTTACTGTTGCATAACCACTTTGTAACCTATCATTTTTGTAACTGTATATTTATTTGTATGGTCATTCAATTAATATTTGTCTTTCGTACAAGAATGTGAGCTCCACGAGGACAAGGTCTGTCTGGTTTGGTCACTGTTGTATGCCCAGCAACTAGCATAGCGAATGCATGGCATATAGTGAGCATAATAAATACTGATTAAATGAATACTAATCCAGAAATATGTAGTCAGAGGAAAATGCCAACTACAGTACTCATTCCTTACCTAATGTCCTTAGGATGCCCTATCAAGTAACCCATGACATCTTTTTTTTCTTTTTGTATGCTTTGTGGCCGAGGTCACATTTCATTCTTTTTCCATGTGAGTATACCATTACTGCAGCACCACTTGTTGAATCATATTTTTGCTTTTCTTGTTTTTGGGGGGAAATGCATGGGCTGGGAATCGAACCCAGGTCACCTGCATGGCAGGTGAGAATTCTACCACTGAACTACCCTTGCACTCCCCCATGACATCTTTTTTTACATGGGCAGGCACTGGGAATCGAACCCAGGTCCTCTGGCATGGCAGGCAAGCATTCCTGCCTGCTGAGCCACCGTGGCCCCCCATGACATCTTTTTAAAACATGTTTAGGAAAATGGACAAGTGTTGTTTCTTACTTGTAAATTCCTCGTGACATATTTTCAATGTATTTAGCTTTATCTTGTACTCCACAGTGGTAATGGTAAGTCTTAACACAGGCTTTTATTTCACATCCAATAGTAGCACCAGGCTGGCTACAAAGGGTACATTTCTGTTTAAGGGAAGAGAGGAATAATCATAAACAGTATTTCAAAGTTTATGCAATTCTTATTTATTATATTTAGCCATATTTCACCAAACATTCCAGTATACTAAAGAAAACAGCCTCATTTTCTACTGAAAAAGAATATATCAAATTTATATCTAGCATATTTAGTAAAAGCTTAAATTTAAACCATACTACATTGATAAAATTTCTAATATTAAGTCATGCCCTGATATTTCCATTATTTACAATCTGCTCAACTGCCTGCTTGCTAGAAAAACTGTACTAACCATCAGTGATCTGATACATAAACATAGATAAGACACTCTTTAATACGGCCAAACACAAAGAAGAATGATTATTATCACAGTGGTTGTTGTTTCCCTGGACACCCCCCATCCCCGCCCCCACTCTGAGAGCAGATCCTTTCCTATTATGACAAGGGAAAGAAATAGAAAACAGGGAAGTAATCTCCTTAGAGAGGGATTGCTACCAAGTACAGGAAAGGGCAGAGGGAGACTAAAGGGGTTAAAATCTTCAAGTCTCTCCAATTTGACCTAGATCTGCCCTGCCTAAAGAATGTCTGAGATTAAAAGGAGCCTGATCTTAAAAAAAAAAAAAAAGTATCTTGGTCACTTTGAGAAATGCTAGGTTAAGCAGATTGCCTTATTGTAGAAGTTTTCAACCTTTTCTCCAGGGAGGAGAATATAGCAAAACAGTTCCCAAGTTTACTGAACTCCCGATGCCCTTTCATTTTGGGGGTGTGGGGAAGAGCATATTGATGGACTATTTTCCTCAATTTGACTACGATACCTAGCCTCAAATTTTCCTCAATTTGACTAAGATACCTAGCCTCCTTGGTATCTTAGTCAAATTCTTAATGGAACCATTTTTGCATTTTAATGTTTTTTCGCACCGTTCAAACTGCAGTTCAGCAAAGAAAGGGATAATTTCTAATGGATTCAGATAAACATCATTAATATTTGAAACCAACAGAAGAAAGAATAATGGGGAACTATACCACAGAGGGATCAGACTCATCACCTGAATTCAAGGATCAAACATTTGACCTGTGTGATGTGATAAAATATGGATAATATAGACCCAACCTGTGAAGTATTCTTAGCTCCCCATATTAAAACTGAATCTAATTAAGTCTTTAGAACTAACATCAACTTTAAGGAAATATGGGAGATAGAGGAACAAGTTACATGGCATCATGGAAAAGTGAAGAGACAAATTAAAAAGGTGGAATGTTCCCTAGGACAATTAACCCATTCTCTTCAACAAGTCAATGGCATACAAAAATAAATTAAAAACAGGGAGGAGATGGCCCTAGAATACTTAAGAGATATATAAAAACCAAATATAATGTGTGATTCTCATTTGGATTGTGATTTATACAAATCAACTTCAAAAATATAGTTTTGAGACAAGTGGGAAAATACAAACATGAATTGGGTATTGAATGACAGGAATTATTGCTAATTTATAAGGTGTAATGGCATTTAGGTTAGGTAAGAAAAGGCTAATTTTTGGTGATGCATACTGAAATATGTAGAGGTGAAATGATATGAAGCCTGAGATCTGCTTTATAATACTTCAGTGACAACAATAAAAGGCAACTAAAGGGATATTAACAATTTATTAAATTATTAAATATATTATAAATTTATTAAATGCATGATCCTGGGCTGGATCTAATAATGGAGGATAAAAGGCTCAAAAGGACACTTTGGGGACATATAAGAAAATTGGAATATAGACTGTAAGCTCAATATCAATGTTATATTTCTTCACATAAGTAAATCTCCTTATTCTTAAGAAATGTACATGGAAGTATTAAGAGTTCAAGAAGTATGATGTACACAACCTGTCCTCACATGTTTAGAAAACATATAATAATAGATCAAATTAGACAGGTAGAATCATACAGCAAATGTAGTAAAATGTTAAAAGTTACTGGATCTGGATACTGTAGAGTTCTTTGTATGGGTTTTATATTATTTTTCTAACGGTCCTATAAGTTTGAACTTATTTCAAAATAAAAAGGTAAAGAGAAATTAGAGCAAATTACTGCCTTAAAGAAAAGACTTTGCATTCTACTGATATTTTATAATATTTATAAACTGTAAAGAAGTGTTCAAAAAGACAGCAATATTTTTAAAGCTACTAAGTAGTAGTAATTTAGTATATTTAAAAACATGAGACAAAGGCAAGTTGTATAAAAGAAATTTTAAAGCTGTCAAAAATATTTTAAGAGCTATAAATACATATTTGTACCTTAACTGAAGAGAAGGTCCTAAAAAACATCCTTTCCTTTTACTTAAAACAAAACACAACAAAACAAAACAAAAAATCATGGGGAAATTCTCAATGCCATATTAGGGTTGTGTAATTTTTCTATAAGCAAGCTTAAAAAATTAAATATGATTTTAAATTTAATAAGGTATGTTATATTCACATATTCATTTATTTTATTAGAAGAGTCTTAAATAACCTGAAATGTAAATCGTTACATTATAATTCTCTTAAGTAATAAGGTTACATAGAAAAAGGAAATAAGTGGTTAATAACATCAAGATCCTTTATCATATTCCAAATAAGCCACTTTATGTTAAATTTTTTGATGACTGGATACATTTGTGATGTATTCTAAATTTAAAGCAGAACATCACAAGAGTAATGTTGTATAACCTAAATACAAAACCACAGACCATTCTTTTTCCTCGCTTAATCTCCTGAAGTACAGTTTTAATATCAAAATCTCCAAATTCTGCTCTTGATGTTGTTGTAAGCTGGACTGTGCCAGAAGAAAACAACTAGAGGAGAAAAATGCAAGAACATTAACATTCAGAATCCCTGTGAGAAAAAGATTAAACATCCTAATAACAAATGTGTTATATTACTTTAATTTCCTAAGAAAGATTTGTTTTCCTTAATAATCAAGTATCAACTTAAATATTTTAAATATATTCACATCTGATTAAAATACAACCGAAAATAAGGATAATGAAATAAAACTATGATTGCAAGAGTAGATAGAGCTAACATTAAATTCCTTGTTTCAAAGAAGATTTAACAATGTCACTGTGTCATCTCTCCACTGTTTTACAGTTCTACAACTTTAAAAAAAATGGTTTAAATTGGCAAATTTCAACCAGAGATGCAGATCAGTCACCTGGGTTTTTCTTTTTTTCCCCAAAGTAAGCATGACTGGGATCTAATGGGTGGGGGGTTGAGTGTGTATATTTTAGAATATGCACCTCTAGTTAAGAACCTCTATTATATAGTTATGTGTACCTACTAAATGTCAGGCCTAGATCTAAGGATACAAAGATAACATACAGTTCTTGTCCACAAGGAATTTAAGAATCTATTAGGGGAGACAGGAACATAAGTAAACAATTGTAAAACTGTTTTAAGTATAACAACAGAGACATTTATTAGGGTATAGTGGAGGCCTAAAATATCCTTCATAACATGTTTAAAAGCTGAAATATTTAGTTATAAAATAGTTAATTATCTGGAATACGGTAATGCCATAATTAGGATTACTTCAAATCCTACTAAAGCACAAAGGCTATATTTTTAAAAATCTAAAGTTTATCAAGGTTTGGGATTAAGTTATGCTCTTCATAACTTTTAAACATTCATATGGGGAAAACGAGCTAAAATCTGGTCATTAGCTGAATGATTTTCAAAATAACTTGAGTTTTTAAAAGCACATAAAAAGAACTATACTTACCATGCACTTATAATGTGCAGCTGCCTTCTTGGCATTAAATATATGCAGTTTTCCTCTTGCTTCATTTTCTTCCTCACCTACATGGCAAAATCCACATTTAGGTCTGGTGTCACTAGGGCTGCTTCTGTGTGGAGATCTATCTCTCTGCAAATGTAAAAGAAAAAAATAAACTTAAAAAACTTCCATGAAAGTATGCTATCAGTACCTCAAGCTTATTTAATTATGTCTAATGATAAACTTTACCCATAACAACAGTCTAAATCAAATACTCATGGTGCTACAAAAGATAAGAAACCCAACATTTTTATACTTACATAGGAACTACTTTCCATTTCATCTGTTCCATGGGAGGATGTGGACCTGGTATCTTCCGATAGCCCTTTAAAGTTAGTTTTTCTTGGCCTTCCTTTGCGACTTTTCTTTTTACTTTTAGGTGACGAGGGCTCCAGTTCATGTTCATTAAAACTTTCTTCTAATTCTGCTGCTTAAAAATTAACAAAAGGTTATATGGACCAATCTTAAAATTAGCGTTAGTTCATGGGTCCTTAGAACATATATTTCTCCTCAGAATGAGGATAAATAGCCTCTGATATGTTCAATATAAAAACTTAATATTTCACATACATCTAACAAAAAACAGCTACAAAAATAATTTTATTGTACATGCAATTTTATTCGATCCTGTAATTCTGTAGAAATGAGTTTTGTGATCTTGTCTGTGCACATAATCCAGCAAACATTTTCAAACTCTAATATTTAGAATTTCCTCTTTTATTATTTTTTAATCATAGGTTTTAAGGAGTTTTACTTCACACGGTTGGTGAAATCAGAACAGTTACCTGGAAAATAAACTTACTATAACTTGGGAAACTAAGATGAAAATAAAGTAGGTATCTCTGTGCTGTCCAATGTAGTAGCCACTAGATGCTCTTAAACATTTACGCCACTTATCAGGAGATAGAAATAGGGTAGATAGTGGGTAAACGGAGCTGAAGGAATACAGATTGTGCAACAGGACTGATCGTAAAAATTCAGAAATGGATAGCACAATACTACTTAACTGTAATACAATAATGTTAGAACCCTGAATGAAGCTGAATGTGAGAGTGATAGAGGGAGGAGGCCTGGGGGCATAAATGAAATCAGAAGGAAAGATAGATGATAAAGACTGAGATGGTATAATGTAGGAATGCCTAGAGTGTATAATGATAGTGATTAAACGTACAAATTTAAAAATGTTTTTGCATGAGGAAGAACAAAGGACTGTCAATACTGTAGGGTGTTGAAAATAGACAGTAATTCATATTTTAAAACTTTATGTGTGAGACAAGCAAAAAATGTTTATTTGGTACAACATTTATACTTTGACTAGTTCATTTCCTAATATAACTTATGTAGAAAGCTTAACTGAACACCATAGGTACATGGAACCTTGAGTAGGGCATGCGATTTTGTAGGTTTGTCCAGAGTGATGCCCCGATAAATCCCAGAGTGATTTGAACAGTGAATAAAAAAGTACTTGCAAAGTACTTGAATGGCAAGAAAGGGGGAAAATTCAACTTCCCCAGGTAGAGAATTCTTGATATTCTCACAAGCAGTGGGGACAACCAAAGCAATAGGCTGAGCCCTTAATCTTGGGGTTTGTTCATATGAAACTTAACCCCACAAACGATAGGCTAAGTCTACTTAAAATTAGGCCTAAGAGTCATCCCAAGAGAACCTCTTTCGTTGCTCAGATGTGGCCTCTCTCTCTCTCAGCCAACACAACAAGCAAACTCACTGCCCTCCCCTTCTCTATGTGGGACATGACTCCCAGGGGTGTGGACCTTCCTGGCAACATGGGACAGAAATCCTAGAATGAGCTGGGATTCAGCATCAAGGGATTGAGAAAACCTTCTCGACCAAAAGGGGGAAGAGAGAAATGAGACAAAACAAAGTGTCAATGGCTGAGAGATTCCAAACAGAGTTGAGAGGTTATCCTGGAGGTTATTCTTATGCATTAAGTAGATGTCACCTTGTTATTCAAGATGTAATGGAGAGGCTGGAGGGAACTGCCTGAAAATGTAGAGCTGCGTTCCAGGAGCCATGTTTCTTGAAGATGATTGTATAATGATATAGCTTTCACAATGCGACTGCGTGATTGTGAAAACCTTGTGTCTGATGTTTTTTTTGTTTTTACTGTTTTTATTGACAAATTTTCACAAACATACAGTTCATACATGGTATACAATCAATGACCCACAATATCATGACAGTTGTGTATTCTTCACCATAATCATGTTTTTATGAAACATAACTACATACAAACACAAACATTCTTACAATATGATCATTCCGTTCTTGTTATATAATCAATAACTCATGAAATCATCACAGTTGTATATTCATCATCATGATCATTTCTCTGATGCTCCCTTTATCTACCTTATCAACAGATGAGTAAAACATATGGATTAAAAATAAATAAATAATAGGGGAACAAATGTTAAAGTAATTTAGTAGATTGAAATGCTGGTGATCGGTGAGAGGGAGGGATGGGGTATGGTATGTATGAATTTTTTTCTTTTTATTTCTTTTTCTGGATTGATGCAAATGTTCTGAGAGGTGATCGTGGTGATGAATATACAACTATGTGATGATATTGTGAGTTATTGCTTATATACCAAGAATGCAATGATCATATGGTAAGAATGTTTGTATTTGTACGTTGTTATGTTTTAAAAAAATTTACAGCACTTATAATTGAATAAAATTAAAACTTCAGTTTCTTAGTTATATGAACTAACCACATTTCAGGGCTTATTAGCCACTTGTGGTTAGTGACAACTGTATTGGACAGCACAGACACAGAATAGTTCCAGCACTGCACAAAGTTCTACTGGACAGTCTGGTCTAGATGGTTCCTCAAAACATCATGAAAAGCATATGATTAAATTCAACAAGGAAATTCAAGCTGATAAGGTAAGGGACAAAATAAGGTTGTCCTCCCTGTGCCACCAAATGTTATTAATCTCCATGAGTTCAGTCCCAGATGTCTATATCACCTTCAAAAAGGCAGGCTAGCTTTTCCTCTGTTGTTATTTTTCTGTTTGCCCCTGGAATGGCCCCCATGGGGCAGGGGTCCTTCACAACACACTACCTTACCAGGAATCCAACTCTCCTCTTCCAAGTCCTATCCCTTTACCTAGTCTCTTCTCCTTCCTAAATCAATGTTTTCCTTATTTTACATCTTCTTGGTTTATGTTGTTTCCTTTCCCCTCCTGAGTTCTCCTATCAGTTAACAGTAAGAAGTAGAAGACTTCTGGATAGAAAGCCTGAAGATGCCACTTACTGGGTCTTAACATGGTGAAGTTACTTCATATTTAAAAAGCAAAGTCTCCTCAGGTATCAAGTAGGACTAATGATAATAACATCTTCCTTACAAGGCTGCTTTAGGAAAATGTGAAAAATGTTTTGAAACTATAAAATTCCATCCAATTGTTATTACCCATCAAACCTTACATAGACTGTAAACTTTTTGTCCACAAGAGAATCCTTGGCTAAATTTCCCCAAGGCACCCCACACCCAGTAGGCACTCAATAAGGCAAAAGAAAGAGGAACAAGGTTGGAGTAAGCATTACCACCTCTATTTTGAAGCTTTATGGTTGTTACAAAAGGAAATCTGCAGGCCACTTGCCGTGACTTTCTTTTGGTGTAAATGTGATATGCATTTGTTCCACATGCTTTGTGTCACTAGTGAACTCTGCTTTTCAGTAAAAGTATCAGATTAAATAATTTATTTTATACATATGCATCAAGTATGCTAAAATGAGAAGATATATCTGGGATTTACTTGAAAATAATTCAGACGGAGGAAAGAGGAAGTGGGTGGGGCTAAAGATGAAACAAGACTGGCTAAGAGCTAATGGTTGCTGAAGCTGAGTGATGGGTACATGGCGTTCATTATGCTGTTCTACTTTTGTGTGTGTTTGAAATTTCCTGGAATGAAAGTTTAAAAAGTGTGCTAAATCAAAGACAAGGTATAATGCCCAGCACAGTACTTTGCACATAGGTGTTAAGTAAATTTGGTTAACGAAAGATAGAAAATAGAGTTATATCTACATGCAAAGAATACATCATTAAAATTCTCCTAATTAAACCACAAATCCAATTTAAATTCTATTATCTTCCAAGGAAGATCACATGAAAAGATGAAAGGCAATAAGGTACACAGAGTTTCAAAGGAATAATAATGATGTTCCAGCACACAGTATCTACAAGCACTTACTATCTGCCAAGAACACTGCTAAGAGCTTTACTTGCATTATTTGATTTAACCCTTAAAATAATCCTATGAGTTACGTATTTTTTATCCCCATTTTATAGATGCAGTATCAAAGTTTCTGAGAGATATTAAATAACTTTCCCAAGATCATGTGACTAGTAAGTAGGAGAGCTCAGATTCAAATACAGATGCGATTTCAAAGACCATCGTCTTAACCAGTATACTATACTGCTTTCCCAGTATTTTTTTTTTTTAACATAGGCAGGCACCGGGAATCAAACCCGGGTCCTCTGGCATGGCAGGCAAGCATTCTTGCCTGCTGAGCCACCATGGCCAGCCCCCAGTATTTTCTGAAATCTATCCAATGCTACTAAACTTAAGGATTTGAAAAGAGGCTAATACCACATAAAACCTTATTAAATTTTATTTGATAAAAGTAAGAGTACTGGAAATTACAGCATATTTTAGAGAAAAAGAATAAGGGAAAGAAAAACGAAATGAATACAGAAGCAGGAAAAGCCTTCAAAAGACTATGTAAATTGTAACACACTTTCAATAGTCTTCAAATACAACTACAATGATTATTTTCTGAAACATAAATTGAGTTATATGATTTTACAATATTAAGTTTCAAATTATCCATTAGAGAATCCACCGGTTTGAATAAAATCAAGACTAGAGCCTCCAAGGATAGGCACAAAGGATTCCTTTACATCATCTCCCAAAACTTGGGATTTATGGTCACTGTAATTCCAGCAACTACCACTAACTATCTTTTAAAGTAATTTCAGACTTATTTAAAGGGTGTAAAAATAAAGGAATGAAGTTGGAAATCAATAATAGGCAGAGTGCCAGAAAATTTACAAATATGTGGAGGCTCAACAACACAATCTTAAACAACCAGTGGGTCAAGGAAGAAATTACAAGAGAAATCAGTAAATATCTCGAGGTGAATGAAAATGAAAACACAACATATCAAAACTTATGGGATGCAGCAAAGGCAGTGCTAAGAGGGAACTTTATTGCTCTAAATGCCTATATCAAAAAAGAAGAAAGGGCAAAAATTCAGGAATTAACTGTCCACTTGGAAGAACTGGAGAAAGAACAGCAAACTTACCCCAAAGCAAGCAAAACAAAAGAAACAACAAAGATTAGAGCAGAAATAAATGAAACTGAGAAATGAAAACAATTGAGAAAATCAATAAAACCAGAAGTTGGTTCCATGAGAAATTCAATAAGATTGATGGGCCCTTAGCAAGATTGACAAAAAGAAGAAGAGAGAGGACGCAAATAAATAAGATCAGAAATGGAAGAGGAGACATAACCACTGACCCCACAGAAATAAAGGAGATAATGACAGGATACTATGAACAACTTTATGCTAATAAATACAACAATGTAGATGAAACAGACAACTTCCTAGAAAGGGATGAACAACCAACTTTGACTCAAGAAGAAATAGATGACCTCAACAAACCAATCAGAAGTAAAGAAATTGAATCAGTCATTAAAAAGCTTCCCAAAAAGAAAAGTCCAGGACCAGACGGCTTCACATGTGAATTCTACCAAACATTCCAGAAAGAATTAGTACCAACCCTGTTCAAACTCTTCAAAAAAATTGAAGTGGAGGGAAAGCTACCTAATTCATTCTATGAAGCCAACATCACCCTCATACCAAAAACAGGCAAAGATATCACAAAAAAAGAAAACTACAGACCAATCTCTCTAATGAATATAGATGCAAAAATCCTCAACAAAATTCTAGCAAATCGAATCCAGCAACACATTAAAAGAATTATACATCATGACCAAGTAGGATTCATTCCAGGTATGCAAGGATGGTTCAACATAAGAAAATCAATTAATGTAATACACCATATCAACAAATCAAAGCAGAAAATCACATGATCATCTCAATTGATGCAGAGAAGGCCATTTGACAAAATTCAACATCCTTTCCTGCTGAAAACACTTCAAAGGATAGGAATACAAGGGAACTTCCTTAAAATGATAAAGGGAATATATGATAAACCCACAGCTAATATCATCCTTAATGGGGAAAAACAGAAAACTTTCCCCCTAAGATCAGGAACAAGACAAGGATGTCCACTATCACCAAAGTTATTCAACATTGTGTTGGAAGTTCTAGCCAGAGCAATTAGACAAGAAAAAGAAATACAAGGCATCAAAATTGGAAAGGAAGAAGTAAAACTATCACTGTTTGCAGATGATATGATACTATATGTCGAAAATCCTGAAAAATCCACAGCAAAACTACTAGAGCTAATAAATGAATATAGCAAAGTGGCAGGTTACAAGATCAACATTCAAAAATCTGTAGTGTTTCTATACACTAGTAATGAACAATCTGAGGGGGAAATCAAGAAACGAATTCCATTTACAATTGCAACTAAAAGAATAAAATACTTAGGAATAAATTTAACTAAAGAGACAAAAGACCTATACAAAGAAAACTACAAGAAACTGTTAAAAGAAATCACAGAAGACCTAAATAGATGGAAGGGCATACCGTGTTCATGGATTGGAAGACTGAATATAGTTAAGATGTCAATTCTACCTAAATTGATTTACAGATTAAACGCAATACCAATCAAAATCCCAACAACTTACTTCTCAGAAAAAAACCAATAAGCAAATTTATCTGGAAGGGCACGGTGCCCCAAATTGCTAAAAGTATCTTGAGGGAAAAAAACGAAGCTGGAGGTCTCACACTGCCTGACTTTAAGGCATATTATGAAGCCACAGTGGTCAAAACACATGGTACTGGCATAAAGATAGATATATTGACCAATGGAATCGAATAGAGTGCTCAGATATAGACCCTCTCATCTATGGACATTTGATCTTTGATAAGGCAGTCAAGCCAACTCACCTGGGACAGAACAGTCTCTTTAATAAATGGTGCCTAGAGAACTGGATATCCATACGCAAAAGAATGAAAGAGGACCGTATCTCACACCCTATAGAAAAGTTAACTCAAAATGGATCTAAGATCTAAACATTAGGTCTAAGACCATAAAAACAGTTAGAGGAAAATGTAGGGAGATATCTTATAAATCTTATAATTGGAGGTGGTTTTATAGACCTTACACCTAAAGCAAGAGCACTGAAGAAAGAAAGAAAGAAATGGGAAAAAAAGGGTGTAAAAATAGTACAAAGAATTCCTATACACATCCTTCATTCAGATTTCACAAATGTTAACATGTTACCACGTTTGCTTTGGCATTCATTCTCCTTCCACATATACGTTTTTTCTGAAAGGCTTAAGAGTAAGATGCAGAAATGATGCCCCCTTTACTCTAAATATTCCAGGTACCACCGCAGTAACATGTCTATATGTTATACTAACATATAAACATTCCATGTATGGTATACAATCAATGGCTCACAATATCATCACATAATATGATATTCATCAACACAATCATTTTTTAGAACAATTGCATTACTTCAGAAAAATTAAAAAAAAAGAAAAAACTCATACATACCATATCCCTTACCCCTCCTTCTCATTGACCACTAGTATTTCCATCTACCCTATATATTTTAATCTTTGTTCCACCACTGTATCTTAATTAGTTAGTCACACAACTATCACTATATTGTATTCTCTCCTGGTTCCCCAAACTGAAATGGTGTTTTATTAATTCATCCTGCTCTACTAACATCTGGCACAAGAGAAGCCGTAAGAGAAGGAAGCATCAATCAAAAATAAATGACACATTACTGTGCTTAGTTTCAAGCCAAATAAATTGAATAGGTCACACACATTTCTTGAACACCAAGTCCATGCAAAATGTTATATATTGGGTAATTTAAGAAAAACTAATAAACCACAACTTTGGTTCCTTACTCCAAGAACCTAAACTGAGCTGAGGTTGTGTTTTTGATCATGACTTACATTTCACACAGTCTTGTTGTCAATACTTAATACCTAGGTTTACATAGCTTCTTCTTTCTCACCATAGATTATTTGTTCGAAATAAACTATTAAATACAAAGGCTTCAATTTCTTAACGAAAATGATTTTAAAAGAACCAGCTTTCGGACTTCTGGGCAGATAGCAGAATAAGATAGGCTGAGTTCATCCCTACACCACAGAAAAAAGAAAGGACAGAAAATGACTGGGACAGTGTTTCCAGGGTACAAGGGACCAGAGAGGGACCTCTACATTACATAGGAAGGACCTGGATGAAAAAGCGGAAAAATTATGATTGAGACCAAGTGAGTTTATACAGTCTGACTGCACCTGGGCCAGGCTGCAATGCACAGGCCAGGGCAGGTGCTGAAGAAGCAGTGTGCTCCTGCGCTCCCAACTTTATACCAGTTTGGGAGATTTTCCCTCTCAATCTGCCAGGGGACAGTTCCTACCACCTACCCCTGAGGCACGTTGCCAAGGGTGCCTGGTTTTGGGCACCTCGGTAAGAGGGGGGTACACAGAACAGAGCCGAACTGACAAGCAGCAGGCTAAAGAAGCATTCTGGGTCCTAATGAGGCATTGTGGGTTCCACTACTTCTATTCTTTTTCCACAGAGGCCTGGAGCACTCATGGCATGAACAGGCAGAGAGGCAGGGACAAGGGAGCAGGCTACACTGTAATGCCAGGAACTTCCAAACTGGCTGTGGGCAGGGGAACTTGAAACTCTCAGCCCCAGAACCCAAAAGCATTCCACACAGGAGCCCAGGAATCACCACACTCATTGTGCTCACAAGCCCAGGTACACACTGTCCACCCCCTACTCTGGGATGGCCACTTTTAGCATACACACAGACCAGCCTTGACTGGATTTGCACCTGGTCTCGATCCTGCTCAGCCAGCTGACAGAGAGAGGTGCGCCTGAGAAGAGGTGGCCCGAGAGAGCCACCTGCTGGAAAGACAATGAACAGCACTCTGATAAACTGCCTTTCTCCCTAGCTTTTAACCGTTGCACCACATGCATGAGGTCCTGTCCTTGTTTTGGAAGGGAATTACTGACAAATCAAGTGCCAAAGTGCCAAAGGAGACCTTCAATGAACACCAATGGAAAAACAAAATATTAAACTACTGAAGGAAAAACAATTTTTAAAATAAACTTACTAAGATAAAGGGTCCTAGATTGTAAGCTCTTACAGCAGTCATGTATATTCAGGAGTAGTAACTGTTACTTCTAAATTCTGAGATACTGAGCTGTTTGTATCCAACATGTTCGTTCCCGGAAGTTTTGAGCATTTGTGTGACACCTGAGACTCAGAATCAGAGCTCTGAAACAATGAAAATCAGCACTACCCCATACAGAGACTGTTTACAAAGTTGAAAAAGGGGTCAGACTTTGACTAGAGATATGAATGAAGCTGATCTGTATAGGACTAAGGTAGATTAGAATACAGGGTAAAGGGTGATATCACCCGTATTTTAAAACTTTAACTTTTGTAAGAGATCAAAGCGAGAGATGTTTATTTGGTGCAAAATTTATATTTTGGGTAGTGCATTACCTAATTTAACTGATATGGTCAGTTTAACTGGACACCATAATTACATGGAATTTTGAATAGGGTGTGAGATCTTGTTCATATATATAGGTTAGCGTGATTCCTGATACATCCCAGAGTAATTTGGGCAGAGAATAAAAAAGTATTTGCGAAGTCCCCTTGGAGGACTGGGGAGAAAGGAGGAAATATTAAACTTTCCCACCTGGGGAATTTCTGATATTCTCGCAAGCAGTGGGGACAACCAATTCAATAGGCCAAGCCCTCAATATTGGGGCTTGCCACTATGAAGCTTATTCCTGCAAAGGAATAGCTAAGCCTACTGATAATTATGCCTAAGAGTCACCAATTTTTGTGAGCAACAGCCTCTTTTGTTGCTCAGGTGTGGCCTCTCTTTCTAAGCCAAATCAGCAGATAAGCTCACTGCCCTGCCCCCTACGTGGGACATGACCCTCAGGGGGTGTAAATCTCCCTGGCAACATGCAACCTGACTTCTGGGGATGAGCCAGGACCTGGCATCATAGGAATGAGAAAGCCTTCTTGACCAAAAAGGGGAAGAGAGAAATGAGACAAAATAAAGTTTCAGTAGCTGAGAGATTTCAAACAGAGTTAGGAGGTTATCCTAGAGATTATTCTTACACATTATATAGATATTCATTTTCAGTTTATGCTGTATTTGTAGTGGCTAGAGGGAAGTACCTGAAAGTATTGAACCATGTTCCAGTAGCCTAGATTCTTTAAGAAGACTGTATAACTATACAGCTTTTACAATGTGACTGTGTGATTGTGAAAACTTTGTATTGATGCTCCTTTTTTCAAGGGTATGGACAGATGAGTAAATAAATAAATAAATAATAGGGGGAGATAAAAGGTAAAAATTGGGTAGACTGAAATACTGTGGTTCAATGAGAGGGAGGGATAAGGGGTATGGGATGTATGAGCTCTATTTTTTTTCTTCTTATTCTTTTTCCAGAATGATGGAAATGTTCTAAAAATGATCAGGGTGAAGAATACAAAACTATGTGATGATATCATAAGTCACTGATTGTATAATATGGTTGGGCTGTATGTGTGTGGCTATTTCTCAAAGAAAAAAAAGATTCTGCTCAAGAGCATGGACAGCTCTTGACTGAGAAACCAAAGACCTATATCAGGTAATAGATAATCAAAATATGAAATTACACAGTATAAGTGATATTTTGCATATTTATGATTTTATTGTTTTCTCCCCAAAACAGAAGAAATGCCGATGAGATGGTAGATTTTCTCCAGCATATTATATATTTGACTAATGTATAGTTCATGGAATTAATTTCACAATTTAAAATATACCAAAGTAAAAGAAAAAAAAAAAGAGGAAAGAGCAAAAACTGAGGACTTTAATGCTCACCTGGAGGAACCAGAGAAAGAACAACAAAATTAATCCCAAAGCAAATACAAGAGAAATAAGAAAGATTAAAGCAGAAATAAATTAATTGGAGAAAAAAATAGAGAATCAATTAAAAATCAATGAAAAAAATCAGTAAAATTGATTTGTCAATTGGCTAAGGTGACAAAGGAAAAAAAGAGGAAAAAAAGAGGGATGATGCAAAATAATAAAATCAGAAGTGAGAGGGGGGTCATTACCATGGATCCTGAAGAAATCTGAAAAATTGTAAGAGGATACTATGAGCAACTATATGCCAACAAACTAGACAACTAGGATGAAACGGACAATTTCCTAGAAACACATGGACAACCTTATTAACGCGAGAAGAAATAGAAAACTTCAAATAAACCAACCACAAATAAAAAGATTGAATCAGTCATCAAAAAACTTCCTACAAAGAAAAACCCAGGGCCAGATGGCATTAGAGGGGAATTTCACCAAACATTCGAAAAAGAACTAACACCATTCTGCTCAAACTGTTTCAAAAATTTAAGGAAAAAGGAACACTACCTAACTCATTTTATGGAGCTAACATCACTCTAATACCAAAACCAGATAAAGATTCTACAAGAAAGGAAAACTACAGACCAAAATTTCCCTAATGAATATAGATGTAAAAATTCTCAATAAAATATGCAAATCAAATTGAATGGCACATTTAAAAAATTATACACCATGACCAAGTGGGATTTGTACCAGCATGCAAGGGTGGGTCAACAAAAGAAAATCAACGTAATACAACACATTAACAAATAGAAAGGGAAAATCACATGATCATCTCGATTGATACTAAAAGAGCATTCAACGAAATTTAGCATCCTTTTCTGATACAAACACTTCAAAAGATAGGAACTGAAGGAAACTTTCTCAATGTGATAAAGGGCATATATGAAAAACCCACAACCAGCATCATACTCAAATGGTGAGAAACTGAAAGCCATCCCCCTAAGATTGGATATCAAATAAGGATGCCCACTATCACCACTATTATCAATATTGTGCTAGAAGTTCTAGCTTGATCAAGCAAGCAAGAAAAAAAGAAATAAAATGCATCCAAATCAGAAAGGAAGTAGTAAAACTTTCATTACTTGCAGATAACATGATCCTATATTTGGAAAATCCTGAGTAATCTACAACAAAACTACTTGAGCTAATAATCAAATTCAGCAAAGTAGTGGGGTACAAGATTAATCAGTAATGTTTCTATACACAAGTAGTGACCTAACTGAGGTAGCAGTTAAGAATAAAATTCCATTCACAATAGCAACCAAAAGAATCCAGTATCTAGGAATAAACTTAACCAGGGATGTGAAGGACCTGTACACAGAAAACTACAAAACATTACTAAAAGAAATCAAAAGATCTAAATAGGTGAAAAGATATTCCATGTTCATGGACAGGAAGGCTAAATGTTGTTAAGATGTCAGTTCTACCCAAATTGATTTACAGATTCAATTCCAACAACCTACTCTGAAGACTTGGAAAAGCTAGTTGTTTTTTTTTTTTTTTTTGGTATGCTGTATAGCAGAGATCACATTTCATTCTTTTTTCATGTGAGTATCCTGTTATTGGAGCACCATTTGTTGAATTTTTTTGGTGTTTGTTTGTTTTTCTTGTTTGTTTTTGGGGAAGCGCATGGGCCAGGAATTGAACCTGGGTCTCCTGCATGCCAGGTGAGAATTCTACCACTGAACTACCCTTGTACCCCCTGGAAAAGCTGGTTATTAAATTTATTTGGAAGAGAAAGGGCCCTTGAATAGCCAAAAACATCCTTAAATGGAAGAAGAAACTGAGAAGACTTACACTTCCTGACTTTAAAGTTTATTATAAAGCCACAACGGTTCAAACAGCATGGTACTGGCAGAAAGACAGACATATTGATCAATGGACTCAAATTCGAGAGTTTGGAAATAGGCTCCCAGATAGATCTTTGACCAAGTGATTTTCTACAAGACCCCTAAATCCCCTAACTGGGACTGAATAGTCTTTCCAATAAATGGGACTGGGAAAACTGGATATCCATAGCCAAAGGAATGAAAGAGACTCCCTACCTCACACCCTATACAAAAATTAACTCAAAATAGATCAAGGACCTAAATATAAGAGCCAGTACCATAAAACTTCTAGAAAAAATATAGGGAAACATCTTTAAGACCTTGGAATAGGAGGTACCTTCTTAGACTTTATACCCAAAGCACAAGCAACAAAAGAAAAAAAAAGATAATGGGAACTATTCCAAACCAAATACTTCTGTGTCTCAGAGGACCTTGTCAAAAAGGTTAAGAGGTAACCAACTAAATGGGAGAAAATATTTGGAAACTGTATACCCCATAAGGGTTCACTATTCAGTATATATAAAAGAAATCATACAACTCAACAACAAAAGAACAACCAACCGAATTATAAAATAGACAAAAGATATGGATAGACATTTTTCAAAGGGGAACTACAAATGGCTAAAAAGCGTATGAAAAGATGTTCTTCTTCATTAGCTATAATGGAAATGTAAATCAAACCCACAATGAGATATTACCTCATACCTATAAGAATGGCTGGCTGCCATTAAACAGTGCTGTTAAACAAAAAACAAACTACAAATGATGGAGAGGATGCAGAGAAATTGGAATACTTATTCACTGCTGGTGGGAATGTATAATGGTACAGCCACTATGGAATACAGTTCGGCAATTTCTCAGAAAACTAAATATCAAGTTGTCCTATGACCCGGCGATACCACTACTCAGCATATACCCAGAAGAGCTCAAAACAGTGACATGCACAGACATTTGCACAGAGATGTTCACAGTGGCATTATTTACAATTGGCAAAAGATGGCACCGTAAATAATGTGGTATATATATACAAAAGATGTATATAGCACATGAGGTATATATATATATATGGAATATTACGCAGCTGTAAGAATTGAAGTCCTGAAGCATATGACAACACAGATGAACTTGAGGACATAATGCTGAGTGAAATAAACCAGACACAAAATGATATGTAATGTATGATTTCACTAATTTGAACTCCCTAGTAAATTTAAACTCAAATTCATAAAATGTAGAATAGAGATAGACAGAATTTAGAGAAGGGGGAACAGTTACCTAATACGTACAGGCTTGTTAACAAGGTTGAATTTAAATATACGGGAATGGATAGAGGTGATTGTAGTTCTTATGAGATTATAGGCAATAATGCCGTTCTGAAGGTGAATATAACCAAAAGGGGTTTTTTAAAGCCATTAAAGCCCCCTATTAGCACCATGAACTACTTCAAAGGTATGAAACTTGTACAAAGAGATAATAATAAAGAGGTATATGGGAAAAATTGTCTATTGCATGCTATGGACTATATTTAACAGGAATACCTCACTAGTATCACAACACTAAGGGTAAATAATGGGGGTGGGGGGTAGAGGTAAGGACAGTTTTGGATTTTCTCTTTGGTGTGGTTCTATCCGTTATTTTTCTCTTTGGAGCAAAGAAAATTGTCTAAAATTGAGGGTGATGATTGTACAACTAAGTGAGCAAACTGTGAGATATTGATGGTTTATACAGGATAGAATATATGCAATGTAAATGTACCTCAACAAAATCTGAAGATTCAAAAGAATAAATAAATAATCAGAACGATTCAAGTGCTAGAGAAAATGTGGAGAGAGAGGTATACCTATTGAATGGTGGCTAGGCAGCAGAAAGGTGCAGCCCCTATGGAGAATAATGTTGCAGATCCACAGGAAGTTGGATATAGGGTCACTATATGATTAGGCAATCCAGTTACTAGGAATATACTCAGAAGAACTGAAAGCAGGGACTTGGACAGACATGTGCACACTGATATTTATGGTGGCATTATTCATGACAGACAATGGATGGAGGTGGCCGAAGGGTACAATGACTGGTGGGTGGAAGGGAGACCTGTGGTATATACACACAGTGAAATATTATGCAGCTTCTGAAAGGAATGAAGTCATGAGGCATGCAACAAGGTGAATCAACCCTGAAGAGATTATGTTATGCAAAATAAGCCAGACACAAAAGGACAAATATTTTATGGTCTCTTATAGAAAATACTTAAAAGAAAATTAGGGCCTAGATTCTAAGTTCTTAAAGCAGTCATATTTATTCCTGAGTTTTAAGTGTTATTCTAAATTCTGAGATGTTGTGCTCAATACGTATAACTTGGTATTTCCCTGGCCCTTTGGGTACCTGTGTAACAACTAACACTCAGATTTAGAGTTCTGGGGTTCTTAAAGTCAGCATTACTCCATATAGCAACAGTTAAAGAAGCCGAAAAAAAGATGAGACTTCAATTAGAGAGATGAATGAAGTTGATCTAGTTGGGACTAAGGTAAATAAGAATATAGTGTAAAGGATGATAGTGTCTGTATTCTAAAACCTCACCTTCTGTGTGAGACCAAAGGAAGAGATCTTCATTAGTTCAAGATTTAAATTTTCTGTAGCACACTATCTAGTGTACCCTGTCTGGACATTTCATTTAAACAATATAAACACACAGAGCCTAGAATGGGGAATGAAATCTTGTAATTCTGCATTACTTAATGCAATACCCTGATATACTCCAGAGTACTCTGGGCAGAGAGTAAAAAAATATTTGTAAATTCCCTTGAGGACTAGACAAAAAAATATATGGATCTATTAAAATTCCCCACCTGGGAAATTCCTGAAAGCCTCTCAAGCATTAGGGACTTCCAAGTTGATAGGCCAAGTTCTTGATCTTGAGGTTTGCTGTTATGAAATTCATTTCTGTAATGGAGAAGTTAAACCTACCTACAGTCATGCCTAAGAATCACTTCCAGAGGACCTCTTTTGTTGTCCAGATGTGGCCTCTTTCTCTCTAAACCCAACTCTGCAATTAAACTCATTACCTTCCCCCTACTTGGGACATGACTTCCAGGGGTGAAAGTCTCCCTGGCAATGTTGGTCATGACTCCCAGGGATGAGTCTGGCTCTGGCATCGTGGGATTGACAATGCCTTCTTCACCAAAAGGGGGAAAAGAAATGCAACAAAATAAGGTTTCTGTTTCTAAGAGATTTCAAGTAGAGTCGAGGGTCTATTCTGGAGATTACTCTTATGCAAGTTTCAGCTAGATATTGTAAATTGCCACAGTGTGCCAAGCCCCAACAAAGCACTGGGCTCTGAGACTCTATAATAGTTTCACTCAGTTTATTTTTCAGAAACCTAAAATCTCCAGATTATCCCTATGCCAGATAAGCCATGAAACCCAGAAGTACCAGTCTTTCCAAGAACATCAACCGGTTGCATTCCTCTACTGCATAATGTCGACACCCTTTCTCAACATGAAGAAGTTAGAATGGTCATTGCCCAAGTATTCCTAAAGATTGAGAGAAGCATCAAATGAGTGGGAGGAGTTGTAACATGAAGATAGGATTTAACAAATGAGTATCACTACTGAATCATTATATTGATATCTTTTTAGTCTCCAGTGTATTAGAGCAACTAGAAGGAAATATCTGAAATTGTGGAACCATAACCCATAGCATACTCTGAAGTTTGTTCTATAACTACTTATTAAAATGCACTTTGAAATCTATAATTTTTCTGCATGTATATTTCACAATATAAAGTTTTTTTTAAAGCCAATGTCAAAAAAAAGCCAACGTCATCATTCAAAATGTTTATGACACATATAATCTACTATAGAGTATTATTTTAGAGTGAAGTTCATAGAATCTGTTTTCTCTTAGCATTAATAAAGTATAAAAATGCATGGTATGAAAAGACAAGATGAATGCATACAAGAGAAATTAATCTTTCTCTTGAGGGGTAGAAAAACCACCTTTCATACCTCATCACAGTTCCTTGTAGGTACTCAAATGTTTAATAACAAAAAAAACCGTTTTCTTTTCATTTTTATGTATTTTTGTTAAGATATCTTCACAAACCATACAATTCATCCAAAGTACAGTCAACAGTTCACAATATCATCACAAATTTGTGTATTGATCACCATGATCATTTTTAGAACATTTGCATTACTCCAGAAAAAATAAATAAAAAGACAGAAGAAAACCCCATATATCCCACACCCTTAGCTCTCCCTCTTATTGATCACTAGTATTGCAACCTACTCAATTTTAAGACTTATAATGGAGGTAGGTTAACCAGGACAGTGTAATATTACCAGAGATAATTATATATATATATCAGTGGAATAAAGCAAAACATCCAGAAGTAGATCCACATAAACACAGGTAACTGAGGGGTTTTTTTTTTCCTTTTTTGCAATATAATCATACAATCATTATCAAATATCAGAGCTACTAGATTATAGCTCAGCAACTTCAGGTATTTCTTTTTGTCTATACTAAAACACCAGTCTCTAAAAAGAAATATCTATATAATGAGTCAGTAGTCATAGCTGTTTGTTAAATCCTAATTTTTCAGTTACACCTTCCTCCTTTCATTTGATCTTTCTCTCAATCTTCAGGGATATCTGGGCAATGACCATTTTAACTTCTTCATGCTGGAAAGGAGTACTGACCTTCTGAGGTAGAGGAATGAACCTGGTGTTCTTAGAGAAACTGGCACCTCTGGGTTTCTGGTCTAGCTCAATCTGGAGGCCTTAAGTTTCTGAGAAAATAAACTTAATAAGACAAACTTTTATAGAGACTTAGATGGAGCCTAGAGCACTACCTAGGGGTTGATGACAAGCCGTTTTATCAAAGTAGTACTACAAAATGGAGACACATCAGAACAAGCTAGAATTACCTGCTATTACCAATGTTTGACATTCTAAAACACTGCTAAAAAAAAAAAAGTGAATACAGTTATCATTTAGACAGGTAAGCCAAAGGGAAAAAACACAAAATAAGTTCTAAGACTTTATTCTGGCTATTCCTGCCCATTTTTTAAATGCAATTTTATTTGAGTTATATTCATTCAGCACACACTCATCCAAAGTATACAATCAATGCGTTGCCTATTTTAAAGCATAAATTCATTTTTAAACCTTTCTAAAAGTATGCCAAGATGACTATTCGGCTCTTTCAAAGACTGTTTCTCTTGACTTCCAGGATTTAATATTAAACTGACTTTCATCCTACCTCTCTGGCCATGCCTCCTCTCTCTTTGCAGGTTCATCCATGTATACTCAGCCATTAATTGCTAAAGTTCTTCAAGGCATAGCCCTGGGCCCTGTCCTCTACTGAACTCTCTTCCCTAGGATGTTTTCTCCACTTATAGAGATTCCATTATCTATATTCACATCTGTCTCTATTCAAGGTCTCTAATCTGAGATCAAGAACAATATAATCTAACTGCTCATCTGATATTCCTACTTGGAAAACTCACAGGTATATCAACAAATTTGATCTTTTAAAACTTAACTCATCAACTCTTCCCATAAGCATACACCAGTTCCAATGTCCTCTAAGTAAATGGCATCATCAATCACTCATATTCTTATGCCAGGAACTTGGGAGTTATTTCCAATACCTCCTCCTTCTTCACCCCTATTTCCTCAAGTCCTGTAAGCTATACTTCTAAAAACTCTCAAATCCATAAACTTCTGGCTCATTCCCATATTCATAATTCTAATCCAATCCTCCACCAGGATTCCTGCCATAGGCCACTCTTCCCTGCTTAAAACTCTCATTACCTCAGGATAATATCCAAAATAATTACCATGATCTGGCCCATGCATTCTTTCCCAAACCTCATTGTATGTCACTCCATCCTTTACTTTCATAGTTTTCTATCAATTCGTGAAGTTTCAAGTTCCTTCCTGCTTCAGAGTCGCCAAGGATCCTGTTCCTTCAACACAGGATCTCCTCCAACCCTCTTTCACCTGTTCTTCTTTAATATTTTTACTGACAAATCTTCACACACATACACTCTATATATGGTGTACAATCAGTGGCTCACAATATCACCACACAGCCGTGTATTCATTACTGTGATCACCCTTTAGAACATTTGTATCACTTCAGAAAAAGAAACAAACAAAAAAAAAACTCATACACACCAACCACTAGTATTTCCAGCTACCTAATTTATTCAATCCCTCACCCCCCCCCCCCACTATTTATCTATTTTCTATCCAAAATATTCTGCCAGGAATCTGTTCATACCCTGGACAAAAGGAACAACAGACACAAGGTTTTCACAACCACACAGTCACATTGTAAAAATTACATCTTTATACAATTGTCTTCAAGAATCAAGGCTACTGGAATACAGCTCAATAGTTTCAGGTACTTCCCTCCAGCTACTCCAATATGCCATAAACTAAAAAGGTGGTATCTATATAATGCATAAGAATAACCTTCCGGATAGCCTCTCAACTCTGAAATCTCTCAGTCACTGAAACTTTATTTTGTCTCATTTCTCTTTCCCCTTTTGGTCAGGAAGGCTTTCTCAATCCCTTGATGCCTGGTCTTGGCTCACCCCAGGAGTTCTGTCCCATGCTGCCAGGGAGATTTACACCCCTGGGAGTCATGTCACATGTAGTGGGGAGGGCAATGAGTTCACCTGCCAAATTGGGCTTAGAGAGAGAGAGGCCACATATGAGCATAAAAGAGGTTCTCTGGGGGTGACTCATAGGCCTAATTTCAAGTGGGCTTAGCCCATCTTTTGTAGGAATAAATTTCATAGGAGTGAACCCCAAGATCGAGGACTCGACCTATTGATTTGGTTGTCCTGGGTGCTAGAGAGAATATCAGAAATTCTCCAAGTGGGGCAAGTGAATATATATTCCGTTCTCCCCAGTCCCCCAAGGGAACCTTACAAATACTTCTTTATTCACTGACCAAATTATTCTGGGATATATCAGGGCATTACACTAACCTGGACAAACCAACAAAACCTCATGGCCTATTTAAGATTCCATGTACATATGATGTTCAACTAAACTGACCATATAAATTAAATTAGGTAATGCACTACCTAAAATAGAAATTTTGCACCAAATAAATATCTCTCCCTTTGGTCTTACACAGAAATTGAAGTTTTAAAATATGAATGATACCATCCCTACCCTGTATTCTGCTCTACCTTGGTCCTATCCAGATCAGCTTCCTTCATATCTCTAGTCAAAGTCTGATCCTTTTTTCAACTTCTTAAGCAGTTCCTGTATGGGATGCTGCTGACTTTCACAGTCAGAACTCTAATTCTGAGTCCCAGGTGACACATAAATACCCAAAGTTTCTGGGAAGACCAGGTTATATACAAACAGCTCAGTATCTCAGAATTTAGAAATAAGTTACAACTCCTGAATATACGTGACTGCTGTAACAGTTTATAATCTAGAACCCTTTATAATAGGTCCCAACCTGGTAACCCATGCTCTCAACTTCAGTTCACCAAGTTTTTATATTATAGTTAGCCCATATGATTGTTAGTCTGCTCTTTTAAAAAAAATTTTTTTATTGTATAATATAACATATATACAAAATGAAAGCAAAAAAAAGCAAATGCTTTCCAAGCACTCTTCAACAAGTAGTTACAGGACAGATCTCAGAGTCTGTCATGGGCTACCATATGATCCTCTCAGTTCTTTCCTTCTAGATGCTCCAGAACATAGGAGGCTAAAAGGAATATTTTTTCATCACTACTATAGACTTCTTTGTGTGTGTGTGTGTGAAAAATCACATATATACAAAAAAGCAATAAATTTCAAAGCACAGCTTAACAATTAGTTGTAGAACAGATTTCAGAGTTTGGTATGGGTTACAATTCCACAATTTTAGGTTTTTACTCCTAGCTACTCTAAGATACTGGAGACTAAAAGAAATACCAATTTAATGATTCAGCAATCGCATTCATTTGTTAAACCCTACCTTCTTTGTATAACTCCACCATCACTTTTGATCTTTCTATCCCCCCCTTTCATCCTTTAAGATTTACTTTAAGCAAAACTTCCTTGTGTAAGTCCTACCTTGAACCCCCCAAAATATGTAGGTCTCCCAACCACACTCTCATAGTGTCCTATGTTTCTCATTCATACTATGTATCACAATTGTAGCCAATCAACTGAGCAATTATTTATTTAATGTATATCTCTCAAATTAGACTTAAAGCTCTTTGGGAGCATAGAAGTATCTAGATTTTCCCTATATCCCCAAATACTTAACAGGCCTGGTGCATAGTGAATGAAATGAATCTACAAATCTTTGTATAATTCCAGAAAGATCTTGCCCACAGTTAGCTGTTACTATCAAAAGGGAGTTATTTTGATCAGGAGTGCTTCTCTGAGCATTGCAAATCATTTCATAGGCAGCCTATGTAAAGTCATCATGACTAACACATAAGTATATATAGTTCCAGGGAATGAAATTCTAATAATCTAGTGACACAGTGACAGTTAAAAATTGCTTCCAAATGGATAAATACCTTGGACCACAGATTAAAGGAAAAAAAATTACTTCTGCAAACTCACTGTCCATTTTTTCTGAAATAAAACTAATGACATGGATTTTAGGTATTTACTATTCAATAATATTTTACTTCAAGAAGACGGGGAAATTAAACTGTTATATTATGTAATTCTTATCAAATTCAATATTTTTCAACACAGTTCATGGTATACCAAACTAACATGATAGATTGAATTATACAGTATTTATCATTTTAACTATTAGCAAAGTCGGTGTGGAGGCACAGATGGTAAATGATCAAGAAACTGTCACAGGTATCGATTCCTGCTTCCTCTAGAGACTAATGCAGTAAAATTCTCAAGCATAGGTAGTTCCTGAAATACAATCCTATAAACATCTTTCCCATTAGAGAACAATGAAGTAATTGAAAGTTCTGTTACTGACAACTCAGTATCAATCCAAACTAGATGAATGTGATAAAAATCAAAATTCAATAAATATAAACTCTATAATATTTATTCTTCAAGTTCTACAACATGAGTATAAACACATTATATATACTAATAATATAAGGGGTCCCAATGTACTACAAAAGTATATACTGAACTCCAAAATTCAAATCAGTTGAATCACAAATTTGCATTGTAGTAATCCAGCCAGCTACACAAAGAAAAGTTGCCTTGAAAAGTATGAACTTCAGATCATAAGCCTCTCAAAGCAAAAAAGTGGTCAAAATTATTTTATTATAGTCTGCAGTTACTTTTCTCTACCACTAGATGGTACCAGTAGCTTTAGAAATCTAGGGAATATTGGTGGGGGGATTATACATATCAGTGTTGCCCTCCTCAAATTATATGGAACAGCCCTACATCTCAAATATCCTGCCCCAGTACGCTCATATACTTGTATTCATCAGTGCCTAAGTCTCAATCTTTGGCTTAACATATATGATCACTACAATTTTAAAGAGTTTTGAATAAATACACTTAAAATCTAAAGTAAAGAAAGGTGGGAAAGGTCTACTCTTAGCCTTTTAACAAAAGGTCTTTCAATTCAATTTTAGAATTAAGCATGGAAAAAGCTGAAGGAAAGCACTATAAATGTTTATTAGTTGAACTTCACCTACCTCCTCAAATACATTCTGTTCTTTATTTAGACTAATCTGAAATCCAGAACTAAGTGTAAATAATACCATTTTGAATTATAAAGGACAGGATCTAAGGCATCATAAAAAGGCCGCAATTTCAATATGCTAATGCTGACAAAGGTAAAGTCTTCATAAAAGGAACAACTTCCTAAGACAACAGTGATCAAACAATTCTAATTCTAAATGACATGTTCTCAGAAGCTAACAAAAACTTTAAAGATCACTAATGTAAATGGAGGGATATAACAATCTCAGAGTGAATCTAAGCCTTTTTATATTGCTAGTAAAAGTTCTAAAACCATCTGTTTGAAACAGCTGGAAACAAATCAGAATTCAATCTGAGAACTTTCCCATCCCTTTTAAAGACCAAGAACAATTTACCTAACTACATAAAAACATGACTAACCAGGTTTTGTAGAAACTTAAGTAGGAGACTATAAAATAATTTTTAAAGTTTACTTTAAAATTGGCTACTTGTGGATATGCCTGTATTATTTTTTAAAAAGGCACTATAATGTAAATAAAACGCAACAGGAAGCCTGGTAATCACAGGCTCAAGAATACTAGTATTCTTGAGTTCACATTACCTATAATATTTGAACATAGCAAGGATCCCAATTATTATCTTTACAGGTCTACCAATACACTTACCTGAACACAGAAATTCACCACCACCATCATTTCTTCCTAAGGATAAATATATCTCCAATGTTTTCTTTACAAGAACTTGAGGCAAAAGTTTTCTTACAAATTCAGATCTTTTCACTATGTACATTAGTTTTATCCTAATGCTTTTCTCAATTCTTCTAAATATATTTAACACTGAGATACATATTAAGGTAAAAATTAATGCAATATAATTCACTCATATTTTAAGCTAATTTCTTCTTGAAACTGATTAAGTGGCTGAGTAACGTTTACCTTCAGAGTTATGTGCAGTTTTCTTGTGTTTTCGGCAATAAACCCTATAAAAAATGAAGAAATTAAAAATTATCAAGTAAGTAAAATAAATCAAATTTATTTCTCAAATTAAGAAAATGGGCATTACATTTCACCCCATTCACCAGCTGGATTTCTACACCATGTCTCAAAGCATTACATTCCTTATCAAAAACATCGTGTGATGATGATGAAATGCTTTGAAATAGGGAAATTTTTTACAAATACCTAAAGAAAGTATGACTTAAAAAAAAAACAACCTTAAAAAGAAGTTAGGTAATTACATGTAAATTCCTTGTGAAGGTTTCTCTCGTATTTGAGCTTTGTCATGCAATGCACAGTGGTAGTGGTATGTCCTGTGACATGTTTTCACATCACAACCAATTGTTGCTCCAGGACAATGGCACAAAGAACACATCTACAGCAAAACAGCAAAATAATATTATTAGCATATGACTTTGCTAAAGCCATGATGGCAGGTTAGAGGCATATCAAATTCTGTCAACAAAAACAAAATGGATAAGGCTATTTTTCTTGTTTTCTCTCATGGAAATTATTCAAACAAAATTCTACTAAAGAGTATTTTTTAAAATTTATTTAATTATAGAGGTTGTGGGCTTACAGAAAAATCATGTAAAAAATACAGGGTTCCCATATACACCCTATTGTTGATACTTTACATTAGTGTGGTGACATAAGAATATTAAAACTGTACAATTAACTATAGTCCACTATTTACATTAGAGGTATTTTTCCCCATGTTAAACAATGACAAAATTAATGCAATACTATTAACGCCTATTGTTTTGTTGTGGTCAAGGAAAAATGTGAAATAATGCAAATCAGGAATGTGAACTGTATATAACATTACAAAAGAGTTAGACCTTTGCAACCCAGATCTATAAAAGCTATGAGTAACTGGGGAAAATATCTCATATCAGAACAAATTTTTCTCCTTCATATTTCCACTTAAAGAGAATCTTGGGGGAAAAAATCTCACATACTATTTGAGAATCTGGTAAAATCAGTTTAAAAGCAAGGTAAGGAAAGAGAATAAAGGAATTAGGTATTTATTTAATACTTCAAGCTCTAAAAATATGTTATGATGTCAAGTTGATTATATTTTGAAAATATGCTCATCTACTTCAATTTAATTTATATTATTTACCTCTCGCCTTATGAATTCAGGTAAATGGGGAAAAATGATTAGCATGTTTTCATTTACCTTACCTTCTGACTTTATTGAGTAATTCATATTGATTAACTATCTCATGCTCTAGATTTAGAAAAAAATTCTTTAAAAAAATTACACAAAAAATATTCTCAGTGGTTTTAATTAATGTATCATAGTGTATAACTATCTGTACTGAGTAGCCTAAACTATAAATGTATGCCAACATAAATTCAAAACTGTTCAAAACACTAAACAACTCTTTTATTTCTTGGTTACTAGATATCTTGTCCTGAACTGTTTTCACTCCTTTTTCTTACTTTTAATATAAAGAACACTTGTCATCCTAACTTTTGGATTATTTGACCCCAAAGCAATTTTGGCATACCATGAGGCTAATATAAATTCCAATAAAGTGTCCTACGTTTCTCTACGCAAGTCAAACACATTCACACTCTCATTCAATCTATCATTAAGAATATATATATTCATCTATAAGTAAGAAGCAGAAACATTTTCAATATGGGTTTTTCCCAGAATATATGAACATTAGCATAAATGAACAGGAGGCCAGTGCTCATTATTAACATTCAAGAAACAGCTATTTCCTGAAATAAATATAGAAACTTTAAAGTATTACTGTAAAAAGAAAATACCTTGCCAAATTATCAAGCAGGGAAACCTGCTTTTGGATGACTTATAAATTCTTGAGGAGGTGGAACATTTGTACTGTAGCTTAATCAGGTACATTTAAAAAAGAAATTATTGAATTTAACTAGCAAACAAAAATGAGAGGGGAGGTACTACTAAAAATACTGTATTGGGTTCAACATTGGCAAAGATACAGATGGATACTTTCATATACTGCTGGAAATTGGTATGCACTCTCTGGAAAGCTACTGGCCATATTTTATCAAAGAGTTTTCATAGTCTCTGACCTAGTAACTCCTATAAATCTAATCAATCATAGCCATTACAGAATTATTTAGAATAGCCCACAACATAAAATAACCTATGGAAAACAAAAACTGAAAAATGTTTAAACAAATTTTGGCATGCCCTTATGAAGGAATAATCTACAGTCACTATTTTATTATTTTTAGTTATTTTTAAAATAAGCTATTTGTAGAACTGCTCTATGTTTATAGAAAAATTTCACAGAAGGTACAAAGTTCCCATATTACTTCCCCACCATACACACACACAAATGTTAACAGTTTGGGAAAAGGTTTATTATTAATGCTAAGTGAAAAAATGAAGCAGGAAACACAACTACGTATGTGTTATGATCCCAATTATGTTTATAATATATTTTAAAAAGTAGGTAGAAGTAAATACAGCAAAATGCTGAGTGGCTATCTCTGGGTGGTAGGATTAGAAATAATTTTTATTTTCTTCTTCATAGCTTTCTATATTTTCTAAGTTTGCTAAAAAAGGCAAAAATACTTTTATATGTAAAAAATTATTTTAAAAACCACTTTGTCAATACTCTAGCAAATGCTTTACGTATTCATCTCTCAGTGTGGTGAGAATGAGAAGGCAACCAAAAGTCCAAATATATCAAAAAGTTCTTTAGTTGGTTATAAATTCAAATCTGTTCAAAGATACTGGTTTAAATAAATTTAAATAAATTCATTTTGCAAATTCATTTGCGATTTAGGACAATAATTTTTTGTAAGTGGAGAAAATACTTACTTCATTTATTTGTCAGTTTCTCGCAAGAAGAAAAGAAGAATATTTACCAAGAAAAACGTTTTCAGAATGGAAAAGTTTTTTCAAGGTTAGAAGCGGGAATTTTGCTTTAGGTTTCATAATAAACCTAAAATACAAAATTTATATCTGTTTCATACCTATGAATGCAAAAAGGGAAAAATAACTGATCTATTTAAGTATGTAATAATATATTCCAACTCCTGGAATAATCCTTTTTCCCTTAACTCCCAAGAGACTTAATATATATATGGCTGATTTTAGATCTTATAATTTTACTTTCTTATATGGCTAAATTATCTTTATACATGTGTAGTTTTTATTCATCAATTATTTCTAGACCAATTTTTTGGGAAGACTAACATTGTACCTTACAAAGTAGTCCTTAATATGATTGTGATCTTATTTTGCTATTGAAGTGTTCAATATCTTATGGTGTATTTTTTTCTCAATCATATTTTAAATACCTGCTGATTTAACATAATTATCTTCTTAGTCTGATCTAGGATTCAGAAAGGTGAAATTAGGGAGAACAATCCAGTTGAAGTGGCACAGAATGAGCAGAGACAGGAATAAACAAGGAATATCTGGAAAGAAAGACTTGTATCAGTCCTGCTGGAAAGAAGATAGAGAATCAGGAAAAGATAAAAAGAAAACTTAAAGAACTTGGGTAACAGAGAGGTGGCTAAGGCAGTTTTTAAAAATATCATGGGAAATAAAACAAAGAGGACTTCTCTTGAAAAAAAGCAGAATAAGTGGAAAACGGGCCCCCTAACACAGCAAGCCACCATTTGGTTGGACTTGAGTAATGGTATTCCCCTTTACAGGATAGGTTTGCTCTCCAATTTGCCACAGTCCCTACTAGGCCCTAGCAGAATGACCGTCAGCTGCTATTTAACATCAGCCTGCACTGCACCCATGGCTCTCTCAAATGAGGGGCAGTGAAAGTTAACCTGACAGAAACAGTTTTTCAAGAACAATGGTAGCCCCCCTCCTCTATTAAGAGGCCTGACCCACATATCAAATATTCTAAGGGCTAATTTCCTGCCTCTACTAATTCTCAGCTTAACCTGCTCATATCCTGACTTTAAGTTCTGGATTTAAATAGAGATGAAAAATTCTTTGTTGATAATGATTTTTCCTTTACTTTTACTTCTTTATGTATTTTGCTACTGAAGAGGCCTAGTAATCTTAATAATTAATTAATGCCTCCAAATTGGGGAGAATGGTAAAAGAGGCCACAGCATCTCTTTAGTATGGTTAGAAGCTATACTATCTTAAGGTTATGTTGTGCCACATAAACAGAGTCTCAAGGAGCTGATCCAAAGGTGAAAGAGGAACTAAGTCATGCTTGAGATGAGACAACAAGAACTAAAAGGAGTATGTTAGTTACAGTCTGGTAGGAGGCAGAGGCTGGGACATACCTGTTCCTCGGTCAACTGAACTAGGTCAGGACTGAAACTCAATTTGCAAAAGGAAGAAGGCTTGAGGAACAAAAGGAAAAATACTGCTTTCTCAGTAGCTATGGGGAAAGCGCAGGGAAAAAACTAAGACCACAGATAAATATAAGGTGCAACTAAAATGAGACTGCCAACTTCTAGGACAGGCACAATGAAAAGGCTTTTGGGAAAAAGCTAGGATTTGATAGCTAGACAGAGCCATCTGGAACCAAGAGATGAAGGGTTCTCTACGACTTAGCTTTGTCCAGCTTAATTGCTGTTTATCTACCGTGCATGTCAGTAAGTGATCACGACTACTGATAGATAGAAATTCTCACAGAGGAGCAGTTTCTACACTCAAGACATCTGTTCCAAAAGAACTGCTGCAATTGTACAGAGGATGCAAAGGAAAGTACAAAAAGAATCCATGTTCTCGAGTCTGTAGGCAAAGAAGAAATTGCAAAAGCTTGGAGTAGGGAACAGGGAATGTAAGGCTATTATCTCGGGAGATATGAATCAAAGAGCAAAGTGAGAGCAGGTCACCTTACTGTTGTTTGTTTTGTTGTACTGCTTTTAATAACAGATAACACCATCTCCAGTAAAATCCAGGAAGCAAAACAATGCAGTTGAGGCAAGTCTTCTGTGCTGTCTCATAAATGTTTCTTAACTCAAGTTTATTGTTTCACTTATAGTAACTAACACCTCACGTTTCCAACATAGTTATAGAACAGAGTGGCCTCTGAATTATCTGATTGACTTTAGAGTCATTCAATGTATTAAAAACTTTTTAAAAGAATGCTGCTACATTGGAGGGTACAACACAAACTCAGAATGGTTTACTGGTTAGGCATATAACTACTATATATTTTTAGTATACAGCATTTTGAAGGAGGCCTCATAAAAACAAAACAAAACATAAGGTCTAAATAGAAAACAGGAAGCAAAAATGAAATCTGAAAGCTTTCCAACTCATTGAAAAGTGTCAGATCACTTGAAAAATAGATTAGGGCCTTAAATTGTAGGTGCTTCTATAAAACAAGGCCACTGGAAAGTATTTGTTAAGTATTTACTAGAGTGACTGACAAAATCTAAGCTGAGTTACTGAATAATTTCAGAAGTTTTTTGGAAATTGTAGGGAAATAAAAGAGGCCTTTCAAATTTTCTTTGCCCTAATCTCTGGACTTTGCTTCAAATATCACATACCCCAATTCCACTCAGCTACTTTATGAATCCTCACTGAGGAACATAAGTTCCTATATTAACTTTAAAGTTTCTTTTTTTATCTGAAAGATTCAGACAGGCATTTTCTGAGTTTACACATTTATGTTTAGGCTCTTTTCAATATGGGTTTTTCCAGATGAGAGAACTCTAAACTGCCATGCTGCTCGCTGTATTTATTCTGTAAAGAATCCAAATACACACCCATGCTCAAATAACTACCAAGACATACCCCAATACCAGACATAAATTATTTTATATGATTGGTTTTGGTCATCCTACATTAGCATAAATAAATGAGAAGGATTTAAACAGTGACACAAATTTACAGTATTTCCAATTACAATAAAAAGTATTAAGTGAAGGCAAAGGAGAAAAATATGTGTGGATTAAAAAAAAAAAATTCAGTAACAGCCAAGAACCTGATTTTTTCCACCATTAGACTTCAAGTTTCTCTTTGGCCTTCCATTCACTTTCCTTAACCTGTCCTCCAAAGTAAAGCAAAGTTCATTTTAATATAAATGACAGATAAAATATCTACATACATTCTAATTAATCTATGCACATATGCCCAGCTTTTGAAAAAAATTCACAGTTATATAAACACACTCACAATGCATGTACACTTAGTTACCTGGATGACAATGAGGCCACTGAACAAATCTTCCAGAAGAAAATTTACCTGTCTACTTGTCCTCCAAATACCCTAAGGCAGGGGTCCTATGGGCCTAATACAGCCCATCAGCTGCTTCTATAAATAAAGCTTTTTGGGAACACAACTATGCTCATTTCTTTGTGCACTGTCTACTATGGCAACAGAGACCATATGACTTGCAAAGCCTAAAATATTTATTATCTGGCCGTTCACAGAAAATGTTTCCCAAACCTTGCCCTAAGGCAATGGTCTGGTCCTTAATCAAGGGTGTTCATCAAAAAATCACTTGGGAACCTTTTTCAAAAGACACCTGACTGGAATTCCCCTCTCACCAACTTTTGATTTAGTACAGCTGGTTAAGAACCACTGCTCTAAGGAGTTGGTAGCCACCTGTCATATTCTGTTTCTCTGTATGCAAAAAGCAAAGTGGTCACATTTTACAGTATATACTGTATGTTTTCAATTTGTCCTTATGGAATAGCTAAATGAGCCACACACTACTTTATATAGCACAGGTATTTAATACTTCTGACCACTTTCTCCTCCTTGAAACTTCCCCCTTTGGCTTCTACAGCATCACTTTCCTGGTGGAACACATTTCAAATATCACTTTCTATGAAAAATTCTGACTTCCCAGGTAGAATTAATTATTGTCCTCTCCAAACTCTCCTGAGGCATTCTTTACATTCTTCTAAGGTTAGACCATATTTATTCAAGTTTGTGTCCAAACTGTCTAGCACTGTGCTTGATACAAAGCAGACACCCCATAAGAATTCGATAAATGGACAGAGACAAAGCTCACTTCTAGACACTATACCATGAGGCCTTGACAAATATAATGCTGAAGGAACAAAATAACACCATACTGGGGGAATGCAGGTTTAGGAAACATGAAAACCATCACATTTCAGGCATACAAAGCTCCTCATCAACCTGAATAACCTACCTGATTTTTCCCTCTAGATCTCTCTTTCCTCTTCAAACTGCTAGAGCTGCAAACAACACTAAACCACCAATTAATCAAAACAGAGGAATTTTATGCTATACCATTCCTTCCCGAGTCAATTTACATTTAGCCCATTATTAAGGTTTTTCACCATTATCCAGTTGAAGTGCTTCTGTCCTTCAAATTCAGCAACTGATTAATGAGTGCCCACTCAGTTATTAGAACACTACTGAACACAAGTGGGACATCAAGCACTGTGCTGTTTTCTACTCATTACCTCCACTTAGTCCTATACTAGTCAAAGAGAATACAGTCTCTCTTTTTCCAGAGTTCACAATATAGTAGGGAAGAAAGGCTTGCACGTGTGTAACAAACACAATGCACACTGTGTTAAATTCTGTAACAGATGTGACATCTGAAGTTTCAGTTGGACCTCAAAAACTGACAAAACTTTTGAGAAACATCTGGAATGAAAATGTAACTGCAAGCAGAAATAAACAAGACCAGTAGAGGCACAACAGTGGGGCTAAGCGTTAGGGAAACTTACGGGAAATTAGTAAGACTAGAGTTGTAACATATCCCGGAATGGAGAGAGAGGGAGAAAACACGGAAAGGATGGAAAAGTGGGGTTAAGATACAACTTCTGAATGGCAGAATGAAACCCTTGGTTATTATCTTGCATGCAGTATGGAAATCATTAAAGGTTTTGAGTCAGAGAATCATTAAAGGTAAAGACATTGGCTTATTTATTTTTTTATTAAAGAAGTTGTAGGTTTATAGAAAGATCATGCAGAAAATACAGAGTTCCCTTATACTCTTGTCCATTTTTAACATTTTGCATTAGTGTGGTGCTTTTGTTACAACTAATGAGAAAATATTATTTTAATTGTACTATTAACTATAGTCCATAGTTTACATTAGGATTCACTGTTTATGTTGTAAAAGCAGAAATCAAGCAATCACCAGCAGTCAGTATGAAGGATTGGAAGAGGAAGACTGGATATAGGGTAGCATTAAGAAAGAAATAAAGGCAAAGAAATAACAGAAATTAGAATCAATGCAACTGATGTGGAAGGAAGAGTTGAAGGTAAAAGATTCAGCAAGAGAATCAGGTTTCACCCCAGAATGATTTGAACAGTGAGTAAAAAAGTATTTGCAAAGTCCCCTTGGGGAACTGGTGAGAAAAGGGGGAAAATTCAACTCCCCCAAGTGGAGAATTCTTGATATTCTCACAAGCAGTGCAGACAACCAAAGCAATAGGCTGAGTCCCCAGTCTTGGGGTTCATATGAAACTTAACCCCACAAAAGATAGGTCAAGACTACTTAAAATTAGGCCTAAGAGTCACCCCCAAGAGAACCTCTTTTGTTGCTCAGATGTGGCCTCTCTCTCCAGCCAACACAAGCAAACTCACTGCCTTCCCCCTCTCTACATAGGACATTACTCCCAGGGTGTGGACCTTCCTGGCAACGTGGGACAGAAATCCTAGAATGAACTGGGACTCAGCATCAAGGGACTGAGAAAACCTTCTAGACCAAAACGGGGAAGAGCAAATTGAGAAAAAATAAAGTGTCGATGGCTGAGAGATTCCAGAGTCAAGAGGTTATCCTGGAGGTTATTCTTACACATTAAATAGATATCACCCTGTTAGTCAAGACGTAAGAGAGAGGCTGGAGGGAACTGCCTGAAAATGTAGAGCTGTGTTCCAGTAGCCATGTTTCTTGAAGATGGTTGATTAATAATATAGCTTTCACAATGTGACTGTGTGATTGTGAAAACCTTGTGTCTGATGCTCCTTTTATCTACCTTTTCAACAGACAAGTAAAACATATGGAATAAAAATAAATAACAGGGGGAACAAATGTTAAAATAAATTTAGTAGATTGAAATGCTAGTGATCAATGAAAGGAGGGATAAGGGGTATGGTATGTATGAATTTTTTTTCTGTTTTCTTTTTATTTCTTTTTCTGAATTGGTGCAAATGTTCTAAGAAATGATCATGATGATGAATACGCAACTATGTGATATTGTGAATTACTGATTATATATGTAGAACAAAATGATCAATACGTTAAGAATGTTTGTGTTTGTTGTTATATTTTTTAAAATTTTAAAAATTAAAAAAAGAGAGAGAGAGAATCAGGTTTCAGGGTGAGGAGATGATGAATAATGGTTTAGACAGGCCAAGCTGAAGATTCCTGCAGGACATCTATGCAGAGCAGACAAATATGCTGCCGTCATTATATTTCACTCTCCACAGTGACTACTGTATATCACTTGTCTCCTGAAAAATCTTCCATTACCCTTATTCATCTCCTCCTCTGAGAGCTGAAATTTCTGTCTAATATTTCAAGACCCTTCAATTGTCCCACCTTACTCAAATTTTTAATCCATTACTGCCTGTCTCAATGACCCATTTTTGGTATGGCTAACCTATTTCCTGACTCATCCCATTTTTATTTTTTCAATCTTACCATCCCTAGGAAACAGAATTAACTACCTAAATAGGAAATATTCCTCCCAAACAGAAGACTCAAAAGGCTATACTGTTAATTGTCTCACATGCAGATTCATGGCTTGCCCAGTATCCAGATAAAAAAAACCTCTCAAAATTAGATACCTTGTTTGCGGTGCCAACCACACCACTGGCACTGAGTAAAAAACAAAGTAAAGGTATGTAGACTTGGTCTTTTCACTTTCGGAGGCAACAAAATATATCTTCAGGGTGACAGAGATTTACAACATTTTTACATAGGATGCATATAGGGTTTTTGTCCTAAAAACTAATAAGTTAATGCTACTAACAATATATTAATAGGAGTCTAATTATGTCCTAAATTCTTTTGGTTGGACAGCTTAAAAGACAGTCAACTATAGCCTAGTGATTAGGAATTCTGGTTTTGCAGTCAACTTGTTTTGCATTCAAATTTCAGCTCTGCCACTTACTAGGTTTGTGACCACAGTAACGTACCTGTGCCTCAGTTTCCTCATCTGTAAAGTGAGAATGAATACCTTCCACCTTATAATATTATTGTGAGGATTAAATAGGATCATGTATTTAAAGTACTTAGCCCAGTACCTAGTACACATTAATGTCCAATAAATGTTAACTATTTTTACTGCTAAAAAAGGAAGCAAGAAAAATGTTCTAAAGATTTCATAAGACGTGAATAAAATTACTTAGTTTGAAAAAGGAAAATTTTACGAGTGACCTAATGACAGTCATCAAGTATATGAAGGATTTTTTATTAATAAGAATAAAACAAAAACAATTTCCTGAATGGAAGGAGAAAGACCTAGAAAAAATAGTTTAAAATTAAGAGAGATACTTGAGTTATATATGAGGATGACCTTCTCAATTCTGAAGAGTATTATGTAATGCTAGTCCTGTTTCAGGATACTTGGGTAGTTTTGCAAACAGGGCAGATAAAATCTTATCTTGGACTGCTTATAGGTTATCTTGCCTAGGGGTAAGGAAGTTGAACAAAAAGACCTTCCGAACTCCATCCATTCTTGGAGTCTATGCTATATCTGACACAGATACAACTAGAACAGTAACCATCCGATTTAGGTTTCCTTAATGATCTCACTATCTAGCTTTATCCAGAAAGAATATGTTGTTCAAATGTTCTCCTCTCAAGTGTCCCCTTAAACAAATTCAAAAAAGTGATGACAACTTATAATTTTACTCAGAAATTTCCATTTCTTGGTTAGATCGCTGGGGAATAAGAGTAGATGGTACAGATGCAATACCTCCAGATGGCTTCAATAGGAACAGGAAAGCATTCTGAAAAAAACATTCACCTTTCTAAACTGCAGAATCGTGCCATTAAAATCATAAAAGCCTCAGTACTCTGGCTAAATTTCCTGGTCCATCTTGGTGCTATGTTCTTAAAGATGAAGTAAAAGGGATGAGCATGTTCATGCAGAATGGCTTGCCTCCCTGATCCTTGTACTGACATGAAAATCTCAGCAAATTGCTTATGGTAGCAAGAACACAAACCACACAAGTGTACTTCTGTACATTGAGACCTCCCATTCTCACAAGACTGATCCATTTGGCCACCTATATGCTTTCACCTCAAGCCCCAGCCTCTTCTCTTCATACTTTTCTCTGGGGCAAGTGAGCACCTGTGGAGTCAATACAAGGTCCAGACTAGAATCTGTCTTGAAAGGACTTAGGACTAGTACTCCTGGTTTTGATTATTTTTCAGTAGGTATTCATGACCTACTTTTTACCTAGAAATCCAGAGCAAACAGGCTCACAGGATACAATGCCTTAAAGAGTCAATTGGGGAACACAATTATCTAGTTTATATCTGGTTTATCAGTTCCTAAAGCTATTCATTTTCCCCTCAATTTGATTTATGGCCTTTTCATGGTATCAACAAATCTACGCAGGAAAGAGTAAAGAGGAAACTAAAATCTGGAGTGTTCACTTGACGGCACTTCACGTAAAAACAATATAATGGGAGAAGCAAAGCTAAAGGTAAAAAAGGAGACCTAAAAATGATTTCAAAGTTGAACATTCAATGCTACCCTCCTATTCCCAATATAAATCATTTGAATTCTGACATTTTGGGGGAAGGAAAGGGAACAAAATGATATATCAAGCCAAAGTTCTTCTGTTCTGCCACTATTCTTCTAAAGATGTCCACAGCCTCAAAACAGCTTCTGAAACACCTTTTCTAAGTGAACTCTTTTATAATACTTTTTAGTTATACAGCATCAACGTTTAGTAAGCAGCAATTTATCTTTATTATACAGTTGGAGAAAAGACAAATAAGTTAATGACTTGTCCAAGGTCACATAATGATGTATCAGTGGCAGAGTTATCATTAAAAAATAATAAAACAGGCTTCATGGCTTCCCAGCCCAGCATACTTTTCATTAGCCTACAATGATATCAGCAGGATCTTACTATTATTATTATTTACGAAGAAAAACAATTACTACAATGGTGGTTATGATTTATCAAGGCCCAACTTAGGCGCCAAGCACCACGCTAAATCCTATATGTCATCTCTTTTAATCCTGGCAATAATCCTGTGAGGTATCTACTGTCACTATCCCTTTTACAGGTGAGGAAAACATAGTGTAAAGAAGTAACTAATTTGTCCAGGGTCAACAGGTAATAAGTGACAGAGCTAGGATTCAAACCCAAGTTCTTTCCTATAGCTTATGCTTTTAAATCTCCAAATTATCACTCCCTAGATCAAGGAACAAATTTAATCATTTATTTATTTAATTATGCTTGGGAAAACTTTAACTTTCCACACTATAACATTAAAAATTAAATGAAACTTTTTAATAGTGAAACTTATATGAAGTTCTGATGCCTTTTTCACACACAGGTCCAAATAAATTAAATGTCTGTTGAATTCAGTAATACTGCCAGATGTATAAGCTTCTGCTTTATGTAAAATTAGATATTGCCTTTGTTAATAATATTCTAACATTAGGGATCAAAACTGCTCCTGTTCCAACTAGAGCAGCCATGCCAAGTGCCAAAAATGCTAACAAGTTAGGAGGTAGAAGCATTTCCCAGAAATATTCATAATGCCAAAGGATAAATACTGTGGTAAATAAGGTTTCCAGTACAACTACTCTCAAGTAAACAGCATTCTTTCTTTTTATTTGAATTTGTATTTAAGGACTAGGAAATAAAAACATATTGCTCTGGTTCTGAAAAATCAGCAATCCATGATAATATGAAGAAAACTAAAACCATCAATAAAAATCACATTTTTAAAAAATGAAGCTTTCCATTGTTATCTACTGTTTGGAGGTGGGGGTAACAAACATTTTCAAAGTTAAGGTCTTACTACAGCAAAAACAGTCTGGCCTCTGAATTCCCATTTATACCAATACTGATAGGAGGGTTTGGGGCTATTTCTTATTCTAAAGCAAATCTCAAATGTTATCTTAAACTTACATTTCTTCATATTGCATTTTTTCTAATACTAGAGAACTACTTTTCAAAATATACTGTTGCCTGATCATCAAAATAGCCCCCCTTTCCCCATCAACATTTCATCCAAAACCTACCATCACGGATTCTTTGTGTAATATGAGAACACAGGGCCTAAGAACACAGATACATGTTCTGCCAAACTCATCTTGAAAATAATGAAACACTTGATAGTGAAGTTACTGAAGGTGAATTTATGGATTTATTTCAATAAAGAGTTCAAATGAAAAAATAACAAAATGAAAATAAACTTTTAAATTAATTGTTTCAAAGGAAACCATAATGCGTCAGAAATACTAATTGAGAACAACAGTACTTTCCCAATAGAATAATATACTATTTTGCCAATCTGGTTACAGGTATAGAAGAGAACAGGAACATTACCCTAGAATCGTTTCAGAAAAACTCTTGTAAAATGTACCAAAAGTTATCCAAAGTCATAGCTGGACCACAATGAAATACTTTGTTCACCAAGTGCTAACATTTTCCTGCTGAAACGGTACTGTCATCACATTGGTCATGAACATTACTTTATGATGGAAGATGAAACCTATCAGAATTTAATTACAAAAAAATATACTTGAGCGAGGACTTTAATGAATGATAAATTATGAAAAAATATACTTGAATGAGGACTTTAATGCATGATACACTCTCAGCAATCTGCTTGTTTTTTAAGTAAACAGTCACCAAGAAGATTTTAATTATTTCTGAAAAAAATTTTTGAATAATATGAATATCGATGCACATTTTTTTCTTGAGTAGTTAAAAAGTTAAACCCAGCCTTGCAGTTTACTGCTTCAGAAAAAAGACCGCAATTTAAAATTACAAATGGTTAATAATGTAATGTACTCAAAAATAAGCAATTTCTTCCTTGATGCGCTTAAAATAATTTTTATTCTCAATAGGCAGAAATATCAACTTACCAGCTTTGTGCCTCTCTTTATTTCCTTTTGGACATCTTCAATAGAAAATCCACCAAGACTTTCATTATCAGAGTGTGATGAGACCAAAGCAGATGAAAAGAGCTATAAATTACATTTTAAAAAAAATTAAGGTTCATACATAAAAAATTACAGTAAAACAGAGAATAAAATGTTAAATTTAGAAAGAAATACTCTAGTTAAAATGACATAGAATTAGCAATAAACCATTTCTTTAAAAATTAACTGAGTTTTTTATAAGCATTCAGGAATACTTGTCTGGTATTAAGATCCTAGTGAATGGTTTACGGTCTTTTGGTTGCTGTCCATATACTTACCATACATTTATGGTGTGCTGCCACCTTCTGGTTTTCAGATATTAGTAACTGTCCACATTCCTTGTCTCTATTTGACTTACAAAAGCCACATTTGCGCTGTCTTGTAGGCCCTTTTTTCTGTTCAACTGAGCTTGACATGATTTTTAAATTGCCTTTAGAATGCCACTGTAAGCCTCGAAAATTGCTACAGAGAATAAGAAGGGCAACAAAATAGTTAACTTTGTTTTAAAATAACTTTATACTTATTCATGTAAATTGTTTAATATCTGACCTAAGTTTTAATACATGCATTTAAAAAAATATTTTTATTGACAGATCTTCATACACATAAGAGTCCATACATGGGGTAAAATCAATGGCTCACGATATCATCACATAGCTGGGTATTCATCACCACGATCCGTTTTAGAACATTTACATCACTCCAGAAAAAGAAATAAAAAGAAAAAACTCCTACATCCCATACTCCATACATATTCTTTTACTCATCTGTCCAAACCATGGATAAAAGGAGCATCAGACACAAGGTTTTCACAATCACACAGTCACATCAATACATGAATTTTATAATGGCTATTTAGTATAGACAAATCAATATCAAAACCTAAGATGTCTTCATAATAAGAAAAAATATATATAAAGATGACTAAATGAGTTTAGAGTAATTGAGAAAATAAAATTGGTCCCAAATTAAGAAAAATGAGAAACAATCAGAACTATTTCTATGTGGACAGATTAAAAAAAAAAAGGGCAAATGTGTGATATTACACCATCATCTGCTGATATAGTTAGTACAAACTATTAGGTGCCCCTTCAAGGAGGCAAAAAATTAGATATCTTAAGAACAGAGCAAAAACTAGTAAAAAAAATTATGCAATAGTCAGAATGAACAGAATTCTATAACTGCACAATTTCTTGACGTTCACATATTGATAAATTAAAAGTGAAATGAATTTACTTTTCTTAACCATGACTTTAAGACACTTATTTTAAAGCCTAAATTATTTCCAATTTTTAAAAATTCATGTATATATCTTTAATAAATTAGTTTTTCCTATTCTATTACTTTCCATGTAAAGAAAGAATTAAGCTTTACCAATTTTGAAGTACAGATTTTAAGACCTTATTATATACTAAAAAACTATATTATATGACATTGAGATTTACTCCAAAAATTAATGTTGAGATTTACTCCAAAAGTTTGCTTACTAATTAAAGTTGCAAACTGACGGTGGTCAGTGTTAAGAAAGGAAAAAAATTTTAATAAGCCTTAAATTAAGTCAAATTATAATTACATGCGGGATAGTCAGAGAAGAAAAAATTGGAAGGAAAGCGCTAACATGGAAGATGTTGAATTTAGATCATCAGTCTCAACATGGATTCTTCAGAAAAATACTAAAAAACCTTAAAATTGGTGGTTTGATTTGTATAGTTTTCCCAAATCAACCACTAACCAAGGTCAGGACCTAAGTTGCCACAACACACATCACAATCAACAAAATTTTTGACTTAAAATTAACTTACTAAATTCTTTCCATTTTTTCTGTATGTTTAGACATTTTCATAATAACATGCTTAAAAAACTTACTCAATAACACTACATTGCAGCTTTCTGAGAAGCACTTGTTCACCCATAAGAACAGTAGCAGCTGGGTGCCAGGAGGGTAATAGTACAAACCATTCAGCGTTTCCCAATATGAAAAATTTGAATACTTAAAATTAAAAGCGAAGCCATAAAGAAATATGTTTTCTCACCAATTTATATTTAAGATTTTCTTCCTAACTTGAAATTTCAAAGGTCTTGACAGTCTCTGTTTAGATGGGTTTAACAAACTTAATGTTACCTACCATTTTAAATACCTCAGTCTTCCAAACGGTACTTTACAATAGTACTGTATTCATAGCACTGGCTATAAACTGATGGAAAACAGGCAGCAAATACTTTCAGGATTAAAGAAAAAAAAGGACATAGAGAAACAAAAGAAACAAAAGGGGAAGTGTGCTTGCAATTGCTCAGGCAAGTACGTCTTTGGCTGCTTTATCAAGAGTATAGCTGCCAAAATCTTTAGAATTAACTATGCAAAAATACCAAAATTCATGAATAGCACCAAAATTTGCTACTTGAGTTCTAAATATGCTTTCTTTACTACTACGCAATGAACAGTAACCATTCGAAAACCACTGTATCTATTCAGCATTTCTGTCCGGTCATTCTGGTCAGTTGAAAGGATGGCATGTTATAAATCTGATTTGTACAGACATCTTTAATGTGTAATTGCTATGCAATCCCACCATTGCCTAAGAAAATGGATTACGAGAAAGAAAACCTCCAAAATGGAAAATAACTTATTATTCTTACAATGAATTCTTAAAATGGTATCCAAAAAATTCTATCCATTTTGAGTTCTGCCTCTTTCAATTTGTAAACAAGTAAATTTCCTCATCCTAATTTTGAGAATCTGCTTTTCTAGAAATCGAAGACCAAAATCCAAAATAGAAAAAAGGTGCACTTTATTTACCTTCAAAAGCATTTCAGTGTATTTTTTCTATAATCAGTTTAAATTTAATACACAGTGTAAACAAGTCACACAAAAATCTACACCAAACCAATTTAAAACTTTCCCCAATGTGCAATGACTAAATGGATTTTTCCACTAAAATTCAAATAATGCATCTGTGCATATCTTGCTAAATCTTTTTGCAGTCTCCTTGTAAAACATGAAGTAGAGAACATCATGGAAACAATGACTCTGAGCAAAAATGTCTTTATCATAAAAACAGATTTTTATCTAATGCTGTCACATTTGTGGTCTCTAGTTAAGTAGAATAAGGGCATTCCAAGGACCAATATTAAGGGTTTCATAATGATCCACAGCTAAATGGCATTTTAATTTTAGTCTAAAAGGTTTTTCAGGGCATGCGGAGATCAAAGTTTGATGCTTTCACTCAACAATGAAACCTTTTTCTTAAAGGAAACAACAGTATCCATAATGTTATAAAGCAGAAATAAAGAAACAAAGATAACAGCAAAAAAAAAAAAAACCCACAATTCAAATGTTTGAGAAACATATAAGAGCCAGCTTGGTTAGGCTGAAGCAATCAATGTGTTTCTGATTTTTCAAGATGCCGTGAAGCACCAAGGTAGAAATAACCAGAAACATCAGGGAGATCATTCACGAACCGACTGGAGAGCTCATTCAATGCCTGGTATCTGAAAGAATATTTTCACAGAAAAACAAAACAAAACAAATAAACAACACCCCCCACCCCCACCCCCGCATTTCGGGAAGACTTAAAAATTCCACACACAAGCAAGCTGAAATGTATAGATCAAAATACAATAAACGTGATCCCCCAAAGAAGTAGTATTTCCGTCAGGAAAGTTACAGTATGCAGAGAGATAAACGAGGAAGATGTACCGGAAGGGCACCTGAATTTGGTTGCACGATATTATTACATGCTTCGCACTGCTTTTTTTGCGGTTATTCAAAAGGAAACTGAAGGAATTTTCCAGTTGTTTCAAACCCAAGGGTCGAGAAATAATTTGAACGGTACGCATACGACCTAATATGACGTAGTAAGCTCATGAAAATAAAAAAAATTTCAAAGTAGAAGCATAATTAACTTCTACGCAAAATACTGCAACGAACAGAAATTTCAAAAGAATACCGTGCTGTTCGTCCATATAATACAAGACGATACACATAACGTGTCGGACCCTCTCCGTTATTTATTTCTCAATACGTACCGGACTGCAACAATGTTTCTTCCACTAATCAAGCGCTAGATAAACTCGCAAAACTATCTCCCTCTGAAACACTTTAGCAGGTTCCTTCCAGTTCTAAAATCAGGGTCCCTTAATCGTCCTTTTCCAATTCCTCCCGAATCCAGGAAAATACCACCCTATCACTTTCTCTTTAAACCGCAACCCCCAACCCCGAATTCACCCCGTTTAACAGTCTTCTTGAAAGCTTCGCCTCATATCTCAGTTTCACCCCTAACTCCCCCCACCCCGGAGTTTTTCCTCATTCCGTAAGGCTAACCCCTTTTGCCATCCTAACAATTTTTCCTCTTACTCTTAACAAACCGGGACTTTCCCTCCTTCCCAAATATGTCCTAAGCAACCTCAAAGGCTAAAAATTCCCTTTTTTATCCTCCGAAATGTTGTGCCCCCTCCCCCGAAGTCTGGGTTTAAGCTTAATCTCTCCCTTAGCACCCCAAAGCACTTTCTCAGCAGCCTCTTCCCCAAGCGCCTTCAATGAGCCAACGAGCGGCGCTTCTGGGGTCCCTGACAATAAAGCGAGACCACCAGGAGTCCCCCTTAACAACAGACAGGGGCGGCGGCCTGGCCACCGCCATCCTCTTCTTCTCTCGCTTGGCAGAGAATGGGGGTCCTCAGGGTTTCGTGGGCACTCACCCGCGGGGCCCAAGGCGGACGGCAGGAGACAAGCGCCAATGAGGCGAAAGAGAAAGGAGTCGGTCCGGGTTCTCCGACAGCGCCTGAGAGCTGGGCTCTGTCGCCTGAGGTTGTTTCCTTTCATTCGAGGAGACGGGCTCGCGAAGCGCCCTTACGTCGCCCCCCTCGCACGCACACGACTCTCAACGGCGTTCCTACGTCCGAGCGCGCCGCGGGCCTGGATTGGCCGCAGTGACTGGGCTGCGAAGCCGCAGGGCCACGGCGCATGTGTAGTGGCCGCTCCCTGTACGGATCGGGACGACAGGCCCCGCCTCTTGCTTGAGCGCGTACCTTCCATTCTCCGCTCCGCCGCTCCACCGGGTGTTTGAGGCAGCATCTAAGGAGCTAGAGAAAGAGATTCAAAGCTGTCGCCGTGGGTTGGGGGCAGAAGGACCAGGGTTAGGACTAGAAGCCTTTGGACAGGGGCCCTGGGTAACCGGTTTTCAACAGAGGTTCAAGGGGTAGGCCGTATTCCTTGCACTTGTTCACCGCGGCCTTTTCACATCTATTATTTCATTGTACTCTCGTGGCATCCCTTTGAGGTCAGGAAGACCTCCGTTCTCATTTTACTATCAGAAACGACTGAGAAGCTCATAGTGGAGTCAGACTGCCTGGATTTAAATTCTTGGGCGAGTCATTTTAACCTCTTTACCTCAATTTTTTTTCGACTTTAAAATGGGGAGAAAAATAGTACCTCATAGAATTATTGTGGGGAAGAAATGAGATAATGCAAATAAAGCGTGTATTAGAGTCTCTGGCGCGCGCACACACACACACACACTCTGGGCCCTCAGGAAAAATAAGTGATTTTCCTTATGATCCACACAAGTAAACCCCACGCTAACGAGCGCTGACCCCTTTGGTGTATGGAGCCAGACTGCTTGGATTTAATCCCAGGTCCCCCACTTCCTAGCTCTATGACCTTGAGCAACTTACTTTACCTCTCTCTGCCCGTTTCACATCCAAAATGGAGATTATAATGGTATCCATCTCGTAGGGTTGTTGTCTAATTCATTTAGAGTAATGCCTAACACATAGTATGTCCTGTGTAAGCAGCAGCTTTTGTTTTTTTCTACTAGCCTCACAGACTGCAAGTCAGTCTTAAAAAAAAAAAAAAAGGAAAGGAAAGGAAATAAAAGCCCTAGCAAACAAATGAAAACTTAAAGATACCCTTTAAGTAGCTATTTTTCCTCTAGTAGGTGGTGGAATTCCCCCGTTTTAATCCATCCAATACTGTTTCTGTACTGTTTCATCATTCTTTACATTTTTCCCTTCAATGTCAATTGTAATCCCCAAGAAAACAGAGACCATATTGGCATAACACTGCTTCCCATGCAAACAGGTACCTAATAAAGGTGGACAAATCAGTCATTTACATATAGAGCCCTTAGGCCCTTTCACCCAGGCCCTGTGCTCTGAAATGGAATAGCTAGAGACTTGCATAAGAAGGTCTAGAATGTGTATTCCAAACATTTACAGTGTATTTGAGAACCGATTCCAGACACGAGTCCTCCAGCACCATTACTCACTGATGTTAGGATGAGGCTGATGGGTGTGTAAGTGACAAAATGCAGTGCCTGTGCAGTGTATCATCATTTTAGGTACCCCTTCCCCCCCCCCCCAAAAAAAACCCTCCACTTTCTTGCTAGCTTTTATTCATTCTTTCATCCATGCATTCGTTTCAACAAAATTTGATTCAATGACCATTTGCAAACTTAAAAAGTTCCAAACACAAGCGATACCATTCAATCTCTGTCCTTAAACTCATGGTCTAAAAGGGGAGACACACAAGCAAACAAATACAGTATGATGTGATAAATGCTGTTAGATGTGTGTGCTTAGTAGAGACCTCCTCTGCCTATTACATATAAAGCACTATGCTAAGGTACAACACAACAGCAAGTAAGAAAACCCTTATCCTCAACTGCTTATAATCTAGTAAGAAAAAGACAAATGATAGGAAAGAAGTGCAGAGTTCAGGAGAGGGTGTGATCAGTGACTCCAGTTAGTTTCAAACCCCAGATCTGGTTGCCAGTCCCAATTAGTATGACTGATAGACACAGCCTGTTATACTAAGGAAAGGATTCAGATTGTAATAACATGCTCTTGGCAATACTTGAGGGGGTAGCATGGGATCTATTAATCTCACTTATGCACTAGTACACTCCCCACCAATACTCTTCCTGTTTTTCTTCTTCAGGCTCCAGATCCCACATTTTGTACCTCATTCTCAGCAAAAGCCTTAACTTGCTGACTTATTTAGAAAATAATCATCTGCATTAATTACTTTATCCTGTAAATCCATACGTTTTGTGCTTCCTTCAAAACTCAAAGAAAGAGTTGTCCTTCCTGCTTTCTAAAGCTAAACCTGTGCTTTCAATTACATCCCTTCTATGCTCTGGAGAAACTGATTCCCTACTTAAACCCTCCCTCCAGCAGTATCAATTGTCATGCTCTTGTTTGCCTTCAAATGTTTAGAATTCATCTACCTTCTCTGCCAGACTGTGCTTTCTGCCTCCAGTTGCTCACCAATCACTCATTCAGCAGACATTTGGAGACGCCTTCCATAAGCCAAGTATTTTACCAAACACTGGAGATTTGAAAAGGAATAACACACAGTTCCTGCCTTCAAGGAATTTTCAGTCTAACAAGTAAGGAAAAAAACAGGTTAACAGAATTTCAGTACGGTAGGTTAACTGCTGTAATAGAATTACATACCACAAGGATTGATGCGCAGTGCCAGAGGGAACTATGAAATGATATCACTGGGGAGGCATTATTTTGAGTTGGGTCTTGAAGGACAGGTTGAATTCTGTCTCCCCAACTTTAATACAAATTTGCTCAAAGGCTGCACATGATCTTTTTATCATATTCCAGAACTCTTCTCCATCCTCATTCTCGACATCTCTTACTTTGGACACTTTTGGCCATCTACTTGTTCTTAAACTCTCATCTTCCTTGGCTCATAACGACAATGCCCAGACTCTGGCTGTCTGGTTGCTATCTTTGTCTCTTTTGTAGGTTTTCCCTTCTTCCTCTCACTTTATAATTCAGACATTTCCCTAGACAAAGTCTTAGACCATCAGTGGGTCTACTGCTGTTCTAGCCCCGCAGGTCTTAAATTTTAGAAGTAAGCATTACCTGGGGAGCTTGTTAAAAATGCAGATTTGGGGGGGGGGGAGAGAGTGCCACTCCCTGGAGATATTACTGGTCTCAGTCCAGGAATCCAACTTCTTAAACTCCCAAGGTAAATCTGCTGCAAATCTGTCAAAGATCACATATAAAGAAATTACCCTACATTCTTTCTTAGAGAATTAATACTGCAGGGCATCACCCCTGCTGCCCTTGACCTGAAATTATCTAGTCTAGCATAAGCAGATTCATCATCGTCAGCAGCTAAAAAAGTAATCCCTTTTCCCATCTTGAGTGTTGCTGTATATAATGCTCTTCGCATTTCCACTCCTGCCTCAATCAAAGGCTAAATTCACCTACATGCCCATTGATCTCCCTTCTGTCTAGAATCATTCATTCATTCATCAAACACGTATGGATCACTTACTATGTGTTAGATGAAAATAGACACGGTCCAATTTGGTGTAGTGATGGAGACAGACCTTAGTCAAATAATCTCATAAACAATTGTAACCAATTGAAACAATTGAAACAATTGAAACTGTAACCATGACAAGTGCAAAAAGAGGTAAATGTTATATGTGGAGCTGAAGTTATTTGCATTTTGTACATCGAATACATTTTACATTTCTTATTCATTATTTATTATTATTATTTTTTTTTACACGGGCAGGCACCGAGAATCAAACCCGGGCATGGCAGGCGAGACCTCTGCCTACTGAGCCACTGTGGCCCGCCTTTATTCCTTATTTTTAAAGCGGGTGGATTAAACATTTTAAATGTTTCTGAGAACAAAAACAAAGTGCTATTTATTATATGAGCGGCACCACAAGAGTCAGAAGATCTGGGTTTGAGTTCCTGGCCTGTCACTAACTAGTAGAGTAACCTGGAGCTACTCATTTGCATTCTCTGAGCCTTAATTTGCATAACAGAACTCTAGAATAATAGTACTTACAAGGTTGTAATGGGGCATGAGAAAAGATAATATACTCGAATCTTCCTGCCCTAACAAAATGAAGGACAGTTTTTCTTTTTGTAATGTTCCCCTTGAATTGGCCCTTTTGCTGTTCTCAATTTTTGCTGTTGTTTGTTCTTTAAGGTTCGGTAGGGTTTTTTTGGTAAGGCTTTATAACATTCTTCACTCTGTCCAGAATCTGGGGGCTTTGTTGCACTTTGTTGTTGATACTTTTTAACTTGTTTAGCAGTTTGCAGCTGGGGATGATATAGAAACTTCTCAGGAAACTAGCACCTGGTGCAGGACAAAATGCTTTAGAGACACTTGGAGGTGCCTAGTTGGTTGTTGACTGTTCGGTAAACACAGAAGTAACCTAATGTAATTTATCAATGGCAACCTTGAAGTAACTAAAAAAGTAAGTAACTTTTTATGGAGGAAGAAACTGATAAGCAATTATATAACTTGCCCAAGGACACACAGCTAGGCAGAGGAAGGAAAAAGTTTCAAGCCTCTGACTCCAGAGCCCAAGTTCTTTATCACCACCCCGCGCTGTTTCTTGTTTATTTCATTTTATTGTTTTTTTTTTTTTTGTATGCTATATGGCAGGGTCACATTTCATTATTTTTCCATGTGAGTATCCTGTTATTGCAGCACCATTTGTTGAATTTTTTTATTTGTTTTTGTTTGCTTATTTGCTTGTTTGTTTGTTTGGGAGAAGTATATGGGCTAGGAATCGAACTCCCGTCTCCCCTCATGGCAGCCGAGAAGTCTACTACTGAACTACCTTTGCGTGCCCATTCTTGTTTATTTGTTTGTGCTTATCTTTCTTCCCACTAGAATGAAGCTCTATGAGGGCAGAGACTTGGTTTTGTCATGTTCACTGCCATATCCCCAGCCCATAGAACTCTGCCTAGCCCCATAGTAAGCAGTCAATAAATATTTAAAGAAGAAAGCACATAGAGCATGGGGAAAGGAAGAGAGAGTAGAAGATGGAGAATGGGGAAGAGAATGGAATGTAAAAGGGGGAGAAGTGGAATGGGAATGGAATGAAATCATCTCAGGAATTTATTATTAATCCAGCGGCCAAAGCCCTATCTAGTGGGTCTGACTTAGCTGTGAAATGGAGCCCAGCAACTACATTTTTATCAAGCTCCCCAGGAAAGACTGTCAGGTACACATGTCTGAGGACCACTGGCCTACAACAATCCAAAGCTGCAAACAAAACAAAAGTTATCATTTGGACATTTTATTGCTTACATTTAAATGCTTGAGAGACTTCATTCTGATCAATGTCATTCTTAGACATATATTTTAGTGAGGACACACACTTACAACTGGTTTTGCCAGTGGGTTTCAGGTGATGAGCATCTTGGTTTCTTTGATCCTGTTTTGGCTGTTGGTTAAGAATGTAATCAGTCAATATTATTTTTAAAATATGGATAAAAAATAAATAAATGTTTGTATGTCAGAATATTTGCATGTCAAGAATGTTGGTATGTCCATTGTTTATAATAAAATATTTTTAAAATATGGATAAAAAGTAAATAAACAAATAATGGGGAACAAAGTTTAAACTAAATTGGGTAGATGGAAATATGAGGGGTCAATGTGAGGGGGGGTAAGGGGTATGGTATGTATGAATGCTTTCTTTTTTCTTTTTATTTCCTTTTCTGGAGTGTGCACATGTTCTAAAAAATTATCATGGTGATGAATACACAACTATGTGATGACATTATGAGCCATTGATTGTATACCATGTTGAAATGTTTGTATGTTAAGAATGTTTGTGTTTGTATGTTGTTTTTTTTTAGTTTTTTATTGTATAATATAACATATATTGTATGTTGTTTTAGCAATAAAAAATCTAAAAAAATGTAATCAGTCAAGATGTACAGTAATCTCAAGTATTTTAATAAGTTTAAAGGCTAGCGGGATTGCATACAGATAAGATTTCATATTGAGACATAATCTATACTAGGAAGCAAAGGACCAAGTGGCTTGGACACGTATCCTGGCCTCATGTTAATTTCTTAGTGCCTTAATTTCCTAATAAGTAAACTAGGGATGCTAGGAGTACCTTTCTCAAGTGTTTTTGTTAGTGAAGGAGATAATCTGGATATAGCACTAAATACCGTTCCTGGCCCATAAAACTCAATAAATATAATAAGCCACAATATGGAAACTTTTTTTTTTTGTATGGTGTATGATGGGGGTCACATTTCATCCTTTTTCCATATGGCTATCCTGTTATCACAGCACCATTTTTTGAATTTCTTTTTTTTTTTTGAAAGTGCGGGGCCGGGAATCAAACCCAGGTCTCCCACATGGCAAGCAAGAACTCTACCACTGAACTACCTTTACACTCTCTGGAATCTTTTTTATTAGGAATATTTTTTGTTAACTTTTTATTTAGAAATAGTTTTAAATTTACAGGACAGTTATAAAAATAATACAAACTCCATACAGAGAAATTTAACATATGCCACACTCCCAGATATCTATATCCACCAATTTTAATATTTTGCCATCTTTGCCATATCATTCTATCTATCTATCTGTTTGTCTATCTATCATCTATCTGTTTTCTGAACATTCAAGAGCAGGTTGCACACATCGTACTCTTTGAACATATAATACTTCCATGTAGATTTCCTACAAACAAGGATATTCCAAGGATATTCACTCCTTGTAATCACCTTAAGTTGCAGTTATCAAGTTCAAGAAATTTAACTGTGATATAAAGCTTACAGTCTATATTCCAATTTTTTTCTCATGTTCCAATAATGCCCTTTTGAACTTTTCTCCTCCATTCTTAAATGCCATCCAGTATCATTTATCATAATTAATTGTCATTATTTCTTTAGTTTCCTATTCTTTCTTTTAAATGTGGAAACATATACCCAACATAAATTTTCCCCCACAACCTCCTCTCAAGCAAGCAATTCAATGGGATGAATCACACTCACAATGTGGCAGTACCCTCACCACCATCCATTGCTAAAACTTTCCCTTTACCCCAAATGGAAAACTTACATTCATTGTGCATTGACACCCCATTGCCCCTGCCCCCCACCCCGGAAACCTGTACTATACTTTGTCTCTATGAGTTTGCATATTCTCTGATACTTTCTTCGTGGTTACCCTAGGGTTTAAATTTAACATCCTAAATCTATAACAGTGGTGTTTGTTTTTATATCAACTTAACTTCAGTAACAAACATAACTACCTTCCTGTAGCCCACCATCCCCCAACCCTTATGTAGTTCTTGTCACAATTTACATATTTCTACATGATGATTCCAGAACCATTGCTTTATCATTACATTTTGTGCATCTGCCTTTTAGATCCTTTAAGAAGAAAAATTGTGTTACATATCAAAAGTATAATAGCGCTGGTATTTTTACTTACCCAGTCATTATCGCTACAAAATATCTTTATTTTTTCATGTGGCTTCAGTCAATTGTCTTGTGTCCTTTCCTTTCAACCTGCAGAACTCTCTTTAGCATTTCTTGTAGGGCCTGTCTAGTAGAAACAAAGTCGTTCAGCTATTGTTTCTCTGAAAATGTCTTAATCTCGCCTTCATTTTTGAAAGATAGGTTTGCCAGATACAGAATTCTTGGTTGGCATTTATTTATTTATTTATTTATTTATTTGCTTTCAGCACTTTGAATATGCCTTCTTGCCTCCATGGTTTCCAGTAGAAATCAGCGCTTAATGTTACTGAGGCTCCCTCAGTAAGTATGTGTCAGGCTGCACCTCTTTTGCAGCTTTCAGAACTCTGCTTATCTCTGGCACTTGATAGCTTGTTTATAACATGATGCAGTGTGAATATTTGGATTTATCCTGTTTGGAGTCGTTGAGCATTTGGATGTGTATATTCATGTCTTTTATTAAATTTGGGAAGATTTTAGTTGTTATTTCTTTGAATATTCTTTCTGCCCCTTCTTTTTTCCCCTCTCTTTCTGGGACTCCCACAATGCATATATTGGGACACTTGATGGCTTCCCACATGTTCCTCAGGCTCTTTTCTTCATTCTTTCCTCCTTCTGCTCCTCAGACTGGATGATTTTAATTGACTTATCTTCAAGTTCACTGATTCTTTCATCTGCCAGCTCCAATCTGTTGTTGAATCCCTGTAGAGAATTTTAATTTTCTGTTACTCTGTTCTTCAGCTCTGTTTGTTTCCTTTTCATAATTTCCATCTATCTATCGATCGTCTCTTTGTGCTTATCTGTTGTTTTCATTTCTTTTTGTTCTTTGTCCATGTTTTCCCTGAGCTCTTTGAGCATATTTAGGACCATTTTTTAAAAAGTATTTGGAATGTTTAATATTTTAGTGTTATCAGTAGAACTTAGAATCTGAGGCATGTATTCCTTAAGCTTGTATCCACCCAGTGTTATGAGAGAACTTTCCTTGAATGCCAGCAGCTCACAAAAAAGAAGGGGGAGGTGTAGGAGGAGGAGGAGGAGGAGAAAAAGAAAATACTTATCTCAGTCTTTACAGATTGACCTGTGCAAGTACCCTTCTTCAGGGCATATCCATAAAATGAGTTTGGAGAATAGCTATAGAGCAAAGCTAGGGGCTTCCTTGGTCCTTTCTCTGTGCCCTGTCTTGGGCATTTTGCATGTGGCCCTAACAATTCCCTCATTTGCATGGGTGTGAATGTTCCTTGTTCCCTAGAAACAATTTCCTCACGATCTGGGCACTGCATCGTATGTCCTACAGCCAACAGTCCCTTGCCCCAGGCAGCCACTTGACTTGTCTCCCATAGTATTCTGTAGCAGAGGTCTTGTGAGCTGCCTTCTATATGAAGGCCAAGTTCTGGGACTGCTAGTCCCTCAGGCCACCAGACTTGACCAGATATACATGTTTCCAGTATGTGCACGAGTGTTATTCTGCTCTGTCTGAAACTGAGACCAGGTACCTACCTGCACTGGGAATGCAGGTCAGCTCAGTGCTAAGCCAGTGAAGGGTGGAGGAGGGGCTAGTCAAGGCTCCAGGAGAGCCTCTTGCTTTGATTTCCTGACTGGGCACTCAACCTGATATGGCAATCCTTTCACTGTTTTCTAGAGCTTTTAGAAAGATGTCTCTGGAAGTTCTTGTTAGTTATTCAAGACTTCTGTGGTGGGCTGGATTCATTTTTTTTCTTATTTCGCTAATACTAGCTCTATTAATTGTCTGCATTTTCCCCCCTGATGGTGGAATAGAGAGACAGAAGAAAATAAGAAAACAGGTCTCTGTTTCTTTGTTCATTTTCTTACTTCCTAAAACTCCCTTTACAACTTTCTTGTCCTGGCTAAGACCTAGCAGCCTTCAACATTTTGGTCAGGGTTAACGCTTGGCTTTCCAGAAGCTTGACCTCACCCTTTGACTGGGCTCTTCTCTTTGCGTCCATAGTGCCCTGGCCAGACCTCTAAGTCATCATTTCATCAATTATCGCAGTATATTGAAATTATATGTATCTATCTTTCCCACTGGATGGTGAGCTTCTTGGGGGAAGAAACCATGTCTTATTCTTTCTTATAGAATTAAACATCAAGTGCAGCACTTGCCAAGCAATAGATACTCAATAAATGTTTGTTGGGCTTTTTCAAATAAACATGTGAGGGAACTGGTGGTTTACAACTACTGGAAGACTATTTACTATCAAAGATTTCAGTCTTATGCTCTAGGCATTGGCTTCTGAACCTCCCTGCTGCACTTAGAGTCATGCAATATGCAACTTAACACCATTATGCACTATATACCATATATTTTTCTCTTCTTGCTTCATGTGTTAATTCACTGTTTATTTCTTCTTCCCTCAGGTGTTAAAAGAAGAAATGATTATAAATTGAAAGTGGCTAATCCAGTGGTAAGCCACACCTAGCTATCAGTCAACATATTTACTGAATACCCAGGGCATTCTGAATGCTATTATTAGTCAACAGAGGCTAATACTGATAAAAAAAAAAAAAAAGTAGCATGATTTATCATGAGTACCAAGCAGAAGCTTCACATAGTGGACACAATAAATATTTGTTGAATGAATGAATACTTTAGTGAGAGTAGCGCATTTGGTTGGGCTAGAGGTCAGGACTCCTGAATTCCAGTCAGATCCTTATCACATCATTTTGACCTTGGAAAGCCACTTATCTTTCTGGGCCACGCTTTCATGTTCTGTAAAACATAAAGAAATCCATGTGCACGGGTGGTTCAGTGGTAGAATGCTCGCCATCCATGTGGGAGACCAGGGTTCAATTCCCAGACCATGCACCCAAAGGAAAAAAAAAAAAAAGGAATCAGACAAGATGATCTTGAAAGTCTCTTCCAATTTTAATATACCCCTTTTCCTTCTAATAATTTGAAAATTCTTCAAGGATAAGCACAATATGTATCTCTTATCTTATCCATGGCACCTAGCACAGTGCTGAGCACACAGGAAGCCTTGATAAAAATGTAAAAAGTCAGAACCTTAACCCTCCATAGTCTTCCTCAATAAAAAAACAAACATAAAAACAAACAAAAATGGACAACAAACTGCCATGAAACACGCCTTATCCCTAAAAATAGGCCTAAAAGGAAAAGTAGGGGAAAATCTGGAAACCTTTTCTGATTGTGGCATTTCAAAATCTCTAAAATATTTATAATGTAAAATCCTAACCTAAGCTCCAATTTACAATCAAGCAATTTTTAAAATCCAAGTGAAAATTGAGTGCATGCAGAGTACAATTGCAGCTTAATCTTAGGACCTCTCTTTTCTTTTCCTGGATCATCATCCATACCCATCACTTTATTTGCCACCCACTGGGGTGTATGGCACAGTTGTTCATGTCTCCAGCCCATACCACTCTAGTCAACATCACTCTTCTAAATTCTAGGTCCATATATCCAACAGCCTATTTGAAATTGCTTAGATCTCAGAGGCATCTCAAACTTAACATGTCTAAAACAGAATCTATGATCTTCTCCCACCAAAACTGGTACTGGTCCCCTGTTTCCTATCTCATTGAACGGCACCTCTGTTCACCTGCCGACCAGAGACAAAGGAATCATTCTTGACACCTCCCTCTACCTCACGCCATCATTAATCATGGTAATTTGGCCTCCTAACTATTTCTCAAATCAGTCGACTTTTCACTATGTCTCCCATCTCTAATCTGGATATCTCCACGAGCTTATTGACTGGCCTATCCCAATTCAGTTTTGCCCTCTCCAATCTATTCTCCACACTTACGCCAGTGTCATTAATTCATTTATTTATCAACAAATATTTATTGAGTATCTACTATGGGCCAAGCACAGGGGATGTAGCAGTGAACAAAACATATAAAAATTCCTACTATCATGGAGATTACATTTTAGTGAGAGAGACACATACACAAAATATTACATAAAATACATAGTATGGGAGATTCCCTTGGCCATGATGAAGTAAGGAGGTTAACAAATCCTCTCCCCCAAAATCAACTCTTAATCTGGGGCAAACTATCAAAAACAATCATTCTAGTGCTCTGGAAGGTAATCAAAGTCATAATAGGGTGACCCATTATTGTGACTGTCTCAGTTTTAGCACTGAATGTCCTGAAAACTGCTCCACGGGATGGAAAAAACAATGTTTTTTTTTTTGGCAATGGATATTCAAAGTTGGAGGAAAAGTATTGTGTTGGTTTGAAATGATGTATGTATCCTAGAAAAGCCATGTTTTAATCCTAATCCCATTCTGTGAAGGCAGCTGTTTCTTCTAATCCCTATTCAGTATTGTCTGTTTGAAACTGTAATTAGATCATCTCCCTGGAGATGTGATTTAATCAAGAGTGGTTGTAAACTGGATTAGGTGGAGGCGTGTCTCCATCCATTTGGGTGGGTCCTGATTAGTTTGCTGGAATCCTATACAAGTGGAAACATTTTGGAGAATGAGAGATTCAGAGAAAGCAGAGCAGAATGACATAGCCGTGAGAAGCAGAGTCCACTAGCCAGCAACCTTTGGAAATGAAGAAGGAAAATGCCTCCCTGGGAGTTTCATGAAACAGGAAGCCAGGAGAAGAAGCTAGCAGATGATGCTGTGTTTGTCATGTGCCCTTCCAGATGAGAGAGGAACTCTGTGTTCACCAAGAGCCCTTCCACTTCAGAGAGAAACCCTGAACTTCACTGGCCTTCTTGAATCAAGGTATCTTTCCCTGGATGCCTTAGATTGGACATTTCTATAGACTTGTTTTAATTGGGTCATCTTCTCGGCCTTAGAACTGTAAACTAGCAACTTATTAAATTCCTCTTTTAAAAGCTATTCCATTTCTGGTATACTGCACTCTGGCAGCTAGCAAACTAGAACAAGTACCAAACCCATAAAATGGTCAAAACAGTAGGGGCTGAAAGCAACACTGTTTTTGCTGTTAAATGGATATGGCATAGATTATCCCCCCTCCATAACATTGTCACTGTTTTTAACCCTGACTGCTGATGTTGGCTACCATGATTTGTGGTTCTCAATAATGCATCATCCATTGTTGCATCACTGTGGGGAATGTAACTTAGGTGTCCAATTTAAGTGCATTTTAATCATGACCTGTAAAATTCTGTTCTTGACTTTGCCTGTGGATTAACTACAGTGAGCTGTATGGAGATAATGCTAGTTTAATTTTAACATTATGAGCATTGTGACCATGTTTTCTAAATGTTCAGATAAAGAAAATGAGAATGATTGCAATACCAAGCCCAGCAGGATCCAGAGGTCACAAAAAGAAGGCTAAGTGACTATATTGTTCCGAAGACAGATAGACGAGAATGTACACTGGACAATAAGCAGAAAAGAATTTGGGATTGAGCATGGTTGGGGTAGGGATGTAAAAGCACATATGGAAACTGAATCTCACAAGTCCAAATGAGACATGCAAATGCTTATGTATTGGTTTGCTAAATGCTGCTAGAATGCAATATACCAGAAATGGGTTGGCTTTTATAAAAGGAATTTATTTATTTATAAATATATATATATATGGGGTTTTTTTGGGGGGGAGGTGATGTGCAGGGTCCTGGAATCAAACTCAAGTCTCCAGCATGGCAGTCAAGAATTCTATCACTGAGCTACCTTTGCACTGCCCAGGGAATTTATTAAGTTACAAGTTTACAGTTTAAAGACCACAAAAATGTCCAAACTAAGACATCCGGAGAAAGATACCTTGACTCAAGAAAGGCTGACGTCTGTCACATTGGAAGGCACATGGCTGGCATCTGCTGGTCCTTGTTCCCAGTTCTGTCACTCCCAGCCTCTAATGCCAGTGGTTTCCTCTCTAAGCATCTGTGGGCTTTCAATTAGCTCCTTCAGGACACAACTCTGGGTTCTGGTTTACTTAGCATCTCATGGGATGGCACATGGTGACATCTGCCAGGCTCTGCATCTCCAAAATGTCTGTGTCTAGGTGTGTGCTCTCTGTCAGCACTTCAAGTTTCTTCACATAAGTATGTCTCTTTCAGCTCTGGCTCTCTCCAAAATGTTCCCTCTTTTAAAGGACCCTGTTAAACTAATCAAGACCCACCTTGAATTGGCAGAGTCTCATCTCCATCTAATTAAAAAGTTACACCCACAATTGGGTGTGTTACATCTCCATGGAAACAATCTATTAAAAGTTTCCATCTTATAATATTGAATCAGGATTAAAGGCCATGGCTTTCCTGGGGTATACAACACTTTCAGACCAGCACAGCTTTTTAAAAAAATGTATCTATAATTTATTGATGTTTTCTGCATGGTAGGTAACTTTCCTTTTAAATATTTTTATTGTAAACAACAAACAAATATACAATGACATAGATTCTTGACATGATTACAACCAGTAGCTCACAATATCATCATATAGTTGTGTAGTCATCATCATGATTGCTTTTTGAATATTTGCATCTCTCCAGCAAAAAAATAAAAAGGAAAAAAGAAAAAAACTCATACATGCTATACCTCTTACCCCTCCCTCTCATTGACCACTAGTATTTCAATATACTCAATTTATTTTAACCTTTGTTCCCCCTATTATTTGTTTATTTCTTATCCATATTTTTTACTCATCTGTCCATTCCATAGATAAAAGGAGCATCATACACAAGGTTTTTACAATCACACAGTCACATTGCAAAAGCTTTAACATTATATAATCATCTTCAAGAAATATGGCTACTGGAACAGAGCTCTACAGTCTCAGGTACTTTCTTCTAGCCACTCTAAAATACACCATAAACTAAAAAGGGGATATCTATATAATGCATAAGAATAACCTCCATGATAACCTCTCGACTCTGAAATCTCTCAGCCACTGACATTTTATTTTGTCTCATTTCTCTTTTCCCCCTTTGGATTGAGAAGGTTTTCTCAATCCCTTGATGCTGAGTCTCAGCTGATTCTAGGATTTCTGTCCCACATTGCAGGGAGGTCCACACCCCTGGGAGTCATGTCCCACGTAGAGAATGGGAGGACGGTGAGTTCGCTTGCCATGTTGGCTGAGAGAGAGAGGCCACATCTGAGCAACAAAAGGTGTTCTCTGGGGGATGACTCGTTGGCTCAATTTTAAGTTAGTTTAGCTTATCCTTTGCAGGCATAAGTTTCATATGGGCAAATCCCAAGACTAAAGGCTCAGCCTATTGATTTGGTTGTCCCCTCTGCTTGAGAGAATATCAGGAATTCTCCAAATGGGGAAGTTGAATTTTCCCCCTTTTCCCCCATTCCTCCAAGGGGACTTTGCAAATACTTTTTTATACACTGTTCAAATCACTCTCAAACCACCACAACTTATAATCAATCAAAACGTTTTTTTTATTTTCCAAAAACACGCTAGTACTCAGTAGAAAACAGTCACTACTGAATTATCCTAGGCATACCACATGAACAAACATGAATTATTGTATCATTCCCTTGATTGATTTATGAAACTAAATAAAGTTACTGTGCTGGTTTGAAGCTATTATGTATCCCAGAAAAACAATGTTTTAATTCTGATTCAATCTTGTGGGGAGGCCATTTGTTTTAATCCTGATTCAATACTGTAGGTTGGAAACTTTTGATTAAATTATCTCCACAGAGATGTGGCCTGCCCAATTGTGGGTAGGGCCTTTTTTTTTTTTTTTTTTTTTTTTTTGCATAGGCAGGCACCAGGAATCAAACCTGGGTCTCTGGCATCACAGGTGAAAATTCTACCACTGAGCCACCATCGCACTGCCCAGGTACACCTTTTGACTAGATGGAGATGTGACTCCACCCATTCCAGGTGGGTCCTGATTAGTTTACTAGAGTCTTTCGAAGGGGAAACATTTTGGAGAAATCTCAGAAATGACAGTCCCAACAGAAACTTCACAGTAGAGCTGACACAGATGCCAACACTTGGAGAACAAAGACACGGATGTTTGGAGGTTCTTGGAGCCCAACAGATGTCGCCATGAGACATTAAGCAAACCAGAACCTGGAGAGAGCCAAGGGAAGCCAAGAGATAAAGGCCAGCCCTGCAGAAGCAAAGTGAGGAACCTCCACAGGAACAGAGACTGAAAGCAAGGGAACCTAAGAACAAGGGACCAGCAGATGCCAGCCACATGGTTATCCAGCTGACAGAGGTGTTCCTGACCCATTGACCTTCACTGAATTAAGGTATCTTATCCTGGATGCCTTAGTTTGGATATTTTTATAGGCTTAGAACCATAAACTTGTAACTTATTAAATTCCCCTTTTTTAAAAGCCATTCCACCTCTGGTATATTGCATTCCGGCAGCTTGCAAACTAAAACGGTTACATTTCCTGATTCAGAGGTAGCAACCAAAATGCTCTATGGGTGAACAAAAGTGGAAATTTTGGTATCAGATGTATTGGCACTGATTCCTTACCAACAATTATGCTTTCTACCATATTTCAAGTGATATGTTGAATCACAGCAACAAAAAAATGCTCTTCCTGGCTTTTAGGTACTTTGATTTGAAAATGAAGTTTCAAATCATGTTCTTGATTTCTATGACAATTATAATGAAACTGAAGAAAACAAAACAAAAGATAGTTGATATCTTGTCTAATTATAAACTAACCTTTGCTCATCTAGCTTCATATTCAGCTGACAAAGCAAATGTAATTTTGGAAATCAGACAACTTCAGATCTTAAAGTAATAACATCAGTAAATGACATTCAAATTTTTATACAAAACTCTAATGTATTTGGAATCCAATTTCAAGTTCACAATTTAAAATTGCCTCTGAGTTTTAAAAACACTTGCCCTAAGAAAGAGAGATTTAAGTTCTGATGACATCAAATGTGTTTTGTTGTATTTAAAAAGGATGGACATTTTACACATAGATAGCTTATGTACTGATTTTACAGATGCAAAAGACCTGATTGACAAACAACTGCTCTACTAAAACTAGCCTGAAGATACAAAGTGGATGGGCATTTTTAGAGGGATGGAAACTAATTCCTACAAGTCTAAAAACCTGCTGTTTTTACTTAGTAAAACCCAGGTATTCCATGTTCAAACACTTTCATTGGGAGAATATTTAGCTTGATGTCAACACTTTGGACTGGCACCAGGAACAATTGTAATGTGGGCTTGATAAAAGCAGCACTACAAGACAAAATGAATTTTACAGTTGACTGTATTCAGTTTTTCCATACATAAAAGAAAAAAACACTGTCCTAAAAGCTGAAGGCAATTCAGAGAAGTATTATTAGAAAAGGAAACAGAAAGAGTAAAAATATACTAATGTATCCTGGGACAAGGATACATGTCATTGTCATTTTTATTAAATATAAGTGATATCTGTTTAGTATTATTTTATCTATGGATGCTTTTTAAAAATGTACTATACTTATGTATCTTAAGAATACACAATAGCATATCATACAAAATTTAAATATCCAATAAAAAGTTTTAAAAACAGTTTAAAAACCTGCTGTCTTAGAGGATAGAAAGAAACATAAAAATAGAGTTATGCTTTTCTCTCACATATTATTTGTTTAATGAGTCCTCCTATCAGGACTAATTGCCACTGTTAACTAGTCTTGTTATTTTGTTTAAATAATAACTGTTATGTAACTGAAAAGTCAATGATTGAGAAAATCTATCATTTGAAATAAATACTTATTTTGTATATTTTTATGTTAAAGTAATAATGCATTTGGATAATTATTTATTATGTATGAAATTATTTTGTTTTATTTCAGAGGGTGTGGTATGGCTGTGTCCTGGGTTGGCTTTCTAAAAAGTTGGTCACCTGAGGCATACAAAAAGTTAAAAAATGATTTTTCATGAAAACTACAGAACTTCAGATAGGGACAGCATGTCATTTTTGCCTAGGACTGTTTCAATCCATGCTGCCCCCAGATAGATATGTTGGCGTGGCATTTCAGAGGGTGAGAAAGCTATAAAAACCAGCATCTTTGCTGCCATGGGCAGAAGAAGCTTACTTGATCTGGAGCATAATCAGTTAAGGTTGCAATTTTGGTGGCAAGCAAAGAGAGAAGGCTAATGGCTCTGCAAGCCTTGACTTAATCCTGCTTAGGTCAAGCAGTGGACCAGAGGAATATCCAGGAACTTAACAGAAAGTTCCAAAAAGTGAGTAAACAAGGGGAGGCTTGAAAAACTCTCTACGTATCCCAGGCTGACTGGAGCCTATGAGCATGTGCAGCACAGACCAGAGTAGGTAGGGCTAAGCCATCCAACAACGATCCTTGGTCAACAGGTCATGCATGTACATGCAGAGGAGATGCAAAAAGTCTCGGTGGAAAACGTAAGTCAGAGCAGCCTTAAAACTGGTCTGAATTTTTTTTTATTAATTAAATAAAAAAAAGAAATTAACACATTTAGAAATCATTCCATTCTACATATGCAATCAGTAATTCTTAATATCATCACATAGATGTTTGATCATCATTTCTTAGTACATTTGCATCGATTTAGGAAAAGAACTAGCAAAACAACAGAAAAAGATATAGAATGTTAATATAGAGAAAAAAATAAAAATAATAATAATAAATTAAAAAATATATATATATAAAAAAGGAAAAAGAAAAAAACAAAAGACACAAACAAACAAACAAAAAAAACTATAGCTCAGATGCAGCTTCATTCAGTGTTTTAACATAATTACATTACAATTAGGTATTATTGTGCTGTCCATTTTTGAGCTTTTGTATTCAGTCCTGTTGCACAGTCTGTATTCCTTCAGCTCCAATTACCCATTATCTTACCCTATTTCTAACTCCTGATGGTCTCTGTTACCAATGACATATTCCAAATTTATTCTCTAATGTCGGTTCACATCAGTGGGACCATACAGTATTTGTCCTTTAGTTTTTGGCTAGTCTCACTCAGCATAATGTTCTCTAGGTCCATCCATGTTATTACATTACATGCTTCATAAGTTTATTCTGTCTTAAAGCTGCATAATATTCCATCGTATGTATATACCACAGTTTATGTAGCCACTCGTCTGTTGATGGACATTTTGGCTGTTTCCATCTCTTTGCAATTGTAAATAATGCTGCTATAAACATTGGTGTGCAAATGTCCGTTTGTGTCTTTGCCCTTAAGTCCTTTGAGTAGATACCTAGCAATGGTATTGCTGGGTCGTATGGCAATTCCATATTCAGCTTTTTGAGGAACCGCCAAACTGCCTTCCACAGTGGTTGCACCATTTGACATTCCCACCAACAGTGGATAAGTATGCCTCTTTCTCCACATCCTCTCCAGCACTTGTCATTTTCTGTTTTGTTGATAATGGCCATTCTGGTGGGTATGAGATGATATCTCATTGTGGTTTTGATTTGCATTTCTCTAATGGCCAGGGACATTGAGCATCTCTTCATGTGCCTTTTGGCCATTTGTATTTCCTCTTCTGAGAGGTGTCTGTTCAAGTCTTTTTCCCATTTTGTAATTGGGTTGGCTGTCTTTTTGTGGTTGAGTTTAACAATCTCTTTATAAATTCTGGATACTAGACCTTTATCTGATATGTCGTTTCCAAATATTGTCTCCCATTGTGTAGGCTGTCTTTCTACTTTCTTGATGAAGTTCTTTGATGCACAAAAGTGTTTAATTTTGAGGAGCTACCATTTATTTATTTCTTTCTTCAGTGCTCTTGCTTTAGGTTTAAGGTCCATAAAACCGCCTCCAATTGTAAGATTCATAAGATATATCCCTACATTTTCCTCTAACTGTTTTATGGTCTTAGACCTAATGTTTAGATCTTTGATCCATTTTGAGTTAACTTTTGTATAGGGTGTGAGATACGGGTCCTCTTTCATTCTTTACAGTGCTCTGTTGGATGAAACATTATGTCCTATTTCTTTGTATGTATTGTAGTCTTTCGCTGAAATCTTATCTCTGAAATTTACCCACTATTTATTTAGAAATACATAGTTTCCACACAGTTGGAAATTCACATTTGTGTTATGGATTTCTAGTTTAATTTTACTATGCTGAGAGAACATTTTCTTAATGATTTGAACCTTTTGAAATTTGTTGAGGCTTGCTTTAGGATCCAGTATTTGGTCAGTTTTGATAAAGTATTACATTTTCATTTGAAAAGAACACATTCTGTTGTTGGATAGAATTATATACATATATATAATTCTTGGTGGTTAATTTTATTAATTTTGTTGTTTAATTCTATTTTCTTACTGTATTTTGTTCCCTTGATCTATTAGCTATTGAAGAGATGTATTCAAACTTCCTACTATGGTTGTGGATATATATTCATAATTTTAAAAAAAAAGGAAAAAAGTGTGTAAATTGACATGCATAATTGCAAAGTCCATTGTTAGGGGTAGCTACAGGTATAGCTTGATCCAGGTACTCAAATCTGAAATTAATCTCTCTTCATCTTTGGTCTGTGCTTTCCTGCATTCTGGCTTCATTTAAGATAGGCCATCCTTCTGTTATGGTAACATGGTCCCTGGATCCTCAAGGCTTGTATCCTGCTGCTTAGCAACCTCAATGGGAAAAGAGAGCCTGTATCACAATACTTACAGCTACACTTGCAGGGCTCTTGCTTTCTGGCTCTTATGGGTCCATCTTTGGTCACACATCCCTCACTTAACCAATCATTATAGAATTATATTGGCTAGATCCATATCACATGCCCAACCCTGAAGTTAGGGATTGAGACCACCCAACTCCATGTTGTTATGCAGTTTAATGCTATATATATATATATTTGATGCTATATCTATTTCAAACCTCCAAATCATTGCTATTGTTTTGTACAATCAAATTGATCTGTTTTTACCCACTTATTTACCTTTCCATTGCTCTTCATTTCTTTCTGCAGTTTTAAGTGTCTATCTAGGGCTGTTTTCCTTTCTTCTGTCTGAAGAGCTCCCTTAGTAGACTAGCTGACTGTAAATTCACTCAGATTTTGTCTGGCATGTCTTTATGGCACATTCATTTTTAAGAGTATTTTTGGTGGTTATAGACTTCTATCTTGTAGCAGTTTTCAATCACACTATAACAATGCCATTTCATTGTGTTCTGTTTCTTCTGAGAGGTCAGTTTTAAGTCTTATTTTGGATTTGTGTAGGCACTTTGTCTTTTTTTTTTTTTTACTTTTGTTTTTGAACAAAAGTAATGCTATCACTTTTTTTTTACATAGTAAAAATCCTTCAGAAATTTTACTATGACATGTGTAGATGTTTTTTTGTGCGTGTATGTTTATCATTTATGTGGTTCACAGAGCTTCTTGGATCTGTGGTTTAATGTCTTTACTCAGCTTTGGAAAATGTCCATGGTGATCTCTTCAAATATGACTTCTGTCCCATTCTTTCCCTCTTCTCTCCTTTTGGGACTTTTAATTACATATATGTTAGACATTTTCAATGTGTCCCACATGCCTGATTGTTCTTTTCTCTACTTTCTATTTTTTTTCTCTCTGTGCTTCAGTTTGAATGTTATGTATTTGTCTTCTAATTCACTGAGCCTATTTTCTGCCAGGTATATTGTGTTGTTAAACCCTTATATTAAGTTCTTAATTTCAGATCTTAGTTTCATATATATATATACTTATTTTTAAGCTTTTTAGTGTGAAATATAATATATATGCAAAAAACCAATAAATTTCAAAGCACATCTCAACAATTAGTTGTAGAACAGATTTCAGAGTTTGGTGTGCATTATAATTCCACAATTTTAGGTTTTTACCTCTAGCTTACTAAAATGTACCGGAGTCAATATAATGATTCAGCACGCATACTTATTTGTTAAACCCTACCTTCTCTGCATAATTCCACCATCTCCTTTGGTCTTTCTCCTACTGTTTAGGGGTATTTGGGCTATGGTCATGCTAACTTTTTCAAGTTGAAAGGGGCTGTCAATAATATGGTGTAGGGAGATGGAGTTAGCTGACGCTCTGGAGAGGCTGGGCCCTCTAACTGTCAGGACTTATCTGGTCCAGGGGTCCATCTTGAGGTTGTAGGTTTCTGGAAAATTACCCTAGTGCATGGAATATACCCTTTGTAGAATCTTATATATTACCCTAGTTGTTCTTTAGGATTGGCTGGAATGGTTTTGGTTGGGGTTTGGCAAGTTATGACAGGTAGCAATGTCTAAATGAAGCTTGCATAAGAGTGACCTCCAGAGTTGCCTTTTGACTCTATTTGAGCTCTCTTATTTGTTACACTTCTGCCTCATCTTTTGGTCAGGATGGCATTTTTGATCCCCCAGTGCCAGGGCCAGGTCATCCCTGGGAGTTATCTCCCACGTCACTGGGGAGACTTTCATCCCTAGGTGTCATGTCCTACATGGGGGGAAGGCAATATTTTAACTTACAGATTTGGGCTTACAGAGAGAGAAGACACATCTGAGCAACAAAAGGTCCTCTGGATATGACTGTTAGGCATACCTATAGGTAAGCTTAGCTTCTCCCCTACGAACATAAGTTTCATAAGACCAAGCCTCAAGATAAAGGGCTTAGCCTATTGATTTGGGTGTTGGTAATGTTTGACACAGTATCAGTGGTTTCCGCAGGGGTAAAGTTTAATAGTTCCATATTTTTTCTCCCATCCCTCAAGAGACTTTGCCAATACTTTTTGATCATTTGCTTAACATACTCTGGGATGTATCCAGGCATTACATTAAGCTATACAGGATTACAGGTTCTCATTCTTATTCTGGGCTCCCTGTGTTTGGATTATTTAAACGATCTCTCCAGACAGGTTGAGTTAGATTATGTGCTACAGAAAATTTAGGTTCTAGGCAAAGTAAACCTTTCTTCCTTTGGTCTCAAAGAGCAGGTGAAGTTCTAAAATACAGACACTGTCTTCCTTACCCCTGTATTCTGAATTACCTTAATCCCGACCCAGTCAGCTTTGTTCTTATCTCTAAATACCAGGTTATACAGATATAAACCAGTCTCTCAAAATCCAGAAATAACAAGTCCTGCTCTGGACTAAATGTGAGTACTATAAGAGTTTACAATCTAGGTGCCAGTTTTCTTATAAGTGCTTTCTAAATGAGATCATACAATATTTTCTCTTTTGTTTCTGGCTTATTTTGCCTTACCAAATGTCCCACAGGTTCATTCACAAAATTGCATGCCTCACAATCATATTTTTTTATATAACAAAGTGATAATTTATATAGGGACGAACCGGAAAATTATTTCCTTAGCAATTCCTTCCATTGCTTTCGTGTTGTGCCATCCTCCAGAGCCATTATATATGCTTCTATAGTTTTTTATTTTTTACATTTTATTTATTTATTTATTTATTTATTTATCTTTTTGCCTGGGCAGGCACTGGGAATTGAAGCCGGCTCTCTGGTATGGCAGGCAAGAACTCTGCTTGCTAAGCCACCGTGACCTGCCCACATCTTAATTTTTTAATCCATCTGGAATTTATTTTTATGTTTGTTGGGGTGAAATGAGCATCTGCTATTCTTAAACAGCCAATTTTTCCTACCCTATTTATCGATCAATACCTTGACTGTTGGTTTTTGATGCTTCTTCTTTTTTTCAATCTACTAAATTTATTTTTACATTTGTTCCCCCTATTATTTATTTATTTTTAATCCATATGTTTTACTCGTCTGTCAATAAGGCAGGTAAAAGGAGCATCAGACACAAGGTTTTCACAACCACACAGTCACATTGTGAAAGCTATATCATTATATAATCATCTTCAAGAAACATGGCTACTGGAGCACAGCTCTCCATTTTCAGGCAGTTCCCTCCAGCCTCTCCATTATACCTTAACTAAAAAGGTGATATCTATATAATGCATAAGAATAATATAGGATATATTAATATATATATATATAATATTAATAATAGAATATATTATTCTCCAGGATAACCTCTCAACTCTGTTTGAAATCTCTCAGCCATTGACACTTTATTTTGTCTCATTTTGCTCTTCCCTCTTTTGGTCGAGAAGGTTTTCTCAATCCCTTGATGCTAAGTCCCAGCTCATTCTAGGATTTCTGTCCCACGTTACCAGGAAGGTTTACACCCTTGGGAGTCGTGTCCCACGTAGAGAGGGAGAGGGCAGTGAGTTTGCTTATTATGTTGGCTGAGAGAAAGAGGACACATCTGGGCAACAAAAGAGGTTCTCTTGGGGGGCAACTCTTTTTTAAGGCCTAATTTTAAGTAAGCTTAGCCTATCCTTTCCAGGGATAAGTTTCATATGGACAAACCCCAGCATTGAGGACTCAGCCTGTTGTTTTGGTTGTCCCCACTGCTTGTGTGAGTATCAGGAATTCTCCACATGGGGAAGTTGAATTTTCCCCCTTTCTGTGATGCTTCTTTTAATTGAAATTTTATTCAAGTAATTGTAAATTCACAGGCAGTTGTGATGTTTTTAAAATCAAATAATAATAATGATGATGTCTTAAGTATAGCAATAGCTAACCTTACATTTAGGGAACAGAAAGGCTCTGAGGAAATGAAGGGGAGGGGCACCAGCAGGCTTGGTGTCTTACCTGGACACTTGTGCACCTTCCTCATGGTTGCGGGAGCCTCACGTAGGATGAGCTGAGAGCACTCTGCTTTGGCAGCAATGCACAGCTCTGGCTTCCTGTTCTAAATGAGACATTAATAGAAGCCCACCTGGCCTCTAGGTAGTGCACAGATAGATGTGCAACCCCAGAGTGTGAGGGAGGGAAGGTTTCATGGGCAAACTTGAGCCAGAGAGGAAGGGGGCTGCTACATATAGGCTCCCTCTTTCTTTCCTTTGGCAGAAAAATTCTGGGGTGAATTCTTCACAGCAGATATTACTTTTCAGTTCTAAAGCCTCCATTTGATTCATTTTTATAGACTCCAATTCTCTGGTAAAATTCTCTGTCTTTTCATTGACTTTCTCCATTAAAAAAATATTTTCTTGAATATATTAATCATCATTATTTTAAAGCCTTTATCTGGTAACTAAAATCTGGATCACCTGTGAGTCAGTTCTTCAGGTTTTGTTTTTGTTTTTTGTTTTTTGTTTTTTTTTTTTTTTTTTTTTTTTGGTTGTAGTATACCTAGTAATTTTTTATTACATCCTGGACAATGTATAAAAAATTGTAGAGACTGACTCCTATTGATGTTTGTTTCCTTCAGAAAGTATTCATTCTTTTCTCCGTGAGACAGATAGAATGGGTGGTAAGTCATTGTAATCTAGCCAAAGACTGAGTTGATAAAGGTTGATTTGCAGTTTGGGAATGCTTACGCTGCCTTGGCTCTCCCTTCTTCCTAGAACAGAATCCTTGCGGTCCTGCCACATTTACCAGGGCCCTCTCCCTGGGGAGTCCTTAATACTGGTTTTTGCCTCCTTAGCACCAGGAGACTGTAAAACAACCAAACAAAACCTCTTCTTTGATCTTCAGAGGTTTTTCCCTTAAACTTTTAGCCTTCTACCCAGGGCAAAATCCTGTTTGCCAATCTCTCCACTTCTTCTTCATGTCTTCACCCAATTTATTCTCCACCCTGCTTCCAGATTGATTAAGAAACTATTTATCTCACTATGTTACTCTCCTGCTTAAAATCAATAAAACCGTTTCTACAGCCTTCAAGATAAAGGCCCGACACCTTAGTATAATTCACACTGTCCTCCATGATTGTGATCCAGATTACTTCTGCCTCCAACAAAAATACTACTCTGCTTTCATCCTACAATGCTGCTATACCACATCATTCATATTTCCTGAAATAATCCACCTTTCTTTTCCATCCTGGCCTTTGAACATGCTGAGCCCTTTGCTGTGAATACCCTTTCTTTGCCCTCTTCCCCCACGCTTATTACTCATCCTTTAAAATTCATCTCCTATGCCATTTCCCAGAAACTTTCTATGGCCCTGCCTTCCTCCCTCTGCTTTCCCCCATCATGGACCCTTGACTGGATTCAGGTTAAGTTTCTCCCCTGTGAGCTTCCACAGGACTCAGTGCTTTACCTTTATCATAGCACTTTTCACACTGCAATATAAATGCCTTCCTAACTGTCTTTCTTCTTAGACTATAAACTCTATGTGGACAGACACTGGGTCTATAATGTTTAATACATGCTCTCAGGGCCTAACCCCCATGGCACTCAGTTAATGTTCACTGATTGAATGAATCAATGAATTAGTAAGTGAAAACAAGAAAGTAAGGACACATAAACAAGGCCAAATACATGAGAGGATGGTATAGCTAATTATGAATAGTGACAAGAAAGAGCTGTACATAATATGAGGCTTGTACTAAATGCTGAAAACTAAAAGACTCCCATGAACTTTACATTCAAAGAAGGTGGAAGAATGTTAAAGATATATACTGTGTGCTAAAGACTGATGATGCAATCTTGATGGATGGCATAAAGAAGGAATAACTCATTCCTTAATTCCTATTGTGCTTCTTTCTTCTCTGTTTGAAGAATTGTAGAGAAAAGACATGTCCTACAGAAGTGGAAGGAACAAATATTATCATGCCCCACTCATATGGACTAACCATAAAGGAACTTGGAGGAATGAACATGGGCAGTAATGCTAGACAAATTTGCGATGAATCTTGCCAGTGACACTTAGTAGGTGTCATTCTGTTTATAAAGGACTCCAATGATAGGATTAAGACACATCCTGTGTTCCTATTCACTATTGGTAGGGAAGTATGCAGCCCCTCTGGAGGGCAGTGTGGCAGTGCAACAGAGGCCAGGGGTGGGGTTACCATATGATCCTGCAACTCATAATTAGGTGTATACTTGGAGGAACTGAGAGTGGGGACACGGATGGACATTTGTACACTGGTGTCTATGGCAGCAGTGTTTGCAAATTGCAATGGATGGAGGTGATCTAAGGGTACATCAACTGAGGAATGGAAGGCGGAACTGTGGTGTATACATACAACAGGCTACTGAGAAGAATGAAGTTGTGAGGCATGCAACTAGGTGAATGAACCTTAAGGACTGTATGTTGAATGAAATGGCAGAAACAAAAAGACAGATATTATCATGCCTCACTCATATGGACTAACCATAACATACAAACTCAGTGAATTGAAGTTGAGAGCATGGGTTATCAGGTTGGGGCCTATTGTAAAGGGTCATAGATTGTAAGCTCTTACAGCAGTCACATATATTCAAGAGTTGTAACTGTTATTTCTAAGTTCTGAGATACTGAGCTATTTGTATATAACCTGTACATTCTTAGAAATTTCGGGTATTAATGTGACACCTGAGACTCAGCGTTAGAGCTCTGAAGCTATGAAAGTCAGCACTACCCCATAGAAGAACTGTTTAGAAAGTTGAAAAAGGGATCAGATTTTGCTTAGAGATATGAATGAAGCTGATCTGGATAGGACTAAGGTAAATCAGAATACAGGGTAAAGGATGATACAGTCTTCATTTTAAGATTTCAAGTCTTGTGTGAAATATTTATTTGGTGCAAAATTTATATTTTTGATAGCACATAAACTAATTTAAATTGTGTGGTCAGTTTATTCAAACAGCATAATTACATGGAATCTTGAATAAGGAGTGAGATCTTGTTGGTTTATACAGGTTAGTGTGATGCCCCGATACATCCCAGAGTAATTTGGGCAGACAATAAAAAAGTATTTGCGAAGTTCCCTTGGTGGATTGTGGAGAAAGGAGTAAACATTGAACTTCCCTATCTGGGGAATTTCTGATATTTTCACAAGCAATGAGGACAGCCAATTCAATAGGTTGAGCCCTCGATCTTTGGGTTCACCCTTATGAAACTTATTTCTGCAAAGTTGAAGTTAAGCCTACTTATAATTATGCCTAAGAGTCACCCCCAGAGAACTTCTTTTGTTGCTCAGATGTGGCCTCTCTCTCTAAGCCAAATTGTCAGGTGAGCTCACTGCCCTCCCTCCTACGTGGGACATGACTCTAGGGGTATAAATCTCCCTGGCAACATGGGACATGGCTCTAAGGGATGAGCTGGGACTCATCCCTTAGATGAGACTGTTGAGCTGTGTTCCAGTGGCCTTGATTCTTGAAGACAATTGTATAATGATATAACTTTTACAATGCAACTGTGTGATTGTGTAAACCTTGGGTCTGATGTTCCTTTTACCCTGAGTATAGACAGATGAGTTAAAAAGCAAGGAGAAAAACTAAATAAATGATGGGGTTGGGGATAAGAGGTAAAAAATATTGGGTAGAGTGCAATACAAGTGGTCAATGAGAGGAAGGGGTCAAAGGGGTATTGGATATATGGTTTGTTTTCTTTGTTCTTTTTATTTCTTTTTCTGGTATGATGCAAATATTCTAAAAATGATCACGGTGATGAATACACAACCATGTGATGATATTGTGAGCCACTGATTATATACTTTGGATGGACTATTATGGTGTGTGAAGATATGCCAATAAAAATATATATTTTTTAAAAAGACCCATCCTGAATGAGGTGGGTCACACTTCAACTGAAGTAACCTCATAAAAAAAATTCTACTTACAATGGGTTTACATCCTCAGGAATGGATTAAATTTGGGAACATGTCTTTCTGGGGTACATACAGTTTCACACCATCACACTCTACCTTCTGGGCCCCCAAAAGATATATTCTTTAGGTATGCAAAATGCATTAATTCCATCACAATATCTCCAAAGCCTTTAGTCATCTCAGTAACGATATGGGTATGGTCTGTCCTAGGGCATAAGCACAATGTAAATATAATAAATAAACAAATGAATTGTAACTAGACTATATCCTTTAAATAGGACAGCAAGCTTATACATACACATAAATAGCCAGGCAGTTTAAATTAATCTATGACATAGATTGGTGTGGTAGATTGAATTATTTACCCCAATTTAAATATGATCTTAATCTTGATCCGCATTCTTGTGATTATAAACTCATTATAATTAGGACTTCTTGAAGATGCTAATTTAGTTAAAGTGTGGCCCAACTGATTGAGAGTGGTCTTAATGCAGATTACTGGAGGCCTTATAAAGAGACGTCACAGAAACTGAAAAAGGAGAGGATGTTAGCATGTGTCAGAAGGCAGAGATAAGCCAAGGAATTCCAATGATTGCTGGGACCCAGCACCAGAATGCCATTGATTTGAGGGAGAAAGCAAACCTTACCAATATCTTATAATAATGTGCTACCATCACCTCTATCCATTTCCAAACATTTACAATCAATCTTATTAAAAATTCTGTACCAATTAAGCATCAGCTGTCCATTTTGTACCCTCATTCTATCTCTATGTAACCTGTGCTCTAGATTTTAACTACAAGAGTTTATTATAATCAATTCACATTAGTGAGACCATAAATGTTCGTCCTTTTGTATCTGGCCTATTTCACCTCAACATATCCTCAAGGTTCAACCATATTGTCAGGACTTCATTCTTCTTACAGATGAATAATATTCTATCATATATGTATATATCTACATGTATATCAAATTTTGTTTATCTGTTCATCAGTTGATGGACACTTGAATTGTTTCCAAATTTTGGCAATTGTGAATAATGCCACTATGAACATAACTGTTCAAATGTCTGTTTGTGTCCCTACTTTCAGTTATTCTTAGTATACGCCTAGTGGATTGTTAAATTGTTTGTTTTTTCTTTTTTTGCTTTATACTTTTAATTTTGAAATAATTTCAAACTTATAGGACAGTTGTGAAAAAATACAACATCCGTATAAAGAACTCCAACATACCCCTCACGTAGATACTCAGCTCCATCAGTTTAACATTTTGCCTCATTTCACATTTGCCAAATCATTTTATCCACTTAGCTATTTATCTATCTATTTATTTCCGAACACATAAGAGTAGGTTGTTTAAATTATGCTTCTTGAACACTTAATACTCCCTTGTACATTTTCTAAGAACAAGGATATTCACTTAGTGTGTTAGCTTGCAAGCTGCCAGAATGTGATATACCAGAACTGGAATGGTTTTTCAAAAGGGGGAATTTAATAAGTTGCAAGTTCACAGTTCTAAGAAAGTGAGCATCCAAATTAAGGCACCAACAAGAGGTTACCTTCACTCAAGAAAGGTAAACAGGTCAGGAGCACCTCTGTCAGCTGGGTGGTCATGAGGCTGGCATCTGCTGGTCCCTTGCTTCTGGGCTCTGTTGCTTCCAACCTCTGTTCCTGTGGGGGTTCCTCACTTTGCTTCTCCAGGGCTGGTTTTCATCTCTTGGCTTCTCTTGACTCTCTCCAGGTTCTGGCTTGCTTATCATCTCATGGCTACATCTGCTGGGCTCCAAGCATCTCCAGACATCTATGTCTCTGTTCTCCAAGTGTCAGCATCTCTGTCAGCTCTTCTCCAAAGTTTCTGAGGTCTCTGTCATTTCTGTTGTTTTTTCCAAAATCTTTCCTCTTTTAAAGGATTGCAGTAAACTAATCAAGCTCCACTAGGAATGGGTGGAGTCACATCTCCATCTAATCAAAAGTTCACACCCACAACTGGGTGTGCCACATCTCCATGGAAATAATCTAATCAGAAGTTTCTACCTATGATATTGAGTCGTGATTAAAAGAAACAGCTGCCCCTACAAGACTGAATCAGGATTAAAACAAGGCTTTTATGGGGTACATAGTACTTTCAAGCTAGCACACTTAGGTAATTACTTTAAGCACAGCTTCAAATTTAAGAAATTGAACATTCATGTAAAACTTACAGTCCATATTCCAACATTTTCAAATGTCTCAGTAATGTCTTTTTGAGCCTTTCTCCTGTTATTAGATCCAGTACAGACATGTCATTTAATTGTCATTGCCTCATTAGTTGCTCTTTCTTTTGATTGTGGGAACATATATACAACATAAACTTTCCCATCTCAACTGCCCCCAAGCATACCCTTCACTGGGATTAATCACACTCATCATGTGCTACCCTCACCACAATTCACTATCAGAACTTTCCCCCCACCCCAAACAGATGCCCTACATCCATTATGCATTAACCTGCTATTCTTTCTCTCCCCCTGCCCCCCGTCCCACCCCTGGTAACTTGTACTCTACTTTCTGTCTCAGTGCATTGAATATATTTCATATAAATGGAACCATACAGTATCTGCCCCTTTGTGTCTGACTTCACTCAACATGATATCTTTAAGGTTCATTCATGTAGTGGCATGTATCAGAATTTCATTGTGTTTTTTTTTCTCCTTTTTTTTTTGGCATGGGCAGGCTCCGACAAATGAACCCGGGTCTCTGGCATAGTGGGTGAGAACTCTGCCAGTGAACTCCCGTTGTCTGCCCAGAATTTCATTGTTTTTTAAGGTCAAGTAATAGTTTATTGTGTGTGTTTGTGTGTGTGTGTATATATATTACATTTTTGTTTATCCACTCATCTGCTGATGGACATTTGAGTTGCTTCCATCTTTTGTCAATGGCGAATAATGTCCTATGAATGTGGTTAGTTAAATCCATTTTTATTTGTAGTAAAATTGCTTTACAACTGGTAAGTAAAAATCTTAGTAGAATTTGTTTATGGCATTTTTTTCTTTTTCACAGTAATTATTTTCTTACCAAAAGGTAATTCATTTTCAAATGCTGCCTGGGGAAAGGTTAAACAAAGGACACATCCGTAGTAAGTGGAAAAAACACTATAGTTCATGAACTAAATTGTTATCCCTTATACATCCATTTTTGCATAGCTAAAGGGAATATTATTGGCATTCAGTGAGTGACAAAATCATAGCTGATAAAACCAAGTCAAATTACACCAGAACCACTTTCCCCAGTTGTTTTTGAGGTTTGTGCCATACAACATATAATACCATCTGATATACTTCAGTAGCACCTTACTGTTTACAATGGTACATACACACCTCTTCTCATTTGATCCTCACCACAAACCTATGAATAGCCTATATTGCCTGGATTTTACAGATGAGGAAACTGATATTTAAAGAATTTAAGTGACATGCCCAAAGTCTCACAATCAGAAAAGGCAGATCCAAGACTCAAACACAATTCTGCGAACTCTGCTCCTTTACAGCTGCCATTTACTTTGCTTCCACAGCTGCCATCCTTTATCTTCTGAAGAAGACATTCAGCCAATAGATGTGACAAACTATTGCTCCATGGTAACTAAAAACACCCTGATAGATTTGTCTTTTGCTGAATTCCTCTCTGATGGAAAAAGTTATAGCAAGTATCACAATCTCAAATATGTTGACATTTTAGTTATGACTTCCAATATGAGTATCAATAGGTGACAGAGGTGACGATAGATAAGCTATGTGATTGTATGACCTGTGTACCTGAATTAGGCACTAAGCCCTAATTGTTTTCTTATTTGAGGAAGAAGCAAGATATAAATATACAACCTGTGCCCATCAATCATAATAATTGCATTTCAGATATTGAACATCTACTTGTATGCCAGGCACTGTGTTGGGCATGCTATGTACATTTCCTCAAGGATCCCTCAAAATAATGCTGTGATGTATATAATTATTACTCTCATTTTACAGATCAAGTTCAAAGGAGATTAACTAACAAGACTGAGATAACAGCTAATAAGTAGAAAAGCTGCAATTTGCACACAGTGTACCTGACTTCAAAACTGTTTCTATTAACCAATATATTACATTGTTTCTAACATAGGAGGAGAATGCAACCATATATGGTTTCAAAAATTAAAAAGACACAAAAGTCAAAAAAAAAAAGAAAAGAATACAAAGAATGAAAGCAAGAACATTTTGTCAATTTGCTGGATATTTTGAAAATTTTGAAAACAGCATGTTAGGATCATTTCCTAGTCAGTAGTTTTATACAATTATATATATGTATTATATATACAAGTTATATATGCATATTTCTATATAATTAATACTTCCTTATAGAATAGAATAAATGCATGCATGCATACATGCATATATAGACGTATATATTTCAATACTTTCTAGTCCACATTCCAATTTTCCTTGATTTTAGAAAAAACGTGAATGTGTACTGATATTTCCATTTTCAATCTAACCCTACAAAGTACTTCTTGCCTTCACCCACTTCATAATTTTATAACTTTTTCTCTCTTCTTCAACAGTGAGAAGCCTGGTTCCCAATAATATTAATTTATTTACTCTGATATGATAAAATAGTTTGAGAATTGTTGTGCTCATGCTACTATAAAACAAACCTACTAAAAAAAGGCTGAAGATTTGCTTGCAAATCCTCAAATGAGGATATATAGACAAAGTACTGTGTTCAAAAGCTACTTGGATTAGTTACTTTCAATGAGATTATGTTATTCACTTGAAATACAATTGGATTCATTAGTTTCTGTTTGCATTCACTTTTATAATTTCTCATGCATCCTTGTTGATTTAATTTTTTTTTGAATAAAGGTGTTTCACACAAGTATGACTCCCTCCCTTATCCCTTCTAAACTGTTCTTCCTTTCACTCTTGAAAAAGAATCTTAGAAGATAACATGCTTTGTGGTCCCAAACTCAACCTTACCTGATAAAACGACAATTTAATTTTTCGAGCCTTTGCAGAGCTAACAAAATGAGCTTCATGTGCTATTCAGAGGCCAATCCGAAACTTTCGTGCTATTGCAACCAGTATATCAGTTCTCAAAAACTTTACTGTGTTGATTTTGGTTAGTTTCTCTTGTGGATCACTTGAGGGTCTGCCCAAGACTGCATATACAAATTTAAAATTTCCCTTTCTCCAGCTCCCTCCCTTTTTTTTGGCAAGTGCGGTGTCCAAGAATCAAACCCAGGTCTCCCACATGGCAGGTGAGATTTCTAACACTGACCTACCCTTGCACTGCCTCCTCCTTTTAATAACTCTCCTCCTGCTCTCCGGTTGGGAAGGAAAGGAATCTGTCTCTTTACAATGGGGCCCGAAATCAAAGCTCTTCACTCAGCCTCTGCTGACACCACATCTGTGGACAAGGAGAGAAGTGCTGTTACATCAATGCTGGGTGACTTTCCTTGGGGCATTTTTATTTTGTACCCATCAACATTTCCTGGTTGCAGGTTTCTCCGATGCCCAGTCCAGGATATAAAGGAGGCAAGAAGAAAATCCAGGGAACTCACCACTGTGTTGGTTCTCATGTCCTGAGGTCCCTAGCCAGTCCACCTTCTTCTCTTCTATTTCAGTCTACCTATGTTTGCTTAATTTTATTTTATTCAATATGACAGCATCTGTCTTTTAATTGGAATGATTAATCCATTTATCCCTTTTTTTAAAAAGTTATACTCACACATCATATAATCCATCCTAAGTGTACAATAAATAGCTCCTGCTATAATCACATAGCTCTACATTTACCACCACAATCAATATTGTTTGTTTAAATTTTATGTCCACAGCTTTTTAGCTATACTTAGCAGGAAACATGGGGAGAAAAGTTGCAAGAATAAAAATAGTACAAAGATCACATACATGCCTTTTCTTTACATATTCTTCTATTAACATTTTGCCCCATTTGCTTTACTATATTATTTCTCTCATTTTCTCCTTTCCTCTCTCCTTTTCTCCCTCCATTTTCCGTCTCCACATCTACCTACAGAATTTTTTCTGAATCATTTGAGAGCAAGTTTCATAAATAATAGGTCTTTACCTCCAAATAGTTTTGAATTTCTGTCAGTCTGATGGATAAGAAATGGCACACATTAATAGTTTTAATTTGGATTTCTCTTTTACAAGTGAAGTTGAATACATTTTCATATTTTTAAGGGCAATTTTGTATTATTTCAATTATTTTCTCATCTCTTGCCTAATATTTATACATTTTTGTCTTTTCCCCTCAATTTAAAAGTTCTTTATATATTACGGATGTTATGAAAACGGTTGCAAATATTTTGTACCAATTTTTCATTGGTGTTTTGATGATTATATTTTTTTGTCATAAAAAGTTTTTAAAATATTCTATGTAGGTAAATTCATCTAGTATCTAGATTTTGAGTCATAATTAGAAATCTTGCCCTGGATTACAGAAGAATTCACCCATATTACTTTTTTAGATTTAGATCTCTGATCCATTTTGAGTGTTTAAAAATTAAATTTTATTTGAGGAATAAATCTCATTTTATCTTTTTCTAAATGGTAATCCACTTGCCCTGACACTATTTAATTAAAAGCCCATCATAGCCCCAGTCATCTGAGAACCACTTTTGCTCTCTAATGTATTTCCATATGTACCTGGGTTTATTTTCTGGACATTCTATTATTTTTATTGGTCTGTATGTCTATTCATGCACCAGTATCACATTATTTTAAATATAGAGGCTTTGTAGAATATGTTACTAACTTGCAGAGCTAGTCCTATATCATCCTCATCTTTACAGTGTTTTCCTAGATATTTCTGCATGCTTATTTTTCATTGGAATTTTGGTATAAAATATGCTCATTCCAGCAAACAAAGCTTATTGGAAACTTTATTGGATTTGCAAAAATTTATCAATCAATGTAGGGAGGACCAAGATTTCGATGATGTTGAAACATCCTAACCGAGAGCAAGAAATGACTTCATTTTATTCAATTCTATTTTTATATTTTTTCAGGAGTATTTGGTAATTTTCTAAATTTCTTTTGGTGTATTCCTGAGTATTTTATCATTTTATTAAGTTTATTCCTAAATATTTTAGCTTCATTTACCATTGAAAATGGTTTTTATCTTTCCTTATACCCTTTAACTTATATTATTTGTATATATGGAAGCTATAAATTTTTACATTTTGTATTATATATTGCCAGAAACTACTGAATTCTTTTATTCTGTAAGTTAGTGTTATTGATTTTCAAGGGGGTGCCAGAGATATTAACATGTTATCTGAACAGAGAGAAAATTTTACTTCTTCTTTTTCAATACTTATGACTGTAATTATTTTCTCCCAACTCATTCCTTTGGCTAATACTTCCAGCATAATGTTAAGTAGAAGTGGAAATAGTGGGTATCCTTGCCTTTTCCAGATCTCATTAAGAAGGACCTTTAGTTCCCTGGCAATGTGGGACCCCGACTCCCGGAGAGAAGTCGGGACTGGGCATCATGGGAATGAGAAAACGTTCTTGACCGAAACATGCAAGAGAGATATGAGACAAAAGAAAGTGTCAGTGGCTGAGAGATTTCAAACAACGACGAGAGGTTATCCTAGAGGTTATTATTATGCATTATATAGATATCCTTCTTTAGTTTATGGTGTATTGGAGTGGTTAGAGGGAAGTTCCTGAAACTGTTGAGCTGTGTCCCAGCAGCCTTGATTCTTTTTTTCTTTTTAAAGTTTTTATTGTATAGTATGACATATACACAAAGCAAACAAATAAAAAAGCAATAGTTTTCAAAGCACTCTTCAACAAGTAGTTACAGGACAGATCCCAGAGTTTGTCATGGGCTACCATACTATGCTCTCTTATTTTTCCTTCTAGCTGCTCCAGAATATGGGAAGCTAGAGGACTTGAATATTTTTTATCATCACTATTGACTTTTTCCCCTACTTTTTTTGTGGAAAATGACATATATAATATAGAAAAGCTAAGAATTTCAAAGCACAGCGTCACAGTTAGTTGTAGAACATATTTCAGACTTTGACATGGGTTACAAGTTCACAATTTTAGGTTTTTACTTCTGGCTGCCTACAATACTGGAGACTAAAATAAATATCAATTTAATGATTCAGCATTCATATTCATTTGTTAAATCCTGTCTTCTCTGTATAACTCCACCATCACTTTTGATCTTTCAATCTCTCTCTTTAGGGGTGTTTGGGCTATAGCCATTCTACATTTTTCATTGGAAGGAACTGACACTAATATGGGATAGGGCGATGGAACTATATGATGTTCTGGAGAGACTGGGCCCTATAGATTTCAGGATTTATCTGGTCCAGGGACCCATCTGGAGGTTGTCGGTTTCTGAAAAGTTACTCTAGTGCCTGGAACCCTTGTGGAATCTTATGTATTGCCCTAGGTGTTCTTTAGGATTGGCTGGAATGGTCTTGGTTGGGGGTGGCAGGTTATGATAGGTAGCAAGGTCTACCTGAAGCTTGCATAAGAGCAACCTCCAGAGTAGCCTCTCAACTCTATTTGAACTCTCTCTGCCACTGATAGTTAACTTGTGTCTGATGCTCCTTTTATCCAGGGTATGGACAGATGAGTAAAAAATATGGATAAAAAATAAATAAACCAAACGGGGAGACAAAGTGGGAAAATTTGGTACATAAAATACCATGGATCATTACCGAGGGAAGGGTAAGGGGTATGGGATGTATGTGTGCTTTTTTTTTCCTTTCTATTTCTTTTTCTGGAATGATGCAGATGTTTCAAAAATGATCATGATGAGGAATACACGACTATGTGATGCTATTGTGAGCCATTGATTGTATAATATGGTTGCACTGTACATATGTGGATATTTCTCAATAAAAATATTAAAAAACTAAAAAAGAATACCTCTAGTGTTTATAGAAATAGATGTTAGCTTTAAGATCAATATTTACATATTTTTATCATGCTAAGGAAGTATTAATCCATTCCTAATCTTGCTGGCTTTTTTGTTGCTCAGTACAGATGGATGTTGAATTTTTTTCAAAAGCACTTTTTTTTTTTTAAAGGAAAGACAGAGAGAAGGAAGGAAGGATAGAAGGAAGGAAGGAAGGAAGAAAGGGAAACATCTTTAAACATTTTCTTGTTTTACTGTATTCTGTTTCTCCGTTTTTGTTACATGGGCTGGGGCCGGGAATCGAACCGAGGTCCTCCGGCATAGCAGGCAAGCACTTTGCCCGCTGAGCCACCGCGGCCCGCCCCTCAAAAGCACTTTTAACACAAACAGAGAGAATCACGTAATTTTTCCTTTTAGACATATTGACATGATGAATTGCTGTAACATTCTAACATTAAACCATCCTTCCATTCTTGGTATAAGCTTCATTTGGTCAAGGTGTACTAAATCCCTAATGTGGTATTGGTATCTTTTGGTAATATTATATTTAGAATTTTAAAAATCTATATTCATAAATGATAATAGCATATAATTTTGTGCTATCTTTATCAAGTTACTGTATAAATGCTATACTTGTTTCATTAAGAATTTGGCAGTATTTGTTCATTTTCTATGCTCTGAAACAGTGTAAGCATCATTGGGACTATCTGGACTTTAAAGGAGAAGGGAACACTACCTAACTCATTTTATGAAGCTAACATCAATTTTATACCAAAACCAGGTAAAGATGCTGTAAGAAAGGAAAACTACAGCCCAATCTTCCTAATGAACATAGAAGCAAAAATTTTCAACAAATTACTAGTAAATCTAATCCAACAACTTAACTGAGGAATCAATTAAGAAAAAATTCCATTCAAAATAGCAACTAAAAGAATGAAGTATCTAGGAATGTACTTAACTAGGGATGTAAAGGACTTGTACACGGAAAACTACATAACACTGCTAAAAGAAATCAAAGAAGATCTAAATAGGTGGGAAGATATTCCCTGCTCATGGATAGGAAGACTAAATATAGTTAAGATGTCAATTCTATCCAAATTGATCTACAGATTCAACACAGTACCAATCAAAATTCCAACAACCTACTTCTGGAGACTTGAAAAAGCTAGTTACTAAGTTCATCTCAAAGGGAAAGAGACCCTGAATAGCTAAAAGCATCCCCCAAAAGAAGAATGAAGTGGAAGGATTAACACTTTCTGATTTTAAAACTTACCATAAAGCCATAGTGGTCAAAACAGTATGGTACTGGCATGAAGAAGTATTGACCAATGAAATTAAATTAAGAGTGCAGAAATAGACCACCAAATCTATGGTCAACTGCTTTTTGACAAGGTCCCCAAATCCATTGAACTGGGTCAAAATAGTCTTCTCACAAATGGGCGTGGGAGAACTGGATAGCAATAGCCAAAAGAATGAAAGAGGACCCTACCTTAAACTCTATACAAAAATTAGCTCAAAGTGGATCAAACACCAAAATATAAGAACTAGTACAATAAAGCTCCTAGAAGAAAATGTAGGGAAACATCTTCAAGACCTAGTAATAGGAAGTAGTTTTCTCAACTTTATACCCAAAGCACAAGAAACAAAAGAAAAAAAAATAGATAATGGGAACTCATCAAAATCAAATGCTTTTGTGCTTCAAAAGACTTTGTAAAAAGGTGAAGAGACAGCCAACTCAATGAGAGAAAATATTTGGAAATCACACATCAGATAAAGGTTTAATATCTTGTTTACATAAAAAATCATTAAACTCAATAACAAAAGAACACACAGTCCAATTATAAAATGGGCTAAAGATATGAATAGGCATTTTTTCCTGAAGAGAAATACAGATGGCTATAAAGCACATGAATAGATGCTCATTTTTATTAGCCATAAGGGAAATGCAGATCAAGACTACGAGATACCACCTCGCACCTATAAGAACGGCCGCTATTAAACAAACAGGAAACTAACTAATGAATGTAAATGTAAATGTTGGAGAGGATGTGGAGAAATTGGGACTCTTATGCACTGCTTGTAGGAATGTATAATGGTACAGTGTTATGGAAGGTAATTTGGTGATTCCTTAGGAAACTAAATATAAAGTTACCCTATGACCCAGCAATAGCAGTACTTGGTATATACCCAGAATACCTGAAAGCAGTGACACAAACAGACATTTGCACACCATTAGCAGCATTATGCACAATCACCAAAAGATGGAAACAATCCAAATGCCCATCAATAGTTGAGTGTATTAACAAAACGTGGTATATGCATATGATGGAATATTATGCAGCAGTATGACGAATTGATATCCTGAAGCACATGACAAGATGGATGAGCCTTGAGGACATAATGCTAGTGAAATAAGCCAGACATAAAAGGATAGATGTTATGTGATTCCACTTTTATGACCAGGGTAAAGGTAAAATCAGAGGCTTATAAAACAGAATATAGGGACCTAGAGATACACAGAAGTTAAAGATGGGTGATTGGTTAGCTAAGGAGGTTGAACTCAAATATAAGGGAATAAGTAGAAGTGAAGGCAGTTTACTATTGGGTCTATAAGTAATATTACCATATTTAAGGTGAATATAATTGAAAGGGGTTGTATATCTGTCCAACTGATAAACACTACAAATATAAATAAGTTCTTGCATGAACTACTTCAAAGGTATGAATTTTATATAAAGAGTGTATAAGTTTGGGATATGGGGGGAAACTGCTATTGCATGCTATGGGCTGTGTTTAACAGGAAAACATCAACAGTACCACAGCAACAACAAGTATAAATAATGGGGAGAGGGACAAGAGTTAAGGGAAGGTTTAGATATTCTATTTGATAAGGGTGTGTTTATTGGCTATCTTTCTCTTGGGAACAATGAAAATATCGAAATTGAGAATGTTGATGGACTGTTTACTTTGGACATTATACATAGTGCCTAATGAATGGAGGTGGCTGTAGGATGCATTGACTGAGAAGTAGGTTGGAAAACAATGGCATATCCATATGATTGAATATTGTGCTGCTGCAAAAAGAAATGAAAGTTGTGAGGCATACAGCATTGTGAATGAACCTGTGAGATATTTGGTGAGGCAAAATATAAGTCAGAAAAGAAGAGGAATTATGGTATGATCTTATTTAGAAATTATTCATAAGAAAACAGGTGCTTAGATTGTAAGCTCTTATAGAAGTCACATTTAGCCTGCAGTGGTAATCATTATTTCTGGATTTTGAGAGGCTGTTTCATACATGTATAACCTGGTGTTTAGAGTTAAGAAAAAAGCCGATCAGGTCGAGATTAAGGTACTTCAGAATACAGGGGTAAGGGAGACATTCTCTGTATTTTAGAACCTCATCTACCCTTTGAAATCAACGGAAGAAAGCTTTATTTTGCCCAGAACCTAAATTTTCTGTAGCACATAATCTAACTCACCCTGTTTGGATAGACCATTTAAACAATCCAAACACAGGAAGCCCAGAATAAGAATGAGGGTCTTTAATGCTGTTTAGCTTAATGTAATGCCTTGATACATCCCAGAGTATATTAAGCAAGTATTCAAAAAGTATTGGCAAAGTCCCTTGAGGGATGGGAAAAAAATATGAAACTATTAAACTTTACCACCGGGGAAATCCCTGATACTGTGTCAAACATTAGGGACACCCAAATCAACAGGCCAAGCCCGTGACCTTGAGGCTTGCTTTTGTGAAGTTTATGTTGGTAGCGGAGCAGCTTAGCCTACCTATAGGTATGCCTAAAAGTTACTTCTGGAAGACCTCTTTTGTTGCTCAGATGTGGCCTCAGTCTCTCTAAGCCCAACTCTGCAAGTGAAATCATTGCCCTCCTCCCTACATGGGACATGACATCCAGGGATGAAAATATCCATGGCTGTGTGGGAGATGACTCCCAGGGATGACTCTGGCCCTGGCACCATGGGATCAACAATGCCATCCTGACTGAAAGAGGGGAAAGAAGTGTAACAAATAAAGTATCAGTGGCTGAGAGAGTTCAAAAAACAGTCGACAGGTTTTTCTGGCGGTTACTCTTACAGAAGCTTCAGTTAGACCTTGCTACCAATCATAATTTGCCAAACCCCAACCGAAGCCATTCCAGCGAATCCTAAAGAACACCTAGGGCAATATATAAGATTCTACAAACGTTCCATGCACTATGATAACTTTCCAGAAACCTACAAACTCCAGATGGGTCCCTGGATCAGATAAGTCCTGAAATGCAGAGGGCCAGTCTCTCCAGAACATCAACTAGTTCCATCCCCTTGTCCTATATCATCTCCACCCTTACCAACATGAAAAATTTAGAACTGGCATAACCCATATACCCTTATAAGACAGAAGAAAGATCAAAGGTGATGGTGGAGTTATACAGAGAAGGTAGGGTTTAACAAACGAGTATGATTGCTGAATTATTATACTGATATTTCTTTTAGTCTCCCACAGCTAGAAGTAAAAACCTAACATTGTAGAATTCTAACCCATACTAAGCTCTGAAATATGTTTTACAACTAATTGCTGCACTGCAGTTTGAAATTTATTGCTTTTTTGTATTTATGTTATTTTTCACAAAAATGAAAAAAAATTCTAGCCTTTAGTGTTTGGGAACAAGTAGAAGGAAAAATCTGAAATAGTTAAATGGTTACCCACAGCAAACTCTGAAATCTGTTCTGTAACTACTTGTTGAAGTGTACTTTGAAAATCATTGCTTTTTCTTTTTTTCTCTGCATATATATTATATTTAACAATAAAAATGTTTTTTTAAAAAAAGAAGAAAGAGTTAAAATGGAGCAATTAACTGCTAACCTGGAGGAATAAGAGAAAGAACAGCAAATTAACCCCAAAACAAACAGAAGGGAAAAAAATGAAGTTCACAGCAGAAATAAAATTGAAAATATGAAAATAATACAAACAATTAACAAAACCACAAGTTGGGTTTTTGAGAAAATCAATAAAATTGATGTCCCCTTAGCTAAGCTGACAGAGAGAGAGAGAGAGAGAGAGAGAGAAAGAGAATGCAAATAAATAAAATCAGAAACGGAAAATGGAATATAACTATTGACCCCGCAAAAATAAAGGAGATAATTAGAGGATACTATGAGCAACTATAGGCTAATAAACTAGACAAAGTAGATGAAATGAACAACTTCCTAGAAAGGCATGAATAATCAACATTGACTTGAGAAGAAATAGAAAACCTCAATAAACCAATCAAAGCAAAAAGATTGATTCAAGAAGCTCCCCCCTCAGAAAAAAAAGGCCAGCAGCAGATTGCTTCACCTGTGAATTCTACCAAACATTCAAGAAAGAAATAGTACCAGTCCTTCTCAAGGTCTTCAAAAAAACTGAAGAGGAGGGAATGCTATCTATCTCACTCATTCTGTGAAGCCAACATCACCTTACTGCCAAAGCCAAACTAAGATACTACAAGGAAAGAAAATTACAGACCAATCTCTTCAATGAATATAGACTAAAAAATCCTCAAGAAAATATTTGCAAATCAAATCCAGCAGCACATTAAAAGAATTATATACCATAACCAAGTGGGATTTATTCCAGTTATGCAAGGCTTGTTGAATACAAGAAAATCAATTAATGTAATACACCACATCCATAAATCAAAGCAGAAAAACCACATGATCACTTCGACTCATGCAGGAAAGGCAGAAAATTCAACATCCTTTCTTGACGAAAACACAAACAGTAGGAATAGAAGGGAACTTTCTCAAGTGAGAAAGGACATATATGAAAAATTCACAGCTAACATCATATTCAATGGGAAAAAACTGAAAACTTTCCCTCTAAGATCATGAAGAAGACAAGGATGCCCACTGTCATGATAGTTATTCAACATTGTGCTGGAAGTTCTAGCTAGGGCAATTAGACAAGAAAAAAGAAATAAGACATCTAAAATTGGAAAGGAAGAAGTAAAACTATCATTGTTTGCAGATGGCATGATACTGCATGTCAAAAATCCTGAAAAATCTACAGCAAAGCTACTAGAGCTAATAAATGAGTACAACAAAGTCGCAGGGTACAACATCAACATCCAAAAGCCAGTAATGTTTCTATACACTTGTAATGAGCAACCCAAGGAGGAACTCAAGAAAAAAAAATCCATTTACAACAGCAAACAAAAGAATAAATTTAACCAAGGCCACCAAAGACCTTTATGTATAAACCTTATTCATATTTCATAAACCTTTATGAAAACTACGAGAAATTGCTAAAAGAAATGAAAGAAGACCTAAATGAATAGAAGAACACATGGTGTTCATGGATTGGAAGACTAAATGTAGTTAAGGTGTCAATTCTACCCAAACAGATTTATAGATTCAATGCAATACCAATTAAAATCCCAACAACTTACTTTGCAGAAATAGAGAAAACAGAAACTGAATTTCTTTGGAAGGGCAGGGTGCCCCAAATAGCTAAAAATATCTTGAGAAAGAGTCACACTACCTGACTTTAAAGCATATTACAAAGCTACAGTGGTCAAAACAGCATGTTACTGGCATAAATATAGATAAACTGACTAATGGAATCAAATTGAATGTTTATAAGTAGACCCTCTCTTCCATGGACAACTGATCTTTGATAAGGTGGTCAAGCCAACTCACCTGGGACAGAGCAGCCTATTCAATAAATGGTGCTTGGAGAACTGGATATCCATATGTAAAAGAATGAAAGAGGATTCATATCTCACACCTGATACAAAAATTAACACAAAATGGATCAGAGGTCTAAGCAACAGAGTTAAGACACTAAAACTTTTAGAAGAAAATGTAGGGAAATCTCTTGTATAACTTGTGATAGGAAGTGGTTTCCTAGACCTTACACCCAAATGGCAAACAATGAAAAAAGAAATGATAAATGGGATCTCCTCAAAATTAAATACTTTTGTGTATCAAAGGATTTTGCCAGAAAAATAAAAAGACAGCTTATGCAATGGGAGACAATATTAGGAAACCACATATCAGATAAGGGCTTAATATCCAGAATACATAAAAAGATTTTACAACAAAAAGACAACCCAATTAAAAAATGGACAAAAGGGCGATGTGATGATGGCTCAATGGCACAATTATCGCCTGCCATGCCAGAGACCCGGGTTTGATTCCTGCCCATGTGAAAAAAAAAAAAGGACAAAAGACATGGACATTTTTTCCGAAGAGGAAATGCAAATGGTGCAAAAACATGTGAAAAGATGCTCAATCTCACTGACTGTTAGGGAAAACGCAAATCAAAACCACAATGAGATATCATCTCAAACCTACTAGAATGGTCAGTATCAAAACAAAACAAAAAACTACAGGTACTGGAGAGAATGTTACTCATGGTTGGTGGGAATATAAAATGGTACAACCACTCTGGAAAGAAGTTTGGTGTTTCCTCAGGAAGTTAAGTATTAAACTGCTGTATGATCCAGCAATCCCATTACTAGCCATATATTTGGAGGAACTAAAGGCAAGGACACAAAAAGACATTTGCACACCGATGTTTACAGTAGCATTATTCAAGATTTTCAAGAGATAGAAATAGGCCAAATGTCTATCAACAGTCAAGTGACTAAAAAAAACACTGTGGTATATGCATATGAAGGAATATTATGCAACAGTAAGACAGAATAAAGTAATGAAGCATTTAAGAACATGGATGAACCTCGAGCACACAATACCGAGTAAAATAAATCAGAAACAAAAGGATAAATACTGTATGGTCTCACTGATATGAACTAACATTAATGAGTGTACAATGAGAGTTGAAGTCAGGAACACAGGTTATCAGAAGATAGAAAGAGGGAAAGAGATTGGCCATTTGAGCTGAAAGAGTACAGAATGTTGAACAGGACAGATTATACAGATCCAGAAATGGATAGCAGGGTGCAATCTGATGGTAGCCCAATATTACAACTACAGTGAATGAAGCTGAGTGTGAGTACGTTGAGGAAGGAGGGCTGGGGGCATGTATGATACAAGAATGAAAGATAGAAGAGAAAGACAGGGACAATACAACTTGGCAATGCTTAGAAATGACAATGATGGTGATTAAATGTACTAATATAAGAATGTTTTTATATGAGGGAGAACAAATGAATGCCAACATTGCAAAGTGTTGAAAATGGGATGATATATGGAGAGAACACATTCAATGCAAACTAGGGTCTTTAGTTGACAGTAACATTGTAATATGCTTCCATTGAATGTAACAAAGGCAATATGCCAAAGCTAAATGTCAGTAAGTGGGGGATATGGGGTGATTTGCGGTTCTTTAGGAAGAAATGGAAATGTCCTCATATAAACTGTGGTGGTGAAGGCATGTCTAAATGATTATACTGTGAAACATTTTTTTTTTTTACTTAGGTTGGATAGTTTAAAAATGAATAGAGAGATACAAGTGCTGGAAAAAATGTGGAGAGAGAGATGTACCTATTTACTATTGGTAGGGAAGCAGAGTGGTGCAGCCCCTCTGAAAAGCAGTGTGGTGGCTCAACAGGAGGCTGGGGGTGGGGGTTGCCATTTGATCCTGCAGCCCTGTAGTTAGGTGTATACTTGGAGGAACGGAGAGTGTGGATACAAATGGACATTTGCACAGTGGTGTTTATGGTGGCAGTGTTCATATCTTGCAATGGATGGAGGTGACCTAAGGGTGCATCGACTGAGGATGGAAGGGGGAACTGCGGTGTACACATACAGTGGACTACTGAGTGGCTCCAAGAAGGAATGAAATTGTGAGGCATACAACTAGGTAAATGAACCTTGAGGACAGTATATTGAATAAAATATGCCAGAAATGAAAAGACATATATTATAATGCCTCACTAGCATGCACTAACTATAATGTGCAAACTCCGAGAGTTGAATTTGAAAGCATAGGCTATCAGGTGAAGGACTATTTAAAGGTTGTTAGATTGTAAGCTCTTACAGCAGTACTATCTATCTGGAGTTGTAACTGACATTTCTAAATTCTAAGATGCTGAGTTCTTTATGTATAACCTAGTCATCCCCTGGAACTTTGGGTATTTGTGTGACGCCTGAAACTCTAGAGCTAGTGTTCTGCTGCTATGACAGTCTGTATTACCCCCTATAGCAACTGTTTAAAACATGGAAAAAGGGATCAGACTTCAATTAGAGTTATGAATGAAGCTGATCTGGGTAGGACTAAGGTAAATCGGACTAAATGGTAAGGGATGGTATTGACTGTATTTTAAAACATCAACTTCTCTATGGGAACAAAGGAAGAGATGTTTGCTTGGGGAAAAATTTATATTTTCGATAGCTCACTGTATTAGTGTTTTCTAGAGAAACAAGACTAATGGAGAGATCCGCAAATATGAGATTTATAAAGATGTCTTATGCAACCACCGGAATGGTAGAGTCCAATCCACAGGGCAGGCTGTGAAGCTGGCAGCTCCGACGAAGGGTCTTGATGGACTCTACAGGAGAGGCTTTCTGGCTGAAAAAGCAGGGGAAAAGCCTCTCTTCCTCCTTAATAGTCTTCAATAGATTGGATTACCTCGTTTGCTGGAGGTACACCCTTAGTTGATCACAAATGTAATCAGCCACAGCTGCAATCAACTGGCTGATGATTTAATAAACCAGCCTTCCAGTTCATCAACCAGCCATGAAATGTCCTTGCAGCAATAGTCAGGCCAGGACTTGCATGACCAGACAACTGGGCACATCATCTGGCCAAGTTGACACCAGAACCTAAGCATCTCAACTTGGCACATATCACCTTGAAACATGCTTAATTCCCAAATAGAACACAATAACAGACATATGTTTTACCTAACATTACTCAACTGTCCTGTGTACGACTGGAAATGCACTATATCCCTCGAGAATAGGGCACAAGTGCTTAGGTAACATTCACTCTAAAACTTCATATCCTATAACTTAAATACTATGACATGAACAATACAACTTACGTCATTTGATAAGAGGAAAACAGGATATTTGCTTATGTACAAATACAAACATACTCATAACAAAACAGGATGGAAATATTCATATTATCATGGTCCTCATTTCTGTAACTGGTCACGTGGTCATAGTTTATATTTATCTCTACCTTCTTCTACAACCAATTCCAGGTTCCCTTTACCCTCAGCAAGCACTTTAGCTGGCTGTGGTTCTTTGCCAGGTGGGGTGACCCAAACCTTTATTCCTGAAGTTTCTGGGCCATTGGTAGTCCTGCCTGGGACCGGATTGTTGCAGTTTTCCATTGACTTTAATCATAGGGTGTTCCAGTTTGCTAGCTGCCAGAATGCGATATACCAGAAATGGAACAACTTTTAAAGGGGGGGGAATTATTAAGTTGAAAGTCTACAGTTCTAAGGCCATGAAAATGTCCCAATTTAAGCAAGTCTATAAAAATGTCCAAATTAAGGCACCAACATGAGGTTACCTTCACTCAAGAAAGGGCGATGAATTTCAGGGTTTCTCTCTGAACTGGAAAGGCACGTGGTGAACATGGCAATGCCTGCTAGCTTTCTCTCCAGGCTTCTTGCTTCATGAAGCTCCCCCGGGGACATATCTCTTCTTCATCTCCAAAGTTCTCTGGCTGTGTGGGCTCTCTTGGTTCTCGAGGCTCTGTTGTGCTCAAGCTTTTTGTAAAGTGTTTTCTCTTTTAAAGGATTCCAGTAAACGAATCAAGACCCACCTGGAATGGGTGGAGTCACATTTCCATCTCATCAAGGTTAATACCCACAATTGGGTGAGTCACAGCTCTGTGGAGATGATCTAATTAGGTTTCCAACCTATAGTACTGAATAGGAATTAAAATAAATGGCTGCCTCCACAAGATGGATCAGGATTAAAACATAGCTTTTAGTTAGGGTACATAATCTTTTCAAACTGGCACACAGGGCATGGTAGCACTAAGAATTGCTCTAGGGGTTCCCCTGTATTCCAGGAAAACTCTTCTTTACCTCCATTGTGCAATTGCAGTTCTATTTCCCCTTAATAGTCATGATCAATCACCCCAGACAGTACCTGTTGCTGAGCCCATGTATAACCTCCATTCCTACGACCACGCCCACTTTGTTCATGAGCCCACTGGGCAATGGCAGGGGAGGCTGAAGAATGAGTCTGACAAGTATCCACAGGACAGGTCATTTTATCTACTTGATTATTAAAACCTTCCTCTGCTGAAATCACCCTCTGGTGAGCATTCACATGAGACACAAATATGTTCATGTTTTTTGCCTACTCAGAAAGGTCTATCCACATACCTCTTCCCCAGACTCCTTTGTCACCAATTATCAATCATGCTACTTCCAAGTCCCTGACCATCCAGCCAAACCATTAGCAATGACCCATGAGTCAGTATCTAAATGCAACTCTGGCCAGTTCTCCTTCCAAGCAAAATGAACAAGCATGTGCACTGCTCACAGTTCCACCCACTGGGAGGATTTCCCCTCACCAGTGTCCTTTATGGACATCCTAGAGTGGTTGTGGTGCCAAGCTGTTCACTTCTTGGTGGTACCTGCATATCGTGCAGAATCATCTGTAAGCCAGGCCTGAGTTTCCTCTTCTTCAGTCAACTGAGCATAAGGAACTCCCCAAGAAGCCATAACTTTGGTCTGGGAAAGAGAAGGTAATGTGACAAGAATGGGGGCCATGGGCACATGGGCCACTTCCTCATGTAACTTACTTGGGCCTTCAGGACCTGCTTGAGCCCTATTGCTTATATACCATTCATTTTATGATGGAGTGCTGCTATGTGCTCCCATCTATATGACTTGTGGATCAGACAATACCCAGCTCATGAGGGGCAATTCTAGTGGCCTCCACTTGGCCTTTCCTACCATAATAGCCCTCATTCCACAAGTCAGAGAACCAATGTGGGGATTCTGCAACTTGGGGAGTATGTTGATTCCTATTATGCATTCTGGAACTGGGGAAATGATGACAGAATGCATTTGGGGACCTACTGGACCCACTATGAGATGGACCTGAGCTAAAACCCCATCAGTCACCTGATCTCCATAAGCCCATACTCTTACTGGTGGACCAGAGTGATGTTCTGGCTCTCTTAGAATTAGTGTCACTTCTAAGCCAGTTTCTAAAATCCCTGAAATATCTGATCATTTCTTTTTCCCCAATGCACAGTCACCCTGGTAAAAGGTCATAGGTTTCCTTGGGGAAGGCTGGAAGGAAGGTTAACAGTGTAAATTTTGGGCAGTGTCACAGGGTTCTTCCCCAAGGGCACCTAGCCCTCCCTTTATTCGAGGGGCTATGGGGGTCTATAAACTGTCTCAAGTCTGGGAATTGATAAAGCGGTCATGACTCACCGTTTTCGTAACTCAAGTTAGGTTTCTGTTCACTTGACCTAGTATTCTTCTGCATATACAGCTAAAAAAAAATTTAGTAGACTGCCCATCTATTTTACTTCTAGATACCTCACGATCTACTAACCAGCGCCACAAGTCTCTGTGAACCAGATTATTATTATTATTTATTTTTATTTTTACATGGGCAGGCACCTGTGGCCCACCTGAGCCAGATTATTTTGACTGCTGCTTTGAGTCTGCTGTCCATTATGGTGGCCACACACACCTTGCCTATGGTGATTAACTGTCGCCATATGATTTCTGCCAACTCAGGATCTGGTCATCTCCATTTTGTTTAAGGAGGTAGTTCAGTGACAGTAGTTCCCATAGTAATATCCAACCTATAGTGAAAGGTGACTACAGAGCCATTCAGGGATGAAGGAGGTAGTCTCATGAATTTATTTCTCAAGGTTCTGGTGAAAGATGTATCCTCTAGACATTCCTGGCTTGTGTGAGCATGTCCTCCATGATAGATCCCCTCTAACATTCCAATCTCTCTAAGTCTCTGGATGCACTCATCTACATGATACCAGGGCAGGTCTGGCATTTCGACCTCAAGTAATGTCAGCCACCTTTTGATCCATGTTTCAGTCAAACATCTAAACAAACTGTTAATGCTCTTTCTAACTCCTCAAGCTACAACATTTAATACAGAATCTATGTTTAGTGGGTCTTGAAGAAAAGAGGGGTCATGGGGGTGGGTCATGAAAAAAAAAACAGAAGGGTCTTTGAAGCCAATTATCTCCGGGCATTCCGTTGCAGTTTCATCTACTGAAACAGGATTAGTCTCTCCAGACAGAGGAGTGAGGGGAAGGTGGTTACAGATTTAGCAGGCACTGAAGGGTTAATCTCTTTAGGTAGAGGTTGGATGGCAGACTCCTCTGGGCAGACTGGAGGCCAGGAAGCTCTTTCCTGAGGGAAGTCCATTACAAGTCTACCTAGCAAAGGCTCAGCAGATTCCAGGGATTCCATCTCCCCACCACCATCACTATCATGCCATATGTCTGAATTCCAAGTTTCAGGATCCCATTCTTTTCCAATCAAAGCCCTTATTTTAACAGCAGATACCTTGCAAGGTTGAGATTTAAATTTTCATTGTGAATCTGCTACTTGCACAATGAGGCTCTGTGTCTGATTTTCAGAGATCTCTTATCTGTGACCAAAGGAAATAAGATTTTCTTTTAGGGCACACATGGAAACTTTTACATGTTTCATTCAGTGTTTAAGTTGCAAATTTAAGGCTTCAGCTCATCCCTTTCCCTCATCACTGTATCCAGTGTATCTAACAACAATCAGCCAACATCATTATACCTCTTAATTCCACAAAACTCCATAACGGTCTCAAAAACACTCTCACCTAGAGCTTTGTCTCATATAAACGTACAATTAGCAGAACCAAATGGTGATATTTTGTGTATCTCTCTTATCAACTCACCCCATGGACTGTCAGTGTCATCTTGATTACTGGCAACAGTCATTAGTGCCTTTGAGACTAATCAGAGTCAAAAACCAATGGTAAATCCCATTTTTAAGATTCTGTTTCTCAAGAACCACCCCTAGTATGAAGCTGTATTAGTCAGGGTTCTCTTGAGAAACAGAACCAACAGGAATAACTGTAGATCTGAAATTTATAAAGGTGTCTTATGCAATTGTGGGAAAGGAAGAGTCCAAAATCCATAAGGCAGGCTGTGAAGCTGGCAGCTCTAATGAAGGGTCTTGGTGAACTCTGTAGGACAGACTATCACTGAAGAAAATTGAAAAACTATCTTTTCTCCCTTAATAGTCTTCAACGGATTGGACAATCTCGTTTGCAGGAGCCACATCCTTAGTTGATCGCAGATCTAATCAGCCACAGTAGCAATCAACTGAATGATGATTCAATAAACCAGCCTTCTGGTTTACCAACCAGCCAGGAAATATCCCTGCAGTAACAGTCAGGCCAATGCTTGCCTGACCAGACAACTGGGCACATCACCTGGTCAAGCTGACACAAGAACCTAACCTTCACACTTCACTATCTAATTTAACTTGTGTGGTCAGCTTATTTGAACAATGTAACTACACAGATCCTTGAATAGGGAGTTAGATCTTGTTGGTTTTTAAAGGTTTATGTGATACCCTGATACATCCCAGAAGATAAAAAGTATTTGTCAAGTTCCCTTGAGGGACTGGAGGAAAAGCTGGAAATATTAAACTTCCCGACCTGGCGAAGACCTGATGGTCTCACAAGCATTGGACTCTGCTAATTGATGGGACCGGCCCTTGGTCTTGTGAATTCTCCTTATGAAACTTATTCCTGCAAAGGAGAAGCTAAACTTACTTGTGATTGTGCCTAAGTGTCACCCTGAGAACCTCTTTTGTTGCTCAGATTTGTCTCTCTTTCAAAGTCAACTCCGCAGGTGAGCTCACTGCCCTCCACCCTACGCAGGACATGTCTCCCAGGGGTGTAAATCTTCATGGCAACCTAGGAGTGAGAAAACCTTCTCAACCTAAAGGGGGAAGAGTAATTAAACAAAATAAAGTTTCAGTGGCTGAGAGATTTCAAATAGAGCCGAGAGCTCATTCTGTAGGTTGTTCTTATGTATATGGATATTCCCTTCAGGTTTTTAGGGTATTGGAGTTGCTAGAGTGAAATACCTGAAACTGCTGAAATGTAATCCAATAGCCTTGATTCTTGAAGATGACTGAATAACTATAGAGCTTTTAAGGTATGACCGTGTGATTGTGAAAACCTTCTGAGTGATACTCCCTTTATCCGGTGTATTGAGAGACGAGTAAGAAACAAAAAAGCAAAAATAAATAAATAATAGGGGGATATGGGGGTTATGGGATGTTTTGGGCATTCTTTTTCACTTTTATTTTCATTTTAATCCTTATTTTTTTTGGAATAATGAAAATGTTCAAAAATTGATTGTGATGATGAATGCACAGCTATACAATGATACTCTGAACCACTGTACACTTTCAGTGATTATATGGTATGTGAATATATATCTCAATAAAATTACATTTTAAAAAAGATGAGAGACATGAGGACTAAGAGTAATGAGTAACATTGTATTGTACTCTTTTGGTACAAAGGTACAACATTGGGGGATTTGGCAAAACTTGAATGAGATATCTGAGTGCTATATGGTAGTTCTTTTCACTACTCTTGCAATTTTTTAAAATTTGAAATTGTTTCAAAATAAAATTTAAAATCAGTTAATGACTGGCAAACTGGATTTTAAATATCAGCTACATATTGCTTACAAAAGACACAGGTAAAATATAAGAAAATAGAAGGGTTGCAAATAAAAGTATGGAAAAAGGCTGCCATTCATATACTAATCAAAATAAACCTGCTTTAATTATACTATCAGTAAAAGGAAATGTTGAAGCAAGAAGAAATATTAGAGATAAAGAGGGACATTTTTAAATGGCGAAAGTGCCAACCCATCAATAAAATATATTAATCCTAAACTTGTGTGTACCTAACAGTATAGCATCAAAATATATAAAGCAAAAAAGTTGACAAACTAAAAGGAGAAGCATAAAAGAACGCCTCAATAAATGGAGGGATAAACTTTGTTCATGGATTGGAGAAACAATATTATGACATCAGATCTACCCAAATTGCTCTATAGAGTCAATAAAATACCAGGATTTTTCCCAATGGACATTGAGAAGCTGATTCTAAAATTATACGGAATTGCAAGGGAACAAATTCAGCCAAGGCAATATTGAAGAAGAATATTAGAAGACTTACACTATGTCCAGGACTTATTTTAAATTACAGTAACAGGGGATGCAAGGGTAGTTCAGGGTAGAATTCTCATCTGCCATGAGGAAGACCGGGGTTCAATTCCCAGCCCATGCATTTCCCCCCAAAATAAACAAACAAGTAAAACAAACAAGCAAACAAAAATTCAACAAATGGTGCTGCAATAATGGGATAATCACATGGGAAAAGAACGAAATTTGACCCTGCCATACAGCATATAAAAAAAGATTATAGTAGTTAAAGCAGTGTGATATTTATACAAGATCAGGCAAATAGAACAGTGGAACAAAAAAGAGAATCCAGAAACAGACCTATACATACTCAGCAGCCTGATTTATGACAAAGGTGCCAATGTAATTGAGTGGGAGAAATAATAATGTTTTCAATAAATAGTAGCTCATCTGGAATCCACATGGAAAAAACGAACTTTGACCCTTGCGTCATGCAACACACAAAAATTAAATCCAGATGGATTGTAGAAGTAAATTTACAGGCAAAATAATAAAACTTCTAGAAGGTAACATAAAAGCCATATCTTGATTACTTTGGGGGTGGGCAAAGATTTCAAAACAGGAAATAAAAAGCAATAACCAAAAGGTAAAGATTCATAAATTGGACTTCATTAAAAATAAGAACTTTTTTCTGCATACCAAAATAACGAATTAAGAAAGTGAAAAAGCAAGATATATAGTAAGAGATAATATTTGAAATAAATATATCTGACAATAGACTTCTATTGGTACAGTGTAAAGAATTCCTACTTTTTTTAATGGATAAAAGACTTGAACATATGCTTCAAAAAATAAGATGGCCAATTACCATATGCAGAGGTGCTTAAACAGTTGCCATCAGGGAAACGCAAGTTTAGACTATAATGTGATACTATAACAAACCTACTATAAAGTCTAAACTTAAAAAAAAAAAAAACCATGAGAATAACAAGTGCTGCAAGTATGTACAGCAACCCTCCTACTCTGTTCATTATAGTATAAATTGGTACAACCAGTTTGGAAAACGGTTTGGCAGTATCTACTAAACTGTATAAACTATGATCCATCAATACCACATCTAAGTATATAACCCGCCAAAATAAGGAAACCTGTCCACTAAAAGATACATTTAAGAATGTTCATAGCAGTATTATGCATAATATCCCCCAAACCAGAAACTGCTCAACTATCAAGTGTAGAAAAGATAAATACATTGTGGTATATTTATACAAAAGAATAACATACATATATCATACATATATGTGTATACATATTTATATTATTTTTAACTTGTGTTACAAGCAGCAATATAGATGTATTTCATGGATACAATGTTGAACAAATGAATGCAGACACAAAAGAATACACTGTATGATTTCCTTTCCATAAAGTTCAAAAACAGGCAAAAGTAATTAATACTTATAGAAGTCAGCATCATAGTTACATGTAGGCCAGTTAGTGATGGGAAGGAGGCAGGAAACAGGATTCCAGGATGCCGTTCATATCCTTTATTTTTATGTCAATGGTGTTACAGGAACATCTTCACATTGTGAAAATTCACTAAGCTGTGCATCTAAGAGCTGTGTACTTTATACAGTATGGGGGTTTACTTCAAAAAAAAGATTTACAAAAAAGCTATGTCTTTGAAAATTCTAATAAAGATCGGTGGAATCAAAGACAGAACAGGGACAGAAAGGAAACCATCTTTTCCATGATTTGAATAACTAAAAAATTCATTGTTCCCATAAATAGAGTACAAATATAGTTTTAGGCAGGATAATTTCTTATCTTTATGTTTGGAGTTGGTTTAAAGTGTTGATCATAGTTACAGGAAGGATAATGAAAATAAATTAAATATTTATTCTGAGGGTTAAATTATATCCATAACCCCTATCCCATCAGCTCAGCGCCCGAGCAGACTGGAATATATATTACTTATTTCTGACTGCAGCATCAAAAGCCCATGTGCAGATAACAAAAATGAGGCAGTGTGATATGGTGAAAGAAACATGGGCTGTAGAGGCAGACCTAGTTTTGAATCTTCACCCTGCCATGAGCTAGTTCTGTGTGACCTTCTACAAGTATTTTGTCCTCTCTGAGCTTCATGTCCTTCAACATTTAAATGGTACTAATAATTTCTACTTCATAGAATTCTAGGTCAAGTGCCTTTTATTACCATTAGGTGTCGATGCTTCACTGATTGGAAGTGTGATAATAGCTGTTCTGCAAAGACAGGTGGAAAAAAGGAGTTGGGGGCATATCTACATTCCCCAATCCCTTCTTTTCTTGAATAATTTCCATGTTGGACTCTTCAGATAATGCTGCTGTATGCCAGCTAGGATGGAAATACTGTGTCCCAATGCTTGAGGTGCATTTTTGGCAGAAAGAAGAAACACACAAAAAGACTTGATGGGAAGTGGGTCTAGAAATAGACTAGGCCTGAAAGATGACAGTAAGTTGCATTGGGACTTGGTAGTGGTGGGTGTCTAGGACCAGACTATAATGTGGAGTAGAGGATAATAACCCAAGCAAGGCTGTAAATTCAGATGAGAAATTCAAATGCAGGAGGAGTCTTCAGCGAGAAAAGAGTTTGAACCGGCCACAAAGACTGTGAGTTTAGTCTATTAACTCCCTGGGTAATTGCCAAGAGGAGGCATAGTTGTCCAAGTGTGTGTCCTGGTGTAGGTGATGTTCAGGTTGACGTTTAAAAACCTTTCAAGACACTCACAAATAAGTAAAACAGGGCTGATAGCCTAGAAAACAGGGCAAGACAAAAAGTCAAGGCAAGGATCCCAGAGGGTGGAGCTACCACAATCCACAGCAAGCAACCAAAGCAACAACGAAGCTTTACACCGATCCTGCCCTTGTTCATTGGCTGCTCCAGTTGTTAAGACTCTTCCACCTCTGTTTATTTATTTATTTATTTTTGCTGTATCAGTTTATCAGGACACACCTATGCTGTGTGCCCTCTGTGCATCCACAAGGGGCAACAGAGGGCAATAAACATTTAACCTCAAACAAAAGCAATCTTTGAGGTAAATTCAAGAAACCACACTCCAGTATGAAAATTTCAATCCAGAACTGGCATTAAAAGTAGGTTATTTGCTTGGAGAAGGAAGTAAAGAGATTGAGCACACGAGGACCTTAGCTCCTCATATGGTCTATCGCTCGCTCTTGCCTGACTTTTTGGTCTGGACTCCTTGGTACCATGCTCCAGGCTAGGAAAAAAAAAGATGACCCATGTTCATAAAATCCTCTATCGTGCCACGATCCATCTGATTCTTGACATCTGATTTCTCATACAAGCGATAGAGTACCTAATCTTTTTGGTGGCCGAATCACACTATAAAGCATTATTAATGGTTCTGTACTTCCCATAAAAAATAAATGTAAAAAGCTCCATATCATTCATTGACTCAGTACACATTTGTTCAGAATCTACTGTATGCTGGATCCTTTAAGATGACAAGATGACAATGCGGGGTAACTTACTGAACTGGCAGGAAGCCCAGCAGTATTTACAACAAGCAAGTAAAGGGAGAACTTTTCACTGACCGAGAAACTAGTTGGCAAAATCTTTTACCATAAACATAAGTATTTATATTCTCCTACTTCAGTGTAAACCCAAATACTATAATCACAAATTTATCATATTTAAATTACAAACTGGAGCATGTCACTTTATAGGCAGAGCATGAATCCTCTTCTTTCATAAACCGGCAACTTGTATAGGTGATATTCGGCTTTTCATCAAACACGTGATCAGTTTGTGGGCATGTTTATAGCTCAGCTGGAAAGAAAACTTCTTTCTAGAACAACCTATGCATCTGGTAACTTTTGGATAAACCATGGGACAGAAGACATCATTATGTGTTTAGCAGAAGTCGTTGGAGAAAGTGAAACCTCCTGCCCACGTTTCTGGAGAAATGACTAAAGGAGTGATTAGAAGAGCAATATTAAAACTTGTACTGCAGGCTCCTGGAGCAGAGCCATTCCCAATTAGATGGTAGCTTTATCAGGAGTCTAGCCCTTCTCTTCATAAAGAAAATAATTAGCACCTTAGGCGAGCATAATCATCTGTGGCAACACTGGCAATTTCATTTGCTTGATAGTGGTACATTTTTTTTCCTTCTTATTTTACTCCTTTTTTTTTTTAAAGATATAATTCACATACCATAAAATTCGCCCCTTTAAAATGTATAATGCATAAAATTCGCCCCTTTAAAATGTATAATGCAATGATTCCTGTATGGATAGAACACATTTTGTTTATCCATTCATGAGTTGATGGACATTTGCGTTGTTTCTACTCTTTGACTATTATGAATAATGATGTTAACGCACTTTCCCGTACAAGTGTTTGTGCAGACATATGATTTCATTCTCTTGGGTATTTATTAGGAGTAGAATTACTGGATTGCATGGTAAACCTACGTTTAACTTTTTGAGAAACTGCCAAGCTGTTTTCCAAAGAGAATTCACTATTTTACATTCCTGACAGCGATGTATGAGGATAATATGTAAGGTCTAGCTTTATGCCAATTTATCCACATCCTGGTAAGTACTTGCTATTGTCTGTCTTTTTTATTCTAGCCATGCTAGTGGGTGTAAAGTGGGATCTCATTGTGGTTTTGATTTGCATTCCCTTGATAGCTAATGATGATGCCCCTTTTTTCTTTTGGTTACTGGCCATTTGTATATCTTCGTAGGAGAAATGTCTATTCAGATCCTTTGCCCGGTTGTTAATTGGGTTATTTGTCTTTTTATTGTACAGTTATAAGAGTTCCTTATATATTCTGGATACTAGACATCTTATCAGACGCATAATTAGCAAATATTTTCTCCTATTCTATGGGTCATCTATTCACTTTCTTTTTTTTTAACATGGGCAGGCACAGGGAATCGAACCCAGGTTCTCTGGCATGGCAGGCAAGCATTCTTGCCTGCTGAGCCACCGTGGCCCACCCTATTCACTTTCTTGACAGTGTCCTTTGAAGCACATAAGTTTTTAATTTTGTTGAAATCCAATTTATTTTTTTTTCTTTTTATTGCTTGGGCTTTTCATATCATTTGTAAGAAACCATTGCCTAATCCAAGGTGATGAAGATTTTATCCTATGTTTTCTTCCAAGGTGTTTATTGCTTTAGCCATTAAATTTAGATCTTCAACACATTTTGAGTTAATTTTTATATATGGCATGAGGTAGAGGTCCAACTTCATTTTTTTGTCTATGGATATTCAGTTAACCCAGCATCATTTGTTATAAAGACTATTTTCCCATTGAATGCTCTTGGCACTTGGACAAAAGTCAACTAACCATAAATGTACATGTTTATTTCTGGATTCCAAATTTCATTCCATTGATCTATAGGTCTATCCTTTTGCCAATACCACATTGCCTTGCTTACTGTTGCTTTGCAGTAAATTTTGAAATCCATACGTGTGAGTCCTCCAAATTTGTTCTTTTTAAAGATGATATAGCTTTTTCGGTCCCTAGCATTTCAACATGAATTTTAGATTCAGCTTGTCAATTTCTGCCAAAAAAAAAAAAAAAAAACAAAAAAGACCAGTGGAATTTGGATAGAGATGGAATTGAATCTGTAGATCAATTTAGGGAGAATTGCCACCTTAAAAATATTAAATCCTCTGTGACGGTTAAGTTTATGAGTCAACCTGACCAGGTTATGATGTCCGGTTGTTTGAGCAATTAAACACTTGCCTGATTGGTACTGTGGCGATATTTCATGGACTTAAATAATCAGTAAGTTGTTTGAATCTGTGGCTGATTACATCTACAATCAACTGAGGAAATTGCCTTCAACAATGAGAGACCTCTCATCCAATCAGTTGAAGGCTTTAAAAGAAGTAATGTTTTCAGCTGTCAGAAGAGAGATTTTCCATTTCTACTTTAGCTAGCTTTTCCCGAGAAATTTACCAAAAACCTTCATCAGCATTCCTAGCTTGCAGCCTGCCCTACAGAATTTAGACTTGCATGTCCCCACAGGCATGTGAGACAATCTTTTAAAAATCTAATAATATTTACAGATATCTCCTTCCTATTAGTGCTTTTTCCCTAGAGAATCCTGACTAATGCAGCTTTGGCACCAGGAGTGGTTTTTGAGACACAGAATCTTCTTTTTAAATTCCATTTATTCTTTTTTAAAAAAATGTTTTTATTACAAAATCTTCACACACACACAGTTCATCCATAGTATACAATCAATGGCTCACAATATCAGCACATACTTGTGTATTATTCACCATGATCGTTTTAGAACATTTGCGTCACTCCAGAAAAGGCAATAAAAAGAAAAAAGAGAAAACCCATTCATCCTATACCCCTTAACCCTCCCTATCATTGACTTCTAGTATTACTACCCAGTCACATTGTAAAAACTATCTAGTTATACAATCGTCTTCAAGAATCAAGGCAACTGGTACACAGTTCAACAGTTTCAGGTACTTCCTTTAAGCCACTGCAGTACACCACAAACTAAAAAGGGATAGCTATACAATGCATAAGAATAAGTTCCAGGATAACCTCTCGACTCAGTTTGAAATTTCTTAGCCACTGAAACTGCATTTCGTCTCATTTCTTTCTTCCCACTTTTGGTCAAGAAGGCTTTCTCAATTGCATGACGCCAGGTCTTGGATCTTCCTAGGAGTCTGTGAAACAGAATCTTAAGGATGAGATTTCTAAATTGGTTCTGGGGTTTTGGGGAATTGGTTCTCTAATCTGATTAGATTCAAAGGTACTAATGACTCTTTTTCCAATTCAAGATTGCACTGACAGTCCGTGGAGTGAGTTGGAAAAAGAGATATGCAAAATATCAACACTGAATACTGTCACTTAAGTGATTATAAGAGGCAAGGCTCTTGGTGAGAGTGTTTTTGACACCTTAACAGAGTTTTGTGAAGTTAAAAAGTATAATGATGATGGCAGGTTGTTCCCAAATATGCTGGATGCAGTTGTAAGACAAAGGGATGAGCTCAAGGCTTCAAATTCCCAGCGTAAGTGCCTCATGAAGAACATGGAAGTTTCTATGCATGCCTTTAAAGAAAATCTTATTTCATGTAGCCACAGTCTTGAGATTTCTGACAATAAAACCTAGAGTTCTCATTATTTAAGTGGCTGAATTACAATTTAAACTAAAGTACCAGCCTTGCAGGTGTCTGTTGTTTAAAGTGAGGGGTTTTTTTTGGAAAGGGATGATCCTGAAAATTGGAATGGGGACATATGGGTTGATAACAATGGCAATGGGGACATTACAACCCTAGATTCTGCTTACTCTTTGCCAGACAAACCTATAATGGTGTGCCCCGAGGAACTTGCAATCTGGCCTCCAATTTGCCCTGAGGAATGAGCCTCCCAACCTCCAGGATTCCCTGAAGAATCTGCTATCCAACCTTCACCTAAACAGATTAAGCCTGCAGAACATGATAAACCTGTAGCCACCTCCCCTGAACAAACAGTCTTCACTCCTCTGTCTGAAGAAGTTAATTCTGCTTCACCAGATGAAACTGCAATGGAATGCCCTGAGGAAGCTGGCTCCCAAGACACTTTAAATTTTTTTTCTTTTTTTAATGCAATTTTATTGAGATATATTCACACACCATACAATACACCCAAAGTATACAATTAATGGATCACAGTGTCATCACATAGCTGTGCATTCATCACCACAATCAATTTTAGAACATTTTCATTACTTTAGGGGAAAAAACCTTGAGAAAATCCAAAATGTTCCATAACCCTTATGTCCCCAATCATTGACTCTTAGAATTAGTGTGGTACATTTGTTACTGTGATGAAAGAATATTAAAATATTCTGTTAAATATAGTCCATAGTTTGCAATAGGTGCATTTTTCACCATATACCATCCTACTATTAACTTCTTGTAATAGGTTTGTATTCTAATTCATGAATTGTTTATTCTAATTCATGGAAGAAAATTTTTTACATTTGTACTATGAATAACGGTTATGTCATCCCAAGGCACTTTTAATAATTTTCATGACCCTTTTTACTTCCAGACCTATTACTCGACTGAAGTCCCAACAGGCCCCAAATCGTGAGGTATGAAACATGACCCCTGAGAAGATGCAGTATATTCCAAGAGAATTTTACAATTTATATAAACAGAAATCAAGGGAATATGTGTGAGGATGGATATTAAATTAAGTGAGAAAACTCTAACTTTAATTACAAAACAGCAGAGACTTGAACAGCCCCTTAATCAATTCCCAGAGCTCCTTAAATGAAAGAAAGGCTAGATCCCCTTAGAGAAAGACCCTGCCACACTGCCAAATATTTATGCTGTTAATCTTTGTTCTAGCTGTCCCCAAAGAGTTACCAGGGTAACTGCATTGGGGAAAAGGAAACGATCAGATATTTCAGGGAATATTAGACATTGGCTCAGAAGTTATAATAGGTAGCAATGTTTAGCTGAACCTTGCATAAGATTAGCCTCCAGAGTAGTCTCTTGACTCTATTTGTACTTTCTCAGTTACTGCTACATTGTTTGTTACACTTCTTTTTCCCCTTTTGGTCAGGATGTCATTGTCAACCCCATAGTGCCAGGGCCAGGTTCCTCCCCAGGAGTCATAACCTATATTGCCAGAGAGACTTTTACCCCTAGATGTTATGTCCAAAACAGAGGGGAAGGCAATGATTTCATTTGCAGAGTTGGGCCTAGAGATAGAGAGGCTATGTCTGAGCAACAAAAGAGGTCCTCTGGAAGTAGCTCTTAGGCATAACCATAGGTAGGCTAAGATTTTCTGCTACATGCATAAGCTTCACAAGAGCAAGCCTCAAGTTCAAGGGCTTGGCCTATTGCTTTGGGTGTCTCTAATGTTTGACACAGTATCAGGGGTTTCCTGCAGTGATAAAGTTTAATAGTTCCATATTTTTTCTCCCATTCCTCAAGGGAATCTGCCAATATGTTTTGATTATCAGCTTAACATACTCTGGGATGTATCCAGGCATTATATCAAGGTATCCAGGATTACAAGCCCTCATCCCCATTCTGGGCTCCCCATGTTTGGGTTGTTTAAGTGATCTGTCCAGACAGATTGCACTAGACTATGTGCCACAGAAAGTTTAGGTTCTGGGCAAAACAAACCTTTCTTAGGGCTCATAAAGTAGGTGAAGTTCTAAAATATAGACAATATCTTCCTTACCCCTGTATTCTGCATTACCTTAATCCCAACCTGATTGGCTTCATTCTTATCTCTAAATACCAGGTTATACATATATAGCACAGCCCCTCAAAATCTAGAAATAACAATTACCACTCTGGACTAAATATGACTGCTATAAGAGTTTACAACATAGGCCCCAATTTTATTATAATTATTTTCAAATGAGACCACACAACATTTGCTCTTTTGTTTCTGGCTAGAATGGCCACTATTAGACAAACAAGCAGCTACAAGTGCTGGAGAAGATATGAAGAAATTAGAACACTCATTCACAGCTTATAGGAATGTAAAAATGGTACAGCCATTGTGGAGGATGTTTTGGCAGTTTCTCAGGAAGCTAAATACAGTTTGCATTAAAACCCCATAATCCTGCTACTCGGGATATACCTGGAATATCTGAAAGCAGGGATACAAACAGATATTTGGAAACTTGCCAAAAGATGGAAGTAACCCAAGTATCCATTAATAATGAGTGGATGAACAAAATTTGGTATATACACGTGATGGAATATTATTCAGCAGTAAGAAGGATTGAAGTCATGAAGCATCTGAAAACATGGATGAAGCTTTGAGGATATTATGTTAAGTGAAAAAAGTCAGATACAAAAGGACAAATATTTCATGATCTCACTGATATGAACTAATTATGATATGTAAACTCTTAGACATAAAATATAGAACATAGGTTACTAGGATATAGAATGAGGCTAAAGAATGCAGAACAATTGCTTAATATGTGCACAATGTTTAACTAGGGTGAAATTAAACTTTTGGAAATGGACAGAGGTGATGGTAGCGCATTACTGAGAATAACTAACAGTGCTGAGTGGTGTGTGAGGGTGGTGGAAAAGGGACTTTTACAGCCATGTATGTCACCAGAAGGAAATTTGGAGGTTAAAACATGGGAACATGTAACACAGTGAATCTTATGGTGGTCAATGTCCGTGATTAACTGTACATACAGAAAAAAAGTTATCTCATGAACTAGAGCAGATGTAAAACACGATTAAAGGAGATAATTAGAGAGGGGAACATAGGGGAAAATGCACCTATTGCAAACTGTGGACTATGGTTAACAGTAATATCTTAATACTCTTTCATCAACAGTAGCAAATGTACCACTGTGGGTCAGTGATATGGGTGGATAAGGATTATGGGAGGATTAGGGTATCCTTTCTATTTTTATTTATTTTGTGGAGTAATGAAAATGTTCTAATGTTCTTTGATCATGGGACTGTATGCACAACCATGTGATGATACTGTGAACTTGTGATTATATACTTCAGATGGTTTCTATGCTATGTGAATGTATCTTAATAAAATGCATTTAAAATGTGATATATAGTCAGAACGGAATATTACTCAGTGGTAAAAATGAATGAGCTTCTTATAACAAAAAGATATTAGTGGCTGAGAGAGTTCAAATAGAGTCAAGAGGCTACTCTGGAAGTCACTCTTATGCAAGCTGCAGTTAGACATTGCTACCTAACATAACTTGACAACCCCCAACCAAAAGCATTCCAGCCAATCCTAAAGAGCACCTATGGCAATATATAAGATTCTACAAAGGTTCCATGCACTAGTGTAACTTTCCAGAAACCTACAACCTCCAGATGTGTCCCTGGACCAGATAAGTCCTGAAATGCAAAGGGGCCAGCCCCTCCAGAGTATCAGCTCATTTCATCTCCCCACCCCATATTATTGGCAGCCCCTTCCAACATGAAAAATTTGGAATGGGTAAATCCCACATACCCCTAAAGAGTGTGAGGAAGACCAAAGGTGATGGTGGAGTTATACAGAGAAGGTAGGGTTTAACAAATGCGTATGAGTACTGAATCATTATATTGCTATTTTTTTTTTTAGTCTCCAGTATCTTAGCACAGCTACAAGTAAAAACCTAAAATTGTGGAATTGTAACCCATACCAACTCTGAAATCTGTTCTATAACTAATTGTTGTGATGTACTTTGAAATTTATTGCTTTTTAAAATATATTTTATTTTTCACAAAAAAGAAGAAAAAATCAATTATGATGATAAATACACAGCTATATGATGATATTGTGAACCACTGATTCTTAAGAAAAAAAACCAACAGAAAAAGTTAGAATGGGCATAGCCTAAATAACACTAAAGATTGGAAGAAAGATCAAAGGAGAAGTGGAGTTATAACAGAGAAGATAGGATTTAACAAATGAATATGAATGCTGAATCATTATATTGATATTTCGGTTTGTTTTCAGGTTTTGGAGCAACAAGAATGAAAAACCTAAAATTGTGGAGCTGTAATCCATACCAAACTCTGAAATTTGTTCTATAACCAATTGTCACAGTGTGCTTTGAGAATTTCTTGCTTTTTTGTATATATGTTTTTTTCACAATTAAAAAAATGAATTTCTGAAACATGTGACAACATAGATGAAACTTGAAGGCATCATATTGAGTGAAATAAGCCAGCACAAAATGACAACTATTGTATGATTATTCTGAAATGAAATCATTAGAATTGGCAAATTCATAGAGTCAGAAACTAGAATACTGGTTACCAGGAGTTGGGCAGGGATAAGGAATGAAGAGCTAATTCTTAATTGGTTCAGCATTTTTCTTTGGGGTGATGGTAATGAACAGTGGTGACATTGGCACAGCATTGTGAATGCAATAACACTCTTGGATTATCTGTTTGAATTTGGTTAAAGGGGTAAATTTTAGGTTATATATATTTTACTAGAATAATTTTTTTAAAAAAAAACAGAGGAATGTACAACACAGCGAATGCCAATGTAAACTATGGACTAGAGTTAATAGTACAATTATAATAATATTGGCTCATTAATTATAAATAATCCACCACACTAGTGAAAATTGTTAATAGTAGTGAAATCTGAGTGTGTGAGGCTGGTATTTATGGGAACTCAGAATTTTCTGTATGATTTTTTTGTAAACGTACAAGTTTGCTAATGATAAAAAATATAGAGAACATAAAATTTGCCAGTTTAACCCTTTTAAGTATACTTTAGAGGCATTAATTACAGTCGCAATTGTGTGAAACCATCACCACCTTCTATTTCTGAAATGTTTCATCTCCCCAAACAGAAACTCTGTGCCTGTGATGATTAATCTCATATATTACCTTGGCTAGGTTATGGTGTGCAGCTGTTTGTTTGAGCACTGTTCTAGTTTGCTAGCTGCCAGAATGCAACGCACCAGAGATGGATTTGCTTTTAATAAAAGAGGATTTATTTTGTTAAAAACATGTAGTTCTTCAGAGGAAAGGCAGCTGAGGTTCTTTCTTACGTGGGAAGGTACAGGATGATTTCTGCTCGCCTTCTGTCCAGGTCTCTGGGTTCCAATAACTTTCCCCAGATTGATTTCTTTCTGTATCTCCAAAAGCCTGGGCTGAGCTGCGAGTGCTCAGATGAGGTATGCTGAGCTGCTTTTGCTGTGCTATGTTGCGCTCTCTCATTTAAGCACCAGCCAATCAAATAAAACATCATTCATTGCAGCAGGCACACCTCCTAGCCGACTGCAGATGTAACCAGCAACAGATGAGCTTCACATACCATTTGGGCCATGCCCACAACAACAGAACTAGGCACCTTCACCCAGCCAAGTTGACACCTGAACCTAACTACCACAAGCACTGACCTACTTGTGAGTTTATTCCATAGATGTAATCAGTTGGCTGCATCTACCATGGATTGCATCTAAAATCACCAAACTAGATTGCCCTAAGGTATGTGGAGATGCTCATCATCCGGTCAATTAATGATCTTAAAAACAAGAGCTAAGGAATTCAGAGGTCAGAAAGAAAAAATTCCGATTTTATTTCAACATTGGTTCATGCTGGAATTTCCAGCCAGTCAGTTTCTCCTGGGAAATTCAGACTAAGGACTTTAGCATCATCTTTTTAAAAAATTTTTTAAAAATAAATATTTTGTTTGTATGTAAACAAACATACAAAGATTCTTGACATACAAACATTCTATACATGTTGCATAATCAATGGCTCACAATATCATCACATAGTTGTGTATTCATCACCATGATCATTTTTTGAACATTTGCAACTCTCCAGCAAAAGAAAGAAAAAACTCATACATGCCATACCCCTTACCACTCTCTCTCATTGACCACTAATATTTCAATCTACTCAATTTACTTTAACTTTTGTTCCCCCTTTTATTTAATTTTTGTCCATATTTTTTACTCATCTTTCCATACCCTAGACAAAAGGAGTATCGGACACATGCTTTTCACATTCACACAGTCACGTTGTAAGAGCTATACATTATACAGTCATCTTCAAGAAACGTGGCTACTGGAACACAGCTCCATAGTTTCAGGTACTTTCCTCTAGCCACTTCAATATACCATAAACTAAAAAGGGGCTTTCTATATGATACATAAGAATAACCTCCAGGATAATCTCTTAATTCTGTTTGAAATCTCTCGGCCACTGACACCTTATTTTGTCCCATTTCTCTCTTCCTTTCTTCAATCCCTTGATGCTGAGTCCCAGCTCATCCAAAGATTTCTCTCTCATATTGCCAGGGAGGTTTACACCCCTGGGAGTCATGTCCCAAGTAGAGTTTAGCATCACCTTTAATGGAGTTATCAACATACAGTTTACCCAATGGAATTTGGACTTGCCAGCCCCCATGGTTGCATAAGCCAGTTCCTTTTAACAAATCTTTTAAAATACATACATACAAACATGCACACACATGCATATATACTATTGGCCCTGTTTTTCTGGAGAACCCTGACTAATATATAACACATTAAGTAATAACTCCTCATTCCCTCCTCTCCCCAGCCACTGGTAAATGCTAATCTAGTTTCTGTCTATGAATGTGCCTATTCTAGATATTTCACATAAGTGGAATCATACAATATTTGCCTATCTGTGTCTTACTTATTTCATTTAACATAAAGTATTCAAGATTCACCCATGCTGTAGCAAGAATCTGAACGTCATACCTTTTTGTGTCTGAATATTCCATTGAGCATATATATCACATTTTGTTTGTATATTCATTTGTTGATGGATACTCAGTTTGTTTCCATTTTTTGGCAATTTTTCAGATTGAGAAAGGGTAATTTTTATTTATCTAATTTCACATTCACTGACTATTTTCTCTGTCTTTTCCATTCTGCTTTTAAGACTATTGAGTGGCTTCTGCAACTATGGGGGCTGGCAAGTCCAAATTCAACTGGGTAAGCTGCATGTTGATAATTCCATTAAAAGTGATGCTAAACTCTATGTGGGACATGACTCTCAGGGGGTGTAAACCTCCCTGACAATGTGGGAGAGAAATCTTGGGATGAGCTAGGATTCAGCTTCAAGGGATTGAGAAAAACTTCTTGACCAAACGGAGGAAGAGAGAAATCTTGTATTTGGTTATTCTTTATATTTTCTATTTATTTGTTGATGCTTTCTATCTTAATATTTGTTTTAAGAGTGTCTGTGATTTATTGAGCATGTTTATAATAGTTTCTTTAAAGTCTTTGTAAGTTAATTGCAACATTGATATCATTTTGGCGTTGCCATCTGTTGATTGTCCTTCCCATGCAAGCAGATTTTTGTGACTCCATATGCTGAGAAATTTGGGTCTGTATCTTGAAAAATTCTGAATATTATGTTTGAGGCTTTTGTTTGTTTAAATCCAGCGGGAAATGTTGACATCTTTCTTTTAGGAGAAAATGACCTGGTTAGGCTCAGGCCACAAGTTGCACCCCATCTACTGCATGCTGTGATTACAATGTCAGCTAAGTCTTTTTTTTTTTTTGTATGCTGTATGGCAGGGTCACATTTCAGGTCACATTTCATTCTTTTTCTTTGTGAGTATCCTGTTATTGCAGCACCATTTGTTGAATTTTTTGTTTGTTTTTGTTGGTTTCTTTGTTTTTTTCAGAAGTGCATGTACCAGGAATCGAACCTAGGTCTCCCACATGGCAGGCAAGAATTCTACCACTGAACTACAATTGGACACCCTGTCAGTTAAGTTTTAAAAGCATTTTTAGTCTTATTTAAATTTGTCCTATGTGTGTATCACCCAGTGGCCAGTCTGAAACCTAGGGGAGGATCTATCTATTACTTCAGTACTTGAAGTCTTTGGTGTGATTAAAAAATGATCAGACACATGAATGTGCAAGTTGAGGCTTTACTTGGCAGTTCATAAACATTTTATGGTGTACTTTCCCAACCTCTTATTTCTCCACCATATCCCTGGTATATTCCATTGCCTATGACAATCCTTTTTGGTCCTCCAGCTAGAAACTGCCCATTTTGACAATGGTGCCAATACAAATTAATGGTGGAAGAATAGTATTTCCATCAAATGGTGCTGGAATAACCAGATAAACATATACAAAAGAATGATGGCAATCCCCTATCAAATACAAAAATAATCAAAATGGGTGAGAAGCCTAAATGTAAGAGCTAAAACTATAAAATTCTTATGAGAAAACCTAGGAGAATAGCTTTATGACCTTGGATTAGGCAATGCTTTCTTATATATGGCACCAAAACCACAAATTGAATAAATGGAAAAAATCAGATTTCATTGGAATTAATTTTTTTTTGCTTCAAAGGATACCATGAATAAAGTGAAAAGACAGCTCATAGAATGAGAAGATATTTTCAAGTTACTTATTTGATGAAGGACTTGTTGTCTAGAATATATAAGGAAGTCTTACAATTCTGCAATAAAAAGAGAAATACCCAATGGGCAAAGGATTTTAATAGTATGTCCCCAAAGAAGATATACAAATGGCCAATAAGCACATTCAAAGATGTTGAACATCATTAGTCATTAAGGAAATGCAAATCAAAGCCACAATGAGGTACCACTTCAAATCCACTGAAATGAGTAAAATAAAAAAAAAATGTCTGTATCAATTATTGGTGAGGATGTGGAGAAACTGGAAACCTCAGACATTGCTGGTGAGAATATAAAATTGTGCAGCTGCTTTGAAAAACGGTCTGTCAGTTCCTGAAAAAAACCCCTGAAACATAGAATTACCATATAGCCTAGCAATTCCACTCCTAGGTATATATTCAAGAGAAAAGAAAACATGTTTATACAGAAATTTGTATATAATATTCATAGCTACATTATTCTTAATAGCCCCAAAGTGGAAACAACCCAAATGTCATCACCTGATGAATAGATCTTAAAAACGTGGTATTGATGGAATATAATTTAGGCCCCAAAAGGAATGAACTATTGATTCCTGCTACAATATAATTGAACCTTGTCAAAGTCATGCTAAGTTAAATAAGCCAAACACAAAAGGTCAATTATTTTACAATTCTATTTGTATGAAGTGTCCAGAATGGGTAAATCCATAGAAACAGAATTTAAGTTCTTTACCAGAGACTAGGAGCAAGAAAAACCGGGGATTGATTGCTAATGTATGCAAAGTTTCTTTTTTTGGGTGATAAAAATGTTCTGGAATTAGATAGCTATGTTTGATGCACATCTCTGTGACAATACTGAAAACCACCAAATTGTCCACTTTAACAGAGCAAACTTTATGGTATGTGATTTATATTACAATAAAGCTGATAATTATTAAGAAGAGGCAAGAGAAATAAACCAACCACTTCCACAATTCTGCAATGTCTGGGCCAAGAAGTAGGAGGACCAAGAAAAAAAAGAACAATAGGGTTTGGACTGGACATCTTGGAGCCTCAACTCCACCGAGTGGAGAAAAAGCATCTCATACTTCAGTGTTTTGTGTTGTGCAGTATCCACTGCTGCCACTGTCACTGCTATTGCTGCTTCCGAAGGACTTCCTGAGTTCTGGGGTTTGAGAGAATGGAGAAAAACAAACGAACAAACAAACAGTGGATATACCCTGTTCTCTGTGAGCTTTAAGAGTTTCCTTATATTTCTTTAAGCCAAAACTAGAGCATTTGTCCTGGCTCTATCTCTGCACAATAGTGCTTCACTTCTATGTTTCTATTGAGTTAAATTCAGTGCAGTGGTTACCAGAGAAGAAAAAGTGGTAAAGTCACTGCTGCTTTGGCAGTACTTCTAATTATAATAGCTTTTTTCCCCCTGAAATACCTTATTCCACTTACTTGCCAGAGTTCCCAAATAGCTGTTCCATACATTCTTTCTAAATTTTATAGTGTTCCATGGTATAGAAAGGGTGCCAAATGCTTAATCCATCTTACCTGGAACTTGAACCTCCTCTTTGCTTCTTCATATATTTTCATATAAATGTTTTAACATACTCAAAATTTTAAAATAAATCAAAAAGAGAAAAATTCAGTCCCTAAAAACTAAAAGAAAAACTGAAACAAAGGAAAATTACTATATAAATATCATTTGTGATATTTATATCTATAACTACACAGAAAAAAATTTATTTAATTGATTTTAGAAGGCAATCTTTTGGTTAAATACATTTAATGTAATGTATCCTATGGATGAATGGCTAAAAGAAGTTCGTAGTTTAGTTGGTAGTTATAGACCAATGTAATTTCTTAGTTTTCATGACTGTACCATGGTAATGTGAAAAGTTAACATTAGAGGAAATGAGGTGAAAGTTATATGGAAAATATTGCCAGTAACTTTGCAAGTTTTATGTAGTAAAATTTATCTGTAAAGAAAGGATCAATTCTCATCCATTACACAGTGATTTTTGTGCTTGAAAGAACACTACCAAGAAAGTGAAAAGACAACCCACAGAATGGGAACAAATTTTTGACTAACCATATATCTGATAAAGGCATTGTATCTGCAATATGTAAAGAACCCTTACAACTCAATAAAATGCAAATAAACCAATTAAAACATTGACAATGTATCTGAATATACATGACCCCAAAGAAGATGTACAAAAGTCGAATAAGCACATGAAAGATGCTCAACACAACTAGACATCAAGGAATTGCAAATCAAAACCAAAATGAGATATCACTTCACCACCACTAGGATGGCTAGAATGGAAAGGAGATAATAAGTGTTAATGAGGATGTGGAGAAATTTGAACCCTTATACATTGGTCCAGTAAAATAAAATGGTGCAGATGCTTTGGGAAACAGCTTGGCAGTTCCTCAACTAGCTAAGCATAGAGTTACCATATGATCCAGCAATTCCACTCCCAAGTATATACTATAGATAATTAAAACATATGTCCACTCAAAAATGTGTACATGAATGTTCATATAAAGTGGAAATAATAATCCAAATGTACATCAATTATTGAATGGATAACTATGATGTATATCCATACAATGGAATATTTAATATATTCTTTTTTTGTTGTGAAAATAACATATTCAAAAAGCACAATAACTTTCAAAGAATACCACAACAATTAGTTATAGAACAGATTTCAGAGTTTGGTATGTGTGGTAGTTAGGTTCAGGTGTCAATTTGGCTAGGTGAAGGTGCCTAGTTCTATTGCTATGGACATGAGCCAATGGCATGTGAAGCTCATCTGTCGCTGCTTACATCTGCAGTCGGCTAGGAGGCATGTCTGCTGCAATGAATGATGTTTGATTTAATTGGGTAGATGCTTAAATGAGAGAGCTCAACGTAGCACAGCCCAAGCAGCTCAGCATATCTCATCTCAGCACTTGCAGTTCAGCCCAGGCCTTTGGAGATGCAGAAATGAATCACCCCAGGGAAAGTTGTTGGAACCCAGAGGCCTGGAGAGAAGGCCAGCAGAGAATGCCATGTGCCTTCCCGTGTAAGAAAGAACCTCAGTTGAAAGTTAGCTGTCTTTCCTCTGAAGAACTATATGTTAACTAAATAAATCCCCTTCTATTAAAAGCCAATCCATCTCTGGTGTGTTGCATTCTGGCAGCTAGCAAACTAGAACAGATTTGGTACCTGAGAAGTAGGGTGCTGCTGTGGTTTGAAAATACCAGATGTTGGAACGGATTTTTGGATGGATAAGGGGAAGATTTTGGAGGAACCGAGAAGAGAATGATGGAGAAGTCTTGGAGTGTTTGAAGAGACTGTTGGTGTAAATGGAATCACTGCCAATCTGGACAAAGGGGGACACAAAAGGGACAAATTGGAGTTTGCAGAGTGAAAACCATGGAAGCTCGGGTCTGAAGCCAGGAAACCTCGGCCAAGAGAACGGACCCACCCATATGCATAGAAAGGATGAGTCTCCCACCTCATTGCAGTGGAAGAGTTGTGCCGCCTCAGGCCTTGGAAAAGGTACAGCACACTCCTTGGGGACTGGGGAGAGCCTGGCTGCCACCACGTGGAGAGGTTGAGCATGTGCCCCAGAAATGACAGAGAGCCCAGGTGTGGCCCTGATACCTAGAGAGGGTGGAGCCGAGAAAAAGGTGGTCTCCTCAATGTCCTCCGAGTTTGATTCAGAAAGAGGCGGGCCACTGCATAGGCCCTTGGAAAGGGTGGTACTACCACTTTCTAAAGCTGAAGGATAAATGACTTTCAGACTTTGAAATCCAGTGGTGTTTGCCCTGCAGGTTTTCCTTCCAATTTCTCCTTATGGATCCTGTGACTGTCCCTCTTTTGCATATTGGCACCAGATAACTTGTTTTGAGATTCATAGGTCCTCAGCCAGAAGAGAAATTTTTGCACTTTAATATTGTTTAAGGTAATGCGTGTAGTTGCCAAGTTGACAAGGGGTGGACATGTGGTAGTTCAGGTGTCAGCTTGGCTAGATGAAGGTACCTAGTTCTGTTGCTGTGGACATGAGCCAATGGCATGTGAAGTTCATCTGTTGCTGATTACATCTGCCATCAGCTAGGAGGTATGCCTGCTGAAGTGAATGATGTTTGATTTAATTGGTTGGTGCTTAAATGAGAAAGCTCAACGTAGCATAGCTAAAGCAGCTCAGCATACCTCATCTCAGCACTTGCAGCTCAGCCCAGGCCTTTGGAGATGCAGAAATGAATCACCCCAGGGCACGTGGGAACCCAGAGGCCTGGAGAGAAGGCCAGCAGAGAACGCCATGTACCTTCCCATGTAAGAAAGAAACTCAGTTGAAAGTTAGCTGCCTTTCCTCTGAAGAAATATATGTTAACTAAATAAATCTCCTTTTATTAAAAGCCAATCCATCTCTGGTGTGTTGCATTCTGGCAGCTAGCAAACTACAACAGATTTTGTACCTGAGAAGTGGAGTGCTGCTGCTGTTTGAAAATACCAGATGTTGGAACGGATTTTTGGATGGATAAGGGGAAGATTTTGGAGGAACTGAGAAGAGAATGATGGAGAAGTCTTGGAGTGCTTGAAGAGACTGATGGTGTAAACAGAATCACTGCCAATCTAGACAAAGGGGGACACAAAAGGGACAAATTGGAGTTTGCAGAGTGAGAACATGGAAGCTCAGGTCTGAAGCCAGGAAACCTTGGCCAGGAGAGTGGACCCACCCATATGCATAGAGAGGATGAGTCCCTGAAATTTATTGAAAGCCAATCCATCTCTGGTGTGTTGCATTCCAGCAGCTAGCAACCTAGAACAGTATGGGTTACATTCCACAATTTTTGGTTTTTCCTTCTGTTTGTCCCAAGACACTGGAGACTAAAAGAAATATCAGTATGATTCAACAGTCATATTCATTTGTGAAATCTTATCTTCCCTCTTATAACTCCACCTTCTCCTTTGATTTTTCTCCCAGTCTTTAGGGGTATTTAGGCTATGCCTATTCTAACTTTTTCATTTGGTAGGGGCTGTCACTCATATGGGATAGGGGGGTAGAATTAGCTGATGTTCTGGAGAGGTGGCCCCTCTGAGTTTCAGGACTTATCTGGTCCAGGGACCCATCTGGAGGTTGTAGGTTTCTGGAAAGTTACCATAATGCACATACAATGGAATATTACATCATATAAATTAATGAAGTATTGATACAGCCACAACATGGATGAACTTAGAAAATATTATGCTAGACTATAGGAAAATGGCAGAGTAGGGAGTTCCAAGATTCAGTTGCTCTGCCAGAACAACTATTAAACAGGCAGAACTGTCTGACTCAACTATTTCAAAACTCAAGTCCAGTAGAACACTGTGCAGTATTGAGGGAACAGCAGGAGGAAGATGTAGGTAAACTGTGGTAAATACCACTTGTGGTAGTTAGGTTCAGGTGTCAGCTTGGCTAGGTGATGGTGCTGTGGACATGAGCCAATGGTATGTGAAGCTCAGCTGTTGCTGGTTACATCTGCAGCCAGCTAAGGGGGGTGCCTTCCACAATGCGTCCCATTAATTGAATTGGCTAGAGGCTTAAAATGGAAGAAGTCAGAAGAGAGCTCAGCACAGCAGCCCAAGAATTTCAGCATACCTCATCTCAGCACTTACAGCTAAGTCCATATGCTTGGAGATGCAGAAAGGAATAGTTAGACTCCACAAGCCAGGAGAGAAAGCCAGCAGACATCACAGTGTGCCTTCCCATGTCACAGAGAACCTCAGATGAAAGCTAGCTGCCTTTCCTCTGAAGAACTATAAATTTTTAGCTAAATAAATCCCCTTATTAAAAGCCAATCCATCTTTGGTGTTGTTGCATTCTGGTAGTCTTAGCAAACTAAAATAGATTTTGGTACTGGAGAAGTGGGGTTGTAACTGGTGCCCTGCTGGCAATGGTGCCAAATGAGCCCTGATTCTGGTATGACAGTCTTGAAACTAAAAGAATTTAGAGATGAGAGGACCAGTAGGAATAAGTAGTAAAGTTTATTTAAAAGAAACATTTATCAAAAAAAAGAGTACATGTTAAAGAGATTAACATGGACGTGCCCAAGAAAGGGACACACACTGAGTGGATTGGGCCTGCTTAATTTATAGGAAAGTTTTGTTGGCAGCAGGTTTCAATAGTAACCTTTGAACACTAGGTATCTTCTTTGTTCTAGAAGGAGATAGCTAGAAGAGTTCATGGTTTGTTGTCACATACCTAAAATTTGTCTTTGGGCAAATGGTTAACAATCTTTATGACCCTATTCTTCAGGCCCAGAATTTTACTAGTTTTTATGGTTTGGGAGCTTTCAACGGTTTGGGGAAGTTTTAGGGCTTTAGGAAAATTTTTGTCCCAGGAATTTTGCAGCTCTGTATTATTTCCTTTGGAGCTAGATAAGAAACAAGGGACTAGGAGTTGCCTGTCCTGTTCAGAGCTGAACAGAAAACCAGGGACTTACAGTTGTCCTATTTTATTCTGCTTCAGGGTGCTGCTGCAGTTTACAAATACCAAACATGTTGAAAAGGTTTTTTTAATTGATAAGGGGGAAGATTTTGGAAGAATTGTGAGGTGCTTGATAGAGAAGATCTGAATTTCTTTGAAGAGGCTATTGGTGGAAATGTGGACTTTAATGATACTTCTGATAAGGTTTAAGAGAGAAATGATGAACATGTCATTGAAAACTGGAAGGAAAGCATTCTTTGTGGATGGAAGGCAGAATTTGAGAGTAATGAACTTGAATATTTAGCAGAAGAAATTTATAAACTAAATGTGAAAAATGCAGTCTGGCTACTCCTTGAAGCTTACAGTGAAATGTGACAGCAAAGAAATACATTGAGGACTGAACTCTTAGGTACAAATATGCCAGGAGTTGATGGTCTGGAAAATTCTGAGATTCCAGGGAAGGAGACCCCAAAGAATAGTGCCCCATGTGAAGATTTAACCAAACATGGAACCAGTCAGCCATTAAAGGACAAACAAGGATTTGAGATGGAGTTTTCCAGAAAGGATTTGTGGAAGTCATTTTGTCTGATGGGAATGATTCCAGCATACTATATAGAAAATCAACTAGAGTATTGTGGGATATGTATAAATGGAACCTTTGCCTGTCTGGACTAAAAAATTGGGGAAAATTGAAGGAAAAGGGAAAAACTGAAAGAAAAAGAATTTTGGAGGCAGAACCATGGAAGTTTAAGGTCTGAAGCCAAGAAACCTCAGGCCAGGAGAGCAGACTCACCCATATATATGGAGAGGGTGAGTTTGCCTCAGAAGCAGAAGGTGGGCCTTCCACTTCATTGCTCAGGAAGTGTTGTGTCACCCCAGGCATTGGAGAGGATGGGGCACATAAACTGGGGATTGGGGAGAGCCTGGCTGCAATCCCACTGCTCTGAAAGTGTTAAACGTGTGTCCTGGAGATGGCAGAGATGCTGGGTACTGTCCTCAAGCTTGGAGAGGGGTGGAGTTGAGAAAAAGATGGTCTCCTCAACGTCCCCCAAGATTGCAACCACCCTGGTTTTCAAGAGAGCAAAGCCACTGGTAAGCCCTTGGAAAGGGTAGGACTGCCACTTTCTAAAGCCCCCAGGATAAATAACTCTCAGACTTTGAAATTTAATGGAGCTTGCCCTGCAGGTTTTCAGAATTGTTTAGAACTGGTGACCCATGTTTTCCTTCCAATTTCTCCCTACGGCAATGACATCGTTTATCCTATGACTATTCCTTCTTTGTATATTGGAAGCGGATAACTTGCTCTAAATTCTCAGGTCCACAGCCAGAGGAGAATTTTGCCTTAGGACAGACCATGTCTGTAAATGACTGAAATTTTGTACTATTTTTGAGTTGATATTGTATTTGTATTGTTACTGAAATGATTTATGGCTGTTGCAATATGATGAAATGAATGTATTTTGTATACGGAAAGATTTACTGCATTATATGCCAGACTGATGATAGTTGCCAAGTGGGCAAGGGGTAGACACGACATAGTTAGGTTCAGGTGTCAACTTGGCCAGGTGATGGTGTCTAGTGCTGTTGTTGTGGACTTGAATCATTAGCATGTGAAATTCATTTATAGCTGATTAGATCTGCAGTCAGCTAAGGGGAGTGCCTTCTACAGTGAGTGACATTTAATTTAATTAGCTGGAAGCTTAGAAGAGAGAGGTCAAAAGAGAGCTCGGTACAGCACAGCCCAAGCAGCTCAGCATACCTCATCTCAGCACTCACAGCTCAGCCCAAACATTTGGAGATGAAGAAAGGAATTACCCTGGGGAAGGCTGTTGGAACCCAAGAGAAGGCCAGCAGCTGTCTTTGTGTGCCTTCCCATGTAAGGGGAAAGCTAGCTGCCTTTCCTCTGAAGAACTATAAATACTAAATAAATCTCCTTATTAAAAGCCAATCCATCTCTGGTGTGTTGCATTCTGGCAGCTTTAGCAAACTAAAACACCACTGAATTGTACTTCTCTCATGGTGGCAACCACTCCCAATCTCTCAATCTTATGACACGCAGAAGTTAGGCACTGGCACAGCTTCCTAGTGCCAGAATGGGACACAGAGATTCAGTTCTTCAATTGAGGGTTGTCCTCGTTTGCTAGCTGCCAGAAAGCAATATACCAGAAATGGAATGGCTTTTTTTAAAGGGGATTTAATAAGTTGCTAGTTTATAGTTCTAAGGCCAAGAAAATGTCCCAATTAAAACAAGTCTATAGAAATGTCCAATCAAAGGCATCCATCCAGGGAAAGATACCTTGGTTCAGGAAGGCCAATGGAGTTTAGGGTCTCTCTCTCAAGTGAGAAGGCACATGGCAAGCATAGTCAGGGCTTCTCTCTCAGCTGGAAGGGCATATGGTGAACACAGTCAGGGTTCCTCTCTCATCTGGAAGGGCACATGGCGAACACAGCATCATCTGCTAGCTTCTTCTCCTGGCTTCCTGTTCCCCGGGAGACATTTTCCTTCTTCATCTCCAAGGGTTGCTGACTGGCGGACTCTGCTTCTCATGGCTATGTCGTTCTGCTCTGCTCTCTCTGAATCTCCCATTCTCCAAAATGTTTCCTCTTTTATAGGACTCCAGTAAACCAATCAAGACCCACCCAAATGGGTGGAGACATATCGTCACCTAATCCAGTTTAAAAACCACTCTTGACTAAATCACATCATCCAGGGAGATGATCTGATTGCAGTTTCAAACATACAGTATTGAATAGGGACCACTCCACCTTTATGAAATGGGATTTTGATAAAAAACATGGCTTTTCTAGGGGGCACACCTCCTTCCAAACCAGCACTGGGGCATACAATATAAGCATTAATCATGGATTTTGATGAGCTACTTCAGATTCCTGGGGTCTTGGCTCTGAGGGTGGCCATTGTTCCAACTTGCCCCTGACAAAATTGGTGGAGGAAACATAAGATGTTATGTTTCCTCAGAGCTGTGAAGAACAGTGGGAAGGCTGCATCTGGTAAGCAGGTGCCAAGAAACAAAGCATGGTTTTGAAGAGCCATGGGGGAGCTCCTGGTACCCTTCCTGACCCCGTCCCAAGGCAGTTTGAGCCAGACTACACCTCCTTCATGGATCACTGGCCTTGTTTTGGCTGGGAAAGACTGACTTGGGAAACTCTTCTTCTGCATGTCTCCCCCTCCCAGAATTTGTATTCCAGGCAAAAACAGCTTGAGAGAACTAAAAGAATATAAGAAACTATAGAGGTAGCAGTCTGGGGCAAAGATTAGCATGCTTTAAACACCTGGGAGAGGGAGGTCTGTCTCCTGGGAAATTGAGGGGACATTCAAACTCCTGTAAACAGGGGAAGGAACTCCAAAACAACTAACAAGCAAAAGTCCAGGACAAGACACAGGGCCAGAAAGACAGGAAAAACCCTGCACACTGCATTCACTGTGGGCAGATCTTCCTGCTCAGAGGGCTGAAACTCATGAAAATCTCTGTCTTATCACCAGCTGATTACAAAACAAAGAAAAGTCATTTCAGGGAATAAGTCAAAGAGTTAACATTTCAAAGTATTAAAATATACATGGTGCAATGGAAGATTACAAGACAAACAAGGAAACAAGGATTGATGACCCATAAAAGGAAGAGGTAAAAATCCAGAAAACATAACAAAGAGACCAGGCTGTGGACTTACCAGACAAAGACCTTAAAAAAATGATCTTCAGTATGCTCAAGGAGATGAAGGAAAATAAGGAGAAAGAATGAAAGGATATCAGGAAAACAATGAACAATATGAAACTCAATAAAGAAATAGAAATTTTTTAAAGGAACCAAACAGAACTACTGGAGTTGAAACCACAAAAAACTGGAATGAAAACTTCTTAGGAGGACTTCAAGAGCAAACTGGAGCTAACAGAAGAATCACTTCAAGAATAAGTGAACTTAAAGATGAGACAATTGAAATGAGTCAAGTTGAGGAGCAGAAAGAAAAAAAGAATTATGAAAAGTGAAAAGAGCCTAAGAGACCTACGGGACATGATCAGCTAAGAATTTCATATCCTGAAAAATTCTCTTTCAAAAATGAGAGAGAGGGTGCATGGGTGGTTCAGTAGGTCTCTTAGGCTCTTTTCACTTTTCATAATTCTTTCTCTACTTATAAGTATCATGGGAATACCAGAAGGAGAAGAAATAGGGGAGGAAGGAATATTCAAAGAAAGAATGACAGAAAACTTCCCAAACTTAGCAAAATACCTGAATATGCACATCCAAGAAGACTAGAAGAGCACCAAACAGGGTAAACTTGAATAGAAATACATGCCACCACATAGTGGTCATATTATCAAAAGCAAAGGACAGGAGAGAGCTCTGAAAGCTGCAAAGGAAAAGCAGCATGCTATGTACAAGGGAGTCCCAATAAGATTAAGTGCCAACTTCTCATCAGAAACCACAGAGGCAAGAAGGCAGTGGGTTGAAATACTTAGAGTGTTGAGAGAAAACAACTGCCAGCTAAGAATTTCATATCCTGAAAAATTCTCTTTCAAAAATGAGAGAGAGGGTGCATGGGTGGTTCAGTGTTATACATTTAGGATGTTAAATGTAAACCCCATGTTAACCACAATTAAATATCTAAAACTATATACAGAAAAGGAAATGAGAAGAGATATTAAAATGTTCACCAGAAAAGAACCATGAAATGCAAAAGAGGGCAATAATGGAAGGAATGAGGTACACAAAATATATGACATACAAAAATAAACATACGGCAAAATGACTGAGGTAATTCCTGCTTTAATAATAATTAATTTTAATGTAAAATAATTAAATTATCCAATAAAAAGGCATAGTTTGGCAGATGGATTAAAAAGCGTAATCCACCTTTATGCTGTTAAAAAAAAGACTCACAAGCTATCTGAAGACACAAATAGGTTGAAAGTGAAACCCCAAACAGACAAACAAACAAACATTCTGTTTAATTAGTAAACAAAAGAGAGCTGGAGTGGCTATACTAATATCACACAAAATAGATTTTAAGGCAAATCAGTTACAAGAGACAAAGAAGGACATTATATTTTGATAAAAGGGTCAATTCATCAAGAAGACATAACAAGCACCCAACAACAGAGACATAAATAAATGAAGTAAACATTGACAGAATTGAAGGAACAAACAGGCAGTCCTACACTAATAGTTGGAGACTTCACTACACCACTTTCAATAATGAATGGAACATCTGGACAGAAAACAAAGAAACAGAGAACTTGAACAATAGTATAAACCAACTAGACCTAATAGCACATATAGGACACCCTACCCAACAACAGCAGAGCTATAAGGAATATGGATCATTCTCCGGGATAGACCATATGTGAGGTCACAAAACGAGTCTCAATAAATTAAAAGAAAATTGAAATCATACAAAGTATCTTCTTAGACCACAATGGACTGAAGCTGGAAATAAATAACAGTAAGAAAATTGGAAAATTCACAAATATGTGGCAATGAAAGAACATACTTCTATATAACCAATGGGTCAAAAAGAAAATTATAAGGGAAATCATAAAATACCATGAGATGAATGAAAACAAGGACACAGCATAGCAAACCTTATGGGATACAGCAAAGACAATGCTAAGAGGGAAATTTATACCTATAAATGCCTACATTAATACAGAAGAAAGATCTCAAACCAATACCTTACTTCACACCTTGAGGAACAAGAAAAAGACGAGCAAATTAGTTAGCAGAAGGAAAGAAATAAGAAAGATTAGAGTGGAGATAAATGAAATAGAGAAGAAAACAATAGAATCGGTGAAACCAAAGTTTGGCTCTTTGAAACGTTTAAATGTTTGTCAATAAAATTGACAAATACTTAAAGATTGACTGATGAAAACAAAAGAGAAAAGTCACAAATAACTAAAATCAGAAATGAAAGTGAGAACATTATTAATGACCTTACAAACAAAAAAGGATTATAGAGAATAGTGTGAACAACTGTACACCAACAAGTTAGATAATCGCGACGAAATGGGAAAACTCCTAGAAACATGTAAATTGCCCAAACTGACTCCAGAAGAAATAGAAAATGTCAACAGGGAACTAATAAGTCTAGAGATCAAATCAGTAATAAAAAATTTCCCAACAAAGAAAAGTCAGGGCCAGGTGGCTTCGCTAGTGAATTCAAAGAATTAACACCAATTCTTCTCAAACTCTTCTGAAATATCAAAGAGAAGAGAACATTTCCTAACTTCTTCTATGATGTAGAATTATCCTGATATCAAGAGGCAGCATTATCCCTGACATCAAAGCCAGTAAGGGCATCACAAGGAATGAAAATTACAGGCCAATATCCTGTATGAATATAGATGCAAAAATCCACAACAAAATACTATGATACCAAATCCAACAGCAAAGTAAAAGGATTATACACCACAACCAAGTAGAATTTATCCAAGGATGCAAGGGTGTTTCCACATAAGAAAATCAATCAATGCAATGTACCACATGCATAGAATGGAGGAGAAAACCATATGGTCATTTTAATTCATCCAGAAAGACATTTGACAAAATCCAACAACATTTTATGACAAAAACATTCAGAAAACTAGAAATGGAATTTCCTCAACATGATAAAGGACATATGTGAAAACCTCTGAGCTAACATCGTGCTCAATGGTTAAAGGCTTAAACAGTTGAGCAGTTCCTCAGAAAGTTGAACGCAGAATTACTGTATGACCCACAATTGCATTCCTTGACATATACCCAGAAATATTGAAAGTAGGGACACAAATAGACCCTTGGACACCAGAGTTCATTGCAGCATTTTCACAATAACCAAAAGATTAAAACAACCCAAGTGTCTGTCAACTAATAGATTAACTGATAAAAAATGTGGTATATACATACAATGGAGTATTATTCAGTCATAAAAAGGAGTGGCGTTCTGACACATTGCATAACATGGATGAACCTTGAAAACATTACCCTAAGTGAGTGAAGTAAACACAAAAGGACAAATAGTGCATGATTCTACTTACATGAAATATTTAGAATAGGCAAACTCAGAGAGAAAGAAAGTAGATTCAAGGTTACCAGGGGCTGGGTGAGAGGGATTGGGTAGTTATTGCTTAATGGGTACAGTTTCTGTTTAGGGTGATGAAAATTTGTGGAAATAGGCGTGATGATTGCATAACATTGTCAATATAATTACTGACACTAAATTGTACACTTAAAAATGGCTAAAATGCTAAATTAACGGTTTATATATGTTATCATGGTCTTTTAAAGATAAAAATACGATGAGAGGAAAGTTTATACCATTAAATATTTATATAAATACCTATATAAGAACCTACGCTCTCACCTCAAGAAAGTGAAACAGAACAAAATGAACTCAAAGCAAGAATTGGGAAGGAAATAACAAATATAATGAAATTGAAAGCCCCCAAAATAGTGAACTATCGATGAAACAAAAATATATCCTTTGGTCTCTGCCCTGATGAAGGTAGCAGAGTGGGTTGCTCCAGGGCTCTGGCTTCTCACAGAAACTTTGAACAAGAAGCAGAACTGGCAGAAACATCTTTCTCAAAGTTCCAGAAAACAATTAAAGGACATCAGTGACAGGCTAAATGCCAACTCAATAAAAAGGCAACTTACAAATGGTTGAATCTTGGGGTGCCCTTGATGCCCCCCCCACATTCCCTCACTGAGTTGGCAAAGAGTCTGCATGTGGTCTCAGTGCTTGTCCCTGGTTCCAATTCCAGAGGGAACAGAGTAACCTTGGTGCACATGATAAACACAAATAGGCACATATTGTGACATATTATAAACAAAATGTCCAATGCCAAAGATAAAGAGAGAATCCTGTAAGCCACAGAGAGAAGCAACATGTCACATACTGGACAGCCTCAATAAGATTTCTCATTGCTGATGAGAAATCCAGTGCTGATTTCTCATTGGAAACCATGGGGGCAAGAAAGTAGTGCGATGACATATTTAAAGTGCTGAAAGCAAAATATTGCCAACCAAAAATTCCATATCTGGCAAGACTGCTTTCAAAATTAAGGGACAGGGTGGGCCACGGTGGCTCAGCAGGTAAGAATGCTTGCCTTCCAAGCTTGAGGACCCGGGTTCGATTCCCGGTGCCTGCCCATGTAAAAAAAAAAAGATTGAAAAAAGTAAGGGACAGATTAAGACATTCCTGGATAAATAAAAGCTGAGCGAGTTTGTGACTACTAATTCAGTTCTGCAAGAAATGCTAAAGGGGAGTTCTGTAGGTTGAAAGAAAAGGACACTAGAAAATAGATTGAAGCTATGTGAAAAAATAAAGATCTTTAGTAAAGGTAATGACATGGTAAATATAAATGCCAGTGCTATTGTATTTTTGGTTTGTAAATGTGTTTTTTATTTACTACAGGACCTAAAAGGCAAATGTATAAAAATGATGATAGATGAATGGTTTGGGACTCATACCCCACAAATACGTAATTAGTGACAAGAACTACATAAAGGTGGGGGGATGGAGGGATATAGGAAGATAGTTTGTGTATGCGATTGAAGTTAAATTGGTATCAAAAACAAATGAGATTGGCATGGATTTAGAATATAAATTTTAAGCATTATGGTAACAACAAAGAAAATATCAGAGAACATGGAAACTCATAGAGACAGAAAGTAAGAGCATCGGGGATGGCACAGGGTACCAGGGATGGAGAGCAAGAGGGATGGGAAGTTAATGTACAATGGACATAGAGTTTCTGTTTAGGATTATAGGAAAACTAGGAAATAAATGGTGGAAAGGGTAGCACAACAACGTGAATGTGATTAATCCCACTGAATGGAATGCTTGGAAATAGTTGAGATGGAAAAGTTTATGTTGTCTACATGTTTCCACAATTAGGAAAAAGAGAAAGAGCAACTACAGAGACAATGGCAATTAAGCGCAATAACTTCTGGAGAAGATGGCGGCTTAGTAAGGCGCGCAGGTCTTAGTTCCTCCTCCAGAACAACTACTAAAGAACTAGAAACAGTACAGAACAGCTCCCAGAGCCACGACAGAGACCAGACACACAGCGTACCCCATTCTGGAATGGCTGGACCGGCTAAGAGACTCCGCTGTGGTGAGGTCCCCGAGAGGTGCGTGCTTCCCCGGGCCACGGCGGCTGGTGGCTGGAGCCCCTCCCTCCCCCCTTCCCATGCTGGCTGGGAGCTTTGGATTGGCAGTTCCCCAAGCCGCGGTGGCCAGCAACCGCAGCCCCTTCCACACACACGGCTTCCCGGGCCGGCTGGGAGCCTCGGAACAACGGTTCCCCAAGCCACGGCGGCTGGAGACCCTCCCCCACAGGCGACTTCCTGGAGGGAAAGGAAAGATTCTCCAACAGTAGTAGAGACTGAGCCCAACCTAACACCAATAGTGGCATTAATGAACAACTTCTGACTACTAAAAATAGGCCCTCAGCTCAGGTGAAACAGATCAAGGCGGAAGTCGCCGATTGGGCTAACTGAAAAAGAGGAAAGGGAGCAAAACAGAGCCTTCTGCGGCTGTTTCTACGGAGGCTTCGTTGCCTCTGGGCTCAGTGCTGGGATTACACAGGCTGCAACTGCCCCGAACACAGAAACAGGCTGCTTTCAGGGCTCTCTACCACTTGAACCTTCCCCGCGGGAGGGGTGAAATGCAACTCAGGTGGAATCCCTCTCTCAAGGAATTCAGATCCCAGGACTTCACAATTTGAAGCCATTTAAAACCAACCTACAACCTTTCCTCTGTCTCCACCACACACCCAGCAGCGAGAGTCTTCCAAAGTTAAAGGAGCCACAACATCTTTTGCTGGTGGGACCCGCAGACAGAAAAGCACCACATACTGGGCAGGATAAGAAAAACAGAGCCCAGAGACTTCACAGGAAAGTCTTTCAACCTGCTGGGTCCCACACTCAGGGAAATCTGATTAAATGCCCAGACGCCAGCAAAAAATAACAAATCACACCAGGAAAATTGAAGATATGGCCCAGTCAAAGGAACAAACCAATAGCTCAAATGAGATACAGGAGCTGAGACAACTAATTCTGAATATACGAACAGAAATGGAAAACCTCTTAAAAAACCAAATCAATAAATTGAGGGAGGACATGAAGAAGGCATGGGATCAACAAAAAGAAGAAATGGAAAGTCTGAAAAAACAAATCACAGAACTTATGGGATTGAAAGACACAGTAGAAGAGATGAAAAAAACAATGGAAACCTACAATGGTAGATTTAAAGAGACAGAGGTTAGAATTAGTGAACTGGAGGATGGAACATCTGAAATCCAAAAAGAAACAGAAACTATAGGGAAAAGAATGGAAAAATTTGAGCAGGGGCTCAGGGAATTGAATGATAATATGAAGTGCACAAATATACGTGTTGTGGGTGTCCCAGAAGGAGAAGAGAAGGGAAAAGGAGGAGAAAAAATAATGGAAGAAATTATCACTGAAAATTTCCCAACTCTTATGAAAGACCTAAAATTACAGATCCAAGAAGTGCAGCGCACCCCAAAGAGATTAGACCCAAATAGGCATTCTCCAAGACACTTACTAGTTAGAATGTCAGAGGTCAAAGAGAAAGAGAGGATCTTGAAAGCAGCAAGAGAAAAGCAATCTGTCACATACAAGGGAAACCCAATAAGACTATGTGTAGATTTCTCAGCAGAAACCATGGAAGCTAGAAGACAGTGGGATGATATATTTAAATTACTAAAAGAGAAAAACTGCCAACCAAGACTCCTATATCCAGCAAAATTGTCCTTCAAAAATGAGGGAGAAATTAAAACATTTTCAGACAAAAAGTCACTGAGAGAATTTGTGACCAAGAGACCAGCTCTGCAAGAAATCCTAAAGGGAGCACTAGAGTCAGATACGAAAGACAGAAGAGAGAGGTGTGGAGAAGAGTGTAGAAAGAAGGAAAATCAGATATGATATATATAATACAAAAGGCAAAATGGTAGAGGAAAGTATTACCCAAACAGTAATAGCACTAAATGTTAATGGACTGAATTCCCCAAGCAAAAGACATAGACTGGCAGAATGGATTAAAAAACAGGATCCTTCTACATGCTGTCTACAGGAAACACATCTTAGACCCAAAGATAAACATAGGTTGAAAGTGAAAGGTTGGGAAAAGATATTTCATGCAAATAACAACCAGAAAAGAGCAGGAGCAGCTATACTAATATCCAACAAATTAGACTTCAAATGTAAAACAGTTAAAAGAGACAAAGAAGGATACTATCTACTAATAAAAGGAACAATTAAACAAGAAGACATAACAATCATAAATATTTATGCACCGAATCAGAATGCCCCAAAATACGTGAGGAATACACTGCAATCACTGAAAAGGGAAATAGACACATCTACCATAATAGTTGGAGACTTCAATTCGCCACTCTCATCAATGGACAGAACATCTAGACAGAGGATCAATAAAGAAATAGAGAATTTGAATATTACAATAAATGAGCTAGACTTAACAGACATTTATAGGACATTACACCCCACAATAGCAGGATACACCTTTTTCTCAAGTGCTCATGGATCATTCTCAAAGATAGACCATATGCTGGGTCACAAAGCAAGTCTCAACAAATTTAAAAAGATTGAAATCATACACAACACTTTCTCGGATCATAAAGGAATGAAGTTGGAAATCAATAATAGGCAGAGTGCCAGAAAATTCACAAATACGTGGAGGCTCAACAACACACTCTTAAACAACAAGTGGGTCAAGGAAGAAATTACAAGAGAAATTAGTAAATATCTCAAGGCGAATGAAAATGAAAACACAACATATCAAAACCTATGGGACGCAGCAAAGGCAGTGCTAAGAGGGAAATTTATTGCCCTAAATGCCTATATCAGAAAAGAAGAAAAGGCAAAAATTCAGGAATTAACTGTCCACTTGGAAGAACTGGAGAAAGAACAGCAAATTAAGTGCAATACGTGATCCTTAACAGGATCTAATAATTAGGACAAAAATCTCAAATGTTCAGAAAATAGAGATAGATAAATGTAAGCTATGTGGGTTGATAGGTGGATAGACAGATAGAATGTTACATTTACAGAACATTACATCCCACAACAGCAGGATACACATATTTCTCAAGTGCTCATGGATCATTCTCCAGGATAGACTACATGTTGGGTCATAAAGTAAATCTCAACAAATTTAAAAGGATTGGAATTATATATACTCCTTTCTCAGATCATAATGGAATCAAGTTGGAAATCAATAACAGGTGGAAGGCTGGTGAATTCACAAATACATGGAGGCTAAACAGCACACTCTTAAACAACCACTTGGTCAAGGAAGAAATTATAGAGAAATCAGTAAATATCTCGAGCCAAATGAAAATGAAAGGGATGCAGCAAAGGCGGTGCTGAAAGGGAAATTTGTTACCTAAATGCCTATATTAAAAAAGAAGAAAGAGTAAAAATGGAGGAATTAACTGTCACCTGAAGGAACTAGAAAAAGAACAGCAAACTAAGCCCAAAGCAAGCAAAAGGAAAGAAATAATGAAGATTAGAGCAGAAATAAATGAAATTGAGAACACGAAAACAATAGAGAGACTCAACAAAACTAGAAATCGATTCTTTGAGAAAATCAATAAAATTGATGGACTCTTAGGCTGACAAAAAAAAAGAGAGAGAGAGAGAAGATGCAAATAAATAAAATCAGAAATGGGAGAGGGGACATAACTACTGATACCACAAAAATAGAGGAGATAATGAGAGGACCCTATAAGCAACTATATGCTAATAAGACAACATAAATGAATTGGAAAACCCCCTAGAAAAGCATGAACAACCAATTTGACTAGAGAAGAAATAGATGAGTTCAACAAACCAATCACAAATAAAGAGATTTAATTGGTCATCAAGAAGCTCCTGCCCACTTAAAAAAAGTCCAGGACCAGATGGCTTCACATGTGAATTCTCCCAAACATTCAAGAAAGAATTAGTACCAATTCTGCTCAAACTCTTCAAAAAAATTGAAGAGAAGGAAAAGCTATCTAGCTCATTCTATGAAGTCAACATCATTCTAATACTAGAGCCAGACAAAGACACAATAAGAAAAGAAACATTCAGACCAATCTCTTTAAGGAATATAAAAAATGCAAAAATTCTCAACAAAATACTCACAATTCAAGTCCAGCAGCATATTAAAATTATACACTATGACCAAGTGGGTCAACTTGTATAGTCAGCTTATTCGAATGCCATAACTACATGGAACCAAGTGAGATCTTGTTGGTTTATACAGGTCGGTGTGATGCTTCGATACATTCCAGAGTTATCTGGGCAGAAGATTAAAAAGTATTTGGAAAGTCCCCTGGCAGACTTGGGAGAAAGGAGGGAATATTAAACTTCCCCATCTGGGGAATTCCGGATATTCTCACAAGCAATGGGGACAACAAATTCAATTGGCTGAGCCCTCGATCTGGGGTTCACCCATATGAAACTTATTCCTGCAAAGGAGAAGCTAAATCTACTGATAGTGATGACTAAGAGTCATCCCCCAGAGAACCTCTTTTGTTGCTCTGAAGTGGCCTCTCTCTCTAAGCCAACTCAGCTGGTGAGCTCACTGCCCTCCCCTCCCCACTACGTGAGACCTGACTCCCAGGGGTGTAAATCTCCCTGGCAACATGGGACCTGATTTCCGGGGATGAGCTGGGACCCAGCATCATAGGAATGAGAAAGCCTTCTTGACAAAAGGGGGAAGAAAAATGAAACAAAATAAAATTTCAGTGTCTAAGAGGTTTCAAACAATCGAGAAGTTATCCTGGATGTTATTCTTATGCACTATATAGATATCCCTTTTCAGTTTATGGTGTATTGGAGTGGCTGGAGGAAAGTGCCTGAAACTGCTGAACTGTGATCCAATGGCCTTAATTCTTGAAGATGATTGAATAACTATAGAACTTTTAAGGTGTGACTGTGTGATTGTGAAAACCTTGTGACTGACACTGACTTTATCCAGTGTATCGACAGATGAACAAGAAAAAAAAAGACAAAAACATAAATAATATGGAGCATGGGGGGGAGTTTTGTGTGTTCTTTTCTACTTTTATTTTTACTTTTATTCTAATTTGTTTTGGAGTAATGAAAATGTTCAAAAATTGATTATGATGATGAATGCACAGCTATATGATGATACCCACTGATTGTATACTTTGGATGGTTATATGGTATGTGAATATATAATACATCTCAATAAAATTGAATTTAAAAATTGTTAGTGCATCTGGGTATCTGGATGAGGGGTAGGTTGGAGTTCTCTGTATGAGTCCATTTATATAAAATATTTTGAATACATTCATAAAACATGAAGTAAATTATAGTTTCCCAGGGATTGTGGCAAGGGGAGAATGGGGATATATTTTTTAATGGGTACATCATCTGCTTGGGATGATGAAAAACTTTTGATAATAAATGTTGTTTATGGTAACACAACATTGAAAATGTAATTAATGCCACTGAATTTGACCATAACTTAAAATGGTCAAAAAAGACAAACTTTATGACACACACACACACACACACACACACACACACACACACACACACACACACATATATATAACCACGATAAAATTTGAAAAATCACCATCAGTTTTTAACATTTTATATTGAAATAGCTGACTTACACGAAAGTTGTAATACATTACAAAGAGTTCCTGTGTATCTTTCACCCAGATTCCCCAAATGTTAACATTTAAACTGCATTTGCTTTTTCAATGTCTGAGTAGATAACTAACTAGTGGTTACTGTTATTTTGAATCCTTTGAGAGTAAGTTCCAGACATGATGTCCCTTTACCCCTAAATAGTTTAGTGTTTATTTTATTTTATTTTTTTATAAAAAGACATTCTCTTACCACACAGTTCAATGATCAAAACGCTAATATTGTCCTGCCACCAAAGGAGGAAGGTCCACAAAGTCCTATCCACAAAGCCTGTGAATTTTAAAGAAGTATGAAGTTCATCTGGATAAATGTTTTCCAAAAATTTCTCATGCAGGATGGCTGAAAAAACCACTAAGACCACAACTGCAAGAGACACCAAAAATTCCATCACATATGTAGCTGTAGATGAATGTTCAAGTCCTTAGCTACGGTTCTTAGTGGCATGCAACATTTTGGGAAGGAGAAATGAAGAATAGGTCAAGATGACAAACGAATAGAAGGAAATAGAATTTTTTTTTTTTTTCGCATGGGCAGGCACCGGGAATCGAACCTGGGTCTCCGGCATGGCAAAAATTAATGTTTTATTTGCCTTTGATAACCTTATCTCATAATAATAAATTATGTAGAAAACACATGTAATACTTATTTTAGTTGAAATCAGTAAAGTCTGTTTTCTTTTAAAAAATGAAAATATTAACTTTGATACAAAACTATTATTTAATCTATGGACCTTATTCAAATTTCACCAATTTTCCGACTAATGTCCTTTTAAAGCACCAAAAAGTATGGATATATGCAGCAAAGTATCCTAAAGGTAATAATAATAACTTGATTACAATATATCTGGCTTGGATCATACCTGGCTTTTAGTCTAGTCTTTTTCTTTACGTTACCATTTTTTTCATTTTTACAGTGAGCATTTATATTCATTTTGTAGTAAGAAAAAAGTTTCTATTCATAAAAACTGAAGTGTAATGTGGGGGGAAAGAATCTATTATGAATATGATAAGCCACAGACTTGGTGAGAATATTTACAAACCATATATCTGACAAAGGGCTTGAATTCAGAATACATAAAGAGCCCATTAACTCAATAATAAAAAAGAATCCAATTAAAAAGTGTGCAAGAGGGCGGGCCGCGGTGGCTCAGCGGGCAAGGTGCTTGCCTGCTATGCCGGAGGACCTCGGTTCGATTCCCGGCCCCAGCCCATGTAACAAAAACGGAGAAACAGAATACAATAAAACAAGAAAATGTTTAAAAATGTTTCCCTTTCTTCCTTCCTTCCTTCCTTCTATCCTTCCTTCCTTCTCTCTGTCTTTCCTTTAAAAAAAAAAAAAAAAAAAAAAAAAAAAGTGTGCAAGACACTTTAACAAATACTTCAAGAAAGATGTATGGATGGCCAGTAAGCACAGAGAAAAATGCTCAATGTCACTAGTTTTCAGGAAAATGAAAATTAAAACCACCATGCACACTAGAATGGCTAAAATTTTAATTAAAAACAATTTTTAATAGAAAATTATTTTCAAATTAGAATTCAACTCTCAGCCAAACTATCAGAAGCAAATGAAAAAATGCTATTTTTCACAGTTCCAAATTTCAAAATGTTGTCTCCAACGCACTCTTTCTCTAGAAGGAAGATTTATTTTTCAACAATTGGGAGTAAACAAGAGAGGAAAATATGGGACGCATATTTTTAAAAACAAAGGTAAAGTTATTTCCAGAATGACAGAGGAAGGAAATCTTGAGACGACAGCTGTAAACAAACTATATGGTTATAATAACATAAATACTTAAGATTGGTTTAACCAAAAATTGGGATATGAATATAGAGGGGTTGGGAAAATCCAGAAAGGGGTCATATAACCAAGTTTATCTTCAACTACTGTAATAAAAAGTGAAAAATGTCAATCAAGAAGTAACAGTATGCATATAGTATTGTTTAGAAATACTGAGGTGAATATGGCCAAGAAAAATTGAAAGACTTTGGAAATGGTTATATTTTCAAAGAATAAAGCCACCCCTATAATCACATATTTGGTCTAAGGGAAAAAACAACAACAATCAAAAGTATTCTCATTTTGAACAAACATTTATTAACCTTTACAGATATTCAATATCATTCCCCCTGCCTCTTGGCTCTTCTTAACAAATACTGCGATTCCTCTGGTTTCAATATATATATTTGAGTCTTTTATGAAATGTATATTTTACATGATTTCCATCACTCCTCCTGTTTTCAAAATGTATGCAACGTCTCAAATCTCTTTTGAAGTTTGCTTCCTTGCAAGGATTAGTGCCTGCCTTTCCTATGATCCCAAAACCACTCCTAGTAAAGTTTATGGGAAAAATCATAGTGTTCAGGTATAAAAGACAACCATTTAACCTCTGCCTTGGAGTCCCTTGTTCCCCTCATCTCTTCTTGACAACAAACTGCTAATAAATAGTCAAAGTCATATTTCAAAAACTTCCAGGTCTATGGTCTTATTTCCAAAGCATTCCATATCAATTAAAAGACTGGAAACCATCCAGGTGTTTATCAGGAATTAAATTGTGGTGCATCTGCTCAGTGGAATATTACGTAGTTCTTTAAAAATGAGCAAGCTGTCTATGTACTGATATGAAAAGATCTCATCACATGTTCAATATGAAAAACCAAGGTTTACTTGAGGACATAATGCCGAGTGAAATAAAGTCAGACATGAAAGGACAGATATTTTATGATTTCACTAATATAAACTAAGTAGAATGTGTAAACTCAGTGTTAAAACAGAATATAGGGTACCTAGAGATGGAAGCTAGAGGAGGAGGAGTGGTTACCTAATATGTACAGAATTTTTAAAGAGGTGGAACTTAAATATTTGGGAAGGGATAGAGGTGATGGTAGCTTGTTATTGGAATTTTAAGTAATAGTGCCATATTGTGGCTGAATTTGGTTGAAAGGTGTTTAAAGTTATGTATGTCACTGATTAACACTACAAATATAAATAAGTTCTTGCATGAACTGCTACAAAGGTACAACATTTGTAGAAAGAGTTAATAACAGAGTGGTATATGAGGAAAAATTACCTATATCAAGCTATGAACTATAATTAACAAGTAATACCTTAATATTCTTTCATCAGCAATAATGGGTGTACCACACTAATACTAGCAGTCAACGATGCAGGAGGGGTAAGGGATGGGGGGTGTTTTGAATTTTCTTTTTGTGTGTCTATCTGTTCTTTATCTCTTTGGAGCAATGAAAATGGTCTAAAATTGAGTGTAATGTCATGAGACATTGATTGTATACTTCAGATGGAATACATGTATGTGAATATATCTCAATAAAATCTGCAAAAAAGCAAGATTTAGTACAGTGTTTAGTGTGCTACTTTCGCGTAACAAAGGAGGGCGGACTATATATTTGTGTTTGTATAAACATTGGGAGAACCAACAAGAACAGATAAAATGGAATGAAAGGGGAGAGAAATTGACTTGTCAACATATATCTTTTTATGTAGTTCTGCCATTTATACCATGTAAATACCTATATTAAACAAAAAGGGAAAAAGAAGAAGAAAGCAGTTACCTCTGAGGGGTAGAAATTGAAAGGGGGAGATGTCAGGAGACTGATGTTTTGCATTATAAGTATTTTGGACACAATTTTAGTTTTTCAACTCTATCCTTGTTATTTAGCATTGAGTAACCGCCAGAAGAATTAAAATGGTTATTTCTAGAAAGTACGTCTGAAAATGAAGAGGAGTGGGGCAGGGGGCTGCTACATTTCCTTAAAAGCCTTTAAATTATTTTCAAACTTTTAACCTTATGCTGTGCTACTTGATAAAAAGTAAAATGTTGTCCTTCCATCCCTCCCCCATCAAAAAGAAAGCCTACAGTGTAAGCTATTTGGATAGACAGAAAATACCTATCTGTCACAAAGAAAGACTGTGTTTACTCTGTAAGATTTGCTAGTCAAAACTGTCTCTTTAGTTTTGGGCTAAGACAATGTATTTTACTAAACCAGTCAAGACTAAGCCTCTTAAACAGGAAAAGCAATGTCTGGTTTTGAAAAAGATACAATTAATCTTAAAGAAATACATGTGTCAGAAATCATTTCATGTCGGTTCATATATATTAACAACATTCTTTTGAGCTGCTGCATAGTTTCCAAAGCGTAAAGATACTTTAATTAGATTATTCCCCTTTGGATGGACATTTCTGTTGTCTACAGTATTTTGTTTTCACAAACAATGTCTAAAAAAAAACCCCATGCACATCATAAATCACACAGCCCATACACAGGAATAGATTCGTAGAAATGGAGTTGGTGGATCAAAGGACACATGATGTTTTCTATATTTTTCCACAATGAATATATATTACTTTTATAATCAGAAAACATACACACAAAAATTAACTGAAGGGTGAAGGTCCTGTGTTTCTAGTATTTTGTAGTATGTGCAATACAAATTTTTAACCTTTCAGATTCTATGCAAGTCAAAGAAGAGGGTCTGGCCTGAAATAGATCATGGTAACTTGTCATGATTGGTTCTTTTTAAAACTATAAAGAATCACTGCTGTCTCAGACACACAGAGACATGTGTCTTGGAGGAAACTGTGTTAGAAGAAAGTATTTCACTTTGTTTTAATAGAATTTTTAGACATTCTCTAAGCCTTTTACTCTAAAATGAATTAAAATTAAAGGTTGAGCAATTATCTGCTATGTTTATGAAACTTTCCTTTGTTTAACCTCAAATGGGATTTGGTAAAAGACTTGTTTTATTAGTTGGTTTCTAATTACTTAAAGGCCCAAAGTCCCCAAATTATAATGTCTCCAGTATGAACCCTAAAGACCATGTCTGCTGGTTGGAAAGGATTTTTGTACCCTAGAAAAGCCATGTTTTAATCGTAATCCAGTCTTGTGGGAGCAACCGTTACTTTTAAACCCTATTCAGTACTATATGTTGGAAACTCAATTAGATTATCTCCACAGAGATGTGACTCACCCAGTCGTGGGTATTAACCTTGAATTAGAGGGAGATGTGACTCCATCCATTCCAGTTGGGTCTTGATTAGTTTACTGGAATCCTTTAAAAGTGGAAACATTTTGGAGAGAGCCACGAAGCAGAGAGCCCACGCAGCCAGAGATCTTTGGAGATGAAGAAGGAAAATGCCCCTGGGTTAGCTTCATGAAGCAAGAGGCTGAGAGAGGAAGCTAGCAGACATCACCATGTTCACCATGTGCCTTTCCAGTTGAGAGAGAAACCCTGAACCTCATTGGCCTTCTCGAACCAAGGTATCTTTCCTTGGATGCCTTAGATCGGACATTTCTATAGACTTCCTTTAATTTGGACATTTCCACGGTTTTAGAACTGTAAACTAGCAACTTATTAAATTCCCCTTTTTTAAAGCTGCTCCATTTCTAGTATATTGCATTCTGGCAGCTAGCAAACTAGAATACCATGGTATCATTACAATCCCTTGCATTTAGGTAGTGTAGGGAAGTAGAAAAAAAATTCACACAAAACTTATCATTCCCCCCAAGAGCCAAGTGTTTTGCCTGAATTACCAGGATGATTCAGCATAGCTCTTGAATTCAGTTTGCCTTTTGTCTATGTAGAAACCATTTAAGGAAACTTTTAAGATAAAACATTAGTGAGATTATGGATCCTCAAAGATTAATTCATCTCTGCAACCAGGAAATGGGTTCAACCTAGTCTTATCCAGAGGTTTGAGCTAAGTGATGGGGAACTGTGGCAGGAAGCAACTCAAGCTATTTCCCTGGGGCCAACCCATCCAAGATGGTATTTAATTTATTTCCTTCCACTTGTCCTTGTCCTTTTCTCAAGAGTGCATCATGGTGGGAGAACAGGGGAGTTTAGAATTGGTATTAGGTAAGATGTTAGTGCTCAAGTCGGAACAAAGGTTGGAACAGAATGGAGGATGCCAAGTCCTTAGCTACCTCCCCACCCCCCACTCTTTTTATATTTTTACTTGAAAAATCATCTTGAACAAGAAGCCCAAGCACATCTTTGGCAGGCTAACTTGGGGAAGAGGGCCACTCATGCAGAAGCACAGGAAGTTAAAGAGGCTAGTAGTCTAGACTGCAGCAAAAAAAAAAAAAGTTTTAAAAAATGTTAAAGACCAAGTATTTCCTTTGACTGTCTTGCTAAAATAGCACTGGAAATAAAACCAGTGATATCTATGTGTTGTACTGGATTTTTTAATCAATCTGAATTGATTAGAGTAGGAATGTCTGACCCATCTAAACACAAAGGGTATAAATTGAATAGTAATGATCAACTCTTAATTATCAAAAAATTATGTATTTCTTTCTATTATTCTAGTTGCCTAATTGTATTTTGATTAGATTAATAATTAAAATCGTTTGTGTTCCCTAAGTACACACGAAATGATTAAGGGATACAGGAGTTAACAGGGGATGCAAAATGTGAGTTTAGAACTGAAAGGTGAATAATTCATGGAGTAAAAAATTTACACATTGAGAATTAAAAATTGTGTTTCTATTAAAAACATATCCATAGTTCAAAAAGTTGAACACAGTTACCATATGGCCCAGCAATTTTGCTCCTAGGTATATACTCAAGAGGAATGAAAACATATGTCCACACAAAAACTTGTATATGAATGTTTATAGCAGCATTATTCATGATAGCCAAAAAGCAGAAACTACCCAAATGTCCATTAGTTGATGAATGGATATACAAAATGCAATATATCCATACAATGCAATGTTATAGTATTGTAAAAGAGAATGAAGTACCAATACGTACTATATCACAGATGAACCTTGAAAACTTTACGCTAAATGAAAGAAGCCAGAGGCAAAAGACTCCATATTGTAGGATTTATATAAAATATTCAAAATAGTCATACCCATAAAGACAAAGTGGATTAGTGATTGCCAGGGGATTGGAGGAGGGGAGAATGCAGAGTGAGTGCTTAATTAGTACAGGGTGATGAAAACGTTCAGGAGTTAAATAGTAGTGATGGCTACACAAGACTTCGAATATACTAGAAATAACTGAACTATACACTTTAAATGGGTGAATTATATTGCATGTAGATTATATCTCAATAGAGCTGTTACATCTCCCCCCCCCCCAAAAAAAAGCAATTAGGACAAGTAAGGGAAGGATAGAAGTTCCCCCATGCTAGTTTCTCACTGGGAAAACTGATAGCTAGAGCTTTCCTGGATACAACCAATTCTAATGGTGAAACTGCCAACACAGCTAGATTTAAAGCCTCTCCGGCCTCTATTTTGAGACCTCTGAGTTTTTGAAGGGTCCATTGTTATGGTTGGGTAAGCACCTGAATGGTTCCAGCAGTTTCAGACTTTCATAGGCCTGGGGAATCTTCTTGAGCTGGGGAGAAGCAGAGTACCAGGTCTGTATGCCAATCAGCTCGATCTCCCACCCATGGGTAGATGGGAAGTCAGCTGCGCAGCAGGGAATACCAACCACTGGGATCTTGGAAAATGGCATTCATGGGGTTAGGTAGGAGTGGAACCACCTGAGAGAAGAGCACGGCAGAAAACAGGGTAAAGATGTTGCAAGGGGGGGCACCTCATAGGACTCCAGATGAGGCAAAAGGGAGGTGAGAAGCAAGCCCTCATCTGGGCTGCCCATGGGATAAACCAAGAGATTGTCAACAGCTATGCCTGATACAGGAGATCAAAAAATGCTGATTATAAAATTGTTCACAAAAGAACAAGAGATATATGAACATTTTATCCTAACTTAAAACCTGCAGTACACTTACAATCATTTAAGGTCAAAGCTTTGTCTCCATGTGTGAACATGCTAATGGGCTTTTCTCCTCATCCTTCTTGTATAAAAAGCACATCTTAACATCTATGATTTCCAGTCTCTGATTATCTAAAGTGAATAAAGAACTTAGAAATATGGACAAAAAAAATCTGAGAGGAGAACCCTTCCAGATTTTCATATTTTTACCCATCTTTACAGATGTCTCAACCACACGTAAATTAGCAGTGATGCTTACCAACCTGAGTCTTAATCATTTCTTTAGCATTCAACTTAGTTTTAATAAAAACTCATTTTCATGCCCATGTCTACTCAAATTCTATAATATTTAGTTACATATTAATGCAATTGCAATAATTGGTATTATTAGGTTTGGAGACAAACTCATCTGACTTTTGGAATGTACACCACCCATATGGAGGAGATAGTAGTACCCAGGGCTGGCCTAAGAGAAGCCCACATGCAGCAACCTTGGACATCAGTCAATACATTTTACGGAGAGAATGGAGAGTTCTTTGGTCCAGCTAATTGGATTAATGGAGGTTTACCAAAGACCTTCTCTTGTGCTCAGTTCAACTTTCAGCCACACTTAAACTTGGTTAAGCCGTGCTTCTGAATGACTGGACTTAGCATGGAAGGCTGTTTTGAGCCTTAATCTTATCAAGCATCCTCAGCATCCCAGTTATGGCAGACAGGCTCTAAGATGCCCTACCTCCAATCATCTCCCCCTCCCCATCTCCTGGCATTCACAACTTGTAAAATCGCCTCACCCTGACTGTGCGTGAGACCTGTGTACAGCTTCTCACCAATAGAACGTGGCATGGATGATGACATGTTACTTCCACAATTACATTTCATAAGATTGGCATTTCTGTTTTGCTAGCAGACTCTCTTTATTGCCTTCTCAGTTTGCATGCTTTGATGAAGCAAGCTGTCATATTGGGGAGGCCCATGTGACAAGGAAATGAGGTTGATCTCTGGCCAACAGCCAGCAAGAAGCTAAAGCCCTGAAGTTCAATGGACCACAAGGAACTGGATCCTGACAATCACCAGATCTTGAAAGTGGATCCAGCTGAGTCTTGGATGAGCCCTGAGCCCCAGCCAACACTGTGATTGCAGCCTGGTGAGGGACCATGAAGCACAGGACCCAGTTAAACTGTGCCTGGACTCCTGAAACTGTAAAATAATAAGTATCTGTGTTGTTTTTGGCTACTTTAAAAATGCAAGACTTTGGAAACAACCCAAAAGTCCATAGACAGATGAATAGATAAACAAAACATGGTATACACATATAATAAAATACTATTCAGCCATATAAAAGGGAATGAAGTTCTGGGATACAATGTGGATGAACTTTGAAGACATTATGTTCAGTGAAATAAACCAGGCATGAAAGGGCAAATCTTGTATGATTCCATTTATAGGTGGAATTGTAGTGGAATTCACAGAGACACAAAGCAGATTAGAGGTTACCAGGGGCAGTGGTGAGGGTGGAATGGAGGGTTATTGCTTAATGGGTACTGAGCTTCTGTTTGGGCTGATGGGAAAGTTTCATTCATGGATAGTGGTGATGGTAACAAAGCATTGTGAATGTAATTAATGCCACTGAACTGTATACTTCAAGAGGTTGAAATGGAAAACTTTTTATATGTACATGTGACAACAATAAAAATTTTTAAATGCAGGACTAAGTACCAATACTGCCTGGTTCAGAATATTTGATTTTATATCTTCCTCAAGGGGACTAATATTGTTATAAACACCAGTTCAGTAAACAAGACATGGTAAATACTTCTTTCACAACAGTTTCCATAAAGGGAAGCATTTATAGGTGAAATGATATACTGCCTGGGATTTGTTTAAACATCATCCAGTAGAGGTTGCGGAGGGGGAGGGGAGAATGGAGGGAATGTAGATAAAAAGCAAGTTGGGCCATGTGTTGTTAATTAGTGAAGCTGAAGGTTGCATGCATGGGGGCTCATATTATTCTGTCTACTTTGGTGTACGTTTGAACATTTCCATAATAAAAGCAAATCAGTTTCTATAATATCACACTGTTATGCAAAGGTAACAATATTTAAACTAAATAATGAGTGTTTGGGAAGCTACTGAATTGTACGTTAAGTACTGTGCAGAATAATGGAACGACTGCAATTCAAAGTAGGTAGCATTGATATTCTTGCACTTGATTTGAGACATGGTTTTTTTTCAAATACCGTTTATACATGCAAGTTATGACATTTTAATTATTCAGGTTTGGGGAGCTAAGACTGCATGTTTTTAAATACATTTTGATTATTTAAGCTCTAGCATCAGTGACCATATCAATTGTCAATGACTTTGTATAGAAAATTCAGGTAGAAGAAGCTGACTATAATACAGTAGCATAAATAAAACAAAATCATAGTATAAAAAGGAAATTATTTCTATAGAAAGTTCTACCAAATAGGGGAAAGCCTAGAAGGAAAGTTAAGATAATTCAGTTTTTCTCTCTGAACCAGCACACTTAAGAGAGTAGAGACAAATGAGACCTTCTTTTTAGCAATGAAGCCCTCTTTTCTATTTTTTTTACAAAGGCAGGCACCAGGAATCGAAGCTGGGTCTCTGGCATGGCAGGCAAGAACTCTGTCACTGAGCCACCGTTGCCCAATACTGCCTTTTAAAAATATTTCATAGTCATTCAATCATTTAACAAATATTGTTGAGTATCTGTGCTATGATAATCAAAGAGTTCATTGCTTGATAGGAAAGAAAGAGGAAATTACTTGAAGCCTACATTCAAGAAGAAATCGGAACTTTCAAGTAATGCCTTAAGGATAAGACTTCTTTACAGTGGTTTGAGATTACTTTTCATCCGGGAATGATTGGGCAGAAAACAATATTAATGGAAATGAAGGCATATGCACAGTCCTTTTCAAAGCTTCTCATGTAAATGGTCACATTTGATCCTCACAGACTGTTTAGAAACATTTTCTATTTAGATCAGAGCTTACTTGAATAAAGTTGATAGTAGAGCCACCAAATAAATCCTCCTAAGAAGCTAATGCCTATTACACAGAAGTGAACAACTTGTACATGGGCACCTGTGGCCTTTGACTCTGCAGCCTCCATCTGATGGGGAATTTCAACCTACTGGTAAAGGCATTGTGGTGGCTTGGAGCTATGCACTCCAGAAAAAACATGCTCCTAAACTTAATCTGTTCCTGTGTAATATAAGTAGGACCCTTCGATGCGGTTCTTTTAAGGTGTGGCCTGATTGAATCAGGATGGGTGTTAATCTTACCACTGGAGTTCTTTATAAGCAGAATGAGATTCAGACAAACAGGTAAAACACCACGGGAAGAAGCTGGAACTCCATGGAGCCCAGAGCAGTCAGAAGAGCTTGCCATGTGTATTGCATGTGACAGAATGCCAAGGACCAAGGGTCACTGGCAGCCAGCCCCAGAATGCCACAGTCTTCAGGAAGAAAGCATCACCTTACCAATATGTCGATTTTGGATTTCCCCTAGCCTCAAAATGGTGAGCCAATAAATTCCTGTTGTTTAAGCCAACTCATTGTATAATAACTGTTTTAGCATCCTGGAAACTAAAACAGGCATATTCAAAGGAAATGATTTCCTAACCTGATAATTAGTCTACTAATGGAGATATATATAGTGAAAATCAAATATTCTGGAGTTATCATTTAATGTGAGTTTGCAGATAATTCTTCATTTCTGATGACATAGATTTTCTTCTCTATAAATGGGCACAATCCTCCTCATTCATTCATTCATTCTTAGAACAAATATTTATTCATTGAGCGCCAAGTTCTGTGTTAGGCATTACGGGATATCAAAACGTAAACCCTACATGGATTTTCACATGAATGGATATTAATTACTCCAGTAGAGAAAAATGCATAGACTTTAACCAGTGTATCACTTGCTTTAATTTAGGTGGCTAAAAGAAGTAGAAGTACGCCGGAGAAGTAAAAAGAAAAAATAACGAAGCTCTATGAATCCCAGCAAATGTGGGCTTTTCCTACAATGAAAGCTCCCATTTGTAACACACTTTAGAGCTTACAGAGTGCTAGTATGTGTATGTTACTTCATTTAATACTCAAACAACCCATGAGTTAAATATTTTCATTTTAAGATGTAGAAACAGATTCGGCAATGTGGAACAATTTGTCCAATGTTACACAGCAAGTAAGTGATATAGTCAGGACTCAGCCCATCTTTTAATTCTGAGGTAGAAATGGAGGCGTGCCACCCAGATCCCTTCCCTGCCCAGCTGTAGGGAGTGCCACCAGCAGAAAACTTCCAGACATCCGCTCCTTCTCCAGCTGCAGAGAGCCCCCTTTCCTCAGGTAACACCTTACCAGGGTATCTGGTAACTAAGAGAGGCAGAGGTATAAATGTACACCCATTTTAGCTTTACACAGGCCACTTTGACATGCAGTATTTGCTGCAGAGCTTCCTACCAATTCGGCTAAGGCTTTGTTGGACTTGCATAGCAGTTCAACTTCTCCCTCTGCCAAGTAGTGCTTTTCCTCCCTTCCTTTCACAAGTGTTTATTCCTAACAAATGTCTCGCACCCCAAACTTTATCTCCACATCTGCTTCCAGAGAACCCAAAGTATGATAGCTGCTACTGGGAGTGGTCTGAGAAAGAAACCAATTAAGATGAGCTTTTGGAGCTGGATCAGCCCCCTTCCTGATGGCAACAAGAATCTCATGGCAACAAGAATCTCCTTACTGGTGGTAGGTGGAGCACAGCCAGCCTCTGGCACCAGCTGGGAGTCTAATTGTTAATTTTGCCTGAGGTGCATTGGGAATGCATTGGTGGGTGTGATATATAAGATGCTTGAAATATATGGAGAGAATATTAATTACATGCCTAACAAGATCAGATAATTGCACAAGATAATGAACTGATGTGTGTTAGTAACAGGCAATTGAAAGCCAGGTGTGAGAGTCAAGTAGGCCTCTTTGGTTAAATACAAAGAAGATCTCATCTTTTATATGGGGAGTGGCTGAACTTTAATTAAGGTTGAACACCCAACCAAGACAAGTCTCTTGTACCTTAAGGAGATGTGGTCATCTAGGCAAGTGCTCTCAAAGATTTTGACACCTCATACACCTCCAAACCTCCTGAGCCAGCAGACATGGGCCGTTCCACTCCTACTAAGTGCTAGATCCTCCAACCCCAATGCTGGAAGATTTTGCAGAGGCCTCTTCCCACAGGGCAACATGTGCTTGCTCTCAGGACCCATGACCCTCACCCTTTATGGACATTAGTCCTATAGTTAGGGTTAAGCTTAAGCATAATACAGCTAGGAATATACTGGGTCTAAAAAGGGAGGAAAGGGATTATAGTCTAAATAAGTTGCAAAATGTAGCTGGCATATAGCAGCAGGAGACAGGGAAGTATATCTTAGACTGGATTCTGAGCGTGCTCTATCATGGGGGCTGGTAGGCCATAAAGTGGGAAAGGGAAGAGTTTGTTGACTTGGGAATACTTTCCTGAGATATAGGATTTAATACCTGTCAAGGGCCCCAGGTATTGGCACAAGTTTGCTACTAGGATGACTCCTAAAAGTATGGAAAAAGTGATGGCCTATGCTGAATGAAGTTGAAGCGACTGAATGACTGTGGAAGACAGTAGAGGAAGGAATTAAAAGATAAGTGGGAATGCTGGAATGGATATACTATGTACAGCCAGAAGATGCACCAGATGATTATATTCCATGGACAGATCCAGAGGATACAAGATCATGAGGAATGCACTGGTGAGCAGGGCACCAGCACCACTCAAAGATTTAGTGGTGGCCTCTTCTACAGGCCAGGACTGGCAGTTGAAAAAGCTGTTATAAAATTAGCTCACTGAACAGAATGAGAAAGAGGTCCTTTAATCCTGTATAGATTATTGTAATGCCTAGAAACATCTTAGAGTATATTAACCAGATAATCAAAAAAGTATTGGCAAAGTCCCATGTGGGAGGGGAGTAAGACTATGGAACTATTAAACCTTACCATCAGAGAATCCCCTGATACTGTGTCAAACTTTAGGGACACCCAAATAAATAGGCTGTGCCCTCAATCATGAGGCTTACTCTTGTGAAGCTTATGTAGGTAGCAGAAAAGCTTAGAGTACCTATAGGCATGCCTAAGAGTTACTTCTGGAGGTCCTCTGTTGTTGTTCAGATGTGGCCTCAGTCTCTCTAAGCACAACTCTGCAAGTGAAATCATTGCCCTCCCCACTACGTGGGATAGGACATCCAGGGGTGAAAGTCTCCCTGGCAACGTGGGAGAGAGCTTCCAGGGATGAATTGAGACCTGACACCATGGGATCAACAATCACATCCTGACCAAATCGGGGGGAAAGAAGTGTAATTAATAAAGTATCAGCAGCAGAGAGAGTTCAAATAGAGTTGAGAGGATGCTCTTACGCAAGCTTCAGGCAGACTTTGCAACCTATCATAACCTGCCAATCCCCAACCAGGACCATTCCAGCCAATCCTAAAGAACACCTAGGGCAATTTATAAGATTCCACAAGGGTTCCAGGCACTAGAGTAACTTTCCAGAAACCTACAATCTCCAGGTGGGTCCCTGGTCTAGATAAATCCTGAAACCTAGCCCAGACTCTCCAGAAAATCAGATAATTCCATCTCCCTACCCCATATTAGTGATAGACCCTTCCAATATCAAAAATTTGGAATTGCCATAGCCCATACAACCCCAATGAGAGGTATGGAAAGATCAAAGGCGATCTTGGAATTATACATAGAAGATAGGACTTAACAAATTAATATGAATGCTGAATCATTAAACTGATATCTCTTTTACTCTCCAGTATTTTGGAGAAGTTAGAAGTAGAAGCTTAAAATTGTGAAACTGTAACCCATGTCAAAGTCTGAAATATGTTCTACGACTAATTGTGTGGCTATTCTTGGAAATTTATAGCTTTTTTGTATATATGTTATTGTTCACAAAAAAAAGAAGGAAAAAATAGTCGATTGTGATAACAAAAGGTATTTAACCCTTCTAGCCTCTATATTCTGGAGCAGCTAGAAGGAAAAGTATGAGATGATCGTGTGTGGGCTCTGTCCTGTAACCACTTGTTGAAGAGTGCTTTGAAAACTATTGCTTTTTTATTTCTTTGCTTTGTATATATATTATGCTATATAATAAGAAAAGTTTTTTAAAAAGAAAACAATTTTCAAACTTGTTTAGTCACAAGAAAAAAAAAATAGCTCACTGATAGCAATGGAGATGGAGTACCCAAAACAGTAGAGACCAGGTCGTGGTGCTTAATTTCCAGAAGCCAGGAGTTTGAAATTATTACATTAAGGCAAAGTTGGCATGCCAGTTGACTGGGCTTAACCCACAGTTATGGAGATGGTTAATAGAAGAGAGCATCTCTGGGGCAAAACTGATGGACAGCTGACAAGGGTATTACTCAGCTTATAATTGCAGAAGAAATCAATAGCGGATGACTGGGGGGCTGAGAGCCATTACCTCAATAAGATTTCAGATCCCTAGTGCCAGTTTTCAAACCTGAGCTCATTGAAGAGGTGGCTGGGTCCCTAGGAGAAAGGACCCTGCAAAACCACAGCAAGTATATACTGAGATGATTCTCCTTTTTCTTCTACAAAAGGACTTATGGACATTTATTTGGGTAACTGCACTGGGAAAAGGGGATATTTAGATATTTTGAGAACTCTTGGTCGCAAAGTCTGAGCAGACATAGATACTAGGAGACCAAAGCATCATCATGGCTCCCCTATGAGAGTGAAGATATAGGGGAACCAGGTAATAAATGGAGTTCTTGTTAAGTGGTAGTACTGATCACAGCCACTGTGCTGGATATGGTATCTTTGTGGGAACAGATTAATATAGTCTCAAATACATGTGGTGTGGCCATTTGATTTGGCAAATACATTCTTTTCTATTCCAATCAGAAAGAGTTGGGATTCATATGGAACAGACAATACTACACACTTAGAGTTTTGTCCCAGGACTATATTAACTCTCCCTCTCTCTATCATAATTTAGTCTGGAGATATATGAAGCATCTGGTCATCCTGCATATCACCATATTAATCCACTACACTAATGATTCATTGATCAGACTGGAATAAGGGGTGGCTAGATTGCTACCTCTTAACAAGATGCTTGCACTTCTGAGGGTGGGAGATAAACCCCATAAAGATTCAGAGGCTTGCTAGAGTCATAAAATGTTCAGGGGTCCAGTAGTTAGGGGTGTGTTGGGGTATCCCTTATAAAGTAAAAAACAAATACTTGCACCTTGTGCTAAAAGAAAGAATCACCATACCTGATAGGCCTCTTCGGGTTCCAGAAGCACATATTCTACATCTGGGAATTCTGCTCCATCCCATATACCAAGTGATATGGAAAGCTAGCTAGCAATGACTGGGACCCAGAGCGATAAAGGGCTCTGCAGCACAATCAAGCTTCCATGCAAGCTGCCCTGCCACCTGGACCATACAATCCAGCAGATCATAGAATATTGGAGACAACAGTAGTAAGAAAAGATGCCATATAGAGTCCATGGCAAATCTCAGTGGGAGAATCTCAATTAAGTTCTCTGGGCTTCTGGAACATCTACGAAAATGAATCACATGCCTTTTGAAAACATTTCCTGGTATGCTGCTCGGTCTTGGTAGAGATGGAACATCTGACCGTGGGGTACCATGTGACCATGCAACCAGCACTGTCTATCCATCAGACCCACTAAATCATAAGGTTATGTGTAACAATCCATCAAAATATGAAAGGGGAATATCCAGAAGTGAGCATGAACAAGACCAAAGGACACTAGCAAACTGCATGATCAGGCAACTCAGACCCCTATGGCTGACACCACTATCAGTGCTCCTCCTTCAGTTTATGCCTACAATTTTATGGAGATTCCATCAAGCTAACAGAAGGAGGAGGGAGAAGCTTGAGCTTCATTTATGGATGGGTTGGTTTCATGTGCACCTGGAAGCCAAAAAATGAACAGTGGCCGTATTGCAGCCTCATTTGGGTAACTTTGAAAGACAGTTACAAGCTGAAAATATTCCCAATGAACAGAGCTTCAGGCGATGCACTTGATCATCCACCTTGTGTAGAAAGAGAAGAGCTCATGGTTAAAATATTTATAGACTCACGGCCAATGGTTCATGGCTAGTCACTTGGCTAGAAGCTTGTAAGGAAAAAAACTGGAAGATCAGGAACAAGGAGGACTGAGATAGAGGCACTGGAGGGATGTAAATGAGGAGGCACTAAGCATGAAGATCTCTGTATCATATGTTCATGCTCAGCAGAGATCATCTAGCTTAGATGGGGCAATGAACAATCAATTAGACAAAATTACTTGGGCAGTTGATGTAAGGCAGCTATGTCATTGGCCACTCCAGTGTTAGCACAGGGGGTACAAGGACAAACTGGCCACGGAGGTAAAGATGGAGGCTACACATGGGCTCAAAGTCATGGACTCCCACTTACCAAGGCCACTCTGCCACTGCAGAATGTTTAATCTGCCAGCTACAGAGTCTAACACTGAGTCCTCTATATGGCACCACATTCTTTGAGAAGACCAATTGGCCACTTGGTGTCAAGTTCAAAACATTATGCCCCTTATATCCTGGAAGGGCCAGTGGTTCATTCTTATAAGAATAGACACATACTTCAACTATGCATATAGCTTTCCTTCTTGCCTGGTCTCAGCCAGCACCTCTGTCTGACAATTTATGGAGTGTTTGGTCCACCAGCATGAGATCTCACATAACATTGTGTCAGACCAGGGGACTAATTTTATAACTAAGGACATGCAGGAGTGGAACCGGGGCATGGAACCCACTGATTATATATACAATACCATCCAAAAGCTGCCAGTCTGATAGAGCATTGGAACAGCCAGAAAAAGGTACAGAAGAAGTCCATCTTGAAAGTAATACTCTGTGAGGATGGGGTGCCAGCTTCTAGGATGTAGCATATGTAGTGAATCAAATAATTTACTTCTTTGTTTCCAATTGGAAGAATGCATGGCCCATGAATCAAGAGGTGGAAGTAGGAGTGGTTCCACTTACCATCACTCCCAATGACCCACTGAGGGACGGCGGTGGGTTTGTAATGAGACAATTTGTTGAGGCTGAACCTCATATCCCAGAATTCCCTTACCTGCCTATTTCTTCCTGGGGTAGGCCACAAGAGATGTTTTGCTGATTTGGGAGGGCCTAAGTGAAGCAGTAGCTTAATAGTTTCTAAATTGGAAAATCAGTGCAGTTCATGAACATTGTCACTCATCTACTGGCTCACCTCATTGGTGTAGGGCAACAACCATGTCTGTAGCTGTTACAACTTTCCCCATAAACCTCCCTCATACTCCTGGACTAGGGAAAGGTGTGTGTATAACTGTGGCAACAAGATCTCCAGCTGCACCTCAAGGAACGCACATCATCAAAATTGGAGATAGTGAAAGATTGCAGCAGATTCCGTTTCCTCCTAGGAAGCTCATGCTTCTGGGTTCCAATTTGTCCTTCCTCTTCTCCACTTTATATATATTGTCCCTTTCTGACTACCGTGAAGATTTCCAGTACTAGCATCAGATGTGAAGTTTACAAAAGCTGTTTAACCAGCTCCCACAATTGAGGAAGGTGAAATCTCTGATATCTATATCTATATCCATAGCTAGATAGCTAGATAGAGATATATAGATGTAGATGTAGAGATAGAGATACAAAATCTAATGGATCTACTTCTCTGGTTGATCTCTGACTAAAACAGGGACTTTGTGCTTACTTTTCCTGTAACCCTGAGTTCTACATTAAAAAACAAAACAAAACGAGGGAAGATGGCAGAATACGATAGGCTGAGTTCACCCCTGGTCCATATAACAACTAGAGAAGTGACAGAAAAAATGACCTGGACAGCAGTTCCAGGGGATGAGTGACCAGAGAGGGTCTTCTACATTATATAGGGAGGTCCTGGATAAAAAGCGGAGAAATTGGGATGGAGAGAATGATGTGAGTGTGCTTGGTCATGACTCTACCTGGGGCAATTGGTGGTGTGCAGGAAGGAGTGGGTCCCAAAAGCACTGAGTGCCCTGAATTCCTGCCTGCCTCCACAGCTAGCTTGGGAGCTCTGACCTCTCAGCTCCACAGGCAGGAGCTCCTGTGGGGAACCCAGAGATCAGCAGACTTGGTTTGCCTGCACACAGCTCTTCTAGCCAGTGCACAGTGCCTACTACCAACCCCCGAGACAGACTGTTGTGGGCCCCTGCTTTTTGGCAGAGACTGGTGTGCTCTCTGTTTGGGAGAAGGGTGAGATGCAAAGTGGAACCAGTCTAACAATTGGTCAATGAAAGAGACTCTTTGGGTCCTGCTATGTTCCCCTTTTTCCACAGAGGTCTGGAGGCTTCAGGTGTGCATGGGTGGAGAGACACAGCCAAGGGAGTGAGCCAAGTCATACTGCACTGCTAGGCTTTTCTGGGTGGGCTGAGGGCAGGGCAGTTGAAATACTCTGTCCCACAGCCCAAGGTCATCCCAAGTGGGGGTCTGGTAACCATCAAACCCATCAGACCCACAAGTAGATTCTTTGCTGAGGTGCAAACTGCCCAACCCTATCTCTGGGGTTGGTGGCTTTCAACGCACACCAAGGCTAGTGGCCTTGGCTGGATTTACACCAGTTCTGCATCCTTCTCAGCCAGATGCCACAGTCTGGGAGAAGTTGGCCTGAGGAGAAGAGGTGGCTCAAGAGTGCCATCTGTGGGAAGACATGGAAAATGCAGACTAACAAACTGCTTATCTGCCTGGCTTTCAATAGATCTTAAGTAGAGTTCCATCTCTTAAGAGCATGAGATCTGAGCCTTGGTTTGGTAGGGAATTGCTGAGAAACCAAGAGTAAAAGGAGACCTTCAATGCAAACCCAAGCAAATACAAAACATTAGATGAGTGAGGGAAAACAACTTTCAAAATAACCTTATCAAGATAATCAAATGCCCCAAAGCCAAAAGAAAATCACAAAGCACATGAAAATACAGGCAGATATGGCCCAGCCAAATGACCAATTTAAAATACCAGAGGAGACACAGTATTTGGAACAACTAATCAAAGACGTTCATACAAATCTCCTAAATAAATTCAATGTATTGGCTAATGACATAGAGATCAAGAAGACACTAGAAGAGCAAAAGTAGAATTTGGAAGAATAAATAGAAAAATAGCAGATCTCAGAGAGACAAAAGATGATAAAGATCGAATTTAAAATGTACTAGAAAAAAAACAAACAAAAAATATACTAGAGACATGCAACAGGAGATTTGAAGAGGCAGAAGAAAGAATGAGCAAACTAGAGGACAGAACAACTGAATACAAAAGTGCAAAAGAACAAATGGGAAAAAAAGATGGAAAAACTGGAATTCATCTCAGGGAAATGATAGACAACACAAAGTGCATAAATATAAGAAACATCAGAGTCCCAGAAGGAAAAGTGAAGAGTAAAGAGTTAGCAAGATTAGTTGAGGAGATAATGGGGGAAATCTTCCCAGCCCTTATAAAAGACATAAATATGGAAACCAAAGAATCCCAATTAACCCCAAATAGAATAAATCCAAATAAATCCATTCTAAGACACATACTAATAAGACTCTCAAATGCTGAAAAGAAGCAGAAACTCCAGAAACTAGCAACAGATAAGCAATTCACCACTTACAATAGAAGCCACATAAGACTAAATCTTGGACTACCCAACAGGCACCATGGGGCAAGAAAGCAGCAGTTATGATGTAATTAAGATACTGAAATAGAAAGACTTCCAGCTAAGAATTCTTTATCCAGCAAAGTTGTTCTTCAAAAGTGAGGGAGAGATTAAAATTTGCATGACAAACCAATGCTGAGAGAATTTATTAACAAGAGACCTGCCCTACAAGAAATACTAAAGGGAGACCTGCCAGCTGAAAAACAAGACAGGACAGGGAGTTCTGGAGGAGGGCACAGAATTGAAGAGTATCAGTAACTTAAAGGATAAAAAGAAAGAAAGGGAAAGGAATATATAGATCAGGCAAATAAAAACCAAAGGATAAGAAGGGAGATTTAAGAAATACCTTTAAAGTAATAACTTTGAATGTTAACAGACTAAATTCACCAATTTAAAGACACAGATTGGCAGAATGGATAAAAAAGATGATCAATCTATATGTTGCTTACAAGAGACACATCTTAGACCCAAGGATACAAATAGATTGAAAATGAAAGGAAGGAAAAAGATGTTCCACGCAAACTATAAGTAAAAGAAAGCAGGAGTAGTTATACTAATATTAGACAAAATAGACTTTAAATGCAAAGCTGTCATATGAGACTAGGAATGACAGTATATAATAATAAAAGGGACAATTCACCAACAGAAAATAACAATCATAAATGTTTATGCTTCCAATCAGGGAGCTCCAAAGTACGTGAGACATACATTGGCAAAACCGAAGGGAGCAATAGATGTTTCTACAATAAAAGTGAGAGACTTCAATACACCACTCTTCTCGATAGATAGAACAACCAGAAAGAGGATCAGTAAGGAAATAGAGAACTTAAATAATATGATAAATGAACTGGTTCTAACAGACATGTATAGATCATTACACCCCAAAACACTAGGATATATATTCTTCTCTAATGCTCATTTTTCTCCAGGATAGATCATGTGCTGTGGCACAAAACAGGTCTTAACAAATTTTAAAAGCCTGAAATTATTCAAAGCACTTTCTCTAACCACAATGGAATGAAGCTGGAAATCAATAAACACCAAAAACTAGAACTTTCACAAATATTTGGAGATTAAATAACACCCTCTTAAATAACTAGTGGGTCAAAGAAGAAATTGCAAGAGAAATTTGGAAATATCTGGAAACAAATGAAAATGAGAATACAATATATCAAAACTTACGGGATGGAGCAAAGGCAGTGCTGAGAAGGAAATTTATTGCCCTAAATTTCTATATGAAAAAGAAGAAAGAGCAAAAATCAAGGACTTAACTGTTCACATGGAGTAACTAGAGAAAGAACAGCAAATTAACCCTAAGCAAATAGAAGAACAGAAATAACAAAGATTAAAGCAGAAATAATTGAATTGGAGACCAGAAAAAAACCCAAAAAGAATCAATAAAAGTAAAAATTGGTTCTTTCAGAATGTCAATAAAATTGATGGATCCCTGGCTAGGCTGACAAAGAAAAAAAGAGAGGGTGAAAATAAACAAAATCAGAAATGAGAGGGGGGCGTTACCATGGACCCTGAAGAAATAAAAAAAAATCATAAGAGGATGCTGTGAACAACTATATACCAATAAAATAAACAACTTAAATGAAATGGACAAATTCCTAAATGCAGATAAACAGCAATCACTGACTCAAGAAGAAAGAGAAGATCTCAACAAACCAATCACAGGTAAGGAGGTTAAATCAGTCATCAAAAATCTTCCTACAAAGAAAAGCCCAGGGTCAGGTGGCTTCATGGGGGAATTTTACCAAGCATTCCAGAACCAATTAATACCAATCCTGCTCAAACTCTTCCAAAAACTGAGGAAAAAGGAGTGCTACCTGTGATGGTTAGGTTCTGGTGTCAACTTGATCAATTGATTATGCGCAGTTTCCTGGTCAGGCAAGCACTGGTCTGACCATTGCTGCAAGGATATTTTGTGGCTGGTTGATTAAATCATCAGTCAGCTGATTGCATCTGTGGCTGATCAAGATGAATCTGCGTTCAATCAAGTGGTGTCTCCCACAATGAGATAATCCAGACAGTTGAAGGCTTTTAAGGGGGAAGACAGACTTTTTTCACTGCTTCTTCAGCCAGCAAGCCTCTCCTGTGGAGTTCATCCAGACCCTTCATCTGAGACACCAGCTTCACAGCCTGCCCTATGGATTTTGCACTCTTCCATTCCCATAGTTGTATGAGGCACCTTTATAAATCTCATATAGCAGATCTCTCCTGTTGGTTCTGTTTCTCTAGAGAACCCTGGCTAACACAGCATGGTTTCAGGAGTGGTTCTTGAGAAACAGAATCTTAAAAATTGATTTTTACAGTTGGTTTTCTACTCTGACTAGACTCAGAGATACTAATGACTCTGTTTCCAATAATCAAGATGGCACTGACAGCCCATGCAGTGAGTTGGCAAAAGAGATACTCAAAATATCACCATTAGAATCTGCTAATTGTATGCTTATATGAGGCAAGGCTCTATGTTACAATGTTTTTGACACCTTTACGGAGTTTTGTGGAATTAAGAGGTATAATGATGTTGGCTGGTTATTGTTAGATACACTGGATACAGTGATGAGAAAAGAGATGAGCTGAAGGCTTCAAATTTGAAACTTCAGCACTGTATAAATGATGTAAAAGTTTCCATGTGTGCCCTGAGTGAAAATCTTATTTCCTGTGGTCACAGACTTGAGATCTCTGAAAAACAGACACAAAGTCTTATTGTGTGAGTAGCAGATTTACAACATAAACTAAAATCTCAACCTTGCAGGGTGTCTGCTGTTAAAGTAAGGGCTTTGATTGGAAAAGAATGGGATCCTGAAATTTGGGATGATGATATATGGTTGATAATGATCGCAGTGGAGAGACTGGATCACTGGAACCTGCTGAGCCTTTGCTGGATAAATCGATAATGGACTGCCCTAAGGAAAGAGCTTTCTGACCTCCAGCATGCCTTAAGGAAACAGCTTCCTGGCCTCCAATCTCCTCAGGAGAGACTAACTCCTCAGAATAGACTGACCCTTCACTGGCTGCTAACCCTGTAACCACCTCCCCTGGGGAAACAGTCCTCACTTCTCTGTCTGAAGCAACTAATCCTGTTTCACCAGATGAAACTGTAGTGGAATGCCATGAGGTAATTGGCTTGAAAGACACCTCTATTTCTTTTCATGACCCACCTCCATGACCCCTCTTTTCTTCAAGACCTATAAACTAGACTGAAGTCCCAACAGGCTCGTAAAGGTGAGGTACAAAAGCATGACCCATGAGGAGGTACACTATACTTTGAAAAAACGGCATGAGTTTTCCAATCTATTATAGATAGATATCAGAGAATGTGTGGAAATGGATATTAAGGGTGTGGGATAATGGCTGAAGGAATATAAAGTTGAATCAAGCTGAATTTATTGATATGGCCCCATGAAACAGAGATCTACATTCAATGATGTAGCTGGAGGGGCTAGAAAGGGCATTAACAGTTTGTTTGGATGGTTGGCTGAAACATGGATCCAAAGGTGGCTGACATTACCTTAGGTCAAAATGCCAGAACTGCCCTGGTATAATGTGGATGAGGGGATCCAGAGGCTTAGAGAGATGGGAATGTTAGAGTGGACCTATCATGGAAGACCTGCTCACACGTCCCAGGAATGTCCAGAGGACACATCTTTCATCAGAACCTTGAGAAATAAATTTGTGAGACTAGCACCACCATCTCTGAAGAACTCTGTAGTCACCCTTCTCTGTAGGTCAGATATTACTGTGGGAACTCGCTGTCACTGAGCTGGAATCCTTAAACAGAATGGGGATTATTGGATCCCAAATTGGCAGAAGCCATGTGGTGACAGTTAATCACCATAGGCAAGGCGGGTGTGGTCACAATAACGGACAGCAGACACAAAGCAGCAGTCAAAATAATCTGACTCGCAGAAACTTGTGACATTGGCTACTAGATCATGCAGTACCTAGAAGTAAAATAGATAGGCAGTAACAAGTGCCATTACTGCAGAGATGAATTGAGATGAGAAATGTGTGTAAACTTCCTAGTGTGGTGTCTGTCACATTGCAGGTGTTCAATACATAGTAACTGTGAAGTTCATGTGAAAAGCAGGGCAGAACTGATAACAGCTATTTTATGCACAAGGAAATTAAAAAACGGTGGAGTTGACATGACATGACGTAGACCAAGACCCTGTCCATTGGTGTTTCAGTCCCATTAGGCCACCTTTCAATGTCAACATAAGCATGTTTCTGTTTACTTCCTTTTGGACAAAAATTTGTGTTTACTCTGGATATGTGATGAGAAAAACAAATGCGTGCAAGAGCCCTGCTTTCTTTTAATAGTGTTCAAATCCCTTTGACATTACTCTTCATTGTAACAAGATTTGGGGATTCAACTTGTTTTGGGGAGAATAAAATCATGTTCGTGGGCTAAAAAAATAGATGGACAGTCTACTAAATTCTTGTTTGAACTGTATAAGCAGAATTCTAGGTCAAGTGAACAGAAGTCTAACTTGAATTACAAAAACAGAGAGTCATGACTCCTTAATCATTTCCCAGACTTGAGACAGTTTACAGTCCCAGAGCCCCTCGAATGAGGGTACTCTTTGGGGAGGACTCTTTTACACTACCCAAAATTTACACTGTAAACCTTCCTCCCAGCCTTTGTGAGGAGACCTATGGCCTTTTACCAGGGTGACTGTGCATGGGGGAAAAGGAAATGATCAGATATTTCAGGGATTATTAGGCACTGGCTCAGAAGTGACACTAATTCCAAGATACCCAAAACGTCACTCTGCTGCACCTGTCAGAGGAGTGGCTTATGAAAGTTAGGTGATTGATGCAGTTTTAGCTCAGTTCTGTCTCACAGTGTGTCCAGTGTGTCCCTGGACCCATTCTGTGCTCATTTCCCCAGTTCCAGAATGCATAATTGGAATCAACATACTCAGCAACTGGCAGAGTCCCCACATTGGTTCTCTGACTCGTGGAGTGAGGGCTATTATGGTAGAAAAGGCCAAATGGAAGCCACTAGAACTACCCCTACCTAGCAAAATAGTGAATTAGAAGAAATACCATATTCCTGGAGGGATTGCAAAGATTAGGGCCACTCTTAAGGACTTGAAGGAAGCAGGGATAGTGATTTCCACCACGTCTCCATTCAATTCTCCTTTGGCCTATGCAGAAAACAAATGTGTCATGGAGGATGACAGTGGATTATCATAATCTTAACCAGGTGGTGAATCCAATTGCAGCTGCTATTCCACATGTGGTATCATTGCTTGAGAAAATCAACACATCGCCTTGTACCTGGTATGCAGCTACTGATCTTGTAAATGCTTTTTTCTCAATAGCTGTCAGTAAGGACCACCAGAAACAGTTTTCATTCAACTGTCAAAGCCAGCAGTGTATCTTCACTGTCCTACCTCAGGAGTAAATCAACTCTCCAGCCCTATGTCACAGTCTTGTCCACAGGAACCTTGATTGTTTCTCCCTCACACAAGACATCATGCTGGACCATTATATTGATGATATCATGCTGATTGAACCTAGTGAGCAAGAAATAGAAACTAGTCTAGAATTATCGGTAAGGCATTTGTGTGTCAGAGGATAGGAGATAAATACAACAACAACAAAAAAACAGAGGCCTTACACTTCAGTGGAATTTCGAGGTGTCCAGTGGTGTGGGCATGTTGAGATATCCCTTCGAAGGTGAAGGATAAGCTGATACATCTGGCCCCTCTTATTACCAAAAATGAGGCACAATGCTTAGTTGACCTCTTTGGATTTTGGAGACAACATATTCCTCATTTGGGCGTACTACTGTGACCCATTTACTGAAGGACCAGAAAAGCTGCTAGTTTTGAGTGGGGACCGGAACAAGAGGAGGCTCTGTGACAATTCCAGGATGCTGTGCAAGCTTCTCTGCCACTTGGGCCAGATGATCTAGCAGATCCAATCATGCTGGAAGTGTCAGTGGCAAGTAGAGACACTGTTTGCAGCCTTTGACAAGCCCTGATAGGAGAATCACAATGCAGACCCTTAGGATTTTGGAGCACAGCTTACCATCTGCTGCAGATATCTAGTCTCCTTTTGAGAAACAGCTTTTGGCCTGCTACTGGACCTTAGTATAGATTGAACACTTAACCATGGGCCACCAAGTTACCATGAGACCTGAATTGCCTATCATGAGCTGGTTGATGTCTGACCCACTAAGTCATAGAGTTGGGCATGCACAGCAGCACTCCATCATAAAATGGAAATAATATATTAGAGATAGGGCTGGAGCAGTTCCTGAAGGCACAAGTAAGTTACATAATGAAGTGACCCAAATGCCCTTGGACCCCACTCCTGCCACATTATCTTCTCTTCCCCAGACCAGAGCTATGCCCTCTTGGGAAGTTCCTACCAGTCAGTTGACTGAGGAAGAGAAAACTCGGGCCTGGTTTACAGATGGTTCTGCACAATATGCAGGGACCACCCAGAAGTGGACAGCTATAGCACTATATCCCCATTCTGGTATGTCCTTAAAGGACAGTGGTGAGGGGAAATCCTCCCAGTGGGCAGAACTTTGAGTGGTGTACCTGGTTATTCATTTTGCTTGGAAGGAGAAGTGGCCAGAGGTGCGTTTGTATACTGCGGTAGTTAGATTCAGTTGTCAAGTTGGCCAGGTGAAGGCACCTAGTTCTGTTGCTGTAGACATGAACCAATGGTATGTGAACCTCATCTGTTGCTGATTACATCTGCAGTTGTCTAGGAGGTGTGCCTACTGCAATGAATGATGTTTGATTTAATTGGCTGGTGATTGAATGAGAGAGCTTAACATAACAAGCCCAAGCAGCTCAGCATACCTCATCTCAGCACTCGCAGCTCAGCCCAGGCCTTTGGAGATACAGAAAGAAATCACCCCGGGGAAAGTTGTTGGAACCCAGAGGCCTGGAGAGAAGGCCAGCAGAGATCGCCCTGTGCCTTCCCCACATAAGAAAGAACCTCAGTGGAAAGTTAGCTGCCTTTACTCTGAAGAACTATAGAAATAAATCCCCTTTTATTAAAAGCCAATCCGTCTCTGGTGTGTTGCACTCCAGCAGCTAGCAAACTAGAACATATACTGACACATGGGCTTCTGCTAATGGTTTGGCTGGATGGTCAGGAACTTGGAAGAAGCATAATTGAAAAATTGATTTCAAGAGGTCTTGGGGAGAGGTATATGGATTGACCTTTCTGAGTGGGCAAAGAACTTGAAGATATTTGTGTCCCATGTGAATGCTTACTAGAGGGTGAATTCAGCAGAGGAAGGTTTTAATAATCAAGTGGATAAGATGGCCTACCCTGTGGATACCAGTCATCCTCAGTCACTCCTGCCATTGCCCAGTGGGGTCATGAAGAAAGTCATGCCCACTTTGGAGGTTATGCATGGGGTCAGCAACATGGACTTACATGCACCAAGGCGACCTGGCCACAGCCACTCCTGAGTGCTCAAGCTGCCAGTAGCATAGATCCACACTCAGTCCCCGATATGGCACCATTCTCTGAGGTGATCAGCCTGCTATCTGGTGGCAGGTTGATTACATTGGACCACTTTTATCATGGGAGAGGTATCGATTTGTTCTAATTGGAATAGACACATACTCCAGATACAGGTTTGCATTTCCTGCATGCAATGCTTCCACAAAAACTACCATCCATGGACTTATGGAATACCTTATTCACCATCATGGTATTCCACACAGCATTGCTTCTGATCAAGGCACCCACTTCACAGCAAATGAAGTGTGGGAATTGGCTCATGCTCATGGAATTCTCATGTTATCATGTTCCCCTTCATCCAGAGGCAACTGGGTTGTTAGAACAGTGGAATGGCCTTTTGAAGACCCAATTACAGTAGCAACTTAGTGGAAATACTTTGTAGAGCTGGAACATTGTTCTTCAGGAGGCTGTGTATGCTCTGAATTCGCGTTTCAGAGCTGTTTTTTTTCTTTTTCTTTTTTAGCTCAGATGCAGCTTCATTCAGTGTTTTAACATGATTACATTACAATTAGATATTATTGTGCTGTCCATTTTTTAGTTTTTGTATCTAGTCCTGTTGCACAGTCTGTATCCCTTCAGCTCCAATTACCCATTATCTTACCCTGTTTCTAACTCCTGCTGGACTCTGTTACCAATGACATAGTCCAAGTTTATTCTCGAATGTCGGTTCACATCAGTGGGACCATACAGTATTTGTCCTTTAGTTTTTGGCTAGACTCACTCAGCATAATGTTCTCTAGGTCCATCCATGTTATTACATGCTTCATAAGTTTATCCTGTTTTAAAGCTGCATAATATTCCATCGTATGTATATACCACAGTTTGTTTAGCCACTCGTCTGCTGATGGACATTTTGGCTGTTTCCATCTCTTTGCAATTGTAAATAACGCTGCTATAAACATTGGTGTGCAAATGTCCGTTTGTGTCTTTGCCCTTAAGTCCTTTGAGTAGATACCCAGCAATGGTATTGCTGGGTCCTATGGCAATTCTATATTCAGCTTTTTGAGGAACCGCCAAACTGCCTTCCACAGTGGTTGCACCATTTGACATTCCCACCAACAGTGGATAAGAGTGCCTCTTTCTCCGCATCCTCTCCAGCACTTGTCATTTTCTGTTTTGTTGATAATGGCCATTCTGGTGGGTGTGAGATGATATCTCATTGTGGTTTTGATTTGCATTTCTCTAATGGCCAGGGACATTGAGCATCTCTTCATGTGCCATTCGGCCATTTGTATTTCCTCTTCTGATAGGTGTCTGTTCAAGTCTTTTTCCCATTTTGTAATTGGGTTGGCTGTCTTTTTGTTGTTGTTGAGTTGAACAATCTCTTTATAAATTCTGGATACTAGACCTTTATCTGATATGTTGTTTCCAAATATTGATTCCCATTGTGTAGGCTGTCTTTCTACTTTCTTGATGAAGTTCTCTGATGCACAAAAGTGTTTAATTTTGAGGAGCTCCCATTTATTTATTTCCTTCTTCAGTACTCTTGCTTTAGGTTTAAGGTTCATAAAACCGCCTCCAATTGTAAGTTTCATAAGATATCTCCCAACATTTTCCTCTGTTTTATGGTCTTAGACCTAATGTTTAGATCTTTGATCCATTTTGAGTTAACTTTTGTATAGGGTGTGAGAGATGGGTCTTCTTTCATTCTTTTGCATATGGATATCCAGTTCTCTAGGCACCATTTGTTGAAGAGACTGTTCTGTCCCAGGTGAGTTGGCTTGACTGCCTTATCAAAGATCAAGTGTCCATAGATGAGAGGGTCTATATCTGAGCACTCTATTTGATTCCATTGGTCGATATATCTATCTTTATGCCAATACCATGCTGTTTTGACCACTGTGGCTTCATAATATGCCTTAAAGTCAGGCAGTGCGAGACCTCCAGCTTCGTTTTTTTTCCTCAAGATATTTTTAGCAATTCGGGGCACCCTGCCCTTCCAGATAAATTTGCTTATTGGTTTTTCTAATTCTGAAAAATAAGTTGTTGGGTTTTTGATTGGTATTGCATTGAATCTGTAAATCAATTTAGGTAGGATTGACATCTTAACTATATTTAGTCTTCCAATCCATGAACACAGTATGCCCTTCCATATATTTAGGTCTTCTGTGATTTCTTTTAACAGTTTTTTGTAGTTTTCTTTATATAGGTTTTTTGTCTCTTTAGTTAAATTTATTCCTAGGTATTTTATTCTTTTAGTTGCAATTGTAAATGGGATTCGTTTCTTGATTTCCCCCTCAGCTTGTTCATTACTAGTGTATAGAAATGCCACAGATTTTTGAATGTTGATCTTGTAACCTGCTACTTTGCTGTACTCATTTATTAGCTCTAGTAGTTTTGTTGTGGATTTTTCCAGGTTTTCGACGTATAGTATCATATCGTATGCAAACAGTGATAGTTTTACTTCTTCCTTTCCAATTTTGATGCCTTGTATTTCTTTTTCTTGTCTAATTGCTCTGGCTAGAACCTCCAACACAATGTTGAACAATAGTGGTGATAGTGGACATCCTTGTCTTGTTCCTGATCTTAGGGGGAAAGTTTTCAATTTTTCCCCATTGAGGATGATATTAGCTGTGGGTTTTTCATATATTCTCTCTATCATTTTAAGGAAGTTCCCTTGTATTCCTATCTTTTGAAGTGTTTTCAACAGGAAAGGATGTTGAATCTTGTCAAATGCCTTCTCTGCATCAATTGAGATGATCATGTGATTTTTCTGCTTTGATTTGTTGATATGGTGTATTACATTAATTGATTTTCTTATGTTGAACCATCCTTGCATACCTGGGATGAATCCTACTTGGTCATGATGTATAATTCTTTTAATGTGTTGTTGGATACGATTTGCTAGAATTTTATTGAGGATTTTTGCATCTACATTCATTAGAGAGATTGGTCTGTAGTTTTCTCTTTTTTTTTCTTTTTTTTTTTTCAGCCATGCCCTTTGATCCTCATTCAATATTGCTGGGTGGGAGCATTTTTTTTTTATTAATCAAAAAAAAGAAAAGAAATTAACACAACATTTAGAAATCATTCCATTCTACACATGCACTCAGTAATTCTTAGTATCATCACACAGATGTATGATCATCATTTCTTAGTACATTTGCATCGATTCAGGAAAAGAACTAGCAAAACAGCAGAAAAAGATATAGAATGTTAATATAGAGAAGAGAATTAAAATAATAATACTAATAAAAATATATATATATAAAGGAAAAAGAAAAAAACAAAAACAAAAGATACAAACAAACAAACAAACAAACAAAAAAACTATATTTCAGGTGCAGCTTTATCCAGTGTTCCAATATAGTTACATTACACCTAGGCATTATTGTGCTGTCCATTCTTGAGTCCCCGCATCCAGTCCTGCCGCACAGTCTGCACCCCCCAGCTCCAACCACCCACCATCTTACCCCGTTTCCAACCCCTGCTGGTCTCTGCCACCAATGGTACATTCCAAACTGATTCTCGAATGTCGGTTCACATCAGTGGGACCACACAGTATCTGTCCCCCAGTTTTTGGCTAGACTCACCCAGCACAATGTTCTCTAGGTCCATCCATGTTACCACATTCTTCATAAGTTTAGTCTGTCTTAAAGCTGCCTAATATTCCATCGTAGGTATACGCCACAGTTTGTTTAGCCACTCGTCCGTTGATGAACATTTTGGCTGTTTCCATCTCTTTGCAATTGTAGATAATGCTGCTATAAACACTGGTGTGCAAATGTCCGTCTGTGTCTTTGCCCTTAAGTCCTTTGAGTAGATACCTAGCAGTGGTATTGCTGGGTCATAATCCATTCTGCCAGTCTATGTCTTTTGATTGGGAAATTCAGTCCATTAACATTTAGTGTTATTACTGTTTGGATAATATTTTCCTCTACCATTTTGCCTTTTGTATTATATATATCATATCTGATTTTCCTTCTTTCTACACTCTTCTCCACACCTCTCTCTTCTGTCTTTCGTATCTGACTCTAGTGCTCCCTTTAGGATTTCTTGCAGAGCTGGTCTCTTGGTCACAAATTCTCTCAGTGACTTTTTGTCTGAAAATGTTTTAATTTCTCCCTCATTTTTGAAGGACAATTTTGCTGGATATTGAAGTCTTGGTTGGCAGTTTTTCTCTTTTAGTAATTTAAATATATCATCCCACTGTCTTCTAGCTTCCATGGTTTCTGCTGAGAAATCTACACATAGTCTTATTGGGTTTCCCTTGTATGTGACAGATTGCTTTTCTCTTGCTGCTTTCAAGATCCTCTCTTTCTCTTTGACCTCTGACATTCTAACTAGTAAGTGTCTTGGAGAACGCCTATTTGGTCTAATCTCTTTGGGGTGCACTGCACTTCTTGGATCTGTAATTTTAGGTCTTGGGAAATTTTCAGTGATAATTTCTTCCATTAGTTTTTCTCCTCCTTTTCCCTTCTCTTCTCCTTCTGGGACACCCACAACACGTATATTTGTGTGGTTCATATTGTCCTTGAGTTCCCTGATACCCTGTTCAAATTTTTCCATTCTTTACCAATAGTTTCTGTTTCATTTTGGAATTCAGATGTTCCATCCTCCAAATCACTAATTCTATCTTCTGTGTCTTTAAATGTATCATTGTAGGTATCCATTGTTCTTTCCATCTTTTCTACTTTATCCTTCACTTCCATAAGTTCTGTGATTTGTTTTTTCAGTTTTTCTATTTCTTCTTTTTGTTCAGCCCATGTCTTCTTCATGTCCTCCCTCAATTTATCGATTTCGTTTTTGAAGAGGTTTTCCATTTCTGTTCATATATTCAGCATTAGTTGTCTCAGCTCCTGTATCTCATTTGGAGTATTGGTTTGTTCCTTTGACTGGGCCATATTTTCAATTTTCTGAGTGTGATCCGTTATCTTCTGCTGGCGTCTGGGCATTTAGTCAGATTTCCCTGGGTGTTGGACCCAACAGGTTGAAAGATTTTTCTGTGAAATCTCTGGGTTCTGTTTTTCTTATCCTGCCCAGTAGGTGGCGCTCGTGGCACACGTTTGTCTGCGGGTCCCACCAGTAAAAGGTGCTGTGGGTCCTTTAACTTTGGAAAACTCTCGCCGTGGGGGAGATTCGCCAGCCGAAGCGGCTTGGAAGAGTGCCAGCTGGCCTGCGGGTCCGAATGCAGGGAGGGTCACTGGCCGCCGCAGCCCATGAGAGCGCCCATCCGAATTTCCTAGTCGGCCCGGGGTTCCAAGCGTGGTGGAAGGGTGCCAGCCGCCGCAGCCCGGGAGAGTGCACTGTTCCCAGCCGGACCGGGGAGTCACGTGTTTGGAAGAGACCCTCCCGGTCACCGTTCTCCACGGCCTGGGGATTTCCGATGCAATTCTCTCATTGGTCCGGGGGGCCGCGCATGGTGGGGGCGCCAGCCGCCACGGCTTGAGGGGACCGCCTGCCCAATTGTCCCAGCTGGCCCGGGAAGGAGGAAGGGAGGGACTCCGGCTGCTTGCCGCCCCGCCCGGGAAAGCCCACGCCCCTCGGCGATCTCACTGGAGTGGGTTCTCCCAGACAGCCAGCCGTTCCAGGATGGGGTACGCTGTCTTTTTGATCTCTGTTATGGCTCTGGGAGCTGTTGTGTGTCGTTTCTACTCCCCTAGTAGCTGTTCTGGAGGAGGAACTAAGATCCGAGCGTCTTACTAAGCTGCCATCTTCTCCGGAAGTCCCCCAGAGCTGTTTTTTTTTGGTTTGTTTTTTTGTTTGTTTGTTTTTGGTGCAGTTTCTCCCTTAGCCAGGATTCACGGGTCTAGGAATCAAGGGGTGGAAATGGGAGTAGCACCACTCACTATCCCACCTTGTGATCCACTTGGAAAAGTTTTGCATCCTGTCCCTGAAACCTTAAGCTCTGCTGGTTTATAGGTCTTAGTTCCAAAAGGAGGAGTTCTCCTTCCAGGAGACACAATAATTTGATTGAAATGGAAATTAAGACTGCCTCCTGGCCACTTTGGGCTTCTCGTGCCACTGAATCAGCAGGCACGAAATGGGATTACTCTTCTGTCTAGGGTGATTGCTCCTGACTATCAAGGGAAAATAGTACTGCAACTACCCAATGGAGGTAAAGAAGAGTTTTCCTGTAATATAGGAGATTCCCCTAAGGCATCTCTTAGTACTAACATGCCCTGTGACTAAAATCAATGGAAAACTGCAAAGACCCAATCCAGGCAGGTTTGTCAATGGCCCAGAAACTTCAGGAATGAAGTTCTGGGTCACACCACCTGGCAAAGAACCACGACCAGCTTAAGTGCTTGCCGAGGGTAAAGAGAACATGGAATGGGTAGTAGAAGGTAGTGATAAATATGAACTATGACCATGTGACCAGTTACAGAACTGAGGGTTGTGATTGTATGAATATTTCCTCCTTGTTTTGTTATGATTATGCTTGTGTTTGTACATAAGCAAATATCTTGTTTTCCTCTTATCAAACGATGTAAGTTGTATTGTTCATGTAATAGTATTTAAGTCATAGGATATGAAGTTAAGAGTGAATGTTACCTAAGGATTTGCACCCTATTCTAGAGAGATGAAGTGTGTTTCCAGTTGTATGCAGGACACTTGAGTATTGTTAGGCAAAACATATGTCTACGATTATGTTCTATTTAGAAATTAAGCATGCTTCAAGGTGATGTGTATAGGTGCCAAGTTGACAGGGGTGGAGTGTGATGGTTAAGTTCTAGTGTCAAATTGGCCAGATGATTATGCCAAGTTGCCTGGTCAGGCAAGCACTGGCCTGACCATTGATGCAAGGATATTGCATGGCTGATTAATAAACTGGAAGGCTGGTGTATTAAATCATCAGTCAGTTGATTGCATCTGTGGCTGATTACATTTGCGATCAACTACAGCGTGCCTCTGACAATGAGATAATCCAATTAGTTGAAGGCTTTTAAGGAAGAAGAGAGTCTCACTGCTTTTCAGCAGTGAGCCTCTCCTGTGGAGTTTGTCCAGACCCTTCATCAGAGCCACCAGCTTCACAGCCTGCCCTATGGATTTTAAACTCTTCCATTCCCATAGCTGTGTAATACACCTTTATCAATCTCATATTACAGATCTCTCCTGTTGGTTTTGTTTCTCTAGAGAACCCAGACTAACACACTACCTAACTCATTTTATGAAGCTAACATCACTCTAATACCAAAACTGAATAAAGACGCTTCAAGAAAGACCAATTATAAATGGGCTAAAGATATGAGTAGAGTTTTTCCAAAGAGCTAATACAAAAGGCTAAAAAACACATGATAAGACGTTCATCTTCTTTAGCTATAAGGGAAATGGAACTCAAAACTACAATGAGATATATTTGTCCCTCTATACAAATGGCTGCTATTAAACCAAAAGGAAACTACAAATGTTGGAGAGGATGTGAAGAAATTGGAACATTATTCACTGCTGGTGGGGATGAATAATGGTACAGCTGCTGTGGAAGGCAGTTTGGCAGGTCCTCAGAAAACTAAATACCTTCTTGCCCTATGACCTGGCAATACCACAGCTTGGGATATATGCAGAAAATTTGAAAGCAGTGACATGAACAGACATTTGCACACCAGTGTTCATAGCAGCATTATTCACAATTGCCAAAAGATGGAAACAATTCAAGTGTCCATCAACAAATGAGTCGATAAACAAAATATGGGATATACCTATGTTAAAATATTTTGCGGCAGTAAGAATAAATGAGGTCCTGAAGCACATGAGAACGTGGATTAACTTTGAGGACATAATGCTGAGTGAAATAAGTCATACAGAAAAGGATAGATACTGTATGATTTTACTAATACGACCCTGGTAAAGATAAACCAGGGGCATATAATGTAGAATATAGGGGACCTAGAGATATACAGAAGCTAGAGATAGGTGAAAAGTTACCTATGAGGTTGATCTTAAATGTATGGGAATGGATAGAAGTGATGGTACTTCATTAGTGGGTTTATAGGTAATACTGCCATAGTGAAGGTGAATACGATTGAATGAGGTTGTATAGAGCTATGTATCTTATGAATTAACACTACAAATATAAATAAATTTTTGCATGAACCACTTCAAAGGTACGAATCTTGTACAAAGAATCAATAATAGAGGAGTATAGGGGAAAACCTACTATTGCATGCTATGGCCTATATTTAACAGGAACACATCACCAGTACCACAGCAATACTGGGGGCAAATAATTGGGGGAGGGAAGGAAAAGAGTTAAGGGGAGGTTTGGAATTTCTTTTTGGTGAGAATGTGTTCATTTTAAGCAATGAAAAGTGTCTAAAATTGAGAATGATAATGATTGTCAAACTAAGTGAGGATACTGTGAGACATGTATTATTTATTTTGGACATTATTCATGATGCTTAATGGATGGAAGTGGCTGAAGGATACAATGACTGAGAAGCAGAAAGGTGAACTGTGGGGTATAAATATGATGGAATATTGTGCAGCTACAGAAAGGAACAAGGTGAAAGCAAGCAACAAGGTGAAAGAACCTTGAGGACATTACATTGTACAAAATAATCCAGACACAAAAGGACAAATATCATGTGGTCTCTTTTAGAGAATACTTGTAAGAAAACTGGGGCCTAGTTGTATGCTCTTATCATAGTCACATTTATTCCTGAGCTTGCCAAACCCCAACCAACAGCATTCCTGTTAACCCTAAAGAAACCCAAGAAAAGTTGCACACACAAAATTTACTGTTCAGAAACCTAAAACCTTCAGATGGTTCCTAGGCCAGATAAATCCCGAAACACAGAGGTGCCAGTCTCTCCAAGAACATCAGCCAGTTCCATCCCCTTATCCCATATTGTTTTTGGCACCCCTTTTCAACAGGAAAAATGTTAGAATGGGCATAACCCAAATTTCCTGAAAGATTTCAACAATTTCCCTGACAGAAGGATCAAAGGTAAAAGCGGAATTATAATAGAGACGCTAGGATTAATAAATGTGTATGACTACTGAATCATTATATTGATATTTCTTTTTAGTCTTCAGTGTCTTAGAGCAGTTAGAAGGAAAAACCTGAAATTGTGGAACTATAACCTATGCCAAACTTTGAAATCTGTTCTATAACTACGTGTTAAAATGTACTTTGAGGGTGGGCCATGGTGGCTCAGCAGGCAAAGTTCTCACCTGCCATGCCAGACCTGGGTTCAATTTCTGGTGTGTGCCCATGCAAAAAAAAAAAAAGACGTACTTTGAAATTGGTTGCTTTTTTGTATATATGTTTGTGCTGGTTTGAAATTGTTGTGTAACCCAGAAAAGCCATGTCCTTTAATCCTGATTCAATATTGTGGATTGGAAACTTTGATTGGATTACTTCCATGGAGATGTGACACATCTAACTATGGATGTAAATTTTTGATTAGATGAAGATGTTACTATGCCCATTTAATGTGTTTCTTAATGAGTTTACTGGAGTCCTTTAAAGGGGAAGCATTTTGGGAAGAGCTCAGAGCTAACAAGAGACCCAGAGATTTGGAGATGCAAAAAGACATTGCCTCTGGTGAAGCTGTTTGAAACCAGAAGCCAAAGACCCCAGCAGACGTCAGCCATGTGCCTTCCCAGCTGACGGAGATGTTGTGGATCCATTAGCCTTTCTTTACACTTTTATGGCCTTAGAACTGTAAACTTGTAACTTAATAAATTCCCTTTTTAAAAGACATTCCATTTCTGATATAGTGCATTCCAGCAGCATTTAGAGAACTAAAACACTCAGCAAATCCCTCACCTATCTTGATGGAACCTAATGATCTTAACTGCAATGTGAGTAAATCCATCTGCTATCATCCTCTGGGGAATTTTAACTAGCCTACTTCAGACTTTTAAAAGCTTGCTGTCCTTTGTTTCAAATAGTTAAGTTAAGTTAAGAAATTGGTTTCTGTTCTCCTCCACCAAAGCAGGCCCTGAATAAAGTCATCCTTGCCTATTAAAAAAAAAGGAAGAAAGACTTCAAATCAGAGATCTAACCTCAAAATGGGACGAACTAGAAAAATTAGAGCAAACTAAACCCAAAGTGAACAGAAGGAAGGAAATAACAAAGAGTGGACATGAATGAAATTGAAAACAAAACACAATAATCAACAAAACCAAATTTTCTTTGAAAAGAAAAGTAAAATGGGCAGACATTTAGCTAGACTGACAAAGAAAACAAGAGGGAAGATACAAATAACAAAAATCAGGAAAGAAAAGGGGGACATAACTACCAATCCTGCTGAAATAAATGGGACTATAAGAAGATACAATTAACAATATGCCAATAAATTAGTTAACTTAAATGAAATGGCCAAATTCTTAGGAACAACAAACTACCAACATGGACTCAAGAAGAAATAGAAGATCTCAACAAACCAATTATCAATAGAGATTAAATCAGTGATCAATAACTTCCCAACAAAGAAAAGCACAGGACGAGATGGCTTCACAGGGGAATTCTACTAAATATTCCCAGAAGAGCTCCAATTCTGCTCAAACTCTTCCAAAAAATTGAAGAGTAGGGACCCCCCACACTCATTTTAAAAGGCTAACCTCACCCATATACCTAAGCCATATAAAGACGCAACAAGAATAGAAAATTACATACCAATACCTCTTATGAATTTAGATGCAAAAACCCTGAGCAAGATACGAGCGAACTGAATCCAACAATATATTAAAATAATTACACACCATGGTCAAATGGGATTTGTCCCTGGTACACAAAGTTGGTTCAACATAAGAAAATCAATTAAGGGCGGGCCGCGGTGGCTCAGCGGGCAAGAGTGCTTGCCTGCTATGCCTGAGGACCTCGGTTCGATTCCCGGCCCCAGCCCATGTAAAAAACAAACAAACAAACAAAATATAATAAAACAAGAAAATGTTTAAAGATGTTTCCCTTTCTTCCTCCCTTCCTTCCTTCTATCCTTCCTTCCTTCTCTGTCTTTCCTTCCCTTTAAAAAAAAAAAAAAAAAAAAAAAAAAAAAAGAAAATCAATTAAGGCGATACATTACCTTAAGAGAATGAAGGGGGAAAATATACATGGTCATCTCAATTGATGCAGAAAAGGCATTTGACAAAATATAGCAACTCTTCTTGATAAAAATGCTTAAAACACTAGGAATAGAAGGAAACTTCATCAATATGATCAAGGACATATATGAAAAGCCCACAGCTAACATCCAACTTAATGGTGAAAGGCTGAAAGTTTTCCCTTTGGTATAAGGAAAAAGACAAGGACGTCCACTGTTGCCACTGTTATTTAACATTGTCCTGGAAGTTTCTGCCAGAGAATTTAGGCAATAAAAAGAAGTAAAAGGCATCCAAATTGGAAACGAAGTAGTAAAACTTTCACTATTTGCAGATGAAATGATTCTATATACAGAAAGTCCTGAAAAATCCACACCAAACTCCTGGAACTAATAAATGAATTCAGCAAAGTGATGGGTAACAAGGTCAACATTCCAAAATCAGTGTTTCTATACACAGGTAATGAACATCTGAAACAAGAAATCAAGAAAAAAAATCCATTCACATTATCAACTAAAAGAATTTAATATCTAGCAATAAATCTAACCAAGGATGCAAACAACTTGAACACAGAAAACTACAAAACAATGCTAAAAGAAATTAAAGAGGACCTAAATAAATGGAAGGACATTTTGTGTTCATGGAATGGAAAACTAAATATCGTTAAGAACTATCCGAAGCAATTTATATTGCTTCCCAATAAAATTCCAATGCAATCCCAATAAAAATTCCAACAACCTTCTTTGCAGAAATGGAAAAGCCAATCATCAAATTTATATGGAAGGGTAAGGGGCCCCGAATAGCTAAAGCCATCCTAAAAAAGAAGAATGAAGAAGGTGACTAATACTTCCTGATCTTAAAACTTATTACAAAGCCACAATATTCAAAACCGTGTAGTACTGGCACAAAGACAGACATGTGGACCAATGGAATCGAACTAAGAACTCAGAAATCAGCCCTACATTTTTGGCCAATAGATTTTTAAAAACTTTTTTATTGTATAGTATAACATATATACAAAGCAAAGAAATAAAAAAGCAGTAGTTTTCAAAGCACTCTTCAACAAGCGGTTACAGGACAGATCCCAGAGTTTGTCATGGGCTACCAAGCGATCAGATTTTTCCTTCTAGCTGCTCCAGAATATAGGAGACATAACTCCAGAATATAGAAGACATAAACATTTTTTATCATCACAATCAACTTTTTTCCTTCTTTCTTTTGTGAAAAATAACATATATACAAAAGAAGCAATGAATTTCAAAGCACAGCACCACAGTTAGTTGTAGAACATATTTCAGACTTTGACATGGATTACAATTCCACAATTTTAGGTTTTTACTTCTAGCTGCTCTAAGACACTAGAGACTAAAAGAAATATCAGTTTAATCATTCAGCATTCATATTCATTTGTTAAGTCCTATCTTTTGTGTATAACTCCACCATCACCTTTGATCTTTGCATCCCTCTCTTTAGAGGTGTTTGGGCTATGATGGCCAATTGATTTTTGACAAGGTAGCAAAGACCACTCAATTGGGAAAGAATAGCCTCTTCAATAACTAGTGCAGGAAAACTGGATCTCCATGTATAAAAAAAAAGAGAGAGAGGATTCCCTCCCTAACACCATATATAAAAATCAACTCAAAATGGATCTTTAGACTAAATATACGTGCTAGAACTATCAAACTCTTAGAAGAAAACATAGGTAAGCATCTTCAGGACCTTGTGTTTGGAATGGTTTCTTAGACTTTACACTCAAAGCAAAATCAACATAATAAAAAACAGATAAATGGGACCTGGTCAAAATAAAATAACTTTTGTTCCTCAAAGTACTTAATAATGAAAATAAAAAAGACAACCTACACAATGGGAGAGAATATTTGGAAATCACATATCTGATAAAGGATTAATATCCAGAATATAAAAAGAAATCCTTCAACTTAACAATAAAAATGCAAAGAAATCAATTAAAAATGAGAAAAGATGAACAGACATCTCTCCAAAGATTTACAAATGGCCAGAAAGCACCTGAAAAGTTGCTCAATATTATTAGCCATCAGGGAAATGCAAATGAAAAGCACAATGAGATATCATTTTACAAATGTTAGAATGACTGCTATTAAAAAATGGAAAATGACAAGTGTTGGAGAGGCTATGGAGAAATAAGAATACTCATTCATTACTGGTTGCTATGTAAAATGGTGCAACTGTAGTGGAAGACAATCGGACAGTACCCCCAAAAGCTAAGTATACAACTACCGTATGACCTGACAATCCTGATACTAGGTATATACCGAAAAGAAAGCAGGGGCACAAACAAACATTTGCACACAGATGTTCATAGCAGTATTATTCACAATTGTCAAAAAATGGAAGCAACCCAAGTATTCACAAACTGATGAATGCATAAACAAAATGTGGTATATACATACAATGGAATATTGTTCAGCATTTAAGAAGAATGAGGTTCTAATACATGTAACACCATGGATGAACCTTGAAGACATCATGTTGAGTGAAATAAGCCAGACACAAAATGACAAATATTGTATCATCTCATTGTTTTGAAACAATTAGAATAAGCAAACTTTTAGAGTCAGAATCTAGAATATAGCTTCCCAGGGATCAGAGTGGGGATAGGGAATGGGAAGTTAAGGCTTAAAATGTACAGGATTCCTATTTGGAATTTTTTTGGTAGTGGATGGTGGTGATGGCAGCACAAACTTTGTGAACACAATTAACAGCACTGAAATATATATCTGAATATGATTAAAAATGGAAATGTTAGATTATATATATAGTAACATAACAAAAATTAAAAACAAATCCATTGAAGTACACTAAACAGTGAACCCAAAATTAAATCATGGGCTTTCATAAACAGTACAATTATAAAGATGTGCTATCATCAATTCTAACAAATATTCCATACCAATGCAAGGTGATGGTAGTGGTGCAATATATGGGAATCCTGTATTGTATGCATGATTGTTCTGTAAACCTCGAACTTCTCTAATTTTTTTATCACTTACTTTTTAAAAATTTTTCTTATTTTTATCAATAGGTTGAACCCTCAGTCTTGGGATTTGTTCATATGAAACTTATTCCCGCAAAGGATAGGCTAAGCCTACTTAAAATTAGGCCTAAGAGTCACCCCCAGAGAATTTCTTTTGTTGCTCAGGTGTGGCCTCTCATCCAACACAGCAAGCAAACTCACTGCCCTCCCCTACTCTATGTGGGACATGACTCCCAGGGGTGTAAACCTCTCTGGCAATGTGGGACAGAAATCCTAGAACAAGCTGGGACTCAGTATCAAGGGATTGAGAAAACCTCAATTGAAAGGGGTAAGAGAGAAATGATACAAAATAAAGTGTCAGTGGCTGAGAGATTTCAAATAGAGTCGAGAGGTTATCCTGGAGGTTATTTTTATGCATTATATAGATAACCCCTTTTTAGTTTAAGGTGTATTAGAGAGGCTAGAGGGAAGTGCCTGAAACTGTAGAGCTGTGTTCCAGTAGCCATGTTTCTTTAAGATGATTGTATAGACTGTGTGATTGCAAAAACTCTGTGTCTTATGCTCCTTTTTCTACGGTATGGACAGATGAGTAAGAAATATGGAGTAAAAATAAATAAGTAATAAGGGGAACAAATATTAAAATAAATTGGGTAGAGGGAAATACTAGTGGTCAATGAGAGGGAGGGGTAAGGGGTATGGTATGTATGAGTTTTTCTTTTTATTTCTTTTTCTGGAGTGATATAAATGTTCTGAGAAGTGATCATGGTGATGAATATACAACTATGTGATGATATCGTGAACCACTGAATGCACAACAAGTATGAAATGTTCATACGTTAAGAATGTTTGTATTGTATGTTGATTGGCTTTATTAATAAAATTTTTTAAATTTTTCTTATTTTTAATTTTTTATTGATATACATTTATTCACATCGAATGTAATCATCCAAAGTGTACAATCAATGGTTCACAATAGCGTCATATAGCTGTGTAATTAAAATTTTTTTTTTAAATGAAGGAAATTGGATACAGGAAGAGAAGCCATGGGGAACAGCCAGAATCTGGAAGTCTTTGGGACCCAGAAGAGAAAGGATATGATGCCACCATATGGATGGCCATGCAACAGAAAAGCCAAGGACCAAGTACTGCCCCAGAGTGCAACAGTCTTGGGGGAAGGGTGAGTGATGAAAAAGCATCACCTTGCCAGTGGCTGGATTTTCAACTTCTCTTAGCCTCAAAACCTTAAGCTAATAAATTCCTGTTATTTAAGCCATCCCATTGTATGGTATTTGTTTCAACAGCTGGGAAACGAAAACTCCTTTACAGGAGTTGATCCCTAATAATTATCTGGCATCCTAAACTCCACTTCAGCATCTTCTAACAGTGAACTCAACTGGGCAAACTGCATATCTCCTGCTTTTTCCAGTACACCACTCTGCCCTGGCACAAATGCAGGAACTGGAAACGCTTTGCTTTCAGCAGTTTATTTAGAAACATGCCTTAATATATACCCAGAGGAAAAGATTTAAAATAACTCATGTTTTATGGGGGAAAAGTCCTTATGCTAGATGCAAATATATATTTTTGTACTCATTAAAACCACATGAAAGTATATTACGCATTTTAAAAGGTTGATTACCTCAAAACCAAAAATGCCCTCCAGACTCTCTGCTGATATAACCAACATTTATGAACATCTATAGTAGCTCTCCAGATTGTCTTTTATTTCTATTATATGGAGAGGAGATGTTGTTTTGTATAATCTTGTATAAACATATAAATTTTAAAGAGAACATTTTGTCTAGTTATTGAAGATATTTTAATAAAGACATCCTGAAATACCATTTTTCAAGAGTCGTTTCAGTTATTAATGAACGGAGTACGATTCCTGTTTGGTGACTTTGAGCAACTTACTGGGGCAAAAGAGAAAGAATAAGAGGAAAACATATAAATCACCAAGCCTCATTAACACTTTCTAAACAACAAGGGGGCTTCACAGCCATTTTTTCTCAAAAGGTAGTTAGCTTTCAATGAAAACACTTTAGGAGGCAAAGATTCCAAGGAAAAATAAATATTGAATGACATTATGATAAATAATTTTGAATTATAAATATATCAGACCCCAAAGCTACAATGAATTCTGATCAAAGAGTCCTGGCTGTTTTTCAGTTTGGTTGCATTGGTGCTACACACATACTTTCTCTGGAGCTTCATTTAGAGAGCTGTGAACTGGATTTCATAGTTCGATTTTTTAAGGTTATTAATAGTTAATTTAATTTCATTGCCATAAGAACAGGATGCTGTGTTCTTCATGCAGACCTAGTAACCTACCATCAGAAGACATATGCGTCTTTCCAATTATGAAATGAATTTTTACAGCTCATCTCAGTCATTATGAGATGACTGACTCAAGCTGAGTTCAGATTGCAGTTATAATCCAGCTTGTCTTTGGCAAAGTTAAATAACCTTTATGGTGATTGAACCTATGATAGCTCATTACTGTCCACCCAAAAGGTAGCGTGATATAATGGAACAAGCATCAAGTACTGAGTTGGACAGACTGGGTTTGAACTCCAGATCTACCAGATATTGTGTAAGTAATTTAATATCTTTGAGGCTCAGTTTCCTCATCTATAAAATGAATGATGATCAAGGATTTTTGCATGGATTACACAAGACAATGTACATGGAAGTGTGTGACACATAAAGTTTTGTAACTAGGATCTAACCTATAGTCAAAATGCTGGCTAGAGTTCTGGTGACACAAGGAGAATCTCTCAGGTATGTGTCCTGTCGTGGTCTGGAATATACATGACAGCACCTGTTGTGGGGCAACGGGCATGTGCTTAAAGGCAAAATAAATGCTCCAAGGATACCCCAGAACATATCCTCAGACCCAGGTGTAAGCTGTCTCCTGGGAAATGTCAATCTGAGCCTAATATAACACAACAATCATCAAAAAGCGAGATATGAGCAAAGGTGCCATTGAGAGAGAGAGAGAGATCCTAAAATCAGAAGCTCTTTCACTAAACAGGAGACATCACCTTGGTACTTAGTATGGAAAGGAGAGTACACCTACACCATGGGTAACTACAGCTTCAGTGTCTTTTGAGTACAAAGAACAAAATACCATGACTTATTTTTATCTGAGCAGTGGTAGCAGCGGGTCCCCAGCTGCGCAGCTGGGGAAATGAAAAATACCATAATAGCCTCTCTTGTCGCCATTCCTTTTTCCCACAGGAGCAATATAGCAGGGCTTTCTTGCCCCTTCTGATACTCTGCTGGGGCCAGGGGTCAGCCTTCCCTGGACCTGATTGGAAGCATGCTGGATAGATCCTGGACGAAGGATTTACAGATTTACAGAAGCTGTCCTGAGGCCAGAGGGCCCATCACTAGAGATTTATTGCTTTGGCTTAAGGTTTCATATAACAGTAAAATCAAAGCATCCTCCCCACAACTTGTGCCCCCTTCCCAAATATATACACACATCTTTCATACACATATTCTGAATGAGTTTATCATATCATCTCCAGAGAACACAATTTGAGGGACAGTAAGTGCAAAGAGCTTGGTGAGGGTAGTAGCTGGAAAGAGACAGAAGGAATTGGTCAACTTCCTATTATCAGTTATATGTAATGATAATAACAACAACAGTTGTGACATTTATTGACTACTTTCTCATGCAAAGACCTTTACATATATGATCTCATCTAATCTTCCCAACAACACTATCTACTAACTCCATTTTACAAGATGAGGAAACAGCCACAGAGAATTAGACCCTTGCCAAAGTTCACAGGGCTCGTAGGAGGATAACCAAAGTCTGTGTGCTTCATCTTTATGCATCCTTGGAGAGAGGAGCAATTGTGGTGTTTCTTTTTCATACATCTCTTTAAAACCACACCGTTCACAGCAGACTTGGCTGGATATTATGACCAAAATATCTTAGGACGTTTGTTTCCAAACAAAAATGATGGCAGCCAAAGGGACAATGGCACCAGCAAAATTCTTTTCTGCAATGTGTTATCTGGAACGTGGCTTTTATGTCATAAGCATTCTATTCTCCGGTCTATCTGCAAATGAGCAAAAACGTTGGGATTCACGGTAGTTTTCAGAGGAGAACCTCAAATGGGACTTTAAAAATCAGAAACAATATCCTAGTGCTCTAATTCATTGCTATTAAGAGTCCTCTTTGAAGCCCTGTAAATCTTCCACATTCACATTCCAGAAATGTACTCAATCCCCAACACTCACCCCGATGCTTTGCCTGGAAAATCCTTCTTATCCTTCAAGGCCCTGCTCAAATGTCACCTCCTTTATGAAGCCGTTATTAGCCCCACAGGCAGAATTAATTGATCCTCCTCTGTGCTCTCATAGTACTTTACATTAGCAGTGCTAGTATACCACATTGTTTTTGTTAGTTTTGTAAGTAAGATCCTTGAGGTCAGAGACCTGTCTTGTCAATAAATCCTTTTATTCCCATATCCCAAGTCTAGGACATACCATATTCTCATCAATCTCAGACTCTATTGATTGTAAGATACACCATTATTTTATGACTCACTAAGAAATAAAAAAACACTGACAATTATATGATGACATGCCATCAATTTGAAGATGTGTCCCAAATTCCAGGATGTCAAAATGTCAAAAAAAAAATGTGCCTTAGAATTGATGAACTAAGGTAATAAGTGCTTAGCAAATGTTTACAGGGCTGTACTGTAAATTCAACTTGGAGCAGATATTCCTAGATCACTGTGACAGCCCATGCTTTTAAATAAGGAATTGTGAGTTGGTGGTGAGTGGTGTGTTCTTGCATACTGACTTCAAATATTTCACCCTCTAACAGATTAAAGGGATGAGTGTCTTGATGTGCTTTCCCTGTCAAAAAAATATCTCCACGTCCCACATCCAATACACTGGAGGGTACAGCAACAATAGATTCTGATCAAAACTGGGGGACACCTAATGCAGTAAATGAGAGTGATTGTAGAGACAGTGGGACAGAATATTTGTGTCTGCCTTGATTCTGGTTCTTTAAGACAATTCAACCCACTGTTCTTCTCATCTGCTGATGAAGAGGAACAGTAACTGCCCAGATATCTTTTAGCTAATTCCAGACCCCTTTTTTATTCTGATGTAATTCCTTCCTAGCTCCAAGGCTCTGTGACCTTGCATTCCATTTCTCTCTTGGTCTTATGTACATATATTTCTATATGTACATGTATATACATAGTTATATGGTTTCCCTGGTTGGTGTCTGGGCCTGGGCTTTCTATAGGGCCTTTCCATAGAGCAGGCCTTGCTAGGGTTCAGCCTCCCCAGCTGTCTCTCATCAATAACCTGTGTTTCAATTTTATCCTAGGAAATACGACCCACCCCACCCCAGAGCTGGGCTAAGCCAAGCACTTGTCTTTCTTGACCTCCCTTCACTACACTTCTGCCCTCCGGCCCCAGCATATGCACACTCACAAAAAATAAACTAAGTTGTCACTGAAAACCTTAGATATACTGTTGGTTGCAGAAATTCTCCTGGTTTAAAAGCTCTTCTTTGAAAACTGAAATATACTGAGAGGCTGAAGCCTATTGGCCATAAACAATTTGGGAAATATCTTAAACACGTAAGCTGCTCTGCACACTAGCAGTCAGAGAATGAGAGTATAGATGGGACAAGGACAAAGGGATAACTTTTAAGGGAAGTGATGAGGAAGAGAGTCAAATAGGACAAAGAGTTCCTAGTTTTCTGTTGTGCCTGGACTCTTGGTGGGAAATCAGTGAACACCAAAATCCTGAAAGTCATCTCTTCCGCCAAAGCAGGCTGCCAAGTGCCTCAGTTAAATTAGAGGGACTAAGTCGGAAAGCTCCAAAGATTCTCGTTTTCCATTTCAGTTCAGTCTTCCCAGGCCAGTACAGCCGTGCTAAAGCTTTAGGTCAGATCAGTTTCTCTCCATCCAGTGCCCTCCCAGACTTGACTGAGTAAAGAAGAAACAAGGAAAAGGAAGGGAAATAACCTCCCTTACTCCTTCTCCTAATTTACTATTGACATCTATTTGTTCCTTTAGAAAGGAACCTGCTAATGTTTCCTTTGAAAGGTGGTCCTGCAAAGTGGGTTCCCCAAGGTATTAGAGCTGAATGCCTCTAATGCCATAGGAGTTTTACTTCCTCACAAGGTCAGTTACACGTGTAAATAAAATCGCTGAGGTGAAATCACAGAATATCAGAGATGAACAGAATCTTGATGATAGATCTACTCCCTCATTTTATAAATGAGGACTTTGAGGCATAGGTTAATTAGCTAGTTAATGGTAGAGCCAGTAGTGGAACCCAAGTGCCCTGACTCCCGGTCTGGGGATTTTCCCATCAGGATAAATACTGAAACAATTCAAACGTATTCCACCTTCATATTCAATAATCACCCTTGGTTCACTGGGCTTAAAAATATCATGGAAATAGAACTCCAATTACAAAACATTTTGATGATTGGTGCAAAGAACCAACTGGCACATAAATTTCCCCCAAAGGATTGAGTGTATGTATATACTTTTTACTCTTTTTAAGTATAAAATAAATGATCATTGCTGGGTTTACTGTGGCTGGATTACTATATAAATCAAGCCAGCTCACTGAACTGTGTAAATCAAGCCAGCTTGCTAAAGCTTTACCTAGATGACATCCAATACCTTTCACAACAGTTCTGGCTAGCTGGTGGTGTAAGCTAGGCAGGAAGTCTATCAATTTTTCCCTGGTTGAATTTTGGAAGAACTGTGTAAACAACGCCCCTTGCTGGTGAACACAAGAAAATGCAAAAGTCATTGCCGACAAAAGCAGGGCTCCTGCAAAGGTCACACAGCAACCTCTCTAAGCCGTCTTCTAGTCTATGGGAACTGTGGCCAGGTCAAAGGAGAACATATGGGGAAAAGCAGCAGGGGGAAGTAAAAACTGCATTTTTTTTTGAGATGTTTACATATGCCTAATTAAGGTTAGGACATAAAGAAAGCAGATACATTTTTGGTGTCCCACTGAGTTTGAACAGGCAGCTACAGGACCCACAGACACATATTATGCTTATACACATAAACAAAATTTTTATTGTTAACATCAGTGAACACAGATATCAGAATATTCACGTGCCAAGGACATGTTGCTCACAAGATCACAAAATGGCTGTTATTTGTATTCAAAAATGATTCAGTGAATCATTATGTGTCTAATGAAGCATAAAAATAACAAAATGATTTCTGAGGCTTCATTTCCATTTGGACTCTCGCAATAACTTCATTAGAAAGAAAAAGCAGAAGCTTTGAAGTTAACATCTACATGTTTAACAGATACTCTGATTCACCAGAAATGAAAATTATATCCTGTTACACACATTTTAAGTAGTAGACAAAGAAAGGACAATAAACACATTTGGCTCAATGACTTGCCTAATGAAAGGCTTTTTCCTTTTTTTTCAAGTTTTAAAAACAATCCCCTGTAAGGTGGTCAAGGGTACTTGATGTTGTTACTGCAGCAAAGTGTTCTCTAAGCAACTCCAAGGCTCTGTTATTTCTTGCTTGCAGGGTCTTCTCTGCCCTCAGTTCATTCTTGATGGCATCGAGCTCTCCGCGGATCTTTTCCATTTCTAATTCATAATATAACTTCATTTCTTCTTTTAGGAGTACATTTCCAACCTCAGTCTGACGCTTTAACTTCCTGATGGTTTCTTTTAAATCTTTGTTCTCTAGATTCAACTTCTGAATGACTTCTTTGGCTTGCTGGAGCTCTTCAGTTAAGTTTTTTACATTCGTGGCTTTTTCAGACAGGTCATTTCTTAAAGCTTGAAGCTCCTGGTCATTCTTCGAGGCATCCATTCCTGTTTCTTGAAAATTTAGAGGTTTTGTAGAAACTTCTTTTTTGGAGTTCAAAAGTTCTTTTTCGGCATTTTCAAATTCCTCTTCTATTCTTTTGCATTTCATATTAAGTTCTTCCAGCTCTGCATTCAAAAGGTTTAGACGAAGTTTTGGAGACATTCCTTGGGTGATTTTCTTCCTTGTGTCTCGCCGGCGTGGAGTTGGTAATTCCTTTGTACTCCAGGCAGAACTATTTTCTGTGCTTTTAAAGCTTTCTTCGGTTGCAACATCCAAATTAGTTGCTTCACAGGAGGCAGGATTTGTGTCTGCTTCATTCTTTGAAATGTTTATTTTTCTCCCTCTTAACTTTGGTTCTTGTTCTTTTTCATTTCGTTGGGAAATATAGTCTTTTCTCTTATATTTATTTTTTTCTTGAAACTTTCTACTGGACAAATTAAAAATTTCTTCCATTCTCCTGGTCTTATCTGAAGTTATTTGTTCTGAAGAAGATTCAGACTGAGAAGCCTGTCTTAGCAAATCCTGTGAACTAACACAAGGAGTAAACATATTCTTCTTCCAGTGTTTTCTTCTAGTATCCATTTCTTCAGGAACCTCTTTCAATTTCTGGAAAAACAGTTTAAATCAAGACAAATTATTTACAGTGGAAGCTAGTGTAATAGAAAGAACTAAGAATGTTGTCTCTCCCTCTAAATCATTGAGTGACTTCAGCCTCAGTTCCCTCATTTATAAATCGAAAGTGTTGAACTAGTCAGGTTCTACAGACCCTTCCAGGTTAAAAATTCTTCAGTTCTGTGAAATATAAATTGACACCTCTGGTGTCAATTATTACAGGCAGAAAACAGTTCTATGAGAAAGCAACTATATATATATGAAAGTAGACTGTTTTATAATAACAAAAACACTTTACAGTTAGTAGCTTAATATTATTAATACTTGTGCTTCCAACGTGTCTGATTTTTTTCTAGTTCTTTTGGGTTGAACTATTGTCAATTCATTCTTTAAAACATCAGAGCTTGATGCAATGTGAGCTGCTTTCGGTAAAGTATACCATGCAGACTTCCTTATGACTAACTGCCAAATGCCCTTCTGCCTTGACCTGTAAATTCCAGCTATTCCAGTCTTGGGCTTAGCCTTTAGGCAAGACTGCCAAGTGTATAAAATTCTATCCATTTTGATAGCAGTTAATGATGAGAACCCAATGTCAACAACTGAAAACATTAATGCCACCAAATGTGTTTTCCTCAAGAGACTGATTCCAAGTGTAGTTTTATACGTGAAAACTTCCCATATTCAATCAGTATGTAACCAACTTATCAAATTTATTTTTAAAATTCGAGGCTGATTGTTTTGATTCAAAAGGTGTATTCCCTAATCAAAGGGAATCCTTAACAGTTTTCCTAAACACTGATATATTTGTTTAAACATCAGTAACTACTTTCAAGGGAAAGGAGAAAGAAGGACCCAAGGAACAGTCGGAGGGGCCACCAGTTCAGTGCTTGTCTAGAATTCCTCTTTATGCTTCTGCTAGGTTTCATTCCATAAATTAAAAGGAAACAATCTACCATTTTCAGAGCTTAGATGTTTTGTTAAGGACCACAGAAGAAGACAGGAAAATGAAGGGCAGTAAGGAGAACTGCATGTTACTTGTAAAAGACAGAAAGGGAAAGGAGAAAGGTTTATAAAGCTGGAAAGTATGGAGAGGCAGAGTTTATAAAGCTGGAAAGTATGATGGAGAGGCAGAGTTTACTTAATTCACTTGATACATTAATTTACTTTAATTTATTTGCAGCATCTCTAATAAGAAAAATCAAAGTATGCCCGCAATTATTTTTCCTATGCATGCAAATGAACCTATATCTCTCGGCAATGAGAAAAACGCAGTTAATTATTTAACATTTTCTTTCTGATTAAGAGTAGTGAATGTTATTTGCAGAAATTTTGGAAAATTTAGAAAAGGACAAAGACCAGAAGGAAACTCTTATCATCCTATGGCCTCCAGATAACCACTCTTTGGTGTACTGCCACTTTAATGTTTTCTTTTAATCAACAGTAGTTTAAATAACACAGATTTTTCTTGCTACAGGCAATGAGGGAATAAACTTGATACCTACAGGGATCAAATATGCCTTTCCTCCCCAAAAAACAGGGAAGGGACTTAGTATTCCCACAGGTATAATCCCTACTGGCAACTATTTGGCTTTGAGGAAAAGTAAAGATATAAATATTATTAAAAGGAATTCTTTAGGGGTGGGGACTCAATGAAGGTGTTTTAAATGATTGGTTCAAAAGCCATAAGCCCAGCTTTATTAAAGTTTAGTCAGTCACACCACAGTGATAAACTCAGACTTGAAATTCACATCATATATTTCCTACTGGAGCATCATCTCCTTTTCCCTCTTGAAACAGTCCTTTTAGATTTTATTACTCTAGTAGTCACCACCCAGAAGCATCTATGATCCAACTGTTCTTAAAGGGAACAATCATCACAATCCTGGTTTTCCTCCTCTCTAGAAGCATGAATGCATGTAAGTGGGAATGATTGCAGCGACCATACAGAAATAGAAGATAAGAGGGTGATGTTAATTGTCACATATTTTAGCAGTCAAATTTTTACCAGATAATTCTGTAAAAGATAAAAATGCTTCTAATCAGGCAGCAATAGAAGACAGATTTACTATTCCTTTTACGTAATTCTAGATGAAAGACATTGGTGGAATTGATAGAGAAGGAGGTGAGCAGAGTGGCAAGGAAGGAGAGGTCACTGTATATCTGGAGAGAGCAGTAATGATAAACCTGAGATAAAGTCTGGGTATAGACAAAAGTAAAAATAGGTAACTCTTTCCATTAACAATTTTTCTCCTGGAAAAGGTGACTTCTATCTTCACCCCTCCACCCCCTGCTCCTTGCTTTAAAACTCTGGAAAATACATACACAAACACGTGTGTATGTTTTAACTTAAAAAAAAAAATACTCCACTACCTTTCTTCCCTGGGCCTCTGTACAATTTTTGGGTGTCAAAGGAAATGCCTTTCAATGAGCCCTATATAGCCAGTGCTTTCAATGGACCTGGCAAGAGCACGCTTATTTTATAACTGAGGCACAGAGAAGATGAGTGACTTGACCAAGACCACACATCAGTGAATAGTGAAACTGAGACCCTGTCTCCCAGTTCAGTGCTTGTCTACAATCCCTCTTTATTCTTCTGCTAGGTTTCATTCCACAAATTAAAAGGAACCCCACTATTTTCAGAGCTTAGGTATCTTTTAAAGGGCTACAAAAGGAGACAGGATAAATGAAGCAGGGTAAGGAGAATTGCATGTCACATATCAAAGGGCAGGAAAAGAAAGGAGAAAGGTTTGTAAAGCCTTTTGGAATTTCCCTCCCATGGCTTAGGCCTACACAGGGCAGGGTCAAGCGGTCTCTGAGCAGCTACTTTTTTTTTTTTTTTTTTTTGTGGATATGGGAAGGAGCTCTTTCACACTGACAAGACAGACTTTAAAGGCTTGTTCCCAAATCTAGTCACAAGAGTGTGGCAAATCCCGGATTGAGGGTTAAAAGCTGCCAGTCTCATTTTCTCTTTGCAAATTACGTTGTTTGTTTTTTATGCAGAACAAGTATGGCATTAGTATTCTCTGGCAAGGACAAGGACTATGCTTCTGGGCTTGGCACATTTTATGAGAGTATCCTTCAGAAACAATGGCACTCCTCTACCCTGGCGTGGCAGCCATTTTGCTCTCAATAAATTTGACTAGGTAATTTGCTGCAGTATAAGGCGAATCAAACCAGAAGCCATTGTTGAAAGTATAAGCACGCCTCTATAAAAGTGGGTCAGTTGTCAACATTTATTATTATAAGTGCCTACCCAAGACCACATCAGATGCTGAGAGACTGAAAAGGGGAGGGGAAGGAGGCCCAGAAGAAATGAAAAAATATAAAGAAACAAATAAGCCAGAACACAAGAAAACAATATAAATCATATGACAAAAATAACAATAAAAATCAGTGATCCCCAGAAGGCTCTAGAACTGCACTGTTAAGGCCTGGGTGTCTATATGACTGTGCCTATTTCATTTGTGTCTGACCTGAATTAATAGTAGGCTCTTGATGGTTCTAGTTAGCGCCTCACTGAAAATATCACCATTCATCTTGGATGACTTTCTTTTCTTTTTGCATTGGTAAAGTATTAGGGCAGTTTTCTGGACTTTGGGGTCTCTTGTTAAGGGAAGTGGTTTATATCTACCTAAAGAATTTGAGAACCACTGATAAATTGAAAATAAATTTATAATGTAATATAATGTCACATATAAACGTTGAGAGCTAAGCATAGGGTGATCATTGATTATGGATTTTTAGGTAGAACCATCCCATAAAAAATTTTAGGTGGTTGCATACCTATCTTCAAATAGCTCCAGAAAATAATACACACTATTCATGGTGAAAGGAAAAACCCAGGGAATCATCCTTTAGGAATTTTTCACAAAATCATCTCACTTTCATTTTATTCTATTGTATTGTATGGAATTCTCTTCTCTTATATTGTATGGAACCCTGGGGAATATACTCATATTAAGGAGGATAAGTGATAAAACGTGCAATTTAATCCTTTTTTTAAAAAGTTCTTATTTTATATCCAATACTTTAGGGGAATTTGACATAGAAAGATTTTTTTTTCTTGCCTTAAACCATTTACATTAGAATTTGATTTCAAATTTTCAGGGCTATCACTTTTGCATAAATTTGAATCTTCTTGAAAAATGCCATTATTCTTTCAGGCAGGGGTAGACAGACACCGGGAAACAGTTCTGGAAAAAATCCAGAGACTTCTTCCCCCAAGGAAGGAAGGAGTCTTCATAAGACTCTTCACAAAAGTCCTTCATCCCAAAGTTTGTAAATTTGGAATGATGGCTGGAAAACGGGAAAGGTTATCTCTAATCTCTGCTGGGCAACCTTCTGCCACTGCCCTCATGCCTTCAGCCCCCCTCAACTGCAGGTGGGGCTTTTAGTACCGCCTAGGGGCAATAAGGCAAGACAAAGGGCCCCCTCTTAGCCCAAGGAACTTTCTCCCATTATTTCTGGATGATTTCAGTTCTCCCGGCTCTCAGAAAAACTGCTGGGCCAAAACAGGAAAGAAAAAAAAAAAGTCTGCTACAATGAAAGTCACTGGCCTTGCTTCTTTGTTCAATTGTCCAATCTATTCCTACTTAAAAGTGGTGGTCCTCAATCCTTTTTTCTGCTTCCACTGTTCCCAGGCACAAAACACTGCCATCACTACCCTCTCTCTTTACAGGAGAAGATCTGACCTGCCCCCTCTAGGGGAACTTCTCCACTTCCCACTATCTTGAGAATCAATGACTTGCAGAAATCATCACATACCAAAATGAGATCCCAAATGAACTGTGTGAAGTCAAGATAGGTCAACATTTTTCACAGTACAAAATTGTGGAGAAGGAGAAAGAAGTTCTTGAGAAAGGAAGTGAGTGTTAGCTGTGGTGGAAAAAGGCTGAAGACATCAGAAATGTTGGCTCCCAGAATTTGGAACTATGTAAGAAATGTACCTACCTTCTGTGAGTCTCAGTTCTTCAGCTATAAAATTGAAAAAGGGACAATGTACTTACTTCACAGATGGTAAAGAGAAATGACTGAAAATGGAAATGGGAGAAATTTTAAAGTATACTATAAATAGCAGTTTTTGTTTGTTTTTGGTTTTCTTTACCCTCCCTTTGACCAGAAACAAGCCAGTTAAACAATCCAACTCTTCTCCAAAGTTGACAGTCTAAAGCCATCAGACCTTGGAAAAAAGGCCATAAATGTCATTTTGGAAAAAAAGATAGGTTTTATTAGAGTAAGCAGAGAATAACAAAACTTAAATCTTAATTTAACCTGTACCACCAGTAAAGAATTAGGCCTAACTTCTACATGGGTTTTTTTTGTTTGTTTTGCTTTTTTGCTTTTTTCTTTTGGTGTAAGGGCCAGGAATTGAACCCAGGTCTCCCCGGTGGCAGGACATTCTACCACTGTACTATTGTGCACCTTCCTATATGTTTCTGATGTCTCTAAACTCTTGGAGCTAAACTGAGTATTTTAGGCAGACAAGTACAATTTTTCAAAACTTAAGATGCTTGCATTTTTATCACCAATTGCATTACCTAGAAATTTCCAAATGCCCCATTGCTTTTCATAGCCCCCAAAACTTCTTAGAAATATTATAATTAGAGTATCAGTTTGAAGATTAGCCGAGATGACCCCGTATTCTTGAGTTTTTCCTGTGCTTCTATATATTTCGTACATGCCTTTTCTATACCCATACTCTGAGATCTTCTGGACACAGTTGGAATATTTTACTCATCTTTATATCTCTGGCTGCTATCTGACGCATAGTAGCCCTTAACAGATATTTGCTGATTGTAAGATCCTTAAGATCCTTCCTGACAATTCTATAATGCTTTGATTCTAACTGAATTTTTCAAAAAACTTATAATTTTTCCCCAGACTTCTGAAGTTTGGGGGGTGATATTTCAGGGAAAGGCCATTCATTTTTCGCATGAGTTTTGAGTTATTTGACGTTTTCAGGACACTTTGCTGTTATATTTATATGAGGCCTTCTTAAAAATGTACAGACAATTCAGACTGATGATCTGGTTACCAAGCTGATGATAATATTGGGTAAGATTCGGTGCTTCCAAACACCCATTACAAGATTAGCAGCCAACGTAAGTGTACTTACAGTTCCTGAAGTCCAAGGTCTTACATTGGATTCTATTACTTCACTTTCCCAGTTTGAACTGAAAAAAAAAGCAACCCCCCCACCAAATAATCAGTAGATATAATTAACCAGAATGTCCAAACCCATGTCCATATCTAAGAAGTATATTAATTTTACAAGTGATATGCTTAGAATCTCATTTTGTCTGCCTGAAACGAGAATGCCAGGCACTTAAAGAGAGGAGCGCTCTCCTTATAACTTGTCAACACATCTTCTGAGCCATTATGCCATCAGGTCTTCCTTCCCCAAGCAACACAAATATCACAGACAAGAATCAGGGCAACATCTCAGCCAACACAGTATCTCCTTGCCCTTAGCACCTATGGAACAGAGGAGCGCGGCTGCAGCGCCAGAAGCTTGCTTGTTATTAATGAGCATGCCAAGAGCCACGTTAGCAAAGGGCTGGAGCCCGGGCCTTGTCTTTTTCCCTCCACAGTACAGAGTAAGGTTTGTTGCCTTTTTTTTTTTTTTTTTTTAATATTCAAAAGGAAAGCGATCCCGAATTTTGCCTTCATTTTTCAGGGACCTAACATATGGGTGGAGTGTCCACTTCACCAGATAAACTGTCTTCTCTATTGTTTGGCAGATAACGGGAGGGAAGCAAAGTACCACTGAAAACTGGGCCCGGACAAAGCTTATTACCCTGAATTCTTTGTTATGAGCGTGAAAGTGTTCCTTCTAGAAGAAAAGCTATGGAGTCACATTAATTCCGAAGGTATGGGAGGCGCATTCCTGCTTTAAAACTAGATGTGCATAAGCACGGTTTTTGTTTGTTTGTTTTTTTGTTTTTGGCGGGGGTGGTTTCTCAGCAAACGGCTAACTGAAACTCCTGCCATTGCCGATTGGCGCGGGCGGAGAGAAAGTGTTCCGAGTCCCGACGCTGGCCCGGCGGTCTCCACCGCAGGTGACACCTTCCACCTCCCCAATCCCTGCCGTCTCGCTGGCAGCGGGAGGGGCCTGCACCCCTCTTTCTTCGACACCCCACGCGGCCCCTGCTCCCCAACGCTCGCCAGCTCCCGGCCCGGGGCGAGGAAATCCCGCAGACGGGTGGGAATCCCCGGTCTCCCCGCGTCCCGGAGCCAGGGGAGAGAAGGGGCGAGCCCGGGGGAGCCCGGGCTTTCCCTTCCGCAGACCTACCTGGAGGCGTGGGTGCGCTCGGACGAGCCCGGTCCTCTCTTTCCCGAAGCCCGCCACCACAGGCGGGCGGCGGCCCTCGGCTCCGCGCTGGCCACGGCGACCGGGTCCGGCCAGCTCCCAGCCCGAGCCTCCGCAGTGCAGCGCCAGCGCGGGCCGCGCCGTCACCTAGCAACCGGACGGTCCGATTTAAAGGGACCCGGGCTCGGCGGACTCGCGCCGTGGGCCGGGCTCTGCCCGCGCGGCAGTCACAGCCCGGCCGGAGCACTGAGCATGCCCGGTGGGGCGGGAACGGCGGCCGCGTCTGCCTGGCAAGAACTGGGAAATCAAACTGGATGGACCGCCGAGTCGGGGGGAAGGGGCGAGAAACCGCGATGCGGCCCCACCCACTGTGGGATTATTACCGAGGGTCCGGGTGACTCACAAAGCCACCTGGACAAAGCGATTGTACGCGGGGCGGCGGGGGACTGGGGGGTTGGGGGACCGGGGGTTGGGGGTTGGCTTGAAGAGGGAGTGGCACAAGGCAAATCCCTAGGCCTGTTCTTGAGTAACCTCACTTTGGGGAAGGTTTGTTCTGGAAGATCTTCCGGCTTTGCTTCAGGGTTCCTGACAATGTGGGACTTGCACCCGCCCCCCCCCGCAACACTTACCCCCCCTCCCCCCTCCTTACCCCCACCCAACCCTGCCCGTTAGCACAATGGTCTCGCCGGAATTCTGCCTCTGACTAGGTCTCTGATGGCCCTTGTGGTGTCAGGACAGCGTTGACCCCTCGCTGTGCCCCTCTGGCCATTGGGTTTTTTTGTTTTTTGGTTTTTTTTGCATGGACAGGCACCGGGAATCGAACCGGGTCTCCAGCATGGCAGGCGAAAACTCATGCCTGCTGAGCCACTGTGGCCCGCCCTAGCCGTTTTGGTTTTTATCTTAGATAGTACCATAGCTTCCTCGTTTATCACTTAGCAATTGCTCTAAACCATTTAAATTCTATTTGAATTTAAAACCTGTTAGGGGCAACTAGTTCTACACTACAGGCAGTGTAAAATTATTTCCAATTTTCAGTCCCCCAAACTACTCTCTTCAAGCTTCAAAGGTTGCTCACAACTTCCAGAACTTGGTTGAGGGCACAAGAAAACGTTCCTCATTATGTTATACATTTCAATCATGGTATTTTCTGAAATAAATAAATTATCTTCTCAGTTTTTGATTAGTTTCGTTGCCCAAACACCAAACTGGAAAACACACCCTGGCTGGAGTCTGTTATGAGCTATTTTGAGCCCCACAGATTTGGACCCACAACAGGGCCTGACCAAAAGATGGACCTGTCCCAGGGTGAGGAGCCTGAAACCGAGCTGCGCCGGGATGCCTGGAATAGTTATAATAGTGATTTTTAGGAAAGTCAGTATTTTCTATGAAGTGTAAGAGTGAAAGGAAATCTTGGCTCTGGGATTTTGGGGGAAAGGAGGTTTAAGCACATTAAAGAAGTGATACTGATTTATCAAGACCTAGCAAGGGAGTGACTTAGGAATAATACCAAGTCAAATTTCAAAACTTCAAAACTTCTTGGGGGAGTAGGCAATGGTGGCTTAGTGGCAGAATTCTTGCCTACAATGCCTAAGATCTGAGTTTGATTCCTGGTGCCCGCCCATGCAAAAAAACAAAAACAAATTTCTTGGGAACTGGATCTAACAGGCGTTTGGGTCCTGGCAAGGTTGTGCTCAGGTGCTCTGAGGCTGAATTTTTTCTCCTTTATCCTCCTTAGGAAACCAATGACAACAAGAGTTAGAGTAGGAAGAGGCCTAATGTCCAAGGGTATTTTATTAGGGACCCCCTAAGTATCAGGTGGTGGGATTCTGACAAAACTTCTTTCCTCGATATTGAGTCTCCATAGTGCCTCGCATTTATCGTGTGTATTTTGCTTTAAAAGCCTTCAATTTGGTTTTCCTTTATGTAAGAGCCCTTATTAATGGAATAAAGGAATCTTTCCTAATTGCTTTGTGTCTCACTTTCCTCATTTACACAATGGGAGTGTTCATTATACCTAACTGATAGGAATGTTGTGAGGATCAAGTTAATGTTTTTAAAACCCTTTCAAGAATGTTTGACACAGAGTAAACCTCATGTAAATGTTTGCTATTATTTTTATTGTTATTATTATCTTGTCCTATAAATTCATGACCCTCCTAAATAAATGAACACACTGGTGAGGACAATTTGGGGTGTTCTCTGGATTGTGGAATCTGAGATCTTAAGATCCAGAATTCTAAACCTTGATTTAAGGTAGAGTTCCTGACTCCCACTAGGCTACCCTGATTACTTTTTTTTTTTTTTTACATGGGCAGGCATCGGGAATCGAACCCAGGTCTCCAGCACGGCAGGTGAGAACTCTGCCACTGAGCCACCATTGCCCACCCACATGGCCCTGAAAGAATGCATAAATTTGCTTCAATCCTGCTATAATTCCATTTTTAAATATGGTGGATCACTCCTTCATGTACACTCAATGGCAGACAATCAACAAAAATGATAGGGAGTTCTGTTATTCAAAGCTGTTGCAGACTTGGAGATCGGTTTTCAAATACAGAAGTCAGAAAACAGTTTACAGTGGGGACAACCAAACCAATAGGCCAAGCCCTCAATCTTGGGGTTTGCCCCTTTGAAACTTATCCTTGCAAAGGATAACTAGGCCTACTTAAAATTAGGTCTAAGAGGCACCCCCAGAGAACCCCTTTTGTTTCTCAGATGTGGCCTCTCTCCCTCTAAGCCAACTGTAGAGGTGAACTCACTGCCCTCCCCTGCTACGTGGGACATGACTCCCAGGGGTGTAAATCTCCCTGGCAACATGGGACAGAAATCCTGGGATGAGCTGGGATTCAACATCACATCAAGGAATTGAGAAAACCTTCTCGACCAAAAGGGGTGAGAGAAATGACACAAAATAAAGTGTCAGTGGCTGAGAGATTTTAAACAGAGCCAAGAGGTTATCCTAAAGATTATTCTTACGCATTATATACATATCCCATTTTTAGTTTATGGTGTATTAGAGTGGTTAGAGGGAAGTACCTGGAACTGTAGAGCTGTGTTCCAGTAGCCATGTTTCATGAAGATGATTGTATAATAATATAGCTTTTACAGTGTGACTGTGTGGATTGTGAAAACCTTGTGTCTGAGGCTCCTTTTATCTATGGTAAGGACAGATGAGTAAAAAATATGGATAAGAAATAAACAAATAATATAAGGTTAAAATAAATTGAGTAGATTGAAATATTAGTGGTCAATAAGAGGGAGTAGTAAGGGGTATGGCATGTATGAGTTTTTTCTTTTTTCTTTCTTTTGCTGGAGAGATGCAAGTGTTCAAAAAAAATCATCATGGTGATGAAGACACAACTGTGTGATGATATTGTGAGCCATTGATTGTAAGCATCTCAAGAATGTTTGTATGTCAAGAATATATGTTTTGTTTGTTGTTCATAATAATAATAATAATAATAATAAAGCGGTTTACCATCCTCCAGAAGCTCCATCATTACCAAGGCAACAAGGCTCTGGATAATAGTAGAATCAAATAGGCATACAATTGCCAAGATGGAAAGACTTGAAACATGGAGCCCAACCTTCTCATTTTACCCCCTAGAAGATCAAGACCCAGAGAAGTAATGTGATATATCCTTTGATCACACAGTAAAATAAGCTTCTCTTGATTGCCCTGGCAAATGATCCTTGCTTGAGTAGCCTCAAACCTGGGATATTTGGGGTGATGAAAAAACATACATTTATAGGCAGATATTTACATGTGGATAAATATTTAAATTATTCATTCAGATGATAATAGCTAACCTTTCTCACACGTTACATGCCATTTGTCAGCAAAGAATATATCCAGAATCTGGCAGCTTCTCACCATCTCCACTGTTAGCATCCTGATCCCAGCCCCCACTACAAAACCTCCTAACTGGTCTCTCGGTTTCTCCCCTTGCCCACCCACAGTTTATTCTCAGCACAGTCTCCTGTGAGGCCATTATAAAATATCAAGCCAGATCATGTTACTACTCAGCTCAAAAGCCTACAAGGTGGGGTGCACAGGTGGTTCAGTGGTAGAATGCGTGCCTCCCATGTGGGAGACCCAGGTTCGATTCCCAGGACCATGCACCACCAACCCCCCCCCCCCCACAAAAAAAAAAACACCTACAAGTGTTCAGAATTTGACTTACAGTAAAAGTCAAAATACAATAGCCTACAAGACCCTTCAGTATTTACATCGAGTACCCCACCCCAACCCACGATACTTCTGTGACCTCCTCTCTACCACAGGCCCTCTAGATGACTCCACTCCAATAGCACTGGCTTTTTTTGGTGTTTGGTGAACACCCTGGCATTCTCACACCATTAGGGACTTTGTTCTACCGGTTCCCTCTGGCAGGAATGCTCTTCCCCAAAATATCCATATATTTTCATCATCTCACTCAAGACTTTGTTTAAATCTAAGCTTCTCGGTGAGGCCTACCCTGATCATCCAACTTAATAATGACAGTTTTAGATCCTTCCAGCATTCCCACTACCACGTGCTCTGTTCTACTTTCTAAAAAATATTGGCATTTATCCTTTTTTAATATACTGTATTATCTTATTGTTTATCTTCTGCTGCCCCCTACCCCAAGCATTGTAAGCACCAAGAGAGCGGGGATCTTTGATTTACCTGGCACATAGTAGGTACTGAATAAATATTTGTTGAATGAATGAATTGACCACATACCATGTGCCAGGAGTGTTTCATATTTAACCCTCACAACAATAATCTAACGATGCAGGTACTATTATTCTACCCATTTTACAGATGAGAAAACTGAGCCACAGAGATGTTAAATAACTTGCCTAAGATCACACAATAAGTAAATTGTAGAGCTGGGGTTTGAACTCAGGCACATGTGGCTCTGGAGTCTCTAAACCACTATGTATCACTGACATATAAAGGGCATCTAACTATTACTGGTAGGGAGACCTGATAGCCAGTTCTTTTAGTTAGCTTGTGTGCTCAAGTAAATACCATGCAAAGGGTTGACTTAAAAATGGGAACTGATGCCAAACTAAGGCATCATCAGGGTGATGCTTTCTTCCCAAAGACCAGCATTCTGAGGCCGATTGTTGGTAATCCTTGCTCTTGGACTCTTCTGTTGCATGGCAGTGCACATGACACCCTCTCCTGACCTTGCCCTTCTCTTCCGGGTTCTGTTGATCTTCAGCTTGTTGCTTCCTGTAGCTTTCTTTCTGTCTGAATTTCATTCTGTTTATAAAGGACTCCAATATTAGGATTAAGACCCATCCTGATTGAGTTGGGTTATCCCTTAACTGAAACAACCTCATCAAAAGGTCCTACTTGGCGATGGGTTCACACCCACAAGAATGGATTAAGTTTAAGAACATGTTTTTTTCTGGGTTGCACATCCCCCAAACCACCATACTAGTTATCTCTTATTCTGACTTTCACTTTTTCCAATAGCAGGGATGAACAATAATAGTTTTTAAACTACTGATACATTATATTTTGCTAAAATATAGTTTGATAATGCTTGTTCAGACTCTGGAACCTATCTGTGTTCAAATATCAGGTCTACCACTTAGCAGCTATGTGGCCTTAAGGAAGTCACTTAACTTCTTTGTGTCCCATGCTCTTCATTGGAAAACTGAAAACAATTATATTATTCACTTCACAGTGTGGCTGCGAGGATAAATTAGTTAATATATATACAGCTATTAGAACAGTGATTGGTAAATACAACATGCTTAATAGATCTTAGACATTATTGGTAATAGTAGTGCTAGCAATAATAGTTCCAGATTTTGATCCAGACTTGTCTATAATATAGAATATAAAAATTCACATAGGGCCTGTGTGAATTTGAAGTTTAAAGTCTGGCCAATTGAAATCCTCCATGAAAGAGGATATCCGAGTGGTCAGTAAACATGTGGAAATGTGTTCAGCTGCAGCAGTCATCCGGAAATGGCAATTTAAAACTACAATGAAATATCATTAGACATCCACTAGAATGGCCAGATTTACAGACTGGCAATTCAAAGTGTTCACAAGGATATGGAGCCACTGGAGTTTCTAACATTTGCCTGGTAAGAGTATAAATGGGTGCAAACAATGGTTTGGAAAACTGAAGCTAAAGATACGAATATCCAATGACCCAGCAATTCCACTCTTAAACATACACCCAACAGAAATGACTGTGTATGTGCAGCAAAAGACATGTGCAGGAAGTTCAGAGAAGCATGATTTCCAATAACCCAAAACCAGACAGAGTGCAAATATTCATCATTGGTACAACGGATGTGTTGTGGTGTATTCACACAATGGGAAAATATACAGCTATGGTTCTCAATGTTTAACATGCATTCAAACCACCAAAAGTTCTTGTTAAAATAGATTTCTGAGTTGTACCCCGAGAGTTTCCACTTTAGCAGGTCCGGAGACCAGGGCCCCAAGAACAGAATTTCTAATCAGTTTCTTGATGATGCTAATGTTATTGGTCTGGGCACCACACTTTGAGCGCTACTGTTATACAGTAATGGATATGAACAATAGCAGGGATGAATCCCACTAAAATTATATTGAGGGGGTGCAATGGTAGTTCAGTGGTAGAATCCTTGCCTGCCATGCAGGAGACCTGGGTTTGATTCCCAGTCCATGCACTCCCCAAACAAACAAACAAAACCAAATTAGACAAAATGGTGGTGCAATAAGGGGATACTTACATGGAAAAAGGATGAAATGTGACCCCTGCCATACAGCATACAGAAAAAAAAAAACTTACCAATTACATTGAGAAAAATTATTCAGACAAAGAAAAGTTCATTCTGAATGAGTCCATTTATATGAAGTTGGAAGATAGGCAAAACTTATCCCTGGTGTTAGAACTCATGGTAGTGGTCACCTTAGGGGCATAGTAACTGGAAAAGTACATGAAGCAGACTTTTGGGGTCCTGGTGATGTTCTATTTCTTGTTCTGGTTTGGGGATGCATTGATACATATGCTTTGTAGAAAATTATGGAGGTGTGCACTTAAGATTTGTACTTTTTTCTGCATGTATACCTTGATACAAAATTTTTTTAAAAAAGCAACTGAGTTCACCCTTATAGCGCTTTCTCCTTATTTCTCTACTCTTTTTCTTAAACTTCCCCAAACTCATATTTATTCAACAAACATTTGCTGAGAACCTCAATGCACCTGGAATTATGCTAAGTGATAGAGATATGCAAATTGAAAAATATAATAATTGCAATGATAGAAATACCTAGAAATTAGGGAAGGGCTCAGATGAAAGAGTGGTCAGTCATATGGGAAGGGTGTTTAAATCAAGGAAGTCTTAAGGTCAGTAGAGGTCAAACCATCTGAACTGGATCTTGAAAGATGAGTAGCTTTTCTTCAGACAGGCACTGGAAGTAAAAGCAGAGGGGACAGCATGTGAAAAGGCACAGAAGCATGAAGCAGAATGGTGAGTTGGAAAACTTAAAACAGTTCAGATTTACTGGAGTTTAAAGTGCAAGGCAAGGAGTGGAAGGAACTGGAATGAGAGTAGGAGCCCACAGAAAAAGGTAATACATCTAAGTGCAAGTGATTTTGGTTTAAAAAATTAAAATATTTGAAGATACAGATATACATCCATTTAATTGATTTACTTTGCAAAGTCATTCAGTTTTATTCAGAAAATATTTTTTGATTTATCTACTACTTACCAGGGAGTGTGCTAAGTACTGAGCAGTCAAAGATTAGTGAGATAAACAACCCCCAATGTGCTGGTTTGAAAGTATTATATACCCCACAAAAGCCATGCTTTAATCCTAATTCAATTTTGTAGAGGCAGACGTTTCTTTTAATCCTAATTCAACACTGTAGGTTGGAAACTTTTGATTAGATTATTCCCATGAAGATGTGACACACCCAATTGTGGGTGTGACCTTTTGATTAAATGGAGATATGATTCCATCCATTCCAGGTGGGTCTTGATTAGTTTATTGGAATCTTCTAAAAGAGGAAACATTTTGGAGACAGTCAGAAATGACAGAATCGACAGAAAATTCAGAACAGAGCTGACAAGGATGCCCACACTTGGAGAACAGACACACTGATGTTTGGAGATGCTTGGAGCCCAGCAGATGTAGCTATGAGATGTTAAGAAGCCAAACCTGGAGAGAGCCCAGGGAAGCCAAGAGATGGAAGCCAGTCCTGGAAAAGCCAAGTGAGGAACACCCACTGGAACAGAGGCTGAAAGCAATGGAGCCCAAGAGGAAGGGACCAGCAGATGCCAGCCATGTGACCACCCAGCTGACAGAGGTGTTCCTGACCCGTTGACCTTTCTTGAGTGAAGGTAACCTCTTCATGTTGCCTTAATTTGGACACTTTCACTTTCTTAGAACTGTAAATTTGTAACTTATTAAATTCCTCTTATAAAGGCCATTCCAGTTCTGTTATATCGCATACCAGCAGCTTGCAAACTAACACATCCATGGACAAGAAACACGAAAAAAAAACACCACCAAGGTGTGTAATAATCAAATTTCTAAACTCCAGTGATAGAGAAAATCTTAAAAGCAGCCAGAGAAAAAATGGCACATTACATACAGAGGACAGCAGATTTCTCATCGGAAAGAAGACAAACCAAGAACAGTAAAGCAATGCCTTTAAAGATGTGAAAAACAGTCAACGTAGAATTCTTTACCCAGTAAAGACATCTTTCCAGAACAAAGGCAAAAATAAAGACCTTATCAGACATAAAAAGCTGAAATAATTCATCACCAGAAGACCATCATTACAAGAAATGTTAAAGGAAGCCTTTCAGGTTTAAGGAAAATGATACAAGATGAAAATCTGGATCTATGCAAAAGAATAAAGATCACTTGAAATGGTAAATATGTGGATAGGTATAAAAGGTTTTTCTTATTTAAATTTTTAAAAAATAGTTAACTGTCTAAAGCAAAGGTGATAACAATGTATTGTGGGATTGTAACATACGTAAAATTAAAGTGTGAAACAAAAGTAGCACAAATGCAGTTCAAATTTCAGTTAGCACAGTATATTAACTGCAAGTAATTACATACAATGTAGGCTTTGCTGCTAGCTCTTTACTTCATAAATAACTACATAAATAACAAATGTGCGTTATGACCAGCAACCAATCACATCACTACTTTCAGAGTCTGTCAGTGATTTGTCACTTCATTTGTCAGTTCATGCACAGACAACAAAATATGTTGCCTCCATGAATCCTAGTGATAAAACCAAGTGACGTTTTACAAAAATGGAAAGTAAAAAGAGGGAAATGTCCAACAAAGACAAGCATGCAGAAAAAATGGAAGGGATAAAACTGGAAGCAAAACTCAAATCTAATGTAAATGATGTCATAGAAGAGATAGCTGCTTGTGGGAATATTGACACTGCTATCACTCAAGAGACTCTAGATACACAACCTTAGGAAACTAGTAAAGGTAAACTTATCAGTATAAATGAGAAAAGTAATGTGATGAAAGGAAAAAAATTCACAGTAAAGGAACTCTCAAAAATATTTCACAACATTGACTGCACAAAGGAAAAATTGTTGGAAGCAGATTCAAACATAGAATGGAATATGACAACTCAGCAAGGCATAAAAAAGATACTCATTCCATATCATAAATTATACAATGAGAAAAAAGAAAGAATTGTTCAGACTACTCTTGATGAATTAAACTTTTTATTTGAGATAATTGTAAATTCACATGCAGATGTAAGAAATAACACAGAGAGATTTCATGCAACATTTATCCAGCTTCTCCCACTGTTAGTAACATCTTGTGAAACTATAGGATAGTATCACATTCAGGATATTAATGTTGCTATTATGAAGATACAGTGTATTTCCATCACTACAAGGATCCCACAAGTTGTCATGTTATTGTAGCACCCACTTTCTATTCATTCCTCCTAAAACCCAAACTAATTTGTTCTCCATGTCTGTAACTTTGTTATTTAAAGAATGCCGTACAAATGGAATCACATAGTTTGTAACCTTTTGGCACTGTTTTTTTTTCACTCAGCATAATTCTTCAGAGATTCGTTAAGATTGTTGTGAAGATAGACGTTAAAGATTGAGATGGTATAATCTAGGAACGCCTAGAGTGTATAATAATAGTGATTAAATGCACAAATTTTAAAAATGTTTTTGCATGAGGAAGAACAAAGGAATATCATTATTGCAGGGTGCTGAAAATAGATGGTAATAAATATTTTAAAATGTCACCTTATGTGTGAGACTAAAGCAAACAAAATGTTTATTTGTTACAAAATTAAAAAAAAAAGATTGTTGTGTGTTTCAGTAGTTCATTCCTTTTATCCCAAATAGTATTCCGTGGTATGAATATACTACAATTTGTTTACTCATCCATCCATTAAAGGACATCTAGGCTGTTTCATTTCTTAGCAATTACAAAGAAAGTTGCTATAAAAATTCATGTACATGCTTAAACCAAAGGCACCTAAACTACTAAGTTTACATCAAAGCTGAAAATTAAAAATAGCCTTTAACATTAGCAAATGTATAACTATTTTCTCTGTGATTTTTCAGATTTGCTACTATTTTCAATTAAATTTGTAAATTGTTTGAATAGTAAAAACAATTCATGTACAGTTTTTTTTGTGAAAACATATTTTCAGTTCTCTGGGATAAATGCTCAAGAGTGCAATTGCTGGATTGTATGGTAGTAGCATGTCTAGCGTTGTTGTTTTTTTAAGGTGGGCAGGCACTAGGAATCGAATCCGGGTCTCCAGTATGGCAGGCGAGAACTGCCTGCTGAGCCACTGTGGCCCGCCCTGCATGACTAGTTTTGTATGAGTTGGCCATACTGCTTTCCAGAGAGGCTGTGTCATTTTGCATTCCCAGCAGTAATGTATGAGTGTTCTAGTTTGCTAGCGGCTGGAATGCAATATACCAGAAATGGAATGACTTTTAAAAAGGGGAATTTAATAAGTTGCTAGTTAACAGTTCTAAGGCCGAGAAAATGCCCCAATTAAAACAAGTCTATAGAAATGTCCAGTCTAAGGCATCCAGAGAAAGATATCTTGGTTCAAGAAGGCTGATGAAACTCAGGGTTTCCCTCTCAAGTAGAAAGGCACGTGGTGAACATGGCATCATCTGCTAACTTTCTCTCCTTGCTTCCTGTTTCATGAAGTTCCTCAGGAGCCATTTTCCTTCTTCATTTCCAAAGATTGCTGGCTGGTGGACTCTCTACTTCTCTTGGCTATGTCATTCTTTGCTCTCTCAGAATCTCTCTCATTCTCTAAAATGTTTCCTCTTTTATAGGATTCCAGTAAACTAATCGAGACCGGCCCAAATGGGTGGAGACATGTCTCCACCTAATCCAGTTTAACAACTACTCTTGATTGAGTCACATCTCCAGGGAGATGATCTAATCACAGTTTCAACCATATAGTACTGAATAGGGATTCGCAGAAAAGGCTGCCTTTACAAAATGGGATTAGGTTTAAAACATTGTTTTTCTAGGGTACATACATCCTTTCAAACCAGCACTGAAGAAAAGGCTGCCTTTACAAAATGGGATTAGGTTTAAAACATGGTTTTTCTAGGGTACATACATCCTTTCAAACCAACACAATGAGTAACAAAGTTTATCTGCATCCTTGATAGCAATTGGTTTTGTCACTATTTTTAATATAATACATTCTGATAGCTATAGAGTGATATCGCCATTTTTTAATAATTGCATTTTTAACAGTAGTTACCTTTGTTACAATTGATGAAAGATTATTAAAATAGTTGTATGTGTCATCCACTATTTACATTAGGTGTATTTTTTCCACACATCCCTCTATTAGCACCTGTCATACATTTGCTATAAAGCATGAAATAACTTTCTTATAGTTGTACTATTAACTATAGTCCATCATTTACAATAGGGCTCACTGTACAGAACGGTCCTTTGTTTTTTCTTTTAATTTATATTCTAGTAATATATACATCCTAAAGTTTCCCTGTTTAATCACGTTCACTTATACTGTTCAGTGCTGTTGATTATACTCGCGATAATGTGCTACCATCACCCCCATCCATTCCCACATCTTTACCATCTGTCTAAATAGAAATTCTATACAACTCCCCATTCCATAACCCCAATCTTTTGTCTTGTGACCTATATTCTAGATTCTAACCCTATGAGCTTGCTTATTATTATTACTTTTTTTGCATGGGCAGGCTTCGGAAATCGATTCCGGGTCTCCGGCATGGCAGGCGAGAATTCTGCCACTGAGCCACGGTCACACCACCTGAGCTTGCTTATTTTAGTCAGTTCATAAGAGTGAGATCATACAACATTTGTCCTTTTGTGTCTGCTTTATTTCACAGCATAATGTCCTCCAAGGTTCATCATATTGTCACAGGCATCAGGACATCATTCCTTTCCACAGCCCAACAATATTCCATCACATATATACAACACATTCTGTCCATTCATCCATTCCATCTGCTAATGGAAACTGTGGCTGCCTCTATCTTTTCACAACTGTGAAAAATACCACCATGAACATAAGTTTGCAAATGTCTGTTCGCATCCGTGCTCCCAGTTCTTCTGGGTATATACCTGTAGTGGGATTGCCAGATCATATGGCAACTCTATACTTAGCTTCCTGAAGAATTGCCAAATCATCCTTCACAATGACTTCACCACTCCACATTTCCACCAGCAGTGAATGAGTTTTCTCCACATCCTCTCCTACACTAGTAGTTTTCTTATTTTTTTAATAGTAGCCATTCTAGTGGGTGTGAAATGATTTCTCATTGTGATTTTGATTTGCATTTCCCTAATAGCTAGTGATGTTAAGCATCTTTTTCAAGTGCTTTTTGGCCATTTGTTTTTCCTCTTTGGAGAAATATCTATTCAGGTCTTTTGCCCATTTGCTAATTGGGTTGTTTGTCTTTTCACTGTTAAGTTGAAGGATTTCTTCAGACATTCTGGACATTAAACCTTTATTGGATATGTGGTCTACAAACACTTTATCCCATTGAGTAGGTTGTCTCCCCACCTTTCTGACACAGTCCTTTGATGCACAAAAGCTTTTAATTTTAAGGATGTTCCATTTATCTATTATTCCTTTCATTACTTGTGCTTGGGTATAAAGTCTAAGAAAAATTTTCTCACCACAAGATTCTGAAGATGCTTCCCCACATCTTCCTCCAGGAGCACCATGGTCCCAGTTCCCATATTTAGGTCTCCCATCTACTCTCCTCATGGTGTGAGACACAGGTCCCCCCTCTTTCCTCCACCTATGAAAATCCAGTTCTCCCAGCACCATCCATTGAAGAGACCATATCTTCCCAGCAAAGAGGATTTGGTAGCCCCATCAAGCATCAACAGGCCATAGATGAGAGGGTCTCTCTCCAAACTCTCAACTTGACTCCGTTTGTCAATATTTCTATCTTTATTCCAGTACCATGCTGTTTTCACCACTGCAGCCCCCATAACATGCTCCAAAACCAGGAAGTGTGAGTCCTATAAACTCGACTTTCCCCTTCAAGACACTTTTTGGAAACTTTGGGTCCCTTACCCCTCCAAATAAGTTTGATAATTGGCTTTTCCTTTTCTAAAAGGAAGTTTTTGAAATTTTGACTGGGATTGCACTGAATCTGTAAATCAATCTGGGCAGAATTGACATCTTCATGATGCTTAGTCCTCCAATCCATGAGCACAGAATGTCCCTCCATTTATTTAGGTCCTTTGACTTTTAACAATGTCTTGCAGTTTTCTGTGTTTCAGTCCTTTACATCCTTGGTCAAATCTATTCCCATGCATTTGATTCTTTTACTTGCCATTGCAAACAGAATTCTCCTCCTGATTTTCTCCCTAGACTGCTATAGTCTTTCACCACTGAGTACAATGTTAAACATCTGTGAATGTTATACTTGGTGGATTGCCCCTTTTATTCACACATTGTTTCCTTCTTTGTCCCTTATAACAGTTTTGTATTTAAAATGTATTTTGTCCAGTATTGGTATAGCTACACAGTCTCTTTTTTTATTTACTGTTTGTGTGGAATGTCTTTTTCCAACATTTCACTTTCAACCTATTTGTGTCTTTGGGTCTATTGTGAGTCTCTTGTAGATAGCATATTGTGGAATCATACTTTTTATCCATTCTGCCAATGTGTCTTTTGATTGGAGAGTTTAATCATTAATATTCAATGTTATTAAAGGGAGTACTTCAACCATTTTATCCCTTATTTTTTATGTCGTATCATTTTTTCCCTTTCTTTTTTACTCTTTTAGTTAACCTTACTGATAATCTTCATTTATATATTTTACTCCAATCCTTTCTCTTGTCTTTTCCTTTGAGCTTGCAAAACTCCCTTTAGTGTTTCTTGGAGGGCAGGTTTCTTGTTTACAATATTTCTCAGTTTTTGTTTACCTGTGAATATTTTAAACAGTTCCTCATTTTTTGAAGGACAGTTTACCAGATAAAGAATTCTCGATTGGCAGTTTTTCTTTTTCAATACCTCAAATATATCACACCACTGCCTTCTTGACTCCATGGTTTCTCATGAGAAATCAGAAGATAAGCGATTTTATCTGATGAAATGATTTTCTCTTACTTATTTCAGGATTCTCTCTTAATTTTTGCCATTTGACATTGAGATTATTATGTGTCTTGGAGTAAGTCTATTATGGTTTATTCTGTTTGGAGTATGTAGTACTTCTTGGGCATGTATATTTATTTCTGTCATAAGAGTTGGGAAATTGTCGGCCATTATTCTCTTAAATATTCTTTCTGCTCCCTTTTCCTTTCTCTTCTCCTTCTAGGAAACACATGACATGTATGTTTATGTGTTTCATGCTGTCATTCAAATCCCTGAGACCCTGTTCAATTTTTTCCATTTATTGCTCTATCCATGTTTCTGTCTAAAATGTTTCCATTGCTTTGTCTTTTGGTTCACTGCTGTTGTATGCCTCTAGTGTATTTTTAATATTATTAATTATTCTTATCATTCCCAAAATTTCTGTTATGTTTCATCTTATATGTTCTATTTTTTTATTTTCACACCGTGTTTTTTAAAAAAGTCTTTTCATTGACAAATCTTCACACACATATGGTATATACATGGCGTACAATCAGTGGCTCACAATACCATCACTTAGTTGTGTATTCATCACCATCATCATTTTTTAGAACATTTGCGTCACTCCAGAAAAACAAATAAAAAGAAAAAAGAAAAAGCTCGTACATACCATACCCTTAATGCCGTCCTCTCACTGAGCATTAGTATTTCCATCTACCCAATTTATATTACACATTGTTGCCCCCATTATTTATTTATTTTTAACCATATTTTTTAATGCATCCATCCATACCATGGATAAAAGGAGCAATGGAAAAAAGGTTTTCACAATCCCACAGTCACATTGTAAAAGTTATATCTTTATACAATCATCTTCAAGAATCAAGGCTACTCAATCTTGGGGTTTGCTCATATAAAAGTTATCCCTGCAAAGGATAGGCGAAGCCTGAAAATTAGGGGTAAGAGTCACCCCCAGAGAACCTCTTTTGTTGTTCAGATGTGGCTTCTCTCTCAGCCAACACGACAAGCAAACTCACTGCCCTCCCCCTGTCTACGTGGGACATGACTCCCAGGGGTGTGGACCTTCCTGGCAACATAGGACAAAAATCCTAGAATGAGCTGGGACTCAGCACCAAGGGATTGAGAAAACCTTTTCAACCAAAAGCGAGAAGAGAGAAATGAGACAAAATAAAGTGTCAATGGCTGAGAGATTCCAAACAGAGTCGAGAGGTTATCCTGGAGGTTATTCTTATGCATTAGATATCACCTTTTCAGTCAAGGCATAACAGAGAGGCTGGAGGGAACAGCCTGAAAATGTAGAGCTGTGTTCCAGTAGCCATGTTTCTTGATGATGATTGAACAATGATACAGCTTTCACAGTGTGACTGTGTGATTGTGAAAACCTTGTGTCTGATGCTTCTTTTATCTGCCTTATCAACAGATGAGTAAAACATAAGGAATAAAAATAAATAATAGGGAGAATAAATGTTAAAATAAATTTAGATTGAAATGCTAGTGATCAATGAAAGGGAGGGGTAAGGGGTATGGTATGTATGAATTTTTTCTGTTGTCTTTTTATTTCTTTTTCTGAATTGATGCAAATGTTCTAAGAAATGATCATGATGGTGAATATACAACTATGTGATGAAAAGAAGGAATGTTCATATTGTATGTTAATTGGTTTTATTAATAAAAATTTAAAAAAATAAAATAAAAATAAAAAGCCTTTCCAGTTCTGGTGTGTTGCATTCCGGAAGCTTACAAACTAACATAAGATATAGTTCACACATCATAAAATTCACCCTTTTAAGGTGTACAATGCAGTGGCTTTTAGCATATTTGCAAGGTTGTGCAACCATCAAGACTACACAATTCCAGAACATTTTCATCACCTCCAAAAAAAACGTATACCCTGAGCGGGCCACAGTGGCTCATCAGGCAAGGACACTTGCCTGCCATGCCAGAGGACCCGGGTTCGATTCCCGGTGCCTGCCCATGTTAAAAAATAAATAAAATGTATACCCATTAGCAGTCACTTCCCATTTCCCCTACCTCAGCCTTGGCAACCACGAATTTAGTCTGTCTATGGATTTCCATATTTTGGATATTTCATAAAAATGAAATCATACAATATGTGACCTATTGTGACTGACTTCTTTCACCTGCTGAAAAAAAGTGCAAAATTTATACAGCACTTACATCCCCAGGTAGCATTATCATCTTATGGGAAGTATTTATATTTTGGTATTAATGTACAAAAAAATGTACATCAGTAGTATATTTAGTGTACATTTCTTAGGTCCCTAACTGTAGTTTTTAATAAACACGACATTATTTGAGTATATAACATTTGTGTCATTTCTAAAATACTGCCATTACAGTCTGTTAGGAGTATTTTAACTCACTAACTTCCCTTATAAAATAATTTAGGTAAATTCTTTGAGGTCTAGAATAAAGGTGAATTTCTTCACAAAGGAGGTATTTTTGCTTCTGCAAGGTGTCTAAGAATATTGACAGTCCAGGATCACTTTAAAGTTATGACTAGAAGTTTCTCGAGTCATCCTGAATGGTAAATTTGGGCTCTGTGATTATAACTGCTGGGCCATTTTCTTTTCTTCTGGTTCTCAGCACCACCAAGGAGAAGTTCTTTTTAGTCCCCTGGAGAAGTGGGTGGGAAAGCAAGTTAAATTTTCTTCCCCTGAAGGTATATCCCTGTTGGGTACCAATTTTATGGGAAAAGGACTTCATGTAGACTCCCCACTTTTGGTTTGTATCTGGGCTTAGGTCTTTTACCCTGTTTTGGTTGGTTTGGGTCATTCAAAATTTTCCTCAAATTCTGCAACTGTTTTCTGGACAAAACTGGTTTCAGCGCTCTCCTTTTCAATATTGTCCCCTTCTGTTAGGTTTTATACTCATAATTCCTTAACTTACAGATCTTCAAGGCTTTTAAGTGGATGTTTTCTCATCTATCGATCTGCAATTTTAGTCTTAAGCAGAGAAACAGAAAACTTTTATTCACTCTTTGGCCCACCTGAGCACGGCTTCTGAATCCACCAAAACTCCTTTTGCAGCAGTCAGAAAATATCACCAAACTGCCACATTGATTTGGCAGATTTTTCAGTTTTATCTTACTCAACCTCTCATTAGTTTCTGATACACCTGATTACTCCCTCCTTCTTGGCCAAAATTTTGGCTTCCACAATACCACATTAAAATTTTTTTTTTTTATTTATGAAACAACATACAAACACAAACGTTTTTAACATACAAACATTCCATACATGGTGTACAATTATTGGCTCACAATATCATCACATAGTTGTGTATTCATCACCATGATCATTTTTTAGAACATTTGCATCACTTCAGAAAAATTTTTTTAAAAATCATACACACCATACCTCTTACTCCTCCCTCCCACTGACCACTCGTAATTCCATCTACCCAATTTATTTTACCCTTTTACAACACTACATTTTCTTATAAACTTCAAAATGATCATTCTTCAGGGCTCAGATCTGGTTCTCCTCATTTTTAAATTTCTTCTGCCACCAGTTTACCTTAAGCTACCAACATCTTTCTCCTAGACTACTTCAATAGCCTCTGAACTGGAGCTCTTCCGCCTGCTCTTTCCCCATCCACTCCATTCTCCTCACAGCAGCCAGAGTGGTCTTTTAAAATGCAAATTATATCAAGTCATGTTGCATGTGTAAAACCATGCAGAGCATGCATTTTTACTTTGGATTAAATTCCAAACTATTTAACATGACCCACAAAACCTTGTACGATTGGAATCCTCTCTATGTATCTATAATTGTCCTCATATAATACTATAGACAAACTACCTCTTTTCTGTTCCTTAAACTTGCCAAATTCTCTTCCCACCTCCAACTCTTTTTTTGTTTTTCCACGTGGGCAGGCACCCGGAATCGAACCCGGGTCCTCTGGCATGGCAGGCAAACATTCTTGCCTGCTGAGCCACCGTGGCCTTCCCCCCACCTCCGACTCTTGACACTTGCTGTTCCCTCCTCCTGGAACATTGTTTTTCTGTTCTTTGTGTGAGTAACTCCCAATCATATTTCAGACCTCATCTTAATTGTCACTTTCTCAGAGGTCTTCTTTGACCACGGAATCCAATCCCTGTTCTTTTCCATTAGAAAATTTATAATAATTTATAATTAAATATTTATTGTGGATTTACTTAGTTAATGTTTCTTCAATTATCTGTAAATGCCAGGAATGTAGAGACCCTAATCGTGATCTTCCCATGCTATGCCCGGGACATAATAAAGTGTTTTGTACTTGGTAAGAGTTCAATAAAACATATGTTAAATCATCATTTTCTCTCCCTTTAAGTAAACTTACATTAAAAAGTACAATTCAAATGAGAAAGTACATATTGAGCACAGAATTAAAACCAAGGAGGATGAGTTAGATGATGAGAATATTCATAAGGATCAGGCTAAAATAAGACGTATCTGCAAATAGATCCATAATGCTTAAAGCCATATAACCAAGATTACTTTTCTCTGATTAATATTGAATGGATAAGGCCAACACTTGCTTCAGCAACTTAATATATGGCTTTTTAGTATTGTTGTCTACACTTTAGTTAAAGGAAATAAATAACCACCTACAAATAATAGATGCTTGTCAAATTGGTTTGGAAGTTCATTATTTAGAACTCTAAAAGTATTTTTCCACAGAATCAACATTATACAGAGTGGTTAAGTTTCTTTGATCAGCCCATCATGTTTAATGCATAATTCATTTATCAATTTAACAAATATGAATTGACACTATTTTGTGCCAGGAACTCTTCTAGCACTGGGGATATAATAGCAAATTAAATAGCCCAAAATTTCTATCCTCATGGATCTTACACCCATTGTGCTCTTAAGAAGAGAAAAAATAAGTAAAACATAATAAAAAATAAGTAAAATGGTAGATGGTGATATATGCTCTGGTGAAGAACACAGTTGGATAGAGAGATAGGGAATGGGGGAAGTACAATTTAGCCTATTATTTTTAGAAGTTAATTATGTCCCTTACTGTTCCAAAAAAGATTTCAGGTAGATATTACTTATAGAACCTAAGTATCATAAATAGACTAACAATCTTTATGAATGAAAAAAGTTTCAACTAAGAAACATCTTTTTTAGTTTTTTTAATTGTATAATATGACATATATACAAAGCAAAGAAAAAAGCAATAGTTTTCAAAGCACTCTTCAACAAGTAGTTACAGGACAGATCCCAGAGTTTGTCATGGGCTACCATACCTTCCTCTCATATTTTTCCTTCTAGCTGCTCCAGAACATTGGAAGCTAGAGGGAATATGTACTTTTTAAATCATCACTTTTTTTCTTTTTTGTGAAAAATAACTTATATACAAAAAAGAAATTAATTTCAAAGCACAACACAACAATTAGCTATAAAACAGGTTTCATAGTTTGGTATGGGTTACAATTCAACAATTTTAGGTTTTTACTCCTAGGTGTTCTAAGATACTGGAGACTAAAAGAATTATCAATATAATGATTCACCCTTCCAACTTGAAAAAGGTAGAATGGGTATAGCCAAAATTCCCCCGAAAGAGTGGGAGAAAGATCAAGTGTGATGGTGGAGTTATGCAGAGAAGGTAGGGTTTAGCAAATGAGTATGAGTGCAGAACCAACTAAGAAACTTTATAAAAACATATTTCTTCCCCACAGCAGTAAGACAGGTAGAGAACTGCCCAGGCTCTAAGTTACTGACAAATTAACACATCCTGGGGCAAGGTCTCCAAAAGGGCAGTAGCTAAAGAAGGTAACAGGCTGAAAACAGTGAAGGAAATTCCAAAAAGAAGGAAATTTGGAGGCAAGAAGGAAAGCAAACTTTTGTTGATGATATAGATTCCCATGGACAGGCAGCCCCTCCTATTTAACCATAGTTGGCCAGCTTTTGTTTCTACAACTGTATTTCTCACCAAGATCTCTTTCGTAGTTGGCATATTATAGTAGTATTGCTTTTCCCCAGTATTCTAACCCAAATGCAAACATTTATTTTCGGGGGCAGATAAAGATTCCTTCTTATTTCTACCACACCACTATAGTTTATACCAAAGGAATGCAGATAGCTAGTAAGGTGTAAGGTGGTGTCTGAATTGCAATCAAAATCTTGTTTAAATCCTGGCCATCAATTTCATAATCTGACCAATCAGTATTTTCCTCATCCTTCTATTTTTTCCATGTTTTCATCAAATGAAAAATAAAGTTATTTTTGCTCTTGTTCTTCTGGATGGTTTAGTTGACTTGCTGTCTCACCAAGTGCCGATGTCAATTCTTTAAATTTCACTAGAAATGGACAATACTTCTTTTTTACTTCTATTCTAAAGTTTGAGTTCAAGGTTGGCAAACCTAGAAGACAGACCTCTAGACATTGCTTGAAGGCGCTTGTTTCAGCATTTTTCTTTGGACTCAGTGGATCTCTGGTTTTGGAGAGTTTGGGGCAGACTTCATACGTGAGCCAAAGGTGTGGCCAGGTAGGAACTCTGGATAGAAACTCAGTTGAGTGTAGTCTGTGACACACTAGGTAGACAAGGGCCAGAAATTGGTCTTTTTTTCTCATCCACAATTTCCACTTCTGTGCTATTTTGCAGTTCCTTTAAAATGTAACTAAGGTTTATAGCGAGAGCCTGGATACAGTGAAAACCAGTGATCAGGGAAATTGGCAAGAATCCAAACTCATCCATCTTTCTCCTAAAAATGAAGATCCACTCTAAATTCTCTATACGGACGTAATAATCAATTTGGCACTTAATATACTCTTTAAGCAGTGCATTTTCCACAAGATACAGTTGTACACCTGTACCATCATCATAGCAATACATCATCGTGGGATTAAGTTCTGTTCTATTTAAAATGGTTGATAGGTCCTTTTGCCATGTCTTAATAATAATATGAATAATGAAAGCACATTTGAGGATTTCCTTTGCCTCTTCCTCTTCCTTGGCCTAGCCTCTACCTTGGCCTCTAAAGGAATATTGTATATTACTACCCTCACTTCTCACTCTGGAAGCTTCATCTTAATTATCTCTCTTTTCTTTATCTTGCGCCCAACTTCATGTATCATTTCACCTATTTCCTTGTGCTGATTTATTTGCTTCAGATGGACATCTTGAGATTTTCTGAGATACTGCTCTTTCAACACTATCTGGTCTGAAATCATCTGAGTGCTGCTTAACTCTTGTTGATTACTTCTCATAGCCTCATCTTCACTGACATTTTCAGGAAGACCATTTATTTTTGTTTCCCAGTTTTCTTTACTCTCACTCTAGTGCATCTTCTCAACCTTCTCTTCTTTTTCTTTTCCATTTTTTTGACTTCTTATTTCCTTTACTGATGATGTTCTGACATCCAGTGTTCACCAATTTTCTTGATGTTGGCCGGTTTGCCATATTTCTGAAATCACTAGCAATGTTGGATTGAGTTTTCTTGTTTTTATAATTTTATGGAAACTGAGCCGGTCTCCTTGCCATGTCACCACTTGCAGTGACTGAGTGGTAAGCCTACCAGGTCCCATCTGGCTTGTGGGCTGGCCTGCTCTCTAAGTTAATTTTTGTATATGGCATGATGTAGGGGTCCAAATTCATTATTTGGCATGTGGATATTCTGTTGTCCTAGCAGCATTTATTGAAAAGAATATTCTTTCCCCATTGAGTTGTCTTGACACCCTTCTCAAAAATCAATTGACCACAAATGTATGGGTTTACTTCTGGACTCTCAACGCTATTCTATTGATCTATATATCAATCCATATGCCAGTACCATGCTGTCTTTACTACTGTAAGTCTAGATTTTGAAATTGAGAAGTGTGAGTCTTCCAACTTCATTCTTCTTTTTCAACAAGCTTGACCCTCAAAAATCAGTAGTGCTTCTACACATTTGTAATGAACAATCTGAAGAGGAAATCCAGCAAAAAATCTATTTACAATAGCAACTAAAAGAATCAGATATCTATGATAATAAGCAAATGAAGCAAATGTGTAAATTACTTGTATATGGAAAACTATAAAACATTGCTAAAAGAAATCAAGATTAAATAAATAGAAGGACATTCCATGTTCATGTATTGGAAGACTAAATATTATTAAGATATCAATTCTACCCAACATAATTTACAGATTCAATGCAATCCTAGTCCAAAAGCATATTTTGACATAAATTAGCAAGCTGATTCTAAAATTCATATGGAAATACAAAAGAGATAGAATAGTGAAAACAACTTTGAAAAAAGAGACCAAGTTGGAAGAATAATGCTATCTAATTTCAAGACATATTTTAAAGCTACACTAATCAAAAGAAGTTGGTATTGTCATAAAGACAAATAGATCAATGTAACAAAATACAGACTCCAGAAATCCACCCACACATATATAAGGAAAACTGATTTTTTACAAATGTGCAAAGGCAATTCAGTGGAGAAACCATAATCTTTCAACAAATGACACACCCATTTGTTGTATAGCTTAATATCCATTTGCCAAAAAAAAATTTTTATCCATATCTCACACTATATATAACAATTAACTCCAAATGTATCACAGACCTAAATATAAAACTATAAAACTTATAGAAGAAAAATTTGGAGAAAATTTTCTGACCATGAGTTAGGTAAAGATTTCTTTTAGATATGTTACCAAATGCACAATCCATCAAAGGACAAATTTATAAGTTGGGCTTCATCAGAATCTAAAACTTTTGTTCTTCAAAGGGCAGTTTTTAGAGAATGAAAAGACAAGGCATTGACTATGAGAAATTATTTACAAATTTGTGTCTAATAAAATATTTTAAGGAGCTATTAGAGATCAATAATAAAAAGAAAACGAATCCAATTTTTATAAAAGTGCAAAAGAGTCGAACACTTCACCAAAGAATATATATGGATAGCAAAGAAGCACATGAAAAGATGCTTAATCAACTTCACTCATTAGTGAAATGCAAATCAAAACCACCATGAGATACTACTGCACCTATTAGAATGGTTAAATTAAAAAGACTGATTATACCAAATGTTGGTTAGGATGTGGAAAAACTGGGAGCTGCTGTACAGTGCTGGTGAAAATGTGAAATGGTACACTTCAGAAAACAATTTAGCAGTTTCTTAAAAAGTTTAACATACACTTACTATATGATCCAGCCATTTCATCATTTTATTCATGGGTATTTATCCAAGAGCTATGAAAGTATATTTCTCTTCAAAGGCTTCTATATAGATGCTTGCAGCAGCTTATTTGTAATATCCAGAAACTGGAAACAATTCAAATGTCCATCCATATGCAATCCTACTCAGCAGAAAAAAAGGAATGAACTATTGTTACACATACTGTATTAGTTTGTTAATGCTGCCGGAATGCAATATACCAGAAATGGGTTGGTTTTTAAAAGGGGGTTTATTACAAGTTTATAGTTCTAAACCTATAAAAATGCCCAAACTACGACATCCAGAAAAAGATACCTTGATGCAAGAAGCGTTGATGGATATATCCCAGAGTAATTTGTGTAGAGAATAAAAGAGTATTTGCAAAGTCCCTGTGGGGGGCCTGAGGAGAAAATATTAAAATTCCCCATCTGGGGAATTCCTGATATTCTTGCAAGCTGTGGGTAAACCAATTCAGTAGGCTGAGCCCTCAATCTTGGGGCTTGCCCCTACGAAGCTTATTTCTGCAAATAAGAGGCTAAGCCTACTAATAATTATGCCTAAAAGTCAGTCCCAGGGGGCCTCTTTTGTTGTTCAGATGTGGCCTCTCTTTCTAAGCCAACTTGGCAGATGAACTCGTTGCCCTCTCCCCTATGTGGGACATGACTCCCAGGGATGTAAATCTCCCTGGCAACATGGGACTTGGCTGCTGAGGAAGAGCCAGGACCTGGCATCATGGGATTGAGAAAGCCTTCTTGAACAAAATGGGGAAGAGAGAAATGAGACAAAATAAGGTTTCAGTGGCTGAGAGAATTCAGTTAGGAGGTTATCCTGGAGGTTATTCTTATGCATTATGTAGATATTCCCTTTTAGTACATGTTGTAGTGGAATGGCTAGAGGGAAGTACCTGAGATTGTAGCCCTGATTCTTTTTTTTTTTTTTAATGTTTTTTATTTTAATTGTGAAATATAACATATATACAAAAGAGCAATAAATTTCCATGTACATTTTAACAAGTAGTTATAGAACAGATTTTAAAGTTTGGCATAAGTTATAGCACCACGATTTTACATTTTTTCTTCTAGTTGCTTCAAGACACTGGAGACCAACAGAAATATGAATATAATGATCCAGCAGTAGTACTCTAATCCTCATTTGTTAAATCCTATTTTCTCTGTTATACTCCTCCTCTTTAAATAACATATATACATAAAAGCAATATATTTCAAAGTACATCCTACAGTTAGTTGTAGAATAGATTTCAGAGTTTCGTATGGATTACAATTCCACAATTTTAGGTTTTTGTTTCTAGCTGCTCTAAGGTACTGGAGGCTAAAAGAAATATCAACATAGTAATTCAGCATTCATACTCATTTTTAAACCCGACCTTCTCTATATAATTCCATCATCACCTTTAATCTTTCTCCCACTCTTTAGGAGATTTGGACTGTGCCCATTCTACCTTTTTCATGTTGGAAGGGGCTGTCAATAATATGGGATAGGAGGGTGGAAATATTTGATGTTCTGGAGAAGCTTGGCTTCTCTGCATTTCAAAACTTATCTGGTCCAGGGACCCATCTGGAGGTTGTAGGGTTTGGAAAGTTACCCTAGTGCATGGAACCTTTGCAGAATCTTATATAATGCCCTAGCTGTTTTTTATTGGCAGGAATGGTTTTGGTTGGGGTTTGGCAAGTTATGGTATGTAGCAATGTCTAACTGAAGCATGTGTAAGAGTGACCTCCAGTGTAGCCTCTCAACTCTATTTGAACTGTCTCAGCGCCTGATATCTTATTTGCTACGCTTATTTTACCCTTTTTTGTCAGGATGGCATTGTAGATCCCATGGTGCCAGGGCTAGACTCATCCCTGGGGGTTATGTCCCATGCCATCAGGGAGACTTTCACCCCTGGATGTCATGTCCCACACAGAGGGGAGGGCAATGATTTCACTTGCAGAGTTGGGCTTTGAGAGAGTGAGGCCACATCTGAGCAACAAAAGAGGTCCTCCGGAAGTAATTCTTAGGCATACATATAGGTAGGCTAAGCTTTTCTGCTACCTACATAAGCTTCACAAAAGCAAGCTTCAAGATCAAGGGCTTGGCCTATTGATTTGGATGTCCCTAAGTTTGACAGTGTCTAGGGTTTCCCAGTGGTAAAGGTTAATAGTTCCATAATTTTTCTTCAGTACCTTAAGGGACTTACCAACACTCTTTAATTATCTGCTTAATATACTCTGGGTTGGGCCACGGTGGCTCAGCAGGTAAGAATGCTTGCCTGCCATGCCCAAGGGCCCGGGTTCGATTCCCGGTGCCTGAACATGTAAAAAAATATATATATATATATATACTCTGGGTTGTATCCAGGCATCGCATTAAGCTACACAGAATTAAAGGCTCTCATTTTTATTCTGGGCTCCCTGTGTTTGGATTGTTTACATGATTTATCCAGACTGGTTGAGTTATATTTTGTGCTAAATTAAAAAACTTAGGTTCTGGACACACTAAACCTTCTTGCTTTGGTCTCAAAGAGTAGATGAAGTTCTGAAATACAGGCAATGAATGGCTTCCTTGCACCTGTACTCTAAATTACCTTAATTCTGACCCAATCGGCTTCATTCTTATCTCTAAATACCAGGTTATACACATATAAAACAGCCCCTCAAAATCCAGAAATAACAATTACCACTCCAGACTAGATGTGACTGCTATAAGAGCTTACAATCTAGGCCCAAGTTTTCTTATAAGCATTTTCTAAATGGGGTCATACAATATTTGCTCTTTTGTTTCTGGCTCATTTTTTCTCAGTATATGTCCCACAGGTTCATTCACACCGTCGCATGCCTCAATCTTTTGTTGCTCAGATGTGGCCTCTCTCAGCCAACATGACAAGCAAACTCACTGCTCTTCCCCTCTCGATGTGGGACATGACTCCCAGGGGTGTGGACCTTCCTGGCAATGCGGGACAGGAATCCTAGAATGAGCTGGGACTCAGCATCAAGGGATTGAGAAAACCTTTTTGACCAAAAGCAGGAAGAGAAAAATGAGACAAAATAAGGTGTCAATGGCTGAAAGCTTTCAAACAGAGTTGAGAGGTTATCTGGAGGTTATTCTTATGCATTATGTAGATATCCCCTTTTTAGTTAAGGTATATTGGAGAGGCTGGAGGGAAGTGCCTGAAACTGTAGAGCTGTGTTCCAGTAGCCATGTTTCTTGAAGATGATTGTATAATGATACAGCTTTTGCAATGTGACTATGTGATTGTGCATACCTTGTGTCTGATGCTCCTTTTATCTACAGTATGGACAGACGAGTAAAACATATGGATTAAAAATAAATAAATAGGGGGAACAAATGTTTAAATAAATTTAGTAGATTGAAATACTAGTGATCAATGAAAGGGAGTGGTAAGGGGTATAGAAATATAGGAAAAACTAAGGCTAAAATAATAGCAGTCAATGAGAGGGAGGGGTAAGGGGTATGGTATGCATGAGTTTTATTTTCATTTTATTTCTTTTTCTGAATTGATGCAAATATTCTAAGAAATGATCATGGTGATGAATATACAACTATGTGATGATATTGTGAGTTATTGATTATATGTGTTTGTATGTTATTATGTTTAAAAAATATGTAAAAATTAAAAAAAAAACTTCGTTCCTTTTTTAGCAGCACCATGTACAATCATATGTTTACACCATCATTTGCCAATCTACTTCTCAGTCAGTGCATCTTTCAACCACTTCCATCTACTTGGACTCATGCATAGTGTACAAAGTCAACAGTCCATCAACACTCCCAATTTTAGATCATTTTATTGTTCCCAAGAGAAAGATGGCAAATAAACACACCCTCACCAAATAGAAAATTCAAACTTCTCCTTAACTCTTGTCCCACCCCCCTTTATGTACCCCTGGTGTCGCTGTGGTACTGTTCACGTTTTCCTGTTAAACATAGCCCATAGCCTGCAGTAGCAGATACCCCCCATACCCTAAAAGTATACTCTCTTTTTTACATGATTCAGTTGCAGTTGTTCATGCAAGAATTTATTTATATTTTTAGCGTTAATTGGTGGGACATATGAGTCTATACAACCCCTTTCAATCATGTTCACCTTCAATATGGTAATATTACTTAGACCCACTAGTGAACTGCTTTCATGTCTATCCATTCCTTTATAATTAAGTTCCACCTCACTAGTAAACTGTTCGTCCATCTCAAGCTTCTGGGTCTCTAGGTCCCCTATATTCTGTATTATAAGCCTCTGATTTTACCTTTACCATGGTCATAAAAGTACAGTCATACAGTATCTGACCTTTTGTGTCTGGCTTATATCACTCAGCATTATGTCCTCAAGGTTCATCCATCTTGTCATGTGCTTCATGATGTCATTTCTTCTTACTGCTGCATAATACTCTATTGTATGCATATACCAGATTTTGTTATCCTCTCATCTGTTGATGGGCATTTGGATTGTTTCCATCTTTTGGCGATTTTGAATACTGCTGCTATGAACATCAGTGTGCAAATGTTTGTTTGCGTCGTTGCTTTCAGCTCTTCCGGGTATATACCGAGTAGTGGTATTGACAGGTTATAGGGAAACTTGATATTTAGTTTTCTGAGGCATCATCAGACTCTTCCATAGCAGCTGTGCCATTATACATTTCCACCAGTGAAGCATTAGTGTCCCAATATCACCACTCCTCTCCAACATTTGTAGTTTCCTAGTTGTTTAATAGCAATCATTCAAATCCATGTGAGGTGGTATCTCATTGTAGTCTTGCACTGCATTTCCCTTTGGCTAATGAGAATGAGCATCTCTTCATGTGCTTTTTAGCTATCTGTAATTGCGCTTCAGAAAAATGTCTATTCATATCTTTAGCCCACTTTATAACTGGGTTGCTTATTTGTTTGTCATTGAGTTGTATGTTTTTTTTTTCAATGTATACAGGATATCAAACCTGTGTACAATGTGTGATTTCCAAATATTTTCTCCCATTGTGTTGGGTGGCTCCTCAACTTTTTGACAAGATCTTTTGAGGACAAAAGCATTTGATTTTGAGGAGTTCCCATTTGTCTATTTTTTCTTTTGTTACTTGTGCTTTGGGTGTAAAGTTTAGGAGGTCACCTTCTATTACTAGGTCTTGAAGATGTTTCCCTACATTTTCTTTCAGAAACTTTATGGTACTGGTTCTTTTTTTTTTATTTTTTTATTATTTTTTAGAAATCATACCAATCTACATATGCACTCAGTAATTCTTAACATCATCACATAGATGCATGATCATCGTTTCTTAGTACATTTGCATTGGTTTAGAAGAACTAGCAACATAACCGAAAAAGATATAGAATGTTAATATAGAGAAAAAAATAAAAGTAATAATAGTAAAATCAAAACAAAACAAAACAAAACAAAAACCTATAGCTCAGATGCAGCTTCATTCAGTGTTTTAACATGATTACTTTACAATTAGGTATTATTGTGCTGTCCATTTTTGAGTTTTTGTATCTAGTTTATTCTCGAGTGTCAATTCACATCATTGGTACCATACAGTATTTGTCTTTTAGTTTTTGGCTAGACTCACTCAGCATAATGTTCTCTAGGTCCATCCATGTTATTACATGCTTCATAAGTTTATCCTGCCTTAAAGCTGCATAATATTCCAACGTATGTATATACCACAGTTTGTTTAGCCACTCGTCTGTTGATGGACATTTTGGCTGTTTCCATCTCTTTGCAATTGTAAATAACACTGCTATAAACATTGGTGTGCAAATGTCCGTTTGAGTTTTTGCCCTTAATTCCTTTGAGTAGATTCCCAGCAATGGTATTGCTGGGTCGTATGGCAATTCTATATTCAGCTTTTTGAGGAACCGCCAAACTGCCTTCCACAGTGGTTGCACCATTTGACATTCGCACCAACAGTGGATAAGTGTGCCTCTTTCACTGCATCCTCTCCAGCACTTGTCATTTTCTGTTTTGTTGATAATGACCATTCTGGTGGGTATGAGATGATATCTCATTGTGGTTTTGATTTGCATTTCTCTAATGGCCAGGGATATTGAGCATCTCTTCATGTGCCTTTTGGCCATTTGTATTTCCTCCTCTGAGAGGTGTCTATTCAAGTCTTTTTCCCATTTTGTAATTGGGTTGGCTGTCTTTTTGTTGTTGAGTTGAACAATCTCATTATAAATTCTGGATACTAGACCTTTATCTGATATGTTGTTTCCAAATATTGATTCCCATTGTGTAGGCTGTCTTTCTACTTTCTTGATGAAGTTCTTTGATGCACAAAAGTGTTTAATTTTGAGGAGTTCCCATTTATTTATTTCCTTCTTCAGTGCTCTTGCTTTAGGTTTAAGGTCCATAAAACTGCCTCCAATTGTAAGATTCATAAAATATCTCCCTACATTTTCCTCTAACTGTTTTATGGTCTTAGACCTAATGTTTAGATCTTTGATCCATTTTGAGTTAACTTTTGTGTAGGGTGTGAGATATGGGTCTTCTTTCATTCTTTTGCATATGGATATCCAGTTCTCTAGGCACCATTTGTTGAAGAGACTGTTCTGTCCCAGGTGAGTTGGCTTGACTGCCTTATCAAAGATCAAATGTCCATAGATGAGAGGGTCTATATCTGAGCACTCTATTCGATTCCATTGGTCGATATATCTATCTTTATGCCAATACCATGCTGTTTTGACCACTGTGGCTTCATAATATGCCTTAAACTCAGGCAGTGCGAGACCTCCAGCTTCGTTTTTTTTCCTCAAGATGTTTTTAGCAATTCGGGGCACCCTGCCCTTCCAGATAAATTTGCTTATTGGTTTTTCTATTTCTGAAAAATAAGTTGTTGGGATTTTGATTGGTATTGCATTGAATCTGTAAATCAATTTGGGTAGGATTGACATCTTAACTATATTTAGTCTTCCAATCCATGAACACGGTATGCCCTTCCATCTATTTAGGTCTTCTGTGATTTCTTTTAGCAGTTTTTTTGTAGTTTTCTTTATATAGGTTTTTTGTCTCTTTAGTTAAATTTATTCCTAGGTATTTTGTTCTTTTAGTTGCAATTGTAAATGGGATTCGTTTCTTGATTTCCCCCTCCGCTTGTTCATTGCTAGTGTATAGAACTGCTACAGATTTTTGAATGTTGATCTTGTAACCTGCTACTTTGCTGTACTCATTTATTAGCTCTAGTAGTTTTGTTGTGGATTTTTCCGGGTTTTCGACGTATAGTATCATATCGTCTGCAAACAGTGATAGTTTTACTTCTTCCTTTCCAATTTTGATGCCTTGTGTTTCTTTTTCTTGTCTAATTGCTCTGGCTAGAACCTCCAACACAATGTTGAATAATAGTGGTGATAGTGGACATCCTTGTCTTGTTCCTGATCTTAGGGGGAAAGTTTTCAATTTTTCCCCATTGAGGATGATATTAGCTGTGGGTTTTTCATATATTCCCTCTATCATTTTAAGGAAGTTCCCTTGTATTCCTATCTTTTGAAGTGTTTTCAACAGGAAAGGATGTTGAATCTTGTCAAATGCCTTCTCTGCATCAATTGAGATGATCATGTGATTTTTCTGTTTTGATTTGTTGATATGATGTATTACATTAATTGATTTTCTTATGTTGAACCATCCTTGCATACCTGGGATGAATCCTACTTGGTCATGATGCATAATTCTTTTAATGTGTTGCTGGATTCGATTTGCTAGAATTTTGTTGAGGATTTTTGCATCTATATTCATTAGAGGGATTGGTCTGTAGTTTTCTTTTTTTGTAATATCTTTGCCTGGTTTTGGTATGAGGGTGATGTTGGCTTCATAGAATGAATTATGTAGCTTTCCCTCCACTTCAATTTTTTTGAAGAGTTTGAACAGGGTTGGTACTAATTCTTTCTGGAATGTTTGGTAGAATTCACATGTGAAGTCGTCTGTTCCTGGACCTTTCTTTTTGGGAAGCTTTTGAATGACTGATTCAATTTCTTTACTTGTGATTGGTTTTTTGAGGTTATCTATGTCTTCTTGAGTCAAAGTTGGTTGTTCATGTCTTTCCAGGAACCAGTCCATTTCCTCTAAATTGTTGTATTTATTAGCGTAAAGTTGTTCATAGTATCCTGTTATTACCTCCTTTATTTCTGTGGGGTCAGTAGTTATGTCTCTTCTTCCATTTCTGATCTTATTTATTTGCATCCTCTCTCTTCTTCTTTTTGGCAATCTTGCTAAGGGCCCATCAATCTTATTGATTTTCTCATAGAACCAACTTCTGGCCTTATTGATTTTCTCTATTGTTTTCATGTTTTCAATTTCATTTATTTCTGCTCTAGTCTTTGTTATTTCTTTCCTTTTGCTTGCTTCGGGATTAGTTTGCTGTTCTTTCTCCAGTTCTTCCAAATGGATAGTTAATTCCTGAATTTTTTCCTTTTCTTCTTTTCTGATATAGGCATTTAGGGCAATAAATTTCCCTCTTAGCACTGCCTTTGCTACGTCCCATAAGTTTTGATATGTTGTGTTTTCATTTTCATTCGCCTCGAGGTATTTGCTAATTTCTCTAGCAATTTCTTCTTTGACCCAGTCGTTGTTTAGGAGTGTGTTGTTGAGCCTCCACGTATTTGTGAATTTTCTGGCACTCCGCCTATTATTGATTTCCAACTTCATTCCTTTATGATCTGAGAAAGTGTTGTGTATGATTTCAATCTTTTTAAATTTGTTAAGACTTGCTTTGTGACCCAGTATATGGTCTATCTTTGAGAATGATCCATGAGCACTTGAGAAAAAGGTGCATCCTGCTGTTGTGGGATGTAATGTCCTATAAATGTCTGTTAAGTCTAGCTCATTTATAATAATATTCAGATTCTCTATTTCTTTATTGATCCTCTGTCTAGATGTTCTGTCCATTGATGAGAGTGGTGAATTGAAGTCTCCAACTATTATTGTATATGAGTCTATTTCCCTTTTCAGTGTTTGCAGTGTATTCCTCACGTATTTTGGGGCATTCTGGTTCGGTGCATAAATATTTATGATTGTTATGTCTTCTTGTTTAATTGTTCCTTTTATTAGTATATAGTGTCCTTCTTTGTCTCTTTTAACTGCTTTACATTTGAAGTCTAATTTGTTGGATATTAGTGTATCCACTCCTGCTCTTTTCTGGTTGTTATTTGCATGAAATATCTTTTCCCAACCTTTCACTTTCAACCTATGTTTATCTTTGGGTCTAAGATGTGTTTCCTGTAGACAGCATATAGAAGGATCCTGTTTTTTAATCCATTCTGCCAATATATGTCTTTTGATTGGGGAATTCAGTCCATTGACATTTAGTATTATTACTGTTTGGATAATATTTTCCTCTAACATTTTGCCTTTTGTATTATATATATCATATCTAATTTTCCTTCTTTCTACACTCTTCTTCATACCTCTCTCTTCTGTCTTTTTGTATCTGACTCTAGTGCTCCCTTTAGTATTTCTTGCAGAGCTGGTCTCTTGGTCAAATTCTCTCAGTGACTTTTTGTCTATAAATGTTCTAATTTCTCCCTCATTTTTGAAGGATAATTTTGCTGGATATAGGAGTCTTGGTTGGCAGTTTTTCTCTTTTAGTAATTTAAATATATCATCCCACTGTCTTCTAGCTTCCATGGTTTCTGCTGAGAAATCTACACATAGTCTTATTGGGTTTCCCTTGTACGTGACAGATTGCTTTTCTCTTGCTGCTTTCAAGATCCTCTCTTTCTCTTTGACCTCTGACATTCTAACTAGTAAGTGTCTTGGAGAACGCCTATTTGGGCCTAATCTCTTTGGGGTGCGCTGCACTTCTTGGATCTGTAATTTTAGGTCTTTCATAAGAGTTGGGAAATTTTCAGTGATAATTTCTTCCATTAGTTTTTCTCTTCCTTTTCCCTTCTCTTCTCCTTCTGGGACACCCACAACATGTATATTTGTGCGGTTCATATTGTCCTTGAGTTCCCTGATACCCTGTTCAAAGTTTTCCATTCTTTTCCCAATAGTTTCTGTTTCTTTTTGGAATTCAGATGTTCCATCCTCCAAATCACTAATTCTATCTTCTGTCTCTTTAAATCTATCATTGTAGGTATCCATTGTTTTTTCCATCTTTTCTACTTTATCCTTCACTTCCATAAGTTCTGTGATTTGTTTTTTCAGTTTTTCTATTTCTTCTTTATGTTCAGCCCATGTCCTCTTCATGTCCTCCCTCAATTTATCGATTTCATTTTTGAAGAGGTTTTCCATTTCTGTTCGTATATTCAGCATTAGTTGTCTCAGCTCTTGTATCTCATTTGAACTATTGGTTTGTTCCTTTGACTGGGCCATATTCTCAATCTTCTGAGTGTGGACAGTTATCTTCTGCTGCTGGCGTCTGGGCATTTAGTCAGATTTCCCTGGGTGTCGGACCCAACAAGGTTGTAAGATTTTTCTGTGAAATCTCTGGGTTCTGTTTTTCTTATCCTGTCCAGTAGGTGGCGCTTGTGGCACACGTTTGTCTGCGGGTCCCACCAGTATAAGGTGCTGTGGGTCCTTTAACTTTGGAAAACTCTCGCCGTCCAGGAGGTTCGCTAGCTGAAGCGGCTTGGAAGAGTGCCAGCCGGCCCAGGGTCCGAACGCGGGGAGGGTCGCTGGCCGCCGCAGCCCGGGAAAGCGCCCGTCCGAATTTCCTAGTCAGCCCGGGGCGCCAAGCTTGGCGGGAGGGCGCCAGCCGCAGCGGCCCGCCCGGGAGAGTGCACGTTCCCAGGGAGTCACGGGTTTGGAAGGGCCCCCCCCCCCCGTCGCCATTCTCCGCGGCCTGGGGATTTCCGATCCAATTCTCTCAGTTGGTCCGGGGGGCCACGCGTGGTGTGGGTGCCAGCTGCCGCTGTTTGAGGGGACCGCCTGTCCAATTCTCCCAGCCTGCCCGGGAAGGGGGAAGGGAGTGACTCCGCCCCACCCGGTGAAGCCCGCACCCCTCGGTGATCTCACCAGAGTGGGTTCTCTCAGCTAGCCAGCCGTTCCAGGATGGGTACGCTGTCTTCTTTATCTCTGTCGTGGCTTTGGGAGCTGTTCTGTATCGTTTCTACTCCCCTAGTAGCTGTCCTGGAGGAGAAACTAAGATCTGCGCGTCTTACTAAGCCGCCATCTTCTCTGGAAGTCCGGTACTGGTTCTTATATTTAAGTGCTTGATCCAATTTGAATTAATTTTTGCATATGGTGTAGGGTAAGAGTCCTCTTTCATTCTTCTGACTATTGATATCCAGTTCTCCCATGCCCATTTATTGAAAAGCCTATTTTGTCCCAGTTCAGGGGATTTGGAGGCCTTGTCAAAGATCATTTGGCCATAGATTTGGTGGTCTATTTCTGCAGTCTTGTTATGATTCCATTGGTCAATACTTCTATGTTTGTGCCAGTACCATGCTGCTTTGACCACTGTGGCTTTGTAATAAGTTCTAAAATTGGGCAGTGTTAATCCTCTCACTTCATTCTTCTCTTTTAGGATGCTTTTAGCTATTCGGGGTTTTTTTCCCTTCCAGATGAATTTGGTGGTTAGCTTTTCCAAATCTTCAAAGTAGGTTGTTGGAATTTTGATTGCTACTGCATTTAATTTGTAGATCAGTTTGGGTAGAACTGACAACTTACCTACATTTAACCTTCCTATCCTTGAGCAGGGAATGTCTTTCCATCTATATAGATCTCCTTTGATTTCTGTTAACAATGTTATGTAGTTCTCTCTGTACAAGTCCTTTATGTCCCTAGTTAAGTTCATTCCTAGATACTCAATTCTTTTAGTTGCTATTTCGAATGGAATCTTTTCCTTACTTGACTCCTCAGTTAGGTCATTGTTTGTGTATAGAAATATTACTGATTTCTGCACATTAATTTTACATCATACCAACTTGATGAATTTGCTTATCAGCTCAAGTAACTCTGTTATAGATTTCTCAGGATTCTTCAAGTATACTATCATTCATCTGCAAATAACGAAAGTTTACTTCTTCCTTTCCAATTTGGATGCCTTTTATTTCTTTTTCCTGCCAATTGCTCTTGCTAGAACTTTTAGTACAAGGTTGAATAATAGTGATGACAGAGGGCATCCTTGTCTTGTTCTTGATCTTAGGGGGAGAGCTCTCGCTATTGAGTACAATGCTGGCTATGGGTTTTTCATTTATGCCCTATATCATATTGAAGAAATTACTTTTGATTCCTACCTTTTGAAGTGTTTACTCAGAAAAGGATGTTAAATTTTGTCTAATGCTTGGTTTCAGCATCAATCGAGATAATCATATGATTTTTACTTTTGGATTTGTAAATGTGTTGATTACATTAACTGATTTTCTTGTGTTGCACAATCCTTGCATCCCTGGTATAAACCCCACTTGGTTATGGTGTATAATTCTTTTAATGTGCTGTTGGATTCAATTTGCTAACATTTTGTTGAGAGTTTTTGCATCTATGTTCATTAGGGATATTGGTGTGTAGTTTCCCTTTCTTGTAGTGTTGTTACCCAGTTTTGATATTAAAGTGGTTAGCTCCATAAAATGAGTTAGGTAGCGTTTCTGTTTCCTCAATTTTTTTGAAAAGTCTAAGCAGGATTGGTGCTAGTTTTGGGGGGGAATGTTTTATATAATCCCCCTGTGAAACCATGTGTCCCTGGGATTTTCTTTGTAGGAAGATTTTTGATGACTGTTTGAATCTCTACTTCTGATTAGTTTGTTGAGATCTTCTATTTCTTCTTGAGTTTGTGTGTTTCCAGGTATTTGTCCATTTCATAGTTTGTTGGTTTATCATAGTATCATCTTATGATTTCTTTTATTTCTTCAGCATCTGTGATTATGCACCCTTTCTCATTTCTGATTTTGTTTATTTACATCCTCTCTTTTTTTCTTTGTCAGTCTTGCTAGTGGCCCATCAATTTTTTTGATTTTCCCAAAGAACGAACTTTTGGTTTTATTGATTCTTTCTATTGTTCTTTTGTTTTCCCATGCATTTAACTCTGCTTTAATCTTTGTTATTTCTTTTATTCTATTGTTTTGGGGTTAGTTTGCTGTTCTTTCTTAAGTTCCTACAGGAGAGCAGTTAAGACCTCAATTTTTTATCTTTCTTCTTCTTTAAAATAGGCACTTAGGGCAATAAATTTCCCTCCCAGTACAGCTTTTGCTGCATCCTGTAAGTTCTGATACATTGTGTCCTCATTTTCATTCATCTCCAGATAGCTACTGATTTCTCTAGCAATTTCTTCTTTGATCCACTCATTGTTTAAGAATGTGTTTTAATCTCCATATATTTGTGAATGTTATCATTCTTTGCTGGTTATTGATTTCCAGCTCCACTCCACTGTGGTCAGAGAAAGTGCTTTGAATAATTTCAATGGTTTTAAATTTATAAAGACCGTTTTGCACCCCAACATATGATCTATCCTGGGAATATTCCATGAGCTCTAGAGAAGAATGTATATCCTGGTGTCTGGGGGGTATAAAATATATATCTGTTAGGTCTAATTCATTTATCATGTCATTTAAGTTCTCTATTTCCTTGTTGATCCTCTGTCTGGTTGTTCTATCTGTGGAGGAGAGTGGCTGACTGAAGTCTCCTACTATTATTGTTGAAACATCTATCACTCCCTTCAGTTTTGCCAATGTCTATCTCATGTACTTTGAAGCTCCTTGATTGGGAGCATAAACATTTATGACAGTTACTTCTTCTAGGTTAATTGTCCTTTTTACTAAAATATAGTGTCCTTCTTTGTTTCTTATGATGTCTTTCAATCTATTTGTATCCTTCTGTCTACAATGAGTCTCTTGTAAGCATCACAAAGCTGGATTATATTTCTTAATTCATTCTGCCCATCTGTATCTTTTAATTGGTAAGTTTAGTCTGTTGTTAACATTCTAAGTTATTACTTTAAAGGCATTTCTGAATCCACCATCTTATCCTTTGGATGTTATTTGCCAGATCTATATGTTCTTTTCCTTCTTTCTCTTTTCATCCTTTACATTACCCTTACTGGTAGTCTTTGTTTCTGTACCATCCCCCAGATCTACCTCTCCTGTCTTTTTTTCTTTCAGCAGGCAGAACTCTCTTTAGTATTTCTTATAGAGGTGGTCTCTTGTTAACATATTCTCTCAGCCTTTGTTTGTCTGTGAAAATTTTAATCTCTCCCTTAGTTTTGAAGGACAATTTGGCTGGGTACAGAATTCTTAGCAGAAAGTATTTCTCTTTCAGGATCTTAAATATGTCATACCACTGCCTTCTCACCTCCATAGTGCCAGTTGAGTAGTCCAAAATTAGTCTTATGTGGTTGCCTTTGTATGTAGTAGATTTTTTTTCTCTTGCTGCTTTCAGGATTTTCTGCTTCTCTTTGACATTTGACAGACTGATTAGTATGTGTCTTGGGGAAAATCTATTGGGATTTTTTCTATGTAGAGTTTGTTGGGCTTCTTTGATTTGCATATTTATGTCTTTTGTAAAGGTTGGGAAATTTCCCCCCATTGTATCTTCCACTAATCTTCCTCATCTTTTACTCTTCTCTTCTCCTTCTGGGACAGTGATGATTCTTATGTTTGTGCGCTTTGTTTTGTCCATCACTTCCCTGAGATCCAAATCAAATTTTTCCATCTTTCTGCCATTTGCTCTTTTGTGTTCAAAACAGTTGTCCTGTCCTTTAGCTTGCCTATTCTTTCTTCTGCCTCTTCAAATCTGCTGTTGTGTGTCTCTAGTATATTTTTGATTTGGTTTTACAGCATCTTTAATTTCCATGATATCTGCTATTTTTCTATTTATTCTTTCAAATTCCTCTTTGTGCTCTTCGAGTGTCTTCTTGATCTCCTTTATGTCATTAGCCATCCCACTGATTTTATTTAGTAGAGTTATATGAACATCTTTGCTTAGTTGTGCCAAAGTCTGTGTCTTCTCCAGTTTGTTAATTTGGTCATTAGACTGGACTGTATCTGTCTGCATCTTCATATGCTTAGTGATCTTCTGTTATCTTTGTGGCATGTAAATATCTTGATAGGGTTACTTTGGATGTTGATTTCTTTCAGTAGTCTGAAACTTTGTATTTGCAGGATGGATGTGGAGCAGGATGCGGGGCATGGGGAAGGGTACAACAGTGCACAATGGATTGTGGTGCAGGTATATGCATGGGTTGGGGACTCTACACTGGTACCTATGAGCGTGGGGTGCAGGTCACTGGGTTGTGGACATGCGGTGTCGGGCCATGGGGTAAGGTGCAGCTCCTGCAGGCCTTAGAGTGCAGGAGCAGGGTGCAGCGTGGGGGACACATAGGTACGGTGGGGCAGGAGGTGGATGGGGGGATGGTATGTGGGCAAGATGTGGGTGGGTGCGTGAATCGTGTGGGTCGTGGGTGTCAGGGTGTGAGGTACAGGGCACAGAAGTCGGAGAATGGGGAGGTTGGGGTGCAGGTGTGTCCTTGCTCCAGGGAAAAGGTCCAAGGGGGCCGGGGTCCTGGTATGTGAGTGTATATGGGTGGGGCACAGATCATGGACGTTGCGGGACATGTGTTGGGTGGGTGACGATGAGTCGGCAGGGACCTGGCTCAGGTCCACATATGCAGGTGTGGGGAGGGGAAGGGGTGCCCAGTTTTGCAAGGCAGAGGCTATGTAGCACAGATGTGCCCAAGAGCGCCTGCCCGTGTGGAAGAAGGGCACCTGTGCTGTGGGGTGGGGCAAGGGTGTGCATGTGTGCTGGGCGGGGGCGGGGGTGATGCTGGGGTAAGAGGTCCATGCACGGATATGTGGGTGCCCAGCAGGGAAGATGTGGCTGTGCTGGTGTGTGGATCTGAGAGGCTGAGCCCTAGTGCGCAAGGATCTGGGGGGGGGGGGGGGCTGGTGTGCACATGCACAGACCTCAAGGGTAGTGGGGTGGAATTGTGAATGTGTGGGCTGGAGGCCGGTGAGGCCAAGATGCCCAGGTTAGCGCTTTCTCAGAGCTGAGAGGGCGTGGCATGACGCCTGCATCTGGGGGCCGGATGTTTGAAGTACGCATGCGCAGAGCTCAGGGGCGCTCAGGTGGAGTTGAAGGACTGTCTGGGCTGGGTGCGGTTGTGGCCTGGGTATGAAGTTGAGCGCCTACAACCCGGATGCACAGGTGACTGCCTGTAGGGGGCAGGGAGAGGGAGGTGGGGGTCGATGGTGTGGCCTATGGTACACAGGGGTCGCGGGAGGGGCAGGGTGAGACTGTGCTTGAGCAGAAGTTGGTCGGGCTGAGACAGGCTTTTGCGCATGCGCAGGGCCAGGGTGTGGGGCAGGGATGTGCAGGGATGGGAGTTGGGGTGGGGGTGCTTGTAGCACAGTGTGGGGGTGGCAGGTGACAGGGTTCAGGTGTGTGGGGGGGGAGAGTTGCGGGTCGTGGGGTGGGGGCCGCGCATGTGACAGTAGCGCATTCAAGGAATGCGGCTTGGCTTACTTCCTTGTCCCTGTCTCCCTGTCCGTGCACTCCGTGTCCAGGCCAGGGTCTGAAAATGGACGCACTAGGCCGTTTGCACTAGCTGACGGGTCTCTGGTTCTCTGCATCTCAGTTCTTCTGCTCTGTCAACCAGCACCTCCCTATGTGGTATAGAAGACCCTCCCAGGTCACTTACACCGTGGAATTGCTCTCCTGGTCTTTTTTCTGTCCCTTTCCTAACAGTTCTTTGGAGCAGTTGTGAATTAACCTAGCCTATTCTGCCATCTTCCCAGAAGTTCTTGTAGCCCTGATTCTTGAAGTAGACTGTATAACTATATAGCATTTACAGTGTGACTGTGTGATTGTGAAAACCTTGTGTCTGATACTGTTTTTATCAGGGTATGGAAAGATGAGTCTGTACTAAATAAATAATAGGGGGAGATAAAGGGCAAACACTGGGTAGATTGAGATACTGTGTCTCAATGAGAGGGAAGGGTAAGGGGTAAAGGATGTATGAGTTTTTTTTTTCTTTTTTTTTTCTTTTTCTGGAGTGATGCAAAAGTTCTAAAAATGATCATGGTGAAGAATACACAACTATGTGATTTAAAAATATGCTAATGGTTTAAAAATAAAATATAGATGTGCTAATGGGAAAGATCATTAAGATACTATTAAACAGAAAAAGAACAATTAAAAAAAAAAAAGGCCGATGGGTCCAGAACACTTCTGTCAGCTGGGAGGGAAGGCACATGACTAGTGTCATGGGATCTTTGGCTTCTGATTTCAAACAGCTTCCCCAGGGGCATTTACTTTCTGCATCTCCAAACATCCGGTTCTCCTGTTGGCTCTGTCTGATTTGTTGCTCCTGAGGTTTCTAGAAAATGTTTCCCCTTTTAAAGACTCAAGTAAGCTTGTCAAGACCCACCTTAAATGGGTTGAGTCACAATTCCATCTAATCAAAAAGTCACACCAACACTTGGGCATGTCACATCTCTATGGAAACGCATCCAATCAAAAGGTCACACCCCATTGCTACCTATCATAGTTTGCCAACCCCCAACCAAAGCCATTCCTGCCAAGCCTAAAGAACATCCAGGGCAACATATAAAAATCTACAAAGGTTCCATGCATGAGAGTAACTTTCCAGAAACTTCCAACTTCCAGATGGACCCCTGGACCAGATAAGTCCTGAAACCTAGAGGGCTCAGCCTCTCCAGAACATCAACTATTTCCATCCCCCATCCCATATAATCGGCAGTCCCTTCCAACCTGAAAAAGTTAGAATGGCCATAGCCCAAATACGCCTAAAGAGTAGAAGAAAGATCAAAGGTGATGGTGGAGTTATACAGAGAAGGTAGGGTTGAACAAATGAGTATGACTGCTGAATCATTATATATATTGATATTTCTTTTAGTCTCCAGTGTCTTGGAGCAGCTAGTAGTAAAAACCTAAAATCGTGGAATTGTAACCCATACCAAACTCTGAAATGTGTTCTACAACTAATTGTTGTGGTGTGCTTTGAAATTTATTGCTTTTCCATATATTGCTATTTTTCACAAAAGAGAAGGGGATTGTGATTATAAATACACAGCTATATGATGATACTGTGAACCACTGATCTCATACACTTAGGATGAATACATGGTATGTGAATACAAAACAGCAATAAAATTGCATTAAAATTTTTGAAAAGTTCACACGCACAGTTGAGTGGGCCAATCTCCATGGAAACAATCTAATCAAAGGTTTCCACCCTAAACAATAGATCTAGCCTCACCAGATTGGATCAGGATTTAAAAAACATGGCTTTTCTGAGGTGCATAATACTTTCAGACCGGCAAACACACTGACATGGACGACTCTCCAAATAATTATCCCGAAGGAAAGAAGTCAGATGAAATGACTACATATTGTATGACTCCATTTATATAAAAATTATAGTGACTGCAAATTAATCTACAGTGAGCGAAAGCAGGTCAGAGGTTTCCTGGGAATTGGGGTGAGGCAAGAGGAAGGGACTACAAAAGGGCACAAGGAAACTTTTGGGGGTGATGGATCTGGTCACTACCTTGAACACAGTGATGATTTCATGGGTATGTACATATGTCGATAGTTATCAAGTTGTACACTTGTAATAGGTGCAGCTCATTTTATATGTTTTATATTAATTCTATTGCAAGAAAGCAGTAAAGAAAGTAATTGTAAAAGAGGAATGAGCATATTCAGCATTCTGGATTGCCTGCTTCCTTAAAGGGAAATGGTAAGATAAGTTAGTATTAGCAGCTCCAGGAGCATGTGTGTTTTTTTGAAAGCAAAACAGCAGCTTGTTACATTGGCCTAATTTATTGGTAGTCCCCCTGTTTCATTTTAAATTTTGAATGGCATTAATGGAGGACATGATGTTTTTAGATGTTTAAAAAGGCTATGAAATTAGTATATCTTTAATTTCAAAGAACTTTATCTGCGTTTCTTTTCCTAACGTTTTAGACATTAGACGTGCATTTTTTTTAATCAAAAAAGAAAAAGGTACAAAACAAAAGGAAAAGTCTTCCTGTCCTCTTCTCCCACTCTAGCTTGTCCCTCAGGGTCACCATTGTTAATAGTTTCTTGTGATTTTGACCCCAAACTTTCTACAATATACAAAGAGAGAAAGGAAAAAAAATGTTTATTTTTTATTGGTTTAGGCATCAGTGGGTTAATACTAAACATAGAGTCCAATACAAATAGATCTCTCTTATTCTTTTGAACAGCTACATTTTAGTTCATGGCCTGGATGTACCTTAATCTATTTAGCCAGTCACTCATTTATGTATATTTAAGGTGTTTCCAGCTGTTTGTTGTTTCAGTATAGCAGTGGACATTTTTAAACAATGTTTGCGGTACTTGTGAGCATATATTCACAGGCAAAATTTCCGAAGTTAGGATAATAGCGTGGTGTAGTAATTAAGTGCATGGACTTTGACCCCTAAGAGTTTGCAGGGATTGACATGCCCACTATCATTGCTTGGAGAATGCCCATCCATTTCTCCACACCCGGGCCAACATAGAAAGGTGAATGATGCCTATTTAATGTGCACTCTTTAGCTATGAATGAGGATAAGCATTTTGTAACATCTTCCTGGAAATTTGTACTTTAAGGAAGCATCTAAAGAAAAAAAAGATGAGTTCTCAGAGTGAGATAAAAGTGAATAGATATATATGGCACTTTAGGGGAGCACAGCTATTATAGTAAATGAAATACACTTCCACGTTAGTTATACTTAAATATAAAATAAAACTTCTCTATTGCTAGTATAAGTGCTAAATGTACCAAGACAAGAACAATAGAAATGAGGTTTTCTGGCATTTTAAAGCAGACCAAAGATCTGTATTGTGCCATGGGCAGTAAAACATATGGTGGGAATTAAGATTTTCAGAGGGATAGAAAGGATGGCTTGTTTCTTTCACTGGCGAAAAGGTCATGACCCACCATGCACCACGTGACCTGTCAGAACCTCGTGACCTGCCAAATAGCCTGTGGAAAATGGACCTCACTAATTCTTCCCAACAGATCCCTTTTGCCCAAATCTGCAGCTCCTGCTGTGTTCCCCATCTCTGTTAAAGGCATCACATCTACCCAGTCGGCCAAATTAGGAAATCTGGGGGTGGTCACCAACCCTTCCTCTGCCCCATGCAGCTGCCCCCCGCTTTCACCTCTTTCACTGGGCCTTTGTGAGGAGAAAATGAGATGACATGTCTAAACGTGCCCAGCACAATGTCTGGCTAGTAGCGGTCAGTAGAAGGAATTTCATTCTTTCACCTTTTGCAGCTTTTGCTTTATCTTTCAGCTTCCTCCCCACCACAAAGAGAGTTGAGAGGTTATCCTGGAGGTTATTCTTATGCATTATATAGATATCCCTTTTTAGTTTACGGTACATTGGAGAGGCTGGAGGGAAGTACCTGAAACTATAGAGCTGTGTTCCAGTAGCCTTAATTCTTGGAGAGGATTGTATAGCAATAGAGTTTTTACAATGTAACCTTGTGATTGTGAAAACCTTGTGTCTGATGCTCCCTTTATCCACGGTATGGACAGATGAGTAAAAAATATATGGATAAGAAATAAACAAATAATAGGGGGGACAAAGGGTAAAATAAATTGGCTAGATTGAAATTCTAGTGGTCAATGAGGTGGAGGGGTAAGGGGTATGGTGTGTGTGAGTTTTTTCTTTTCTCTTTTTTATTTCTTTTTCTGGAGTGATTCACATGATCATGGTGATGAATCCACAACCATGTGAAGAAATTGCAAGCCATTAATCGGACACCGTGTATGGGATGTATGTGGGTGAAGATTGGTCAATAAAAATATTTTTTTAAAAAAACAAATCAAACAACAACCACAGACATAAAATCAAACCATTGTTCTGTTACCCGTGATCTCTGGCTTTCCACAATGTCTCCCTAAGGCTTCTGCCCTACTTGTTAAACTGTATACCTGGAGGAATTGGTGTTTAGGAAGGAGACACATTCCCTAGCCAAGAATAATGGAACTGTCCATGTGGAACATATTAATTGAAAAAATGCCCTAATCTTTTTACTTTATAAATAGAAAGGATGCTAATGATTTCTTCTCCTCTTACAGATCAGTATTGTTATTTTAAATTTTTGTTTGGAAGGGAAGTTAGATGAAATGCTCTTAGAAAGATTTTGGAGGGGAGGTCAGATGAAGGCAAGGCAGAATGTTTAAATGGTGGTGGGAAGTGAAATAAAAATCTACAGGCACCACCTCCTGACCTAGTTATAGGTTATCAGTATCTCCTTGACCACAAAACATATTTCTGGCCCATGTCTTCCACCACCTTCTGTCCGTGGGTGCTTAGAGACAACAAATGCACTTTAATCTGTCTGTTGTCCTCAGCAAAACTTAATTGAGAACATAAATTGACTGCTTCTAAAAATAATATTGTGCATTTTAAAACAAAATATTATGAGGTTTGGATTTTCTGCTGTTTCAGATTATTTTTGCCACTGCTCTAGAGGGTTGAATTTCCTCTGCAACTTAGTAGCCCTTGAAAACATGTGTTTAGTTATAAACATAGGTCCCTCCGGGGAATCTCCAAATGGGAATGTTTCTCTCATTTGTGAGTGAGAAATGCATGCATTTCCTTTGACACAAAAGGGAACATTAATGCTTGCCACTCTGTAAATAATTTCAAAACGTGTTCCAACCCCCCTGATTTCGATCAGTCAGCAAAAAATTTACTGGCTTTGATTTGACAATGAGCAAAGTCTACTCAAGAAGTTAAATTCTTAAGTACTGGTCTAGGCTATATTTTAAGTGTTAATCAAATGAAAGGTATTGTTTTAAGTTAGAAAAGTAATGTCTCTCTCTCTCTCCCTCCCCATTCTCCTATAACATCCAGACCCTTCCCAACCATTGTCAGCAATTTCTTACGACTATGTTAGAAATAGTATATGCAAGTATATGTGCATGTGTGTATACTTATGCCCTCCTTTTTTTTTTTTTTACAGAATGAGAACATGTGCAAATTGTCCTGCATTTTGTTTCCTTTTGTTTTCACTTCCTGTATCTTGGCAGTTGGTCTGTATATATAGATGGTATATGTATATATATATATATATAGGCGTTTTTCTTTTCAACAATGTCATAGTATTCTATTGTGTAGCTGTACATTAATTTATTTAACCAGTTCTCCATACAGATATATAAGCCGTTTTTAGATTTTCTTTCTTATTACGAACAGTACCAACATAAAATATTCTTTCTACCCTTTAAAATGGAAATGTAAAAGATAATATAAAATGTACAAGATAATAATTCTGTATATACTGAACACCCAACTTCAGCCATCACCAACTAACTCGTGAGCACGTGTGTTTCATCTATACTCCTCCATTCCCCTCACCAGATTATTTTGAGACAGATGTCTCCCATAAATATTTCGTTGTATATCTACACAAGGTAAGGACTCTATTTTTTTTTTTAAATAATCACGTACCATTATCATACCTAAAAAATTAACAACACTTTCTCCATACCAGTCAGTGTTCAAATTTCCCCTGTGGACTATTGTTTACAGCCAATAAGAATTCAAATTAGGTCCACACATTGCATTGTATTTGAAATGCTTCTTAAGTCTCTCTTTTTTTTTTATCAATTCTCCCCTCTCCTTTTTTTCTTGCAGTTTATCCGTTGACAAAACTCCATAGTTTGTCCCACAGAGTTTCCCACGTGGTGGGTTTTGATGACTGCATCATGCAGTATTGTTTCCATGTTCTCCTCTCTTCCCCGTATTTCCTGCAAAGTGGTGGTTTGATCTGGAGAGTTTATCAGAAACAGGGTTAATATTTTAGCAAGAATACTTCCTGCACTGTGTTGTACATCTCCCTCAGGAGACCATAAGCATTCTTGCACATAGGTGGGAGGGTGACTGTAGGATAAATTCCTCTACAGAAAACAGGTAGTTCCATTTTTTTCATTTTGGAAGATATTACCAAATTACCAAATGCCCTCTTCATAATTATACCAACTTAAATTCCTACCAGAAATGAATAAAGAAGCTCCATTTCACCGTATCAGCACTGTTTTTATCAAGTTCTTTTCAGTCTTTGCCAATCTGATACGTGAAAAATGGTTATCTTGTCAAATGTTAGCGCAATTTAGATTAGACTAGACCCAGGCTGCTGCAGATTGTTGCAGCCCAATGATTTTTTACATTAGCTCATATGAATGCAATATTGTAGGTCAAGATATCTATGACGTGGTAATGTTACAAATTCTCTATGGTGATGGTAACACAACATTGTGAGTAATTAACAGCACTGAATTATGTTTGCGAAAGTGGTTAAAGAGGGGAACTTGTAGATCATACATGTGTTACTAGAAAAATTAAAGGCTAAGACATAAGACTAATATACAGCGAACTTTATTATAAAAGCTGAACTATAGTTAATGTACAATTATGAAAACATTATTTCATGAATTATAACAAATATAGGACACTAATGCAAGGTGTTAATAATACAGTGGTATATAAGGAAAAATATGTCCTAATGTAAACTATGCACTACAGTTAATAGTACAATTATAATATTCTTTCATCAATTGTAACAAAAGTACCACACTAATGCAAAGTGCTTATAATGCAGGGGGCGGTATACGGGAAGCTGTATATTTTGCATGGTCTTTCTGTAAAGTACAACTTCTTTCAATAAAAAAAAAAATTTTAAGCAAGAAAATATCTGAGAATATACAGAAAAAGATGAATTGGCATGATAAAATATGTGTTAGAACTTAATATAAAACCACGTGCACAAAGCTCTTGCCTTCGGTTTGCCAGTGCAGTTACAGCTCAGGGAAACCTTGCATGCGCTATTTAAAAAATTGGTGGAATTCCCTTATTTGAAACCCAGCTCTAGAACATCAGCTCTGTGCTGGGCGTGTGGAGGGATCCAAGGGGCACCAACATGATGGTCTTTGTGTGAACCAACTGACAATTCAGTAAGGGAGATGAGACACCTATTCCTAATGCAGATAAAATTCAGAGGAGGGAGGGAAGTTCCTTCTGGGGGGAGGTTGAGGGGTGGGGTCGCATTTCAAATTAGCCTTGAAGCATGGATAAGTCTCAGAAAGGCAGAAATGCAAGGGAGCCTTAGAAAACCATGGTGTACATAAAGGACCCGTGGGTAAGTAAAGGGACCATGAGTCTGGGAAGCATAGAAAGCTGAGCAGATCAGTACACTTATTATGAGATCACATTTTTAACAGATTGAGAGGGGATTCTTGTTACTGTTAAAAAGTAAAAGGTCACACATATGATGAACAGTTGCCACTTTACAAGATAGTACCATTGTCTTCCCTTCACAATTTCACGTGATAATTTTTATGCATGTTTAATGAGTGCCAACCAAACATAGTTTATATAGTGTCCCACATAGCCTGGTGGGGGGAGGGGAGAAAGGAAGCAACCTATCTTCCTCAAGCAAAGCTAGATGGCATTGCAGCACTGAGGTTTTGTTTGTTTGCTTTAATTACAATTTGGAGGAACAAACAACTCTTAAAGGCAATTTTCATAGTTCTCAATGATCACATCAAATGCACAGTGTCAGTGACTTTCTTGAAACTCTGAATAGGGAGAAGAGAAGCCATTCATCTTCTAGAAAGCTGGGTGGGATTCTTTGGACAGCAAACCACGATAACAACCAACGTTTTCTCTGCTGGGTAATAAGATCCATTTCGAAGAACAGTTACCCTTTGAACTAGCCCTGTCCAGGAAAACTTTCTGTGATGATGGGAATATTCTCTAGCTGTGCTGTACAATACAGTAGCCACTAGCCACATGTGGCTGTTGGACACTTGAAGTATGGCCAGTCAGACTGAGGATCTGCCTTTTAAATTTTATTTAATTTTTCATTCAATAAAATTTCAAAAGAAATAGCCACATGTGGCTACTGGTGCAGCTTTTAATTGCAAATGGTGGCTTTCTTTTCTCTGAAAGATTGAGTTTTTGATCAAAACAACAAAAACCAATATAGCATGCACTCACAAAGCATCTTAGTGTTTATGATACAATGAGGACGAGATAGAATCTGGGGCAGTAGAACTTTTCATGCCATGAGAATTCTGTCAGAGACAATTGTAATTTACTTCTTTATGCACTGTTTACTATGTCCTCTTCTTTTAATGAAGGTAAGCTTGCCTGTGTTGTACAGACACACTTTAAAGATCAGATAACGAAAGATTAAGATTCTTAAGGGACAATAATAAAAATATCAATGCTGCTGCTAAATTCTTTGACCGAGCTGGGTTTTCTTTTTCTCTAAATGTCCTGAATCCTAACTCCTCTGGTTACCTCATGTAGTAGAAATATGGCTTAAGTTACGAATCGAGAGTCCCTTCTGCAGACTTTTTAAAAATGGAATTTCAAATTCATTAGAACAAAAGGATGCACTTTTCTCGACCTTGGGAGCTTGTGACCATTGGGAGATGAAAAGAATAGTGACACTAAGGAAAACTATTGTCCAGAAAAATAAGCCTCTCCAAGGGGCACCAGGAATCCACAATAAAATCCCTGTTTCCAAGAAAATCCAGGCATTTCCATCAAAAAAGCCTGGAAAGATAAATAGAATGTCCTTATAAGCCACAGGTTTTTAATAATACAAAATGTCTAAGTCCAGGGTAAACAAAGAGCTAAGAAAAACTAACATCTACTAACTCAAGTTTCTCAAGACCCAGGTCATGACCTAGAGCCTGATCACAAGGTATTTTCAAAAGAGCTGCTTTTCCTGTGCCTGCGATGAGTTTATTTTGTGAAACCTATTCTGGCTACAGAGCTCTACCCGGCACAGAATTGCCAAAGCCAGGTGAATGACAATGACTCTTTCAGTTCACCACGTTGAGAATTTGGGGGGCTAATTGTAAAAAGGAGTAAATGCTCTCTCCCTAGCACAATCAAGTGAACCGGGCTGATTTGATGAGTCCAAAGTTACCATTTATTTTCATCTTCTCTTTACCCTGATTCATTAATTCCTACTCTCACCTGGTTTCCAAAAGCAATTGGGGAAACTTTGTCAATAAAAAACGGGATGAATTCTTCATCTTTGATGCTTTCTGAATGAGCTATTCAAATACATTGTTCTTTCCAATTTCACCCCTCTAGGAGGTAGAAGTCAACTGATCTCTTCTTCCCTTTGTTGCACAAGCTATTTAAACCTGCTTCTACACCACATCCTTTCTCCGAACGGCTGACTTCCAGGAACTAACCTGTGGTTTTGCAAACAGAGTATTTTCCATACTAGGCTGTATTAGTTATTACTGACATTATTCATGTATTCTGAAGGGCTTTGACAATGGGCTACTAAAAAAAAAGTCAAAGAGCAATAACCAGAAAACCAGAGTCTTCCTCAACCACCAAAGTATTCATTCATTTGCTTTTGTACTTAACATTTTGTTCACTGAAGTTAGCTCTGAAAATGTGAAGAGCAAAAACGAAACGAATTTCCCCTGGCCTCTAAAGTGTTTTTCTCCGGATTTTATAAATAATTTGAGAACATGTAATTTTTCTTTTTTAAAGTTCTGCTACGTACCAGCCCCTGCAAATTAAGCTGTCATTATCGAGTCACTGTTTCTGTGCTGGGACTAGCTTTGTAACCTTTTCAGGCTCTTTATGCAACGATGGGTGAGACCATCCCATTTGGTACTTGGGGGGTTATTTAATGTAAGCTATTTTGATTTTTTTAATGATTTCAAATAAATTGTGTTGGCTGGCAAAAAAAAATCATTAAAGAGCAGGCTCTCGTCATGCTTATTAGAAGAACAGTTTTTTGAGCACTTTGAGAAAGTCAGGTTGAGGCTATGTATCAGGGCTCAAGTTTCACAGCCATCTCTGCTTTGAAACATAATATATAAAAGCCATGGTTTTTATAAGAAATCAAGTGTGTTTTGGGCTTAAGTGGGAAACATTTCACCATTTAAGCTACGATCAAGCTCTCCACTTTGAAATAGAAGGATCCGAAGAAAGAGCGGTGGCTAGTTTGCTGCTGAAAGAAAGAATCTTTGTGAGATCTCACTGCTGTTCCTTTAGCTGAAAAGGGGACCAGAGCTAATCCTAAAGGTCAAGCTGCTAACAATACTTTCTCCAGTAGTGCGTTTTAACATCATTTAAAGAAAATAAGTCTATAAAATGAGAGGGCTAAACCCACCCTCTTCATAACGATCATTGCACAGTTTTGATTTCATTCATTAAATTTATACGAAGGGCTCAGAGCAATAAGGAATTTAACTAAGTGTATGATAGTGTTTTAACCCTCCAAGAACTTAATCCGCTGTGGGCCGGGTGAAGCCTTTAGATTAGAAAACAATGTAAATGCTTCGCTATACGCCTGGGCAAGGTAAGACCTGAGGAATCCCCTTTAACTCTTGAGTCCTCAAATCTTTAAAATTTCTAAACTGGAGAAATGCATTCTGCACATGCTGACACAATAAAGATGGTATTCTCTTAGGGAAGATAAAAACTTGATGAAGAATGTCTTAGTGAGAACACAACTTGCTACACTGTAAGAAGCACTATGGATAAGAAGTATTTAGTAAGTAGCAAATGACTTGAAGTCAGATTATCTGGGTTCTAACTCAGACCTGCGGCCTTGAATGATTCTCCTTAAGGTGGTTGCACTTTCTTGAGTAGATGATCTTTAAGATCCCTTCTGGCTCTACAGTTCTATCATTTTTATGAAAACTCGTTTTACAGTTTGTGTTTAATCTTGTTCACATATGTGTGTGCTTGTAGACAGATTCACACAAATAGATACAAACCCTACAGATGTACTATGTACTAATTGCTATGGGCAACCACCAAGGAAAAGGAAAGCAGTTGGATCCAAATTTCTCACAGGTCCGGAGTAAGGGTGAGGGGTGGCCTTGGGAGAAGCTGAGACCAGAGTTGTGCCTCTGTCACTGGTGCAAATGAAATGCTACGTAGATATTTTTCTGTAGCCCTAGTTCTACAGCATGATAGGAATGGGGCAGGATTGGATTGGAAGTGATTGCATTGTGGGGTTAGAATTATAATTCCCCCACTTAATAGCTGTGTGGCTTTTGGCATTAAATAACATTATTTGCCTCAGATGTGAAATTGGGAGGTGGCAAAAAGATTAGCTACCTCATCAGGTTATTCTGAGGATTGTAAGGCAATAAAGAGAGACTGAAAGCCCTGGGAAGCATTCCTGGCACATAATACATATTCAATAAATATTAGCTGTTATGACAAGATGAATATGAAGCAAACCCTTTATTAACAGAGATAGCTTGATGACCCGGAAACATTAGTAAAGCAATATTAATGGCCAACAGTCGCACTGTGGGTGATGAATAAGAAAGAGGGAGACAGAGTTGATTGTGTTACTAATAGAGGGGTTGGTGCCAGAAGATAGCAGATCTCCTCTAAGCCTGAGCTGGCCACTATCCGTCACCATTAGCCACACGCACAATTGAGCCCTTGAAATGTGGTTGGTCGAAACTGATATCGAAGACATAGTACCCCCCACAAGTAAAATAACCCAGTAATAACTTTTTCTTTCAATCAAAGTTCAAATGATAATGTTGTGGTAGAGCAGGTTAAGTGCACTATGCTAATGAAATGAATTTCGCCCATTTCTTCTTGCTTTTTTCCTATGTCCCCTAGAAAACTTAAAATTACCTACGTGGCTTGCATTGTCTTTCTATTGGACAGTACTGCTATAAAATGTTAAAGGAGCCTTAAACTCTTTCCGCAAAAGTCTCCCATTGGAGGTTAAGACACCACGTGACTCTGTCCCAGAAAGTTCTGTCTCCCCACCACATCCCCCTCGCAGAAGTTTTGAGGGAAGTCACAGTCTATCACTGACAACCAGCGCTGAGCTTCACGTAATTTAGGAATCCACATGTTCTCACCACAGTTTGGCCCTATCTCCTTTGCACTGAGAGGAAGAATTTCTGAAATGGTGCCCTAGTGACAGACCTACCTGGCTTCAAGTACAGGCTCCATCATGTTCCAGTTGCATCATGTTCTCCACCATTGTGTAACACATCATCTCTAATGGAGGGCTAATGCTAGCTACCTATCTAATAGGGTCACGATGTTGTAACCAAGAAATCAGGATTTAAGGGTTGATTTTGATTACTGAATCATATAGATACTCCTTTTTTGCTTTCTGGTATATGGGAATAGAAAGAGGGAAATTCCTGAAATCTCTAAATTGTAACCCAGCTGCCTTGATCTCTGATAATGATGGTATAGCCTTTATTTTATGCCCTTGTGATTGTCAAAACCTTGTGACTAACCTTCATTTGTACCCAGTTATCCAATTTTTCAACTTTAGAGACTTGTAATCGCTAAAGACAGATCTGAAAGTTTATTAATGAAGGGTCTTGGTTCAGCCCAGAACTAACCACCTCAAATCCGAAGTTGTCTTGATAACTGAGACTGAATTGAACGAAAATGGGCCCTGCTGATATGCACAGTAGCTTAGACTTTAACCTACAAATCGCCTATACCTCATTCTGCCATTTTCTTACATACGTTCTCTAAGCATGTAATCAATCTGTGCATGATCAATAATTAGATCACCTCTAATCACATCATCTGGGGCCACTGTACTCGTTATCCTAAACCCTGCCCATCTTTTCTCTAATAAAACCATCAGAATTATTGCAGTTCGGGGAGACGGAGTTCGGGCCACTAGGCCATCTGCTCTCCTACTATGCACCTAGTAATAAACTCTTTCTCGCTTTGAAACCCCAATCTCTGAGCAATTGGTTATTGAACACATCCAGCAGAAGACTCCATGGCCTTTGTCTGGTAACAATGTGAGATGTTTATGTAAAGTGTTTAGAGCGGTGCCCGGCATATAGTACACCCTCAATCAGTGTAACATATTATTAATCCCGTCTTTGCCTGGTGTGTCCTTTTTCTGGAGGTGGAGGGGGGCAGGGCAGGGAGCTCTGAATTATTCAATCTGATTTGAGTTTCGGTGAAAAATCTACCCAGGCTGTTTTGCTGCTGAATAATAAAGCATCAGAACCACCACAGATTGAGGGTTTCGGGTTTCGTATTCCCCATTTAACTGATAGAATAGAGATAGCAGCTAAAATCCAGTTTTTAGGGACCCAGTGGGAGTAAGGAGCAGGCTCTGAATGTGAAGCAGATAAAGGAGGCAGGGATTACATGGAACTGTGTGATTTGGGATCGCTGAGAAGGGGAATGGTGCTCACTCTACCTCTGCAGACCCAGTTTTCTGCCAGTGTAAAATAGAGACAACCTCAACTCTCTGCCTCGCAGGTTTAAGGTGAATGCCAAATAAAATAATAATATATATGTATATTGATGTGCTTTGAAAACTGTTGAATAATAATCTGTATCAGAGACAACAGATTATTATTCTCTTTATGAATACCCAAGTAAACAAGTTAAGAAAAAAGCAGCTCGATTTTATGGCAGTTCAGAAAAAAAAGATTATCCTGTGCTGGAGTTAACAAAGAAGGCTTCCTGTGGGAGGTGTAATTTAAAATGAGGACTACTTTAGAGTCTTAGAGGAGCGAGAACCAGGGGCATTGATTTATCCAATTCTCTGCCCATCATGTGTCCATGTAATGAGGAAGATTATCATATCTAGATTATTATATCTACTTAGGACATAATCATGGTCAAAAGGGTCCCAAAGTCTTTTCATGGCCTTCCATGAAAGCAAACCCTTATTTATAGGATAGAAAATGAAGTGAAATGCAACTGAGATCTTATTACCTGAGCTGCAACTTCTAAAGCTCACTTTTGTAGATTATTTTTCTGTATGGTGGGTCTATAGTGCTTTTGCTTTAACCCCTGAGTGACTGCACTGCGACCAAATTTTTTTGCGTTAGTGTTTCTTTCCACAAAAGAGGAACATTTTGGTAGATTATTGAATACTTAATGTAATAAGTACTTTGAAATTATGAGAAATTATAAGTTAAATAATCAGTAAGGAAAATGCAGGGAAATAATGAAAAACGTCCATGGCAGAGATAAAAAGCTAAAGTCTCCATTAATTCCCCACACACCATCTCAATTCTCTCTCCAGAGGTAACCACTTTATTATTACTATTATTTGCCAGTTAAAAGGAAGACCAGAAGAAGGGGAGGGGGGTTGGGGGGAAAGGAGGAACAAAAGGACAGGGGTGGGGGATGTGATAGAGAGCAAAGATTTATGGAGTGGGAAGAGGTCTCAGAGGTAATCTAGTAACTGATTTGCTTCAATGTCATTCAGTTAGTTAGTGACAGAGCACAGGCTCAGGCTGAGATCTCCTGATTCTCACACCAGTTCTCTTTGGACTCTACCACGCGACTTAGGAAGAGGGAGGTTTGAGCCGAGCCGAGTCCGAGGTTTGAGCCGAGCCGAGTCCGTGGAAAGAGAAGGACCAAATTCCCAGCGTCAGTCTGTTTAGATTTCCAATCCCTCCCCTTCTTTGAGATGCAAAAAACAACTGGTCTGACACTTTGTACTGGCTTCCCTCAACCTTTCACTAGCCTTTTCTCTTCCAAACCACTCAAAGGAACTTCTCTGTGAGTGGTCAAGTCTTTTACGGAGAAATTCCCTAGTTAAGACTTTATTTACCAGGAGAACCTTGCTTGATCTCCCAGTTATAGATTTTTAGACAGAGTTAAAGAATTGCTAATGTTATCTAGTACTTTCTATATGGTTCCTAGGCCCTAGTAAACACTTCGTGTTGAAATGGAATTTCCAAAGTGGGAAACATCTGGCCTTTCTTGGTATCCCCCAATACAAATATTCAACCTAGCCACTAGACCAACAATGGAAGTGTCAACACACTCTGAAAGGGGGCTCATAAAACTACAAAGTTGAAGTTGTCTCCTCCATGGCGGGAGTTTACAATCTCGTTGGGCGGATGGACAAAGCTCAATTATCCATAATGCTCTCAGCAAAGATGTGATAATACCTCACCTCATTAGCATCTTAGCATATGCTGCAAAATATGATAATTTTAAACTCAGATGAACGCTTTTTATTCTTTTTCCCTATAAAAGGGCTGGGGTGGGTATCCAATTCATGACATTCCTAAATAACAATGGGGACACTGTTTCCACATTGCTCATTCCAAAAGGCATTTCTGAAAGCTAGAGATAGATGCCTTTTAGAAAGTAGACCACATTTTCTGGCACAATACTTAATTTATTCTCCTTTGATGACATGCCTGGTGGAATGAAGGAAGTGGGGGGGGGGCATTCCATAAAACCTGATGAGGCAGAATTATAATACAGATGGTATAACAGTTTGTATGATATTAACAGCTCTTTTAATGTCAAATTAGTACACATACATAAAGGTCTCAGAGATTGAGCTGTGCTTTTCCTTTCTAACTAGTAGCTGAAGTAAAATCTAAGCGCTCACTCACGTGTGAAGAAAACTTACATTTGTAGGTTATGAATTAGAACATAAGGTTGGATTTTGATGGCCCAATGTTCATTATTTGGTATCGTGGTTTGGGATACAATCTGGAGTGGGGTGTGGGGTATGAGAAATAAAGCTTGTACCGAATTCCCTGTGCGACAGCCAGATTCCTTGGACACTTGAGTAGGTGAATGGTAGTTTAGGTGCCTTTCCAGATGGTGTAATCAGATTGTAGTTAAATTGTGAGGATGACTAGGCTGTCCCGTTTTCGATAGCATCAGTCTTCCCAAATCCTCTCTCACTGTCGGCAGTGCCCCACAGCCAGGTGTAAGAAGTCAAGATGTAGGCAAGGAATCTGAGAACTATGCATAGGGCATCAGTAGGGAGGAGAAAGGAAGGAAAAATAGCATTCATTGAGCACTCTAAAGTGCCAAGCACTGTGCTCACTCTGTAGCTTTCACACATCATCTCATTTAATCTTCACAAAGCCCTACAGGGAAACGGAGCTCGAAAATGGGTCAAGGACTAACTCAAGTTTCTTTCAAAATTGACTATAATGATAATTCTGGCTCTGTCACAATTAGTGGAGGGATCTTGGGCAAAAGCCATTTTGGGGCCCTCCGTTTCCTCATCTGAAAATGAAGTGATTAGATTAGATGCCCACTAAGGACCTTTCCAACCTAAAAGACTGGCTGAAACTGTCCTTTAAAAGATACCCTGATATGTCGTTTCAAGGTTTGATGCTCTATGATCGGTAGTCTATCAAAAACTTAATGTTGGCACAACAAAAAAGAACTTGATTAGGAGGCAAAACGAAGGACCAATCATAGTTCGGGATTCTTTTCATAAATTGTGCTAATCTGTCAAATGCTAGAATGAATTTCTGTAGCTGCAAGTACGTGGTAGTGTTACAGGTTAGCAATAAGCAATTTTAGAATGAATTTACTAAGAGCTTTAGATCTTAAATATCAAGACTTTAAGGTCAACTTGGTAACTTTTCTTACTGGCGTTTAGGAGAGATGCAGTATGCATGCAGGGATTAATCAAGTGCAGAGACTGGTTTAAGAAGGGTAGGTTTGAATTGTAAATGAAATAGTTGACATTGCAGAAAACCAAGGGACTGTAGACCAAAACAAGCATAAATAGGACACTTTGTTTAAGAACAAAAATATAAAATGAAATCTCTAAACTTTTATATTTTAAATTTCTGGCCCAGGAGTAAAAATCAAGTAAATGTATGACTTTTCCCCCCCAGTAGATTTTAAAGATGTTTATTTATAAACTGCTATTTAAAGAGGAGCCCTTTGAAACCTAATGAAGAGGGGTAATTAGTTGAGTGGGACAACAAAGACTCCAACTAATACAGCAAATAATAATTGCTTCTTGTTTTGTAAGGTGATTAACCAAACTGATGAGTTCTATTCAATTTCTAGTTTGTTGACTACACTTAGACACATTTAATTTCGAAAATATGAGCTTCCTTTTTGAATGCCTCTTCTGAAAATGATTACTTTGGTGAAGGAATGAATGTAACAGTTATTAACTATATCCAATAATTAATACAAGGTACAACATCCAGATAAACCTAATAAATGCCATAGTGTCAGAAGAATGGGTTTCTATTTCTAACAACTGAAAGGTCAGTGTTACGATTAAAATATGCAAAGGACAACATTTATTTCAGGTCAAATTAAAGAAAGCCTAAAGAAGTATGACTGGGTTCGAAGTCTGTTAACATTTTCAAGGTGTGTATCTTACTCTAAAGAAGCAGCATCGAGACCAGTGGTTTCCCTGCTTTTGTTTAAACAGTTTTTAAAGCAAAATTGCAACTGTAAGGAATATGAAAGGATTTACAGATTAGTCAAGTATTAAGTTCTAAAAATACAAATAACCCCAGCTATTCACTAGGATTATTTGTCTTGCTGTTTCTCCAAAATCAACAAGCAGACTCTATATTTAAAATGACTTTGTTTATTAGCCTCAGTATCCTTCAAGGAAACACTGAACTTTGGTCTAGTTAATTAATTATAAAAAACAAAAAGGTTTAGCATGTTGTAGTACAGTATATTTTGTAATACATACCAACATATCGTGTTTGCTTCTTTAACCTCGAGTCCTTGAATACGTAAAACACATCCTATAATAATGTTCTTTAGTTCAGCAAGTTTATCAATTTGATATCTAAACATTTTCACAAGTATGCAAAGCATATTTGAATCACAGCTTCCACATTTTCTTCTTGCTTTTATCTTCTGGCACATAAACAGTTTAATTCTTAAAGATGTTTTAATAAGTAGCAGTTTTAGCAATGGGATCACTAACAGCTATAAACGAGCCATTTGTCTTAGGGATGTTATTCATTTTTCAAATTTAGGGAGTAAAGTTTCAAGTAGTAAAATTCATGAGGACTTGAACAAGTATGGGATGATAAGGACAGATCACCCTTTCTGAAAGAATAAAAGATACACTCAGAACTCCAAGTTGGGTCATAAATTCCACAATTTTTAAAATTGTGTCTTTCCATTTGGAATTTTCAGTCATTAGTCTTCCTTTTGACTTAAACAGCCTTTCAAAAATTTCAAAAGCAAGCTAGATTACATTTGTTTTGAGAAAATAAAATCTCTTTCATTTTTAAAGTAGATGCCCTCTGTAGACTGTATCTGTTGAAAGATTCCCTTTTGCAGTGAGTGTTAGCCCTGTTATTTAGGTTGTCCCAAGCTTTCATTGCTGTCCTTTTCAGGCATCTGGATAATTCAACACATTTCACTGCCCCTTCCTCCTCAGCATGAAAAAGGCCAGACAATAGTTCTACTTCCTTCAGCAATCACAAGTCAGGAGACAGTTAAAAGAGAATCTCTAAGCTTAGCAGAGAACTACCAAGCTGAGGATAAACGCTATCTTTGAGAAGAAAAAAATACAGAGAAGCACTAAAAAACACCATTGGGCTCTTTCCACATACGTAGTAGAAAATTAATATGCTTTATTCCAGCTATAGCAGAGAGAACACGGAATGGCTTAAATATTTCTAACTTTAAATGAATATTTATGACCTAAGAATCTTACCTAATAATCGTGACATTTTCAAATAACAAGTTTACTAGTGTACAATTATCACATAATTAGATCATTTTTTACACTGTGATTTGCTTGCTCTAGAAGAAAATGTTATTGCGGTGATGTTTTTGGAGATTGTGTTTTGAATATAGACGACATCTTTTATGGTGTTCCATACCATATCATATTTTCACATAGAAAATTTATAATGGCGCAAAGATGGACAAAAATAATCAGAAAAGTGATTGAAAAAATATGATGTGGAAAAGAGTTCTGCTTTATAGCTTTTTCTTTGATTATAGTATTACAGTCTGCTAGCAATTTTATGGTTTGTAATACCAGAAGTTCCACTTCTAAGGTCACATAAACAGGAAAATCAAAGTGTTTCAAACAGAGTGTAAAAATACCTTTAACAGTACTTAGTCTTAATATTGAATCTCTGTAATGTCTATTGAGTGTTTTCTCAAGGTAGGACAATTAATTTGAGAAACACTTTTTCTATTGCTAGAAAGCAGGTTATTCTTACATCTTTTTCAACCAGTATTTTGAATTAAAATATCTGGCTTACAAGAATTATAGTTGTTAATGAGAGGAAACTGGGTTTTAACATACTACTGAGAGAAGCAAAGATCCATACAACTGTGTAATTTAAAGCCTCACATATTGACAAAATTAGCTCTATATTGTGCTAGTACTAACATCATCTGAATTATATAATGCTATTGTAATTTAATTATTCTTGCCATTAAAACAAAATTAATTCATTAAAAAAATAAGAAATGTTTGTAAATAAAGAATAGTCACTATTTTTTAAAATCAAAGTTAGCAATGGCCTGTTGATAATAGGAAGGTTTACTTACAAATGAAATTTAATAAAATGTATATTTTAAACTTATTAACATTTCAGACAGTTGATTCTTGCTGCTCTTTGATCTTTATAAAACCCTGTGAGATTGGGATAGGTATTTTTACTTTCTGCATTTTTAAACCAAATTATATTAACTGTGCATGCTCAATTGGTGACATTTTCTGCTTCTTATCAAGGGGTAAACCTTTCAAAACCGATATGTAATTCACAGTGACACTATTTAGTTGAAGTTGTATTGCTTATTTCATTTACATGATTGCTATTGCTGTTGAAAAGAAATAGCATTTGGAATTTCATTATTAACTCTACTTTTATTTTTCTTTGCTTTGCTGATAGAGGTTTTCATAAACAAATGAAGGTTTGGTAACAACGAATTCAAATTTCCTTTTCTCAGGTTGATTTGTCCGAATATTCTTGCCAGTCAAAACAAGATCGATTCATTAATACAAATAAGAAATGTTTGTAAACAAAGGAGCACTTATTTAAAAGAACAACAGGCAACAAAGTTAGTGAAGACCAGTTTTACCTGATTCTAATGAAATCACTTGATCCTGCTCTAGGATCAAATAGCAAAATAACATTTGAAATATTTTCTCCTTGGGACCTCTCCCCCCCCACCACCATTTTGTTCAGTGAGTGTTCTGATCTGCTGGCTTTGTTTTAGGCCTCATGGGCACACACTCACACATGCACAAAGAGCCACAAAGATGTGACAAAACACATATTTCAATAAGACACTGATTTCTGATGATGCGCAAAACTAGAGTGTAGGCTCTTAACCGCAAGTGTGGTCCAAATTTTTACAGTAAATACACATAGAACAAAAGCTCTATTCTAGTTGTGTGAGGAACATAATACTCTTAAATTACTTTCTGGTTTCCATAGGGACCTTTTTGTTCTAAGATACCAATCATTAGGTTTAACGGAACCACTTAATATTATTTCTAAATCAAAGGAAATGATTCTTCAACTGGGTAAAAATGTCAATTCCCGGTATTTTTAAAGGTGCTAAAATCCAAAGTACTTGAGATTGCAGCTTTATGTGGCACAATTAAATCTAGGGGTCAGTGCAGAAAAAACCTCCTCCCCTTTTCAGGCAGATAAAAGCTCCGGGTCTCTCTATTTTGGTAGAGTGGATACTTCACAGGATGTTTGAGTTTTTTTTTTTAATCCAGCGTGAACTCAAAATAGTGGCAAGAATTTTTTAATGAATTTTTAGACTTGTACGTTCCCCCTCCCTTTGACCATTTTTGATACCTTTCTTCCATATTCTCATGGAACATCTGGGCTTCTGTGTAAGCACATGTTCCATATGTATAACACACACACATACACACAGACATACACATGCACACACACTGGCCAGTCTGTTTGGGCATAAAAGATGTGACGGGGCGGGGGGGGGGGGGGGCGGGGGGGGCTAGGAGTTGCGGCTCCTTTATTTTGCGGAATGCCGAAGTATTGTTTGTCTCACAATACTGGGAGCGAGCAGGAGCCTGGTGGGAGCTTGGAGCCTTAAACCCTGGGCTGTGGTCGGGGGAGGGGACGGGGTTGCGGGGTCACAAGCTCTTAGCTTTTAGCCTCAGCATGACCACAAGTTTTAAAGCATGAAGGGATCACGTGCTTTTCTTTAAGCTGTTAGTTATTCTGACTTTTGAGTGTGTGTGTGTGTGTGAGTGTGTGTGAGAAATGCTTTGTTCTTTAGCTTTTTTTTGATTCTTTAGGTATTTTTGGCTGATGATTACATTTTTTTTCCAAAAGAAAGAGATAAAAATAAATTACTGCTTGTACCAAAATGTCCTAGTTTTCTATAGCCTATATCTCGTACTTAGTCCATTTTACCATGCAATAGACAGGTACTGAGATGGAATAAATTATTTTCGCCAGCTGGGAACCCAATCCAGACATTCTATATGTTGCAAGCCCTTAAAAAAATTTAAGAACAAGAAAATATCCTGGTAAAGCAATCTCAAAATACCTTATTCCGGGTATTGTTCTGACTTTGAAGGGAAGGAGGGGTGGGAGTTGGGGGGGGGCAGGTAGGAAGACTCTGGGAGGATGTCTTGTTTAATGAACTGTTTAAAACTTTTGGAAATTTTTAAACTAGTGGTTTCCCTCAACATGGTATTTCCATTTGAAAGCCTCTACTTAAATATTTCACTTTTGGGGAGCTATTTCTGCTTGTTCCCTTTTAATAGGATTTTTCATCTTTTCTAACTCTCTTCTGTCTCTTACACTAATACACATAGCCAAGAGTCAGGATGCCAAAGACTTGAAGATAATGGGATTTATTTGGGAATATTTTCCAAAATCAGGGTAATGGGTCTTTTTGTTCTGAGGGTGAAGAGGATGAGGATGTGTTTACTCATTGACTGGGAGCTCTGGCTGCAGCTGCAGGACACAATTAATTATGCTAATAGTTTGTAAGGAGCGGATGTAACTCCCCTACCCCCCCTTTCTTCGAGGTGGGGAGGGGAGTTTGGCAAAAGGGGAAGGAGACGCCCTGGGGTCGGATCACATGATGTTATCTTCGCGCCACTTTCGCAAAAACCCTTTTTTACTCCAGGTTTTGCGCGAGCTCAAAGGTACTGTTCTTATCTTGCTTTAATACCATGCTTCTTAAAGACGGGTCTAAGATCTCTTCCCTCCCCCTCCTCTTCTTTCCACTGCTAGTCTTTACCATTAAAGGTCGAAAGTTGCATAGCAGTCGGTGCAATCTCACGGGAGGGATCTGGTTGGGTAGCAAACTTCGGGCTGCGTAGTTTCCAGAAAGTAGTAGGCAAGAGGTGCCAGGGTGGGCTGCAAGGTCTGTTTGCGCGCTTTTATGAAAAGGGGAGAAAGCCCACCTGTAGGAATGACTCTCGCTGGAGGAAATGAGTGTGGCTTTCGCTGCAAGCACCGCTGACTCCTGAGGGGCGCTGGCCGTTCAGGTTGGACCCCATCGCGGGCGGGGGGGCGGGAGAGGCCAGCCTTTTGTAAGCAGCTTGCCCTGAGCTACTGGGGTGCACCAGATTGAGAATCTCATGGTGCCCTTGTCCGCTTCTGGGCTTTGGGTGCCAAGATCACCCGCGGTAACAATAGTGGGGAGGGGTCCGGCTTCATTCTTACCTCCCCACCTCTTTCCTCCTTACTCCCGCTTGCTTTCAAAGCCCGGACCTTGCGTGTTCCCTGCCCTCTCACATTGGTAACCTCTCGCCACCCCCATCCCCAACCCCCTCCCCACCATTTAACCCCCTCTCGGCGCCTGTGTCCGCCTGGGGCGCGAAGACGGGGTAATACGGTTATCTTATTCTGCCCAGTGTTCAAAGTCTTGTTTGCTTAATAGCATTTCCATTGTGCTCCTTCAAGTCGGACATTATTTTTTGGTTTTCTTTTTTGAAAACACGAAGTGTACTCGGGCTTTGGCCTTTAAGCAGCCCGCCCTCAATTGGTTCTCATTAGCTGGGGAATGAGAGGAGAAAGCAGGACAATCGCATCGGAGCTTCCTTGTGTTTGTCCATGTACTCGGTGGCTCCTATTAACGATACCTGCCAAGAAACCCTGATTTGGTGGGTGAGGAGGCCACCCTGCAAAGGCGAAGCCCTTCTAACGGTAGCCCAGGATGCCAGACGTTAAAACTTGCCCATGTGCCCAGAGCGAATACGTTATGTGTCCATTTCTTTTCCTCCTCGGGCCTTAGGAACACTTTCAACCTAGCGGCGCAGTGTGGCGCATGCGCGCGCAGGGTAGGGGAACACCCCGGTCCCACGGCTCCGTGTCCCTCGTCGTCTGGCACCGGTGGGGGGGGGGGGCGGCGGGATGGGGCGAGCGCCGCGGGAGCCGGAGCGGGAGCTGGACCGGACGAGGCGGTAGCGAGCGCGCCATCCTGGGCTGGGCGCCAGGGGCACCGGCTCCAGCACGGGACGCTGTCCTCCCATCCCAGGAGCGCCTTGAATTAAGAAGGACTCTGGTTTCGGGGAGCGAGGCGGGGGGAAATGCCGAGTGCCCTTCGGCTGGTGGGTAACCGGGGCTTGGTGGGATTTTCGCTTTGGCGGGGTGGGGGTTCCGTTTCCAAATTCCTGTGCGGGCCGGGTGGGCGGGGGCGGGCTTTTTTCCCTGGGCTATTAAAGGAAGAGGGGCGGGCTTTTCCCAGGGATATAGCTGCGGACCGAGGGCCGAGGGGACGGAGCGCTCCGCAAGTGGTGGTTGCGAAGGCTGCTGGCCCCGCGTTGCGCCGGAGAAGAGGGGGCGCTTCGGGGTGAGGTGTGCCCTCGCGGCCGGGGCTCAGTTTTCTGAACGCTTTTGCTCGCTTCTCTTCCTCCTTGGGCTTCCCCCCCGAAGGCTGTGCTCGCGCGGGGCTCCGTGGAGCGCTCGGGCTGCGCGCGCGCGGCCGGGGGTGGCTGCGGGGGACAAGACCCGGTGGTCGGTGCGGGGTGATCGCAGCCGCGCGCGCCACCTGCGAGGGGCGGGCGCTGGCCGGAGCCGAGGCCCGCGCGTGGCTGCCGAAGGCGGGTGGGCGGGCGACGGGGCCAGAAGTGGGGGCGAGAGGTGGGGGGGGAGCCTTCGCCGGGGCAGCTGTGAGCCGGGAAGGGTTGACTGGCTGGGTGGGAGGGGACGGAGCGGGCGGGACTTGAGAAAAGCAAAGTACCACTGTGTAGTTGAGGGCTGGCGGGGAGCGCGCGGGAAAAGGGGCCTCTTCCCCCCACCCCGCGCCCCCCATCTCCACCGCTGACCTTTAGGGTCCCGGAGAAATTGGAGGGGTGGGGGGTGCGGAATGAGGGGGTGCACGTGGAGGGAATAAAAGAACTCCCCTCCCCCTTGGCTTCTCTCCCACCAACCCGGGAATGGAGGGGGAGGGAGGCGTGGGCTTGGCGCGTTTTTTGCTGCTTTGAATGGAGAACTCCGTTTCCCATGATGCTTTGTTCCTTTCTCTTTAATCTCAGCGGCGGCGGCTGCAGCACGAGGACCGGAGCGCGTGGTGCTAGCAGCTGGAGCACACCCTGGGCGCGCGGGCGGCTCCCGGGCTTCAGCGGGAGCTCTAGGTAAGGGTGTGAGAGACACTGGGAAAGGCGGAAGGGAGCTCAGAAATGCATGCGTGGAGGGTCTTTTTCTTTTCTTTCTTTCTTTCTTTCTTTCTTTTCTTTTTGCAACGTAAAGAGGTTGGAGAGTGTGGCTGCTGGTGGCCCAGGGCGCTCAGTGTCTACCCAGATGAACGGTTAATTTCAAAAGGTAATAAATGATTGGGGAAGGTAAGCGGTGTGGGTCTCCGCTTTTGGTCAGGTTGAGCCGGCAGAGAGCACGCAGTTTAAGTCGTTTGGGTTTTTTTGTTGTTTGTTTTCTTAGGGAGGGGGAAAAACTTTTACAAGCCGATTTACGGGGAAAAAATATTACTCTTATTTTTATTCCCAATATTAACCTTTCTTCCCCTATAGCAAATTGACTTCAAAATTAAGGGTAATTTGGGGGGGATTGGTTTCGTTTTTCAAGAGTTTCTTTTTAAAGATTGACTTAGTGGTATATAGGTTACCATCCTGGAAACCCAGCATATTAAACCCCCATTCCTAGTCGCATGTATAAAAATTCTGTGTCGCTGAACAGTTTTTGGTTTTAGGACAAAATTTGTCCCATCATGGAAGAGGTGGAGGGGGGGAACCTTGGTGAATCCTTTTCAAATAAGGCTCATTTCCTTAGTGCGTGTAATTCTTAGATAAAATAAGCCCTTGGACATGGAGGAGTCTTTCCTATGGAGGATGACGACAGGAATGGAAGAAGAGCTAATCTGCCTTCTTTGGGTTTAATGGAGAAAATGGGTCCATAAATGTTTAAACAGAACTAGAGTCCTTTGAAATAGATCAAAATGTGACATCTCTAGGCCATCTGTGCAGTATGTGAAGAGGGCAAGTTTGTGCTTCTTAAACCAGCTCTAAGATTTCTCTCATTTTCTATTAATGCGGTGGGGGGAGGGAATATTCATTTACTCCAGCAGAGATTTTCTGTGCGGAGCCCTACCTTAGGAATTGAATATTCACCCTGATTTTTACATGTATCTTTCTCTAGAGGTGCCTCTTAAAATCAAGGTGAGATAACACGTTTTCTTAGATGGAGAGGGAAAGTCCAAGATCCACTTATACTTAAGATTTGGACCTTTGAAATTGCCAGTTACTTGTGTTCAACTTGGGGTAAATAATTTAGATTATTAATATTTCTCAGACTTTGGTTAAAGGCTTCAAAACCTAGCTTGGGCTCTCTAAGCCAAAGAAATTCTTGTTTCAGGAGCATGAACTCTAGTAGTTTCCTTGTTCAGTTTCTAATGTTTTGTGTCTTTTTTTTTTCTTTTCCCCAACCAGGTGAGTCTGAATAGATCTGCAAGGACCAAAGAAGAGCCTGTGGAAGACTTAAAATTTTGCTACAGGAATAGGCCTTGGCCATGTAAAAGTGCTTACAGTGCAGGTAGCTTTTTGAGATCTACTGCAATGCAAGCACTTCTTACATTACCATGGTGATTTAATCGGTGGCTACTGAGAACTGTAGTTTGTGCATAGTGAAGTTGATGCTTTTGATCTGGTCCTTATTTGCCTCTTGTGTTAAGGTGCATCTAGTGCAGTTAGTGAAACGGCTTAGAATCTACTGCCCTAAATGCCCCTTCTGGCACAGGCTGCCTAATATCCAGCACTTTAAAAGTCTGCCTTGAGTAATCAGTCATTTAAAAAAGACAAGTTTCAAGATTTATTTTGTTTTGTTTTGTGTTTCATTGTTTGTTGGGAGCATATGGTGGGGACTGTGTGCAGTGTGTAGTTGTGTATAAAGGATGAGATTGGGTCCTAGTAGTACCAAAGTGCTCATAGTGCAGGTAGTTTTGGCATTACTCTACTGTAGTGTGGGCACTTCCAGTACTCTGGGATAACGTAACACTTGTTGGTGATGAAACCGTTTCAAGACACTGCTGCTTACAGTTAGTTTTGCAGGTTTGCATTTCAGCATATCCATAATATGGCTGTGCAAATCCATGCAAAACTGATTGTGAAAGTGTACGCTGTCTACATCTTTATGAACACCCCCATGAGCATCTCCAGCATTTGCACCCATTCATCCATGGGTGGGGATTTGTTGCATTACTTGTACTTATATATAAAGTATTGCACTTGTCCCGGCCTGTGGAAGAAAGGAGGATTTTATCTTCTTCTTATTTTCGAAAAGCTGTAAGTTCTGATTTTTAGTAGTTGTTAAATGACCTGTTTTGCTGTTGTCGGGTGGATCACGATGCAATTTTGATTAGTATAATAGGAGAAAAATTGCACGGTATCCATCTGTAAACCGCAGGACCTTTCTGAACAACATTCCCTTTTAGAACTAAAGTAAGATGGTAAAATCCTTTCTGTAGTTGCTGCTGTTAAGAATGTTTTGAGATGTATTTTGATTTCTAAGACTATGATAAAGACTTTTTTAAAAGATGAAACATGTTTGAAATCAAGTGTATTTTGGCAGTTTGAACGCAATTTGATTGATGGCGATGAATGTAAATGGACCTCAAATTTATAAAATAAATGCAATTTATATAGCTGAGAAAACTGGACTCATTGTCTTTTCTTTTTCTTTAAGATTAAGAATGCTAAGGCTTTTTTTAATCTCATGATGGGGGAAGGGCTGCTAAAGGAAAAGTTGGGTATAGCAACTTTTTACATTTGCATCTTTATAAAGCACCAAGACACCTAATTTAGGAACTTTATTATGCTAGCAAATAGTTGGACAAAATATGGTAATTTTGTTTTAAGTACATGTGCTCAGCCCTACAAAAGGGGTGCAGGGTTGTAAACCAGTGGGACACTTGCCCTTGAGGAATTGGACACACTTGCTAGGCAACATGAGAGAAGTGTGAACTTGTCATTTTAGCTTGGTTTTAGAATTCTGTGATGAAAAGCCTTGGGTAGGAGGGACACTTTGATGGTGAGATGCCGCCCTGCTTTGAGGCCCAACCTGTTGGAAAACTGGTTGCGGACTGTTAAGATTTGGGCTTCAGGGGGATCTGTAGGGTGACTAACTCAAACCAGAAATTACTCATGCCCTCCTAGACAGATTACAATGTTAAAAAAATAAAAAGCAACTATTGACTAATATAATAAGTGTTAAATTTATCCACCCAATTGCCCCCTCTATAAGGCAGTTTGGGTCCTAATAGTGATTCTTAAACTATGGCACTTCAGAATGACCTGAAGGCTTGCTTAAAATGGATGGTCTACCCACCTCTCATTGATTCAGTAAGTCTGGGATGGGGCCTGAGGATTTGTATTTCTAGTAGGTTCCGGTGATAATGGTGGTGCTGGCCAGGAGACCACACTGAGAACCACAGCTCCGAAAGAATGAAAGACCTCAGGTTCCAGGTCAAATAAAGTTTAACAAAGGAAGTTGCAGTTTAAAATTTCAGATTCTTAAAATTGAAAGGCCTCCAGGCAGATCCTTGTTCACTTCCTAGTTCTGTGTTTCATACTCGAATGTTAACCTTTGAGACTAACTCGCCATGCCTTTGACAAATGAAAAAGGTAGGCATGCGGGAGTTTTACTGTCAGCCAACATGAACAATTAGTTCCCATCAAGAAAGAGGTGCTGGCAAACTGAAGATGTTGTATGTATATGTCATCCTCCTCTTCCTTCCTGTTACCGTGAAAATTGCTAATTTTCAAACTCTACATTTTCCCTTTCTAACATCGGTTCAATTTAAATCAGTAAGAGCAACTCATACCGAATTGTACTTGAGCCTTGAGCTGATTGCCTAAGGCTTCCGTTGCCTCATTAGGGGAAATACAGTGATAATGTTGGTCTACCTCAAGGATATGTGGGTTAACTAAGCTGTGTTTGGTGGTGGTTGGGGGAGTGGATTTTAATTCTTAGTGATGAAGTGAAATCTTAATGAAAAGAGACTTTCGGTAGTAAATTCTGTCTTCCAGTATTAAGTATGTGTGTGTGATTTTTTTTTAAGTGACTAGTGCTTGAGGCAATTATACAAGCATAAAGAACTCTACAGATATTTCCTGTGCTGTCTAATGCTTACTACTTTGCTGGTGCCTAATCATGGTTAGGTTTGATGTGGCAGCAAAGCAAAGGTCTCCCTCCCCTCTAATAAAGGAGCTCAGTAAAAAGGGGATTAAAGCTTATTTGTTTTAATCCTTAACACCACTGAACCTCCGCTTTAATAATGCAAGTTTATTGTCTGTAGTGGTTCACCGGTGCTTTACCTAAGATGTCCAGTAAGCAGAGAGTTATTGCAGTTTCTACTTTTAATAGGCATGTGTGGTGACGCTGTGTTTTCCCGGGCAGCCCGCTCTGCTTGTTACAGTCGCAATTCCTCCATCTAAAATCAGGGCTGGACTTACCAATCTTAAAGCCTTTAACAACTTCAAAAATTCTGATTCTGTCCTCATCCAAGTTAGATGCATCAAATAATTTTAGGAAGTGCTTAACTTTTGAGTTGCCCTTTGGGGGATGGGATAATTTAAGTAATTAATTATGGGCAAAATGAGCAATGTGTACATCTACCATATATAATTTATTTTTAAAGAATTAAAAATATCTTCAGTAGAAGCACTACCAGGCATAATTTCTGCCTTTGATTGGGAGGGTAGTTTAAGAGCCACGGTTTTTCAAGGTCATTAGTATGTGCATTAATTCTCCCTAGACAGAAAAGTTGATGTGGCATAGGTCTTAATTAGCTCAAACATATGTTGACTTAGAAGTTGCTTTTTTGGCAATTCTCAGTTACATTAGTTTCGAAACAAGGGACAAATAGCAAACTGGGTGAAGCTACTGTATACAATTTCAGCTGGAAGAATCCTTAGTTACAGAACATAGTCCAGCTTTATCCTTTAATAGCCGAGGAAACTGAAGCCCAGGAAGAGGAAGAGATTTGCTAGAGATTCTTCTAAATACTAAGGGACCATAATACTAATGTGATCAGTGCCATGCTAGAAGCTTGCAGGCAAGGAGGAGGGCACCGTAGCCCAGGCTGGGAATAGAGTACATCCCAGAGGGAGGGCACCTGGGGGGAGTTAAGCCAAGCAAAGAGGGCCAGTGAAGGGTCTTTCAAGTAGAGCATTGTTTGGGCGAAAAGGAAAAGAAGGAAGAGATGGAGGCCTTTGCGAGGAATTGCAATTGGTTCAGAATATCTGGTGCATGTGAGGGGAGAAGTAGGCTAGGGCGAGATCATGGAAGCTTGTCCCAAATGGAAATGGAAATTGTTTCAGAATTTTGAGCAGAAAGTGACATAACTCAAAGTTGCCCTTTTCACAGGTCACTTTGACAGCAATGCTGAAGCTCTGTTGGCGAGGGCTGGGCCTGAAGCCAGTTAGGAGGTTATTTCACAAATGGGAGATAAGAATTCCAATCAGGGACAAAGGCAGAGGGATGGGGGCAGAGGCAGAGGCAGATTTCTCCTGCAAGTACATGGATACTTTTAATACATTCCTGAACAACATCTCAAGGGGACGGTTTCCAAAGTTCACTAAGATTCTCAAGTTCATCTGTGAGAATAAACTGTGAAGAATAGTCAAGAAAAGATGGAGAAAAGAAAGAATCATGAAGTGGAGTGTGTATTAACAGTTATTAAAGCTGATTATAAAGCAACCATTTAAAAAGTGATGCAAGAACACAAAAGTTGACTGTTATTGAAGCTTCCATTCTGTTCTACGGATTGAAGTAAAAAAATGTAAGCATTGACATCATTATGAAGTCATTCCAAATACATAAAGAAAAGGTAGATTAGTCAATAAAAGGTGCTGGGATGATTGGTTAACTTATTTCCTTTATTGTGGTAGCATATATAACATAAAATTGGCCATTTAAACCATTTTTAAGTGTATAATTCAGTGGCATCAATTACTTTTACAATATTGTGCTACCATCACCACCTTCCATTACTAAAACTTCCTCATCACCCAAAACAGAAATTCTGTACTCATTAACCAATAATTTCCCGTTAAGCAATAATTCCCCATTTCCCCTCCCCCTAGTCCCTGGTAACCTTTAACCTACTTTCTGCCTCTATGAATGTACTTATTCTAAGATATTTCATATAAGTGAAGTCATACAAGATTTGTCTTTCTGCATCTGGCCTATTTCACTTAGCATAAAGTTTTAAAGCTTCATCCACGTCGCAGCATGTTTCAGAATTACCTTCCTTTTAATGGCTGAATAGCAATTCCATTGCATGGATCCATCACATTTTGTGTGGGTTTTTCCCATCTTTTAGCTGTGTGGACAGTACTGCTATGGACATTGATGTGCAAGTATCTGTTTGAGTCCCTGCTTTCAATTTTTTGAGGCATATACTTAAGAGTGGAATTGCCAGGTCAAAGGGTAAGTTTAACTTTTTGAGGAACCACTAAACTGTTCGGCAGTGGCTGCACCATTTTACATTCACACCAGCAATGCATGGGAGCTCTGATTATTCCACATCCTCACCAATACTTGTTATTTTCCATTTTTTTAAATATTAGCCTTCCTAGTGGTTGTGAAGTGGAATCTCATTGTGGTTTGACTTGCATTTCTCTAAAGACTAACGATGTTAATTGGTTAACTATTCTGAAAAATAATCAAACACCTAAGAGCCCTGCCTCATCCCACACATCAAAGTAAATTCCAGATGGTTGAAGAGTTGAATAAAAAAAAAAAGAGAAATCATGCATTAAACTATTATCTCTACTTTTCTATATGCTTAAATTGTTTCACAATAAAAAAGTGATTCAACTATAAAAGACCTAGAAGAAAGTAAGGTGGGTATATAACCGTGAGATTGAGAAAAGCCATTTTAAGCATAACATCAATGACAGACCATTAATAAAAAGACTGCTGGATTTGAATACATAAAAACTTCACATCAAAAGCCATCATAAAATTAAAAAGCAAAAGACAGATTTCAAAAACATGGTGTTTAAGGTGGGATATAGAAATAGTAAACATCATTCATTCAGGGAGTTTTTTGAGCACCTATTATGTGCTAGGTACCCTCTAATTGTACAAGAGATTAAGTATGAGCAAAACCAAGTCCCTGCTCTCATGGATCTTATTCTGTAGTGGGGAGAAATAGATAATACATAAAATAAATATTCAGTATGTCAGATTGCAAGTGCTATGAAGAAAAATAAAACAAAGCAGAAAAATAGTGTGAGTTGGTTGCTGTGTTAAAGTAAGATAATCAGGTGACATTTGAGTAGAGAAGAAAAGATCATGAATGAATGAGTTGTGTAGATATCGGAGGAAGAGCGCAATAATTATTCTTAACATACAGAGAACCCTGGTGTGCCAGTTTGAAACAATAAAAAGATTCCACCCAGCAATATTGAATGAGGATTAAAGGACATGGCTTTTCTGGGGTATAATAATAGCTTCAAACTGGCACACCAGGGTTCTCTGTATGTTAAGAATAATTATTGTGCTCTTCCTCCGATATCTACACAACTCATTCATTCATGATCTTTTCTTCTCTGCTCAAATGTCACCTGATTATCTGATTTTAACACAGCAACCAACTCGCACTATTTTTCTACTTTGCTTTATTTTTCTTCATAGCACTTGCAATCTGACATACTGACATACTGTTTTATTTATTATGTGACCCACCCACTTGTGGGTCGAGTTTGCTAGCTGCTGGAATGCAATATACCAGAAATGGAACAGTCTTAAAAAGGGGAATTTAGTAAGTTGCTACTTTACAGTTCTAAGGCCGTAGAAATGTCCAAATTAGAGCAAGTCTATAGAAATGTCTGATCTAAGGCATTCTGAGAAAGATACCTTGGTTCAAGAAGGCCGATGTCGTTCAGGGTTTCTCTCTCAGCTGGAAAGGCACATGGTGAACATGGCAATGTCTGTTAGCTTTCTCTCCCCGCTTCTTGTTTCATGAAGCTCTCCCAGGGGCATAGTCCTTCTTTCTCTCCAAAGGTCTCTGGTTGCATGAGCTCCGGCTCTCTTCATTCTCGTGACTCTGCTCTGTTGCTCTCCCATCATTCTCAAGCTCTCTCCAAAATGCCTCCTCTTTTAAAGGATTCCAGAAAACTAATCAAGACCCACCTGGAATAGGTGGAGTCACATCTCCCTCTAACGAAAGGTTAATATCCACAAATGGGTGAGTCATAAACCCGTGGCAATAACCCAATCAAGTTCCCAACCTCCATTATTGAATAGGGATTAAGAGAAACGGTTGCTCCCACAAGATTGATTAAGATTAAAACATGGTTTTTCTAGAGTACATAAATCGTTTCAAACCAGGACAGATGGTTTTCATGGAGATGTGTCTCCACCCATTCAAGGTGGGGTTGCTTACCGGAGAGGGAACCATTTTAGAAAAAAACTCTAGAGCCAACAGGGCCCACACAGCCAGAAATCTTTGGACATGCTGAAGGAAAACGCCCCCAGGGGAGCTTCATGAAACAAGAAGCCAGGAGAGAAAGCTAGCAGATGTCACCATGTGCCTTTCCAGCTGACAGAGGTATTCCAGACCAATCGGCATTTCTTGAGTGAAGGTAACCTCTTGTTGGTGCCTTAATTTGGACACTTTCACTTCCTTAGAACTTTAAACTTGTAACTTATTAAATTCCCTTTTATAAAAGCCATTCCAGATCTGGTATATCGCATTCCGGCAGCTTGCAAAATAGAACACCTTCCAAATAACAATAATAGCAAACATTAATTAAGCTCTTCCTGTGTTTCAGCACCATAATAATAAATACTTTTAATGTGTTATCTCAAAATTTTCACGACAATCTTAAAAGATAGTCCTATTTTATAAGATGTTTCTATCATTATTTGCATTTTAGAGGTGATGAAACTAAAACTCAGAAAAGTTAACTTGTCCAAGTTTGCACATCTAGTAAAACAAGAACTAAGGTCATACCTTTCTTTCTCCAGAGCCCAAGCCAATAGAATACATGGCTATAAAAGAAAAAAATGTCCTGAGTGATAAATTTTTTAAAGTTAATCCTTGGTAGTATTCAAGAAAATAAAAATGAAAACAGTAGTGATATTTTTTTTTCACAAATCAACTTTCTCATGGTTAAAGAGATTGGGGGAAAGAGTACATTCTATATAATTCTATTTATGTGGAGTTCTAGAATAGAGTAAATACAGAAAAGTATGGCAGAAAAATGTGAGAACAGTGCTTGTTTCTTGAGGGGTATGTTCTGACTGTGAAGGGGCTTGAGAGAACTTTCTGGGATGATGAAACTGTCCTATCAGTTTGGGTTACATGAGGTGTGTGCATTTTTCAACACTCATCATAGAGTACACAAGATGTGTGCATTTAACTATGTGTTCATCACACCTAAAAAAACACAGCAAAACAAATATTGAACTTTAGTCAATGATATGCATGCTGAAACATTTAGGGCTAAATTGAACTGATGACTGAAACTTTGAAATGCATAAACAAACTAAGATGGACTGGCTGGATGGATATATATGTGTTAAAGCCAATATAACAAACTGTTAACAATTGTAGGATCTAGGTGGTGGAGATATACATGTTCACAGTACAATTCTTTCAACTTTTCTGCATGCTTGGAAATTTTTCTAATAAAACGTTGGGAGAAAAGTTATTGAAAGAGGGAAGAATATAGATAATTATAATAATAACTAATATTTATTGAGTGCTTACTATGTACCAGGCACTGTGATAGTGCTTCACGATGCAGTATACCTGTTTCTACAACAATCCTGTGAGTTAGGAACTCTTATTGTCTCTATTTTGCAGATAAAGAAGCTGAGTTCCATAAAGGTTAAATAACTTGCCCAAAGTGGCACAGCCCACAAGGAGAAGATTCTAGGGTCTAGGCCGTATATGTAATCAGATAGCAAGTGGGATAATTTTGCTGACGGGTCATCTCATTAGAATACCTACCACCCAGTGTAGCCTAACTCCAAAGATTTTCCTCTATTCCATGCAGTCTTTCTTGGATAACTCCCAAATTTTGGGCAAACACAGCTGAAATACAGATGGGGAGTAGCAGGTGGCAGAAGCCAATGGAAGGCTGTGGGGAGTGATGTGGGATTGTGGAGACGATGGAGAGAAATGAGTTTACTTTAGCAGTTGAGGGTTTGAGAGGTCTTTGGGACATCCAAGAGAGAAGGGGACAGCAGGTACTAAAGCCTGATCTGATTCTGGGTGACTCTGAAGCCTTACGAATTAAAGCAGGGAGCACCTAGGACAGAACCTCAGGGAGCTACATTTAAATTGCTGATGAGTAAAGAGTATCCAGCCAAGCTTAGGGTAGAAGAAAAAAGCAGAAGAAAATAATGTCCTATGGCTTAACGTTTGTTATTCTAATTTTATGGTCTTGTGTTGGAAGGTGCCTGAGTACTTCTATACCTAAACAGCTTTACGTAGCGTATCATTTATAGGAAAGCATGAGAAATTTCCCTCTTGAGTTATATTCACCATATCTAACAGTGAAATATTTTTTAACAAGACAAGAGAAGAGCAACTTAATTTGGGGAACCATAAAATTTTTACTGTTCGTGGTGAAGTAGGAGGTTTTCCATGTTATTCCAGTAATTCTTCTCGTTCTCCAAGAATTTCTCCAGTCCTAGATTTGTTTGACTGCATGCCAGGGCATTCTAATGTTTTAGGAGAACCAAATTGCCATACCATATAACTGTTTTACAGTGAGTCCTGTTCTGTTGTTGCTTTGAGTGATTTATGTAGAGTCTTGCTAACAATTCTATTTAAACACTGGTGCACTTGATATTTGTGTATTGTGTGTATTAGAGGTCTGGAATGGTTTCTCTCCTGGCTTTTCAGAAGCAATTATAATTATTATCTATAATAGTGGTTTTTATAGTATTCCAAATTTGATTTTAGTACAGTCATTCGGTGAAGGCTTAAACATCTTTAATTTGCTTAAATTGTTTTGGCCATTAAATCAGGGACAGTAGATCTACTTCTAGGAGCTGCTCAGATCTTCAACTTGGGAAACATTTGTTACAGCTACTACTTCTAATTTATTTCAAACATTCTCTATGGTTTTCTATACTGAATAATTTGAAAACAACCATGGTTTAGCTTAACGCCTAAGTAGGTTATTTTAATTCTGATGAAGCTCTTAAAATTTAGGATTAGGTCTCGTGGTATTGAATACAAATGGAAATGAGTATACGTTTTTGCATGTAAAAACGCGTCTAAAATTTTGTTTAAAGCGAAAAAACTTATAATGCCTTCTTTAGTATTAATAATTAGTAAAAATGAGATCATAGTAATTCTTTCGTGATCATGAAAAATGTCTTAAATCAGAAACTAAGAACATTGCTTTTGCTTCAGCAAATTGAGCAGCTTTCACTTCCTTTCTCCCTGACCCAACAGTGAAATCCACCCCACATTTCAGACTGTAATTGAAACATGGCTTAAACTTTTACTTGCAGGTTCATTATTAACAATAAGCACTAAAGACAGTTTGGCTGCTTTAGTGTTGTGTGTGTGTGTATGATTTAGTGCTGTGTTTTAAAAGTGTGGTCAGATGAGTTTCTACCAAGCGATTGTAGGAACTGATGTCCCGTATAATTAAGCCTACCTTAGATCTTGGTACAACTTCTTTAGGATAGGAATATCAACCGCATATTATCTCATTATTCTCGACAAAATCGGTATCATTCTTTCTATTAATATGTGTGTGTGTGTGTGTTGTGATGAGATAACCAGTTAGTAGAGGTTTTAGTTTTGTTGAATTGATTTTTTAATCATCACTTGAGGCAATCGCTGGTCTAAGCAGGAAAAAAAAGTGGCAACAGAGTCCATAGTATTGAATTCTGGTCTGAGCTCGCTGGCAACTTTGCTATGTGACCTTGGGTGTGAAAAATAAATTTTGTCAGTCGTTTTGCCTATAAGAAGAGAGAGCAATATTATCCTTTCTCTATCAAAGGTTTCCATGCTCCACCCTAGGAGAAATCAAGGTGACAGATCCTTGGGTAGTACAAGGATGCTGTAGTGGATGACACCCATAACTTTTTGCTACAAGTTAAGTCAGTGATAATGAAATCTAGTTGTTGCCAACTTAGAAAAAATTACAGAACATTCATTTGCTGCTTTGACAGCTAATTATTTTAGGGGAAGACTTAGCCACTTTGGTGATGGGGAGACCCTAAATTGAAGGCTTCTAGGTTCAATCCTTAACTGTAAGCCCATTTGTTCTGGTTTGCTAAAGCTACCAGAATACAATATACCAGAAATGGATTGGCTTTCACAAAGGGGATTTATTAGGTTACAAGTTTACAGTCCTAAGGCTGTGAAAATGTGCTAATTAAGGTGACAACAGGATGATACTTGGACAATGAAGAAAGGCCACCTGCATGTGGAACAGCTCTGTCAGCTGGGAAGACATGTGGTTGGCATCTGCTGTTCTTGCTCCCAATTCATTGCTTTCAGCTTCTGATTCTGGTGACTTTTTCTCTCTGTGTCCTGCAGGTTCTCTCCCAGCTTCTCCAGAGCAAACACTGGATTGCATTTCTTAGCTTAGCATGACACAGGACATTTTTCTGTCTCCAAGAGGCTGTGTTCTGATTCCCAAAATGTCTCCCTCTTAAAGGGTTGCAGTAAGTGGATTAAGATCCACCTTGAATGGGGGGGTGGTGCAGGCATATCTCCATGGAAACAGCCTAATCAGAAGGTCCCATTCTACAATAGATCTGGGGCATAGATTAGTTTCAAGCCAGCACACCCTATCATTTATGTTAATTTGGGGGTGACTTGGTTTGTCCACTAAATTCTTGACTTACTGAATTGATTAAGTTGGTAAACAGCTACCAAACTAGATTGTGTGACTTTAAGCATTTTTCAGGCAGAATATAGACTGTTCAAGTTACAAGGGGGAAAGGAACGAATATTTATAGAATGCTTACTGTGTGCTGGAAGTTTCACATGTATCATCGTATTGGATTGTCAGGAGGACCCTGGAAGGCAAGGGTTGATTTAAAAACAGAAAATTGTAATTTGACTAAGGTCACACATTTAGTCAAAAATAATAAATTGGCATAAATGTCACTTCTTTAGAGAAGTCAGGCTCCCCTCCCTGCAACGCACACACATTGCTCTCTAGCTTCATGTTTAATGTGTTAAATTATCCCACTTTATAAATATTTTTGCCTTTACTGGTCCCTTGCCTGTCTTGCCAAGTAGAATGTAAGTTTCAAAAGGGCAGGGCCTACCCCTATGTCAGCCTTGTTCATTACCATGTCTCTAGCGACTGGCACATATTCAATACTCCTTAAATAATCCTCTAGTGAGTGAGTGAATGAATAAATGAAACACTTGTCTGATGCAAAAACCTTTGTCTTCTCCACTAAATAACATTGACTCACATGCTGATGGGTGGAAAACTAGCCCCAGACATGTTGAACGACTTGTCCAGGAGGCCTGATCTAGGTTAGATTACAGAAAGAACCGGCGAACAAGCAGCTTAAAGTTTCTAAGATCAAGGATACAAATGAGGGATGGACATCACCCCCATTGATTCCCTGCAGAGGTGTGGTGGTAAAGGTGGTTCTCCAGTGGTGCGCAACCTGGCGGATGGGAAGAGCCCTAGAGCCAGACTTAATATCTCCTGTAGCCTTATGCTGGGAGTGGCCATGTCCTTCATGAAGGGGCTACCCAGCATAGCAGGCAATTTGTTGCTGCATGACAGTGTCACGCATAGGACTTCTACTTCTTATGGGATGTCGGGCTTTCCGAATGACACAACTGGTGAGTGGCAGAGCAAATTTGGCTCTCCTGGCTGAAAGCCAAGTTTATTTCACAGTACACACTGATGCAGTTTGCTGTTAACTTCCCAACATAGTCTGATAAGCTGCAATAATTATCTGATAAATACCCACGTGGTTGAGACAGGAGAGCGGCAAGTAGGAGGGCTGTAAGGGTAGAATCACAATCATCAGGTTATGTTCCACCAGAAATGGGCTACATTGGAGGAAAATGCAGGACCTTGGGGGATTTACTTAACCTCGCTGTGACTCAGCCTCCTCGTTTGTAAAGTGAAAATAAGAAAGTGTCATGAGGGTGATTAAACGAGTTGATATTTGTACAGCACTCAGAACAGTGTCTAACACATAGTACCTGACCTGTTAGAATTTGTTAAATAAAATACATACAACTGCAAATAAACAAAGGTGCCAAAGAAGAGGGTGGCTTGACCCACTTAATGCCTTCCTCACCTTGGTGTCCCTAATTGTCAAGTGGGATTTTTCCCTCTATGGGAATGTATCTCTGATTTTATCATTTCCCCCACAGGTTTCCAAAACTGACTTTATAGAAATATACTTTGTAGCGGGCTTTATTAAAACAAAGTGATTTCTCCAGTGAACAGATTCAAAGAGGCCCGGGGAGCCCAGGGATTAATTATCACAATATTTCGAGAGAGAACAGGGTTAAGCTAGAATTATATGTTGCAACAGGTGTTTTCTAATGGAAATTCATTAAATCACATGAATGTGTGAAAACTATACCGCGCACTTGTATGATATTTTTCACCCCCCCCCCCAAAGTACTTTCATGTCTGGTATTTTATTTGTTTGAATAAGGTCTATGTGTGGTAGGGAGAGTAGATATTCTCTTTTGACATAAGAAGTAACTGAAGTTAAATGTATTCAACCAACATTTGTCAAGCTGTTACAATGTGTCAGGCAATCCTGATTTGAAGATGGACAAAGCACAGCATCTGCCTATACATAAACCAGCTTTTGAAATAGAGTGTGTTAAATGCTATATAATGGCACACAGAGCACAGTGGGGGCGTAGTAAGCAACTGTTTGTGTGTACATGTGCGTGTGCATGCGTGTGTATGTTGCATGAGTGTAAGGGGTGAGGAAATTGGGGAAGGCTCCACAGAGTGCCCTCTGGGTTGAGTTATAACAGTGGAATGCTGGTAAATGTTTATTCATGGTCTCTCCCCTGGGCTGTCGGGGGGTGGGGGGGGGGAGTGGAGCCCCAACTTACAACATTTGCAGATTCCCTTGGCATAAATACTCCCACTATGGCCAATTCCAACTACCAACACAATGTCACTAAATGCAGAGCTGGGAAAGGCTGCATAGTAGCACTCCATTATGGAGTATTTCCACCACACAGGTATCATGGACATCGATAGCATCAGGAAAATAAATAATAGTAAAATGTAGTACAGCAAATAGGAAGTGATGCGTTTTGAGTATTTATTACCTTTGCTTTTAATATAGCTTACTTAATTTGAAGTTCATATAATTTAATTTTAAATCATTTATTTTAAAATACTGTCAAACTTACAGGACAGCTATAAAAGTAATGCAAACCCAATACAGAGAACTCCAACATACCCCTATCCTTCCAGATACGCAGATCCACCAATTTTAACACTTTGCCACATTTGCCATATCATTCTATCTATGCAACAATCTATCAACCCATCAATCTAGCTATCCATATGTCTACCCATCTATCTAGCAATCCATTTTCTGAACACTTGAGTGTAGGTTGTATAAATTATGCTCCATGAACACGTAATCTTGCCATGTACATTTCCTCAGAACAAGGATAGTATATCACTTATGTAACCACCTGTTCTAGTTTGCTAGCTGCCGGAATGCAACACACCAGAGACAGATTGGCTTTTAGTAAAAGGAGATTCATTTTGTTAGTTCTTCCGAGGAAAGGCAGCTAACTTTCAACTGAGGTTCTTTCCTACGTGGGAAGGCACAGAATAGTCTCTGCTGGCCTTCTCTCCAGGCCTCTGGGTTCTAACAACTTTCCCCAGGGTGATTTCTTTCTGCACCTCCAAAGGCCTGGGCTGAGCTGCGAGTGCTGAGATGAGGTATGCCGAGCTGCTTGGGCTGTGCTACATTGAGCTCTCTCATTTAAGCACCAGCCGATTAAGTCAAACATCATTCATTGCAGCAGGCACACCTCCTAGCCGACTGCAGATGTAATTAACAACAGATGAGGGTCATGTACCATTGGCTCATGCCCACAGCAACAGAACTAGGTACCTTCACCTGGCCAAGTTGACAACTGAATCTAACTACCACACCACCTTGAATGCAGTTGTGCCAAGTACAAGAAATTTAACATTCGTATAAAGCTTACAGTATATATTCTAATTTTTCCATGCATCTCAATAATGTCCTTTTGCGCTTTCTCTTCTCCCCTGTTAGATCATACCTAGGATCCTGCATTGCCTTTAATTGTCTTTGTCTCTTTAGTTGCTCTTTCTTTTATTTTTTTAATTGTGGGAACATATATACGATGTAAAATTTCCAATTTCAACCACTCCTAAGCATTTCGTTCAGTGGAATTAATTTCATTCACAATATTGCAATACCTTCACCCCCTTCCATATTAAAATTTTCCCATCTCCCCAAATAGAACCCCATGCCCATTTTGCATTAACTCTTCAATCTTCCCACACCCCCATCCCTGGAACCTGTATTCTGTCTCCATGACCTGGCATATTCCTTGAAATTTTCTTGTAGTTACCATGGGGCTTACATTTAACACCCAAAATCTATAACAACCTTATTTGGCTTTGATACCAGATAAACTTCAGTAGTATACACAAAACCATGTTCTTATACCCTCTGCCACTCGCCTTTGTATAGTTCTTGTCACAAATTACATCTTATAGCATTATGAGTCCAAAACTGCTTATCGTTCATTACATTGTATGCGTGTTTGGTTTAGGTTTGGTAGGGAGTAAAAATGGAGTTACAAGCAAAAGATACAATAATACTGACATTGATATTTACCCCTATCATTACCTTTACAGTAGATCTTTATTTGTTCATGAGGCTTTTATGTATTATCTATCTATTCCAACCTGCAGAACTCTCTTTAGCAATTCTCATAGGGCCAATCCAGTGGTGATGAACTTCCTCAGCTTTTGTTTATCTGGGGATGTCTTAATCTCTCCCTCATTTAAAAAATGTATTGTCGAAAATAACGTATATACAAAAAGCAATGAATTTCCAAGCACACTACAAAAATTAGTTATAAAACAGATTTCAGAGTTTGTATGGGTTACAGTTCCGCAATTTTAGGTTTTTACTTCTAGCTGCTCCAAGACACTGGAGACTAAAACAAATATCAATATAATGATTCAGCAGTCATACTCATTTGTTAAATCCTGTCTTCTCTGTTATAACTCCACCTTCTCCTCTGATCTTTCTCCCACTCTTTAGGGGTGTTAGGGCTATGGCCATTCTAACTTTTTCATGTTGGAAGGGGCTGTCAATAATATGGGGTAGGGAGATGGAACTAGCTGCTGTTCTGGAGAGGCTGGGCCCTCTAGGTTTCAGGACTTACCTGGTCCAGGGACCCATCTGGAGGTTGTAGGTTTCTGGAATGTTACCCTAATGTATGGAACCTTTGTAGAATCTTATATATTGCCCTAGGTGTTCTTTAGGATTGGCTGGAATGGTCCTGGTTGGGGTTTGGCAAGTTATGATAGGTACCAATGTCTAACTGAAGTTTGAGTAAGAGTGATCTCTAGAGTAGCCTCTCGACTTTATTTAAACTCTCTCAGCCACTGATACCTTATTTGTTATACTTTTTTTCCCCCTTTGGGGCAGGATGGCATTGATGAGCCCATGGTGCCAGGGCCAGACTCATTCCTGGGAGTCATCTCCCATGCCGCCAGGGGGGGCTTTCACCCCTGGATGTCATGTCCCACATACAGGGAAGGGCAATGATTTCACTTGCAGAGTTAGGTTTAGAGAGAGAGAAGCCATATACGAGCAAGAAAAGAGTCCTCTGGAAGTAGGTCTGAGGCATAACTACAGGTAGGTTAAATTTCTCCACTACAGTAATAAGCTTCACAAGAGCTAGCCTCAAAATTAAGGGCTTGGCAAAAAAATGTTTATTTGGTACAAAGTTTATATTTTGACTAGTGCATTTCCTAATATAACTTATGTGGACAGTTTAATTGAACACCATAAGCACATGGAACCTTGAGTAGGGCATGAGATTGTGTAAGTTCGTCCAGAATGATGCCCCAATAAATTCCAGAGGGGTTTGAACAGTGAATAAAAAAATATTTGCAAAGTCCACTTGGGGGAATGGTAAGAAAGGGGGTAAATTCAACTTTCCACCATGGAGAATTCCTGATATTCTCACAAGCAGTGGGGATAAGCAAAGCAATAGGTTGAGCCCTCAATCTTGGGGTTTGTTCATATGAAACTTATCCCCACAAAGGATAGTCAAGCCTACTTAAAATTAAACCTAAGAGTCAGCCCCAGGGAACCTCTTTTGCCGCTCAGATGTGGCCTCTCTCTCTCAGCCAACACAACAAGCAAACTCACTGCCATCCCCCTCTCTACATGGAACATGACTGCCAATGGTGTGGACCTTCCTGGCAACCTGGGACAGAAATCCTAGAATGAGCTGGGACTCAGCATCTAGGGATTGAGAAAACCTTCTCGACCAAAAGGGGGAAGAGCAAAATGAGACAAAATAAAGTGTCAATAGCTTAGAGATTTCAAACAGAGTTGAGAGGTTATCCTGGAGGTTATTCTTATACATTATATAGATATCACCTTTTTAGTTAAGGTATATTGGAGAGGCTGGAGGGAAGTGCCTGAAAATGTAGAGCTGTATTCCAGAAGCCATGTTTCTTGAAGATGATTGTACATTGATATAGCTTTTGCAATGTGACTGTGTGATTGTGAAAACCTTGTGTCTGATGCTTCTTTTATCTACCTTATGGACAGATGAGTAAAACATAGGGATTAAAAATAAAGAAATAATAGGGGGAGCAAATGTTAAAATAAATTTAGTAGATTGAAATGCTAGTGATCAATGAAAGGAGTGATAAGGGGTATAGGAAAAAATAGGGGAAACAAAGGCTAAAATATATTGTGTAGATGGAAATACTAGCAATCAATGAGAGGGAGGGGTAAGGGATATGGTATGTATGAGTTTTTTTCTTTTTATTTCTTTTTCTGAATTGATGCAAATGTTCTAAGAAATGATCATGGTGATGAATATACAACTATGTGATGATATTGTGAGTTATTGATTATATACCAAGAATGGAAAGGATTTCCCCTCACCACTGTCCTTCAAGGACACCCCAGAAAGGGGTTGTAATGCTGCAGCTGTCCACTTTCGGGTGGTACCTGCATATCGTGCTGAACCATCTGTAAACCAGGCCGGAGTTTTCTCTTCCTCAGTCAATTCACTGTAAGGAACTCCCCAAGAGGCCATAGCTCTGGTCTGGGAAAGAGAAGGTAATGTGGCAGCAGGAGTGGAAACCATGGGCATTTGTGCCACTTCTTCATGTAACTTACTTGTGCCTTCAGGACCTGCTCTGGCTCTATCTCATATATGCTATTTCCATTTTACAATAGAGTGCTGCTGTGCACACCCAACTTTATGGCTTGGCGGGTCAGACAACACCCAACTCATGATAGGCAACTCAGGTCTCATGGTAACTTGGTGGCCCATGGTTAAGCTTTCAGTCTCTACCAAGGCCCAGTAGCAGGCCAAAAGCTGTTTCTCAAAAGGAGAGTAGTTATCTGCAGCAGATGGTAAGGCTTTGCTCCAAAATCCTAAGGGTCTGCGTTGTGATTCTCCTATAGGGGACTGCCAAAGGCTCCAGACAGCATCTCTATTTGCCACTGACACTTCCAGCACCATTGAATCTGCTGGATCATACAGCCCAAGTGGCAGAGCAGCTTGCACAGCAGCCTGGACCTGTCGCAGAGCCTCCTCTTGTTCAGGTCCCCACTCAAAATTAGCAGCTTTTCTGGTCACTCAATAAATGGGCCGGAGTAGCACACCCAAATCAGGAATATGTTGTTGCCAAAATCCAAAAAGACAAACTAGGTGTTGTGCCTCTTTTTTGGTTGTGGGAGGGGCCAGATGCAGCAATTTATCCTTCACCTTAGAAGGGATATCTCGACATGCCCCACACCACTGGACACCTAGAAATTTTACTGAGGTGGAAGGCCCCTGTATTTTTGTTGGATTTATCTCCCATCCTCTGACACGCAAATACCTTACCAGTAAATCTAGAGTAGTTGCTACTTCTTGCTCACTAGGTCCAATCAACATGATATCATCAATATAATGGACCAGTGTGATGTCTTGTGGGAGGCAGAAACGATCAAGTTCTCTGAGAACAAGATTATGACATAGGGCTGGAGAGTTGATATACCCCTGAGGTAGGACAGTGAAAGTATATTGCTGACCTTGCCAGCTGAAAGCAAACTGTTTCTGGTGGTCCTTACTAATAGCTATTGAGAAAAAAGCATTTGCCAGATCAATAGCTGCATACCAGGTACCAGGGGATGTATTGATTTGCTCAAGCAATGATACTACATCTGGAACAACAGCTGCAATTGGAGTTACCACCTGGTTGAGTTTACGATAATCCACTGTCATTCTCCAAGACCCATCTGTTTTCTGCACAGGCCAAATAGGAGAGTTGAATGGGGATGTGGTGGGAATCACCACCCCTGCATCTTTCAAGTCCTTAAGAGTGGCAGTAATCTCTGCAATCCCTCCAGGAATACGGTATTGCTTCTGATTTACTATTTTGCTTGGTAGGGGCAGTTCTAGTGGCTTCCACTTGGCCTTTCCCACCATAATAGCCCTCAATGCATGAGTTAGAGAATGAACGTGGGGATTCTGCCAGTTGCTCAATATGTCTATGCCAATTATACATTCTGGAACTGGGGAAATAACTACAGGATGGGTCCGGGGGCCCACTGGACCCACTGTGAGACAGAACTGAGCTAAAACTCCATTGATCACCTGGCCTCCATAAGCCCCCACTCTGACTGGTGGTCCAGAGTGACGTTTTGGGTCCCCTGGAATTAATGTCACTTCTGAACCAGTGTCTAATAATCCTTGAAATATCTGATCATTTCCTTTTCCCCAGTGCACAGTTACCCTGGTTAAGGCCGTCGGTCTCCTTGGGGAAGACTTAGAGGAAGATTAACAGTATAAATTTGTGGCAGTGTAACAGGTTTCTCCCCCATAGGGACCTGGCCTCCCCTTCATTCAAGGGGCTCTGGGTCTGTAAACTGTTTCAAGTCTGGAAATTGATTAAGGGGCCGTGACTCTGTGTTTTTGTAATTCAGGTTAGACTTCTGTTCCCTTGACCTAGAACTCTTTTGTTTATACAGCTCCAACAAGAATTTAGTATTGTATTCTTCTATTGTATTTCTAGGCACTCCATGATTTACTAGCCAATGCCACAAATCTCTGCGTGTCATATAATTTTGATGCCTCCTTTGAGTTTGTTGTCTATTATAATAGCTGCGTCTACCCTGTCTTTGGTGATTAAGTGCTGCCACCTGGCTTCTGCCAACTCGGGATCCTGTCATCCCTATTGTGTTTAAGGATTCCAGCTCAGTGACAGCAGTTCCTACAGTAATATCTGACCTACAGAGAAGTGCAACCACAGAGCTCTTGAGGGATGATGGTGCTAGTCTCACAAACTTATTTCTCACTGTTCTGGTAAAAGATGCATCCTCTGGACATTCCTGGGGTGTAAGAGCAGGCTTTGCATGATAAATCCACTCTAACATTCCAATCTCTCTAAGCCTCTGGATCCCCTCATCTACATTATACCAGGGCAGTTCTGGCATTTCAACCTCAGGTAATGTTGGCCACCTTTTGATCCATGTTTCAACCAACCACCCAAACAAGCTGTTAACACCTTTTCTAACCGCTTGAGCTATAACATTGAATGCAGAATCTCTGCTTAGTGGGCCCATATCAATAAATTCAGCCTGATCCAGCCTTATATTCCTCCCACCATTATCCCACACTCTTAAAATCCATTGCCACACATATTCCCCTGATTTCTGTCTATATAAATTGGAAAACTCACACAGTTCTTTTGGAGTATAACGCACCTCCTCATGTGTGATACTTTGTACCTCACCTTTAGGGGCCTGTTGGGACTTTAGTCTAGTTATAGGTCTAGAAGAAATGAGGGGTGGTGGGGGTGGGTCATGAAAAGAATTAGAAATATCTTCTAAGCCATTTGCTTCAGGGCCTTCATTTGCAGTTTCATCTGGTGAAACAGGATTAATAACTCTAGGGCTAATCCCTTCAGGAGGAGGTTGGGTGGCCAATTCCTCAAGGCAGGCTGGAGGTGGGGCGGCCATGTCCTCAGGGCAGACTATTACAGGGTTATCTAGAGAAGGCTCAGCATGGTCTAGGGTTTCAGCCTCACCCCCAACATCATTATCAATCCATATGTCACCATCCCATTTTTCAGGGTCCCACTCCTTTCCAATCAATGCCCTCACTTTAATGGCAGACACCATGCAAGACTGAGATTTCAGTTTACATTGTAAAGTTGCTACTCTAACAATAAGATTCTGAGTCTGATTTTCAGAGCTCTCAAGTCTACGGCTACAGGAAATAAGATTTTCCTTCAGGATACTCATAAAAACGTCTACATCTTTCAGACGGCACTTAAGCTTCTCGTTTGAAGCCTTAAGCCCATCTCTTTCACCCCTTAATGTAGACAGTGTATCTAACAACAACCAACCAACATCTCTATAACTCTTATTTCTACAAAACTCTGTAAAGGTGTCAAAAACATTATCCCCCAGAGTCTGGCATCATCCAAGCAAAGCATTAGGAGAATCGAATGATGATATTTTGACTATCTCCTTTGTCAACTCACTCCATGGATTGGGAGTGTCATTTTGATTACAGGAATCAGAGTCCTTAGTGTCTCTGAGTCCAGTCAGAGTAGAAAACCATTCATAAAAACCAATTTTTAAGATTCTGTTCCTTAAGAACCACTCCTGGTACCAAGATGTATTAGTTAGGGTTCTCTAGAGAAACAGAATCAATAGGGAACACTTGCAAATATAAAATTTATAAAAGTGTCTCACGTGTCCGCAGGAACGCAGAGTCCAAAATCCACAGGGCAGGCTGTGAAGCCGATGACTCCGATGGATGGCCTGGATGAACTCCACAGGAGAGGCTCACCAGCCAAAGCAGGAATGGAACCTGTCTCCTCTGAGTCCTCCTTAAAAGGCTTCCTATGATTACATTTAGCATCACTAATTGCAGAAGACACTCCCCTTTGGCTGATTACAAATGGAATCAGCTGTGAATGTAGCCGACGTGATCATGACCTAATCCTATGAAATGTCCTCATTGCAACAGACAGGCCAGTGCTTGCCCAATCAGATAAACAGCTACCACAACTTGGCCAAGTTGACACCTGTCCCTAACCATGACATATGGTAAGAATGTTTGTATTTGTATGTTGTTATGTTAAAAATAATAATAATCAATTTTTTTAAAAAAAGAAAAAGATTAAGAGCTTGGCCTATTGATTTGGGTGTCCATAATGTTTGACACAGTATCATGGCTCTCCCTCATTTTTGAAAAACAATTTTGCTGGATATAGAATTATTGGTTGGCAGTTTTTTTTTATTTCAGCACTTTAAATATGCCTTATTCACTCCATGGTTTCAAAGAGAAAATGATATTTCATCTTACTGGGGTTACCTTGTATGTGACATGTTATTTCAGTTTTTAAAGTCTTTGTTGTGTAGGAGAAGGAAGAGGAGGAGGAGAAGGAGGAGAAGAAGAGGGAGGAGGAGGAGGAGAAGGAGAAGAAGAAGAAGAAAAAGAAAAAGAGGAGAGGAAGAAAGAGAAGGCAGCAGTGAAAAAGGAAACACCATTCCCAGTCTTTGCAGATTGGCCTGTGTGAGTAGCCTCCCTTCAGGGCTTACCAAAAAAACCCAATGAATTTGGAGAGTAGCTGCAGACCAAAGCATACAGTCCTCCCTGGTCCTTTCTGCACATGCATAGCATCTCGGGTATGTGTGTGGTCCTAGGGTTCTCCAGTTTACACAGATACAAAAGTAACGGTTTCCTCATTGTCTCAGTAATTGCATTATACATCCTGCACTCAGCATTTCCTGGTCCCAGGCCCTCCCCCAGTGCTTTCTAGGGGAACTCAGTTAGCTGCTTTCTACATGCAGGGCAAGTTCTGGGATGGGGAGTCCTTCAGGGCACCACCAGACAGATTGGGCCAGATATCCTTACCTCCCAGTATGTGAGCAAGGGTTACTTTATTCCCTCCATAACCAGGCCCAGGAATCTATAATGGAAACACAGGCCAGATCCATGCCAAACCAGTGAGGGGATACAGGAAGATTCAGCCAGCACACTAAGAAATTCTATTCTTTTCCCCTCCCTTTATTAGAGAAGTTGTGGTTTACAGAACAATCTTGCATAGAATACAGGATTCCTACATACCATCCACCACCTCATCACCAACGCCTTACATTGGTCGAGAACATTTGTCACGTTTTTGTAGTAGTATTGTTTTTGTAGTTGTACTATTAACTAAAATGCATGGTTTAACTTAGGGTTTACTGTTTGTGTAGTGTAGTTCTATGGATTTTTAAAATTTTTTATTCTGTTACCATATATACAATCTAACATTTCCCCTCTTAATCATATTCAGATATATATTTCAATACTGCTAATTGTGATCACAATGTTGTGCTACCAACGCCACCATCCATTACCAAAACATTTTCATCATTCCAAAAAGGAACTCTCTACATTTTGCACCTTAACTTTCCATTCCCTATACCTACCCTGTCCCCTGGAAACCTATATTCTGGATTGTGACTCTGAGGTTACTTATTCTAATTGTTTCATGTCAGTGAGATCACACAATAATTGTCCTTTTGTGTCTTGCTTATTTCACTCAATATAGTCTTCTAGATTTGGCCATGTTGTCACATGTATCAGGACTTCATTTCTTTTTACAGCTAAATAATATTCCATTGGGTGTATATACCTCATTTTATTTATCCATTCACAGGTTAATAGTCACTTGGATTGCTTCCTTCTTTTGGCAATTGTGAATAATGCTGCTGTGAACATCAAGGTGCATATATCTGTTTGTGTCTCTGCTTTAAATTATTTTCGGTATATACCTAGTAGTGGGATTGCTGGGCCATGTGGTACTTCTATACTTAGCTTTCTGAGGCATGTACAGACTGTCTTCCAGAGAGGCTGCACCATTTTACATTCCCACAGCAATGAATGAATGATCCTATTTCTCCGTATCTTCTCCAACATTTTTTATTTTCCATTTTTTAAATAGCAGCCATTGTAATGGGTGTGAAATGGCATCTCATTGTGACTTTCATTTGCATTTCCCTGATGGCTGATGATATTGAGCATCTTTTCATATGCTTCTTGGCCATATGTATATCTTCTTTGCAGAAATGGTTATTCAAGTGTTTTTGCCCATTTTTTTAAATACTTTTTTTATTTTATTTTTTTAAATATGAAAAAAACACCAAACAAATGCAAGCATTCTTATTTTGATCATTCTGTTCTACATATATAATCAGTAATTCACAATATCATCACTTAGCTGCATATTCATCATCATGATAATTTCTTGGAACATTTGCATCTATTCAGAAAGAGAAATAAAAGGAAAACAGAAAAAAATTTATACATACCATACCCCTCACCCCTCCCTTTCACTGATCACCAGCATTTCAAACTAAATTTATTTTAACATTTGTTACCCCTATTATTTATTTTTATTCCATATGTTCTACTCATTTGTTGACAACATAGATAAAAGGAGCATCAGACACAAGGTTTTCACAATCACACAGTCACATTGTGACAGCTGTATCATTATTCAATCATCCTCAAGAAACATGGCTACTGGAACACAGCTCTACATTTTCAGGCAGTTCCCTCCAACCTCTCCACTTCATCTTGAACAACAAGGTGATATCTACTTAATGCGTAAGAATAACCTCCAGGATAACCTCTCGACTCTGTTTGGAATCTCTCAGCCATTGACACTGAGTCTCATTTCACTCTTCCCGCTTTTGGTCGAGAAGGTTCTCTCAATCGCTTGATGCTGAGTCTCAGCTCATTCCAGGATTTCTGTCCCACATTGCCAGGAAGGTCCACACCCCTGAGAGTCATGTCCCACATAAACAGGGAGAGGGCAGTGAGTTTGCTTCTTGTGTTGGCTGAGAGAGCGAGGCCACATCTGAGCAACAAAAGAGGTTCTCTTGGGGGTGACTCTTAGGACTAATTTTAAGTAGGCTTAGCCTATTCTTTGTGGGGTTAAGTTTCATATGGAGAAACCCCAAGATTGGGGGCTTTGGTTGTCCCCTCTGCTTGTGAGAATATAAAAAATTCTCCAATTGGGGAGGTTGAATTTTCCCCCTTTCTCACCATTCCCCCAAGGGGACTTTGCAAATACTATTTTATTCATTGGTCAAATCCTTCTGGGATTTATCAAGGCATCACTCTGGACAAACCTACAAAATCTCATGCTCTACTCAAGGTTCCATGTGCTTGTGGTGTTCAATTAAGCTGTCCACATAAGTTATATTAGAAAATGAACTAGTTGAAATATAAATTTTGTACCAAATAAACATTTTTTGCTTTAGTCTCACACATAAGTTAAAGTTTTGAAATATTAATTACCATCTATATTCAGTACCCTGCATTATTGACATTCCTTTGTTCTTCCTCATGCAAAACATTTTAAATTTGTACATTTAGTCACTATCATTATACACTCTAGGCATTCCTAGATTATATCATCTCAGTCTTTATCATCTATCTTTGCTTCTGATTTCATTTGTGCACCCAGGCCTCCTCCCTCTATCATTCTCACATTCAGTTTCATTCAGTGTACTAACATTATTGTATTACAGTTAGGTAGTATTGTGCTATATATCTCTGAATTTGTACAATAAGTCCTGTTGCACAATCTGTATCCCTTCAGTTCCAATTACCCAATATCTACCCTATTTCTACCTCCTGATGACCTCTGTTCTTAACTGAAATTATCCAAGTTCATTCACTAATGTTAGTTCATATCAGTGAGACCATACAGTATTTGTCCTTTTGTTTCTGGCTAATCTCATTCAGCATAATGTCCTTAAGGTCCATCCATGTTGTTACATACTCCATAATTTTATTCTGTCTTACGGCTGCATAATATTCCGTCGTATGTATATACCACAGCTTGTTTAGCTACTCGTCTGTTGATGGACATTTGGGCTGTTTCCATCTCTTGGCAACGGTAAATAATGCTGCTATAAACATTGGTGTGCAAATGTCCATTTGTGTCTTTGCCCTCATGTCCTCTGAGTAGATACCTAGCAATGGTATTGCTGGGTCATAGGACAATTGTATACTTAGCTTCCTGAGGAACCACCAAACTGCCTTCCACAGTGGTTGTACCACTGACATTTCCACAAACAGTGGATAAGTGTTTCTCTTTCTCCATATCCTCTCCAGCACTTCTTGTTTTCTGTTTTATTGATAATGGTGGGTGTGAGATGATATCACATTGTGTTTTTGATTTGCATTTCCCTAATAGTCAGAGAAGTTGAACATCTTTTCATGTGCCTTTTGGCCATTTGTATTTCTTCTTCTGAGAAGTGTCTGCTCAAGTCTTGTGCCCATTTCGTAATTGGGTTGTCCGTTGAGTTGAGCAATCTCTTTATATATTCTGGATACTAGACCTTTATCTGATATATCATTTCCAGATATTGTCTCCAATTGTGTAGACTGTCTTTTTACTTTCTTGATGAAGTTCTTTGATGCACAAAAGTGCTTAATTTTGAGGAGTTCCCATTTCTTTCTTTCATTCTTCAATGCTCATGCTTTGGGTGTAAAGTCTAGGAAACCACCTCCTATTATAAGATTTATAAGATATTTCACTACATTTTCTTCTTACAGTTTTATGGTCTTAGAGCTAATGTTTAGGTCTTTGATCCATTTTGAGTTAATTTTTGTATAGGGTGTGAGATATGGACCCTCTTTCATTCTTTTGCATGTGCATATCTAGTTCTCTCGGCACCATTTATTGAAGAGACTGTCCTGTTCCAGGTGAGTTGGCTTGACTGCCTTATCAAAGATCAATTGTCCATACATGAGAGGGTCTACATCTGAACAATTGTCAACATCTTAATGATATTTAGTCTTCCAATCCATTAACACAGAATATCCTTCTATTTATTTAAGCCTTTTAAAATTTATTTTAGCAGTTTTGTAATTCTCTGTGTACAATTTGTTTACATTCTTGACTAGATTTCTTCCTAGATATTTGATTCTTTTAGTTGCAGTTGTGCGTGGAGTTTTTTTCTTGATTTCCTGTTTTGATTGTTCATTCTTTGTGTATAGAAATGCTACTGATTTTGGGGTGTTGATATTATACCCCACCACATTCTTGAATACATTTCTTAGTTCTAGGAGCTTTGCTGAGGATTTCTCAGGATTTTCTGTACATATGATTGTATCATCTGCAAATAGGGAAACTTTTGCTTATTCCTTTCCAATTTGGATGCCTTTTTTATCTTATTTCTTTTTCTTCCCTAATTGCTATGGCAAGAACTTCCAGTACAATGCTGAATAACAGTGGTGACCAAATGCACCCTTCTCTTATTCCTGATCTTAGAGGCAAAGTTTTCAGTCTTTCAACATTAAGTACGATGATAGCTGTGGGCTTTTCATATATGCTCTTTTTCATGTTGAGGCAATTCCTTCTATTCCTAGTTTCTAAGTGTTTTATATCAAGGAAGAGTGCTGGATTTTTTCATTCATTCTGTTATTGTGGTGTATTACATTAATTGATTCTCTCATGTTGAAGCAATCTTGCATATGAGGGTAAATCCCACTTGATCATGGTGCATAATTCTTTTAATATACTGGTGGACTTGATATGCTATATTTTGTTGATGACTTTTTTCTCTATATTCATAAGAGACATTGTTCTGTTGTTTTTTTCTTGTAGTATCTCTACCCAGCTTTGGTATGAGGGTGAGGTTGGCTTCACAGAATGATTTAGGGAGTGTTCCTCCTCTGCACTTTTTTTTTTAAAAGTTTGCATAGAATTGGAGTAAAGTCTACTTGGAATGTTTGGTAGAATTCCCCTGTGAAATTATTTGGTCCTGGGCTTTACTTTGTTGGAGCTATTGATTACTGATTCAAGCTCTTTATTAGCAATTGGTTTGTTAAGATCTTCTATTTTACCCTGAGTCAATATAGGAAGTTTGTGTGTTTCTAGAAATTTGTTCATTTCTTCTAAGTTATCTAATTTATTGGCATACTGTTGTTCAGAATATCTACTTATAGTTCTTTTTATTTCAGTGGGGTTGATAGTTAATGTCCCCCTTTTCATTTTTGATTTAGGTTATGTATATCCTCTCTGTTTTTCTTTGTCAGCCTAGCTAAAGGTTTGTCAACTTTTTATCTTTTCAAAGAACGAAATTTTGATTTTGCTGATACTTTCTATTGTTTTTTTCCTCTTTCATTGATCTTTTCTCTAATATTTATTTCCTTTCTTCTGCTTGCTTTGGGTTTAGTTTGCCCTGCTTTTTCTAGTTCTTCCAGTTTTGAGGTTAGCTCTCTGATTTTCTTCTTATTTATTACAAACTTTCAGAGCTATAAATTTCCCTCTAAGCACAGCCATTGCTACAGCCCATAAGTTTTGGTACATTGTATTTTAATTTTCATTCACTTCAAGATATTTTTGTAATTTTGCTTCTCATTTCCTCTTTAACCCATTGGTTGTTTATGAGTATGTTGTTCAATTTCAACATTAAAAAAAAATTTTTCATTTCTTCCTCAGTCATTGATGTCTACCTTCATTATTTTTTGGTCAAGAATATACGTTATAAGATCTCAAAATGTTTTGAATTTACTGAGACTTGTCTTGTGACCCAAGATATGGTCTAACCTGGAGAACACTCCATGCACGCTTGAGATGAATGTGTATTCTGTTTTTGTTGGGTGAATTAGTCTATATATGTCTACTAGATCTAGTTGGTTTAGAGTATCACTTTTTTTTATCTTATGACTAGATGTTCTATGCATTGTTGGGAGTGACGTATTAAAGTCTCCTACTTTAAAAAAAATTATTTATTAATTAAAAAAATTTAACAAATGAACTAAAATATTAACATATATAGTCAGTAATTCACAATATCATCACTTAGTTGCATATTCACCATTTCTTAGAACATTTGCACCAATTCAGAAAAAGAAATGAAAACAGAAAAAGAAATAAAAAGAAAACAGAAAAAAAACTTATACATACCATACCCCTTACCCCTCGCTTTCATTAGCATTCAAACTAAATTTATTTTAACATTTGTTCCCCCTATTATTTATTTTTAATAATACATATGTTCTACTCATTTGTTGACAAGGTAGATAAAAGGAGCATCAGACGCAAGGTTTTCACAATCACACAGTCACATTGTGAAAGCTATATCATTATTCAATCATCCTCAAGAAACATGGCTACTGGAACACAGCTCTACATTTTCAGGCAGTTCCCTCCAGCCTCTCCATTACATCTTGAATAAGAAGGTGATATCTACTTAATGCATAAGAATAACCTCCAGGATAACCTCTCAACTCTGTTTGGAATCTCTCAGCCATTGATACTTTGTCTCACTTCACTCTTCCCCCTTTTGGTTGAGAAGGTTTTCTCAATCCCTTGATGCTGAGTCTCAGCTCATTCTAGGGTTTCTGTCCCACATTGCCTGGAAGGTCCACACCCCTGGGAGTCATGTCCCACGTAGACAGGGGGAGGGCGGTGAGATTGCTTGTTGTGTTGGCTGGAGAGAGAGGCCACATCTAAGCAACAAAAGAGGCTCTCTTGGGGGTATAAAGTCTCCTACTTTTATTGCAGATTCCTCACTTTCTCCCTTCTCTTTCTTCCTTCTTACTGGGAACATTTGGAGCTATAAATTATTTGAAAAGAGACTTTCGTGGGCAAGGATACACAGCATTCTGGAAATTGCAGATAGCGTGAAAAGCCTCAAAGAAGTGTTTTTTAATGAAGCAGAGTGGAGAAGAGGCTACAAATTTAGGCAGGAGACAGATGACAATGGCCCTGAAATATGTGTAATGCCAAATTAAGCTCAGAAGTCTTGCTTATTTAAGATCTATAGAGCTTTAAATTTATCCTGGGTGTAAAAAGTAACATATAAAGATTGTAAGTAGAGGAAACACATGTTTATATTTGTATTTGAATAGCTAACTCTGGTTGCTGGGTAGAAGGTGAGTAGTGTGGCAGGAGTAGAAACAGGGAGATCAGTTAGGGGGCTAGAAGTGTATCCCAAGTCGGGGTGGCCTGGACCAACGTAGAGATAATTTGCTAAGTTTGAAATATACTTAAGAGGCAGGAGGGTAAGATTTAGTGATTGGGTAACTTTAGGGGTAAAGGATGAGTCAAGGATGACTTTGGATTGGGCAAGTGGATGAATGGTGGTGCCAGTACAGAATGGAAGAAGCCTAGAAGAGAAACAAGTTGGAGTAGGGGAAGAATTAGGAATCTGGCAATGTTAATTTTGAGATACTTATTAGACCACTAAATGGAGAAGTTTAGTAGATAGAATACAAATCTGGAACTAGCAACATCTAAATATATAGCTAGAGATATAAATTTGGGAGCTATTGGCATCTGAAAATTGAAGCCTTATTCACAGATGAGATCTCCTTGGAAGAAAACAGAATAATAATAGAAGATGGTCTAGGACCAAATCTCTTTTTTCTCTCTTTTTAGCTCTTTTTTTATTGATAAAATTTAATATACAAACATACAAAATTCTTGACATGCAAACATTATGTACATGGTGTAAAATCAGTGACTCACAATATCATCACATAGTTGTATATTCATCACCATGATCATTTTTAGAACATTTGGTTCACTCTAAAAAAAATAAATAAAAAGAAAAACTCATATCCCATACCCCTCACTTCTCCCTCTCATTGACCACTAGTATTTCCATCTACCCAATTTATTTTAACCTTTGCCCCCCATTATTTGTTTATTTTTTAATCCATGTTTTTTACTCATCTGTCCATACCTCAGATAAAAGGAGCACCAGACACAAGGTTTTCACAATCACACAGTCACATTGTAAAAGCTGTATCATTATACAATCATCTTCAAGAAACAAGGCTACTGGATTAGGATCAAATCTTGAGGATTGCCAACATTTAATGCTTTCATAGAGGAGATGAACCTGAGTGGGAACAGCCAGACAAGTGGAAGAAAAACCATAAGACTGTCATTTTGTGAAGCCAAGAGGAAGAGGCCAAGGGAAGAGTGTTCCAAGAAGGAGGAAATAGTATTCTGTGATGAATGTGAGTAAGATGATGACTGAGAAAGTGTTCATTAGGTGTGAGAAAATGTAGATCACTTGAGACCCCAATGAAAGGCATTTTGGTGGAATTATCAGTATAGAAACTTGGTTGGAGTAAATGAAGTAGTGAGTGGAAGGTAAAAAGATGGAGACATCCAATATAGATAACCCTTCCAAGAAATTTGGCTTGTGACACGATGACAGAGATAGTATAGTCATAGGAGTGGAATAGGAAGGATACAGTTGAAAGTAGCCATTGAATATATTTAGAAAGAAAGGACAGGTGATAGAGTGAGCTTCCTGAGAAAACAAGTAACTGTTTCTAAACTGTTTCTCAGTGGTTCTCAAGTGAGGTCCTTGGACCAGCAGTATCAGCATCACCTGGAAACTGGTTAGGAATATAAATTCTTGGGCCTCACTCCAGACTTACTGAATTAGAAACTCTGGAAGTGGGATCCAGAGATTTGAGTTTTAATAAGTCCTCCAGGAGATTCTGGTGCATGCTCAAGTTTGAGAACTACTGTACAATAGATGAAAGGAAGGTTATCCTCTTCACAGTAAAAGAAAGAGGTTCATAAAGATTCAGATGTGGATAGATGTATTAGTTTGGTATGGGGAAGTTCACTCATTCATTCAACAAGTATTTATTAAACACCTGACTTGTGCTAGTCATTGAGAATACAGATCAACAAATTCCCGACCTCATGGAATTTACATTTTAGTGGGAGAAGACACAATAAGGTAATAAATAACGAAAGTCAATTTTAATAAGGACCTCTGCTTTTACTCTGAGTGAGCAGGGAAGTCATTACTAAAATGCAGGCAATACGAAGGCAGGAATTTTTGCATGTTTTCTTACTGCTGTGTTCCCAGGCCTAGAATGGTACTTTAGTTACGTTTGTTAAATGAAGAAATAGGAGGGTTTGAGCCAAACTGTGACATGGTTTCATTTACATTTTTAAAGGCATCACTCTGGACGCTGTGTTAAGAATAGATATTTGGAGTCAATAGTCGGAGCAATGATACTAGTTAGAGGCTACCGCAACAATCCAAGTAAGAGGTGATTGTGGCTTGGTACCAGAAGGTAGGAAATAGTCAGATTCTGGATATATATATATTTTGTATGTTATATGGTGGGGTCACATTTCATTCTTTTTCCATGTGAGTATCCTGTTATTGCAGCACCATTTGTTGATTTTTTGGGGGGGCAGGGATGGAGTGCATGGGCTGGGAATCTGATTCTGGATATATTTTGAAAGTAGAACCAGCAGGATTTTCTGACATACTAGGGGAAGGGAGGAGGGAAAGAATGGAGTGAAGGATGACTCCAAGGGTTTAGGCTTGAGCAGCAGGAAGTCTGGAATTGTTGTTCCCTGAGATAGGGAAGACTTCGGGATGGATAGCTACGTGTATGGGGAGTTGGGGTGGGGTGGGGTGGGGTGGGGTGGTGGTGGTGAAGGTCTCCATTTCCTGTAGAGCTAATGAAGCTTAGGTTTCAGGGCCTCTCTTTGCTTAGGCCCCAGTAATATGTTAGTAAGTTGCTTTTGTGTTCTTTTTCCTAAAGAGAGAGCCCCAAATTGTATAAGCTTCAGGCTCTACAACACCTGGCTCTGTCTGTGATGAGAAATTCCATTTGGACATGTTAAGTCTGAGATGTCTATCAGATATCCAAGTGGAGAAGTCAACTAGGCAAGCTTAGAGGGGCTTAGAAATTTGCCCAAAGAGAGTTCAGGAGAAAGGTCTGGGCTGAAGATATACATTTAGAAGTCATCAGCAAATAGGTGGTAGTTAAAGCCATGAAATTGAATGAGGTCATCAAAGGAATGACGACATAGAGAGAAGAGGTCAAAGGACAGAGCCATAAGGCTCTCCAATATTAGGAGTTGGGTTGATGAGGAGGAGCCAGCCATGGGGAGTGAAGAGGAGAAACCACCATGAGAAGAGGGAAACAAAGAGACTGTGGTGTCCTAGAAGCCAAGAGAAGAAAGTGTATCAAATAGAAGGGAATAGTTATTTGTGTCAAATGATGCTGATAGTTCCAGAAAGATGAAGACAGAGAACCTACTGACTTCTAGATTTAGCAACCTTGAGAATAGTTTGTTTTCTGTTGTTTTTTTTTGCAACTGATGCCTTCAATTTTCTCTGTGAAGTAGGCGGCAAGGTCATCTATCAAGAAATGAGGCGGGGTGGGGGAGTTAGGGAGAAGGCAAGGTAGGAATGTAAGCAGAGTTTGAAAGCATTTTTGGAAAAATTAAAGTACAGGGTGCCCAGAGAGAAAGGATAAGATTGGTGGACAGTATAGAGAACCTATTTAAGATGTATAAAAGGCAGTAAGAGTAGTAGCTGTTAGCAGAGACCAAGAATGTTAAGGGTTAAAAAATGTTCTGTTTTGTTTTGTTGTGTTCATTTTAAAATAAGAACAGCAGATCTTTGTTTAAGGGCCTCAAAGACAGTTTCAAGATAAGAAAAAACAGGATGCTGACAGTCCAGGAGAGGCCACTTGGACCTCAGGGGAGTGTCATGTAGCAATGTACAGCTGTAAGAAATCTCATAGTCAGAGATTGCTGCATGAGCTTTTATCCCTGCACAAAGAGCTGACCCTGAAGCAGTGGGACACTGGGCTACACTAGTTGTAGCCCAGTGTCCCACTGGGCTGTTGTCCTGATGTTACCCCCCCTCCCCCCATGTCCTGGCTGGCCTCAAGGAGCACACATACAGGTGTTGAGTATATTGCAAGGGGAATCAGGAATGAGACCAAGATGGCTGTGCTCTGACAAGCTCACAAATGCGTCTCTCGCCTTTCAAAGGATAAAAACAATTTAGTACTTTTTGAGCCCTTATATATGCCGGACACTGTTCTAAATGCTGTTGAATATCCTGCACAACCCCATCTGGTAGACATTACTGTTATCCCCATTTTACAGAGAAAGAAACTGAGATATAGAGAGGTTAAATAATTTGCTTACAGTCACATGGCCAGGAAGCAGTAGAGCCAGGATTCAAATCCAGGCACACTGACCAACAGAGTACAGAATCTAGTGGGTGTTTACCATGTATGTGCCAGGCAAGGCACTGAGCACTTTGCATGGATTATCTCATCTTATCCTCCTCACAAACAATTGAGGCGGACGCCATTATTAACCCCATTTTACGAATGAGGTTAAGTAACTTAACCCAGATCACATAGCTAAGTGATGAAGACCACTTCTGAATTCAGCAGCAGGGTTAGGAGCAGAAGAGCTGGTGTCAGACACCTGATATATTCCTTAGCTTGTAGATGAATATGTAAAATAAATGGATATTTCTTGTTATAAGCATGTGGGTTTTCTCTTAAAAGACCCCTTGCTGCAGCTGCGATAATGGCTCCATATGTCACAATAGAGGACTAGGCTAGAGAAAGATATTTGGAAATCATCAGCTTACAGCCGGTGTAGGATGAGTGCTCAGAATCTAGACAGGGGAACGTAGAAATCCCAGGACTGAACCTTTGGACACTCCAAGATATAAAGGGTATGCAGAGCAAGAGACAGCAAAGGAGGCTGAGACAAAGTCCACTTTCCTCCTTCCTGAGCATTGTGGTGTGAAGCTTCAAAGGGTGGAGGGTTCAACAATGTTAAACAGGGTCAAGTAGGAGAACCAAGAGGAGAACAGTGATTCCAGCAGCATGGAGGTCACAGGTGCCCTCATGGGGAGCTGTCTCGGTGGAGCTGGGAGTGCAGAGGGCAAGTTGCGTTGGGGCAAGAAGTCAATGGGAGGTGAAGAAGTGGAGACAAGGAGTGCAGACAACTCTTTCAAGAAGCTTATCTGTGCAAAGAATGAGAGGTGTGATTTCGAGTCAGGAAAGACTTTTTTTAAGATGGGAGACCCCTGAGAATGCTTATGAGCTGCGGAGATGGAGCAAGAGAGGCTGAAGGAACAGGTGAGAGCAGAGACATTGGAGTTGGGACAAGAGGTTGAGAAGCCCACAGGAAGGGAGACTAGCCTGGGAAAAGAGGGAAGGCCTCATTCTCTGAGTCTAAAGGCAAATTTTATACAGGTGGGTGGGGATGCAGGCAAGTTTTTTAAGTTAAGGAGGGTATAGGGGAGCTGAGAACATTCCATCTGATGTCTTATTTTTTCTCTATTAGGTTAGGCCATTTGCCTAGAGCGAGAGGAATGCCGATTGTGTCAGGTGCTTGAGGAAAGTGACAATAAATAAGCTATGCCCATCAATGCTGTGCACGGTGGTCAGGCTGTTTGTGTACATACCTCAATTATCCCTCCCGACAGCCTTCAGGGTACATCTAATCCCCACAGGTTTACAGATGAGGAAGCTGAGGTTCACAGGCACAGAAGGTTTGGAATAGCTGAAAATGGAAAGGAGAGGGAGCTAAGGACAAGTAACAGAACTGGAGGAAAGCCCTGGGGGCTGAGCTGACTCGGCCTATCTTAACTTGGTGGACTGGCCCTAATCTGCCCAGCTGTGCCATTTGCTTCAGCTGTGGTCAGCTCCCAGGAGGAGTAGACAGATGGGAAGGCGGAGACAGAGTTGAGGGCTAGGTCTAGCTGATGGGCAGAGAGGCTATTCAGGTGATGACGAGAGAGCAGTTCAAGTGATCACGAATGGAGCCCAGGCTTGAGGGGAGGACACTAGGTTAGAAGTGGGTGGAGAGGCTGGGCAAATAGGGGCCACCTGTGGTGGTGGAAGTCTGGTGGAAGGTTAAAGAATGGACATTTTAGTTTGCTAAAGCTGATGAAATGTAACATCCAGAAATGGGTTGTCGGGGGCTGTGCTGGTTTGAAGGGAAGTATGCCCCCTAAGAAAAAGCCAGGTTTTAATGTAAATCCAATTGCATAAAGGTAGGGTGGTCCCTATTCAGTACTGTATATTTGAGGCTGTGGTGAGATCATATCCCTGGTTGATGTGATTTGGTCAGGAGTGGTTGTTAAACTGGATTGGGGCATGACGTGTCTCCACCCATTTGGGTGGGTCTTGATTGGTTTCTGGAGTCCCATAAAAGAGGAAATGTTTTGGTGGGTGAGAGACTCAGAGAGAGCAGAGAATGCTGCAGCACCACGAAGCAGAGAGTCCACCAGCCAGCAACCTTTGTAGATGAAGAAGGAAAATGCCTCCCGGGGAGCTTCATGAAACCGGAAACCAGGAGAGAAAGCTAGCAGATGATGTTGTATTCGCCATATGCCCTTCCAGCCGAGAAAGAAGCCCTGACTCTGTTTGCCATGTGTCTTCTCACTTGAGAGAGAAACCTTGAACTTCATTGGCTTTCTTGAACCAAGGTATGTTTCCCTGGATGCCTTTGATTGGACATTTCTATAGACTTGTTTTAATTGGGGCATTTTCTCGGCCTTAGAACTGTAAACTAGCAACTCATTAAATTCCCCTTGTTAAAAGTCATTATATTTCTGGTATATTGCATTCCAGCAGCTAGCAAACTAGAACATGGGCCCATGGTGGCTCAGTGGCGGCGTTCTCGCCTGCCATGTTGGAGACCCGTGTTCGAATCCAGGTGCCTGTCCATGCAAAAAAAAAAAAAAAAAAAAAAAAAACAGAAATGGGTTGACTTTTACAAGCTTACAGTTCTAAGGCCAGGAAAATGTCCAAATCAAGGCATCATCAAGATGACACCTGGACTCTGAAGATGGGCTGCCAGCCTTCTTGGTGCTTCTGTCACATGGGAAGGGACATGGTGATGTCTGCTGGTCCTTCTTTCCCGGGTTTCATTGTTTTCAACTTCTGGCTGCTCTGTCTTTCAGCTTCTCTGGGACTTTTTTCTGTCTTAACTTCTCTCCTAAAGGACTCCAGTAAGAGGATTAAGAACTACCCTGAATGAGGTGGGTGGCATCTTAATATCCTACTGACCAAAAGATCCTACTTACAAATGGGTCCACACCCACAGGAAAGAATTATATTTAAGAACATGATCTTTTCTGGGGGTACATAGCAGCTTCAAACCATCATGATAGGTTTAGTGGGAAAGTGAGAAAGGAGGAAGGACAGAAAGTTGTGGTCTGGTCCGAGAATGAGCTATTGGAGTTGGAGATTTCAATAGAGAAGGTTTCCCCAGAGATGGCAAGGCCAAAGACATGTCCATGGGTAAGTGGTATGAGGTTGAGTGGTGAACTCCCCTGAGGTGAAGATATAAAGGGAACCATGAGGCCTGGTTTTTGGAAGCGTTGTTCATGTGGGCCTTTGGGTCACCCAGGATGATGGCAGGAGGTGATGTTTGGAGCTGAGGCAAAGGGCAACTTTATCTCTTCTTCCCATGACTAGGAAGAATGAGCTTCCCGATTGAGGCAGGCAGGGAGACGCCTACCTGGGAATGATGGATTCAGAATAGGGATGGAAGAGGCATTCAAACCAGGTTTTCTTCATGCCCAAGGTTACCATGGTGGCTTTATAATCTCCAACATTTAAATAGTACGTTACAATTTATAAACTGTGTTTCCTATTAAATGTTTGATAGCTCGACTTTTAGGCATAGTATCTTAATGAAGACAGCTTGGAAACAGATTGTGCTGGTTTACACAAAGTTACAAATACGTTTTGAACAACTTTTGAAACATTTCAGCAACAGGTCTCTTGGCATCTGAGACATAGAGCCTATTCATCTTTGTACATTCCTCCCTCCTCCTCCACTAAAACAAACAAACTCCTAGCATCAAACCCTCCTTTCCAGATTGCTGACCTCCGTGGGGGTCTTTTGTCCCAGTGAACTGAAAGAGATGAGACCAGAATTAAGGCTTCTGTCTAATACTATTTTCCTACCACATGAGGGCAGACTTTTTAACAAAAAAGGGGGAAACAACTGTTTACCTTGTACTATATTAACATTGAAAATAGTGAGAAGCTATGTTAAGGCCAGATTTCGTGTAATTTCTAAGTCTTGACAAATGTACCACTCTCGTCAATCCTGCAAGTCTTCCTGTTCACTCTCCACTTGGGAACTGCTCCTTCCTTCTCTTCCTTTCATCTTTCTTTCCTTCCTCTCGCACTCCGTTACTCCCACAAATATTTATTAAGCATTTATTCTGGGTAAGGTTACCAGATAAAATACAGGATGCCATGTAAAATTTGAACTTCAGATAAACAATGAATACTTATATTTTTTAGTATAAGTATGCCCCATGCATATAGATGTCCCATGCATATATACTGAAAAAAAAATTCATTGTTTATTTGAAATTCAAATTTCATTGGGTGTCTTTGAATTTTTATTTGCTAAATCTGGCCACCCTAACCCTGGATAAAGTACTATACTGGAAACTGGTAGGGTGGGGTTGGGAAAAGAGCTCCCAGTCTCCTGATTGAGATATGCCTAAAATACTGTGCGACTGTAATGCTAGAGCCAGTGGGCCAGAGATGTGGGGAAGCCAGCCCAGCCTGGGTGGTCAAGGGAGGCTGCCTCAACAGCTTCATCTTAGGTGTTCGCCCTTACTCTGGTGCTGTACCTTGGCACATTCCATTTTTTCAGCCTCCTGCATACAGCTCAAATGTCTCCTCCTCTGGGAAGCCTTCCCTGGTGTTCCCAGGCAGAGCTGTCACCTCAGCCCTTTGTACCCACCTCTCTAGTAACACATAACACTCTGTAGTAAGGCGGATAAAACCATCTGTCTTATCCACCAGACCATAAAAACTAGAAGCCAGAGATTTTTTTTGTCTTGTCCATCGCTGTTTCCCCATTCTGCCTAACACACAATAAGCACTCGATACACATATGTTTTTTTAAAATGAGTGATTTTAGCTCCAGACCTTGGAAAATCACCTAATTTTTCGTTGCCTCCCTTCGGCTAACATATACAATGAAGGGATCCAATGAGATGACTCTACTGCCCTTTACAGATCTGAAATGATCCCCATGATTCTAGATTATGTAAGAAATTGGCAAATCACACGCAAACCGGTTCTATAGCTGGCAACAGCCAAACGGCTCTTTAAGGGCTTTGAGCCTCAAGAGACGCAGTTGGGGAGCAATGGTTAAAAAGCACTTTAAGTTTTGCACGCAACTTAAAATCAACCAGAAGACGCTGTCCTAAAGATGGACACTTTGCCATATCAATGGCTTTAAAATTACCGCCAGGCTAAGGTTATAAATACAAGCTACAGAAATACAACGGAATTATCGGCACTAGAGAAAACTGCTTGCGTTTTCACACCTGGTTGAATGAACAGCAGTTGCAGTGAACAGGAAAAAATAATCCCTTCTTCACTTCTGGCTAATTCCCTTTTAAACTCCCCTCTGTCTTCAGATTTTATTGTTAAAGCTCCTAAACTTTTTAATCTCTATGTCGGGCTCTAATAGTGGAATCACACTTTAGGCTTGCCATTCAGTATTAATTAAATGATAGTTTACACTTATTGAATGCTGACTGTATGCCAGCTACTGTTCTAAGTGCTTTACATGTGTTAACTCAGTTAAGCCTCAAGGGAGGTAAAACAACAGAAGCATCAGCTCTGAAGCCATGCTGCCTGGAGTCCATGATTGAGCTCTACCAGTTCCTACCTGTCAGTCTTGGACAAGTCAGTTAGCTTCTCTGTGCCTCACCAAGTGGCCCCCCAGAGTTTTGTCTAGGGGACCCATTCTGAACCTTTTCACTTTCCTCAGCCTTCAGCTCTCACTTTCCTCCATCTGTAAAAGGACCACAGTGATGGTGATGGTGCTAAATCCTACCTCATAGGGTTGTTATGAGGGTTGAAATAAATTTATATATAATACTTTGAACAGCTTCTGGTATGCAGTAAATATTATGTATGTATATACATAACAAAGACAATACATGCGTCTATTGACAATAAAATATATATGCATATATATAAACTTTAAACCCTATCATAGCTTTTGTAATGTGACTGTGTGGTTGTGAAAGCCTTGTGTCTGATGCTCCTTTTTTCTAGGGTATGGACAAATGAGTAAAGAATATGGACAAAAAATAAACAAAAATGGGGGGGGGGACAAAGGTTAAAATTAATTGGGTGGATGGAAATACTGGTGGTCAATGAAAGGGAAGGGTGAAGGGTATGGTATGTATAAATTTTTTCTTTTCTCTTTTTAATTCTTTTTTTGGAGAGATGTAAATGTTCAAAAAAATGATCATGGTGATGAATACACAACTATGTGATAATGTTGTGAGCCATCAATTCTACCCTGTGTATGGAATGTTTTTGTGTTAAGATTTATCAATAAAAATATTTTTAAAAACCCTATCAAGAAGATACTGTTATTATTCTCATTTTACAGATAAGGAAATGGAGTGTCAGGAATGGTAAGCAGTTTCTCTAGGTCACACGGCCTGTACTCCTAACCAGTATGCAATACTGCTGCTTTTATTTAAGTATAATTTTTCTTGTTTTGTATGCTGTATGGCAGGGTCACATTTCATTCTTTTTCCATGTGAGTGTCCTGTCATTGCAGCACCATTTGTTGAATTTTTGTTTGTTCATTTTTTGTTTGTTTTACTTGGTTTGCTTTTTGGGAAGTGCATGGGCCGGGAATTGAACCCGGGTCTCCCTCATGGCAGGCGAGAATTCTACCACTGAACTACCCTTGCACCCCCAAAGTATAATTTTTTATTTCTAAATAATTTTAGACTTACAGAAGAGTTATAAAGATAATTCAGAGAATTCTTGGATACACCATACCCAGCTTCCCTCATGTTAACATCTTTACATAATCATGATGCATTTGTCCGAACTAAGATATTAACATTGGTACATTGCAATTAACTAAACTAGGGACTTTTGTTTGACTTTCATTAGTTTCTCCATTAAAGTCCCTTTTCTATTCCAGGATCCAACCCAAGATACCACATTGCATGTAGTCATACTGATTCTTAATACTATGGAGCTGGGTCAGGCCCTAAAATTAGCACTAGAGACAGAGAGATGAGTAAGAAGCTGTCCCTGCCCTCAGGAAGTTCACGGTCTACTCTGGAAGACAGATAAGCAAACTCTTGGTTATGGTAAAAGGTACTTAGTGTGATTACAGTGAAGCATAGAAAGTTCTGTGGGTATAGAAGAGGAGTATCAGATTAAGACTGGAACATCTAAACTGAGACCTGAAAGATGAGTAAAATTTAGCCAGGCAAAATCAGGATGTGTCTGTATTGGCTGCGGGGGGGGGGGGGGGGGGGGGGGTGATGGAAAAACATATCACACGCAAATACCCAGAGGGAAGAAAGTGAAAATGGCCAGCTTTGGGAACTGCTACATCTCCCAAGATTTCACTGCAAGTTCTCAAATTCTCATCTTTACCACAATTTTCTACCCTGGATCTGACCACTTCTAGGCCTTCAAATTCTTCAAGTTTCTATGCTTTGACCGTCATCACCTCTAGCCCCATCCCCAACATCTTACCACCCCACTCTCTTTGAGCTGCTCTCAATTCCCAACTAAACTCATATTCAGTCACATCAGGATTGAGCTCTGAACTTCCCTGGCTAATCCCAGGCCCTTGGAAAACCCCACTCTTCCTACTCTCAAGTAGAAGTCAGACACTGGGTAACTATCTGCTAACCTTGACCAAGCATTGACTGCATGGTATATGACAGGTACCTCAGCTTTGGAGTCAGGAGGGTGTGAATTTGAATCCTGCCCTTGCCTGCTCTGTGGCCTTGGACAAGGTACTCAGAGTTGTGAATCTCAGTTTCCTCTTCTGGAAAATAGGAGCAGTACTACTACCTACCTCTGAGAGTTGCTGTGAGGAGTAAAAATAATATAGACAAAGTTGTTGGCATAGTGCCTGATGCATAATAGGCACTCAATAATTGGTGGTTTCCTTTATTATCAACCAGCTTTTTGTTTATCACCAGGTGAATCCCCAGGGTTTTGTCTAAGAGGTCTTACTGCAAACCCTTTCCCTCTCCTCAGCCTTCAAATCTCTTTCCTCTCTTGCTTTTCTCTGTTCTTGGTTCTCCTCCTACTTCTTTATTAGCCTCTTGTGTTGCTTTTATTGGTAGGACTTCTCTTATTTTGAAGAATAGATATCCTCCTGAGACACTGTGGCCCAAACTCTCTTTTTTCTGCCTTCTCTGTCCTGGCAATTTTGTTTCAGGCCTATGTGAATGGTTTCTAAATCTGGATCCGTCAAGCTTTGAGACCTGATTTCCAGTCTCCCAACTGGCCATCTTCACCTGGATGTCCCAAGGGCCCTGCACACCTAGTGTGCCAGGTTGAAAGGATTATGTACCCTAGAAAAACCATGGTTTTTTTTTTTTTTAACATGGGAAGGCACTGGGAACCGAACCTGGGTCTCTGGCATGGCAGGTGAGAACTCTGCCACTGAGCCATCACTCATTGCTGCCTGTCCAAAAAGCTGTGCTTTAATCCTGACCCATCTTGTGGAGGCAGTCATTTCTTTTAATCCCTATTCAGCACTGTAGGTTGGAACCTGATTAGATTATCTCCATGATTATGTGACACACCCAGTTGTGGGTATTAACTTTGATTAGAGGGAGATGTGATTCTATCCATTCCAGGTGGGTCTTGATTAGTTTACTGGAATCCTTTAAAAATGGAAGCATTTTGGAAAAAGCTAGAGATCCACAAGAACCACAAGCACCCACACATCCAGAGGCCTTTGGAAATGAAGAAGGAAAACACCCCAGGGGAGCTTCATTAAACAAGAAGCCTGGCTCTAAGCCAGAATACCTACATTGCTGTGCTCACCATGTGCCTTTTCAGTTGAGAGAAGAAACCTGAACCTCATCGGCGTTCTTGAACCAAGATATCTTTCCCTGGATGCCTTATATTGGACATTTCTATAGACTTGCTTTAATTTGGACATTTTCAATGATTTAGAACTGTAAACTTGCAACTTTATAATTCCCCTTTTTAAAGCTGCTCTGTGTCTGGTATATTGCATTGTAGTAGCTAGCAAACTAGAACACCTAGTATATGTTAAAGTCATTACTAACTCTGCTCCCTCAAACCTGTTCCTTCTGACTGTTAGTGGCTTCCCCAACTTCTCAGACCCTAGGCTCAAAATCTCGACTTCTTAGGTTTCTAAGGAATTGCCTTGCAACTTCCAAATCCCTATTCTCATTGCCATCCAGAAAGTTCATACTTCAACATCTTGTCCTCAGAGGAGGCAATCCCTTTCCAAATGAATTGACTGTTTGGGTACTGCCTTGCCAGAGTATTCTCTTTTCCTTATATCAAGATTTCTGAGAAAGACAAGTTAGAAATCTTCTCGCTGAGCAAGGATTTAAAACAAAGGAAAGGGAATAGTCTTGAGGGATATTTCATTCCAGCTATCATGAAGCCTGAGGAACTGTTGCTCCTCCACAGCAAATGGCACCTTTCTAAAGAAAGGATTACATTCCCTAGATTCAACCTTTTTCTCCCTGGTATGGTACAAGAAACACACTGCTAAACTCTTCTTTTGAAACATCTTTTTTCAATGCTGAGTTCTACTGACAAACATTACTGAATATGTTAACACCACTGACTGAAACTTAGTAGAGTTGACAGTGTCTCCTTCCGTTATAAGCTGATTTAGCCAGTTGACTTCTCATAAATCAATCTCCATCCTATCTAGCAATTTCACTCTTAAGCAATTATACTCTAGGGAAACTCTTACACATGTGCTCCAAAGACATGTAAAAGATCGCTCATAGTAGCATTGCTTATAACAGCCTCAAACTGTAAACAACCCAAATGCCCAATCAATGGTAGATGAATGATACACAGGTACACACAAAACCATGGATAAATCTGAAAAAACAATGAACAAATGAAGTATATCCTAGAGATATAAAATATAAAATATAGTTCTATTATTTGGAACTCAAAACTAGATAAAATGAAATAATATCGTACTGGGTAAAGATTGACACATATGTAACAAAAACTATGAGGATAAGCAAGGAGTGATTAGTACAAAATTCAGGACAGTGGTTGGCCCTTGGAGGTGGAGAGAAGAGCATGGCAGGCAGAGGAGGGTCACAAAGGGCTTTGAAGATATTCTATTTCTTAAGCAGGGTGTGAGGTCGTAGGTTTTAAGTTCATCATTATGATTTCAACCACTCATTTGCATTAAATGCACTATTATATATACCATATATTTCGCAATTTTCACAAGTTTTTTTCAAGTAATATTATTTCCAAGTTCTTTGAGATGAAAGGACACTCTTTCCTTTTACCTAGATAACTCTTGCCTTCCTTCAAAACTCAATTCAAAACTCCTTTGTGAAGTCTTCTCTGACTCTCCAGATGGATATATTAAATAAGGAAATTTTCAAACATGTATATAAGTAGAGTAATATACAGGAACCACAATGTAACCATCACCATCAGATAAATATAGATGGAACATGTAGCTAACCTTGTTCCATCTATACCCTGACACACTTCCCTTCCAGCATGAGATCATTAGAAAGCAAATTTCAGAGCTCCTATCATTTCATCTGTAAACACTTCAGTAAGCATCTCTGAAAGAGAACTCTTTTTTTAAAAAGGAGGTAAACAACCCCCATATAATTAACCATTTCAAAACTTAGGAAGAAAGGTTTCTTTTGTCCAGAACCTAAATTTTCTGTAGCACATAATCTAACTCAACCTGTCTGGATAACTCATTTGAACAATTGAAATACAGAGAGCCCAGAATAAGAATGAGGACCTTTAATCCTGTATAGCTTAATGTAATATCTGGACACATCCTAGAATATATTAAGCAAATAATCAAAAAGTATCGGCAGGGCAGGTGATGGTGGTGCAGTGTCAGAATTCTCACCTGCCATGCTGGAGACCCGGGTTCGATTCCCGGTGCCTGTCCATGCAAATAAAAAAAAAAAGGTATCGGTAAAGACTCTTGAGGGATGGAAGAAAAAATATGGAACTGTTCAACTTTACCATCAGGGAATCCTCTGATACTGTGTCAAACATTAGGGACACCCAAATCAATAGGCCATGCCCTTGATCTTGAGGCTTACCCTTGTGAAGCTTATGTAAGTAGTGGACAAGTTTAACCTACATATAGGTATGTCTAAGAGTTACTTCTAGAGGACCTCTGTTGTTGCTCAGATGTGGCCTTAATCTCTCTATGCCCAACTCTGCAAGTGAAATCATTACCCTCCCCCCCTACGTGGGACATGACATCCAGCACTGATAGTTTCCCTGGTGGCGTGGGAGATGACTCCCAGGGATGAGTCCGGCCCTGGCACCATGGGATCAACAATGCCATCCTGACCAAAACAGAGAAAAGAAGTGTAACTAATAAAGTATCAGTGGCCAAGAAAGTTCAAATAGAGTCGAGAGGCTACTCTGGAGGTCACTTTTATGCAAGCTTCAGTTAGACATTGCTACCTACCATAACTTGCCAAATCTCAACCAAAACCATTCCAGCCAATCCTAAAGCACACCCAGGGCAATATATGAGATTCTACGAAGGTTCCATGCACTAGGATAACTTTCCAGAAAACTACAACCTCCAGATGGGTCCCTGGACCAGATAAGTCCTGAAATCTCGAGGGCCCAGCCTCTCCAGAACATCAGCTAGTTCCATTTCCATACTCCATATTATTGACAGTTTTCAACATGAAAAAGTTAGAATGGCCATAGCCCAAATACTCCTAAAGAGTGGGATAGAAAGATCAAAGGTAATGGTAGAGCTATACAGAGAAGGTAGGGTCTAACAAACGAATATGATTGCTGAATCATTAAATTGATATTTCTTTTAGTCTCCAGTATTTTACAGCAGCTAGAAGTAAAAACTGAATATTGTGGAATTGTAACCCATATGAAACTCTGAAATCTGTTCTACAACTAATTGCTGCAATGTGCTTTGAAATTTATTGCTTTTTTGTATATATGTTATTTTTCACACACAAAAAGAAAAAAGTTGCTTATGATGATAAAAAAATATTTATTCCTTCTAGCCTCCAATGTTCTGGAGCAGCTAGAAGGAAAAATCTGAGAGGATGGTATGGTAGCTCATGACAAACTCTGGGATCTGTCCTGTAACTCCTTGTTGAAGAGTGCTTTGAAAACTTGCTTTTTTCTTTCTTTGCTTTGTATATATGTTATTTTATACAATAAACAAGTTGAATAAAACCATTAATAATGACTCCCTAATTTCAAATACACAGGGAGTATTCAACTTTCCCCAAGTGACTTATTGCTTGATCTGTTCAAATTAGGATCGAAACAAATTTCACACATTACATTTGGTTGTTATGTTTCTGGGATCTCTTTAAAGCTAAAGCTGGTTCTCATTCTCTCTCTCTCTCTCTCTCTCTCTCTCTCTCTCTCTCTCTTTCTCTCTGTGCAATTTATTGATTGAAGAAATCAGAACTGGCATATTTCCTACATTCCAGATTTCTGGTTGGTTTAGTTCTCTTTCTCTGCTTATTTCATAAACCTCTGTGCCTTTGTCTTTTCCACCATTTTTCCCCCAGCTACACAGTTTGGTGAGTGGATAAGAAAGGATGCCAAGAGGGTATAGAATGGAGAGGGGATAAACCTTATGCAGATCTCTACCCTAGCATTCCTTATACTCAGTGGAAATCATGGGTTTATTTGCCTAACCTTCTCCAGCACACCTTCTGAGGGCCAGGACCGAGTCTTCGTTTTGTATCTGTGCTTTAAGCAGAGCTTTACACATAGTAGGTGTCAAATGAATGTTCATTGGATGAATGAATGAATGATGTTGCTCTCTGGTACTTCTTATCTGCTATGCCTTCTTTTCTAACTTGTAGGAAGACTTAAGAATTTGTGAAACTTTGATTTCAACCCCCCGGGGCAAGGTATTATGCAAAATCCTTTTGATAGTTACTTTTCTTAAAAGGTTTGACAAATTTCATTGTAAAGAGCACTTTATTTATTGTACTTTCCTCTGTCACCCATTTCCTGAACCTCAGCGGTCTTGACAAGCTCGTTTGAATTCAAACACAAATGTTCCCTGCTCTGTAACATGATGGGGGTCTCTCAGCAGCCTTGCCCTTCGGGGGAATTGTGGGTTAATGGCTTCTGAGTAAGGCATTACTCACCACAGCTTCTTAGAAATTTCTTCTGAAGCAAAATTATAACTTCCTGAGATATCTTTGCTCTGTTCCTTGAATTCCACACGTCATCCCTAACTTCTCACTTGTAGATTTTTCCCATCTCACTATATGGAGAACAATGTCACTGGCAAAGCTTGGGAGCAAAATTACTTCCATTTCTGCCCTCTAGAAGTTCTTCCTGGTTTTCAGTTGAGGTGTCTGCATTCTCTGCTGCACATAGCTGAGCATCCCTTTTGTTAGAGCAGCCGCAGGTACTCGGGCTCTTACTTATTGTCTGTTCTAGTATGACACAAACACAAAAGGGACTGAAGCCACATATGAGAAATCTTTCCTACGTGCTCTTGGATTTGATAATATGCCCTCCTTATCTGTTTGATTCTGTGGATAACCACTGAAGTCCTTAGAATTGTTATAGAAATACTTTCTGCTTTCTTCATTCCAGGAAATGAAACTGGCTCAAGGGGCCTGCAATATTATTTTCTTAAAATTGTTATGAACTCAACCCAATAATTGAAAATTCAGCCAAACTAATCTTGCTGCAGCTCTGAGTGTGAAGGGTTTCTGGAATTATGTTTGAGACGGTAGGCAATAAAATCCTTCCCCTATTATTTTTTTAATGCCACAGTTAGATAATTGTGAATTAAGATTTCTGGAGAGCCAATTTTAAGTCATCAAGTGCCAGTGAAAGATGAACAAAGACTGGATGACATATTGAAATTATACCTAGTAATAAACTTTTATCAAACACTTCTAATCTGGCAAACAATGCAATGAGTGACGGCAAATGCAATATAACAGAAACCTAGATCAATTATCTCTGAAAGATTTCAGTCAGCAGATAAAAATGGGATCGTGGAGTCTTCTGAATTAACTGGCACTGAGAACATGACTTAGTCTTTCATCTTCTATTATTTCATCCTTTTCCTTTGAAGTAAACTTAAAAATAATCTTTTCGCCAACTCCTCAAAATGAAATATTCACTATATCACTCTTAGTCCTTATTAAAAACTGGTATTAGTGTGCCTTTATACTGAGGACATCAAAGGAACTATTGAGTGTACTTGTGTAAACATGAGGAAGCCTGAAGTATATTGCTTATTTTTCTATGGCATACATGCAAAATCATGATACTTCATTGTGCAGTGACTGACTCCTCCTGGGATTTTTTTTTTCCTTTTTGATTCAATCCTTGTTGAATGAATGAAATATGTGGTAATTTATTTTTAGCATTTTCAGATAGGACACATGTTCATCCACGCTAATGCCCATCAAAGGAGGGTACTGTACTAGGTTTTTTTTTTAATTAAAAAAATTAAAAACAAATAAAAATATTAACATATTCCATTCTACATATACAATCAGCAATTCTCAATATCATCACATAGTTGCATATTCATCATTTCTTAGAACATTTGCATCGATTTAGAAAAAGAAATAAAAAGACAACAGAAAAAGAAATAAAATGATAATAGAGAAAAAAAGACTATACATACCATACCCCTTACCCCTCGCTTTCATTTACCACTAGCATTTCAAACTGAATTTATTTTAACATTTGTTCCCCCTATTATTTATTTTTATTCCATATGTTCTACTCTTCTGTTGATATGGTAGCTAAAAGGGGCATCAGACATAAGGCTTTCACATTCACAGAGTCTCATTGTGAAAGTTATATCATTGTTCAACCATCCTCAAGAAAGATGGCTACTGGAACACAGCACTACGTTTTCAGGCAATTCCCTCCAGCCTCTCCACTACATCTTGAACAACAAGGTGATATCTACTTAATGCGTAAGAATAACCTCCAGGATAACCTCTCGACTCTGTTTGGAATCTCTCAGCCATTGACACTTTGTCTCATTTTACTCTTCCCCCTTATGGTCGAGAAGTTTCTCTCAATCCCTTGATGTTAATTCTCAGCTCATTCTAGGGTTTTTCTCAGTCCCTTGATGCTGAGTGTCAGCTCATTCTGGGATCTTTGTCCCACGTTGCCAGGAAGGTCCACACCCCTGGGAGTCATGTCCCATGCAGAGGGGGAGGGTGGTGAGACTGCTCGTTGTGTGGGCTGGAGAGAGAGGCCACATCTGAGCAACAAAAGAGGCTCTCTTGGGGGCGACTCTTAGGCCTAAATTTTAAGTAGATTTGACCTATCCTTTGTGGGGTTAAGTTTCATATGAACAAACCCCAAGACTGGGGGCTCAGACTGCAGCTTTGGTTGTCCACACTGCTTGTGAGAATATCAAGAATTCAACTTGGGGAAGTTGAATTTCTCGCCACTCTCACCATTTCCCAAAGGGGCTTGCAAATATTTTCCAGTCACTGATCAAATCATTCTGGGATTCATCGGGGTATCACTCTGGACAAACCAACAAAATCTCATGTCCTACCTGAGATTCCAAGTACTTATGGCGTTCAAGCAAACTATCTACATAAGTTATATTAGGAAATGCACTAGTCAAAATATAAATTTCGTAACAAATAAACATTTTTTTTGCTTTAGTCTCGCACATAAGGTGACATTTAAAAATATTAATTATCATCTATTTTCAGCACCCTGCAATAATGACATTCCTTTGTTCTTCCTCATGCAAAAACATTTTAAAATTTGTACATTGTACATTTCACTATTATCGCTGTCCTAGGTTTTGGCAATGAGCTTGGATTTTAAGTCACATTCTACTACTAAGTAATATCTAACTTTTTGATATATAGTTATACCTCTGGATGTCATCTACTCATCCACATTTTTAAATGTCTGAACATGTCCTGCTCTAAGTTGCAGACACAAATGATTACCTACCACAGCCCCCCTTTCCATGCTAACAGAACCCCCAATTTGTACTGTTAGGAGGCGCCCATAAGTTTTAAGAGAGGCTGGGCCCTGGCGCTTAAGCAGGCCAAACCAGCCACAGTAACTTCCTTACCCTTGGGTAATGACTTGCGTACACAGAGACATGTGATACAATTCTGGCCAATAATACATTTGGAAAAGTCTGTTGGAGGCCGATCTGGGAAGGCTTTTCTCAGTCTCTGAAAGGGGCATCAGGAAAGGATGTCCTCTTTCCTGGCCTTTGGAAGTTACTGTTCGAGAACACGATTCCTGGGGCTTTTGCAGCCATCCTGAAACTATGAGGAGAGAAGGAGACAAATGGAGACTCTGAGGAGAAAAAGGGAAAGAGCTGGAATCCTTGATAATATTGTTGAGCCATGGAATTATCCAGACTGCCTTATCGTGGTTCTTGTTGCCATATTTAATAAATTGCCTTTGTTGTTGAACTCTGTCTGGGTTGAGCTTGCTATTACCAGGTATCCTAAGAGGCACACTACCTAAAGCTGATGGCTCCTGTATTGCATTAGGTGATATCATTCTCTCAGTGTCCTAACACTATGATAAAGTTTCATAGAACCAGCCCCATTTGGACTGAATAGCAATGCACAATTATAAAGCTAAATCATCAAGTATGTCTTTCTATTTCCACTCTTTTTTTCTTTTCGAATGTTCATAATGTCTCTATTTATGATCATCAAAAATTGGCTATCATCCAAATGTCCATCAATAGGTGAATGAAGAAACACATTTTGGTATATTCATACAATAGAATACTTCTTAGCCATAAAAAGGAATGAACTAACGGCATACTCAGCAAAATGGATGGAACTCAAAGGAATCATGCTGAAAGAATCCAAACAAATGAGAGTATATAATGTACGATTCCACTTATATAAAACTTAAGAAATGTAAACTAATCTACAGTAACCAAATGCAGATTAGAGGGGAAGAAGAGAGCTGGGGGTGGTGGATATGTGTACACTCCTGGCTGTGATGATGATTTTGCATGTGTATATGCATGTCAAAATTGCACACATTAAATATATTCTCTTACTGTGTGTCAATTATACCTCCACAGATCTTCCTGTCACTTTCTCCTGTGCTTCTATGCCACTGTCTTTCCTCAATTCTCGCTTCTCCTTTAACATCTCTGATCTTTGTCAGAAGTAACGTCTCTTTTGTCTTTCATTCCTCTATTTTTTCTACAAAGACCGTTTCTTCTTTGCGTGTTCCAGCTGCCGTCTTTCTTCTCTGTCCATCCGATGAGGTGTTACTATTTTGCTGTGCACTTGAGTTTTTCTAACCCCCTACCTATCATATCCAAACATCTGTGCCTTGTTAACTGTAGCCATCTTTATTTATTATTATTTTGCTATATGCTGTATGGCGGGGTCACATTTCGTTATTTTTCCATGTGAGTATCCCATTTGTTGAACTTTTACTTGTTTGTTTGTTTGGCTTGTGTGCTTGTTTTGGGGGAAGTGCATAGGCCAGGAATTAAACCCGGGTCTCTCGCATTGCAGGCGAGAACTCTACCACTGAACTACCCTCGCACAAGAGTAGCACCTCATCGGATGGACAGAGAAGAAAGATGGCAGCTGGAACACGCAAAGAAGAAACTTAGTCTTGGTAGAAAAAATAGAGGAATGGAGACAAAAACTCTCCTTTAATCTCCTCAAGATATCTTTACAGGATGGTTTTAAATACCGATCATGAGGCCCTGTACATTGGTTTTCTAAAAGTAGGCAATGAGGATCAGTCAGGTTTAAACCATAAGAAGGTCGAAAAAGCGTTTGACTTAAATTCCTTGTGTGGAATACTGTATTACTTCCTGGGATCATAGGCAGCTAGACCCCAAGAGGCATATGCAGAAGTTGAGCTGCTGGGACCCTGGAATGTGAGTTTCGAGCGTGTCCTAGCTGCGTTCCAGGCTTCCAATGGTGTGGGCCCCAGAAGGGGGCGCCCTCCCCACCAGCTGTGGCTGTTTGCACAGCCTCCCAGCCCCATGGCGCTCCCCTGCTTTTATTTTTATTCTGTATTTGTAAAAGCCATATTTGATTTCGTAGAAAATTAGGACCGAGTCTTTTCCCTTTAATTTTTTTCTTTTGAAAACTGAAAAATTCCTGGAGAAGGTATGCTCATTAAAACTGCAGATGACACAAAGATAGGAGAGAACTGTCCTGGCAGTAAAGATTCAAAACTATTTCAACAGGATACAATGGTGAGCCAAAACAACAGGGTGAAATGTAATAGACAAGAATGTAAAGTTTTGTATTTAAAGAGACAGAAATTAAGGGTGTTTAGGATGATGTCCAAAGGCTGTTTATAAGAAAAGGATCTGGAGATTTCAGTTGACTGCTAATTCTATAAGTGCCAGGATTAGGGCAGGGCTAACAAATGAATAAAAAGTGTAAATATATAAATCCTTCCTTCATTCAACGAGAATATATTAAAAACTTATCCAATAAATGCTAATTGGGAGCTTGTTAAGAGGGAAAGGATTTTGGACTTCAATTGATCTCAGTTTCAACTGTGTGCCCTTAGGCAACTTACTCTACTTCTCTGTGCCTCAATGTTCTCATTTGTAAAATACGACTAATAATTGTTCATGGTGATCTAGAGCATCAAAATGAGAGCATATATATGAGGGCCTGGCAGAATATTCAGCAGTAATAACAACTTTTAGTGTTTAGCCTTGCATTAGATCAACAATGGTAATTGTTTGACTGTAATCTGCTTTGTTCCACCCACACCTGGAGAACTTCATTTTATTATTTTTTTTTAATTTTTGTTTTTTTGGCATGGGCAAGCACCGGGAATCGAACCCATGTCTCCAGCATGGCAAGCGAGAATTCTGCCGCTGAGCCACGTCGCACCACCCGAGAACTTGATTTTTTATGCCACATTTATGATAGATTACCGAATGACCAAGCACGCTTGAAAAGAGGGTCTTTGGAAACAATGTAACGTAAGGAATAATTTCAGGAATTAGGTACTTAACTTGAAGAAAAAGATTTCACGTATTTAAAAGGGAGCCACGTGAGTTAGGTCGGAAACAATTTGTGTTGCTCCAAACGGAACCCTGGACACAACAAGGAGAAGCAGAGTGCAGCTCAGTATACCAAAGAACTTTGAACTGTGATTGCTAAGCAACAACTGCATGGCCTAATTGGAAAAGCAGTCACCTCCCTATCATTGTAAATACTTGGGCCGAGGCCAGATGAGCAGCTGTCAGGGATGATATAGGGAATTTAGTGAGCCCTGCGGTTCCTGCAGTGGTTGTATATTTGACTTGAGTCCCTTTTAGCAATAAGGTTCTGATTGAATTTCCATCCATGTATCCTTGGGAGGTTTTTTCACCTACAAGGGTTTAACATACCAACAAGGTATGTCTTATCGGTTTGGTGGAATCAAAATTCTCAGAGCTGAAATGTCCTTAGAGACTAAATAGATGTATTTCTCAATTACTGGTCTGTCAATTAAAACACAAATTATTTTTATTTTCTTATATGCAAGTATTCTTATTTTCATATAAGCGCATTAAATAAAATGGTAAAAGAGAAAGAAAAAAACTAGTTCCACCATATTATTTTTATGCATAGTTTTTCTTATATACCCGTATTTTATATATATTTATATGTTTTTTTTCCTATTTTCATTTAACAGTGCATCAGGGTCAAACCGATTTGCTGTGCCACCTACATTGTATGAGAATGCTTGTTTTTATGCCTCTTTAATGCCATTAGATACTATTTTTAAAAATGATTTTTTGCCAATTAGGTGAAAAATGGGGCCATAGTTTTTTTTAAATATATTTTTCTTGTCAACGAGAATGATTTTCCATGGTTGCATACTAGTGGAATTTCTTCTTCTGTGAAATGTCTCTTCATGTTCATTGCCCCTATTTTTTTTAATTATAAAGGTAATATATTACAAAAGGTTTGAAAACCAGAAAAAATAAAAACCACCCCTATTGCCACTACTGGAACACAGATATTATCACTTTTTATTACCTTCTAGGCTATTTTTAAGGCATGTTTTATTCTTTTGGAATTGTGGTATGCATATAGTCTTGTCTCCTGCTTTTTCCACTTTACAGTATATTATTACCGCATGGAACAAGATTAATCCTCAGTGTACAAGAATAGCCTCTTCTTCAATGATCAGGAATTCAGAACTAGGCTTCTTGTATTAGCCAAATAAAACCTTTCCGAAAGGTATACTACTTGGCCAGCCATAGAGTACAAAATAAGAAGATCCCTGGTTGCAAGAAAGTTAAGATTTCATTTGCATAACATGGTCTATGTTTGGGTACCTGGCACACAGGTGTTCAATGCATGGTGAATGAATTAATAGTCTAGCTATTACATGTAATTTAAAATTTACTTGTCAAGTTAGATAACTAAATTTCAGAATTTTCTTATATCCAGACCGCGTACTTGAAATACAACATCAAGACTATCTTAATGCATATCAGTCATCTATTTAAAAACCAGCACCACACTAGGCAAATTAGAAATGAACTGGTAAGGTACACTTTTTAAAAAGATATTTTTAAAAACCATAACTGAAAAAAAAAGTTTTCTCAAAGTAAATTTGCATATATCAAAACTACGATTTCATAAAAATAAATTTAGTCTGCGAACAAAGTCCAAAATAGAATTCCGTTTTCTTCTTTGTAAAGGAAATGATCCAATAGAACCAAAAGATGTTACAAGTTATCAATGGTCCACGATCTGAAATAAAGTGCTCAAAATATCTGATGTTGCCTATAGTGGTGCTAGTAAGATACCATTAATGATTTAGTTTTCTATATCTTATCCTGCTTCTTATTTTATCAGCAAGATTTTGCCCATATTGTCACTTGTATTTTGGGCTTTCTAATTAAACTGCAAAGACTGGCCTCAAACTGAAACTTAAAATAAAAGTTTCACATCTAAAAAAAAGTGGTATAGAAGACAGTGCTTGTCAAAATATGTGGTCAAGGACTTTTCTAAAAATTTCCCATCTGCCATGGACCATGCACTTTTATAAAGTACAATAAAAACGTGCTGAGAAAATTTTTTGAAAAAACCACAAAGGCATAGGAAATACAGAACTGAAAATTTTAAAAGATTTTTAGACATAAAAATTACTGTCAAATTGCTATAAAAATTTGCAATGCTTAATCTTTATTCCTGCACTTATCTAGTGCTAGATGGACTGGAATAAACAGTCCACAAGCCCAAGCTTTGGGGAGCAGTGGTGTAAGATAGCCTCTATCCTGAAGGAGCTTAGAATCTTGTTAGGGTGAACATGATGACAAGAGTACTATTGCTAAGTTAAAAATTGTTTTATACCCTATGCCACTCTAGGCTGTGACAACATGGAGTAACATACAAGACATGCCCTTAAATGTAATGGTGGTTATAACATGGCTAGAGGAGCATGTGGCTGAGCCTCCAGAGAGGGGAAAACATGTTAATAATAAAAGAAATAAGACTGTAAAAAGTAGATGAAAACAGCTGTGCAAATTTTAAAACATAAGTTATGGTTATATTAGTTCAATAGCTGTAAAATTCACAGATTTCATGGAGAAAACTGCTCATATCGCATCTAAATAACAACAAAATGGTCATAGTAGCAACCACACACATTAGCTCTCTGCATTTGCTTCCATCCAATCTTGTAAAATCTACAGCTCCCCTCTGATACCCCATCCCATTATTTCTTGGAATTCTCCGGAATATCTCATTTACACTCATGAACATCGTCCTCAAAGTTATCAAGTGGTCTTGGATACTCCTCTTCTGCCAAGGCCTTTGAGGCTATTTGTTATCGTTTGAATTGTGTCCCTGAAGTCATAATCTGCAGTACCCCAGAATGTGAACTTTTTTCGGAATACGGTCATGACAGATGGAATTAAACAAGTTAAAATGAGGTCATACTGTAGTAGGGTGGGCCCTTAATTCAATATGATTGGTGTCTGTTTAAGAGGAGAATTGGACACAAAGACACAAATACAGGGGAGAATGCCATATGATGATCAAGGCAGAGTTTGAAGCTCAAGGATTGCTGGCAGACCAACAGAAACAAGAGGCAAGGAAAGATTATCTCCTACAGGTTTCTGAGGAAGCCTGGCTCTGCTGACACCTTGATCTGGACATCTAGCCTCCAGAACTATGAGAAAATAAATCTCTGTTGTTGTAAGCCATCCAGTTTGCAGTACTTCATTACAGTAACCCTAGTAAAGTAAGACACTGATGAAGTCATCATTACTGCTAGGGTTTCCAAAGGTACTGGTGTCCTCAACTTCTAAGTTACAGATAGGGGAAACAAAGATTAAATAGTTCAATATTAAGAGGCACAACTAACATTTTTCACTCCTTGGGTTCTAGATCTATGCATTCTGGCAGTGAGAGAAACAGGATTAGATACCTACCGTTGCTGGTTCAGAGTGATTTCACACTCTCTAGGACAGCACCCTAACTCGGAAGGTGTTATTTCCCAAGTCTCGGTTTGAGACTCATAACCGAGTCTCAAAAATCTATGAGGCCAGTAGCTTTTTTGATGAGGTACATAATAAGACTAGCAAATCTCATGAACTTTAACCCAGTTTATCAGCAGTGGCAAAAATTCTGAGCCTTTGATAAAGTACCGTATTTTGCGGTGACTAGCCATAACCCAGTGGAAAGCTGATTGCTTTGGACCCACTCCATTATGGATAGGGTAGTAATTAGCCCTCACTAGAATAGAAACTATTTCTGGATTTGCTCTCCCTGACCCTAATGCCACCATCATTTGATTATGACCCCCTATGCAATGGAGACTAGGACCTTTTGGAAAACATTTCATTTGGGATATGAAAATTTTTATCTCTAGGACCATTCTGAAGAATTCTAAACCATATTACTAAGTCTTTGGTATTGGTAAAGTCTATGGACCCCTTCTCAGAGTAATATTTAAAAATGCAACACATAATGTACATAGATTCACTAAGAAAGCCAGTATTATATAAAATAATGTTTTATTTTCAGACTATTTGGGGTTCTGGGGACCTCAAATTAAAAGGTGCACATTGATACCAACCTTCCACTTTTGCTTTTTCCAAATCCATAACCATCTGACTATACTATTAACTTCTGCCAATGGTTTGGTGTAGATCAGGGTTTGGCAAACTCCAGCCTGCTGCCTGTTATTGTAAGTAAAATTTTACTGGAACACAGCTGTGCCCATACATTTCCATAGTGTCTATGACTGGCTTTGTGTTACAACAGCAAAACTGAACAGTTGCAACAGAGATAATCTGTGACCCACAGTGCTGAAAATGCCATCTGGTGGAACCCTGGTAGAGATCCTGGCCCAAAACGAGGCAGGTAAAGTAGACCAGAAGTTATACTCCTTCAAATTCTACTCACCGGGAGAATTATACTTCTCCACTATCCTTCAGGGACACCCCTCAGGGTATAATGATAGAGTAGGTCACTTCTGGCTTTTCATTGTATATCAGGCAAAGCCAGCTATACACAAGCTTTGAACTCCCTATGAGATTGTAGGTGTGAATTGTTGGAAAATGGTTGTGTGGCAGAAGTAGGCATGCCGGAGTTTTATCTTCAGATCCACCTTCTAAATATATAACTTCCACTGAAGGTGAACTGCTTCAGGGTACATGGAAATTTATAGCTAGGTAGCTCTTGGCACCGAATTTATTACATACAGTTTGGGGTACATGATCAGTTGAATTTTTACATTAGAAATTCAATCTCTACCAGAATTCTAGAAGCAAGACAAGTATTGGTTTTAAAGGAGAAAATTCCTTAAGGGGACATGTTAAAGAACTCCAGGGTCCTCTTACTATGATTCTTTCCGATAGGGATTTTCCATAAATTCACGTATGCTCAAAATCTGCCATAAATTGAATTCGATGGGTGAACCACCATTGAATTTACTGAAGAACCACTCCCACTGCAGCCTGGACCAGCTGAAGAGCCACCTCTTGCTCTAGGCCAACTCAAAGCTGGAAGCTTCTTGAGTAACTCAGTAAATGGGAAGAATGAGTCAGTCAAACATGGTGTATGTTTCTTCCAAAATATATATTGGAGTTGACTAAATGGTAGGAGTCCAAGATGCAACAACTTGTCATTTGCTTGGAAGGGATATTCAGTATGCACCACTCCTGAAATATTACTGAGGTATCAGCAGAACTCTGTTTTCTACAGAATAACACAGCTATTTAACAGATGGGTACCTGTAAAATTTTTCTGTCCAGCCTCCTTTAACATGATGTCATTCATGGTAGGCTAGGATTATGTTCCTGGTCCTCTTCCTCTTCCCCTCACTCAGTCTTGCACAGCTTGGAAGTTTCTCCAACTGGGTTCCTCCCATTGGAGATAGGAACTATAGAGGAACTCATAGTACTGAATTAAAAACCTCGTGAATATCTAGCCACAGGGACTTAAGTCCTCAGAGACCCAGGGTGGGAAACAAACTGCTGAGGAGTGCTGCATGTAAAAGGACCCCTGGTGGTGGGAGGAGAGACACACCACAGTAGAATGGCAGCTGCCAAGTGATGCATACACTCAATCCGGTTACTGTCAGCTGGACTACTTAAATACAAAACAGACTTTTCTGATATGACTCACTTTTCTGAATTGATCCCATCTGGCTCCCCAGGGTTTGATAACCTAATGGAGAAGAAACTAGAAGCAGAAAATTCTCTCAAAGAAAAAAAAGGAGTGTTGAACTGCACAACTATAAGATAGAAAGGTTCCAGAACTGAAAAGTGTAAGGAAAATGGAGCACAGAGTGAGGAAAAGAATTTAAACAAACAATAGGAACTGGAGAAATGGTTCTGCACAAAACTAAATAGAACAGGTCAATATTCCAAGAGAAGGAGTAGAAGAAAGGAAGCTTTCTCCTGGAGGAGGAACAAACAAAAAGTGCAATCTTAAAAATTGTACCTCATATTCAGGGCAAAAATCAGATGAAGAAGAGCTGACAAAACCTGATCAGTTAATCTTGGACTATTCTAAAGGTCCACAGTAAGTTGGACCAAGCATCAAAAAGAACCTCAACACAAAGCCCATCAGCAATAAAACCCCAGACAGAGGGAGAAACTGACCCCGTCAGAGTAAGCTCATCAAGATAATCAGATGCCTAGGCATCAGCAAAAAATTACAGGCCATACTAAGAAAAAGAAAGATGTGTCTCAGTCCAGGAAACAAATGGAAACTTCAGAGGAGACACAGGATTTGTAGCAACTAATCAAAAAAGTTCAAACAAATCCCCTAAATTAATTCAAGGAGATGAAGGAAAATGTGCATAAAGAGATCAAAGATATTAAGAAGACAATGTGTGAGCACAGAGATGAATTTGAAAGTATAAAAAGAAACATAACAGAAGTTATGGGGATGAAAGGCACAATAGCAGAGGTTAAAATTACATTAAAGTCATACAACAGCTGATTTGATTGCCAGTAGACAGAATAAGCCAACCAGAAAGCAGGAAATTCGAAATCATACACTCAGAAGAACAGACAGAGAAAAATAATAGAAAAAATTGAGTGGGGTCTCAAGGATTTGAGTGACAGCACAAAGCATACAAACATATGTGTTATGGGTGTCCCAGAAGGAGAAGAGAGGGAAAAGGAGCAGAAAGACTATTTGAGGAAATAATGGCTGAAAATTTCCCAAATCTTATGAAAGACATAAATATACATGTCTAAGAAGCACAATGCACTCCAAACAGAATAAACTTTGATAGACCTACTTCGAGACACATACTAATCATAATGTCAAATGCCAAAGATAAAGTGAGAATTCTGAAAGCAGCAAGAGAAAAGCAGTTTGTCACATACTAGGGATCCTCAATAAGAATAAGTGGCAGTTTCTCATAAAATACATGGAGGTGAGAAGGCAGTAGTATGATATATTTAAGGTACTTAGAAAGAAAAACTGCCAGCCAAAAATTCTATATCTAGCAAAACTGTGCTCTAAAAATGAGGGAGAGTTAAAAATATTCACAGATAAACAGAAACTGAGAGGGTTCAACACTCTAAGACCTGCCTTTCAAGTCTTACTAAAGGAAATTCTGGAGATTGAAAGGAAAAGACAGGAGAGAACATCTTGGAGTAGTGTGAAGAAATGAAATTCTCAGATAATGTGCATTGTTTTGAAGCTAAGTTGGTACCTTTTCAAATTAGTAGGTTACAGATGTAGGTTGTGCAGTATAAATCCAAAGGTAATCAGAAAGAAAGTATTTTAAAAATATATTGATTCAGTTAGACATTCCAGCCAATCCTAAAGAACACCTAGGGCAATAAGTAAGATTCTACAAAGGTTCCATGCACTAGGGTAACTTCTCAGAAATCTACAACCTCCAGATGGGTCCCTGGTCAAGATAACTCCTGAAACCTGGAGGGGCCAGCCTCTCCAGAGCATCAGCTAGTTCCACCTCCCTACCCCATGTTATTGACAGCTCCTTCCAACATGAAAAAGTCAGACTGGGCTTAGCCCAAATACCCTTGAGGAGTGGGAGAAAGATCAGAGGTGATGGTGGAGTTATACAGAGAAGATAGGTTTAACAAATGAGCATGATCGCTAAATCATTATATTGATATTTCTTTTACTCTCTAGTACCTTAGAGCAGCTAGAAGTAAAAACCTAAAATTGTGGAACTGTAACCCATACCAAACTCTGAAATCTGTTCTACAACTAATTGCTGTGCTGTGCTTTGAAATTTATAACTTTTTTGTATATATGTAATTTTTCACAAAAAAGAAAGAAAAAAGTCAATTGTGGTGATAAAAAACGTATGTAAAAATATATAGGAGGCTTCTAGCCTCTTATGTTCTGGAGCAGCTAGAAGGAAAAATGTGAGAGGATGGTATGGTAGCCCATGACAAACTCTGGGATCTGTCCTATAAGAACTTGTTGAAGAGTGCTTTGAAAACTACTATTTTTTTCTTTCTTTACTTTGTATATATGTTTTATTATACTATAAAAAACATTTTAAAAGAAATATATAGAAATAGAAATGAGAAAGGGATCAGTCAGATATATCACAAAAGATCAACTATACCAGAAAAGAAAGTTTCAATAAGGGAAAAGAGAGGCAAAAAAAAAAAAAAAAAAGATGTGACATATATAAACCAAAGGGCAAAATGGTTAAAGTAAGTACTACCTTTCCAGGCATAACATTGAATGTTAATGGATTAAACTCCCTATTCCAAAGATACAGATTGGTTGAATAGATAAAAAGCATGATCCAATTATACATTGTTTAGAAGAGACTCACCTTAGATGCAAAGATACAAATAGGTTGAAAGTGAAAGGTTCGAAGAGAATATTCCATGAAAATAATAAAAAAGAGTAGGGTAGCTATACTAATATTGGACAAATAGCCTTTAAATTGAAAGCTGTCATAAACAAACTAGAATACTATATATATATTTTTGTTTTGTTTTGTTTTGTTTTGCATGGGCAGGCCCCGGGAAAGAATACTATATATTAATAAAGAGGCAATCCATTCAGATGAAATAACAATCATAGATATTTAGGCACTTAACTATGGTGCCCCAAGATACATGAGGCAAACACTGGCAAAACTGAAAGAGGAAATAGATACCTCTTCAGTATTAGTTGAACACTTCAATACCCTCACTCTCAACAATAGATAGAGTATCTAGACAGAAAATCAATAAGGAAACAAAACTTGAATAATATGATAAATGAACAGATCTAATGGACGTATGCAGAACATTGCACACTGGGGGTGGTGGTGGTGCAAGTGGTAGAATTCTCACCTGCTATGCAGGAGACCTGGGTTCAATTCCTAGTCCATGTACTTCCTCCAAACAAAACAAAACATTGCAACTAAAACAGCAAGATATACATTGTTCTTAAGTACACATGAATCATTCTCCAGAATAGACCACATGATCAGTCACAAAGTAAGTCCCAATAAATTTGAAAGATTGAAATTATTTTTTGTATTGAAATTATACAAAGCATCTTCTTGGACAATAATGGAATGAAACTGGAAATCAACAACAGGTGGAGAACTGGAAGATCCAAAAATATATGAAAGTTCAATAACATACTCTTAAACAATCAGTGGCTTAAAGAAGAAAGTACAAAGGAAATCAGTAAACATCTTAAGACAAATGAAACCCAAAACACAACATATCAGAACTTATGGGATGCAGCAAAAGCAGTGTTGAGGGGGAAATTTATAGCCTTAAATGCTTGCATTACAAAAGAACAAAGAGCTAAAATCAAAGACTTAACTGCACTTCTGGAGGAAGTAGAAAAAAATAGCAAACTAACTCCAAAGCAAGCAGAAGAAAAGAAATAACAAGGATTAGAGAAGAAATAAACACAATTGAGAATTAAAAAAAAATAGAATTAACAAAATGAAAGTTGGTTCTTGGTAAAGGTCAACAAAATTGACAAACCCTTAGCTAGACTGACAAGGAATAAAAAGAGAGAAGATACAGGGTAGGCCACGGTGGCTCAGCAGGCAGAGTTCTGGCATGCCATGCAAGAGACCTGGGTTTGATTCCTGGTGCCTGCCCATGCAAAAAAATAAATAAATAAAATAAAGAGAGAGAGAGAGAGAAGATGCAAATAAATAAAATGAGAAATAAGAGAGGGGCATTAATACTGAACACAGAAATAAAAAGCATCATAAGCAAACAGTATGAACAACTGTATGCCAAAATTAGACAATCTAGAGAAATGGACAAATTCCTAGAAACACCCGAATAACCTACACTGTCTCTAGAAGAACTACAAGACACCAACAGAACAAATTACTAGTAAGAAGATTCAATCAGTCATCAAAAATCTGCCAACAAAGAAAAGCCCAGGACCAGATGGCTTTACAGGGAAATTCTACCAATTCCAAGAAGCATTAATACCAAATCCTGCTCAAACTCTTCCAAAAAGTTGAGGAGGAGGGAAACAGTATGTAATTCATTCTATGAGGCCAACATCATGACAATACCAAGACATACGAAGACGTTACATGAAAAGAAATTACAAACCAATTTCTTATGAACATAGATGCAAAGCCCTCAGTACAATATTTGCAAATCAAATCTGACAGCACATTTAAAAAATTAAGCACCATCATCAAGTGGGTTTTTACTAGGTATACAAGCATGGACCAACATCAGAAAAGCAATTAATGTAGTACATTATATAAACAAAACTAAGGGGAAAAAACATATGATCATCTCTGTTGACACTAAAAGGCATTTGACAAAATAAATCAGCCCTTCTTTATTTCTTCTTTTTAAATAGGGTTTTATTAAATTATAAATTTTCAGTTCTAAGGCCATGAAAATGTCCTAATTAAGGCATCAAGAAGAAGATTCCTTCTCTGAGGAGAGGCTGCTGGCACCTGGGGTTCCTCTGTCACATGGGAAGGCTCATGGCAAACCTGGTTCTGGTTTCTATGGCTGTCTCTAGATGGCTCTGGGCATTTCTCTCTCAGCTTCTCTGAACACGCTGAGATTCATCTGTCTTTTATCTGCCCATAGAGGAATCTAGCAATAGGATTAAGACCCATCTTGAATGGTCTGTGTCACTTCTCCATGGAGACAAACCGATGAAAAGATTCCACTCAACGATAGGTTTGCCCACACAAGAATGGATTAAAATAACATGGTATTTTCTGGGATACATAACAGATTCAATCCATCACAAGCTTATTATCTTTGCCCCCAAATGTAAGCATAATTTTTTATTTCTTTCTGATCAGTTAAAACATGTATACACACACATATCTTTGTATATGTTTTTCACCAAGTACATAGTGTTCTCATCTTGCTTTTTCCATAAAGAAAACCTCATGGCATTCTTTCTATATTAATGACATCTTACCTCTGAGCTGTAGCACCTGGCCCAGAGTAAAGCAAACTTTCTTGATAAAAACACACACAAAAAAATAGGACTAGAAGGAAACTCCCTCAAAACAATAACTGGTATATATGAAAACCCACAGCTCACATCATACTCAATGGTGAAAGATTGGAAGCTTTCCCTCCAAGATTTGGAACAAGATAAGGATGCCCACAATCACTACTGTTATTTGACATTGTGCTAGAAGTTCTAGCCAGAGAAGTTAGGCCAGAAAAATAAAAGACACCTAAATTGGAAGGGAAGTAGAAAAACTTTCCTTATTTGCTGATGACATGATCTTATATAGAGAAAGATCTGAAAAATCAGAAATAAAGCTACTAGAGCCAATGAATGACATCAGCGAAGTGGCAGGGTACAAGATCAACTCTCTAAATTCAGTAGTGCTTCTATACACTAGTAATGAGAAATCTGAAGAAGAAATCAAGAAAAAATTTCATTTATAATAGCAACTAAAAGAATCAAGTATCTAGGAATAAATTTAACTGTGTAAAAGCCTTGTACACAGGAAACTACAAAACATTGGTAAAAGAAATCAAAGAAGACCTAAATAAATGTAAGGACACTACATGTTCATGAATTAGAAGGCAGCTAAATATTTTGAAGATGTCTATGCTACCCAAAATGATTTACAGATTTAATGCAATCCCAGTCAAAATTTTAGCAGCCTACTTTGTAGAAAAAGAAAAGCCAATTATCAAATTTATTTGTAAGGGTAAGGGGTACAGAATAACAAAAAAAATCTTGAAATAAAAAAAGAACAAAGTGGAGTACTCATACTTCCTGATTTTAAAGATTATCACAAAACTACAGTGGTCAAATCAGGATGGTACTGGCACAAGGATAGATATATTGACCAACAGAATCAAATTGACAGTTCAGAAAAAGACCCTCTCATTTATGGCCAATTGATTATTGACAAGACTACCAAGTCCACTCAATTGGAAAAGAATAGTATCTTTAACAGATGATGCTGGGAGAATTGTATATTCATATGCAAAAGAATGAAAGAGGACCCCATCTCCCACCATGTGCAAAAATTAACTCAAAATGAGTCCGAGATCTAAACATAAGAACTATTAGGACTATAAAACTCCTAGATGAAAATGTAGGGAAGCATCTTCAGTATCTTATGTTTCTTGGGCTAAAGGTTCTTAGATTTACACCTAAAGCACAAGTAACAAAAGAAAAAATAGATAAATAGGACCTCCTCAAAATTAAAAACTTTATGCTTCAAAGGACTTTGCCAAGAAAGTAGAAAGATAACCTACTCACTGGGAAAAAATATTTGCAAACCACATATTCGATAAGGGTTTAATATCCAGAATAGAAAAAGAAATCCTACAACTAAACAATTAAAAGACAAACAACTCAATTTTAAAATGAACAAAAGACTTGAATAGACATTGCTCCAAAGAGAAAACACAAATGGTTAAAAAGCTCATGAAAAGATCCTCAATACTATTAGCTATTAGGGAAATTCAATTCAAAACCATAATGGGGGGAGGAGGGTTGGGGGCACAAATGAAATCAGAAAGATAGATGATAAAGACTGAGATGGTATAATCTAGGAATGCCTAGAGTGTATGATGATAGTGACTAAATGTACAAATTTTAAAAATGTTTTTACATGAGGAAGAACAAAGGAATGTCATTACTGCAGGATGTTGAAAATAGATGGTAATTAATATTTAAAAATTTTAACTTATGTGTGAGACTAAAACAAAAAATATTTATTTGGTACAAAATTTATATTTTGACTAGTGCATTTCCTAATATAACTTATGTAGACAGTTTAATTTAACACCATAAGTTCATGGAACCCTGAATAAGGCATGAGATTTTGTTGGTTTGTCCAGAGTGATGCCCCAATAAATCCCAGAGTGATTTGAACAGTGAATAAGAAAGAATTTGCAAAGTCCCCTTCAGGGAATGGTGAGAAAGGGGGAAAATTCAACTTCCCCAAGTTGAATTCTTGATGTTCTCACAAGCAGTGTGGACAACCAAAACAATAGGCTGAGCCCCCAATCTTGGGGTTCATTCATATGAAACTTAACCCCACAAAGGATGGTCAATCTACTTAAAATTTAGGCCTAAGAGTCACCCCCAAGAAAGCCTCTTTTGTTGCTCAGATGTGGCCTCTCTCTCCAGCTAACACAACAAGAAATCTCACCACCCTCCCCCTGTCTACATGGGACATGGCTCCCAGGGGTGTGGACCTTCCTGGCAACATGGGACAGAAATCCTAGAATGAGCTGAGACTCAGCACAAAGGGATTGAGAAAACCTTCTCAACCCAAATGGGGAAGAGTGAAAAAAGACAAAATAAGGTGTCAATGGCTGAGAGATTCCAGAGTCAAGAGGTTATCCTGGAGGTTATTATTACACATTAAGTAGATAGCACCTTGTTGTTCAAGATGAAGTGGAGAGACTGGAGGGAACTGCCTGAAAATGTAGAGCTGTGTTCCAGTAGCCATATTTCTTGAGGATGATTGACTAATGATACAGCTGTCACAATGTTACTGTGTGATTGTGAAAACATTGTGTCTGATGCTCCTTTTATCAACAGATGAGTAAAACATATGGAATAAAAGTAAATAATAGGGGGAGCAAATGTTAAACAAATTTAGATTGAAATGCTAGTGATCAATGAAAGGGAGGAGTGGGGGGTATGGTATGTATGAATTTTTTTCTGTTGTCTTTTTATTTCTTTTTCTGAATTGATGCAGATGTTCTAAGAAATGATCATGATGATGAATATGCAACTATGTGATGATATTGTGAATTATTGATTATGTAAATAGAACGGAATGATCATAAGTTAAGATCTTTGCGTTTGTTTGTTGCTATATATTTTTTAAAATTTTAAATTAAAAAAATAAAATAAAAAATAAAAAGCCTTGGTATTATATAAAAAGAAAAAAAAACCATAGTGGGGCATCATTTTACACCCCCTAGAATGACACCCAAAAAAGAAAAAGGGAAAATGACAAGTACTGGACAGGAGGTAGAGAAATAGGAACACCCATTCATTGCTGGTGGGAATGTAAAATGGGCAGCTGCTTTGGAAAACAAGTTTGGCTGTTACTCAGAAAGCTATAGTATTAATATTTGCCCTGTATATCACTCTCCTAAGCATATACACAGGCGTATTGAAAGTAGGGACTCAAACAGATATTTGCACACCAATGTTCATTGTAGCATTATTCACAATTGCCATAAGGTGGAAGCTACCCAAGTGTCCATCAGCCAATAAATAGATAATCAAAATGTAGTATATATATATAATGGAATATTATTCAGCCATAGAAAAAATGAAGTCCTGATGCACGCAACAACTTGAATGAACCTTGAGGACATTATGTTCAGTGACATTAGTTTCAAAAGGACAAATATTGTAAGATTTCACTGATATGGACTTATCATGATAAGAAAACTTATAGAGTTAGAATCCAGAATACAGGTTACCAAGGCATAGATTGGGATTAGAGAATGGTGAATTGATGCTTAATTATTACAGAGTTTCTACTTAGGTTGACTGTAAAAGTTTGGAAATAGATGGTGGTGATGGTAGCACAATATTGTGAATGTAATTAACAGCATTGAGTAATATATGTGAATGTGGCTAAAAAGGGAAACTTTAGGTCATATATATTACTACAATAAAAATTAAAAGATAAAACATAGGATTATGTAACACAGTGAATCCTATTATATATGATGTACTTTAGTTAACAGTACAAGTATAAGATTGTTCTTTCATGAATTATAATAAATGCACAACACTAATACAAGGGATTAATAATAGGTAGCTGAGAAGCTTAGCCTACCTATAGGCATGCCTAAGAGTTACTTCTGGAGGACCTCTTTTGTTGCTCAGATGTGGCCTCACTCTAAGCCCAACTCTGCAAGTGAAATCATTGCCCTCCCCACTATATGGGTGAGAGTCTCCCTGGAGACATGGGAGATGACTCCCAGGGATGAATCCAGACATGGCACTGTGGGATCAACAATTCTATACTAACCAAAGGTGAGAAAAGAAGTGTAATTAATAATGTGTCAGTGGCAGAGAGAGTTCAAGTAGAGTTGAGAGGCTAATCTGGAAGTGGCTCTTATGCAAGCATCAGATAGACCCTGCTACCTATCATAACCTGCCAACCCCCAACCAGGACCATTCCAGCCAATCCTAAAGAACACCTAGAGCAATATGTAAGATTCCACAAGGGTTCCAGGCACTAGAGTAACTTTCCAGAAACCTACAACCTCCAGATAGGTCCCTGGTCCAGATAAGTCCAGAAACCTAGCCCAGTCTCTCCAGAACATCAGGTAGTTCCATCTCCCTACTCCATATTAGTGACAGACCTTTCCAATATGAAAAATTTAGAATTGCCATAGCCCAAACACCAGTAAAGAGAGGGATGGAAAGATCAAAGTTGATGGTGGAGTTATACAGAGAAGATAGGATTTAATAAATGAATATGAATGATGAGTGAGGAAATTGATATCTCTCTTAGTCTCCAGTATTTTAGAGCAGCTAGAAGTAAAAACTTAAAATTGTGAAATTGTAACCCATACCAAACTCTGAAATAAGTTCTACAACTAATTGTGGTGCTGTGCTTTGAAATTCATAGTTTTTTTGTATATATTTTATTTTTCACAAAAAAAGAAGGAAAAGAAGTCAGTTGCGATGATAAAAATGTATTTAAGCCCTCCAACCTCCTATATTGTGGAGCAGCTAGAAGGAAAAATCTGAGAGGATTGTATAGTAGCCCATGACAAACTCTGGGATCTGTCCTGTAACCACTTGTTGAAGAGTGCTTTGAAAACTATTGCTTTTTTATTTCTTTGCTTTGTATATATGTTATACTATACAAATTAAAAAGTTAATAATAAATAAATTAATTAAAACACAACTGCATAAAGAAATAAAAAAAATAGGTACTTGGCAAATGCGTGTAAGATCATATCTGGAACTGTAGCCACAGTTAGAGTTGCCATACAATTGATGATAATCTAAGGTCACTCTGGGGTCCATCTACCTTTTAAGCTGGCCAAGTGTGAATTAAAGCATCAAACCTGCATCTTTCAAGTTTTTGATGGCAACATTTATCTCTGCAATTCTATCAGGGAGACAATATTGTTCTTGGTTTGCTATTTGCTATTTTCTTAGGGAGGTAAAGCTCCAGTAGATTCTATTTGGCCTTTTCTGCCATAATTGCCATAAAGCCCTGTTTTTGTGGTTCAAGAAGCCCAGATGATGATTTTACCATTTGCTGAGGATGTGCATTGCATCCAAGGAGCTGAAGATATTTTTACTGGATTGGGTTTGGGAATTTTATTGGGCCTCTAGCAAGGCTGAATAGAGTCAAAATTATACTTATATCACGTCAGCCCCCACCCCTTAAGCCTATAACTTATAGCCATAGCATTTTTAATGTAATTTTATTGCAATATATTATATATTCACATACCATATAATCATCCAAATTGTACAATCAGTGGTTCACACTATCATCATATAGCTGTCCATTCATCACACAATGTTTGAACATTTTACATACTCAAAAAAATAGAAATAAGAATAAAAGTAAAAAAAGAACACCCAAAACATCCCATACTCCCCTCCCTCCTATTATTCATGTATTTTTTGTCTTTTTCCCCCCTTACTCATCTGGTTCTGAAAAGGGATTTTTTTTAAAAAAACAAAACTATTCTGAGTAGTTCATTCGAGAAAGCCTCAGGCATTGTCAACTCTCAGCCTGATCCATAGCATTTTGAATGTACAGAAATAAGTATTAACTCAAAACTAGAATCAACTAGGTTCCAACATTTTCTTTCCCCCAGGAAAATGGATAGATTCACTTTTGAGGGAGCGAGGATGAGAATTCATAATTCAAATTTGTGACATTCTTCTTCAAGGATATCTGGCCTCTCCTTCATCTAAGGGATAGTGAATCTATAAATCCACTCAGGTCTGGTAATTAGATGAAAGGTCATGACTCTATTGTGGTGGTTCAAGTCAGGTTTTCATTCATTAAACCAGGAGTTTTGTCAGTTGCAGAAGGACCTAATGGGCTGCCCTCCTGTCTCTGTCCTAGGATCCCATGCTCAATTACATAAAGCCAAAGATCTCTATGAAGCACAATTCCTGATAATCACACAGGCCCTTCTGTGTATTCTAGTAGTCACTTCTCCCCATGCTTATGCTGGTTTAGTGCCCACATAATCCTGAACCTCTTATTATCCCTACCGAGAGAAATGTTGTTATTTTGCCTGTAATATGTCCCACTAGCATCCCCATCCAGAGAGAACAGCTAATAAAGCTGTTTTAAAAGACATGGGTGCTAGGGTTTCCAGAGAAGAAGGCAAGGTAGGGAGCTCCAGGATTCAATCCTCCCACCTAAACAACTACTAAACAGGCAGAAAATATCTGAAACAACTATTTTGAAGCTCCAGAGGCCAGAAGGACACTGTATGGCATCCCCAGAAGAGCAGGAGGGGGAGCTTGATAAATTACATTGAAGAACAGTAAATTGCTCTTTCTGTGCAATGGCTACCAGTACCAATCCCCCACCCTCATAACAGGCTATCTGGGGGTCCAGTCCCTGGCTAGCTGCTGCTGAAAGAAAGGGACATAAAAATCCTCTTCCCCAAGAACAAAGGTGTGCATGGCTGATTACTGATCATAGCTTTTGATTAGGGAATTCAGATTCCAGGATCCTGGACTCGAGGGCAGCTATTGTTTCATCCGCCTCAGACAATGGTAGCAGATATGGGAGGAGACAGTGGAGATTTAAAGTCACAGGAATTCCTCAGGGCTGTGGGGGAAAGTTAGAGGAAGAGCTTCATTTGCTCGGCAGGCCAGGAAAGCTCAGTTTCAGGGAGCCATAGGAAAAGTTTATGTTGCACTTCCTGATCCCTTCATAGGACACTTTGGAGCAAGTCTGCATGCCCTTCGTGGGTCCTTGGTCCTGTTTTGGCTGGAAAAGTCTGACTTGGGAAAATCCTCCCTGGGGTGTGACCCTCCTCCCAGAATTTGCCATTCAAGCAAAAGCAGTGTGAGGCAAAGAAAGGAGTATAAATAATCTATAGAGAGCTAAAAAGTATTCTAAAAAAGAAGAATGAAGAAGGAGAACTAACACTTTCTTATTTTAAAGCTTATTATAAAGTCACAGTGGTCAAAACAGCATGGTACTGACACAAAGGTAGAAGTATTGACCAATGGAATTAAATCCAGACTGTGGAAAGAGACCACCAAATCTATGGCCAATTGATCTTTGACAAGGCTGCCAAATCCTCTTTTCAACAAATAGGCATGTGAGAATGGGATATCAGTAGTCAAAAGAATGAAAGAGGACCTTTACCTTATACCCCATGCAAAAATTAACTCAAAGTGGATCAAAGTCCTAGATATAAGAGCCAGTACCATAAAACTACTAGAAGAAACTATCAGGAAATATCTTCAAGTCCTAATAAGAGGAGGTAACTTCCTAAACTTTACACTCAAAGCACAAGCAATGAAAGAAAAAACAGGTAAATGGGAACACCTCAACATCAAATGCTTTTGTGCTTCAAAAGACTTTCCCAAAAAGATGATGAGGCAGCCAACTCAATGGGAGAAAATATTTTGAAATGAACCATCAGATAAAGGTTTGATATCCTGTATATACAAAGAAATCATACAACTCAACAACAAAAGAACAAAGAACCCAATTATAAAATGGGCTAATGACATGAATAGATATTTTTATCTGAAAAGCAAATACAGATGGCTTAAAAGCACATTTAACAGGAAGATATCCAGCAATACGAGTGATAATTAGGGAGGTTTGGATTTTCTGTTTGGTGAAGGTGTGTTTATTGGTTGTTTTTCTCTCTGGACCAACAAAAATTTAAAACTGAGAGTGTTGATTGTAAGTTCTTATAGCAGGCACATGTACACTGGAGCTGTAAACGTTATTTCTAGATTTTGAGATGCTGTGCCATATATATATAATCTGGTAACTTCCTGGAACTTTTTGTACCTGTGTAGCAACTAAGACCCAGAGTAGGAGTTCTGCAGGTCTGGATGTCTGCATTGCTACATACAGGCACCATTAAAGAAACTGAAAATGAGATCAGGCTTCAATTAAAGATAAGAACAAAACCAATCAGGTCAGTACTATGGTAAATCAGAATATGGTAAAAGATGACATTGTCTGTATTTTAGAACTTCACCTACTGTATGAGACCAAAAGGAGAGAGGTTAATTTTGTCCACAACCTAAGTATTCTGTAGCACATAATCTAATTCATCCTGTCTGCTCTTTTAAACAACCCAAACACATGGAGCCCAGAATGGGATGAGGACTTCTAATTCTGTATAGCTTAATGTAATACCTGGAGACATCCCAGAGTATGTTGGGCAGATAATTAAAAAGTATTGTCAAAGCCCCTTGATGGATGGGAGGGAAGATAAGGAACTATTAGACTTCCCCACCTGGGAAACCCCTGATACTGTCTCAAACATTAGGGACACCTAAGTCAATCAACCAAGTCCTTAATCTTGAAACTTGCTCTTGTGAAGCTGATTTATGTAGCAGAGATGCTAAGCCTACCTATAATTATGCCTAACATTACTTCCAGAAAACCTCTTCTGTTGCTCAAATGTGGCCTCCCTCTTTCTAATCCCAACTCTGTAAGTGAAATCACTGCCCTCCCCCCTACACGGGACCTGACATCTAGGGGTGAAAGTCTCCCTGGCAATGTGGTACATAACTCCAAGGGAATAGCCTGGCCCTGCACTATGAGTTCAACAATGCTTTTTTGACCAACACAGGGGAAAGAAATGTGACAAAACAAGGTACCAGTGGCTAAGAGAGTTCAAATAGAGTCAAGAGGCTATTCTGGAGACTATGTTTTTGCACGCTTCAGCTAGATATTGCTAATTACTAGGGTTTGTCAACCCCCAACCAACACTATTCTTGTTAACCCTAAAGAACACCTATAGGCTCTATCTGAGATTCTACAAAAGTTTCACACGTAAAGATTACTTTCCAGAAACCTACAATCTCTAGATGTTTCTTAGGCCAGATAAGTCCTGAAACCAGCAAGTTTAAGAACATCAATGAGTTCTATCCTCCTGTCCCATATTTGACACCCCTTTCCACCATGGAAAAAGCTAGAATGGGCCAACCCTAAATACCCCTAAAGATTGGGTGAAGGATCAAAGGAGAAGGATGAGTTACAACAGAGAAGATAGAATTTAATAAGTGAGTACGGCTGTTGAATCATTACATCGATATTTCTTTTAGTCTCCAGTGTCTTGAAGCAGCTAGAACAAAAACCCTGAAATTGTGGAATTGTAACCCATACTAAACGCTGAAATATGTTCTTTAACTACTTGTTATAATGTACTTTGAAATTTATTGCTTTTTTGTATATATGTTATATTTCACAATAAATAATGTTAAAAGATAATAAAAAACTTCTCATTTCCAAAAAGCAAACAAACAAAAATCAATAGAGGCAGGCAGACTGCCTCTACAGAGGCCTGCCAGCTTCCAACACATGGGAGAGGGAGGTTCACACCCTGGGAACCGGAGGGACAATGAAACTCCTGTAAACGTGGGAATTCTAAGACAACAAAGCACAGGACATGATAGGGGCATGGAAAGACAGGGAACACTCTGCACAGTATATTCCCTAGAGCAGACCTTCCTGATAAGAGGGCTAAAGCTCAAGAAAATCTCCGCTTAATCACCAGCTGGTTACAAAAACCAAGAAATAGACATCCCAGGGAGCAAATTCCAGAGATAACATTTTAAAATATTAAAAAGTACATTGTGCCACAAAAGAATTCAAGATAAACAAAGAAACAGGACATGATGGCCCATCCAAAGGAAGAGGATTAAACAACAGAAAGCACCAATAAAGATGATGAGAATGTGGGCATACAGAATAATTAATCTTCAACATGCTTAAGGAGATGAAGGAAAGTACAGAGGTAGAACTAAGGGATATCCTAAAGGATATGAAGAAAACAATTAATGAACAATATGAGAGTCTTAGTGAAGGAGATAGAAAATTTTTAAAGGAACCAAACAGAACTACTGGAGTTAAAGACCACAGCAACTGGAATGAAAAATGCCCACCGGCTTTCAAGAGCAGACTGAAGCTGGCAGAAGAAAGAACCAGTGAACTGGAAGACAAGACGCTCGAAATGAGTCAGTCTGAGAAATAGAAAGGATAAAATAATTATTTAAAAGAAAAACAGCTTAAGGCACCTCTGGGACACCATCAGGCACACAAATATAGGCATTATGGGAGTCCCAGGGGAAGAAAGACAGTAAGGGGCAGAAGGAATAGTCAAAGAAATAATGACAGAGAACTTCCCAAACATAGCAAGAGACATGAAGGTACACATCCAAGAAGCTCAGAGACCACTAAACAGGATAAACATGAAAAAAATTCACATTGTCATATAATGATCATGCTATCAAATGCAAAGGACAAGGAGCAAATTCTGAAAGTTGCAAGAGAAAAGCAATGTGTTACATAGAAGGGAGTTCCAACTAGGTTGAGTGCTGATTCCTCCTCAGAAGCCATGGAAGCAAGAAGGAAATGCAGTGATGATGGAAAACAACTGCCAATCAAGAATTTTATATGTGGTGAGATTTCTTTCAAAAACAAGGGGGAGATTAAGACATTCTCAGATAAACAAAAGCTGAGGCTGTTCATCACCACAAGACCTGCAATGCTAGAGGGAGCTCTTCAGACTGAAACAAAAGGACACTAGACAGTGGTTCAAAGCAGCACAAAGAAATAAAGAGCTATGGTAAAGGTAACCACTTGGGTAACTATAAATACCTGTATTGCTGTAGTGAATGGTTTGGCATGTAACTCCACTTCCTACTTCCTACAGGTGCTAATATGCAAATGTATAAAAAGTAGTGATCCATCTAGGTTTTAGGACATGCAATGCACAAAGATAAAAGTTGTAACAAAAATGGTCAGGGGGCAGGGAGTTATAAGAAATTATATGTGCATATTATTGAAGTTAAGCTAGTATCAAACCAAATATAATTCTTTTATATTTAGGATGTTAAATTTTAACCCCATGGCAGCCACAAAGAAAACAGATGAGCCTCTTGCCTCTATCTTCTTGCTAGAGTGCCCACCTGCCCTTCTCTGCATTTGTACTCAATAAATTTTCTACCTACTTGTGCTGTTTTGTGCTCTTGAATTCTTTTCTCATGGCACAGCTAAGAAGTTGGAAGCTGAAATCTGCCAACATATTTTGTAAAGCCAGCCAGGAGTCACTTCTCTTCTCTGACCATCTTACTGGTGAGTACCGGGAAACTTGACCATACATGTTAGCTTTTGCTTCTTGCTTGGCTTTCTTCTCTCTCTTCTTCTTTCTCTCTCTTTCCTCAATCCTCTAAGATTTCCCCAAACTCTCTCTTTTCCTCCCCCCTGAGGACCCAGGCACTTTCTCCTGAAGAATCTGTTCCTATTTTCACCTCTCAAAAGAGGTCTCTCCCCTGCCTCCATGACAATTTCCCTCTTTCTCCTCTGTCTAATTTTCCATGCTTGCTAAAACATTCCATCTTTCATAACAGAATTCTGCATTAAATATTCTTGTACTAAACAAGGTATTGTCATTTGCATTCTATGGAGTCACATTTGGTTTAGGCCCAGGGGAATTGGGCCATTCCAATTAGTGTCTCCCCATGAAATGCCAGAAGTGAAGTTTGTAGGATAAGTGAAAGTCCCAGTTATACTGTTTGAGGTGAGCTAAGCCTGTAAGAGCTGGTAAGCCCCCCATATTTATCTTAAAATGAGCATGCAGGCCCTCTTGTCTTCTATGTATTCATGGCGTTGGCTCTCCAGTCCTCACCTGCCTGGGGCTGGTCTGGACTGCAGGTTCCCCTCCCTATTATTGCTCTCCAATGTGTTTGAAACCTAGGAGGGCCTTTCTCTTGGTGAAGCTACTAGTATTAAGTTTTCTTTCATTTTCCAAAATCTGGACTTAAAGGGACAAAAGAAGCCTCACTCCTGGCCCTGTCCAATAATATGTCCATACCCAGACACAGTGGATTTCCTGAAAATGTACATTTTATTGTGTGACTAGCCTTTCTCAGGTGTGTTAGTCAGGGTTCTCTAGAGAAACAGAACCAACAGGAGAGATCTGTAAATATGAGATTATAAAGGTGTCTCATGCAACCGTGGGAATGAAGAGTCCAAAATCTAGGGGGCAGGCTGTGAAGTGGCTCCAATGATGGGTCTGAATGAACCTCACAGGACAGGCTCCTTGGCTGAAGAAACAGTGCAAGAGTCTCTGTTCTTCCTTAAAAGCCTTTAATTCATTGGATTAACACATGTGAGAGACGTACTTTAGTTGATCGCAGAGGTAATCAGCCACAGATGCAATCAACTGACTAGTGATTTAATACACCAGCCTTCAACAAGCCACAAAATATTCTTCCAGCAATGGTGAGGCCAGTGCTTGCTGGACCAAGCAACTGGGCATCATCCCTTGGCCAAGTTGACACAACAACCTCACCATCACAGTCCACCCCTAGTCAAATTGGCAGCTACATGCATCACCTTGAAGCACACTTAATTTTCAAATAGAATATAACAACATACATATGTCTTGCCTAACAATACTCAACTGTCCTGCCTACAACTGGAAATGTGCTACATCTCTCTGGAATAGGGTACAAGTTCTTAGGGAATATTCACTCTTAAACTTCAAACAATTTATTTGCTTATGTACAAATGCAAACATAGTCATAACAAGACAGGAAAGAAATAGTCATATGATCACAGTCCTCATTTCTGTAATTGGTCACATGGTCATAGTTTATTTTTAACACTACCATCTTCTACTACCCATACTTCAGCTGGCCATAGTTCTTTGCTAGGGTGGGGTAACCCAAACTTTCATTCCTGAAGTTTCTGAGCCATTGGTAATCCTGCCTGGATTGGATTGTTGCAGTTTTCCATTGACTAAACACAGGGCATGGTATTGCTAAGAGATTCCCTAGGGGATTTCCTGTATTCCAGGAAAACTCTTCTTTACCTCCATTGTGTAGTCGAAGTCCTACTTCACCTTAATAGTCGGGATCAATCACCCCAGACAGAACAGTAATCCTCTTTCATGCCTGTTGATTCAGTGGTATGAAAGCCCAAAGTGGCCAGTTGACAGTCCTAACTTCCAGTTCACTGATATGATTGCTGTATCTCCTAGTAAGAGTACTCCTCCTTTTGCAATTAAGACCTGTAGACCTGCAGAGCTTACGGTTTCAGGGACAGGAAGCAAAAATTGTCCCAGTGGATTACTAGGGGTGATAGTGATGTTGCTATCCCATTTCTCTTGATTCCTAGACCCATATCCAGAGAATGTGTCTATTCAAATTAGAATAAATCACTGCCCCTTCCATGATGAAAGTGGTCCAATGTAATAAACTTCCCACCAGATAGCAGGCAGGTCACCTTTGGGAATGGTACTATATCAGGGACTGTGTGGGTCTCTGCTGCTGGCAGATTGGGTACTCAGCAGTGGCTGTAGACAGGTCTGCCTTGGTAAGTGGAAGTCTATGTTTCTGAGCCCATGCATAACCTCCATCCTTACCATGATGCCCACTTTGTTCATGGCCCACTGGGCAATGGCAGGAGTGGCTGAGGAAAGAGGATGACTTATATCCACAGGATGGGTCATCTTATGCACTTGATTACTAAAACCTTCCTCTGCTGAAGTCACCCTCTGGTGAGCATTCACATGGGACACAAATATCCTCATGTTCTTTGCCCACTCAGAAAGGTCTATCCACATACTTCTTTCAAAGATGTCTTTATAACCAATTTTCTAATCATGCTCCTTTCAAGTCCCTGACCATCCAGCTAAATCATTAGCAACAGCCCATGAGTCAGTACACAAATACACCTCTGGCCAGTTCTCCTTCTGAGAAAAATTAACAAGCAACTGCACTCCTTGAAGTTCAACCCACTGAGAGGATTACTCCTCACCACAGTCCTTTAAGGACATCCCAGAAAGAGGTTGTAGTGCTGCAGTTGTCCACTTCCAGGTGGTCCCTACATATCATGCAGAACCATCTGTAAACCAGGCCTGAGTTTCCTCTTCTTCAGTCAACTGACTGTAAGGAACTCCCCAAGAGGCCATAGCTCTGATCTGGGAAAGAGAAGGTAATGTCACAGGAGTGGGAGCCATGGACATTTCGGCCACTTCCTCATGTAACTTACTTATGCATTCAAGACCTGCTGGAGCCCTCTTTCTAATACAGCATTTCCATTTTATGATGAAGTACTGCTGTCCATGCCCAACTTTATGACCTGGTGGGTCAGACAACACCCAGCTCATGATAGGAAACTCAGGTCTCATGGTAACCTGGTGGCCCATGGTTAAGCATTCAGTCTCTACTAAGGCCCAGCAGCAGGATAAAATCTGTTTCTCAATAGGAGAGTAGTTATCAGCAGATGTTATGGCTTTGCTCCAAAATTCTAAGGGTCTGCATTATAATTCTCCTATAGGAGCCTCTCAAAGGCTCCATTGAGCATCCCTATTTGTCACTGACACTTCTAGCACCGTAGGATCTGCTGGATCATATGGGCCAAGTAGCAGAACTGCTTGCACAGCAGCCTGGACATGTTGCAGAGCCTCCTTTATGTTCTGGTCCCCAATTAAAAATAGAAGCTTTTCTAGTCATTCTGTAAATGGGCTGAAGTAGCATATCCAAATGAGGAATATGCTGTCTCCCAAATCCAAAGAGTCCAACCAGGTGTTGTGCCTCTTTTATGGTTGTAGGAGTGGCCAGATGCAATGGCTTATCCTTCACGTTCGAAGGGATATCTTGATATGCCCCACACCACTGGACACCTAGATATTTCATTGAGGTAGAAGGTCCTTGTTCTTTGTTGGATTTATCTTCCATCCCCTGACCCACAAATGCCTTATCAGTAAGCCTACAGTAGTTGCTATTTCTTGTTCAGTAGGTCCAATCAGCATGATATCATCAATATAATGGACCGGTGTGATGTCTTGTGGGATGGAGAAATGATCAAGCTTCCTGCAGACAAGATTGTGATATAGGGATGGAGAGTTGATATACTCTGGAGGCAGGACAGTGTAGGGGTAGTGCTGGACTTGCCAGCTGAATGCAAACTGTTTCTGGTGGTCCTTATTGACAGCTATTAAGAAAAAAGTATTTTCCAGAGTAATAGCTGCATACTAGGTACCAGACAATGTGTTGATTTGCTCAAGCAATGATACATCTGGAACAGCAGCTGCAATTAAAGTCACCACCCGGTTAAGTTTATGATAATCCACTGTTATCCTCCAAGTCTCATCTGTTTTCTGCATAGGCCAAATAGGAGAGTTGAATGGGGATGTGGTGGAAATCACCACCCCTGCATCCTTCAAGTCCTTAAGAGTGGCACTTATCTCCTCAATCTCTCCAGGAATCCGGTATTGCTTCTGATTCACTATTTTGCCAGGTAGAAGCAGTTCTAGTGGATTCCACTTGGCTTTCTCCTACCATAATAACCCTCTCTCCACAAGCCAGAGAATCAGTGTGGAGATTCTGCCAGTTGCTGAGTATGTCGATTCCAATTATGCATTCTGGAACTGAGGAAATGACCACAGAATTGGTCAAGGACCCACTGGACCCACTGTGAGATGGGGCTAAGCTAAAACTCCATAGATTTACCTGACCTCCATAAGCCCCTACTCTGACTGGTGGACCAGAGTGATGTTTTGGGTCTTTGGGAATTAGTGTCACTTCCCAGTGTTCAATAATCCCTGAATTATCTGCACAGTCATCTTGGTAAAAAGCCATAGGTTTCCTTGGGAAAAGCCGGGAGAAGGTTTAACAGTGTATATTTTGGGCAGTGTCAAAGGGCCCTTCCCCAAGGGTACTCAGCCTTCCCCTCATTTGAGGGCTTCTGGTTCTGTAAACTGTCTCAAGTTGGGGAATTGATTATGGGGCCATGACTCTCTGTTTCTGTCATTCAAGTTAGACTTTTGTTTACTTGACCTAGAATTCTGCTTATACAGCTCAGACAAAAATTTGGTAGACTGCCCTTCTATTTTATTTCTAGGTACCCCATGATCTACTAGACAATGCCATAAGTCTCTGCGAATCAGATTATATTGACTGCTACTTTGAGTGTGCTGTCCATTATGGTGGCCATGCCCACCTTGTCTATGGTGATTAACTGTTACCACGTGGCTTCTGTCAACTCAGGATCTGATCATCCCCATTGCGTTCATCCCTGGCTCAGTGACGGCAGTTCCCACAGTAATATCTGACCTACAGTGCAGGGCAACTACAGAGCTCTTCAGGGATGATGGAGCTAGCCTCATGGATTTATTTTTCAAGGTTCTGGCAAAAAAAAAAAGTGTCCTCTGGACATTCCTGGGGTGTGTGAGCAGGTCTTCCATGATAAATCCACTCTAACATTCCAATCACTCTAAGCCTCTGGATCCCCTCATCTACATTTCACCAGGGCAGTTCTAGCATTTCAACTTCAGGTAATGTCAGCCACCTTGAGATCCATGTTTCAGCCAACCATCCAACTTGTTGATGCCCTTTCTAACCTCTCAAGCTACAAAACTGAATGCAGAATCTCTGCTCAGTGGGCCCATATCAATAAATTCAGCTTGATCCAATTTTATATTCCTTCCACCATTACCCCACAACTTTAATATCCATTTCCATACATATTCTCCTGATTTCTGTCTATATAGATTAGAAAACTCATGCAGTTCTTTTGTAGCATAGTGTACCTCCTCATGGGTCATACTTTTACCTCATCTTTTGGCACCTGTTGGGGTTTAGTCTTGTTATAAATCTTGAAGAAAAGAGGTGTGGTGAGGGTGGGTCATGAAAATAAATAAAACTGTATTTCAAGCCAATTACCTCAGGACATTGCATTGCAGTTTCTTCTGGTGAAACAGTATTAGTCGCTCCAGACAGAGGAGTGAGGGCTGTTACCCCAGGGGAGGTGATTATGGGATTAGCAGGCACTGAAGGGTTAATCTTGTCTGGTGAAAGTTGGATGGCAGACTCCTCTGGGGAAACTGGGGGCCAGGAAGCTGTTTTCTCATGGCATTCTGTAGGTCAGTGTTCTAGTTTGCTAGCTGCCGGAATGCAACACACCAGAGACGGATTGGCTTTTAATAAAAGGGGATTTATTTTGTTAGTTCTTCAGAGGAAAGGCAGCTAACTTTCCATTGAGGTTCTTTCTTATGTGGAAGGCACAGGATGGTCTCTGCTGGTCTTCTCTCCAGGCCCCTGGGTTCCAACAACTTTCCCCGGGGTGACTTCTTTCTGCATCTCCAAAGGCCTGGGCTGAGCTGCAAGCGCTGAGATGAGGAATGCCGAGCTGCTAGGCTGTGCTACTTTGCGCTCTCTCATTTAAGCACCAGCCAATTAAGTCAAACGTCACTCATTGCAGCAGACATGCCTCCTAGCCGACTGCAGATGATTAGCAACAGATGAGGTTCACGTACCATTGGCTTATGTCCGCAGCAACAAGACTAGGTATGCTCACCTGGCCAAGTTGACAACTGAATCTAACTAACACAGTCGGTAAGCCTTTTCCTCAGGGCAGTTCATTACAAGTCTATCTAGCAAAGGCTCAGCAGATTCCAGGGATCCTGTCTCCCACAGCCATTATTATCAAGCCATATATCACCATCCCATATTTCAGGATTCCATTCTTTTCCAATCAAAGCCCTTACTTTAACAGCAGATACCCTGTAAGGTTGAGATTTTAGTTTACATTGTAAATCTGCTACTTGCACAATGAGGCTTTGTGTCTGGTTTTCAGAGATCTCAAGTCTCTGACTACAGGATATAGGATTTTCCTTCAGGGCACACATGGGAACTTTTACATTGTTTATATGGGACTAAAGGTACAAATTTGAAGCTTTCAGCTCATCCCTTTCCCTCATCACTGTATCCAGCATGTCTAACAACAAGTAGCCAACATTATTATACTTCTCAATTCCACAAAACTCCATAAAGGTGTCAAAAACATTCTCACCTGGAGATTTGCCTCATATAAGTGTACAAGTTGCAGAATATAATGGTGATATTTTGAGAATTTCTTTTACCAAGTTACCCCATGCACTATCAGTGCCATCTTGATTATTGGAAAGAGTCATTAGTGCCTCAGTGCCTAGTCAGAGTAGAAAACCAATAGTAAAAACCCACTTGTTTTTTTACTTTTTAAATTGTTTAACATAACATACATACAAAGCAAAGAAAGAAAAAGCAATAGATTTCAAAGTACTCTTCAACAAGTAGTTACAGGACAGATCCCAGAGTTTGTCATGGGCTGTGCCAATTTGAAAAGGTTTATGTACCCTAGAAAAGCCATGTTTTAATCCTAATCAACCTTGTGGGACCAATGGTTTCTTCTAATCCCTATTCAGTACTGTATGTTGGAAACTTTAATTAGCTTATCTCTATGGAGATGTGACTCAATAGAGTGCAGATATTAAACTTGATTAGGTGGAGACATGTCTCCACCCATTCCAGGTGGGTCCTGATTGGTTTTACTGGAATCCTTTAAAAGAAGAAGCACTTTGGAAAAAACTAGAGAACTACAATGAGAGACCCATGACAGAAACAGCTGTGAGAACCACAGCCAGAGACTTTTGGAGATGAAGAAGGTAAATGCCTCCCTTCATGTTTCATGAAGCCAGGAAAGAAAGCTAGCAGACACTGCCATGATTGCCATGTGTCCTTCCCAGCTGAGAGAGAAATGCTGAACATCATCAGCCTTCTTGAACCAAGGTATATTTCCCTGAATGCCTTAGATTGGATATTTCTATAGACTTGTTTTTTGTTTTTGTTTTTTGCATGGGCAGGCACTGGGAATCAAACCTGGGTCTCTGGCATGGCAGGTAAGAATTCTGCCACTGAGCCACCGTGACCCACCCTATAAATTTGTTTTAATTGGGACATTTTCTCAGCCTTAGAACTGTAAACTAGCAACTTATTAAATTCACCCTTTTAAAAGCTATTCTGTTTCTGGTATACTGCATTCCAGCATTCCAGCATTCCAGCAGCCAGCAAACTGGAACAGCTATCATACCATTTTTCCTTCTAGCTGCTCCAGAACATTGGAGGCTACTAGGAATAAATATTTTCATCACCACAATTGACTTTTATTCTTTTTGAAAAATAACATATAAGCAAAAAAGCAATAAATTTCAAAGGACAGCACAACAATTAGTTATAGAACAGATTTCAGAATTTGATATGGGTTACAATTCCACAATTTTAGGTTTTTACTTCTAGCTGCTTTAAGATACTAGATACTAAAAGAAATATCAATATAATTATTCAGCAATCATACTCGCTTGTTAAACCCTACCCTCTCTGTATAACTCCACCATCATCTTTGATCTTTCTCCCACTCTTTAGCAGTATTTGAGCTATACCCATTCTAACTTTTTCATGTTGGAAGGGTCTGTCAATAATATGGGGTAGCGAGATGGAACTAGCTGATGTTCTTGAGAGGTGGGCCCTCTAGGTTTCAAGATGTATCTGGTCCAGGGACCCATCTGGAGGTTGTAGGTTTCTTGAAAGTTATCCTAGTGCATGGAACTTTTGTAGAATCTTACATATTGCCCAAGGTGTTCTTTAGAATTGGCTGGAATGGTTTTGGTTGGGGTTTGGCAAGTTATGATAGGTAGCAGTGTTTAACTGAAGCTTGCATAAGAGTGACCTCCAGAGTAGCCTCTTGACTCTATTTGAACTCTCTCTGCTACTGATACCTTACTGGTCACACTTCTTTTCCCCCTTTTGGTCAGGATGGCATTGTTGATCCCATGGTGCCTTGACTAGATTCATCCCCGGGAGTCATCTCCCATGCCACCGGGGAGACTTTCACCCCTTGATGAGGCCTCATCCACATAGATGTGAGGGCAATGATTTCATTTGCACAGTTGGGCTTAGAGAGAGTGAGGCAACATCAGAGCAACAAAAGAGGTCCTTCAGAAGTAACCCTTACGCATGCCTATAGGTAGGCTAAGCTTTTCCACCACATACATAAGCCTCACAAGAACAAGTCTCAAGATCAAGGGCTTGGCCTATTGGTCTGGGTTTCCCCAATGTTTAACACAGCACCAGGGGAAAAACACATTTTTAAGATTCTTTATTCTCAAGAACCACTCTTTGTAGCAAGCTGTGTTAGTCAGGGTTCTCTACAGAAACATAACCAACAGGAGAGAGCTGTAAATATGAAATTTATAGAGGTATCTCACACTACCATGGTAACAGAAGAGTCAAAAATCTGTAGGGCAGGCTGTGAAGCTGGTGCCTCCAATGAAGGGTCTGGATGAACTTCACAGGAGATGCTTGCTGACTGAAGAAGCAATGAAAGTGTCTCTCTTCTCCATTAAAAGCCTTCAATTGATTGGATTACCTCCATGTGGGAGACATGCCTTAGTTGATTGCAGATGTAATCAGCCATAGATGCAATCAACTGACTGATGATTTAATACACCAGCCTTCTTGTTATCAACCAGCCATGAAATATCCTTGCAGCAATGGTCAGGCCAGTGCTTGTCTGACCAGACAACAGGGCATCATCACTTGACCCAATTGACACCAAAACCTAACCATCACACCAGGACATTTCCCCTTAAGAGGAGCATGATTTCTTTGCTGCATGTTTCTTTCTTCTAGCCTGACTCTGGCAACACCCAGGTGTATTCCCTCCTGGAGAGTCTTTGTTTGTAGTAAATCATTTCCATTCTCATAAATTGGAATAATCTTCCCACCACAGACTTAAAAATGAAAAAGCTTATTTTCTCCTACAATGCTGTCTGGCCACAATATTGCCTGGAGGATGGCCAGTGTTGGCCCACAAATGGAACAGTCAATTATAACCCTATTCTACAGTTAAATCTTTTTTCTTAAAAAGATGGAAAGTTGCAAAAAATTCTTTAAGTACAGCTTTTATGGCCTTATATCAGGAAAAACCCATATAGGGCTTTTGAAAATCATGTTATGCCCAGGAATACTGTAAAAACTTCTTCCTCATAACTCTTCTTCAAGGAACGAGGCAAATATTTTAAATAATCCTCTTTTAAATAGCCCCCCGCCCGAATCCTCCTTTAGTCTCTATTAAAACCCACTGTTGCCAAAAATATAATTTCTCTTCTAAATTATGCTCCCTTTTTAGCCCTCAGAAAAAAGGAAACTTAGAGAACAAAAGGTCTCTTCTTTTCGCTTTTCTAGAGAAAATGGAAAATGCCAACAGTCAATATAAACCAAAGAAGATGTGGAAGCATGGTCCTCCAAATGGGATTCTCAACTCCAGTCTGTAAAAACAAACAGGGAATGTAGTCAGAAATTCCCTATGCCCAGATATTTATAGCTCTCTATCAAGACAAGGACCTAAAAAGACTTGTCACTTGTATTATGCCCATGTCTCAATTTCCATTAGAAGAGAATATATTTGTTTGCTAAAAAGCATGAAAAAACGTACCACCAAACAGTTAATTATAATAAGCTAAGGGAGATCACTCAGGGGAAAGAAGAAAATCTGGCTCTGTCCCAGGGGAGGCTAGTGGAATCCTTAAAAAGTTACTAATATAAGCCTGAATTCCCAGGAAAGTCAAACTTTGTTGGGCACTCATTTCATCACCCAATCTGCCTCTGACATTAGGAGATAGCTGCAAAAGCTCTCAATGGGCCCACAAACTCACACTCACTGATAAAAATGCCTTTTCCATCCTTAACAACTGAAATAAGGCTGAGGAGAAGAAGGCAACAAGAGGTAAGAAAAAGAACAGAGAACAAAGCTCTGGTTATTGCAGGTGCCATTAACAACACCCTGTTCTCTCAAAGTCACTGTAATTGTGGCACGAAGCCTCAAGGGCCTTGCTTCAACTGTGGGTCAGAGGGCTACTGCCAAAGAGGGTGCCAGAAGCCTCAAAATACTCCTCAAACTTGGGACCCACCAGGGCCTTGTCTCAGGTGCCACCAACATGGGTTTTGGGCCCAGGGACTGCCCAAACTGTCTCTTGATGGGGGAGGCAGGACAGCCCCTAGAGCCCTGCTTGCAGCAAATGAAGAAGGCCAAGGGTGCCCAAGGCCATGAATGACTCTGCTGACTTAACAACTGACCAATATATGGAAGCTCTGGGTGACAACTGATGGGACAGGTAAGATTATTAATTCATTAATTAACACTGAAGCCACTCTGTCCTAAACTACCACTCTGCACCTACTTCCACTCAGACTTGCCTAGTTATGGGAGTTGATGATAAAGCCCAAACTAAAATCTTCACTACCTCTGTCCTTTATGGGATCAAGGACATTCTAATGTCCTATCTATTTCTCATTATCCTTGAATGCCCCACCCCCTTCTAGGGAGATGTTTTTCACTCCCTGGGGGCCACCTGAAGCCTAGTAAACCCAACTAGTGTTTATCCCCTTGTTTACCCTTGAGACCTTTATCAGATTGAAGCCTCTAGGCATCCTAGAGAAGAACCTTAAGCAAATAAACCCATCTATATGGAATGAAAGCATCCCACAGATAGATCACAAATAACCCCTGTCTGCATGCAAGTTTTCAGTCCTAAACCTTAAAAGCACTTTTTTTGTATCCCTCTTTATCTTAACTCTCAATACCTACTTTCTATTGAATGGCAGGGACTTAAAAATAAGTTTCCCACCCTACTCAGGCAATCCTGCTCCAAGGATTTCAAAATAATCCCTTTATCTTTAAAAATACCTTAGCATCAGACTTTACTGGCTTCCAACTGCCTCAAAGTACGTTTTGCAATATATAAACTTTGTAAACTAACATATTCCTAATTTAAAAGTAAAGTTTGCTTGTTGTAATTATTGTTAACTGAGTGGATATGGAAACTTGCAGAAGGGTTTAAGAAAGTGAATTTTGTGGTCATTATTGACTACAGGTCCTAAATGAACATAGAAAGTCACAGAAGGTTTAAGAAAGTGAAATTTGTAGTCATTAGTGATTACAAGTCCTGAATAGATATGGAAAGTTGGAGAAAGTTTGAGAAAGTGAATTATGTGGGCATTACTGACTACAGGTCTTGAATAGATGTGGAAAGTGTGGAGAATTTTTTAAAGTGGGTTTTGTTTATAGTCACTGCTGACTACAAGAAGGTATAATTTATAAAAATAAATTCTGTCTGTCTTAGTCAATGCTGCTTTTTGTTCAACTACTGTTAATGAAAAGTTATACAAAGTTTTTTGGGGGGCAGTGCGTCTGCGGCTCAGTGGCAGAATTCTCACCTGCTGTGGCGGAGACATGGATTTGATTCCTGGAGCCTGCTCATGCCAAAAAAAAAAAGTTTTTCCTAACCATCTGACTACTCTATCTAAAAGATAAAAATTTTATATCATAGAATAAATACCCTGTTAATGTTTATGTTCATCTTTATTTCAGAAGACAAGTCTTCTCACTCTTAAAACTGCTACAAAAGATTTGTTCTCTCACCTTGTGTGCTAAAATAATTTAACATATTACTTTTACAAAGGTGTTTAATAAATGTTACAATAATTAAAAGAGATTTTCTATCCTTCTGTTACCTAAATTTGCATGGATAAAATATTACTCACATATTTAAAAATTATTTAAAGTTCCTAAAAACGTAACAATGTTCTCACTATCCATGTAATATGCTAATCCTGATCTGTATGTTAAACAACCAAATTTACTAGTCAGTTACACTACTTTACCCTAAGTCTTCTCTAAAAGTGCATGTGGTCAGCTATAAGTCAGAAATTCATCTTCAACAAAAAAACTTTAAAGGAGAAACTATGTTCTACCCGTTAATTAACCTAACTTTAGTAAGTGTGTAAAGGTAAAACAAGACAAAACTGCTATAGTTTGTAGTTACTAACCCCAATATAAAACAACTGTCAAATGTTTTTATTTTTAAAAGTAAATGCATTTAAAATGCATATGAAAATAAAGCTTAAACTGTAAGCTCTTACAGAAATCACATTTACTACTAAGCTTTAACTATTATTTCTAAATTCTGAGATGCTTTTCTGTTTGTATAACCTACCAATTCCCTAAAACTTTAAGTATCTGTATGACATCTAAAATTCAAAACTGAAGTTCTCCAGCTCTTAAAGTCAGCATTATTCCATACAGCAAAAATTAAAAATCTGTACATTTTCTTAGCACACTATCTAATTTAACTTGTCTAGTGTTTGTGATGTCCCTTAAAGGAAATAAGAAAAAGTAAAACTATTAAACTTTCCTACCTGGGTAATTCTTGGTATTCTCTTAAACAATAGGGGCTCCCAATTTAACAAGCCAAACTAGAGTGAAACCAAAACCCTACCCCCAGAGACTTTAGCTCAAAAAGCAAAACTAATTACCCTCACTTGAGCTCTAAAACAAAAAAGAAAAAAAAATAAAAAGCCCTGTTTTCCCTAGTCTTGCATGCTAATGCAAGTGTTAAAAGAGAAAAACCTTCTCTCAATTAAACACCACCAAGAAACACTCAATCTCTTAAGTGCCATGCTTTTACCAGCAGAAAAAATAGTGACAATTTATTGCTCTGGCTATAAAAAAATATTACTAACATCTCTCAAGGGAATAACGGGCTGGCACAGCAGACAAAGCCACAGTACAATCAATTGAACCCCTTCTAAGCCTTATTCCAGCATCTCTTAACTTGGCCTTCTTATTCCCCAGTTAAGCATAAGAAACATATCTCCTGACTAGAATTCACTCTTAGACCTGAAGGTTAGTCACTCTCTTCTCTCTTCCCCAGTCTTTCTTATGTAATACCTCTCTAAAGCCCCCTTACTTCTATCCTCCCCATTGCTATTAATTGGCCCTAGCATTTTAAAACTTCTCACCAGTTTATTTTTTCCTGACTAGAAGCCTTTCACACCAAACCAATGCTGATGCAAATTTTTTCAACCATTCTAACCTCCCCTCCAGACTCCTCCCCTCTCAACTTAAATAAGATAGCCAGAAAGTTCTACACCCCATCAGGCAGTTCCTAAAACCCCTGACAAGCCAGAAGCAGCTACAGAACAGACCCTCATCTTTCAGCACTCCTTTAGATGAAAGGGTGAGAACTCTCTGAGAGGGAATTTGAGGCAGACTAGAACAGATTGAGAGGGGAGAGGAAAACAAAACCAGGAAGGAGCCCTTGAACAAGGACAGTTAATCAAAGTCAGGAGGGCCAGTGTCTGGCACAGACATCCTGCCCAGGGGCTACCCACTTATGGGAAATACCCAGCAGTAGCTGATCTATCTGCAGTCAAATGACCCCTGCCTGAGTGATTCATCTATGGAGAAGTGTGGAACCAACTGAAACACCCAAATGCATTATCTACCACCAGGAACTGCCCTGGAGAAAAGGGAGAGTAGGAAGAAGTACTTCAAATAAGGAAGGGGGAGGGAATTAAGTGAAGAAAAGTGATAAAAGGCTGATGGTCCCAATGTTGGGGACCTCTTGCCTCTATCCTCTTGCAGGAGTGCACACATGCTGTTTCTTTGCATGTGTACTCATAAATTTTATTCCTACTTGCTCTAAATAGAAAGATAATAACAATGTCCAGATAGAAACAAGAAGGCACTCAATGTGATACAACACAGGAGAGGAAATATATATAAAAATAGGCTTTCACGGAAGGGAGGGACAAAAATAGTATAAGACTCACAAAAGCTAAATAGAAAAATGGCAGAAGAAAGTCCTGCCTCATCAATAGTGACTTTAAATATAAATGGGCTATACAGTCAAAAGGCAGAGATTGGCAGAATGGATAAAACAGCATGAACCAACTATAAGCTGTCTGCATGAGATTCACCTTAAATTCAAAGATACAAACAGGTTGATGGTGAAAGAAGGGGAAAATATACCATACAAGTAATAACCAAAAGAGAGCTGGGAGAGTGCACGGGTAGTTCAGTAGTTAGAATGCCCGCCTTCCATATGGGATACCCGGGTTCAATTTCCGGACCGTGCACCCCCCAAAAAAGAGAGTTGAGGTGGCTATACTATCATCAGACAAAATAGACTTTAAATAAAAAAGCAGTTACAAGGGAGAAAGATATTTATTACAAACTGATTTAGGGGACAATTCATCATGAAGATATAGCGATTATGAATGACATGCACCTAACAGCAGAGCTCCAAAATATATGAAGCAATTAGTGACAGATTTGAAAGGAGAAATTGACAGTTCCACATTAATAACCAGAGACTTTGACACATAACTTTCAATAATGGGTAGAGCATCTAGTCATTAGATTGATAAGTGCAGGACTTGAATGATGCACTAAACCAACTAGACCTAACAGGAATATAAAGAACTCTGCACCCAACAAAAACAGGATATCCATTCTTCTCGAATTCACAAAGATAATTCTCCAGGATGGACAATATGTCGGGTCACAAACAAGTTCCTGTAAATTCAAAAATTGAAATCATACAACATACAAAAAAAAAACAGAAAATAAGTGTTTGAGAGGATTTGGAGATTAGGAACACTCATTTATTGTTGGTGGCAATGGAAAATGGTATAGTCTCTGTGGAAGACAGTTTGGCAGTTCCTTGGAAAGCTACTTACAGAACTACTATATAACCTGGCAATCTGACTCCTAAGTACATACTCAAAACAATTTAAAGCTGGGACTCGAATGCATGTTTGTGCAGCAAAAGTCATGGTGACATTATTCACAATTACCAAAAGATGGACGCAACCCATGTGTCCATCAACCAATGAATGGATAAGCAAAATGTGGTATATACATACAATGGGATATTTTTCAGCTGTAAAAAGGAAATGAAGCCCTGATACATGTAACAACATGGATGAACCTTAAAGACATCATGTTGAGTGAAATAAGCCAGACAAAAAGAATAAATATTGTATAATCTCATTGATTTGAAATAATTAGAATAAGTAAACTCATTGAGTCAGAATCTAGAATATAGGTTACCAGGGGATGAAGTGGGGATAGGGAATGGGAAGTTAAGTCTTAAAATGTACAGTGTTCCTATTTGGAATGAAGGAAATGTTTTGGTAATGAATTGTGATGATGGTAGCACAACAATTAACAGCACTGACATATATATCTGAATATGAGTAAAAGGGAAATGTTAGATTGTGTATATGGTAACAATAATTTTTTAAAAATCTGTGGAACTACACTATGCAAACAGTGAATTCTATGGTAAACTATGGGCTTTAATTAAAAGTACAATTATAAAAATGTGCTATCATCAACTATAACAAGTGTTCTACACCAAGACAAGGTGCTGCTGGGGTAAAATATGAGAATTCTGTATTATATGCATGATTGTTCTGTAATCCCACAACTTCTCTAATAAAGAAAAAAAGACACGAGGGCTGGAGCATCAAATGGTATATGCAGCGAGGACACTGGAGTTGAAAAATCATTATTTTTCAACCATCGTAGTAAAAATTACTTTAATCAAGAATCATTAATGGATGATAAAACCAAGGGGAAATTTTTTAAAATTTATTTATTAATTAAAAAAATTAACAAACCAAATGAAACATTAACATATATAATCAGTAATTCACAATATCACCACTTAGGTGCATATTCATAATTTCTTGGAACATTTGCATTAATTCAGAAAGAAATACAAAGACAACAGAAAAAGAAATAAAATGAAAACAGAAAAGAAAAAAAAAGATTATACCTACCATACCCCTTTCCCCTCGCTTTCATTGATCATCAGCATTTCAAACTAAATTTATTTTAGCATTTGTTCCCCCTATTATTTATTTTTATTCCATATGTTCTACTCGTTTGTTGACAAGGTAGATAAAAGGAGCATCAGACACAAGGTTTTCACAATCACACAGTCACATTGTGAGAGCTATATCATTATTCAATCATCCTCAAGAAACATGGCTACTGGAACACAGCTCTACATTTTCAGGCAGTTCCCTCCAGCCTCTCCAATACATCTTGAATAAGAAGATGATATCTACTTAATGCATAAGAATAACCTCCAGGATAACTTCTCGACTCTGTTTGGAATCTCTCAGCAATTGACACTTTGTCTCATTTCACTCTTCCCCTTTTGGTCGAGAAGGTTTTCTCAATCCCTTGATGCTGGTTCTCAGCTCATTCTAGGGTTTTTCTCAACCCTTTGATGCTGAGTCTCAGCTCATTCTAGGATTTCTGTCCCACGTTGCCAGGAAGGTCCACACCCCTGGGAGTCATGTCCCACATAGACAGGGGGAGGGTGGTGAGATTGCTTGTTGTGTTGGCTGGAGACCAAGGGGAAATTTTTATGAGAAACAGGTTGCTTTGTTCTTAAGGAGTCTCTCCACAGACTGCTTATTAATTGACAGAAAATAAATAGTAACTATAGAGTGGAAAAATCAGAAAGCGACTTGATTAATGGATCAAAATTACCATCACCTATGAGGGATAGATAGATATTCTGTGCTTCCCAATATTATGCCCTAAGAATGATATCACATCATTCATGTGATTTTCCATACAGGAATGAATAAAATTAATCTACATATGAGGAAACTTCAGGCAAATTCCAAATGAGGAAGATTCTGTTAAAATAAAAGGAAGTAGACTCTATTCTTCAAAAAGTTCAATGTCATAAAAGAAAGACTGTGGTAATGCTCCAGAATAAAAGGGAGTAAAGAGACACGACATCTTAAATGCTGGACCTTATAGTAAAGGGGAGAAAGTGCTATAAAGGACATTATGGTTCAATTGACGAAATTGGAATATGGAAATTAGAGTAGAGCTAAGCTTTGTGTCAATGTTAAGTTTAATGATGCTAATAAATTAATAAATGTGCTATGTTATAAGAGAATATTTCCATTCTTAGAAAGTTCACAATGAAGTATTTAGGAATAAAGTACATAATGTATGCAACTGACTCTCAAAAAGTTCAGAAAAAAATTATGATGAAGCAAATGAGGAAAAATGTTAACAATACATTGATTGGAGTAGAGTATATGAGTGTTCATTGTGCAATTCTTATTCTTGAAACTCTTCTAAAAGTTCTATAGTATTTCTAAAGAAAAAAGATTCTTGGGCTTAACTCACCAATCTGTCTCAAGTCCTTACTGAAGAGATAGTCATCTGACCTCTCAGAGGAGTAATTAGGGAGTGAGCAGGTGAGTAACACATGAAACATCTACAGTAATATTCTTCTGTCAAAAGTCCTTGAATTCCTTCCTCTGTATATTACTGGGTATTTCTAGTGCCTTCACATCTAGTCTAGATTTCTGCTAATCAGATCAGCAAACTAATAGGATTATGCCCCAATGCTTCAACTAGCAAACACATGCAAAACTCCACCATCCTTGGTAGAACATCCTCAGTATCCAGGTTTCTCATACATTATAAGTTAAATTACTTCAGGTCTTTTGGTAATGTCAATCTTCCTTAACACTGATTTTCTATTTGCTCACCCTCCTGGAGCAAGCCAGGGTCTGATTCTGGTCACAGGTGTACTGACAATGGGAATTGTCTTCCTCCAGAAGGAGAACACCATCAGGAAAGGAGGAAGAGTTTTCATCAGATCAAAGGAGGAGTGGTTTCTTCATCTGACCAGGGATGAGTTCCTTTTGGCAGGGTCATATAAATCTTTGAATTTCAGTCCATGCTTCAAGGTGAGAACTTAGGGACTTTTGTTTTTAACACTTTTCTTTTAATTTAGCCAATGTTGTAAAACACAGCATCTCTACTCCTTAGGTTCTTGAATTCTTCCTACCCTTCCTTAATGTTCTAGAACAGAAACTATGCAGCTCTCCAGGGCCTTGCTCTTGATAAACTTTTGGTTCCAGGTGAGCACTGGCTATAACTTATATTAGTTGTTTCATCATAGATTACTCTAGGCTGTTAGATTCCTGTCTTGGAATATGAATGAGAGTTTCATTGCACCTCGGTATGTACAAATTGTGACAAATTTGGAATAAATCTTGCATTTGTTCTTTGCAGAGAACTTTCACACAAATTATCCAAAAGTCTTTTTCATCATCACCACAACCATGTGAAATGGGTCAGGGCAGCAATTATCCATGTTTTATAGTCAGAGAACTGAGGCACAAATCCATTAAGGTCTCATACAACTTCGTGATGGAAGTAGGACTAGAACTTAGGCTTTCTGATTCCTAGTTTTAGTGAAGTACCCCAGGTCCAGTGAAGATATTGCTAACTTTTTGAAACTGCTTTGGAAATATTAAATATAAACAAGAACAGTAGTAGCCCCTTTAACCTGTATGATATAATCATTGAGACACTAATTATCAAAAATGATGTATAAACTCAAATAAAAATCTTTTATCTCTTCTATCAGCTTTCTCTCTCATTGTCTCAGTTTCTGTCAATGATATGACTACTCTTTGTTGACAATTCTACTCCTTAGCTCCCGATTCTGGCTGTACACTCCATCAGACTCTGAAGATTGGGGTCACTTTGCCTTAGTATGCAGACACCTTTAGTAATGTTCTTTCAAGACACATCAAGCTTGGATACTTTCCTAAATGTTCTCTTGATGTTCCTATCATTTGACTTGAAGATTGGGATAGTGAGAAGAGAAAGGCACAGCATTATGGCAATCTTCAAGGTGATGCTCATTCATCCAGCTATCCTTACTGGCCACTCTTATCTTCCCTTGTATAGACCACAGGTTGGTCATAGGCTAGGGGTCTCAGAGCCTGTTTTTGCAATATTTCAAACAAGTCCTGAATTTGATTATCTAATATTTCTCTTTAGAATGATGGATATTTATAATGTATTTTTAAACTTTTTTATTGTGCTTTTATTTCTAGCTGCTCTAAAATACTGGAGACTAAAAGACATATCAATTAAACAACTTTCCCTGGGGTGATTCTTTTCTGCATCTCCAAAGGCCTGGGCTGAGCTGTGAGTGCTGAGATGAAGTATGCTGGGCTGCTTGGGCTTGTTACATTAAGCTCTCTCATTTAAGTACCAGCCAATTAAATCAAACATCATTCGTTGCAGTAGGCACACCTCCTAGCTAACTGCAGATGTAATCAGCAACAGATGAGGTTCACACGCCATTGGGTCATGTCCACAGCAATAGAGCTAGGCACCATCACCTAGCCAAGTTGACACCTGAATCTAACTACCACAGACCGATCTGGAGGTTGTAGGTTTCTGGAAAGTGTTCTCTGGAGCATGGAACACTTGTGGAATCTTCTATATTGCCCTAGGTGTTCTTTAGGATTGGCTGGAATGGTTCTAGTTGGGGATTGGCAGGTTATGATAGGTAGCAAGGTCTAACTGAAGCTTGCATAAGAGCAACCTCCAGAGTAGCCTCTCAACTTTATTTGAACTCTCTCTGCCACTGATGCTTTATCAATTACACTTCTTTCCCCCTTTTTGGTCAGGATGGAATTGTTGATCCCACAGTATCAGGTCTGGATTCATCCCTGGGAGTCATCTCCTGTATTGCCAGAGAGACGTTCACCCCTGGATGTTATGTCCCACATAGGGGGGAGGGCAATTATTTCAGTTGCAGAGTTGGGCTTAGAAAGACTGAGGCCACATCTGAGCAACAGAGGTCCTCCAGAAGTAACTCTTAGGCATGCTTATAGGTAGACTAAGCTTCTCTGCTATCTACATAAGCTTCACAAGAGCAAGCCTCCTGATCAAGGGCATGGCCTATTGATTTGGGTGTCCCTAAAGTTTGACACAGTATCAGAGGATTCCCTGATGGTAAGGTTTAATTGTTCCATATCTTTCTCTGCTCCCTCAGGGTACTTTGCCAATACTTTTTGATTATCTGCTTAATATACTCTAGGTTGTTTCCAGGCATTACAATAATGTATACAGGATTAAAGAACCTCTTTCTTATTCTGTGCTATGTTTCAACTGTTCAAATAAGCTATACAGATAGGTTGAATTAGATTATGCATTACTGAAAATTTCATTTTCAGACCAAATAAACCTTTCTTCCATTGGTCTCAAAGAGTATATGTGGTTCTAAAATATAGACATTGTCTTCCTTAACCCTATGTTCTGAATTATTTAACCCCAACCTGTTCGATTTTGTTCTTATCTCTAAATATCAGGTTATATATATAAAAGAGCCTCTCAAAATCCAGAAATAATAATCATCACTCCGGACTTAATGTGTCTGCTCTAAAAGCTTACAATCTAGGCTCCTGTTTTCTTATAAGCATTTTCTAAAGGTGACCATACCATTCTTGTTCTTTTGTTTCTGGCTTATTTTGTCTCACCAAATGTCCCACATGTTCATTCACATCATTGCATGCCTCACGACTTTGTTCCTTTTTGTAGCAGCACAACCTTTGTTTATGAACACCATCATTTGCCATTCTATTTCTCTGTCAGTGCATCCTTCAGCCACCTGCATTCATCGGGCATCATGTAGAGGGCCCACAGTCCACAGTCCATCATCAGTCTCAATTTTAGATCATTTCACTGTTCCCAAGAGAAAGAAAACCAATAAACACACTCTTGCCAAAGAGGAAATCTAAACCTCCTCTTAACTCTTGTCCCTCACCCCATTATTTATGTCTGCTGTTGCTGTGGTAGTGCTGATGGTTTCCTTTTGAACATAGCTCATCGCATGCAATAGCAGTTTTTATAATGTGTCTTTAAAGCAGTAACGTTGAGACAAAATTTCTCATTTTAACACTCTGCTATATCGGTAAGACACACAAATATTAATACATAAAAGTACAGGAGTCCTGATTCCAATAATCTAGTCTTTTGGAATCCTGGCACTTTTATGTTGGGTTGTGCTGTGTGTGGTCATTTATGACATTGTGAGTTATTCAGTTTCTATAAAACAGCACAAGGTGGTATAACAGCTTATGGTACAAAAGAGGAGAAAATAGCAGAGGTTAAAATCTCATATCAAGATGACTTCATCAAGAATGGTAGAGTAAGAAACTCTGAAAAACTTGACCTTCATGAAAGCACTGAGAATCTGGCAAAATTGTGAATAGCAACTGTGTAGTTTGAATGTGGTGTGGACCCCAGAAAAACCATGTTCTTTAATCCTCATTCAATATTTCTGGCTGGGAGCCTTTTGATTGTTCCTATGGAGATGTGACCCACCGGATTGTGGGTGGTGACATTTGATTAGTTGGTTTCCATGGAGATATTTCTCCACCCACTCAAGGTGGGGTTGCTTACTGGAGCCTTTAAGAGGGACCCATTTTGGAAAAAGCTTTAGAGCCCACACAGCCAGTGACTTTTGGAGATGAAGAAAGGAAACACCCCTAGGGGAGCTTCATGAAACAAGAAGTCTGGAGACAAAGCTAGCAGACATCTCCATGTTTGCCATGTGCCTTTCCAGCTGAGAAAGAAACTGTGAACTTCATCAGCCTTCTTGAACCCACGTATCTTTCCCTGGATGCATTAGATTTAACATTTCTATAGCCTTGCTTTAATTTGGACATTTTCACAGCCTCAGAACTATAAACTTACATCTTATTAAATTTCCCTTTTTAAAAGCTGTTCCATTTCTGATACATTGCATTTCAGCAGCTAGCCAACTAGAACAGCAACTTGTTCAGAACTCTGGAAATTAATCAAAATCTTGCAAGAATATGGAGAGTGCTTCTTCAAGAAAAATGACAGTATCTTGGTTTTGTGGACTTTGAATTTCCCCATTTCCATCCCTCTCTCCACAGCTCTGTGGTAGATTTGAAAACCAATAGCCCATAATCACAGTGAAAACCTACAGCCTTGCAGTCACTAGAGTGATCAGAATGGGGATGGAGCTCCATTATTTCACCTGTCTGATTCAGAACTTTCCCAGTTCTAACAGCTTATATGCCAGAGGCATTTGTCTAAAACAATCAGTGGCAATTGTTTATCATCCCAGCTGCCTAATGATAACAGCTGCAGCAACCACATAACAAAAAAGGAAAGGTGGGGAATGGGATGTCCATTATGTGCTTTGAAAAACTCTCAGCTTGCCCAGTACCAAAGGCCTTTTCCTGGAAGGCATTTGTCAAAACCAATTTCAGGCAAGTGCTTAAATTCTGGTTATTTGAGGAGACAATACAGTTGAGGGATTGAACAAGCTAACCAAAAAATTAAAAACAAATCTGGAGAATGAGATGTTCATAGCTCCAGAATATTCCTGGGAATCTAGAAGGTCATGCATATGCATAGGACTGAGTGCTTGTCCAGAATTGTGCAAATATTCAGGAAATATCTTTAAAGGCCGTAAGCTCTCACCTCTGACTGATCTTGAGACTCTGCATAAGAGGAAATGAAAGCAAAAACAGACTTGTCAACTACCTGGTTGAATAATGAAGGAATGCCTGAACATACATTTAAGGAAATATATGTCCAATCATTAGCCATCACTAAGATAATCAAGCTAAGATTTCTGTGGCTACACTCAGCAAAGAATAGAAGTTACATAATTAGTTCAGAGATGTCACCACACAAACAGCAGCAGCAGCAGCAACAACAAACCCTGGGGTGATTTGTTGCCACATTATATTTAAAATATCCAATTTTCAGCCAAAAATATGAGACATGCAAAGAAAGTATAGCCCATACACATGAGAAAAATGGTCAATAGAAACTATCCTTGAGGAAGTAAGACATTGAATTCATTAACAGAGACTTTCAATGAGCTATTTTAAATATGTTCAAGGAACTGAAAGAAATTAAAATAACTGTTTCTCACCAAATAGAGAATATCAGTAAGAAGACAGAAATTATTAAAGAGTGAAATTGAAATTCTAGATTTGAAAAGTTCAATAACTGAAATGAGAAGTAATTACAGAGGCTAAACTATAGATTTTAAAAGGCAGAAGAAAGAATATATGAACTTGAAGATAGGTTAATTGATATCATCCAGTTTGAGTAACAAAAATAAGAACAATGAAGAAAAATGAACAGTGCCACAGAGACCAGTGGGATACCTTCAAGTGTACCAATATACGCATAATTGGAGTTCCAGAGGAAAGGAGAAGGAGAAAGAAGCAGGAAGAATATTTGAAGAAACAAGGTCCAACAACTCCCCAAATATAGTGAGAAACTTTAATCTACATATACAAAAAGTTCTAAGAATTCCAAGTAGGATAAGTAAAAATCCAGGCACATTGAGGTTACACTGTTGAAAATAAAAAAACAAACAGAAAATATTAAAAGCACTAAGACAAAACAGCCTATAATAAACATTTCCCCAGAGAAGATTCCCAAATGGCCTAAAAGCACATGAAGAGACGCTCAACATAATTATTCATAAGAGAAATGTGAATCAAAACCATAATGTGATACCACTTCACACTTGTTATGATGGCAATAATGAAAACAACAGAAAATAGCAAGTGTTTGAAAGAAGGAAGGGATATGTAGAAATTGGAATCCTTGTACATTAATGATGAGAATGTGAAGAGGTCCAGCCATTGTGGAAAACTGGAGGCCTCTCAAAAAATTTAAAATAGTATTACTATATGACCCAGAAGTTCCACTCCTAGGTATATATACAAAAGAATTGAAAGCAGGTACTCAGACAGATATTTGTACATGCATAACAGCACCACTCACAATAACCAAAAGGTAAAACAAACAAGTGTCCATGAAATAATGAATTGTAGTATATACATACAACGGAGTAGTATTTAGCCATAAAAAGGAATTAATTACTGTAACATCCTATGTCACGTATGAACTTTGAAAACGTTAAGCTAAATGAAAGAATCTAGACATAAAAGGGCACATACTGCATGGTTCCATTTATGTGAATATCCAGGATTGGTAAATCCATAGAGACAGAAAGCAAGTTGGTGTTTGCCAAGGGTGAGAGAAAGGAATGTAGTGTAACTGCTTAATGGTTAACGAGTTTTATTTTGAGGTGATGAAAATGTTTTGGAGCTAGATATGATTGATGGTTGCACAAAATTGTGAATGTATTAAATTTCACTGAGTTGTTCATTTTAAATGGTTAATTCTATGTTTTTTGAATTTCATCTCAGTTAAAAAAAACATAAAAACACACAAACATGGGGAATAACTGACAAACCAAGGGCAAAAATTCCACCAACCTACTTTGAAGAACTGGAAAAAATGGCTATCAAATTTATTTGGAAATCTTTAAAATGAAGAGCAAAGTGGGAGGACTATGACTTTTTTACTTTAAAGCTTATAATTAAGGCACAGTGGTTAAAACAGCATGGTACTGGCACAAAGGTAGAAGTATCAGCCAGTGGAATCAAATTGAGAGTGTGGGGATAGGCCACTAAATCTATGGACAATTGATCTTCAACAAGGCCCCCAAATTCACTGAACTGGGCATGGGAGAATTGGATATCAATAGCCAAAAGAATGAAATAGGACCCCTACCTTATACCCTATACAAAAATTAATTTAAAATGGATTAAAGACCTAAATATAAGAGCCCCAGTACCATAAAATTCCTAGAAGAAAATATAGGGAAGTATCTTCAAGACCTACTAATAGAAGGTAGATTCCTAAGCTTTACACCCAAAGCACAAGCAATGAAAGAACAAATTGATGAATGGGAATGCCTCAAATTCAAAAGTTTCTGTGTCTCAAAGGACTTTGTCAAAAAGGAGAAGAGGTAGCCAATCAGTGGGAGAAAATATTTGGAAATCACATATTGGTCAAATGTTTGATTTCCTGTATATACAAAGAAATCATAAAACTCAACAACAAAAGAAGAAGCAACCCAATTATAAAGTGGGCTAAAGATATGAATAGGCATTTTTCTGAAGAGCAAATACCGCTAGCTCAAAAGCGCATGAAGAGATGCTCATTCTCATTAGCTATAAGGAAAGGATCAACACTATAATGAGATACCACCTCACACCTGTAAGAATGGCTGCTGTTAAACAGACAGGAAACTGCAAATGTTAGAGAAGATGTGGAGAAATTGGGACACTTAAGCAGTGCTGGTGGGAATGTATAATGGTACAGCCACTATGGAAGACAGTCTGGCAGTTTCTCAGAAAACTAGTTGCCCTATGACCCGGCAATACCACTACTTGGTATATACCCAGAAGAGCTGAAAGCAGAGACACAGACATTTTCACACCCATGTTCATAGCAGCATTACTCACAACTGTCAAAAGATGGAAACAATTCAAGTGCCCACCAACAGATGAGTCGATGAACAAAATGTGATATATACATATGATGGAATATTATTTAGCAGAAAGATGAAATGAGGTCCCGAAGTATATGACAACGTGGGTCAACCTTGAGGACATAATGCTGAGTGAAATAAGCCAGACACAAAAGGACAGATACTGTGTGATATCTCTATTATGACTCTGGTATAGGTAATCTCAGAGGTTACACTGTGCACTGTAGAATATAGCAGACCTAGAGGTACACAAAAGCTAGAGACAGAGGTAAGGCTACACAAAGAGGTTGAATCTCAATGTAAGGAAATGGATAGAAGTGATGGTAACTAATTATCAGGTTTAAAAGTAACATTGCCATATTGACGGTGAATATGATTGAAAGGGGATTATAGTGACATGCATCCCACGGATTAAATCTACAGTTATAAATAAGTTCTCATATGAACTGCTTCAATGGTTCGATAGTGGACAAATAGTTAATAGAGGGAAAACTCAAAATTCACGCTATGGCCAATAGTTAACAGGAAGACATCTAGAGTGCCACAGCACTACCAGGGGAAGTAATAGTGGGGGAGGGACAAGTGATAAGGGGTAGTTTTGATTTGATAGTTGGTGATGTTGTATTTGCTGGTTCTTTGTGATTATGAACCAATGAAAATTGTCTAAAATTGAGAGTGCCACTGACTGCACAATCAAGTGAGGATACTGTAAGTCATGGTTTACTTATTTTCGACATCCATGATGCCCAACAGATGGAGGGAGCCAAAAGATACAATGACTGAGAAGCACAATGGAGAATGGTGATACATTTATACACTGGAGTACTGTGAAGCTACAAAAAAAGAAGAATGTGAAGAGGCACACAATGAACTGAATGAACCTTGGCAACAATATATTATACAAAATGAGGCCGAAACAAAAGAACAGCTATGCCCAGGTCTCTCTCAGAAAATACTTATAAGAAAATGGGAACACAGGTGGTTCAGTGGTAGAATGCTCACCTTCCATGTGGGAGACCCAGGTTTGATTCCTGGACCATGCACCCCCCCCCCACACACACACAAAGAAGAAAATGGAAACATAGATTGTAAGCTCTTGTAGCAGACACATTTATTCTGAAGTTGTAAATGTACTTTTAGATTCGCAGACACTGAGCTGTATGTTTACCAGCTGGTGTTTCCCTGGAACTTTGAGTAACTCTGTGACACCTAAGACCCAGAAATGGAATGCTGCAGCCCTGAAAGTTAGCATAACTATATATAATAACAGTTAAAGTAACTGAAACAGAGATCAGGCCTCATTTAGAGTTTAAAATGAAGCCAATCTGTCTGGATCTAAGGTACATTAGAATGCAGGGTAAAAGATGATAGCATACATATGCTAGACCTTCACCTACTGTATGAGATCAAAGACAGAGAGGTTTGTTATGTCTAGAACCTAAATTTTCTAAAACACACAATCTAAATCAACCTGCTTGGATAGCTCATTTAAACAACCCAAACTCCTGGAGTTAAAAATGGGAACAAGGGGGTGGGCAATTGGTGGTGCAGTGGCAGAGGTCTTGCCTGCCATGCCGGAGACCTGGGTTCAATTCCCGGAGCCTGCCCATGCCAAAAAAAAAAAAAAAACAAAAAGGTAACAAGGACTTATAATTCTTTTTTTTCCCATTCTACATATATAATCAGTAATTTACAATATCATCACATAGCTGCATATTCATCATCAAGATGCAAGAAATTTCCTTGCATTTGCATTAATTCAGAAAAAGAAATAGAAAGACAACAGAAAAAATTCATACATACCATACCCGTTACCCCTCCCTTTCATTGATCACTAGCATTTCAATCTAAATTGATTTTAGCATTTGTTCCCCCTATTATTTATTTTTATTCCATATGTTTTACTCATTTGTTGATAAGGTAGATAAAAAGAGCATCAGACACAAGATTTTCACAATCACATAGTCACATTGTGAAAGCTGTATCATTATACAATCATCTTCAAGAAACATGGCTACTGGAACACAGCTCCACATCTTCAGGCAGTTCCCTCCAGCCTCTCCATTACATCTTGACTAACAAGGTGGTATCTATTTAATGCGTAAGAATAACCTCCAGGATAACCTCTAGACTCTGTTTGGAATCTCTCAGCCCTTGACACTTTATTTTGTCTCATTTCACTCTTCTCCCTTTTGGTAGAGAAGGTTTTCTCAATCCCTTGATGCTGAGTCTCAGCTCATTCTAGGATTTCTGAAGGACTTGTAATTCTGTATAGCTTTATGAAATAGCTGGATACATTCCAGACTATGATGGACTGAAAATTAAACCACATTGGTAGAGTCCCTTGAGAATCCAAAGGGGGGGATATATATGTAATAGTTTAACTATTAAACTTTCCCATCTGGGAAACCCCGGGTACCCTCTCAACCACTGCGGACTCCCGAGAAAATAGGCCAAACTCTTGATTTTGAGGCTTGCACTTAAGAAACTTACTTTTGTAATGTAGAAGCTAAGACTACCTATACAAAGGACTAAGAGTTACTTCCAGGTCTTTTTATAGGTAGCCTTTTTAGTTTAGTTGCTCAGATGTGGTCTCTCTCTCTAAGCTCAACTCTGCAAGGAAAATCATTCCTCTCCCCTGTTACATGGGCCATGACATTCAGGGGTGAAAGTCTCCCTGGTAATGTGGGGCATGACTCCCTGGGACTAGTCTGGCCCTGGTACCATGGGATCGACAACACTTTCTGGACCAAATCAGAAAAAGAAGTGTAATAAAATAAGTATCAGTGGTTAAGAGAGATCAAATAGAGTCAAGAGGCTGTTCTTATGCAAGCTTTAGTTAGATAACGCTAATTGCCATGGTTTGCTGGACCCCAACAAACATCATTCCGGTTGACTCTTAAGAACACCTAGGGCTCGAACTGAGACTCTATAAAGGTTTAATGCACTAGGTTTGCCTTCCTGGAACATAAAATTCCTGGAGTGTTCTTAGGTCAGTTAAATCCTGAAACTCAGAAGAATCAACTTTTCCAAGATCATCAATTAATTTATTCCCCCCTATCCTTTAGTGTAGATACCCCTTTTCAACATGAGAAAGTCAGAACGGGCATTGCGCAAAGATCCCCATCAATTGGGAGAAGGATTAAAGGAGAAGGAGGAGGTATAACAGAGAAAAGGGGATTAACAAAGGAGTATGCCTGCTGAATCATTATATTAATATTCCTTCTAGCCTCCAATATTTCAGAGCAGCAAGAAGGAAAAATCTGGAGTGGGGGGAATGGTAGCCCATGACAAACTCTGGGATCTGTTCTATAACTACTTGTTGAAGTGTGCTTTGAAGATTATTGCTCTTTTCTTTCCTTGTTTTGTATATATGTTATATTTTACAATAAAAAACATTAAAAAAACACTAACAATATTTTAAAAGGATTAAACACTGTGACTAAGTATTCCAGGAGTGCAAGATTAGTTCAACATATGTAAATCAATCTAGGTAATACACCATATAAATAAAATACAAATGAAAATCTACATGACCACCTCAATAGATAAAAAAGTATTTTACAAATCCAACACCCTTTCATGATAAAAAAAAACACTGAAGAAACTACTAAGAATATGGAACTTCCTTAATCTGATAAAAATCATCAAAACTTACAGCAAAAAACTGTTAAGGGGATTTCAGGAGAGAGACTTTCTCTCTGCTTCAGCCAGCCAGCCTCTCCTGGGGAGTTCATTGAGGACCTTCATTGGAACAGCCAGCTTGCAGCCTTCCCTATAGATTTTGGACTCTTGCACCCCCATGGTTGCATGAGACACTTTTATAAATCTAATATTTACAGATATTTCCTGTTAGTTCTGCTTCCCTGAGAATCCTAACTAATACAAATGATCTTGTATATAGAAAATCTTAAGGAATCCACAAAACTCAAAGATACTAAAAAATTCAGCAAGATTGCTACAGACAATATCATTATAAAAATTCAATTGGGTACATTAGAATGAATAATCCAAAAATAAAGTTAAAGAAACAATACCATTTACAATAGAATAAAAAGAAGAAAATACTTAGGAATAAGTTTAACAAAAGAAGTGTAAGACTTATACACTAAAAATTACAAAACATTGCTGAAAGAAATGAAAGAAGACCTAAATAAATGAAAAGATACTTTGTGCTCATAAATTGGAAAAATATTGAGATGGCAGTACTTCCTAAATTGATCTACAAATTCAAAGGAACCTTTATCAAAATTCCAACTGTCTTTATGAAGAAATTGACAAACTGATCCTAAAAATTCACATGGAAATTCAATGGACCCACAATAGCCAAAACAAACTTGAAAAGGAACAAATTTGGAGGACTCACACTTTTCAATTTTAAAACTTATTACAAAGCTGCAGTAATAAAGACAGAGTAATAGTGGCTTAAAGATAGAAATATAGATCAATAGAATAGAAATGAAAGTTCAGAAATAGACATACCTAAGGGCAATGAATTTTTCACAAAGGTGCTAAGATAATTCAATGGGGAGAAGATTGGTTTTCTCAATCAATGGTGCTAGGAAACTGGATATCCAAAAGCAAAAAAAAAAAATTATTTGTAACTCTACCCAACAACATATACAAAAATGATCTCAAAATACACCAAAGATCTAAATGTAACAGCTAAAACTGTAGAGCTCTTAGGAGAAAGCATAGGCAATTCTCATGACCTTCGATTAGGCAATGGTTTCTTAGATATGACACCGAAAACACAAGGAATCAAGGGAAAAATAGATAAATTGTACTTCATCAAAATGAAAAATTTGTGTCTGAAAATGTACCATCAAGAAAATGAAAAGACAATCAATAGAATGGGAGAAAATATTTGCAAATCACATACACAATAAAGGGCTTGAACAGAATGTATAAAAACTCTTACAACTCAACAATAAGTAAGCAAATAACCCAATATCAAAATGGCCAAAGGATTTGAAAAGACATTTCTTCAAAGCTGATACCCAAATTCCCAATAGCCACATGAAAAGATACTCAACATCATAAGTCTTTAGAGAAATCCAAATCAGAACCACAATGAGCTACCATTTCACATCCACTAAGATGGCTATAATGGCTAGGATATTTAATATACATAAAAAGACACACAATAAAAAATGTTGGCACAGCGGATCTCTCATACACTGCTGGTGGTAATATAAAATGGAAACTTGAATGTAAAGTTACCATATGATCCAGTAATTCTGCTTTGGGGTATTCATTCAAGAGAAAGGAAAAATGATGTCTACACAAAAACTTGTATATGAATGTTCATAGTAGCATTACTCATAATATCCAAAAAGCAAAGATAACTCAAATGTTCATCAAATGACAAATGGAGTAATTAAAAGTGGTATATCCAAATAGTAGAATATTATTTGGCAATAGAAAGAAATGAAATCTTGATACATGCTACAACATGGATGAGCCTTGAAAACATTATGCTTCATGAAGAAAGCCTGGTCAAAATGACCACATATTTTTTTATTTCTTTTATATGAAGTGTCCAGAATTTACAAATCCATAGCGACAGAACATATAATAGGGAACACCAGTTACTAGTCTCAGGAAGAACTGGGGTTTGACTGTTAATGTCTATGGGTTTCTTTCTAGAGTAATGAAAATTTTTTGAAATTGTGTAGTGGTGATATTTGCATAATCTTGTGAATATACTAAAATTCTTGGATTGCACACTTTAAAATGGTGAGATTTATGGTATATGAATTATATCTCAATGAAAAATCTTAGATCTATAAAAGTGCATGCTATTTCTCTATAAACAAATTTAAACTTATATTCTAATTATCAGAAGTCCCATTCATCAAGTTAGAGGCTGAGATGGGACTGCAACTCACTTATTTTGATTCCCCAAGACAGGCACAAATAGTACACTTGGTTGTTTCTTAAATTATCCTCTTCCCTACAAATGAAATTCAAATGGGATGGTAGATGGTGTTCTTTGAGCATATGCTTTGAGAATATGAGAATATTGTTTACAGATTTTCCATTCCTCTTCTCAACTGAGAAAACTGTGTAACTCTTTCAAAGCCATTTTGTATGTTTTAAGATGTGTTTAAAACACATTTTTAAAAAATGGAAACTATTCTTTAAACAGAGGTGCAATTGCTTAAAAATGATCAGTTCCTATGTACTCGATAATTTTAATTGCATATTAAAGTTTGATTCATTTGAAAGAAAGTGGAAACAGAAGAGTGAATAGTATAAAAAGGAGAGAGAACAGGAACTTTGTACATACAATCCTGGTTACCCAGGTAACCGTATTTTGATTTTACAAAAATCTTTACAGGATCTTAGACTGTTAGTGTGAAAGAAGAGTGGAATGATATGTTATCTATCTTCCTTCAATTTTTCATTAGTGTAGACAAAGGAGTAGGTAGAGGGTAGATTGAAGCTATGGAGAAATACAAACACTGCTTTAGTGAAAAGTGTGCTTTCACCTTTAAAGTATCATGAAACAGTAAAGTGGTAATGAAAGGACTCTGGTCAGTCATGCCTCTGGGAGCACCTAAATGATGTCATCACAGAGAAAGCAAGAAACACGTATCAGACACCTTGATCAGATCATGTGTTCTTGCTCTAGCCTACTGTTTCAATTTAACCCACTACAGAGGCTCAGCAGGAAGGATTTAAGCACACATACCACCATCACTCCTACCCACATGCCCTAACCCCACTAAGAAGTCTGTTGTAAGAAATATTTTCCTCTTCTTACTCAAACCCAACATATTTCTACACCTAGAGTATTATTGAACGTTCTGGTTTCTTCACCTTAAGAAGGCTGGATGAATCTACAGAAAGTCCAGAGAAAAGCATTTATAAAAGATAAAGCAAATAGAGGAGAGTGCTATGTGAGGCCATGTTAAATAAAGGCAGTCATGTACTTTACAGGCTATAAAAATGATGTCAAAGTAGAGCTATTGTTATATATTATGAAATCAGTATGATTTCCATAGGCTTTTTTTGTCCTCTTCCAATATTATACTTGTTCAGTCCTGACCTTCTCTAGTCATGTTGTAATATGTATTGATGCTTCTGAACTTAAAAGCTGAGCTTCACCCAATGCGTCAGCTAATTTGAAAGGAAACAGGCTATTGAGGAGATCCCAAGAGCCAGTGGAGTCTGGCTTCCCTAAATCTGGTATCTAATAAATGTGCCCTACATACTTCATTTCTTCAGTTCCAGTTTTTTTCTTTCTGTACCACTTTTGCTAATCTGCAGATCTGGTATTCTTCCTTTGTTTCCTGGATTTGCTCTCCTGCTCCCCTCACCAGCCCATTCTCCATATTCTGGGCTGCTGATTGAAGTTTTATTCTAATATACCAATAATAGATACGCTACTTAAAACTGTATGGATCACCCCAAACCACATTGCCTGGGTCACTCTTCATTCAGAGATTCATTTTGGTTTGAAGACTTCTGACGCTCTACTTCACCTTCCGCATTGGCCCCCTTGAATGCTTGATGTTGGCTTAGATAAACATCCAGACTATCTTGACCTTTGTCAGTGATTTAAATTATTAGGTATCAACTTTAGGAGAAAGCCTAGCAGCTGGTTTAATTTCCTTAACCTGAGCCCCACTCTTCACAGCTTTATCTCTTTCCCTATGGTTTTTCTACTGAGTTACTACTTCACATATGTAGATTCATTTATAAACATTAGAATGCAGTGTCCCTCATCTCCCACTTTGTTTTTGGCCCAATTCCCCAAGTTTATAGGAATTAGACCTAAGAAAAAAATAGAGTAAATTGGGCTACATCAAATTATAAAGCTTTGGGGCTGCTAACAAGTATCATCAAGAAAGTGAAAAGACAACCCACAGAATGGGAGGAGATATTTGCAAATCAATATACACCTGATACTTGTGTCAAGAATATATAAAGAGCTCTGAAAACGCAATAATAAAACGATGAATGGACCATCTAAAAAAGGCAAAAGAGTTAAAAAGACATTTCCCCAAAGAAGATATACAAATGGCTTATTTGTGTAACGAAAAAATGCTCAATATCATTAGATATTAGGGGAATGCAAAGCAAAACCAAAATGAGATCTTTCTGCAACTCTCAATAGAATGGCTATTATTAAAACGAAACATGGAAGCCAGACATCTTTGCAGAGTCACAGTGTTTTCCTGCTTCAAAAGCATTTGAATGGAGCCTATTGGTGACCACTGTAGGCCAGCCACTTGGAGCAGCCCTCTGCCAGGGTTCCAGCACCACTTGGTCCCCACTGCCTCTCCTCAACCACCCACCATGATGACGGTGGTGCACCAGAATTACAACCAGGACTCAAAGGCTGCTGTCAACTGCCCGATCAACCTGGAACTCTATGCCTTTTACGTCTACCTGGCAATATCTTTCTCGTTTGACTGTGATGAAGTGGCTTTGAAAAATTTTGCCAAACATTTTCTTTCCCAATCTCATGAGGAGAGGGAACATGCAGACAAACTTATGAAGCTGTAGAATCAACAACATGGCTGTATCTTCCTTCAAGATATCAAGCAACCAGACTAGACGACAGGGAGAGTGGACTGAATGCAATGGAATGTGTTACCCTTGGAAAAAAATGTGAATTGGTCACTGCTGAACTGCACAAACTGGCCACTGACAAAAACTTCCACTTGTCTGACTTTTTTGAGACACATTACCTGAATGAACAGGTGAAGTCCATCAAAGAATTGGGTGATCATTCATCCAACTTCTGCAATATGGGGGCCCCGGATTCTGGCTTGGCAGAATATCTTTGACAAGCATTCCCTGAGAAACAGTGATGATGAGAGCTAGGCCTGAAACTGGCTTCTACAAAGCCATGGGGGGTGACTTCTGTGGTCACTAGAGCAGTGCATGCATGTTGGCTTTTTGTTTTGTTTTGTTTTGTTTGTCATGGGCAGGCACGGGGAATTGAACCCTGGTCTCCGGCATGGCAGACGAGAACTCTGCCACTGTGCCATCATTGCCTACCCTTATGCTGGGTTTTAATGTAACTTTTCTACAAATTGTATCAACATCCACGAAATTCTTTCATTTTTACCATTCCTTCAAATAAAGTAATTTGGTAGACACACACACTCAAAAAAAAAAAAGATGAAAATAAAAATGCTGGTGAGGATATGGAGAAATTGGAACCTTCATACATTGCTGTTGAAATCTAAAATGGTGTAGCCAGTGTGAGAAACAGTTTGGTAGTTCCTCAGTAGAGTTACCATATAACTAAACAATTACACTCTAGGTATATTCCCAAGGTAACTGAAATCATCTGTCCACGCAAAACTGTACATGCATTTCAGAGCAACATTATTCATAACAGTCCCAAAGTGGAAACAACCCAAATGTCAATCAACTGATTAACAGATAAACAAAATGTGGCATATGTAATGGAATATTATTATATCATTAAAAAGAAGTACTGAGACAAGCTATAGGATGAATGAATCTTGAAAACATCATATTAAATGAAAGAAGCTGGACACAAAGGTTACATATTGTAAAATTCTATTTCAATTAAGTGCCCACAATAGGCAAATCCATAGAGACAGAGAGCTGATTTGTGTTTGCTAGGGGCAGAGGGTGGTAAAAATGGGAAGTGACTGCTAATGGGTATGGGATTTATTTTGGAGGGGGATGAAAATATCCCAAAATTATACTGTGGTGATGGTTGCACAACTTTGCGGATATATTAAAGCATTGACTTGAAAATATACATCTAAACAAAAACTTGTGCAGGGATTTTCTTAACAGTATTATTCATGGTAGCCAAAAGGTAGAAACAACATAAATGTCTACCAACTGATGAATGGGTAAGCAAAATTTGGTATATCCTTACAATTATATATTATTCATCAACAAAATGAAATGAAGTACTGATACATGCCCAATATGGATCAACCTTGAAAACATTATGCTATGTGAAAAGAACACAAATGATTCTTTTCATACAGAATGTCCAAAGTAGGAGAATGTGTACCCACAAAAAGTAGAAAAGTGCTTGATTGTTGCTAAGAAGAGGGAGGGGATAATAGGGATTTACTGCTAATGGGTATGGGGTTTCTTTTAGGGGAAATGAAAATGTTTAACAACTAGATTGTGATGATGGTTGTGCAATGCTATGGATATATTAAAAATATTAAATTGTGCACTTTAAATGAGTAAATTTTATGGTGTATTAATTGCATCTCGATAACGCTGTTAGAAATGTAAAAAAATGTGTTGTCCATTTTAAATGTGTGAACTGTAAGATGTATGAATTATATATCAATAAAGCTGTTAAAAGAAGAGAAAAATGGAGGTGCTACTTTTCACCACAGGCAGCAAATTCAAGGACTACTTTAGCTTCCAAGAGCTGGTATAAGTTTAATTGTAAATAAGTTTAAGAAAGGTTAAAATGCAATTATGAATGATAGCAATAAAAATGCATTTTTAACAGAAAGTGGGATGTTTTGGTGACACAGCAGACCTTTAAAACCATCACTTAACAACTTCATTAGGCTGTCAAGCAACTTAGCTCTTGGTACATGGAAAAGAGAGACTTCTGGCCTGGATGGACCACAGTTCCAATAGAATGTGACTATTCTTATGTTCCAGTAAAATTAAAATTTGCAGAATGCCTAATTAAATATTCAATTGCTTCAATAAAGGCATTATTTTAAATAATGGCATGACTTGAATGTAAGTTTCTTGAAGCAAAGTGATGCTACAAGGAGCTCTGGAAAACAACAAAACCAAAACAGTGCCAGATATTTAAAAAACTGGAAAGACCCTTAATCATTATTTTATATTTCTACATTTTTGTGGCAGATGTTGACATTTTACCATTGTTCAAGAATCAAATGTCAAGTTATTCCTATTCAGAATTTTCCATTTACATTTTCAAAGAATTCCATCTGCAGCTGCATTTATAGTGAAATCTCTGCTTGCAACCCCGTAGCATTTTGAAGCAGGTTTGTAAATAGATTTGAAGGAGTACATGCAAGCACTAGAGACCTGCCTGGGTTAATTAATTCTCTTTTCAGGCATTAGAACCTATACAAGTAGGCCAGCTGGAGGTGAATGTTTTCTTTGAAAGTGATAATTATATGCTTTACCAATTGTTTGCTTTTCCACATCTCTGCCAGTCAGATTTCCCAGAATTCACAAATTAAGTATCAGGAGAGGTTTTTCCCCGCCTGGGAAAATGAACATGTAGATGAGTTGAGATAATAATTGTGGATAATACTGATAGTTTTAAGTTCTGGATGATGCATACAAATAATTGCGAAGAGGGAACTATGGGGTCCTGGTAAATATAGCATATAGAAACTGCTGTGGCATTGTGAATATGTGATCATGCTTCAATTCACATTTTTCCTTCTTCTGTTACCTCTAAAATGCTATTTTTCAGTTTTCATGCTATTCACTGTACTTTCATCAGAGTGATATGGTAAATGACTGTCTCCGTCATCTTGTACATATAAAAGCAATGAGGCCAGCCAGCACCTTTACATCATCCGTGGAGAGCACATTGCCTCAGACCCAGCAGGGGAGAATCTGGAAGAGGTAGGACTAAATTAGGACTTAACTTCACAACTGGTCTTTATTACCCCAAAGCCAACCTCACCAAGGAGATGGCTTCCCAGTGCGGTGTCATTAGATAAACCATAGTTTTCATTTTTCCTTCCCATTTAGAATGAAAGCATACCTAAGAGACCTTCAAAGGAATTGGCCAAGCTTGCTTCTTAAAGTGTGGTAAGGCTGGGAAGGCAGTTCTGCATTGTAGGGTACTTGTTGGTATGGCTGCATGGATTTAGATGCCAGTCTGAGCTCATGGCCCTTAGCTAAGGAGGGGTCCATGGTGGACATGAGGTTGGAGAACGTACATCCCCAAATTAACTTGAGGTTGGTTAACAGAGGAGGGATGAGAAAAAAGGCTGCCAAAGCAAAGGGAACCACCCCATCTCCACCCCGGCAATTTTCCTTCTTTTTTACAATCTAAACAAGACTGACTTTGTAGTTTTTACAAGGATAATGAAACGAACTGTTTTATAGATCTCTCTCACACACATTTCACAATTGATACACATCAATATGCAAAGTTACTTGCATAATATCAAAGATGGTCTCTTGGAAGACCTTGAAAAGATTATACAATCATGAATACAGAAAGGGGACATAATGGTAAAGGTGGAACAACAATTTACCAACCACACCACTCTCTAGTTCTCTCGATTCAGCGGTTGAGAAACTGTGGCCTCTGGGCCAAATCCAGTCTGCAGTCTCTTTTCATGTGGTCCATGAGCTAAGAATGGTTTTGAAATGGTTGAAAAAATCAAAAGAAGAAGAATATTCCAGGCCATGTGAAAATTATATACAATTGCAATTTCAGTGTTTACAAAGTTTTATTGGAACGCAGCCCCACACATTCATTTGCATATTACCTATGGCTGCTTTCATGGCAAAGTGTCAATGCTGAATAGTTGAAACAGTTACCATTCACAGCACTGTCATGGCTTTGTGATGCTGATTGGTGCACTGTACATTGCAACGGTGCAGTTATAACTTGACAGTGTTTTGAGTGCCACATATATCTCCAGAATATGACTTTTAAAAAATAATTTATGCATACCAATCATGTCAAAACAAGAACAGAAAGTAGATTTCAAGTGTTGTGCTTTTAAGGTAGAGTACCAATTATTTTGTTAATGAATCAGATGGCAAGCATGGTGTTTATTATGCAACACTATAGCTGTGCTAAAAGAATACTATTTATGTCTCTATCAGTGGATACCTTGTAGAAAGTATGTGAATCTACCATGTGTTATGGAAGCAGTATGTCAACAGTGAATTTCATTGGCTCTCGTGAACTTAATCATCATCAGTTTCATGGATCTTTTCTCAGAAATAGAAGCCCGATTTGCTGTATCAAACAGCAGTTCAATGGTTTAGAAGTGGTACAATTTTATTATGATATTTTGAGCCTAATGTAAAAATCCTGTGCAATTGAGGAGCTTTCACCTAACCTTCTATTGGAATTGATTAATCTGCTAGGTAATGATATGATACAAAGCAAATGTCAAGAGAAAAATCTAATAGAATTCCACCAATGTCTTCCAAACAATGAATATGCTCAATTAAAATCATATTCTCATATTAGTCATAAAAATCGCATATTGTTTTATTCCACTTTTATGAAGTGTCCAGAAGAGGCAAATCTATAAAGACAGGAAGTAGATTAGTGGTTGCCTAGAGATGAAGGAAGGGAGAATGGGGAGACACCTAACAGGTGTAGGTTTCTTTTTGGGTATTAAAAATGTTCTAAAATTGATTATGGCAATGGTTGCACAATTCTGTGAATGTGCTAAAAACTACTAAACTGTAAAAGAAAATCATATACTCATGGATTGACACCAACAATTTGCAGTACCTCTCTGTGTGAAAGAGAAATGAAATATGTAAAATTTCAAAGATGAAATATGTAAAATCTCCTTTCAGATCAGCATTAACACATGAACATTTGCAATCAATTTTGATGATAGGAACACTGACTTTGAACCCCAATTAAGCAAAATGTTACCCCTCCCCCACCAAATTTGATTTTTCTTATTAATAGAATTGTATTACAAAAACTGTACTTGATAAATATTATTATTATATTTTGAATTTTGTCAAAAAATTTTTAATGTTTTTATTGTAAATCTTAAAAAACAAACATACAAATATTCTTGATATACAAACATTCTACACATGGTGAAGAAGCAGTGACTCACAATATCATCACATAGTTGTGTCTTTATCACCATGCTCATTTTTTGAACATTTGTATCTCTACAGCAAAAGAAACAAAAAAGAAAAAAGAAAAAATTCATACACACGGTACCCTTTACCCCTCCTTCTCATTGACCACTAGTATTTCAATCTACTCAATCTGTTTTAACTTTGTTACCCCTATTATTTATTTTTTATCCATATTTTTTACTCACCTATTCATACTGTACATAAAAGGAGCATCAGACACAAGGTTTTCACAATCACACAGTCATATTATCAAAGCTATATCATTGGACAATCATCTTCAAGAAACATGGCTACTGGAACACAGCTCTACAGTTTCAGGAACTTCCCCCTAGCCCCTCCAATACACCATAAACTAAAAAGGGAATATCTATATAATGTGTAAAAATAACCTCCAGGATAGCCTCTCAACTCTGTTTGAAATCTCTCAGCCACTGTCATTTTGTCTCACTTCTCTCTTCCCCCTTGTGGTTGAGAAGTTTTTCTCAATTCCTTATGCTGAGTCCCAGCTCATCCCAGGATTTCTTTCCCATGTTGCCAGGGAGGTTTATACCCCTGGGAGTGATGCCCCATGTAGAGGGGTGAGGGCAGCGAGTTTCACTTGCCAAAGAGGCTAAGAGAGAGAGGCCACATCTGAGCAACAAAAGAAGTTCTCTGGAGGTGACTCTTAGGCCTAATTTTAAGTAGGCTTGGCCTATCCTTTGCAGGGATAATTTTCATAGGGGCAAACTCCAAGATTGAGGGCTCAGCCTATTGATTTGGTTGTCCCCACTGCTTTTCCAAATGGGGAAGTTGAATTTTTCCCCTTTCTCCCTCAATCCCTTAAGGGGACTTCACAAATACTTCTTTATTTACGTTCAAATCACTCTGGGGTTTATCGGTGCATCACACTAACTTGGAAAAACCAACAAAATATCATTCTGTATTCAAGGTTTAATTGAACACTTATGGTGTTCAATTAAATTGACCATACAAATTAAATTAGGAAATGCACTAGTCAAAATATAAATTTTGACTCAAATAAAAATTTCTCCCTTTAGTCTCACACAGAAGTTGAAGTTTTTTATTTTAGTTTTATTATTTTTTACATGGGCAGCCACCAGAAATCAAACCCCACTCCTGGTATCAAAATCTGTTTTAGTTTGCTGCCTGCTGGAGTGCAATATACCAGAAATAGAATGGTTTTTAAAAAGGGGAATTTAATAAGTTGCTAGTTTACAGTTCTATAGCTGGGATTTTGGTACTGGGGGAACCAAACCCAGGTCTCTGGCATGGCAGGTGAGAACTCTGCCTGTTAAGCCACATGGCCCACCCAGAAGTTGAAGTTTCAAAATATAAGTGATCATCTATTTTCAACACTCTGCAATATTGACATTCCTATGTTTTTTCTCATGCAAAAACATTTGTTAATTTTTGCATTTAATCACCATTATTGTATACGCTAGGCATTCCTAAATTATACAATCTCTGTCTTTATCGTAAATCTTTCCTTCTGGTTTCATAAATGCCCCCAGCCCTTCTCCCTGTATCATTCTCACATTCTGCTTTAATCAGTATACTTACATTATTGTGCTACAATCAGGTGGTATTGTGCTATCCATTTCTGAATTTTCATAATCAATCCTGTTGCACAACCTGTATCCCTTCAGCACCAATTACCCAATCTCTACTCTATTTCTATCTCCTGATAACCTGTGTCCCTAACTAAAATTCTCCAATTTCACTCACTAATGTTAGTTCATATTAGTGAGACCATACAATATTTGTCCTTTTGTTTCTGGCTAATTTCACTCAGCATAATGTCTTCAAGATCCACCCATGTTGTTACACGCTTTGTGACTTTATTCTGTCTTACAGCTGCATAATATTCCATCATATGTATATACCTCAGCTTGATTAGCCACTTATCCTTTGATGGACATTTGTGCTGTTTCCATCTCTTGGCAATTGTAAATAATGCTGCTATAAACATAGGTGTGCAAATGTCCATTTGTGTCCTTGTCTCATGTCCTCTGAATAGATACCTAGCAATGGTATTGCTGGATCATATGGCCATTCTATACTTAGCTTCCTGAGGAACAACCAAACTGTTTTCCACAGTGGTTGTACCATTTTACATTCCCACCAACAGTCGATAAGTGTGCCTCTTTCTCCACATCCTCTCTAGCACTTATCATTTTCTGTTTTATTGATAATGGCCATTCTGGTGGGTGTGAGATGATATCTCATTGTGGTTTTGATTTGCATTTCCCTAGTAGCCAGTGAAGTTGAACATCTTTTCATGTGCCTTTTAGCCATTTGTATTTTCTCTTCTGAGAAGTGTCTGCTCATGTCTTTTGTCAATTTTTTAATTGGGTTGTCTGTCTTTTTGTGGTTGAGTTGAAGAATCTCTATATATTCTGGATTCTAAACCCTTATCTGATATGTACTTTCCAAATATTGTCTCCCATTGCATAGGCTGCCTTTTTGCTTTCTTGATAAAGTACTTTGATGCACAAAAGTGTTTAATTTTGAGGAGTTTCCATTTACCTATTTCTTTCTTCAGTGCTTCTGCTTTGGGTGTAAAATCTAGGAAACTGCCTCTTATTACAAGTTTTATAAGATATTTTGCTACATGTTCTTCTAGAAGTTTTATGGTCTTAGCTCTAATATTTAGCTCTTTGATCCATTTTAGGTTAATTTTGGTATAAGGTGTGAGATATGGATCCTCTTTCATTCTTTTGCATATGGATATCCAATTCTCCAAGTACCATTTATTGAAGAAACTGCCCTGTCCCAGGTGAGTTGGCTTGACTGGCTTATCAAAGATCAACTGTCCATAGATGAAAAGGTCTACATCTGAACACTCTATTTGATTCCATTGGTCAGTATATCTATCTTTATGCCAGTACCATGCTATTTTGACCACTGTAGCTTTGTAAAATGCCTTAAAGTCAGTTAGTGTGAGAGCTCCGACTTCATTTTTCTTTCTCAAGATATTTTTAGCTATTTGGGCCACCCTGCCCTTCCAAATATATTTGGTTATTGTTTCTGCAAAGTAAGTTTTTGGGATTTTAATTGGTATTGCATTGAATCTAAAAATCAATTTAGGTAGAATTGACATCTTAACTCTATTTAGTCTTCCAATCCATAGACACAGTATGCCCCTCCATTTATTTAGGTCTTCTGCGATTTCTTTTAGCAATTTCTTGTAGTTTTCTTTGTATATGTCTTTTGTATCCTTAGTTAAATATATTACTAAATATTTTATTCTTTTGGTTGCAATTGTAAATGGAATTTTTTTCTTGATTTCCTCCTCAGATTGCCCATTACTAGTGTATAGAAACACTATTGATTTTTGAGGGTTGATCTTGTACCCTGCCACTTTGCTGTACACATTTATTAGCTCTAGTAGCTTTGCTGTGGACTTTTCAAGGTTTTTGACCTATAGCATCATATCATCTGCAAACAGTGAGGGTTTTACTTCTTTCTTTCCAATTTGGATGCCTTCCTTGCATTTCTTTTTCTTGTCTAATTGCTCTGGCTAGAACTTCCAACACAATGTTGAATAACAATGGTGACAGTGGACGTTCTTCTCTTGTTCCTGATTTTAGGGGGAAATTTTTCAGCCTTTCTTCATTGAGGATGATGTTAGCTGTGGGTTTTTCATATATTCCCTTTATCATGTCGAGGAAGTTCCCTTCTATTCCTATCCTTTGAAGTGTTTTCATCAAGAAAGGATGTGGAATTTTGTCAAATGCCTTTTCTGCCTCAATTGAGATGATCATGTGTTTTTTCTGTATTAATTTGTTGATATAGTATTACATTATTTGATTTTCTTATGTTGAACAATCCTTGCATACCTGGAGTAAATCCCACTTGGTCATGATGTATGATTCTTTTAATGTGCTGCTGGATTCAACTTGCAAGAATTTTGTTGAGGAGTTTTGCATCTATATTCATTAGAGTGATTGGTACGTAATATCTTCTTTTTGTAGTTTTTTTTTTCTGGCTTTGGTATGAGAGGGATGTTGGCTTCATAGAATGTGTTAGGTAGATTTCCTTCCTCTTCAGTTTTTTTTGAAGAGTTTGAGCAGGGTTGGTTTGTCAAATTTTTGCCAAAAAAAAATTTCGTCTCGGCCTATATTTTGTCTCTTGGCTAAATTGTCTGAATATTTACTGCATGTGCCTTTACAGAAAAAGTTTGCTGATTTGTCCTGTAAGCTCTACTTCACATAGGCCTTAGCACTTAGAGTCTGTTTATTCGCTCCATTCTTTAGCTCCCATTTTAACAAAAGCATCTATGTTAGGACTTTTTTAGGGTAGGATGATGGGCTTGGGTACTTTTTTCTTCTTTCTACTGTATGCACTATGGAAAACACAACACCATTCGTTACATTTTATGACCACAGATTTTGAAATGTAGGAAGGGGCTAGATATTGGAAAAGCTTACTTTACTGACTAACTCCGACTAGCCTTTTCTTTACAGATGTTCAGAACACGATTATAAGAGCTACAAGGTCCATGTGTTTCTCTCTTGCCATGCTTAGGATCTTCTTTCCCCTCACTATTGGGGTTCCAGAGCTCTATAAAACCAAAGGAGAATATGTTAAGAATTACCTTTGCTTCCTTTAGGGGAATAGAAGGTAAGCAGAGGGAAATTACCTGGAAGCACCCTGATCAGGGCACAGGTTAACTGCTGTCTTCCCAAGAAAAGCAGTAGGGACAAAGAAACAGGTAATTTTTCTGTCCCATTCATGATAGTTTCTGCTTCATAGATGCTGATTTGTGTCTCTGTCTCATGTAGATTTCCATTCTCATTTCACTTAGCACTGCTGTGTTACCACCTCTCTAGGGAGAACGTGTGTGATGGTTCACAAAAGGAATAGATCAAGAAAGACCCAAGTCTTGCTTGTTGGAATGGAAGTCAGTCCAAAGGGAGAAAGAATAAGGAGAGTGGTCCTAATGGGGACCACTGGTGTTAGTGCACAGTGTGGCAGATGAGAGGATTAAAGCAGAGCTTCTCTGTTCATGCTAGCTCCTTCTTCACTAGCATCTGATCCTATTGGTCTTATCTTATCCCTCTATGCCTAGCTCCTCTGTTTTGAGAATATTGCTCTGGTTGCCACTTTACAGAACTAAAGGCCCAGAGTGCCTATTAATTTCCAGTTTCCTTTTTATTCCCCTGTTGCTATATGCAACAGAAAGTCTATAGAAAAGGAAATTGAGTATGATTGAATTTTGCCTCAATTTGTAGAAAGAAAAGTTCCTAGCAAGATACTTTTTAGAACAGATACTCAAAGAATGATGCTACTTATGTTGATTTGGAACAGGGTAGGATTTAGGTTGTAAAGTTTCCCCTGTTACCACCAGAATCTCCTTCATAGGCCTACATTGTCCTGGGCCTGGGAAGTTTGGAGACCTTGCCTCCTCTTCTTTTGAGAGACTGAAAATGAGCAGGAGCATTAATGCTTTTAAAGACATTGGAAACTAGAAAAAACATAATTTTCCATTTTTCTAGAGCATGATCTATTTCCAACAGAAGCAACTATACAGTGACAAAAGGGAGGTAGATTAGGAGTGATCTTTGCCTTGCTTATAAGAATGAAATTACCCAAAAGAAGACATAGTGGGAGCTTTTGTATCTGTCTATATAGAGGAAGAGTGGAGAGGAGAATGTTGCTGCTCTGTTAAGCCTAGAATTTCATTCACAGGCCTCTGCCACCCTGTACCTCTGGACTTTGAATACCTATCCACTCTTTTTATTAAAATAAACCTTTAATTTTAGAATAATTTTAGGTGTACTGAAAGGTTGTGAAGATAGTGCAGAGAATGCCTGTAAATCCCACACTCATTTTCCACTATTGCTATCATCTTACATTGCTGTAGTCCATTTGTCATAACTAATGAACCAATGTTGGTCCATTACCATTAACTAAACTCCACACTTCAGATTTCATTAATGTTTCCTTAATGTTCTTTCTCTGTTCCAGGACCCCATCCAGAATACAACATATCTTCTCTACTTGATAGGCTGGGATAGAGCAGCTGCATTTATACCTTTTCAGAGTTTTGGGACTGGGAATACTAACAGTTTTTCCATTTTCCCACAACTTTCTTTGCGTCAAAAGGTAAAAATGGAGTTGTTATTTTAAGGTGCCTTATTTGGTACTGGAAGGATTCTTGTAGATAATTTAGTGAAGACACCCAGACAGGCACCTCTGTTATCAGCTCACTGTATATTGAGAAATGGTAAAAACGGGGCTGCCCTGTTCACTCTCCCTCTTCACTGGCATTTGCTGCACTCTGCCTTTGGCCCTGTAGATTCTATCCTCTAGTTCTATGCTGGGTTCTACACTTTTGAGAGCATAACTAGTAAACCTTTACAGAACTGAAGGCCTTAAATTCATAATGACCATGGCTTTTGTCATCCATCTTATGCCCACAGGAAAGAATGAGTGGAGAACGGATACAAAAATGATGCGTGTGAATGATGTCAGCAAAAATAGTAGAGTAAGGACGTCTGACAACTCTTTCTTTCATAAAAGTAATAAAAGAATTGGCAAAAAGTCAGGATTATCTTTTTCAGAACTCTGAAGATTAACTTGCAGAAATCCAGGTAGTGTTTATTCAAGAAAAATGACTGACTTGGTAAGATCAGCAAGCTTTGTGGCTTTTAAACTTGCCCTAGTCCCATCCCTGCTCTTCAGCTTTCAAGTAGCCTTGAAAAACAGTAGCCCACATTCACAGCCTGGCAGGCAGCCAACAGAGGAAGCAGAATGAGTCTGGAGAGTTTTCAAAAACTCATTTCCAAAGAATTGTCATTATTTGACTTGTCTGACAGTTCCTCAGTAGATCCCACTTGCAAGGGTGTCTGTATTTGAACCTGACTCAGAGCTCACCCAATGTGAAAATTCTTTTCCCTGGGAGGCACATGTTGAAAGCAATTGTCTAACTTCCTGGATGTATGAGAAGGTGATAACAGTTGGGGCCAAAAATAAGCTCACCCAAAAATAGTTTTCTAAAGTTTGGAATGAGATATCCATAAGGGGTTTTTAAAAAGTTACAACAGGGCGGGCCATTGTGGCTCAGCAGGCAGAGTTCCAAAATGCCTGTGGAAACACTGAAAGCATGCCACAATATACCCTCATGATCACTCAGCAAAGGCTGGGGAACTTGTTGGTTCCAGGAGTTTAAGAAAACCCTCTCTCTAATCACTAACTGACCACTAAGCTAACTGAGCAGAGACTTTACCAGCTACATGTAGCAAAAATACATTCTGTACAGAATTACTTTAGGGAAATCACTAAACAATTAAATAACAGTAATCACAACAAACAGCAACCGCATCAAATTCTGGGGAGGGAGAAGAATCTGACTTTTAGACTTACCATGCTATATTATTTAAAATGTCCAGTTTTCAGCAAAATATTAGAAGACATGCAAGGAAACAAGAAAGTACAGTCCATGCACAGAATAAAAAGTAGTCACTAAAAACTACCACTTGGGAGCCCAGGCATTATACTTACTGGACAAAGATCTGAAATCACCTATTTTAAATATATTAAAAGAACTAAAGGGGTAGTGGCAGAGAGAGTTCAAATAGAGTCAAGAGGCTACTCTGGGGGGTGCTCTTACACAAGCTTCATGCAGACCTTGCTACTTATCATAACCTGCCAACCTCCAACCAGGACCATTCCAGCCAGCCCTAAAGAACACTTAGGGCAAATGTAAGATTCCCCAAGGGTTCCAGGCACTAGAGTAACTTTCCAGAAACCTACAACCTCCAGATAGGTCCCTGGTCCAGATAAGTCCGGAAACCTAGCCCAGCCTCTCCAGAACATCAGACAGTCCATCTCCCTACCCCATATTAGTGACAGACCCTTCCAATATCAAAAATTGAGAATTGCCATAGCCCAAACAACCCCAAAGAGAGGTATGGAAAGATCAAAGGTGGTGGTGGAATTATACATAGAAGATAGGACTTAAATGAATATGAATGCTGAATCATTAAATTGATATCTCTTTTAGTCTCCAGTATTTTATTTTATTTTTTTTAGGATTTTTTTTTTTAGAGCAGCTAGAACGAAAAACCTAAAATCATGAAACTGTAACCCATGTCAAAGTCTGAAATATGTTCTATAACTAATTACGGTGCTGTGCTTTGAAATTTATAGCTTTTTTGGTATATATGTTATTGTTCACAGAAAAAAAAGGAAAAAGTCAATTGTGATGATAAAAAAGTATTTAAGCCCTCTAGCCTCCTATATTCTGGAGCAGCTAGAAGGAAAAATATGAGAGGATCATATGAAGCCCATGACAAACTCTGGGATCTGTCCTGTAACTACTTATTGAAGAGTGCTTTGAAAACTATTGCTTTTTTATTTCTCTGCTTTGTATATATGTTATACTACACAACAAAAAAGAAGAACTAAAGGGAAGTATGTGTGAAGAACTAAGGGTAAGTAGGGGAACAATGTCTCTCCAAATAGACAATATCAATAAAAATATTACCATTATAAAAAGAACCAAAAGGAAATTCTGGACTTAAAAAGTATACTAACTGGGTCTTCCAGGAAGATGGCAGAGTAGGGTGGGCTGATTTCACGGAAGCTCCGTGCAACATCAAGAAAAGGATAAAAAAACAACAACAACAACAACCGGGACTGCAGTTGAAGTGGAGAGACTGGGACAGAGAGAGAGAGGGATGAGTGTCCTCAACTATGAGTCCACCGGGGGCGGGCAGTGAGCAGAGAGTCACAGGTTTCAAATGAGCCTGCACTCTAGCCAGCACTCACAGAAGGCTTGGGAGGTCTTCTTTCATGGCTCCATCACCAGGACTTCCTGCAGGAGGGTGGCGGACTTGCTTCCCCTGTGCACACAGACTGTTAGTTCAGAGCACAATGCCTGCTCCCCACACCTGAGGCAGGCTGCTTTGGATGCCTGGTTTTGATGGAAAACTGGGGCATCCCCCATGGGAAGGAGGGGGAGGAGGAGTGGAGCCGACCTGATGACTAGCTGGTAAGAGAGACTCATGGGGTCCCAGTCTCCCTCCCCTTTATTCACAAAAGCCTGGGGATCTCCAGCATACATGAATAGAGAGGCAGGGCTGAGAAGGCTAGCCAAGCTGTGTGGTACCATCAAATCCAGGTCTCCCACATGACAGGTGAGATTTCTACTGCTGAACCACCTGTGCACCCTTTTCTGCCTAGTTTTTGACAGACTGTCAAGTATTTTTTTTCTTTGTTCCTTTTTTTTGGTGCATGGTCCAGGAATTGAACCCAGGACTTGACAGGTGGGCATTCTGTCACTGAACCATCTGGGCATATATTTCTGTCTAGCTTGTAATAGACCCTCAAGTAGAATTGAAAGCCATACATAATCCAAGCCTTGGTTTGGTGGGGAATTACTGACAAGCCAAGCGCAAAAAGCAACCTTCAACATAAACCCAAATAAATAGAAAACTTTAGATGAGTACATGAAAATAACTTGCAAAATAAACTTATTAAGATAATCAAATGCCCTGGAAGCAACAGAAAACCACAAAGCACATGAAGATCCAGGCAGAAATGGCCCAGTTCAATGACCAAATCAAAGCACCAGAGGGGACACAGAATATGGAACAAATATTCAAGGATATTTATAAAGAAATAAAGGAAATCAAGAAGACACTAGAAGAGCATAAAGAAGAATTTGAAGGAATAAATAGAAAAATAGCAGATTTCACAGAGATGAAAGTTACTGTAGATCAAATTAAAAATATATTAGAGACATGCAATAGCAGATTTGAAGAGGCAGCATAAAGAATGAGTGATCTAGAACACAGAACAATTGAGCTCAAGCACACAAGAGCAAATGGCAGGAAAGATAGAAAAGATGGAATGGGATTTCAGGAAAATGATGGACAGCAAAAGGTCCACAAATTCAAGAATCATTGGTGTCCCAGAAGGAAGAGAGAAGAGTAAAGGGCTGGGAAGTTTAGTCGAAGAGACAGAGATAACTTTCCAACCCTTATAAAATGGGTTTGCATAAATATGCAAATCAAAGAAGCCCAATGAACCCCAAATAGATTAAATCCAAATAGGCCTACCCCAAGACACATACTAATAACACTGTCAAACACTGAAGAGAAGCAGAAAGTCCCGAAAGCTGCATAAGAAAAGCAATCTACTGCATACAAGGGAAACAAAGTACCATTGAGTTCAGACTACTCATCAGGCACCATGAAGGTGAGAAGACAGTGGTATGATATATTTAAGATGCTGAATGAAATAGGCTTCCAGACAAGAATTCTTTATCCGATCAAGTTGTTCTTTAAGGTTGAGGGAGAGATTAAAATCTTCTAAGACTAAGATAACTAGTCAACAAGAGACCTGCCCTGCAAGAAATACTAAAAGGCATTCTGTTGGTTGAAAAAAAAAAGACAGGAGAGGGAGGTCTGGAGGATAGCACAGAATTGAAGCATACCAGAAAGGGCATTTCAAAGGATAAAAAGAAAGAGGGGGAAAAGTATATTTAGATCTGGCAAATTAAAACTAAAGGATAAGATGGTAGATTCAAGAACTGCTTTTACAGCAATAACTTCGAATGTTAATGGACTAAACTCACCAATTAAAAGATACAGATCGGCAGAAGCCTTAAAATATGATCCATCTATAGGCTGTTTATAAGAGACATATCTTAGACCCAAGGATAAAAGTAAATTGAAAGTGAAAGAATGGAAAAAGATGTTCTATGCAAGTTGTAACCAAAAGAAAGCAGGAGTAGCTATACTAATTTCAGATAAAACAGATTTTTAATTTTTTTGCACGTTCAGACACCAGGAATCAAACCTAGTTCTCTGGCATGGCAGGCAAGAATTCTGCCTGCTGAGCCACCATGGCCCACCCTTTTTTTTCCCAGATAAAACAGACTTTAAATGTAAAGATGTCATAAGAGACAAAGAAGGACACTGCATATCAATAAAAGGGACATATATACCAAGAAGAAATAACAATCATAAGTGTTTATGCTCCCAATCAAGGAGCTCCAAAGTACATGAGGCACATAATGGAAAAACTGAAGGGATCTATGGACATATCAACAGTAATAGTGGGAGACTTCAATACACCACTCTCTGCTATAGATAGAACAACCACATAGAGGATCAACAAAGAAATCGAGAACTTAATGTGATAAATGAATTAGACCTAATAGACATATATAGATTGTTACACTCCAAAACACCAGGATATACATTTTTCTCCAGTGCCATGGAATGTTCTCCAGGATAGATCATATGCCAGGGAACAAAACAAATTTTTATAAATTTAATAAGATTTAAATTATTCAAGGCACTTTCTCTGAGCATAACAAAATTAGGCTGGAAATTAATAATCACCAAAGAACCAGAACTTTAACAAATATGTGGAGATTAAAGAACATACTCTTAAACAACCAGTGGGTAAAAGAAGAAATTGCTAGAGAAATTGCTAAATATCAGGAGATGAATGAAAATGAGAATGCAACATATCAGAACTTATGGAATGCAGCAAAGCCAGTGCTGAGATGGAAATTTATGACCCTAAACGTCTGTATTATAGAAGAATGAGCAAAAATCAGTGACTTCAGCACTTATCTGTAGAAATTAGAGAAGGAACAAAAAACTAACTTTAAAGCAAAAAGAAGAGAAATAACGAAGAATAAGCAGAAGTAAATGAACTGGAGTAAAAAAGAAACAATAGAAAGAATCAACAAACCAACGTGTTTCTTTGAGAAAATCAATAAAATTGATGGACCCCTAGCTAGGCTGACAGAAAAAAAGAGAGAGGACACAAATAAATAAAATCAGAAATGAGAAGTGGGTCATTACCAAAATTTTACCAAAAATTTCCTGAAGAAATTTTTAAGATCATAAGAGGATACTATGAGCAACTGTACACCAACAAACTAGACAACTTAGATGAATTGAACAAATTCCTAGAAACATACAAACTAGCTACACTTAGTCAAGACAAAATAGAAGATGTCAACAAACCAATTACAAGTAAAAAGATTCAGTCATCAAAAATCTTTCCACAAAGAAAAGCCCAGGGACCAGATGGCACCACAGGGGAATTTTTTTTTTGGGAGGGGGGGCACATGAGCAGGCTCTGGGAATTGAAATCTCCAGCATGGCAGACAGGAATTCTGCCACTGAGTCACCATTGCCCACCCTGAATTATATCAAATATTCCAAAAAGAGCTAACACCAATCCTGCTCAATCTCTTCAATAAAATTGAGGAAAAAGCAATGTTATCTAATTTATTTTATGAAATTAACCACTCCAATCACAAATTGTAAAAAGTCGCTACAAGAAAGGCAAACTACAGACCGATCTCACTAATAAACATGGTTGCAAAAATTCTCAACAAAATGCTAGCAAATCGAATCAAATGACACATTAAAATAATTACATAGCACGATCAAGTGGGCTTTATCCCAGGAATGCAAGTGTGGCTCAACTTAAGAAAATCAATCAGTGTAATACGGCACATTAAGAAATTGAAATGGTGCTGACACAAAGATAGGAGTCAGATGATCACATCGATTGACGCTGAAAAAGCATTTGACAAAATTCAGCATCCTTTTTCTAATAAAAACACCTCAAAGGTAAGACTCAAAGGAAACTTCCTCAATATCATAAAGGGCATGTATGAAAAACCTATAACCAGCATCATATATACTGGTGAGAGCCTGAAAGCATTCCTCCTAAGATTGGAAATGAGACAAGGATGCCCTCTGTCACTATTATTCAACGTTGTGTGAGAAGTTCTAGCTAGAGCTATCAGGCAGGACAAAAAAATAAATGGCATCCAAATAGGAAAGGAGGAAGTAAAATCTTCATTATTTTCAAATAACATGATCCTACACTTGAAAAACCCTGAGAAATCTATGCCAAAGCTATTTGAGCTAACAAATTCAACAAAGTGGCAGGATATAAGATTAATACCCAAAAGTCAGTAGTGTTTCTATACACAAGTAATAACCTAATTGAGAAGTAAATTAAGGAAAAATTTCCATACAGTATAGCAACCAAAAGAACCAAGCACCTAGGTACAAACTTAACCAGGGATGTCAAGGACTTGTGCACAGAAAAGTACATAACATTTCTAAAAAGAAACCAAAGAAGATGCAAATAGGTGGAAAAACATTCCATGCTCATGGACAGGAAGATTGAGTATTGCTACGATGACAATTCTACCCAAATTGATCTACAGATTCAATGCAATACCAAACAAAATCTCAACTACCTATTTTGAAGACACTGAAAACCTAGGTATTAAAGTCATTTGGAAGGGAAAGAGATCTCAAATACTTAAGATATCCTAAAAGAGAAGTAGGTGAGAGGACTAACACTTCCTGACTTTAAAGCTTACTATAAAGTCACAGTTGTCAAAAGGGCTATGGTGCTGGCACAAAGATAGGAGTCGACCAATGGAATCAAGTCAAGAGTATAGAGACAGACTACCAAATCTATGGTCAATTGATCTTAGATAAGATCCCCAAATCCACTGAACTGGGACAAAATGTTCTTTTCAATAAACGGGCATGGGAGAACTGGATATCAATAGCCAAGAGAATGAAAGAGGACCCCTACTTTATATGCTATACAAAAATTAATTCAAATGGATTAATATATAAGAGCCTAAATATAAAAGCCAGTACCATAAAACTCCTAGAAGAAAATGTAAGGAAACATCTTCAAGTAATCTTCTAGTAAGAGGAGGTAGCTTCCTAAACTTTACACCCAAAGCACAAGCAATGAAAGAACAAATTTATAAATGAGAATGCCTTAAATTCAAAAGCTTCTGTGCCTCAAAGGACTTTGTTAGAAAGATGAAGAGGCAGCCAACTCAATGGGAGAAAATATTTGGAAAACGCTTATTGGACAAAGGTTTGATATCCTGTGTACATAAAGAAATTATACAATTCAACAACAAAAGAACAAACAACCCAATTACAAAATAGGCAAAGAATATGAATAGACATTTTTTCTGAAGCAAATACAAATAGCTAAAAAGCACATGAGAGATGCTCATCTTCACTAGCTTTAAGGGAAATGCAAATCAGGACAACAATGAGATACCATCTCACACCTATAAGAATGGCTACTATTAAACAAACAGGAAACTACAAATGTTGGAGAGGATGTGGAGAAACTGGGACACTTATACATTGGTTGTGGGAATGTATTATGGTATAGCTGCTATGGAAGATAGACTGGCAGTAACTCAAAAAACTAAATACATGTTTCCCTACGACCCAACTATACCACTACTCAGTATACACCCAGAAGAGCTGAAAGCAGTGACACAAGCAGACATTTGCACACTGATGTTCATAGCAGCATTATTCACAATCGCCAAAAGATGGAAACCACCCAAGTGCCCATCAACATACGAGTGGATTAATAAAATGTGGTACTTACATATGATGGAATATCGTTCAGAAGAGGAAATGACATCCTGATGCACATGACAAGATGGATGAGTGACATAATGCTCAGAGAAATAAGTCAGACACAAAAGGACAGATACTGTATCATTTCATTATTATGACTCTGGTAAAAGTAATCTCAAAGGTTTACACTGTAGAATATAGAGGACCTAGAGGTACGCATAAAGCTAGAGACAAGGGAAAGGCTACTCAATGAGGTTGAACTTAAATGTAAGTGAACGGATAGGAGTGCTGGGTTTATCAGTGGGTTTATAAGTAACATTGCCATATTGAAGGTGAATATGATTGAAAAGGGATGTATAGTGCCATGGATCACTTATAAATAAGTTCTCACATGAACTCTCTTCAAAGGTTTGATCTTGTGCAAAGAGTCAATAATAAAGGGGTATAGGGTGAAAACTAATATTGCATGCTATGGTCTACAGTTAACAGAAAGACAGAAACAATACCACAGAAATACCAGGAGTAAACAAATAGGGGGAGGCACAAGAGATTGGGGGAGGTTTGGATTTTATATTTGGTGAGGCTATGTTTATAAGTTCTTTGTTCTTTGTACAACCAAGTCAGGACACTGTAAGACATAGTTTGTTTATTTTGAACATTATCCATGATGCCCAATGCATGGTGGGAACTGAAGGTTATAAAGACTGAGAAGCAAGAATGTGAACTGTGATATATATGATGGAATACTGTGTGGCTACAAAAAGGAAGGACATCATGAGACATGCAATGAAGTGAATGAATCTTGGGTAAAATATATTGTGCAAAATAACCCAGAAACAAAAGAGCAAATATGCTATGGTCTCTTTCAGAAAATATTCATCAGAAAATTGGAGCCTAGATTGTAAACTCTTTACAGCAGCCACACTTAGTCTGAAGCTGTAAGTTTATTTCTAAATTCTGAAATGCTGAGTTACATATGTATAAGTTGGTATTTCCCTGGAACTTTGAGTAGCTTGGTGACACCTAGGATTCAGAGCTAGAGTTCTGCAGCCCTGAAAATCAGCATTGTTACATACAATAACAGTTAAAGTAACCTAAAAAGAGATCAGGCTTCAATTGGAGATAAAAGCAAATTTGATCTAGCTGGGACTGAGGTAAATCAAAATACGTGGCAAAAGATGATAGTGTATATACTCTAGAGCTTCACCTACTGTATGAGACCAAAGGCAGAGAGGTTTATTGCGTTTAGAACCTAAATTTTCTGGAACACACAATCTAAATCAATCTGTCTGGATAGGTCATTTAAAGAACCGAAACATATGGAGCCCAGAACAGGAATGAGGTCTTATAATTCTGTGTAGCTTAATGTAATATCAAGAGACATCCCAGACTATGGTAAGCTGATAATTAAAAAGTATTGATAGAGTCCCTTGAGGGAGTTGAGAAAAATAAGGGACTATTAAATTTCCCCATCTGGGAAACCCATGGTACTCTCTCAAACATTAGAGACTACCAAAAATATAGGCCAAACCCTTGATTTTGAGGCTTGCCCTCACAAAACTTATGTCTGAGGTGGAGAAACTAAGACTGTCTATAATAAGGCCTAAGAGTTGCTTCCAGAAAACCTCTTTTGTTGCTCAGATGTTGTCTCTCTCTCTCTAAGCCCAACTCTGAAGGAAAATCATTGCCCTCCCCACTACGTGGGATATGACATCCAGGGGTGAAAGTCTCCCTGAAATGTAAGACATAACTCCCAGGGATGAGCCTGACCCTGGCACCATGGGACTGACAATGCTTTCCAGACTAAAAGGGGTAAAAGAAATGTAACAAGGTGGGGTGTCAGTAGCTAAGAGAGTTCAAATGGAGTCAAGAAGCTATTCTGGAGGTTCTGCTTTTGCAATCTTCAGCTGGCTATTTCTAATTGTGATGGCTCGCCATCCTCCACTATCATCATTCCTGTTGACCCTGAAGAACACCTGGGGCTCTAACCCAGATGCTGTAGAAATTTCATGTACTAAATTTGCTTTTCTGAATCCTATAACCTCCAGACAGTTCCTAGGCCAAATATATCCTGAAACCCAGAGGGGCCAGCTTCTCCACGAACATCAGCTGGTTCCATCTCCCATCTTGTATTGTTAACAGCCCTTTTCAACATGAAGGTGTTAGAATGGGAACAGCCCAAGGAACCTTATTGATTGGGAGTAGGATCAAAGGATAAGGAAGAGTTATAACAGAGAAGATAGGATTTAACAAATGAGTATGACTACTGAGTCACTATAATGATATTTCTTTTAGCTTCCAGTGTTTTTGAGCAGCCAGAGGGAAAAGCCTGAAAGTGTGGAATGATAACCCATATCAAACTTTTAAATCTCTTCTGTAACTACTTATTGAAATATGCTTTGAAAATTATTGCTTTTTTGGTATATACATTATATTTCACAATAAAAAAATGATTTTAAAAAGTCCACTAACTGACATGAAAAATTCACTAACTAGGCTCAACAGTAGATTTGAACAATCAGAAGAAAGAATCAGTGAACTTGGAGGTAGTTCAACTGAGATTATCCAATCTGAGAAACAGAGAAGAAAGAATGAAGAAAACTAAAAAGAGCCTTGGAGACCTACAGGACTCCATCAAGCACACCAGCACATGTGTAATGTGAGTCCCAGAAGGGGAGGAGAGAGAAAAACAAGAAGAAAAAACTATTTGAAGAAATAATGGCCTAAAAATTCCAAAGTTTGATGAAAACATCAATTTGCATGTAACAGAATCTCAATGAATGCCAAGTAGGAGAAAGACAAAGATATCCACATCTACGCATTATAACAGTTAAACTACTGAAAGACAAAGATGAGACACTCTTGGAGGCAGCAAGAGCAAAGTGACTCATAACATGCAAGGGATTCTCAATAAGATTAACAATTGATTTATGATCAGAAATCATGGAGGCCAGAAGGTAGTGAGATGATGTATTCACAGTTGGAAGAGAAAGACTGTCAACCAAAAATTCTATAAACAGCAAAATTATATATCATAAGAGCAGAAGAAGTTAAGACATTCACAGACAAACAAAAACTGAGAGAATTCATTGCTAACAGACCTGCTCTATAAGAAATACTAAGGGGAGTCCTTCAGTCTGAAATGAAAGGACAACAGATATTAACTTGAATTCACATGAAGAAATAATGAAAATAAATAAATAAATAAAGGCAATGACATAGGTAAAGAGAAAAGAAAATATAACGCTCACTTTGGCAGCACATATATCAACATTGGAACGATACAGAGACGATTAGCATGGCACAAGGATGACACACACATTCGTGAAACGTTTCATATTTTTATGCCTTTAGCTGTGCTAAAGTAGCTAGTATGTTATAAGTATATTATATGCAAAACTGCTATGTCTTCATTGTGAAAAATTTCCCTTAGCATTATATTATATTTTCTCAATTAAACCTTTTTTCCAAACTAAAAAAAAAATAAGTATAAATGGATTTTGGGTTTGTAATTTGTTTTTCTCCTATTTGATTTAAAAGACAACTGCATCAAACAACAATGATTATTTTGTGTTGATGGGCATATAATATATAAAGACGTAAAGCACAAAGGAATGGAGAGGTAATTGAGTTATAAAAGAGAAATGGTTTTACATACTACTGAAATTAAATTGGCATTAAACCAAACTCGTGTGCTGTAAATTAAGACGTAAATTATAATCCCCAGGTAAACCACTGGGAAACTGAACGTTATTATGTCAAAAAGACAATGCTAGGTTACACTCCACACCTACTTTCTGCTCGCAGCCCTGTTTGCTCTCTCCTTTATTCAGCTCCCTGTGTGTTTTACCCCAGTGCTAAGTTGGAGCCTTGACAAGGCTGTGGGCGTGGAGTAAGGGAGACGTTTATCCTGCTTTACGTGTGTATCTAAGGTCAAGGAACAAATTGCGCGCAGTTCTCTATTAGTCACAGGTTGTCTTCACCTTGAATTTCAATTGAAGTGAGAAGATCACTCCTTCTTAGAATTATCTTTGATTGGTGAGGCATTCCTGGCTGGAAGATGCCTCTCTGGGCCCTCTCCCTACCTCAACCAGGCTGGTCACACGCAGGACTGACACCAATGCAGCACACCTGTGATATAATCATTCAGTTGGAACCTGCAGGGAGGAAAGAGGGATTTTCAAAGACACCTTCTACATAAGGCACCCACTGAGTCACAGAATGGCTTCGGATGATAAAATAGTTGATGAAAAGACAGGAATACCGACTTTTAGGTATAAGTTTCTCCTTCACAGGGCTTAGCTATTTTGTGCCTACAACCTTTGTCGACATCTCCCTATTTTACATCCCCCTTCTCCTTTAACCCAAATTCTGGGTTAGTGATTCTGGAGAAATAAATGCCTCTTAGACCTTAGGCCTGTACTACGTGGTGCCCTACATTTTGAAGAGAAAGGAAGAATTCTGCGGTGTTTCCTCTCTTCCTTCCTTGTGCTCCTCCCCTTCTCTTTAGGCTTATAAATTTTCTCTCAGCCTTAGAGCAAGCTGTGGCTTTGGTTTAGGTGATCTGGTACCTTGCCAGAGCTGTGATAGTTACAAGAGCACCAAGATTGAAACGCAGCAGATCAGAGGGAGCCAGAGACAACCAGGAGCATGGTAACACCTGGAAGTGTTAGATGTAAAAGCCTGTGATTTTCTTTACTTCAGACCTGGTGCAAATGCTAGATCAACGGGCAAAATGTGACCATGGCAGGCAATGGGCTGTGCCCAAAGAAATAGAAGGCTCTGGGAGATAGGTGGGGTACCCTAGCAATGAGGAATCTGGTGAATTAGGCAAGAAATCCCAGCACTGTGACAGCAGGAAACTGATAACAGGCATCAAAATCTGGAAGCGAATAAAACTTTGGTCCCTAGAAGAGGAGCCAGCAAGTGTGAGGTTCCTGGGATATGGGCAATCAATACTTGACCAGAGTGGGGGCTCAGGCTCCGGGAAGAGGCAGAAATTCAATAACCAGAACTGGAGTGCAGTGAGGACCTGGACCTTGGAACAAGGCACATGCAGAGTGGTAAAGAATCCAGGCTTTGCAGCCTTTCATTCACTCAGAGCTTGTACCAGGTTCTGGGCACAGACTCTGGGTTACGTGCTGGCTCTATAGTGATGACTAAGACAGGATATTGTTTTAGTGTTAGGTTTGTTACAACTGATGAAACCATATTATTATAATTATACTACTCTCCATAGTCCGTAGTTTACATTAGGGTTCACTCTTTGTGTCATATAGTTGTGTGGATTAAAAAAAAATTATTCCAGTAACATATATACAACCTAAAATTTCCCTTTTTAACCACTTTCAATTAATTACACAATTCAGTGACATTGCATTCACAATGTACTACCACCACCAGCATCTGTTATCAAAACTTTCCCAAAACTCCAAACAGAAATTCTGTACCTATTAAGCATTAATTCTCCATTCCCTAGCCCCACCCCGGCTCCTGGTAACTTGTATTTTAGTTTTGGACTTGATGAATTTGCATATTCTAATTATTTCATATCAGTGAGATCATACAACATTTGTCCTTTTGTGTCTGGCTTTTTTACTCAACATGGTGCCCTCAAGGTTCATCCATGGTGTTGCGTGTATCAGAACATCATACCTTTTTATGGTGGAATAATACTCCATTCTATGTATACACCACTGGCTTTTAAGACCTCTGAAAGACTGGAAGAAAAGACTCCTCACATTGTTGAGGGAATGCAATCAGCTACAGATGGAATCGACTAACTATAGATGCAAATCCATCTATGCAATATCTTCACAGTAATAATCAGCCCAGTTCTTACTTGACCAAACAACTGGACACAATATGCTAGTCAAGTTGATGCATGAATATAACCATCACAGAAGTGATCCCAGCTCTTGTCACGTAGGTGACCCGAAATGGCTCCAGCTCTTCTACAAATTGTGTGATCTTAGGCAAGTCACTTAGCCAGTTTTGTCTCAATTTTCTCAAGGCAGGGCAGCTCCCGAATCTCCCGTCTGGTTGGAAGGAGGTGAGGGGTTGGGGGTGCAGCCTAAGGAATTTATCTCGAAGATGCTTTCACAAATGGAAACTTTCGAGCATACAAAAACGTTGAAAACATTTTATTTTAGTAACATATACAACCTAAAATTTCCCTTTTCAACCACTTTCAATTAATTATACAATTCAGTGATCACCCACAAATCCACCACCTTGATTCTACAGATTAGGATTTAAAAAAAATTATTTCTGCAAAGTCAATCGAGGTGTTGGAGGGAGAGGTTATTGCGTGTCTGGGAACAGCAAGCACTTAGTTGGAGAAAATGGGGACTTAAAACAGTTGAATCAAAGGCAGTACACTGTACTTATATTAGCAATGGTGTTCTTTCTTAAGCAATGTTTCTTTCGTAATAGTTACAATAGGATACAGACAGTAGGTAATAGTTCACTTGAAAGTTCTAGAATCAGAGGGTAAAGAATGTCCTATGCCATCCCACTTATATTCCCTACTTACAATCAATGCCTTTTGGGTGCTTGATAAGCCAGGCATTCATGTAGCATTACATTCAATAGAAAACCTCTCTCGCACTTTGGGTTTAAGAACCTTGCCCCTCCAGTGCCGACACCGTGACATCTGACTCTTCATCATTGTAAATATTTTCGGCCATTTGCCATATGATCATACAGAAATGATGTTATCCTCAGACACTGAGCAAATGACCCAAGGCTCATTGGGGTTCCAACTGAAATCTGGTATCTTGGTGGTGTGTACTCCATGAATGAACAGGAGTTTACATCTTCTGCATCTTCTGCTGATTGCTGTTTTCCGATTTTACTGTAAATTCACACATTGAGATGGCCAACAGTACCACTTGAAGCTAAAATAGTTTCATTATGTGGAGACCAGTGGCCCTGGAAAATTTCATCTTTATGAAATTCAAAGGTGTGGAGTTTTAATTTTAAATTACACAGATCCCATAATGCTCCTCTTAAACACAGAGCCAGTTGTTAGAATGAACTCGCTATAGGGATTGAATGACAGACAGCTGACCTGGGCTGTGTGAGCACCTACCAAGTGGATTGGCTTGGAGGTGGTATTGGACCTGGTGTCCCATATTATAAGTTCGTGATCATCAGCAACAGATCCAAGCAGTGACTCATGGAGCAGATGCCAAGCCACATCTTGTACAACAGCAGAGTGGCCAGTAAAAATTGCTTTAGCATCCACAATCTTGCCTTCCTTTGGTCCTGCATTTATATCCCACAAATAGTGTGATTGTCAGATGCACTTAGGAGATGTCTGCTCAAATTAGAATTCCAGGAAAGACCATAGCCTTCCTTTTGGTGACCTCTTAATCTAAGATCAGGATTACATTTTCTGCTTGGGTCTGGTTTAGCAGGGTGCCTTGTACAGTCAAAACCCAACACGTTAAAACAAACAAAAAAAAGGCAGTACAAAGGTGGCTCAGCGGCAAGAATTCTGAACTGCGGAGCTGGAGAACTGGGTTTGAGTTCTGGAGTCTGCCCATGCCAAAAAGAAAGAAAGAAAGAAAAGAAAAGAAAAGTCAGAAGATGGCGTTCTTGTAGCAATAACTACAAAATCCACAGAGGATTCTGTGGCGTGTAACCAGCACGGTTTCCTTCTCCTTCATGGTTAATTTTAGTCCCACATTCAATTTTTTCCATTAGAGAACCAAAGCCACCACATTCAGCCTTGTCACTGCCACAGTGGGAAGCATCAAACCTTGCATCATCATCGGAATATGTGCTGGAGCCACCACCAAATGATTTTCGCTCATCAGATGTTTGAGTCTCCAGCACTAGCCAGTGAACAGCATAATCTTTTTCTTCTGGTTCAGTCACTTCAGGAAGCCACCGCACGGTAAGACTCGGCCGCTGAAGGGCACGGGACATAACCGGGTCATACAGACATGGTGCATTCTTCCAGGTTTTATATGCTAAGTTGATGACAAGTTCCTCCATGGTACCTTAGAACATATCTTTACTCGCCATCTTGTGTCAGGTCTTTGGCCCTCGCCACCGCCTCGGAGTCCGCTCGCTCAGGGAGAGTAGCCCAAATGCAGGCGCTCCTGCACTCCCAGCAGCGTCACGCCCTTCTAGCTACCTGAGCTCCGCTGCTGCCTGGGGCCTCCGCAGATGCTGCGTCCTTCTTTCCTTCCTCCTCCCCAGCCGCTGGTACCGAGGCCTGGACTGCTCTTCCTGGTGAGCATTTTGTTACATTTGCGTCATCGCTTATCTATCCATCCCTCGATCCATTAATCAAAGCAAGTTGCAGACATCAGTACCCTTCACCCTAGAAGGCATACCATTAGCTACAATTCACTATTTATTTATGGTAATTTTTCTTTTGAGATAAAATTTATATACAGTGACCTGCACAGATCTCAAGCATAATATTAGATCGGTTTTGACAAATGCATACCTCTCTTGTAGCATAAACCTTTATCAATATAGAACATTTCCTTTATGCCAGAATGTTCCCTAAGGCTCCTTCCCAGTCAATCATTGCCCTCTCCTACTCCCAGAGGCAACCACTATTTTGAATTTTTTCCCCACAGATTTTCTCCCTTCTCGAATTCCATAGAAATGTAATCAAATAGTATGTGTCATACTTTCACTCAGCAGGTTTCTGAGATTCAACCATGTTGTTGCGTGTATTAGTTGTTCTTTCCTTGTTTTTGCTGAGTAGTATTTCATTTTATGGGATGTACCCCAGTTTGTTTATCCATTCTCCTGTTGATGGATACTTGGGCTGTTTCTAGTTTTTTGGCTGTTATGGATAAAGTTGCTATGAATATTCACATACAAATCTTTTCATAGACATGTTTTAACTACTCTTGGGCAAAAACCTAGGAGTGGATTTGCTGAGTCATGGGATAGGTGTTTGTAAGGATGGTACTTTTACCTCGGGTGTACGTTTATTTGTGGATGCTCAAGGAGGAGAGGAGGCCTGGAGAGACTGGAATCAGGTCCTTGTCAAGACCTTAGAGCCAGCGTGAGGAATTGGAATTCATTTGTCTTGGGCAGTTCACTCCATCAGCCTGAAGTAACTGGTGTCCATGTGTTTTAATTTGTTTTGTTTTAACACCAGTTGCTATTTCTGTGTCTAATGTATATTTTTAAACCAAAGTTCCTGGTGGGTTAAAATCAATCATTTTCTGGTTTCCAAACTTCATAATAGTGGCCCTGTTAGGGCCATATTGTCACAGAAGAAAGAAGCAGATGAAATTAAGCAGGATTGAGGAGCCCAGCTCTCTAGGAACCATTTCTCAGTACTATCGGGCCACACGGGACTGGATCCCTGCAGAATGTTTGTATGGCTGGGATCCAGTTGTCTGGCTGCACCCAACCCTTGCTGACCAGGCTTAGTTCATCATCTGTATGTATCTGCGTGGCACTCCTCTGAGCCTACTCCTCAATTCCTTCCAGGCTGATATCGCTCTCATTCTTAATGAGTTCCAGGGAAGGAGATTCCACTGCCTCCTTTGACAGTTTATGTTAGAGTGCTTTATAATCTTGTCAAGATTATATCTAATCTCCCTATTTCTGCTACAACTCGTTTCCTCTTTGTCTGGATTAGTGAAAATAGAGATGAGGCCGCTGCTTCCTGCTCCCATGTTACCCTTTTTTGTCCTGTGAAGGTAGTTTAGGGCGTTAGCCCCCAAACTTCTTTCTAGGCAGACTAGGAAATATTCCGTAGTATGCTCTGAATCTCAGATTCTATTAAGTTGTGAGTGAATCAGTTCCCTTGAGGGGTGAAGCGACTCACTTGGGTACTTGTCCCGACTGGACTGTTATCACACAAAGACTTGTTTCTTTTCCCTAGTTCTGATTCAATTAACACTTTTGCACAAACCTGAGGAGGGCAGCTAATTATTTTCCTGTTGATTGGGCAAAGCACAGTGTTCTGACACTAACCTGTCTGGTCCTGCCTAACATCCATCTAGACCCATGTCTGATCCCTGATTCTGGAACTCTGCCTCTTGTTTACAGTATGGCCAGCTCGATGTCTGTGGCTTATACTGGCAATGGCTTTTACTTCACCTTTTGTTCTTTTGTGAAAGGCTCTTTAGATGGGTAGGGGAGAAGGACCTTAATCAGCCTCTAGGGCTAGACCATGACTAGAATAGGGGTCTTTGCATATTGCTGGTTGTGCAGGCAGCACATATTTGATTTAGAGTGCAACCAGGTCTCTTCAGTTTGGAAATGGTTAAGAACATTGACTCTGGCATTGGATAAACCTAGGTTTGGATATCAAGTTTATCATTTACTTGCCTGTAATCTTGCACAAGTGAGCTAACTTTTTTTCATGCTTCGTTTTCCTCATTTGTAAGATGGCTATGAAAATAATATTACCTATCTGAATGGATAAACAAATTGTGGTGGATTCATACAATGGGATACTACTCAGCAAAACAAAGGAATGGACTATTGATACAAATAACCACTTGGATGAATCCCAAAAAGTGACACCAAGTGAAAGGAACCAGATAAAGGAGTGTATGCCATATGATTCCATTTATATAAAACTCTAGAAAATGCATACTAATCTATAGTGGCAGAAAGCAGATCAGTGGTAGCTTGGAGAGAGTAGTGGGGAGAATTGAAGGGAAAGATTATGAAGGGAACTTTTAGGGGTGATGGATGTGTTTATTATCTTGATTGTGGTGATAGTTTCATAGGTATATACAAATGTCAAAACTTAACAATTTTATACTGTACATATGCACAGTTTATCGTACGTTAATTACACCTTAATAAACCTGTTAAAATAGTATTTTTCTCATATGGCTTGGTATGAAGTTGAAATGAGATCATGACTCTAAATAGTCTGATACATGGTAAGTGCTTAAAAAGTTGTAACCTTAAAAAAATCAATCAGATATACAAATGGCCAATAATCACATGAAAAGATTTCAACATCATTAGTCATTAGGGAAATGCAAATCAAAATTACAATGAGATACCACTATATGAATGTCTATAATAAAAAAGACAGACAATAACAAGTATTGATTAGGATGTGGAGATATTAGAACCCTCATAGATTGCTGGTTGGAATCTGAAATGGTTTAGCTGGTGTTGGAAACAATTTGGCAGTTCCTCAAAGAGTTCAACATAGAATTACTGCATGACACAGCAATTGCACTCCTACATATATATTCAAGAGACCTGAAAATACATTCACATGAAAACTTGTACATGAATTTTCTGTACAGCTTTATTCATAATAGCCAAAAAGTGGAAACAACTCAAATGTCCTTTAACTGACAAATGGGTAAAGAAAATTTGGTGTATCCATATAGTAGAAAATTATTCAGCCATTAAATGGAATGCATTATTGATACATGGTTCAATATGGTTGAACCTTTAAAATATTATGTTAAGTGAAATAAGCCTGTCATGAAAGATCACATATCCATAGGCAAATCTGAAGAAACAGAAACATAGGTGTTTGTCTAGGGCTGAGGTGCCTAGGGTTAAATGGGGAATGATTGGTAATGGATACCCAGTTTCCTTTTGGAGTAATGAATTATGTTCTAAAGTTAGAGAGTGGTGATAGTTGCATGTGCTCTGTGAATAAACTAAAATCACTGGATTCTACACATAAAAGGGAGAATTTTATGGTATGTCATTGGTATCTGAATAAAGCTGTTACTAAAAAATCAATCAGCCAATAGGTATTTATTAAATATGTTCTCTGGATTTGATACCAGGTTAGTGTCCCTAAAGCAAGCATTTAATATGTAGCAATGTGAATGGAGAACATTTCCAGTTGGAGGAAATACTTTTAATTTCTGATGAAATTGTTGGAAGTATGAATGAAAGAAAAGGGAAGTGAGGACATTTTTGTTACAAAATCTCTTACAGAATACAGAGTTTTATGAAAAGTTTCTTGGAGTCTAAAGCCTTAATATACAATGTGTGGCTCAGCAGCGTGGGCACCACCTGGGAACTTGTTAGCAACGCAGGATCACAGGGCCCACCTAGACACACTGAATCAGAATCTGCATTTTAATGAGATTCGCAGGTGTTTGGCATCCACATCACAGTCTGAGAAGCACTAGCCTGAAGTTAGCAGGATGACTTCCTGACACTCTAATTTGCCCTGCAATCAGCTTGTAAGCAAGGTGGTGGCAGCATATTTAATATTGTACTATGCTGAATATTCTTTAAATAGATCAATCATAGATTTAATCAGAATCTTAAAAATGATAGTGAATCCATTTTAATATAATTTCTGCCCTTATTTTGCTTTATTTTTTATTTTTATTGTTGGCATGGGCAGGCTCCAGTCTGCCCTTATTTTGATCTTTCCATAGCCCTTTGTAAAATCCCAGAATTCATTTTACTATTATGGATAATGGATAATGTTTGTATATTGTGAAGCAAATCTTCTTAGTATGCTTTAAAAAGAAACTTTGGGAATTTTTTTTGTGTGTTCTGTATGGTGGGGGTCCCATTTCCTTCTTTTTCTGTGTGTTTCTATCCCGTTATTGTAGCACCATTTGTTGAATTTGGCAGTGGGGTGGGGAGTGCATGGGCCGGTAATTGAACCCAGGTCTCCTGCATGGCAGGCAAGAATTCTACCACGGGGGAACTACCCCTGCACCCTCCCCCTTTTGGAATTTTAAACAAAAAGTATGGGTACAAAGATAATTTATAATTTTAAAATTAAAATCAGCAGTAGGGAAAATAATTTAGTGTATTACTTGTTTAGTGATTATAGTACCAGGTAAAAGCTGTTCATTTTTGAAAGGATTGTTGCGTCCTTGTTAAATTTCTAAATTACACTTTCAATTTTATGGGATTGCACTTCATTTATGTAGAAATTAAGATAAAATGACTGGCCAATTTCATAAAACAAAACTGTTAGGTACATTAATTGGAGCAATATTATAACTATAAATTTCATATATTTCAGGGGGGGTAATAAAATGAACTTTGAAAGTAATTTTTGAAGTACCAATCAATATATACATTTTTAAAATCCAAAATTATTCTCTTTTTGCCTTCCTAAAGCAATATTATGCCTTTCGAATATCCATTTGGGTAATGAGATGGTTTTCCTGATCTTCCTATATTGCCAGAGATTTTATTTTGCAGTACAATTGCAGGGTCTTAATCATCAAGTAGGCCAGAACTTGTGTTGATTTTTCCCTTAAGACACTGTGGCATAAATAGAAGGTAATTTATTTGTGGATTATTGTAGGGATCTGTTCTAGTTTGCTAGCTGCCAGAATGCAGTATACCAGAACTAGAATGGCTTTTAAAAAGGAGAATTTAATAAATTGCTAGTTTACAGTTGTAAGGCCAAGAACATGTCCCAATTAAAGCAAGTCTATAAAAATGTCCAAATTAAGGTACGAAGAAAAAGAGGTTACCGTCACTCAAGAAAAGCCAATGAAGTTCAGGGAGTCTTTCTCACCTGGAAGGGCACATGGTGAACATGGCCATGTCTTTTAGCTTCTTCAGGCCTCTTCTTTCATGAAGCTCCCCGGGGGCATTCTCTTTCTTCATCTCCAAAGGTTGCTGGCTGGTGGACTCCATGTTTCTCTCGTTCTCAAGCATTCTCCAAAACGTTTCCTCTTTGAAAAGTTTCCAGCCAACTAATCAAGACCCACCTGGAATGGGTGGAGTCACATCTCCCTCTAATCAAAAGGTCATACCCACAATTAGGTGAGTCACATCTTTGTGGAGATAACCTAATCAAGTTTCCAATCTACAGTATTGAATAGGGATTAGGAAAAAGGTTGCTCCCACAAGATTAATTAGGATTAAAACATGGTTTTCTAGGTTACATAAATCCTTTCAAGCCAGCACAGGATCCTTCATTAATAGGATTTTGAGAGAAAATATAGTCCAATTTCTTCCCCCAGCCTTTAATCTCCACTGGCCCATCACTTTTCAGAAGAAAAGGGACAACTTAATCTTTGAAAATTCCTCAGGTGGGATAACCTGGAAAGATTGTGAAGGAAGAGTTCAGGTGTGAAAGACAATGGCCATCCTAGGAGAAGCAAGATGAGAGTTGTTGAAAAACCAATGGGCACTGTGCTGAAGATGGCAGTTTAGTTAGGTGTGGGATTTAGCTCATCCTCCAGAGCAGCTAATAAATAGCCAGTAACAGTACAGAACAGCTCCTGGGGCCATGTCAGTGACCGGACACACAGCGTACCCCAGTCTGGGTCAGCGGGACCGGCTGCGAGCCCCCCCAGATCCGTGAGTTCCCCAAGCCGCGGCAGCCAGCGCCCCTCCCCCACAGGCTGCTTACCAGAGGGGAAAGAAAAGAGACTTTACCAGCAGCAGGGGCTGAGCTCAACCAAGGTCCAATTGTGGAATTAATTAACAAATTCTGACTACTGAAGATAGGCCCCCAGCTCAGCTGAACCTCGAGTAAAAGAAGAGGTCACTGATTTTTGCCCTGGCACAGAGGGGACAGGGCTGAAAGAAAAAAAAAAAAAAACACAGAGCTTTTTTTTGGATCTGAAAAGGTCTGGGCCCTGAAGGAAAGGAGGGGGCACATAGGACCTGAAGATACACAGAGCAACGTACCAACTTAAGCTCTTGATTGGCAAACCCGAGTAACAGGGATCCTGCCCAAAGGATTTTTCTCTGTTTTGGTGGCTGTGTTTACTCTTTGGATACAGCTGCAAGGCTTCTTGGGTTCCACTGCCCCAAGCATAGGCAGAATTAAGCTTCTTTGAGTGTTTGTCTGGAGCCTGTGCCTTCCTCAGGAGAGGGGTGGGGCCCAGCTCAGGTGGAATCCCTCCCTCAAGGAGTTCAGACCCAGGGTCTGGAAAAGTGAAGCGATTAAAGCCAGCCTACAACCTCTTCTCTGTCTAAACCATGCCCCCAGCAGAGAGAGTCTGTTGAAGTTAAAGGTACCACATCACCTTATGCTGGTGGGACCCACAGGCAGACAAGCGCCACCTACTGGGCAGGATAGGAAAAACGGAGAGCCCGGAGACTTCACAGGAAAGTCTTTCAACCTGCTGGGTTGCACCCTCAGGGAAAACTGATGCAGGTGACCCTTTCCTCCTGACAAGAGGCCAGTTTGGTCTGCGAAAATCTGGCTGGGGTCTATAATACCTAAGTAGACCCTCCTAAGTGTGTGTGTGCTGGGGAGGGAAGGCGCCATACAGGCAGGGCAAGAAACAAGAACTGAAAATTTCTGATCTGTTAAACAAAACCTAAGCTAGAGGTCCAGATTAAGCTGAACTGAATGTCAAAGAAGAAACAGACAACAAAGTCATCCAGCAAGAAAATCCTAGGTAAAAAAAAAAAAGTGAAACAATCTCCAGAATAAACTAATTAAGGTAATTAAATGCCTAGACACCAGCAAAAAATAATGAATCATACTAGGGAAATTGAAGATATGGCCCAGTCAAAGGAACAAACCAACAATTCAAATGAGATACAGGAGTTGAAACAATTAATTCAGAATGTTCAAACAGACATGGAAAACCTCATCAAAAATCAAATCAATGAATTGAGGGAGGATATAAAGAAGGCAAGAAATGAACAAAAAGAAGAAATCAAAAGTCTGAAAAAACAAATCACAGAACTTATGGGAATGAAAGGAACAGCAGAAGAGATGAAAAAAACAATGGAAATCTACAATGCCAGATTTCAAGAGGCAGAAAGTAGAATTAGTGAACTGGAGATGGGACATCTGAAATCTAACAAGGAAAAGAAAATATAGGGAAAAGAATGGAAAAACATGAGCAGGGAATTGAATGACAACATGAAGCGCATGAATATACGTGTTGTGGGTGTCCCAGAAGGAGAGGTGAAAAGGAGGAGAAAAACTAATGGAGGAAATCATCACTGAAAATTTCCCAACTCTTACAAAAGACTTAAAATTACAGATCAAAGAAGTGCAATTCCAAACAGAATTGATCCAAATAGACGTACTCCAAGACACTTACTAATCAGAATGTCAGATGTCAAAGAGAAAGAGAGACTCTTGAAATCAGCAAGAGAAAAACAATCCATCACATACAAGGGAAGTCCAATAAGACTATGCATACATTTCTCAGCAGAAACCACAGAGGCAAGAAGACAGTGGGATGATATATTTAAATTACTAAAAGAGAAAAACTGCCAAGCAAGAATTCTATATCCAGAAAAATTATCCTTCAAAAATGAGGGAGAAATTAAAATAATTTCGGGCAAAAAAATCACTGAGAAAATTTGTGACCAAGAGATTGTCTCTGCAAAAAATACTAAAGGAAGCAATAGAGACAGGTACAACAGACAGGAGAGAGAGGTGTGGAGAAGAGTGTAGAATGAAAACTATCAGTAAATGTAAAAACAAGGAAAATTAGATATGACATATAAAATCCAAAAGGCAAAATGGTAGAAGAAAGTATTTCCCTTACAGTAATAATACTAAATGTTAATGGATTAAACTCCTTGATCAAAACACACAGACTGGCAGAATGGATTAAAAAACAGGACCCATCTATATGCTGTCTACAGGAAATGCATCTTAGACCCAAGGATAAATATAGGTTGAAAGTGAAAGGTTGGGAAAAGATATTTCATGTGAATAACAATCAGAAAAGAGCAGGAGTAGCTATACTAATATCCCACAAATTAGACTTCAAATGTAAAACAGATAAAAGAGGCAAAGAAGGACGCTATGTATTAATAAAAGGAACAATTCAACAAGAAGACATAACAATCATAAATATGTATGCACAAAGCCAGAATGCTCCAAAATACATGAGGCAAACACTGAAAACACTGAAAAGAAAAATAGACCCATCTACCATAATAGTTGTAGACTTCAATTCCCCACTCTCATCAATGGACAGACCATCTAGACAGAGGATCAATAAAGAAACAGAATTTGAATAAAACAATAAATGAGCTAGACTTAACATATATTTATAGAACATTACACCCCACAACAGCAGGATACACCTTTTTCTCAAGTGCTTGTGGATCATTCTCAAGGATAGATCATATGCTGGGTCACAAAGCAAGTCTCAATAAATTAAAAAAGACTGAAATCATATGAAACAGTTTCTCAGATCATAAAGGAATGAAGTTGTAAATCAATCATAGGCAGAGTGCCAGGAAATTCACAAATATATGGAGGCTCAACAATACACTCTTAAACAACCAGTGGGTCAAGGAGGAAATTAGAAGAGAAATCAGTAAATATATAGAAGTAAATGAAAATAAAAACATGACATATCAAAATTTATGGGCTGCAGCAAAGGCAGTGCTAAGAGGGAAATTTATTGCCCTAAATGGCTATATAAAAAAGAAGAAAGAGCAAAAATCCAGGAATTAACTGTCCACTTGGAATAACTAGAGAAAGAACAGCAAACTAACCCCAACACAAGCAAAAGGAAAGAAATAATGGAGATTAGAGTACAAAGAAATGAAATTGAGAACATGAAAACAATCGAGAAAATCAACAAAACCAGAAGTTGGTTCTATGAGAAAATCAATAAGATTGACGGACCCTTACTGAGGTTGACAAAAATAAGAAAAGAGAGGATGCAAATAAATAAAATCAGAAATGGAAGAGGAGACATAACCACTGACCCCACAGAAATAAAGGAAGTAATGAGAGGATACTATGAACAACTTTATGCTAATAAACTCGACAACGTAGAGGAAATGGACAACTTCCTTGAAAGGCATGAACAACCAACATTGACTCAAAAAAAATAGACAACCTCAACAAACCAATCACAAGTAAAGAAATTGAATCAGTCATTAAGAAGCTCCTCCAAAAGAAAATCCAGGATCAGATGGCTTCACATGTGAATTCTACCAAACATTCCAGAAAGAATTAGTACCAACCCTTCTGAAACTCTTCAAAAAATTGAAGAAGAGGGCACACTACCTAACTCATTCTATGAAGCCAACATCACCCTCATACCAAAGCCAGACAAAGATATTACAAAAAACTACAGACCAATCTCTCTTATGAGTATAGATGCAAAAATCCTCAACAAAATTCTTGCAAATCGAATCCAGCAGCATATTAAAAGAATTATACACCATGACCAAGTAGGATTCATTCCAGGTATGCAAGGCTGGTTCAACATAAGAAAATCAATACACCATATCAACAAATCAAAGCAGAAAAACCACATGATCATTTTGATTGATGCAGAAAAGCCATTTGACAAAATTCAACATTCTTTCCTCTTGAAAGCACTTCAAAGGATAGGAATAGAAGGGAACTTCCTCAACATGATAAAGGGAATATATAAAAAAACCACAGCTAGCATCATCCTCAATGGGGAAAACCTGAGAATTTTCCCCCAAGATCAGGAACAAGACAAGAATGTCCACTATCCCCATTGTTATTCAACATCATGTTGGAAGTTCTAGCCAGAGCAATTAGACAAGAAAAAGAAATATAAGGCATCAAAATTGGAAAGAAAGAACTAAAACTCTCACTGTTTGCAGATGATATGATACTATATGTTGAAAACCCCAAAAAATCCACAGCAAAACTACTAGAGCTAATAAATGAGTAAAGCAAAGGGGCAGGTTACAAGATCAACACTCAGAAATCTATAGTGTTTGTATACACTAGTAATGAACAATCTGAGGTGGAAATCACGAAAAATATTCCATTTACAATTGCAATCAAAAGAATAAAGTATTTAGGAATAAATTTAACTAAAGAGACAAAAGACCTATGCAGAGAAAACTATTAAGAAATTGTTAAATCACAGAAAACCTAAATAGATGGAAGGGCATACCATGTTCATGGATTGGAAGATTAAATATAGTTAAGATGTCAATCCTACCTATATTGATTCACAGATTCAATGCAATACCAACTAAAATCCCAAAAACTTACTTTTCAGAAATAGAAAAACCAATAACCAAATTTATCTGGAAGGGCAGGGTGCCCTGAATAGCTAAAAGTATCCTGAGAAAGAAAAATGAAGTCGGAGGTCTCATGCTACCTGAATTTAAGGTGTATTATGAAGCTACAGTAACCAAAACAGCATGGTACTGGCATAAAGATAGATATATTGACCAATGGAATAAAATAGAGTGTTCAGATATAGACCCTTTAATCTATGAACAATTGATCTTTGATAAGGCAGTCAAGCCAACTCACCTGGGATAGTAGAGTCTCTTCAATAAATGTGCCTGAAGAACTGGATGTCCACATACAAAAGAATGAAAGAGGATCCATATCTCACACCCTATACAAAAATTAACTCAAAATGGATCAAAGACCTAAACATTAGATCTAAGACAATAAAAACTGTTAGAAGAAAATATAGGGAAATATAAATCTTATAATAGGAGGTGGTTTCCTAGACCTTACACCCAAAGCATGAGCATTGAAGAAATAAATAAATAAATGGGAACGCCTCAAGATTAAACACTTTTGTGCATTAAAGAACTTTGTCAAGAAAGTAAAAAGACAGCCTACACAATGGGAGACAATATTTGGAAACAACATATAAGATAAAGGTCTAGTATCCAGAATATATAAAGAGATTGTTCAACTCAATGACAAAAAGACAGACAACCCAATTACAAAATGGGCAAAAGACTTGAACAGACACTTCTCAGATGAGGAAATACAAATGGCCAAAAGACATATGAAAAGATGCTCAACTTCCCTGGCTATATAGGGAAATGCAAATCAAAACGACAATGAGATACCATCTCACACCCACCAGAATGGCCATTATCAATAAAACAGAAAATGACGAATGCTGGAGAGGACGTGGAGAAAGAAGCATGTTTATCCACTGTTGGTGGGAATGTCAAATGGTACAACTGCTGTGGAAGGCAGTGTGGCAGTTCCTCAGGAAGCTAAGTATAGAATTGCCATATGACCTGGCAATACCATTGCTAGGTATCTACTTGGAGGACATGAGGGCAAAGACACAAATGGACATTTGCACACCAATGTTTATAGCAGCATTATTTACAATTGCCAAGAGATGGAAACAGCCCAAATGTCCATCAACAGAGGAGTGGCTAAATAATCTGTGGTATACACATACAGTGGAATATTATGCAGCTGTAAAACAGAATAAAGTTATGAAGTATGTAACAACATGGATGGACCTTAAGGAAATTTTGCTAAGTGAGATTAGCCAGAAACAAAAGGACAAATACTGTATGGTCTCAATGATATGAACTGACATTAATGAATGAACTTGGAGAATTTCAGTTAAGAACAGAGCTCATCAGGAGATAGAAATAGGGTAGATATTGGGTAATTGGAACTGAAGGGATATAGGTTGTGAAATGGGACTGATTGTACAAATTCAGAAATGGATAGCACAATACTACCTAACTGTAATACAATTATGTTAAAACACTGAATGAAGCTGAATGTGAGAATGATAGAGGGAGGAGGGCTGCGGCACAAATGAAATCAGAAGAAAGATAGATGATAAAGACTGAGATGGTATAATCTAGGAATGCCTAGAGTGTATAATGATAGTGACTAACTGTACAAATTTTAAAATGTTTTGCATGAGGAAGAACAAAGGTATGGCATTACTGTAGGGTGTTAAAAATAGATGGTAATTAATATTTTAAAATTTTAACTTATGTGTGAGACTAAAGCAAAAAATGTTTATTTAGTGCAAAATTTATGTTTTGACTAGTGCATTTCCTAATATAACTTATGTAGACAGTTTGATTTAACACCATAAGTTCATGGAACCCTGAATAAGGCATGAGATTTTGTTGGTTTGTCCAGAGTGATGCCCTGATAAATCCCAGAGTGATTTGAACAGTAAATGAAAAAATATTTGCAGAGTCCCCTGCAGGGAATGGTGTAAAAGGGGGAAAATTAAACTTCCCCAAGTTGAATTCTTGATATTCTCACAAGCAGTGTGGACAACCAAAACAGTAGGCTGAGCCCCCAATCTTGGGGTTTGTTCATATGAAACTTAACCCCACAAAGGATAGGTCAAGCGTACTTAAAATTAGGCCTAAGAATCACCCCCAAAGAGAACGTCTTTTGTTGCTCAGATGTGGCCTCTCTCTCCAGCCAACACAACAAACAAACTCACCACCCTCCCCCTGTCTGCGTGGGACATGACTCCCAGGAGTGTGGACCTTCCTGGCAAAGTGGGACAGAAATCCTAGAATGAGCTGAGTGTCAGCATCAAGGGATTGAGAAAACCTTCTCAACCAAACAGGGGAAGAGTGAAATGAGAGAAAATAAAGTGTCAATGGCTGAGAGATTCCAGAGTCCAGAGGTTATCCTGGAGGTTATTCTTATGCATTAAATAGATATCACCTTCTTAGTCAAGATGTAATGGAGAGGCTAGAGGCAACTGTCTGAAAATGTAGAGCTGTGTTCCAGTAGCCATGTTTCTTGAAGATGATTGTATAATGTTATAGCTTTCACAATGTGACTGTGTGATTATGAAAACCTTGTGTCTGATGCTCTTTTTATCCTACCTTATCAACAGACAAGTAAAACATATGGAATAACAATAAATAATAGGGGGAGCAAATGTCAAAATAAATTTAGATTGAAATGTTAGTGATCAATGAAAGGGAGGGGTAAGGAGTATGTTATGTATGAGTTTTTTTCTGTTGTCTTTTTATTTCTTTTCCTGAATTGATGCAAATGTTCTAAGAAATGATTGTGATGATGAATATACAGCTATATGATGAAGAGAGAATGCTCATATTGTATGTTGATTGGTTTTATTAATAAAAATTGCAAAAAAAGATCAGAGTTGTCTAATAATATTTTAGTGCTGAAAATGTTTCTCTGTGTATTCACCACATTGTAAGGACCAAACTTCTTCATATATATATATACATATATATATATTTATTGGTAGAACAACATGTAAACACAAACATTCTTAACATACAAACATTCCATACATGGTGTACAATCAATGGCCCACAATATCATCACATAGTTGTATATTCATCACCATGATCATTTCTAGAACATTTGCATCACTCCAGAAAATAAATAAAATAAAAAATCTCATACATACTGTGGTAGTTAGATTCAGTTGTCAACTTGGCCAGGTGAAGGCACCTTGTTCTGTTGCTGTGGACATGAGCCAATGGTACGTGAACTTCATCTGTTGCTGATTTACATCTGCAGTTGGCTAGGAGGCGTGCCTGCTGCAATGAAGGACGTTTGACTTAATTGGCTGATGCTTTTAAATGAGAGAGCATAATGTAGCACAGCTCAAGCAGCTCGTACCTCACCTCAGCACTCACAGCTCAGCTCAGGCCTTTGGAGATAAAGAAAGAAATCACCCCAGGGAAAGTTGTTGGAACCCAGCCTGGAGAGAAGGCCAGCAGAGATCACCCTGTGCCTTCCCACATAAGAAAGAACCTCAGTGGAAAGTTAGCTGCCTTTCCTCTGAAGAACTAACGAAATAAATCCCCTTTTATTAAGAGCCAATCCATTTCTGGTGTGTTGCATTCTGGCAGCTAGCAAACTAGAACATACCCCTTACTCCTCCCTCCCATTGACCACTAGTATTTCTATCTACCCAGTATATTTTAACCTTTGTTCCCCTTATTATTTGTTTATTTTTATCCATATGTTTTAGTCATCTGTACATACCCTAGATAAATGGAGCATCATGCAGAAGATTTTCCCAATCACACAGTAACATTGTAAAAGCTATGTCATTATACAATCATCTTCAAGAAACATGGTTACTGGAACACAGCTCTACAGTTTCAGGTACTTCCCTCCAGCCACTCCAACACACCATAAACTAAAAAGGGGATCTCTATATAGCACATAAGAATAACCTCCAGAATAACCTTTTGAAATCTCTCAGCCACTGACACTTTATTTTGTCTCATTTCTCTCCTCCCCCTTTTGGTTAAGAAGATTTTCTCAATTTCTTGTTGCTCTCATCCCAGGATTTATGTCCCACGTTGTCAGGGAGATTTCTACCCCTGGAAGTCATGTCCCACATAGCAGGGGAGAGCAGTGTGTTCACTTGTGTGTCAGCTTAGAGAGAGAGAGAGAGAGACCACAACTGAGCAACAAAAGGGTTGGGGGTGACTCTTAGGCCTGATTTTAGGTAGGCTTAGCCTTTTCCTTTGCAGGAATGTTTCATAGGGGCAAAGCCCAAGATTGAGGGCTTGGCCTGTTGATTTGGTTGTCCCCACTGCTTGTGAGAATGTCAGAAATTCTCCAAACGGGGAAGCTGAGTATTTCCTCCTTTCTCCCCAGTTCCCCCAGGGGACTTTGCAAATATTTCTTTATTCATTGCCCCAATCACTCTGGTATTTATCAAGGTATCACACTAACCTGGACAAACCAACAAAATCTCATGCCCTATTCAAGATTCCCTGCACTTATGGTGTTCAACTAAACTAACCATATAAGTTACATTAGGAAATGCACTACCCAAAATATAAATTTTGCACCAAATAAACATCTCTTCCTTTAGTCTCACACAGAAGCTGAAGTTCTAAGATATGAACGATATCATCCTTTACCCAGTCTTCTGATGTATTTTAGTCCTATCCAGATCATCTTCATTCATATGTCTAATTGATGTCTGATCACTTTTTTAACTTTTTAAACAGTTCCTGTATGGGGTAATGCCCACTTTCATAGCTTCAGAACTCTGACTCTGAGTCTCAGGTGTCACATAAATACCCAAAGTTTCTGGGAAAGACCATATTATATACAAATAGTTCAGTATCTCAGAATTAAGAATTAACAGTCATACCTCCTGAATATATGTGACTGCTGTAATAGCTTGCAATCTAGGACCCTTTACAATAAGCCCCAACCTAATAATCCACGCTCTTGACTTTAGTTCACTGAATTTTTATATTATAGTTAGTCCAAATAATTGAGGCACGATAATATTTGACTTTTTGTTCCTGATATTTCATTCACCATACAGCTCTTAAGATTTGTTCATCTTGTTGCATGCCTCACAACTTCAGTCCTTCTTGTTGCCACTCAGTAGTTCATTCTATGTTGTACCTTCCGTTCCTCAGACGTTGTACCCTTAGGCCACCTCCATCCATTGTGAACCACGAACATTGTCAGTATCAACACCAGTGTGTAAATGTCCATTCATGTCCCCACACTCAGTTCCTCCAGGTATATACCTAGCAACGGGGTCTCAGGATCATATGGCAACTCCACATCTAGCCTCTTGTGGAACCACCGCACTGCTCTCCAAGGGGTGCACCTCTCATTTCCCTACTGACAGTGAATAGGAACATCTCTTTCTCTGCATTTGCTCTAGCACTTGTTTCTCTCTGACCATTTCAAAATAGTTTTATTCACACATCATACAATCCAATCTAAGTAAATAGCCATGCCTTCACCACCATACTCTGTCTGAAGACATTTCCTTTTCTTCCACAAAGAATCCATACCCCTTTCCTAATCCCCCACCTGTGGACATTTAGTTTTGGCATAATGGCTTTGTTACATTCAGTGGAAGCATATTACAGTGTTACTGTTGACTATAGACCCTAGCTTACATTGATTCTACTTTTTCCCATATACCATCTATTTTCAACACCCTGACATTCTTTTGTTCTGCCTCCTGCAAAAACATTTTTTAATTTGTACATTTAATCACCATCATTGTACACTCTAAGCTTTCCAAAATTATACCGTCACAGTCTTTATCCTCTATCCTACCTCCTAATTTCATAAGTGCCCCCAGCCCTTCTCCCTCAGCCATACTCACATTTAGCTTAATTCAGTGTACTTACATTATTGCACTACAATCAGGTAGTATTGTACTATCCATATCTGAATTTTTACAATCAATCTTGTTTCACAATCTATATTATTTCAGTACCAATTACCCAATTTCTACCCTATTTCTATCTTCTGATAACCTGTGTTCTTAACTGAAATTCTCCAAGTTAGTTCACATCAGTGAAACCATACAGTATTTGTCCTTTTTTTTCTGACTAATTTCACTCAGCATAATGTCCTTATGGCCCATCCATGCTTCATGACTTTATTCTAAGACCAAACTTCTTAACATGATTTACAAAACCTTGCATTATCTGGCTCCTTCATATCTGTCTTCCTCACTCACTGTGCGTTATCCGAACTTGGTCTTTTTATTCTGCTCATCTTAAGAACCAAGCACCTTCCTATCTTAAGGCTTTTTAACATGCTGTCCCTTTTGTCTTAGTTTCCTAGCTGCAATCACAAATACCCCAAAATGGGTTAGCTGAAACAACAGGAATTGACTGGCTCGTGGTTCCGGGATTAGAAATCCAAATTAAGTTTCCAGCAAAGCAATGCTTTCTCCCTGTAGCCTGTGGCTTTCTGGGGCTCACTGCTGAAGATCCTCGGGTCCTTGGTTTCTCTGTCACATGGTGATCAATGGTAGCATCTTCTCCTTTCTCTTCTCGGTTCCATTGACTTCGGCTTCCGTTCCTCCATATGGCTTTCTCTTCCTATTAATGAATTTCTTCTGTTTATGAAGGATTCCAGTAATCTGAATTAAGACCCATCTTGTTTCTAAATTGGCCATACTCTAACTAAAATTAAATCTTCAAAAAGTCCTATTTACAAAGGGTTCACACCTGCAGGAATGGATTAAAATTAAGAACATGTTTTTATGTGGTACATAATCCAACCTACCACACCCTCTGAATAGAAAACTCATCTTTCCCTTTTCAACTGGCCAATTCCAATTGATCTTCATGCCTATCTTTGTGTGTATGTGTGTGAAAAATAACATATATAAAAAAGCAATAAATTTTAAAGCACAGCGAAATTAGTTATAGAACAGATTTCAGAGTTTGGTATGAGTTACAGTTCCACAGTTTTGGGTTTTTTTTTTTTTTTTTAGCTACTCCAAGACACTAGAGACTAAAAGAAATATCAATATAATGATTCAGCAGTCATACTCATTTGACAGATCCTATCTTCTCTATTATAACTTCACCTTCTCCTTTCATCTTTCTTCCAGTCTTTATGGGTATTTGGGCTATGCCTATTCTAACTTTGTCATGTTAGAAAGGGCTGTCGATAATATGGGGTAGGGGGATGGAACTATCTGATGTTCTGGAGAGGCTGGATCCTCTGGCTTTCAGGATTTATCTAGCCTAGGAACCCATTTGGAGGTTTTAGTTTTCTGGAAAGCAATAATAGTGTATGGAAACTTTGTAGAATATCAGAAAGAGCCAGGTATTCTTTAGGGTTGGCAGAAATTGTCTTGGTTGGGGTTTGGCAAAACATGTTAGATAGCAATATCTAGCTGAAGTTTGCATAACATTAGATTCCAGAATAGCTTCTCAAACCTATTTGAACTCTCTCAGCCACTGACACATTATTTTGCCACAACACTTTTCCCTCTTTTGGTCGGGAAGACATTGTTGATCCCATAGTGCCGGGAAACAGGCTCATCCCTGGGAGTCATATCCCACACTGCCAGGGAGATTTTCATGCCTGGATGTCATTTCCCACATAGGGGAGGAGGCAATTTTACTTGCAGAGGTGGGCTTAGAGAGAGAGAGGTCACATCTGAGCAACAAAAGAGGTCCTCTGGAACTAACTGATAGGCATAACTATAGGTAGGCTTAGCTTTTCTGCTTCATAAATAAGCTTCACAAGAACAAGCCTCAAGTTCTTAGAAGTCTATTGACATAGAAGTCCTTAATGTTTTGAGACAGTATCAGGGGTTTCCCCAATGGGAAAATTTAATAGTTTCAGATTTCTTCTCCTATCCCTCAAGGGACTTTGCCAATACTTTTCGATTGTCTGCCTAACATACTCTGGGATGTATCCGGGGATTACATTAAGCTACACGGAATTACAAGTTCTCATTCCCATTCTGGGTTCCATGTGTTTGGGTTGTTTAAATGAACTATCCAGACAGGTTGAGTTAGATTATGTGCTACGGAAAATTTAGGTTTTGGACAAAATAAACCTCTCTTCCTTTGGTCTCATGGAGTAGAAGAAAGTTCTAAAATACAGACAACATCTTCCTTAATTCTGTATTCTGATTTACCTTAGTCCTGACCTGATTGACTTTCTCCTTATCTCTAATTTAAGCCTGATCTTTTTTTTTTCCAATTATTTTAACAGTTGTTGGATGTGGCAATACTGCCTTTCAGACCCTCAGAACTCCAACTCTGAGTCTTAAGTGTCACACAGGTGCCCCAACTTCCAGGGAAATACCAGGTGATGCAGATATAGCACAACCTCTCAAAATCTAGAAATAACAATTATAGCTTTGGAATAAATGTGACTGCTATAAAACCTTACTATCTAGGACCCAATTTTCTTATAAGTATTTTCTAAATGCGAGCATACAATATTTGCTCTCTTGTTTTTGGATTAATTTATATCAGATAATGTCCCCCAGGTTCATTCATGTAGTTGCATGCCTAACAACTTTGTTTCTTTCTGTAGCAGCACAATATTCTATCATATACACCATTGTTCACGAACCTTTCCCAGTCAGTGTATCCTTCAGACACATGCATTCATTAGGCATCATGTATAATGTCCAAAGTCAATCGTCCATGTTGTACATTATCCTCACTTAGTTGTATAATCAACCAAATAGAAAATCGAAACCTCCTCTTAACTCTTGTCCTTTACCCCCAATTATTTACCCCTGGTGTTGCTGTGGTACTGTGGCTGTCTTCTTGTTAAAAAGAGTCCATGGCATGCAACAGTAGTTTTCCCCCTATACCCCAGTATTATTTGCTCTTTGTACAAGATTCATACCTTTGCAGTAGTTCATGCAAGAACTTATTTGTATTTGTAGTGTTAATCAGTGGGATACATGGCCCTCTACAACCCCTTTCAATCATGTTCACCTTCAATATGGCAAAGTTACTTACAGATTCGCTAGTGAAACACCTTCACTTCTATCTATTCCCTTACATTTAAGTTCAACCTCATTAGTTAATTGTTCACCCATCTCTAGATCCCATATATCTCTAGCTCCCCTATATTATGTATTATAAGCCTCTGAGTTTACCTTTACCAGGGTCACAAAAGCAAACACATACAGTATCTCTCCTTTTGTGTCTGGGTCATTTCACTCAACATTATGTTCTCAGGGTTCATCCACGTTGTCATATGCTTCAAGACATCATTTTGTCTGACTGCTGCATAATATTCCTTTGTGTGTATATATATATATATATATATATATATATAGCACATTTTGTTTATCCATTCTCATGTTGATGGGCACTTGGATTCTTTCCATCTTTAGACAATTGTGAATAATGCCATTCTGAACATCGGTGTGCAAATGTCTGTGTGTCACTGTTTTCAGCTCTTCTAGGTATATACTGAGTAATGGTACTGCTGGGTCATAAGGCAACTTCATAATTAGTTTTCTAAGGAACTGCTCAACTGTCTTCCATAGTGGCTGTACCGTTATACATTCCCACCAGCAGTGCATAAGTGTCCCAGTTTCTCCACATCCTCTCCAACATCTGAGTTTCCTGTCTGTTTAATAGCAGCCATTCTTATAGGTGTGAGGTGGTATCTCATTGTAGTCTTGATCTGCATTTCTCTTATAGCTAATGAAAATGAACATCTTATTTTAGCCATCTGTATTTTGTTTTAGTAAAAATGTCTTTTTATATCTTTGGCCCATTTTATAATTGGGTTGCTTGTTCTTTTGTTATTGAGTTGTATGATTCCTTTATGTATATAGGATATTAAACCTTATCCAATATGTGATTTTCAAATATTTTCTCTCATTGAGTTGGCTGCCTCTTCACCTTTTTGACAAAGTCTTTTGAAACACAAATACATTTGATTTTGAGGAGTTGCCAATATTTTTTTCTTTTGTTGCTTTGCTTTGGGTGTAAAGTTTAGGAAGCTACCTCCTGTTAGTAGGTCTTGAAGATGTTTCCCTATATTTTCTTTTAGGAGTTTTATGGTACTGGCTCTTATATTTAGGTCTTTGATCCACTTTGAGTTAGTTTTTCTATAGGGTGTAAGGTAAGGGTCCTCTTTCATGTTTTTCTTTGTCTACTGACATCCAGTTCTCCCATACCCATTTATTGAAAAGACTATTTTGCCCCAGTTCAGTGAATTCCTCAAGCCTATTTTAAATGCCACTTTCTCAGGGAAGCCTTCCTCCCTCTGAGACAAATTTAGGTTCATCTATTACATAGTGTCACAGTAAAAAAAAGCCGTTAATTTTCCTTTATGGCATTTATGATATTTATAATAAATTTTTGTTTAATAACTTGAAGGAAAGGACCATATTTGCCTTTTTCACATCGTACCTATTAGAGCTGTCCATAAATATTTTTGAGTGATCGAAAAAATAGATGGGATTCCTAGAAAAATAGTAAAGTTGTATGCTCAACAACCTATACAATAATTAAAGTAATAATCTAGGTGCTCCCAAATATTTTTTAACCTTTTTTATCTTTAACTTTTTTATTTATAGTATAACATATATACAAAGCAAAGAAATAAAAAGAAGCAATAGTTTTCAAAGCACTCCTCAATAAGTAGTTACAGGACAGATCCCAGAGCATGTCATGGGCTGCATCATATGAGATTTTAACTTCTAGCTGCTCCAGAACATTGGATGCTAGAAGGAAGAAATACTTTTTATCATCACAATCAACTTTTTTTGTGTGTGAAAAATACCATATATACAAAAAAGCAATAAATTTCAAAGCACAGCACAACAGTTAGTTGTAGAACAGATTTCAGAGTTCAGTATGGTTTACAATTCCACAATTTTAGTAAAAACTTCTAGCTGCTCTAAGATACTGGACTCTAAAAGAAATATCAGTATAATGATTCAGCAATCATGCTCATTTGTTAAACCTTCTCTGTATAATTCCAACTACCTCCTCTGACCTTTCTCCCACTTTTTAGGGGTATTTGGCTATGCCCATTATAACTTTTTCATGTTGTAAAGGGCTGTCAATAATATGGGGTAGGGGGATGGAATTAGTTGATGTTCTGGAGAGCCTGGTTCCTCTAGGTTTTAGGACTTATCTTGTCCAGGGACTCATCTGGAGGTTATAAGTTTCTGGAAAGCTACCCAAGTGAATGAAACCTTTGTAGAATCTTATATATTGCCCGAGGTATTTTTTAAGATTGACTGGAATGGTTTTGGTTGGGGATGATAAGTAGCAATGTCTAACTGAAGCTTGCATAAGAGGGACCTCCAGAGTAGCCTCTTGACTCTATTTCAACTCTCTCAGCCTCTGATACCTTACTTATTACACTTCTTTCCCCCCTTTTGGTCAGGATGGCATTGTTGATCCCATGGTGACAGGGCCAGGCTCATCCCTGGGAGTCATGTCCCACATAGTGGGGAGGGTAACAATTTGACTTTGAGAGTAGGGCTTAGAGAGAGAGAGGCCACATCTGAGCAACAAAAGAGGTCCTCTAGAGATAACTCTTAGGCATACTATAGGTAGGCTAAGCTTAACAAGAGCAAGCCACAAGATCAAGGGCTTAGCCTAGCTCCCAAATATTTGCATGATTGGGCTAACATAGAGAAGTGGATAGAAGAGCAAGGAAAGATCCACCCCTCCCTCTGGCTATTCATAACCTAGACTATGGCCTACTTCTCCTTACAATGGGCCTTATGTCCTCTGAATACATACCTAACAATGGTATTGCTGGATCATATGGCAATTCTATACTTAGCTTCCTGAGGAACCGCCAAACTGCCTTCCACAGCAGTTGTACCACTTTACTTGCCCACCAACAGTGGATAAGTGTGCCTCTTTCTCCACATCCTCTCCAGCACTTGTTTTCTGCTTTTTTGATAATGGCTGTTCTGGTGGGTGTGAGATGATATCTCATTGTGGTTTTGGTTTGCATTTTCCTAATAGCCAGGGAAGTTGAGCATCTTTTCATGTACCTTTTAGCCATTTGTATTTCCTCTTCTGAGAGGGTCTGTTCATGTCTTTTGTCCATTTTTAATTGGATTGTTTGTCTTTTTGTTGTTAAGTTAAACAATCTCCTTATATATTCTGTATACTAGACCCTTATCTGATATGTGCTTTCCAAATATTGTCTCCCATTGTGTATGCTGCCTTTTTACTTTCTTGACAAAGTTCTTTGATGCACAAAAGTGTTTAATTTTGAGGAGTTTTCATTTATCTATTTCTTTCTTCAATGCTTGTGCTTTGGGTGTAAGATCTAGGAAATTGCCTCCTATTCCAAGTTTTATATTTCCCTATATTTTCTTCTGGAAGTTTTATCTTCTTAGCTCTATATATTTAGGTTTTTGATCCGTTTTGAGTTCATTTTCATATAGGGTGTGAGATATGGATCCTCTTTCATACTTTTGCATGTGGATAACCAGTTCTCCAAGCACCATTTATTGAACAGACTGTTCGATCCCAGGTGGGTTGGCTTGACTGCCTTATCAAAGATCAATTGTCCATAGATGAGAGGGTCTATATCTGAACACTCTATTTGATTCCATTGGTCTATATATCTATCTGTATGCCAGTACCATGCTGTTTTGACCACTGTAGCTTCGTAATATGCCTTAAAGTCAGGTAGTGTGAGACCTCTGACTTCATTTTTCTTTCTCAAGATATTTTTAGCTATTTGGGGGTACCCTGACCTTCCAAATAAATTTGGTTATTGGATTTTCTATTTCTGAAAAGTAAGTTTTTCAGATTTTAATTGGTATTGCATTGAATCTACGAATCAATTTATGTAGAATTGTCATCTTAACTGTATTTAGGCTTTCAATCCATGAACATAGTATGCCCTTCAATTTATTTAGGTCTTCTGTGATTTCTTTTAGCAATTTCTTGCAGTTTTTTTTTTTTTTTTGGTATAGGTCTTTTGTATCCTAAGTTAAATTTATTGCTAAATATTTTATTCTTTTGGTTGCAATTGTAAATGAAATTTTTTTCTTGATTTCCACCTCAGATTTCCCATTACAAGTGTATAGAAACACTACAGATTTTTGAGTGTTGATCTTGTAACCTGCCAATTTGCTGTACTCATTTATTAGCACTGGTAGTTTTGCTGCGGTTTTTTCAGGGTTTTCGACATTTGCATCATATCATCTGCAAACAGTGAGAGTTTTACTTCTTCCTTTCCAATTTGGATGCCTTTTATTTCTTCTTTTTGTCTAACTGCTCTGGCTAGAACTCTCAACACAATGGTGATAGCGGACATCCTTGTCTTATTCCTGATCTTAGGTGAAAAGCTTTCAGGCTTCCCATTGAGGATAATGTTAGCTGTGGGTTTTTCATATATTCCCTTTACCATATTGAAGAAGTTCCCTTCTAATCCTATCCTTTGAAGTGTTTTCATCAAGAAAGGATGTTGAATTTTGTCAAATGCCTTTTCTGCATCAATCAAGACGATCATGTGGTTTTTCTGCTTTAATTTGTTGATATGCAGTATTACATTCATTGATTTTGTTATGTTGAACCATCCTTGCATACTTGGAATAAATCCCACGAGTCCTGGTGTATAATTCTTTTAATGTGCTGCTGAATTCAATTCGCAAGAATTTTGTGAAGGGTTTTTGCATCTATATTCATAAGAGAGATTGGTCTGTAGTTTTCTTTTTTTGTAATATCTTTGTCTGGCTTTGGTATGACAGTGATGTTGGCTTCCTAGAATAAGTAGGTAGCCTTCCCTCCTCTTCAATTTTTTTTGAAGAGTTTGAGCAGGATTGGTACTAATTCTTTCTTGAATGTTTGGTAGAATTCACATGTGGTCCTGCACTTTACTTTTGGGGGAGCTTCTTGATGACTGATTCAATTTCTTTACTTGTGTTTTACTGAGGTCCTCTATTTCTTCTCGAGTCAATGTTGGTTGTTCGTACATTTCTAGGAAGTAGTCCACTTCATCTACTTTGTCTAATTTATTAGCATAAAGTTGTTTATAGTATCCTCTCATTACCTCCTTTATTTCTGTGGGGTCAGTGGTTATGTCTCCTCTTCCATTTCTGATTTTATTTATGTGCATCCTCTCTTTTTCTTTTTGGTAAGGGTCCATCAATTCTGTTGATTTTCTCAAAGAACCAATTTCTGGTCTTGTTGAGTTTCTCAATTGCTTTCATGCTCTCAATTTCATTTATTTATGCCCTAATCTTCATTATTTCTTTCCTTTTGCTTGCTTTGGGGTTAGTTTGCTGTTCTTTCTCTAGTTCTTCCAAGTGAAAAATTAATTCCTTGATTTTTGCTCTTCTTTTCTGATATATGCATTTAAGGCAAGAAGTTACACTCTTAGCACCGCCTTTGCTGCATCCCATAATTTTTTTATATTCATCATCATGATAATTTCTTAGAACACTTGCATCAGTTCAGAAAAGGAAAGAAAAAGATAACAGAAAAAAATTCATACATACCATACCCCTTACCCCTCCCTTTCATTGATCTCTAGCATTTCAATCTACCAAATTTATTTTAACATTTGTTCCCCCTATGATTTATTTATTTTTAATCCTTATGTTTTACTCATTTGTACATACCATAGATAAAAGGAGCATCAGACACAAGGTTTTCACAATCACACAATCACATTGCGAAAGCTATATCATTATACAATCATCTTCAAGAAACATGGCTACTGGAACACAGCTTTATGTTTTCAGTCAATTCCTTCCAGCCTCTCCATTACACCTTAACTAAAAAAGTGATATCTATATAATGCATAAGATAACCTCCAGGATAACCTCTAAACTCTGTTTGGAATCTCTCAGCCATTGACACTTTATTTTGTCTCATTTCGCTCTTCCCTCTTTCAGTTGAGAAGGTTTTCTCAATCCCTTGTGCATCCAATAAATTTTGATATGTTGCATTTTCATTTACATTTGCCTCGAGATATTTACTGATTTCTCTTGTAATTTCTTCCTTGAGCCACTGATTGTTTACAAGTGTGTTGTTGAGCCTCCATATATTTGTGAAATTTTTGGTCCTCTGCCTATTATTGATTTCCATCTTCATTCCTTTATGATCCAAAGAAAGTGTTTTGTACGATTTCAATCTTTTTAAATTTATTGAGACTTGCTTTATGGCCTGGCATATGGTCTATCCTTGAGAACGATCCATGAGCACCTGAGGAAAAGGTGTATACTGCTGTTATGGAGTGCAATGTTCTATGAATATCTGTTAAGTCTATTTTGTTTCATGTGGTATTCAAATTCTCTGTTTCTTTATTGATCCTCTATCTAGATGTTCTGTCCATTGATGAAAGGGGGGAATTGAGGTCTCCGACTATTGTGGTAGATTTGTCTATTTCTCTTTTCAGTATTTTCAGTGTTTGCCTCATGTATTTTGGAGCACTCTGGTTTGGTGCATAAATATTTATGATTGTTATGTCTTCTCGTTGAATTGTTCCTTTTATTAACACATAGTGCCTTTCTTAGTCTCTTTTAATTGTTTCACATTTGAAGTCTAATTTGTCAGATATTAGTATAGTGACTCCTGCTTTTTTCTGATTGTTATTTGTATGAAATATCTTTTCACGACCTTTCACTTTCAACTTATTTTTGTACTTGGGTCTAATTTGCATCTCCTGTAGACAGTGTATAGATGGGTCCTGTTTTTTTAATCCATTCTGCTAGTCTATGTCTTTTGATTGGGGTGTTTAATCCATTAACATTTAGTGTTATTACTGTAAGGGAAGAGCTTTCTACTACCATTTTGCCTTTTGGATTTTATATGTCATATCTATTTTTTTTCTCCATTTACCTTTACTGATAGTCTTCATTTCTACACTCTCCTCCACACCTCTCTCCTGTCTTTTCCTATCTGCCTCTAGGGCACCCTTTAATATTTCTTGCAGAGCCAGTCTCTTGGTCACAAATACTCTAAGTGATTTTTTTGTGTGAAAATGTTTTAATTTCCCTGTCATTTTTGAAGGACAATTTTGCTGGATATAGTATTCTTGGTTGGCAGTTTTTCTCTTTTGGAATCTTAAATATATCATACCACTGTCTTCTTGCCTCTATGGTTTCTGCTGAGATATCCACACATAGTCTTATTGGGCTTCCTTGCTGTGATGGATTGCTTGTCTCTTGCTGCTTTCAAAATTATCTTTCTCTTTGACATCTGACACTCCAATTAGTAAGCATTTTGGAGTATGTCTGTGTGAATCTATTCTGTTTGAGTTATGCTGCACTTCTTGGATCTGTAATTTTAAGTCTTTCATAAGAGTTGGGAAATTTTCAGTGATAATTCCCTCCATTAGTCTTTCTCCTCCTTTTCCCTTCTATTCTTCTGGGACACCCACAACACGTATGTATATTCATGCACTTCATGTTGTCATTTAATTCCCTAAGTACCTGCTCATATTTTTCCATTCTTTCCCTTATATTTTCTTTTGCTTGTCAGATTTCAGATGTCCTGATCTCCAGTTCACTAATACTTTCTTCTCTTTGAAATCTAATGTTGTAGGTTTCCATTGTTTTTTTTTATCTCCTCTACTGTACCTTTTGTTCCCATAAATTCTGCAATTTGTTTTTTCAGACTTTTAATTTCTTCTTTTTGTTCATCCTTTGCCTTCTTTATACCCTCCCTCAACTTGTTGATTTCATTTTTGATCAGATTTTCCATGCCTGTTCGCACATCCTGAATTAGTTGTTTCAACTCCTGTATCTCATTTCAGTTGTTGGTTTGTTCCTTTGACTGGGCCGTATCTTCAATTTTCTTAGCATGACTTGTTATCTTTTACTGGCATTTAGGCATCTGATTTCCTTAACTAGTTTATTCTGGAAATTGTTTTCACTCTTTTACCTAGGATTTTCTTGCTGGATGGCTTTGTTCTCTATCTGTTCTTTGGCATTCAGTTCAGCTTATTCTAGACCTCTAGCATAGGTTTTGTTTAACAGATCGGAATTTTTCAGTTCTTGATTTCCTGTTTCTTGCCCTGATTATATGGAGCCTTTTTTTTCCTTAGGAGGGTCTACTTAGATATTATAGACCCTTGTCAGATTTTCCAGACCAGACTGGCCTCCTCTTAGGAGGAAAGAGTCACCTGCATCAGTTTTCCCTGAGGGTGAGACCCAGCAGGTTGACAGACTTTCCTATGAAGCCTCTAGACTCTGTACTTTTCCTTTCCTGCCTAGTATGTGGTGTTTGTTCTGCCTGTAGTTTCCCACCAGCATCAAGTGGTGTGATGCCTTTAACTTCAGAAGACATTCCCAGCTTGGGATGTGATTGAGACAGAGGAGAGGTTGTAGGCTTTAATTGCTTCAGTTTTCTAGTCTCTGGGGTCTGAATTCCTTGAGGGAGGGATTCCACCTCAGCTGGGCCCCACCCCACTCCTGAGGAAGGTAGAGCCTCCAGCGAATTAATTCCTTTCACCTGACCAGCCTTTTGTCTCTCAGAGAAGCTTAATTCTGCCCATGCCTGGGCAGTTGGAGCCTGAGAGGCCTTGCAGTTCTATTTAAAGTGCAGATAAATAGTAGAAACAAAGTAAAAAAAAATTCTTTTCAGAGCAGGACCCCCATTCCTCAGGTTTGTTAATCAAGAGCTTAAGTTGGCACGTTGTTCTATGTATGTCTAGGTTCTATGTGCCCCCCCCCCTTTTGGGGGGGGTCCATCCCTTTTCAAGTATTTTGTGCTGTCTGATCCAAAAAACCTGTTTTTTCAGTGGTTTTTTTTTTTCCCCATCAGCCCTGCCCCTTCTGTGCCAGGGCAAAAAGTAGTACCTTTAGGTCTTATTTGAGGTTTATCTGAGCTGAGGGCCTATTTTCAGTAGTCGGAATTGTTAATTAATTCTGCAGGTGGAGTTTGGTTGAGCTAAGCCCCTGATGCTAGTAAAGTCTCTTTCCTTTCCCCTCTGGGAACCAGCCTGTGGGGTAGGGGCATCAACCTCCACATCTTGGGGGGCTTACAGTTCTGTACTGAATCGCAGCTGGTCCACCTTGTCCAGACTGCTGTATGCTGTGTGTCTGGTCACTGAAGTGGCCCCAGCAGTCATTATGTACTGTTTCTGGTTATTTACTAGCTGCTATGGAGGACGAACTAAATTCCACACCTCACTAAGCCACCAACTTGGAACTAAAAATCTCTTTCATTTCTTCTCTTTCGTTTTCCATTTCATTTCCCTTTCCCTTCTTCTTCCTCTTCCCCATTTCCTTTCCTTTCTGTTCTTTTCCTTTCCTCTCCTCTCCTCTCCCTTCCTATGAATATGCAATTCCCCTGTATCATTGTTGAATGACTTCTCCTTTTCTCGCTGATCTGCAGTGTTACATCTTTTCTATATCAAAGTGTGGATCTATTACTGGGCTCTCTACATTTCTATCTCTGCACCAATATTACAATGTTTCAGTGATTTGTACTGTAATGAGTCTTGATATCTGGTGGCACTATTCCTTCAACTTTATTCTTCTATAGGCATGCCCTCGCTATCTTTGGTCCTTTGCTTTTACATATAAATTTTTAAAAAGCCTGTCAGGTTTCATGAAAACATAACTGAGATTTCAGTTAGAATTGCACCGACTCTATAAATCAATTTGAGGAGGAGTCCTCCTGTTCATGAACATAGCTATCTCTCCATTTTATATTTAATTTCAATATAGTTTTAAATTTTCCGCATGTACATCTTTTATTATACTTATTTCTAAGGCACCTTATTGTTTTTGTTGCTGTTGTAAATGGCGAACACTTTAAATTGTTTTCTAATTGTCTGTTGATGTATGATGCTAATGTTGTATGGCAATGCCATTTTTAAAATATTGTTTGTATATATCCAGCCATCATGCTAAATTCTCTTATTTCTAATAATTTACCTGTAATTTTACACTGCATATTATGGTCTTATGTCAGTCAGTATCATAACCTCTCCTCTAAATAATATCAGGGTCTTAGAGCACATTAAATCCAATCACCTCTTCCTTAATTTGCTTGCTATTTTTGGCCCCTGTATTAGTTCTGTCCTTTTTGTAAACTTGTAAGTTAGACATCATTATTATTTCTTGAATCTCAGACTGACCTTCAGGTATCACATTGTTCTGCTGGGTTTTTATTACAAAAATTTAGTTTTCATATCAAGAAGTTCCATTTTCCCCAAAATCTGTCTGTTTATTCCTAATAATATCTCACTAAGATGCTCAGTATTGCTTGCTAAGCTTTGTGATTGCATCCTTTATTTCTTTAAACATTTTGTATATAACTGTTTTGTATTCTGTATCTAACAGTTTCAATATCTGTATCTTTTAAGTGTCTAGATCTCTTTTATATTTTCCAGTTGACCCGCCCTTATAGTGGCATGTTTCTTTTATTGTTTGAATTGTATGCTCATTGCTTGATTTTACACTATGGGAGTCCTGTGTGTCTTGTTTCCAGAGGAGATTTGCTTCTTCTTCAGCAAATGGTCATGAGGTACCATTCTCTCAGAGCCTTTTAACCCAGTGGGCCTCAGCTCAGTCAAAGAGATCCAAGCTCAATTTCTCTATTTGCACTGGTCCAAGGCTTATTATCTTGATAGCAAGTTCTGCTGTAGCCATCTGCCTCCTCTAAAGTGAGTGCCACCCATATTGGCTGTCCAGCACTCACACCCAGTTCCCTGTTCTTCCAACTTCATCATAGATTTTATTTGTTTTGTCCGGGGAATGTCCCTTATAGAGCTTCTCTGCCTCTTATGCAACCAGTAGTTTCTCTAAGATCTCTAATATAGTATTCTTTTGGAAGACAGGTTGTGTATATGTGTGTGAGTGTGTATGTGTGTGTTGACTTAACCTGGAACCTGATTTATTGTCAGAGCACAGTTCTCAGGAATTTATCAATTGTCTTGATTTTCTCCCTTTGATTTTATTTATTTATTTATTTATTTAATTTCAAACAAACACTCCCTCTCCTCTCTCCATCCCCTGGAAACCTCTAATATGCTTTTTATCTGAGAATTTGCTATTTCTAGTCATCTCTTATAAGTGATATCATACAATGTTTGTCCCCATGTGCCTTGCTTATTTCACTAAGAATAATGTTTTCAAGGTTCTTCAATGTTGCAATGTATCTCATAACTTCATTCTTTTTATGGCTGAATAATATTCCATTGTGCATATGCCCCACATTTTTTAATCCATTCATATATTCAGGGATACTTGGATTGTTTCTAGCTTCTGGCTGTTGGGAATAATGCTGCTATAAACGTTGGTGTACAAGTGTCTCTTTGTGACTCTAGTATTTTTTTTTAATGTGACTCTGTTTTCACTCTGAGTATATACCTAGAAGTGGAATTGTCATGTCATATGCTAAATCTATATTCAACCTTTTGAGGAACCACCATATTGTTTTCCATAGTGCCTGCACCATTTTACATTGCTACCAACAATACACTAGAGTTCCACTTTCTCCACATCCTTTCCAACTCTTTCTATTTCTTTTTTTTTAATAATAAATAATAATCAAAAAGTATTGGCAGAGGGGAGGTGGGGCCAAGATGGTGGCTTAGTAAGGTACGTGCGTCTTAGTTCCTCCTCCAAAGCAACTACTAGGTGAACTGAAACAGTGCAGAACAGCTCCCAGGGCCACAGCACGGAATGGACACACAGCGTACCCCAGTCTGGACTGGCTAGTCTGACTGCGAGACTCGGCTGCGGTGAGATCCCCAAGCGGCACGTGATTTCCTGAGCAGCGGCAGCTGTGGCGGCCGGAGCTCCTCCCTCCCTCCTTCCCGGGTCGGCTGAGAGTCTCGGAGAGGCAAGTTTCCCAAGCCGAGGCGGCCGGCGCCCCTCTTTTGCGGGCAGCTTCCTGGTCCGGCTACGAGTCTCAGATCAGAGGGCTACCCAAGCCGCGGTGGCCCTCCCCCATGGGCAGCTTCCTGGTCCGGTGGGGAATTCCACAGGCCGCGGCGGCCGGTGACCGACGCCCCTCCCCCGCGGGCGACTTCCTGGTCCGGTGGCGAATTCCCCAGGCCCGCTGCAGCCGGCGACCAGCCACAGGGTCCCCTCAAGCCGCGGCGGCTGACGCCCCCACCACGCGCAGCCCCCCGAACCAACGGACAGAACTGGATCGGAAATCCCCAGGCCGCAGAGATCGGTGACCGGGGGGATCCCTTCCAAACACGTGAGACAAACGTGTGCCACGCGCGCCACCTACTGGGCAGGATAAGAAAAACAGAACCCAGAGATTTCACAGAAAAATCTTACAACCTTGTTGGGTCTGACACCCAGGGAAATCTGACTAAATGCCCAGACGCCAGCAGCAGAAGATAACGGTCCATGCTCAGAAGATTGAGAATATGGCCCAGTCAAAGGAACAAACCAATAGTTCAAATGAGATACAAGAGCTGAGACAACTAATGCTGAATATACGAACAGAAATGGAAAACCTCTTCAAAAATGAAATCGATAAATTGAGGGAGGACATGAAGAAGACATGGGCTGGACATAAAGAAGAAATAGAAAAACTGAAAAAACAAATCACAGAACTTATGGAAGTGAAGGATAAAGTAGAAAAGTTGGAAAAAACAATGGATACCTACAATGATAGATTTAAAGAGACAGAAGATAGAATTAGTGATTTGGAGGATGGAACATCTGAATTCCAAAAAGAAACAGAAACCATCGGGAAAAGAATGGAAAAATTTGAGCAGGGTATCAGGGAACTCAAGGACAATATGAACCGCACAAATATACGTGTTGTGGGTGTCCCAGAAGGAGAAGAGAAGGGAAAAGGAGGAGAAAAACTAATGGAAGAAATTATCACTGAAAATTTCCAAACTCTTATGAAAGACCTAAAATTACAGATCCAAGAAGTGCAGCACACCCCAAAGAGATTAGACCCAAATAGGTGTTCTCCAAGACACTTAGTAGTTAGAATGTCAGAGGTCAAAGAGAAAGAGAGGATCTTGAAAGCAGCAAGAGAAAAACAATCCATCACATACAAGGGAAACCCAATAAGACTATGTGTAGATTTCTCAGCAGAAACCATGGAAGCTAGAAGACAGTGGGATGATATATTTAAATTACTAAAAGAGAAAAATTGCCAACCAAGACTCCTATATCCAGCAAAATTGTCCTTCAAAAATGAGGGAGAAATTAAAACATTCTCAGACAAAAAGTCACTGAAAGAATTTGTGACCAAGAGACCAGCTCTGCAAGAAATACTAAAGGGAGCACTAGAGACAGATATGAAAAGACAGAAGAGAGAGGTATGGAGAAGAGTGTAGAAAGAAGGAAAATCAGATATGATATATATAATACAAAAGGCAAAATGTTAGAGGAAAATATTATCCAAACAGTAATAACACTAAATGTCAATGGACTGAATTCCCCAATCAAAAGACATAGATTGGCAGAATGGATTAAAAAACAGGATCCTTCTATATGCTGTCTACAGGAAACACATCTTAGACCCAAAGATAAACATAGGTTGAAAGTGAAAGGTTGGGAAAAGATATTTCATGCAAATAACAACCAGAAAAGAGCAGGAGTGGCTATACTAATATCCAACAAATTAGACTTCAAATGTAAAACAGTTAAAAGAGACAAAGAAGGACACTATATACTAATAAAAGGAACAATTAAACAAGAAGACATAACAATCATAAATATTTATGCACCGAACCAGAATGCCCCAAAATATGTGAGGAATACACTGCAAACACTGAAAAGGGAAATAGACTCATATACCATAATAGTTGGAGACTTCAATTCCCCACTCTCATCAATGGACAGAACATCCAGACAGAGGATCAATAAAGAAATAGAGAATCTGAATATTACTATAAATGAGCTAGACTTAACAGACATTTATAGGACATTACATCCCACAACAGCAGGATACACCTTTTTCTCAAGTGCTCATGGATCATTCTCAAAGATAGACCATATGCTGGGTCACAAAGCAAGTCTTAACAAATTCAAAAAGATTGAAATCATACACAACACTTTCTCGGATCATAAAGGAATGAAGTTGGAAATCAATAATAGGCGGAGTGCCAGAAAATTCACAAATACGTGGAGGCTCAACAACACACTCCTAAACAACGAGTGGGTCAAAGAAGAAATTGCTAGAGAAATTAGCAAGTACCTCGAGGCGAATGAAAATGAAAACACAACATATCAAAACTTATGGGACGCAGCAAAGGCAGTGCTAAGAGGGAAATTTATTGCCCTAAATGCCTATATCAGAAAAGAAGAAAAGGCAAAAATGCAGGAATTAACTGTCCACTTGGAAGAACTGGAGAAAGAACAGCAAACTAATCCGAAAGCAAGCAAAAGGAAAGAAATAACAAAGATTAGAGCAGAAATAAATGAAATTGAAAACATGAAAACAATAGAGAAAATCAATAAGGCCAGAAGTTGGTTCTATGAGAAAATCAGTAAGATTGATGGGCCCTTAGCAAGATTGACAAAAAGAAGAAGAGAGAGGATGCAAATAAATAAGATCAGAAATGGAAGAGGAGACATAACTACTGACCTCACAGAAATAAAGGAGGTAATAACAGGATACTATGAACAACTTTACGCTAATAAATACAACAATTTAGAGGAAATGGACGGGTTCCTGGAAAGACATGAACAACCAACTTTGACTCAAGAAGACATAGATGACCTCAACAAACCAATCACAAGTAAAGAAATTGAATTAGTCATTCAAAAGCTTCCTAAAAAGAAAAGTCCAGAACCAGACGGCTTCACATCTGAATTCTATCAAACTATCCAGAAAGAATTAGTACCAACTCTCCTCAAACTCTTCAAAAAAATCGAAGCGGAGGGAAAACTACCTAATTCATTCTATGAAGCCAACATCACCCTCATACCAAAACCAGGCAAAGATATTACAAAAAAAGAAAACTACAGACCAATCTCTCTAATGAATACAGATGCAAAAATCCTCAATAAAATTCTAGCAAATCGTATCCAACAGCACATTAAAAGAATTATACATCATGACCAAGTAGGATTCATCCCAGGTATGCAAGGATGGTTCAACATAAGAAAATCAATTAATGTAATACACCATATCAACAAATCAAAGCAGAAGAATCACATGATCATCTCAATTGATGCAGAGAAGGCATTTGACAAGATTCAACATCCTTTCCTGTTAAAAACACTTCAAAAGATAGGAATACAAGGGAACTTCCTTAAAATGATAGAGGGAATATATGAAAAACCCACAGCTAATATCATCCTCAATGGGGAAAAATTGAAAACTTTCCCCCTAAGATCAGGAACAAGACAAGGATGTCCACTATCACCACTATTATTCAACATTGTGTTGGAGGTTCTAGCCAGAGCAATTAGACAAGAAAAAGAAATACAAGGCATCAAAATTGGAAAGGAAGAAGTAAAACTATCACTGTTTGCAGACGATATGATACTATACGTCGAAAACCCGGAAAAATCCACAACAAAACTACTAGAGCTAATAAATGAGTACAGCAAAGTAGCAGGTTACAAGATCAACATTCAAAAATCTGTAGCATTTCTATACACTAGTAATGAACAAGCTGAGGGGGAAATCAAGAAACGAATCCCATTTACAATTGCAACTAAAAGAATAAAATACCTAGGAATAAATTTAACTAAAGAGACAAAAAACCTATATAAAGAAAACTACAAAAAACTGCTAAAAGAAATCACAGAAGACCTAAATAGATGGAAGGGCATGCCGTGTTCATGGATTGGAAGACTAAATATAGTTAAGATGTCAATCCTACCTAAATTGATTTACAGATTCAATGCAATACCAATCAAAATCCCAACAACTTATTTTTCAGAAATAGAAAAACCAATAAGCAAATTTATCTGGAAGGGCAGGGTGCCCCGAATTGCTAAAAACATCTTGAGGAAAAAAAACGAAGCTGGAGGTCTCGCGCTGCCTGACTTTAAGGCATATTATGAAGCCACAGTGGTCAAAACAGCATGGTATTGGCATAAAGATAGATATATCGACCAATGGAATCGAATAGAGTGCTCAGATATAGACCCTCTCATCTATGGACATTTGATCTTTGATAAGGCAGTCAAGCCAACTCACCTGGGACAGAGCAGTCTCTTCAATAAATGGTGCCTAGAGAACTGGATATCCATATGCAAAAGAATGAAAGAAGACCCATCTCTCACACCCTATACAAAAGTTAACTCAAAATGGATCAAAGATCTAAACATTAGGTCTAAGACCATAAAACAGTTAGAGGAAAATGTAGGGAGATATGTTATGAATCTTACAATTGGAGGCAGTTTTATGGACCTTAAACCTAAAGCAAGAGCACTGAAGAAGGAAATAAATAAATGGGAACTCCTCAAAATTAAACACTTTTGTGCATCAAAGAACTTCATCAAGAAAGTAGAAAGACAGCCTACACAATGGGAAACAATATTTGGAAACGACATATCAGATAAAGGTCTAGTATCCAGAATTTATAATGAGATTGTTCATCTCAACAACAAAAAGACAGCCAACCCAATTACAAAATGGGAAAAAGACTTGAATAGACACTTCTCAGAGGAGGAAATACAAATGGCCAAAAGGCACATGAAGAGATGCTCAATGTCCCTGGCCATTAGAGAAATGCAAATCAAAACCACAATGAGATATCATCTCACACCCACCAGAATGGCCATTATCAACAAAACAGAAAATGACAAGTGCTGGAGAGGATGCGGTGAAAGAGGCACACTTATCCACTGTTGGTGGGAATGTCAAATGGTGCAACCACTGTGGAAGGCAGTTTGGCGGTTCCTCAAAAAGCTGAATATAGAATTGCCATACGACCCAGCAATACCATTGCTGGGAATCTACTCAAAGGAATTAAGGGCAAAAACTCAAACGGACATTTGCACACCAATGTTTATAACAGCGTTATTTACAATTGCAAAGAGATGGAAACAGCCAAAATGTCCATCAACAGACGAGTGGCTAAACAAACTGTGGTATATACATATGATGGAATATTATGCAGCTTTAAGACAGGATAAAATTATGAAGCATGTAATAACATGGATGGACCTAGAGAACATTATGCTGAGTGAGTCTAGCCAAAAACTAAAAGACAAATACTGTATGGTCCCAATGATGTGAATCGACATTCGAGAATAAACTTGGAATATGTCATTGGTAACAGAGTTCAGCAGGAGTTAGAAACAGGGTAAGATAATGGGTAATTGGAGCTGATGGGATACAGACTGTGCAACAGGACTAGATACAAAAACTCAAAAATGGACAGCACAATAATACCTAATTGTAAAGTAATCATGTTAAAACACTGAATGAAGCTGCATCCGAGCTATAGGTTTTTGTTTTGTTTTGTTTTGTTCTTACTATTATTACTTTTATTTTTTTCTCTATATTAACATTCTATATCTTTTTCTGTCGTGTTGCTAGTTCTTCTAAACCGATGCAAATGTACTAAGAAACGATGATCATGCATCTATGTGATGATGTTAAGAATTACTGATTGCATATGTAAAAAGGTATGATTTCTAAATTTTGGGTTAATTTCTTTTTTTCCGTTAATTAATAAAAAAAAAAAAAGTATTGGCAGGGTCCCTTAAGGGATGGGAGAAAAAATATGCAACAATTATACTTTACCACTGGGGAAAACCCTGATACTGTGCCAAACTTTAGGGACACCCAAATGAATAGGCCATGCCTTTGATCTTGAGGTTTGCTCTTATGTACGTAGCAGAGAGGCTTAGCCTACCTATAGGTATGCCTAAGAGTCACATCCAGAGGACCTCTTTTGTTGCTCAGATGTGACCTCACTCTCTCTAAGCTGAACTCTGCAAGTGAAATCATTGCCGTCTCCCCTCTATGGGACATGACATTCGAGGGTGAAAGTCTCCCTGTGGCGTGGGAGAGGACTCCCGCGGATGAGCCTGGCCCTGGCACCATGGGATCATCAATGCCATCCTAACCAAAAGGGGGAAAAGAAGTATAATAAATAAGGTATCAGTGGCTAAGAGATTTCAAATAGAGTTGAGAGACTACTCTGGAGGTCACTCTTATACAAGCTTCAGTGAGAAATTGCTACCTATCATAACTTGCCAATCCCCAACCAAAACCATTCCAGCCAATCCGAAAGAACACCTAGGGCAATATATAAGATTCTACAAAGGTTTCATTCACTACGGTAACTTTCCAGAAACCTACAATCTCTAGATGAGTCTCTAGACCAGATAAGTCCTGAAACCTAGAGGGCCCAGCCTCTCCAGAACATCAGGTAGTTCCATCCCCCGTATTATTGAAAGGCCCTTCCAACATGAAAAAGTTAGAATGGCCACAGCCCAAATACCCCTAAATAGAGGGAGAAAGATCAAAGGTGATGGTGGAGTTGTACAGAGAAGGTAGGGTTTAACAAATGAATAAGATTGCTGAGTCATTAAATTGACATTTCTTTTAGTCTCCAGTATTTTACAGCAGCTAAAGTAAAAACCTAAAATTGTGGAATTGTAACCCATACCAAACTCTGAAATCTTTTCTGCAACTAATTATTGTGTTGTGCTTTGAAATTTATTGCTTTTTTGAATATATGGTATCTTTCATAAAAAAGTCAATTGTGATGATAAAAAAAAAATATTTATTCCTTCTAGCTTCCTATATTCTGGAGTAGCAGAAGGAAAAATATGAGAGGATCATATGGTAGCCCATGACAAACTCTGGGATCTGTCCTGGAACTACTTGTTGAAGAATGTTTTGAAAACTACTGCTTTTTTCTTTCTTTGCTTACATGTATATTTATGTTATATTAAAAGTCAACTGACCACAGATGTCTGGGTCTTTTTTGGGGCTTTCAATTCCGTTTCATTGGTCTTTTTGTCTAACTTTATGACACTAACACACTATTTTGATTACTGTCACTTGTGGTACAATTTGTAATCAGGAAGTGCATGTCCTCAACTTTGTTCTTTTTCAAATTTGTTTTATTTATGCAGGGCCCTTTGCAATTCCAAATGAATTTGAGGATCATTTTTTCCATTTCTGCAGAAAAAGAAAATCACTGGAATTTTGATAGGGATTGCATTGAGTCTGTAGATAGCTTTGGGTAACACTGAAATGTTAGCAATATTAACTTTTTCAATCCATGAAAATGGGATTTCTTGCCATTTATTTAGTTCTTTAATTTCTTTCAGCAGTGTTTTGTCAATTCAGTGTGCAAGTCCTTTATATCCTTGAATAAATTTGTTCCTAGATATTTAATTCTTTTAGATGCCATTGTAAATGGAATTGTTTTCTTAATTTCCTCTTCAGATTTTTCATTACTGGTGAATAGGAACACGATTGATTTTTGCCTGTTTGTCTTGTACCGTGCCACTTTGCTGAACCTGTTTATTAGATGTAATAGCTTGCTGCAAGTTTCCTTTGGATTTTCTATATGTGAGAACAAGTTGTGCTTCAGTGGATGGATGTCTGGAACACCGGATCAGGGGTCAGAATCACCAACGACTCTCCGAGAGGTGTGCACCTGAAGTCCTGGGTGAGAAGTCCAGGAGTCCAGTGATAAAACCAGTCCTAACCAAGTCACAGGCACCATTACATGTCGGCACCACCGTCACAAGCTGTGAGCAGCAAAGCACAAGGGTCCAATGTGGGCAACACCCCTGGTCAAAGTATGGGTTCCACAGCCAAAGGCAGTGTAGACTGAGTCTCATTTTGAAACTCCACAGTAATTGGCTTTCTCCATTGGATGGGGAGGGGGGCAAAAATTGAGGAAGTTGGCAGATGGTTGAGTCCTGGGGCCAGAATTCCCTTTGATTTTAACATTACTGTTTTAGAATTTGTTATAAAGACAAATTAAAGACAACTTCAGAGATAAAAGTGTCGTCTTTGGATTTAACAAATGAGTATGACTACTGTATCAGTATATTGATATTTCTGTTGGTCTCCAGTGTCTTGGAGCAGCTAGAAGAAAAAATGAAAAATTGTGGAACTGTAACCCATACCAAACTTTAAAATTTGTTCTATAACTACATGTTAAAATGTACTTGGAAATTTTTTGCTTTCTTGTACATATGTTATACTTCACATTAAAAGGAGTTTAAAATTTTCACGTCTGATTATCCTACCCAAACTTGACTATTTTCATCTCTTCATATTCTATTCCAATGTTAGTATACATACAATTTTTGTATTCATTTTTTTACATTGTGATATTTTTTTCTCATTTTATTGCCTAATCTTCATCATTTTCACTCCTAGTAGTTACATACAATCCATTGAATATTATTTTCTATGGCATATACTTTAAACATTTCCAGTTTTGTACATTTAAGTGCTTAAAGTATTTGCTATTATAGGTAAAAGTATTCATATACTTCAGAGATAGAGTAAATATTGATGTATATAGCTACTCTTTGTATGGCTTTGTTCCTTAGGATAAATCCCCAGGAGTGTGATTACTAGGTTAAAGGCGCTTGATAAGTACATCCAAATTTTCTGTAGTGGTTATAGCCCCAGCAACCATTTGATAGACATGGAATTGATTCCAGCACTACCACCAGGTGTGAGCCCTAAATAGTCATAGCCCATCTGGGTAATCCATCCCTTTTGCAATACACTGTCTGGTTGCAGTAATACAGGCCTAAGCTGTATGGCTTATGGTACCCCCCAGCCACAGAGATTTGTTCATCTCGGGACTTCATTCCATGGTTGTAGAAAGCAACACGTTCCCTTTCCCAGCATGTTTAAGGGGAAACATGTAGTCTTGTTGGCAGCCATTTTGCTACAATGAGGAATGGTAGGCTCAGGATAAAGCCATTACAAAAAGGCAGGCAGAAGTGAAAGAATTACAAAGAAACAGAGCTAGAATCTGACTAAACTGTGCCTTGAATCCTCCTTACCCTTGTAGTTAATAAATCTCCTTTGTTCAAGCCAATTTGAATTGGGCATCCTGTTACTTATAAGCAGAAGCATACAAACGTATTTCTTAAAGAGCAGTCTATCAAATTATATTGCTATGAATTGAATTGAAATTTCTTCATTAAATATTTTTAATTGCTAATGTATTTGGTACATTATTATTGTCATCTCTGCTTCTTAGAATATTTTCCTGTATTGTGTTTCCTATTTTAATTTTCTCATATGAATTGAGTGTTCATGTCTTTTATCCATTTATATGCTCATTCATTTATTCATTCATTTAAAAAATTTTTCTTAAATGCCTACTTTGAGCCATGTCTTAATATCATTTTTAAAAAATTCAAATGAACTCTCTATATAGTCGCCTTTAAGTATTTGCTTATCATGTCTGATAAGTTTTTTCCTAAGGCAAAGATTTCTTCCCACTTTAACTTTATTGTTTATCTGTTCAGCAAGTATTTATTGAGCCTCTACTATATGCCAGATTCAGTTTCAGACTGTGGGTATAAAAGAATGAACAAAACAGATCCCTGCTTTCATAATCCTTAAATTTTATTCAGGTAAACAGATGAAAAGTAAATAAACGAGTAGCTTTATGGTAAGTTAAAGGATGAGAAATGCTATAGTTCAAGGAAAGTCAGAGCAATGATGGGGCTGCTGAGTGTTGCATATAGGATGGTAAGGGACATCTGAGCAGGTGTGAATCTGGCTTACGAGTGTTCTAGGCAGAGGATAGGAAGTACAAAGGCCCAGAAGACTGAGAGTACCTGGTACATTCAAGGAGTACCAAGAAAGCCAGCATGGTTGGAGCAGAGTGAAGTAGAGAAGGAGATGAGATCAGGTAGGAATGTGTAATCCAGATTACACAGATCATTGTAGACTTTGGATTTTATTGCACAGAAGTTTACTCATTTAGACAATGTAATTAAAAGTTGATCATTTCCTGTTTAATTTCTTTTCCTGAAAGGGGTTACCATTCCAAAGTATAGCACATATTCTGTAGTGTCTGCTTTTTTTTTTAATATGACTTGATTTTCAATACTTAATATTTTATTCCATCCAGAATTTATGGTGCACGATATAAAGTACGTATTCAAACTAGTTTTTTCTCAAACTGGCTATGGTTATCTGAACACTATTAAATAAATGTTCCTTTCCCCGTGTTTTATGGTGCTTACATTATATCGCAGATTAAATTCTTACATTTTATTTCTGGATTGCTTTCCTTTTCTGCTGCCACTCTTTATTTCTTTTTAAATCAGTACCGTACTGTTTTGATTATTATTTTAGAATATGTTCCACCTTCTCATTTGTCTTCCTTTCTAAAATATTCTCTTGAAATTGTTGACATGTTTGTTTTTCCAAATGAATTTTAGAATCATTTTTTAAATGGCATAAAAAAGCATGTTGAGATTTAGATTAGGAATTTATCAAATTTGACACATTATAATTGAGAAATATACACTACAATGAAGAATATAATTTTAACTGTTTTAGTATATTTCTAATTGAATTTGTCCTTAGTCTGGGGCCTTGTTCTAACAGTGAGTTTAATTTTGGTGGGAAGAAATCATTATCAATTCACTTGGTTACAGTGTTAGGATTTAAACTTTTTTGAATAAGTAATAGGTAATCGTATCTTAATTTCTGTGACGGTTAATGGTGGGGGAGAGACTCAGCACCCCAGGAAGCAAAACTGAGAATGCAGTCATTCATCCATTCAGCAAATATTCGTTGAATGCCTCTGGTGTGTCAGACGTAGTGCTAGGTCCTGGGAATATAGCAAAGACAAGTATCCCTGCCCTCATAGAGCTCACAGTTTAATCATGGAGTGTTTAATGACCATTGCTAACAATTGAAACTTTTGCTCCTAGGCTGAAGTAGATTTTACCGAGAAATGTTAGCAGACTGCTCATCTGTAATTTAGTGTGCGTTCTGCTTGTTTTATTTGGAACTAATTCTGAGGTTTTGCCAAGGATGGCGGGGAATGACTTGTAATAATATTGGGTAATATCCAGAATGTAATGTGAACACAGAATTGTAGTGGAAATGTGCAGCCCCTGCACCTGGGCTGCAGCTGTATCCATGAATCTTCAATCTGAGAGGAAGGGGTTTCTTGTTTGGCTTTAGTTGAGTTTTGTGATCTCATGTTCAGTGACCCAGGCAATATTGTCAAAGTTGCATAGTCTTGTGGAACTTCTTTAACTTGAACTGCTTGGTATGGTTTCCTTCACTGTTTTTGATATTTGATTTGGTTCTGATATTAGTGATTGGCTATTTTTATTTGCTTAGGGACTTGGTGGGGGAGCTGAAAACAAAGGACAAAATACAAAGGCAACTAGTAAAAGCATTTATGGAGGGGGATTCGAGAACAGATGGCATCATTATATAGTGATAACTGGTATGAGGACATAAGAAGGTTGGGAGAAGAAGGCAAAGAACGATAAAGTAAGGCAAATGAAGATTTATATAAATCTCTGGGTCGCTGCTGAAGTTGAACTCACCCTAGAAATAAATTAGGGCATGCTCAGTGGTCTGAACAAATTCCTTTTGGCACGGGTTTAATCTGAGCAGTTTGGATTTCTAAAAAACAACAGTTGTGGTAGAACAGCTGTTATTTTACATCTGAGAATTTCTTCAAAACACACCCTGTGCCTTGGATTTGGCTAGTTTTCACTTACAGAACTGGAGATCCTGGAAGAGAAAGTGACCTTGGGTCTTGGATGGGGAAGATTCCTGAGTCTTGACACCGGTGTTTTATAAGCTTGCAAAAGACCATTTTGTGGGAGCATGTGGGCAATGTTTGAAAAGGCTGTAAGAATAGTCAAAGAAGAAGGAAAGAGGTGAGGGAATCAGCAGTAAAATCTGCGACAAAAGGATAAGCAGAAAAAACACAAAAGAAGAAGCTACCATGTTCAAAGAACTGAAGTAATTTACCCAGCTAGTAAGTGACAAAGCTCAGATTCAAATCCAGACAGCTTGTTGTTGAGTCCATGCTCTTAACCATCACATTACATAATCTTTTTTTTTTCCAGGCATGTGAAAAGAGCTACAACAGGATTTTGAGATCTTCCCAAGGCCCAAAATTTCTTTTGTTGTATTTTTTTTTTTTTTTTTTTTTTTTAAAGGAAAGACAGAGAGAAGGAAGGAAGGATAGAAGGAAGGAAGAGAGGAAGAAAGGGAAACATCTTTTTAAACATTTTCTTGTTTTATTGTATTTTGTTTCTCCGTTTTCGTTACATGGGCTGGGGCCGGGAATCGAACCGAGGTCCTCCGGCATAGCAGGCAAGTACTTTGCCCGCTGAGCCACCGCGGCCCGCCCCTTTTGTTGTATTTTTTACGATTACTCTGTGTTTCAGGTATGAGGATTTGTTTTGGGATATGGCATGCTTTGGACTCCCTGGGATTCCTCCTTGATTGAAGGTTAATTGCCCCCCTGCCCCCGCCCCTTTTTCTGACTGCCGTTTTGTTTTTGGCAGGGTGGAACAATTGGATCCAATTGGGCTCTGAGCCAATTCGAGAATTAAGTCTGTATCACCGGGCTGCCCCAAGCTCTTGGTGCTGTAGGAGTTTCCTTTGTGGATCCCTTGCATCGCTGAAAAATGCCAGAGTGAGCTTGTGGAATGACTGCTTTGGGGTGATTCAGTGAGCTTTTATGGCATCCATCAGTATAGAAGTATCAAACTTATAAAAACAAATTTTAAAGAGTGGGTATGCTAGAAGCAATTAGAAAAAGGAGAAATGGGTTTTGAGAAGAGAAAGGGGAGATAGAGTATTTTGAAGAAAAGAAATATTTTTTTAAATTTAGCCTTGAGAAAAGATCGAAAGAGCAGAATCAAAGCACGCAAAGGCCTTTGGATTATATTCCCGTCTCTTAAGGAGGAGAGAGTTGAGATGTGAGTGAGAAGCCCCACCGAGTCAAGTACAATGGTCCTTCTGTGGACTGATGAGCTCTGGCATTATCAATGAGGAAACTAGAGCAATATAAACTTTATACTTCACACAGAGGTTGGAGAAGACATCCATGGTATAATTTGAGGCATCCCTCTAAAGGGGATCAAGTAAAATATATTCATAGAAATTACCAAAGATTTACCTTTCAAAAGCAACTTAGTCATACCCAGTAGAATGGCTATGAAAAAATACCAAGTGTTGGTAAGGACGTGGGAAAACTGGATCCCTCATGCATTCGAGTCAGAATGTAAAATGGTGTAGTGTTGTGGAAGACAGTTTGGTGGTGAAATAACTCAGACAAAAAAAAAGACAAATATAGTATAATTCTACTTACACGAGATATCTAAATAGACAAATTTATGGAGACAGAAAGTAGATTAGAGGTGCCCAGGGGCTGGAAGGAGGGGGAATGGGGAGTTTTTGCTTACTGGGTACAGGGTTTCTGTTTGGGATAATGGAAAGATTTGGGGAATAGACAATGGTGATGAGTGCACAACATTGCCAGCGGTAATTAATGCCTAAGAATTGTACACTTAAAAATGGTTAAAATGGCAAATTTCATGTTATATACATTTTACTACAATAAAATGTTTTTTCTAAAAAAGCAACCTAGGTTCTCTGCATCTCCCGAGTTACTTTTATCCTGAAATATGGTGCTAAAAAATACCAGCTGAAGGAGAATTGGTATCCTTATAATATTTAGTGTTTCCATCTATGAACATGGTATATATCTGCATTCGAGTCTTTTTTTTTTTTGTATCTCCTATGAGGAAAACGTCTGTTTTTTACAAAATAAAATAAACCTAGAATTCTTTTTTTTTTAAGCTATTTGCTTTGCCTGATCCCTTTTCTCATTTTGTATAATGAAAAAAATACAAAAGACATTTTTTGTACGTACAAGTTACTGATCAGGAATATGACTTTACAACATGCGGCTTGTTGTCACGGTCTTAATGAAAAACAGTTTTGTTTATTGAAGTTTCAACTCTTGCAGGATCCAAGGTCTGAGTTAGTTACATCTCTTCAAATCTCAGTACCTTTCTTTGTTCTCTTAGTTTCACATATAGGATCTGAAGTGTTTGACTTAAAACCTCTTTAAGAATTTTAGAGATGCCAAATGTGACTCAGTCCAAAATTAAGATGGAAAGAAAAATAAGTGTAATTATTAGGAGAGGCTGTTAGAAAAACTCTCACCCGAATTGTCTGAGACTCAAACACACAGGCCCTTGGCCCCCCGGACATCTGTCACTGAGGTGACAGGTAAGCATCGCTACAAGAAACCCATAGTTCTCCCAAACTCAATGGAATCCAGAAAGCAAAGCAATCTTAATCAGATTTATTTCCATAGCTACACTCAGGGTTTGCTTTTTGACATTTTCGTTTGCTAAGTGTGCTATTCATTTCTCAATCTCAAATCTTAATCCTTGATTTTTTAGCATTTCCTAAGTTTAAATGAAACCTGCTTATATCTGAGGGTCCTCAAGCAAATGTTTTTTGGTTTTATTATCCTTTTTTTTCCCAATGAATAATGTAGCATACAGTTCAGTTGTCAATCCAACAGTCATTTCTAGTTTTCTTCTTTCCCGCGCCTCTCTAAAGCTAAAAAAGCCAGTTGTTCATTTGCCCAGCTTCCTTTGAATCTAACAGTTTGCCTTATGACCCATCTCTAACCATTGGGATAACAGGTACTTTACTTGGGGATTTCTTAGAAAGATTTTCTTCCCTACCAGAAAAGTGGAAAGTGAAGAGAATGTATTTTTCCTTTCCCCCAACCCTTCCTGCTTTCTTGTGTAACCATTAGTGGAAAGCTCACATTTTGAGCTGTTGACAACCCTGGAACTATCTTTGTTATATGAAACAATCATATGATTTATTGATTAAACCACTACTGGTTTCAGTCTGTTACTTACAGCATAAAATATGCTATATCAATATTATTTATGTATTAGAAGGTCTATCATATTTGCACTTTTTGATTAGGCCATTTGTTCTTTCCCTGGAATGACTGTTAGAAAGCTGCAAAGGTTCTATGGGCACCTTTGGAGCACTCTAATATTTCAGTGAGAATGGAAGAGAAAAATACGTGGATAATTGTAATGACTCTATATAGAAACATCAAAGAACCTATAACTAGGAATGGTCATGGTAATATAAATCTGATTTTTAAATGTGATACTTTTCTAATCCTATTCTACCTCTTCTGTTCCCTTTTCTTTTTAGTAGCTTTATTGAGATATAATTCACATATTGTATACCTCAAATTCCCTCTTTGTAGAGGATTTGCAGAGGATAAAGACTACCAAATATCATCTTTCTTACTTCACTTCCACACCCTCTGGTCAAAGGTCTCTGTCTCTATGCCCACCATTTCTGAATCCAACACCTTCAATCTTGATTCTTTATCTCTCTGCCCACCCCCACTTCCCACTCCCCAAATCCCTCCCTGCCTCCCCCAAGAATCCTTAGTGTTTTTCCATTTATGTAAGGCACTAGCTCTTAGATAGACTTTTCCAAAGCAGGCCTAGGCAGTGGGGTGTGATACAAATGGGGTTAGTTAAGTGATGTGGTAGGGCAGTTAGAGGCCAGGGTAGGGGAAGGGTAGATTCCTGATTTGACTGAGGCAGCAAAGCTGAGCAAGTTTATAAGATCCAGCAGGCTCTAAAGCCTCTTTAACAGATAGTGATCAAGGTCAGAGAAGCCAACTAATTAGACTTTTCTGGACTGAGGTCTAGAGGCACTGCCAGAAAGAGCTTGTTCTCTGAAGCCTAGGAAATCCTTGCCTTTTAATGTATAGCAATTCAGGTATTCTACAGTCATACAGTCAGCACCTTTCAGAACCTTCTAGATGTCAAGGCAATTTCAAAAACCTAGGATTCTTAACTTTCGTCCCCTGAAAATTATTTTCCCATAGGGATCCCTTAGTGTATAGTGTTGTAACTAAGAACATGGGGTTTGGAGTTGGACAGAGCTGGGTGTGTATTGTACCTCTGCTGTTCTGCTGTTTTCCTTGCTGTTTAATTTTGGATACATCACTACACCTCTTTGAGCTTGTCTTCTCACCTGTAAATTGGGATTAATCAACATGCCTACCTCATCGGTCGTTGAGAATATTGAATGAAGTAATGTATGTAAAACTGTGCCTGGGGGGTGTGAGGGTAGTTCAGTGGTAGAATTCTCTCCTGCCATGCGGGAAACCCGGGTTCGATTCCCGGCACATGCACTTCCCAAACAACCAACCAACCAAAACAATTTAGAAAACAAACGAGCAAACAAAAACTCAATAGTTGGTGCTGCAATAATAGTATACTCACATGGAAAAATAATGGAATGTGACCCCCCCCATACAGCATACAAAAAAAAAAAAAGAAAACCCAAAACTGTGCCTGGCTCAAGTACTAAATTATTAATGATGATCAACAATATCACTTATGCTTTCCTATGAAGAAGGGACTCTGATCTCCCTTCAACACTTTGGTCTAAAGGAGGACAAAATGAACCTTTCCTAAGTGCCTTATATCATGGTTGCAGTAAGGCTGAAGCATTTAACAAGATTGTTCTAAAAACTAGGGATTAATAGCAGACAAATAAACACAGAGAGTAGCACGCAACTGGATAGTTGACACGAAAAGGCTTGCTTTTCAGAGCCTGTAGGCCCCTTGGCATCTTAGGTCCCCCCTTATTTCCACAAGGTGGGTATCATCTTAGCAACCTACAGCCCAGAGCAATAAAGCTAGAACTTCTGAATTCTGTGATGTCTATAGCCAAGGGAGCTAGACTCAGAGAAAGACATGGAGTTCATTTTCTTGGATACCTAAGACCTGTCTTCTTAGTTTTCCATTCGTGTCTCAGGATCTACTTTTTGCCCAGATGACCAATAATCTGGAATAACCATTGTTTTCCAGGGAGTCTCCATCCACTCTTTGTCCACAGCAGTATGGGCCTTTTCCAAAGCCATAACCTGACAACAGTATTAAAAAACAGGACAATAGTATCAACATTCCTTTGATTCGCATGTATATGGGGGAGGGGAAGGGGCTTTTTGTTACATCTTTCAACAGTTTTCTATATATGGGTTATATATCTCTCTTGTCATATTTTTTCTTCAATTCTTTGTACTTTGCTATCATAACTTATCCAGTATTCATGCCTTATTTCTGGCTCATCTCATATTGAATTGACCATAAGTTATAATACAGTATTACAATGAGAGAAGATATTTTTACTTCACTTCTTTTTTAAAAAGAAATACCTTTAGTATTTCTTCATTGAATAAAATTTTGCCTCGGGTTTAAAATAGATTCTCTTTACCATGTTAGCCTTTTCATTTTCATGAACATCCTTCTCACAGTTATCCTTCCATTCTTAATTTTTGCAGGATGTATATTGAATGTTATGATTTGCTCGTTTGGGTAAATATTTATTGATACTGTGCTAGGGTGCTGCAAAGATAAAGATGCGTAGTGTCGTGGACTAGTCAGAAGAAAGACTGTACAATGTGGCATGAAAAATGCTAAAATAGAGTATAGTTTAGCCCAGTGCTCCCCAATTGATCCTCCTGGCAGATTGGAGCTGGGTTATAGGCAGAGCTGGTGTTCAGCTGGCACACTCCAGAACAGCTGGGCTAGTTAAAATATTGAAATAGTTCTTGTAAATTGCTTTTGTCCTGAGCACCTTGAGTGTCCCCTCACTGACCTAGCCATCCCATAGTATGCCCAGACCTCTCCAAGACCCACCAGCTAAAGGGGTAGCACTTGGCACAGCAAGGGACCACCAGAACCTAGATACACTGCTACTGCCCAGTGCCCATTTTCCATTCTGTTTGGTTGATTCCAGTGCCTTATCATTTGGGAAATACGTCTAGCATGCCTAGTTATAGATGTGCCAATAATCCGTCCCCTCAGCTCAGGATGGTCAGTTTGTTTGGGGGCAGCCAGCCATCTCTTCCTACCTTCAGCTAGGGACAACCTCATCCGTTTATCCCCAGTAACCCACACACATATTTTCATTTTCTATGCATGCTGTGAGAAAATGTTGGGAAGCACTCATTTAAAGTATAGGTGGTAGTACACTAACATTGCCTTAGGCTAAACCACTGTTGCATATCTAGAATCAGTCCTTTGTGATTATGAGCTGTTTTGCTCCTTTCAAGCATTATTCAATTAGATTTGCTAGTATTTTAGCTGAAGGGTTTGTTTGCACCTATAGTCATAGTTTATATTGGTCTCTGGTGTTCATTATTTTATTTCATCTTTAACAGGTTTTGGAATCAGGACCATATTTGTTTCATGGAATGAGTTAGGTACATCCTAACTTTTTCTGTGTTTCGTCCTGGAAGGTTTGAAACTATTTATCATTAAGTTTAGGGACCTTGCGTGATGACAGTTTCTCAATTTATTCCTCAGTTATTAACTTATTCAGATTTTGTATGTGTTGTGGCATGAATTTTAATATTTTACACTTTTTTAGGGATAAAAGCACCCATTGCACTTTACTTTTTAAATTTATTAGCATGCAGTTGTGTGTGGTATTTCCTCACAATTAAAAAAATATTGCTTATACTGGTTGCTATATCCCCTTTCTCATTTCTAATTTTATGTGTGTTTTCCCCTTCTATAGATTTGCCAGAGGTTTATCTACTTTATTAGCCGTTTCAAGCAACCAGCTCTTGAATTTATTTATTAATTCCACAGTTTTTACATCCTCTAACTTATTTATTTTTGCTTTTATCTTTATTATTTCCTTTCTCTTTTTTTCCCTGGGCAACTTTTTTGCTCTTTTTTATCAAATGTTAAGTTCAATGTTTCGTTCCTTTTCTTGGCCTTACATTTTATAGTAAAACTAAAGACGATGCTGTTGTACAGATGTCAAAAGCCCCTTTCTCTGAGCTAGAGAGATGCTGGAAGAAATGGAAAGGGGAAACTGCAAGAGCCCCAAACCAGGAAGAAGAGTCTGGCAATAAATGTTGCCCTAGTAAGTCCTTTACTTCTACGTTGTCCCAAAGCGATTCTCCACAGTGGGGCAGTAGGGAGCAAGAAGTATGTAAACTAGCTTCCAGCAGAGGAAAAGGTATTCCGCTTTGCTCAGAAATCTCTGTGTTTTTTATGTTGGAAAGCCTCCACCCAGCCTGTCTGCTGTTGGTGCAGATGCTGTGCTTGTATTTCTTGTTCCCTGGTGTTCGCTTTTTCTGAGTCTTGCTTTCCTTCCTGCTCGTTATGGTCGTTAGGAAGTCCAAGTCTCCACACTGCTGTTTTAGCTAAGCTCAAATTGCCTGACTCCCTCCAGGGGTCAGGCAGCCGAAGCCTTTGGGCTTTCGTGCTCAAACTGGGACAAGGCCGCTGCCGCCATCACCACCACTCCCTCCTGATGTGTGGCATTAGAGACCCAAGGTACAGATTGGCTGTCTCATGATCCCAGAGGTAGATGATGGAGATGGCGTGCATGCTAAAATTGTTTTAGAGACTTGGGGGAGAAGGAGGAGGAAGAGGAAAATGTGGGAGGAGGCTACGAAGGAAGGGGTTCCCAGGGAGAAGGGGAAGCAGGTGCAGGAAAGGCCGATGCTTTTCTTCTCAGAGACCAAAGATCCTGCCTCTAAATGTCCCCCTTCAAAAACTTGTGTCTTCTACTCTGACTCTTGCTATGAGTCAGTAGGGCAGCAGGCCTGGTCCTAAGTATAGGGGCAATAGGAGATGCCCATGGTCCATAGAAGTTGCTATAAGATCTGACCGCTACCATTTACCATTTCATTCCCTCTGCTCTGCCTTCATTAACCTTCTTATTGATTCTCAAACATGCCAAATCCTTTCCCACCTCCAGGGCTTGGTACATTCTGTTCCCTCTGCCTGGAATACACTGTCTCTCGCTGTTTTCATGGTTGACTCTTTCTCTCCGTCTTGTCATTTAAGTCTTAGCTCAAATGACTCGTCACTTAGAGATGCTTTCCCTGACCACCTTAACTGAACAAAGCACTGCACCTCCTCCAACCCCAATTTACTCCTAATCCCATTTCCTTGCTTTACTTTCTTCCCAGGACTGTCACAGTCTGAAGTTACCTTGTTTAGTCACTTGTCTGTCCTCTTGACCTGAAGGCAATCTTTATTAGGCCAGGGATATTGCTGCCTTGTTCACTACTATATGCCCAGGTGCTTTAGTGCAGAGTATACATTCAATAAACCTGCTGTGGTGGAAGGAATGAATCAATGTGCCATGCATTATGCTGGTGTTGGTGGTACAAACCCAGAAGGATCTCATAGCACAACAGAAGAGAAAAATATTTAAATGAATAATTATTAAACAATGGGAGGCTTATATCCTGGACTTTTATGGGCTTCACTTCTGCATTCAGAATGGCCTGGCTTTAAGTTTTCAATTTTGGGGTCAACTGCTCAACCTCTATATGGTGCAGTTTCCACATTTGTAAACTGGAAATAATAATGACAAAAACAGTAATAATAGTAACTATCATATGTCCCATGCAGTTGTCATGAACATATGTGAGATGACATAGATAAAGTGTCTAATACAGTATTCAATAAGCAGGAGCTATTATTGATTTCCTAGAATGGTATATATGGAAAAGGCTACGATTCCGAATATTTTTGTTGCTTGTGCTCACTGTTGGCTGTGGCTACTCTAATGGCGAGCAGTCCAGACCTACATGGAGCTGCAGTGATGTTCATTAGCGGCAACATCTCAGAACAGCTCGAGCCTGGCTGATGGAGCCGAGAAGTGCATCTGGGAGAGGGAGTGGTGAATCCTACTTTCCATTCCATCTTACAAAGCCAGGCCAGTGTAGGGAAATTAATTCAGGCCTGTAGATGCTGATAAATTCAGAGGCACTTACTGCTAATATTTCAATCAAGTGTCAAGATAGAACTGATTAAAAGAGGATTCAGGAGCTTCCAGTTGATGGAAGCTGTATTCCTTAACCATTCTAATGTAAGACATCATTTTAATTTTTGTTTATGTGACCCCAGTGGATATCAGATTGCTAATGCTTTAAGAAAAAAAAAGTACTCTTTTGTACAGAGCCATTTTGCATTAATTTGGGAGAAGTGTGTTTTTAATGCATCTGGCATCCTTTTGGCTCTCCTTCATAATTATAGGACTAATTAAGCATATATTACAAGCAATCAGTGTCAGGGCTGAAAGGGATTGTAGGGATTACTCAGGTGAACCATTCCGTTCAGTTTTTGGAGAAGAAACTGAGGCCCTGTTTCTTCCTTAGGGACATACAACTTGAAGAAAACAGTATCCTAGAAAGTTGAGTCGGGTAGCAAGGCAAGAAACTGGCATTGGCCTGCTACCAGTGGAGCATCCACTTTTCTGTTCTGGGTTGGCTCCTCGTGTTCCCATTTCATTAATTCAACAAAGTAACGGAGTGCCTACTGTGTGACGCCTACTCTGTTAGGTGCTGGGTATGAACAGTGTACACTCATGGTCCCAGCTGGTAGTTGAGGAGAAAGACAGACAAATGAGCAAAAGGGGATTCTAAGGGAGCACCCAGGAAGCTTACCTAACCCACAGGGGAAAATGGGAGGTGGATGGAGGGCGATAGCAGTCATCAAAAGCTTCCAAGAAGATGTCTTATCATTCCATCTAAATTAGAGAGCTGAATTTTGAGTGGAATTTAGCCATTCAAGTGGCGGTGGGGTGGGGTGGAGAGGAGGGATGCATCACAGACAAGGCTCAGACAACGCAAGAGAACATGGGGAGACAACAAAAAAGGAACGATGTACTGATAGATGCTACGATATGGATGAATCTTGAAGACATGCTAGGCGAAAGAAGCCAGCCACAAAAAGTCATATATTGTATGACTCCATTTACATGAGATGTACACAATAGGCAAATCCATAGAGACAGAAAGTAGATTACTGATTGCCAAGGGCTGAGGGGAAGGGGGACTTCGGGGGAGGGATGATGGGTAAGGGGCATGGGGTTTTTAGAGGGTTGATGAATGTGTTCTAAAATTGATTGTGATGATGGATGTACAACTCTGAATATACTAAAAACCATTGAATTGTACACTTAAAATAAAAAGGAGCATGGTGTGCTGTAGAAACTAAAAGCCATATGATGTGGCTAGAGGATAGAGAGGTAGGAATGGCAAGAGATATGCTGAAGAGATAACGCTGCTAGCATCTGACACATAACACTATTCTGAATACCCTTCATATTTAGAACAATACTATAAACTAGGTGCTGTAATTACCCATTTTACGGATGAGAAAACTGAGGCACAGGGACGTTAACTTTGCTCCAAGTTACACAGCTACCAAAAGTAGTAAAACTGGCATTTGAACCCAACTAGTCTTGCTCCAGGGTCTAACCATTACATTCTCGCATGAAAACAAAGTCTGCTCAGGAAGGGCCTTGGAAACCATTTTAAGGAGCTTGATTTTTTTTTCTGGAGGGGCTTTTGCAATGTTAAGCAGAATCGGTAGGACCAGATTTGTACTGAAATAGATCATTTGCATTCTGGTTGCAAGGTACCAAATGGATTGGGTTGGGGGCACGTGGGGCAACATCAGAGGCAACGAGTCCAATAATAAATGGTCTGAACTTGGGGACCTGAAATAAGAAGGGCAGTACCAAGCGGGATGAAGACAAGTGGATGGGTTTGAGAAATATTTAAGGGAATTAATTGACAGGACTTGATGAACGATTGAATATGGAGGAGGAGAGAGAAGGACGCACAGAAGCACAGCTGGGTTGACTGTGATGCTGTGTCATGTCCGTCCCCCCCCCACCCCAGCAGATCAAAGAAAGAGGGTGAGTTGAGATTGGAGTGTGTTGGGTGTAAGGTAGCTGCAGGACATTTGCATTTCAATGTCGAATAGGCACTTGGATATAAAGGTCCCAATCACCAAGAGAAAGGACCATGGTAGAAATACAGAGTTGAGAGCCATCATCCTATCGATGATTATTTGAAGCAATGGGAGTAAGTGAGAGTGCTCAGGACGGTGTGTTAAGTGAGAAGAGAAGAGGGCCCAAGACATGGCCCCGATGATCACCACTAGTAAGATTGGCAGAGATGAGACACTGAACCAGAGCAGTCATGGAGGTAGGGACTAAAACCAAGAGGGTGTGGTATTGAGGAAGCCAAAGAAAATGTCAAGAATGCGGGAAGGTCAACAGTGTCAGATACAATTGAAAGCTAAGGACTGAAAAGTGCCCGTGACATTTTGCAGTAAGTAGCCCATTGGTGAGTGCAATTTCCGTGGAGTGTGGGAAGAGAAAGCCAGAATATAGTCATTAACAGGGTGATTCATAAGGAGCTTGATTTTTCATCTTTTCACAGATCACACTACCTGATTTTTCTACTTGAGTTCCCCTCTGCTTATGCCAGTTTCTATCAAGCCCTTTCCTTCATCCCAATTTCGGTGGCTCCTATGGACACTTGGGCTCTTTTCCTTTTAAGGCTCCATTTTGTTTTAAGGGTTTTGATAGTAACAACTAAATGGAAACAGACAGAAGATAATTAAAACAACAAATCTGGGAAGTGATTTAAGGCTTTTAGAACTCTGAAAATTTTCTCATCGTGGTTATTTCTAAAATATTTTCTACTATAGTAGTTCTGACGGTACTATATGATAAAAGGATCCCATAATTAAAGAGATTTCTTTACTATCTGACATCTCACAGCCTTTAATATGCTAATATACACTGTGAATCTACGGGAGCACTGAGGGCAGAGATAACTATGCAGGGTTTCTCAAACTTACTTGGTCACGAGACTGTTTTGGTCAGCAGCATTTGGAGGATGAGATTTCCACAGAAGACATGTTGGAGAAAATCTACCCTTGTTTATAATTCCGAATACCCCCTTTTAGATGGTTCTAGACTGTTTTTTTATATATATGGGCAGGCACCGGGAATCGAACCTAGGTCTCTGGCATGACAGGCGGAAACTCTGCCACTGCACCACCATTGCCCAATTCTAGACATGCTTAATCCCTCTTATTGTTACTCTTCCATTTCTGAGGATGGAGCTCATGTTCCTTCATCATCTCTTCAAAGCCCACATCTTCTTATTCTTATCACTACCCAGGTAGAGTCTGATATGTATATGGATATCTAGGATTGGAGAGATTAGACGATGGAAGGCCAGCTAGAATGTACTTATAGATGCCCAGACATTCATTCATTCATTCATTCACTTATTCATCCATCCATTCATCCAGTGATTTATTGAGTGCCTACTCTATGCCAGGTACGGTGCAAAGTACTATCAATGAATTTAAGAGCCCAAACAAAAAACCCTATGATCGCAGAGCTCATATTCATAGAATGGGTGATAGACAATAAACAAGTAGACAAAATATAGAAGGTGATTTTAATCACGTGAAGAGGAAATCCTAGGCTAAGCAAGGTAGGAGAAAAGAGAATGGAGTAGCGAGACCTCATAAGTGGGTTTAGAGAACAGGGAGAGAAATTTAAGTTTTGCAGAGCCTGACAGCACTAGCCCTTTTTGCTTACATTTTCCTCTCTCAAAAAAAAAGCTTTGGGCAGCTGTTTCTCTGCTTACTTATAAGACCAATTGAATTCCTTCACATATATTGCCTGAGTACACGTGTCAGGGAAAGCACAGGAGGGCATTGGAGAGGTAGTTTTAGATCCCTAAAGCGAAACAAGTTAAATAATAATAATTTGTCTAGTGTTTTGAAGTTTCCAGAATGTTTTCTCGCCCAGAGCGTAAATTATTGCCTCCATAATATAGAAAAGGACTTTGAGACTCTGAGGCTGACTTGCTTCAGTTTGCATAGCTGTTCAGTGATGGAGCTGGAACTTGAATTCAGGCCTTTGGCTGGCAGACATCCACATATTGGGCATATTATCTCTTGTTTTTCAAGTCTCATGCTTGTGAGCATGTCTGGATTATTCTTGTGTGTGTGAATGCATGAGCTATGTGTATGAGCGGGGGAGAGGAGAGGAGAAGGGAGAAGGTTGAGGTAATGATTAACTCTCCTTAGGGGAAAAAGTGGTCCCTGCTAATGTTTCTGGATTGAATGAAAGAGTTTTCAGGGCAAGGGCCAAGTAGTGATTAGATCTTTTTCCCTCCATGTAATCCCCATTCAGGGCTGCATAAATTGGAATCCTGAGGGGAGGAACTGGGAAGCAAGAAACCCTTTAGTCTCTCTCCGAACTAGTCAGACCCTTTGAATTAGAGAATTTGAATGGTGTTTGTGTGCAGGTCTGGGCTTTCAGCTTAAAGGCAGATGTAGTGAACTTGAAGCAGGCTTAGAGGAGATGATGAAAGCACTAGAAAATATGATGCATTTAAAAGGTCGAAGGGACAGGAATTGTTTGATTGGAAACCTTTCATATCATCTCTCATTTCTTCCTGCTTTGTACTTTGTGTTTCATCAATACTGAAGTGCTTGTCACATTTTGTATCCTGCCCCACCTGTCCATGGCAATTTTGACCACCATGCCTGTGTATTTTGCTGTCCACTCTGCCTGGGACACCGCTGTCCCCATATATTCATATCCCTTAGTGAGACCCGGCACATAGTATGCTCTTATTTGGTATCTAGCGTGGTGCTAAACGTTATCAATGCAGAAGTTCATTTCATCCTCAAAGCCACCTTTTGGAGGTGGATACTATTATGTTACATATGTGTGAGCTAAGGCTCAGAGAAGTATGGTGAATTGCTTGAGGCCACACAGCTAGCAAGAAGAATCAGAAATTGAACCCTTCTGACTCCAAGATTCTGGATCCTTTGAGAAGCAGAAACCAAGATGGCATTAAGTGGGCAAGGACTTCATGAAAGGAAAGACGATATGAGAGGCAAAAGAGAAGGCTGGGAGCACCATCAGGCTGAGATACCAATTTGACCCCTGGTGAAGAGGGAGAAAAGGGAAGTTGGACAGGAAAATCCTAGACTGCCATGTTGTCTAAGAAAGGTTTGGCAGTGCCTTCACTGAGTCCCCCAGCCAAATTCTGCTAAAGTCAATAGAATGATATGTCTCCCCAACACAACCCTGCCTTAGTATCCATGTCATGCTTAGTTGTTGGCCAGGAGCAGCCTTTCAGAAGTGGGGTTTGTGAAAACACGGTGACGGATTTCAGAGCATGACACCTGATCAGTTATGTAGTTCAGGTGGTTCTCAAATGAGGGACAATTTTGTCCCCCCAGGGGACATTTGGCAATATCTGAAGACATTTCTGCTTGTCACTACTGGGATGGTGCTACTGGCATCAGAGGTAAGAGGCCAGGGATACTGCCAAATATTTTACAAGATAGCCACCCACACGAAAGTATTATCTGGCCCCCAAAATCAATAGTGCCAAGGTTGAGATACCCTGCTGTAGTTGGAGGTCTCCAAAGTGCATACTCATAGCAATAGCAGTTCCTTACCTCTCCATCATATTGCCTCCACCAGTAAGATTCCCTGCCTCTCCTCCTAACACTCACTCTATTAGATGCCTCTCTTCTCTTGCACTTGTGGCACTCTGCATACATCCGTCATAGCACTCATCAGGCTGCATTATTATTGCATGTTTGACTTTTCCACCTCCCTCCATGGATTGTGAGAACCTTGAAGGCAAGAGCTCTATCTTACTTTTCTCTGCAGTCCTTGAGCCCAACCTAGGACCTGGCATCCCGTAAATGTGTATTAAATGAATGGAGATGAGAGGAGGCTCTGAGACAATTTCGTAGGAAATATTAAGTATATGAAACGCTGTCACATAACTGTTCTTCAGGACCCACGTACTTTGGTTAACACCCATAACTCTCTGATTAACACCCAGCAGTATAGCAAACCCACTACTGTACATTTTCACTTGAATGTCCCAGAGAAGTTCAAACTCAACATGCCAGTAATGAAATGTATGGACCTCCTCAAACCTGATTCTTTTCCTGTATTCCCTTTATCTGAAAATGGCCCCCAAATTTATCTGATTACTGAAGCTAGAAACTTAGGAGTCTCATCTTTTCCCTTGTCCCTCAGCATCCCTAAGTCACCAAATCCTAAAGATTTTACTTTTCTCAGTGTCTCTGAAATCTTCCTCCTTTGCTCCATCCCCACCACCATTGCCTTTACACTGGCTCTCATTACTTCTCTTCTGGATGACTGTGAGAGTCTTCTAACTCATCACCCTGTTTCCAGTCTTGCCACAGACACCCCCGGCCGTCAAACTTACCCTCAACACTGCTGTCAGAGTGATATTTTAAACACACATCTGGACATATGCTCTCTTCCTTGAAATCTTGCAAGAGTTTTGTGAGCATCAGCATAAAGTCCAAACTTCTTATCATGGCACGTATGACTTTCGCGATCTGGCCCCTGCCTGGCTTTCCAAACTCATTTCCTATCACCTCCTCAAACATATCTTTGGCTCTAATTCAGGGGTTCTCAACTGGGGGTAATTTTTGTTCCCCGGGACCTTTGGCAGTGGAGACAATTTTGCATGACACAATTGGGAAGAGAGCTGCTGGCATTTAGTGAGTTGAGGCCAGGGACAACGCTAAATATCCTACAATGCACAAGACAGCCACCCTGCAATGAAGACTCGCCAGCCCAAAATGTCAGTAGGAACTGTACCAACCAGCTATATTTCCTTGGAAGCATCATGCTGGTTTCACCTGTCAGTGTCTAAAACATGCCTGGAATGCTTTTCTCCTGTTTGACATCTAGACAACTCCCACTTGCCATTCAAAACTCGGTTTCATTTCCACCTCAACTGGGAGCCAATCCTTGACAATCTGGTCTAAGTTAGATGAACCTCCTTTGGGTTCCTCCTGTGGTCCTCAATGCTTCCCCTCTCATAGTACTTATTAGATAGCATTGTAATTGTTTTATTCTCTGTTCCTTCTGGCCACTGAACTCCTTGAGGGCAGGAATTAGAGTGTATTCATCTTTGTATCTCCTGTGCCTGGGACATGCTACATGTTTCAATAAAAGTTTCTTATATAAACGAAAGACTACACGACCCAAACAAGTGTCTGCTCAGATCCAAAAGAGGGTAGAAGTTGTTTGTCATCACCCTCATGGTTGATGTTTCCTTAGGGAGATGCCAAAATATTTCCTGTGATATTGGGCCAGTCAATTGGTTAAAAGTGATCTAGAAAGGATTCTTTCATTTATTAGACAATATTTTTTTATTTGGGGTACATGGTCTGGGAAGCAAACCTGGTTCTCCCGCATGGAAGGCGAGCATTCTACCACTGAACCACCCGTGCACCCTAGACAATACTTTGTTGATTATTTACTATGGGCCTGAGACTGAGCTACACGCTGGGGACCCAACACTGAATAAGACAAACATGGTCCCTGCCTCGTAGGAGCTTGTGAACCTAGTGGGTTATATATGACTTTGACTAAGATCTAGTTAGTCTAAGTAGACCACCTTGGGGATCTCAGTTAAGGGTCTGGAAATTAAATCTATTAGAAAGTTAGAGTGCTCCTTGGTCTTGTTTGACTTGCTCACAGTAAACTGACCAGCTTGCAAATCCTTGTTGTAACAGACACGTCCTTCCCCTGAGCAATGCACAGGGTATAAATGCAGCTAAACTTGCCTTATTTCTGGCCCTGACTCTGCAGCCACAGAAAAGACTGTATCCGCCAGGCAGAAAGAAGGTTACTGATCTGAATGAGCTGCAGAATAAGTAGAGACCACCCACTTCCTTAATTGACTTTGTATAAAGAAAATGAAAGCTCATTACCCATCTTGTCAGTTGCCCCACATCTCCTGAGCTAGAGCAGCAGCTGAATAATGAAAAGCTCACTAGTGCAGAAACAGTTAACATTTACAGAAACAGTTAACATTAACTTTGGCTTTGTGTGTCAAGTGAAGCTTGGGCATGTTATCTCTTCCTTTTTAAGAGTCTTTCAAACCCAACTAGAACACGAAGGCATCCAAATGCAATGGAATAAATCTCTACATACTTGAAAGCGGTCTAACGACATTCATTCAGCTTATCTGATAACTTTGGGCTGAACTGATACTAAGAAAATACTTTCATTTTGACCACAATTAAAAACAAACAAACAAACAAACAAACAAATGCTATGAGAAAGATAAAGTGTTAAACGCCCATATATGAGAATATGGGGAGGGCAGTGTCCCTCTAGATACCCAGAGAAATTTCCAAGTGAGATGACCTTAGGAGCTATTACGAAGTCTCTGGGTAGCAGAGGAAAATGCCATTTCATTCATTCTACTCATTTAACAAATATTTATTGAGTACCTACTATGTACCAGTCTACTGTGCTGTGTGCTAGAGATACAGCAGTGGGGTGGTAGAAGGAGTAGGGGGCAGGGCATGGCAAACACAAACCCACAACCTGATGGAGAGGGCATACTATGGAGTAAATATTTGGTGAACAAAGGTAAGTTGCTCTTCAAATGTGTAGGGAGGCCTACCCTGCTCATGATCAGTTCCCCTGAGGAAGGTCTGGCCAGTAGAGAGGCTGAATTCCTTTACAGAATCTATAAATTGCACGGGTGTGTGTTTGGGGTGGGGGCAGACAGTAATAGATAGATATGTCAAATCATTTGTGAAACTGTCTTAGCCCTTGGGTACAGTTTGAGTTTCTCCCCAAACACCTACCTTGCCTTTCAAGACTTTAAGGCTATAAATGGAATCATTCTGGTTCTCAGGATCCGTAAGTAAGCCCCTCTGTTTGCATGTTCAAATCTTGAGGGTGCCCCTTGGGTATTTGGAGAGCATTCAGCACACTCAGCAGCCTCTGCAACAGAAGCCAAAGTGGCAGCAGGAGTGCATTCCATAAAAGCAGCTCTCTTCCTAGAGCCCATAATTAGAATGTGTTAACTACATCCTCTTTGCATCTGGTACACAGCAATTCAAGGGTGACAGAGGCAGAATGGAAATGGGACCCATAAAAATGTTCTGCTATCTGTAAAGGTAAGAATTTGGTTTTTACTCTCATTAGTCCACTAAAAGTTAGTTTTTCTTCTGCCTTGGTATTAGACACCTATGGGAGCCACATAATTTTCAGAGTGAGGCATTCCATGTAAAAGACTAGCACAGGCGGTGTGATGGTGGCTGAGTGTCACAGTTCTCACCTGCCATGCCAGAGACCCGGGTTTGGTTCCTGGTGCCTGTCCGGGGCAAAAATAAAAAAGACTTAGCACACTTCCTGGCACACCATCAGAGTTCAAAAAATTATGACTTTCATCATCATCATTGTTCTTGTTATCATCATCATCATTTTCTAAGCACGTTCTGTCTTATAGAGAACTAGACGCTGTAGATGAAAACACATTGGACTGCGAGTTAGCAGTTTGGGTCTGTGATTCTGGGTCTTGTCACTAATTAGTCATGGGACCTTGGGGAACTTCAATGTTAAGACAGGCGTGACTCAGGTGGATTTGGGCATGACAGCAAGCTGATACTTTGGCAGTGTGAGTTAAGGGAGAGTGGGAAAGTAGAAGGAATGTGGAGTGGAGCAGGATTAGAGCTAGGGAGGAAAGAGCCCAGCTGCATAGCGCCCTGGATATTCAGACACACTCGTCACACTGCCCCGTGTCACAGGAGGCTGACCCATATGGATGGCATCAGTGGGTCCCCTTGCCTCCTGATTTCTGGTTGTGTTGGCACCAATTAGAGATTGGAGGGTAGGGGGAGAGTGAAGTTGGGTTGTTTATTTCCCCAGTTCTCTGCTGATGGGCCAATTATTGGCAGTGGCTGCATACCTCTACTGAAGACCACAGCTCCTATGTAGCTGCCCTTTTCATACTGTTTCCTATTCTTGGCCTTCAGTCCTAGAAAGGTGATAGTGTCCTGCTGTCACTACTTCCAGGGAACCACCCCATCTCTAATGGGGTTCTTACATTCTACCCACACCTTTGTAAGTAGCCCCTTTACTATATTCTCTGCAGATTACTCAATTTGAGTGGGCCATCTGTTTCTTGCCCAGATCTTGACTGATAAACTTAGATAATTCTTATACTACACCCCAATCCTCTAGCATAGTTCCTGACACATGGTGGACACAAATAAAGTTTAGTTAAATGAATAAATTCATGAATTTTGGTGAGGGTAGCTGGTTGGTCAAAGGCATAGGTAGCTCAGGTATAATTCTGGCTATTGGGAGTTCTAGGACAGCCAATCAAGTAGGTAGAAAACCCTATGGCAGAAGGTGGAACCTAGGGAGAACAGGATCCAGCTTTCAGAAGAAGCCTGGCAGAAATTAGGCAAGGATAGTGTCTAAGATCCTAGTTACTGATTAAGGTTCACGGCAGGGCCCAAATATGTGTATATAGGACTAGAAAACAGAGCCGCTGCAGAGTTCGAGTTAACATTGGGACTTTTTGGGTGAAGAATTTCCCAACTGGTCCACCTAAGGTCTGTGACCTATTGAGCAGGGGTGAAAGAGCCCAAGTCACCAGGTTGCTATAGTTTGAGGACTTTCAACTATGCACTCATATAACAAATATTTATTGAGTTCCTTGTTCTGATTTTTGCACTCACCAAACCATCCTCAGGACTTAGCTCAGGTTCCCTCATCTTCCTTCCTGGGGAGAGAATGCACAGAATAGATAACAGTTCTATTTTTCAGTACACATTAATAACAAGAGGCTGTGTACGTAGGGATTTAAGAGCAAGGGCATTTGAGTCAGACAGAAGTTGATAAAAAAAAGTCCTAATTTCCCCCAGCTTGGGCAAGTCATATCCTCTCTGAGCCTCAGTTTACTTACTTATAAAATGAAGGCAGTGATACTGCCTTTCTCATTGTGTTGCTGAGTGTTAAATGAGACAATGCACGCAAAGCACTTTAGAAAGTTGTCTGGTCTGTAGCAATACATAGTAAATCTATTTGAGTTTACCATTATTTTTGTATTTGGCTTTCCAGTCTATCATGGGTCAGTCCCTTGGACTGACCACTCCCAGAGTAAAATGCAAAATTGAATTTCTGAACCTGCAAAACTGAGAAGATCCAGGACCAGCAGTGATATCTTCATAATGCTACTGCAGCCCTTCCCTATCATATGTCCATGCCAACCATTAGCATTGGCCAGAGGAGAACAGTTATTTATTATTTGGGCTTCCCCAGCCCTTTGTTGGTGCTACTGTAATAGTGCTTATCTCCTGTTACCTTCTGTTCTCCCTACAGGACAGTGAGCTATATGAGAGTAGATCTAGGTTTTATTCATCTTTGTAGCCTCAGAACTTAGCTGTGTGCCCGACACAAGAGTAAGGGATCCAAAATGTTTGTTGAACAAAGTTTATAAAATCTCTCTTGTCCACATCCTCCTAGATCCTCAGCTTCTTTTGTAGACTAAGTTGGGCATTTCATTGAAGACATCAGGGCACCTGCCTCTCTTCTCTTGTTCCAATCTCTATTCCTGCCATTCCAAGACACCTGCTTCCTGCTCTGAACAAGTGCTAGAAAGCAAATATGGCAGAAATAAATACCATTCAAGCAGCGCCTACACTGCAGGGAGCCCATAAAAGGAGAAGGCCCCTCTAAACTGGAGATCTGTTTATTTTGCAATTAACAAAAGGTCAGGAAGCCTGGCATAGAATCCAAGTGTTACTCTGCTGTGTTAGCAAGAACTGTGCGGTTTGAAAGTTATTGCTGGGGATTTGGAATTTTTATTATGAATTCCATTATGCCAAAGGCTTCTGGGTAATATGTGAATCACAGCGAAGTGTTCTGCCATTTTTTGACCCAAAGTTTGTTCCTTTTTGGTGATATGGCAAGGTCAATAGGTCATGGGAGCTCCACTGGGTTACCTTAAAATGACCCCTTTTGAGGATGTAACAGATTATTAATCAGGAGCCATATCAAGGAACTATGGCTAGGGAGGAGCAAGCTTTCAACCTTTGATTTAAGAGCTGGGAATTTACAGTTCTCTTTCTTCTGTGGGGCCTTAAATTGGCTTGACATAACTTTAGAAAGAACATTTGTTTAGTTGTTGCTCTTTCCACCACAGGGAGTTATGGGATATCATGCATTTCAAAAACATGACTAAGTTCCTACTATGCGCTAGGTCCCGAGCTAGCATGACGGAGACACAAAGATGAATACGACCTTGTCCTCAAGGTACTTAAAGTCTTGTTGGGGACACACACGTGAACAGAGAGAAATGTAATAAGTTGCTATGGGTACCATGATGGAGTATGTGAGACCTAAAAGATGGAGTGGCCTGCTGTAACCAGGGGTAAAGGACAGGAAAAACTTCATAAAGAAAGTGGAGTGTTTCAACTGTATGAATAAAAAGAATCTCTTAAATAAGAAAAGTGTCTCACTAAGATTCACTTATACCCTGCTTTGGCTGCATCGTCATTGATCCTGCATTTATTTTAGCCCTCTTCTATTGACTTGTATCTACTTGTACTTTGAAAATTGGTTTTGAAGACTTAATTGTAAGGTTGTGCATCTCAAATTTGTTGAATTTTCCTTTGAAGCTAAAATGCTTTTGCTCTTCTAGCCCTCACTTGATGCATATATTTGGTTGCCCAACAACGGAACATTTCTGTACCATGTGTGTCATCTCATAACAGAAACTTCTTAGAAGGGAAATCTCTTTGTTGTTATAAGCTGCCTGGTAAGCTTTTAAAGCTTGTTGCTTGCTGGGAGATGGGGCGATGAGAAAGCATTTGGCTACAAAACCCAGTTCAGAATACCTTCCTCTTAGCACCAAACTATATCAGACACAGTCGAATTTTTTACTTGTTGCTAGCTAAGATCACCACAACTTTGACACTCATTCTCTACTGATGAGAATCAGAACTTTTTTTACTCCTGAACTCCAAAATGCTATCTGAACAGCAAGTCACTTTTCCTGTGATTTAGGAAGCAAGTATGAGCATTCATTGACATATATATATATATGAGGTAAAAAAAACTATTTACAGCTTCTGAGCCTGGCTTGATGTCTTTCTGAAAATCTCTTACAATACGTACAAACTGGAAATCCTTGCCATGATGGGCTCCCACAGTCTTAAGAGCTGAATACCCTTTATCCAATTAGAAATACTGAATTCTTTTTTAAATTTTCTGTTTCTTCATGTCCCCCTAAGAACTTATGGTTAAGTTTTGTTTACTTCTTGAGCATGCAGTTTATAGTTTGACGATCTTAGAAAACAAATATGGCTTATCACAGATATCACTGCAATCCAAAAGGATGTTTCAAAGGCCGGAGTCGTCTAATATACTTCTAAGTTAGCCCATTGATGAGCATTTATGCTTCATGTTTATGAATGAATGAAAGCTAGTTTTATTTGACATTAACTTAAAAATGACTTTCATGAAACCAAAAGACAGTTAAATGAGTATCAGTGTAAAATACAAGCTGTTTGGAACTAGTCAAGAAAGTCAACTTTCTAGTGAGGACCAAGGTAAGTAACAACTTGGGAGAAATTGTCACCTATTGATCCTAATAGAGATGTCAAGCAACATGACTCAGATTGAGAGAGAGAGACAGAGAGAGAAATCTTCTCTTTTTCTTTATCATTTGCAACTTCCTTGAAAATCTGCTTCAGCAAAATCTCATCTATTTGGACAAAATGGGGGCGAGGGCAGGCTGGCCAATCTGAATTAGTGACAGGTTGAAATTCTGGAATGTTTTAAAACATTCCCTTTTATTAGTTGAAGTCTATGTGTACAATAACTCAAACTAACTGCTCAAAGCGGCTCCCAGGAGAGATTTTCAGGGACTTGCTTTCGTGAATAGATAAGATCCATTTGTTATTAGCAGTGGCCATTGACTCATAAACAATGTGCTGAAGTCCTTAAAAACAGTTTGTTTCTTTAAGTAGATGAAAATGCATTTGTAATGTGGCTTAAAGAATCCTGCCCAGCAAACACTTTTTTTCATGGACAGTGCAAAGATATCTCTCCTGAAAATCTCACACACAGAGTTGGTAGCATCTGAGAGATTGAGGTGTGCTTGCATTGGTTAGGGTAAGATAAAGGAGTTTCACCTAGCTGTCTCTGTAAAGGGATGCAAAGAATTGTAGAGTTGAAGGAAATGTTCCCCAGCTGATCCCAGCCTCTGCTGGAGGATTTCTGGCAGCTACCTTTGAAGACTGGTTGGTGGTAATGCTTGGAAATGCTTTTCCTTTACCCTCCATTGCTTGATGGGAAGACAGCCCCTCTAAGCAAGTGTCTATCCATTATGTTTCCTCTCCCATGGCCTCCTCTCTCATCCTGAAGTGCTGTAATCAAAGTGGGAAGCAAAATGTTAGCTAGAACACAGTCTTGTCCCTTCCTGGGTTATTTTCCCACTCATAAGGAAGTGTGGAGGACCCTGGTGCTTCCAGATTCCAAGGAAAGAACTATAGTTGTGGATTGGTTGACAAGCAGTGGCGTGAGCTGATTTTGTGTGTGTGTGAAATGTATCTTGAGCAGCACTCAGGAGAGTCACACTGTATGGACAGTTGCCCCCCTGCACCCCGCCTTCCTCCCCAGAATGCACTCACCTTTGCTCTGTTAGGTAATGTAAATATTCAGCTGTCTCTCCATATCTGAGCTGAATGTTTGTGTTCTCTTGTCGGTGTGGCCTTGGCACGTCTGGCCACATTACAAAGAGTCTGTATTACAATGTAAACGCCAGCCAAGGGCTTGTGTTTGTTCATCTTTGTACAATACTCACAAAAAGGGTGTTTAATAATTGGTTTCTAATGAGATTGAAGAGGATGAGAAACTTAAACTAGATGGCATTATTATATTAGAGACTCCCATTTCAGCATGTATCTCTTGAGTACATACCAAGTGCTCAGTGCTGGGTACTGATACAACTTGGGACATTATGATTCCTTCCTTCCTCTCACTAGTAGGTAACCTCCATGAAGGTGGGTTTTTCTGGTCTGTTTGTTTCTCCTTTACTGCTGAACACCCAGAATATAAAAGAGAGTGCCTGCAGTCATTCATTCACTCATTCATTACTGAGCACCTGCTATGTCCCAGGTACATAAAGATCACGAGAGTATGTCAGTCAGCTGAAAAACCAAAATACGTCCTAGTAAGCATAATGAGGGATGGTTCCTGTCTGCGTGGCTAATGGGCAGACTTGAGAAAAGGTGGCAAGAGAGTCTTTCTCAATTGCTTTGTGTCCCCTCAGCTAAACACTGGAGATTCCTTTAGTTGCAAAGGGAGACAAGGATACATTTAGGACCAGGAGAGGAGCTTGGCTGGAAAAGAAGATGAATTGGAGGCAGAGGCTTTTCCCAAGTGGTGCTTGATAGACAACCCTGCATTTACCAATACAAGATGCCAGTTTTGAATTTACAAGAAAGCAGAGAAAAGTACCTGATTATCCAAATTAACTGCTTATTTTTAATAGGCCATGATGAACTCTTATCTGAAAAGATTATCATTTTTTTTTATTCTTGGCTCTTTCACTTTTGCCTCTACTCTGAGTGAGATGGGGAGTCACCATTGCTCAAACAGAGCCTTCAAATTAGAGAACTCAAGAAACTAACTTAGATGTTATCTGGTACCCAGTCAATCCCATTTAGTTCAACAAGGTAGCATATATAGAACATTCTCAGAGCTCTCTGGGGTTCCCAAAACTATGTATTCATTTAACAATGCCCATTTCAGCCTCCTCCTCTAAACTACCATGAGATACACCATTGGAGAATTATGGCTGATTTGGGCCTGGCTGGGAACTGGAACTGTCTAAGGTTTCTTATATTTTAGCCCTCAGAGGGATTTTTCAGTCTCATGCTGTCTCTCCATATGCCCTGTTCCCTCTTCTTTCTGTAAGCCCCAGAAATTTTCCTTGTCAATCTTTCTACTTAAAAACCACCATTACCACTGATTCCATTTCTTAGGGTGCTTTTCCATGTAGTCTCTACAGTTGTACTCTTCTTGCCATCCTCCCAAACTGCGTTGATACCACAAGGGTATACCAATGTCATAAACATGGAGAACAGTTAAAGAAACTCAAGAAATTTCACAAAGTTTTTGTAATTTAATGTCCCAGCTTCTTTCCTTGAAGGTCCCCAGAAGCCCTAGTGGTTTCCTGTTCTCTTTTATCTGTGACGGTGGCATTCCTTATTGCTTATAGAATAAGGCTACACTAATTAGCCTAGCATTAAAGGCCCTCTATAAGCAGACCATGGCTCCATTAGTATCTCCTACTTGTCTTCCAATCCATACAAACTGTCTGTTCCCATCAAATGGTCTACTAATTGTTTTCCCCAACAGTATTTCCATTCCTGTTTCCTGGTCTTTGTTCACTAATTCCCTCAGGCTCTCTCCTCACCCTTTCTTCAGGGTTTGGAGTCTTACCTTTTGTGTGCACTCCAGCCCTTGTGGCAGAATTGCTCTCTCCCTGGAATTCCAGTAATCCTTCTAGTGTGCACCATTTAACACAGGGGAGCACACGTGTGTGTGCGCGTAAGAGCAGAGACTTCTTTGTATCCCTAGGGTTAACAAAGTGCCATGAACCGGGTTGATACCCAGTAAACATTTATTTTGAAGAATGATGTCATGTTCTTGAAGGCTGCTCCCTTCCCTAGGTGATGTTTACTAACCTGAATGAAGTGCTGCCGAGACTTGCTCATGTTTTTAAAAAGATGGGGATGGTGATGACTCAGTGGCAAGATCGTTTGGCAGAGAATTCATCTTGAAAAGACTTGTGCTTTCTTAGCAACACACATGTAACGAGAGGAAACAGCCAGAACGGTCTTAAGATAAAGCAGGGGAGATATTAGTAGGCAGGACTTTCCACCTCCCCCACTTTTTTTTTTTTGTTTTTTTACTGTCAAGGTGATTAAACACTAGAATGAACTACAGGGGTAGATGATTGAGAAATTTTGAAGGGGTGGACAATTTATTCATTCATTCAAAGGGAAACTGGGAGGCAAAGTAAAGGAAGGGGAAAAAGTTTAAATATGAGGGATTTGGCACTTATCCATGGAAAACAGAGGAAGGCGGATAAACCTTCTTTTGGTCTCTCAATTATGTATGGCTTCTCCAGCAGGATGAAGAGCCTTATAGTGGGTGGGGCTCCCTCTTCACTGGGTTGTAGGACCATCAGGCAGGCCAATAAAATAAAAAAGGCTGCAGTTGCCTTTCTCTGTGAGGAAGGGGCGTTGGTGTGGATATATCTTCAGTCACAAAAAGACACAAACAGGCTGACAACTTTAGCTCTGACATATCTCACCCAGAGGTGGGGAAGGTCCTGTTTTTACAAAGAAGGAGCATAGCAAACTGGAGAAAGATAAGCTCATGCAAGTGTCAAGGCAAAGGATAAAATAATTAAAAGAAGTAGGATGAAGGCATAGAAAGCAAGTTTTGAAGATTGTCAGTGATTTAATTATTGGAGAAAAGAAAAGACAATGTGGCATATTTGGCTCAAAACGCTGATGATCAAATCCAAAAGAAAACAACCCAGTCCCAGAAACAGCTTATCTCAGGCAGCTTATTTATAAGACAATTTTTTGTGTCGATGAATATAAATGTGGTGATCAACATATTGGCAAATGATACTTCGGAAGGAGGAGAATACAGGCATTTCCAAAACAAGAAAAAGGGAATAAAAATCTAACAGTGTTTACAACCCTTGTTTTTCATGAAGAGGCTTCGGATACAGATTCCTTAGGGCCCACCACAGTGGAGTTGAATCAGAAATTTTAATCGAGATGCCCAGGAAGCTATACAATTAATAAGAGTGTCAACTGATTCTTCAGATCAAGCCAAGTTAGGGAAACACCACCCTGTAACATAGTAGAAATAGTTACAGCAGAGTGTGAAAACAGCAACAAATGATTTCCCGGAAAGACAGTGCATACAATAGAAAAAGAGGACAGAGAAGAGGGGTAAGAGATGGAAATTTTGAATTTGGGAATAGATAATTATATTTATTCGTTGGCCATCTCACTCCCCAGAGGATTTAAAGGAGCAGAGTTGTAATATTTATAACTAAAATATGTTGAGTGCTTACTGTCATCTTGGCACTACACTTTGCATGCATTTTCTCATTTAACCTTCAAAACGACCTCTGAGGTAGGAGCCACTATAGTTATCTCTATTTTACAGAACGGAAACTGAAACTCAGAAAAGTTAAGCCAGGTGAAGGGCAGAGCTTGGATCCAAGTATATCAGATCCCAAAGTCTCTGTTCTTAATTTATTTTAATGCACTGCTTACAAACATCAAACCAAAAAGCCCCAGAAACAACAAAAACTTAAAAGTGCAAGTAAGAGGTAGTTGAAGAGTGCTTTGAAAACTATTGCTTTCTTATTTTTTTTGCTTTGTATGTTTGTTACATTATACAATTTAAAAAGTGCAAGTAAGTGGAGATATTTGAATGAAAGAAAAATAAAGGAAGGGAAAGGGTGAAGCTCAGGGGTGGGGTTGGATTTTGTTCATTGCTTAGAAGTGGGCCACAAATTTGGCTCTGAGCTCTCCAACAGCTCAAGCTGAAAAGGGAACACACTTGATTCAGAGCATCCATAAGATAAAAGCAAACCCGTCTTTAAGGAGAAACATAACTAGTTCTGGTAGAACTTTCTGAAAACTGTCTCTTATGGGTCCTCATGAAGAGGAGAAATGCTTGCTTCTGAAAGGATTTTCTCAAAGAACTTTACTGTTTATTAATTTTTTTTTAAATGGAGAAAGCAGAAGTTTAAAAAAGGAAACGATTAAAATGTATTATAATATTACTCCCTTGTAAAAGTGTTTTACAGTTCACCCTTTTTATAATAAAATAACTACATGTGGAGTTTTTGTCCTTGGAGATCTTAAAGAAAAGATCCTCTGGCTTAGATGCCTGAAGGCAAGAACTGGCTTAATGGGGCCCTTTCCAGCTCCGGGGCTGTGATTGTAAACTTCTGTAGCTGTGCAAACACTTCTACCTGGGGCAGCTTAACCAGTCTTAAACCTAAAGACTAAGCCACAGCAATGACAATAAATGCTTCCATTGTGGGGGTCCTTTCTGATAAAATAAATGCTAAAATACACACACACACACACACACTAAAACCTTCACCACATTTGGGATTAAGATACACCCAAGTAAGACATTTGCAGAAACAAAAGTTTCACTTAGTAAATGCTTGTCACTGGGGATGGAGAGTCAGTATTTAGGCACCACTCATTTAACTCTGAGCGTTTGCTGAAGTCCTTTGTGCTTGAGATGCCAAAGAACTCTTTTCTATGGGAGCCATCAGCACCACCTCAGGGGTGATGTTTTAAACCTAAAACTTCTTGTATGATTAACATGGTTGAATGCCCTTTATGACACAGCGTGGGGAGTGCAAATAAAAGTCTCTTCAGGAGGAGACCTTCTCTCTCTCTCTCTCTCTCAGTCTCTCTCTTCTTAAATCATTCTTAGCAATGCAACACAGGAAAAGAACTTTCACATCTCAGCAGAGAGAAAGCTCAGGGAGATACAGCTGTGCAGTTTAAGCTGACCCAACTCATTATGAATTGGGTCAAATGGTTCAGAGGCGGCTTCTTTGCTATATGTAGTGAGAATGAAAAAGGCGAGAATCCACTTAACATCACTGTGTGCGTTGGGAAATGTGTGATGTGGCAACAGCTAATTCAAACACATTTGCCTTTTGGAGTCTATTTCAATCTTTGGCCTGCTGGTTCGCCTGGCATGTCCAGGAAGAAGGCGCACAGGAAAGTTCTCTCAAAAAAAGGACCAAGGAACTTGCGTCCACAAAGATGGGCATGATTTTGCTGCTTTCAAGCAAAAGACATCATCCTTACAACAGAAGGTGTCACAGTCTGGATTGCTTGATGGACTGCTACTCTAACAGGTTTTCCCTTTATAAACAGAGTCCAGCCGCTTTGGCCTTATCTACTTGATTCTAAAATAGCTTGTCAATTTAATAGCATTCAGGTTGTTTATGCACACACAAGGCCCTTTGAAAATAACCCTTTTCATGTCGCCAAACAGGCATTTTGAAATCAACTAATTGGATGGTTGTCTGAATCCAACTCGTTGTTTTAAAAATAACCAGTTGTTCCACTGAATTACATTTTTTTACCCCCAAGCCAATTGGTGTGTGTAGACAGAGTTTGAGTCAATCCAGATGGCTGGCTGCATTTTTGACTCGAACTGACTGGATGTTTTGTGGTCAGATATATACAGCTCTCGAAAGCCACTGGGGAAATGGAGTAGAAGGGAAGGAAGGTGTAGGAAAGTTAGGAGAAATTATATCAACAAAAGTTTCCATCTTGAGTGCTAAGGATCCAGACATTTTCTGCAATCAATCCTCCCTCCCCCTCAACACACACACACACGCACACATACATGCACACATGCACACATAGTTAAGAAAACAGAAATAAAGTAATAACATCCCTCCCAGCTGGCTCTGCTCACGGCTGTGGGTCTTTTCTTTCTTTCTTTCTCTTCATGAATTTCTTCACTGCTTGGGTGGCCCGTGGAGGGATTCTGGCAACTCGGCTTCATCGGTTTAGCTCCCTCTTAGGCTGACTTCTCTCTTTTTTGAGGGACTGAGTTTCTGCCTGCACCCCCTAATTCCAAGCACGAGACCTGCCTCTGACCCATGGAACCACATTACATACATTTCCTGTAATGAATGTAACCAGTTCTCCCTCCCTAGAAATCACTGCTACTTTTTGAGAAGTTCGAGCTTGATATCGCCTATATCTGCCAACATTAGCTGACAAATCCCGCTGGCCTGAGGAAGTGTATTTCCAATGCATTCAAAGGCTGCATCATTCGACATTCGGATTTATCGATTTAATTCAATTTCTTCATTTACTTACTGCTAGCAGGATGAAAGTAGAACAGAAACGGACTTTTCCCAAAAAAAAAAAACTTAGATTTTTTCACTTACAAGGAAAAAAAATTTTTCTATAACATTTAAACCAAATTGCAAGGATAACTTCCAAAGTGTCTTCCACTTTTGTCACAAATTCCGAATGAATCTTAGGACACAAACTCACTTTTCTACTGCCAACGTTGCACCTTTTCTATCCTGTGCAAAGGTCATAAGGGCATAATAAATTTTCTGCAACGTGGATCTATCCTATCTATACTGTTCCCAACTTTTCACTCTCATCTAGTAAATCCCAAATTGCCATGTTTTTCATAACATGTCATTTTTCATGCCTGGCTCTTTAAGGTGAGTATTGATTTCCCTGAGCCTTCCAAAGACATCTGGATAACATTCAAGAGTTTTTGCCTATGACATTTAAGTTTTAAACCACTGCCACATGGCTTGTTGGGATTTCGTTTTCTTTCCTTTCTCTTCTCCTCCTTCCCCATCTCCTTCTCTTTCTCCTCCTCCTCCTCTTTCTCCTCCTCCTCATTTTTTTTTTCTTCTAGAATTGGAGGTACATGGCTTGGGCTATGTTCCTTCCTCATCAATTATCTGCTATGTCACCTGTGGATCATCACATATTCTCTCTGAATCTCAGGGGCTTTCTCATCAACATTATGGGAGTAATGACACTTGCTTGCCCAGACTATCTCATCAAGGGCTGTTGGGAAGAACAACTGGCATAAGGTATGAGGAAGCTCTTTGAGAGGTACAAAGTCTAAAACAAATATAAGAGATTCTGAAAGGGGACAATATACTAGGGATTTTTAGGTAGTCTTGGGAACTTGGCTTTTCCTTCTCAGAACAAGAGGTTTGTTGTCAGTTTCCAAAGTTGTATTATGTGTTACTATTACTTTTCTCCATATTTGTGGGATTTAAACATCCTTAATGATCAGTATCTAAAAAATAATGATGTGAACGGATATATCGCCTCATTTTTTTTTTCATTTTGGACGGTTTGCTTGTTTATTTACATTTCATCATAGTGACATATATAGAAAATCAAAAATTTCTCACCTTGTCCATCTTTCAGAGTGCCAATTCTCAGTGGTTTTCATCAAATTCACGACATGTGCTTCCGTCACCACCATCCACAGCCAAAACCTTTCAGTAACCCCCAATCCCTAGCCCCACCCCCAGATTTGCTTATTCTAGACATTTCATATACATGGAATTGTGGAATATCTGTCTTTTTGTGTCTAGCTTCTTTTATTCAACAGTGTTTTCCAGGTTCATCCATGGACCAGAACTTCGTTCTTTTTTTATGGCCAAATAATATCCTGTCATCTGGGTGGACCCCATTTTCTGACTCATACACCTGTCGATGGACATGGGTTGATTTCTCCTTTTATATTGCTTCTTTTTTTAAAAAAAATGGTTTTTTATTGCTAAATATAACATGTTTACAAAGAAAAGAAAGAAAAAGCAATAGTTTCCAAAGTACACTTCAACAAATAGTTTACCGAATAGAACAGAGTTTGTTATGGATCTCCCTTCTACTATTTCATATTTTTCCTTCTTGTAGCTCCAAAACACTGGAGGCTAGAAGAAATTTTTTTCTCTTTTTTGGTGAAAAATAACATGTATAACAAAAAGGCAATGTGTCAAGTGTATTGTCTCATTTTTGAGAATTGATAATATTAGCATCAGAATGAGGAAAGTTGTCAGGCTTAAACTTCATTTAGCATCACTGACACTGTGAATGGGTTAAAGTACATTAGTAGCTAATACAAGTTCTATTTGCTGAAAGACAAAGGTGCTAGAGAGATTTCTGGATTTCAGAATCATGACTGCTTCAGGTATGAACACAGTACCGCTTCTAGAAAGATACTCTGATGATCTTCTCATATTAAGGTCAAGAAGTCAATGTGAAAATATACGTACGGACGATAGAAAGCTCCACCCTTCATTCTTTGATCTTTCTCTTTAACTGGCTCAGAGTTTCCCATTCGTCAGTGCTGTAAGGGGCATTTGATAAAACCCCAGATGGTCTAGAGGCCCACAGAATCCTGCTTTATATTGTCCTCTTGTCTAGCTGCTTGCATGTGCTCAAATGACCTCTCTGCCACAGGAGCAGTTACGTCAAGGAAGATGAACTTTCCCTTCCACATGTGGGATAAATGTTTTCCCTCCATACACAGACTATCAGCAGCAAGACTGCCATTGTTTCTAGTTGTCCAGAAATCATTGGCCTTTTATTCCTCTGAAGAAGAGTCCCTTCACTGCCTACTGTTGGGCAGAGAAAAGTAAAGTAAATGTGGCATGAAATTTCTGTACAGCAGTAAATTAGAAATGGTTCGTGTATATGTAAGTATGATTGTGAAGTTTAAAACTGGGGCAGATCTGGCTGCAAGCTCAAGTTTGGAACTTTTTTTCAGCAGTGAATTTGAGCTCCTGTAGTTACATCCAGGAAATACGAGCCATTACTAAAGCTGGGAATTGAGGGTAAGGCCAAAAAAACAAAAAAGGTCTGTAAATGTAATTGTAATTGGGGAGGCCAAATGACAGAGGTTAAGCTCTGGGAAATGGAAAGGCAAATCTGGGTCTGAGAATTCCTGGGCCTGTGGCAGGTCTCTTGCTGCGTCCTGGCCGTCACTTAACACTGTTTAGCTCCCGTCTCCTGTACAAGGGCCTGGTTTAAGGTGAGGCTCAAGGAAGGCTGAGCTAGAGCCAAGTCTGTGAAGTTGAAGGAGCACCTCTGACAGAACATGCACCCTTCCAACTTTTGGAATCCTGTACAACTTTGATAATCTGACACCCTGCCCCCCCATAAAAAAACCCTGGTATTGTGGCAAATCTGACAATAATCTATCAGCTAGAAGCATAAGGGTCTCAGTTGCCCCTCAATGCTCTGGTGGTTAAAAACAGACCTGGAAGGCGGGTGATGGCAACTCAGTAGCAGATTTCTCGCCTGCCATGCCGGAGACCCAGGTTCGATTCCTGGTGCCTGCCCATGCAAAAGAAAAAAAAAAAATAGAAAAACCAAACTCTGGCTTTGGTGGTCATTAAAGGAAATATCCTTAAGGTTCACAGGATAATGTGAGACTTTCCCTATGTTACCGTCTAGCCCTCTTGGAAACCTTGCCAGGTTATTTTTTTTCCCAGCATGCAGAGAAGTTGAAAGAATTTTAGTGCTAAGTATACCCACCAGGGACATTCTACAATTAGATTGCACTATACTCGTGTTATCCTGTGGCCCTGTCTACCCATCCCTCTGTCCATTCACTCATCAACCAAGGTGAAGTTATCAATTCTCATTTTGTAGGTGAAGATTTGGCCAAGTAAGGAGGCTTGCCGAAGGTTACCCAATTAGTAAAGTAAATTGAGTTGGAATTTGGACTGAGGACTATCTGACTGCTGAACTTGTGACCATCCCTGTACACTGCGCTGACTCTTGTGATCACTGTGTTGCAACATGAGTTAAAAGCAAGTGAGCAAGAGTGCGATGTAATAGACTGGGAGGTTAAAAGTACTGAAACCAAAGTGGCGTGACAGTTGATAAAAATGCAAAGGATGACAAAAGTAATCAGTGAGGATGGTTATTTTACTGAGGACACGGAACGACCTAGGAAGGGCTACTTTAGCCTTTTATTCCAGAATTGCAATCGTCCATGATGGCATGAATCTGTACATTTTGTATCACACGTTAACAAGGAAGGTACAAATTATTTCAGGGATTTTTGTTGTGGTGGTTTTTAAGAAGCAAGTTTCATGGTGCGTAGTAGATCCACTGCAGATTTAGCTCAGTATCTTAAAGTTTCTGTATATTCACAACATAGTACAAAAACAGAATATGATAAAACAGAGCATCAAGGAGAGGTTAGATTAGATTTCACAAACTTTGTTAACTACGACAGGTAACTGTGCAATACATTTCAGAAAGACTTTCATAGAGGGGATTGACACAGGGCTTTCAATATGAAAAATAATAAGTCCTTATAAAAGTTCATTACCATCATTTACAACCAATATTAAAATCTAGGGCAGGCCATGGTGGCTCAGCAGGCAGAGCTTTTGCCTGCCATGCCAGAGACCTGGGTTCGATTCCCGGTGCCTGCCCATGCCAAAAACAAAAACAAAAAAACTATTAACCACCATACAGTGAGATTTAAATAAACATGGCTTCTTAATGTTAATACTTTACATTCTAAGGGGATCAAATATCAAAGCCTCAGGTATTTAAAAAATGAACACCACATTTTAATGGCATAAATTTTAAAATGTCTGAGTTCAATTTCTGGAGATAAAGAAAAAAATGATATGAGAAGTATTTCGATTTATATCTCCACTCTTGCAATATTGCTTATAATATGCATTATTATTCTGCTCAATAGGAGAAAAATAGATTTTTAATGTGGTATACAGTGCTTTGATTAAGAAGAGCAGTGATCAGAATGGATAAGCAAAATGTGGCATAGACATACAGTAGAATATTATTCAGCTATAAAAAGGAATACTGCTACAATATGGATGAACCTTGATGACATTATGCTCAGTGAAACAAGCCAGCCACAAAAGGATAAATAGTGTATGATTTAACTTATATGAAATATCTAAGATAAGCAAATTCATAGGGATTGAAAGATGATTAGAGGCTTCCAGAGCCTGGGGTGGGGGTGGTTAGGAATACGGAGTTATTGCTTAATGGCTGCAGAGTTTCTGCTTGGAGAGATGAAAAAGTTTTGGTAATAAATGATGGTGATGGTAGCACAACACTGTGAATGTATTTAACATCACTGAATTGTGTGTGTGTAATGTCCATGATAAAATTCTGAAAAATAAAAAAAAAGCAGGATTAACCAACACATATTTATTGAGCAGATTTTATGGAACCTTTTTTGGGGGTCTGTGATGCATTCAGTCATTTATTCAATAGACATATATCAGAGGCCTTCTACATTCTAGGTGCTGTTTGAGATGCCAGGTACAGAAGTAGAAGACTCCTTCCCTCAAGGGGTTCACAGTTATGGAAACACAGACTGTCGGAGGTAGAGAGCTTCCATCTACCACCTTCAATTCCAGCTAAGGAAGCTGTGGTTCAGGGATGTCACGCCACTGATCCAAAGACCCAATGTTCATAACAGCAGTTCAAGAACAAAAAAAGCAGCTCATTTGATTGCCCTTCCTGTGCTCTTTCAATTATTCCAAGCTAGTTGGGAAGATAAGGCATTCCAACATGAAACAACTTCAGAACAACACCAGACCAAAAGCTGCTAACAGACCATATGCTATTAACCATAAGTTTCACAGGAGTTGGAGAAGGACTGGAAATGTCCCAAAGAGCTTAAATCTGCTGAGTAATGACATGCAATTTATTTATGGCAGGGGACAGTTGCTATGCTTCTGACATGTAGTAAGGATGAATGAGATGAAGGCATTCCATGGAGGCAGTACTTCCCTCTGGATCTTATCATCTTGCTCTATGAAGATATGTTTTGGTACAAAGGCTAGCATTTCCGTCGTTTGCAATAGCAAACGTGAAATAAATTAGGGAGGACATAACTGATAAAATAAAATATGAAGGCTATGGAGTTCAACTTCTATTCTGTAATTTATACTAAGATCTACTGAGGTGCAAATTCATGTAAATCATATTTACTCTCTTCTGAGAATTGTTGCTGTAAAAATGAGCCACAATAGAAGAGTGTTACTATGGGATGGTATCCAAGGGGATGATATCTGTAGGAGAAATCATTTAGTTAGAAATTTATCTCCAAATAGGCTACCTATTGTCAGTAATCGTTTGTATGTTGTGATTTTAATAGGAATCTCTACAAATAGGGAATATGGGTTTTTTTTGGTTTTGTAAAGAAAAGCATCCCAGGGCTTCATTAGAAAAAAAAGTAACATTTGTAAGTGACTGCCATGGGTCAAAGCACTGTGCACTTACTAAGGCAATGCTTCTCAAACTACCTGTAATGAAGGGCCAGTTAATTTTGTTTCCAACCTATTATAGCCAAATGCTTTGGGGAAATATGATAAAAATGAATTACTAGAAAAACTGAATAAGAAATACAATACACAAGGCTATTTAAAATGATCAGATTCAACAGTACGACCCACTCATCATGTGTTTATATGTGGCAGTAATATCAAAATACTATAAAAGTTTCTAAACGCTTACTCTTGATTTTGGTGCTAAAACTTGCAACAAAACTGGTAATAAACAGTGCACAGATGGACAAGAGTCCATGAACTGCACTTTGAGTAGCATGTTACTGGAAGAAATAGAGAAAAGAATAATAGGAACCCCTGCTCATTTAGAGCTTTTGCAGGTTATGGTAGAAAGAAACAAAAAGGTAACACAAACCTTTGCTACATTATGCAGCAAGTTTAGGAGTCACCCAAAGCGTTAGTATAGCAAATATAGCAGACTCGGGGTCTGGCTGGTAGGGTTGTGGAACCATCTGGTACTGTGCTTCCCTTCCTTTGGCTGCAGGTCCCAACCCAGCCATATGGCCTCTGAAGAACATGATTCCTAACAGATAACCTTTACACTAAGTGTAGAGTTGGGCAAGGGTAGGTGTGGGGAGATGGCCTTTTCCTTATCAGATGTTACTTTGAAATTTCCCAAGGCTTCATAGATGGAGCTCGGGAAATGGGGTGGGAGGGGCTGTTGAAAGTATGAGTTGCTGTCTGTTTTCCTGGCTGGAGAGTTATTCCCCATGTGTTGCTGGGAATTCTGGGAGCTGGGGGGATGAGAATGGGCCTCTGTGGAAGCAAACATATGAAAGGTCAACTGTTAGACTACAGTTGACCCATTAGGGATATAGGATCTACAGCATAAGGATCCAGAAGAAACTTAAGAAATTATGTGTACCTTCTACACACTATACATAAAAATAAATATATTACATTACCAGAGCCATGGTGCTTTTTGGCCCACAATAATTCAAAGCAAAACAAAGTATGTGGGAATTGCCAGGTGGCACATAAAGCCATGCCTCAGGCATCACCAGCCTTTGGATTTAAAGCTACTGTACTTTCAATCACCAAACTACAAGCCCTTTAAATTTTTATAGCAAGCTAAGTATCCTATGCAAGAGACACAAAATGTTAGATATACATATAGTATATCTGCCCAACAACAACAACAAAAATCAATGGAGTAGGGGTATGAAGAAATATGCTAGGAATTTCGATCAACATCCCTCTATACAAACAAAGACAGAATAGAATAATTTTTTATTTGTAGTAATCAACATGATGCCACAAATAAAAATTTCATTAGTTTTTTTTTTTTTCCAAGTCTTGGGCTCTGACTTGCAGGAACCTCAGTCTGTTTTGTGGATTTAGCAAGGGAAAAGCACAGTCCCTGAACTGAGGAAAGGTTATCCATCCACAACTCACAATGCCCGGCCTATTAATTTTCCATATACAGTGCAGCCGGCTTCTGCCTGGGATTATTATGCAATTTTCAAAATGGCTTCAAGTCTTTCAAGTTACAAAGTTGCCATTTACCTTGCATTGGCCTGCTGGCTGAGATGAATGAATGAACAACTCTTTCCCAAAGGACCATAATTCATTCTATGATCATAGCTTATACGTTTGGGAGAATTGGGATCAGTGTGCCTGGCGCCTCCCCTCGCGTTCACCCCACAAAGGAGTCATACAAGGCAAGAGAAGGGGAGACAAAGTGGCTGTGTGCCATAGAGTGTAGAGGTGTGGCTAGGGAAGTGTTGACTGCGAGCTGCACCAGTCTAACATATAAGCAACTGTCTACATGATGTGATTTCAGGTGCACCAAAAAAAAGGCCTCATTGCCCCTCAGTTTAAACACTCCCTTCCCACTGGCGGATGCCTGGAATTCCACAGTTTTTAGAGCCCCCGTTCCTTTGGTTTAAAGCTTTGATCCCTGTTAAAACACCCGTAGCTCTGGGTGGGCAACCCCATTATATCCTATCAACCATACATGCTGCGAGGGGATGAGTTCTTAAAGTTTCTTCTCTGAAAGCAGGTTTTTGAGAGCGGGCTGTGGATGGGTGTAGGAGAAGATACCGTGTACCTGAGGGGGATGGGGAGATGAGAGCATCACCTGGGGGTGGGGTGGGGGTGGGGGGGCAAAGGGAACTGGGCCAAAGACAAACAAAGTGTGCGTGTGTGGCCAAGCGCGCGTCTGTGTTAGGAGCTCCTCCCGTGGCGGCAGCTGTTGAACACCCTTTCTTAACCCTCTCTCCGAGAACTTGATTTATGCCACTTTTGGAGCCATGGAACCAGACTCTCCTCCCAGCTACAGCGAGATAATAGCTGCTGGCTACAGCTGGGAATTCTCGAGTTCTTTCAAACTGGAGACTCGGAGCAAAAGGTGAAGAAAAGTTCTCCTGGGCACTCGGGTCCAAAAAAGGAAAATGGGGCCCAACTGAGTTATCTACAAGTGCTTCCAACTGGGTGCGAACGCACAGAACCATGGACTGTAGAAAGAGCACCCTGGCTCAATCAGCACATCCTTTTGTGTCTCTGGACTTGATCTTTTCTCTTTGTCTCTCCTAGCTGAAGAGTTAGGATGAGTCATTGGCCTGTCTTCTGACTTGAGGAAGGGAGCCTTGAAAGGTAAGGGAGTTCGTATAAGAAAGAAAAAGTCACAGTCACCCAGTCTGGACGATACATAGTATATAACAGGCCAAATTTTTATACTTTGGTTAAGGAAATGGACTTTCATCAGTAAGATGCCACATCGCCGTGGAGGCAGAGCAGACAGCTACCCATTGTGTTCCTGCAGGTTTTTCCGGAACCAGAACCGATTCTCCAATGTCAAGTTCAGTGCCTGAAATTCCACTACTAGAGTCATAGCTGGGGGTGGGGGGTGGATGACCAGAGAGGCTCTGAGAGGCACTTGCTAAAATGGAACTACTCCTTAAGCCTGGAGAGTTTTACTACTTCCTACCTTAGGTTGCCTTAAAGTCCTGAAGTAGCTGCTTCGAGGGAAGATGCTTTAAGGCCAAAGAAATATTTCATACAACCTTGGGTGCAGTTTGCCTACGACCCAGCCCAAATCCTAGTCATTCACTTACCACCTCACTGGTTTTGCTGTATCCTCATATTCCCAATGCTATTCAATATTTTTCTTTAAACCAGCTTATGGTTTTATTGAAATAAGTTTGTCATAGCACCACCCACTTAGCTTTGTCCTACTGAAATCATGGGTTGGGTGAACCAGTTTATAGATAGACATACAATATATATATGTATATATAACACAAATAAAAATAAAAATAAAAATAAAATACCACTAGAATTTCACTCACTTCAGTTTGGGGAGCACTGCCTTAGCTCAAAGTATACTACATATAACAGGATATATTAAAAACAAGTCACAGTCCCTCTTTTCAAGGTACTCAATACACAGTAGTTGAAAACAACTGTTGCCTTTGTAGTTAGTTGCATGGGCTCTGGAAGATCACGAATTTATGGGAGGTCATGTCTTCCTCTGCGAGGTCATGAAATTCAATCAATGCTTGCCTTCCAATCTGCCCTTTGGTCACAGGGCTCCACAGGTGGAACATATCAAACTCACCAGCCAAATTATGACTCTTAATTGGTGTTTCTTTTAAAGTGGATACGTCATTTGTCAAATGTTCAATGCAGGCGCAGGCCTAGCCCCAGGCAAAATTATGAAGTAGGAGAAGAATGCCAGATACATAGGCGGCACTCAAATGTTTGTTGATAAAAAGAATGAATGACTTGACTCTTTCTCTCCCAACCCTCACATCCACAAACTCACTATGCCGTTCTAATTCCATCTACTAAGCATCTCTGATCATTTTTTTTTTCTGCTTCCAAATACCCTCTGCCACAGGCCTTTATCATTTCTTGTCTGGATTATTTTCACCATCTCACAACTGGTCCCCTTGCTTCCTCTAATCTTGTTCCTTCCTCAAGCCATTCTCCACAATGCTGCTGGAGAGCTCTTTTAATAAGGCAAATATGATCATGTCACCCTCTGTTCAAAATGTCCTAATGCCCCTTAGCATGGCTCTTGCTTATCTATCTCACCTTAGCTCTTCTAATTCCTCAGCCTCAAAGCCTTACTTGTCCTTCCTTACTTACCAAGTGGGCCATGCCATGTCCTCCCCTCTCAGTGTCTTTGTTCATGCTGCCTCCTTTTGCTTCTGGTGTTCTTTTCCACATCTTCTTTTCTGATCTCAACACCTACTGTTCTTTCCCGTCTGCATTTAGGGCATCATCTCTTCTGAGAAACCCTCTGACCCATCCTGTCACCCCACAGAACTCTTGTTTCTTTCTGTCCTAGCGCTTACTACATGCTGCGTTAGCATTGTGTTTGGTTGTCTTCCCCATTAGATTTGTAGCTCTTTAAGGCTGGGGACTGTGTATTAATCTTTGTTTCCCCATTGTCTGTTTGTATCTCATAGTGTCTGGCACATAGTAGGAGTTCAAATATTTGTTACAGAATGAATACATGAGCTTCTTAGTGCCCTTCCCCTTCCTTTGCCTTGCTTCTCAGCCTTCAAGCCTTGGGACGCAACCTCCTCTCCCCTCTCCTAGCTCAGCCTGGATAATACCTGGGTGCTGAGAGACATTTCCTTTTCTTTAACTACTTACCAAAACCTACTTTCAGCTAGGTCAGAAACAACACAATCAGATGAGAAAGGAATTCACACTGAACTGTTGAATCATTTCATTACACACATACTGAGTTCCCACTATGTGCAAGGCACTGTGCTAAGGTGGGGAGGTCACAAAGTGAATGAATTAGAGATCCCTGCTTAGGAGCATATAGCTAATGAGGAAATACATTCCTCCTCTGAGAGGTATTTGATTCTTAAAGGAATGGATTTCTAATGGTGAAATTTAAGCAGGGGAGGTGGGGATTTGGGTCTCAGAGACCTTTCAAATAGAGCCTTCTACTCCACTCTATGAAACAGGCTCAATGAATTAGCTGTGTAAAATGATTTTCTAATGAGTTAGGCTGGCTTTAAGCCCCAGGTTATTTTCTTGTCATCCGTTGTGCATCGCCTCATGATTTGAGTCACCCAAGGCTATCTTGCAGGAGATAGATTCTTTTACCGTGTTGGAGTCAGGTGCTTTCTCTGACTTTGTGTGTTTCTACGGAATCAAACCTAGCAAGCCCCACAGGCTTTCAGACTTTTCCCGTACAGCATTCAAAGATGAGGCAGGCAATGGAAACCCCAGCGCTCCCGGGGAATAAAACGCAGTGCTGACCCTGAATGTGCTGCTTGTGCGGCGTTGGGTTTGCGAATCCCGGCTGGAGCCGCGCTGGGAAAAAGGCTCGAGGGAAGCCCCTCGGAGAGCAGGAAGAGGACGTGGATTTTGTGCGGAGCTGGGGGGAAGACCTCGTGTGGCTCTGGGGGCCAGAGACGAGCTGGACCTGACTGGGAGGAGGTCCGTGGCGAAAGCAGAGGGCGGCACCTAAGCCAGGGACCCCCTCCCCACCCCCAAGAAAGGATGGAGAGGTTGCAAAAATCCTAAAGGGAAAAAAGCCCTCCCGGCTGTAGGCCAATGAGCGGTGGGAAGGAGGAGTGAGGCTGGGGAACTTCTCCCAGAGCCAGTCAGAGGGGACGGCTGCTGAGAAGCCAATCAGCACGCCCGAGCCTGCAGCCCCTCTGCAGTAGTTATGCCAGAGCGCCCAGTGTAGAGCGGCGGCGAGCGGGCTTGCTGGGCTGGGCTGCCGGGAGCGGCCGCACGCGCTCCGAGGTCTCTTCCCGCACCGCCCGGCTCGGGCTCCAACCCGGCAGCGAGCCAGCACTCCCCGCCGCGGCCCGCGCGGCGCCCGGGCACCCCCGCAGGCTCGCCGCGGCACGGCCACCGCCCCCTGGCCGCGCGCCTCGACTGGGCCCGCCCCGTCGCTCCTCGCCCCGCCCCGCCCCGGCCAGCCCCGCCCCGCCCCGCCCCGCGCCCGGGAGCCGTTCCCGCCCTCGCCCAGCGCCCAGGTAGCTGCGAGGAAACTTTTGCCGCGGCTGGGTAGCGGCACGTCTCGCGCTCTTCAGGGCCACTGCCCGGCTTGCGGCGTCCTGGGACTGCTCTCGCCCCCCACTGCCACTGTCCCGCGTGCCCCTCGCTCCCCGCGAAGCAGGATGGCCGGGACCGTGCGCACCGCGTGCTTGGTGGTGGCGATGCTGCTCAGCTTGGGCTGCCCGGCACAGGCACAGCCCCCGCCGCCGCCGCCGGACGCCACCTGTCACCAGGTCCGCTCTTTCTTCCAGAGACTGCAGCCCGGACTCAAGTGGGTGCCTGAGACCCCCGTGCCAGGTGAGAAGTCCCTCGCGCCCAGCGGGAAGCCGAGGGGCGCGCGGTGACTGCACCCTGAGCCCACTAGCCCCGCGAGGCCGCCGGCCGTGCGCCCTGCCTCTGGGCACCTGGGAGTGGTCGAGGTGCCGGGGCCGAGCCGGGTGCCCTGAAGGGGGGAAGGTGGGTGTGTGGGGACTGTGCCCGCATCCCCCCAGGCTAGCACCGCTGTCAGGGAAGGTGCGGGTGGAAGGAACGGTGGGGCCGGCCTTCCCGCGAGCGCCCATTTTTGGGGGGAGGGCGGGAAGGTGTCGGAGCTGCTTCCCCGGGCTTCGGTGAATTGGCACCGCGCATCCGAGCTGGTGCTTCTGGAATTTGCCACCCTCGCTCGCACGTACGTGTCAGAATTTCAGCCTTTGCTGGACCATCCCTTCTCCAACCTGCCGGCACGCCTTCCTTTCCCTAGCCTCGGTTCCCCGGGCTCGCGGGCCCAAGTGCAGGCAAAGTTGAGGACAGATCTCCGGATCCTGAGCGGCGGGTCAAGATACGCTGAGGGAAACTTTTCCTTAGAAGGGTACCCAAAATGAGAAGGACTGAGCCTTTTCCTCCAAAACACTGTTCCTTATCTAGGTGGTCAAAATTGCTTCAAAAAAGAAAAAAACAAAAACAACAACAACAAAAAAAAAACGGTGCTGCTGGCCGAGGGAGCAGGAGTCCAAAGATATTTAACTCCTCCCCCTCCCAAATTCATCTGCCTCCTTGACAGCCTAGACCCTGAAGGGGAGATGATTTTAGGTTGGAGGAAAGTTTCTGAACGCCTGCCTTTTGTTCTGCACAATCAGATCGTGCAGCGAGGACATATTTTAACCTTAGCTGAGGGCTGCCGCTGTCAACAGATGAATATTAATGGCCTTGGGTGACTGACTGTCCCGCGGTTGGGCCCCTACAAGCCTGCCTTAGAATCCAATTAGGACAAGTCGCTACACTGACAATGTGGCGAGAAAAGTCGGTCTCAAAACAGATTCATTTATCAGAGGTGCGTTCTGAAGAAACCATAAGACGATTGGGGCCTCCGGGGGCCCTTTCCGACCCACGCATCCAGCGAGGCGCGCGTCGCGCGCTTCTGAGGGATGGGTGGAGGTTGGGGTGCGGCGCAGCCTGCGCCAAAACTTGACTCGTGGCTCTCAACAAGTCAAGGAGGCGGGCCTGCTGGTTGGACCAAGTTGTGAATTCGGGTGCGCGCCCTGTGGGCGCTGCCAGGGAGCGTTCACTGGCAGGAGGTTACCTAGGCAGCCAGCGCGCCCTCAGCCTTTTTCTCTAGGTGGATGAAAAGAGCCAAGCGAGCCTGCTGTTGGGTTTGCAAAGGTAATTGGTCACCCTTCTTTGGTGACTGAAATGCATTTGCGCACGTTAAATATTGCTTTGCAGGATTTCGCTCTCAGGGGCAGGGGGGATGTAGGACTTCTTCCACTGTTAAGTGTTTAACAGCGTACCATGTGGGCGTGTGCAGACGCTGGAAGGGGCAACCTATGAATCAGTTCCACTGAGCTGAAACAACAGGCGAATCCCCCCCCCCCCACCCCAAGTGCCATGGTAATTAGATTGCTAAAGCCAGAGAACATGCTTTTGTTGATAATGTAAAAATTGGTCCTCACAGGCTGAGCCCTGACCCCCACCCCCACACAAGATGAATGGGTCCAGGGTAGGGGTTGAAGCCACATTGGCTGATTTGAAGGCAGTGAGTAAGGGTTGTGCTTAAAGGAAGAAAAAGTCCAGGTGGAAGGGAAAGATTCACATTAAGCAGCCCCCTTCTGCACACACACACTCAAGCAGGCGCTCACCCTCCCCCACCCTCCCCCAGCCCTCTGGCTGCCTGCCTCTTTGCAGCATCTGTATAAAAGTAGTGGGAGGGCCCACACACACTGTGTGTATGAGATTTGGCCTGGACTCCCTTCCTCCCTCCCTTCCTCCCAGCCTAGGATGGCCATACTTATTAGAGAACCGAACTGGGACTTGTAATGGAGATTTTTCATTTTCCTCTAGTATTTCACGAACTCCATAGGAGAAATCACTTTCTAAAGGTCTTCACTATACAAACCCAGCGTTCCCTATTTCAATTCTATTTTGCAAACACGTACAGCCTTGACCACCTTCTGCACGGCAAGCAGGTTCTGGCTCATGCTGGAGCAAAGCCCAACTTTGGTACCATACAGCCACCACATATCTGGGAATTTCTGAGATAGTGTGGATTTCAAAACTCCGTCCTGGCATGCAACCATGCATCTTGAATTTCAGTTGGGCAAATATGGGCACTGTAAATATGGACAACATGGTGAAAATCCTAATGTCCATGTGTGGAAAGGGCTCAACAGTATTTCAGAGAAGAGATGATAGTGGCAGACCAAATACAATGGCAAGTGCATAATTTCAAAGTGAATAAATGTGTAATTTGCTGCTGTCGTTCAGTGGTTGGAAATTGAAAGAGAGCTGCAAATTATTTGATAGTTATGAACCATCATGATGACCGCTTGACTTTTTTTTTTCTCGATCTACATTTTAAGCCATGTTCAATTTGCCTGCTCCACTGTATTAACTGCATTAAGGCTTTCTTTGTCCCAGATAAAATGAGATTCGGTCACAGTAAGGAGAAATCCTCAAGAATGTCCTGTTTCACTTAGGGAGAGCATTTGGGGTGACTGCAAACTTCGGCCATTAGCAGAATTGGGTTAGAGTGGATAAGGTACATTTCTTATGCTAATATGGATGAGACTGAATGGCATTTGAAATCAGCCAGCCTAAAAAATAAATTACTGGTGCTGAAGGACTACACTAGACTTCCACAAAGCTGATCTGAAGCTTTACAATCTCATGTTCCCATTTCTTGTATTCAAAGGCACAGTATAGCAATTCTAAATAGCATGTCCCTAAAATCCATAGATCTTTTCATACCCCATTTTTTTAAAAAGGATTTGTAACTTGGAAAGCACCACAGATGGAAACCAGGCGTGCAGAGTTAGCATTTGGCAGAAAAATCCATATAACTGACTTTTCAGTGCAGCTCTTTTGCCCTTATTTAATTTAGAAAAATTCAGAAAAAAGCCAATGAGCTCATAAGTCTAGATGTTTATTTTGTTTTGCTTAACCTACCCACAGGCGCAATCAAGAATGGATACAATTTTAGGCAAGGAAAGTGAGCTAGTAATCAGACAATGATGTTTCCAATTGTCTCAAGGGAACGTTACAGAAGTCTGAAAAAAGTTCCTCTAAACAAAAATCAAGTGTAATTCACTTTATGAATGCCATACACCACTTTTGTTGGGGGTGGACAGTGGTGGAGGAGACTGAAGGGAATCAGAAAATCAAACAAACCATGGCAGTGTTGCAACTCCCAAAAGATTAAGGGAGCTTGCCTTAGAGGGCCTTGGAAAGTGCAAGAACCAATCGAGAAGGCCAAATGCCTCTATGGATAAAAGGCAGCCTTGAAGAGCCAAAATTGACTTGGAGTTTCTCGAAATAGATGAAACAACTTTAAAAGTAAAAAGAGACCTTCTTAAAACAGAGAGAGAGAGAGTTTGGTATTTACTTTTTTAGATAAGTGCGAGAACTAGCAACCGTATCTGGGTTTCCAGCTGCGGTTCCCCAGTTTGAAACTGTTCACGATCCTCATTTCAGGAGAGAGAATAAGTGAGGTGTGGGAGGGTTTTCTGTCGTCTGATATTGCACTAGACATTTGGGTGATCAGGTAATTTGTTAAAACTTTGAAAAAGTTGTATTATTATGTGCTAACTTGGAACCCTTTAGAGAATTCTTTTACAGGTAGTCTGAATGGAGTTCTTACACAACTCCTGATTATTTGTGTCAAGATGTGCTTAGGAGAGAGCCATCAGTCTGCTTGAGGAGATGGCTGATGATTGGTGGGGCACCCTGCCTTGATAGGAGTCTCTAAGACTGCTCACTCCTTGGCAAGCTTTGTGATAGGTGCTGGGGGTATAGAAAGGAGTAAGACGCAGTCGCTTTTGTCAAGGGGCTCACAGTCTAGTGGGGGGGGGCGCACAAGTAAACAGGCTTCCCAGGAAACTTGTAGGATTAAATAGGGTGAAAAGGGCTAGAAAATACCTCCAGGAAATTGGCTGAAATGGTCACAATAGCCAGCCTGAGCAAAGGAAAAGAACTGAAGAGTTGAAGTGGGAGATAGGGAGAAGTGTCTTAATAGGGCCGCCATCTTAAAAAGAGCTTTCGTAATTCTTGGAGCAAATTCCATCTTGTAAGCATTAGGAAATACAGACATAAAATGGTTTTGGTGGTGTCAGCAATGTACTTTTTTTTTTCTTATGGGCTGCTAGATCGTATCCAATATTTTGATGCAATATTTTTGAGCATTCTGCTATTTCTATCTTTAGGGTTGCACTGTTTGCTGTTCACTATAGTCTAGGAAAAGCCTGCTTATTATCAACCTGGGAGCAAAGAGTCCTGGATGTGTCTGGTATGAGACAAGACAGAAAATATGTTCTCCCCTTAAATGGCAACTATCGATGACCACACCAACTTTAGTGTTTGATGCATATACAAAAGCATGGGTCTTAAGAGGTATCTTATTACTCATTTCTAAGAAAATTGAAGATAATCACTTATAACTTGTGCACACGATACATCATTTGGAAAGAATTTCACTGGGGATCGTATTGCTCAACTGAAAAGTTCTGGCATGCTGAATTTGTACATTTTTGTGAATGCTTCCTTTTACTCTGATCTCTAGCTTTTTTCTGCATATGGTTATTTGTATGTTTTAGATTATAAGCCTTCTTAAAGGGAAAGCACTGTATTTGATGCAGTTGTTAAGCGCAAGGCTCAGAGCACCGGACAGCATTTCGTAAATAATTGACCATAATAGAATTACTAGAACATTATGCATTTCCCATGAACTCTCACATTGTTTCTTAAGCTGTATGTCATCTTATTTATTTTTAAAACCTAAGCCCAAATTGTTATGGCACATTATTAGGCTGTGTGGACAGACTTTTCAAGCTACATATATTTTTGTTGGAGACAGACTCAGGCTTATATCAGTTAGTTGTTGACTCTTACTATCAGGCAGGGCTTATTAATGTTGAGTACCCAAAGAACAAATTGAATTTCGCAGCATTGTTATGACTGGCTTAGTGTCATTAAATATCCACAATTATGAAAGCACATAAATTGTTGAGCATCTCTTAAATCAAACCTTCTTTGATTTAATGTCAGCTAGACCCTTCTTGCTAGTGTTGACATTCCCATATTTGGGAGTTGAGCTATAATACATGCACAGACCTGTTAAAGTAGCTCACAGGTTTCTGTAACCTGGGATCAGAAATCGTGTACAGGCTCAGTTGAAGAGACCATCCAAGAATCAACATCTATTCAGCCCTAGTTGAGCTTGCATATGGGTTTGATGTTTTTGGTAATCTAGGGTCTAGCGGAGAATACAGGCAGAAAACCCCCCATCCATCTGCCCATATTTAACAAATTGTCTGGCTTGAAACTGGATCCTTAGCACTCCATTAAGAAATGAGCATCAGAAAATAGACTCCAAGTCCTGGGCTCCAGAATGACTTTAGAGAGAGCATTAAGTAATGGGAATTTACCTTCTGAGATATAATGACAGGGAGAATGCAATGCAGAAAGCCAGGTGAAGTGGGCATATCAGCAGAGAAAATGTGCATTTTGAATTGCTGTGTTTGGGGGAAAAGTGCTCACTGGAACATTATGGTCTCACTTGAGTATCTTGTTGAATATACCAAGTATGGAAGATTTAGTTCTGTACTTCAAATTAGGCCAATAAAAAAATCAATGATTCAATTGGTAATTATTAGAAATACCTGTTTGCCATTTTTAAAAGAAAATGAATCCGGATTGATTACTAAGAAAGGTATTTTCGCTTTTGTCTCTCTTTGTGTGCAGCTGGGCAAAGCTTCATTTGAGAGTTTGTATTTTTCCTCATGAGTAAAAAGGAGTCAATGTTAGGGTCAAAATGCATTGCTAGTGTTCCGAACAGTTAATTGCTTCTAGTACCTAAAATTGTATTTATATGCTAGATTAGTAAATCCACTAAGCTCTTTGAAGTATACTTAATGGGCTTTTTTTTTTCATGGGCAGGCACCGGGAATTGAACCCGGGTCTCCAGCATGGCAGGTGAAAACTCTGCCTGTTGAGCCACTGTGGACTGCCCTTAATAGGCTTTCATTGATAAATAATTGATAGGAAGGAAGATAAAAAGTTTAAGTGCCAATAAGAAGGGACAGGGAAGTCAAAGCCATTATAAAAGAAACTTCCACCCTTTATATTCCATCTACCCACCTGAAAGTTGAAAGGTGTACATTTCTCAGCCGAGATTATTTGATTTTTTATTTTTCAAAAATTGTACAATGAGGCACGCATTTATTTTTTATGAAATCAAAAAGGGTCAGAATTTCAGAGTAAAATTGTTAATTGGCATTTTTGAGTCTGCCTTTGCAAATAACTTTATTATTGAAAACTTAGAAGTTCTGATTATGGCAACTTTATGTTATGTGCTCATAACTATAGCTTCCTTATTATACTGTGATCTCCTTGAGGTAGGAGCTGCATCTCATTCATTTTTGTATCTCCAGTGTCCAGCACAGTACGTTGTACAAATAATAGGTACTCAATAAATATTTGTAGACTAAATGAATCAATGGATTTAGATATTTATTACAAACATAACATTCCCATAAAATCAATATTGAAGTAGTTTATTATGATTAGTTTTTTACTAATGTACTAAGGTTTCTAAAAAAAAAGTAACTCCTCTTTTCGGTCAAAAATCCATTTGTTGTCAATAGGTAAGTGATAAAGGACATTAGTTTAATTCATTTGGTTGCACTATAAGTCCCTGGAAGAAGTAGACTGGCCAAATCTTACGAGAGGTAAGTATTTTGTACTTGTTTACACAGCTATTCTCAGTAGTCTAAAGGTAAATTAAATATACACACACTGTGCATACACACATAATACATATATTTATTTTTACTTTACATATCTGTGATGTTTAGATTTGTGAAAATACTGCGACTTGGTGCCAGTTACAGAAACATACACTGAATGTCATGTAAGTTTTTCCTCAGTGTTTGGTGTTTCTTACTCATGACATCAAGCTCCATAAATGTACATTTAAAAGCACATAATCCCAAGTGGATTTTCCGCCATCGTAATTTTATTGTTAATTGGCATTTTTGAGTCTGCCTTTGCAAATAAGTTTATTATTGAAAACTTAGAAGTTCTGATTATGGCAACTTTATGTTATGTGCTCATAACTATAGCTTCCTTATTATACTGTGATAAAGGGCCTCATAAGAGTTTCCTTAATTTCTGGATGCACTAGAGTAAACTGTTGAAGTCGATTGGGAAAACTTTAAATTTGTTGGATAGGCACAACCCATCGGGAGACTCAGATAGAGCCCCAAGTAGGAAAGAAAGTACGAAGAAAGGGATGATGTTTGTTTGAAAAAAAAGTCAAAATTCCATTTGCATACTCCACTTCTTAATTGTGGTTCTGCTCCCATTCTCCAAAAGCTTGCCTAGTGATACTTATAGTGTGTCCCATGACAAACTGGGATGAATTGTCAAATTTTGTCTTGGATGATGGAAGCTGAAAAAAACCACGGTGAAGAGAAGAAGAATTAGAGTGACGGAGGAGATTAAAAGCTCTCACTCTGTTATATGCCAAAAAATTAACTGGCACATAACAGACTGGAAAGGATTGGAGAACATTTGAATATGGAAATTTGCATATATGCAGATAATACAGAGGGATGCCCCAATTGCATTTGGTCTCCAGAAATTCTTTATGTTCTTCTTACTTGGTATCCATGGGTTTTGAAGTGTACTTAGATTAGCTATATAGCCTCTGCCAGACCCTACGCTCCTTGAATGCAGGACCCATATTTCATTCATAGTGATATCCTCTAGAGCAGTGAGTAGAGTGCCTTATACTGAGTTATCAATAAATGTTGGAATGAATGTAAGAATAAACATTTAAAGATATGATCTAGAGGACTTGAATGAAATCCTAGGATGGCGGAGGTGCAAGGGTAGTTAAGTGGTAGAATTCTTGCCTGCCATGCGGGAGATCCAAGTTCGATTTCTGGCCCATGCACTTCCCAGAAAACACACAAGTAAGAACAAACAAACAATACAAAAAATTTCAACAAAAGGTGCTGCGATAACCGGATACTCACATGGAAAAATAATGAAATGTGACCCCCACCATACAGCATACAAAAAAAAAAAAAAAAAAAAAAAAAGAAATCCCAGGAAGGCATATACCTAAAGAGTGGCTGTTTCTCTGAATGCATCGTTTTCTGAATTAATCTGCAGCAGAGGCTGAGGACAGGGGTGAGCAAAATCATATTTATCTATTCTCTGTGGCCTTTGGAGCTTGTGACCCTCTTCCAAAACTGAAGTTTGGGATGGAGGTGACAGGAAGACAGAGAATTTTGGCTGCAGCTTTATCCAAATGTGGTGTTTAGATTTGTTGTATATATATTTCTAGGTAACAACTAATAATCATGTGGGTTATTTAAACTGTTTGAAAGTTGTTAATTGTCACTCTTAGCGGTGTGTGGTCTTTTCACAATTGTACCTTAAATTTGTGTCATGAAAGCCTTGCTTTCATATATCTCATGTACAAACAGTGCAACCACTCATAAAGTTTCTGTAGGTTCTGAGACCTATGTGGTTCATTTAGTACATACACACACATTTAAACATTCGTTCATACACACATAATATCCATACTATTCATAAATCTGTATGTTTTTAATACTCTAGAGAATAATCCTAACTTCCACCCAGGAGAGCCAGGAGACAGAGATTTTCAGAGCACAAGTAAACCATTTTCAGCTGAATTGACCACCAATATTTGCAGTGCTAATTGTCACTGATGTGATAAAGCTACTGCTCCTTTAACAGGTTATATCACTTTCCCAAGTACAGAGATGTGCTGGTCAACCCATATTGTGAATTTGGACCATTTTGGAGAGCCTTTAATTATACTTCTTGGAATCATTCACTTTTAGCATTGGCTGCATTGCATATTGAGCTCCACAGAAATGAGAATGTGACCCAAGAGGCACTTCCCAAGTTAGAGTTCATGGAATGAGTGCATTGTGGGCCACATTTATCTGTTTTGTAAAACAGATGGAAATTCTCAGAAAAGGAACCTACTAATAATGAATTTTATATGCTATCTTTGCATAAATACTTAAAAGTTTTTCATTCATTCTTTAATTCAACCAGCCTTTATTGAGCACTGGATGTATGCCAGGTACTGGGCTAGTAGCTGATGAACAAGATACAGTCTGTGCTACCAAAGAGCTCCTTGCCTAGTGAGGGCATATAAGCCATGTGCAAAGGTACAGAATTAAGAAACAAAATGACACATTTGTTGAACTGGAATAATTTGTATTGGTTGGAGCACAGATGTAGGGGAAGTGGAGGGAAGTAGGCAGGAAGACATGTAGGCAGGAAACACCTTGAGGAGCTTGGGCTGTATCCAAGAATGATAAGGAGTCATAGAACCATTTTAAGAAGGGAAAAAGTTCTTCAGTATGGAGGATGATGGGAGACAGTGATGGCAGGGAGGCCATTTAAGAGGCAGTTTTAGAAATGCAGGTGAGAAGGTGGGGCAGTAAATAGGAGAGGAGAAGATAAAGCTGAGAGAATTGAGCTAGTAGAGTAGCCCTGAGGAGAAAAGGGAGAGCCTAGAGCTTCTAGAGTTTTGGGGGGCTTGGGTGGCAGGATCTTGGCACCTTAATAGGGGCTCCATAAATATTTGTTGAACAAATGAGTGAGATGTAGGAGAAAAATATTTTTAATAAGTAAAATAATGAGTTCAGTTTTGAACACATTGAGTTTGAAGGGTCCTTTGATCACTGAGGCAGAAATGTCTGCTAGGTAGTTGAAGTTGTGTTTTGGATCACGAAAGAAAGATAAATCCGGGCTGGAGATAAATACTTGGACATTATCAGCATATAGACAGTAATTGGAGCCCTGGGAATAGATGAGCTCACTGGGAAGGAGTGCATAGACTCTTTTGGAGTTCAGGGGAAGCATAGTTGGGACTCATCAGCATATAGGCTTGAGTTGGAAGTCATGGGTGTGGATGATATTTTCCAGGCGTTTGCATGTGACATGTCTTAAAATGTATTTTGCCAACATCTGGTCATTTTTTTTTCAAGTGCCAAAGACTTTTAAGAACTCTCTTGATTAAGAGAAAGTATGAGTATATGTTGTCATGGTACAAGACTCTGCAAATAAGATTATATACTACCAAGTACACACGTGCACCTACACACACACACACACACTCCTCAGGGACTCTGTGTATAGAAGTACATTAGAATCAAAGGACCAGATTTGGTAGCGATAATTTTGCATGTTATTCAAACTGAAAGTTGTTCATTGTTATTCTTAGTAGTGGGTGGTCTTTCACGAGCGTATCTTCAATTTATGTTGTGAAAGCCTTACTTTAGTATATCTCATGTACAAACAATATAACCCCTCATAAAGTTTCTGTAGGTTCTGAGTTCCATCTACCTGGCTGGTTCCAACCTGCAGGCCCCTTGACTGGTCCTCCTTGGGGAGCACGCTCCCCACTCTGGAGAATGAAAGTTATAACTGTGTAGCTTTTGGAACTCCAGTCTCTATTCCACTGCCGACTCAGCCCTGCTGGCTAGTCTCTGAAACATGTGGTTCCAAGCAAATGTTAGGAATACTTGTATAATTGGGCTGATCTTTCGTTAAGTGCCTATGAAGATGTACTTTTTGGGGGGTGGGGGAGTGGGTTGTATAACTTTCTGTTTCTCTGGCATGAATGGTTTCTGTAATATCTCTGTTGGTTCAGGAGGTTGTCTTCTTCAGGGCTTCTGCTTTCATTATACGTAAGTTTGAAATGCCTTGTTCTTGAGATTTTTTTCAAGGCCACTTTCAAGTTGATGAGACAGTTTGGAAGGACCACAGGGGAAAATCATGGAAACTGTGATTTACTGAGTGCCGGCTAAGTGTGTGTTGCTTTCAGTTCAGTCTCTCATTTGATCCATGCAGCAAACCTGAAAGGTAGGTGATGCCATCACCATTTTACAGATGAAGAAACTGAGGCCTAGAATCATTTAATTTTTCAAAGGTTATGTAAGTGGTGGAGCTAAGATTTTCCTCCAGGTTTGTCTGGATAGATTATCCTCTTTCCACTCTGTGAATGGGATATGCTCTGGATATAAAGTATTTGCCTTAAATCCCACACGAGTTTTACTTTTCCAATATTGTATACTCTGGGTTCACTTCCTACTTGTAAAACTTATTCTGTCTTTGCTTGTTTGTCCTCTTCCACCCACCCTTTGTTAGATATGTGTTCCACTAGGGTTTGTCCTTTGCCCTTTCCATTCTCTCTCTGCTCATTCCCACATTCATTCCCATGACTTCATTATCTTTGCTGTTTGAATGACTCCTATATCTCTTTCCAACTTGACCTCTTCCTTGCTTCTCAGTGAAGTATTTCCCAGTTGTCTTCTGGACATCTCCATCCAGAAGTCTTGCCAGTGCTTTGCTTGCAAAAGAGCCAAAAATTAGTCCATCATTTTCTTTTCCCATCCTTACAAACCTGCCTCTCTCCAACATTCTACATCTCTGGTGATGGCATCTCTGTCTGGTATCCAGACTTGAAACCTTGGAATCATCTTTGTTTCTCCTTTTATACGTCTCACATCCAAATTAATTGGCTAAATCCTGCAAGTCTACCTCCATCATGTTGCTCACACTTGACCCCTTTGCTGTTAGATTCATTTTTTTAAAAAGCTCAGCTCGTTTAGGTCAAAGCCTTTAACAGCTTTCCAGTGCTTATAGGATCAAGTTCAAACAATTTAGCCTAGTGTCCAAGTGTCTCCATTGCTTCAACTCCAGGCAGTCTTTCTAGCTCCCTGTTCTAGATTGCTAGCTGTCAGAATGCAACAGACCAGAGATGAACTGGCTTTTAATAAAAGGGGATTTATTTAGTTAAAAACGTATAGTTCTTCAGAGGAAAGGCAGCTAACTTTCAACTGAGGTTCTTTCTTACATGGGAAGGCAGAGCGTGATCTCTACTGGCCTTCTCTTCAGGCCTCTGGGTTCCAACAACTTTCCCTGGGGTGATTCCTTTCTGCATCTCCAAAGGTCTGGGCTGAGCTGCGAGTGCTGAGATGAGGTATGCTGAGCTGCTTGGGCTGTGCTACGTTGAGCTCTCTCCTTTAAGCATCAGCCAATTAAATCAAACATCATTCATTGCAGCAGGCACACCTCCTAGCCGACTGCACATGTAATCAGCAACAGATGAGCTTCACATACCATTGGCTCATGTCCACCGCAATAGAACGAGGCACCTTCACCTGGCCAAGTTGACACCTGAACCTAACTACCACTCTCCCCTTGGTACAGTGTGCTCTCTATTTCAGCACAATGGACTATGAATCATTCCTGAAAAGACCCTGTAGTTGTCTGTCTGCAAGTCTTTGCATATTGACCATCCTAATGTCATCCCATCATTACTGCCTGATGCAGTCTTGCCATTCAAGGCCTCAGTGCAATGCCTTCTTCATGAGTCTCACTACATGATTCCCCATGACTTGATGTGATCCTTTCCCCTTCTGGACCCTAATGTCCCTGTACATCCCCTGTGGTATTGGTTCTTGCTTGCTGTTTATTTATGGGCCTGACTTTATTCTTCTTACTAAAGCCTTGCTCCTCAAAGTGTGGTCTATGAACCCGTGGTATCAGCATCACTTGGGAGCTTGTAAGAAATGCTGAGTCTCAGGCCCAGGCTGGCCCCTGACCTATTGAATCAGAAGCTGCATCTTTGACAAGATTCCCAGGCGATTCATATGCACATTAAAGTCTGAGAAAGGCTGCTTATAAATTTAAGCTCCTTGAGGGTACGAACCTTGAAGCACTTATGAGAGGATCGTGTACATAATAGGTAAATGTTCTGATTTCTCATACTGCACTGTGCTTCAGTCATTTATTGATGTCGCTTCAGATACCTGTAAGATGAATGAATATGAATGAGAATGAAAATGTGAGAATGAATGGGCTAGAGAGAGCCGACAGGGGTCTTTGCTTGGTGGCTGATAACTGCAACTTAGTTTGGAAAACACTGCCTTTGCACCTTCAGAGGGATAGAATCTCTGTCTAGATCTTGGCTTAATTTTGCATGGCTTGAGGTAAATATCTCCTGATATATTTTTGCTTTTGTGCTAGGGAATGATATGGTTTCCCACTTCCTCTTTTGCTGGCTTTCTGAGGTACATCTTCTCTGGCCATCCCCCTAAGTCAAAACGGAATTTTTGAAGGTTTTCCTAGCACCATGGAAGAACTGTGCTCAATATTTCAAATGGCCCCTTCTGTTTTCAGAAACAGATTTTCTGCTTTGTTTTCAAACTTCAAATTTTATTTCTGAAATAAAGGTTTATTTCCCTCCGTGGAATCATGAAGGTTTTAAACAAGTATTAATTTCTAAAACCTAAGTCATTTCTTGCCTTTGAAAAACTTCAGTGCTTTGGGTCAATTTGATAATGACCCCTGAAGGTTCTTTTGGCCTTCAAAACTGTCAGATTGCCTTTTCTTTGTTCTTTGTGAGAGTAAGATTCCATCATTTACAAAACCTGAAGGTGACGTTGCAACTGTTTATCTAATCATTCAGAGTCTTCCCCACACCCCTCAACAAAATCCAGTTGTATTTTCAAATGAAGTCCTAGTGGCAGTGAGACTAGGAACTAACAACTCTGGGAAAAATGGGTACAATTCCTGAAAAGCTCGTCAACAATTCACAGAGTAATGATGATAAATAAGTAGCCCAAGACACTCAGACGCCCAGAGTTAAGATTAGTAGATGTGCACACTCATCACAGCCCTTCTATGGCTCAGTATACCTTCAGACTTATGAGCGCCCTCCTTCCATCTGTCTGTCCGTCTGCTCCCCATATCTTCCCTTTCCCCTTTCCTCCCTCCTACTCCCCCCCTCCACTCTCCCAAATGGTTGTAATTTAAAGCAGAAGGTGTTTTATGGCTTGTTACATTTATTGAATGGTTTTGTGTTTCTTGTACTTTACAAAAATAGATGAGTGGAACGTTTTATATTTTCCTCTGCATTTTAGTTGAAGCTGCGTTTCCTTTTCCTCTAGCTCCTGATTTCCCTCTCTCCTCTCTCTTTCCTCGTCTTCCTCTGCCTCCTCCACATCAGCCTGCCCTCAGTGATTCAGGAGTGGAAACAGGCTTTCCCTTTCTGCCCACATATTTCGTTTAGGTACCTGGTTACTTCTCTTGGGATCCTGCGAAATTCGATTCCTTAGTTCGTTTGGAAATGAAGACCTCTGAAATACTCCCTAATGAAGTCACATTCCAGTTTCTAAGAACTCTGAGTATTTCAAAGGCATTTTGTACAGACAGGACAGGGAAAGATAATCTCGTTCTAGAACTTCAGATGAGTGCTGTGTAGTTAGCATTCTCCGTCACTTTGTCATAATTGTCCATGAATGCAAATTGCATCTTTGTTCTTAGAAATGTCTCTTCTTATGTTGAATTCCTTTCTTTTTTCCTAAAGACAGGGAAGCCCTTTTGAAACACTTCTAATGTGGGCCTACCTTGTAGGCTAAACTGAATAGGCTGCTTTTCCTTGATGAAGTTATAACATTTCAGGGACACACTTGTGGGGTTCTGTTTTCCCAGTTTCAAATTTGACTTCAAATTGGACAGTGTATTCCAATCAGATTATTCTTTGGTATTTTTTTTCTTTGTCTTTACACTTATGGGGATCTTTTGTTTGTCCTGTGTCTATTATCTCTTTCAAGTTAGGCCAAGGTTGTTAGATTATGTATTTATGTATAAATATTTAACAAGTTATACAAAAATGTGCTCGAAGACACTTTAGCTGTGTACCGCACCCCCCCCCCCCCACCCCGCCCTGGCATCAGCTCAGTTTTTGGGTGCAGAGTCACAGATGGTTTCTTTATCTCAGATGTTTAGATTTGGAGGACATTCCTTTGCACTTTGTTTGATGGACACAATGAAATGGAAGCTTCTGAGTACATCTTAACTACCAAAATGGTAGCATCAAGAACAGATAACATTAGGCTCCTCTTCCTATTTTTTTTTACCCTACTAGCTATCCAACCTCCCCTAAGCCACAAGAGTTTTAGGTCTGAGAGTGTGTGTTTTTAAAGAAAATATTATGGATAAAGACTAATGTTCTCAAGTCAGGAATAACAATTAGTACCATTCATTAATCAGGGACATGTTTTGACTTTGGGCCCTGGCTAGGAAATATAAACTGTGAAAGTCACACATATATATGAACCTCAGGCAAATTTATGACTTGTCAGCCTTTTAAGGTTAAATTCTTAACCCCAGATCGGGGCTGGCTTTATATATGGAGTCCCGCACATTCCTCTGGGCCACTGAGCACTCCCCTCCCCAGCCCTTTGCTGAACAGCAGCTAATGGCCTAATGAGCAAGAAGGATTTCTGCCTCTTATCAGCTGCCTAAACAGCAACGGGAAGGCTGATATACAGAGTACAGGTCGAAACCTAAGTCCTTGAGCCAAAAAAAAGTACAGATCAGTTTAAAATTCTAGATATGTGCTATCGCTGTAATCATCTATACCTGACAGTGAAGGAACCAGACACTTGAGTTCAAACAAATAATAATAGTTGTCAAAAGTATGAACAGACTAATTAATTTCACTAATAGTTCTTTCCTTCTTTGCTTAGTTCTTCTATAAATAGCCTTCATATAGTCTTTAATGAGCTTTTAGTTTGCGCCTGGAGGTTGTTATGGTCTTGCCAGAGTGTTTGATTGTCAGATGGCGATGATGATGGAGACAGGGTTAATTGTGTTTTGGCCCAGTTTTTGGAAGGGGCTGTCAACCAAGTAAAAGTAAATAGGTATGTATTACTTACTTTTATTTCTTTTAAAACTGCATTTGTGAATATATATGCACTCAACTTGCCATGGGATCAGAAAAGCATTTTTGCCTCCTCCTCTTGTACTCAGATGTTTTTGAGAAGAAAGGCTCATTGCCTGTTTTTTAGATCCACTTGGAAACAAGGCTCAGACTCATAGAATAAATATTTCAGGGTATTCAGTGCCCGTCATAGTGAAAGCCCCTTGACTTTCATCTTCTGCATTTGCATTTTTTCAGTTGCAATAATGAAAACATTTTTTTTTTCAGATTCCCTTGTGTTATTGAAAATCCTATTTACATAAACAGGCATTGTCGTGGCTTAGGGAAGAATGTGGTGTCCTGTTCTTCAGCTCCTTGTATATCTTTGCTAAGGCTTGTCTAAATAGAAGTAATGATGCTTTAGTCTAAGCAGCTTTCCTCATTTAGGTAAGCAGGGTGGTTTGAAATTTCAGTTTACTGGATAATTGAGTCTCTTCTTCTTAATTATTTCAGGCATGCAGGTTGCTCTCTTGATAGTAAAAGACCCTTAAAAGCATGTAATCTCTTCAGGCATATGTATGGTAATAAAATCCTGCGCATTTTCAGGGGTTAATTTTCAGGACAATTGTGCATTACCTCCTGTCCCCCCTTAACCTCCCCTCCCAACATGCACACTCACTCTGAAAGAATTTTGCTTTCTTTTAAGGCTTTGGTCTCTTCACATTTGCAAAAGCATACTTCGAACGAACGTATAGAAGTTGCTGGAATTACTAGATCGGAAGGAAATGTAAATGTATTCAGATTCATGCTCATTACACAACTTACATTTAGAGTTTTTTTAATAGCCTTGTCACATTTTTCTGGAACTCATCTGCCTGATTTTGCTAGACGTGGTTTTCTCTGCCCTGAATGAAAAACCAAAGATCAGCAGAAGTGCAGCCAACTATCCCCTATTCTATCATTACCCGCTACCAAAAAAGAAAAAAAAAAAAAAGGAAAAGAAAAGAAAAAAGAAAAAATTCTCAGAGGTCATCTGATGGAGAGGGAGGTAGGAAGAACTTAGAGGAAAAAAAAGAAATTTAAAGCCCTGGCGGTCTTCACATCTGCTAGTCATTCTCACTGGTGTGACTTCAATTCACCAAGAGTTTATTGAGCACCTGTGCTGGGGGCGGTGCTAATAGTCGTTAACATTTATTGAGCTAGGCGCTGTGCTAAGTCCTTTATGGGCAACATCCCATTTAACCCTCACAACAACACTACCAGTTGCGCACTATTATTTCCCCCATTTTACAGATGAGAAACTGAGGCTTAGAGGGATCTAATGATCTGTCCAAGGTCAAATCGCTGAGAAATGATTTAGACCCAGGGAGTCTGCTTCCCCAGCCCCGTTCCTAACCAGTACTCTTGTGATGGGCTCAGCATTTCTAGGAATTACTTTTTAAAAAAGTTTTTTTTATTGTGAAATATGACCTATATACAAAAAAGCAATAAATTTCCAAGTACATTTTAATGAGTAGTTATAGAACAGATTTTAAAGTTTGGTGTGGGATACAGTTCCAGCATTTTTCATTTTTTCTTCTAGTTCTTCCAAGACACTGGAGACCAACAGAAATATCAAGATAATGATTCAGCAGTCGTAGTCATTTGTTAACTCCTATCTTTTCTGTTATACTCCTCCTTCTCTTTAAATAACCTATATGCATAAAAGCAATACATTTCAACATGCATTGCAACAATTAGTTGTAGAACAGATTTCAGAGTTTGGTAGGGGTTATGGTTCCACCATTTTAGGTTTTTCCTTCTAGTTGCTCTAAGGTACTGGAGACTAAAAGAAATATCAGTATAATGATTCAGCACTCATACGCATTTGTTAAACCCTACCTTCTCTGTATAACTCCACCATCACCTTTGATCTTTCTCCCACTCTTTAGGGGTATTTGGGCTGTTGGAAGGGGCTGTCATTATAATGGGATAGGGAGATGGAACTGGTCGATGGTCTAGAAAGACTGGCCCCTTTGCATTTCAGAACTTAGCTGGTCCAGGGACCCATCTAGAGGTTGTAGGTTTTTGGAGAGTTACCCTAGTGCATGGAACTTTTGTAGAGTTTAATATAATGCTCTAGGTGTTCTTTAGGATTGGCAGGAATGGTTTTGGTTGGGCTTTGGTAAGTTATGATAGGTAACAATGTCTAAGTGAAGCATGTGTAAGAGTGACCTCCAGTGTAGCCTCTCAACTCTAGTTAAACCCTCTCAGCCACTGATACCTTATTTGTTCTACCTCTTTTCCCTCTTTTTGTCAGGATGGCATTGTTGATCCCATGGTACCAGGGCCGGACTCATCCCTGACAGTCATCACCCATACCGTCAGGGAGACTTTCACCCTGGATGCCCTGTCCCATGTAGGGGGGTGAACAATGATTTCACTTGCAAAGTTGGACTTAGAGAGAGAGAGAGGCCACATCTAAGCAACAAGAGTTCCTCCAAAGTTGACTCTTAGGCATACTTATAAGTAGGCTAAGCTTCTCTGCCATACATGTAAGCTCCACAAGATCAAGCCTCAAGATCAAGGGCATGGCTTATTGATTTGGTTATCTGCAATAGGAATTACTCTTGAGACCAGCTCTGAGAACCAATAGGCATCAGATGCTGGGGACTCAAAGTCAAATATTTTATTCTCCCTGCTCTTTCTGGGGGTGTTGCATACAAGTAGATAGAAGAGGGCCATGCATGGAGGGGTCTTCATGTCTGCCTAGGGGAAGGAGGAGGGCCTTGGAAAAGCAATTGTTTGAACCTGTGGGAACGCTGCAGTTCTAAGGCAGCCCAGCAGCCCACAGTCACTGGCATTTGCTTTTCCTGTCCAGTGGAGGTCATCCTCTCTGTATGAGTTGAACTGCCTCAGAGATGCCATCAGCCTGTTTCCATCACTGCCCCAGCTGTGGTAGCAGCATTTACCTTGAACCCAGCACTCCTTTGAAAGGCATGATCAGCATGGTTTGGGAGAATTGTCGCGTGGTACCTTATGTCACCATTTCTCCTTTGTTTCATTCTCCTTAAAACAAAAAAAGGAGAATGTGAATGAGGGAGGTCAAGATGTCAGTGTTGATGTTCTGGGCTGCACTGCAGAGCTGGGGGTCTGAGGTCCAGCTGGGTTGTGGGCTTCAGCACCTGCACCAGACTCAGGTGCTTCCTGATCACCCTGGTTTTGTGGAGTTCTGTGCTTAAATACCAGTTTGTGGGGCGCCTTTCAGCCCCAGCAGCATTCCAGAGTTCCCAAAGCATGAACAGTAGCCCACCCCTGGTGGCTGGCAGCCTCCCTGAGACCCTCCCACCCAATCTGACCTGTTCAGTGTGGCGCTCTCGGATGCACAGCTCCCTGTTTACAGATACATCACTGTCAGATGACAGTGGAGGGGGACATCTGGACCTTGCAGAGGGATGTGGAGGATTTTCTGAGCCCACTGTTGGGGAAGACAGCTATTACCCTGTTCAACTAAGTGACAGGTACCCTGTTAGTCAATGACTATGTTGACCAGCTGCTGAAAGCCTGGTTCCTGGAGAAGTGCTTCTGAGGCCCTGCTGAACAGCATGCCCCACAGATTGGAGATCTTGGGGGAGGAGGTGAGTGTTGGAGCCAAGGGATAAGGGCTACCAAGAGATCCAGGCTAAGGGCTCGGACAGGGCAGGGTGAGAGAGAGAGGGCCTTGGAGTCAGGACTTGCCTGGATAAAGGGAGAAATGGGATTCTGCTCAGGTGTCAGCACTGGGGGAGGGATATCAATATTGGAGACCAACCAGAACCAATTGAACTAGTGGGGGCATTAGCCGCTGCTCCCCTGTTTTTACTTTCTCTTCATTGGGGGTCCTTGGATTCAGCTATTTAAATTCTGAGGGTGGCAGGTGCCCCTGTGGTGGAAGCAATAGGCCAACCCAGTTTAGGGAAGGGCAGTATGGGGCAGACCCATTGGACATATCTCTTCCTTGGTCCTCTGACCCTCCTGGGCTCTCTGCTGTCCACATTCCCGAGCTCCTGCTAAGGGCTAGGTCACAGTTGGCTCTGTTGGAAGCTACAGCAGATGACTCAGACTGGGGCCCCTCAGGTCTTACCAGGGGTTGACTATGGGGGCACCAAGTGCCTCTCTCAATCCCTGGGCTCTTTCTAACTGATAGAGAGGTAGAAGGCCTAGTTGGTGGTCCCTATTCCTTTCCAGACCAGAATTGAGCTTGACAGGCTTTCCGAGATCCTGAAAATAGAAGCTCCAGGAAATCACATGATTTGCTTTGGTGGGCCTGGCTGTAAGGGAGAGCTTGGGAGCTGTGAGGAGCTCAACACTGAGCCACTCTCCTTGGCCTGATGACCTGGTTTTGAAGCTGGACAGGGAATTTGCAGGCAGCATGATGCTGTCTTTTGCCCCTGCCATCCCAATCCATCCCATCCCATGCCAAGTAGCCTTCACACTTGTTCTTCCTTGGAGTCTCAGGGGCCAAATACCTAAGTCCTCTCCTCTATCTCACCCCATCTGACCTCATCATCAGTCTGGCTAAGACAAAATTTAGATCCTGACTCCACTATGTCTATGATCTAAGACAAGGAACTTGACATCTCTTAGAAGCTCAGTGTCTCCGTATGTAAAATGGGGCCTGTCTTTCTGAGAGTTCAGTAACTCAGCACTGTCCAAGGACAGTGCCTCAGCTAAGCCTCAGCTAAGAAAAGGAGCCTAACCTATGACACCAGCCCCGTCAATTGTTAATGCAAGGTTTTATTTGGCCATATATATATATACTATTTAAGCTACTAAAATTTGTACACTATTTATGAATTAAATAATCTTCTGGGGAAAAACACTGAATGAACCAAATTTCTGTGGTCTCGAGAGAGTGGGTGGCTTTCTGAAGGCAGGTCATGTATCCTAGCAGCCCGCAGGGAGACCCTGGATCCAAGTTGGCTCATTCAGCTTGCTCTGGAGTGTGCCTGCACTGCCTCTCGAAGCCTGCACCCACGGTTTCATAGGAGAATGAAGTTACAAGTAGTAATTTTTGAGGATTTCAGTGAAATCATGGTAATGGAAAGAAAATACCAAAATCACCCGCTCTGGAACTTTATTTTTGTTTTTTTATAGCTCCTGAACAAAGCAAGAAGGAAAAAAATCACTACCAAGCATCATTGTAAAGGCTTTCATCTGTTGCATTAATAACTTAGATTTTCTTCAATTTTGGGGAACATTTGGTTCAGGGCAAAGTGCACTCACCTACATGTGTATGCTTTGTGTGTTTGAAATGATATCCATTTGCTTCCAATCTCGGCTTACCAAAAACTACTTATGTCCCCATGTTTCTTGTAGTGCTTGCTTGCCAACTACCCTCCTGTGCACTTTCTCCTCCATTAAATCTCTTCTATAGAAAGCGGTTGCCACCAAGTCTAGACTTCTGTAACATGCAGGAGGAGGACCAATTAGTGGGGATTTTGCTTCATATTACATGAGGATGGGAAGAGGAGGAGGAGGAGGGAAACCTGCCCTTCTCAGTCCTTCAGATACTCAATTGCTAACACAACGGTGTGTTGAAGATGTATAAAGTTACTGGAGCATTTACACAGCTATTCCCCAAGATGGCATAAATGCCACAGCACTAGAGCATGTCAGTGTAGACACTCAGATCAGCTGAAGGATAGGAGAAAGAAAAAGATCAATGTCGGTGCTTCTCACTCAGCGATCAAGAGTGGGTGTTTGATTTCCTCTTGGTTACGTTTTGCTCAGGTGTAGTGTGTATGTTACCTAACAAGGCAACAGAACCCCTTTCCCACAGGTTCCTATCGTAGGGAAAGTAAAAAGATATAATAGAGGGCACGGATTATTTACAGCGGCTGGGAATGTAATTACAAAGTGCAGTGGCTTGAAACTGAAATTTAGGTTCGCCATTAGAGCTGAGAGAAGACTCTTAACAGGAAGGGCAATTGGGCATCGGAAAGATTTGCCTGGAAGCTGGTTAAACAGCATCTCCAGAAGTGCTGAAGGGCGTGCAGGATGTGAGGGGAAACTCCTACCGATTGCAGGATTGGGCTGGAGGTCCAGGCTGATAGGCATCTTCCATTATTGGCCAACTCTCCTAGTGATGATTTAATTGCTAATAGCCTGAAATAAATTTTTTTATTATCTTGTATCCAAAATATGTCTAATTTGTTAAGCATAAGAAATGCATTTGAGCAGTGACAATGAGGCATTTGGATTGGTCTGAACACCCTTCCAGAGGCTTTCTGGAACATGGGCCTACAACTAAGGCAGTAAGTAGTAGTTTACACTTCTTGTGGCTTCTCCCTTCTTTATATAATGCTGGAAAGGTCACATTTGGGCTCTGTCAGTATTACTCTCTCAGGGATGATCTTCTCCTCCTTTTTTGACATTTCCCCTAATTCCTTTCCAGGAGTTCTGGGTTTCCTCCTCACCCCCCTTCTTTCCTGTGCTGGAGAAAGACCCCAAGTAAACTGTTTAGCCTTGAGGTATGAGGGAATTACTCAAGGAGTGTTGCACTTTAAGACGATACCTGATGAAATTGCGTAGCCAAAATAGTTAACTCACCCATGTGGAAACATTTAGGCATCACTAGGGAGATACTTTTAGGTGGGGTGGAGAGGGAGGGAGGGTACATTAATTTCCTAGGGCTGCCAAAACAAATTACTACAAACTTGGAGACCAGAAGTCCCAAATCAAGGTGCCAGCAGGGCCATGGCACCTCTCCAAAAGCTCTAGGAGAAAATCCTTCTTTGCTTCTTCCATCTTCTGGTGGCTCTAGGCATTCCCTGGCTTGTGGCCACATCACTCCAATATCTGCCTCCATCTTCACCTGACCTGTTTTTGTCCCTGTGTGTCTCTTTTATAAGGACGTTCATGGTTGGATTTTGGGGCCACCTGGCTAAACCAGAATGATCTCATCTCAAGGTCCTTAATTACATTTTCAAAGACTCTTTTTCCAAATAAGGTCACATTCACAGGTTCTGGGAATTAGGACATGGACATATCTTTTGAGGGGCCATCATTCAACCCACTACAGAGGGAGAGTTTTCTGGGGCCTCTTGAATCATACCAATTTACTAGCTTTCTACTCTCATGGGAACTTGTTCATACAGTGGTAAAGGGAAGGACTCTGGAAACAGGCAAGGCAGGGTGTGAATTCCACCTTGGCCACTTAACAGCCATGTGATCACAAAGTCAGTTGTAAAATCAACTTCAACTCAGTTGGAAAATGTTAGTTGTTTCCTGAGAGTGATGTGAGTGGCAACTGCTGTTAGTCCATTTTTCAAATGGTTAAAGTAAAAATGTAGAGGTGAGGGCGGGCAACGGTGGCTCAATGGCAGAGTTTTTGCCTGCCATTCCAGAGACCTGGGTTTGATTCCCAGTGCCTGCCCATGTCAAAAAACAAAAACAAAAATAAAACCATGGAGGTGAAATGACTTACTTAAGTTGCTGTGGACCAGAAGGAGAGTTCTGAAACAGAATTCTACTGTATTCCTCAGCATAGACTTTATGTATTAACTCATGACTCTTGTTAGATTTTTTTCCTTAAAAAATATAATATTTTTTCTAAACATCTTAGCCATGGGAAGGCAATTGTTTTTTACCCACCCCAACAACCTTTTCACCAGATCGATAGGATCCAGATGATGGTGTGCTTTCAATCTACTGAAGCTTTCCCTCAAGTGTCTGTGGTTTACCAAAAACAGCCACAGGGAGTTTTGGAAGCCAGAACCAACTCTGAAGCAAAAGACTGCTTTTTTTGGGTTCAGGTATACCGAGTTGTTAGGTACAACTTGCGTGCAAAATGGTAAATATGTATTTGTCACAGAAGAGACATTCTCTGAAGAAAAAACATCACACTTGCTTATGACAAAAGAACCAGTTCTAACATTTTTGGCTCTGGGGCATCTCTCCTCTGATGCATGATCAGAGTGTATCTGTAACAAGCTTGTTGTATAAAGAGATTTGTGAGTTAGAGTATATTCATCATGGAAACACAGAGAGAAAGGAACCATGGATGTTAGCATATCTGGCCTCGTACCTATTGTAGAAACCTCTTCATGAAATCTCTGATACTTCTGCTCAAATTCTGCCTGAATGCTTCAAGAGACAGGGGCTTGCTATGTTAGAAAGCAGGCTCTCATTGTTAAACAGTTGTTCATTCATTCAACAAGCATTTCTTGAATTTGTTCTATATGCCAGGCACTATGCCATGTCAGGGAATACAGAGATGACCAAGATATATTTCCTGCCCACAGAAACTTACCAACTTAAAAGTAGGGATAAGAAAATATACCAATAACTAAAAATTAGGTTACAAAACGCAATGTTAGAGAGGTACAAAGTGTGCTGAAAATTTCTGAGAGATGACAGCTCATGTTTTTTTTCCCTTGGGTGGGGTGGGGGGTGTAGGGGAGAATCACTGCAATGGGAAGCCAAGGGAGAAAAACATTATGAAAGAGACATTTCAGAGAGACTTTATGGATGAGAAGGTTTTAGTAGCTGAAGCAAGAGAAAAGCACTCCAGGAATAGAAAGAGCATGAGCAAAACAGGGAAGCAGGAAATGTTAAATAAGGGTTTACTTTAATCCTCATAACCATTTTGAAAGTAGGTGTTATTGTCCCCAATTTATAGGTAAGAAAGCTGAGGTTCAGAGATTGTGTAACTTCTTATGTAGCTGAGTTGGGCTTCTCAGCCTGCTTTGCCTGATTCCAGAGTCCTTACCTTTGTTCCTGAATATCATCCACTCAGGAAGCTTTCTGCCATCAGTTGTCCTCTGGAGATAAATGGGCATATATGAGGGGATGCGGTTATTACATGGGGTTCAGCGCTGTAAAAGCTCAGAGGTATTGGTCTTTGCCTTGACCCCATATCCATCTTCATGTATATCCAGGTGCTATGGACAAAGTACCTTAGAGCAGCTAGAAACAAAAGCCTAGAGGGGAGGAAATTTGGGTTCCCCCAATGCCCAGGACACAATGAGCTCGGTTACTATCACTTGACCTACAGTGCCAATCCTCTTGAGGAAACAGGCCCTGAATGGGGAAGTTACTTGGATAAGTCACATTGCTAATAGCAGATCAGAAATGGGCACTTTTGTCTTAGTAGGAAAGGACTCTTTTCCTCCTGTGATTTCATACAGCACTTAGATCAGGCCTAGGGTGGAGACAGTCTCAGTTATGCCTCAGGTCTGCATAGTTGAAGATCAGATCTGAAAAACAGAAGCTATACGTCTCCTGAAAGACAGGATCTCAGCTACTTTTCTGAGTAGAATAACAATTAGCTAAGGAGTGACTCAGAGACAGGAAATTACCTTAGTTGAGTCCCTCTGGCAGAATTCTAAACGAAAAGATTCTGCATCCCAACTCCAGCATAGCTGGGATTGTTCTGCAACCCAATTGTGTTTTTATTAGTCCCCCCCATCTAAATAGTTAATGGTTGATGTGTGTGTCTGTGTGTGTATGAGAGAGATAGAGAAGAAAAAAAGGAAGGTGGGGGAGAGAGAAGATAAAGGTCTTCATCATTTTGGTTTGAAACATTCTTCCGTCATTTTCCCTGGAGTACTTCCATTCTTCTCCAGATCAGTTAATCTGATCTAGTTCCTTTAAAATTAAACTTTCTTGAATTTCCAGCATTGACCTCCATGTCAAAGAGGACAACACCAAGCTCAAACCTCAGAGGGCCTCTCTGAAATACTAAGATGAGCCAGGCAAGGGTCTTGCTGCAAGGAACTTAAATCGGTGGAGATAGGGCCTGCAAATATAAATGCAATGCAAGTTAGAGAGGGTGAGAAGTGGCTTTATAAAGGATGGTGACTGCTCTGAGAATTCAAAAGCGAGAAAAATTTTAGGGTCCATCTCTTCCTGCTCCCAAGAACTTCGCCCTGTGAGAATCCAGCTGCAAGATAACTAGGGCTCATCTTGGAGATAGGATGACCTATCTCCACCTGCTCTGGCTCCACTGCTCTCCCCGAGCTTGCTTTTCTGTCTAGTCTTAGCAGTCTCCTTGGCATGAACAGGTGTGAACATGCTACCAACTTTTGCATCCAATTTGCTTGGAGGATTTTAAGGAAGGAGAATGGCATGAACATATGTAGAAATATCTCTCTGGGGCTTGACTGGAGGAAAGCGTAGAGGCAGGGAGGCCAGTTTGGAGGCTGGTGCAGATGTCCAAGTAAAAGGAGGTGAGATGAAGAGGCAGAAATAGAAAAAACGGGGGAGTGACATGAGGCATTTCAAAAGAAAAATGGCCAGGATTTGATGACATCTGCTAAAGGGGGTGATCTCGAGTGAGGTGTCCAGAATGACCGAAAGGTTTCTATTTCATTTGGAAATCTATTTCCTGGATCAGTTTGTGAACTCTGGAACAGGGACCGTGTCTAGTTCATTATTGCATTTCTTGGATTGGGCAAAGGCCCTGGCACAAAGTTGGCAGCCAGTAAGTGTTGGATGAATGAATTGTTCACTCCTTTGGCAGGCTGAAGGTAACCAATGAATTTGTATTTCCAGGGCACATGTTGACAGCTCTTTGGGAATGTGGTTCAGAAGGAACCACTTTGTGGGACAGTGTTTTAGTGGTCTTTGAATTCAATCGTTGCTGGGCATGAAATGATACGCCTTAATTGACAGTTGGCAGTAGAGATAAAGGTAATTCATTCTTTAATGCTTAGGCTTAGAGAATGGCTTATTTCCAGAGTTGCTTTAAACTCCCAGTACTCCAGTGTGGGAGCGACATTTTGGCTTGCCTTTTACAGAGTTAGAGTCTATGGTGGCCCCAGGCACAGTCTTTGGTTTAAAGTCTGGGATCCTGATAACCAAACGCTTCCTCTGCAAGGTCATGTTCTTTCAGGCTAAATGACATAAAGGTGTAACCTTCAGCTGGGATCCCTGAGAGGACGATTTCTTCTACGAGCAGTCATCGCTTTCCCCACTGGTTTCAGATGCAGCCATTTCTTTCATCTGTATTCCTATCTTGATTAGTGAGAAATTAATGAGCATGTAAGATTTGATTTAGATAATGATTAATTAGGAGAAAAAGCACTGTTCTAATAGCAAGTCACCATTATATGCTAAAGAAATTAGTTAATATTTTTGGATGGCAAATTGACATGTCCTCCATTAAAAAAAAACTTTTAAAAATATCTGATGTCTTTTGGTTCATTAGTAGAGCAACCTGCACTTAATTCTTTAGCTAATTTTAATAGGTGTCTAGTATTTTCCTTGCAAGTTGTGAAGCAACCAGTTTTGTATGTCATTAGTTCCTTTGCCTAATATTACTTTAATGATAATATTACATTATTATTTTTAGACAGTATACCTTTGTTAGCAAAAAAATATATAGTCTGCTGTTCATAAAGCAGACCTTGGCAATGAGATGTGTCTGATCATCATATATATGTATATATATGCGTATGGAAAATATTTCAATTTTCAATGTTACTGAGCCTTGACAATCCATTCTCTTCTGTTGAATATGTTTTATCTGCTCTTAGAAAAGTGTAAGGATCAAGGTCTGCATTAATATTTCTTTTGTTCTTTAATGCGTTTTCTAATGTGATTTTTGACAACTTATAGTCATTAGCTATAAATTGCAGGCTAGTAAAATAACCAACATATAGAATATAATAAAGGTAATTAGTGAATTGGAGAAATGGAAGTGACCTGGAGGGGTTATTTAGTCCATTTCCCAGCTTCAGGCCATAAGACTAATCTTTCTAAACAGCACTCTTCATCATATTATGTCTCTTGTTCAAGAATGTCCAGGAGCCTTTTATTGCCTGTGGGGTCAAGCCCACAGACCTCTGCTTGCCTTCAAGGCCCTTCAAATTCAGGCCCATCTTACCTGATAAGCCAGCTAACCCCCCAGGTCCCAGCCTCATACCAGGCAGGTTAGCCTTGCCCTGCTTCCCACCTGGTAAGTGCCGCGCGGGGGCAGGCCGTGGGCACTGGCTGGCAGCCGGGCCTCTTTCTGACAGTCCGTGCACACCCGTGAGTCCCTTTGGGGCACAGTGCTAAATGCATTTCACTCATTGGCCTGGCAAAATCCTTCTCTTCCTTCCCGGTCCAGCTCAAGCCCCACCTCCTCCTGGAGGTCCTCCTTGATCCCTAGAATCTGCTCAACATTTTGTTATCTACAGCAATTATTGTCTATACTGCATATTTTAAAGCTCAACATTATTGAGATATAGCTTACAAACAATAAAATAAACCTGTTTTAAGTGACTAGTTCAACGAGTTTTGTCAAATGTAACCACTACCCCAATTAAAATACAGATTATTTCCATCACCTCAGGAAATTTACTGCATATTTTGTCACATGATCATATACCAACATTTGCGGTTTTTCTATTTTTTCTGTGAAATTTGGTCTATCAGCATGGACTCATTTTCTATTTGTTTATCTTATTTTAATTAGCATTTATTGAATATTTGCTTTGTACCAAGAAGGCTAAGAACTTTACATGCATTATCCAACTTAATCCTTGCAATAACTCTATATAGTAAGTATTATTGATATTCATATTTCATAGATAAGGACAAAAATGCATGTAAGACTAAGTAACCTAACCCCTGCTCCTACAGCTAGCAAGTTCTGGTGCTAAGACTAAACTGCACACACCTTGAGGAGAGAGGCCATAGCTTCAAGTGCTTTTGCAATTTCCTAACCACCGGTGCCTAGGATGAGGCTGACCTCCAGGCCATTCATACTTATTGACTTAGAATAATCAAGTAAAACGGATACATTTAAACAAGCCCATAAACATGATTCACTCTCTTCTTCCTTGTTAGGGACAGCAGGGCTCAGGCCTGGAATGGGGTCTCTAAATGAATATAGTGGCCCCACCGCCTTACAACAAAGAGGAACTGAAGTTCGATTCCTGAGGGAGGTGGCTACGGAAACCAAGAGTAGTCTAAGATGTCAGGCCTTTGAATGAAGCCAACAAAGAACAAGAACTGGGCCCAAAGAGAAGAGTCTATGAGAGAGGTGAAGAAGGCAAAGCCACTGGTAGCCAAGCTGGAAGAGATCCCCTAACACAAGAGTGTGCGTCAGGAGGGAGCCTTCTGTGGACCACCTGTCATTGAGCCTTTGGGAGGGAGCCTGGCTTCGATACACATAGGAATAATTCCCCAGAGGAAAAGCAGCCCATAGCTTAAATATTCCCTCTCAGTTGTGGAATCCAGAATTGGATGCCATTTGCCAGCAAGACATGTTCTCATAATAATTAAAAATCATTCCACAGTTCCTTTGAGTGAGACATCTATTTGCGTATCTTCAAGATGTTTGTAAACTGATTTTTGTGATCTTTTCTGATATTTTTCCAAGATAAATGTTAAGCATACAGATGTAAAAATTTCGGGGTCTGCTGTCTCTACCCCTTCTTTTTAGATACAGACACAAAGTTCTTTGCTAGTGTTCTCAGTCTACAGCCCTCTTTAATTCAACACTATGTGCATAGGCTGAATGGGGTGGACAGACAATGGGGTACCCCAAAGGAGATTGGAGTGATTCTCTGCTCTTCAGGAATTTACAGGAGATTAGAGTATGAAGGTACTTTTTAATCCTTCAGAATAAATGGGAACTAGCAGCCCTGTAACAACTTCAGTTAATTTTTTTTAAAGTATCTGGGAAAGCAAGTTATTAAGCCCTAAAGAGCTAAACCTTTCTGGGTCATTTGAACAGTCAATTGCTAAGTCTTCTCCTTATCTCTATCCCAGGCTATATTCCTCATCTCTATACCTATTTCCCAACTGAATTCTGTTTTTACCAATAAAATAAAATGTGAGCACCTCTTTGATGAGTGTGGTTCATGACTACTTTTCCTTTCCCATCTAATAAAGAGGCGATTGTCCTTTAACCTTCTTTTGTTCCTCATATATTTAAACAATGTTTTTCTATTTACTGTTATGTCTTTTGTTAATTGAGTCTTATTTCTTGAATTGACCTTTCTCATACAAATATGTAACGCCATTTCTTGGTGTGTTTCTTGGTCATTTCCCTTGGTTTAACTTTTTATTCATCTTGTTTGGAATTCTGTTTCCAGGACAGTTCTTTGTTTAGTTTATAAGGATTCCCTTAAAATTCTTTCTCTGTTTCTTTCTTTTTGTTTGTGTGTGCATATGTTCATGCACTGAAATGGCCATATTCTATTATTGTCATTTCATGAAGGCATATCTAGTTCTCCTGGCCCCGTTTGTTCCTTATGTCCCTTATGCTGCCTTCTGATGGGTTTTGTTGTTAAAACTGCCATGTGAGTTATATGAAATTTACTTGAGACAAAGTGTTTTTCCCTTTGCCATATAATTCTCTCCTTCCTGGCTTAGAGACCCTGAATTCTTATCAGTTTATGGATGTTTTATTTCTTCAGATCTGTAGCTAAATTTTAGCCCCCAGATCAATTGTACCTGTTTATTGATTAACCAGGCAGAGATACCTGGGAGGGAGAGTAAATATTACTAGGTATGTATTTCTTATATTTGGATATAACGTATACCTTTTTTTAAAAAGTAGAACAGGTGACATGTTTTCCCACAGGTTCTCATTAGAGCTTTTATTCCTTTAAAGATTTTTGGCTAAACTCATTTTTGATGTGGTGGGGGTTCACACCATGATGAAACATGACCGACTCAGGGAAGGGACACACTATAAACTCTAAGTTATTTTATGAATTATTATGTCAAAAGCAGGCCAAACTGGTGTCATGGTAATTCAAAGAGTCATTCCTAGGCTTCTGTGGGTACATTGATTGGCAACTTGTTACCATCTTAGATGAAGTACTTCATAAAATAACTTACCTCTATTATTATTTTATAATTCCACTAGCTACAGCTGGTGGGAGTAGGAACAGAACTAGTAGCTTCCCTGCCAAGTAAATCCCACTATTCCTAAAAACTGGAAGTCATCATCAAAGCAAATTTTGGCAATACGAAGGATTTTATCTATAACATTTAATTTTATGACCTTGATCAAATAAAGATATTTTAAACGACACTACTTAGGCATCTGCTTACCAAGAAAGTAAATAAACCCTTGCTAAATGGACAGGAACTTGGTATATGAAAAGTATCCGCTATATAGGATTTCTCACATCTGTGCATGTGTCCCAACCAACCTGTTTTAAATCTAGATTAGCCCTCTTTCCCAAGGGGAATCAGTCCCGTTTTGCTCCAGTAAATGGCATCAGTTTCTAGTACTAGAATGGCATTACATTTCGTTAACCGTATGTAAAAAGAACACAGTAAGCTAGAACTGGGTCAGTTTCTCTGTTTTATTTTTTTTTCCTTTTCTGAAGTTAATCATAAAACCTTTAAGCTTAGACCATATTTAAAATCAGTTTAAGGCTTGTATATTAGATTGACATTTATAGGAGATAAATCTGAACTGTCTCTAGACCCCAAATTGTATTTCGACACATTTAAATATCACCTTTTCATCCAGAACCATAAATTGCATTGCTAGATAAGATTTGGTGATCTGTGTTACTTGTGCTATCCTGTAGTACTTTTGTCAGCAGCTCCCTTGAGGAGGGGAAGTAGAGAGCTTAGAGTCAATATTTTGCACTCCAACAGTGATGTCATGTGAGGCAAAGCTTGATGATTTCATTCTTAAATTAAGAAAACTTGGACACATATATTAAGGCAAGGCCATGAGTCTAAGGACTTATGATGTAATAAAAATAAATTTGCTGGTAACATAGGGTTAACTAGTCTCTCTTTCTTCTAAACTCCAATTGTTGAAAAGCTATCTAAAATGTTTGACTATGTTTTATATCCTTACTTCAGTGCCTACCATTTACCTTACTTTGCTGAGAACTTTATGGGGCTTTGGGAAAATCATGTTTATATGTTATATACACTTTAAATTAAAAAAAAAATTTATTGTGAAAAATAGCATATATGCAAAAAAGCAATAAATTTCAAAGTGCACTGCAGCAATTAGTTATAGAACAGATTTCAGAGTTTGGTATGGGTTACAATTCTACAATCTTAGTTTTTCCTTCTAGCTGTTCTGAGACACTAGAGACTAAAATAAATATCAATATAATGATTCAAAAGTCATACTTATTTGTTAAGTCTTATCTTCTCTGTTAATAACTCCACCTTCTCCTTTGATCTTTCTCCCAATCTTTAGGGGTATTTGGACTATGTCCATGCTAACTTTTTCATGTTGGAAAGGGCTGTCGATAATGTGGAATGGGGGATGGAGCTAGCTGATGTTCTGGAAAGGCTGGCCCCTCTGGGTTTCAGGACTTATCTGGCCTGGGAACCATCTGGAGGTTGTAGGTTTCTGGAAAATAATCCTAGTGTGTGGAACCTTTGTTGAATCTCAAATGAAGCCCTAGGTATTCTTTAGGGTTGGCAGGAATGGTTTTGATTGGAGTTTGGCAAAGCAAGAAAAATAGCAATGTCTAGCTGAAGCTTGCATAAGAGTGACATCCACAGTAGCTTCTCAACTCAATTTGAACTCTCTCAGTCACTGATACCATATTTTGTTACACTTCTTTTCCCCCTTTTGATCAGGAAGCTATTGTCAATCCCATGGTTCCAGGACCAGGCTCATTTCTGGGAGTCATATCCCATGATGCCAGGAAGATTTTCACCCCTGGATGTCATGTCCCAAGTAGGAGGGGAGGGTAATCTCATATACACTTTTTGTCACCTCACTGAACTCCGTTACTTCATGGCACTCATTTAATATGTACCAGGTGCTTATCTGTGTTAATTCCTTTAGTCAATGCGCCTGTTGGGCAGGGAACAAGACTCTCTTGTTCAAAGTTTACCTCTAGCATATGTAGCACAGGGCCTGGCACACAGAAGATAGGTTAGATGGGATCTTCTGAGAAGCAGATACCAATGTGAATTGGATATGCAAGAGATTTATTGGGGAAATGCTTGTGAGGGCAAAATGACGAGTTGCTGAAGGAGTCTGGGAGAGCCATCAGACCATGGTGCAGGGAAGGAAAGAAGTTTGAGTAGGAAGGAACTTAGACAGCAGTGAAGTTTTTAAAAAGTTTTGGCAAAGCCAACGGGAGCCCTCAAGCCAAAATCCTGTGTTCCACAGGAATCGGCCTGCCTTACTTAGTAGCTTTGCGGTTCTCAGTCATTGTCTGGGAGCAATCCCTGGGAATTATCTTGGCACAAGATGATGGTGAATTCAGAGCACAGCAGGTAGAGCCATTAGTCAGTTATGCTCCTCACAGTAGAAGATCTGAGATGCACATTTTCATGGGCACCCAAAAGTTGTTTAACAAACTTTTCTGAAGGGAAAGTTTGAGTAAAATGGGAGTTGCAAAGAAGAGGACATTGTGCTTAGTGTTCACTGACCGCAAATATTTGCTAGGATCAGTGGAGGGTATAAAATCGTGCTGTTCTTCTCCCTTAGTTTCCTCAGCTCTCTGTCAAATGTTACATTATGAAAGAAGCTGTTTCTGACTTCCATATAAACTAGAACTGTGTCCCCAACCAAAACATTCCCTATCTTTCCTATTTTGTTTTTCTAAACAATATATTTTCATTTTTAACACCTTTATTGAGGGATAATTGACAAAAATACACTGTACATATTTTAATGTATGCAGTTTGATAATTTTAACATATTTATAAACTCATGAAACCACTTCCACAATGAAGATAACAAATATATCTAACACATCCCAAAGTTTCCTCACTCCCCTTTGTATTCCTTCCCTCTCATCCCTTCCCCTCCCCTCCAACCCCATCCTAGCAACCACTGAATGGCTTTCTGTTGCTATAGACCAGTTCCATTTTCTAGGCTTTTGTATAAATGGAACCATAAATTATATTCTATTTTTGAGTTGGTTTCTTTTACTTAGCATAATGTCTTTGAGGTTCATCCCTGTGATAGCATGCATTGATTCATTTCCTTTTTAATGCTGAATAATATTCCATTGCATGGACATAGCAAAGTTTGTTTTCCCTTCCTTATTTTGTTTTATTTGTCCATAGTACTTATCGCCATTTGACATTTTAGGTGTATATTCCTGTTTCATGAGGGCAGGGACTTTACTTTTTTACTCTTATATTCAATGCTTGGCATATAGTATATGCCCCATAAATATTTTTTAATGGAACTTATCTATTCCCATGGCTATAATTTTCATTCATATGCTATTGACCTCCATAGATGCAGAGGTGTGTTGAGTAAATAGTGAATAGTTAAGAATGGCAAGGGTATCTATCATTGGGAAACTGAGTGGACAATGATCATTAACTGAGAAACAGAATATAGGAAGTGAAACTTTTTGTGTATATATGTGGGAGATATTGGATTCAGTTTTGGATATGCTGAATTTGAAATTTCCATACAGTGGTTGAAAATGTGGGATTCTATAGCTCAGGAGGGAGGTGAGGGCTGAATTAGGGAGCTCATCTACCACGTGGGTTTAGATAAGAACATAGAATGAGGGAGAGGACCCAGGACATGTAAGCAATAGGTAGTGTAGGCAAGTATAGAGTGGTTACAGTAAAACAAGGAAGAAAGAGAATATTTTAAGAAGGAAGGACTGGTCAACCATGTGAGATGCTACAAAGGGTCTCATTAGATGAGGATTGAGTAAAGGGTTCTGATTCCCTAATTTTGGAATAGATGAGATTATTCATTTGGCAAATCTTTTGTGGATGTTAAAATGCAAAAACCTTCTGTATCATAAGGGAGGTGGTATCGAAGTATCTCAGGAGTTCAGAGGAACAAGAGACTGGCATTTGTGATAGAGCTAAAATGTTGGGATTGTAAGGGACATTGGTGATCGAGTGTAAATATTGCTTTTTCTGGATGTTTCTTCAGTGAATCTTGCCCTGGGCCTTAAGCTAAAACAACAGCAGCAGCAAGAGCAATATAACTTTGATATGAGATTGGTGTTTTAGTCATTCATTCCATAAAGCAACATTGGTTAGCCCAGATATATGATGATTTAGTTGGAAATCATATCTGGAATTTTGAAAACTGTTTCTTGGTTGCTTGGTTGTGTTCTCATTCATAAATTATAATCAGGAAAAATAAATTGTAGGAGTGAAGATTGACTTTTTTTTTTTTTATTTTTTTTTTATTACACGGGCAAGCACCGGGAATCGAACCTGGGTCTCCCGCATGGCAGGCAAGAATTCTGCCTGCTGAGCCACTGTGGTCTGCCCAAGATTGATCTTTTAACAAACAAATGAAATATTGGTGTTCAATGATGTAAATTTGGTGCTATAAATTAGTTTATGCAGAATTTATGAGTCAAACCAAGGCAATTAATTCTAGGATGGTTATTCAGAAAGAATTAGTCATAAGGATAATTGGGGAAAAGTAGGGATTAGTTAACATAAACACTAATTTTGAATAATCAAGATTTTGCTGTATTTTGAAAGAGATGCTTTGTTTTGCCCCGTTTCCCTCTTTTGTGTGTATGTGACATTCTGCTTACTGAAACATGAAACACTTGTTTGTTTCAGGATCAGATTTGCAAGTATGTCTCCCCAAGGGCCCAACATGCTGCTCAAGAAAGATGGAAGAAAAATACCAACTAACAGCACGATTGAACATGGAACAACTGCTTCAGTCTGCAAGTATGGAGCTCAAGTTCTTAATTATTCAGAATGCTGCAGTTTTCCAAGGTGAGTTCTGAGGATCTTTTTGGATGTGCTGCTGAATAGCATCATTATTTTGGTACCAGGCATTCAAATTGCATAAGTATAATTTATAAATATGACCATTCCAGCATTAACACTTGATATAAAAAATCTTCCGGTGAGAGATCCTGGCTAAGGAAAAACACAATTTTTAGGGAAGCTTCATTTCAATTTTGGAAAGGTTGTCATTGTCAAAAAACATTGTCCCAACAGGTTCTGAATACCTGTATTGAAAGATTTTGGATCTTTAAAGAAAGAGCAAATGATACTTTTTATCAGTTAGTCCACATGACTTGTTTTTTTAAAAAAGTTTACTTAAATACAAAGTGCAGGTTTCTCCAGGAGTGAGTTAGATACATGAGGAACATGCATGAACTTCTTCTGACCACTAGGACCATTTCCATTTAAGAGGGGGAAACGGATGTGTTTGTCCAACTTTTTCCCATTTGTGTGAATGGTTACCTCTCCTCTCTCTCAGTTCTTACCATACCTGTGTATGTCTATTGGAGACTCTGCTGTGGCACTGCTGGAATGAACAGGAAGTTACATTTCTCCTTGCTAACTTGTAGACCTATCATAGAAGGATGGGAAGGACGTCCCTTGATTCAATGTCCCAGCCAGGGATGATGGTGATGATGGTGGTGGTGTAAAAACCAGCACTTTATACAACACTGTGTGCTAGGTACTCTTTTAAGTGTTTTACATATACTAATTCATTTAATCCTCATAGTATCCCTATGAAATAGATATTATTACTTAAATACCCATTTTCCAGATTAAAAAAAAATGACAAGGCGCAGGATGGTTAAATAACTTGCTCAAGGAAATACAACTAATAAATGGTGGAAGCAAGATTTGAACTGGCAGCCTGGCTCTTAGAGCCTAGGCTTTTAACCATCTCAGTACGCTGCCTCCTGTGACTGAGAAAATCAATCATTTGATATTGGGTTTTCTCCTATCCCTGCTCAGGCAGATGGAATCCACTGTACTTTTTCTTGCCCCACACAGAGAGAATTAGGATCAGATCGAAAAATAACACTTGTGATGACTTGACATTGCAAAGCTTTAGATTTATGGCACTTTTCCAAGAATTAACTTTGTTGAATTATAAGGCAGGTCGATTATAGTTTATTTTGTGTATTATAATGAAATTCTTAAAATTAGCTAAGGAAATTATTCAAATGAGCTAATAAAACATACATTCACAACAGTTTCTTGGGTCAGAGCCTCAGGGGATGTTGAGTTGATTATATGAAGCACAATATAGAAACTTGAAGTATTTGTTAACCTATTTATGCAGTCAGACTCTTGTGAAGAGTTTGTTGAGACTAACAATTTGGCAATAGAATGAATAATTTAGGCTGATTTTAAAAATACATGTACTATTCATGTAGTTCTTAGATTGGTTTTGGAGCTGATCTGCTGGCTGAAAGTGGGGTGATAGGAAACGATGTGACATGAGAATTGGGTAGAAGCACAGCACTGAGTCTTAGTGTTTGGGGCCTCAAGGTGCTTTTTAGAGTTATTTGTGACTTGTTTAATTCTCAGAGTAGCAAGGTCCACAGATGGTATCTTACAACCATTGCTGCTTGGAGGGGAGAGATAGAATGATCACCTGGTGTTCTGACATGCACTCGCTGACATGACTCTCCACCTGAGGTCTCTGGGATTCAGCATTCCTGTCTCTGAAAAGTGCACTGCATTTTTCTAATAAAGTTTTGACTGGATTTGCTTCCAGCTATGGTTTGCTGTAGCATGGAGGTTGAAAACTAGTCATGTGAACAGAGAGTGGAAAAATGGGGGGGGTGGGGCAGGCAGCACCTTCTACTTGAATCTATACATACACATGCCTTTGCACATCTGCTTTGTCAAATTGTGTGACAGGCAGAAGAATAACCCTAACAAATGAACGTGGAGAAGACAACCAAATGATGTCTGAATTCGTCATTGCTAGGGCCCTTTACCTGCTCACCATATGTACTTGTTCTTTATCTTGTTTCATTCCCTGCTCTTATTCTTTTCCTGCCTCATTTTTAGAAAAATAAACCCCGTAAGTAAAAATAAACCATGATTCCATAACTTAAGGCACTTATGCCATGTTTGGAGCGACATTGGCCCCAAATCCTTTCCGTAGCAGTTATTTGGAAAAATCAGTGACTGCTGCAAGATGCTGTATTATTATTTTTATTTTTTAAAAACTTTTAAAATTGTTTAATATAACATATATACAAAGCAAAAAAAGAAAAAAGCAATACATTTCAAAGCACTCTTCCACAAGTAGTCACAGGACAAATCCCAGAGTTTGTCATGGGTTGCCATGCCAAGGATGATAGAAAACGAGCATCCACTTCTTTTTTTCTTATAGCTATTGAATCTTAACTGGGGCACAGTTGTTGTTTTTCCTAAAATACATGCCCTACCCAAGATTCTAGTAGACCAAATTATTGAGAAAATTGCCCCAATACTTTATTCGTATGAAATTTTATTTGGTGGCTTTGTGAGCTATTTTCTCCACCGCATGAAGTTGCAGAAAGCTCATCTTGATCTTGGCCTTGATCCACAATCTCTTTAGGATTCTTTCACTAGTCTACATTGGGAGTATTTAAGCAGTGAGCCTTTGCTGCAAGTATGTGCACAGTTCCACAAGCAACCCTTATTGCCTCAATTTGGATTTTATGTCTTCGTTTGCAGGAAGCCTTTGCCCTCATAAGTGAGCCTGGGGCCCTTTGTTACAGTGGTTGTAGTGCTCTGATGCTAATGTTGTTTTGATAATGATTGAAGCATTTAAAAAAGTTGGTCTTTATTTTCAATCTTTGCATTGCCTCGTTTCCTAAATTTAATTTAGTTAGATGTGCTTAGTAAAATGGGGCAGAGCAATTGTTTTTTGTTTCTGCTTAATTAATTGTTTTTGAAAAACTCTCCTAAAAGTGGATTTTCTTTTCTCTTTTTCTTCTCCCCTACCTAATAATGGTGATGATGATGACAATGATAATAATATGAAAATTTATTAAGTGCCTGCTATAGGATGCTTACTTTTACATAATTATCTCATTTAATTTTCCCAGCAGCCCTATGTAGTTCATGTTGTAATTATCTGCATTTTATAGATGAGGAATTCATTGATGGCACAGCCTCTTCTGGGCCATCATGTGACATGGGTTTCCTTGTTCTTAGCGTGCTTGAAGTAAAACAAAATTAAGACATTGCAAGATTTGTGGTCCTCGTGAAGAACAATGGGGTAAAATTCTGAATTTTTTGTATCTTCACCACCATTACACACTGAAATGCTGAGTTCTATTTTATTCCTAGGATTTCATTATCATTTTCAACATTGTACTATTGGGAGATATTTAGGGTATATCCAGGGGTTTTGTGTATGTTGGATGATTTCAGTCTTCTAAGTGCCTCTCCCTTTGAGTGGGTATTGACTCTTCAGAATGCAACAACGCTTCAGAACCTTTATGGATTTTGCCTACCCCACAACTTGAACTCTCTTTGTCAGAGACGAGGAATAAGTGGTTAAGCAGAAAATGTCTCTGAGTATCTAAATGCCATGGAGCGCCTGCTTTGAAATTGACTCGAGAGCAGCTCATGTACTTGTTCAGAACGTACTTTTGTTCTAAATTTATGCACAATCTTTATGCTTGATCATCTAGTTTCCTAGCTAGCAGTAGATCATCAGGTAAATAGAAGGGTTATGGGAGATAACTAGAGGGAGGCAGATATGATCAACAAGAAGATCCAAGTGGCTGTAAGGATGGAAGACATAAAAGTAAACCAAAGAACTCACAGAATGTCAGTTTGGAAATGTAGTTGAGAGGTGAGAATTCCTTCATGCCTCAGTAATCCCTGGAGTATATTAGTTTCCACAATTTGTGTTCCTAATCATGGCTGTGGATTAATGAGGAAAAATCAAATTATGTTCCCCGTTCTTTTCTTATTATTTCCATTTTAAATGGAAAAAGCTAATTTGGGGAGACTTGAGGCAATGGAAGAAACCCTGGACTTGGAATCAGAAAAGCTGAGTTCTAATTCTACATTTGTGAGCTGCATGTCCTTGAGCAGATTATTTAGGCTCAAATAGACTCGGTTTTCGTATCTGTAAAAGGAGATAATGATCACAGTCCCGCTTACCTTGTAGAATAGAGAAATTATATGTGAAAATATTTTGAAAACTGTGAAATACTTTATGCATGCATTAGAATCTAGACAGTTCATATGTGTGGATCCCTGGGCCCTAGGTGATGGCAGATAAATGACACATTTCCATTACAGACATTAACCTGGACAAGACTGGAGCCCACAGTGTAATTCAACAACCTTTGCCACATATAGATGGTATGCAGACGGCTCCGGGGCACAGGTGAGAGTCCTTAGGCAAAGAACATTTTGAAAAAGGGGGTTATTTTATTCATTCGTGGATGTGAAACTGAGCTGTTCAAAATGACAGTACTGCCAGTAGCAATCTTTTTTTCAGCTCCCCGAAGCTTCCATTCTGGCCCGTTGGTATATTTCACACACCACCAAGAAACTAGATCAGGAAGGGTTTGTTGCGTTCAGGCCATACATGTATATATTTTTGTATGCTGCATAGCAGGGGTCACATTTCATTCTTTCACCGTGTGAGTATCCCATTATTGTAGCATCATTTGTTGAATTATTTGTTCATTTGTTTTTTTTCTTTCTTTCTTTGCTTGTTTTTGTTTTTGTTTTTTCTGGGGGGGGGGGGGGTGGAAGGGCATGCATGGGCTGGAAATTGAACCCTGGTTTCCCACATGGCAGGCGAGAATTCCACCACTGAAATACCCTTGTACCCTTCAGGCCATATTTCAATTGTACTTTCTGATCCACACTGTCATGGCAGAGAGAAGGAAAAGGTGGGCCTGAATCTAGAGATGATCAAGCTCAGTTGATCCTTGCCCAGTGTTAGAAGGCTATCTTCAACATGCGTTCTGTGGAGGGGATGAAAACGTTGCCTCTTAATGGAGAGCGAGGCAGTGGTTTTGTGCTTCTATTTCTCCTCTACCTTGTTTTCTGTTTCCATCTGCTCTTGGCAGTTCTTACACTCTTTTTTTTTTTCTGTCAGATTACTGTCTCTCCTACTCTCCCTAAATAAAATTGACCTTGGTTAGAACACCATTTTCTATCAACTCAGAGCAATTTCTCCACTCATTTCTGCTTGAAATAACTGGTTAGGGGCATTATTCAAGCAAAGCTTTTCTCCTTCACAGTTAACACACTTAATAAGAGACTAAATAATTGTTCAGATGTGGATAAACATGTTTTTGAGATTCAATCATTTGTTAATTTAGTTTTTATAATGTAGTGGGGGTTTAAGTGAACACTGAGCAATTTTTCTCCATTTTACAATTTTTCCCCCTGACTAGTCTGCCAGTCCTTCTGCCCATACTCCAGCTCTGAGCAGGATGAGCCCCACTGAGTCACCGACTCAAACTGCCAGCCATTCTGTCACAACTCTTTCTTCTTTGTAAATAACGTACGGGAGAGCATAATTACACTGATGTCTAATCAGAGCTTAATTCATTTGTCAGGGTTAAATATAATAACATTAAACTGAATAGAAGAATTTTAGGAATGCAAACCATGACCATGAGTGAGGTTGTATATCCTCAAAATTGTAAATTATTAATCAAACTGCTTATCTGTACAGCAAAGCTCTAGTAATCCCATTTAAAAGGGCAAATTTCTCATCAGAGCCCAGAAGACGCTGGCTTTAATTAGTGTACTTTTATGGCGCTGACTCAAAGAGATATTTTGGTTACGAAGTTTTAAAAAATGTGATTCTTTAATTATTAGTGCTATTGGAAAAAACAATTGGAAACTGGGTATTTAAAATTTCAGTTGTAAACAAAGGACTTTTGGAGTCAATTCAGTTTCAAAATTCTGTCGCTTTAGCAGAGCCAGACTGGGGGAGTCAAAAACCTTTTCTTTGCCTTCTATTGATTTAGAAAAGTCAGTCATTAGACTGAAAACTGTTTATTAAAAAGAGCTTAGAAAAATGACTCAGTGTGCAGGCAGAGACTGTTAAATGGGGCCAACCTGTGAGGTGAAGAGATTGTGCAGATTAACTTTTTTACCCCAGCCCATGCCCCTCAATTCAATAGGTCTTATCATCACTTCCCAGCTTCTCACTAGTGCCAAGAAAGCAAATTAAGAGATTTTGTCCCTGCCCTCTAGAAGCTTTCAAGAAAAAGAACACTTTTGCCTAGAGTGAGTACTTGTGTGCCCCCCCCCCCGCCCCCATACACACACCGGGGTTTGTTTACTTCCTGAAAACATATGTTCCTTCTCTTCTTTCTGTCTCACTGAGTTGCAGTACCTGATATCGGAGTAATGAGGCATATGTTTGGGAGATTTGAATTCTCCTGTCAGTATAGCGGAGAGAGAAACGATTTTCCTCTAAGCTGGAAGTGATAGCATAGAAGTTAAAAACACCTTTCCCTCTGTTGGCTGCCAGATGCTTGCAGGGGCTGAGGAATGCCTTTAAATCCCCCCTTTCTTTTCCCTCCTCCCACCTTTCAGTCAGTCTTTGGGTCTTGCTTCTTTCATCATACCACCTCCCTTCTTTTTCCTGCAGTCCCGTTCTTCTTTACCCTCTCTGGGTCTCAGTTGTCTCCTCTATCACATGCCGATGCCTTCTAGCTCTGTCTCTGATTTCAGTTCTGGACTGGATCCATCACTTTATTCTCCTGCTTTGGCTCCCAGTGTAATGATTGAGAGTGAAGGCTCTGGGACTCCCAGGGAATATGGTGAAGTAGGGAGCTCCAGGACATTGTTTCAATGTCCAGCCAATGGACCAATGTCCATTTGGTCCAGCTGGACCAAATGTCCAGCCATTGTGGACAGAGGCTGCGGCAGTCATTGGTTCAGTCCTCTGCAGACACTGGCATAGGTGGTGGAGATTTAGCCTTCCTTGGGGCTGTGGGAGAAAGTTAGCCAAAGGGCTGCACTTGCTGGGCAGGTCATGAAAGCTCAGCTATGAGGAGCCCTTGGAGAACTTTTTGGCACCCTTTCTGACCCCTCCACAAAGCCCTTTGGAGCCGGTCTGTGACCCCTTTGTGGGTCCCTGGCCCTGATTTTGCTGGGAAAGAATAAATTCGGGAAGTCCTCCCTAGGGTGACCCTCCTACCAGAATTTGTCCTCCAGGCAAAAGCAGCATGAGACACGGGAAGGAATGTAAAAAACTATAGAGGCCAATAGTCAGGGACAAAGGTCTGTGGGCTTATGATACTCATGAAAGGAATGGGTGTCTCCTAGGAAAAAGAGGTGACAGCCAAACCCCTGTAAGCAGGGGAACTCCAAAATAACTAAAAAGCAAAACTTCATGACATGACAAGGGTCTGGAAAGATAGGGAAACCTTGTACAGTGCATTCACCTTGGACAGATGTTCTTCGTAGGTGGGCTGAAATTTTAAAAAATCTCTTTCTTATTACAAGCTGGTTAAAAAAAAACAAGAAACAGACATCCTAGGGAGTAAATCCCAGAGTTAACATTTTTAAATATTAAAATGTACAGTGTGCAACTAAAGAGTACAAGGCAAACAAAGATACAAGAATTGATAACCCATCCAAAAGAAGAGGATAAAAGTACAGAGACACGAACGAAAAGATGAAAATGTGGACATACCGAACAAGGCCTTTAAAGAAATGATCTTAAAAATGTTCAAAGAGATGCAGGAACATACAGAGAAAAGAACTAAAGGCTGCCAGGAAAACAATGAGTGAGCAATGAGAGTTGTAGTAAAGAGAAAGCAATATTAAAATGAAACCAAACAGAACAACTGGAGTTGAAGAACACAATAACTGAAATGAAAAATGCCCAGGAGGGTTTCAAGAGCAGAGTGCAGCTGGCAGAAGAGAAAATCAGTGAACTTGAAAACACGATCCTTGTAATGAGTCAGGCTGAGGAGCAGAAAGGAAAAAGAAATATTAAAAGCAAAAACAACCTAAGACAGCTATGGGACACCATCAAGTGCACCAATATTCAGAAGAGAAGAAAGGGAGAAAGGAGCAGAAGGAACAGTCAAAGAAAGAATGACAGAGAACTTCCCAAACTTAGCAAAAGATGTGACTATGTACATCCAAGAACCTCAGAGAACACAAAACAGGATAAACATGAAGAAAATACACCCCATAATATGTTGATTACACTATCAAATGCAAACTACAAGGAGAGGGTTCTGAAAGCTGCAAGAGAAAAGCAATGTGCTATGTACTAGGACATCGGAATTACATTGTATGCTGATTTCTCATCAGAAACCGTGGAGGCAAGAGAGTAGTGGGTTGAAATACTTAAAATGCTGAAGGAAAACAACTGCTAGCCCCAAATTTTATATCTAATGAGACTGTCTTTCAAAAATGAGGGAGACAGGCACGAGCCTGGCCCTGACACTGTAGGATCAACAATTCCTTCCTGACCGAAATGGGGAAGAGAAATGTAGCAAAATAATGCATCAGTGACTAAGAGAGTTCAAATAGAGTTGAGAGGCTATTCTGGAGGCTATTCTTTTTTAAAAAAATATTTTTATTGTAAAGAACAAACAAACATACAAATATTCTAGATATACAAACATTCTTGGCATGGTTATAATCAATGCCTCACAACATCATCACATAGTTGAGTATTCATCACCATGATCATTTTTGGGAACATTTGCATCTCTCCAGCAAAAAAAAGAAAAAAGAAAGAAAATCATGCATGCCATACCCTTTACCCCGCCCTCTCTTTGACCACTAGCATTTCAATCTACCCAATTTATTTTAACCTTTGTTCCTCCCATTATTTGCTTATTTCTTATCTATATTTTTTACTCATCTGTCCAAACTGTAGATAAAAGGAGCATCAGACAAAAGGTTTTCACAATCACACAGTTACATTACAAAAGCTATATATCATTATACAATCATCCTCAACAAACATGGCTACTGGTACACAGCTCAACAGTTTCAGGTACTTCCCTCTAGCAACTCTAATACACCTTAAAATAAAAAGGGGATATCTATGTAATGTGTGAGAATGGGCATAGCTTGAATATCCCTAAAGATTGAGAGAAGGATCAAAGGAGAAGGAGTTATAACAGAGAAATGAGGATTTAACAAATGAGTATGACTGCTAAATCATTATTTTGATATTTCTTTTTTAGTCTCCAGTGTCTTAGAGCAGCTACAAGGAAAAATCTGAAATTGTGGAACTGTAACCCATAACAAACCTTGAAATCTGTTTTATAACTACTTGTTAAAATGTACTTTGAAATTTATTGCTTTTTTGTATATATGTTATATTTCACAATGAAAAGCTTTAAAAGAAAAGAGGGAGAATTTAAGATATTCACAGCTCAGCAAAAGCTGAGTGAGTTCATCACCGCTAGACCTACCCCTACTAGCAATGCTAAAATGAGTTCTTCAGACTGAAATGAAAGGACAGTAGATGGTGGTTCAAAGCAGTGTCAAGAAATAAAGATGTGTAGTAAAGGCAACGATTTTGTAAATATAAATGCCAATATTATTGTATAGTATGGCTTGGTGTTTAATGCCACTTCTTATTTCTTGTAGGTGTTAGAATGAAATTGCATAAAAAGTAATGATAAATCTAGGTTTATGGTCATACAATGTACAAAGACATACATGGCAACAGACAAAAAAAATGTTGAGGAGACAGAGGTGTACAGGAAAGCAAGGATAGAAAAAAGCTATAGTTTTCAAAGCACTCTTCAACAAGTAGCCATAGCACAGATCCCAGAGTTTGTCATGGGCTACTATACCATCCTCTCAGATTTTTCCTTCTAGCTGCTCCAGAATATAGGATGTAGAAGGAATAATTATTTTTTTATCATCACAATTGAATTTTTTTCTTCTTTGTGAAAAATAACATATATACAAAAAAGCAATAAATGTCAAAGCACAGCTCAGCAATTAGTTGTAGAACAGATTTCAGAGTTTGTATGGGTTACAATTCCACAATTTTAGGTTTTTACTTCTATCTGATCCAAGATACTGGAGACTAAAAGAAATATCAATTTAATGATTCAGCAATCATATTCGTTTGTTAAACCCTACCTTCTCTGTATAACTCTGCCATCACCTTTGATCTCTCTATCCCACTCTTTAGAGATATTTGGGCTATGGCCATTCTAACTTTTTCATGTTGGAAGGGGCTGTCATTAATATGGGGTAGGGAGATGGAATTAGCTGATATTCTGGAGAGGCTGGGCCCTCTAGGTTTTAGGACTTATCTGGTCTAGGGACCCATCTGCAAGTTGTAGTTTCTGGAAAGTTATCCTAGTGCATGGAACCTTTATAGATTCTCATATATTGCCCTAATGTGTTTATGTACATGCTTTTGACATTAAGTTGGTATCAAATAAAATATAATTGTTAAAATTTAGACTGTTATATTTTAACTCCAGGGTAATCACATGGAAAATATATGAAAAACATATGCAGATAGAAATGAGAGGGTACTAAATATGAAATGACACAAGAAATCAAATGAATATAAAATTAGGCTTGAACGCAAGTGAGGGACAAAAATGGCATAATACATACAAAGGCTAAATACCAAAATAGCAGAAGAAAGACCTGCATTATCAATAGTGACTTTTTTTATTAATTAAAAAAAGTTAACAAACAAAACATTTGGAAATCATTCCATTCTATATATATAATCAGTAATTCTTAATATCATCACATAGTTGCATATTCATCATTTCTTAGTACATTTGCATCGATTTAGAAAAAGAAATAAAAAGACAACAGAAAAAGAAATAAAATGATAATAGAGGAAAAAAAAACTATACGTACCATACCCCTTACCCCTCGCTTTCATTTACCGCTATTTCAAACTGAATTTATTTTAACATTTGTTCCCCCTATTATTTATTTTTATTCCATATGTTCTACTCTTCTGTTGATATAGTAGCTAAAAGGAGCATCAGACATAAGGTTTTCACATTCACAGAGTCTCATCGTGAAAGCTATATCATTGTTCAATCATCATCAAGAAACATGGCTACTGGAACACAGCACTACATTTTCAGGCAATTCCCTCCAGCCTCTCCACTACATCTTGAACAACAAGGTGATATCTACTTAATGCGTAAGAATAACCTTCAGGATAACCTCTCGACTCTGTTTGGAATCTCTCAGCCATTGACACTTTGTCTCATTTTACTCTTCCCCCCTTTTGGTCGAGAAGGTTCTCTCAGTCTCTTGATGTTAATTCTCAGCTCATTCTAGGGTTTTTCTCAGTCCTTTGATACTGAGTCTCAGCTCATTCCAGGATCTTTGTCCCACGTTGCCAGGAAGGTCCACACCCCTGGGAGTCATGTCCCATGCAGAGAGGGGGAGGGTGGTGAGACTGCTCATCATATTGGCTGGAGAGAAAGGCCACATCTGAGCAACAAAAGAGGCTCTCTTGGGGGTGACTCTTAGGCCTAAATTTTAAGTAGACTTGACCTATCTTTTGTGGGGTTAAGTTTCATGTGAACAAACCCCAAGCCTGGGGGCTCAGCCTATAGCTTTGGTTGTCCACACTGCTTGTGAGAATATCAAGAATTCAATTTGGGGAGGTTGAATTTCTCCCCACTCTCACCATTCCCCGAAAGGGGCTTGTAAATACTTTTCCAGTCACTGATCAAATCATTCTGGGATTCATCGGGGGATCACTCTGGACAAACCAACCAAAACTCATGTGCTACCTGAGATTCCAAGTACTTATGACATTCAATCAAACTATCTACATGAGTTATATTAGGAAATGCTCTAGTCAAAATCTAAATTTTGTAACAAACATTTTTTGCTTTAGTCTTACACATAATGTGACATTTTGAAGTATTAGTTATCATCTATTTTCAGCACCCTGCAATAATGATAATCCTTTGTTCTTCCTCATGCAAAAACATTTTAAAAATTTGTACATTGTACATTTCACTCAATAGTGACTTTTAATATAAATGGAATAAACTCTACAGTTAAATGGGAGAAACTGGCAGAATATGTAAAAAAAAAAAAAAAAAACGTGACCTGACAATAGGCTGTCTGCAGGAGACTTACCTTAAAAGTCAAATATACAAGTGACAGATTGTGGAAGAATGGAGAAATATATACCATGCAAGTAGTAACCAAAAGACAGCTGAAGTGGCTATGCTAGTATTAGATAAAATAGACTTTCGATGAAAAAACAGGAATGAGAGACAAAGATGATCATTGCATACTGATGAAGGGGACAATTCAACAGGAAGATGTAGCAATTGTAAATATATATGCACCTAGCAACAGAGCCCCGAAATACATGAAGCAAATACTGACTGATTTGAAGGAATTTGTATCATTAATGCTAAGATACTTTAATGTACCACTCTCAATAATGGATAAAACATTTAGTTAGGAGATAAGTAAGAAAGTATAGTGCTCAAGTGATGCACTAAACCAACTAGACCTAAGAGATACATAAAACACTGCACCCAATCAAAAACAGAATACACATTCCTCTCAGGTGTGCATGGATCATTCTCCAGGATAGACCATATTTTGGGTCACATAACAAGTCTCAATAAATTTAAAAATACTGAAATCATGCAATGTATATTCTCTGACAACAATGGAATGAAACCAGAAATCAATAACAGAGGGAGAAAGGGAAAACTCACAAATTTGTGGAAATTAAACAACATACTCTTAAACAACCAATGGGTTAAAGAGGATATCAGAAAGAAATTAGGAAATACCTTGAAGTGAATGAAAATACAATGTACCAAAGCTTATGGGATGTAGTGAAGGCAGTACTGAGAGGGAAATTTATGTCTCTAAATGCTTACATTAAATAAAAAGAAAGACTTCAAGTCAGCAACCTACCATCAAAACTGGAAGAACTAGAAAGAGAAGAGCAAATTATACTCAAATCAAGCAGAAGGAAGGAAATAACAAATATTAGAGTGGAGATTTATGAAAGTAGGAAACAAAAAAACAATAGAGAGAATCAACAAAACCAAAAATTGGTTCTTTGAAAAGATCAACAAAATTGACAAACTGTTTAGCTACACTGACATTCTAAAGAAAAAAGGAAGAGGATACAGATAACGAAAATCAGAAATGAAAAGGGGGGCTTTACTACTAACCCCATTGAAATAAAAAGGACTATAAGTGGATAACGTGAACACCTGTATGCCAAAAAATTAGATAACCTAGAAGAAATGGACAAATTCTTAGAAACATACAAGCTATCTACATGGACTCCAGAAGAAATGGAAGGTCTCAACAAACCAATTACTAGTAAGAGATTGAATCAGTAATCAGTCATCAAAAATCTCCCAACAGCAATAACATGGATGAACCTTGAGGATATTATGTTGAACAAAATACAACAGAAACCAATGAACTAAAATTAATGAGCAAACTTTGAGAGCATAGGTTATCAGGAGATGGAAAGAGGGTAGAGATTGGGCAATTGTTGCTACTGAGTACAGAATGTTTACTAAGGTTGATTGTAAAGGTTTGGAAATGGATAGTGCAATACATTGTAATGGTAGCACAGTATTGTAAGTATACTGAACAAAGCTGAGTGTGAGTATGGTTGAAAGAGAAAGATTTAGGTCATGTATTTCACCAGAAGGAAAGCTAGAGGAGAAAAACTGGGACTGCATACTTTAGTGAAATTTAGTATGGATGATGAGAATGGCTAATTGTACAAATATGAGAAAGTTCTTACATGAGTTAGAACAGATGCATGTCACTATTATAGGGTGGTGATGATGGGGTGGTATATGGGAAAAATACAATTAATGCAGAGTAAGATCTGTAGTTAACAGTAATATTGTAATATTCTTTCATTAATTGTAGCAAAGACACTATATCAAATCTAGATGTCAGTAATGGGGGATATAAGGGAGGAGTATGGTATTTTTTTTTTCTGGAAGAAATGTGAATGTTCTCATATAGATTGTGATGGTGAATTCAGCAGTGCGATGGGATACAAGATCAATACCCCCAAATCAGAAGTATTTCTATATGCATGCAATGAACAGTTAGAACAAGAAATCAAGAAAAAAATTCCAATCACATTAGCAGCTAATAGAATCATATATGTAGGAATAAATCTAACCAGTGATGTAAAGGACTTGTACACAGAAAACCACAAAACGTTGCTAAAAGAAATCAAGAAAAGCCTAAATAAATGGAAGGATAGTCCTTATTCATAAATTGGAAGACTAAATATCATTAGGATGTTAATCCTACCCAAAGCAATTTATAGATTCAATGCAATCCCCCCCCCCCCATTCCAACAAATTCTTCCAGGAATGGAAAAACCAATCATCAAATTTATATGGAAGGGTAAGGGCCACAAATAGCTTGTAAAAGAAGAACAAAGTTGGAAGGCACCTACTTCCTGATCTTAAAAATTACTGTAAAGCCACAATCATCAAAACAGCATGGTACTGGCACGAAACCAGACATATAGACCAATGGAATAGAATTGAGAGCTCAGAAATCAACTTAGCTTTATATTTATATTTATGACCAACTGATTTTTGACAAGGTAGCAAAGACTACTCAGTTGTGAAAGAAAAGTCTCTTAACAAATGGTGCTGGGAAAACTGGCTCTCTATTTGCAAAAAAAAAAAAAACATGAAGGGGACCCCTTCCTCACACCATATATAAGAAATCTGCACAAAATGGATCAAATACCTTAATATAAGAGTCTGAACCATCATATTCCTAGAAGAAAATGTAGGATTAAGACAGTGGTTTCTTAGGCGTTACACCTAAAACACAAGCAATAAACAAAATATAGGTACATGGAGCCTCTCAAAATTAAGAACTTTTGTTTCTCAAAGGAATTCATCATGAAAGTAAAACGACAACCTACATAAGGGAGAAAATATTTGGAAACTACATATCCAATAAAGGAAGAATATCCAGTATATCTAAAGAAACCCTTCAACTTAATAAGAAAAAAAGACAAACAATCCAATTTAAAAAATGAAAAAAAGAACAGACGTCTCTCTAAAGAAGTTGTACAAATGGCCAGAAAGCACATGGAAAGATGGTGAACAACATTAGCCATTAGGGGAATGTAACTCAAAACCACAATGAGATACTGTTTCATACATGTTAGAATGGCTGCAATTAATAAAACAGAAAATATAACAGGTGTTGAGGATGTGGAGAAATAGGAACACTCATTGCTGTTGGCAATGTAAAATGGTGTGGCTGCAGTGGAGGTCAGTTTTGCAGTTCTTCAGAAATCTAAGTATAGAACTGCCATATGACCCAGTAATCCCAATACTGGGTACATACCCAAAAGAATTGAAAGCAAAACTTGAACAGATATTTGCACGCTGATGTTCATAGCAGCATTATTCACAATTTGGAAAAGATGGAAGCAACCCAAGTCTCCATCATCCGATGAACAGATAAGTAAAATGTGTAATATGCATATAATGGAATAATATTTAGCTGTAAAATACTATCTTACACATGCATGATACATGCGACAGCATGGATGAACCGTGAAGATATTATGTTGAGTGAAATACGCTGGACACAAAAGGATGAATAGTGTATGATCTCACTGATCTGAAACAATTAGAATAAGCAAACTCAGAGTCAGACTCGAGAATATAGGTTACCAGGAGATGGGGTGGGGATGGGGAATGGGACGTTAAGGCTTAAAATATACAGGGTTCCTATTTGGAATGATGGAAATGTTTTAGTGATGGATGGTGGCACAACATTGTAAATGCAGTTCACAGCACTGAAATATATATCTGAATATTCTTAGAAGAAGAAAACTTAGATTGCATATATGGTAACAAAATAAAAATTTTAAAAATCCATGGGAACACATTACACAAACAGTGAACATGAAGTTAAAACATGGTCTTTAATTAATAGTACAATTATAAAAATGTGCTATCATCAGTTGTAACATATGCTCCACACCAATGCAAGGTGGTGGTGCTGGGGTGGTGTATGAGAATCCTGTATTTCATGCATGATTGTTCTGTAAACCCACAACTTCTCTACTAAAGTAAAATAAAAAAAAAACAGTACAGGCTCTGGGTTCTCTTTGGCTTGGTTTGAATGAGTCTGGGTGGGTACATAGGAGTTGTGGGTATGGTGTGGAGAGGAGAAAGTTGAGGACTTGACACCTCTCAGAGAGAAGCCTCTGTCTGAACATGAATTAAGTCAGTGAGATGCAAATGAAAAGATTTCTGATTAGACGTTAGGACACCAGATAATACACTGTTTCATGGCCCTTCTGGCTAATAAACCTAACGCATGGGTTAGATGAGAGCAAAACAAATATTTAACATTTATTGAGTGCTTACTATGTACCAGGTGCTGGTAAAGTGCCTTACACCTCATTATCTCATTCAAGTTTCCCCAAAACCCTATGTGGTTGGTTCTGTTAGGCTCAGAGGATTAAGTAACTTAACTAAAGTCACACAGCCAATAAATGGCTGAGACAGGAATTGAACCTAGGAAGTACAACAACTGCAGAGCCTGTGTCCTTAACCACTATTTATGCAGCCTGCGTGTATTTTGTTTTTTTTTCGTTCATGGGCTCTCTCCCAACTTCCAGCTTTTCTTCTTGCAAGAGAATTTTATTTACTTAATTCGAAACCATTTGCTGAGCAAGAACCTAGCAGGTCTGGAGACAGCTACCGTGGGGAATTCAAACATAAAAAACACCTCATGCCTCTCTTCAAGTGGCTCATAATTCAAAAACAAAGGCATTTATACACGAGTAACGTGGATACAAAGTATCGTGAGAGAAATACTCTAAGAACAATTTTGGCGGTTTTTTTTTTTTTTAGAATGAGGAGTAGGGGTAGATCCCGGTTTTGTGGGGCTTTAAGCTTATACAATTTGCGAACCCTCTTTAAGAAAAAGGAGACAAAATTAAAATACAAAATGCCTAGGAGGGTCTGGACCCATGCAAGTGAGCATCCCTGGAGATTAAGTTTCATTGGTTTCACAGGAAATCCACCTGTATATGGGAGTGTGGGGTTGGAAAAGATTAATTCCAACTAGAGGGTAGGGATTCTTGCGGGAGATGGCCTCTATGAATTCTTCAGGCAGATATGGCTCTTGATCAAAGAGAAGGGCAGGTAAGGGAGTTAGATCAGTGCATATCTTTTTGTAAATTAAGTTAAAATTCAAACATTATTAATTGTATCCCAGTGTTTGTGGGCTCACTGGTTAACCTTTATAGCCTCTCATGCAGATTACGCTCTTGAGAAGGCAAAGGTGCTAGGAAGGACACAGCAGTGTGATGGGCATGCCTTTTGACTTCAGGTAAACTGGGCCCCAAGCTCCAACTCTGCTACTTTCTGTCTGTGTTCAAGGATGAGTCACTTCTCTGTAAGCTGTGAATTAAAGAGGGTTAAATCAGATGAGGGCTGTGAAGAGCTCAGCCCTATATGCTGGTCCGTAGGAATCAAATGCATGGTAGCCATTATTTTTATCATTCCCTCTTGCACATTTACAATCAGAATTGTATATGAAATATATTATGTTTGCACCATGGTATTGAATGTCAAATTTCTTACACATGTACAGTTTTTAAAATGCTGTTGGTTGGTTCTGATTACACAAGGGATACCTTCTCATTATAGAAAATATGGAAAATAATTAACCCATTTTTAATCCTATCACTCAGTGATAACCCCTGATAACAGTTTGGTGTGTTTTCTTCCTTTCTCTCTCTGTGTGTATGTGTGCATTTAAGATTATATATAGTATATAGTTTCTAAATGTTCCCCTAGTGGTCCGAATGAGTTCATGTAGCCTCGAGATCTAACCAGCAACAGGAGGCTCTGATTTCATTGAGTCGCATTAGGAAAGGAAGGAGAATGAAAATTTTGAATGAAAAGCAGGCTGCTTATTATGCTTACCTTTTTGGATCAAGTTCTTTAGCATCAATACTGAGCCTGATGAACTGAAATGTAATCACTGAATTAGACCAGTTCTTTTCTATTTCTTCTCCCAGGACCCTGTACTTTTTTCCTTTCTAGCACTAATCAAGTTTTCACTGATACATGTATTTGTATGGTTATCTGGTTAACACAGGAATCCTTTACACAGTGAATTAGCCCTCTTAGGGCAGGGCTGGTGTCTATTCTACTTCACTCCTGTATCCCCATGTATGTGTCTGGTACATAACAGACCCTCAGTGAATGTTTAAATGAACATGCACACACACACACACACACACACACACACAAATAAGTATTAATGGAAAGAGGTTATCATTTTCCCTCTTCCCCTGCAATAACTACCACTATGATCAAATAAAATATAGAGTCCATAATCTGTAGCACTTACTTTTACATTTTCAAGTCTTCTCAAATATAAGGTCTTAGAAGTCTAGATTGTGGGTTGATTCTTGTCCATTGAGATGGGAGACCGTAAGTTTACCAGAGCTTCACCCTCTGCTTCTGGCCTCACCATTCCATGAGTTTTTCTTGTCTTTTCTTCTAGCCTGACCCAGACTTCTCACAAAGCACTGTATGCAAGACACAGTGCTGCAGATTTGCACCTTGGGCCTAATAATCATGACAAGTGTGGTATCTGCTAGCTTCTCCAAATATGTTCTTAAGTGTCATACCCCCTTTCACAGTAACTTGAATGGAAGAGAAAATAACTCATCTTGAGTATCTCTTAGGTAGCAAGCAGACATACTTAGATTATTTTAATCTGCATGGCATCCCTGCGGAAAGGTGGCATTATTCCCATTTTACATGTGAGGAAACCAGAGAGTTTACTGACGTAAGCAAGTGAAGTTGAAACTTGATCCAAGAATCCTGAATTCTAAAAAGTCTGTGCTTTTCTCTTGCATTACTGTGTGTTCTCTCTCAACATGGTTGCTAGTGCCTTTAATTAAGGAACCATTTGTTCATATAACCTTCCCTTCCCTTAGATAGAGCTTTGTATTTGATGTTTTATTGAAAAGCAAAATGGCAGAGTACATAGGCTTTGGAGTCAGAATGGTTAAATTCAAATACTCCCTCTGTCACTCACTTGTTAAATAATCCCCTTTTATAATAATTACAGCTTTACAGAGTTGCAGTGAAAATGGGCTGCAAATTATGTCAAGCATTTGCAGTGTTGCTTGGTGTAAAATAGATGCTCAATAAATGCTAGCCATGAATACTTTTTGAAGATGAAAACTAACATTCTCATACTCATATTCTTTTACAATAATATCTATCTAATCACTTCTGACAAATCAGAATTTGTTAATTCAGATATAGATAGGACTAAGATTAACTCTTATGTGGAATAAAGGACTCGTTAGGCAAATGAATAGTGTAAACAAAATTGTAGGGAGGAATCAATCATTAACTGATTTAAGGGAAGTTTTTTTTCTGTAAAATTTTAAGTGTACATTTAGAAAGAAACAATATGTTTATTGGAAAGTATTCTTATCTATTTATTAAGGCAAATTTCTAGAGGCCAATGGGTTATTTATTCCTTCTTAATTACTGTGAACACTTGAAAGTAATAGAGCAAACGCTATTTCAAGATGTTCCTTTTTAGAAATATGTTTTTACTACACAAATCGGTATTACATTTTCATCAGAAAAAAATGTGAAAGCATGAAGAAATAAAAAAGCAGAAAATAAAATGCCCCAAATTCTATCACCCAGAGAATAACCCTATTCTATTAATATTTTGGTATATTATCTTGCATATTTTTGTTAGGTATTTTGCATATATAGGTGCATTTTTTTCAAAAAAGGATCATACTGCTTTTTATGCACTATAGTGTAGCCAGCTTTCCATGCCAACAATAAATTCTATAATACAAATATTAGGGACCACCTGGGTCATGCAGATGTCTTATATATTACTAATCCAACCCTCTCTATTGTTGGAGATTTAGGTTGCTTTCAGTAAATGACAGTGAGATAAAGAATGCCCATGTAAATAAATATTTTGCACATCCTTAGTTTTTCCTTATGATAAATTACTGGAACTTAATTTCTGGGTCAAAAGCTATGCAGTTTTTAATGATTCTTATATATATTACCTGACAACCACAAAATTGAACTTATTTTTACTCTCACTAGCTGTATATGAATCTCCTGACTATTTGACAACACTGGGTATTGTTATTTTTATAATAATCCCAGTTTGGGGGAAAACTAGTATTCTTCGATTACTATTGAGATTTATTGGTCATTTGTACTTTGTATTTTGTGATTTTCTCATTAATATACTTTAATCATTTATAAAATTGGGGCGTATTTCTTGTTCCTCATTAAGAAGCCCTTTTCTTTTCCTTATTGATTTGTAAGTGCTCTTTATATATTCAAGGTGCTAACCTTTTTAATACGTTATAAATTGCTTTTACTGGTTGGTTAATTCAATGTTTCATTTTTATGGGATTAAAAAACACCTTCATCTCAATGTTTTCCTTTGGTTTCCAGTATGTTATTGGATTCATTACTGATTAAGATTAGCCTTAGTATGACTCAAAAATGTGTTCTATTTGTGTTCGGACACTATCTGGAAATGGGTAAGTAATTTAAAATGTCTGAGTTTTTATCATGTGCGAGATGATGATGACACCCAACCTGCCAACCTGCCAGAGTTTTTGAGGATCAAAAGAGGTAATGAATATGAAAATGCTCTGAAAAATTTAAAGAATTATTGTTGTTATTTGCATGTCTCCCAACACTGGCCGTTAGTCTCAATGAGTTTGTGTTTACCATATTGATGTCAGCATTGCCTTTCCTTGCCCTGAATCTGAGACTTCTCTGGCCCTTTAATAGGATGTAATCTTGTTCTGGAATCTGTGACCTGGTTGCAGGAAAGGTGCCCACAGTGTAGTGACATGTTGCCTGTCACCAGTCTCTTAGCCTGGAGCATGGATTCTGGGCATTCCTCCCACCCTCCCAACTGGGAAAATGGGCCCTGGAACTATTTTTTGATAAAGTATGTATGTTTACTCCCACTTGCCCCAGACTTTGAAGGGTTGCTTAAGGAACCTATTCAGTGACGCCAAAGTGCCTGTTCCTGTCCAAAAGAGTAGTAGGTAGGGAACACCCAAAAGCCTTCTGTTTATACTCCTATTCCTTGGGGAATGGAAAAACAGTACTCTTTCTAGTAATTAATATTTGAAACAAATACACTGTCCTAGCAGATAAGGTGAGCATTTTTTGTGGTACCCATTCTGGAAAGAGTTGTTTATTGGGAAAACATTGTATCTATATATATATATATTTTATTATGAGATGACCATAATTGTCCCTCTCTAAATACCAGATTTAAAAACTAAAAAGCAGAAAAGCAGGAAAATCAATGAAAGCATCTAATGCATCAAAGTGATCATCAGTAGAAAAACAAAGTATGTTCTTTCTGGCAATTTCTGCCAGATGGTTAAAATGGCTTATAGTAGAAGACAAGGCTTAAATGATGCACACATTACTTCAAATTTAACCTTGAGGGTTTTTGTTTTGATGGGAAGGGAAGATAGTGCATGTTCACATAACTTAAGCCTTCTTGAACATCAGAGGCCTCTAGAAAGTGGGTGAGGTTAAACAATAAACACACATTTGAACTTATTTGAATCGCCTTAAGTGAAGGAGAAGCAACGTTAACTAACCTCACTAAAAGTTCACTGTGCAATAGGCTTGATGACACTTCATGATAGCAGTAAGGTCATTAGGAAAGCAGGACTCAGAGACATTAAGCAATTTCTCCAAGGTCACATAACCAGTATGTGGCAGCCTTACATTTTGAACTTCAAAGTCATTGTTCTTTTCATTGAGCCATATTGTCTCCCACAGAGTTAGAAGATAAAAATAAGCTTTAATCACTCATAAAAATGATCATAGAGAGTTTCAGAAAGTAAAAAGTGCTGTTATGAATCTGTACAATAATGGGGAAATAAACAAAATACCCCAAGAATGGCCCCAAACTTTTATTTGGCAGAAGGCTCCGAATTCCATTCATGTGAAAGAGTTCTCTGTAGGGACATACCAGGGTGAGTTAATTGTACCCTGAGTATTCTATGGCAGTGTGGCAGCCTTTCCTAGTGCCTCATAAAGCATCACACACACACCCTTCAGAGTTCATTTTAGTACTTTTCAGCCTGACATCTAAAGGGGCTGCTGCTCTGACAAACACAATCTGGCCAGATGTTATTATTTTGCACTACATTTAATTTCTTCCTGCCAAAGATTTAGACTTCTTTTCCTTGATAAAGATCAGGGGAAATTGTCTGGTATTTACAAAATCCCATCCAGGCGTATCTGTTACAATGTTCACTTAGCAAAGTTTATTAGATTATTAGGGTTTTAAACCCTTGGGCTCTTTAGTTATTGAAATTAAAAAAAGAAAAACCCAAACATCTTCAACAAATTTAAGTGGTATAATTAGACCCTGGTCTTGTCTTACAGGCATTTTAGAATTATGAAAATGATTTAAATAGTATTCGCTTCCTGAGAAACTTGCTGAGTTTGACAGGGATGAAAGGAAAGCAGTTCTGCTCCTTTGGTCTCCTGAGTTAATGGGGAAAGTGATATCTGGAACTGAAATAAATTTGCTATAGTTGTATGGTGAAATTATTCCCATAAGTAGTTAGCAGTACCACACAGGGCCTATCTTTTTTGGCTTGGTTAAAATGTGTGTACTGCAGTGTTACAGTGTTACTAATTCCTTACATACACGTATTATACTAGCCATGTTATGAAGAGAGTCATAAAATATTCCATATTTTCAAGGTATAATAAATTATGCTTCCTATACACCGCAGATTTCCTCAAGGGATTACAATGATCATATTTTTAAAGAATTTCCAGTTGAAAGTTGTTGGCACTGTTGCTATTTTCTCTGTTGTGTAAAAGTACATATACAGAGTTGAGACAGGAAACTTGATTTGATTGACATAAGGAGCCAGTAGCTGGTCTGGAATTTTAGCTTATTATTTCATGGGCATAGGAGAAAGAAGCTAGGCAAAAGCAGTCTAATTATGCTTATTTGGTTTTTTTTGGGGGGGTGGGGTAGGGTGGTTACTAATTCAGGTACTAAATTTTTTTTTTCTGTTTTTTTTAATATATTTTTTGTATTTTTTATTTTTTCTCTATATTATCGTTTTATTTCTTTTTCTGTTGTCTTGCTATTTCTTTCTCTAAATCGATGAAAATGTACTAAGAAATGATGATCATACATCTATGTGATGATATTAAGAATCACTGATTGCATATGTAGAATGGAATGGTACTAAAATTTTAGAACATCAAACTTTGCTTAAGAAACAGGGAGGACTATTTGAGAAAATAAACTGGGAGATGTTTATTACATATGCCAACTTGGGCATTTGCTTCTATTGTATACTCGCTTGGAGTCAGATTAGGGTTTTTATTATTTTATTTTATTTATTTTAATGCAACTTTATTGAGATATGTTCACATACCCTAAAATCATTCAAAGTGTGCAATCAGTGATTCATAGCATCATCCCATAATGGTGCATTCATCACCACAATCAATTTTTGAGCATTTTCATTACCCCAGAAAAATACATATAAGAAAAAAATGAAAAAGTACACCCAAACATCCCATGCCCCTTATCCCCCCCCATTATTTTTTTATTTTTTGTCTTTATTTTCTTACTCATCTGTCCATACACTGGATAAAGGGAGTGTCAGCCGCAAGGTTTTCACAATCACACGGACACACTGTAAAAGCAATATAGTTATACAATCGTCTCCAAGAATCAAAACCACTGAAATACAGTTCAATAGTTTCAGGTATTTACTTCTAGCTTTTCTAATCCACTAAAAAGTACAAAGAGTTATCTATATAATGTATAAGAATAACCTCCAAAATGACCTGTCCACTCTATTTGAAATCTCTCAGCCACTAAGACTCTATTTTGTTTCACTTCTCTTCCTGCTTTTGGTCAAGAAGGCATTCTCAATCCCATAGTGCCAGGACCAGGCTCATCCCTGTGAGTCATGTTTCGCATAGAGGGGAGGGCAGTGAATTTACCCAAAGAGTTGGCTTAGAAAGAGGCCACATCTGAGCAACAAAAGAGGTCCTCTAGGGGTGACTCTTAGGCATAATTTTAAGTAGACTTTGCTTCTCTGGAGGAATAAGTTTCATAAGGGCAAGCCTGAAGATCGAGGGCTGGCCTATCTAATTGGTAGTCCCCAGTGCTTGCGAGAATATCAGGAATTCCCCAGGTGGGAAAGTTTACTATTTTCACATTTTTCCCAGGTCCATTGAGGGGAATTTTTTCCCTCTCTGTCCATATTACTCTGGGATGTATCAGGGCATCACACTAACCTGTACAAATCAATGAGATCTCACTCCATACTCAAGGTTCCATGTAATTAAGGTGTTTGAATAAACCGACCATGCAAGTTAAATTAGATAGTGTGCTACTGAAAAAATAAATTTTGTACCAAATAAACATCTCTTCCGTTGGTCTCACCTAGAAGTAGAAGTTTTAAAATACAGTCAATATCATCTTTATGCTTTAGCCTGATTTACCTTAGTCCTAAGCACATCTCCTTCATTCATATCTCTAAATGAAGTCTGAATTCTTTTTTTAATTTTTATTTCTTTTTTGTATTGATATATTCTGTATTCACATACCATGTAATCATCCAAAGTGTACAATCAATGGTTCACAATATCATCATATAGCTATCTGTTTATCAAGACTGATCTCTTTTTCAGCTTTTTTTTAAAACAGTTGCTATGTGGTATATTGCTGAATTTCAGAGCTGTAAAACTCTAGCTCGAGTTTCAGGTGTCACAGAGATACTGACAGTTCCAAGGAATGACCAGGTTATAGGAAAAAGAGCTCAGCATCTCAAAATTTAGAAATAACCATGACAACTCCAACAACAATGTGACTGCTGTAAGAGCTTACAATCTAGGAACCTTTACAGTAAGCCTTCTGCTGATAACCCATGCTCTTGGGTTCAGTTCTTCGAGTTTGCACCTTATAGTTAGTCCATATTAGTGAGGTGTTATAGTGTTTGTCTTTTCTTTTCTGGCTTATTTCACTCCACATACTGTTCTCAAGGCCGATTAACCTAGTTACATGCCTCACAATTTCATTTCTTCTTGCAGCTGCTCAACATTCCATTGTATATATAAATATACCACTGTTTGGTGCCCTTCCATTCATCTCATCATTCATCGTATCCTTAGGCTACCTCCATCCATTGGAAATTGTGAATACTGCTGCCACAAACACCAGTGTGAAAATGTCCATTCCTGACCTTGATTTCAGTTCTTCCAAGTATATACTTGATAACGGGATTGCTGGATCATATGGCAATCCTGTACTTAGCCTCCTGTGGTACCACCACTCTGCCCTCCAGATAGTGTGCTCCATTCCACTTCCCTGCCAACAGTAAATAGGGAGCAGTACATCCCTCTGTCCACATTTTCTCCAGTGCTTGTATCTTTCTGTTTATTTTTTAAGCAACTTTATTCACATACCATATAATCCATCCTAAGTAAATAATCAATGGTTCTTAGTATAGTCAATTAGTTATGTACTCACCACCACAATCTATGTGAGGACATTTCCATTTCTTCCATAAAGAAAGAGGAAGAGGAAGAAAAAGAAAAGCAAAAAATAAAAAATAAATAAAATAAATAAAAATAAAATAAGAAGGAGAAGCACCAATACCAAGAATCCCATATCCCCCCCATATATCCCCTTCTTATTGACATTTAGCCTTGGTATATTGCCTTTGTTATATTTAATGGAAGCATATTACAATGTTACTGTTAACCATAGGCCCTAGTTTGCCTTGATTTTATTTTTCAGACTAGGTTTGAATCCAATTATTAAAGCTCAGTTCTTCAGAGACTTTTAGAACTCAAGGCAAGAGGTAAATATTTTGTAAAAATTAATGATCTAGAGTTAACTCTCATTAACTCGGGCTCTGTTAATTTGAATATTGTGATCATTTGACTTGGACTGAAGTTTACTTGCATACCATTTATGAAGAACGGATCCGCTAAACAAATTAATAGCGTATATAAGATTGCAGGGAAGCATGTTTAACTTGCTTGAAGGACTTAAGTAAGCCCATTAACTGAGGCTGCTAATTACAACGAGCTTTGCTTATTAAAACAAACCTGATAGAACTTCTACTTGGAAACACTTTATTAGCATTGAGTTTGAGTTACTCTAGGTATGGAAAAATAATAAAAGGCAGTGTAATGTTTAAGAGAATGGATTCTGGGATAAAATAGGCTTGGGCTTGAATCTTGTTATCTAGGAGATGCCTCTCAATCTCTCTAAGCTTCAATTTCCTCATCTCTGGAACAGGAATAATAATCGGGCCTAACCTTACAGGGTTCTTGTGAGGGCTGAATTATAAGATGCATTTAAAACATAGAATGGTGCGTACAATATCGTAAGTGCCCAAGAAATGTTATCAGATGCTTGTTATTCTTGGAAAGTAGTTGTAATCACGCTTGAATAATTTAGACTATACTTTCATTCATCAGTTCAATTGGGTAAAGATATTACAGGAAGATGTCTTGGTTGTTGAGCTAGCTGTTCCTGGATTTGAATCATGAGCCATCTAGGGACAGTGGCTTAATAAATTGGCCTACCTATTCTATGGCCCAAATATGCACAGGGAAAGAGATACTTATTCTAGTCTAAAGTCTTTTTTAGTGTCCCGGGAAGGAAATCCTAATTGAACAGGATTTACCTTAAAAACTTAGTTGATGTGAGTTTGTGTTGTAAAGTTCAATGGAGCCAGAAAAAAATGCCAAGAGTTTATATATGTCTGAATATTTTACTATAACATTTCCAATACTATTTCTTTTCTGCTTTCCTACTGATAAAAACAATTTGCTACATAAATAATAGGAGTATGTTTTAGAAGAAAAGTTAGTAAATGCTGGTAAATATAAAACAGAATATAAAGATCATCCAGAATCCTAATACTAATAGATGACTGTCATTGACATATTGGAATATAGGCTTTCAGACATTTTCTCTACACACATACACACTCAGAGACAGACACGCAAATGCACACACATAGATTTTCTTATAGAAGTGGAATCATGCTGTATACATTGAAAGCAATGCTGGTGATAAACCAGAGCATGCACATTTCCTCCACTTCTTTTCAGGTGTGGCTTGAAATAGGGTATTAATTTGTAATCATGGGATGGAATCGAACTTGAATAATTGCATGTGATTTTATACCTGGGTAAGCTTGTCAGACCTCAGTTTCTAATGAGACCAACCAATGGAAATACAGAGCAGAGAATATAGCTTCATTTATCTTTATAGCTGTTATTATAATTCAGAATTGGTGTGTGTATGCACGTGTGTGTATGTCTGCGTGTTAGGTGGAAAATTTTCCCTGTATTGTCTAGTGACAAGAGCATTGTACTGAGAGTAAGAAGACATGGTTTGCTGCTCTGACTCCATTATGACTCACCAGATGACCTTGGGCAATTAATTTCAGTTATCTGGACTTTAGTTTTCTCATATATAAAATGTAGGGTTAAATGGATGATTTCTATGGCGCCTTGCGGCTCAAATAATTTTTTTTTTAAATTAACCTTGCCTGTCTGCCTGAAAGAACCCAAAACTGTGTGGATATCTTCCTAAAGAGAACAGGAGTGATGACTCTCAAATTTCTTTGGTGCCAGATTGCCCAAAGACTGTAGTTTTTAGCCTTAACAGGCGTTTGACTTTTATTTTCAATGTTTCCCTACATATATCTGTGTTTCTATAGATACACACATAAATACACAGAAGCAGATAAGTGATATGCATATCATGGGGAATATTTTTTTTCCTGTTTGTTTTTTTGGCAAGTGCATGGGTGGGGAATCGAACCTGGGTCTCCTGCATGGCAGGCGAGAATTCTACCACTGAACTACCTGCGTACCCTCGTTTGACTTTTGGAAGTGCTAAATTCTCCACTAGGAATAAATATGGAAGCTCCACATTATTTATCGTTATTTACACTTTCCATTCATAACTGTGAGTGGCAAAGGCTCTTTCAACATGACTGTGTCAATCAGGTTAGCTTTAATCAGCTTAGTGGCAGAGTCACAAATATATCAAATAGCCAATCATAATGCAGGAGTGCTCTAAAGCCTAACTCAATTATTTATTTTGTTATGATGAAAATGTCTGGGCTTTATTGGGCTTTCTTTGAAGAACTTGATTCGACCTGAAGTCTGGAAGATAAAAGATCCATGATCATCTCTCAGATTTTTATTCTGCCTTCCTTCAAGGCTTTTCATTTTTTACAAGCCGATGTTAGCACTTTTAAGTCAAGGTGAGAGAGCTGTGATATTTTTTATCCTAGGGGTTTAAGCATGTATGAAAAACTTTTACCTTTGATTTCTTGTCCCGTTTCTATTGTGTAATGCTGTGTGACATTCAGCTAGCCACTTAACCTGTCTGAGCCCCATTTCTTTCATCTGTAAAATGGGGATAATTGCAGTCTTGGCCAAGTCCCAGAATTGTTATTACTCAAAATAATGCACATAAAAGTGCCATACAAATGTTAAATTTTATTGATATCATCATGACTAGTGCTACTATTTAGGCCTTCTGTAGGTAGGTCTGACTTGGTATAACAGATAAGGTCCTGAAAAGTTATGTGGAAGTCAGTTTTGCAAATCAAAACTCTTCTATACCTTCCATTATAACCTGATATATTACCACAGAAAATTGTGTCCTCTAGAGGTCATACAAAAAAATTAAAGGATTCAACTAACTCAAAATCATATTCAACTGAGAAATGAACAATTTTCAAATAAAACACGAGCACTGCAAATCATATTAAATACAGTGCCAAAAATATACTTCCAGGGACTCTGAAAAGGGAAATAATTCATTTTGCTTTAAAAATGTGCAGGGTATTTTTGGGGGTGGAATGGAATGGGGGAGTGGGCAGGTGGCAGTGGGAGGTCAGGGAGAGGAGAAGATGAGAAGAAGTCATTAAAAATATAGCTGTCCTGAACAATTCTTTCTGTGTCAGTCCATGTAGTTATTTCTAAACCCCTCTATACACTTATTATTCTTTTTCCAGACATCTTTAATACAGACGGTGAAACTAGAAGAAATGTGCCTTTGTACTTACAATAAAGTTATATGGTCTATTTAAGAATTGCTTTGTTTTCTTTCTTCCACCAAGCCGTTCAGAGGCTCTCTTTACCAGCATAGCAGGAAAGAAAAGAGATAAATACCTAGGGCCAAAGCAAAACACAAAGGAGGCAAGATTAGAAAACTGAGAAATATGGATGGAGAACATTTGAGTATAGCAACATGGTCACTAAGAGGGAGAAACTATTCCTGGTTTGCACATTGAATTATCACATGTTGAAGTTGAGTCATGACTAAAGTAATTTTTCATGCGTTTAAGCACATTTGCATGTATTAAGCATACACTAAATGAGAGTGATGTTTATTGAACATTGAGAGATAGGCGATCGTATTCCTGATACAACTGAAGCTGTGCTGCCAGGAGTGATTTTCCAGCCCCTTCTACTTGCAGGGCCCTTGGGAAAGCACTGGCCTTGGAATCCGAACATTTGGGTTCGATTGCCAGCTGCATTGTTTTCTAGCTGTGGGACCTGTGGTCAGCTGACCCCCTTGGGAATGGATCGTTTCCCAAACCTCCCTCCCATTCCACTGACCCCTAGCTCTGTGCTTCCACAGGACCCGATCCATAGCTACCTCTATCTGAGCACTTACTAAACTAGAAATGGTGCGCTTTGGCGGGCAGGGTCTGACTCTTTAATTGGACTTCTAAGCTCCTCGAAGGTCTATTTGAAATTCATCACTATGTCTTTGCCCTCCAGACACACATAGTAGATTTTCAACAGATGTTTGTGGAACTTGATCTAATCTCTTGAACCCTTGGGCTTCTCTTCTATGAAATGGAGCTACTGTGTGTCCAACCTAGGTAAGTTATGCAAATATGAGAATAATGAATATAAAATTGTATGTTAAACCAAACAGAACTGTATACACACTTTAGTAAGGTGCTATTACTAATTAGGGTTGTGAGGTGTAATTCATATTTTAAAACATAGGACTATCTTCTTAATGGAGTTTGGGAAAATTGCTGACCCTCTCTGAGGTGCAGTTCCTTTGTCTCGAACAGATCAGCACATTGGACCTTAACTGGGTTGCAGTGGGTCCTTGAAGCTGTTGAAATTATATGTAAACTTTTTTGTGTGTGACTTTTTCTGGAAAGAGAGCACATAGCTTTAATCATGTGCATAAGAGGTCCGTGCCTCACAAATGGTTAAGAACCACAGGGGTTAGCTTATCTCTAAAACTCCATTCAGCTGTAATCTGAGTCTATGAAAAATCCTAGTCTGAACAAATGGATTCAAATTTATGATTATTTAATGGCCTCAAATATGTAATCTTAGTTATTTTAACAGCACTAAAGTCAGGCTTCTTAGATTTAATAATATACATTCGATTACTGATTGTTGGCATATTCAGCTACTGCTCAGATGTCTACTTGGCTCCAGGGAAGAACTATTATTCTGGGATGTTGCCTCCCCTCTCTTTTCTCAAGCATAGTTATTTTGTCTTCACCTAAGTTGCTTTTAATAGGGGCTGGATTTTGACCTGCAGAATTAGATGCTTTACCCATATGTTTGTCAACGGAGTATAATAAATATCCTCTAAAGAAATAGAATAGGAATAGCAAAGCCATAGCCCTGTAGAAGCCCATTTAAAAGCACAGCTGTGTTTGTTCTGATCATAATGAGGCTGCTGTATACCATTTAGTTCTCCTGGCAAGTGATACAGTTAAAATTCCAACATCTGTAGAAAGAGCAATGTTGATTCACTTAGTTATATACACTAAGCTTTCTATTTTAATAAAGAGAGCTGGGAGTACAACTATCAGAAGTATAGGCAATTTTTTACAGTGGGTAGAGGGAAGTGGTCCTCTAGTCCATTTAAGAATCCCACTCATTGCTGACCCTGGGAGAAGAAGTCTGCTGGTAATGTGGGTGGGTTCACCTCAATCTTTGGAGGGGGGCACTCTCCAACCACTTACTAAGAATGGTGCAATGAAAAGAACCACAGTGTAGGAGGCAGAAAAGGGTAGTTTTTATTCAAGGCTCTGCCACTAATCAAATAGTATAACCTCAGGCAAATCTCTTCCTGATGCTTAATTCTAAGGTCCTTTCCAGGGTTGTTGTGATTGTTGTTAATAATAATTGTAATCATAGCAAGTGTGCTGGTTTGAAAATATTATGAACCCCCAAAAAGCCATGTTTTAATCCTGATTCCATTTTGTGGAGGCAGCCATTTCTTTTCATCCCTATCAGTGCTGTAGGTTGGAAACTTGATTAATTTGTCTCCACAGAGATGTGACCCCACCCATTCCAGGTGGGTCTTGATTAGTTTATTGGGAGCCTTTAAAAGAGGAAACATTTTGGAGAGAGTTAAAAGTGACAGAAACCTCAGCCAACAGAAACTGCAGAGCAGAGCTGACATAGATGTGGAGAACAGTGACATGGAGGTTTGGAGATGCTTGGAGCCCAGTGGACATCACCATGAGATGTTAAGGAAGCCAGAACCTGGAGAGGCAGAAGCCAGCCACATGACTACCTAGCTGTCAAAGGTATTCCTAACCCATGGACCTTCCTTGAATTAAGGTAACCTCTTGTTGGTACCTTAATTTGGGCATTTTCATGACCTTAGAATTGTAAACTTGTAACTTATTAAATTCCCCCTTTGAAAAGTCATTCCAGTTCTGGTATATTGCATTCCAGCAGCTTGCAAACTAACACAGCAAGTGTTTCCATTGATTATCTACCATGTGCCAGTAAGCTATGCTTGTTTAAAGCTTTTTTTTTTGAAACTTTATTTTTGCAACTTTGTAACTTATGGGACAGTTACAAAAGTAATACAAGCCCCATACAGAGAACTCCAACATACCTCTAACCTTCCAGATAACCCAGATCAACCAATTTTAGCATTTTCCTACATTTGCTACATCATTCTATCAATCTATCAATCCATCCTTCTCTGTGTTGCATATAATTGTCATCATCTATTTAGTTGCTCTTTATTTTCTAAAATTGTGAGAACGTATTTGCAACATAGACTTTCCCATCGTAACCACTCCTGAGCATATTATTCAATGGGATTAATCACATTCACAATATTGAGGTACCCTCACCACCTTCTAGTACTAAAACTTTCTCATCTCCCCAAGCAGAAAACCTATATCGGTTATGCATTTCTTCCTCATTTCCCCTGCTCCCCTACCCCTGGCAACCTATATTCTACTTTCAGTCTCTTTGAGCTTACATATTCTCCGATATTTTCTTTGTAGTTAGCATAGGGCTTAAATTTAAGATCCAAAATCTATAGCAATCTGATTTGCTTTGATACCAACTTAACTTCAATAGTATACACAGGCTATTTTCCTATGCCCCTTTGTCCCCGAACCTTTATGTAGTTCATATCACAAATTTCATGTTTGTGCATTATGAGCCCCAAACCACTGATTAATCATTACTTTTTATGCATTTGCCTTTTAGATCCTCTGTAAAAAGTGGAGTTATAAACCCAAAATAACACTAGTACTGGCATTTATATGTAACCATGTGGTACCCTCACCAGAGATCCTTCTTTCTTAATGTAGCCTCAATCCATTGTCTATCATTCTTTGCTTTCAACCTGAAGAAATCTTTTAGCCATCTCTTGTAAGCCCAGTCTAGTGGTGATGAACTCCCTAAGCTTTTGTTTATCTGGGAATGTCTTAATATCTCCCTCATTTTTTTAAAACATTTTTTTTATTGTGAAATACAACATATATACGAAAAAGCAATAAATTTCAAAGTATATTTTTTCAATTATTTTAAATTGAGATATAATCATTCAAAGTGTACAATCAGTGGGTCACAGTATCATCATATAGCTGTGCATTCATCATTACAATCAATTTTTGAACATTTTTGTTACCTCAAAACCAATAAAAATAAGAATAAAATTAAAAGTTAAAAAAGAACATCCAAAACATTTCATTCCCCTATCCCCCCATTGTTTATTTATTTATTTTTGTCTTTTTTTTTTCCTTACTTATTTGCCCATACACTGGATAAAGGGAGTGTCAGTCACAAGATTTTCATACTCACACGTACACACCTTAAAAGCTGTACGGTTACTCAATCATCTTTAGGAGCCAAGGCTATTGGATTACAATTCGAAAGTTTCAGGTATTTCCCTCTAGCTACTCCAATAGACCAAAAACTGAAAAGGGATACTCTCTATGTACTGCAGAAGAATAACCTCCAGAAAGACCTATCAACTCTATTTGAAATCTCTCAGCCACTGAAACTTTATTTTGTTTCATTTATCTCCCCACTTTTTTGGTCAATAAAGCTTTTTCACTCCCATGATGCCAGGTCCAGGGTCAATCCCAATCATGTCCCACATGGGGCGGGGGTAGGCAGTGAGTTCACCTGCAGAGTTGGCTTAGAGAGAGAGAGGTCACATCTGAGCAACAAAAGAGGTTCTCTGGGGATAACTCTTAGGCATCATTCTAAGTAGGCTTAGCTTCTTTGCAGGAATAAGTTTCATAAGGGCAAGCCCCAAGATCGAGGACCTGGCCCATAAAATTGGCAATCCCCAATGATTGCAAGAATATAAAGTCTTCCCTAGGTAGGGAAATTTAATATTTCCGCCTTTTTCCTAAGTCCCTCAATGGGACATTGCAAATACTTTTTGATCTTCTGCTCAGCTTACTGTGGGATGTATTGGGGCATTACACCAACCTATACAATCCAACAAGATCTCACTCCCTATTCAAGGTTCCATGTGGTTATGGTCTTCAAATAAGTTGACCATAAAAGTTAAATTAGATAGTGTGCAACCACAAATATAAATTTTGCACCAAATAAACAACCGTTCCTTTTTTGGTCTCACACAGAAGTTGAAATTTTAAAGTACAGTCAGTATCACTCTTTATCCTTTAGTTTGATTTACCTTAGTCCTTACCAGATCACCCTCATTCATATCTCCAATTGAAGTCTGATCTTGCTTTCCACTTTTTAAACAGTTGCTGTATGATTTAATGCTGAATTTCAGAGCTACAGAACTCTAGCTCTGAGTCTCAGGTGTTACACAAATACCTAAAGTTCCATGAAATGACCAAGTTATAGACAAAGAGTGCAGCATTTCAGAATTTAGAAATAACAGTCACAACTCAGGAATAGACATGACTGCTGTAAGAGTTTACAATCTGGGAATCTTTACAATAGGCCCCCACCTGATAACAGACATTTTCTTATTCAATTCTCAGAGTTTGCACATTATAGTTATTCCGTATTAGTGAGGTGTTAGAATGTTTGTCTTTTTATTCCTGGCTTATTTCACTCAACATATTGTCCTCAAGTTTCATTCACCTAATTGCTTGCCTCCACGATTTCATTCCTTTTTACAGCTGCTCAGTATTCCATACACAGTTCCTCCTTCCATTCTTGAGTTGATATGCCCTTAGGTCACCTCCATCCATTGCAATTCATGAACACTGCCACCATAAACACTGGTACATTTTAACAAATATTTATAGAACAGATTTTGAAATTTGGTTTGGGTTACAGTTCCACAGTTTCAGGTTTTTCCTTCCAGCTGCTCTAAGATACTGGAGACTAAAAGAAATATCAATATAATGATTCAGCACTCATACTCATTTATTAAATCCTATCTTCTCCTTCTCCTTTGATCCTTCTCCTGATCTTTAGAGATATTTGGGCTATGCCCATTCTAACTTTTTCATGTTGGAAAGGGGTATTGACAATATGGGATGGAACTAGTTGATGTTGTTGGAGAGACTGGCCCCTCTGGGTTTCAGGACTTATTTGGCCTAGGAACCATCTGGAGGATGTACGCTTCTGGAAGGTGAACTCAATGTGTGAAACTTTTGTAGAATCCCAGATAGAGCCCTAGGTGTTCTTTAGGGTTAACAGGAATGGTGTTGGTTGGGGATTGGCAAACCATTCTCCCTAACTTCTGAAAGACAGTTTTGCCAGATATAGAATTCTTGGGTGGCTATCCTCTGCTTTATTCAGCAGCATCCCTGGCTTCAACCCACTAGATGTGAGTAGCATTCCTTCTCCCCAGTTATCACAGCCAGAAATGTCTCCAAATGTTGCCAAATGTTCTGTAGGGAGCATAATCTCCTCCCATTGAGAACCACCGGTCTAAAGCCTCACGCTAGCAAGTGGCAGGTCAAAAACTGGACTTCTAACTCTAAGTTCAGTTCTCTTCCCATTTCTCCGAGTTGGCTTCCATTCTCAAAATGATGAGAAATACTCTGGTCCATGAGATACTTTTGTGTGTTAACCTTTGTTTCATGAAGTGCTCTTTTTTAGACTATGGAAATTGGTGAGTAGTCAAGGAGAAGCTCCCAAGTGATTTACTGGCATGCTTTTTTGATTGAGTCTATTTATTTGATGTTACTTGATCTTCTTTTCCTAAACATCATGTGTGTATGTGTGTGTGTATCTGAGTGGATTTGATAGAAAAGGACATGTCTGAAGGTTTTATTGCCTTTAGGCCTCTGTGAATCAGCACTTCCATTCCACTGAGTTTCTGTTTGCCTCAAGGGCCAGCTTTTCCCCATCGGAAGAATTGTCTTGACAATGTTAAGTATTTTCTTAGGGACTTTACTTAATTTTACTAGTGGGCAGTGCTGCTGTTTCTTGTAGAAAGTCTTTGAAAGGATTGTTGTTTCTCCCACTCTTTTGAACCTCTGAGAGAACCACTTATTCATAAATTTGCCCTCCATTCAGGGCTATGTGTTAGCCTGAGCACCAGTTACCACCCTGCCCTCACCCCTTCCTCCAGTCCCAGAGAGAGAATGGGGAATGCCTTGGGTGAGCAACAGGAAGGCTAAGTAGGACTGGCTGGCCTCCTTCTTTTGATTCCCCGGAGGCTGTGGGTGGGGGAGTATGCCTTCCTTTTACATTTGAATATGTTTTCAAATTACAAAGGCCGTTTTCTGAGATGCATATCATATTTAGACATGTGTAATGTAAAATTTAAAAAAAAGAAAAACACTACCAAAAATAAAAATACATACAAAAAAAATTTTTAAGTCAGGAAAAGTGAAAACCCCTTTTTATCCCCCATCCCTTTTCTTACTGCCTTTGCCAGCTGCAAACACTGCAAAGAGCTTGGGGTATCTTCCTTCCGTTTATTTGCGTACATATACCCACTCTTACATGCTCAGTTTTTTCCTACATAAATGGGATCTTATGATGCATATTGCTTTGCAACATATCTTTTCACTTAACATTATATCTTTAGCATCCTTTGAAATAAACACTTAAAGACCTTGTCCTTTTTTTTCCTATCAGCAAAAATTTAGGTGTATTCTTTTTCCTCCTTCTTTTTGTCTTCTGCGGAGTGCTGGAGTGAATATCTTTATTCATACCTTTTCTGCGCACTTGAACGACTCTCTATGGGATAGAATCCTCTGGAAGATGGAGTATTGGGTCCAGGGTAAGGTTTCCAAGGATTAAAGACCAGTATTGTGCTCTCTGCTGCCTCCCAATGTGCAGGAAGAGCCAGTATTTTCCATTGCTCATTGGGGAACCAGCTAATTGATCCCTACAGAGGGCTGACCCTGAGCAGTCTGCCTAGGAAATTGTGATCTCTTTTTCAGCTCTGTTAAGCTGACTCACTCGAGCAGAAGACCTAAATTGTGCTGTCATACTGCAGGCTTGGATCTGGAGGACTTATTTGGTCAGCGCCCTCAAAAATATACTTTTCTGTTATCGTCAGCCAGTGAACAACTGTTTAGTGAGCATCTACTGTATGCCTGATACTGCTGAATGCTTTCAGATATGCACATGGTAGTATTCAGATGTATTCCTCAAAAATGTGGGTCAGTCTGCCTATGGACACGATCTGTATGTATTATTTTTATGTGTTAAATAAGGGCTCATAGAAGAAATGCTTTGCTTTAGATTCAGTTTCAATTATGGTTCAAAAATAATCCTCTTTAAGTGGGTTAGTTCGTTGTTTGTTTTTTTTTATTTATTCCTATCCATATAAATCACTCTCTCTATAGAAAAACAACATATTCTGTTTTCACAGAAGGTAGGGAAATAAGTTGTTTACACACCACCATTTGACTCCCTTCATCCCTGTCCTCATTACTAACATCTCAGCCACCCAAGTGAGGTTTATTTAAACTCCCAAGCCAGCCATGCAAACAAGACCCCCCACAGCTAAAGAGTTTAGAGCAAGAAAGGAAGGGGATTGTCTGCTACTTCCATATTCTCTCTACCGAGTCCAGAATATTTCTTTTCATGTGTTAATTCTCTATCTAGAGTGTTGGCTTTGGTTCTGTGTCCTTTTGCAGTTCTGTAAATTAAGAGGGTGGTTTCATAATGTCACAGCATCTCAAGAGTTGACAGGAAGCTTTAGAGACTATCAAATGTGGCCTTCCTACCTCTGTGTGACTCCTGTGTGTTACAGCATATTCCAGGTGAGTGATCATTCAGTTTTGGAGGGAAAACCTCCTTTGATGAAGAATCCATCCCCTTAAGAGGCAGTCCATTTAATTTTTGGTCAGCTTTGGTGGCTAGTTCTTGTTTGTTGATCCCAAATCAATCTCCTCATAACTCTTTGACCTCCTAAATTGTGGTACCCAGAATTGCCCTGGAAGTGATCACTTCCTTTAGTCTGCGTACTATACCTTTTTTTGAGGCATCCAACCTAGATATTTCCTGTTGAATCATATTGAGCTTACAGTCAAGAAAAAAAAAATCTCCAAACCTTTGTCACCAGCTTTCATCCCATAATTATAAGACTGGGTTTGATCTTCTCGAAGTATATCTTATTAAATTTGAGCCAGAATTCTAGCCTGTCACCGGGGTTTTAAAATGGCTTAACTGCTCCTTCCAGCTTCGTGTAATTTGTAAATGTGATCAGCTTGCCGTTTATGTCATCATACCAGTCAATGATAAAATTGCTGAGCAGAGCAGATCCTTTAGGTTCCCTGTTAGAGACTTCCTTTTAGATTGAACATTACTCCATTAACTAGCACCTTTGGGTACAGGCATTAAGGAACCAGCCAGTGGTACTCTTTTCAACCAATAGCAGTCTGCCTGCCACATGACTTTCAGCCTGTGTTAGGCCCTCCTGAAATCCAGAAGCAGGTATGACTTGTTCCTATAAAACTACGTCAGCTTCTTGTGATCACTTCTTTCTTTTCAACATGCTCACAAATCTGCTGCTTGATGCGTTCTGAAATTTTGCTTGGGATTGATGTTAGACTGATGAAAATATTATTATCTTCTTTTCTCCTTTACGGACTATGGGAACCATGCAGTATATGTTTTTGCTCTCTCCCACCTACTCCCCCACACCTGTCTTTGCACAAATCCTCATGCTGGGCTGACTTTCTCCTCCTTCCTATTCTCCCCCCTCCCTCCTTCAATGCCCTCAGTTTTCCTAGATGAGTGCTACTTAGTGTGGTTACGGGTGCTAATGGGCTAACATGTTTTCAAGAATGAGTACTCTGTTTGCTCTTTAACCAAGCCTAGGCCTCACCATGTGATTAGAATGGTGGTAAATTTGGGGCACCACGGTAGGTTGTTAACGTAGTGTGGGAACCTAAATCCCTTTGTTTCTTCTCAAATAGGTGACTGCCCATTTAGGCATGTATGGCTCTCAGTCAGTTTGTGTTTGGGGCTATTTCAAGCCAAATTGGTTGGCTAATTGCTTGTGGTCATCTGGCTTTTCAGCTGCCTGTGTAGCATCTGTGGAGGTAATTAGCACTTCCAGAATTAAGGGTGAATTGGAGTTATTCATGGTCATGGCTTCTGGAGTGAAAGCAGGGGCTGCACTAGCTTCTAGTAATGAGTGAATCATTTTTACTTTAAAATGATTACTGAGGATTGATGAGTTTCTTTAACAATTTTTAAAAAATCCGTTATGGAGGAGTTTGGTATACCATTGATTTCTAGGGTCATTTAAAGTGGACAGTTGGGTTCTCTATATTGTACCATCAACTTATTGGTAGGAAATAGCTTCAAAGGTATTGAGCATTTTCTAAAAGCCACTGGAATTTCAGCTGCAGCCCTGTACTAGCACACGTGGTGGAGTATTTTTCAGCCAAGTGCTATGTTAAAAAGTATAGAATACAATTTTTGTTTAAAAATGTCTTCATATGAAATGTCATTTCAGAGCCACTGGCATTGACAGTGATCCCCAAATTTAGGATTATTAGAACTTCAAGGCAATTTCCACATGTTAAAAACAATATTCCTGAGCGATTTAGAGGCAGAGAATGACCAAGCAGAGCATCTCAGGACTCTGCCATTTCTGCACAAACCTAGTGTTTTGTCAGTATCAATAAGCACTGAAATTCTACCTGTGGCAGTAGAGGAAGACCTCTAGTCATCTGCTTATTTTGACTATTCCTTTTTCATAATTAAATGGGAGCTGATGTTATCATTTTGGGAAGATCCAGATCAGGGAGTGATACGCTTTTGCAATATAAATAAACAGTGGGCTTGGTACACTGCCGAGCCTGGGGCTGGGAAGCCTTCGCCCAACCAGCTGTTGTGTTCTAGTTGTTCCATGCTGTTCAGGGTGGTCCCCCAGTCCTTTGACCTGCTGGCTGGGGTGCACAGTCCTACTCTTAAGGATTCTTCCATTCTTCCCGCTTTCAGTCTTTGCTTTCCAGCCTTGACTAATGCTGGAATTCAGGGAAGGCTAGAAAGGAAAGGAAATAATTTGTTTCCTTTGCCTTCTAAGCCCTACCTTCAGTTTGGGGGTGGGGTTGGCGGTGGTGGGTTTCTGAAGAGTACATGCTCTGGATGATTTCCTCTTAAATTCTTGCTTTAGGGCTTCTCCCAAATGAGGAAGCAGTGCCTGGGATCTACCCTGTACAGCTTCTTCCTGGTCATACCTCCCAGTCTGCCTTCTCTACTTCCTGTTCTCAGCAATTCTGATTTTTACTTTCACTTGCTAGTCTATTCTCAGCCTGTCTCCTTTCCTGAGTAAATGTGTCAGATTTTACTTCCTAAAGGGAATTAAATTGTTCTTTGCTGGAAAAAATAAACAATCATTGGCATGGTGTGTGTGTGTGTGTGTGTGTGTGTGTGTGTGTGTTGGCAAGAAGTGCTGGGGCAGAGAGTGTCAGACTTCTTTTTTGAAGTCTGTTTTTAATCCTAATGTCCTAATGACTCTCTAACTTCTAAGACCATTTGGGTTCAAATCCTGGCTCTACCAATATATGACCATGGGCAAGAGACTTAACCTCTTGGAGCATCAGTTTTCTCATCTTTAAAATGGGGATAACAGATAAATGGACTTCAGAGGGTTGTAGTGAGGATTAAGTGAATAAATCCATGTGAGCTAATATTAGTTTCTAAAAGGTGGCAAGGGTGTGTGCTGTTTGTACCTTTGCAGTCACCTCCTTAGACCCCCAAACAACAATCACATGGCATGGGGAATGTTGTTCTTTTTTTCTCCTGAGGATCCAGTGTTTGACCCAGAGAAAACTGCACAACCCTTCTAACCCCAGACTGTTTCTATCCCCAGAGAACAAGCTAGCTTTTCGTGGGGGTGGGGGTGGGGAATCAATCAAAGAGCTGTCTTCAGCATGGGAAGTGTCATGAGAATAAACAGCTGCTCCCTCCACCCTGTACCCCCTCCTGCTGCTAAATGACTCTAGGGAAGAGGAAACCAGTCATCAAAGGCTTCTGCCACCTGTGCACAGCTGGTAGTTCCTGAGGTCACCCCTGTAGTGACTAGAGGAATTTAGAAAGTATCTATCAGGCCAAGACATTGATATATCCATTTCCCTAACACCCAAGAAACTCGCTGCCTCCTTTATCGCCCATTCTGAGAATTGGAAAGCTCCTTTGTAAACTGGGACACACCAGACAGAAATTCTCCTACATTTTCCGTGGAGCCATTTTGGGAACAGTATCCTTTGAGAGATTCTCAGTGGGAAGAAGAGCTTTGCTTCCTCCTTTCCCTCCAGCCTATTTTTTAAAAAGGGAAAAGAGAAAGTCATTTCCCTAGACCTACTTGCTACTAAGTGTCATTCTCCCAGGGGATCCACACCGTTGCAGCCTGACTTTTCCTGGCTCCTGGGTTACCATATCAACTGGAAGTATATAGGGTCTTGTCTTCCAGATGGGGCAGGGTGGCCAGTGACTGCTAGAGGGCAGCAGAGAGCCAGGAGCAGGTCTAGAACTGCTTAATGGCCAGATGGCAACCAGATCTGCTGACATAGCAGAGGACACTGGAGGCCCCTCACTGTTGGGGGAGAGGCAGCATGGTCCCCAACCAGGGGAGGCAGACATATACAGGAAGTTTTAACAGAACATGGCTGGGACGCATTACAGAGGGGTCAACTGGGTTGGAATTTAGTGCAAGACATTAGAGTAGGTAGGGCCAAGGTTTAGTAAAGGGGAAGGAAGGCACAATGCCATAAAGATCAAGGCAGAACCAGGGCTAAGGTCAGAGTTCAATTAAGGATGATATAATCAGGATTCAAGAGCTTGAGTTGGAGTGATTCAGCTCAGTTGTTTATTGACTGTTTCATGAGAGGTTCACTAACAAAATGGTTAAGATAATGGACTTTAGCATCACATCAAAGTTCCATTCCCTCTGGTTTAGTACTTGTTCTCACCCCTTGTCTGAGATGCATAGAGCAGCTATTTGGTGCTTTCCTGGTGCCCGGTTATGAGGGACCTTATTGGTATGGGACCAGCTTGAATCCAACCAGTTGGCCTGGGGACCATAAGACAGGGACAATATAAGGTCTCTGGGAAGACTTCTGAGATAATGAAATTCATGTGAAAATCAGGAAAATGGAGTACTTTGATTTATTCTAAAACAGTAATATTTTTATGAATTTTCTTATAGAAATAGCTTAGGATGAAAGAAAACCTGATTAAATGAAAAGGACTTTATGAGGCTTGAGCAAAGCAAAGGTTTAAGTCATCTTGTTAAAATTAAGTAATCAAGTAAGTGTAATGTGGTATCCTGGATTGGCGCCTGGAACAGAAAAAGGACATAAGTGGAAAAACCAGGGGAATATGAATAGAGGGCTATAGTTTTGTTGATAGCATTGTACTAATGTTCGTTTTTAAATTTAATTTTGGCAAATGTTCCATGGCGATGTAAGATGTTAACATTAGGGGAAGATGGGTAAAACTTATGTACTATCTTTGCAATTTTACCGTCAATCTAAAATTTTTCAAAATTAAAAGTTTTTTTTTCAAATTAAATGGCCAAACACTCTTACTTTCAACAATGATGAGCTCTGCTTTGTTTTGTCTTTCACTATACTGTGTTTGAAGTTATATTCAAAAATACATAGGACTGTAGTCAGAGGTAGGACACTTTCTACAGTAAGTATATAGCACACAGTTTTGATCTCTACTTTTTTCCTTTTAACAATATACACATGCATTTTCCTGTGCCATTAAAAGTTCACCTAAATGTGATTGTCAATTTGCAAAACTTATTTAATCAATTCCTTACTAACGTACATTGAGGAAGTTTCCAAATTTATGCTACTATAAATAATGCTGCAATGCCACTTGCATACACATATCGTTGTACTTGTTTCTGATGTTTCCTTGAGGCTAGATACCAAAAGTAACATTACTGTGTCAAAGAATATAAACTTGTAGAAGGATCTTTCTTGGTTCTTAATCGTGCCTCACCCTCCAGAAGGGATTTATCATTCTCTACACCCATAAGCAGTGTATGAGTGCCTGTCTCACTGCTTCCTCATCAACACTGAGTATTACTATTAAGAAAAAACATCTTTCTGCTTTGTACACTTGCTTTAACTTAGCTCCCAATTGAGAATCTCAATTTTATAATAGCCAGGCTTAGCTGCTGTGCCCCTTGTCCTTTTACCAATTTTGTATATAATTCCTTTACATGATTGCTACATGGGACATTATCTTTTTAAAGAGAAGATATTACTGATAAGTGACTGGAGATTCTGTTTTTCTTTAACTTTATCTCGGGGAATATTATGAAATGTTCAAACAGTTTTGTTCCTTTTGATATTTACATGCATACATATACTTTAGTACCAGGAAAGGGAGGTGGTGTGACAACTATAACAAGTGACAGTTATAGTTTAGGGAGTCGCCTCCACTCCCCAAGGTTTTGGAGAGCATCAAGCTGGCATGGCTTGGATTTACTACAATGCACCATTGCCTAGCACTATGCCCTCTTCACATATAGTAAATCACTTTTTTTAAAACTTTTTTTATTGTATAATATAATATATGTACAAAGCAAAGAAAGAAAAAAGCACTGTTTTCAAAGCACTCTTCAACAAATAGTTACAGGACAGATCCCAAAGTTTGTCATGGGCTACCATATCATCATCTCAGATTTTTCCTTCTAGCTGCTCCAGAATATAGGAGGCTAGAAGGAATATATATTAGTAAATCACTTTTCAATGAACTGCAATAACTTGCAGTAGTGCAATGGAGACAAACTGGCCTAGAATGTTCTTGGTAGTGGAAACGTCATTTCTGTCCCTGGCTCACTTGTGTAGGGGTCTCAGTTGGACTCAGGAGCGTCACTTGACACCATTGGTCCTGGAGGAGAGAATCCTAGCCAGGGAGCTGGCTTCCTGTGTTCTGCTGCAGGGATGGCTCTGTCAGAAAACAAGCCGCCTCCACTTGGGAGGGAGTTCTTTCCGCTTCTCTCGCCCTTCACAGTCTCAGCTCCTCTCGTATTTATAAGCCTATTTTAATAGTCTTGTCTTGTAATTACATCTGGAGACAGGAGACAGCATCTTTTGATAGTTCAAGTCCTAACGCATTTAAATTGCCCTCCTAATGCTGTAAAAGAGTCAAATTATATATTCTGGTTTGCACTAGACAGCAATAAATGTCAAGGTGCCATCCACTCTGGTATTTAACTCCTTCATGCCATCTGTTTAGGTATTCCTGTGCTGGACTATATGCTAGTGCCTTCCCATCTCCTGGCATGAAAGGATCAAGTTGGGAGATAAATTTCACTATTCAAAATATCTTAAAAGGCAGAGGCAGTTTGTAAACATTGCTTTGCAAAGCTAGGCATAGCAATAAAGTCAAGGATGGGAACCTGATTCAGTAAAGGAAACGTTTCACTAGATTGTCATCTACTTTATTTTTAAAGCCTCAATAAGATGTAACGATAAAAAGGCCAATGATGCATTTCAGCCAAGTGATATGAACTCTTGCTAAACCAATTAAACTGTCAGTATACTATGGTTTCACGTTTTCTATAACATACTAGGTCACCTTAGGACACTTAGTCACTTACGACTTTTTATCACTGATGCAAAATCAATTTGCCAATCTGTAATCCTACATTTCATTACGGAAGTATACTATTCTGCAGGAAAGCCATTGGAAAAATAAGAGATTTCTGAAGCCCATTCATTCCTCTCTTGCTCAGGCAGAGTCATACAGGAATAAAACCAATCATGTTATCTGATGTTTGTGACTTCTATATAGTTTTTTATTTATATGATTTTTTTTTTAAATGATGAGCTAAGTATACATTTCTAACCCTGGATGCAATTCTGAATGTTGGAGGGAATTAGGGGTATAAACAAGTGAGAATTTCTACTGAAGAGCTCCCTGTTTCAACTATCTTTTTCCTCTCTTCTCCCCTCCTCTCCCCTTCCTTACCCCCCCTTCCCTTCTTCCTTCTTCCTTTTCCTTTTCTTTTTCTGTTTTGACTCATGGTCTAAAAGAATTCTGCTAAATTATGCTAAAGGGTGGGCTTTTTTAGCACCTTGCATCTGGAGTTTGGAGTTCAAACTCTCCTCAAAGGAGTGGGCCATATGGCTATTCATATTTAAACCATCACATTTTTCAGTTTGGTGTTTAGAAGTTGTGAGTTATAGAATGATAAGCCAGCTGTGCTTGAGAGAGGATGGGGAAAGAGGAAGAGGAAGGGTTAGAGGTTTATTATTTTTACTTTCATTTGAAAATACCTTCCCTTTTTCTCTCTAGGACAAATATGACACCACTTTTGGAGAAACCAAGGGCAATACATGAAAGGGCCTTAGTTTTAGGTGCTCATTAGCACAGTAGAGGACAGATTTGTTTTCATAAGATCATACGGCAAATAAGAGCATAATTAACATTGACTGTTTAGTCCTTTTCTTCTGTTATGAACTCAACAGGGGTTTCCTTTAACCTTCCCTTATGACTATTAATCATATGTATAAGTACCTTTCCCCCCAATGCTTAAATCAGATGTGCCTCTGGCAATTATGGCTGCATTAACACTGGATCATTTAAACTTGAAATTCTCTTCTTTTTTTTTTTTTTTGGTTTAAGACATGATTATAAGGTAGGTAAGGACAATCTGCTATATTAATTTTGGTTCAGTTTGAGATCAGGTATCTCTAATTTGCACGTGGTACGAGTACTGAGAACGAGCCTTGCCTACCCCCACGATGCCAGGATTTCCACTGCCATTGGTGTCTCTGCTATTTGCGTATTCTTTCTCAGACTCCAGTCTGAACACATGAGAACACATTGAATGAAAAGAGAAACACAGAGCAGAAATTGGATAATTAAAATGAGCGTCTTTTAATGCTTCCTATCTTACTGAGAAAAGGATTAGAGCTAGGTTCAGTTGACTTTCTGTACTCCAGGTTTGGGGTCAGGCACCGTCTCATTTGAACTCACAACAACCCTTTGGGGTGGGTGTTATTATTTCCTACTTTAGAGATGAAGACAGTGATTCAGAGAGAGTCAATCATTTGCCAAGGGCATAATGCTGGGAAGTGGTAGCTTAGCTTCCTTCTAATTCAGGTCTTTGAGTCTAATTCCAGATATTTTATTGGCTCCATCAGGGTTATTTATTATTGCTGATAAGTGAAGACTTGATAAGCCAGACTGTTTAGGGAATGGATGGCATACACCAGAGTGGGGGGTTAGAAGGTAGATGGACAAACAATTTTATCTATGTTTTTGAAATTAGGAATAATTTATTAGTATAACACCTGTTAATTTTTTTTTTTTTTTTATCATGGGCAGGCCCCGGGAATCAAACCCAGGTCTCCGGCATGGCAAGCAAGAATTCTCCCACTGAACCACCATTGCACCGCCAACACCTGTTAATTTTAAATTCAAAAATTTGGATAAGCATAGAGAAGAAAATCATTCATTCATGATACCAAGACCCATTCAACATCTAGGTTAACAGGCGTTTAAAATAGATTATATATATTATTCTGTATAATATATTAACACATTATATAATAGAATATATTCTATTAAAAAGTCTGTATATATAAATATAGATACACACACACACACACACCTTTATAAAAAAAGGCTCATAATATAATACCATTTATACCCTGCTTTTTGCACAACTTAATATCTTATGAACATCTTCCCATATTATTGCATAGATGTCGACATTGTTTTAATGCCTATGCAGTATTCCGTTATGTAATTAACCAATACATCTTGGTTGTCTTAATGAGGACCAGTCTTCTGCTTGAGAATGTCCCTCTGATGTCACGAAGTACTGCATGGCAAAGCAATTTGTTAAAATGTTCGCAGTATGCAATTACAAGGCTATGGTTAAATGTACCTGATGTTACATACTTCTTTTACAAGTTGGTGGTTTCCTGGGACATGGTCCAAAAGTCTAACTTTTAAAGCTTCTACTTAGGCTTCCACAGGCAACACTAAAGCCAGAAACCTCTGACAGAGGCAGCCAAAGCCTGCTGACTGAACATGAGGTGTAATTTAAGAGAAAGAGAAATCCTCTTTATCTCAGGAATTCTTATTGGAGAGTCCTCTGTGGGCTTCAGTTAAAAGCTAATTGTTTCTGTTAAATCACGTCTGGTACAGCCATGCAGAGGAACATTATGAGGTTGTTAAGGTCATGGTTTCAAAGACTATTTTCATAACATGAAAAAATCATTATGATGTCGGATAAAATTTTCTACAGAACAGGATATAAAACAATAGAATATATATATTCAACGTAGAATATATATATTCTAGTGGATATGCATATATCCAATAGAATTCCAGTTTGGTTAGAAAAACACATGCATCTATGTTGAAATATCTGATTACTCCTTAAGTGGTAGGATAACAGTTTTTTCTTTATACCTTATTGTCTGTTTCAAAATTTTTACAGCAACATATATTTCCTTTAACTATAAAGAGAAATAATCTTTACTTGAGTGTGGAAAGCATCAAACCGTTATTTCACGTGCAAAAATTTTTTAAAAGTAACATTTTGGATTGTTTCCTATGCGCCAGGTACTGTAGTATTGTCTCAATCTTCACAACAACCCTGTGAGGAACGTATTGTTATTGTCCAATGGAACAAGTGATTTGCCCCAAACCCCACAAAGTAGAAGGGGTAGAGCCAGAATTCAAATGTGGGTCTATTTATTTCCACAGCCTGTATAAATTAAGAAACAATGGGGTCTATATAAGGGGGTCAATATGTTAAAAAAAATTTATTTTTTCTCAGTGGGTTGAAAACCATGAAGTCAGGCAACACTGGGTTAGAATATAGACATATGGGATTTTATACTGGTGAAACCTGGGAGGTCTTTTGGTGCCAAGGGTTAGTTCAAGGGGCCTGGGATCCCTGGGGTTAATAATATCTAACCTCATAGTGCTATTTTAAGAATTAAATGAGACAATGCATGTAAAGGGCACATGATGCCGGCTTGCTCAATAAATGGTAGCTATTATTATTATTTCTTTTATTTAGGACTTTGCTTGTTATAGGGATTAGAGGCTCCAAGAAGCCCAAGGCAGGACATGTTTATCCTAGTGAATCCTGTCACATTTTAATAGTCCTCAAACATTCCTAACCAGTTGAAATACTTTGTATTTGAACCTTTCAAATAAACAAGCACTAATCAGCTTTGTGGGCCTACCAGCTTTTTCAGAAAAGCACTCTGCTTTTTGGGAGGCAGGGGTGGGTGGGTATTTATTTACTCACTGAAAACAGGGACTTTGTGTAATATAAGGAAAGCGGGAGGTGATTGGTTTGGAGTTAATAGGCAAGCTTTTTTTTTTTTTTTCTTTAACCTGAGAAGACTTGATTGGGTTATGCTCCTTTAAGACTCTTCAAAAGTCTGGGAATTTTGAGAACAAAAGATCTGCAGGCAGGCCACCTTAGGAGAGCAGGCTCTCCACCAATCTTTGTATGTTCTTAAAATTTTCATTCTGTTGTTTTTTTTTTCCTTCACTTCTGTCCCTCGAATCGAGTGGCATTATCTTGAAGCCAGGGGGATTTAAGAAACAGCCAAGGTTGGCCTCTCTTTGTTGAACTTATGAAAGCCATATTTAGTTTTAGGAGGAATGTGTTTTTCCCTTGGGAAGCCCCTCTATACCTGCAGCCATCAGAAATTCCGTATTAAAATCCCACATTTAAGTCTTTGCGGCTCAAGTCTGTTCTTGCGTGTCTGGACCAGGTCCAGCTGTCAGACTGGGATATTATTGAGTTTCTCTTCTAAAGTGAGTGGTTTACATCTGCTGGCTCCATTTTTTACCACTCATTCTGAAACACCTTGTAATCTGGCTTCTGCCACTGCCTCTCTACTAAAATTGCACCCTTGTGGGTTACCAACAGCTGACTTTTTTGCTGAATTCATTGGGGTTTATGTTTCCTCACCTCGTTCTACCCCTTGAATATTTCTCTTCCCATGACTTGTGACAATACATGTACCCAGCTTTCCACCTACCTTTCTTTATTTTATTTATTTATTTTTTGCATGGGCAGGCACCGGGAATCAAACCCAGGTCTCCAGCATGGCAGGCAAGGATTCTGCCACTGAGCCACCATCGCACTGCCCCCATCTACCTTTCTGAACGTTCTTTCTGTCCTTTTTGATGGCGAATTGCTTCCTTCTGCCACCCCCATCCAAATGTGACTGTCCCCAAAGGGGTGTCTGGAGCTCTCCTTTCTCTCTATTCTTAGTTTATTTCATGGCTCCAACTGCTGCTTCAGTGTCATTAACTCTCCAGTTCTGAACTGCTTATCCATGTCCCAGTCCTCCATTTCTCAGTGCTTAATAATGATTAATATTGTCTATTATGAAACAGGCATTGGTCTATGTATTTTATATGCATCATTGCTAATTCTCACAAGACTCTTCAGGTTAGATAGCAATAGGCCCATTTTACATAAGGGGAAACAGGCTCAAATAATACATCTGCGTTTTTCTATTTAGATGTCCTACCATCAGCTGCAACACAGCAGCTACAAAACAGAATTCCATTCTCCCTGCCTCTAAACTAGCTCTCCCCACTTTAAAATAGTGTCATTCTCCCATCTTTTGTTAAATCACTTGCAGGCTGAGATAATTCAACATCAGAGAGGGTATGGCTTTGGAATAAAGCCCCCTCCCCTCAATGAAGCAAATCCCTCAAAATACCCCCAAGTCCAACTCATCGTAGCCCCAAATCTTGAAAAAGTAAAGTTCAGACTCTCTTACAGATGGGCAATTCTCAAGCTTTATGAGAATGAAGTCGGAGCCGGTCCACAGATTGCATGCTCTGGGCTGCCCAGGGTTAAGCGTGATGCTCAGCGCTGGTTGTATTTCCTTCAACTCCCAGAACCCACTCTTCCCATAGATGGGGCTACGGTAGGGTCTGTGCAGTTCCCAGTCCACTGAGAAGAATCCCACCCCCATTTCCTTTCTTGAACAACAAAGCCTAGAAGAACGAGTGATTTAGCCATGGTATTTCTGTAGCATAAGAGCAACTTCCAATTGGCTAATTTTTTTAAGAAAATTACTTACAAATGTTGGCAGTTTAGAATTAATAACAGCTGATTCAAAACACGTATTCACAGCTGATCTGGGCACACCTTTGTGATGAGATATGAGTTTAAAAGCCACTTGTACAGATTGGGGAAAGCCCAAGTTGCACATCAGTGAGGGGCAGCTTTTCTCTCTGTACTGTAGTCCAGAGTTCTCTATTCTTTTCTGTGTGGCATCTTTGCCTAATATACCACAACATTTTCAACTTGAAACTACTTGAGACTCAGTGAATTGAGAAACTTGACGTCTTTTCAAACCCAAGACAGTGTCACTGGGTGACAACATCTCATTGAGGATTTTTCACATGACAAATCAAATGCTTTACTTGGGCTATTTTTACTCCACTGGCATCTCTGTGACCATATCATTTTTTTCTAGGCAGAAATGTTCCCTAGAAGGTTTCATCATTTTCAATGGGAGCAGTAGAGAAGGTCAAAAGTTAAGTTATAAACCGTTCTTGTGACGTCAGGCTAAAAGAAAGTATAACCTCATGGACAAATTTTGTTTATCTGTTCATTCATTCCATTTCTTATATTAGTAAAGGTTTTGGTGCCTGGAATTGCAGTGAAGCCACTATTTAATCAGACTGGGCCAGAATTGGCAGTGTGGAGTCGAAAGAGAAACGTATTCAGATTAGCCTTTGGTGAATATTCTTCATAATAAGGAAGTTAGGACATACCTTTTTTAAAAAAATCGGTGGAACTGAGTGTTTAATCACTGTCATGAAAAACAGATAAAAGCTTGATGTGTTTTACAGAATTTTAACCTTTATCTAGTTGAACAAATGTGTAAATTTGTCCTGCGTGTACTGCAATGTGTGTGTATGTGTGTGTGTGTGTGCATAGTTTGTCAGAAGCTAGCACCGTGCCTAGAATGTACTTGGGGGTTCAATTAAAATCTGTTGAATGAATTTGTTACTTTAGCAAAGTGAAGAATTTTTAAGTTCTGAATTATGGAAGTATATTGGAGTGCTCTATATTGGATATGTATTTACTTTGCAATTGTCCTGTAAATTTGAAGCTATTTGCAAATGTTTTTTTTTTTTTAATGAAAAGGTCTCAGTCACTAAGAAATGTTGCCCATGGTGTTTAGCAGAAATAAAAGTTTGAGGGGGTAAAATCTAATTTGAAAAAATTACTGAGAGGCTTATGTTTTTGGAAAAACTTAAATCTAAAATGTAAAGTATTAACCTTTCACTGGCCATTTTTTCCCCCTCTTGGACTATAGAGTGTTTTTCACCTTTAACTTAGCACACACGAATTGACTGATGGGTAGTGGGGAGAAGGTGAAGTGGGAAAAAAGTTCACTTGCAAGCATCACTCTATCTGGCCACAGTGGATCATAGAGGACTCTGCATTATATTCATTTGGGGACTTGTTCTCTTGGACTATCCCTGCAGTCCTTATGTACTACAAGTGAAGTGTTTGGCCTGATGCTGGTTAGAGTCTGACCATAGAACATTGTGATGTTCTATGCTTCTCAGAGTAAAATAATTGAATAGAAGCCTAATTACAGCCAGTTCAACTCATAAATGGCAAATCAATGCAATCAAAAAACTGTTGTAGGGTGGGTCACGGTGGTGCAGTGGCAGAATTCTCACCTTCCATGCTGGAGACCCAGTTTCGATTCCTGGTACCTGCCCATGCAAAAAAAAAGCTGTTGTCATGCCTACTGTGTGCTCAGATTGTGCAGTGTCTTCTGTGGAAGTGCAAGACATGGTCCTTCTCCAAAAGAGGCTTAAAGGCAAGATAATCACAAAGGAAAAAGTTAAATGACAGTATCAGCTAGTCTAAGAATTATAGTTTGAGTTATGATTGGACTCTGAACTTTGATGATCATTTAATTCAAACTTCCCATTTACAAAGAAGACTGGCTCAGATTAGGAAACAGACTTTCCCAAGGTCTTGTAGACAACTGGTAGCAGTTTGGTAGAAGTTGGAAGTAGCTCTCATGTCTTCCAACTCCTAGATATTCTTTTCATTCTATCATATAGTTGGATATATAACATTTTGACACGTTTGTTTCAATCAGCTATCTTGATGAGACTATTTTAACATGGGGGACTGGACTTCTGCAACAGCCTACAAAACAAACTGATAAAATGTTCAAGCATTATTTTTTTTTACCAGGTAATATGCAAAACAGAAGTGTCTCCCCCTCCTTCAGCTTCACTTCATCTCTTAGCCTTAAGGGTGGAGATTAGAGATGAGGTGGGAGTGAGGGTCAAGGATGGAATGGGCATCATGTATGGGATAAAGCTCAGAGAAGGGGTGAGAGATGGGTGGGGGTCTGGCACCATCTGGCAGGCAAAGCACACATCACCAGAAGTCATGTGTTTCCCACACTTTGCTCATCTCTGAAAGGCCATTAATCATTTTGGGCATAGTATCTGCTCATTCTCTAAGAATTCTCTTATTTCTTGAATAGTCTGTTTCTTAAAATATCTGATTCCACACTTTCTAGGGACAGGAGTGAAATGGAGAAGGATATTTGGGCCACAATATGGTCCCTTTGTTTCAGCTGCAGGCTTCACTGGGAATCCTTGAGTCAATAGCTGTCAGTTTCCTCATTAATATTCCATGTTAAATACTATGGAAGAGTAATATGCATCTGTTATCCTAACAGTTGTTAAACTTCAATATCGCAATGGTTTGAGGGAATAAGGCAGGGAGACTCTTTAGAGGTTTTTCCTCGTTCAACTCCTAAGAAATTTTAACATAAATTATTTTTGTCTGATGCTAAAAATATGACCTCTTGCATTTCTCAATACCACTTTTATGTAAAATGTTTTTTAAAAATTTGGCCCTAAAATGTAAAGAATCTAAAAGCAAAAATGAATGCATATTAAAAATATTCAGATTGAAGAAAGTAAAAAAGTGAAAGGCTCCCACAATCTCCGTAAGGGTTGAAGGAAAAGTGTTAGGGACATAAATGATAAACAGCCTGTAGTTGCCTGTATTTGTCATGGCAGCATCAACATGGCTGCATCAGAACACCTATGCCAGAATGTCAAATATAAATACAGGAGGTCTTGATTTTAGCAAAACATTTGAGAGTCTTCTGTAATATCTTGGTGCATAAGATTGTGAAATTTGACTGTGTAACATGTCATTAGGTAAATTCACAGCCAACTAAATAACTGATTCAGTGCCAATGTGGAAAAGATGTTTTTAGTGAAGGACCACAGGACTCTGCTTTTAGCTCTGCCTAGGCTTTCATTCATTTAATAAATATTGAGCACCTAATATGTAAATGGCACCCTCTTAAGCACTGTGAGGAATACAGAGGTGTCCAAATCTTGGCCCCTGCCCTATTAAGAGCAGATTGCTGATCAGAATTGATCAAAAGAGAGGCTTTGCATGTTGCAGATAACACAAAGCTGGGTGGTGTAGTTTAAGACATAGGATGACAGAATCCAGATTTAAAATGATCTCAACTGGTAGGAACTCTAGGTCAAAACCTACAAGATGAAATTTAACAGTGATAGATGTAAAGTCTTGAATTTAGGTTAAAAATATTGCATATGTACAGGATATGAGAGATGTGACTTGGCAGCAGTTTATGTAAAAAGTTCTTGGGGATTATAGTTGATCACAAGTTTAATATGAGCCAACAATGTGGCGTAGCTTTTTTTTTTTTTTAAGGAAAACAATTTTAGGCTATATTAGAAGCATGTGTGCTGATCAGACCACATCTGGAGTATTATGTTCAAGTATAGTCACCATATTTTATGAACATTGACAAAGTTGAGTGTATCCAGAAGATAGTGACCAGGATGAGTCTGAAAATCATGTCACATGATTTTTTGAAAAACAGAACAGGGAATATTTAGCTTTTGCTTTAGGTCTCAGCGTAGACCTTGTAAGTCTTGGTCCGATTTCCCTGCTGTGTGCTCCCACAGGCCTCTGAACAACCTCCGTGTCTTTTAGAGCAGAACTGGGGCTCTGTGTTCCCTGTACGCTCCTGGGACCTAACATTTGTGCTTGACACGGGATGGGTCCTCAGCAGCATCCAGGGAATGAGTGAGTGATAAAAAACGTATAGTGCCTGGTGTCTGTAGTAATTAAATTAACGAATATAAAGACTAACGTTATAGGTCTTATAAGAGTTTCTAAGTTTTTGAAGGGCTCTTTTCAGGCCTCTCCATCTGATTTTCTTTTGGCCTCTGCTAGCACCTGATACCTGCATGTCTTGCATGTCTGTTTTAAGAGACAACTTCAAAAGCATTCTCTCTAATGACATTGAAAAAAAACAGTGAAAGGTTCTGATACTAGTATCAAGGAGATGTGAATGGAAATGAGATACCATTTTTTTAAAAAATCACAAATTAGGAAAAGAATACATGTAAAAAAATAATATCCACCAACAGTGAGGATATAGTAAAATGAACAGACTCATGCTTTTCTGGTACAATCCTTTTAACAGCAGTCTGGCAATATGTATTATCAAGGGCCTGAAAATATTCATTGTTTGATTCAATTCTACTTCTGGAACTTTTTCTATGAAAAATCATCCTTAATAATAATAATAAAAAACCTCATGAACAGAGATCTTTTCTGATAGCAAAAAAAATTGGAACAGCAAAAATGTTCAATAATAGAGGAAAAAATGGTTATGTCCCTTTGATAAAATGCTATGAAACTATAAAGCCATTATAGCTTGTAGTCTCTGCAGGACATAATGCTGCGTATCTAGTATACTACAACTGTGAAAACCAACCAGCAAACCTGATTTGGTTTCCAAGGCTGATTAAGCAAATACCATGCAAAGGGATACCTTAAACAATGAGAATTTAATGGCTCCTGGTTTGGGGGCTAAATGAAAGTCAAATCAAGGCATTATCAAGGTGATGCTTTCTCCATGAAGACTGTGGCATTAGGGGCTGGCTGCCAGTGATTCTTAGTCTTTAGCTTTTCTGTCACATTATATTTCAGCTCCTGGTTGCTCCCTCTGTGGCTTTCTCTCGTCTGAATGTCATTCTGCTTTATAAAGGACTCCAATAATAGGATTAAGACCCATCTTGATTGAGGTGGGACACAGCTCAAGTAACCTCGTCGAAAAGTCCTACTTACAGTGGAGTCACACCGCTAGGAATGGATTAAGTTTAAGAACATGTTTTTCTGGGGTACATACAGCTCCAAACCACCACAAAACCTAAGATATACATAGAAAAAATTCTGGGAAGTCTTACACCAAAATGCCAAAAGTAGCTGTTTTCCGTGGTGAGATTAATTGTCTTTGCTTTTGTTCTACATTTTCCATAGTGCTCTTTAAAAGCATTTTTATATTGAAACCAATTTTAAAGTGTGCCCTATTCTAGACTTATAGAGCTTTGGACTTCTAGTTCTGATATTTGACATCCCCATGTATCTCCAGTTATATGAAAGACATTCTGAAATTGTAAGGAAAAAAACCGAAAGCTAACCTCTTCAGAGAAAAATTGATTTAAATTCAGTTTAATTCAAAGCACATATATAAGGGAGTGCAAGGGTAGTTCAGTGGTAGAATTCTTGCCTGCCATGAGGGAGACCCGAGTTCAATTCCTGGTCCATGCACTTCCCAAACAGACAAACAAACAAATGTAAAACCAAATAAACAAAAATTCAGCAAATGGTGCTGCAAAAGGGGATACTCACATGGAAAAGAATGAAATGTAACCTGGCCGTACAGCATACCAACCTCCCGCCACTGAAAAAAAAAAAAAAAAAAGCAGCATATACATCCATATACATCATGAACACTGTTAGATCTGGTTGTTTTAGGGAACCTCACAGTTAAAAGGTGCTACAACTCTTAAAAAGAAAGAAATGTTGAGCAGCCCAGATTCTAGAGAGCCAGGCACCTTTGCAGAAGGTGAAAAAGAGTCTTGCAGGTAGCACACCCTTAAGAAATTCTTGAATGTTTTGCTTTTGGAGGTAAAGAGCAAAGAATGAGAAGATGATTATAAATGGATAAGACTGAATGCCATGATGTATCCTGGAAGAACCTGGGAGTCAGATGTTATTCTGTTAAATCAAAATCTACTGTAATGGATATTTATATAGTACTTGAATGTATCAAAGTTCTAGCTGTCAGACCACTGTATACTGTAAAAATGCATCCATTACAAGTAATTTGCACCAACTCCTGACCCTGGACATTCAATCCTGTGCAATTTTCCTCTACTGTCAGAAGTATTAGTTTCTTTCCCAATATTCGTTTTTAAGTTTGATGTGCAGTTTGTGGGGCAGGCCACCATGGCTCAGCAGGCAGAGTTCTCGCCTGCCATGCCAGAGAGCTGGGTTCGATTCCCGATGCCTGCCCATGTAAAAAAAAAAAAATAAATAAATATATATATATATACACACACACACACACAGTTTATCTTCTACAAAATAGAAATGTGTTCACAGATACATTTGCTAAAAATATCATTTTTTATGTTTTCACATCAACTGTGAGCTACATGGTAATGTAACCTGCCCTCATCCTCCTCTAATGATGGCAGAGCTATCTTGATCCTTGAATTACTTCTATCATTTTTTTCTCCTCCCGCCCCCCACCTCAAAATAAAGCTGACACTGCAGAGCTCAGAAAACGGAATGATTCTGAGTTTTGGTTGTGATTTTGGGGGTATCAGCATTTTGCTGGGGGTAAAAACTGTAACAGATCTGGTTTCATTGGGAGTGCTCAGAATCTACGGGAGAGGAAAGTGGAGTCTTTAGACATGTTCACATTTGATGACCCTGTTCTTAGTGCCTTGTATTTCTGTTTAATATGTTTATCTATCTCTATAACTTAATTTTCTCCTCTATTTTAATGAATGCTAAATGTTAAGAATAATGTGGATAGTAAGAGGAAGAACTATTTCTGTTCCTTTCTTTCCTCCCTTATTTCAAATATTTTCATTCATTTTTCTTCAATCACCTTTTAAAAAAATATGTTTATTAAAAAACAACATACAAACATTTTTAACATACAAATATTCCACACATGGTATACAATCAGTGGCTCACAATATTGTCACATAGTAGTGTATTCATTACCATGATCATTTTTTGAACATTTGCATCACTCCAGAAAAAGAAATAAAGAAGAAAAAATTCATACATACCATACCCTTCACCCCTCCCTCTCATTGACCACTAGTGTTTCCATCTACCCAATTAATTTTAACCTTTGTTCCTCCTATTATTTACTTTATCCATATTTTTTACTCATCTGAAATACCCTAGTTAAAAGGAGCATCAGACACAAAGTTTTCACAATCACGCAGTCACCCTGCAACAGCTATATCATTATACGATCATCTTCAAGAAACACGGCTACTGGAACACAGCTCTGCAGTTCAGGCAGTTTCCTCCCACCTCTCTGTTACACCTTAACTAAAAAGAGGATATCTATACAATGCATAGGAATAACCTCCAGGAATAACCTCTTGACTCTATCTGAAATCTCTCAGCCAGACCAATTCCTTGTTGTTGTTGTTTTTACTCCAGATCTCTGCTAAATGAAAAGTTTCATCCAGGATGGAATTAATATTTCTACAGAGCCAAAGAATGGGGGGGTCTTTGTGAATGGATTTGATGTGCATTTTCTTTAAAGATGTCCTAGTCCTGTTATGCAGATTATGAACTGGTCAAAGGATTTTACATCTGATAACCTGAAGGTGTGATCTCGTTGGGATGAGTATTCTTAAATGGGAGTCTGGGTAACTTGAAAGAGAGCTCTGTACTTCAAAGCTCCTTTCACCTCAACCACAGCTAACTTCAAGATTTCACTGGTCTGGCAAATGTTAATAGTTTGATCATTTGCCTGCGGATAAGTCCACTGGAAACTAGATTATTTCATGGGGAAATAGCCAGGAGGTCTTTGATCTCCATATAGATAGAGAATAATTTAGAGAGAATTCTATTAGAATGATTTATGGCAGAGCCAGTACAATTTTTGGAATGTTTTCCCCAAATATGTCCAAAGTACATTGGCAAATCTCAGTAGAAGGTATGTCTTTCCATTGTCACAACTTTCTTTTGAAATGAGGTTCTTGGTTACGTGATTTTTTCAACCCTTCCCCCCCCCCCCCCATAGGATGGTTTTGTGAATAATCGGCTCCTGGTAGCTAAATATTAAAATGTTTATGGTGCTTGCTGAGGACAGGGTAGGGGAAACTTAGCTTGAAAGGAGAATATGGTATACTTTGGGTGGAGTTGATGTGGTCAGTTTGCTTTCTTTACCGTGTAAGGTCATGCACAAATGGCCTGAAAGCAAATGAACAGTATCCTCGAAGCTGTTTGCACTAAGCTGTTAACTTTATTTCAGGAAAGGCCATTTTTCTTTATTTTTTGTTTTTATATACATCCAGGCCCCATTGTTGATTGTTATTTTCTCTTGTTTATTGGTGCTTATTTAGTGCTGCTTCATCAAGGGCTTTTCTGACTTAGGTTTCCCTTTGAAGTGTCCAAGTCCCACTTCTACAATGCAGTTTCTGAAAGCCCCTTGTAATAAAGTGGACTTGAGCTAGTCACCTTGCCCACACATTTTGCCTAACTGCCTCCTGCCTTCTAGACAACATTTGCTTATACTAGCTAGAAAGCTTACTGGTGGTGGGGGTGGGGGGCACATTTCCTCCTCAGTGGCTTTGCTAGTTTTGGGAATATCTTCCCTGTCTTTGGAGTTTGCCATAGACTACCATTTTCAAGGCTAAGTCGTACCTCTTCCTTTTCTATCTCAAACTGGCTTCTTCCTCACTTCTGACCTCTTCGAGCACTTCATGCCAGTCTGACGATAGTTTTAACATTCAATTTTGTTATTCTCTGGTGTGTTTTTGTATTTTCCCTTTTGCTTCCCAATTAGTTTGCAATGCTCAGAAGGTGAAGATTTTCATTCACAGAGTAATTCCTTTATTAACAAGGTGAATATGGTCCAGTGACACACCTTGTTGTCCCACAGTTTGTCACCAGAGGAGGAAATGATTTAAGAAACAGAGGGGCCTAGGATATCAAAGGAAAAAAAAATGATGGGGGAGACAAGAGGTTGGTATTAAACTCTCATGAAGTACTTATTAAAATAATGTCAGATATATCAGAAAACCTAAAATGGATATTGATGAGAATGTTAACGTTTATTTTGAGGGTATGGTACATCGAATTATCTGAAACACTTCAGCTAGGTTTGTACTCTGTCCTCTAGATAATTTTGAAGATCTGTACCTCAGTATAGCAGTGCTATTGCCAAGAGCTTAGGGCTTATCTGGCTGGAACCCTTTGCCACCCTGAACCAGGTTGGGAAAACTTGTCATCACTGTTTGTCTGGTGCCCAGCGCCAATTAGACTATCAGCCAGAGAAGACACAGCCTTGTGCACATCTGCTTCTCCATAGGCGTTCTTGCTCCGTGCACCAGTGTCAGGTTCTGAGTCCAGAGCTAGATTTGGGCTAGGGAAGGAGAGGAAGATTGTGTGTCCAAAAGGGCAAACAAGGAAGGAAGGGGTAGAAATGGTATGAGTAGGACCTATTTATTATGGGGTTTGTTACAGCATTGTTTATAATGGGGAACAACTGGAAAACAACCTAAATGTCTAAAGATAAGGGAAATGGCTGCAGAGCACATGGTATAATAAAGCCATTCATAATGATGTTTTCAAAGACTTTTAATGACAGTGAAAAATGCTCACAAGTAATGCATGAAAAAAGAGCAGAATATCCAGCCGTATGTAATCTGATCCCAGTTGAATTTACCTATAATACAGAGAGAAATACTGCAAAGAAATATACTAAAATACCCATGGGGATTATTTTGGAGTGGTGGAATTGTGGATGGTCTCTTCTTCTCGTTTTGTATTCTCGAATTCCTATAATGCAGATTGCTAATTTTTATAATCAGAGAGATAAAAGTAAATGTTCCTTGTTCTCATCTTCAGCTCCTAACTTACATGCCAAGATGGAGATCATTTTATTCTGAGAACAAAAGTAATTAGTTATGTTATAGACAATTTTTAAAGTATAGAAAATATGAAAGAAAAATAGCCACACTGAAATGCTTAAAGTTTTTCCTTTTTAAAATAAAACTAACTTCTTTTCTAGAAAGGCTTATTTTGTAACAACACTATATGTATCTCTCATTTAATGATAGTGAGAGCTCAAAAAAATGTTAATAGAATATATTTTAAAATAGTTTCTTATATTTAGATGGCATTTTCATCCATTATTTTTAGAAATGCAAAGGACCTTGTAGAACATGTGGCCCAAGTGTCTCATAAAGCTCGGCAGTAGGTTTTGATGGTATTCTATACAGGGCACACTCCTAACATACTGAGAGTCAGAGAAGCTAATTGACTTGTTGAAAGGCCGTAGCCTGGTTGAGAAACCTGGAGATCCCCAGTCCTTTGCTCTATCAGTTATACTTCCAATGAGAAAAGACATTTTTAAACATTTTTTGACCTTCTAGGGGTACTGACTTTCTTAGAAACATATATCTCTGAATTCTGAAATAAGGAAACATATATATATATATATATATATACACATACATACACATACATATATATGTATGTATATGTATATGAAGTGAGAAAATGCTTTGGCAAAATAAATTGACAGTTGTTTATTAAAAGTGTTTCCAAATTAAAGGAACAAAAACTCTCTATTGAGTAAATATTTGATGTAAAAATTCATGTTGGTTCATTTCTTCTAAATCTTTTTGGTTTACCCTCCTTCCAAAAAAATGAAACTTATTTAGATTATAGTTGATTTGTAAATTAAATGGTAAACTTTCAGATGCCATTAAATACATCTATTATAGAAATAGTCCTTTTGGCGAATTTTATGCTGGTGTGTTATTGGATTAAACAGGAGTACAATCATTGTTTTTTTATTCAGTCTGCTTCAGAAACAGAAGGAGTTGATTTGATTCAAAGAGCAATTTCTGGACAACCAACGTAATTGTCATTATGAGCAACTTAACAACTTACTCCTCCAAGTAGAGAGAGATGGACAATACAAAGCATATTTTAGTTTAAAAGAAGAATCCTACTTTGTGAACTATTTCCAAGATCCCCTGTGGGCAGTACGTGGTGGGCCTCCTGATGTTATTAGTTTGCTCTTTGTCAATTCTGGCCACCACCAAGTAGCTAAGAGAACATGGACTCTAATTGACCAGGAAGATTCCATGAGAAAATGTTTCAGCAAAGTAAATGGGGAGCCCTTAGAGAACCTCTGAAATGGTCCTAGGTATGATGTCACATCCTGGGATCAGTTCGCCCCGCCTTCCTTGATTTTTGATGGAGGAGCATTCGAAGAGAGTAATCAATTTTCAGTTGAGTAGAAAGATGTAGGTTGGTGAAATTTAAAGATGAAGTCTTGTACCTTTATTTTGTTTAATCACTAGACCTTCCTTAGAGTGTGGTATATATATCTGGTGTTTTCTCAGGCATCATGGCTATTCTGTTTGGATGGCCTTTAAGTTTTAAGAAATTTGGAGTTTCTGCTTTGTTCTTGCTACTACCACTTGATTTTACTTCTTTATTGAAAACACATCCATTTTCTCATGGATTTTTTCTACAGGACCCTATATGTGCCAGGTAATCAATAAATATTTGATTGATTATTATCTTCTCAATGCAGATTCAACATTTAACATTCAAATATTGACGTTTTCCTGTGTTGAAAACAAAGGAGTGTCTGCTAGGAGGATGCCTGCAATACTTGGTAGCATCTCCGACATATCAGTTGACATGCGTGTGTTCTGCTTCCATGTTTTAGTTAAGTAGAATTTAATAACTACTACACCATTAGTTAAGTCACTAGTTTCACAGCTACATCATGATTCAGGATCTTTCAGTAGCTGATGGGCAACCTGAGAACCCTGGAATTCAGTTAGTCTGTTTATTAAGCATTTTGGAACTATGTTTCTGGGTTGGGTGGTGGTGGAGGGTGGGAGGTGGAGTTTGCCTACAATGATGGTTCAGACTTAGTCCCTCCTCTCTGGAATCTTATAGTCTAGTAGACTAGAATTCATTGAAGAAAGCTGATGACGTGAAGTTTGTGGAAAATACACTTGGTCAACAAGAAGAAATGCATGATAGAATTGGTTGGTAGTGGCTGTGGATGCCAGGTTCCTGATGTGCTAGAATAAGGAGGATAAAAAGGAGATGTGTGAGTGAAACATCTCAGTAAACAACAGAGGAAGGAAAAAGAGATAGTTGTTAGAAGGTAGATATGGCCTCCGAGAAGCATGGCTCTCTTCAATAACATATGCCAAAGTTAATTAGGGATTTCATGAGATCAGTACACACCCAGCTCTGTGTCCCATGCCGTGTGAGACTGATGTTCATTATAATGAACCTGAGCCATTGATTAGTTTGTTTCATATACAGTACTCCATTTCAGAGACAAGCAAATGTAAGAAATATCCATACAGCAATGTGCAAGTATTTAAAAAGTTATTTTTTTATACAGAAGACCTCCATGTGCAAATATTTACCGAGGTCAGACATTGTGGGGGATACAAAAACAAACAAACGAACAAACAAAAACAAAATATGTATGTGCCTTTAAACAGTTTATGTAGCTGAGAAAACCAGACATACACAAATGAAAAGCTGACTCTCAGTACAAGGTTGTACAGGCCAATTGCCTATAGACAGTAACTCTTAGTGGACTTTTAGGGGATGGCCAGATCCCTGGGAATTTGGGTGGCAAGGAAAAGTTTCCAGGTTCTTGAGCTGGCCTTGGTGGTGGCCTTGGTGGGCCCAGCATAATGCTGGGTCTGCAGAAACATTGTCTTTTGCCCTCTGAGAAGTTACAGTGTCTGACCTGTTCTCATAAACTCCTCCCCTAAACAGGCTTGTACACTTAGCAGTAAATAGATTGAACCATCAACTCCTTAAAGCACACCTGGTTGATAATTAGCTCAATCACATTGTGTTTCAGTCATTACCCTTGGATTTCCCAAGGATGAGCTAAATTCATCTCGCACATTAAAGTGAGTGTCTGCATGACCAAAACTCCACTGAAAAGAATTTCTGTCTCTATTATGTCAATTTAATGCTGTGGTAGTTTTATTGCAAAATAGGTATTGAGTTACAATTTGCCACCCAAATATCTGCACAGAAATTGTTAGTGTGTGCTGTAAAAGGATCTCCCGTGGCAGAAGGAGCTTTCTCTCTCTCTCTCTCTCTTTCTCTCTCTCTCTCTCTCTCTCTCTCTCTCTCTCTCTCTCTCTCTCTCTCTCTCTCTCAGTCTCTCCTTTAGCTAAACTGTATTTTATCTGAAGGGATACAAAGAGGAAATGAGCTGAAGCTTTGATTCGTGGAATTGAGAGTTGATAAGATCAACTCTTGCTTATTCAAAGACTACTTATTCTGTTTTTGTAGCTTATAAATTTATTGATGGTGTATTCAGCCCCTTGCTTCCAAGATTACAGAGCTTATTTTGTGTTTTAACCACATTCCCTTCGTTTCTGGCCTGCTGTTGGATGTGAAGGGATAAACTGGTACTACATATGCTGTGCTACCTAAGTGGAAGGAAAAGGGACACCTTTATTATGTCGGATTACTAGCCAGATGCCTGGAATGTTCGAATCTACTTACTGGTTGCTGTTGAAGAGGAAAACGTACAGATCTAACCACTTCTAGGAATGGTGCCAGGTGTCTGTACTAAGGCAACCCAACTCCAGAAGGCAATAAAAATAGACCCCAAGTAGTAGGTTCTCATTTCCCACTGAGTTGACCAATAAATCCAACCACCAGTTAATTAAAAATGCTAGGAGGGAGTGTTCATCCTCCATTACCCACCTGTCCTTGGGCATAGTCACTGGTTACAAACAGGAGGCTACAACTTAGTGTTTCAATGTCCAGATTAGGAAATGCTCGCCTTCCCTTTTCCCGCAACCTGAAGGTATAAATAGCCAGTGTGGTTCCCTGATACTCCTACTTGAGTGTCAAGGTTTATTTGAGGCTAAAGTGATTTGAGGCTTCCAAAGAAGCATCCAGTTATTTGTATTTGCTTGAGGGCTTCCTGGCACCATCCAGAAAAGTGTGTTTAGATAGGCTGCCTCATCTCCCCCTTTTTCAGGCTATGAGTTTTGCTATTGTCTTTTCCAAAATCTGATGGAAAACCTTGCTTGACCTGATAGCTGTTCTAGACACAATACAGCATCAGCCTGAAAAGCAAGGGAAGAGGTTGAAATTGGATCTTGTGCTTGTTTTATAAAAGTTTTTTTTTTAATCCATTTGAAAGCGAGCAGAAGTTGGAGGGACTAGACTACCAATATCATCTAAATTGCTGAAGTCATTAATAGGTGCACAAAGAAAATAGTGGGAAGAGTATTGGACTTGGAATGAAAAGTCCTGGGTTTGAATCTTGGCTGTACCATGTGGTCTCTGTGAGCTGAGCTCCAGTGGCTCATCTGGAAAAGGGGCACAGTGGCCTCCACCTCATGGAGTTGTTCTGAAGAATAAATATCATGTATGTGAAAGTGCCCAGCACTTACACATGTGAATGTTCAGTAAATGTTGTTTGAATCTTATTTTGTTTATGGACTTAATGGTCTCACTTGCTTTAGGTAGATACAGTAGGTGCTCATTTAAAACATAGTGGTGGTGGTGAGAGTGGACAGGAGAGACCCAAACTCACCGAGTACAACTTTGATCACCAGAAACCTTTTTGCTGAGATACCGCTATTAGTGAATTTTATTTCTCCTGATAATTTTTTGAAATTTCTTAAAATTTACTGGGATTTTGATGGAAAAGAGAGAACATTGCTCAAAAAGTAATGAAACTTCAGCTTTAGTCATGGCTTCTGTGACTTAAAAGTCACTTTCCCTTCTAAGGACTCAGTTTCCTCCATTTATAAAGAAAGATTGTTTCAGTTTTTTTTTCTTATACCCTAAATTCATGGGGACAGTTGGCTTTTGATACTTTGCTAATTTGGAATGTTTTTTTTTTTTTAACCTAAAGTGAAAAGTTATGGGAGCAATTGCTAAGCCCAAGACTGTAAAAGCTTATCAAGGACAGAACTTCTCTTGAAAGTAAGGGAACACCCCTCAGCAATCAGGAGATCTGATTGATTGGGATAGATGTACAGATTGCTTTTATTCATTCTTTTGGACTGTGTGTGAGTATGTGTTCCATTTAAAGACTTTTCTGAAGCCGAAGCTCTTGTGCGATTTGCTGTGCATTAGCAGGACATGAATTATTAATTCTGCTTATACTTGATAATGAAGACCACAAACCGAGGCCTATTATTTGATGGTCTGATGCAGCCCTTTTTCTCCATGAAAATAGGCTTGCAAATTGTCATCAGGTCCCAGCTAATAGCCTTCTAAATAATACCTCTATCTGCTGCTACCTGAGATTTCTTTAATAAGGAATGACAGAGAGACGTAGAATCACAATATATAAGAGAAAGGTGAAAGAAGTGGATCTTTTTAGCTCAGGGAAGTGGAGTATCAGTGGTCCATGCTGTTTGTCATCAAAAACATGAAGGTCTCTCAAGTTAAGGTAGCATTAAGCTAGTTTATTTGTGACTTTGGGGTGGTAGGAGGCAAATTAGGACCAATTGGTGAGAGCTATAGGGAGACATAGTTTTCTCAATCCAGGTAATAACTTTCTGGCAATCTGAACTGCCAAAGAGGTAGCAAAATTTCTACCACTGTTTCCTATTCACAATCCTAGCTGGGGTAAAAAATTAGTCTTTTTGATAGAAGTTGGACTCTTTTCTGAAGTAGACTTACAGGGTGACAGTGACATAATTACCTCCCTACCACATTGGAAGCACTTCTAAGGCCAGGACCATGTCTTATTTGTGTCCTCAGCACCTAGCATAGGGTCTGATCATAGTAGAATCTCAGAGAATGTTTGTTGATTGACTGGCTGAGTGACTTGCATGGATGTGTGAAAAATATGCTTACAAGTAAACCAAAGATGCTTTTGGTCTCTAGATCAAGTTATCAAATTGGTTTCCATGTAACTACAGTGTCCCCCTTTTTCTTCAGGAGTTTCTAAGCATTTCACTCACAGCAATGTGCCCATTAACACCTTGTCATTTGAGGGGAAGCAAAAGAGTCCCATGAAAAAAAGATACTTTCACTCTAATATAGAAGAGAGAGAAAAAACATAGTTTTAATATTGGGTAAGCATTACTAGAGTAACATGCATGTAAGTTAGTACAAACCTGGCTACAAAGTCTGGAAGGAATTTCACTCAAATTTATATAGAAAAGTGGAAGAGGGAGCAGTTGAAAACTGCTATTATCTCCTTGAGAGACAAGAGGACATACCTTGTGATTGTCTCATGTATGCCTTGTGAGAGACCCCTGAGCTAAATTCAGATGTAAATGTTTGCAGTCCCAAGGGTGAGAAGGTCCCTGAACTTGCATTGTAAAATCAAATGTCAAGTTTTTTTTTTTGTCAGACCTGTGCATGTTCTCAAGGAAACCTCCAGAAGCGGGCATGTGGGTTGACAGCAGTCTCTTTCTTCAAAGAAAATGTTATCATTTTACCTTTACACCACCGGCACGATTGGGTGATGGCTGTTCTTCATGGGATTCTCAGACTTCCTGAGGGTTAATCCATTTGGGCAGTGAATCTTCTTCCCTGCAAAGATGTCACTCATAGAAGCTAGAAATTTGCCACTGATCAGTTTATTGGTCGATTCTCTAATTACTATTTTTAAATCATATAAAGTACTTTGAAAGAAACCTTTTTAAAAAAATAAGGTCAAGATAATATTGGAGGCCTAGGTAGGCTTCACCTAGAAGAAAAATGCAATCTCTTTCCCCACATACCCCATAGGGATGGCAATAGTTTTAGATACCATTGAGAAATGATGGGACACTTCAAAAATACAGTTTAGTTGGGAGCTTAAGAAGCTAATGAAGGCTCCCAGGGCCCCTGAGAAATACCCGGGCTAGTACCTGATAATGTAATTAAAGACACGTATAAATTTCCTATCGCTTCTGCCTGGCGTCTTGTGTGAGCCCTGGCTGCTCACCCTCTTTTATTGCTCTCTGGGATATGTAAAACCCCTCATGGGAATCTCTGAAACATTTTCCCTCAAGGATTCATACAGGCAGCTTTTGAGAGTAGTTTGTCAGGCCGGCTATCTCCCTTCTTCCGTTTTGGTATGGGGTGACTTGAGGGTGTCACCATAGTAATATTGCTTTTGAGCTACCCCGATTACCGTTTAATAAAAACAAACAAAAAAAAATCCAGCATCCTGTTTGGACAGGTTGTACGCTGTGACATTAGACCTTCTGGTATGCACAGTGGTTTTCACAGCTCACCCACCCCATTTAAGCAAGGTTAAAGGTCTCAGGAAGGCATTTGACTTGTGGCTCAAACTTGCCTTGACTGCTGGGTAAAGATAGGTCTTTGCTTGAACACTTAGGAGGTGCAATGTGCCAGCGAGGAGGAGTGAAGGAGCCGAAATCAGTTCATTACAGCCTTTGAGATGAAGAGGGCACCAAGAAGAAAGTAGACTGTGCCTTGAAGACTTTTCCTATGCCTTTTTGTTTTGTTTCACTTCTGCTCAGGAAGTAAAAAACGGTGTCTTGTGCTGTTTGTTTCAGACAGTAGAGGGAAGGAAAGAGCCAGTGTGGCTGGTCCTAGAGGAGAAGACTTCAGGAGCTGGGACTTTGCCTGGCGCTGTTCAGAGGAGAGCTTTGGGTCCAGAGACACAACAGTAGTAAATCATCTGAAGGCATTTATTAAAACATGTAGGGAGTTTCTATGTGTTAGACACTTTTGATTATGTTATCTCATTTAATTCTTACAGGAGCTTGGTGAGATGGGTGGTGGGAGTCCAATTTTCAGATGAAGAGTCTAAAGCTCCTAGTGGTTAAGGGGCTTACCTGGGTTCACAGTGCAGATTAAAGGAAGGGCTTGGATTTGGACTGAAGTTTCCTGGTTCCAAGCCCAGTGAGCTTGCTACTTCGGCACTGTCACCTAACACACTGCTGATCAAAAGAGCTAACTGTGCTGCTGTCTGTGAGACTTCTTTCCAAGGTCTGTTGGAAGAGAAGGGGTTCTGGGTTTTTCCATTAGGAGCCATAGAAATAACTCTAGAGTTGTTTCTCGATCTTAATGCCCAATTTGGTGCTGACCCATAGTAGGCACATAGTAGGCTTCTGAAAAATCTTGGTTGAAGTGAATGCAAGCATTCTATCTCAATATCCCCTTTGCCATTTCCATTTTGACCCAGAATCTGGCATTTTGTGTGATGACAACTACAGGTAACCTTTTTGACTATTCAAATCTGTTGTATTCATTCATGTTTAAAGTATATTTAATACATAATATGCTCCAAAAAGCCCTGTCCTTTCATAACTTGTAATATATAAGTAATAAGCCCAAAGGTATTTATGATATTAACATTTTACACCAAGCATACAAAGTCTCAAGCTAGGTGATTTCCTAACTAAACTGTCTAGGTAATCTCACTGAGTGCTGTATAACCTTCAGAATATTCTCAAAAGAAAATTAATTTTAGTTCACTTTAAGAAATAATTCTTTCACATCCAAAGCTTAAAATTTGTGTATAATTTTTGGCAAAACAGCATGTCTCAGAATTTTTTTATAACAACTTTACTGAGATATAATTGACATATCATAAAATTTACATAAGTATACAATTCAGAGGTCTTAAGTATATTCACATAGTTATGCACCCATCACTGCTATCTATTTCCAAAACTTTGTCATCACCCCGAAAAGAAACTCTGTATCCATAAGTAGTCATTCCCCGTTCTCCCTCTTCCCAGTCCCTGGAAACCTCTAATCTACCTTCAGTCTCTATGAATTTGCCTATTCTAAATATTCCATATAAGTAAAAGCATATAATATTTGTCTTTTCATGTCCGATATTTCACCCAACATCATGACTTCAGAGATCACCCGTGTTGTAGCATGTATCAGAACTTCGTTCCTTTCAGTGGCTGAATAATATTCCTTTGTATGGCTACTCCGTGTTTTATTTATCTATTCATCAGTTAATGGACATTTGGTCTGTTTCCACCGTTTGCATGCCCAGGAATTTATCCTAGATAAGCAAGGAGATGCACAAAGAGTGAGTTATAAGGATATTCATTGGGACCTTTTTTAGTAAAAGTGAAACCTGGAAATAACATGAGGCGTCAACATTAGGGCATTCGTCCAATTATGCGCTATCTATATGATGGAAAATTGCATAGCTCTTAAAATGGTATTGTAAAATAATTCACAATGCTGCAGAACAGTGCTAACAACATGTTAAAGTGATGAAAGGATACGAAACAGTGTGTTAAGTGTTATCTTATTTTTATCAAAAATGTATTTTATATACCTAGAAAAATACCTGAAAGCTTAAGTAACAGAAAATGGTGGTTATCACTAGATGGTAGGATTGCAGGGGGTTTGCTTTCTTCTTTTTTTATCTGTATTTTCTGAAATTTCCTCCATAATTTTTTATTGAGCACATAGCATGTGCCAGACACATGTGGTATACATGTGTTTTGTAATGAGAGACTGAAACAATTATGTTTAATAATGTTATTATTAAAAACAATCCAGAAGGGAGTGTATGTGACTATGTATTATGTACACACGTACACCAACTTCTAGAGACATAACAGGGTCTTACAAGTGGCATGATAGTGTCATATTTTAACTACAAATTGATTATGATTTCCTGATAATGACAAATATATCAGGCAAGAAAGATATGGAGTTACTTCTTGGGGGAGTGTTTCCATGTATTTCTGTTATCTCAGCAGAATGCCTCACTAGTTTTTCCCTACAGGAAGTGATTGGAAGTAGGATATGCAGTTTATTTCCGCTTCCATGGTCTTATATTTTGACATTTCCTGAACGACAGGATGTTTGAGAGCAAACAACTTGGATTGTATTGAAAAAAATTAATTATAGTCCCTCTTTTGCATGGTGACGGACCTTTATAAGAGGCCAAAGCTATTCATGGGGGGGAAAATGAAATGGTTAACAGGATGACAGTAACATAAAGGTCTCGGATCTGGAGAAAAGGACCTGATTATCAGCAAGGTGTAAACTCTTTCAGAAAGTGTTACTGCATTCCATGCCATTGTGATGTGGAGGAAATATAAATCTGTGTTCCATGTACATCATAAATATATATTCTAATAATAAACTACTCTTGCCTTAGGCTGCACTAGTACAAGCAAGCTTGTTCAGTTGTTTTGACTGACTTATCACATCAAGCCAATCACCAGAAAAGTCAGTCACAAAGAGTCAGAGTTGTTAGTGTGTCGACATGCAATCCGTTGTGATGGCATGTGTGGAGATGAAGCCAATTTGTTCAAACAGGAGCATGTATAGTTCCTCTTGGGCATACTTAAGTTACACTTGAGGGCTGGTTTTAGGGCAGGGTCATCGTTAAGGATTCTGAACAACTGGAATTCTAATCTCTGATTAGATTGAGATTAGATGGAAGCTTTCTAAGACTCAGGTTTTTGTTTTTGTCTTTTTAACTTTTTTATTGTATAGTATAACTCATATACAAAGCAAAGAAATAAAAAAATAATAGTTTTCAAAGCACTCTTCAACAAGTGGTTACAGGACAGATCCCAGAGTTTGTCATGGGCTACCATATGATCCTCTCAGATATTTCCTTCTAGCTGTTCTAGGATATAGGAGGCTAGAGGGCTTAAATACTTTTTTATCATCACAATCGACTTTTTTTTCCTTCTTTTTTAGTGAACAATAACATATATACAAAAAAAGCTATAAATTTCAAAGCACAGCACTACAATTAGTTGTAAAACACAATTAGTTGTAGAACCATGTCAGAGTTTCACATGGGTTACAATTTCACAATTTTAGGTTTTTACTTCTAGCTGCTCTAAAATATTGGAGACTAAAAGAGATATCAATTTAATGATTCAGCATTCATATTCATTTGCTAAATCCTACCTTCTCTGTATAATTCCACCATCACCTTTGATCTTTCCATCCCTCTATTTAGGGGTGTTTGGGCTATGGCAATTCTAAACTTTTGATATTGGAGGGGTCTGTCAGTAATATGGGGTAGGAAGATGGAACTATCTGATGTTCTGGAGAGGCTGGGCTAGGTTTCAGGACTTATCTGGACCAGGGACTCGGGAGGTTGTAGGTTTCTGGAAAGTTACTCTAGTGTATGGAACACTTATGGAACCTTATATATTGCCCTAGTGTTCTTTAGGATTGGCTGGAATGGTCCTGGTTGGGGTTGGCAGGCTATGATAGGTAGCAAGGTCTACCTGAAGCATGCATAAGAGCAACCTCCAGAGGAGCCTCTCGACTCTGTTTGAACTCTCTTTGCCACTGATACTTTATCAGTTACACTTCTTTTTCCTCTTTTGGTCAGGATGTAATTGTTGCTCCCACAGTGACAGGTCTGGATTCATCCCTGGGAGTCATCTCCCATGTTGCCAGGGAGACTTTCATCCCTGGACATCATGCCCCATGTAGGGGGGAGGGCAATGATTTCACTTGCAGAGTTGGACATAGAGAGACTGAGGCCACATCTGAGCAATAACAGAGATCCTCCAGAAGTAACTCTCAGGCATGCATATAGTTAGTCTGAGCTTCTTCGCTACCTACATAAGCTTCACAAGATTAAGCGTCATGATCAAGGGCATTCTAAGCCTCAATTTTTGAACCCATAAAATGAGGATAAGATCTATATCTTAGAGTGGTTTGAGAATTAAAGTAGATAATCCCTGCAATACGCTCAGCATATTGCCTGGTAAACTACATTGTAAAGAGCTTAATAAACATTGGTGCTTTTACTGAGTATGCAAGGGCATCTGAAGAGGAAAGTGGGGAAATTTCCTATTATTTTTCTTTTGTTCTCTTCAGAACATTTTCAAATTTACTTTTCCTTATTCTATGCATGAAATGGATTGTTAAATGGATTGTAGGCTCTAGAAATATTTTATAGCACAATGATAAACATAGGAACTACTGACATGCAACAAAACAAAACGCACAAAGACATGCAGCTCTCATACCCGACAAATCTTGTGCTAAACCATCTTGAAACCCTATCTATTTATAATCATCTAATTTTTACTTTTTTCCCCAGATTTTGGTCTTTCATAATAAACACCCTCATCTAGATTTTAATAGATTTGGCTTTTTAAATATAAGGCTTTGGTGGATTTTTTTGTATAATTATCCTTGGAATACCAGTTTATAGCAACACTACTCCCCTTCTAACTGGGGGCTTTACAAAACTTATTAGGAGTCTGGTTAAAGGAAGAGTATTTATCTCTGAATGGAGGACCCAGGTGGGGAGAATCTCCATTTGTGTGCTGAGATACCTTTTCTTTGACTGTATTCTTTTTTAAAAAGTATTTTTATTGATAAAACAACATACAAACATTCCATACATAGTATAGAATCAATGGCTCACAATATCATCACATAGCGCTGTGTATTAATCACTATGATCAATTTTTAGAACATTTGCATCACTCCAGAAAAAGAAATTAAAACGAAAAAAAAAAACCCTCATACATACCATACCCCTTAACCCTCCTTCTCATGGACCACTAGTATTTCCATCTACCCAATTTATTTTAACCTTTGTTCCCCCTATTATTTGTTTACTTTTTATCCATATTTTTTGCTCATCTGTCTATACACTAGATAAAGGGAATATCTTTGATTGTATTTTGATTGGCCTCTAAGTTCTAGACAGTTGAGGGTATTTTATAATGGAAACCCAGATAATATTTCTCAGTAAAATTTGTGACCCTAAAAACGTGGGAGGAATGTTCTTTCACTCCTTAAAAGGAACTAGCCATTGAAGTGCATGTAGTAAGTAATCCCATGATAAATAGCCCAGTGCTGCGGTGAATTGTTCCACTGGGTCAGGTATTGCCAATTTCTATCTAAAACATCTGATAATGTTCAACAATAGCCTAATATATATAGAAAGGCAAGTTTATGTTTTGAGAGAAAGCTAAAAAGACTGGAATGCACCTGATTGAGGTGTGAACAAAATTTTGACTTTGTGATTTGTATCTTTCCTAATTTGACAATCAGTTAATGGTTTATCCCTGATGGACTTTGAGGTGAAATTTCTTGGATTATGGTTTACAGTGAGCATTGATCGGGCTTTCATGTGGATGCTAGATGCCAGCTTTGATATTTGCATGTTTATATATAGATAACTTATAATTTCATTCAGAAAGAGTCCTGTCTATTAATGTGCTGGAGCTGCTCTCTACCAGATATACAATGACAGCATTGTACCTGGGGCCTTGAAGTCAAACCAACAGCACCCATTGGCTGTGTTATGTGATCTCAGTGTTCCTGTTTCTTAATATGTATAGTGGAAGGGGTAACAGCTACTTCAAAGGATTGCTATGAGGATTAAATATGGTAATGTCCACAAAGCACCTAGTATAATGCTCGTACACTACAGGAAATCAATGACAAGTTGATATTTCCACCTAAAGCTAGGCCCCCGCTTTGATGATCGATTGAAAAGACATCCAACAAGCGAGTAAGCTGTGTCTTTTTCCTGCAATTTGTTAAATCCTTTGGAGGCCCTAGGGCTTGTTGCAGTCAGGAGGAATGAGACTGAGCAGTGGAGACAACTTGCTCACAGAGAACTACTCACTGCACACTACAATGTTGTTATTCTTGGGTCACCAAAATGAAAACTTCTTAAAGGCGATAAGCAAATGCAGTCAGTGGTTGTAGATTTCTTTTGCTAGCAAACCACTGAAATTCTGTGCTTGACCTCTCTCTTTCTCTTTTGGGATATAGTCCATTAGATGAGCACCTGTTGAAACTTTTCTTGACCCTGGGGTCTCAATGAGCTCTGGACCCTAGGCTTTATAAACTTCATCTATGAATGGGCCATCAGTACCATTATAAAGGCTCACTAATGGCTGTTGAAAACCACAGGTTAATTATTGCATAAGGGTTGTATAATGTAATTTCAGGAACTAAATAATTTAAAAAATTAAAAGGCCATTTAACATATCTTTGACACAGAGCCAGAAAATAGAAGGCAGCCTTACTTTAATCATCTAACAGGGATTTAACAAATCCCTGCAACACATATCTCAAGCAGTTAGTGTATTATGATTATAGTGTTAAAGAATAACATTTCCTCAAGAGAAATGGAATTCAAGTAGTGAAAGCTAAAATTAAATACAAATAAGGGAGGGGTGGGATGCTGGGGGAGGAGTATGGGTAATGAGTACCTTATAAAGTAGAACTGATAGTATTCATAATTTGATAGCATTCATAATCTGATTTTAATTTCTATCCCAATGTATTTGCTTATAGGATTTCTTCCGCTTAATTGCCTTCTCTTTCATGCTCTCGTCCTTCAACTTAAGTTCCTTATATCCTATAAAACTTGACTTTAAATTCCCCTACGTCATTCTGTGCCCTTCCAGTACATACATACTCAGATTATATTTCAAGAAAATTCTATTTAATTGCAAGATGGCAAAAACCCTCCATTATATTAGAACTTCATTCAAACAAATGCCTACCACAGAGCCTAGAGGCTTTTGATGTAGCCTTGCTAAGCTGGGCACTATATATGCCAACAGAGATGAAGGGATAGGGAAGATTGGACAAAAGGGGCTATTTTGCTGATTCCAGGGCAGTGGTGTTTCTGCATAACTGCCTCTGTGATCTTCTGATGTAATTGTATTGGAAAGCAATACAAGTGGAATCTATAAGTATTGAAAGGCCCAGAGTAAAAGCACCGTCAGAATAAAATTGAAAAAAGATACTCTTAACCTTTTGTAGGTTTTTCAATTTGTTGAAAAGGTAATTAGGGAAGGGCTTTGATAGACGCATATAAACATTCACACACACACAGGTATTTCTAAACTTAGAATAGAAGACTGTGAAAGCTTTGTAAACAAAGTTCAGCTATCTTTAAGTAAGTGATAGCTCTGGTAGAGACACTTTTGGTGTCTGACTTAGCAGAAGATGGATATGATCTTAGGTCATCTGGGGAAAGGAACGGTGGCAGCAGCTGCTGGCAAATCTACTTGAGATTCTCTGACCTACTCGGAGTCAGATTGTCAAGCGATTGGGTCATCCTCCCTCCACCATGCCTCCTGCCTCTGAGCAGGTCATCTCCCAGTTTTGACCCTGTCCTCTGCATGTTCCCTTCTGCCTGCCATGACTTGCCCAAGGTCACATGATGAGTTAATGGCAGAGCCAGGTCTCATGCTTAGGGGCATAGTTGTGACAGCATATTTGACGTTCTCAGGAAATGCTTGCTGACTGGTACCACAAGGGCAACTCCTTGTTAATTCAATTGTTGGCTAAGCCATAAAGGACTATTAAGAATATCTGTTGCAGTTTAAATGGAAAGCAGGCAAAATTATTTGACTTTCATTCTAGGTAAGAGAAGGATGATGTATGTAAACAGTAGATTCTAAACAGTGTCTCTATGGTCCATTATCTTTCAGGAGCAAAAGTAGGCAAATCCAAACAGAAACTAAGGGCTGTTTTGTTCAGTAGCACCTAGAAACTACTTGAGTCAAAGTCCAGATTTAAAAGGTTGTTACGTAGGTCAAGCTAGAGATTAGGAAAGGTGGCAGATGAAATCAAGTCAGGGTCTGGCACCAGTTACAAAAGGAAGCAGGCCATTGGGTTGTGTTTACAGAGGAAAGAGAATGGATTGCAAGATTGTTATCACTGGCATCGTGGTGGGGGAGGGAAGAGACCCTCATTTGAAGCCTTGGCCCCCAGACTAAAGGATTGCAGAGGGCTTTGAGGTCTCCCACATAATTGGCCATACATTCCACAGGAAGAAGCCCTGCCTCTGGCTGCATCCCTTGCCTTGAAGAAATGGAAAAGGGGAAGGGGTCAGGGGAGTGGGGTGGACTTCTGGCATCCTGTGAAGACCTTTCTAAACCATCTCCAGATTTTTCCAGCCTACGTTTCAGGCTTTATGTTGAAAACGAGCAGATCTTTAAAGTCTCAGCTAGCAATTTGGGGAAGAGTTTCTTTTACCAGTGCAAGTAAGCAGTGGCATATGGAGTTTGTACAAACTGGTTTTTTTGGAGCTGAGTGATCTCCCTGTCCTTTGCTGGAAATGTTTTGTGTTTGCAGCAAAGGCTGCCACTGACCTTAGACGGAGGTAAAAAGGGACTTAGTTCTTAATCCTTTGGGGATCCAGAGTGAAAAATAGGCAGTACAATTTGACTAGCCAGGAGCCTTGAGTGTAGCTCACCCTGGTGAAACACACATGATGATCAACATGAAAACAAACAGCTAAGTTAAGTAGTTTTCATCAGTATCCAATTAGTAGGTGATTTGGTTGCTAAATGCACTTGCTAATTCATTAACAATTAGGTAAATTAAATTTAAGGGAAATGATTTAAATTTGACAATAACGTGCTGCATGTAATAATTTTAACTTTATAGATTTAATCTGTTTGCTGCTTTCCCTCCCTCCTACCCTCCTTTCAAATTGTACACAGCACACAGGCAATTAGAGCACGTAGAATAGATTGTTTTTCTCACTTAAATTATCTCTTCTCTCTGGAAATCGGTCCTCCAGTGGAGCATGTCTGTCTGTGTCTAGATGAGTGTCAGCGACAAATGGTGCATATGCACATAACAGTGATGGAGATTGTTAGTGCGCTGAGAGAGCAGGAAAAAACTCTTGTGATACTGGGAGGGATTCAGGAAGGCATTTTAGAATTTGGAGGGGCTTAAGGCTTGATTCCGCTGATGATATTGAATTGCAGCATGACCAAATGATTAAAAAACTCGCCTTTTTTTTTTAAGTATGGCAGGGCAAAGATGTTCTCAAATGATTGCAAATTGGTTAATGACTTTCAAAGAGCCTAATACTTGCTGCAAAGAAGTAACTTTGCTAAACAATTGGTTATATTTCGAAAACAGCAATACAGACCAAGTCAAGATATATGGAGCTGGAAAGCGGATGCTACAATTTTTTTAAAATCTCAGAATAAGCTCTGCAGTTCAGGGTGATGCTTTGAGGAGTTCTCCGTCAATTTATTTTAACTGTTTCAGCATTGCTGTCAAATTATTATGATAGCTGCAACACATTCCTCTTATAACACTTTGGGTTATTTTCATTGTCCTTCTGATTTTTTTTTTCTCATCCTTGGAGAGAAAACATTTTTCCTGCAAAAAACAACCAGCTTTTACCGCGGGAGATCACATTGTATAATTTTTCTTTGTTCTCAAATAGAAGATTGAATTGGCAAAGGTAGACAGGTAGGCAAAACAAACCTGTTGTCCCTTCACTTAAAAAAAATCAATAATCAAATGGGGAAGTTTGTTATTGTAATCTATTCGGTATGTATAGCTGAAAGCAATAAAATGTAGCCTGTAGGTCTTTGACCTTTACTATGGGACAGGGGTGGGAAGAGGAGGGGATGGGCAGTGGAGGGGTAGGTTATGTGGCCCCATTTTCAACTCATATTAATAGATTGTTGAAAGTTCAAGTGAATGTTGTCGAGGTTTAGTGAGTGAAAAATTATTTACTAGTGTCTGCAAAGTATAAGAAGAGACCATTCCCTGCTAGCTTCCATCAGGATATCTGATTTTCTATCTCATGAGGATCAGATTACCATTTACCTCAAAGTCAGCTTCTGTGCTCATAAAAGTTGTGTTTATTTTCTCCCTCAGATGTGTGGTCATAAACACTGGGATAGAAGTATCATTGGATTTTTGTCCTCCTTTCACGGTGCTTTCTCTTAGTGGACTTGTCTTACTTTCTTCCTTTCCTTTATATTCGATTTTAGGGCATTGTATAGAAAAAAAATCTTCTTAAAAATAAAAGGTGGCTGTTGTTTATCTTTTAAATGGTTTAAAATACGAAAAAAGGAAAAGGTTTTAAGTGAAGAAAGTCAACAATAGCTCATTCAAAAATTGATAAATATTCTCATAAGGATTGCATTTTTTTTTTTTGAAAAAGGTCTGTTCATCGGGCTTCCTTATTATTTTTGTTCATCACCTCTCTCAATTAATCGTTTGACTGATGCACCTCCCACTGTCAATAATTTTTCAATTTGCCTTTGATGTCATAGAGGGTCACTGAGTTGCTTGATTTTTACATTTGTAGAGTTGTGATGGCTTGGAGTTATATACCCCACAGAGAAACATATTCTTAATTTTAATCCATTACTGTGACTTTATACTAACTGTTAATGGGACCTTTTTTCTTTTAATTTTTATTCTAGTAGTAACTTATATACGACCTAAAATTTCCCCGTTTAACCACATTCACATTTATAATTCAGTGCTATTAAATATTTGTCCTTTTGTGTCTGGCTTATTTCATTTAACATGATGTCTTCAAAATAGCACTTTTTGATGAGGGATGGGCCTTAATCCCATATGGGGAGCAACCAAAAGCTGAAAGTCAATGGAATCCATAAAAGAAAGGAGAAGATACTGTCATGTGCATTGCCATCTGATAGAAAACCTAGGAACCCCAAAGATTGCCAGCCAACTGGATGATGCTGACCCCTGGAGAAAGCAAGCCTTCTAGTCTCTGAAACCAGTGACCCAGTACATTCCTGTTGTTAAGCCAAGCCATTGTATGAAATTTGTTTTAGCAGCCAGGAAACAAAAACACGTTTGTTACGCATTATCCAGCACAGCCAACTGTGCTTTGTAGAAGCTGGGATTCTTTACATAGGAGGAACCCTACAAAGCCATGGATGGAAATTTGGGTAAATTTCCTTATCTCCAGGGATAGAGATGGAGGTAGGGAAACAAAGCACTTAACCATATGGACATAATTTACTAGTGATATATCTTGGTTTCCTCAGTTTTAAAATCTCTTTCCTAGATGTACTCTGTTTCTTTCTGTTGGATTCAGCCCAATGATGCAATCGTAATTCCATGATCCAATGAACACGTTTTTAAAATTTTATAATCCTCCATTTTCTCTATTTTTTTGATATACTCCCATTTTCCTACATTTTCCCCATAGACATTTGATTTGTTTAGTTTTCCAGCATTGCCCACTTCTCCAGCAGTTTATAAATTCTAAGTTTGCTGCATGGATTGGGAGCCTTATTAGTGATGAGAGATAAATAAATGTACTGTGTCTTATTCATTATTCTTACTAAATAGAACACCTTTTCTTTTCTTTTTTTTTTTTTTTTTTAATATGGGCAGGCTTTGGAAATCAAACCCGGTCTCCGTCATGGCAGGCAAGAATTCTGCCACTGAGCCACTGTGGCACCGCCCTAAATAGGACAACTTTTAACTTGATCCACATCTCCCTAACTTTGCTATTAGCCCCTCTCTAACTTCGACAGCCATGCACATATTTTAGCTGTGTATCTAGTAAGCCAGACTAGTAGCACATCCTTTCTCATCTTATAAATCCGAGATGTGTGAAAATAACCAAAGAGTTTGCAACAGGCTGACCTATACTATCAGTTACTGAAGTGTGTATGCAGAAGAGGAGATAACATCAGGAACATGTTTTGCATGAGGAAAAGCCAGTAAGGCCAGCATAATTGAACTGTCTAGGCCAAGTTCTTTTCAGAAGCACCATTTTTTTGGTCTTTGCTCCAGAGGTGAATCACTTAATTTCTGTCTATTGACAGTGCGGAGTTGGATCTCTCTAATAATGACCGTATTGTACTCTTGTAATATTATCTTAGAGCTTAAAATAGTACCTTCACAAACATCACATATAATTTCCAAAATGCAAGTAGAGAAGAAATACTACTTAAAATCTTTTTCTGATTAGAGAGGCAGTACATGTATTATAAAAGAAAATTGGAAAATGCTGAAGAGTATAAAAAGAAAAGAAAAATCACCCATAATTCCACCCAAAGACAACAATGTTATTATGTTGCTGTATTTCCCTCCAGCCTTTTTTCTTTGTGCCTGTGAGTCTGTATTACTTTTCATTATATCATATATACTGCTTTGAAACCCATTTTCCCACTATTTATTTATTGTGAACGTTCTATTTCACTAAATATATTTCTAAACCCTCATTTATTAATGGCTGCATAATTTCCCTTGTATGGGTATAGTATAATTTATTTTTATATAATCTCCTATTTAGATTATTTCTGACTTTTGCTGTTAGAGCTCGTGCTATGATTCCTATTCTGTGACATAAATATTGGGTGCATTTCTTTCTTTTGTCTGTTTGTTTACTTTTTTTAACTTTTTTTTTTACTATGAAATATATATACAAAAAAATAATACATTTCCAAGTACATTTTAACAGGTAGTTATAGAACAGATTTTAAAGTTTGATATGGGTTACAGTTCCATGATTTTTCATTTTTTCTTCTAGCTGCTCCAAGACACTGGAGCTGAGCAAAAATATCAATATAATGATTGAGCAGTCATATTCATTTGCTAAATCCTATCTTCTCTGTTATACTCCTCCTTCTCTTTAAGTAACAACATACAATAAAAGCAATATATTTTAAAGTACATCACAACAATTTGTTGTAGAACAGATTTCAGAGTTTAGTATGGGTTATAATTCCACAATTTTAGGTCTTTACTTCTAGCTACTCTAAGATACTGGAGACTAGAGGAACTACCAATGTAATGCTTCCACAGTCATATTCATTTGTTAAAACTTACCTTCTCTGTACAGTTCCACCATCTCTTTTGATCTTTCTATCCCTCTCTTTAGGGCTATTTGAGCTATGGCCATTCTAACTTTTTCATGTTGGAAGGGGCTGTCAGTAATACTGGGTAGGGAGATGGAACTACTGATGTTCTGGAGAGGCTGAACCCTCTAGGTTTCAGGACTTATCTGGCCCAGGGACCCATCTGGCGGTTGAGGTTTCTGGAAAGTTACCCTAGTGCATGGAACCTTTGAAGAATCTCATATAAAGCCCTAGGTGTTCTTTAGGGTTTGGCAGGAATGGTTTTGGTTGGGGTTTGACAAACTATGATAGGTAGCTGTGCCTAGCTGAAGCTTGCAAAAGAGTGACCTCCAGAGTAGCCTCTTGACTCTATTTGAACTCTCTCAGCCACTGATAACCTTACTTGCTATACTTCTTTCCCCCCTTTTGGTCAGGATGGCATTGTTGATCCCATGGTGCCAGGGGTAGGTCATCCTTGGAAGTCTTCTTCCATGCCACCAGGGAGAATTTTACCCCTGGATGTCATGTCTTTGGGTGCATTTCTGCTTCATTTATCAGGCTGAATTCATAGAATTTCAGAACTTCTGGGTCAAAAAAGATGGGCAAAGATGTAAAAATTCTTCGATGTATTTTCCAAAATGCAGTTTGGCGGCATTGTTTCTGTTTAGTCTCACCAGCAGTGAGTGAGTAGAGAACAGTCAGAATTATCTCTATTTTGCAGTTGCAAAAGCTCAGGTCTAGAGAGATTCGAGGCTTGCCCAGGATCACATGAGAGATGTGACTTGTCCTTTGGTTTTTCTGTATCTGGTTCTATACTCTTTCTTCTACCATTGTTGTAGTAAAGTTTAGCAACAGGTCTATAGTGATTTAGCTGTGCTATGCATGAAGGAAAACTTAAGCTATGGCCTTAGAATAAATTTATTTCTATTGTTATTTAAAAACTCTTATGTGTTTGGAATTTGATAAATTGTGAGAACTAAAAACGAATGCATGTCTCACTTCCCAAAGGCATTCTTTTATATTTTCAATGTGTTTTCTGACTTGCCCCTAAAATATCCACTACCAAGGTTATGTTTAACTAAGAAGTAATAGCCTAAAGTGATTTTGTTGTGGCTTTTTGGTCACCAAAAGCTGGTTTACACTATTATTCTCTATTAAGTAATGGTCTTTCAATTCAGCATCAAGCCATAGAAAAGATTACTTCTGTCAGGATTATACTGGCTTTTAAACCGTAATAAGTAACTCTTAACACTTACAAAATGAGTGGAAACTTTTGTTGGCCCTCATTTTTGGTGGTGGAAGGAATAACAACCCTGATTTTTATTTTGAAACTCTAGAATGAGATGGGGTATAGCAGTTTAAAGATGGTTTCTTTAAAAAGAACATAACCAAACCAAATGGGGGAAGTAAAGCAAAAAACTTCCCCCCAAACAAAACAAAACAATTCTGCCAAAAGGTCTATCTGCATCAGTAGTCTTCATTTCTTCCCCATAGCATTTAATCAATTCTTAGAACACCTAGGTACCAGGGTATTTGTCTGAGTATAGCCCATTCACAACTTTCAGGTCACCAGGGAACCTTTTCTGGACTCTGCTGCAGGCCTCTTGTTCTTTGCCTTTGAGAATCAATATGATAACATTGTGTTGTTTGTGGATGCCCAGGTAGATAGGAAATGAATCAGAACTAGAACATTTAGATTGTAAAAGCCAGGATAAGGTTTTATCTTATTTGAGACTGTGTTTTCCCCAAGTATTACCCCATCCTCAAAGTCCCCCTAAGTGTTTTATAGATACCCTTGCTTCTGAGGTTAAGAGTGCATTGCTAGAAGCTTCCTTTTGTATTTTGATATGGCTTTGGAGGGAAAAAAGCCCTGAAGTGTTAACAGGGTCTGTACTCTGTTTTAGGCCTTTGCCATTGTTATTTCAGATCATGCTGTCTTAATGAAATGGGAGTTTATGTATTATGAATTTTGTTGTGTTTGACAAAAAATTATAGATGCCTAGGAATTTGTGATCATGTTATAGTAATTGCCTAAAATGTGGTGTTAGTGTTCCTCAATTTTATGTTGATTGAGCAACCTTTGGTGTAGATGGTAAATATCAGTAGCTTTAGAAATAATCTAAATGGCCTAATAATGTTTCTGAGTATAGCAGTTCTTCAATGTTTCAGGAAATGACCATTTTTTATCAAGGTGTTTATACTGAATTCAGATAGTGATAATAAGGTGGGTCTTTGTTTACCATTTTCAGATAGCATGGACTACATTTTAAATGTATGCATTTGCAGAAGTTAGATTCTCAAGAATGTCCATATTACTGATGAAATCTTGAGGCAGACATTGATTAATGGGTTCATTCAATCCACAAGTATTTATTGAGAATCCATAAAGTGCTAGGCACACTATACTAGGTACTGGGAGGGTGATAAAAGATAGAAATTCTCTCCTTAAAGAGGCTCACAGTCTGGTTGACAAGAGTGCTGTGCACATGCTATCTCCTTTTGAGCTGAGTCTGGATGATGGAGAGGCTATTGATAAAAAGATATGAGAGACTGGGACATCCACTGTAAGTTGATGTAATGGCCTGAGCAAAATGTTGTAGGCAGGAAAAAATGAGCTTTTTGGATGCCAAAACTATTTGGGCTGGAATAAAAGGGAGTAGTGTAGTGGGAGAGGAGGTTGAAAAGGCAGGCAAGAGACAGAATGCCCTCATTTCCATTTCCCAGCTGTTTTCTAGGGCTGTATGCCTAGAACTTAATACATATGAATAACTTAAAAAAAAAACAAAACTTGTCTAATTTAAAGTTACATCTCAAGACCAAAATCTTGAGTTAACCTGTGCAACATGTGTCATTGTAAAAATAACCCTTCAGGGTGTCCTCCTTTAAACAGCCCCCTCTGAAATCTGTATACATCATGTGGGCCACCCAACGAGGCCAGTTGAAAACGAGAGACTTGGATCAGAAAATTTTGCCAGAGTGGTTAACATCTCCTTGGATCGAGTTGACTGGTTGTGTGATTTCAGACTCACTGCTCTCTAGTTAAGTGATTTCTGGGGGTGGGGGTAGGGTTGTAAATAAATGCCACTGCTCAAATGATCCCCTATATGAACCCTTAATATGAGACCCGCCACTCGCCAGGGACAGCCCAGAATCTGCCCTGACACATTATCTGTTTTTCTCTTGTTCTCTCTTGGCCACTGCCTGCAACTTTCATGGTTTTTTAAATGAAAGACTCTAGAACATTACCCTTCAAATTGATATTCTAACCTGAACTTATGATGCTTTGTGTTAATGACAAGGAACCAGAGGTATAGGTGATTGCAAATGGCAGATGATGAATAACTCATTTATATGTGATTTAGAAGGTCTGTTTATACTTACATTTGACTATGGGTGAGTCTGTTTTCGAAATTCACTTTCAAGCTAAATAATGAAGTCATACAGTAAAGGTCTGACTTGAGCTGCTGAGAGGCTAGCCTAATTTCCTGCAACCCGTTCCATGCTGGGTAGAGAATAAAAACATTGCCTGTTGTCCAACCTATTACATAGCATCATACTAAGTGCTACTGACATGTGTAACTGAAATATTTTATTCTGTGGCTTACAGCTATTTCCTTAGTTTGTCCTCAATAAATATGAAAGGGACCAGGATCAGAGAACTTGAAAAGAAAAAAAGATAGTTATGTATAGGGAACTGTAGCAAACGAAATAGCATAAAATGGAAGGATTAGAGTACAATGACAAACAAATCTTTAAAAAACTGCATGAAATAAAGGGGTTGAGGCAAAACCAAGATAACCTAACATTTAATGCTCAAGAAGTTATTGGTCAACTCCACCAGAAAAGTTTACACAGAAGGAGAAAAAGGATAGTTTTTTTTTAATAAATAAATGGGATGGTTTATTACTCTCAAAGTACAAGTATAAGAGATTGGGGGAGGGACAAATGTCTAAAGAACATGGATGGAATGGAAGGATTGTCAAATCATTCTTGAAAAAGCAAATGAGAATAAACTCATTCCTCAACTGAAGCTTTAGGATTAAAAGTAAGAATGTGTTATTTGCATTTTAGTTTTTTTTTTTTTTTTTTTTTTGGTACAGGTTGAATTCCAGGTAAACCTCGGGAGCTCTCCTTAGGCAACATAAAAAATAATCAGAACTGGATCATCTCTGTGCTTTCTAAGAGTCTTCTTTGGACGAGCAGGGTTTAGTTTGAACTAGTCCCCATTTAGTAAGCTATTGTTGATTTAACTTTCATGAATGTGTCTAACCCTGTTTGGGGGTAAGCTGTGTATTTTCATTACATTAGCACCTCTTGGTTTGGGTCATGTAATGAGTTCCATATATTTAAACCAGCTCTTCCCCCTGCCCCTTTTAATTCGTTTTAAGATTATCTTTGTTTAGTTTCAAAAGTCTTCCTTATCTCTACTGTGTTAGGATTTGGTAAATGAGTTCCGTTCACCTCATCCATTTCCATTATTATTTGACAGACCGATCACATCCATTCTCAACCTGCATCTGTTCAGAATAGAGTACCCCAGTTTGCAATCTGCCCTCAGAGAGCAGCTATCTTTCAGATGGTTGATTCTGTCTCCTCAGTTGTGAATCCAGAAAAGTGTGTTGTAACGTAGGTATAGCACCTTGCTTGTACCCCTGAGTGCCATTCTCTTCATTTTTAATACTCTGTGGATCATTTGCATCTCAGCCACATTCTTTGGATTTTATGGGTGAACATACACAGTGGAACTGGCTTAGTACTACCTGCACAGTTCATTGCCTGGCCTGCCTGGGAGCCTGCAGAGTTGTCTGTGATATTTGTTCACTGGCAAAAGAATGGCAAAGAGTAGTGTTTATGCCTCACACCATTTTTTAATTCATTAGTCTTGCATTTTACTTTCGAAGTAAACTTCTGGGATGGCAGCCTGCCAGGGCCCATTAACCAAAGTTTAGAAGAATATGCGGTTGAGGTTCCAGCAATGTGTTACCTGTGCAATTCCTGCCAGTTAGATGACATTCACTAGGGCTACTTTATGAGGGTATAAAAACTTCTTAGCAAATTCAGCTTTTTATTAGGCGCTGCATAGCCTCTATTTCAGGAAGACAGTCTGTACCAGGAAATATAAGGGAAAGGAAAGACTTTTAAGCTCTCTCTCCGGGTGCCTTTTAAACATGTAAGCTAGCCATCTTGGCAGTCAGCACTAAGTGAGGGAAGTAGCCGTCATTCAGAAGATAGTTTTAACATCTGTGATTTGAAGATACAAAGTGAAGCAGTGTAGTAGGAAATGTTCCAGCTCCAGGGTATTTAGGTCAGGTATGTTTCTGCCGGCACTGGTGCTGTTCCTTGCCTTAGACTGCAAACCACTTAGAATCAGTGGCTCTAGGGGCCTCTTACAGCAGCCATAGTTAAGCCCATGCAGCAAAAATAGAAGTGAAGGAAAAAAAGATGCAGGCTTTGAAGCCAATCGGCAAATGTTCTGTTGAAGTAGTCCAGGCCCACCTAAGTTGTGAAAACTTAGAAACAGCTTACCTTCCTTTCCTCCCACCTCTGTTCCCCTCAGTCCTCATCCTTCTGAAGGTCTCACCAAAAGCCTAAAGCGAAACAGGAGCGAGATAATCATGGTTGCATAGAAGGAGAAATCATTCCGGTATTTTAGTTGCTCCCTCCTCCTAGTCCAGCACTAATTGTTGACCGAATAGCTTGTGCTCCAAAGGACTATGAATTATACTAACAAAAGCAGGTATGTGTCTAAATAATATTAAGTGTTTTAGTGACATTGAGATACCCAGAGAAGTTAGGATGTCTGATGGAAGTAGGTTTGTTCTGCAAGAAGCTACATTTGCATCTTTTAGTATCACCTTGACATTTATATACCAAAAGAGAATTTCTGAACCTCAGAGGAAAGAAAGACATAAAACAGAAAATTGCATTTTTTTTCTTCCTATAGTGTTTCCTGGAAGTCTTTCAGGAAAATGTTGTATGATATGATAGGAGACATTTAGTGTGAAAAGTAACCTGCTATTACCTTCAAGTTCCTTGGGTATTAAGCAGGTTGAATCCAGTTTAAGGCCATACTTGTATCTTGTTTGGCATCTTTGTTGACCCCTATGGAAATGATTACATGTATGGACCCCATTTTCGCCATTTATGAGTTTCTTTCTTAATATGAGGTAATACAATTCTACTTTCTGTGTACTCTGAAGTTGTACTACTTGAGAATTGTGAATTGCCATGATGTACCACCTAATCATTTCTTTCATTCTACATTGTGTGTACCTAAATATGTATGATCTCTAGTCTGGTGTATTTAATCAAGAACTTCATGTTTTCAAAGGAAAATTCTTTGGGGTTGCCAGTTTGTGGTGATGGTTGATCATTTGCTTGGAATCATCTGTAGGAAAAGGACGGTACATTGAACAAACATTTATCGTGTACCTGTTGTGGGAGATAGGCAAAGCACTTTGCACAATGCCACTCATATAAGAGGGTCTTAACTTGGGCAGCAGTGGTGGAGGTAGAGGAAAGCTGGCGATGGGTGTGAGAAACATTGGGGAAAAGAGGGACTTAGTGATTGGTTGGATAAGGATAAGTGAGAGGAAGGAATGAGAGAGTTTTGAGTCTTCAGAGCTACTAGTAACTGGGAAGGAGCATGGTGATGCCATATGTAGAAATAAGGAAGTCCGTTGAAGCAATAAGGGCTGTGGGGTGACCACGGGAGGAGGGAAATGATGAATTACACTTTGACCATGTTGAGATTGTGATATGGGAGACCCATGTATGGGGAGATGTTCAAGGAGGAGTTGGAAATATAAACCTGAAGCTCTGAGACTTACAAAAGAGATCCAGGAGTTATCAACATAAGGAATCATAATTGAAATCATAAGAATGGGAAGGTTTACCGAAGAATAGTTTTTAGGAAAAGATCCAGCAAAGGAATGGTCAGGGAATCATAATGAGAACCTTGAGGGTATGTAGGCATGCAAGGCAGAATAACTGAGGAAGATGCTATTGTCAGATACTACAGAGGGGTAGAAAAGGATGGAGGGTGGACGTGGCCATTACACGCAACAACTCTGAAGTCACTGGCGACATTCAAGAACCAAGTTTTGTTAGAGTGTTGAGCATGAAAGCCACATTGATTGGAGTTGAGGAAGTAAGTATTGATTCTTTTTTAAAAATATTTGAAGGTGGAAAGGAAGAGAGTCTGTTAGCTTGAGATGGCAACCTGCTATCATCTTCAAGTTAAGAAAAGATTAGGTGAAGCGACATTAAGGAGACACAGATGTTGAGACACAGAGGCAGGGCATCATAGGAAGTCATCTCTAATGTCATCAATTTTGTCAGGTAAAGTAAAGAGAAATTTCATTTTCTAAGAATGAACAGGACAGGCTTATGATAAGGACTTGGGAGGAGTGGAAAGTGGGAAAGGTTTAGATTGGCTGCTCTGGGAAATGACAGGGAGTCAACAAGCTATGAAGAAAAGGTTCAGTTAAGGTTAAGCTATATTGTGAATTTCCACTATCCAAATGGCAAAATATCACATCTCTCTCCAGTAACACTTGGCACCCTGGGAATGGGAGCAGAGAAATAAATGCTTTGGAAACTTGAAAATTCAGGATAGAGGAAGGTCAAGGCAGTAAGGTCTTTTGGGGGACTACCAAGAGCATTGAACATTTGGAATAAGAAAATAGATAAATCAAATCACACATTCTTTGACCATTCTCTTTGCAGCCTATGAAATAAATTATCCTTCAAAATGCAGTTTGAAAATAACAAGATGATTTTATCCCCTATACCCCCTAACTTTTGCCGCTAAGTGATGATGGCTATGTCGTCACTAAAGAAATCCTAGTTGAGTTTCCATGTGTGAGAATGCATTGAAGCCAGATGAAGTGTAAAGTTATAATTTCTGCAGTTACATAGGACTCAGAACCAAAAAGAAAGTCACTCTCCTCCCCCACCCTTTGGAAAGTCATGTTGATATTCTGTACTTGTTATTAAAGCCGGCTGTGCCACTCAAGCTTGAAATGTGTTTGGGTTGCCATGGTTTGTGTCGATATTCTTCCCCATCGTGATTATAGTTGCTTGTGTTCACCGAACCTCAACAAGTGTGACTTAATGTAGAACCCAAAGAAGGATGCATGAAACATCTGTTAGCACTAGATTCTATGTATGCTTTTAATGAAGTTATACTTGTGGCATTTACTATTGCTTATTAGGGTTGATTTTGAGAAGCAGTCCTTCCAAAGATCATTATTTCTTCCTGGGCAGTATGCATCTGGTCTAAGATAACATTTTTGGTGAGTGACACAAAAGGTTATTAAATCTAAACTATATTTTCTGAGATGTAATGTCACGTTTACCTCTAGAGACACCCAATTTCCTACTATTACTCTTCCTTTTCGAGTTTTTAACGTGTGAAAGAAAATAATGGGAATGAGGATGGATAAATGTGGATAGTACTGAATACTGGCAGAAGAGTTGAACTCAGGAAAAGGAACTAGGAAAACCAGGCCTAACTTCATCTCCATTCCACTGCGAATCTCAGATAGCTGTTTCAAGAGGCTTTTTAGGTTTCTTATAACTTGCACATGTGTGTTATTAAACCTTGTCTCTTCCCCCATAGTTATTAGCCATAAAACCCTTTACAAACCTCAGAAGTATTTCTGGGTTTAAGTAGAGATGATGGGGAGGGGGAGAAACTATATAGCTCTGTTCTGCTTGGCCTAAGAGGTGAGAAAACCTGAGTCAAAGAAGGGGTATTGGCAGCAAAGAAGGAGGGCTGGGGTAGGGACATGCCAGCACCTAAGCCCCTTTGAAGAGAAAGATGAAGGTTGATTTTGAGTGATTCTGTGAAGAGCACAGGAGAGAGTCCTTTTTCGAATGGCACCTTCTTCTGGAGGGTTTCTCTTTTCCCCCCAGCTGGAACTCATCTTCCCTTGTTCTTGGACTTTACCTGTACCCCTTTGGAGGGACTTATTATTTAGAATCTCCTACTCCTTGTTGTTGTTGCATTTTAGAAGCTAGCTGTAAACATAATTTATCTCCCCAACTAGAGCAGGCGCTCCTTGAGGAGAGATATGGTGACTTGCTCTTTGTCCCTCCTAAAGCATCTGCTCCAATGCCTTGCCCGTAGTGACTAGTTCATTTTTTTGGTAATTTTATCACTTTTTTATTGTATAATCTAACATACATACAAAGCAAAGAAAGAAAAAAGCGATCGTTTTCAAAGCACTCTTCAACAAGTAGTTACAGGACAGATTCCAGAGTTTGTCATGGGCTACTATACTGCCATCCCAGATCTTTCCTTCTAGCTGCTCCAGAACATAGGAGGCTAGAAGGAATACATTTTTTTTTTATCATCACAATCAATTTTTTTTCTTTTTTGTGAAAAATTACATATAAACAAAAAAGCAATTCATTTCAAAGCACAGTACCACAATTAGTTGTAGAATAGATTTCAGAGTTTGGTATGGGTTATAATTCCATAATTTTAGGTTTTTCCTTCTGGCTGCTCTAAGATACTGGAGACTAAAGGAAATATCAATCTAATGATTCAGCAATCATGTTCGTTTATTAGATCCTACCTTCTCTGTATAGCTCCACCATCACCTTTGATCTTTGTATCCCACTCTTTAGGGGTATTGGGGCTACGGCCATTCTTTTTTGTATTACAGAAGTTGTGGGTTTACAGAAAAATCATGTATAAAATACAAGACTCCCATATACCACACTATTATCAATACCTTGCATTGGTGTGGAACATTTGTTACAGTTGATGAAAGCACATTTTTGTAATTGTCCTATTACCTGCAGTCCACAATTTAACTTAGGGTTCACCTTGTGTTGTGCAGTGACTACAAATTTTGACTGAATGAACAAGTGACTGTAGGTTCCAGTATGCCATTTTCCCCATTGATTACATGAGTATTTTTTGAGCCCTACCACTCTGGGGATAGAGGGGATTTTTGACATAGAGACCTGTCTCCTGGATCTGTTTATCTAAGTGGGAAGATTAAATACCAGAGGCCATTCATTCTATTTGTGATTGCCTTGGCCTCATACAGTTCTGTGCTAGCTGTGACTTGTTCATGTGCCTTTCTCACCCCTCCAACTACAACTTTAGCCAATATTTTCTTTGCTCAGAAAACTTTTCAATTTTCCTTCAGCCATTTATTTTCTGGACCCAATAACCCAGTAATTCAATATTTGCTCCAGTGAAGACTCATTGCCAGACTTCATGGTGACAGTAACGAACTCCTTCCTGGGAGTTACTCCAGCCATTTCAAGCCCCAAGGGAGCCTTAGAGTAAATTAAGTTACTTAGGCACTAAATGGTAGGCAAAGAGCCTACCACTGGTTCTTTCCTTGGTAGGCTCGTCTCCAGTCAGCTACTTCCATCCTCCATCTCTTATTTACCTATATCCCCTTTTGCAGTCCTGGTGATTGGAGAGATTTGGGGACCATAGGTTGATCTCCAACCAAGCCCAAGCAAACAAACCAATAACCCAGTTCTTTGTAAATGGCTTTAGTTTTTTCTAAGACTAATGAAGTAGCAGGTATGTTGGGGTAAGCTTTTAATTGGGAAAGTTCTATTTCCTATGTTTTCTAAAGATATTATGAATCAGTTAACGCATTATACTGTAGGTTAAGATCATCTTGAAATGTATCTGAAAAATCTATTTCAATTACCTTCTGGGTGCTTTTAGTGAAAATAATAAATTTCAAAGAATTAAGAGAGTCATAAAAATAAGTGTTATGAGGGGAGTATGCCTCATTTTTCACCTTCAAACTTAAATATTCACTGTGGAATTATGTACTGCCAGGGTCACTGCATTGCTTGTGGGCATTAATAGCTGCCATAGGTAACTGCTGAAGGGAGGTAAAGGGGACCATTTCCCATAACACAGAGATTAAAGCTTGCAATTTACTGAAAATCCTCTAGATAAATAGCAACCTAATGCTTGATGGTGAACTAAAAGGGATGCTGCTTCATATTTACAATTTGCATATGGATACCTGTCGAAACTTACATTTGCATATATAAGGTATTGATTTTGGTTAATGGAACATGAGGTCATTTCTCTATAGCTTCTCTCCGTTTAAGTATCATTTTCTTTTCCTCCTTATTGCTCACATAGAGGAAGGCAGAAAAATTGCTTCGGATGATTGTATCTGGAAATACCATATCTACTGCTCTATTTTTATTTCAAGTTTCCACATTTTAATTGTCTATATGCCTTAGTAATCTCATTAGCTGACTACTGCTTTAATAGAAATTTGCATGACAAGTAATACTTATTTTACAGAGCTACTTAAATGCATTTAAAGTGCCCCCAGCCATCCCTGTAGCATTTGTCTTCTAAAATCAGCAAGGCCCGGCTTTCCCATGTGAAAGCTCATGTGAAGTGGCTTGGTTGGGCTTGTTGGTCTACAATGCAGTGAATTGCCTGGCCCTCCTAATTATGCTTATGAGTTAATGCCAAAAATAGTGCCAGAGCTTAATTAGTTGTGGGCTTCAGGTTTCTGTAACTATCAGCCTGGTTGCTTACCAAATTCCACATATAAGAAGAGGTGAAAAAAAGCACTCTATTTTACTGAAACAATGGAATTAACTAATTTACATCTCTCTATACATTTTAAAGTAAGCAAAGTTCAAACTTTTGTTGCAGCAACCCAAATTCAAACTGATTTCCCTTTCTATCTGTGCATTTCCCTGTGTGAAATGTTTCTTGTCTTTTTTCTCCTGTTTGACTCAATAAGAAAATACACAGCTTATTATAGAGTAGGTATCCCACCGAGAGGATTGTTCATGACTCTCCAATATGAAGAGACAATATTTATATGCATCTATTTTGTGAAAAATTTGAAAAGTAATTTATTTCACAAAATACCACCTGCAACAGAATAATCTTAATTAAATTGTTTTGTTTGCTTATAAGTAAAAATAGAAGAATGAATCTTATTGCTTCCCAATACCAAAATCACATAGTCTGATAAGGTATCTCTTTTAGAAGTTATTATTTCCAAATACATATGGATTTTTAACTTATGGAGGGAGAAAACATTAATATTAAAATATCTTTTTATTTTGTGCGGGATATAAGTAAAAAGACATCCCACAGATAACTGTAATTGAATTTTATTGAAGGAAGAGAACTTGTAAATAGGGCAACAGCTGGACTTGTTAAATTAAAAAAAACTGGAAACAATACCACATTTAAAGTTCCCCTGTTTAAGAGGAACTTTATAGTGCACGTGTCACATTTTCAATTCAATGAATACAGGGGCATTATTTTTCTCATTGGCAAGTTGTGTAAGACACCAGGTATGTTTCCATAGGCCATTTAAATGCAAGGGCCATGCAGAATAAAAGAAGATCCAAAACTAACAGCAGCTATTTTACTTTCATTTCATTCACAGTTTGAGGGTTGTGTTTCACTCTCACGTTTGAATAGAAACTTTCTTGTTTCGTGAATAGAAGCTTTCAAAAAAACAAAAGGTCAAATCAAATGTTTGTTAATTGTAACGGATTTTCCCATAAATATTCACCAAAACCACAGAATTGTACTCCCAAGCAAAGAATATTTTTTAAATCAGGAGACAGAGCCAATCTGTCAATTGCACTTGGGCTCAGGACAGACAAGGCTGCCGGGAAATACGAGCATTGGCTGTTCACAGAGATTAGAGCTGAGGCCAAACCATGATCAGGGCCACGTGGAAAGGAGAGGCCATGGAAGTTGCAGCTGTTTGTTATCTCCTCACCATCGTGATATGCCAACAGCTGGGGAACAAATTTAGTATAAATTCCCAGGAGCTACTGTCGGTGATCGTGAGCGTTCAGGAACACATACCAAATAATGGCCTACTTTCCTAATTCTATTATGGGAAATTTCTTCACAGTCAATCCCTGTGAAATGGGATCAGGAACGGTTTTAGTCAAAACTGTGAAGTGAGCACAATTTGGGTTTCATGCCCTTTAACCTTCCCTTCATCTGTCATTCCTTCTGAACCTTTCCCCTCCTAAGGTGCCCCAAATCTTATGCCTTTAAAATACTACCCCAACTGCCTTTCCTTCTCCTGGCCACCTAGCACTACCACCTTGCTGCACCCATTCCAGAAAGCACCATGTGATCAAGGTTTTGAATCTGTTTCCCTACCTGCCTCTTCCTCTACTTAAAATTAGCTGGGCACTCTTCTTCCTCCAAAATGTCCAGTAATCACAAGACGCATGCATAATGTGTTATTTGTTAGGAATGGTTTCCTGTTAACTAGGTCTGTGTGTGTGTGTTGGTGGTGGTGGAAGTAGTACAGTGTCTTTAAAACAAAAGAATGAAACTTAAATGATATGGTTTATTAGTTGTGTGGTCCTCTGAGCACTCTTCAAATCCCATCGCTTGGGTGTCCCCCTTCTCTGTCTGCTAAGGCTAGTCCTGAATAGGAGATGTTTATATCCATGTATTTGCTACCTGCCAGAAGCACAATTTAAAAATGTTTCTCTTGCCCAGTGGAGCTAAGAAGAAACTTGCAAGATTATCAAAATGTTCATTCTTATATAGTGAGTGAGATGCCATAGCTCTTCCAATTTCTTCTGTTACTAGGCTTAAAGAAAAGTTTTTTCTTTGCCTTAGTGCATTGGTCAGAGTATTGAGACCTGTATTTATGACTGTTCTATTGACAAGGGGTTATTGCGCAGATGTTTTATTTGCTATTTCCAGGAGCTTATCAAAAACAATTGACTAGCTGTGGTTTTCTACGTCAGACAATTACTATTGACCCAGCATGGCTTATTGTTTTCATTAATGTCTTTAATAAAGAATGAAAATGTTGCTGAATGGTCTTAGAATCGACATGAAAAAAGCAGTGCTACAAAACGAGTTGGTGTCTCTTGTGCTTACCTCGTGCGACTAAGCAGAGCCAACACTCAGTGTCAAGAGGTTATGTGAACAAAAGCTTCCCCAGTATGCAAAATTGAAAACTGCCCAAGAGATGCTTGGGGATAATGGAGGATGAAGGGAGGTAATAGGCTGCTGTGTACAATTGCATCATGTCAAAAGCATCCTTTAACAGCCTGCATAACCATACATGGAGCCTGCGAGACGGTAGGATAATTTCTGTCTCTTCTGTGATGAAGTTAGGATTTTTTTTTTTAAGATAGAGGTGAGATAGCTGTAATTTATTACTTGGCCCTTTAAAAGGCAAAGGCTGCCTGTTTTACCTTTGTTTTGTGTCATATTGGTTGGGCATTAACCACATATATTTTTTTTTTCATTTTTATACTGGCATCTAGGAATGATTTTATTTCTGCAGTGATAGGAGGCTAGTGAATGATTTTTTTGGCATATGCTGATTAGACAGGAAAACAAGTATGACTTATTAAATAAATATTCCATTCTTCAAGCATAGGGTGGAAAGTGAAATCCCTCAATTACTGAGTGGCCAAAAAATTCCCCTTTTCTTAAAATACCAAGAATGTGGCCAATAAAGAATATGCAATATGTAAGGTCATGTTCACATGCAAGACTAATTTATGAGGTTTGTTTAAGGAGCCAGAAACTATTCCTGAATGAATTTGGGCTTTCCCCCTTCAGTTTCTTTAGGCATTCCCAAATATATTTAGTATCACCCACGATTCAGTCCAGATTTAAACTAGTACAAAACACATGACTGAACTTTAGCTGATCAGACTTCGGGGCTATTTGTCTTGTGGAAACAAGAACTCAAAGTTGAAACTTTAAATAGAAACTAGCCAGATTCTATCTCTGAGGACCAAATTTCAGGAACAAATTTTACGTTATTTTTACTCCTATGACTCAAGGTAAAAATGGTCTCCAGGAGTAGCTCCACTGAATGTTCTTGAGAGCCCAGCAGCCTCAAGCAATCCCAAATTAAGAGTAACCAGACTAGATGCAAATTAGTCACTTACTATGATGGGTTGATCTTTAACTACACTTTTAAGTCTGTGTAGCTTTGTATAAAAAAAAAAAAAAAACCCTCTCTTGGCTGGGTTAAAATAAATATTCCAATCAATTAAATAAATTTTAAAAAGAATTTTTTATGTGTGCTGGAATACGAACTTTAAGATGCCCCTCAATATCAAATCCATAGGATCCTCTGTTAGTAGAAATAATTTGAGTTTGGATCTTGGCTCCACTCTTGCCAAGCTGTTCAACTCTGGAGTAGTCAGTTCTATTCTCTGAGGGCATAGTTTCCTCATTTGTAGGCTGGGAATAATGAAAGAATCTCCCTTATAGCAATGTTGCCAGGATTAACTAAGACAATGCATGTCAAGCATTTAGCACAGAGCTTGGCACTTGGTAGTAAGCCCTCAGTAAGTCTTAGCTGTGATCATGATTTTTAACTACCACGATAGTTTTTCATCGTGTTCTCTGATGGCTATTCACTACTCTGAGGAAAGGACTATGTTTGCCTGATTCTGCTTTGTATTCCCAAAACCTAACCCAGTGACTTTTAGAAAGTAGGTGCTCTGAGCATCAGGATTTTTTTTTTGAGTATTTTACATTGAGATATCTTCATGCACCATACAGTCCATCCAAAGTATATAGTCAGTGGTTCACAATATCATCCCATAGTTGTGTACAATTACCATGATCATTTTTTTTTTTTTTTTAAAGGAAAGACAGAGAGAAGGAAGGAAGGATAGAAGGAAGGAAGAGAGGAAGAAAGGGAAACATCTTTTAAACATTTTCTTGTTTTATTGTATTTTGTTTCTCCGTTTTCGTTACATGGGCTGGGGCCGGGAATCGAACCGAGGTCCTCCGGCATAGCAGGCAAGCACTTTGCCCGCTGAGCCACCGCGGCCCGCCCACCATGATCATTTTTAGAACATTTTCATCACTTCAGAAAAAGAAATAAAAAAGACAAAAGAAAAAAAAAACCATAGCCCTTACCCCTCCTTCTCATTGACCACTAGTATTGCCATCTACCCTTTTTTTTTTAACCCCTTATCCCCTCCATTATTCATTTACTTTTTTTGTCCTTATTTTCTTCCTCATCTGTCTATACCCTGGATAAAGGGAGCATCAGATACAAGGTTTTCACAATCACATGGTTACATTATAAAAGCTTTATAGTTATACAATAGTCCTCAAGAATGAAAGCTACTGGAACACAGCTCTACAGTTTCAGGTAGTTCCCTCTAGGCACTCCAAACACCATAAACTAAAAAGGGATATCTATATAACACATAAGAATAACCTCCAGGATAACCTCTCAACTCTGTTTGAAATTTTTCAGCCACTGAAACTATCTTGTCTCATTTCTCTTTTTCCCCTTTTAGTAGAGAAGGCTTTCTCAATCCCATGATGCCGGGTCCTGGCTTTTCCCCAAGAGTCATGAGCATCAGTTTTAAACTCTGGAAAGAAGGGGATAATCATAGCACTAACCCTCATAGCATTCCTATGAAGATTTAAACTATTTGCTAGGCTAACATATGGATGAAAGCTTTTGTGATTCATTTATGCTGTGTGTTCCATAAGTATTTCCTTTCTTTTCCAAATCCACGGAGTTGTCAGGGTCCAATGAGATAATGCCTGTAGTGCTTTGAAACCTCAAAATCTTGACATAGAGGTGTATGATGAGTGGGTGGGGAATGAGGTCTGTGAAGCTCTCAGAAAACCTTTTCTTTGACAGGAATCTGAAATGTGAGTGCAGACAAGCACTCTCTCTTCTCCCCAAAGTGCCAGACTTTGTTTGCTAAAGTCACTCCCTGAAGCAGCCTAACATTCCCCTTCACCTCCACCTCTGGCCCTAGAGCCTGTGGCAGAGAAAAATCCCTGGGCAATGGCTTTAACTGAGTGCACACCTGGCTTCCTGAGGGATTTCCCAGGAAGGCACTGAGCCAGGGAGTTTCAGTTTGGAACTGTTGCTTTTCAGGAATGCCTCTCTCGGGTCCCAATAGCTTGCCTTTGGAAATCCTCTCCAGAAAGGCTGGCCAGGGTGCCAGAAGGCTAATATTTGTTGGGAGAATGCTTGGGAATGATGCCATGAATGAAAGGTGATGGCCTCTTAGTAACATTCCATGCTTAATAAGTTTGAAAGGTGGTGGATTAAGCAGAGCTCAACAGATTTCTTCACCACAGAACTTTTAAGAGCCTTAATTTACTAATGCTTGACTTTAATCTCCAAGATAGTCTATAGGGCTTCCTAAACTTCCTTGACCCAAAGACCCTTATTTTCCAAGGACTATCTCATGGAATAAAAATGTTACATAGTACCTGCTTTGGGAAATATTATTTTCTCCCCAAATGAGACTCATTCTGGTTTCTGCTGTCCAAAATGATATCCTTTATCCTATAGTTTTCAGTCATTCCAGGATGAATCTGGTCCCAATCTAAAGCCCAATGAGATATGAGAGTAGTGTCCAGGATAACTGGAGCAGTGATGGAGGTGAGGCAAATGAATGTAGGAGTGGACACCAGTTAGTCAGAAATTAACCAGGCCCTGGACTAATGTGGGGCAGTCAAGAGAGATGGGGGCAAGTCAGTAGGTCAAGCCTTTGATCTTGAGGCTTGCTCTTGTGAAGCTTATTTCTGTAGTGAAGAAGCTAAGCCTACTTATAGTTATGCCTGAGAGTTACTTACAGAACACTTCTTTTGCTGCTCAGATGTGGCCTCTCTCTCTCTAATCCTAACTCTGCAAGTAAAACCATTGCCCTCCCCTCCTACGTGAGACATGACATGCAGTGGTGAAAGTTTCCTGGCAATGTGGGACATGACCCCCAGGGATTAGCCTGGCCCTGGCACCATGCAATTGACACCTTCTGGACCAAAATGGGAGAAAAATGTAACAAAATAAGGTATCAGTGGCTGAGACCTATTCTGGAGGCTACTCTTAAGCAAAGCTAGATATTGCTAATTATTAGGGTTTGCCAAACCCCAACCGAAACATTCCTGTTAACCCAAAAGAGCACATAGGGCTTTATCTGAGATTCTACAAAAATTTCACGCACTAAGATTGCTTTCCAGAAACCTACAACCTCCATATGGTTCCTAGGCCAGATAAGTCCTGAAATGTAGAGGGGCCAGCCTCTCCAGAACATCAACTATTTCCATTCCCCATCCCATATTATTGACACCCCATTCCAACATGAAAGAGTTAGAATGGGCATAACTCAAATGCCCCTAAAAATTAGGAGAAGTATCAAACAAGAAGGAAGAGTTATACCAGAGAAAATAGGATTTAACAAATAGATATGGTTGCTGAATCATTATATCGATATTTCTTTCAGTTTCCAATGTCTTGTAGCAGCTAGGAGGAAAATCCTAAAATTGCAGAACCGTAACCAAACTCTGAAATCTGTTCTATAACTACTTGTTACAATGTACTTGGAAATGAATTGTGGGCGGTGCAACAGTGGCTCAGTGGCAGAATTCTTGCCTGCGATGCCAGAGACCCGGGTTTGATTCCCTGTGCCTGCCCATGCAAAAAAATAAAGAAAGAAAGAAAGGTATTGCTTTTTTGTAAATATGTTATATTTCACAGTAAAAAAAATGGGGAGAGAGTGGTGGGGGAAGGGTCATCAAGGCGACAGAGTAAGGTAGATGCCAGGCTGAGGGGACACAAGTGGAAATTGAAATTTTGGCATCACGTATTTCTTAATTGATCCACCCCAGAAGATACTTTTTGCAATCTCTCCATCCTTTCCAACTGACTGGCTCAAAGGGGGATCTTTTTACTGCCAAGAGGGAACCTTTTCCTATTTTGCACAAAGGCACCCTATCAACTAGCAGTAGCCCAAAGGATAATAAAAGAGATGGTGTGGAGACAAGAGTGTCTATTTGGTATTAGATGGATGAGTAGAGGGAAGCTCAGTGACAGTTAAGAACCCCCGTTTCCTGAATTGCCCATTGTTCCACTTATTAAACTCGTACATATGGCCTGCTCTCTATACACAGATACCCATTCATCCTGATAGCAATCTGTTCTCTCATCTACCATACTAACTCAGAATATTGTCTGCCAGACTAAAAATCCCCCCATCTCTGCTAACCCTCTCTTATAACCAGACTGGTTGCCCTCCCCTTTTTTTTTTAATCCCTTTTTCTATGAGTACTTTTTAAAACCAGGGCTGACAGCTTTATTGTACAGGAATAATTGCTGAAAGGCTTAGTGGACTGTACTTGCCAGTAAAAGGTTATTTGCAGGCTTGGGATGTGGGCTGCTCCGCTGTAGTGTGTCATTCCAATTATATTGTCATATATTGAGCTCCTGGTGCTAGTCTAAGCAGGGATACAGGGAAGAGTGGAGGCAGCTCATTCGTACAGTGGTGCTTCTCCATTTGTTGAGATGCTTTCCTATCTGTCATCTGAGCCTTCACAATAATTCAGTCCACTCCCTTCATCTTCAGGGCAAGGAAACAGGTCCAGAAAGGTTGGTGATGGGAACCCATAGCTTTTGGGGTTGAACTTGTAAGGTGAAAGTGGCGGTTACATTCATATTTGAATGTTTTCTCACATAGAAAGTTTATATAGTTATATACCTAGCAGGAGCCAAAGACCAATAATTTCAAAATAGTTCCAAAAACTTCATATCCAAGTTAATTAATCCAACTTTTATTGATTTAAGAGCATTTGAGTTAATCAAGTGCATGATTCATCCATAATCAATTTAAGTTGATATGAAAATATTTGTGGTATAATTAAGGAGAGAGGCAAAAAGAGCCTGTGAACAAGAATAGGGGAGAAGAAGAGACATTTAAAGGAAAGGAAGCATTATGTGTGTGGTGGGGGAGGGACAGGCAGAGATTTTGGAGGAGCAGGCAGAAAGATGATAGTTGAAGAAAAGAGAGTGGATGAAATTGCTAAGGGCAATCTAAACAGAAACATTACACAGTAGGTAATTAAAATATCCATTACTACTTGCTGTATATCTTTCTTTCCTGAATTCAAAGCATTTCACCAATGCTATCTCACTCACCATCACAGTATCCCTTTCAAGTATGCAGTAATTATCGAATCCCCAAAGCACACACAAGTTAAGTGACCTGCCCCAAACCATAATCAGTGGAGATAGAGCCTAAAAGTATTGCAAAGCTCTGTGACAGTTGAACTGACTCATTTAAATAATATATGCTAAGGGAAGGATGAAATCTCATTGTTTTAGCTTTCATTTCTTTCATTACTAATGGGGTTGAATTTTAACAGCTCAGCTTTTGACATGTGACTGTCAACGCCTACTGAGTGCACAACTTCTATAAAACAACATATACGCGTTGAGGACTCATGGCTCCAGTTGTGACAGAACAAAGATTGCCTTGGTAAAATGTTTTATATAGCACTGGGCTCTCTGCCACAGCTGCTAAATAAATCATAGGCTTCCTGACAACTGGGCCCATATCTTAATCATTTCTGCATCCCCCATAACCCCCAGACTAATGCCTGACAAAGAGAAAGCCTTAATAAATGTTTATTAAATGGATATGAAGGTGGAGGTTTGTGAGGGTCAATATTAAGTTACTGAAATAGTTTTCAAAGTCTCATCATGTGAAAACAGAATCCCTGGAGTCAACATTTAAAACCATTGCCCAGGACTCAACCTACTGTCTCGTTTTTACAAGGAACAATGAAGAGACTGACCTTTCCATATAAGGGAATTTCTTTTTTGCCAATAGGACCTCTTTTGCAGCCCTGATATCAAATCCACAAACACAATTTCACCATGATAGAGGAGAGCAAAAATGACTCGAAGCGATCAATTGACTACAAGGGAAATGAGTGGATAAGAAGAAATATGGAATCGGGAGCTATTTTTCTTCCACTGGGTGAGATAGATGTAGTGCATTAAAGCAGCAAGAGCTACCTGAGATTGTTGCATCCTGTCCCTTCATTTTCTAGATAAGGAGACTGGGGATCAAAGAAGTGAACTGACTTGGCTAAGATGATGCAGTTTGCATTAAGCGTAGGTGGGACTGGAGCAAGTGTCTTTCTTCAGGAGATCGTCCCTGAATTCTATTCTACTCCCCCTGTGGCCTACCACACACAGACATAGAAGCCAAATTTTTTGGTTTCTCCATCCTCCTGACCAGCCCTGTACTTTACTCTAGTGTTTTTTGCACTCTACTGTAGTTATTTGCTTCTCTGTCTCTCTCCTCCATTAAACTCTGAGCTCTTTGAAAGCAGGGATGGGGTCCTATGCCTGTAACTCCAATATCTAGCACAATGATTGACGCACCTAGATGCTCAGTGTTTGTTCATGACGGATATCACGTTGATTACCAAAGCTGGGCTGCGATGTTTTGGCATTCAGTCCCTAAATTTATGGAAATCTTTTTAGTCCTATAAATTTGTCAGCACCGATTCATTCCCAATACTTTTTGTTTAATGGTTGGGGTTTTGTCCAGAGGAAAACTATGCTTCTAAAGAAGTGGGATGACTTTGATAGAGAGATGACAGCAGGCTGGAAAGGGAGACTATAAGAAAGCAGAGCAGATTAGCGAAAACTGAGGGTGCTAGAGGATGAGAAGAGTGGGTAGAAGGAAATTCTAAGGGAATTGAACCTTTATTTTTAACCACTTGCCACTGTGCTATGTGTTCTTACATGCACAGATGCTTCACACTGATCCTTAGTATAGTATCACCCATTTTACACATAAGGGAACTGAGAAGTCTTAACTGACTTGCCCAAGGTCATACAGTTAACAAGTGGCAGAACTGGAATAAAACTGGTGTCTGATTTCATATGTTTTTTTTTTCTTTGGAGGGAGGGGTGCATGGTTCAGGAATCGAACCCGGGTCTCCCACATGAAAGGCAAGCATTCTACCCCTGAACCACCTGTGCACCCTGATTTCTAAACTAATATTTTTATCTTGAATCTTTCGAAATACTCTATGCTGCCTCTTACTGGACAGGAGGTGAATGCTACCATTAAAAGGACTAAAGCCGAAGAACACTTTTTTTTTTTTTTTAATTAAAAAAAAATCACATTCTGGGGATACAAGGGTAGTTCAGTGGTAGAATTCTCACCTGACATGCGGGAGACCCAGGTTCGATTCCCGGCCCATGCACTTGCCAAATAAACAAACAAGCCAAACAAACAAATAAAAAACAAGCAAAAATTCAAACAAATGGTGCTGCAATAATGGGATACTCACATGGAAAATAATGACATGTGACCCCGCCATACAGCATACACACAAAAAAAAAAATAACAACATTTCTGCACTAATTAAATATCAATGATATACAATGCTTTCTTCTTTTGAGATTTCCCTGTAAATTTCCCCAGGAGTTTGTAGCCATTTGGATTTCCTTATTTATGTAGCGTGGCCCACGTGCTGCTGTTGGAGGCCTGGCCAGCGGCAGCCCACCTTCTGCACTTCCACCTCTTTCCTGGATCTGCTGAACTTCCCACTGGCTCCATGGGCTCCATCTCAGCATGCTGCTTATCCCTTGACTGGCAAAATTCCCATTTTTAGTCTTTCACAACCCATTGGCAGCTAATTAGAAGTGATTAGTTGCTTGCCAGGATTTGCAAAGTTTAGGATGTATTTAGTTCCCCAAGAATGAAGAAATCTTGCCTGGATTTTCAAAGAAACCCATTTTAGCTATGTGTTCTCAAAAGTACAGCTAATGTCCTTAGCAGCTAATTGCACCTGGCTGGCTAAATAATGTTCTTGACCAAATAAAGATTTTCTGATTATTCTCATCCTCTGTTCTGAAAGCAGCTTTGCGTCTGCTTTAAGGGAAAACAAAGCAAGAAGACAGGCCTGTCTTACCCCTCGAAGGCCTTATTAAGTTCCAAATTCCATCTGCTCACAAAAGGAACTCAAACTGGATGAAATATTGGATCGTTTTGTAGACTAGCTTGACTTAATGAACTTTATTATCATTCTAGAAGAATCTAAGGCTTTCTTGGCAAAATTTGAAAAATATAGTTGACTATCATATAGGAGCTTAGGCCCTGGAAGGGACATAAATATCCCTTTGCTTAGGTAACTCAACACCTAAATCATATATGAGTGATTATTTTTCATCTTATTTTTAAAGATTTCTAAAGATATTTGGTATTTCTTTATGGCAGGGGGTGGGGGAAGATAATCTGTTCTGGTATTTAAGTCTCCCTTATGGTCAAGAAATTCTCTCTAATGTTTGACTGAGTTCTCTCTAGCTATGCTTTTAAGCCCAATTGATAAAAGCAATTTAGAAATCTCACATAGATGCATGACATTGAAATTTGCTGAGAAGTGCTCAAAGTTGGATTACAGTTGAAACAATGAAGACTGTGCCAATCTGTAGTTATCTACCCAAAAGAGGGAAATATATAGCTGATTTCACTGCAAATAAATAAGGATGAAGCAGTATATGGGGTGGGGTGGGGGGCAATGAAGACCAGGAAGGAAAATTTGAAGTTACTCACATCAATGTCATTGGAAATGTATCAGTAGAGGAGAAAGATCTTTGGGTGATAGTGTGAAATAATTGGAAGAGATAGGGCCCATTTTAGAAAGAGTAACAAGATTTGATGGGATAGGTTTTAAATTGAGAGAACAAGATTGATTGTGTAAAATCCATGCAATTGCCACTATAACTTCTGTACTAGAAAGTAGAGAAGGGAAGTACGTACAGGAAAATAATAACTGGCTTACTAGGTGGGTGGGGGCATTGTACTGTGTCTAAAGAGTTAAGTATTCCATTGATTTTGAAGCACAAGTGAGGAAAAACTGTTAATACTGTACTTGGAATGGTGTACATTTTGGGATTTTAACGCAGACCTTTGTAAGGCCTTGGCAAAATTAGAAATTCCATTTGAGAAGTATCCAGTTTGAACACATATTCATCTAGGCCAGGGTAAAGGTCTTTCCAGAGAACAGCTGGATATAAAGGAGGAATGAAACTTAGCAGGGTGAGTTTGGGAACCGCTCATCTAGATAGGTGGAAGTTCATGATTAATCCTGAATATTATCCCTGTTTCACTCCTAATTGGGGATTCCACTTAAGGAGAGAGGAAGGTGGTTGAAGAGTATTCTCACCCAAAGTATATTGTTTCAGACCCTAAGCTGGGGATTGCCATTAATGACAAAGAATGAGCTCACCAAATAGATATGTCTCATACATACTTGAAAATGCATTGTGATAGTTATTAAATGGTGTTTGCATTCTGAGCCCAGAGCCCCAGCAAGCAGTCCTTTGTACTAGTGTTTTTGACTGAGAGTGGCAGCTTTTGTAGGAAGGATTATAACTAAATACCACTTCTCTGTTTGGTTAAGTCATATTGGTTATTGATCTCCAACCCATCATTCTTTGGGGTACTTCCCAGGCTTTGGAGATTCTGCTAATTGTGTGAAGCTCTGAATCTTTACTCTTCAAACCATTTTATAAGTGACTATGGAGAAGCTGATGAGAATCTTGTGGATTTCCTGGGTTTGAACAGTCAAGTTTGAACTTTTTTTTTTCCATCTTAAGGTGTAATAAAGAGCTCAGATAACTTTGTTTAAAAAAAAATGTGTCAAATCATAAACATGAGTGTATCCAGTGAACAGAATTTTAGCATTTCATGTTAGTATTCAAAGTTGTATGTGAAGGTTATTGATTTCATTGATTATAACGTTTTACACAATAGTTCAGACTTGAAAGGAAAGAAACAGAAAATTAGGTCATTTCTGGCCTGTGAACTATTGCTTGGGTAACTGTATCTTTCAACCCTGAAGGTGACTGTAGTTCAGTTCATTAAACATTAGTGCCCAGGCAGTTTCTTCAGGGTTATAGGGAGCCAGAGATGAGTCAGCCATGATCTCTGCCCTCAAGGGACTTCTAGTCTTAGGAAAGAGAAGACACAGTCCAATGATAAGATAAGGTGGAATATAATGAATGTGGTAAGAGAGGTAAACACAGAGCACAGAGTTTCAGAATGGATGAGATCACAAGCCGTGGGGGTAGGGAATTCCTAGGTGAGGAATGGACCAGAGGATCAGGTGACAGTTAAGTGGGCCCTGTCGCCAGGAAGGATCAGGCAGGCCGGGCACAGGAAATGAGATTTTTCTGTTACTGTTTTTTTGCCAGATGGAAAAGATTTGAAAGTGGTTGAGGGGAGCTTACCGAGAAAGAGAGAGGGAGAGAGAGAGAGAGAGACACGAAATGAAATAGTTACCTCTTCAGCTGAATGCTGGTATTAAACTTTATTAGAATGTTATGTTGAAGTATGGACATGTTATTGTTAAATGCTGACAAAGCAGGATGGATGTTATGTACAATGCTTGGAAAAACCTGTACCTCTGTGATCTCCATACAATTTGCATTTGAATCTTGCAGTCCTTACTAGAATTGATCAGAAAGATATCACAGCTTTATGGAACTTCTATAAAGTCCTTTAGTCTGTTATTCAGCCTAGATGAACTTGGTTAGGTGAAAATACATTTTCTTAAACCTTCAGTTTTCCTTAGTAATCTGTTCACGTATTTGAAAGATGGGTTCTTTGCGATCAGTGGAGAGACACATCAAGAAGAGTGATACACAACAATGTGTAAAATAGCCTGGAAGACAGATTAAATATTTCCCCATTATATCTAGGCTGAACGGATTGCACTGTCATTACCTTAACTCGTAAACCTTACTCTCCACCCCTTTTTCTCTGAACTTTTGTTTCTATACATTTTCCCTCCCTCCCTTCCACATATGTGAACAGAGTATATGGGGCACTATGCTAGATGCTGCAATGTACCAGCCAGCCTTCCTCCCCCCTGCCAACACTGATGTGTACCTTGTTACCTTGCTGATAATGTGCTGTGTTTATGGGGCTGCATGGCATTATAGGGACTATGTCCCATAAAGAAAGGGTATGTCTTTAAACTTCACCATTTTAATGACTTTTTTGATACAATTTGTGTTGCTGGAAATGCTAGATTTCCTGTCTTATTTCCAGTTGATTTCAGTTTCCTCTGGGAATGTCAGCAGCGTGGATATTCTTGAAGTGTGTCAGCATGCATGCTTCAGTGCTGCTTTTTGTTTGGTATGGGCCACTTCAGTTGGTTTATGTGAAGATTGTGTATCTTCTAGTTCATCTTCCAGTCCATTACCCTTCTCCATCTGCGTGCTGTATATGGGAGGAATGCCATAGAATCTTTTAGGAAGCATGGCCATGATGGATTTTTCTAAGGCAACAAATTCTTCCTCCTATTTGTTCCTTGATACCCCCTCGACTTCAATCTCTTCTCTCTCTCCTCAACTCCATATCTCTTCACTGCCCCCCGCCCCTGCCGGAAAAAAAAAAAAAAAAAAAAAAAGCAGAGCACCAGTGGCCATTAAATGTATCAGCAGACTCTGATTTAAATTTGAGTCTGAACTCATTTGATTTTTTGACTGTAATGAATGTTTCCTTAAAAATTATTGGCTGCAACTCTCCCCACATCTGTTTTTATTAATAACGACTAACCTTGTATAAGAAATATAGAAACTATTTTCCTTTCCTTTTTGTTAATCATTTCATGTATTTGGAATGCTACCTCCCCCCCTTCACTGAAGTAGCAGCCTTGATTTTCTTGTTATTCTCTGCTTCCAATTTCGGAAAAAAACAATCGGACATGTGATCTCTGTAAGTGGCTGTTTCTCTCCCCTCTTCGGAGTGATATTTTTTTTAATACAAATTTCTTTTCTTATGGTCAATTTCTTTTGTCCATTAAGAGAAGCAGGCACCAGAGAAATAACCCCCAAATATTAGTCCTGATTCTAACTCCTTTCCAACAAGTCGGGTACTCTGCATTGCACTTTTCTCTGCAAGTGTGAGCAAAGCCCCAAAGATGAACACATTCTAGTTTGCAAAATGGTTCATTCTTATTTTGAGGGTGACTTGTGAAAACTTTCCCATTTGTAGTGTCTGTTGTTGTACATGATCTTTGCTTCAGGTTTGACAGCCCTGAGGTGGACAACTGTCCTGGAAAACAAGCAGTGGAAAAGCCTTCTAAAATCATTACAATACAAGCCAACCTGTTCCACTTATAAAACTGTTACATAGGCACTCAGATTTCTGTTTTCAGTGAATGCATGCGCACTGGTACCTGAAATTGCGACACACAAAATCCGCATTCATATGATAAGATATCCTTCCTGAGTAATGAAAATTATGATAGAGAAAGAAATATTCATGCAGGAATTAGCTTCTTTTTAGGAGTTTTTTAAAAAGTATATATGCTCACTCTGAAGTAAGGGAGAATGAAATACACTTTCTGGTGAGAGAAATAAAAAGACTCATTACAGATGGAAAACTACAGAGAAATGGCCTGTATGTGGCATTGTGTGAAATTACATCATTTCATCTGTTTTGCCTTTCTAGATGTCTCTTGCCTTTATCTTGCCTCCTTTGCGTATGCTCAGTGTGACTATATGTATACATATCATTTGAGTCTAATAATCCACTTAAATTAGGTACTCTTGGATTTTTCTTTGCTCTGTAACTAGAGGAGTCACATACTAGAGATTTCAAAATAAAGTACATTTAAGCTATCAGTCTCAGAAAAAAAATCTGTAGTCTATTAGTCCTCACAAGGAGCAGTTTTGGAAAGGGACACTACAGAGTGATTTCTCTGGGCAAAGCTGGTTTAGATGATGAAGTTTTGTTTGATAAAATAATATTGAATCTTAGAATTCTTTGTGCTCATGGGCACAAAAACAATATAGTATGTATTCATTAGGGCTGGTTAAACTATAAAAATAAAACATTCTGGTGGCACTTAGAGAGCAGCACAATGTAAAGAAAATAAGAGAAGCCATTTTTCAGGATTTCTGAAAGAGGGCAGATTTGCAGAACTGAGTGAATTCTGCTTTTCATGCTGAATATTGTTCTGGTTCTCATACAGACTGGGTCATAAGTTCAGTATAATAAATTTATGATGACTGCAGAACCAAACTATCCCTTCAGATCTTTGGAGAGAGATATGGAAAGAGTAGTGGAGAAAACAAATATGTGCTTTTGTTAGCCATGTCATATTTAAGGAGGTAAATATTAGAGTATTCATCATTCACTTCAGAATGGTGCCATTGGAAAATGAATCTCTGGCAAGAAGTCTTCAACAGCTCCTGGAAGAAAAGATATGTTTTTGAGATCTCGTGTATCATTGGGGTGAGAGGAGGATTGTTTCCATATGTGTCAGGGTGAGCTGGTATTTGAAGTTATTTAAAAAGAGAGCAGTTGGACCTCATTAATTCAGAATTCTGTTGATTTGTAAATAAGGTTGCCGGAGGGAGCTTTTAAATTGCATAAGAGAGAAAACTTTTCAAACACTTTAGAAGTAGTGCCCAGTATACTGATTTCGAACAGTTATTAGCTATGTGAGGCAAAAGTCTTTGTTAGGCCGGCCACATTTTGTTCACGTCACTCTAGCTATGTATGTACAGTAATCCCTCCCTATGTTTGAATCCCCCTTAATCAAAATGATAACCTACACAGACTTGTGTCTATGTACTTTGCCCCAACATCTCAAGAAGTTTGCATCAGAATTATACAAATCACCATTCACTCCCAGCTGTGAATTAGGGAGCGTTATCAAGGGACCTCAAATCAAAACACTTGAATGGAAGATTGGATAGAGCCGAAAAAAAAGTCCTGATATTCTATTTGTAACATAGAAAACTGAATTTTTGAGGATCTCTTTGAATCTGCAAGGGAAGAAGCTCTTGAAAGGTCTTTAGTCAGAGACAATGAATGGTAAATGGAAGTTATTTGTACAATACGCTTTAGTATTCATTTACCAAATAACATTGATAGAGTCTTAATGTGCTGTTTTAATTGTTTTATTTTGGCAAACATTAACAAATATTTCTAAGGGTTCTCTTAGGGTCACTTCTAACCACACTCCCCTGAACTCGTGGGAGTCTGGCATTATTCAACTCAAGAGAGAATTCTTAGAAAGCCCAAGAGTCTAGACACTGGGACTCACTCTGATCTCATACTGGGGCCATTTTTTCCTAAGTATCTGAAAAAGTGAGTTTTCTCCTTCTAGTTCTAGTCTATTATTCTAGTCCAAGTTTATCTTGAGTTCCCCTCATGTTTGAGGAAAGTAAAGCTTTCATCTGAACCCCTATTTTCTGCCCTCAGCCAGGCAGATTGGTACCTCAGGCCTAATTCTCTTTCTTTTGAGTCAGTAGGACTTCGCTAGTTTCCAGTTACACATATTCCATACTTTATTTGGACTTTCTTCCTTTTCCTCACAGTTTTCAGCCCCTTCCTGTCCTGATTTCCCCGTTCACCTGTATCTTTCATTAAGTCTCACCTGATGTTTTCCTTGGCCAGTGCCTTACCTATTCCAGATTAACATATGCAAGCAGAGTCATTTGGACCAAACTTGGAGGATAGTATCTCACCCTGACTAAGGAGGAAGGTGGGAGGAATGCAAAGCCATACATCCATTCCTGGGATCATCTGGCTAATATAACTTTCTCATGCTCTTTCTTACAGGACATAAGTACAATCAGACTCACCAGTGAATGTCCAGTCATGTTTTTAAGCATCTACTGGCTTTAGATATCATGGCTCACTTGTCTTTGCTCACAGGTACATTTTGCTGGCCATATCCTCTCTTTAGGGATGCATCTGGAGAGTACTTGAGCTTTCTTCTAATGACTTGTTTTCTGTGATATCTCCTACCTATGGGTTCACCTCTTGCTAAAAGGATTCACAAACCAAGGAACGATTCCTGGCAACAGCCATGTAGTTCATATAGTGTTAAGATATTAGCTGCTATAATAGGGAAAAAAGTGCACTGAAATATGCCAAAATTGACTTTCTGTGAGAAAACTTTTTTTTACCAGAAAATACATGGTTCCCACAAAAGCTTTCCAGATGGTTTTACAGTTGTCTAGCTCCAGGAGATGGAACCATCTGTATAGTTATCTATTGCTGCATAACAAATCACCCCAAAACTTACTTGCTTAAAACAGCGATGATAATTTATTATGTTTCATGGTTTCTGTGGGTCATGGATTTGGAAATAGCTATTGTGCATGTTTGAAACTGTTATGTACCCCAGAAAAGTCATGTTTTATTCCTGATCCAATCTTTTGGGGGCAGCTGCTTCTTTTAATCCTAATGCAACATTGCAGGGTGGAAACTTTTGATTAACTTATCTCCATGGAGATGTGGCATGCTCAATTTTGGTTGTGGCCTTTTGACTAGATGGAGATGTGACTCCACCCACTTAAAGTGGGTCTTGATTAGTTTATTAGAGTCCTGTAAAAGGGGAAACATTTTAGAGAAGCCTCAGATACAGATGCTTGGAGAACAGTTACTTCAGAGCTGACAGAGACATGGACATTTGGAGATGTTTGGTGTGCCAACAGAGAGAGCAAGCAGGCAGAGCCCAGCGGACATTACCATGTGCCTTCCCATGAGATGCTAAGCAAGTCAGAAACCAGAATTGTGTTCCGGAGGAGCTAAGTGGAGGCCCATAGACGCTTTGAGAGGAAACCACTGACATCAGAAGCTGGAAGCAATGGAACTGGGAACAAGGACCAACAGATGCCAGCCATGTGCCTTCTCAGATCGGCCTTCCTTGAGCCAAGGTATTTTTCTCTGGGTGACGTAGTTGGGACATATTTATGGCCTTAGAACTCTAAACTTGTAACTTATTAAATTCCATTTTTAAATGCCATTCCATTTCTGGAATATTGCTTTCCAGCAGCTTTAGCAAACTAATACAGCTGAATGGTTGTGGCTTGGGGTCAGATATTGGCTGGGTCTACAGTCATCTGAAGGCTTGTCTGGGGCCAGAGGAAATTACTTCCAGGTAGCTTACTCATTCATGTAGCCAGCAAGTTTTAGTCCTGATTGTAGGCTGGGGGTCTTAGTTGCGCTCCACATGGGCTTTTCCATAAGGCTGCATGAATGTTCAAGAGCATGGCAGCTGGTCAAGGTGGAAGCGGCAAGGTCTTTTTTGACCAAGCCTTGGAAATCGCCTGCTAGCATTTCTTCTGTATTGTATATGTCACATAGGGCCAGCCCTAATCCATTGTGGAAGGGACAACACAAGGTCATGAATACCAGGAGTTGCACATCATTGGGGACCATTTTGAGGGCTGGCTGCCATACCGTCCATATGAATGAGGAAAATCCTTCTGGCTGCTAAAAATAGGAATACTAACAACAGCAATAAAATGTACTGCTTTTCTATCCTATTGATTTCTGTATGGAAAATCTTTGTATCATTTCTGGGGTGGCATTCCCTCCTGATTACCTTCTTCCTTCTTTTGGCTCTGTTTTAACTACCTGTCACTTTCAGGTATTCTTTTCTTTAACCTACCTTTTCAACATAGTTCCTCAAGTGCTTATCTTTGGTTCATCTCCATTTTCACTCTACACACTTTCCCTGGGTGACCTCAAGGGTGCCAATACTGAGGACTCAACTACATGACTTCAGCCTAGATGGCTTTCACTCCAGGTACTTATCGCCAAAGGCATTAGCTGAATATGTTCAAAACAGAGTGGATTGTCTTTCTCTCCAACCCTTCTTTTCCTATACCCAGAGTATTCATTTGAGTCTATTGTAATAAAGTACCAAAAACAGGGTGGCTTAAAAACAGCAGAAGTTTATTCTCTCTTAGTTCTGGAGGCTACAAGTCTGAAATCCAGGTGTTGGCATGGCATGTTCCCTCTGAAGTTTCTAGGAAAGAACGCTTCTTTGCTTCTTCTGGCAAATTCTGGTGTACCTTGGCTTGTAGCTGCATCCCTACAATTTCTGCCTCCATCTTCACATGGTCAACTCCTCTCCATGTGTATCTGTTTCTTTTTGTCTCTAACTTTCCCTCTTCTTGTAAGGATATTGGATTTAGGGCCCATCCAGAGAGCAAGGTGATTTCATTTTGAGATCCTTAATTAATTACATATGCAAAGGCCCCATTTCCAAATAAGATCACATTCTGAGGTTCCAGTCAATATGAATTTTTTGGGGGGGATACTATTCAACACACTACACCACCTTTCTGAATGAGTGACTTTATCCTATCTTCTCACTGACTTGTAAACTTCATGAGAGTAGGGCCAGCTTCTTACTGTCCTTTAAACCCCAGTGCCTGCCCTGTTGTTTGGTATGAAATAGACACTGAAATATATGCTGAATGAACGTATGCATTGTGATATCTTCATTTGTAGGCATCTTTATGGTTTTCAGCATAGTGGAAGGCCAAGTTGGCAGGAATAAATCATAATAACATTTTAAATGGAAGACAAAAAGTATAATGCATCCGGGTAAAATGGGCAAAAATAAACATATGCCTACATGTAATATTCATGGGCAGTTTTGAGCTCTTGCTTATGAACAGAAAAGATGTGAGAGTCATTGTCAACTACTCCTTGAGGTCTCAATGCCCACAACTGCCAAAAGGACCCCACAATCCCAGCACAAACATGATGTAAACAGAGCACCATCTATTTCAGAACTTCCTTTAATAGGTTTCACAATGTTGTCCATTGCAACCATTCCTTGCTCCAACCCCAGCAAAGCTCTAGCTTTCTCTTTTGACCTCCTCTGTCCATAAAAGGCACTGCATCTTACATGCTTAGACTGACATCTCTATCAGAGAAGACGTAAAGGGGATGATGATGATGACGATAATGATTAACATCTACCAATAATTTTCTATATGCCAGGTACTGTGCTAAATAATCTATATACATAACCTCATTTATCCTCTCAGCAACTCCATGGGATTAGGTACTATTATCTTTAACCTCAATTTAGAGATGAAGAAATTGAGGCTTGAAAGGTTGCATGGTGAATGAGAAGTGGATTCAGGATTGGGATTGAAGTCTGAGTCAAGATCCCCCTATGGCCCTTTCCCCACCCGCCTGGCTTCTCCTTAATGGGTACTAGCTGCAGGGTTTCATAGAGGAGATAATGTTGCCCATAATCATTGAGTTAGAGGGAATTCTGAAGGTCATATATATTGGCTATAAATCTACATATGCTGGATTCAAGACATGATAGCTTTTGCTAATACTTTGGGGTCCTCTCTAAACTTTCACCAATTCCGTGAAGTATCTATGAAAGCTATTATCACCATTTGTGGGAAAAGTAGGGAATCAAGCAGTGAAGTGACTTACCAAAAATCATCTAGGAAACATGTTACAGGTCTAGGCTAGACTCTAGGTTTCCTAATACCTAGCTCACTGTTTTTTTCTTTTACTCTAGTGGTTATGAATTTGGAGCAACAGTTTTCTTCCTCATTAATCAGTAGATACACATGGCTGCTTTGAATCCTGATATCTCAAACGATGTAGATTTTTGAATTGGGGGAACAAAGGACCAGTATCAGTGATGAACCTGAGATTCACTCCGGAGTGTTGATGACTCATTTGCTTTCACCAGAGCTCTTTCTTGAGTCTCCTGATACATACAGGTCAACTCCTGGGTTCTCTTCCAAAGTGTACATTACTACACCTTCTCCCCACAAGGGGGCGACCAAAATGCTTTAGGGACCAGCAGATGAAAACACTCTGAATAACAGGTTCTGAAAATCTTCCTTCCTCTCTTGTGTTTGTTTTCTCGATAAGGCTCTCCCAGCACGAGGTCCAGGCAGGAAAGGCAGATGGTATTGATGCTGATGTTGGTGCGTTTGTACTTGGACATGGGGTGGGAGACAACTTTTGTCCAAAGAAACTCAAGCCTTTCTGAGCTGCTTAATCAGCTCTATGCTCTTCTCACCTGTTTCTTTCTCCAGCTGGAACTTTGTCCTACAAAGCTATTCCTTGGCCACTGCAGCATTGTGGGAATCCAGTCTTCTGTCTACTGAGGACTGCTTCTTTAGCATTGGGTCAATAATCTTACCCTATCAGTTCATGGGACCTGCTTCTGCCACCTCCCACTAAGGGAGATAACGATGACCTGGTAAAAATCCCTCTACTGCCTTCTTTGTAGAAGGCGGGTGGATGTAGGGGAGCCAACCCTATAAGATTATACCCTCAGAACTGCTTTCACTTTAGTAAAACCAGTATTTCGTTTAGGTCAGGAGCAGGAAGGACTGTTGTGGCCTTGACAGAGCAAACTTCCGAAACCACATTTGAAGGATAAATTTGGCCAACAACCAGGAGTATGCATAGGAAGTGGGGAAATGAATGCTGTTTTTGTACATGAAAATTAATTGGACTATTGTTTTCATTGACATCCTGCAAATATTTTCTCTGCCAGAAATATGTATGAAAGTTTTGTGTGATGATAGCTTTCAAATACAGTATTTCCAAATGTCAAGTTAAATGTGCTCAGGGAGCAAAAAAACTCAAGTACTCAGTATGTGGCTCACATTACATCTGCTTCCACACATATTTTTGGGACCCTTTGAGGAAAATACAGTGGGGGACATTGACTTATTTGCAAGACATGGGGTGGGAGAGGGGAACATCTTTCTTATCCCCCTTCACTTATAAAAGCGGAGGTGAGGATTTCTGGGTGTAGCCTATTAGTTCAGGAAAAAAATAAATTATGAGTCACTTTAGTGGCAGAAATAACAATATTCATAAATGAAAAATGGAGTTACTTTTCAGGATGGAGAGAAGTAGACTGTTAAAATTAGACATATTTTAAATAATATAACCCCCCCAGCTAAGATGTAATTACTGAAAATTTTTAAATGGTAAAGCAATAATCTAGTAATTCTAAAAATCCATTCAGCTTTCTGGAGGCATTTAAGAATTACTGTTTGTTTTTTGGAGTGGAAGTAACATCTTTCTCAGTTAGTTTTTGGAACACAGCCACTGCTGAATAAAGGGTTCCAGTCATGCATTATATTTCTTTTGTATAATTGCACTAAAAGAATACATTGGCATATTGTATGGTTATAATGAGGTAGAAATAAAAATGAAAAAGCCACAAATCTTCAACAATGAATTATTCTAAATATTCTTTTTCAAACAGTGGTACTATAAATTGAACTAAATGTCAGAAAAGACTTGTTGGTATTTAGCCTGAGAGTTAAAACCAAAGAACCCCAGGTACTCCTTCTAAGAAGTAGACTCCCCAGTGACTCCTTCTAAGAAGGCACTTCATAAGGCTTAGCTTCTGTCTAAACCTGTTCTTGAAGACTTGTTGGATTATGTCTCAATTTGTTCTTGTACCACCATTAAGTAAATAAGGTGCTGATGAGGTTTTGTGACCCCGAGCCCAGTTGCAACTGAAGTAGTTATTAATGACTGCCAAAAACTCATGCACCTGGGGTGCACGGGCGGTTCAGTGGTTGAATGTTCGCCTTCCATGTGGGAGACCTGGGTTCGATTCCCAGACCATACACCGCCCCTCCCCCCAAATAAAGCAAATGCACTTGTTATATAACAATGATCATCCTGAACCAAAAGCAATCCTTTAACCTTCAGGCTGTAGACTCCTTACTTTCTTCTTTATTCCTTCCATGTATTTTGTAGGAATCCAATCAGGAAGAACAGACTTAAGACTGGAGAAGGGTCTGCAATTTTTACTCCACTTGGAAGTTAGCAAGTGAGCCTGCCTGCCACAGTTTCATGGTTGCTGGCAGAGGCGTGTGACTCTTGGATCAGAGATGAAAACCAGTTTATTACCCAAAGCAGTAGCAATAGCCAGAATAGCAGCATTTTTTTTTACCTCACTTCCCACAGGATGATGTGAAGAGGGCCAGGTGATATCTGTATGCTCAATGGGTTGTATGATAGGAAAGGAATCCTGAGTTGAGGGAACTCAAATCCTTCATAATTGATAGTAAGCATGGCATCCCTTTGCTCTAGTGAGAGATATTATCTTTATTATACTGGATAGTAATCATCTCTATTTTCCAAGGCAGTAAGCAAACCTGCTCTCTGCTCCAGAGTGAAGGCAACAGTTCCGTCTTCCCAGGCTGTTTGCTATGCAAACATCCTTAAAAAGATATTCCAGAATGAAGACCCTCAGTGCTTTTGCTCAGAGATGTGCAGAACCAGAAAGGATTCATGGAGAATTGGCTCCCAAAGCATTCTATAGGACCAAGATGGCCTCTGAAGAACATTAAGGCTGGTTTGTCCTTGGGAGTTACTGCTGACAGGACGAAGCATCAGTCATCATCATTACCACTGTTACTGGCTTGAGAACAATTTGGTCCTAAAGCTACATCACCTCTCCTAAAAAAAAGGCCTCTACTCTGTACCGGACTCCATATTTAGCCAGAAGTTTGGGAGGGATGTCTCTTGGTAACCAGAATTTGGCTTGTGACCTGAGGTTGGGAGCCAGTGATCCAAAAGTCAACAACTAGTTTGATTTAACAACCCCTCCCCCGGGTGAAAAAACAAAACAAAACACTGACCTGACTAATGCTTTATGTAGCTGCAGTTCAGAGGCTCAAAGCTTTGAGAGGGAAAGACCATTTTATTGGAAGGGAAGATGTGGAATTTGGAAGCTCAAGCCAACTCCCAGTCCCCGAAGAAAAATCCGTCTCCTAACGTAGTTGTTAATAATCCTCTGCACCAAAGGGCCGGGAGACCAACTAAAAGATCTCTGTTTAGCGGCCACATTTTCTTCATTTAAGAAGAAATGTTATTTAAAAAAACAAGCTGTACAATCTGAAATTAACAAAAAAAAAAATCTGTTGAATTATAGAGGCCTGGCGGTCACAATGATCCCAAAATGACTGCCATGTCTTAAAAAATTATTTTGCCTTAAAAAGACTTTTCTTGTGTTGCTCCCCATCTGATTCTGGGACTTCCAACCTGAGAGGAGGCTACAGTACCAGATTATGTTCACAGACTCTTAAAATGGGAAGGAATCTTAGAGTTCTGCAGACCAGCCTGGCCCCTGGGGCCAAGTCCTTGTGTAGCCCCTTGCCAGAGTGTCATCTGTCTTCCTCTCAGAGAGGGAAGGGTCTATTCTTGACTCTTGCATTGATTGGCTATGAGACCTTGTGGATATCACTTGTCTTCCCACAGTCTAGGTGTCCTCATATTTAAAAAGAGAAATAAAGACTAGAAGATGTGTTAATGTTCTGTTAGCTCCAGCATGCCTCCACTGGTTTCTAAGTTCTGGAATATGTGAATAATTGAACTTTTTAAAAGAATTGTTCTTTTTTTTCTGACAACAGAAGTAACATTTATTTTAGAAAAATAAGAAAATATAGATTATAAAAACACCGTTCCTTCTCCTATGACCAATTTTAGCGCATGTTTTTTAGTCTATTTTGTGTACGTGTATGCGTGCCCAATAAAATTGGGATCATATTGTTCTGTAACTTGCCTTTTCTTCTTAACATGAACATCTTACCAAAGCAGTTGGACTTTGTCCTCAAGGCAGCAGGGAGCCTTTGAAGGATTTTAAATAGGTTTCCCTGTAGGTTATCCCTCTCCAGATCAGAGGCAGAGAAGACAGAGGAGCACTTTCATGCAATTTTCAGTTGATTCATTTCAATCTTTACTGCTCTCTGTACAGAGAAAGAATGCTAATGGCTATCTTCTTTAAAGATGGGAGCTATAGATTATTCTAGATATTTAGACATCTAGTGATGCTATATAATTGACACTTGCATGTGTACACGTCTCTGTTATGAAAACAAACTAAAAGACATGTTTCAAGGTATTAATCACATTGGAAACTATTTAATTACATCCTAATCAAAACTATCAACTTCAAATATCAAGTCACAGCCCCTAACACAGATGTTGGCAACACTTGAGTCAAATTTCAGTAGCATGTGAGCCAATTGTTACCAAACATCTTTTAGTGACCCAATTTGTTTGTTTAAGGTCTTTTCCTTCTATAGAAATTCAAAAGTATTTGAGGGAGGGTACAAAACGAAACAGTGTTAAATAGGATCTTTAAAATTTTAAAGCCAAAGTCACCAAATTGAAGGAATCAGAAAGGGTGGATGCCATGAGGTATCTGGACAAGCAAATACAGCATGTTTCCTAGCAGCAAAAGTAAACAGGAAAATACATTTGCTTGCATAGTTTTATTGTTGCTGCAGAAAAATATGTATGCTTCTTTTCCCCAGACAAATTTTTTCCTGAAATTTATAAAAGCCCTTGTGTGAGAGATAATAGGTTGTGGTAGACATCTTCAACTACAGTTTTGCAACGGAACAACAACCCTGATGAAATAGATAATTCCTGTATTGACCTTCAACATAAGGGGTAAGAATGTAATATTAAATCATAATTCAGTTTGGACATTTCTTTGGAGGCTGAGATAATATGGCCTAGATATTTGGTATACTGATGATTTAATTTAATATAGAAGTAGAATAGGCTTTCATGCCTATGCAATTCTTTCTCAAGTGTCGGATACAATAAGTGTACCCTTGACAGGGTGCTTTCTTGCATTGGAACTCTCGATCAGGAAACTCTAGCACCCAGAATCTAGGTTGATCCATATGTTTCGAGTAAGCATTCAGTAAAGATTGGTTGAATGAATAACTAACCAGGACTCCTTCCTCTTGGCCAGTATCCTCTCTCCTAGGAACCCCATTATTGATTCCTCAATGATCTTCTCCTCTTGCTTTCCTCTTTATCATTTCTACTCTTATGTAGCATGCATCTGCCATGTTTCTGGACAACAGCTGTCATGGGAATGCAAACACCATTTCAAAAATAACTCCTAACATCATTGCAAAAATAGGAAACAACCAAAATAAAGAGCTGGTTAAATTATGAAGCTGCAATATGGTGGGATTCAATGCAGCTGTTAGGAAAGTTAACGACTTAGGAAAATATTCATGATGTATTTGTAAATGGGAAAATGTGTGTATATATGTGACTGTACAGGCATTTTTCTCTCTTTTCCTTACTTAGACTATCTAATCTAATCTGTTATCTATTGAAAGAGAGAGACAGGCTTTAGGTGAGGGAGGTAGAGGTTTTATATATATATACTGAAAAGCAAAATGAATATGTATATATTCATTTTGCTTTTCAGTATTGTAAAATTTCTTTACAGTAAACATGGATTACTTACGTGTTTTAAAAAAGACATGAAATGTAAAACTTCTTGGCATGGCACCCAAAGTCCTTCAAGATGTGGTCACTAATTGCGTATTTCTCCAGCTTCTGTCTTGATGGTCCCCTGTTCTTTGTGGTATGCACTGTAGACTTCAGCCACACAGGGTCACCTGACTTCCTCCCAAATGCTCTGGGAAGTCTTATACTAGATTGTGAGCTCCTGGTGGCAGGTAGCAGTTGGTTTATTTAAGCATATCTGTATCTCTTGTGGTGAGTGCAGTGCCTGGTACTTAGCAAGCACTCAATACATGTTTGTTAAATAAATGGCCAATGTATCATGGTCTTCTCTTGATTTTAAGCAGACCCCCTGGACCCCTCCTCTTTCCTGGACGCTGGTGCACTTCTGCCCTTGCGCTTTTGAATCAGTGTCAGAGTCATGCATTGGAAGTATAAACAAGCACAAATATTCTCGAACGGTGGACCTCGTAGCATACAGTTTGGGTACGCAGATGTGGATTTGGGGATACGTACGTTCTGGCCTTTACACATTCTTCGACTTCTAACCAGTCTCATTCTCTGTCTAGTTCATTTTAGAACTTATTTTCGACACATAAAGGAAGGAAACGATTGAAAGGCATCCTGAGTATAAAAATCTGCAGAATCTGTTTCCCTTCCCAAACTGCATATCTAGCTTTTTACCCCTAAAAATAAAATCAGACCTTGCAGAGACAAGACAGTAAGATTTAAACAGTACAGCCCAATTAATTTTATTGGTCAATTTTACTTCAAAAACAATAATTAAGCATGGTCTTCTGTAAGATCTATTCCTTCTTTCCCCGGGAGAGATTTTGTATTACTTCCTTTTTTGCCTCTGCGCTGCACTTTGGCATGTGTGAGTTTTCATTAACTATTCTGAATGCAGGAAAAAGGCAGTGTGGCAGGGACAAACAAATCAAGACTGCATAAATTAATCTTTTTAGTGCTATTGTCCTGTGTGTCTTCAGAAATTAATTTGAATACCAGCAACCAAGTTCCCAAACTCCTCTAGCTATTGTAAGAAGCCCGAACTTCCCTGGCAATTTGATGAATTATAAAGGTTCATTTTTGTCTATATTTAAGTAGCGAATATCATATGGATTTATGCAAAGAGAACGAAAAATTAATGGTGATGAACCAGCCACCTGTGTTAATCAGTACAGTATGTGGGAAAGTGAGGTGTAAATCGTGACAGGTAGATCTCTCGCTTTCTCTCCCAGCCTCTTTCTGACTAATTGGGTATATGAATTTATCTTACTAAAGTTTAAGGACTTTCTTCACAAAATACCAGTTAGTAAGCACCTCAAATAGGTTTCTTAATGAGGAGAGACTTGTCTTCTGAAGATCTTGTAATATACAGCATAGAGCATGGTTAGCGGCAAACCTTGGAGTCAGAAGATTGGCTTTAATCCCATCCTCACCACTTCCTATCTCTGCACTTTCAGACAAACTTTTTAACCTCTTGGGATATCACTCTTCTCAGCTATAAAATGGGGGAAATTCTAGTACTTGCCGCATACGATTATGCACTTTTTAAGTGCTATTTAAGTATTTGCTCTTATTGTTATATGTCCGAGATTGTGAAGTGATGGCATATTGCTGGTATAATTAGGTTAATTACTATAAAAAACCTTGTGAATTATACAGTAAAAGTGACTTTGGGGCATACGGGTTTTAAATTATTAGCTGAAGTAGTTAGGTCAGGTGTCAACTTGGCCAGGTGATGGTGCCCAGTTATTCTGTTGCTGTGGACTTAAATCATCAGCATGTGGAATTCATCTATGGCTGATTACATCTGTGGTCAGCTGAGGGGAGTGCCTTCTGCAATGAGTGAGGCTTAAAAGGAGACTTAGAAGAGAAAGAAAACTGCTCAGCACACTTCTGAGGAGCTCAGCATAGCACAGCACGGCACAGTAGCACGGCATGGCCCAGAAGTTTTTAGATGCAGAAGGAACCACCTGGGGAACGACATTTGAACCCAGAAACCAGGAAGGAAGGCCAGAAGACTTCACTGTGTCCTCCTCATGTGACAGAGGAACTCAGATGAAAACTACCTGCCTTTCCTCTGAAAAACTGCAAATTTGTAACTAAATAAATCCCTTTATAAAAGTCACTCCATTTTTGGTATATTGCATTCCGGCAGCATTGCCAAACTAAAATAATAACATTTGCATAAATTCATGTGACCACCTCCATAATCACGATACAGACCAACAGAGCCATCATTACAAAAACTTCCTCATGCTACTCTTGTAATCAGCCCATCCTTCCAGCCTTAACTCTTGGCAACACTGATCTTTTCTTCATCATTAGAGTTTTGTCTTTTCCAGAATGTCATATAAATGGAATCTTACAGTGTTTTAACCTTTTGAGACTGGCTTCTTTCACTCAGCATGATGCCTTTGAGAATTCTCTATATTGTTATGTGTACGAATATTCTTTTATATTGCTGGATAGTATTCCATGGTCTGGATGTACTACAGTTTGTCCCTCCCTTCCACAGTTGAAGGATATTTGAGTTCTTTCTAGTTTTTGGCAATTACAAGTAAAGCTGTGTTGCTCAATTGAGTATAGGTTTTTGCGTGAACATGAAGGTTTCATTTCTTTGGGATAAATGGCTAGGAGAGGATTGTTGGGTCATATGATGATAGCATTAGTAACGTTACACGAAATTGCCAAATTGTTTTCCAGAGTGACTGAACCATTTTTTGTTTCCACCAGCAATGTGTGAGTCCCTTTTACTCCAGATCTTTGTCAGCACTTGGTATTGTCAGTAATATTTATTTTTAGCCATTTTAATATGTGTGTAGTGGTGTCTGATCATGCTTTAAGATTGCATTCCCAAAATGGCTAATGATGTTGAGCATCTTTTCATGGGTTTCTTAGCCATCTATATATACTTTTTTGCAAAGTGTCTGTTCAATTTTTTTCTATTTTTAAATTGGGTTGTTTACTTACCATTGAGTTTTTTGTTTAATATAACTGCTTACTTTGAAATGGTTTAATACTCACAAGAAGTTGAAAAAATAGTACATAGAATTCTGTGTTCCCTTGATTCAGCTTCCCCAGTGATAATATCTTATGTAATCATAGTACATTGTCAAAACCAGAAAATTGACATTGGTACATTATTAACTTGGATGCAGACCTAATTTGGTATATACAAGTTTGGGTGTGCATTTTGTTTTTGTGTATACTTTTATGGAATTGTATTTCACGTGTAGATTCAAGTAAGCAGTTCAGGATGCAGGACTGCTACATCACCACAAACTTCCCTTTGCTAAACCCTTAGTATTCACGCCTTCACTCAGCCTTAATCACTGATCTGTTCTACATCACTATAATTTTGTCACTTTGTGAACATTATGTTTATGGAATCATACAATATGTAACTCTTTGAGATTGGCTTTCTTCACTAAGCATAATGTACTTGGAGATCCATTACAAGAGAGTTCTTTATATATTTTGGATACAAGTCCTTTGTCAGATATGTAATCTTCAAATAGTTTCTTCCAGACTGTAGCTTGCCTTTTTGTTCTTTTAAAAGTATCAGTCTCAGAGCAAAAGTTTTAAATTGAGATGAATTCCTCCAACTTATCATTTTCTTCTTTTATGGATCATGCCATTGGTGTCAGGTACACTTTACATAACTCCAAGTCACAAAAAATTTCTCCTATGTCTTCTTACAAAAATTTTATGGTTTTGTATTTTATAGTTAGACATACTATACGTTTTTTACATGTATGATAGATATAAACTCTGTATTATCTTTTTTATATTACCTTTTTTACAACTTATTATTTTTATATTTTTATTGAGATATCTTCGCATACCATCCAGTTCATCCAAAATATACAATCAGAGGCTCACAACAGCATCATATAGTTGTGCATTCATCACCATGATCATTTTGAGGTTATTTGCGTCACTCCAAAATAAATAAAAAGAAAAAAGAAAAAAAAAAGCTCATAAATTCCATACTCTTACCCCTCTCTCTCTGACCACTAATATTGCAGTCCACCCAATTTTTTTATCCCTTATCCCCTCTTTTTTATTTATTTATTTATTTATTTTTCTTATTTTTTTTAACTCATCTGTCCATACCCTGGATAAAGGGAATGTCAGCCACAAGGTTTTCACAATCACACAGTCACATAGTAAGAGTTATATCTTTATACAATCATCTTCAAGAATCACGGCAACTGGAACACAGCTCAACAGTTTAAGGTACTTTCCTCTAGCCATTCCAATGCAATGTAAACCAAAAGAGCATACCTATATAATACATAAGACTAACCTCCAGGATAACTTCTCAGCTCTGAAATCTCTCATCCACTGAAACTTTATTTTGTCTCATTTCTCTCCTCCCCCTTTTGGTCAAGAAGGCTTTCTCAATCCCGTGATTTCAGGTCCCAACTCATCCCCAGGAGTCCTGTCTCATGTTGCCAAGGAGATTTATACCCCTGGGAGCCTTTTCCCATGTAGTGGGGAGGGCAGTTAATCGACCTGCTGAGTTAGCTTAGAGAGATAGGCCACATCTGAGCAACAAAAAAAGTTCTTTGGGGGTGACTCTTAATTCCTATCCTTGGCAGGAATAAATTTTATAGGGGCAAACCCCAGAATCAAGGGCTCAGCCTAGTGAATTGGTTGCCCCCATTGTTTGTGAGAATATCAGGAATTCCTGAGATGTGGAAGTTAAGTATTTCTTCCTTTTTCCCCAGTCCCCCAAGGGGACTTACAGCACCCTTTCTTTTTTTTTTTTAAAACTTTTTTATTGTAAAATATAACATATATACAAAGCAAAGAAAGAAAAGAGCAATAATTTTTTTCATCACATAGTTGTATATTCATCATGATCATTTCTTAGAACATTTGCATCAATTCAGAAAAAGAAATAAAAAGGAAACCAAAAAAATCATACATGCCATACCCCTTACCCCTGCCTTTCATTGATCACTAGCATGCCAATCTATGAAATTTATTTTGACATTTGTTCCCCCTATTATTTATTTATTTTTAATTCTTATGTTTTACTCACCTGTCCATAAGGTAAATAAAAGAAGCATCAGACACAAAGTTTTCACAATCACAAAGTCACATTGTGAAAGCTATATCATTATACAATCATCTTCAAGAAACATGGCTACTGGAACACAGCTCTACATTTTCAGGCAGTTCCCTCCCGCCTTTCCATTGCACCTCAACTAAAAAGGTGATATCTATTTACTGTGTAAGAATAACCTCCAGGATAACCTCTCAACTCTGGAATCTCTCAGCCATTGACACTTTATTTTGTCTCATTTCTCTCTTCCCCCTTTCAGTCAAGAAGTTTTTCTCAATCCCTTAGTACAGCACCCTTTCTTGTGAGCACTTGATATTGCAGGAAACTTCCTAAACATGATAAAGGGCATATATGAAAAACTCATAGCTCACATTCTACTTTATGGTGAAAGGTTGAAAGCGTTCCCTCTAAGATCAGGAAAAAGACAAACATGCCTGCAGTCACAACTGTTATTCAACATTATATGGGAAGTTCTTGCCCGATCAATTGGGCACGAAAAAGCAACAAAAAGCATTGAAATTGAAAAGGAAGAAGTAAAAGTTTCCCTATTTGCGGTTGATATGATCATATTAACCACATAGACACAGCACCCTGAAAAAATTGCAGTAAAGCTCAAAGAGCTAATAAATGAATTCATCAATGTGTCAGCGATACAAGATCAACACCCCCAAATCAGTAGTATTTCAATGCACAAGCAATGAAGAATTGGAAGAAGAACTCAAGAAAAACTTCCACTCACATTAGCAACTAAAAGAATGAAATATCTAGGAAAAAACATAACCAGGGATGTAAAGGATTTACATCCTTTACTACAAAGAAACTACAAACCATTGCTATAAGAAATAAAGGAAGACCTAAATAAAAGGCACAACATTCCATGTTCATGTATTGTGAGACTAAATGTTAAGATGTCATTCCTACCCAAGCAATTTGCAGATTCAATGCTATACCAGTCAAAATTCCAACAAATTCTTCCAGAAATGAAAAAGCCAATCATCATATTTATATGGAAGTGTAAGTGGCCTTGAATAGCTAAAACCATCTTGAAGAAAGAGAAATAAGTTGGAGGACTCACACTTCCAGGCCTTAAAACTTGATACAAAGCCACTGTCATGAAAACAGCATGTTACTGGCATAAGGAAAGACATATAGACCAAAGGAATCAAAATGAGAGCTCAAAAATCAATCCTCATATATATGGCCAACTGATTGGGGTGTGTGTGCATGGTCTGGGAACCGAACCCGCCAACTGATTTTTGACATGGGAGCAAAGACTACTCAATTGGAAAAGAATAGTCTCATTGGCAATGGTCATGGAAAAGCTGGAGCTCCATTTGAAAAAAGAAGAGAAGGACCCCTACCTCACACCATATGCAAAAATAATCTCAAAATGGATCAAAGATCTTAATATAAGGTCCAGAGCTATCAAACGTATAGAAGAAAATGTAGGGAAGCATCTTCAGGACCTAGTGTTAGGCTATGGTTTCTTAGAATTTACACCGAAAGTGCGAGCAGCACATAAAATATGTAAGTGGGACCTCATCAAACTTAAACATTTTTGTTCCTCAAAGGACTTTATCATGAAAGTAAAATGCAATCTACGCAATGTGAGAAAGTATTTGGAAACCACATATCCAAGAAAGGAATAATATCCAAAATATATAAAGAAATACTTCAACTTAACAACAAAAAGAAAAACAACCCAATTAAAAGATGGGCAAAAGACTTGAACAAAAGAAGATACATAAATGGCCAGAAAGCACATGAACAGATGCTCAATATCATTAGTAATCAGGGAAACGTAATTCAAAACCACAATGAAATACAATTTCATACCCATTAAGATGGCTGTCATTAATAAGAGAGAAAATAATAAGTGTTGTTGAAGATGTGGAGAAATAGGAACACATTCATTGCTGTTGGCAATGTAAAATGGTGCAGCTGCTTTGAAAGTCAGTTTTGCAGTTCCTTAGAAATCTAAGTATAGGACTACCATATGATCCGATATTAGGTATATACCCCAAAGAATTAAAAGCAGGGACTTGAACAGGTATTTTCACACTGATGTTCAAAGTGGCATTATTCACAATTTGGAAAATCTGGATGCAATCTCCTGTCCATCAACTGATGAATGGTTTAATATCATACAGTATATATGTACAATGGAATAGTATTCAGGTATAAAAAGGAATGAAGTCCTGATACACGTTACAACATGGAAGAACCTTGAAGACATCATGTTGGGTGAAATAAGTCAGACATTGTAGGTCAAATATTGTATGGTCCAACTGATCTGAAACAATTAGAATAAGCAAACTCATAAAGTGAGAATCTAGAATATTGTTTACCAGGGTGACATTGTAAGGATGAGAAATGGGAAGTTGAGGCCTAAAATGTACAGGTTTTCCTTTTGGAGTGGTGAAAATATTTTGGTAATGGATGTTGGTGATGGGAGTACAACATTGTGAAGTGACATATAAATATATATATGTAAATATATATCTGAGTATGATTGAATGGAGAAATGTTAGATTGTATATATGGTAATAGAATAAAAATTTTAAAAAATTCATGGAACTTCACTACACAACGTGAACCCTGTGTTAAATCATGGAATTTAATTAATAGTACAATTATAAAAATGTGCTATTGTCAGTTGTAACAAATATCCTCCACCAATGCAAGATTTTAGTTGTGGAGTGGTTTATGTGAATCTTGTATTTTATGCATTGTTGTTTTATTAACCCACAGCTTCCCTAATAAAGAATAAAAGTCCCCAATTTGCCATATTTGTGTTGGTCTATTTCTGGACTCTTTGTTCTATTCTTTCACTCTATATGCCTATCCTTTTACCAATACCACATTGTCTTGAGCACTGGAGTTTTAAAATTTTTAGATTGGATACTGTGATTCCTTCATCTTTATTCGTCTTCAAAATTGTTTTGTTTATTCTGGTTCCATTGGATTTCCATAGGTATTTTAGAATCAGCTGGTTTACAAAAAATGTTGCTGGGATTTTTACTGGAATTACCTTAAATCTGTAGATCAATTTGCTGAAAATTAGTATCCTTTCTATGTTGAGTCTTCATGTATTTTGAAGCTCTGTTATTAGTTCCATGAATTAAAAAAAAATTTTTTTCTGTTACCGTATATACAATTTAACATTTCCCCTTTTTAATCATATGCAGATATATACATATATATGCATATATATGTATACACACACACACACACACACACACATATCAGTCCTGTTAATTGTGGTCGCAGTGTTGTTGTTCCCATCACCAACATTAGGGCTCCTTATACTTTCTTAGTGGATTTACTCTATTATTATATTATGCCCCCCTTTAATGCCTGATTATTTTCTTTAGTCTCTAGTCTAATATTTCTGATGTTAATATAGCCACACTTGATTTCTTTCTTATTACTGTCTTCATGGCATGTCATTTTCAATCCTTTTACTTTTACTTTCCATATATTTGTAATTTTTTCTAGTGTCCCTACTCATATTGATTTCTTACTTCATTCTGCTTTGGTGGGACATGAAGCTTTATATGATTTCAGTCTTTTAAAATTTATTAAGCATTTCTTAACAATTGTCTTTCCTGGAGAAAGTTCCATGGACACTTGAACAGAATTTGTAATCTGCTTTTAATAAATGGAATGGTCTATAGATGTCACATTGGTTCTTAGTGTTGTTCAAGTCTACTGATTTCTGGCTGATCTTCTGTCTAGTTGTTATATCCATTACTGACTGGGGTATTGAAGTATCCAACTATTGTAGAATTGTCTACTTCTCTCTTGAATTCTTCAGTGTTTTTGCTTCACATATTTTCAGATCTATTGTTAAGTACATTTATGTTTTTAATTTTTATCTATTCTTGATGGAGTAACCTTTTCATCATTACAAAATTAACTTTGTCTCTAGTAAGCATTTTGTCTAGTAACAAATTTTGTCTGATCTTTATGCACTGTGTGCCAGTCAACTCACATTTATAACTATTGCTTTATGCCATTGCCTTTTATATAGGATGGGAGAAAAAAAGAAGTTACAAATGAAAAATCTTTTTGAGTTTACCTATGTAGTAACTCCAGTTCTCTTTTGGTTATTGTTGGTATGTTATGCCTTTTTTCCTTTCTTTTATTTTCAGCCAATTTATGTCTTTGAATCTGGAATGTATCTATTATAGATAGCATATATGGTTGTATCATGTTTTTTAAAGCCATTGTGCCAATCCCTGCCTTTTAATTGGAGAGTTTAATTTGTTTGCATTTAATGTAATTACAGATAAGGTAGGATTTACAGATGCCATTTTGTTATTTATTTTCTGTTTCTTTTTATCCCTCTCTTTCTACATGGCTGCCTTCTTTTGTGTTAAAGAGAAAGCTTTTACTGTGCCATTTTAATTCCTTGTCAATTCTTTTACTATATGTTTTTGAGTTGTTTTCTTAGTGGTCACTCTGGGGATTGCAATTAACTCTTTAATTTTTGACAATCTAGCTTGTATTAATACCAACTTAATTGCAATCGTATACAAAAAATTTATTTTATATAACTCCACTCCCTCTCCCTTCCGATGTGCTTTATGTCTTTATACATTGGGTGCCTGTTAACACAGATTTATAATTATTGCTTTATACATTTATCTTGTAATTAAATAAGAGAAAAAAATTTACAAACAAAAAAATGTTTTTTTATGTTTTCCTATATGGTTACTTTTACTGGTCTCTTTATCTCATGTGGATTTTAGTTACTGTTTAGTGTCCTTTCATTTCAGCCTGAAAGAACTTCCTTTAGTATTTCTTGTAGGGCAGGTCTTCAGATGATTGATTTTCTTTCTTTTTTTTTTAAGCTGGGAGTATCTTATTTTCTCCTTTATATATTGAGGTGAAATTCACATAACACAAAATGAGCCATTTTAAAGTGAACAATTCACTGACAGTGCATTCACAACATTGTGCAACCACCACCTCTATGTACTTCCAGAATATTTTCATCATCCCCAAAGGAAAACCTCGCACTCATTTTGCAATTATGCCCTCATCCTATCTTCATTTTTGAAGGATAGTTTTGCACTGTATAGAATTCTTGGTTAAGAGTTTTTTTCAACATTTTGAATATGCTAATCTACTGCGTTTGGTCTCCATGATTTCTGATGATAAACCGCTGTTAATCTTAATGAGGATTCCTTCTGCATGTTTAGTCAATTCTCTCTTACTTCTTTCGTGATTCTCTTTGTCTTTGTCTTTCAACAGTTTGATTATGATGTGACTACGTGTGGATCTTTTTGAGTTTATCCTACTTGGAGTTTGTTGAGATTCTCTGATATATTGTTAATTTAGTTATGTAAAGACTATATTCTTTGTTATGTGTGGTCACTGATGTCTCTGCTCACCTGATAGGACATATATTATTTTAAACACCTGGAACCAATAAATTTCCCAGGTTTTTTCAAGGAGCTCTGTGTGTGTATTGTGGCATGCCTTCAGTACTCAGCCCAGCAGTTGACAGTTCTCATTGCCTCCTTGCTCAGTGATTCAAGATCAATCAGAAGTGAGAGCTTAGGAACTTCTCAGGTCTTTCCTGAGCGTGAACACAGCCCTGCACATGAATGTGGTGATCTCGATTCCCAGGAATATTCCAAGAATTTCAAAGCCCCTATGGACATCTTATTCCTCAGCTTTTCCTATTAAGCTCTTGTTTAGTCTATTGTTTTCCCCAATACTTATCCACCACTTCAGACAGACACAAAGTTGAAACATTTTCCAATAAGTGTCTTCATGAAAAAAACCCTGGGGAGAAGGCTTTAAACACTGGGTGACTTCCAAATCAGACCAAATACAGACAGTCTCATAATTAGAGTCTTTCAGAGAACTACCAGACAGGACAAATAATGGCATTTCTTTGGGAATGAGACTTTTAGAGAGCTTTAACTCCATTCTGCTTTTTCAGGTGGTGTCAGATTGCATCAGGAATGCAGGCTGTTATTTTTCAAGGCTACTACACAGCTTGAGAGCAGGGGATGGTTCTAGACCAAATTAAAATACCAGAAAACTCACTGTTCCTACCAAGAATCAGCAGTTTTTCTTGAATAAATGTGCCACAGTTGCCTCAAAACTTTGGCTAATTTCCAGAGTTCTGAAAAAGGTGACCGTCACGATTTTTTTTCAGTTTTTTAAATTGCTTTTATGAATGACCACATTTTCAGAGGATCTTTACTTTGCCATTTTTGCTGATGTCACTTCCATCCTTTTATTTTTAACATACTTATATAATTATATTTGAAATGTGTCTCTTGTAGACAATGTATAGTTTATAATCTCTAACTTTTAACTGAGCCATTTAGATCATTTACTCTTAGTGTAATTATTGATATGTTAGGATCTAACTTCATGATTTTATTATTTGCTTTATGTTTTTCCTCTTCCAATTCTTGTTCCACTTTCCTCCCATTTTTACCTTCCTTTGGACCATTTGAACATTTTTAATATTGCACTTAAATTTATCTATTTTTCTTTTTTAACTATATCTCCTTGTATAGTATTTTCAGTGGTTGCTCTAGGAATTAAAATATGTATGCTTAAGCCATTCTGGAGGGCAGTGCAGTGGTTCCACAGCAGGAACAGTATAGAGTTGTCATATAATCCTACAACCCCATTATTAGGTATATACAAGGTAGAACTGAAAACAAGGACAAGAATGGACATTTCACACTGGCATTTATGGCAGCAGTATTCACAAATTTCAATGGGTGTTGGTGACCTAAAGGTATATTGATTGATGAATGAAAGGGCCAACTGTGGTGTATACATACAATGCAATATTGAGCAGCTGCAAGAAAGAATGAAGTTGTGAGGCACACAAATAAGTGAATTAACTTTAAGAACAATATGTTGAGTGAAATAAGTCAAAAAGACAAATTTTATAACGCCTCACTAATATAGACTAAGTATAATGTGCAAAATATAGACTACGTATAATGTGCAAACTCTGAGAATTGAGTTCGAGAACATAGACTATCAGGGAAGGACTCATTTTAAAGGTTCCTAGATTGTAAGCTCTTACAGGATTCACATCTATTTCTGAATTGTTACAGTTATTTCTAAATTCTGAGATGCTGAGCTCTTTGTATATAACCTGGTCATTTCCTGGAACTTTGGATATCTATGTGACACCTGAAACACAAAGCTAGAATTCTGGATCTCTGAAAGTCAGCATTACACCAAACAGCAACTGTTAAAATGCTGAAAAAGAGATCAGACTTTAATTAGATATATAAGTGAAGCTGATCTAGTTAGGACTAAGGTAAATCAGACTGAAGGGGAAAGGATGATATTGACTGTGTTTTAAAACCTCAACTTCTGAGTCAGACCAAAGGAATAGAAATTTATTTGGTGCACAATTTATATTTTCGGTAGCACACTATCTAATTTCAATTGTATGGTAAGGTTTTATGAACACCATAATTACATGGAACTTTGAATAGTGAATGAGATCTTTTTGGTTTGTACAGGTTAGTGTGATGCCTGATACATCTCAGAGTAATGTGAGCAGAATATGAAACAATATTTGCAAAGTCCCCTTGAGGAACTGGCTAAAAAAGTGGAAATATTAAACTTTCCCACCTGGAGAATTCCTGACATTCCCACAAGCATTTGGAGTTGCCAGTTTGCTAGGCCAGGCCCACGATCTCGGGGCTTGCCCTTATGCAATTTATTCCTGCAAAGGAGAAACTAAGCCTAAATATGAGTGTGCCTAAGAGTCACCCCCAGAGAACCTCTTTTGTGGCTCATGTGCGGCTTCTCTCTCTAAGCCAACTCTGCTGGTGAACCTACTGCCCTCTCCCATACATGGGAAATGACTCCCAGGAGTGTAAATCTCCCTGGTAATGTGGGACATGAATCCCGGGGATGAGTCTGGCCCTGGCATCATGGGATTGTGAAAACCTTCTTGACAAAAAGGGGGAGGAGAAATGAAACAAAGTTTCATTGCCTGAGAGAATCCAAACAGAGTGGAGAGGTCATTTTGGAGGTTATTCTTATGTATTATATAGATATCCCTTTTTTAGTTTTTAGTATATTAGAATAGCTAGAAGGAAATGCCTGAAACTGTTGAAGTATAATCCAGTAGCCTTGATTTTTTAAAAAAATATTTTTATTGAGAAATCTCCACATACACACAGTCCCTACATAGTGTACAATCAGTGGCTTACAATATCATCCCATAGTTGTGGCTTCATCACCGTGATCATTTTTAGAACATTTGCATCACTCCAGAAAAAGAAATAAAAAGAAAAAAGAAAACACTCATACATACCATACCCCTTACCCCTCCCTCTCACTGACTGCTAGTATTTCCATCTACCCAATTTATTTTACCTCTTATTCCCCCTATTATTTATTTTTATCCATATTTTTTTACTTATCTGTCCATTCCCTGGATATAAGAATCAGACACAAGATTCCCACAATCACACGGTCACATTGTAATCATTGTAATTTTATACAATCACCTTCAGGAATCAAGGATACTGGAGTACAATTCAACAGTTTCAGGTACTTGCTTCTAACCATTCTAATGCACCATAAACTAAAAAGGGATATCTATATAATGTGTAAGAATAACTTCCAGGATAACCTCTTGGCTCTGTTTAAAATCTCTCAGCCACTGAAACTTTATTTTCTCTCATTTCTCTTTTCCTCCTTTTGGTCAAGAAGGCTTTCTTAATCCCATGATGCTTGGTCCAGGCTCATGTCCAGGAGTCAGATCCCACATTGCCAGGGAAATTTTCACCCTTGTGAGTCATGTCCCATGTAGGGGAGGAGGGCAGTGAGTTCACCTGTCATGTTAGTAGCCTTGATTTTTGAAGATGTTTGTATTACTACAGAGCTTTTAAGGTATGACCGTGTGATTGTGAAAACCTTGTGGCTGACATTCCCTTTATCCCAGGTGTGGACAGATGAGTAAGAAAATAAACACAAAAAATCAATCAACAGTACTGGGGATAAGGGGTATGGGACTTTTAAGGTGCTCTGTTGTGTTTTTATTTTTATTCTTATTTAGTTTCAAATGATGAAGTTGTTCAAAAATTGATTGTAGGGCTGGCCATGGTGGCTCAGCAGGCAGAGTTCTCACCTGCCATGCCAGAGACCTGGGTTCAATGCCTGGTGCCTGCCCATGCAAAAAAAATTCATTGTAGTGAAAACTGTATAACTATATGATGATACTGTGAACTACTGATTGTATACTTTGGATGATTATATGGTGTATGAATATATCTCAGTGCAATTTCATGAAAAAGCTAACATTTATTAAAAGTTAGCCTGTGCTCCTCTGCTCAGGAAGGGCGAGCTCCACATTGCCTTACAGGGCTTAGACTACATGGTTACCGGCCTGGGAAAGGAGGTCGGAGAGTGGCAAGCAGGTGTGCAAAAAATATATGTGTATGTTTAATTTTTTTCTTTTTTTATCCTTAACTTTTCACAGACTTCTTAAACTCAAAAATTTTCCACTTTTAAATAAATGCACAAGTTGTACTACCACACAAGTCCCTTCTGTTCCCCCCATTTTTTTTTTATATGGACAGACACCGGGAATTTAACTCTGGTCTCCAGCATGGCAGACAGGAACTTTGCCTGCTAAGCCACCATGGCCCACTGTGCCCCCTTTTTTATTGTAGTTTTCTTATCCATATACATTAAAAATCCCATCACACATTACCAGAAAACAGGGGCCTAGATTATAAACTTTTAGAGCAGACACATTAAGTCCAGAGTGGTGATTATTATTTCTGGATTTTGAGAGGCTGTTTTATATATATAACCTGATATTTAGAGATAAGAATGAAGCCTAACAGGTTGGGGTTAAAGTAATTCAGAACATAGGGATAAGAAAAATAGTGTCTATATGTTAGAACAACACATACTCTTTGGGACCAATGGAAGAAAGATTTATTTAGTCTGGAACTGAAATTTTTCTGTAGTGCATAATCTAATTCAACCTATCTGTACAGCTCATTTGAACAATTGGAACACAGGAAGCACAGAATAAGAAAGAAGTCCTTTAATTCTGTATACGTTATTGTAAGGCCTGGAAACATCCTAGATATATTAAGCAGATAATCAAAAAGTATTGGCAAAGTCCCCTGAGGGACAGGAGAAAGAATATGGAACTATTAAACCTTACCATCAGGTCCCCTGATACTGTGTCAAACTTTAGGGATACCCAAATCAATAGGCCATGCCCTCAATCATGAAGCTTACTCTTGTGAAACTTATGTAGGTAGCGAAGAAGCTTAGACTACCTATAAGCATGTCTAAGAGTTACTTCTGGAGGACCTCTGTTGTTGCTCAGATGTGGCCTCAGTCTCTCTAAGCCCAACTCTACAAGTGAAATCACTGCCCTACCCCCTACATGGGACATGACATCCAGGGGTGGAAGTCTCCCTGGCAATGTAAGAGATGACTCCCAGAGATGAATCCAGACCTGGCACAGAGGGATCATCTATTCTATCCTGACCAAAAGGGGTAAAACAAGTGTAAATAATAAAGTATCAGTGACAGAGAGTTCAAATAGAGTCAAGAGGCTACTCTGGAGATTGCTCTTACACAAGCTTCAGGTAGACCTTGCTACCTATCATAACCTGCCAACCCCCAACCAGGACCATTCTAGCTGATCCTAAGGAACACCTAGGGCAATGTATAATATTTCATAAGGGGTTCCAGGCACTAGAGTAACTTTCCAGAAACCTACAACTTCCAGATGGTTCCCTGGTCCAGATGAGTCCTGAAACCTAGCCCAGCCTCTCCAGAACATCAGATAGTTTCATCTCCCTACCCTGTATTAGTGACAGACCCTTCCAATATCAAAAATTTAGAACTGCTATAGCCCAAACACCCCTGAAGAGAAATATGGAAAGATCAAAGGTGATGGTGGAGTTATGCAGAGAAGATAGGATTTAATAAATGAATATGAATGCTGAATCACTAAATTGATACCTCTTTTAGTCTCCAGTATATTAGAATAGCTACAAATAAAAACCTAAAATTGTGAAATTGTAACCCATGTCAAAGTCTGAAATATGTTCTACAACTAATGTGGTGCTGTGCTTTGAAATTTATAGCTTTTTTTGTATATATGTTATTTTTCACAAAAAGAAGGGAAAAAAGTCGATTGTGATGATAAAAAAGAATTTAAACCCACTAGCCTCCTATATTCTGGAGCAGCTAGAAGGGAAAATCTGAGAGGATGGTATGGTAGCCCATGACAAACTCTGGGATCTGTCCTGTAACCACTTGTTGAAGAGTGCTTTGAAAACTGTTGCTTTTAATTTCTTTGCTTTATATATATGTTATACTATACAATAAAAAAAGTTAAAAATAAAACAGTCCCATCACATGTACATTATATGTCTTGCTTTTAACTATGAAACTTATTTTAAACAAGTCAAGAGGAGAACAATGGTCTATTTTACTTATTTGGATATTTACCTTTACTGTTGTCTTCCTTCACTCCTGATTGTTTTGTTTATTTGGACATTTCTTCACTCCTAATTATTTAAATTTTCCTTCTGGCATTATTTCCCTTCTGTGTGAAAAACTTCCTTGAAAGCACTTCCTTGGCTTTGAATTCCCTTTGTTTTCTGTAATCTGAGAACGTCTTTACTTCATCTTCCTTCCTGAATGATATTTTCACTGGATCCTGAATCCTGCATTGAATATTCTTTTCTTTTAGCAGTTTAAAAATGTTGTGCCACTTCTTTCTTCCGTCTGTGGTTTCTGACGAGAAATCCACAGTCATTCAAATTGTTATTCCTCTTTTTAAAAACCTGTCATTTTTCTTTGGCTACTTTAAAATATTTTTCGTTGTCTTTGACCTCCAGAAATTTGATTATGATGTGTTTGGGTATAAAATGATTTGGCTTTATCCAGTTTGAAGTTTGCTGAGCTCCCCAAACCTGTAGATTTATGTCTTTCACCAAATTTGAGAAACTTTCAGCCACTATATCTCCAAATACTTTTTTTCTGCACCACACTCTTCATCTTCTTGGACTCTGATGGCATGAATATTAGATATTTTATTATTATCCTATGGGTCCCTGAAACTCTTTTCATTTTCTTTTTTTTCCATATTTTTCTCTCAGTTCCGATTGAATAATTTCTATACATTGGTCTTCAAGTTTAATGACTCCTGCTTTGTCATTTCCCTTCTGCTATCATTTTTAGTTTGGGTTTTGTGTTATTCAGATCTAAAATTTCCATTTGATTCTTATTTATATCTCATCTTTCTTTGCTGAGACATTATATCTTTCCTTTTTTTTTTGAAAACTGTTTATCCTTATTTGCTGTAGTATTTTATAATAGCTGCTTTTAACATCTTTGGCCTGTCATTCTGTCATCTGTATCATCTTATCATCTCAGAATGCTTTTTTCCCATGTGATTTCATATTTTTTTATTTGTGTGCTGAATAATTCTGGATTCAGTCCTGGGCATTTGGAATAATATTTTATGAGACTGTAGGTCTTTTTTATATCCTCTGGTAATTAGACTAATTCTGTTTCACAAACATGTCTGAATGTGGAATTTATGCATATCTTTTAGGAAGGTAAAAATACAGTCTCTTCAGTGTACCAGTTACATGTTCACTGGGTGAAAGTTCAAGTTAAGCCAAATTCGAAGGTGGATTTTAAACCAGGCCAATGGAATCTGTTTTAACAATATGAATTTGAGTTGTAGGATCATTGTAATGTTTATATTTTAATATGTGTGTCTTACTAGCAAACACAAAATTCCAGGGTCAAAAATACCAGCGTTTGTTGAAATTTTCATCACTGAGAAGAAAAGGCTATCCACTAACTATTTGTCTGGCACTATTTTTAGACCCATGCAGGATATTAAACTGAATATTACCTACACCAAGGAGGTTAGTTAGCACTACCTTTGTTGTGTAGATGAGGTAAGTAAGGCAAAGAAAGTTTGCTCAGCCAGTAGGTGGCAGAGCCAGCACTCTCTTAGGCTTCTGACTGTAAATTATGTGTCTTTTTGTAGCCCCCAGGTAACCTCTACAAGTTCATAATATGAGACGAAAGGAAGTAAATGCTTCAACAGAGAGATAAGACAACTATACATCCCACTAAAATTTCTACTTCTTCTTCTTTTTTTTTTTTTTTTCATGGGCAGGCACCAAGAATCGAACCCGAAGCTGGGTCTCTGGCATGGCAGACAAGAACTCTGCCTGCTGAGCCACCGTGGTCCGCCCTCCATCCCACTAAAATTTGTACAGAACTATCTGATGTCAATCGGTGTTCTAAATGATAGATACAATTGACCACATAAAGGTTGTATCATTGTTGGTCTTCACTTATTTCTGCTCCTTAAGAATGTTGCCAGGATATACAGAAATACAAAACATTAATAATTGGCTAGAGTCTTTACCAAAATTCTTTTTTCCTTTTGATGGAATTGGAAAGTTTATTATTCAGTGGGGTACACATGTTGGTAGTTGAAGATCTTTGCAATCATTTAGCATTCATTTATATTTCCTGAATAAAGCATTTTGAGGTTACCTTTATTAAATGATCCTAATTTTTCAATTATTATGAGTTTAAAATTGATTCTGTTGAAAATGTTGCCATATGGGTGTGTGGCTGGAAAGATCATTTCCTACACGTCAAAACTTTCATCCTTTTGTTTTAAGGCTTAACCTCTCTTGCAAGATTAAAACAAGTGTGTAGAGCACTTACTGTGTGCTGACCATTGGTCTAAGTTCCTGACATACATTTTCTCGTTCGTAACTAGTAAAGGATGGAGTTGGCTTTGAAGTTTGAGATTGTAATGCCAGAGTGCCTAATCACATTCTTTTACTGTCTCCCAACCTACTGGTTAGTTGTTCCTCTGTTCCTCTGTGTTTTTGTTCAGCACTTTGCTGGCTTCCCAGTACTTTCCAGAGTCCTTGCCAGCCAGACATCACTACCCTCTTTGCTGCCAGCTGAGGAAAGCTCGATATGCTATTTCAGTGAGAGAAAGTATGTGTGCATATCAGATTCAAGCTCAGTGCCCTAATTAATACTTTCTCATATGAATTTCCCCCATTTGTCCCACCCAAATCCATGACTCCATTGGATGCTCTGATATCTCAGGCCTGTATATTCCTTTCTTTCTGTCTTACCTCTTTGGCTTCTTGACCTCCAAAAAGTGCTATTAGTTAGGGTCTTACTAAACCTCCCCATCCCAGAACCCACCTGGTGACCCAGTTTTACTGCCATGCAAAATCCCCATCAGGCATTTTGTTTTTAACAAGCCATCCCATATCTAATTGCTTCACACCAAGTTGAACTGCCTGCTCCTGTGGCCTGTTATTAAACTGAATCAGCTGATGTCATGATCAGTAACTATTACACGCATTTGCAAGAAAAAATGCATTAGCAGCACTTCTTGAAAATAAAGACAAAGTTGACTGTCTTGCATTGCCCTTTGCAATTTTTGTTGTACCTTCCATTCTCATACTTAGGGTTGGGACACATTTATAGTCAGTTAGAAATAGTATCTTAGTGATATTGTTAACAAGCATGTCTTGAAGAAATGAGGTTTCCATGTATGATTTCTAAGTATTTCTTGAGCAAGTATCTAAGTCATTGTTTGCTCACATTGTAGGTAGGATTATACAGTTCTTTTGTGGTTACCTATTGTTTTAATTTGCTATTACTGCCAGAATGCAACACACCAGAAATGTATTGGCTTTTCTAATGGGGATTTGTTAAGTTATAAGTTTATACTTCTAAGGCCATAAAAATATCCAAACTAAAGCATCCAGAGACAGATACCCTGATTTAAGAAAGGTTGATGGGTCCAGACCACCTCTGTCAGCTGGGAAGACATGTGGCTGGCATATGCCATTCCTTTGGCTTCAGGTTTCAAACAGCTTCCCCAGGGTTGTTATCTCTCTCCAATCGTCTCTGTCTGCTCTGAGCTTTTTCTGAAATGGTTCCCTCTTAAAGGACTTAAAGGACTCCAGTAATTGGATTAAGACCCAATTAGAATAGGTGGAGACATCTCAATGGAAACAGTCTAATGAAAAGGTCCTACCCACAAATTGGAGGGATCACCGTTCTATGAAAACAACTTAATAGGCTCTACCCTAAATAATTGGTCTGTCCCCACAAGACTGGGCCAGGACTTAAAAAACATGGCTTTTCTGGGGTGTACAATGGCCTCAAAGTAGCATACCTATGTGAATCAAACTTGATTTATCAGTGGCCACAGGGCCAGAGAAGAAAATAACTCAGGATTAGATTGAATTGGAAGGACTTCAATAGCATGGCAATAGTGATAAGATTAGACTTTGGAACTATATAGACCATGCTTTGAATCCCAACCATCTATATATGACCTTGAGTAAGTTTACTTAAACTCACTGAATCCCAGTTTATTCATCTGTAAAATGGATATACCAACCTCATAGGGTCGTCATGAAGACCAAATGAGATATTATAAATAGCAAACTTGTCACAGTGTCTGACACTCATGTACAGAGAAGCTAAGTAACTTGCCCAAGATCTCACTGCTAGCAAGTGGCAGAATCCAGTCTGGAATTCAAGTCTGTTTGATCCCAAAGCACTGTGTTCTTTCTGTGGTATTTTTTTAATGAATAATAGGGCATTTGAGCTGTTATTACTTGGAAATATAAAAGCTCAGGACTGGAAGGAACTCAACATCATCCATTATTATGCCACTGATCAGATATTTGAATTCTCTTCACAAACATTTTTCATCAAAGCCCTGCCAAGTTTTCACCATAATTCTCTTGAACGTCTCTAGTTTATCTGTAATTTACCTACTCTGTATTGAGCTTGTACTCTATGCTAAAAAAAATTGCAGTCATTCAAACTGCCACACCATATTTGTGTTATATTGGGGAGGACACAGTGGAAAGGAAGATAATGCAAGGAGAACAGAAGCATGGTTTAATGAGGAGAAACCTCTGATCCCTTTAGTGGTGGTAGCAGGTTGAAAAAAATCTATTAATAGAGAAAAATACCAAGACAGTCTCTGTTCCAGCATTACTCTGAACTGATTTTTCATAATGTGCTATTATGTGGGTTAGAGTTGTGGCAAACATGTGGCATATGAGTTTAGAAAGGATTGCTTTGATCTAGGTCCACTTAGCCAACATAAGGAGTCTTCCCTGATGCTCTTGGGGATTGGGCACCCTTTTATTGCCATAGTGGAGATAGCTGTTACTTTACAACTTGCCCAGAATTCATGTAACCTAATTGTCCCATTGAGCTTTGTTAAGCTGTTTGGATGATTTACATATTCGTTTTCCTGTAACACATACTCTATGTTGAGGGGAAAGCAGTCTGTCTCACTCTTTGCTACCTTTTGTTCAATACCAACGTCTAAGGAATCCAAGGTGTTTGGTGCTGGAGCCCTGGTTCAAATCATTGTTTGGACTATGTGGCTGAATCAGTGCTCTGAATTCTAGTAAGTTGGTCTAATTCTGGAAATGCCCAGGTACTTTTAGTCCAATGTTGGGGAGATAGGTTCCTCATTTCTCAGCTCATTTCAGTTCCATAACTGGGGGAGGATGTAGTGCAGTCTTGTAGGATGTTGTAATTTTAAACCTCTTGGAATGATATTCTCCTTTGCTTTAATGTTACACATCCCTGTGCATGTTCTTCAGTAATTGAAAGGGATATCGGGCAAATTTGATCTGTCTAGCTTTGACTTATGCTGTCCTTATCTTGGCCTTTGTGTCATTAAGAAAAAAATTGGTATTGATCTTGGACCATACCACTACATCGTGCTGCAATTTTTCTTCCTTGCTAGTGGAATATAAATCGATAAAAGGCAGCTGCTTTAGACGAGAGCCAGATATGGTGCTGTCATTTATATATTGTAAATCCAATGATAGCTGATCAAATCAGTGCCTCTCCTGTTCCAAACCTGACATGATTGAATTGTCAATAAAAAAGATTTTACAGTAAGGGAAGGAGAGCTGACAGTGTAAATGTCTGAAAACCCAATGAAGCTCAATATAAAATGAAACAATGAACTAGGATATAATTTTATAATTTCCAATGGGAAAAAAATATTTAGTGAATCAGGGCTGAAAATGGGGGTGATCACAGGAGGTGGGGAGACAGGAATGAAAAGCCAGCTTAGCTTGAATTTTAATTTTTGAGAAATCTGAAATGCAAATTTACAGATGCAAATTTTAGGAATTATGCATCATACCCACTGAGTTGTTTATTTACAGAAATGGTTCAAATACTCTCCACCTCCTTCCTTCTCCATGCACATATTTTCTAGTGATAATACACAGTTGCTGTGGTGGGGGAAGCATATCCTTCCTCAGGAATCCTGCTGACTTTCTAACAAGTGACTCAGGAGCAGATCTAGTAGAACTCAGCCTTGCATCCTTAGAAGTCAACCCAGTAGAACTCTAGTTTTGCTTAATAAATCCTCGAGAAGCAAAAACATAAATAAGAAGCTACAGAACTTCCTCAAACAGACACATCTCTCTTGGTATGTGGCCCACCGAATTTAGCTTAGGAAACCAAGAAAGTTGTATTTCTTAAAAATTGAAGAAATCCTGCAGATTTTACAAAAGACCTGGTTCATCAATTTGCAAATATAAGCCTATGACACTTATTTACATGTCGAAATCCCACTGGAAAAGTCCACGCTGGGTACTGATAAGAGAATGCCATTTTATTTAAAAGTTGCCAACTGCATTTGCATAAAGTTCTTACCTCAGTAGGTGTTCTATAAACGTGGAACCTGATTAGGGGACAATTGACTTTTGAGAGAAGCACGGCAGGGGGAGCAGTGCTTGAAAAGCGACTTGAAAGCTATCCTCTGAGCTTGTTGCAATATTTTTAGGAAAGCTTAATGCTCCAAATTTTCTAATGCTGATAGGAATCAACATTATTTTATATACCACAGCAACTTCTACTATCACTACAACAAACAGGTCTCCTTGTGTCAGAATGAGGTCCCTCATTGGAGAAGAGGTTAATTATTACTGTGTATCTTGGGAATGATTGTTTGGACCTGAAGCAAGAAGAGTCTTCTTTCCTAGTTTTGACATGAGACATCTTTAGATTCAAATCAAATTCAGCATTATTCTGCTCATCCTCCCTCTATGATATGTTCTCCCTGATTCCTCTTTGCCCCAATTACCTCTTCTCTGAAAGAGATTCTGAAGCTTCTCAAAACCACAATACCCCTTTGTCTATTCAACTTCTTTCTTCTCTTGTCCTGACAGTGGATTTTTTATAAAGTTCAGTCACTGGTTCTCAGGTCATCAGGGGGTTATTATAATCCATGGACTGAGCTGTTCAAATTATATTGATTATATTTAACACTCACAAGCCTATAAAAATCAGCCAACTATATGCCTAAGAGTTACTTCTGGAGGACCTCAGTTGAGGGCTCTCTCTTTCTAAGTCCGATTCTGCAAGTGAAATCATTGCCCTCCCCACTACATGCGACATGACATCCAGGGGTGAAAGTCTCCCTACCACGTGGGAGATGACTCCCAGCGATGTCTGGCCCTAGCACCGTGAGCTCAACAATGCCATCCTGACCAAAAGGGGGGAAAGAAGTGTAATTAATAAAGTATCAGTGGCAGAGAGAGTTCAAATAGTCGAGAGGCTACTCTGGACGTCGCTTTTATGCAATCTCCAGTTAGACATTGCTACCTTTCATAACTTGCCAATCCCCAACCAAAACCATTCCAGCCAAGCTTAAAGAACACCTAGGGCAATATATAAGATTCTACAGAGGTTTCATTCACTAGGGTAACTTTCCAGAAACCTACAACCTCCAGTTGAGTCCCTGGATCAGACGAGTCCTAAAACCTAGAGGGGCCAGGCTCCCCAGAACATCAACTAGTTCCATCCCCCTACCCCATATTATTGACAGCCCTTTACAACATGAAAAAGTTAGAATGGGCATGGCCAAATACCCCTAAAGAGTGGGAGAAAGATCAGAGGTGATAGTGGGATTATACACAAAAGGTAGGGTTTAACAAATGAGTGTGATTGCTGAATCATTATATTGATATTTCTTTCAGTCTCCAGTATCTTAGAGCAGCTAGAAGTTTTTACTAAAATTGTGGAATTGTAACCCATACCAAACTCTGAGATCTGTTCTACAACTAATTGTTGTGCTGTGCTTTGAAATTTGTTGCTTTTTCGTATATATGTTATTTTTCACAAAGAAAAAAAATGTTGACTGTGATGATACAAAAATATCTATTCCTTCTAGCCTCCTGTGTTCTGGAGCAGCTAGAAGGAAAAATCTGAGATGATGGTATGGTAGCCCATGACAAACTCTGGGATCTGTCCTGTAACTACTTGTTGAAGTGTTTTCAAAACTGTTGCTGTTTTCTTTCTTTGCTTTGTATATATGTCATATTATACATTAAAAATGTAAAAGAAAATTAAGCTAGCGTAAAAAAAAGAAATGCTATATTTAAGAGCACAAATACATAAAATTAATATAAGAAAAAAACAGAAAATTTAAAAAATCAACCAACTGACCCAGTAGAGAGAAAAAAAAGTCAAGAATATTCAAGATTCTTGTAACACAATACCCAATTTTACTGGATAAGGGAAAGAGTAGGAATGAACAAAAGAGACGGAAAGGAGTCATCAGAAAGAAAGGAGGGGAACCAGGAAAGACAGCATCCTGGAAGCCAAGAGAAATTCATGTGACACCCACTCTGCGTAAGACCCCTCAATCCATACATCTCTAGTCTCAATTTATTGCTCGTGCAGTAAATTGTACTGAAGGTTCTGTGGGTGGACTGTAGTGAGTCACTGGCTTCCAAAAATGTGATGCGAAATTTTATGTATTTACATGTGAACGTTTTCTGGGGAATGGGCTCACAGATTCCATTAGGGACCAATAAAAAACCAAACAAACAGGTATATTTTCAGGCTCATACCTTCAGCTTTCCTTGAACATTCCCTTTGTCCCATTAAAATCAATCATGTCTTAAACTTCATTCACAGTCTGCCTGTGAACTGGTCACTTGCCTCACCCCCACCCTCTTGCTAATGCCATTATTCCTTTCCAAGTTATCTTTTGCTATCCCCTGTACATCTAGTATATCACCGTTGCCTCTAGGATTTATCCCTCCTCCATTTCTATTTTCATCACCTTCTCTTGGGACCTTTCTTCCTGGTGCTGGATTATTGAGGTTGCTCTTAGCCAGTCTTCCTGCCTTCTAACCCTCTGTAATTTACAGTGATGCCAGGCTTTTGTTTTTTTTTGAAAATTACCTTTGTCACACAGAGTAAAGTATTTAAGAACATCATATTTCTGGGCAGTGGAATCAGACATAGCTGGAGGCCAATCTTTATCTCTCCTTTTACTTGCTGTGTACCTCTGGTTAAGTTGATTAACGTTTCTGAACCTCATTTTCCTCACTTGCAAATAGGCGTGATGGTGGCACTGCCTCAAAGGCTTGTTGTGATGATTAAATGAGATGATCTGTTTAAGAAGGGGCTTAGCACAGTACTGGCACATTGTCAGCTTTCAGGAGAGAGCTACTATTTCCTACTCAAAAAGATAAAATGTCTTCCTAATGCACACCTCACAGCAAAAAAAAATTGTCTGCCTGGATTTTTAGGCCTGCTAGAAAATGGTCCCTGCTGTTAGCTCTCCAACTTTACATTACTCCCAGCAAGCACTGTACATCAAGTCTCTCTCTTTTCCAAATGTCCTCTCACAATGCATGCCTTGCTGCCACCTCCAAATTTTTGGTCATGCTGTTCCCTCATCCCGGAATGCTTCAGCCTCATTCATTTGGCCTTGCACAAGCCCCAGCTCCTATATACTTTCTCTGATGGCTTCAATCCCCACAGTTCCTACCATTTTCTAATTTCTCTTGTACTTATCGCCAATATTGCCCAGTTAGTGCCTTATTATACACTGTTCTCTGTGGCTTATTTATGGGTTTATAGTGTTGCAAAGTATGAAGCTGCCTTGTTCACTTCTTACTTCAATTTTTAATGTCTTTTCTATTCAACGTATCTTGTGGACACGGACGGAATCTTGCTATTCCATTTTCTATGACTTGCAACAGTTTCTAATTACCATGTAATTACTTGGTATATCAGTTGGTTTTTCAGACTCTCAAAATTTGGAGGCAGAAGATATGTGATTGAAAACCTGATTTCATGACTTATTTTCTGAGAGATGAAGGGAAAAGAGTTTCATATCTGGAGATAGGGAATGTAGTCCCAAACTGTGTGGCTTTGGGAAAGTCACATCCCTTTTCTGGGTGCCTCATTTTCCTTGTTCCTAGAAACAATTTGTTAACAAGAGTGTTGGGCCTTCCAAGGCTGACATTCTAGGATTCTGGGACTCTCTGATAAAACTATGTCTATGCTCCAAAAACCTTGCCCAGCTTTGCCCTCTGCCTTTGCCCCGGCTTGCTTGGGCTTTGGTAGAACGCAGCATCTCAAGCAAACTTGATGTGCTAGCCTTAATTGAAACTGTTTGTCTCTCCTAGTGAGCAGACAAGCCTCAGTTTTGGGAAACTACGTCAGCAGTTTTCATTCCAGGGTGGGCAACTATTTTTGACAAGAAGCCCCATAAAATATGTGTGCCTCAGAGAAAAGGGAAAACTGAGTAAACAAATATTCCCTTTGCTGAAGGAGGATGTGGGTTGAAAATCGTATTATAGAGGAGGTATCCTGGAGTGTCCTTGGGTAACCAGCCAAAAATTTGATCTAGTTTCTCTTAGCATGGGGTAACTCACCATGCCAACTGACATATTTCTCCAGTGACCTCTACATCCGAAAATGTCCCCTAAAAGCACAGCTGTCTGTTCTCCCTGCTCTAAGCCTCAATCTTTGCCCTAAACAGCCTGCAAGATGCCATTCTGCAGATGTTTCTCCAGCATTCCTTGACACAAGGGCATATTAGACTCCTATATGTTTCTGACATTTGTTCGATTGAATCCCCTCCTGGAGCTCGGGGGTTGCTTTTATATGGTGCAGACCATCCATGCTAGAGAAGCCTGGGCATTATGGGGTAACATCTTAATGCTGTTCATCCACCATTTACACCAAGTACCCAGATCTGGCCGGACATTAAGTTGCAAGTTACTACCTCAGGATATTCTAGTGAGCAGAGTGGAAAGAAGAAACATTGCCATGTTCTCCCAACATTTTAACTAACCAAAAAGTCTGTCTACTGATGGTTACCCTGTGTACTTCTAGCTCCAAACCCTCACTAATTATACAAACTCATCACGAATGTCACCTAGTGGTCTACATTTAATGGGTGGGTGTGGGCGACACTTCTTTCATTCCTTATCAGAATTATTGACATGCTGTTGGCATTCGTGGGCGGACTGGTTTTCTAATACTGGCCAGAGAATCAAAGTTTTCCGTTTTTGTTTTTCCTGACTTTACTTATCCTTTCAGAAAACCCAAGAGTGTCATTAATACTTTATGTTGTACATACTGTTTCCACCAATAATACTTTCCCCAGACCTTAGTCCTCAGAGTACATAGGACAAGGTAATTAGGGCTATTGATCTTTGCTACAGCCAGTATTATCAGAATGATGATCAACTTTATAAGTAAAATGTGGACATTCATTTTAGCTAAGGAGCCAGGACAGCTCTTGTTTCTTAAACATTCTTTGCTCTAACAGAGGCATTGCTAAGCAGCTACCAGGGTATCCTAAAGGGCTGAAAACTCTCTTTTCAGGACTGGTATTGGGACCCAAAGTGAATAGGCACTGGCTGTACCTAAAATGGGAAAACCTTAGGCTTAAATAAATTTAGCCCTTGGGGCAAGTTTTGTAAAGTGAAAAGCTTTGTCAGGGGCTCCTTCCCCTGCTATGTAATTTTGACAAGTGAATTCTCTGTGAGAGAGTTTTCTAGGTAAAATGCTCATCATGGAACCGTTTTCAGGAGACTCTTCTTTTACTTTTCTGAGCCTCAGAGTGGTGCAGGTAATAGCCTAGCTGTTTGCTGGAGATATGCTTAAGCGGATGACTTTGACAATGATATTAGAACCTAGAGAAGTAGATAAATACCTATCCAGTGGAATAGCTCAGCAATATCCAGGCACCTAGAGAAGTTGACACTGGGAAGGATCATTTCCTGGATTGTCTGGTGTATAATTCCTAGAATCAAAGAATGTGAGCTCACTGAGCCAAAGAGATGTTCACTGGGAGCCAGGACAACTTGTGTTTACCACCCTGGGCAATCTTCTCTTTGGTCTCTCAAAGAGGGCTCATTTTATGGAAACTAAGTCTCAGATATTCAGTGTCCAGTTACTACAAGAGAAATGGGCTACTGAAACCTGCCATGTTGCAGTGCATGGGGCCCACCTTCCTCTTACCCCAACCTGTAACTCCTCATAGGGCTTGTGGAAATCATGGGCACTGCTTTCTGGAGACATCTTCATACATAACCAGAGTTCAACTTACAAAGAGATCCAAATTCCTTTAAGAGTAAATATTAACAGTATTCTGTTTCTCAGATGGCTTTGAAATAAAAAAAGGTAGTTCCCTCTAGCTAGAATGGTAAATTGTTTTGAGACCAGCCCTGTCTGTCAGGTACTTCTTCACTAGAAGTATTGAAATATTTTTATATAATAAAATCCATTAGACACACTCTGTTTCTAAGCTTGAAAAAAATCTATTAGCAAGAAATACTTAGCTTAGGTTTCAATAAAGTTTCAATAAGATCTTGTCCAAATAATATGAATGTTTGTGGAAATTTGGGGTAATTTCATTAGTTTAGATATGGCTTTGCTTCTTAACAGTAACTTACTATAGCCTGATTTGTCCTAAAGAAGGTGCGTTGAGATCTTTCATCACTGTTTTCAACACAATCTCTTTTCTTTATTTGTTTTTTAGTGAACATTTTTATGTAAGACTTATACATATTAACTTGGCCTAAGGATTTCTTTAAAGTAGGCTCAAAACTACAGAAGTCGTTTAAGCCTGAAATTTTCAAGACAAGTAAAAACCAATACCCCAAACTCTGTGAACAGTCTGGTGGGAATTGTTTCGAGGTTACCTGAGAGCAAATATCAGCTACATGAGCAGCTTTGTTGGTTTTGCAACTTAAAAATGGGAAGTTTTCAGAACTAAACCTTTTTCTCTCAAATTTACTTATGCACTTGGTCTACAGCATATATAGATGCTGTTTGATGATAAAAGGAATAGAGAAATACTCAAGCAGCAATATCAGTATCTGTTAAGCTGAGTGTAAAAATAATAACTTGGCTCTAGATATGCAATAGAGATTTTAAAAGTTCTTGTGGGAGATGGATTATATAGCTGAGTTTCCTATGTAATTATTTTGAAAAGACAAGCAAACAAAAACCCTACTAATTTCAGTTAGTAGAGTTCTTATATTTCTTTAGCCAAATAGGTGAATCTCACTTTTGTGCTCCTCTACCGAACTTTGTTTCTTTCTAACTCACTGGTTTTACCTTCCTTTCTTTTTCCTGCCTCCCTCCCTCCCTCCCTCATTCCCTCCTTCCTTCTTTCCACACTCCCTCTTTCCCTTCCTCCTTTCCTTTCTTAAGGAATAAAGCACTGTAATCTTAAATATGTTAGATAGAATTATGTAATTGATTAGAGCTGTGTGTCTGAATTACAAAACTTGCATTTTTAAATGACTCACAGATAAAGTGACCATACAAATTGTTGTCCAAACAGGGTAACTTTGAGAGTGAAAGGAAGTGCTAAAAGTAAATAACAGGTTAGTTGATTTACATGGTCAAAACTGGGACTGTCACAGGCTAATCAAGGTTTATCCAAAACCTATCCACACAGACAACTGGGATGTTAAAATAATAGAGGCTTCAGAAGGCATCTAGTCTTCCTCCTTCTGTAGAGGAAACTGAGACTCTGAGCTGGCAGTGTCCGGTTCTAACCCAGGTCTCCTAAACCCCAGGTCAGGCCTCTTTCAATTACACCCGCTGTCTCATCACTCTAGCAAGATGGAAGGATATATAGCACAGAGCCTCCTCATTCTTACTACATTTTTAGATGTGAAGCTTCTCAGATATGAGAGTTCCCATCCCCTCTTGTCTCCAAATCTCTGCTTCACAACTAAGTCAGTGCACTGATGTTGGCTGGACCCCTACTGAAAACTCATTTGTGATCTTCTTCCTCCTTATCTGTGTATCTGTAGATTGGGTAAGATGATAGATGCACAAACCCCAACTGATTAGATATTATAAAAACATTTGGATAGTTTAATTGCAAACATGCTTTCCTTTTTAAATTGGAAGAAAGTGAATCCGTCATTGACAAAGAGTACTTTTCAGGCTCACCATAAATGAGAGATCATTTGCTAACCAAGGTTAAGAGTAAGGCAATAGAGTTCGTTTTCTTCTGGGATAATGAACTTGAAGTTGTCCTTCTGGTTGTAAGGTGAGAATGCGTAAGACTCACAGCTGTGGCTGGCTTATATTTTGAAAATGAATAGAATGTAACTGAAAGAAAATGAGTCTGAAACTGGGGTTACGGTTACAAATGCAGTGCGCACTATCTCCCCTTACTGTTATCCTGCGTATCTTCTTTCATCCCTTTCCACATACTAGATTCATTTGCCCTGGTGATAGATAGACAAACCCATCAAAAAGAGGATGGGCTCCCACATTAGACTTTGTCATCAAAAGCTTCATTACTGGTGATAGAAATGAAAGAGAAAACTTATAGATGAGTTTTTGGTTACAGGAAAACAAGGGCTTATAGAATTTTTACTTTTATTTTTTATTGTCTGGTCCTAATAGAAATATGGATGTGACTGATACAAGGTCCTTAATGTTGAGATCAATATCTCCCTCTCTTTTTATGTAATAATCATTTGTTGACTGAACAGCATTGCTAGATGCCACCATCGATTCTCCAAGCCAATGTGCATTCTTACTTTCATTTGCCTCATACCTCTGAATAGGGGCATGTTCTGTGGCAGTAACAATGTTGGCATTTGTTTTACTTGGACTGGATATTTGGATCACAAGGATCAACAAAAGCTGGGAGGCTGGGAAGCTGCAACCCGAGGCACCTGGACTGGCTAAGGGCAGAGAAGGAGGGTATTCTAGCTCCTTCTCATTATCCTTCCTTCTTTTCTCTATCTTGGTCAGTGCTTTCTCCTTAATGAATTGATCACCTTGGTACATCCACCTCTCTACTCCAAATGAACCCCTGGAAATCCAGGTGAATTAGCCTCATGGCCTCAAAAATTAGAAAGTTTAGCAAATGACTATAAAGGAACATTAACATAACTAACTTCATTGTAAAGGAACTCCCTAGAAAATTTGTTGGTGAAGGTGTATGAAATTGTGTAAGTCTACCTGTGGGCTAGTTCATTTCCAGTGCTTACACTTGCATGCTTTCAGTTTGTCTTCATCTTGTCTCTTCTCGATACCCTTGACCTTGTTCAAATAAGGAAAAAGGGATGTGAATAGGAAAAAGAATAACTTGATGGATAGGGTGAAAAAGCAACTTTTCTAATACATCTAGGACAATCGCTCCCTGCCCCCAACTATACGTATGCCCTGTGCTTGTATTTGAGAATAACTGAGACCAGTACCTATCTTTTTAATGTGTATGAAGTGTCATTTTGTATGGTATATGTTTATGAGTGTGGGAAGGTGTGTAGGAAAATGTAGGTGGTGGTATTATAAATTTGCAAAGTTAGAACTGCTATTTGGTTGTTTTCTGGTTTCATAATCGTACTTATTATGAGCTGGATGCTTTAAATACATTATCTCATTTAATTCTCACACTGATCCTGTGGAGGTATGGAGACTTGCCCATGATTTTCACAGCTAGTAAGCAGTAGAATTGAGATTAGACTGCAGATCTGTTTGTCTCCTAAGTCCAGCTTCTTTCTGTTATACTATACTGATTCTGGGTTTTCTTGCCTCCTGATATTATTATCATATAAGGACCAGCATATTTCCCCTTTTGATTTTTCTTTATCCCAAAGTCCATTGAGTAAATAGCAGTCTAACCTTTGATCTGTATTTTGGGGTTGCTCCCTTCCCCTCCATTTTCTTTCCCCAATACATATGTATTCCTTTGAAAAATTAAACCATCATTCAAGACTGAGAAGGAAAGGCAGAGTGTGCTAAATTCCTCTTTGCCTTGAGGGCATGGCTTTCATTAAGCATTCTGCCTTTCTTTCTTGGGAACAATGCTGTGGGCCTGAGCTTAAGTTGAATGTTTGCTTTTTGCAGACATGGTCTTTTCCCTGGTCTCAGGGTCCTAGCATGACTATTTCATATTAGTGTACCCAAGTCATGCCAGTGGCATTGTGGTGCCTTGACCTTCAATACATGGCAGTACTGTTAACAGAGTTGCTTTCTGTTCATTCTGATGTTGCTTTGGACCAGCAGACCTGCCTTGAGGCAGGGAAGCTGGAGATAACAGTAAATTAGAACAGTGGTTTTTCAGCTTGATTATACATCAGAATTCCCTGGAAGGTTTGTTAGAACATAGATGAATGCGCCCCACCCCAAGGTGTTATTGATTCATGAATTTCCATTTCTAATAGGTTCCCAGGTGATGCTGATGCTGCAAGTCCAGAGAATCAGGACAGTGGGGAATGAAGGGAAATTAGTTTTACCCCTTGGAGTTATTTTTGTGGATTTGCACATCTTTCTTTTTAATTTATTGTGGTAATATAGATATATCAAATAAAATTTGCCATTTTAACCACTTTTAAGTGTATAATTCGGTGATGTTCATTGCATTTATAATGTCGTGCAACCATCACCACCAGCTATTACCAAAACTTTTTCATTACTTCAAATAGAAACAACTCTGTATTCATTAAGCATTAACTAGCCTTTCTTTCCTACTCCACCCTGGTCCCTGGAAACCTGTATTGTCATTTCTGACTCTGTGAATTTGTATTTTCTACTTATTTATATCAGTGAGATTATTTATTATTTGTCCTTTTGTGTCTGGCTTATTTCACTCCACATGGTGACTTCAAGATTCACCCATGGTATTGCATGTATCAGGAATTCATTCCCTTTCATGGCTGAATAATGTTCCATTGTATGTGTAGACCACGATTTTGTTGATCCATCCATCTGCTGATGTACTCGGGTTGTCTACACTGTTTGGCTATAGTAAATAATGCTGCTATGAACATGCATGTACAAGTATCCATTTGAGTCCCTGTTTTCAATTATTTGGGTTACCTAGGAGTGGAATTGCCAGGTCATTAGGTAATTACATGTTTTGCTTTTTGAGGAACTGCCAAACTGTTTTCCTGTACATCGCTTTAAGCATAGTGCCTGGCCACATAGTAAGTAGTCAGTACGTCATTGATGTTTATTTTGGTGCATATACTAAGACATTTATTTGCTGCGGTTTTCTGTTTGCCAGTCTGTTCCCCTGCAGGAAAACCTACTCGGCAAGATCACTCTATAGCATTTGCCCTATTTGGCAAGCTGTCCCTCTAGAGACTCTCATTTCTTCCTTTTTCTATAGTTGTGATTCAAACAGATGATTGAAATCGTTTTGTTTCCTCTGGTCTTGGTTAACTGAGAATATGGAGTAGAACGCCTTTTTTTTCTCTCTCACTCATTTACTCTTCTCAAATAACCTTCCATAATTCCATCACAATATCAACAAATCACTTATTACCTTATTTTAAAAGTTGGCACAATTTATTGATGTATAAATAGGAGCATTGATTAAGGTACTAAATTAAGATCAGGCATTCTTTCAGACTTGAGCAGCGTACAACTTTCTAAATTACCTTGAAGGGTGCCTTAGCATAGCCCATCAAATGAAGTGTTCTGCTTTGGTCACGATTCCCTTACTTTGGCTCTATCTATTCATCATCTCTCTAAAGAGAGGTCTAAAGACTTGCAACTTAGAGATAAAAATTTTAAGTTTCTGTTGATCTTATCGCTTCCAGTTGATTCTGACAATGGTCTGCATGATTCTTTTCTGTCTTTTTCTTGTTGAAAAAGCAGATAGGGGAATTGCATTATTGGGGTCCTTGTTGAAAAGAACCAAAACAATAAAAATAAAGACAAATGATAGAAAACCTCCCAAATGCTGCTCTTTGTCCCTGCTACAGAGAGCACCATAGATATTTTATTAAATTGTACCAAGCACCAGATATTCATCATTCAACTGTATAAATCATTCACTTTTTATCCTGTATTAGTCAGGATTCTCTAAAGAAACAACACCAACAGTAGATACTTGTAGATGAGATTGTTAAAAGAGTTGTCTCATGTGACTGTGGGGATGGGCAAGTCCAAATTCTGTAGGATAGGCCTCAAGCTGGGAACTCCAATGAAAGTTTTCAATGCATTCTCTAGGAGATGCTGCCTGGCTCAAGTAGAGATGGAAATTCTCTCTTCTGACTGTTGAAATTATCACTGCTTCTTTTAAAGCCTTCAACTGATTAGATGAGACTTCTCTCATTGGAGACAACTGCTTCAGTTGACTGTAGATGTAATCAACCATAGATGCAATAAACTTACTTATGACCTAAGTCCATGAAATGTCCTCATAGTAGCAATCAGGCCAGTGCTTGCTTGACCAAGCCAGTGGACCCTAAAACCTAGCCAAGTTGACACATGAACTTAACCATCACAGTCCACACCTTGAAAACTTGGCAGCTATGCACATCTCCTTAAACCATAATTAACCTCTAAATAAAAACAATAACAGGGCAGTTAGCAGTGGCTCAGTGGCAGAGTTCTCGCCTGCCATGTGAGAGACCCAGGTTCGATTCCCAGAGCCTGCCCATGTCAAAACAAACAAACAAACCAACAAACAAAAACAATAACAGTCATATTTTTGCCTAACAATACTCAACTGTTTGGTGTACAACTGGAAACACACTAACTCTCCACAGCATAGGGTGCAAGTCCTTGGGCAATGTTTACTCTTAAACTTGATATTATATAACTTAAATATTATGACATGAAGTTAAAACAAATTATGTTATATGATAAGGGGATAAAATAGGGAAGCAAAAAGATATTTGCTTTATGCACGTATACAAACATGACAAAACAAGGAGGAAATATTCATTACTACATCCTCATTTCTGTAACTGGTCATGAGGTTGTAGTTCATATTTATCACTACCTTCCTCCACTACCCATTCCATGTTGTCTTTACTCTCAGCAAGCACTTCAGCTGATGTGGTTCTTTGCCAAGTAGAATGACTCAGACCTTCATTCCTGAAGTTTCTGAGCTATTGGTAGACCTGCTTGGATTGGGTTGTTGCAGTTTTCCATTGTCTTTAATCACAGGGCATAGTGGTACTAGGAGATGCCCTAGGAAATCTCCTGTATTCCAGGAAAACTCTTATTTACCTTCATTGTGTAGTTGTAGTCCTAACAATCACCTAACATTGTGTAATTGCAGTCCCAACAATAACCCTAGACAGTACAGTAACCCCTTCCTGCCTGTTGATTCAGATGCATGAGGAGCCCAAAAAGGTCAGGTAGCAGTCTTAACTTCCAGTTCAATGGAATCCTTGTTGTGTCTTCTGGTGGAAACACTCCTCCTTTTGGAACTAAAACCTATAGACAAACAGAGCTTCAGGTTGCAGCGACAGGAAGCAAAAATTTTCCTAGTGGATCACTAAAGGTAACTGTGAGTGGTGCCACTCACATTTCCACCCCCTGATTCCTGGACCCTTGAATTCTAGCTATAGGAGAAACAGCACCATAGAGTGAATGCTGATTTACAGCATACACGGCCTCCTGGAGAACATTGCCCTAACCCTCTAAGGTATTGACTCACAGTTGTTGCCATAACTGCATCTTCAAAAGGCCATTCTACTATTGTGTCAACTTAGCGACTTCAGGATGATAGGCAGCATGGTAAGAGCAGTGAATTTCATGAGCATGTGCCCATTCCTCCACTTCATTTGAAGTGATATGTGGCTTCCTTGAACAGAAGCAATGCAGTATGGAATACCATGATGGTGGATCAGGTATTATATAGGTCCATGGTTGGTACATTTGGAAGAATCATTGCATGCAGAGAAGGCAAGCCCATATCAGGAGAATGTGCCTATTCCAGGTAGAGCAAAATACTAAACCTTCCATGCAAGAAGTTGCCCAATGTAATTAACCTGCCACCAGGTAGCAGGCTGATCACTTCAGGGAATGGTACCATATGGGGTACTGAGTGTGGGTCTCTGCTGCTGGCAGATTGGGCACTCAGCAGTGGCCATAGCTAGGTCAACCTTGGTGAGTGGAAGTCCATGTGTTGAGCCCATACATAACCTCCATCCCTACCACCGTGGCCACTTCGTTCATGAGCCCACTGGGCATGATAGTAATGGCTGGGGTAAAAGGCTCACTGTATCAACAGATTGGATCATGTTGATCACCTGATATTAAAATCTTCTTCTGCTGATCTTTACTAAGAGCAATTGAGAAAAAATGATTTGCCAGATCAATAACTACATACCAGTTTCCAGAGGATGTGTTGATTTGCTCAAGCAATGATAATCCATCTGGAACAGCAGCTGCAGTTGGGGTCACCACCTGGTTAAGTTTGCAATAATCTACTGTCTTCCTCCAAAACCAATCTGTTTTCAGCACAGGCCAAATAGGAGGGTTGAATATGAATATGGTGGGAATCACCACCCCTGCATCTTTCAAGTCCTTGATGATGGTACTAATCTCTGCCAGGAATTCCTGGCACTAATTCCTCCAGGAATCCAGTATTGCTTTTGATTTACTATTTTGCTATATAGGGGTAGTTCTAGTGGCTTCCATTTGGCCTTTCCTATCATAATAACCCCCGCTCTGCAAGTCAGAGAGCCAGTGTGGGGATTCTGTCAGTTAGTGAGCATGTCTATTCCAATTATGCATTCTGGAACTGGGAAAGTAACAACAGAGTGGGTCCGGGGACCCACTGTGAGAAGGACATGAGCTAAAATAAAACTCCATCAATCACAACTCCCAGGGATGAATACAGATCTGGCACCATGGGATCAACAATTCCATTCTGACCAAAAGGGGGAAAAGAAGTATAATAAAGTATCAGTGGCAGAGAGAGTTCAAATGGAGTCGAGAGGCTACTCTAGAGGTTGCTCTTATGCAAGCTTCAGTTAGACCTTGCTACCTATCATAACCGGCCAACCCCCAACCAGTACCATTCTAGCCAATCCTAAAGAACACCTAGGGCAATATATAAGATTTCACAAGGGTTCCAGGCACTAGAGTCACTTTCCAGAAACCCACAACCTCCAGATGGGTCCCTGGTCCAGATAACTGAAACTTAGCCCAGCCTCTCCAGAACATCAGATAGTTCCATCTCCCTACCCCATATTAGTGACAAGCCCTTCCAACATGAAAAAGTTAGAATTGCCATAGCCCAAACACCCCTAAAGAGAGATATGGAAAGATCAGAGGTGATTATGGAGTTATACATACAAGACAGGATTTAACAAATGAATATGAATGCTGAATCCTTAAATTGATATCTCTTTTTAGTCTCCAGTATTTTAGAGCGGCTAGAAGTAAACACCTAAAATTGAGGGAGGGCCACGGAGGCTCTAGAGATGTGGGTTCAATTCCTGGTAACTGCCCATGCACCAAAAAACAAACAAACAAACAAAAAATCCCTGAAATTGTGAACTTATAACCCATGTCAAATTCTGAAATATGTTCTACAACTAATTGTGGTGCTGTGCTTTGAAATTTATAGCTTTTTTGTATATATATTATTTTTCACAAAAAAAGAAGGAACAAAAGTAGATTGTGATGATTAAAAAAATATTTAAGCCCTCTAACCTCCTATATTTTGGAGCAGCTAGAAGGAGAAATATGAGGGGATCGTATGGTAGCCCATGACAAACTCTGGGATCTGTCCTGTAACTACTTGTTGAAGACTGCTTTGAAAACTATTGCTTTTTTTATTTCTTTGCTTTGTATATATGTTATATTATACAATTAAAAAAAGGTTAAAAAAAATAAACTCCACCAATCATCTGACTTCCATAAGCCCCTACTCTGACCGGTGGACAGAATGACATTTTGGGTCTCCTGGAATTAGTGTAACTTCTGAGCCAGGGTCTAAAAATCCCCAAAATGTCTGATCATTTCTTTTTCACCATTGCACAGTTACTTTGATAAAAGGCTGTAGGTCTCCTTGGGGAAGGCTGGGAGAAATGTTAAGAGTGTAAATTTTGGGCAGTGTGAAAGGGTCCTTTCCCAAGGGCACCCAGCCCTCCCCTCATTCAAGGGGTTCTGTGTCTGTAAACTGTCTCAAGTCTGGGTATTGATCAAGGGGCTGTGACTCTCTGTTTTTGTCATTTAAATTAGACTTTTGTTGCCTTGACCTAGAACTGTTCTGCTTATAAGGATCAAGTTAGAATTTGGTAGACTTCCTATCTCTTTTGCTTCTAGGTACCCCATGATCTACTAGCCAGTGCCATACATCTCTGCGAGTTAGACAGTTTGGATTGCTGCTTTGAATCTGCTGTCCATTATAATAGCTATGTCTACCTTATCTTTGGCCATTAAGTGCTGCCACGTCGCTTCTACCAACTCGGGATCTGATCATCCCCACTGTATTAAAAGGTGCAAGTCCAGTGACAGCAGGTCCCACAGAAATATTTTACCTACATAGTAGAGTGACCACAAGGCTCTTCAGGGATGATGGAGTTAGTCTAAGTAATTTATTCCTTACAGTCCTACTGAATGGTGTGTCCTCTGTACATTCCTGGGATGTGCAAGCAGGTCTTACATTATAAAAACCCTCTAACATTCCAGTCTCTCTAAGTCTTTGGATCCCTTCAACCACATTATACCAGGGCAGTTCTGGCATTTCACCCTCAGGTCATGTAGGCCATCATTAAGTCCATGTTTCAGCCAACCACCCAAATAAACTATTAGAGCCCTTTCTAACCCCTCAAACTAAAACATTGACTCCAGAAGCTCTGCTTAGTGGGCCCATATCAATAAATTCAGTCTGATTCAGATTTACATTCCTTCTACTATTATCCCACACCTTTAATATCCATTCCCACACATATCCCCCGATCTCTGTCTGTATAAATTGGAAAAATCATGTAGTTCTCTTGGAGTATAGCACACGTCCTCATGGGTCACACTTCGTTTCTCACCTTTTGGGGCCTTGCTGGGACTTCACTATATTTATAGGTCTGGAAGAAAAGAGGAATGGTGGTGGTGGAGTGGTCATGAGAAAAATTAAAAATGTCTTGCAAGCCAACTACCTTAGGGCATTCCATTGCAATTTCATCTGGTGAAATAGGCTTAATCTCTTCAGACAAAGAGTAAGGGCTGTTCGCTCAAGGGGAGGTGTTTATAGGTTTATCTGGCACAGCAGGGTTAATCTCTTCAAGTGGTGGTTAGATGACAGATTCCTCAGGGCAGAATGGAGATCTGAAGGCTGGTTTCTCAGAGCAGCCCACTACAGATTTATCTAGTAAAGACTCAGCAGAATCTTGGGTTTCAGTGTCCCCACTGCCATCCTTATCAACCCGTTTGTCCCCATTTCAGTTTTCAGGATCCCATTCCTTTCCAATCAATGCCCTCATTTTAACAGCAGACACCTTACATGGTTGGGAATTTAGTTTATGTTCTAATCTGGCCACTCACACAATGAGACTCTGGATCTGATTTTCAGAAATCTCAAATCTTTAGCTTCACGAAATAAGATTTTCTTTCAGAGCACACAGAGAAACTCACTTATGTAGCACTTAAGTTGCAAATTTGAGGCCTTGAACTCATCTCTTTCTTTTTTAACTGTATCCAGTGTATTATGAACAACTAGCCAATATCTTTATACTTTTTAACTCTGCAAAACTCTTTTAAGGTCTCAAAACACTCTCACCCAGAGCCTTGCCTCATATAAACATTTAAGGAGCCATATCCAGTGGTGATATTTTGTGTATCTCTATTGCCAACTTATGCAATGGAATATCAGTTCCAACTTGATTATTGGAAGTAAAGTCATTAGTGCCTTTGAATCTAATTGGGTTAGAGAACCAATTCCAAAAATCCCAGAACCAATTCAGAAATCTTATCCTCAAGATTTTGTTTCTCAAGAACTCCTCCTGGTAACAAAGCTGCATCAGTCAAGTTCTCTAGAGAAGCATAGCTAATAGGAAATAACTATAAGTATTATGAGATTTTTGTAAGAATTGTCTCATGTGACTGTAGGGATTGGCAAGTTCAAATTCCTTAGAGTCGACACAAGATGGGAACTCCAGTGAAGGTTTTCAATGAATTCCCCAAGAGAAACTGGCTGATTGAGGTAGAGATGAAAATTCTCTATTCTCACAGCTGAAATCATCACTTCTCCTTTTAAAGCCTTCAACTGATTGGACAAGACTTCTCTTGTTGAATTTGATCTCCTTAGTTGATTGTAGATGTAATCAACCATAGATGCAACCAACTTACTGATGACTTAAGCCCATGAAATGTCCTCACACTAACAATCAGGACAATGCTTCCTTGACCGAGCAAGTGGACACCAAAACTTGGCCAAGTCAACACATGAACTTAACCATCACACTTCCAAAGAGTCCCACTGAATGCTTTGCAACATATAAACAGGTATAAAACATATCCCAGGATATGCTTCTTAAAATATTATGTTGCAATATGCAAAATTGCTGATATTTTATTTCTTAACCTGCAAAGATGTCAATTTCATATGATTCAACCAATATTTTAATATTTTAAAACATGTTAAATATATGTGAAATATGAAGTGGTTCCTCACAGGTATATAATAATAACAACAATAATAATAACTCACCTTATACAGGACTTGCTATGTGCCATGCATGCGTGCTCCATGTGATTTCCCATGAATTTCTCTCAACAACCTTAAGATATAGGTACTATTACTATTATTAGTATCTCTTTTTTGTAAAGGAAGAAACTGTATCAAAAATGTTAAGAACTTGCTTGAAGTCATGCACATTAATTAGCAAAACTGGGGTTCCAACTTAGGTCTAGTTGATTCCAGAGCTTGGACTTCTTCCAATTATACCATGTTGTAAATGAGTATGGGGAATTGTGAATGGTGAGGCAGAGTACACAGTATTTACCAGTGATCACATTTGAAGATAAGTTACCTTACATCCAGGTCTCACCTTGGCCTAGAATGTGACCTTATGTTCCACTGTCCCCAAGCTTCTGCTCTCTTTCACTTGTTCAGTTTCTCTCCTGAGGCCCTCTGGTAGAGGGAGTTCCAGGGCCAACCAGTCACCTTTACTTTCTCCCTTGTTGATATGAGATGGGGATAGGGGGTAGTTGGAGGGATGGGGAAGAGGCCAGGTTGAAGCCCTGTAGATGGCCCAGTTTGTGACACTACCACAACTTTCTGTGCTTGTTTTGAGTTTTATCCTCTATATTTCCCTTTGATTTGCAAAAGTAAATAGTATATCAGAGAATTTGAACAAAGGCTACAGCATAAATTTAGTTCTCATATACTCAACACAACTCCACAGCCAATTTTGAGCCAGATGTACCTTCTCCTGTGTAAGCTAGTACATAAAGAGTCTCTGAAAAACTGATGACTGAACTCACACCATGATACTTTATTCAAGACCTATTTTAAATGGCTACCATATAGTATCTAATGGTAATATTACATCTCTGCAAACAGATAATACAATGCACCTATTAGATTTTTGTTAATAGAGTAGGATATTTCCTCTGGCCCATTACTTACAAAAAACATGTAGCATAAAGAAAAATGTAAAATGAAGCATGGCAGAGGTTTATAAAGTATTTGTTTAAATCGTCAAATATTTTTCCATTTTTTAAAGGCAAATGAAGATGTAAAGTAGGGAATAACTTAAATTCTCTTTCATAGAAATTCTGTGTTTAAAACATCACATTAAGAAAACCTGAAGTCACAGTTAAAGTAGGAGCAGGTGGGGAGAAGAGATGTTTAAGTATTTTGACCTTGGTGCATTCAAGAGGGCCACTGAGCCACCCAGTGAGTTTATCTGGAGCTCAGGAGAAAGATCAGGACTGGATATAGATTTGAGAATCCTCAGAGGGCATAGCTGATAGCTGATGATGGAATGAAGTGGTACAAAAGTTTTGGAACTAGTAGCAAATGGAGATTCCTTGGCCCTGCCCTTGGAGGCTCTGATTCAGTGGGTCTAGAATGGGCCTTAGGACTTTTTTCCCTTTTCCTTAGCAACCTTCCAGGCCATTCTGATTTCTGGCTAGGTTAGTTCATCAGCATATCTATCAACTCAGGACTTCACTACTGCTTTGTTGCCTCCAAAGGGAATCATGATATGTGAAAGATTCTCCTCCTGTCCTTTCAAAAGAGGGTAATTTCTAAAACAAAGATAGCTTAAAAGATAAATTTTAAGCAAAAAATATTTATGAGAACTTCAGGGATGGTGGAACCTTTTCCATTGTAACCTTGGGTTTGATTTGTCTGTTTAAAGGAAGGAGAATCATCTTTGAGGATTTAACCCAAATATTGAACGGGTAATTTTGCATATTTTCACAAGTCACATAAAGAGTGGTACATTTTAAAGTCTCAGGATGCTGGGCTAATTTTATCATGTTAAATAATTAAAATATACCCAACAATTATTATTGGCTTCTGCACTGCCAATATTTTGTTTTGTTTCAAGAAATAAAACCTTGTAGATTATAATAATCACACCTGGACTTAGAGAAAAATTTACCTTTGGATAGTAATATAGGGTAAATAGTAGTTCTGTTGTAGACTCCTCTGAATGAGGTATAGGTGTTGTATCATATTTGAGCTAGACTTTGGGATATTTTCCTGTTAGGGTTATTGCCAGATCTAAGTGCAAGCCCAAGGTACACCAAGCTTCCTGAATCAGGTCTACTTTGTGTTTGAAATAGATGGAATCAGTAAGGATTTTTTCCATTGACTATGTCCTGGGAGAAGAGGGTGCTATTCCTTTCAGGTACATTTAAGGCCAATCCATTCAGTGAAGTTGAAGGATGGAGGGAGCAGGAGCAATTAATTATAAGCCCCAAAGGGTCAGAATCCTTTGTGATAGCCATGAACCAGACTTACCTTCTCAGGGACAGTTTTATACCAGGTAGCGACTTGGAATTGTCAATCGATCTAAATTCTTGGTTATGGAATTAAAACTTAGCCATCAGCTTAGTCCAGTAGTTTTCTTTGGCTCAGCCCTGATAAAGTCATATTTTAGTTTTGGATTTCCTTTGTTGTGGTCCTTGCATTTTTTTTTACACATCTCAAAATCTTCTGCTTATTCTTTCCTTCTGCTAATCTAGACAGATGCTTCCCAGTGGAGCTGGACACGTTTCCTATTCTCTGAGAAGGAATTCTCACTAAATAGGAAACCTGGACAAATTTCTGAATGATTTATCAATCACTAGTGTATAATGAATAGATAGAATAAAATGTTATTCTTGTATATTTTGAGGGGAAGTTTTTAGAAGAGTTTTATATATGTTATCAACTTCTCACAATAGCCTTGTGAGATAAAGAGGGCAAAGCAGGTTTAATACCACCATTTTATAGACAAGAAACCAAGGCTTGGAATAATCTCAGTCCAGCGTCCTTGACATTTAACCTCCTGTAGAAGCAGGAAGAGGAGGAGTGATGTGTGAAAGAATATATGTGCATGGGATTTGGAAATCTGTAGGCAAGGAATCATTAGTTTGCCCACAGGGAGGAAAAAAATTAAGGACTGTCTTGGGAACTGTACAGTTCATGCAAGATTGTTTGCACAGGAGAGAGAGTCACAGACTTGGCTCTTAGTATATTATGTTGGTTTGAATATAACACCTTCTAAAATGCTATTCATTTTTCATGAACTGATGAGGGTGAGTTTCTGTGTGTGTACATATGTAAAAACTAGGTTCCTTGACTACTCTCTCAAAGGTAGAGATCTTTTGCACTTGGAAATGTGCTCAATTTATGCACAATATTTAAGATATAGAATGTATGATCCTGTGAAATTCTGCTGTGCCCAGACCTTCAACAATTTAATTATTCATCTGCATATTCTATTTGTATTGACTCTTATGTTGGGGAAGAAGTTATTAGGCTTGGGATTTATGATTAAGAGTGTTAGAGTCTATAATTAAGTGTATTGGGAATGCCTAACCAAACAGCAGAAATGGAGATGTCAGCAAGGACTTATTTTTAATAGCATTTTCTGTTTCTCAGTTGCATTCTCTCACTATCTTTAAACACAATACACCCATACACACAATATACACACACACTATATTATTTCATTCATGTGCAATTAAAGTTAGAATGCAGATGTCATGGAGACAAACATAAACAAAACCTTAAGAGACCTATTAGTGAAGTTCATCTGAGTGTCTGCGTTATAAAGAATCTTTACAGTCCAATACAGGGTATCTCTAAGTGTTCTTTGTTTAACCAAGATCTGCTAATATATGCTGTGTGTTGTATTTCAGTGTTCTTGACGTTCAAATAAAAATTCATTGAAATGACAGCTTTAGGAGACGACTTTGATTTAGTTGAAGTTACTAAAAATTGGTATTTGCTTTTCTGGTAGTGAGATTCAGTTGTCATCTTGGCCAGGTGAAGGTACTTAGTTCTGTTGCTGTGGCCATGAGCCAATGGTATGTGAACCTCATCTGTTGCTTGTTACATCTGCAGTCGACTAAGTGGTGTGCCTGCTGTAATGAATGATGTTTGATTTAATTGGCTGGTGCTTAAATGAGAGAGCTCAATGTAGCACAGCCAAGCAGCTCAGCATACCTCATCTCAGTGCTTGCAGCTCAGCCCAGGCCTTTGGAGATGAAGAAAGAAATCACCCCAGGGAAAGCTGTTGGAACCCAGAGGCCTGGAGAGAAGGCCAGCAGATATCGCACTGTGCCTTCCCACGTAAGAAAGAACCTCAGCTGAAAGTTAGCTGAGGAACTAATGAAATAAATCCCCTTTTATTAAAACCCAATCAATCTCTGGTGTGTTGCATTCCAGCAGCTAGCAAACTAGAACAGCTTTATTTTTTGACTAGTGCATTTCCTATTATAACTTATGTGGACAGCTTAATTGAACACCATAAATACGTGGAACCTTGAGTAGCAGGTGGGATCTTGTAGATTTGTCCAGAGTGATGCCTTGATAAATTCCAGAAGGATTTAAACAGTGAGTAAAAAAGTATTTACAAAATCCCCTTGGGGGAATGGTTTGAAAGGGAGAAAATTCAACTTCCCCAAGTGGAGAATTCTTGATATTCTCACAAGCGGTGGGGACAGCCAAAGCAATGGGCTGAGCCCCCAATCTTGGGGTTTGTTCATATGAAACTTAACCCTGCAAAGGATAGGCGAAACCTACTTAAAATTAGGCCTAAGAGTCACCCCCAGAGAACCTCTTTTGTTGCTCAGATGTGGCCTCTCTCTCTCTCAGCCAACATGACAAGCAAACTCACTGCCCTCCCCCTCTCTGTGTGGGACATGACTCCCAGGGGTGTGGACCTTCCAGGCAATGTGGGACAGAAATCCTAGAATGAGCTGGGACTCAGCACCAAGGGATTGAGAAAACCTCGAACAAAAGGGGGAAGAGAGAAATGAGACAAAATAAAGTGTCAATGGCTGAGAGATTCAAACAGAGTTGAGAGGTTATCCTGGAGGTTATTCTTATGCATTAGATAGATATCACCTTGTTAGTCAAGATGTAATGGAGAGGCTGGAGGGAAGTGCCTGAAAATGTAGAGCTGTGTTCCAGTAGCCATATTTCTTTTTTTTTAAATGTATTTATTAATTAAAAGAATTTTAACAAACCAAATAAAACATTAAAACGTATAATCAGTAATTCATAATATCATCACTTAGTTGCGTATTCATCCTTTCTTAGAACATTTGCATCAATTCAGAAAAAGAAATAGAAAGACAATAGAAAAAGAAATAGAACGAGAACAGAAAAAAAAAGATACCTACCATACTTTCATTGATCACTAGCATTTTAAACTAAATTTATTTAGCATTTGTTCCCCCATTATTTCCAGTAGCCATATTTCTTGAAGATGATTGTATAATGATATAGCTTTTGCAGTATGACTGTGTGATTGTGAAAACCTTGTGTCTGATGTTTCTTTTATCTATTTATGGACAGATGAGTAAAACATATGGATTAAAAATAAATAAATAATAGGGGGAGCAAATGTCAAAATAAATTTAGTAGATTGAAATGCTAGTGGTCAATGAAAGGGAGGGGTAAGGGTATGTTATGTATGAATTTTTTTCTGTTTTCTTTTTATTTCTTTTTCTTAATTGATGCAAATGTTCTAAGAAATGATCATGATGAATATACAACTGTGATGAAAAGAAAAAGAATGTTCATATTGTATGTTGATTGGTTTTATTAATTTAAAAAATTGGTATTTTCTAATGCCAATTTTGTGACAGTTTTTAAAAACACATTTGCTGCTTTTTTCCTTAGAGAGAAGGCAAGAATTGTTTTTTCCCTGCATGACTTTACATAATGGCATTAGGCTTTATAAGGACTTATTGGCTTCCTAAACAGAAAGATACATATATGAACACATGTTAGCAGAAAATATCCTGAGGAAAATTTAGACCTCCAAACTTCCGATGAGCAGCAGTTCCATCACTTAGAGTACCTTTTGAACTGAGCAAAAAGTAGAAAATGTATTTCAAAGAGCATATCTGATTGGGCTAATTAAAGCTATCCAATTTCTATGGCTGCTCCTGATTATAAGCTCTTGATGGTAGACATTTCGCTTTGAATAAAAAGAAATCTCCTTTCTGAACTGTTTCCAACATTTTTTCTTGTAAGGTGCTCCTTCAAGATAGTTCCAGAATTCATTGATCAATTCTGCCTTTCCTACTAACCTTGATTACTAGTGCTCAGATCTCCTACTTCATTTACTGGCAGGTTCTTGATTATTTATTTAGATGCTTGTGAAGTAAGACGTTATACATGAGTAGACTTCAAATGAAAACACCAGTGATACCATTGCAGCTTAGACCAAAATCAACTCAGATGTGCTTTGGGATTGAATCATCCGTGTTTTCATTTGAAGTCTACTCATGTGTAACATCTTACTTTACAAATGTGAACCCATTTGTAAATAGGACCTTTGGAGATTTATTAGTTAAGGTGTGCACAAATGGAATGAGGCTGGGCATTCATCCAGTATGGATGAAGTCTTATCAGCAAAGGAAATTGGACAAAGAGAAAGCAATGGGTAGGAGCCAGAAGTGGAAAATCAGCAGGAACCTAGACGAGTAAGGAGAAGACATAGATGTGTGATGATAAAGCCTGTGAACTCAAGGATTCCTGGCTAGCCGTAATGTTACAGACCCCAGGAGGAAGCCAGCCTTATAGCCAAGTCCTTGATTTGGACTTCTGGCCTCTGGAACTGTTGTTTAAGCCAAACCATTGTGTGGTATTTGTCATAGCAGGGGGAAAACTAAGACAATGTGCTTAAACAAAAGGTTTACATCCCCTATTAAATAGCCATTCAGTCCTTCGCCTAGGGAAAAATGAGTTTTCCAATTGATTTGGGAGACCGCATCTTACATACTGGTGGTCTTCTTTGATAATGTTTTTTAATTTAGTTAAATTCCGAGCAGATTGCTCGCCCTGTTTTGTTATGAAACTGGACTTTCCTACTGTGGGTGGCTCTAACACCTCTCTCCAAACAGCTTTTCCAGAATGCACTTAAGACATTTTCTGCTTTTACTTTTTTATTTACAGCCTACTGTTTTATCTGCAAGGCCATTAGCATGCGTTTTTTTCTTTTGCTTCTTCTTTTTCTTTTAAAATAAATTACCACCAAAAGTGTTTTCAGAGCAAAATGGGCCCAAACAGACGAGATTGGCAGTCTTCATCGACCCCCTGCCTATCTCCAGACACTATAATAACCACATTTCAGAGTTGTATATGTGTGATTGTTAAAATGCAGTGGACAAAATCAGATACAGAGGGGGTTTGTAATTCTTTGCTCAAGTCCTCAAGAAAACCGAATGCCCTGGTTTTTAATCCCCAATATCTGAGCTGGGTTGGAATTTATAACATATTGCCTGTTCTCTTTATCAAGGAAATGAACATTTTGGTGGTACATTAAGTAAAAGCCCTTGGCTCTGGGGTACACTCAGATGGTAGAAGAGGCCAGGTGAAGCCAAAATAGCCTTCTTATCACATAATGACATAATTATTTATATATATTCGACTATTGCATTATGATGAGTTGTTGCTGTTGTTGTTTGCACTGCCTCAGTTTCCCCAAGGCTAAATCAGTCTTTGGGAGACCAAAGAAAGAAGGGTTTGAAGGTAGCACAGGTCAAAGAAAGTGCAGCATTAATTGGCCGTAACTGTTCAGAAGGGTGGTGCTGTCCTAGTGGTTGCTACCACACCATTAAGAGGCAAGGGCTTCTCTTCAAAGCCAATCATGTTTCTTTGTCATTGAGGCACCTTGAAAGCAGTAGAACCTATCCTTCTAGACAGGGGCAGATCAGGGACTGCTGGAAGACTCGGCCTTTCCTGCTTAGTCCTAAACTGGCCTTTCCTTTTTAGTCTTAAATTTTTCATCTTCCAGGCTCCAGAGAGTTTGTGGGTCTCTGAAACCCCTCGTGGGATAAAACATACATTTTCCAACAAGAAGGATGGGAGTCACAATCTTATTATGGAAAATTTTGCTGGCTTTTTTGCCTAGGGTTGGACAAAGGTATCAGAGAGCTTCCAAGAGAAAGAGAACGCTTCAACTGAATCTTCAAGGATCAATAAGGGTTTGGCACATAAAGAACAGACAGGGAATTCATGACAGGAAGTCCAGGCATAGATAATAAATAGCATGTATAAAAGCCATGTGGCAGAAAGCATTCTGCTAGATACCTGAAGTACACAGATATATATAATACAAACTCTGCCCTCATGGAGTGCCCAGTCAATAGAATACCTATTCTGATTCTGTGTTGCTTTTTCAGTAATGAAGATGGGTTTGTCCTGATATACGTAATTTTAAGCCTTGTGCCCTGGGCCAGCCTCATGAGCAAGCCTCCCGTGCAGTTGCACAGGGACTCAGTAGAGTCCTGTGCTTGCTTTAATGCTCTGCTCTTGCTATCTTGAAATTCATAATAAATTTTAACAAGGGGCCCCACATTTTCATTTTGCTCTAGGCTCTGCCAATTATGAAGCTGGTCTTGCTTGTGTCCTGTTGCTACTTTAAGAAGCATCAGTGTAAGGCAGAACAAAAATATTCATTGCCTTTTCTTTTGCACCCAGTCATCTTCTAATGCCATCCCAGCTCCGTCACAGTGGGAGAAGCTTCAGATAAGCTCATTCTCACCAAAGTTGAAGGCTTAATAACTTTCACCTGAAAAAGGACAGCAAACAAAGGGAAGTGTTCAAAAGAATACATCCTTAAGGTACACATTTTAACCACCAAAGCATGCAGGCTTTGAGTTCCCACTCATCATGTGGGCACCTACCACATGGGCCCAACTAAGCCAACTGGCCCAAAGATGCATGCCTTGGGCTCGCCTCACTCACTGTCATCTCACCATCTTGCTTGGATTAGGACCCTGCTTGATTATTTACAGTCTGATCTTTAGAGAAGGAAAGCTGGTTTGCTCTATTATTTTAGCTAGGTAAACTTAAAATGAAGTATAAATTCTTAACCTATTATTGAGCTCCAGTTGAATTTAAGACCGACCTTCACTTGTGCTAAAGAAGTCATTATTAAACAGGATCCTTGATGTTTTGACAAACTTACTGTTTTCAGAAAACATTTGTGAACTTGAGAGGTCAGGAAACTTGTAATCATTTTTTTCAGGAAGAGTTTTTTTTTTCTGAATAGCTTTGGTGGTCAGCATGGGTTGAGAGCAAGCTTAAGAAGAATAGAAGAAATTAGACTTAGTAATCATTTATGCACTTTAGATACAAAAACAAAACGCCTGTCCTCTAGTTTTAAGGAGACCTAAGGAAGTGGGGCAGGTGATCAGAGAACATTCCAGGGGTAGATAATTGGAAGAAGTTTAGCTTGATGGGCACAGCACCAGGTTCAAGTAAACGAGGGAGCAGGTGATAAATATGATGAAGTCTACTCAGTCCCCTCTAGGATTTCTATATACTGGGCATTGTGCTCTGTTATGTGGACTAAAGTGAATAAAAAAGTCTTTGCCCTTGAGCTCAAAGTCTAGATGGGAAGATAGACATGTGCCCAATCAGGACATTTGATTGTGTCCGAGTTCATTTGAGTAGAGGTAGAGCATTGTACCCAAATTCCAGACTTGGGGACAAGACCCTAAGTAGTGAGGTCGTCCAGAAGAACCAGAGTGCTGGTGAGGAAACCAAGACAGGGACTCAGGCATAATTTTTGAGACGGGGCAGAATTGTCGGAACTGACTGAGGTATTAATCACAAGAAATTACCAAAGGCCCAGTTTTTGCAACTGGGATAAAAGTCAGAGGAAAGGCAGTGTGATGGTGGCTCAATGGCAGAGTTCTCACCTGCCATGCTGGAGACCCGGGTTTGATTCCTGGTGCCTGCCCATGTAAAAAAAAAAAAAAAGAAAAAAGAAAAAAAAGGCAGAGGAAGACTAGAATCCCAGGGGAGCCTTGATGCCAAGAACTTTGCTGTGCTGTTCCTAGAAGGAGTTTCCTCAGCTTTGGAGAGTACCCTGAATGCAGGTTGGGCCAGTCCACTAGGGAGAGTCATAAGGAGGCCCCGTCTTCAGTCACTCAGAAAACGGTGGAGATTAATTTGAGCTACTTTAACTGTGAATGGCAAGCTAAAGCGTGCTAGGATTTCTAGAAAAGTGGCGGACAAAAAGGTTATCTTTTATACTTTATAAATTGCTCCACTTAAATTGTTGGTTAGTTTGAAAAAAAAAATGCCCTCACAAATCCTTATTTAAGTGGTGACTCCCAAAGTAATTGAGGCAGTGGATGTTAGAAAAACCTCACTCATCTAAATAAAGCACTTGAACTAATCTGTAGGACTAGAGAATGTTCCAGGCCCAGAGAAGACTGCCTTTTTTTAAAAAGTTCTTTTATTGTGAAATATAACATATATACAAAAAAGGAATAAATTTTCAAGTACATTTTAACAAGTAGTTGCTGAACAGATTTTAAAGTTTGGTATGGGTTACAGGTCCACGATTTTTCGTTTTTTTTTCTTCTAGCTGCTCCAAGACACTGGAGACAACAGAAATATCAACATAATCATTCAGCAGTCTCCTTATTTGTTAAAACCTGTCTTCTCTGTTGTACTCCTTGTTCTTTTTAAATAACATATATACATAAAAGCAATAAATTTCAAAGTACATTGCAATAATTAGTTGTAGAACAGGTTTCAGAGTTTGGTACGGGTTACAATTCCACAATTTGAGGTTTTTACTTCTAGCTTCTCTAAGATACTGGAGGCTAAAAGATATATCAATTTAATGAGTCAGCAGTCATATTCGTTTGTTAAAACCCTACCTTCTCTGTATAACTCCACCATTACCTCTGATCTTTCTCCCACTCTTTAGGGGTGTTTGGGCTATGGTCATTCTAACTTTTTCATGTTGGAAGGGCTGTCACTAATATGAGGTAGGGAGGTGGAACTAGCTGATGTCCTGGAGAGGTTGGGCTAGGTTTCAGGACTTATCTGGACCAGGGACCCATCTGGAGGTTGTAGGTTTCTGGAAAGTATCCTTTGGAGCATAGAACCCTTGTGTAATGTTATATGTTGTCCTAGGTGTTCTTTAGGATTGGCTAGAATGGTCTTGGTTGTGGGTTGGCAGATTATGATAGTAGCAATGTCTAACTGAAGCTTATATAAGAGCAACCTCAAGAGTCGCCTCTCGACTCTATTTGAACTCTCTCAGCAACTGATACTATATTTGTTACACTTCTTTCCTTCCTTTTTGTCAGGATGGCATTGTTGATCCCACAATGCTGGTACCTCAGGCTCGTAAGGCTGCCTTTTTTTTTAATTAAAAGCTTTTTTTATTAGAGAAGTTGTGGGTTACAGAGCAATCATGCATAAAGTCCAGGATTCCTATACAACTCCCCACTACCCACACTTGCATTGGTGAGAAAATTTGTTATAATTGATGATAGCACTGTTTTTGTAATTCTATTTTTTTTAACAGTAGTTACATTTGTTGCAATTGATGAAAGTTTATTTAAGTAGTACAATGACTATTGTCCTTAGTTTACATACAGGGATTTTTTCCCCCATATTCCCATCCTATTATTTTTTTCACACGTCTTTATTTTCTTACTCATCTACCCATACACTGGCTAAAGGGGGTGTCAGTCTTAAGATTTTTCCTATCACATGGACACAAGATGAGAGCTATGTAGTAATACAATCATTGTCAAAGATCAAGGCTACTGGATTACACTTCAACAATTTCAGGTATTTCCTTATGGCTGCTCTAATACAACTAGAAACTAAAAAGAAATATCTATGTAATGAGTCCTTAGTCGTGATCATTTGTTAAGTCCTACTTTCTCAGTAATACCTCCTCCCTCTCATTTGATCATTCTCTCCATCTGTAGGGATATCTGGGCAATGACAGTTCTCAAGAAGGCCGCCTTTTAAATAGTTTCTCTTTTGAGTCTCAAAAAAAGTTAATCACCATGCTTTAACTTAAAACCATTTTGCTTCTCCTAGTTCACCCCTTTCTTGGTATTACTGTAGTCCAAGGTTTAACTTGTCAGTACATTTCTCTTTAGGCACATTCAGGAATTTGTCATACATGGTGGAAAGTCATATTTTTTTAACTGTGGTACTTTTCACTGTATCAGTTTGGGGTTGATTTTGTACATATACTTCAACACGCAGAAATGAAATTTCATTTATATGTGTTGCAAATGGTTCTTATGGCTTTTAAAATTTCAAAACAGAAAATGTAGATTACTAAAATATTGAACTGTGAAAGATGGTTCCATTCGCTGCCTATGAGAACTTCTGCTCCGTGGAATGAATGTACTTGGGCCCAAGTACTTACTTACTTCAAGACTCTTAGGAGAAGGCTGACCCACCATTTTTCATTTCTTAGCAGTTCAGGGAAGTAAAGCATAATGTGCTTTTCAAAAGCCTCGAGATAATTTATATTACTTATAATATAACCTTTGAAAAACCAAAGTTGTGTAAGTATTAGATTCATTCACGAGATAGTAAACTTGTTTTACTAGTTTTTTTTTTCTTTTAAAGATTTGAATGAAAAATTACATTTCACTGGATAGTTTTCATGACAGTCTATCTTATTGGACTTCAGCCAGTTTGTTCAGAACAGAAATGGAAATTTTTCTCTTGCCTCACCCCACCTTGACCAGGCATTACAACATGAATTTGGAATGGGGGCTATGTGCAACCCTTATCCATTTATTTAATATCTAATCCTAGCAAAGCATAAGTAGACTCTCTGCTTTTGTAGTTTTTCATAACTATAACCAATTTATGTGAATTACCACAAGGGCAGGACATGGTTCCTGACAGGCTGTTGAAAGATTGTCTTTTCAAAGGACATTGTTATGAGGAATATAACAGTTTTTTAAGCGTTCCTTTCTTCTTTAGATTATATCCGTTGCTTTCTGGTTGGAAGTAGCCACATGTATCTTAAATACTAAGTCTTTTTTGCAAATACTCCGTATCAGAATCCTTTCAGTGGGGCAGAACTGAGGCTGAAGCTACCATTTTGGTAGCTGTTGATACAGAGCTTGGTTGATTGGTTCAGATAAACAAATACTTACTAAGTGCCCCCTCTCAGTGTCAGGCTGTGAGGTAAACCCTAAGACTCAAAGATGAGAGAGTCATAGTACTTACCAGTCCACAGTTCGGGGGGTAAGACATCTGGACAATCAGATGATTTCTATTTTGTGATAGACTCAAAAGTATAGAAAATGTACACTGCAGCCAATACAGGCACCGCATTTCTGCCTCTTGCACTCTAATCTACTTACTGCTCAACTAGACAGATTCTCAAACATTCTTTAAACTGGACTGGGAAGCCATTAGCATCTTCAGCCACTTAGAAACCAACCTGTTATCACAGAGAAGAGCATTTATGGTGGGGATTCTGTTGAGTTCAGATAAATTTAGGCTCTCGACCATATCAGGCCATTGAGGGGACAGGCTTGCAACCCCTATTCCTGGTAGTTATTTTTGTCTTTTCTTCAGCTTCTAGAAGGAACAGAAATGAGTGGAGGTGGTGGTGGAGGGGGAAGAACCAGGGATAAGAAAGCTCGATAAGTACCTGGAGGAGGGAGTAGAGAAAACAGAAGCACATATGGTGCCCTGCCCTCCAACCCCCATCTCCATGCCTTCGAGGCTAAAGAGGTGACTGACCCTGGTGTGGATTTCATGTATTTTCAGTAAGCTATATTTAGCCATCTAGTGCTTGAACTCCTTCTTAGCAACTTACACAAAAGTGAGACCTCCTTTGTGCTAAGAGACATTCTCAAGCGCTTATGTTTTTTTTCCCCTGGAATTCACAGGCCCTGCCCTGTTCTGCGTTTTATTGCTTTCAGCTTATTTCCTGTTCTCTTGATTAAAAACTAAAAACCCTGTAGAAATGGGAAGAAGTTACAAATGGAACAGACACCCAGCACTTCTTCCTGGCATCCACACCCTGTCCAGGTGAAGTGAATCCAGGGCAGTTGGAATCAAAACACTCAATGGAGGCAGCTTTCTGCACATGTCCTTTTCCAAGGGAAAAAAGAATTGCTTTAGAGCCTTTGCTTTTTCAAGTTCTCTGTGGAGTTATTTTGATAAGTTTAGAGCTGTTTATTTCTTCTTTCATTCTGCTGCCTGGTGTGAAGATGGAAGAGAAGCCTCCTATATTAGCTTGGTTTAAATGATGCTCAAAGAGGTACATTTTGCCAGCGCAATCAGGGGCCCGCCTGAAAATGATCACCTCCGACAGCACAAGATGGACCAGCTCTTTCTTTTCACCTCCTGAGGGTTTAAACACTCTCAATTTTATTAACAGGAACTTGCAGGGACAGGTCTGCTAAGCGTATCTCGTTCCAAGAGAACACTTTAATTCATCAAAAGCTTGCCGTGCAGCTATGCAGGTTTATAGAAGAAATACCGTACGTACAAAAACCTCTCAGAGGTGCAAGGCAGCGATCTAGTTCTGAAGCTAGAGATTGTTGGTTTTACACACGAATATATCGGCTGTGAGTATTGTGATCACATTGTGTAGTTGCAGCCTAAGGGGTTGGCAACGAAATTGGAGTCCGGGAAATTGGGATGCAGAGTTAGACTATTTCTGGGTTGGGTGACTTAGGAAAAACTACGAGGAAAACCTGTTTAGTTTGAAAGATTGGAGTGTTTGTACTTACCAAGAGTGCCAGACTTTTTATTTCACATGAAGGTGTTGTTCAACCTCAATGCGTATAGCACAGTAGCCCAAAATTCAAAAGCAAAAACTGCCATCTCTACTGATGGCACTCACATGTTGAGTGGTTTGGGATACCTGTTAAGCTATGAAATTTCTTAAGAGAAATCATGTGCATATACCCATACATGTTAACTGTAATAGATTTTTCTTTATATATGTTTGTGCACACTTTTAGTGTTGTAGCAGGATGTTCTGTTTTTTGTATTTAATTATACTCTTTAGAAATTCCCCAACTTATAATGTGTATAGTGTTTTAATTAAAATACATTTTCACCAAGTCACAATGATAAATTTCTTGGAGAGGCAAGTAATCAGCTCCTAACGTCAGCTTACTTTGATGCCAGGAGTTGGCTATTGTGTGTGTGTGTGTGTGTATGTGTGTGTGTGTGTGTGTGTGTGTGTGTGCGTGTGTGCACGCGCGCGTGCGCGCTAACTCAGTATAATCATAAACCAAAAGATTATCATTATTATTTTATTACATTACTCTACTCTAGTTAAAGAGAATACATCAAAAGGAAGATTGCCTTTGGCAGACCTTTGCATAATGGCCTTTTGTTGCAAGGAAATGTGGCTCTCCTCCCCTAGTGTGTATAGAACAACCCAGGACAATTCTGGCAGCTGGCCTGGAGTCCGTCCTGGCTTTGGCAAGAACAGATGGTTTTGGGGTCTGTTGTTCACATTTGATTTCCATGTTACAAATTTTGAATGAAGTCTTTACTGGACCCTTTGTCCTGCAGTCTGCAGCTCCTCACATCAGGGGGCAGTTAGGCGCCGTTCCTGACATGCCAATTTGACACACGAGCACTGCCATTTATCCACAACTTGGATTCCCCCTACCTCTGGCCCTCTAGTGGATGGAAGCCGTAAGCATGGGTATACTGCCCTCTGGTGTACAGCTTGGAGAGGTGCCGAAAAGCCGGAGCTCTGAACTCTCAAGGAACCCCAGGTAGACCGAAATGCCTCAAGTCTCTCTCTGGCAGTTGGAAGCAGCTATGGAGGTGGCCGTTTGAATGTCAGGTCCTTATCAGAACAGTCCTAGAGGTGCGAAGTGCCATAGTCCATAGACTTTCAATTCCGGGAAAGACTTTGGGACTCACCCATTTCACCACCTTCAATGTCTCAGGCTACACACATTTATCGAGCATCTACTAGATTTTTAATTTTTAATCCAACAGATATATTAAGCACCTTCTGTATGCCTGGGCATTATGCCTTGAAGCTAGGGATACAACAGTGAACAAGATGGAACCAAAAGCCCTGCGTTAATGGAACTGACATTCTCTTGGGGTGGGGTGGGGGAGGGAGGCAAGGGGACTACAAACAAGGAAATAAAGAAATTAGGCAACTTTCATCATAGAAGCGGGCCTGGGAGGTATATTCCCCTATTCCAAAGCCAGTGTTCTTATCGCTGAGCTAGAATCCTAGTAAAATAACAGAAAAAGTAATAAAGGGCATTTCTCCTATTTATCAGGCTAAGGTCTTTCCCAGATTTGAAAGCCTAGGAAATATGGCACTCACACCTCTAGACTCTGGGTCAGAAGGAGACACCCAAGCATGAATGAAGATGTGGTCCCTCTGTGTCTGATCAGGTATCTTTTGCATAGGAAATTCAGCAGTCACCTGCATGAGATGACATTATAAGTCTGAGGTATCTGAAACTAGCCAGTTGAGTGCTGGGTGGCCCGTGTGCCTTTAGAGAATGGGTTTCCAGGAAAGGGGCAACTTCAGGTTCCTCAACTTCTCCAGCACCCCAGCACACCAGCTCCTCCCTGTGCTCTCCAGAACTCCGTGTTGGGAGGGACGAGCTGCCTTGGTTTGCTTTGAAAGAAGCTAAATCGGGAAGACTCTGTGGAGGGAAAGCCTCTATTCACAAAGTGATGCGGGTGATGCTCAAAGGTCATCGGAATCAGAGATAGGGTCAAAGCACTAATGAACTGGAACTTTCATCCCTGTGGTAGTTCAGTTGCTTGGGATAGACTGAGGAAATGTGGGCTTCGTTGAAATCCCACCCCATGCATATATTCAGTCATGCCCTTGGCCTCCTTCTGCTTTTACCTCCAAACTCTCACTCCATTCACAAGGTTATCTATACTCTGTCTTTAGGCCTAGGATCTTACTTCAGACAGGCTAGCCTCCTGCCCTTATTCCTTTTTACATAATGACTCAAAGATTGGATGGGAGGATTTCTCTAGTTGACCTTTAAGGCCTGATTCTCATCGCTATAAAATCTATTATCGTATGTAGATCTGGTGTCATATCTGACAGCTTAATTGTGAACATGCCTTTTAACTCTCACATAGACTTCGTCGAGATGCAGTAACTGGGTGGTTTAGCCATTGTTTACCTCTGGGCTTTTTACTACCAAAGGGGAAAGATTTTTAATCAGCATTTTTGAAGTAAGGGAATTTCTAGCAGGAAATGTACTCCTCTGAAAGATAAATGCATCTCATCTGCTACAATAGCATACCCTTTTCTGTCTCCACCCCCCCAACTCAGAGAATGACACATATGGACTATCAAAAAATGAGAGCTTGAAATGAAATATGATGAATATAATCTGAGGTCAACTTTAGTATGGTCTGTGTGAGTGTAATCAATCTCCTGAGGAAATGATAGCCTCCTCTTCCCAGGAAAAGAAATGGTCCATGTGGTTGGTGGGAGGGGAAGAAATTCTTTCTTTGCCTCGGGTGCTTGCTGACTTCCAAGACCTCTTTGCTACATGTACTTTTTTCTTGGGGCTCTCAGATTCATTCTCATTCTCCCTCTCCTTTTCCTCCATGTTCTCTGTCTCATAAATCAGTCTGTATATCCTTTTTGGCTGGTTTCCATGTTTTTCCTTGTCACCCAGCCAATTGACTCCTCATTTATCAGTTAACAACTAATTGTGCACTGATTACCTTAGCCCTCTCCCAGCTCTGGCTGGGGAGGAACCTGCACTCATTGACCTCATTTCATTGCATATTTTGCATCAGCACTGTTTTGGAAATAAGTGACAGCCTTGGGGGACTAAAAAAAAATAATACACCCAACAGTGGCTAAGCAGGAGTTCCCCAAGTTTTTAGCTGACTGAGAATTTTTCCCTTTTGGAAATCCTTCCACTAAGTGCTCTCTGCTGTCTTGTTGACCACTTTATTTGGTAAAGTGAAGGCTAGCAAAATGATCCATTTGTGCTGATTTAAAAATGATAATAGCTTATATTTGCGCAGTACTTTAAAAGCATTTTTGCATTTGTCTCCTTTTTCTCTGGGAACAACCTGTGAGGAATCTGGGATCATATCCCCATTTGAGGATCAAGCAGTGAGATGTACTTGAATGCGTATCTGATTCAGAATAAAAACCTGGGCTCTGTTGGCAGTTCACAGAGGTGACAGTTGTCTCCTGAAGACCCTGTAAGGAGGTTGTTCCCTCATAATTAGATGTTACTCCAAGATGCAATATGTCAAAGCAGAGAGGTATCACTGGAAGGTATTTATTTAATTAAAGAAGTGAATGTATAAGCGAGAATGGAGGCTGGAGAGTAACTGGTGCCATTTTGGCAGGACCTACCTACTTCTAAGGGCAAGGGTGTCTAAGGGACAGTTTCTATAGTGTTTTTTTCCTCCATTGTGGAGGTGGTTCATCAGATTACAAAGACCTGATATCTGAATCCAGGCTCACCAATCAACCTTTTGATTATAATTCATGTTTTCATGTGGCTTGTCTATGGGGAGAGAGTGTGGCCAGAGAATATGAGAACCTAGTCCCCTTGGAAGTAATATTTCACATTGCAAATGAATACATTGGCATTTTGGTTGCATAGGTCAGTCTCTTGAGAGCTTCCTTGGCATGATTCAGATGACCACTGGGACACTGGAAAAAAATCATATTTCTGGATGAGCAAAGCTGAGGACCAATGTTAGACCATAGAAAATTTGTCAGAGTGAAGCTTTACCTATGAAGCCCCGTAGTGGCTGCCTGTTCAGTTGGCCTTCCCTGGTGACATCCTTCATTATTGTCATATACACATTTTTATGAACGTTTAAGGATTTCTGCATTTATAGGGTGTGTAATCTCGGGCAAGACACTCCTCTTCATTGAGCTTCAGTTTCTGCATCCTTGGGGTGCTTTGGAAACTATATAAATGTAAGGCGGTAGTATTATAATAATGAGGAAGAAAAAAGGCAGGGTTGAGGTTTGGCAGCAAAAGTAATTTGCCTAATATCATGTATGTAGCTGATGGCAGGCAAGAGTAGCACAGGACTCTCACTGTATTCTTTTCTACTGATGGAGGTACCTGGTGGTGAGAAGTGGCCTTTGTGTGAGCTGGAGATAAGAAGGCAAGCATGTAGGAATCTCCTTAGTAGGTGAAAGGGGTGTGGCTCTTGTATCAGAGCTGAAACCATGAGGCTGAGCCCCACCAGAGAGGGAGGGATTTGGTCACAGAGATTTGGAGAATTCATAAGAGTGAGATGGCTGAATCCCTTGGTTATCCAACTCCAAGGATCTAAACAGCCACTTAAGCTCAAGTGTTGCTTCCACTCATCTTCCAGTTCTTGACTAGAGCCCAGGAACAGAGCTTTCCCCCTAAATTTCTATCATGCTCTCCTAGTTGCTAGGTCTTTTTTGCCTAGGAAAAGTAAATGAGATGAGTTTACTGTGCAGCTTAATGGCATTTGCCTTGGACCACTGCAGATATTTCTGTATCTTATGTATAGAACTCATTTAAAAATCTTTGTGGGCAGAGACATACTCATCTTTCATCTCCAGGGGCTTATACAGTGCCTGCTGATAATGTTAATAAATGCCTAAATCGTTGGCTTATTGAATCGAAGATCTCTTTGCATATAAGTCTGTCCTTGTCCCTTCTTCTTCATTTAAAGTCCTGATGATGATGATAGTAAAACAGAGGGTCGCTAAAGCCATTGGAATTGAATCATAAGATCTCAGAAAGGGAGATCATTTAGTTCCACACAATTTATAGGTAGTGGCACAAAGTTCCAAAAGACTGAAGTTACTTCTTGAGCTCATATGATGGCAAAGTGGAAACAGAAGCCATATTAGCCAATTTAGAATAGAGTCAAGTAGAGATGAGTAGAGTCAAGTAGAGTTGAGTAGAGAAGAGTAGAATAGAGTAGGATAGTACAGTATAGAATAGACTGACCTCACCACTATTTGGCAGTAGCCTGGGGCCACTTTAAGCATCTGCTACTCTCTATCTTTAGTCTACTTTTTCAAACCTTTGTGCCGAAGGGAAAAGGCTAATTGGATGCCCTGAGGTCCTTCACCACTGGTCCAGAGTCCTATGGTCTAGAATCAAAGCCTGATTGTAGGAAGAAGTAAAGACCACCCAAAATATTGTTGGAAAATTTTTTCAAAAATTAATCACTGTTTTGTACAATTATGGACATTTGCATTGGACCCCCCAAATCTAAGTGGTATCCAGGAGTATTTCCTTCACATTGCTGTTGCTAATGAATGTGAGAAAAATAGACATTCCAATATCCGGTTACTGATACACATTTGTGTCAGATTCCTTATTCCTTTCATCTTGGTAATAGTAGAGGCTCCAATCTGTTCTTCTTGATACCATTTTATGAGGCTTAGGTAATGTCATAGACCCTGGATTCAAATAGACAAGGAATTCTATGCAAATAGAATTCTACTGGAAACCCATTGCTTTTTTATTGTTTTATATTGATGTAGACAGTATTAGGCATCAAGTTATTGTACATGAAACCTGAGAAAGGAGTTAAATACCCACTACAGGTAGAGACCTATGGTAATTCCCTTGTTTTGGTTCACCTACCAGATGGGCTTTGAACGTTTTATTTGTGAAAATAGCTGTTTGATTGTGTTTAAAATCCTATCAGGGGTATGGGATGTATGAGTTTTTTCTTTTTTCTCTTTATTTTTCTGGAGTGATGCAAATGTTCTAAAAATGATCATGATGATGAATACATAACTATGAAATGATATTGTGAGCCACTGATTGTATACTTTAGATGGACTGTATGGTGCATGATGATATCTCAATAAATATAAATTAAAAACAAAAACCCCAAGGTATTTCCAAACCACTTAAAAGCTCATAGCTATAACAAACTTTAATTATCCAATACTAGTACAGTCATTCTCTGTGGAAGAAGGGCATATCAGTAAAATCCAAGACATTATTTAAAAATACATAGACAAGGGTCTCCTAGTCCCCACCCACCCCACCCTAAAAAAATCCTGTCAGGGCTTTCACGCGTAGTTTATAAAATATGTATTCTTTATTTTGACAGGATTATGTTCAAAGGAGCCATTTGATGAGAGGAATTTATCTTTTCTAGATTGTTTGTCCGTGGCAATTTGCTGTAACTTTTTATAAATCAAAGGGCTTATTGATCTATAGATTTCATATTATACCGTGCATGAATAGCTATTGCTATATTACTGGAGAAACTGCCATATAATCAGGGTGAAGCATATTGATTTTCATAGACTCTAGTATTCTTTTCAGAAAGAACAAGTTGAATTTTAATTTCCTGAGAATGTCAAGTTGCCTCACATTTCAAGAAATTAATCTGGGGCTAGTGTTTACTGATGTGGTGTCAGTCTCACATACTTAATCAGACATCTTGTCGTCTTATTACATCCATATCTTTCAGAGGCATTGCCATTCCTTTTATTCAGAATCCCATCTTTCCTTTTGATGGGAGGCACTTAGCATCAGTAATTAAGCAGTGAGAAACTGCAAAAAACAGTACCTGTCGTAAGACAGGCATTTTAATTTGAGGTAGGATTTATTGAGATCTTACCAATGCCCAGCATAATGCCAAATGCATGCTATCTGTATCTCATTTAGTCCTCACAATCAATCTTGTGAGGTAGGAACTATTGTTATTTCCCTTTTACAGATGAGAAAACTGAGGCTCAGAGAGATCAAGCAACTTGTCTGTGGGCACACAGCCTGTACCTGTAAGAAGTGGTAGAGCTATAAATAATATAATTTTTATATATTAATAGTATATAAATTATATTTACTATAATGTATAAATATAATATATACAATATATAAATAGTTCCTTGGAACCTATCCTGACTCTACAGCCTACCTAGCTACGTTGCTTTACACAGATATAGTTGAACTGGCTTAGGGATCTTGAGATATATTCTGTTTCTAACAAACAGCAAAGCAAGACCCCTAGTTTCCTAATCAAAGGAGGAAGAAAGAATCAGATCTGGTGTGAATGCCTGTGTTCAAGCAGTACTCCCAAAAGCTGTCTGCATCTACAAGCAAAGCCTCTTAAAGGAAGTTTCTTCCAAGGAAGGTTCCTATACTAGTTTATTCAAAGACCTGAAATTTAAACACTAGAACCTCAACATTTCCTACTGACTTGTTTCCTGCAGGAAAAAACCTAGCGGTTCCTGAAAAACAAAAACACGACCAACCCTTATGCAAAAAGGAATGATTATCCAGAAAAGACAGATCCATAAAGAGAGAAAGCAGATTAGTGGTTGCTTAGGGCTGGTTGGGCTGAAGTGGAGAATGACTGCTAATGGGCACCCGGTTTCCTTTTGGGGTGATAAGAATGTTCTCGAACTAGTTAGTGGTGATGATTGTACATCTTTGTGGATATACTAAAAACCATTGAATTGTATGCTTTAAGAGGGTGAATTCTGGGTAGTACAATGGTGACTCAGTGGCAGAATTCTCACCTGCCATGCCAGAGACCCAGGTTCAATTCTTGGAACCTGCCCGTGCCAAAAAAAAAAAAAGTGAATTTTATGGTACATGAATTTTATGTCAGTTTTTTTTTTAAGTGATGATTTTGCCCTTTTCTTTTCTAACAATAGCAGCTTCCTTAAATTCTGTGTATTATAAACCGTCTAGTGTTCAGCAGGAAATCTCTTGGAAATGGAATCTCTGCTTAAGGGCAACCATGCCCTTGGAAGTTCACAGTGCTCTTGTGACCTATGACCTTCGACTGAAGAGTGATAACTTGGAATTCAGTTCCGCCTAGGAGCTGGCCAGTAGGGGCCCTACTTACCAATGGGGAGTTTTAACTCCCTGATTACAAATTTGCACTGAAGGTAGCAGTGTTAGTTTGGGGCCCTGCCTCTCTGCTGTACATTCAAGCAAAGGCTTTCCTCAGGACCCCCCCCCCCCACCACCAACTGCTTAGGAGAAATGTAAATAGTTAAAATGTAAGTTACCCAAATAACTTGATTTATCTTGAAGTGTGGCAATTTGCTACACGCGCATTTTTCAGAAAGCACTAATCAATTCCAGGTCAGAATCAGTTAAAGCACCCCACAAATTGATAGTGAGGTCTTAAAAAGGCTCAGCAGCTTTGGAACGTTAAATTTACCTGCTGTAAATTTGGAATAAGAACATAAAGAATCACTTTCCAGCAAGATGATGAAAATTCATCATGTTCATTATGTGTTTCTTCAGAAGCACACTACATTAATTTTCCAGCTCAACTAAGTGGAGGAAGTGAGGTTTCTTGTTACCAAAAAGTTGCTCTGATGTTTAGAGAGGGGGTCCAATTCCATTAATGAATCCAGTCTGCTCTGACTTGAGATACTTTTTAATGTGCCCTAAAAACCCTAATGTTGGTAAGTGTCATACAAACCAATATTGGTTTTTTTTCCCCTTAAAGCAAGGACCAGAGGATGTTTATAAAACTTAGTTTTGTTTTCTGAGGATCCCAATTCTATACCTACTAATGGGAGAGAGCAGTGGGGTGGTTTCTCTGAAAATAATTTCTCTTTGGCTTGGGGTATAAATTGGTACCTATTTGATCCTGGGAGATGCATCCGAATGAAAACAGGAACAAGACAAAGAAATCTCACTGGTCAGCTTCTCCTCGAAGCTCTCTTCAAACATCTGTCCCACTGCTAGAGAACATAGCATCCCCTCTCAGCCCCAAGGGGCCTTTGGCTAGCTAGATGGAAATAATGAAGTGTTTTCTGTTTAAAAGGCCTCTTGCTCAGCTGCAGGCCAGCATGGAGCAGTAAAATGAAAAGTAAGGCAATGAAGTACATCATTGCCTACTTTGCTTAGCTTTGCTAATAAGAACTTGAGAGCAAGATAATCCACCCTGGGATCCCGACATGTGCTGGTTTATCTTCTAGGCCTTGTGTAACCCAGCTTTCCATCTCATCTTTAAAGGACTCCAAAAAGCTTTGCAAACTATACTGTGATCTAGAATTTCTTAACACCTCTTTAAATGCAACCTATGTTGTTGCTGCGAATGGTCGCAGCTCTTAAGTACCTCTAAGAAATGCTGCCCAGAAGTTCAGATGAGGAAGGGGAGGGTGTACCTTGTATTTCTATGGTGGCAACACCTCCAGGTCTAGTGTCCCTGGCTCTCCGTTTGTACTCCATATGCTTGGGCTATCCTGACCAGGCTGAGTCCTAGGATACCTGCACCTTGCTTGGACAGCTGTTTGGGCCCAGGCTTGCTCTGATCTCATATGCCTCTCTGTCCACCCTTTGCCTATTGATCCTTTGACATTTACCAGACCCGGCTGGCCTAACCCACTCCCAGGGCTGGCCTCTGCTAACCTGTCTCCTTACTGCCTGCTTCAGAAGCCTGGGCAGCCTGTTCGCGTACATGTAACACCCATTCTTGTGGCAGATCTCTCTCTGTAACCATGGGAACCAAGCACGGAGTCTGTATGATTGACATCCAGGCTAAATCACTATGGTCATTTTTTGGGTGCCAGGAGTGGAGCAGAGACACAGGTGATCTGATTGAGTGAGTTTTATATATATACATATATATGTATGTATGCATATAGCAATATATAACAGAAACTCTTCTGAGTCTGGTCCTGACTTCCATTTTATATTAAGGTGCTAGGAGGGGGTGGGAAGAGGAAATGGCAGAGAGGAAAGGAACAAGAGAGAGAGGGAGAAAGGATAGAAAAGGAAAGAAGAACTGTTAAATAGGAAATGTGAGGAAACATTCTGAGAGGCAGAGTGTTTCCATGACTTAGAACAAGTGTAAACTGGCTACAGTTTCCAAAGGTAAGCTGGCTGGCTGGGTTGAACTGTATGTTTCCTCATATTCACTACATGGTAACCACAGATTTGCATTTCTATTAGAGTTTCAAGCCCAGTTACTCTAACAAGTGCTTCTCAGATAGGAACCTTTTTTTTTTTAATCATACTTTTCATAGAGATTAAATTTAACAAGTGGTAGTAATTATGGTGAAGGTGCCAGCTCCTAGGGGCAATTGTGAACTTGCAGGATGCATGATTATCCCCAGTGGTGATTTGGTACTTGGCGAGGGGCTTAGGGCTAATACTCTGTCTCCTATTGAGAAAGTGGAATGCAATGCCTGGGGTTGTCAATAAATCAGATCCCTTTGGTAATGTTTAAGGGCTTTCACTTTTCAGAGCAATTGTTGGCTTGGGAATGGGTTTTCTGATGAGTCACTGTGGTTTATATGATTCATGGAAGTGTTTGGAAATGGCAGTGCTTCTAATCCAAAAGGAGTTAGGGATTTCTGTTTTAGCTAGTGCAAATGTGATTAAAGCCCCAAGAACCCTAGATAAGCTATTGAGGGCATAATAGAGTTTGGATTCCATATGAGACAGGAAGCTCCTTGAGGACAAGACTTGTGCCTGATTCTCTCCCAAGCTCTCAGTACCCTTTAGCACCATGTCTAGCCCAGAGCAGGCACTAAAAGCACAGGGGTGGAGGCTAAACAGATGTGAATAGTAGCTTAGCATTTGCACTTCCCTGGTCTTGTCCAGTTCCCTCATGCCCAACTTGCCTCTTCCCCTCCTTTCTCCTGGGCATTCTTAGCCCAGGTTTCTGCTTCTTAAGCCATGTCCGAGGGTTTCAGAAGAGAAGTCTACTCCAATATGTCACTTCTGCCAAACTCTCTGGAGTTCACCTTTGCAAGTAGAAGAAGTCACCTAGTAAAGAGTGTGTTGCGAGTTATTTTCACAGTTTTTAGGGAAAGGGCTTTATTGGTCTCCCATCAGCCCGGCCTTAAAGTCATTTCATGGAGTCCCCAGTTGCCTCATTTTGAGCCACGACACCTGGCTCAGCTCTAGCCTCTGTGATCCTGGCAGTGGAGCCAGCCAGCTGTGACAGTCGCCATCTGGCCTGGCCTTTCACTCTCCCTGCATCAGAATTGACTAATGTGGCAGGAAAATATTTCCATTATGTTTTTGTGGGAGAGGCAGACAAATGGATTTGCTTTTGAAGAGAAGGAAATGAGACAGAGATTTCCTTCTAGCCTGTACTGCCAGTGAACTCTTCATCAGTGAGGCAGCTGGGAAAGAAAATATAGAGCCACCTTTGTAGATGCAGAGGATCGAATCGAAGAGAAGGACACTCAAAAATACAGAATTAAAAAAGAAACAAAATGTTAGGCTGTAATTGGGGTGGGGAATCCAATATCTTCCGTGCTGGGAGCATGGTTTCTGAATCATTTTCGAGAAGTCATTGAGAGCAGTGCAATTCCACAGGGGCTGAGATATGAGCAAAAGAAATCTTTGGAATAAGCTATTACGGAAAAAGGTCCCTGGTGAGTTATTCTTCAAGATGACTATATAACGACACAAAAAACAGAAATCCTTTAGAGTCCCCTTTTGGAAGTTCTTATTGGGGTATTCTCTTTCCCTTTGAATCAAACAACAGTCCAAGTAAACTATGCAGGATTCGAAGGAGGCAGTGATGCTGCTGAGAAACCATCAGCAATAGAATCTGTTTGTTCCCCGGCTAGGGACCACATTTCGGAAGAGTGGCTGTCGCTGGGGCTGCAATTCCAGCCTTGAAAAAGCCAGTCGGTAGGTAATTATATGTTCCCATAGATTGCTTTCAGAGGTGGGTAATTATTGTGAAACTGACCAGCTGCAACCCACAATTAGCTCTGATCCAAGCTTCCCAGGCCACCAGCAACTACCTGTCTTTGAGGCAGGGTAATTTTGGACACATCCAAGTTGTTCCTCTTAAATGTTATAAGGCAGACAGAAGGGCATTTAAAGTGAGCTATGGTTGGGCTCTTTAGGAAATCAGAATATGTTATTAAAACAAAGTGCAAAAAGCAATCGATGTGCCATCCCCAAAGGGCCCCTTGTGGGAGGGGGACAAGTAAGTAAAAAGATACTTTGAAACAGTGGCAGGGGTGGTTTCAAATTTTAATGTAATTTAAAAATATTTCTTAAGGTTACAGAGAAATGAATTGTAGTACCGGATAGTTCATAAGCTATAAAGTACTCTTCTGGCCTCCTAAGTGCTTTCTTGCTAATCCCACTTTTTATAACATCAGAAAAAGCGTAGTGGCTCTCCATAGCTTGTAAGAGAAAACCTAATAAATAAATGTGCTAAACTCTTCAGCACAGCATCTAGGTTCCTTCCAACCTGGCCCCAGCCTGCTTCTAGCCTCCTCACCCATGTGTTCCCTTAATCACTTCATTTCACCCATCCATATGGCATTTATTGAAACGTGCCATGTGCAAAACATTGTGAGGTGTGCTGTGACCTAACTCCATATATTACTCCACTTTGGTGGGGGCTTTATTAGTTCACTGCATTCCTACGTGGGTTCCATTAAAAGAAATTATGAGGTGCTGAGCTCCTGGGCTGGGGTTGAAGGAAGGAAAAAGAAAAGTATTAGGATGTGGTGGGAGAGGGAGGAGATGAACTAGTGATGGAGTTTGAAGAAAGATCACTGAATAACAAAAATAATGGATATGAGCCACCCACGGTTTTTTATTTTCAGGGATCGACAGTGATTTTTCCAAACTCCTCTTAATTCAACTAAAACCGTGTAAGATGAAATCGGTTAACCATATTGTGATATATGAACACATTTGAACATTACATAGCTACACGGAAATATATATATGAAATAATGTTATTAATGATCGTAAGCATTGAATGAGTGCTTATTACGTGCCAGGCACTGTTCTAAGCATTTCATATATATTTTATCCTTCAAGCTTCACAATAACCCTCTGAGGAAAGTACTAATATTACCCTGATTTTATATGCGAAGACTCCACAATACAGAGATGTTAAGTTCCCCGTCCAGTGTTAAACTTCTAACGTGTGGTAGGGCCATGATTTGAAAGCATATAGCCTGGCTCCAGGGTTACTGCTCTTAACTACTACACTTCAGCTGAGAAAGAACATAAAAATGTATGTTACCATAGCTACACACATATATAGTACATTCATTGATAAAGACAATTTGCAGTGATACAAATAAGTGAACCAAATGTTAGATTCATTCTACTGTAAAGAAGCTTAAATTAATGAGAAGAGTAAAAGGGGAGAGTGCCATGGAGGTCAAGGGAAAGCCAATTTATGAAGAAAGATGTCAACTATGTCAAATGTAAAACTTAATAACTTGAACCAAACTGCTTAGCATCCTTAGTAATCGTTTCCTCACCAGTAAAATTTGCTATTGCCTTGTAGCTATCTTGTGAGTATTAATGAAATGTTAATAAAGTCCTTGTGACTTCCTTTGATAATAAGGACCTATAATAAATACCAACTACAATTCCAGACAATATTCCTAGGGAGTGAAACTAAAGGCAGAGTATATATGAGTTTTACAAGGCTTGTGCATTGGTCTTGGGCATTTCAAATATCTTTCACTCTGGCTGGGTGGCAATATAACCTGATATGTCTTGGTATTTGGAGGGAGAGAAAAAAAACAAGGAAATTGCTAGTTTGATGTCATGTAGACAAACCAATTGATGGATTGATTGAATTTCTCATTTTTCATACATTTGTTTTGGCACCATATGAAGCATCCATGATGTCTAGGCAGCATCCTCTGATTTCTCATTCATTTGTTCATTCATTCTTCTATTCATTTAGCAAACATATACTGAGAGCCTCCTCGCTACCCAGAATCTAGCTAGGTGCTGGAGTTAAGATGATGAGACACATAGTCCTTGCCGTCAGAACCCTTGTGCTCCAGCCAGAAGGATCAAGGTGGAAGTAGACTGCCACCGTATTTCAGGGTGTGCAATTTAGTATGAGATGTACACACAGTGTGCTGTGGGAGAACCCAGTTCGGAAAGATCAAGATGGGTGGGCCACTGATTCTTTTTCATTAATTGGAAATTTGTGTAACTGCTTCTCTTTCTAGGTGAAAAAATATTAATGGTTTGAGAAGTAGAAAAGACAAATAAAAATGAATTAAGCCGGCTGACTACCCACACAGCCCAGACTTCTAGGTTTTAGGGTGCTGTGGCTTCATAGGCAGCTGCCCCATCTAAGTTTGTTCCCCAACCCGTGTTACATTTGGATCTAGCTAAAGTCATAGCTGAATACTCTTTTTTCATGTTTATTTATTTTTTAACTGTTCTATTGTATAGTATAACATATATACAAAGCAAAGAAATAAAAAGGCAATAGTTTTCAAAACACTTCAACAAGTAGTTACAGGGCAGATCCCAGACTTTGTCATAGGCTACCATACCATCCTCTGAGATTTCTCCTTCTAGCTACCCCAGAATATTGGAGGCTAGAAGGAATAAATATTTTCTTATCACAATCAACTTTCATTTTCTTTTTTGTGAACAATAACAAATATACAAAAAAGCTATAAATTTCAAAGCATAGCACCACAATTAGTTGTACAACGTATTTCAGACATTGACATGGGTTACAATATCATAACTTTAGGTTTTCACTTCTAGCTGCTCTAAAATACTGGAGACTAAAAGAGAAATCAATATAATGATTCAGCATTCATATTCATTTGTTAAATCCTATCTTCTCTGTATAACTCCATCACCTTTGATCTTTCCATACCTCTCTTTGGGGTCTTTGGGCTATGGCAATTCTAAATTTTTGATATTGGAAGGGTCTGTCACTAATATGGGGTAGGGAGATGGAACTCTCTGATGTTCTGGAGAGGCTGGGCTAGGTTTCAGGACTTATCTGGACCAGGGACCCACCCAATACGGAGGTTGTAGGTTTCTGGAAAGTTACTCTAGTGCCTGGAACCCTTGTGGAATCTTATATATTGTCCTAGGTGTTCTTTAGGATTGGCTGGAATGGTCCTGGTTGGGGATTGGCAGGTTAGGATAGGTAGCAAGGTCTACCTGAAACTTGTGTAAGAGCAACCTCCAGAGTAGCCTCTCTACTCTATTAAAACTCTCTCTACCATTGATACTTTATTAATTACACTTCATTCCCCACTTTTGGTTAGGATGGAATTGTTGATCCTATGGTGCCAGGTCTGGATTCATCCCTGGAAGTTATCTCCCACATCACCAGGGAGATTTTCACCCCTGGATGTCATGTCCCATATAGGGGGAAGGCAATGATTTCACCTGCAGAGTTGGGCTCAGAGAGACTGAGGCCACATCTGGATGGCTGGATACATTTGATGTCCTCACAGAACCCACTGTCTTTTTCATTTCTTTGTATGTGACTCTTCAGAACCTCGCCCTCTGTTTCTCAAATCATCCTTGAGCACTATTTCGTTAATATTATTTAAACTAAGCTCTCAGAGGCATCCAGGCAGCCCCAGGTCAGGAAGACTACCTGGTATTTCCAGTTGACCATCTCTTGTATATCTTTGGTTCTCACATTTAACAATGTCTGAAGTCAGCTATGTTTTTACCAAGAAGGAGACCGTGAAAATGCTGTAATAGATGTAATGTTCATCTGGCCCTGCCCAAAAAGTCCTTGAAAAATATCTGAAATTCTCAGCTGTTTATAATAATTCATTAATAATCACACCACTGTTTCAATAAATGTTAACTGTTGAGTGGGTTCATTTCTAATTTTGTTTTCGAAATATTTAACTGTAATGGAAAACATTGCTTGTATGAAGAAATCCTGATAGTTATGTGTAAATTATAGCTTAACTATAGGCAACTAAAGATGGAGGATATCTGAGAGACTAAAACCTATCAGTTCTTTCTTTGTTATTGCTTCTTTCCTATTCTACATTGGCTCTTTGGTTCACATTCTATAGTCTTCATAAGGAAAGGGTGACAAATGGCACAGATAGCTGATATAATCACCCCAATTAATTTTCATACTCCAATGCATTGCTGAAACTTTCACTAGTCTCTCCTGCTTTTTAAGTTTGGGGGGAGAGATCATAAAGTAGTGAATGTGTGTTACTATGAGACGACTATCATCAGTAGTGTATAGCCTCTCTGAAAAATAGGGTTTTGAGAGAGTTAAGGATAGACCATGGTGTTCTTTACAAAACAAGCTCTTTATTGGTAATGGGCATTATAACCAGCTCCTGTGCAACGCAGTTCCAAAATACTTCTCCCAGCAGGAGAGAACGTAGTATGATGGAAAAGAACAAAAAGATTTGGAATCACGACACTTAGGTTTTAGTTACTGCCCCATCAGTTTCCTCATCTATGACCAAACAGGCTTTGATAATCAGCATACCTAAACCAAACTCTGCATCAGACTTGTCTGGGGATCTTGTTAAAATATAGATTCTTGGACCAATGCCTGGAGACTCTGAATTTGTCGGTCTTCAGTATGGCCCAAGAATCTGTACATTTAATGAGAACCCCAGGAGATTCAGACCAATAATAATTAGGAGTCACTGAATTAGATTATTTCTAAGGCCCTGTGATGGTTTGAAAAGGTTTATGTACCCTAGAAAAGCCATGTTTTAATCCTAATCCCATTTTGTAAAGAGAGCTGTTTCTTCTAATCCCTATTCAGCACTGTGTGTTTGAAACTATAATTATATCATCTCCTTGGAGATGTGACTCAATCAAGAGTGGTTGTTAAGATGGATTAGGTAGAGACGTATCTCCACCCATTTAAGGGGGTCTTGATTAGTTTACTGGAATCCTATAAAAGAGGAAACATTTTGGAGAATGAAGGAGATTTCAGAGAGAACAGAGCAGAATGACACAGCCACGAGAAGCAGAGTCCACCAGTCAGCGACCTTTGGAGATGAAGAAGGAAAATGCCTCCTGGGGAGCTTCATGAAAGAGGAAGCCAGGAGGGAAATCTAGCAGATGATGCTGTGTTCGCCATGTGCCTTTCCAGATGAGAGAGAAACCCTGACTGTGTTCGCCATGTGTCTTCTCACTTGAGAGAGAAACTCTGAACTTCATCAGCCTTCTTGAACCATTAGGTGTCTTTCCCTGGATGCCTTTGATTGGACATTTCTATAGACTTGTTTTAATTGGGACATTTTCTTGGCCTTAAAACTATAAACTAGAAATTTATTAGATCCCCTTTTTATAAGTCATTCTGTTTCTGGTATATTGCATTCTGGTAGCTAGCAAACTAGAACAGGCCCCTTTCAGGTTTCAGATAATTCTAATATAAAAGATTTCTTATCCCAGCAGGAGATGGAACTAAACAGAATTGCTAATAAGAGACTCATGTTAATACTTTCACGCTAGGCTCTTGTGTTCTGAAATCAGAGTTCTGGGTCTCAGGCCAAGATAAATGATGTAGCCAAGGTGTGCTAGAGTCAGGCTTCAGAGGTCTAACTAGGGGAGGGGAGGTGGGCATCATAAGATCACAGTTTGAGATCCAGAGGTCCGTGGAAGGCAAAAATGCATAGATAGGAGCAGAAGTCAACCTTAGAGGAACTGCGTGAGGTTTTGAATTCAAGTATGACGTGAATCATTAGGGGTGGAGACTAGTAGAGGGATGAATAAAGAGAAATTAACACCAGGAGAATAAGAATCTCAACTTGTGGAATGTCTGACGGTCTGTGCATTAGTAAAGATAGGATTTGACTATCTACTTTCTGCACTATTCTTTTCTTTTTTTTTAAATGCAATCTTACTGAGATATATTCATATACCATACAAACCATCTGAAGTATACAATCTGTGGCTCACAATATCATTACATACCTGTTCATTCATCTCCAAAATCAAGTTTAGAACATTTTTAACCCCAGAAAAAGAAATAACAAGAAATCCCAAAACAACCCATACCCTTTATCCTCCCCCCATTATTCTGTTTCTAAAACCATTTTATTCACACCGAAACAATCCATCCTTAGTGTAAAATCAGTGGCCCTTGTGTATAATCACATAGTTATGCATTCACTACTACAGTTAATATGAGAACTTTATCATTTCTTCCGAAGGAAAAAAACCCATACCTACTATATACCTCCTATTATTAACGCTTAGCTTTGTTATAATTCATTTGTTACCATTAATTCTACATTGATTTTTTAGTATACTTAGTGCTGAAAGAGGATGAGAATAAATGTGTGGACAGTGATCAGAACAGAAATGTTTTGATTTGCTTTCCCAGGACCTGTCTTCTGACATATTAGCTCAGGTCTCAAAGGTATTGAAGATGCACTGACCCAGTTTTCTTCTTACCTTTGGGCTTTCTTGATATCCTGCAATGGCTGAGGAAAATAACTCTGTCTCAAAAGGAGTAATATCCAAACCATATGGGCAGAGAGAGACAGGAAGATGGAGGTGTATCTGAAGCTCAAATGACCTGGAGAGATTTGACTACAGGGAATAATGAGTCTCATCACTTAATGGTTTTCCAGATACAGCAGTGAGCTGTAATAGGTACATTTTGCTACTCCAGTTGAAAGCTTAGAAGAATATGATACCATGCAGTTGATTGTCCCAAATGCTAGCAGCAGGACACGCTGTGGACCAAGAAGATATCTGTGGAGGGTTAAGGCAAGGAGTGTTTTATGTGATACCCGGGAAGGCCAGGAGGGGGAGTCAGTCATTTGGTTGAAACCCTACAATCTGGGTGATGAGATTCTTTGAGACTGTGTTTTGATACAGAAATAGCAATGAATTTAGTTTATATTATCTCCTTGGTTTTTTGATATATATTATTAGAGAAATATATTTAGGGTAGATAAACTATAAAATAACTCCAGAATTACAAGCCCAGAACTTTAATATATCACAGACAGAAAAGGGATTGAAAAGATGTCTTTGACCATTGTTGGATGTGTTCCCTTGATGATATTTGCTATGCACACCACATTTTTCCCTTCTGGGAGGCTTTTTTATTTTCCATTTATTTTCAAAAGCGGTTTTATTGAGATATATTCACACACCATACAATCCATCCAAAGTGTACAATCACTCGCAGTATATTCACAGAAATTCCCCCATTAAATTTGAGGTCTTATCCTTTCAGCAGATAACCTTTCAAAACAGTTCTGGGTGTGCACCTTTATTTAACCCCACAAATCAATGCCCTTTTTATTTTTTTGGTTTGAAATAAATACGTACTGAATGTCTTCGTTATCAGATATCATAAATTATGCCTCTGATTCTCAGAGATGCCTAGAAGTGCCTTCTTAATGGGCTACTTTTCTTTTTCCAAGGTGCCTGTTTTTCAAAGGAATGCTCTCAATTTTGCCAAAGTCACCTACATAATTAATTGCGTATGTACAATCCTGTACTCTCCTTGTCAATATACAAATCATTTTGCTTTGTTGTGGAAGGACTGTGTAGTCATTGACCCCTGTACAATACCAGTTTCTACAATCTTTTATGCGGAAATGGCTTTTTTGGCAATTAAGAGGCAGCCTGGACAGAATGCATGATCTTGGACTCTAGTGTCAATAAGATGGTCATTCTTACCTGCCTGTTTGTTTATACAATCTTGCTGTGTCTGGAATGTGAAGTTGGGATATGGAAGCAAATCTGACCCCTTAGAACCTAAAAATAAGGAAAACAAAATTGACCCCAAGAGGCAGCAAGTTATGAATGAGAACAGAGCTATGCAAATTCCCTTTGAGGAGACCGACTTACAAAAGAACAAGGTACTTGCAATTTATTTCTATAATTTTGTGAAGTGCAAATGTAGCAAAAAAGACTAGAAGCAAATTGGCAGAAGTTAACTATTCTTGGATAATAATTGGTAGGAATATGGAATATTATAACTTTTCTCCTTTGAACTTTATTGTTTTAATTTCCAAAAGTGAGGGAGTGAGATGGAGTCAGAGACAGATAGACTTAAGGGCTCTAGAATAAATAGACCAGGCAGCAGCCTGATCGGCAGCGTTGCCACAGTTGGAAAAAGAATGTGTCGATCAGGGAATGGGGGTCAGGGTCTGTCGGTCATGAGAGCAGATAAAAAGGAGGTAGTCACAGAGCAAGATGGTAATTCTGCTCAGCCCACACTCTGTTTGGGAGAGAAGGCACCTTATGGGGGTCCTGAGCTAGGCACTGAGGCAGTGTGGCAAAGTGGTTATGAGCGAGGTCCCATATCTGGACTGCTTTGGATTCATAGCTCATGCCAACCAATCCATGGACCCTTCCATTAAAGATAAAAAACTACCTTCTGCCCTCTTTTATGTTTTTTGAAATTTCGGGAATAGTGAATATTGCCATTATACATTACCTTCCCCTCTTCTTCTCTAAGGCAATTTCTGGTTTCCTGTATTGGCCATTAGAGAGGGATACTTAATAGCTCAAGCATTTGAACCGGGCAGACAAGGCTTTGAATTCCAGCTCTACCCACTCACTAGCAGTGTGGTCTTGAGCAAGTAACTTTTGCTCTCTGATCTTAGTTTCCTCTTGTATAAAATGGGAATAGTAATAGTACCCATCTAAAATTAATAAATGTAAGGGGCTTAGAGTGGTGTTTACTCCAAATGAACACGCTACATAGATTGTAGTTGTTGTTACTATTGGAATTATTATTGTTCTTGATATTGTTATTTAGTCATTCTTATAACAGGTCTGCTGACATGATGTTGACCAATGATACACAGCCATAATTGTAAGTATCAGGGCCCTCTCCAGGGGTGGCTTGGCATGCGTAGAACAAAATGAACTTCTATTTTAATTGAATGAAAAAGGGGCATGTAGCACGTATGGGGAGATGGAGTATGGCAATAACATCAGCCAAAATGAGCTGATTAAATACACACGATCCCAGCTAGGTTTGGAAGTCATAGTTATGGAGCAAGTGTGGTGGATCTGATCACCTTGTTGCCTGTCAACAGCAGACCTGTCTTGGTGATGGCGTGTGCTGGCAGGATGCCCCAGCACCGTTGTGGAAAACCGATACTGGCAACCATCTGCTCAAATGGATTAGCATCTTCATGTGACCTGACCCATTTTGTAGAAGCAAGTTCTCAAGCCAGTGTGCGAACTGACCCACATAACCCCTTAGCTTAAAGACATATGGTAGGGTGGGCCAAGGTGGCTCAGCAGGCAGAATTCTCACCTGCCATGGTGAAGATCCGGGTTCGATTCCAGTGCCTGCCCATGCCTAAAGAAAAAAAAAATGTGGTAAATCATTGCACTTTTACTCTAACAAGCATTGAGAAGTGGCAGGTAAACATTTGTTTAGTTTTTTCTGTTTACACCAAATTCACTGACCTCCACCTGGCATTCTTTGAGAGAAACATGGAAAGAAAACTCAGAATTCAGTTGAGGAGAAGGAAAGGGGCCCAGGAAAAAGAGGCATGTTATACTTTGTTGGCATAAGTACGTAGTGGTAACTTGTTCTGTAGTAAAAGCTCAGATTTGAACAGTTCTGAAAAGCTTCAAGACATAACATAGAAACGGGGAGAGCTATTGCTGGCTGTTTACTACAGGGGTGATTTAAATGCCATTTACATTAATATAGATGATTATACACGAAGTATTGATGTCACAGTGTGCTAGGAACCGCACGGCACCAATATTTCCTTCTCCCGTGCCTACCCAAAGAACTTATAGCCTAAGGAAGAAGAGAAACAATTCACTTCTCTGGTTTGGATTCATTCATTCCGGGCCAGAGGGCAGGGAGCTCAGTGACTTCCATGGGTAGATTTTGAAAAATGATAACACTGATTTTTAATTCATCTTTTTGTGACACATGTCACATGTCACAAAAACATAACAATAACATTCGAAGGGTTTCCCCTCATCTTTTTTTTTTCTTTAAACAGAATTTTCAGTGATGTCAGTCCTGCTGTTCTGGACTCCAGGAGCTGGAGTCTTTAGCACAAATCAGGCTAGTGAGGTCAGAGTTGGGGAACCCAGTGCAATTGTGCTGGGTCTTCCTTTGTCCCAAAATCTGGGCCATGTGGAGGGGCCCTAGGCATATTTAAGGAAAGTGCTAAGCAACAAAATCAGAAGGCCTCATTAGGGAAAACGACTGTAGCTTGTGTTTTAGGGATTTTGTTTAAAATGCCCAAACTTAAAATCGGCCTTTTCCAGGCATATTGCCAAAATACAGCAATGGACCATTTTTAAAATGCCCATTTGAAATAAGCGCCCTTAAAAACAGTATTGTGGCAAAGGTCCTTCTGACAGAAAGCCTCTTTAGACATCAGATCCCTTCAAGCATTATTTCAAAATAGTGCCCAAGCCTTTTATTAATTCAGGCACTATTTCCTTCAAACCCAGAAAAGGTCAGCGTATGGAGAGCAGACACAAATGGGGCTGGCTGGTTCAACAGCTGGAATTTCCTTTCCCACAGATGTTCTCTTCATAGGGATTGAGCCTTGAGAGGTCATGTCATCCCTTGTCCATCTGTCCGGATGGAAATATCTTCCCCTGATTCACCCCTTTCCCCCATTCCTTCCCGTATTTAAATATGAAGCTAAGTTTGTAGGGGTGAGGAATAGTGGAGTGAAAAGGAAGGAAATTCATTGTGAGCTGTTGAGAGCGAGACATCTAGAAGAAAATAGAAAAACACCTTGTTATGAGAAGAAGATCCTGTGTTCAATGTTCCCTCCCTACCTGGAATTACAATGGGGAGATAGCAACAAGGGCTGTCAGAGCTTTGCCAAAGAGAGTTTGGAGATCATTTGTTTCACTCTCCTGAAAATAAGGACTTGAGATTTGTTAGAGATTTGGGGGCAAATGGCAGCAAAAGGTGCCCTTGTCTCTGATCCTGCAAATGATTGCGATAGCACTAGTTGGCTTGCTTCCTATTTCTAATCAGGACCATGGGCCCTCTCATAGATTGTAATATTGCATAAGAGTACTGCCAGACATAGTCAATACAAAGTAAAAAACATGGTAATACAAAGTAAGAAACATTATAATACAAAATGGATCAAGCCTTTGTATTTGTGGATATAGTTGCTTATTTTTCTGACCACACCTTCTCCTTTTCCAAGTTAAAATTCCATCACTGGCTCTCAATTTTTAAAGCCTCTCGTTAAGCCTGTTTCCACATTTTGTTAGAAATAATCAACCATTCGAGATTATTTGGAAGTTCTGCTTCCATTAGATCATGTGGGCATTAGACATTAACATCACGTGTGCTTCATTTATGATACAATATGGACAGCCTTGTAACCAACAAAGCCACAGCACATGGCATTCAGCATTGACTTCAAGGAACTGTTGCATTTCTTTATATATTTGTGATTTCAAAGAAACTTTGGCCCTTTTCAAAATAAATCCGATTGATCTTTTAATGAAAGAGCTGCTTCTCTTGCTCCTACCTTTAAATTTGCACTTGGTTTTCAGGATCTTCAGATAGTTCCAGAAGCACCAAACATTTGCTACAGACCAGAATTCAAGCGGCAACCAATCATCAGAATTTACCTTGGTTTGGTGTAAATAGGTATCAGTATTTTATTCAAGGCTAGAGAGATTAGAGGGCTCCCTTCATAGATCAAACAGATACTGTAGCATTTTTAGACTGCATTTCACCAAGCTAGATGTCAGGAGAACTGGTTATTCATACAAAACCAAGGCAGGAAAAGGGGGTGAGATAGGGTTTGAAGGAGAGAAGTCATAGAAAGTTCTCAAATACGTACACACTAGATTTATTGATAAATAACAATACTTTTCTTTGTAAACAAAGGAAAGGAAATGTCAAAAAGTAGTTGTCAAACACCTGCTGAAAGAAGAAAGAAATGTTTGATTCATGAGAAGGCACACAGAGTCACCTTACCGAATCTCAAGTTCTTCCTAGAAGAATTCTTTACTTTAGGCGCTTGATGCTTAGGAAATTGTGAAAAACTTCTTCTTCTGTATGTAAACATTACAGACATTTTGAGGATAATTCAATATTTATCAAAACCTCCAGCAATCAAGTCATAATTACAAATCTTGGTACTTGCTTTAGTGCCTTGGTATCTTTGTAAGAAAATTGAGGGAAATGGGCCAACATGGCCAACTTTACCAAGGACTTCTTTGGAGTAGAGTTTGAATTTTCCTATGATATCACTTTTTTAAAAGATTTTTTATGGTGAAATATAACATATATACAAAAAAGCAATACATTTCAAAGTACATTGTTGTAACCAGTAGTTAGAGAATGCATTTCAGAGATTGGTATGGGTTATAGTTCCACAATTTTAGGTTTTTCCTTCTAGCTGTTCCAAGATTCTGGAGACTGAAAGAAATATCAATATAATGATTCAACAGTCATGCTCATTTGTTAAATTCTATCTTCTCTGTTATAACTCCTCCTTCTCCTTTGATCCATCTCCCATAGGGTTATTTGGGCTCTACCCATTCCAACTTTTTCATGTTGGAAAAGGATGTCAATAATATGGGATAGGGGGATAGAACTAGTTGATATCCTTAGTGAGGTTGCCCCCTCTGCATTTTAGGACTTATCTGGCCTAGGAACCCATCTGGAGGTTTAATGTCTCTGGAAAAAAGTAATCTTAATGTGTGAAAAGTTTGTAAAGTCTCAGATTCTACCCTAAATGTTCTTAAGGGTTGACAGGAATGATTTTAGTTGAGGTTTGGCAAACTCGTAATTAGCAATATCTAGCTGAAGCTAGTGTAAAAATAGCCTTCAGAATAGCCTCTCGGTTCTATTTCAACTCTCTTGGCTACTGATACCTTATCTTGTTACATTTATTTTTCCCTTTTGATCAGGAAGCCATTGTCAATCCCACGGTGACAAGGCCAGGCTCATCCCTGGGAGTCATGTCCCACGTTGCAGGGAGACTTTCGTCTCTGAATGTCATGTCCCACATAAGGGGGTAGGGTTGGGCTTAGAGAGAGAGGGGTCACATCTGAGCAACAAAGGAGGTTTTCTAGAAATAACTCTTAGGTATAATTATAGATAGATTTAGCTTCTCCACAACGGAAATAGGCTTCACAAGAGTAAACCTCAAGATCAAGGGCTTGGCCTGTTGACTTGGGGGTTTCAGATGTTTGAGACAGTATCAGGGTTTCCCCGGTGGTAAAGCTGAACAGTGCCATATTTTTTCTCCTATCCCTCAAGGGACTTTACCATACTTTTCTTTCTTTTTTTTTTTTTTTTTTTTACATGGGCAGGCACCGGAAGTTGAACCCGAGTCTCCAGCATGGCAGGTGAGAACACTGCCTGCTGAGCCACTGTGGCCCGCCCAACTTTATCATACTTTTAAATGATCTGCCGAACATAATCTGGAATGCAGCAGGTATTTCATTAAACTATACAGAATTACAAGCCCTCATTCCCATTCTGGGTTCTATGTATTGGGGTTGTTTAAATGAGCTTTTGAGACAGATTGAGTTAGATTATTTGCTATAGGAAATTTAGGTTTTGGACAGCCTAAACTTCTTTTCCTTTGGTCTCATACAGTAGGTAAAGTTCTAAAATACGACAATATCATCTTCACCCCCGTATTCTGCTTTACTTTAGTCCCAACCAGAGCAGTTTCGTTCTTATCTCTAATTGAAGCCTGATCTCTTTAACAGTTCTTGTATATAGCAATGCTGACTTTCAGAGCTGCAGAACGCCAACTCTGAGTCTTAGGTGTCACACAGGTACCCACAGTTCCACGGAGATACCATGTTATATATATATAGCACAGCACCTCAAAATCTAGAAATAACATTTACAGCTCCAACTAAATCTGACTACCATAAGAGCTTACAATCTAGGCCCCAATTTTCTTATGACTATTTTCTAAAAGAGACTGTACAATATTTGTTCTTTTTTTCTGGCTTATTTTGTGCTGCATAATGTCCCCAAGGTTCATTCACCTCGTTACAAGTGTCACTTTGTTCCTTTCTGTAACTGCCCAATATTCCATCATATGTATACACCACAGTTTGCCATTAAAATTCTCAGCCAATGTATCCTTCATCCATCTCCTTCCACTGGATATCATGTAAAAGGTCCACAGTCAATAATCCAGGTCACATTATCCTCACTTAGTTGTACAATCATCAACACTCTCAATTTTAGTTTTGATTGGTCTAAAGAGAAAACTAACTGATAAACACACCCTCACCAAATAGGAAATCCAAACCTTCCCTTCACTCTTGTCCTCTCCTCCCCGCCCTGCCATTATTTACCCCTTTCGTTGCTGTGGTACTGTTAATGTCTTCGTGTTAAACACAGCCCATAGCATGCAATAGTAGTTTTCCCCCATACTCCTCTATTATTTACTCTTTGTACAAGATTCATACCTTTGAAGTATTTTATGCAAGAACTTATTTTTATTTGTAGTGTTAATCGGTGGGATATATTGCTCTATTCAACCACTTTCAATCACATTCACTTTCAATATGGTAATATCACTTATAGATATACTAATGAACTGTCTTAACTTCTGTCCATTCCCTTATATTTAAGTTCAAACTCATTAGATAACCGTTCACCCATCTCTAGCTTCTGTGTGTCTATAGGTCTCCTAAATTTTATATTATGTTCCTCTCAGTTTACATTTACCAGACCTCCCTCTCCTGTTTATTTTTTCCAGCCAACAGAACTCCCTTTAGTATTTCTTATAGGATTGGTCTCTTGTTGACAAATTTTCCAGCTTTTGTATGTTTGTGAAAATTTTAATTTCTCCTAAGTTCTTCTTCTTTATTTTTTTTGGGAGGTGGTGGTGGAGTGTGGTCCAGGAATCAAATCCGGGTCTCCCACATGGAAAGCAAGCATTCTACCACTGAACCACCGTGCAGCCTATTCTCCTAAGTTTTAAAGGACAATTTGGCTAGATAAAGAATACTTGGCTGGAATTCTTCCTCTTGCAAGATCTTAAATAAATCATACCACTGCCTTCTCGCCTCCATGGTGCCCAATGAGTGTCCAAACTCTGTCTTATGTTTTTTCCCTTGTATGTGGTGAATCACTTTTCTCTTACTGCTTACAGACTTTCTGTTTCTCTTCAAAATTTGACAGACTGATTAGTATGTGTCTTGGAGTAGGTCTATATGTTTTTATTCTATTTGGGTTTAATTTGGCTTTTCTTATTTTCTTATTTATGTCTTTTTTTGGCATTTTTTTCAATTGAGAAATCTTCACAAACATATGGTCCACACATGACATACAATTGATGGCTCACAATAGCATCATATAGTTGTATATTCATCACCAAAATCATTTTTAGAACATGTGCATCACTTCAGAAAAAGAAGTAAAAAGAAAAACTCATACACCCCATGCCTCTTACCCCTCCCTTTCATTGACCACTAGTATTTCAATCTACCCAATTTTTTACTCTTTATCCCCCCTATTATTTTTTCATTAATTTATTTTTATTAATTTATGATATATAACCACATACAAACATAAACATTCTTATCATATAATAATTCCATTCTTGTTATATAATAAATAACAAACTTTCTTAGAACATCTGTATCAATTCAGAAAAGAAATAAAAAGAAAATGGAAAAAAATTCATACATGCCATACCCCTTACCCCTCCCCTTCACTGATCATCAGCATTTCAATCTACTAAATTTATTTTAACATTTGTTCCTCTATTATTTATTTATTTTTAATCCATATGTTTTACTTGTCTGTTGAAAAGGTAGACAAAAGGAGCATCAGACACAAGGCTCTGGCAACCACACAGTCACACTGCAACAGCCATATCATAGTACAGTTATCTTCAAGAAATATAGCCACCAGAGCACAGCTCCACATTTTCAGGCAGTTCCCTCCAGCCTCTCCATTACACCTTAACTAAACAGGTGATATCTATTTAATGAGTGAGGATAACCTCCTGGATAACCTCTGGACTCTGTTTGGAATCCCTCAGCCACTGACATGTTATTTTGTTTCATTTCTCTCTTCCCCCTTTTGGTCGAGAAGGTTTTCTCAATCCCTTGATGCTGCATCTCAGCTCATTCTAGGATTTCTGTCCCACCTTGCCAGGAAGGTCCACACCCCGGGACTCATGTCCCAAGAGTTTGCTTGTTGTGTTGGCTGGAGAGAGCGGCCACATCTGAGCAACAAAAGAGGTTCTCTTGGGGGTGACTCTTAGGCCTAATTTCAAGTAGGCTTAGCCTATCCTTTGCGGGATTAAGTTTCATATGAACAAACCCCAAGATTGGAAGCTCAGCCTATTGCTTTGGCTGTCCCCACTGCCTATGAGAATATCAAGAATTCTCCACTTGGGGAAGTTGAATTTCCCCCCTTTCTCACCATTCCCCCTAGGAGACTCTGCAAATACTTCCCTATTCACTGTTCAAATCACTCTGGAAATTATCTGGGTGTCACTGTGGACAAACCTACAAAATCTCATACCCTACGCAAGGTTCCAAGTACTATGGTGTTTGATTAAGCTGTCCACATAAGTTATATTAGGAAATGCACTAGTCAAAATATAAATTTAACAAATAAACATTTTTTGCTTGTCTCACACATACGTTAAAATTTGGAAATATTAATTACTGTCTATTTTCAACACCCTGCATTATTGACATTCCTTTGTTCTTCCTCATGCATAAACATTTTTAAATTTGTACATTTAGTCACTATCATTATACGCGCTAGGCATTCCTAGATTGTACCATCTCAGTCTGTATTGTCTATCTTTCCTTCTGATATCATTTGTGCCCCCAGGCCTCCTCCCTCTCTCGTTCTCACATTCAGCTTCATTCAGTGTTCTAGCATTAATTATTACAGTTAGGAAGTATTGTGCTATCCATTTCTGAATTTTTACAATCAGTCCTGTCACACAATCTGTATCCCTTCAGTTCCAATTACCCAATATCTATCCTATTTCTGTCCCCTAATGGTCTCTGTTACCAAGTGAAATTCTCCAAGTTCATTCGCTAATGTCAGTTCGTATCAGTGAGACCATACAGTATTTGTCCTTTTGTTTCTGGCTAATCTCACTCAGTATAATGTCCTTAAGGTCCGTCCATGTTGTTACATGCTTCATGAGTTTATTCTGTCTTATGGCTGCATAATATTCCATCGTACGTATATACCACAGCTTGCTTAGCCACTCATCTGTTGATGGACATTTTGGCTATTTCCATCTCTCCACAATTGTAAAGAATGCTGCTGTAAACATTGGTGTGCAAATGTCCATTTGTGTTCTTGCCCTCATGTCCTCTGAGTAGATACCTAGCAATGGTATTGTCGGATCTTATGGCAATTCTATACTTAGCTTCCTGAGGAACTGCCACACTGTCTTCCACAGCAGTTCTACCATTTGACATTCCCAGCAACAGTGGATAAGTGTGCCTCTTTCTCCACATCTTCTCTAGCATTTGTTGTTTTATTTTTATTGATAATGGCCATGCTGGTGGGTGTGGGATGATCTCTCATTGTGGTTTTGATTTGTATTTCCCTAATAGCCAGGGAAGTTGATCATCTTTTCACGTGCCTTTCAGCCATTTGTATTTCCTCTTCTGAGAAGTATCTGTTCATGTCTTTTGCCCATTTTGTAATTGAGTTGTCTGTCTTTTTTGCTGTTGAATTGATGAATCTCTTTATATATTCTGGATACTAGACCTTTATCTGATATATCATTTCCAAATATTGTCTCCCATTGTGTAGGCTGTATTTTTACTTTCTTGATGAAGATCTTTGATTCACAAAAGTGTTTAATTTTGAGGAGTTCCCATTTATTTATTTCTTCAGTGCTCTTGCTTTGTGTGTAAGGTCTAGGAAACTGCCTTCTATTATAAGATTGATAAGATATTTCCCTGCATTTTTTTCTAAAAGTTTTATGGTCTTAGATCTAATATTTAGGTCTTTGATCCATTTTGAGTTAATTTTTGTATAGGGTGTGAGATATGGATCCTCTTTCATTCTTTTCCATGTGGATATCCAGTTCTCTAGGTACCATTTATTGAAGAAACTGTTCTGTCCCAGGTGAGTTGGCTTGACTTCCTTATCAAAGATCAATTGTCCATAGATGAGAGGGTCTATATCTGAACACTCTATTCTATTCCATTGGCCAGTATATCTACCTTTATGCCAGTACCGTGCTGTTTTGACCACTGTAGCTTCATAACACACCTTAAAGTCAGGTAGCATGAGGCTGCAACTTCATTTTTCTTTCTCAGGATATTTTTAGCTATTTGGGGAAACATGCCCCTCCAGATAAATTTGGCTTTTGCTTTTTCTATTTCGGAAAAGTAAGTTTTGGGGATTTTAATTGGTATTGCATTGAATCATGTATCAATTTAGGTAGAATTGACATCTTAACTATATTTAGTTTTCCAATCCATGAACATAGTATGCCCTTCCATTTATTTAGGTCTTCTGTGATTTCTTTTGACAATTTCTTGTAGTTTTTCTTTGTATAGGTCTTGTGTATCTTTAGTTAAATTTATTCCTAAATATTTTGTTCTTTTCGTTGCAATTGTAAATGGAATTTTTTTCTTGATTTCCCCCTCAGATTGTTCATTATTAGTCTATAGAAACACTACAGATTTTTGAGTGTCTATCTTGTAACCTGCCACCTTGCTGTACTCATTTATAGTTCTAGTAGTTTTGGATTTTTTGGGGTTTTCAACTATATGATACATATAGTATCATATCATCTGGAAACAGTGAGAGTTTTACTTCTTCCTTTCCAATTTTGATGCCTTGTATTTCTTTTTCATGTCTAATTGCTCTGGCTAGAACTTCCAACACAGTGTTGAATAACAGTGGTTATAGTGAACATCCTTGTCTTGTTTCTGATCTTAGGGGGAAAGTTTTCAGTTTTTCCTCATTGAGGATGATGCTAGCTGTGGGTTTTTCACATATTCCCTTTATCATATTGAGGAAGTTCCCTTCTATTCCTATCCTTTGAAGTGTTTTCGACAGGAAAGGATGTTAAATTTTGTCAAATGTCTTTTCTGCATCAATCAAGATGATCATATGGTTTTTCTGCTTTGATTTGTTAATATGGTGTATTACATTAATTGATTTTCCTCTGTTGAACCATCCTTGCATACCTGAGATGAATCCTACTTGGTCATGGTGTATAATTTTTTTAATGTGCTTCTAGATTCGATTTGCAAGACTTTTGCTGAGGATTTTTGCATCTATATTCATTAGAGAGATTGGTCTCTAGTTTTCTTTTTTTGTAATATCTTTGTCTGGTTTTGTTATGAGGGTGATGTTGGCTTCATAGAATGAGTTAGAGAGCTTTCCCTCCTCTTCAAGTTTTTTGAGGAGTTTGAGCAGGATTAGTACTAATTCTTTCTTGAATGTTTGGTAGAATTCACATGTGATGCCATCTGGTCCTGGTCTTTACTTATTGGGGAGCTTCTTAATGACTGATTCAATTTCTTTACTTGTGATTGGTTTGTTGAGGTCATCTATTTCTTCTTGAGTCAATGTTGGTTGTTCATGCCTTTCTGTGAAGTTGTCCTTTTCATCTACATTGACTACATAAATCAGAGTACATTGTCTAGTTTATTAGAATAAAGTTGTTCATAGTATTCTCTCATTACTTCCTTTATTTCTGTGGGGTCAGTGATTATGTCTCCTCTTCCATTTCTGATTTTATTTATTTGCATCCTCTCTCTTCTTCTTTTGTCAACCTCGCTAAGGGTCCATCAACCTTATTGATTTTCTCATAGAACCAAATTCTTGTTTTGTTGATTTTCTCAGTTGTTTTCATGTTCTCAGTTTCATTTATTTCTGCTCTAATCTTCATTATTTCTTTCCTTTTGCTTGCTTTGGGGTTAATTTGCTGTTCTTTCTCTAGTTTCTTCCAAGTGGACAGTTAATTCCTTGATTTTTGCTCTTTCTTCTTTTTTGATATAGGCATTTAGGGCAATAAATATCCCTCTTAGCACTGCCTTTGCTGCATCCCATAAATTTTGATCTGTTGTGTTTTCACTTGCCTCAAGATATTTACTGATTTCTCTTGCAATTTCTTCCTTGGCCCACAGGTTGTTTAAGAATGTGTTGTTGTGCCTCCGTATATTTGTGAATTTTCTGGCAATCTGCCTATTATTGATTTCCAGCTTCATTCCTTTATGATCTGAGAAAGTGTTTTGTATGATTTCAATCTTTTTAAATTTATTGAGACTTGCTTTGTGACCCAGCATATGGTCTATCCTTGAGAATAATCCATGAGCACTTGAGAAAAAGGTGTATCCTGCTGTTGTGGGGTGTAATGTTCTATATATGTCTGTTAAGTCTAGCTCATTCATTGTATTATTCAAATTCTCTGTTTCTTTATTGATCCCCTGTCTAGATGTTCTGTCCTTTGATGAGAGTGGGGAATGGAAGTCTCCAACTATTATGATAGATGTGTCTCTTTCTCTTTTCTGTGTTTTAAGTGTTTGCCTCATGCATTTTGGAGCATTCTGGCTCAGTGCATAAACATTCATGTTTGTTGTGTCTTCTTGTTGAATTGTTCCTTTTATTAATACATAGTGTCCTTCTTTCTCTCTTTTAACTTTTACATTTGAAGTCTAATTTGTTGAATATTAGTATAGCTACTCATGCTCTTTTTTCATTGTTATTTGCATGGAAAATCATTTCCCAACCTTTCCCTTTCAACCTATGTTCATTCTTGGGTCTAGAATGCTTTTCCCGTAGACAGCATATAGATGGGTCCTGTTTTTTAATCCATTCTGCCAGTCTATGTCTTTTGATTGGGGAGTTTAATCTATTAACATTTAGTGTTATTACTGTATGGGTAGTACTTTCTTCTACTGCTTTCATTTTGGATTTTATCTGTCATATCTAATTTTTCTTCTTTTTACCTTTACTCATAGTCTTCATTTGTATGCTCTTCTCCACACCTCTCTCTCCTGTCTTTTTGTATCTGTCTCTAGTGCTGCCTTTAGTATTTTTTGCATAGCCTGTCTCTTGGTCACAAATTCTCTCGGTGAATTTTTGTCTGCAAATGTTTTAATTTCCCCTTCATTTTTGAAGGACAGTTTTGCTGGATATAGAATTCTTGGTTGGCAGTTTCTCTTTTAGTATCTTAAATATATCATCCCACTGTCTTCTCACCTCCATCATTTCTGCTGAGAAATCTATACATAGTCTTATTGGGCTTCCCTTGTATGTGATGGATTGCTTTTCTCTTGCTGCTTTCAAGATTCTCTTTCTCTTTGACATCTGACATTCTGATTAGTAAGTGTCTTGGAGTACATCTATTTGGATCAATTCCCTTTGGGGTACGCTGCATTTCTTGGACCTGTAACTTTAAGTGTTTCAGAAGAGTTGGGAAATTTTCAGTGATAATTTCCTCCATTAGTTTTTCTCCTCCTTTTCCCTTCTTTCTCCTGGGACACCCACAACACGTATATTCGTGCGCTTCATGTTGTCATTCAATTCCCTGAGTCCCTGCTCATGTTTTATCATTCTAACTTGTTGGATTTCAGATGTTCCATCCTCCAGTTCACTAATCCTATCTCATGCCTCTTGAAATCTGACATTGTAGGTTTCCATTGTTTTTTTCATCTCTTCTACTGTACATTTTATTCCCATAAATTCTATGATTTGTTTTTTTAGACTTTCGATTTCTTCTTTGATTTCTTCCTTGCCTTCTTTATATCGTCTCTCAATTCATTGATTTGATTTTTGATGAGGCTTTCCATGTCTGTTTGAACATTCTGAATGAATTGTTTCAAATCCTGTATCTAATTTAATTGTTGGTTTGTTCCTTTGACTGGGCCATATCTTCAATTTTCCTTGTATGATTCGTTATTTTTTTGCTGGCATCTAGGCATTTAATTACATTAATTAATTTATTCTGGAGATTGTTTTCACTTTTTTTTCCCCTAGGATTTTCTTGCTGGATGACTTTGTTGTCTATCTGTTCTTTGACATTCAGTTCAGCTTATTCTGGACCTCTAACTTAGGTTTTGTTTAATACATCATAATTTTTCAGTTCTTGTTTTTTTGTTTCTTGTTCTGCCTGTATGGTGCCTTTTCCCCACCCCTTCAGAGGGTCTACTTTGGTATTATAGACCCCAGTCAGATTTTCCCAGACCAAACTCGTCTCCTTTCAGGAGGAAAGAGTCACCTGCATCAGTGTTTCCTGAGGGTGAGACCCCGCAGGTTGAAAGACTTTCCTATGAAGTCTGTCAACTTTGCGTTTTTCCTGTCCTGCCCAGTATGTGGCGTTTTTCTGCCTGCAGGTCCCACCAGCATAAGGTGATGCGGTACCTTTAACTTGCGCAGATGCTCCCTGCTTGGGGCATGATGGAGACAAAGGAGAAGTTGTAGGCTAGCTTTAATCACTTCACTTTTCCACACCCTGGGGTCTGAATTCCTTGAGGGAGGGATTCCACCTGAGCTGGGCCCCATCCCTCTCCTAGGGAAGGCACAGGCTCCAGACAAGCTCTCAAAAAAGCTCAATTCTGCCTATGTCTGGGGAAGTGAAGCCTGAGATGCCTTGCAGCTGTATCCAGAGAGTAATCAATCCTTAGAAACACAGCCACAAAAGAGAAAAAGAAAAATCCTTTTCAGAGCAGGACACTGTTCCTTGGGTTTGCCAATCAAGAGCTTAAGTGGGTATCCTGCTCTGTGTATCTCCAGGTCCTATGTGCCCTCTCCTTTCCTGCAGGGCCCAGATCTTTTCAGATACAAAAAAAAAAACTCTGTTTTTTTTTTTTTCTATTTTCATTTTCTGTCAGCTCTGTCCCCTCTGCACCAGGCAAAACCAGCTACCTCTGCTTTTACTCGAGGTTCAGCTGAGCTGGGGGCCTATTTTTAGTAGTCAGAATTTGTTAATTAATTCCACAATTGAGGTTTGGTAGTGCTCAGCTCCTGCTGCTGGTAAACTCTCTTTCCTTTACCCTCTGGGAAGCAGCCTGTGGGGAAGGGGTGCCAGCCGCCACAGCTTGGGGAACTCACAGTTCTGGGTGGGCTCGCAGCCGGTCCAGCTGGTCCAGAATGGCGTACACTGTGTGTCCACTCACTGTCATGGCCCCAGCAGTTGTTCTGTACTGTTTCTGGCTATTTACTAGCTTCTCTGGAGGATGAACTAACTCCCACACCTTGCTAAGCCTCATCTTGGCTCTTATTCATGTCTTTTATAAGGTTTGGGAATTTTCCCCCATTATCTCCTCAACTAGTCTTCCTAGCCCTTTATTCTTCTCTTCTCCTCCTGGGACACTGATGATTCTTATATTTATGTGTTTCGTGTTGCGGACTATTTCCCTGAGATCCAATTCAAATGTTTCCATGTTTTTTTGCCAGTTCTTTTATGCATTCAAATTCAAGTATCCTGTCCTCTAGTTTGCTTATTCTTTCTTCTTCCTCTTCAAATCTGCTGTTGTGTGTCTCTAAAATATTTTTAATTTGGTCTACGGTATCCTCCATCTCTGTGATATCTGCTACTTTTCTACTTATTCTTTCCAATTCTTCTTTATGTTCCTCTAGTATCTTCTTGATATCCTTTATTGTCATTAGCCAACCCATTGAATTTATTTAGATGAGTTGTATGAACATCTTTGATTAGTTTTTCCAGAGTCTGTGTCTCCTCTGGTGTTTTAATTTGGTCATTTTGCTGGGCTATATCTGCCCGCATCTTCATATGCGTTGTGATTTTCTGTTGGCTTTGAAGCATTTGATTATCTTAATAGGGTTATTTTGGAAGTTGTTTTCCCTCAGTTGTCTAAGGTTTTGTATTTTCTTGGATTTGAACTGAATGTCTCTTTTTGCACTTGGCTCATCAGTAATTACCAACCAAACCAAGGCCTGGACCTCATGCAGGGGATTCAACTCTACTTGAGGATCCACTTGAAGCTAGACAGATAGGCAGTTTGCCAGACTGCACTTTCCATTCTTTTCCCAGCATGGCACTTTTGGGCCTTCTCTTCCCCTTAGTCCCACCTCACCCTGACTTTGGCAGCCAGGTAAGTTGGATGGAGACCCTGTGTAATTCCAGTCAGGTCCACTGGCCCCAGTGTGCACTAAAAGCCACCAACCTGGGCTCAGAGGTGGGCAGGTTGCTCCTCAGCAGTGATACTGCTTGTGGGCCCAATAGGACTTGTGCCTCCCTGGCTCCTGTTTGAAATGACCTTGGGTTATGGAACTGGGTATGTCAGCTGCCCCTGCCCAAGATTTGTATGGCTAGATGTGTCATGGTGTAGGCTTACATGAGGAGCATAGGGTTGTGGCATGGGGTGTGGCAAGAGGTACAAAGTGTGGTGGCAGACGGCAGAGCATAGCTCAGGACAAGGCCTGGGTACTGGTGCATGTTGCATAGGTGTGCAGGGGGTGCGGATGCATGGGGCACAGGCAGGGCTGGAAGCATGGTGCCTGGGAGCATGGGGCATTGTGGTATGTGGTATGGCACAGGGGGTGGTGTAGAGGGCAGTGCAGGGTAGAGCATGGGGTGGCAGCACCCATGGGTGCCAGGGTGCAGGGGTAGAAGCACAGCATGGCTTACTTCCTCATCCCCGCCTTCCCATCTGTGCACTTCTGAGGACTCTGGGCTTCCATATGGAAAGGGTAGCAGTAGGCTCTGTGCATTAGCTGGCTGGTCTCTAGGAGTAGAAAAAGCAGCCTGCTGGCTGCTGGGTTCCCCAAGGAAGCTCCTGGTTGTGAAGCTGAGGGGGCTGATCTCCTAAGCTAGCTGCTATGGCAGGCACTTCCTGTGTGCAGCCTCTTATCCCTGGTGGAGTCACAACCATGCACATTCACCCCATTCTCTCCGCCCTTATTCCTCAGCTTTTTCATCCAGGACCCCCTATGTAGTGTAGACCTTCCCTGGTCACTTGCACACTGGAACTGCTGTCCCCATCATTTTTTCTATCACTTCATTAGTTGTTCCTTGGAGCAGGGGTGAACTCAGCCTAACCTATGACACCAACTTCCCAAAAGACAACTAAAAAATAAGATTATAAAATGCAGAGGGAAGGTGGTACAATGGTGGTTCAGTGGCAGAGTTCTCACCTGCCATGCCAGAGACCCAGCTTCGATTCCCGGTGCCTGCCCATGCAAAAAAAAAAAAAAAAAAAAAAGAGAATGCAGAGGGACCAGCCTCTCTAGAACATCAGCTAGTTCCATCCCCCTATTCCATATTATCGACAGCCCCTTCCAACATGAAAAGGTTAGAATGGGCATAGCCCAAATACGCATAAAGAGTGGGCGATGGTGGAGTTATACAGAGAAGGTAGGGTTTAACAAATGAGTAGGAGTGCTGAGTCATTATATTAATATTTCTTTTAGTCTTCAGTACCTTAGAGCAACTAGAAGTAAAATCCTAAAATTGTGGAATTATAACCCACACCAAACTCTGAAATCTGTTCTTCAATTTTTGTGATGTGCTTTGAAATTTATTGCTTTTTTGTATATATGTTATTTTTCACAAAAATCAGCTTATAACATTATTTCTGGAGATTCACCACTCCCCCCATCCCATTCTCTCACATAGACTCATAGCAGACACACACACGTGCACACACATACACTTGCATGTACATGTATATATACACAAGCAAGTAACTCAGTTCTGGTGTGGAGGCAAATATCATTTTTATAAAGTTTGTATAATATAAGATTTATTATAAAACATGAAAGTAATTTGCCAAAGGTAAAACGCTCCTAACTTTTGCCACTGGTAGTACTTACCTTGCTAACAGGTCTTTTCCTGCTGCCAAAGCCTACCAAGTACACCTAAGCAGCTCTCTCCCCCTAAGTTAATCAAGCCAGTCTTTGTGAGTCCTCCAACCCTCACTTTCCCTGTGCTTTCATGAGTTGGAATACCCAGCGGGAGACCAAGGCCAAAGAAATTGTCGAGATCCTGGCCCTTGATTCCTTGCTCTACCAGTAGCCCTTTGAAGGAAGTGTGGCTCAAGGGAGGACCTGGTCTCTTTGCAAAGACTAGTTTTTCAATTTAATACCATTATTTTACGATTAGAGCTGAGAACTCTGAGATTTCATACCCATATCAGTAATCCCTAGGAAATGCACAGTATTGACCTTTTTCACTTATTTTCTCATAATTTTCATTTCATCATGACTGTAGGTCACCCGAGACAATACATTTCAGGGAAATTATTTTTCTTGGTAACTAGTTGGAATTATTCATACTTTTACCTTGTTCCTGACATCTTACCCAAGATGTGGAGTTGTTTTCCTGAGATGTCCAGTTGATTCAGTGTAGCTGTACAACTGAAGTATTAAATTTTCTTATAGTTGAACTAAAAGGAAAAGAAAAACAAGCTACCCATACCTTGAGACATTATAGCATAGCAAACTTTGGGGCAAGATTCCTTTGATTAAGTCTTGACTCTGCTACTTACTGTCTATATAACCTTTGGCAAGTTACTTAATCTCTGTGCCTCAGTTTCCTTATCATTAAAATGGAGACAATAATAGCATACCCAACTCACAAGCTCTCCTACAAATTACATGAATTAATTCAAATTCACATAAAGCCCTGGAAGTACTGCTGTCAGATGGCAAATGTTTTTATTACCTAAAGGTAATCTTTAAGTGCTGTGTCCCATTCCTGCCACCAAACATCACATAGCTATATGACTCAGAGTAAACCTTAATGTCAGTTACCTAAACTATGAAATTTGAATAATATTTCTCTTACTGTTTGCACACATGCATATACACACAAACTCACATTAACTGATAGAGAAGTAGGAAAAGAATGAAATGAGAGCTCAAATTTTAAAACTCTGAATGACATGTTGCACTTTGCAGATATCTTATGGCAATTGTGTAGCCATATATACTAAATATACTTAGGCTAGAAAAGATTGTCAGAACAAAATGTACTTTCATCTCTATATGGTATTTTATGCTTTACAAATGAGATAGGCCAGCCACTATTTTATTACAACTAGCTATTGCAAGCCTCCAGGGCATAGGGACCATAATACTTGCATGTTTTATTTAGAGCTTAGCAGATAATGTGCATTCAGTAAATACCAAATGAAAACAAATGTATTTCTGTACAAGTGTATCCAATCTGATGAGATGGCTTAGATGTCTCAAAAAATGGTCTTTAAATAATTTTTTAGCAAATGGTTAATATTATTGACTTCATGTAATGTCAGGAGACTGTGATGATTTATGTCCAAAACATGTTGAAATTTGGTTTAGACACATCTTTAGAGACTGTGATCTGGCTCAGCAGGAGAAGCAATAGCCAGAACCTCTGGGGCTTGGAATCTCTTATCCCCAAATGTACCTTATCTTTCGCAAAGAGAGTAGAGAATGAGTATTATGGTTCTCTATCTGTAAAATGTGAAAAGAAAATTGTTTTCATGAGTACGTGTTGAGTGTGTGAATGAATAAGGCCTTGGGAGGGAGTGTGTATAAATCTTAAGCCAATTCAGACCTGGTACTTCTCATTAGTGAGGGGAAGAACTGGAATATACCTTCTGGTAATCATGGGGAAGAGTACTCTGTTGCTTTTGTAATCACTAATGCTTTGCTTGTGAAGAACTTGCAAAAATACAAAATGCCATGGAAATCCTTAATAACAGGGTACAGATACAGTTTTCTACAATAATGATGGTTGCATAAACTATTGAAAATTGACCTTTCTTAGGATACTACTTTAGTGTCTAAATAGTTAAAGAAGGAAAGAAGAGCATGCAAAAGCAAGACTGCATTACACACACATTGTCCTAACAATACAAACTATTCCCTACTTGCTTTGCTCTTTCTTTTCAATATCTAAAGGGAACTGGGTTTTGTTTTTTAATTCAATAAAGGCACCACCAGAATGGTTGCATTTCAAGCTTAAATTAAGCCATTTCCTCTTTACGGAGCAGTTTCTTTCATTCAGTATGTCTTGGAACATGTATTTATTTTCCTAAGCTATTATTAGTAACAGTAAGTCATTAAGATTAGAAATTCTTTAGCTTTGATTCATGGAATTATGGTCATACATTATTAAAAAAAATGTCACAAGTTGAGAAATCATAACCAAACCTAGAGTGTGTCTTAGTGATGTTGAGGCATAAGTATTCTTCCCCATAAGTTCCTTAGAAGGAACTGTTTCTAAGAAAAGGTATTAAGTGGCATGATTTGGTGAGCTCTTTTTAACCACTGTATAGGGATACTGGTAGGAACTGGAAACCTTTACTCCCTTAAATACTATCAGGCTTTCTTTTGTAAAGTGTGAACTGAAAGATCTAAGAAATGAGACTCTGATGCTTCTTTTGGTAGATGTCATTGCCCCTCCAATGGGCAATGGAGGAAAACACCCCTAATTATGTCTGATTTCTTACCCATTGGATCCTTGCGTAAATAAGACTTTTTTTTTTCAATCAACCAAGAGTTAACTTGTAAGAAAGCTGGAGAGACAGAGAAGAATGAAAAAGACCAGGGATCATGTCTTCTAACAAAAATTAACGCATTGAGATTATAGGGCAAGATATGGTCCAGCGTGAGAAATACTGACTCATAAAATTCTCAGAGTTATTCTTGGTGTGCCCATGGTAAAACAAGTTTCTAAGTCCCATTGGCTTCTGCAAGACAAATTATTCTTAAGGCTATAGTAATTGATTAAATCATGCTTAGATGATTTAAGCTATAAATAATAATCCGAAGTTCCCCTACCCTCTTATATTTAGCCACTCTCCTATGTGTTCCCATGAATCACTTGTTTGTGAATCCAGTGTGAAAACAGAAATATTGTGATGAAGCACACCTTGATACTACTTTCCTAATTTTAAAGTTATTATATACATTGATGTCAATTTTTTAGATATGCATCAAAGATGTTAGAAAGACCAAGTTTGCAAATTCAACCGAGGTCCTGACAGCTGCTGAGGTAGACGGTGTTGGACTGGTAATGAGTCTCTCATAAGATCCTGGACACTTAAAAGTACAAACATTTGCTACTCAAACTCATGAGAATCTGATGAAATAATATTTTGTCTTGAAGTGATAGGTGTAGCTCCTTGCTCTTTCTCTCTCTCCCCCTCCTTATTTATCTGTCTACCTGTTTACTTACATCCAACTGTGTCCTCAGATTTATAAAAAGCACATAATAAAAGCAAAATACAGGGTTATTATAATACATAAGAATAATCAGGCAAAGGGGGAAAATATAAGAAAATAAGATGGAACCGGGACAAAGGTTATAACACAAAATGCGTGCCATGAAATTTATTATGCTTGCTAGAGGTAGACCATAAATTTGTGTTGAAGATTTTTAGTAACAAATGTCAAGAGGGAAAAATATGTTCAGTTACATGAGTCACACTGTTTAGAAGGTTAAAGCAAACTAGTTGCTCAGGAGAGCCAAAGGAGGATAAAAGATAAGAAGTAATTGAGCTAATGATAAGAGGGAATGGTCAACTTTTGCAGACTCATAAATTTCCTAATAGTACCTCAAATAGGAAGTGAGATCTTGTTGGTTTGTACAGGTTGGTGTGATGCCCGATACATCCCGGAGTAATTTGGGCAGAGAATAAAAAAGTATTTGCAAAGTCCCCTTGGGGGACTGGGGAGAAAGGAGGAAATATTCAACTTCCCCAACCTGAGAATTTCTGATATTTACACAAGCAGCGGGGGCATCCAATTTAATAGGCCAAAGCCTGATCTTGGGGCTTGCCCTTATGAGTCTTATTCTTTCAAAGGAAAAACTGAGCCTACTTATAATGATACCTGAGTCACCTCCAGAGAACCTCTTTTTTTGCTCATATGTGGCCTGCCTCTCTCTCTAAGCCGACACAGAAAATGAACTCACTGCCTTCCCCCCAGTACATGGGGCATGACTCCCAGGGGTGTAGATCTCCCTAGCAATGTAGGTCATGACTCCTGGGTATGAGCCTGGCCCTGGCAACATGGGATTGAGGAAGCCTTCTTGACCAAAAGGGGAAGAGAAATGAAACAAAATAAAGTTTCAGTGGCTGAGAGATTTCAAATAGAGTGGAGAGGTCATTCTGGAGGTTCTACTTATGCATATAGATATTCTTTTTCAGTTTTTAGTGTATTGGAATAGCTAGAAGGAAATACCTGAAACTGTTGAACTGTATTCCAGTAGCCTTGATTCTTCTAAAGTGTGACCATATGATTGTGAAAACCTTGTGACTAACACTCCCTTTATCCAGTGTATGGACAGATGAGTAAGAAAATAAAGACAAAAATAAATAAATAAATAAAAGGGGGATAAGAGATATGGGATATTTGGGGTTTTCTTTTTTGCTTTTATTTTTAGTTTTATTCTTATTTTTATTTTTCAGGGGCTAATGGGAATGTTAAAAAATCTATTGTGATGAATGCACAGCTATATGATGATACTGTGAACCATTGATTATCCAATTTCAATAATTATATGGTATGTTAATTTAAAATATATCTGAATAAAATTGCATTAAAAGTAAATAAATAAGTTTCCTTTTAAGTCCTGAGGAACATTTGAGTGAGTCATTTGAATTGTCCTCTGGTCCATAATAGGGCTTTGAATAAATATATTTCATATGATGAGTCTGTTCTCTTCACCTGGCTGCCTGTCAGTAGCAGACCTGTCTTGGTGAAGGTATGTGCTGGCAGGATGCACCAGCACCTTTGTTTAGGATCATTACTGACATCCATCTGTTCAAATGAATTAATGTCTTCATCTGGTCTGACCCATTTTGTAGAAACAAGTTCTCAAGCCAGTGTGCGAACTCACTCACATAGCCCCTTGGCTTAAAAAACATCTAGTAGATCATTGCACTTTTACTCTAACAAGCACTGAGAAGTGGCAGGTAAACATTTGTTTAGTTTTTTCTGTTTACATACAGCAAATTCACTGACCTCCACCTGGCATTCTTTGAGAGAAACAGAAACATGGAAAGAAAACTCAGAATTCAATAGAGGAGAAGGAAAGGGGCCCAAGGAAAAGAGGCATGTTATACTTTGTCAGCATAAGTACATAGTGGTAACTTGTTCTATAGTAAAGCTCAGATTTGAACAGTTCTGAAAAGCTTCAAGATGTAACATAGGAATGAGGAGGGCTAAGGGCATCTGTTTACTATAGGGGCGAGTTGAACATCATTTACATTGATATTCCAGTGAAATATTGATGTCACCGTGTGTCAGGAATCACATGGCACCAATATTTCCTTCTCCCATGCCTACCCAAACAACTTATAGCCTAAGGAAGAAGAGAAACAATTCACTTCTCTAGTTTGGATTTGGTCATTCAGGACCAGAGGGCGGGGACCTCAGTGACTTCCATGGGTTGATTTTGAAAAATGATAAAATTGATTTTTAATACCCATTTAAGAAAATATATTTTTGTTTTGTTCATTCTTTCACTCATTTCTTCATTTCCAGTTTGTGTGACTTGTATTTAGGAGCCCAGTATATGAAACTTAGGAAGCAAGACTATGAACATTTTCATGCTGATTATGGGTCTGTACAAATAAATAGCTTATATTTAATAGCAACTTTTTTTCTAAACTTACTCAATTTTGGTTATATTAATATGAAACATAAAAAGCCAGAAAATTGCAACAGAAATTGGAGCAATGCTTTTAGTTTCTTGTCTATGAAATTGTCTAGAAAATGTGGGACTTTTCTTGCCATCTAAACTTGTAGGTTTCATGTGGCTGATTTAAAAAAAAATCATTCAGTATTGAAAAATAATATAGAAATGTGTTACCTATTTGGGTGTTTTGGTCCATTAACTTTTTGCTGGTGGTTTTTCCAATTAAAATTACATTGATGCCACATGGCATCTATTGTATGCGACAACTCCCCAACTCATAAAAGAAATGTCAAAGCAGATTGAGGGAAAACAGAGGCAGTGAGGTAACACTTTACAGTGGTTCTAGTCACTGGTTTTGTCTGGGACTATATTCCAACATACAGTTGTTTTCATTTTAAAAATTAATATATTTTAATTTTTAGAACAGTTTTAGATTTACAAAAAAATTGGGCAGATAATAGAGTTCCCATATGCTCTCCTTCCCTGCACACAGTTTCACCTATTATTAACATCTTGCATTAGTATGGTATATTTGTTTCAATTGGTGATATGTTATTATTGATACATCATTATTACTTCTATAGTTTACATTAAATTTCACACTGAATTGTATTATTCTATAGGCTTTTACAAATGATAATGTCATAAATCATCAATTATAGTATCATACATGCAGAATGTTTTCATCACCCTAAAATGCTTCATTTTATTCTATGCTTCATCTATTCATCCCTCCCTTGTTTCCTCCATCCTCCAACCCCTGGCAGCCACTGGTATTTTTGCTCTCTCTATTGTTTTGCCTTTTCCAGAATGCCAAATAGTTGGAATTATACAATATGCAGCCTTTTCAGACTGGCATCTTTCACTTAGCAATATGCATTTAAGGTTCCTCCATGTCTTTTCATTATTTGAAAGCATATTTCTTTTTATTGGCCTTCCATGGTATGGGATGTACCAATTTGTATATCTTTCACATATTGAAGAGCATCTTGTTTGTTTCCAGTTTGGGGCGATTATGAATAAAATTGCTATAAACATTGGTGTACAGGCTTTTTTCTCAACTCAATGAGTTAAAAACCTAGAAGCTGAATTGCTAAGTGGTATGGTAGGGCTATATTTAGTTTTATAAGAAGCTCCCAAACTGTATCCCAAGGTGACTGTACCACTTTTCATTCCAACCATCAATGAACGAGTGTTCCTTTTGCTCCACATCCTTGCTAGTATATAGTATTGTCATTAAAAAAACTGAATAATTCTAATAGTTGTGTGGTGGTATCTCATTGCTGCTTTAATTTGAAATTCTCTAATGACACGTGATGTTGAACACCTTTTCCTATACTTATTTGCCATCTGTGTGTGGGGTGTCTGTTCAAATTTTTGGCCCATTTTTAATTTAGTTGATTTTCTCCTCAGTTTAGTTTTAAGAATTCTTAGTGTATTTTTAATACAAATCTGTTATCGGATGTGTGTTTTATAAATATTTTCTCCAAATCTGTGTTTTTTCTTTTCATTTTCTTTTTTTTTTTTTTTTTTTACATGGGCGGGAACCAGGAATCGAACCCGGGTCCTCGGGCATGGCAGGCAAGCATTCTTACCTGCTGAGCCACCGTGGCCCGCCCTCTTTTTCATTCTCTTAAGAGTGGCTTTCATAGAACAAAAATTTTAATTGTAGTGAAGTTCAACTTATCAATTTTGTAATTCATTATTATGCTTTTGGTATTATATTCAAAACCTTATCATGAAACTCAAGGTCACTTAGATTTTCTCCCATGTGATCTTCTAGAAATTTTTATAGATTTGAATTTTACATTTCAGTCAATGAACCATTTTGAGTTCATTTTTTTAAAAATTACAAGGTATGTTTGTAGCTTCATTTCTTTGCATATAGGTATGCAATTGTTCTGATGCCACTCAAGTGGGCTTGTTGCTCGATGATCACAGAAGTCAATGGCATGACATCAGGATCTTGAGAAGAGAAAGTTTTATTGTGAGGTCGACCAGCAGTGTGACAAGAGGCAAGCCTCAGATCTGTGCCCCGAACTGAAAAAGTTTGAGACATATATGCAGTTTGGAGTAGGTGGGTCTGGGTGAGTGGTTTAGGATAAGATAAGGGGACATGGGTTAAGCAGTAGGCTTAAGTGGAGCATGCAGAGTCCCAAATTACACTACTTGTTCAAAAGTGGTGGCTTAGCTTAGCATGATCAGTGGGTATGATTTTTACTGTTATAATTAGGCAAAGGTGACTTTAGGTCAAGACTTCTCTTTAGTGTACATGACTTCGTGGCTGAAAGTGGTCAGGAACTGGTGCTACTAAGGAAAAGGAAAATAGGAAATTCTTGCAGTACAGCAAGGTTCTTATGAATAAACCTGAGGAGATGGGCGCTCAAAGAAAGGAAATGGAAACTTTTGTGAGCTAGAAAGGGGGAGGCTACTTTGTAAATGTTGGTTACAAGGTGGCGGTTTCAGTTCCAGTAATTTTCTCCATTAAATTGCCTTTGCTCCTTTGTCAATGATCAGTTGATTGTGTTTGTATGAATATGTGTCTGAGATCTGTATTCTGTTCCATTGATCTGTTTCTTAATTCTTTTGCCAATACCATTGTGCTGGTTTGAGAGGATGTATGGACCCTAGGAAAGCCATGTTTTAATCAAAATCCCATTTCATAATGGCAGAATAATCCCTATTCAATACTGCATATTTGAATCTGTAATTAGATAATCTCCCTGGAGATGTGATTTAATCAAGTGTGGTTGTTAAACAGGATTAGGTGATGACATGTCTCCACCCATTTGGGTGGGTCTTGATAAGATTCTGGAGTTCTATAAAAGAGGAAATATTTTGGAGAATAGGAGATTCAGAGAGAGCAGAGAATGCTGCAGCACCATGAAGCATAGAGTCCATCAGCCAGCGCTTTGGAGATGAAGAAGGAAAATGCCTCCCAGGGAGCTTCATGAAACAGGAAGCCAGGAGAATAAGCTAGCAGATGATGCCGTATTTGCCATGTGTCTTTCCAGATGAAAGAGGAACCCTGACCGTGTTCATCATGTGCCTTCTCACTTGAGAGAGAAACCCTGAACTTCATCGGCCTTCTTGAACCAACGTATCTTTCCCTGGGTACCTTTGATTGGACATTTCTATAGACTTGTTTTAATTGGGACATGTTCTCGGCCTTAGAACTGTAAACTAGCAACTTATTAAATTCCTCTTTTTAAAAACGATTCTGTTTCTGGTATATTGCATTCCGGCAGCTAGCAAACTAGAACAGATTTTGGTGCCAGGAGTGGGGTGCTGCTGCTGTTGCAGTTTGCAAATACCAAACATATTGGAGAGGTTTTCTAAATTGATAAGGGGAAGATTCTGGAAGAGTTGTGAGAAGCTTGATAGAAAAGGCCTAGAATGCTTTGACAAGACTGTTGGTAGAAATGTGGACTCTCAAGATACCTCCGATGAGGCCTTAGACAGAAATGAGGCACGTGTTATTGCAAACTGGAAGGAAGGCGATCCTTGTTTTAAAATGGCAGATAATGTGGCAAAATTGACTAGTGGCTTTGGCTGGAAGGCAGATTTTAAAAGCCATGAACTTGGATATTTAGCAGAAGAGATCTCCAAATTAAATGTGGAAAGCACAGCCGGGTTTCTCCTCACAGTTTATAGTGAAATGCGATAGGAGAGAGATAAACTGAGAACTGAATTCTTGAGTACAAAGAAACCAGAAATTGGTGTCCTGGAAAATTTTGGGCTTCCAGGAAGGGAGACCCCAGAGAATAGTGCTCCATGTGAGGATTTGACTACATGTGGAACCAGCCAGCCATTTCAGAGAAAGTCAGGATTGGACACAGAGATATCAAGGAAGATTTTATGGAAACTCCTTATGTGTGATGGGCATGATCCAAGGCTATTACATAGAAAGCCAATGAGAATGTTGCGGATTCTGTATAAGGAGACCCACTGCCAGTCGGGACTGAGAGGGACAGAGAAGGGACTTGGAGGAAAAATAACTTCAGAGGCAAAACCATGGAGGCTGAGGTCTGAAGTCAAGATGCCTTGGGCCAGGAGAACAGATTCACCCAAGCCCATGGAGAGGGTGAGTTTGCCCCAAAGGCAGAGGGTTGTCCTTCCACCTTGTTGCAGTGGAAGAGTCATATTTCTTCAGGCCTTGGAGACAGTGAAGCACATTCCTTGGGGTTTGGGGAGAGTCTGGCTGCCACTACATGGAGGGGTTGAGTGTGTGCCCTGAAGATGGCAGACACCGGGTGCAGCCCTGATGCTTGGAGAGGGTGAAGCCGAGAAAAAGGTGGTCTCCTCAGTGTCACCCAAGGTTGCATTCAAAGAGAGGCAAGCCACTGCATAGGCCCTTGGAAAGGGTGAGACTGCTGTGTTCCAAAGCCCAGAAGATAAATGACTCTCAGACTTTGAAATCTAATGGACTTTGCCCTTCAGGTTTTTGAAGCTGTATGGGTCCTTGACCCCTGTGTTCCTTCCTCCGTATGGAAATGCGTATATGTATCCCATGACTGTACCTCCTCTGTATGTTGGCAGCAAATAACTTGTTATGAGTTTTCAAAGGTCCAGAGACAGAGGAGAATTTGCCTGAGCACAGACCATGCCTGTAACGAACTTTGATAGGAGTTTGTACTGTTTCTAACTTTGTATTCTACTGAAATGGTTTAAGGATTTCTGATATTGTTATAAAATTAATGTATTTTGTATATTGGGAAAACGTGTCTTTTTTAGGGTCCAGAGGGTGGAATGTGCTAGTTTGAAAGGATGTATAGACCCTAGAAAAGCCATGTTTTAATCAAAATCCCATTTCATAATGGCAGAATAATTCCTATTCAATACTGTATGTTTGAATCCGTAATTAGTAGTCTCCCTGGAGATGTGATTTAATCAAGTATGGTTGTTAAGCTGGATTAGGTGGCAACATGTCTCAACCCATTTGGGTGGGTCTTGATAAGTTTCTGGAGTCCTATAAAAGAGGAAACATTTTGGAGAATGAGAGATTCAGAGAGAGCAAAGCAGAATGACATAGCCACGAGAAGCAGAGTCCACCAGCCAATGACCTTTGGAGATGAAGAAGGAAAATGCCTCCCGGGGAGCTTCATGAAACAGGAAGCCAGGAGAAGAAGCTAGCAGATGACGCCATGTTCACCATGTGCCCTTCCAGATGAGAGAGGAACCCTGACCATGTTCACCTTGTGCCTTTACAGATGAGAGAGAAACTCTGACTATGTTTGCCATGTGCTTTTCCACTTGAGAGAGAAACCCCAAACTTCATCAGCCATCTTGAACCAAGGTATCTTTCCCTGGATTCCTTAGATTGGACATTTCTATAGACTTGTTTTAATTGGGATATTTTCTCAGTCTTAGAATTGTAAACTGGCAACTTATTAAATTCCCCCTTTTTAAAAGCCATTCTGTTTCTGGTATATTGCATTCTGGCAGCTAGCAACCTAGAACAACCATGTTCTCTTGACCACAGTAGCTTTATAGTAAATCTAGAAATTTGTGAGTGTCAATACTTCAACTTTGTTCTTCTTTATTGTGTCAGCTATTGAGTTAGTGGCCTTACCATATAAACTTTAGATTCAATATCCACAAAATAACTTGCTGACACTTTGAATGGGATTGCATTGAATCTATAGCTCATGTTGCAAAGAATTGACATCTTACTAATATTGAGGCGTCCTATTGATGAACATATAGTATCTCTCCATTTATTTAGATCTTCTTTAATTTCTTTCATCTGAGATTTGTTGTTTACTTTATATAGTTCCCAAACATATTTGGTACAGTTTTACCTAGGCACTTAACTTTTCAGAGCTATTGTAAATGGTATTGTGTTTTTTCTCTCTTTTGTATGCTGTATGGCAGGGTCACATTTCATTATTTTACTGTGTGAGTATCCTGTTACTGCAGCACCATTTGTTGAATTTTTAGTTAGTTTTTTTGTTTGTTTTGGTTAATTTTTTTTTTGAGGGGGTAGTACATGGACTGGGAATTGAACCCAGGTCTCCCACATGGCAGGTAAGAATTCTACCACTGAACTACCCTTGCACCCCCGTATTGTATTTTTTAATTTCAAATTCCCATTCTTTATTGCTGGTATATAGGAAAGCAGTTGACTTTTTTTTTTTTTTTAACTTTTTTATTGTATAATATAACATTTATACAAAGCAAAGAAATAAAAAGCAATAGTTTTCAAAACACTCTTCAACAAGTAGTTACAGGACAGATTCCAGAGTTTGTCATGGACTACCATATGATTCTCTCATATTTTTCCTTCTAGCTCCTCCAGAGTATAGGAGGCTAGAAGGCTTAAATATTTTTTTATCATCACAATAGACTTTTTTCCTTCTTTTTTTGTGAAAAATAACACATATACAAAAAAGCTATAAATTTCAAAGCACAGCACCACAATTAGTTGGAGAACATATTTCAGAGTTTGACATGGGTTACAATTTCACAATTTTAAGTTTTTACTTCTAGCTGCTCGAAAGTACTGGAGACTGAAAGAGGTATCAATTTAATGGTTCAGCATTCATATTCATTTCATAAATCCTATCTTCTCTGTATAACTCCACCATCAGCTTTGATCTTTCTGTCCCTCTGTTAAAGGGTGTTTGGGCTATGGCAATTCTAAATTTTTTATATTGGGAGGGTCTGTCATTAATATGGGATAAGGAGAGGGAAGTATCTGATGTTCTGGAGAGGCTGGGCTAGGTTTCAGGACTTATCTGGACCAGGGACCCATCTGGAGGTTGTAGGTTTCTGGAAAGTGACTCTAGTGCCTGGAACCCTTGTGGAATCTTATGTATTGCCCTAGGTGTTCTTTAGGATTGGCTGGAATGGTCCTGGTTGTGGATTGATAGATTATGATAGGTAGCAAGGTCTAACTGAAGCTTGCATAAGAGCAACCTCCAGAGTAGCCTCTTGAATAAAGCAGTTGACTTTTGTATATTACTACCTTGTGTCCTGAAACCTTGCTATAATCACTTATTACTTCCAGATTTTTATGTGTGTTTGTTTTGCCAATTCCTTGGGCTTTTCTTCATAGATAATCATGTCATCAATGAACAAAAACAGTTTGATTTTTTTCCTAGTCTATATACCTTTTATTTCCTTTTCTTACATTAGCTGAGATTTTGAATAAAATGTTGAATAGGAGTGTTGAGAGGGACATCCTTGCCTCTTCTCAACTTAGGGGGAAAGCATTTAGTGTCTCTTGATTACATATGATATTAATTACATTTTCTGTAGATGTCTTTATCAAGTGGAGAAGTTCCCCTCTATTCCTAGATTGCAGAGGGTTTTTATCTTGAATGTTGTTAGAGCTTGTCATATGAATTTTTTGTATCTATTGAGATGATCATATAGTTTTATTTCTTTATTTTGTTAGTAAAGTGTATTACATCGATTGATTTCTGTGTATTGAATCAACCTTGCATTCTGGTGATAAATTCCACTGTATCATCGTTTATAATCCATTTTATGTGTGCTAGATTTGTTTTGCTAGCGTTTTGCTGAATATTTCTTCATCTATGTTCATGAGAGATATTGAAGTGTAAGTTTTCCTATTTTATAATATCTGGTTTTGCTATTAGGTTAAAGCTGGCCTCACAGAATGAGTTAGTATATATTCCCTCTACTGCTATTTCCTGGAAGAGAATGTAGAGAATTGGTATCATTTCTTCCTTAAATGTTTGGTAGAATTCATCAGTTAAACCATCTGGGCCTGATGATTTCCTTTTTGAAATGTTATTAACAACTGATTCTATTTCTTTAATAGATACAGGCCTACTCAGTTTATTTTTCCTTGTGTGATTTTGTTATTTTGTGTCTTTCAAGGAAGTTGTCTATTTCATCTAAATTATCTAACTTTTGAGCATAGGGCTGTTCATAAACTTCCTTTATAGTTCTTGTAATAATTTAATTTAAAGACCCCTCTCTCGTTTTCTGCTATTAGCAAATTGCATCCTCTCTCTCTTTTCTTGGTTACCTTGGCTAGGGATTTTTAAATTGTATTGATCTTTTCAAAGAACAAGCATTTGGTTTCATTGAATTTTCTCAACTGATTTCTTGCTTTAAATTAAAATAAAATTTTATTGTTAATATAACATATATACAAAGCAAATAAAGAGAAAAGCAATAATTTTCAAAGCACTCTTCAACAAGTAGTTACATAACAGATCCCAGAGTTTGTCACAGGCTACCATCATTTCATTTCAGATTTTTTCTTCATGCTGCTCCACAACATTGGAAACTGAAAGGAATTTTTATCATCATAATCGACTTTTTTCTTTTTTGTCAAATGTTTTGCTTTAAGTTTTACTGTCTTGTGCTCTAATTTTTATTATTTCTTTTCTTCAGTTTGCTTTATGTTTATATTGCTCTTCGTTGTATAGTTTCCTAAGGTGAAAATTTAGATTATTGATTTGAAATCTTTCCTATTTTCTAATCTATGCATTCAAAGCCATAAAAGTTCATCTAAGCACTGCTTTTGCTATATCCCACACATTTTGATAATTTGTATTTTCATATTTATTTTGCTCAAAATATTTTTTTATTTCTCTTGAGTCTTCTTCTTTGACCCATGTGCTGATTAATCTCCAACTATTTTGGTATTTTCAATCCATGTTTCTGTTATTGATTTCCAGTTTAATTACAATGTGATCTAAGAGAATGCTTTGTATGATTTCTATTCTTTTAAATTTAAAAAAACTCTCAAATGTGGTCTTTCTGAATGAATGTCCTATGCAAACTTGAGAAGAACATGTATTCTCTGTTGTTGGATGAATTAGATCCAGTTGATTGATGGTGTTGTTCAGTTCAACAGCATCCTTACTAATTTTCTGCCTAATGGACCTATCAATTATTGATAGTATGTTACTGAAGTCTCCCACTATACTAGTGGGTTAATAGATTTCTCTTTACAGCTCCATTAGTTTTTACCTCATGTATTCTGATTGTTATATCTTTTTGGAAAGTTGACCCTTTATCATCACATGATGCTCCTCTTTGTCCCTAATACTTTTCCTTGCTCTGAAGTCTCCTATTAATATAGCAACTCCAACTGTTTTATTTTTTTTATGCTGTATGATGGGGGTCATATTTCATTCTTTTTCCATGTGAGTATCCCATTATTGCAGCACCATTTGTTGAAAAAAATTGTTGGCGGGGGGAGTGGAAAGGGCAGGGAATAGAACCTGGGTCTCCCATATGGCAGTTGAGAATTCTACCACTGAACTACCCATGCACCTTCCCCCATCAAACTGTCTTTTAATTAATGTTGCCATGGTATGTTTTTCTCCATCTTCTTACATTGAATCCGTCTTTATATTTCAAGTGATTTCTTTGTAGACAACATATAATTGGGGCTTCATTTTTTATACACTCTGAGAGTCTCTTTTATTTGGTGTATGTGTACCATTCACATTTAAAGTGATTATAGTTCAATAAATACCCACCATGTTTGCAACTGCTTTTTATTCATTATACTTGTTTCTTTTTCATTTTTCCCTTCCCCTCTTTTTCTGCCTTCCCTGTTTGTAATTGAGCAGTTTATATTATTCCATTTTCTCTCCTCTCATAGCATAAGAAACATACTTCTTTTAAAAATTCCTTTAGTGGTTGCCCTGGAGTTTGAAATATTCATTTGCTGCTGATCTAATTATAATTTCAAATAACGCTATACCACTTCACACATAGTGCAGTACCCTATAATAGAGTATTTCCAATTCCTCCCTCCTGTTTCTTATAACATTGCTGCCATTCATTGCACTTATCTATAAGCTATAGTCACCTAATACATTGTTGCTATTATTACTTTGAACAGTTATCTATTAAATAAATTAAGAATTTTTTACAATAAAAGATTTTTTCCCCTTCATTTATTCCTTCTTTGACATTCTTCCTTTCTGTATATAGATCTGAATTTCTGACCTATATCATTTTCCTTTTTTCTGAAGAATTTCTTTTAACATTTCTTTCAAGGCATGTCTACTGGTGACAAATTCCTTCAATTTCTGCTTGTTCTGACAAAGTCTTCATTTGTCCTTCACCTCTGAAGAATAATTCCACTGCCTGCAAAATTCTAGTGGTTGGGCTGGGCCACCGTGGCTCACTGGCAGAGTTCTCACCTTCCATGCCAGAGACCTAGGTTCGATTCCCTGTGCTTGCCCATGTTAAAAAAAAAAAAAGAAAGAAAGAAAAAAATTCTAGTTGTTGTAGTTTTCTTTTCTTTCAGCACACTAAATATTTCTCTCCACTCTTTTCTTGTTTTCTGCTGAGAAGTCTGATGTAATTATTATGCTTATTCCTGTATAACTAAGGTGATTCCCCCCCATCCAGCTTCTTTCAATATTTTCTTTGTCTTTGGTTTTCTGAAATTTTCATATGAAATGCCCAGGGGTAGTGTTTAAAAATATTTATACTGCTTGGGGTTCTCTGAGATTTCTGGATCAGTGGCTTGCTGACTAAAATGAATTTTGGGTAATTAGCCATTATCACTTTAAATATTTCTTCTGTTCCATTCTTTCTTTTTTCCTTCTCTTTCTGGAATTTTAATTATGCATATATCACGCCTTTGAATTTGTCCCACAGTTCTTAAGATAGTTCGTTCTGGTTTTGTCATTTTTTTTCTTTCCATTTCAGTTTGGAAAGTTTCTGTTGACGTAACTTCAAGCTCACTGGTTCTTTCCATGAAAGACATTCTTCATTTCAGTTTTAGTGTTTCTTATTTTTAGCATTTCCTTTCATGCTTACTTAAGAGTTTCTAACTCTCAACTTACATTATCTTCTTTTCTTGTAGGTTGTCAACTTTTTCTATTAGAACACTTAACACATTAATCATGATTATTTTAAAGTCCCTGTCTCCTATTTCTAAAATCTGTGCCATATCTGGCTCAATACTTGCTTTGTCTCTCCAAACTATGTCTTTTCTTACCTTTTAGCATGGGTTGCAATTTTTTGTGGAAAAACTAGACATGTTATATTGGATAGAGGAAACGAGGTATTTAGGCTTTTAGTATGAGGTTTTATGTAAATCTGGCTATGAGCTAGGCTGGGTTTAACATTTCTTGTAGCTGCAGGTATTAGAAGCTTCACTTTCCTCTAGTGTTCTTCTTGTGTTTTTTGTTTTTTCCCCTGTTGTCTTTGGATTTCCCTAAGAAGTCCTTCTTAAAGTAGGGTCTGTGTCTTGCAGTTCTTTCAGTTCTAACCCACACTTATTATACTGGAGCTCTTGTGAGGTGTGGCGGGAGTGGAAGAGTTCTGTAATTTTATATTTAAAAAATCAATCTTTAAGTGTGCTAAGTCGTTTGTTTAAAGCTGCAAGTTTTTCTTAGCCTTTTTCCTATTCCCCTTAGCTGAGACAGGAATGCCAGAGGGAGGCTGAATTGCTGTTCTGATAAGTAGATAGGACTCTGGCAAAGTTGTTTCTCTTAGAGATCAGTCCTTTATTATGGATAATGCATCCCTTCTTCTTTTCTGCACTTCCACTTAAAAAAATGAGCTTTTTCGTCATCGTGAAAAGCTTATGTGGTTTCTGGTTAAAACCCACAGAAGTAGCCCACATTCGGTCTCTAGCAATTTGTCAAATTTTTTGTGTAAATGATCTTACCAGTTACTAGTTCCAGTGGTTTCTGATCTCAGCTGCAGTTCTCTATATTTGCCTGTCTTTCCCGATTTCAGGTTGGCAATATGTCCTGTGACCTCAATTCACTGATGGGTTGAAGAAGAACCATTGCTCTTCAGTTTGTTCAGCTTTTTTCTTGTTGAGAAGAATGAGACTGACAGTTCTCAAACACTTTATATATTGGAGTTGAAACCAGAATTCTCCCATGGTCCAGTTTTAAGGCTGGGGCTTGTGGTGGAATTAGCAGGGACTTTGATATTAGACTGAACTACATTCAAATCCAGGCTCTGGCATTTAACTAAAGCCTCAGTTTCCTCATCACTAAACTAAAAATATTTCCAAACACATAAGGTTGTGCTAAAGTTAAATGAAAGAGTATATGTGAGCAACCTTACCACAGATCCCAGCATGTACATTGCAGGTACTCCATAAATGTTAATTTTCCTTTTCAATAAAGTTACCTGTGCTTGGAAACAAGGACCATTTTGAGTCCAACCCATTGTGTGGCATTTAAGCCTAGGAATGTAAAAAGTTCTTACAAAGCATTTACTATTATTACAATGCTAGAAAAACTGCCTAGTAAAAAAATAACCTGCTTCTGTAAGTACTGCCTTATTCTTAAGGACTTAAAATGGATTCCAGAGTTTGTTTATTCCTCTCTTCCATCAACAAGTACACTCTCCTTTTTTAAATATGCAGCTCACTTTTCAGGGTCTGAAAAGACCCATAAACACACATTTCATTCTATCCGGGTTTTGAATATAGTAACATCAGCACCAAATGCTGAGAATGGGTCATTTTGTTAACAGTGATAGAATATATGTCCTGAGGCTGGTAGAAGCAGTTATTGTACCATTTAAAGAGAGATGGTAGCTAGATTGCACACTGCATGTATCAAAATCACATTTGGAGAATTGTGTCCCTTTCTGAGCAACATAACTTAAGAGGGATGTTGACAACACTATAATGTATCCAAATAATAACCAGGATGATGATGAGGTTATATGGAAATCTAGAAACGTTGATATAGTCAGACCTATATTAACACAATTTATTGAATCTGTTTATCTGTATCATTTATCTTTCTATATATTGTTAGAATTTTAGAGTGGTTTCTGTTCATGATAGCGCTGATTTTATATAGTTTGTTCCAGTTTTTCCTGTGCATAATTCTTGACTTCTTCCCAGGAAAGAGACAAAGGAAAACATCCCTAGCTGATGTGTATGTTATTATCTGACCAAAAAAATCAATAGGCTGAACTTCTTTGCCATTATTCTAGCCCTTGGCTTCATTTCATAAAAGCTCAAGTTGCCAAGAGAAGCTAGGCATCGCTTTTCACCTGGTGTTGGTTCCTACAAGTCCCCAAGGAGCCTATGCTTGAGCAGTTATGGTTTAGTGTGTTGTCCTATGATATAGAGGTAAGGGGGTTGGGCAAAAGCCAGAAATGTGGTAAGTGGATTCTGAGCTGTGGTATTTGGAGCGGGGAGCTCTTGAGGGTATATATGACACTTTAGCCCTTTCCCCCTACAGCATGTGTTGTCGTTATTCTTTCTGAAGAAGAGTTCATGATCTATTGTGATTTTCTTTTTCTATTCAGTAGTGGTACAAAAAGCAAACACTGAAAATAAAAAAATAAATAAATAAGGAACCTATGGCATCTTGGTCAATGGAATTTCACTGTCATATACCTTACGCATTAAAAAGTGAATGTGCTGTATTTTAGATGAAATTTTCCTTGTAGAGAATTCATTTTAGGGTAGGTTTTAAATAACTGAGATCTATAGTGGTGGCATCTCAACAGCAGTCTTCTGCCTTTTCTCACCTCTCAATGCCTCCAAGGCAAAGGCAAAATAGGAACTCTGGTCTTTTGGTCTTGGGCTGCAATTTCTTCTAGTACATTTCCATTCACAGAGGGGAAGACAAGGGAGTTAAAATAGAACTAAGCTTTCTACAAAGCTTTTTAAAGAATCTAAGTGTTGGATCTAGGGCCCAGAGCAGCTAGAGTGCAACCGTGACTGGGAGACTCTAGTTTGAATTGAATGCTTCTTCTTTGCAACTGTGGGAAAGTACTTTAACTCTGACATGTCTCAGTTTCTTCATCTATAAAATGAAGATTGCAATAACAAATCCAGAGGATTGTTATACAAATTAAATGTCACAATATATTTGGCAATGTTTTATAAACTCTAAACCATATAGCTTGTGAGTAACTTAAAGCAGATATTGTTGGTCTTTTATCTTCAACTACCCAACTTATATGCCCCTAATATTTAGCACAGAGCCTAGTGTATAATATACTGCTAGCTATAAGTAAAACCTTGAAAATTCTGATGATTTTAAAGAATTTATTTGCTGGGTTTTTGTATTGGGCTAGTTGATCTCTAGGTCTCATCCAACTTTTAGATTCGAGGATTGGGAATAATGTTCAGTATGGTGTTAGGAAGAGATTGTTATAAAATAGATAAATTTCCGAGGAATTGCTTAATGTTCTAAACAAACCAAACCAAACTTTAGAAATGAGCACGTAGCAATTGATGGAAATGAAGATGAACTTTCCTTAAATGGGCTTGGAAGCACAATAGAACTACACTGGCACCTGTTCAACATTGCTGCGTATGTCCTCAGCCCAATGGAAGAAACTAGGGGACATGTTTTACCTGGTGAGGGATCTGGGGCAGATGGTGGTGACACAATCTAGAGCTCACTTCTGCCACAGATGACTGAGATGTCGGACTAAGTGTTCCCAAGGAACTATTGGACTACTGTTCCTCTAGTAGTCTGAAAAGGGTAATAATTTGATTTTTCAAGGCTCATGAATTGTGATCATTTGGAGTACATCTGTCATGGACCTTTGCACTTTGGAAGGAAATTGAAGAAAGTACTAAGTTAATTTTAAATGTCTCAGGAAACTTGGTTATTTTTGTTTGTTTTCAAAGTGTTTCTTATTTCTTGAAGAAACCCATTGTTGTGATTGTTTTCCCTTTCCTCATATAAATGTGTAGCTAACTCTGATTATTTGAGAAAATCTGGGTCCAAGTGTTTCAGTTTGGAGAAAATGAGATGGTGACATTACAAGTTTCTTTCTCAAACCAATGGCACTAATTGGGCCTTATGCCAAAGGGCAGGTGCAGCAGATGTAATCATGAGTTAGTGGTCTCAGTGGAGGAGATAAGGCTTCCAAGCCATGTGGAAGCTGAACTTACTAAGGAAGCTTAGCAGTTATCCTTCCAGATGTTCAATTAGCAAAATACCAGAGGTGTTATTTTCCATATCATATGTATAGATAAGTGCATGGATTGTTTCTCCATCCAGATACCCATTCAGTGGATAAACTCATCTCCAGCCTTGGCTGTCTGTCAGATAGGTCCCTTTAAAGCTATCTGGAGAAAATCTACCAAAAAATAATTAAATTCATGATAGCTTTTCTTCTTGGCTAACAACTTGCTCCTCCTCTGGGGCTGAACAGGCTTAAATTGTTATGTGAGTTTATACAGTAAATGGTGGGTTGTCAAATATTTATCCCTATCCAAAAAATGCAATGTCCTGAAATACACTTCCTTTTTAACAACTGAATAAAAATCAATGAGCGAAAAAGAAGTAATTTCTCATTTAGCCAATGTTTAATCAATATTTTCATGAACGGTTAAAATGATTACTGAATCCTGGCTTTTGTCATTTGAAATATAATTTGTATGTTTAAAGATTTATGTGCATATCAGAATTCAGACTTTATGCTCTGAAAGGAAAATTGATTTACAGGCGCAGACAACTGTAGGAGTAGATGCAACCTCAGAAATGAAAACGAGTCAATTATTTAAGACAAATGGGACCTTAAATAGCCACAGCAATAGAGAAATTTCAAATTCAACTTCATCTGGATTTGCGTGCTTTAATTTGTGGGCATTTCTCTATCTCTTATTTTACAGAGGCCTTTGAAATTGTTGTTCGACATGCCAAGAATTACACAAATGCCATGTTCAAGAACAACTACCCAAGCCTGACCCCTCAAGCTTTTGAGTTTGTGGGTGAATTTTTCACAGACGTGTCTCTCTACATCCTGGGCTCTGACATCAATGTGGATGACATGGTCAATGAACTGTTTGACAGCCTGTTTCCAGTCATCTATACCCAGCTCATGAGCCCAGGCTTGCCTGAGTCAGCCTTAGTCATCAATGAGTGCCTCCGAGGGGCAAGGCGTGACCTGAAAGTATTTGGGAATTTCCCCAAGCTTATTATGACCCAGGTTTCAAAGTCACTGCAAGTCACTCGGATCTTCCTGCAGGCACTGAATCTCGGAATCGAAGTGATCAATACGACCGATCACCTGAAGTTCAGTAAGGACTGTGGCCGAATGCTTACACGAATGTGGTATTGCTCCTACTGCCAGGGACTGATGATGGTTAAACCTTGTGGCGGCTACTGCAACGTGGTCATGCAAGGTTGTATGGCAGGTGTGGTGGAGATTGACAAGTACTGGAGAGAATACATTCTGTCTCTTGAAGAACTTGTGAGTGGCATGTACAGAATCTATGACATGGAGAATGTACTGCTTGGTCTCTTTTCAACGATCCATGATTCCATCCAGTATGTCCAGAGGAATGGGGGAAAGCTGACCACTACCGTGAGTACCAGCCTACAGTTTGCAGAAAAATGGGGTCCTGTTGGGGTGGGGCAGCCTGGCTAGCAGCAGGTGCTGATGGAGAGCAGTGAGAAACATATTGGAGGGTGGGCAGGGATAGCATAGGGATGCAATGACCTCCCAGAACTGTGAGCATAGACCATGGGGTTGTAATGCCTGGCTTTGAATTTTAGTCCCAAACACTGCCTTGTTGTGGGAGCCTGAGTGAGTCATTTTATTTTTTGTGCATCTCTTTCCTCTCATTCATAAACTATGATTTCAAAGACTATCTTCTTCATAGGGAATAATGTGCATGAAAGCACTTAGCATGTGTTTAGTGCATGTAGGTCTTCAATAAATGTTAGCTATCACACCATTGTAGTCAGTTATCCTAATCCTCATGATAACCCTGTGAGATAGGAGCTAATATCTCCGTTTTATAAATGAGGAAACTGGAAAACTGAAGCTCACTGAAACTGTAACTTGCCCAAGATCACCCAGCTATAGGGAATAGAAGAGCCATGATTCAAAAATTGCTCAGATCTCCCTTTAATTTGGTTATCAGCGATTTTTCTTTTTCTCACTCTAGTCTTCTGCTCTTAGTCATATATATCACATTAGCATTTGGAGTACTGACTTTATACCCAGGAGACCCAGACAGAACTCTCTTGCTAAACATACAGAAGAACATAAATGAGGGCAAAATACCCACGTTTCCCTAATGGTTGATTTTTGCAAATTATTATACCAGTGTGAGCCTGAGAGGATTTGTGATGGGGGAAGGACCAATTTGTAAGTGAGGCAGCAGCTCGCTTGGTTTCAGACAGACATTGTGAGTCACTCTGTCCCTGCCAAGCCAGGGTGCACTCATTCAGAACCACAGGAGGTGCCCACTTCTTAGTGTAGGGCAGAACATACAGCCAAAAGCTACCAGCCAGATCCTGATACAGTGGAGATTGATCCCTGAATCCAACTCCAGCCAACTTTGTAGTAGGAGGAGAATGCACAATAGCATAAGGCACCATTGCTGTTGAGTTCCAGCTACATTTTAGGTGCTCTACTGAGCAGTTTACAGAATACAGTCAGGTAGTATCTCACAAAAGAGGTCCTAAAACCGTCCCATTTTACACAGAAGGAAATGAAGCTCCTTATCCAGGATCTCAAAACTCATTAAGCAGGGGAGCTGGGATTCAACCCCAGGCTTCGTTGGCTTCGTGGACTTGTGTTCTTAAGCTTCAATACAGTGCAACTGCTGTGTACTCTGAGCCACCACTTAGCTAAATGTGGAAGGCAGATTGGGTCAAGTTAGCCTTGTCCTTAGACACTGGAAGTACAAAACGATGGGAGTAATTGACTTCTTTGGTGAATTAACTGGAATGGAGGCCAGAAATGATACAGTCCTCAGCATGGCTACTTATGGAGATGCTTTAATTGCTCCATTCACAATGTTAGCCATTTAAAACCCATTTGCTGAGAGACTCTTTTATAGTAAAACGAACAGAAATGCCCGATCTAACGATGGCGTTCTTCAGTGGCTAATTATTCCCTTGACTGCTTTATAATTCGAGGCCAGATTCTGGGCCCTGTTGCAAAAGTAAATCTCGCAGAACTAGAAAAATGAATAGTAAGTGCATCCATATATTCATTCATCTAATATCGATTGGGGGCTCACTATGTGTCAGACAGAAAGCAAAGGTCCCAGGGATGTGGAAATGTTTTCAGTAGGAGGCCAAAGAAGGATAAGGAGACAAAGTGTGGTGGGAGTGCTGAAATGTTGCCTCTGATATTGGTCATCTGACAGCACCATAATTGATCTTGAAGCCATGACTCCTCCTCTAGTGATTTTAAATGCAACAACACCGACAAAAAAGTGATGAGGAGCTGGTAAGAGATTAAGTGTACTGTTGCAATCAGGTGCTGGAAATGAAGGTTCAATTAGTAAAAATTTCATATGTATCTGCTCTGTACATGGCACTTCACCAAGTGCTGAGTATTCAACACTACTGAAGACACACAGTTCTTAAGTCTTGAAAAGGTCACAGTCTAGTTGGCAGACAGAAATATAACTGAATAAATTCTACCACATTGACCATTGCGTTATAGTGCACATGGTGGAAGGGTCCTGAGAAATGAGCTCATCCAATCCCATTATTTTACAAATGAAGAAATGAGGTCCAGGAAGACTTGTCCAAAGTTATATAGTTAATGGAAGATCCCAAAGTAGAACCCAGGGTCTTCTGCTTCCCCATCTGGTGTTCTTTCCACCATACCAGTCTGTCTCCGAGAGGCCCTCCCAGACTTACATGCTAAAAACTCCATTAGGATCTTAGAAAGATATAGTGAATTTAAATGGAATGGCTATGTCAGGGTGCCAAACTGCACCTGTGTGTGTGTGTGTGTGTGTGTGTGTGTGTGTGTGTGTGTATAGGAGGAGTAAATTTCATGTCATTATCATTCAGGAAAAAGGCCTTGGCCGTCAAGAGGTGCCCAGTGATGCAGTCCCTTTCTATTTGGGCTATTAAGCGCCTGACTGCTCCCAGCTTCCAGCTGGTTATGAGAGCATGCAGTCCGCCTTCCCCAGGGAAAGCCTGAACTGGAACAGAGAAAGCATATGCAAACTCTGCCTTGTTCGTGTTTTATGATCACCAACTCTAAGTAATCTGCACTAAATGGAGGGAGTAGGGTTGGAGTGGGAGGGTTATTGGCCAGGTGTGATCCAGTTCATACTGTGTGCAGGCCAGAAAGGGACTGAGCTATTTAAGGAGGTGCGGTGGGAACTGAGGGTTGGGTAGACTGCAGAACTCTATTCCTATTGACAAACCCACAGAATGCCTCAAAGTAAAATCTGATTTAAAACTAAATCACTGGGCGGTCCGATGGTGGCTCAGTGGCAGAATTTTCACCTGCCATGCCAGAGGCCTAGGTTCAATTCCCAGTGCCTGCCCATACCAAAAAACAAAAAACAAAAACAGAAAACTAAAGCATGAATGAGATTCTGTTGTGGCACCCTCACCTTCCTGTCATGATAAAATGCAAAACCAGTCAGTCCTGCTTGAGGTTCAGCCTGTAGCAAGAGAGCTGTTGAAAAATATGCTTTTCCTGAGTTCTATCAGGACAGCTTTTTAGCTAGTTATAGGCAGTGCCAGGAGGCCTGCAATACATGGAATTTGCCCAGTTATTTTGGTGGCCACCATCCAACCCAGATTTTGAAAGTTGTTTTAGTCTTCTAAGTGAACATTTTTACAAGCTAAATTTTTATATGTATGGCTCGTTAGTGCTTTAGGGTAGTTTTCCTTGGGATAGTTTCTAATTCTTTAAACTACCAAATAAAAGCAAATGGGAGAATATTGAGGTGTTGCTGCTGGCAGCACCCCTGGAGGTGGTAAATCTCTAGTTCCCAAACTTGGCTCATACTCACAATCGCCTGGGGAACTTGTTAAATAGATCCCTGGAGATTCGGATACCATAGGTTTGTGGAGAAGTGGGAGAATTTGCCACTTAGAAAGTGCTCCAGTTGACACACCTAGGTTAGGGAAAAATCTAACCCCCTTGTTTGGAAGACAAAGAAAATAAGGGCCAGAAGTTCCAAGTGAATGACCTAGGTTAACAGGCAATTAGTGGCAAAGCTAGGATGCTGGGTTCCTCATCTATAAACTGGGGGTAATGTATGGGGATTAAATGAAATGATTGGTTTAAAGTATCTGGCAGAGTGCCAGGCACATGGCAGATACTTGCAATTTCCCAGTTCAGAATTCTTTCTACCAGATTGTTCCAAGTGCCAAGTGGAAAATGGGTTTTGCTTAAATTTATTTTTAAGTGCTATCATCTTTTAATGTTATTTTACTCCAATGGAAGTGAATAAAAATAACAAGCAAGTGAAGTGTATAACTGTGTGTGTGCGCACACATATGAGAGGGAGGGAGGGAGAGAGAGAGAGAGAGAGAGAAAGAACAAGAATTTTTACTTAAAAGTCCAACAAAGTATTAATAGCAGGGCTATAAATAGATTGATTTTCTACATTTGTAGAAAATTCTACATTTTCTTCTACATTTGTGAATTAGGATAAATGTCTTGGCCCCAAGATATCACGGAGTAGGTTATTAATAGTATTTGGATTAAAATATCCTTAAATTTATTAGCACATTATTGAATTCCACACCTTATACCTTGAAGCAAACAGATGTGTGCAGTCTTCAGTACATATACTTTCAATATTGTTGTTAACACCCAAATTATTGAATGCCACAAGCTTCTTTTTTTTTTGTATTCACTTCAGTAAGTTTAATCTACAGATATAAACAGAATATAAGCAGAAAGTTACAAGTAAACACGGGTTATACATGCAAATTTCTTTCTACAAAGGTCACATGTGCAGGTACATGTATTAGAAGCACCACAAGCTTCTTTTTAAAAAATATTTCTATTTACTAATCTTCACACACATATGTCCATACATGGTGTACAATCTGGCTCACAATATCATCACATAGTTGTGTATGCATCACCATGATCATTTTTTAGAACATTTACCTCACTCCAGAAAAAGAAATAAAAAGAACAAAGAAAACCCCAAACATCCCGTATCTCTTACCCTTCCCTTTCATTGATCACTAGTATTTCCATCTACCCAATTTATTTTACCCCTTATCCCCCCTATTATTTATTTATTTTTTATCCATATTTCTTTTTTACTCATCTGTCCATACCCTGGGTAAAAGGAGCATCAGACACAAGGTTTTCACAGTCACACGGTCACACTGTAAAGCTATATAGTTATACAATCGTCTTCAAGTATCAAGGCTACCGGAACACAGTTCAACAGTTTCAGGAACTTCCCCTCTAGCCGCTCCAATGCACCATAAACTGAAAAGGGACATCTATATAACACATATGAATAATTCTCCAAGATAAACTGTCGACTCTGTTTGAAATCTCTCAACCACTGAAACTTTACTTTGTCTCATTTCTCTCTCTTTCCCCTTTTGTTCAAGAAGGCTTTCTCAAAAAATCCCATGATGCCAGGTCCTGACTCATCCTGGGAGTTCTGTCCCATGTTACCTGCGGGAGGATTTATACCCCTGGGAGTCATGTCCCACCTAGGAAGGGGAGGGCAGTGAGTTCACCTGCCAAATTGGTTTAGAGAGAGAGGCCACATTTGAGCAACAAAAGAGGTTTTCTGGGGAGGTGACTCTTAGGCATAATTTTAAGTAAGCTTAGCCTATCCTTTGTGGGAATAAGTTTCATAGGGGTGAACCCTAAGATTGAAGGCTTAGCCTATTGATTTGGTTGTCCCCACTGCTTGTAAGAATATTAGAAATTCTCCAAATGGGGAAGTTGAATATATCCCCCCTTTCTCCCCATTCTCCCAAGGGGACTTTGCAAATACTTCTTTATTCATTGCCGAAATTACTCTGGGATATATTGGGGCATCACACTAACCTGGACAAGCCAACAAGATCTCATGCCTTATTTAAGATTCCATGTACTTATGGTGTTCAACTATGCTGACCATACAAGTTAAATTAGGTAATGCACTACCCAAAATATATATTTTGCACCAAATAAACATCTTTCCCTTTGGTCTCACACTGAAGTTAAAGTTTTAAAATATGGATATCAACCTTTACCCTGTATTCTGATCTACTTTAGTCCTATCCAGATCAGCTTCCTTCATATCTCTGCTCAATGTCTGATCCCTTTTTCAATTTTTTAAACAGCTCACAAGTTTCTTTTTTTAAATGCAAGTATTTTTATTATGAGAACTATTTTAATTGTCATTGACACGTACTTATTATGGAGTATATGCATAGCCACTGTGCATTTCATGTATAACACATCCATTAATTAAATGAGTATTAATCAGCAAGTTGGATGTTTATCCCCCTCTGAAAAAGCTTCCCAAAACTCTCAATGATTTGGTTCACTGTTTTTACCCCTAAAGTGATTGCTCACTTATCCTCACGTAGCTGTTTGCACTTTTATTTTTCCACTTGCATGTGTGTACCTTCAGCATTTCTCAGGGTTAGTGCTTCCTCTCCCACAATCTCATAACCTTGACTTGTTATCAGCCTCACTGACTGTTGTGCAAATTGCAACCTTTTCTCCCACTGCTATTGCTCCCTTTCTTTCCTCATTTTAGCACTATCGGAAATAGGCCTCATTTCAGGAAACATTTATTGAACATATAATTCTGGAAGCACTGTGATAGCTAGGCACTGGCATTCATCAGGGAGAGCCTGCAAGATGACTTTTGCTGCCCTCAGGGGTCACTTGGCTAGTAGGTGGCCCAGCCAGGATTCAGTGATGCACCTGCCTAACTCCAAAGCTCATCCTCTTAACCAAGGTTCTATATTGTTCCCTCAGATAGGCCTGTTCTATATTGTTCCCTCAGATAGGCCTACTCTCTGTTCATTAGCATCCTTATTCCCAAATACAGGCTAAATAGGATTTTATTATATTATTTAATATCTTGTATTACACCCTACTGTTTTTCCAGCTGCACAGTTTTTTAATTCATTCTCTCTCCTTGGAGAATTTTGCTCTAGTACTTCCTGATCCCCTTTTTCATGCAGTTCTGCAGAACTAAAAGGCATGAGATTTTTAGTCCTCATAACCCTTAAAGGCATGGAGTAGTTTCTAAGAGAAGAGTAGCATGTTTGTGTAGGTAAAAAAAAAAAAAAAGACAGCCACATTTACATAGCTTTGCCAAAAATCTTAGGTGTGCAGTTCCACTGGTGAGGAATAGCTTATCTTCCAGTTGTGATCTTTTCATATGCCCATTGGACAAACAGATAGTTTTAAATGCATCTGCCCTTTGATTCTGGGCATTAGCAGTACATCTAGATCTCCATTATGGGGTCTCTTTAGTCGAGAACATAACATACTCTGTATCCAGGTACATCCATTTCCTTTGCTAGAATTTCTGAAAACATCTCCAGTGAAGTTAGTGTTTATTTATGTGTTCTAGGATTATTTATGTATTCTAGGAAGCTCTGGAGAAGATTCTCTTTTGATCCTCCTTAATAATTCACTCTATCAAATTCTTATGTTTTGCTGTCTGTGTGAGTGACTGTAACTCATCAGCATTTCTAAGATTAGCCCTGCCTTCCTCTCTGCTTTTGAAGGCTGAGATTATTTCTCAGATGTCAGCATGTCAATGTTTTTCTCTTCATCCTATTACTTTGGACTTACACTTTTAGTCTCAGATGGAGATACCTTGTTTGAATTCACACAAGCTGTTTTTAGTACAAAGTGACTTGAAAGTGCTTGCTACCTAATTAGTATCTGCAGATCAGCATCTAGACCTGCGGTGAGCAACTTTTTTTTTTTTTACAGAAGGTCCATTTCTGGGAAGGCAGAAATGTTTACAGGCAGCGACGCTTTTTTTTTCATTTACAATAAAAATAACTTTATTGAACCCCATGAGGGAAAATATATAGTAATTTAAACATAGATTACCTACCTATTGAAGAGAAGAATGCAAATGAAAAATATTGGCACTTCTTTTTAGCCACTAAATGTAAATGTCAGGGTAGGTTTCAAACAGTGGTCACATAGAGGTTGCCCTTTAAATGTTTTAACCTGAAATTATAGATAATATAGGTCATGTTAGGAAGTTAGGTGGGCTTTTCACAAATCTAGAATTTCTTGCCATGACCTTGGCAGCAAGGCTAACATCTGGTTCCATGACATGTTCTGAATCTTCAGGAAGACGTTTTGCCCCTCTTTCTGTGGTCTGTGAACTCATGTGGTGGGAGCATAACCTCAAGAACTGTGAGAGATCTGAGCATTTTACCATACTGACAGGCTAACAAGTTTAGCCTGCCATAGTTTCGTGGAAGCTGGACAATTTGTTTCTCAAAGCAATAGTGGTAGTGAGAAAATCAGCATTTGTGTCAGTTCCCTGAGCCCCAGGTCCCATGGATCAATGCAAAGAGGGCCAGATGGCACCTGGCACACACAGTGATTTGTGTTACAGGAGAGGACGCCTGATGTTAGGAACTCGAATATTTTATAATAGGCGGCAAGCATCCCTGCCCTTTTTTCTCTGAAGGGAAACGCTATCTCTGTCTACCAAGGCTGTACCCCACGCAAAGATCCTTGGAAAGATAGTCTGGAACAAAGGGCAGTCTTTGCCTCTTTTTCTAAGACATGCAGAGGCCCAAGAGTTCCATGGAGAATTGTCTCCCAACACTTGGTCCCCCAACCTCGGATGCCTGCAAGAACCTCTCAAGTTCTAAATGTTCTTGGAGAATCAGACAAGGAAATTAGAAGTCAGTAGTAGAAGACACTTCTGGTTGGCCTGACTGGTTGGCCAAAATACAGACCTATGCGCCACCTCTTGGAGGGTGGTATGAGGCATATCTAGAGACTGAGAAACAGTAACTGTTTTCTAGGCTCGACAGAGAATATTCTAAAAGAAGGCATAAGAGAGGTACCTGACTGTTTACTTAGGGCATAAATTCTGCTGCTTTGGGCCTCTAGCTACTACTCTAGTGTCTCTTTCAGTCTCCACACTGTGTTTCCCTTTTGCTTGTTCAGGCTATAGAGTTGTGAGTTTTGTCTTGCTAGGTGACCAGGCTGAATGAAGTTTTTGAAAGCAAAGCATGTGATGACCACAAAGCAGTAAGCAGATGCTTATTCATGCCTGCTGGGAGTGACCAGGACGACTGTTTTGTCCTGAGAGTATATTCAGAAAGGGATATTTGCCTCATTGGGCAGAAGTCCAGAAAGATCTCCCCATGACCCAGTGTTCTTGGAGGACATTGCTCCCAGGATGACAGTGATGGAGTCCAAAATGTCTTTTGTGTGTGTGTTAGTTGGCCAGAGGATCAGAGTAAAGTCAAAGTCACCTCCTGACTGGTGAGGGCAGCAAAGCCCCTGGATAACTGCTCCCTTCCTTGTGAAAGCTGGAACACTTCAGAAAACATGGAGTCATGAACATAGTGGACTCATCTGTGATTGCTTTTTCCCTCTTTGGAAAAAGGTTACTCTTGGCACATGTAGTGCACCATCATTCATTCACTATTGCACCACAGGTCACCTTGCTCAGTAGCATCTTACCGGTATTTTGCTACCTTGCTCAGTTCTCCAGCAGAAAATACTTTCTACTTGAACTGTTTCTCAAAAGGACCAATCCTTCCCACCTTAAAAATTGAAAACAAATTTTAATCATCACAGACAGAATTTTAAATGAAATTACACTGTAGTAACACAACAGTGGTTTAAATATTTGCTGTAATGAGGAGCTTCACAAAAGGCCAAAATGAGGGAACACTGGGCAAATTTCTTCCACCATATTGGAGGCTTTGTAAGATAAAGTAGAACATCATGATTACCAGCGACTATGATTTTCTGAGTGCTGTGTCCTGTACTAGGTCTTATAGTTCATCATTTCTTTCTTTGTTGGGGGGGGCATATGTTAATGGGGGTAAGACAAATACCCTTTGTTTTGGTAAATATACAGACCTTTTTTTTTTGCATGGACAGGCACCGGGAATCGAACCAGGGTCTCTGTCATGGCAGGCGAGAACTCTACCTGCTGAGCCACCGTGGCCCGAAAATACAGACTTTTTAATGCCCTTTTGAAATGTCACTTTAGGAAGTGAATAATCCAGCAAGGCTGCTTTTATATTTCATACAGGGGGTGGGGTGGGGGGGGGTGAACGCTGCTTCCTTATTACCCAATTCAAATCCCTTCTAAAGAATATTCAGAAAGTGAATTAATTTTTCCCTTTTTCATTGTGCTCAGAATGCCTAAAACAGATAAAGTAGGAAGCGGAGTCATTATATTTGGGTGCTGTCTATTATCATTTACTGACTGAGAGTCTATCTAAGCCTTTTTGCTCTTTGCAGATAATTAATTTTGTTCCTAAATGTAGGAAAGAATGATTGTAATCAGTATGTTTGTACTTTCAGCCACAAATAGAGCCCATCAAAGATATGCAGTACAAATAAACTTCATAAAATATGCAGCCCAAGCACGGTTTGAAGTTAATGTGCTTTTCTTTTTTCAAAGAAAAAAAAATTATATATAGGATTTTTAAAGTCATTCTTGGTATTCTTATATAGTTAATAGATGAGCTCTTTTTTTAAACTCAAGCTAATGCTGTGAATTATTTTTATCATTAAAGCTCATAAAGTAGAGCTGAAGAAGACTTTGATTTGGCACAGAAATCAACTTGTCAACATACACATATTTCTAAGTTCTAGGCGTGGGTTTCCCTTATGCCAACAGAGAATCACAGATACGTAGATCTGAGTTACAATCTTGGTTCATGGGATGAAACCAAAGAACATAGCGTTTGGGAAGGAATACCTCTGAGCTCTTTTGGAAAGCTTTTGCCCAGCTGCCCATCCCCCACCTGTGGCCGATCCTACTCTGAGCTCATTTCTGCTTCTGCTAGATCTCTAATGTGTTCCCTCTCCTGAGAAATAAAATCACTTCACTTACCAAAATTATATATCGCCAGAAAACTTCTTCACAAGGGTTTCCGAGGATCAAGATTGCAGGCACTGTGACGCAATTGTAGGGGGACATATTTAAGTGTATGTGAGACCTTTTGGATTTCTGAAATCATCTGCTATGGATGAATATTCTGGGAGTCAGCACTGTAAGGTAAAGAGCATTGTACCAGAAATCAGAGTTCTGATATTAGGGCCTCTGCCTTATGCTGCCGAGGGATAGTGGCCTCGGAAAGACAAGTCAGCATCAATTTCTTAAGCCATACGATGGGAAAGGTAATAATGATGATGAGGGTGAATATTTATTATGCACATGCAATGTGCCACACACTGCTCCTAAGATCTTTACATGAATTAATGTTTGCAACAATCTTACTGATAAAGGTGTTATCATTATTGCCATTTTACAGGCTAAAGGACTGAAGCAGAGCAGTTTGGAAGTAGGTCACAGCTACGCAGAGTGAAAGACCGTTTCAGCTGCTCTCTGCCTTAGGAGCTCCTGAGATGCTTCCCCTGCTCAAAGCCAGACCCAGTCTTAGAATATGTGGGCGAGGCCTGGCTGCAGGTGGACCCAAATAGACTCAATCGGTAGGAATGAAGCGAGAGGGGGAGCCAGGAATTTGCTAAGGGTCTTTTATTCCTGTCTTACTTGCTCTTACCCTACATCCTATTTCTTATTTGTGGCCTTGAGATTTGTATGGAAAGTTCTCATGGGCTCAGCTTTTCTCCTCAGCTTTTCCCCAGATTTGTATTAATCCTAATTAGAATTTTCTAAATCTGTTGGACAACAGGCCACCCTCTCCCTGCATCAGGGCCTATTTCACTTTCTTTATTTTTATCCATTCTTGATGAGCTTAGTCTTAAAACAACTTTGAAAGATATATGATGCCTGCATTTTCTCCAGTTCAGATCAGAAATCCAAAGAGTGATGAAACACCAAACTCTGTGGATTTCTTATTTTGTGTTAGACTCTGTGATGATCTCTTTCGAAACATGGAAAGAGTTCTCTGGTAACGGAGTTGCTGATTTATTCAACTGCCCTCATTCTACAGATTCCCAATGCAAGATGAACGGGTTTCTAGACTGTAGCAACCTTGCAGCCATTTTTGTTTTGTTTTTCTTTTCTGAACACTTGGATCACTTTGGAACTGTCTTTTCACAAGTTTTCTAGACATAAAGTACAAAAGAGCAGGGGACAAAAATTACTATCCTTACTCTGATTAAAATGAAGCAATAATTGTGATAAATTGGCAGATAGAAACTAGAGAATCCATGTTAGATTTCCTACTAGTGCGAGAAGGATGCTAAAAAGCCTTAGATCACAGAGGGCAAAAGATTACCCAGCGGTAGAAACATTTCCCTCACACATCTGTGTTTATCAAGTTATAAAGTCCGTTTCTTCCTCCACCATTTTTTCTGAATCTGTTACACATTAAGTAAAAACTTAGTACATGACTCAAACTGCTCTGCTGTGAAAAGCCCCATTCAGAATTGTCTCAGATCTGGTTGTTATTGACCAAAGATTCTACAAGATGCCAGGAGTAATAAATTACAACAAGCATTCATCTTGAATAGCACCATTGAGATTCCTTAAGAGCAAAGCTTTTGAGATGGAAAACTGAGGTAATACCCTGGATGGGTCGAGTTTGGTGTTGCGAAGAGCAGAATAATAAAAGGCTTCGTGGTGTTGTAGAAAGAACATAGGCTTTGGAAGTTAGAATGTGAATCTCAGTTCAGCTACTCTTATGCTTGGTGACCCAGGCATGTTATATATAATCTCTGTAAATTGTAGTTGCTTCATATATAAATTGGGGATAAAAATGTCAACCTCATGGAGTTATACAGAGAAGGTAGGGTTTAAAAAGCAAATATGATTGCTGAATCATTATAGTGCTATGTCTTTTTTTTTTCTTACCTTTCTATTGTGTAGTATAACATATATATAAAGCAAAGAAATAAAAAAGCGATAGATTTCAAAGCACTCTTCAACAAGCAGTTGCAGGACAGATCCCAGAGTTTGTCATGGGCTATTATACAATCCTCTCATATTTTCCCTTCTAGCTACTCCAAAATACAGGAGGCTAGAGAGCTTAAATATTTTTTTATCACCACAATCAACTTTTTTTCCTTCTTTTTTTGTGAAAAATAACATATGTATAAAAAAGCTATAAATTTCAAAGCACAGCACTACAGTTGGTTGTAGAACATATTTCAGAATTTGACACGGGTTACAGTTTCACAATTTTAGCTTTTTACTTCTAGCTGCTCTAAAATAGTGGAGACTGAAAGAGATATCAATTTGATGATTCAGCATTCATATTCATTTGATAAATCCTATCTTCTCTGTATAACTCCACCATCACCTTTGATCTTTACATACCTCTCTCTGGATTTGTTTGGGCTATGGCAAATTTAAACTTTTCATATTGAAAGGGTCTGTCACTAATATGGGGTAGGGAGATAGAACTATCTGATGTTCTGGGGAGGCTGGGCTAGGTTTCAGGACTTATCTGGACCAGGGACCCATCTGGAGGTTGTAGGTTTCTGGAAAGTGACTCTAGTGCCTGGAACCCTTATGGAATCTTATATATTGCCCTAGATGTTCTTTAGGATTGGCTGGAATGGTCCTGGTTGGGGGTTGGCAGGTTAGGATGGGTAGCAAGGTCTACCTGAAACTTGTGTAAGAGCAACCTCCAGAGTAGCCTCTCGACTCTTAAAACTCTCTCTGCCATTGATACTTTATTAATTACACTTCATTCCCCCCTTTTGGTTAGGATGGAATTGTTGATCCTATGGTGCCAGGTCTGGATTCATCCCTGGAAGTTATCTCCCACATCACCAGGGAGACTTTTACCCATGGATGTCATGTCCCATATAGGGGGGACGCAATGATTTCACCTGCAGAGTTGCGCTTAGAGAGACTGAGGCCACATCTGAGCAACAACAGAGGTCCTCCAGAAGTAACTCTTAGGCATGCCTATAGGTAGTCTAAGCTTCTCCCCTACCTATATAAGCTTCACAAGAGTAAGCCTCATGATCGAGGGCATGGCCTATTGATTTGGGTGTCCCTAAAGTTTGACACACTATCAGGGGATTCCCTGGTGGTAAGGTTTAATAGTTCCATATTCTTTCTCACCTCCCTCAGGGGACTTTGCCAATACTTTTTGATTATCTACTTAATATCATCTAGGGTGTTTCCAGGCATTGCAATAATCTACACAGGATTAAAAGACCTCTTTCTTATTCTGTGCTCCCTGTGTTTCAGTTGTTCCAATGAACTATACAGATAGGTTGAATTAGATTATGTACTACAGAAAATTTCAGTTCCAGATCAAATAGAACTTTCTTCCATTGGCCTCAAAGAATATGTGTGGTACTAAAATATAGATACTGTCTTCCTTATCCTATGTTCTGAATTACTTTAACCCCAACCTGTTTGGCTTCATTCTTCTCTCTAAATATCAGGCTATATATATATATAACAGCCTCTCAGAATCCAGAAATAATAATCACCACTCCAGATCTAATGTGTCTGCTCTAAAAGCTTACAATCTAAGCCCCTGTTTTCTTATAAACATTTTCTAAAGGGGACCATGCCATTGTCTTTTGTTTCTGGCTTATTTTGTCTCACCAAATGTCCCACATGTTCATTCACATTGTTGCATGCCTCACGACTTTGTTCCTTTTTGTAGCAGCACAACCTTCGTTCATTAGTATACACCATCGTTTGCAAATCTACTTCTCTGTCAGTGCATCCTTTAGCCACCTGCATTCATCGGGCATCATGTAGAGGGCCCAAAGTCCACAGCCCATCAACATTCTCAATTTTAGATCATTTCTTTGTCCCCAAAGGAAAGAAAACCAATAAAAACACCCTAGCCAAATAGGAGATCTATTTGTCCCTCCCCCCATTATTTACCTCTGCTGTTGCTGTGGTAGTGCTGATGGTTTCCTTTTGAACATAGCTCATAGCATGCAATAGTAGTTTCCCCCTGTACCCTGGACTTAAACACTCTTTATACAAGAATCATACCTTTGAAGTAAATCTTGTGAAAACTAATTCGTATTTCTAGTGTGAATCAATGTGACACGTAGGTCTATAGAACCCCTTTTCAATCTTATTCATCTTCAATATGGTAATATTACTTATAGACTCACTAGAGAATCACCTTCACTCTTACCTATTCCCTTTCATTGGAGTTCAACCTCATTAGCTAACGGTTCATACATCTCTAGTTTCTGTGTATCTCTAAGTCCCCTATATTCTCTATTATAAGCTTCTGATTATGCCTTTATGCAGGTCATAAAAATGGAATCATACAGTATCAATCCTTTTGTGTCCCACTAATTTCGCTCAGCATTGTGTCCTTCATTCAGCCATCTTGTCATGTGCTTCAGGACGTCATTTTGTCTTACTGCTGCATAATATTCCATCGTATATACATACCACATTTTATCGATCCACTCATCTGTTGATGGGCATTTGGTTTGTTTCCATCTTTTGGCAATTGTGAATAATGCTGCTGTGAACTTTGGTGTGCAAATGTCTGTTCCTTTCATTGCTTTCAGCTCTTCTGGGTATATACCAATTAGTGCTATTACTGGGTCTTAGGGCAACTCGATATTTAGTTTCCTAAGGAAACGCCAAACAGTCTTCCATAGTGGCTGAACCATTATACATTCCCACCAGCAGTGCATAAGTGTCCCAGTTTCTCCACATCTTCTCCAACATTTATAGTTTCCTGTTTGTTTAATAGCAGGATTCTTATAGGTATGAGGTGGTATCTCATTGTACTCTTGATTGGCATTTCCCTTATTGCCAATGAAAACGAGCATTTCTTCATGTGCTTTTGAGCCATCTGTATTTGTTCTTCAGAAAAATACCTATTCATATCTTTAGCCCATTTTATAATTGAGTTATTTGTTCTTTTTTTGTTGAGTTGTATGATTTCTTTGTATATACAGGAAGTCAAACCTTTGTCTGATTGGTGATTTCCAAGTATTTTCTACCATTGAGTTGGCTGCCTCTTCACCTTTTTGACAAAGTCTTTTGAAGTGCAGAAGCTTTTAATTTTTTTAATTTAAAAAATTTTTAAAAACATAACAACGTACAAACCTGAATATTCTTATCTTCTGTTCATTCTGTTCTTGGTATATATTCAGAAACTCACTATATCATCACCATGATCATTTCTTAGAAAACTTTCATCAATTCAGAAAAAGAAAAAAAAAGAAAAAGAAAAACTCATACATACCATACCCCTTACCCCTCCCTCTCATTGACTGCTAGTATTTTCATCTACCCAATATATTTTAGCCTTTGTTTCCCCTGTTTTTTTCTATACCCCTTACCACTCTGTTCTAGTTTGCTAGCTGCCAGAATGCAATATACCAGAAATGGAATGGCTTTTAAAAAGGGGAATTTAGTAAGTTGGAAGTTTACAATTAAAGGCTGAGAAAATTCCCAATTAAAACAAGTCTATAGAAATGTCCAATCTAAGGCATCCAGGGAAAGATACCTTGGTTCAAGAGGGCCAGTGAAGTTCAGGGTTTCTCTCCAAGTGGAAAGGCACATGGCGAACACAGTCAAGATTTTTCTCTCATCTGGAAAGGCATGTGCCAAACACGGGTTCATCTGGTAGCTTTCTCTCCTGGCTTCATGTTTCATGATGCTCTCCTGGAGGAATTTCCCTTCTTCATCTCTGAAGATCGCTGGCTGGTAGACTCTCTCCTTCTCGTGGCTATGCCATTCTTTGCTCTCTCAGAATCTCCTCCATTCTCCAAAGTGTTTCCTATTTTATAGGATTCCAGTGAACTAATCAAGACCCACCCAAATGGGTGTAGACATGTCTTCTCTAATCCATCTTAACAACCACTCTTGATTGAGTCACATCTCCAGGGAGATGATTTAATTACAGTTTCAAACATACAGTACTGAATAGGGATTAGAAGAAATAGCTGCCTTTACAAACTGGGATTAAGGTTTAGATATGGCTTTTCTAGGGTACACATATCCTTTCAAACCAGCACACACTCCCTTTCATTGATCACTAGCATTTCAATCTACTAAATTTATTTTAACATTTGTTCCCCCTATTATTTGTTTTTTAAATCCATATGTTTTACTCATCTGTCTATACCATAAATAAAAGGAGCATCAGACACAAGATTTTCACAATTACACAGTCACATTGTGAAAGCTATATAATTATACAATCATCTTCAAGAAACATGGCTACTGGAACACAACTCTACATTTTCAGGTGGTTCCCTCCAGCCTCTCTGTTATGCCTTAACTAAAAAGGTGATATCTATTTAATGTGTAAGAATAACCTCCAGGATAGCCTCTCGACTCTGTTTGGAATCTTTCAGCCATTGACACTTTATTTTGTCTCATTTCTCTCTTCCCCCTTTTGGTCTAGAAGGTTTTCTCAATCCCTTGATGCTGAATCCCAGCTCATTCTAGGATTTCTGTCCCACGTTGCCAGGAAGGTCCACACCTCTGGGAGTCATGTCACACATAGAAAAGGGGAGGTCAGTGAGTTTCCTTCTTGTGTTGGCTAAGAGAGAGAGGCCACATCTGAGCAACAAAAGAGGTTCTCTGGGGGTGACTCTTAGGCCTAATTTTAAGTAGGCTTAGCCTATCCTTTGTGGGGATAAGTTTCATATGAACAAATCTGAAGATGTAAGGCTTGGCCTATTGAAGCATTTGATCTTGTGGAGTTCCCATTTATCTATTTTTTCTTTTGTTGCTTGTGCTTTGGGTGTAAAGTTTAGGAAGCTACTTCTTATTACTAGGTCTTGAAGATGTTTCCCTACATTTTCTTCTAGAAACTTTATGGTGTTAATTCTTACATTTAGGTGTTCGAACCACTTTGAGTTAATTTTTGCGTAGGGTGTAAGTTAGGAGCCCTTTTTCATTCTCTTGGCTATTGATAGCCAGTCCTTCTATGCCCAATTATTGAAAAGACTATTTTGTCCCTGTTCAGAGGATTTGGGGGCCTTCTCAAAAATCATTTGACCATAAATTTGGTGGTCTATTTCTGCACTCTTGGTTCAAATCCATTGGTCAGAAATGATTCCATTGTTTCTATCTTTATGCCAGTACCATGCTGTTTTGACCACTGTGGTTTTATAATAGGTTTTAAAGTCAGAGAGTGTTAATCCTCCCACTTCGTTCTTCTTTTTTAGGATGCTTTTAGCTATTGGCGGTCCTTTTCCCTTCCAAATGAATTTGGTAATTAGCTTTTCCAAATCTTCAAAGTAGATTGTTGGAATTTTGATTGGTTCTATGTTAAATCTGTAGATCAGTTTGGGGAGAATTGACATCTTAACTATATTTAACCTTCCTATCCATGAGCAAGGAATATCTTTCCACCTATTTAGGTCTCCTTTGATTTCTTTTAGCAATGTTATATAGTTTTCGATGTACAAGTCCTTTACATCCCTAGTTAAGTTCATTCCTAAGACCTTGATTATTTTAGTTGCTATTTGGAATGAATTTTTTTCCTTAACTGGCTCCTCAGCTAGCTCATTGCTTGTGTATAGAAATGTTACTGATTTTTGCACATTAATTTTATATCCAGCCACCTTGCTGAATTTGTTTATTAGCTCAAGTAACTTTGCTATAGGTTTCTCAGGATCTTCCAAGTATAGTATCACATCATCTGCAAATAATGAAAGTTTTACTTCTTCCTTTCCAATTTGGATGCCTTTTATTTCTTTGTCCTGACTGATTGTTCTAGGTAGAACTTCTAGCAAAATGTTGAATAATAGTGGTGACAGTGGTCATCCTTGTCTTGTACCTGATCTTAGGGGGAAGGCTTTCAGTCTCTCTCCATTGAGTGTGATCCTAGCTATTGGTTTTTCATATATTCCCTTTATCATATTGAGGGAGTTACCTTTGATTCCTATCTTTTGGAGTCTTTTTTATCAGAAAAGGATTCTGAAATTTGTCAAATGCTTTTTCAGAATCAATCCAGATGATCATGTGATTTTTCCTTTTCGATTTGTTAATGTGTGGTATTACATTAATTGATTTTCTGGAGTTGAACCATCCTTATATTCCTGGTATAAATCCACTTGATCATGGTTTATAATTCTTTTAATGTGCTGTTGCATTCAGTTTGCTAATATTTTATTGAGAATTTTTGCATCTGTGTTCATTAGGGTGATTGGCCTGTAGTTTTCCTTTCTTATAGTATCTTTACCTGGTTTTGATATTAAAATATTAGCTTCATAAAATGAATTAGGTAGAGTTCCTTTTTTCCTCAGTTTTTTGGAAAAGTTTGAGCAAGTTTGGTGTTAGTTCTTTTTGGAATGTTTGATAAAGTTTCCCTGGGAAGTCATCTGGGCCTGGACTTTTCTTTTTAGGAAGATGTTTGATGACTGATTTAATCTCTTTACTTGTGATCGGTTTGTTGAGATCTTCTATTTCTTCCTGAGTAACTGTAGCTTATTTGAGTGTCTCCAGGAATTTTTCCATTTCATCTAAATTGTCTAGTTTGTTGTTGTATAGTTGTTCATAGTATCCTGTTATGATTTATTTTATATCTTCAGGGTCTGTGGTAACACACCCCTTCTCTTTTCTGATTTTGTTTATTTGCATCCTTGCTCTTCTTTTCTTTGTCAGTCTTTCTAGTGGCCCATCAATTTTATTGATTTTCTCAAAGAACCAACTTTTGGTTTTATTGATTCTTTGTATTGTTCTTTTGTTTTCCCATCCATTTATTTCTGCTTTAATTGTTGTTATTTCTCTTCTCCTATTTGCTTTGCAGTTAGTTGCTGTTCTTAAGTTCCTCAAGGTGTGCTGTTAAGTCCTTGATTTTTGCTCTTTCTTATTTTTAATATAGGCATTTAGGGCAATAAATTTCCCTCTCAGCCCAGCCTTTGCCACATCACATAAATTCTAATAAGTTGTATTCTCATTGCCGTTCATCTCTAAATAGCTACCAATTTCTCTAGCAATTTCTTCTTTGACCCACTGGTTTTTTAAGAGTGTGTTATGTAATCTCCATATATTTGTGAATGCTCTCATTCTTTGGTGGTTATTGAGATCCAGCTTCATCCCATTGTGACCAGAGAAAGTGCTTTGAATAATTTCATTTTTGTTTTTAAATTTATAAAGACCTGTTTTGTGCCCTAGCATATGATCTATCCTGGAGAATGTTCCATGAACACTAGAGAAAAATGTATAACCTTGTGCTTTGGGGTGCAATGACCTATATATGTCTGTTAGGTCTAATTCATTTATCAAGTTATTTAACTTCTCTATTTCCTTGTTGATCTTCTGTCTGGTTGTTCTATCTATACAGGAGAATGGTGTATTGAAGTCTCCTACTATTATTGTTGAAACATTTATCACTCCCTTCCGTTTTACCAATGTCTGTCTCATGTACTTTGGAGCTTTTTGATTGGGAACATAAACATTTATGATTGTTTTATCTTCTTGGTGAATTGACCCTTTAATTATTATTAGCGTCCTTCTTTGTCTGTTATGATGTCTTTACATTTAAAGTCTATATTTTCAGATATTAGTATAGCTACTCCTGCCTTCTTTTGGTTACAACTTGTGTGGAAAATCTTCTTCCATCCTTTCACTTTCAATCTATTTGTATCCTTGTGTCTGACATGAGTCTTTTTTAAGCAGTATATAGCTGGATTGTATTTCTTAATCCATTCTGCCAATCTGTATATTTTAATTGTTAATTTTAATCTGTTAACAGTCAAAGTTATTACTGAAAAGCTGTTTCTTGATTCTACCATTTTATATTTTTTATTTTATTTGCCAAATCTATATATTCTTTTCCTTCTTTCTCTTTGTATTCTTTAAATTAACCTTAGTGGTACTTTTCAGTTCTGTGCCCTCCTCCAGACCTCCCTCTTGTGTCTTTTCTTTTCAGCTGGCAGAACTCCCTTTAGTATTTCTCGTAGGGCCGGTCTCTTGTTGACAAATTCTTTCGGAACTTTGTCTGTGAAAACTTTAATCTCTCCCTCAGTTTTGAAGGACAATTCGGCTGGAGACAGAATTCTTGGCTGGAGGTCTTTTTCTTTCAGGTTCTTAAATATGTCATACCACTGCCTTCTTGCCTCCAGGGTGCTAATTGAATAGTCTGAAGTCAATCTTATTTGATTTCCCTTATATGTAGTAGATTGTTTTTCTCTTGCTGCTTTCAGGATTTTCTGCTTCTCTTCAACATTTGACAGACTGATTAGTGTGTGCTTTGAGGAAAGCCTATTTGGATTTATTGTGTTTGGAGTTTGTTGCGCTTCTTTGACTTGTATATTTATGTCCTTTATGAGGGTTGGGAAGTTTTCCCCCAGTATATCCTCAACTACTCTTCCTAGACTTTTATTCCTGTCTTCTCCTTCTGAGACACCAATGATTCTTATATTTGTGTACTTTGTTTTGTCTATCATTCCGAGTTACCATTCAGTTTTTCCATCTTTTTTGCCATTTGCTGTTTTGAGTCTTTGAAATCAGTTATCCTGTCCGCTATATCACTTATTCTTTCTTCTGTCTCTTCAAATCTGGTTTTGTGTACCTCTAGCATGTTTTTTATTTGGTCAACAGAGTCTTTAATCTCTGTGATATCTTATATTTTTCTATTTATTCTTTCAGATTCCTCTTTGTGCTCTTCTACTGTCTTCTTGATCTCCTTTATATCATTTGTTATCCCACATATTTTATTCAGTAAAGTTGTATGAACTTCTTTGATTAGTGGCTCCAACATCTGCGTGTCCTCTGGTGTTTTAATTTGGTCATTAGGCAGGGGTATATCTTTCTGCATTGTGATATGCTTAGTGATCTTCTGCTGTCTTTGTCACAAATCAATATTGATTGATTTACTTTGGGAGTTGCTTTCTTTCAGTAGTCTAAGGCCTTGTGTTTGTGGGATGGTTGTACAGCAGGGAGCAGGGCATGGGTGGAGCATGGGGTGGGCACTCAGTGTGGTGATTTGTTTCAAGGCAGGTATATGTGCAGGTTTGGGATGTTAACCTCGTGCTTGTGAACGTGGGTACCCAGCAGCCAGGGAGGATGTAGCTGTGAGCATGCACCGGTCTGGGGTACGTAACCCTGGTGTGTGCTGGTCTAAGGCTTGGGGCCCTTTGTGTGCATGTGTAGAGCTGTGTCATCAGGTTGGCATTATACCTTCATGGATTGGGGGCAAATGTGACCTGGCTGCACAGGTCAATGCTTTCTCAGAGCTGGGAAGTCCAGATGAGGGCCATGCGCATGCGCAGTTCTAGGACTGTTGTAAAGTGTGGTTCCCAGAGCTGAATGATGTGATTGGGGACCCGTGTGCATGCATTGGCCTGGGAGTGCTGTAAATGGATGCACAGAGGTCACTTGGGGTAGATGAGGCTATGTGACACTATGGGCAGGGGACAGGGATATCCTGGGTATGGAGGTTAGTGCCCGCAGCCTTTATGCACTGGCAACAGCCTGCAGGGAACAGGGACAGGGAGGTAGTGCTCAGGAGGGGTGCAGGAGAGGTGGGTTGGGTTGCACTTGGGGTGGGGGTGGGGGCAGGTACATGCATTGGGGGCCTGTGGGATGAGGGCACCTGGAGCATGGGGAATGGGAGCAGGTGACAGGCTTTGGGTGCATGGGGTGTGGGGTGAGTCACCTGTCATAGGGCTGCACTGGTGAGGGTAGTGCACCCAAGGAATGCAGCCTGGCTTACTTCGTAGTACCAGGCTCCTGTCTGTGCACTCCCCGGCTCTGCGCCAGGCTCCACCTTTCTGCCTCTCAGTTCCTTGGCCTCTGCAACCAGGGCTGCCCCATGTGATGCAAAAGGCTTTCCCAGGTCAGCTGAACTCCCAAATCACTACCTCAGTCCCCTCCTGTCCCTTCTCTAACTTTTCCATGGAGCAGCGCTAATCTCGAACTACTCGATTAGGCCATCTTCCCGGAAGTCTAATTCTGTGATATTTCTTTTAGTCTCCAGTATCTTAGAGCTTGAAGGGAAAACCTAAAATTGTGGAATTTTAAACCATGTCAAACTCTGAGATATGTTCTACACTAATTGTTGCATTGTACTTTGAAATTTATAGCTTTTTTGTATATATGTTACTTTTCAGAAAAAAAGAAACAAAGTCTATTGTTATGATAAAAAATATTTGTTGCTTCTAGCCTCCAATATTCTGGAGCACCTAGAAGGCAACATCTGAGAGGATGGTATGGTAGCCCATGACAAACTCTGGAATCTGTCCTGTAACTACTTTTTGAAGAGTGCTTTGAAAACTATTGGTGTTTTTTTTCTTTGATTTGTATATATGTTATATTATACAATTTAAAAGTTTAAAATAATGCCATCCTTAGAACTACTAGGAAAATTAGCAACAATGCCCAGCACATAGCAGTAGTGTAAAATCTGTCATGTAACATGTAGCTGTCTCATCTACTTTAAGGCAAAGTAACTTTACCTTGCTGGTCCTTCATTCACATGAGGACCTTCATTTGTGAAGTCCTCTTGTTAGCAGCAGCACCACTGATACATATTTACTGAACTCCTGTGGCAAATCCCCTATGCCAAAAACTGACAACAAAAATGATCAGGAGGGCGGGCCACAGTGGCTCAGCAGGCAAGAATGCTTGCCTGCCATGCCAGAGGACCGGATTCGATTCCCAGTGCCTGCCCATGTAAAAAAAAAAAAAAAAGATCAGGAAGCTGGTTCAAGACAGAAGTGCAAGAGAACCTCAGGCTCCTTTTCCTAGTGTTAGGATGGCTTTTTCAGGTGATGCTGGATATGCAGGTGCTCTGCACTTCCCTTAAAGACTTGAAGTTCCTGCTGGTTTTGCATTCAGATCACGGTGTGTATTTCAACAAGTTTATTCAGCCTGTGTGGCTGTAGGGCTCTGCTTCCATTTCCCCAATCATTGCCAGTAATGACCAGATGGGACTGCCTCAGAGATCAATCATGTTTCCCAGACTTTCCGGTAGATTGATCCCTTGAACACACGTGTTCTCTAGTTGCTCACAGTGGTCTTCACAGAAGACCCATGAATAAAGGGTGGTACGATATATCTGGATTCCCGACAGGGGTTTTTAGCATTCATCTTCTTTTGCTTGGGTTTAATGCAGAAATCCTAAGGAGGAGAAGGAAGGCTCAAGCTGTGTTTATAGCTCCTTTGTTTTGGACTGTGCATTGTGCAGTATAATGCTAAATTGCTTTTGCTTGGGTACCACTGTTAAATGATGATTAAATTTAGGTTGGTATAAAAGTGAATAGATGTCTGTTACATATCTTTGGGATAATTTAATGATATACCCTTATATAAGATATAATCTTTTTATTAGAGCCTTAAATTTTCTTATCTTTTCTTGTCCATCCTGCCTATTCAGAGTCTTCTACCTCTTTATGATGAATGGCAACTACCTTTTTATTATTGAAATTTGGATTATCACTCTTTTCTTTTTAATGGTGAAAAAGAGAGAAAGCAGTAGGGCTGGCGAAGAGTAAAGGAAGTCTACAGGGAATAAAAGGGAAATACAAAGTGAATCAAAAAATTTTCAAAACGATGTTTCAGGTACATGGCCTCTATAATAGTTACTTAATATAATCACTAATCTGCTCATGCAAAAGGATAGGGGGATATAATTAATTGATAATCCTGGAGAGGCTGGTTCCTCTGGTTTTCAGGATTTATCTGACCTAGGCACACTCCTGGAATTGTATATTCCAGAAAGGCAAACTTAGTGCATGAAACCTTTATAGAGTCTCAGTTTGAGCCCTAGGTGTTCTTAAGAGTTAATAGGAGTTATGTTGGTTGGGGTTTAGCAAACCATTGCAATTAGCACTATCTAACTGAAACTTGCATAAGAGTAGTTTCTAGAATAGCCTCTTGATTCTATTTGTTCTCTCTTAACCACTAATGCCTTGTTTTATTACACATCTCTTCCCCCTTTCGGTCCAGAAAGCATTGTCGATCCCATGATGCTAGCGTCAGACTCATCCCCAGGAGTCATGCCCCATGTTGTCAGGGATCTTTTCAACCCTAAATGACTTGTACCACAAAGAGGGGAGGGCAACAATTTTCCTTGCAGAGTTGGACTTAGAGTGAGGCCACATTTGAGCAACAAAGAGGCTTCCTGGAAGCAACGCTTATGCCTCATTATAGGTAGTCTTAGATTTTACACTACAGAAATAAGTTTCATAAGGGTAAGTCTTAAAATCAAAGGCTTGACCTATTTTATTGGGAGTCCCCAGTATTTGAGAGGGTACCAGGGGTTTCCCAGATGGGAAAGTGTAATAGTTCCATATATATACATACATTTTTTTCCCTTCAGACCCTCAAGGGTCTCTCCCAATACTTCTTAATTATCAGCCCATCACAATCGGAGATGTTTCTGGGTATTTCATTAAGCTATACAGAATTACAAGGCCTTGTTCCCATGCTGGGCTCAGGAGTTTTGGGTTGTTTAAATGAGCTCTTCAGACAGGTTGGTTTAGATTGGGTGTTACAGAAAATTTAGTTTCTAGACACAGTACACCTCTCTGCATTTGGATTCATACAGTAGGTGAAGCTCTAGAGTATATACGCTAGCATCTTTTACCCTGTATTCTGATTTATCTTAGTCCAAGTCATATTGGCTTTGTTTTTATATCTAATTGAAACCTGATCTCTTTTTCAGTTACCTTAACTGTTAGTGTAGTAGCAATGCCAACTTTCAGGGCTGTAGGACTCCATTTCTGAGTCTTCATTGTCACAGAGGTTCTCAAAGTTCCGGGGAAATACCGTTTATACATATATAGCTCAGTGTCTCAGAATCTAGAAATACATCTACAGCTATGGACTAAGTGTAGCTGCTATAAGGGCCTACAATCTAGGCTCCAATTTTCTTATAAATATTTTTTGAAAGAAACCTCTTTGCATATATTTTCCTTTGTTTCGGTGGCTTATTTTGCACTACTCATTAGCCCCAAGGTTCATACACGTGCCTCATGGCGTCCTTCCTTTTTATAGCTACACAGTATTCTATCATATAGATGTATGTATATATATCACAGTTTGCCTTTCAGCTTCTCAGTCATTGTACCCTTTGGTCCCTTCAATCTATTGGGCATCATGGATAATATCCAAAATAAACAAATCATGTCTTACAGTGTCCTCACTTAGTTCTACAATCAGCAGCACTCTTCGTGTTAAACAATTTTCATTGGCCCAAAGAGACAAAGAATCGATAAACACAGCCACATCCAATATCAAATAAAATCTTCCCCTACAGTAGCAAAGATTTATCAATTGCAACAAGGAACTATACTAATGCAAAATGTTAATAATAGGGTAAACTGTGGGTGAAGGGTGAGTGGGAACTCTGCACTTTCTGCATGGTTTTTCTGTAAACCTACAATTGCTCTAATTAAAAAAAAATGAGGGATATGTTAAGACATAACAAGATAAACAAAAGCTGAGGGCATTTAGACCAGCCCTACAAGAGATGCTAAAGAGACCCCTGCAGGTTTAAAGGGCGATAGACAATAGATCAAAGCTGCATGAAAAAAATAACAATCCCCGGTGAGGGTAAGGACATGGATAAATATAAATGCCATTACTAGTGTAGTTTTGATTTGTAGCTTCACTTTTTATTCCTTACAGGGTCTAAAGGCAACTGCATAAAATGAAATGAAAAGTCAGTGGTTTTGTACTCAATGTATAGACGTAATTTGTGCAAGAACTATATAAAGTTGGGGGGATGGAGGGATATAGGAACATAGTTTGCATATACTATTGAAGTTAAGTTGATATTAAAGCAAAGGACATTGTTACAGATTTAGGAAGTTAAATTTAAGTCTGATGATAACTACTAAGAAAATAATGGAGAATATGCAAGCTCATAGAGATAGAAAGTAGAGAACAAGTTCCTAGGGCTAGGAGATAACAGGCCATGGGGAGGTAATGCAAAATGAATGTGGGGTTTCTATTTGGGGAGACGGGAAGGTGGTAAGAGTACTGAAACTGTTATCTGTCATGCTTTTGTAATTAATTTTTTGCTAGAGAAATTGTAGTTTTACAAAAAATCATGCAGAATATACAGAGTTCCCATATACCTCCCCCTACACACATGCACCTTGCATTACTAATACCTTGCATTAGTGTGGTATCTTTCTTACAATTGATGAAACAAAATTATTATAATCATGCTATTAACTATTCTATAGTTACATTAGGGTTCACTGTTTGAGTTGTAAAATCCTATGGGGTTTCTTCTTAATTTTTATTCTGGTAACATATATGAAACCAGATATTTTCACTTTTAACCACATTCAAATATAAAATTCAGTGGTGTTAATTGCATTCACATGATAAAAATGATGCTACCATCACCACCATCCATTGCTAAAACTTTTCTATCACCCCAAACAGAAACTATGCCAGTCAAGCATTAACTTCCCATTTCTTACCCCCACCCTGTCCCCTGATAACCTACGTTCTAGATTCTTACTGTGAGTTTGTTTGTTCTGATTATTTAATATTAGTGAGATCATACATTTGTGCTTTTGTATCTGGCTTATTTAGCTCAGCATGATGTCCTCAAGGTTCATCCATGTTGCCGTATATATCAGAGCTGCATTCCTCTTTATGGCTGAATAATATTCCATTGTGTGTATATACCACATTTTGTTTATCTGTTGAAGGACAGTTGAGTGGTTTCAATCTTTTGGCAATTGTGAATATTGCTACTGTGAACATTTCTGTGCAAATATCTGATCTAGTCCCTGCTTTCAATTGTTTTCTAGGTTTGGGATTGCTGGGTAACATGATAATTCTGCACCTCACTTTCTGAGGAACCACCAAACTGGTTTCCACTGTGGTTGAACATTTTTACATTCCCACCAACAATGAATGAATGTTCCTATTTCTTTATGTGCTCTCCAATACATCTCGTTTTCTGTTTTTTTATTAGTTGACATTCTCTTGGTGTGCGATGATATCTCGTGGTTTTGATTTGCATTTCCCTAATAGCTAGTGATGTTGAACATCTTTTCATGTGTTTTTTTTTGGGATATCTTTTTATTGTTGAGTTGTAGGAATTATTTTAATTTTGATGAAGTCCCATTTATCTATTTCTTCTTTTCTTGTTTGTGCTTTTGGGGTCAAGTGTAAGAAACCATTGCCTAAGTTCTTCTGTTTTTTTTTTCTAGGACTTTCATACTTTGGGGTCTTACATTTAGATCTTGGATCCATTTTGAGTTAACTTTTGTATAGGGTGTGAGGTAGGTTTCCACCTTAATTTTTTTGAAATGTTTTCCCAACGTAAGTTGTTGAAGTGATTATTTTTTTCTATGTTGAGTGAACTTGGCATCCTTGTCTAAATGAATTCACATAGATGTGAGGATTTATTTCTGAACACTCAATTTGATTCCTTTGATCTGTATGCCTGTGCTTGTGCCAGTACCATGCTGTTTTGATTACTGTAGCTTTGTAATAAGTTTTAAAATTGAGTAGTTTATGTCCTCCAACTTTCTATTCATATTCAGAATGGTTTCAGTTTTTTAGGTCCTCTTATGCTTCCGTATAAATTTGATGATTGGTGTTTCCATTTCTGCAGAAAAGTTGATGGAATCTTGATAGGCAATGTGTTGAATCTGTATATCATTTTGGGTATAATTGATATCCTAATGATATTTAGCCTACCAATCCATGAACACAGTATCCTCCCATTTATTTAGGTCTTTGATTTCTTTTGTCACTGTTCTGTATTTTACCATCTATAAATCCTTCACATCTTTGGCCTCTTTTTTTTTTGGCAATTGCTAATAATACAGATATGAAAATTGGTATGCAAATACCTTTTGAATCCTCACTTTCAGTTATTTGGGGTATATACCTAGAAGTGGGATTTTCCAGGTCATATGGTAAATCTGTACTTAACTTTCTGAGGAACTGCCCAACTCTAACCATAGCAGTTACATGATTTTACATTCCCACCAACAATGAATCAGTTTTCCTATTTTTCCACATTTTCTCCAACACTTGTAATTTTCCTTGTTTTAAATAATATTCATTTTAGTGGGTTTGAAATGGTATTTCACTATTGTTTTGATTTGTATTTCCCCAATAACTAATATGATGAGGAGCATGCTTTCAAGTGCTTCATGGCCATTTATAGATCTTCTCTGGAGACATATCTATTCAAGTATTTTGCCCATTTTTAAAAACATGGTTATTTGTCTTTTTGTTGTTGAACTGAGAATTCATTATGTATGCTGAATATTAAATCCTTATCGGATATGTAGTTTCCAAATATTTTCTCCTATTCTATAGGTTGTCTTTTTACTGTCATGATAAAGTCCTTTGATACACAAAAGTTTTTAAAATTTTGATGAGGCCCTATTTATCTATTTTTCAGCTTTTGCTCTTGCTTTAGGTTTAAAGTCTGAGAAAACACTATTTAACACAAGGTCCTAAAGATGTACCATGTGTTTTCTTCTAGGAGTTCTATAGTTATCAAACTTATATTTAAGTCTTTGATCCATTTGATTTGATGTTTTTGTATAATATGAGGTAGGGGTCCACTGTCATTTTTTTCATATGGACATTCAGTTTTCCCAGCTTCGTTTGTTGAAGAGACTATTCTTTCCCAATTTAGTGAATTTGGCACCCTTGTCAAAAATCAGTTGGGGACCAAAGGGGGAAGAGTGAAATGAGACTAAGTGTCAATGGCTGAGAGATTCCAAACACAGTTGAGAGGTTATCCTGGAGGTTATTCTTATGCATTAAGTAGATATCACCTTGTTGTTCAAGATGTAGCAGAGAGGCTGGAGCGAACTGCCTGGAAATGGAGAGCTGTGTTCCAGTAGCCATGTTTCTTGATGATGATTGAACAATGATATAGCTTCCACAATGAGACTCTGTGAATGTGAAAACCTTGTGTCTGATGCTTTTAGCTACTATATCAACAGAAGAGTAGAACATATGGAATAAAAATAAATAATAGGGGGAACAAATGTTAAAATAAATTTAGTTTGAAATGCTAGTGGTAAATGAAAGCGAGGGGTAAGGGGTATGGTATGTATAATCTTTTTTTTCCTGTTATCGTTTTATTTCTTTTTCTGTTGTCTTCTCTTTTTCTAAAGCGATGCGATTTGCACTGCAATGGCTTTGTAATAGGTTTTAAGAAATTGGGAGATGTGAGTCCTCCAACTTAATTCTCTATTTCAAGAAACCTTTGGCCAGTGGGGCCCCTTACTCTTCCACATAAATTTGATGATTGGCGTTTCCATTTCTTTATGGAAGAATGTTGAAATTTTGATTGGGATTGTGTTGAATCTGTAAAGTTCTTTGGGTAGAATTGACATCTTAACAATATTTACCCTTCCAAACCATGAACACGGAATTTCCTTCCATTTATTTAGGACTTCTTTGAATTTTTGTTGGCAATGTTTTATAGTTTTCCATGTGTAAGTCCCTTTCAACTTGGTTAGATGTTTGCAGAGACTTTATTATTTTAGTTGTTAATGTAAATGGATTTTTTCTTAATTTCTCCTTCATATTATTCATTACTAGTGTATAGAATACTGCAGATTTTTACATGTTGAGCTTCTACCCTACCTATATTTCAAATTTATTAGTTGTAGTAGTTACAGTCAGGTGTCACCTTGGCCAGGTGATGTTGTTTTGGAATTAAATCGTCAGCATGTGAATGTCATGTTTGGTTGATTAATATAAGGTTGACTAAGGGGAGTGCCTTCCACAATGAATGACTTTAATTAGCTGAAGGCTTACAAGGAGGTTCAGAAGAGAGAGAAGTAGCTCAACAGAGCTCAGCAGCTCAGCAGCTCAGCACAGATTGGCACAACTCAGCTCAGAGCTCAGAGCTAATGCAGAAACATACACTTGGAGATGCAGAAAGGAATCACCCTAGGGAAAGCTGTCTGAACCCAGAAGCTAAGAGGGAAGTCCAGTAGATGCCATTGCCATGTGCCTTCTCATGTGACAGAGAAACCCAGAGGAAAACCAGCTGTCTTTCCTCCAAGGAACTATAAATCCCCTTTATAAAAGCCAGTCCATTTCTGGTGGATCAGCAAACTGAAACATTAGTTCTAATACCTTTGTTGTGGATTTTTCAGGATATTTTGTATATAGAATCATGTCATCTACAAATAGGGAAAGTTTCACATTTTCCTTTACAATTTGTATATCTATTCTTTCTTTCTTTTGTCTAGTTGTTCTAGCTAGAGCTTCCAGTTACAATGTTGAATATCTGTGGTGACAGTAGGCATCCTTGTCCAGCTCCTGATCTTAGAGGGAAAACTTTCAAACTTTCACCATTGAGTATGATTTTAGCTGTAAGGTTTTCCTATATGACCTTTATCATGTTGAGGACAGCTCCTTCTATTCTTATTTTTCTATGTGTTTTTACCAAGAAGTGATGTTGGATTTTGTCAAAAGCCTTCCCTGCATCAGTTGAGATGATCATGTGTTTTCCCCTTTGTTCTATTAAGGTGGTGTATTACATTAGTTTATTTTTCTTGCATTGAACCACGCTTGCATACCTCAGATAAATACAACTTAATCTTGATGTATAGTTCTTTTTGTGTGCTGTTGGGTTCGATTTACTAGTATTTTGTTGAGGAACTTTACTTGTATATTCCTAAGTGATATTAGTCTGTATTTTCTCTTTTTTTGTTTCCTTCTCGCTTTGGTATTAGGTGATGCTGACTTTGTAGAATGAGTTAGGGGAGTGTTCCCTCCTCTTCAATTCTTGGAAGAATTTGAGCAGGATTGGTGTTAATTATTTCTGCAATTTTTGGTAAAATTCACCTGTGGCACCATCTGGTTCTAGGCTTTCTTTGTGGGAGGTTTTTGATTACTGATTCAATCTCTTTACTAGGTATTGGTTGGTATAGATCTTCTATTTCTTCTTGAGTTAGAGTAGGTAGTTTGTGCTTTCCAACAATTTGTCTGTTTCATCTATATTATCTAATTCCTTGGAGTATATTTGTTCATATTATCCCCTTATAGTACTTTTTTATTTCTATGGGATTGGTAGTAATGTCCCCCTTTCCATTTCTTATTTTAGTTGTGTCCTCCCTTTTTATCTTTCTCATCTGGCTGAAAGTTTGCCAATTTTATTGATCTTTTCAATGAGCCAACTTTTGGTTTTGCTCATTCATTCTGGTTTTTTTTTCTTTAATCCTCTATCTCATTTATTACACTCAAATCTTCATCATTGCCTTCCTTCTGCTTGCTTTGGGTTTAGTTTCTTCTGCTTTTTCTAGATCCTCCAGTTTTGAGGTTAGGTCTGTGATTTGAAATCTTTCTTCATTTTAATATGAGCACTTATAACTCTGCATGCCTTTGCTGCATTCCCTAGGTTTTTTGCATGCTGTGTTTTCCTTTTTATTTGCCACATGAGATTTTCCTAATTACCCAGGTAATTTCTTCTTTGAACCATTGTTTTTTAAAAGACTATATTGTTTAATTTCCACATATTTGTGAACTTTCCATTTTCCCTCTGTTGTTGATTTCTAGCTTCTTTGATTTTTTATGAGAGAAGAGCTATTACATTATTTCAATATTTTTTAATTTATTGAGACTTGTTTTATGACCTAGTATATAGTCTAACCTGGAGAATGGTCCATCTACACTAGATAAAATGTGTATTTGGTGGCTGTTGAGTGAAATGTTCTATATGTTTATTAGGTCCAGTTGGCTTAGAGTGTTGTTCAAGCCTTCTGCTTCCTTCTCAATATTCTGTCTAGATGTCCTAGCCATTATTGAAAGAGGTGTATTTAAGTCTCCTAATATTAACATAGAAGCATGTGTTTCTAACCATTCAGATCTGTCAATATTTGCTTCATATATTTTGGGGCTCTGCCCTTAAGTTCATATATATTGACAATTGTTTTGTACTCTTGCTGAATTGCCCTTTAACATTATGTGATAATATTTTTGTCCCTTATAACAATTTTGACTGAAAGTCTATTTTTTCTGCTATTGATATAACTACCCCAGCTATAAATTGGTTACTATTTGCATGGTATATTTTTCCATTCTTTCACTTTCAGCCTACCTGTATCTTTGAATTCAAGGTGAGTTTCTTGCAAGCAGCATATAGTAGTGTCATGTTTTTTAAAAAATCCATTCTGGAGAGTTTAATGCACTTATATTTAAAGTAACTATTGATAATGCAGGATTTTCTTCTGCAGTTTTGTCATTTTATCTTTGTAAGTCTCATGCTTTTTTGACATTCAATTCTCCTGTCAATGCCTACATTCATATTTATATGATTTTTTTGTAATTTACCATTTTGAGTCCCTTGTCATTTTGTTTTCATATATTTTCTTTGTGGCTACCATGGGGTTAAAATTTAACATCTTAAATTTACGTTAATCTGGCTTCTCACCTTCCTCACCTCTGTCTCTGTGACAGTACCCACATGTCCTCTTACATGTGCTCTCAATGAATTTTATATCTGCTTACTCTTTGGGCAATGCCATTGAATTTTTTCTTGCAGTGTGGACAAGAACCTGGAAGCCAAAATAAGGCAACATATTTTGGTGAGCCAGCCAGGAGACATTTATCTCTGACTGAATGGTAAATCATGGCTATTGACCAAGAAGCTTGGCCGTGTGCTTTGATTTTTTCTTCTTACTTGTCTCTCTTCCCCACCTCCTTTTTCTCTCTTTCTCTATCTAAGGGCTCAACATCTGGCTCCTCCAGAACATAAACTCTGTTCACCCTCAGCCATTGGCTCCCTTCTCAGTGGGGACAGGAGCCCCATCTCCATGCAGTGCATATGCAAGGAGGCTAAGGGTAGTGGGTGGTACTGCCCTTTGGGACCTGACTGGCAGCTTCTAATGTGGAGCAGGAGTCCAATAGGAGCCAAATTGAGTCCCCATGGACTCCTCTTGTTTCTCTCTCTCTTTCTCCCCCTCTCCCTCCCTCCCTCCCTCCCTCCCTCTCTCCCTCTCTCCCTCTCTCTCTCTCTACCTACCTCGTACCTCCCTACCTCCCTACCTCCTTGGCTATAATGTGAAAGCCATTAAGCCCCTGAGTTTGCAAGCCCTCTTGATCTCCACTATGTGGTATTGCTCGGATGACTGGCTTCTCACTTTTTCTTTCTGGGTCTTTCCATCTCTTCATCTGCTACTACGTCTCAAGTCCCAGTAGTTAGCCCTCTTAAAGGTGTCACCCAGTGCAGGAAGAAGCCATTAGCTGGGAATAATCGGCTGTTGGGTGTGTGTTTACTTTCTTAAAAAAGATGTATGCCGTAAGGAACAGAGGGAGCCTTACTTCTGGCCATGTCCTGCAATATGTCCATACCTAGACCCCTCTGATTGCCTAAAAAGTGTACTAAGCCATGTTCTTAAAAGGAGCCTGATTTCCTTGCTGCATGTTCTTTACACCTAGCTTGATTGTGGCAACACCCAAGACTAGCAGCCAGGAGATCCCCTCTCTTAAGTTTCTTTGTAGCAGATCCTTTCTAGTTTCTTAGGCAGTAATTTAAGCAGTAAATTAAAAACAACAGACACCCGGGAAGATAAGTAGATTGGCTCAGCAGCTTCAGGATGTTACCAGGCCATCCATCTTCTGAGTCTTCAAGGACCCTGGGGATGCCAAGGGATAGGGGGCCTGATCCAATTGGCTCAAGGAATCAGCACTCAGAACGGCAGAACAGTGACCTGGGACAGTAGAGAAATGCGCATTTTTCTTCTCTCTTCCTTAAAAATGGGTGATGCTTCCAGTATTCCAGTTCATAGTCCATTCGGCTGCCTGCTACAAAATTAGGATGATCTTCCTACCACAGAGCTAAAAAGGGAAATCGTGTTTTCTACCACAGTACTACTTGACCACAATATCACCTAGAGGATAGCCAATGTTGGCCCATGAATAAGACAGCCAGCTATAACCCTACCTTACAATTACATCTCTGTTGTAAGAGGGAGGGGAAAAGGCAAGAAATTCCTTACTTGTAGCTTTTATGGATTTATATCTGAATAAATCCATAAGGGCTCTTGCAAATTATGTTATACCCAAGAAAACTATCAAAATTTCTTCCTCATAACTCTTCTTCATGGAAGGAAGCAAGTATTTTAAATAAATCTTCTTTCAAATAGCACACCCCCCAGAATTCTCATTTACTCTATTAAAACCCATTGTGGCTAAATATAAAGCTTCTCTTCTAAATTCTGCTTTCTTTTTTAGCCCTCAGGAAACAGGAAACTTAAAGGACAAAGATATTCCCAGGACTATTGTCCTAGACTTCCCTTAGATAGGGCAGGCCCCATATCGAGAGCATAAGTCTAGACATTTCCCTGGAAAGTATGTCCCAGGGACACCTGGCAACTTTACTCCCTGTGTACCCAAGGGATTGGGCTGGTGGAGAAAAAAAATGCCCAGCTCTGGTACTCATTGGGACACCACACAGTCACACTGGTGCTAGTGAGACGCCCCTTTTTCATTTTTCAGAGAAAATAGGAAATGCCAACAGTCAGTAAAAACCAATAAATGGGGAAATATAGCCCTCCAATGGGACTCTCAATTAACAATCTGTAAAAGACAGGGAAAGTAGTCAGAAATTCCCAATGCCCAGATATTTATACTTCTCTATCAAGACAAGGACCTGACTGGGACTTGTAATTTATATTATACCCATGTCTCAATTTCCATTAAAGGAACAATGCCTATTTATTAAAAGGCAAAGAAAATGTACCATCAAGCCAGTTAATTGTAATAAGCTAAGGGAGATCACTCAAAAGAGAAGGAAAACCCCAGCTCTGTTCCAGGGGATGCTACTAGAAGCCCAAAAAGTTACTGATGTGTGTTCCTGATGTAAAATCTGGAAAGGTCAGATTTTGCTAGGCACCCATTTCATTAGCCAGTGTGCCCCTGACATTCAGATAAAGCTGAAAAAGCTCTCCATGGGAACACAAACTCCAACTAAGAACTGATTAGAAACTGCCTTTTCTGCCTTTAACAATCGAGACAAGGCCAAGGAGGAGGAGAAGGCAGAAGAGAGGTAAGCAGAAGTGCCACTCAGGACCTACCGCCACTTGCTTGCCTAGTTGTGGGAGTTAATAGTAAAGCCAAAACTAAAACCTTCACCACCCTTCTCCTTTGTAAGCTTAGAAACATTCTAGTGTCCCATCAATTTCTCATTATTCCTGAATTTCCCAGCTCCTTCTAGAGAGAAGTTTTCTTCACTCCTTGGGGGCTACCATAGACTTGTAAATCAGGCTAGTGTTTACCCCTTGTTTGACCTACTAAATCAAGGCTCCTTAACATCCCAAGGGAAATCCTTAAGCAAATATACCCATCTGTATGGGTTGAAGACATACATGGGGAAGCCCACTAACTAGCCCATGTTGACATTCATGTCAAGTCTGGAATAGCCTTTCCCCATAAAAAAGCAACATCCCTTTAAATGGAAAAGTAAAAAGCCTCCCGCAATTACAAAAATTACTTGAAAACCAACTGCTTCTCCCATGTCCTGGTTCTCAGTTCTAGATTTTACGGATACATTTTTATATCCCTGTTCTCCTGACTCTCAATACCTATTTGCTTTTAAGTGACAAAAACCTAAAGACAATATTCCTTCCCAGCTCACTTAGTAGTGCTCCAAGAGTCTCAAAATAATCCCCATACCTTTAAAAATACCTTAGCAGCAGTCCTTACAAACTTCCGAGTATTGCAATATGTTAATCTGATGAAATAACCTGTTCCTAATATGAAAGTGAATTCTGTTTGTTGTCGTCATTCCTAACTGAATGGATATAGAAAGTTACAGCAGTATTAAGGAAGTAAATTTTATAATAAGTACTGACAACAAGCCTAAATGAATATGGAAAGTTGCAGAAGTTTTAAACCCTAGATGGATAGGGAAAGTTGCTTGCCTGCCATGCCAGAGGACCCGGGTTCGATTCCCGGTACTTGCCCATGTAAAAAAAAAAAAAAAAAGAGGTTTTAAAAAGTGAGTTTTGTTTATAATCACTGCTAACTACAAAAAGTTATAGAGGGCAGGCCATGGTGGCTCAGCAGGCAGCGTTCTCTCCTACCATGCCAGAGACCCGGGTTCGAGTCCTGGTGCCTGCCCATGCAAAAAAAAAAAAGAGTTATAAAAAGTTTATAAAGGAAATTTGGTCTACCATAACCAAAATCTGATATGTCTATTTATAATAATCTTTTAAAAAAATCTTGTGAAAAACCGCATATTCATACAAAACTAAGAGTTAGTGTTCTCTCTGTTAAAGTAATGTAAGTTGTTAGTCTGTTTTTAAGGAAAAGTTATACAAAGATTTTCTTAACCATATTAATACTCTGTCTAAAAGATTAAAATTGTATAGCATATTAAAGTAATATCCTTATTAATATTTATGTTGACCTTCTCCTTTATTTCAGAAGACAAGTCTCACTCTTAAAGGAAAACTGTTTTAAAGGATTTGTTCTCTCACCTTATAAAAGTGAGATGCTATAATAATTTAGTATATTAAATATTACAATTTCTGTCCATCTAAATTAAATTTGTATAAGTAAAATGTTATACATATATTTAAAAATTGTATAAAATTCCTAAAGACTTGACAATGTTCTCACTGTCCATGTTATAGCCTAATACTGATCTGTATGATAATCACATTTACTGTTAGTAACACTACTTTACTCTAAGGCTTCTCTAAAAAGGTATATAGGGTCAGCTATAAGTCAGAGCTTCATCTATAACAAAACGGACTTCAGAAGAGAACTAAGCCTTCCACACAAAACCAATGCTGATGCAACGATCTTCAGCCATTCTAACAGCCACTCTGGAATCCTCTCCTCTCAGCTTAAATGAAATAGCTAGGAAGTGCTGTGCCCCATCAGGCAGTGCCTATACCCTCTAGCAAGCCAGAGGCAGCTACAGAAGACAGACACTCCGTTCCTCAGCAACGATTAAGACTAAGGGATGTTAACTCACTGAGAGGGAATTTGAAACAGGCTGGAACAGGGAGAGAGGGCAGGGGAAAAAGAGCCAGGAAGGAGCCCTTGAGTAAACATGGTTAATCAAGGTGAGGAGGGCCATGTCCTGGACAGACAACCTGCCTGTGGCTACCCACTTACAGGAAACACCCAGCGGCAGCCAACCCACCTGGAGCCAAGCGACCCACCCAAATGCACTATCTACGACTGAACAAGGAAGGGGAAAGGAGAATAAGTAAAGCCGATCTAAAAAAGTAAATGGCCCCACATTGCCTGTTGCCTCTTGCCTCCCTGACCTCTCTCTTTGCAAGACTGCCCTCATATCCTCTTACATGTGTTCTCATTGAGTCATCTATCTGCTTAAAACAATTATATCAGTCTCCTCTGTTATGCTACCAACTTAACTTCAACTGCATCTGATACACAGTTCCTACTCCCCTCCATTCCTCTACTTATTATTTGTACTTGTTATTACCCCTTATGACTTTGTATGTTTTATGTTCAAAGCCATAGATTCATCGTTACTTTTTATGTGTTGGCTTTTTAGCACTTGTAAAAAGTAAGAAGTGTAGTTACATATCAAAAAATATAGTTCAATTGTACAGGCATTTATAATTATTCATGTGGTTACCTTTATGCCACTTTGATCCTCCATGTAGCTTCCTTTCCTTTCAGTCTGAAGAACTGTTTAGCATTGCTTATGGCGCAGGCCTAATTGTGATGAACTCCCTCAGGTTTTGTTTATCTAGGAATATCTTAATGTCTCCTTCATTTTTGAAAGAAAGGCTTGCCATATGTAAAATTCTTGTTTGGCAAGTGTTTCTTTCAGCAATTTAAATATTTTGTATTGCTGCTTTCTTGCCTCCATGGTTTCTTATGAAAAATTGGCACTTAATATTATTGGGATCCCCTTATATGTAACTTGCTGCTTTTCTCTATAAGCTTTCAGAACTCTCTCCTTGTCCTTGGCATTGGAGAGTTTGATCACTCTATACTTCTTTTGAGTTTATCCTGTTTGAGGTTTGATGGGATTTTTGAGTAGACATATGTACGTCTTTCATTATATTTGGGAAATTTTCCACCATTACTCCTTGGAATATTCCTTCTTCTCCTTTCTCTCTTTATTTTCCTTCCTGGACTCCCATAATGTGTATCGGTGCACTTGATAGTGCCCCACAAGTCCTTAGGCTCTCTTCACTACTTTTTTTCTTTTCTTCTGAAGCACATCCCAGCAATTATTTGTAGAACAGATTTCAGAGTTTCATATGGGTTACAATTCTACAATTTTAGGTTTTACTTCTAGCTGCTCTAGTAGTAGACTAAAGAGATATCAGTATAATGACTCAGCAATCATACTCATTTGTTAAACCCTACTGTCTCTGTATAACTCCACCATCACCTTTGATCTTTCTCCCAATTTTTAGAGGTATTTGGGCTATGCCCATTCTAACTTTTTCATGTTGGAAGGGACTGTCAATAATAAGGGGTGGGGAGATGGAACTAGTTGATGTTCTGAAAGGGGACTGGCCCCTGTTCATTTCAGGACATATGTGGTCCAAGGATCCATCTGGAGGTTGTAGGTTTCTGGAAAGTTACTCTAGTGTGTGGAACTTTTATAGAATCTCATATATTGCCCTAGGTGTTCTTTAGGATTGGCTGGAATGGTTTTGTTTGGGATTTGGCAAGTTATGATAGGTAGCAATGTCTAACTGGAGATTGCATAAGAGTGACCTCCAGAGTAGCCTCTCGACTCTGTTTGAACTATCTCAGTGACTGCTTCCTTATTTATTACACTTCTTTCCCCCCTTTTGGTCAGGATGGCATTGTTGATCCCACAGTGCCAGGGCCAGACTCATCCCTGGGATTCATATCCCATGTTGCCAGGGAGACTTTCACTCCTGGATTTCATGTCCCACATAGGGGGGATGGCAATGATTTCACTTGCAGAGTTGGGCTTAGAGAGAGGGAGGCCATATCTGAGCAACAAAAGAGGTCCTCCAGAAGTAACTCTTAGACATACATATAGGCAGGCTAAGCTTCTCTACTACCTACATAAGCTTCACAAGAGCAAACCCCAATATCAAGGGCTTGGCCTGTTGATTTGGATGTTCCTAATGTTTGACACGGTATCAGGGGTTTCCCTGGTGGTAAAGTTTAATAGTTCCATATTTTTTCTCCCATCCCTCAAGGGACTGGCCAGTACTTTTTGATTATCTGCTTAATATACTCTGGATGTATCCAGGCATTACATTAAGCTATACAGAATTAGCAGCCCTCATTCTTATTCTGGGCTCCCTGTGTTTGGATTGTTTAAATGATCTATCCAGACAGGTTGTGTTAGATTATGTGCTACAGAAAATTTAGGTTCTGGATGAAATAAACCTTTCTTCCTTTGCTCTCAGAGAATAGATGAGGTCTATATTCTAAAATATGAACAATGGCTTCCTTAACCCTGTATTCTGAATTAATCTCAGCTTTGTACTTATCTCTAAATACCAAGTTATACATATATAAAACTGCCTCCAAAAATCAAAAAATAACAATTACCACTCTGGACTAAATTTCTGCTCACTGTTTTTTTTTTTATGGAGAAAACTTCACACACATACATGCTATACATGGTGTACAATCAGTGGCTCACAATATCATCACATAGTTGTGTATTCATCACCATGATCATTTTTGGAACATTTGCATCACTCCAAAAAAAGAAAAAAAAACTCATACATACCATACTCCTTACCCCTCCCTTTCATTGACCACTAGTGTTTCCATCTACCCAATTTATTTTAACCTTTGCCCCCCCATTATTTATTTATTTATTTATAATATTTTTTATTCGTCTGTCCATACCTTGGATATAAGGGTCATCAGACACAAGGTTTTAACAATCATACAGTCACATTGTAAACATGATATCTTTATACAATTATCTTCAAGACTCTATGCTACTGGAACACAGCTCAACATTTTCAGGTACTTCCCTCTAGCCACTACAATAAACCATAAACTGAAAAGGGATATCTACATAATGCATAAGAATAAACTCCAGTATAACCTCTGGAATCTGTTTGAAATCTCTCAGCCACGGGAACTTTATTTTATCTCATTTCTCCCTTCCTCTTTTTGGTCAAGAAGACTTTCTCAATCTCTTGATGCCAAGTCCTGGCTTATCCCATGATTTTCTCTCTCTCATTGCCAGGAGATTTACACCTCTGGGAGTCATGTCCCATGTAGGAGGGAGAGCAGTGAGTTCATTTGCTGAGTTGGGTAGAGAAAGAGAGGCCACATCTTAGCAACAAAAGGTGTTCTCTGGGGGTCACTCTTAGGCCTAATTTTAAGTAGACTTAGCCTATCCTTTGCATGAATAAGTTTCACAAGGGTGAACCCCAAGATCGGGGGCTCAGCCTATTGATTTGGTTGTCCCTACTGCTTGCGAGCATATCAGAAATTCTCTAAATGGGGAAATGGAATATTTCCTCCTTTCTTCCCAGTTCTAAAAGGGGACTTTGCAAATACTTCTTTATTCACTGTCCAAATCACTCTGGGATTTATCAGGGCATCACACTAACTTCAAAATCTCATGTTCTATTCAAGATTTCATGTATTTATGGTATTCAACTAAACTGACCGTACAAGTTAAATTAGGAAATGCAATACCCAAAATATAAATTTTGCACCAAATAGACATCTCTCCCTTTAGTCTCACACAGAAATATAAGTTTTCAAATATGAATGATATCATCCTTGACCCTGCCTTCTGATATACCTTAGTCCTATCCAGATCAGCTTCATTCATATCTCTACTTGATATCGGATCACTTTTTCAACAGATCCTGTTTGGGGTACTGTTACTTTCATAGCTTCATAGCTCTAACTATGAGTCTCTGGTGTCACAAATATATCTGAAGTTTATGGGAAAAACCATGCTGTGGACAAACAGCACAGTATCTCAGAATTTAGAATTAACATTTTCACCTTCTAAATATATGTGACAGCTATAAGAGCTTACAGTCAAGGACTCTTTATAATAAGTCCCCAACTGATAATCTGTGCTTTTGACTTTAGTGCACCAAATTTTTATATTATAGTTAGTCTATGTGATTGAAGCATGATAACATTTGTCTTTTTGTTTCTGACATTTCATTCAACATACAGCTCTTAAGGTTCATTCACCTTGTTGCATGCCTCACAACTTCATTCCTTCTTTCCTCATTCCTTATTGCAGCTGCTCAGTAGGTCACTATATGTATACACCATAGTTCCCTGTTCTATTGCTCAGTCTTTGTACCCTTAGGCCACCTCCATTCATTGTGGATCAGGAGCACTACCTCCAGAAGCACCAGTGTGCAAAAGTCCATTCATTTCCCCACACTCAGTTCCTCCAGGTATGTACTGAGCAACAGGGTTTCAGGATCATATGGCAACCCCACCCCTAGCCTCCTATGGAACCACCACACTGTCCTCCAAGGGGCTGCACCTATCATTTCCCTACCAACAGTGAATAGGTACATCTCTTTCTCTACATTCTTCTCCAGCACTTGTTTCTATCTGTTCATTTTAAACAGTTTTATTCACACATCACACAGTCCAACCTAAGTGTATAGACATGCCTTTGCCACCACACTCTATCTGAAGACATTTCTTTTTCTTCCAGAAAGAATCCATACCCCTTTCCTAATCTCCCTGTCTGATGGCATTTACTTTTGGCATAATGCCTTTGTTATATTAAATGGAAGCATATTACAATGTCACTGTTGACTATAAACCCTAGCTTACATTGATTGTACTTTTTCCCATATCCCACCCATATTCAACACCCTGCAATATTGACATTCATTTGTTCTCCCTCCTGCAGAAACATTTTTTAATTTGTACATTTAATCACCATTGTTGTCCTGTCTAGGCATTCCAAAATTATACTGTCTCAGTCTTTATCCTTTATCTTTCCTTCTGGTTTCATGCATACTCCAAGCCTTTCTCCCTCAATCATATTCACATTCAGCTTCATTCAGTGTACTTATATTCTTCTGATATAATCAAGTCGCATTGTCCTATCCATTTTTGAATTTTTACAATAAGTCCTGTCATACAATCTGTATATCTGTATTTCTTTAGTACCAATTGCCCAATGTCTACCCTATTTCTATCTCCTGATAACCTGTGCTCTTAACTTAAATTTGCCAAGTTCACTCATTAATGTCAGTTCATATTAGTGAGATCATACAGTATTTGTCCATTTGTTTCTGGCTAATTTCATTCAGCATAATCTCCTCACAGTCCATCCACATTGTTACATGCTTCGTGACTTTATTCTGTCTTACAGCTGTGAATATTCCATAGTATATATTTACCACAGCTTGTTTAGCCACTCATCTGTTGATGGACATTTGGGCTGTTTCCATCTCTTGGCAATTGTAAATAATGCTGCTGTAAACATTGGTGTGCAAATGTCTGTTTGTTTCCTTGCCCTCACGTCCTTTGAGTAGATATCTAGCAATGGGATTGCTGGATCATATGGCAGTTCTATACTTGGCTTCCTAAGGAACTGCCAAACTGCCTTTCAGAGTGGTTGAACCATTTTACATTCCCACCAACAGTGAATAAGTGTGCTTTTTACTGCACTTCCTTTCCTGTACTACTTGTTTTCTGTTTTGTTTTGTTTTTTTTATAATGGCCATTCTAGTGGGTGTCAGATGATATCTCATTGTGGCTTTGATTTGCATTTCCCTAATAACTAGTGAAGTTGAGCATGTTTACAAGTGCCTTTTAACCATTTGTATTTCCTCTTCTGAGAAGTGTCTGTTCATGTCTTTTGCCCATTTTTTAATTGACTGCTTTTTGTCCTCTTGTCATTCAGTTGAAGAAATTCCATATATTCTGGATACTAAACCCTTATCTGATATGTGGTTTCTGAATATTGTCTCCCATTGCATAGTCTGCATATTTACTTTTTTGACAAAGTTCCTTGATGCACACAAGTGTTTAATTTTGAGGAGTTCCCATTTATCTATTTCTTTCTTCAGTGCTCATGATTTGGGTGTAAGATCTAGGAAACCGCCTCCTAATACACATTTGTTCTAGTTTGCTAGCTGCTGGAATGCAATATACCAGAAACGGAAAGGCTTTTAACAAGGGGAATTTAATGAGTTGCTAGTTTACAGTTCTAAGGCCGAGAATTAAAACAAGTCTATAGAAAAGTCCAATCAAAGGCATCCAGGGAAAGATACCTTGGTTCAAGAAGGCCGATGAAGTTCAGGGTTTCTCTCTCATCTGGAAAGGCACGTGGCGAACACAGTCAGGGCTTCTCTCTCAGCTGGAAGGGCACATGGCGAATATGGCATCATCTGCTAGCTTACTGTCCTGGCTTCTGGTTTCATGAAGCTCCCCGGGAGGCATTTTCCTTCTTCATCTCCAATGGACTCTCCACTTCGTGGTGCTGCAGCATTCTCTGCTCTCTCTCTGAGTCTCTCTGAATCTCCAAAATGTTTCCTCTTTTATAGGACTTCAGAAACTAATCAAGACCCAGTCAAATGGGTGGAGACATGTCATCCCCTAATCCAGTTTAACAACCATTCTTAACTAAATCTCATCAATCAGGGAGATGATCTTATTACAGTTTCAAATATACAGTACTGAATAGGGATTATTCTACCTTTAAGAAATGAGATTTATATTAAAACATGGCTTTTCTTAGGGGGCATACTTCCTTTCAAACCAGCACAACATTTTATAAGATATTTCCTGAAATTTTCTTCTAAAAGTTTTCTGGTATTAGCTCTAATGTTTAGGTCTTTGATCCATTTTGAGTTAATTTTGATATAGGGTGTGAGATATGGATCCTCTTTCATTCCTTTGCATGTGGATATCCTGTTCTCCAAGCACCATTTATTGAAGAGGCTGCTCTGTCCCAGGTGAATTGGCTTGACTGCCTTATCAAAAATCAATTCTCTTGACATCGAGGGGTAAAAGTCTCTCTGGAAACGTGGGAGATGACTCCCAGGGATGAGTCTGGCCCTGGCATTGTGAGATCAATAATGTCATTCTGACCAAAAAGGGGGAAAGTAGTATAACAAATAAGATATAAATATCTGAGAGAGTTCACATAGAGTCAAGAGGCTACTCTGGAGGTTGCTCTTACACAAACATCAGTTAGACATAGCTATCTTAACTTACCAATTCCCAACCAAAACCATTCCAGCCAATCCTAAAGAACACTTAGGGCAATATATAAAATTCTACAAGTGTTCTATGCACTAGGGTAACTTTACAGAAACCTACAACCTCCAGATTTTACCAGGATCAAATAAGTCCTGAAATGTAGAGGGGCCAGCCTTTGCAGAACATCAGCTATTTCCATCTCCCTACCCCTTATTATTGACAGCCTTTCAAACATGAAAAAGGTAGAATGTGCATAGCCCAAATACCCCTAAAGAGTGGGAGAAAGATCAAAGGTGATGGTGGAATTATACAGAGAAAATAGGGTTTAACAAACGAATATGATATCATTAAGTTGCTTATTTCTTCTAGTCTCCAGTACTTAGAGCAGCTAGGATTAAAACCTGAAATTGTGGCATTGTAACCCATACCAAACTCTGAAATCTGTTCTACAACTAACTGTGCTGTGCTTTTAAAACTTATTGCTTTTTTGTATATGTTATTTTTCACAGAAAAGAAAAAAATGATGATAAAAAATATAAATTCCTTCTAGCCTCTGGTGTTCTGGAGCAGCTAGGAGGAAATATCTGAGATGGTGGTATCATACCCCAAGATAAACTCTGGGATCTGTCCTGTAACTACTTGTTGAAGAGTGCTTTGAAAACCACAGCTTTTCTCTTTCTTTGCTTTCTGTTTCTGTTATATTATACAATAAAAATGTTTTTAAAAAATCAATTGTTCACACAAGGAGAAAAACTTAATTTCTCCTTATTGAGAGAAATTAAATGCAAGGAATACAATTTTGTCAAGTAGCGTTGAACTTTGAGAATTCGAAACTACTGTGAAGTCTTTTTTTGTTTTTCTCCCCCCGAGGAGTAAGGCCATCCCACTGAGAATGCATGTCCTAGGATAAGATAGGATAGGTTAGGATAATAAAAATCTGAGAATTTTTTAAATAGGCATTCGGTGTGAGTCAACAAAGAGATACAAATGCTAAAAGAGGTAACACAGTCATGGGCTGTATCAGTCACAGTGATGAAGATGGAAGTAGTGGGAACTCGTACTTTGTGTTGGTGAGACTTCTGGAGTTTTGAGTTCATTTCTAGGCAGCAGATCATCAGTGAGGTTCTGACAAGCTGCTTGCTTGTTGTGGAGGCTTGCCTGGGTAAGATCACATAAGGAGCCAAATCGTAGAGGAGAAACTCATAGGAATCAGGTCATTTATCTGGAAAAAAAAGAAATATGCAATGAACAGATAATTATATTCAAATGTTTAAAGAAGGAGAAGAGGGAGGAAATGTGACTCAAGAATCTTACCCAAAACAAGGCTAGATCAGTAAGAAGACGATATTATTAGGTATGCAAGGACCCAAAAGAAGATGCAAACCAGCTTTCCAGAATAAATTGCTTGTCAGTGTATTCTAACAATTTAATCCTAAATTCAATGTGGTATCCTGGATTGCATCCTGGAATGAAAAAGGATATTAGTGAAAAACTAGGGAAATCCAATATACTATACTATACTACACTTTAGTCAGTGTATGGTAACAGTATTGATTTCTTAGTTTTGATAAATGTACCTTGGTATTATGTACAATTGTAAAATGTGGAAACAAAATATTCAGTGGCATTGAAGTTCTTAAATTATGGCACACTTCTGTGACTAAATATCTTGAAACAAAAAAAAATTAATTGTCCGCAGATGAGAGGGTATATATCTGAACACTCTATTCAATTCCTTTGGTCGATATATTTAACTTTATGCCAGTACAATGCTGTTTTGACCACTGTAGCTTTGTAACATGCTTTAAAGTCAGGTAGTGTGAGACCTTCCATTTCATTTTTCTTTCTCAAGATATTTTTAGCTATTCATGACACCCTGCACTTCAAAAAAAAAATGCGTTATTGTTTTTTCTATTTCTGCAAAGTAAGTTTTGGGAATTTTAATTGCTATTGCAATGAACTTATAAAACAATCTGAGTGGAGTTGACATCTTAACTATATTTAGTCTTCCAATCCATGAACACGGTATGTCCTTCCATTTATTTAGGTCTTCCATGATGACTTTTAGCAATTTCTTGTAGTTTTCTGTTTATGGGTCTTCTGTATACTCAGCTAAGTTTATTCCTAAACATTTGAGTCTTTTGGTTGCTATTGTAAATGGAAATTTTTTGTTAATTTCCTCTTCACATTGCTCATTACTAGTATATAGAAATGCTACTGGTTGTAGGGTATTGATTTTGTACCTTGCCACTTTTCTCTACTCATTTATTAGCTCTAGTAGCTTTGCTATGGACTTTTTGGGATTTTTGTCATGTGGTATATCATCTGCAAACAGTGAGAGTTCTACTTCTTCCTTTCTGATTTGGATGCATTTTATTTCTTTTTCTTATCTAATTGCTCTGGCTAGAACTTTCAGTGCAATGTTGAATAACAATGGTGATAGTAGGCATCCTTGTCTTTGGCTGATCTTAGGGAGAAAGCTTTCAGTCTTTTCCCATGGAGGAGGATGATGTTAGTTGTGGGTTTTTCATATATTCCCATTATCATGTTGAGGAAGTTCCCTTCTATTCCTATCCTTTGAAGTATTTTCATCAAGAAGGGATGTTGAATTTTGTCAAATGCCTTTTCTGCATCAACTGAGATGATCATGTTTTTTTTTCTGCTTTGATTTGTTCATATGATGTATTACATTAATTGATTTTCTTATGTTGAACTATCCTTGTATAACTGGAATAAATCCCACTTGGTCATGGTGTATAATTATTTTAATGTGCTCCTGGATTCAATTTGCAAGAATTTTGTTGAGAATTTTTGCATCTATATTCATTAGAGGGATTGGTCTGTAATTTTCTTTTCTTGAAGTATTTTTATCTGGCATTATGAGGGTGATGTTGGCTTCATAGAATGAGTTAGGTAGCTTTCCCTCCTCTTCAACTTTTCTGAAGAGTTTGAGCAAGATTGGTACTAATTCTTTCTTGAATGCTTGGTAGAATTCATATGTGAAGCTATCTCATCCTGGACTTTTGTGTTTTTTCTTTTTTTGTGAGCTTCTTGATGACTGATTCAATCTCTTTACTTGTGATTGGTTTGTTTAGGTCATCTATTTCTTCTAAAGTCAATGTTGGTCATTCATGCCTTTCTAGGAAGCTGACCATTTCATCTATGTTGTCTAGTTTATTAGCATATAGTTGCTCATAGTAGCCTCTCATTACCTCTTGTATTTTTGTGGGGTCACTTGTTATATCACTCTTCCACTTCTAATTTTTATTATTTGCATACTCTCTTTCTTTCTTTTTGTCAACCTAACGAAGGATCCATCAATTGTATTGATTTTTTTAAAGAACCACCTCTGCTTTTGTCGATTTTCTCAACTGTGTTCATGTTCTCATTATTTATGCTCTAATCTTCATTATTTCTTTCCTTTTATTTGCTCTGGGGTTAGTTTGCTGTACTTTCTCGAGTTCTTCCAAGTGAACCATTAATTCCTCAATTTTTGCTCTTCCTTCTTGTTCTAGTTTGCTAGCTGATGGAATGCAATATACCAGAAACAGAATGGCTTTTAAAAAGGGGAATTTAATCAGTTGCTAGTTTACAGTTCCAAGGCTGAGAAAATGTCCCAATTAAAACAGGTCTATAGAAATGTCCAATCTAAGGCATCCAGGGAAAGATGCCTTGGTTCAAGAAGGCCGATAAAGTTCAGGGTTTCTCTCTCAAGTGAGAAGGCACATGGTGAACACAGTCATAGTTTCTCTCTCATCTGGAAAGGTTCCTCTCTCATCTGGAAGGGCACATGGTGAACATGGCATCATCTGCTAGCTTCTTCTCCTGGCTTCCTGTTTCATGAAGCTCCCCGGGAGACATTTTCCTTCTTCATCTCCAAAGGTTACTGGCTGGTAGACTCTGCTTCTCCTGGCTATGTCATTCTGCTCTGGTCTCTCTGAATCTATTTTATTCTCCCTTTTTTATAGGACTCCAGAAACTTATCAAGACCCACCCAAATGGGTGGATACATGTCGTCACCTAATCCAGCTTAACAACCACTCTTGATTAAATCATATCTACAGGGAGATGATCTGATTACAGTTTCAAACATACAGTATTGAATAGGGATTATTCTACCTTTATGAAATGGGATTTTGATGAAAACATGGCTTTTCTAGGGTACATATATCCTTTCAAACCAGCACACTTCTTTTTTAAAAATGGGCAATTATGGCAATAAATTTACCTCTCAGCACTGCCTTTGCTGCATTTCATGAATTTTGATATTTTGTGTTTTCATTTTCATTTACCTCAAGATATTTACTGATTTGTCTTGTCATTTCTTCCTTGACCCACTGATTGTTTAAGAGTGTGTTGTTTACCCTCCATATATTTCTGAATTTTCTGGCCCTCTACCTATTATTGATTTCCAACTTCATTCCATTATGATTTAAGAAAGTGCTTTGTATGACTGCAATCTCTTTAAATTTATTGAGAATTGCTTTGTGACCATTCTCATATGGTCTATCCTTGAGAATAATCCATGAGCACTTGAGGAAAAGGTGTATCCTACTGTTGTGGAGTATAATGTTCTATAAATGTCTGTGTAGTTCATTTATTTTATTATTTATATATTATTCAAATTCTCTGTGTCTTTATTGATCCGCTGTCTAGATGTACTATGCATTGATGAGAGTGGGGAACTGAAGTCTCCAACTTATATGGTAAAGCTATCTATTTCTCCCTTCAGTGTTGTCAGTATTTTGGAGCACTTTGGCTTGGTGCATAAATATTTATGATTGTTATGTCTTGTTGTTGAATTGTTCTTTTTATTGATACATAGTGTCCTTCTTTGTCTCTTTCAGTTTTTTTACATTTGAGGTCTAATTTTTCAATATTTGTGTAGCTACTCCTGTTCTTTTCTGATTGTTGATTGCATGAAATATTTTTTCCAATCTTCCACTTTCAACCTATTTTTGTCCTTGAGTCTAAAATGAGACTCCTGTAGACAGTGTATAGATGGATCCTGTTTTTTAATCCTTTCTTCCAGTCTGTGTCTTTTGATTGGAGAGTTTAATCCATTAACATTTAGTGTTATTACTGTAAAGAGAGTACATTCTTCTACCATTTTGACTTTTGCATTTTATATATCTAATTTTTTTCTCTTTTTATCTTTGCTGGTAGTTTTCATTTCTACACTCTTCTCCAGACCTCTCTCTTCTGCCTTTTCCTATCTGCCTGTAGTGCTCCCTTTAGTATTTCTTGCGGAGCCTGGCTCATGGTCACAAATTCTCTCAGTGATTGTCTGAAAATGTTTTAATCTCCCCTTCATTTTTGAAGGACAATTTTGCTGGATATAGAATTGTTGGTTGGCAATTTTTCTCTTTTAGAATCTTAAATATATCATACCACTGTTTTCTCACCTCCATGGTTCCTGCTGAGAAAGCCACACAAAGTCTTACTGGGCTTCCCTTATATGTGGTGGATTGCATTTCTCTTGCTGCTTTCAAAATTTTCTCTTCCTCTTTGACATCTAATAATCTGATTAGTAAATGTCTTGGAGTATTTCTATTTGGATCTGTTCTGTTTGGGATATGCTGTACTTCTTGGATCTGTAATCTTATGTCTTTCATAAGAGATTGGAAATTTTCAAAGATTATTTCTTCCATTAGTCTTTCTCCTCCTTTTCCCTTCTGTTCTCCTTCTGGGATACCCAGAAAAATGTATATTCATGTGCATCATGTTGTCATTCAATTTCCTGAGCCCTTGCTCATATTTTTCCATTCTTTTCCCTATATTTTCTTTTGTATGTCAGATTTCAGATGTCCAGTCCTCTACTTCACTAATCATTTCTTCTGCCTGTTCAAATCTATCATTGTAGGTTTCCATTTTTTTTTATCTCTGCTACTGTACCTTTCATTCCCATAAGTCCTGTGATTTGCTTTTTTTTTTTTTGAACTTTTGATTTCTTCTTTTTGTCTGCCCAATGCCTTCTTTATATCCTCCCTCAGCTCACTGATGTCTTTTTGAACATCCTGAATTAGTTGTTTCAGCTCTGGTATCTCATTTGAATTGTTGCTTTGTTCCTTTGACTGGGCCATATCTTCAGTTTTCCCAGTATGACTTTATTTTTTGCTGGCTGGGCCATATCTTCAATTTTCTTAGTATGACTTTATTTTTTGCTGGCATGTAGACTTTTGATTTCCTTAATTAGTTTATCCTGGAGATTGTTTTCATTCTTTTACCTAGGATTTTCTTGCTGCATGGCTTTGTTCTCTACCTCTTCTTTGACATTCAGTTCAACTTATTCCAGACTTCTAGCATAGGTTCTGTTTAACTGATCAGAATTTTTTGGTTCTTGTTTTCCTGCTTTTTTCCCTGCCAATATACAGCCTTTTTATTGTGGAGGGTCTCCTCTGATATTACAGACACCAGTCAGATTTTCCCAGACCAGATTGGCCCATGTCTCAGGAGGTAAGTATCACCAGCATCAGTTTTCCCTGAGAGTGAGACCCAGCAGGTTGTCTGACTTTCCTAAGAAGCCTCTAGACTCTGTGCTTTTCCTATCCTGCCAACATGTGGTACTTGTCTTCCCATGACTTCCCACCAGCTTAAAGTGATTTGGTGCCTTTTATTTCAGCAGACTCTCCCTGCTGGGGGTGTGGCTGAGACAGAGGTGAGGTTGTATATTGGTTTTAATTGCTTCAGTTTTCCAATCCCTGGGGCCTTAATTCCTTGAGGGAGGGATTCCACTTGAATTGGGCCCCACCTTTCTCTTGGGGAAGGTACAGCCTTTAGGGAATTAACTCCTTTCATCTGAATGACTTCCAGTTCTATCTAGTGAGCTGTTAAGTAGTAGAAGAAAAGAAAAGAAAAAACCTTTTCAGAGCAGAATCCTCCCACTCCTCAGATTTGTAAATCAAGAGCTTAAGTTGGTATGTGGCTCTATGTATATCTATCCTCTACGTGCTCCCGTTTTTTAGGGTCCAGCCCTCCAGTATTTTGTGCTGACTCAAAAAGTCTGATTTTTTTTCCCTCTCTGCTAGGGTATAAACTCCTAGTTCTTTTAGTGCTTATTATAGGTTTATCTGTGCTTGGGGCCTATTTTCAGTAGTCATTTGTCAATTAATTCTGCACTCAGAGCTTGGTTAAGCTAAGTTCTTGCTGCCAGTAAAATCTTTTTTCTTTCCCCTCAGGGAACCAGCCTGCTGTTCCCATGGGGGAGGGGCACCAGCCTCTGTGTCTTGGGGGACTTATAGTTCTGTGTGTGGTCTCAAGTGTTCCACCTGATCCAGACTGGTGTATGCTGTGTGTCTGGTCACTGATGTAGCCTCAGTAGTTGTTCTGTAATGTTTCTGGCTATTTACTAGCTGCTCTGGAGGATGAACTAAATTCCACACCTCACTAAGTCGCAATCTTGTCCCCTGTTCATTATTTTTTATTGCTTTTTCTTTCTGTTCCTAAATCTCAAACATTTCAGTTTTCTTGTCTTCGTGATCACTAATTCTTTCTGCCAACTTCAGTCTGCTGTTGAAACCCTATAGGGCATTTTCATTTCACTTACTGTGTTCTTCAACTCCAGTATTTCTGTTTGGTTCCTATTTAATAACTCAATGAAATTCTTATACTGTTCATTGATTGTTTTCCTTAAACCCTTTAGTTTTTCCTTTGTGTTTCCCTTTACCTCCATGAGCATTCTGATAACTTTTAAAACTTCCTGACCAGGAAGTCCAAGATCTGGTCATTGATGATTTCTTTGTTGTTATCTTGTTCCCTTGAATGAGCCATCATTTCCAATTTCTGTGCTTGTCTTGTAATCTTTCATTGCACAGCATACATTTTAATATCTTAAGATGTTAACTCTGGGATATAGTAACTGAGCTCTCTGTTCCTTAAATTTATATCTTCATTTTTCACATAAGTATTGTGCTGGTTTGAAATGATTGTGTACCCTAGAAAAGCCATGTTTTAATCCTGATCCAATCTTGTGGAGACAGCTTCTTTTAATCCCTATTCAGTTCTGTAGGCAGGGAACTTGATTACATTATCTGTGCAGAGATGTGACCTGCCCAATTGTGAGTAATAACCTTTGATTAGGGGGAGATATGACTCTACCCATTCCAGGTGGGTCTTGATTAGTTTACTGGAATTCTTTAAGAGAGTAAGCATTTTGGAAAAGGCTTGAGATTCTGAGAGAGCAGCACCATGACAGAGTGATGAGAATCAAGAGAGCCCATGTAGCCATAGTCTTTGGAGATGAAGAAGAAAAATACCCCTGAGGGAGCTTCAAGAAACAAGAATCTTAGAGAGAAAGCTAGCAAATGTTGCCCTGTCCACCATGTGCCTTTCCAGTCGAGAGAAACCTTGAACGTCATTAGCCTTCTTGAACCAAGGTATCTTTCCGTGGATGCCTTAAGTTGGGCATTTCTGTAGCCTTACTTTAATTTGAACATTTTCACAGCTTTAGTACTGTAAACTTGCAACTTATCATATCCCCCTTTTAAAAAGCCATTTCATTTCTGGTATATAGCATTCCAGCAGCTAGCAAACTGGAACAGATTATGGTAGGAGAAGTGGGCTACTGCTGAGGTTTACAAATACCAAACATGTTGGAACAGCTTTCTAAATGGATAAGGGCAAGATTCTGGAAGCATTGTGAGGAGCTTGTTAGAGAAGGCCTAGAATGCTTTGAAGAGACTCTGGGTAGAAATGTGGACTCTAAAGATACCTCTGATAAGGCTCTGGACAGAAATGAGGCTTGTGTTACTGCAAACTGGAAGGAAGGAAATCCTTGTTTTAAAACGGCAGATAAACTGGCAAATTTGACTGGTGGCTTTGGCTGGAAGGCAGATTTTAAAAGCCATGAACTTGGATACTTAGCAGAAGAGATTTCCAAATTAAATGTGGAAAGTGCAGTCTGGTTTCTCCTTAAGCTTATAGTGAGATGTGATAGGAAAGAGATAAGCTGAAAACTTGACTCTTGGGTACAAAGAAACCAGAAATTGGTGTTCTGGAAAATGCTGGGCTTCCAGGAAGGGAGACCCCAGAGAATAGTGTCCTACGTGAGGATTTAACCAAATGTGGAACCAGTCAGCCATTTCAGAGAAAGCCATGATTGAAAATGAAGTTATCCAGGAAGGCTTTGTGGAAACTCCTGCTTTCTGATGGATACAATACTTTCTTACTGCATAGAAAGCCAGCAAGAGTGCTATGGGATCTGTATAAATGGAACCCCTGCCAGTCTTGACTCGGGGGCTCAGAAAAGAGAAAAAATGAAGGTAAAATGCCTTCAGAGGCAGAACCATGGAGGCTAAGGTCTAAAGTCAAGAAGCCTTGGGCTAGGAGAGCAAACCCACCCAAGTACTTGGAGAGGGTGAGTTTACCCTGAAGGCAGAAGATGGTCCTTCCAGCTCATTGCAGTGGAAGAGTTGTGCTGCCTCAGGCCTTGGAGAGTGTGGAGCACATTCCTTGGGGTTTGGGGAGATCCTGGCTGCTACCACATGGAGAGGATGAGCATATACCCTGGAGATGGCAGAGAACCCAGGTGCCTTGATGCTTGCAGAGGGTAGAGCTGAGAAAAAAGTAGTCTCCCCAATGTCCCCCAAGGTTGTATTCAGGGAGGGGTGGGCTGCTGCATAGGTCATTGGAAAGGGTAGGACTGCCGCTTTCTAAAGCCCCCAAGATAAATGACTCTCAGACTTTGAAATCCAATGGACTTTGCCCTGCAGGTTTTCAAAACTGCTTGGATCCAGTGACCCCTGTGTTGCTTCCAGTTTCTCCCTATGGAAATGAATGTATGTATCCTATGACTGTCCTTCCTTTGTATGTTGGCAGCAAATGACTTGTTCTGAGTTTTACAGGTCCAGAGACAGAATTTTGCCTTAGGACAGACTATGCCTATAACTCACTGATGAGAGTTTGTACTGGTTTTTACTTTCTATTGTATTTGTACTGTTACTGAAATGGTTTAAGGATTCCTGATATTGTTTGTGATGCAGTGAATGTGTTTTGTATATGGGAAAAACATGTCTCTTTTAGGGTCCAGAGGGTGGAATGTGATGGTTTGAAAGGATTATATACCCTCAAAAAGCCATATCTTAATACTGATCCCATCATGTGGAGGTAGCCTTTTCTTTAAATCCCTAATCTGCACTTTAGGTTGCAGGCTTGATTAGCTTATTGCCATGGAGTTTTGACTTGCCCAATTATGGGTATTAATTAGAGGGAGATGTGACTCCACCCATTCCAGGTTGGTCTTGATTAGTTTATTAGAATCCTTTAAAAGAGGAAGCATTTTGGAGAAAGGTAGAAAATGATGAAAGAGCCACAAGAATCACAGAGCCCACACAGCCAGAGACCTTTGGAGATCAAGAAGGAAAACCTTGGGGAGCTTCATAAAGCAAGAAGCTTGGAGAGAAAGCTAGCAGATGCTGTCATGTTCACCATGTGCCTTTCCAGTTGAGAGAGAAACTCTGAACTTCATTGGCCTTTCTTGAGTGAAGGTAACCTCTTGTTGGTGCCTTAATTTGGACATTTTTATAGACTTGCTTTAATTGGGACATTTTCACAGCCTTAGAACTGTAAATTTGCAACTTAATAAATTCTGCCTTTTTAAATGCCGTTCCGTTTCTGGTATATTGTATTCCAGCAGCCAGCAAAGTATTTTCGGCTATAAATTTCTTTCTGGGCTCTCTCTTCACTGTGTCCCATTAAGTTTTGGTATGTTTTGCTCTCATTTTCATTCGTATCAAGGTGTAGCCTCATTTCCTTTGTAATGTCTTCTGTGACCACTGGTTGTTTAAAAGTGTATTGTTATATGGATTTTCCAATTCTTTCTTTTATTAATTTCAAGCTGCATTCCACTGTGCTTAGAGAAAGTGCTTAGTATAGTTTCAATATTTATAAATTTTTTGAGACTTTTACTGTGACCTAATAATGTGGTGTATCCTGGAGAATATTCCATGTATACTGCAGAAAGCTGCCTATTCTCTTATTTTTAGATGTAGTGTTCTCTATATGTCTATTCATTTTTGGTATTGCTAAAGTTCTCCATTTCTTTATTTATCACCTGTATAGATGTTCTATCCTTTGATGAAAGTGGAATATTGATCTCCCCAACTATTTTTATAAAGGTGTCCATTTCTCCCTTTAGTTTTGTCAATGTTTGCCACATGTATTTTGAGGCACTTGATCAGGTACAGAAATGTTTATGGTTCTTATTTCTTTTTGGTAGATTAACACTTTTATTAATATGTTTTTTCTTCTTTATCCTTGTAACAGTTTTTGTCTTTAAGTCTATTCTGTCTGATATTAGTATAGGTATACCAGCTCTCTTTTGGTTATTATTTGCATGGAATACTTTTTTCCATCCTTTTACTCCAAATTGTTTTTGTCTTTGGGTCTAAGATCAGTCTCTTGCAAACAACATATACTTGGAGCATGCTTTTTTATCCACTCTGCCAATCAGTGTCTTGATTGGATGTTTAACCTTTTAACATTCAGTGAAATTACTGATAAAGCCGAACTCACTTCAACCATTATGTCCTTTGTTTCTTATATAATTATCCCCTCTTTTTCTTTTTTTTATTAATTTTTAATTTTTAAAAAATATATAACAACACAAACACAAACATTTTTAACATATGATCATTCCATTCTACATATATAATCAGTAATTCACATTATCATCACATACTTCCATATTCATTATCATGATCATTTCTAATAGAACCAACTTCTGGTATTGTTGATTTTCTCAATTGTTTTCATGTTCTCAGTTTCATTTATTTCTGCTCTAATCTTCATTATTTCTTTGCCTTTTGCTTTCTTTGGGGTTAGTTTGCTATTCTTTCTCTACTTCTTCCAAGTGGACAGTTAATTCCTCGATTTTTGCCCTTTCTTCTTTTTTAATATAGGCATTTAGGGCAATACATTTCCCTCTTAGCACTGCCTTTGCTGCATCCCATAAATTTTGATATGTTGTGCTTTCATTTTCATTTGCCTCGAGATATTTACTGATTTCTGTTGTAATTTCTTCCTTGACCCACTGGTTGTTTAAGAGTGTGTTGTTGAGCCTCCATATATTTGTGAATTTTCCGGCACTCTGCCTATTTTTGATTTCCAGCTTCTTTCCTTTATGATCTGAGAAAGTATTTTATATGATTTCAATCTTTCTAAGTTTACTGAGACTTGCTTTGTGACCCAGCATATGGTCTATCCTTGAGAATGATCCATGAGCACTTGAGAAGAAGGTGTATCCTGCTGTTGTGGGTTGTAATGTTCTATAAATGTCTCTTAAGTCTAGTTCATTTATTGTATTATTCAAGTTCTCTGTTTCTTTATTGATCTTCTGTCTAGATGTTCTGTCCATTGATAAGAGTGGGAAATTGAAGTCTCCAACTACTATGGTTGATGTGTCTTATTTCTCTTTTCAGTGTTTTCCTCATGTATTTTTGGAGCATTCTGGCTCGGTGCATAAATGTTGATGATTGTTATGTCTTCTTGTTGAAGTGTTCCTTTTATTAAAACATAGTGTCCTACTTTGTTTCTTTTAACTGTTTTATATTTGAAGTTGTTGGATATTAGTAGAGCTACTCCTGCTCTTTTCTGATCGTTGTTTGCGTGAAATATCTTTTCCCAACCTTTCTCTTTCAACCTATGTTTATCCTTGGGTCTAAGATGTGTTTCCTGTAGAAAGCATATAGATGGGTCTTTTTTTTTATTGTTCATGAATGTGTTAAATTCTTCCTCATTTTCAAAGCACAGTTTTGCTGGATAAAGGATTTGGGGCTGGAATTTTTCTCTGTCAGTATCTTAAATGTATCATTCTACTGCCTTCTCACATCCATGATTTCTGATGAGAAATCAACACTTAGTCTTTTTTGGTTTGCTGTATGACGGGGTCAAATTTCATTATTATTCCATATAATTATCTAATTTTTGCAGCACCGTTTGTTGAATTTTTTTGTTTGTTTGTTTGCTTGTTTGTTTTTGGGGGGGAAGTGCATGGGCCGGGAATCGAACCTGGGTCTCCTGCATGGCAGGCCACAATTTTACCACTGAACTACCCTCGTGCCCCCCCAACACTTAGTCTTATTGAAGCTACCTGATATGTGCTGAATTGCTTTTCTCTTGCTTCTTTCAGAATTCTCTCTTTATCTGTTGCACCTGACCTTTTGACTAGTACATGTCTTCAAGTAGTTCTATTAAGGTTTTTCCTGTTCAACATTCATTGAAATTATTGGACATGTGTTTTTATGTCTTTCATAAGAGATTGGAGATTTTTGACCATTATTTCTTCAAGTATTCTTTCTATCCCTTTTTCTTTTTCTTCTTCTGAGATTCCCATAATGCATATGTTGGTTTGCTTCAGGTTGCTGCATAAGTCTCTTATACTCTGATAACTATTTAAAAATTATTTTCTGTTATTCCAGCTATATGATTTCAATGGTCCTGTTTCTATGTCATTGATTTTTTTCCTTCTGTCCAAATATGCAGTTGAATGCCTCTGCTGTATTTTTCATCTCCATTATTGCATTTTTCTTCCCCATAAGTTCAATTATTTTCCTTTGTAAACTTTCTAATTCTTCTCTTTGTTTACACGTCTTCTTACTGTCCTTTAGCTCTATATCCTTATCCATATTTTCCTTTAGCTCTTTGAGTTGAATTAGGAGATTTGACTGAGTGTCCTTGATTAATATTTTCAATGTCTGTGTTTCCTCTGAAATTTTAATTTGTTCCTATGAAATTTGTGAAGTTTTCTGCCATTATTTCTTTGTATATTCCTTCTGTCTCTTTCTCTCTATTTTCTCCTTCTAGGACTTGCATAATGCATATACTGGCCACACTTGATGACTTCCCACAGGTTGCTTTGGCTCTGTTCACTTTTTTCATTCATTTTTTCTTTTTGCTTCTCAGCCTGAATCATTTCAATTGTATAGTCTTTATGTTCACTGATTCTTTATTTTGTCAGCTCCAATATGTTGTTGAAATCTGCTAGGGAAATTTTCATTTCCTTTATTGTGGTCTTTAACTCCAGTATTTCTGTTTAGTTCCCTTTGTACAATTTCTGTATTTATTGAGATTTTCATATTGTTCATTTGTCATTTTCCTGATGGCCTTTAATCCTTTCTCCATGTTTTCCTTTGTTTCCTTTAGCATATTGAAGGTCAATTTTTAAAATCTTTGTCCATTATGTCCAAAGTCAGGGCTTACTCATTAGTGGTTTCTGAAACTTTACCTTCCATCTTTTGGTGGACTTTCATTTCCTGTTTGTTTATCTGCTATTTTTAATAGTAGGTACATTTGTTACAATTGATGAAAGATTATTAATAGTACTATAACTATTGTCTATAGTTTACATAGGCATATATCCCCCCATATTCCCAATCTGTTTTTTTTTCATGCATGTCTTTATTTTATTACTCATCTATCCATACACTGAATAAAGGAAGTGCCAGTCATAAAGTTTTTACAATCACTCAGTTACATGATAAAAGCTCTATAGTTATACAATCATTGTCAAAGATCAAGGAATACTGGATTACAGGTCAGCAATCTCAGGTATTTCCTTCTAGCTACTCTAATACACTAGAAACTAAACATAATTATTTAATGAGTAGTAGTCATAATCATTTGTTAACTTTCTCATTTACACCTCCTCCCTCTCATATGATTATTCTCTCAATCTTCAGGGAGCCTACCACTTTGAATGTTGCATTTTCTTTTTTTGGCCCTCACCCTGTTCCTGGAACTCTTTGAATGTTTTCTGGAGCTTTTAGGAAAATGACTTTGCTAGATTTTGGTAATCAAAATTCTGTGCAGAATGACACCCTGAAGAGTCTTCCAATGCCTTCTTGGTCAACTGGAAGTTGAGCTGTGGATTTTTTATAGATACCAGCTTTCAGGTTGAGGAAGTTCCCTTGTATTCCTAATTTGTTGGTTGTATTTATCATCAAAGTATCTTAAATTTTATCAAGGGCCTCTTCTGAAACTATTGAGATGATCATACATATTTGTTTTCTATTCTATTACTATGGTGTATTACATTGATTGATTACCAGATGTTAAATTAACCTTGAATTTATGGGCTAAATCCCACTTGATCGTGTTATATGGTTCCTTTTATTTTCTGTTGAATTATGTTTTCTAGTTTTTGTTTGATAGTTTTTGTATCTTTCTTCAGACGATATATTTTCCTCTTGTTTTATTTTCCTGTGATGTCTTTATCTGATTTTGGTACTAGGAAATTACTGGCCACATAGAATGAGTTTGGCAGTTGTGATGGTTAGGTTCAGATATCAACTTGTCCAGGTGATGGTGCTCAGTTGTCTGGTCAGGCAAGCAGTGGCCTAACCATTACTGCAAGTATATTTTGTGGCTGGTTGATATACTAGAAGGCTGGTTTATTAAACCATCAGTCAGTTGATTGTATCTGTAACTGATTATATCTATGATCAACTAAGTGTGTGTTTTCCACAAATAAAGGAATCATATAAATTGGATTTGATCCTATCAGTGGAAGACTTTAAAAGGAGAAGAGAGAATTTTCCCTGTTTCTTCAGCCAATGATCTTCTTCTGTGGAGTTCATTGAGACCCTTCATCAGAGTTGTCAGCCTCACAGCCTGCCCTACAGGTTTTTGATTCTTGTGTCCCCATGGTTGCATGAGACACCTTTAAAAATTTCATATTTACAGATAGCTCCTGTTGGTTCTGTTTCTCTAGAGAACCCTGAGTAATACAGCAGAGTTTTCTCCTTTTCTAGTTTTTGTAAGAGTTTGTGAAGGGTTGGTATTCATTATTTTTAAAATATTTGGTAGAATTTGCTAGTGAAGTCATTTGAGCCTTGTCTTTTCTACAGGGATTGTTTTTCAATTATTGATTTAATCCCTCTGTTATAGGTCTATTCAGACTTTCTGTTTAATCTTGAGTCGGCTTAGGTAGTTTTTGTGATTTTAGGAAGTTTTCTATTTCTGTTACATTATCTATTTTGTGGTGTAATGTGTTCCTAGATTCTCTTATGATCCTTTTTGCTTCTGTAAGGTTACTAGTAATATCTTCTTTTTCATTCGTGATTTTACTAATTTGAGTCTTCTCTCTTGTTCAGTCTAGCTAAAGCCTTATCAATTTTGCAGATCTTTTCAACGAATCAACTTTTGATTTTATGGTTTTTCTCTATTATACTTCTAGTCTCTATGTGATTAATTTCCATTCAATCTTTATTATTTCCTTCCTTCCTCTTGGCTTAAGTTTAGTGTGTTCTTCTTTTTCCAGTGTTTTATAGTGGCAGATTGTATTATTGATTTGAGATATTTCTTCTTCTATGCATATGATCTTTATTCTTCAATTATAACTTTTCCTTTATGTACTGCTTTAGCTACATTTTGGTGTATGTTTTTGTCTTCATTCATCTCAAAGTATTTTCTCATTTCCCTTGTGATTTCTTACTTTATCTATTACTTACTTAGGAGTGTTGTTTTATTTCCACTCATATATGAATTTCCCACATTTCTTTCTGTGGGACTTTGACTTCTAGTTTAATTCCATTGTTGTCAGAGAATATACTTTGTATGATTTCAGTCCTTTTTAATTTATTGAGGCTTATTTTATGGGGTAGAATATGGTTTATCTTGGAGAATGATCCATGTGTATTGGAAAAGAATGTCTATCCTGCTGTTGTTGGGTACGGTGTTCTATAGATGTCTCTTAGGTCTAGTTGGTTTACTGTGTTGTTCAAACTTCTATTTCCTTGTTGATCATCTGTCTAGTTGTTCTGCCCATTATTGAAAGTGTTGCATTGTCGTCTCTAGCTGTTGTTGAATTATCTATTTCTCCCTTCATTTATGTCAGTTTTCCTTCATATATTTTGGGTCTCTTTTCTTAGATGCATGTATGTTTGTCATTGTTGTATTTCTCTGATGGATTGAACTTTTATCATGATATTAAAATGTTCTTTTTCTTTGTAATAAAATTTTTGTTTGTCTATTTTACTTGATATCAGTATCACCTCTACAGTTTTCTTATGACTGCTGTTTGCTTGATAAATATTTTTCAATCCTTTTACTTTCAGCTTCTTTTTCTTTGAATCTATTATGTGTCTCCTGCAGAGATCATGTAGTTTTATCTTTTTTTTTTAACCCAGTCTGAAATCTGCCTTTTAACTGGAATGTTTAATCTACTTTTATTTGATAAAATTTCTGGTAATATAGGACTTACATCTGCCATTTTACTCTTTGTTTTCTGTATGTCATATATTTTTTATTTCTCTATTCCCCCATGCTGCTTTCTATTGTATTAAGAGAATATTTTTTAATATAATACATTAATTCCTTTAATAATGTTTCACTCATTTTTAGTTGTTTTCTTAGTAGTTGTTGTAGGGCTTCCAGCACACATGTTAACTTATCAGATTCTACTTTGGATTTATATAAATTCCAGTAAGATATATAGATGTCACTCCTGCATAGTTCTTTTCCTTCTTTCCCCTTTCTGTGTCAATTATAATTATACCTGTATGTTACAAACCCAACAATACATTGCTATGATTATTATTTTTAACAATTTTTGTCTATTAAAGAAGGCAAGAGAAGAATGAACAAGTATATATTTATAACATTTGTTATATTAACCTTCTTAATCACTATTTCTGGCTCTCTTTTTTGTTCTTAAGGATTTAAATTATCACCTTCTCCCCTTTTCTTACTCTAATACATCTCTGCTCCCATCTGTCTCCTTTGTGCTGTTATTGTCAAATATGTTGCATTTCTGTATGTCATAAAATCTACAATATGATTGTATATGTAATGTTTTATGCAATTGTTTTTTAAATCCTTTAAATGAAGCAAAGGAAAAAAATTACGTGATTATACTGCATCCTGTTTTGACACATAATCACTTTTACTGGCACTCTTTGCTTATTTGTATGAATTCAAATTACTGTCTGGGGTCACTTACTTTCAGACTAAAGAATTTCCTTTAATATTCCATGCAAAGCAGACCTGCTAGCAGTGAGTACTCTGTTTTTGTTCTCTGGTAATCCCTTTATTTCACTTTCATTTTTTAAAGTTGTTTTTGGGAAATATAATATTCATGGTTGTCAATTCATTTTTTGAGCACTTCAAATACACTGATTTCTGGCCTTCAATGTTTCTGATGAGAAGCCAGCTGTTAATCTTATTGAGGTTCCCTTGTTTGTGATGACTCCTTATTCTCTTGCTGCTTTCAAGATTTTCTCTTTGGCTTTCAACATTTTTACTAGAATGTGCCTGGGTGTGGATCTCTTTGAGTTTATCCAGTTGGAGTTCATTGAAATTTTTACATGTGTACAGTAATGTTTTTCAGCGTATTTGGGAAGTCTTCAGTTATTATTTCTTGGAATACTTTCTGCCACCTTCTCTTTCTCCTCTGCCTCTGCAATTCCCACTACAAAAACGCTTGTGTTCTTAATAGTGTCCCACCTGTCTTTGATGTTTTGCTCATTTTTCTTCATTCCTTTTACTCTGTTGTTCATATTGCATAATCTCTATTAGTCTATCTTCAAGCTTGTTAATTTTTTCTTTTGTGAGGTCAAATCTACTATTGAGCCCCTCTGGTGAATTTTTCTTTAGAGTTATTTTCTTTTTATAACTGCTTTGTCTTTTTTGATGTTCTATATTTGATGAAGCATTGTCATCATACTTCCTTTACTTCTTCAAGTGTTCAAATCTTACTTTGAATGTCTCATTACATTTTGTTGAAAACTTGACATTTTAGTTAATACATTGTAGCAATTTTAGATACTGACCCCCTCCCATCTCTGGAGCTTATTGTTGTTGTTTGCTCATTTGTTTAGTGATTTTGCTAGAGTATTTCAGTGAAGCATTTTGTTCCCACACGATGAGCACCTTCTGATATCACTTCTCAGAAATTGCATCCTGGGACCTGCGCACGTTCACCCTGGAATGATGGTAGTTTTAACAGGAATGCCTTTTGACTGTGCCATCCCCTGATCACATCCAACTATTAGGCTAACTAACTGCCAGATGATTGCTGTGTTGGGTTTTTTTTTTGTTTGTTTGTTTGTTTGTTTAATGCCCTTGAGTTGAATTTGCTTCACAGACTGATAAGTTTTCAGGCCAGTTTTTTGAGGTTTGTTGTGGCCTGAGGAAGACACTTTCTCAGCTGTCTCTTTTCCTAGTTCTCTCTAATAAACTTGCTGGCCTGCACATTAGATTGTTATCCTCATGGAGTTACCTGCCTCCTCTATATTGCTTGCCCCTAATAATTTGATTTGTGAGAACATCCTTAAGCTTGAACTTGTCCCACACTATTTTCAAATATAGTTAGTTCCTTTGGGAAGTGCTTCAGAGAATTCTCTTCTTATACCTCTTTCCCTAGGTATTATCTCTGATTCATAACTCTGGAGCTAGCAGTGGATCCATGTTTCTGCATGTATTACAACTTCATTCCTTTATATGGTGAATAATATTCCATTATGTATATCTACTACATTTATTTATCCATTCTTTGTTTGATGAGCACTTAGGTTACTTCCATCTTTGGAAGCTTCCACTATGTACATCAGTGTGCATGTATCTGTTTGAGTGCCTGCTTTCAATCTGGGGGGGGGGGGTAACATCTAGTCATGGAATTGCCAGTTGTTCTATACTTAGCTTTCTTAGGAGCTGCCAAACTGCCTTCCATAGGTGCTACACCATTTTACATTGCTACCAGCAATGAATGAGTGTCCTTATTTCTCTGCAACACTTATTACTTTCTTTTCTTTAATAGCAGCTATTATAATAAGTGTGAAATGGTATCTTGTGGTTTGGATTTGCATTTCCCTGATGGCTAATGATTTTGAGTATCTTTCCATGTGCTGTCTGTACATTGCTTTATCTTCTTTGGAGATATATCTATTCAGCTTTTTGCCCATTTTTAACTTTAGGTTGTTTGTCTTTTTGTTGCTGAGGTGAGGGATTTCTTTATATATTTTGGATATTAAACCTTATCAGATATGTAGGTTTTCAATTAATTTCTCCCATTGTGAAGATTGTCTTTCATGATAAAGTCCTTTGATGCATAAAAGTTTAAATTTTGATGAGGTCCCATTTATCTATTTTTCCTTTTGTTGCTTTGTGCTTTGGGTGTAAAGTCTAAGAAACAGTTGTCTAACACAAGGTCCTGGAGATGTTTCCCTATGTTTTCTTCTAGGAGAATGATAGTTCTGGCTGTTATATTTAGGTCTTTGGTGCCTTATAAGTTGATTTTTGTATCTTGTATGTGGTGGGTCCCTTCCTTCTTTTTTTTTCAATTGAAGATCTGGTTTTCCTAGCACCATTTGTTGAGGTGCTTTTCCAATTAAGTAGTCTTTCCCAATTAAGTAGTCTTTGCCACCTTATCAAAATCAGTAGGTTATAAATGTGAGCATTGATGTCTGAGCTCTCAACTGTATTCTGTTGGTCTATATGTCTGTCCTCATATCAGTACCATGATTAGTGTGGCTTTGTAATAAGTTGTTTACAATTGGGAAATTTGCTGTGTGTATTGAAAAAAAGCTATTGGACTAAAAGGAAACATATCTATTAGCCCAGCAGCTAGGAATTTTTAACAGGACAGACATCTCCTTGCTTTATCTTTTCAAGCCAAAATAGGTTGATTTGGTTGGAAGAAAGTGGCAGACAAGCCATCAAAGCATAAAAGTGAGGATTAGATGTATATCAAAGTAAGGAAATGAAATATGACTGCCTCCTGCAAAGACAGGAAAAACAAATACTAAGTAAAACTTTAGTAGCTTCTGTAAGTTCTGGGATCGAAAGAAACATCCATAAATAGTCCAAGATGTTTGCTTTGTACCATTTAGCTAACTGACCAAATAAAAATATCAAGTTAGATAGGAAAGGGGAACACTTAACTAGAAATGTAAGCAGACAGTCTAGCTTAGCACGTGCACACATGTCCATAAAAGATGATATGGGCCATAAGAACCCAGAAATTTGTTCTTGGGATTGGCCTTCTTAGGATTTTTGTAAACTAGGCTTCTGCTCTTTCACAGGTGATACAGGAACATTTTGTAGGTGGACTACCTTCTTCCTAAAAACCTATCCCGAAAGTCAAAGAAGTTTTGCCCCCAAACCCCAAGCTTTTTTTGCTCTTCTGTTCTTAAAAACATCCTAGGGAAACACTGACTTGGAATTTGGGACTTTGGTTTCTGTTATTGAAACCTTCTCCTGCTCTCTGATCCTGGAAAGTCTCCTCATTTCTCTTGGTCTCTCCTATCTCTTATGTAGGTCCTGTAGGTGGTATAAGAGACTGGTTGTTTTTCCAAATTCTTCACATTACATTAAGAGTCAGAGAATTCTAGATTTGGAAGAGCCCTCATATGTCTAGCCCAATTTCCTCACTTTGAAGACAAAGAATTTGCCAAAGACTAACCAGTTAATGTCCAGCCAGAGCTAAAACCTATGGCTTCTGACAAATAAGCAAGCATGGTTTTTGCTACACCATCCATTTCTTTGATATGGCATAGTTAATGTGCTTTGAAGGTTTGCTTTTATTATCATTCTTCTTCCACCTAAAAGTGTTGAAAATGGCATCTAAAATACTTCTTGATTTTCTTTGCTTGTGGATTGTGAGATTCCTAGAAATCACAATAGGCATGTCATTAGTATGGATTTCAATGCACAAGCTATTATGAGCACTTTTATGTAAGGAAGAGAAATGAAATAGGCAGAGGATGAAATTTCTTGCCAAGATATTTTTGTATATGTGTTTTTACAAGTTACCTGAGAAATTCTTTATGAGGAAGGAATCAAATATAAATATGCAATCGAGACTAGGAGAACCTTTAAAGTATTGCTCACTATGAAAGTGACTTGCCAATAGAAAGTGTCAATCTTGTTTCTCCTTGCTTAGATTCTTGCCCAAGTCTAAGCAAATTAGTATAAAAGTGTTGCTGAAATTGTACTCCAGTTATAGCCAATTAAAGGTCAGCATATATAATTTACACAAAATGGATGGGCAAGAACAAAAGGTATCTGTTGGGCTAAGAGGAATGATTCTATTTCATTCGTGGATGAATACAATAAAGGTCATTGAAAATGGAAGATGCAAATCATTGTGGTTTGTTTTATAAAGCATTTATTCTAGGTTTGGTCTCAGCCTGTTTTATTCTCTTGTTTGCATGCATGCCATAGTCATTAGTACAACTGAATTACAGAATGACCTACACTGTTAGACGGTTAGGCTGCTTGATTGAAATTATCTTTATAATGGAAATCAGAGAACACTTTTAACCTTGTTAGAGCACCACTGTACCATTGATTAATATATAAAGCAAGTCATAAATTTCACAGTGAGCTATTTATTTCCAGGCAATCTTGTGAAAGAAGTTTGAGCTATATTACAGAAATTCTCTTCATACCTTTGTCAAGCTGACACTAATGATCCTGATTATTTCTAGGACTTTCAAAGAGTCAAGTTTCAAAGTGTTAATTAAACTAATGTTTAAAAGTATGGGTAGAAAAGAATATTTGATTAGTATATCTTAAATGTTCTGGAAAACATCTGAAGCTTCTATTGTTACCTGGTTTATTTCAGAGAACTGATTTCATTTGATAAGGTAGCAAATGCTTGATTGACTCAGTGACAGTAGCCAATATAGCCAAGGTCACAGCTTCATCCATATATTCAATGTTATTTGTTGAGTACTTTTGATATGCTTTACAGGATCATATGATACAGATAGACAGATTTTTTTAAAGCCAGCATCTGTCCTTAAGAGAGTTCATAGACATGAGGGAGTCAGACACAGAAAAAGAGATCCACCTATGCACAGGCATTATGGAAGCACAGATAAAGAGGGTCTCTAACTTAGTGTCCTAGAGTACTTCCACCTGAGAGAAAGCTCTTCTGTCTACTGAAAAGGCAAGGGCAGAATCTGTGGAAAATATATGACTAGTGGTAAGGCACTATGGGAGCTTGGGTCTTGTGGAGATTGAAGAATAATGGAAGGAAGATCTTACTTTCTATCAGAATTCATCTAACAGCCCCACCATGTGTACTGGGCAGTTCTGGGCCACCCAGATCCTGAGACCTTATATAAATCCTGGAAGAAAGAATTCCTTTTTTACCACCTTTCCCTGAACCCCATTGTAGCTATCTCTGGCAACAAGAGGGCAACACAGTGGCTGGAGAATTCTGACCTCCCACACTGAGCCAGCCACCTGTATATATGGGAGTTTTGGAAACAAGGGCTCATAAGTCTTAAAGGGTCTGGATTATTTCCAGCTCCCGCCAAAAAATGTTTTAGGAAAAAAATTGGTCCCATTTCTAAAGAAACCACTTTCTATAAAATTGTACCCTAGCTTTTAGATTGCTATTAGAGGAATGTAAAACTAATTAAGAGACCTGAACATCATCAGTAATTTTTCTACTTGAGTTTTATGAGTAGCAATTTAAAAAAAAAGCCTTTGGGAACTGGTAGAAAAGCTAATGCACAGCTTTTCAGCATATTGCCCTTCAAAACTCAGGTTATAGTCAATCATAAATTGCATACCAATAGCTAATTGCTAGCTTCCATGGTAATGTGTACTTAGGGTCTCAAATTGGATTCATAGCTTAAAAAGTCAAGCCATAATCCTATCTTTATTTTTAGAGAGCTTTGCAAAAGGAGATACTAAGTCAAATGGCCTGCATGGATACTACATTGGGAAGCCACTAAGCTGGATTGGCAGACTTTTAGTGAGGATAGAATTAAGTTCATTGAGTCAGAGAGGTTTTTAAATAAACTCTTTGCAACAGCAGAGATTTTTTTAATGACTTCTGCCTTGCTTTTGAGAACAGTAAATCCTCGACTGTAACTACTTTTCCTATCTAATTTCTCCTTCTTCATCTTCTCCTCCCCTCCTTCACTTCTTCTCTTCCCTCCCCTCCTCCATCCTATCCCTTCTTATTCTTCTTCAAGAAACATGCACCAGTGAGAAAAGACTGCAATTTCATTTTAAGGGAAATCTTGCTATAAGATATTCAAATGCCAAAGATAAAACTCTTACTGATCTAAGAAGTGAAGCAAAAGGGGTCTACGTTTCCACTTAGGCTACTGGCACAGGAGTGTAGCTATTTCCTTTTGTAAACATCCGGAACCAGCCTTGCACCTTTCCCTTGCCTTTAGGACAGGTTGCAGGACTCAAAGTGGAAACTCAATAAAACTTTCAGAAGCAAAGAAATAGACCCTAGAATGTTTGTTTCCCTGGGGATGGAGAGGCACCATATGTCAGTTTCATGCTTTTAATCAAAAGGCCAAGGCTTCATCTAGATTGCAGTAATAAGTATTTGCTTTCCAGAGATTTTCATTGAAATGACAAATGTCTTTTCTCTATTTCTCATGTACTCTTCTCCTATCAGATAAAAATCCAGTACGAAATAAAATGCCCTTAAAATTTCCTATAATCACTTCCTGTATCATGTACTATCATTTCCTAACCACTTATGAGGGGGGTACTTATAATATTTGGTTGCCTAAGAAGCATTGGAACTCAAGCTGTTTTCATAGTGGTGCTGCTTGCAAGACCCTTAGAGATTGTTTAGTCAAATCCTTTTCTTTGAGCAATGAGGAAACGGAGAACCAGAAAGGGAAGGAGAAATGCATGTTAAGGAGAAGAGGTTGTGGGGATAACTGTGGCAAGAGAGAATTAAAAGGAAGGATATAAAGTATGTTAAGCTGTGCCCCATGTCACTTTTTAAAACTGTGCATAAGTATGTCCATACAGTGGAATATTATGCAGCCATAAAAAGTAATGGAGTATTTGCACAAGCTATCATGTGAATGGACCTTGAACACATCATGCTGAGTGAAAGAAGCCAGACACAAAAGATCACATTTATATGATTCTGTTTATATGAAATATCTAGAATAGGCAAATCCATGGAAACAGAAAGCAGATTCATGGTTGCCAAGGGCTGAGAGGGATGGAGTAAGTGGTATGGGGAGTGACTGCTTAATAGATATGGGATGTCCTTTGGGAATAATGAAAATATTGTAACTAAACAGTAGTGATGAATGCACAACATTATGAGTACTCTAAATGACCAGGAGGACTGGAACCAGATAACCATGTTTTGGGAGCTTGAATCAAGCACATTGCCTCCTGGCCCATGTTGCCTCCTGGCTCATGTTGGGAGCAAATACAAGGAGTGTACATATGTCCATCTTGAATGAAGGTAACACATAGGGATGGGCAAAGAAGGAGGTTGGAAAGCTAGGTCTGGAGGGCGTTCATGATAGGTAGAGCACTTGGGTCCCCTGACTTTTTCAGTGGGCAGTGTATAGGGCCACCCAGATAAGAAGTGTTTCGGTTTGCTAAAGTTGCCAGAATGCGATATACCAGAAATGGGTTGGCTTTTACAAAGCGGATTTATTAAGTTTCAAGTTTACAGTTCTAAGGCCATAAAAATGTCAAAACTAAGGCATCTAGAGAAAGATACCTTGACTCTGAAGAAAGGCCAGTGGTGTCCAGAGTTTCTCTGTCAGCTGGGAAGGCTCGTGGCAACATCTGCTGTCCTTCTCTCCTGACTTCTGGTTTCATGCAACTCTGATTCCAATGGCTTTTTTCTCTAAGCATCTGTGGGTCCTCACTTAACTTCTCCAGGGCAGCTTTGGGTTTCATCTCTTAGCTTAGCATCTCCAAATGTCTGTGTCTTGTTTCATTTCTCTGCTCTCTGTGTTGGCTCTCAGGTCTCTGTGTGTTTTCTGTCTTTTATTCTCTTTATAGCGGGTGCATGGGTGGTTCAGTGGTAGAATCTCACCTTCTATGTGGGAGATCCAGGTTCAATTCCTGGCCCATGCACCTTAAAAAAAAACATATTCTCTTTATTGAGGACTCCATTGAAAGGATAAAAACCCACCTTGAATTGGGTGAGTCACATCTCCATGGGCACAACCTAACTGAAAGATCACACCCAGCAATAGGTCTGTCCCCCAAGATTGGATTAGAAGAACATAGCTTTTTCTGGGGTACATAACAGCTTCAAACCAGCACAGGGAGTGACTCCTTTGGAGAAGCAGGAGTCAACAAAAATTTTTGTGAGCATGATGGCAGGTGGGCAGGAGAAAAATAGGAAGGTGAACAGATAGGAGAGTGACTGACTGCTGTGCAGGACCCTGCAAAAAGAGGTTGAAGGCCTTGGTGGATCAGGAAGGGAATGAATAGGAAAGTGAATGGGTAGGTGACAGCCCAAAGACTCCAGGGAATTCCTCATAACCTGGTTTGCTTTTGAAACATTTGTATGAAGAATATTTTTGTGGAGTGATCCAAACAACTGAATGCAAATTTCTATGTAATCATTGCCAGTTCCTTTATCCTTATTATCATTATTTAATTATTTGTTTTTTTAAGGTTTACAATGACTCATTAATCCTGATTCCCTGTCTTGAAGTTGATATTTGAGGCAGTGTCCTAAGGGAGCCCTGTCCTGTGGCCTTTTATGGAAAAGTTGGAACCTTGACTGTTAGTATGCTCTTTAATTGCTGAGCTTCCAATGTTTGGGTCAAAATAATCCACTTCTGATTCATGTATGTTATTAGCTCTGGCAGAATGACAAGACTTGAGACAGATACTGTTTTGTGTATTAGAGGAAGCTGGATAAGCAAACAGAAAATGAAGAGATTGCCTTTATTAGAAAGGCAATCTTTTCTGATATTTCTTAGCACCAAGCAATGAGTTTTTAATAAATCTGAGCAGATAGAGCACTCACGTGCCTGGTCTTGCTCCCCCTCTTTGGCTCCAGATATTTGCAATTTCACGATGCCAGCAAGAGACCTGCTGATTTGCCAGTTAATCAAAAGTTGCTAAAAAGAAAGTCAATACAAAAGAAGCTTATCATTCATCCTTGTCCTTTCCCTGTAGCACAATTGGACCTCTAGCGTCTGAGCTGCCCATTCTCCACAGCAGTGTTACAAATGGTAGTCCTTTTGCCCTTGTTGTAAAGGGGAGAATCTCATTTTGTCTCTCTTCCTCTCAGTGGATGTCTGAGGGGTGACGCCTTGAAAAAACTGAAAGAATTCTTAACATCAGCTATGTGTAGCCAAGTGCTGCTTTGCCTCCCTTTCTTCTTTGGCTATATTCACAATAACTCATTTCTTTATCACACTTGCCCTCCTCCTGTCTTATGTCTTTGAGGCCCTGCTCTCACTCCCTGTAAATCCATCCCAAGATAGGCTAATTTGATTCTTCTTCGCGGGGAACAATATATTGCAGTCATCCTTAGTCCAAATGGGATTGTGCAATTGCCATGCAAGTCGTCAAACCAGCATAATTGTTTCTACCCACATTTTGTAACAGAAATCACTAATTTTGTGCAGGCAGTCCCCATTCTGGAAGAATCCAATGTCACAACAGGGCTTTTTGCAGAAATCACCTTTCTCCCTAGAACTAACTTGCTTTGCAAATTCTCCTGTTTTATGGACAGGTTAGGTGATTTGCCCGAAGTGGATCAGTAAGAAGACTGAGATTATGTATATTTACAGTATTCTTGGCACCATAAAAGGGCCTTGGAAATCAATGGGAGACTCTCTGTGGCTGAACCATCAATGCTTCTCTGGGCCTTTGCTGGCCAAGGGAATTTGTTTTGGGACATGTCACAGCTCGTCTGGTCTGATGGTACCTATCAGGAGCCCCATGTGTGGCTCCCAAACTGCTGTTCCATTATTATTTGTTACATCATTGTGCTCAATTATGAAGCTTGTTAAGATTGTGGTACAAGCAACGAAGTTCTGTCCATGTCTTAGTCAACTTTGTTATGGCTACTGCAAAATACCCCAGGTCAAAATGGCAGAATGATGGGGAAAATAAGAGATGGCCTCAACTTCAAAAGAAAATAACTTCTCATTCTTTGTACCAGCCCTGCTCTTAGAGCCACAGAATTATAAGATGCCAGAGTTGGGAGTCATTATTTAATTCACCCCACTTAATTATGTAGCTGAAGTCACTGAGGCCCAGAAAAGAGAATGGACCTTTCCAGGGACACATCTCAGTAGCAGAGCTAGAACTATAGCCTTGATTGTTCACACCCCTAGTTCTGTGCCCCAGAAAGAATGATAGATGGCTTTTAAGGTTCAAATTTGGGGCTTCCAATATAATATTCAAGCAAAGGCCTCGATATTCTTCAACATAAGTAAAAAAAGGCCCCAACTTTATAACCTCTTTTTCCAACTGGAGATTCGTGCAATGAGATCACTTGGCCAGGGCAATTTCTCTAGCTATTGGTTACCTTTTCCATCTTGTTGAAGACCAGTTTCTTAAGTAATTAACTTTCAAATAGCTGAATCTTTTATCTTCAGTTACTCCCAGAGTTTCCTAAATTAGGTACTCTAAGCTAACATATTAGGGTTTGGAGTGCTAGGTCCTGGTTTCAAGGCATCAATCACTTAACCTCTCAGAGTCTCGGTAAGTATGGGCAAAATATTTTATAATAGCTTACTTCACAGGACTTGTTACACAGCTCCTGTATGATAGTATATGTGAACAGATGCTTTGTAAAGAGTGTAGGTCTATTCCCAAACAAAGTGTTAGTTATTAGAATGCCACCATACATATTTTATGTGAGTAATCTGGAATGCCCTCGGTTCTTGAATAATCTATTAAACAATAGAACTGCTATCTCTCAATTATTCACACTAATGATGGGGCAGAGGAGCACAGGTAATACAAAACAGTAATTTATCTAGACAATGTTTCATTTGGGTTTAGAAGACATTGAGTTTGGGGAAACTTCTGAAATCTGTTTCCTGAGAGTGGCATTCCCTGAACGTACCCAATGCTTCCAGAAGCAGAAACATACTGGTCTTTGTCCACCTTTGGCCGACAATTCCCCACTACCTGATAGAAGGTAATTGCCCTAATGGACCACACAATCCCTATCATTTCTGATATCTCATGTGTCTGTGAGTCTGGACACATAGAAGACAACAGGAAAAGCCAATTTTAGATGATGCCCAAAGGTTTGCAGGATGGATAGAGTTGGCACATGCTAGGAAAAAATTGTAAGCCACCAAAATGACATTGCCTCATTAATAAAAAGAGAGAAGGGAATCCAGGGTTCCCTTCCAGTAAAGAAGTTATGACTGACATTTAAGGAACTGATCGAAAGAAGAGATTAGGAGAGAGAGAGTGAAAATAACATGTGTTGACAGGAAGGACTAGAAAGATAGCAATGTCCAATGCAGTTGTCACAGAGGAAAATGTGAAAGATGAGTCTGTATTCTGTCTTTTTGGGGGTCATAACTCTTCTCATTTCACCTGATTTTTTCTCTCCTTTCTGTTATGTCCCTTTCAAAATTCATCTCAGAAGTGTTTCTGCGTCATTCTGATAGCTTTTGCTAAAGCCAGTCCTTGGAAGTCTGTCTATCGTGCAGGGAAATCAGCAGAGATACGCAGGTATTGGTCAAAGATTTTGTCTCAATTTAGATGGACTGCGGCTAATCAGTTTGACTGAAGTTAAAGTTAGAACAGTGTGCTAGTTTGAAACTGTTATATACCCCAGATAAGCCATATTATTTTAATCCTGATCCAATCTTGTGGAGGCAGCCATGGACTTTTCCTGATCCAATATTATAGGGTGGGACCTACCAATTAGATTGTTCTAATGGAGATGTGACACACCCAATTGTGAGTAGGACCATTTGGTTAGATGGAGCTTTGACTCCGCCCATTCAAGGTGGTTCTCAATTAGTTTACTGGAGCCCTTAAAAAAGCCGATACAGAACTGACACAGATAAGATGTTTAGAGATTGAAACAGAAAAAGCACAGGTGCTAAACAGAGAAAAACTAGAACCTGAAGAGAAGAAATCTCCAGCCCTGGGAGATGCTAAGCTAAGAGATAAGCTAAGAGTGTATTGCCCCAGAGTAGCTAAGTGAGGGCCCACAGATGCTTAGGGAGGAAGCCACTGCAATCAGAAGCTGGAAGCAACAGAACCAGGAATAAGGACCAACAGAGGCTTAGCCACATGTCTTCCCATGTGACAGACATTGGCCTTTCTTCAGGGTCAAGGTATCTTTGTCTGGATGCCTTAGCTTGGATACTTTTAAAGTCATAGAACTGTGAACTTGAAATGTATCATATGTTCCTATAATTTTTCCTGAAAAATTAGATGTTTTCTCAAACCAAAAACTTTAGTGGGAAGAACAGCAGCATTTTACATTTTTTGCAAAACTGTCTAATTTCTGACTTAATAGTAGACCCTCATATCTGCTCCTGCATTCAGTCATCTTTAGATGGAAGAAAATTCAGCATCACATGAATATACAATTGGAAAAGGAGCAGTCTTTTACTATCCTTTCACTAGTTAAGGATTTTTTTCTCAGATTCTACCCAAAAACTTGACAGGTCATAGTTTATTAAAAGTCAGTTGCAATATGGAATCTGAAACCATATCGATAAACTTTTCATTCTTGGTTATATTAAAATCTATCTTGCACCTTCAGTGGATCTTTTGCTAATGTGTGACTTTGTATCATGGTGTATCAAATCATTTGAAAAATATTGATTTCACTGACTTATGCAGATCTGCTGAATATTAACAGACGTCATTATACTATATCAAAACATCATATTCATTAATATCACCGCTATTCTCATCAAAAAAAAGCCTGTAAGTGTTGGGAAGCTGTCAGGCTGATAGTGGCAGATAAAAATTTCGCAAATTCTACTTATTGCTTGAAAGTGCAAATGTTATTATTGGCTAAAAATACTGCCAGTCACGATATGAAAAAATGCTCAACTTCCCTGGCTATTAGGGAAATGCAAATCAAAACCACAATGAGATATCATCTCACACCCACCAGAATGGCCATTATCAATAAAAAAAGAAAACAACAAGTGCTGGAAAGGATGTGGAGAAAGAGGCACACGTATCCACTGTTGGTGGGAATGTCAAATGGTGCAACCGCTGTGGAAGGCAGTTTGGCGGTTCCGCAGCAAGCTAAGTATAGAATTGCCATATGACCCGGCCATACCATTGCTAGGTATCTACTCAGAGGACATGAGTGCAAGGACACAAATGGACATTTGCACACCAAGGTTTATAGTAGTATTATTTACAATTGCCAAGAAATGGAAACAGTCAAAATGATCATCAGCAGAGGAGTGGCTAAACAAGCTGTGGTATATACATAGATGGAATATTATGAATCTGTAAGACAGAATAAAGTTATGAAGTATATAACAACATGGATGGAGCTTGAGGGCATTATGCTGAGTGAGATTAGCCAGAAACAAAAGGACAAATACTGTATGTTCTCACTGATATGAACTAACATTAGTGAATGAACTTGGAGAATTTTGTTGGTAACAGAGACCATCAGGAGATAGAAATAGGATAGATATTGGTTAATTGGAGATGAAGGGATACAGATTGTGCAACAGAACTGATTGTAAAAATTCAGAAATGGATAGCACAATGCTACCTGATTGTAGCACAATAATGTAAGTACACTGAATGAAACTAAATGTGAGAATGATAGAGGGAGGAGGACTGGGGGCACAAATGAAATCAGAAGAAAAGATATATGATAAAGACTTATGATCTAGGAATGCCTAGAGTGTATAATGATACTGACTAAATGTACAAATTTTAAAATGTTTTCATATGAGGAAGAATAAAGGAATATCAATACTGCAGGGTGTTGAAAATAGATGGTAATTAATATTTTAAAGCTTTAACTTATGTGTGAGACTAAAGCAAAAAAAATGTTTATTTGATATAAAATTTATATTTTGACTAGTGTATTTCCTAATCTAACTTATGTGGACAGCTTAATTGAACACCATAAGTACATGGAACCTTGATTAGGGCATGAGATTTTGTAGGTTTGTCTAGAGTGATGCCCGATAAATTCCAGAGTGATTTGAACAGAGAATAAAAAAGTATGTTCAAAGCCCCCTTGGGGGAATGGCGAGAAAGGAGTAAAACTCAACTTCCCCAAGTAGAGAATTCCTGGTATTCTCACAAGGAGTGGGGACAACCAAAGCAATAGGTGGATCCCTCAATCTGGGGGATTGTTCATATGAAACTTAACACCGCAAAGGATAGGCTAAGCCTACTTAAAATAAGGCCTAAGAGTCACCCCCAGAGAACCTCTTTTTTGCTCAGATGTGGCCTCTCTCTCTCAGCCAACATAACAAGCAAACTCACTGCCATCCCCCTCTCTATGTGGGACATGACCCCCAGGGGTGTGAACCTTCCTGGCAATGTTGGACAGAAATCCTAGGATGAGCTGGGACTCAGCATCAAGGGATTGAGAAAACCTTCACGACCAAAAAGGGAAAGAGCAAAATGAGTCAAAATAATAAGTCAATGGCTGAGAGATTCCAAACAGAGTCGAGAGGTTATCCTGGAGGTTATTCTTATATATTATATAGATATCACCTTATTAGTTAAGGTGTAATGGAGAGGCTGGAGGGAACTGCTTGAAAATGTAGAGCTGCGTTCTAATAGCCATGTTTCTTGAAGATGATTGTATAATGATATAGCTTTCACAATGTGACTGTGTGATTGTGAAAACCTTCTGTCTGATCCTCCTTTTATCTATGGTATGGACAGATGAGTTAAAAATATGGACTAAAAATAAATAAATAACAGGGGAAGAAATGTTAAAATAAATTTAGTAGATTGAAATGCTAGTGATCAATGAAAGAGAGGGGTAAAGGGTATAGTATGTATGAATTTTTTTCTGTTTTTATTTCTATTTCTAAATTGATGCAAATGTTCTAAGAAATGATCATAATGATGAATATACAACTATGTGATGATATTGTGAGTTATTGATTATATATCACGAATGGAATGATCATATGGTAAGAATGTTTGTGTGTGTATGTTATTTGAATAAAGAAAAATATATATATATCAAAAAATGATCATGGTGATTAATACACAACTATGTGATGATATTGTGAGCCACTGATTGAATACCATATATGGAATTTTTATGTTAAGAATGTTTGTATGTTTTTATGTTAAGTTTTATCATAAAAATAAAAAGAAAATACTGCCAGTCATTTTCCTTGATGTGGCAGGCTCACTTTATTCATTTCTGAAAAAAATGACCCCCGAATACCCAAGTTTGAATAAATATAGTTTGTCAGTCTTTCTTTCAAGTAAAAATAGCATTTTGTGAAAAAAAAAGTATCTTGTTCAGCTGAAAACTCAATCACACATGTGCTTTTCCTTGAAGTGACCATCATAATTTAGTATGTAGCAGGAGTACTTTATGCATTGGTCCCATTTCATCACCCATAGTATTAAAAAGACATGTATTCTTTCTTTTCTTTGTATATATATGTTATATTTTACAATAAAAAAGACAGTAACAGAATCTATAAGCAGTTATAGTAATATTAGATAAAATAAATTCCTGAAATCAAAAACAAGCAAACAAAATAACATGCATTTTTTTACTGCTTCTTCAAATACGTTCTTAAGTGGAATTGTTTTTGGTTTCACTTTTAATCACAGACACTTGGCAGTAAAGGATACACTGACTACTTCTAGTACAGTTTCATGCTGCTGCTCTCACACATGCTAAGGCGCCAGCAGTTTCACCCACCATTGCTTTTGATTATCACTGCAAATGCCATGACTTTTGTTTCAGGATAAACCATGACTTTCAACAACCTTATTCAACACTGAATATTTCAGCACCTCTTGTGGGATTCCACCCCACCCCAAGCTTTCACCTAATTGACTTTTTTCCGCGATTAGTTGTTGCTGATACTGGACAATACCAGCAAAACAGAAAACCCAGCCCATGTCTGTAAATTTGTCTATTTGTAAAGCAAAAGCACAATTTATAGAAGAGATATTAACTCCATCTTTATATTTGCAGCTAAATTCTGCAAGGTAATTTTTCTGTCTTTGGAAGGTGGCATAATTTCTTCTAGAGACTTTTCATCAGCTATGACAGCTGTGCAGGAGTTTCTTAGTTTCTTCCCTACTGTATATACTTTTCCAGGTAATGTAATACAATAACCTACTCTATACTGTGTTTCAATGGCTTTTTCATTTCTGTTTAGAAAACTGTACAAACGATTTTGACTTTTAAAGAATTCAATTATGAACGTTTAAATGCTCAATTCCTTTTTTCTTTAAATTCTGGATGATTGATTTCAAAATAACTCTACATTGTGAGGCATGCAAAGAGGTGAATGGGTCTTGAAGACAGTATGTTCTGTGAAATAAACCAGAAGCAAAAAAGATAAACATTATAACACCTCAGTAATATGGACTGACTATAAAGTACAAAATCTAAGAATCGAATTCAAGATCATAGGTGTCAGGTGAAGGCTTATTGAAAGGTTCCTAGATTTTAAGCTCTTATAGGAGTCACATCTATTCCAGAGTTGTTACTATTATCTCTAAATTCTGAGATGCTCAGCTCTTTGTGTATAACCTTGTCATTCGAGATTATCTCTGTGACATCTGAGACTCAGAGCTGGAGTTCTGCAGCTATGAAAGTTGGCATAACCCCATCCAGCAAGTGTTCTAAAAGCTGAAAAGGAGATCAGATGTCAGAGATATGTATAAAGCTGATCTGGTTAGGTCTAAGGTAAATCAGACTTAAAAGTAAAGGATGCTATTGACTGTGTTTTAAACTTCAGCTTTGGTGTGAGACCAAAGATATTTGTTTGGTGCAAAATTTATCTTTTTAGTAGTGGACTATCTATTTTAACCTATATGTTCAGTTTATTCAAACACCATAATTAAGTAGACCTTGCATAGAGAGTGAGAGCTTATTGGTTTGTACAGGTTGGCGTGATGCCCCGTTACATCCCAGAGTAATTTGGGCCGAGAATGAATAAGTATTTGCAAAGCCTCATGAGGGACTGGGGAAAAAGGTAGAAATAATAAACTTCCTCACATGCAGAATTCCTGATATTCTCACAAGTTTTGAGAACTACCAATTTAATAGGCCAGGCCCTCAGTCTTGGGGCTTGGCCTTATAAAACTGATTCCTGGAAAGAAGAAAGTAAGCTTACCTATGATTACACCTACAAGTCACCTCCAGAGACCTCTTTTGTTGCTCAGATGTGGCCTCTCTCTCTAAGCCAACTCTGCTGATAAACTCACTGCCTGCCGACCCCCCCGCCGCCCCCCGATATGGGACATGATTCCCAGGGGTGTAGATCTCCCTGGCTACATGGGACATGACTCCTGATGATGAGCCTGACCCTGACACCGTGGGATTGAGAAAATTTTCTTGACCGAAAGGGGAAGAGAAATAAAACCAAAAAATCTCTGAGTGGCTGAGAGATTTCAAATAAAGTCAAGAGGTCATTCTAGAGGTTATTCTGATGTATTATATAGATATGCCTTTTTAGTTTTTAGTGTATTAGAATAGCTATAAGGAAATACCCATAACTGCTGAATTGTAATCCAGTAGCCTTGATTCTTAAAGATGACTGTATATACCATATAGCTTTTATGGTATGACTATGCAATTGTAAAAACCTTGTGACTGACACTCCCTTTATCCAGTGTATGGCCAGATGAGTAAGAAAATAAGGACAATAAATGAATAAATAATAGGGGAGATAAGGGATATAGGATGCTTTGGGTCTTGTTTTTATTTTTATTTTTCTTATTTTTTTGGAATAATGGAAATATTCAAAATTGACTGTGGTGATGAATGCACAACTATATGATGATATTGAGAACCACTGATTGTACACTTTGGGTGATTATATGGCATGTGAATATATGTCAGTAAAATTGCATTAAAAGGAAAGTACAACTTTCCAGAAACCTAAAACCTCCAGGTGGGTCCCTGGTCCAGATAAGTCCTGAAACTTAGCCCAGCCTATCCAGAACATCAGATAGCTCAATCTCCCTACCCTATATTAGTGACAGATCCTTCTGATATCAAAAATTTAGTATTGCCATAGTCCAAACAAACCCAAAGAGTGGTATGGAAAGATCAAAGGTGATGGTGGAGTTATACATAGAAGAGAGGACTTAACAAATGAATATGAATGCTGAATCATTAAATTGGTGACTCTTTTAGTCTCCAGTATCTTAGAGCAACTAGAAGTAAAAACCTAAAATTGTGAAATTGTAACCCATGTCAAACTCTGAAATATGTTCTACAACTAATTGTGGTGCTGTGCTTGGAAATGTGTAGCTTTTATATATATATATTATTGTTCACAAAAAAAAGTCGAGTATGATGATAAAAAAAATATTTAAGCCCTCTAGCCTCCAGTATTCTGGAGCAGGTAGAAGGGAAAACGAGAGGATTGTATGGTAGCCCATGACAAACTCTGGGATCTATCCTGTAACCACTTTTTGAAGAGTACTTTGAAAACTATTGCTTTTTTATTTCTTTGCTTTGTATATATGTTATACTATACAATAAAACAGTTTTAAAAAAAAGGAAGTACAAGAAAATAACTCTACAACTTGGCTGAACACCATAATACCATTTGAAAATGTTATGTTGTATCAAATACAGTAAGATGAATTATTAATATCTATAAGAGCAAGAGAACAATTGCTTTTGTCATATTTTCATTTCTTAATTACACTTGTAATCTACAAAGTAGATCCCTCCCTTGCATGAATCAGAGAACTCTCTAGTATGTCAGTTTCAGAATTTTTTAACATCATCAGACCTAGATAGTGCAACTCTGGTCTGAGTAACTGAGTCTTCCAATCTCCCTTTCTCTACTACCCTTTCATCATTGAATATTTTAGAAGTTACAAATAAATTTTCTTTATTGTATAATACAATATTAAAATTTGTAATAATAGCAGGGATCAATATTTAACCTTGAAGACTTTTCAAAAAACTTTAAAACTCAAAGTGTAAAATAGGACTGTAAAGTGTATTTACTTATTATGTTTTCACATAGACATGAGTACAACTTTGGGTTTTCAAAATAAAGATTTATTGGATGATAAAGTGGTTACAGAGATTATAGTAGAAATAGCCTAAGTTGCCAGTTAAGGCACTAATTGCTGAGAATAAATTGGGCTAATCTCTGAAAACAGACAAATTTGTACCCTAAATCTGCTACATTAGAAAATTCTAGTATACGCGAACATATATTCCAGAGCAGTGATGTCATTACACATCATGTTGCCTCTGGAAATTTCCGTTGCACACTCATGACAGAATAAAAGTGAAAAGAGCAAATAAAGTCTTATTATGGAAGCCGAACATGTTGGAGTAAAAGCAATTCAAAATAGAGTGGTAAGGAAAACAGTGTCTATATTTTAGCACCACATATATTCTTTGAGACCAATGAAAGAAAGGTTTATTTGATCTGAAACTGAAATTTTCTGTAGTGCATAATCTAATTCAACCTATCTGAATACCTCATTTGTACAACTGAAACACAGGGAGCACAGAATCCTATATAGATTATTGTAATGCCTGGAAACATCCTAGACTCTATTAAGCAGGTAATCAAAAAGTATTGGCAAAGTCCCCTAAGGGAGGGGAGGAAGAATATGGAAACTTTTAAATGTTACCATCAGGGAATCCCCTGACACTGTTTCAAACTTTAGGGACACCCAAATCAAAAGGCCATGTCCTCAATCATGAGGCTTACTCTTGTAAAGCTTATGTAGGTAGGGGAGAAGCTTAGACTACCTATAGGCATGCCTTAGAGTTACTTCTGGAGAACCTCTTCTGTTGCTCAGATGTGGCCTCAGTCTATCCAAGCCCAACTCTGCAAGTGAAATCATTGCTCTCACCCCTATGTAGGACAAGACATCCAGTGGTGAAAGTCTCCTTGGCGACATGGGAGATGACTCCCAGGGATGAATCCAGACCTGGCACTTTGAGATCAATGATTCCATCCTGACCAAAAGGGGGAAAAGAACTGTAATTAATAAGGTATCAGTGGTAGAGAATGTTCAAATAGAGTCAAGAGGCTACTCTGGAGGTTGCTCTTACACAAGCTGCAGTTAGGCCTTGCTACCTGTCATAACCTGTCAAACCCCAGCCAGGACCATTCCAGCCTATCCTAAAGAACACCTAGGGCAATATATAAGATCCCATAAGGGTGGGGAAAGGAGGCAAGATGGCAGCTTAGTGATGTGTGGGATTTAGTTCACCCTCCAGAGAAGCTAGTAAATAACCAGAAACAGTACAGAACAACTGCTGGGGCCACATCAGTGACCGGACACACAGCATACCCCAGTCTGCAGAAGCTGGGCCAGCTGCAAGCCCCCCAGATCCGTGAGACCCCCAAGCTGTGGAGGCCGGCACCCTCCCCTACAGGCTGGTTCCCAGAGGGAAAAGGAAAGAGAATTTACTAGTAGCAAGGGACTAAGTTCAAGTAAGCTCCAATTTTTGGAATTAATTCACAAATTCTGACTACTAAAAATAGGCCCCCAGCTCAGCTGAACCATAAGTAAAAGCTGAGGTTGCTGTTTTTCGCCCCAGCACAGAGGGGGCAGGGCTGATGGAAAAAGAAAAATAAATAAACCAGAGGTTCTATTGGATCAGACAGTACAAAATACTTGAAAGAATCTTGGCCCTGAAGGAAAGGAGGGAGCACATAGGACCTGGACATACACAGAGCAACATACCAACTTAAGCTCTTGATTGGCAAACCAGAAAAATGGGGGTCCTGCTTTGAAAAAGACTTTTTTTTTCTGTTCTTTTTTGTGGTTGTGTTTCTATGACATAGCTGCTCTTTGGATACAACTGCAAGCCTTCTCAGTATCCAACTGCCCCTGGCAAGGCCGGAATTAAGCTTGTCTGAGATCTAGTCTGGAAGCTGTGCCTTCCCCAGGAGAGGGGTGGGGCCCAGCCCAGGTGGAATCCCTCCCTCAAAGAATTCAGACCCCAGGGTCTGGAAAAGTGAAGTGATTAAAGACAGCCTACATCCTCTCCTCTGTCTCCACCACAGCCCCCACAGGGAGAGTCTGTTGAAGTTAAAGGTACCACATCACCTTATGCTGGTGGGACCTGCAGGCAGACAAGCACCACATACTGGGAAGGATAGGAAAAACACAGAGTCTAGAGGCTTCATAGGAAAGTCTTTTAACCTTATGGGTCTCACCCTCAGGGAAAACTGACACAGGTGACTTTTTACTCCTGAGAGGAGGCTAGTATGATCTGGGAAAATCAGACTAGGATCTACAATACCTAAGTAGACCCTCCTAAGGGAACAAAAAAGGCACCATACAGGCAAGACAAGAAACAAGAAAACAAGAACTGAAAAATTCTGATCTGTTAAACAAAACCTAAGTTTGAGGTCTAGAATAAGCTAAGCTGAGTGTCAAAGAACAGATAGACAAAAAAGTCATCCAGCAAGAAAATACTAGGTAAAAAAAGTGAAAACAATCTCCAGAATAAACTAATTAAGGTAATTAAATGCCCAGATGCCAGCAAAAAATAACGAGTCACACTAGTAAAATTGGAGATATGGCCCAGTCAATGGAACAAACCAATAATTCAAATGAGATATAAGACTTTAAACAATTCAGGATGTTTGAACAGACATGGAAAACCTCATCAAAAATCAAATCAATGAATTGAGGGAGGATATAAAGAAGACAAGGAATGAACAAAAAGAAGAAATCAAAAGTCTGAAAAAACAAGTCACAGAACTTATGGAATGAAAGGCACAGTAGAAGAGATGACAAAAACAATGGAAGCCTACAATATTAGATTTCAAGAAGCAAAAGATAGAATTAGTGAGCTGGAGCATGGGACATCTGAAATCCGACAAGCAAAAGAAAATATAGGGAAAAGAATGGGAAAATATGAGCAGTGACTCAGAGAATTGAATGACAACATGAAGTGCAGGAATATACATGTTGGGGGTGTCCCCAAAGGAGAAGAGAAGGGAAAAGGAGGAGAAAACCTAATGGATGAAATTATCACTGAAAATTTCCCAACTCTTATGAAAGACTTAAAATTACAGATCCAAGAAGTGCAGCATACCCCAAACAGAATAGATGCAAATAGATGTACTCCACAACATGTACTAATTATTAATAAAAGGAACAATTCAATACATATGTCAGATGTCAAAGAGAAAGAATTTTGAAATGAGTAGAGAAAAGCAATCCATCACATACAAGGGAAACCCAATAAGACTATGCGTAGATTTCTCAGCAGAAAACATGGAGGCAAGAAGACAGTGGTAAGATATATTTAAGATACTAAAAGAGAAAACTGCCAACCAAGAATTCTATATCCAGCAAAATTGTCCTTCAAAAATGAGGGAGAAATTAAAACATTTTCAGGCAAAAAGTCACTGAGAGAATTTGTGACCAAGAGATGGCTCTGAAAGAAATACTAAAGAGAGCAATAGAGACAAATTCGAAAAGACAGGAGAGAGGGGTGTGGATAAGATTATAGAAAGGAAGGCTATGAGTAAAGGTAAAAAGAAGGAAAATTAGGTATGACATATACAATCCAAAAGGCAAAATGATAGAAGAAACTACTACCCATATAGTAATAACACTAAATGTTAATGGATTAAACTCCCCAATCAAAGGACATAGAATGGCAGAATGGATAAAAAACATAACCTATCTATATGCTGTCTACAGGAGATGTATTTTAGACCCAAGGATAAACATAGGTTGAAAGTGAAAGGTTGGGAAAAGATATTTTCATGCAAATAACAATCAGAAAAGAGCAGGAGTAACTATACTAATTTCCAAAAAAATTAGACTTCAGATGTAAAACAATTAAAAGAGACAAAGAAGGACACTATGTATTAATAAAAAGAACACTTCAACAAGAAGACATAACAATCATAAATATTTATTCACCGATCCAGAGTGCTCCAGAATACACAAGGCAAACACTGAAAAGAGAAATACACACATCTGTCATAATAGTTGGAGACTTCAATTCCCCCCTTTCATCAATGGACAGAACATCTAGACAGAGAATCAATAAAGAAACAGAGAATTTGAATAATGCAATAAATGTTCTAGACTTAACAGACATTATGGAACATTACAGCAGCATGATACACCTTTGTCTCAAGTGCTCATGGATCACTCTCTCAAGTATAGACCATATGCTGGGTCACAAAGCAAGTCTCAATAAATTTAAAAAGATTGAAATCATACAAACCACTTTTTCAGATCATAAAGAAATTAAGTTGGAAATCAGTAATAGTCAGAGGGCCAGAAAATTCACAAATATGTGGAGGCTCAACACCACACTCTTAAACAACCAGTGAGTCAAGGAAGAAATTACAAGAGAAACAGTAACTATCTCGAAGCAAATGAAAATGAAAGCACAACATATCAAAATTTATGGGATGCAGCAAAGACAGTCCTAAGAGAGAAATTTATTGCCCTAAATTCCCATATCAAAAAAGAAGAGAGAGCAAAAATCCAGGAATTAACTGTTCTCTTGGAAGAACTAGAAAAAGGACACCAAAATAACCCCAAAGTATAAGCAAAAGGAAAGAAATAATGAAGATTAGAGCAGAAATAAATGAAATGGAGAAACTGAAAACAATCAAGAAGGTCAAAGCCAGAAGCTGGTTCTATGAGAAAATCAATAAGATTGATGGACCCTTAGCAAGGCTGACAAAAAGAAAAAGAGAGAGGATGCAAATAAATAAAATCAAAAATGGAAGAGGAGACATAAACATTGGCCCCACAGAATATAAAGTAAATAAAACTCTCATTGTTTGCAAATGATATGATATTATATGTTGAAAGCCCCCAAAAAATCCACAGGAAAACTACTAGAGCTATAAATGAGTACAGCAAAGTGGCAGGTTACAAGATCAACACTCAAAAATCTGTAGTGTTTCTATACACTACTAATGAGCAATCTGAGGGGGAAGTCAAGAAAAAAATTCCATTTGCAATTGCAATGAAAAGAATAAAATATTTTGGAATAAATATGACTAAGGATATAAAAGACCTATGCAATTTAAGCTGTAAGAAATTACTAAAAGAAATCACAGAGGACTAAGATAAATAGAAAGGCATACTGTGTTTATGGATTGGAAGACTAAATATAGTTAAGATGTCAATTCTACCTAAATTGATTTATAGATTCAATGCAATACCAAAACTTACTTTTCTGAAATAGAAAAACAAATAACCAAATTAATCTGGAAGGGCAGGGTGCCCTGAATAGCTAAAAATATCCTGAGAAAGAAAAAATGAAGTCAGAGGACTCACACTACCTGACTTTAAGGTGTATTACGAAGCTACAGTGTTCAAAACAGCATGGTACTGGCATAAAGGTAAATATACTGACCAATGGAATTGAATAGAGTGTTCAGAAATAGACCCTCTCATCTATGGACAACTGATCTTTGATAAAGCCTTCAAGCTAACTCACCCAGGACAGAACAGTCTCTTCAATAAATGGTGCCTAGAGAACTGGATATCCATATGCAAAAGAATGAAAGAGGATCCATATGTCACACCCTACAAAAATTAATTCAAATGGATCAAAGACCTAAACATTAGATCTAAGACCATGAAACTTTTAGTAGAAAATGTAGGTAAATATCTTATAAATCTTATAATAGGAGGTGGTTTCCTAGATCTTACACTCAAAGTACAAGCATTGAAGAAAGAGATAAATGGGAGCTCCTCAAAATTAAACACTTTTGTGCATCAAAGAACTTTGTCAAAAAAGTAAAAAAGCCTACACAATGGAGGCAATATTTGGAAATGATATATCAGATAAGGGTCTAGTATCCAGAATATATAGATTGTTCAAGTTAACAATAAAAAGACAGACAACTCCATTACAAAATGGGCAAAAAACATGAACAGACACTTCTCAGAAGAGGAAATACAAAAGCACAAAAGGCACATGAAAAGATGCTCAACTTCCCTGGCTATTAGAGAAATGCAAATTGAAACCACAATGAGATATCATTTCACACCCACCACAATGGCCATTATCAATAAAACAGAAAATGACAAGTGCTGGAGAGGATGTGGAGAAAGAGGAACACTTATCCACTGTTGGTGGGAATGTCAAATGGTACAACCGCTATGGAAGGCAGTTTGGTGGTTCTTCAGGAAGCTAAGTATAGAATTACCATATGATCCTGTAATACCATTGCTAGGTATCTACTCAGACGACATGAGGGCAAGGGCACACAGGGACATTTGCACACCAATGTTTATAGCAGCATTATTTACAATTGCCAAGAGATGGAAACAGCCAAAATGTCCATCAACAGACGAGTGGCTAAAACAGCTGTGGTATATACATATGATAGAATATTATGCAGCTGAAAGATAGAATAAAGTTATGAAGTATGTAACAACATGGATGGATCTCAAGGACATTATGCTGAGTGAAATTAGCTAGAAACAAAAGGACAAATATTGTATTGTTTTATTGATATGAACTGACATTAGTGAATGAACTTGGAAAATTTCATTGGTAACAGAGACCATCAGGAGATAGAAATAGGATAGGTATTGGGTAATTGGAGTTGAAGGGATACAGATTGTGCAACAGAACTGATTGTAAAAATTCAGAAATGGATAGCACAATCCTACCTAACTGTAATCCAACAATGTTAGTACATTGAATGAAGCTGAATGTGAGAATAATAGAGAGAGGAGGTCAGGGGGCACAAATGAAATCAGAAGGAAAGATAGATGATAAAGACTGAGATGGTATAATCTAGGGATTCCTAGAGTATACAATGATAGTGACTAAATGTACAAATTAAAAAATGTGTTTGCATGAGGAATAACAAAGGAATGGCAGTATTGCAGGGTGTTGAAAATAGATGTTAGTTCATATTTTAAAACTTTAACTTATGTGTGAGACTAAAGCCAAAAATGTTTATTTGGTATAAAATTTATATTTTGAGTAGTGTATCTCCTAATTTAACTTATATGGACAGTCTAATTGAGCACCACAGGTGCCTTGAGTAGGGCATGAGATTATGTAAGTTTGTCCAAAGTGATGCCTCGATAGATCCCAGAGTGATTTGAACAATGAATAAAAAAGTATTTGCAAAGTCCCCTAGGGGGAATGGTGAGAAAGAGGGAAAATTCAACTTCCCCGTTTGGAGAAGGCCTGATATTCTCATAAGCAGTGAGGACAATAAAATTAAAAGGCCGAACCCCCAATCTTGGGGTTTGTTTCTATGTAACTTATCCCCACAAAGGTTAGGCTAAACCTACTTAAAATTGCACCTAAGAGTCACCCCCAGAGTACGTCTTTTATTGTTCAGATGTGGCCTATCTCTCAGCCAACATGACAAGCAAACTCAATGTCCTCCCCCTCTCTGTGTGGGACATGCCTCCCAAGGTTGTAAACCTCCCTGGCAATGTGGAACAGAAATCTTAAAATGAGCTGGGGCTCAGCATCAAGGGATTGAGAAAATCTTCTCAGCTGAAAGACGGAAGAGAGAAATGAGACAACATAAAGTGTCAGTGGCTGAGAGATTTCAAATAGAGTCAAGAGGTTATCCTGGAGGTTATTCTTACACATTATATAGATAACCCCATTTTAGTTTACGTATATAAGAGAGGCTAGAGGAGAGTGCCTGAAACTGTAGAGCTGTGTTCCAGTAGCCATGTTTCTTGAAGATGATTGTATAATGATATAGCTTTCACAAAGTGACTGTGTGATTGTGAAAACCTTGTTCTGATTCTCCTTTTATCTACAGTATGGACAGAGGAGTAAAAAATATGGATTAAAAATAAATAAATAATAGGGGGAACAAATGTTAAAAATAAATTGGGTAGGGGGAAATAGTAGTGGTCAATGAGAGGGAGGGGTAAGGGGTATGGTATGTATGAGTTTTTTCTTTTTTCTTTTTTTTTTCTTTTTCTGGAGTGATACAAAATTATCATTACATCATGAGATGAGAAATTATCATGGTGATGCGTATACAACTATGTGATGATATTGTGAGCCATTGATTGCACACCAAGTATGGAATGTTCATATGTTAAGAATGTTCTTGTTGTATGTTGATTGGTTTTCTTAATAAAATTTAGAAAAAAAAGATTTCACAAGGGTTCCATGCATTAGACTAACTTTCCAGAAACCTACAAATTCTATATGGGTCCCTGGTCCAGATAAGTCCTGAAACCTAGCCTAGCCTGTACAGAATATCAGATACTTCCATCTCCCCACTCCATACTAGTGACAAACCCTTCCAATATCAAAAATTAAAGTTGCCATAGCCCAAACACCCCTAAAGAGAGGAATGGAAAGATCAAAGGTGATGGTGAAGTTATGCATAGAAGATAGGATTTAACAAGTGAATATGAATGCTAAATCATTAAATTGATATCTCTTTTTGTCTCCAGTATTTTAGAGCAGCTACAAGTGAAAACCTAAAATTGTGATATTGTAACCCATACCAAACTCTGAAATATGTTCTACAACTAATTGTGGTGCTGTGCTTTGAAATTTATAGCTTTTTTGTATATGTATTATTTTTCAGAAAAAAGGAAAAAAGTGAATTGTGTTAATAAAATAATATTCAAGCCCTCTAGCCTCCTATATTCTGGAGCAGCTAGAAGAAAAAATCTGAGACGATCGTGTGGTAGCCCATGACAAACTCTGGGGTCTGTCCTGTAACCACTTGTTGAAGAGTGCTTTGAAAACTATTGCTTTTTTATTTCTTTGCTTTGTATATATGTTATACTATAGAATAAAACATTTTTAAATTTAAAAAAAGTCTTATTTTGAAAATAGATTTAATTTCCAAAATCTCCTGAGGGGAGCTCAGAGAACTGCTGGTGTAGAGAATGGATTGGAGAACACCAAAACCAACGCTTGGGAGGCCAAGTAAAAGACTTTAGCCACGGACCAGGTGGTAGTAGTCTCCAATTTGAGTGTGCTTCAGAATCCCCTGGAGAGCTTGCTTTTTAAAAAGAAATATTTTTGTTGCAATATCGTCACCTTCATACCGTCCACACATGGTGTTCAGTCAGTGGCTTACATCATCGCAGTTGTGTTTTCATCACAATGATCATTTTTAGAATATTTGCATCATGGAGAGCTGGTTAAAGCACACACTGCTGGAGCCCACTCCCACAGTTTCTAATTTTGTAGGACTAAGGTGGGGCCCAAAATTTGGGCATTTCTAACAGGTTTCCAGATGATGATGAGGTCTTGAAGGCCGCACTCAGAACGTGAATAAGGGCTTTGTTATTCATCTGCTGCCTCATCCCTGTCCTACTGAATATGAATCTACATGAATTAGATTCTCAGGTGTTTTATATGCACATTAAAGTTTGAAAAGCACTGCTGTAAGAGACAGTTAATGACATCCTGGACCTGGGGATGGAGAAAAGTATACAAGTTTTAGAGGGAGAGATCACTGGGATTGCTTTGGTTTCTTCTCGCTGGGACAGAGAACACAAGTAGATCAGTAGATTTGGAGGAGTGGTATTTCAATTCAGTTTTGAGTTTCTAGACTATATGAAGTTCTCTTTTAATTCCTACAATATCGATCATATGTAGTTAAAGAATAATGTTGTGAGCTCCTGGTACTGGGAAAGCACTGGTAGTGTACAAGTGTAAGACACACATGTAATATTTTATCTTCAACTCAGACTCCATTTCTGGCAGATATGAATCAGTAAAGAGTAAGTCTTTTTCCATGAAAGGGATATTTAAAACCTGTCTCTTATCCCGAAAACATTCAGGCCTAGAGATAAAAGCATGCAGGTAGAAACCCAGGGTTACCAGCAAAAGATTGTATATCACCTATAAGTTACCAGGGCCCTGAAGAGCAGAAGGAGATCTCTCAGGTATCTCAGAGAAGAGCAGCTAAGACCAATGCATGAGCAATTTGGGAATACTCTATGTCACCCTTATTTAGAATGGGAACCCACTTTCCATCAAACCTCTTGCTCTTTTCCAAAAGTTCCTAGTTAACGAACCCCTTTAGATATTATGACATAACACTAGCTATGTGTCTGAACAGCTGAGCCAGGATTCTGACATACAAAGCAAGCTGCAGCAAAGGTTCTCCTTGAATGAGACAGGTTTCTATTTGGATGCGGAAAATACTGCACTTTTCATCCATTATTTTATTTGATCCTCATGTTACTGCCAGGTAGGGCAGGCATTATTATCTCCATTTTTCAAATGAGGAAACTGAGTTTCAAGGAGGAAATTAAATGGCTTGTCTAGAGTTGTTGAAATGGTAAGAGGATAAACTGGGACTGGAACCCAGACCTCTTGACCCCGAATTATGTGCTCTTCACTCTAAAACAGTGCTGTACTTAGACTTAACAAGCAGAATGATCTGCAGGACATGAGTTCATCTTTTTGAATTCCCATTTGTTTAAACCACTCACTTGTATGAAATCTTCAAACAATGGCACCTGATTTCTTAAAACAGCTTGGCTCATAATACGTTGCAGATTATTATTATTAGAAATCTTTTATTTTAATGGTCAAGCAATTAATGATAACTCACAGTATAATGTCTGTAGGAGGAAAAAAGACACCTATATTGTCACCAGGTCTGTTCATTATCCTTTATGCTCTATATCCAGATCAATCAATAGTTAAGTAATAATGATGTGCTTCCTGAAGTACAAGGATATAAATTAATTTTATGCTCATATGCATATTTTCTGTATGGAAAAATGAGTGGAAAATGCCTGCCATGCCCATCTCATTGTAAGAAAATGTATGTAATGATTACAAGCATATAATAAGAATGGTTTGCCCAGCCAAATGTTTGTTCATTTCTGTTAATCAGTATTCATTTGAGCTACTTCTATGCAGTTTGTGGAAGCAGTGCAATCAGTTGAGTAGTGTGGCAGATTTAAATCAGTAATAAAAGCCCTGGGGAAATTAACAAGACAAAACATTAACCACAGACTAAACATTAACATATATTAGCATCTTTATTATACCTGTAGAATTGTTAAATGGGCATGGTTACTACTATTAAAAAGTTTATGTTGTATATCACATCGTTTCAATTTCGATGTATATTTTGTTTTTAAACTTTTAAGATTTAATTAAACAAGATTGTACAATGGTGTAATAGACAATTCGCCAGAATGAACTGAAGTTCATTATTGTTTTTTAACTGGAAATCTATAGAATTCCCTCTCCATTCCACCCCAGTCCCAAGATACCCCAAAACAAATACCACCTAATATTTTCACAAAGTAGAATATGGGACCTAAATTGATATTTAATTTTGTAGCCCTAGAGCGTGTTTTATTATTAATTGTTCAGTGTTCTGATGAATCTATCAATGATCAAAGACTAAATTTATGCCAAATATTTAGCGACAGTTCTCAGAAAGATGTTGGGACCACAGTATAAACTGGGTTCTAACAGAAAAGTTATTGTATATTAAATAAAACTGAAAAGACCCTCAAGAGGTCATGGGTGTTGGTGGCCATAGGAATAGCTCTTGAGAGGGAAAGGATTGTGCTGGTCCCTGAGTAAAATTCAGTGGGGCACTTCCAACATGAAAAAGTTAGAACTTTTCTCTAAAATTTCCATGCACTAGCCTAACTTTCCAGAAACCTACAACCTCCAGATGGGTCCCTGAAACCAGATAAGTCCTGAAACCTAAAGAGCCCAGCCTCAAGTCCCCAATCTTGGGGTTTGTTCATATGAAACTTAACCCCGCAAAGGATAGGCTAAGTCTACTTAAAATTAGGCCTAAGAGTCACCCACAGAGAACCTCTTTTGTTGCTCAGATGTGGCCTCTCTCTCAGCCAACACGACAAGCAAACTCACTGCCCTCCCCCTAGCTATGTAGGACATGAGTCCCAGGGGTGTGGACGTTCCTGGCAATGTGGAACAGAAATCTTAGAATGAGCTGAGACTCAGCATCAAGGGATTGAGAAAAAACCTTGACCAAACGGGTGAAGAGAGAAATGAGACAAAATAAAGTGTCAATGGCTGAGTGATTCCAAACAGAGTAGGGGTTATCCTGGAGGTTATTCATATGCATTAAATAGATATCACCTTTTTTAGTTAAGGTGTAACAGAGAGACTGGAGGGAACTGCCTGAAAATGTAGAGCTGTATTCCAGTAGCCACATTTCTTGAAGATGACTGTAGAATGATATTGCTTTCAGAATGTGACTGTGTGATTGTGAAAACCTTGTGTCTGATACTCCTTTTATCTACCTTATCAACAGATGAGCAAAACAAATGGAATAAAAATAAATAAGGGGAACAAATGTTAAAATAAATTTAGATTAATACTTTAAAATGTCACCTTATGTGTGAGACTAAAGCAAAAAGTGTTTATTTGTTACAAAATTTAGATTTTGACTAGAGCATTTCCTAATATAACTCATGTAGATAGTTTGATTAAATGTCATAAGTACTTGGAATCTCAGGTAGCACATGAGAATTTGTTGGTTTGTCCAGAGTGATCCCCCAATGAATCCCAGAATGATTTGATCAGTGACTGGAAAAGTATTTGCAAGCCCCCTTCAGGGAATGGTGAGAGTGGGGAGAAATTCAACTTCCCCAAGTTGAATTCTTGATATTCTCACAAGCAGTGAGGACAACCAAAGCTATAGGCTGAGCCCCCAGTCTTGGGGTTTGTTCACATGAAACTTAACCCCACAAAAAATACGTCAAGTCTACTTAAAATTTAGGCCTAAGAGTCACCCCCAAGAGAGCCTCTTTTGTTGCTCAGATGTGGCCTCTCTCTCCAGCCAATATGATGAACAGTCTCACCACCCTCCCCCTGTCTGCATGGGACATGACTCCCAGGGGTGTGGACCTTCCTGGCAACGTGGGAGAGAAATCCTGGAATGAGCTGAGACTCAGCATCAAAGGACTGAGAAAAACCCTAGAATGAGCTGAGAATTAACATCAAGAGACTGAGAGAACCTTCTCGACCAAAAGGGGGAAGAGTAAAATGAGACAAAGTGTCAATGGCTGAGAGATTCCAAACAGAGTCAAGAGGTTATCCTGGAGGTTATTCTTACACATTAAGTAGATATCACCTTGTTGTTCAAGATGTAGTGAAGAGGCTGGAGGGAATTGCCTGAAAATGTAGAGCTGTGTTCCAGTAGCCATGTTTCTTGATGATGATTGAACAATGAGATAGCTTTCACAATGAGACTCTGAATGTGAAAACCTTATGTCTGATGCTCTTTTTAGCTACTATATCAACAGAAGAGTAGAACATATGGAATAAAAATAAATAAAAGGGGGAACAAATGTTAAAATAAATTCAGTTTGAAATAGTGGTAAATGAAAGTGAGGGGTAAGGGTTATGGTACATATAGTTTTTTTCTCTATTATCATTTTATTTCTTTTTCTGTTGTCTTTTTATTTCTTTTTCTAAATCGATGCAAATATACTAAGAAATGATGAATATGCAACTATGTGATGATATTAAGAATTACTGATTATATATGTAGAATGAAATGATTTCTAAATGTTTTGTTAATTTTTTTAATTAATAAAAAAGTTAAATAAATAAATAAATAAAAATAAATTTAGATTGAAATGCTAGTGATCAATGAAAGAGAGGGATAAGGGGTATGGTATGTATGAATTTTTTTCTGTTTTCTTTGTATTTCTTTTTCTGAATTGATGCAAATGTTCTAAGAGATGATCATGATGATGAATATGCAGCTATGTGATGATATTGTAAATTACTGACTATATATATAGAACGGAATGATCATAAGTTAAGAATGTTTGCATTTGTTTGTTGTTCTATTTTTTTAATTAATTTAAAAAATCTAACAAGGCATAATAAAATAAAAAGTGAAAAAAAATAAAAATAAAAAAATAAAGAGCCCAGCCTCTCCATAACATCAGCTAGTTCCGTCTCCCTACCCCATATTATTAGTAGCCCTTTCCAACATGATAAAGTTAGAATGACCATAGCCCAAATACCCCTAAAGAGAGGGACAGAAAGATCAAAGGTGATGCTGGAGTTATATAGAGAAGATAGGATTTGACAAATGAATATGAATGCTGAATCTTTAAATTGATATTTCTTTTAGTCTCTAGGATCTTAGAGCAGCTAGAAGGAAAAACCTAAAATTGTGGAACTGTAGCCCATACCAAACTCTGAAATCTATTCTACAACTGACTGTTGCACTGTGCTTTGAGATTTATTGCTTTTTTTTGTATATATACTATTTTTCACAAAAAAAGTTGATTGTAATGATTATATATATATATATATGTATTCATGTGTAGAGTAGCTAGATGGAAAATTTTGAGAGGATGATATGGTAGCCCATGACAAACTCTGGAATCTGTCCTGGAACTACTTGTTGAAGAGTGCTTTGGACTATTGCTTTTTCCCTTCTTTGCTTTGTATATATGTTATATCATACAATTTAAAAAGTCTTAAAAAAATTCAGGGGGGCAGTCATCTTACCCCTCCAAAGGTATCACCAGCTTTACAAGGGCAGTATGATGTGTGGTGCCACAGACTCACTTATGGGAACCTCTCTTTTTCTACTTCTGCTTCTACCTTTCCCCATACCCCTTCTCCCCCTCCTCTTCCTTCCGTTACAGGCCATATAAATTAAAGTAATAGACCTACACTCACTTCATATATATCTTGAAAAAGAAAATGCAAAGCATTTCAGGCATCTGATTGTTAAATTGAGAGCAAAATAAAGAAGTCTGTTAAGGCTAGTGAGAGTGGGAGAAAGACAGAGATACATTTCAATGTTGTAGCATACACTGCATCCCCCACCATGCCCTCTTCTATTTTCTAGTTTTAGGTGATTCTAACTAAAGGCCTATATATTTATTGCATTTTGTAGCCATAAGTTTAATCAGGAATCACCATTTTGGGGGAAAGTACAGGATATATATAGTTGGTCCAGACACCAGACAGTTGGTCCTTGGTTAAATCGTAGGAATTACAGACCTGTTTTTTGTTTTGTTTTGATTTGTTTTTGTATGCTGTATCATGGGGGGCCACAGTTCATTCTTTTTCTATCTTAGTATCCCATTATTGCAGCACCATTTGTTGAATTTTTATTTGTTTTGTTTTTGGGAAATGCATTGGCCAGGAATCGAACCCGGGTCTCCCACATGGCAGGTGAGAATTCTGCCACTGAACTACCCTTGCACCCACTACAGACCTGTTTTTGTAGCAGGCCCAAGAGTCTGAATTCAAGAGCCAGGACCCTGGGATGATCTCAACAGGCAGCAAGCAACAGGCTGGACCTACTTGGGAGCTACCTGTCCCCCAGAACTTGACATCCAGTTTTTGACTCTTGCATGGCACACCAGAGAGTTTAAAACATTTCACTATTGGCTTATGGCTACTGGAAGTACTTCCTGCTATCTAGGTTAAAATCAGATGCCAGTTTTCTGTTTAGGCAGGCATGGCTCAGAGATATTGTGGGTTTGGTTCCAAACTACCACAGTAAAGCCAATATTGCAATCAAGTCACACAAATTTTTTGGTTTTCCAGTGCATGTAATAGTTGTGTTTACACTATCCTGTAGTTTATAAAGTATGCAATGGCATTATGTCTAAATACAGTGTACACATCTTAATTAAAATGTGACATGGAGACATTGAAGTATGCACATGCTGTTGGAAAAATAACACCAATAGACTTGATCAATGCAGGGTTGCCACAAACCTTTAATTTGAAAAAAGTCAATATCTGTGAAGTGCAATGAAGCAAAGCGCAATAAAACGAGATATTCCTATATTGAAAAATTTAACATTTCTTTGAAGTGTGTTTTTAAAATTCTTCATCATCATCAGGTTCTGCTGTTTTGCCCCAAGACTACGGAGCTCGGCCACACCCTACATTGGAAGACCTAGAATCTCTGCTCTTGACAGAAATTCATGACATGTACAGGGAAAATATCAAAAATAGAACTCTGCCCTAAGGCAAAGGAAGAACACTTCAAGACTCCATCCCCCCACAGGAGCTTTGAGTCACTAACAAGAACTGGCAGGAATACCTTTCTCAAAACTCTAGGAAACAGTTAAAGGACCAAAGTAGCAGAGTAAGCTCTATATAAAGAGAAAGGCTACTTAAAAATGTTAGGAAAAAAAAGTATTGGAATGTCATGCACTCTGGCTGGCCCCTCCCTTACCCCTTCATTGCTTTAGCACAGAGCTGTCCTAGCTCCCCCTGGTCCCTGTTTTGGAGGAACAAGAGTAGTATGTACGTACTTGTGTACATACATATGTCTGGGCCAGTCTGTCTGCTGGTGGCCTGAGGAGTTGACTCAACCAGGATACTCATCACAGGCTAGCCATCCCAGATCTTGCTCTGTGTATAGGAGGAAGCTCACAGAGCTCTCCTGCAGAAGGCTGCAGGACATCAGGCAAGGAGCTGCCCAAGGCAAAGGATTGCCGGCTGTAGCACATACAGTGCCGTGTCAAGGATCATAAGGAAACTGTTTCCTAGGGGTGAGGGGACAATCCTATCAGTGTAAAAGGGGGAATTCTTCAGGCCATATGTACATGCTTAAGACAAGACACAAGTGCAGAAAAGATCAGGGTGGGCCCCTACACTTTGGCCTCAAGCTATTCTTTATACATATTATGTGAATGAGCTTTGAAGGAGAATACTCACATAGGTCAATCTGCAAAACTGGGGAAGGTATTTTGTTGTTGTTAGCTCTTGACATTCAAGGAAAGCTCTGTCATAACATTAGCTGGACACAAGCTTAAGGAACAGTTGCCTCAGAATCTAAATAAAAGTGATAACATGTTAAAGTATAAAAATGTCCAGCTTTCAAAAAAGATTAAAAACATACAAAGACACAGGAAGTGGTGGACTGAGTAAAAATGAAAAATTAAAGCACTCTAAACCATCAATGAGGAGGACCAGGCTTGTGACATAACAGAAAAAGACTTTTAAAAATTGGTCCTAAATATGGTTAGAAAGCTAAAGGAAATCATGGACAAAGAGCTAAGGGAAATAAAGAGAATTATGGATGAACACAAACAGAATATCAATAGACTGAAGGAAATTATGAAAAGGAACCCAACAGGGCTGAAGACCACAGTAACAGAAATAAAAAATTCACTAGAGGGGTTCAGTAGCAATTGGAGCTAGAGAAGAAATAATCAATGAACGTGAAGATAAGACTATTGAAATCATCCAGTGTTGGGGGCAAAAAGAAGAAAGAATGAAGAAAAGTAAGATCCTGAGGAATTTGTGGGACACCATTAAGTATACTAATAAAATACACATTGTGGAAATTCCAAAAGAAGAGAAAAAGAGAAAGGGGAAGAAATGATATTTAAAGATATAGCAGCTGAAAACTTCTCAAATGTAACAAAGACACTAATAAACACATCCAAAATGCTCAGCACACTCCAAACAGGATAAACCCAAAAAGACCCACACCACTCCATGTTGTTATCAAACTGTTGAATGTCAAATATAGAGAATTCTTTCAAGAGGGAGGCAATGTGTCAGATGCAAGGGAGCCTCAATGAGATTAAGTGCAAATATCTCATCTGAAACCATGAAGGCAAGATGGCATTGGGATGATTTATTTAAAGTGCTGAAAGAAAAAAAAAAAAAGGACAACCAATAATTTTTATCCAGCAAAGTTATCTTTCAAAAATGGGGGAGACAACCAAAACTATTCCTGCCAATCCTAAAAATTACCTAGGGTATTATATAAGATTCTGCAAAGGCTCCACACACTAGAGTAATTCTCCAAAACCTACAACCTCCAGATGAGTCCCTGGACCAGACAAGTCCTGAAATGCAGAGGGGCCAGCCCTTCTAGAACATTAACTATTTCCATGCCCCCATCCCATATTATTGACAGCCCCTTCCAACATGAAAAATTTTAAATGGGCATAGCCCAAATACCCCTAAAGAGTGGGAGAAAGATCAAAGGTGATGGTGGAGTTATATAGAGAAGGTCAAGTTTAACAAATGATTATGAGAGCTGAATCATTATGCTGATATTTCTTTTAGTCTCCTGTACCTTAGAGCAACTAGAAATAAAAACTTAAAATTGTGTAACTGTAACCCGTACCAAACTCTGAAATTGTTCTACAATTAATTATTGCAATGTACTTAGAAATTTATTGCTTTTATGTATCTAAGTTATCTAAAGAGAAGGAGGAGTATAACAGAGAAGATAAGATTTAACCAACGAGTATGACTGCTGAATTATTATATTGATATTTCTGTTGTTCTCCAGTGTCTTGGAGTAGCTAGAAGAAAAAACAAAAAAATCATGGAACTGTAACCCATACCAAACTTCAAAATCTGTTCTATAACTACTTGCTAAAATCTACTTGGAAATCTATTGCTTTTTTACATATATGTTATATTTCATAATTTTAAAAAAATTAAAGAAAATAAGGGAGAATTTAAGACATTCCCAGAATAAACAAAAGCTGAGGGAGTTTTCTACTGCTAGACCAGCCCTACTGGAGATGCTAAAGAAAGTTCTGCAAGTTGAAAAGAAAGGACACTAGAAAATGGATTGAAGCTGCATGAAGAAATAAGGTTCTCCAGTATGGGTAGTGACATAGATAAATATAATTGCCAGCACTATTGTATTTTTAGTTTATAACTCCACTTTTTACTTCCTACAGTATCTAAGCAAATGCAAAAATAGCAGTGATAAATCATAATGTATAAACGTGTAATTTATAACAAGAACTACGTAAAGGTGGGAGGACAGAGGATTTTAGGAGCATAGTTTGTATGTACCATTGAAGCTAAGTTGTTATCTAAGCAAATGAGAATGTTATAGATTTAGAGTGCTGAATTTAAAACCATGGTAACTGCAAAGAAAATATTGGAGAATATGCACGCTCATCGAGACAGAGATTAGACTACAGGTTACCAAGAGTTGGGGGGGTGGGGATAGGGATAATAGAGATGAGAAATTTTTAGTAATGGAAGATGGTGAGGGTACTGCAATATTGCAAATATGAGTAACCCTACTGAATGGGATGCTTAGGAGTGGTTGAGTTGAGAAAGATTATATTGTATATACATGTTACCACAATTTTAAAAAAGAGCAATCAAGAGTGAATGGCAATTACATGCAATACATGATACGGGATGGGATCTAAGAATGGAGGAGAAAAAGCTCAACAGGGCATTATTGGGACATGTGAAAAATTAGAATATAGAACATAAGATTTATATCAACATTAAATTTCTTGAACTGGATAACTGCACTTAAGGTGGTTATGTAAGTGAATATCCTTGTTCATAGGAAATGTATATGGAAAGATTAAGTGTTCAAGGGGGCATGATGTATATCATGTGTTCTGTATATCAGAACACTATACTCAAGTGTTCTGAAAATGGATTGATAAGTGCATAGACATATGGATAGGTAGACAGATATATAGATAGCTTGATAGATTGATGTATAGATAGATAGAATGAGATATAAAATGTGGCAAGATATTAAAATTTGGTGGATCTGTGTATCTGGACGGACAGGGGTAGGTTGGCATCCTCTCTATGGGGCTTATATTATTTTGTAATTGTCCTGTAAGTTTGAAAATATTTCAAAATAAAAAAAAATGTAAGAAAAATCAAAACAAAGACTTGAGGAATGACTTAACCAGGGTTCAAGTTCCAGCTTCACCATTTACAAATGTTGCATAAGTCCTTCAACCTCTGTGAGCCTATTTCCCTATCTCTAAAATTGGATTGATAATACCTGCTTTGTATTCCTCAGAGGGTTGTTGTAGGACTCATAGGACAGAATGGAGAAGAGATGTATTATTTGGGAAGCCCTAGGTCAGAGCAGAGTATTAGGTTACAAATGTGAGTTATTGGTGTCATTGAGAAGCCTATGATATAAACTCGCTTTCTCTACTTGTCCATCCGGAGTGAAAGATCAAACCTGAGTTTTCTGTCATTTGAAAGTTCCAGAACTAGCAGTGATTGGGAGCTTAAGGATGAATAAAGTTAGATTTGACCAATGAGGAATCTGCATTTCTTGACAAGTCAATTAAGGGCTGCAGGTACATCAGGTCAAAATACTTTGCATGATTTCAAAATGGCAACCTACTCAACTTGGAAAGTAATTTTTCCCTTTTTGTCAAGGGAGATAATAAAATATGGCACTTCAAATTTCATGTCTTCCTCCTTTGTACAAGGATGGAATTACGTGGAGTGAAGCTGTGGGACCAGGTCAAAACAAAATCACTTTGTGGGTGAGAGGGAGAAGTGAAGTTGTAAGCCAAATCTTCTGATAAACACCCTGGGGGTTCTCCATTATGCCTTGTTGGGCCCAGCAATGTATTTTCTGCATATATGTTCAAAGACAGTGCTTCTGGGCCCTGTTTAGCAAAGAATGGCCCTGAGGTTACGAGAATGACCTGCTGGCCAGAGTATGGGCAGAGGCCCTGATTTCTTGCACTTCAAGTCTTATAACACTTCAGAACACCATTGATTGCCTTCTCTACCACAGGTCTGGCTCATGAATAAAGCACCATCAGGAATTGCAGTTCATGGAAAGTGAAAATGTCAAATATTCCAGACGTATTGATAGAGAACACTCATCTATCCAATACATTCTCTCCAACTTAACAAATTTAAAAGCAGCGGCCTTCGTAACTAGGTACATTAGTCAGTGAAAGGAAACCTAAAATTTCTGGGCCAGAGATGGATTTCTAAGATGCCACTTGGGAGCAAGAGTCTTCCAGCACAGTCCCTGATGCTTCTCCATGGTGAAACTGAAAGGATTTCCTTAATGTGAATGTGGTATCTCTTTGTAAATTTTCTTTCAGTGTCCACTTCTCAAAAAAAGCTCATGATACTCACCTACAGCCCACACTGAGTGGAAGTGAAAGATGTGGGGAGAAGAGCTGAAAGGGGTGGAGTAGGGGTATACATTTGAAAAAAATGCTTTATACACGAGAAGAATTTGGTTCACGGTAGATTTGTGGAAGAAAATAAAGCCTGTCTGATAAAGAGGTCGCACATTTCAGATAGGGGAATGGGGATGTTGGCAAGATACCACTGTCTGCCCCTCACCCCACATTGAGCCTTGGAAAGTCTGCTTGTTAATGCCACTTTGGGTGTCTTGGAAGGAAAGGTCAGATTGCAGACTGGCTATGCTCTCATTTGTTCTTTGTTTTTGGCATGGGCAGGCACCGGGAATCAAACCCAGGTCTCCGGCATGGCAGGTGAGAACTCTGCCTGCTGAGCCACCATGGCCCACCCTTTCATTTGTTCTTAATCTTCCTACTTTTGCCTTCGCTGTACCCTTTTTCAGTAGGTTGTTGTTGTTGGGGGTGGGGAATGCTTCAAAACTTTAAAATCTTGCTGTGACCCAATTGGTGTTCACTGGTACAAAGGACAAACTTTCAATGGGGAGGGAGATTTCACAGCTGTGGGTTGCAAGTTGACAAGTTGCTGTGAAAGATGTGTGAAAGATTTTGATTTCTGTGCTGGATTTGGAACGGGTTTAGGTCAAGAGAATGTTTCCAGTGCTTCTGATTGTGCTAAGAACACTTTGATCCTCCTGAAATAAGCTCTCAGATTGATGTATGTTCATGGAATAATAGATATGTATGGAACAAAAATCAAGGTTTGGTTCCATAAAATTTCACCTGCAGTTTAACAAAGTAAGCATGTATATGTCTGAGGAGATAAACTGATGATGTACAATCTGCCCTCAGTGCCCTGTAGCTGCATTATATGCTTTGGGAGCACCCAGATCCACCAGCAGCCCACATGCCCAAAGAACCCTGCCAGACTGCTACTAGTTAGGGCAGATTTAGAGAATGCAGATTGTTCGTTTGAACTTTCATGTTCACCCAAGTCAGATAGCATTACATAAGGACGTCTGACAAGTTCCACGTCACACATTCCAAACCCAAACGTAATATTTCAAAGTGTCTGCAGCTTTTCTTTCATTTCCATTAAGATAAAAAGTCTGAACAACAGACTGGATATGCTGTCTTTCTTAAATAGAGATGATGCTAATGCCGATTCTAGACATTTTTCTAACTCAAGAATTTGTGTGAAAAGCTTCCTAAAGCTACACAAGTTGCATGCAGAGCTGGAAGTGATGACATCACAATCCCTGTCCTCACAGGTATTTCTAATGTTTGTCCTCAAGTTTATATTCTACTTTGGCTATGTTTCTCCTAACTGAGCTTCTTTTTTTTCCAAAAGGTAGAGTGTAAGCAAATGGAAATCAAGCATTTATTTCTGGGAGATAATATTGCATAAGCTTCTAAATCATACAACCCTGGATTCAAATCTCTGAATCCACTGCCTATTTGCATTAGGCAAGTCACTTAACCTCCCGGAGCCTCAGTTTCCTCATCTATAAAATGGAGGTGATAATATCTAGCATAGTGTGTGGCATCAGGGAGAACTATAAGAATGTTCATTTTAATATTTCTTTATATGGGAGTTCATTTGGGTATTTGTCAGAAAATGAAAAAAAATAGCAAATCTGCAAATAGTTTTTTGTTGTTTTTTAGTTTTGTTTTTGTTCATGCAAGAACTTCTTCACTTCTATCTGTTCCTTTACATTTGAGTTCAAATACTTTAGCAAAGGAAATCGGTCAGAATGGAGCTAAGCAAGAAAACCAGTGCCATTTTTTAATCATTGTTACATGAGCATAAAAGAGGTAAGCTTTAGAAGGGAAGCATCCAATAAATATTTTAGAATGAGTGAATAAAAGAGAAGAAAGGACAGGAAGGAGAGAATGAGGAAGGGAAGGAGGGAGGGATGATGGCAGGCAAGCAAGAAGGCAAAAAGATAGACTCTTGAGCACCTGTATTCTTTAATGCTCTCAGTCTGGGGCTTATTCAATGATGTTATTCATAGCTGAGGACTCTGGCTTTTGGTTGGTTGACTTGCCTTCATCCCTTGGGCATTTTTAGGAAAGCCAGATGAGAAATTACACTGACATTTTTCAGACTACCTTAGCACAGGCCCTATAACAAAATCTTCATAACAATAGGGAGTGCTCTGTGCATGGGAGGTTGCTCATCTATTAAAAGACTCCTCCACATACCTCTCACATCCCCATCTCTTGCAACAGTTCTTCCGAAACTTTGCAGTTCCTTTTTGTGAATTTCTTTGTACTTAAAAACGCCAAGTGCCATTGAAAGGCATCAATGGCATGAGGCCTGTGTAGAAGTTCCTCTCAAATGTGCACTTCACTATTGGAAAAAGCATCTTTCACCTTGCAAAATCGCTGAATAGACTATGCTCAAACTGGGGCCCCATCTCCTACCCTCAGTCTTCAGCCTTCCTCTTTCCACTCATGTTTCTTTGCCTTAAAAGCTTATCACTTTTTTTGACTCCAGCGATAGCTTCGTTCTGCTCTTTAAAGAGAAATTGGGAAGGAAATTGAAGTGCGCTTCAGAATTTGTTTCTACTACCATATCTGTGAAACTATCATATAATTATATTGAATTTATTTTTTTCAGATTGGCAAGTTATGTGCCCATTCTCAACAACGCCAATATAGATCCGCTTATTATCCTGAAGATCTGTTTATTGACAAGAAAGTATTAAAAGTTGCTCATGTAGAACATGAAGAAACCTTATCCAGCCGAAGACGGTGAGAGAATGTTTTTTTCCCTCTTAAAGTACAATTAGCAATTGTGTTTTAAGGTAAAAAACCGTTGGAGCGAAGCTCTTTATATGCATGTTATTTGGTTCTTCTGAGTAGAATAATTAATTAAATTCTGTCATCTGTCAGTGTTAAAAATAAAAAATACATTTTATTATATCCAAACCACTCATACCATATGTAAATATCTAGCACAGCAACACAAGGTGAAATGGATTTCCCTATTCACCATTTTTATAGGTTAATGACACATTTTCTACTCACAATCTGATCTGGCAATCCCAAGATTTGGATTGTGGCTCTTCCCATTATTAATAGTCGAAGGTGGTAGGACACACTCCCATATATGCATATGCACACACACACACACACACACACTACACATTGTTTTTAAAGTGAGAAAATGAAGGCTTGGGTTCCTATTTCTTAAGACAACAGTAAAGGGACTAAATTGCAGGTTTGTTTCTTATTCCCTTCAGTCCCCCATGCTCCCTTTCAGGCTCCTTCCCTCCCTGTTCTAATATTTTCATTACACATAAGGGGTGGAATTTGGATGGGAGACCCAATGCAACTCTAGGAGAATCGCCATCCCTGAGAGCTACTAGAAATGAGCTCTACTTCCTGATTGGATTGTGAGATACTGGCTTACAAATAGAAAATTAACAGATTAAATCAGACCTCTCATATTAGAGCTAAAATATTCCATTCATATCAATTTAATACCAAGACTTCAAAAATGGTAATTTGTAGTCTTATATGTTACAAGTTTAGAATGGTAGAAGGCAAGTCATGCAGGTTGGAAGAGTCTCCTGGAGAAAACCCCTTTTCTTCTCTTTTGTTATCTTCCAATCTAATAAGATTTCTAGCTTCCCTATACCAGCAGTTTCAAAGTATGATTTGAGGACATCCCAGACATTCTTTCAGGGGGTTCTGTGAGGTCCCCCATTTTCTAACTGTGTATCTGTGCAAAGCCAGAGTTTCTTTATTATATGCCAGCTAAACAACATATTGCAACAGATAAAGTCCAGTAGCAGATAAGAGACTCTTGCTATCTCCTATGAAGCCAGACAGCAAAGATATTTTGCAGAAATATAAAACAATGCCACTTTTATGACTAATTTTTTCATTAAAATATTTTAATATTTAATGGGTATATTTATTACTGTTATTTTAAAATTAATTAATAAACCCTTTAAATTTTTGAGATTTAATTTCTAAGATGGTAAATATTGATAGATAGAACCCATATAAACAAAAGCTCTTTGGGGCCGTCAATAATTTTTAAGAACATTAAAGGCTTTGAATTAGTTATTTATTGCTTAAGAACAAATTACCCTAAAATATATTGACTTAAACCAACACCATTTCTGGTTTTCCAGTCTATTTCCTATGCATTGTATTTAGAATTGAGACCATGTCATGCGTCTAATTTTGCATACTTTTATTTTCACTTAACATTACATCATAAGGAATTTCCCACCATCTAAAACTTTGTAAACATGTTTTTATAAACAGTGTTTTTCAATTAAAAATAATATACAAAATGTACATCACTATTACAGAGTGTTAACTATAGGGTGGTATATTGGAAAAATACACTTAATGTAAACTATGGACTATAGTTAACAGTAATATTTAATAGTCTTTCATTGTTGTAACAAAGGTACCACATCAATGCTAGCTAAGTGATAATAAGGTGTGGGTTTTTTCTTTTTGGAGAAGTGAAAATATTCTAAAATTGATTGCGGTAATGTACTCACAACTCTGTGAATATCATGGAGCCACAGATTGTATACTTTGGGTAGATTGTACAGTGGGCAGATATATCTTTTTTTGTAATTTTTAAAAATTTTTATTAATAAAACCAATCAACATACAATATGAACATTCTTTTTTTATCACATAGTTGTATATTCATCATCATGATCATCTCTTTGAACATTTGTATCAATTCAGAAAAAGAAATAAAAGAAAATGGAAAAAAAAATTCATACATACCATACCCCTTACCCCTCCTATTCATTGATCACTAGCATTTCAATCTATTAAATTTATTTTGACATTTGTTTCCCCTATTATTTATTTATTCCCAATCCCTATGTTTTACTCATCTGCCCATAAGGTAGATAAAAGAAGCATCAGACACAAGGTTTTCAGAATCACACAGTCACATTGCAAAAGCAATATCATTATACAATCATCTTCAAAAAACATGGCTACTGGAACACAGCTCTACATTTTCAGGCAGTTCCCTCCAACCTCTCTGTTACACCTTAACTAAAAAGGTGATATGTATTTAATGCGTAAGAATAACCTCCAGGATAACCTCTCGACTCTGGAATCTCTCAGCCATTGACACTTAATTTTGTCTAATTTCTCTCTTCCCCCTTTCGGTCGAGAAGGTTTTCTCAATCCCCTGATGCTGAGTCCCAGCTCATTCTAGGATTTCTGTCCCACGTTGCCAGGAAGATCCACTCCCCTGGGAGTCATGTCCCACGTAGAGAGGGGGAGGGCAGTGAGTTTGCTTGTCGTGTTGGCTGAGAGAGAGAGGCCACATCTGAACACAGAAGAGGTTCTCTTAGGGGCGACTCTTAGGCCTAATTTTAAATAGGCTTAGCTTATCCTTTGCGGGCTTAAGTTTCATATGAACAAACCCCAAGATTGGGGGCTCAGCCTATTGCTTTCATTGTCCCCACTGCTTGTGAGAATATGAAGAATTCCCCACTTGAGGAAGTTTAATTTCCCCCTTTCTCTCCATTCCCCCAAGGGGATTTTGTAAATACTTTTTTATTCACTGTTCAAATTCTTCTAGGATTTATTTAGACATCACTCTGGACAAATCTCATGCCCTACTCAAGGTGCCATGTACTTATGGTGTTCAATTAAGCTGTGGTAGGCAAAGATATCTTAAGATTGCTTTTAAAAATAAAATAATACTCAGTTATGTTTAGATAATACAGAAAAGCATAAAAAATAAAATCATCCATAGTTAAAAAAAAACACCACTTATTTTCTCATAGTTTCTGTGTGTCAGGTAGTCCAGTGTGGCTTAATCAGGTGATGGTTCTCAGAGTCTCTAGTGAAATTGCAGTCAAGATACCGATTAGGGCTGCAGCCATCTAAAAGGTTGACTTGGGTTGGACAATCCACCTCCAAGGTGGCTTGCTCACACGTTTAGCCAAGTTAGTGCTGTTTGTTGGGAAAAGGCCTCAGTTCTTCACCATGTAGACTTCTTCTTGGGGTTTCTTGAGCGTCCTAATGGCATGCCAGCTGGCTTCTCCAAGGAAAAGAACAAGAAGAAGCCTGCTGTGCCTTTTATTATCTAGTCTCAGAAGTGACACACTCTCAGTTCTACCGTATTTGACTTGTTAGAAACAAGTCACTAAGTCTACTAAAAACCACCACAGGGGTCCTAGCATCACAATATTTGAGAACCATTTCCCTGTAGCATAAGAGTTCTTTGGACAAATTTTGCTTTTCTGGGAAGAGAAAGCTGGTCTGTTTTCAAGACTCGCTCCAGCCCCTGCCTGTCCTTTGTTCATTCTTCTCTATTGCTTTTGTTCTTTGCCTGAACCACCTACAGAATTAACCTAAGTCCATCTGAATCATTGGTCGTTAGTGGAAACCCCTTGCATAGTTGATTGACAGGAATAATGTTCATAATGGCACTCCTTTATTAAATTTAGCAGAAATTCATTAAGCACTTATTATGTGTCAGCCTGTATCCTGGGCATTGAGAATACAAAGGCACAATCTCTGCTTTCAAGCTCAATCTAACGGGGAGAAAGACTTGAATACAAATAATTCCAAAACACTTTTGTATGTGGATAAATCAAAAGAATATCCATAATATAAGGGTAGTCTAAAGAGAAAGAAAACCTCCATAGTAAAGCTTCCTAGAGGAAGTGGTATGTACATTTGTAACATATCCATGTGGGGGACATTTTCAAAGTAAACACACCATCCCCATTTTAACGGGAAGCCTATGGGATTCCCATCCTACTCCACCAGCCCCAAAATAATATAAAACAAATGCCACAGCTAATATTTCTTCGAAGTGGGAGATTAGCCTGCCAACAACCTAGACACATTTATGAATAAGTAGGAGGTTTATCAAGGCCTTGCTTGCCATGGCTGCCATCTTAGGTCCTGTTGGACCTATTCCCTGTTGCCTTACCACTGAGGACTATGGTTGCTGGTTCTTCCAGGAAAAGAACAAATTGATAAATGGATCCTTGGTTAGGCACCTGGATTTGGCACTTTGTTAGATTTATGTTTGAATTTGTAGCTAACCCCACCCCGCAAAGAAAAGATAGTAAGAAAAATTGGCTTGAGTGAGTGGGTAGTCTGGTGGGCGTCCTTTGGGTGTTGGGAACGGAGCCCACCCTATGTTGTTTCTCATCTTTTTTGTAAGCCAAGGCTAAGTCTGAGATAGAGCCTTTCTATCTTGAATGCTGTGACTGAATAAGAAAAGAAAACATCAGGAGAATGTTTGATTTCATTTAAGACACTGTAAACCATTTTAGGGAGAAGTGGGGATTAAGATGATCTCTTGCCAAATGCACTGCCCCCCTGCACTCTGATGTTATTAGTAAGGTTTGTTTTGGCAGTATGTTCGTATGTCTACACATTTCTCAGTATGTTCTGCAGAGGTTTTACACTGTCCAGAAAAATATTTGTGCCTCTAGCCTCATCCCCTCCCCATGCCCTAGGTCTGTCCTCTGTGGTTAAAAATATGATCATTAGAGAGGAACCCTATTGAAGCATTCAGTCGGGGAGGTTGTGAGCAAGCTGTCTGAATCTGATTATGAGTTGAAAAGCTGTTTGCCTTATTGAAATAACAACACACAAAGAAATGCAGGATTCCTTTGGTTGCATTCAGAAGTCATCTGTTTGTTTTGTCTGCCCCCAACTGGGTAGTTTGCAACACACAACCAATCTTAGAAATAGCTTAGTTCAATGTAAAGGCAATTTAATACTCAATAGGTGATCTATGTATGGGGCCCAGAGTTCCTTTTAGGGATAAATATTGAAAATACCTGTCATCAGATTTAATACAGTGAGGATGAGACAAGATGCATAAGCAAAACAGTCAGAACAGAATAAATGAGATCTTCACAGCCCTTCCAGCTATTTTCAGCCCAGATCAGGTGTCGACCTCTCCTTCCTTTGCCCTCCTGAATGGCTCTTTCACCACTTCCCTTTATGGTACTGATTTTTTTTTAGGGGGGCGACGTGCATGGGTGGGGACTCAAACCCAGGTCTCCCCCATGGAAGGCGAACAGTCTACCACTGAACCACCCATGCACCCTATGGTACTGTTTTACTTGTCATTTGCAAAGTTTGGTAGAACACTCGTACAATAACTTTCGCTTTTCTGAACCCAAGATCTACAGTAGAATAGTCCATCCTCCATTTATATACCAGGGTTCTGGCCTGTCTGCTAACCTATGAAAAAGTCACTCAGCCCTCCACCCCTGTGAAATGACATCTATGTATTCTGGCCCTCCTCCTCCTTCCCTCCCCCTCCCCTTTCCATCTGACTTGGGCTAAAAAGGCAATGGATTAGGTGACACTAGTAAATCCCCTAGAAAGAAAAGAACAAAAACTGATCACAGCTCCTTTGTCCAAAATCAGTGCTTATTCCCAATCCCTCACAAACTGCTGCTCTGGTTTGTCTAGGCAGCTTTGTCAGCTCAGTGGTACCTTCTACTCGGAACAAAACAACAAAATATGTCCTGAGTGAACCGGTGAGTTTCGGGTCTGATATAAGTCATTCAGACTCTACTTTCAGTATTTGTTGACACCAGCTATCTGCTAGGCATTGTGTAAGGGTTAGACTCTGAGGACACCATGATAAATAAAAGAATTTCCCGGCCTAGCCAGAGAGACAGACATAAAAATAAAAATTTTCATACACGGAGGGTGGCTTCCAACACCGAGTTTTATGTAGAAAGAGGTGGCAGCATCACAGATGGGGGTGTTAGCTCTCCTGGGAGAAACAAGGAAAGCTTCCTGGAGAAGGTGACTTTCGTAGTTGGGCTAAGTAGAAATAGAAGTTTAACAGATGGAGGAGGGAAAGGAGGGCATTCCAGGCAAAGGAAATAGTATGAGAAGAAACATGAACTAATCTCCGGAATGGTAGAAAGTTGTAGTTTGGGGTCAGACTATGAAAGGTACTCTCCCACAGAATTAGGCATGATCTTTCATCATGATCAAATTATAGTGATTTTAGTTTTACTTATGTTTAGATTTTGTTGTGTAGTTTTCTGTACTTTCAATTTTTTTAGAAAAAGAAAATAATGAACTCATATTACTTTACATTAAGGAAAAAAATGGGACCTTAATAATCAAGAAAAAAGCTCAGGATCTGCAGTCTGGGATGAAAGGCTGTTTTTACTTGTAAGTGGTTTCCACTTAGTGCTGCTTTGATGCCTGCCCAAGCAAATCATTGCAAGAAAGCAAAGGCAAAATCCTTCCCCCACAACCAAAGAAAGGGAGCTCTTCCAAGGACAGTGAGATCCCTCCAGGGAAGATAATGTACACACAGCCTCAATATTTCAAAATGGCCGGTGCATGCAAAGGGGCCCTATCCTTTAGTCCACACTTAACACATCTAATGGAAATCTCTACGAAGAGACTCTATGCTGGGCAGACTGCTGTAAGCTAGTGTTGGATTTGTCCTAAGTGAAAGCTGTGGGCACTATTATTTTTATATCAAATGATATGCTTGGAAGTTATATATTAGAATTAAATGGAAGTGGAATCAAAGAAAATTCCCTTCAATCAAATTGTTTTTTCCATCCAGGCAACTAATTGTCCAAACATTTTATCCTTTTTTTTCTAGAGACAATTCAGCTGAGCAGGCTGCCTTAATTCAGGGGCAGGAATTCTTTTCTTGTCTGTCATGGGCTACTGGCAGAAAGAAAGTAAATCTGGACCAAGTCTTACATGGAAAATTAATATGTCACTTAATTTAGTTTCAGGTGACTATCCTTTAAGAAAGGAATAGAAATATTTAACTCACTTCCTTATAAAATTATAAGCAGCGGACATAATGCTTTCTTTAAGGAAAGGTAAAAATAAAATGCCCTCAACTTCCATACCAGAACATGCTTAGGAAGGACCGATGGGAAGAGACAAAGAGAATAGGAGAGATGAGAGAGTCCAGTAGGCTCAGCAGGAGGTAAAAATACTCCTGTTACCCTCTGCTGCTTGCCCAGGTTGTGGTGTCAGATGACATTATCACCTGTTGTTTCTATACTTTGAAAAGTTCATTAACTCTCCAACAGTTTTGAAAAAAAAATTTTGTTGTTTCCTTCACCTGAGAAATAGTATGTTTGTTTTTCCTTTCCAGAATCAAAATTTCTTTTGGAAATCAAGGTTTATTTTCCCACAGGTTTTCGAAGGTTTGCCAAATGAATGACCGAAACTGTAAAATTGTCCTTTGGGATGCAGAAATATTCGCCAGTTGGCTGGCTGGGCTGGGATACTAGTCTTTGTTCTCTGAAGGGTGGGTACTGCCTCCTTCCACTGGGCCTGGGAATCAGTGAAGAAAACTGGCATGAATTTCATTATATAGAGCCTCTGCGCTAATCACATCCACTTTGGGTTCTAGGTGGGTTCTAGTGGGGATAATATATGTTGAAAATAAACAAGAACTCAGTTAACAAGCCTATCAAGAAGAAACAGATTTTAAAGAAATAAACATAAAACTTAACTTGCGAGTAAAGTCTAGAAGGAAATGTAACCAAATATTAACAGTGATTATCTCTGGCTGGTAGGACTCTGAATGGCTTATTTTTTTTCCTTCTACCTTTCTGTAGTTTCTAAATTCTCCCAAATAAGCACATATTTCTTTTACAATAGGAAAGAAAACCAACAGCCTTTATTTTAAAAGATGGATAAAAACCTACAGATAGAAGCAAATGTTTATAAATCATGTAACTCATAAGGTTTTAATATCCAGAATATATAAAGAACTCCTGCAATGCAACAAAAAGACAAACAACCCAATTTTTTAAAACATGGGCAAAGTATTTGAATAGATATTTCTCAAAAATGATATACAAATGGCCAATAAACATATGAAACATACAAAAATGCTCAACATCATTAGTCATTAGGGAAATGAAAATCAAAACCACAATGAGATACCACTAATTTTTTCCAGTTAGAAGCCAAAGTTTCTGTAAAAGTGATAGATTTTGATTACCCCATTATTAAATCTACAGCCTCTTTGTTCTTTACATAGTTTTGTACGATTTATGTTACATGAACTAACTTCTGTACTAAGTAAACTTTCTTTATATGTGTTATACATTGCAGAATCTTTTAAAAATCTTTTTCCATACCAAATTCAATAAATTATTTCAGCCCAGGATAAAATATATTTACTCATTAAAAATGGAAAACAGAGGTATTGGCGAGGATCTGCAAAAATTGGAACCCTCATATGTTGCTGGTGGAAATGTAAAATGGTGCGACTGCTATGGAAAACAGCTTGGCAATTCCTCAATAAGTTAAAAATAGAGTTACCAAATGACCCAGTAATTCTACTTCTAGGTGTTTGCCCAAATAATTGAAAACAGGGATTCATGCAGACATTTGACACCAATGGAGCATTATTCACAACAGCCAAAAGATGGAAAGAACCTAAGTGTCCATCAACAGATGAATGGATAAACAAAATGTGGTATATCCATACAATGGAATATTATTCAGTCCTTAAAAAGAATGCAGTTCTGATATATGATACAATATGGTTGAATCTTGAAGGCATAATGATAAGGTAAAGAAGCTAAACACAAAAAGGAAAAATATTGTATGAGTCCACTTATAAAAAATATCTAGAATAAGCAAAATCATAGTGACAAAAAATAGGTTATAAGTTAGCAGGGACTGGAGACAAAGAGGGAATTAGGAGTATTGCTTAATAGGCATAGAGTTTCTTTTGGGGGTGATATAAAAAGTTTTGGAAATAGATAGTGGTGATGGTTGCACAATGGTGTGAAAATTAATGTCATTGAATTGTGCATAAAAAATGGTTAAAATGGTAACTATTATGTTATATTAATTTCACCACAATACAGTTTTTAAAAGATGCAGGAATAAATAGATTTTAAACCACTATTTACTCGAGTTTTCCAGTTCTCAAGCTGCATCTCTTAGAAATTTATCTTCTCGCCCCCAAGCCCCACTGTGCTTATTTCGTGTCCATCCAATCCAAGACCCTGTCTCTTTACCAGTTCTCCCTACTGTCCACTTCATTGTTCCAAGGGCCATCCCTCCCCACGAGAGACAAGCCTCTCTTTTTCTAAGACATACTACTCACCTCTTCTCTACATACTTCTCACACATGTTCTACCTTTTTATCAGTAAAATCTTTATTGAGATATAATTCACATATCATACTGTTCATCCACTTATAGGGTACAATTCAGTGGTTTTTAGTGTAGTCACAAACATGTGCCAATTTCACCACCATCAATTTAGAACATTTTCATTACCTCAAAAAGAAACCCTGTACCCTTTATCTATCTTCATCTAATCCTTATCTCCCCAGCCCTAAGCAACCACTAATCTATTTACTTTCTCTACAGATGTGTCCTATTCTAGACATTTCATATATGTAGAAGCATATAGCATGCGATCTTTTGTGCCTGCCTCCTTTCACTTTGTAATATTTCCAAGGATCATCCATGTTGTAGAATGTTTCAGAAATTCATTCCTTTTTATGGCTGAATAATATTCCATTGTGTGGATATACCATATTTTGTTTTTCCATTCATCAGTTGATGGACATGTGGATTGTTTTCACCTTTTGGCTATTGTGAATAATGCTGTTCTCAATATTCACATACATCTGTTCAAGTCCCTCCTTTCAATTCCTAGGAATATCTATGTTTAGCTTACTGAGGAGGGGAATTTCTATGTTTAGCTTATTGAGGAACTTCCCAATGGTTCTCCACATTGGTTGCACCATTTTACATTCCCATTGACAATGCACAAGCATTCCAATTTCTCCAAATCCTCACCAGCACTGGTTATTTTCTGTATTTTTTTTTACTATGGCCATCCTAGTGGTTGTGAAGTGGTATCTTATCATGATTTTGATTTAATTTCCCTGCGGACTAATCTAACTTGTAGAACTTGACTTCATATTGACCTTTCAGATCTGATGCTTAAATTCTTAGACACAAATCCCTGTGAAGGTATCTAACATCACACTCGATGGTAAAAGACTGAAAGCTTTTCTTCTAAAATCTGGAACAAGACAAGGATGCCCACTGTCACCATTGTCATTCAAAATTGTACTGGAAGTTCTAGCCAGAGCAATTAGGCAAAAAAAAAAAAAAGAAAAGAAATAAAAGGCATCCAAATTTGAAAATAAGAAGAAAAACTGTCACTATTTGCGGATAACATGATCCTATATAGAGAAACACAAACAAAAGAAAATGTACAACACTTACTAGAACTAATAAGTGAATTCAGCAAAGTGGTGGGGTACAAGATCAACACGCAAAAATCAGTATTGTTTCTATACACTAGTAATGAGTAAGCTGAGAAGGAAATAGAGAAAAACATCCATTTAAAATAGAAAATAAAATAATCAAATACCTAGGAGTAAATTTAACCAAGGATGTAAAGGATTTATACACAGAAAACTACCAAACTTTGCTAAAAGAAGTCAGAGAAGATCCAAATAAATGAAACAGCATATCATGCTCGTGGATTGGAAGAATAAACACTGTTAAGATGTAAGTTCTACCCAAAATGATTTACAGATTCAACACAATCCCAATCAAAATTCCACCAGCATACTTTGTAGAAATGGAAAATCCAATCATCAAATTTATTTGGAAGAGAAAGGGGCCCTGAATAGTCAATTTCATCTTGAAAAAGAAGAACAAACTTGGAGGACTCACATCCTTGGACTTTAAAACATATTAAAAAGCTACAGTGTTTAAAACAACATTACACTTGCACAAGAATAGATATATAGAATGAAGTCGATTTGAGAGTTCAGAAATACATCCTTGTCAAAAATCCAATTGATTTTTTTTTCACATCGGCAGGCACTGGGAATCAAACCCGGGTCCCTGGCATGGCAGGCGAGAACTCTACCTGCTGAGCCACCATGGCCCACCCAAAAATCCAATTGATTTTTGACAAGGCTACCAAAATCACTCAGTTGGGGAAGAATAGTCTCTTCAACATATGATGCTGGACATACACATGCAAAAGAATGAAGGAGGAACTCTATCTCACACCATATATAATAATTAACTCAAAATGGGGGCAGGCCATAGTGGCTCACCAGGTAGAGTTCTCACTGGCCATGCCAGAAACCTGGGTTCGATTCCCGTGGCCTGCCCATGTAAAAAAAACAAATGGTTCAAAGACCTAAATATAAGAACCAGGACTATAATACTCCTAAAAGAAAACAGAATCATCTTAAGGATTTTGTGTTAGGCAATTGTTTCTTAGACTTTATACCCAAAGCAAGAACAACAAAAGAAAAAATAGGTAAATGGGGCCTCTTCAAAATTAAAAATGTTTGTGTATTAAAGGAATTTATCATGAAAGTGAAAAGACAGCCTACTCAATAGGAGAAAATATGTGGAAACTACATATTCGATAAGGGTTTAATATTCAAAATATATGAAGAAATGCTACAACTCAACGATTAAAAAACCCAGCAACTTAACTTAAAAATAGCAAAAGACTTAAATACACATTTCTCCAAAGAGGATATACAAATAGCTAAAAGGCATGATAATATGTTCAATATCATTAGCTATTAGGGAAATGCAAGTCTATACCACAACAAGGTACCATTCCATGCCCACTAAAATGACTATTTAAAAAAAACCAGAACTTACTGGTGTTGGAGAGAATGTGGAGAAATAGGAGCACTCATTCATTACTGGTAGGATGTAAAATAGTGCAGCCACTGTGGAGGACAGTTCAGCAGTTCCTCAGAAAGCTAGATCTAGAACTAACACATGACCCAGCAACCCCACTACTAGGTATATACCCAAAATAATTGAAAGCAGGGACTCCAGTGGATACTTGTACCCCTATGTTCATAGTGGCAGTATTCACAATGACCAAAAGATAGATGCAACACAAGTGTCCTTCAACCAATTAATAAATAAACAAAATATAGTATATCCATGTAATGGAATACTATTCAGCATTAAAAGAGGATGCAGTTCTGATACATACTACAACATAGACGAACCTTGAGGACATCATTTTGAGTGAAATGAGCTAGATACAAAAGAATTTTGAATGTTCTCACTGGTACGAAATAATTAGAATTAGCAAATTCAAGAAGTCAGAGTCTAGAATATAAGTGAGCCGGGACTGGGATGGTGGTAGGGAATGGGGAGTTCATGCTTAAATTATACAGAATTTCCATTTCTGTTGATTGTAAAGTTTTAATAATGGATGGTGGTGATGGTAGTACAACATTGTGAATGTAACTAACAGTGCTGAATTATATGTGAATGGGGTTGAAAGGGGAAACTTTAGGTTGTATATACGTTACTGAAATAAATTTTTCTTTTCAGTCCTTCTTACAAAAGGCCATTCAGACTTTTATACCAGGTTAGTCCCATGGTTTACCCAGCCCAGTAGCCCATCCTTGAAAAAGAATAGCAGTAGAAAAATATGTTAGTAGACAACACGGTTGCACTTTTTAATACCTACCTCAAAAGACAAAGGATTTTAATTACTTTTGCACAGGAATGTCTTGGAATTTTTACAAAAATGAATTGTCCTGCGTACATGAATTTATCTGGAACATAATATATATAATCTATAGACTCATACTCACAGTAATATTGGTAATAGCTTATTGTGGGGGATATTTTGCTGTGCTAAATACTATGCTAAGCGCTTTACCTGCACATCAGTTCATCATCATAGCAACCTTGTGATATGGGTACTGTCATTATCTTCATTTTACCAATAAGGAAACTAAGGCTCAGCGAAGTTAAGAATTTTTCTAAGTTTGCACACCTGCATAAGTCGGGGAGTAGCTACCATTTGAAATTCAGGTGGGTCAGACACCAAAATCAGTGCTTTAGCTATTACCCATAACAGGTTTTAAGGGAGTCTTCTGAGAATCTGACCACCTTTATCACATGGTTGCAAAATGGCACTGTGCGCTAAATTCAAAATCACTAATTCAGAAGCATTGTTTTAAAACCCAGTCTTTTTCTATGTCCATCCTGTATATCCAGTTGAAGGAATGAGTATTATAACTAGTAGGATGGCCTTTTACTTCCCCAAATTTGCTTTGTTCATGTCTCAGAGATACCCCTGAGTTCTAGAATGTGATCACCCAGATAGTGCTGACCTTATTCATGTGTTTTGGTGATTTTCCTAGACTTTTATCTTGACCCGTCCAGGTACTACCCTTCCATACTGAAGTGGAAGGTATCATGTTTTCTGCAGCTCCTCATTCCCTTGCCATTTAGATTGACCCACCCCACCCCCATCTTCTCCAACTTGTCAATGATCTTTATGATCAGTCAAGAAAATGGCAAGGGTTAAGAGGCTGGGAGAAGTTCAGGGTATTGTTTTTAACTTCTGGGGCAATCCAATTGAGAGGCTTTGCTGTAAGTTCAATTTTTCTTGCCATGTGCTATGTTAGTGAGACAGTGTTTGGAAGTGGCAGGAAGCCTAAGGGAAACTCTTTCGTTAAAGAAGGGAACATCATTTCCCGTACATTGATGGCCATACTCCATTTCTTTCATGGAGCCTGGATAGGGAGGAACTACTCAGCCTCAGTTGTTAGTCTTTCAGTTTCCACTCTTGGGAACTGGATTATTACCTTGTAAAACAGAGCATCTCTCCTATTCACCCTTAATTGAACCCATCTTTTTCCTTTGTGAAAAACGATCATGTTGACTTTTATTTTCCAAGCTCTGTTTCGAGCATTTTTCCTTTGGAGATTGAAGGTGCTCAGCCACCAGGAGTAGGCCAGGCGAATGGGTATAGGCATAGCAGAAAGAACCTGTTGGGGTATCAGGAGATAGGTATGTCCCACTACCTTGCTTGAGCTGTTTTGTCCTTAACCCTGATTAGGCTTTGCTGTGACCCAAGCATTTGTGAAGATGTGCTGAGTGTTGCAACATCTCTCTATGGATCTCTATCTCTTAAATCATTAGTTGAAATGAATGATTTTATTGTAATGAAATGGAAAACAGCATTAAGTACAAGAGAATCATTTTGGCTGGTTTTCCTCTTTGGGCCAGATCTGAGAACAACTTCCAGAAGGCATTTCTGGGCCTAGCACACCCAGCAGCAGCATCCAAATAAGATTCAGACGTCTGGCTCCTCCAGATGCCTTAACTATCAGCCAGGCCATTCTTAGCCTGGAGACAGTATTGAATAACTTCTCCATTGCCAGCAAATTCTCTGGCCAGAGTCTCCAAAAACTTCATAGAGACTTAGGGTAGACTTGGATATGAAGAAAACTTTAACTTTCTTTCTACCAGGAGCATTGCTTTAGAAAATAAAGTGCATTGTTTTATTTTTGTTGGTGTACTATAGGACATCTACTACGTAGCTATTTTAATGTTTCTTTGTACACATAAATGCTTTTCTCCAGTCTATGATGGCCTATTTTATGTGTGCATGTATATCCATAATGAAATAGGCAAGAAATTTTGCTTGTATCTATGTGTGTTTTCGCATTTGCATACATACTATGCATGCTTTCTCTCTCTCTCTCTCACAAACACATACACATACAGACACATGCACACATCATACATAGCATAAAATCCAAAGCGAATCAGTAATAAAAAACACTAAGATTCCTTCTACCTACCCCAGCCTCCCAGCAATTATAATATACAGACAAAGAGCAAAGAAGCCTTCTCCCCTTAGCATATGTGAGTTTCTCTGACTATATTGCTAAGAGAATCCCATAGAACTTAGGGTGTACTGAGTACTTTGTGAATCTGATCTGCAAACCATTAGCCAGAGCCTGTATGGAAAGGGGCCATCTCTAGGGTAATAGCATTGTAAATTGCAATCAATGCATTCAAATACACTCAAAAACCGAAAGATACGTAGTGCTCCAGAGTTCCTTGTAATCAGCACCTTTGAGAATGTAAGTAACAGAATCGGAACCCAAAATGGAAGCTGAAAATGTTAGAAAATGGACGTTAGAATGAAATCATCCTTCTGATAGGAACAGCACCTGTACAGCAGGGAGCTCTTTGTCTAATATAATTTTATTGATTTAAAAAAAAACTAAACTAAATTGTGGCTTTGTAGCAAAAAAATGTCTTTAAAATCATTTATGGCTCTAATCAGCCTGGCAGAGCCTTTCTGTCATGCTGATAAGGAAATTAAACTTTTTTTCATCCTGGGCTTACTTGCCTCTTAATGCAGATGTTTTGTTTGTCTTTCAGGGAACTAATTCAGAAGTTGAAATCTTTCATCAGCTTCTATAGTGCTCTGCCTGGCTACATTTGCAGCCATAGTCCTGTGGCCGAAAATGACACCCTTTGCTGGAATGGACAAGAACTTGTGGAGAGGTGATATTTTTTGAAATTTAAATATAGCAATATTTGAGGTATAGCTATCACAGATTCACATCGAGTTATTTATGTCTTCTCTCTGCCTGCATTTATTTTCTCAAGAAATGTTCTAGGAAAAACATACCCATGAGCTTGTGTAATGTGTCAGATGCTGTCTGTAACTTATAGCCCTCATAGAATTTGCAGGCTCTGAAGTACATAGAGATCTATGTGTTAAGCAACATTTAATATTGTTGTATAAAAAGTATAAAGCATAAGACAATTTTTTTGTCTTTATCTTCATCAACTTCTGTCTTATGTGGGCCCTTATTTGAAAGAAAGCATAATCATACTAATACTACCATTTTTTGAGAGTTAAGTATGTAATTGGCACTGTGCTGTGTATTAATTCTTTTTCTCCTTACAACAATCCTATGAAATAAATACCCTGATTTTTCACAATTTATTACAGGTGAAGATGGAGGAAAGGAGAAGGAAAGAGTACATTTCATTTGTCAATTTTACTAAAAAGTTTGATCATTTAAATATTTTCTGGTATACACTATGCCATAGAGTCATCTGTGAAGAATTTACTTAACACTGGAAAGAAGATAGTATCTATTCATTTACTCAGCAAATATTTACTTAGCAACCTCAAAGTGCCAGACATGTTGACATGAACAAAACAGACAAAATTCTGTGTCTTCCTGGAGTTTCATTCTAGTGGCATAATGGTATTCCTACCTCCATTGATTTGCATGTGTTGAGAATAGTTTGTAATTCAGAAATTAAATCAGCAGAGTAGCGTGCTTAGGAAACCACATGGATTTGATCATTCTTTTAAAAATGTTTGTACTAGTGGTATTTGGGTGTAGAAGAGAATATAGAGGAGACCTGAATTCAACTTATAAATCTTTCACTAATAATTGCTTGACCTGGTGCAAGTGACTTAACCTCACTGGGCCTTGGCTTCCTCAACTAAAAGATGATAGGATTGGATGAGGGTCAATCCAGCTCTGACAATCTATGTGCGGGGGGTGGTTTCCTTATCAATTTACTTATTAATTCATGCCTTCAAAAATCTGTTTTGGGCGGGCCACAGTGGCTCAGCAGGCAACAATGTTCGCCTGCCATGCCAGAGGACCCGGGTTCGATTCCCAGTGCCTGCCCATGTTAAAAAAAAAAAATCTGTTTTGCATTACTACACACTAGGCATCAAGCTAACGCTAGGTATGCAGAGGTGAACAAGACAGGCAAATTACCTGCTTTGGGGAAATTACATTCTAATTGGATCCAACACCGGGACATGGGATAACTAATTATGATGCTAAATAGAATTAATTAGTGATGTAATGTAATGGGTGGAGAAAGACTTTGGAGCCAGATTAATTTGGGTTTGTATCTCAGTTGTGCCACTTCCTATATAGTCTTGAGTGAATTGCTTATCTAGACAGCCTCAAGATGCTCCTCTGTAAGGTAAGGACATCTCACAAGCTTGTTGTGACGACTAGTTGAGGTCATGAATGGAAACCCATAACAGCCTGGCACCTACTGGAAGCTCAATTCATGCTGCATCTCTTCTTCCTCCCTTCTCCCTCCACACCAGTGCCAGACAAAATGCAGGTCTAAAAACAGCTTGTTTTTCACCAAAGCTATTGAACTAACCAGGGAAATGAGAATGAGCTGGTAATGAGACTGATGTTGCATGCCACCCTGGATGACGCACTAGGCTTGCATAGAGAGAAACTTCTCTCTAGCAAACATGAATCAGGCTGGAGTGATTAATAGCTCTGTGCAATTCATTCCACTCTGGAGAAATGGTGTGTATTTGTCATCCTAAAAACTCAACAGGTACTAAGTAGCATCATGAAAATGTACTCCACTGTTATGACATGGTTTTAAAAATTGTCAGAGAAGAGCAGTTGATATTGGCTTTGTAAAAGGATGATATTTTAAAGCAGATATAAACAAAATGATATTTTAAAAAAGAAAATGCCCACAAGGTCAAATATATGAGAGGAGGAAAGAAAGGAAAAAAGGGAGGGAGGGAGGGAGGGAGGAAGGAAGGAAGGAAGGAAGGAAAAATTAAATGTATTTGCAGACAAAATAAGGATAATATTGTTCAGGAAGTGATTCTTCCTTGGTTAATAACCTCGGGTTATAATTAACCTGTACTTGTGTTAGTGACCTAATGCATTGATGCAGCTAGGGAATAGTGTCAAACTAGATTTTTTTAAAAATTACTCAAGAATAATATAAAGTTTTTCAGCCTGAGGACATGCATGCCCTCTATTTGTACCATTTATAAAGATTAGCTTTGCGCTCCATGTCTCATCTATAGTTAAAAACCTCTTTCCAGAGCTTTGCATTGAATTTCTCATTTAATTTAAAATCTTAAGTAAAAGTTGCCATTTCATATTGTCAAATGGCTTGTAACCTTGCTATCTTAATAGGTCAGGTTTATGTTCCTTCAAAAATACTTTACTTCTAGCCAAGAAAACTTATGAAAACCAAGGATCCTGAAAGGGAACAAGACTTATCAGTGGAGATACTTTATCAAAAGGAAAATATTGATGCTGAAGAAAATATTAAGCTGTAGTTACATTATCTGGGTTATCAGAAATGTTTATACCCTCCTACTCTGCATATACAGATAGCTAGCTTTTTAAAAGTTAAACAATTAATTGTTTCTTTAAATAAGGTCATATTTTACATCCTTTAATTTTTCTCTTTTATGAATCCAATTAATTGAAATATGAATGAAGAGAATGCATTTGCAGATCTAGTCTCAGGGACTATCACATAAGCCTATCATCTGTCTTTCTCAACTCCCTGCCACCACTGTCTTGGCTTGAGATAAACATTAGTTTCCAGGATTTTAGCTGAGAAATCTTCGAATTAGCAAGTTTGGCTCATGTAAGTTATATTATTTCATGTGTGCTGCCATATGTAGATTTCCTACAATTGCTAAAGGTAGAAAATCTTCCATGTTTTGGCTTTTTGGAGCTACAGAGAATTTCACTGAGAGATTCTCTGGGACCAAGAGAAAAACAAAGGAAAGGATTCCCACAGTTATTAGATAACATTGGTCTTGACAATAGCTAAATGTAGGCTTTGCCTGCATTGTCTGCGTAAATACCTGTACAAAGAGCAAGCAGTATAACAGATGCATTCTCATACACCCCTTTTAGAACTGTTGGTAATTGACAGTATTTTTTTTATTCTTCTTCCAGATTGTTTGATACTATGTAATCCCAATTTAATTGTTTAGTCCAATTTATCTTTAAGTAAGTGTAACAGAGGAAGTATTTAAGCCAGCATGTGTTCATAAAACCCTAGTTTAAGAGAAAAAGAATTGCTTTTATGACTTTACAATTAAAATTTGATAATTGAGGTTCATTTAACAATGATGGAGCACTTACTATCTACTAGCCTCTGCTGGAGATACAATGATAAGAAGAATCCCGAGCTGGCATGTCTTGAGGAGTTTACAATCTAATGAGAAAGATGAGGAAAGAAAATCAGCCCATCCCCTTCTCCAGCAGTTCAGGGAGAGTCCCCTCTCAGGCATCCCTGAGAATTCTCCACCCATTTTTAGTGTGTTTATTGACATAAAATTCGCATAATATAAAATTAACCATTTGAAAATGTACAATTCGAGACAGTGCCAAGATGGTGGCATAGTGGGTGTGGGATTTAGTTCGTCCTCCAGAACAGCTACTAAATAGCCAAGCACAGTACAGAACAACTCCTGGGGCCACGTCAGTGACCAGACAAACAGTGTACCCCAGTCTGGACTAGCTGCACTGGCTGCAAGCCCCCCCAGAACCGTGAGTTCCCCAAGCCGCATTGGCCAGCGCCCCTGCCCCACAGTCTGCTTCTCAGAGGGGAAAGGAAAGGGACTTGGGGCTGAGCACAACTAAGCTTCAATTGTGGAATTAATTCACAAATTCTGACTACTAAAAATAGGCCCCAAGCTCAGCTGAACCTGGTCAAATCGGAGGTGACTGAGTTTTGCCCCGGCTCCGAGGGGGCAGGACTGAAGGAAAAAGAAAAGAAGAAACAGAGTTTTTTTGGATCAGATAGCACATAATACTTGAAAGGGTCTGGGCTCTGAAGGAAAGGACAGGGCACATAGGGTCTGAAGGTACACAAAGCAACATACCAACTTATGCTCTTGACTGGCAAACCTGAGGAATGGTTGTCCTGCTCTGAGAAGGATTTTTCTCTTTCTTTTTGTTTTGTGGTTGTGTTTCTACAAAGGCTGAACTGCCTTTGGATACAGCTGCAAGGCTTCTCAGGCTGCAACTGCCCCAGGCATAGGCAGAAACAAGTTTGTTGGAGAGCTTCTCTGGAGCCTGTGCCTTCCCCAGGGGAGAGGTAGGGCCCAGCTCAGGTGGAATCCCTCCCTCAAGGAACTCAGACCCCTGGGTTTGGAAATTTGAAGTCATTAAAGCCATCCTACAACCTCTCCTCTGTCTCCACAACGCCCCCAGCAGGGAGAGTCTGCTGAAGTTAAAGGTATCACATCATCTTATGCTGGTGGAACCCGCAGGCAGACAAGCGCCACATACTGGGCAGTATAGGAAAAACCCAGAGTCCAGAGACTTCACGGAAAAGTCTTTCAACCTGCTGGGTCTCACCCTCAGGGAAAATTGATACAGGTGACTCTTTCTTCCTGAGAGAGACCAGTTTGGTCTGAGAAAATCTGGCTGGGGTCTATAATACCTAAGTAGACCCTCCTAAGGGTGGGGCGGGGGGAAAGGCACCATACAGGCAGGGCAAGAAACAAGAAAACAAGAACTGAAATATTCTCCTCTGTGAAACAAAACCTAAGCTAGAGGTCCAGATAAAGCTGAACTGAATGTCAAAGAACAGACAGACAACAAATTCATCCAGAAAGAAAATCCTAGGTAAAAGAAGTGAAAACAATCTCCAGAATAAATTAATTAAGGTAATTAAATGCCTAGACCCCAGGAAAAAATAATGAATCACACGAGGAAAATTGCAGATATGGCCCAGTTAAAGGAACAAACCAACAATTCAAATGAGATACAAGAGTTGAAACAATTAATTCAGAATGTTCGAACAGACATGGAAACCCTCATTAAAAACCAAATCAATGAATTGAGGGAGGATATAAAGAAGGTAAGGAATGAACAAAAAGAAAAAAATCGAAAGTCTGAAAAAAGAAATCACAGAACTTATGTGAATGAAAGGCACAGTAGAAGAGATGAAAAAAAACAATGGAAACCTACAATGTCAGGTTTCAAGAGGTGGAAGATAGGATTAGTGAACTGGAGGACAGAACATCTGAAATCCAACAAGCAAAGTAAATATAGGGAAAAGAATGGAAAAATATGAGCAGGGACTCAGGGAATTGAATAACAACATGAAGCGCATGAATATACATGTTGTGGGTGTCCCAGAAGGAGAAGAGAAGGGAAAAGGAGGAGAAAAACTAATGGAGGAAATTATCACTGAAAATTTCCCTACTTTTATGAAAGACTTAAAATTACAGATCCAAGAAGTGCAGTGTATCTACTCGGAGGACATGAGGGCAAGGACACAAGTGGACACTTGCACACCAATGTTTATAGCAGCATTATTTAAAATTGCAAAGAGATGGAAACAGCCAAAATGTCCATCAACAGAAGAGTGGCTAAACACACTGTGGTATACACATATGGAATATTATGCAGCCATAAGACAGAATAAAGTTATGAAGTATGTAACAATGAGGATGGACCTTAAGGACATTATATTGAGTGAGATTAACCAGAAACAAAAGGACAAATACTTTATGGTCTTACTGATATGAACTGACGTTAGTGAACAAACTTGGAATATGTCGCTGGTAACAGAGACCATCGGGAGATAGAAATAGGGTAAGAGATTGGGTAATTGGAGCTGAAGGGATACAGTTTGTACAACAGGACTGATTGTAAAAACTCAGAAATGGATAGCACAATACTACCTAACTGTAATGCAACTATGTTAAAACACTGAATGAAGCTGAATGTGAGAAGGCTAGAGGGAGGAGGGCTGGGGGCACAAATGCAATCAGAAAGAAAGATAGACGATAAAGACTAATCTAGGAATGCCTAGAGTGTATAATGATAGTGACTAAATGTACAGATTTAAAAAATGTTTTTGCATGAGGAAGAACAAAGGAATGTCATTACTGCATGGTGTTGAAAATTGATAGTAATTAGTATTTTAAAATTTTACTAAAATTTTATGTGTGAGTCTAAAGCAAAAAATGTTTATTTGGTACAAAATTTATATTTTAAGTAGTGCATTTCCTAATATAACTTATGTAGACAGCTTAATTGAACACCATAAGTACATGGAACTTTGATTAGGGCATGAGATTTTGTTGGTTTGTCCAGAGAGATGCCCCGATAAATCCCAGAGTGATTTGAACAGTGAATAAAAAAAATCTTAGAATGAGCTGAGACTCAGCTTCAAGGGATTGAGAAAACCTTCTCAACCAAAAGGGGGAAGAGTGAAATGAGACAAAATAAAGTGTCAATGGCTGAGAGATTCCAAATAGAGTCGAGAGGTTATCCTGGAGGTTATTCTTACGCATTAAATAGATACCACCTTTTTAGTTAAGGTGTAACAGAGAGGCTGGAGGGAAGTGCCTGAAAATGTAGAGCTGTGTTCCAGTAGCCATGTTTCTTGAAGATGATTGTATAATGATACAGCTTTCACAATGTGACTGTGTGATTGTGCAAACCTTGTGTCTGATGCTCCTTTTATCTACCTTATGAACATATGAGTAAAACAAATAGAATAAAAATAAATAGGGGGAGCAAATGTTAAAATAAATTTAGATTGAAATGCTAGTGATCAATGAAAGGGAGGGGTTTTGTGTTGTCTTTTTCTTTTTCTGAATTGATGCAAATGTTCTAAGAAATGATCATGATGAGGAATATGCAACTATGATGATATTGTGAATTACTGATTATATATGTGGAACGGAATGATCATAATTTATGAATGTTTGTGTTTGTTAAATTTTTTTTAATTTTAAAATTAATTAAAAAAAGGAAATGTACAATTCATTGACATTTAGTGTATTCATACTGCTGTGCCACCATCACTTCCATCTAGCTCCAAGACATGTCTATCACCCCAAAAGAAACCAGTGCCCATTAAGCGGTCACTCAACATCCTTCTCCCCTTAGCCCCTAACAACTTCTAATTTGAGTTCTATCTCTATGGATTTACCAATTCTGAATATTTATATAAATGGAGTCATACAATATATGGTCTTTTATGTCTGGCTTCTTTTACTTAGCATAATGTTTTTGAGGTTCATATATGTTGCAGCATGTATCAAGTACTTTATTCCTTTTTATAGCTAAATAATATTCCTTTGAAGGCATATACCACATTTTCTTTATCCATTCATATTTCTTCACTCATTTTTTTTATATGAATCCTGAGCAACCACTGCCCTGTCATGTCTCTCCCAGCACCTCTGGATTCAGCCTGGCTCAGCCTTAACCTTGAGGACAGGGCAACTAAACCTTCAAGCTTCCTACCCCAGGCATCCTTGACCACTAGGTAAATGCTAACCAATCCATCACCTGGCCTCATCTCCATATTCCCTTGCAATTATTCTCCCCTGAGTCTTTCTCTGTCAACCTTATGTTTATAGTCAACCAGCCTCCCTTACAACTTGCACACTTCCCATAGAGGTTTGTATTTCCAATAACTTTGAGACTAATCAACTCTGCATAGATAGCTGACTTGCACTTCACCATGTGGCATGATTTCCTTGGTTCCCTTTGTGATTCAGCCCTAGCTGGTCTGGCTGCTTCTTTGTCATGTTGCTGGGATGGATGGGCCTGGCTCCAACTGTCAACTCCAGACTGCTGCTGTTATCTTCTGGCTGGCAGTTCTACATAGCCACTTCTGTCCATTATGAATGACTGCCCAGCCTGTCTTTTTTCATCATGCCTCTGGGACTCTCAGTGGACTACATGGGGTGCCTGGCATTAGCGATTAATCTCCCCAAGATTTGCAGGGGGCAAGTTGCAATGAAGATGCCTTCTCTCTTTCCCAAGCAATCTACCTCCCATTTCATCTGAGAAATTACGTAAATGCACATTTGCTGTGAATTCTCTCTCTTATCTCCACTGACCAGGCAAGTCTTCCATCTTTTGTAATGCATCTTCAATCTGGTGGTAAAGGAAAATTAAGTAAAGACGAAGGACTATATGTTGGAGTGTATATATACTCATACACATATATGCACACTCCCTGCCCTTTCCAGGCACATCAGAATGGACCAGTTGTATGCAGCAGTTGTCATACATAGCTCCCATGAATTCCCCCCATGCTAAATTAGGTTGTTTCTTATTTGTATTTGTTATTTGTTTGTTTTTAGGTTTATAGTGGGGAGGGGGGCTTTTCTCCAAATGGCTCAAGGCAGTCAGCATACATGGAAATTTAAATATGGGATAGCCAATGAAAACAGCAATTGGGGAAGCAAATATGTAAGGTGAAATACAGAGCCAAGAGAAAGGGGGCAGAGGAAAAAGTAAGCACTGGATAATGAAAATAATATACAATGGTGTTGAGCCAAGCCCTAACTTCACTTACTTCACTTAATTTAGAAGTTGGCTGGGCATAAACTAGACTAAAAACATGCTGAAGCTGAGCTTCGGTAGCTCTTCTTAGCTGCCCTTGCCATGATGGTTTGAGGGTGAGAAACCGAGGGGCAGTCTTAAACCTTCTAGTTGTTTTTTCTCATTGCTAATTTTTCCATTGCCCACCCCCCAATCCTGTAGGGAATTCTTCTTATGAAAGTCTGTTAAGAGGGAAAGAAGAACAATAGGTCTTCAGTAACTCTTTTACACTATCTCTCTCCACAGTTCTGTATGCCCCTCAGACATTTTTTTGGATTTCATTTCTACTTAGATTTCCTGGAAGCAGAAATATGACACTTCATTCTATCTAATTTGCAGAACTGCTATGTGTTTGCCTGAGTGTGTGTCCTGGAATGAAAGTACTGATGTAAAGTGCTGCTTGCTAGTATGGCAGTTGACATATTCTACCTTACTTTAGATAAGCCAAGATTGTTCATGGAAAAGCTTTGAAGGAGAAATGGGGTATGTAGAAAATGACTTAATTTGGTCTAGCATGAAGTATTTATGGCAGCTAAGGATTTACAAAAATCCTGTTAAGGCAAGACATGTAAGTTTGGGTAGTGCTCCTTGTAATAAATAATCCCTCTAAGGGCTTAGATTGGCATATTCTTCATCATAGATTTATCTTGAAAGTAGTCTTTAGTGACAGCTATTTATCAGCACCTACTCTATGGGAATACAGTGACATTTATCCTTTAAGATTATGGTGTCACTTACAGTAGCTTTACCTTCAGAATTGAGTGAGAAAAGCACAGCTTATCCTGCTGACTGACAACTTAATAGGGAGTTCCACATTTTGAGATGAGCTCTACTTGGTCGACTGTCATGTCTGAAGTAACAGGCGGTGACATTTCCATAGCTCAGTGATGAGATGTCTGTTGGAGAACACCTCTTGAAAACTGGATAGCTTATTGCTTTAAGCAGATAGAGATCGTGTTCTACTAGTACTTAGGCCAGCTCCTCCTGGGCTAGCTTTGATCATTGTATGGAGAACATTCATGGGGCTCCAAGGCAGGTGCCAGCATACTCATCTCTCAACAAATGACCATCACCTCATCATTTCCTCTTTGAAATGTGAGCCAATGGAGAGTAAGACTTTTCTCCTCTTACCATCACAGCTCAATGCACCAGAACTCTTGTACTCTAGCTCAAAAGACTTGGGAGTTGGGACCTTGAAGGAACATAACTACTTTTTAAGAAATTATTGCATTAATATTCTGGAGCCTCTATGCCATCTAAGGATTATTACCTCAATTCAAAATAGGCACTTTTTAAGAAAGTGTAGGATTTCATTAATATTGCTAGTACTCAGAACAACTTCTTTGGAAAAATCTTTGTGGGCTTATGGCCAGTCATTGCTGTCTGCAAATCACCAGTGGTTCAAGCTCAGGATTGCAATGAGAAGACCCTGATGGGTTAGGAAGGATGAGCCAGGGGATCGTTGCATGTTGGAAGAGTGCAGTCTTGAGGGCCAGACAGCTGGAGATTTGAATCCTGGTTCAGACACTGATTATGGACTTGGGTCAGGTCATTTAGCTTCAAAGTCTGTGACCTTACTTATAAGATGGGGATAACGTTACTAACTGCCAGGCTGTGGGTAAGATCAGTTCAAGCACTCAGGCACTGAGTAAATGATAGCTACTGCTTCTACCATCATTATTGTGGTGTTGTTAAGCAGACCAAAGAAGTGTCCAGAGCAAGGTGCAGAGAGGTGTAGGTCATTCTTCTTCCTGAGAAGGTAAAATAGATTTTTGAAATATCAAGAAGTCATTTGGAACCAATGAGGTGGCTGGTCAAGTGGGATCATACTATCTGGAGTCCTTTGAGATAATTGGACTGTTTATTTCTTGTGACACTTAAACAGCCTTTAAATGGGATTTCCAAAGAGGAGTTCCAGAAATGTTTTGAGTAACATTGGCATTGTTGATAGACACAACAGCTATATCCAACCAGCCAGGTAGATAGATGTTTTCCATTTTGAAATGTGTCATTACTTTATATTCATCCCTCAGAGAGCTTGTAAATAAGGTGGAGAACTGATTTGAGACAAGGCTGCTGGATGTGATAAGTCTCCTGACCTTTCCCTGGTAGGGTAAATGGTCAGTCCCCTTTTGTCATATCGGTGTCCCTTTATCAGAACTCCTCTGACCTCCACAAACAGTAAAATTCTTAAAACATTTCAGTCTGATTACTCTAATCCAGAAGGGCTCTTTCTGGGAGTCCGTCATTGAGCATTAAAGAAAACAGACTCTTGGGATTTGGAGGCCTTTTCCTTGGAAGCCTCCTGCCAATAGTCCCTGCTCCCAGACCCCTTCTGGCTCCTTTATTGTTATGGTTGTTGTGGTGAGTAAGGTAGTTTTTCTCTTCTGCAGGCCCCAGGAAATGGCTGGCTTGTGCCTCCTCTTTACTGCTGCTGGCCCCAGTTCTTCCCAGTTCTTTTGAGGCCTCCTTTAAAAGAAACTCAGCTCTCCAAATTTTTCCCCCTTTCTCTCTATACTTAAGCAAGTTCCAAGTCTGAGCTTTTCTGCTGGGATTTTTTTTTTTTTTACATGTGCAGGCTCCGGGAATCAAACCTGGGTCTCCAGCATGAAAGGCGAGAATTCTACCACTGAGCTATCTTTGCACTGCCTCTCTGATGGTTTTTTTACTGATAGAAATATAGCCAAAAATTGGGGGATTAACAAAAAGCACATGGCAGCAAATGTCAGAGTTACATGGAGCAATCATAAGGCAGCATAGTAGAGTGTTTAAATGCACAACTTTGGAGTCAGCAAACCTGAGTTTGGAGCAAGCCTGCTCCAGTGCATATTAACTAATTCTCTTATTTGAGTGCCTGTTTCTCCATCTGGAAAATGGACATAATAATTTCTACCTAACAGGTTGTTGAGAGGCGATTTGGAGAGATTGTGAAATGCAAAGTTTTTCCATTGCAACACAGTAGTTCCTCAAGACATGGTAGGTGTTACTCAAGCAGCCCATATAAACAGCTCTTGCAGATCTCTGCTGTCTTTAATGGAAGATAGATGGAGCTAGGCCTGATTTTAGCTCTCTTTGATGGCCTATTTCATAACTCTTCAGGAAGACAGCCCCCCGATTATTATTTAATCTCCTCTCCCTTTGCAAAAACATCAAAATCCCCATCCATGGTCCTAGTTGGTGCAAATGGTGGGTATTTGGGTTCACTGGGACTCAAGTAAGAGCTATTATTTACATCTCAGAGTATGCACCACTGTTTTTCTTACTTTCAATATCTCATTTCACAGTGAATAAAAATGTATTTGCAAAGTCCCCTTGGGGGAATGGTGAGAAAGGGAGAAAATTCAACTTCCCCAAGTGGAGAATTCTTGATATTCTCACAAGCAGTGGGACAACCAAAGCAATAGGTGGAGCCCCCAATCTTGGGGGTTGTTCATATGAAACTTAACCCCGCAAAGGATAGGCTAAGCCTACTTAAAATTAAGCCTAAGAGTCACCCCCAAGAGAACCTGTTTTGTTGCTCAAATATGGCCTCTCTCTCTAAGCCAACATGACAAGCAGACTCACTGCCCTCTCCCTCTCTACTTGGGACATGACTCCCAGGGGTGTGTATCTTCCTGGCAATGTGGGACAGAAATCCTAGCTGGGACTCAGCATCAAGGGATTGAGAAAACCTTCTTGGCCAAAAGGGGAAAGAGAGAAATGAGACAAAATAAAGTGTTAATGGCTGAGAGATTCCAAACAAAGTCAAGAGGTTATCCTAGATATTTTTATGCATTTTTATGCATTAAATATTTTTATGCATCGTATAGATATCCCCTTTTTAGTTAAGGTGTAACAGAGAGGTTGGAGGAAACTGCCTGAACTGCAGAGCTGTGTTCCAGTAGCCGTGTTTCTTGAAGATGATTGGATAATGATATAGCTTTCACAATGTGACTGTGTGATTGTGAAAACCTTGTGTCTGATGCTCATTTTATCTAACTTATTGACAGACAAGTAAAATATATGGATTTAAAATAAATAAATAATAGGGGGAACAAATGTTAAAATAAATTTAGTAGATTGAAATGCTAGTGATCAATGAAAGGCAAGAGTAAAGGTTATGGTATGTATGAATTTTTTCTGTTATCTTTTTATTTCTTTTTCTGAATTGATGCTAATATTCTAAGAAATGATCATGATGATGAATATACAACTATGTGATGATATTGTGAATTACTGATTATATATCAAGAATGGAATGAGCATATAGTAAGAATGTTTGTATGTTGTTATGTTTAATAAATTTTTTTAAAAATCTCATTTCATAGCAGCCATTTTAAACAGTTCCTCATATGACTTCTTAATAGTGATTATCCAGGTAATCTTCCTAAATTTTTTACATTAGAGACTAGGGTGAATCTGGTTGCAGAATCACATCTAGTTGCCCAATGTCCTAAAGTCCTTTTGTCATCCTTGGGTTAATCTTTTCTTTAATATTTTTATTGTCAAACCTTAACTAACAAACATGCAAACATTCTTGACATACAAACATTCTATACATGGTGTGCAATCAATGGCTCACAATATCATCACATAGTTGTATATTCATCACCATGATAATTTTTTTTTAACATTTGCATGTCTCCAGCAAAAGACACAAAAAAGAAAAAAGAAAAACTCATACATACCATACCCCTTACCCCTCGCTCTCATTGACCACTAGTATTTCAATCTACTGAATTTATTTTAACCTTGTTCCCCCTATTATTTATTTTTTTATTAATTAAAAAAAGAATTAACAAAACAATTAGAAATCATTCCAATCTACATGTATCCATATGTTTGACTCATCTGTCCATGTCCTAGACAAAAGGAGCATTAGACACAAAGTTTTCACAATCACACAGTCACATTGTAAAAGCTCTATCATTATACAATCATCTTCAAGAAATATGGCTGCTGGAACACAGCTCTACATTTTCAGGTACTTTCCTCTAGCCATTTTAATATACCATAAACTAAAAAGGGATATCTATATAATGCATAAGAATAACCTCCAGGATAACCTCTTGACTCTGTTTGAAATCTCTCAGCCACTGATACTTTATTATGTCTCATTTCTCTCTTCCCCCTTTTGGTCGAGAAGGTTTTCTCAATCCCTTGATGCCGAGCCCCAACTCATTACACTTGGGTTAACTTTTGTGGAAAAGGAGAGAGATTGCTAAAATCAGTTTTGTTTCCTCAATGTCTCTAAGCCAGTGAATTGTATTCTCTTGAGTATGGCTTTGATCTTTTGGTTTGTCTTCTTTATAATGAAGTTTCACTTCCCTGTGAAAGGAAATTTATTCAAAATTTATAACCCTAGTGTCACAGGAGCTTCCTACATTTTGCCCCATCATATTTTAGTGATCCGTGTCAGATGGATCTTAAAAACACTTAAATGAATTCTTCCCTGGTTTAATCTGCTAATTTGCTTGTTTTTTTCACTCTTCCCTTGGCTTCTGAGCACAACTTCAGGCCCAGAGCTGAGATGAGGTTCTGTTCAACAGGAGCCAGAGGTTGGGACCAATGACCCTAACTCTGAAGGTAGAGGGAGGCATATGGGTTTGGTCCAAGCAGGAAGGAACTCATTCTGAACAGCTCATCTCCAAATACTATTAGGGAAAGCGGCGAGAAGGATTATCTTAGAAGGAAAGGATTATCTTTATAAGGATTATCTTATAAAAGGCACTGTTTGCCTGGCTTACCAGTATTTATCCTAAACCCCACGTCATCTCCTCTGAGGAACCTGAATGCTCCTAACTTTTGCCCTAGTCTTAGTTAAGGACTCCTTGGCACCTAGCATATCCCCCAGTTACCTTGTGTTGGGAGCTTTTACACATCGTCTCTAGTCTTCCACTAGCTCCTTCAAGACAAAGATGGTGACTTCTGTGCTTCTCATTGCTCAAATGTGCCTGGCATATGGTAGACTCTCCACACATGTTTACTGAATTGAGTAGAAGAACCAAAAAACATAGTTGTGGATTAGCAAACCTGCCTACCAGACCTAACTTCCCCATGATATCACTGTTATGACTTTATGCAGGTTACATAACCTCTCCGTGTTTTATTTTCTTCTCCTGTGAAATAGTGAAACCACACTTCCCCTGCCTAACTCGTGGGTTTATTGTGAACCTCCAGTAAGAAAATGCACATGAAAGATTTTTGAAAATTATAAAGCACCCTCCATTTATTAGTTAATGTAGAAGAGCAGATCAGATATGGGCACAAGCTCTACCCTGAATGAATGGATCTGTGCAGCAGCTAATTGACACAGTATTATCTGTGTCTTTGCCAACACGGACCTTTTAGCAGCTTCTTGAGTATCTCTGTATAATCATCTCTCCATGACTATTTCTTTTCTTATTTTTTTTTTCCTTAAGCAAATCCACCTATCCCCACAAATTCTAATTTTAAACATGTTGGCCCGTGGTGATGAATAAACCAATGGATGCTGGATAAGGAAATAATATGAGAGTTTGGGAGCATCAGTTTAAATTAATTAAAAGGCTGAGTGACAATTTAAAAATTAATCCAGTTTTATTACTTTCAAATACATATAATAATATAAGTATTGGGAATAGACTGTGGAGAAAGATAGCATGTACCAGAGAATCAAAGCAAACACATAAGAATCATTGATAATGAGGCTATTGCCTTGTGACTGTCCTGCTAAACACCATCAGCCTCAAATTGGGTGATGCTCCCCTGATGAAACCCCATTATTTATGAAACTCTTTTTTCTTCTTCATGGACACAAAGAAAGTCTTATTCAAAATCCCTACACATAAGTTCTGTATAACCCAGCTTTTCCAACCCCCGGTGGATGGCATATAGCAGCAGTGGCCCCAAACAGCCAAAGCGCTTTCTGTTTCCTAGGGTGAATCCACTCTCAGTTTTCCCCAATTTTAGCACAGAAAGTCCCAAACCCTGGAAAAACCCTCATTCTGGGGCAAGCCGGGGTGGTGGTGCTGGCACCTATGCGTCTAGCAGCCAATGAATCTGGGAAAAAGATGCAGTTGTGGGGAGTTACTGACACTGGAGACCTGCAGATCATCCATCCTGCTGATTTTTTTCTGCCTTCATTTTTTTACCTCCTTTTATCTTTTCCTCCCTGAGGCATTCTGATCACTTCTCTCCTTTATTCGTCCCCCAGATCCTGTCTAAGCATGCAGAGAAACTGCCAGTGCTTCAGAAAACAGGACTGAAACAAGAGAGGTGCTTATCATGTAAAAATAGCTCAGCTTTCTATGGTGCTTACAATGTGCCAGGCACTGTGCTAGGCACATTGTATTTCTTGACTAGGTTAATGCTCACAACCACTTTTTCAGTTGGGCATAATTACTACCCCCATTTGACTGCTGGGGTTAAGAACATTACCAAGGGCCACAATGCCAGTAAGAGAGATGGAATGCAAACCCAACCAGTCCCTGCCCTTAGCTAACACACTACATGACATCTCAAATGCCAGACCTCTCTCCTGCATGGGTCCAGAGTCCTCCTGCCTCTCCCCATTCTTTACAACAATCCCAGCCTAAGTTCACTTTCCAATCCTGTCCAGCAGACCCAGGAGAGATGTTCTAACCAGTCTTTCTCTGGCCTGTGCTGCCAAGGTCTTCCCAAATCCTGTTCTTTTCCTTGGTCCTCTCCCCAGTCCAAGCCCACTAGAGTAGTAGGAACATTCCCACTTTTCCTACCATGCATCTTTGCTCTCTTTTCCTCTTAAGGGTAAGTTGGCATCCCCTGGGTTGAGTGAAGCAGAGGCTCTAACCCTTAAAGCTCCTGCAGTGCCTAGCAGGTCAACCCCTTAGGGATGACCTTCACCTGCATCTGAGGCTAACCCTCTATTCAGACTCCTCTATGCATGTGCTCTTATTGAAATCCATTACCTGGGCTCCAATCTTTGGAGCCCCTTAGCCCTAGGCTGGCAGTCCACCCTGGGGCTAAGCTCTACCATGAACTTATTGTGTGACCTTGGGCAACTCAAGGACCTTCAGCTTTTGCTTTCATTTATAAAGCAAAAGATTTAGACAAAATGACCTCTAAAGCTCTTTCCACCTCTATCAGGCTATGGGATCCTATGACAAGGATATTGGGGGAGGGGGTGGGAATCTGGTCTGCGAAAAGAGGAGGAATGCCATAAAACTGTGTTGATGACTTTAAATGTCTAGTTCTTTCCCTGATGGCTTCCCAGATAGACTAAAGTGGAACCAACTCAAAAGGAGTCCCCGGGTATATTCATTCTCATTAGGACAGCAATGAGCTCTTAATTTTACTCCTCCGGGTCTCTTTGGTGCTACAGGGTAGCAGGTACACTGGTTGTTTAAGATATTGTCAGAGTTGTTCTTAGTTTCTGCTAGAAAGCTTGGGGTGAAATTCACATAATTAAACCTTAAGGAAAATGTCTCCCCCATAGCACCACATAACCCCCCAATGGGGCTTCTGAGCAGAAGGAGTGGAAATCAAGTATTGCCCCGAATCATACTAGACTCCTCTGCCCAGAATGAAAATGAGAAGCCTTCAAAGCACAGAGATACATCAGTGAGGGGAGAGATACATCTAGAGAAGTGCCAAGGACTAAAGGGCAGGTAAGGGCAGAGGGAATACAAAGCGGCTGAGGAAACCAGAGCGAGAGAGATGATTTTGACTCATTTCAAGACCCTCCAGGTGGGACGGCCTTGGTAGTGTTTGACCTAGTTGTCCTTGTGTGCATTGCTGTGGGCTTTTATTAAGTACTTATGTTGCAGCTTATATTTTTGCCAAGTGCTTTACAATCAGTTTTATTTGGCTTAGTAGAGTTTTCCTGGAATCCCATCGACTTTATGGTTGGGAAAGTCCGCTCTTGTTTACTTAGCACCTCCATGCCTACAGCCTTGTACAATAGGCTGCTTGTTCCGGCAGGAGAGCAGGTGCAAAGAGTGGAGAGGCTGAGGGCACCTGCAGCTCCTGGGGCAGTTGGAGCTGGGGTTGTTTATACTTCAGTTCACCTTCCCTGCCCAGCCATTCATTCTCCTTTCGTTCTCTTTTATAGCTGGCAGCTAGAGAAAGGCAGTGCCAGACTTGGGCCTGCTGAAGGTAGAGCCATTCTGATATTTGGATGGTAGGTTCTTTCCCCTGTGCTACTGCTTCTGTCTTAGCTCCTCTGCCCTGGCCCACCCACCACTTCCACCCTCTTCCACATGGCAAAGACATGCTCTTTCAGGGCTCCAACTGCAGCCTTGATTCTGGGGCTTTGCAAATGATTTTAAGAGGAGACAACAGAAGCTGTAACCCCTGTTTGGCAGACAGGATCTTTCAGTGTTCTTGGACAAGTCTAACACTGCATTGCCTTTCCCTTGATCATCCCTTCTCTCTCCCCTCAGCCATAGCAACCCTCTCTCCCATCACTCTGGGTGTTGTGGTAAAGGACATCGTCTGAGGAGATAGACACACACACGCACACGCACGATCACAAGCTAGCGATGGGTATCCAGCACAGTCACCCATTGAAAGTTCTGTTTCCTGAGAACCAGATTGACCAAAGCCAAAACCAGGATCTGGTCCATGAATCCAAACTGGGGACAGTAGACAAGAACACTGAAAATTTCAGGACCTCCAACTGCCAGGGTTCTGTGGCTGAGCACAGAGCTATGTAGGTGCTCGATAGGGTTTGTTGCCTCAAGAGCATTTGCTCTTTACTGGCTCTGCTAGTGATAGAAGACAGCAACTCCTTACTCCAACCCATGAAAAACTTAGGATCTAGAAACTTCACTACCTATAGTGAATGTAACAGGTAAGTCAAATTTGTTTTCACAACAGTAAAATCTCATTAATTAAGAAGCAGAAGTGAGCTGAAGTTTACACTGTTAGTAAGGGACTTGTAAAGCAAATTGATAATGTTAGTGTGTATTTTTTTGGTTGGTGTAGTATGAGAGCTCAGTGATTGAACAGTGAGAAAGGAGCAGAAGCTTGGAAGGAGTGGGGCTTAGGTTATGGAAACTCGCCTATCTGTCAGGCTGCCCAAGAAGGAGGTGCCCCGCCACCTGAATGATGGCATTTAATGGGGCATAAGGAAGGGACTCTGACATTCTCTAGGTAGGTGCTGGTTTCCAAAGTGGTCTTACCTGGAAGTTGAGACATAGACAGGCTTCCGGGCAGGTGGGGCCTGACTAAAAGTGCAATAAAAGAAAGGCAGGTACTCAGCCAATGACTACAGATTTGGGAAAGGCCCCCTGGGAGCGGGGAGGGGAACAAGCTGACAAGGGCTAGGCATATAGGCCAGAGTCTCTGCCACATAAGCTGAAGTTTGGTTGAGGGCTTCAGCCTCAGTTCAGTCCAACAGCCATTTGACTGCCTGCTGTGTGCCAGGAACTGGGGAGGCAGTGGGCACCAGAGATGAATACAAACAAGGAAACCAACACAGAGTACAGACCATAGAGCCCAGAGAATCATGTCATGGCTTGATACCTGGAGCTCACTCCTAAAACATGAAATACTGGTTTACGGGAGCAAGACTAATTCCAGAGCCTGGGGCCTGACAGGTCAGCCTACTAGGCTATCACTTTCCTGCCTTTGTCACCACAGGCTCAGGGCAGGCCTAATTCTGAAGGCTGAAGGTTTTGAAGCATGTAAGTGAGCATGGCTAAGACAAGAACTGACAGCAAAACAGTGACAGGGAGGTTAAACTTTTTTCTTAAAGTAGTTCCGCAGTACCCATTCCTATGAAAACATAAACTTTAATGGTTCATTAAATAAGGTTCAGTGGGCCATCCAAAGCAGCATTTAGGATGGTTTTCTCTGTGTTAATACATTATCCTTGAAAGGCAACACAAGAAAAATTCCATAAATCATACTTTTCCCTGGCTTCAGACTCACCTCTCTTGCAAACTGGCCTTAAGTCAGTGAAGTGCAATTGTAGAGGGACTTTGAGGTTCCTACTCTTCGTTTTGCAAATCATTGCATTAAAGAATGGATGTTTGCCGTGGACTTTGCCGTGGACTTTGCAGGGACCTCAGGCAAACGTACCAGTGTTCTGAAGAGAGAGATTTGGAAAATCGTGTGGATGTTCTCAAGAGCCATCTAACTCATTACTTGTGGCAATTATGCAAAGTATAAGCAGATTATTTGTTGTCACAGAGAGGAGGAATATGAAATGTGGAGAAAGAGGGTAGTGGAGCAGCCTTCTGGCACCCAAAGTTGTTTGCTGGGCCTCAGGTGAGAGCTTTGTTCTTCCATGGATTAAATTTTATTTTGAACAGTTTGAAGTTCTGTCCAATAAATTCCACACCCCCCCCTCAAATGTCCTATCCCCAAAAGCTTTTCCAGGACATCTCTCTGCTGAAGAGTTCCTTTCAGCTGGGCCTAAATATTCAGTGCTAGCTATTCATACTTCATTGCTCAATCATAATACCAAAGAAAGATCCAGTAATATTTTTCCTCACTCATTTTCACTAATCCTAAACTCTTCCCACCCATGCTTCAATCTGTATTTTGCCTATGGCCATATTTATGACAGCTGGGATTCTCTTATTTCTTAAATTCTATCAGTAAGGGGATGAGGAGATTTGAAGTTTCCTCTTGCAACTCATTGCAATGTTTATTCATCCTCTCTCAGATATTCTTTTCAAAAAACATTTATTGAACACCTACTGCATGTTAGACACTTTTAAATGTTTTCACATAGTAAGGATAACAGTTAACTTCATATAGAACTTTCTATGTGCTGGGTACTGTTCTGAGTACTTTGCTGAAGTTATCTCAATTCACCAATATTTGTCATTTCAAATAATGCTCAAAACAATACAGATGTGTGATGAAGAGGCTAGAGGAAAGTGCCTGAAACTGTAGAGCTGTGTTCCAGTAAGCCATGTTTCTTGAAGATGATTGTATAATGATACAGCTTTCGTAATGTGACTGTGCGATTATGAAGACCTTGTGTCTGATGCTCCTTTTATCTACTGTATGGACAGATGAATAAAAAAATGGATTAAAATAAATAAATAATAAGGGGAACAAATATTAAATTGAGTAGATTCTAATAGTAATGATCAATGAAAGGAAGTGGTAAGGGGTATAGAAAAAATGGGAATAAAGGTTAAAACATATTGGGTAAAAAAATAAATATATATTAGGTAGATGGAAATATTAGTGGTCAATGAGAGGGAGGGGTAAGGGGTATGGTATGTATGAGTTTTTTAATTTTTTTTATTTCTTTTTTTGAAGTGATGTAAATACTCTAAGGAATGATCATGGTGATGCCTATACAACTATGTGATGATATTGTAAGCCATTGATTGTGCACCAAGTATGGAATGTTCATATGTTAAGAATGTTCACGTTTGTGTGTTGTTTGTTTTATCAATAAAATAAAAATATATATAGATGGCATTATCCCCATTTTACAGACAAGGAAACTCAAGCTCATTAAAGTTTAATTACATGTCAAAAGTCACACAGTATGTGGTGGAACTAGCTTTGACCTTGTGTCTCCGACTCCAAGTCCTGTACTCTTTCTATTTCTACTATTTGCCTTGGCCTTTCTAAAATGTATTATGCACTTTGTCTCAATAAACTGTGTATCTAAAACAGAATTTAACTGTTCAAAAAATAATTGTTAGGATTACAGAAAAATGATGGAGTAGGAAGCTCCAAAAATCATTCCCTCCATCAGAACAACTATTAAACAGACAGCAACTGTCTGAATCAACTATTTTGAAGCTCCATAGTCTAGTAGAACACTGTGCAGTATCCAGGGAAGAGTGGGAGGAAAAGGCTAATGAATTGCTGGTAAATACCAGTGACTTTCACTCTCTGCACAGGGCTACTGTCACCATCCTCTAGTCTCGCAGTAGTCGGCAGTGAAATCCTCAATCCCAGTTCCCGGTGCAGCTTCCTGGTACAGGGGGGAATATAAAGACCTAATTCCCCAAGATCTGGGGATGTGTGGTCCAATCACTGATTTCCAATTTTGATAAACTACTTCAGATTGCTGGGTGGGGCCCCAGGTCTCAGAGAACCTATTTTTCCAATCTGCCTCAGATAAAAGTGGCAGCAGAGTCTCAAATACAGCAGCACCCTTTCTAAAAACTACAGAACACAGTTAAAGGGCTGTGTTTACTGGACAAGTGCTGAATCAAGAAAACACAGCCTGAGAGAGCTATAGGAGAAGCTTCTGACACTTTTGTTAGTCTCTTCCTTACCCACAACATAGAGCAGTATGGAGCTGGCCAGCATTCCATTTCTGGGTCCCTAACCTTTTTCCAACTGGAAATGACTGAGCTAGGAAACTTCTCTCCAGCTTTCACCCCCTCCCAGAATCTGCCCTCCAACAAAAGCATCTTAGGACAGCAAAAGCAGTGTAAGAAGCAATTGACTTGGGAAGCCTGGAGCAAAGGCTTACCTATTTTACGTCCTGGAGTGAAGCTCCTGGGAGAGGAAAAAGGTCTCTTTCCTAGGGAAGAGATCAGACAAATTATTTTAAACAGGAGAGCCCCTAAGACAAATAGCAAGTACAACCCTAAGACAAGACACAGGCACAAAAAAGACAAGGGGTTCCCAGTACTTTGCATTTGCCTTGGGAACCAAACAGAATTATTGGAGTTGAAGAACACAGTAACTGAAATGAAGTATTCCCAGGAGGGTTTCAACAGCAGATTGTAGCTGGCAGAAGAAAGAATCAGTGACCTCGAAGACAAGGAAGTTTAAATGAGTCAGGTGAAGAGCATAAGAAAAAGAAAGAATTAGAAAAAGCAAAAATAGCCTAAGAGAAGTATGGAACACCATGAAGCATACCAATGTAAGCATTATAGGAATCCCAGAAGGAATAAAAGGAACAGAATGTATATTCAAAAAAATAATGACCAAACTTCCCGAATTTGAAGTGAAGATGTATATCCAAGAATCCCAGTGAACATCACACAGGATAAACTTAAAGAGAAATATGCCCCAACAAATGGTGTTCAAACTATCAACTACAAATGACAGATTTCTGAAAGCTGCAAGAGAAAAGCAGTGTGTTGTGTATAAGGGAGTCCTAATTTGAATGAGTGTTGAGTTCTCCTTAAAAACCCTGGAGGCAAGAGAGTAGAGGGTTGAGATATGTTAAGTGCTAAGAAAAAAAATTGCCAAGCATGAATTTTGTATCCAGTGAAACTGTCTTTCAAATCTGAGGGAGAGATTAATACATTCCCAAATAAACAAAAGCTGAAGGAGTTTATCACCACTAGACCTGCCCTACAAGTAATGCTAAAGGGAGTTCTGCAGACTGAAAGGAAAGGACACTAGATAGTGGATTAAAGCAGCAAAATGAAATAAAAATCTCAGGTAAAGGTAACCATATAGTAAGTACAAGTGCCAGTATTATTGTTTGTATTTTTGTTATGTGAATCCACTTTTTACTTTTTACAGATTCTAAAATACAATTGCAAAACAATTGATGATACTACTATAGTTTTGGACATGCAATGTATAATGATATCATTTGCAACTAGTACAACTAAAAGAGGGGTATGGAAGTGGGATAGGAGCCCTGTTTGTGTATACTATTGAAGTTCTATTGGTATCAAATCAAATGTGATTGTTAGAGATTGAGGATGTTAATTTTAAGACCTATGGGAGCCACAAAGAAAATATATGAAAAATCGGTACCGAATGAAATGAGAAGGGATTCAAAATGGTACACTACAAAAAAAGTAATAAATATGAAGCTAGATATTAACAGAAGAATTGAGGGGGGAAAAATGATATCAGACTTACAAAAGCCAAAGAGCAAAATGACAGAAAAAAAGTCCTGAATTATCAGTAGTTATTTTAAATGTAAATGAATTAAACTCTTAATCAAAAGGCAGAGATTGGCATAAATGAATGAAAAAGATAACCAACTATATGCTGTAAACAAGAACTCACCTTAAAGTCAAAGACACAAATAGGCTGAAAGTGAAGGGATGGAAAAATATAACATGCAAATAGTAAGCAAAAGAAAGGTGATGTAGCTATCAGATGAAATAGACTTTAAGACAAAAACTGTTGTAAGAGAGCAAAAAGGTCATTATATACTGATAAACAGGACAACTCAATAAGGACACATAATAATTATAAATATATATGCATCTAAAAACAGAGCCGCAAAATATATAAGCAAATATTGGCATATCTAAATGGAGAAATACATGAATCTAGCACTTTTCAATAATAGATAGAACATTTAGAGAGAAGATCAATATGGAAATAGAAGATTTGAATGATACTCTAAACCAATAAGACTTAACAGACATATATAAAATACTTCACCCAACAGGAGCAGAATGCACGTTCTTCTTTACTGCACGTGATCAATCCCCAGATTAGACTATATGTTCAGTCACAAAATAAGTCTCAGAAAATTAAAAATATTGCAATCATACAATGCATCTTCTCTGATCACAATAGAATGAAGCTAGAAATAAATAATAGAGGGAGAAATAGAAAATTCTACAAAAATGTGGAAATTAAGCTAGAAATAAATAATAGAGGCAGAAATAGAAAATTCACAAATATGTGGAAATTAAGCAATGTAATCGTAAACCACAAATGGTTTAAAGAAAAAATAAGAAGAGAAATAAGGAAGTATCCTGAGGCAAATGGAAATGAAAATACAACATACCAAAACTTGTGGAATGCAGCAAAGGCAGTGCTGAAAGGGACATTTATAGCATTAAAAGCTTACATTAAAGAAAGAATAAAGATATGAAATAAGAAACCTAACATCAAAACTGGCTGATCTAGAAAACTAAACCCAAAGTGAACAGAAGGAAGGAATAACAAAGATTAGAGTGGGGATAAATGAAGTAGAGAATTTTAAAAGTTAATAGACAGAATAAACAAAACCAAAAGATGGTTCTTTGTAAAAAAAAAAAAAAAAAGCAATAAAATTAACAAACCTTTAGCAAGAGTAACAAAGAAAAAAAGGGAAAGGATATAAATAATTAAAATAATAAATTTAAAAAGGACATCACTACCAACCCCACAGAAATGAAAAGGACTATAAGCAGATACCATGGATAACTGTATGCCAACAAATTATATAACATAAATGAAATAGACAAATTCCTAAAAACACTCAATCTACCTGCACTGACTCAAGAAGAAATAGAAGAGCTCAACAAACTAACAAGTAAATAGATTGAATCAAAAAATCATTAAAAACTTCTCAACAAAGAAAAGCCCAGAATTGGATGGCTTCACAGAGGAATTTTACAAAGATTGCATGAAGAATTAAACCAATCCTGCTCAAACGCTTTCAAAAAAATGAAGAGGAGGAAACACTCCCTAACTCATACCCCTCCCCCCCAAAAAACCCTGAATAATACCCCTTGTGACTATACATATAAAAATCCTCAACAAAATACTATCAAATTGAATACAACAACTCATTTAAATAATTATACACCATGATCCAGAGGAATTCATCCCAGTTATGCAAGGGTGGTTCAATATAAGAAAATCAATTACTGTAATACACCACATTAACGGAATGAAGGGGAAAAACCACATGATCACCTCAATTGATGTAGAAAACATATCTGACAACATTCAGCACCCCTCCTATTTAAAAAAACATGGATAACAAGGAAGAGGAGGGAGATTTCTCAATATGATAAAGGACATATATGAAAAACCCACAACTAGCATCATACTCAATGGGAAAAGATTGGAACCTTTCCTTCTAAGATCTGGAACAAGACAAGAATGTCCACTGTCACCTCTGTTATTCAACATTGTACTGGAGGTTATAGCCAGAGCAATAAAGCAGGAAAAAGAAATAAAGTGAATCCAAATTGGAACACCCAAAAATCGGTAGCATTTTTCTCCACTAGGAATGAACACTCTGAAGAAGAAATCAAGGCAAAAATTCCATTTACAATAACAACTAAAAGACTCAAGTATTTAGGAATAAATCTAACCAAGGATGTAAAGGTCTGGTACACAGAAAACTGCAAAATATTGGTGAAAGAAATCAAAGAAAGCCTAAATAAATGGAAGGACATTTCATGTTCATGGATTAGAAGATGTCAATTCTACCCAAAGCAACTTACATATTCAGTGTGATCAGAATTTGAACAATCATCCATGCAGAAATGGAAAAATCAGTCTTCAAATTTATATGGAAGGGTAGGGTGCCCTAATTAGTCAAAGCAATCTTGAAATAGAAGAATGAAGTTGGAAGACTCACACTTCCTGATAGTAAAACTTATTACAAAGCCACAGCCATCAAAAGAGCATGGTACTGGCACAAGGAAAGATGTATAGCCCAATGGAATCAAATTTAAAGTTCTGAAATCAGACTTCCCATTTACAGCCAACTTATTTTTGACAAGTCTACTCAACTGTGGAACAATAGTATCTTCAACAAATATTGCTAGGAAAACTGGGTGTCCAGATGCAAAAGAATGAAGGTGGAACAAATACTTCAAATCAAATACAAATTCAACTCAAAATGAATAAAGAGCTACATAGAAGAACCAGAAATATCAAACTCTTAGAAGAGGAAGCATCTTCAGAACATTGCATTAGGCAATATTTTCTTAGACTGCACAACCAAAGCACAAGCAACAAAAGAAAAAATAGATCATTGAGACCTCATCAAAATTTAAATCTTCTGTGCATCAAAGGACTTCATCATGAAAGTAAAATGACAACCTACAAGATGGGAGAAAATATTTGGAAACTACATATCCAATAAAGGTTTAATGTCCAGAATATGTAAAGAAATCCTACAGCTCAACAATAAAAGGCAAACAACATAATTAATATATGGGCAAAAGACTTGAGTAGACATTTCTCCAAAGAAGATATACAAATGGCCACAAAGTACACAAAAAGAAAAAGATGCTCAACATCATTATCTACTAGGGAATTGCAAATCAAAACCACAAGATAACCATTTCACAGCCACTAGAATAGCTACTATTAAAAAAACAGAAAATTACAAGAAAATTCAGACCGCCACCCCAGAATTCTGAGAGAGCCTATGCCCCAGCATTCATAGAGATCCAGGCTGCCCACCCAACACAGGAGCCTTCACCCCAATGTTTGAGAGCATGGCTGGTCAAGAAGTGTTTAGAAGTGGTGGGACTGCCACTCCATCAGGCATGGAAGGATATAACATCATTCCACAGATTATTCTCAGACCTTGAAATCTAATAGAGTATGCCCTGCTGAGTTTCAAAATTATTTGGGACTCCTGACCCCTGTTTTTCTTTCTATAGAAATGGGAGTGTGTATCCTATGCCTGTCCCCTTCATTTTATACTGGAAGCAGAAAACTTGTTCTCTAGGTTTCACAAGTCCACTGACAGGGGGAAATTGTGTTCCAAGACAAACTATACCCATAAAGAGACTTTGCATTGTCTCATCAATCAAACAACTAAGCATTGTTTCTGAAATGACTTAAATATTTTGAAATATTGTGAAGGAACGAATGTATTTTGCAAATAGAAAGAACATGTATTTTGGGGGTCCAGATGATGACATGGGGTGCTTTGATGCTGTATATACCCCAGAGAAATATGTTCTGAAATCTAGTCCATTCCTGTGGGTGTGAACCCATTGTAAGTAGGACCTTTTGATGAAGCTACTTCTGTTTAAGTATGACCCACCTTATTCAGGATGGGTCTTTTTCCTAGTACCAGAGTCCCTTATAAGAGAATGAAATTCAAACAGTCAGAAAAAAAGCCACAAGAAGAAAGAGGCTAGACATCAACAGAATGCAGAAGACAAGGGAGAGACCAGGAGATGTCATGCCATGTGACAAAGGAGCCAAGGATCACCAGCAGCCAGCCTCAGAGCACTGGTCTTCAGGAAGAAAGCATTGCTTTGAAGTCAGCTTGATTTGCACTTTTTCCTCAAATCATGAGCAAATAAATTCCCATTATTTAACTGGAAACATTTTATGGTATTTGAGCAGCCTAGGAAACTGAAAAAGCATTGTACAACACAGTGAACCCTAAAGTCAACTATGGACTATAGATAATAATAGAATTATAAAAATGTTCTTTCATCAATGGCAAGAAATAGTACCACACTAATGCAAGGTATTAATGAAATGTTGGCAGCAGCTAGAAAGAAAAACCTGAAATTGTGGAACTGCAACCCATACTAAACTTCTCTTCTATAACCACTTGTTAAAATGTACTTTGAAATGTATTGCTTTTCTGTATATATGTTATATTTCACAATAAAAAAAGGTTTAAAAATAGGTTGGTATATGGGAACTCTGTCTTATTCATAATTTTTCTGTCAACCTGCAACTTCTGAAATGATACTCAAAATAAAAAATAATTTGTTGATCATGATGATCATCCATTACGTTAATACACTGCCGTCACATATCGTTGAGGTGCATGACCAGTTCCCTGCCCCCTTCTTGGCTGTTCTCTTTGGTGGCCATTGCATTAGTGTCCAGTCAGCCTCTTTGGACCCCAGCTTGTCCATCTGTAATAGCAGGACATTGCATTAAATGACTTCTAAGGTCCTTTCCAGCTCTGATATTTTCATGAGTTGAAATCTAACAACACTGGTTTCCCAGTGCCTGCCCTTGCAAAAAAAAAAAAAAATCTAACAACAAAAAGAATCTAACTTGCAACAGGTTACAATAGTTTCCTTTTGGTTTAACTCCAGTGGGACAAGAAAGCATCTGTTCATAGTTCTTTGGAGTTTGGTGTGATTAAATAATAGATCCCCATCATATTCCTTGCTCTGTTGCATCCGCGTCCCCCCACCCCCCCACACACCCAATAATTTAGTTCAGAGTGATGTGTTCTTTTATTTCTCTGTTTTTGTAAATGATAAACTGGTTTGTGAAAATGATAAACTCGTTTGTAAATGATAAACCATTTTTAAAATTATGAAAAATGGTTTTCTTTACATGTGAGCATAAATAAATAAGATGCAAATTGTTATCTCTATTAAGCACATTTAAGAAACTCAATTATTTTCACCTATTTTCCCGTGTGGAGCTCTTTGCCAGCCCCATTTGCCCTTGACTGCTCCTGGTCAGAATCCAAAGTTTGGAAGGCTGTTCACACCAGCTTCCCACACTCAGCGTGCTCTGCCTGTCCCACAAAAGCTCTCGAGACTCATTTTTGCTTTCTTTACTTACCTTACTCTAGCCTTACCTCCAGGCTTCTCTGCCATCTCAGGTGATCGCCTCTCAGACATTTTCTCTCCCCACAGCCACAGCCTCTTCTCCTTGTGATGGGTGATATCCACTTCTCACGCTTTTACTCACTATCTGGAAAATATTCCCTGCTTCTTTGTGTTTATATGACTTCTTGATTCTATTCCAAGCCCAATCTTTTAGACTTTCCTCACACTGATTTGAAACGAGGCTAAAAATGGACTCTAATGCAGTTATTCCCTTATATAGCTAATGTCCACCAAAACAGTTATAAGTGGGTTTACACTCCCCTGGTTTCTTCCCCAGCTTTTGCCTTCTCTTTACTGAAATATGTTCGTACTTTCTGAAAGGCCATTGTCTGAGAACACAGGTACTTCTTGGACTAGGGTGAATAGATCTGTTTCTAGCACTCTCCCAGCTTAAATTTTTTCCAAAGCAATGCTTCTGTGCTGAAAATTATGAAAAATGGTTTTCTTTAAGTGTGCGCATAAATAAATAAGATGCAAATTATCTCTATTAAGCACATTTAAGAAACTCAACTGTTTTCACCTTTCCTTTACTGTTCTATGTATTCATGTAAATTTGCATCTCTTAGATAGCAAAAAGAAAATTTTCTTAGGCCTCTTAACAAGATGTTTTTTCACTTCTGTGTTCTAGTTTGTTTTTAAACGATGCTGTTTACATTATCCCATTTTTTTCCACGTTGTTTATTGCTGCCTGAGGCCTTTCCAAGGAAACAGTGTGATAAATTATACCGTTTGGGTTGGGGCACATACAGTACCACAGTCTGTCCATCAGATGGCGCTCGGAGATTATGAGATCTGTAACTTGTTTTTAGAAGTCTATACATGACAAGGAAGCAAATTAAACCTTTGTGAAATCAAATATTTTAGCTGCGGGGGAGTGGGCGGGGGCGGGCATCAGTCCTTCTAAGATTTGCTCTCAAACACCTGCCACCATTCCAATGCCTAGAGGAAGAAGGAAAGTGATTTTTCTAGCAGTTCCTCTGGCCTCAATTGTGAGAGTTGTGATACTAACAAGGTGTGTTAGAAAAGTCCCTCTCTGGGTATGTTTCTTATCTCTACACAATGAGTGGATTGGGCCAATTGATCTCTTATGGGCACTTGCATATCCAGTGTTCTACATTTGAATTTCTTGATTTCTTTCCACTACACCCTTGCCTCAGGACAGAACTTGGAAGAAAAGATTGCCCATTTTCCGCTTGTTTGACTCTATTCCGCTTTTACAAGTGCTCTTTTTGCTTCAACTGTCCCAAGACAAGCATGCCCAGATGTCCTGTTTTAATTAGGTTCCTTTTCTGTTTATGGCTTTTGCACAGATTTCCTCCTCTTCCCTGCCCCAGCCCATTCCTGCCCCTATCTGTCCGAGCAGAGCCTGCCCCCCTTCTTCACTTCACAAATAGAGTTTCCTTAATATTTTAGCAGTCATTTTTGTGCTAAACAGATACCGAGCTGAGTGGGGGAGGGAGAAGATGCCACATGAAATGCTTAAAGGTGAACCGTCTAACGTCACTCATAACACGTGCAGTTAAGGAAACATTAGATTTGGGAACTATAGGAACTTCTCTCAATCTATTTTTTCCTCCTCCATTGGCCAGTCTTCATTGCCAAAACCATGTCAAAGTTTCAGGAAATAAGCTGCAGTCAGGAAAGGAGAACAATTCATTTAATGACCAATGAGTGTTATTAAGTAGATAACCCATCACTTAATAATCCCCTTTGGCCAAAAATGTCTCCATTCCTGACACACACTGGGCAGTTTGTGCATGGGAATTGTGAGTCAGCCTCATTCAAGGCCCGTCACGAACTGTGTAAACCAGTGGCACTGAGGGAGCCTGTGGAAATGAAATGCTGAATTAACTAATTACCTCAAAGCTACAGAGACACCCTGAACTGATTTCCTCTGGGCTTGAGGCTTACAGCACCCATGTTACATGGTATTCCTCAGAAGCACATCACGTAAGTCACATTACTATAGCCGAGGTGACAAAGCAGGGAAGTATTGCATAAAACATCCTGCATTTGTTTTCCTGTTGTCCTGAGAGCTTTCACAGCACCTTTGGTGCATGTCTGGTGGCGGCACATTATTTCTTTCTCCAACATGGGCACCTTATCTCCCAAGAACACAAAGTATTTCACTGAATAGGGATATGGTTGGATGTCTCTTTGGGCAAAGAAACTCCATAGACAGGCGGGATTTTTTTTTTTTTGCATGGGCAGGCACTGGGAATCGAACCCAGGTTTCCGGCACGGCAGGCGAGAATTCTGCCACTGTGCCACTGTTGCACCACCCAGCAGGCTTTTTTAAAAATTTTTTATTATTACTTTTTTTTTTTAATTAGAAAATGTTTGGGTTTACAGAACAATCATGAATGAAATACAGGATTCCCATATTCCAACCCACCACCAACACCTCGCAATAGTGTGGAATAGTTGTTACAATTTCTGATAGCACATTTTTATGATAGTACTGTAATTAAAGTCCATGGTTGAACTTAGGGTGTACTGTGTCCTGTAGTTCCACGGATTTTTTAAAACATTTTAATACTGTTACCATATATGCAATCTAACATTTCCCATTTTAATCATATTCAGATATATATTTCAGTGCTGTTAATTGCATTGTTGTGTTACCATCACCACAATTCATTACCAAATCATTTCCATCATTCCAAATAGGAACCCTGTACCTTATAAGCCTCAACTGCCATTTCCTATCCTTACACTGTCCCCTGGTAACCTATATTCTAGATTCTGACTCTCTTGAGTTTGTTTATTCTAATTGTTTGAAAACAGTGAGATCACGCAATATATACCTTTTTGCGTGTGGCTCATTTATCTCAACATGATGTCTTCAAAGTTCATCCATGTTGCCACATCTACTAGGACTTCAATCCTTTTATAGCTGAATAATATTCCATTGTATGTATATACCGCATTGTATTTATCCGTTCTTTAGACACTTCAGCTGATTACATCTATTGACAATTGTGAATAATGCCACTGTGAATATTGGTGTATCTATTTGAAACTCTACTTAACTTTCAGTGAAACTGCCAAACTGCCTGCCACAATGGTAGCACCATTTTGCATTGCCATCAACAATGAACAAGTGTTCCTGTTTCTATACATCCTCTGCAACACTTGTTATTTTCAGTTTTTTTGTTTGTTTTTGGTTTGTTTTAGTAGCCATTCTGATGGATGTGAAATGGTATCTCATGGTGGTTTGCCTTGCATTTCCCTAGTAGATAACGATGTTGAGCATCTTTTCATGTACTTTCTGGCCATTTGTATGTCTTCTTTGCAGAGATGTCTGTTCAATTCTTTTGCCCATTTTTAAATTAGGTTTGTCTTTTTTGTTGCTGCATTGAAGGATTATTTTATATATGCTGGATATTAAACCTTTATCAGATATGTGGTTTACAATATTTTCTCTCATTGTATAGGTTGCCTTTTAACTTTTATGATAAAGTGCACTGATGCACAAAAGTTTTAAATTTTGATGAGTTCCCATTTATCTATTTTTTCTTTTGTTGATCATGCTTTTGGGCATAAAGCTTAGGAAATCATTGCCTAACACAAGGTCCTGAAGATGCTTCCTTATGTTTCCTTGGTTGATATTTCTAGCTCTTATATTTAGGTCTCTGATACATTTTAAATTGATTTTTGCATATAGTGTGAAGTAAGGGTCCTCCTTTTTTTTTTTTTGCAAGTGGATATCCACTTTTCCCAGCACCATTTACTAAAGAGACTGTATTTTCCCAATTGAGTAGTCTTTGCCACCCTGTCCAAAATCAGTTGGCCATAATTGTGAGGGCTGATTTCTGAGCTCTCAATTCTATTCCATTTTTCAATATGGTTGTCCCTGTCCTTGTGTCAGTATCATGATCACTGTGGCTTTGTAATAAGTTTTAAGATTGGTAAGTATGGGTCCTCCAGCTTCATTCTTCTTTTCCAAGGTGGCTTCATAGGGTATGGAGGACCCATACCCTTCCATAGAAATTTGATGATTGGCTTTTCCATTTCTACAAAGAAGGTTGGAATTTTTGTTGGGATTGCATTGAATCTATAAATTTAATTCCAATCCATGAACACACAGTATCCCTCCATTTATTTAGATACTCTATAATTTCTTTTAGCAATGTTTTATACTTTTCTGTGTACAAGTCATTTACATCCTTAGTTAGATTTCTTCCTAGATATTTGATTCTTTTAGTTGCTATTGTGAATGGAATTTTTTTCTTGATTTCTTCCTCCAGTTGTTCATTGCTTATGTACAGATACACTCTTGATTTTGGGATACTGAGCTTGTACACTGCCACTTTGCTGGGTGCATTTATTAGCTCAAGGAGCTTTATTGTAGATTTTTCAGGATTTTTCTACAATCCAGAAAATCCTGAAAAATATGATCATATCATCTGGAAATGGGGATAGTTTACTTCTTCCCTTCCAATTTGGATGCCTTTTATTCATTTTCCTTGCTTAATTGCCTGGAAAAATCTTCCAGTACAATGTTAAGTAACAGTGGTGCCAGTGGCCATGCTTGTCTTATTCCTGATATCAGAAAGAAACATTTCAACATTTAACCATTAAGTAAGAACTAGCTGTGGGCTTTTCATACACACCCTTAATCATGTTGAGGAAGGTTCCTTCTGTTCATAGTGTTCTAAGTGTTTATCAAGAAAGAATGCTGCAACATTCTTCATAACTTTATTCTGTCTTACAGCTGCATAATATTCCATCATACATATGTACCACAGTTTGTTTAGCCACTCTTCTGTTGATGGACATTTGGGCTGTTTCCATCTCTTGGCAATTGTAAATAATGCTGCTATAATGGTAATGAATATTTTAAAATCTCACCTTATGTGTCAGATTAAAGCAAAAAATGTTTATCTGGTGCAAAATTTATATTTTGACTAGTGCATTTCCTAATATAACTTATGTAGACAGCTTGATTGAAGACCATAAGTACTTGGACTCTTGGGTAGGACATGAGAATTTGTTGATTTGTCCAGAGTGATGTCCTGATGAATCCCAGAGTGATTCAGTCAGTGAGTAGAAAAGTATTTGCAAAGTCCTCTTTGGGGAATGGTGAGAACGGGGAAAAATTCAACTTCCCCAAGTTGAATTCTTGATATTCTCACAAGCAGTGTGGATACCCAAAGCTATAGGCTGAGCCCCCAGTCTTGGGGTTTGTTCATATGAACCTTAACCCCACAAAGGATAGGTCAAGTCTACTTAAAATTTAGGCCTAGGAGTCACCCCCCAAAAGAGCCTCTTTTGTTGCTCAGATGTGGCTTCTCTCTCCAGCCAACACAACAAGCAAACTCACCACCATCCCCCTGTCTATGTGGGACATGACTCCCAGGGGTGTGGACCCTCCTGGCAACGTGGGACAGAAATCCTAGAATGAGCTGAGACTCAGAATCAAGGGATTGAGAAAACATTCTCAACCAAAAGGGGGAAGAGTGAAATGAGACAAAGTGTCAATGGCTGAGAGATTCCGAACAGAGTCGAGAGGTTATCCTGGAGGTTATTCTTAGGCATTAAGTAGATATCACCTTGTTATTCAAGATGTAATGGAGAGGCTGGAGGGAACTGCCTGAAAATGTAGAGCTGTGTTTCAGAAGCCACGTTCCTTGAAGATGATCGAATAATGATTTAGCTTTCACAATGTGAGTGTGTGATTGTGAAAACCTTGTGTCTGATGCTCCTTTTATCTACCTTGTCAACAGACAAGTAGAACATATGAAATAAAAATAAATAATAGGGGGAACAAATGTTAAAATAAATGTAGTTTGAAATGCTAATGAAAGGGAGGAGTAAGGGGTATGGTATGTATAATCTTTTTTTTCTGTTTTCATTTTATTTTTCTGTTGTCTTTTTATTTCCTTTTCTGAATTGATGCAAATGTTCTAAGAAATGATGAATATGCAACTATGTGATGATATTGGGAATTACTGATTATATATGTAGAATGGAGTGATCATATGTTAATGTTTTTGATCATTTGTTGTTAATTTTTTAATTAATAAATAAATTAAAATAAATAAATAAAATAATGCTACTATAAACATTGGTGTGCAAATGTCCACTTGTGTCTTTGCCTTCATGTCCTCTGAGTAGATACCTAACAATGGTATTGCCGGATCATATGGCAATTTGTTACATAGCTTCCTGAGGAACCGCCACACTGTCTTCCACAGCAATTCTACCATTTGACATTCCCAGCAACAGTGGATAAGTGTGCCTCTTTCTCCACATCCTCTCCAGCACTTGTCGTTTTCTATTTTATTGATATGGCCATTCTGGTGGATGTGAGATGATATCTCATTGTAGTTTTGATTTGCATTTCCCTAATAGCCGGAAAAGTTGAGCGTCTTTTCATGTGCCTTTTGGCCATTTGTACTTCCTCTTCTGAGAAGTGTCTGTTCAAGTCTTTTGCCCATTTTGTAATTGGGTTGTCTGTCTTTTTGTTGTTGAGTTGAACCATCTCTTTATGTATTCTGGGTACTAGATCTTTATCTGATATATCTTTTCCAAATATTGTCTCCCATTGTGTGGGTTATCTTTTTACTTCCTTGAGGAAGTACTTTGATGCACAAAAGTGTTTAATTTTGAGGAGTTCCCATTTATTTCTTTCTTTCCTCAATGCTCGTGCTTTGGGTGTAAGGTCTAGGAAACCACCTCCTAGTATAAGGTTTATGAAATATTTCCCTACATTTTCTTCTAACAGTTTATGGTCTTAGATCTAATATTTAGGTCTTTGATCCATTTTGAGTTAATTTTTGTGTAAGATGTGAGATATGGATCCTCTTTCATTCTTTTGCATGTGGATATTCAGTTCTCTAGGCACCATTTATTGAAGAGACTGTTCTTTCCCAGGTGAGTTGGCTTAACTGCCTTATCAAAGATCAATTGCCCATAGATGAGAGGGTCTATATCTGAACACTCTTTTCGATTCCATTGGTCAGTATATCTGTCTTTATGCCAGTACCATGCTGTTTTGACCACCGTAGCTTCGTAATATGCCTTAAAGTCAGGTAGCATGAGACCCCTGACTTCATTTTTCTCTCTCAGGATACTTGTAGCTGTTTGGGGCATCCTGCCCTTCCAGATAAATTTGCTTATTGGTTTTTCTATTTCTGAAAAATAAGTTGTTGGGATTTTGATTGGTATTGCATTGAATCTGTAAATCAATTTAGGTAGAATTGACATCGTAACTATATTTGGTCTTCCAATCCATGAACACAGTATGCCCTTCTTTTTATTTAGGTCTTCTGTGATTTCTTTTAACCATTTCTTATAGTTTTGTTGAGGATTTTTTCATTTATATTCATAAAAGATATTTGTCTGTAGTTTTCTTTTCTTTTGGTAACTTTATCTGGCTTCCATATGAGGGTGATGTTGACCTCATAGAATAAGTTGGGGTTGTTCCCTCCTTTTCAGTGTTTTGGAGGATTTTGTGCAGAATTGGAGTTAAGTCTTGGAATGTTTGGTAGAATTCCCCTGTGAAGCCATCTAGTCCTGGACATTAATTTGTTTGGAGGATTTTAATGACTGATTCAATCTCTTCACAGTAATTGGTTTGTTGAAATCTTCCCTTGCTTCTGGAGTTAATGTAGGTAGTTTGTGTGTTTCTAACAATTTGTCCATTTCATCTAGGTTGTCTTATTTATTGTTCGTAGAATCCTCTTATAGTCCTTTTTATTTCAGCAGGGTCAATGACTGTCATCTAACTGGAGAGTTTGATCCATTTACATTTAAAGTCACTACTAATAATACAGGACTTTCTTCTGCCATTTTGTGATTTAGCCTTTGTAAGCCTTATACATTTTTATACTCACTTTCATTAGAACCTACATTTATAATTTTGCTTTCATGTTTTGAATGCATTCTCATTTCTTTCTGGTTATATACTACATCTGTTTCACTTGTGATTACTGTGTGGTTAAAATTTAACATCGTAAATATATGATGGCTCCCCACAGCTGAGCTTTCCTGGCTTACCCACAAATGTAGCCTTTCAAGTAACTGTCTCCCAAAGCCCTGAAGAAGCCCTATACTTTAAATCTTCCCTACCTCTGCTGCTGTCTGTGGAGGGTTGAAACAGTTGTTGCCTCCACCTTTATCCTAAGTGGGTCAAAACAGTAGCTGCTCTCAGAGCTGGGACCCAATGATCTTAATTCAGTAATCAAAAGGCTATGCCCATCCCTGTTCTTGGGGAAGGGTTTTTTTGTAGCCCTTTCTGTCACCAGTGAGCTAGCCAGGAAATCGACCCTGTGGTGGCCTGCTGGGAAGTAATGGGCGGGTGCCAGTTGCTGCCATGCAGAGAGAGTAATTTGCAGTTTTTATGCTAATTTATCTGCCTCTTCCTCCTGCTCTTCCCTAAATGCTGTATAGTGTTCTTCTGACCTCTTGAGTTTCAAAATAGTTGTTACAGAAAGTTCCTACCTCTTTAACAGTTGTTTTGGTGGAAGTATTGAGCCCTGGAGTCTCCCTACTCCACCATGTTCCCCATAGGGCAGGCTTTTAAAGGGGAAGCCTAGGAATTTGATGAGAGGGTAAAGAAAGCTGTTGCTGTAAGCAATTTGGAAGTCTTATAGACTATCACAAGTAACTACCTTAACATGTCATACAATGAAGTGGTGTGATGAGAAAATGTCTACTATTTAATCCACATAAGTTATTGATAAGGAAATTGAAGATAGACTCACAAGGTTCAAAGTTCAACTCTGCCACTCACTAGCTGTGTGGCCTTGGGGAAGTGACATCGTGTCTCTGTCCTTCCCTTTCTTCATCTGCACAAAAGGGCAGATAATCATGTCTATTTCATGGGAAATATGAGACTTAAATGTGTTAATGCATGTTTTCTTTTTCCTAAGTGCTTAGAGTAGGGTCTGGCCCTGAGAAAGCACTTAATACCTGGCATCTATTATTATTTGAAGTACCATGAGGTGCTTTGGGTGATTCATAAAAATAAGAACTAAGCCAGCCTCTGCTTTCAAAGAGCTCACAGGCTGCATGGGATGGCAAATAGAATGCACATAAAAGGAGCACTCGCAACTCAGGGCAGTACTCACAATTGGATGCAAGGGCAGTAAGGTCAATTTGAACCTGAGTGATTCAGGGAGGGCCATAATTCCCATCAGGAAATTATTTTAAGGGTCTACGAGGAAGGTGGACGAGAACTTGAATAACTTTTGTCTCTGTTTTGAAAGAGTGTACTGCTAATAATGTACATTCATATTCACATCCTTATTTATATCCTGTCCCTTTGAAGCAGGCAGGTTGGAGGTAGCTCATTGAAGAGACAAAAGCATATCAGCTTTTTTAACCTAACAAAGTAGAATTTGTGACCTGATGGCTACCTCCTGAGGTGTGAAAGAACTCAAGGGTAACATTGTACATTTTGGCCAAAATGTGTGTATTGTCACAAGAAATGACCTTTAAGCCAGGACACTGGTGATGGCCAATGTAACTTCTAATAACAAGAAAGATTTTCCAGCAGCCCTAAGGGACGCCTGTCATCCCCACTTGTTATTTTTCTTTAGTTTATTATTTTGCATTGTTTTATCTTCTTTTGCCCTTAAAAAAATATGGCCTCTATATGAAATTTCACTCATTAAAAATTAAATTATTATAAAGGTAAAAATGTTAATAGTACAAAATATAAAACATATAGAAGGATTTAAAAAGAGAAAGTAAGATACCCCCAACAACCCCTTATTCCCACTCACCAGAAGTAACTGCTATTAACATTTTCTTATGTATCCATCTGTTTTAATTTCCTAGGCTGCTCATGCAAGTATTATGAAATAGGTCGAGTGAAATAATGAGAATTTATTTGCCTATGGTTTTGAGGCTAAATGCAGGTTCAAATCAAGGCATCATAAAGGCAGTGCTTTCTTCCTGGAAGCTGGCATTCTGGGGCTGACTGTCAGTGATCTTTGGCTCTTCTATCACATGGCAAGGCACATGGTGGCATCTCCTGGTTGCTACCTTCTCTTCTAGGTTTCATTGATTTCAGCTTCTTCTTTCTTTCTGTCTGAATTTTATTCTGCTTATAAGAATTCCAGTAATAGGATTAAGACCCATCCTGACTGAGGTGGGCCATGCCTTTTTAACTGAAGTAAATTCATCAAAAGGTCCTACTTACAATGAGTTCACACTCACATGAATGAGTTAAAGTTAAGAATATATTTCCTGAGGTAGAAATCCCCACACCAGCACATCATCTAAAATTTTTCCATGTATATTTGAATATGTACGTGAGTATATGAAAGCAATGTATATACACCCATTTTTACAACAAACGGTAGCATGCTGTATGTTCAGTTCTTCTACTTGTATATACATTATACAAGTACATACAGCATATACAATATATACAGTAATTAAAAAGAACAAAGTAGAACAGTATATGTCAATATATTCGACAAATATCAACATATATAGATCTACTTTGTTCCTTTTAATTCCTGCATAGTATTCCATCATAATACACATTGCTTTTAAAATTCATTTCTACATTTTGTCTAAGGTAAAATGAATGGAGGTGTTGAGAAACAGGAAAATATATTGAGGATTGGGGGACAGATGTTGACATACCTCAAGGGATAGTGTCAGAAACACAGAGTTTATAAATAGTGCCACTAAATTTTAGCAACTTATAAGACTAAATTGAACTAGTACTTTTGGTTACTGCTCTGAGGAGTAAATGAAATGAAGGCAGATTTTAGGTCTTTAAGCCCTATGTCAGCTCTTCCCAACACTTCTGTAACCAAAATCTATGCTTAATTTTCTAGAGGTTTTTGAACATTTAAATAGCACATGGATAAAACAGAACAATGGATGCTATTTAAACTTTCAAAAAGCTTTGTCATGCTTTTAAACCGAAAGCACTTTTTCACAAATTCGAGTCACTATGGGATTGGAAAGAATGCTTAGTCCTGGCTCTTTAGCCATGGTTTGGAGATAAGAAACAAAATCAGAGCCAAAGGGGCACTTTTCTGGTGGCATAAAATAGTAGCATCAGGATGCTATGGATTATCCTTGCAGCTAATTTGATTTAATATTTATAAATGATTTGGAAGAGGAAGTTCAGGTCAGAATCTCTGTGTGGTCAGATGTCTTTAAGCTCTTCCAGTGAAGATAATAAGCTTTCAGGAAGACATTTGTTTCATAAGAGTTGGCGTAGAATTGAACAGCAAGCTTTCATATGGACAAGTCCTAGGAAATGTCTCTTGGGGAAATTCCTGAAGTTCGTTTCAGAAGATTTTTAACGAACTTTGTTTGTGAGTAGAGTCTTGGCTTCAGGTTTCAGGTGGTGTAGAGGAGGAGAAGATAGAGTTGGTGGTATTATCAGGAGGTGAATGATATATAAACAGACAGCATTATATGAACATAACAGAGGAGGCTAGCAGTGAGCTGATTCCCACTGATAGAGAATGTTTGTTTTTTTTTTCATTTCTTTGAACAGACTCCAAAAGCCATTGGTATTTGACATTTGATGGTTGGTGATTTGCTTATTCACTAATTGATTTTTTTGTTAGAGAAATTGTGGGTTTACAGAAAAATCATGCTAAAAATACAGAGATCCCATATACCCCCTCCACACATACCATTTTCCCTATTAACACTCGCATCATTATGATACATTTGTTACAATTGATGATACAATATTATTATAATTATATTAATTATACTCTATACTTTATATTAGGGTTGACTGTTTGTGTTGTACTGTCCTATGATTTGTTTTTTAAATAATTTTTATCCTATTAACATATATACAACATAAAATCTCCCCATTTAACCACATTCAAATATATAATTCAGTGGTGTGAATTACATTCAAAATGTGCAGCCATCACCACCATAGCTACCAAAACTTTTCCATCACCCCAAAGAAAAACTCTGGGCCAAGTAAGTATTAATTACTGCCCCTGGAAACCAGTATTTTAGTTTCTGACTCTGAATTTACTTGTTCTTATTATTACCTATCAGTGACCTCATACAAGATTTGTCATTTTGTGTCTGGCTTGTTTCACTCCACATGATAGCACCAGGGTTCACCCATGTTGTTGCATGTGTAAGAACTTCATTCCTTTTAATGACTGGATAATATTCCATTGTTTGTATATATCATGTATTGTTTATTCATTCATCTGTTGATGGGCACTTGGGTTTCGTCAAGCTTTTGGCAACTGTGAATAATAGCAATAGGATATTTACACAGTGTTTGAGTCCCAGGTTTCAATTTTTGGTATTTATCCCTAGAAGTGGGGTCACCGGATCATATGGTAATTCTAGACTTAACTTTCTGAGGAACCTCTAAACTGTTCTCCACAGCAGTACATCATTTTTCATTCCCACCAACAAGAACCTGTGTTCCTATTTCTCTACATCCCCTACAACACTTGGTATTTTCCATTTGTTTAAATGGTAGTCATCCTAGTTGATGTGAAATGGTATCTCATTGTGGTTTTCATATGTATTCCCCTAATGGTTTATGATGTTGAGCATCTTTTGATGTGCATATTGGCCATTTAGATATATTGTAGCAAAAAGTGTCTATTCAAATCTTTCACCCATTTTTTAAATTGGGTTTTTTTATTACTAAGTTATAGGATTTCTCTATATATTCTGGATATTAATCCCCTATGGATATGTGGGTTCAGAGTATTTTCTCCCATTTTATAGATTGTCTTTTTTCGTGATGAAGTACTTAAGTGCAAACAACATTTTAATTGTGAAGAAATGTCATTTACTTATTTTTTCTCTTGTTGCTGTTGCTTTTTTGTGTGTGTGTGCTGAATGGTGGGGTCACATTTCATTCTTTTTCCATGTCAATATCCCGTTATTTTAACACCATTTGCTGAATTTTTGTTTGTTTGTTTGTTTGGTTTTTCTTTGCTTGTTTGGGGAAGTGCATGGACTAGGAATTGAATCAGGGTCTCCCTCATGGCAGGTGAGAATTCTACCACTAAATTACCCTTGCACCCCTGTTGCTCTTGCTTTTAATGTAAAGTATAAGAATCCATTGCCTAACACAAGGTCCTGAAGATGCTTCCCTATATTGTCATCTAGGAATTTTATAGTTTTTTCCTTATATTTAGGTCTTGACCCAATTTGAGTTGTGTTTTTTATATGTTGTGTGGTAAGGTCCACCTTCATTATTTTGCATATGGATATCCAGTTTTCCCAGCTTATTTATTTATTCAAAAGCCTATTTTTTCTCCATTGATTGTTACTGGCACCCCCATCAAAAATCAATTGGCCAAAAAGGGGGAAGAGAGAAATGAGAAAATAAAGTGTCAATGGCTGAGAGATTTCAGCAGAGTCGAGAGGTTATCCTGGAGGGTATTCTTACGCATTATATAGATATCACCTATTTAGTTATGGTATAATGGAGAGAGAGGCAGGAGGGAAGTGCCTGAAAATGTACAGCTGTGTTCCAGTAGCCATGTTTCTTGAAGATGGTTGTATAATGATATAGCTTTCACAATGTGACTGTGGTTGTGAAAACCTTGTGTCTGATGCTCCTTTTATCTACGGTATAGACAGATGAGTAAAACATATGGATTAAAATAGGTAAATAATAGGGGGAAAAATGTTAAAATAAATTTAGCAGATTGAAATATTAGTGATCAATGAAAGGGAGTGGTAAGTGGTATAGAAAAAAATAGAGGAAACAAAGGCTAAAATATATTGGGTAGATGGAAATACTAGCAGTCAATGAGAGGGAGGGCTAAGGGGTATGGTATGTAGGAGTTTTTTTCTTTTTTCTTTTTATTTCTTTTTCTGGATTGATGCAAATGTTCCAAGAAATGACCGTGGTGATGAATATACAACTATGTGATGATATTGTGAGTTATTGATTATATACCAAGAATGGAATGATCATATGGTAAGAATATTTGTGTTTATATGCTGTTATGTTTTTAAAAAAATTAAAAAACAAAATCAATTGGCCAGAAATCATTGCCCTCGCCTCTACATGGGTCATGACATCCAGGGTTGAAAGTCTCCCTGGTGGGGTGGGAGATGACTCCCAAAGATGAGTCTGGCCTTGGCACTGTGGAATCAACAATTCCATCCTGACCAAAAGGGGGAAAGGAAGTGTAACTAATAAAGTATCAGTGGCTGAGAGAGTTCAAATATAGTCAAGAGACTACTCTGGGGGTTGCTCTTATACAAGCTTCAGTTAATATTGCTACCTATCATAACCTGCCAACCCCAACGAAAACCATTCCAGCCTATCCTAAAGAACACCTAGGGCAATATATAAAATTCTACAAAGTTTCCATGCACTAGAGTAACTTTCCAGAAACCTACAATTTCCAGATGGGTCGCTGGACCAGGTAAATCCTGAAACCTAGACGGCCCAGCCTCTCCAGAACATCAGCTAGTTCCATCTCCCGACCCCATATTACTGACGGCCCCTTCCAATATGAGAAAGTTAGAATAGCCATAGCCCAAATACCCCTAAAGAGAGGAATAGAAAGATCAAAAGTGATGTTGTATTTAACAAATGAATATGATTGCTGAATCATTAAATTGATATCTCTTTTAGTCTCTAGTATCTTAGAACAGCTAGAAGTAAAAACCTAAAATTGTGGACTTGTAACACATGCCAAACTCTGAAATCTGTTCTACAATTAATTGTGGTGCTGTGCTTTGAAATTTATTGCTTTTTGGTATATGTGTTATTTTTCAAAAAAAAAAAGAAAAATATTTTTTGATTGTGATAATAAAAAAGATATGTATTCCTTCTAGCCTCCTATATACTCTGGAGCAGCTAGAAGGAAAAATCTGAGAAGATCGTATGGTAGCCCATGACAAACTCTGGGATCTGTCCTGTAACTACTTGTTGAAGAGTGCTTTGAAAACTATTGTTTTTATTCTTTTTTTGCTTTGTATATGTGTTATATTATACAATAAAAAAGTTTTTTAAAAAATCACTTGGCCATAGATGTGAGGGCTTATTTCTGAATTCTTAATTCGATTCCATTGGACTATGTCTATCCTTGTACCAGTGCCATGCTGTTTTGGTTACTGTAGCTTTTTTTTTTTAATTAATTTTTTTTAAATACCAAACAAACACAAACATTGTAACTTTTGATCATTCCGTTCTACATATATAATCAGTAATTCACAATATCATCACATGGTTACTGTAGCTTTGTAATAAGTTTTTAAATCAGGAAGTTTTAAGTCCTTCAACTTCATTCTTCTTTTTCAAAATGGTTTTGTCTATTCTTGACCTTTTATCCTTCCATATAAATGTGATGATTGACTTTTCCATTTCTACAAAAAAGGCTGCTGGAATCTGATGGGAATTACGTTGAATCTGTAAATCACTTTGGGGAGAGCTGACATGTGAACAATATTTAGTCTTCCAGTACATGAACACAAAATTTCCTTCCATTTATTTAGGTCTTCTTTGATTTCTTGTGGCAATGTTTTGCAGTTTTCATTCTATAAATCATTTACACCCCTGATTAAATTTATTCCTAGGTATTTGATTCTTTTAGTTGCTATTGTAAATGGAATTTTTTTCTCTGGAATTCTTCTTTAGTTGGTCATTACTATTATATGGAAACACTACATATTTTTGCGTGCTGATCTTGTACCCTACCACTTTGCTGAATTGTTTTTTAGCTCTAGTAGCTTTGTTGTGGGTTTATTGGGATTTTCTATATATAGGATCATGACATCTGCAAATAGGGAACATTGTGATTCATCTTTTCTAATTTAGACGACTTTTATTTCTTTTTCTTGCCTAATTGCTCTGATTAGAACTTCCAGTACAATGTTGAATAGCAGAGATGCAGTGGGCATTTTGTCTTATTCCTGATCTTAGAGGGAAAACTTTCAGTCTTTCACCATTATGTATGATGTTAGCTGTGGGTTTTTCTTATATGCCCTTTATCATATTGAGGTTCTATTCTTAGTTTTCTAAGTTATTATCAAGGAGGATAGCTGTATTTTGTCCAGTGGCTCTTCTGGATCACTTGAGATGATCATGTGTTTTTTTTTCGTTCATTCTATTCATGTGATGTGTTACATTAATTGATTTTCTAATGTTGAACCACCCCTGCATATCTGGGATAAATCTTACTTGATCATGGTATATAATTTTTTTTTTTTGCATGGGCAGGCACCGGGAATTGAACCCGGGTCTCCAGCATGGCAGGTGAGAAGTCTGCCTGCTGAACCATTGGGGCCTGTCTGGTATATAATTTTTAATGTGCTGTTGAATACAGTATGATAATATTTTGCTGTGGATATTTGCATCTATGTTCATAAGAGACATTGGTTGGTAATTTTTCTTTCTTGTGGTACTTTTACTTGGCTTTGTTAATAGGGTCATGATGGCCTCAAAGAATGAGTTTGAAGGTGTTCCTTCTTCAGTTTTTTTTTGAAGACTTTGAGCAGGACTGCTGTTAATTCTTCTTGTAATATTTGGAAAAATTCACCAGTAAAGCCACTTGGACCTTTATTTTTGTTTGTTGGGTATATTTGATTACCGATTCTATTTGTTATTTGCTTCTAAATAGATCTGTTTAGATCTATTTTTTCTTGAGTCCATGTATATAGTTTGTGTGTTTCCAGAAATTTGTCCATTTCGTGTAGTTTATCTAATTTGTTAGTATACAGTGTTCATGGTATCCTCTTATAGTCCTTTTTATTTTTATGGAGCTGATAGTATTGTCCCCCATTTTCCTTTCTGATTTTATTTATTTGTGTCCTCTCTCTTTTCTTTGACAGTCTAGTTAGTTTATTGATTTTATTGATCTTTCGAAGAACCAACTGGGTTTCATTGATCTTTTCTCCAATCTTTGTTATATAAGTTTTTTTTGGTCACTCTGGGTTTACTTTGTTCTTCGCTTTCTAGGTCCTCTTGTTCTAAAGTTAAGTTAGGTTGTGATGTCTTTCTTCTTTTTAGTGTAAGCATTTGGAGCTATAGATTTCCCTATCAGCATTGTCTTTGCTGTATCCTATGATTTTGATATGTTGTGTTTTCATTTTCATTTGTTACAAGGTATATCCTAATATCCCTTGTGGTCTCTTCTTTGACCCACTGGTTGTTTAAGAGTACATTGTTTACTTTCCGCACATTTTTGAATTTTCCTTTTCTCGCTCTGTTACTGATTTCCATCTTCATACCATTGTAGTGGGAGCAGATAAATTGTATGATTTCGATATTTTTTATTTTATTGAGACTTGTTTTGTGACCTAACTTATGGTCTACCCTACAGAATGATCCATGTGCACTAGAGAAGAATGTGTATTCTGCTGCTGTTCAGTGAAATGTTCTATAAATGTCTGTTAGGGCTTTTTGTTTATAATATCATTCAAGTCTTCTATTTCCTTATTGATCTTTTGTATAGATGGTCTGTTCACTATTGAAAGTGGTATATCAAAGTCACCTACTATTAATGTAGAACTGTCTATTTCTCCTTTTAAATCTATTAATATTTTCTTCATATGTGTTTGGGCTTTGCAGTCAGGTGATTATATGTTTATAATTGTTATATCTTCTTGTTGAATTGACCTCTTTACCAGCATATGGTAACCTTCTTTGTCCTTGAGAAGTGTCTTTTACTTAAAGTCTATTTTATCTGATATTAGTATAGTTACATTATCGCTCTTTTGATTGCTATTTTGCATGGTATACTTCTTCCATACTTTCGCTTTCAACCCACTTGTTTCTTTGAATTTATATTAAATCGCTTTGTAAACAACATATGTTTGGGTCATGCTTTTTTTTTACCCAATCTGTCGATCTCTGCCTTTTGACCAGAGACTTTTATCCATTTTCATTTAAAGTGACTACTGATAATGCGAGGCTTTCTTCTGATATTTTTCTCTTTGGTCTTTGTAAGTCTTATACCATTTTTATCCCTCAATTCTTCCGTTAATGCCTACTTTCATATTTATTTGATTTTTTGCAGTGTACCATTTTGAGTCCCTTCTCATTCCCTTCTGTATATATTTTTAAGCTATTTTCTTTGTGACTACCATAGGGCTTAAATATAACATCATTTCTATCATTCATGTTAAATTTGATACCAAATTAACATCAACAGCATACACATGCACTGTTCCCATACCCCTCCACTGCCACCCACGCCTTGGTTTGCATTTTCTACAAATTATATCATTATGTATTATAGGTCCAGACTCATAGATTTCTCATTAAATTTTATGAATTTGCATTTCAGAACCTGTAAGAAATAAAGACCGAAGTTACATACCAAAAATACAATAGAGTAGTACTGGCATTTATAATTACCCATATACTTACCTTTACCATAGATCTATTTCTTTATGCTGCATTGGTCCACTGTCTAGTGTCTTTTCCTTTCAATCTAAAGAAATCCCTTTGGCATCACTTGTAGGGCAGGACTAGTAGTGACAAACTCCCTCAACTTTTGTTTATCTGGGAACATGTTCCTTCTCTCCCTCATTTTGAAAGTCAGTCTTGCTGCATATAATATTCTTGTTCAAAAATTGTTTTCCTTTAGCACTTTATATATTTCATCCCACAGCGTTCTTGCATCCATGGTTTCTGATGAGAAATCAGCATTTAAACTTTTTGGAACTCTAGGTACATAACACGTTACTTTCCACTTGCAGCTTTCAGAACTCTCTTCTTGTCTCTTGCATTTGACAATTTGACTATGTTTCTAGGCATTGTTTTCTTTGAGTTTATCCTGTTTGTAGTTCATTGGGCTTCTTGAATGTACATACTCATCTTTCATTAAATTTGGGAAAATTTCTGCCATTTTTTATTTAAATATTCAATTTCCCTCTTTCTTCTTCTGGGACTCCCATAATTCGTCTATTGGAATGTTTGATGGTGTTCCATAGGTCTTTAGGCTTTGTTCATTCTTTTGTATCATTTTATCTTTCTGCTCCTAAATGTGAATCATTTCAGTTGTCTTGTCTTTGACTTTACTGACTCTCTCTTCTGTTACCTCCAATCTGCTGCTGAAACCCTCTAAAGAATTTTTCATTTCAATTATTGTGGTCTTCAACTCCAGTATTTCTGTTTGGTTCTTTTTAAAATCTTCTAATCCTTAGTTAAGATTCTCATCTTGTTCATTCATTACTCTCCTGATATCCTTTAGATCTTTCCCTGTGTTTTCCTCTGTCTCCTGGAGCATATTGAGGATCATTTTTTAAAATTCTTTGTCTGGTATGTCCAAAGTGTCATCTTTGTTGGTGGTTTCCAGATTTTATCATCTTTCTTTACATGAGCCATCATCTCCTACTTCTTTGTCTTGTAATCTTTTGTTGCATACTATATATTTTAATATTTTACTGTTAATTTTGTGATTCAGTCCCTGAGCTGTCGGTTCATTTAGTTTGCATCATAAGACGGAAACCACACTGAGTGCCAGGAGCTAACAAAAACAACAAACCAATGCAAAAAAAAACACCTTTCACAGACTTTGTAAATTGGCTCTGTTTTGGCTGATGCTCTCCTTCAGATTTTAACCCTCTATCAAGAAGATAAACTCAGGGTGGATGTGCAGTATGGATCCTCTTTGTCTTTTTTGACCCACATTTCATCCTGGACTTCTGCTTGCTCTTGGCCTGAGGAATTTCCCTGGGTGTAGGAATTCCAATGCCCCTTCTACTCCCCATGAAATAGACTTCCAGCCTGTCTCAGGTGCTCTATTGTATTACTTAAAGCAGGTGATCCTTTACCCCCAGCTCCCTTGACTGAATTGTTTCTTGTACTGCTTTAGCTGTCCACAAGTTGCTGTCCCTGCAGGCAAGTTCTGGAAAAGCTAGCCAGAAAGGAGTTTCCTGGTTCCATCTTTCAGGCTGCCACCAAAGAGATTGGCACCAATGTACAGGCACTACGTTATGTGCTTAGTGGCTACTCTGCTCCTCCAGAACAGGACCAGGGACTTACAATGGGAGGACTGGCTGGCTCCACACTATGCCAGGAGCAGTTGTGGAGGGACCAGCAAGAGTGCCACAAACTTCTCCTACCCCTCCCCCCTTTTTTGTGCATGGGCAGGCACCAGGAATCAAACCCAGGTCTCCGGCATGGCAGGCAAGAATTCTGCCACTGAGCACTGTTGCACTGCCCTCTCCTACCATCTTAAAGCTGTGTTTTATTATTCAGCACTTGCCCAGTTATTGCAACCCTTTAACTATTTTCTGGAGTTCTGAGAAAGATAGTTATGCCAATTTTTGCTAGTTGTTCAAAGATTCTGTGGGGGAATGGTACCAAATAGAGTCGGCTTTCACTTTGCTTGGTAGTCTTTTGTGACAAACATTTTCTTTACCTTCACCTTTCCAGGTACAGCCAAAAGGCAGCTAGGAATGGAATGAAAAATCAGTTCAACCTCCATGAGCTGAAAATGAAGGGCCCTGAGCCAGTGGTCAGCCAAATTATTGACAAACTGAAGCACATTAACCAGGTATGTGTTACATCTGACACAAAATGAAGATATGGCAAAAATTGAAGAGAGACAGTTACCACTGTTCAGACTAGCCTTGGACTTTTGTAGAGGCAGCCATTGTTCATTTTCTTCAAAGATCATCTCACTAATATGGACTTCTGACCTTTTTCACCCTGCCTTTAAGCTATAAAGACAATATTGCAGTATTAGAGAAAGGTTGGAAAATAGAGGCGAAAATATTTCTCACAATCCCACTGCTCTATCCCCATTGTTTGCATATATTCTCTTCTAATATTTGTCTAAAAAAGATATACTCCACATAGACTTTTTACGTAGTTGAAAGTGTATAAGTCCGTGATAATTCTTAAATGAACATTAAATTGGAACTGCTTTTTCGTGTTGCCACAAATCTTTGTATTGATCATTTTCATGGATGCATACTATTCCACTGAGTAGTCAATATAACTTAATTAATCAGGCTGCTTTTGCTGGACATTCAGGTTGCTTTAACTTTTTTTCCATCATAAATAAAGCTACCTCTTCATACATCGTGCTTCCTCTTGATCTTAGATTATCTTCTTAAGATCCTGGAACTGTTGGGTCAAAGGATATGAACATTTTAATGCATTGTCCAAGTTGCTTTCTAAAGGGGTGCATTAATTTTCACCACCACTAGCAAGATATGAGAATAACAACTTCACCGTGCCCTTGCCAGCTTCTGACTCACTGCCATGCACAGACACCCACAGGTTCCCTTGACCTGTACACATAGTTTTTCCTCTCATAAGGAGTTTAGTAACTAAGGCACAAATAGAAGTTAGTTGTACCATCTGCTTGCAATTGCTTTGTGACCACAATAAAAATGCCACAAAAATGCCACCATCTGCCAGAGTAACAGTGTTCCTGCCCTATGATCCATGGATGGGAGGACTCTGGCACCACTGACTTCTCTGTGTCCCTTAGGAAGAACTCCATGAAATTAAAATCCTTATGCAAAGAAAGAGGTTACTGCATGAAGACATTGGCGTGATTTTTTAATATGAATTTTAGCAATGAAATTCTTATGATTCTTGGAAAGTGTTTAGAAGAGCTTTCTAATGACAATATATTTCACTGCAAATTACGTTGTGAAAGTAGGTGAAACATGCTTGGGAATAACTCCTCTGGTGCCTAATAAAGTATTATGCACTCAGTAAGCACTTAATAAATATCTGATAGTCATGTTGTGCACATGATAATGCCAGAATTTATCTCAGATTACATAACAGTTCATTTCTTCTGTACCCAACCTAACTAAGCCTTTTTAGATACATTGTAATTATCCAAAAATACACTTCTGAAGAGTCCAGAGCACAGACAATGTAACCCACTCACTGCTCAACTGAAGGCATGTTTGACTTCACCTGGAGACAATGGCAGTGTTTGACTGTGTGCTTCCAAATTATTATTTCACATAAAATGTGTCTGGGTAGCTTGACTCAGTTTGGTTAAACCCTAGCTTTGGTGAACTGCAAAATCTCAAGACCCATCACTATGCCCCTAAGCTTAATGGGGAATCCTTGTCAACCTGTCTCTTTGGTCAACAAACCTTAAGGACTCCCTACTATGTGATTATCCAGGTGCAGGACTTTGAGGATTCAAAAGACTAATCCTCTGTCTCCAGATCCACACTGGGGAGGTGAAGTACAAGCATAGGCAGTGATGAAAGAAAGCTGAAAGACAGACTATAATGAAAAGCCCAAGAACTGAGTCTACCCATCAATTCTGTGTGGTTTGCTGAGTCTAGGATGAATTAGGCTAATGCAGAAAGAATTCCAGGGTGGGACAAATGTTAAGATCCACCGCACACAATGAGTGGGGTTTGAATAGGTGCAGATAAGCAAGGGAGTAACAGTTATAACCAAGGCCAGACAAAGACCAATGGATGGACCCCACCCTGGCAAAAGAGTTCTAAAAACGGAAAATCAGCATTAGGCATGGGCTTCTAATGTGATCCATCAATCACTAAAAAATACCTATAGAAAGCCTAGTTAGCAAATATTTTGGGCATTTGATATTAATATAGGGATACCATGTGATTTAGAGGAAAGAACATGAGCTTTGGTTCCACATGCATCTGAATTCAATACTGGATCTTACTAGGTATATAACCTTGGGTAAATCTGTTACCATCTCTGACTGTTCTGTCATCTGTAGTATAACAGATTTCCAAGTCTACCTTGACAAGGTTATTGTGAGAACTAGAATGCATGTATTTAGAGATAGGCACAGTGCCTGGTTCCTGTGCATGGAAGGACCTAATAAATGACCATTATGATAGTTACTATTCAGGAATTTCTCCATAGGCAGCACTTGAGTTTGAATGTGAGCACTTTTCCAATATTTTTTCCGGTCTGCTTCTACTGCTTCAGTTCTGTATGCGTGCAGACACCTTTGATGCATCTCTTCTTTTCTCTCTTGTATCATTTCCTATTTTCCCTTTCCTCTACCTTCCAGCCAAAAAAAGCTGAAGCCAGCTCATAGAGAGAAGTATATATAGTCAGAATCAGAAAAGTCACCATTACAATTCCTTTCTCCTACTTCTGGTCCATGAATATACGTGTGTGAACATTTTTGGTTCCCTTACAAATATCATTAAGCAAGCGACTCATTCTCATTGATAGACCAGTTTTACCTGTTCAGTTGAGCTGTTAAAACTGGTTGGGCTCCAGACACCCACACTGATTTTTTTTCCCATCTGTGCTGCTTTAAATGGCCAAAACACTTTTTTTTTTTCAGATCTTAAATAAAATTTGTTTTTTGGCTGTGATTCAATTTGAAAGTGAGACACTTTGGGGCAGTCATAAAAAAGAATGTCATGATGATGATAATGTTGCTGCTGCTGCTGATAATGATACTGTGTTTTATTTATGTAGCATTTAACCATATTTCAAAGTGATTTCATATCCTAAATGTCTAACTGCTTAGGGGAAAAAATCCAACCTGGAATTGTATAAGATGTAGTAGTGTCACAGAATCATTCTTATCAAGAACTCCTTATTACTCTTGGATATTATATCATCCTCATGGTCCCCAGGGAGGTAAATTATAAAGAATGTTTGTCCCTTCTTTATAGCTAGGGAAACTGAGGCAGAGAGGCATTAAAAGGCTATGTGGGCAAGCTGCCAAAGAATCCAGTGTGTTCACTTGAAAATTCAATCAATCATCCAGATGTTGTTTCCTGTACACTGCCAAACATCTGGATTCACTGAATGCCTGGCTAAATTGACCTGAAGTTTTGGCTATGGGGAGATAGAATCAAGTTAACTCACCCAAGTTCACGTATAAGTCAATGGTGAATCTGGGAACAGGGTGTTATTTTCCCAAGCACCTTGCTTGATGCTTCATCTATCAGGATGCTCCTACATACATACATAGCTACAGATACATAGATACTTCTCTCTATCTAAGCATGTATGCACCTGTGTCCCAACCAGATGTACTGTAGCTAGGCTATTTATGAGCACATCCCAAAATAACTCTTCATTTTCTTCCATGGAAACTCTTAGCTGCCTCCTTTCAGGTTGTGGTTGCTGTTGATAGCACTGGAAATAATATACTCACCAAGGGAATAAAGTAACATTATTTTCATATTGACTGTCCCATGGTGTAACCTTGAGGGAATGGGTTCAGGATCAAGCTCAGGCCCCTTTCCTGGGAAGGCCTGCAGGTGTGGAATGTCCTCCCCTCCTCCTAAACCAGAGTTCACATGTAACATTCCCACGATTGGAAATGAGGACCCTTTAATTTCCTTTTCGGTTTCTCATTTATGTAAGGACTTATTGTCTTGTGTTAGGAGAGGAATTGAACTCTTCTAAGTTCTCGGTGTCAGTCTTGGATTTTTTTCCCCCTCTTTATCCAAGTTTTGTTTTTGTTAGCATCATTCTGCTTCAAGGCTTCTGCCTGAAATGAAGAGCCTGCAAATACCAAGAATGGTCACAATGCATTCTTACCTGTATGAGCTGTGGGCCATTTATCCTTTAGCTTAGTTTTGTTGGTAACATGTTCTTTCCAAGAGTAGTTATGAAGTTATTGTTAATTTAGCAGTCCCTAAACTGCTACAAAAGTTATTGTTCCCAAGGAAAATCTAGCCGTTTATTGTTTTTCCTCAGTTTCAGTTCAGGTTCAAATGAAATTCCAGAAATTGTTTTCCTGCTCATTGTTAAAGGTTGAAGCCAGTGCAGTCAATACCTGCCCATTTGGTTTCAGAGCTTTTCATTCAAAGTCAGAGAAAGTCTCATCTGTTTGGGATGGTTGACATGTCCTGCTGAATGGTAGGGAATAGAAGAGATGGCCTCTTAAGATTCCTTCCAGCCTTGTGATTCTGTGATTTGCAGCTCAAGGCCAGGTTTTAACCCAGCACCCTCTTGTGAACAAGTCTCGTGACTTTGTTCTCTACTCTGCCAGTCTTTATAAAAAAGAAACACCCTGTTCCCAGGTTACCCTTTTCCACTTTGTAACCTCTCATCTTTTCAGAGATTGTTCCCTGCCCACCAGACTTCCAGTCTGGGCAGATGGAACCTAAACTTGTCCTTACCCCCACCCAATTCTTCTTCTCTTCTGCCTTGTTCTCATTAGACTATGAGAACATTAAACTATAAAACCAGTTTTGCATTTATCACTCCTAAATTTCCCTCCTTCAGAGCCACATATGTGACCTGTCTTCAGATCATGTTAGTCATATGATTCCAGATGAATGCTAATCTACTAACTATTTACATAGCACAGTTTGGTTTGTAAAGCTCTTTCACATATATTACCTAAGTTAATTTTTATAACCGAGGTGAGTATTATCTGCCTTTACCAGATAGGGTAACCGAGGGCCCTAGAAGGTTAAGTGACTTCCATACAATAAGTGGTAGAACTAAACCAGGACTACCGATTTCATCCCCTATGTTCTTTCCCTTGACTTCTATAAAGGCAAAGCACACCTATTGCCAGGATCCATATGTAAAAGATATGCAGAGCTACAGATGGCAAAAACTGCTTAATTTGTGGTCTAACAATTTCTAAATCCCCAATACAGTAACTTCTATGGCCTGAAGCTCTAAAACCAACAGCAAAGAATGATTTAAGCACATCACTTACCAAATCCAAATTGGAAATATTCTTAGAAAACTAATGACCTCATTGTACAGTGCAGAAACCAAGGCACTTTGTACCAGGGACTTGAGTTATAGAGACCAGGCTACTTCCTGTTATCTATCTCTAATTCACAAACTGATGCTAAATGGTCAAAGAAAAGTTAAAAATGTAGAACAGGCAGTGGAACGTCCCCACGTCTATCCCCCTCCATAAACACCTTTTAAAAAAATGCCTGACAGGGCGGACCATGGTGGCTCAGCAGGCAGCATTCTTGCCTGCCATGCCATAGACCTGGGTTCGATTCCTGGTGCCTGCCCATGCAAGAAAAAAAAGAAAGAAAGAAAAGAAGAATGCCTGACATACTATTCTAGTATAATGAAACGACACTACCTTGTGAAATAAAAAGTTAATTTTTAATAAGTTAATTAGTAAAGTTGATAAGTGCCAAAGGAGAACTCAGGACATTCCTTAGCATGTGATCTTTTAAAAATATTTTAAATGAATCTCAGGCATGTTAGAAGACATTCCAAGTAACCTGTTTTCATAATCTTCTCACAACAGAACCAGAGAAAGTTATAAAAGCAGTGGTCTAGTCCAATGGTTGCTAGAAAAGCCAACATTGATCTAACATTTCTAAATAAAAGGAGAAGCTTTTGAGAGTCAAATTCCAATAAAAGACCTTTCCAAGTGGAATTATGTCCCAGTGTCTGTCACACTTCTTCACTTATAAATAGCGTGGCAGAACCCTAGCAATTGCCATTTCCATATGGAGCCAGAGTGTGTGTGTGTGAAAGACAGGGCATCTACAATGGTATGTTAACAAGAGCCAATGAATGACATCTGAGTCACAAAAGGACAATGCAAGTTAGTCTTTAAATACCAGGCCTAGACTCTGGAGCGAAACATTATTTTACGAAGTAAAAGGGAATTAGCTGATACATTCCAAAACACATTTATCATTTAAAACTCTTCTCTCATTTTGCTTAATAGCCTTCAAAATAATTACAGTGTCTGGTAGCTTTGGAGGAGCATGTGTTTTTAATATCTTAATTACTACATACAGTTTAATAACATTGTACCAAGAAGAATTCTCAAGCATTTCATATTGAATTTCTTGAAAATGAACTGTTTGCTATATTTAGCATACACAAAACTAGAAGTACTTAAACTGGGTCACCTATTTTAGTCTTTGTATAACAAATTAAATTACTCCAAAATGGAAAATGAGTCAGGAGTATTGAGCCAAATTATTGTTGGTAGCAGTATTGTAGTCATCTTCATTCAGCAATGAAGGGCAGTATAGTCTCCTTTTTTATTGCAGTATTATACTCTTTCATAAACTTTTTTTTAAATTGGAAGTATTGTAAGTATTAGCTATGCAGAGACAAGTTTCACATGTCAAAAAGGAATTCTATCAAACTATAAAGGCTATCAGGTTTACACAGTTAAAACTATATTTCTAAAATATCTGTGAAGTCCTTAGGGTCTCATATTCTATTTAAATTTACCTACTGACCAAATACAAACCAGCACTTTCTCTTTTTTTTACAAGTGGCTGTTCCCTACTCCATAACCCTTTACTGTATGTGTTATATGGGTATATGTGATGTGGACTTTCTTGAATAATATTTCAAATACCATTTGAGAAATTCAGAGTTAAGTTGTCCCATTAGATATATTGATGAATATACATATCGCCTCTGGACTGGACACACGTTAACCTGGAATTAAGCATGTAAATCTTTGTATCAGATCAGAGAGTATCAGATACACAGAGGACACTCAATATATATACCATTTTTATCAGTTGATTCAAATACTTCAACTTTTGCTGCCCTCAGTTTATTTCTGAACTTAGATTAAATATAGCCATTTTAAAGTATCCTTCTTGTGTTCAATATTAACCAGTCGCTGTGCTAAAGGGCATAATTACATAAGTGCAAGGTTATAATTTACAGAGGCCCTTAGGTTTTAGGGTCCAACACTCTGGTTTTATAGATAGAGAAATTGAAACCAAGAGAGAGAAATGACTTGTATGAAGTCCTCCTGCCACTATATGCCAGAGCTGGGACTGAGAAATGAACAGATCAATAGTTTAGAGTGCCATTGCTCTGTTTCCAAAGACTCTCGTATAATGCAAATACCCTTGCAAATAAGCAAGCTCATTTTCTTGTACCAAAATCCCAGTCAGGGCAGAAACCCATACTTAAGCAGTTCATCTTTGGAACAAAAAGCTGTGCAGCGTGAAGCATGAGCTTGCTAATTATTTCTCTCTTACCATGGATATTAACTCGTGTTTGGTCATAACAAGTACACCTTGGTGTCCACTGCCTCATTTAGCTCATTGAGCAGTGGTTGCACTCAAGTAGGGCAGGCTCTGCTAGGATCACTGAACAGCAGGCAGGCAGAGTCAGCGGGACCTGCTGTTCGTGGCCTTAAACCCATCCAAGCATCTGCCTCAAGCTTCTGACCACCTTCAGGGTCAGACACCCTTTGACTCTCATACCTTGGATCTCAACTCCTCCACCTTCCTAGGCACCCTATAATAATTTATCTAATGCCTCCTCCTTCGTTCTAAAATGGTACAGTTAACATCATATTAGTGAGTGGGCTTATGTGTCAGTTAGCTCAGTTGCTTAGGGCAGAATCCCAACGACATGGGCAAGGAAAATCTAAATCTGTTGAGCAGATTGTGTTCCATAGGGAGTAGAGATGTGGGAGAAGTGCTATGGGGGTTGCTCTGAGTCTCCCATTCCTATTTACCAGAGCAGTTCTGTTTCTTAAAATCTGCTTTCCATATTGGTTTTCTAAGTAAAATTTCACTTAAATACAAGGTTCCAATGGCTGAAACAATTAAAATCTCAAGGTGCACTTGATTTTAATATTAAAAGTTTAATCCCATATGAGCCATTCATTCAAGTGTTCATTCGATAAATGTACTGAATATCTACAATACATAAGTCAGTCACAGAATGCCCTCCAATCCACATCAACCAACTCCTAAAAAGAACTGTTGGTCAAAATGTGATCCAAATGGGAAGTTGTGAGCGACTTGACAGAACCATTATTTCTATTGAAAGAGATTACTGAAGGGCTGTGTTCTAGTACTAGTGAGCCCTAAGTGTCTTCTTTGAAGCCTAAGACCAACACATTCAGAATTTCCTTGCCCATATCACTAGGATCCTGACAAAATCCAATGGGAAGAAAGTACCGAGTTCTCTCATGTTGAACCAGCTTGTCTATTCAGAGCAGACACCCTTGTGCCTTGATGACAGTCCCATGTGAATTAACCCAGCCAGATGTTTGAGGCTGGCCCTGCATGTCCATGTTTTTTTTTTGTTTGTTTGTTTTTTTACATGGGCAGGCACCAGGAATCGAACCCGGGTCCTCGGGCATGGCGGGCAAGCACTCTTACCTGCTGAGCCACCGTGGCCCACCCTCCATGTTTTTTTAAGGTTAACCTTCAACTGTAAATGTATTGGATGCATGACCAAAGATGTTTCTACTTTCTGTGTGGGCTCAGGGGTTACTTAGCGAAGGTAAGATCATAATAATAAGGTCAATTCTGTATCCCAAAATATGTACTTTCCTTAGATAGCAACCACAGTGATTTTGCAGGGCAACCATTAAGTAGAATATCTCCAGAAGAGTTCTAATTAATATCCAAAGTGAAACTTACATTGGTGTTCATCTTAAAGATTCTGGGAAAATATATCTAGCCAATCTTCAGCAGACTTTTTTTTTAACTATTTAAGATTTAGTTTGGCTCACAATAACTGAATGGAAAATGAAGATGGTAATAATAATTCCTTAACAACTTTAAAGTATGATTTCTCCTATTTTCTTTTCTTTACTAAATTAATCTAGATATTATTTTCTTTCTAGTCCATATTTCACTAGGTCATCACTTCTCAGAGTAATATCTATTCCATATTATGGGCAAGCAGTTCATAAGATGAAAGATGCTAAGAGAATCACATTATAATGAGGCCCAAGTTCAGATCAGTTACATCCCAGGGCACTGTGGTATCATAGTTAGCAAATTCTGACGCATCAGAGGGAATACAAGAGGAGCCAAAAGACTGGAGACAGGCTTTTTTTTTTTTTACCCTCACCTTCAATAATTGGTGGAGATTGGATTGTGGATACCATAAACAAGGGAACTTGGTATTAACCCTTAGCAAAATTCTGAACTGCATTTTTGAGGAGTGGTTGCTCTTGAAAGCTGTGATGGTGGTTACCAGAAGCCCTGTGGGCTCACTCAGAACAAATCAGACCATTTCACCTTGTTTGTGCATATGCATACACACACACGCACCTCATTAGATCGTAGTTCAGAGGGATAACAGAGACATGGTGTATTAGTCAGGGATATATATATCCTTTTACTTCTGTTTCCCTGATTAATGTACCGTGTCTGTTTGTTTTTTAAATGCATAATATATTGTATATGTTATATAAAATAAATCACATGTATGATTTATATTAAGAAATTGGATCACACAGTCATGGGGCCAGCAAGTTCAAACTCTGTGGGGAAGGCTGCAATTTGGAAACTCCATTAAAAGGGAGGCCAAAATCCTTAGTCGGAAATCCCCAGAGGAAGCTGGCTGACTGGCTGGAAATTCCCACAAGAACCAATGCTGAAGTTGAGTCCAAATTCTTCTTCCAACCTCTGAAAACCTCAGTTCTGGCTTTTAAGACCTCCAACGTATTAGATGAGAAGACTCCTCACACAGCTGAGGGCAATCTCCTTTGTTGATAGCAGATGTGATCAACTGATTATAGATTTAAGTTCCATCTACAAAATGCCTTCTTAATAACAAGCAGGCCAGTGCTTGACCAAGCTTAGCCAGGTAGACACATGAAATTTTACCATCACATAAGGTATCTCTGGATTTCAACAGGGTGTTTGACAGAGTCCCATGATTTGTTTTTTAAACAAGGAACAAGAAATATTAGCTAAATAATCATATGGTTAAGTGAGTTTTGTTGCTAATTAACCATCATAACTTGAAGAGTGTTTTCTTAACATACCACTGTCAGCCTGCAGAAAGGTCTTTAGCTGTTTGCTTGGTACTTGACCCTTGTAGCCTAAAATCTTACTGGAGACTTAACTAGAAACACAGAAGGTATACGCCTAATAGTGATGGCATGAAGCTAGGTGGGGTTAGCTACTGTATAGATAACACAGTCACAATCCAAAAATATCTCAGTAGGATAAAGTGGCAAGAGAAAACTAGCAAAGGGAAGTGTTATAGGAGTAAATGTAAAGTATTATATGTAGATTCAAAAACATGATTGTATAAGCTCTATAGGAGAAACTCAGCTTTGTTTTTTTTTATATAGTTATGATGGAAACAGCAATGAGCAGCAATAAACCCTTCACTGACCCACAAGAATATCCCCAAATGTAGCAGTCATCTTTAGCAAGCTCTTTTTCAAATGACATATTTTTTGACAAATTTTCGCACACATACAGTCCATACATGGTGTACAATCAGTGGCTCACAATATCATCACATAGTTGTGTATTCATCACCATGATCAATTTTAGAACATTTGCATCACTCCAGAAAAAGAAATAAAAAGATAAAAGGAAAAACTCATACATCCCATACCCCTCCCTCTCATGCCCACTCATATTTCAATCTACCCAATTTCTTTTACCCCTTATACCCCTCACTATTTATTTATTTTTTCTCCTTATATTTTTACTCATCTGTCCATACCCTGGATGAAGGGGGCATCAAACACAAGGTTTTCACAATCATACAGTCACATTGTAAAAGCTATCTAGTTATGCAATCATCTTCAAGAATCAAGGCTACCAGAACACAGTTCAAAAGTTTCAGGTACTTCCCTCTAGCCACTCCAATACATCATGAACTAAAGAGGTATATTCTATATAATGCATAAGAATAACCTCCAGGATGACCTCTCAACTCTGTTTGAAATCTCTCAGCCACCGAGACTTTATTTTGTCTCATTTCTCTCTTCCCCCTTTTGGTCAAGAAGACTCTCAATCCCATGATGCTGGCTCCTGGATCATCCCTGGGAGTCATGTCCCACATTTCCAGGAAGATTTACACCCCTGAGAATCAAAACACACATAGGGGAAAGGGCAGTGGGTTCACCTACCAAGTTGGCTTAGAATGAAAGGCCACATCTGAGCAACAAAAGAAGTTCTCTAGGGGTGATTCTTAGGTATAATCATAAGTAGGCTTAGTACCTCCTTTGCAGGAATAAGTTTCATAAGGGCAAGCCCCAAAATCGAGGGCCTGGCCAAACAAATTGGCAGTTTTGGCTGATTGTGAGAATATCAGGTCTTCTCCAGGTGGAGAAGTTAAGTATTTCCTCCATTCTCCCCAGTCCCCAAGGGGACTTTGCAAGTATTTTTTATTCTCTGCACAGATTACTCTGGGATATATCAGGGCATCACACTAACCTGTACAAACCAACAAGATCTCGCTCCCTATTCAATTTTCCATTCAATTATGGTGTTCAAATAAAGTGACCATACAAGGTAAATTAGATAATGCACTACCCAAAATATAAATTTTGCACCAAATAAACTTTTCATCCTTTCGGTCTCCCACAGAAGTTGAAGTTTTAGAGCACAGTCAATATCATCTTTTAGTTCTCTCAAGATCACCTTCATATCTCTAGTTGAAGTCTGATCACTTTTTCAACTTCTTTAACAATTGCTGTGTGGGGTAACGCTGACTTTCATACCTTCAGGGTTCTAATTCTGAGTTTCATGTGTCACACAAATACCCTAAGTTCCAGGAAATGAGCAGGTTATACACAAAAAGCTCAGCGTCTCATAATTTAGAAATAACAGTTACGTCTCCAAATAGATGTGACTGCTATAAGAGCTTACAATCTAGGAACCTTTGCAATAGGACCCAACCTGATAACCCCTGCTCTCAACTTCAGTTTTCCAAGTTTGTATAGTATACTTAGTCCATATGAGTGAAGTATGATAATATTTGTCTTTTTGTTTCTGATATTTCATTTAACATAATGTCCTCAAGGTTCATTCACCTAGTTGTATGCTACACAACTTCATTCCTTCTTGCAGCCACTCAATAGTCTGTTGTATGTAAACACCTCAGTTCTACCTTCCATTCCTCAGTTGTTATAGCACTAGGCACCTCCATCCATTGCAAATTATAAACACTGCCACCATAAACACCAGTGTGCAAATGTCCACTTGTGTCCCACACTCAGTTCCTTCAGGTATATACAGAGCATGGGGTTGCAAGATCATATGGCAACCCCACCCCTAGCCTCCTGTGGAACCACCACACTACCCTCCAGACTGGCTGCACCTCAGCTTCCCTACCAACAGTGAATGGGTATATGTCTTTCTCCACATTTTCTCCAGCACTTGTATTTCTCTGTTCATTTTTAAACAGTTTTATTCACACATCATACAATCCAACCTAAGTAAAAAATCAATGGTTCCCGATATAATCACATAGCCATGGTTTCACCACCACAATCTATATGAGGACGTCTCCTTTTCTTCTGCAAAGAATCCCATACCCCGCCCCCATATCCCCTGCTTTTGGACATGTAGTTTTGGTATATTGCCTTTGTTATAGTCACTGGAAGCATATTACAATGTTACTGTTAACTATAGATCCTAGCTTGCATTGACTGCATTTTTTCCTTTATACCATCCTATTGTATAACCTTATTGATGCGTGATTTAAAGTTAGTGAGAAATTTGAAAGTCACACATTAGGGGAAAAAACAAAGGCTTTAGAGCCAAATATATCTATGTTTAAATCCCAGATATGTCACTTTGTAATTGCTTGGTTCTTAGGCCAAATTATTTAACCTCTCTGTACTCAACTTTCTAATCTGTGAAATGAGGGAACTGCCATTTATTTAGAAGGATCAGTACAAGTATTAGCTATAAGGCATGTAGTCTCACATTCGATAAATTATAGCTACTCTTTTTTGCTTCATATTATGTAGTACAAAGAGTTAGCCTAAAGGAAAACCAGGAATGACTTTTTAAGTGACTTGATTCTTGGTGCCTCAGTTTACTGATTTCTGAAATGGGGAAGATTGGTGTTTAAATGATTTAAAAATTCTAAAAATAATCTAAATCCTCAAGATTCTGGGAAAATATATCTAACCAATCTTCAGCAGATTTTTGAACTATTTAAGGTTTAGTTTGGCTCGAAGTAACTGAATGAAAAGTGAAGATAGTAAATAATAAAATATATATATGAAGGAATGCATTTAAATCAAATTCTTCAGATTTTCCCATGCTTGAACTCTGCCCTAAAGTTGGAGACTCTATAAATAGGCAGGCTGCCCTTGGAGTACAGTTTAGAGATCTCACCACATGACCCAGAAGCCCCATTTTAATCTCCAGCCCCACCAGGCCCTTTCATGGAAAGATGGTCTCAAGTGGAGAGACTTCAGAGCTATAAAGTTCAGGGCAAATGAATCTGCATTCCTTTTGCGTTTTGCTCTCTGGTAGAAGATGGTGAGAGGTTCCTATATTTAAAATCCGGCTGCTATGCTATCTTATTGGCAGATGTCTCACAGGAGGCATTTGGATTGATTTTTGAGTGGCACATAATATGTTCGTGAGTGTGTGTGTATTTAACATACGACAGCAGAAAGAATTCACAGGGCTTGAGGCTACTGAGCTTTCTTGAGAATCCATCACTTTCAGCTGTTCGGGTGATGTCACAGATGTCAGGGACCCTGCCTAGGCCCATGTTTTCAAAGCTCTGTCTTGCGGTGCCAAGCCTAGGGTGGACAAGAACCATTCTGGGGGCTCTGCTATCAAAGAACTATGGGATTTGTTAGCCACAGGCTGGGACCAGCGACCACTTGTTGTCAGGCAAAAGGAAAACTGTGCCCTGCTGCCTGAGACTTTATCCCTGCCTGGGATACCGTGGAAAATGGGGAAGGAATCCAGACTTATTAATGAGCTAATACAAAAGATTAAGCCAAGCTAGAGGCAGTTCGTTAGAGCTGCGTATGGATTCTTGAAGGTGGTCCAGAGCTGAAAGATTTCCAGGCCAGAATCCGGTGGAGCTGTTGCCTTTGTTTGACTGACCAAAATATAGGATAAGGGTCCCTGTAGGAAGCAAATTGCTTTATTGCTGATTTCCTTTTCAGGTAATGCCATTCCCCAAGCTATTATGTGGCAAATTGGTTGATCAATAATTGAACCTGATAACCAACAGTACAAGTTATTGTTAAAGCTACATGTTTCATTATAAAATGCTGAGATGGAGCTGGGCTCTACTTGGTTGAACGCTTTTGTTCTTGTTTGTTGGTCTTTGAAATCACTTAAGCCATGACTACTTCTATGACTCCATTATCAAATTGAAACTCATAAGGCACAAAATAAAATAAAATTGTGTGTGTGTGTGTGTATGTGTGTATCCTTGCCACTTATTTAGCAGTTATTTATTGAATGCCTATGTTGAAACTGATGCTGAGTTAGATGGACTCTGTTGATAAAAACATAATCAGCTCTCCTCCAATACGCACCTATCATCACACACTCACACATCATCACCATTTGGTTTCCTTTACACAATATTAAACAGCTCCATGTGCTGGGGATAAGGGATGTGGACAGGGGATACAGAGATTACTTAAGCACTGTCTCTGCTTTCAAAGCGGGTGATGAAAATTTACCTACATAACTATAATCCAAGGCATAATGTAAGTGTTATAAGAGAAATGTAAACCAAGTGCTTTGCTAGCCCAGAGCAGGGAAGGATTAATTCCTGCTGCGGGAATTAGACGAGACTTCAAAAATAGGTAGCCTTTAAGCCAGGCTTTGAAAGATGAGGAGGATTTTGACAGATCGGAATTGGAAGGAAGGATCTTCCTGGCAGAGGAATGTGGTGTGAGCAATGGCACAAATGAAAGTACATGAACAGTCTTATGTGACTGGAGAGCTGAGGCCAGAAGCCAATGTGGAGGGGAGAAAGGCACCGGATGAGGAGACTGAAAAGGTGGTACAACATTTTAGAAGGCCACAACTAACATGATAAAGAATCTGAACTTCACTGTGATGGCAGCAGAGGGTCAGTGATGGGGCTGGAGCAGCATAGTGATTTGGTTAGATCAATATTTTATGCTATTGACTATCAGCAGCGTGAAGGATGGTTTAAAGATCAGAAATTGGAAACACGGAGTCTGGTTAAGGGTTATAGGGTTTATGATGCAAAGAAGATGGTGCTCGTTATTAAAATGTAATAGCCCATCCTTCCCACCGTTGTGATGGAACAGTTCCCGAGATGAAAACTGCTCTGTCCATAAAGTTGGGCCAATGATCGTTGGGCTGTTGGCCAGGACCCCGGAGAGACTGCAGTATGCAGTGGTTCAGGCCTCGGGAGAGAAGAGAGCATGGTGTGACCTTCTCACAGCAGACCAGTAGCTTCCCCTAGTCCCCCAAAAGACACATAAAAAGAAAATTCTAGTACCTGCAGAGATTTGTCCCTCCATGAACCTTTGGTAGGAAGTCTCACGATGATGCTGTATTCCAATTCTCTGATGAATGTGTTAGTCAGTACTTATTTTGCTGGGTTGTTTTTTTCTTCAGTTTAATTTTTCTGTTCTGCAGTTTTCAGATATTCTAACACAAATATAATGAAGCATTTTTTAAGAATGCATGAAATATTCTTAAATATTGAGAAAGGTATTTAAACAAAAAAGCATATATTTTAATATATTTCTCATTGTATTAAATTGTGACTCGTTGCTCTGATTTATTTATTTATTTATTTAAGGTTTATTTAATGGGTGTTGCCATCTCTATATTTGCTAAGTGCTTGTTATCTCAATAGGAAAAGAACCCCACTATTCATAAACTATCTAGATATTTTAAATATATTCAAATTTTTCTGATGCCATAGAGTAACTTGCCCAAGTATTAACTTTCTCTAACCTGAACAAGAAAGTTTCAATGTCTTTAATGAATAAGGAAGATTTTCAAAAATATAACAGGACAAAACACTATTCATCGTATCCAAATTGCTAAACTAGTTAGTCCCTTTCAGGTTGAACGGTTAGGTGTATTGTCATTATAGAGTTATAAAACTGTTGATACCAAATTATAAAAAGTACTAATATTTGAGATGCCTGCTGATTACATTTTCCTTATGACATTACATTTTATATATCCTAGATTTTACCTTGTGTGTACACACAAGAGGAACTGACAACAGTGTTTCCTACATATCCACAGACTTTCAGTCCACCTCTTTCAAAATATTCTTTCAATCCCCAAAACATGTTCAACTCTTGTAATCCTGGTTTGGTTTGTGAAAACCAAACACATACCTTCTTCACCATGTCAAGTGGGATGGTTTAAAGGGAATCATTCCTTGCTTTTTAAAATTATTCCAATTTTTAGAAATAAGAAATTTTATTTCACATTTGGGGATTAACGATTATTAAATATAAGAAAGCCTAGGTGAGGCAGTCCTTATACTTTGGAAACAAGCCCATGGGGGGGAAATGAAAACATACAGTGATACCTGTTCTATTTTGATATACAGGAGTATCTAAATTTAGCAGCCTATGTCAGCCACCTGTTCTATTATATGCTCTGGCTCCTGAAGCTCCACTCAGCACAACAGACAAGCATAAATGGATTTATAGCCCAGATAACCCCCTTCTCTCCTCTGCTCTTCCTCTCTCTCATACACCTATATAGGCACACAACACAAGCTACAGAAACCGTTTCATTTCATGTTTTTATTTGATGATTTGATCATTTTACTTATTTTTAATTTTATTATGTATTCTTTTATTTCCTTTTATTTCCCTAATGCCTTCTGCAGTCTACTTACTGTATGACTTGTTTTCATAGTGCTAAACCAGAGCTATGTCTGCCTCCTAAAGGTTGTTTATGAAACTCGCCTTCATTGCTCACATGTAATCATTCAATATTTCCTATAAAGACATTAAGATCTCTCTTTATAACCAGTGCTGTGGAATACATCACAATTGTTCTACCTGTAAGAACTCAAGGAAACTGCTGTTATAATTAGAATGCTGTATGGAAATTAACTAAAGTCGTTTTGTTTCGTTTTCAATATTAACCAAAACCAGAACAAAAGTTGGTCAGGAACCCCTTTGACAGCCTTTACCTTAAACATAAAAGTGAATTTTGAGTACATTTCTCACCCTTTCCTGAAACATGCTTAAATCCTTAAGAATCACCCAGTGCTTCAATACCACGATCACAGTCAAAACACAGAGGAAGCCAACGTAAATAAAAATCTTTAAGGTTGGTATCAAGGTTACTATAGCTAGTTAAGTCAGGGAGGAAGGGAGGGATTCGGAGGTTGGAACATCAGTCAAATCCCTCTCTGGAATCACAGACATCTGGAGTCCATTGTTTTAATTGTTTTCCTCGATGCTCATAACAAAATATCACTTTTTTGAATTGCTTTGGTCTTCTGATACTGTGGATGCTACAGCAGTTGCATACTGCAGTGTTGTATGCTACAACGACTCTGCCCCAATAACCTTCTCCACTTGTTCTCTTCTGAGAGTAACTTTAGAAAGTGTGACCTCACCTCATTTGGTACAGGCTGGGGTCTCCTCTCCAGGGCCAGTGATGTCTGATGGTGGCCTCTCTGGTGAGAGCCAGATTAACCCACACCAGCTGTGGCTGGGCCCAGGACATGCCAAGACACTTTGGGGTTCAAAGTCAGGATTCGATGAGGAGGTAGTCAGTGTGGGGTGTGCAACCCACAGTGCAGATTTAGAGACATGTGAAAGTGCTGATGGGTTGGGTGGCGCAACAGGGGATCGACATGCTAATGTACAGATGGATCTTCCAGACTCCAGGCTCTCTGGCCAGGTTTCTCCTCCTCCAACCTGTGGGAACCAGGCGTGTCTAAATCCCCAGGTCCCCCTGGTTGGGCCCAGTTCTGGAACCCCCATCCATATCCTGCGAGACCTGGACCTTGGAGTCTCTCTGTGACTGTATGGAAGTGGAAGTGTGAGTGCACACAGGGTGGGGTGCAAGAGGCACCCACAAATAGTGCAGACCCTCGTCCAGGGTCTCTACAACCAGGGGATACCCCCACACACACACAGGCCCATCCACACTCCCAGTTGGGGTATCAGCCAGGGCTAACTAGCACTTTTAAATCAATTTGTTACACTGTCATGGTCAGGTTCATGTGTCAGCTTGGCCAAGTTGAGGTACCTGTTTGTCTGGTTGTCTGTTGCAATAAGGACATTTCATAGAATTAAATCATGATCACAGCAGCTGCATCGACAGCTATTCCATTTGTAATCAGCCAAGGGGAGTGCCTTCTGCAGTGAGTGATGCTCAGTCTAATCATTGGAAGCCTTTTAAGGAGGATTTAGAAGAGACGGGCTCTTCTTCCTGCTTTGGATGGCAAGCCTCTCCTGTGGAGTTCATCCAGACCCTCCATCGGAATCATCAGCTTCACAGCCTGCCCTGTAGATTTTGGACTCTGCATTCCCACAGTTGCATGAGACACTTTTATAAATTTTATATTTGCAAGTGTTTCCTGCCGATTCTGTTTCTCTAGCGAGCCCTAACTAATACAGCTTGGTACCAGGAATGGTTCTTAAGAAACAGAATCTTAAAAATGAGTTTTTATGAATGGTTTTCTACTCTGACTGAACTCACAGGCACTAAGGACTCTGAGTCCCATAATCAGAATGACACTCCCAATCCATGGAGTGAGTTGGCAAAAGAGATAGTCAAAATATCACCATTCAATTTTCCTAATGCTTAACTTGTACGAAGCCAGGCTCTGGGGAGATAATGTTTTTGACACCTTTGTGGAGTTTTGTGGAAATAAGAGGTATAGTGATGTTGGCTGGTTGTTGTTAGATACACTGGATACATTAAGGAGTGTATTCAAACGAGAAGCTTAAGTAGCGCCTAAGAGATGTAGAAGTTTCTATGAGTATCCTGAAGGAAAATCTTATATCCTGTAGCCATAGACTTGAGATCTCTGAAAATCAGACTCAGAATCTTATTGTTAGAGTAGCAACTTTACAACATAAACTGAAATCTCAATGTTGCGTGCTGTCTGCCATTAAAGTGAGGGCATTGATTGGAAAGGAGTGGGACCCTGAAAAATGGGATGGTGACATATGGACTGATAATGATGTTGGGGGTGAGGTTGAAACCCTATATCATGCTGAGTCTTCTCTAGATAACCCTGTAATAGTCTGCCCTGAGGACATAGCCACCCCACCTCCAGCCTGCCTTGAGGAGTGGGCCACCCAACCTCCTCCTGAAGGGATTAACCCTAAAGTGGTTAATCCTGTTTCACCAGATGAAACTGCAAAAGAATGCCCTGAAGCAAATGGCTTGGAAGATATTTCTAATTCTTTTCATGAACCACCACCACCACCCCTCATTTCTTCCAGACCTATAACTAGACTAAAGTCCCAAAAGGCTAGTTACAAAGTATCACACATGAGGAGGTACATTATACTCCAAAAGAACTGTGTGAGTTTTCCAATTTAAATAGACAGAAATCTTTTTGTTTTTAAGGTTTTAAGGGTGTGGGATAATGGTGGGAGGAATATAAGGCAGGATCAGGCTGAATTTATTGATATGGGCCCACTAAGCAGAGATTCTGCATTCAATGTTATAGCTCAAGGGGTTAGAAAGGGTATTAACAGTTTGTTTGGATGGTTGGTTGAAACATGGATCAAAAGGTGGCCAACATTACCTGAGGCTGAAATGCCAGAACTGCCCTGTATAATGTAGATGAGGGGAAACAGAGGCTTAGAGAGATTGGAATGTTAGAGTGGATTTATCATGCAAAGCCTGCTCTTACACCCCAGGAATGTCCGGAGGATGCACCTTTTACCAGAACAGTGAGAAATAAATTTGTGAGACTAGCACCATCATCCCTGAAGAGCTCTGTAGTTGCACTTCTCTGTAAGTCAGATATTACTGTAGGAACTGCTATCACTGAGCTGGAATTCTTAAACACAATGGGGATGACTGAATCCCAAGTTGGCAGAAGCCAGGTGGCAGCACTTGATCGCCAAAGACAGAGTAGACGTGGCTATTATAATAGACAGCAAACTCAAGGCAGGAGTCAAAATTATATGACTTGCAGATATTTGTGGCATTGGCTAGCAAATCATGGGGTACCTAGAAATACAATAGAAGGGCAGTCTACTAAATTCTTGTTCGAGCTGTATAAACATAATTCTAGGTCAAGTAAACAGAAGTCTGACCTGAATTACAAAAACACAGAGTCACAGCCCCTTAATCAATTTCCAGACTTGAAACAGTTTACAGACCCAGACCCCTTGAATGAAGGGGATGCCAGGTCCTTTTGGGGGAGAACCCTGTTACACTGCCACAAATTTATACTGTTAATCTTCCTCCAAGCCTTCCCCAAGGAGACTGACAGCCTTTTACCAGGGTGACTGTGCATTGGGGAAAAGGAAATGATCAGATATTTGGGGGATTATTAGACAGTGGTTCAGAAGTGACATTAATTCCAGGGGACCCAAAACATCAATCTGGCCCACCAGTCAGGGTGGGGGCTTATGGAGGCCAGGTGATCAATGGAGTTTTAGGCCAGGTTCACTGTGAGGTCCACTGGGCCCCTGGACCCATTCTGTAGTTATTTCCCCAGTTCCAGAATGTATAATTGGAATAGACATACTGAGCAACTGGCAGAATCCCCACATTGGCTCTCTAACTCGTGCAGGGAGGGCTATTATGGTGGGAAAGGCCAAGTGGAAGCCACCAGAACTGCCCCTACCTAGCAAAATAGTAAATCAGAAGCAATACCATATTCCTGGAGGGATTGCAGAGATTACTGCCACTCTTAAGGACTTGAAGAATACAGGGGTGGTGATTCCCACCACATCCCCATTCAACTCTCCTATTTGGCCTGTGCAGAAAACAGATAGGTCTTAGAGGATGATAGTGAATTATTGTAAACTCAACCAGGTGGTAGCTCCAATTGCAGCTGCTGTTCCAGATGTGGTATCATTGCTTGAGCAAATCAATACATCCCCTGGTACCTGGTAAGCAGCTATTGAACTAGCAAATGCTTTTTTCTCAATAGCTTTTAGTAAGGACCACCAAAAACAGTTTGCTTTCAGCTGGCAAGGTCAGCAATATACTTTCACTGTCCTACCGCTGGGACATATCAACTCTCCAGCCCAATGTCATAATCTTGTCCACAGGGACCTTGATCGTTTCTACCTCCCAAAAGACATCACACTGGTCCATTATATTGATGATATCATGTTGATTGGACCTAGTGAGCAAGAAGTAGCAACTACTCTAGACTTACTGGTAAGGCATTTGCGTTTCAGAGGATGGGAGATAATACAACAAAAATACAGGGGCCTTCCACCTCAGTGAAATTTCTAGGTGTCCAGTGGTGTGGGGCATGTTGAGATATCCCTTCTAAGGTGAAGGATAAGTTGCTGCATCTGGCCCCTCCTATGACCACAAAAGAGGCACAACACCTATTTGGTCTCTTTGGATTTTGGTGACAACATATTCCTCATTTGGGTGTGCTACTCTGGCCTACTTATTGAGTGACCAGAAAAGCTGCTAATTTTGAGTGGGAACCTGAGCAAGAGGAGGCTCTGTGACAGATCCAGGCTGCTGTACAAGCTGCTCTGCCACTTGGACCATATGATCCAGCAGATCCAGTGGTGCTGGAAGTGTCAGTGGCAAATAGAGTTGTTGTTTGGAGTCTTTGGCAGGCCCCTATAGGAGAATCACAATGCAGACCCTTAGGATTTTGGAGCAAAGCCTTACCATCTGCGGCAGATAACTACTCTCCTTTTGAGAAACAGCTTTTGTTTAGACTGAATGCTTAACCATGGGCCACCAAGTTACCATGAGACCTGAGTTGCCTATCATGAGCTGGGTGTTATCTGACCCACCAAACCATACAGTTGAGCATGTGCAGCAGCATTCTATTGTAAAATGGAGATGGTATATACGAGATAGGGCCAGAGCAGGTCCTGAAGGCACAAATAAGTTACATTGCGTAGTGGCCCAAATGCCCATGGTCGCCACTCCTGCCACATTACCTTCTCTTTTCCAGACCAGAGCTATGGCCTCTTGGGGAGTTCCTTAAAGTGAACTGACTGAGAAAGAAAACTTGGGCCGGGTTTAAAGATGGTTCAGCATGATATGCAGGTACCACCCAAAAGTAGACAGCTGCAGCACTACAACCCCTTTCTGGGGTGTCCTTGGAGGACAGTGGTGAAGGGAAATCCTCCCAGTGGGCAGAACTTCGAGTAGTGCACCTGGTTGTTCATTATGCTTGGAAGGAGAACTGGCTAGAGGTGTGTTTGTATACTGCCTCGTGGGCTGTTGCTAATGGTTTGGCTGGATGGTCAGGGACTTGGAAAGACCATGATTGGAAAATTGGTGACAAAGAGGTCTGGGTAAGAAGTGTGTGGATAGACTTTTCTGAGTGGGCTAAAAGCATGAACATATTTGCATTCGGTGTTAATGCGCACCAGAGGGTGACTTCAGCAGAGGAAGTTTTAATAATCAAGTGGATAAGATGACTTGTTCTGTGGATACCAGTCAGGCTTTTCCCCCAGTAACTCCTGTCACTGCCCGATGGGCTCATGAACAAAATGGTCATGGTGGAGGGATGGAGGTTATGCATCGGCTCAGCAACATGGACGTCCACTCACCAAGGCTGACCTGGACACAGTCACTTCTGAGTGCCCAATCTGCCAGAAGCAGAGACCCACACTCAGCTCCAGATATGAAACTATTTCCTGAGGTGACCAGCCGGCTACATGGTGGCAGGTTGATTACATTGGACCACTCCCATCATGGAAGGGGCAGTGATTTGTTCTAACTGAAATAGAAGCATACTCTGGATATGGGTTTGCTTTCCCTAAACACAATGCTTCTGCCAAAGCTACCATCCGTGGACTTACAGAATGTCTTATCCATCGTCATGGTATTCCACATAGCATTGCTTCTGATCAAGGAACACACTTCACAGCAAATGAAGTGCGGGAATGAGCACATGCTCATGGAATTCTGTGGTCTTACATGTTCTCCATCATCCAGAAGCAGCTGGATTGATAGAACAGTTGAATGGCCTTTTGAAAACTCAGTTATGGCACCAACTAGGTGGCAATACCTTGAAGGGCTGGGGTAATGTTCTCCAGGAAGCTGTGTATGCTCTGAATCAGTGTCCGCTGTATGGTGCTGTTTCTCCCATAGCCAGTATCCACGGGTTCAGGAACCAAGGGTTGAAAATGGGAATGACACCACTCACTATTATCCCTAGTGATCTACTAGGAAACTTTTTGCTTCCTGTCCCTGTGACCCTGAGCTCTGCTGGTCTACAGGTTTTAGTTCCAAAGTGGGAGTTCTTCCACCAGGAGAAACAACAATGATTCTATTGAACTGGAATCTAAGACTGCCACCTGGTCACTTTGGTCTACTCATGCCCCTGGATCAACAAACCAAGAAGGGGATTACATTATTGGCTGTGGTAATTGACCCTGACTATCATAAAGAAGTAGGACTGCAACTACATAATGGAGGCAAAGAAGAGTTTTCTTGGAATATAGGAGGTCCCCTAGGGTGTCCATTAGTACTACCATGCCCTGTGATTAAAATCAATGGAAAACTGCAACAACCCAATCCAGGCAGGGCTACCAATGGCTCTGACACTTCAAGAATGAAGGGCCTTCATCCAGGCCCTTCATTCAGGGCCAAATGGGAACATGTTCTAATGGGAACAATTAGAACATGTTCCCATTTGGCAGTGGCAAAGAACCACTGCCAGCAGAACTGCTTGGTGAGGATAAAGGGAACATGGAATGGGTGGTGGTAGAAAGTAGTGATAAATATGAACTATGATCACGTGATCAGTTACAGAAATGAGGACTGTGATGCTATTTTGTTCATGTTATACTATTCAAGTTGTAAGATATCACATTTAAGAATGAATATTACCCAAGGACTTGAACCCTTTTCTGGAGAGATTTAATGTGTTTCCAGTTACATGCAGAACAATTGAATATTGTTAGGTGAAGGAAAAAATGTTTTATTGTTTTTTATTTAGAAATTAGGTATGGTTTAAGGTGATAAGTATAGCTGCCAAGTTGACAAGGGTGGACTATCATGGTCAGGTTCATGTGTCCACTTGGCCAAGTGGTGGTACCTGTTTCTCTGTTTGGGCAAGTGCTGGCCTGCCTGTTGTAATGAGGACATTTCATAGAATTAAATCATGATCATGTCAGCAGCATCCACAGCTGATTCCATTTGTAATCAGCCAAGGGGAGTGTCTTCTGCAATGAGTGGTGCTTAATCTAATCACTGGAAGCCTTTTAAGGAGGATTTGGAAGAGATGGGCTCTTTTCCTGCTTCGGCTGGCAAGCCTCTCCTGTTCGTCCAGACCCTCCATCAGAATTGTCAGCTTCACAGCCTGCCCTGCAGATTTTGGACTCGGCATTGCCATGGTTACGTGAGACACTTTTATAAATTTTATATTTGCGAGTGTTTCCTGTTGATTCTGTTTCTCTGGAGAGCCCTATCTAATACATACATACTTTTTTAAAGTCAGGGTTCCAGTTAAAACAGCACCTTGGTTGTTGAATGTTGAATGTCATCCATTCAAAGAAGTCTCAAAAATTGCTGCAACTATGAGAAAGATCGTGAGAGATTATAGTGTTTTTCTTCTGCTGCCACCATGGGCACTTAGGTATGTTGGAGACAGACTCACAAAGGAGGCGGGATGGGGCAGAGGAAGGCAGTGGCTATTTGCCTTCTCCATACCTTTTTTTTTTTTTTTTTGAGCGCATTTTCCTATTTGTCATCAACTACTGTGATTTTCTAATTGTGGTAAGCTCCCTGTAGCTTCTAGCTTTTCCCTAGAATAGTCTCCGAGAACTTCCTACACTTTATACAGAGGACCATATTTGTTAATGTCACTCAAACATGTGCTGACAGATGAGCTGACTTGATGTTTCCAAGGCACTGATTGGGTCTTGCCATCACTTCTCTCTACTATCTACTCCAGTGCCCTTGCCAGTTAGAGCAGATGCTGAAAAGACACAGAAGGTGTTTGGGTTAGGCAGTGGACAAGCTTGTTTACAACAGTTCCAAATGGCCAGGATCTTCTCAGTCCTACTCACCACTGTATCTTCTTCTAAAATAGTGCCTGGTACCCAATAAATACTTACTGAGTGAATATGTGAAGGATTCTGTTTTGATTTTTCACCTGGCTGCCCCACCCCACCAGTTTTTGAGGAAATGTTATCCTTTGTCTGACCCACCATTGACATTTGGAAACAGATAACTTATATTTGCAGCTCCACAGGTGGACAGGAATTTTGCCCCGAAACAGACTAAACCCAGAGTCTCACCATACCTGATTTATGGGATTTAGATGATGAGATCTGGGACTTTTGAGCTGGTGAGATTTAGATGCGATTTTGGGCTTAAGAGTTGATACTGACGTAGGTTGAGATGTGTAAGGCTGTTAGGATGGAGTGACTGTATTTTGCATGTAGGATGGATGTGAAATTAGGGGAGAAAATATATATGTAGGTACAGAGAGAGAGCAAAAAGATAGGGAGATTCTTTATTTTTTAATTATTTACTTTTTATGATATATATTATATATATTCACATACCACGTAATCATCCAAGGTATACAATCAGTGGTTCACAATATCATCATATAGCTGTGCATTCATCATAACAAATGGCTTTATTTTGTGAAAAATAACATATATACAAAAATGCAATAGATTTCAAAGTACATTGAAACGAGTAGTTAAAGAACAGATTTCGTTTTTTTCCGTCTTTTTTTTTTTACTATTTTTCACTGTAAAATATAACACGTATACAAAAAAGCAGTAAATCTCCACGTACATTTTAACAAGCAGTTATAAACAAATTTTAAAGTTTGTCATGGGTTACAGTTCCACAATTTTTCATTTTTTCTTCTAGCTGCTCCAAGACACTGGAGACCAACAAAAATATAAATATAATGATTCAGCAGCCATACTCATTTGTTAAATCCTATCTTTTCTGTTATATTCCTCCTTCTCTTTAAATAGCATACATACTAAAAAGTAATTTATTTCAAACATTGCAACAATTAGTTGTAGAACAGATTTCAGAGTTTGGTATGGGTTACAATTCCACAAGTTTGGGTTTTTACTACTAGCTGCTCCAAGACACCAGAGACTGAAAGAAATATCAATATAATGATCCAGCACTCATACTTGTATGTTAAAACCTACCTTCTCTGTATATCTCCACCATCACCTTTGATCTTTCTCCCACTTTTTAGGGGTATTTAGGCTATGTCCATTCTACTTTTTTCATGTTAGAAGGGCTATCAATAAGGGGTAGGGAGATGGAACTAGCTGATGTTCTGGAGAAGCTGGCCCCTCTAGGTTTCAGGACTTACCTGGTCCAGGGACTCATCTGGAGGTTATAGGTTTCTGAAAAGTTACCCTAGTGCTTAGTACCCTTGTAGAATCTTACCTAACACCCTCAGTGTTCTTTAGGATTGACTGGAATGGTTTTTGAATGGAGTTTAGCAAGTTATGGTAGGTAGCAATAAGAAAATAGGAAAATTCCTTTTATCGCTGAAACAAAATGTTATCCTGGGACATCATCTTTGAAGCATGTACAGACTATTCTACATCTGTCAAAAGCCGTCTAAATGGCCTTGTCTTCATTTTCCTGAGAAACACACTACAATAGTACTAGCTCTTCCATCTGAGTTCTCATTTCTCTCATTTAGAAGGTCCTCAACTATGTTGCTTTTATCCAGATGAGTAAAAAATAATAGTAATAATAATAATAAGGAAAGATAAATAAATAAATAGTAGGTTGGAAAGGGGGTAAAATAAATTGGGTAGGTGGGAATATTAATGGTCAACGAGAGGGAGGGGTAAGGGGCATGGGATGTTTGAGTTTTTTTCTTTTTTCATTTTTTATTTATTTTTCTGGAGTGATGCAAATGTTCTAAAAATGATCATGGTGATGAATACACAACGATGTGATGATATTGTGACCCCTTGATTGTACACCATGTATAGACTGTATGTGTCTGAAGGTTTGTCAATAAAAGCATTTAAAAAAATGTCCTTAACTAGATAGAGCCTGAAAAATACAGGATATCTCTTCCTGTTTTCTGTCGCCCTTTTCTGGCCTTCACTTGATGGCTAAGCTGTGGCTCTCATCCATGGGACTTTTTTGAGAGAGACCCTAGCCTGTGGCCTACTCTCTCCTAATATGCCTATTCCATCCTATAAAACATGACATTGAACGAAGATGGCAAACCTTCTTTATCTAGCAAAGCCTGAGCAATAGGAACTTGCATTTTCTTGGCCACCACTTTCAACTCCAAGCTCAGCTTGTTGAGGCTTTAAGAGCTGAAATAACACAGTAATTCACATACCTACTTTATTTGTAGACTCCAATCTTCCTGGGACCTGAAAAAGCGTTGTGGTGACTCACACCTCAGGTTTAGTTACTACGGCAACTTCCTTATTTGCGGGTTGTGAAAGTGAATGAAATGATCAAAATCTTTTATACTCCTGCCCCTGTTGCACAGATCCCTTACATTTTCCCCATGGGAAGAGTTTCTGTGAAGAAGACAAATAGGTCCGTGACCTTCTCCACCATCAGCATATTCCTCATTGCACTCTTTGCTGACGTCACTAGTCCTGAGCTCTATTCCCCGTAGCCAATCAATCACTCAATGTCTTCAGATCATTCTTTGTAACAGCCTGAGATCCTTTTCCAGCCCTTTGCCATTCCTCTAGGCCAGGCCTTCCTCTCTTCACCAACAGATCCATACTAGACATAGGAACAGCAAAAATAAATGAGACACTGACTGCCCTTGCCTTTTAGGGACCCACGATCTTTTTTCTGTCTTCGTTTTCTTATGACACTAAGAGTGTCGAACATGACTTTTATCTCTATTTGGCCTTGTGTTTTTCTTTTGCTGATCCATTTGCGTTATCTTTGCATCCTCCCCCAAAAGACACGCTGCCTTTCTCATAATGATCACATATTTCCTTGTCACCCACTCATGCCATGCCACTGTCTCTGAGGATGAGGTACTTTCCCCCACAAAGCCTCACTCCTTTCCTTCCCCTCTATGCACTCTCGGCTTCCACAAATTTAAGAATTTATCTTAGAGCTTAACTTTTCTCTGCACCCTTAGTAACTCTGTCTTTAATGGGAAGGACTGAGAAAATGACCCAGAGAAAAATAGTGACCGAGACCAAGGAGTATGTATTGAGCACCTGCTGAATTCCAGTACTCTGCTGGGTGTTTTGCAACATCTAATAAAGAGCACCACGCTGGCTCTGTGCTCCCTTCTAGATAACAAAATCCGTAATCTATAAATGATTTTGGCTAATGATGATGAACAGCAGCACTTTATTTTCTTTCAGACCTAAAGCACCAGAAGTTTGGAAAGGAATTTGCAACTTGTGTCGTAATGCAACTGATCTCTTTCTTCCTGAGAAATTTGGTTTCTTGCCAGAGTGTTCAATTCAGGCCCACGCAAACTGAGTATATTTATAGAGGGCAAAACGAGGAAGAGAACATGATAAACTTTCCTCTCCGGTACTGGAGAGTGCAGGCAGGCTGGCAAACAATCACCAGGTGAATACCATTGCAGCACAGAACTTTGGGGATGGGGGGCAAATGCCTCTGCATATAGCCAGACAAGTGCCAGGTTGCAGGAACCCCCTTCCTATGAGGCAGCAGATTTGGGTCTGGACAAGGTTGAGCCCTCTCAGTTCACTTATGGACCGTCCCAGTATGGGAAACATCCAGGAGGCTTGGACCCACTCTGAAGCTGCCTCTGAATTCTAAACAATATAAACATGCTAATAAGAAAATAACAATCTCTGCATTCATTGTTTTACAGTTATGACGCTCTTTCATTAACATTACTATGTTTTCACCACAATCCTGTCAACCAGCTATCATACTGTCTTTTTACAGGTGAGAAAACTGACTCTTAGAGTGTAAGTGATTAAAAGGTTGAACTTAAACTAGAACCCACATCCTCTTACTCTAAATTCCAGAATCTTTTTTTCTGTTCTTTTGAGGGAAGAAAAGCCATTGGGATCTCTCCATTGTCTCGGAGGTCATTAGGAGTAGCCTGGAACTGGCAGTAGTATCTCCCTAAAAAAGCAATTCACAAAGATGTATATGCAAGGATATTTTAGTGACATTGTTTTTGATAAAAAAAAATACTAAAAGCAATGCTAGTATCCATTAATAGGAGATTCATTATGTGAATGATATATGCTGTTTCTACACAGTGGAATAATCCACAGCCTTTCAAAATATCAAAAAGAAATACTATTGTGCATAGATATCCATGATACATATTTAAGCAAAAAAGCAAATTACGAGACAATATTAAAGTACAATCCCATTTTTAAAAAAAATCAACGTGTGTGTATATATACACATGGAAGAGAAAAAAAGTCTGTAAGAATATTTATCAAAATGTTAGCCTGCCATGCAGGAGACCTGGGTTTAATTCCCAGCCCAAGCACTTCCCAAACAAGCAAGCAAAAACAAACAAATGGAAAATCAAACCCAAAAAGAAAAATTCAACAAATGGTACTGCAATAAGGGAATACTGACATGGAAAACGAATGAAATGTAATGCCCACCATACAGCATAAAAAAAAAAAAGTTAGTTCGATTCCTGGATCATGCACCTGAAAAAAAAAATGATGAAAAAAAAATTAGAGGGCGCAAGGGTAGTTCAGTGGTAGAATTCTCACCAGCCATGCAGGAGACCTGGGTTTGATTTCTGGCCCATGAACTTCCCAAAGCAGACAATGACAAAAAACATTCAACAAATGGTGCTGCAGTAATGCAATACTCACATGGATAAATAATGGAATGTGACTCCACCATATAGTATACAAAAAAAATATTGGCAATATTATGGTAACTTTCATTTTCTTCTCCTTACCTTTCAGTCCTCGAAATTTTTTTTTAATTATTTTTAAAAGCAGGAAAAGGGCAGTGCAATGATGGCTTGGTGGCAGAATTCTTTTTTTTTAATAATTTTTTTAAAAAATACAACAACAAATGAAACATTCTTAACTTATGATCATTCTGTTCTACATATATAATCAGTAATTCACAATATCATCACATAGTTGCATATTCATCATCATGATCATTTCTTAGAACATTTGCATCTATTCAGAAAAAGAAATAAAAAGACAACAGAAAAAATGTATACATACCATACCCCTTACCCCTCCCTTTCATTGATCACTAGCATTTCAAACTAAATTTATTTTAGCATTTGTTCCCCCTATTATTTATTTTTATTTCATATGTTTTACTCATCTTTTGATAAGGTAGATAAAAGGAGTACCAGACAAAAGGTTTTCACAATCACACAGTCACATTGTGAAAGCTATATCATTATACAATCATCTTCAAGAAACATGGCTTCTGGAACACAGCTCTACATTTTCAGGCAGTTCCCTCCAGCCTCTCCATTACATCTTGAATAACAAGGTGATATCTATTTAATACATAAGAATAACCTCCGGGATAACCTCTCAACTCTGTTTGGAATCTCTCAACCATTGACACCTTATTTTGTCTCATTTCACTGTTCCCCCTTTTGATCAAGAAGGTTTTCTCAATCCCTTAGTGCTGAGTCCCAGCTCATTCTAGGATTCCTGTTGTACGTTGCCAGGAAGATCCACGCCCCTGGGAATCATATCCCACATAGAGACAGGGAGGGCAGTGAGTTTGCTTGTCATGTTGGCTGAGAGAGGCCACATCTGAGCAACAAAAGAGGTTCTCTTGGGGGTAACTCTTAGGCCTAATTTATTTTATTTTATTTTTTTAAATACCAAAAAACAGCAAATACAAATATTCCTATTTTGATCATTCCATTCTACATATATAATCAGTAATTCACAATATCATCACATAGTTGTATATTCATCATCATAATCATTTCTTGGAACATTTGCATCTATTCAGACAAAGAAATAAAACAAAAACAGAAACAAAATTTATGCATACCATACCCCTTACGCCTTGCTTTCATTGATCACTAGCATTTCAAGCTAAATTTATTTTAACATTTGTTCCCCCATTATTTATTTTTATTCCATATATTCTAATCGTCTCTTGACAAGGTAGATAAAAGGAGCATCAGACACAAGGTTTTCACAATTACACAGTCACATTGTGAAAGCTATATCATACAATCATCTTCAAGAAACACGGCTTCTGGAACACAGCTCTACATTTTCAGGCAGTTCTCTCCAGCTTCTCCATTACATCTTGAGTAACAAGGTGATATCTATTTAATGCATAAGAATAACCTCTAGGAAAACCTCTCGACTCTGTTTGGAATCTCTCAGCCATTGACATGTTATTTTGTCTCATTTTACTCTTCCCTCTTTTGATCGAGAAGGTTTCCTCAATCCCTTGATGCTGAGTCTCAGCTTATTCTAGGATTTCTGTTCCACGTTGCCAAGAAGGTCTCCATCCCTGGGAGTCATGTCCCATGTAGACAGGGGGACGGCAGTGAGTTTGCTTGTACTGGCTGGAGAGAGAGGCCACATCTGAGCAACAAAAGAGATTCTCTTGGAGGTGGCACTTAGGCCTAATTTTAAGTAGGCTTGATCTATCCTTTGTGGGGTTAAGTTTCATATGAACAAACCCCAAGACTGGGGGCTTAGCCTATTGCTTTGGTTGTCCACACTGCTTGTGAGAATATCAAGAATTCAACTTGGGGAAGTTGAATTTTCCCCCTTTCTCACCATTCCCCCAAGGGGACTTTGCAAATACTTTTTTATTCACTGTTCAAATCACTCTGGGATTTATCGGGGCATCACTCTGGACAAACCAACAAAATCTCATGCCCTACTCAGGATTCCATGTACTTATGGTGTTCAATCAAGTTGTCTATGTACGTTATATAGGAAATGCACTAGTCAAAATATAAATTTCATACCAAATAAACATTTTTTGCTTTAGTCTCACACATAAGGTAAAATTTTTAAATATTAATTACCATCAATTTTCAACACCCTGCAGAAATGACATTCCTTTGTTCTTCCTCATGCCAAAATATTTTTTTAATTTGTGCATTTAGTCACTATCATTATACACTCTAGGCATTTCTAGATTATACCATCTCGGTCTTTATCGTCTATCTTTGTTTCTGATTTCATTGTGTCCCCAGCCCTCCTCCCTCTAGCATTCTCACATTCAGCTTCATTCAGTGTTTTAACGTAATTTTATTACAGTTAGGTAGTATTGTGTCGTCTATTTCTGAGTTTTTACAATCAGTCCTATTGCACAATCTGTATCCCTTCAGCTTCAATTACCCCATATCTTACCCTTTTTCTATCTCCTGATGGTCTCTGTTACCAGTGACATTCTCCAGGTTTATTCACTAATGTCAGTTCATATCTGTGAGACCATGCAGTATTTGTCCTTTTGTTTTTGGCTAATCTCACTCAGCATAATGTCCTTAAGGTCCATCCATGTGTTTACATACTTCATAACTTTATTCTGTCTTACAGCTGCATAATATTCCATCGTATGTATATACCACAGTTTGTTTAGCCACTTGTCTGTTAATGGATATTTTGGCTGTTTCCATCTCTTTGCAATTGTAAATAATGCTGCTATAACCATTGGTGTGCAAATGTCCGTTTGGGTCCTTGTCGGTGGCAGAATTCTTGCTTGCCATGCCAGAGGCCCGGGTTCAATTCCCAGTACCTGCCCATGCAAAAAAAAAAGAATAGCAACAAATCTATTTGCATTTTAAAACAAAACAAACCCAAATTTGAAGCTAGATGAGGACAGAAGTGGGTTCTAAATCACCCTGGACCAAACCAAAACACCCCCACCCCTACCCTGCCCACATTGTCTCAGGAGTAACCTAGCCCTGAGAGGAGGCACCAGGAGTGTCATCGGCCCAGTGGCCTGGTGGCCTCCTGACTCATGCTTGCTGGCCCCTTGTTTCAGCCTCAAAGCCCTGCAGTCATCACTGTAATGCTGTGGGGGCAGAATTAGAGAACCTTTCGACAAACAGTCCCAGAAGCAACCCCATTATGCAGATCACTGTTCTAGTTTGCAAGCTGCAAATACTGGAAATGGAACACCTTTTAGAAAGGGAGATTTATTAAGTTGCAAGTTTACATGACCTAAGGCCATGAAAACATCCCAATTAAAGCAAGGCTATAGAAATGTCCAATCTAAGGCATCCAGGGAAAGATAACTGGGTTCAAGAAGGCCGATGACGTTCATGGTTTCTCTCTCAGTTGGAAGGGCACATGGCGAAATCTGCTAGCTTTCTCTTCCATGGCTTCCCTAGGGCCCTGTCCGTTCTGTTGGCTCTGTTGGTTCTGGTGGCTCTGAAGCTTTCTCCAAAACATTTCCCTCCTAAAGGGCTCCAGTAAGCAACCCCACCTTGAATGGGTGGAGAAACATCTCCATTGAATTCATCTAATCAAAAGCTGCCACCCACAGTTGGGTGGGTCACATCTCCATGGGAACAATCAAAAAGCTCCCACCCAGTAATATTGAATGAGAATTAAGGAATTTGGGTTTCCTGGGGTCCACAACAGATTCAAAGTGGCACAATCACCAAGGATTTCTTTCTGAAGGGCACACTGAGAGATGTGTGCATAGTTGGAAGTGGCCCTCAAACTTCTGAGCTTCCCAGAATAACCCATTATAAGGCAGTCATTCACAAATCAGCCCAAACATTTTGGAATCAATTTCTATTTTTTCTTGCTCCACCCCTTAAGGAAATGACTTGCATAAGTTTAGTAATATTTTATAAGCGAAGTGGGCACTCCCTCCATTCTACTGAAAATCACCTCTTTCAAGTTCAAGGAGGTACACCACTAATTCTAGCATCCTAAGATATAAGTTTGTGGTTACCTTACACATCATATCACGATTGTGTGTACTCTCTTAACAACTCCTTTAGCCTTCACTTTTATTTTTCCAAGTACATTTTGACAAGTAGTTATAGTACAGATTTCTGAGTTTGGTATGGATTACAATTCCACAATTTTAGGTTTTTATTTGTAGCTGCTCTAAAATACTGGAAATATCAATATAATGATTCAGCAATCATATTCATTTGTTAAACCCCCCCTTCTCTGTATAACTCCACCATCACTTTTGATCTTTCTCCCACTCTTTAGGAGTATTTGGGCTTTGGCCATGCTAACGTTTTCATGTTGGTAGGGGCTGTTGATAATATGGGATGGGGGGTAGAACTAGTTGATGTCTGGAGAGGCTGGCCCCTCTGCATTTCAGGGCTTATCTGGTCCAGGGACCCATCTGGAGGTTGTAGGTTTGGGAGACTTACCCTAGTGCATGGGAGCTTTGTAGAATCTTATATAATGCACTAGGTATTTTTTAGGATTGATCCTTCACTTTTTAAAATTTAATTTTAGTTCTTGGCATGAGCAAGCTCCAGGAATTGTACCCTGATCTCCGGCATGGCAGGCAAGAATTCTGCCACTGAACCACTGTTGCACCACCCGAGCCTTCACTTTTGCAGACGAGAGATTTTAGTCTCTCATCACATGGCCCTGCTTTGTTTTTATTTTCCCTTTTCTGGATATTTTCCTGTTCCATTTTGTCTTCTTTAATATGCCATCAATGGTATAAGCCCAAATATTCTAGGAATGAGATATGGTAGCACAGGTACAGTAGCTCTAAAATTAGTTTTGCAGCCTCAAAGCAGTTTCTCCCAGTGGACTGCTAGGTGCAGACATTCAGAAGTTCAGCTTTCAATAGGAGAAAAGTAGTCATTCAAGAGCTATGAATGCTAGTTAAGCACTTTATTTCTCCAAGCTTGTTCTTCCTTAGGGATGTAAAGATGGCTTGTCTACCACACCAGGACCCAACTAAATCCCAAACAAAGTTTGATTTGGGAGGCATGGAGGGAACCACAAATCCAATTAAATAAATGGTGATTCAAAATGTAACTTTCAGGCTCTGGGGAAAGAGATGGCTCTAATCTCTCAAAGGGCAAAGATAAGGCCATCCAGACAACTTTGCAGCATCAGAGACTTGCAGTCATACCTTTACACATGCATAAAACCTTTAGACTTTCTTAAGAAAATAACCTTTATTTAAAAAAAATAGCTTTGAAGTTTGAAAATCAAAACAGACCAGCTGTTTCCCAGCCCAGAAAGAACTTTTCCTAAACTGCTCAAAAATTAACAAGGATTTCAAAGGCAGTGATAACCTATTCTTATGTCCACATGTGCAGGGAGCACTTGGCTGGGTTGAGCTGTTTTACTGCAACCAACAAATGAATCTGAGAGTCTGGAAATTCTTCCTCTCTGGTTTCCCCTCTTCCTTTCTATCAGTGTCAGTCTTCCCCTCTCCTTCTTTTACCATCCCCTGGCCTCTTTCTTTCCATTGTCTACCTTTCCTTCTTTTTTCCTTTCCCAACCTCTCTACCTCTTATCCCTCCAAAATATATTTTTTTAACCCCCCTCATTCCCTGAACTCGCTTTAGCATAACCCGGAAAAATTTTTATTATTAATATCTATTGAATTGAGTTTTCCTATCCCTGTTCTTATTTTTGCAAGCAGGTGAGATGAATATTTTATATCTCTTCCACTAAAAAAAATACAAACAATAACCAAAAAGAGATCAAGTGGCTTCTTACTTGTGTGTGGCCAATTGATTTTTTTTTTTTTTTTGTCATTGGATCAGTGGCCCTTGGGAGAAAAAAAGGTCCCCGCCCTTGCAGTAAGGGGTCTCACCATTTAGAATTCTGAAAAGGAGATGAATAACAGTATGGACAATTAGTTACTGTGGATGGGAGAAGGAATTTGGCCGGAGGCAATTTTCTTTGGAAAGAGATAGGAAGGCACAAGAGGTTGAAATAGTTGGACTTGTGAAAATATAAAAGGTATGAAATAGCTTAGTGGTAAGTTTAGCTGAGAACAGAAACATCTGGGGCCTATTCATGGGTTTTCAGAAGTTTTTGAAGCGTTTTTTATTAGCTGGGTTGACCTCAGATTGAGGAGATTTTTCAAATGTTAAACAGTTTTCTTTTGCATTCCTAAAGTCATATTGTGTTCAGCTTGTTAATATCTGCACAGGGGACCTTGGTAGGAATGGGCCAGAATGGCATGCTTTGGGAACATATTTCCCGATAGTTGGTATTTCCCGATAGTTGGTATTTCCCTTTCTTGTTCAGGATTTGCATATGTCCCTTTCATCAAGGCATATAACAGATTCCTCCACAAATAATTATATTTGACATCACAGTTGTTAGAGAAAATGGGGGGGGGGGGTGTGCGGGGAATCCCCTTGTCTCCTATTCCGAGACAGCTGAAGGCAGGAAGCAGGTTAGACAGGGAAATACATAAACATACCTTGAATGTAGCAGCAGGTAATTCTGTCTGTGTTAGTCACGATAATAACTTGCATGTTGGAATATCAAGGGGGTAGATTCCAAGATGTCTAGAATTCAGAAAGATGGGGGAAAAAACATGCCACAAATCCACACTTCGCTTTCCTCTGACTTTCTGAGCCTGACATGGGAACCCATGGCAAACGTCTTTAGTTAGTATCAACGAAGCATGCTCCTTTTCTACAAAGGGTTTTAGGTCATTTATTTGGAGCTTCTGGTGGCCGAGGGGAAAGCATTTTGCAGGGAAACCCCAAACCCCAAATCCTAGCTTGTGATAGGCTAATGTGAGGTGGGGGTGTTTGTCCAGGGTGTGACGATGTTGAGAAAAGCAGAAAAAAATAAATAGATTAACTATCCACTAACACTCTGACCAGAAATAACTTTCTATGTTTGAAATTAACCAGTATTGCTGAAACAGAAGCCCTCATTCTTAATGGACTGCAAAATGTTCTGTGGCTAAAACTCTTGGAGTTGAGTCAGTAATTTTGGCTTTTTTTTCCCTCTCTTAACTGCCAGTCCTACAAAGGTTTCGTGCAAGCAAAAGAATTTAAACAAATTTCCCAAAATTTGACATTTTAAAAATGTTTGGACTTATTCCGACACAGCTGTTCTGTGTTCTGTATTGGTTTTCTGGTCTATGCCAGGCCCCTTGATGTACAGCTAGAAAGACGTACAGTTCAATAAATCAGCTTATATAGTACTTGAACGTCTATTCTAAATATTTATTGTTTAGTGAGACACTGAGTGCCAGGAACTTGGGTAGGAGCTGGGAATTTGTAGAGGCACAAAGGTGGAATCAGACACAGTGCCCACCCTCAAAAAGCCTTTGGCTTCATAGAGGAGACAGACATAGAAACAAATTATTACAACTCAAGGCAGAATGTGATTGGGACTTTCAGACAGGTCCAAACAAAGTATTGTGGGAACACTGATGAAACAATTAAATTCAGCTGCAAGAATTGGGACAGAATTCATGGAGGAAATGACTTATGAGCTGGTTCCTGGAGGTTCAATAGAATTTCAGCAGGGGGGATCACTCAAGGCTAAAGGGAGAACAGCATGGGCAGAGCACGGAGGTGTGAAACTGGATGGCGTATTTGGAGAATTGGTGATCAGTGGTGTATGGAGAGAATTGTGAGAGTTGAGTTTGAAAGAGTCAAGTGGAAATCTAATCAAGTCAAGTGGGCAGTTTTCAATGTGAGTTAGGAGTCTGAGGGGAAAGTCTAAACCACATATTGATTTTCTTTAAAAAGTCAAAATGGTATCATTAAGCATTTTGAAAAACCAAAGCAAAAGTAAGTGCATTTCTGTGCTCAAAGGTTAGGGTTAGTGAGTAACCATAGTAGCAGGATCTCCCTATTCCAGGGGGATAATTCTCTAAGAAGGGGGCTGTTCTAGTTTGCTAGCTGCTGGAATGCAATATACTAGAAATGGAATGGCTTTTAAAAGGGGGAATTTAATAAGTTGCTAGCGTACAGTTCTAAGGCCAAGAAAATGTTCCCTTTACAACAAGTCTATAGAAATATCCAATCAAAGGCATCCAGGGAAAGATACCTTGGTTCAAGAAGGCCAAAGAAGTTCAGGGATTATCTCTCAAGTGAGAAGGCACATGGCGAACATAATCAGGACTTCTCTCTCAGCTGGAAGGGTATGCAGCAAATGTGGCATCATCTGCTAGCTTTCTCTGCTGGCTTCTTTTCGTGAAGCTCCCCAGGAGGCGTTTTCCTTCTTCATCTCCAAAGGTCGCTGGCTGGTGGACTTCTGCTTCTCATGGCTACATTGTTCTGCTCTGCTCTCTCAGAATCTCTTATTCTCTAAAATGTTTCCTCTTTTATAGGACTCCAGTAAACCAATCAAGACCAACCCAAATGTGTGGACACACATCTCCCCTAATCCAGTTTAACAACCACTCTTGATTGGGATACGTCTCCAGGGACATGATCTAATTACAGATTCAAACATACAGTATTGAATAGGGATTATTCTGCCTTTATGAAATGGGATTTAGATTAAAACATGGCTTTTCTAGGGGACATACATCCTTTCAAGCCAGCACAGGAGCTATAACTTTGCTGGATGGCATCATGAGAGTTTGCATCACATGTCAATTGGAGCTCCCACCCCAACCTCTCCATATTAGGGTTCTCTCTAATGTGTCCTGGGACATACGTCCCGAGACTCTTGTTCTATGGTGGTGCCTTGACTTTTGTCCTGTCTGCAGCTCTGAGAAGTTGGCCAGGGGAAGGGTATGTGCCATGTGAGTGTGCGATAGGATTTATGTTGGCCCTCCAGCTGGCTTAGTGCGACCCACACCAGGCAGCTCGAGGTCTTGGGGGAAATTCTGGCATTGGGGCTAATAAAAGCTATTGGAGGAAGTAGTGTGAGTCCTCATGAAAAAAGGGTCCCCAACTAAAATAGTATCTGATTAGAGGACACAATGGCAATGTCCTGTCCACCTCCAAATAGTAAAAATAACACTACCATTTGATTGCATGCTTAACTTTGTGCCGTTCCCTCTTCTGTGATATATATATTAAATCCTCAGTAACTCCATGAGGTAGTCCATAACATTATCCCCATTTTACAGATGCATTTGCTGAATACCTGCCATGTGCCAGGTATCGGTGCATTTACTTATCACACATTAGTACTCATCCTTATAAAATCCTTTCAAGCTTAGCGGTATTTTAGTTTTACCGAGGAGGAAACCAAGGTCCAGAGAGGGGAAGTAACTTGCCAATCACCACAAATCTAGTTGGCTGCAGAGATGGAATTTGAGCCCAGATCTGACTCCACAGCCTGTGTTCTTTCCACTGGTCAGCCCCAAGAAGCAATGAGTACCCCAAGACAGTGGGACAGATCTAGTAGAAAATGAGCAGTTGAGGATGGGAAAATGGGAGGCAGTGACACAGTCGGGTAATCAAGTAAACATAACGTAGACCCCTTCCCAAAAAGACCCTGAGGTTTTAGGGACAGGCTGCATTCCCTTGTCAAGTCATTTATTCCACGTGTATTTATTTAAACATCTGTGAGCCAGGTTTCTTGATGAGACAATATTCAGAACCCAGCATCTGCTCTTTGGGGGTCCAAAATTAAATTAAGAGGCAAGATATTCATATATTGTCTACATCAGGAAACAGAATGACCTAGGTATTATACAATGCAATGGCATGAGTTCTTGCTGAGGGATGGATGTGGGAAAGCACAAGATGCAATACTAATAATTTATGGGTTTTGAAGCTATCTTGGGGCCTTGATATATTCCTCCCCTCCCTTTTCCAGTGTCTCTCTCTTCTTAGACAAATACTGCCACAACCACCCACCAACAGGCTTCATTCATCAACACTAGTGGCTGGGAAGTAAGGGGACCTAGAAGAAAAGGTTGACAGGTGAGGGAACAAGCAATTCATTTGTAGTTACAGAATGAGAAAATTAATTGATCATAAATTCCAAGTAATTGCTTTCTTCCCCTATTTTATCATGAATAAAGGTCCTGTTTGCATTTTGAATGTAACAGGTCATAGTACAGAATGGAATAAACAGGCAGGTCAAATCCTTTTGTTTTTGTAAAGATGTGAGAATGGGAAGTTTGTCTGACCCATACACAGACTCACCAAGGGACAAAAACCTTTCTCATTGTGTGGGAACACACAGGTACTTGATGCTTCCTGCTGCATTGAAAAAAAGAGATTCAATTAAAATAATTAGTAATGACTCATTTTAAGTACCAGATGCTTCCAAATGCTTATTATTTTGCCTCTGAGAAGTTCATAGATTTGAAAGATGATTCTGCGGTGAATTAATATTATCCCCAACAGAGTTCTCTTCTGGACACCATTATGCAAGTACCCATGGACGGCCTTGAGGGGAAGACCTGGGGAGAGCATAGCTTACTAAGAGCGAATTTCCTAGCTCTACCTTTGGATCTCGTTGGCTAAAGCATCTGTTGCCTTTTAAAGCATCATTTTTCTCAATTTATTTCCATTGCCCTGTACTACAAGGTCCAGTGCACCTGTCTTGTACTGGAAAGGAAGTATCTAAGTGAGAACAAAATGAGGACAATTGACTCATTCCATGTTTGTGTGAGATTGGAGTATAATTGTTCTTCCCACTGTGTTAGAGGGGGGAAAAGGCAACCACATGGGAAAAGAGTGTTAAATTGTACCTTGTGTCCATATCCACTCCCCTTAAATCACCCCAAGTAATGCCAGGTTCTTATTTAGAAGTGAGTTTCTCAGAGAGCCTGCGTTCTGAACAGTGACTGGGAGATCTGCTAGTGAGGCCATACAGGTCATGGCCCTGGGCCCCCATTTCAAAACTGCATGGATGCAACAGCAAAGGGTCAGGGTTCCAGAAGATACCATTTTGAATAAGACGTGATTCCAACGTTACAAGAAGTTTCAGACATTAATGATCCCATGGCACTTAATAAAGGAGTGTTTGCTCTGACCTCTTTGGCCGAAGTTCACATCTGGTAATTGCATCTGTTGACGCTGGCTTTCCTTGCTCTTTCAGCTGCATACACTATTGCCTCTCCCGCATCCTGTCTTAGACTGTTGTATAGTGTTGCTATGTGCTATTAAACAGCAACTGCATTTCACCCAGCAGGGAATGTACGTGAAAACCCTTGGGTAGGAGTGATACTATAGAAATGTGGGATCAACAGCATTTTTTTCTTTTGTGAACCAGGAAGTGTAAGTGTAGGAAACAAATCCAAACACTGTTCAGAATTATTGTTCCTGTGTACAGCAGAGTAAGCAATAACCATATATATGCAAAGCCAGGTATGCCAAGGGTCAATAAGACCCCAAAGAGATAGGAAAATGAAAACAGAATGTTTTTTTAAGTAATTTTGGGATGTGGGCTACAAGTTCAGAATAACATATGATGAATTTTGGAGTCTTCTGGATCTTGGCAGTTTTCAGAGTACTCTTTATATACACAAATACATTAACTTCCCATAACCCTCTAAGGTAGGTATTACTGTTATCCTAATTGTTGTAGCATTGTAAATTTAAGGTTTAGTGAAGTTCAGAAATCTGCCTAAGATCATACTTCTAATAAATGTAGGAACAAAGGGGATACACACCCAGGTCTTCTAGTCTTCATTCTTTGTGCCACATCATACTGGATGAGTGGGTTGGTTGTAGTTGGATGAATGGAACATGGGCCTAGCATCACTTCTTAGGTACATTTTAAACACTCAGTTACTAGAATTTCTTGGACATTCTGGAAAGCCAAGTTTTTTATTGTTGTTTTGCTTTGTTTTGTTTTATGGATACCTGAAGTTTAGGACCAAAATTTAAAAGTGTTAACTGTTTTTAAAAAATAGAAGCCTTTCTAAAATAACACTGCCCTACCTTGTCATGTGATTGCATTGTACTGCAGATAGAGATGCTTTCACTTGCCACTTCAGTGTGTCAAAGACTGTTGGGGTACTTCTGACTTTGGCTTTGTCCCAGAGGCCTCAAGGCCTCATAGCATAATTCATAAGTGCTCTCTAACTCATGATATGACTTAAACAAGTGCTCTCTAGCTGGTTCATTTTCACTTGCTGGTCACTCCTGTGTTGCTGAATAAATAAATGATATTTTGCATGAATAAAAGGGTAAGTATATATTGAAAATAGCTAATTCTACAAAACAAGTTGCTCACTCATCTGATGGGATCATTCTGTTCCAATATAAATAAACTGTTATTGAATATTGGCTGTGGGAAGCTATCAGTGTGGAATTAGGTGCAAGGTAGAGAGAAGAGCCCAACAATACTACAGAAGAAAGAAATATATACAGAGAAAAGAAACATAGTTCAAGGGAGATAGGGGAAAATGACAGCAAATACTGAGAAAGAGAGATATCGGGATGAAGCAGAAATGTCAGAAGAGTAGGAACTGAGTGGCAATTTTAACTTTTTGAAGTTGATGTGTCCTCTGGCATGATTGTAGGTGCTTGAATGCCAAGATAGGGAAGGAGTCTGGTAAGATATTGAGTTTTGACTCCAAGGATTGACACTTTTAGCCAAACTTGAGTTCCCCAGGGAATGTCTTACTGCTTGTCACAGTAGATGCCATAATCTCTCCCTTTTTGCAAAGATGTCTTTAAACTACTCTATTAAGGAATAATTTATATTGCATAAAATTGATTTCGTAAGTATACAGTAGTCTGATGAGTTTTAGTAAATGTATAAATTTATACAACCTTCACCACAGTCCAGTTTTGAAACATCTCCATCACCCCAATAAGTTTCCCCATGCCCATTTGCAGTCCTCATTCCCACCCCCAACCTCTGGCAACCGCTAATGTATTTTCCGTCCCTATAGATTTACCTTTTCTGAATATCGTATAAATGGAATTAAATGAGATGTGGTCTTTTGCATCTGTCTTCTTTCACTTAGCATAATGGTTTTTGAGGTTCATCTATGTAGGAGTCTCCATCAATGCTTCATTTCTTTTCATTCTCGACTGGTATTCCATTGTATAGATATGCCATTTTTTGTTTGTCCATTCACCAGTTGATGGACATTTGGATTGTTTACAGATTTGAACTATTATGAATAATGCTGCTACGGACATTTGCATACAAGTCTTTGTGTGGACATATGTTTTTATTTCTCTTGGGTAGATACCTAGGAGTGGAATTGCTCAGTCATCTCATAAATATTATACTTAATATTTTAAGAAATTGTCAGACTGTTTCCCAAAGTATACCATTTTACTCCCCAACTAGCAATGTTTGAGGATTCAACTTTTTCCCCATCTTATCCAACGCTTTTTATTGTCATTCCTTGATTATAGCATTTCCAGTTGGTGTCTCATGGTATCTCATTGTGGCTTTAATTTGCATTTCTGTAATGACTCACGAATTTGAGCATCTTTTCATGTGCTTATTGGAAATTGGCAAATCTTCTTTGATGAAATGTCTATTTAAATCTTTTTCCACAGATATAATTTAAATAAGGGGAGAGAAATCACAGAGTGGCATGGTCTAGTAGGCTTGAACCTTGAAAGGATTAGACTATAGCTCTTGACCCAGAGTAATCCTCTCTCAGAGCTTGCTAGGAGCAATTCAACAGTGAGCAACCATTTATTGCTTACCTACTATGTGCTATGTCCTATACTCAGTGCCGAAACAGACAAAAATCTCTCTCTCTCTCCAGGGAGCTTATATTCAATTGGAAAAAAGTTGACCATGCCAGAAGATTTATGTACACCCCCCTCCAAAGTATGAATTAGTTTTTGTTTTTCTGTAGTGGGGGGGGGGGTTCTTTTCTTGTTTTGAATGAGTAAATGACTGAAATGGCTCATAGTCATTCACTGGGCTAAACAGAATTAATGAGGACGCTGATAATCTTCTAAGTGCAATAGGTCTAGAGTTTCTCTGCTGAAGAGCAGAGGTAAAGTCACCTTGAAGTGCTTTGGGTGAAGAATAGGCTGAGCCCCCAATCCTGGGGTTTGTTCATATGAAACTTAACCATGCAAAGGATAGGTCAAGCCTTCTTAAAATTAGGCCTAAGAGTCACCCCAAGAGAACGTCTTCTGTTGCTCAGATGTGGCCTCTCTCTCTCAGCCAACATGACAAACAAACTCACCACCCTCCCCCTCTCTATGTGGGTCATGACTCCCAGGGGTGTGGACCTTCCTGGCAACTTGGGACAGAAATCATACAATGAGCTGGGACTCAGCATCAAGGGATTGAGAAATCCTTCTTGACCAAAAGGGGGAAGAGCAAAATGAGACAAAATAAAGTGTAAAATGGCTGAGAGATTCCAAACAGAGTCGAGAGGTTATCCTGGAGGTTATTCTTATGCATTAAATAGATATCACCTTTTCAGTTAAGATGTAATGGAGAGGCTGGAGGGAACTGCCTGAAAATGTATAGCTGTGTTCCAATAGACATGTTTCTTGAAGATGATTGTAGAATGATATAGCTTTCACAATGTAACTGTGTAGTTGTGAAAACCTTGTGTCTGATGCTTCTATTATCTACCTTATGGACAGATGAGTAATACATATGATTTAAAAATAAATACATAATAGGGGGAACGAATGTTAAAATAAATTTAGCAGATTGAAATGCTAGTGATCAATGAAAAAGAGGAGTAAGGAGTATGGTATGTATGAATTTTTTTGTTTTCCTTTTATTTCTTTTTCTGAATTGATGCAAATGTTCTAAGAAATGATCATGATGATGAATACACAACTATGTGATGATATTGTGTATAACTGATTATATATGTAGAATGGAATGATTGTGTGTTAAGAATGTTTGTGTTTATTTGTTGTTATATTTTTTAAATATTAATAAATAAATAAAAATGCAGATATGGGAACCAAAAAAAAGTGCTTTGGGCGAGATGTTCCCAAGTGCTTTCATGAGTACCATCTCGTTGAACCCTCACAGTTGCTTTAAAGGTGGGTACTTTTATTATAGTCTTGTGTACAGGTGAGACTCTGATAAGGTGAGTGACTTGTACGAAGGTAGTCAGTTGACAAATTGGAAGAGCTGAATCTTGACTCCCAGTCTAACTTCAAATCCTCTCCTCTTTCCTCTATAGCAGGCAGTCATATATATATTTTTAAACATGGGCAGGCACCAGGAGTCAAACTCAGGTCTCCAGTTGGCAGGCGAGAACTCTGCCACTGAGCCACCATCACACTGCCCAGGCAGTCACATTTTAAAGCCCAAGCCAGCACCTTCAGGATATTACATGTGAGAATGACTGCTGGGCAGACTTTCAGGAAACGTTTCCTCCCTTACCTGATTGAATGGCTTTGCCCATTTTCCTTCAACCCAGATGTCTGAGTCTGTGTACTATGGACAACCTGATTGTAATCTGGAAACAATGAGTTACTCAGAACATCTGTTGAAAGGAGGAAATCTAATAGATGAAATGGCGTATTCTGATTGGAGAATATTTTCGGAACAAATCAGTTTACATAAAACCAAGCAAACAATGTTTAATTGACAAAATGCTAAGTTGTAGGTCACAATATTGTAAACATAATTCAATGGACAATCAACAGTACTAATGTATTTATAACTGGGGAAATGAATTTTTTATTTATTATATTCAGTGTCCTCTAAGGTTTTAAGAAAATGTATGTTGGTAGGGGGTGGGCAGAAAGGGAAACAGTTCTGTGTCATTCAGGGGCACATTTTAAAATATTTTCTCTGTTTGTCCTCATAAACCATTGAAAATGCACGGGAATTTCAGTATTTTAATATCCATGTGAAGATTCCCAAACTGCTTCTCATATCGGATATAATATGCACATGCACACACATCCTTTGTTAGGTGATACGCCTTCGTTTGGGTGGGAAAATATGGTTATTACTATTGCAGCATGCAGGAGAAATATAAAAGCCCATCCCTTCCCCTAAAAAGCTTACGAGTTATAGAGCATTCAAGCTTAGCACATAGAACTATCAGAAAAGAATATAAGGCAGAACATAAGCAACTGCTAAATTGAGCAGAAGAATGATAAGCATTGGAGAAGGAAGAGATCACTAGAAGTTGAGTATTATTGCTAAAGCAACTCACAAAATAGTGAACACTATTATCTACTGTGTATCTATCCAACATCTATTTATATCTATCTATCTTAAACTTTTAAAATTGCATAATTTATAATCATTTGGAAATTACAGATAAGCAAAAATAAATTAATCAACCCCTAATCCTACCACCCAGAAATAATCGCTGTTGGGCATAAATTCATTGTATTTTTTGTTGCTTTTAAAATAGTAAATGCTAGTTGCTCTTAAATAAACAAAAACTCTTCTATCCTGAAAAGCAATCATTATCACTTATTCACCCTGGCAGTGTATCCTAAAGAGTGTGCCACGAAACTTTTATCAGTGTTATTTTAAAAAGGGTTCCATGTACTCAAATAAGGAAACAGTGGAGTAAAAAAAATTAATTTAGTTTGTTTACAGCAGGATTTATCAGAACCTTTAATGTACTAATGTTCATTATAACTCTCTAAGAGGAGACATGGTGTAATGTGTTTTTCCAACCATTTAAATATGCATATCATTTTGCAATATATTATGGTACTAGGGATGTGCATTAAGGAATACACTATAGGAAATATTACTACTAAGTGTCAGTGATTTAATGTCTTACCTCTCCAACAGACATTTGATTTCAAGAGGACACCTGGGGTGATCAACGTTTATCCCAAAGGAATGTGTCTCTAGAGATAGAATTTCAAGTGCTGCAAGTGCCTAGGAAGGAAAAGAGCTGAGGGCACAGGGCCACCCAGCACCTCTCAGATCTCTGCTTGTCAACAGCCAACTGTTCTGCCTGCTTGCAAGATCATCCTTGCATTTTGGCAACTGAGAGAGGAGGGCATCAAATTTAGAAACTACTCTTAGGAGGGAACAGTCTTCAGTATCTGCTTATAGAGTTTCATGTTTTCATTAAGGCATTCAGCTATTCCAGTACAGATAGCAGGCATTTCCAAGCAGGAGCTTTAATGCTGTGCTGGAAGCTTTGGATGGGCAAAATTCAGGACGAAGGGAAGATAATTCTCTGGGTTGAATATCTTTGTATGTAATTCAAAATGAGACATTGCTAGTAGGTTTAAATGTACTGTAGTTGAGTTAAAGGAGGATGTCATGGTTAAAAGCCAAGAATTTCCTCTAGGAGCAGGTGAAAACACAGCTGACATTCACAATTGTTTTTCTAACTGTTTAAAATGACTTTTCCAGACCTTTTCCATGTACGCATTATATTAACATTTGATTAGCAATTATTCCTTACTCTGTTGAAGCTGAAATTAGAATCAGGTTTTCTTACATTGCCACAAAAAAACAAGCCCCAAATAACTCAACTCTCACAACGAATCATTCCAAAATAATTTCCCCTTTAACCCTCCTTTGCAGTCTCAAAAATATCAAAGCCTGTTACAGCTGGGAAAGACTTATTGCTCATGTGGTCCAGCTCCTTTCTTATACAGATGGGGAAATCAAGACCCAGGAAGAGGAAGAGAACCCACTCCCCCAGACCCAAAGTGAAGCAGAACTGAGAACACCTGACTAATTGTCCAGTGCTGTTTCAATACATTCTGCTCACTCATTAGATGACCCATGGGGCCTAATGTATCTATAACTGCAGGTCAATTTTGTATTTAATTTATTGCACAAGCAAATAATAGGGGTTTTTTGAATGCCAAGATATGATTTCTCATTGGTAATTCAATTTGTAGACTGAGCATGAAATTTAAAACAGTATATGAGAATATACAGCCAACTATAATGTCACATTTTGCTGTATGTGTAAATATACAGCAATTAGGTCAAATTTGTCCTCTGGAATTACTTGGTGGCTTTGATTTGTGTGGATGCTCATAGCAGATTATTCGGATTCAGAAGGAAATTTTTATTATGAATTATCTTGTTTTATAGGCACGCTATATGATGTACTCTATTTGTACCTGATACACAGACTGGGTAGCTAAATTAAACTAGAAAATAATTGACTTGATAAAGAGTCACTAGATTATAACAGCGATAAAACATTTTCCTTAAAAAATAAGACTTCAATAATGTTCATATTTACCTGCTAATTAACATACATGTGTATGTATTTAAGGCCGTATACCATTAACCAGCTTTATATCCATCAACAATCAAACAATTCAGGTGAGATTATTTAACAGCTCTCTCAGTTAGCTTGGGGATGTAATGCTTTTGATGGTCTCTCCTGAGAAGCCGTGTGCTGAATTAATGACCCCATTGTTTTGTGAATGCAAATATTGAAATAAGTTCAGTCTAGTTTTAGATAGCTAAACTTGCTCTATATAAGGGCTTCCCCAAAAAGGTTGTAAACAATAGTAACAACAAAATAAGGGTGGATTTAAGGAATGTTAAAAAAGCGTAAACCATGTATACTAAAAGTCAAACTGTCTAGGCCATATTTCCCCTGTCTTAGACTCCAGGTTCCTCGTGTGATTGATTAATGTCAAAGAGGTCATGGGGCACACAGAAAGCCTAATACGCAGCTATTTTGTAAAGACTTGGTAACTGCATTGCTTACAGTACTTGGTAAATACAGTACTTGCTGTAATTATGTGCAGTAAAGCACTTGTAATAAGTGCTCTGTAAATGCAGTACTTGGAATAAGCACCAGACTCCTGTAGCCAATATCCACATAGAGCATTACAGCTTACACGGCCCAGGGAGGCAGTCTTCATATCTCCATAGAGGGACTGCCCACAAAGTCATTTGTTTGTTTTCTTTACTTATTTAGAATGGGTTTGGGGCTTACGTTTTTTTCTCTTCTTTGGAAAATAAGCCCCAGAACATTTTATGAGGTCCTAAGATACCTGTGGAGTAAAATAGATAAACCTTTGAGTCATCTAACCAGGTTTAGAAGTAGGCCTTTTTTTTTTTGTATATATGTTATATTGCACAATTTTAAAAAAAGGCTAAAAAAAGAAAAAAGCTTGCAGGGAGTGCAAGTTCAGCGGTAGACTTCTTGCCTGCCATGCAGGAGACCTGAGTTCGATTCTTGGCCCATGCACTTCCCAAACAAACAGAAGAAACCAACGAAAACAAACAGGCAAACAAAAAAAATTCAACAAATGGTGCTGCAATAACGGGATACTCACATGGAAAAAAAATGAAATGTGACCCTGCCATACAGCATAAAAATAAAAATAAAAAAGCCTGGTAAAGGAAAATAAAAAGTTAGGAGCATGGATTTTATCCTGAAAACTTGAGGTAGACTTAAGGCTATGGGATACAGTACATTTCTGCACATTAGGAGAGAAGAGATACTGTGGAGGCACCAGCATTTTATGGTGAACTTTAGGCTGAAAATATCTGTTCACTTATTTATTTGTTTATTTATCAAGCATTTATTTGTTAAGCACTTATTATATACTTAGTATTGGGTGTGCAGGCATGAACAGGATAGGGGGCTTACCGTCTAAAAGAATATAGCCCGATGGCCTACGTAGGTGGCTATGGCTGAAATCAGATTAAAAATCCAAAATATGGGTGCACAGGTGGTTCAGTGGTAGACTGCATGCCTTCCATGCAGAGACCTGGGTTCGATTCCTGGACCATGCACCACCACCACCAAAAAAAAAAGAAACGTATATGTATATATATATATATATATATATATATATGTAGACCATAGACCTTTGGTGAATTACTTATCAGAATGCTAGAAACATTAGTTTAGAGGAAAGAGTATAGCTATGTTCCAAAAGCAGTGGACATTGGTATTTCTTTTGTAAGATGAAGCTTGGAATATGATGGAAATTTCAGAAATGTAACAACCTCATATTCCAGGTTTTCAGCCTGATAGCAAGAGACTCATTCACACAGCCCCTATTCCTATTAACAAGAGTACATTTAATTCGCCCAGGAAAGCCTGACCTTCCAAAATTTCATTCATGGTCTTAAAATCATTTAGATTTTCTACCCCAAGAATTGAGCTAAATGAGATCTATTTACTAGACTCTTATTTCCTATGCCTCTTCATATGCTTATCTTGATAGGGACTTGCCATATCAGAACTAGCAACATTGCTTCTTGTTGATGATTCTTCTTGCATAATTCACTTTTAATGGGCTGAATGAGTATTAAAAGCAAGTCTGTGCAAGTATTATTGTGGGAAATTGACATAACTGATGTGCTAGCATAGTGTTATCAGGTAAGTTGCAAGACAAAATAAAATAAAATTTCTTTAAAATTATCCCAAATTTCTGTTTCTATGGATTTGCCTATTCTGGACATTTCCTATAAATGCCGTCATACACCATGTAGCCTTTTGTGACTGATGTGAAAAAAGCAGCATGTTCATCAGTAAGTCATTTCTTTTTAGGAACAAACAACATTCCATTGTGTGGATAGTACATATTTGTTTATCCATTGATCAGTTAATGGAAATTAGGGTTGTTCCCACTTTTTGACTATTATGAATAATATTGCTATGGACATTCATGGATAAATTTTTGTCTAGACATATGTTTTCAGTTCTCCTGGGTAGACACCTGGGAGTGGAAAGGCTGAATCATATGATAACTGTATTTTTAATTTATTGAAGAAACACCAAACAGTTTTCCACAGGGGTTGCACTATTTTACAGTTCCATCAGCAATGTATGAGGGTTCTACTTTCTCAACCTCATGGCCCACAGTTGTTATTTTCGCTTTATTATTATTATTATTATTATTATTATTATTATTATTTCCTAGTGGATGAGAAGGGTATATCACATTGTGGTTTTGATTTTCATGTGTGTAATGACTCATTATATTGAGCATCTTTTTTCCTGTGCTTATTGGTCATTATATCTTCTTTGGAAAAATGTCTAATTCAGATCTTTTGCCTATTTCTAAAATTTGGTTATTTGGCTTTTTTTTTTTTTTTTTTTTTTGAGTTGTAAGAGTTCTTTATGTATTCTGGATACAAGACCCTTATCACATCTATGGTTTGCAAAATTTTTTTCCCATGTTGTGGGTTTTTACTTTCTTGCTCATGTCTTATGATACACAAAAGTTTTTTTTAATTTTAATTTTTTTAATTTTGATGAAGTCCAGTTTACGTATTTTTTCTTTTGTGGCATATTTAGTTTAACACAAATTTGAAAATATTCATTGCTATATTTTCTTCTGAGAGTTTAATAGTTTTAGCTCTTACAATTTTGTCTTTGGTCCATTTTGAGTTCATGTTTGTATATGGTGTGAAGTAGGGATCCAACTTTTCCATGTAGATATCCAATCTTCCCAGGACCGTTTGTTGAAAAGACTGTTCTTTCCCCGTTGAATTGCACCCTTGTTGTGAAAATCTACTGCTTATCAATGTATGGAAACAATGATTTATGGACTCTCAATTTTGTTTTATTAATTTATAAACCTATCCTTTTATGCTAGGTCCACAGTCTCTTGATTATTGTAGCTTTGTGGTAAGTTTTGAATTGGGGAACTGTAAGGCCTCCAACTTTGCTCTTTACAAGACTGTTTTGGCTATTCTGGGGTGCAATTCCATCTGAGTTTTAGTATCCAATTGATAATTTCTGGGGGGAAAAAGCAGTTGGAATTTTGATGAGGATTGCATTGAATCTGTAGTTCAATTTTGGAGAATATTGCCATCTTAATATTAATTCTTCCAATCAATCAATATGGTATGTCTTCATCTATTTAGGTTTTTTCTCCTTTCAGTGATGTTTTGTACTTTTCAGTGTACAAGTCTCCCACTTCATTTGTTAAATTAATTCCAAAGTACTACTCTATTTGTTGCTATTGTGAATGAAATCATTCTCTTAATTTCATTTTTGGAGTGTTCATTGGGCAATTGATTTTTTATATCAATTTTGTATCCTACAATCTTTTTTTTTTAATCCTACAATCTTGCTGAAGTAATTTATTAGCTCCAAGAGTTTTCTTCTGAATGCCTTAGAATTTTCTATATACAAAGTCATGTAATCCTTTATTATGGGTAGTTTTACTTTTTCCTCTCCAATCTGGATGCCCCCTTTTATTTCCTTTTCTTACCTAGTTCATCTGGCTAGAATCTCAGTACAATGTTGAATAGAAGTGTTATACACAGACATCCTTTTGTCATGTTCCTCATTTTAGCAAGAAAGTTTTAAGTCTTTTCTCATTAAATACAATGGTAGCTGAGGGTTGTTAAGTACCGTTTTATAATGGTAGTTTGTTCTTTATCATGAAAAGCTTTTGGATTTTGGCAAATTCTTTTTCTGCATCTACTGAGATGATCATGTGGTTTTCGTCCTTTATTCTATTATCATGGAGCACAGTTTTAGTTTCCTGGGCTACTTAAGTAAATACCATGAAATGGGTTGAGTTAAACAATGGGAATTCATTTGCTTATGGTTTTGAGGCTAAAAGAAAAATCCAAATCAAGGCCTCATCAAAGTGATTTCTTTCCAAACACTAGTGTTCCGGAACTGGCTACCAACAATCATTGGTCCTGGACTCCTCTGTCACATGGTAGTACACATGATGGCCTCTTCTCTGGCCTCTCCCTTATCTTCTGGTTCCATTGAATTTCAGCTTCTCGCTTCTGTTGCTCTTTCTCTCTCAGTCTGATTTTCATTCCATTTACGAAGGACTCCAGTAACAGGATTAAGACCCACCCTGATTGGGCTGGGCCACACCTTAACTGAAGGAACCTCATCAAAATGTCCTATTTAGAATGAGTTCACACCCACAGGAATGGATTCAATTTAAGAATCTGTTTCTCTGGAGTATACACAGCTTCAAACCACCACATGTACACTGATTGATTTTCATATGTTCAATCATCCTTGCAATTCTGGGATAAATAATACACGGTCATGGTGTATAATCCATTTCATATGTTGTTTGATTCTGTTTGCTAGGTATTTTCTCAAGAATCTTTGCCTTCATAATCATAAAATATATTGTTCTGTCATGTTCTTGTGGTGTCTTCATCTGGCTTTGGTATCAGGGTAATGCTGGCCTCATAGAAGGAGTTAGGAAGTGTTCCCTCCTCCTCTATTTGTTGCAAGAGTTTTTTAAAAAATTGGTATTAATTTCTCTTTAAATGTTTGGTACAATTCACCAGTGAGCCATCTGGTCCTGGGCTTTTTCTTTGTGGCAATCTTTTTGGTTACTAATTCAGTCTTTTACTTATTGTAGAGCTATTCAGATGTTCTATTTCATCTTGAGTCAGTTTTGGTAATTTTTGTCTTTCTTAGATTTTGTCCATAACATCTAAGATATGTAATGTCTTGACATATAATATTCATAGTATTCCCTGATGGTCTTTTTAATTTCTGTAAGGTCAATAATGTCCCCTCTTCCATTCTTGATTTTAGTAATTGGAGGATTCTCTCTTTTTTCCTTCGTCACTTTGGCTAAAGTTTTATCAGTTTTGTTGATCTTTTCAAATAATCAACTTTTGATTTTATTGATTTTTATGTTTTTGTAAAATTCTCTTTCATTAATTTTCACTCTAATCATTTTTCTTTCTTTCTTTCTCCTTGCTTCGGATAATGGCTTTTATTTCTAGTTTCTTTTTTTCTTCTTTTTCCCCTTGGGGATGGTGGTGGTGGCGTGGGTAAACGGGCTGGGAATCAAATCCGGGTCTCCCTCATGGCAGGCAAGCATTCTGCCACTGAACTTCCCACACCTGTATTCCTAGTTTCTTAATGTGCAAAGTTAGGTTATAGATTTTTTTTTTTGAGATCTTTCTTATCTTTTAATATAGCTGTTTACAGGTATAAATTTCCCTCGGAGCACTGCTTTCAGTGCATTTCATAAGTTATGATATGTTGTGTCTTCATTTTCACTCATTTCAATATATTTTTTGATTTCCATTATGATTTCTTCTTTGACTAATTGGTTACTTAGTAGTGTGTTGTATAATTTCCACATATCTGTGAATTTCCCAAATTTCCTTTGTTATTGATTTCTGATTTCATTTCATTGTCATCTGAGAACATACTTTAATGATTTCAAATCTTTTAAATTTATAGAAATTTGTTTTATGGTCTGGCATATGGAATATCTGAGGGAATGTTCCATGTGCTTTTCTTTTTAAAATTTTTTGTTGCTATGTATTATATATTTACATACCATGTAATCATCCAAAGTGTACAACCAGTGGTTCACAATATCATCATATAGCTGTGCGTTTATCATCACAATCCATGTGCTTTTAAGAATTTTTATTCTGCTGTTGTTGTTTGGAGTCATCTATACTAATATGTTAGGTCTAGCTGTTCTGTACTTTTGTGTAAGTCTTCTATTTCTTGTTGATCTTCTGTCTAGTTGTTCAATGCTTTATTGAAAATGGGTTACTGAAGTCTTCAGCCATTATTTCTGAATTGTCTATTTCTCCTCTCAGTGCTTTTAGTTTTTGTTTCATGTATTTTGGGTCTCTGTTGTTAGGTGTGTATATGTTTATAGTTGTTAATTCTTGATATATTGACACTTTTATCATTATAATATGGCTTTCTGTGTCTATAGTAACATTTTTTGTCTTAAAATCTATTTTGCATGATATTAGTATAGCTATCCAGCCCTATTTTGGGCTATTTTCGTGGTATAACTTTTTCCAACCATTTACTTTCCATCTAACTTTTGTCTATGGATGTGAAGTGTATCTTTTGTAGACAGCACATAATTGGATCACTTTTTTTCTCCATTCTGCAAATGTTTGCTTTAGATTGGAGTGTTTATTTAATTTACATTTGATATCATACATGTCATTTTGCTATTTTTATATGTCATGTCTTTTTATTCCTTTAAATTTCCATTACTGTTTTCTTTTGTGTTAGATATTTTCTAGCTTACATTTTAATTCCATTGTCATTTCATTTACTGTATTTTGTTAAAGTTATTTTCTGGGTGGTTACTTTAGGGATGACCATTAACATCTTAATTTTTAACAATCTACTTCAGGCTAATACTAATTTAATTTCAATAAATTGGAAAATCTTTGTTCCTATATTATAACTCCATTCATTCTCGTTCCTTTGTGCTATGTCATATAAATTGGATTTTTATACATTATAATCCCATCTACAAGTGTATAATTATTGTTTTATTCAATTGTCTTTTAAAATTAATAGGAAGAGAGGCCTGGAGAGAAGGCCAGCAGAGATCACCCTGTGCCTTCCCGTGTGAGAAAGAACGTCAGTTGAAAGTTAGCTGCCTTTCCTCTGAAGAACTAATGAAATAAATCCCCTTTTATTAAAAGCCAAAAATTTTTTTTATAAAATAACGTTAATAGGAAGAAAATTTCACAAGCCAAAAAAATACAATAATACTTGCTTTTATATTTATCTATGAAGTTACCTTTATTGGTGTTCTTTGTTTCTTCATATGGCTTTGAGATACTGTATAGTGTCACTTCATTTTGGCCTGAAGGACACCTTGTTTAGCATGTCTTGTAGAACAGGTCTCTTAGCAATGGGATTGCTCAGCTTTTGTTTATATGGACTGTCTTAATTTCCACTTCATTTTTGAATGATAATTTGAGGATTATTTGAATGTGATGAGTCCCTTCTCTCCTACTGCTTTCAATATTCTCCCTTTGGCTTTGGCTTTGACTTTTCTTTCTTTGGCGGGGGGGTATGGTCCAGGAATCGAACCCGGGTCTGCCACATGGAAGGCGGGCATTCTAACCACTAAACTACCCATGCACCCAGAGTGTTTGACTTTTGACTGTTTGATTATAATGTGTCTTGCTGTAGCGCTCTTTGCATTAATCCTACTTGGAATTTTTTGAGCTTCTTAGATATGTAAACTCATGGCTTTCATCAAATTTGGGAATTTTTCAACTATCTTTTCAAATATTATTTCTGCCCCTTTGTTTCTCTCCTCTCCTTCTGGAACCGTCATTATATGTGAAGTGATATGCTGTATGGTATCTCACAGTTTTCTAAACTTCTGTTCTATTTTATTCACTCTTTTCTCCTTCTGTCTCTCTGACTGGATAATATCATTTGACCTATCTTTAAAATTGCTTTTTCTTTCTTTGGCTTGCTCCAGTTTGCTGTTGAACCTCTCTAGTGAATTTTTCATTTCAATTTTTTAAGGTATCAACTCCAAAATATCTATTTTTTAATTTTCTTCTATTTATTGATATTATCTATTTCATGAGCCATCATTCTAAAACCTTTCCTTAATTCATTAGACATGGTTTCTTTTACTTCTTTGAATATATTTAAAATAGATGACTTAAAGTTATCTTAGTTTCTTGGTTACTAAAACAAATCCCATGCCATATTGGCTCTAACAATAAGAATTTATTGGCTCATGGTTTTAAAGCTTGAAGTCCAAAATCAAGGCATCAACAAAGTGGTGCTTTCTCCCTGAAGACTGTGGTATTCAGGGGGCTGGCTGCTGTGATCCTTGGGTCATTGGCTTTTTCATCACATGGCAACGTAAATGGTGATGTTGTCTACTTTTCACTTCTGGAATCCATTGACTTCCAGCTTCTCCTTCCTTTCTTCATGTGGCCTGCTCCATAAGGCCTACAATAATAAGATTAAGACCCATCCTGATTCGTTTGGCCACACCTTAACTAAAAACAACATCTTCAAATCGGTTTATACCCACAGGAATGGAATAATATTAAGAACATGGTTTTCTTGGGTATACATAGTTCAACCTATCACAAAAGTCTTTATCTAGTAAGTCCATGTTTGTGCTTCCTCCAGGACAGTGTCTATCGACTGTTCTTTTTTTTTCATCTACCCAATTTATTTTACCCTTTCTCCCCCTTATTTATTTATTTTCTTATCAATATTTTTTACTCACTGTCCATACCCTGGATATAAGGAGCATCAGACACAAGGTTCTCACAATCACACAGTATTGACTGTTTTTGTTCCTGTGTATGGGCCATAATTCTTTTTTTTTTTTTGAGCTCAAAAATTAATCTTTATTAGTATTATTAGTAGTAGTATTATTATAAAAGAATTGAATCACAATGTGAAGGAATAAGTACATTTTTTATGAGCTAGGTAGTTGTCTTAGATGTTAAATTACATTGTATGGTCTTTCCATCTTCGTCTTCACCTACACTGGGTGAGGTATCTATATTCTTTTCTGTTTCTTTGTTTTGTTTTAACTTTTTTTTATTGTGTAATATAGCATATATACAAAGCAAAGGAAGAAGAAAGCAGTAGTTTTCAAAGCACTCTTCAACAACCAGTTACAGGACAGATCCCAGAGCTTGTCATGGGCTACCATACTAACATCTCAGGTTTTCCCTCCTAGCTGCTCCAGAACATTGGAGGCTATAAGGAATAAACATTTTTTTATCATCACAATCGACATTTTTTTCTGAAAAGTAGTATATATACAAAAAAGCAATAAATTTCAAAGCACAGCACCACAATTATTTGTACAACAGATTTCACAGTTTGACATGGGTTACAATTCCACAATTTTGTTTTTCCTTCTAGCTGCTCTAAGATACTGGAGACTAAAGGAAATATCAATATAATGATTCAGCAGTCATACTCATTTGTTAAATCCTATCTTATGTGTATAACTCCACTATCACCTTTGAACTTTCTCCCACTTTTGAGGGGTATTTGGGCTATGGCCATTCTAACTTTTTACATGAAAGTATTTTTAAACTTTTTATTAAAAGAGTACAAAGAATAGTATAAATTACGCCCATAGTCTCAACCTCTGAATCCAATAATTGTCATTTTTCCATATGTAAAAATATGGCAAATATATATATTAATATTTCAAAGTAATTTGACAAGATCATTTCCAAGTAAATTACAGAGATCATGATGATTTATCTGTAAATACCTCAGTGTGCATCTCTGAAAATCAGGTTATCTACATAACCACAATGTTATTATCATTCCTAAGTAAATGAATAACCCCCTCTATTATCTAATAATTTGTCAATATTTGAATTTCTTCCACTGTCCTCAAAATGTTTTGCATGGTTTATTATTTTTATTTTTTTTAAGGGGCTAGTATTCAACCCAGGATTAAGCATTTTATTTGATGATTATGTCTTATAAGTCTTTTAAACCTAGAACAACCCTCCCCCCACCTCCCTACTCCATCCCCGCTTTTCTTTTTTTGTTTGTTTTTAATTTTTTATTGAGAAAAGTCTTCACACACATACTGTTTGTACTTGGTGCACAATCAATGGCTCACAATATCATCACATAGTTGTATATTCATCACCATAATCATTTCTTAGAACATTTGCATCACTCCAGAAAAAGAAATAAAAAGAAAATACTCATACATAACAATGCCTCTTACCCCACCCTCTCATTGACAACTAGTGTTTCCATCTACCCAGTGTATTTTAACCTTTCCTCCCCTATTATTTATTTATTTATTTATTTTTATGCATTTTTTTTACTCATCTGTCCATACCCTGATTATAAGGAGCATCAGACATAAGGTTTTCACAATCACACAGTCATTGTAAAAGTTATATGTTCATACAATCATCTTTCAGAATCAAGGCTACTGGAACACAGCATGACAGTTTCAGGTGCTTCTCTCTAGCCACTCCAATATACCATAAACTAAAAAGGGGTATCTATATAATGCATAAGAATAATCTCCCATCCCTGCTCATCTTGATTTCCATGATATTGACCTTTGGAAGAGACTAGTCCAATTGCCTTCTAGAATGTCCACATTTTGGATTTGTCTAACTGTGTCCTCTTGGTGTATTTTTTTTTTGTTTTTAACTTTTTTATTGCATAGTATAACATACATACAAACAAAGAAATAAAAAAAAAGCAGTAGTTTTCAAAGTGCTCTTCAACAAGTGGCTATAGGATAGATCCCACAGTTTGTCATGGGCTGCCATACCATCCTCTCAGATTTTTCCTTCTAGCTATTCCAGAATATAGGAGGCTAGTGGGCTTAAATATTTTTTTATCCTCACAATCGACTTCTTTTCCTTCTTTTTTTGTGAAAAATAACACATATACAAAAAAGCTATAAATTTCAAAGCACAGCACCACAATTAGTTGTAGAACAGATTTCAGACTTTGACATGAGTTACAGCCAGAATTTCTTTTGATTCCCTTGTAAAAGTGTCCATTTGCCTAGGAGGAAGTAACATGTATGATTGTGAAATTATTTGGTATTTGTGGACCATTATATTTACAAAAAAAATCCCTCTTATGTTTTATAGTTTCCAAAATACTTATTTGAGTTTATTACATTTGATGCTAAAGACAGCCCTATGATTTTGCCAAGACAAATATTATTTTAATTCCTATTTTACAGATGAGAAAACTGACACTCCTATGCCAAAGCTCTTTCCATCATAGTATTTGTTTTATGCATCTCCCTGTGTTTTCCCTGTGTTTTATGTTTGGCCTGTTGTCAGACAATAATTCCTCTGTGTTGTTTTAGATACAAAGTCAGTTTGGCCTCTTGTTTTTTGTGCTTGATAGTGTTCCAGAGGATTACTAAAATAGGTTTAAATTCATTTAAAGCTCTTGGAACATTTTTATTAAATTCTTTTGGTGAAGCAAACTAAATGAAAGGCTAGTTACATTCACCAAAAGCCATAAATATTTAGATTTCTCTCTGGTGCTTAAGAGAATTTGTTTGGAAAAAGTTCATTTTAACAGTTCAAACCAATAGTTAAGGGCAGGCCATGGTCAGTCAGCAGGCAGAGTTCTTGCCTGTCATGCCGGAGACCTGGGTTTGATTCCCAGTACCGGACCATTCAAAAAAAAAAATTATCAAACCAATAGTTAAATTCTCAGGTTTATTGTTCAGGTTTCATTACTTAAGCTGCTTTTTTCTTTGAATGTTTTGCTTTTTAGAAGACAAAGTCTTTGCCTTATAATATAGGGAATTTGAATTGAATTTCAAATACTGGAAAAGTAGTCTGCTGCCAATTTGGAAAGAGTGGTTAGACATCCAAAGATATCCCCCCCCCACAAAAAGATTCCCTCCACCAATTTGCCTCAGAATTGGTCATTTGCATTGCCAATCCTTCCTTTGGGAAGGTCCTGTTTAAATACACAGCTTACCAAGGAGGATTCATACCTTAAATCATTATTTACCCCTGTTAATAGACAAAGGAACCTAACATTTATTAACAGTCTATCATGTGCTCAGCCACTGTGCTAAATTATTTCCTCATAACCAGCCATATAGGTAGTTTTTATTATCTCGATTAGATAAATGTGGAGACTGATACTTGGAAGGTTTAAGTCACTGAGAGCAAGATTCTGACTGAATTAACTGAGAGGTTTTGAGAGAATGGAGGATTTAGGCATGGAGGAGGCACCCTGGTTAGATGAGGAAATTGGTAGTCTTGGGTATTCAGGAGCTATTTGAAAAAACTAGGTCCTCTGAGAAGAAGCACGTAGAGAAGACCAACCTTGTCCAGTTGAAAATGCTCTTATTTTCCTTATTTCCCTGTCAGCTAGACTGAGCGATGAAAAGTGTTTAAAAATTACAAAGAAGGCAAGTCAGAGTTGTGTGAAATACTAGGCTTGGGTAGTTATTTAACATAGAGCCAAAGAGGGAAATTTCACAAAGCAATATAGTGGATGGGTGTGCTTTCCTAAAAGCAAGTGTACCGTTTTGACCTGTATAAAAGAGCTATTGTCTTAATGATAAAAGTGAAGAAATTATTTTCCCAGTTGTATGCCTACACTAAGAAACAAAAGTTAAACAATGTTGGGTGTGAGGCAGGGATGTGTTTGGGGGAGGAGAAAAACTTGGTTAGCAGCAACAGCAGCCTCCTACAGACCCCTGGGGCCCTCCAGGTTTAGATCACTTGTTGAGGCAGTTAATGTATTTACTTTCCATTAACTAAAGTATCTGCATGTCCTTGAGTACCTAAGTGTATAAATTTGTTGGGCACTCTGTCCCTGATGCTGTAGGTGGTGCATTTATGGCAGAAAGTCTGCACTGTCAACTCACAGATGGTGATGCTGGAATTTAGTTCAAATTGTGGTATCACTACATACAACTTCACTGATGATTACATTGTATATATTCCTGCCTCTTTCCAAAAACATGAAAACACAAGATGTCGACCATCTGAAATGTCGGGGTAGTCCTTAAATATAGTTGCTATTTAAAGATGTATAAATTAAAACCAGCCCACCAAATTTAATCCTGGGGCAGCAACAGAATTGAATCTCCAAGTTAGTTGAAAGTCATCATAATTCAGGAATTCACCATTTATATTAACAAAATTGATCAAATGTTTAAATGTGCATATGTTGAGAGAGTAAGAAACAATAAAATGGAATTATGCTTAATGAACACAACTGCAAGGTTTCAGCATGATTGAGCAAGTCTAAAATGCTTTCAACTGGAGTTACTAGGGAATAGACAGAAATGAGTGGGAGAAAATAAGGAAGTGCTTATGCTTTGGCACATTGATTTATCCACCTTATCAGGTGTCGATGTGATGAGGACTTTTGTTGGTTACAGAAATTGATGATTTGACTGTAGGTACTCCGAATTTTCCTATTCCTCCACTGAGCTAGCTTTATTCCAACACTTTTCCACATCTTCTAAAGAGAAACTCTGTGGACTATACATTTCTAGAGGGCAGGCTCCATGTTCTGTTGTCACCACTTACCCAAGCCAGCCTGGAAGTTGACCACTGCATGCCCCCAAGAGCCCTGTGGCCTCTCCCTATTGTGTGATTTGGCTAAGGGTCCAGGAAGAACAACCTCATTTCCCCACCTTCTGCCCTAAAATTATCTTATGGGTCTCAAGACTCTTGCCTCAAACTCATCTTACCTGCCCTCAACTGATTCACCTGTGATGCTCCTAGGGATCAGACAGCACCAGTATGGTTGAAAAACTCTGTTATCTGTTTGTGTGAGGTAGCTGTTCTCATCTGTAAAATGGAGGTTGGGGGTGGACCTTTCTGACTCATTGACTATTCTAAGTCTGTGACCTTTTCTCTGCCCCCTGTTAATTGTCTTAGTAACATTCTGAATATAATGGTGAGCACTTCTATGTGCTCAGAACATCTAATATCTCCATTTCTCATACTAGATGCCATCCTCTGGGAAGTAAGTATCCTGCTTTCCAACCGTCTCTTTTCCTGTTGTGTCTAGCTAAGGCATCCAAGTTGATTTGTTTTAAGGAAAAAAGTACCATAGCTATATCTAGAAGTATGTTGAACAAACATGATATTCAGAATGTATGAATATTACCTGATATTTTAAATAAAAGGTTGAAAGTTACGGGGCAGGGAAACAGTTGTATATCTAACAAGCTGGTAATTGAATACGACTAAAAGGAATCTCAGAGGATGTTGGAGAAGACCATGTTAGAATTGGTGAGGACATTCTTACCTGCTGAGCTCAGTGAAGAGAAACAAAGAAAGGTGGGACTATAAATGTGTATTGGCTGCGGGCTGTTATAAGCTGCCCTTTTCCTTTCCCACACTTACATTCTTCTATTCCTGCCACTCTGTCACCATCATCTTCACCAAATAGTTTTGTGGGATAAGTTAGGCATCCAGGTAAGACAGCCAGCCAAGCATTTCGGTCCCAAGAGCAAGCAAAATGTGCACATCCCTTCCACCAAAGAAGGCCAATAGCAAAAATAATTCATTGTCATCTCTATCAACATATACCTCACCAAACAACACAGGATTAAGTTCTGTCCAACACTGAATACAGATTGGCTGGACTTAGTTTTATGATGCTCTTCCCAGACTTTGTGGTTACATCGAACATACTTCTTAGGAAAAACAAGAGGCCTGTCTGAGGATTCCTAGGCAGAGCCAATAGGAAAAATGCCTGATGGGTATTGGAATTCAAGAATGAAAAGCAATGATGAGAGAGACCCAGATGGAAATGAAAACTCTATGCTTAAGCAGAGAAGCCAAATTAATCTAAAATATGCTCTCTCAAGGCAAGTCTACAGATAGAGTAAGTAAGTAGAGTGCGAAGGATATTCTAGGCAGATGTTAAGTAGAAATGAATTTGTAAGTATATACAATCAACCCAGCAGAAAACTATACAGTTAGGGGGAAAAAAGTATTAGTATATCAGAGAGCACCCATATGGACATTATTAAAAACAAACATGAGGGGGTGTTATGACAAAGTTGTTACTGATTTCTTGTATTTCCCAGGATTCCTGTTTCTTTACCCACAACAGACAAGTAATTGTCTAAGTGTTTTTCTTCTACTCTGCATTCTGGCTTCTGTAGGTAGTATTTTAAAATGAGTTAAAATACATCTAGGAATATTGAATTCTTTTTTAAAGTACGTACATGCTTTTTTCTTTGTTGTTTAAATATAAACAGAAATGTACCTTTTATAAGAAAAAAAAGAAGTTGAGTAAAAAAAACAAGAAACTCACAAACCTGTTAGTTTCAAAAGTGACATTGCTTGTTTAAAAGTTCTGAAGTTAAGGCTTGTCAACTTTCTCTTAGTTTTGATTTGAGGCATCCCGTAAAGTTATAGTTGCAGAATCCCAAACTAGGCTACGTTTCAAACTTCAGGGCTGTTTAAGATTTAAAATCACAAATGTAAACGGCAGTAGGCGCCACCATGCAAAAGTGAGCTCAAAATGTTCTAAGAAATGATGAATATGCAACTATGTGATGATATTAAGTATTACTGATTATATATGTAGAATAGAATGATATGTTAATGTTTTTGTTTGTTAATTTTTTAAATAAATAAATAATTTTTTTTTTTTAAAGTGAGCTCAGACGTCTCTAAAATACGTTTTCTTTAAAAAGCACATGGCCATTGAATCTTAAGGTTAAATTTTAATATGAAAGATCCTCATGAATTAAATAGTTGATGCAATTTTTAACATTACTTGATTTAAAAGCAACAACAGAAACAAAATTAGCTTTGTAAAACTGACTTTTTCATTTTGTGGGTTTTGAAATCTAGCCCCAGACATATAGTGTTGAGAGATACTTAAAAGGGAGAGTAGGTTTCCAAGAGGTTGATTAAGAGAGCAGGATGGGCCACCTGAATTGAATTTAATGTAAAGCTTTTTAGCCTTGAAAACAGTCTTTGAGTAATAGTACTAATAACTAAAATTTCAATATTTAAAAAGACAAAGCAAAGTTTTGGGTCCATCTGAGGTTCTGCACTCTATGAAAAACTCACTTGGACACTGGAGCCAAAAGCTGATGATTTTCATGTGGGCCACAGTGGCTCAACAGGCAAGAATGCGCGCCTGCCATTTCAGAGGACCCAGGTTCGATTCCTGGTGCCTGCCCATGTAAAAAAAAAAAAAAAAAAAGCTGATGATTTTCATCGGTTAACAGTTGTCAATATTGAACTGTTCCAAGATAGTCAAGTATGTCTCAACACTAGCATGATATGAAAAGGGACAGTGCAGCTGAATGAAAAAGGAATGAAAATCCACTTTGTACGTAAGTTAAAGTCGTAACTGATTCTGTACCATCCTCCCATTTTGTTCTCGAAGATCAAATGCTGCATGTGTAAGTCTGCCTGAATAGGTAGCTTAAACTTATGTCAAAATGTATGCAGCAGTTTGTCAATAAAGTTTAGTCCTTTTTTAATCAAAAAAATAGTTAGTATATGATAGAATTTACTAAGCTAAAATAGGGAGAATGATCGCCATTATCAATAATAAGTAAATGTAAACATTGAGTTCATTACAGTGTTCAGTGAGTTCCTTTAAAACAGTGTTCGTAACAGCTACCAAAAAATGGGGTTCAAGTTCCTTTCTGATTGGAGAATGCCAGCGGTTCCGTTTCACATTCTTTCATCCACTGTTCGACCACTTCATTCAAACTGCTTGAGGCACAGAAAGGAAAAGTATCCCATGACGAGGAAGTACTTAATCATTTTCTAACTGCAGTCCATAACTAGAGTTGTCAATGGCCTCATAATAAAGACTATACATGGTAGATTCAGAAAGAGTTGATTGTTTTAGCATTTTTAATGCTGTACTCCCCAAACAAAGCGTTGTTTTAGACTTGTTCCAGTTTTTCATAATGTAAAGAATTACCTGAGCATTCCTTGAATCTACCCTTCAATCAAGGAATGGGTCTGGAAAAGACGCAAGAGCACGATTCTTTTATGTCTAGTTCGACCTTTAAAAATATGTGATTGTGTATGAATAGTGTTATAATTTTACTCCTGTTTCCTGTTTCCTGTTAGAATGCATTTCTCCCTTAGGATTCCATAGCCTAAAACTTGGAAAGGGAAAGACTTGAAGCTCTCTGGCCTCCAAGGAAATAATAACTAGAAACACAGAATCTAGTTTTACATCAAATCCCAGTTCATTTACTTGTACCAGATGCACCAGGCCGTTCAGACTACGATGCAGCCTTAATTACCTGAAGCATATTTAAAAATTCATAATCCTCAAGTAGTACACCGGAGAAGAAAAACTGTTTTCACTGAAAACCCATTTAAAGTTCCTGATCTAGACCTGGTCTTTAAAGGAAGGAAAGTTTGTCAGGGAACCAAGAGGCATCTCGCTAATACTCAGTAGGCCAGAGGCCTTCTGGAAGAATCATGAGCCATCATCCCCAAATCATTGAGGTTGACTCCTCAAGCCCAATACTTGATGACACGGCTCCTGTGGTTTCTTCTCAGAGGTTATTTTTAGAGTCAAGAATTTTCATTTCCCAAAAGTAAAACCACAAGATGTCTATTTGGAATGAATCGGATTTATACACTTGGACAATAGTAAATGCTCAGATCATTTCTGTGTAACCTCAGTCCCCTGGGGAAATATGTAATATCTTGGTACACTGTCACCCCGGGACTCTTGCCCTGTATCAGTGGCTCTCATCTAACTGAGGTGGTTCCTTTGGAAACCGGGTGGTGCTGTGTGGTTTCACAGATGTCTTAGAAGCAGTTTTTCCTTCCAGAAAAAAAGAAAAGGTCCATTTTGTCCTTAGGGCTTTTCATGATGATTTAAAACACATATTGACAAAAATGTCACTAATCTTCGATAAGGGGTCAGATGCCTTCAGAGGGAAACTGGGCACGTACGTGGTGGCCTGCCAGCGTCCCTTGCTCTGTTTGCACTTTGCTGCGGTGCCTGACAAGTTGGCCCGATCTGGCCAGCTTCTTGGGCGTAGGCCAACCTTGGCTCCAGCCTTATTTATAGCTGGAAGTGTGCTTTGTGGGGCCTTTGGCCCCTTAAACTGAGACTTACTCAGTTTGGACTCTAAAGGAGAGCATTACAGTGCCTACAATTAGTCCATGGAAGCAGATTCATCTAGCAGTGTACTCATCTGGGGACTAGAAGCTTACCCAGTGGCCTCAAGAAACTCATTCAGCTGCTTAGTCCTTTGGTTAGCCACATCCCTTTGAACTAGTTGGTTCACTTGCTTCAAAAGATCAATTGTCTGCCTTCTTCTTTGAGTTGACCCCACTTTGTCAGGGAAGGAGGAGGCTCCCTCAACTAGAGAGGAATAGGGGACCTGACTCTCAGGGTAGCCCAGAGGGGATGCTGGCTGTCAACGATTGTCTTATCTGTGCACCTGTCTAGCTGTCTAGTCTCTGTGTGACCAGAGCTGGCTGTCAAGGAGCAGCTATTACCATTCCAGGGCAACAACAATGGCATATCAGACCCAGGTTGAAGAGAGACATTGGGAGAAGTCAAAAGTCTGTGGAATAAGTTGCTTATTTAGCTTGTTAACTCATTGGTTCATTCATTCTTTCAGTTACCAAGCATTTCCTGAGCACCTACCATGTGTCAGGTCCCTTGCTAGTCCCAGGGCCATGCCCTTTCCAAGTTAATGCTGGAGCACAGAATCCCTCCTCCCCCACTGCATTCCCAATCCTAGCAATTTTTACAGAAGCCACCCTTATGTACAGTGTTCAGGCTAAAAATGTGCCACATTGCCTCATCCTCCCTCAGCCTAATTTCTTCATTTGTAGAACAAGGATAATAATACATGGCCTGCTACCCCACAGGGTGCCTGGGTAAAATGCACTGAGAGAAAAGATGGAAGCATTTGTAATTATCAAAAGGAACCAAATGCTTGTAATAACACGACAGCTAAGATTTATTGAGGGCCAACAGTGTTCCACAGAATGAGCCCTTCCCAGACCATAACTGAATGTGAACTTTTACCAAATATTCAGAATTCATCCTGTTCAAAGATTCTAATTTTATGAATGTATAATTTTAACATATAATATATATAAAAGTGCATGAGTACTTACGATGTGCCATATATGGATGACCTCATTTAATCCCTACAACAATGCAATGTGGGAGGTAGGTACAGTTATTATTGTATTCATCTTATAAATAAGAAATCAGAGTCTCAGAGAAATCAAGTTAAAGAATAACTTGCTTACAGTGGCAAGGTTAGTAAGTGATAAGAGTCTAGATTTGAACTCATGTTTGTCAGACACCACAGTATGAACTTTCAACCGCTATGTTATGCCTCCTGCTGGAAAAGAATCAAACTCTACATGTTTTAAGCTATTGCTATTAACATCATAAAATTTATACTCGGAGGAAGTGGCCAACTTCCTAAAACTGCATAGAACCATTTCTCCCACTACAGAGGCATTCCTGCTGGGGAGGGAGCCACATTGAAAAGGTTTGAATTTCATCCTGGTTTTGCTTCTCTCACATCCTGGTTTGTTTTACTCCCCAGACATTTATTTAAAAAGAGGGCTTATTTTCACATGTTTCAGTGCTACATTAGCAAACATAAAGTAAGAATCAGGGAAGCTAAAAGTGGCAGAGATTACCTTGTGGATAAGAGGTGAACAATGCAAATGCAAAGCCCAGTCGGGAGTTGGTATGCAGGCCCCTTAAACCTTCACTATTAGTGCAGAAATCTTTGTCTTCGTGGGAGCATCCAAAGGGGCTTCCTAAGACTCACAAAAATTCTACCCAGCCTCTTTCAGGTGCCTTGTTTTGCAGCCTTGGAGTGCTACTTGTCTTGTTTCACATGGCATTTGCAATAAGTTCTTCTTGTGTACAGCCGTGGTTACCCCTCCTTCCCCTCCTCCTTCTCCTCCCCTTCTTCCTCTTCAATTATCATTATCCTCAGCTGCAGAATTAACATATTCAACAGCTTTTTACCTTGCCAGGCAATGTACTAAGCCCTTTACCTGTTCATTTGTTCATTCGTCAATTTAATGAACATTTACTGAGCATTTACTTTGTGCCAAGCATTGTTCTAGAAATCAGTAATCAGAACAGACCAGGGTCCCTTCTGTCATGTGGTCCATGGTCTAGTGGGGTGCACAAGTTGAATACATAACTTCAAACTGTGTAAAGTTCTATGAGAGAAAGATACCCGGGACTACAGAAGATGAATGGTGCTATTTAATTTAATCCTTCAACAGCCCAATGAAGTTAACAGTATTATCATCCTGATTTTCCAAGTGAGAAGACTGAAACTCAGAGAAGTTAAGTGACTTGCCTAAATGTCATACAGCTAGTAAGCGGGCTGAGTGGAGATTCAAAAATCCATGCTGGTCAAATTCCAAAGTTTATGCTCTTAATTGCTACGTTTTATTGCCTCTCCAATGTGTGAAGTGCATATATAGTCATTAATTCTAGCCCGATACACTTGGGTTCTGGCCTCATTTCAAATGTGTGGCATTGCAATTGTTTCCAATTAGTTGTGGCTGTGGTTTGGTGCAGTTGTTCAAAGAAAGTGGGCACGCAAAGCTGAGGTCACGTGCCCTAGGCCTTGTGGATATGCACAACGTATAAATAATAATGGCATTCCAAAAAAGCTGGGATTCATTGGAGTCGCCACATTTGTTTCCCATTAGCTTATGCTACTCAAATACAAACAGTAAAGCATGTGTTTACATTGCTGTGGACATGGAAAGCCAAGCTCCAAAAGCATTCCTTGCAGGTTATATAAGGCTGAGCGTCCAAATAGTTCAAAATCAGCTTTGTAAGTCCAGCTTAATAGCTTTAAAATGTAACCCGGATTCCAGATATTTTAAAAACGCCTAGAGAGAGGTATGTGAGTAGCCAAGAGACAAAATCAGCTAAATCCTCAGAATATGCACCCAGACCCATACGTGCAGTATCTATTTTATTTACCTTTTTTTCTTTAATGCTAAGAGATCAAAGTCAAGAAAGCTCTTAGCTATGCAGCAGCAGTGAGGGAATTTTTCACTCTGTCCTAACCAGCCGTCTGAAGCTTTTCAAAACAAACCTGTTTGTGATGAGATATGTTGGTCATATAAGACAGAGTAGATGGTAAGACTGAGGAAAACAAGCAGGAGACATCCAATGTCATTAAATGCACCCAGTCCTCCTGGCCAACAATGAAAGGCTTTTTCCATCGAGTTGTACTTAATAGCTAGCATCTGAGAAAATGGAATTGCACTGGAAATTATCCAAGGTAAAGGCAGTGAAGGTGGCAAAAATGTGATTTGAAGGTCCCATTAGTTGACGTTTTTACCTAAGACAGCATGTTTTCTTGAAGAGTTCTGGACTCTGGAACAGAAGACTTTATATTTAAAGAGGACTCTATCATTTAATTCTGAGACTTGGTCTAGTCAGGCCTCCTCTCTTAGCCCTGGTGTCCTCGCTTGATATGGAAAATGGAGATAGCAGTCTTCCTTATTGCATAAGGTAGTTCAGAGAATTTGAGGATTACGTGAGGGAACATGTGTTAAAAACCCTAGCATAGTGTGTGGCTGATAAGGTTCATATCTTTGCAATCAAGATAATTTCAAGAGGCATGTTATTTATACCACGTAGTCAGATCAAGAATTGCTACTCTCAGTGGTCTAATTTCAGCATATTTTATCCCTGTAAGGACAAGTATGTCCTTTGATCTTTGTTCTCCTGTCAACCAAGCACAAAAAGTGCTTTTGCCAGGTCACATTGGCCCATGTTGCAGTGCCCTTTTGTTATCTTGGTTGCAGTTTTAAGAATATAAAATTGCTGTGTTTCTCAAAAGTCACTTTTTTCCCTCTTATACTATTTTAAATTTTCTTAAGTAATTATTCCAGGCTTTTTGTTTCCTTTTATTACCCAACCCTGAGTACCTGTTCCAAGGTTAACTTTAAAGTTTCTCTTTCTAATCAAATGAAGTTAATCACCTTTACACAAGGGTACTTTTATTAACTACAAAGAAAAAAGATCACGATGTCCATACCTAGGTGAAAAGGAAATCATCTGATTTCATTTATTTTTCAAAAAAAATTGTTTAGAGAATATATGTTAAGGATTCAAACACATGTGATACTATGGATACTTTTGTCCAAAGATGATTTCAGAGCATTTCACGGAAATGAAGTAACGCTGGAGCAGCTTTAATAATTTGTGGTTTGTGATTAATTCACAGTAAGAAGAAGAGGGGTCTAGTTCAAATTTTACTAAATCAGAAGCTCTGTGGGTAGGGCTGGGGGACCTGAATTTTTAACTAGCATCCTAAGTGATTCTAATGGAAGATGGGATTCACTCCCATGGCATATAAAAATGTGCATACCAGTTTGCATTTGCTTTGTGTTTTTTGGTATTTAAAAAAATAAAATAAAATAAAATATTTAAAAAATGTGCATACCCTAAAGTCCCTTAACAGACTAGAGAAAAAACGTGGAACTATTTCACTTTCCCACCTGGGAAATCCCTGATACTGTCTCAAACATTAGGGACTCCTGAGCTAATAGGCCAAGCCCTTGGTCTTCAGGTTTGCTCTTGTGAAGCTTATGTATGTAGTAGAGAAGCTAAGCCTACCTAAAATTATGCCTAAGAATTACTTCGAGATAACCTCTTTTGTTGCTCATAGGTCACCCCCCTCTCTCTATAAGCCCAGCTCTACACGTAAAATCATTACACTACTCCCTATGTGGGACATGACATCCGGGGTATAAGTCTCCCTGGCAACGTGGGACGTGAGTCCCAGGGATGAGTCTGACTCTGGCACCATGGGATCAACAATGCCTTCCTGACCAAAAGGGGGGAAAGAAATGTAACAAAATAAGGTATCAGTGGCTAAGAGATTTCAAATAGAGTTGAGAGGCTATTCTGGATGTTATTCTTATACAAGCTTCAGCTAGATATTGCTAATTGCCATAGTAATGCCAAGCCCCAACTAATATCATTCCTGTAAGCCCTATAAAATACCCAGGGCTTTATCTGAGACTCTATAAAAGTTTCACTCAGTAAATTTATTTTTCAGAAACCTAAAGCCCCCAGATGGTTCCTAGGCCAGATAAGCACTGAAACCCAGAGGTGCCAGTTTCTCCAAGAGTATCAACCAGTTACATACCCCTGCCCCACAATATTGACACCCCTTTCCAACATGAAGAAGTTAGAGTGGTAATTGCCCAAATATCCCTAAAGGTTGGAAGAAGAATCAAAGGAGAAGGAGTAATTATAACAGAGAAGAGAGAATTTAACAACTGAGTATGACTACTGAATCATTATGTTCATATTTCTTTTTTAGTCTCCAGTGTCTTAGAGCAGCTAGATGGAAATACCTGAAATTGTGGAACTGTAACCCACACCATACATTAAAATCTGTTCTATAACTACTTATCAAAATATACTTTGAAATTGATTGCTTTTTTGTACATATGCTATATATCACAAAAAAATGTTTTTAAAAAAATGTGCATACCCTCTAACCCAGTAATTCTACTAATGGGAAACTAAGGAAATGATCCAAAATTTGGAAAGATTTATGTGAATCCTCCTGATGATTGCATCTTTATAAAAACAAAGGGTCTAGATGAATTTAAATATCCAATATTAGCACATTGATTAAGTACGTTTTGATAGATCCCTTAATGGCACTGCAGCTAGGCAAATAATCACATTAGCACATTTAAAGCATTTGCATTTGCTATGTTTACTCAATGCAAGAATTCTATGAGGTAGATATTGTTTCCTCATTTTACAGCTGAGGACACTGAGATTTGGGGAGATTAAGGAGCTTGTCTAAGAAGACAAAGTTAATAAGCAGAAAATCTAGGATTTTAACCCAAGTCAGTCTAATTTCAAAATCCAAGTTCAACTATAAAAAATATATAAGCATTGAGAATACGACTTCCTTTGTAAACACAAACATTATTTATTAAGGTTTGGGGATTGGTTGTTTTCTCATTTCTCTTTCAAATTTTTATATTTATGAAATTAAAATATTAGACTAAAATAAAAATGGATTGTATATTTAGGCAATTTTGATCATCTACTTTGGTTAAAACATAGAGTTGCAAGGAGGATGATGACTTGAGTAAAAGCTGTGTGAAAGGTCTTGTACCCCACTCACTAAGGAGTATGTACTCTTTATGGAAAGCAATGCACTGTAGAAGTATCAGGTTTTTAGAGTGGCAGTGGAGATAGTGGAGTGAAATCATCAGACCTGTGTCTTAAAAAGATCGTTTATAAGAACGGAGGTCATCAGGAGATAGAAATAGGGTAGATATTGGGTAATTGGAACTGAAGAGAAACAGATTGTGCAATGGGACTGATAGTAAAAATTCAGAAATGAATAGCACAATATTACCTAACTGTAATACAATACATTCATGTTAGAACACTGAATGAAGCCAAATGTGAGCATGATAGAGGGAGGAGGCCTGGGGCTACAAAGGAAATCAGAAGGAAAGATAGACGATTAGGACTGAGATGGTATAATCTAGAATGCCTAGGGTGTACAATGATAGCAACTAAATGTACAAATTTAAAAATGTTTTTGCATGAGGAAGAACAAAAGAATCTCAGTAATGCAGGGTGTTGAAAATTGATGGCAATTCATATTTTAAAACTTTAACTTATGTGTGAGACTAAAGCAAAAAATGTTTATTCAGTACAAAATCTATATTTTGTCTGGTGCATTTACTAACATAACTTATGTGGACAGCATAATTGAACACCGTAAGTACATGGACCCTTGAGTAGGGCAAGAGATTTTGTAGGTTTGTCCAGAGTGATGCCCCAATAAATCCCAGAGGGAATTGAACAGTGAATAAAAAAGTATTTGCAAAGTCCCCTTGGGGGAATGGTGAGAAAGGGTGAAAATTCAACTTCCCCAAATGGAGAATTCTTGATATTCTCACAAGCAGTGGGGACAACCAAAGCAATAGGCTGAGCCCACAATCTTGGGGTTTGTTCATATGAAACTTAACCCTGCAAAGGATAGGCTAAGCCTATTTAAAATTAGGCCTGAGAGTCATCCCCAAGAGAACCCCTTCTGTTGCTCAGGTATGGCCTCTCTCTCTCTCAGCCAACACGACAAGCAAACTCACAGCCCTCCCCCTCTCTACGTGGGACATGAATCCCCGGGGCGTGAATCTTCCTGGCAATGTGGGACAGAAATCCTAGAATGAGCTGAGACTCGGCATCAGGGGATTGAGAGAACCTTCTCAATCAAAAGGGGGAAGAACAAAATGAGACAAAATAAAATGTCACTGGCTGAGAGATCCCAAACAGAGTAGAGAGGTTATCCTGGAGGTTATTCTTATGCATTATATAGAGTTGCCCTTTTTAGTTAAGGTGTATGAGAGAAGTTAGAGGGAAGTGCCTGAAACTGTAGAGCTGTGTTCCAGTAGCCATGTGTTTTGAAGATGAATGTACAATGATAGAGCTTTCACAATGTGACTGTGTGATTGTGAAAACCTTGTGTCTGATGCTTTTTTTATCTACCTTATGGACAGATGAGTAAAGCATAGGGATTAAAAATAAAGAAATAATAGGGGGAACAAATGTTAAAATAAATTTAGTAGATTGAAATGCTAGTGATTAATGAAAGGGAGGGGTAAGGGATATGGTATGTATGAATTTTTTTCTGTTGTCTTTTGATTTCTTTTTCTGAATTGATGCAAATATTCTAAGAAATGATCATGATGATGAATATACAACTATGTGATGAGAAAAAAGAATGTTCATACTGTATGTTGATTGGCTTTATTAATAAAATTTTTTTAAAAGAATAAAAAATAAAATAAAATAATAAAGTAACAGTGCAGAGAGAGTTAAAAGATAGTCGAGAGGCTACTCTGGAGGTTGCTCTTACCCAAGCTTCAGGTAGACCTTGCTACCTATCATAACCTGCCAACCCCCAACCAGGACCATTCCAGCCAATCCTAAAGGACACCTAGGGCAATATATAAGATTCCACAAGGGTTCCAGGCACTAGAGTAACTTTCCCAAAATCTATAACCTCCAGATGGGTCCCTGGTCCAGATAACTCCCAAAACCTAGCCCAGCCTCTCCAGAACATCAGATAGTTCCATCTCCCTGCCCCATATTAGTGGCAGACCCTTCCAATATCAAAAATTTAGAATAGCCATAGCCCAAACAACCCCAATGAGAGGTATGGAAAGATCAAAGATGATGGTGGAATTATATGGAGAAGATAGGACTTAACAAATGAATATGAATGCTGAATCATTAAATTGATATCTCTTTAGTCTCCAGTATTTTAGAGCAGCTAGATGTAAAAATCTAAAATTGTGAAATGGTAACCCACGTCAAACTCTAGCATGGTTCTACAACTGATGGTGGTGCTGTGCTTGGAAATTTATAGCTTTTTTTGTATATATGTTATTGTTCACAAAAAAAGAAGGAAAAAAAAGTTGATTGTGATGATAAAAAAGTATTTAAGCGTGGTAGCCTCCTATATTCTGGAGCAGCTAGAAGGAAAAATATGAGAAGATTGTATTGTAGCCCATGACACACTCTGGGATCTGTCCTAACCACTTTTTGAAGAGCCCATCAACAGTAACAAATGTACTGTATTAATACAGTGGTTCAATAATATGCGGGCATAAGAAGAATGGGAGGATTAGAGTTTTTATTTTTATTTCTTTTCTGGAGTATTGAAAATGTTTGAAACTTGAATCATGGGGCTGAATACACAACCATGTGATTATACTGTGAACCCATGATTGTATACTTCGGGTGGTTTCCATGCTGTGTGAATATATCTCAATAAAATTGCATTAAAAATAGGGAAAAAAGATAGTTTAAAATGATAATTGTTACTCTGAGCCATAGCTTTGTTTTTTTATTTTTGGGGTGCATGGTCTGGGAATCGAACCTGGGTCTCCCGCATGAAAGGTGAGCAGTCTACCACTAAACCTGTGCACCCTGAGCCATAACTTTTAAAAGTGAACAGGGGCAAAAACAAAAAAAGTGAACTGGATCATGTCCTTTGAAAATGGCAAACAGTTGATCAAAAACAGTAGGTACCGGGTGCATGGGTGGTTCAGTGGTAGAATCCACACCTTCCACATGGGAAATGCAGGTTCGATTCCCGGACCATGCACCAAAAAAAAAAAAAAAAAAAAAAAAAAAAAAACCCAGTAGGTACCTAAAATTACCTGCTATTTTGTGCGAGACCCTCAAGTTTTCTCTTTATAAAGTGAGTACTCAATATAGAAGACATTTGGAAAGAGTGAGAGAAGGAACCAAAAGGTCGCTATTGTGAATTGTAATTAGCTGGTTTGCTTTCTATGCCAAATTCCACAGTGCTCACTGGCAGTCCCTCGTCTCAGACACACTACCTTTCTTTCAACACTCTGGAGCTTTAGATTCTTCTTTAAGACTTTTGCATTAATTATAGTTTTCTAGGTTTGGATTTGTTGTGTGAATGTGTGAGAGTTAGGCTCATCAGCAGATGTCTTAGTAAAATGATTTAAATGTATACTATAATCCTTTTTTAATGCTGAAGTTGTCTTCGAAATGGGAGTAATTTAAAAAGTAAAAAAATTAACCTCTCTGGCAAAGTTTTAAAGGCTTTTTAAAAAAATTTTTATTAATAAAACCAATCAACATACAATATGAACATTCTTTTTTTCATCACATAGTTGTATATTCATCATCATGATCATTTCTTAGAACATTTGCATCAATTCAGAAAAAGAAATCAAAAGACAACAGAAAAAAATTCGTGCATACCATACCCCTTTCATTGATCACTAGCATTTCAATCTACGGAATTTATTTTAATGTTTGTTCCCCCTATTATTTCTTTATTTTTAATCCCTATGTTTTACTCATCTGTCCATGAGTTAGATAAAAGAAGCATCAGACTCAAGGTTTTCACAATCACACAGTCACAGTGTGAAAGCTATATCATTATACAATCATCTTCAAGAAACATGGCTACTGGAATACAGCTCTACATTTTCAGGCAGTTCCCTCCAGCCTCTCTGTTACACCTTAACTAAAAAGGTGATATCTATTTAAAGCATAAGAATAACCTCCAGGATAACTGCTTGAGTCTTTTTGGAATCTCTCAGCCATTGACACTTTATTTTGTCTCATGTTGCTGTTCCCCCTTTTGGTTAAGAAAGTTTTCTCAATCCCTTGATGCTGAGTCCTGGCTCATTCTAGGATTTCTATCCCACATTGCCAGGAAGGTCCATGCCCCTGGGAGTCATGTCCCTCATAGAAAAGGGGAGGGCTGTGAGTTTGCTTGTCGTGTTGGCCAAGGGAGAGAGGCAACATCTGAGCAACAAAAGAGGCTCTCTTGGGGGTGATTCTTAGGACTAATTTTAAGTAGGCTTAGCCTATCCTTTTGTGGGGTTAAGTTTCATATGACCAAACCCCAAGATTGGGGGCTCTGGGTGGGAACATTTTGATTATTCCCATGGAGATGTGACCTACCCAACTGTAGGTGGTAACTTTGATCACATAGGTTCCATGGAGTTGTGACTCCACCCATTAATCCTTTAAAAGAGGAAACATGTTGGTGAGAGTCCCTTTTGTAGAGCCACGACAAAGCCAGCAGATGCTGTCATGTTCGCCATGTACCCTTCCAGCTGAGAGAGAAATGTTGAACCTCATCAGCCTTCTTGAACCAAGGTATCTTTCCCTGGATGCCTTAGATTGGACATTTCTATAACCTTGCTTTAATTTGGACATTTTCTCAGCCTTAGAACTATAAACTAGCAACTTATTAAGTTCCCCCTTTTAAAACCATTTTGTTTCTGGTATATCACATTCTGGCAGCTAGCAAACTAGAACAGTAGCTCATGATAAACTCTGGGATCAGTCCTATAACCACTTGTTGAAGAGTGCTTTGAAAACTGTTGTTTTTTCTTTCTTTGCTTTGTATATATCTTACACTGTACAATTAAAAAGTTTTAAAAAAATAAAGATACCAGGCCAATTTTTTAATTTTCCTTCAGTTCAAGAGCACATCTATTGAGTGGTTACTATGGCCCAGACACTGCCCTGGGATTCATGGGCAGGTCACACTCTGGTAGTGGGTAGAAGTCATATGTACAAAGAAATAATGCCAAGTCACATGCAAAAAGAGCTATTTAGGAGATACAGAGAAAGGGAGCAGTGGTGGAAGAGGAGGATGGAAAGAGGGAGTGCTATTATGGCTATCTGTGTATTAAGGAAGTGGCATTTGGGTTTGACTTGAAAAGATGGAGGGCTTTCAATAGGCAAAGGAAATGAAGGACAGCTCATAGTAGGTCCTCAATTAATGTTTGCTGAAGGAATTCATGAAAGATAAACATGTGAGATAAGAAATAACAAATTCAAGAATATACCTGACCACAAATTTCCCTTAGGCAAAAAATTCTAATTCAGGTGGTCTGTGAGACACATGAAGTACATATTCTTGAAGAGTCTCCTAAATATGCTTCTGCCAAAGGCAACTTCCTCATAAAAAATAATCATAAAGGAGGAGATTAGGGTGTTGTGGTCAAATCCATGTGACAATACAGTCTAGATTGGCAGTTCTCTAAGAATGGTCTTTTGATTCTGGGGGCCCATGAAATCCAGGGATACAGAAGGTCAAAACTACCTTCACAACAATATTAAGATGTTATTTGCCTTTTTCACTATGTTGACATTTGCATTGACGGTGCAAAAGCAATGGTGAGAACAATTGGCACCATTGAAAGAATCAAGGCAGTGACACCTAACTATACTAGTAGTCAGTGTTTTCTTCATGGGTATGGACCTTCAGGAAAATAAAAGTAATTTTACTTAAGAATGTCATGGAATAACTTATATGGACAGTTTAATTGAACACAATAAGTGCATGGAACCTTGAATTGGGCATGAGATTTTGTAGGTTTGTTCATAGGGATTCCCCAATAAATCCCAAAGTGATGCTCCAATAAATCCCAGAGTGATTTGAACAGTGAATAAAAAAGTATTTGCAAAATCCCCTTGGGGGAATGGTGAGAAGGGAAAATTCAACTTCCCCATTTGGAGAACTCCTGATATTCTCACAAGCAGTGGGGACAACCAAGTAGATAGGCTGAGCCCTCAATCTTGGGGTTTGTTCATATGAAACTTATCCCCGCAAAGGATAGACTAAACCTACTTAAAATTAGGCCTGAGTCACTCCCAGAGAACCTCTTTTGTTGCTCAGATGTGGCCTCTCTCTCTCAGCCAACATGGCAAGCAAACTCACCGCCTTCCCCCTCTCTATGTGGGACATGACTCCCAGGGGTGTAAACCTCTCTGGCAACATGGAACAGAAATCCTAGAATGAGCTGAGACTCAGCATCAAGGGATTGAGAAAGCCTTCTCGACCAAGAGGGGGAAGAGAGAAATGAGACAAAATAAAGTGTCAGTGGCTAAGAGATTTCAAACAGTCAAGAGGTTATCCTGGAGGTTATACTTATGCATTATATAGATATATATATCTTTTTTATATATCTTTTTTTAGATTAAGATGTTTTAGAGAGGCTAGAAGGAAGTGCCTAAAACTGTAGAGCTGTGTTCAAGTAGCCATATTTCTTGAAGATAATTGTATGATGGTACAGATTTTGCAATGTGACTGTAATTGTGAAAACCTTGCATCTGATGCTCCTTTTATCTGTGGTATGGACAGATGAGTAAAACATATGGATTAACAATAAATAAATATTAGGGGGAACAAATGTTAAAATTCAAAAATATATATGTTGGATAGATGGAAATACTTGTGGTCAATGAGAGGGAAGGATAGGGGCATGGTATATGAGTTTTTTCTTTTTTCTTTTGATTTCTTTTTCTGGAGTGATGCAAATGTTCTACAAAATTATTATGGTGATAAATATACTGCTATGTGACGATATTGTGAGCCATTGATTGTACACCATGTATGAAATATTTGTATGTTAAGAATGTACATGCGAGGGCGGGCCACGGTGGCTCAGCAGGCAAGAATGCTTGCCTGCCATGCCAAAGGACCCGGGTTCGATTCCCGGTGCCTGCCCATGTAAAAAAAAAATTTTTTTTTTTAATTAAGAATGTACATGCAAAATGAGACAAAATAAACTGTCAATGGCTGAGAGATTCCAAACAGAGTCGAGAGGTTATCCTGGAGGTTATTACGTATTATATAGATATTGCCTTTTTAGTTAAGGTGTAACAGAGAGGCTGGAGGAAACTGCTTGAAAATATAGAGCTGTGTTCCAGTAGCCATGTTTCTTGAAGATGATTGTATAATGATATAGCTTTCTCAATGTCACTGTGTGATTGTGAAAACCTTATATCTGATGCTCCTTTTATCTACTTTATTGACAGACAAGCATCCATTTAAACATAGGGATTAAAAATAAAGAAATAATGGGGGAACAAAAGTTAAAATAAATTTAGTAGATTGAAATGCTGGTGATCAATGAAAGAGGGGTAAGGGGTATGGAATGTATGAATTTTTTCTGTTTTCTTTTTATTTTTCTGAATTGATGCAAATGTTCTAAGAAATGATCATGATGATGAATATACAACTATGTGATGATATTGTGAGTTATTGATTATATATCAAGAATGGAATGATCATATAGTAAGAATGTTTGTGTTTATGTATTGTTATATTGAATAAAAAAGTTCTGAAACTAAAAAATGGAGTGTATGTGCTTGTACACTGCTGTATCAATAAGAATTTTAAAAAAAGAATGTCATTGAGGAAGCTCTAAAAAGTATTAATCTTATTAAACATCAGCTCTTGAGTACATTTTTTAAAATATCCTGTATTATTAAATGTGAAATACACTTAAAGTAATTGTGCTGCAATGTGTCTCAAGGAAAAATGCTTTTGCAGTTATTTGAGTTGCAAGCTAAACTAGCTTCTTTTTCCACACAACACCATTTTTATTTGTGAGAACAACTGGCAGACAAACTATGGTTATTTGGACTTGAGTATTTGCTAGACATTTTCTTGGAAAGGAACAAAGTAAATATGTCAGTTCATGGGAAACAATTGACAGTGTATGCTGCCAATGAGAAATTCAAACTTTAAACAGAAATTTAATATTTGGAATACTTTTATCTGGCACCATGAGCTTGAAAGCATCCCAATACTTAAAGACTTTTCTGATGAGATAAGAGGGGATATTAACACAGGATTTTTTTTTGTATCTGATGAAAATTGCCAATACTAGAAATACCTGCATCACTCCATGAACCAATATTTTCTAGATGACCCATGAATGGTGATGCAAAATGGATAGAAGGCCCATTCAAAGTTCAAGACGTACCAATGAATTTCAATGTAACAGTGTATAAAAAATTCACTTGCATGGTTTTATATTCCGCATTACAAATGACCTTTCCCACTTGTTGAGTTTATATGTAGTGTCAAAGAAAAATATCCACAATAATCTGAAAATGCTCTCTCTTTTCCAGCTATATATCTGTGGGGATTGGATTTTCTGTGAAAATTTCAGCCAAAACTATATATTACAACACAGTGAATGGAGAAGCAGATAGGAGAATCCAGCTATCATTTATTAAGTCAGACATTAAAGAGATGCCACTCTTCCTACTAATTGTTTTATATTTTGGAAAATAGAGTTTTCCTAAGAATTTTCTTTGTGTTAATAAATCATGGGGTTATTACTATGTTTAAATGGATTAACAATAAATATTCTTTTAATTTCTAGGTTATAAATTTTTAATATAAATATCAATAGACATAACTTGCATGAACCAAAGCTCTTTGGGGTTCTCAATAATTTTTAAGACTATCAAGGGGTCCTGATACTAAAAATTTAGAGAACAACTGGTGTAGCTTACCCTAGCCTATGTTTATATAATATTTTACATTGAGATGTGTAGGATGAGCCATAGAGGAGGTGGAGTGTGTTAGAGAATGGGAAGCCTTAGAGCAAAAGAGTGGAGATGGTACTAGAGTGGAAGATGATAGGTGATTTGGCTTCTCCAACACTGTTAAAGGTTGTTGGCCAGCATGGAACTCTTTTGGACTTTTATTTCTGTGGTTAAAAGAAATGCCATAGAGGCATAACTCTATAGTATGTTGCTTTTCCCAAGTTGATCTTGGTATAGCAGCTAAATTGCAGATGGGAAACATAATAAAACTATTGGCAGTGACAATGAACACAGAGACAAGAGAAATCACAGAAACCAAAAAGTATCTGTGTATGCAGCATTCTTTTTCTAGATACCTTTTCCACAATCACAAGAATCTCAGTTTCTGTATACCCACCGTCTTTTGCCAGCCATCATTTATAAATAAGGAGTGGGGCTGACATTTAGAACTACAAATGGGAGGCGGGGCAGAAGCCAGAACTGGAATGGAAGACATTAGAATGAAGCCATGATGAAGGATGGATGGTGAGGAAAAACAAAGTGGAGTCTGAGAACTGCTCCCAGAAACAACCTGTGTTGTGTGCCAGGTCTCGGGGTCAATGGAGAGACTTTGGAGAGATGGGAGTCACCATAAAATAAGGAAAGCACTGGCCATGTGCCTGAAAAAACAGACACTTGAAGAACAAAGGAAAAAATTCCTCTTAGTAAGCATATTATTTGCAATAAAGAAAAGTGAATTTTAAAACATCTTATTGAAATGCAAGGCATGATAAATGGTAAAGAATTACAGAGTATTCCTTGTAAATTTGTATAAAATGTCACTGCTACTCTGCTCATTTGGTGGGAAATGTTAGTTTCTTTAATTTAGTGAATATAAATATGGTAATAGGATCTTCTGATTTTGGTGTCCTCCTAGCCTAAATATATATAATTATTTTTTTCTGATCATGTCTTAAGTTCCTCATCAGTGCGATTTTTCCTATTATGGATGTTTTCAGGAATCTAAACACCATGGTATGAGAAGGTCTGATACTATGTATATTCCAGATACAGGATGGTTGAGTGAGGTGGAAGAGTGGAGAATCCTGTCAATTGCTGCAGAAAGATCCAGACGTACAAATAGGAACGGTTGACAACTATTTAAATTTCAAAATGATTTTTAAAAGCTCCTGTGTCATTCATCCAGCATTTTAAAGATTTTTGTTTCTTCCATTAACTTCCTTTCTGCCACTTGAACCAGATTTAAGTGACGTTTAGCATTTTTTAATGCCTCTCATTAACAAACAGGATTTTAGGTGTACCTGAAGAAAAATCAAGAGCTGCTGCATTCATGATTGTTTTCTTTCAGCTCCTGAGAACCATGTCTGTGCCCAAAGGTAGAGTTCTGGATAAAAACCTTGACGAGGAAGGGCTTGAAAGTGGAGATTGCGGTGACGATGAAGATGAGTGCATTGGAGGCTCTGGTGACGGCATGATGAAAGTAAAGAATCAGCTCCGCTTCCTTGCAGGTAACAGATTAGCGCTGGCTCAAATCTGGGCTAAAAAATGCTGATGCTCAGAAATTAAACGTCAATCAAGTCTGCTTTCTGTCAAATCCCTACAACGCAATGTCATCCGCTCTTTAAGGAAAGACTACAATCTAAAAAAAAATGAAGCTTGCAGGTAGCCTTTACATCTTATCTCAGGCCTGAGTAGATTAAAAAAGGTTTTCATTGTCTAAAGTGAACTGCTTTAATCGGTTGACTTTGTTTCCCACTGGAGATTTCCTTGGATCTTCCTGCTTATAAAAAGAAATGCGATTTGGGAATCTAGGGAAGAACCAGTGATGGGATAAGTTTTGGAGGAAAAGCCATGAGCTGACTCTCTTTTCTTAGAATGTCATGTTTATTTTGTTTTCTCACAAGCGGTCTAACATATGTAGGCTATGACACATAACTGCAGAATTGCATGGAACAACAATAGCAGTAGAAACAATAGTAATATAGGGATGCTGGGGTCAAGGGCCCTCACGTTCGTAGTGCCTATCATAGTTCACAAAGTACTGTTTTAATGTATTTTATTGTGAATTATAACATATATACCAAAAAGCAAAAAATTTCAAAGCACATCGCAACAATTAGTTGTAGAACAAATTTCAGAGTTTGGTATGGGTTACAGTTCTACAGTATTAGGTTTTTGCCACTAGCTGCTCTAAGATACTGGAGACTAAAAGAAATATCAGTATAGTGATTCAGCACTCATACTCATTTGTTAAACCCAATGTTCTCTGTATAACTCCACCACCACCTTTAATCTTTCTACCAGTCTTTAGGAATATTTGAGCCATTTTCATGTTGGAAAGGGGTGTCAATAGTATGGGGTCGGGGGATGGAATTAGTTAATGTTCTTGGAGAGGCTGGGCCCTCAGCATTTCACTACTAATTTAGCCTAGGAACCATCTGGAGATTATAGGTTTCTGTAAAGTAAATTCAGTGTGTGAAAATTTTGTAGAATCTCAGATAGAGCCCTGGGTGTTCCTTAGGGTTAAGAGGTACGATGTTGGTTGGGGTTACAAGGTACTTTTACATGGATAGGTATTCTGACTGCCAGTTTACAGATAAGAAAACTGAGGCTCAGAGAAGAAATAAGCTTTATCTAAATGGAAGATATTAATCAGTTAATCAGTAAATTACCACTATAAGGGTAATTTATAAAAGTATACCTGTCAGTTGAAAATGAAGGATCATTTGCATGTTCATGCTTGCTCTGGGTAAGATATGCATTTGGGGGCATCATCAATGAATCACAGTAACAAATTTTGAGAGTTAACGGAAGCCAGTGTTCGTGGAACATCATCAGAAATGCTGCAGCCAGCATTAAATAAATGGTATTAAGGAACTGCAGAGGCAAGAAGGGCTATACTATTTAAACACAAACAGGTTTCTGAAGAACCGTGGTATTGTGAGTAATAACAGCATTGCTACTTTTTCTTTCATGGGAGAACCAGAATCAGCAAGAAACAGTGCAATTGACAATAAAGAACATGAACAAATGGTGCCTAGGCATGTGCACTTATTCAACAATGTGCAAATATATAAGGACCTCGTATCTACCTGTTATTCTAAATCTTCATGAACAAACAACTTTACTTCAAATGGGCCCATGGACTTTGTAATATATTTTCCATCAAATTTTAATTAAATCTTTTGCTCAAATCAAAAAGCCTGTTTTCCCAAGTCCACACATTCCTGAGAGGAAGTCTTGTCCCTTAATACTCATTCTTCCCTTCTACTATAGAAATAAAATTTTAGCTGAACACATGGCTAAAATAATAGTATTTCCAAGCCTCTCTTGCTACAAACTATGCTGATTAGATACTTCAGAATCACATCCCTAAAAAGGAAATGTGTTATAGGCACTTTTCAGGCCCTTTTGCTGGACATGATGAAAACTGAAGCTTTCTTGGGACCCAAATATGGATGCCAGAAGTTAGAGAGAGGTAAAGTTCTATTTGATTTAAGTCATTGTATTTTGAGATCTCTTTGATCCAACAGCTTTTCTAAATTATTGAGTAAGAAAAACCCTGTGGAGAGTTCTGTTTTAGGCTTGTTAGTTTGAAATTCTTATGAAATATCAAAATAGCATTGTCAATTGAGCAGTAGGATCCAGTCTGAAGTTCATATGCAGAGCTGTGCTAAAGATATAAATCTGAAAATTGTAGGCATATATATTTTTAATCAATTTTATTGAGGTATAACTTACATACACTAAATTGCTGTCATTTAAAAAAAAAAGTGTATCTGTCAGTCATGACTGCTCTCCCACATCTCCAGCTGTTTACAAGTCATTTCTACACTTCCCCACTCTTATTTCAAGCTCAGTGTATCACACTGACCATCCCAAACTGCCTTTCCTTTACTATTCTTATTTTTCTAATGCTGCTATATTTCTCCCAGTCACTGATGCTTAAAACTAAAGCCATCTTTGTCTCTTTCTTCTCCCTTGCAGGGGTGAATCCCTGTCAATTCTTTCTTCGTAATTTTTTCTGCATCTGTTTGTCACTACTTCCTTTCTTCTCTTCCCTCTCACATTCTGTGAATGGGTTGCAGTCAAATCCTAACTGGCCTCCAAACTTCTAGGGTAAGGCAGAAGTATTGAGAGCCTTCAGTTTGTAGATTAGAGAACAAAGAATCAAGGGACCCAGGCAGAAGTTTCCATCAAATTCATCTTACACAGCTACCAGTTTAATCTTCAGAAAGCATGCCATATCTCTCTCTAGCTTAGCTATCTTCATCCTGTCTCTATTGCTTTGAGGATAAAAGCTCAAACTCCTTGGTAGAATTCTGCTGGCCTTCTGGTCTAGCCTGAACTGTCCTTCCAGCTTCATTTCTCACCACTTATCTGGCAGGAACCCTCTCCTTTGACAACAGCAGCTGTATTCATGTTCCATGTACCCCATAAACATATTGGATTATGTTTCTATCTTCTTGTTTCTATCTCCATACCATTGTCCATGTTTATTTCTATATAGAAACCCCTCTTTTCTTCTTTCTTAAATCATACTCATCCTTCAAGGCCAATTCAGGTATCAGTGAAAAGAAAATAGGTTTGGGCGTGGAGTAAACATGTTTTTGAATTCTGGCTATACTGCATATGAGCTAGCAGGAGCTAGGAAAAGTTTCTTAGTCTCCTCTCTATGTCTCCTTTTCCTTATCTTTCAAATGGGGATCATCACCACAACTTCATAGGACCAAAGCAGGATTAAATAGAAGGGAAGAGTTTGCAAAGCACCTAGATGAGTATCTGGTACATATTAGGTACTCCAATCATAAAAAAACATAAAATAAGATAAAACTAAAATCTGGTTTGCATTTTGCCAGACAGAAAAGCTGATGGTTATCTAAAGATTGCCCAGATGATTCACCAAAGCATTAACTTGTATCAGAACCAATCCATAGAACACACCACTGTTCACACTTCTCCAGAAAAGTACCTACTTAACCCTACTCTCACTTTCCTGCCTAAAAGCCACTTCCCTTTCCATTTCCACACACTGCTCCATAATAACACGGTGACTTAACATTTTTCAACAGTGTTTGGCATTGGATCTTGTCAAGGACCTTTTCAACATCTAAATAGATTACATCCACTGGTTTTCTTTTGTCCACATATGCACTTATTCTCTCGAAGAATTCTAGTCAATTAGTTGGACATGATTAACCCTAAGTGCTTTGTAAACTGTAAAACACTATACAAACAATATAAAAGTGGTTATTTAATTTACAGGAAAAATGATGTGTCCAGTGATTCTACCAGCTAAAGTGGTTATTTAATTTACAGGAAAAATGATGTGTCCAGTGATTCTACCAGCCTGTAGATCCGTAGGTCCCTTTTGAAATTCTTCTTGTGGAGAAGAGACTCACTGGCTGTCTTCCAGGCTCATGGCACAATAGCTATTTGGAATAACAGATGATGCAGTTTGGTCAGCTGTTCCACAATTTTACCCAAAATCTGGGTGGATGCCATCTGGTCCCTCTGGTGATTCATCAACTTCCACTTAGTCAACTAGACTTAGAACACCATGTGCATTTACCACCATTTCATTTTGGTACTTTTAACTTCCCTCCTCCAAAAGACAAATTGACAATAAAGACTGAGGCTCAGAGTATATGTTCAGACTCTCTTTTAGCCCCTTTTCCTCCCTTTTCCACCATGACCAGCAAGATTCTACTGGCTGGCTTCCTTGCTGGGCTTCTGCCCGCCCCCCCCCCCCTTTTTTTGGTGCACTGAATGAAGTGCAGGATACCTAGTTCTATTCCTTGCTGTGCTTCTAATTAGCCATGTGCCCTACGCCAGGTCCCTTCCTCTTTTTACAAATTAGTTTCTCTACTTGTAAAGTAGAGGGAATGCCCACACATTTTAGCAGGCCATTCCAGGGCCAGCAATCTGTGATTATGTTCATTTATTGGGCTCTGGTCCTTATCAGTCTTTTGGGGATATCTTCTTTTGAGTTTCCATCTGACCTCGCAGGTTCTGTGTTTTCTTCTGAGTTATTTCCACTTTGGAAAAGATCTCATTTCCCCAACATTAGACCTTTTAAGTTTTCCAGTTTGACAAGCCATGCTTTTTACCGAGGGTTGACCATACCTAGTCCTCAGTATGTTTGTACTCCAGCTAGCTAATACTAAGTTTTTAGTAGTTTCTAAGCTTTCCATGGGAGATTCACATCTCCCTTGGCCTGTTTCCACATTTTATAAAATGGAAATATTATTTTCTACTTTGTCAGATTGTGAGGATTAACTATAATGATCCATAGAAAGCAAATTGACACAGAGCCAGTGCCTAATAATCACTCAAAAAGGGGATCTACTATTATGGCTACAGGGCTGGTGCTGGTAGTCCTGGTACTGCTAACCTATGGGAGCTCAAAGAGCTTGCGGGTATAGATTAGAATTCTCTTGGGTTTCTGTTTGTTTAGGACCCATGGGAACGGAGTCTAGGGCAAGTAGTTGAATTGTTCATAGACCCCTGAGTTGAACATGACTGCCTGGCTTCTCCAAGGCGTGCTCATTTGACAATCATTTGCCAGACCACTGTGTGTGTTTGTGTAAGACCAGCACTCCCGTGGACAGCTGTCCATGTGGAAATTAGATTTGTCTTGATCCTGGGCCCTGGTGTAGACTGAATATGTGCCTGAATATGATTAGGGATGCAGTTCAGTGGTCAACTGTGCTAAACTACTACTGCAGTAGAGCGATAGGCCTTGCTAAGCAAAGCCCATGTTTTTTAAGCCCCATGAAGCCCCCATGGAAGAGACTGAAGTAGAATAAACAGTTGCCACCAAAGAAAAGAACATGGGAAGCAATTAAAACCAGGAAACCAACAGTAAGCAATATCCCCTTACCCTTTACTACTTAGAGTGGAGTCCGTGGAACAGCAGCATCTTGTTAGAAATGCAGAACTTCAGGCCCCACTGCAAGATCTACTGAATCGGGTCATGTTAACAAGATTCCCAGGTGATTTGTTTGCATACCTAAATCTCCTCTACTTAACACCTTCTAACTAAACACTTCTGGCACTTAGGCTTACTACTTCAAGGAGCCTAAATCTAAAAAGCCGCTAGAATACCCAATAGTGAGAAAAGTGTTCAAGGAAATATAAAAGAGGTGTAAGGCCCACTTATCCTTGTGATAGGTTAGGAAACTTGGGTTCCAGCCCTGGCATACTTACGAATAGTGGATCTTAAGCAAGTTATTTACCTGCTCTGATTCTCAATTTTCCCAGCTGTGAAATGGGATAATCATCCTTGCCTTGCCTACCTCAGTGAGTTATTGTGAAAAACAAATGTGATCTTGAGTGTGAAAGTGCTTTTTAACCTGGTTGGCTCTACAAATATTTATAACAACCAGAGGATTTTTATTGTTATTCCAAACTCTCTAGAAGCTCTTTGGCTTTCTTAGTATCCCTAGTTCAGCACATATTTTCTGCAGAGATTGAATTTGGTCCATGGGTTTAAGTAGCTTTTGCACTAAACATCCATGTACAGATTACCCTCCAAAGACAGGTCTTCATCCATAATGGACCTGGTACAATAAGCTGACACTCTTGTTTCCAGGCTGCTGCCAGCATTGTTCCTAGATAATGGCCTTGTTGAAGCTCCTACTATAGGCTGTTTGGGGAGTTAGCTACTCCAAAGTTGTGCTTTTACTAGGGCCAGTTCCTGAGAAGCTTTGCAAGATCTGGCCAAGTCTCCTTTACTAGCAAGATGTGATGACTAAGTATCTTAAGCATCTGTCCCCTCTATTCCAAGCCCCCACTCCCGCCCCCACCTCCCTACATGCATGAACTCACGTAGGCGCAGGCACATGCACACATACACACACACATACACCTGCTGTTGGGGACACAATTGAAATATACACTCGCAAAACAACTCTGAGCAAATAACTCCCATCTCAGATACATTTGAATTACCACTCCCTTACCCCTTGACCTCCATGGACCTGTTCTTGCTCCAACTTGCAATACCCTGGGGGTACAGCCAGAACATTCTGGTGAGCCTAATGTTTTTGTAATGCAAGTCAAAGAAAAGATAATCTTGTCTCAACGTGGGTCAAAGACAGGGCAAAATGACCATAAATGTTGTGAAAGCTTAATTCTCTGGATCAAGAATATTCAAACAGACTTTAGAATATAGAAATTTCCCTTGTTATTACAAAGAAGTAAAGGGCCTTGAATTCGTTGGTGATGGGTTGGGGAAGAGAGTTCACGAAACACATCTGGAACATGGGGCTTAAAATTAATGACTGTTTCTTGCCTACGGTAAACAGATATTCCTTGGGGAAATGCTTACCATTAAGAAATTTTCAGTCTCTCAGATTTCAGTGTAGGGACCAAAAAGAGAAAACCTGCCACTAATTTCTTGGCAGGGAGTGATAATGAAGATGAAATTGGGGCACAGGCAAGTCCCTCTTGCCATTTTTCTTGATCATCTCCAGATATTGGGGGAGAAAACAAAAGCCTGGTAGGTTACCTCTTCCGGGTAGCACTGTGGGAGAAGACATTAAGACTTCAAAGCGGATTTGTCACATCCAAGGGATACTCAGTAAGATTAAGTGCCTATTTCTCATCAGAAACCATGGGGGCAAGAAGGCAGTGGGATGACATATTTAAGCTAGTGAAAGAGAAAAACTGCCAGCCAAGCATTCTATATCCAGCAAAACTTCCTTCAAAAATGAGGGGCGTTTAAGACATTCATGAATAAGCAAAAACTGAGAGAATTTATCAGCAAGAGACCTGCCCTATAAGAAATGCTAATGGGAGTTCTTCAGGTTAAAGGAAAGGGTGACAGATTATAGCCTGGAGCAGTATGAAGTGAAAATCATTAAGTTACTTACATGCTAAATGCAAAACTTAATAGTATGGTATCCTCCTTATGTAGCTCTATTTTCTATAAGATTTACAATACAGTTAAATAATGAAAAATCATATTTCCACATTATGGACATGCAAAATATAAAAAGTAATGTTGTGACAAAAACGATATAGAGAGGAGAAAAGGAGGGGTATAGGAACAGAGCCTGTGTGTGCTATTGAAGTTTATGGTATATTTTTGAACTGGTAGGTTATAGATTTAGGTTGTTTAATAAAAACCCCAGGGTAACCACAAAGAAAGTATTTGAAATATATACAGAAATGGAGATGAGAAAGGGATCAATCAGTTACATCACAAAAGATCAACTATATACCAAAAAAAACCAGCTTCAGTGAAGGAAAAGAAGGACAAAAAAGATATGTTGTAAAAGAAACAAAGGACAGAATAGCTGAAGTCCTGCTTATCAGTCATTAAACTGAATGTAAATGGATTAAACTCCCTGGTCAAAAGACGCAGATTGGTAGAATGGATTAAAAAATAGAAAAGCATAATCCAACTATATGTTGTTTACAATAGACTCATCTTAGACCCCAAGACAAACAGGTTGAAAGTGAAAGGATGGAAAAATATATTCCATGCAAGTAGTAAACAAAAGAAAGCTGGAGTACCTATACAAATATTAGGCAAAATAGACTTTAAGTAAAAAACTGCTTTAGGAGACAAAAAAGAACATTATATATATATATAAAGATCAATCCACCAAGAAGAAACAACAATCATAAATATTTATTCACCTAACCACAGTGCCCCAAAATACAAGAAACAAGTTGATGAAACTGTAGGGAGAATAGACACCTCTACAACAAGAGTTAGAGACTCCAACTACTTTCATCAATGGATAGAACATCTAGGCAGAAGGTAAATAAGGAAATGTTGAACTTCAACAATACTACAAATGAACTAGACCTACAGAGCAGTGTACCCAAAAAACATTTTTCTCAGGTGCATGGGGATCATTCTCCATTATAGATCACATGTTAGGTCACAACACAGGTTGGATTGTATGATGTGTGAATAAAATTGTTTAAATATGAACAGAAAGAAACAAGTGCTGGAGAAAACATGGAGAAAGAGATGTACCTATTCACCGTCCATAGGGAAGCTGAGAGGGGCAGCCTCTCTGGAAGGCAGTGTGGTGGTTCCACAGGAGGCTAGAGGTGGGTCTTCCATGTGATCTTGCAACCAGGTTGCTAGGTGTGTGTCAGGAGGAAATGAGAATGGGGACAGGAATGGACATTTACACACTGGTGGTTATGGTGGCAGTGTTGTCATTTGCAATGGATAGTGGTGGCCTAAGGGTACAACGACTGAGGAATGGAAGGGTAAACTGTGTGTACACATACAATGGACTGCTGAGCAGCCGCAAGAAGGAATGAAGGTGTGAAGTAAGGAAGAGGTGAATGAACCTTGAGGACAGCAGGTTGAATAAAACAAGCCAGAAATGAAAAGACAAATATTATAATGCCTCAGTATTAAGGACTAAACATAATGTACAAACTCTGAGAATTGAATTCGAGAGCATAGGTTATCAGGTGAAGGCTACTGTAAAGGTTCCTAGATTGTAAGCTCTTACTGCCATCACATCTGTTCTGGAGTTCTGTTATTTCTAAATTCTGTGATACTGAGCTCTTTGTGTATAACCTGGTCATTTGCTGGAATTTCGAGTATCTGTGTGACTTCTGAGACTCAGAGCTAGAATTCTGAAGCTACAGAAGTCAAAATTAGCCCATACAGCAATTGTTACAAATACTGAAAAAGAGATCAGACTTCAGCTAGAGTTATGAATGAAGCTGATCTGGGTAAGACTAAGGTAAATCAGACTAAAAGGTAAGGGATGATATTGACTGTATTTGAAAACTTCATCTTCTGTGAGAGACCAAAGGAAGAGATGCTTATTTGGAGCAAAATTTATATTTTGGTAGCATACTATCTAACATGTATGGTCAGCTTATTCAAACACCATAATTACATGGAACCTTGAATAGGGAGTGAGATCTTGTTGGTTTGCACAGGATGCTGTGATGCCAAAATACATCCCAGAGTAATCTGTGAAGATGATTAAAAAGGACTTGCAAGTCCCCTTGGGGAATTGGGAGAAGGGAGGAAATATTAAACTTCCCCATCTGGGGATTTCCTGATGTTCTTGCAATCAGTGAGGACAACCAATTCAATAGGCTGAGCCCTTGATCTTGGTGTTTGCCCCTATGAAACTTATTTCTGCAAAGGAGAAGCTAAACCTACTTATAATTATGTCTCAGGGTCTTCCCCAAAGAACCTCTTTTATTGCTCAGATGTGGCCTCTCTCTCTAAGTGAACTCTGCAGGAGAACCCACTGCTCTCCCAAGTATGCAGGACATGACTCCCAGGGGTGTGAATCTCCCTGGCAATGTGGGACATGACTCTCGGGGATGAGCCTGGACATCACAACATGGGTATGAGAAAGCCTTCTTGACCAAAGAGGGGAAGAGAAATGAAAGAAAATAAAGTTTCAGTGGCTAAGAGATTTCAAATAGAGGCAAGGGATCATTGTGGAGGTTATTCTTATGCAGTATATAGGTATCTCCTTCTAGTTTTTGGTGTACTGGAGTAGCTAGAGGGAAATACCTGAAACTGTTGAACTGTAATACAACAGCCTTGATTCTTGAAAACGATCGAACAACTATAGAGCTTTTGAGGTCTGTCCATGTGATCGTGAAAACCTTGTGACTGACACTCCATTTATCCAGTGTAAGGACAGATGAGTAAAGGGGAAAAAAAGACAAAAGAAAATGAATAATAGGGGGACGGAAGGGTGGGATGTTTTGGGTATTCTTTTTATCTTTATTTGTTATTTCGTTTTTAAGAAATGAATAGAGTTCCTGTTTGAATAATGGAAATGTTTTGGTGATAGATGGGGGTGATGGTAGTATGACATTGTAAACATAATTAACAACACTGAAATATATATTTAAATGAGGTTAAAAGGGGGAATGTTGGACTGTATATATGGTACTAGGACAAATTTTTTTCTTAATTCTTGAAACTGTGCTATACAAACAGTGAACCCTAAGTTAAACCATGGATTATAGTTAATAGTACAATTATGAAAATGTCCTTTCAACAATTGTAACAAATTACCACACCAATGCAAGGTGTTGATAACAGGGTGGTATATGGGAATCCTATATTTTATGCATGATTTTTCTTTAAACCCACAATTTCTCTAATAATTTTTTAAGTCAATGATTTTATTCATTGATTTTTTTTTTCTTAGTGAATCAAGTATAACCTTACATTTTTACTCCTAACAGCCCTGTGTACATTGGAGAAGTGAAGGACTCTTCAATGAATTAACTGTTCTTCTAAATTGTCCGGTCAAACCTTCATGAACATGAGCTGTTAGCCACTTTGCACTTATGAATGCATTAATGGGTTGGTCTGGTGAAAAGGGTAAAAGCAGTGGAGGAACTTTATAATAGGCCTTTTTATCCTGGGTGACATCTGCAAAATATTAGTGTTTTGGAACAACACACGTTGCCTGCTGAAGAATGAGTAGAAAGCTTTTAGGGAAATGAAACTTCCTGGGTTTTTTTTACAGAGAAGTTGTTGAGTCCCGTAGAGAACTTCAAATACGTGTTGATACAGAAATGTATCTGTTTATGCTGCCCTGTTGGTAACAAGTCCAGGAATGAATTATGGCAGTTTTCCCAAAATGTGTTCTATAGTTTGAACAACCCAATCCTACTTCCTTGCACCCTTTAGAAACCCACCATTCAAATCTCTGATACGCATGTTGTAGGTTGCTTTCCATTGAGTAATCCAGGAATGAGTGATCTAGACAAGATCTTGGAGTGACTCCCTTCAATCTTCTTTCTTGGGATTTCAGTACCTCAAAGTTATGACCTCAGTCTTAGGGGCCCCTATGTCATCCACTGGGAGATAAATCCCATCTGATGGCAAAATGGTATACTAATCTACCCTACGACTGCTAAAGCTTGAGATGTAAAGAAAAGAGCATTTCTTCTATGCAGTCAAACAAAAATTGGGTGCCAGTTCCGTTCTGCCACTCCCCAGTCTTGTGGCCTTGAACAAAGTCACTTAGTTTCCCTGAGCCTAGGTTTCCTCATTTCGAAAATAATGATAAACTATTTCTTGACCTACCCACCCCATAGGTTGTTGAATGAAACACATGTGATAATGGATATAAAGTACTTTGTAAACTATAAAGCAGCATACCCATTTAGGATAATATCATTGCAATCATCTAGCCCCACTTAGGTTATGAGTTATTTTATTAGCCTGAAGCCTTTAGCTAAAATTATAAATTACGTCCCAAATGTTCTGGCCAACAGTTTTCATTATAATGTGCTCCCACTTCTCCATTCCCAGAGATGGCATTTTTCAATTACTCATTAACATGTTTTTAGCCCAGGGTGGTTTGGAGTGAGAAGGTATTTAAACAATGACAAATATGCCTGCTGAGTTGTGCGAACAACCACATAATCTCAACAGTAGTAGCCACCTACATCTTGAAAGAATCACAGTTAGTTATGTTTTGTTTTCTTTGGTGATAGTGAGGAGGTGGTTAGGGCAGAGGTGGATGAGTTGGTGAGGGTTGGGGAAAGAGCCCCTGATTCTATCTTCCTCCAGCTATAAGCAATCTGCTTTCATGCCTTGATCTTTACTTTAGAGGTCAAATGGCACAGGGAATCTGAAGGAGTCAATGCTCACTGCAATAGCACTTTTCACATAGATGCAGACCAGGTGGTTCTTGCTAATAGATTGACAAGAAAATCAATCCTAGCTATCCCCAGGGCTTTGTGCAGTTGCCAGGGTTCACAAACCTTTACAACATTACCCACTGATTGCATAAATGCACCCACATTAAAGGGGGGGGGGGGTCTGCCCCATGCCTTAGTATTGACTAGTTACTACAGGTAAGCTGGTGATAGATGAGAGTAAGAAAAGGTAAAATAGGGGAAAGCTTAACATAACTTGAGATACACTAGGACATTTGTTTCTTATTTGGGTGGAGGAATTCTGGGGCTTGCTTTTCCAGATCTGCTGTCCTGTGATTTTTCCTGCCTGAGTCTTTAGGCTATGGGGCTTTCAGTAGGGGCAATGCTATAATAGTTACAATAGCTGATAGGCCTTACAAGTAACTCGAAGAATTGTGTGAGTTTTAGGGATAGTGTGAGTGATTTGGGGACATATCGTATAGTTTATAATCAGTTTTCAAATTAAGTGGAAATTGTTGAATGTATGAAATGTTAAAAGGTGAAATTGATTGTCTCTGGTTGGCAAACCATGTTGGCTGGAAGCCTCAACTCAAATGTGCTGATTTATTATGGACAGAAAGTAATTAGAGGGAGAGGTTCAATGGTTAACTGGTAGAAGAGTAGAGGATGAAATCAGCAGGGAGGTGACAGGCTCAAAGCCTTTAGTGGAGCTGCCAAACAGCAGCCAAGCAATTCCTATGGGATAACATCCCCAAGGGGTCCAGGAGAGAAGGCTTGCCATCCAATGGGAAGTGCTCCCCTCCAAGAAGAAACATCACACCAGAAAGACAGCAAGAAGGCAATGTCTAATTAAACCTGTGCAGTAGCTCTAAATTCCCCTAATGAACAGGGCTCTCTCGGGGGAGCCGAATCAGAGGAATTGAGTGTAACAAGGAGTCATGAGCCATGCAGAAGCTGAAAGTGTCTGGTGTAAGCAGTGCACAAAGTGACCACAGGTAGACATAGAAAGGAAACCAGTGCTGAGGTCTGGCTCCATGGAAATAAGGATCCCAGAGCCATCACATACCTTGTAGTCACTGATCTTCCACAGTACCCCTGAAACTAAGTACACGCACACACATTATCATGTCTTCCTTTCCAATTCAGACAGGGCTGTCCTTTAGCTTTGACTAATGTGACATAAAGAAGAGAGGTGCAGCCATCTTCTTTCACTTATTTGCCTGTGTCAAGTCCAAGGAGATTTCAGATTTGTATTGGTGGGAATGACGTTACTGGCAGGTTTTTGCATGGTTAGTTTTGCTGAAGGGAAACCTTGTTAGAGAGGCTGCCTATGTACAACCTGTAACGAGGGCCAAGTCATCCATGGCATTTATGTTTCTTCTCATTTCTACGTACACTTGCTGATTTTTGTGAAGGGGATTTTTTTTTTGTATGCTTTATGGTGGGGGTCACATTTCATTCTTTTTTCATATGGCTATTTGTTGAATGGTGGGGAGGGGTGGCTGGGGAGAAGTGCACAGGCTGGGAATCGAATCTGGGTCTCATGCATGGCAGGTGAGGATTCTACCACTGAACTACTCATGCACCCCCATTTGCTGATTTTTTAATAACTGCCTTTTTAAGCAGTTTTGTTGAGATAAATTCATATACCGTACAATTTATCTAAAGTATACAATCAGTGTCTTCCAGGAAATTCACAGAATTGTGTACTCATCACCACAATCAATTCTAGAACATTTTCACCCCCAAGAAGGGTGTTATCTTACACAGTCCTGTGTTTCCTCCTCTGGCTTTCCTTCTGGTTACATACATGACCCTAAACTTTCCCTCTCAACCACAATTTCACCCACAAATCATCGTTGTTAATTACACTCACTACAAATGTGCTACCATCACCTCTATCCATTTCCAAACATTTACAGTTGGCCTTATTACATATTCTGTAATATTAAGAATCAGCTTCCTTTCCTCTGCTCTCATTCTATCTTCTGATAACCCTGTTCTAGATATTTAATGCCATGAGTTTGCTAGTTATATTTAGCTCTTATTAGTGAGATCATACAATATTTGCCCTTTCTTGTAATAACTGCCTTTTGATACTTTTTTAAACAATCTTAATGTATGGCTGATAGAAAATAAGACTGTAAGGTAAAGAAGGAGAGCCTCAGTGCAGGCAGCATGTCTTAATTTGTAGCTTTTAGGTGGACTGAAGCAGTAATAAAATTATCAAGTAAATAAAAACCGAAATAGAGGCTGTTCTACAAATTATGGTATCTGAGGACTGTACCATGGCACAGTCGGTGGCAATCTCATTAGCACCTTGCAGCTAATGCAAAGTGGTTTCCTCCACTCAAGACTAACAATGAGCTAGCTCTTCAGAAGGTAAGGTACAAGTCTGTTTCGTTCTCTGTATCCACTTCTCAGCTCTCAATCACCAACTTCTGCTTCCTTCCCCCTTTGCCCAGTGAACACTCAGTAGGTGTTCAACAAATATTTCAGTTACACATATGGATTGGGCACTTTTCAGCATTTCCTTCCTTTTGCCCCATATTTGTAGGGTCACAATGTGTTTCACCCTCACTGCTTCTTAAATTAGACTCTTCGACATACCCTACAAATTCTACCAGCTGTCATTATAGGCAAAGAACTATGACATTCCTGTTCCAGTCAACCGAGGAGTAGGGACTTAGTTGGGGGAAAGGGAGCACACTGTGGGAGACACTATACGGCTGATAGCTGGAGCGCATATTGAGGTGCACAAGCAAGATGGTGAAGAATCTGCCAATGGGGGAGTGGAAGGCAGTTATAAGGGGTAGTGATGTCCAGTCTACAGAAGAGAAGACAAAAGACATGGATGTTGTCTTCTAAAATTTAGAAGACTTACATATGGGAGAGGAAGTAAGATCTGAAACCAATGAGTAGAATTTCCAAGGAGACATATTTTGACTGACAGATGAATGAATTACTAACCCTTCAAACAACTCCTCAGTGGCATGGTTTGGGTGCCTAAGCAAACAGTCAGCTTCCTGATTCTGGAGGTATTTGGCTAGAGATCAAATCACCATGTATCAGAAAGATTGGCTGTGCAGGGGTGAGGTGGAGTGGGGTGTTGAAGAATGGATAAACAACTGCATCATGGACTCTTGACTTCCATTGGTCCCAAGTAGCTCTGAGATGTTATGACTTTATGATGCAAACATGTAAGTAGAGAAAAACAGAACCAAGATGGTAGAGCAAAGCAATGAGACAATTTTTCTGACTGAGGAAAGGAAAGAGGGTTGAAAAGAAAAGAAACTCTCTGATTGTTTAGCACATGTCACCAATTATGATTTTCTGTAACTATTTTCCTAAGCCAACGGATCCTCCGGAATGGCAGAAACCTTTCCTGACATCCTCTGTCCTCATAGCCTCCAGATTTGTTTTGCTACTTTCTACAAGAATTCTGCTCTCATTTCTCCTCAATTGTTTCCAGGCTTGTGGCTATCCTGCTCCCATGTTATAAAAGCAAACCTGGGACACAGCCTCTCCCATCCCCCAGCTACAGGAGATAGCCCTAATGGCTGGATTGACAAGACCAAAGCTGTCCAGTCCACACTCATCTCCTGTGCTACCCTCTCCCTTCTGATTCTGGCCACACAGAACAGACCCAAGTCATCTGTAGTGGAAGATCAGGATTTTTCTTTCCTGCTAAATCTGTCATGAAACAATACTTTTACAAAAGTACAATAAAAATGAATTACTAGAAAAAGGAAATGACAGGTCACAGTTTTTATTTTTTATTTTTATTTTTTTTACATGGGCAGGCACCGGGAATCGAACCTGGGTCCTCTGGCATGGCAGGCAAGCATTCTTGCCTGCTGAGCCACCATGAATGCCCCAAGTCACAGTTTTTAATCATGAGATTCAACAAACCTAAAAATCTCTTTCAAATTGCCATAAAAGTTTCTAAATGTTTGCTTTCAATTTCTGTACCTATCTCCTTGCAAAGTTGCAGCGAATAGCAGAAAAGCATCTGCCTGCAGACTATGTTTTGAGTAGCCAAGTGAACACCGCTCTATGGATCTGCCTTCTGTCCATCCTCACCCTTGGATTACATGGTGGAATAGCCTCAAGGACAATCCAAATGGGGTGAGGACAATGATGTACTGGAACTGGCTTGCACAGAGGCTCACAAGAGCCAATTTATTATACTTTGAGAATTTGTGTGAGCTGGTTGTTTAACACAATCATTATTTAAAATTAATTAGATAAACTTACTATTAAATAAACTATGAAAAAATAAAGCTGATAACTACTCAAAACTGATCACTTCCTAATTCTTATACCACACTTTACTATTTCCTACGCCATTGAGGTTATTTGCATCTATTGTATCTGTGTAGTAGAGATTCTCTCCACTGGTGTGCTGGCCACGCATTTCTTCCCAACTCCCCATTCGGTCATATCCCAATGGGAGCTTGATGTCAGCCATGGTGGGGACTATTTACAACAGAGGAATTGGCAAATGCTACACATCAGGCCTTGATTTATTTTATTGATGGTCTCTACTCTAGGCTTTACAAAGTGCTGAAGAAAATGTTAATAGCACAGATAAAACTTTAATGCATTTGTCTCTCAAACTGTTACATTGTGAATAGCACAACAAAATTGAGGAAATATTCTTCCAGAATTCAGAAACTGTTATCCAATTCAGAAAAGAAGTCACTCACATCATTGACAAAGGAGAGAAATTCCAACATACATCTTTGCTGTTTCACTTTTGTCTTACTCCTTAATGTGAACCAGTATATCAGCCCACATTCTTTTAGGAACTACACCTGTTCAAAAATTGCAACCCTAGGTTGGCAAGAATCCGGCAAAAATCAATGAAAGGCATTCTGTGAGAATCAATTGACTGCATGGAATTTACAGTAAAGAATGATGTATAGTTTTTATTATTTGTAAATTGTGTGCTGTACATCCTTTATATCATTAAATAAAAAATTAAACTTATATACTTACTTTTTACAATTTTTGGAGAGCCAGGGTTGTTAACATTTACCTGCACACTGATACCTGATGGGTATATTTGGAGGATTTATTTTCCTTCCTTCTTTCTTAAAGGTTCTTGGCTTAAATCAATAGCTCTTTCCACCATATGTGAGAAAAAAGTGTTCTCTTCCAGAGTTATGCTGGCAAATGAAAGAGCCCTCATTTTCATTGACTCTGAACTCTAGAATTCCTTTTGCATTGGGAAAATATTTGGCAAATCCTTGAAAACTGTTAACCAGATCCACAAATGTTTCTCATTCAAAACTCCTTATTCTCTGTTGAGGTTGATGGGCTCCCACTGAATTCTCTCTGCTAACCATTGGAAATCTCATCAGCCCCATCCCAAACCTGGATAGGAGTCTTGTGGACCAGCTCACTGGGGCACCACAATGAAGACCACTTTTAGAATTCAGCCTTCCTATATCAGATGGCATTAAGACAAATGAATACCATGTGCTGGTATTAGCCCTGGTTTCATAGAGTTAGAGTGGAGCTCCTAATATCAGGTTACGTTCTGTTGGCTTGGTAATCATTCTTTTAACCACTAACCATATGGGCAGAAGTTGGAAGGAAAGCTAAATTTGGAACACACCCCCACTCTCCTTTTCAACATTTCTTTCTTGTTTGTGCAGGGAGGCAATATATTACTCATACTCACATGTAGCACCAATTGCTAGAGGACTGAGGAATGCATTCTTCCAAAATGTGGCCGGATCAGGGAACTGAACATTTTTGGTACAAATATGCAGCCAGGCAGTAGTATTATCTGCACTCAGCTTCTGCAGACTTCTGAACTGTCTGAGACAAACCATGCTAGAAGACCGAATGAATAATGACAAGGACCTCAGGGATTTCGTGTCTGAGGGTTCATAAGTTCTTTATCATTTTTAGTCGAGATACTGAGATAACACCTTTCGGCAGCAATATCTTTCTGACTCAGATGTTTTTGGAGCACGAAGCCATGAATTTCTCTCTCCATTTTCTTTCTTCTGTTCTAGCTTTCCTTCTCCTCGCATGCCAAAATAGTATGGAGTGATAGCTGAAGCAGGGAAAATGGATTTTGGGGGAAATAGTATTGATTTGGACAGTATTTGCCAAGATTATGCACATTTCAGTTCCAGGGCTTTCTAAACCTAAACTTTGTAAGTCATACTTTATCCTCAAACAGCATTTTTTATGCCTCAATGGAATGTAGAGTCAAGTTCAGCTTTTGAAAGTTTGCCTGCCTTCTCCCAAGGAGAAGTTGCAGTATTCCCACCACTTGCCACCTTGGAGTCAGAAGAGTATTCTCCTTGCTGTCACTAGATTGCAGGCATGCATGAGGAGTAATGAAGCCAAAACCCTTAGTGAATCCCTTAATGAAGCCTTTCCTAATTCGGCCCCAGCCTACTTCTCTAATCTCATCTCTCATTACTACCCCTTACTCTGTCCAGGGCCCCAACTTCTTTGAAATTCTGTTTCTAAACTTGACGTTCTGCCTTTTCAGGCCTGTCTGGTCCTTTGTACATATATTTCCACTGTCTGTAAAGCCCAATGTCTAGACTTTGGTAGGTTCCAATAAATGGTGACTGTTAATACTCTGCACGCGCAGTTCCCTGAACCCATAATGGTTTCCATTTCTCTACCATTAAAACTTATCTCAGGGTCATCCCTCTCAATGAAGCTTTGTCCTAGGCAGAGTGCGTTGTTAATGCCTGTTCTAGCATTTATCAAGTGGAGATCAGATAACTCCCAGTGACTACACATAATAGGCACTCAATAAATATTTGTTGCATGACCCTGGTCACACCAAAATGAATAAGCATAGTGCCTACCCTTATAAGCCCTTAGTCCAGTTGGGGAGTACAGAAACCTAACTGGATAATTATAATGCAATGTGGTAATTAAACAAAAAAAAACACTGATTGCAGTACTCACAGGGGAAAGCTTCAAAACTAGGGTGGTCAAAAACCGAGCTGAGCCTTAAACACTGTGGAGTCATCATGGGAATAGGGGAGAGCATTGCAGGCAAAGAGGATAGTATTAGCCTGAGAAAGAGCAGAGTCATTCTGGAAATGATATGCAGTCTGTGGTGGCTAGAGAAAACAGGGACAAGAAGTGAGGCTGGAAGATTAGCAAGTGGTCAGATCATGAGGGCCTTCTCTGCCTCGTTAAAGAACTTGGCCTTGATCCATGAAGTCACAATATGGGTCATCAGCCTCCCCAACACGCAGCCCTCTCCATGGCAGATACTGACAATCAGTCACAGCACCCCATTGCACTGAGCCCATATGTGACCTCTTAATCCTTCTCTACATGGCATGGAGGAAAACACCACCAAGAGATTGGAAGTGGCACTCTGGTTTGCCACTGAAAGGTTTAAAGTGCATGTGTATATGGGGATTGGTTTATGTGAGAGATTGCAAGTTATGGGAGAACTATGACATGGTCAGAATTGTACTTTGGACAGTTCACTCTGGGTCAGTAGATAAACAGATTAAGGAAGAATCTATGAGACCTGATGGCTTAGATATGCAAGGCTAGGAAGCCGGAGTAGTTGAGGACAAGGTCAAGGTTTCCAACTAAGGTAAAAGAGCAGATGCCAGTACCATTCAGAGAGATTGAGTGAAGGAGATAATAAGTTTGGCATAATAATAATAGCTCATTTTTTGCTTAGCACTTTCTATGAGCCAAGCACTCTTTTAAGCATTTTAATTGAATCAACTTATTTCAGCTTCCCAATAACCTACAAGGTTCGTACAATTCTTATTTCTGTTTTGCAGATGAAAAAACTGCACAGAGACGTGCAGAACATTGAAGAGCTAACAAAATCAAGATCACTGAGGGAAAACGTTTAGAGAAAAACTGAAAACCTATCACTGAGTCATTGAAATTAATATGGATAGAGCTAACCAGGTCACCAGGCACCCGTATTAGGATTTATCAGTTCATCTTTAATGTTTTGGAAACGAAAGGATTTATTGTTCTTGAGAGAGCGCCCCTTCAATGTGCATAAATCCATCCTGCCTTCACCACATCTGTTCTGCTCTCAGGGGCAAACATCAGTAGCAATATGAATTAAAACAAGCCTATCCAAATAATGACCTAAATGATTTCCAAATGAATTCTTGAACAAAACACACCAAACCCTCTTAAAATTAAAAGGGCAAGGTTAGGGAGGGTATTGGATGTTCAGAGAATCATGTTGAATAAGACTGGCTACCCCCACCCAGTGATTAGCTGCTTCTTGTTTCAATAATTATACTATATACATACATACGTACGTGTGTGTAAATGTATATATTGCTTCATTTACTTAATAACTTCGTACTTTCCAAAGCACTTTGTCATCCCTGTTAATTTGAGTGTAACAGGAACCTAGTTGCTTTAAGGAACAGACTATTCCAATGGCTAACAGACGTGTCACTACTTTCATCAGAGCTTCATACCTGGCTTTCTTGCCATCTAGGCTGTGCCGGTGTTACAGTGGCAGGCACTAAAAAGAATCAGGCACCTGAGCCGGGAGTATACAACTGCCCATGCCCTGCAACCTGAGCATGCTACTCAGCATTGGAGACCAGGGGCAGTGGGGCTGAGCTGCCTGAGACCACAGGCCAGGTTGCCTGTTGACCCTGAACTCAGACCAGAAGACTGTGGGTTTGTAGAAAGCCCACAGTTTTCTCTGGAATAGCTCTGAATGAGCTATAAGTGTACAGCTTTTGCCTGGACATGCCGTTTCCATTACCATCACTTTACCTTTGCTTCAGGCCATCATATATATTTGTGACACCCACAGTTCCCCTTTCCTATAGCCTCCCAATATTGCAAGACCTACCTCCTCTACAAAACTCATTCTTCATGGCCTCGCCCTCCATGATATTTCTTTCTTTTCCAAAACACTTATTTCCATCATTCTGTACATAATGACCAGCTAGCCCAGTTGCAATTTTCAAATAACTCTTAAATTAATTATATGATTAAGTCCTCATTACAACCCTGTATGGTAGGCTTTAATATTAGCTCTTGAAGAGGAGAAAGCTGAGGAGCAGAGAGTTAAGTAACTTGCCCAAGGTCAATGGCTGGTAAGAGCTAGGATTGGAGCCCAGATCTGTCTGATGTCAAAGCTCATTTCTATAAACACATGCTGCTTTGCACAGCACATGTATCTGATAAATACTTGTTTATGGTGATGATGACAGCAGTACTCTTGTGCCAATAAACAGGTATTGGCATTTTCCATAGAGTTTATGCTCAGGATCAGAATAGCCTCAGCAGGAGTAGTTCAGAGCCAGAGAAAACCCTCTCAACCTTTTTGGAGTTAGGGGATATGGGAGGAGCTAAAAGTGCTCAGCTCAGTTGAGTTGAACTATTCTGGAATCCCAGAAGACTTTTCTCCCTTTCCATATATACATTCACCATATCTTTCCCATGAATCATAGTTCCACTGGGTACCTGAGTCTGGGCCAAAAAAGGAGGGACTGAGGAGCACGAGGTATTTGACTAACTCACTATGTGTGTTTGGGAGATCTGGGCTTGCTCCCCTGGTCTCCACTTGAGAACTATAATAATTCACCCACAGTGCATTCTTGTACTCCATAACCATCTGGCCTAAGTACGTCCTAGGGTATCATTTGCTGGGGTAGCAGTTGGTTTGGACTGACTTATCATGAAGGTAGTTTGGAAACCTGCATAATCTTGGCTCTGGGAGGCTGAGCAGACAACCAGACTAAAAGCCCTATGTGCTTTTCTTGGGCTCAAAGTCCCAGCTAAATAATACATTTCAAATTATTAATTCTCTTCAGCTCAGTCCTAAATTTTAAAATGCTTACTTATAAGAAAGCCTGGCTCTTTGTAGATTTTGGTATGTTAGAGAATTGCAGGTCATAGAGATTCATAATGAATGTAGGAGTGAATCTCATTTTGGCTGTAATAATAATCAGAATCATAAAAGCACTTACCACTGATTATCATCTCCATGTTGACGTTTGTCTGAGTTTCAAGTATTACCACATTAATCTCTACCACAGTCCTATGAACGGTTGGTAAGGTCCACTTTACCTAGGAGGAAAATGAAGCTCAGCAAGATGAAATAAATGGCCCAAGGCACTCAACTAATAAATAGTTAAGCCAAGATTCAAACCCAATTCTGTTTGGCTCCAAAAGACATGAAGCTAGTAACTCTAACATCTGCTCTGCTGCCTCACTTTCTGTTTCATGGTACTGCTGTCTGTGGCATATAAGCCTTTAGTTGGTAGCCAGCTGAGACCTACAGGCCATTCTTCAGCCAGTGTTGAGGTCAACAAAAGCCTAATGACCAGCATATGTCATGAGACTGGTCATTCTAACCAATGCTGTCTTCCACTCTCCAACCCCCACCCCACCCCACTTCATTACTCTTAGTTTCCCCAGAAAAGAAGGTAGATATAAAAACACAGATGGAGTGTGTGGGACGTGATATTACGACATTCATTTGGTCATCTTGGACTTTTGTAAAAACGTAAACAGATCTGGTTGAGTTAACTATTCCTTTTTCCTCAACCTAGACATGTTCGCAAAATTCCCGGTTAGCTTCATAGTCAAACCAAAGATGGGAGGTGCTCCCTGAAGAAGAGATTGATTTTTAAAATCGACACCTTTTACTGAAGAGTGTGAATGAGTTCACAGAGATTTCTAGCCAGAAATGACCTGCAAGACTGAAACAACCTAAAGCTTAACCGTATGATGTGGCCAATGTATGCTGCTTTTATAGAGATGCATCTCTGTGGAATCTCATTGTAAATACGGGCTGATGAACTGGTCCATTTTTTTTTTTAAGTGATGATTTTATTGAGCTATAATTCACAGAGTATACCATTCACCTGTTTAAAGTACAGAATTAAGTGCTTTTCAGTATCTTCACAGAGTTGTACAACCATCACCACAATCCACTTTAGAACACAAAAATAGCTGTCACTCTGTATCCCTCCCAAACCTCCACCCCTATGTAAACCCTAATCTATTTTCAGTCTCTAAGGATTTGCCTATCCTGGATATTTCAATAAATGAAATCACACTCTAGGTAGTGCTTAGTGACTGCCTTCATTCACTTAGAATATCTCTTCCAAGGTTCTTCCATGTTGTAGCATGTATCAGTACTTCTTTCCTTTTTACACCTGAAGAATATTCCATTGTATGGATATACCACATTTTGTTTATACATCCATCAGTTAATGGACATTTCAGTTGTTTCCACCCTTTAGCTGTTATGAATAATGATGCTATGAACCTTTGTATACAAGATATAAAGTGGACATATGTTTTCAATACGCTTAGGACATATGTTTTCAATATCTACGAGTGGAATGGCTGGATTATATGGTAACCCTATTTTTAATCTTTTGAAGAATTACCAGACTGTTTTCCAAAAGTACCTGTACCCTTTTACATTCCCATCAGCAGTATATGAGGGTTCCTGTTTCTCCACATCTTCATCAATCCTATCATCTGTCTTTTTTATTATACCCAGGTGTGAAGTGATTTCTCATTGTGGCTTTGATTTTCATTTCTCTGACATCTGATGATGTGGAGCGTCTTTGTATGTGCCTATTGGCCATTTCTGTATCTTCTTTGAAGAAATGCCTATTAGATTCGTTACTCATTTATTAATTGGGCTCTTTTTCCTTATATCATTGAGTTGTAAATATTCTTTGTATATTCTGGATATGAGACCCTTATCAGATATTTGATTCGCAAATATTTTCTCCCATTTGGAAGGTTATCTTTTCACTTTCTTGATGTTTTTCTTTGAAGTGCGAAAGTTTTTTCATTTTCATTGTGTCCAATTATTTATTTTTTTCTTTTGTCAATTGTGCTTTTGGTGTCATATCTAATAAACTGCTGCCTAATGCAAGGTTATTAAGATTTACACATTTCCTTTTCTCTAGGGGGTTTATAGTTTTACCTCTTACATTTAGGTCTTTGATCCATTTTAGTTACTTTTTGCATATGGTTTATGTACAACTTTGCTGAACTTATTTACTAGTTTTGATAATCTTTTGTGGTTTCCATGGAATTTTCTTCATGCAAGATCCTGTCATTTGAATTAAAGACAGTTTTACTTCTTCTTTTCCAATCTGAATGTCTTCTTTTCTTTCTTCTTCTTGCCTGATTCTACTGGTTAGGACCCCCAGTCCAATGTTGAATAGAAGAAGCAAAAGTTGATGTCCTTGTATTGTCTGTGATTTAAGGGGAAAACTTTCAGTCTTTTACCCTTAAGTATGAGGATAACTGTGCGTTTTTAGTAGATACCATTTATCAGGCTGAGGGAGCTCCCTTCTATTTCTAGTTTGTTAAATATTTTTATCCTGGAAGGATATCGAATATTTCACATGTTTTTTGTGCATCTTTTGAAATGGTCTTGGCTTTTTTTCCCTTTATTCTCTTAATATGGTTTGTTGTGTTGACTGATTTTTTTGTGTTTTAAACTAATCATCATCCCTGAGATAAATCCCACTTGGTCATGGCGTATAAGCCTGTATACTTGTTGCTAGATTTGATTTGCTAGTATTTTGCTGAGACTTTTTGCGTTTATATTCATAGGGGATATTGGCCTATAGTTTTATTTTCTTGTGATATCTTTGGCTATGGTATCAGGGTAATGCTGGTCTTATAGAATTAGTTGGAAGTGTTTCCGTCTCTTTTCATTTTTGACATAGTTGTTGTGAAGGATTGGTGTTAATTCTTCTCTCAACATTTGGTAGAATTCACCAGTAAAGATTTCTGGGATGTGGGGTTAGGCTTTTCTTTGTAGGAAGTATTTTTCCCCCAGCACTTATAGTTTTCTGTTTATTTTTTTTAACATTTATTCACACACCATGCAATCCAACCTAAATAAATAGTCAGTGGCTCCTGATATAATCTCACAGTTATGCATTCACCACCACAATCTATATGAGAATATTCCCATTTTGTCTGTAAAGAAAGGAGAGGGAAAAAATCCCCTACCCCTCCCTTATACTCCCATGATTGACATTTAGCTTTGGTATAGTGCCTTTGTTACAATGAATGAAACAATATTACAATATTACTGTTAAACTATAGACCTAAGTTTGTATTAATTGTACTTTTTCCATATACCATCCCATGTTTAACACCTTGTACTAGTGACATATGCTTGTTCTCGTTCATGGAAAAACTTTCTTGTATTTGTACAATTGACTACCATCATTGTGCACTCTAGATTTCACTAAGTTATACAGTTCCAGTTTTTATCATCTAGCTTTCCTTCTGGTGATATACATGCCCCTAGCCTTCTTTCAACCACACTCATATTCAACTTTGTTCACTATGCTTACACTATTGTGCTACCCATTTCTGAACCTTTCCAGTGAACTTTCTGTACTCCTTAAGCATCAATACCCAATTTCTACCTTCTTTCAATTTCCTGATAACCTGTGTTCTCAAATTTAACTGCCAGAGTTTGCTCATTATAGTTAATTCATATTAGTGAGACCCTAACAGTAATTGTCCTTTTGTTTCTGGTTTATTTTGCTCACCATAATGTCCTCAAAGTTCCTCCACATTGTTGCATATGTCAGGACTTTATTCTGTCTTATAGCTGCATAATATTCCATCAGATGTATATATCACAGTTTGTTTATCCACTCATAGGTTGATGGACATTTAGACTGTTTTCATCTGTTAGCAATCGTGAATAATGCTGCTATTAGCATCAGTATGCCAATGTCTGTTTGTGTCCCTGCTGTCACTTCTTCCAAGTATATACCTAGTACTGGGATTGCTGGATCTTATGGCAATTCTATACTTAGCTCCCTGAGGAACAGCCAAACTGTCCTCCAGAACGGCTGCACCATTCTACAGTCCCACCAACAGTGAAGATATTTACCTATTTCTTATGGGAAGTTGTTTTTTTTAATCACTAATTAAATTGTTTATTTGTTAATAGATCTCTTTAGATTATCTGTTTCTTCTTGAGTTAGGTTTGGCAGTTGTATCTTTCCAGGAATTTGCCCATTTCATCTATGCTTTCTAATTTGTTGGCTTGTAGTTGTTCATAGTATTCTCTTATAATCTGTTTAAATTCTGTGAGGTCAGTAGTAATGTTCCTACTTCCAGATATGATTTTAGTTATGTGCATCTTCTCTCTTTTTTTTCTTTGTCAGTCTGCCTAAATATTTGTCAATTTTGTTGATCTTTTCAAATAAATCACTTTTGGTTTTGTTGACTGCTCTCTATTGTTTTTCTGTTTTCCATTTAATTTTTTTATTATCATTATTTCTGTCCTTTTAAATTTATTGAAGTTTGCTTTATTCCTAGCATAGGGTTATCCTGGTGAATGTTCCATGTGCACTTGGGAAGAATGTGTATTTTGCTCTGTACTGGTCCATTATAATCGGCAAGGTTGACATAACCCTAAGGCATTTTTTTCAGCTTGAACTTCATATTTCCAAGCAAGATTCAGTCAAGAATGCTTTCTCCGTGTCTTCCAGAAGAGGACATATGATTCATAAATACCATCTACATTTTAGAATTGAAAACAGACGTGCAGAAAGTCTTGCTATTTCCATTTTTTCTACTCTGTGGATCCATAGAGTCAGCACTTAATTATCCACAAGGGGGGTTTCCATTTTGTGACTTATCTACAGTAACCTACAGCTTTCACTCCTTCTGCCACCCAGCCCGAGCCCAGGGTACTGACATAAATCGGCACAGAGAGGAGTAGGCGTGTAAATGTCTGATCAAGGCAATTTGTTAGCCTGTCACTGAGGCCATAGAGACCATAAATAAGTAAGGAACCCCCATCCAACTGGCATTTTCAGCCTCCTTGGTGACCTAATCAGATCAGCTGTAGAAAATGGCTCCCAGGGCACCTGAAAGAAGTAGTTACCCTAAATCCACAGAGCATAATGGCTGAATGTGAGTGGCTGGCTGAAATCAAATGTAATGCATAAATTGTTCATTGGTATCTTTTATGCCATTTTTAAAATATGGCTGTGCTTCAAAAAGCAAGTTCTGTTGCTAATTTCCTATTTTAAATGGTGTCCAATAATGCCTTTTTTCAGCGAAATCGTTCTCACTTGTGGATTTATAAGGTAACACAGATAAACATCAAAGGAATAGAAATGTTATTATCAAGATTGGGCTTTAAAGACAAAAAAAATTCAATCTCTTTTCATACTTCTAGATTCTCATGATACTTATGACATACATGTATGTATAAATCTATAAAACTATATAATAATAGAATCACAGACTTTCAACGTAGGTAGATTTTTAAGATTCAAACACAGAAAAGAACCATTTATCCCTGAGTTCTTATATGAGTGTTCCCAAGAACCAATGTGGAATGGTGAATCACCTTAGGCATTTGGTCATGGGGCCGAAGACCAGATCCTCAGAACTAGACTATGTTTGTAATTCTCCTTGAGGAAATCAGGCTTGTGAAGGCAGTGAATTTCATGCTGAGAAAAGAAGGAAGCCCAAACTCAAAGAGGCCTAATTCTGCTGGGAGCTTGGAGAAAGGATGTCTTAAAGGGAATTCTTTTGCTTCAACTTAGAATAGATCATCTATAAATGTGCCCACTTGATATTATATCCGTTACTACCTCGGTTTAAAATTGTTCTTTTTTGATACAAGTGTGTTAAAGCTGATGTTTCTAGCGTAACCAAAATTTGGGTAACCTAGAAATATCTTCCATCTGCTAATATTCATTATGCAATATGGAAATTGCTCTGAACAGCTTACTGTCTGTTTCTTCAAGGAGACGACATGGATAGGCCACACGTGTCTCACATTTAACCATAAAATGGACCCCAACATTCACTCTGCCTGTAGTGATTTGAAATACATTTAATTCCCAAATGTTGGTTTTGCTGGGGAAAAAAATCCAACCTTTCTGGTTGGAGGAGACTTTATGGAATGTTGCTTTGAGGCTGTTGTTATTGGTGTTGTAACTTCGCTTCACTTAAAGCTCCCATGGACAGGGCTCATGATGAGCAGGGCTCATGGCAGTGGACTGTTCTATGAGGAAATGCAGCTGTTGTCCCCAGATCCCAGGAACTGGGACCAAGGTTTCTGAAGTAATCACCCAAACCCCAACCCCAGCTGCCCATCTTTTTAGTCCTGAAATCTTGCTGGAGTTTGACTGGAGGACAAAGGGCAAAGCATAGCCACTCCTAAAGGATTGTGACTCCATGGTTGAAAGTTCATCTGCATTGGACAAGCACTCTAAGCTTCTTCATTCATTTATGTATTCAACTGTTATTCATTTATTTATGGCCCTCTGCAGTTTCCTCCCAACCCTCACTTCTCACATACTCCAGTCAAGCAGTGCTCTGAGCATTTCCTATTTTTCCAGCCCATGTACCTCTATATGCTATTCTTTCTATCTGGAATACTTAGGACTCTCCTTTCACTTATCTCCTCCCCTCAGTCTCCACATATCCAGATCCCATCCAGCCAGCCCTAGTTTTAATGCTTCCTTATCCTAAAACACTTCTACCAATCCAGAAATGAACCCTCCCTCCTCTAAACTTCTTTGTCTGTCTGTACCTGGTTGAGATAGTGTGATGTGGTCGATAAGAGCATAGCCTTTTACGAGGTATGTGGCTCTGGGCAAGTTTTTTCTCTGAATCTCAGGTCCTAAATTTGTACAATTGAAGTAGTAATACCTGCCTCCTAGAGTTCTTATAAGGATTAAATGAAATTATGTTTGTTGATACCTACACAACAGGTACACTGTAAATTATAGCTGTCCTGGAGGACAGGGACATTGTCTTCAATTTCATATTCTTAGCATTTAGCATTGGGCTTGGTCCAGAGTGGGCATTATATAAAGGCTTGTCGGGTGAATGTGGGGTAAATAGGCATGGAGGGGTCCCATGTGGATCTTTAGTGATGGGATCATAGTGGAGAGGGGGGACATGTTTTCCAGCCTTCTGGGAGGTGAAGAATTGTCTCTGTCACTTGTCCTCCAATGACTTCCTTATCAGCCTGCAAAAGGGAACTGCCCTTTGTGAATGGCAGAAGACTTCTCTGCTGCTAAATTGGGGATCAGGTTGAATAATTTAAATTGAGTGCCCTCTAGTTATTCTCTGAGGATCTTTGTCCTATGTAGGGCTTGGAGCTCATCCTTTGCTAAAGACTGAATCCGTTCAGAATATTTCCTTGTTACATTTCAAACCAATTTCAACTGGTTTGATAGTTTGTTTGCTTATTCTTGGCCAATATGACTTCTTTTTTCTCTAAGTCTCTTTGAAAGGTTCTATAAGGTTTTTGGTACATTCAAAAAATCATTAAATGTTTTATATGTAAATAAATCAGAAATGCTTTGATTTCTTCTAAAGTACCCTTTGGTAAAGTCAAGAGGAAAACATGTTGTAAACGGACCTTATTTTTATTTGTTGGATTTTACCCTCTCTGCAATCCCTTTTTGGCAGATAAATGAAGTATATGGAATTCAAAGCTAAATTTCAATTAAACTTCATCTCTAGATTTCCTTAAGAAAAAACATTCATAAGAAGGGGAAAAAAAAGAAAAGAAAGAAAACAGTGCCAGAGACACTTTTGTCAAAAGCTATTGACAAATTTTTTTGGAGACAAAGGCAAGGGTAAATCCAAACATGAATAAGGGAACTCAAATGGAAGAAAAGTAACCAACTGAAAGGGCTTCTGCCATGGACCATTGGTTTTATTGGCCGAGGAAGATGCGTTTGGTCCTTCAAAGGCATAATGTGCAGCTCTTTACTGTGCTCTTGTAATTGGAGGGGTGTGATTTGACCACATACATAACTTTTAAAGGTTCAGGGTATCTAAATTGTGTTGTTCTTTCTCTTTTCTTAGAACCATGGTAAGTATATAGTGAGTGAGGCAGATTGAGTATGCAGCACTGTGCCAGAGTTGCAATATACATCTTTCTCATCCATGCACAATGGTAGGCCAGGGTCAAAACAGGGATCACCCACCTAGGACGAAATATAAGATTCTACAAAGTTTCCACGCACTAGGGTAACTTTCCAGAAACTTACAACCTCCAGATGGGTCCCTAGACCAGGTAAGTCCTGAAACCTAGAGGGCTCAGCCTCTCCAGAACATCAATTAGTTCCATCCCCCTATCTCATATTACCGACAGCCCCTTCCAACATGAAAAGTTAGAATGGCCATAGCCCAAATACTCTTAAAGAGTGGGAGAAAGATCAAAGGAGATGGAGGAGTTAAATAGAGAAGGTAGACGTTAACATACGAGCATGATTGCTGAATAATTAAATTGATATTTCTTTTAGTCTCCAGTATCTTAGAGCAGCTAGAAGTAAAAATCTAAAACTGTGGAATTATTACCCATGCAAAACTCTGAAGTCTGTTCTACAACTAATTGTTGTGATGTGCTTTGAAATGTGTTGCTTTTTTGCATATATGTTATTTTCACACACAAAAAAAATCCTTTCAAGTTTCTGGTGCTTTGGAGTAGCCTGAAGGAAAAATCTGAGATGATGGAATGGTAGCCCATGACAAACTCTGGGATCTGTTCTGTAACTACTTGCTGAAGAGTGCTTTGAAAACTATTGCTTTTTCCTTTCTTTGCTTTGTATATATGTTATATTATACCATTTTAAAAGTAAAAAAAAAAAAAAAAAAAAAAAGCAGGGCTCACCATGGAAACTAAGCATTCACCCCATAACCTGTTATGTAGGTACCAAATCAGTATTTAAATGAAGGAAAAGTACTTGGCTGAACAATAAAGCCTTGCTGTTGGCTTCCTCCTGACATCAGTTCAGGAGAATTTCAAGCTTTCCTCTACCTTTCTGACTCTTAAGGCAATCCTACTTGAGAGTCACTGAAGTTGGAATGGGTATGCAGGGGAAGGGAAAGATTTCTTTTGTCAATATATTCCATTTTCCCTGCCTCCACTTGAGAGCTGTTGACATCTGGACAGCCTGGAAGGCTTTGTTTTCATTAAGCCTAAATCACTTGGAACAAATATCTTACTCTAACATAGAAGCCAGGCTGGAGCTCGATCACAGCACAAAGCAGTAGTAGGTTCCTTGGGCTCTGCATACATGGTGACAAGAGGTAGGCTGATGCCAAGGGAGTGAGGCCCCCTGTATCAGAGGAAAAAACCTGGGACCATTTGTTTGCCTGGAATCTCCTATCCTCCCCCAGCACAAATCAATTGGAGAACATTATATTTGCATAGAACACCTGCAACTATGCATATATGTTATATACAAGATGACACTCCATGTGGTCTTAGTAGGTTTCCCAGGCTTAGCTAGAGTAGAGACAAAGATTTTGAAAAGGGGGCAGCAAGTAGCAATGCCAATACATGTTTGACAGATCACCACCACATGGGTAGAATCTTTATATATTTGTGTTTATTTAAAAATGAAAAGCCTGACCATGCATTCCTGCCCCCCCCAACAAAAAAAAATGCCAGAACAAATCCTCATGCCCTATGCTATGAACAGAAGTGCCTGCATATAGGTTGGGCCTGAGGTGTGTTCTCCATAGTATGGCCTCCCTGCCAGACTATGAAGATGGATATTTTCAGAGCTGTATATCTGAATCCATCCCTCCCTCTCCATGACACTTGCACTCTAGGCAAAAATTCTACCCATCTTGCTAGAAGATATAATGTTATCCAAACAAATACTTATTGGTTGGTATCATGATGGAGTCTGTCAAGCTCTATGTGACAATGTAAAGCTCAATTGTGCTTAAAAGCAAGCTCTTAGATGACCCAGTTCTAGGCGTGACTGCTTTATTTGGAAAAATCAAACAATCGCTCTTCCAATTTGACCAATAAACATTTTATTGAGATACCACTAAATACCAAGCCTTAAGTAAGGTACTTGACATAAATGCTCTCCTTCAATGCTCTCAACAAACTTTAAAGTAGACACAACTGGGGCCTAAGGAAGTAAAGTGACTTGCCCAAGGTTTTCCTGCTGGCAAGGGGCAGAGCTTGCATTTGAATTCAGGTCTGTCTGGTCCTCAAACCCTTCCTAATTGCTCTATGGCATCCCAGGAATTCTTTTTCTTTCTTACTTCAAATTATTTCATGGCTCAGTTGTACTAAAAAGCATAAATCTGTTAAGAGTGCCACAGCTATAAAAGTCCCTTGGGTGGGGGGACCGTTTAGCCATTGTTAGTGGGGACCTTTAAAGTGTCCCAATGTCCTCCCTAGTTAATTGCATGCAGAAAGTGAAAGTATTGAGGCTTTATTGTTCTACGGGAACCTTCCGTCATCCCCTAGCCTCATTTACTTGGGAAGGTGCAAGGTAAAAAAAGAGAAAGTGCTGAAAGGGAGAGAATTCAATTCAGCCAGCTATTTTAGCTCGACTCACAAGTGTGCACCTCACACCTCTTTCATGCCTAGCATGGTGTTAGGCACAACAAGGATAAAGAGGCTATTATATAACAGTACCTGCACTCTAGAGGAAAGCAAGACAGAAGAGAATCAAAGAGATTGTTGAACTTAATCCTGTTGAACAGTGGTGAGGCGCTGGGAGCTTTTGAGCAAAGATATGACAACTGCTCCCAGTGTATGCCTTTATTCATTCCTACAGGGCTACTGTGGGGATCAGGAGGCAACAGCTGGGAGGAACGCAGGGCAGGAGGTGTTAGAGATACTTGACTCTACTATACCAGGGTATTAAAGATGTGACAGTTTCTGCAACTTTGCCTAGCACCTCCCATGCATGTGAAACGCAACAGTTTAATGGAAAGGATAGAAACCATCTGCAGCAACATATTTGTTTAAAAAGGAGACACAAGCATGAAGACTTAGAAACTTTGAACCAGTTGAAAGAAGAGCATCTGCCTGATATTTTCGTAGTGGTTATATTGATTGTTCATCTTCCATTCTTCCATTCTTGTGGTTTCTGTTAGAAGCATATTTATATTGGCTCGGCCAGAAGAATCCTTGAGAGAAAGAATTTGTAAATTGTTACTTTAGAGGGATTAAAATCTACAAGAATTAAAGTTTCCTGTGGCTTTGGTCCTTTGGCATGCACAGATGAAGCACACATGATTTTGAAAGGCTCTTTACGTCTTGAGGAACGGGCTGGGGGGGTGGGGGGAGGGACCTGGAGTTTCCCATCCCTGCCCACTTTTCAATGGAATGCCCATATTTATCAGGCACCTACTCAATGCCAGATACCATGTTAAATGCTTTCACATATCCTCACGGCAACATGTTTTACAGGTGAGGAAACTGTGGTTCAGAGGTTATGTAATTCACCCAAAATTCAGAGCCGGTATGTGATGGAGCCAATATTGAAAGCTATAGCTCCAAGTCCATGACTTGTTTGTTTGTTTGTTTGTTTAGTTTTTTGTTGTTGTTGTTAGTTTTTTTTTAATTTAAGAAGACAAACAATACACTAAGAACCACCAACAATGGATATCTTAGCTTTACCATGGGCATGTTTAAGTAAAGTATCCATATAATTGTTGTAAAGCCTGTTTGTGCAGTAAGTTTAATAAACCAATTTAAAATTAAGACAACAAGGAAAAACGTCTACATATTCAGATAGCAAAGTTCTTAAATTCTAAGTATTAAACACTAACTTTGATACCATTTGATCGGCTGTCAAAACCGTGAATGTTCTTAGAATATCAAGTAGAAAGTTCTTATGTCCATGACTTTTAACACCATTGAATATTTACTACCTTCCTCTCTGATTTATCTGGTACGCCTAAAGTATGCACAGATTGAATCACTGAGAAGGGATGAGATTCTCTCACCAACTCATGACCACCCATTTCCACATAAAATGCAGGTCCTCCAGGAATGGGGTTGGAGACTGTTACCTTTTGATGAGGGAGAAGGACATGTTCAGAGAATTGGATACCAACCGAGCAGCGCCAGCCCAGTAAGGCTGCCCCAATCACCTACCAGACAAATCACTTCAGGGGATAAGAGGCGAGCAAAGATACCCTGGTCCTGCTTCTCAGTTGTGTCCTAGGTAGAAGCATACCAATGATGGGGCTGTCAGGTTTCTTGGTCGATGCAATGCCTATGGATTCCATCTCTCCAAACAGGCTGATGGGCTGGGAGCAGAGTTTAAGGTGGATAAGTAGATAGGGTCCAAACCACCCTAACAGTGGCAGGTCATTCTAAGGTGGACCTGAATCCCAGACTTGATCCTAGACCCCCTTTAACTCCTCTAGTAAATTTGGGGTTGGTCTAACCTCTCCAGCTCGCTATCCTCCAAAGTGCTCCTAGAAGCAGGCTGGAGTGGGAAATGAAACCTGGTGAAATGCCTCGCCAGAGTCCCACCCCTACCTTGTCAGAGAACCGTGGTAGAAGGTGTTTTCATCTTTGGAGATGGCCTGGATATGCAAAATGGAATGGGGAAGTGGGGTTGAGCTGGGTGGAATAAAATACTCTTTGATGCCTGGGATTGGGGTCCTGGTTATGCAGGATCAAATTTTAGGGAAACCTTGTCAGAAAATAAAGAGCGCGACTGAACTGCGTCAAAAGGAAAAGGCAAATATTTGAGATTCGTTATTTCAAAAATGCTCAGTGTACTAGCTTGTTGTTTTTTGTCAGTAATAAAGCTAGAAAGAGCAGCAGTTTGATTTATATTTGAAAATCTAGGATCTGGCTTTCGAGATAGTTGCTGGAAATTAATGCGAGAAAATATTTCATGTCTTTAGATCCAGCTATTACCTGCAACGCTCTTTTATTTTCCCCTTTGAGTGGAACTTATAAATCTGATGATTTCGGACGTTTTTTAATGTGAAGTACACTAACTGTGTGTACTTGAACTCAGTCTATCTAGACACAAATCAGCTGGATTGACTTTCTAAAATAATAAGTTGAGTTCAACCAAACAGCTCCTTTGTCTTGTGTCCATAGCGTTAGATAACCAGCTTGCCTCCCCCACCCGTCCCCAAGTATTTTGGAATCTCAGGTTCATTTACTGGTTCCTAAATAAATTTTAAATACACCCAAACTCGGCCAGCATAGTTCCCCCTTACCCCTATTCAGGGACAAAAATATATTTCAACTGTGCTTTTTCTTTCTCCCTGTTCCTGCCCACTTCCCTCCTCTCTTTGCTCCAAGAACTGGGATGTCTGTAAAGCAAAATTCACTCCTTTGGGCCTGGGAAGGCGGTCAGTAGAGTTCCCATTTCGCAGATCAGCAAACAAAGGCTCAGAGTTGAAAGACTGTGTTCACATAGCCAGTAAGCACAGGAGCTGGGAGAGTGAGGGTTAGGGACTGAGACTCTCCCAAGCTCCCCACTCCAGATCCTAACATTCCCAGGGTACACCCCCACCCCGCCTCCCCCTACTAATCTTCCGGAAACAGGCTAATCAGAATGCACCTGCCTGTGGCAAATTCCAACCAAGACTTATTTTGCTACATTAACCACATCGTAGATGGAGACTGAGGCACAGATATTAAGTAATTTATTATTTTACCTTGGGAAAAATCAGTGGGAAAATCAACATTGGAACCTAATACCCTCTGAGAGTAACTAGACCAAGCTGATTTTCTTATACTTTAATGCTGCTTGGAAAGATTCTCGTGACTGATTCGCCTGTTTGATTTCACATAAATATTCCAAAATACCCCAAAGTATTCCAGGCGCTGTTTTCTTTTTCTTTTTTTTTTTTTTAGCTTCTCTTCAAGTTAAAACGGAAAGCCCATATTTGCGTGTGTGCATGTGTATATTGTAGAGCCGCATGCTTTATGTACTGTGGCTTGAAAGCTTTCCACGCTATTTTGATTTTATAAATGTTTTCATGATCATCCAAATGCTGCAGTTCATGCTTTTGCCATCAAATATAAACCAAGTTTCCTAATGGAAAATTTACTTGTACTGGAACAATGCCAAACCTAGTCCAAGTAAGTTACTTGAAGTTTGTGTCCCAAAATAACTCTGTTGATAAATTATCAGGTGTTCAATTAAAACTACAGAACTGATTTTTAATTCCTATTGAAATTGCAGCAAGAGCTCCAAGTTCTCCCACTTGTGCACTTTACATGCCTTCCTCATAATTAACATAAAGAAATTAATGTCTTACAGCCTTCAATATTTGATGCCCTATGAGTCCTGAGGATATTTAAAGGGAGAAGAAATGTAAATAGAATGAAATTCTTAAGCAAGATTACTGATATGACAGGACTAAAGAGCTTGGGAGTGTGTGAAAAGTGCCTCCTTTCTTCCCTTTAATAAGTCCATTACTTGCAGTTGGGCATATTTTAAGGTCCTTTTCATACTGAATCTAGAGTTGAGCATGCTTTGCATTTCAAGCTTTGTCTATGAATCAGTAGAAGCCAAAGTTATTTCTACTTTAAAATAACAGGAGCCAGGAACAGCTAATCTCTTTTCATTCTGAGTTCCTTACATTATTTTACTGGACAGAGTTTGTGTTGGCTACAAAACAGGCCATTCACAACATCTATGAGAAGGAATTTAGGTAAGAATGAGAAGAGACTGTAGGATGTATAAAGACTCCCTTTCCTGAGCCATTAAGAAATTCCAAATTGGCACGGTTTTGAATAGTGACATTGCATTAGCCTTGCTAATTTCAGTAATGCACGCTGATAGCCTCTGTTTGCCAATCTCTTTGAATGAAGCCTTCCCATAAGTACAGTACCAGCGTGCTCCCCAGCTAAGGTGAGTTGATATTTTAAAATAAACGATTGAGGGAAGGTAGTGAGGGAAGTTCGAGGATGATTACAGTTAGCAAAGTAATTCTTCTCAATCACAAAGCCTTTAGGAAGTAGTATATGTCTTGACTTCTTCAGTGACACATGTCCTATATTGTCCAATTCAAATCGCTTTTCTTTCTTGAAGCAGGAAAGGGGCAGATGAGACAGGGAGTATTTGTCACTCCCTTATCTCGTTTCATCTGACCTCTTTGATTCTCTCTGTCTGGCTTTTAACTGTGCTCGTTTCAATAATTCGGGCTGGCAAAGTAATCTTTCTGAGTTTTTCTGTTTTGCTTTGCTTTGTTTTGTGTTGCTTTGTTTTTAATAGCGGGAATCCATTTACTCCTGAGTTCATAAAATGTGCAAATAAGCTGACAGCTAGTTAATGACTTAAACTCCAGGGGGAAGGGAACTCCTTCTGAAAGGAGCCTACATTTAAAAGACATTCTCCTAAATCTCTCTTGACTAACTGGTAACTCACATCATGCTGGAAAAATGTAGAGGGGAGGGGGGTGGGGTGGGATCTTCAGAGCCTCGCAAGCTGGGAAAGTAAAAGATTGCCGAGTGTTTGAAAGGGTTTAGGGTTTCATTTGAAGAGCAGCTGCACCCCACCGCCCCAGCTCTGGGATCCACTGAACGCCAAGTGCGCAGATAGTCAACTTGCGGGTGATAGGACCAGGCCCCGCAATCCACACCCTCGGTATATCCAGCCCTGGCTTATTGACTTGGGTTTTCCTGTCAGTTTGTGACTAAGGCCAAACCACAAGGGCCTTCCCTGAACACTTAGGATCATCAAATAATAAAGACGAGAGAAAGAGATGGGGAGTGGGGGTGAGCAGAGAGAAAGAAGGAGGGGAAAGGGAACAGAGAGGGCGGGGTGTAGAGCAGACATAAAAGAAGCGGGGGTGGGGGGTGGGGGTGCGGAGAGCTTCTTAGGAAAGCTTGGCCGATTTACTGAGGTTCCAGAAAGGTCCAATGTTCAGGGTTTTCTCAACCAACAAAACGTCTTGCACCGGTGGGGCGCGTTAAGGTTTACACATTGTATTTACATATCTTATCTTCTTTGAGGTGTAGCCAAATGTTGGTATTAAATGACCAAGTGTTCTCTGCTTACAGGCGGAACACTAAAAGTCTGTGGATCAGTCTTCCCCGGAAGACCTTCAACAGGCTCTCTCCCCTTGCTCAGAAATCCCATTAGCACACCCCGCCCCCGTGCCTGGTTTATGGTGTTTATCACAGTCTAATGTGGATTACAGTTCTGCTTGCAGTTATCTCATTTTCGTAACAGGGTAGAGAACTCCCTGAGGCCAAGGCCCTGGCACACTGTCGGACACACAACAGGGGCTCATTTCGTGTTCTTTGCTGGCCCTTCCAACACCTGTAATCAGGATCCATATCCTGCTAGATGGAGAGCCCCTGAAGGGTAGGCCATGTCTTATCTTGAATCCTCCATGACTGGCCTGCCTGGTTCCTGGTACATCAGTGGATGTTCCTGGTATTCCATAAGTGCTTTTTTTGGTTTAGTTGGTTGGTTTTTTGTATACTGTATGGCTAGGTCATGTTTCATTCTTTTTCCATGTGAGTATCCCGTTATTGCAGCCCCATTTGTTGAAGTTTTGTTTGTTTTGTTGGCTTGTTTTGCTTGTTTGTTTTTGGGAAGCACGATGGGCCGGGTCTCCCTCATGGCAGGCGAGAATTCTACCACTGAACCACCCTTGCACCCGCTGCCATAAGTGTTTAATTAAGTGCATTGTACTAGTGAGACCCCTTCCTGTGGCTGACCCATCTACCAGTTGCCCACGTCAAGGGTCTCTTTGTGTAAGCATTTGTGTAAACCAAAATGTTTTCTAAGGACTCAGGTAATGGAAATAAGGATGAGAAACCAGAATTGAATATATTGTCAACCGCTTTCTCTCCCCCACAAAAGTTGCTCTACAGATGGCTAGCGCTGGAAGTTTTGAGGAAGGAGGCTATGGAGCAAAGAGAAAAGAGTAGTGAGATAAGGAAAGGAGGCAGGCTGAGAGAGACGGGTAGGTGAAGAATGCGGCCTTAAATCTATAATTCAGGGCCTTGTCCCCTCTAAGTGCTGCCTGCAGGTCTGTCTGACTGGCTGGAGCATGAGAAAGGTGAAACCAAAAGCAAAATTGCAAAGGGGGCCTCCTAACTTGGTTTTAGACTTAATACTGAGTAGAAAAGATTTGAGGATTACTTACCTTGTTGTTGTTGGTCAAAAGGGGGCTTCGGATTTCTCCCCTGGGTGACCTAAGCTGTAATCTGTCTCTATAGCCCTGTGTTAATACTTCATCCATTTGTGAGGAAATTATAGTGACTGCAGAAGCTCAACTTACTTCCTCTAATCTCTTGGCAAAAGAATTAGAAAGACAACCAGAAATTGCTGTTCAACTGCCATGGCAGAGGGAGAACTGATTGGAACGAAGGGATTGAAGAAAACAATCTTTATTTAGGGGGAATGCATCTTTAATCATGGTAATCCCTTTAGTAAATGGCTTTCCTTGGTGACATTGCATACCCAATTACAGTTTGCTCATTTCGATTTTCCCTTTACATTGTTGCTTGCTTCTTATGTGGTTGTGATTTGCAGACTGAGCAGTGAACTTATTACTGGCATTAAAACCCTTGACCAAGCGAGTCTCAGGAACCAAAATGTCATTACATTTGGAAGGGACTCAAAGGTCACTAGACAATTATATCTCTTTTAGCACTTCCTCAAAAGACCTGTTTTCCACTCCCTTAATCAACCGAGTTCTTTTCTTTGACCAGAATTCTCAACGTTCTCATAACATTGTGAAAATGAAAATGAGATATAATAGCAAAACAGGTCCAACTGAGGACCAGAGTGGTAGCTGATGCATTAGGATTTGCTCCACAATCAAATGTCTATAGCCTAGTGTCATGCTAGTTTTGAGGGTGGAATGGGGGTGGGGTGAAGAGATTGTGGTGTATTTTATTTTAGTTTTTTAACCTTCTTTTTTAAATTTTTTATTGATATATATGTTCACATACCATGTAATCATCCAAAATGTACAATCAGTGGTTCACAGTATCATCATATGGCTGTGTGTTTATCATCACAATTGACTTTTTTTCTTTTTTTTGTGAACAATAACATATAGACAGAAAAGCAATAAATTTCTAAGCACACTGCAACAATTAGTTGCTAAACAGATTTTAGAGTTTGGTATGGGTTACAATTCCACAATTTTAGGTTTTTACTTCTCAGTGCTCTAAGATCCTGGAGGCTAAAAGAAATACCAATATAATGATTCAGCAATCATACTACTCATTTGTTAAACCTACCTTCTCTGTATAACTCCACCATCACCTTTGATCTTTCTCCCAATTTTTAGAGGTGTTTGGGCTAGGCCCATTCTACATTTTTCATGTTGGAAAGGGCCATTGACAGTATGGGATAGGGGGATGGAACTAGTTGATGTTCTCAGAAAGGCTGGCCCCTTTGGGTTTCAGAACTTGTCTGGTCTAGGAAACATCAGGAGGTTGTATGTTTCTGGAAAGTAATCGTAGTGCATGGAACCTTTGTAGAAGTGCAGATAAAGCCCTAGCAGCATTCGTTAGGGCTGGGAGGAATGGTTGTGGCTGAGGTCTGGCAAACCATAGAAAATGTGCTAGTTTATTTTTTGAAAACCTTGTCTTGCCAAATCATATTCAGTGGTGGGTCGGTGACTCCCAGGTCATCTTCCACAGCATTTGTGACCAACCAGACTTACCATAGCTTGGAAATCCATACTTTGTTTTAACTGAATATGTGTTTTAGAAAGTAGCTGTTGCATTAGGATGATAACAATATAATACTTTTTTCCAAGAAATGATATTTCTGTGATATCATCATCTACATCATCCTTTTAAGAAAAAAACACATTAATCTCCCTTCTCTCAAAATCTATCCCTCCAAATGACCTCACTTTCTCTCCTTGTGTCCTGGTGTGCTCTAAGTAGCCTGCATTCCTATAGACCGGGCTTATTTTAGGAATACACCCTATTGAAACACACCAAGTACCTAAAAGTGTATGTTGGAGGGTATTCATGCATCATCCTTTATACTCGGGAGAAACAACTTAAATGCCCATCAGTGGGGAAATGGCTAATTGTATTGCATTCATACTATGGAATTCCCTACAGTGATTTAGAAGAATAAAACACTTTACATATATTGACATTCAAATATCTCCAAGGCATCATAGCTTGAGTCCATTTATGCATATGCATGGAGAACACATTTACCAGTGATTATCCCTGGGGAGTTGGAGGAGAGGAGGATGCAGGGGGACTTTCTTTTTTCCTTTTGCTCTATTTTCCTGTGTATTGTTTCCATCTTTAGCTTCAAGAATGTATTTACAAGTGTTGGATAGTTAGAAAATTAACAGAATAAAAGAACTCCATTTGGCAGTGTGGGGGGTGATTTGGAAGAGAACAAGACGAGGAGTAGACCAGGTGAGAGAGAAGCACAATGGAAAAGAGGAGAAGGATTCACAAAATATTAAGGAAATGGAATTTACAGAATGTGGTGATTTGCAGACCTGGTAGATGAAGAAGGAGGAGGAATCTAGAATAACTTGCAGGTTTCTGGCTTGGACAGCTGGTTGTCTAGCAGAACACTGAACTGAGATGGGGGGACACAGGAAAAACCGTAGAAATACTGCATTGGGTTTGTGGCATGTTGAATCTGAGCTGCCTAGGGAACATCCAGGTGGAAGCAACCAGTGGGCAGTTACATCTCCAGAGAGGTGTCTGAGCTGGAAATAGATTTATCTATCTGTGATAGATAAGACCAGGGGCATAAATCAAAGCATTCAGGAAGACTTGTAAAGTAAGAAGAGTGGAGAGCTATGGAAGAGATGGGAAGACACCCATCTTTCAGAAACAGGCAGAGGAAAACGAGCCCACACAAGAATCTGAGAATGATCAGAGAAGCCCGACGAGGGCCAGGGAGAAAGGGGTGTCAGAAACTAAAGGGCACACCAAGTTCCAAGACAGGGAGCGCCCAGCAGTATTGGATGCTCCAGAGAACTCCAGATGAGAAATGAAAACTGTTAACTGGCAAAGGCAATGTTATTGGGCTGATGAAAATGTTCCAAAACTTGGATTCTAGTGATGGCTTCGCCCCTCCTGCCCCGTACATCAACTAAAAATCATCTAACTGTGCACTTGAAGTTTATTTGAAATAGATAAGTTTTATAGTGTGTAAATTGTACCTCAATAAAGTTGTTAACTATATAAATGAAAAAGAAAAACAATCCATTGAAATTTAGCTTTTGGCTAGCTATGCTTCCAAGAGGAACTTTCCAATTTAGCCTCTTCTTCATTGGTTTGGGAAAGTCCCATGAAACAATATGACAGAAAGCACATGAGATTATTGATGTCAAGGCCTGAATCTCACCTACCCCCAACTCTTTTGCAATATCAAAAACTAGTCAAGGGGGTGTAAGGGTAGTTCAGAGGTAGAATTCTTGCCTGCCATGTGGAAGACCTGGGTTCGATTCTTGGTCCATGCACTTCCCCCAAATAAAGACAAACAAAAATTCAACAAGTGGTGCTGCAATAACGGGATACTCACATGGAAAAATAATGAAATGTGCTCCCACCATATACATCACAAAAAAAAAAAACTAGTCTAAGTGTTTGGTTTGTTTTTCAAACAAACTTGGTGAAAAACATGAGCCCCATATGCTCTGTCCTTTGGGTAATGCCCTAATAGTTAACTGTATTTATGTTTAAAAAAACTATTATTTTTTAGCATATATTTCCAGGAGGAGTTCACAGTACCAGACTATAAAGCTCCAGTTTTGATCTGCTTTTGTTATTGTTAATGATGACATTTTAATACGTTTAAACATGGCTTACCTCTTGGCCCTGCATGGGTTTTTCTCTCTGAAATGTCATCATTCGTTTTCTGATAGCATAAGGATGCTTACAGTCCAGTGCCTTGATTATGGCTTGCTTTTCTTTGGAGTCCTTCTCAGAGTTTCCTTCAAACTCAAAGCTGGCCAATTACAGGAAGTATTTGTCTCCATTAAAGGCACATTTGATGTATTCTGTAGATGGGTAAAAACAATATGGAAAACTTCTGCCCCTTCTTAGTCATCAGTTATAAGGAAGTAGGGTTGCCCTTGGCCCTACTTAATTAACATGTTCATTTCTTGCCAAAGCATCTTCTTTTTATTTTGGTTCGATATCTTCCCTCTGCTATTTTATACTCCTTCTTAGTGATCTGGCGGCCAATCTTTGTAGTAGAATTTTCCTATTTCCCTTTTACATTTTTATAGCTGTGGGCTTAGGCCACTTGGCATCTTTTTTACCTTCCTGGCCTTCCTTTGCACTAGCCTACTTTGTTCTAATGCCCACAAAGCTCTTTGTATGAGGAACATCCAGCTTTTTCTCCTCAGTGGCCTTCCTGATGGGCCCTTCCAATTTCTGTCCTAATCATATTCCCAAAATGCATTCTCGCCATCTGATCCTTCTCCTTTCTTCCTCTGGATCCTGAGTGATAGTGATACCATTGTATAGCTGCTTTGAGCAAGATGTCTATCACCTGCCAATTACTGCTAATTATTTCCCGTTAGTGGGGAAAAAATCACTGTAAATAACTCCCTGAGTTGATTGCTCCATCATCTGTGTTGGAAGTGTCGTAATCTGACCACCCCGTGCCATGTATGCATATTTCATGTTGCCTAATAAATATTTACACTGTTTATGAGATAATTCCTAGCTTAGGAAGCTGGACAGATTATGTGGTTCTTTCTCCCCCCATCTAAACAGATCAGTAGTTACTCCCCTAAAATTATTTCATGGTTGATATTCCTTGGCAAACTAAACATCCTCCTCTCTAACCCAGTCATAGTCTCCAGAAGACATTGCTCCTTTTCTTTGAGACAGGATCCAAAGAAGTGTCTTTGGATACTTCTCCAGTGTCTGTGTCAAGCAGAGGCATGCAAAGGTCATTGGAACCATTGTCCTTTTACCCTTCACCTTGCCATGAAACTGCTAATGCCCTGAATGAAATGCTGGAATCTCAGGGGTGGAAGGATGATCAGAAGCTATCTACCTTCACCCCTTCATTCCATGTTTGCATCCTTTAGCCAATGTCTCTCTCCCTAATGCTTGTCCAAACTTCCCTGTTTCCCTCAAGAGAAAGATCTCCCTGCTTAGGAACACCCTATACAGGTTTCAGGTTGCTCCAGTTATTAGAAGGTTCTTTATTTCAGTTCAAATCATTTCCCCTTGAAGAGACAGGCAAGACTATGAAATAGCAGTAACAAGAATGGCAAAGTTATGAGGTCAGGGGAATCTGAGTAGAGAAAGAGAATTTTCTAAAGGAAATGGAGCCCAGGTTAGAGGTTTAAATCAAAATGGGGAGGAAGAGAAAGGCATCTCTATGATTCAGAATGCATCAGAGGATTCCAACTTTATCCTTGGCCTAAGGATATAGAAAGGACCCCTGTACAGACAGGAGACAAAGTATAGTCGAACACCTACTAGACAAGAAGAGAAGCAAATAATTGGACACAGGAAATGAGTTTAAAGAGCAATGGAAAGGGGGGAGAAATAAGTGAATAGAGAAGTGGAAAAAGGGGGAATGAAAACACAGAACTTTTAGGTTAAGGGATTGTATTTATTCCTGTGCCAGCATATGATTGTATTTTCCTGGCAGTCATCCCACAGACCTCTGCAAGGGAAAAGGGGTGCCGGCATGTATTACTAGAGGGATTGAAGTCTTACCGCTTTGTACTATTAGATCCAAGCAAAGGACTTCATTAACAAGGCTATATTTTGATGTCACAGAGACAGGCATTGAAACCTCAATCACCACCAGCCACTGCTCTTAGGAATCGGTGGCTATAGGAGGGGCAGGGTGTGGCCCAGGGGTGGGTAGATTGTGAGGCAGTTACAGGGGTCAAAACTATGGGAACCCTATCATCAAGGTTCCAAGTGAGAAATGAATGGAACCTGCTCACCAGAAAACCTGTTTCCTGCCCAGCGTGGCACACAGAATGCTGGCATGTGTCAGCTGCTCACATAGCAAGGCATCAAGTTCCAGGCAGTCAAAGGGAATAAGAAAATAGTCTTTGTGGATTCTGTCCACACTGAGTGCAGTAAACTGATGCTGTGGGTAATGAGAACCTTCTATTGTCTAAGGAACAGAGGTTGAGCCTTGCCATTCACTTCCTGGGCAGCACCGCCATTGGCTCTGCCTTTAGCTTGACTATATCATGGATCAGTGGTGGCTCCTTACCCTAAGAAAATCACCAATCAATGGTGGTATCCTCCTTGGGAAAGGTGTCTCTTAAGGAGGTAACTCTTCATCTTTACACACTCAGTGCACTGGGGAATATGTGCCCATTCGTGCAGCCATTGATTCATGCATTCATCCAGTCGCTCAACAAGCATGTTTTTAATTGCCTGCTAGCTAAGAACTGTGTTGGAGCTACAGAAAAGAACAAAATTAATTTCTCACTGAAGTTGGGCTCCAGGTGAGGAAGGGAATGTGGAGATGACTAAGGCTACTAAGAGGCATATTGAAATAAAAATACAAAGGGAAGTGATTAATTTAGGCTGGGAGAGAATGGAAAGCTTCCCAGTAGAAGTATCATGTAAGCTGAGCCTTGAAGAAAGATAAAATGATGGGCAGAAGAGAGAGAGAGAGAGGTCTCAATCCAGGCTGAGTGAGTAGCATTAAAAAAGAAGACGAAGAAGAAGAAAAAGACATGGAAACTTCAAACTACTTGACATTTTTGGTGTAGGAATGGTATGGAATGACTGCAGTCATTCCATCTTGACATACATATGGTGTTTGGAGAAATATATCAGCAGCTGAAACTGGAAAGCTGTGTAAGATCAGATGGAAGAACTCTTGAGTGTCATGCTAAGGAATTGAAGTTATCAGATGAGTATGAGGAAGGGGAAGATGAAATTTAACATGGATATTTTAGGAAAATAATAAGTTACCTTGTTCCTGCTGCTACAGAATAGAACATTTCTTTGTCCTGGGCAGTGATGGGCCATTGGAAAAGAATGGGTATCTTATCTAGCTGGGGCATTGAGGATGGTGTGGGGAGAGAGAAAGAGAGAGGCTGAAGGAAAGAGTATAAACTGCTGTCATCCAAAAGCGTCATCCAAGATGGTGCCTGGATGAATGTGAGAACAGGGACTCAATGGCAGTCCAGCTCCAAGTGTGGTAAGATGGGAGGATGGAGTCAGGAAGACAATGCTTCCAAGTGAATTGAGGGAGAAGCAGCCTCAACTCCCCGAATCCAAATGGTGATGAGGGAGGTATTTCACAATTGGGAAGTAGTTATGGAACAAATTCTAGATACAACAACCTAGGGAGTTTCCTTGTCTTTCATTTATGAGGACACCTACCTCTTGTTGATTTCTGGTCTGAGACGTTCCCACCCCAGTCTGAATGTTTTCAGGGACTTGAATCATTTTGACCCCTTGGTTGTTGCACAAGTTATTTTCCTTATGGTTGGGCATTGCCAGGATATTACAAGTATTTTGGTTGTCAGGTACATTTTTCGTAAGATGCATCATGGCCGATTAAAATGGAAGGTTACCAGATTCTGGGTTTTCCCTTTCAAATATATCGAAAAGCCTGCCCCAAATGTTTAAATGTTCTCCAAGAGCTTTTCATTGAGCATCTCAGACCCTGGGCTTTGAGGGTCTGTAAGAACCTTCCCCCGCAATTGAATTCAGCTACAAGAAATGACATTTTGTATTTTACTACTACATTCTTAAAGCCCATTGCTGCATACCTCTGTAGCTGTGTCATGCCTGAAATTTATATTATAAACAGAACTCTGTGAACCTAAACTGATAAATGCAAATTTTAAAGAGCTATAAGGACAGAGTGTATTCCTTCATTGATTCCCTTTTAAAGCATACTATCAGTTCAGCATTGTTTGTGTGAGACACAAAAGCAAATGTAAACATTTCCTGGGATTGTATGAAAATTTCTCCTAAAAACTTTATGCTCTGATTAAAATCCTTGACAGAGATTGTCTTGGCTCCCCATACCCAGTCGCCAGTTGTGGAGCCATATCTGGAATTCCAGGGTAATGCTTAAATATCAATTCATTTCAATTATTCAGGCGTATGATTTGGGATCAAGATGCTTCGGTCTTGATATTGGACTTCTAGCCTTCAAAACCATGAGATGATAAATACATGTTGTTTAAGCCAAAAAAAAAAATTCTTTGGTCTCAAGTTCATTCACACACATACCTCTCTACAAGCTAAGATATCAAAGTAGCAGTATGCTCCCCTTAGGAACTGGGGAGTCTGCATTTCCCAGATGTCATTGCCTCTTGGCTTCTAGTACAGATAGGGTAATGAATGCATCAAAGATAACAAAAATATAGCCTATCTCCAAAGACCATCTTGTGTAAACTAGTCCATTTTTATGGCACCAAAAGAGATGCCACATGCCTCAGGCACAATCAGGGTGACAAATGCCTCATTCTGTTCACTCACAAACTTCTTAAAAGGCTAATTCAGCCATATATAGTGAATCCACATCAGTTCTCATTCTCTTCTCAACTCAGTACTATCTGACTTTTGACTCCACCACTCCCCCAGGACAACTTCTCTCAAAAGACACCTGTTCACTCATTCAGCGGCTTCTTTCTCAGCCCTCGGTTTTCTTGACCCCCTCATAACATTCAACCACACTCACCCACCCCTCTTCAAAATGTTCTCTTCCCTTGCCTTTTTTTGTTTGTTTTTTTTTCCCCCTATTATTTATTTATTTATTTTTCATTCCAATCTACATGTACAATCAGTAATTCTTAATAACATCACATAGTTGCATATTCATCATTTCTTAGTACATTTGCATCAATTTAGAAAAAGAAATAAAAAGACAACAGAATAAGAATTAAAACAATAATAGAAAGAAAAAAAAACAAAAACAAAAAACTTATACCTCACATGCAGCTTCATTCAGTGTTTTAACATAATTGCATTACAATTGGGTAGTATTGTGCTGTCCATTTCTGAGTTTTTATATCCAGTCCCGTTGTACAGTCTGTATCCCTTCATCTCCAATTATCCCTTCTCTTTTTTTTTTTTTTTTAATTAACGGAAAAAAAGAAATTAACCCAACATTTAGAGATCATACCATTCTACACATGCAATCATTAATTCTTAACATCATCACATAGATGCATGATCATCATTTCTTAGTACATTTGCATTGGTTTAGAAGAACTAGCAACATAACCGAAAAAGATATAGAATGTTAATATAGAGAAAAAAATAAAAGTAATAATAGTAAAATCAAAACAAAACAAAACAAAAACCTATAGCTCAGATGCAGCTTCATTCAGTGTTTTAACATGATTACTTTACAATTAGGTATTATTGTGCTGTCCATTTTTGAGTTTTTGTATCTAGTCCTGTTGCACAGTCTGTATCCCTTCAGCTTCAATTACCCATTGTCTTACCCTGTTTCTAACTCCTGCTGAACTCTGTTACCAATGACATATTTCAAGTTTATTCTCGAATGTCCGTTCACATCAGTGGGACCATACAGTATTTGTCCTTTAGTTTTTGGCTGGATTCACTCAGCATAATATTCTCTAGGTCCATCCATGTTATTACATGGTTCATAAGTTTATCTTGTCTTAAAGCTGCATAATATTCCATCGTATGTATATACCACAGTTTGTTTAGCCACTCTTCTGTTGATGGAGATTTTGGCTGTTTCCATCTCTTTGCAATTGTAAATAACGCTGCTATAAACATTGGTGTGCAAATGTCCGTTTGTGTCTTTGCCCTTAAGTCCTTTGAGTAGATACCTAGCAATGGTATTGCTGGGTCGTATGGCAATTCTATATTCAGCTTTTTGAGGAACCGCCAAACTGCCTTCCACAGTGGTTGCACCCTTTGACATTCCCACCAACAGTGGATAAGTGTGCCTCTTTCTCCGCATCCTCTCCAGCACTTGTCATTTTCTGTTTTGTTGATAATGGCCATTCTGGTGGGTGTGAGATGATATCTCATTGTGGTTTTGATTTGCATTTCTCTAATGGCCAGGGACATTGAGCATCTCTTCATGTGCCTCTTGGCCATCCGTATTTCCTCTTCTGAGAGGTGTCTGTTCAAGTCTTTTTCCCATTTTGTAATTGGGTTGGCTGTCTTTTTGTTGTTGAGATGAACAATCTCTTTATAAATTCTGGATACTAGACCTTTATCTGATATATCATTTCCAAATATTGTCTCCCATTGTGAAGGCTGTCTTTCTACTTTCTTGATGAAGTTCTTTGATGCACAAAAGTGTTTAATTTTGAGGAGTTCCCATTTATTTATTTTCTTCTTCAGTGCTCTTGCTTTAGGTTTAAGGTCCATAAAACCGCCTCCAGTTGTAAGATCCATAAGATATCTCCCAACATTTTCCTCTAACTGTTTTATGGTCTTAGACCTAATGTTTAGATCTTTGATCCATTTTGAGTTAACTTTTGTATAGGGTGTGAGAGATGGGTCTTCTTTCATTCTTTTGCATATGGATATCCAGTTCTCTAGGCACCATTTATTGAAGAGACTGCTCTGTCCCAGGTGAGTTGGCTTGACTGCCTTATCAAAGATCAAATGTCCATAGATGAGAGGGTCTATATCTGAGCACTCTATTCGATTCCATTGGTCGATATATCTATCTTTATGCCAATACCATGCTGTTTTGACCACTGTGGCTTCATAATATGCCTTAAAGTCAGGCAGCGCGAGACCTCCAGCTTCGTTTTTTTTCCTCAAGATGTTTTTAGCAATTCGGGGCACCCTGCCCTTCCAGATAAATTTGCTTATTGGTTTTTCTATTTCTGAAAAATACGTTGTTGGGATTTCCCTTGCCTTTTATAAGCCTGTTCTCTTCAGCTTCTCCCTTGGCCCTAGCTGAACCAGGTGTCTGTCACCAGCTCCTCTTCTTTCCCTGATTCTCAGGCTCATCCCTTCCATGGCAATGGGGCAATCTCTCCTGTGGAAGATGGCATTAATGCTGGAGCTGGTGGAAGAAGGTCAGCACTCACTATTCAACTTACTATCAAGGTTTATAGGATGGATTTGTTCTATTTCTGGGAATATGATCTGACTCGTGATGTACGTAAATAAGTATAGTAGTGGCCCTTATTATGATAAGGTTCTACAGTAAAATGATTTGTTCTTTTCCAAAGGATTAAATGATGTCTTTGTTCATTTCTTAATGGGTGATTGTGACAGTGAGGCACAGTTAGTGGTCGAAACCCCTGGAAACCATTTCATATTAGGAAATGAATCATTCTAAGCCCGAGTTGAAGGCAATTATTGTGGTGTTCCCCTCCTGAAAAGGAAGTTGTCCTAGAAAAGGCTACATTAAGTCATGAGTCAGGAATTTGTGAGCCAGAGTGTCCAGCTTTGGTTCTTTACACAGCCCAGGTGAACCAAGTTGCCTAACAGTGCTTTTAAAACGGTTCCACTTAAGTGAGAGTGAACACCTACCCCATAGGACCTGGGGCATAATCTGAAGGTCCTGCTAGAAATGAAGTACTTTATGAAGACTTAAATGTGTCTGCAAATAGTGTGTTTTTCCTCCATCATACAGCCTTGCATGTTTTGGCCTATGAAATAATGTAATTTCTTCCCCTTCAATGTCTAGGAAGATGACCATGTTTATGCTACATCTTCATGTACCCATAGCCCACTGCAGTGTAACCTGAAGATACGCAGACCTCAGATTAAGAAGTAGAGGATTATAATAAAAGAGGCCATGCCTCAGCTGTTGGGAACATCCATTGTTTTCTTTCAATATCCATTGTTTCTTTTTTGCAACCCAAGATCTTGGCAGGCTGGAATTAGTCATAAGAAATGAAGTGGCATCTCATTGTCCCAGCCCTCCTCCAGGAGAGGCCATTTGGATTATTCCCAAAAGTGCATGGTCATTTACTGGGTACAATTGGGAGCTCACTTATTTGTCAAAAGACATATCGTGAAAGGGACCCATTCAAAATGGAGGTCTCATTAGACCAATTAAAAACCAGAGCCTTCAAGGGTGCCAGTTTCTCTTTGTCTGGTCTGTGAAGAAGAAAATCTAGACTCTCAGAGACCCAAGGGCCTTTGGCAACGTCACTTTTCTCTTCTTTCAAGCTCTAGTAATCATTTTACACCTGAAAGTTTATTGGAGCAGATTGGGGGTGGGAGTTGATATAGCCAAAAGAGGGTTATGGTAAGGGGAGGACAAGTAATTCAAGATCCATTTGGAATCCAGAAATGAATGGCAGAGTTCAAGGGCTTCTGGGGGAATGGGTAGTTCAGTGAGCAGGATTGCAAATAAGACAATTTCTCCAGACTTCCTCCAATTTCAGCCTCTAGGGTCTGCCAGGCAAAGTTCTGGAGGTTCCACATATTCATGTTTTGAGGGCTAACTGTACGTAGCAAATACAAAATACAGGGATGGCAGTTTTGTTGTTACTATATTAGGGCCGGATTAAAGCCATCTGTGGGTACAAGCTTGGCAAGGAAAAAAACCCCGTGCTTGGTTTAGTGGCAGCATTCTCTTCCCTGGCATCTTGATAGCAGCTCTTCTTTCAGCTGCCCTGTGAGGTCTGCCTCTTGGTGTGGATGAGGTCCCTGTAGCAATGCATTGTCCCCCTTGATGTCCAGATTCTCTGTGGACCTGCATTTGCTTCCTATTACATGCTCAAGACACCAATGGCTTTGTAGGGTCCCACCGGCTCATCTCACTGGCTAGCAGATCCTCCCAGCTGTCTGTACACACTTGCTTGATGCATCCCGGGTTCCTGCAACTTCTCCAAAGGTTTGGGTGTGCTGCCTTCAGAGGGAGTTATTATGCCAAGGTCAAAAAAAAGAAAAACAACAGGCCAGCTGGGATTTATTTATTGCTAGGGTCTCTCTCCTCCTGAAGATTAGAACAGCTTAAGAAGAAAGGGGGTTCAAAATGTGCTAACTGATTTGCATAAGCAGAACAACTTGCATCTCCAGAGAAGCAATCTGGATAACCCTGCCGATTTATGGAGGCTCCACTGGAGGTAGCCACCTGGGCTGCTGTGGGTAGAGGAACCATTGCAGCCAGCAACAGACTGTGCTCCACACTGGGCCCCAGGAGCCTTGGAATCAGAGAGCTGATTTAGCAGCAGGGCAACTAAGGCCCAGAGGAGAAGGAAATGACTTCCCCAAGGTGAAATAGTAAATCAGTGGCTGAGCCAAGCCAGCAACCCAGGGCTCCGAAGTCCCAGGACAGGGCAATTTCTACTTCCCAAGCTTCCTCAGGGACTCCGCCGGGACACTCTGAATGACTAAGGGTGGAGGGCTCCCGACTGTGTGCTGTGCCTGATGCGGAAAAACTTTTCAACACAAACAAGGGCAGACCTTAATGACTGACTATTATTTTAAAGGGATTATCTAATCTGCAACACAAAGGGCATGAGAGCAAAACAAGAGTCAGGGCTGAGTGTGTAATTAGTACAGATTGTTGGGTCTACCCTCTGGGCATAGTTAAACTGATTACAAATAGAAACAGATTTTTGGATTTAGCCTGAAAATCTCCTGGCTGGCCCAAAAGGGTTTTTTTTTTTTCACCGACAATCAATTTCAAGACAGAAAACAACTTAGGTATATTTTACAATATGCGCTTGATGCAACAAAGATATGTTCTGGAAAATCACTGATAAACATAAATATATGAGGATTTAAAAGAGAGTGGTAACAAAAAAAAAAGAGAGTGGTTTGTGGTGATTCCTCAGATACATCTGGTTTGTAGTAAACTGAGAATTTGGGGGGTTTGGTATAGATTTAGCTTCTTTGTAGGTTAAAAAAAAATTTTTTTTTTATGTTTGCTACTGGCTGATACCCAGATACCATTCCCACAGGCCTCTTGGTTTTTCCAAGACAAGCTGCCTGACAAGTTTTGCCCATTTCAGGCAACCCTCCACGCTGTTACCGACGAGCTTTCTAAAAACACAAATCAGGTCATGTGGTTCCCTTATTTCAAAACCTTCAATGGCCTCCTCTTGCCCACAGAAAAGAATCTTGGCATTCCTAATCCACCATGAGCTGGCCCTTACTTGTTCATCCTGTCTTTTAGATTTCATCACCCACCCCCAGTACACATGAGCACACCCCCCCCACACAATAATGTACACACTGTGCCCTTTCCCACTACGTAGGTTACTTGCTCCTGCTGAGTTGACCCTACCTCTGTTCTCCTATCCTGATTATTTTGCTCAAGCTGAACCCTCTGCTTGGAATAACCTTTCCTGCCTGGAATAACCTTTCTATTTAGACCCACCATATTTCCACCCATCCCTCATAATACAGATTAAATCTCAATTGTTCCAAATATTAAAATAAATTTAGTTTGAAATGCTAGTGGTAAATAAAGCGAGGGGTAAGGGGTATAGTATGTATAATCTTTTTTTTTCTCTGTTATCATTTTATTTCTTTTTCTGTTGTCTTTTTATTTCTTTTTCTAAATTGATGCAAATGTTCTAAGAAATGGTGAATATGCAACTATGTGATGATATTAAGAATTACTGATTGTATATGTAGAATGGAATGATATCTTAATGTTTTGTTTGTTAATTTTTTTTAATTAATAAAAACATTTTTTAAAAAGTGTAAAACAAAACAAAACGAAACAAATAAATCTCAATTGTTCCAAGTCTTTCCAGGTCCTTCTATTTGGAATTTTTATCTCACTCCTTTCTACCCTCATGGTGTTTTGCATAAACCCTTTCAATTTTCTGTCAAGTATCTAGTTGGTTTGTCTATTAGTTTGTTTTCCTTGCCAGAGTGTGGCCTCTCTGAACTCAGTGTTTGGGACAGAGTAGGCTAGAGGTTAAGTTTGTTGATTTAAGCTGGATTATATATTCCCCTGTCCAGGAACATTCATGTTTATATTTGGTCAAAACCCTCTTTCCTCTATGTCCCATAGTGCTTCCATATTGTGTTAAGTTGGACCAAGCCGTGTGTCTTCTTCATGTCTCATCTCCATGCAGGCCCAGAGTGGCTTTGCTGGGCTACCCCATCAAAAGAAACCGCGGGAGCCCAGCTATGGGGCTGGGTGACAGGTGTTTGCTAATACTGAAAGGGGTGCCTCAGAAAACTTGCAGCCACAGCTTAAGAAGCACAGGGAGGTATAATTCAGAATATTCTTGGAAGCCCTTTATAGGTAGAAGACTAGGTCCAACTTTGTGTCTGAGGGAACTGATGGTCTTGGACATCATTATTGATTTTTTTTTCTCAGCAAAATAACACTGACATGATAATTCTCTTTCTGGATCCCCTAACCCACAGCTCTTTCCAGTATTTCAAAGGGTTAACAGAAGCAAATCTACCCAACATGGTATATGAATCCCAGGGATGAGTCTGGCCCTGGCACTGTGGGATTGACAATGCCTCCCTGATCAAACGGGGGAAAGAATTGTAATAAAATAAGTTATCAGTGACTGAGACAGTTCAAATAGAGTCAAGAGGTTATTCTGGAGGCTACTCTTATGCAAGGTTCAGCTAGATATTGCTATTTACCATGGTTTGCCAAACCCCAACCAACACCATTTCTGTTAACCCTAAAGAACACCGAGGGCTCTATCTGACAGTCTACAAAAGTTCCATGCACTATGATTACTTTCCAGAAACCTCCAACCTCCAGATGGGTTTCTAGGCCAGATAAGTCCTGAAACCCAGAGGGGCCAGCCTCTCCAGAGCATCAGCTAGTTCCATCCCCTTATCCCGTATTATCACACCCTTTTCCAACATGAAAAACAAGAATGGGCATAACCCAAATCCCCCTAAAGATTGGGAGGAGGATCAAAGGAGAAAGAGGAGTTATAACAGAGCAGATAAGATTTAACAAATTAATATGACTGCTGAATCATTATATTGATATTTCTTTTAGTCTCCAATGTCTGGTAGCAGCTAGAAAGAAAAACCTAAAATTCTGGAACTGCAAACCATACCAAACTTTGAAATCTGTTCTATAACTACTTGTTACAATATACTTTGAAATTGATTACTTTTTTGTATACATTACAATTTTTAAAAAGCAAAGCTACCTGATCAAGTATGCAATTGGTGTGATCTAACAATACTGATTTTTCTTAAGCTTTTTGGAAGTTCTCTTTGATAGTATGTATTTCACTATTCAAATATTTTCCAAGAAAGAATCCTTTACAACTTAATCACTGCAGTCTGTTTGGTATCCAAAGATTTTCACAAAGTATTGGGGTCAGACATGGGTTCAAATAGCACCTCTACCACTTACCAGCTGTGTCAATATGGGCAAAAAATTAACCTGAGGTTTAGTTTCTTCATCAATAAAATGGGAATAATAATAATACCTGCCTTATAACATTGCTGAGAATATTAAATTCAATAAGACAATGTGTATAAATAACAGTACAGTGTCTGGCACACAAATGAGGACTCAATAAATGGTAGTTTTGTTACTAATTCCAAGCAAAGGGTTCAAGAGGTGGAAATAACAAAAGAAATCCTTGGTAGCAAAAAAAAAAAAGATTAGAAACTACTGGATATAAAATAGCTACTAGGTTATTATAATTGCTACAGTGGCCAAAACTATTTAGTGGTAGCTGATTCTTTCAGAGCAAAAGAAGTGGTGGAGGAGCCGGGTGGTAATGTTAATAGATGTCATTTCATCCTGATGTTGGGCAAGGGGCATTATCTGGAAAAGCGTTCTGAATCCGAGAATGCTCTCTTTCGGGTCAACCCTAAAAATGCTCCTCTTCTTCTAAGTTGAGAAATTGCTGCGAGACTCGAGCTTGGCTTTCAACAGATACAGCCATATGTGATCTCGGCTTTGGTGAAATCCAGTCATGACCTAAACCTGTGCTAGCCTTGCTGACTGACAGCTGACCTCGGCCTTCTCTGAGTGCCCTGCACGGTTCAGCTTTCAGAGAAAGAGGTCTGACCTCCAAGGAGAGCATTGCTCTTTGTTCTTTTTCTCTTCTCATTTTGTTTATATGCATTAAGCTTTTAGGTGGGCAGAATTTAGCTTATGGTGTCCTAAATTGCTTTTCCTTGGGTAAGAGGGTTCCCCAGAAAATTTGTTTTGAGTTCTCATCAGCACATGAGAGAAGAATAACTTTTTTAGCTTTGAAAGAAGAAATTCCAAAGCAAAATATTGTCAAATTCATGCACATATCAAGACATGAAGTTAGGACAATCACTTCTTGATATAGTACCGACAAATAATTAAAATTATAGTTAATAACAAAATAGAAGAAGTATTTGGATTAAAACAATAAGTAAAAGGTTCAAGGAAACAAATAGTTTATACAAATTAATAGGAGAAATATCAATCAATACTCATCAGATTAAAAAACTATGAGCAGGGCGGTGCGATGGTGGCTCGCTCAGTGGCAGATTTCTCGCCTGCCATGCCGGAGACCTGGGTTCGATTCCCGGTGCCTGCCCATGCCAAGAAAAAAAAAGAAGAAGAAAGAAAAAAGGTTATGAGCAGGGGGTACAAGGGTAGTTAAGTGGTAGAATTCTCGCCTGCCATGCAGGAAACTCGGGTTTGATTCCTGGCCTATACACTTCCCCGAAAAACAAACGCACACAAAAAAATTCGGCAAATGGTGCTGCAGTAACAGGATACTCACATGGAAAAAGAATGAAATGTGACCCCCACTATACAGCATATAAAAAAAAAAAAGAAAAGGCTATGAGCGTTTGTACATTGAAAACTATAATTACAAAATTAAAACATGAGGAATATTGATCCAGACTAAAACAAATGCAAATTAAAGAAATCTTGTGATAGCGTCTCATACTGACTAAAATATCTTTTTCAATTAAGTCCTAGTGAAATTGCTGGTGGTAGCATAAATTGCAATTGCTGCCCCCGCCCCCACCCCCGGAAAGCGGTATTGCAGTCTGTGCTCTCAGACCCTTGGCTTTAATCACCTTGACCTTGCTGCCTGCCCGGCCAATTGCCAGCCTCAGAGCAGCCCTGGTCCTGGGCCCTGCCTTGCACACATCCTGGGCCAGCTGAGGCTCCCCCACTTTCTTCCTGTGACTTACTGAGCATTTCATCCCCTGTAAGGGGAGCTCTTCCTTCCTCTTCCTTCCTCCCTCTGTAGAATCCCAGTCATTTCCTCTATGCCTGCTGATGCTCATCTCAGTGTCCCAAAAGAATCTCGCCGGCTCCCTTGGCCCAAGGCAGTTGGCTGGCGAGGTCACTCCATCTCCTCACCTTACCAAGCTATCGAAATAGAAACATTAGAGCCCAAGCTTAGAAAAGCCAAGGGTGAAGATTTGAGCTCTCTATCTGGAAAATCAAACCTGAAAGAAACTGAGCCCCGGGCCAGGTTCCAGCCATCTTGAATTTCCTAATAAAGCACTATCTTCTTAGATTTGCCTTTGCATGAGATTTTTGTGTTAGGTCAACCTCAACATCCTGATTTCTTTTCAGAATTATGAACATATCTGATGTAAATGGTAGGTAATCAAAGAATGGTAGGCAGTGTTCCTTACCCACAAGCCTCTCCTTGGTCTTAATTTTGTGAGGATAAATGCTATGCTGCAGATCAAGTTTGCTTTTGTTGTTGTTTGATTGATCTTCTGCATTTTAAACTTTTTATTTTGAAATACTTTAAAACTTATAGGACAGTTACAAAAATAATGCATGCGCCATACAGAGAAGACCAGCATAACCCTATCCTCCCAGATACTCAAATCCACCAATTTTGACATTTTGCCATATTTGCCAGATCATTCTATCCATCAATCTATCAATCCATATCTAGCTAGCTAGTTATTTATTAATCCATTTTCTGAAAACTTGAGTGTAGGTTGTACCGATTATGATCCTTGAATACATATGCATTTCCTAAGAACAAGGTTGTTCACATATATGTATATCCAGCTTAAGTGCTGGTATCAAGTAGGAGATAGTTAACATTGATATAAAGCTTACAGTATCTATCTCAATTTTTTATGTCCCAATAATTTCCTTTTGAGCCTTCTCTCCTCCCTTGTTAGGTCCTGTCCAGGATCATGTATTCCCTTTAATTGTCATTGTCTCTTTAGTTGCTCTTTCTTTGTTTTTGTTTTTAATTGTGGGACCATATAAACAACATAAACTTTCCCATCTCAGCTACTCCCAAGCACACCACTCAGAGGAATCAGTCACATTCCTTCCATCACAACCTTCCATCACTAAAACATTCCCATTACCCCACACACAAATCATACACTCATTTTGCATCATCTTCCTACTCCCCTTGTCCACCACCCCTAGCAACCTGTACTCTAATATCTGTCTCCATGAATTTGTATATTCTCCAGTATTTTCTTTGTAGTTATCATGGAGTTCAAGTTTAATGTCATAAATCTCTAGCAATCTCATTTGCTTTGATACCAACTAACTTCAGTAATATACACAAGACATGTTCTTGTACCTCTCTGCCCTCCCCACTTTTATGTAGTTCTTGTCACAAATTACATTATGAGTTCAAAACCATTGCTTTATCATTACATGTTGTGCATTTGCCTTTTAGATCCTGTAGGAAGTAGAAAGTGAAGTTCCAGACTAAAGATATAATAGTACCAGTATTTCTATTTACCCGTCATTGCCCTTACCAGGGATCTTATTTCTTCATGTGGCTCTAATCTACTGTCTAGTGTCCTATCCTTTCCTTTCAACCTGCAGAACTCTTTTTAGCATCTCTTGTAGGGTCAGCTAGTGATGACAAAACCCCTCCTACAGCTTTTGTTTATCTGGGAATTCTAAAATTCTCCCTCATTTTTAAAAGACAGGTTTACCAGATATACGATGCTCATTTGGCAGGTTTTTTTGCTTTCAGGACTTTAAATATGTCATCCCACTTGCTTTCTTGCCTCCAATCAGAAATCCCCACTTACTTAATCTTATTGAGGCTCCCTTGTATGTGGCATATTGCTTCTCTATTGTGACTTTCAGAATTCTCTATCTTTGGCATCTGTTTGATTATAATGTACCACAATGTGGGTCTATTTGGGTTTATCCTGTTTGGAATTCACTGAGTGTCTTGGCTGTGTATTCATGCTTTCATTTAATTTGGGAAGTTTTCAGCCATCATTTCTTTGAATATTCTCTCTGTTCCTTTCTTTTTTCTCCCTCTTGGACTCTCACAATGTTTACATTGGTATGTTTGATGATGTTCCAACCAGGTCTTGACGAGCACAGATCAGTGCAGCCCCAAGACCAAGGAACATGTCAAGCATGGAGTTAGACATGAATTTTTATTAGGACTTATGAATAAGAGGAAATTCTTCCCAATAGCAGCCATTCAAGAAATGGAAGTCAGCTCCACAGGGTGGAGGGGGGGAGGAGATGGTGCAAGGGACAGCTTATAAGGGTTTAGAACAAGGACATTCCATAGGGTATGAGAACAGAGCTTCATCAAGTCTTATGACACAAGACTTTGGAGATGTGTTATCACCATATCAGCAGAAAGCAGTTTCAATATTTTGCAAGATACGTGGTTTACGAAACCATCTGTACATTCTTTTCCTCCCTGAGGAGATCTGCAGACCTTTAACTTCTGTCCAGATCATGTAGGCAGCTACATGAAGTAACTTACTCTCAGTATGGAAGGGGAGCCCCTACCCTTTGTCTCCACAGATGGTGTCCCACAGGTTTTTTAGGCTCTGTTCACTTTTCTTCATTCTTTCCTCTTTTTACTTATCAGATTGGATGATTTCAGTTGTCTTATCTTCATGCTCACTGATTCTTTCTACTGACAGCTCCAATCTGTTGAACCCCATCAGGAAATTTTAATTTCTGTTACTGTGGTCTTCAGCTCTCTTTGGTTCCTTTTCATAATTTCTCTATATGATATCCTCTTTGTGGTCATCTATTCTTTCCCAGATTTCATTTAGTTCTTTATCAACATTTTCCATTAGCACTTTTTTTTAACATATTTAAGACCATTTTTTTAAAAAAAGTCTTTGTCTGGTCTGTCCTAGGTCTGATCCTCCACACTGATGGTTTCTAATGCTTTAATTTTCTCCTTTGCCTAGGCCATCACATTCTATTTTTTGTTGTTTTGAAATATTTTGTTGAAACTTAGACATTTTAAAAGATATATATTTACTTTTTTCATTATATAGCTATGCATTTATCATCACAATCGACTTTTTAAATCTTTTTTGTGAAAAATAACATATATGCAAAAAAGCAATACATTTCAAAGCACATCACAGTAATTAGTTATAGAACAGATTTCAGAGTTTGATATGGGTTACACTTCCACATTTTTAGGTCTTTACTACTAGCTGCTCCCAGATACATGAAATTAAAAGAAATATCAAAATAATGATTCAGCCATCACACTCATTTGTTAAACTCTACCTTCCACCAGCAGAAACCCAGGCATTTTTATATTTTAACATATTACTGCAGGAATTTAGTCTCTGTAACTTCTGTTCCTTAAGCTTGTATCTAATCAGATAGTGTGCTAGTTTTATGATCATGGCAGGAGCAATCAAGGAAGAAAAAAAAAAGAAGAGGGGAAAAAAGAAAACACCTTTCCCAGATTTTGCAGATGAGCCTGTGTAAGTGCTATCCTTCAGGGCTTTTCCAAATAATGAGTTTAGAGAATAGCTTCAGGCTAAAGCATGGGAGTCTCCCTGTCCTTTCTGCACACCTGTCTTGTCTTGTGCATTCATGCATGTGTGGACCTAGGAATTCCACCATTTACACAGCTGCAAACATCCCCTCTTCCCTAGGGACAGTTTCCTCATGGTTCCAGGCATCACAGTGTATGTCCCACAGCCAGCAATCCCTTACCCAAGGCAGCACAACTTGACTGCTGTCCTACAGCATTCTGTAGCTCAGTGAGCTGCCTTCTATATGTAGGGCAAGTTCTGGGATGGAAAGTCTCTCTGGAAGATTAGGCCAGACGCACATGCTTCCAGTATGTGCATAGGTTGGCTCCATGCCAAACTGATGACGCATAGAGATGGGATCAGAAAGGGCGCCATGAGATCCTCCCACTTTTAAGTAGCCTTTTCTCTTGATTTAGCACTTGCCCCATAACTGAAATCATTTAACTGTTTTCTGGAGCTTTGAGAAAGATATTTCTGCCAGTTCTTGCTGGTTGTTCAAAGCTTCTATGAAGGGAGGGAATCCTGAAATGTCTCCTTGCTGTATCCTGTTTTATTTATTTTTTCAAGGGGAATGATGAGACCTTACAGATAAATGAAGGAATATTTGGGAAAAATAAAGAAACTTTCAATAACAAACTATCCTATCCCCTAATTAAAGCAGGGGTTCCAGGACAAGGAAATCTGTGTGGGGAGGGCCCAGGGAAAGTACACTGGGTACCCACAACAGCCTTCCATCTGACACAACACAAACACAGATATGTAGCCACCCATGCAGCGCCTTAAAATTTGGTATCAGTGAGATCTTGTGAAAATGACCTCCAAGCACAGCCTTGCCTGAGAGGAGATGATGCAAAGAGACACCCTGCACCCTAGAGTATGGGTGGAGCAAAAGGAGAGAGGGGAGCAGCCAGCCAGATCCCATCCCCTCCCCTTTGGTGGTGTGGTCTCTCGAACAAACACCTCTTGCCATCTCCTTCCACTCATGTTCCTCCTCTCCTGCCCTCTCAGTCCTCTAGTTTCCTTCCCATCTCCTGGAAGCCTTCCTTTCAATCATATAAATCAGAGCTGGGTCATTTCGAAGGTCCAGAGAAGTCTTTCAGCTGTGAAGAGTGTATGCCTGATGCCACTGGTACTTAAAACCCTTCTCTTTTTTTGGCAGAACTGGCTTATGATCTGGATGTGGATGATGCTCCTGGAAACAAGCAGCATGTGAATCAGAAGGACAATGAAATCACCGCCTCTCACAACCTGGGGAATGGTCATTCCCCACTGAAGGTTTTAACCAGCATGGCAATCTATGTAGTGTGCTTTTTCTTCCTGCTGCACTGACTTCCTAGTGCATGGCACCCGTGCTGCCCTTCAGCACCCTGTGGTCCCACTCTGTAAAGGGAACCACCTTCTTATTTTTTTCTATTTTTTTATCTTATATGCCTCTTCTAGCCATTAAGTAGAGGACTAACCATGAGTTATGTTTTCGAAAATCAAATGGCATCTTTATGAAGAAGGTAAATTTTAGTGGTAGTATAGATCGTCCTTTTGCAAAGAAAAAAAAAACAAGTTGTGCCAAATTATTTTCCTATGTTTGGCTGCTAGTACATGGTTACCATGTCTCTCTCTCTCTTTCTCTTTGCATGGATTTCTTTGGAAAAAAAAATAAATGCTCAAATAAAAATGTATTGCATCTTTTTTTTTTGCAAGCCCTCGTATATGGCAGCCATCCAATGCTTTCCTCCTTCTCACACAGCTTTTCATTCAGTATAGCAAAATCATGCTAGGTCCCAACTACGGTTTTTGAGACCAGTCCTTTGGCGGCGGTAGTATCCATCCTGGTCCTGAGTCCCAGTCGAAAATCTACTCCTTCCCAACACCTACCCAATTCACAGTCCCGATTCAGGAAGCTTGAATTAGAATGTCTTGCTTATGAAACCAGAGGTATCTCCAAAGAGTTCCAGGTTCCCTCTTTATAAGTGCTATGCCCAAAGAGAAATCATCTGTGGGGGTAACATACAAGTACATGATTAATATGCTTCCTTACTGATTCCATATTCACATCCTGCTTCTACCATCGCCCCAGCCGAGAGAGGGAGGTGGCCCCCAAGAGTGTAAAAGATAAAGTGGAAGCAGCCTCTTTACTGCTGTCTCAGGCTTGCTCTCAGTCACAGCTCTCCAAGGATTGTCACATGGCAGGGCCTGCAGTTGTCCTGGGTCAGGTTGCAAAGGTTGTCATCGGGGAACCCATGATTTCTAGGAAGCCACGCTCACTCATGGCCTCAGTGAGTTTCTTCAACATTCTTTCATTTCACAACTGAGTTTTGAGTATCCATTAGGTGCCAGGGTAATGTAGCCTGACGCCACCCCTACTGGCATTGACCAGAAGTTCTGGCACCAATACTAGTTTCAACATGGACTTTTTGTCTGTTGGGGGCTTAGTATTATTAATTAAATCTGTTTGGTTTTGTTTTTTTTTTTTTTTAACATATACAACACCACAAACAATAATGGCATTTATGGAGATACTCAAACATTCTGCTGCAAAAGAACCCAAAGAATAGCCAATTTGCCTTTGTTTATAGTGCTCAGCATGTTGCTCTTTTGCAAGGTCAGGTCAATAAAAACATTCTTTTAAAAAAAAATTATTTTATTGAGAAATCTTCACACACATACAGTCCATACATGATGTACAATCAGTGGCTCACAATATCATCACATAGTTGTGTATTCATCACCATGATCATCTGCATCACTCCAGAAAAAGAAATAAAAAGAAAACATTCATACAGCCCTAACCTCTTACCCCTCCCTCTCATTGACCACAATATTTCAATATACTCAATTTTTACTGTTTATCTCCCCTTATTATTTGTTTATTTTTTAATCATTTCTTTTTACTCATCTGTCCATACCCTGGATAAAAGGAGCATCAGACACAAGATTTTCATAATCACACAATCGCATTGTAAAAGCTGTATTGTTATACAATCTTCTTCAAGAATCTAGGCTACTCAAACAAAGCTCAACAGTTTTAGGTCCTTCCCTCCAGCCACTTGAATACACCATAAACTAAAAAGGGATAGCTATATAATGCATAAGAAAAACCTCCAGGCAAACCTCCAGACTCTGAAAATTTTCAGCTACTAAAATGGTATTTTGTCACATTTCTCTCTTCCCCCCTTTTGGTCAAGAAGGCTTAATAGAAACAGTCTTGATTCTTTCCAAAGGATGGGAACTTAATTCCCAATTGAAAGCAAGGTGGGGGGTGAGGGCTGGACTTCATCCTGGGAGAAGCTGAGATGGTTCTTGGAGAGGGTGAGACTCAGGAAGGGATATCAGCAAAGGTCAAGGAATGGACTGGGAAGCCCCTTTTGATAGTAGGAGGTGGTCCCAACCAGGTTCTCTGATTTCTATCAGATGGCAGGAGGTCACCACTCAGGAGGCAGAAGGTGCACTTTCTCACATCTTACCATTGCCCCCTCCTGCCATCGTCAGCACACTTCTGTCAAGGTCTCCTGTGGTGCACAGGTTTCCAATATCCATTTTTGTCCTCGGCAGAAATTCTCACAACTGCAAATCGGAACTCTTTACTTTAGTGTTTCCTTTGGTTAGTTTTGTTGACACTAAGACTATAGTCAGTTGTATTTGTTAATATGATTTCAGTGATTTGTAGTGGTTGGTAAGACTTGAAAGGCAAAGTCTATGTTTATAAAGCAGTTATTATTTGTATCAAAATGGGGTTTTTAAGAACCTTTGATCTTTGATTCATGAGACCTAAATACTGGAAATGTTTGGTTCTTGGACTCAGAGTGTGATAATCTGACAATGCTAGACTAGAAGAAGGATTTAAAGCCCAGTTTTCACCTAATAACTGTCCCTGTCATTCCACAGGAAGGTTTTGATTTAATCTGGCAAAAATAATAAGTCTTGTGCCTTCAAGCAGGAGGTGCTAGTCTTTAAGTCCCTTTCTCCTCCTCTCTGGGAGGTGGAGGAGATTGTCAGTTTTTACATACTCTTTTTCTGCTGTAAAGTGGGAAATTGGGACAATATTTCTAGCCTCTTTCTTGCTCTGATTTTGTGCACTGTTGGTCCCTCTACCCAGTACTTGGTGTCATGAATGTGCTGTCCCCTCAATGCCTCGCAGGACTTTTCCAGTCTAAGATCATGTCTGAATTGCTTCAGTTCCCAGAGCATGACCCACACCAGCCAGGGTTTCTGCCATCTTGGTAAAGGTACACTCTCTGCAGGCTGTGGTCCATCCTGGTTGAGTAATGAGGTACAGACCAACTCCCCTGTAATGCCAAGGGCTTGCTGTCTTCAGCTAAAGGAGTGGGGTCCGAATGGATAACTGTGCACATTTATGAAACATGGAAAATCCACCATCTCCTACTGACACTGGCTTTTTCTCACTCACCTTTCTATTTCAGCGTTTTGTCCATGCCTTTTCGTATCCCTTTGTATTTTTTTATCCCTCTAGTCCAGTTTCACAACTAGTTCATGGCTTTTCATCTTTGCAGTGTTTATTCTACCCTTTGGTTTATACTCCCTACACCTGAATTACATTCAGATGACTATTCTGTCCTTAAAATAGGCCCACCCAGCCGTTGGGAAGTTGCACCATCTTGTTGGGAGTTTCCAGGCCTCTTTCTCATTGGCTACCTTTGACCTTCCACTGGCTCAACTGTGGTACTGTCACAAGGTTAATTTGTAGAATAATACAGTCAACACAGTCATACTGCAAAAGATATAGTTAGACAATCATCTTTAATCTTCTATCAAGGCTGCTGGAATACAGTTAAAAAATTTCTTGACTCCCTAGGCTGGAAGAGACCCCATTTCCAATCCTGAACTCACAGCACCATCTTTGCTTGAATGCCTCTTAAGGCAGGGTTCGCACCAGGTCTCAAAGCCCTCTCTCTATTTGGTTGCTGGACATGTCCAATTTTTCGCAAATACATTTTTTCCCAAAAGAAAAAAAGTTACTACAAAATAAATATGTCCTGGTAGTAAAAGTTCTAACCATACCCAGTTACCTAAATTTTTTAAAGGAAATGTATCCCATAATTTCATATTGTATACATGTCCACTACTAAACAGATGGTTTACATCCTTCCAGTCTTTTTTTCCCTCCTCTGTCTCTGTACATGTATATTCATATACATGTGATGATAACCAATGTGCAATTCCATAACGTGAACCAATCCTAAATTTGCCTTCATATAATTTCCACCCATTGGCCCTGGCTTTTCCATAAAGAAAAGAACTAAGGCTACACAATTTCTCACACAGCTATCCTTCAACAATGTGTATATTCTTTTCCCAGGGCTGGCCCTTGGCAAGAATGACGCTTACTGGCTCCACCTGCCTTGTGAAGCCCACTGACTGGCTGCCACTTTGGGGGGTAACCCCAATATTTTGCAAATTGTGGACGGGGTTCAGTGACCAGCCTACCACTTTTTTCTGCTGATGAGGCCTGAGGCCAGCCCTTTTTCTCAGAGCTTCCCTGCCTCTACTAACCCCACATGACTGGTTTCTCAGGGTCAGATCCCATGTAGAAGGTGGCAGGCTTGAGTGCTGCTGGGAAAGAGGAGGCAGGAGTGAGGCCCTTAGCCCCTTTTGCTGTTTACACATTTTATGCCTGCATAAGGCCCACCTGTCCAAGGCATAGGTGCCTAACCAGGAGGAGGCCCTGCTGCCTTAGATCCCCTGCCCACTACCACCTTCCCTGGAGATGCCAGCCTCCAGCCTTGCTCAGGGTTCAGGGCTTGTGAGGAGCACGGCAGCAGCCCATCACTGTCTCCTGCCCAGGTCCTGGTGATGAAGAACAGGTGGACTGAGATGCTTATAATGGGAATCAATTCCTGTTGGGTCTGACACATGCACACTTAAAAAAACACACACACAGGTGGGCCACGGTGGCTCAGCAGGCAGGAATGCTCGCCTGCCATGCCAGAGGACCCAGGTTCGATTCCCAGTGCCTGCCCATGTAAACACACACACACACACACACACACACACACACACACGCAATAATTTTTAATCACTGACTCTTGAATCTTCTGGTTTGTTTTCTTTTCTAAACATATCCAGCTCCTTCATTTCCATTTCATACGTTAGTGGTTCCATGAGCCTCTTATACACTCATGCCCATGACTGAGCCCATGGTCCATGTGGAGACCAACCACAGTGGAGAATGGGTTGGTTGTGTTTCAGAGGGGCCCAGGGCCATGACCTGTGCTGCCCGAGACTCAATCTCTCACTTAGCAGCTGGGTCACACTCTTCGCTGCGTCATGAGCTTGCTGTCAACTGAAACTCCCAGATGTTTTTGCAGGAATGGCTGCCAAGCCAGGTCTCTTCCATCCCATACTTGTGAAGTTGATTTTAAAAAACTAAATAATAAGGTCTTTTGATTTTGCTTGCCTTACATGTTGTGCCAGACATTCTGTGTGTATGTGTATTAGGGTAGAGAATTTTTTTTTCTTGCCGAGGTGACAAGAGTTTTGAAAGTCCTTTCTGGAATTGCTATTGGGCCACTTTACATGCCTCACAAGGAAATCAGCTTCATTTCCTATAGTTACACCTTGTTTGGGACAAAAAATAATGTGCCTCAGCTTGATCACCCACCTAATACCCTGGATTGGCCACCAAGTAACTTTTAGCTGTTTTTGAAAATTAAATCTGCCTTGGAGAAACAAAGTCCCCTACAAGAAGATTTCAAAGAATGTGCTATGGGCTATGAAAGTTTTTTCCAAAGAAAACTTCTAGAAACTTTGAGGGCAATGTTCCTGGTGTAGTGATTCCCTTCCAAAGGGGCATCTTGGAAGAATATAGTGCTAGTGTGTCTGTAGAATGACTGTTAGGTTTGCAAAGAGTCCAGCAAAATAAGCTCATTATTTCTTTTTTTCCCCCTTTTTCTTAAAAAATATTTTTACTGAAATATCATCGCGCAACATCCAAAGTATATAATCAATGACTCACAATATCATCACATAGTCATATATTCATCACCATGATCATTTTTAGAACATTTGCATCACTCCAGGAAAAGAAATAAAAAGAAAAAATTCATACATCTCATACCCCTTACCCCTCCCTCTCATTAACCACTAGTATTGTAATCTACCTATTTTTTACCCCTTATCCTTCTTATTTTTATTTCATTTTTTGTCCTTATTTTTTCACTCATCTGTCCATACCCTGTATAAAGAGAGTGTCAGCCACAAGGTCTTCAACATCACAAAGTCACATTGTAAAAGCTATATAGTTATAGAATCATCTTCAAGAATCAAGGCTACTGGGTACAGTTCAACAGTTCCAGATCCTACCCACCAGCCACTCCAAGCCATAGATTAAAAAGGGATAGCTATATATTTCATAAGAATAACCTCCAAGATAACCTCTCAACTCTGAAATTTCTCAGCCACTGACACTTCATTTTGTCTCATTTCTCTCTTACCCCTTTTGGTTAGGAAGGCTTTCTCAATCCTATGATGCCAAGTCCCAGCTCATCCCCAGGAGTCATGTCCTGTGTTGCCAGGGAGATTTACAACACTGGGAATCATGTCCTACTTAGGGAGTAGGGTGGTGAGTTCACCTGCCAAGTCAGCTTAGAGGGAGAGGCCACATCTGGGCAACAAAAGAGTTTCTCTGGGGGCGACTCTTAGGCATAATTATAAGTAGGCTTAGCTTCTCTTTTTCATTGTTTTGTATTCACTTTTATATATTTAGAAATATATATATATTTATTTTTATTTATTCATTTATTAAAAAATCAACAACAAATGAACAAAAGCATTCTTAACATATGATCATTCCATTCTACATATATAACAGTAATTCACAATATCATCACATAGTTGCTTATTCATCATCATGATCATTTCTTAGAACATTTGTCTCAATTCAGAAAAAGAAATAAAAAGACAACAGAAAAAGAAACAAAATGAAAACAGAAAAAAAAAGATTATACATACCACACCCCTTACCCCTCCCTTTCATTGATCACTTGCAATATATTTAGAAATATATATTTTGACTTTGAAGGATTCACATTTAAAATAGAGTACAGAGTTGGCATGTAGTCAGTAATTAATAAGTGTTTATCGAATCTAGTATTGATTTTACAAGTATTTACTGAGCACTGCTTTGAACCAGATCCTGTGCCAAGTACTAGAGATACAGTATATTAGATAGACACAGTCTCTGCCTTCATGGGGTTTCAAGTCTATTGGGGGAGACAAGATGTCCATCCCTGGGAGAGGAGAAAGATATAACATGGAGGGTGCACACCACAGAGCTTTATGTAGCAGTAAGAAGTAACAAACCATATATACACCCATCAGCATGGATGCATCTTCAAACGATAATATGGGTAAAAAAACATTAAAAAAAGGAATAAGCTGTATAATATAACATTATTGGCATAAATAAAAACACATGCACAGAAGGTAAAACATAGTTTACAAAAATATATGCATAGTAGTACTGGGACAAGGACAGGTATTTACACCAATGGAATCTAACTGAGAACTCAGAAATCAACCTTCACATTTATGGTCAAATGATTTTTTACAATATGGAGACCACTCAGTCTGGAAAGAATAGTATGTGCAACAAATAGTGTAGCAAAAACTGGATCTCCATATACAAAATAATGAAGGTGGACCCCTACCTCACACCATATACAAAAATCAACTCAAAATGAATCAGAGATCTAAATATAAGTCCCCAAAGTATAAAAGTCTTGGAAAAATATGTATAAAAGCATTTTCAAGAATGTGTGTTAGGCAATGCTCTCTTAGACTTTATGCTCAATGCATAAGCAACAAAAAATAGATCAATGGAACTTCATCAAAATTAAAAACTTTTATGCCTAAGAGGATTTTATCATGAAGGTAAAATAACAACTTACACAATGAGAAAAAATATCTAGAAACCACATATCTGTTAAAGGTTTAATATACGGAATATACAAAGAAATTCTACACCTCAACAGCAACAAAAAATTCAAAGATGGGCAAAACACTTGAATAGAAGTGTTTAGTTCTCCCAAGAAGACATGTGAGTGGCTAAAATGCACCTGAAAAGGTGCTCAATTTCATTAGCCATTAGGGAAATGCAAATAAAAAACACAATGAAATACCATTTCACACCCTCTAGAATGGCTACTATTGAAAAAATGGAAAATATTAAGTATTGAAGAGGATGTGAAGAAATAGGAACACTCATTCATTGTTGGTGGGGATATAAAATAGTGCAGCCACTGTAAAGACACTTTGGTGGTTCCTCAGAAAGTTAAGTTTAGAATCACTACGTGACCTGGCAATCCCTCTTCTAAGTATATACCCAAAGGAATTGAAGGCCGGGACTGGAACACATGTTGGTGTACCTATGTTCATAACATTATTTGCAGTTATTGGAAGATAGAAGCAACTCATGTGTCCATCAACTGATGAATGGATAAGCAAAATGTAATGTGTGCATTCAATGGAATGTTATACAGCCAGAAAAAGGAACGAGGTTCAGATACGTGTGACAATATAAACAAACTTTGAAGGCATCATGCTGTATGAAATAAATCAGTCTCAAAAGTACAAATACATGAAATAATTAGAATAAGCAAACTCATAAAATCAGAATCGAAAATACAAAACAAGGGGATTGGGTCAGGATAGGGAATGGGAAGTTACAGCTTAGAATGGTACAGTTTCTATTTGGAATGACTGAAAAATTTTGTAATGGATGGTGGTGATGGTAGCAAAACATTGTGAACATAATTAACAGCACTGAATTATATATTTGATTGTGGTTAATAGGGGACAGTTTTGTTTGTTACTAGAATAAAATTTTTTTTTAAAAGCCATGGGACTGTGCAATACAGTGACCATGCAATGTAAATCATGGACCTCAGTTAATAGTATAGTTGTAAAAATGTGCTTTCATCAATTATAACAAATATACCACACTAATCCAAGTTGTTAACAGTAGGGCGGTGTATGGGACATCTCTATTTTAACCATGATTGTTCTGTAAACCTATGACTTCTCCAACATAAAACAAAACATGCACACTAAGAGATATACATTAACCACATTAGAATGGTTGTCTCTGCACAGAGTGTAATGGAAGTGGGCTTTGGATAAAGGAGGATAAATTAAACAAGAGAGGGGCCTTGTCTGGACCAGCTATGATGGTGTACTATGAACAGAGCAGTAATTTTTTCCATTCTTAAATAAGATCAAAACCAAAAATAAAATCAAAGAAGAAATGAAGGGAAGGAGGGAGTAAAGAGAAAAGCATAGGGTCTCAGGAAAAACATTTCTCTAGGGCCTGGCATATAACACATGCTCAATAAACACAGGCATACCTCGTTTTATTGTACTTCTCTTCATTGGGCTTTGCAGATATTGTTTTTCTGTTTTTGTTTTTTAACAAATTGAAGGTTTGTGGCAACCCTGCTTTGAGCAAGTTTATTAGCTCCATTTTGCTTTGAGCAAGTTTATTGGCTCCATTTTTCTAACAGCATCACTTCATGTCTCCGTGTTACATTTTGGCAGCTCTCACAATAATTCAAAACTTTCATTATTATCATATCTGTTATGGTGATCTATAATCAGCGATCATTGATGTTACTATTTTAATTGTTTTGGGGCACTATAAACTAGACCCATATAAGACGGCAAACTTAATAAATATTGTGTATGTTTTGACTGCTCCACCAACTAGCCGATCCCATCTCTCTCCCTCTCCTCAGGTCCCCCTATTCCCTGAGACACAACAGTATTGAAGTAGGCCAGTGGTTAACCCTACAATGGCCTGTAAGTGTTCAGGTGAAAGGAAGCATCACATGTCTCTCACTTTTAATCAAAAGCTAGCCGTGATTAAGCATAGGGAGGAGGCATGTCAGAAGCCAAGATGAGCTGAAATCTAGGCCTTTTGTGCCAAGCAGTCAGCCAAGTCATGAATGCAAAGGAAACGTTCTTGAAGGAAACAGAAGTGCTACTCCAGTAAATACATGAATGATAAGTAAGCAAAGCAGCCTTATTGCTGATATGGGGAAAGTTGTAGTTGCCTGGATAGAAGATCAAACCAGCCACAACGTTCCCTTAAGCCAAAGCCTAATCCAGAGCAAGACCCTAACTCTCTTCAATTCTATGAAGGCTCAGAGAAGTAAGAAAGGTGGAGAAGAAAAGTTTGAAGTTGGCAGAAGTTGGTTCTTGAGGTTTAAGGAAAGACGCTGTCTTCATAACATGAAGCAACAATTGCCTGATGTAGAAGCTGCAGCAGGTTACCCAGAAGATCTAAGATAATCGATGACAGTGGCTACACTACACAAGAGATGTTCAGTGTAGATGCAACAGCCTTCCTTTGGAAGAAGATGTGATCTAGGACATTCATAGCCTGAGAGGAGAAGTCAATGTCTGATCTCAAAACTTCAAAGGCAAGCTGACTGTTTTGTTAGGGGCTAATGAAGCTGGTGACTTTAAGTTGAAGCCAATGCTCATTTACTGTTCTGAATCTCTTAGGGCCCTCAAGAATTATGCTAAATCTACTCTGCCTGTGCTCTATAAATGGAGCCACAAAACCCAGATGACAGCATATCTATTTGCAACATGGTTTACTGAATATTTTAAGCACATTGATGAGACCTACTGCTCAGAAAAAAAGATCTCTTTCAAAATATTATTGTTGATCATGCAGTGTGACGGTGGTTCAATGGCAGAATTCTCACCTGCCATGCCAGAGACCTGGGTTCGATTCCTGGTCCCTGCCCGTGTAAAAAAGAATAATAAACCAAAATATTATTGCTCATTGACAATGCACCTAGTCACCCAAGAGCTCTGATGGAGAAATACAATGAAATTAATGTTTTCATGCCTCTAACACAACATCAATTCTGCAGCTCATGGATCAAGGAGTCATTTCCACTTTCAAGTCTTATTATTTAAAAAATATATTTCATAAAGGCTATAGCTGCCATGCATAGTGATTCCTATGATAGATCTGGGCAAAGTAAATTGGAAACCCTCTGGAAAGGATTCACCATTCTAGATGTCATTAAGAATATTCCTGATCTATGGGAGTTTGGAAGAAATTGATTTCAACCCTCATGGATGACTTAGAGATGTTCAAGACTTCAGTGGAGGAAGTAATTGAAGACGAGGTGGACATAGCAAGAGAATTAGAATTAAAGTGGAGCCTGATGGTGTGATTGAACTGTTACAATATCATCAAATTTTAGCACATGAGGGGTTGCTTCTTATGAATAAGGAAAGAAAGTGGTTTCCTGAGATGGAAACCACTCCTGATGAAGATGCTGTGAACATTGTTGAAATGACAGCAAAGGATTTAGAATATTACACAAACAGTCAAAAAAGCAGCAGCAGGGTTTCAGAGGATTTACTCCTATTTTGAGAGCCGTTCTGCTGTGGGTAGCATGCTATGAAACAGCATTGCATACCTCAGAGAAATCTTTCATTAAAGGAAAAGTCAATTGATGTGACAAATTCCATTGTTGTCTTATTGTAAGAAATCGCCACAGCTACCCCACCTTCAGCAACCACCGCCCTGATCAGTCAGCAGCTATCAACATTGAGGCAAGACCCTCCACCAGCAAAAAGATGACGACTCATCGAAGGCATAATAATGATGATTAACATTTTTCACAATAAAGTATTTTTAATTAAGGTATATACATTTTTTTAGACATAATGCCATTGTACATTTAATAGACTACAGTATAGTATAGATATAACTTATATGCACTGGGAAACCAGAAAATTCGTGTGTCTCACTTTCTTGTGATTTTCATTTTACTGTGATGGTCTGGAACCAAACCTGCAATATCTCCCAAGTATACTTGCACTTGTTAAGGGAATGAACGAATTAGGGGTCAAAGTGACCTACCTCAGGCCACTCAGAATTATTGGCAAAATAAATGTGACATCAAGATATGTGACATATTTGCCACCTAGCTATATGTCAACTTAGAGTTTTGGAAATGATTCTGAGGTGACCAGTCACTCAACTGAAGCTTCAGTTTAGAACAACACATTTAAGAGCTATTTAAAAAGATGATAATTATAGCTTTTGTGTTGGATGATAATCCCTGATTTCTAGGATGATTAAGCAATGGAATTGTTATATATTTTTGGCTTTGGTGACATCTTCAACTCATAGCTAAATTATCAATTCAGCTCTCTCATTTTCTAAAAACATTTTTGTAGCAAAATATCACATATATACAAAAAAGCAATACTTTTCAAAGTACATTGTAACAAGTAGTTATAAAATGGATTTCATGGGCAAAAGACCTGAACAGACATTTCTCAGAAGAGGAAATACAAATGGCCAAAAGGCACATGAAAAGATGCTCAAATTCCTTGGCTAGTAGGGAAATGCAAATCAAAACCACAATGAGATATCATCTCACACCCACCAGAATGGCCATATCAATAAAACAGAAAATGACAAGTGCTGGAGAGGATCTGGAGAAAGAGGCACACTTATCCACTGTTGGTGGGAATGTCAAATGGTACAACCGCTATGGAAGGCAGTTTGGCAGTTCCTCAGGAAGCTAAGTATGCAATTGCCATATGACCCAGCAATACCATTGCTAGGTATCTACTCAGATGACATGAGAGCAAAGATACAAACAGGCATTTGCACACCAATATTTATAGCAGCATTATTTACAATTGCCAAGAGATGGAAACAGCGAAAATGTCCATCAACAGACGAGTGGCTAAACAAACTGTGCTATATACATACGATGGAATATTATGCAGCCGTAAGACAGAATAAACTCATGAAACATGTAACAGCATGGATGGACCTTAAGGGCATTATGCTGAGTGAGATTAGCCTGAAACAAAAGGACAAATACTATATGGTCTCACTGATATGAATTGATATTAGTGAATAAACTCGGAGAATGTCATTGGTAACAGAGACCATCAGGAGATAAAAATAGGGTAACATATTGGGTAATTGGAGTTGAAGGGATACAGATTGTGCAACAGGACTGATTGCAAAGACTCAGAAATGGACATCACAATACTACTTAACTGTAATACAATTATGTTAAAACACTGAATGAAGCTGAATGTGAGAATGATAGAGGGAGGAGGGCTGGGGGCACAGATGAAATCAGAAAGAAAGATAGACAATAAAGACTGAGATGGTATAATCTAAGAATGCCTAGAGTGTACAATGAAAGTGACTAAATGTACAAATCTAAAAAATGTTTTTGCATGAGGAAAAACAAAGGAATGTCATTACTGCAGGGTATTGAAAATAGATGGTAATGAATATTTTAAAATCTCACCTTATGTGTGAGACTAAAACAAAGAATGTTTATTTGATACAAAATTTATATTTTGACTAGTGCATTTCCTAATATAACTTATGTAGACAGCTTAATTGAATACCATAAGTACATGGAACCTTGAGTAGGACATGAGATTTTGTTGGTTTGTCCAGAGTGATGCCCCAATAAATCCCAGAGTGATTTGAACAGTGAATAAAATAAAAAGGTATTTGCAAAGTCCCCTTCAGGGAATGGTGAGGAAGGGGGAAAATTCAACTTCTCCAAGTTGAATTCTTTTTTTTTTTCCAAGTTGAATTCTTGATATTCTCACAAGCAGTGCGGACAACCAAAGCTATAGGCTGAGTCCCCAGTCTTGGGGTTTGTTCATATGAAACTTAACTCCACAAAGGATAGGTCAAGCCTCCTTAAAATTAGGCCTAAGAGTCACCCCCAAGAGAACCTCTTTTGTTGCTCAGATGTGGCCTCTCTCTCTCTCCAGCCAGCAAAACAAGCAAACTCATTGCCCTCCCGCTCTCTGTGTGGGACATGATTCCCAGGGGTGTGAACCTTCCTGGCAACGTGGGACAGAAATCCTGGAATGAGCTGAGACTCAGCATCAAGGGATTGAGAAAATCTTCTTGACCAAAAGCGGGAAGAGCAAAATGAGACAAAATAAAGTGTCAATGGCTGAGAGATTCCAAACAGAGTCAGAGAGGTTATCCTGGAGGTTATTCTTATGCATTAAGTAGATATCACCTTGTTATTCAAGATGTAATGGAGAGGCTGGAAGGAACTGCCTGAAAATGTAGAGCTGTGTTCCAGTAGCCATGTTTCTTGAGGATGATTGAATAATGATATAGCTTTCACAATGTGACTGTGTGATTGTGAAAACCTTGTGTCTGATGCTCCTTTTATCTACCTTGCCAACAAACGAGTAGAACATATGGAATAAAAATAAATAATAGGGGGAACAAATGTTAAAGTAAATTTAGTTTGAAATGCTAGTGATCAATGAAAGCCAGGGGTAAGGGGTATGGTAGGTATAATCTTTTTTTTTCTGTTTTCATTTTATTTCTTTTTCTGTTGTCTTTTAATTTCTTTTTCTGAATTGATGCAAATATTCTAAGAAATAATGAATATGCAACTAAGTGATGATATTGTGAGTTACTGATTATATATGTTAATGTTTTATTTCGTTTGTTAAATTTTCCTTAATTAATAAATAAATTTAAAAATAAATAAATAAATAAATAATAGGGAGAACAAATGTTAACATAAAATTAGATTGAAGGGGCGGGCCGCGGTGGCTCAGCGGGCAAAGTGCTTGCCTGCTATGCCGGAGGACCTCGGTTCGATTCCCGGCCCCACCCCATGTAACAAAAACGGAGAAACAGAATACAATAAAACAAGAAAATGTTTAAAAATGTTTCCCTTTCCTCCTTCCTTCCTTCCTTCTATCCTTCCTTCCTTCTCTCTGTCTTTCCTTTAAAAAAAAAAAAAAAAAAAAAAAAAAAAATTAGATTGAAATGCTAGTGATCAGTGAAAGGGAGGGGTAAGGGGTATGGTATGTATGAATTTTTTTCTGTTGTCTTTTTATTTCTTTTTCTGAATAGATGCAAATGTTTCAAGAAATGATCATGATGAATATGCAACTATGTGATGATATTGTGAATTACTGATTATATATGTAGAGCGTAATGATCAAAAGTTAAGAATGTTTGTGTTTGTTGTTATATATATTTTTTAAATTAAAATTAATTAAAAAAACAGATTTCAGAGTTTGGTATGAGTTACAGTTCCACAATTTTAGGTTTTTCCTTCTAGCTCTTCCAAGACACTGGAGACTAAGGGAAATATCAGTATAATGATTCAGAAGTCATACTCATTTGTTAAATCCAATCTTCTCTGTTATAACTCCTCCTTCTCCTTTGATCCTTCTCCAATCTTTAGGGGAATTTAGACTAAGCCCACTCTAACATTTTCATGTTGAAAAGGGTTGTTGATAATATGGGATGGGGGATGGAACTTGTTGATGTGCTGGAGAGGCTGGCCCTCTGGGTTTCAGGACTTACCTGCCCTAGGAAACATCTGGAGGTTGTAGGTTTCTGGAAAGTCATCTCATTGTGGGAATCTTTTGTAGAATCTCAAATAATCCCTGGGTGTTCTTTAGAGTTAACAGGAATGATGTTGGTTGGAGTTTGGCAAACCATGGTAATTAGCAATATCTAGCTGAAGCTTGCATAAGAGTAGCCTCCAGAATAGTCTCTCAACTATCTTAGCCACTGACACCTTATTTTGTTACATTTTTCCCCCTTTCGTTCAGGAAGGTTCTGTCAATCCCGCAGTGCCATGGCCAGGCTCATCCCTGGGAGTCATGTCCCAAGTACAGAGTGGTCAACCCTTTCATGTTACACATATTGACTCTGAGGTCCAGAGAGGTTAAGAGATTTGCCTTGCGTCACACAGCAAGGTAAGGGCAAAGTCAGGGCTGACTCCTCAGTTGGGGCCTCTCCATCATGTTATATACACCTTGTCTCTTTGAAGGAGCAGCATTACCTAGTGGTTACGTTGGTCAGCTAGAGTAAAGGCTGTTTGCTGCGATCTGTGCACATGCAGGTGGAGTTCGTTATACTGATCTTCATTTCGATCCTAGCAGCAGTTTAAAAATTCCCTTATCTACCAACACACATTGCCTTTCCAAATTAATGCATTCAAGCCAGGGCCTGCTGCGAGACGTTTAATGTTGCTCTTACAAATGAGAACCCGGGGTACGGGAATTCCATCATCCTCGGGAAGACTGTCTGTCACAAGAAAGGCATTGTTCTCCTCACACATACTGCTCCACTTCATGCCTTTTCTGTAAGATGTTAGGTATTTATTTTGTTTTGCTGGTGCTTTTGTAATCAGTCTAGACATAGGCCTACACTGAACCGTCCTGGAGGCAGATAAAACTCCCACAGTCGAATTAGGTAACCGCCCCTTTTCTGCTGTTCACTCAGGAAAGGCAAGGAGGTGGCTCCCCCTCGCCCGGCCCCCAAGCCAAAATGTTAACGAAAACGACCACAGAACAGACTGAATTCACTAATGGAGGAGGCAGGAAATGTTCTGTCTCTGAAAATACTCCCAGCCCCGTAGTAATCTTCATTTGGTACTTGGGATGAATTTGCTGCCCACATTTTTGGCCCCGCCACGGCACTAAACGCTGTCTCTTTGGAAATGAAGAATCATTTTTTTTTCTTGTTTTCTTTTTTCTCATGGATCATTAAAAAAAGTCAGCTTGCATTATGCGTTCCCACAATTGAGGATCTGTATATTTTGCTTTACTCTGAGCCAGCATTGCAGGGTGGGGTGGAGAGGGCAGAGCACAGATTACATGGATTTTCATTGCAGGGTTTTTATCTGCTATCTCTCTGTACATTATTTTGAACTTGTATACTGTCACACCACAGATAGAAGCATGGCTTGTGGACCCCCCATTCACACAGCTGGTTGCATTCCCATTTACCATCCTGAGGCGTGGTTGACAGCAACATGGTTTTGACCGCTCTGGAAATTCTGAAGAGGTGTGTCCTGCCACCCCCCACCCCTGGGGCCAACCGCAATACCATGCCCATGACAGGAGAAGCTTCCCAGAGGACAGGGATTTCCAAATGAGGATGAATGTCTTACTTTTAGGCATGCAATCAGAGAGACTGTTCAGCTCAAGCTCTCTTGCAACACTCAACTCCTCTTACACCCCTTACGCAGAAGACGTTTATGGAATGAATGCCAATTTGAGTGGACACAGCTCTGTCAGATGAGAATGCTAGAGTCCTAGCTTTCTCCGAGACAACTAATAAGTACTCCAGGTCCCAATATCCACGCAGCGACAAGGTCCCCAAGCACCAGGAACTGGGAAACTCAATCCTATGCCTTGAGTCTAACCTGCTACCTCCAGAATGTCCATTACTAACCCAGACCTCTTTTCACTGAGAATAATATTGTATGGTTTTCTGTCACTTTACCCACAAAAAAAGTTCCCCAACGCCCCCCCCCCAACAATTTTCTAGAACTTGCTTATGGCTACAATTGCAGAGCAAAAAAAACAGAAAAAAAATCGGGGTGTTTCCAAATGGCTACAGATTGGAAATTTCTAAATGAATGTGTTTGTTCCCTTCACTCCCTTTTTAAACAGGGTCCTATATCTTCAAATAAAGATGAAAGGCTTTCCCAATATGTTTTCGTTCAGTGCATTTTACTCCATTTTAATTCTACATATTTCAGTAAGCTGGATACACACAAGAAGAAAACGGCATTTTATGAACCATTAATCTGTGAGATGAATAAAGAATCTGTTAGATTATAATGAATTGACGCTATTACATCTTCTCCAATCCAGAAGCTTCCAGTTAAATGTTGTCTTTCTAATATCGTGAATATTGAAAACGCAGTTTTAAGCTCCCAACAAATTAGAATATCCAAATTGTCATAAATTCTCTTTCAGGGGTCTATTTTTCCATCTCCTTAGTTCTTTGAAGGGCTGATAAACTTTGGTATTTTCTCTTCATCACGATGGCCCTTTCTAATGTTGGCCTCATTCCCTGTGATTTTAGATAGTCATTGAGTCCTATGCACAACTCCCCCCCGCCCCGCCTCATAATGTGAAATCTATGGTTCCCCAGCATGAGTTTTGAGAAATCTCTAAAAAACAGAGTTTTAGTCACATCCTTTCACTGACTAGTAAGCCAGCCAAAGGGTCGATAAGAACATTATGTATCATCATGTATAACATTCAATCCTGTACTACCTAATCCCACATTTGTTCTGAGCCTCTCAGGAAGAAACGGATGGGGTAGTGTTTTGATACATCACTTGGTGTTTTATTTTTTAATTTTCTGAGAAAATGAGTAGATGTAAGGAAACAGTGGAGGCGTAAGGAATAGGAGGCATGGCGAGCATGGCTTGACCCAGGTGAGTGGGAAGTTATCAGCTATTTGCGCAAGAGACTTCCTGTGGGGATTAGTATTCCCCTCAGTCTCAATGGGCAGTGGCTTTTGTGTTAAAAACAGAACAAAACAAAACCTCTTCCGCAACTTCACAGGAACATGCTTCAGGCTTCCAAACCTTCCCTTCCTCGCCTTCTTCCAAGCATTTCCCACTCGAAGCTGAGAAGTAAACTTCAGAAGAGAAATGAACACTGACTTCATTTGATGCCAAGAATCAATGTTCCTGAGCTGGGACCTGGCATCATGGGATTGAGAAAGCCTCTTGACCAAAAGGGGGCAGAGAGAAATGAGACAAAATAACGTGTCAGTGGCTAAGAGATTTCAAACAGTCAAGAGGTTATCCTGAACGTTATTCTTATGCATTATATAGATATCCCGTTTTTTGTTTATGGTGTATCAGAGTGGAGTGGCTGGGAGGAAATATCTGAAACTGTACAGCTGTGTTCCAGTAGCCTTGATTCTTTTTTTTATTCATAAGATGGTGCTTTATTTATATAGAAGGTACACTAAATCTTTAATTGAGTACTGGATTTCCAGTGTCTCACTTCTTTAAATGTTTAATGGCTTTCCCTTTATTGAAACCATCTATTTGGATGATTTTTGACTAAGAAATCACAGGGCATGTCTTAGTTTCCCAGGTTGGTAATCCAAATACCACACAATAATAACCTTGATTCTTGAAGATGATTGTATAACGATACAGCTTTTACAATGTGACTGTCTGATTGTGAAAACCTTGTGTCTGATGTTCCTTTTATCCAGGGTATGGACAGATGAGTAAAAAAATATGGATACAAAATAAATAAATAATAGAGGGAGAAAGGGGTAAAATAAATTGGGTGGATGGAAATACTAGTGGTCATTGAGAGGGAGGGGTAAGGGGAATGGAATGTATGAGTTTTTTCTTTTTATTTTTTTTTCTGGAGTGATGCAAATATTTGAACAATGATCATGGTGATGAATACACAACTATGTCGTGACATTGTGAGCCATTGATTATACACTATGTATGGACTATATGTGCATGAAGATTTGTCAATAAAAATATTTTTAAAGTATTTGCAAAATCTCCTTGGGGGAACAGTGAGAAAGGGGGAAAATTCAACTTCCCCAAGTGGAGAATTCTTGATATTCTCACAAGCAGTGGGGACAACCAAAGCAATAGCCTGAGTCCCCAATCTTGGGATTTGTTCATATGAAACTTAACCCCACAAAGGATAGGTCAAGCCTACTTAAAATTAGGACTAAGAGTCACCCCCAAGAGAACCTCGTTTGTTGCTCAGATGTGGCCTCTCTCTCTCAGCCAACACAACAAGCAATCTCACCACCCTCCTCATGACACGCAGGACATGACTCCCAGGAGTGTGGACCTTCCTGACAACGTGGGACAGAAATCCTAGAATGATCTGAGACTCAGCATCAAGGGACTGAGAAAACCTTCTCGACCAAAAGGGGGAAGAGTGAAACAAGACAAAGTGTCAATGCCTGAGAGATTCCAAACAGAGTTGAGAGGTTATCCTGGAGGTTATTCTTATGCGTTATATAGATATAACCTTGTTATTCAAGATGTAATGGAGAGGCTGGAGGGAACAGCCTACAAATGTAGAGCTGTGTTCCAGTAGCCATGTTTCTTGAAGATGATTGTATAATGATATAGCTTTCACAATGTGACTGTGTGATTGTCAAAAGGAGCATTGATTCATTTTTTAAAATATTTTTCCATATTCATCATCATGATCATTTCTTAGAACATTTGCATCAATTCAGAAAAAGAAATAAAAAGACAACAGAAGAAAATTTGTGCATATCATACCCCTTACCCCTCCCTTTCATTGATCACTAGCATTTCAATCTGAATTTATTTTAACATTTGTTCCCCCTATTATTTATTTTTATTCCATATGTTCTACTCATCTGTTGACAAGGTAGATAAAAGGAGCATCAGACACAAGGTTTTCACAATCACACAGTCACATTGTGAAAGCTATATCATTGTTCAATCATCCTCAAGAAACATGGCTACTGGAACACAGGTCTACATTTTCAGGCACTTCCCTCCAGCCTCTCCATTACATCTCGACTATCTTGTTGGTCACTTTTGCTTCATCCTTTAGCAAGGGCAAGAGGTGAAAGGGGTACCTCATAAGGCCCAGTGGGATGGCCATCTGTTACAGTCACACCCCAGGAGATGTTCAATTCCAACTGAAGTCACTCTTGTTCATAATCTAGGGTTTCCTGAATGCATGTGCTCCTTACAAAGCCACCAACTCTTCAGCAATTTAATGATGAGTATCAGTAACTGCCCAGCAGGACTTTGGGGGTGAAATGAGGACTGTCTAAAGGTCAGGTTATATATAGCCAAACTGTGAGAAAAACTTAGGTCTCCCAAGAGTTGACTGGAACAGCTGAAGCCTGTGCTCTGAGCCAGCCACGGATCCGAGGGAAAAGGACACTCATGCTCACCAAGGGCCTGGCAGGCCTGTGCCCTCAGCTAATCCTAACAGGAGCTTCAACTACTGAGTGACTTTCCCTAGGAGTGAGGCAGGAAATCCATGGGCTCGTGTCCACATGGCCAACAGTCCCCGCCCAGCAGGAGCCCACAGCTTACACAGAGATGCTTTGCAGTGATTTCTTCCTTCCTACAGTTGGGTTTGGCCGTGTTCATCCGGGCTCTCTGGCCTAGTCTGTAAACCACAGGCTTTGCTCCTGTTGCTTGAGAAAACCCATCACAGCCTATACGCCATACTCTGAAGCCCAGTGAGTCACAAGCCTTCTCCCACGGTCCAACCTGGGCCTTCCAGAAGTCAATATTCCCAGGTCGGAAGGAGGCCCAACCAGCAGACACAGCTCAGCCTGAAGGTCCTCGGAGGGCCCCATTTGATTTTTGGCTTTATTCTTTGAAAAGCACATCAGAGCAGCTGAACTCAATTTCCTTAGTGGCAGAGCCACTCAGAGGTGCCATCCATAACATTCCCGTGAGCCCAGATGAAACCATAGGGTTCAGGGCAGGCAGCTAGCCAGGACTGGTTTCAAGTCCCTTCCACATTCTTCCTTTCAAAGAGTTCTCCGGAAGCTACAGAGCTTAGTATTTCTTATCCAAAACTCTTCTGGCATTTATTTTTTTGTATCTTGTAATATGGCCAAACCTACTGAACATTTTTATAACAACTGAGATTTGGGAGAGAGAATGGAAAAAAACGGGATGCGGTAGATGATTTAGGGCATACTCCCTCTTAGGTGCTGATTTTCAAGGGGGCATGGATTTGATGGCCCAGTTTGAGCTCTTGGGGAGTGTGGATTTCCTGCCTAAGCCACTACCCCCTGCCCCCGCCCCCACGCCCCCACCCCACACCGTTTTTCTCTTGCTAATCAGGGTGGCTGCTTTGGATGGTGGAGGTATAATTTGCGGTTGCCAGGCACTAGGAGGGGAAGGTGCCTGAAGTTCAGTTCCAGTGCTGTGATCCAGTGGGAGAAACTGCCAGGGCCTGGGAGAGGCTAAGTTTATGCCTCTCAAGCAAAGATACTGGCAGAGTCCTGTTCTGAAGCCAACCCAAGGCCCAGAGGGTGACTTTCTTCATCCTCAGCATGTTCTGCTCTGAATGTTGCCTCCAGAGAGATGAAAATCAGCCCCTTTGGGGACTGGATGAGGAACACAAAGTCCCACGGTGAATGAGGGACCTTGGGGTGGCCCTAGGAGCTGAGACATCCTGGCTTCTAGTCAAGGGCTCTCTTGGTCCCATCTCTTGAGTAGGATGAAAAACAAGAAAGCATCTTTCAGGCCAGAACCTGGAGCTTTTTTCATCTCAGATTCCCCAGGTTCCCATCCCTAACCGCTCCTCCTACCAGTTCTGGTGGCAAGAATGCGACTAATAAATACCTCATAGAATCCATAAATTGCCCAGCGGCTGGGAGACAGGTGTTAGAGCAGTGCATGAAGAGCCTATTAAAGCTGGCATTTCCCACGAGTCCTAAAAGACATGAACTTTCCTTGGAGAAACAGTTGGGGATTCATTTCAGGGCCATGGAGAAACAAAAAACACAGTTGCTCACGTGGAATAGACTCTTTCTTCTTCAGTGACTCATGCACAGGCTCCTGCCTCCCGCCCTGGGAGCTTGGCATGGAAGTATCTTGAGACCTGCCTCTCACACTTCTGCTCAGCCCTTCATTACCGGGAGGGAGAATTCAACCTCTGATTCCAGAAACCATTTTCCAAGAATAACATCATATCTGGCCCAATGTGGTGCTTTTTATTTCCACTTGCTGGCAGAATAAGGAGATTGGGCATTCCCGTTTATCCCACCCCCATCCATGAGGCCTGGATGGCCCTTCTCTGGAAGCCTCCATTCTAGGAGAGTTTCACACACTAGGTTCTGGGAAATGAGGGGGAAAGTTTGCCAAAGGCAAGTATGGCAGCCCAGGGGTCAGAAACCCCCCTTCCTTAGGGCAGCATGGAGCCTTGGGCATGCAGCAGTCCACGTGACCAGAATGCAAACTTTGAAGGTCAATGAGACTTTGAAGGTCCATGAGACCCAGCTGAGATTTCTTTGTGGCCAGATCTCGCAAGGCTCTGCTATATAAGCCACCCCCCTTCCTCTTGTTTGTTTGCGGGTGACTGATTTCCATTTCCCCACCATGGTTATCAGGAAAGAGCCATCTCCTGTTAGTAAGTCCCAAATTAGACTTGTGGGGAGCTCTTGGCCTGGTGTGGTCTTTAGTCTTGGACTTGATCTGGGCTGGAACAGCGAGGAAGTGTAAGTGAGGAGAAACCATCTGAACCTCATGGGAAAGTATAAAAGTTGTGAGAAAATAGACCTTGTGGTCAATACATTTAAGTATACATTGAGTATTTTTTGTTTTGTTTTGTTTTGTTTTGTTTTTGTATGCTGTATGGCAGGGGTCACATTTCATTCTTTTTCTGGATGACTTGCCCATTATCGCAGCACCATTGGTTGAATTTTTGGTTTTCTTTTTGGAAGTGCATGGCCAGGAGTTGAACCCAGGTCTCCCTTCATGACTGGTGAGAATTCTACCACTGAACTATCCTTACACCCCTACACTGAGTTGTTATCATATATGTGTACTTTTTCTTTTTTTTTTTTTTTGGCTGAAAAAGTGGTTAGATTTTTGTCAGTAGCTTGGACGTTTTAGAAGAAAAATGCTTCTTTACTCAAAACCTCCATTATATTTCCCTCCAAAACAGTTCTCTCTCTCTCTCTCTCTTTTTTTTTTTTTTTTTGGTTGAGGTGTGGCCAGAAACTTCTTTGAGAATCAGATGATATTTTAAGTTTCTCTAGAAAGAAAAAAGTTTACAGACACTACTGTGATAGGCAGCATCTGCACTAGCTCCCAATGATCCCTTGGTACTTAGGCCCTTGTAGTCCTTTCTCCCCAAGTGTGCACTGGACCTAATGATTCTCTTCTCAGGAATAGGAAATGACAAAAGTGATGGGATTAATTACAAGAAGACTATGGCTTATACTTCCTCACTCTCTCTCTCTCTTCTTGCTCTCTTGCTCACTCTCTGTGAGTGGAACCACCTGCCATTTCGAGAGCTGCACTGTAGAGAGGCCCACATGGCAAAAATCTAACATCTCTTGCCAATAACTAGCAAGAAACTTAGATCCGCCAACAGTCATGAGAACAAGTTTGGAAGCAGATCCTCTCCTAGTCAAGCTCTAGCATGACTGTGGCCCTGGCCCACATTAGATTGCAGCCTGTGGGAGACCCTGAGACTGAGCTACCAACTAAACCACACCCAGATTCCTGACCCACAGAAATTGTCTGATAAGAAATGTTTGTTGTCTTAAGCTGTGAAATTTGGGAGTTATTTGTTACGCGGCAATAGATAACTAATGCACACATATACATGCACAAGATTTTGCCCAGATGCTCAGGGCATTCCAGAACTTCTTAAATCTCATCCTTCTAGCTTAATGCCATGAAACAGTGATGATGAATACAAATAAAGCACAAGCTACACATTATTTTCAATTTTTTGGTAACCATGTTAAAAAAAGTAAAAAAAAAAAAGTGAAAATAAATTTAATATTTTTTGTTTAAACTGATATATCGAAAATATTATCATTTCAATAAGTAGTCAATATTAATATCATTGAGAGATATACAGAGAAGGTAGGGTTTAACATATGAGTATGACTGCTGAATCATTTTATTGAGATTTTTTAGTCTCCAGTATCATAGAGCAGCTAGAAGTAAAAATCTAAAATTGTAGAATTGTAACCCATACCAAACTCTGAAATCTGTTCTACAACAACAAAAATTAATATCATTGAGACAGTTTCCATTCTTTTTTCTTTTGCTAAGTCTTTAAAATCGGATATATATTTCAAAGTACAGCGCATCTCAATTAGGATGAGCCCTATTTCAAGTGCTCACTCACTTGAGGCTAATGGCTTCTGTACAGGACAGTGCAGCCCTAGACTAATCTAAATATCAAATAATAGCAAACAATGGCTTCTCTGGTTATTACAGCATCTGCCACCATAGAAGCCTGGCAGTGACAGGAAAGCTGGCAAGGACAGTTGCAATTGAAAAAGCCCTAGAGGGTCAAGACAGCAAAATTCCCCAAATTGACTCCCAGATAACCAAACTCCAAGCTCGGTTCTCCTTTTCCTTTTTTTCCAGAAATTGACAAGGTGATTCTTAAATTCACTTGGAAACACAAGGGATCCATGGCAGCTGAAACAGTCTAATGATAATGGGGGGTAGGGGGTAGGGAAAGATTACCCTTTCCTAGGGAAAGGGTAGGGAAAGGGGAGTGATACCGAATGGATCTGAGTTTTTGGGGGCAGGTGGAAATTTTGCAAAATTAGATTGTGTAGATGGTTGCACCACTCTTCAAATATGCTCAAAACTACTGAACTGTGTACTTTGAATGAGTGCATTGCATGGTATGCATTATGGATTAAATCATGTCTCTTGCAAAGACATGTTTAAATTCTACCCTTGGCCCTGTGGGTGGGAACTCCTTGTAAGACTCTATCAAGATGAGGCTTAGTTCATTTAAACTGCAATCCTTATAAGTAGAGAAAATTTGGACACAGTAGGAGTATGTAGAAGACAGAAGAAGACCAAAACAGGATATAGAAGCAGAGGTTGAGTTACGGACTACTGCAAGCCACCACCAGTGCTCTACAGACTTTAGACAAAGCATGGCCCTGCTGACACCTTGATTTTGATTTCTATCCTCCAAAACTGTGAGGCCAGAAATTCCTGTTGACTAAGCCAACCAGTCTGTGCTATTTGGTATAGCAACCCTTGTAAACTAAGACAGTATCTGAAACATACTTCGATGAGGCTATAAAAAAAGACAAAGCGGGTGGGCCACGGTGGCTCAGCAGGCAAGGACGCTTGCCTGCCATGCCAGAGGACCCGGGTTTGATTCTCGGTGCCTGCCCATGTTTAAAAAAAAAAAAGACAAAGCCCTAAGGTATGTTTAGGGCAAACTCACAGATAATGCATCACATCTATTCTCTTTCAGGGATATCTAGAGAGGCAGCAAAGTGCAATGGGGGAGAGAGAGAGATGTATGTGATTAGAACTACTGAGCACCTACTGTGCACCTGCCTGGTGCCAAGTGCCATCATATATCTCATCCCATTTAATCTGTGTGCTCCTTATGCCCATTTTACATAGGAGCAAATTCACTTGGTTTAAGCACACAATGAGGTAAGTGTGAAACCAGGTCTTCGTATTCTTTCTGCTCTCCCATGCTACTCTAAGATATCAGCATCACCAATAACAACAAATTGCCTTTGTAAATATCCCCTGTGCTGTGAGTCTCAGCTCCCTCCCGTGTCACTTTGGGGATTGAACTATGGCAGAGGTTGCAATTTAAAATGTCCATAGGGGCCTGGATGGCAGCATAAGGAAGGTCTGTGGGGAGCTAGAGAATGTGTGAGCCATTGAAAGGGTTCCAGGTTCAATTCATTGTTGTCATGGAATATTGAGAGCCTACAGCTGCCAGATCCTGACTCTTTGCAAGAAGCCAGGAATATGGATTTTAAATGTTGGCAACAAATTCAAAGTTAAGGGAGAAAAAAAACCACAAAAACATTTTTGGGCCAATCAAAACATTTGCAAGGTGATTCCACATGAGTGTCCACCAGTTTGCAAATCTAAACTAGATATTCTCTAATGTCCCTTCTGGTTTTCACATTCTCTGAGCATCTGTGATGCAGATCCAGCACTGTTTGCCACAGTGAGGCATGGTTCAAGCACTGATTTTCTAGATTCTCAGTGCATTATCCCTACAGGAAAGCAGACCTCAGATTGCAGCTTAGGTAGGTCCAGACTCCTAGCCTGCAAAGGCAACTTCCAAATGTGGGAAGGCTCTTTTCCTTCCCAAAGGGGACATTCCATTCCAACCTGCTCTCCCTGGGCAAATTGGGTGGTTGGGTAAATAGACAAGTGAGCTGCCAACTGCCTGTCTAGCAAACGATGCCTGTAACTCAAAATTTGCAAAATAAGAGTCTTTGGTGGAAACGCTCTCACAAAGCCCCACCCAGGTCGGTAAGATGGTAGCACTTTGAATCACCTCCTCTTCCTTTCATTCAGTAACAAGGCCAGAGCTGAGAATATGGAAAAAGAGCTCTTCGAATTGGTAGGATTTCAGCTTGGACATTAACACGAATTGTGTGATTTAGCTGAGGAATAGGTGCTACATTGTCTTTCTGATGATTTGGAAAAGATGCTGGATGAAATGTGATATTAATGTTTGACTTTTAAAAACACACATGCATGGCTACAGGAGAGTCACACTTAAGAAACAAATCATTTTGGCCAACAATTACCCACGGCATTATAGTGGTGACTGGAAGCATTATAAAGACAAAGCACATGACTGGTTTCACAGAATGTTTGACACCAATTCCATTTTCTCTGCTGCAAAGAGAGGAGGCTTCCAGTAAAAACTGCTAGGGCTGGGGGCCCAAGAGCTCTTTGAATTTTCACCCTCAGAGTTTTGCCTTTGTCACTGCAATTGACTGATTTTGGAGAAGCTGAGTCAGAGTTATAGGCATCCTTGGGGAGGACAACCATGGAAGTGTTAGAAGGAATGTGTTGGAGGGGGCAGCCAATGATGGGGAAGAAATCAACATTCAAGAAGACCTGTAGTGGCATGAGTGGTCAACTCGTTCTAAGGTCAGAGGCAAGATCTGATGTGCCATTCTATCTTTTCATTGTGGAAGTGAATTCTTTGCTGCCATCTCTATATTAACTCACTCAGACCTATCAAACCCACTGCTGAGAGGTTTATTTCTCTTAGGGTCCTCCTCTGAGGCCCCCAGGACCTTTCCAGGCCATTTGAAAAGGGCCCACCATGTCCATGGAAGCACGCACCAGAAATAGGCACTAACTCATATGTGGTCATTGCTCCCTTCTCCACTCCTTGCATCCCCATCCCCCACTGTAACAGAATTGTCCACACTTAAATCATGTTAGCCTTCACTCCTGCCCTTCTTGCCCCAGATCTCCACTTGGCTATGTACCCCAGCTCCTTTGCCCAGCTTTAACAGCCTCGTGGGAACATGTTCCTCCAACAGTACTGGCCCTCCCCTCATGATGATGTCCATGCTTTGGAAGGTGTGATAGGCTGAAAAATTACCCCAGCCTCACCCCAAGATATCTACATCCTAATCCCTGGAACCTGTGAATTTTACCTTATATGGAAACAGAGTCTTTGCAGATGTGATGAAATTAAGGCTCTTGAGAAGGGGAAGTTTCCCTGGATGATCCCAGTGGGACCTAAATGGAATCATATGTATCTTTATAAGAAGGAGTCAGACAGATATTTGACACAGACACATAGAGCAGAAGGCAATGTGAAGATGGAACAGAGAGAGATTTGAAGATGCTGCCTTGAAGATTGGAGTGATGTGGACACAAGCCAAGGAATGCCAGTGGCCACCAGAAGGTGGAAGAAGCAAGGAGCAAATACTCCCTTAGAGCTTCCAGAACAAGTATGGCCCTGCCAATAACTTGATTTCAGCCCAATTGTACTGATTTTGGAGTTCTGGCCTCTAGAACTGAGGGAAAAAAATTCTATTGTTTTAAGCCACCAGGTTTTTGGTCATTTGTTACAGCAGCTCTTGGAAAGGAAGACAGAAGAGATGCTGCTTAACATCATGCAAGACGCCTCCCTGCTGGGAGACCTCATATTACCTCTAAGAGGAAGTCTATTCCCTTTGTGACATATTGAAGAGGGGAGTCCAGCAGAACCAGCCCAAGCCTCAGTTCTTTAGTGTGACACTTTGGAGCTCATGTATCTCGGGAACCCCAGGGAAGAAAGTGGATTACTTTACCTCCAGTCATGGAAATATAGAACTAACAGAAAACACAAGAGTGGTGAAATGCTTTGTGACAAGACAGCATTCTCTAAGAAGATTCATTGGCAAGTATGAAAATGCTGCATAGAACTTGGTCCGAATGCTTCCAATAGCTTCCTGCTAACCTAAAGGTATTCTGCATAAATTTATTTAGCTAAAAACTTTCTTCTCAGCCTTGGCAGCATCTTGGTATCATCTGGGGAACTTTTGAAAATCTCGATACCCAAGCTGTAACCTAGACCAATTAAATCAGAATCTCTGGAGATGGGACCCAGGTATTAGTATTTTTTAAAGTTCTCCATATGATTCCAATATGAAGCCAAGACTGAGAACTGCTGCTTAAGTTTATAGCGCTCTGGCTACTGCACCCCCTTCTACAACACAACCCTGGGAGGTCAGAATGGAGGAAGATAAAGGAAAAGGATCTTTGGAGATTTTACCTCCAACTCATTCCCTTTCCTCCAGCTAGAAAGAGGGAAGGTAAGACAAAAAGTGATTGAAAAGAGTTTTCTGTGGCCTCTGTGAAGATCACTAGGTGGAAAGTCCAGGAGGACCAGAGTGTTCCAGAAGCACCTATTAACAGGACCACTGGTCTCCATGGATCAGAAGACACCATAGGGTCCTGGGGCTGCTTGGTTTAAGATGGCACAGGCCCTGGCTTAGACAGGGGTATACTAGCTGTGGTAGTTAGGTTCAGGTGTCAACTTGGCTAGGTGAAGGCACATAGTTCTATTGCTGTGGACATGAGCCAATGGGAAGTGAACCTCCTCTGTTGCCGATTACATCTGCAGTTAGCTAGGAGGTGTGCCTGCTGCAATGAATGATGTTTGACTTAATTGGCTGGTGCTTAAATGAGAGAGCTCAACGTAGCACAGCCCAAGCAGCTCAGCACACCTCATCTTGGCACTCGCAGCTCAGCCCAGGCCTTTGGAGATGCAGAAAGGAATCACCCTGGGGAAAGTTGTTGGAACCCAGAGGCCTGGAGAGAAGGCCGGCAGAGACCATCCCGTGCCTTCCTGTGTAGGAAAGAACCCCAGTTGAAAGTGAGCTGCCTTTCCTCTGAAGAACGAACTAAATAAATCCCCTTTTATTAAAAGCCAATCCATCTCTGGTGTGTTGCATTCTAGCATTAGCAAACTAGAACACTAGCACAGTTCTCCTGATGGAAAGCTGGTGTCATTAGATGATGTCATTAGACTTCCTCCAGTAGAAAAGGGCTAGGGACAACAAACTTTCCTTCCATTATCCTTTCTCGAGTTTTCTTTCCAGAATAACTGCTTTGACTGTATAGAAATATAATGCCACCACTATTTCCATCAGCTATCATTTATGTTGACTAGTAGGCCCCTTAGAAACAAATGGTTACATGAGTCCAGTGAACTGTACCCTAAGGTTTGATTTCAACATTAAACTCTGTTTAGCAGTTTTCATAGCTGTCACTCCTGTGGCATTGCCATTAGCCCACGATCTTCAAACATTAGAGAAGTGCTTCCTAGTTCTTGGCTCTCCTGAGTAATGGATGCTGTCTGTTAAGTAACTGACACTCAAAGCAGAGTTGTGTGCCTGTGAGATTTGTAACCTTGATGAATACCAGCCAGGTTTCAGAAGAAAGGCCAAATGAGTCTTCAAGCCCACCTATTTGAATAAAACATGACCAAATTTGCACCTTCCTTGTGTGTTTTTACAGCTACCTAATTCGCAGCACCAGTGGTGCTGGTTTATCGTGGAAAGAGCAGCAGGGGGCCAATATAATGAAAAGGTGTATTTGGGTTTTGTGTGGCCAGCCAAGAATAACGGAGCTGAGGCAGCCCTCCTAGAGCCCCGGGCCTCGGCCAGGAATGTGTGGGGAAACAAAACCACTCTGTGCCTCTCCAGCGCAACTCAGGAGAAGAGAAAATGCCAAGAAGGACTTTCAAGACTCTCCCAGGGAGCTCAGTGCTGGCCAAGGCGTCGATAGGATGGCTCTGAAGACATCACCCAGGAGGGCACGTCAGGGCTTTGAATGTGAAGAGAAATTATAGGCGCTGGCCTGGCTCCATCCAACTTCTGACTAGATTTTGGTTAAGAGGAGCCACCTTAGGCCAGCGCTGCAGCCTGAGAGAGATGGATAGAGGGGACAAGGGGAAAAGCAGGCAAATAAGCAGTTCGTCGTTTGAAGCAGCTACATTTTTTTTTTTTTTTTTTTTTTTTTGGTTAGAACTTAACGGCATTCCCCTCAGCTGACGTAAAGGGTTCCTTTTAGAAGCAGATGAACAGCTCCTGGCATGTTTACACAGCTAGTAATTTTGTTGTCTAAGAAAGTTTCTGTTAATCAAATGGAGTATATTTTGTTCATCGTCGTATCCTTCTGAAAATAAACATCAGCTCTCATTTCAGTAGAAATCCGCTGGGGACGTCTGTAGGGAATCGAATGGAGTTTTTATCTCTTAAAATGCCACATCAAATAGATTTCATTTGGGTGGGGTTTTTTTGAAAAAAAAAAAAAACCCAAAGCATTTCTTTAAAAATTCCAAAACACAGCCCCATACTCAATGTGCTGAAAATAATGGTCCTTGATGACTTCGGCATAATGTGGTCACTGTTGCTTCTCCTCCTACAACTTGAGGTTTGGGGAGCTTGGACCACTGTGTTTCCTTTGAAGTTCAAGGGTATACAGATTGACAATAAATCTCTCCTCGTGGACATAGTCAATTTTAACTGACGTTTTTTTCATAGTCCCCAAAAAAATGAACCTAAAGTTCCCAGAGCCCAAATAAATATAGAGAAGTTAAGTTTGCACATGCATTTTTTCAAATGCTTCAAACATTTTGACAACTATGGGAATATCCATGATACATTTCAATTTAACACCACAGAGGAAGAGTACAATCTGAATATGGCTGTGTTTTAACTCACCGAGCCCAAATGTCCACAAGAAAAACATTATAGTGAATTTAACTAGGAATTAATGACATTGACTAATTAATATTTAATAAAGCTTTCACAATGTGACACCTGAGTTCCATGATTTTTTTCTGGATTCAGGTATTTTTTTTTTAATTCTAAAAGGAGCCCCAGCCTCATAAATGATACTTCTGTTTCTTTTGAATAGTCATTGTGGATCTGTGGACGTTTTTTCTCCCATTCTGGGACTCATAACCAAAAGTCATTTTTCTTATTCCTTTCATGTATTTCATATACATTTATATTTGCACAACTCCACAAAATACCAGGAATGGCTACAGGAAGAGACACTTCTTTGGAAATAAATTTCAGATGGTGATGCTTTAGAAAATGCTAATATACAAATAAGCCCGGCCTAAAATGGAGCTTCATTCAGCCCCATCTCCAGTCTTAAAACATAAACATTGGGCCAACAAAAAGCCTGGCCTGACTGAAGCGATCAGAGTTCCAATACACAACAAATTAGCTTCACACCAAGGGAAAGGTCATTTCTTTAATCCATGTCTTTGGGGGAATGTACACAAATGTCATTCTTCCCAAACTATGTAATAAATTAAACAGTTTAACTGATGTGGCCATTCACTGTTTATTTTCCCATTGGGTAATGGCGGCGGGGTGGGGGGGGTGGTATTAGCATCAGATGACAAGGAGAGAATACAGGCGGTTGCAAATGTGTTGGTGATTCTCTCTCTCTCTTTCTCCCCCCCTCCCCCTTCTCTGTCTCTTTCTTCTCTCTAGGGAATCTTGGACTCAGAACCTAGGGCAAAAATCAGCCTCATTAGAGTCTCTCTGCCAGTGGCTTCTCCAGCTTTAACAATTCCCTGCTGATGTGGCCACTGGATTTGGCTCCATGTCAACAAAGGCAGACAGACCAGCAGGCAGCCTCCTGCGTGGGAAATAATTCAGACATTAGGGTTAAAGTTAGACACATCAGGATTAGGGTACCGGCTCCAGTACCAGGTGACCCTTGGACAAATTCCCATACGTATCTGAAGTTCAATTTCGGCATCTCTAAAATCAGAATAATAATAGTACCTAATGCTCAGTACAGTCCCGATACAAAATAAGTGCTCAAGTGGCAATGACTCTGAGTGGTCACATTTAGGGGGAAAGAGGGGGCTGTGATTGGGATGGGGCACATAAGGGACCTCCTAGGTGGTGGCTGCAAGGGTGTTCACTTTGTAGCATCGAGCCATGCATTTCTTTTATGTGTTTTGGGGTCTCTGTTTTATTTTCATTTTATTTTAATGCCATTTTTCTTTTTTTGTATGCTATATGGTGGGGGGGTGTCATATTTCATTCTTTTTCCATGGGGGTATCCCATTATTGGAGCACCATTTGTTGAATTTTTGTTTGTTTGTTTGCTTATTTGTTTCTTTGTTTGGGAAGTGCATGAGCCGGGAATTGAACCTGGGTCTTCTGTATTTTAATACAATTTTACTGAGATATATTCACACCCCATACAATCCATCCAAAGTATGCCATTAATGGCTTCTAATATCAACACATAGTTGTGCAGTGCAATCATCACCAGAATCAGTTTTATAATGTTTTCATAACTCCAAATGTTTTATTTTTTTATTTTACTTAATTGATTGATTTGAAATTTTATGTGGAGATATATATATATATATATATATATATATATATATATATATATAGCATCAAATTTACCATTTTAACCATTTTCATTGTACGGTTCGATGGCATTAGTTACATTCACAATGTTTTATTTTGTGATAAAAAGGTTATGACATATGTAGATACATGTTATGATATATGTAGATATAGCATAACTATATATATAAAACATATGATATGTGTTATATATAACATATGATATATGTTATGATACATGTAGAAACAGCTTAAATGCCCATCAACAGATGAATGGATAAACACAATGTGGTCTAACCATACAATGGAATGCTATTCACCCCATTAAAAGAAATGAAGTTCTGATGATACATGGTGACAACATGCATGAACCTTGATGACATTATGGGAAATAGAAGCCAGTCACAAAGACCACGTTGTATGACTCCACTTCTATGTAATATCCAGAATAGGCACATCCGTAGAGACAGAAAGCAGACTGGTGATTGCCAGGGGCTGGAAGGAGGAAGCGAAGGGGAACAACTGCTTAATGGTATGGAAGTTTTCTTTTAGCTGATGAGAATGTTTTGGAACTACACTGGGCGATGAAGATGTTTTGGAATGACATGTCTAAGTGGTAGTTGCCCAGCACTGTGAATGTGCTAAAGGCCACTGAATTGGAGACTTTAAAATGGTTAATTTTATGTTATGTGAATTTCACCTCAATACAAAATTACAATAAGTAAGCAAACGCATTTATTAGAAAGAGGTGGGGGAAGGAAGAAAGCAGCATAGGGTGGACCTATGGTAGGGCTAGAACAACAATAGAAAGGAGTCCCGTCAGGCCCAGCAGGTCAAAGGGACACGCTATGACTTTCCAGTCCAGACCCCAGGTATCAGAGCTAGCTGTGAACAAACATGGCCCAATGGTCTGGTAGCCAATGATATGCATTGACCCCTAAACAATGGCCTAAAGGCCAGGAGGATTACAGTGAAGTAGTTACTGAGTCGAGTATGTTTGGTTCATGAGAATGATGCAACAGGGCACCAGGTCATAAAAACCTTGGCAATGAGGTGCCCTGAGATACCTGAGTTAGAATATTTTCAACTCCCCTTGAACAAGGAAATGAAGCAAGCTTCCTCCTCTGCCAGCCATCTAACCCAAGAGCACAGGTGACTTCCTAGTTCTCTTTTTTTTTTTTTTTTTAAAGGAAAGACAGAGAGAAGGAAGGAAGGATAGAAGGAAGGAAGGAAGGAAGGAAGAAAGGGAAACATCTCTCTTGTTTTATTGTATTTTGTTTCTTTGTTTTTGTTACATGGGCTGGGGCCGGGAATCGAACCGAGGTCCTCCGGCATAGCAGGCAAGCACTTTGCCCGCTGAGCCACCGCGGCCCGCCCCTAGTTCTCTTTTGAAAGGCCTCTTTTCACTCATCGTATTCAACTTCCTCAGTATTGACAAATCCATCCTCAGTCATCCTACTACTAAGGCCACTCCTTTTCAATCCCTTATTCATGCTCCTCTTTCTCTGCCAGCCCATTAAATATTGGTGCTTCCTAGGGTTTGGACCTAGGCTCTTTTCTCTTCTGTTTTGCTCCACTTCCTGGTGAGCTTATCCACTCCCATGGCTTTTATTACCACCACTACGCCAGTGCTTTCGGCTCTCTACCTCCAGTTCTTGTCTCTTCCTCAAGCCTCAGGCTCTACTTCCAACCACTTTATTTAGCTATTTCCACCTGGATGTCCACAGGCACCCTGACTCAACGTGTCCCCATGCTTTCTAGTCCTCATCTCATGAGACATGTCTAGAGCTTCTGTCCCCACCTGAAGTGTTCCCTGCCATTCCTGGGTGTGAACTTTTAAGCCTGCCAATTGGATCTTCCTCCACTCAGCCAGTCCCAAATGTGAGGGAGCCCTGAGCCCTCTGCTTCTGTGCCCAGCCAAGAGCTTGAACTCTACTTCGTCATGCCACCACTCCATTTCCAAAATTGTCCCTACCCTTCTGGACCCTTGCCTCTCATCTTCGCTCAGACCTCACACTTACCCTGTAGTTTGGAGCATGTTTTTCTCTCAGTATTAGCTCCTGGATTTCCATGAATGAGACCTGTCCCCTGTTACTCCAGGAATGTCAGTGGGCCCAACCTATCCAAGTTCTCACCCCAACTTATGTATTTGGTGTTCCTTTTCCAATTTCCCTGGCCCTGCAATTAGGACTTAGACATTCAGATCAGAAATCCAGTACAATAGAGGGCTCCCCCTGAGGTCGTAGCCACTGCTGAGATGAGCCAAAACTGCTGACCTTTCAGAAAAGTTATGGGGATACTATCCAATGCCTTGAATACTCCTTAGTTAGAAAAGTGATAAATCTAGACTCTAGTCCAAGTTATGTAGAAGGAAGAGAGAAGACTACTGTGGCAGGACATGGTCCTTACAAATATTAGCTGAACCAATGATCATTCAGGAGAGGCTCTAGTGCTTGTATTAAGGAGGACTCTTCATCCATTGCTAAGCAATGCCATCATTCATGGGTGATGGGTAATGAGAAAACCAACAGATCCTAGCCCCAGCCTTTCCCATCTGGCATTTCTTGAGCTCTACAAGGAGTCAGAGATCTGTGGAATGACCAGAAGCCCAAACCAGTCTGTAGAGTGCTGTGACTGTGACAGCTTTATTGAGAAACATATCACTCAATTTACCCTTTTATAAAATGCTTAATTTGGTGGTGTTTTGTATAGCCACAAGGTTGTGCAATCATTAGCACAATACATTTGAGAACATTTTCATCACCTCCGAAAGAAACCTTAAACCTTTAGCAGTCTCTCCCAATACTCTTTCTGTCTGCAAGGATTTATCTATTCTGCACGTTTCGTATAAATGAAATCAAACAAGATATGACCTTTTGCATCTGGGTTCCTTCACCAAGCATATGTTCAAGGATCATCCATGTTGTAGAATGTATCAGGACTTCATTCCTTTTATGACTAAATAATACTCCATTGTATAGCTATATCACATTTTATTCATCCAGTAATCAGTTGATAGACATTTCTACTTTTTTAATATTATAAATAATGCTGCTATGAACATTCATTGCAAGTTATTGTTTGAACACCTGTTATCATTTCTCTTGAGTATATTGCTAGGCGAGGAATTGCTGGATTATATAGTAACTCTATGTTTAACTTTTTTAGGAGCTGCCAAACCATTTTCCAAAGTGGCCACACCATTTTACATTCTCATGAGCAATATATGAGGATTCCAGGTGTGCTGGTTTGAAAGGATATATGCCCCCTAAGAAAAGCCATGTTTTAATATAAATCCCATTTCTTAAAGGTAGAATAGTCTCTATTCAATGCTGTGTATTTGGGACTGTGATGGGATCATCTCCCTGGTTGATGAGATTTAGTTAAGAACGGTTGTTAAACTGGATTAGGGGATGACATGTCTCCACCCATCTGAGTGGGTCTTGATTAGTTTCTGAAGTCCTATAAAAGAGGAAACATTTTGGAGAATGAGAGATTCAGAGAGAGCAGAGAATGCTGCAGCACCACGAAGCAGAGAGTCCACCAGCCAGCGACCTTTGGAGATGAAGAAGGAAAACGCCTCCCGGGGAGCTTCATGAAACAGGAAGCCAGGAGACAAAGCTAGCAGATGACACCGTATTCGCCATGTGCCCTTCCAGCCAAGAGAGAAGCCCTGACTGTGTTCGCCATGTGCCATCTCACTTGAGAGAGAGAGCCTGAACTTCATCGGCCTTCTTGAACCAAGGTATCTTTCCCTGGATGCCTTTGATTGGACATTTCTATAGACTTGTTTTAATTGGGACATTTTCTCGGCCTTAGAACTGTAAACTTGCAACTTATTAAATTCCCCTTGTAAAAGCCATTCCGTTTCTGGTATATTGCATTCCAGCAGCAAGCAAACTAGAACACCAGGTTATCCACATCCTCACCAAAACTTGTTATTGTTGACTTTTTTATTATAGCCAGATGGCTATAGTGGGTATGAAATGCTGGCTTTGATTTGCACTTCCCTAAGGACTAATGATGTCGAACATGTTTTCATATGCTTATTGGCCATTTGTATATCTTCTTTGGAGTAGACTCTTTTTCTGTTTTCTGGGATTTCTGCAACACTGTTATCAGCCCCCACCCCCCACTTCTTAGTCTCCTTCATGGACTCCTTCTGCTCTGCCCACCCTTCACATTTGATCTTCCCTAGGGCTCTATCCTGAGTGCTTTTCTGTTCTCACTTCATACTCTCTCTTTGGGTGATCTCATAAGCTCCCACGCCTTCACTTCTGCCTCTACAATGGCAATTCCTATATCTTCACCCTCAGCCCAGGTTGCTTTCTTGGGCTCCAGTCTCTATATCCAGCTGCCTTCTGGATGGCTTGACTTGGGAGCCTCACAATGCCTCACATTCAGTGTGACCACACAGCACTTATCCCACTCCCAGCCTTCCAGATCTACTCTTCTACTCAAACAGTCTAGACCAAATGCCTGAAGTCTTCTTTTGACTCCTCAGTCCATATTTTTAATCAACCACAACAACCTATAGATTCTTCTTCATGAATGTTGCCAATTAGAACATAAATCCAACAAAGGCTTAAACCATTGAATTATTTTCTGGCCTAGCATCTTAGGTAATAAGGTACTCAAATAGAGAATGCTCATAAAATATTTTCAACTTGACTGAGTACCTGACCTGCCTGAAATCTACCTCCTACATTGAAGACTGTGCTAGTTTCCTAGGACTGCCATAACAAATTACTGCAAACTAGGTGGCTTAAAACAATGGACATTATTATTGTACAGTTCTGGAAGCTAGAAGTCCAAACCAAGGTGTCAACAGAGCAATGTTGCCTCCAAAGGCTTGTAGGGAAGAATCTTTCATCACCTTTCCCCAACTTCTGGTGATTGATGGCAATCCTTGGCATTCATTGGCTTGTAGCTGCAAAACTGCCACTCTGCCCCCAACATCACATGCGCTTCTTCCCCATGTGTGTGTATCTGTGTCCATATCTCCCTCTTCTTATAAAGGTACCATTCATTTGCTGTAAAGCCAACCCTATTCCAAGATGATCTCATCTTAACTGGATTATATCTGCAAGGGCCCTATTTCCAAATGAGATCCCATTCAGAGATACTGGGATTAAGATTTCAACATATATATTTTTGGGGACACAGTTCAACCCACAACAAAGACCCTCCATGATGTAGTCCATACCTACTCTCCTAGACTCATCTCTCATCCACCAGCTGCACTGAACCACCCACCATGCTGGGAACATGCTGTGCTTCATCACCCTCTGCTTATTTACCTGTGCTCTAGTTCTATCTGCTGAGGATGAGCCCTCCTGTCTTCCCATCTGGCCCCACTCCCCCAACAACTGACAAATTCTTATTCTCCCAGATCTAGTATAAATATAATTTCCTCTGTGAGGTTTTATTGAATCCTCCCAGGCAGAGTTAGTCACTCCACTCCATTTGGTTCAGCTAGAAGGTATTCAGCACCTGTTACATTCATGTGGTGAGGCACAAGGCATGGGAGAAGGAGACAACTTTAGAAAGAAAATGCCAAGTTTTATTTGGAACATGTTGGTTGCATTTTGAGGGACATGTGGTCCATCCAGTGGGAGAGGTTGAGTCGGCAATTGGAAGCAATCGGCTGGGAGCTAAGGACGGAGTTATGAGTTGCTGATGTAGATTCAGGAGATGTCAGCACGTAGGTCATATGGATGGCTGAGGAGTGGGTGGGATGTAAGCCCAGGAAAGGAGGTGGACTGCACAGATGCCTCCTGTACCACATCCTGTTGCAGCTTCATCTCTCACCTGCTCTTTGTGCAGCTCAGTTACTAGGTTGAGTGCAACTCAAGGGCAGAGGTCAACCTGCTCATGTCAGCATTTCTCTATCTCCCAGCAGCTTCTTTACTGTCTGGCATATAGTCCGTGCTCAATATGAGTTTGCTGAATGACTGAATAAATAGTCCCTGAGGTGGTGCTGAGCTGGGAATGGGAGGAGAGAGGTATAAAGTGACTATAGCTTTGGGAGAGGAGGGCAGGGAGCTAACAGGAAAATAACGTTATTGGTTGCTTTCGGTGATGCTATTAAGGGTCTGAGAACCCTTGGGACGGGGCACAGAATAAGTTTGTGGGAAAGGGTTGAGAGGAGAGAGAAGGGAACCAAGAAATGGAAGGGCAAGTCCCCCACCCACCTCCAAAAAGAAAATTTTGCAAGCAACTAAGTACAGCACTGTCACTTTGCTGCCAACCTCATATTGGAATCAGTTCTGGTGCTATTCAGATCAGGACTAGAGTAGATCATGTTCCTAGAAAACTGTGATAAAATAGGGGTGGGGAAATCACATGCCTAGTTTATCCCTGGTCATAATTGTGCTAAAGTTAGGAAGGCTGGTGGAAGGGAGTGAGACCCGGAAAGGCCAGGCCTCCAAAGCTTCTGTGATTGACCCTTGGTGTTTGGGTCAGGAGAACACTCTAAAGAATATATCCATGACCTTGCCTGAGAGTCTCCTACCTTGTGCCCAACCCACTGGACCACTGGCATTCACAAGTGCAGTCCTCGGGAAGAAAAGGCATGTTCTGCCAGCTGGGTGAGAAACACCGGGGACCAAACATCTTGTCAGTTGATTTGGAGAACTCCTCATCCAGTGCCAGACGAGGATGAGAACAGACAGTGCCTTGGGTATGAGTCTTTAACACACACACACACACACACACACACACACACACACACACATGCTCACCTAGGTGATAGGTTTTCTTCAAATAGCGTTTTGCTTTATTTGCTTTATATTACATTTTGTCCATTTACACATCCCTTCATCCAGCGCCCCAAAACCATCTTATTTTTCATATGCATTTCAAGTTGCAGATGTAGTACATTTCACCCCTAAACCCTTCAGTGTGCACTCCAGCAACTAGAGTGCAATATTCATGCATGGTTCTTTGCAGTAAATTTTACATGCAGGAAAATGCATGAATCTTGAGTCTACCATTATGGTATTTTGACAAATGCACATACCTGTGTAACACGAACTCCTGACACGACGAGAAACTTGAGTGGCCTATGCTTCTCCTAGTGGATTCATCTGCTGATTCTATGCTTAGGTCACCTGATTGAAGAGCTAATCCATTTACACTGGATGTAAAGTTGACATTTGTAAATGTAGCAAAAACAAGGATGGAAAGAGCTAGAGTGCTTTATTGAGTACAATAGAATGTGATATGTTAAAAAGAAAAAAAAATGCACAATTTCCTTTGGGGTAGAAGAAACGCCCAGCTGTGGGAAACGTCGGAGAGTGCTGGTTGGGGAACAGGAGTAGAGAAAGGGGTCTGGGAGTAATTAGGGTGGAATTCAAGCAGACACAGTCAAGCTTCATTTATTCCCACTCCACTAACTCTGGAATTGCAAAAGTTTTAACAGGCTGGGTAAAGGCTGACCTTTGGACTCTCTATGGGAAAAATGGTGATGGACCAAGGAGGGAATGCCCAGGCATGTGGAGGGTCCCCAGAAGGCAGGGGTCCAGCCTGGGGACACCCGTGATTTCGTGAAGTCATTGATTCGGCCTCCCACTGCTGGCTTACCCAGGATGTGTTCCCTGCTTAAATCCTGACCACTTAAGTAATGCTCTCACTGATGGGGATCTTTAAATATACATATGTGGGGTGGTGAGACAGTGGCTCAGTGGCAGAATTCTCGCCTGCAATGCCAGAGACCTGGGTTCCATTCCCTGGTGCCTGCCCATGCAAAATAATAATAATAATAGTAATAATAATAATAATATTAATAATCAAAGTAAATATACATATCTGAAATTTGGTTTTTTACAAAGTCCAGGTACCCTTCCCTCCCACTCTCTGCTACTCAGGGACGTCTGACACCTGGTTCTTTCTCAGAGAAAACTGAAGGCTGAGATGTGTTTAGGAGCGGTTCTTTATAGAGCAAGCAAGACGTGCTACATTCTCTCTTCATAGGGCTCAAGCTCCACAGAAGCTGCCCCCAGCCAGGACCAAGTATCTCTAGCAATGCCTGCTTACAGACTGAGCTGAACAAGTGGGTCAGATGCCACAGCTCAGGGCAGGGAGCCTCTCCTCCGTGGTGGCCGCTGACCCATGAAACAAATGATGATTGTAGGTCACACACAAGTTATCAAAAGCGACTTCTGTTTGCACTGCCTGCTTCTTAAGGGAGGGTGAGATGTTGAGGCCCTGTTTTTCTCTTCAAGCAAACCGCACCGGATAATTAAGACGATGGACCACAAAACTTGATTCAACAATGCATCCCATTTTACAAATATGTTTTATTTCCACCACCACCACCCCGCCATGGTGGCTATTTTAGAGGGAAGGAGAGCATTGCATGGAGAAAGTGGGAGTTGGGATTCAGAAGAGAAGACAACTGGGAGGGGGAAAGGAGGATAGAATGCATGGAGAAGGATAAAGGAGGAAAAGAATGAGTGGTTAGGAAGCGGGGTAGGATTGAGAAACAGAGAAAGTAAACAAAATGCGAGGTAGAATGATAGAAAGGGTGCAGTAGAGAAAGGGGATCTAGAAAGATATCTAAAGGGAGAAAGCAGGTTGCCAGGCAATGGGTGGGGGCAGGGGGAATTGGGAGTTAATGCATAGTAGATTTCTACTTGGGAAAACGAGAAGATTCTAGTAATGGAAGGTGGTGAGGATATCCGAAAAATATAAATATCAGTAATCCCACTGAATGTTATGCTTGGGTGTGGTTGAGAGGGAAAGCTTATGTCATATATACTTTCCCACAACTTGAAAAAAACAAAAGAATGAGTAACTAAAGAAACTGATGACAATTAAATGCAATATATCATCCTGGACAGGATCTAATAATGTAGGAGAAAAGGTTCAAAGGGATTTTGGGGAGGACATATGAAAAACTTTGAATATTGACTGTAAGCTTTATATCAATGCTAGATTTCTTGAATTTGATTATATAATCAAGTTACACTTATAGTTACATAAGTCAACATCTTTGGTCTCAGGAAATGTATATATTAGTATTAAGTGTTCAAGGCACATGATGTATAAAACTTCCACTCAAGTGTTCAGAAATGGATTGACAAATAGACAGATAGACAGATGGCTAAATAGATACATAAAATGATACAGCAAATGTGGCAATTGTTAAAATTGGTGGGTCTGGGTATTGGGGCCATAGGGGTATGTTGGAGTGCTGTGTATGGGGTTTGCATTATTTTTGTAACTGACTTGTAAGTTGGAAAATATTCCAAAATAAAATCTCAAAAGAAAACAAAGGGAGACAGAATGAACCAGAGAAAATCAGAATAATAGCAAGGTCAACCCCCTAATGTTATCAAGGGGAGTGACTTGGCCAAAGTTTCTCTGCTGGTTAATGCTTAAGCTGAGGCTAGAAGTCAGACTGGACAAATTAGGGCTATGTCGACCACAGCCATGGCACCTGTTCTAGTTTGCTAGCTGCAAGAATGCAACACACCAGAGATGGATTAGCTTTTAATAAAAGGGGATTTATTTCATTAGTTCCTCAGAGGAAAGGCAGCTAACTTTCAACTGAGGTTCTTTCTTAAACAGGAAGGCACAGGGTGATCTCTGCTGGCCTTCTCTCCAGACCTCTGGGTTCCAACAACTTTCCCCGGGGTGATTCCTTTCTGCATCTCAAAAAGCCTGGGCTGAGCTGCGAGTGCTGAGATGAGGTATGCTGAACTGCTTGGGCTGTGCTACATTGAGCTCTGTCATTTAAGCACCAGCCAATTAAGTCGAACATCATTCATTGCAGCAGGCACACCTCCTAGCTGACTGCAGATGTAATCAGCGACAGATGAGCTTCACATGCCATTGGTTCATGTCCACAGCAATAGAACTAGGCACCTTCACCTAGCCAAGTGGACACCTGCATCTAGCACAGCGCCCTACATGCCAGAATTTCAGGGAGAGTCCTAGCATCAAATAGTCAGGCCTGTTGTAACATGATAAATCTGAATTTCGGGAAGAAAGCCGAAAGCCCCAGACCCCACTAGACCAAGTCCAGTCAACTAAGACTCAAGGTCCCAAAGAACGATGGGGTACATAGGAGGGACTTGCTGAGTCACTGAGTTTAGCAAAGCAGGATAATGCGGCTAACTGAAGTTGCCTATGGGCTCGCCTAGCTAGAAGAAGGAACCTAAACTACAGACTGGATATCAGTTCCTCCTCCGAAGAGGTCTACGCCACTAGTTCCAAGCACAGAGGTAGAAAGCAGAACATTTCAGAGGTTCCTGGGAAGTTAGAGGCAAAATGGGTCTCCCTTAGCCCAAGTTGACTCTTTTTTTTTTTTTTTACATGGGCAGGCACCGGAAATCAAACCCGGGTCCTCGGGCATGGCAGGCAAGCACTCTTACCTGCTGAGCCACCGTGGCCCACCCCCAAGCTGACTCTTGGCAGACTCTGGGCTGGCCTCTCTCCTCTGCCCAGGCTGAAATAAGATTGAGATTCAAAAGGCCCTCAGGTTTGTCTTCCTTTCAGGGTCTCTGAAGCCTGGGTGCTCCAAAAAAGACTACATGGGTGTCCCAAAGTATTTGGCAATTCCTTAGGAGGCCTGGGAACTGGGCCTCTCCAGCAGTTTCAGAAACTTTTGACTTGACATTATCAGGGCTGGGTATAATTAGGCATGGAAGCAGACTTCCCAAAGTCTACCATTTGCCTACATACATATCCATACTTGTGTGTAGAAAGACAATGCTTTTGATCCACAAATCTTATGTGGAAAAGCTGCTTGTAGTAAAGTTTCTTTAAAAGCCCTTTTCTAAGGAACATTTATCTTCTTTAGGGGTAAATCTGGATTTAATCCCTGCTCAGCCTCATCAAACCACATGAGCAAGTTTTGTCAGTCTCCTATTGTTCTGGTTGAAGAAATTTTATGGGTCTTCCCTTTGTTCAATCCTGGTAACTGGGCTTAGATGGGCTCATCAGAGGAGGCCATTGTGAATGTGTTTTAAGGGCCACTGACAAAGAGGAAGTGCTGTGAATAAGTGCTGAGATGTCCTAGGTGGCAGAAATATTTGAGTCCCAGTCTCATATAGTGGCTAACACATAGTAGATGCTCAGTAAATATTTGCTAAGTGATATCAATTAATCCATCGTCAATTTTACTAAAGCCCAGAGAGGAGAAGGGACCTGACCAGGATCGTAGAACTGAACGCCAATAGAGCCTCCACTGGGTCATTGGTTGTTCATATGAACAAGGAGTTTAGAAGAACAGAATTCTTCTAGACTCAGAGTTTCTTAGAGTCATCTTTAAAATGATATCCTTGGACCCAACACCCGATAATAAGCTGAAATGGACCTATTTATACACCACACACTAGTTTTAGTCCTGGTCTCTAGCACAACAAAGAAGAAGCCAAGTCCTTCTCCTTGATAAGGACCAACAATCAATGCAGCCTGTCCAAATCTCCAATTCCAGCAACCATTCTCTACAGGACACACTTGCCACTTGCCACCGTGGTCATTCTCCTTTGGATGGATCAAAAGTTCCTCTCTTAGTGGCTACTCTGGAGGCCACTCTTACGCAAGCTTCAGGTAGACCTTGCTACCTATCATAACCTGCCAACCCCCAACCAGGACCATTCCAGCCAATCCTAAAGAACACCTAGGGCAATTATATATAAGATTCCACAAGGGTTCCAGGCACTAGAGTAACTCTCCAGAAACCTACAAACTCCAGATGGGTCCCTGGTCCAGATAAGTCCTGAAACCTAGCCCAGCCTCTCCAGACCATCAGATAGTTCCATCTCCCTACCCCTTATCAGTGACAGACCCTTCCAATATCAAAATTTACAATGGCCATAGCCCAAACAACCCTAAAGAGAGTTATGGAAAGATCAAAGGTGATGGTGGAATTATACAGAGAAGATAGGACTTAACAAATGAATATGAATGCTGAATCATTAAAATGATATCTTTTTAAGTCTCCAGTATTTTAGAGCAGCTAGAAGTAAAAACCTAAAATTGTGGAACTGTAAGCCATGCCAAAGTCTGAAATATGTTCTACAACTAATTGTGGTGCTGCTCTTTGAAATTTATCTTTTTTGTATATATGTTATTGTTCACAAAAAAAGAGAGAAAAAAAGTCGATTGTGATGATAAAAAAGTATTTAACCCTTCTAGCCTCTATATTCTGGAGCAGCTAGAAGGCAAAGTATGAGATGATTGTGTGGCATCCCATGACAAACTCTGGGATCTGTCCTGTAACCACTTGTTGAAGAGTGCTTTGAAAACTATTGCTTTTTAATTTCTTTGCTTTGTATATATGTTATACTATACAATAAAAAAGTTAAAAAAACAAAACAGGCAACACCTTGCAGTTTTCATTGGGTGTCAGATGGTTATTAGCAATTCTAGACTTGTGCCACAGTAGCTACCAGCCACATGTGGTTTTTGAGCACTTGGGATGAGGCAAAGCTGAATTGAGATGTGTTGTAAATGCAAAAGACACCAAATTTTGAAAACCTAATATGAAAAACAGAATGTAAAATCCCTCAATGATTTTTTTTCCTTTTTGCTTTTTATTTTATTTTTCATTAATGATTTTTATGTTGATTATAATGAAATGATGTTTTGGATCTATTGGGTTAAATAAAATATATTATTAACAACAACAACAAAAAATTCCTCTCTCAGAGAGGGATGCCAAGAAGTAGGTGCCACCCTCTGTAGCTGACTGCCCAGACCAGTGCAGGGCATACTTGGCTCCTTTGCTCCTTGATCTGAATACTATGAAATTGTGTTGACCAGTTCAGCAGTCACATAGCACAGTCTGCCCTTACTTAACTTGTGCCCAGTTCCCACTCCCAAGGTCTTTTACCCAATAACTCTTGTTAAACTGTGCCTTCCCCCTCGGGTGTCTGTACACTGAATATCTGTACATATTTGAAACCTACATACAACATTCTGTGTGTCCCACTTTCTAAGTTCTCAACACTGAAGGCAGATGTCATGAAACTCTTGTAGGCCAGAAGCCTAGATCTAAATGTTGAACCTCTGAGCTAAATGTTCTGTCACAAACTTACCTTTTTGCTACCTTATGTGTTTTGATCCATAGGAAACATTTTTTTTAATGCTTTCCTTAATTTTTAAAAACTTTTTTATTGTATAATATAATAGATATACAAAGCAAAGACATTAAAAAAGCAATAGTTTTCAAAGCACTTTTCAACAAGTAGTTACAGGACAGATCCCAGAGCTTGTCATGGGCTACCATACGATCCTCTCAGATTTTTTCCTTCTCGCTGCTCCAGAATACAGGAGGCTAGAAGGCTTAAATCTTTTTTTATCACCACAATCGACTTTCTTTCTTTCTTTTTTGTGAAAAATAACATATATACAAAAAAGCAATAAATTTCAAAGCTCAGCACCACAATTAGTTGTAGAATATATTTCCGAGTTTGACATGGGTTACAATTCCACATTTTTAGGTTTTTACTTTTAGCTGCTCTAAGATACTGGAGACTAAAAGAGATATCAATATAATGATTCAGCACAAATGTTAAAATAAATTTAGTTTGAAATGCTAGTGATCAGTGAAAGCGAGAGGTAAGGGGTATGGTAGGTATAATCTTTTGTTGTTTTCGTTTTATTTCTTTTTCTAGTGTCTTTTTATTTCTTTTTCTGAATGGATGCAAATGTTCTAAGAAATGATGAATATGCAACTAAGTGATGATATTGTGAATTACTGATTATCAATGTTAATTTTTATGTCATTTGTTAATTTTTAAATTAATAAATAAATTTAAAATATATATATATAATGATTCAGCAATCATACTCATTTGTTAAATCCTATCCTCTCTGTGTAACTCCACCATCACCTTTGATCTTTCCATCCCTCTCTTTAGAGGTGTTTGGGCTATGGCCATTCGAACTTTTTTATGATGGAAAGGTCTATCACATAGGAAAAGTTTAATCGGGGTAATTTCTACAAACTGCTGCGCTTAATGGCTTTAAAGATGCACATTTGTGTCCATGGAGGAGGGGAAATGGCTTGGCATTTAAGTGGCTATATGTGCCAGGAATTGTGTTAGGTACTTTACATACGTTAGCTCATTCTCTCTGACAGAGGTAGTATTAGAATTCCTATTTTATAGGCAAGGAAACTGAGGCTCAAGAGATTCCACTGTATTTTTTTTTAACTTTTTTTATTAATTAAAAAAAATTAACATACAAAACATTAAGATATCATTCCGTTCTACATATACAATCAGTACTTCTTAATATCATCACATAGTTGCATATTCATCATTGCTTAGAACATTTGCATCGATTTAGAAAAAGAAATAAAAAGACAACAGAAAAAGAAATAAAATGATAACAGAGAAAAAAAAAGATTATACATACCATACCCCTTACCCCTCCCCACTGTATTTAAGGAGCAGAGCCAGGATTAGAACTTACTTCTGACTCACTTAAAAGTTCTTTCTTTTGCATGTTAGTGGTTCTTAACCTTAGCCACACATTCAGATCACCTGGGGAGCATTTAAAACAATCCCATTGCGCAGGTCCTACCCCAGACCAGTTAAAGCATAGTCGCAAAGTCTCTGGAGGTGGAATCTGGGCCTGAGTATTTTTTTTTAAAAAAAAAGCTCCTCAGCTGTTTTTTTTGTTTTCGGTTTTTTTTGCATGGGCAGGCATCAGGAATCGAACCCGGGTCTCAGGCAAGGCAGGCGAGAACTCCGCCACTGAGCCACCGTGGCCCGCCCCCTAGGTGATTTTAATATACAACAAACAGTACTACTATGGCTTTTTACCTTGCTATTTCCTAGGTATATCAGTTTGGCATAGATGCAAATGCAACTTCAAGGCTCTCTGTATTTTCAGTACTCATTGTTTCCGAAAAAGCATGGCTGAAACTATTTAAGGTACTATTAAAAAAAAAAAAAAAAAAGATCATGGAGAGAACTGAATTTGCTGCTTCCTGTTCTAATGGAAGAAGTGAGAGCCTCCGTCTAAAATCCATGCTAACCTCCACCCCTTGAAGCTTCCCCAATTCATTTTCCTGAACTTTTGCTTTTCCCCTATCTTGAGTTCCAAAAGATGGATCTGGCCTACCTACTGTGTGAACAGACTATTACAGATGGGCCCTAAACATTCCTTGCTAAAACAGAGGATTTCTGTCTTCCTTACCATTATTATGAGAAAAGCCTTGGGATGTTTTCCTTCGGTGCAGACTGTACAAGATAGTGTCTAGGAGGTTTGCCTGGGGGACTTAAGACTATGTGTAGATTCCTTCCTGTATTCTAACTGATCTTTATATGGAAGAACTCCTTATAAAATATTCTAAAAATTAGTAATGGATATGACGCAACTGAGAAAATAATTTGTAATATTAGCAGGGGGTGCAGTTCCCCGAAGAGCCCATTGAAAAAAAAGAAGAAACTCCGAGCCAATGGGAAGTTGTAAAACCTAGCACTGTGAGAACAAAGGACCCCAACCATATGGTACAGTTTATCAAAGGCAGGACAAGGAGCCTGCACAAGAACAGCTCAGGCTCCAGAGAGAGACACCTAGATGCCTTCAGGTAGAAGTCAGGAAGTGTTGGAGATGCTGAAAGAGCTGAAAGATGTGATTAAAGCAAACCACCCCCCAAAGATGGGAAGTTAGGCTAAATGGCTTCTTCCTGTTCTTAATACACTTCCTATTTTTCCCGGAGGCAGGCAGTGGGGGGGGGCATTCTGGCTAATTTATATATCGCCCCCCTCACTCCCTGTTTTCATTCAAGAATCCACAAAAGTCAATTCATTTGTCTGCAAATCCTGGATTTTTCCCCCCCCCGTTTTTTGCAAGAGGTGCGGGTTTTGTGAAATGACCCCAGATTCCAAAAGAGCTTCTCCTCCTAGCTTTCCCAGAGCCTCAACTGCAATAATCACCGAACAGGAAGGACTTTGCGGCTGTTTCCACACCCGCAGATCGAGTGTTAAGGTATATGAAGCCAGTTAGACGCCTAACTCAGGCTAAATATTTCTTTTACCTTGAACGATGAAGAAAACCAAGGCCAGATGATTTTCTTTTTTCATTTCTTTTCATTTTCTTTCTTTTCTTATCGGAGGGGAGGGGGGTGGTCCTTGAAGGACTTCGGTAATCTAATCTCTACAGATGTCCAATTCTCCACACTTTCCATCTAAGAGAGTTTTGAAAGATAAATATAGTGTGTCAAGGCACTCAACATATTTCCCTCACATGGAATTCATCTTGCACTCCTTTCTCGCACTGGAGTCATGTGACATTTCCATGGGAAGAAATGTCCCAAAATAGCAGGTAGGAAACAGAGCCAGGGAGCCTGATAAAGCTTTGCCCTGTGCCAGCACTCACCCCTTCTCCCTTCCACAAAGAAGTGGGCTCCTTCTATCCCCTTCCAGCCAAGCCAGGCTACATGGTCCCATAATCCATGGCAGGTGGCACACTCCGTAACAAACCTGAAGGAAACAAAGAGGAGCCTAGAGAAACCTCAATGTTTGCCTGCTCAAGGAAGCTAAGGATAGACTGACCCATTGTGAAGAAGCCCTGCACATGGGATCATTAAATCCCAAGTGCCCTTGGATCAGCGAGAAAGGTGAGAGGCAGAACAGAAGGGCCCCAGGAACTGCTAGATCAGAGAGGCTCCAGCCAGGAGTGACTGGGCCGAGATAGCTGCAATCTTTATTCAGCTTACAGCTTTCATTTTTCCTAACTAATTTAAATTAAAGGGGAAAAAATTCATTTCACTGGATTGAGTCCATCCCTAAATATTTGGGACACACGCTGAAAGGTTAGAAGCAAACTCCTGCAAAGAAATGATTGCTGGAATGAGGGAGTTGGCTACCAGACGAGGCCTGGAATGAAGGCCAACAATGACCCAAGAGAGAATCGAGAGCAGTGAAATGATCCATGAAGTTACTTGGCATTTTCAAGCACTCCTGGAAAGAGAGACACTAATCAACTTCACTGAAGAATCTCCAAACAAATAACTCAACTGTTTTTGTGTTTCCCAGCCTCAAAATTGGGCTGGAAAACAGAACTGAAAGTTGGGAAATGAATATTTCAAGTCTACTGTCTGGGGCTTTACACTGGGGTTTGGGGGTTGCCAGGTGTTGTCCAATAGGTACAGTTTTTCTCAACCCTTCCTGGACCTATATGCTCTTCAGCTTACATTGTTGGGTAGGAATGGATTTGAATCAATGATCTCCTTTGCCTCGAAAAATAAAACAAAACAAAATATAAAACCTGCCCAAAATACTGAAATTAGAGACTGAACGCCAGACCCTGGGTGGAGCTGGCTGATTTTCACAGGGAAGAGGAAGGGTGTAGGAGAGGCAAGGGAGAGGAGAGGAGAGAGAGAGGAGACCAGTGCACTGAAGTCCTATTATACTGAACTTACCCCATAGCTGGAAAAAAACATCAAGAGCAAATGTCCTATTTTGGAAACCATGGGTCACTTTTTTTTTAACAGCTTTATTTGCACACCATACAATCCATCCCAAGTATACAATCAATGGCTCTTGGTATAATCCCATAGTTACACATTCACCACCACAATCTATATGAGAACATTCCCATTTCTTCTGAAGAAAAAAAATCCCATATCCTCCTATTATTGACATTTGGCTTTAGTATAGTGCCTTTGTTATCATTAATGCAAGAATGTTACAATGTTACTGTCAACTATAGACCTTAGTTTACATTAATTGTATTTTTCCCATATACTACGCTATAATTAATGCCTTGTAATAGTGACATATGTTTGTTCTAGTTCACATAAGAACTTCCCTATATTTATACAATTTTGGGGGGCTTTTACAATGGGGATTTATTAACTTACAAATTTACTGTTCTGAGGCCATGAAAATGTCCAAATCAAGGCATCAACAGGCGATGCTTTCGCCTCAAAGACCAACTACTGGTGATCCTCAAAGCATATGATGATGTGTGCAGGACTCTCTCTTCTCTCCTGGGTTTCATTGCTTCCAGCTTCTGGCTTTGGTGGCTTCCTCTCTGTTTCTGTGGTTTCTCTCTGCTTCTATGTGTCCTTCTCTCAGCTTCTCTGGCTTTTCTCTTTGAGTTTCTCTGTGTGCATCTCTGAATATCATCTCTTATATAGGACTCCAATAAGAGGATCAAGACCTACCCTGAATGAGGTAAGTCACATCTCAACTTAAGATCCTACTCACCAAACGAATCCTACTTACAGTGGGTCTACACCCACAGGAGTGGATTAGTTTCATGAATATGATCTTTTCTGGGGTACAAGCAGCTTCAAACCATCACACCAACCACCCTGATAGTCTACTACTTCTTCAATTCTGGATTTGTAGGGTTCCTCTCCAGTCCATATTCTCCTCCAGCTTTCTGAGAAATTCAGAAATTTTTTAATGCTGAATCTCCGAGGAGAGATTTTCAGTGGCTATTTATGTCACCATGTTGATGACGCCACTCATATCTATACAATTAACCACCATCATTGTCCACTCTAGGTTCCCCTAAGTTATATAGTTCCAGTTTTTATCCTCTAGCTTTCCTTCTAGGGAAATGTACGACTCAAGCCTTCCCCTTTCAACCATACTCGTATTTAGCTTTGTTAGTTACACTTAAAGTATTGTGCTACCATCACACAGTATTTTGTTCTCCATTTCTGAACCTTTACTATCAACCTTATAGAACATGCTGTACTCCTTAAGCATTGCTTGCCCAACCTCTCTTCCCTCTTTCTATCCCCTGATAACCTACAGTTTCAACTTTAACTCTCAGAGTTGTCTTATTATACTTAGTTCATATTAGTGAGGCCATACAATATTTATCCTTTCATCCATACCTTATTTCTCTCAACATAAGGTTCTCGAGGCTCATTCACATCTCGATATGCATACAATCCTTTGGAGTGTCATTATAGGAAAGCTCATTTTCAACTGGAGCCTGGGGCTGAGGGGGCCAGCACAAGAAAGAAGAGACTGCTGTGGGAATTCTCCTCCAAGAATCAGGGACTGGGGTATGGATCCAGGCCCCAGTTCTGGTGGCCAAGGCTGAGTGGAGCATAGGAAATGAATTGGAGCTGGTACCAAAAACTGTACCAATAAGTGCATGCCAGAATGAGGGCATATCTGGACACCTCCCACCCACCCACCCACCCACTGCAGGTGTGAGAGACTCCAAAGGCACTGGGGCCTCAAGACAGGGCTCCATATCCAGAGCCTCCACCCCTCTCCTTGGGTGCAAGGGAGCTATGAAGGAGGCACTTCCAGTTATAACATCAACATGTTGTTGTATAGGTGTTTTGGTAGTGGATGGTGGTGATGGTAACATGACATTGTGACTATAGTTGACAGCACTGAAATATACATCCGCATGTGGTTAAAAGGGGAAATGTTAGATTGTATATATGGTAATAAGATCTTTTTTTTTTAATCTATGAAACTGCACTATACAAACAGTGACCCCTAAGTTAAACCACGGACTATAGTTAACAGTACGATTATAAGAGTGTGCTTTCACCAATTGTGACAAATGTGCCACACCAATGCAAGCTGTTAATAATAGGGTGGTATATGGGAATCCTGTATTTTATGCATGATTGTTCTGTAAACCCACAATTTCTCTAATAAACATTTTTAAACAATGTTATTATATAGGAAACTGAGGTATATAGTCCCGCCCCATAGAAAGAGATCCCACTTCAATTTTGGTAGGGGGGGCAGGCAACAAAGCCCCCAAATCATCAAGCTTAAGACTGGAGAATGGATGCAACAGGCATAAAATTCTGTCCATCAACATTCATTCCCCTGAGCAAAGCAGAGCTCTCCTCGGGGCTATTTTGACAGGAAGAGGCTCAGGCATAACTTAAATCCTGGCGGAACAAGATGAAATATCCTTCACTCTCTATTCCAAATTCGTGCTTATAATTTACTGTAAGTGTTTTCTGATAAGGGATACAGAGTCTTACTTCATGCATTTTCTAAGGATGTCTCCAACTGGAGCCATCTGTAATTGCTGCAGGGTGTTAGAAGTAGAGGCGTTAGTGAAGAAAATAAATGAATTGTGTTTTTAAACCTGAAGAAGAACAGAGCTAGCAGATACCACTGGAAATATCTGATGGGGAATCGAAAAGTTTCTCACCTCTTCCAGTTGGACCAAGAGTTTGCTACTTTGGAGTAGGAAATCTTTAGCCACAGAGCTTTGGGTTTAATTTCAAGATACACTAGGGAACAATAATTACTTGCTTTGGAGTCCTGTTGTTGTATTAACAAGGGGTAGGCCAGAAAATGAGCAGGGGACACACAAAGCTGAGCGAGTGTGGACAAGTCACTCCTTCTATCCTCTCTGAATTATAGCCTGAGAGTTGGACCAGAGCAGGGGTTGGCAAACTTTTTCTGTGAAGGGTCACATAGTAAATAATTTACGCAATGCAAACCACATCTGGTCTCTGTTGCATAGTCTTCTTTTATTCATTTAAGAAAATTAATGTGGTAACACCATAAAAATTGCCCATTTTGTCCATTTTTTAAAACTTTTTATTTTAGTTACAAATATACAGCACATTTCCCATATTAACCACATTTCAAATATAAATTTGGAAGTATTAATTAAGCTGATATCCATTACCCAGATCTTTTCATCACCTCAGACAGAAACTATTCAACTCATTAAGCTATTACTACTTCTTCCTGCCCCACTCTCTGCTCCTGGTAATCTGCAAACCATCATCTGTCTCTATGAAGTTTGCTTCTTCTAGATATTTCATAGAAGTGAGATCATTCAATATTTGTCTTTCTGTGTCTGACTTAATTCACTCAACATGATGTCTTCAAGGTTCATCCATGTTGTAGCATGCCTCAGAACTGCATTCCTTTTTAGGGCTGGATAATATTCCCTTGAGTGTATATACTGCATTTCATGTATCTATTCATCTGTTGATGGACATTTGGGTTACTTCCACCTTTTTGCTTTTGTGAATTACTCTGCTATAAATGTTGGTGTACAAATATCAGTTCAAGTCCCTGCTTTCGAATCTTTTGAGTATATGCCATGAAGAAAGATTGCTGGGTCATATGGTAATTCCACGTTTCACTTTTTGAGGAATCACCAGATTTTTTCCACAGTGGTGACACTGTTTTACCTTCTCACCAACAATGAATGAGGGTTCCAATTGCTCCTCATTCTTGCCAACTTGTTATTATCTGACTTGTTGGTTCTAGCCATCGTGGTGGGTGTGAAGTGGTATCTCATTGTGGTTTTAATTTGCATTTCCCTGATGACTAAGGATGTTAAGAATTTTTCATGTGCTCTTTGGCCATTTGTATATCTTCTTTGGAAACATGTCTAATCAAGTCCTTGGCCCATCTTTTAATTGGATTATTTGTCTTTTTTTTTTTTTTTTGAGTTGTGGGAGTTCTTTATATATTCTGGATATTAAACCCTTATCACATATATGATTTGTAACTACAGTCTCCCATTCTGTAGATTGTCTTTTCATTTTTGCTTACTTGAAAATGCCCTCTGTTGCATGAAAGTTTTAATTCTGATGAAGTTTATTTTATCTATTTTTTTCTTTTGTTGCTGTTACTTTTGGTAGCATATCTGAGAAATCATGGCAAATCTATGTCATGAAGCTTTTCCCTATGTTTTCATGTACAAATTTTATGGTTTGGGAGCTTACATTTATTCCTTACTTCATTTTTACATTAATTTTTGCAACAGTGTGAACTAGGAGTTCATCTTTTTTTTTTTTTTTTTGCACGGGGACAGCAAGTTTTCTCAGCACAATTGTTGAAGAGACTATTCTTTCCCCATTTAATGTACTTGGTACCCTTGTTGAAAATAAGTTGGCCATAAATGTGTGGGTGTATTTCTGGACTTTTGATGCCTTTCCATTGGTCTACAGTTCTATCCTTATGCCAATACCACACTGTTTTGCTTACTATATCTCTGCCATAAGTTTTGAAATCAGGAAGTATTAAACCTTCAAATTTGTTCTTCTTTTCAAGATGGGGTTGACTATTCAGGGCCCCTTAAGATTCTGTATGAATTGGATGGTTTTTCCATTTGTGCAACAAACGTTCCTGGAATTTTGATAGGGAATTTTTTCAATGTCTAATAGCTTTATTGTGATAAACTTCACTTACCAAACAATTTGCAATTTTAAAATGTGCAATTCAATGGGTTATACTATATTCTTTATGTGTGCAACCATCACCACAATCAATTTTAAAACATTCTCAACACCACATAAACAGAATATCCTATACCCATTATCGTTCACTCCCCAGTTTCTCACATTCCCTTAGGTTACATAACTATTCATCTTCTTTCTGCCTCTATAGATTTCCCTATTATGGATCTTTTATATAATTTGAATAATATGTGGTCCTTGTGTTTGGCTTCTTTCACTTAGCATAATGTTTTCAAGGTTCATTCATATTGTAGCATGTATCAGTACTTCATTTCTTTTTATGGCCAAATAAAATTCTATTTTATAGATACACCACCTTTTGTTTACCCAGTCATTTGTTAATGGACACTTGGGTTGTTTCCATATTTCTGTAATTGTGAATAATGCTTCTGTGACCATTGGTGTTGAGCAGCTATTGGAGTCCCCACTTTCAATTCTTTGGGGTATATACCTAGGACTGGGAGTGCTGGGTCATGTGGTAGTTCTATGTTTAATCTTTTGCAGAACATCCAGGCTGTTTCACAAAGCAGCTACACAATTTAACAATCCCACCAACTGTATGTAAGGGTTCTGATTTCTCCACATCCACGTCAACACTTCTTAATATCTGTCTTTTTTATTATAACCATATTAGTGGATGTAAAGTGGTATCTCATTGTGGTTTTGACTTGCGTATACCTGATGACTGTGTTGAACATTTCTTTTTTTTTTGTCAACGTAACTTCATTGTGGAAATCCCTTTTAAATTAACTTCACAATGATGGACTGGGTTAGCTGTAATTTAATTTGTACCATATACTTTCTTATGTCCCTTCTTCAAAGTCCTTTCAGGAATTGCTCCTCCTCTTCCTTGGGATCATAGGAGTGAACATATAAGCCAGAGTGCTCCATTCTGTTGTTCACAGTAATTGCTCTTTACTTTATTTTTTTGTGGTAACATATATGCAACATAAACTTTTCCATCTCAACCCCTCCCAAGCATACCATTCAGTGGGATTACTGATGTCTACACGGTTGCAATATCCTCACTGCCTTCCATTACTAAAACTTACCCATTCTCAAAAAAGAAACCTTACATCCATTATGCATTAACTCCCCATTTCCCATGCCCCCTCCCACTCTTGGCAACTTGTACTCTTTTAGTCTCTACAAGCTTGCATATTCTCCAATATGTTCTTTATAATTGCCATAGGGCTTACATTTTTTAATTGTTTACTTATTATTGGTATGTAATATATATTCACATACCATGAAATCATCCAAAGTGTACAATCAATGGATCACGATATCACCACATAGCTGTGCATTTATCATCACAATCGACTTTTCTTTTTTGTGAAAAATAATATATATATATAAAAAACAATAAATTTCAAAGCACAGCACAACAATTAGCTGTAGAACAGATTTCAGAGTTCAATATGGGTTACAATTCCACAATTTTACGTTTTTGCTTCTAGCTGCTCTAAGATACTGGAGATTAAAAGAAATATCAATTTTATGATTTAGCAATCGTACTCATTTGTTAAATCTTATCTTCTCTGTTATAACTCCACCTTTGCTTTGACCGTTCTCCCACTCTTTAGGAGTATTTGGCCTATGCCCATTCTTTTCAATGTTGGAAGGGGCTGTCAATAATATGGGATAGGAGGATGGAACTAGTAATATTTATTCCTTCTAGGCACCGATGTTCTGGAGCAGCTAGAAGAAAAAGTCGGAGATGAAGATATGGTACCCCATGGCAAACTCTGGGATCTGTTGAAGAGTGCTTTGAAAATTATTGCTTTTTTCTTTCTTTGTTTTGTATATATTTTATATTATAGTCAGAGAACCTGGATTTTCTTTGGGGGATCTACCTCTACCCCATTTCATGCTATTTTGGTAAGAAGTTCAATGAAAATTTCTTGCCTTCCACTGGCCATGGAGTGAAGTGATGACCCAAGCTAGGCCAGTTTTTCTCCAGGGACTATAAATATTAGCAAAGTGACAAAGTGAAGAAGACTAGTTGTAGCTCTTTCATGCCAGGAGTGGTGACCTGATGAGATTGTCTCTTAGTTCTCACAGTTTAACTCTCCAATGCGGCCCTGTTCCTATGCTTTCTGAGACTTGATACTTTAGCTTTTCCCTTAACTACTTCCATTTCCTTCTAGCAAACTCTATCCCCTTTTCCATATGCTTGTTATCCAGGTTCAATCTCTACTGCTTTCATATAAACAACCCTCTCTCCAAGCAATACCACATATTGAGCCCCCATCTATAAAACATATTAAATGTTGGGTAGCTTTAGTTGAATGGTGATGAGAACCCAAAGACATTCCTGCTATTCCTTTCTCAATGTAGTCCCTGAGGTATCTCCATGTCACTATGGAACCTTCTAGGCTAGACATCATCACTAAGGGACCTATCAACTCTGGTATGCTAAATTTGAAGGTGATTTTTTTTTTTGTATGCTGTATGGCAGGGTCACATTTCATTATTTTTCCATGTGAGCACCCCATTATTACAGCACCATTTGTTGAATTTTTGTTTTGTTTTGCTGTAGTTTGTTTGTTTTGCTTGTTTGTTTGTTTGGGGATAACAGCATGGACCAGGAATTGAACCTGGGTCTCTGGCATGGCAGGCGAAAATTCTACCACTGAGCTACCTAGCTTGCTAAATCTAAAGATTCTTTGTTTTCTGTTTCACTGGGTTCTTTTTTTTTTTTAAACTTTTTTTTATTAATTAAAAAAAAATTAACAAACAAAACATTAAGAGATCATTCCATTCTACATATACAATCAGTAATTCTTAATATCATCACATAGTTGCATATTCATTTCTTAGAACATTTGCATCAATTTAGAAAAAGAAATAAAAAGACAACAGAAAAAGAAATAAAACGATAATAGAGAAAAAAAAGATTATACATACCATACCCCTTACCCCTCGCTTTCATTTACCACTAGCATTTCAAGCTAAATTTACTTTAACATTTGTTCCCCCCGATTATTTATTTTTATTCCATATGTTCTACTCTTCTGTTGATACAGTAGCTAAAAGGAGCATCAGACACAAGGTTTTCACATTCACAGAGTCTCATTGTGAAAGCTATATCATTGTTCAATCATCATCAAGAAACGTGGCTACTGGAACACAGCTCTACATTTTCAGGCACTTCCCTCCAGCCTCTCCACTTCATCTTGAACGAACAAGGTGATATCTACTTAATGCGTAAGAATAACCTCCAGGATAACCTCTTGACTTTGTTTGGAATCTCTCAGCCATTGACACTAAGTCTCATTTCACTCTTCCCCCTTTGGTTGAGAAGGTTCTCTCAATTCCTTGATGTTAATTCTCAGCTCATTCTAGGGTTTTTCTCAGTCCCTTGATGCTGAGTCTCAGCTCATTCCAGGATTTCTCTCCCACGTTGCCAGGAAGGTCCACACCCCTGGGAGTCATGTCCCACACAGAGAGGGGGAGGGTGGTGAGACTGCTCGCCATGTTGGCTGGAGAGATAGGCCACATCTGAGCAACAAAAGAGGCTCTCTTGGGGGTGACTCTTAGGCCTAAATTTTATGTAGACTTGACCTATCCTTTGTGGGGTTAAGTTTCATATGAACAAACCCCAAGACTGGGGGCTCAGCCTATAGCGTTGGTTGTCCACACTGCTTGTGAGAATATCAAGAATTCAATTTGGGGAAGTTGAATTTCTCCCCGCTCTCACCATTCCCCAAAGAGGGCTTGCAAATACTTTTCCAGTCACTGATCAAATCACTCTGGGATTCATCGGGGCATCACTCTGGACAAACCAACAAAATCTCATATGCTACCTGAGAGTCCAAGTACTTATGACATTTAATCAAACTATCTACATGAGTTATATTAGGAAATGTTCTAGTCAAAATCTAAATTTTGTAACAAATAACATTTTTTGCTTTAGTCTCAGACATAAGGTGACATTTTAAAGTATTAATTATCATCTATTTTCAGCACCCTGCAATAATGACATTCCTTTGTTCTTCTTCATGAAAAAACTTTTTAAAAATTTGTACATTGTACATTTCATTATTATTATACACTCTAGACATTCCTAGATTATACCGTCTCTATCTTTAACATCTATCTTTCTTTCTGATTTCATTTTGTTCCCAGCCCTCCTCCCTCTATCATTCTCACATGCAGCTTCATTCAGTGTTTTAACATATATACATTACAGTTAGGTAGTATTGTGCTGTCCATTTCTGAGTTTTTGTATCCAGTCCTGTTGTACAGTCTGTATCCCTTCAGCTCCAATTACCCGATATCTTACCTTATTTCTAGCTCCTGATGGTCTCTGTTACCAACGACATATTCCAAGTTTATTCATTAATGTCAGTTCATATCAGTGAGACTATACATATTTGTCCTTTAGTTTTTGGCTAGTCTCACTCAGCATAATGTTCTCAAGGTCCATCCACGTTGTTCCATACTTCAAAAGTTTATTCTGTCTTAAAGATGCATAATATTCCATCATATGTATATACCACAGTTTGTTTAGCCACTCGTCTGTTGATGGACTCACTGGGTTCTTGATTTTTTTTCTACCTCAGGATCTCCATAAGATGACTGAAAGACAATATTTCATGGTATGTTCTGTGGGTTTAGAGGGCTTCCAAATCAAATAAAGCTGCTGAAGAAGCAAACTATGAACAGGTTAGATTATTTTCATCCAAAAGCAAATTAGGTAAGCTAAGGATTTCTCTTTAGAGTAGAATATAGGAAAAGACTAACCAGCCAAAGAAATGCTAATGGAAAAAAATCACCAAACCATACCTTACATTTAGGTTTCTTTTTACTGCTTGCTCTATAAAATTATCATCTTTAACTCCCATGTAGTGACTGTCATGGTGGAGAGGGTTTGGGGGTTAATGAGCAAGTCCCTGGGTCAATGAAATTAAGAATTTCTGAACAAAGAAAGAAAGGAGAGAGAGGTGACCGTAATTATGAGAAGTATGCATCAGGAAAATAAAATTTTTACCTTCAGAAGAGAACATAGAAAAAACAAAAAAAAGAGAGAGAGAGAGAGAACATAGCTTGTCTGGGACCCATGCTGACTGTGCTGGTTTGTAACTATTATGTACTCCAGAAAAGCCATGCTCTTTTAATGCAATCTTGTGGGTGCCGATTTACTGTCGGTGGAATCTTTTGATTAGATAGTTTCCAAGGAAATGTGACCCACCCAGTTGTGGGTGGGACATTTTGATTAGATTATTTCCATGGAGATGTGACTCTGCCCATTCAAGGTGGGTCTTAACTAGCTTACTGGAGTCCTTTAAGAGATAAACATTCCTGGAGAGATCTCAGACTCAGATACTTGGAAACAGAAGCTCAGAGTGGAGGCCACTGGAACTAGGAGCTGAAAGCAACAAAACCCAGGAGTAAACGGCCAGCAAACACCACCACGTGCCTTCCCATGTGACAGTGAAACTCCAGATGTGATTGACCTTTCTTGAGAGAAGGTATCTTCTTGTTGTGCCTTAATTTGGACATTTTCACAGCCTTTGAATTGTAACTTATAACTTAATAAATTCCTTTTTAAAAACCATTTCTGGTATATTGCATTTTGGCAGCTTTAGCAAAATGAAACACTTCTGGCAAAAGTATTTCAAGTACAACAAACACAGTCCTGAGTCCCTCAAGTGCCCCCAGCCCTCTCTCTGGATACCTTGACCTAAGTTCTTTTGACAGGGGGGCGCTGTAATGCTTAAAAAGCAAAGGTACCGTTTTAGCTCAAATAAGCCTTATGAGGCCATATCAGAAAAAGGTGGCTGGGGATTGTTAGTAATCGGTGGGGAGACCTATTCTTACCTTATTTCAGGGGCCCGGTGAGAAAGCATTGACAGGAGATAAAGTGAGACAACAGAACTGCTGAGGACACCAAATTCCATGGCTACAAAAGAGGAGTCTGGGTCATTCAGGAACCACAGGAAAATGAGAAAATTGGGGTCTTGGAGAACCAGAAATGAGTCGGGTGGGTCTCAGGGCCAAATGCCATAAGCACTAATCAGGAGTTGGGTCTATGTATCGGATAAGCCAGCATCTTTGTCAAGAGGTATTTTGTGACCATGTTTAGCACCTGGTTACCACTAAGACCTTGGACTATCCTATGATCTAAGGGGTCTGCATGAACAAGAGATACAGGTAAGCATTTAGTTAAAAATGCTCATTGTAATCCATAACTCAGATGAAACATGTGCCTTTTTTGTTTGTCCCAGAGCCCAGGTGAATCAGAGTCAGTACTTGTTCTTCTCCCAGCCCCTTCAATTTCACTTCCTGCCAGACTCTACCATTTAGCTACTTGAGCCTTCCTCTTCTGGACTGTCCACATCCCGGCACCAGTTCTTGTAATGCCAGGGAGCATAACAAACTTGTTGACGTAACGAACATTTGATCTATTCTCTAGGTTTTCTAATTTGGGTTCTGTATTTGCTGAGTTGAATGCTTGTCTGGGTTCCTGATCTTCTAGCTTGTCCCACATTGTGATCCTCATGGACCTGCTTCCAATTTCCTTATCCTTTTCAATTTGGGGACTGGTCCCTGTATGCCCACTTGCTCTCCATCTCACTGTTTACCTTTGCCACCAGGAATGTTGACCTGGTTTTGGCTTGCCCCACTGCCTTCTTTACATATATTCCCTTATGTGTCTTTACTCGAGTCCACCCACTTGCTTCGGAAACCCAGCTCCTATTCAACTAAAGTTTCATCTCTCCCAGCTGATCAGCATCCCCAGGATTGATCAGCAGCTGCCCATGGCCCTAACAGTGATAGAAGATACCTTCTTCTACCTAGTTTCTTAAAGATTGTCCCAGGAGGCCCAAAATTATAAAATGGTGATGAACATCCCAGGAATACATTTTACTCCCAATTACTTTTGGAGCTAAACATGGTTACCAAATAGTCACTGGCAACAGTGCTGACTGACCCAGTAGTTAGATTGAACTCATGCCTACGACTCCTGAAAAGCCAAATCATCCCCAAAAAAGTAGCTGAAATCATTTGAGATTTGGTATTTCAAAAATAAAATTGAATGGATTGAAGTAGCCATATGGGAAAATCAGAAATTTGTTGGGATACCTTACACTTGTTTTCAGTTTAATATTGTTTTTAGTTGACTTACATATAGTAAGGAGGCGTCATAATCTCCTCAGCACTTAAGATCTTTAAAGGTCTTTATACAATACTGCTTCACCAACTTGCTACAAGGCCCAAGATATTCTCCATGATCCTTTTGGGGGCCACCTAGGTAATGGGAATAGCGGAGAAAAAAGATTGAGTTCAGCAATGGGTAAGTTCCAATTTGGGACATTCGCTTCAGGCCTTCTCATGAGTGCAGTGGCTGAACAATTTTAATTCAAAGCTAAAGCAAAGCTAACACTCATAGACATCCAGGTTCAGGTTTCAGCAAGGATCAGAAAGGCAACTTAAGTTCAAAGAACAGACACTTGGCCCTAATTTTTCTTTTTATAAAGAGCTTTTATGAAGAGAAAGTTAATTTCTGTGACTCATAAACAGAAGATTTCCAAAGCTCCCAAAGGTTCCTATGCAATTATGTCAGAATAACTTGAAAAAATAAATAAGTCCAAGCTCCCTACAAGTGTTTCCATGTACATAAATGTGCACCCCAGAAGGACAGGGTTCAGGAATGGTGATAGTTGTCAAGGAAAGAAAATGGTACATTCTGGTTAATAACTGGAGTATCTCCCTGTGCACTGGGGTGCCCAACCTTAACTTTGTCTGTGATTGGCAGCTGGCCACACAGCAAGAGCATTTGTGATATTGCCACACACCTGAGAAACAGTAGCTCACTCTCCAACCCATAGATGCCAAGTTTGGCTGCTAAGAAACTCTGGAGATAAGCCATCTGGAGGTTTCTGGATGTGAAAAAATCAACTGAACCTCTACATCAGGAATGGCTGGGAACAGGTAGTGTCCTCTGGGCCCTCACAGGACCAGGATATAAAAGAGAATCAGAAAGGGAAACTCAGGTAAATGTCCAAGAAGGACTTCAGTATTTACACACTATTTTACCTATCTACATGTTGCTACAGCATCACAAGAAAAAAAAATCCTTCCTGCAAACAACAGAAATGTGACCTCCAAAGAAGATGATAATTGCACATGTTGGTTCAAAGAATACACTAATTACGGTATCTCTGGCACTTTCTTCCTATAAGTTATTTCTGAAGGTGATGCCAATAGACAGGACCCTGAGGGAACTCTGAGGTCACTGCAAGTACCTTGAACCCAGCTTAGGATTCCAGCCTAATCCTTGTTCTTACTGCTACCCCACTAGACCTTTCTAAAAGAAAAGTACACATGAAACAAGGTGAGAATGGGAAACTCTCTGCAACCAAAGTAACACAGAAAGATTAGAACCTATGGAATGGAGGACAAGACAGGCCAAAGGGACAGAGAAGGGAGGGGGAAGCCCAGCTTCTTCCATTTAAGAATGGATCCTATTTATCTGGAAGGGCAGGGTGCCCCAAATTGCTAAAAGTATCTTGAGGAAAAAAAACGAAGCTGGAGGTCTCACGCTGCCGGACTTTAAGGCATATTATGAAGCCACAGTGGTCAAAACAGCATGGTATTGGCATAAAGATAGATATATTGACCAATGAAATCGAATAGAGTGCTCAGATATAGACCCTCTCATCTATGGACATTTTATCTTTGATAAGGCAGTCAAGCCAACTCACCTGGGACAGAACAGTCTCTTCAATAAATGGTGCCTAGAGAACTGGATATCCATATGCAAAAGAATGAAAGAGGACCCGTATCTCACACCCTATACAAAAGTTAACTCAAAATGGATCAAAGATCTAAACATTAGGTCTAAGACCATAAAACAGTTAGAGGAAAATGTAGGGAGATATCTTATGAAACTTACAATTGGAGGCGGTTTTATGGACCTTAAACCTAAAGCAAGAGCACTGAAGAAATAAATAAATAAATGGGAGCTCCTCAAAATTAAACACTTTTGTGCATCAAAGAACTTCATCAAGAAAGTAGAAAGACAGCCTACACAATGGGAGACAATATTTGGAAATGACATATCAGATAAAGGTCTAGCATCCAGAATTTATAAAGAGATTGTTCAACTCAACAACAAAAAGACAGCCAACCCAATTACAAAATGGGAAAAAGACTTGAACAGACACCTCTCAGAAGAGGAAATACAAATGACCAAAAGGCACATGAAGAGATGCTCAATGTCCCTGGCCATTAGAGAAATGCAAATCAAAACCACAATGAGATATCATCTCACACCCACCAGAATGGCCATTATCAACTAAACAGAAAATGATAGTGCTGGAGAGGATGCGGAGAAAGAGGCACACTTACCCACTGTTGGTGGGAATGTCAAATGGTGCAACCACTGTGGAAGGCAGTTTGGCGGTTCCTCAAAAAACTGAATATAGAATTGCCATACGACCCAGCAATACCATTGCTAGGTATCTACTCAAAGGACTTAAGGGCAAAGACGCAAACGGACATTTGCACACCAATGTTTATAGCAGCGTTATTTACAATTGCAAAGAGATGGAAGCAGCCAAAATGTCCATCAACAGACGAGTGGCTAAACAAACTGTGGTATATACATACGATGGAATATTATGCAGCTTTAAGACAGAATAAACTTATGAAGCATGTAATAACATGGATGGACCTAGAGAACATTATGCTGAGTGAGACTAGCCAAAAACTAAAGGACAAATACTGTATGGTCCCACTGATGTGAACCGACATTCGAGAATAAACTTGGAATATGTCATTGGTAACAGAGTTCAGCAGGAGTTAGAAACAGGGTAAGATAATGGGTAATTGGAGCTGAAGGGATACAGACTGTGCAACAGGACTAGATACAAAAACTCAAAAATGGACAGCACAATACTACCTAATTGTAATGTAATTTTGTTAAAACACTGAATGAAGTTGCATCTGAGCTATAGTTTTTGTTTGTTTGTTTGTTTGTGTTTTTTTCCTTTTTTATATATATATTTTTATTATTATTATTTTTTATTTTTTTCTCTATATTATCATTCTATATCTTTTTCTGTTGTTTTGCTAGTTCTTTTCCTAAATCGATGCAAATGTACTAAGAAATGATGATCATACATCTATGTGATGATATTAAGAATTACTGATTGCATATGTAGAATGGAATGATTTCTAAATGTTGTGTTAATTTTTTAAAATTAATTTAAAATAAATAAATAAATAAATAAATAATGGGGGAACAAAAGTTAAAAATAAATTTAGTTTGAAGTGCTAGTGGTAAATGAAAGCAAGGGGTAAGGGGTATGGAATGTATAATCTTTTTTTTTCTGTTATCGTTTTATTTCTTTTTCTGTTGTCTTTTTAATTTTTTTCTAAATCGATGCAAATGTTCTAGAATTGATGAATATGCAAGTATGTGATGATATTAAGAATTACTGATTGTATATGTAGAATAGAATGATATCTTAATGTTTTGTTTGTTTATTTTTTTAATTAATAAAAAAATTAAAAAAAAAAAAAGAATGGATCCTGTAAGCAGGTCCAACACCAGCCCTGTGAACATCAGTAAAAGAGGAGAGGCCTTAGCTAGCTTGGGCCTCCACACTGCCTCCACCCTGCTTCCACACTGCTACTGGGCCCCTACCCTTGGTCAACCAAAGGTCCACCCAGACCTTTCTTCCATCAACTCCAGGTTCATATAACCAACTGCTTACTCCACTTCTTCACTCGGATGTTGAATGGAGACCTCAAACTTAGCATGCCAAAACCTTAACTCCTGATCTGTGTCTACCTCCTTCCCCAAACTCATGCACAATCTTCTCAATCCCTCTTAAGGCAAACCTATCCTTCCAATTGCTTAGATCAAAGACCTAGGCATCATCCGTGGCTCTCATGTTCTCTCACATCCCACATCCAGTCCTCATCAGCATATCCTGTAGGCTCTACCTTCAGGCTATATTCAATATCTGACCACTTCTCACCACCTCCACCTCTACCACCCTGGCCTGAGCTGCCACCATCTGTAGCCTGGATTATGGTAATAATCCTCACCTTTCTTCCACCTTTGTTCCCTTACATGCCATTCTCAGCACAGTAGCCAGCCCGACCCATTGAAATTTTAAGTTAGTCCATGCCACTCCTCCACACAACACCCTCCCATGGCTCCCCACTTTACTCAAGGTCTTTACCACAGCCTCACATGATCTGGTCCCCATTATGCCATCTTATACTGCTCCCCCCACCATCCATTCCACTCTACCCACCACAACTTCCATACTATTCTTTGAAATCATGAGGCACACTTTTACTTTACAGCCTTTGCTCAGGCTGTTCTTTCTGTGTGGAATGCTGTTCAATCCTCTCCCCCCTCCTCCCGGCATAGCCAGCCTTATCAGGAAGTTTAGGAGGGAGTGGTTGGCTACCACTATGTGGGACAAATCACAACAGGAAGGGGCTGGGATGAACAGCTTTTGTGTCCCCATTCAGTGGGTTCTGGGGTTCAGGAGGCCAGCTATGGACTCCACCGCTCCTGGTCTACCCCAAGGTCTCTTTTGCTGGCTGTTGCCACAGGTCTGTAAATTCTGTGAGAGAAGGGTCCTTGTCTATTTTATTCACTGCTGTATCCCTAGCACCTAGACCCATGCTGAGAACATAGTAGGAGCTTAATAAGTATTCACTGGATGAATGAATGAACTCATGAAATGGCGAAGCACCCCAGTGTGTACCTGATACCTGCTTGTCTCCTAATCACAATTGTTTTAGTTTGCAAGCTGCCAGAATGCCATATGCCAGAAACAGAACAGCTTTTAAAAAGGGGAATTTATTAAGTTGCAAGTTCACATTTCTAAGGCTGTGAAAATGTCCAAATGAAGACAAGGCTATGAAAATGTCCAATCTAAGGCATCCAGGGAAAGATACCTTAGTTCAAGAAGGCCGATACATTCAGGTTTTCTCTCTCAACTGGAAAAGCACATGGTGAACATGGTGATGTCTGCTAGCTTTCTCTCCAAGCTTCTTGTTTCCTGATGCTCCCCCAGGGATGTTTTCCTTCCTCATCTGCAAAGGTCTCTGGCTGCATGGGCTCTAAAGCTTTTTCCAAAATGGTTCCCTCCTAAAGGGCTCCAGTAAGCAACCCTACCTTGAATGGGTGGAGACACATCTCCATGGAAATCATCTAAACCAAAGTTACCACTCACAATTGAGTGGGTCACATCTCTATAGGAACAATCAAAACGTTACCACCAGCAATATTCAATGAGGATTAAAGAACTTGGCTTTTCTGGGGTCCATAACAGATTAAAACTGACACAACAGCTCTCCCTGTGCTTTCCTTCCTCAAAATGTTCTTTCACTTTGGACTTTGCTGTGTCCCATACTGCACCTTTTCCATGTCCCTTCCCCATCCCTACTCCCCAAGCCAAGTTCTGCCTGGATTTCTGACCCAGTTAACAGGGGCTATGATATTGTTCATGGCTCTTTCTATGATATTGTAAATGGGACAGCAGCTCTCATTTCTTTCTTGCTAGAATGCCTACTATGTGTCAGATGCTATGCTAAGTGTATTATACAGATACACATTTTATTTCAGCCAGAGAACAACAGATGGAGAAATGTTTCCAAACAAAGTTGGCTACCCTACAAATGCCAGAGGACCTATACCTTCCCTTAGATCGGGAGGCCTCCTCCCTCAGACCAAAGGGAAAGGGGTGAGTGTTTATCCTTTCTCAGCTCTGAGTGCTGTTGAGTTGGCCAACTGCCCTGTCTTGGCCTTGCTTTCCCATAGTCCCACTTAGTGGCTTTGTGGGACCTCCCATACTCCAACTCACTCCACTCAGTGTCAGACCTGTGTTCTGCCTTCCCAAGATGTCTCACACTGAGCATACCTGAGTGATGATCCACAGAAGACTTGAGACCAGGCTTTCAGCTGCCAGTTGTAGCCAACTCTCCCAGAACCCAAACTCTCACCCTGACCTCGCGCCCCAGGCCTGAGGGACCCACATCACTGTGTAGTGCATTGTCTGTATATTTTATTTCAAACCAGGGATTTAAAAATCTTTGCCTGGGAAATGGAGGGAAAAGCTGTTTGGGAAATATTTAAAACACGCATCTCCGTTGCTCAATGAGAACCAAAGCTGAGGATGTGACGTTTATAGGACATGTCAGTGGAAAAGATTACTTTTCTTAAAATACATTTGTTAAATGATAGGTAAAACAGCAAACGGATGGGAACCTACAACTGGGAGACATCACAGGAAGAGGGAAATATGACTTTTATTATAAACACATGCATTTTATTATTTCTCCCAGTGAGGATCAGGATTGGGAATCTGCAGCTGTGAAAGGGCAAGGAGAAAGCAGTATTTTTAGACCTGTCACTTTAAAATATACCTTCTCCTGCTTTGCTGCAGCCTTCCTCTAAACAAGGCTCTCTTGGAGCCTGAGCACAGGCGTAGATGAATATACATATAAAACGAGTGAATAGGAGAAGTTACTTTTGCCCTCACAAACACCCTCTAAAATAGAACTTGCCTCGTGGCTGTCCCTACCCAGGACCAGCTCATTCCCTCATGTTCACATAGGGGGGCTACGGTTTTCTACAAGTCTGAAACATGGGAATGCTCAGTGACTGCCCCGCACCCCATCTCCCACGCTTCTAGTCTTACCTGGTGCCAAAACCTATTGGTTCTTTCTCAAAAAGTCTTTCTAAATGAATACAAACATCAAAAGCTGCTACTAGAGGAGGCCCCCTTGGTTCTCTGGACACATTTCCTTCCTCGCAAGGTGGGCAAAACGATTAGCCCCAGTTTACAGAGAAGGAAACTGAGGCTCAGAGAGGTGAGTAGTCTTGCTCTGGGTTACACAGCTGGGAAGCACCAAAGAATGATGGCGACAGGACTTGAACCCAGTTGCATTGTGGCTCCAAAGCTCCTTTGACTGTGCCATAGACTGTACTGTCTCTCCATTTTCCCCAGCCCCCCACCTCATCCAAGCACCAGCCACTGTACATGTGCATTGCTGCACCACCCTCTGCACAGCAACTCCAATTCCTCCCACACACAGAGCCACAAGACACCAGCCACTAATACTTCTTTCTTTGCATTCCTGTCATTCTAGGATCCTCTGTATTGCCTAAGGATCATATTCCAAAGTCCTGACCCACTCTAAGCACACTCTTATCTCTGCCTTTACTTGGACAACTACTTGCTCTCATCCCATCCTCATAGACCAGGCTCATTCTGTGACCTTCTGCTGGAACACCTTTTACCCCCCTTCATCGCCTTCCCCAAACCGTCACTGATGACTCCAAAAAGATGTGAGCCCTCTCCCATGATACAATTCACTGCTCGAGTCTATGCTACTTATGTTACAATATTTTCAGACGATGTCGTATATCTGTCTTCTCTTCCCCAACAAATTACTTCTCCTGTGCCCGACAGCACATGATGGCACAGAAGACGTGCCCAATAGTTTCTGAACTGTTTTGACTTGATTCTGTCATGCTAAAGGAGTTTCCTGCAAAGAAAAGGATTTATGGAAAAGGACATGAACTGTCAGAAAGTACTTAGTTTTCTCACAGCCATGCCAGCCTCTCAACCACAAACAGAGCTGGCTTTTCAGAGGGCTGAAGGTACTGAACCAATTGGGTGTGATTGTGCCCTTAAGTCAAACCGTCCAGTCTTCTCTGTGGCAGCCTGAACCAAAGACCTAGAACAAGCAGGAGTGATGAGAACTTTATTACTGGATGTCATCGCCTACATGGGACTGCTTTGCCAGCAAAGAGGCAACTTCTCCAGCCACTTTGCAAATGACCGAGTTATGGGTTTACTCAATGTTTCACGCTGCCAGGCTCAACATTTCTGTTTACTTCTCTCATTACCCTTGGCATGCTTATTACACTGGGGCAGGCAGAACTCTCCCAGACTCACATCTCCCGTGAGGCTCTGAGAACATCCCATGCTTTGACATTCAGATCTTCCTTGGTTCATAGGACTCTCTCCCCTTGCCCCCATCCACACATCCGGACCAGTGCTGGGGTCTCAAGGCTGTTTCCACATCTTGGTTCTTGTTTTCAAACCATATCCTAGCGAAAGATTGTCATTTAGGGAAACAATTCTGTCAGGAAGTCATTTTGGGCAAAACTCAAATGCACGGCGGTACTCCACACAAATAACAAACAGCCTGCAAAGGCCTTCAGTGGGACTCCAAGAACTGCCATTTGGAAGGGAGGTCAGGAAGTGGAGCATAAACAGCTGGTGTTCCAAAGGATTGGCCTAGGGGCTGTGTGCAGATGTGAGAAGCCATGGACTCTCTGGCCTGGCCTCTTGAGGACCTTCATTTTATTTTATTTTTTTCTCAGGGCTGATTTTTGGCTTCCAGGTCCTGGAGTCATCCAGACCTCAATTAACACTGAAAATGCTACTCAGACAGCTTGACTGTTAATCAAGCTGATGAACCATTTTTCACTGACTGCTTCTAGCATTTATTTTTTTAATTAGCCAAAGTGCTAATTTGCTTTGCATTTCTTGGCCTAATTGGCACTAGGAGGTCTTTGAATCTTAGGATAGTTCTTTTTGACACTTGCTTTCCAATTCACACCGGCTCCTTAGGCATTTTGCAGGAATGGATTAGCTGGGTATAATAGTCCCACACCTTTCTTTCCTGAAACTAGTGAGAAAACAAGCACTTTGGCTCCTCGAGTGTCACAAAATGGAGATGATGTTAATAAGAGCAGATTCTTCTCAAACACCTCTTGTTAAAAGGACTTGGCATGTTTTTACAGCTATTAACTACTCAAGTCTCCTAACACACCTGCATCCTCAATAACAGCCATCTAGATAGCTCTCTCTGGATGAAATGTAGCCCAGCTAGAGTTAAATTCCCATGAGGAAGCTATAATTGCTGGAGCTGGAAGTTGATGGACAAGATTTGGTTACCAGCCAAAATTTTGCTAACGCTGTGACAGGATGTTCATTGGAGGGCCCATTGGATCAAGACCTCCCTTTTTCCCTTGGAAAGATGATGCTTCTGGGCTTGTGTTTCTATGGTCTATAAAGTGTCTTCACTTTATCCACTGGCTGGTTTACAGTGCAAGAACAGGATGCACTAATGGCTGAGTGAGGAGGCCAATCAACACAAAAAGCAGACAGAAGGGACAGGCAAAGGCTAAGTGAACTCATTGACTTGGCTACTAAACTTCCCCCAGATGTCATTTAAGAGAATTGGGAGTTCTACCACACCACTGCTGCCACCAGCCTAGGCAAAAAAAAAAAAAAAAAGGAGGTGGCAGGGCCCCAAGACCTAAATCAATGAAAAATAAAGTCAGCCACAAGTATAAGGAGGAAGAAGTGACCAGTGACAGGGCTGTGGTGGGGAAAAGCAGAGCAGATATCACTAAAGGACAGCATACACACATGACATGGCCTCAGTTCCAATTCCCGTCATTCAGTATAATGGTACCTTCAGAATTTTCCAGCCCACCTTACTTCCCACCTAAAGGAGTATTCCCTGTCACGTCCTTCTACAAAATGGCCAGGTTTAAGCAGCTCAGCATGAAGTGGATTACAAGGATGCTGGTTCCAGGGGAGTTGCTGCATTTACTTATTTGTTCAATTGATTGATTGATTATTTTTACCTCGTCTCTCTCTCTCTCTCCCATTAAAATCTCAATTTACTGGATAACTGACCTCAGTAATTCCTTCAATGCCCTTGTGTGATCCTTTTTTGCCCCTGATCATGTATCTGCACCTCCCATTCTCCACAATGCCTAATCCAAGCCTGACCTCTGTTCGAGTCGCCAGCCCCACCTCTGCCTCACTCCCTCTTAGCAGGTGCCTAGCAGATGTCGTTACAGAGAAAAAAAGAGATGATATCAAGTGTGCACTGTTAATTTCCTTCCTACTGTCTCCAAACGTATTTATATGCCTGTGTTTCCAAACCTATCCCTTTTTCATTTCCCCCCAGTGTCAGCAAGAGGTGTCTCATCTCATCTCCAGTGTCTTGATGCTAATCCCTCTCCCCTTCTGGGACCTTGCTAGATCACTCGTCAAGTCTACCTTCTGTGTCCAACCTTTGCTCTCTGCTTGGTTTCCCCCAGCCTATAATTATGCTTAAGTCTCAATTTGGGGGAGGACCTCTTCTGCTTGCCCTTAAAATGTGGGGTACCACAAGTTTCTGTAGATGTAATTAACAGGCACAATCAGTTGACTTTAAATAAAGGTAGTTACTCTTAAAAATGTGGGTGGGCCCCACCCAATCAGTTGAAAGTCTTAAGAGCAAACACTGAGGTTTCCCAGAGAAAAAAAGTTGAGTTTTCAGCCTGCCAGCATGCTCTACAGATTTCAGACATGCCAGCCTCCACAGTCATGTGATGCAATAAGCAATTCCTTAAGATAAATCTATTCATATATATATTTGGTTTGTGTGTTTGTTTGTTTCCCTGGAGAATGCTGACTGATACATGCCACTCAGCATACCAAATATTCCTCAGGTAATATCCACAGCTCTCTCTTCTCATTTTCTAATAATCTTTAAGGCCATATTTCCAAATGCCTCCTGGTGATAGCTCCACCTAGATTCCCAAAGGCTCTTCAAACTCAGCATGTTCAAACTGAAGACAGCTTTCCCATCCCCTAATCTCACCTGTTTCTTCACTTGCTTTCCCTCTTTCAGTTGATGACACCAGTATCAACCTCTTCACATGCCCCCAAAACCTTGGAGTCACCTTTGATACTTACCTGCCTTTCCACATTTCACTGAACACCTAGATTTGTTCATCCAGATTCCTTAATATCTACATCTGGTCATTTTGCTTTCTCTCCACATTTTGCTAGTCATGAAGTCACATCAATTCTACCTGCTTAACAACTATAGTAGCATTGTTCTTTACTTACTTTTTAATTGCAGTATTTCAACAGTCACCGAACTGGTCTTCTTTTTCTAAAAAGAATATATTTTTATTGACAAATCTTCCCACACATAGAGTCCATATATAGTGTACTGTCAATGGCTCACAATATCATCACGTAGTTGGGTATTCATCACATGATCTTTTTTTTTTTAGAACATTTGCATCATTCCAGAGAAAGAAATAAGAAGAAAAAAGAAAAAACTCATACATACCATACCCCTCCCTTTTTTGCCCACTAGTATTTCCAACTACTCAATTTATTCTACCCCTTGTCCCGCCCCCCATTATTTATTTTTTATCCATTTTTTTCTCATCTGTCCATATCCTGGAGAAAAGGAGCAACAGACACAAGGTTTTCACAATCACATGGTCTCATTGTAAACTAACTGGTCTTCTTGCTTCCAGTCTAGGCCCCTCCAGTCTCTGCTCCACAGTGTACCCAGAGAAGCCCACTCCTTCCTCTGGATTAACTAGCATGTTAGCTTCCTTTTACTATAAGTCACTACTTATAATTGTACCTACTAGATATTGTAATCATCTGTCTACATGCCACTGAGTCTACTACTAGGTTTTGAGCTCCTTGAGGGCAGACTCACCCCTTAATACAGCTCACGTTCAATTCAGGATAAATTCGTGCATGTGAGTCTGTTTGGTTACAGGTGATAAAGGAGAACAAAAGACACTGACAGAATGGCTAAAATTTTAAAAGACAGACATACTAAGTGTTGGAACAACTTTTCTCTTATACTATTAGGAGGAGCATAAATTGGTACAAAGTCTTTATAAAACTATTTTGGCAATGTCTACTAAAACTATAACACACATGCATGCACACATACATACACACATGCATTTCCTATGAACCAACAATTCACTCCTAGGTATATTCCCAAAAGAAATGTATACATGTGTGCCATACAAGAATGCTCATGTGCCACTATTCATAATAGCTCCTGTGCCAGTTTGAGAGGATTATGTGCCCTGGAAAAGCCATCTTTTGCTCCTGATCCAATCTCGTGGGAGCAACCATTTCTTTTAATTCCTTTTCAATAATGTAGGTTGGAAACTTTAATTAGATTATCTCCATGGAGATGTGACACACCTAATTGTGGGTATTAACCTTTGATCAGATGGAGATGTGACTCCACCCATTCCAGGTGGGTCTTGATTAGTTTACTGGAATCCTTTAAAAGAGGAAACATTTTGGAGAGCATTTCTTTTAGAGCCATGAGAACCAGGAGAGCTCACACAGCCAAAGACCTTTGGAGATGAAGGAATACACCTCCAGGGGAGCTTCATGAAACAAAAAACCGGGAGAGAAAGTTAGCAGACTTCGCCATGTGCCTTTCCAGCTGAGAAAGAAACCCTGAACTTCATCAGCCTTTCTTGAGTGAAGGTACCCTCTTGGTGGAGCCTTGATTTGGACATTTCTATAGACTCACTTTTTTTTTTCTCATTTTTTTTTATTAATTAACGGAAAAAAAGAAATTAACCCAACATTTAGAAATCATACCATTCTACATATGCAAACAGTAATTCTTAACATCATCACATAGATGCATGATCATTGTTTCTTAGTACATTTGCGTCGGTTTAGAAGAACTAGCAACACAACAGAAAAAGATATAGAATGTTAATATAGAGAAAAGAAATAAAAGTAATAATAATAGTAAAAAAAAAAACCTATAGCTCAGATGCAGCTTCATTCAGTGTTTTAACATGATTACTTTACAATTAGGTATTATTATGCTGTCCATTTTTGAGTTTTTGTATCTAGTCCTGTTGCACAGTCTGTATCCCTTCAGCTCCAATTACCCATTATCTTACCCTGTTTCTAACTCCTGCTGAACTCTGTTACCAATGACATATTCCAAGTTTATTCTCGAATGTCGGTTCACATCAGTGGGACCATACAGTATTTGTCCTTTAGTTTTTGGCTAGTCTCACTCAGCATAATGTTCTCTAGGTCCATCCATGTTATTACATGCTTCATAAGTTTATCATGTCTTAAAGCTGCATAATATTCCATCGTATGTATATACCACAGTTTGTTTAGCCACTCTTCAGCTGATGGACATTTTGGCTGTTTCCATCTCTTTGCAATTGTAAATAATGCTGCTATAAACATTGGTGTGCAAATGTCCGTTTGTGTCTTTGCCCTTAACTCCTTTGAGTAGATACCTAGCAATGGTATTGCTGGGTTGTATGGCAATTCTATATTCAGCTTTTTGAGGAACCACCAAACTGCCTTCCACAGTGGTTTCTATAGACTCACTTTAATGTGGATATTTTCACAGTCATAGAACTGTAAACTAGCAACTTAATGAATCCCCCCTTTTAAACGCCGTTTCATTTCTGGTATATTGCATTCCTGCAGCTAACAAACCAGAACAGTCCCAAACTGGGAAAGACCCAAATGTCCATTAACAACTGAAAGAATACGATACAACATTGAGAGGGAATGAACTACTTCTATAAAAGCAACGTGGGTAAATAACACAAATATAATGTTGAATGAAAGAAGTCAGGCATAAAATAATATATACCACAGGATTCCATTCATATGAAGTTGAAATCCAGGTCAAATGAATTAATGGTGCTAAATGTCAGGTGAGTGACTGCCTTTGGAGGGGAATAAGTGGAGCAACAAGAGGGCTTCTGGGATGCTGATGATGTCCTTTTCTTGATCTGGGTAATAGCTGTGCTCAGATTGGAAAAATTCGGTAAGCTGACATTTACGATTAGTATACTTTTTGTGTTTATGTTGTACTTTAACAAAAAATTAAAAAATTTTTTTAAACATGCTTGAACAATATTGACCATCCTTTCTGCCTTTAAGAGTTCCTCTGGTTTAGAAAATGTCATTAGGTATTCCACTACTGAATTATTCCTTGACATTCTTTCCTCCATTTCATAATTATTCCTCTAATTTCTTGCATTGCCTATTGCTGTCCTCCAAACTGGTCTCTCTGCTTCTGACCTGCCAATCTCTCTCACTACTCAGCTCATTCTCCATACCAAAGCCCACATCTGATCACATCCCACTCCGTACCCAGAATCCTTTAGTTGTCCCCCTTTACAGAACAGAAGCCACCAAGATGTAGCAACTGGGAAGCCTGAGAGAGGGAGAAGTCAGTGAGGACACTTTGCAGCTGCATGACCTAAGGGGATGGTGGTGTCCTGAGCACAAATATGAAGGCAGGGGGATGAATGAACCCTGGAAGGAAATCATGAGTTCCGATTGGAACATACCGAGTTCGAGGTTGATGACAAACAAAATTGGGTGGAGGATTCAGGTCTAAACGTGCAATCAGAGATTCAGTACACTGGGACCAAATGGATAGGTAGGGAAGAAGAGTGAATACCTCTGGTCAAACCTACCCAAAGGGAGATTGATTGTGAAGAACAGGAGGTGAATTCACATCAGGTAATATGACTCTGAAATAAAGTATCCCTGGCTATGATCGATGGCACCTGAAAAGTCCAAGTCAGTGCAGCAAATATAAGCTGTGGTCAACTAACTTAGTGCCCCCCACCCCCACCTCCTCCATGTCCACTTAGCATTAAGGCAGGACCTGCAGCTGGATGGCCACCCAGGAGCTGCCGTGAGTCCTAGTGTCCTGCAGAACTATTTGTGTGGCCTGCCCAGTCCACCGCAGACTCCAGGGCTGGGACTTCCTCCCATCAAAGTCACTAATAGCCAGGAATCAGCAGAAGAAACCACAGCTCAATCCCAAACCCTCAGGTACTCCCCAGGTATTTAGGGCTGGAAAAAAAGTCACTGTTCCCAAAATTATTACACTAGCAAGGGCAGGGTCCTGAGGCCTTTAATGGAAATCACCCTCAAAAGTATACCACCTCCCAGCACCATCTTATTTTGGATCAAAGCTGTCATTTTTCAATCTGTCTTCAGTAAGCTCTCCAACCACTTATTCTTACAACCCAGAATAGCTTATGTTCAGTGTTCACTATATATTGCTAAATTAGGGGTGGGGGAGCAAGTCACACTATATTATCTATAGTAAAATCTTTTTTTGGTATAAGTAGTATATACTTCAATGTTTATATAAGCACATTGGACATATAGATGATAGATAGATAGATAGATAGATAGATAGATAGATAGATAGATAGATAGATAGATAGATTGATTGAAAGGGGGAGGAAATACACCAAGAGGTTGATGGCAATTATATTTTAGAAATGAGAGTATGAGTAGTTTTACTTTGTTCTTTGTGGTTTTCCATGTTGTATAATTCTTAAATGGATATGTATTTATTTTGTAACAAGACGGAAATCTCTCCTTTCCTTTTATATGCAACAATTGAAAAGAGCTTCTATTACCGTTCTGATGATAACTAAAAATTCTGGGAAGAAAGAGAAAGAAAGACAAATATGACAGAAAGAGAGCGAGGAAGGAAAGAAGGAAGGAAGGAAGGAAGGAAGCAAGGAAGGCAGGCAGGAAGGAAGGAAGGAAGGAAGACTGGAGATTCTGGAAAGTGGACAGAAAATATCCAGGCATATTTTGGATAGGAGCTGAAACTAGGAAGAAAAGACTAGCATGGGTTGAGTTTCCATTTTCACAGATTTCATCAGGGAGCAAACTGCTATTACAGCATGCACAAGTCAACTACAACCCCAATAGAAAACCTGCCATCATTCTGGCCCAAAGAACCAGATGTCAGAACCTGGAGTAGCCAGAGTCACTGGAAAATGAGGGGGAATCCTGGAAAGGAGAGAGGAAGTAAAAGAAAGCCCCATATTCTCTGCATAAACTCTGCCAAAGCCTCTGGAAGATCCATGGACCTTATAGCTACAGTTTGAACTAATTGAGATGAGACAGAGTGTGCAATTTGAGAGTAACCAAGTTAATTGCATGCTAAAACGAAAACATCAACATTTTTTGGACAAATATACTAACAACCAAGTCTCCACAACCTAATAATCACAATGTCCAGAATACAATCCAAAATCATTCCAATATAAAGAACAGGAAAAGATAATCAGTGGAGGCCAACCCTGAGATAACCTAGATGCTGAAATTATCAGATAATGACAATACTGGCAGCTATTGCAACTCTGGTCAATGAGGCAAAGGAAAATATGCTTGTAATAAATGAAAAAAAAAGATGGGAAATCTTAGCAGAGGAAGTAGAAATTATAAAAAATTCTAGAACTTAAAAATACAACATCTGGGGATGCCTTAGTTTTCCAAAGTTGCTATCACAAATACCACAAACTGGTTTGGGCTTAACAACAAGAATTTCTTGCCTCATAGTTCTGATGCTAAAAGAGATTCAAAATCAAGATATCAACAAGGCTTGCTTTCTCCTTAAACTCTGTAGCATTCTGCTGCTAGCTCCTGTCAATACTTGGGGTTCTAGCTTTTATCTCTGCTTCTTATCACATGGCTATATCATCTCTTTTCTGGCTACTGTGATGTCCAGAATTTCTTTATAAAGTCTCCAGTAATCCATATTGAGTCCCACCCTGTTTCACTTAACCACACCCTAACAAAAAACAACGTTTTCAAAAGGTCTCATCAACAATGGTTTCATACCCACAGGGACTTGGATTAAGATTAAAAATATGTGTTTGCTGGGGTACGTTATAAGAAAAATTCTCCAATCAAAAAGAGATGAAAAAAACGGGACAAATAAAATGAGCAGGGGAACAATGATATTGTGAAACAATATCAAAAGATCTAACATACAGTTATTATAGTCCCAGAAGGAGAGAGGAGAGCTGGAAAACATATTTTTACATACATAATGCCAGAAACTCCCAAAATTTGATGAAAACATAAATTTAAAAATACAAAAAGCTCAGTGAACCCCAAACAAGACAAATGTGAAGAAAATCATGCCCCTTATATCATAATCAAGTGAATAAAGACTGAGGACAAAAAGTAAATCTTAAAAGCACCCCCAAAACCCAAAACATTATATACAAGGGAACAATGATTTCAACGACCTTGGGGTCCTTATCAGAAACTATGATGGCCAATGGAACTACATCTTTAATGTGCTGCTGAAAGAAAAGTGGTCAACCTGGAATTCTATATCCAGTGAAATTATCCTTTCAGAAGAAAGATGACCCTGGCAACGTGGGATCAACAATGACTTCCTGACCAAAAATGGGAAACGAAATATAACAAAATGAGTTATCAGTGGCTGAGAGAATTCAAATAGAGTTGAAAGGCTACTCTGGAGGTCACTCTAGATTCAGTTAGACATTACTACATATTATAACTTGCCAAACCCCAACCAAAACCACTCTAGCCAATCCTGAAGAACACCTAGGGCAATATATAAGATTCTACAAAAGTTCCATGCACTAGGGTAACTTTCCAGAAACCTACAATCTTCAGATGGGTCCCTGGACCAGTAAGTCCGGAAATGCAGAGGGGATAGCCCTTCCAGAACCTCAACTAGTTCCATCCCCCCACCTCATATTATCGACAGCCCCTTCCAACAAGAAAAAGTTAGAATGGGCATAGCCCAAATACCCCTAAAGAGTGGGAGAAAGATCAAAAGTGATAGTGGAGTTATACAGAGAAGGTAGGGTTTAACAAATGAGTATGACCGTAGAATCATTATATTAATATTTCTTTTAGACTCCAGTGTCATGGAGCAGCAAGAAGGAATAACCTAAAATTATGGCACTGTAACTCATGCTAAACTCTGAAATCTGTTCTATAACTAATTGTTATAATGTACTTTGGAATTTATGCTTTTTTGTATATATGCTATATTTCACAAAAAATGTTCAAAAATGAAAAAAAGAAGAAGAAAGGTGAAACAAAGGCATTTTCAGGTAAAAGAAAACTAAGAGAATTCATTAGCAGTAGGCCTCCTCTGTAAGAAATAGGAAGTTGTTTAGACAGAAGGGAAATAAGATCAAAGGGAACCTCAGATATTCAGGCAGAATGACGATCAGCAATGGCACCCAAATACAAACTAAATAGTCAGAAAAGATTTACTTAGTTAAATGTCTAGATATAAAATACCAGAAGTGGAGGGTGCAAGGGTAGTTCAGTGGTAGGATTCTTGCCTGCCATGCAGGAGACCCAGGTTCAATTCCCAGCCCATGCACTTCCCCCAAAAACAAACAAGCAAACAAACAAAAAATTCAACAAATCATCCTTCAGTAAGGGGATACTCATATGGAAAAAGAATGAAATATGGCCCCTGCCATACAACATACAAAAAAAAATTACTGGAAGTGGTCTGTAATGGGTTGAATAATGGTTCCCCCAAATTCATGTCCACCCAGCACCTCAGAAATGTGTCCTCATTTGGAAATAGAACGTTTACAGATGTAATTAGTTAAGGATCTCATGATGAAATCATCCTGGATTTAAGGTGGGTCCTAAATGCAATGACTGATCTCTTTATAAGAAGAGGAGAGGACACAGAAAGACAGACAGAGAAGGTCATGTGAAGATGGTTGGAGTGATGCCACCACAGGTCCAGGATTGACAGGAGCCACCAGAAGCTGGCAAAAACAAGGAAGGATCTTCCTTGGAGCTTTCAGAGGGAATATGGCCCTGCCTACCTTTATTTTGGACCTCTAGCCTGCAGAACTGGGAGAGAATAAAATTTCTGTTGTTTTAAGCCACTATGTTTGTAGGTACTTGTTATGGCAGCCCTTGGAATCTAAGACTAAAGAATTTAAAGAAGGTATCTTTGCCAGTTTGAATCTGTGACATACCTAGCAAAGCCATATATTTAATCCTCATTCAATATTGCTGGGTGGGAGCTTTCTGATTGTTTCCATGGAGATGTAACCCACCCAACTGTGGGTGGTAATTTTTGATTAAATGGTTTCCATGGAGATGTGCCTCCACCCATTCAAGGTGGGGTTGCTTACTAAAGCCCTTTAACAGTGAACCATTTTGGAAAAAACTTTAGAGCCACGAGGGCCACTAGAATGATCAGAGCCAAAAGAATGGACAGAGCCCTAGAGAAGCCGTTGAAGAGAAAGTTAGAAATCACATGTGCCTTTACAGCTGAGAGAGAAACCCTGAATGTCATCGGCCTTCTTGAACCATGGTATATTTTACTGGATGCCTTAGTTTGGACATTTTTATAGCCTTGCTTTAATTTGGAATTTTCAAGGCCTTAGAACTGAGAATTTGTGACCTAATAAATTTGCCTTTTTAAAAGCCATTCCGTTTCTGGTGTATTGCATTCTGGCAGCTTGCAAACTAAAACAGTATCAGAAGAATTTATTTAAAAGATGGAGCTCATGCGATATAAGGAAAACCACGAGCAGTTTCCTATTAAAGAAGACATGGTAAGAATCTCCCCTTTCTTCTTCACCATAAATGTTGGAAGGCTTTAACCAGCGTAGCTGAGGGAGGTCTCCTGGAGCCGATCCAGAATTGCTGTTTTTGTGTGTGTCTCACACCATCTGGTCTGTACTTCTCTCTTCATGGTCATTTTTTTTTTTTACTAAATATTAAATTTTGCTCTTGCCCTTGGTCGTATGGAGTACACATGTACCCTGGATCCCATAAACTTCTCAAAGTGTGAATTGCTCACATTAAATGTGCTCATTCAATTCGACTGAGCTCTAATGGAAGAAATAAAAGCAATGATGAGATAATATTTGAAAACAATTACAAAAACAAGTTTAAAACACAATGACAGCAGAATTACACCACTATATAAGTTATACAGAAAAAGTCAGTTTTAACAAATGAGTATGACTGTTGAATAATTATATTGAAAATTCTCTTAGTCTCCAGTGTCTTAGAGGAGCTAGAAGTAAGAATCTAAAATTTTCGAACTGTAACCCATACCAAACTCTGAAATCTGTTCTACAACTCATTGCTGTGCTGTACTTTAAAATGCATTACTTTTTTGTATATGTTATTTTTCACAAAAAAAGAAAAAAAGTCGATTATGATGATAAATGCACAGCTATATGATGATACTGTGAACCACTGATTGCGCACTTTGGATGATTACATGGTTTGTGAATAGATAATACATATCAATAAAAAGTAATTTTTAAAAATGTCACCACTGTACAATATTTACTGCCAATTTAATCTTGCTGAGAAGCAAAAGTCATCAAGAACTAAAACAAAGGCTTGTTTCCACTCTGGGAAATTTGGAATAGTGAACAAACTAACAAATCCTCTCACCTTGGCTGCTGACATGCCATACAGATTGAGAAAAGACCCAGACACTTCTGAGCCACGTGAACCCTGGCCATGGCCTTATAAAAAAGGGTTAACTTCGCCAAATCTCACCTAGGTTGCTTTGGTAAGGTTAGGTTGAGACATTGTCATTTGAAGAGGTACATCGTGGACTGTGGTCAGTGAGCAGACACAGCTAAATGCTGCTAAAAAGAAGCCTGGAGCTGCCACATTGATGTGGGACAACTGCTACAAAGTTCTGAGGTAGGGAAACCTCCCAGAGCACTGTGTCATTGTGAAGGCCAAATTCTTCAGCAGGGGATAGCTGAGGAGAAGATTAAGGGGATGGGAGTAGCCTGTGTCCTGGTGGCTTGAAGCCACAGGAAGGGAGGTTTATTGAATGCTAACAAATGCAAAACAAGCAAACAAACAAAAGATACAAAAAAACTAACATGAAGCCCTGTGCATGAAGGTGTTCAACTCAGTATTCTTCAGAAAAGCATGAGGCTGAAGACCGTGATTTCCAATTCAGAGAGGAATGATTAAGCCAATGATAGTCCATTAATGGACTGGAAAACTAGGAAATTATTACAATAAATTATGCAAAAAATAAATAGCAAGTAAAAATGTGTTATTCTGATACCCAGTAACAGAAGCTAACTACAAAATTACGCAGTTACTATGCTGGTGACTATGGACATATGAGTTTTAATTCAGTTTAGAAACTCTATTGAGCACCTGCTACATACCAGGTTTATAGTATATGTATAGGAAATACAAAGGTGAAAAGACATGATCCCTTGCTATCAAGGAAGTTCAGTCTAGGTGGAACATCATGATATAATTAGCTGTGTGTTATAATCCATAAAATGCTCCTAGAAGATGGAAGGAACATAAAGTCTGGTGAAGAAATAAGAGAAAACTTTACAAGGGGGCTAAAATGCGTGTGGTCAGTAATGAAAAAGAATATGAAGAAATCAATTGCATAAAGGTGGTGAGATAAGAAGTCATTTACTTTTGCTCTAATTTCTTCTAATGTCAAATGTTTTATATTAAAAATAATCCAAGGCATAAAAATGCAACCTTCCATATTGGGCCTCTTGGGAAAACGCTACAAGAAATAAACCACAAGCATATCATTAAAATAATGGAGAATAAATAATGCTCTCTGCACATCCTCCTCACACACAGCCCCATTCTCAGGGGCTGGCCAGGCAGATGGCACTGACTTACCTCCTTGCCCCAGGATTGATATTGATTTTCAGCAGTCTTCTTCTACTTTTTTTTTTTTTCCTGAAGCTTGGAAGTGGCCATGACAGCAGAACTCATCAGAATCCCACGAGGGAAAGATATGCCCCTGTTCTAATCCTCAGAATCAGTTAATGTGACTTTATTTGGAAAAGTGTGTTTTTTCTAGACATAATTAAATTCAGGATCCCAAGATGAGATCTTCCTGGATTTAGGGTCCACTGGCAGGTGTCCTTCTAAAGGAAAGTCCCAGAGAGATTTGGGACACAGTCTCACAAGAGAGAAGATCATGGGAAGACAGTGGCAGAAATTGGAGTCAGACAGCGCCAAGCCAAGTAACAGCTAGAGCCACCAGAAACTGGAAGAGTCAAGGAAGGATTCTCCCCTAGAGCTTTCTGAGGGAGCTTGGCCCTTCCAATGGCTTAATTTTGCACATTGAGCCTGTGTGACTATGAGGCATTACATTTCTGTTGTTTGAAGTCACACGGTTTGTGGCAGCCATAGCAAACTAGCAGAGCTACCATGGCCTCAGATCCTTCCAGGTTGTAGGCTGGATGGCCTTTGGAACTTGGTTAGAAACAAGGACTTCCCTGGGTATTTTTTTTCCAGTTTTTTTAAAAAAATATTTTTATTGAGATATCTTCACATACCATACAGTTCATTCAAAGTAAACAATCAGTGGCTCACAATATCATCACATGGTTGTGTATTCATCACCATGATCATTTTTAAGAACATCTGCATCACTCCAGAAAAAGAAATACAGAGAAAAAAGAAAATATAAAACATACATCCCATATCCCTTACCCCTCCCTCTCACTGACCACTAGTATTTCCATCTACCCAATTTTTTTTACCCCTTATCATCACCTTATTATTTATTTATTTTTTTGTCTTATTTTTTTACTCATCTGACCATACCCTGGATAAAAGAAGCATCAGACACAAGGTTTTCACAATCACACAGTCACATCATAAAGCTATATTGTTAACACAGTTGTCTTCAAGAATCAAGGCTACTGGAACACAGCTCAACAGTTTCAGGTACTTCCCTCTAGCCACTACAATATACCATAAACTAAAAAGAGAAATCTATATAATGCATAAGAATAGCCTCCAGGATAACCTCTCAACTCTGAAATCTCTCAGCCACTGTAACTTGATTTTGTCTCATTTCTCTCTTTCTCCTTTTGGCCAAGAAGGTTTTCTCATTCACTTGATGCCAAGGCCCAGCTCATCCCCAGGAATCATGTCCCACACTGCCAGGGAGATTTACACCCCTGGGAGCCATGTCCCACGTAGGAGTTTGGGGAGGGCAGTGAATTCACCTGCCAAGTTGACAGAGAGAGAAGTCCTGGGTATCTGTAAGCCCAACGTAGGAGTCAGAGACATGTGCAGGGGTAAGGCAGCACCAGTGTCATGAAAGGACCCACAAAAGCCTGGACCCATGTAGAGCTGGATTCAAATTGTGTTGCTGCCATTTATAGGCTAGGTGGACTCAAGAACCTCACTAAACCTTAAACAAGGCTATTTACTCTTCTAAGCAATGAGGACATTTCCAAACTTTAGGAAGAGTTGACATCATGTAGGGAAAGGGCCTGGCCCACCGTGATAAATGATGATCATTGTCTCTTCTCTCCTTTGAAAGCTCTGTAAGCTTCCTTCAATGCCATCCAGCCTTGGCATGCCCTGACTCGAGCTGGAATATCATTATTTTATTTTTTTTTTCCATTAAACACACCAACATACAAACACAAACATTCTTACCATATGATCATTCCGTTCTTGTTATATAATCAATAACTCACAATATCATCACATAGTTGTATATTCATCATCATGATCATTCCTTAGAACATCTGCATCAATTCAGAAAAATAAAAAGAAAACAGATAAAAATTCATACATACCATACCCTTTACCCCTTCCTTTCATTGATCACTAGCATTCCAATCTACTAAATTTATTTTAACATTTGTTCCCCCTATTATTTATTTATTTTCAACCCATATGTTTTACTCATCTGTCAATAAGGTAGATAAAAGGAGCATCAGACACAAGGTTTTCACAATCACACAGTCACGTTGTGAAAGCTATATCATTATATAATCATCTTCAAGAAACATGGCTCCTGGAACACAGCTCTACATTTTTAGGCAGTTCCCTCCAGTCTCTCGATTATGCCTTAACTAAACAGCTGATATCTCCTTAATGTGTAAGAATAACCTCCAGGATAACTGCTTGACTCTGTTTGAGATGTCTCAGCCATTGACACTTTATTTTGTCTAATTTTGCTCTTCCCTCTTTTGGTTAAGAAGGTTTTCTCAATCCCTTGGTGCTGAGTCCCAGCTCATTCTAGGATTTCTGTCCCATGTTGCCAGGAAGGTCCACACCCCTGGGAGTCATGACCCACATAGACAGGGGGAGGGCAGTGAGTTTGCTTCTCATGTTGGCTGAGAGAGAGAGGCCACATCTGAGCAACAAAAGGGAGCCAGAATATCTTAATCCGTTTCTTCCAGCAAGTGTAGTGAACACCCAGTTCCTGTCTCGGTATTCTGCACTCCTCATCCCCAGATTCCAAAATTCTGTTTCCCCTGAATGGCCCAATTCATGCTCCCCTGCACCAGGAAGTTTTCTAGCAGTGCCCAGCCAGTGATTCTCTCTCTCTCTCTTGTGAACCCTCAAAGCCTTTGACTCCTTTGACTCTTAATGAGCACCACCTTGCATTGCTTCTCTTCCTCTCTGTGCAGCCAGTTCCCAGCATGCCATCAGACAGTCTTTGGGAATTGGAAACCATTTCCCACAGAAACAATGCTGTGGATGGTGGTTAGCGTAGCAAAGAGAGTGTTCAATAGTCTATTGGGCTCTGAGCTTCTGGAAAGCAGGTCCCACATATATTCCAAGTATTATAATTATGATCCATTATGCATAAGGAGAGGCAGCAAAAACGGTGCTCCTCTGTTCTGGCTGCTGCATCTTGCTAGCTGCCACCAGGGCTGAAAATCAGTCTAGCCTCAGTTTCCCATTCTGTCCAAGCAAATCTGGCTGTTTCCTGGGGTGGGGGAGACGGGGCTTTCTGGGATCCTGATTCACTGAGCTGGAAGGGGCTTCAGAGTCGTCAGGTCCAGTCTCCTGCTGCCAGACAGGCCCAAAACAAGACCTGGGACAAGTGGCTGAAGGTCTCAAGAGAGGGAGAGGCCACCGGCCCAGCCGAGCTCCTGGCCCGGGGTTGAACCAGCCTGACAAGCAGGGGGTGGTTCCCCAGACCGGACGGGGAAGGAGGGGGCCTATGTGTCCTTGTTCGTGGTCTTGTGATAGGGGTGACAGGCTGCAGAGGGACTGCAAGAAGGCCTGGCCTTGCCCACTTTGAGGCCAAAGTGAGCGCAGGTACCTTCCCAGTAACAGGCTGCCCTCTCAACTCCAGTCTGGTGAGGGAAGCTCAGGGATGCGAAATCTCTCCCGCTGCGGTTCACATCCGGGGCTCTTCCACTGGCCAATAGAGAGATGAGAAGCCCCTCAGACTTTCCCTGGGGCCTAACAAATGGGAATTGAGGCTTGTCCTTCAGAGAGCCCACCTCTGGGTTAACTCATTTTTTAACTCCTTAGTACCTGGCTCCTCAATCCTCAAACCTGCCACATCAACCTCACCTGGGATCCTGTTAGCAATGCAAAACCTCAGCCACCCCCCACCAGGCCTCTTCCTTTCAAATCTGCATTTTAAAAAGATCCCAGGGTGGCTTGTATGCGCATTAAAGTTTGTTAAGTGTTGTTAGTTGTAAAGGCAGAGGAGAAAGAAACCTAGATTTGGAATCTGAGGCCTTGGGAAAGCAATGGTGGCTCCCAGCTGCAGTCAGAGTTACAAAACTCCAAAGGCAAGGCAGGTGTGGCTAAAAGCCAAGTTCCCTGCAGCCCAGCCGGGCCTTTCCAAACACCCAAAAGTTCCTTTCCAGCTGGGGTGCACAAGGGACTAATGTGCGTGAGAAGAGGCTTCAGAAGCCAGGAACTGCCTGTATTGGTATACATCATATCTTCCCAATTAGACTGTAAGGTTTAAAGGCCAGGAATCATTGTGTGTGTGTTATGGGAGAAAAATGGCATGTGATTAATGAGCACAGGCTCTGAAGTAGGCAGACCTGGCTTATGGATCAAGCATTTCCACTAACTTGTTGTGTGGTCTTAGCCAGGCAGTTTCCCCGCCTGTATTACTACTAGGGGAGGGGGGGGGGCGGAATCAACATCCAAAATGGGCCCAGGGAATAATAATAGGCATCTAGGTTTTGCTTTTCCATGTGAATCTCCCCATGCCCCACTGTCTAGCCCCGGGGCCCCCACATTGTAACAAATATGCTCAATAAATACATGTTGGGTAATCATATTCGTGGGCTACATTTTAAAATAAATGACTCTGTTTGGTTTTTCTAAATGTCAAGGCAAACCTTGCTTTTTCTGGAGATTTTGGGGAGACAAAGGAAAGTATAATGAAAAATCCTAAAAGTTTGCTGTAATTACACCACCCAGGAGCATTAACAGGTTGAAGCTAACATTTTGGAGTATTTCCTTCTAGACTTATTTACAGACCGAGGGAACCAAAGCCATAATTAATGTTGCTTTATGCTTAAGTTTGATCTCTGAAGGAAATGGGTCCGCCAGATTTCCTTCCTCGCTGAGTGCTGAGTGTGGGGTTCCAGGTCTTGAAATCTGCCAAACTGAGACATTTCTCTGGTGCCAGCCCGTTTTCCGAATCTCTGAATGATCTGCTCTTCCCAAACCATGCTTTCGAAGATTCTGTGCCGAGGGGAAAGTGGTGAAATCAGAGGACATGTGAGTTGGTGACCAGTCAGACACAATCTATGTTTCAAATCCAACGATATTTTTTAGGGAAATAAATGCGGAGTTGAAATGAGGGGTTAGGAGGCAAATGCCTTTGAAACCTTAACTCTGGCTTTGTCTGCCACAAACCCTCTAAGCCCGGCAGTTTTTCCACTTTAATTGGGAAAGAATGAGGAGGCACTTGAAATTGAGCGCGAGCCATTCTTTCATTGATCTGGGCGAGACTAAAGCACGTTTAGGCAAACAGAAATCCTTGCAATCTCACAGTCAAGGTGCTGGTCCTGACTGGACTTGGCTCTCTGAAAGGCACACTGGGTTTTCACGTAGCTGAGGATTTAGAAAGCAGAACCCCCCACCCCCACCTCCCATTGCTCAGCAGCCTCCAGGGTCAGCCTATTCAGATTCAGGCTGGGGTGGCACCTCCCCACCCCCATCCCCATAAGAATTTGGGGATGTGAGCTACTCTTTAGTTTCTCTGCCCAGGCCTGACTCCCAGGCTCTTAAGATCCGGAATCAGCGCTGTTGCTTCTTCTTTTCTTTGTTCCGATCTGATTCTTCATTCTGGAGGTGCTAGGTTTGCAGACAGAAAGCCTGTTTTCGAATCCTCACTTCTGCTATTTATGATATGTAGGAGGCCTTAGCTGAGACACTAACCCTCCCTCAGTCTCCACTTATTAACAAATAAGGATAATAACAATAGTTCTCTCCTTGGGTTTTTAAAAAAATATTTATTTTGTATTGATATGTATTATATATTCACATAGCACGTAATCATCTAAAGTGTACAAGCACTGGTTCACAATAGCATTGTATGGCTGTGCACTTATCATCACAATTGGCTTTTTTTTCCTTTTTTGTGAAAAATAACATATATACAAAAAAACCAATGCATTTTGAAGCACATCGCAACAATTAGTTGTAGAACTGATTTCTGAGTTTGGTATGGGTTACAATTCCGCAATTGTAGGTTTTTCCTTCTAGCTGCTCTAAGATACTGGAGACTAAAAGAAATATCAATATAATGATTCAGCAATCATATTCATTTGTTAAAACCTACCTTCTCTGTATAACTCCACCATCTCTTTTGATCTTTTTCCAACTCTTTAGGGGTATTTCGGCTATTCCCATGCTAACTTTTTCATGTTGGAAGGGCTGTCAATAACATTGGATAGAGGGATGGAACTAGTTGATGTTCTGGAGAGGCTGGTCCCTTTGCATTTCAGGACTTATCTGGTCTAGGGACCCATCTGGAGGTTGTAGGTTTCTGTCTCCTTGATTATTTTTGTGAAGATTCATCGTGATAGCTTCCAAAATGTATCTGGGTGCAGGACAGGTGTTCAATAAATGAGAGTAGGAAGGGAGGATTCCCTCTCCCCATACCTGATGCCGAAGAGGCTGTCATTTCATCCTGATGTTGATTTCCTATCTGGCCCCCAGCTCTTTGTTTGCAATTGGTGCAAACGGCTGCTGCTAGATACATTTTTCCCACACCTGCAGCTGGGTCCACAAGGGGCTGGCCTCCACCAGTTAACTCTTCTCAAACTCATCTCCTAATCCTTCTGTCCTTTCTTTCTGCGGAGAACTTATTTCACTTCTTCCACTCCTCTATTCCTTCTTGAACATCATGATTGGAACAACCTCCCAGATTTTATGCACCAAGCGATCTTTTTAGGCTTGTTAAAAATCCAAGCAATCAAACAAGCAAAAATCAAGGGGAAAAAATTAAGTGTTACCCCCACTGGAAAAGAAAGCACAGTTACATTGAAAAAAAATGAAAATTTTTGAAAAAGATGATAGCCTGCGCTGGGAAAGGGTATAAGGAAACGACACTCTCATCCGCTGCAGGTGAAATCCTGTATTGTCTACCTTTTGGAAGGCAATTTGCCGACACTTATGGAATGATAAATACGTTCATACCCATTTAACCCATATTTCAATTTCTACAAAACTATTTTTAGGAAATAAGAAATCAGGGTTAAAAGGTCTTGTGCAAATACGTATTCGTTTTAGTGTCAGTTATAACAGAGAAACATTGGCAACCACCTATTAAAAGGCCAACAACAATGTTGCAAAAGAAGTGAGAGTGCATCCACTGTCAGTAATCTGCATTCACTGAAATTCCAATAACATGAAGTCTCTCAACATGGAAAAGTGTTTCTACATGAATTTACTCTCTCTCTCTCTATATATATATATACACACACACACATATACACACGCATTGCAAAAAGACTGGAAAAAAATAGCAAAATACCACCAGTGTCTGTGTTTTGGAGTTATAATTGTGAATAGGGAGGGTTTTTTAAAAAAAATCTTTTTTCTCCACTTTTCAAAGTTTCTGCAATGTGGTTGTATAACTTATAAATATATATAAATTATATATGTTACTTTTATAAATATATATCTGAAGCCTCCCGGGAATGAAGGAATTCCGAACAAGGAGTTCCCTTCCCAAAGAAGGACCACCACGCAGCAGCCCTCTTCCCATGCCACGTCGGTCCAACCACTACGAAACCAATCCCCAAAGGGACCCTATTTTTGGAGCTGCTAATTCCAAAGCCAGACCCTGGAAGTTGGGCAGGGTCTGAGCCCTTCCCGTGTGGGAAACACTTGCTAAATCTTGGACTTCCAAGGTGCAAGGGTAGTTCAGGGGTAGAATTCTCACTTTCCAAGTGGGAGACTCGGGTTCGATTCCCAGACCCTGCACCAAAAAAAAAAAGAAAGAAAGAAAGAAAGAAAAAACAATCTTGCACTTTCAACAAAACACCTGGAGGAGCAGAAAAGCCAGGCTAGGAGGGACTATGTCTTTAGGGCAGCCCCGTCACTGGTGACTACACGGGGAAGAAACAGCAGATCCTTTTGCCCTGACCTTGGCTCCGTCCGTCACTGCCTCAGGGAAGGGAAGTTCAAGTGGAAGAGAATACTGAGTGGATGTGCTCTTTAAGAGATGGGGAATCGGGGCAAATATTTCCCAGGAAGAAAGTTGTAGTGGCAATTTGAAAACTGAAAGAGGCAATTCAGGTGTGTGTGTCCTTGGTGTGTTTGGGAATTAGGGATTTTTCTAAATGGTGGACTGCATTTCGTAGACAAAGGAACTGGATTGGGGCCAGAGTGCTCGAAGGTTGGAAGAGACTTCAAGAGGAAGCCGGAAGAACTAAGTTTCCTGAGTGCTGCCTATACTATGTGCCAGGCGCGCGAAAAATCTCATCCCTTTTAACCTTCAGGGCAGCTCAGGCAGGAAGGTATTACTGTCCTTGATTTGCAGGGGAGGAAACTGATCATCCGAATAAACTGCCCAAGGTTGCCACTGCTGAGTGGCAAAGCCAGGAGGCAGATGTACAGCTGACTCCGGCCTTTATTTTGCAGATGAGGAAACCGAAAGCCAGGGAGGCAAAGTGATTACACCATGTCAAACAGCTCATCAAAGAGGGCCAGCCAAATCGTTTGGTCCCCAGCCCAGTGCATTGCCCACTCCCCCACTGGACCAGCTGCCTGCCCTAGCCAGGAGTCTCCTGCTCAGCCTGCAGCTTCTGGCCAGTTCCCCTCTTTGGGGAACTCCTGATTGGTTGAGAAGCCCAGGTTGCCGTCTGTTTGGGTTCTTTGCAATTTGAGACTTATTGTTATTAACATCACTATTATTTTATTTCGTTCGATTGTTCACTTCTGAATTTCCTCCCAGGTTGGGAGTATTTGTTGAAAAATATTATCTGTGAAATAAAGAACGTGTAACTGAATACATAAAAGCTGTTTGCCCTGGGGCTTTATGTTTGAAACTGAAGTCTGCACGACCATTGAGTGCATTATCTGGATGATATCTAATACCACCACTTTAGAGTGTGAGAATGAACCCTTTTCTTTAAAAGAAAAAAAAATCAGAAAAGAATATTGACCTTCCTAATGTTTCCCAGCACAAAGAAATCCATCTACTGTAGATTCCAAGACGGAGCAGACCAATATGTTGACACGCTGGGCTCAGATTTCATTCCTGAAAATCTGGAACCTCATGCTATATAAATAACATGATCTTTTCCTTCATTTGAATCAAGGGGGAAAACAATTGCTGGCAGATCTTAGGGTTTGCCCTCCCCCTAACTGTCCCCACAAGTCATGACTCGCATATTTTCATTTGAAGAGTTTTGAAATGGTCTGAAAATCATGAGGGAAAGAGAACCAAATCCTCCTGAGAAACAGAGTAACGGAAAGGAATGGTAAAAATAAATAAATAAAATAAAAAGAAAAGAAATGTCTTGCATAAATAATTTCATATTGAAATAATTAATGGAACTTGATAGTAAAATTTCCTGCGTGGCCCTGCCATATATAGAACATTGATAAATCTGTTCCCATTTTTTAATTAAATTAAATTAAATTTTTATTATGATTTTATTTCACATGGTCAGGCACCAGGAAATGAACCCGGGTCTCTGGCATGGCAGGCAAGAGAACTCTGCTTGCTGAGCCACTGTGGCCCTGTTCCCATTTTTTTAGAAGGACAAACTGGAATAGAGAAGGTGTGTGCCCAAAGTCATGGAAGGAAACTGGCTGCCTTGAACTTCTGGTCTCATTCTTACTCCTCGCCAGTCAGTATCATATTTTAGCCTTGGTAGAATGAATTTCTGCCTAAATCCATATCAATTCCTGGTAAAAGCAACTGTATTACCAAAGTTATTGGAATCCATTATAATTCCACATATGTTTATATGTCTTAGAGTAACATTAAATTCACTACTATTTAAATTACAGGCAAACTCTCTGCTATTTTTCTAGAATATTCAGAAAGTAGACAAGTTGAGGGTATGGACCATGCTTTCTTCTTTATATGTCCCAGAGTGCTTACCACTGTCCCTTGCTTCTGAGTCATTCATATAAATGGGTTAAATGAATGGAAATGTCCTATTTGATCAATTCCTTGGCTGCTACCTGCTGTACATTCTCACAGACAATGGAATGTAGTGTAGAGACTGAGGGAACTGGGTTGGAAGCTGAATGACCTTGAGTAAGTGGCTCTACCTCCTGTCTGTTGTCCTGGGAGCAGAAGCCCTCTGTAACTTTGCTGCCTTTTTCCATCCTCCCCTGTATACCTTTCAATGTGTTCCCACCGGCATTGGGATCAAGTCCAAACTCCTCAGAGGGCCCCCTGTGTCCCACCGCATTGCTCCACTCCAATCCACTTCCCACATTGTGCTGAAGCCACACCAAATTGTTTTCAGTCTCTGCTCCCCCCATCCAAAAGTAAACTATTGCATGTCTCCATCCCTCTTCCTTAAATCACTCTGCTTCCACACTTTCTTGGCTAGTGAACTTCTACTGCTCCTTTAGTTAGTTCTCATGGTCATCTCCTCCAGAAATCTTCCCTTATTACTGCAGTCAAAGTGGAACCTTCCCTGTTCAATGCTCCTACAGAACCCTGGAAATGTGGCACTTATCACACTGGGTTGAAGTGAATGAATCACTTAGATGTTTGTGTCCCTGTGTGATGATTGGGTTCTAGTGTCAACTTGGCCAGGTGATGGTGCCCAGTTGTCTGGTCAGGCAAGTACTGGCGTAGCCGTTACTGCAAGGACATTTCCTGGCTGGTTGATAAACCAGAAGGCTGGTTGAGTAAGTCAACAGATTGCAGCTGTGGCTGATTAAATCTATGCTCAACCGAGGGCATGCCTCACACAAACGAGAGAAGCCAATCAGTTGGGTTTAATCTGATAGTTGAAAGGAAGAAGAGAGAATTTCCACTGCTTCTTCAGCCAGAGAGCCTCTCCGATAGAGTTGTCAAGACCCTTCATCAGAGGTGCCAGCTTCACAGCCTACCCTATGGAGTTTGGACTCTTGCATTCCAACAGTTGTGGGAGACAATTTTATAACTCTTATATTTACAGTTCTCTCCTGTTGGTTTTGTTTCTCTAGAGAACCCTGACTAACACACCCTGGTATATTGTGTCCTCCTGGAGGGCAGGGACTGCGTCTTGCTCATTTCTGAAACCATGTTGCTTAGCACCTGGCATGGTCAGAGTAGCCTTGCTCATTAAATGATTGCTAAAACACCTGAGGAATTCCAATGGCGTGAGACCAATGAGAGTTCTATAAGGGTGTTTCTCCCTTAGTTGGGGAGAAGGGGTCAGAGGGAAAGTCCAGGCTATCCAAGGGCTCCCAATTTCCTTATAAGGAGGGTATTTTTCTTCCCTGGAAGCATTAAGGAGGATAATCATCAGATGCCACTGTTGCCTGGGCTTCTGCCTACTTTTAGCCCTCTCCACTGGCTCCACACCCCACTCTTTTCTATAAGGCCAAGTTTACTGTGAATAGAGGGTGGAGCAACAACTAGTTTTGGAAACCTATTAGGCATTTCAAGATCCCCCAGGAGATCTACTAGATCTACCCACGCTACAAAATAGTAGCCTCTCAAATGAACTGACTGTCTTGTATAATGACAGGAAAAAAGCGGGGATCCAGAAAGATGAGCCAAAGATCATGCTTTCAAGAAATGCTGTTTTATTACTTTCAATCATGTAATAACACTAACAACTGGCAAAGCATTGCCCAAAGAGGTTGGGTGCACTTCTTTGGATGGATGTAGAAATAAAGTGGAACAATCCCATTACTGTAACAAAGGATTCCAAGTAGGTGCTTTGAAGACATCTGGCCTCTTTAAAAGGGCCAGTGTATATGACTTTGCCTTTCAAACCTATTTTCATAGATGTTCCTTCCAATAGCCGCAGGTGCTTAGTGGCTAGACATCGGACAGCACAATCCCAAACAAACCTCGATCCAGTCAAGATCCCAACCACCTAGAGGTGGTGTTCCTTGCCAAACTTCTAGCCAAAGTTCCAGAAAAATTAATAGAAACACCTTCTTGAACTATTGGAAAATAACGAAAAAGGGAGGAAAACCAATCTTCCCTAATGCACTGATTGCATTTTAGTGCGTTTTTTTCCCCCAGTATTCCCAACTTGCACATTGGTATCTTGGGCCTTTTGTTGGTCAGAAGGTCTTTACATGGCAACAATAGACTGTGGTCCTTCAGTGGGCCCTGGGGTCCCTTGGGGGCAGCCCCAAGTCCTGTCCTACATTTTAACTTCTAGAACCTCTCCGCAGGAGGTAGACCCCAGAAGGATGAAGCTGGAAGGGGCCCCAGCCATGAGCTAGTCCAACCCGCTTCAAGTATGGATGAAGAGCCCAGGCCCGAAGCAGAGAAACTAGATCCCCTTGACTCCCGGTCCAGTGCTCCTTTTACTCCTTGGCCGATCCTTTCGGCAGCCTCCTGGGTTCCAGTGGCCAGAGCCCTCTCCACCTCCTGGTACTGCTGAGGGGAGGCCAGGGAGGTGCAAAGTGGGCTGCACTAATCCTATCCCCATCTTCTCCCAATCTTCGGGTTCCATTTTCCCAGCTAAGTATAATCCCGTGCCCAGCAGCTCTGTTGGGCCTGTGTCTTTCCGGACAATCCCCAGCCAGGTTATCAGGTCGCTACTGTCTCACCCCTCCGATGCTTGCCATTCCCTTCTTCCTGGGCCTGCTCGGATTAGCCAGGTTGAAATTTGAGCCCAGATCTTTCCCACAAGGGGAAAAGAAAAGGTTCCCACAATGGCGGTGGCCTTTTTAAAGTCACGCATGGTCCGCCCGAGGGACGGTCACATTCCTCCACCGGGCTGCTCCTAGTCCCGGATAATTTGGCCCTTTTGGGGTGGCGGGGAACCCCCTCTGGCTAGGGCACATGCGCACAACTCTCTATGCGACGCCCTCTGGGTCCTGCGCTGAGTCCTGCTCATCACGTGGTCTCCAGTAACTTAGAAGTGGGGACCCGATTGCGCCCTTCCAAATCCCCTAGCCCCATTTGCTCCCAAGTAAATTTCAACAACTGCATGAGTGGGTCTAAACTCTCCTTTGTGCTATAATTAGTCTGGAACAAGGCTCACCCCGGGATAGAAATACTGTACGGGGGCGGGTTATAGACTGCTGTTGCTCCCCACAGTGGGAAGTAGCGACCTTCTGAATAGGAGGATTAACACATTAGCACATAGATTCCTGCTTCCGGGGGGAGGTTTGAACTCTAGGATAAGAGCTCCGACTTGTATGGGGGGGCGGGGTGTTGGGGATGCTGGAGCGGTGTGTTCCCCGGGCACCGGGGCTTGAATATGGGAAGAATCCACCAGGCATCAATCAGAGGAGCCGGGCAGCACAGGACTTTCCTGGACTCAGTGTCGTGCTTGGAGAGGACAGAAGCCCAGGGGCAAAAACAGACATCCTCTGTCGTTCCCTTCTTTTTTCCCCAGTCAGGCAGTGCCCGGGCAGCTGGGGCAGTACAGTGAAGCCCAGAGAACATGGGTGCTGACGTTAGACACACCAGCTGTGTGACGTTGGGCAGGTGACCGCACCTTTCTGGGCCTGTGTCTTCATCTCTCTAATAGGAGGCAGTTACATCATCTCAGGAAGTTGTTTAGGGGGATTAAATGAGAAAGCACTGTAGGAACAAATAAGTAGCACCTATTAGGCCCTTAATAAAAGGTAATGCCTCACCTCTTTCACCCTCACACATCCTCTTGGCCACCTATGTTGGCAAGGATTTCATTGATAATTTCTTCCCTCTCTTCTCTGAGGGCTGAATGCCCACTTTGACCCCGTTTCCACCTATGCTCCAGATCAGTTGTCCCACTATTGTCCCCGTTCCTTGCCCATTAGCTCTGCTTCACGGAGCCCATCCCTGGAATGCATTGACCAAGGTTGGGGATCAGCTCAGCCCTGCTGCTCCCCCAAGAACTCCTGGAGGGGAAGCACTTGGAAAGGGCCTTGGGGGTGGGGGTGGGATACGGGGGGGTGTTGAAGCAGGCCGCACAGGACAGCCCCTGCTCTTAGTACCCACTCGTGGAAGTGCACCAAAGTGGGCCCTGAGTCATCAACAGCCAATGAGCCTGGGTGACAAGTCTATTTAAAAGACAGCCAGAAAGTGTAACAAATAAGATATCAGTGGCTGAGAGAGCTCAAATAGAGTCAAGAGGCTACTCTGGAGGTCACTCTTTTGCAAACTTCAGCTAGACATAGCTACCTATCATAGTTTGTCAAACCCCAACCAAAACCATTCCTGCCAAACCCTAAAGAACACCTAGGGCTTTATATGAGATTCTTCAAAGGTTCCATGCACTCGGGTAACTTTCCAGACACCTACAACCTCCAGATGGGTCCCTGGACCAGATAAGTCCCGAAATGTGGAGGCCAGCCTTTCCAGAACATCAGCTAGCTCCATCCCCCTATCCCATATTATTGACAGACCTGATCAACATGAAAAAGTTAGAATGGCCATAGCCCAAATAACCCGAAGAGTGGGAGAAAGATCAAAGTTGATGGTGGAGTTATACAGAGAAGGCAGGGTTTAATAAATGAGTATGATTGCTGAATCATTATATTCACAGTTTTTTAGTCTCCAGTACCTTAAAGCAGCTAGAAATAAAAATCTAAAATTGTGGAATTGTAACCCATACCAAATTTTAAAATATGTTCTACAACTAATTGTTGTGCTGTGCTTTGAAATTTATTGCTTTTTTTGTATATATGTTATTTTTCACAGAAAAAGAAAAAAAAGTCGCTTGTGATGATAAATGCACAGCTATATGATGCTACTGTGAACCACTGATTCACAGTACACTTTGGATAATGACATAGTATTTGAATATATAATATATATCAATAAAATTGCATTCATTTTTTTAAAAATCTAGGATCCAATTAAAAAAAAGAAAGAGCATTTGGAATATTATTAGCTTTTAGGGTATTCTCTCTTTAAAAACCAACAATCAAACAAAAATAAGTGTCAGGGTGTTGAGTGGGGGCAGAAAACTTTAAAAAGCAAAAAGAACCTACTGTAAAGTCTTTTCCAAATTTAACAAAATCAGCAGAGACTCAGGAAAATAGCTAGATTGTTGATTTACTAAAATAATGAAAACCTGCCCCTTCAATACCTCTTCAGTGACTGTATAATGATATAGCCTTTACAGTGTGACCGTGTGATTGTGCAAACCTGTGTCTGATGTCCCCTTTATCCAAGGTATGGACAGATGAGTAAGTAAAAGAGGAAGGACAAAAATACATAAATAATGGGGGGTAATAGGGGTAAAAAAATGGGGTAGATTGTAATACTAGTGGTCTATGAGAGGGAGGGTAAGGTGTATGGGATGTAAGGGTTTTTTGTTTGTTTTTTCTCTTCATTTCTTTTTCTGGAGTGATACAAATGTTCTAAAAAATGATCATGGTGATGAATACACAACTATATAAAGATATCGTGAGCCATTGATTGTGTACTTTAGATAGACTGTATGGTGCATGAAGATAGCTCAATAAAATTTTTTTTTAAAAAAGAATACCTCTTCCGGGTGGTGCGACGGTGGCTCAGTGGCAGAATTCTCACCTGCCATGCCAGAGACCTGGGTTCAATTCCCGGGGCCTGCTCATGCCAAAAAAAGTTTATATATATATATATATATATATATACACACCTCTTCAGTGTCACCTCTGGGGTAAGATTTGGAGTGGCAGAAGACATTTTGGACCCAGACTCTCCTGCATGACTCCTTCCCAGAGGGCATTGAAACGACTCTGAGGTTTAGCTATCATGCAGGATGCAAAGCAATGTGATGAAGGGATTGGAGCCCAGACCTTCTTGTCCCCCCATAATACATTTGCCTTACACAGAACAGCATGAGAAGCCAGTTCTTTTTCTTTTGTTTCTTTTTTTGGCTTCTGCTTTCTGTTTAATTAGCTCAGGATCGGCAGATGAACTGAGAGGGCAAGTCACCGAACATCTTTAAGCCTCAGTTTCCTCATCTGTAAACCAGGGCCCCGATAACAAAAGCTTCTCTGCCAACACCTCAAGGGGCCTGTTGTAACCATGAAGTTAGGAATTAACAGATGATTGATTATTAAGTCAATATATAGATATTTCGTTTAACTTCCTAAGTGTATTAAAAGAGACAGGGAAAGAACTGAAAACTGGGAACTGAAATCAGCTGCCTTGATCTCTGATAATGAGGGCATAGCTTTTGTCTTGTGCCCCTGTGATTGTAAAACCCTTGTGGCTAAACTTCACTTGTACCCATTTATCCACTTACAGGACTCTAGAGTTTTGGGTTCACTAAGGACAGCCCCTAATGTTTATTAATGAAAGGTCCTGGGTCAGCCCAGGTCTAAGCCACCCGAAGTCCAAAGCTATGTTGATAACCGAAACTATATCGAACCAAAATGGGCCCACCTGGCATGTGCAGTAGCTTAGACTTGAACCTACAAGCCACCTATACCTCATTATAATACTAAATATTATGCCAATCATCATATTAAAGTAGCCATTTTCTTACATATGTCCTGTGACTAAGCATGCAATCCATCTGTACCTGCTCAATAATTAAATTACCGCTACATCATCTGGGGCAATTTTGCTCATTATCTTAAAACCTATGTTTGAATGCTATAAAATTACTGCATCTTTTAATACTATCAAAATTACTGGCAGTTTGGGGAGACAGATTTGGGGCTGATAGGTCATCTGATCTCCTTCTTCGCGCCTAACAATAACTTCTTCTCTCTTTGCAATTCCAGTCTCAGAAATTGGTCATTTGAGCATGTCAGGCAAAAGATTCTACCCCCTTTGTCCGGTGACACTGTGATATCTGAGTTTTCGGCTGAAATCTTAACATTCACAGAACACAGTCTATGTTTCAGGACTGAGCTAGTATTTGCTCATAGCATTGAAGTCGAGGTTATGGAAAGTGCTTTGTAAATTGTAAATAGATGCCCCATCCCCAAATGTAGGGTATTATTATTGAAAGTAGCATTGAAAAGTCCTGAGTGCTTTCTTTATAATGGATAATCATTTGAGGGCTGAACACATTTCAAGCTTAGGGGAACTCAACATTGCTCTGAATCTGCCTCTTAAAGCACCCATCTGGGGTGAGGTGGAGGGGGGTAGTTGTGTCTATCAAGCTGAAATGGTCGAATTCTGCTTTGTAAGTAGCCATTCTTTCAGGGAAATGATGATTTGTGGGGGAGTCAAAGGTCAAGAATGCTAATTTATGTCTTTTACTCTTAGCGTACCTTTAGGGGACTGGCAAGCTAGTGAAAAATGGTTTGGAGTTTGTAAATGTCTTGTATTTACTTGCCAAACTGCTTGTTGGAAGCGCTTCCTTGGGGCAGGGGAATGGACTTGCCTAGGAGAGTGGCTAAACAGATGTAATGCTAAGGCTGCACCTGGCCCAGTTGACCTAACCCCAGAGGGCCCGCCTGGCACCCGGAAAACCCAACAACAGAAGGCAGGTTCAACACCTGGAGTGCCCAACTCCCTGGGATCAAAGCATCTTAAGTCACTCCAGGAAGTGCTTCGTCTGCAGCCACGCCCCCTCCAGGAGACCTTCGAGGAGGACCACACTCCTGGGTTTTGTTTTCTCTTATTAAATAGCTTCATTCATACACCATACAATCCATCCAGAGTGTTCAATCATTGGCTCTCTGAGTTGTACTTTCATCGCCAAGATCACTCCTAGGGTTTTTGTTTCCATGGAAGAAATCCCCATTGTACTAGTAAGCCCTGACAGTGGTCCTGCGTCCAGCATCCCCAGAAGATCAGATTGCAGGGTCTCATATTCATTCACTTTGAGTCATGGGCAGTTGGGGCTTTCGTTTTGCAAATTTGGGCAGAGAGGCAGGCCGCGTGGGTAAGGTGGACTAAATTGGATGGACACTTGAATACCTCCCGGTATGGAGAACTCATTCATTACCCTTAAGCACCTATTCAAACTTTAACAGCCCCAATGCCTTAGAAAGCTCTTCCTTCATATAGAGTTGAAATCTGCCTCCTTGTACTTCTACCCTTTGTTCTCAGTTCTGCCTTCAGAAACCACCTGTATGATATCTGCTCCTTCTTCACCCCAACAGGCCTCAGCAACATTTCTTGTCCCCCTCTCAGATTTGGTTCGGCACAGACCACAGTGATACTCCCTTAGTTAAATGATTTTCCACCCTTGTGATTTTACACACCGGGGAGAAACTGAGGCTGAGAGGGGACATGACAGTCCCTAAATCACATAATATCTCAGTGGTTCCCCTTGGAATCCTTCCTGACTCCAGGTGTGCTCTGTTTCCCCCTGGAAACAGAGAGTCTGTCCTGATGTTTATGATTCACCACCAGGATGTTTTGTGCTTCAGTGGTGAGTAAACCCTTAGCCAACAGAAGGAAATATCACAAAATATCACAGAGCGAGCGCCTTGGCTGAGGTGGTGGGGTGGTTGGTAGCAATAAAAAGATATCAGATATTGACAGCATGAAACACATCTTAAAAGGTCAGCCTTTTCAAAATACACCCACCTTTCAAAATACACCTGTCCCCTTCCATCTCACAAAATACACCCTCGCTCACTTCTTTGGCCTCTCTCCCTTTGGACACGTAGTTTGCTGTCACAGACTCAATTCCACAAAAGGTATTAATCTGGGCCCATGCTGGAGAGGCAATTATATGCAGTCTACTGAAGGAGAAGACTGACCCACTCTGCCTTGGCCACCTCCCACCAGCCCCATCTGCTCCTCAGTTCTCTTTGTCCACTGATCTGCCCTTGGCAGGTTTGGATTTTGTGGTCCCTTTTGCTCGGTCCGTGTCAGTCAGCAGCCAGCCAACCATAGTCACCGGTGAATGCCACCAACAACTTGAGGCAGGGCTTCTAACCAGCCTGTTGACCAAGACCCCAAGGTCAGCCAGCCAGCAACTTCTATTGAGGCTGTGCCATAGGCTGAGGACTGCTCTAGGGAAACAAAAGAAATGAAAGCCAGGAGCCCTTGTCTCTGGATAATTTTACAGGCCTAATTAGTGATCTCCAAGCGGCTAACTTGAGAAAAGACTTAAGGACACTTACCAAACAAGGGACAAGTGGGTATAATAGGGAGGAGACAGAGCTCAGGAGAGATGCTAAATTCCTTGAAGGGAGTGCCCAGCCTTTGTGTCCGTCCCCCCCCCCCCCCCCCGCCCCCGCTAGCAAGGGCTGAGAGGGCAGCCTATCCCTGAGAAGGTACCTGTGCTCACTTTGGCCTCAAAGTGGGCAAGGCCAGCCCTTCTTGCAGTCCCTCTGCAGCCTGTCACCCCTATCACAAGGCCACAAACAAGGACACATAGGCCCCCTCCTTCCCAGTCCGGTCTGGGGAATCACTCTCTGCTTGTCAAGTTGGTTCAACCCTGGACCAGGCGCCCGGCTGGGCCAGTGGCCTCTCCCTCTCTTGAGACCTTCAGCCACCTGTCCCAGGAGGTCTTGTTCCAGGTCTGTCTGGCAGCAGAGAACTGGACCTGGCAACTCTGAAGCCCCTTCCAGCTCGGTGAATCAGGATCCCAGAAAGCCCCGTCCCCCCCACCCCCACCCCCAGCCCGGAAAAACAGTCAGCTTTGCTTGGACAGAATGGGAAACTGAGGCTAGACTGATTTTCAGCCCAAGAGGCAGCTAGCAAGATAGAGCAGCCAGAACAAAGGGCCACGGTTTTTGCGGCTTATCCTATGCATAATGGATCATAATTATAATACTTGGAACGTACGTGTGGCCTGCTTTCCAGAAGCTGAGAGCCCAGTAGAGTAGAGACTTTAGTTTCTCAGTCTCACACACAGAGGCGCGTGCGTGCACACACACACACATTTTAAAGAGCAGGCCAAAAAGTGTTATAAATAAAATTTTAGAACATGAGTGGGAGGAATAAACAGGAAAATTTCACTGTAAGAGATGAAATGCACCAACTTCTTATGATTGCTTCACTCTCACAGCCCACAATTGTGCTATTGATCAGAAACGGGGCTGGATATATTGCTGCTTTGCTCAGACTTTTTCTTGTCAATACATTTGTTTAAGGTAGTGTAAATACAGTGTAAATACAGCCTACAGATGAGGCTAACAGTAAAAGAAGGAAGATATCTTTTTTAAAAATTTATTTGCATTGAGAAATCTTCACACACATACAATCCATCCATAGTATACAATCAATCGCTTCACAATATCATCACATGGTTGTGTATTTATCACCATGATCATTTTTTTAGATTTTGCATCATTCCAGAAAAAGAGGTCAAGAGAAACAGAAAAAACTCATACATCCCATACCCCTTAGCCTCCCCTCTCATTGACCACTAGTATTTCAATCTATCCAATTCTTTTTTACCCCTTATCCCACCTATTATTTATTTATTTTTATCCTTATTTTTTTTTTTTTTACTCATCTGTCCAAACCCTGGATAAAAGGAGCATCAGACACAAGGTTTTCACAATCACACGGTCACACTGTAAAAGCCATATGGTCATACAATCATCTTCAAAAATCTAAACTACTGGAATATAGTCCAACAGTGAAAGAAGGCATCTTCATTGGTACAGGAAGGGAACATAACTGAGCATCTTTTCCTTCCAACCCAGACATGGCTTCATGATGTCAGCCTCAAAGGATTGGTTCCTTTTGGTCTTTCCTACCTCTTTCCACTCTTCCCCCAGCCTGAAAGGTCTTCCATTCTTCTCCTTTGGCCCAGCTCCTATTGCTCCTCATCCTTGAGGCCTCCATTCAAGGTATTCTGTTCATCTGGCCTGCCCTCCCTTTACCCTTTCTGGTGTGAATACCTCCACCTCGCCCATTCCCACATTCAGCCCCAGTGGCTGAGTCCTCAGTTGACCTCAGCCCTACCTCTGATCTTGAGAACCATTGGCTATCTGGACCTAACACACCTGCTGCTGACCTTGGGAGTTAAGGTCTAGGGCCCCACCAATGTTGGATGCTCTTGGAGGACAAGCCAGGGCTGTGGCTTATTCCCTGTTTCCTAGTATGCACCTGACACGTGACTTTTTCCAAAACTTTAAAAGTGGTGGAGTGGTCCTTGTTTTGATGACTTGGAATGCAGAATAACTCACCTTACTTTCTTACCAAATGGTTGAGTACATGATTCATAACTTCTATGACTATTTCTGCATCTGTTCATTCTTCTCTGCCTCCGCACATCCCCTCCTACCACCCCCCCAACCCCGGATTTTGTGGCTTAGTGTTTTCAGTGAGCTCATTAATATTTTTCAGGCCAAGGTAGCATTTTCTAAAATAACACAAGGGCTGGCTCTCTAGCTCCAGAGCTTCTTTCAGCTCTTGTAGTCTACAAACCCAGGAAATTATTCACAGAAGTTGCCAGGAAGTAGAGAGACATTTTAGTTTGGGCCTCCACAAACTAGAAATAAAAGAACCTATGGAAAAAGATGAGGTTCTGGAAGGCTCATACGAGCTCGTAGGGAGTCTGCTAAATAATATTTTTGTCTGCTGTTTGTAAATGTGACTCGCTTTGAAACCATCTGTCATGTGGTGAGAAGTATTTAAATCTGTGAAAATGAGTATATTTTTGTATATACCAAAGCAAAGTTTTAATGGATCCCTGCTGCCCGTTGTCCAGTACATTCTTTGAATTATGATCTTATCCGATTGTCAAGTAACATTTAAGATGCAATTCAAGGGGAGGGGATGTGGCAATGAATGGAGAGCTGCTGTGCAGTTCATAACTCAATATTTCTTTAAGGTAGGACAGAGAGGCTGAAATGCAGGTGGGAGAGCAGTGTTTCATAATGGATCTGGGATGGGGTTGGAGTTTTGCTTTCCTTCTTCAACTTCTGGAAGCAGCGATTCCCCAGGTGGGTGGAACTGCTGCCAACTGCTCCTCATTTCCTAGTAAAGGGCTAGCTTTGCACAGCTGGAATTGGGCATTGCTGACAGCTCAGCACTTCACCCTTTATAACAATTCTGTTTTCCCTGCTGCCCACGGTCCCTATGGGTAATATTGCCAACTTAGCAGTGCCCGAGACATCTAAATTACTGGCAGCAGCAACAGCTGTTGCAGTACGAAATTTGAAAATCATCGAAAAGGCCTCCTCATGTTGAATAGAGAAGGTGGGCTCAGAGAAATAACTCCTCTCTCCAAACACCTGCAAAAACTAACTGTGGGTGGTGCTTTACATGGGCATCCGTTCCTTCTTGGGGCACATGTGTTGTCTGCCCAGTAAAACTGTATCTTTCTAGAAGAGCAGAACATTGTCAAAGGTGAAAATCAATGGTCTGAGCTGGAGAGAACTCCAGAGTTTAAATATCAGAGATGAGGAAACTGAGGCAGAGTTGGGATTTAATCATAGGCCCCAGACTCTCAGTCAAGTGACTTCTGATGATGTCATTCTCTGATATCTGCCAAAGATGGACCCATGGAGGGAAATGGGGCAGAGCCTTCTCTTGTGATACCTGAACACAAGCCATGATAAAGAAAACATTTTTAACACCCAAGAGAATGGAAAACAGGTACACATGCAAATACATGTTTATGTGGGTACTTACTTGGGCAATAATGCTTATAGCAGTGCTATTCACCATGGCCAGAAGGTGAAACCACCCCAGATGGCCATCAACTGATGAATAAGTAAATTAAAATGTGGTCTGTCTATACAATGGAATATTATTCAGCCACAAAAAAGAAATGAGGCACCAATACATGCAGCCACATGAATGAACCTTGAGATCATTATGCTAAGTGAAAGAAGCCGAATACAAAAGGCCACATACTGGATAATTTCATTTATATGAAATATCTGAAAAAGTAAATCCATAGAGACAGAAGGTAAATTAGTAGTTGCCAGGAGCTGGGGGGAGAGGGGGATGGGACTCACCTGCTTAATGAATATAGGGTTTTCTTTTAGGGTGATGAAAATGTTTTGGAACTAGATAGAGGTGGCAGTTGCATGACATAGTGAATGCACTGAATGTCACGCAGTAATTCATCTTAAGTTGATTTTGTGTTATGTGAATTTTACCTCTTTAACAAAAAGAAGAAAGCTTTTCAACACCTTCACTCATAGGTCTAGGCCATGACTGATAATGGTTACCCCAACACCAAATAGAATCTCTCTGGGATGCAAATAGTGTTATACAGCAAGAATAGTGGTCAAGGGCACAGACTTTCAGATCAGAACTGGGCTCATTTCTAAGCTCTGCCACTGACTACCTGTGTGCCCTTGGGTAAGTGACAATCTCACCGAGCCTCAGTTTCCACATCTGTGAAATGGAGGTCACTTTAGAACCTCCCTCATGGGGTTGCCACAAAGATTAAATAACTCACAGTGAGTAATTAGAAGGTTATAAACATTTTTTTAGGAAGTGAGTATAGCTAAAAAGAGGGTGAAACTCTAGTAGGAGCTCAATAATAGTAGCTATCATATGGAGTAGGGAAGCAAACTCTCAGACCAGCCCCAAAGAAACAAAACAGGAGGCAAGTGAGTATTGGGCCTTAAAAGTGCAACAGCTACCAGTTTTCAGTAACAGGTTGAGATGTTACTCAATCTGTTACTTTTAAGCAGCCTGACAGCCAGGCACTCAGCTTCTTCTGAATAATAAAGATGAGCCATGGTAGGTGATCTCACTGCCCTCCCCACTGCGTGGGACATGACTCCCAGGGGTGTAAACCTCCCTGGCAATGTGGGACCTGACCCCTGGGGATGAACCAAGACCTGGCATCATGGGACTGAGAAAGCCTTCTTGACCAAAATGGGGAAAATAGAAATGAGACAAAATAAAGTGTCAGTGGCTTAGAGATTTCAACAGAGTCAGGAGGTTATCCTAGAGGTTATTCTCATACATTATATAGACATCCCTTTGTAGTTTATGGTGTATTGGAGTGACTGGAGGGAAGAACTTGAAACTATTGAACTATGTTCCAGTAGCCTTGATTCTTGAAGAAAACTGTATAACTATATAGCTTTTACAGGGTGACCATGTGATTGTGAAAACCTTGTTCTGATGCTCCTTTAATCCAGTGTATGGACAGATGAGTTAAAAAAAAAAGATATAGAGTAAATTAATAAGGGGAGATAAAGGATAAAAAATAGGTGGATTGAAATACTGTGCCTCAGTGAGAGGGAGGGGTAAAGGCGTATGGGATGTATGAGTTTTTTCTTTCTTCTTATTTCTTTTTCTGGTGTGATGCAAATGTTCTAAAAATGATCTTGGTGAAGAATACACAACTATGTAATGATATTGTGCGCCATTGATTGTACACCATGTATGAACTGTATGTGTGTGAAGATTTCTCAATAAAAACATTAAAAAAAGAAAAAAAAGAAAGATGGACCATGAATTCTTCAGCAGTGTTTGTAGCTATCACCCCCGGCTGTCCTCAACAGTCCCTAACCAAGTGGCACTTATCTAGTGTCCACCTGATTCTCTATTCTTGGCTCTGTAGCTAGTGATGATATCAGCTCAGCTCTATGATGCTTGTGCAGATACCCTTCCTTCTCACTCTTGACCTTCAGCTCTCCCTTGCGGAGTTGATTGCATTCACTCTTCTAGCTCTTCTAGCTTCCAAGCATCCTGAGTAGGCCTTAACAATTCTGTATCATGTTCTAGTAAGTACGCACTCCCATGTTCACCTGAGGGCTCCCAAAGGAAGAATTTGGAGAGCAGCTGCTTGGTGAATGTTTGAGAATAATTGAGGGACAATGATGACTTTTGTTTAAGTAAGTTGAGATATGATGAAAATAAAGGAAAGGGAATATTAGAAAGGAAATGAAAAAGCAAGCACAGAAAATGAGAACTTCTCTTCACCAGGACAGTGATATTCATTTAATAATATGTATATATTTATTATTTTTTAGATGGTAAAAGCCATCTATCTTTACTTACTTTAAAATATGGAAAAGTCCCCCAATTTTATAATTATATACATAAATATGTGTACATGTATGTGTATATGAAATATTATATAACTATCTTGCATGTGTGTGTATGTATATGTATTTTATATTATATATATATATGTCATCCCTAACTCTTCATTCAGAAACTCATACTCGTGATTTGTTGTATCCCCTCCCCTTTTTGTAAATAAGATATAACAAGTATACAATAAAGTGCATATATCTGAAGGTATGGCCCAATAAATTCTTAATTATGTATACAACCATGTAACCACAATCTGGGTCAAGATATAAAACATTTCTAGTAACCTGGAAGATTTCCTTGCATTCCTTTCCTAAAAGTAACTCCAAGATTGAGTAAAGCAGCAGAATTTCAAAATCAGAAGTGGGTCAAGGGTAGCTCAGCGGTGGAATTCTCGCCAGCCATGCGGAAGGGCTGGGATCGATTTCCGGACCCTGTACCCCCACCCCCACCCCCCCACCAAAAAAAATCACGTGATTTGTTCATATTCATTAAAAGCAGGCAAACTCATATGAACCCATACTTTAAAGGAAATGAAGTTAGGAGGCATAGAAATTAGACTGTGGGATTTTAGACTTTTAAAAATTAGAAATTTGACTTAAAGAAATGATTTTTTTGTGTGTGTGATGCTCTTTCTGGCTTGACCCTGGGAAGCCAAGGGAAGGGAAGCAGGGTTCTTTTTTAGATAGTGGGAGTGAAGGAGCAGAGAAGAGCCCCTTCCTCATTCTTGCCAACTTTTGTGCATCCCCTCCCCTCCCCCACAAAGCCCTGTGCATGTTGGAATAAGACATCATGTACTCCAAGAATTATTAAGAAAATGTGAGTTAGAATCATTCAAAGCTGGTCCGGGTAAAGGAAGCATGTACATGTTGGCAGAGAGGCATATGGGAAAGGCGAACCCCCTGAGCTGTGTATGGAGCCTTGATTCAGCTAGAAGCTTGGATTGTCTGTCCAGGCTGAATTGTTTCCTTGCTCATTTGACTGTGTTATTGCAATTGCAGCAATAACAGCAGGAGTTCCATAGACATGGCTAATCAGTGGTCAGGAAATGACGAATGTCAAACTATGTCTGACCCTGGCTCTTTCCAACTCTTTTTATCTATGGCACCTCTTTGGAATAAAATTGCCCATGCCTTGCTGGGTTTTCTTAAAAAATTCACATTGCCTCTTTACATAAAGGCAGGGATGATGGAGCTTTGGAAAAAGAAGGAGAAAAAGAAGAAGGGGGGGAGAAAATGAAGGAAAGGCCTGCATTCCAATTTTTCTGGTTTGAAGTGCAAGTCCAAAAACCTGTTGAGCTGAATTGTCACTTCATCTAGAACTTTCTTACGTCCATTTAAAACAGTCTGTTGCTTTCTAACTGGGCCTCGTTTTTGTAGCTTGGTTTCCTGATTCTCATTGTACTTCCAAATGAGGTAGAGAATGAATATAAAATGCAATAGTGTCACGTGTCTCTTGCCCTCCTGAGCCACGATGCACTTGATACCTGGAAGCCCAATTTTATTCTCAGGTGAAACCCTGAGTAGATGAAGCAAGATTGGAACATGCTACTGCTAGGGACTCAGACAGATATTTGCATATTGATGGTCGCAATGAAATTATTCACAATAATGCATAAGCAAAATGTGATATATATATATACAGTGGAATAATTATTCAGCCACAGAAAGGAATGAAGCCTTGATGCATGTGACAACATGGATGAACCTTGAGGACATTTATGTTGAGTGAAATAAGCCAGACACAAAAGGATAAATACTGTATTATCTCACTTTTATGAACTAATTAGAATGAGCAAACTCAAAGAGTTACAATCAAGAATATACATTACCAGGAGATAGACTGGGGTTAGAGGATGGGGAATTGATGCTTAATTTGTGCAGAATTTCTATTTAGGTTGATGTTAAAGGTGTGAAAATGGATGGTGGTGATGGTAGCACGTTATTGTGAGTGTAATCAACAGCCCTGAACTATGGAGCTGGATGGGGTTAACAGTTGGAACTTTAGGATGTGTATATTACTAGAATAAAAATGAAAAGATAAAACATAGGGCTGTACAACACAGTGAACCCTACTATAGATTATAGACTATAGTTAATAATACAGAGATAAGAATGTTCTTTCAAGATTTATAACAAATGTATGGTACTCATACAAGGTGTTAATAATAGGGTTATTCATGGGAAAATAAATCTTATGTAAATTATGGATGATAAATAATAGTGCGATTTTAATAATCTTTCATCAATTCTAACAAAGGTAATTACTGCTAAAAATAATATCCTTATTTTAAAAATGCTATCATCAATTGTTAACAAATGCTCCACACCAATGTAAGTTTCTGGGAGGTGGCGTGGTATATGGAGTCCTGTATTTTCTGCACGATTGTTTTGCAAACCCATAAATTCTCTAATAAAAAAAAAATAAAATGCTATCGCTACTGCAGCTGCCCTAGTCTGACCCTGTGTTTTGCCACTGACGAATTTTCACAGGCTTGAAATTCCAGCCAGAAAAAGGAAAGGTCAAGTTCGAGGTGGATTGACTAGATAAAGGCCAAGGTCCCTTCTAGATTTCACACTGCAGTACCCTCTCCTTGAACAATGCTAGGCTCCCTGCCTCCCCCCTCTGTTTTTGCCTCTGTGAATTTCTCACCAGCCTGGCACGATGTGGAAGAGTAATAAAAACATTTTTGAACACCGGAATGTTCCAGAAGTGCCTTCACAATGTAAGTGCCAAACACAAAGTGTGAGTGCATTTTCACTTGATCAAGAGGATATGAAGTTAGGAGCTACAAGATTTGGCTCCTGTTTACTTTTCCAACCTCATCTTGCACCAGTTCCCCTTCATTCAGTCCAACCTTATCAGGTTACTTTCAATACCATAAACTTGCCAACCTGCTTCCCTGCTTAACGCTTTCCACAGTTTGTTCCCTCTATCTGATGCCTTTTTACTTTTGCCCAGCTCATCACAACTAATCAAAAGTAGTTATTTTGTTCTTTCTTTCATAGTACCTTTTTTTTTGCCCTTCACTGTATTTTTCATTATTTATAATTATATATAAATAATTTATATTAAATATTTATGTCCCCACTAGACTGTAAGCTCTGTGACAGGTGGAGTACGCCTTTTTCTATTTTTGCTTTGCATGCTCAGGATCGGGCACATACTAGGTTTTCAATTAAAGGTTGAACCTCCCCCCAAAAAAGATACGAAGAAATAATTTTCTTTCCATGGATGAACCATTTAAGTCCAGTGGGTAGATTAGAAAAACTGCTCTCTCCCAATTATATTTCGAGGTACATTTTTCATCTAAAGTCATAGGTCAAATCATGTGTGACAAGCTAGAGTAATGACTATCTATGGCAACTGTTTTGCTATCACATGGAAGGGTACTTCGCGAGAAGTGCTTCTGCGTTTCAGTAATTAGAAATGCTCTTTATAAATCAGACCATAATAAAAGCTAGGTGTAAAGAGACTAACTTGTTATCTTCCTATACAGGTCTTTGTATTTTTTATGAGTATGAGTGCATGATGTAATTTTTACACGGGCTACATACTTCATGCAACCATTGCCCCAGAAGTAAACTATAAGAACATATCAATACCAGTAGATGTATGGCTATTGCATAAGAGCGGCCATGATCCTCTTTGGATCTCTGATAGCTCATTGGAAAATTGGGGATAGTGAAAATCACCTTCCCTATAGTGAGAGGGCCATAAAGTATGGAGGTAACTCAGATTTCTCTTTAATCTATAACTCTTATAATTCAACGCTAATTATGGATCAGTCCAGATTCAATTCATGTATCTCAATACAAAATTATTAGACCAATATACCATCATACTAAACAGCACTTTAGTGCTGGCAGAGCTGGGTCTGAGCTAACTGTGATACAGGTGGAATTTTATAACAATCCGTAATATTATGGTATTATTTATCAAGCCCTCGCGTTTAGACTTCATGAGAGAAGGGACTTCATCTGTTTGATTCATAAGTATATCCCCAAAGCCTAAGGCAGTGCTGGTCCCCAATAAATAATTGAATAAAAGAACAAGTAAATGGATAAATAAATAAATGCTTTGAACCAAGCAGTGTGCCAAGTACTTTCAGATTACTTCAATGTATATGTAAGTTCTGTTTCCATGCCTGGTGCTGAAGGCACAAAGATGATATACACACATGCCCCTGGCCCATGAGAAATGCTTTTCATAGAATTTTGCTTTTCATCTGTGCAGCCATTCTACAAAGTCAGTGTCACAATTATTCTCATTTGAGGCATGAGGAAAACGAGGCTCACGGAGATAGGTTACTTATCTGAGGAAACACCACCAAATAAATGAAAGAATCAAGATTCAATTCTCATGGGAGAAAGATCAAAGGTGATGGTGGAGTTATACAGAGAAGGTAGGTTTTAACAAATGAGTATGAGTGCTGAATCATTATATTCATATTTCTTTTAGTCTCCAGTGTCTTGGAGCAGCTAGAAGTAAAAACCTAAAATTGTGGAATTATATCCCATGCCAAACTCTGAAATCTGTTCTACAACTAATTGTTGAGATGTGCTTTGAAATTTATTGCTTTTTGTATATATGTCATTTTTCACACACACACACAAAATATGTATTTCTTCTAGCCTCCAGAGTTTTGGAGCAACTAGAAGGAAAAATCTGAAATAGTGGAATGGTAACCCATAACAAACTCTGAAATCTGTTCTGTAACTACTTGTTGAAGTGTATTTTGAAAATCATTGCTTTTTCTTTCCTTTCTTTGTATATATGTTATATTTAACAATAAAAACGTTAAACAAACAAACAAGCAAAAAGATTCAACTCTCAGTCTGCCTGACCCCATAGTTTAGCCTCAATCACTGGGGAACATGGCTTTTCTTCTTTATAATTTTTTCATGCATTTTCTTTCTGCAACCCCTATGGCCGATTCTTCCCATGAAATCCCTGGAGGAAGAAATGTCTTGGTCTTCATCATTCTCCTAAGAAGACTTGCAATGGCCTAAATTGCTTCTTCTCAGTCCATTCTAGGTCTGCCCAGCTCCCAGGTAATTTTTTCTACTGCCTTGCTTTCATCTTTTCACTCTCTGCTTATGACTCTTCTGTGTTGATAAGGTCAAAATGGCACTGGGATCCCAGGTTAATGTGCCTCCATATTCAGGCACCCTATTTCATGATAGACTCCCAGTTGAGCATAAACTCATTCAGGATAGTGTCTTCACTGGCTTCCACCAGCCTCGTACAACTCCACTCCCTTTTCTAAAATGGCCTTGGCCCTCTGCCTGTGGGACCCATCCCATAAAGCAGGTCCCACCTTTTCCACTCCTTTAGCCATTGGCCTTGAACTGTCTTCAAATATTTCCTGGGCATGTTTTGGGCCTGAGGAATAGTGATAAGTGGTTGTGTTATTGAACTTGGGCTCTGAGGGCCTTCATTTAAGTCTCTGAACTTGTTTCCTCACTTAAATAAGAGGGAAAATAATACAATATTGCACAGATGATAACATGTGAAACAATTCATAAATGCTACAGTGCCAAACAAATATTGATAGTGATATTACCTGTCCATGCAAAGCCTTTTTTTCTGTGTATGCTTATTTGATCAGATATTAAAACACTTTCTATACATAAAGCTACCAGAAACAAAAATAGAAGCAAAGAACAAACTACTAAATATATGCGCAAAATATATCATGAGTATATCTTAACCTCATATTTTCTATCAGAAAAAGTGATCGTTTTCTATCACTTCCTTCACAAGTAAATTAATTAGGATTAATTTAGGACATAAGCTATAATTAAGAGACCCCAAAATACAGTGGTTCAAACAAGAGAGAAGTGTATTTCTTTCCACAAAATAGTTCAGTGGTAGAAGAAGAGTTTTGGACAGGTGGATTTCTCTGTTAATGAGGTCATACTAGGACCCAAGCCCTTTCTAATTTGTAGCTATGCCACCTCCTTCTATTTTGTCCTTGCACTTCATCTGGGTTCCAGGCCATGCGAAGAAGGAAAAAAGAAATGGTAGGCAAACACTTTCTTATTAAGTAAGTGGAACAGAAGTTCTTGCAAAGCTTTTGTAACCAAGGAAGGTGATGCTTGCAAATGATGTAGGAAGACTGATCTTTGTGACTATCTCTGATGGATGGATAAATGGATGATGGATGGAGAGAGAGGCTGAAGGTCAAAAGATATGTTAGGAGGTTGACTCTGCCATCCAGAGAAGAGGTATCAGAGCCTGGACAGGAATTGATAATTGTGGGATAGAAAGGAGAAGTCAATAGGACGAAGTGATAGGCAATGTGGCATTGTGACACTCGGCAAGCAGTAGACAACACTGGCACAAACAGGAAAGTATGATAGCTGAGTGAAAGCATGGAGCTGATAATTAAAGCTGTAAACATGGATGAGTTCTCTAAGAGAGCAGGTAAAGATAGGATGAACTTAGGCATTAGAGAAAGGATACCAAAGAAGAGATATGGAATTGGGAGATAGGGACACACTACACAGTCAACTCTTTAGAGGTAGCTCATTCTTTTATTCCCCCCTTTTTAAAAAAATATTTTTATTGACTTATCTTCATATACATACCGTTCATCCAAAATATGCAATCAGTGGCTCACAATACCATCACATAGTTGTGCATTCATTACCATGATCATTTTTAGAACATTTACATGACTCCAAAGAAAGAATTAAAAATAAAAATAAAGCAACTCATTCATCCCATACTTTACCCCTCCCTCTCATTGACCAGTAGTATTTCAATCTACCCAATTTTTTTATCCCTTACCCCCCCATTATTTATTTATTTATTTGTCCTTATTTTTTTACTCATCTATCCATATCCTGAATAAAGGGAGCATAAGACACAAGGTTTTCACAACCACACAGTCACATCGTAAAAGCTATATAGTTATGCAATCATCTTCAAGAATCAAGGCTACTGGAACAGAGCTCAGCAGTTTCAGGTATTTCCATTCAACCACTCCAATACACTATAAACTAAAAAGGGATATCTATATAATGCTGAAGAATAACCTCCAGGATAACCTCTTGACTGAAATCTTTCAGCCACTGAAACTTGATTTTGTCTCATTTCTCTCTTCCCCCTTTTGGTCCAGAGAAAGCTTTCTGGGTCCCATGATACTGGGTCCTGACTCATACCCAGGAGTCAGTTCCTACATTGCCAGGGAAATTACACCCCTGGGACTCATGTCTTACATAGTGGGGGAAGGGCAGTGAGTTCACCTTTGGAGTTGGCTTAGAGAGAGAGGCCACATCTGAGCCACAAAAGAGGTTCTTTGGGGGTGACTCTTAAGGCATAAGTATAAGAAGGCTTAGCTTCTTCTTTGCTGGAATAAGTTTCATAGGGTCACACCCCAAGATCGAGGGCTCAGCCCACTGATTTGGTTGTCCCCAGTGCCTGTGAGAATCAGGAATTTCCCAGACGGGGAAGATGAATATTTCCTCCTTTCTCCCTAGTCCCCAAGGGGACTTTGCAAATACTTTTTATTCTCTGCCCAAATTACTCTTGGATGTATCGGAGCATCACACAAACCTGTACTAACCAAGAAGATCTCACGCCCCGTTCAAGATTCCAGGTGATTATGGTGTTCAAGTAAACTGACCATACAAGTTAAATTAGTTAATGTGGTTCCCGAAATATAAAATTTGCACCAAATAAACATTGCTTTCTTTGGTCTCACACAGAAGTTGAAGTTTTAAAATATAGATCATATCATTCTTTACCCTGTATTATGATTTATCTTAGTCCTGAGGTGGCTTAGTCTTAAATTACTGAATTTAAGTATGACACTCTTGGTGTCAGGAGACAGGCAACAACAAAACAAAAGAGCTGGAGCAAATCTGGACAAGTGTGCTAGGGGACATGCATTGCTCTGTCTTTCTCTGCATAGACATGGGTCCTACCTCTCCTAGCAAGTTGTTAGCTCCTCAAGGGCCTCTGGTCTTTCAAGTTTCTAGAACCTTCAGAGAACCATACTTCATACATAGCAAGTGGCCAGAAGACACTGCTTATTTGATTTCTTGTAAAGAAGATGAATAGGGTGAGAAAGGAAAGCTACTAGGGCTAAAATCAGAGCTGAAGAGAAGCTGGGTTTGCCCAGAAGACTTTTAAGATTTCTAAAGCAGTTGCTAGCATTTAAAAATCAGGAGAATGCTCTGAGAAACTGCCCATCTGGTGAACCTGTACCTGGCAGGCAATAAGCATATAAATGGGGGTAGGGGAGCCCTCAAAGAAAGTATGACTTGTGTTGAGTGTGGTAGTGATTTTATAGACAGGGCTTTGGAGCTGGAGCAACTAGCTCTGATTGCTGGAGTTCAGGAAGGTTGTTGCGTGGCCAGAGGACAGGAAGCAGGGTTGGAAAGGGCCAGTGAGAAGGCCGGTAATTTAGACTATGGCCCTAGAGCAAAGATTTAGGTCTGCTGAAGGACTTGGGACTTGATCTGTAAAGCAGTGGAGTGCCACAGGTAGGGGTGGGAGGGTGTACAAGAAGAGAGGGATGCTGATATTCAGTTGACATTGTCAAGAGGCTCCTTCTGGTTGCTGTGGGGAGGATGGGCTGTTGGTGGTGGTGGTTGGGGGAGACTAGAGGGCTGTGGGCCAACAACTCAGGCTGACTAAAGGAGGAAGCCATTTTCTACTCTCCACCCCCATATTTGGTAACCAAAGGAGATCACCAACAGGCCAGGGGAAGTGTCCCCAAAGCTGGGAGAGCAGGCCTGACTCACCTAGTTCTTGGATTGGAGGTCAGCATCGCAGGCAAGTGTGCTCATTGTTTCCTCTGTCCACCAGATTGTGCAACCCAATGTGCATCAGGAGACATGCTTCTCCTGACAAAACCATGGATGTCACAAATGCATTTTGTCTAAGCAAGCCTTTCACATATAGATCTTATCAGTATGTGAAGGCATAAACTTTTCTTGGCTTATAAATCTTCTCTCCCTCCAGGACAGACCGACATCTGGCACATGATAGGTGCTCAATGGACCTTTATTAATCTGAAGAAGGGACATATCCACAGGATCTGGATAATCGTGTGTTCATGGCTGACCCTAAATGAGACCTGGAACAGTGTGTTTTCTGACAAGGAATAGCATGGGATTTAGTCAGAGGCCTTAGATTGCAGTCCCAGTTCAGCCATCCAAGGGCTCTGTGACTGCATTTACTCACTGAGGCTCAGTTTACTTTTCCATGAAAAACAAACAAACAAACACCAACAGAAAAGCACCAATATTTTCTCACAGAGTATGAAGGTGCACCTGGAAGTACTTTGCAAATTTGGTACTATGCGACCAAAATGGTTTATTCATACAATGGTATACTATTCAGCCATAAAAACGAATTTCTGATACATGCTACGACATGGATGAACCTTGAAAACATTATGCCAAGTGAAAGAAGCCACATATTGTATGATTGCATTTATTTGAAATGTCCAGAATAGGCAAATCCAAAGAGACGGAAAGCAGATTGGTGGTTTTCAGGAGATGCGTGACTTCTTAATGGGTACAGAGTCACCTTTCCAGGTGATGAAAATTAGATAGTGGTGATGGTTGCACAACATTGTAAATGTATTAAGCGTCACTTAAGTGTTCACTTTAAAATGGTAAATCTTATTTACATTGTTAAAATATTGTTACAAATATTTTACCACAATAAAAGAAGGGCAAAAAAGGTGCTATATTAGGGTTAATCAGCCTGATAATTCATTAATTCATGCTTTCCGCACGTAGTCCTCATTCCATTCTTTAGCATTCAGAGAATTTACAAGGAGTAGGTTTATCTCCACTAAGGATACTCTTACAAAGAGAAAAGCTGAAGTAGGGGTGGGAGGCTGGAAGGAGGAGCTTATGGACCATCTGAAAAGAGTTCCTTCAGGATGATATTTGTTTGTAGATTGCCAGTTGTTCACTCTGTTTGTATTTAAATGAAAGGAGGCTTTGAAGTGGGAGCCGCCTCTGAGCAGGGCTTGGGGTTCCTGCCTGGCTTGGTAAAGTTCAGACTTGTCCCGATCTGTTTCTAGCCAGAGGTTACTGTTTCTGGCTAGAAAAGGCACAATTTTTTTGGCTAATAATACCTAAAAAAGAGCAGGAGTGAATTGGGGGAGCAGCAGGGTGTGTGTGTGTGTGTGTGTGTGTGTGTGTGTGTGTGTGTGTGTGTGTGTGACTGAGTTCCCCCTGGACTTGGTGTGAAATGAAGCTGTCTGATTTGGCCTTCACGATTTGGGAAGATCTTTTTCTCTCTATGGTCGCTGGATTTTATTTCATCATTAATGTTGGTTGCATCTCAGATCAAATTCTCCTTGATGACGAACACCTCTGAGTAAATGCATCAATGAATGAAAGTTGAAAGTGCTGGACTAGGCGTTACTAATGCCTGGAGGAGCTTGATGTTTATCAGTTTGAGGCAAACCCAGACAATTAAAAGTTCCTAGAAAATGACATGAAATTCATTGGGAGTTGAGTTTGCATCTCTTGTAAAACCACTCTCCTAGTTTCAGAATTAAGCATTCTGGCAAGCCACAGAAATTGAAAGTGCCAGTTATTGATAGGTCACAATCTGTCTATGCTGATGGTCTCCAAGAGTTACAATGTAGATGAGTCTAAGATGGGCATTCAAAACAACAGCTACACTGGTTTCTGCAGCTCTTCATAGCCAACCATGTCAATGTGGTTTACACACAACAGCCGAGGAAGTCTCAACAAATCCTATGAGGGCGATAATTGTAATGATGGTTCATCTCCTCACCCTATGTAATTTTATGGGAATTGAGAGTCTAGCCAAATAATAAGTCCCGGCCCCTTTTATCTGCCCAGTTCCCAGCACACTCCTGAGGTGTCTGAGACACTGCTCACCCTAACCTCTTAAAGCAGATTGTAACAATAACAGCAGTAATGACAAGTTCCCAATCTGCACCTTTCCCTTCATTAAGGTAACACTGGGAGTTCAAAAACACTCATTAATGGAATCTGTCAAAGTTTGAAGGTGGGGAGACTTGCCCATGCGCAGTTTTCTGGTGGGGAAGTGGAGACAGGTTTCCAGAGAGTTGTGAATCAGTTTCTCTGAAGAGACTTGAGTGGGGAGAGGGTTGTGTGTGTGTGTGTGTGTGTGTGTGTGTGTGTGTGTGTGTGTGTGTGTAGGGGGTTGTCCCTTGGCCATCATTATTCCGTGTGTCCCGGGAGTCAAGAGCCCCGGATTCTGGACCCACCCCACTCGCTGGGCCCTGTTAGTAAGTCGCTCTCCTTGTCTGGGCCTGTTTCCTTACATGCAAAAGGTGGGATTGGGTCAGGAGGGCTTCAAGGTCTCTGAGGCCAACCTTGACTTTGCCCCACCGCCTTGCGCTTGGGGGTTTCTCCCACTTTAAGGATGGGTTAGCCTCGTAGGAGAAGTGGACGAAGGGTCTCTGTAGAAGATAGGGGGGTAGGGGGGTGGTTGGAGTGTTGAAGGGAGACTGCCTGCCAGTGTCCGGAACAAGTAGGTTGGTGCTCTCTGAGCACCATTTGATGGGAAGCAGCTCTGGGGAGACCAGGTGCGGATCTAGGGCCAGCTTGGAGTCCCAAGTCCCCCTGGTGCTTGCAGCGAGACAATGCGAGTCATGTGGCGCCTTCCCCGCCGGGTTCAAGAGTTAGGCGATAAGATGGACCCCCTGGGCTGCCGGGCGACAGTGGAGGGGGTGGGTGTGCAGGTATCGCGCCAAGACGGCTCCGCGCAGCCTTGGGCCTCAGGCAACCGGACAGGTGGACGCGCGCGCGGAAGGCCTCTCTGGCTTGGATTTGGGCTTCGGGCCACATGCCCGGCCACCCGGTCCTAGAGGCCGGACAAGTTAGCCTTTCCATAGGGGGTGGGGGGCGGCGGGCAGGCTCCCCGCCTTCCGGGAGGAGGGAAGAAGGGAGGAGCCCGGCGGGGCGTGTCGCGCCAAGGAGCGCCGCGCGCCCGGTGCGGCCCCCTAGGAAGTGGATTTGGCCGCTCCGGATCCATCCCCGCTTCCAGGTTTTCTCCCGGCCCGGCCCTGCATGCTCCCGCCTGTCTCCGGCCCCCCCCCGCCCCCCCGCCGCCCGCCCCCTCCCCCCGAGTGCCGCCCGCTTGGCCAAGTTTGCCGAGCGTCGCCGCGCACGCCGGCCAGTCAATCAGCGGCAGAGCTGAGGAGGGCACAGCTGCGCGGCTGAGGGCTGAGCTAGCCGAGCCGTGCCGAGCTGAGCCAGGCGAGGGGACCAAGCGCCGGGCAGCCCGAGCAGCGCGCTGCGAACGCCCGTCGCCGCCGCCGCCACACCCAACCCCGGCGCCTGCCACCTTCCACTCCTTCCCTGCGCCCTTGCCCCGCGGGTCAGTCAGCCCTCCGGGTCCGCTGCCTTCGCGAAGCCCCGAGGTCGCCGGCCCGCGCCTCCGCGTCCCCGGGCCGCGCGCCGCCTCTGTTCCCTGCTCCTCCTCCTCCTCCTCCTCCTCCAACTCCCCCGGCCGGGCGCCTGGCACCGGGAACCGTTGCCTGACGCGCGAGGGCCCAACTCCACGTTTCGCCCCGCGTCTCCTTCTGCTCCTCCTCCAACTCCCAACTCCTTAGTCCGTGCGCTCCACTCGCGAGCCCCGGACTCCGCGCCCCTCTGCACGCGCCCTTAGTGCCGCTTCCCGTCCGGTCCCAAAGGTGGGAGCGCGCTCTTCCTGGCCCGCACCATGGCACGGCTCGGCTTGCCCGCGCTCTTCTGCGTCCTGGCCGTGCTCGGTACCGCGCTGCTGGCTGCCGACCTCAAGTCGAAAAGTTGCTCGGAAGTGAGACGTCTCTACGTGTCCAAAGGTTTCAACAAGAACGATGCCCCCATCCACGAGATCAACGGTAGGTTGGGTGGGAGCCCCTCGGGAGGCGGGCGCAGGGACAGGTTCCCGGGGGGAAGGGGCCGCGGAGTCTCCAGCTCCGCCGACCCCCGCTCTGGACTCTGGTAGCCGCGGCGGGGAGAAAGGGGCTGGCGACAGCGAGCTGAGCCAGCTCCGGTTTAGAACGTTCCCGGCGGGCGCTGCGAGTGGATGCCCCCCCCCCCCCGAGTTGCCCGGTGCCACTCCCGCGCTTTACTTCCACCCCCTGCGCGGTGTTCGCGGTCCCAGGAAGCCCCTGAGGACTCTGGCTCTCAAAAGTGCCGGTCACCGGCGCCCTTGTCTTTTCCGGGTTGAACTCCTTACTGAGCTCCCCGCTTTGTTGTGTGGATGAAGAGAAGTCGGTTGGGGAGTGGGGTGGGGGTCGGGAGTGGGGGCCCAAACTCCTAGAGTTTTCCAGATCCCGGGGTGGGGGTGGGTGTGCCTCAAAAGGTGGCACTTGATGTTTCATTGATGTTCTTTTTAGAACCCTCTCCCCGCCTCGCTTCCACCGCTGACACGGATTAGGAATTTTAGTTGCTGCAGCGGCTTTAGAAGTCGCCTTGAAAAAGCAAACGACCCCCCACCCCGGCCCCAACCCCATGCCTCCAAACCCTGACTTTGGGGAACTCTCCTGCTTAATGGAAGGCATTGGACTGGAAGGGTATTCCACCCCCCCCCCCTTTTTTTTTCTCACCTCACTTTAAGGGTTAATTGCACATTCAATTACAGACCTTTGAAAGGACTGATTACAGGAAACCTGAATCTCGGTTTGGAGATGATTATGCAAATGGAGACGGTTTAGCCCGTGGAAAAGTTCTCTGGATTTCTGCGCTGGGGTGGGTGGGGTGGGGTGGTGGTGGCGGCGGTGCATGAGGGTATTTGCAGAAGTCCTTCTCGGAGCGCTGAGGGCTAATCAGCTTTGCTGCGGGCGAGTCCCGGTCCTCCTCGCGAGGCCGGTGGCGGTGGCCGGGCCGGTCCCCTCTCCGTCGCACCCTCACAGTCGCAGCAGCCAACTGTTGCGCGCAGCCGGGCGGGCGGCGCCGGTGGCTGGGTCGCCCCCGGATTTAGAAAGAACCACGAATCTAGCTGGCTGGTGGCCAGCAGCACCTAACGGAGGAGTGAGCGATTTGAGCCCCGGGGGGAGGGGGACCGAGCCTCTGTTCCGAACCTTTCATGGAAGTGAGCGCAGCGCGCCTTTGCCTCGCGGTGCCGGTCGCTCGGGTGGGGGCAAGCAGGGAGGGGGCCGGCAGCGAGCAAAGGAAATACTGTAATTTCAACCAGCCGCTTCCAAAGACTTACGAAGACTTGGGGGTCATTTTTTGGGGGGTGGGGGAGGGCTATTAATAACCTCGGAGATTAAGTGCAGCCATCACTTATAAATACATTACAAAGGTAATTGAGGGAAGTTACTGGGTGTTTCGGAGTTCAACTGGTGTCTGCGTAGAAATAGAAGCCAACTGTTGGAGCGGTGCAAGCACCTTGGCGGTTAGCTTATAACGTGCACGCTCCTGATTAGAGACTGCTTGCCCTTGAGCTGCCTGTCTTTTTGGGAGCTCAAATATGTCTTCACAGTAGCACGATTTTATTGGTTGTAGAGCTCTGAAAAGCCCTCTTTCTTTCCCATCTCCCGCCCAGCCAGAAAAAGTGAAGTGAACCAGCAGCCACTGAAGCTTGGGGGCTCCGCAGGTCAGACCTGGGGTCTTTGTGCCCTGCACAGTTTGGGTCTGGGCCCAGCGGAGATGATTGGCGTGAAGGTTACAGTTGTCATTCCCACATTTTGAAGGGATAGATGCAGCGATGCACTTAAAGGGGATGTGACAAGTTTTCATCTGCTCGTGCAAACAATATGTGCCTTTGAGATGGACTGGAGGCATTCAGGGAGTGGGCTGTGAAATTGCCCTCCCCACTTTCCCCAAGTTTGCTGAGCGCAGTTTTTGGGCAGTGGCAGGGGCATCTTCCCTAACCAGCTTCTCAGGAAAAAGGAAACTTTGAGGGTGCTCAGGGAGCATGTGGGGTGCTTCCTCTGAAACTCATCGCCCCCAGAAAACACTTGAGGGGTGTTTTTCCATATATGCCTATCTACACTCCCCCTCCCCAAAGATAGGGGAGTTATTAGTGGCCAGCAGCAGGAAATGGAAGCTAATGTGCTCACACCCAAAACATTTTATTCTTTTTGTCTTGTCCTTCATCTCCCTCCCAGGGCTGCTGCTTTTATTTCCCCTTTTGAATGACCTACTGGACTGCATTCTCCTGAGGAACAAAGGAAGTGCCTTTTTAGCTGGAATCCTTGGAAGACCACCAAGGACTTTAGCTCATGCAGTGCAATTTCGCACCACTTTCAACAATAACAAAAATGCATGACTGAATGGCTCAGAAATGTGGAGTGTTAGAGGCTTTCATTTGAGTCTAGGGCACTGTCACAACACAGACAGACCCAAGTAAATACCTTTAGATGGCCAATATAGAAACAGGGGTAATCTTTACCATTGCCCTGGCCTCTCCAGATGCGTGCATTAGCCTCATCTTCCCTGGGCTACATGCAGATAATTTTGGTCATTTTGGGGGAGGAGGTAGTCACCGTAGTGATCTCTATTCAGTCTAGGTCTGAATGACTAGCCAGGCATTTTCCCTGGAGAGACGGATAGATATATTTTAATGGAGAATGTCCCAGATTGTTTTCCAGGCAAAGGGTCACGATGTCTGGGTGCCTAGCTCATTGAACCCCAGGCCTAGCTCAAGTTTAAGGTTTATTCCCGATGGCCTTGCACTTGCCCTCTAGAGGTTTGAGCAAGGTTTAAGAATGCTGTGCTATGAAGGAGTCTCAGTTCTTCATCGGTCATGTATTTAAGATAAGCTTGATGTGCTCTCAAGGGTTTTGGTGGGTGCATCATGTTGACAGGGCTTCCACCCGAGGGCCTCATTGCCTATCCGTTGACCCCTCAGATAATGGAGGGCCCGGATCCCATGATCCAGAGGGGTCTGTAACACAAAGGATACGTTTTTGCTCAGCTTTCTGTGGGCATATCTTTTTGGAGGGACTATATGGGCGGTGTTCTGTGCTTGGCATTATGGAGCCCAGAAGGAGGGCAGTAAGGGCTTCTGCCACCCAGGACCTCATGGGGTAGTAGGTAGACAAGTTCTGCACTTATACGTAATTGGAATACAACTCTGTCTATGATAAGTACCACCTGAGTGGTACAGATGAGAATGGAGTGCCTGGAAAATTCTTAGGAAGAAGGGGTTTGGAACTAGAATGATAACTGGGTAATGCTAGTTCATTAGTGATATTTAGTGATATTAGTGAATTTGTGATATATTAGTGATAATAAGAAATTTGAAAATCTAACCATTTCATCGTGTCTCCCTCTGTGAAGATGGAGGGTAAGGGATATGTAATAATTGGCAATATTATTACTAGTCTAATCTTTGCTGAAATTGGAATTAAGAGTGAGTTGATTGGGTTAGAAACTTTGAGTTTGCCAAATGTCCCCTTCACCAGGGACATTGAATGATGCCCAAGACGACTTTGTGTCAGTAGTTGTGATTCTGGGGTTTTGTTTCCTATTCCCGTTTATGTTAGTGATCAATACACTTGTGAGCATGTATGCACACACACATGCACACATGGTACCTCAAGGGATTCTGAGAATCAGATGAGCTATGTTACAATTACATGGGGAAAAGTGTGTGTTGGAGATGTGGCATAACATGATATTGGGTTGATTATTATATATAAGACATATAGCATATGTCTTCAAGGTTCGTATTCTCCCTTCCCCACCTTAAGTAGGTGTGTTGGATTTTGGAGCGCATTTGGGATCTATTCTGCTTGAATCCGACAGTTTGGTTCCCTGGATTTCACTTGAAAGGAGAGGGCCTAATTGAGCCACAGGATCTGTTGCTATAGAAATCATCCCTAGTGGTACAGGAACTATCTCATGGACATGCTCATAGAAGAACTTAGTAAAAGTTCTGGCTTACTCAGCTCAGACTTTAGTTAGAACACACAAATGAAAAATACTTGAGTCAGCATAATTACAGTTTTCCTTTTTTATTTGATTCACATGGGATCACACTCAATTTTAGGATTAACTGGAGACTAGGCTGGGAAATGGAAAAGGAAGATTTTGTTGACTCTGCAAGGGAAACAACATCAGTCTTAATCTAAGATTTTGGGAAGTGAATTGGTTTCTGGCTTCCCAGTACCATTAACTGTTTATGTACTGCAGTTGTTCCCACGTAGAATCTTGAAAGATGCATTTTGACCTCATGGTAAGAGCTTGTCGCTCTTGAGTGCTTTCTCTGGGCCTGGCTCTTTATATGCTTGCTCACTTAAAGCCCACAGCGACCATATAAGGTCAGAATGATTACCATTTTACAGACAAGGAAACTCAAATTCAAAGGATTACGAAATATATTCCAGCTGGTGAGTGAGTGGCTGGGGTGGGATTGGAACCCAGATCTTATCTGACCCAGAGTCTAATCTTTGAGCGCTATGCTATGTAGTACCTTCTCTGTTCCCAAGAGGGCTGGTTTTGGAAGTATGAGCCACAGGAGGACCTTCGACTAGTTAAAAAAAACAACTGATAACAGCACAGTTCTCAAGACTGTAGTACAGAAAATCCCAACATGCACTTTGCAGACAGGGTAAAATACCCAGACATCAACAGTATAGTGTTGGCAGTAGAAGGAATATAAATGGTATTTCCTGGGCTATGGGGAGCCAGTGAGGGTTTCTTAGTAGGGGAATGTCATGAGTCAAGCTGTTTTAGGAAGATAAGTATGGCATTGCAATGTAGGGGTAGGTGAGGTGAGAGAAAAGAGGCAGGGAAGTCTGTGAGAAGGCTGTTGTGCTGAGCCTCTTAACTGGTCTACCTGCCTCTTGTTTGCTACCCTCTCAATCCATCCTGAACATTGCCAGCTTAATTTCCTTTTAGCACTGCTTGCTTTGAGTGGAGTCATTCCTCTGCTTTGAGCTTCCGTGCGTGGCAAGAGTATCTCAAATCGCCGTATTAATTGCGTCACATCTGGATTCTTCAGGGTTGTGGGTCCTCTTCCTTTTAATCCTTGCCTGAGCCGAATGCATGGCCTTTAAGCACGTCGCTGCCTTGCGTGTTACTTGTGTGTGCAGACACATGTTTGTCCCACAACCGTAAGCAACCGGAGGACAGGGATGTCATACCTCTTGGTGGTTTTGTGTGCCCGGAAGCACTAAGTGCAGTAGCTCAATGCAATAATCTGTTAGACAAGCGGGCAGATGACAGGCAATTCTGTCGCAATCTGTCAGGACACCAGTGCTATTCTGGGATTATACTGTCTTGATGATGGATTGTTATCCTCTGGTCTGCTGATCTTCTGGATCTAAACACTTTAAGGGAAATAGATTTAGAGTAAATCTCCGTGATATGTTGGTATAACGTGGAAGGTGTTTTTATTCTTTTGGGCGAGTACTTGTCTTTACCACTTAATAAACCAAGCCTTGTAAGAATTATTCAGAAAGATTCAGAGTTCTCTTCTTTTTCTTGCCAGTTTTAGATGCACTACTTTCAGGAACAAAGAAACGAGACTGTTGTGATTAGGCAATTTAGAGCAAATTTAGAGGAGTAATTCACCACCATGGATTCAGAATATAGAGCTTGTTCATTGCACACCATTTGCCTTCTAAAAAATAAATCTCAAGTTTATTATCTCTACAGAGCAGAAGAACACATGTTTAAGAATATCAGAATTTTTAATATAAGCAGACAGAGTAAAATACGACAGGTAAGAACTAGCATTTTCAATTCTGCGTGGTTAACCATCTGTTGCTTACTATAGAGAACATGAAAGTACAGAAAATTCATGAAGTGATTCCATCCTGGAGGTAATTTGAAATATTATATTTAAGTTCTGATGATGCATTTAATTCGGCAGTCTGGTGGGAGAGAGAAATCAAAGCGATCTGTCAGCCAGGTATTCAACTTTTGAAAAAGAAACTCTAACAAATGTTAGAAATTAGGAAAAAAATTGAATGGAAGAGTTAAAAAAGTCAATAACCTCCAGGAAGCCTGGAAACTATGTAAAAACATCTTATTGGAAGCCCAGATAAATGTGTGCCAGACATCAAAAAGACCAGCTGCTTGGGGGAAGAAAAAAGAACCAGGCATGACTAACTGGTAGAGTACAAGAGACTGCTTTAGGGAAAAAGGCATCTCTCACAAAATGGAAAGAGTTTAAGCCAGAAGAGAAAAGACCACGATGTATGGCAGGGCAGGTCCAAACTAGAAGTTTAAGTAGAATTGGAGGTGAACCTTGCAAGGGATTTGAAAAAAGGCCCACGTGATGATAGTGATTAAAAAGGTAGGATGAGTCCACCCTATCAGAGGAAAAGCATTATGACTTCTTTAAGGGGAAACCATGCCGATGAAGCTTCCAGAATTCCTTAGGAGAAAAGCGGCATAGGGATACAGGGAAATAGGCATACATATAGTTTGAGTTTTATGCTGTGGGATTCCAAGGTAAAGAATATTTAGAAAATGGGTTTACTTTGGGTGGTTTGGGACCTTGGTTTATTAAGGAGAGAAACCCCACTTTTCCGAGATAGGGTAGTTTACATGGAGGGGATATGCTTTCTTGGAAAGAGCAATTCTAGCCTAATTCTGAGATAAATTAGTTATCTGATACCTTTGGTGAGGCTTTTCTCTCTTGGGGCCTCATTTTCTCACCTGAGGGTGTTGGGTGCTGGACCAGATCCCTGGCTACACTATGGAAATCACCTGGAAAGGGGAGAGGTGATTTCAAACACTTCCATCTCTGCGTGTCTGGTTCTGAGTTTTTCAGTGATATTTACCCCATAGTGTTGTCTCAGATAAGAGTTTTAATTGAGACTCAATGCATGCTTGTTTTTACTTTATTTGACTTACTTGGATTTAAGTGGAAGGAGTGTTAACCTTGGGAAAATATATATATTTATTTTTAAATCAAGATGCACTTATAAGCTGTAACCAGTGGTGCTTTGCTGAGGGCAGAGACATAAAACCAGGACCTTGAGAGTAATTTGGAGAGAATTAGAAAAGAATCCAGCCTTGCCGTCATTTATTGATTAAGTGTCAGTGCGCTAGATGATTTTTCTTCCCTTTCTCTTTATTGGTAAAATAAAAAACCTCTTGATCCCTTACTTTAATGTCCTGTTTGCCATGTGCTTATTCTCTTCAAGTATCTTATCAAGAAATAGAAGTACAGTAAATCCCTAGGCTTCGGGCTGGCCCAACCATCGAGAACACAGCTGGGAATGTGGAAGTAAGCAGCGAAGCTAAATGATGGAAACAGCTGTCATAAAACCCATGCATTCTCCTTGGAGAAAAGGTCTTCAGAAATTTATCGGCAGCAGTCATTGATTGAATAGCCCCTAAGTCCAGAGGAGTATAGGTACTGGAGACTCAAAGAGGTTTAAAACAGTACTCAAGCTTCAGAGGCACTTACATTTAAAAATAGGTAGATAGGGTTTATGCATGGAATTAGCAAATGGCACTGGTTGTGGGGTGGGAGGTGGCAGGAAGGGATACTTTTAGAGGCAGGCAAAACTTGACATCTGGGAGAAGTGAGAGCACAGTGTGAGACGGGGTAGAGAAAAGCCAGAGTAGACCCAATACGTGCTGCTCTTGGCATTTTGAGACTTGAAGGCGTATGAACACTCGGCGGCACCTCTGCAACCTCGAGGATACTAGCATGTTTCAGGGCGGTTATTAAATAATTAACTTGTTTTGGGTATATTCGGTAAGTGTATTTAAGCAAGCGTTCCATTGGAAATATCTGAAATGTGAAAATTGGGCTCAAAAGTGGGAAAGTTCGGTGCACTGACACATTTACAGATTTAGAGCACCAACAGTGCGAGAGTGTTCTATTTGTCGCTTTGTCCTTATATATATATATTTATTTTTTTTTAATAGGGAGGTTAGAGACTGTGGTTTATTCAAGTAGTTTATTCACTTCAGAACTTTGCGGATTCATCGTTTGGTTCCTCTGTACCTTCTCTGCTAAGCCCTCCAGAACATCCAAGTTTGATTTAGTTCCCTATACTGTGCTGTCTGCTGTGGTCAGTTTGGAAAACAGACGTGGTGACCTGAAGCCACCAGAGGCAAGAGAGTTGGTTCCTAGCTGGGGGTGACAGGTTTAAATATTTGAATACTGGTTTCCCTTTTAATCATTCACCAAACTAAGTAAATGACAAATCATGAGAAAAGAAACACCAGGAGTTGAGGAGAGGCATGCTGCTATTAAGAAGGTGGATATATTTGGTGGGCCTTGACCCTGAGCAGGTAGTTATTTGATCCTTAAAAAAAAAAGCAGCTCAACCACCTTCTTGCCCTACTTAGGTCTGATTTAAGAGGCCACATATCCTCAGTTTCTGTCCCACTGTGTGGCACATGGCAGGTGCTCGAGAAATATTTGTGGCTCAAAAGAAAAAAATGCAGGCATGATTTTGACTTTTGCATTTATTCTGGATATTCCGACTCACTCCTTTTTAAAAAATAATTTTTTATTGAGAAATATATATTCACATGCCATGTAATCATCTCCAGGCATGTTCCCCAGGAACCTCAGATCCATCCCAGACAGAATGGGCTGTCTTTGCCTTGTGTAGCTCAAGGTCACCTGGTCTCTGCTGCATCCCAGCCATTCTTTTCATGCTGGTCCTTTTCTTTTCACAGCTACTTTGTCAGTTTGACTTTTGCAAGCCTCTTAAAGCCAGGCTTCTTTCTTATATGTGGGGCGTCTGTCTAAAGGAACCGACTGGACTTCCAGAGGTTTCCGTACTTGCCCCAAACCCTTGAACCACGGAAGAGTTCAGTTATTGTTTCTGTTTTACCACACATTCGTCTCCATTGAGTTTCCAGCCTGGTGTTTAGTGAGAGCTGAAAACAAAGCGCTGTGGCCTTGCAGACTTGCAGTGTAAAGCATGTGCTTGCAATGGTCCAGTCTGAGTGGGAGTGTCATTTTTCTTGGCAGCCACTTCACAGAAAGTCCTGTTTCTTTGGTGCCAGAATAAGCAGTCATTACATTCCTTACAATTTATCGTCAAATTATTAGCTACTATTGTTAAAATTGCCTTAATTATAGAATATTTCCCCATGCTAGGATTTCAAAAACAAAACAAGACAGCTTCTCACCGGTGTAGTGTACTTTTGAAAGAGTCCTTAAAAAAAATCGGCCCCTGCCTGGGATGTTGGAGGCGGTAGCCAGGGATGGTACTTTGTGTTGCTGAGGACATTTTTTTTAAGGTGGGGGGAGTGCAGTGTGTTCACTTTAAACTTAATTTGAACGAAATGTCCCCAGCTGGCCAGTTGGTTAATATTCTTCTGCCTTGTTGTTTACCTCTAGTTGGGAACTATCTCCCCTCCCCCCGCCCCCTTTAAGTCCCGTGGGCCTGGGTGCACTCTGGGGATGCTCCACTGGTGGGAGGTTGATTGATCATTAAGCAGTGTGGCATTCTTGTAAGATGTTCTTGTATCCATCACGTCGGAGGGCAAATGAAGAAATAACTGCCTTCCAATGTAAGGGAGGGCCTGCTTCAGTTGTCTTGTGATTTGAACAAAGTTTGAGGTGCCTGAATGGGGTAGGTCCTTTCATAAGCTCTACCTATGGCTCTGCTTTCAAGATATATCCATCAATGGCTGAGAGATTCCAAACAGTTGAGAGGTTATCCTGGAGGTCATTCTTACGCTTTAAATAGATATCACCTTTTTAGTTAAGGTGTAATGGAGAGGCTGGAGGGAACTGCCTGAAAATGTAAGTAGCCATGTTTCTTGAAGATGATTGTATAATGATATAGCTTTTGTTTGTGAAAACCTTGTGTCTGATGCTTCTTTTATCTACCTTATGGACAGATGAGTAAAACATATGGATTAAAAATACATAAATAATAGGGGGAACAAAGGTTAAAATAAATTTAGCAGATTCAAATGCTAGTTATCAATGAAAGGGAGGGGTAAGGGGTATGGTATGTATGAATTTTTTTATTTTCTTTTGATTTCTTTTTCTGAATTGATGCAAAGATTCTAAGAAATGATCATGATGATGAATATACAACTATATGCTTAAAAAAGAAGAGTGTTCATATTGTATGTTGATTGATTTTATTAATTAAAAAAAGAGATATATCCAGAATCAGAATTTGACTGTAGCACCTAATCACCTATCATCTTGGACCCCACCCCCCATCACCTCTTGTCTGGATTATAACAGATGCCTGTAACCAGACTCTCTGCTACAGCTCTTGCCCGCCCCCCCCCCCCAGTCTATTCTCAGCCGGGCAGCAAGAGTGATCCCATTCAACACAAATCAGGTATCACTTCTCTTCTCAATGCCCCATTGGCTCCCAGTGCCACCCAGAGTGAAGTTCAAGGTTTAGGAGATCCTGCAGGGTCTGCCCTAGCCCCTTTCCTGTGCCAGCCTCCATGGTCCTCTCCTCTCAGCCTTGGGCTCCTGCCCCTCTCCTCTCTCTTGTTCATCCCATTCTAGCCACGTTGGTCTCTTTGCTGTTCCTGAGTACGTGAGGCATACTCGAGAGCCTTTGCACTTGCTATTCTCAACTTCTAGAATTCTGGCCCCAGATAGCAGCATGCCTCACTCCCTTACATACTGCAGGACTTTGCTTGCCTGTTACTTAATAGAGGAGCCTTTGCCTGACACATACACACACACACACACACATTGTCCCCTCTCTCCACTTCATTCTTAGCAGTTACCCCCATCTGATTTGAGGGCAGGGACTTTGCCTCTTTTATTCACTGCCCTATACCCAGTGTCTGGCACATTTCCTGGCATGCAGAAACGTTTGTTGAATGACAGCTCTTTGCAGACAGGGAACTCTTGGGTTAGAAAATGTTCACAGGGTGAAGCTCACTGTTGAGGGCTTTTGAGTGTGAGGCTACACGTGAACATCTGTAGAAAGAGGGTGACTAGGCCGAAGATTCATTCATTCATTCATTCATTCAGCAAGTATTTGCTGAAGGCCTACTAATTGCCAGGCACTGTGCTAGTCACTATGTATACAGCTGAGGCCTCGCATTCATGGAGCTTGCAGTCTCAATGGTAAGACAGATATTAATACAGTAATTCTACAAATGACAATTTCAGTTGTGCTAACTGCCTCTGAGGAGAAGCCTTGGCCTTGTTTATGAGGTCAGGGGATGGCAATAGGGGCGAAGTGGAGTTTTCTCAAGCATTTAGACCCTTTTCAAGGAGTAGTGCTTTTTACATGCTCACAATCTCCCCCCCCCCCCCAGGAGCGTTTCTGGCAGTGGGTTCCAGAGTATTTGGTTATGCAGTACAGGGAAGATGGGCCTAAGTTAGTGAGGCTTGCATGGAGCACTTTTTCTGCTGGCATACCTTGGCCATCATTTTAGGCGCTTGACAGTGCCACGTGAACACTTTTGTCACTTTGCAGTATTTTTTTTTATTTTTTTTATTTCTGGGGTTGTCTGCAGAAGAACCACCGCAGTACTATGAGTCAGATTTTGTGAAAGGTCAAGCACCCACTCTCATTCCCATGGAGACCACAGAAATGCTGCTTTGTTTGAATGGGTAGTTGGCTCGAAGCAAAGCCCTTCCTTCGTGCCCTCTATGGATGATTACGGTAGAACTCTGGTCCCACAGAGTATGACTCTCCATGTCTTTATTAATGACAACCATGTGTACAAGGACCGAGGATCCTATTGACTGCCAGGAGGAACAAGAGGAGGACCCTGGCCATGGGGACCTAGTGGACAGGCCAACCCAGGAAGACAGGATTTAAAATAAGCATAGCTGGGGTGGGCAGTGTTCTAGTAAGTTATCATAACAGGAATGGACATTCCCTGCCATTTGTCGCAGCTCTGAGAACAGGGTTTTCCCCTTTTCGAGAAAGGTTGTCTCTTAATTTTCAAGCTGGATAAAACAGGGCCCAAGTTTTTGTTAGTTCATTCGGAAATCCAAAGTGCTAGGGGGGAACTCCAAGGCTGGAGTAAGTATTGACTCCACATCACATGCCTGGCAGTTTGATCTAGAGGTGCATGAACAGTCTCGGGGATCCCAGCGTTTCCTGGTTACAAGCACGTGCCTTTAGCCATCTTCTCTAATCCAGACCCCTCCTGTTAGGAAGGGCAGACTCCATTGCAAGGACAAAGGGTGAAAGCCCCATGTTTTCTACTTAATGCAATGAAATGATTGCATTGTAGCAAATTGGGTGCACATGCTCGTTTGGAAGGGCCAAGTCTTGCTTGAATATAAAGAGGAAAGTGCTATAGTATATGTCCTCTTTTAAAACTATAGGCTTGCAACTAAAGATGAGCTGCCCACTTAATAAAAGAACGCTGTTTTGTTTCTCAATTCCTTATTATTCAAATGGCCCATATGCTATAAAGGTGTGGGTTAAGACGCATGAGTTCATCATAGGGCAGACCAAGCCTTTGCTATCTAAACTTAGCTTTAACTTTAATTGTCCCTGATTTCAGTTTTTTTTTGTTGTTGTTGTTGTTTTTTGGGGGGGGGATCCTGCTTTCTAAAATGATTCTCAGACACAGTGTATCATTTTCACCAGGAAACACTTAGTATTTCTCTTGGAGCCTTGAGCCTTGGTTGCTTCTAAGCTCAAGAAGGAAGTAAAATTCAATCAGATTCTGGGGTAATGGAAGCTGGGGCTTAGCTTGTTTATTATCTCTGCTGGATCTATAAAAAAAGGGATTCCTTAGCAAATGAATGGTGCAAATAAAATATTGGGAGATGTTTAACACCTGCATAAGGGAAGAGCCATTCCCGAACACTTCAGGACCAGCCATTTTAATCGAAACCATTGTGTTAGTTGCAAAATAAATAAATAAATAAATAAACTATGTTTCTAAGTAGCTTTAGCTGTGAGTACTTATTGGGGTCACTTTGTGTTTGAAAGTGATAAGTCTGCATTTCTTTAAAAATATCATAGAATTTAGCCCGTCCCTCTGATTTCTAGAAAGTGTTTCTGTAGTTAACGATATTATCATGAGATAACTAATGGCAGCTCTGCTCTTTAGGGCAGTATATTTGTTTTCCTTCTTGAAATACCAGCAGCTGTTGTATCCTTATATTTTATAGAAAGGAAAACAACCAAAAAAAAATTGAGATGTTTTTAATGTGAGAGGAACGCAAGCTGATCACTAAGATTAAAGGGAATTGATTGCGTTTGGCATAGTTTTTAATTTCCGAAATGTCTTTGAATCTGCACTATATGCCTAAACGTTATGCCAATGCTTTGCGGCTTCCTGGGGTGAGAGTTAAAATATGTAGATTTAAAATTTTTGCCAAGTATATAAATTGCCTCAAATATTAAACATCTTCTAAAAAATATTTGTCTTATTTCTGACATTTAATTCAACATACAGTCCTTAAGACATGCCTCACAACATCAGTAGTCCATTATATGTGTACACCACAGTTCCCCTTTCTATTCCTCAGTCATACCCTTAGGCCACCTCCATTCATTGCTAACCCCAAACAACCACCCCCATAAACACAAGTTTGCAAATGTCCATTCCTGTCCCCACACTCAGTTCCTCCAGGTATATACAGAGCAATGGGGTTGCAGGATCATATGGCAACCCCACCCCTAGCTGCTTTAATATCGCTTAAGGTGATGTGTATAGTTGCGAAGTTGACAAGGGGTGGACATGTGGTAGTTAGGTTCAGGTGTGAACTTGGCCAGGTGAAGGTGCCTAGTTCTGTTGCTGTAGCCATGAGCCAATGGCATGTGAAGCTCATCTGTCCCTGATTACATCTGCTATGTGGAATGCCAGCTGCAGCGAATGATGTTTGATTTAATTGGCTGGATGCTTAAATGAGAAAGCGCAATGCAGCACACCCCAAGCAGCTCAGCCCAGACCTTTGGAGATGTAGAAAGGAATCACCCTGGACAGTGCTGTGGGACCCAGAAGCGGGTAAAGAAGGCCAGCAAAAATCACCTGTGCCTGCCTGTGTAAGAGGGAATCTCAGAAGAAAGTTAGCTGCCTTTCCTCTGAACTATAAGTTTTCAACGAAATAAATCCCCTTTTACTAAAAGCCAATCCATCTCTGGTGTGTTGCGTTCTGGCAGCCTTAGCAAACTAAAAGACCTAGTAATGGGATTGCAGGATTATATATATGGCAATTCTATACTTAGCTTCCTGAGGTGTTGCTGAACTGCCTTTCAGAGCAGTTGCACCATTTGACATTCCCGCCAACAGTGGATAAGTGTGCCTCTTTCTCCACATCCTCTCTAGCACTTGTCGATTTCTGTTTATTGATAATGGCCATTCAGGTGGGTATGAGATGATAATCTCATTGTGGTTTTGATTTACATTTCCCTAATAGTAAAATTGAGCATCTTTTCACATGCCTTTTAGCCATTTGTATTTCCTCCTCTGAGAAGTGTCTGTTATGTCTTGTGCCCATTTTTTAATTGGGTTGTTTGTCTTTTTGTTCAGTTGAAGAAACTCTTTATATATTCTCGATACTAAACCCTTATATGTGGTTTCCAAATATTGTCTCCCACAGCATAGGCTGCCTTTTTACTTTCCTGCCAAAGTGCACAAGTGTTTAATTTTGAGGAGATCCCATTTATTTACCTTAAGTATCTTAAGAAATTGGTTATTAAAAATAAATAAAAGGGGGAATAAATGTTAAAATAAATTTAGTTTGAAATGCTAGTAATCACTGAAAGGGAGGGGTATGGTGTGTATAAATTTTTTTTCTGTTTTCGTTTTATTTTTCTGAATAGATGCAAATGTTCCAAGAAATGATCATGAAGGTGAATATGCAATTATGTGATGATATTGTGAATTAATGATTATATATGTAGAATGGAATGATCAAAATAGGAATGTTTGCGTTTGTTTGGTGTTTTTTGGTATTTAAAAAAATTTGATTATTCGGTAATTTTTCACGATTTTCAGCAGTTACTACGAGAGCTCTTTCAAACCTTGCATTGTTATAATAGTACATGTTTGGTAGTGTATGCTTTTGCTGAGGAAAGTGTAACCCCAACTGCAGACAGTTTCCAAGGAGCCATTAAATTTTACCTAAAATGTTTCAGTGGTACAGCCACCTTTTTTTTTTCTTTAAATGAAGGGAAATTTTGATCATTCATTTAATCAAGGAAGGATTGCAGGACATTTTATGCTAGGTAGACAGAAAATGTTGGACATTTCTTCAAACACCACAAAACTCAAGTAGTTTCCTAGTTGGACTGAATTCTGTTCACTGAGGTAGTTGACTTTACGCTCGTGTTCGTCTGTAAACAATTTATTGTAACCTTGACCAGGTCCTTCTCCTCCCATACCTCTTTGTTCCTTTCCTTTCCTAATATTTGTTTTTTAAATCAGTCAATATTGATAAAGTTTTTTTCTTTAAAAAAAAAAACACAGCCAAAAAGAGACTAACACGATTTCATCAGCCTTCTAATTGTTTTACTAATAGAAAACTATTGGTCCCTCAAACATCATGGGTGCGGTTTTTAAAGGAACTGGTGACTGATTTTTTTTTTCTGAGCACAAATCTCTTAATTCTCTAAACAGAAGAATTTTTTTTCTGTAAGAGTGATCTACAGTTTAAAGCTCATGTCTATGAGGTGTCACGTCCTTCACCCTTTTAAGAGATGTAAAACTATATAAGAATATCACTAAGAAGGTACCTAAACTTTTCAGCTAAGGGTCAGAGAAAGTTACTGGCGGTTTTCACAAGGAAACCCAAAGAAGACAATCAGAATGAAACAAGTTCAACATGATCATTCAAATCTTTATAAAAGGACCAGAGTAGAAGCCCAAGATGCGGGGCAAGTGGGCAAAGAGAAAGAAAACACGATTAAAACAGATCACGTGAGGATACCCAGTACAAATAAATGCTGGCTTTGGCATTATTTAGGCAACCCCTGTTTTTGATGTTGTGTCCCCAATAGTCCAATTTTGCAAAATCAGTCCAAACCCTACCAAGTCAAAGTCTCTCATTGGGTCTAGGTGGTACCCCATGTCCCCCCATCCTGAAAGAAATCAGTTCTGGCAAGAGAGCTCCAGTGTGCCTTGATTATTCTGTTGCTAGGTGCCAGCAATGTGCTGCTTGCTTAGATACACCTCATTGCTCAACTTCTTGATCTTGAGAAAGTTACACAGATAGAAGACCTCTCAGATCGCTAGTCCAAGGAGGCAGAACACTGAAAAGATGGCTGAAGTAGAGGACCGGAGTGTTTATGGGCTCATTGTCATCACACATCCTTTCTCGCTTCTTCAGGTTGGCAAAATCATTAACGATGGATTCTGAAAGGTCTTCTAAGCATCACAGAAGACCACTTCTAAAGACTTGAGCTTCTCAACTTTTGCAATCTCCTCCTAAGTTTTCGCCTCCCCTCCATGCTTCCTGTCTAGCTAGGGTCACATATCCTCCCCCTTTGTTCTCAAAACATACTTTAAACATGTCATAATTGTCAATGGTAAAGGCATATTTCCCCTTAGTTACCTCCTCCCTGGAATCCAGAGTATGGCTAGCAGAATCTGTGATCTCAAGATGGGTGTGCAGGCTGCCAGCAACCCCAGAATGGTTGGTTATCTATCTTATAGGCTCCTGTCACTAGTAGGTCCTTATGGAGTTCCTCATGGAGATACTTGAAGGAGTTAATGGGCAGATAGAAGGAGATGGCAGGTACTGAGCTGGAGACAAGCAGAAACAAAAGTAGCAATGCCAACAAGAAAGGGCCACACCGGGCTAGTAGACATGGTATCAGAGACTTGTTTACCACCTTGGGCCAGATCCCTGGTGACTGATTTCTTTAAAAAAATATTTTTATTGACATATCTTTATTCACCATACAGTCCATCCAAAGTGTACAATCAGTAGCTCACAATATCGTCCTTTAGGTGTGTATTTATCACCATGATCATTTTTACATGTGCATCACTCCAGGAAAATAAATAAGAGAAAAAAAAAAGTCACACATTCCATACCCTTTAGCCCTTCCTCATTGACCGCCATTGGTATTACCATCTGCCCATTTTCTTTTACCCCTTATCGCCCCCTATTATTCATTTGGTTTTTGTTCTTATTTTTTAACTCATCTGTCCATACTGTGGACGCAAGGTTTTCACAATCACATGGTGGTGAGTGATTCTTGAAACGTGTGTAATTTTTTAAGAATCTGGCAGGGTCTCAAACTTTTAAGAAATCACATCAATATTTTTCGATGTGTATTTTAATTATAACAGAAACACTACCTATTTGAAATTTATTTAATCCATATTCAGTAACATAAAATAGCAATGACAGTATTTAAATTTTAGAACCCTTGCTATGGATGTTTTGAAAGCATTACGTGGATTAACTCATTTAATGTAAACAGAAAGTGAAAAGATGCAGAGAGGGAGGGAGGGTAGAGTAAAGAATTTACAACTCAGTGGGCGGGCCACGGTGGCTCAGCAGGCAGAGTTCTCACCTGCCATGCCAGAGACCCAGGTTTGATTCCCAGTGTCTGCCCATGTAAAAAAATAAATTAAAAAAAATGTTTAAAAAGAAAAGAACTTTACAACCCAAGGCTAACAGGTTAGTGTGAATGAGTAAATCACTGGAACAGAGGGCTTCCTGGTAGCCAAGACCAAACAGGACACTCAACTGGTTATGCATTTCTCGTTTATCTGATAAAAAGAAACATTTCTTCAGGCAAGGTATTTTCTTGTTGCTGCTAAATGTAGAGAGAATTTGTTATGCAGCTCTTTGAGGTGCAGTATCCTCAGCAGTTTCTTCTAGGGATCTTCCATAAAGCCTGAAGAAATAACATTCAGGAATTTCAGTCAAGTTCCTAGGCCTTCAGACTAAAGAGCAAACTTTCTATGTTGAGCGGTAACTGCTGTCTTTCTGCATATCAGTTCATCTCTCTTGCTCTCTGAGTCAGGACTGTCATGTTAAGCAGCTAATACACCGTGATAGCCACCTGCAATGTCGAGACAGTTGGAGGAAGTTGCCCGCCAGGGTAAATGAGGTCCCATGGACTGAAGCCACATCAGGTCTTAGTGAAACAATTTGGGGGGTCCAGACAGCATCTTCTTCTCTGCTTCTTCAGCCCTTTTATTCTCCCTGCCTTGATTATCTCTATTTTCAGGACTTTGCTCCTGGCACTGAAAGTTGTCATAGTGTCACTTGGCCTCCAGAGATCTTAATATATGGTAGGTTAATTTTTTCTATTGAAAAGATGATAGAATAACAATAGTAAGAGTCACTTCTATATTCTTTACATGTCACGGTCTATCCCCATATTCATGCATATGGTTTAAATTGTCTCCATTACTTGGTAAATTGGCTATTTTTTAAATGTATGTAACGAGAAACTGGTCATTTAAACCATTTTGAGGTGTGAGCAGTAGTTTAATTTACAATCAATGTTGTGCAACTATCACTACTGCCTGTATCCAACAGTTTTTCATCACCCCAAACAGAAACTCAGTACCAATTGAGCAGTAACTTCCCATTCACCCTTTCCCCCCAGTCCTTGGTATCCTCTAATTTACTTTCTGTCTATGATTTTGCCTATCCTAGATCTTTCATATAGGTGAGATCATGCAATATTTGCTTTTGTGTTTGGCTTCTTAGTGCAGTGTCTTCAAGGTTCATCCAGGTGGTAGCATGTGTCAGGACTTCATTCCTTTCTATTGCTGAATAACATTCCATTGTATGGATATGTCGCATTTTGTTTATCCATTCATCTGCTGGTGAACATTTGGGCTGCTTCTACCTTATCTGCTATTTTTAACATAACACAAAATTATGGAAAGGTTCTGTAGTTCTTTAGAATTAAAAATTTCAGATGACTCCATAATCTTCCCATAAATTGCTGTACCATAATCTATTATGTGTCTAGCAAACATTTTCCCCTTATAATGGACTTTTAGGGGTTTTCTGTGTATTTTATATTAGAACACAGCAGTTATCTCCATTCATAATTGTCTGACTTCTGTTGCTTAAGATAAATTTTATGATCAGTTTCTTGCTTTTTCTTTTTAACTTTCAGAAGGTTTTAAAAAAGAAGGAAACATCTGTCCCCCTTGTGCCTAAGGCCTAGTCTAACTGCAGCATGCACAAGCTCCTCTGTTATAGGTATGAAGGAGAGGGAAGGAAACATGAGGTTTAACCCAGGGAGTTAGTAAGCTCTGAGTTTTTTAAATTTTTTTTATTTTTAAGCATTTCCTAGACTCTCAACTCTGAGCTCTTGCCAGGAACCTCCATCTTTTGGTTCCTAAAACCCTAGTTCAGCAAGAGTCCCAGGAGCAGCTAAAATGTTAGGTATTGGGAGGAGGAAATAAACACAAAGGCATCTACAAATTAGCTGTTTGAGGAGCAGTGCCTTTATTTTCTGTTTTTTTTCTGCCCTTTGTTTGGGGGGGGGTTCCCACGTGTTCATGTGTCTCGCTTTAAAAAACAAAATAAAGAATAATAAAAACCTAAACAAAACACTTCTTAAGACATTGTCTTCTGAACAGAAAGAACTTCCTAGAAAGCATTGTCATTGTTTCTAAAAAGAAGGGCTCATAATAACCCTCTATTCTCTTTCCTCACCCACTTTGTTTTTTGTTTTTTTTTAACAATGAAATGATTTTATGACTGTTAGTTGTGAAATGGCTTAATTCAGCTGCTTATTCTTTATGGAAAATAACTTTGCTATGCCTAATGTCTGTCTCTGGTCAAAGGGCGTTTCCTGTGTCACTGCCTTCCACGGTTTATCTGCGTTCAGCTTTGTGATCAGGAGGGTACAGGCTTGCCTTTTAAATCGTCTGCTTACATCTTTTATCTTTCATCAGGTCCTGGAAAGAAATCATCCGATGGCTTCTTTCCAGTGTCAGTTTTTGAAAGATCCGTGGCTTGCTTTATTTTGACAGGTGGTTGGTGAAAGAGGTGCTTAAAAGGGTGGGGTAAAGGAGGAGGGGCATTTAAGTAGAAGAAGAGGAAAGAGGTTTTGCTTGTTTTGGGGCCAACTGACAAATGGTGACTGATTATTATGCTCTACTTTTCCTTAGTGGGGCCTTTAAAGTTTGCCAACAAGGCCTGCAGTTGGAAAACAGCTGTACCTTCTGGAGGACCATTTCTGGGTCTTCCCCTTTTGGACTGAGGCACCCCCCGTGGGAACAGAACTAGGATAGAGAAGATGCAACTGTGTAGATTAATTTCCTGGAATGAACGAGAGTGATGAATCATTCAAAAGCAAGGTGTCCTTTATCAGTAGGCGCTGTCTTAATGGATCAGCCTCAGAGTTCAGGCTGGCATGGTGTCTCACAGGAGCCCGGGGACTCTGGTGATTAGGGATCCCTGCAGTAGCTCTGGCTTTGCTTTAACCATGCTCTCTTTAGCTTATACCGCCTCTAGGAATAGCAGATTGACAGTTGACTGCTTTACCGTATCAGCCGGTGCTTCTCTTTAATTGTAGTTGAAATGACGTTCCACCTCTTTTAAAATTTTGCTTGTTGATAGCCTTCCTGGATTGCCACTTAAACTGTTACTAGAGCTTTATGATGCCAAGAGTTAGACCTATGTATGTATTCCTTTAAATCTCCTCTCCTGTAGCATCCCACCCCTCCTCCTATCCCTTCATAATTTCAGCTGCCCTCCACTGAGCTTCCAGTTCACGTCTCGCTTGATGTGCAAAACCCAGAATTATACAAAAATATTCCAGGTGGTTTGTAGAAAGGTAGGAGAATGTTTTCCTTTTGGATTCCTGTGCCCTCTCTGTGCACATGAAGCAATTTTTTTTCAGTGTTGACTACAGTACATTTAACAGATTAAAACCTGTTAATAATTAAGAACAAGATGTAAGTTTCAGAGCAATTTAAAGAATTAGCCAGTAGAAACAACTGAAGCTCTGACTATACAGAACTAATAGGATTTGAAGTCCAGGCAATTCTTTTTCAGAACCCTGTTTGTATTCAGTCCCAGTCCTAGCTTACAAGTGGCCTCTTAGGACGAAAGGGGAGTGATCAGTAAGGGTGGAAGCAGGGAGCAGAAAGCGGTCTATATTGCCTTTTTATACTAGAATTCTGTTAGTACAAAGACTGCTTGGAAAGAGGGCCATCTGCTGAGGTAGAGAAAGCTTTCTGTCATGAGGGATGTTCGCTGCGTGGTGTTTTAGGAATTGGCGGTAACTTGCAGAGCCCTGATATTAGGCATCTCAATCTTAAAAGCAAGGGCAGATGATGACAACAGTAATAAACTTGCTAAGGGAGGGGTTTCTAAAAACTCGACTATATAGCTAGCTTTTAATTCCCTTTACTGATCTTTTCAGAAGGTCTAAGCTGCTTTCTTTCTAGTTCGATGATATCAAATATCAATATTTACATTACACTCTAGGCTGACTTTTTTTTCTGTTCTCTATGTGGATGCACGCTATAACATAAGGAAAAAAACTCGTCATTGCCAGGCAGGAGAAGGTGCCTTGGACTGGGAGTCAGGAAGCTTGGTTTCCAGTCCCTGCCACCGACTCAGTGGGCGGTGGGTATTCAACAAATTGTCTTAGTTCAGGACCTCATTCCTGGTGCTTATAAAAGGACGGTGTTGAGCTAGATTATCACTAACATCATTTCCAGCTATGATATTCCGTGTTTCACCACAAATGTGTTGAGAGCTGATGAGATGATGTGCAAGATAAGGGAGATATGAGGACAGTCCTTTTTTCTCATTGCATATTGTATTCTCGGCTTCAATAAAACCTTGAAATGAGCAGTTCTGGGTAACTGAACTTTCTGAATGGTTTTTGTTTCCTTCCTTGCTGTCAGCTGTCATTCTGTACTGCTGTCAGTGTGCCTGCTTTTAGCAACCCCTGTCCCTCCTTCTTGGCTGCTTCCCTTGTGGTCTTAGAAACCATAGCATTAAGCTCATCTGAACTCTGTGCCAAGTAAGCATGCATAGGTTGTGAGTGGGGAAGGCTGTTCCTATGACTCAAGCCCAGGGACTTTGGCCGTTCAGGGCCTTTGGGGGCTTATTGTTAGGTTCCACATGGTGAGGTGTTACTATGTCCCCCTTGTCTTGGGCCAAACATTAGTGTAGTTAATAGGCACGTTTCTTCTCTATGATGCTTAATGAAGAAAGAAGAGTAAGTGGATGGGAGAAGGCAGGAGGCAAGGGAGCCCTTAGCCTGTGGAGGGGGCTGGAGAGGTAGTATGTGTTCCAAGGTCTAGCAAAATAGCTAGACATGTGTCAGCTATTGTTAAAAAGATCAGCAGAAAGAACAGTTGGAGGTGAAGAGCTAGCTTATGGAGCTTTCTGAGCAAGTTGGAGGCAGATCAGTGGCTTGGATTCTTTTCTTTTTTTTTTTTAAAGTATTTTTACTGTGAACAGCAAACAAATGTACAAACATTCTTGACAATCAGTGGCTCATAATATCACATGGTTGTATATTCATCACTATGATCATTTTTTTGAACATTTGCATCTCTCCAGCAAAAGAAATAAAAAAGAAAAAACTCATACATACCATACCCCTCACCCCTCCCTCTCATTGACCACTATAGTGTTTCCATCTACCCAATTTATTTTAACCTTTGTTACCCCTAATGTTTATTTTTAGCCATATTTTTTTACTCATCTGTCCCATATCATAGATAAAAGGAGCATCGGCACAAGATTTTCACAGTCACACTGTCACAGCTATATCATTATACAATCATCTTCAAGAAATATGGAGTAGCTTGGATTCTAAAGAGAAAGCTGGTTTGCTTGTTCCTCTGTGCTCGATGTTGGGTGCTGGGAAGCACAAGCTGCCTCGGCCACTGTTATGTTATATGTTGAGGATTTGCTTGTCTGGCTGGTGCCTGGAAAGTTGCACATGAACTTCAGAAATACCACGGGGAACTGCTTCCCTTATCTCAGCACACAGGGCCAGAAGGTGAATTAAAAAAAAAAAGTTTTTTTTTTAAATACCAAAAAACACCAAACGCAAGCCTTCTTAACTTTTGATCATTCCATTCTACATATATAATCAGTAATTCACAATATCATCACATAGTTGCATATTCATCATCATAATCATTTCTTGGAACATTTGCATTTATTCAGAAAAAGAAATAAAAAGAAAACAGAAAAAAAATCATATATACTATACTCCTTACCCTCCCTTTCATTGATCACTAGCATTTCAAGCTTCATTTATTTTAACATTTGTTCCCCCTATTATTTATTTTTATTCCATATATATTCTACAGAGTGTGAATTTGAACTGAGTTTGTTCCTTCAGAAAGTAAATTCGAAATCGGCAAGGGCTTACCATGAAGATCTGCTGCCTAAGTCCAGATTTCTGTTATATTGCTCTTGCATGAAATATGACTCAAATCATTGAGCTTTTGTGTTCAGAATAGACTCTCTGGCCATCAGGCTAGTATCGGTATGCACCCACAATGGCACAGGCCACATGTGTATTTTGTGGTCACACCACCGTCATCTGCGGTAGAGGCCCTGAGTTTTTTGAGGTTTTTTTTTTTTTCCCCCATCTTTCCACCTTTCCGGTCTTTTTCCCACTTCCTGTACCCTACGTGTGGCCAAACCATCGTATTCTTTCCCCTAGTGCTCCTGGGATGGTCTTCCCTCCCCCTGGGATTTGGCGCAAGTGTTCTTCTTTCTGCCTAAATTTGGCCCTCCTTACTTCTCTGGGTAAGAATTCTGATCCTCTCAGACCTCTGCATCCCTCTTCTCTGATACCTGTGGTTGGAAATCTCCTTTTCTACCTCATGGCATCTTGCTTTGAATGAATAGGTGAATGAAGGAATGGGCATTAGAATAGCGGTTCCTTTTTTTTTTTTAATTCAGTAAGCATTTATTAAACATGTACCTGGGTAAGTGGCAGTTACTAAAGATATAAAAATGTATAAGGTAAACATCATGTTGAGTGGAATAAGCCAGACACAAATATTGTATGATCTCACTGATTTGAAATAATTAGAATAAGCAAACTCATAGTACGGTGATGGTGGCACAGCATTGTAAACGTGACTAACAGTGCTGAAATATATGTCCAAATGTGATTAGAGGGGGAAGTATTAGACTGTATACATGGTAACAGAATAAAGAAAAATCCATGGAAGTACACTACCCAGACAGTGAGCTCTATAAGTGAAACGTTGGGCTCTGGTTAATAAAACAATTATAAAAATATGCTACCATCAGTTGTAACTAATGTTCCATACTGATGCAGGCTGTTAATAATAAGGTGGTATATAGGAATCCTGTATTTTGTGCATGAGTGTTCTGGAAACACACAACTTCTCTAATAAAGAAAAAATGAATAAGACCCAGTCCCAGACCTCAAGAAGATAATTTCTATATCAAAATTGGGGATGAGTTTTATTACCTCTATGTGATGGTAAGCTTCTCTGAAGACAGGTGTTGCTCAGCTTTTTATAAATTCCCCGCCATAGCTTATACACAGTACGGGGATTCAGTAAACACTTATTAATGGCTTTGAAAGATGCCCACCTTCTTTTCCATTTAAAAAAGGAAATCTTTTCCAGACGCTCTTTCCAAAACACCATCTTATAGTGCTTTGCTCAGACAGCATTTGAGGATATTCAGCTTTAAAGCAGATTCTTCCCTCTACATCAACTGGACTGAAAACACCAAACACACGTCACTGGCAGGTACAGGAAAGGTTTCTTTTTACTGTGAAGCCACAAAAGTGAGACCTTCTGTCCATTTGTGTTGCTGGATAAGAGTGCATTCCAGCCTGCCACCTATCCCTGTTATGCCCAGAGCTGCGCCGGTGTCTTTAGCTACAAACTTGCCTACCTGTTGAAACAATTTGATGCCATCTACTCAGCTATAGAAATGTCTTGCAGAAGGATTGTCCCAAGAAGAAAAGCCTTTCAGGCCACCCAGGGTTGTTGAAAGCAGTTTCTCATCATCTAGGATTGGATAGCAAATGTTCTAGCATGTAAAGAATAAAGCTAGGGATGATTTACGTTACTTGTAAATCACCCAACCCCAAAGTGGATGTTCAATGTTAGAAAAGGAAGAAATTACTGGGAAACTCAGTTGAAGCATATGAGCACTTATGTACCAGTGTTTCACTCAAGTTAGGAAATTCAAGAGCTGCAACCTCACAAATCTGATGTACTATGTGATTAATAATCAGCAAACATTTTGAAGTATGATTATGAAATTAAATCTTACTCTCATTTACAGGAAACCTTTTCCTCTAATACAAATTATAGACTTATTAGGTTTATCTGCAATACCTGTCCTTTAAGTGCTGTATAATTATTCCTAAATCTTTCAGAAAAGAATTTGAGCATACTATTTTAAACCCATAAGCCATAATCCACTAACAAGATGAAAATTTCATTTCATCTTTTGTGCACATTTTTTGGGGGGGTGGTGGGGTTTGTTAAAAATTTAACCTGTACTCCCCAGAACTGATTCCATTTCCCTACTGTTTCCACTCTGACAGACAACTATAAATAACAAGGAATTAATGTCCTACAAAATGCATCGGGATAATTATTTGCAACATATCATTGCAACCCACTGCATTACTGCAATAATGGGAAACACTGGGAGACCAAAGTAGAGGATAGGTGCAAGCCTTCGCCCACCCGTAAAGCCACTTTGCTCCCGTGAACTGAGGCACTGTGTTACGACCAAGTAAGATTTAGTGGTTGTATGTGAAAACGGGGTACTGCCAGGGGACAGCTGAGAGTAAGGCAGAGTGCAGATTGAAACAACCTGTTCAGTGGGGGCGCAGGGATTCCTCATTTTATGGAGTGCGGATTCCAATTTCTCCTAACGCCTGTTTGCCTGGTTGCATTTGATTCCCTGATTTAACCCACAGAGGGAGGGACTGGGGGCTTGTGGGTGCTGCCCCCTCAAAGTCTGAAGACAGAATCTGGTCTGTAATGGAGAATTAGCTCAGGGTCCAAAAGCATGGGGTGGATTGACATGTGAGTTATTATTATTTTTTTTCCCCATGGATCTCATTCTGCATAAAATTGGCTCAAGTCTCAAAACATAAACAGAGTAGAACTGGGGGTGGGGCGGGGTGAGGAGTCTTTTGTATTCAGAAAATAGGTGCTTTTATTTCAAGTGTGTCAGAGGGAATTAGGACTGTTAATGCTTTAACAACACTGCTGGTTATTGAGCTGGTCCTTAAAATGAGAGGCGAGGGGTGCTTTGAATAGACAGTACTCTGATTCAATAGCTGCCTCTCAGGTGGCTCTTTAGTTTCTGAGAAGCTGCACCTGCCTCCCATTTCCATTAAATGTCATTAAGAGCTGCATATCGTATGTAATATGGGATCATCAGGGTCTTTATTGCTGCTCTTTGAAAAGGAAGAAAATCGTGTCCCCTTTCATTCTCTCTGAGACATGACGTGTTAAAATTAAGAGCCTTACGTGTTAAAATTGCTTTGCCCAATTACTTTCTAGATAAAGTTTCCCGATAATGGGCCCAGAAGTAATTTTAATTTCAACCAGCCAATATGTATTCTCTGTTTAAACATTTTTCAATTCATTTATATCCCTGGTAGCATCCTGAAAGAACTGCTTAAAATTAAAAAAAAAAAAAAAAAAAGGTTTAAGTAGACTCTAGTGCTGTTACAGCTATTTAAGACAGTCCCCTCTCCCTAAGCCCCTAATAGGGAAATTACAGCACAAAAAAACAAAGACAAATGTCCAGCAGTCCCTAGTGCCCACAGCAAAGTCTAAGCCCCAATCCTATCCTTTTGCCAACTTGGCATAATTTTAGCATTATCTTAATAATATGTCCCCATATATAACTCATTCTCAAATTGAAAGTTGTTTTTGGCCACCTCCCTTGTTCAAAATGGTGATGTGGATGGCAGAAAGAGCTGAGTTAGATGACCTGCATTTTACTTAGTACTGGAGTGCCTGGACTGGGTCATGCTCCAGCTTATTTTAGTGAATCTCATATCAATGCTACGAGCACCTTGGGGAGACTATTTTAACTGAGGCTCAGTTTTTGCATCTGTGAAATGGGATAATACCTTCAAGGGTTATTGTGAAAGCAGAGTAAAATGTTAACGTGTGAAGCTGCTTTAAGCATTGTAGGGATGTCAGGTGTGGCCATTATTAGGACAGTGACCTCTGTTCTCTTTATAAATATGATCAAGTTAAAATTGAAACCAATTAGCCATATATATATATATATATATTTACTGTGCCTGATGTTTAACACCTGAATTGTTTGGTATCGCTAACATTTTATCCTAAGACCAACTAGATCATGAGCATTTAAAAAAAATTTATTAATTAAAAAATTAAGAACAAACAAAAACATTGACATATAATTCCATTCTACATATATATTCAGTAATTCTCAATATCATCACACAGCTGCATATTCATCATTTCTTAGGACATTTGCATCAATTCAGAAAAAGAAATAAAAAGAAAACAGAAAAAGAAGTAAAACAATAACAAAAAAAAAGATCATACATACCATACCCCTTACTCCTCACTTTCATTGATCATTAGCATTTCAAACTAAATTTATTTGAACATTTGTTCCACCATTATTTATTTTTATTCTATATGTTCTACTCATTTGTTGACAAGATAGATAAAAGGAGCATCAGACACAAGGTTTTCACAATCACACAGTCACATTGTGAAAGCTATATCATTATACAATCATCATCAAGAAACATGGCTGCTGGAACACAGCTCTACATTTTCCGGCAGTTCCCTCCAGCCTCTCCATTACCTCTTGGATAACAAGGTGATATCTACTTAATGCATAAGAATAACCTCCAGGATAACCTCTCAACTCTGTTTGGAATCTCTCAGCCATTGACACTTTGTCTCATTTCCCTCTTCCCCCCTTTGGTCGAGAAGGTTTTCTCAATCCCTTGATGCTGAGTCTCAGCTCATTCTAGGATTTCTGTCCCCAGTTGCCAGGGAGGTCCACACCTGGGAGTCATGTCCCACTTAGAGAGGGGGAGAGCAGTGAGTTTGTTTGTCATGTTGGCTGAGAGAGAGAGGACACATCTGAGCAAGAGAAGACATTCTCTGGGGTGACTCTTAGGCTTAATTTTAAGTAGGCTTAGCCTATTCTTTACAGGGATAACTTACATATAAATAAACCCCAAGATTGAGGGCTCAGCCTTTTGCTTTGGTTGTCCCCACTGCTTGTGAGAATATCAAGAATTCAACTTGGAGAAGTTGCATTTCTCCCCGTTCTCACCATTCCCCGAAAGGGCCTTTTTTTTTAAAATTTATTTATTAATTAAAAATTAAGAAACAAAATAAAACATCAACATGCATAATCAGTAATTCACAATATCATCACTTAGTTGCATATTAATAATTTCTTAGAACATTTGCATTAATTCAGAAAAAGAAATAAAAAGACAATAGAAAAAGAAATAAAATGAACACAGGAAAGAAAAAAAAAAAGATTATACCTACCATACCCCTTACCCCTCGCTTTCATTGATCACTACTAGCATTTCAAACTAAATTTATTTTAGCATTCGTTCCCCCTATTATTTATTTTTATTCTATATGTTCTACTCGTTTGTTGACAAGGTAGATAAAAAGAGCGTCCGACACAAGGTTTTCACAATCACACAGTAACACTGTGACAGCTGTATCATTATTCAATCATCCTCAAGAAACATGGCTACTGGAGCACAGCTCTACATTGTCAGGCAGTTCCCTCCAGCCTTTCCATTACAACTTTTTTTTAAATTAATTAAAAAAATTAACAACAAACAAACAAAACAATAAGATATCATTCCATTCTACATATATAATCAGTAATTTTTTTTTTGACAAAGGAAGAATTTTTATTTTTATGATGTGGGAAATAAATGCTAGGAAGAAAAGGCCTTATTTCCATTTGATTATATGGAAAATATCTTGTATTTGCCAGGAGCCTCACTTCTGCACTGAGATATTTCCATCTGGCTCTACTATATATATATTTTTTAACTTCTTTTTTTATTAATTAAAAAAATTAACAAACAAAACATTTAGATATCATTCCATTCTACATATACAATCAGTAATTCTTAATATCATCACGTAGTTGCATATTCATCATTTCTTAGAGCATTTGCATCGATTTAGAAAAAGAAAAAGACAACAGAAAAAAGAAATAAAATGATAATAGAGAAAAAATAAAAAAATGATTATTAAGAAAAAATTCTTAATATCATCACATAGTTGCATATTCATTTCTTAGAACATTTGCATCGATTTAGAAAAAGAAATAAAAAGACAACAGAAAAATAAGTGGATAATAGAGAAAAAAAAGTTATACATACCATACCCCTTACCCCTCGCTTTCATTTACCACTAGCATTTCAAACTAAATTTACTTTAACATTTGTTCCCCCTATTATTTATTTTTATTCCATATGTTCTACTCGTCTGTTGACAAGGTAGATAAAAGGAGCATCAGACACAAGGTTTTCACAATCACACATTTTCAGGCAGTTCCCTCCAGCCTCTCCATTACATCTTGAATAACAAGATGATATCTACTTGATGCATAAGAAGAACCTCCAGGATAACCTCTCGACTCTGTTTGGAATCTCTCAGTCATTGACACTTAGTCTCATTTCACTCTTCCCGCTTTTGGTCGAGAAGGTTCTCTCAATCCCTTGATGTTAATTCTTAGCTCATTCTAGGGTTTTTCTCAGTTCCTTGATGCTGAGTATCAGCTTATTCCAGGATCTCTGTCCCACCTTGCCAGGAAGGTCCACACCCCTGGGAGTCATGTCCCACGCAGAGAGGGGGAGGGTGGTGAGACTGCTCATCATGTTTGCTGGAGGGAGAAGCTACATCTGAGCAACAAAAGAGGCTCTCTTGGGGGTGACTCTTAGGCCTAAATTCTAAGTAGACTTGACTATCCTTTGTGGGGTTAAGTTTCATATGAACAAACCCCAAGACTGGGGGCTCAGCCTGTAGCTTTGGTTGTCCACACTGCTTGTGAGAATATCAAGAATTCAACTTGGGGAAGTTGAGCCTCTCCCCATTCTCACCATTCCCCAAAGGGGGCTTTGCAAATACTTTTCCACTCACTGATATAACCACTCCGGGATTCATTGGGGCATCACTCTGGACAAACCAACAAAATCTCATGTCCTACCTGAGATTCCAGGTACTTATGGTGTTCAATCGAACTATCTACATAAGTTATATTAGGAAATGCACTAATCAAAATATAAATTTGATCACAAGCATTTTAAATTCTCCTTTCCCCTGGCCTCCCCCAGCCACACATCATAAAAATTGCCTTGAAAGAGTATGTGATTCGTAAATGTTCACCCATAGGGTTGGGAAGGTGCAGGAAAAAGGTATGGAGGAAATCTTAGACTTGGAGACATCAAGGACCTGTATTAAGATGCATTTAAATATTTTTTATGCACACAGCCTTGCTATTCATTGTGAGTCCTAGCTTAGGAGTTCTCTGGCCCTGACCTGAGGCCTATAGGAGTTCAAAAGGGCTTTGGGGTTGGGCTTGGGGTTGGGGATGGAATCCAGGGGGCAGTGCTTCCCAGCAGGTTTAGAGGCTAAGTAGAGAGAGAGCCTTAGTTTTCTAGTTTTTCTACTCCAGTCCAGTTTGACAACTAGGGCAGGGCTTCCTGTGTTGTTAGGAGGGGGTAGCAGGTCAGCAAGGGGAATGCTGACTAGTAAAAGATATGTAGCCGGGGTAGCGGGGGTGGGGGGGGGGCAGGGGGCTTGGGGATCTCTGAGACAGGATGTCTATGCTGAGAGCTTCTTAGGGCTCCTTTTTATCCTTGAGGTCATTGACAGCAGTCTTGGATGGGAATGTCTGACCAGAGACCTTTCTGAGTCTCTGCTTTGTACATGTAGTTCTATAGCCTGAGGCCTGAAGCCTTCCGGAAACATTTCACATGTGCCAGGGACAATGCCCAGAGCCTGCTTTTTGGCTTGAGCTGTCACTCCTACTCAAGTAATTGTGCATCCTTAAGTAACCTTACAAACTCAAGACAGAGACATTTATAGCAACCCTAAAATTCCTCTCATCTCCTCTTTCCTCTTTCAAAGTTTGAACTTTGAGATCTTCAGTAAAAAAAAAAACTTAAAAAAGTGTCTTTAATTTACTGTGGATTAAACAACAGCGTAAGGCCCCTCTCTCATCTTTAGCTGAAGGATATGGCTTTGTTTGACAGATATTCTTGAGACTTACTAACTTTTAAAACAATCGTGATAGTAGTCTTCCTTCCAGGAAAAAAAGTAGAAAAGAAAAAGCTTGTGTGGCTTTAAAAAAAAATTATTTATTAAACATAACAACATACAAACACCAACATTTTTTTTTTTTTTTGCATGGGTAGGCACCAGAAATTGAACCCGAGTCTCCGGCATGGCAGGCGAGAATTCTGCCTGCTAAGCCACCGTGGCCCACCCCAAACACCACATTCTTACCATATGATCATTCATTTCTTGATATATAATCAGTAACTCACAGTATCCTCACATAGTTGTATATTCATCATCATGATCATTTCTTAGAACATTTGCATCAATTCAGAAAAAGAAATAAAAAGAAAACAAAAAAGTTCATACATACCATACCCCTTACCCCTCCCTTTCATTCATCACTAGCATTTCAGTCTACTAAATTTAACATTTGTTCCCCTTATTTATTTTTAATCTGTATGTTTTACTCATGTGTCATTAAGGTAAATAAAAGGAGCATCAGACACAAGGTTTTCACAATCACATTGCAAAAAATTATACAATCATCTTCGAGAAACATGGCTACTGGAATACAGCTCTACAGTTTCAGGCAGTTCCCTCCAGCCTCTCCTTTCCATCTTGACTAATAAGGTGATATCTATTTAATGCGCAAGAATAATCTCCAGGATAACCTCTTGACTCTATTTGAAATCTTTCAGCCATTGACACTTTATTTTGTCTCATTTCTCTCTTCCCCCTTTTGGTCGAGAAGGTTTTCTCAACCCCTTGATGCTGAGTCCCAGCTCATTCTAGGATTTCTGTCCCACGTTGTCAGGAAGGTCCACACCCCTGGGACTCATGTCCCACAAAGAGAGGGGGAGGGCAGTGAGTTTGCATGTCTTGTTAGCTTGTGTGGCTTTTTTTAAATAAAGGAGTCAAAATGTCAGAATTAGGCCTTTCACGTTTTTATCTTGAGCCATGGTTGTTTACTCTGGGTAATGCAGATGTTCTAGTTCATTTTGAACGCATTAAAGTACACTTCTCAGAATTTTTAATCCCGGAGAAAATTCTCATGACGCATTGGACTAACAATAAGCATATATGCTTTTGAAAGTACTTTTGGACTTTGATGTAAAAATTGCTCTTATTACTTATCAGCCTCTGACAATTGCAAGTTTGGTCTCTTTTAAGTGGCAGCTGGACATTTTGATTTCGGTTATATTTTCCACTCAGATGTAGGGTTTAAGGCAGATCATGTCTGGTGTGTGTTCCTTGGGCTTGCTGAAGGTTACTGTTTCCTTAACATATTTCTTGGGAGAAGACAAGCAAAAAGTTAAGGTGATCAACTAAGGGTACAGCTGCCAATTAACCTATTAACGTATGAATCTTACAGGAAAGTACGGTCAGTTCTGCCAATCATCAAACTGTGTAAAGTCATGCGATAAAATCACAGGCCCTTGGGTTAATTGTGGTAAGGGCACGACACTAAAAACTTCAGTGATGCCTAGTAAATAAATAAAGATAAAAACCTAATAAAAAACAAGTAATAGCGTAATGTAAACATGGGTGAGAAATACGCAGTTACTACAATAAATATGAGACTTTACCTTGAAAAGCACTTGAAGTTTGCTTGTGGAGGTGGGTGTCAGAAAGTTGGCAACTTGTTATTGAGAAGTGGTGGAAGTAGAGTTACCTGAAATCTGACAGCAAGTTATAACACCACATGTAAATGGGCACAACGTGCCGTGAACTGAGTAATTTGGTAGTGTGTGTGCATTTTGTGTATTCCTTCATGGCTTCGTGTAGCTGGTTGCAGTTTTCTGTCCTCACGTAGTGTTTCAAAGATGAAATCATGTGGAAGCAATGTGAAATAATGTGATATGCTCAGATTGTTTCCTAATATCATGCTGGAACAAGTTCATGCTCAAAATAACGATTATGGCACGAGACAATAATATGCTCTGGTGCATCATTGAGCATATGATATTTTCATCGTCATAGTAGATACTCACATATGATCTCCTTTGTATGTGCTGCCAGGAGTGCCAGTCCTGAGGGCCCACTGATTGCTGTCCTTCCACCAGGTGCCTCTTGCTCTGCTTGGGTGAACGAGTTAGCATGCAGAGTTAGACTTCTGGTTTTATGTAGAGGGGTGTTAGGTTCAGGTGTCAGCTTGGCCAGGTAATGGTGCCATTTTTATGTTGTGTTGCTGTGAACTTAAATCATCAGGATGTGAAATTTATCTATGGCTGATTCCATCTGTGGTCAGTAAGGGGTGTGCCTTCTGCAATGAGTGAGGCTTAAAAGGAGAAGTTAGAAGCTAGGAGCTTAAGCCGGCTCAGACCCAGACGTTTGCAGATGCAGAAAGGACATACTCCCCTGGGAAAGTCTTTGGAATCCAGAAGCTGGGAATGAAGCCCAGCAGATGTTCCCTTGCGCCTTCCCAAATTAGTAAATATGTAACTAAATAAATCCCCTTTATAAAACCCTGTCCATCTCTGGTGTGTTGCATTCTGGCAGCTTTAGCAAACTAAAACAAGGAGATAGCGCTGAGTTGTTTAAGAGCTATTGCTTACTCAAGATTGTTGTTGTGGATGGCGTATTGGCCTCTGCTGAGCTACAAGAAGGCTTCACTGGAGCCAGACTAACTAGTGCTGGCTGCACATTTAAGCCCTCAAATGGACTGTCTTCATAGAATAATTAAAAACATATTGGAAGCAAGTCTTCTTTCCAGTCTCTAGCAGGACTGTATTGCGTGTGTCTGCATTTCTTTTCTGTGCACTTTGCCCTCTATGGATTATGGAAAACATCTCTTGTTGGGGTGGCTTTATATCATGTTAGGGTCTCATTTTCAAAGGGAAAGCAACACTGTAGATGAAATTTTTTTTCAAAAGTAGATATATTTGTATTGCACGTGCAAAGTGCTTCAATAACAACAAAATGCTGTCCTTCTTTCTGTTCTAGGAAATATTTGTTGTTTGGGACCATTCTGTTGTCTATAGAGCTGTTTCAGGGTTGGGGTGGGGGTGGAGAATGTGATTTACGGAGCTTTGCTTAGAGAGTGATGGTAGTGGTTTTGTCTTACTGATAGCTTCTTTCTTGAACCCCTCATATGTGCCAGCATGGTGATTTTTTCACATGTAGTCTTCTTTAATCCTCAAAACCTTGTAAAATTACTACCACCACCCGTTATTTTCCAGATAAGAGAACTGATATTCAGAAAGGGTAGGTCACTTGCTCAGGAGGAAGCTTAAGCTTCATGGGATTTGAATCCAGGTCTTTTTTTAAAAATGCGTTTTTATTGAGATAAATTCTCACACCGTGCAATCCATTCAACTAGGCAGTCATTGGCTCTCAGTATCATTGCTTAGTTGTGCATTCATCTCCACAATCAATTTTAGAACATTTCATTATTCCCAAAAAAATAAGAGTAAAAAATAAACCCAAAACATCTCACCCCCTTATACCCACCCCTGTTATTGATTCCTACCATTGGTGTGGTACATTTGTTATTGTTGAGGAAAGAATATTGAGATATTCCTGTTAACTCTAGTCCATAGTTTGCAACAGGTACATGTTTTCCTAAATTATTTTTAAATAATTTCAAACTTACAAGAAAGTTAGGAATATAACACAGAAAGAATCCCTAGAACATACTCCCACTCAGATACCTAGATTTACCACACTTGTTATATAATTCTTTCTTTTCTTCCTTATCAATCAATCAATCTTTTGTAAACTTTTAAAAATAGATTGCATACATCATGCTCTACTAATACTTCCATATACATTTCTAAGAATAAGGGCACATATACTTTCCATCATTATACATTTCCATCCACAATGAACAAAGATTCCTGTTTCTCCTCCTTAGCATTCTTATTTTCCTTTTTTAATAGGGGCCAGTCCAGTGAGTGTGAAATGGTATCTCGTTGTGGTTCTAGTTTGCATTTCCCTAATGGCTAATGATACAGAGCATCTTTTCATGCGCTCATTGGTCATTTGTATATTGTCTTTGGAGAAATGTCTACTCAAGTCCTTGGCTCATTTTTTAAATTAATTTTAAATTTTTAAAAAAAAATACCAAAGAACACCAAACAAATGCAAACATTCATAACTTTTGATCATTCCACTGTATGTATATAATCAGTAATTCAAAATATCATCACTTAGTTACATATTCATTATCATGATCATTTCTTGGAACATTTGCATCTATTCAGAAACAGAAATAAAAAGAAAACAAAAAAATTCATAAATAGCATACTCCCCACCGCTCCCCCTCACTGATCACCAGCATTTCACTCTAAATTTATTTTAACATTTGTTTCCCCTATTATTCATCTTTATTCCATATGTTTTATTCGTCTGTTGATACGGTAGATAAAAGGAGCATGAGACACAAGGTTTTCACAATCACACAGTCACATTGTGAAAGCTATCTCATTATACAGTCATCTTCAAGAAACATGAGACGTGCTTTGTGACCCAGCATATGGTTTATCCTTGAGAATGATCCATGAGCACTTAAGAAAAAGGTGTATCCTGCTGTTGTGGGGTGTAATGTTCTATAAATGTCTCTTAAGTCTAGCTCATTTATTGTATTATTTAAATTCTCTGTTTCTTTATTGATTCTCTGTCTAGATGTTCTGTCCATTGATGAGACTGTGTATTTGAAGTCTCCAACGATTGTGGTAGATGTTTCTATTTCTCTTTTCAGTGTTTCTACTGTTTGCCTCATGTATTTTGGAGCATTCTGGCTCGGTGCATAAATATTTATGATTGTTATGTCTTCTTGTTGAATTGTCCCTTTTATTCATACATAGTGTCCTTCTTTGTCTCTTTTAACTGTTTTACATTTGAAGTCTAGTTTGTTGTATATTTGTATAGCTACTGCTGCTCTTTTCTGATTGGTATTTGCATGAAATATCTTTTCCCAACCTTTCACTTTCAACCTATGTTTATCTTTGGGTCTAAGATGTGTTTCCTGTAGACAGCATATAGATGGGTCCTGTTTTTTAATCCATTCTGTCAGTCTATGTCTTTTGATTTGGGAGTTTAATCCATTAACATTTAGTGTTATTACTGTATGGGTTGTACTTTCTTCTACCATTTTGCCTTTTGGATTTCATATGTCATATCTGATTTTCCTTCTTTTTACCTTTACTCATAGTCTTCCTTCCTACACTCTTCTCCACACCTCTGTCTTCTGTCTTTTCGTATCTGTCTCTAGTGCTCCCTTTAGTATTTCTTGCAGATCCAGTCTCTTGGTCACAAATTCTCTCAGTGATTCTTTGTCTGAGAGTGTTTTAATTTCTCCCTCATTTTTGACGGACAATTTTCCTGGATATAGAATTCTTGGTTGGCAGTTTTTCTCTTTTAGTAATTTAAATATATCATCCCACTGTCTTCTTGCCTCCATCTGAGAAATCTACACATAGTCTTATTGGGTTTCCCTCGTATGAGATGGATTGCTTTTCTCTTGCTGCTTTCAAGATCCTATCTTTCTCTTTGACCTCTGACATTCTGATTAGTAAGTGTCTTGGAGTACATCTCTTTGTATCTGTTTTCTTTGGGGTATGCTGTACTTCTTGGATCTGTAATTTTAAGTCTTTCATAAGAGGTGGGAAATTTTCAGTGATAATTTCCTCCATTAGTTTTTCTCCTCCTTTTCCCTTCTCTTCTCCTTCTGGGACACCCACAACACGTATATTTGCATGCTTCATATGGTTATTCAATTCCCTGAGTCCCTGCTCCTATTTTTCCATTTTCCCTATATTTTCTTTTTCTTGTCGGATTTCAGATGTTTCATCTTCCAGTTCACTAATATTATCTTCTGCCTCTCGAAATCTACCATTGTCTGTTTCCATTGTTTTTTTTCATGTCTTCTACTGTGTCTTTCATCCCCATAAGTTCTGTGATTTGTTTTTTCAGACTTTCGATTTCTTCTTTTTGTTCATTTGTCGCCTTCTTTATATCCTCCCTCAATTCATTGATTTGGTTTTTGATGAGGTTTTCCATGTCTGTTTGTATATTCTGAATTAATTGTTTCAGCTCCTGTATCTCATTTGAATTGTTGGTTTTTCCTTTAACTGGGCCATATCTTCAATTTTCCTAGTGTGATTTGCTATTTTTTGCTGGCATTTAATTACCTTAATTAGTTTATTCTGGAGATTGCTTACACTTCTTTTACCTAGGGTTTTCTTGCTGGATGAATGTGTTGTCTATCTGTTCTTTGAGATTCAGTTCAGCTTATTCTGGTCCTCTAGCTTAGGTTTTGTTTAACAGAGGAGAATTTTTCAGTTCTTGTTTCTTGCCCTGCTTATATGGTGCCTTTTTCCCCCCAAACTTAGGAGGGTCTACTTAGGTATTATAGACCCCAGCTGCGTCAGTTTTCCCTGAGGGTGAGACCCAGCAGGTTGAAAGACTTTCCTGTGAAGTCTCTGGACTCTGTTTTGCCTATCCTGCCCAGTATGTGGCGCTTGTCTGCCTCCTGGTCCCACCAGCATAAGATGATGCAGTACCTTTAACTGTAGCAGTCTCTCCCTGCTGGGGATGTGGTGGGAGACAGAGGAGAGGTTGTAGGCTGGTTTTAATGGCTTCAAATTACCAAGCCCTGGGGTCTGAATTCCTTAAAGGAGGGATTCCACCTGAGTTGGGCTTCACCTCTCCCCTGGGAAGGCACAGGCTCCAGACAAGCCCTCAAATGATCTTGTTTCTGTTTATGCCTGGGGCAGTTGCAGCCTGAGAAGGTCTGCCGCTGTATCCAAAGGCAGTCAAGCCTTTGTAGAAACACAGCCACAAAAACCTCTGTTTGTATTTTTTTTTTCTTTTTCCTTCAGCCCTGCCCCCTTGGTGCAAAAATGAGCGACCTCCGCTTTGACCAGGTTCACCTGAGCTGGGGGCCTATTTTTGGTAGTCAGAATTTGTTTATTAATTCCACAGTTGCCATTTCATTGGGCTCAGCCCCTGCTGCTGGTAAAGTCCATTCCTTTCCCCTCTGGGAGGCAACCTGTGGGGGAGGGGCGATGGCCGCTGTGGCTTGGGGAACTCACGGTTCTGGGGAGGCTCACAGCCGGTCCAGCTGGTCCAGCCGGTCCACTCTGTGTCGACTCACTGAGGAGATGTTCTGTACTGTTTCTGCTTATTTAGCAGTTGTTATAGAGGATGAACTAAAACGCGCACATTGCTAAGTCGCCATCTTGGCCCAGATCCCCATTATTCTTTTAATGACTCTTCTTGGGAAGAGTTGGGTTATGCCTAAGCAGATGCAATTTTTTATCGTTTTTATATATTTTATTGAGATATTTCTTTATCGTATATTCTATCCAATTTAAACAATCTGATAATTTTCTTTTTGGAATAATGAAAATGGTAAAAATAAAGGTGAATGTGATAATGATTGCACAACTAAGTGATGATACTGTGAAATTTTTATTGTGAAACTTCATTGCTTTTTATACCTGAATAATATTCCACTGCATGGACATACAATCTATCTATTCATCAGTTGATGGTCATGTGAGTTGATTGCTTCTTCCTTTTGGTTATTATTGATGATGCTTCTGTAAGTGTTCATGTCTAATTTTTTAAATTAATTTTTTAATTTTGTTAAAAGTATAACAACAGATACAAACAATCTTAACATATGATCATTCTGTTCTACATATATAATCTGTAATTCACAACATCATCACATAGTTGCATATCATCAAAACAAATCTGCAAAAGGGCTCTATTTATTATTTCTAGAAACGTCCCCTCATTAACCTTTGCAGGTCTTCAGCCTTGCAGGCATTACGGACTGAAAATTCTGGATTCGAGCTTTCTGCCCCCATAGTTTTTTTTAATGAATTTTAAAATTTTTAAAAAATATAACAACAAACAAACACACATTCTTAACGTATAATCATTACATTCTATATATATAATCAGTAGTTCACAATATCATCACATAGTTGCATATTCATCATGATCATTTCTTAGAACATTTGAATCAATTCGGAATAAGAAATAAAAAGAAAACAGAAAAAAATTCATACATACGATACCCCTTACCACTCCCTTTCATTGATCACTAGCATTTCAATCTACTAAATTTATTTTAACATTTGTTCCCCCATTATTTATTTTTAATCCATATGTTTTAGTCATGTGTTCATAAGGTAGATATAAGAAGCATCAGACCCAAGTTTTTCTCAATCGCACAGTCACATTGTGAAAACTATGTCATTATATGATCATCTTCAGGAAACATGGCTCCTGGAACACAGCTGTACATTTTCAGGCAGTTCCCTCCAGCCTCTCTGTTACGCCTTAACTAAAAAGGGTGATATCTATTTAATGTATAAGAATAACCTCCAGGATACCTCTTGACTCTGGAATCTCTCAGCCGTTGACACTTTATTTTGTCTCATTCCTCTCTTCCCCCTTTCAGTCGAGAAGGTTTTCTCAATCCCTTGATGCTGAGTCCCAGTTCATTCTAGGATTTCTGTCCCACATTGCCAGGAGGATCCACTCCCCTGGGAGTCATGTCCCACATAGAGAGGGGGAGGGCAGTGAGTTTGCTGTTGTGTTGGCTGGAGAGAGAGAGGCCATATCTGAGCAACAAAGGAGGTTCTCTTGGGGGTGACTCTTAGGCCTAATTTTTTAAAAAAAATTTATTAATTAAAAAATTAAGAAACAAAATAAAACATCAACATACATAATCAGTAATTCACAATATCATCACTTAGTTGCATATTCATAATTTCTTAGAACATTTGCATTAATTCAGAAAAAGAAATAAAAAGACAATAGAAAAAGAACTAAAACGAACACAGGAAAGAAAAAGGAAAAAAAAAGATTATACCTACCATACCCCTTACCCCTCACTTTCATTGATCACTAGCATTTGAAACTAAATTTATTTTAGCATTTGTTCCCTCTATTATTTTTTTTTATTCCATATGTTGTACTCCTTTGTTGACAAGGTAGATAAAAGGAGCATCAGACACAAGGTTTTCACAATCACACAGTCACATTGTGACAGCTGTATCATTATTCAATCATCCTCAAGAAACATGGCTACTGGAACACAGCTCTACGTTTTCAGGCAGTTCCCTCCAGACTCTCCATTACATCTTGAATAACAAGGTGATAACTACTTAATGCGTAAGAATAACCTCCAGGATAACCTCTCAACTCTGGAATCTCACAGCCATTGACACTTTGTCTCATTTCACTCTTTCCCCTTTTGGCGGAGAAGGTTTTCTCAATCCCTTGATGCTGAGTCTCATCTCATTCTAGGATTTTTCTCAATCCCTTGATGTTTTAGGCCTAATTTTAAGCAGACCTATCCTTTGCAGGGTTACATTTCATAGGAACAAACCCCAGGACTGGGAAATCAGCCTATTGCTTTGGTTGTCCACACTGCTTGTGAGAACATCAACAATTCTCCACCTGGGGAAGTTGAATTTTCCCCCTTTCTAACAATTCCCTCAAGGGGACTTTGCAAATAGTGTTTTTTTTCATCTTTTACCCTTTATTCTGGTTTAGCTTAGTCCTAGCTAGATCAACTTCATTCACATCTGTAATCAAAATCTGATCTCTTTTGGGTTTTTAAAAACAGTTGCAGGTGAACGGGTAGTTCAGTGGTTAGAATGCCCGCCTTCCACGTGGGAGACGTAGGTTGGATTCCTGGACCATGCACCCAAAAACAACCAATCAACAAACCAAACAAACAAAACAGTTGCTGTACAGAGTAACGCTGACTTTCAGAGTTGGAGAACTCCAACTCTGAGTTTCAGGTGTCACACAGATAAGTTAAGTTCCAGGGAACTGCCAGGTTATACAAAGAGCAAAGCATTTCAGAATTTAGAAATAGCAGTTAAAGCTCAAGAGTAAATGTGACTCCTGTAAGAGCTTGCAATCTAAACCCTAATTTTTAAATAAGCATTTTTAAATGAACTTACTTTCAGAACTAAAACAGCAAATACTATTTTACTCACTGTTCAAATCACTCTGGGATTTATCCTGGCAAACCTACAAAATCTTATGCCGTACTCAAGGCTCCATGTACTTATGGTGTTCACATAAGTTATATTAGGAACTGCACTAGTCAAAATAAATTTTGTACCAAATAAATATTTTTTGCTTTAGTCTCATCGTGTATAGTGTTTTTGAGTGTGGGCATATATTTTCGGTTCTCTTGGGTAAATCCCTAGGTGTGGGGTCGAAATGGTAACTAATATATAACATTTTGAGGGACTTCCAAACTTCTCCACATCATCTGCATCATTTTATATTCCCATCAGCAATGTATGAGGTGAAACCAGATCTTTGGACTCCAAAAGGTGTGCTCATCTTATTAGGCCATGCTGTCTCCTAGTAACTCTCCAAAGGCTCCAGCATAACCCCTGGCCAACCCTCATATCCAGCCCACAACAGAGAGACATCAGAGAGTCTCAAGTTGCGAGGGGAATTTGTTGGTAATAGGACTTTGACTGAGCAGAGAGCAGGTGTTAGAGATTTGTCAATGGACAACCTACTCTTTCTTCCTCAGTGCCATAGTGCATGATTCCATTTGTATGAAATGTCCAGAATAGGCAAATCTATAGAAATAGAAAGTAGATCAGTAGGAGTTTATGTATGGGGAGTATTGTATTATGGTGGGGTGATACCTAAAATATATGGGGTTTCTCCTTTTTTTTCTTGATAAAAATATATTTCATCAAATTTATCATTTAACCAGTTGTAAGTGTACACATCAGTGGCATTAATTACATTCATTGTGTTGTGCAACTATTTATTTCCAAGATTTTTCATCATCCCCAACTGAAACTCTGTACCCATTAAGTGGTCACTCCTCATTCCGTGCCCCACCTCAGGTAAACTCTAATCTAACTTTCTGTCTATAGGAATTTGCTGATTCTGGATATTTGGTATAAGAAGACTCATAAATACGTGACTGGGTTCTTTCACTCAGCATGTTTTCAAGGTGCATGCATTTGTAGCTTGTATCAGAACTTTGTTCCTTTTTGTGACTGAATAACATTGCATTTTATAGATAGACTACATTTAAACAAAATTTATGTTTCGTGTGGTATCTCCTTTTTTGTGGTTCTTTATTTAATCAAGGTGACATCAGAATTTGAAAGTAAATAGAGGAGTTTAACATGATTTTAAAGAGATAGGATGTTTTTTAAAGCGAGGAGGTATTGTCTAAAACAATTAGGAAGGAGATGGTTGACATGCATGTCAATAAGTATATTGGTCTGATAAGACAGAATCTTGGTCATCTAGGCAGATTACTCAGATGGTTAAAAATTTTTATATCTCCTCACTAAGAGCAGACAAATAATCCAAGGAAACATTGTCATTTCAACAGAGTGAAAAGCAAATTCTTATTTTGCATGAAGATCTGATAAAAAATGATTAAAAATCTTATAAAACTACAATTCACTTCCAACAAGACTGCTACGGCTGTCCATCCGTTTTATCCTTCACATTCCTGTTTCTCATTCTGCAGCAGTTATTTTACTTCAGGGGAAAAGTACTCTCTTTCTCCTTAACAAAAACACTTTCTGAATACTTTAAATTACCAAAAAAGATCTTGAAATCAGTCTTCAAGCCAACATCCTACAAAAGACGATACTTGATTTTTTGTTGCCTTTTTTTCTTTTTTGTGAAAAATAACATATACAAAAAAGCAATAAATTTCAAAGCACATTGCAGCAATTAGTTGTAGTACAGATTTCAGCATTTGGTATGGGTTATAATTCCACAATTTTAGTTTTTTCATTCTAGGTGCTCTAAGAAACTGAAGACTAAAAGAAATATCGATAATAATGATTCAGCAGTCATACTTATTTGTTCAATCTTATTTTCTTTGTTAATAACCCCACCTTCTCCTTTGATCTTTCTATCCCGCCTTTTAGGGGTATTTGGGCTATGGCCATTCTAACTTTTTCATGTTGATCCGGTCTGTCGATAATATGGGATAGGGGGATGGAGCTAGCTGATGTTCTGAGAGGCTGGCCCCTCTGCATTTCAGGACTTACCTGGTCCAGGGACCCATGTGGAGGTTGCAGGTGTCTGGAATGTTACCCTAGTGCATGGACCTTTTGTAGAATCTTATAACACCCTATGTGTTTTAGGATTGGCAGAAATGATTTTGGTTGGGGTTCGGCAAGTTATGATAGTAGCAGTGTCTGACTGAAGCTTGCATAAGAGTGACCTCCAGAGTAGCCTCTCGACTCTATTTGAACTCTCTCAGCCACTGATACCTTATTTGTTCCACTTCTTTCTGCCCTTTTGGTTATGATGGTATTGTTCCCACGGATATACCACATTTTTATGTCTCCACTGTCAGTGGAGATAATATACTTGATAGGGCAATCAAGACAGGAAGTAAAATTACTCTTAAATTCTAAATTCTGAGTTAAACCTGCACATGGAAATGAGCAATACAGGACAATGCAATGAGGCAATAATTTGAATAGTAGAGAGAGATGAGACCATGTGGGAGGGGGTGTTGGGTAGGCCTAACTTCTAGAAAAAGAACATTGGTGCTGATTTGGGAGAGGAAATTTTATTAAAGGGCAACTCTATTGTCACTTGACAACAGATGTTCGGGGGGTCTTAGGCTCTAGGCTCCAGGATCTCTGACCCCCTTGAAATTCTCTCCTGTTCCTTTGGAGGTCATGATCCCACCGTTGGAGGATCCCCGGTGTAGATTAGGTTCCTTGGATATGTTTTTCTCGCTTTCCCTAATGCCATCCCAAGGATTCTGGGGAGCTAGAGTTAAGAGCTTATGCAGGTATAGAAACTACCATCTTTTCTAGGGAAACCGAGCACCAATCTGGTACTGGGTGGCAGGCAGGAATCTAAAAAAGCAGAGATCTGTGAATGAAAAAGAAAGCACAGCAAAGCACTGAGCTGCTCTGCTTCTCCAGTTACTCTCAGATTGAAGGCCCTCCCGAAACTGCAGTCCCCTGTGTTGGGTTAGTCCCCTGTGTTGTCTGCATTCATATTTGCAGGCTCCAGGCATTGAGCACCTGCCCAGTGCCTCCCAGTCAATGTCGACTGTGACAGCTATACAAAAGCAAAGAAAGTCCTCCTCCCCATCTGCTGCTTGAGTAGACTGAGCCCAGAGAAAACCCACGAAGGGACCGAAGAACTCTCCCAGAGAACAAGATCCCAAACGCACATTGACTAACCGTCAGGCTGTAAATCAAGTGTGTAAAATGCCGAGGCAGTATGGGTGGTGGGTTCCTTTTCACACAGCACTTCACCGCCATGTCCATGCCTCCTTTAAATAACCCCTTGCAGTGCAGAGACTGATTCTGTTTTACAGCTGGGAGGACTGTACACTCTCTCTGTGTTAAGTAATCTGTCACTGAGAGAACTCTCAACATGTTGGCTTCCATCATGGAGGAGGTAGGAGTGTTTATTTCTGCCTAAGCTGATGAGCCTGTGAGCACCCATTCACATGCCCAGGCAACCGTGTCTGATATAGGGACTTAATTGCCCCAAGTCCAGCGAGTATAAAGTGCCATTGGCAAAGACTTCAAGTTGGAGAGTGCAGCCCTTTTGACCTGGGGAGGCCTTTCTGGGCATGAGAGGGGGAGCCTGGGGTTGGTTGTATGGCTGCTACCCACCCCCTCCACCACCCCCCAACTTTTCTTAGCCTGCAGTCTGTCCATCAGCTGCAGAGCTACTGGTGTGAGCATACAGGCTCTTCCTTGGATTTGAGCCAGTGGCGAGCTGGGAGCCTGTGACTTTGAGACTTGGCCCTTTTCAGTTCTCTTTGTTCAGAAAGAAGTTTCATCCTGGCTCTCTTCAGTGGCTGCCGAGGATTAGGAGAACCCTGGGGAGACTTGGCTATAGGACAGTTCTCAAAGCTGTGCTGGGAAATTTGAAGAGGGGCCATTTCTCTCTGTCTTATTTCAAGGTACATTCTTCTCTCTCTTCCTAAACGCGATTTACTGTTGCAAACCCTATGGCATAATCCCTTAGTGCACTTTACTGATTCTGCAGCTATGGAGAGGATTAGACCAGTATCTAGACTAATAGAGTATTTTAAGGACCCCTGAAATGGCCAATATGCAGGCAAGGTGCTTTTTTTTAATAGTTGCGCCAGTGAGAATTCCTACTTGCCTTCCTGGCTTAGCATTTCTCATTCTTCAAAAAACCAACCAACCAAACAACAAAAAACAGCCCTGCCTTTTAGTGAGTAGAAACGAAAAGAAAGCAGAAGGATTTGCTCTCTTGAACAGTGCCTGAGAATTGGACTGCTAAATAGCCAAAGGCCATGGGATTCCCAAGTACAAGTGGCTCCTTTTCAAGTATTGTGCAACTTACTTGTACTTTCTACTGCTTAGTATGTTTATGAAATGTAAGTTCTTCATTGTAAAGTGGTTTTCCAATTAAAGCTTCTTTGTGTGTATGTTTTTACCTTTTTAAAAAATGCCAGTTATTCTCTGATTATGAATAAATTGCTTTTAGAACTTGATTGTACTGCAGTAGATGGACAGACTTTTGCATTTTCCATAAATTACTTTTAGGTGTAAATCTACAAAAATGCCTTTATCTTGTTAGCATGTTTCTTTTGGTATGTGCGGGAGCTTGACTGTGAATTACTTCCATTAGAATTATTTCCTTGAGGACGCATTAAGAAATAATAAAAAAGAAACTGTAGGCGACTATACATACACATACAGGGGGTGCATATTTGAGTTTCTGTAATCCCACAATACACAAATGTTGGCAGAATTTCAATAATTATATTAATCCTGTGAGATACTTTGTCATGGATGATAGATGGCATTTACAAATCAAAGTCTGAAATGGTCAGAAGCTTTGAAGATGCTTTTATTACACAGTATGCAGAAGTGGAAGTGATTATGTTACTGGTTTTAGACTATATTAGCCAACTAGGCTGCAAAAAACAAACAGCCTCATAATAGATGGCAGCAATTTCATAGCAAACCTGAAGGTTTCTAGGAAGTTTTTTCATCTTAAACCAACAGTTTGTCGAATGTTTTGACCCAAGGTCTTAAAACCTTAAGTTAAGCCAAGGTTTATAGTTCAGTTACAAAAATGTGCTTTCATCAATTCTAACATGTTCCATACCAGTGCAAGGTGGTAATAATAGGGTGGTATATTGGGATCCTGTATTTTATGCATGATTGTTCTGTAAACCCACGACTTTTCTAATAAAAAAGTAACCCTATGGATTCTGTGTTTGGCTATCTCATGTGAAATTCTAGTCCATTTAAATGTCATCCACATACCTGCTGATTTCTTAGTAAAATTTCTTGGGGAAATTCCGTATTGTGGACTCAGAGCAGAAGATGGTAGCCCTGCTATGAAGCACTCCTAATTCTTTAAGGGCTCCACTTAATCAAATCAAGGATTTGGGCATTATTAAGAATTGCATTACCTTTGAAGACTGGAAAGTAGAAGCCCCAGAAGGGTCATTGGCGAGCCTTCAAGGTCATAGAGTCAGATTGACCCATAGGCCTCGGTTCCTTTCAACATGTGTAACAGACTGTAGGTTGCTTTTGACCCCCCCCCCCCCAACTGAACATTTTTAAGCTTTTTAAAGGTTACCATAATCAAAGAAGTCTTGGTTCATCCTGATCATACCCTTTGTGAAGGCATTTTGCCTGTGTCTTCCTCCATCTACCGTCCACCTTTTTGGTCTGTTCATCCTACTGAGCTTCTCTTTTCTTGCTCCTTTGACTTTCTCTTCCCTTATCTAGAACTTCGCTTCGTAATGTTCAGGAGTTTTAGAATAGCATACGACATTCTAGGCACAAGCGAGTTACCCTTTTGTATAGAGAGTAGGGAATTAGGTATTTATTTATTTTTGGTGGCCATGAGGATGTTTGTCTTGGTTTCTCATACCCTGCTCTGTGATGTCAAACACTTGAGGCCACAACAGTATCATGGATACTGCTTTACTGGGATGAGATTTGCATGCTATAAACTCACCCTGCTGGAACTGTACAACTCACAAAACGTTTTGGTATATTTAGTGTATGCAACCCTCAGTACAATCAACTTTAGAACATTTTTGTCATCCCTGAAAGAACCCTTGTGCCCTTTGGTAGTCGCCCCTACCTCTCTTCCCACCTCCCTTCCTCCCCCCCCACCCCCAGCTCTAGGCAACCATAATCCTTCTTTTTTCTGTAGGCTGATGTTTTGAGGGCCCAGTCCACAATCTGTCGCCTGTCATTTAAGGCGTCACTTGTTCACCTTGACAGTGGCCTACCTGATTTTTGTCCCTTTATCTACCCCCCATCCCCCATTAGTTTGACATTATACTAACTGCTTTTGAGTCAAGTAAATTTGCAGATTTTACTCTGTACTGATCACTCCCTATAGACTCTAGAATGGAATCTTACAGAATATCGAAGTGGACTCACTTTCTGATGTTTGACTTTCTGCAACCTAATTATTTCCCATGATCACCTGCTGTTTGCCTGCTGAGCTCTGGTGATGGGAAACCTCAAGACTGGAAGCTTCCTCAGGGCACAGGGACTTTGTAACCCCTGTACTCAGCCCAGTCAGTGCCTGCCTGGTGTGTAATAGACGCTCATTGCCCATTGAACCTGTGAACTTTTTAGGCACTAATATTAATGAAGGCTAAAATTACTGGAGCTCCTTGATAAACAGCAGTCACTGTTAACTAATTGGACTTATTTATGCTGGTGTTTTTTTTTTAAATTACCCAGAGATCAAATCATTTTAAAAATAGCAACTAAGCTGATTTCAGAGTCAGTTCTGGATATATCCCATTTTGTATAATTATCCAAACTTTACAAAATGCTCTTCTCCCTACCTTTTTGTTTCTTGTCTTTTGAGTCTGATTCCTGTGCAGGAGAAAACACAGGACTTTCTGTTTTAAAACAGAAATTCCAAGGTTTAGAGGATACGTTTATTCCTTCCCATTGATGCCATAGAAATCAGTACTCCAGGCCACTGCCTTAATTCATTTTCGCCCCTTTTTGCGTTATCTGAGATGAGCATCTTGTAAGGAGTGCTTTTACTTGCAATCCAGTTCGCTCTTGCTGTGTGGTCAGAAAATAAGTGGAAGTAAAGAGATTCTATCTAAAATCACTCTGATTGCCATAACAGTGGCCCTGGTGTACAAGTTGAGAAAGTGTCAGTAAAGTGTTAATGGGGGTCCTCAAGCAGTTCAAGGCATTTTGAGGCACAGCACATATTCACATACCCCTGGTATCAGCAAAAATTCAAAAGTGAAACCTGTAGGGTCATTTGGTTTTAATTCCAACACCAGGACATTAAAAGCCACACACTGGGGAGCTGAACACTGAAAATTGCTTTGAACTTTCAAAGCTTGCTATCTAAAATATCCCTGCAACGTTCAAAAAGTGATAAGCAGGAAGTGCAGCAGTTCGTAACACATGTGCTTGCTCTTAAGCAAATGCCTAAAATGCTCCTAATTTGTACCAGAGACCTCATCAAAGGACTTTGCAAAACTTCCAGTTCGGCAATTATGAGTATTAGTTGAGCTTAACCTCTGAGTAATGGGGTGGGGCGAGGGGAATTGGCAATTCATTTCACTCTGGGCTTTCAAAGCAGGTGGACCTCTGCCTTGGGCAGGCTGTGGGCGAGTGTAGAAGAAATTGATGAGAACTTCAGAGCCATCACAACTGTCCGAGAGCATTTAGGCAAGAGTCTTTATTTATTTATTTTGAATTTTTCAATTTTTAAAAAACATGACAACATATATACACTGACATTATCACCATATGATCATTCCATTCTTGGAGCAGTGACTCACAGTGTCATCACATAGTTGTATATTCATCACCACAATGACCTCTCAGAACATTGCCATCAATCCAGAAAAAGAAATAAAAAGAAAAAATTTTTTTTACATAAACCATACCCCACCCCTCACTGATCACCAGCATTTCAGTCTGCCACATTTATTTTAACATTTGTTCCCCTTATTATTTATTTATTAATTTTTAAATTTTTTAAAACTATAATAAACAAACACAAACATTCTTAACATATGATCATTCCATTCTATATATATAATCAATAATTCACAATATCATCACATAGTTGTATATTCATCATGATCATTTCTTAGAACATTTGCATCAATTCAGAAAAAGAAATAAAAAGAAAACAGAAAAAAATGTATACATACCATACCCCTTACTTCTCTCTTTCATTGATCACTAACATTTCAATATACTAAATTTATTATTTTTTAATTTATTAATTTTTTAAACAATATAACAATAAACACAAACAGTCTTAACATATGATAATTCTATTCTACATATATAATCAATAATTCACAGTATCATCACATAGTTGTATATTCATCATCATGATCATGTCTTAGAAAATTTGCATCAATTCAGGAAAAGAAATAAACAGAAAAAAAATTCATACATACCATAACCCTTTCACCTCCCTTTCATTGATCGCTAGCATTTCAATCTACTAAATTCATTTTAACCTTTGTTCCCCCTATTATTTATTTTTATTCCATATGTTTTACTTGTCTGTCGATAAGGTAGATAAAAGGAGCATCAGACACAAGGTTTTCACAATCACACAGTCACATTGTGAAAGCTCTATCATTATACAATCATCTTCAGGAAACATGGCTACTGGAACACAGCTCTACATTTTCAGGCAGTTCCCTCCAGCCTCTCCATTACATCTTGACTAATAAGGTGCTATCTATTTAATGCATAAGAATAACCTTCAGGATAACCTCTCGACTCTGTTTGGAATCTCTCAGCCATTGACACTTTATTTTGTCTCATTTCGCTCTTCCCCCTTTTGGTCGAGAAGGTTTTCTCAATCCCCTTCATGCTGAGTCCCAGCTTATTCTAGGATTTCTGTCCCACGTGGCCTGGAAGGTCCGACCCCCTGGGAGTCATGTCCCATGTAGACAGAGGCAGGGTAATGAGTTAAGCAAGAATCTTTAGTTGCAGACTAAATTTTTATAATATGTGTAATAAGAATGTTAAACCATCAGTGAAAAATGGCCTCAGTTTAAGCTTCAGATTTTTGCTGTTCCCACCCCAGCCCCTATTTAGCCATGGTTCAAATAAGAATCAAACTTTGAACAAGAATTGCTTTCTTTGTTAATTCTTTTTCAATACATTTTGAAACAATGTATTTCCAAGCACATTTTAACAAGCAGTTATACTACAGATTTCAGCATTTGGTATGGGTTACAGATTCACAATTTCAGGTTTTTCCATCTAGCTGCTCCAAGACAGGGGAGACTAAAAGAAATAGCAATATGATTCAGTAGTCATACTCATTTGTTAAATCCTCATTTGTTATAACTCCTCCTTCTACTTTGACACTTCTCATAATATTTAGAGATATTTAGGCTATGCCTTCTAACTTTTCCATGTTGGAAAGGGGTGTTGACAATATAGGATAGGGGGATGGAACTGGTTGATGTTGTTGGAGAGGCTGGACCCTCTGGGTTTCAGAACTTATCTGGCCTAGAACCATCTGGAGGTTGTAGGTTTCTGAGAAGTCATCTTAATGTGTGAAACTTTTGTAGAGTGTCATTTACACCCTACGTGTTCTTTAGGGTAAACAGGAATGGTATTGTTTGGGTTTGGCAAACCATGGCAATATCCAGCTGAAGCAAGCATAAGAGTAGCCTCCAGAATATCCTCTTGATTCTATTTGAATTCTCTCAGCCACTGATACCTTGTTTTGTTACATTTCTTTTTCCCCTTTGGGTCAGGAAGACATTGTCAGTCCCATGGTGCAGAGCCAGGCTAGTGCCTGGGAGTCATCTCCCATGTGGCCCGGGAGACTTTCACCCCTGGATGTCATGTCATGTCCCACATAGAGGGGAGGGCAATGATTTCACTTGCAGAGTTTGGGTTAGAGAGAGTTAGGCCACATCTGAGCAACAAAAGAGATCCTTTGGAAATAACTCTTAGGCGTAACTATAGGTAAGCTTAATTTCTCTGCTCTCGAGGCACTTTTACGTAGGTTACAAAAGGCAGGGTCAGAGGAATGTTTTAGGAGGTGCAGAGAATCCATCTTTGTAAATACGACCATTGTCCCCCAGAATTTAGAAATAATGTGGTCTTCCTCGGGAAAAATGAATGGATAGTGTTTCTTTATCAGTAAATGGAGACCACAGCTGTTTTTCACTATAATGAGGCAATGGAGCAAAAATCTTTCACTATATTCTGGCATTTAGAAAATCTTACAATTTACTACTTTTTTTTTTTGAGGGGATGACAGAGAGAAAGAACACATTCCTTTTTACACACCCTGTGTCTCAATTGAATTTTAATCATTCCCAGAAAATATAAGAAACTGGGAGTTCTGAAGGAGGAAGTTCAGGTTCCTAGAGGACCAGAGACTACAACTTAGGTTTTTTCTCTGTGAACAACTGAGAGTTGTCATTGTGTGCGTAACCCCTGAAGCTGGTTGACTTTTGGGGGAGGGGGGGGGGGGGCCTTGGTCACAAGTAGGTGTTGAAGACTGGAGAGAGAGCTCCAGGTGAGCTTTAGAATGCGTCAGGAGATTTTTCTTTCCAGAAAATGAGCAGTGACATGTTGTGATTACCCCTAATTTACACCCTTGCGGCCTCCTTACAAAAGAGACTTTCTGAAATTTAAAAGCAAAATGTGGGTTTCATATCATCTCTTCAAGATGTGATCCCAGCTCCTGGGTGAAGTGGTTTGGTGCTGGGGCTGGGTGTTGAACTGGTGATTGTGTTCATTTAGGGTCAGTGAGATCACCTCTTGGCTCAGTTTTAGTATGACTTTTAGAATGTTGGGGAAAGTAAATTGCTTATCTCGGGGCCTCAATTTCTACTGAGTTAGTTAATTGCTTCCTCCTTGTGAAAAACATTGTATCTGGTATATGGCCTACCGTTTGTTATTCCATATTAACCACTTTGGAAGAAAAAAAATCAACTCAAGCATATATATATATATTTTTTTCTGTCAAAGAAATGATATACCCATTAAGGACAAACGTTGCTTATAAAGATGGCTTTATTTATATTTATAAGCTATGGCCACAGGCTTTTATTTGATGAGTTTGTTTAGATTACAGAACCAGAGTATATTTCAGCATTGAGGCAGGGTAAGTTTCTTTTTAGAAAAAGAAGACAACAGGGATTTCAAGAAGTAATTTGTAACAATAAGTGTGTGTGTGGGTTTTTGACCTGAAATTTAAAGTAACTTTAAGTAATGATAGCATGCTTCAAAAATAGGTATATATTTGCCTAAGAACTTAACATGAGTAGCTTCTTAGCAATTTACTGTTAATACCCTGCCCTGTTTGTTCCTGTAGTTATGAGAAACTCTGAGAGAAGGAATAGTAGGATTGGTTTTAGGCCTAGAAGCCAAGAATTAAATTAGACTTTTAATTAATAGTTAAAAATATCCAGTCATTTCCAATTATATCTATATTTGAACAGCAAGAAGGCATAGGGCTTTTCTTAATTTCCTAATGGTGTTCATAAAACATACCTGAATGGAATTTTGCTTAGAGACTAATTTCATACGTGTGCGTTTGTATGTGCGTGTGTGTATATACACACATCCAGACATACACGACAAGTAATACCATCGTTTGTGATAGATTTTTCAAGTATTTTAGCAAGTTTCAGAGCACTTACCAAGCAAAAGCATTAAGAATTGCTTGTTGTAGTTAATAAAGTTTACTTGGATCTCACTTAATTTTTCTGCTTCACTTCACAAAGTAATTGAAACTTCCTTTTTGCTGCCAGCCACCACTCCGCCCCCCACCCAGTCAAGAGTTTTGCAGTCTTAAAAGAACATCTCTTTTGGTTAGCAATTCTATGGAATTTTTTCTGAATATAGATCTGGTTCCCCAAATAACTATTGAGACTAGTGGTCATTCAGTCCTTGGAAGGGAAATGTGTAAGTGGCTTCTGGAAGCTGAAGAGCATCCAAGGAGAAAAAAAAGGCATATTACAACAAGAGCGTTTAAAGCATCTCCTGGGTAAGCCAAGCTGGGAAATGCAATCTGGTCTGACATGTAGAGGTGATGGAACTGTTCCCCTGGAACAATGATTAAAATAAGGTCCAACCTAAAAACCAAAACAGAGAACTGAAGAACTTTATAGGTACAGGGACTGTCAAATGAGGTGGATTAGCCAAAAAGAGGAGATTGTCTTTTGCACCATGCCTCATCATTTACATCTTTATTTAAAGTGATTCTCCAGAAAGTGGCTTTTCTTCATCAAATGAAGTAACCCAGAATCTTAAGCAACTGTTGCAAAATAGCTTCCCACTCCCTTCCCTCTAACCATGTTTTGTTTTGGGTTAACAGTAAAAGACAAAACAGATTGTTGACTTTACCAGAAAATTTGGGGGACAGATTTTGCTCCTTGTTGTGTCTGATGTGAAAGAAAACCTCAGATTGCATATCCTCTATTCTCAGGACAGAACTTTATTTTTGGAGCAATGTGGGTGGGTTTTGAGGAGCTCTTCTCATTTTGTTTTAAAGCATTTGGTAAGAAGACACTGGACTTTTTTCCTATGTTATTTTCCTATGCACTGGCTTGAGATAACTGACCCGCCTCCCAATCTCCACTCAATCTACCATGCTGTCTTTCATTTTTAACTAAGTAATCAACTAATTTGACATCCCTCGCTTAGATTAAAGCAAGGTATGCAGTTATGGGAGTGATTTGGTTTTTTTTTTTTTATCAAGTTGAATGCTAATTATTTTGCTCTGCCTCTTGAGTGGTGGGTTGTTAATAAGTAATATTAGTCACAGTTGGGCTATGAGTGTCCAAATCCAGGTTCATTGGTAGCAATTCTTGGGTCACAATTTTCTGAAGAGAAAATGATTTATTTATACCCTGCTTCTGACCTCTTGTCTTCCTCCACTCCCTTAGGAGAATCAAATGCTCAGTACAGTACCTAACTACTTACGTGCTGTTTCAAAATCCTCATTTAAATGCTCATATCATATGCATAAAGAATTATTTATCCTGGAAAGAAAAGCTTTGTAAATATTAGGGGTTTTAATTCAGCATAAATTAGTTTTGAAGGGAAGAATACCGTGAATTGAGTAGCTCCTTTAGAGTTCACTGTGCCAGCAGAGTATTTTAAGACATATTTTGAAATTCTTGACTAAGTTTTCATGCTATCCTTTATCAAATGCATTGCAATCTGAGATGAGATCTCTGCTTAGCCCACATTGAGTGGAACAAGTTGCATATTATTCAAGACAGACTCATGTTATCTTAGTTAAGTGACAGCGGTTCTGTGAGAACTATAACTTAACAGAAATATAAGGAAAACAGGAACTAGGGTCAAAAGCCCCACAGGGTATAAAAGGGTCATAACCTCTCTCAGAGGAAGCAAACTTAACTGATACACTAGTTTTTAAAGGGCGCTTGATTGCACGAAAGAATGCAGTAACAGGATTTAAAGCAAACACACAGCACTAACAAGGATTAAATTGTATGCCCCACATGGGCGGGGGGAATGAAAGGATGTTGTTTTATATAAAGTTATTTAGTTGTAAGTACAATCAAATTAAATTCCTGGTTTTGCATATTGTAAGATACTGTCATACTATGACATCTGTCATGCTTACTCTGTATAAGGTAGGAACCACACTTGGATATATGAACAAAATCAAGAAGCCATGTCAGTAGAAAAATGTGCCGCGCACCCAATATTACAGTGAAGCAGTTTTTACAATATTTCTTCCATAATAAAATTAGGTGCTCTTAAAAATCTAAAAAGAATGCTGGAGACCCGGGTTCGATTCCCGGTGCCTGCCCTTGCAAAAAAAATCTAAAAAGAGAGTGAGGTGAGGTTCTAAATGCATCAGTAAAAATAGTATATCTCATAGAGGCCAAAGCACAATTGAAAGGTGGTTAATTATTTTTAAGTGTCTTCATGAATTGAAAATATTTCCTTAGAGTTTGATGGGGAGAATAGAATGAAGTTGACAGCGAGGAGAGCAAGAGCGTTTTGGGGACATTTGGAGCAGTGTGAAGTGTGCTCCAGAGCTACAAACAAAGCGTACTGCTTCTGGCTTCAAAGCCATCTCAAAGGCATCCTGAATCCTTTCTGAAGGGCCTCGATTTGGCTATCCATATCATGGAGATCAAATCAATACTTCATATGCTGCCAGAAAAATGAAAGTCACATAGCCAGTTTATCTCCAGTTGTTTCATGATGAATCGTGGTTGGAACATGTATGACATGGGGTTTAATAGGTGTGCAAGTTTTTCCCCTACCGTTCATTTGAAAGCCTCTCAGCAAGTGCATACTTTTCTTGAAAGATCATAGGGAAGTGGGGTGCTCATTATTCTGGTTTACCCAGCAGTGGCCAGGTTTCCACCTGTTGCTGCAGCATAATTGTTAATAGCATCTCCTTTCACTCTCGAGTGTGTCCTGGTTTGGGCTATAATTTATGGTCACCTTAAGGACAGGAAGCAGTATACTCACAAAAAAGAAGTACGTAATTAAAGATGATTTAAAATAGGCTTTCTTAAAAAAAATTAGGTTAAACAAACTTTAAATTCTTTGCTAGCTATCCCTTAGTTTAAAGTTGAAAAATGAGATGCCATTAGTTGCTCTCCTAGCTATGCAGGTCATGCATTTATTGAAAGAGTGCTTTCCAATGAGGCAAGAAAGCCATATATACTGCTGTCTGAAAAGCATCACACACCCCCTACCCAATATCATCGACACTCCTTTTCAACATGAAAAAGTGAAAATGGGCACTGTCTGAATACCACTAAAGCTTTGGGAGAAGGATCAAAGGAGAAGGTGGACAGAAGATGGGATTTACCAAATGAGTATGAGTGCTTATCATTCCATTGATATTTCTTTTAGTCTCCAGTGTCTTGGAGCAGCTAGAAGGAAAAAAACTAAAATTGTGGAACTGTAACCCAGTCCAAACTCTAAAATCTGTTCGATATCTGCTTGTTACAATGTACTTGGAAATGAATTGCTTTTTTGTAAATATGTTATATTTCACAATCAAAACATGTATAAAAAAGGATCACACAAGAGGTGTCATCGCAAGGTCCTCACTGTGAACATCACTTATTACTTATTACTCTTATTTAAACAGGCAGATGTGATAGCATTCCGGGCCCAAACATCAGCCTCTCTACCTAGATTGGTATTAAATAAGAGTCGAATGCAGATTCCACAGTCGCATTTCTCCAGGACCGTCAACGTTTTGTTTTCAATATAACTGATGAAGCGAACCTCTTACTCTGTATAAACCTCTTCCCAGGGAGCGGCAAAGAAAAAAGCTCATGCCTTTTGTTTTTATAAACTGGTTACGTTGCTCTAGGCTAGAAGTATGAATTATGGTTTGATGCCCAATGATCAAAGACCGTCAGCCTGGGAACAGCATAATGCCTGGCTTGTTCAGAAATGTCCAAATAGTGTAGGAAAGGTTTTTCTGGAATCAGATTTATGTGTTTGTTTTTTTGGCATGTGGTTTAGTAGGTCTGGAGTTGGGAGACTTATTCCTGAGCTGTATTGGATGACCTTGGATAAGTCACTTAATCCCTCTCTTACTTGAAGCCTTTTTCTACTTTTCTGAGGCTTAAGAAGACCACAGCAATCCTCTCCTGGGGTTAACAAAGTGAATTGCTCGCTTCCAGGAAATGTGTGCCCTTAGTCATCCTTGTGTCTCACTTGATAAAGTAGGAAAATCTCAGGGGCCTTAAGTGCGTTCAGTTCCAACCCTTGGTATGTGGTGAGAGAGAGTTCCGAGAAGTGTGCAACCCAAGTATAATGGCAGGGAAGGAGGCCTGGTACCGGGGGCACTAGGGTGGATTGGCTCCATTTCCAGGGCAGTGTATTAGACAGGAGCTTTGAGTGGCAGGCCCTCTGGTTGGTGAAGTGTTAAATCAGGCCAGGGTGGGGTCCCTGTGTAGCCTGAGCTGAGTATAGTAGTGGTTAGGAGAGTTAAAAGTTCTTTATTTAGGAGTAGAATATCATAGACAACTGCGCACAATACCTTGTAGAGGTTGGAACATGGTTCTTGAGCAATCTAGTTCAGAGAGGCAATCATAGAGAGGTGAACAGAGCAAGGAGCAAGATTGGAACCACAGATCCCCAGGTGTAGAAAGTGTCCATACTCATAAAATCCACATATGGTCCCTAGGAGTTTCTAGGCCATCCAAGCATGAATTCCATGGAGAAAATAAGGTTCTCCATGGAGAGCTAAGGTTCATGGTTAGAAGGCTCTAGGTGTGGATTCTTATGGTAATGTGAACAGGTTATGTTAGTCTTGTTGACTCTCCATTTCAGTGGTTATTAGGATTTCACTATCCCAGTCAGTTGCAGGTAATTTCCTCTGGAGCACTAGGCCCTTTTAAATGCAAAATTAAATAGAGATAAGCCCTAGTACAATCAAGGCCTACAAAAGCATACAGTTTGATGGAGAAACAGGCCCCAAGAGGTATGTGCTTTGAATAAATTGTACCAATTTATGGAGTTGGTCCTATACACTTACCTCTGTCCTGCCTTGCCTACACAGAGGGTAAATTAATCTGGAAGTGGTCATGGGAGGAGTCTTTTGCTGTATTTCTTTACTGCTTTATAGTCCTTTACCCCTTGTTTGAATGGAGACATATTCTGTCAGTGGTATAAGTATAAATTGGCTTCTAAAACAAGAATCTGCAAAAGGGCTCCATTTATTATTTCTAGAAACATCCCCTCATTAGCCTTTGCAGGTCTTGAACCCTGCAGGCATTACGGACTGAAAATTCTGGATCCCAGCTTCTTGCCCCCATAGATTTTTTTTTTATTAATTTTTAAATTAAAAAATATATAACAACAAACATTCTTAAACTATGATCATTCCATTCTATATATATATAATCATTAATTCACAATATCATCACATAGTTGCATATTCATCATCATGATCATTTCTTAGAACATTTGCATCAATTCAGAAAAAGAAATAAAAGAAAACAGAAAAAAATTTGTACATACCATACCCCTTACCCCTGCCTTTCATTGATCACTAGCATTTCAATCTACTAAATTTATTTTGACATTTGTTCCCCCTATTATTTATTTTATTTTAATCCCTATGTTTTACTCATCTATCCATAATAAGGTAGATAAAAGAAGCATCAGACACAAGGTTTTCACAATCACACAGTCACATTGCAAAAGCTATATCAATGTACAATCATCTTCAAGAAACATGGCTACTGGAACAGAGCTCTACATTTTCAGGCAGTTCCCTCCAGCCTCTCCATTACATCTTGAATAACAAGATGATATCTACTTGGTGCATAAGAATAACCTCCAGGATAGCCTCTTGACTCTTTGGAATCTCTCAGCCATTGACACTTTGTCTCACTTCACTCTTCCCCCTTTTGGTCGAGAAGGTTTTCTCAATCCCTTGATGCTGAGTCTCAGCTCATTATAGGGTTTTGCTAAATCCCTTGATGCTGAGTCTCAGCTCATTCTAGGATTTCTGTCCCAGGTTGCCAGGAAGGTCCACACCCCTGGGAGTCATGTCCCATGTAGACAGGGGGAGGGTGGTGAGTTTGCTTGTTGTGTTGGCTGGAGAGAGGCCACATCTGAGCAACAAAAGAGGTTCTCTCCCCATAGATTTTAATGTATGGACTGAATTTGCCCCACAGAGGTGGACATAACATTAGTCTCCTAATTTATAAATGCAGCTAACCTGTGTACCTGCTACTAAATGCAGAGTGTAGCAATTGGACATTGATCTTGGAAAGGCAGCGGTTGGGAAGAGAAAGTATTTTGGAGGAATCTGAACTGATCAGTAGATCTGGGTAAGATTCTCTGAAAGATCTCAGTTGATTAAAAAATGAGAGGTCTTTTGCTCTAAGGGTTCCTTCAACCTTTACATTCCTCAATAAGTATTTGAGTGCAACTGGCTCTGAGGTTGCTCAGCTGAATAAAAACTTATCTTTGACACCTGGACGAGTTCCCAACCTTGGCCTTCATTTAGGGGTTGCTGTTGGTGAGCTCGGCTGTCCCACAAGAGGCCCCTGGGTGCCCCTGCGAAACAGAGTTATGGAAACATAGGATCATCAAGCTCCTATGGATGGTGGAGTCAGAGGAGAGGGCAGAAGTGGAGAGAAGGGATACGATTTACTCCAAATCACCCAGCCACTTGCTGGCAGAGTCAGTTTGAAGATCAAGGTTTCTGATCCTCAAAGTCATTGCTATTTACATGACTCTGCAGTGCTGCGCTCCTTTTTGGTCTCAACAGAAGAGTTGGTTTGCTGTCATTCACGGTCACCTGCTGAGTAATAAGGGGGAAGGGTTCACCATCCTTCTAGACATTGTTTTATTTTCCTTAAGCACCCCAACTCCCGGGGGTTTACCTGCCACCTTCTCTGCCTGCACAGCTGCGTGATCTGGCCTGTCCTCTTTTCCCTGTCAGTCCCATGCACAGGAGTGCTTAGCGTTGGCTATAGCTGCTCCCAACGCCTTGTAGTCTGAGAAAACTAGGTTGTGTTCTATACAGGAGACAGTGTTCAGTGCGCAGAAAGCACTTGGCAGATGTATATATCCATTGACTTATGGAAAGAGCTCTCAGATATGAAAACATGGGTGTGCTTTTATGTAATGTTAACATTTTGGGGCTTTGGTCTTGGAATTTGATATTATGGGCTGAAATGCTTTTGCACTGGAATCGTCTCCATGCATACCTGATTCGTGCCTTCATTCCATACTTTTGACCTCTGAAGTCCATGAAGCTGATAAGGACTTGAGAAGGCCCTGGATAGTGTGTAAACACTGGGAGGGCTAATGAAGGCTCCGGCTGTGGTGTGAGTATCGTTTCTGTCCAGCTCTTGAAGGATTGCTTATTGACATTTTGTTATCCGGTCATTTGCCTTTTCTGATCCTACTGATGAAAAGGTGCACCTTCCAACCTAACATCCAGGAGAGCACGGTGCTCCATCTTTTTGTAGAAAGATCCCTGTGAAACAGCTGCTACTATTTAGGAAAGAGGAATAATGTGACAGATAGTGCATATTTGCAGGTTTTAATGGGCCAGTTTCCTTTTCCACCAAAAAGTAAAGGGAAACAAAATCACAGTCTACAGGTTGGAATGCCATGGAAAATAAAGTCATTCTAACTTTGGTTTATTAAATGGGATTGGAGAGTTCTAAGATTTTCAGAATTCTCTGAAGAGTTTTCCCAATCAGTGTATGCATCCAATATCAGGATAAACAGCAAATGTATTATAAATATATATGTATATATATGTTATATTTTACAATGAAAAAATGGTTAAAAAATTATAGGCAGTTATAGTAATATTAGATAAATTCCTGAAATAAAAAATGTGAAATTATTTAGTAACATAGCTCACTACTATAGCAGAGTTGATATTTGTAACAACTTTTTACTTGATATTTTGAGAATGCACAGTTTTGATAGTTAATCAAATGGTATTTAAGAAACTTTAGTATTTAGAATTCAAGTAATCTGATATCTGTATTTATAGATTTTCTTTTATTTCCCCTCTTTAATTTTAAATTGGCTTATGAAACATATTGAACAAACAGGCTTTATGATGATTACATAGATTTTTTTTTAATATGCCTAACGGATAAGCTAACTTACATATCCATTTTTGGTGGTTAAAGATTTCCATATGTTAATTGTAAAAATATTTGTATCTTCATATTTTCCTGAAATCAGGAAAATATTTAGTAACATAGGTCATTACTATAGCAATGCAGATATTTGTAAGAACGTGGTATTTTCAGAACATTCACAGTTTTGACAGCTGATCAAATGGTATCTAAGTTAGTGCTTAATATTTAGAATTTTAGAACTTTGCAATCTGAATATGTAGATTTTTCCTTGTTTCCTTAATTTTAAATTGGTTTATGAAACGTATTGTGCAAACACAGGCTTTATAATGTTTATATGGATACTTTATCCAAATATGCCTATGGTTAAGTTAACTAAGATATCCGTTGTTGGTAGTTCTAAGTGTATTGTTTGTTTTCTTAAATAAGAAAACAATTAAAAACACAAACAAAAACAAAGCAAATATATGAGTAGAATAGAGCTATTAGTGAGAGGGTCTGCTGGGGAAAGGGAAGGTGTGAAGGTAGCCCTATCTCAAACTCAACAGACTTTCTTAGAGGTAGTTTTTTAAAATTTATTTTATTTTTTTTTACATGGGCAGGCATTGGGAATCGAACCCGGGTCTCTGGCATGGCAGGCAAGAATTCTGCCACTGAGCTGATATTGCACTTAAGAGGTAGTTTTGATTTGGTTAGATAGTGTCATAACTGGGCTGAACCTGGAGATGGGAAAAGGGTGTGTTGGTAGAACTCTGGGCTCCTTGAAGATAGAGAGCATTTGGCAACAGGTCTGATGTATACCAGGTTTCCAACAAGTGTTTGTTGAGCGACTAGAGAGAAAAAGTAGCTGGTGGGAATCATAGGTCGAGCAAGCACGGCAATGGTGAGAGGTTGGGGAAATAGCCATAAAAAGATGACGTTTTACAAATTAGGAGGAAACCACAGGCTCTGCCTATAGGCCACTACCACCACAGCAGTTTGAAATAGAAGAAAATACTGAGAAAACCAAAATTGCGGTAGTTGGAAAATATTTTAGTTACTTGGCTTTGGGGCTAAAATTCTGCAGTTGTGATCAGGAAAAATGCTCTGCCCAGTACCCATTTCTCTGGGTGGCATATAAAACGAATTTTCTGAGTGAAAAGAAATCCGCAAACTGTGTGAGTCTCCACAGAAAGGTCAATTGTTACCTCCCACCAATTTTGATAAGAATAACATTTTACCTATCCATGCTGGACTTCTAAAATGAGTTGATAATGTTTTCGGTGACTGTATTAGTAAGATATCTTCATATATAGGATGAGTCTGTCATAAATTTCTTAGTTATTAGGAAACACATGCTTGTAGCTAGGTGGCTGTTAATTTTCAGCAGTATTCATGTCTAGTTGTCTTTGGGATTATTTGTTGCATTTTGATCCTGAGAGTTAATTTTTTGTTCCCCTTACCATTTCTGAAAGATAAGTCACATAAAAGAAAGTGGAGCATTTGATTCTTACTTCTTCATTTCACTCTTACAATTATGTGTGTATATAAAGTTCAGAATGCCCTGTCTAAATTCTAGGTTGAAAACAGGAAGTAGTGACTAAATATAAGTGTGTTTTCTTATCTGAGGGATTAAAAACCTTGCTTTGGAGTTTGTTTTTGTTTTGGTCCTCATTCCCAATTTAAATGCTGTTGTGGCCGAAGCAGTATGAAATGTCAACTTGTAGAGACCAATAACTTGTATTAAGCTTACATCTGAGGCCAGTTGAGATAGAATTCTTAACTCCAGAATGCCTATGCGTGGCAGTTTCTCAAGAAGTTCAATAGAGAGTTGCAATATGATCCAACAACTCCACTCCAAGGTATATAGTTAAGAGAATTGAAAACAGGTGCTCAGCCAAAAACTTGTTCATAGCAGCATTATTCATAATACATACAAGTGGAAACAACCCAAGCGTCCATCAGTGTATGAAGGGATAAATATGAATAAAATGTGGTGTATCCATACAATGATTTCTTTTTTCTTTTGTGGAGGTAGGGCGAAGTGCATGGGCTGGGAATTGAACCTGGGTCTCCCTCATGGCAGGAGAGCACTCTACCACTGAACTACTCATGCACCCCCTCATACAATGGAATATTATTCAGCCATAAAAAAGAATGAAGTAATTATGCCTGCTACAATGTGAATGAATCCTGAAAACATTATGTGAAGTGAAACAAGCCAGACACAGAAGGCTATATATTATGTTACTCCATTCATAGACATGCCATAAACAGGGAAATTCAGAGACAGAAAGTAGATTAGTGGTTGCCTAGGAATGGGGTATGTGCAGGGAATTGAGAAAGACTGACTGCTTTATGGGCAAGGGGTGATGAAAATGTTTTGGCATTACATATTGGTGATGGTTGCGCAACCCCGTGGAAACATTAAAGACCACCAAAAAGTCCATTTCAAATGGGTAAACTGTATGCTATGTGAATAATAGCTCAATAAAAGAAAGTTAGGGGGAGATGTGTATGGTAGGGGGCAAGCAGCATGCCAGTTTCATGAATTTCCAATTTGAAGTTCTCTAATGATTAAAGTCAAGGTTCACTTGACAAGGGATGGAAACCATCACAAGCTGAATTCCTGGGAAATGGGCTTCCAATCCTCACTGCTTATGTTCTTATTGTGCCTCCTAGAATGAGTGAATTCCATCTCAAGATCTCAAAGTTCTGTCCAGTTCTTCATGCTTGAACAGTCTGATGGCAAAATGATTATTTACTTACATGCACCATTGTTTTCCACCCCCGGAGACTGAATGGTGATGTTGGGAGTTTAGGAATAGGAAACACCTGTTGTGTTGTTGGTAAAAATAACATGGTTCCTCTGACTGTTGAAAGAGAGCGTGCATGGTAGGTTAATTCCTTGTAATGAATCAGGCAGGGCATGGGCAGTGACTTACCCAGACACCCCTGTCCACTGCCATGACATTCCCAGCTCTCTGCCGTGCTCCAGCTTTTTGTCCCAATAGCAAACCATCACCCCCACATTTGTTTACCAAAAAGGATGTCATTTGCTCACATTCTGCCATTAGCTTGGCTCTCCTGATGTGACTTACCTGTTCTTTGTAGCTTGAGTCAGCTCTCCCATGGGCCAAGAGCTTGAGGAGGCCCGGAAACCATTTTGAGAACCGTAGCAACACTCATTCATTACCTAGAGGGGAAACAAGGAGTTTACAAACTTTTGCTGAAAAGTCATCATTGTGTAGGTTTTCATGACATCAAGACTGTGGGAGCCACCACAGAGGTGGGGTGTTTTGAGGGACAGCCCTCACATAGGATGTTTTTTCCTCCCAGAAAGGCTGGCCAGATTTTAAGCCTTTCATCCTTTCCTTAGCAAGGCATTATATTACTCCGGTGCTTTTGGGGCCAGAGCCTGCTATGAAGTAGGACGTATTAAGAGGGTATTGTTCTAAATAAGTATCAGTGATTAGTGCCATCCATGGCCACACACATGTCCATTTATAAAATGCCCTATGACTCTGGGAGCAGTGGTCGTTCTGTATCAAAAGTTCAATCTCCAGATCAAGGACACTTAGTATTATAAGGCCATTCTTTTTTTTTTTTTTTATACATAACAACATACAAACACCAACATTCTTACCATATGATCATTATGTAATCAGTAACTCACATATATCATAATATCATCACATAGTTGTATATTCATCACCATGATCATTTCTTAGAGCATTTGCATCAATTCAGAAAAAGAAATAAAAAGAAAAAAAGGAAAAAACTCCTACATACCATACCCCTTACCCCTGCCTCTCATTGACTGCTAGTATTTCCATCTACCCAATATATTTTAGCCTTTGTTTCTCCTGTTTTTTCTCTACCCCTTACCACTCCCTTCCATTGATCACTACGATTTCAATCTACTAATTTATTTTGACATTCGTTCCCCCTTTTATTTATTTATTTTTGATCCATATGTTTTATTCATCTGTCCGTACCATAGATAAAAGGAACATCAGACACGAGGTTTTCACAATCACACAGTCACATTGTGAAAGCTAAACTAAGGCCATCCTTAACTTGTTCTTTCAAATGTAGAACATTCATATTGTTTATTTTACTAGTAGAGTACGGAAGTGGCATGCCAGCATTTAGTACATTGGCATTTTTAGAATAAAAAAGAGGGGAACCAACTGCGGATTTTTTTCCCTGCCTGTGTGCTTCCTTTCTCTGTCCTTATTCTTCAAGCTTTTTGTTTCCGTCACTGTATTTAATTTGATTTGGGGTCTTTCCCATACTCAGAATCTTGCCCTAGCATTTTTCTCTATGTGAGGATATTTTAATTTACAGAAAAATGTATGTTACAATTTATGCACTTCTGTTTTCCAGAAAACTTTGTTATTTTGGTCTTTGCTCTTACCCAGGTTTTGTGCCATTTTATTTCCCTGGAGCACTTTATATCTTATGACAGAGACCGGCAATGGTGCTTTTCTGGTGTGTGCGGCAGTTTGTTCTAAGGCGTGTGTGGTTTGAGAGTTGGCTCTATTCAAGCATCTTATTTTTGCTTTCTTCTTGGATGTTTCAGATCTACTTCCTTTACCGAGTGCAAGTTGTCTTGAGAGAAACAGTGGTGTGAACTGTGGTTGGCAGAGCCCCTCTTTCCAAATGAGAATATATGTTTCTGAAGAAATAAGAAAGCTCATTCTTACAAATAAACTTGCATTTCATATTTACATAGCTCTTTTCTTCTAAATATTCTGGGATTAATGTTTTTGGCAGTATAAACCAGCTGTTTGATACCCGTTGAGAGCAGCAATCTTGATGCATAGGTCATTTCCTTGGTGGTGTGTGTCCAGCAAGGACACACACACACACTCAGATTGTGGAAGGAAAATGAATGTTATATTTGGAGCATGAATTCAAAAGGTACAAATGAGTCCCAGACAAACCGGTTTTCCTCTACTAGTCACTGCATTGATCTGCCCTCTATGAATACATCTAGGGCTTTTGTGAGTTGCAGACTGTACCAACTCTTGACCTTATATTTGTGGCTTTACAATAATCTCAGTTATCTTCTTCATCTGAAAAGGAGTAAAAAAGTTTTTCCAGATAAGTACCCTTTCACGTAACAAATATTTCAATAAAAATCTTTCTAAAATATTTATTCCCCTGCTTTATTAAATGGAAGGATGAAAATTGCAATTAGTTAAAGACGACCCAGGGTCATCATTATGAAAGTCATTTAATAAATGGTGCTCTAATGCAATAATGTCCTTAGGGCCCTTTGAAGTACAAGCAACTATTTGCCCCTGAGCTAAATGGCCCCAGTCTGTTCTGCTCCTGTTGCTTCTGCCTCCTTTTCAACTGTCACTTCTGCTGTCATTGACTTGGGTTCACTCTTTGTCTCTTTTTCACCCAGGGCAGAACTGAATGTCTAGAAATCAGACAGCAGAGCCGGTTAAATATGCAACTGGGTATTTGTGCACAAAATAAAGGCTGTGTGCCAGAGAGTGGCTCCCGTCTTATACAGTAAATTTCAGACTTGAGTTTTTTCGTTTCTTTCTTTCTGTTTTTTAAGGCCAAGGCTTCCTTTGCTTATTGGGTTGCCCTGAAAGATGATGTATAAGTGCACCATTGCTGTAACTTCCAAGGTTGTTTAATGAATAAGTTTAGTATATTGGGAGTCAATAAAAAGAGCATCTTTTAAAGCCTATGTTTCAAACCCAGTGAAAAGAAATAATATTCCCATCATCCCATGCTGAGCCTTAACCCATCTCCCCATATCACCCCTAAATTACAGAAATACCCTGATCTTTTTTCTCTAACTTCTGAATTTCTCTTAGCTCTTTTGTATCTTTTAAGATTCAATGCCATTATATGCAGTAGCACAGGTATGTGATAATGATGTCTGTTGTGTTTTTAGCGTCCTCCATAAATTGCATCCTCAGGGTCCCCTGAGGATAGTCTTTTTACACCACCCACCCCAAAAGTTCATTATATGAACATGGTGTTTTTTCCCCTTGCCAAAATATTTGATTTCTTCTGTCCCTTGTATGCTTTATTTTTGTAATTAGTCAGTGATTTCACCTTTATTGCAAAGTTGGCCAGTCTACTTGATATTGAAATGAGTCTTACTGGTTTCTACTACTTAGGGTCCCTTCTGGAACCCTTCCTATGAATAAGAATCACATTGACAAGCACCAGTCTCGGGCACAGTAGTGTTTGTAAAGACGGCCTACACACGTTGGCCAAAACAATTTCACCCTTGAGTTACTTCAAAACTGGCTGGTGGATACCATCTGGTCCTGGTGATTTATCTGCTCCTGGTTTGTTGATTAGATGCAGAGCATCGTGTTTACCACTATTTGATCTAGTACCTCTGACCTGCTGAGCTCAGTGTTCTGGTTTGGGAATGCGAATCTCCTTAAAACACAAAGAATTCATTCAGTCTCCTTTTTAGCCCTGTGACTTACTCTTGATTAAGTGGTTCCTCCAATGCTCTAAATGGCTCCCTCCCTTTGATAGAGCAGAGGCACTCTGAGATCTCTAGTTTTTCCTGCCTAATTTTTGTTTCATGTTTAACCTGCTATGTCTTGTGGGCTTTTCTCTATTCTCAGTCTGGACCAGCATTTTACTTTTTCAGTTCTGTCTTTTTTTTTTGCACTCTGCTTTTTAACCACACTTCTCTTCTTTCTTCATCCTCCTCCGATAAAACCTCGAAAGAATCGGAGCACACACTGACTCTGGGGTAGCAATGGGTATATATACATTATATACTTTATTTGATTTTTCAGCTTTTTATTTCTCCCTCAATAATGCCCTGATTTTGTTACAGCTTCTTACTCTAAAATACAGAAAATCATGTGATGGGTCTTTTTAACTTTTTTTTTTTTGTATAATAAAACCTGTATACGAAACTAAGAAAGAAAAAGCAATAGTTTTCAAAGCATTCTTCAACAAGTACTTACAGGACAAATCCTGGAGTTTTCATGGGTTACCATACAATCCTTTCAGATTTTTCCAGAAGCTGCTTCAGTATGTAAGAGGCTTGAAGAATATATATCTATTTTATAATCATAATCAACTTTTTTCTTTTTTGTGTAAAGAATAACATATATATACAAAAAAGCAATAAATTTCAAAGTGCATCAGCACAAGTAGTTGTATAGTTCACAATTCCACAATTTTACGTTTTTACTTCTAGCTGCTGTAAGACATTGGAGACTAAAAGAAATAACAATGTAGTGATTTAGCAATCCTACTTATTTGTTAAACCCTACCTTCTCTGTATAACTCCACCATCACCTTTGATCTTTCTCCCACTCTTTAGGGGTATTTGCGCTATGCCCATTCTAAATTTTTCATGTTGGAAGGGGTTTTTAATAATATGGTGTCAGTGTTGGGGAATTGAACTAGCTGATGTTCTGGAGAGGCTGGGCCCTCCGACTTTCAGGGTTTATCTGGTCCAGGGACCCAAGTGATAAACTTTTGTACTTTTCTTTTCCTTTCCCATCCCATTGTTGAAGTTAATAGTGCTATTGTGATCACCATCATCCTGTTCCTTGATGCCCCAAGATCTTTGCTCAGGACCAGAGTGGGGGTATCTCAAGGGCACCCCTCCCTTCCTCCACCTCCACCCTCCCACTGGGTTCTAGAAATATTTTTCAGGAAGCAATTGCATTTCTTCTCTCCAAACCTTGCCAGCACATCTTGGCAGATAAGTATTGTGTGGATGAGTTTTCCTTCTCTCTTTCATGTCTGTGAATCTTTTCACAATTGCAAGGAAATCTTTGGTACCAGTCTAAAAACTAATAGAGGAAGACCTACTTGACAGAAATATTTAAGAAATAAAGATGGTATGAAGAGATGATCGATCAGGTGATAAACTTGACAGATGCTCTGAGGTCGATATACTCTTGATCAGTCACATCAAAAATCAGCACGTAAGTGCATCACAATTGTGGAGAGAGCTGTCATTTCCATCTTTGTTCTCTCTTCCTTTGATGTGATAAGGAACAAACTCCCTTCATCTCAGAGTGTGTGTGTGTTTTTTTTTTTGTTAAGGGGGTGTTTATATTTGACGTGCATTTATTGTTAGGTATTTCAATTTTTCAAACCATCTGTCTTCATTTTTTAGAACATAGTGTTCTTTGAACAAAATGATTGGCTATTAGAAAGGAACTGCTCTTTTATCAGTACAGTGCAATCAATACAATGCATGCTCTCAGCACACAAATGTAAGCAAATAGAAGTGCCTTTTGATTCCCTAAATTATTAGGCCAAATCATGTTAAATTGGTGACATGATTTTTTTTAACTTATAATGGAACTTCTTATGAATCAACCTTTAATATCTGATGCTTCATTAAACTCAAACTCACAGCAGTCATTTCAAAACTAACCATATCCCCTAGCCTGGAATATCAGAGTGATGGTATTACTATAGGTTGTATATATCCTTACTGTGTGTTTGGGGGTAAACACAGCTAAATTGCTGTTTGGCTCTGTAATTTCTAGAAGTAACTGCTTCTCCAGAATAGCAGTAACAATGGTCATAATAATAATAATAATAAAAAACCCAATACACCTTTGTTTCAATATAACTGAACCCTGAGGCATGGCATATGCTGAGGAATATGTAGTGCCTTCATATCAGTATTCATAATAATAGCTACTGTTGATTTGGCATGTTATGCATTTAATGCTCCCAAACCCCCTATGTGTGCTGGGTTCTTTCATCATCCCTATTTTACAGAAGATGAAGTAGTCTCAGAGAAATTAAGAGACTTGCTTAAAGTCACACAGCTAGTAAGCAATAGAACTCATTCCAAACCCAGCCTGTTAAAAAAAGACCTCTAACGTGTATAGTGTATGTAGTAAAATAGCAGAGTAGGCTCCAGACAAGCTTTTTTGTTTTCTTCCTTGAGTTTGCTGCTTGTGCCTCTTAATTCATTTTGTACTGAATTGGTCTAATGGAGGAACCTTGAAGATGCTGGAGCCCTTGGTTATAGAAGTGAGCCTCACCCTTGTTTTTCTGAGTTGCTAGTCATTGATGGGATAGAATACTGGGGCCTCTGTATACTATCTAAGGGCTACCAAATTTGTCAGTTAACTATTGTGAGAACCGTAAAGTTCTCATAAACCATATTTGCTTGAACCATAAAGCAGAATGCATGGTGATCTTCTCTTATCACAGGCTCATTTTGTAATGGTCTTTGGCATAATTTCTGTTACATTTGCCACACATCGTGGAATTGTGAAGGTTCATCTCATAATGAAATGATGCCTTTATAGCAATATGCCTCTCACTTTCCCCTATCCTCCCAAGACTCTAGGCCAAATGGAAGGTCAGACTTAGTGCCGCAGACCATCTATTTGTGTGTATGTTTATGAAACTTGAGATTGAACTATGGTTCTGCTCCAAGCTTGTCTAAATAGTCATTTCTATATGATGGAACTTAACGTGTACTAGACTAAGCCTGGGTTAGGCTGTTTGATCTTTGCATTGAGCTGTGTTCTTTGTTGTATATTAAAAACAGAAATATTTATGAGAAAAGATTCATGGGCATTTTTTCCCAGGGAGTGTGGTCGAATTCATTGTAATTTATATGTTCATTTGCAAAAATCAAAGGTTGTATATGCAGGACTTTTCCAGCATAGTTTCACTGCACTTTTGAAATGACCCTTTTTTGCCCACATTGAAACTGATTCTAACTTGAAATGTGACATTATAGTAATGTATGTGCTACTGTAACATTGGATGGAGTTTTGGATTATGCCATTTTGACTCATTTAGGTAAATAATAATAATAAAAAAAACGTGACCTTGCATGGTTTATGATCCTATGAATGATAAAGAGAACAAAGTTTGTTCCTACATCTAGTTACTAATACTCATTTAAGGACACTGAAATGTTTACTAATTCAAACAGATAAGCCACAGCCCTGCCAAGTATTATCTTTAAAACAAGACTGGCATTTAATACCAGTTGTTATTTGTTCCCATCTTGAAGGGAGCTTTATAAAATTGCCACACGTGTTTTTTATGTGATCAGGAAAAGCTTGGGATTTCTGCTCATATATGTGTGTCTCCAAGGTTACTTTATTTTGTTTTCCTTGAAGTGCCTTTATGTATACTGTTAAAATATATCCTGAACCACATAGCATAATTTGTTTTCCACATAGACTAAAACAGGTATATTAAAGTGGCTTACACTTCTCTGGCAGAGGGTCCTGCTTTGAAATTAGGTCCTTGAATTTTCTAAATGAAGCTGTATTTATTGCCCTTCTACTCTAAGAAGGGCCATTTTAATAATTTTTGTTATCACATCAAAGACTTTTCATGATAATTATAGTCAGTAATTGCAGTAGTAATGCTTGTGCCATCTGCAGGCTCTGTGTAATGGAAACTAGAGAGGAAAACATGTATCTCTGCTTAATGGGGGTTACTGTTCAAACTGAGGTCCTGGTGCCAGGTCTTCACCCCACATCAGGTACAGGTGGGCCTCCCTTGGGCAGTTTCCGTCTTCCTTTTCTTTCTCTCTCCATTTGCCCATTTCTCTTCAATTTTTTCCCACTGTTGCCTCCTTAGATGTTGCAGGTCTGTAACTCCGTTTCCCCCATTCTTAATGGCATCCCTCCATCCTTTTTCTCAGCCTAAAGCAGCTGATGAGACTGATTTTTGAGTTTGACTCTTACATTCTGCAAGTGGAGGAGTAATTAGAACCTCTTTGGGAGCTGATATTTGATCAAATCAATTGCTTTATGAGTGAGCCATTTGATCTGTGAAGGACAAGTGCAATGGAATAAGCACCGGCTCACCCAGTTGTGCCATGTCTGTACTTTGAATTTGTGAACATCATGTCTCAACCTGGTCTTGCTGCATTTCTTAGGTCCTATAACAGATGACACCATTTTACAGTAATTCCAAAGACAGGTTCCATGGACACAACGGTCAGTTCTTAGAGACTCAGATTTAGGGTAGTGCCTTCCATTTCATCTCTGCTTAAAGCAAAAAAAAAAAAAAAAAAAGATAACAGGTGTCTCCTTTATCCTTGGTTATCTGACTGTTCTGCAGTAAAGAGAGGGCATCTGTGGCCCCAGGGTGACTAAGAAGCTTCTGGTCTGGCAGGCCTGTTACTGAGGTTGGCCAGGAATTGAACAGGCTTGTACAGACTTGAATGCACAGCAAATGACTGTTTGCCAGCAAGTAACAAGGAAGAGAGAAACCAGAGAGGCAATCACTGTTCTATCTTTTGTAAGGAATTAAATTTTTTGAATGTCCTAAATAATCACTTTAATTGAAGCCCCCCCAAAATTTGCCTTTATTTTTCCCACTCCATGATATTTAAGAAGCCAGAAGAAAGTGGCTAGCGTGGTAGCCCAGTTGAAGAATTGCCTAATCGATACTCTGCATTTGACTTCAGACAGCTTTTAATCAGAGTTTCAAAGAGCCAAGAACAAATGGAGATTTTTCCTGATGTGGTAGAGAGGGATGGTGTGGTATCTCTGTTGCTTTGCTGTTTTGGTATGTCAATCACATGAAGGCATAGAAGCTTCTCTCTTGAGACATCAGCTGCAAAAGTTGAATGAACCATGACAGCGATTTATTAACTATTGGGACATAAGTTGAGGGAAGCTGGTCATCAAGTGAACAGATTGAGGACCTTTAAAAATCAAAGCGTTAATGTAATCTAAGAGGTGTTTTTTAAAAAATGTAATTTATTTAATTTAAAGTTCATATAATTTAATTTTTACAAAGGCTTTGTTTAATAGCCAACTGATAAAATTCTTGAAAACTTAACTATCAGCTCTCCTGAGGTGGTCTGAGTTGGTGCCTGCTCATCACAGCCCCATGCCTCTCATCCCATAACCCTTGGTTCTTCTTTTTATTTTTATTTTTTTAGTATTTTGATTCATGCATTTTCACACACATACAGTCCATGCATGGTGTACAATCAGTGGCTCACATATCATTACATAGCTGTGTACTCATCACCATGATCATTTTTAGAACATTTGCATCACTCCATAAAAAAAAATACAAAGACAAAAATCCCCTCATACATCCCATACCACTTACCCCTCCCTTTCATTGGCCCACGGTATTTCAATCTTATTTTCACCCTTTGTCTGCCCCTATTATTTATTTTTATCCTTATATTTTTACTAATTTGCCCATACCCTGGATAAAACGTGCATTAGACACAAAGTTTTCACAATCACACACTCACATTTTAAAAGTGATATAGTTATACAATTTTGTCTTTAAGAATCAAGGCTACTGGAACACAACTCAACAGTTTCAGGTACTTCCCTCCAGCCACTCCAATACACCATAAACTAAAAAGGGATATCTATATAATGTATAAGAATAACCTCCTGGATAACTCTTGATTCTGTTTGAAATCTTTCCAACACCGAAACTTTATTTTGTCTCAGTTCTCTCTTCCCCCTTTTGGTCAAGAAGGCTTTCTCATTCCCATGATGCTGGGTTCCAGCTCATCCTGGGAGTAAGGTCTCATGTTGCCAGGGAGATTTATACCCCTGGGAGCCATGTCCCACTAGGTGGCAGGGCAGTTAGTTCACCTCCAGAGTTGGCTTAGAGAGAGAGGCCACCTCTGAGCAACAAAAGAGTTTCTCTGGGAGTGACTCTTAGGCATAATTATAAGTAGGCTTAACTTTTCCTTTGCAGGAATAAGTTTCATAGGGGCGAACCCCAAGATTGAAGGCTCAGCCTGTTGAATTGGTTGTCCCCACAGCTTGAAAGAATATCAGGAATTCCCCAGATGGGAAAGTTGAATATTTCCTCCTTTCTCCCTAGTCCCCCAAGAGAATTTTGCAAGTACTTTTTTATTCTCTGCCCAGATTGCTCTGGGATGTATCGGAGCATCATACTAACCTGTATAAACTAACAAGATCTCATGTCCTAGTCAAGATTCCATGTAATTATGGCTTTCAAGTACAAGTTAAATTAGATAATGTGCTACCCAAAATATAAATTTTGCACCGAAAAAAAAATCCATGTCTTTGATCTTGCACAGAGTTTGAAGTTTGAAAATATGGACAATATCATCTTTTACCCAGTATTCTTATTCCCTAGAAGTGCTTTTTATTTATTTTAAGGTTTAGAGAATATTGATTTTTCAAACCAAAGAAACTAGGGCTTTGTCAAAAAGTTTTTTGCCTTGTCGAGTTTGCTTTGTTGATCAAGAAAAGTAGTAAAACTAGGTCTCTACTTGTTCAGGAATTTGTTTATTCCTGCCATTATGACATGCTGCACTGTGTCTAAATTAATGTCTTCTGTAGTTTTGGATGATTCAAAAATGAATATAGTACATGTGGCAATGAGAAGATTATATTTGAGTGTGTGACTCTCTCCCACTTTGTCCAAAGGCATCTTCTGAGGCGCACTTTAGGGGGTGGTGATAGAGGAATTTAGATTATAAAGTAAGAGGAAAGAGGAAACAGCCTGTAGAACAATGAATCCAAGTTTGTACGTGACGTAATTTTCAAGACCAAGCCTCTTTTATTTTCTGTGCTAAGGAAGAGGCGGTTGATAATGTCTGCATGAAGAGCACCAGTGGCTTTTGTGCTTTGCCAAATTGGGGCAAAGGTTGGTTTGGGAGAAGTGAATAAATTCTTTGATTAGATTTTGGGGTGATGTTAGGGGGAGAATTCTATTCCCAGATAATGTCTTGAGTTTATGGACTGGTTGAAGTAACTAGATGTGGTAAATATATACTATACTTTCCTGCCCTAATGAACCCATCAAATGTAATTAATCAACAGGTTTGATTGTAAAGGAAAGGTTCTGAAAGGTGAGATTGGGGAATCGCTTGGTGCCAAGGAGCTGGCAGACTGCCATTAGGATAAGTTTCAAGCAGACCCTGGGAAACTTAAAAAGGCAAAGTGGTCGAACCTATGATAAAGGGTGGCGGGGATATGGAAAACTTAAGCAAATTCTACCTGCTGGGAAGGGCAACATTATTTCTCCAAGGGGAAGCTAATTACCTTGTGTTTTTCAAGGGACTAATTGTACATGTGGATAAAGGGAAACCAATGAATGTGATCCCTTTAGACATTCAGAAAGCTTTTCATAGAGTTGCATACCACACCAAGGAAACTCAAAATAAATGGAGTCACCACAGAATCATGGGAACCGATCCATCATGTGTTAGCATTGACTTTGTGGCAGGAGGCAAAAGGTAGGGGTAAATAGATAATTCTCAGGATAGAGACACGAACAGTCTCCAAAATTAGGACTGACCAACGTTTTATTTATGCTCCCGTAAATGACCTAGGAGAGGAAGTGTACATTGAAATCTTTACGCTTACCAGCAAACTTTTTCTAATTGCAAAGAACCCAATAAATGGGAATAAATTCCAAGGGAATGTCTCCAGAGGGGCAGACCTATATGCTTGTATACTCGATCATGGTAGGGAAGAGCTTTTTTTAAAACTGAAAATGGCATCATTTGTATTGCATGGGAAAAGTTAGCCTTGTGAAACTGGGGGGTGGGTGAGAATTTGGCCCCTCCCCCATCTGCCATCGCTAAGTTTTTGAAGACTTTTTCTCTGATGTTACAAAATTAGCCCCTAATCAACTCTGTCGCATGTTCATGTCCATGGGAACTGGGACTAATTAAGAGTCCTTCAGTGCAGTGTATTAGAGTAAGCTGTAACTTACGGCGACCTTTAACAAGAATTTTGTGGAAGTGAGTTTTAAGGGATGTAATTAAGCACAAGCACTGCACACGTAAATGTTTCTTTCCCCTCCACCATTTCACTGATGCCTAGCTAGGATTTTAAAGAATAGTTTGCATGGCTTGAAATTTGATGTTAGAGAATCATTTTTCTTTATGTGAAGAAATGGAATTCGCAATCGCTTTGTGTAAAAGCCTTTTCCTGCACTTCCCACCGCCCCCCCCCCAAATACAACAAATGGTGCTGCAATAATGGGGCAGTCACACGGAAAAAGGATGAAATATGATTCCCTCTGTACAGCATACAAAAAAAGAAAAATGCCTTTTCCCTATTATCCAAGCTGAAAACAAGAACAAAAAATAATTTTCTGTTTAATTTTTTTCATGACCCACACAACTGATAAAATGAATAGTATAGCTATTTTAGAGCAAGTATCTGATATCTATCTGTAAACTGCCCCCTTCCCACCAATTTTTCTCCCCCTATAGTTACAGTCAACTGGGTATTCAGTATATTAACCCTTTCTGGTCTTACAGGCTTCTTAGGAATGGGGTTCCTGGTGGCTTCTTTAGAGATTATATGGATATCTAAATCATTCCCTATTGGAAGTCAGTTTTCATTCAGCCTCCTAGGAAGAGAAAAAGCGTCTCTCTGGCATTTCCCTCAAGAGAATGTCCTCCTTTCACTTTCTCTGAGGGCTTATGTAATTGCTCACAGGAGATGCCTACAGGGGCACTCTTAAGACTTCAGTGTCCCAGGGATGCAGAGAAAAGGCAAGTTGTTAGTGGCCAGCTTCCCTCCTCCAGGGGAATTTCTGTGACACCCAGAGCCTCAGCTGTCTTAGCAGTGACCCACCCCTTGGTCAACTTGGGAATTAGGATGCCTGGTTTGGGTAGTCAGGTTCTAGAAGTTCTGTTGGGCGCACCAAAGGAAAAATGTTGTAGTTGATGGTATTTCTTCTTCTCAAGGCTACTTTAAAAAAATAATAATTTAAAAAAATGACAAGAAAGAAACACAAACATTCTTAACATATGATCATTCCATTCTACATACATAATCAGTAATTCACAATATCATCACATAGTTGCATATTCCTCATCATGATCATTTCTTAGAACATTTGCATCAATTCAGAAAAAAGAAATAAAAAGAAACAAAAAATTCATACATACCATACCCCTTCCTCCTCCCTTTCATTGACAACTAGCATTTCAATCTAAGTTTATTTTAACATTTGTTCCCCCTATCATTTATTTTTATTCCATATATTTTACTCGTCTTTTGATAAGGTAGATAAAAGGAGCATCAGACACAACGTTTTCACAATCACACAGCCACACTGTGAAAGCTCTATCATTATACAATCATCTTCAAGAAACATGGCTAGTGGAACACAGCTCTACCTTTTCAGGCAGTTCCCTCCAGCCTCTCCATTACATCTTGACTAACAAGGTGATATCTATTTAATGCGTAAGAATAACCTCCAGGATAACCTCTCGACTCTGTTTGGAATCTCTCAGCCAGAGAGATTTATTTGACACTTTATTTTGTCTCATTCAAGGCTACTTTTAAAATAAATTCATATATTATAAATAAGCACTGTAGAGGAAGGTAAAGCATGGAAGCCATAGAAGGAGTGCTAGAAATGGTATGAAGAAGGGAGATTGTAATTTCAAATAGAATGGTCAAGGGCAATCTCACTGAGAAACTGATATGAGAAGAAAGAGCATTCCAGGCAGAAGAACTGACTGTGCAAAGGTCCTGAGGTTGGGACATATCTTATTTGTACACCAATATGGCAAATGGCAAAGAGCATATGGAGCAGAATGAGCAAGAATGTTGAAGAAAAGATACAGCCCTAAATCAAGTAAAGCTTCAAGGGCCTTTGTAAGTTCTTCGACTTTTGTTTTTTTTTCTTTTTAACTTTTTATGGTAGTGACATATACAACTCAGAATTTACAGTTTTAACTGCAGGTGTACAATTTTCCAAATAGTGTGCTACCCTCAGCAGTTTCCATTACCCCCATTTTTTTTTAATCATATGAGACTACTTTTTAATGTTACCCGAATGTATAACTGAGGCTGTAACAGACATGGTTGGCCTTGGGAATGTCTGTCTCTGTATTCTGTCATATCTCCTTCTCTATAAGAAGAAAACCTCAAAGATGGGGGAAGAAGCGAATATAAAAAAAAATTCAAAGAAGGGGGCACCATAAAAATGAGACTTTTTGAAGAGAATTGTAGAAATCTTACCCTCTTATGTGCTATGTAACAAACATCCTCAGGTTCTCTGAAATTTTACCCCTCTTAAAGGCTTGGAATTCACATCTGGCTCCTTTAAAACACTTGTATGATTCTGAAGTCCACAGAGGCATTAGAAATAATTTATTCCTGGGCATTCTGTTAAATTGTGAGCCCAGTAAAAAACCATAATTAGTATTTAAGAGAAATTCCTAAATGATGGCTTCCAAGGTATGGGCATATGAATCATTGACAGAGATCTTTCTCCTTTTTTAGTTGTAAAACTGAGTGAGAGAGTGCTTTTTCTGCAGCTATCTGCCCCCCCAAGCACCCCTGCCAACACAATTCCAAGAGGCTTTTATTAGTACCAATGGCTTAGGAGCCTCGGAATTGTTGAGGAGTTTTGGATTAATCACACCAGCATTTTTATTATGCCTGTTTGATGCCTGGAGGTAGAGATTATAATGTGCCAAAGAGATGGAGTTGCTCCAAAGTGATGGAAACATAAAGTCAGAGTGTGAATTTCAGGCCATTCTCTCAGTTTTGTTGATATGCCCGTCTTAGCAAACTTTGGTGCAGTTATAATCGGGTTCTGATAGTGTCAGATATTGACTTTGGTTCGTAATTTGCTTACTATTTAAAAATCTGTGAGCAGCCCTGCCCTGGAGTGCCTCTTAAAGCTGTTGCAAGCTCACTAACCGAAGTGGGGAGTTTTAAAGTAGCAACCCCTAACTCTTCCTACTACAGTTACACAAAAATATTCTTAGGAAAATATAATAAAGCTGATTTTTGAAATATATGTTTCTATTTAGCCTTCTCTATCCTACCTTGCCGAATTAGTGGACCTAAAAATAACTGGCAGTCGTAAGCCCTCCAGCTCTACGTTTTGGCAAGGTTTTGCAAAATGCTAACTAGCCGAATTTCTCCTAGTGATTGGTAGGTGATCTGAAATCATACACCTGCATAATGACTGTAATTTATGTGCTTTATTATTGAGGAAGGTCTAGGTCAGATGACTTCAGGCTTTCGATCTGCATAGCACATTATATGTAGTAATTTCACGCCTTTTTGGAAAAGAGGAGGTTAGATTAATGTATATGTTCCCCACCCCCCCAGGGACTATTAAAAACCTTTAGAGATTTTCTTTCTTCGTTCCCATGAAGCAGAGCATTGTATATTCCTCATGGGGTTCTTAGGTTGGTTGGAGGGCTAAAGTTATTTAGCAACCTGCATGTTAGCTCATTTTGTGGCAAATTTAGATGAATTTAGATCTAAGCAGTGAAGAGAAACCATTTTGGTGACTCTAGGCCAATGGCAAGGAATTGTTTTATTTTTAGGAGAAATAAAAATTAGGAAAAGAGTAAACTAGCAATTGAGGGATGAGGAAAATTGCTCCAGCAAAATAATAGCTTGATGGACCTCCCCAATATTAGGACTATGACAAGTTTTTATATAGTTTTAAAGCCTGATGAAAGTTTTTTTTTTTTCTTCCTGGCCACATTTATTTATCCATTTTACTTTGAAAATCATGGCTTGTTTTTTCAAAATTAACTTTTTACAGACCTGGAGAGGATAGAATTACCCTTTTATACCCGGCACCCAGTTTTCCCTATGATGAACATCTTACGTTGTTATCATATATTTGTCACAATTAATGAAGCAACGCTGATACATTATTAACTAAAACCTATACTTTATGTGGATGTCTGTAGATTTTTTTGGTAACTGCTTTATTGAGATACAATCCATATACCAAACTGGCCCATTTTAAAGTGTATAACTCCGTGGATTTTAGTGTATTGCTGGAATTATGCAACCATCACTAGAATTAATTATAAAACACTTTCATCATCCCCAAAAGAAACCCTGCACCTCTTAGCTGTCAATCCCACCCCACCCCTCACCCCCAGCCCTGGGCCTATTCTGGACATTTCATATTGAGATCATTCACTATATGGTCTTTTGTGTTTGTCTTATTTTAAGAATATTTTTATTGACAAATCTTCACACACATAGAGTCCATACATGCTGTGCAATCAGTGGCTCACAAGATCATCACATAGTTGATGTATTCATCACCATGATCATTTTCACAGCATTTGCACCACTCCAGAAAAAGAAATAAAAAGGAAAAAGAAAGAACTTACGCATCCCATACCCCTTACCCCTCCCTCTCATTGACCACTAGTATTTCAATCTACCCAATTTATTTTGCCCCTTATCCCCCCATTATTTATTTCGTATCTCTCTATATATAGACTCATCTGTCTATACCCTAGATAAAAGGAGCATCAGACACAAGGTTTTCACAATTACATGATCACATTGTAGAAGTTATATCATTATGCAGTCATCTTCAAGAATCAAGGTACTGGAACACAGCGCAATAGTTGCAGGTACTTCCCTCTAACCACTCTAATACACCATAAACTAAAAAAGAATATCTGTATAATGCATAAGAATAACCTCCAGGATAACTTCTTGACTGTGAAATCTCTCAGCCACTGACACTTTATTTTGTCTCATTTCTCTCTTCCGCCTTTTGGTCAGGAAGGCTTTCTCATTCTGATAGCATAGTGTTTTCAAGATCCATCCATGTCTTCGCATGTATCAATACCACATTTCCTTTTATAGTTGTATGATAGTTCATTGAATGGATATGCCACATTGTTCTTATCCATTTATTGGCAGACGGACATTTGGATTCTTTCTAGTTTGGGGCTGTTATGACTGATGTTGCTGTTAATTTCTGAGGTTTTCCCTAATATCCCTTTTCTGTTCTGGGATCCCATCCCAGATACCAATATTTTCTTCAATCATCATGTCTCCTTAGGCTCCCCAGTGCTTTTGCTGTTGATGCCTGTGCCTGTTGGCCATCAGTTCACCATCGCTTAGGCATGCCTCTCAACTCCTACTTGGTCTGCTCTTCTCCCTGGTTATCTTTACTCCCCCACATTCCACCTCCAGTAAGAATTCTTCCTGGATTCTAGCTGGAAGAGAAAAGGTGCTACTCTGCTCACCCCTCCCTCACCTAGTATAGTTGTCAGAAATGTCTCTGGTTTGAGAACATCATTAGTTTTACTAGAATGCAACAGATTGTCTTTATCTCTTTCCTCTTACGTTTATATGATGCTTCCTTGTTTAAAAGGGCTCTGACAGGGTAAATGACATTCCCAAGATCAAAGAGTAGAGCTAGGACTGCAGTCTGCCTCCCTGAGTCCCAGACCAGTCTTCTTTACTCTTAGACTATTCTTAGCCCTGCAGAATGAAAGACCCAAATAGCAATAAGTATTTTGGAACCCTTTTAAAAAGTCACTTCTTAAACTCCCCTTGTAAAGAAGTATGTTTTCTTCATAACTCAAGGGAGAATGCATTTATTCAAGAAGGACCAATACAAAATCAAAGTCTCTTACATTTGCAGTTTTCAGCATGCTTTCCAGGCTGTTCTCTCACAGTTTGTGTCCCTTTGCAGTTTGTGTCCTTTTGATTTAACAAAGGCATTAAGTTGCTTTATTCATAAAGTCACTGGGAGTACAGAAAACATCCTCCTCACAAATCACCCTGGTATAGCCAAGCAAGCCTCAGTTCTCTGCTTTTGCATCCTCTAATGATTTCTAGCTGCTGTTCATTCAGGACCCCTGGAGTGTTATACCTCTATACCTATTGCAGGTATAGAGAGCTAGCACCTTATGGGGAGCTACAAGTATTGTTCTGCCACCACTCCTCAAAAAAGTGGGAGATGGATCATGCAGCCCCCCCCCCAAAAGAAATGGGAGACTAAGATATTTTGTTGGCATCTAGATGGACTTTAAAATGAAATGAAATTTCGACTGCTGAATCATTCTATCACTATTTCTTTTAGTCTCCAGTGCCTGGGAGCAGCTAGAAGGAAAAACCTGAAATTGTGCAATTACAACCCACTCGAACCTCTGAAATATGTTCTATAACCAGTTGTTATAATATACTTTGAGATTTTTTGCTTTTTTGTATATATGTTGTATTTCATAATAAAATTACAAGGGGAGAGGTGTAAAACGTGGCAGTGAGATGATATTTTAAAAGTCAAGTTAGTGGTACATAAGCTGAGGGCTGGCCTGAGACTCTTAACATCATTTATGACATTTTCTACGGGTATCTGAGTTATGAGCAACCGAAAAGAAATGAACATTGGGAACACCCCATCTGTACAGCACTGCCAGCCTTTCGTGCAAGGAGTAAATTAGATAAAGTGAAAAAGCAGTGTTCCACAGATTGTTCCTCCCAGACCATTGTTAAAGGATGGAATAGAGGGGGCACGTGGGTAGCTCGGTGGGAGAAGTCTTGCCTGCCATGCTGGAGACCTGGGCTCAATTCCCTGTCTATGCATTTCCCTAAAAACAAGCAAACAAACAAACCAAAGAAAACAAATAAACAAATTCAACAAATGGTGCTGCAATAACAGGATACTCACATGGAAAAATAATGAAACGTGACCCAACCATACAGTGTACAAAGAAAAAAAAAAGAGGATGGAATAGATTACTCCTATACAATGCCTGCTTCTTTTAATTTTAATACTCTTTAATCAACAGTAGCACATGTACCACACCAATACAGTGGATCAGTAATGGGGAGGGGTGATAATGGCTGTGACAAAATTTGGGTTTTATTTTTTATTTCTCTTCTGGAATAATGAGAATTCTGAAACTGATCATGAAGCTATATCCACATATGTGATGATATGGTGAGCAAGTGATCGCATACTTTGGGTGGTTTGTATGGTGTATGAATGTACGTCAATAAAATTGCATTTAAAATTAAAGAAACTAACTAAGCACAGAAATATGCATTTTTTTCGTAGACTCTTCAGTCAATTCCATTAGTATATATTATTCCTTATGCCAGTAGTTCACTATCTTGATAACCACAGATTTGCAGTAAATTTGGAAATAAGGAAATATTAGTCTTTCCTACTTTTTGTTCAGTATTGTTTTTGCTTCCATCTTTCAAAATATTTTAATTTTGTGTCCCTTGACTGCCAATATGAATTTTTGAATCCAGTTGTCAATTTCTGCAAAAATGTCAGGGATTGGTTTGCAACTGCAGATCAATTCTGGGAGTACTCCAGCTTAACAATATTAAATCTTTCAGTTAATGAATACCAGACATCCTACCTTTTTAAAAATGCCTGCATTGATTTAAAGTACTTCAAAAAAGGACTAATACACACTCAGCAGGATTGAATAGTAATTTATTGTGATTGTCTCTGTTCAGCTGTGAAAACTAGGGCATTGATATTAAGACTAAAGAGAAATTACATAGAGCTGGTGTGATTCAAAAAAAGTTTGGCTCTTTCGAGTGATTTTTTTTGTTTTTAATGCCATAGAGTTAAGCCTTAAAAAGCACGCTTCATTGAATCCCATCCAAGCCTCCGACGACAGGACTGGGGGACCTTTTTTCTATTGAGGACCACTGACCCACAAAGAAAAAAAACTAATCAAGGGCTATGTACAAAAAGCAACTTAATTTAGGTGCTTCCTTAGAAAACCATAAAGATTTCAATTCAACTGCTTTTTAAATTAAGAACAGGGAACTCGTAAATAAAAAATCAATCCTTCAGTTTCATATTATGCGCAAATAAGTGCAAGGAGCGTTGGGAAAGAACAATGTGGGTAGACGGAAGGGAGCAGAAAGCAAGTCTAAGGGACTAAAAGAGATGCACGGAAAAGACGCTATACATACCAAGGGTTGTGGAAGAGGAAGGTTGAGTTAGGGAAACAGGTGAGATCCATGATAGCTGTGGTTCATACCCCCCATCAACTTGAGCTGTTGGTGTAACTAGTAAACTGATTTTCCCAGCTCTTCTGCAGTTCTAGCCTTTGAGCCTGTCAAACAGTAATTTTTTTTTTGAGGGGGGGATTTTATTTTATTTTTTAAAAATTTTGTTGATAAAACAATGTACAAGCACATGCGGTTTTTTTTCCTAATTTATTTATTACTTAAAAAATTTAACAAACGTAATAAAACATTAAATAGATAATCAGTAATTCACAATATCATCACTTAGTTGCATATTCATCCTATCTTAGAACATTTGTATCCATTCAGAAAAGGAAATAAAAAGACAATAGAAAAAGAAACAAAACGAACACAGAAAGAAAAAAAAAGATTATACCTACCATACCCCTTACCCCTCTCTTTCACTGATCACTAGCATTTCAAACTAAGTTTATTTTAACATTTTTCCCCCTATTATTCATTTTTATTTCATATGTTCTACTCGTTTGTTGACAAGGTAGATAAAAGGAGCATCAGACACAAGGTTTTCACAATCACACAGAGCACATGCATTCTTAACATACATTATATACATGGTATACAATCAGTGGCTCACAGTGTCATCACCTAGTTGTATATTCATCACCACGATCATTTTCTATTTATATATTTATTTATTAAACATACCAACATACAAGCACATTCTTACCATATGATCATTCCATTCTACACATATAATCAGTAATTCACAGTATCACCACATAGTTGTATGTTCATCCTCAGGATCATTTCTTAGAACATTTGCATCAATTCAGAAAAAGAAATAAAAAGAAAACATAAAAAATTCATACATACCATACCCCTTACCCCTGCCTTTCATTGATCACTAGCATTTCAATCTACTAAATTTATTTTGACATTTGTTCCCCCTGTTATTTATTTATTTTCATCCGTATGTTTTACTCATCTGTCTGTAAGGTAGATACAAGGAGCATCAGACACAGAGTTTTCACAATCACACAGTCACATTGTGAAAGCTATATCATTATATAATCATCTTCAAGAAACATGGCTACTGGAACACAGCTCTACATTTTCAGGTAGTTCCCTGCAGCCTCTCTGTTACAGCTTAACTAAAAAGGTGATATCTATATAATGCGTAAGAATAACGTCCAGGATAACCTCTTGACTCTGTTTGGAATCTCTCAGCCATTGACACTTTATTTTGTCTCATTTCTCTCTCAGCCCCTTAATGCTGAGTCCCAGCTCATTGTAGGATTTCTGTCTCATGCTGCCAGGAAGGTTTACACCCCTGGGAGTCATGTCCCACGTAGAGAGGGGGAGGGCAGTGAGTTTTGGGGCTTGTCATTTTGGCTGAGAAAGACCACATCTGAGCAACAAAAGAGGTTCTCTTGGGGGTGACTCTTAGGCCTAATTTTAAGTAGACTTAGCCTATCCTTTGCGGGGTTAAGTTTCTTATGAACAAACCCCAAGATTGAGGGCAAACCTATTGCTTTGTTGTCCCCACTGCTTGTGAGAATATCAAGAATTCTCCACTTGGGGAAATTGAATTTTCCCCCTTTCTCCCCATTCCCCCAAGGGAACTTTGCAAATATTTTTTAGTCAGTGTAGAAGTCTGTTTTGATACAATTCTATAAGTGTTCCTTTAGATAATTGTATGTGTGAACTCTGTTGAGATTAGGTGAACATAGATTATTTTCCAAACTCATTCATTGTTTTGCCTCAGAAGTTTATTGCATACAATAATGAAATCTTTGCAGGGGCTTGCAAAACTGCCTATGGTGAATTTTAACCTTCGAGAGTTTCAGTTAAAAGTATCTTAATTAAAAGTATCTGTTCCCTTATTACTGAGATAATTCACTTAAATAGGTCTGTATTGGGTTCTGATTCTGACTGTGACGATGATTTTTTTCTGTAGGGGTGTTGAGTGTGATATATGTTATTTAGTACAGCCATCAAAAGGTCTTTCCTGTTGCTTTATGTAATAATGTAATAAGACTTTAATGGGGGAACTTTTCAGTTCTGAAACCAAGAGAAAACTTGTCACCTTTCTATTAATTACATGTCCCATGTGTAAAGACATTCCCTGCTCATGGATAGGAAGGCTAAATATAGTTACGATGTCAACTCTACCCAAATTGACCTACAGATTCAACACAGTACCAATCAAAATTCCAACAACCTACTTTGAAGACTTGGAAAAGCTAGTTACCAAATTCATCTAGAAGGGAAAGATACCCCAAATAGCTAAAAGCATCCTAAAATAGAGGAACGAAGTCGGAAGATTAACGCTTCCTGATTTTAACCTATTATAAAGCCACAGTAGTCAAAACAGTATGGTACTGGCGCAAAGACAGAAGAACTGACCAATGGAATTGAATCAAGGGTGCAGAAATAGACCACCAAATCTATGGTCAACAGATTTTTTAAAACTTTTTTTATTGTATGGTATTACATATATACAAAGCAAATAAAAAGCGATCGTTTTCAAAGCACTCTTCAAAAAGTGGTTACAGGGTAGATCTCAGAGTTTGTCATGGGCTCTACCATATGATCTCTCATATTTTTCCTGCTAGGTGTTCCAGAATATAGGAGGCTAGTGGGCTTAAATGCTTTTTTTTTTAAATTAATTAATGGAGAAAAAGAAATTAACCCAACATTAAATGCTTTTTTATCGTCATGATCGAGTTTTTTTTTAGTTCTTTTTTTGTGAACAATAGCGTATATACAAAAAAGTTATAAATTTCCAAGCACAGTACCACAACTAGTTGTAGAGCATATTTCTGACTTGGATATGGGTTACAATTTCACAATTTTAGGATTTTCCTTCTAGCTGCTCTAAAATACTGGAGACTAAGAGAGATATCAATTTAATGATTCAGCATTCATATTCATTTAAGACCTATCTTCTCTGTATAACTCCACCATCACCTTTGATCTTTCCATACCTCTCACTGGGGTTGTTTTGGACTATGGCAATTCTAAATTTTCGATATTGGAAGGGTCTGTCACTAATATGGGGTAGGGAGGTGGAACTATCTGATGTTCTGGAGAGGTATGGTCAACTAATTTTTGACAAGGCCCCCAATTCCTCTGAACTGTGACAAAATAGTCTTTTCAATAATTGGGCGTGGAAGAACTGGATATCAATAGCCAAAATAATGAAAGAGGACCCCTATCTATTAATTATATATCCCAAAGGCCTACTGTGAACTTGTTAAGCCTGTAAAGAGGGAGTTTTGTTTTTATTTTTGTAACAGAGGTGTTTCCGTAAAACCGAGCCTTGTAGCAACCTTCTTTTACTAATGAGGTCGAAGATATAATGCAACTCCACAGGTCTTGACTCTGTTATACATTTATTTATCTGTCTATTCATTTATTTGCTGTTAGTATAATTATCTGTTCACCAAGGGTTTCAGAAATGCTGGAAGAAGCATTTTGCAGCTTCTGGATGAGGAGGTCATTTGAAAATTATTTTTCCCCCACATCCTTACATAGCCCTTCAATACCACATACTCCATTTTATCACTTTCTGTACTTTTTAATCACCAGGAAGGAAGAATGATCAGGAAATATATGATTATTTAATTGTTTGCATGTGCTCACTTGACTACCCAGTCAAATGGCCAACGGAATTTCATCTGAAATACCACCCTCACCTCCCCACCCACAAAACAACTTTGTTATCTATTTTAGATGAAGGCTTATTTCTTACAGGTATGCACAGCCAAGAAGCACCAATGGCCGTGTTCTTGCCTATGGTTGGGTTTGTTAGAAAGTTTTGCTGTCCATCCTCCAGCACTTTGTTCATTGAACATGCTTACCATTGACAAGTTCACATGTCTGCAGTGTCACATGTCTGCAGTGCCATCTTGTTTCTTTTCTAATCCCATTTGTCTTCTATGGAATATGGACAGCAATATCAGAAGGAACAGTGGAAGCAGATCCTAGTAAAAATCTGTACAAAATTATATTGGCGTTACTTACATGCCAATTAATGTTGGAATGACTATAGCAATAGTACCTAGTGGGGTTTAATTTTGAGTGACTATAGCAATAGTACCTAGTGGGGCTTACTTTTGGGGTGCATCACATTCATTGATCATTATGAGGGAGAAGTAGCGTCACTTCAAAGCACAATTTTTGTTCTATTGAGAGTCAGGGAGGAGGTGGTAGTTAAGAGAGAAACTTATAGAACGAAGCCCTCCAAAGCTTCATGTCCAAACTGGTGCAGACTAGATACATTTGGGGTCGGGGAAGGATATACTTTGTTGGTTGAGCTGCTGTGGAGTGATGATTTGGGACATTTTCCTTCACTCTTAGAGCTATGTCACTAAAAGAAAGATTCTGTTTAGACATTGAAAGTCTATTGGGGTGAATAGCTACACCACGCAGAATTATAGGATATAGTCTCTGTCACCTGCCTGGAAGACACTGGATTAGAAAATCTTAAAATTGAAAGTTGTTTGATATGTCCACTTTGTGATTTCTCATAGACTCAAATTATCCAGTGTGAACTCTCATAGGTTGTTTATCACAACCATTGAAATGCACTTATCCCATCGTATCCCCACAACCTAACTGTTGCTATTTTTATGTTTGCTCAACTTTGGTTGTTGCTACATATTTTATAAACTGTTAAGGGTACCCTTTCTTGGAGTATAACTCCCAAAGCTAGAAAAACCGTCTCTTGTTTGCTTGACTTAGTGCAGTGTGTAGCATAGATGCTCAGGGAACTTACCAGAGAGGCAGGGGTTGATTCTTAGTGATGTTCTTTAGTGGACCCACCGCTCATCCTATTGGTGTAGTTATTTCCCTGATTTAAGTTCTTTTGTCTTTTGGAGGCAACTTTATTATTTTTCTTCAAAATGAGAGTCAGTGCTTCTAGGTTTCATGAAACTTTCAAGGTTCTGTGTGATGCCTGAGCCTTTACAGGAGCTTCACATATCAAGATGAACCAGAGTGCTGGCCTAGAGCAAGCCTTCTCTCTTGGCCTTGATGAATGATCATCAAGATTGATTGTCTTTTTTGTTTTCCAGGTGATCATTTGAAGGTCTGTTCCCAAGGTTATACCTGCTGCTCAGAAGAGATGGAGGAAAAGTACAGCCTGCAAAGTAAAGATGATTTCAAAAATGTCGTCGGTGAGCAGTGCAATAATTTGCAAGCAGTCTTTGCTTCCCGCTATAAGAAGTTTGATGGTGCGTATTGCCACTTTGTTCCTAGCATACGTTGGTACTTGCTTTATCCTTGATTTTGTTTTCCAACTTTACTTAAGTCATATTTAAGAATTGACAGGCTCCTCCTCAGGTACATTTTTACGATTGCTTTTTCACATACAGCTCCTCTCTATTTCCACAGTGCTCAAGTTTTCTTCCAAAATGTTCTGCTCGCTGATTCCTAGGGGCAAGTTAGTCCTGCAGCTTAATTGCTAGACTCCTCCTGGATGCATTAGAATCTATATGGTAGGCCTTATGGAAATATGCTCACAAGGAGCCAAGAAAATAGATTAAAGTGTTCAGTTTAAATGCTTTCATTTATTTTCTTGGGTGAACATGCAATAGTGCTTTTCACGCAAGTCACTAAAAAAAAAAAAATCTTCCTAATAAAAAGCAGGCATCTGAAGACTGTCTTAGTCAAAATAACCATAGAGATTCTGCAGATGCTGGGCTTCAAATTAAATTTCAAAAGAGATCCCCCAAAGACAAGTAGAATTCCTAGTAGCTCTGCAGAACAGAGACAGGATTAAAGTTGAGCTCGTGAGTTTTCCATGCAGCAGTGGCCCAGTGATATAGTCTTCATATCACCAGCCTCATTCTAGCTGGCACTCTGGCTTAGTCTATCTACATAAAGCCGTGACAGAACCCGTTAGAACTCTCCATGCCAAACACCACAGCTCACGTGCACATTTTCTTTCAATAGCGAAGAAAATGACCAATGGGAGCCAAGTGAGAGGCACTTTCACCACTTTGTTTCTGAAGCAAACTTCCAGACAACAGACTTTTAGAACCAGATTTTGGGGTCCAAAGCACTGCATGAGCGTTTTTTTTCTGGTGCCGTGTTCTCAGTTTGAAGATTGCTGTGCATAGATTTAACTTTAATAGGAATGATTTCCTTTGTGCCTGTTTTAAAGGCCACTCTAATTACATAGTACCTTTGAAGCATGCTTTTCTGCATTATGTGTGGTGAAGAAGTACAAGGCAAATTTTCTAGATGTGAAATGTCTGTATATTTCTGCAAAGGGCTCGTTACCATGGTGAGAAGTTAGACTAAATTAGATTTGATAGAGCTGATGAGGCAGTCCCCAGCTAAAGAACAGGTTGTTTTTCAAATTTGGAGGCATTGAGATTCATTATTAGGAACATAGTAACTAATTTCCTGCGTTACAGTTGGGTTCCCAGGCTAAACCACAAAATCATGTTTAATCTATAATGTTGTTAAACTTATAATACTGCCTACATAGTGTTCCATTTATCCTCCCCATCTTTTCAAGCATCTTATCTGCAAAATTGTGTTTACTTTGCATCTCCTTTCCCTAGATGGAAATCGTTTATATATTCATATATCCCTTTTCTCATACCAATCTACTCACACTCATGCTTAGTGCTAAACATGGGTTTTACTGGCCATATAACTCATGAAACCACCTCTGACTCATGATCACTATCACTGTAAAGAATGGTTTTCTCTTGACTATTGCATTTCTCAACCATGGCAGTAGCCTAAGCCTTTTCTATTCCTTTGAGCAGCAAACTGAGATCATCTATGAGATGGAAAAGTTGGAAAATTGAGATCTCAATATTTAAAAGTACCACTTGGGGGCTTCATAATGGAATTTTGGAAGAAAAAAATCCTGCTCTTTACAGTAAATTGTTCTATTGGCAAAGTGATGCATGGGAGAAAAGCTGTTTCCAAGTTGCAAGTTCTTCCAGGTCACCTCATCTCTTTTTAGACATGTCACTTCTTCATGTGGAGGCCACAACATTTGTGACTTTTCCTGCTGCTTTAGCTCTTTTCCCCATTTTTCATTCCCCATGGTTTTATAGCACTACTCGTGTGACTCCAACATGCAGTTTTTTAAAAAAGCCATCCAGAAAAACTTTATCAGTAAGTGTTAACATATGTTTCTTTCCTTCTTTTTTTTTTAAAGACAGTTTCTCTTGCCTTTCCCTCCCAGGCTTCAAATTCAATAAATGTGCTCTCATGGTGCCTTTATCAGTTTCAAGACTTGTCAGGAAAAATAATTACAAAACTCCAATTCCTTTCCTCTGGCTTTAAATTACAATGTGACACAGACAATAAAGTCCGTGAACTCAGACTGGAAATTTTTGGTAGGGCTAATAGCTGAAATGGGTCTGGTCGGAAGGTCAGAACAGAATGGGGATGTGTTGCCCATTCTTCTCAGTCTTAGGTTTTTTGAGGAAATGAAATAATTTTGTATCATAAAACCTCAACTGGCTGGACCAGCCAGCCAATATCCTCAGGTTGGTGCTGCATTTATAGATTGGCTGATGGATTTTTGTGGATGGCAATTAGGACGCACCAGTGTCCCTCAAAAAGCTTAAATATCCAGGGATGTTCAATGATGTTCTGTAAGGGGGATCTTTTGTTAACTTTTAGAATGCAAGGGTGACTCTTTCTGTCAGAGAATTCGCCAAGTGATTATAAAAGTCACAGGCGTTGGTGTGAATGGAAGAGAGAGGGACGTGGGCAGTGTAAGAAGATGGACGCTCAGAAACTAGGTTGGGGACAAGTAGTGAAGAAGTAGCAAAAGCACCTGTGGAAGCAGGCTGGGTCAAGCACCTTCAAAGGAGCATGTTTTTTCCCCCTCTTTTCTATTTTTCACTAGAGAAGTTTACAGAAAAATCATGCAGAAAATACAGTATTCCTATATCACGCCCCCCCCCCCCCACTGTTTTCCCTATTGCTAAAATTTTGCATTAGTGTGGTGCTCTTGTTACAATTCAACTTTTGTATCTGGTTTATTTCGCTCAACTTGATGTCTCCAAAGCCCATCTATTTTGAAGCATATATCAGAACTTCATTCCAAAGGAGCGTCTTTTGCCATCTCCAAGCTTACTTCACACGTCATCAAAACTTGAGTCACACGTGTTTGATGCCATTTCTTTCTAAGGAGGGAACAATTACTTTTTTAGAGAATTTATTTATTTATTAATTAAAAAAATAACAAATGAACTAAGACATTAACATGTGATCATTCCATTCTACATATATAATCATCAATTCACAACATCATCACTTAAGTGCATATTCATCATTTCTTAGAACATTTGCATCAATTCAGAAAAAGAAATAAAAAGACAACAGAAAAAGAAAAGATTATACATATCATACCCTTTAACCCTTGCTTTCATTGAGGGAACAATTACTTTTGATAAACTTTTTCAATGAAAAATAGGTTGTGGGGCTTTTAGGGGTTAGTCTTCTTTTTTCAGAAATTAGCTGATTTCCCAATTTTCCATTATTCTGACTTTTTGGGGCAGTTTGTTTTCAAGGATGAATCCATTTCCTAGTTCTCTGAAGTCTGTTTTTGTTCTACTCATTCAATTGTCTAAATCAACTATTGGAAAAATTAAAAAACAATTAAATAAAATTTGAAAACAATTAAAAAATAAGTTTTTTTTAAAAAAAATTAAGAGTATCTACTTTTGCAGACACATGCAGAAAGTGAAGTTTCCATATGTTCCCCTCTTATACACAGTTTTTTTATTAACATTTTGCATTAGTGTGGTATCTTTGTGACAATTCATGAAACAACGTTATAATTATACAATGGACTTTAGCCCCTGCTTACATTTGTATTCATGCACTGTGTTGTACATACAGTTCTATGGGATTTTTGTGTGTGTGTGTGTGGCTAACACACAATTCATTGGTGTTAATTACATACATGAGGATGTGTCTGCATCCCATCATCCATTGCCAAAACTTCCATCATCCCAAACAGAAACTCCATACCAGTGAAAGATTAATCGGTTAATTTTGTCTTGTTTGCATGTTGAAAGAGACCATGAGTCTATAAACCAGTTTTTAAGTTATAAATCTTGCCTACATGGTATGTGTATTTGTACAGGAGAATGCTTTCTTTGGCATCTTTCTGCTCTGCCCCCGGATATTAAACATGTAAATTTCCCATCTTGTATATGTATACCACTAAACCACAAGCTTAAGGACTCATCTTTTTATTTTTCTATGGTGCATTCTTCTTTATCCACTCTTTAAGCAATGACATTCAATACCAGAAATCCACCATCGTAGGCTGGGGATGTCAAGAGACTCGATTCTGACTGGGACAGAGTCAGCTGCTCCCCCTCTTGGCCAGTTCTGAGATTCTTTTTTTTTTTTTTTTTTTTTTGAGTAGAACTGCTAATTGACACAGCTGAATCAGTTGTCTCATAAATATGCTAATCAGACACTCAGTTCTTGTATTGAGGATGGGGAGGGATGTTGGAATGAATTGTTTGGTAAAGTATAAAAGTGGGGCAGAATCAGTGTTTGGCGACTGCAATATAGAAAGCGCCTCCCATAATGTCTGGCATTTTGACTAGTTGTTTTTAAAAGAACTATAGAAGGTAGATTCAAAAGATTCCGCTGCCATGTTAAATATATTTCTAAGCTACATAGTGAAAGTGATGTGACAGCTACTATGACATTGCTTAATAACTACCTAAATCAAGCTGTTTGCTAGATTTTTTGCATGTTAGAAGAAATCTTCATGAAATAGCTAGTTCATCGGAAAGCTCCTTTATTTTTGTCATATTAAGTCCAAATTTAGCAAGTTTAGAGGGAGGCAGCCACATGGAATTGTCAGTCTGGCTCTGCAGTTAACCGTGAACTGGGGCAATTAATAAATTAACTGGGTCTCAGTTTTCCCATCCGTAAAATGAGGGGGTTGAATTAGATGCTCTCTTAAGTCCCTTTAAATTTAAAAAAATCTGTGAATCTTCTGTACATGTAACTAGACCAGCTGCTTTGGGGAAAGGTCTTACAAGATGTTAATTAGCCACCTGTATGATACCCTCTATTTTCCCCAATCATTTCTTGACTCTCAGCTGCTTTCACTCAGTCTTTGAAAACCCCTCCCATGAGCCTGCAGCTTGTCAACTGGAACAATAGTAGAAAATTTCTGAATTAGCTTAAAAATGCACATAAGAGAATGAATGGTCCTGCCTTGTTCATGGGCCAAGTGTAAATCAGAGTAGCCACACTGCCCTCAAGCCTCCTCTTTTCCTGTCATTTCACAGAGGCAAGGCATGGAGCACTCTAAGAATTCAGACAAACTTCAGCCTGTGTTTGAATCCCTGACCAGGGAATTGTCCACGGTTCACACTGGCCGTTACTTCGTTAGGCCAGTAGGAAAACCAGTATAGAATTGAAGGTGTAAAAATTCATAGGCTCATGAAAGTAATGACCTCAGAGGGAGCAAGCTGGCCACTTACTTAAAAGACAAATATTTCCAACAAAGCTTCACGGTCATTAGCTGTGCTGTAGTTTCTAGAATTTTCTAAACCCTGTTAGCTATGTGGATTTCTTTTTGTCCTTTGCATAGCCATACTTAACTTCCTAAAGGCCTCACGAGAGGTTTTCAGGGCTAAACAAAAAAGATCTCAAACATCTTCAAAGTAAAGATGTCATAGAAATGTATCACGTAAAACAGAATATTGGTTTTTTAAGCCCCCCCCCAGATTTAATTCAGTAGGAAATAATTCTTCTTTAAATCTCTGTTACAGTACAAGTGGCAACATTTCAACCTATATGGAGAATGCTTCTGGCCTTCTGCAAATGTGGTGTTCTTTTCAGATCATGCTAATTGTCATTGATTTAGTTGGAAAGCACTGCTACTCTTTCCTTTACAATTCTATTTTCTTTCCCTTCCATGCGTAAGGAAATAAAATACCAGGTATTTTTGTTAATTCTTTTATAACCTCTCTGCAACTTCAGGAGAAGGAGCCACTGCTAGCTTACTGTAATCAAATCAAGAGCTCAGACAAAACACATGCACACATTTCTTTATTAACAGAGGTTTTCTGCCTTTTGAGTTGTTATATGAAGCGTGACCAATTGTGGCTCTTGCATTGGCTATCTCTTCCGATTGGAAATGCTTGTGCAGCTTCCAAGGAACCCAGAGCACTTTCCTTTTGGGCCTCTGATATTACTTCTGACTTCTTTAAGAAGACGTGACATCAGCACGAAGCAGTTGATCTGTTTGGAGGCTAGTAAATAAATAGAGCTTCAGCTAACTGCTTTTATCTACTTTGTTGGTTCATTGCACTTTGAGCTTGGTAGTTTGGAATGTTGTTCGTTTCTATCCACCCCTCTTCCTTGAGTCTGTCTGTCTGTGCAAAGAAAAGGTTTATTTGAGGTAGTGCTGACTCCGACTGATTGACTGGGAGAATTTCTATGTTAGTCTCAAGGTTCAGCCCTTACTAGTTCATTTTTCTAGCTGGTTACCAATATCCTCTCTCTTGAAAGAATGAGCACAGCGATTGAAACTCATAATAGTATGATCCAGACAGCGAGAGTGGTTACATGGGCACGCCTTTTCTGAAGATCTGTTTGGCAGTATATATATGTTGAAAGACTTGAAAATGTTTATACCCTTGGACTCAGTAATTCCACTTCTAGATATATAGTCCAAGGAAAGATAGATCTACATAAAGATATATGTCTGAGGATGTTCATTGCAGTATTGTTGTACTGGTGAAAAGTTTGAAATAAGCCTAGATGCCCTGTAATAGGAGAATGATTACATTATGATCTATTCATATGGTTTCATATTATGCAGCCATTAAAAATATTTCTAAAGGGTTTTTAATGGCAGAGGAGATGCTAACTATGTAATGTTACTTGAGAATGATGTGAATACAGAAAGGTGTCCACCATGTGACAGTATATTTTTTTGTAGGTAAAAGGAGGGAAATTGGATAAACTGTTATTGCTATCTCTCAGTGGTGGGACTATGGGTGATTTATATTTTCCTCATACCTTTTCATGTTTTTCAAATTGCTATACCAAGAAAATGCTTTTTAGAAAAGGTATTGTATTTTTTCTTATTAAAAATTAGGAACTGGTGGCGTAGGAATTTGGTAATGGTTTAAAAATAATATTCTTTCTTTTCCTAATTGTTAATTATTGCAATGCTCATTGCAGACAATTTGGAAAAATTAGGCATATACATGGAATGCTCCAGTGATTAATTCAAATGAAAGGAATAAAGGGAAAGTTGTTTTTGAAAGCATGAAGGAATACTACGTTTGTGATTATAAAATGTCCCTGAGGGCCATGCAATGGTGGCTCAGTGGCAGCGGGTTTGATTCCTGGAACCTGCCCATGCCAAAAAAAGAAAAAAAGAAAAAAATAAAACTCACTGAAAAAATTGGAGGAACAAAATTGAGAAATCACCCTTGATGCCCAACACCCAATAATCACCATTTTATTTACTACATCTTTTTCTTGTGCCCCTAGATCACACATATACCTGCACACCCATTAGAATCACCTCGATTGTGCTGTCTTGTGTCCTGGTTTTTCTTTGACATTAAATCTTTGACAGATAGAGTCTTAGGAGGTTTGTATAAGAGGTTAGTTATATGGTACTCCCTCCTCTTAACTCCTCCTTCTCCTTTTTCTGGTCTTTTTTCTCTCTCTCTCTTTTTTTTCTTTTGTATGGTGTATGGTGGGGTCAGATTTCATTAGTTTTCACAGCATCATCTGTTGAATTTTTGTATGTTTGTTTTTTTTGAGGAGGTGCATGGGACAGGGAATCGAACCTGGGTCTCCCACATGGCAAGCGAAAATTCTACCACTGAACTCCCCTTGCACCCCCCTGGTTTTTTTATAGGTGTTTAGTCATATAAATTTCTTCCTATGTAATGCTTTAATAGCATCCTACAAATTTTGACATGTGGCATGTCCATTTTCGTTTTAATTCCTTTTTTTAGCACAAAGATGTATAATTTATAAAATAATTATAATCTGTAATCTCCCAACTTGAATAAACTGTTAAATTTTTCAAAAGACACACTGATGCATTCTCTTATTCAGAAAAACAATACAATATTAAAGGCTTGAGTCCCTAATTTCCCCAATTATTCACACAAGGATTTATGGACTTTGTACAGTCTCTCTTAATATGTACGGAATTTGGAAATATTCTTACTATAAGTTTTAGCCTCCTCTCTTTGACGTTAATATTATCTAATTTTTTTTTGAATTTTTCTTTGACCCGTAGATTATTTAGAAGTGTGTTTTTTTGGTTTGGATATATTTTCCAGATATCTTTCTGCTACTGATTTCCTTAGATGCATGCACTGATTATTACTCACTGAATAGTGAAGTAGGATCTTCTGCACAGTCCTGGAGTTCCCTCTCTCTCTGTGCTGCTTTCTCCTCTCTAGTTCTTTGTTCTATGAACTTTCACTGCCTTGGTCTCCCTGACTTCTAGTCACATCTCATTAACTCAGAATATCCTTTGGATGCCTTCTGGGTTCCCCTCCCGCATCACGTCCTGGAAACTCTGCAAACAGTAAGTTGGGATAATTTAGGACTCAACTTGTTTCTATCAAAAAAGGATGTTGAATTTTGCTGAGTGCTTTTTCAGCATCAGTTGAGATGATCATGTGATTTTTAACTTTCAATTTGTTAATGTGCTGTGTTACATTAATTGATTTTCTTGTATTGAACTATCTATCCTTGCATTCCTCATATAAACCCCACGTTGTCTTGGTGTATAATTATTTTAATGTGTTGTTGGATTCAGTTTACAAATATGTTGCTGAGATTAGGGAGATCGGCCTGTAGTTTTCCTTTCTTACAGCATCTACCTGGTTTTGGTATTAAAATGATACTAGCTTCATAAAATGAGTTAAGTATAGTTCCTTTTTCCTCAATTTTTTGGAAAGGATTGGGCAGAATTGGTGTTAGTTCTTTTTGGAATGTTTGATAAAATTCCCCTGTGAAGCCCTGGGCTTTTCTTTGTAGGAAGATTTTTGATGTCTGATTGGATCTCTTTACTTGTGATTGGTCTGTTGAGATCTTCTACTCCTGAGTCAGTGTAGTTTATTTGTGTGTTTCCAGGAAATTGTCTATTTCATCTAAGTTGTCTAGTTTGTTGGCATATAGTTGTTTATGGTATCCTCTTATGATTTCTTTTAATTCTTTAATGTCTGTTGTTACACATCCTTCTCATTTCTGATTTTGTTTCTTTGTATCCTCTTTTTCTTTGTCAGTCTTGCTAGTGGCCCATAAATTTTTATTGATTTTCTCAAAGACTCAACTTTTGGTTTCATTGATTCTTTCTGTTGTTCTTTTTTTCTCCCATTCATTTAATTCTGCTTTAGTCTTTTTTTGTTTGTCTTCTATTTGCTTTGAGGTTAGTTTGCTATTCTTTCTCAAGTTCCTCCAGGTGAGCAGTTAAGTCCTCGAATTTGACCTTTCTTCTTTTTTAATATAGCCATTTAGGGCAATAAATTTCCCTCTCAGCACAGCCTTTGCTGCATCCCATAGTTTTTGATATGTTGTATTCTCATTTCCATTCATCTCCAGATAGCTACTGGTTTCTCTAGCAATGTCTTTTTTGACCCACTGGTTGTTTAAGAGTATGTTATTTAATCTCTATATATTGTGAATGTTTTCATTTCTTGGTGGTTATTGATATACAGGTTCATCCCATTGTGATCAGAGAAAGTGCTTTGAATAATTTCAGTGTTTTGAAGTTTATGAAGACCTGTTTTGTGCCCCAGAATATGATATATCCTGGAGAATGTTCCATGAGCACTAGAGAAGAATGTATATCCTGATGTTTTGGGGTATAGTGATCTATATATATGTTAGGTCTAATTCATTTATCAAGTTGTTTAACTTCTCTATTTCCTTGTTGATCTTCTCACTTTGTTTCTATATGATAACTTTCCAAAGAATCCCCATGGACATTAGAATATGAAACACTTTCAATGGCTGCTCCAGTCTGCCTGTTTTTGCTGTGTATGTCCTTATCTTTGGGCGCTTCTGAATGGGAAGAAATATGTGTGGTAGATCAAATTAGCTAGCTGGTTCTGGGAGCTCTGTTAGTTGATATGGAATGGCACCTAGGGAATGGACTGAGCCTGTTTCCCTGTTCTCTGGCTATACTAGCAAAAGATAGAGTTGTATGGTGGGGGTGTGTGTGTGCATAAGTGATAAACAGTGTATTTACCTTATTAGGAGCTTTAGCATTCAAAGTGCATAAACTAATAAAATTAGCATTGGGAAGAAAGGACTGTTCCTACTTTGGCAGGTCCCCCTAGCATCTTATTGATATGCCCACAGCCCCTAATAAGGGTTGCAGCTGGCAGTTGACCTGTTAACCTAAAAGCAATCTGTTGATTTGCTATTAATTGATGAATATTAGTGAATATTCACTAATATTAATGTACCAATATTTTTAGTACACCATTTCCTAGCAGGAACTCTTGAAGAGTGAGATTATACTGAGATTATTACGCCTGCTAAAAGATAATGCATACATTACCAAAAAAGCAAGACAGAGAGGAGATAATCATAAGCCAAAGTATCAGGTTGTCATTAAAAATGCTGGCATTATTCTCCATTTTTCTTACATTTGTGCATGCTTACATTAGTTGTCCTTCACTAAATTCTTTCTTTGAGTTTATTCCACAGATTGAAAAGTCTGATTTGTAGTCTTTACAAGGAGGCTTCTTTTCTCATGAATTTTGTTGATGTGGTAACTTAATGCTTGCATGCCACACCAGGGCTGTGAAACAAAACATTTACAGTACTATTGAAGAGGAAATTAATCATTATGTATAAAAGGCAGCTTCTTAATAATATAAATACAAAGTGATAATTTATAGCATCAAGCAAATGGACTGAATAGAAAGGGTTGTCCGTCTCTTAAGGTTATGGGTTAATTCTAGAAAGTATTCTAGCTCATTCATCAATAGCCAGTCATTGTTTATAAAGGAGTAACTAATGCATTTTATAGCCGAACTAGAGGCCCCTTGACCTGTCTCAAGAATTTTGAATGTTTATTTAATGCAAGACAAGTGGCTGGGGATAGAAGTTCCGGAAGTACATGATGTTCTTTTTTTTTGTTTGTTTAAAGACAGGATATTTACATAAAAATTTTTATATGGCAAATTTTTGCCTTTTGCTCCAGTTTTTCCCATGTTAAATCAGTCCTACTTACATTAAGGGTTATCAAATTTTAGAGCTGGAAAGTGACTTTATGCTCTAGCTTGACTATTGTACTGAACCTGACCTATGGCAGAAGAGGGTGGAATGCAAAAGAAATATGCAGGTTGGGAGTGATTGACCTGCTAATTCCTAATTTTCCTATCCCTGATTCTTTGCCTGATCCTTTTGATACTTGTGAGATATGTATGATAGTCTCTCTTTTATAACATACAAGCTCTCTTCCTCCATTCCCTCTTTTTCACTCCAACCCTCATAGATATCTGGGACATTTCACAGTGTTGCAAGTTAGCTCCATTAGGTATTGCCCTTTGAATAAACAACTCCCAGTTTCATAGGACCTTGGGTCTTCTTAGCAAACCTTCAGCATCTTTGTCGTCATTTATTTCCTCACATATTACTTAATAGTGTGTTTCTTGAACATTTACTGTGTGCCAGCCATTATCCATATGAGGTGAATAATCATAGTAGCCCCATTTTATGGATGAGGCGATCGAGGCTCAGAGAGGTTGCATCATTTGCCTAATCAGGGTTCTATAGCTCATAAATAAGATAACCCATGCTTTCCCCACTATATCTCACTGCTTATCCTTAGATTCATAGCACGTTATGGTGTTTATTTCCATCCCTGGGTTAAGTGGGCATTCATGAATTCAAGGAGTAGCAGCTGTATTGAGCAGTAGAGCATAGATACTTTAAGCCTCCAAACTGAAAATTGAAGGGGAAATAAACTCTGCTCATAGAAATCATATTTCAAATGCTTGTAAACCACCTCCTTTCCAACTCTCAAACACCAGTAGCTTCTCTTAAAACAGACTCTCTCTGACCAGCATTTTTCATGAATCCAAGCAGTTGGCTGCGAGAGAGATGATCTAACTTCCAATGAACTCTGCTTCAGGTCGCTGTGGACCACTAGATTACACGGGGTCTCCATTAGCCACCAAGTGTATTATAATTGGTTTCAGGTGTGATAATTATGAAGCAGTGGTTGCTAGGCATCTCAGGCTTAGACTGCTCCTATTCAGGTGTGATAATTATGAAGCAGTGGTTGCTAGGCATCTCAGGCTTAGACTGCTCCTATTCAGCATTTAAGGTCTGATTTTTCAGAATAATGATAAAAAAAAAATGGAGATGGGCATTGAAGTGACTGAGGAGGTTGCTCTTGATGGCAGGGGACTAGGATTTGAATGTCTACTTTGTACTCCATTCCTTATCATCATGGGAAGAGAAGGGGGAGTGTGGTTGTGCAAGGATTATGCAAGAACATATGAGATGGGACCAGCTTGATCACAGGGACGGATGCAAAAGTTTTTTTGCTGTCTCTTCCCACTAACAAATTATTATGCTTTGGTTGTTATTGTCCCCGATTGGTGTAGGTTTTATAATATAAATTTTGTTCACCAGCGTAATTCAGTTCTTTTGAGTTAAAAGCCTATGAAGAGGGGCAGTGCAACAGTGGCTCAGTGGCAGAATTCTCGCCTGCCATGCCAGAGAACCAGGTTCGATTCTCAGAGCCTGCCCACGCAAAAAAAGAAAAAACAAACACACACACACACACAGACAGACAAAGTATGTAAAGTTGCCCCATATAGTAGGAGAAACTGAGACCAATAAGAATAAGTCTAAGAAGAAATAAATGTGGGTCTTCTGGATTCTTTGACTTTCGTTCTGTGGATTCCTATAGGTGAAATAGATGAATATTTTAAACATGCCATATGTCTTGAGAGATTAAAGGTTTTATAGCTGCTTTCAAAGTTTCTGTTGCACTCATAAAACCAAACGTAGAGAGTGGTGGTATAGTAAAAGTGAACTGGACTGAAATAGTCCTTCTTGAAATTTTCATTACAACCCGATTAGGCAGGAGGCTTAAGATGTATGGTAGAAATTTTCAAGCATTTATTAACCATGTGGTCTTTATATTTGCAACTTACATGGTCACGTTAAAAAGCCTTTAAAAATGTGAAGGCAAGAAGATAGACTTTCTGAGTGATTGAATGAGCTAGGATTTTCTATGAATTTTAGCACCAAGCTACTCTCTTAAAGTATAATCTATATACACACAGTTATCCTTTCTAGACAGAATGTGAGTCTTGGGAGACAGAGAAAAGCCCATGCTGTTGTTGGACCGAGAGGCATGTCATTTTGAAATCAGTGTCCTAATCAACCAGAATGTTTGTCATATTCTCTGAGGTAGCTATCTGATTGTATATATATACAGCTGTGCCAGTCCCTAAGCACTTGATCTGAATGAGGAACTCTAAGAATGTTTTCCTTCCTCTGTAAAATGTTCAGTATCTGGGCCTTTGTTTGAACCTGGAGCACTTTGAAGCTAGAAGGTTGAACTTTGATATTTTATAAAACTTTACAATGAAAACTGAGGCATAGATGCCACTCTGCCTGCTCACTCTTGTGAAGACAACACAACTGTAGAAACTGTACATTAAAAATGCAAGGTCCGATGGTGGCTCAGTGGCAGATTTCTCGCCTGCCATGCCGGAGACCCGGGTTCGAGTCCCGGTGTCTGCCCATGCCACGCCCCCCCCCCCCCCCCCCCCCGCCCCAATACAAGCAAGTTTTGGGAATTATTTACTAAATGCACAGTGAAAGCACAATTAAGAATTCTCAATATCCAGTTGTCTGCCTTAAATGATGTGTGCCGATTTTATGAGCAATATAATAAAAGTCCAACATAGGGAAGGGTCCTTGGTTACCTGCTTCTTTTGGGTTGTGAAGTATTAATAGCTTTGGACTGACATAGGCATGCATTTGATCTCAATAAGCAGGCTCTATTTTTCCAATATATGAGAGCTATGCATGTAATACAGCAGGCATGTAATAAAGAGCACAAAGCATACCTACCTTCTTTGATTCCTGAGATGAGCAAGCACCACTTGACTAGATGTTAGTGGTTCCAGCCAGCATTGGATGAGAAAACGGATCAGATGATTTATTTTTTATTTCTTATTTTTTTTAAATACCAAAAAACAAAGCAAATGCAAAAATTCCTATTTTGATCATTCCGTTCTACATATATAATCAGTAATTCACAATATTATCGCATAGTTGCATATTCATTGTCATGTAGGTCAGATGATTTTAAAAGTCCCTTCTCACCCTGTGATTCCTCAACCTTGAATTCTAGAAAAGTGCTGCTACATTTCGTCATTTACGTTGATGCCTAGTTGACAGAGACTTCTCTCCCTGATACATCATTAAAAAAAAAATTCACACCTAGGAGAGCACCAAGTTTTAAAAGCACGGTTCATTAGAAATATATTTCTCTCCACTTAAAACACAAATGCTTCCTGTGCTAGTTTGAAACTGTTGTATACCCCAGAAAGGCTATGTTTTTAATTCAGTTTCAATTTTGTTGGGTGGGATCTTTTTGACTAAGTTGTTTCCATGGAGATGTGACCTGCCCAATTGTGAAAGGGACCTGTTGATTAGATGGTTTCCATGGAGGTGTATCTCCACCCTTTCAAGGTGGGTCGCTTACTGGAGTCCTTTAAGAGGGAACCATTTTGGAAAAAGCTTCAGAGGCCTTTGGAGATGCAGATGGAAAATGCTCCCAGGGAAGTCCTTTGAAACAAGAAGCCTAGAGAGAAAGCTACCAGATTTTGCCATGTACCTTCCCAGCTAACAAACAGGTATTCCAGACCTATTGGCCTTTATTGAGTCAAGTTATCTTTCACTAGATGCCTTACATTGGACATTTTTATGGCCTTAGAACTTTAAACTTGCAACATAATAAATTCCCTTTTAAAAAACTGTTCTAGGGCGGGCCACTATGCCTCAGTGGTAGAGTTCTTGCCTGCCATGCTGGAGACCCGGGTTTAATTCCCAGTGCCTGCCCATTGTAAATAACAAACAAACAAACAAACAAAACCTGTTCCAGGGTGCATGGGTAGTTCAGTGGTTAGAATACCCGCCTTTCATGCAGGAGATCCAGGTTCGATTCCTGGACCGTGCACGCCCCCCCCCCCCCCCAAAAAAAAAAACCTGTTCCATTTCTGGCCTAATGCATTCCGACAGCTTTAACAAACTAAGACACTTACTGTGAATGCTTCAAGTTCAACACAGCCCCAGAGCTGGTGGTGATTGCTAGTGAGAGGTGAAGTGAGAAAACTTGCATTGGCTGGAGTGGGTCAGCAGAATCACAGATGGCCAGGCCCCCACCTCCAGAGCTTCTGATTTAGTAGGCCCAGGGTAGCCAAGAACTTGAATTTCTAACCAATGCCCAGGTGATACTGATGGCGGCTGTCCTGGGAACCACAGTTTGAGAAATACTAAGTGGATTTTGGAGAGGACATAAGATTTGACTTGAGTAAGACTTCTTACTTGAGAAATATTTCTCTGTAGCTCTTTTCCTGAAGGACTTTCTGGCCTATTCCAGGGAGAGAACTTTGTTTAAATATGCCAGGCCATGGCCTTGTATGGCAGGAAAGATATAATGGGCTTGAATAGTTGTCCTGCCCATGTGTTCACTCTTCGGAGGGAGTCCAATTTTCCTTTCCTTCTCTGAAGAAAACCCAGAGAATAAATGGCACGCAGTTGTAGAAAGGAAGACTAGACAGAAGGAAACAGAGAGGCAAAAATAAAATATGAAACCAGAGAAGAATATGCACTTCAGCCCAAGCTTCAAGAACTTACACGGGGAGGAGTTAGGGCCCTGGAAGCATGCGTATGGAATGTCTTGGTATGTGAAGATTCACACACATTCGTCTCCTTCCAAACTCCTTTGCTTTATTCAGTCCAGGTTTTGAGAGGCTATTTGGCATTCCCTGACAGAGTCTGATTTGCCCACCCATTGTGAGAAGAGAATGGCTTTGTAGTGCTCTTGCTTTTCGACAAGCTCACCAAAGTTCTGGTTTCAAAGGAGGCGTTATATTTTCTCTTCCATGATCGCTTAAAGGTGGTTTCTTATTGACGTGCACCTCATGTTTTGTGTAGGTATTTATTACATTTCCTGCTCATAAAACTTGATAGCACGAGGTGTTTATTTTTATACTAGGCAAGAGATTGTTTAATGATTGATGTTACAGATACAGTTAGCTCCTCTCTTCATTGTACTTCATGAGAAAAGCCTCTGGAGAAAGCAAATTTGTACCTAAGAGATCACGGTCTTTTTTGTTTGTTTGTTTGTTTGTTTTTAGAGAGATTATAATCTTTAGTACTTAGTAAGTGGCTTTCTTTTTTTTCCTTTTAAATTTGTTGTATTTAACTGGTACAGATTTTTTGTGCATTTTAAGATATAAAGAGTTTAATTCTGATTTGACAACAGCAAAAACACAACAGAACATGTCATACAATGGACTACTATATAGCTATAACAAACAGTAAGGAGAAACTTTATGAACTGATGTAGAAAAATTCTGCAGATTGTTATTTTTAGGTGAAAACAGCAAGATGCAGAATATCTAATTTCCTGCCATTTGTGTAAAAAGAGGGGAAGAATATTTTTCCTTATATATTGTATATAATATATGTTCTTACATATAACCTTATATAGAGATGATTATATATATAACATATACATATACTCTAGAATATTTTGCAAGTAACTTGTAATAGTGATTCTCTGTTAGGGAATAGAGGGAGACATTTTTCTATATACCTTTTTTAAAATAACCATTTATTCTTAAAAGCATAATTATATACCATTTATATCCCCCTATTATTGATGCTTAGCTTTGGTATAGTGCCTTTGATACAACTGATGAAAAAATATTACAGTATTACTGTTAACTGTAGACCTTAGTTTGCTTTTGATTGTATTTTTCCCCTACACTCCCTATTATTAACACCTTGTAATAGTGATTTGTTGTAGTTCATGTAAAGAGTTTCTTTTTTTAACTCTTTTTATTGTGTAATATGACATGTATACAAAGCAAAGAAATAAAGAAGCAATGGTTTTCAAAGCACTCTTCAACAAGTGGTTACAGGACAGATCGTAGAGTCTGTCATGGGCTACCATGCAATCCTCTCATCTTTTTCCTTCTAGCTGCTCCATAATATAGGAGGCTAGAGGGCTTAAAGGCTTCTTTATTCTCCAATAGAGTTTTTTTTCCTTCTTTTTTTGTGAACAATAGCATATATACAAAAAAGCTATAAATTTTCAAGTACAGCACCACAATTAGTTGTAGAACATATTTCAGACTTTGACATGGGTTACAATTTCACTATTTTAGGTTTTTAACTTCTAGCTGCCCTAAACTACTGGAGACTAAAAGAGATATCAATTTAATGATTCAGCATTCATATTCATTTGTTAAATCCTACCTTCTGTATAACTCTACCATTACCTTTGATCTTTCCATACCTCTCTTTAGGGGTGTTTGGGCTGTGCCGATTCTAAATTTTTGCTATTGGAAGGGTCTGTCACTAATATAGGGCAGGGAGATGAAACGATCTGATGTTCTGGAGAAGCTGGGCTAGAACTTTTCTGGACCAGGGACCCATTTGGAGTTCATGTGTTTCTGGAAAGTTACTCTAGTGCATGGAACCCTTGTGGAATCTTACATATTGCCCTAGGTGTTCTTTAGGATGGGCTGAAATGGTCCTGTTTGGGGGTTGGCAGGTTATGATAGGTAGCAAGGTCTAACTGAAGTTTGCATAAGAGCAACCTCCAGAGTAGCCTCTCAACTCTATATGAACTCTCTCTGTCACTGATACTTGATTAATTACACTGCTTTCCCCCCTTTTGGTCAGGATGGAATCATTGATTCCACGGTGCCAGGTCTGGATTCATCCCTGGGAGTCATCTCCCATGTCACCAGGGAGACTTTCACCCGTGGATGTCATGTCCCACATAGGGGGGAGGGCAATGATTTCACTTGTAGAGTTGGGCTTAGAGAGACTGGGGCTACATCTGAGCAACAACAGAGGTCCTCCAGAAGTAACTCTTAGGCATGCCTACAGTTAGTCTAAGCTTCTCTGATACCTACAGAAGCTTCACAAGAGTAAACCTCATGATTGAGGGCATGGTCTATTGATTTGTGTATCCCTAAAGTTTGACACAGTATTGGGGATTCCCTAATGGTAAGGTTTAATAGTTCCACAGTCTTTTTCCCATCCCTCAGGGGACTTTGCCAATACTTTCTTTTTTTTTTTAGGAGGGAATCCACAGGTTTTATTGAGATATATTCACATATGGTATATTCTATGGAAAGTGTAAATCAGTGGCTTATAGTGTCTTCACTAAGTTGTGCAATCATCACACTCAATTTTAGACAATAAACATTGCTCCAAAGAGAAAAGTAATAGATAACCATTCATAATCACACACAAAAGAAAACCACAAAGCACCCATATCCATTACCCCTCCTCAATTATTTACCATTAATATTAATGTGGTATAATTGATGAACATTATTAAGGCATTACTATTAAATACAGTCCACAACATGCAATATGTAATTTTGCCTCCATATACTGCTCTATTATCAACTCTTTGTGCAAGTGTTATATATTTGTAGTAGTTCATGCAAGAACTTATTTATATTTGTAATGTTAATTGATGATGTACATTACTTTAAACAACTGCTTTCAACCAAATTCACCTACAATACAGCACTATTACTTATAATTCCAATAACGAAGTACCATCACCTCTATCCATTCCCAAACATTTAAGTTCAACCTCATTAAGAATTCTGTACATATTAGGTATCTGCTCCCCCTTCTCTAGCTTCTGTCTATCTGTAGGTCCCCTATCTTCTTCATTTTAAGACTCTGTGAGTTTGCATTCTCTAAGTGGTTGATATTAGTGAAATCATACAATACCTGTCTTTCGTGTCTGGCTTATCTCACTCAGCAGTATGTCCTCAGGGTTCATCGTGTTGCTATATGCTTCAAGACAGCATTCCTTCTTTTATGCTGCATAATATTCCATCATATGTATATGCCACATGTTTTTTTATCCAGTTATCTGTTGATGGAGACACGGATTGTTTCCATCTTTTGCCAATACTTTTTGATTATCTGCTTAATATACTCTAGGATGTTTCTAGGCATTACAATAATCTATACAGTATTAAAGGACCTCTTTCTTATTCTGTGCTCCCCGTGTTTCAGTTGTTCTCGTGAGCTATGCAGATAGGTTGAATTAGATTATGACAGTAAATTCCAGTTCCAGATCAAATAAATCTTTCTTCCATTGGTTTCAAAGAGTGTGTGTTGTTCTAAAATATAGATACTATCTTCCTTTCTCCTATGTTCTGAATTACTTTAACCCCAACCCGTTTGGCTTCGTTCTTATCTCTAAATATCAGGTAATATATATACAACAGCCTTTCAAAATCCAGAAATAATAATCACCACTCCGGACTTAATGTGTCTGCTCTAAAAGCTTACAATCTAGGCCCCTGTTTTCTTATAAGCATTTTCTAAAGGTCACCATACCATTGTTGTTGTTTTTTTTTTTGTTTCTGGCTTATTTTGTCTCAGCAAATGTCTCACATATTCACTCATATCGTTGCATGCCTCAAGACATTGTTCCTTTTTTGTAGCAGCACAACCTTCATTCACAAGTATAAACCCTTGTCCGCCAATCTACTTTTCCTTTAGTGCATCCTTTAGCCACCCGCCTTCATCGGGGATCATGTAGAAGGCCCAGAGTCCACAATCTATTAACACTCTCAATTTTAGATAATTTCATTGTTCCCAAGAGACAGAAAACCAATAAACACCCTTACGAAATAGGAAATCTAACATCCTCTTAACTGTTGTCCCTCCCCACATTATTTACCTCTGTTGTTGCTGTGGTAGTGCTGATGGTTTCCTTTTTTCCCCCCTGTAACCTAGATTAAACACTCTTTATAAAAGAATCATATCTTTGAAGTAATTCTTGTGAGAGCTAACTCGTATTTCTAGTGTTGATCAGTGGGACACGTAGGTGTATACAACCCTTTTTAATCTTATCTTCAGTATGATATTATTTATAGACCCACTTGAGAACCACCTTCTCTCCTATCTATTCCCTTACACTGGAGTTCAACCTCATTAGCTAACGGTTCACCAATCTCTAGTTTCTATGTATCTCTAAGCCCCCTATCTTCTGTATTATAAGCCCTTGATTATACCTTCTTGTTGGTCATAAGAGTGGACTCAGTATGTGGCTTTGTGGTGGCCCCGAACTTCAAGTAGCCAGATGTTTTCCTATGTCTTCATTTAATTTTCCATGTTGTTTTATACACATAGAAAATCATTGGTTGAATGCGTTGTGTGGATTCACAATGGATTCCACCCGATGGATTGCTGCTCTTGCTGCTCTCTGGCTCTCTCAGAAGGGACGTAAGAAAGAGTTTCATGATGTTACTGAACGAATCCATTCGGTACCTGAGGTCAGCTCACATGCCCCTAATTTGGGCTAGGGAACAATTGAGAACTTATTTTTAGAAGAACATACATGCTTGCTTCTAAGGGTGTTTCATTATGTTTCTTGGCATGATGCATTTTCCAGAAAGTTTTCCTGCACACTATCTAGGGAAGTAAAGAAGACATAAAGAAACAGCAACAATAAAAATTCTTACCCAAATAAAGCAGCACCTTTTAAAACACGTGTCCTGGTCTCAGGTTACAGTGTCGGGCATGGTTATCTTTGCTGTAGATTTTTGGTGTTAAAAGTTCTGAGAAACCTCCATTTTGACCCAGTTTTTCCTTATTTACATTGAGAGGGAGAGAGGAAGTAGTTTTTGTACTGACCCCTCAGAAATTACTGGTTAAAAATTGAATTTTCTTCCTTTCTTAGACTTAGTCACATATGCAAGTGACTTTGGTGATAGAGGTTTCCTTAACAACGGATTCCAGCCGCCAGATTCCCTAAAGCTAATGTACCCTATATACCAGCATCTTTTCCATTTTAACTGCGTGATTTTCTCCGTTTTCAAATTTACTCTAAAAGCATTCAGTTATGTAATTACTGAAAAACCTTTTTTCTTTCTTTCTTCTTGTATATTTTTGGTTTTAGAATTCTTCAAAGAACTACTTGAAAATGCAGAGAAATCCCTGAATGATATGTTTGTGAAGACATACGGCCGCCTATACATGCAAAATTCTGAGCTATTTAAAGATCTCTTCGTAGAGCTGAAGCGCTACTATGTGGTGGGAAATGTGAACCTGGAAGAAATGCTAAATGACTTCTGGGCTCGCCTTCTGGAGCGGATGTTCCGCCTGGTGAACTCCCAGTACCACTTTACGGATGAGTATCTGGAATGTGTGAGCAAGTATACCGAGCAGCTAAAGCCCTTTGGAGACGTACCTCGGAAACTGAAGCTCCAGGTTACTCGTGCATTTGTAGCAGCGCGTACTTTCGCTCAAGGCTTAGCAGTTGCGAGAGATGTAGTGAGCAAAGTCTCTGTGGTAAGTGCTGTTTGCTTTCACTGTTTGTGGGTTTTTTTGTTGCTTTCACTGTTTGTGGTTTTTTTGTTTTGCTTCATTTCAACAAAAAGTTTGGGAAAGGTAGAAAACTGAATCTCAGGATTCTATTGGCTCAATAGCATTCTTTTGTCTTCTCTTCCCCTCCCTTCTTTCCTCCTTCCCTTTTCTCTCTCTTGATTCTTCTCTCCCAAACATTGTCCTTTTATATTATATTAGAATTGTAAACAATACCATGAGGAACATCCTCATACACCATTATTGTTCTTTTGGTTTTCCTGTGACTGGGTTGCATGTACATTTTGGAACCATAAGTTTTTCAATGTGTTTAATGCTACCATGACACTCTTCAGTCCTGTTCTGTTGTCAGTCAAGAGAAAGACACATACACACACAGACCCAACACTGGGTTGCTTTGAGTGACTATATTTGAGCCTAATAGTTGCAGTCTAGAAAAGTGTTTAATATCCACGTTCATTTGTTATAAGGTGTGCTCAGAAAGAACTCTTTAGAAAATGGAGCTTTCTATGAAAATTACTGTAGACCACAGTGCTCTAGCCTGATTACAGAGATTGAAATTGTAATAGGTGATGAGCCAGGTGATGACGTAAATGTAGAGAATTGGACGAGACCCATGTTGTTTAAACTATGCTCTTTGGAGCTAGATTAGTAGGTTCTTCGGGACATTCTTTGATGTAGGGAACGGAGAAGGTGGGCTTCACGGGGGTCAGAATCTGTGCCCTTGCCTCCTGGTTCCACCAGTGTGACATTGCTATCCATGGTTTTATGCAGTAGAGTTTTGAGCAATATTTTAAGAGGAAAACAGTTCTCCTACTCTGTCACCCATCAAAAAAGATGAAATTTGAACACTTCTTGGATTGCCCTCCCAGATTTAAGACTAGCAAAGAGACAGACTCTACTGGGGCAAAGTTATCTGGATGAAGTTCCTTAGTGCTGTAACTTTCAGGTCCTCACAGGAAAAGCCAACTTCCTAAAAAGTCTGCAGACACGAAGACTTTTGTGTCTTCTACTCAGGCCTTTTGCTTGTTCTGAGGATTGGAGTAGTAATGAAAAGAAAACCTGTACAGTGATAAACACTCAAATAGAAACCTGACACCCTAATAGAGAGTTCATTTATTTAGAGCTAGGGTGACCATATAATTTATTGTCCAAACCAGGAGATGCTTATTAACAAATATAACCGAGATAGTACTATATAAACCAGAATGGCCCTGGACAGACCAAAACACATGATGACCCTACGTAGAAAACTTAAATTTACCAAAGTGGAGACCACGATTCTAAAGACTCAAGATTATGAAAAATCAATGCTACAGGATATTTCATAGTAGAATTGGGTGATAAGGATTACCTGATCATTATTAGAATTTTATTTGTTCCCTCTATCCTTCTCCAGGCCACAGACTGTCAGGAAACAATTCTTTCTCGTATATTATTTTCACTCCTTTTCCTCCTGATGTGTTCATTCTAAATCGAAAATATTTGCTGGAGCATATGAGAGTGGTAAGAAGTGGGGAAGAAGTGAAGAGAAGATAGTTATACTTAAAGGAATAATCTGGTTCCTGAACTTCTAACACCCTCTGCAGCCGTTATTTATTTATTTATTTATTCATTCATTTTTGGCCTTACACAACAAAGTTTACTTCTCACTCCCAAGATCTAATGTAGTTAGATGACTCTGAGGATACCTTTCATCCATGAGTAGTGCAGAGATCCGTGCTGCTTCCATCTTACTGTATTGTCTTCTCAAAAGGAGGCATCCACAGTCTTGGTGTGCATTACCTGTCCCTACATCCTATTGATCAGAACTCAGTCTCACTGTCCATCTGCCTACAAAAGAGCCTGGGGAATATCTTTCAGGTATGGGAAATCTCATAACGAATGCACATAACATTGGATATTCCATAAGAGCTGCCATTATTAATCTTTAATTGATTAATCATCAGTCTTGGAGATGTTCACGTTAGAGTCCCTAAAACAGTGCACAGTTGATCCAGATGACAGTTGTTTATTTGTAGTTCACCTAACAAATATATCTTCTTTTAGCAAGTCTCGTGTTCCCCATAAGGTGTCTGTGTGTATGTGTGTGCCTAAGAGATAGACAAGAAGGAAGAAGCCCTTTGCAGGTATTGGAGAAGTGGTTTCTTTCCCTTTAGACTTCCTATTCTGAGTTCTCCTGTTGATTCCTGGGAAGAAGAACCAGGCACCTTCTTGGTGTTAACATCACCTCGTGTTGACCTTCCTTTGCAAGGTTGGAGCCCCATTGGAGAAGTAGATTAAAGGATCCCCAACCTTGGGGAGAGGAGACGGAGAACAATGGGGACGAGGTTTAGAAGTTTAGAAGCTTGTGTTTGTGGCATCGCCCCATCTCCCACAGTTGCTAGAGAAGTAAGCATTTTGCTGCTTCCTGGTGTTGCATTCTTAACATTGTTCTTAGAATTATCTGTGGGAAATCAGTAAGATTCAACACTTAAGCTACAAATACCCCTCCTATCTGATAAAGAGTTTGTCACCCAAAGTGAAAGAGTCACAAGGCGTTTCTTTTATTTAATTTCCAAATATTTTGTTTCAAATCTTTTACCTTCCATATGTATTTTTGGGGCTACATGGTCTGGGAGTTGAACCCAGGTCTCCCACATTGAAGGCAAGAATTCTACACTGAACCACCCGTGTACCTGAAAATATTTTAATATTTAAAGATTATTTTTCTGATGGAAATATATAGAAAAAAAGTAAGGAAAACCAAAGCTGCCCATCATCTCATCACCCAGAAATAGTCACTCTCATCATTATTCCAATTTTACAATTGAGAAAGCAAAGGAGAGGAAGGGGGAAAAAAAGAAGATATAAACTTTTAGATTTTCTTCCTAAACATTTTTAAAAGGACTCTGGAGTTAATCCCCAAATTGTTGGTTGAATTTGGACATCCAATTTCTAGTGTTGCTATTGGTATGAATTTTATTTTAAAAGGAAGACTTACGATGTCTTAGTATTAAACTTTTTATTGTATAATATAACATATACAAAGCAAAGAAAGAAAAAAGTAATACTTTTCAAAAGACTCTTAAAGAAGTAGTTACACAACAGATTCCCGAGCATGTCATACCATACCATTCTCTCAGATTTTTTGTTCTAGCTGCTCCAGAACACTGGAGCCTACAAGGAATATATATATATTTTTATCATCACAATTGATTTTTTTCTTTTTGTGAGAAATAACAAATATATACAAAAACAATAAATTTCAAAGCACTTCACAACAGTTAGCTGTGACTGAATTTGGTACGGGTTACAGTTCCCCAATTTTAGGCCTTTACTTCTAGCTGCCTTAAGATACTTGGATATTAAAACAGATACCAGTTTAATGGTTCAGCAATCATATTCATTTGTTAAACCCTACCTTCTCTGTGAAACTCAACTCCCCCATCATCTTTGATCTTTGCCCCATTCTTTTTTAAATTTATTTTTTATTTATGATGCATAGCCACCTACAGACACAAACATTCTTATCATATGATCATTCCGTTCTTGTTATATAATCAGTAACTCACACTATCATCACATAGGTGTATATTCATCATCATGATCACTTCTTAGAATATCTGCATCAATTCAGAAAAAGCAATAAAAAGAAAATGGAAAAAAATTCATATATACCATACCACTTACCCCTCCCCTTCACTGATCACTAGCATTTCAGTCTACTAAATTTATTTTAACATTTGTTCCCCCTATTATTGACTTATTTTTAATCCATATGTTTTACTTGTCCCTCGATAAGGTAGACAAAAGTTGCATCAAACACAAGGCTCTCACAACTACACAGTCACACTGCGACTGCCATATCATCATACAATTATCTTCGAGAAACATGGCCACCGGAGCGGAGCTCCACATTTTCAGGCAGTTCCCTCCAGCCTCTACATTACACCTTAAGTAAACAGGTGATATCTATTTAATGCATGAGACTAACCTCGAGGTTAACCTCTCGACTCTGTTTGGAATCTGTCAGCCACTGACACTTTATTTTGTCACATTTCGCTCTTTCCCCTTTTGGTCGAGAAGGTTTTCTCAATCCCTTGATGCTGAGTCCCAGCTCATTCTAGGATTTCTGTCCCATGTTGCCAGGAAGGTCCATTCCCCTGGGCGTCATGTTCCGTGTAGAGAGGGGTGTGAGGGCAGTGAGTTTGCTTGCTGTGTCAGCCAGATCTTTCTCCCACTCTTTAGGGGTGTTTGGGCTATGCCCATTCTAACTTTTTCATGTTGGAAAGGTCTGTCGATAATACGGGGTAGGGGGATAGAACTAGCTGATGTTCTGGAGAGGCTGGGCCCTCTAGGTTTCAGGGCTTATCTGGTCCAGGAACTCATCTGGAGGTTGTAGGTTTGTGGAAAGTTACCCTAGTGCATGGAACCCTTGGAGAATCTTATATATTGCCCTAGGTGTTCTTTAGGATTGGCTGAAATGGTTTTGATTGGGGTTTGGCAAGTTATGATAGGTAGCAATGTCTAACTGAAGCTTGCATAAGAGTGACCTCCTGAGTAGCCTCTCGACTCTATTTGAACTTGCTCAGCCACTCATACCTTATTTGTTACACTTTTCCCCCCTTTTGGTCAGGATGGCATTGTTGATCCCACGTTGCCAGGGCCAGACTCATCCCTGGGGGTGACTTTCACCCCTGGTTGTCATGTTCCACGCAGTGGGGAGAGCAATGATTTCACTTGCAGAGTTGGGCTTAGAGTTAAGCCTATGCCTTAGAATTTTTAATTTCTTTAAGATAGTTACTTTCTAAATAAAATCCCCAGGATTGTTAGGATTGATCTCTACTCTCTATTTTTTTTTATTCTCATAACTACCTAAGACATATTTGCATAGTTATATGGAAATACAATGATATAAGCCATATGGCTTAATTTACATAGAGTAAATGTCACTTGCCAATTTACTTGAAAATAATACTTTTTGGGCTACTTTCAGAGTTGTGTTTGTAATTGAAAACTTAAAAAAGAAATGATTTTGTTTCACTACTGAGCTTCTATACTTAAGGATGCATTTGAAAATAAACCCATCAACTGAGCTGGGTTATATTTTCTGAATTGCATAATAAAGACACATAGGCATCAAGTCAATTTCTGAAGGTGCTGAAACACAAATTGTGTAAAATCTGTCTTTGGAACGTTTCTGTGTAAAAGCAGTTAAGTGATGCTTGCACACTGAACAAATATCACATTAATATTTGGAGTATGAATATCAATAAAACATATATTTTAATATAAAGTACAAGGGTATTGGGGCCAAAAATGACCTGGCTATCAAAAAAGGATTTCCAATTGAGCATGTTGAAAAATCTATGTTTGATTTATTAAATAAGAAAGATTCTCTACCAGCCCTGAAGCAGTGTTTTTCATATGGGTTCCCACTAAGTGCCTATGTACTTGCAGGTGGAACTAGAACAACCTGAGAAATGAACATTCCTTCTTTTGGTGCCCAATAGAATGGATTATGTTGGGCCTGAAAAAGACCTTTCAGAGTGGGGAATGCATTTCCTAATTGAAGAGAGCCATCTCATCCACTTCATATACAAAGAGTTCTTTAAAGTCAAACATGAAAAGCCTTAGGGCTACTGATCACATACTTAACTCAGAAACGTCCCCACTTTATCTTCATGAGTGGCATGCCTGTTTTCCAGTCTACTTTTGCTGCAAAAGGGTAGCAGTTATAATTTGATGATGATTTGATGATTTCTATGCCTTTTAAAGGTCATTTAGTACCAGGAAGATAACTAACTGCAAGAGAAAGACCTTTCTTAGTTGAAGTACCCTTTCCTTTTTCTGGACCCAAACATCCAGTGATTTCTGCTGACTACATTGAGCTTTGCAATTCAAACTTCAGAAATGTCCCCTTAATTAGGAACAGATGGTGCAGGAATACCCTGGTGCTACACATCTTTATATTACTTATTCTATCTTTACTTGTCATGGTTCATGATACATTTCTTATTTACCTGCTTGTAGCGGCAGTTTTGCCTGGAAGGGTGAAGCCTGTTGTGGTCTTTCAAAAGTGCACAAGTGGTTACATGCACCATGAAAATTAATAACTCCTATGCCAAAGAGAGCTGCATTCTCATGGTTTCAATTAACACTGACATAATGGGACTATGTCTACACCCCCACCCCCAACTACAGGGGCTATAATTAGAAATCAGTGCCTTACCATGGCAATATCTAAACAGCTGTCCTGCCTTTAAAACAATTCCCCTGGCTCCCCCTTCATTTCTGCCTAGCCACTGCACTCACCTACAGAACCACTCCACAGATGAGTTTCTCATTTCACCCCAATCATTATAAACGTAAATTAAAAAAAAAAAACTCAATACCAAAGTCTCTTAAGGAGCAAAGTGTAGACATTTTTTCTCATTCACAACCTTAAAGACTGGAATTGCAAACTCTAGTGGGATGAGGGTGGGAATGGCAGGAGTGTGGGAAGTGTTGAGGGCTGAATAATTTGAGAGATTACGTACTCATAGGTCAAAAATAGAACCCTCTTCTTCAAGGGGGTTAACACAGTGACTTCATAGGTCATAACTGCATCTAATCGTTTAAAATAAAACAGGATACACGTTCAAATATTTATGCTGCCTCACCTTAACTGCATGTCAACACATATTCCTGAATATTGCGTGTAGTTTATTCTGTATATCTTATTGCATTTAAAACATTCCTTTGTCAGATACATAGGTAGGAAATGTTCATCCTTCTTTCTGTGTGTGTGTTTGAATTCAAAACTAGTTAGGAAGTTGTTGTCCAGAAAAAAACAGAAAAAATTGCTGCACGGCTGTATGTTAAGGAGCTTGGAGTAAACTAAAAGGAAATGTGTTTTTAACTTCAGTGCAGCCTGTTGACTGCCATCACTGTGTAATGTGGCTTAAGGATCGTTCTGAATTACTGAAATGAAATCCAGGCTGCGTGAAGAGTTCTGCTCCAGCATTTTCCTGTTTTCAGGCTGCTTGCAGTAGTTTTTTTAATGTGGCATTTGGAACACGCAGGTTATTTGGTAGAAAAGTCTCCGTCTATATTAAAAAGAGCCATTGCAGAAAGGGAGACTTTTCTGCAAAGACTTTTTATAGCAGAAATGGCATGCAGATGTCATGTTAAATGTATTTCCTGAGGAAGGCAGGAATAAATATTTTTAAAAGTCTTCATAAATTGATAAGGAAATGAGGATCCCCCCCCCCCCCCACTGACTTTTAGTAAGGAACACAGACTGGCTCTAAAAGATTTATTCAAAAGCACCTTTTCAAATTGTCTTAACTTTAAGAAAGACCATGGTAGGTGTTGAAGGATTTTACAAGGACTGGAAATTGGTTCGTCAGTGCACTGCCGTTTCAGATCGACAGCTCAGATTGAGTGACATTTTAGTTAATATAGAAGTATTGAGTTCAAATGACATTCCCTTTGTATGATACCCCAACCCACTAGAACACCAATCAAACCTTCTCGTTCTTATATAAATAACCTCAAAAGCTTTTTCTTATAGAAATAATGCCCTGCTTTCTAGTAGGAATTGATAGTTGACTAAGTTTAGCTGCATGCAATATTTGTAAGATTTTAAAACTTGGGAAAATTTACATTATTTTCTGATTGGTTTTCTTTCCAAGTCTAACAATGTTTTCTTGATGCTTTGAATGCTTAGTGAGCAATTTTATATAAGCATTTACTTTTTCCCCCTCACCCCCTCACCACCACTGGATCAAGGACTTCTTGGACATTACCAGAAACATGAGAGAATTTGAAATGAAGGACCTTTTTGCTTTTTCTTTCAGGAGGCAGTACCTCTTGGTAGTACCTCGAATAGTTTTAAGACCTTCGTGCTGGCTCAATAAGTCATTATGGTTGTACTGAACAACATGTCATCTCATCCAAATGTCTAGTCAAATATTGCTCCCTGTAGAATAGTTGCATCTTGAATTGCCCTCAAACCGAAAAGGTGATTCATCTGGTCAACAAACTTTGAAAACTGCAGATTCTCACTAGAAAACTACCAGCTACATAGCTAAGTGTTCAGTGTGTGTGGTGATTCTGGTCAGGGTCTGGGAGCTTATGGAGAAGGACAAACCCATGTTCCCTCAAGTTCTCTCAGTTTCCCTACAGAAATCAATCCATTTAGCTGAAATCAAAGTGCCTAGGTTCAAATCCTGGCTTTGCCATTTAGTGGAGGACCGTGCATGAGTCTCTTTGCGTCTCCACTTCCTCTTCTGTGAAATGAGACAATAGTACTTGCCTGGTACGATCATTTTGAGGCTTAAATGAATAGATTACATGTGCTCTTATTGAATGTCAGCTATCAGTAGACAATGAACTCTGTCATGGAACAGAATGTTTTCCCTATGAATGTTTACATCAAGACCTTCACGACCATAAAACCATAAAAGCTAAAGGAGCATTTTCTCTCTGAGACTATTAAACCATTCTGGGAGTTAGTAGTTCAGCGAGGGAAGGGAGGAGTTTACAGTTTTCCTTTTCCTGTTGTTTGTTCATAACATTTTGAGAACTAACTATTTAATCTCTTAGATAGGTCTGAAAAATGTGGCTTTTGTAAAAGCAATCATAACTTCCACCCCACCCTTACCCCAGCCCCAAGGATTCTGGAATTTATTGACATCTGGGCTTAACAAGAGCCTTCTAAACAAAAAGGAAAACATCTTAAACCTTAGTCAAGAGCTGTGCCTCAAAGCAACAATCAGACTGATTATTTTATACATTACTGAGGATTAAAGGAAGAACTTGAAGTATAGTTACCCCTGTTTTCAATCCTCATGTGGCATGATCTACGCTTAGTCTTGGGTCTCCTGGAGTAAATCTACTTGAGTAAACAAAAAGTTACTTGGAGATTCAAGAGAACTAATTAATTTTTGAGGGGACAAGGGAGTATAATGTGAATGAACTTGAGTTTATATTCAAAATCAACAAAGCCCCAGAACAAAGTTCACCGTTACATTTAGTTATGGGTGAAAGGTTCACCCCTGGTTTGGCAGTTCAACTGCCAAGAGCTTACAAAAGAGCACCCATCAGTGCCTGCTGTATCACGATGGGACAGCAAGATCCTCTACTGGATCAAGGACTTCTTTGGACATTACCAGAAACATGAGAGAATTTGAAATGAAGGACCTTTTTGCTTTTTCTTCCTTGAGGCAGTGGTATGCCTTTTGCTCTTTCACCAACCTACACCACCTCTTACTAAGAGGCCCTTGAAAGTTCCCAAAGAGAAATTGCCATTTTGTTGACCCACTGGAGTTGTCCAGAGGCACAGTCCAAGGTAGAGATGATACTCTGGGTCCACCGTCTTGGTCAGGATAGCGAGACTGGGGACCGAGGCCTGGGCAGTGGTTGGCGTTACTAGCCCTTCCTTTTTGGGAGATGACACATCACAGGAGACAACTCCTGCTTCTTTAGGTTTCATGACCTTTTTGAAGCTCTTCTGGTGTCTACCAGAGCCTCAGTCTCACACAAGGGATTTGCTTCCGAGGTTCTGAATTCCCTTCATATGAAATAGTGCATGGTGGTCTGGTCTGATTTGTGGTTGTGAGATAAAAGACAGAGTTTCTCTAGCTTTGGTATTTCACGTGTCCTTTCTCATCCCAGTTTTCTTATAACCTCCCCATCTCTCTTTTCAGTTCTGGCATTAGTTAGTGTCTCTATAACATGTTATAGCTGCGTTCCTTGTGATCATTTTTAGTAGTTACACAACAAATCATGTGCAGAGTGTGAGCCACTACTTAGCCCAAGAATGAAATGGAAAAATTCCACCAAACCCAGCGTCGTAATCTTCCTTTAATAAGACTCTACTGTGTCATTTAGTCTCTGATTTTAAAATTTGAACCTCCATCAGCCTCTTTCAAGAGAGAGTACTTACATGGCATACTGCAGAAAATATTTGATTTGCAATTGAACTAAGAATACAATGGACTGTTTACTAGGTTTTTTTTTAAAAAAGAAATAGGAAAAGATTTCTTTGAAAAAATATTTCTTGAATAAAACCATCTTGTTTTGTAGAACTAGCTCCATATTCCAACATGGAAATCCTGACTTGCTTTGCTACTTAAATTATAAATACATTCCAGAATAATCCTTGGCACATAATAGGTGCACAGTACCCATTTGCTGACACTAGCTTTCTACATCTCTTCTTACTAGGACATTGTCTTCCTGCAAGCATAATATTCCACAAATGCTAAGTGGTGCGCTTTCATTTTTTTTTCATAGTCATTACATAATAACTCTTTACTTCTTGAAAGTCTAGCCATTTAGCAATCCCATAGGTGTGGGACCCAGCATCAAATAAAGAAGAAAAGAAATGATGTCTAAGGTTAGAGTACCATATCTTGTACTTAAGAAGGCAGGAGGCTGCAGCCATACATCCCATAAGTCACAGAGGCAGGCCGGAGCCCAGGGTTGAGTTCATGTTCTGTTCTCTTTCCACTGAGCACTGCTACAGTCTAGAAGTAGACTGGGTATCTGGATGCTCTGTCCTGTGATGAAGAATTACAAGAAGTAATACAGGGATTCAGCAGAAAGGTAGATTAGGTTAGGTGTTTTCAAATCACAGCTCTCATCCCATTGGTGGTCATAAAGTAAACTGGGGGATTCCCAGTCAGCATTTTGTTCTATTTTTAATTGCTTATTTGAGATTTTTAAAAATCCTGTATTATACTACTAATTAAATAATATTTGATATTTTTTAAAAAGTAGGCAGGTGGGTACACGGGTAGTTCAGTGGTAGAATTCTCACCTGCCATGCAAGAGACCCGAGTTTGATTCCCGGCTCATGCAAAAAAAAAAAAAAGAAGGAGGAGGGGATATATCATATATCTCTTTTTCACAAATGTTTGATAAGGTACAGTAACCATGTGACTGTCAGCAAGTTGCTTAATCTCTTGGGCTTTGGATTTCTCATCTCTTAAATGTGAACCCTGCAGTCAATGATCTCTGTGGCCCCCTCCCATCTCTAAGATTTCTGGGATCTTTTATTTTTAGCTATCCAGAAAACCTAGTTATGCAGACGGGCCATTCCTCTGGGGTGTTAGCCAAGTTTTACTGCACATTAATACATCCTTAAAACAGCTAATTTAGTGCCCAAGAAAAAAACATTTGGGATTGGTTAAAACTGTGGAAAGGCCTTAATTCTTTGTCAGGAATACACAATTTTTTGTCAGTATATACAATTACCATCTTACTGTTGCGTGTGCCCCCACTCCCCCTTAAGCTAGAGTTCTGTTTGGGACACAGAGCTCTCAGATATAGGTGCCTGACAGTGTTGGTTTTCTCTTGTTAGTGATAGTCCCCTGTTCCTGTTCCTAAGGGCACGTTGGTAAGTAGTTCCAAAGTAGCGCTCCAGAGCTAGTAAAGTGCATTGCCAGGCTGCCCCACATCCCAGCATTTGTTTCCTGCCTTGGTATTGCTTCCAGAAGTCCATGTTTGCAGAACTGGTCTCTACTGATAGAGAGGATGCACTAATCCTCTGCTCCTGACTCCAAAGGAGGAAAATGGGGCAGAGAATGAGGAAACTGGGGAATATTTAACTTACATTCAACATGTGTGGTACCAAGCCACGATAATTTCTTCTAAGCATTGATGGAAATGAATGACAGGCTGGAACCAGCTCATGGTCTAGATAGGTTCAATTTATAGAACCAGGAAGATCATTTGTTCCACCTTACAGAGTGAGGAAGACCAAACGATGTCCTGTTTCTTTGCAGAGGATGACCAGCCCCATTTGACTTCAGTATCATTTTCCTACTTCTCACTTGCCTTCCTTGTGAACTTGTAATAAATAGGCCCTTGTATCCTGCCATATGATGTCTCAGTTCCTACCCGGTGACAGAGCCATCTGGCCATGCACATACCTCTAAACCTCATTCCCCATAATTCCTCATCTCCATTCCAAGATGTCACGCTTATGCCCAGTATATTCTTTTAGCTTTTGTTCATTTCATTTCATTTTGGGATGTTCTTGCCTCATTTGACCACCTCAGTCCAACTCCTTCAAAATTTTCCTTTTTTGATTGCATAAATCTTTGTATATTTATTATAACATACAAATACATTATCTCAAGACAATGAATTTGTTTCTTTTTAAGAAAGAAATTCAGAAAGATCAGTAACATTTACACACAGCATAATGTTGCTGAATACTCAAAAAATATCCATAGATACAAAGGTCATTCTACAATTAGATGATGCTCTTAGCAAGTTATTAAGTGTCCTCCATTAGAATTTTAAAACACAGGCTTAAATACTCATGTCTTTTTTTAAAGACATTATGGTATTCTGAAATCGTGGGAGGACCCCATTCATAATGCCATTCTCAAACCCAGCCCTGTTTAATTATTAATTAATTATTAATATGAAACTTATGTTTAGATTATTAATAATTATTAATTATTAATGTCTCGTATCACCTAACAATTCTCTTAAGCACCTCCTACTGAAAGCTGGGTATCCTAAGATGACTAAAACATTGTCTCATTCTCAAGAAGACCCAGGAAAAGCCACTTGAACAGGAGAGTGAATGAAAATGGAACTTTTTGCTTAGATAGACATCATATTGGCAGTCATTAATTAACAATAACAGCAACAACGTTTTTTATTCTACACAGTGTTTGAAAAATTTTTCACAAATTCTGAAATTTGGCTTCTCCAAATTTGGACCAGTATTCTAAAGATAAATCTCTGTCAAATTTTTGTTGTTGTTGTTGTTGTTTTATCATTATGATCAGCTTTTTTCCTTTTTTGTGAAAAATAACGTTTGTACAAAAAAGCAATGAATTTCAAAGTGCATCACAACAGGTCGTTGTAGAACAGATTTCAGACCAACTCCTTCAAAATTTAACCGAAGTCCCACGTCTTCCACTCGAGGCCACTCCTGGCTATGGAAGGCATTCGTGTTCCTGGAAACTTTTAAGTTATATGACTATTCTGCCACGTAGAACACATTAATTACACCTTCTGCACAGTTCTCACTGAATGGAGGATACACGTCTTCTAAACCTTGAATGTGGGGTTAAGGTCCGAAGGGCAGTCTTTGAGGAGATGTGATGGTTTTCCAGCTGGGGAAAGGTAAACCTGGTGATAGTAGAGGACATAGCAGGCCATGCTTGGTGAACAAATGAAAGTAGTCTCCCCTACTGACCTTGCATTTCCCAAGACTTTGAAACAATTGAGCAATTTTAAATCAGCGTGTGTGGTTGGGGCAGGGTATGTGTGTATATGTTGGGGGAGTTGTGTGCGTGCCTGGGTGGAAGGGACTTAGGGAGGGAAGATGGGTGGGAGTTTAACGATTGGGAGATGTGTACAGCTTGGTTTGTTTAAGGCAATGCCCTGTTCCTGCCCTCTCCTTCCCCCTCCCCAGCACACACCTTCCCTTTCTGTAATATGCCTCTTTGGCCTGCTTCGTCCATCTGAACTTCCACTGCCTGTCTTTTAGGTAAATCCCACATCCCAGTGTACCCAGGCCTTGTTGAAGATGATCTACTGCTCCCACTGCCGGGGTCTGGTGAGTGTGAAGCCATGTTACAACTACTGCTCCAACATCATGAGAGGCTGCTTGGCCAACCAAGGGGACCTTGATTTCGAGTGGAACAATTTCATAGGTGAGCGATTGATGTGTCTGTCTCACTGGATATAAGGAACAAGGATATTGCTAATTGCTAGCTGTGGAATTTCAGTTCATCTTTTGTTGTTTACTGGCACCTTAACTGTGCTCGGAGTTCATAGCATTCTACAGGTATACGTCCCCTTGAACTCAGGGAGACATTTCTTAAGATGTTAGACACAACGACTACCAAGTTTTAACAGTGAGAAAATACATTTTTTAAAAATATGTATTTTTATTGAGATATCTTCACACACCATTCAGGCCATCCAAAGTAGACAATCAGTGGCTCACAGTATCATCACATAGTTGTGTATTCATCACCATTATCATTTTTAGAACATTTGCATCATTCCAGAAAAAGAAATAAAAAGGAAAAAGAAAACACCCATGCAAACCCCATACCCCTTACTCCTCCCTCTCACTGGCCACTAGTATTGCAATGAGAAAATACTTTTTTGATGTTTTCCCCTAAAGGTAAGTTTTAGTTATGCATCATAGGCTTGAAACCATGTAAATGCTATTGTGCAGCCCTCACTGAGCTGTGAGAGTGGCTTTTAGAGTGTTCTGTGGGTTATACTGCAACCCAGTCATCTGCAAACTGGCCAGATACCTGGTTGATATTTGAATCAGGGGAAAATCCGATTGTGGAAATTTGGGGGTTCTTTTCCTCCACAGATTATTGAGCAATACCAGACTGCTCTGGTGAGGGTGGAAGGACTTTTGCCCTGATGATTTTTGAGCCGAGTGTTCCCACGTATACTTTCTACCTAGAAAACCATTACTGGGGCCCAGGCAGCAATTTACGAGAAGTGGGCCCTTTATGAGAGGATTAATTATGATTTGTGGAGAAGGCCCCTATTTAAAAAGGCAGCCATCAATCCCTACTAAGTGCATATATTAGTCCTGAGCATCAGTGGCTGCTGTGGAAGTCCCTCACGCTGTGTGTCATGGAATGGCATACATATAATAAGAATTTACAAAGACAAGCCCCCCCCCCCCCACTTTGCAGAATTTGCGTATCTTTATAAGCACCTATTTTTCACTTATTTGCCCAAATCATGGGAACATGCATGCAATTTGCTGGCTTGTTTTTCTTTTTTGGGGGCGGGCAAGGGTTGGGAAATGCTTTTTAGTCAGCATGAGAGCTAATTACTATATTAACTCTGTTTGAACATGCATCAATAAATTGGCTCCAACTGATTCTTGAGAACACTGCTGCAAGAAAAAAATATATAAAAGGATGTGAATATTAAGCACTTCGGCACAATTGTAGCCTAAGTAGCTCAAAGCTAGAAGACCTGAAAAAAATCTTTACACACAGAAAAAGCAGAATCCCATGAAAGGAAAGGCATAACAAGAATAGACACACACACAAATGGCATATCTTGCCCAGATTGAAGCCGCAGGAGAAATTGTGGCTTCATAAATATTTCCCATGGAAGTGAGAGCTCATGGCATTTCCTGAACTAAAGTAGTTGTTTATTCTCTCTCTCTTTTTTTAATTCTCACTCTCATTGCCACATCAAAATGTCAAGTTTGCAATTCACTTTTACTCATTTCATTTTTAAAATAACTTGGTTACCCTTTTTCACTTTCCCCTATAAAGCCCTGCTTCTCTAGGCAAAGGAAAATAATTTGCCATATGGTGTAAAAACTTGTAGGTTGCAGGGATCCAGTTTTACTAGTCTGTACAGATACATCGGAAGGGCAGAGAGACATGTCCTTTATATTTCTATTAGCCAAACGGATCCAGCTGAAAGTACACTAATGTCTTCACCTCCTTGTAATAGAATACAAATTCTTCTCCATCTTTTTCCAAGAGTTTGCAATTTCATCTCAAATCAAATCCACACTCTCACTTGCACAATTGATATTTTTAATGCACGGATGACTTACTTGCTGTCATTGTTCTTGTGTGTTTTAAAAAATTATATTCGTTGAAGAAACACAATTATACCCAATTGGAAATTGATAGGATTTCTGCATTGACTTTCCTGAGTTATTTCAAATGAAATTTGGCACGTTGAAGGGTGGGGATGAGGTAAATAATTGTATCTAAATTTCATTTTTAACCTAATGGGTAGTCTTTATTTTTAATAAGTCAATGTAAAAGACCAGGAGTAATAGATGTTGTTAATCTCCAGTTCATTTTCCTGAATTTGTCACAAGGGTCTAATTAATCTGCTCTGAAGTTGTAGAGTTCCGTCCCAATTTATATGCCATGGCTATGTATTTTTTTTTTCCTTTGCAAGGATTTTTTTTTCTTCCCTTTTAAATGACAGCAGTTAATGAATGGTCAAGGGCTTTCCCCCCCCTTTTTTAAGATCAGATCTTGGGGTTAAGTTGGGAAACTGCCTTTTGTTCTTCCAGTCAGGTCAGGAAGGCTGAAGATGTGGGTTTCTGATTATTGGCAGCACAATGCAAAAGGAATCTCTTTCCCTAGTGAGAAGGGGATGCTTTGTTGCTGGGGGCTGGCAGGGGGTGGGGGGTACCCAATGCTGGTATCCGAGCACTGAAATAATGCAGTTGGACTAGACCCTTTAAGAGACTCAGGATGGGTTTTTCAAATCGGCTTTCATGCTGCTATAGCCTCCTTCTTTTTCTAATTAAAAAAAATGTTTTTATTAGAGAAGTTGTGGGTTTACAGAACAATCATGCATAAAATATGGGATTTCCATGCACCACCCCAACACTTGCATTTGAGGAAAATTTGTTGTAATTGATGATAGCATTTTTTTTTTCAGAGCCAAACAAAGATTCACATTCCTGTTGGGAATCTTGTATTTTGTCAGTTTTTAAAAATTTATTTTTTAAAATTTATTTATGTAATTGACAAACCAAAACAACATACAAACATGAACATTGTTAACATACAAACATTCCATACATGGTGTACAATCAGTGGCTCACAGTATCATCACATAGTAGTATATTCATCGCCATGATCATTTTTTAGAACATTTGCATCACTCCACAAAAAAATAAAAAGAAAAAAGAAAAAACTCACACATACCATACCCATTACCCTTCCCTCTCATTGACCACTAGTATGTCCATTTACCCAGTATATTTTAACCTTTGTTCCCCCTATTTTGTTCTATGTCCCTTACCACTCTCTTTCATCGGTCACTAGTATTTCAGCCTACTCAATTTGTTTTAACACTTGTTGCCTCTATTATTTATTTATTTTTATCCCTATTTTTTTACTCATCTAGATAAAAGGAGCGTCAGACACAAGGTTTTCACAATCACAGAGTCACATTGTGAAAGCTGTAGATTACAGCATTTTTAACGTAATTCTATAATTTTTTTAAACAGTAGTTAAATTTGTTACAAATGATGAAAGATTATTTAAGTAGTACTGTTAACTATTGTCCATAGTTTACACAGGGGTATTTTTCCCCCATATTCCCAACTTAGTTTTTTTCTTTTTTTTTCCATGCATATTTTTATTTGCTTACTCATCTGCCCATGTGCTGGCTAAAGTGGGTGTCAGTCACAAGGTTTTTAACAATTACTCGATCACAAGATGAAAGCTATGTAGTTATACACTTATTATCAAAGACCAAAGCTACTGGATTACAGGTCAACAGTTTCAGTTATTTCCTCATGGCTGTTCTAATGCAACTAGAAACTAGAAAGTACTGTCTATATAATGAGTCAGTAGTCATAATCATTTGCTCTTCTCAGTTACACCTCCTCCCTCTCATTTGATCATTCTCTCAATCTTCAGAAATATCTGGGCACCTCTCTTTAACTACATCTGCATTGCCTTCAATTGTGACCCTTTTAGTAAATGTGGAAGCAATGTCAATCTTTATCAAGATGTGTCCAAATAAGTGGCCGGAGGGAAGTACCTGAAACTGTTGAGCTGTGTTCCAGTAACCTTGATTTTTTTAAAAAAGTATTTTCATTGATAAGCCATAAGATATGAACATTTCATATACGGTGTACAGTCAGTCAGTGGCTTACAGTATCATCACATAGTTGTGTATTCATCACCATGATCATTTTTTTCAACATTTGCATCTCTCCATAAAAAAAAATAAAAAAGAGAAAAGAAAAAATTCATATATCCCATACCCCTTACCCCTCCCTCTCATTGACCACTAGTATTTCCATCTACCCAATTTATTTTTAACCTTTGTCCCCCTATTATTTGTTTATTTTTCATCCATATTTAGCCCTGATTCTTGAAGACGATTGTATAATGATAGAGCTTTTACAATGTGACTGTGAAAACCTTGTGTCTAATGCTCCTTTTATCCAGGGCATGGACAGATGAGTAAAAAAAAATATGGATTAAAAATAAATAAATAATAGGGGGAACAAAGGTTAAAATAAATTGGGTAGGTTTAAATGCTAGTGGTGAATGAGAGGGAGGGGTAAGGTGTCTGGTATGTTTGAATTTTTCCTTTTTTCTTTTTATTTCTTTTTCTGGCGTGATGCAGATGTTTTAAAAATGAGCATGGTGATCAATACACAACTATGTGGTGATATTGTGAGCCACTGATTGTATACTTTGGATGGATTGTTATGTGTATGAAGATTTGCCAATAAAAAATACATACATATTTCTTAAAAAGATGTGTCCAAATGGATGAAATACCTCAGACTAGGTTTTGTAAGAGATGAGTTCTATGAAACCTTGAGTTTAAAATAGAAACCCAAATACCTGCTCTGCATCAGTTTCTGGAGAATCATAAATTATGCTCAGGTACAGCTTGTTCTCCATCTGATACTACAGCTGGGTTAACATTATTTTGTCCCCGAGCCAACCTTACGTATGTCGAATGTTGCCACCTGCGTGAAATTAGTCCTGGGATTGCGGGTGGGGACCCGTCCAGCCAATTGCTGGTAAGAAGCAGGGGCCCATTGGATAACCCCACAAGTACAAAGAACTGTGCCCCAGAACAGCCTGCACAAAATGAACATACCAAACCAAACATCTTTGGATTTCTCTTGGGGCCCCTTATCAGGAATAGCTGTCTGCTATCTGGAAGAACCCCGTTGATTGCCAGTGGTGACTTTCCCCCCGGGGGTTTGGACACAGCTTTGGTTCAGGGGCTGCAGGCAAAAGGCGCCTTCACCCGCATTCCTCAGCTACACAACGCACAACGCCATGGCACCGGCCGCAACAAAAGCCTGGCTTCGCTCTTCATTCCCAGGCCCTTGTGTATGGCTGGTCGGCTCAGAGTTTACAAAGACGCCAAACAGCCTGAAGAATTGGGGGTTTATGTTTCCTTTCAGTCTTTCCCAAACACATTAGTGATCTGGCCTTTCTTCACCACTAGGGGAGTAAGTAGTTACAAAACGCACTGCTTCTTTCTCGTTTAAACCTCTGCATCTTGGATGTTGATTATCTGTCCATAATATTTTTATTTGGAGCGAGCAACTTCTTCTCAGCCACGAAGGAATGTGCTTTCTGTACGTGGCAGCCCTGATGCTTTGACAATGATGAACACATTTAAGTTGTGCTCCACTTGTTTACAAAAGTCTCCTTTTGCTAGCACATCAAAAGCATTTTTTTTTCCCTCCCCTCCAGTACAATGGTATATTCATGCTGGCAGCCTTTACTTAGAGGTTTGAAGCGTCACTTTATTGGCGCTTACCACAATGCAACTGGAAACTTCATTTGGTATTACTTTTTTTTTTTAAATAGCATTTCACGGAAATCTATTTGTGGTTTGTGACATCGGAATTGTAGTTCAGAGAAATGACCCCATGCTTTAAAATGTTGTATTGCATTTGTTCTAGGTCAAAGGTGAAAGGTTGATGACCAAATTTAGTTGCATTGATATGTTGATGCTTAACTCCTTTCCACTAGGAAGTTTAGGTAGAAGTTCTGCTATGGGCTGTACCAGTATCGAATAGAAACTAGCCCTTCTTTCTAGTAGCTGTCCCTGGAGTACCTGAAGGCCATGGTTAATGTAGGTCTATCTCTACCTTTTCTTGCTGTGCATTAGGCCTTGGTGTGAAAGGGGAAAGAACAAGTTTAAAAGTTCCCTGTTTGTCTTTAATGAAACGTCTCTTTCCTTCATTGGGTATTACACCTCCGAGTTCCTCTTATTTTGCACAATAGATGTCAGGCAAAAAACAAAACCTCATAGCCCTTATAAAATGACATGACAGGAAACAAGTGCAGAATACTTTGTTTAAGGGATTCAGTTTTTACCGAGAAATGGTAGACTTCTTCCAAAGTCTAAAAGGGTTTTGCAGAGTAATTGGTGAAGATACACACTGAGAGTATATGATTTTTGAGTACCATATACAATGTTTGTGTGCTGGGTTTTGTGTTGTCTTTTAATTCACGTTGAAAATGGGTGGGGTAAGCCATGTTTTTCTCTTTAAAATGGATTGAGGCCCTTACATTTGCAATAGGAAATTTATCTTAATAAAAAAAATTGCATTATTCAAAATTTCATTGTTTGCAATCATTAGCATCCCTAGGAACACTTTCATTTGTATTTTCCTATTGTGCACTCAAGCATCTGAAAGGGTTTCATTAAAAAAATGAAAGAAAAGAATCTGGCATGGCCAGATTTTAGCTTGATTTATGGTTTTGACGCTCGTAAATGGAACCTGAAACGAAAAAAATCCTGGGAAGTCTCTTGGGAGAACTGGCATGCTATTCTACCTGTAGCCTTAATTTATCTGGCCATTTCACACTTGAGAGCATGATATACCATGACTAAATGCACTTTGATATTATGGAAATAGACGTGCAAACACAAATGTAATTGTGATACATGTCCCAACCACCCCGGAATCAAAGATAGTAAAATAATCAGGCTGATTACCCAAAGTCGGCGCTGATGATTCACTTTCTCTGCTGTGTTGCTCTTCCCCAAACCCCACGTTAGATGCGATGTTGATGGTGGCGGAGAGGCTGGAAGGTCCTTTCAACATTGAATCGGTCATGGATCCCATTGATGTGAAGATTTCTGATGCTATCATGAACATGCAGGAGAATAGTGTGCAAGTGTCTCAGAAGGTAGGGACGGGGCGGTGCTATGTGGCTCAGTGGCAGAATTCTTGCCTGCCATGCCGGAGATCTGTGTTCGATTCCTGGTGCCTGCCCATGCAAAAAGTAAAAAACAAACAAAAAACCAAACAACAACAACAACAAAAAAACCGTAAGGAGGTCAGGATACTGCAGGGCTCGTGGTGTGGTTTCCCCAAAATGACCATGCTTATTCCACGGCAGGTTTTCCAGGGCTGTGGGCCCCCCAAGCCCCTCCCAGCTGGCCGAATTTCCCGTTCCGTCTCGGAAAGCACCTTCAGCACTCGCTTCAGACCATATCACCCCGAGGAACGCCCCACGACAGCGGCTGGCACCAGTTTGGACCGACTGGTGAGCACTTTGGCAAGGATGGCTGGGTTTAATGGGAAAGAACCGAAAACATTTGCTCAAAATGAATTTTTTGTTGGCAGGCTTACAAGTTTGGGGGTTTCAGGTGGAACTTTTCAAGCATGTAGTATGCTGGCTTATGTCGCCAGATCTGCCCCCTCTCATTTTCGAGCTTAGAAAGTTCATGCCCTGAGTTTTTATCTCAGAACTTCTCTTTGCTGTGAACCTATGTTTGCTGAACTTTGACTATATGCCTGTCACTGAGTTAGGCCCTAGGGGGAGGTTCACAGAACTAAGTACCTCAGCAAGGAGGGAATAACAGACATCCCAGCTTACTAGCGTCAGTCCGTGTATAGTAAATGCTAGAATGGGAGAAGAGTAGGAGAATAAAATGGAAATTGCTTTATTTACTGTAACATAGTGCAAAAATGTAAGGGAGTATTGCCAAAAATGGTAATAAAGTGGTAGGAGGAATCTCAGCGAAGTGAATGTGAGGTGTCTGGGGGTGGAGAACAGCAGCAGGCGGGTTTCATGGAGTAGATAACTCATAAGCTTGACCTGGACTGGAAAGACCTTGCAAGAAGAGACTGTATCTCGTCATCATTTCCAAAGGGCACGGACCCTAGTAGCTAACACCAGAGAGGGAGAATGGACAGTGGGTCTGGGCAACCCCTTCAGAGCTTGCATCCCAACGATTAGCTCACTGGAGTGATTTTGTATTTCTGAGTAGAAAATTGATCTGCTCTTCACCTTCTTGCTAGAGTTGGAAACAAATTGCGCATCCCTCTGGAGCTATTTTAGTAGAGCTGAAAGGACACCTCTGTGGGTGGTTTGTGGTTTGTTTTACAGAGGTCTCTTTCTTCTTAACTAGGTTACTGATGTCAAGGAGAAACTGAAACAGGCCAAGAAGTTCTGGTCCTCCCTTCCTAGCAACGTTTGCAATGATGAGAGGATGGCTGCGGGAAATGGCAATGAGGAGGAGTGCTGGAATGGAAGAGGCAAAAGCAGGTTAGCCTCTGTTTGAGTGGATTGGCGTTCTCTCCCTAAATGCCTGATGACCTCCAGAGAGGCTTCTCTCAATTGTCAGTGGGAGCATAGTGAAGTAATCATCCTGAAGTGGCAGCAACCCGGAAGGCTTCCAGGTGTTCCTGGGAATGGACTCTGTCATACATGTGTTGGGAAAGGCACCCAGTTGCCTAGGAATAATATTGGGGCAGAAGTCCTTGACAGTGTTTATATCCTGATATCAGGGCTACAACCAGGGGTCAAGCTGTTTCAATAGCAGCATTCATTTTTTGGTTTTTCTTTGTAAATTTTTTTTATTTCCCCAGGAGATGTCCTAGGACCTTGAAACTTTGAATTTAACTTAATTCAAGTTTTTTAAAATGATGAAATACAGCATATATACCAAAAAGCAATAAATTTCCAAGTACATTGTAACAAGTAGTTACAGAACAGATTTCAGAGTTTGGTATGGGTTACAGTTTCACAATTTCAGGTTGTTCCAAGACACCGGAGAACTAAAAAGAAAAATCAGTATAATGATTCTGTACTAATACTCATTTGTTAAATCCTAAATGGTGGCATTATTTAAAAAATATTTCGTACCTCTGGTCGTTTGTCTGATGGGCTGGCCTCATAAAGCTTTATAAAAGGGGGGTGGCTTTCAAAAGGGTCACAGTCAAAGTGGAGAAACAAATGTACACCTAGGAAAAGGAGAAATTTTGAGTGGTTCATTAGTTGCTGAAGAACTTGCAGGAACTTGTGCCCAATGGAAATGCTAGGATCTAGGCAGGAATCTTTAATGACCCTCTCTAACCTTTTGCTTTACTGATCATTTTAATGGGGTTCCATTTCGCATTTCAGGTACCTGTTTGCAGTGACGGGAAATGGATTAGCCAACCAAGGCAATAACCCAGAGGTCCAGGTCGACACCACCAAACCAGACATACTGATCCTTCGTCAAATCATGGCCCTTCGAGTTATGACCAGTAAAATGAAGAACGCTTACAATGGGAATGACGTGGATTTCATCGATATCAGTAAGTGTTTGTGGTTTGACGTTGCAAATCATTATTATATGCCTTGATGACAACAAGCAAAACGAAATCAATTCCTATTTTTTTGGGGGGGGGGTGGAAGGTGGGGTGCCATGGTTTGGGAATTGAACCCGTGTCTCCTGCATGGAAGGTGTGCATTCTACCGTGGAATCCTTTTTTGTTTGTTTTTTAAATAGGTGATGAAAGCAGTGGAGAAGGAAGTGGAAGCGGCTGCGAGTATCAGCAGTGCCCTTCGTTGTTCGAGTACAATGCAACTGACCACACTGGGAGTGCCAGTGACAAAAAAGCAGCTGATGGCGCTGGTGCCCATCTTGGGGTACAGCCCTACCTCCTTGCGGTCACCTGCATCTTGTTCCTGGTTATGCAGAGAGAGTGGAGATAATTTTCAAAGTTGGAGGGGGAAAAAAATGTTCATCACAATGTTAAAAGGCACCGGTTATCACTTTTGTACCATCCTTAGTGACTTTGCTTTTTAAATGAATGGACAACGATGTACAGTTTTTACTATGTGGCCACTGGTTTAAAAAATGCTGACTCTGTTTTGTTTTGGTTTGGTTTTTTTTTTTCCGTTCAGTTTTGGGAGAAAGAAGGGATTCATACATTACATTGACTCTTTGCCCCCCACCCCCCCACCCCAGAATCATGTTAAACGTGGCTAACATTGTAGGTACAGAACTGTAGTTAGTTGTGCATTTGTGATTTTATCACCCTATTGTTTCTTTGTTTCTTTGTTGTTTCATTTTGTTTGTGGGTTTTTTTTTTCCAGTTATGATCTCACCTTGTTTCTTACAAGAAAACCAGGGTCCTTTCTTGGCATGCAACATGTACGTATTTCTGAAATATTAAATAGCTGTACAGAAGCAGGTAGTATTTATCATGTTATCTTATTAAAAGAAAAAGCCCAACGAGCAGTAAAATTGCCATTTATCCCTGCTATTTTAGTTGCCTTATTGGGAGAGAAGTGGAGGTGATTTTGTTTTTTATTTTTATTATTAAGTGAGGACAGAATGTGAAGGCACAAGCAGGCTTCTGAGCCACTTGCCAGATTGTATTCAAGCATAAGTACAAGAAGAAGGTGATAATACTTCATTCACAGCTGGTGATTGGAAGAGACTGCAGACTACCCATTTTGGTTGAGTTCAATTGGCGTAAGTTAAGATCATTTCTTCAACTTGCTTATACTTACAGTATAACCCATTTAGGAAGATTCTTGATACAGTCTCCCTTGAAAAATATAAGGCAATCAAGATGTCACAGTTTTTCGCACATTCACACTTAGTTTGGGGGTGTTTTTTTTTGTTTTGTTTTGTTTTGTTTTTAACGGGCAAGTTTAGCAAGCCACTGTGTGCTGGTCTCATGTCCACATTGACCCAGAAATAAGTAACCAACAGTGTCATTTGATCCTCCTAGTTACAGTGGTCCAGATCTCAAATCCAGCCAATATACCGGGAGCTGTCTGGGGGCTAGCCAAGAGTTGGGGCTCAGGGAATAGCTTTCAACAAGCATGAGCGAAGCTTTTGTCTGCGCATGTGTCATTTGCATTTGTTTTGGGATCCCAGTTGTTTTTAATTTTTTATTAACAAGCTGTCTTTGAGTTTTTTCCTTGCCCAACCACCATAGATCATAAAGGCAAAGGACTCGTAGTGATTCACAGGTGTGTGCTCCCTTATCGATAAAGCCAAGGAGCTCGCTTGGGGGAAGATCTGGGTATCCAGATTTTTCCTGTGTTGCTTTCACTTTAGTTTATTTTTGCTTTGGCAGGGGTGTGTGGGGAAGTGGGATGGGGGTTAGGTAGAGCTGAGATGGCATTTTAATGGCGATACTTTGCCATGTGGGTGAACTGACAAAGGCCCTATCTGTTGTCCCAGGGCAAAGATTAAAAGCTGCTTTGGCCCCTGTGGAACACTTTCCTTGTCCCCATACTAAATGACAGCTCATAAAATTATGCGGATGTAACACATCATTTTAAAATGAGTCACCAAAAATCTTCAGAAAAGACTAAAATTCTGCAAGTCTCTTCCTGCTTTAGAAAGCCATTGAGATCCCAACAATTCTACAGAAGGGAAAACCCACAGAGAGGTTGTGTTTGTTACTGTTCGATCTTCAGTTGTAAGAGGAATTCTCTATTTTTATATTGAAGCATAATTACTTGATAGCTCAGGGTCTACATTTCATTCAACTTTTTACACCAAATTCTGCAGAATGGTCAAAATGGAATATGGGGGGCTGTTGTAAACAGAGGCTTAATTTTATTAGAAGTAGCCAGTTATTTATTAAAGCATGATGTTAATAAAATAGGCATATTCTGGCTGGTGTGTACTGAGTGTGGTTTTTTAAAATAATAAATCACAGAAAACATAAAATTGAAAAGGCGCTCCATTTATGTATGAAGAAAAATGGATTGTAAATAGCTAAGCTGCCTTGTGAGAACTTGGAAAATGTGCTGATACTTAGTCACTACCTCAGTTGTAAGGAATTTCCTTTTTAGCTTAGACTGCTATTACTTTTACTGGGTAGAAATGAATCTGGTCTCCAAAATGTGGCTCAAGGAGTGATCCCCATAGACCTTGTTAGATTGTTTTTAATTTAAAACCTTGAACTCTGCCCAGCTGGTTTCTTTCAGTCAGGTTCTCTAAACCAATAACATTTTCCGAATTAAATATTCTTGAAGGTTCTTTGGGACGCTTACTGATTTGTTTTCTTTCTTGGCATTTTTTTCCCAGTTACCCTTTTATTATTTAAATTGTCTCTTGCTTTTGAACTTGAACTATGAAATAAACAAATCATAGGTTTTTCCATTCAGGTCTGACTGGATAACTCTTGGCTTCTAACCAGCTGGCAGCTCCCCCATCCCCCCCGAAAAAAAGAAAGAATAAAGGCTAGTTGAATACGTTAAAAACCTTAAGAGTTCAGAGTGTGAGGTAAAATAAAAGCCTTGTTAGGGGAAGACCTGACATTTCCAAGCTCTCGGTTAATAGTTTATGAAGCGTTTTTGTTTTAGAAAGTCATTTGTAAATATTTTTTCAAAAACCTCACCCACTCTATACTTTTCTTAAAGTACATTTTACGACGCTTGGATTTATATTTCATTTCAAAAATAGTAATTAGCACCTATTATTTTGCTGAAAGAAAAAGAGAAAAGAATTGACCTGCATTTTAAAAATTATTTATTTTTATTGATATATATTCACATACTATGAAATTATCCAAAGCATACAATCAATGGTTCACAATATCATCATATAGCTGTGCATTTATCATCATCATCGACTTTTTTTCTTTTTTGTGAAAAATAACATATACAAAAAAGCAATACATTTTAAAGCACACCACAACAATTAGTTGTAGAACAGATTTCAGAGTTTGGTATGGGTTACAATTCCACAATTTTAGGTTTTCACTTCTAACTGCTCTAAGATAATGGGAACTAAAAGAAATATCAATTTAATGATTCAATAATCATATTCATTTGTTAAATTCTACCTTTTCTGTATAACTCCACCATCACCTTTGATCTTTCTGTCCCAGTCTTTAGGGGTGTTTGGGCTATGGCCATTCTAACTTTTTCATGTTGGAAGGGGCTGCCGATAATATGGGGTAGGGAGATGTCACCAGCTGATGTTCTGGAGAGGCTGGGCCCTCCAGGTTTCAGAAATTCTCTGGTCCGGGGACCCATCTGGAGGCTGTAGGTTTCTGGAAAGTTACCCTAGTGCATGGAACCTTTGTAGAATCATATATAACACAGTAAGTGTTCTTTAGGATTGGCAGGAATGGTTTGGTTGGGGTTTGACTTTCATTTTTAAACTTTATTATTAAATGCTAGTAACCTAAATGCATATAGGTTAAACCTAAACATAACTTAAATGCATATAACAGTTTATATGAAGTAAAATTGTGAATTTAGAACCAAAACCACAATAAGGATGGATAGTGCTACATGAAATTCTACTTCACATTTTCTGTAGGCCAGAAGGCTTAAATCACAGACTCTGTCTATCAGAGACAAATGCTATATTCTATGTGTTTCTCTAATTTTTTATTTTTGTTTTGTTTTGTTTTGTTTTGTTTTGCATGGGCTGGCACCAGGAATCGAACCCGGGTCTCCGGCATGGCAGGTGAAAACTCAGCCTGCTGAGCCACCGTGGCCCACCCTCTAATTTGATTTTTAATTAGGTAATATGTTGACATTATTTTAAAATCAAAGCATATTACAAAACATGTAAAACCAAAACGTCTAAAGTGAAACTTTCCCTCCCATTCCTGCACCAATCTGCCTAATTAACCCCACGTCCAAGGTGGGGTATTGTTTCTCGTTAATACTAATGTCATATGTTGTTGTGCTTCTTTTTTACTTTGTGCTCTTTTTTTATTAGAGAAGTTGTAGTTTTACAGAAAAATCATGCAAAAAATACAGTGTTCCCATTTATTTCCCTATTATTAACAACTTACATTAGTGTGGTGCATTTGTTACAGTTCATGAAAGAACATTTTTATAATTATGGTGTTAACAATAGTCCATCATTTACAATAGGAGTCACTGTTTGTGTTGTTAAGTCCTGTATTTTTTATTTTTAAATTTTTATTGCAGAAACGTGTACAACCTGGAATTTCTTCCTTTAATCGTATTCAAATAGAGAATTCTGCTGTTAATCACATTTACAATGCTGCACTACCATCACCACTATCCTTTACCAAATTTTTTCTATCAACCCAAATAGAAATCTGTACAATTTGAGCATTAACTCCACATTCCTTACCCCTATCCCAGCTTCAGGTAATCTGTATTCTAGCTTTCGACTCTATAAATTTGCTAATTCTAATTATTTCATACCAGTGAGCTCACGATATTTTTCGTTTGGGGTCTGGCTCATTTGATTTAGCATGAAGTCTTCAAGGTTCATCCATGTTGTCACATGTATCAGAACTCCATTCTTTTTTAGAACAAAATAATATCCCATTGTGTATATATACGCCATTTGGTTATCCGTTCAGTTGATGGACACTTGGGTTGTTTTCATCTTTTGACAATTGAGAATAATGCCTTTATGAACATTGGTGTGCAAATAATAGTTCATATCCCTTCTCTCAGCTCCCTTAGATATATACCCAGATGTGGGATTACCTAGTCATATGGTAATAGTATACTTAACTTTCTGAGGAGCCACCAGACGTGTCCTCCACAGCAGCTGTTCCAGTTCCCACTAGCAATGAATGAGTGTTCCTATTTCTCCTCATCTTTCAACACTTGGAATTTTCCATATTTTTTAAACTAGTAGCTAGTCTTTTGGATGTGAAATGGTATCTTATTGTGGTTGTAATTTACATTTCCTTAATAGCCTAATAGCTAGTGATGCTGAGGACTTCTTCATGTGCTTTTTGATCATTTGTATATTTTCTTGGGAGAAATGTCCATTCAAGTCTTTTGCCCATTTTCTGAATGTATTGTTTATTTTAGGGTTTCTTTATATTTTCTGGATATTAAACCCTTATCAGTTATGTGCTTTCCAAATATTTTCTCCCATTAAGTAAGTTATCATTTCAATTTCATGATAAAGTCCTTTATGCACAAAAGTTTTCAATTTTGAGGAGGTTCCATTTATCTGTTTTTTCTTTTGCTGCTTGTGCTGTAGGTGTGCCATCTTAAGAAACTATTGCCTAACACAGGGTCCTCCTGAAAATGTTTCCCTATGTTGTATCTAGGAGTTTTTTTCATTTTGTTTCCTATATTTAGTTCTCGATCCATTTTTAATTGATTTTTTGTATATTGTGTGAGGTAGGGGTCCATGTTATTTTGCATATGGACATCCAGTTTTCCCAGCATCATTTGTTGAAGAGACTATTCTTTCTCAATATTGCTGAACTCTCAATTTTATTTTGTTGATGTATATTTCTTTCTTTGTGTCGGTACCATGCTGTTTGGATTGCTGTGGCTTTGTCATAGGTTTTTAAGATATGGAAGTGTGAGTCCTTCAACTTCATTCTTCTTTTCAAGATGGCTTTTTACCTATTCATAGCCCCTTACTCTTCCATTTACATTTGGAAATTGGCTTGGAATTTTGATTGGGATTGCATTGAATCTATATAGCTTTGGGTAGAATTGACATCTTAACAGTACTTTGTCTTCTAATCCATGAACGTAGATTATGCTTCTGTTTATTTAGTTCTTCTTTGACTTCTTTTAGCAATGTTTTGTAGATGGCTGCGTACAAATCCTTTACATCCTTGGTTGGATTTATTCCTAGATGTTTTCTTCTTTTTGTTGTTATTGTGAATGGAATTTTTTTCTTGATTGCCCCCTCAGATTTTCATTACTAGCGTATAGAAACACTATGGATTTTGGGGGGAGGTTGATCTTGTACCCTGCTTCTTTGCTGAATTTTTTCATTGGCTTGAAGAGCTTTGTTGTAGATTTTTCAGGATTTTCTGTATATAGGATCACATTGTCTGCAAAGAGGAAAAGTTTCATTTCTTCCCTTCCAATTTGGATGCGTTGGTGTTGTACTTCTAGAGTCCCCGAGTGTGTAATCAGACACTCTTTGGGTGTTAAGGTTCATTTTTGGTAGTGTGTATTTATAGTATTTATTACCAGTGAAGAAGAGACAGGCCAAAGCAAGTGGGAAGAACCTCTTAGGACACAGCACATAGTACCCGTGTTAATACCTAGGCATGACTCCAAGAAGTGCTCTGACTTGGAATTCCCTCATATTCTGTTAAAGTACTGTTCATGCTTTCTCAAGCCAAGATCCCTTAAAGCAGTATCAATGGGCACACAAGATGAAAGTGAGAGACTATTGGTAAAATGTGTAAGTAGATATTCTTGGTTACTGCATGAATTACCTGTCCAATGGCCAGAGAGGCATTAGTAAATGAAGTTCACTTTTCACATAAAGGTGAATTCATACGGATCCATGTCTGAAAAGACTTCTAGTTTCACATTAATCAGTAAAATCTATAGAAATCTATTTCTCAGCATGTATCTACCTGTGGAATTCAATGCAAATTTTACTCTCTACTTTTAAAGACATGTTGGGAATTCTGAACAAAAGCAGAAGGTTATTGGGGAGAGAAAGATCTTCATGCACTTGTCCTACCAGGTAAAAGCTGATGAGAGATGACCGGTGTGGTTAAAGAGTAAAGACAAAGGTACATGTGTGATGAATCAAGAGGCTTTTTAAAGGCATTTTATGGACTTGATTTCTGATCTTTGGGGGAACAGTGTTTTGAGACAACTTCCTTGCCACTCCATGGTATTAGGTTTCTTACATGCCAAGATTTAAAGACCTGAAAGAACTGTGTGTGTGTGGACACATACACACACACACACACACACATACAATATATATACATAAACTTGCACATATACGTCCACATACAATTATTTATTCCTATATTTTCAAACATCATCCCAGATAATCCTTACCCTCTTACTTCTGGCTGTCTTCCCCCTTTTGTCACTGGTTTATACTGGAGGAATGCAGATTAATTTTAACAGTAGCCTAAGGGGAATCATAATTAGGAAAGTAAGAGTCCTGCCAAGAGAAAAAAAGAAATACAAACCTATAAAATGCATTCCAGAACCCAAATAGAATTGCTTAGATTACCGGCCCTGGAATTAGCTTTTCCACATTGCCATAGATAAGCCTGAGTTCACTATAACTCCATGATCTTGCTGGCTCATTGCACGGGACACTTGGTGCTAACTTGGCCACAGGATCATGAACAGTGTGATCTTCTACCCGTTGGTGGATCCCTTGGCTCGTCCCTTCCATGCATTAGGACCTGGAACCTCTTTCATTGCATTTGTCTCCTTGCTCCCCTCTCTCTTTAAAAATGTAATAAAATTATGTTTTATTCTTGTATTTCCATTCTGAGTACTTTGCAACTAGCTCTGGCAGTGGGAACTAACAGACATTTGGGCATACTTACTGTAAAAAGGAAAAAAGAAACTAATTATTTGCTGTTTATTCACCTGTAATATCCTGACTGAGAGGCAAAGTAGGAAGAAGCTGTGTGCCTGGCACTAAGGCTAGGCCACATCAATTATCTCACAGTCCTGCAGTGTAGAACCTGCTTCATTTTGCAGATGAATAAAAGGACTCGAAGTTTGGTAATGTCCAAGGTGACACGCAGATAAGAAATGGAAGTAGATTTGGAACATGTTGTTCTGCCTCAGAGCTTATTCAAATGCTAGTTTTACTTCAGTCCCCCCTTTCCATTATTCCACCTTGTCTGAAATCCTCTGGAAGAGACCAGACTTGTCCATCTTGCCAATGTAGAACTGTACGGGTGTTGAGGGGCCAGGTTTATAATCCATGGAAGGCACTGGTTGACTTATTCGACAAGTGCAGGTGATGAAGTGAGGAGGTACCTGGAGAAAAATCTTGATGATAACATTTCCTAGCCTCACACTGTGGCTCCTTTGCTACTTGACCTGCAAAGTGGGAAGCGCTCAGATGATAACATTGCATGGGGACTCTCAATGTCCTAAGGCATATTAGATTCTTAGGACTGCCATAACAAATTACCACAAACTGGGTGGCTTAAAACAACAGTAATTTATTATCTGATGCTACTAGATGCCAGGAGTCTGAAATCAAGTTATCCACAGGGCTATGCTCTAGGGGAGATCCTGTTCTTTGCCTCTCCCAACTTCTGTTGGTTCTAGTCATTCCTTGGCTTGTGTTTGCTTACTCCAATCTCTGTCTTCATCTTCACATGGTTGCCTTTCCATCTGTTTCTTATAAGGACACTTGTCATTGAATTTAAGGCCCTCCCAGGTAAACCAGGATGATCTGAAGATCCTTAAATTGATTACATCTGCAAAGACCCTTTGGCCAGATAAAGTCACATTGGTGGGTTCCAGGCGTTTGGAGGTGGACATATCCATGATGCACTATAGCCCACTGCAGACACCATATGGCATCTTTGTGCCAGTTCTGGAGGAACCAATCTCTAGAGGGCCCTTGGGATATTAAATGATATCAAGTGATATTCCCTCCCTCTCCAGGACAGCCTCAAATGACCTTGTCTGAAAGGGCTTTCAAGGTCCCTGGGCAGCCACAGTGCTGGGAAAGGTCAACTTGCTGGACATGTAAGCAAACAGTCTGGTGAGAAAAACTCCATAAGTTTACGTTCGGAAAATTCATACCTATTTAGTCAGCTGGCACTCTGTGGGAAGGTAAATACATCTTGAGATAATTGGGACTCAGTGAATATAATCTAGGTTTCTCAAAAGGCTCTCAACAAGACAACCTTCAAAGCTATAGCTGGGTGAGAAATTGAAAAACAACAGGGATAAACTGGCACTGCCTCTAGATAAGGAGTTTAACAATAGGTTATTCCTGCTGGACTGGTCTTAGTGCCCATTAGAAAAGACAACATCTAAAGACAAAATCTGTGCTTTAGGGAGAAGATATATATATTTTTTCACTTACATTTCCCACCCTGAGAAAGAACCTGGGAATTTTTGTTAGTTCTATCCTGAATACATGTCCCAGCATGTCTATCAGACAGTATGTGGGAAGCAAATTCAGAAAGGTCCTGATCTAGAAGACTGGTCTTTGTTAGACCTCAACCTTGATACAAGGTCAAAAGATGAGCAGCTAAGCAGCAGGGATGGGGTTGGGGAGCTCTGCCTCCAAATGAAAGACAAGGGTTTCTTCAGCAGTCTGCAAAGAAAGAAGCTGAAAGTTTCCAAGGTGTGGTAGATTGAATTATATACCTCAAGAAAGGACATACTCTTCATCATAAGCATATCAACCCCCCGAGAGCCAGGAAAGGCAATTCGGGTGGGCAGGATCCAATTCAAATTCTTCAATTGGACGTGACTTGCCTAGAATGTTTAAAGATGACCTAAGTAGGAGATATGGGTTGAATTGGATGGAATTGTCCTTGGGCTTAACAAAGTGTTCAGTACTGTACTGGGCAACCTGAGAGGATTCAGCCTTCTCAACACCCCATACATTCTAGCCTCCCCCAAAAGATCCTGATGTGAAGCTTTCTGGTGAAGGCAACCTATTTCTATACAAGGGGCACTTTCTGGAAGTCCAGGTTTAGGGTAACAGAGTAAGGCATATGAAAAGTGCTCTTCCCAGGCTCCCAGCCCAATCACACCCTTGGTTCTGGCCAGCTGCATACACGTAATCTTCTCCAAATCATCAAGCATTGCTTCCTGCTTACCCACACAGCCCTTCCCCCAGAGATGTTCGAGAGCTTGGGAGCATTTCAGACCACTCTATTCTGTTCTGTTTTGTCCACTTGGCTCTGGAGAGAATCATAGACCTGAGACCCTCAGGGCCTATGGTTTGCTAGACACCATCCTGCAGGGACCTGGTATCACATGGAGTTGGGAAATTTCTTCAGGCATTAGTCAGCCAGCCGGTGGGATGAGTGGATCAAATACAAATCAGGTCAAGGAGGAACCACCATGATGATGGGGAGATGGGAGGGATAGAGTATCACCACCGTGATGACCTCTTGGGTCATCTAGATCATAGTGTGAAAACCACAAAACTGCTTAATTTTTTGGGGCTTCAGTCTGTTTTTCTCTTAAATGGGGTCAATTCCTGCCCTGTTTATCACGCAGGGTTATGAGTATACAAAGGGAAGATGCACACACCAGTACTTTGGAAGCTGGACCATACCATGGTATTCCAAGGTGTGGTGGATTTGGATATTTGCCCCAAGAAAGGACATAATCTTAGTCCATATTCCTGTGGGGGTGAACTCATCTGTAAAAAGCATCTGAATATGTTATGGTGAGTCAAGCATGCATTCATTTGTGAATAGGGTCTTAGATCCTATTTAGATATGGCCCAACGGAATCAGGGTAGGGGACTTAATCTGTGTTACCGGAGGCCATATGGAAGGAAGGCCAGAGGAACAAGAAGCCAAAAGTCAGCAGAAATCGGAAGAGCAGCACAAGGAAAGTGAGATAGCTATGTGACTAGAGGCAGAGATGCAAGGGAAGGAACCCCAAAGACTGAAGCAAACCAGTGCAGGAATGCACCAGACTCCAGGGAGAAAGCATTGCCTTGTCAATGCCTTGATTTTGGACTTCTAGCCTCTGAAACCATGAGCCAATTATTTAAGCCAACCCATCGTGTGATTTTTGTCACAGAACCAGGAAAATTAAGACACGAGTTAAGGCGTTCCCTTCCAAAGGGGAAGGGCACCAGGAGCTGCTCCATCACATGGCTTTGCCCAGAGTGGTGACTGGGTATCCTACAATGCCCCACTCACCGTGCCCTTGGGTGAGGGATCATGCATTTCCAAAGCCTGGCCACTGAGCACCACCTCCTGCAGTGGGCACATGTGTGCCGGGTTGGAGCCTGGTAGGAAGAAGCTCCAGCTGCAAGCACTCTGAGATGGACCCTGGCCCCAACTGCACTCTTGGCATACTCTCTGAGGATTAAATATTATAAATGTCTAGAATGGAGCTGGCCTCAAAAGGCTGTGTCCCGGTACATCTGCCATTGCCAAGTGATACTAGGAAGGCTTGCATTTATAGAAAATGAGCAGATGGGAGAGTAAACCTTGATTCTTCCTGGTAAGAAAAGATATCTAACAATGTACCCTAGTTTTGGGATTCAAAACAGGAGAAGCTCTAAATGGCCCCTTTACCCTGCCTCTTCACCTTTCTCCATCTCTACTGCACACCTTTTTCTACTCTTTCCCATGAAGGCAACTTGGGGAATAGATTTCCACACTAAGCCTCTTTTCTAGGAGACAGAGGCAAGCAGGACATTCAGGTGAACTCCGCTCGCTTCCTCCACCCCACCCTACCCAACCCTCCTGCCAATTTCCTGCTTAATCCTGGGTTCCTGGGGAGGTTTCATCCCCTCTGTAAATTAACACTCTTCTCTGCTGTTCATAGCAAGCCTGCACCAGCAACTTTGGTTCCAGGATTGACAGGGAAGAGGGAGAAAGCTATCGTGATGGTTAGGTGCTGGTGTTAGCTTGGTCAAGTGATGAAGCCCAGTTGTTTGGTCAGGCAAGCACTGGCCTGACCGTTGCTGCAAGGATATTTTGTGACTGGTTGATAAACTGGAAGGCTGGTGTATTAAATCATCAGTCATTTGATTGCATCTGTGGCTGATTACATCTCTGATCAACTAAGGGGCATCTCCCACAAATGAGATAATCCAATCAGCTGGAGGCTTTTAAGGAAGGAGAGAGACTCTGTCACTGCTTCTTCAGCCAGCGAGCCTCTCCTGTGAAGTTCGTCCAGACCCTTTATCTGAGCTCCCAGCTTCACACTCTTCCATTTTGCACTCTTCCATTCCCATGGTTGTGTGACACAGCTTTATAAATCTCATATTTACAGATATTTCCTGTTGGTTCTATTTCTCTAGAGAACCCTGACTAATACAGCTATGCAGGACTGTTCTGGAGTGTGCAAATCCATCTGTATTTACCCCAAAGAATCCAAAGTGGTCTTGGAATGGCAGTGTTGTACAGGGGTTGTCTGGTGCCAACCAAAGGCCCTCAAGCCCTTTAGGCACTTCTCATGTCTCCTTTTGGACCAACCCTTGGCTTTTTTAGTGTTTTACATGGTCAGGTCTTTGACTGAAATAAATAAAATCCTTTAAGACACATCCTGTAATAACTATGGCTCTTCAATATTGGAAGCTTGCTGAGTCACTTTCTGGAATAATTTAAAGTTGTCTTCATTGTTGAATTCAGTTTTGGAACACCTGAAAGTTTATCAGTTGTACCCAACTGCTTTAGTTTTCCAGAATTGCTATAACAAAATACTATGGGCAAGTTAGTGTAAACAACAGGAATTTATTGTCTGTAGTTTTGAAGAGTAAAAGGCCCAAATTCTGTATGGTTCTGGTGGTGGTTTGCTGGCCATCTGTACCTTAATCTCCACCTCCACCACATGGCTATCTATTTCTTTCTGTCTCCTCTTGTGGCACCTACATCTGTGTCCAAATTTCCTTTGCTTATAAGGACTTCAGTCATATTGGATTAAGGCCCATGCTGATTCAATATTCAATTTGGCCTCATCCTAATAGGATCTTCAAAGACCCTACACCCATAGGACCAGTGGTTAGGACTTGAACATGTCTTGAGGGAGACAAACTTCAATCTCTAATACCAGCTTAGAGAGAAAACACATTCTACAATTTTAACATCTTAAATTGATAATTGCCTTGGGAATTTGCTGAATTTAGTATGGAGCAAAATACACATCCAGTAACTCTATGGCTCATGAGGGCCCTATTTTAGTTTGCTAAGTTCCCAGAATGCAATATACCAGAAATGGGTTGGCTTTTTTTTTTTTTTTAACATGGGCAGGCACCAGGAATTGAACCCAGGTCTCCGGCATGGCAGGCAAAAATTCTGCCACTGAGTCACTACTGCACCACCCTGGGTTGGCTTTTCTTTTTTTTTTTTTTTTTTTTTACATTTTTTTTTATTAATTAAAAAAAGAATTAACAAAACAATTAGAAATCATTCCAATCTACATGTACAATCAGTAATTCTTAATAACATCACATAGTTGCATATTCATCATTTCTTAGTACATTTGCATCGATTTAGAAAAAGAAATAAAAAGACAACAGAATAAGAATTAAAACAATAATAGAAAGAAAAAAAACAAAAAAAACAAAAACAAAAAACCTATACCTCACATGCAGCTTCATTCAGTGTTTTAACATAATTGCATTACAATTGGGTAGTATTGTGCTGTCCATTTCTGAGTTTTTATATCCAGTCCCGTTGTACAGTCTGTATCCCTTCATCTCCAATTATCCCTTCTCTTTTTTTTTTTTTTTAATTAACGGAAAAAAAAGAAATTAACCCAACATTTAGAGATCATACCATTCTACACATGCAATCATTAATTCTTAACATCATCACATAGATGCATGATCATCATTTCTTAGTACATTTGCATTGGTTTAGAAGAACTAGCAACATAACCGAAAAAGATATAGAATGTTAATATAGAGAAAAAAATAAAAGTAATAATAGTAAAATCAAAACAAAACAAAACAAAAACCTATAGCTCAGATGCAGCTTCATTCAGTGTTTTAACATGATTACTTTACAATTAGGTATTATTGTGCTGTCCATTTTTGAGTTTTTGTATCTAGTCCTGTTGCACAGTCTGTATCCCTTCAGCTCCTGGGTTGGCTTTTATAAAGGGGATTTACTAAGTTACAAGTTTACAGTTCTAAGACCTTAAATATGTCCAAAGTAAGGTATCCACCCTCTGAAGAAGGGTCAAATGGCATCTGGGATTTCTCTAACAGCTGGGAAAGCACATAACTGGCATCTGAGGTCCTTACTTATCTTCTCCTGGGCAAAACTCTGGATTCTGTCTTGCTAAGCGTCTCGTGAGAAGGCACATGGCGATGTCTGCCGGTCCTCTGCTCCCAGGTTATGTTGCCTTCAGCTTCTAATTCCAGTGGCCTCCTCTTTCTCTTCTATCTCCAAGCATCTCCAAAAATCTGTGTCTTTGTTGGTTGTTTTAAGGACTCCAAAACTGATCAAGACCCACCTTGAATGAGCGGAGTCAATCGCCATCTGATCTAAAGGTCACACCCACAATTGAGTGTGTCACATTTCCATGGGAACAACCTAATCAAGAGGTCCCACCGTATAATACTGGTTCAGGATTAAAAGAACATGGCAGCTCCCACCATATTGGATTTAGGATGAAAAGAATATGGCTTTTCTGGAGTATATAACAGTTTCAAACTAGTCCAGGCCCTTCTTCACCCATTCCACAAACTTTGATTGAGTATATACCATGTGCCAGGCCTTGTGCTAGGCACTGTGGATACAATAATGAAGGGAAATAGAAGGGGTGTCCCTTCTGGTGAAGCTCACCGCTAATGAGGGGGATAGACAAATAGTCACATCAAGGAAAGTATAATTGTGAAGTGCCATGGGGCTCTCGCAGTATAGAATAATCTAGTTAGAGCCCCAGCAAATTCCTGTACCCTCAGATACCAGTCATGGCAGTAACTAAAGTCTAGGGCAGTGATTCTCAAACTTGAGCAAGCATCAGAATCCCCTGAAAGGCTTGATAAACAGAAGATAGCCAAGCCCCACCCTCAGAGCTTCTGATTCAGTAGGTCCGGGTGCAGTCCTAGAATTTTCATTTCTAACAAGTTCCAGCTGATGCTGCAGGTCCAGGATTACACTTTGAGACTCATTGGCCTAAACAAAATGATCTCGAGCCTGGTTTTTTTTTTTTTTAAATTTTATTAATAAAACCAATCAACATTCTTTTTTCATCACATAGTTTTATATGCATCGTCACAATAATTTCTTAGAACATTTGCATCAATTCAGAAAAAGAAATAAAAAGAAAACAGAAAAAAATTCATACATACCATACCCCTATACCTCCCTTTCATTGATCACTAGCATTTCAATCTACTAAATTTATTTTAACATTTGTTACTTCTATTATTTATTTATTTTTAATCCATATGTTTTATTCATCTGACCATAAGGTAGATAAAAGAAGCATCAGACACAAGGTTTTCACAATCACACAGTCACATTGTGAAAGCTATATCATTATACAATCATCTTCAAGAAACATGGCTACTGGAACACAGCTCTACAAGTTTCAGGCAGTTCCCTCCAGCCTCTCCATTGCATCTTGACTAACAAGGTGATATCTATTTAATGCGTAAGAATAACCTCCAGGATAACCTCTCGACTCTGTTTGGAATCTCTCAGCCATTGACACTTTATTTTGTCTCATTTTTCTCTTCCCCCTTTCGGTCAAGAAGTTTTTCTCAATCCCTTGGTGCTGAGTCCCAGCTCATTCTAGAATTTCGAGCCTGGCTTTTAATGCAGGACCCACAGCACTGCTTGCAGTCAGTCAGGCGTACCTGCAGAGAAATAGTAGGAAGTAAGGAATCAGGTACATCATCCTCGACTGCAATCAATCTGCCACACTGATAGCTGAGGCTTTAGGTGTGTTGCTAAATAGAGTCTAAACTCTGTCCACCATCCCCCAGGATCCAGAGAAAGTGAGGTAAATGTGGAGGGTCAGTGGGGTGGACCCACGAACTGTCTTGTTGTTTGAGGGATCAAGGAATCTCCTCAGCACAATCGTACCGCAAGAGAAGATCAGGTAAAGATTCAGGTATGGAGGTGTTTAAAGACCAGTGTTGGAAGGAGAGGCTCATTCAGAGTATGTCCCTTGTCCATCCTTCCAATAATCTGGTCCAGCCCCATGGATTAAAAGAGTTGTTTCATAAATCTCTGCAAAAATTTGAGAAGGCATGATTGTGTCAAAGCTTCTGGATTCAACATTATTATCAAAGAGCCAGATTCTTTCCCTCTTCCCACTCTCCCAACTTCAACTTGTTGAGTGGCTTCCCTAGTGTTTGCAACCTGTCTATTGCAGTCTTAGTCATAACATATCTTCACACACAACTTTCACTTTCCATAGGTACCAATAAAAGACCATTCTTCCTTGAAACTGTTTTGCAGAGCTGAGAAACATTTCCTAGAAAGTACTCCTTCCTGGCAGATATCCCCTCACCTCCTGTAGGCTAGAATTGGCTCACATGCCCTAAAGTACTGAATTTAGAGGCTAACCAAAATTCACCCCATGGGGCTAGGGTTAAGCTTACCTGGAGAACATAGCTGCAGGGAGAAGGATGGACTCCTGAACAAATTAGGGGATGACTAACAAGGAAGAAGGAAGGAATGGCTATTGGGTAGGCAAACAACTGGGTCGGTTACACTTGTACACCAACAGAGGGTAATACTAGTAGGTGTATAGGGCACTCTTGCTACATCTGGAATGGAAAAGTAGAGCACTGTATCAATGCATTAGTCATCAGAAACTTTGGCAGAGATAGGAATTTTCATTGAGCTTTTGAGATTCTGGAATGTAGAGTTTCATAGAGAGCTATATGTCACCAGCTAGACTCCCATGGGCACTAAAGGTCATTAAAGGTCATCCAGGTCAGTCTGGAATCTATGATGTTTGATTGTCCTCCCAAGTGATTTCCCAGCCACTGCGTGAACACTGTCAGGGACAGGGATCGCACTACCTATGATTGGCTGCTCAAAATATTAGAAAAGTCTGCCTGCATGCTATTTGCTTAGTGATTAGGTGGCAGAGCCTTTGAAGTTGTTGTCAGTGTTTCCACTGGAAATGGAAGTTTTCAGATGTTTCTAAGTAAAATTCCCCTGCAGCTCCATACGTGATGCCAAGAGATATTTTTAAAAACAACCAAATAACTGGGAAAAATTGGCTTGTCTGAGTTAAGAGCTTTAGCTATTTTCATAATTCAAGTCCATTAATTTTTTTGGTTTGAACACTTAAAAATTTAATAGAACACAACATAAACTAGTAACTAACATTTTGGGGGAAAATGTTTTAAGGAAATGCCTTGAGTTATGAGCTTCAAAAGTTGTCATTGTATGTGGACCCCATGTTATGTTCTTCCCAGTTATATTGGAGGGAGAAGTCTAGCTGAAGCCCTGCTTGCTTCATGGGAGAAGGGGAGCACTTTCCTTGGAAGGTAGGATGGGTATATTTTGTATGTTCGCCTGAGTCTAGAGCAGTATGGAAAACAAATGGCTCCTGCCTTGGCCAAGATCGGGACTTGGTAGCAATTGACTGCTCTACCGGTTTTAATCTGTTATGTACCCCAGAAAAGCCCAGTTCTTTAATCCTCATTCAATATTGCTGGGTGGGATCTTTTTTTATCGTTTCCATGGTGATGTGACCCACCTAATTGTGGGTGGTAAATTAGGTGGTTTCTGTGGAGATATGTCTCCACCCATTCAAGGTAGGGTTGCTTACTGGAGCCCTTTAAGAGGGAACCATTTTGGAAAAGCTTTAGAGCCAACAGAACTGACACAGCAACCAGAATCAACAGAGTCCACACAGCCATAGACCATTGGAGATGCATAAAGAAAATGTCCCTGGGGAACCTTCATGAAACAAGAAGCCAGGAGAGAAAGCTAGCAGATGTTCCCATGTGCCCTTCAAGCTGAGAGAGAAACCCCAAACTTGATCAGACTTTCTTGAGTGCAGGTAACCTCTTGTTAGTGCTTTAATTTGGACATTTTCATGGCCTTAGAACTGTAAACTTGCAACATAAGCAATTTCCCTTTTAAAAAGCTGTTCCATTTCTGGTATATCACATTCTGGCAGCTTTCAAACTAAAACAACTGCTATATTGCAAGAATTGGGTGGGCTGTCCCAGGAAGGGCTAGGGTAGATATCTGGAAAGCATTTGTGCCCTGGTAACGGTTCTTGTTTTATTTCATGGATCACCACTGCTTGACCAGACTAAAGGAAGGAGTCCAGATTCACCAGAGCTGTGGAGTCTGATAAATTGTTTTCAAACCTCAGTATGTTGCTGTGGAAAGACATTCGCTTTTTCCAGCTGGAAAGCATCTCTTTAAGTGTTTACATTATCAGGGGGGGTTTCTTTTCTTTCAAAGGACATGATATAACTTTTCATTTCAAAATAGATTCCATCTATAATGAGACCCCGCTCCCTCTTTTCTCACCCCTCTTCCTCTACAACTCACTCTCCAGCCACTCTCCACTTCTAACAGTGGCCCCTTCTCACCACCATGCCTGCCTCCCCATGACCAAACTCCCTTCTTTGGGCCTGGCTGCCCCATGACCAGACTTGGACTTTCTATTTGGTTTTGGATTTGCTGAGATATGGTTATTGCAGAGCTGAGCTTATCTAGCAGGCCAAGGTCTTGATGTAGCCTGTGGAATCCCCCTTCAGACAATGGCTCCCACCTGCTAATAGGCACCTGGAGATCTTTCTCTTCAACAGATGCAACCTTACTTTTCTAAAACAAGCATGCCGTATCTGTTTATCAATAAGTCAGCCACTGCTCCTGCAACTCAGAGGGGAAAACCTTCCCTGTCTGCTGCACACTTGGAATCGCCCCCATTTTGGGGGCATATCTCCAGCCTTTGACGATGGATATAATTTTTTAATATAAAAAATAGTCACAACAAAATGAAGTCCTGAAGTATATGACAAGATAGATGAGCCTTGAGGACACACTGCTGAGTGAAATTTGCTGGGCACAAAAGGATAGATACTGTATGATTCCACTTTTATGACCATCATATAGGTATAATCAGAGGCTTATATTATAGAATATAGGGGACTTAGAGATACATAGAAGCTAGAGATGGGTGAAACATTAACTAATGAGGTTGGACTCCAATGTAAGGAAATAGATAGAAGTGAAGGTGGTTTTCCAGTGAGTCTATAAGTAATATGATCATATTGAAGATATTGGGGTTGAAGTAATTCAGAACAAAGGGGTAAGAAAGACAGTGTCTATATTTCAGAACCGCACATCTTTGACACCAATGGAAGAAAGGTTTATTTCGCCTAGAAGTGAAATTTTCTGTAGTGCATAATCTAATTCAACCTATCTGTATAGGTCATTTGAACAATTGAAACACAGGGAGGTCAGAATAAGAAACAGGTCCTTTAGTCCTGTATAGATTATTGTAATGCCTGGATACATTCTAGAGTTATTAAGCAGATAATCAAAAAGTATTGGCAAAGTCCCCCGAGGGAGGGGAGAAAGACTATGGAATTATTAAACCTTACCATCAGGGAATCCCCTGATACTGTGTCAAACTTTAGGGACACTCAAATCAATAGGCCATGCCCTTGATCATGAGGCTTACTCTTGTGAAGCTTACGCAAGTAATGGAGAAGCTTAGACTACCTATAGGCATGCCTAAGAGTTACTTCTGGAGGACCTCTTTTGTTGCTCAGATGTGGTCTCAGTCTCTCTAAGCCCAACTCTGCAAGTGAAATCACTGCCTTCCCCCCTACATGGGACATGATATCCAGGGGTGAAACTCTCCCTGGTGATGTGGGAGGTGACTCCCAGGGATGAGTCTGGCTCTGGCGCTGTGGGATCAACAATTCCATTCTGACCAAAAGGGGGAAAAGAATGCAATATACCAGAAGCAGGATGGCTTTTAAAAAGGGTAATTTAATAAGTTGCTAGTTTACAGTTCTAAGGCTGAGAAAATGTCCCAATTACAACAAGTCTATAGAAATGTCCAATCAAAGGCATCCAGGGAAAGATACCTTGGTTCAAGAAGGCCGATGAAGTTCAGGGTTTCTCTCTCAAGTGAGAAGGCGCATAGTGAACATAGTCACAATTTCTCTCTTGGCCGGAAGGGCATATGGCGAGCAAGGAATCATCTGCTAGCTTTCTCTCCTGGCTTCTTGTTTCAGGAAGCTCCCCGGAGGCATTTTCCTTCTTCATCTCCAAAGGTCACTGACTTGTGGGCTCTCTGCTTCACGTGGCTATGTCATTCTTCTCTGCTCTCTCTGAATCTCCCATTCTCCAAAATGTTTCCTCTTTTATAGGACTCTAGTAAACCAAACAAGACTCACCCAAACGGGTGGAGATACGCCTCCCCTAATCCAGCTTAACAACCACTCTTGATTGGGATACATCTCCAGGGAGATGATCTAATTACAGATTCAAATATACAGTATTGAATAGGGATTATTCTGCTTTTACAAGATGGGATTTTTAAATTAAAACATGCCTTTTCTAGGGTCCACACATCCTTTCAAGCCAGCACATATACTATACAATAAAAATTTAAAAATAAAAAATAAATAAATAGAAACAAAATAGTCATGAGTAGGAGCGAGTGCACAAGTAGTTCAGTGGTAGAATGCTCGCCTTCCATGAGGGAGACCTAGGTTCGATACCCGGACCATGCACCACCACCCCCCCACCACCAAGAAAAAAAAAAATCTAAAAGAAAAAAAAAGCCATAAGTTACTAAAGGTTAAGTTTGGAATAGCAGCCAAAAGGTTTTCTCACCAATCAGATCCTTAAAAATTTTTTATTGATATAAGTTATATATTCACATACTATGTTATCATCCAATGTGTACAATTAATGGTTCACAATATCATCATATAGCTGTGCATTTATCATCAGAATAGACTTTTTTCCTTTTAGTGAAAAATAGCATATATACAAAAAAGCAATAAATTTCAAAGCACATCGCAGCAATTAGTTGTAGAACAGATTTCAGAGTTTTGTATGGGTAACAATTCCATCCGTTTACATTTTTACTTCTAACTGCTCTAAGACACTGGAGACTAAAAGAAATATCAGTATAATGATTCATCAATCACACTCATTTGTTAAACCCTACCTTTTCACCTTTGATCTTTCTCCCACTCTTCAGGGGTATTTGGGCTATGCCCATTCTAACTTTTTCATCTTGGAAGAGACTGTTGATAATATGGAATATGGGGATAGAACTAGCTGATGTTCTGGAGAGACTGGGCCCTCTAGGTTTCAGGACTTATCTGGTCCAGGGACCCATCTGGAGGTTGTAGGTTTCTGGAAAGTTACCCTAGTGCATGGAACCTTTCTAGAATCTTACATAATGGCCTAGGTGTCCTTTAGGATTGGCAAGAATCGTTTTGGATGGAGTTTGGCAAGGTATGAAAGGTGAGCAGTATGTAACTGAAGCTTGCATAAGAGTGACCTCCAGAGTAGCTTCTCAACTCTAGTTGAATTCTCTCAGCCACTGATGACTTATTTGTAACACTTTTTTCCCCCTTTTTCAACCAGATCCTTTTGCATGTAATATAGGTGCCAGGAAAGCTGAGTTCTCCTGGAGTTCTCTCAGCCTCAAGGTAAGCAATTTTGCTAAGGAAAAGAGATGTGAGTATTACAGGAGAGTGATTTTGTCATGTGGCTCAGAAATGCATTCTGAAGACAGGTCTCAAAGCGTTGTTCTAGTTACGTGAGTGTGGCAATATGGCTGGCGACAGTGGATGGCCTCCCAAGGAATTTCTGTCCTTGAAAGGAGACAGAAGTCCTTAGAGGTGTGGATTCTGCTCTTTTATCAAAAAGAATCCCTCGCATAACTGTATAGACACATGGTGGTTGATGCGAGGCTGCAACAGGAAGTTCTATCAACTTTGTGGTGAGTATCGTATTAAGCTCCTTTTTTCATTGCAATGTTTCATTGAATTGTTATTTTATTATCTTTTTATTTTGAAATAGTTTCAAACTTACAGGTCAGTTGCAAAAATAACACAAAATCCATAGAGAGAATTTCAATACAACCCCACCCCTAACCCTGATGCCCAGATCCACCAATTTTTTTCTTTTTTTTATTCATCATGATTATTTCTTAGAACATTTGCATCAATTCAGAAAAAGAAATGAAAATAAAAAAGAAAAAAATTCATACATACCATACCCCTCACCCCTCCTTTTCACTGATCACTAGCATTTCAATCTACTAAATTTATTTTAACATTTGTTCCCCCTATTATTTATTTATTTTTAATCCATATGTTTTACTCATTTGTCCATAAGGTAGATAAAAGAAGCATCAGACACAAGCTTTTCACAATCACATAGTCACATTGTAAAAGCTATATCATTATACAATCATCTTCAAGAAACATGGCTACTGGAACACAGCTCTACATTTTCAGGCAGTTCCCTCCAGCCTCTCTGTTACACCTTAACTAAAAAGATGGTATTTATTTAATGCATAAGAATAACCTTCAGGATAACCTCTCGACTCTGTTTGGAATCTCTCAACCATTGACACTTTATTTTGTCTCATTTCACTCTTCCCCCTTTTGGTCGAGAAGGTTTTTCTCAATCCCTTGGTGCTGAGTCCCAGCTGATTCTAGGATTTCTGTCCCACGTTGCCAGGAAGGTCCACACCCTTGGGAGTCATGTCCCACGTAGAGATGGGGAGGGCGGTGAGTTTGCTTGTTGTGTTGGCTGGAGAAAGAGGCCACATCTGAGCAACAGAAGAGGCTCTCTTGGGGGTGACTCTTAGGCCTAATTTTAAGTAAGCTTGACCTATCCTTTGTGGGGTTAAGTTTCATATGAACAAACCCCAAGATTGGGGACTCAGCCTATTGCTTTGGTTGTCCCCACTGCTTGTGAGAATATCAAGAATTCTCCACTTGGGGAAGTTGAGTTTTCTCCCTTTCTCACCATTCCCCCAAGGGGACTTTGCAAATACTTTTTTATTCACTGTTCAAATCCTTCTGGGATTTATTGAGGCATCAATCTGGACAAACCTACAAAATCTCATGCCCTCCTCAAGGTTCCATGTACTTATGGTGTTCAATTAAGCTGTCTACTTAAGTTATATTAGGAAATGCATTAGTCGAAATACAAATTTTGTACCAAATAAACATGTTTTGCTTTAATCTCACACATAAGTTATAGTTTTAAAATATTAATTACCCAGATTCACCAATTTTAACATTCTGCAACTTTTGTGGTATCATTCTCTTTATCATTTAACTATCCCAATCCCTTTTTCTATTATCTATTGATCCCTTTTTAGCCTCATATCTATCTCTCTATCTATCCATCCATCTATCTTCTGAACATATGAGAGCAAGTTGCATACATCATACTCCTTGAACACATAATACTTCCATGTACATTTCCTATGAACAAGGATATTCACTTATGTTGTCATCTTAAGGGCAATTATCAAGTTAAAGAAATTTAACATTGATATAAACTTACATTCTCTATTCCAGTTTTCTTTATGCCCCAAATATCCGTTAGACATTTTGTCCTCCATCCTTGAACCCCATCCAATATCAAATATTGCATTGAATTTTCATTATCTCTTTAGTTTCATTTCCTTCCTTCCTTTCTCTCTCTTCCTTTCTCTTCCTTCCTTCCTTTCTCTCTTCCTTCCTTCCTTCCTTTCTCTCCACCCTTCCATACTTCTTTCCTTCCTTCCATTTTTCTTCCTTCTTTTTAAATTGCGGAATCATATATACAGCATAAACTTTCCTATCTCAGCCATTCCCAAGCATAATATTCAGGGGGATGAATCACATTCATAACATGGCATTATCCTCACCCCCATCCATTATTAGAACTTTCCCATCACCCCAACAGAAATCCTACCCCCATTAAGCATTAACCCCCATTCCTCCTGCCCCTCGTCCCTGGCAATCTGTACTCTACTTTCTGTCTCTATGAGTTTGGTTATTCTCCAGTATTTTCTTTATAGTTACCACTGGGCTGAAATTTAACATCTTAACTCCATAGAAATCTCGTTTGCTTTGGTGCCAACTTAACTTCAATAGCATACTTAAAATATATTCCTAGACCCCTCTAACCCCCCACCTTCTTGTAGGTTTTATCACAAATTGCATATTTGTACGTTATGCGTCCCAGATCGTTGATTTAATATTACAGTTTATGTATTTGCCTTTGAGATCTTGTAGCAAGTAAAAAGTGGAGTCACAAATAAAAAACTACAACACTACTGAAATTTTATGATAATTAGCGTTTATCCAACTGCTATAAAGTTTGGAGCTCTGTCATCTTGTCACCTGTGACATACTTCTCGGGCAGTCACCAATAGTATGCCCTGACAAATCAGAGCTGAACTCTGGATGATTTCTCACCTACAGATTCTGAAACTCAGAGAAATGAATGAATTAAAAAGCCCTCTATTAGTTAGTACAGAGTGAAAAGGATGAGATGTGTGCTTTGACCTGATATTTGGGACTGACTTGTAGTGGACTTTCACTGCCATTTTAGTCCTGAGGAGGAGACAAAGGAAGGGAATGTGATGCCACATACCAGTAGTTGAAGCCTCAGATCCACAAGTGAAAATGTAATAATTACAAGCTCTTAGGCTGTATTTACCACGTGCCAACCACTGTGCTAAGTACTATATAAACACTATCATTTCATCTTTAAGACCACCTTATGAGACATGGGTTATCATGCCCATTTTTCAGTCGAGCAACACTGAGACTCACAGAACTTTAATGACTATTCCAAAGATTACATGTTAGGTAGGAGATCCAGGATTTGAACCCGGGTCTCTCCAAGTCCCCTTTGCAAATCTATCTCAAATTTTAATGCACACCTGGATCACCTGGAGATATGGATAAAATGTAGATTTTGTTTCAATATATCTGGGGTGGGGCCTGAGATTCTGCGTTTCTCACAACCTCCCATGTAATGAAGATGTGTCTGGTCTGGGGACCCCACTTTGAGGAGCAAAGACCCATGCCCTATTACAATCAAGGTAACAGCTAAGTCTCACTTTATTCAGAATGTTGTGAGCTGCCTAGAATCCAGAGTTGGTTCCATGGAAATCTTTGAGGAAAACCAGGTTTGTCCCAGGCCCCAGATGAGCTGCTGGTCTGCCCTTCCTCCTGGAGGATCTGAACTTTCATGGGAAGAAAAGTTTGAGGCTGAAGCAATGACATTCACACTGGGGATGTGGGGCCAGGGCAGAGAGGAAGAGGAGGGTGTGGGAAGCTTCCAAGTTTCCCACATCACTCACTAGTTCTGAAGAACATCAGCTGGTGGGCTGTTTCACATCCTCAAGGACATGCACCCAAGATGGTCTCCAGAACCTTGCCATGACTGGCCAGTGGGAAGATGGTTTCCATTAGTTTATATTTTTGAGTGTTCCCCTGAGAGAAGGCATGGCTCATCCCATTCACTATTTTAATAACAGGCAGAAGCCTGTCTGGTGCCATGGCCAGACTTGTTGGGTAGCTACTTGGATAGCAGATAAGTTGAGTGAACACTCAGGTTTGAGGGAACCACAAGCGGGATGCCTGCCAGCCACCCATTATGGCCCAGGCAGACTGATTATAGAGGCGGGTCCCTGCTCTGGGGAGGGCTGAGCTGGTGGCGAGTTGGAGGCCAGCTCAGCGCTTGGCCTAATTTGAGGCCTAAGTAAAAATGTGTGTTTGGTAATGAAGGCACTCATATTGAAAACAGGTGGTGTTTGGGCTTCTGCCTACACTCTAAAATGGACCGTCTGAGGCCCCTAACGCTTTTCTGGCTGCAAAGTTTCAGCCTTGCTGTGGGTTTGGATCTCCACTAAGGACGAAGCTTGCTTGAGTTTCTGTTCTGAAGGGGGCTCCCTGAGGGCCACCAGGGACAGGGATTGTTATTGAGTGGGCAGGAATCGGAGGAGGCTGCCGTTATGCGCAGGAGGAAGTTCTGGTTCTATTCTTTCTGTCAACATTTGTGCCCTGAACTTGCTGTGGGAAAGTTACCAGCCATCTGCAAAAATTACTTTGAGCCCTAAGTGTATGCCAGGCACCAGGTAGGCATGTGGGAGAGATAAAGGGGGCTTAGATGTTAATACAAGACACAAGATGTACAGAAAATGATAATAGCAGGAGGCAGCCCAACTACCAACCAAGTGGTGACAGATTAGGGCTTTTTGGATTACTCTCTAGAAGCTTGCTTTAATGCAATGGGGGTGATTTATAAGTAAAATTGATATTTGTGCATTACTTAGTACATTTATTCATTCATCACTTAAACATTTCTTTCACGGACAGAGAGATCAAATGGAGAGGAGTATGAAGTTTTCCTTTTCTTTATGTGAAGGCTGGTTATTATTTAAAAAAAATACATGTCCTTTCTTTTCTATCCACAAACCCTACTCAGATCTTCATCCTGTAATGGGCTTATTTTCGAGTGCAGTCAAGAATTACGTTGGCAAGTGATCTGTCCAAGTATTTTTACGGATAAACAGAATATTTATTCCATTTGTATATCCCCAAATCCACAATGCCCTCTGCTAGCCTAACTGACCTCATTTGGAATATATCATCCTTGTTTTTATTTTTATTTTTTAAACCAGGGCTCACTATTGGATATTGGCTAAAATTGGTTGATGTAGGGCTTGATTAGAGATTGGACAGTACAGGGTGGTGGAATTGAAGTGTTCGTGCCACGAAAGTGAAATGTAGGGACCAGACAGGTTAAAAAAAAGGCAGTGGTGGCATCCCCAGCGCCAACAGTCACCGCCACCCCACTTGGGAAGCCTCATTTGGGTCAAAAGGGCTATTATGTTTAGGTAATGCTTGGATGTTCTTTGAATATGATTTCTAAAGTTTCTACCTTCTTTAAATATCAGTGATTTGAAGATAACACTATAGGATTACATTAGTTCTACAGAATATGGGGGGTGGGGTGGGTAGCCAAGGGCTTAAAAGTAGACTTTGTTGGGTGGGCCATGGTGGCACAGCGGCAGAGTTCTCGCCTGCCTTGCCGGAGACCCGGGTTCGATTCCAGGTGCCTGCCCGTGCAGGGAAAGAAAAAAAAAAGTAGACTTTGTAGTTAGTATCACTTTTTTTTTTTGAGTTGTCTTTAATTTGGATTCTGGCATGTTAATTGTCAATCATCTCCTTATAGGTCTCTGACCCCACTTTTTTTTTTTTTTAGCATCGCTTGTAATTGTGGCTGATTTTTAAAGACTTTGCGTAGAATGAAGAGAAGAAATTTACCGTGAGATTTTTCCAATGTGTTGGGTCCCATTTGGCTCTTTGCTGGGATTAATAGAATTACCAGGAATGTTCCCCACAAGATTTGGCATAGTTATTGGTCTCAGATGCTTATTGGAAGGCAATGAGTACAAGATCACTCATATGTCCAAATCCTGAGGAATCTCTGGGCATCGTCTGGGTGTCCAGCAGTGAGCAAGGCAATTCTCTGAATGCAATCCACCGCTAGCACTTTGTCTTATGTAAAAATAGGGGCAAACTCGGAGTGCCTTTCTGGTTCCCATCAAAATGCCCCACTACCCTCCTTCCTCTCTGCGGTTTGTGGGTCTGAACCTGGAGTTGGCGGGCAGAGCTGCATAGCCAAAGGGCATCTGCGATTGGAGGCTATTTAGTTTATAACCATTTGGGGGTCTTAAATGCTCATGAAACTGAATGAGTCTTTTTAATTTTGTTGCTGAGTTAGTTGGGTAATTGCCTCAAATTCCATTTTGCTCTGGCTGGGGACTCGTGCTCTCGTTTTTGTTTCTTGAGGACTGTACTCGATTTTTTCACTTGCATCCTTTCTGTAGTATGCCCTGGGGGAAAGCTGTTCTTTGGCTGTATTCTCAGCAGTGGGTGGAGAGTGGGCTTGTTGTGTCTCTGCCATGACTCTTTGCAGTCTACTCTCCAGTGAAGCTAATCCAAACTGGTTCATGGAGGACACCTCATTATTAAGGGAGCCCCAGAGGTCTGAAGAGAGTCTACGACATACATGGCCAGAGGGAAGAAAAATGAACTCAACTTCTCCAGTCTGAACTCAGCTAAGTAAACTAAGTAAGGGACTAAACAGAGACCATTTGAGATTTTTCTGACCTCTTCATCTTTTTTTTTTTTTTGAAATCCCCATATAATTAGCTACTCCCCATATAATTATATGAAATCCCAGTACAATTTCTGGGGGAAATTGGTCCTATTTACAGGTGAAAATTCTAAGAAATAAAGAGTAAAGGGAAAGGGTACAAACATGTCAGGTACACAAACAATACAATGTTTCCATATTTTTCCCCTGTGACTTTGAAAAGGGAAATGAGATTTTGCATTTACCAAGTTAATTAAGTTTTCCGATTTCCAAAAAGGATAAATTGGTTTTCCCTCTCCCAATTCTAAGTTAAAATTTAAACTAAAGCCAGCCTTGTCTTTTTGGACATAGAAAGTATTTTCCAGGCAGAGTATTTTAAGGCACAACTTTCCATGTAACTGATCAGTATATACAAAGAGGTTTTAACAAATGCCCTCTTCATTCCATGGCAAATAAGGTGCTGATAAGATGCAGGAATAAAAATATAACCACCTGTTGAATAAGCAGGTCCAGAGAGGGAGGGAGGGAGGGAAGGAAGGAGAGAGGGAATTGCCTGTCTTCAACCCAAGGAGTTTCCTAATCCAAATGACTAAAATCACTGGAGGCAAAGTGGGATGGGCACCATTCAATATATTTATAAAGTTTGCTGTTTTCTTAGCAAGAGGTTACACCAAGCACGGGGCAATACTTGGTTTGGATGGCCACCATTCACGTATGTACTAGTTTTAAAAAACAACGTGAATGAGTTGCTTGGACATTTTCCGAAAAGGCTGAATAGGCCAAAGCAATTTATCCATGAGATTTATCCATGCAATCAAAGTAGCTTCTAAAACAAAGTAGGGGGATATTATATCCAAATTTTATAAACATAGGGCCTCTGGGCAGCTGCTGATGAGACCATTTTAGAAAAGGCGGCATTTTTCATTCACAGTTGTTTTGTCTTCCTTTGCCTACCTCCTCAATAACGGATTCATCAATGACAGGTTTGACTTAAGAATTTCCTGAGAGCAATGCCTTGCTGTTGAACAAATAATTATAGTAAGAACGTTAACATTTGTGTTCAAATTGTATTTTGCTACACTGACTTCCTTCAAGCCTTAAGTAAGGTCTGTTATGCACAGCTTTAACATGAAATGATCCTAGTGAAGAATTTCATTTTCCCAGGATATTTGAATGAAATGGATACCGCTCTGGTATTGTTTTCTCCCAGGACATACCTGGAGAGAGAACAGAGGGTCTATAGAAGTATGTGCTTTTGTCTTTGAAGCAGAGATCAAGCAGATATCTAAGAACTATGGATGTACAACCAGGAAGGACTCCACTTCAGTGCAGGAATGTGAGCAGGTCAATTCTTTCAGCTCTTGATATCCCAGAGCCTCAGGTTAAGAGTTTGGTTGAGTTGTTGACGCGTGTCTACGCATACGGAATTGGCCAAGTTAGCACTCTCGGCCTTGGGTCACAAACAGATTTGATCAGGAGACTCTCTTTGTTGGCATCTTTCATTGAAGAAGAATGTCCATCAGCACAGGTCTAAAGATGGAGTTCTGGACTGTGCCACTCTTCCCTCCACCCCAATGCCACCATGAACCAATTCTCTGGGTACCATGTTGTTTAACCAACTGCAAACACCCTTAAATGTTATCATCCAGGCCACATTTGTTCGTTCTGTTGAAGACAGTGTCATCGACGACAACATGACTTAGAACACACAGATCAGCAGAACGGCAAGCATGCAAGGGAAAATAATTCTTATTGGACCAGAAAATCTGGAGGAGGGATTTCACTGTTTTGTAAGTGAGAAGGAATTAGGATTGATATGAGAAACCGACTGTAAACGATTCTAGGTTGTCATTTGTTTTTTCATTGCAATTTATTGTTGCAAAACATCATCCATGCTGCCAGTTGAGTTGCTCTCAGGATTTTTTCATTGCCTTCATCATATCCTGAGTTTTAAGCCTCCTCCAGGTGTTGTCATAGAAACAAGAGCAATGTGACCCTTCCTGCTTCCATCCTGAAATGTTTCTCCTCGACGGGAGCTGCTCAGAGATTTCCCCTTTAACCTTCTCAAGCCCAATACTGGGTAGGCTCCACATTCTTTTCTAAATACGCAAGTGCCACCTGCTTGATAATTTGGTCCAGAATATTGCTGGAGCGCAGTTTCAGGCTCGCTGCTTTGCAGTTTCCGGAATCCACCCATATGTGCGTTTATATTTAGTTGCCACCATCACCATTTTCCATCTCTTACATATTTAGCCAACTTTTGTGTGGGCTGTTGCTTTGACCTTGCAGTGAAGCTCTCAGTGGCCCTGGGACCCAAAATAAATAATTAAAAGGTCACCTGTTCCTGGCAGTCAGCAACCTTTTAATTTCATTTCGGCTATGGTTGGAATCCAAGCCGGGCATTCTAGAGAGAGGAACAGCTCTTCCCCTAAATGGCTGATGGGCAGCCAGCTAGCTTGTGGCTTCTGGATGGGCTGAGGACCTTGTACCTGCGGGTTGGGTTTTTGCCCCTCAGCAGATCTGCTGCCCTACGGGTGCACGTCAGGGCTCCATGGTTTCTGGGAAGAGTGCAGCCTCACGAACTGGCCCTGGAAGCCACAGCATTCAATAAAAAGGCCCCAACCTCGAGCTGCTTGAGTGGGACAGAGACTAATAATAGGGACTGTTCCTGGGAGATGCGGAAGGCGGTGGAAATCACCTATGTGGGCTCTCTTGTTTAATAATTCCCTCCATAATGTCTGTTTAAAATGGATGTCCAGGAGAGAATAGCTGAGAGAGGGGAGGTTACAAAAGGGGAGCCTTTGGGGATAGGGGAGAGTGATGAGAAGGGCCTGAGGGCAACTCTATGACAGTGGAATTCTCTGCTTATTTAGCAAATTCTGCAAATGGATAGTTATCTGTTGGTGTCACACGGGAGAGTGTATAGTGGAGCAAGCCCTGGACTGCAAACTTCATGCGCAAGGGATGTTTCTGTCTTGTTCGGATTTGTAGCACCAGCGCCTAGAAGTTGAAAGGGGAAGACAGCAGCTTGGCAAGCTGGTGAGCACATAGGAACTGGCCCCAGGCACAGGGCAGGAAGACTAATTTTAGTCCCCACCTGCTGGTGGAAATGGGACTTCAGATATTCCGCCAGGCTTGACTGAAATTAGTGTACAGCCTATTTCAAAGCTATAATATATATATAGGAACCTCCAAGAGAGCAGAGGCCACATCTACCCTATTCACTGTTATATTCCTAGAGCCTAGGAACAGTGAGAGACACATAGTGAATGTTTGAAAATATGTACTGAGCAGGGCAAGCTGAAGACCCTTTTCTTGGAGGGAACGGGGGCAAGGGTAATAAATTGCTTTATTTGTTTTAAATTTTATGGCAGCAAAATATGTTAACATAAAATGTGCCATTTTAACCATTTTAAGTATAGAATTCAGTGCCATTAATTACATTCATAAGGTTGTGCACCCATCATCGCTATTTCCAAAACTTTTTTGTCACCCCAAGACAGAAAAACTTGGTTCCCATTAAGCCATAACTCCCCATTTCCCCTTCTTTTCAGTCCATGGTAACCTCTAATCTACTTTCTGTCTTTAAGAACTTGCCTATTTAAAAAAAATATTCTAAGAAATGACCATGATGACGAGTATACCACTATGTGATGATGTTGTGAATTACTGATTGTATATGTAAAATGGAATGATCATATGGTAAGAAAGTTTGTGTTTGTATGTTGGTATAAATAAAATAAATTAAAAAAAAGAACTTGCCTATTCTAGATATTACATAGATACAGGATCATACAGTGTGTGGCTTTTTGTGTTTGCCCTCTTTCACTTGGTATAATGTTTTCAAGCTTCATCCACATTGTGGCACGTATCAGAACTTCATTTCTTTTTTATGGCTGAATAATATTCTGTTGTATGGCTATATTATGTTTTGTTTCTGTATTCACCGGTCGATGAATATTTGAGTTGTTTCCACCTTTTGGCGATTGTGGAGAATGTGGCTATCGACAGTGGTGTACAAGTATGTGTTTGTGTTCCTGTTTTCAATTTCTTTGGGTACCTACTTAGGAGTGGAATTGCCATGTCATATGGTCATTCTACTTTTAAGTTTTTGAGGAACTGTTAAACTGCTTTCCGTAATGGCTACACCATTTTCCATCCCCACCAACAATGCTTGAGGGCTCCAATTTCTCAACATCCTTGTCAACACTGATTATTTTATATATATATAACATATAAGTATTATGTATATATATATATATATATATAGCCATTATAATGGGTGTAAAGTGATATCTCACTGTGGTTTTGATTTGCATTTTGAGAACTGAATTCTCCTCTTGCTTCTGCCTCAAATTTTCTTTGAGAGAGTCGAATTATTTCCCCTTCTCTGGGCTTCTGTTTCCTCACATGTTTAGTGAAGGGACTGGACCTGAAGCTAGCAAACCCCCCTTTCCAGTCCACATATTGTGTGACTGTAGTAAAAGCACTGCATACCAGAAATTTGACCAAGTTTAGCCCTAGACCCATGGGAATTATTTTTTTAATTTTTTTATTGTATTATATATATATATATATATATATATATATATATATGAAAAGAAAGAAAAAAGCAATAGTTTTCAAACCACTCTTCAACAAATAGTTACAGGAAAGATCCTAGAGTTTGTCATGGGCTACCATACCAACACCTCAGATTCTTCCTTCTAGCTGCTCCAGAATATAGGAGGTTAGAAGGCATAAATATTATCTTATCATCACAATTGACTTTTTTGTGAAAAATAACATATATACAAAGAAGCTATAAATGTCAAGGCGCAGCACAACAATAAGTTGTAGAACATATTTCAGAGTTTGACATGGGTTACAATTCCACAATTTTAGGTTTTTACTTCTAGCTGCTCTAAGATACTGCAGACTAAAAGAGATATCAATTTAATGATTCAGCAATCATATTCATTTGTTAAGTCCTACCTTCTCTGTAAGCCTCCACCATCACCTTTGTTCTTTCTATCCTACTCTTTAGGGGTGTTTGGGCTATGGACATTCTAACTTTTGCATGGTGGAAGGGGCTGTCAATAATATGGGTTAGGGAGATGGAACCAGCTGATGCTCTGGAAAGGCTGGGCCCTCTAGGTTTCAGGACTTCTCTGGTCCAGGAACCCATGAGAATTATTTTAAGTGAACACTATGACACTTCTTGTATGACACCATGAAACATCCTCACCGATGCCAGGAGAAGGACAACTGCCTTTGTCCAACCGATCCTGCACCACCAATGGGACTTGGGTTTCTTTACAAATTTCAATTTTGACTTCTGTTAACAGCAAAGGGCCAACGCTGGTCCAGAATGATTTCTGTTTTCCTCCCCAACCAGGGAGCTAGCTGAACGTTTGTTGTGCTCTCACCTGCCATGGGTAGTTTGCACAGAGGGCTGGAAGACATTAAACCATAAACTGGTCTTTCAGAGTGTCCAGAACTGCTGAACAGCTGACTGGCTTAGTTCTGACCTGGGGAGCATGCTCACAGGCATTGCCTTAGCTGAACCTCAAGCAGCAGCCACCTGGTGGTTGAGCAGCAGCCACCTGGTCCTCCTACCAGAGAACTACCAAGGAAAAGTGAGGACCGCAAACGCCTTTGACATAGGTAGGGCAAACAATCCTGGTTTTCCCCTTTGTGGAAACTGCTGTAAACCCCCTGCCCCCCACCCAGCCTGGCACCATCTCATGACTCCCTTTTATTTGTGCATTAGGACATAAAGGTCCCCGTTATCTGATCAGACTTGTCAAGGGAACCAGGGACATGATTTGGTAATGGCTGTTTAACTGCTCCCCATGTGGTCACTTCTTCAAGACTGGCCATCAAATCACCCAGAAAACAATATTTTGTAACTTCAAGGTGTCCTACTGGAGAATGTGCTGAGGGCGTCCTCAGCACCAAGGCTTAGGGAAGCTGCAGCCTGGCCAGCAACCCAGAGCTGGACACTCTTGGTGTCTCTAAGAGTTGGGGGTTGGGGAGCGTGGGGTGGGCAGTTAGAATTATTGGTCTAGAAAGGAATACTGAAGTGGGGAAGAGTGCCAACATGAAATGGCCGTGTTCACTGGGGGAGCTCATGCACGGTTAGGAGAGGGAAAACGTGAAATTGGCTCAACAAGCGTTACATCATTTCTGACGCCATTGATTGGGGTGTAATTTCAAAAAGGATTACCTTCTAGCCCTGAACTGTGCTTGTTCCAAAGTGTGGGTGCAATTTGGTCTCTTCACCTCGTGCTTCCCCCCGACCCCCCCGCCCAATGATTGATGGCAGCTTTCTTCCCTAGATCATTTTCAAAGCAGGACCATTGTTTTTAATAGACATGGTTCTTTTTACTCATTTTAAATTTCTTACATGAAGACAAATTAATGCTTGAAATTGAAGCTAACCTGGTAATAGAATTAGCTTAAATTGTTGAGGTAAAGAACTCAGTGAACAAGACAAATGCAGTCATCTAAAAGTGAAAGCTTCAACTTAAAAATGCTTTCAATTGAAAGTGAAACATTAAGTATTAGGTAGACACACATATTTTTCTGTTCGTGGAACTTTGAATTCTCCCAAACATCATGGAAAGAAATGACCTATTATGAAATCAAAGCCTTAAAAATGTTTATATCCTTTTATTCAGTATATACCTACTTCTAGAAATCTACAAAGTTTACCTTTCTACTTTGTTTTGATGAGTTCTTATAAAACAGAGATAGTTATTCCTAAATATATCCCTCTAGTCTTATCAGAAGATCTGGTTTTGATCCATAGATGAAGTAAGAAATCATTTTACACACAAAAACATTTGCAGCATTGTTTTACAATACAATTGGATGAAACCTGAAGTCCTCAAAGCAGGACTTTTTTTTTCATTTATTTTTTTAAATTGTAGAATATTACGTACATACAAAAAAAGCAATAGATTTCCAAGTACATTAAAATGTACTTATTAAAATAAGTAGTTGTAGAACAGATTTTAAAGTTTGGTATGGGTTACAATTTCATGATTTTTCATTTTTTCTTCCAGATGCTCCAAAAGACTGGAGACCAAAAGAAATATCAATATGATTCAGCAGAAAGCAGGACCATTAATTTTTTTTTTATTTAAGAAAACAAACAATACACTTAGAACCACCAATAATAGATATCTTAGTTAGCTTAACCATAGACATATTTAAATAAAGTATCCATATAATCATCGTAAAGCCTGTGTTTGCACAGCAAGTTTCATAAACCAATTTAAAATTAAGGCAACAAGGAAAAAATCTACACATTCAGATAGCTGAATAAAATATAAGTATTACATTTCTAAAATTTAAGAATCTCTAAGATTTAAGTATTAAACATTAACTTAGATACCATTTGATCAGCTGTCAAAACTGGGAATGTTCTCCAAATATCAAGTAGAAAGCTCTTACAAATATCTGCATTTATATAATAATGGCCTATGCTACTAAATATCTTCCTGATTTCAGGAAAATATGAAGATACAGATATTTTTACCATTAACATATGGAAATCTTAACTACCTAAAATGGATATCCTAGTTAGCTTATCTGTAAGCATATTAGAAAAAAATCTAAGCAATCATCATAAAGCCTATTGCACAATATGTTTCATAAACCAATTTAAAATTAAAGCAAGGAAGGAAAAATAATCTATAAATACAGATATCAAAGTTACTTGAACTCAAAATATTAAACAGTATCTTTAATACCATTTGATTAACTATCAAAACCATGTGCATTCTCAAAATATCAAGTAAAATGTCATTACAAATATCACCTTTGCTATAGTAGTGAGCTATGTCACTAAATATTTTCAAAATTTTTGATTTCAGGAATTTATTTTAGCTAATATTACTATAACTGCCTATAGTTTAGCAGGACTATTTTTTTTAAAAAAAATTTTTATTGTATAGTATAACATATATACAAAGCAAAGAAATAAGAAAGCAATAGTTTTCAAAGCACTGTTCAACAGGTGGTTACAGGACATATCCCAGAGTTTGTCATGGGCTACCATACGATCCTCTCAGATTTTTTAGCAGGACCATTTTTGAAAGACCTTTTCACACTGCCAGCAGCAGCAGGAGCCAGGCCGGCTACGGATGGAGAGCCTGGCCACCAGTTCTGGCTACCGAGCTATTCAATATGACAAGTATACATGGGGCACCGGTGCGCACAGCTCTGCCGGGCTACAAAAGAGACAGAAAGGCGGTCTCTGTGCCTCCTATAAAAATTGCGAGGAGGGCCCTTTTACAGATCGCCACCTGGGCTTCCCAAACTGGGCTCCACGGATCGTCAGGCTGCCAAGTGGGTGTGCTGGAGGGTGGGTAGGAGTTTGATCCCACAGGGGAAACATGATGTCTACTTCATCTCTTTTCTTCTTTTTTTTTTTTGGTGGGGGGTACATGGTCTGGGAATCGAACCCGGGTCTCACACATGGAAGACGGGCATTTTAACCACTGAACCACCCATGCACCCGCATGATGTCTTCTTGCTTAAAGATATTTGGTTGGGGAGTGGAGTCAGGGAGGCAACTGTTTTTTTTTTTATATTGTTATTATAAACAACAAACATAAAACATTCTTGACATACAAACATTCTTGTCATGGTGTACCATCACAATATCATCACATAGTTATGAATTCATCACCATGATCATTTTTTTGAACATCTGCATCTCTCCAGAAAAAAGAAAGAAAAAAGAAAAAACCTCATACATGCCATACGTTTACCCGTCCCTCCCATTGACCAATAGTATTTCAATCTATTCAATTTATTTTAACCTTTGTTCTCCCTATCATTTATTTATTTTAATCCATATGTTCTACTCTTCTGTTGATATGGTAGATAAAAGGAGCATCAGACACAAGGTTTTCACAATCACACAGTCACATTGCAAAAGCTATATCATTATACAATCATCTTCAAGAAACATGGCTACTGGAAAACAGCTCTACAGTTTCAAAACATTTCTATTATGAAATAAATATATATAAAAAAGCAACAAACTTGAAAGTACATTGTAACAAATAATTATAGAACAGATTTTAGTTTGTTGTGGGTTACCATTCCACAATTTCAGCTTTTTCCTTTAGCTGCTCCAAGACATGGGAGACTAAAATAAATATTAATATAATGATACAGAAGTCGTACTCATTTGTTAAATCCTGTCTTCTCTGTTAGAATTCCTCCTTCTCCTTTGATCCTTCTCCCAATCTTTAGGGTAAAAGACTCATTTTTATAATAAAACAAGCACATGCAGTTTTAAACTGAAATCATGAGATTTCAAAGATATCCCATGCCATCCCATCGGGCAGGCAGCTTCAGATTATGCTCTGAACCAGCCGTCTCCCGACCACCATCAGGTATAGTAGGATAAACTTTTAGTGATATTTCAGAATGTTTAAGAAGCTCTAAAAAAGACTGTGACCCCAGTGTTGTCCAATAGATATACAAATACCGGTCACACAGGGTATTTTCTAGTAGCCACATTAAAAAGGAACAGGTAAAGAAAAAAAAAAAGAAACAGGTGAAGTTCATTTTTGTAATGTATTTTCTATCCCCCAATATAGCCAAAAATATTATCACTTTAACAAGTAATCAATATTTTAAAAAGTATTAATGAGATAATAGTTTACATTCTTTTCTCTTATACTAAGTCTTAGAATGTATATTTTACAGTTATTGCACATCTGATTTCAAATAAGCCCCATTTCAAGAACTTATTGGCCACAGATGGGGCTGTCCATTGTACTGGGCAGTGCTGGCCTCTCCTACTCATTTGATAAATGAGAAAACTCAGGCCACATTCTGAGGTTACAGTTTCTGGTGTGTCTTCCTGAATTCCACACCCAAACTCTGGGTTCTTATCCCAGCTTTTCACTCTTTCTGCCCTGTGTGGTGTGACCATTCTCTTACTTTGACAGAAAGACAGAGAGACAGACACACACACCCAGCATTTGCTCACATGCTTTGCCTTTTCACTTCCAAACCCCCTTTGGTGCCACACAAACCAAAAAATGCTTTGTCCCTCTGGCCTGTGGTTCCAGGTGCCAGCTCTCTCAGACTCACAAACCAGACAAACGAATCCCTGGTCAGAAGTGAATGGGTGTGAAAGGGTTCATTTGTGACACCCCCCTCCCCCTTCCCCTCCCCCCTCCCCCTCCCCTTCAGTTCAGCTCATTCCACACACTTTTATGCATTTTTAAAGCGGCCCAACTTCTGACTGTGGGAAATCTCAGATGCTGAGACCGGGCCAGTGGGGAGCAGCCTCTAGGAGTGGGGGTTGTTAAAAGATAGGACACAAGCCGTGCAAGGCCCTGTTAAAAGAAATGAAGAAATGCAGGGACTATAAGGAAGAAAAGGGAAATTACCCAAATCCCTCCACCCAAACGCAAAGCAACTGTTTTTGACGTGCTTCCTTCCGGCAGGAGACCTTTGGATGGTCCCCTGTACACTTACAAGGAGCCTAGCTGTGACGTGGGGGTGGGGGCGGGGCAGTGGCACCTGCACAGCGCATTTCCCACGATGGGCCTGGTCGCAAGAGTTTCCTAAAGAAATGTCACCCTTCCCAGCGCCGGCCCACCAGAACCCCCCTCCTTAAAAGCGTGAAATGAAATAGAGGCTCTGCTCGCTTCTGGCTCGCTCCCGTGCAGCCTGAGGCTGTCTCTTCCTGGGCTCGCTGTCCCCCCCTCCCACCCCCCACCGGTGCAGGCCAAGCCGGGAACCCCTCTCGCTGGGGTAGTTGCGCACATACAGGCCAAGGCTACTGAAGCAGGAAGGACTTTGGAGGGGGCTTGCATTGTCCGCCGCGGGGGCAGGGGAGGCCTGTGGAGGTCCCCTGACCCCAGTGGCCCCAGGCTGACCCCCTGCCAGTGGAGAGGAGCCGGACTGCCAAGAATGCAGTGGAATCCCGCTGAGGCTGGAGCCGAGGCCGGGGAAAATGCGCGGAATGCCATTTGTTAAGACACACTGGCCTTTGCACAGCAAAGCTCTTTGCGCTTCAACAAAGGTAGGGCGCATTGTTTCAGGACTAAGGATCTGATCCAAGTTCACTTCAGCCCGGCTCTAAAGGAGGACGCCAGCTCATTAAAAACAGAGCAAAGCAGCTGTGCTGCCGAGCTGACTTGAACTTGACAAAGTTCCCACCCGGTCTCCAGTCTTTTGAGTGTGATGTCAAAGCTAGTCTAAAAAAAAAACTAAGCGAAACACAGCACACCAAAAAAGCAAAACCTTGAGCTGTGCACAGAATGGGTTCTTATAAGGACAAATCCCGTGACATAGAGTGTAAGGCAAAAATTTAGACTACTGTTACTGAGAAATGATTACTTTTCATTAACTTCAGGAGATTCCTGTTTGGCCGTGTGTGGGAGTAAGAGACATAAGGTAGAATAAAATCAGCACTGGACTGGGCCGGCTGAACATTTGCCTAATACGTTACGGTTGACAAACATTTCAAAATAATGCCTTTTTGTGTGACTGTTGAGATAATCCTGAGAGGCTGTAAGACACAATGAGGAAACCGAGGCCTCTAGGAGGTAAAGGGACTAGTCCATATTATACAGCTGACCAGGCTAATGTAATAAAAATAATGTTAACAGTAGTCTGATAATAACAACCATACTATTAATAATAGGTGACACATAGAATGTTTACTTAGTGTGAGATACTGTTCGAAGCACGTGATCTTGGCTATTTAATATCAAGAAGAATTTTAATAATCTTAAGAGTAAAGGGACTATTATTATTCCCAGTTTACAGATGGAACAGCGGCACAGTCACACAGACTGTGAACCCAGACCTTCTGGGCTCCAAATCCTGGCTCTTAGCAGGTTTTTTTTTTTTTTTTTCCTTAGCAGAATAGAAAGAGCATCTGTCAAATTTGTGTACTGGTCCCTTCCAGTTCTGACATGTTTGACTCCAATACATATTCATTTTTTCAGCATTTATCGAGTGACTACTATGTGTAGGGCTCTGTGTGTGTGTGTGTGTGTGTGTGTGTGTGTGTGTGTGTATGAGTGTGTAGCTAGATGGTAGTGGCAAGAAGTGAAGGAGAAATGATCTTATTAAAATTTATGTTACTGTTCCTCCTCTCGTGCAGTTTATGTGTAATGAGGTAGAATGTACAAAGGGCTCAAGGGAGGTTTTGTCAATCCATTGCAGGATCCAGTGGCTCAGTTTAATGCCAGAAGGTTGTGGGGTGGGCGGGGAGGAGTAAGCCTCTCACTGGAAACAGCCTAAACAACAGGGGCGGAGGGCATGTGACCACACTTACTGGACGAAGGCCACGGAATCTGTGCTTAATAATCAATTCCTGAGACACCGGGGTTTCAAAGAGAGAAAGAATTGATTACTAGGCACATAGTAGGAGATCAGATGGCCTAGCGGCCCAGAATCTGTCTCCCTGAACTGCAGTAATTTGGTTAGTATTATTAGAGAAAAGATGGGCAGGGTTTAGGATAATGAGCGCAGTGGTCCCAGATGATGTAATTAGAGGTGATCTGATTATTGAGCATGTGCAGATTGATTACATGCTTAGTCACAGAATGTATAAAAGAAAATGGCAGAATGAGGTATAGGTGACTTGTCGGTTAAAGTCTGAGCCTCGGCACATGTCAGGCAAGCCTGCTTTGGTTAGATCCAGTCTCGGTCATCAGGATAGCTTTGAACTTGGGGTGGGTTAGTTCTGAGCAGACCCAAGACCCTTCTTTAATAAGCATTAGGGGCTGTCTTTAGTGATTACAAAACTCTAAAGTTGAGAAAGTGGATAACTGGGTACAAATGAAGGTTAGTCACAAGGTTTTTACAATTACAGGGGCAGAATATAAGGGCTATACAATCATTATTGGAGACCAAGGCAGCTGGATTACAATTTAGGGATTTCAGGAATTTCCCTTTGTCTACTCCAATATGCCAGAAATCAAAAAGGAATATCTATATAATGATTTGGTAATCAAAATCATCCCTTAACTCCTGATTTCTCGGTTATAGCACTGTACTAGTTTGCTAGCTGCCAGAATGAAATATACCAGAAACAGAATGACTTTTAAAAAGGGGAATTCATAAGTTGCAAGTTTACAGCTCTAAAGCTGTGAAAATGTCCAAATTAAAGCAAGTCTATAGAAATGTCCAATCTAAGGCATCCTACTGGAGATACCTTGGTTCCAGAAGGCTGATGATATTCAGGTTTCTTTCTCAACTGGAAAGGCACATGGTGAATATGGTGACGTCTTTTAGCTTTCCCTCCAGGCTTCTTGTTTCATGAAGCTCCCCCAGAGGTGTTTTCCTTCTTCATCTCCAAAGCCTCTGGCTGCATGGGCTCTCATGGTTCTTGTGGCTCTCAAGCTTCCTCCAAAATGTTCCCTCTTTTAAAAGATTCCAGTAAACTACTCAACACACCTGGAATGGGTGGAGTCACATCTCCCTCTAATCAAAGGTTAAAACCCACAATTGGGTGTGTCACATCTCTGTGGATATAATCTAATCAAGTTCCAACCAACAGTGCAGAATAAGGATTAAAAGAAAGGGCTGCCTCCATAAAATGGGTCAGGATTAAAATATGGCTTTTCTAGGGCGCATAGTTCTTTCCAACCAGCAGAAGCACCAAGCATGACCAGGAAAGAACAAGAAGCCCTCTGTAACTGGATTATTCGGAGTGAGAAGGCTTGACAGAGAAAAAGGTGATTCCAGGAAGGCTGTTTGTGGCAGGATGCTGGAATGGAATGCTGAGGAGTTTAACTTCTGTAGGCAACAGGGAATCATTGAATGATTTAGTGGAGGAGAATGAAAGAGTGGCAAAGTGCATCATTTTTTTAAAAAGGAAACATACAGGGGGGCTTGGGGGAAAAGTGGGGGAATGTGACGTCATTAGGAATTCTGGAAGATGGCCCTGAATTCCATCTTGAATAAGGAACCTTAAATATTTCCTACCAACTACAACTACGTGCCCCAGGCCACTGCCTTGGAGATTCCAAGTTTGAGAATTAATATCATGGAAATAATCTTTTAACTTATTTCTTAGAAAGAAAGGAGCAAGGCCTGCTGGAGAGCATTTGTGTTCACTCCTGCACAATACCCAGTGCATGATTTCCTATTGCTTCTCTAACAAACTACCACAACTTTAGGGGCTTAAAACAACACACATTTATTATCTCACAGTTTTGGAGATCAGAATTGCTAAAATCGAGTGTCAAGAGGGTTGCATTTCTTCTGGAGGACCCAGGAAAGAATCCGTTTCCTTGTCTTTCCCAGTTTCTTAGAGGCCACTTGCATTCTTTGGCTTGTGGCTCCATCCTCTGTCTTCTAATCCAGCAGTATAGCATCTTCAACTCTCTCATATGTGCTCACTCTTGCACTCTCTCTGATCTCTGCTTTCATTCTTACATCTCCTCCTCTGACAGATCCTCCTGCCTACCTCTTATAAGGACATTTATCCTATCTGGCTAATCCAGGATGGCTCTCCTCATCTTGTGATCCTTAATCACGTTTGCAAAATCTGCTTTGCTGTATAAGGTAGCATATTCAAAGGTTTTAGGGATTAGATCATGGCATTTTGGAGGGCCGTTGGGCTCCTTTAAACCATCTATTTCCCAATCACTTTACAGAAAGATTGATGTCCTTTAGCTGTAGCTAGTTCAGTTTTCTTCCTGGCACTTTAGGTCCTTGGTGAAATTCTGGTGGAGACATGCTCTGGACCAATAATCCTACTCTCAAGTCCCCTTGTTACAGAGGGCCATGACAATGGAGCATGGTGATTGACCTCAGATCCTTTTGGGTACCTTCATTGGGCCATTGCTGAGCTCAGAGTCAAGGGAATTTCAAAATAACTGAAGTCAAAGACTTTCATTAAATGCCTGATTTTGACAAGGACTCTCTATGTAGACTAAGGTGCTAGGGTTATATCATGAAGAAGACCTGACTGTACCATCAGGATACTCACAGTCTAGGGAGGAAACCAGACATATTAACAATGCATTGCTATGTGGCAAGCATCTGCAGAGCTCCATGGTCCTGGAAGTCTAAAGGCTCCATGAAGCTCTCAGGGAAGCCTGAAGGGACAAGCTTATTTGGTGATTCTCAGGGAAATGTCTAAACTGGGAAGGAATGTTGCTGCCTCTGCTTACCCTATAAGGAATGATTATACCTCTGAAGTCCTGTGTCCAGGGAGGAGGCTGTGAGTGAGGCTCCCTTGTCAACAAGGTTCAACCCTCTCATCACCAGAAAGGCCCCATCTGTGGCTTGACCCACTTCTCTGAGTCAGGCTTTGAACTTCCCTGGCTTTGAGATTTGTGATTTGTGATGTACACCAGAGCATGCACCCCCACCAAAAGAATCATGTTACATAAACACACATCATCTTAGAGGATATAGAAGCCCGGGACTGTTGACCACACTTAGCAGATAACTCAATGGAGAGCTTGGACACATATTGGCCCAATGGAAGGTGGAACTAATCAATAGTTAACATACATTGAGAACTTTAAAATGAATCCAAGCCATTTACATATGTGAACTCATTTCCTCTTCATGACAATTTTCAATATGCTCCCTTTGTAGATGAGAAAAGAGAGATACAGAGAAATACAAGGGACTTGTCCAAGGTCAGTATACTGCCATGTGGCACAGCTGGTATCCAAATCCACGTGGACTACCTTGGAAGCCCATGTTTTTAACCACAATACTATCATGCTTCCGAAATCTGTGTGCTCTGCTTGGGTCAGCTCCTGGGGGGCTGGAATTACTGAGGCAGACCTCCAAACTGAAGTGACACTGTCCCTGACTTCAGAGTCCTGGAACAGTTTGTTCCTGGAAATGACCTTGTGCCAAAGCCAGTGAGCTGGCATTCCCTTGCTTGCCCTGGAGATGGTGGAGGCAGCAAGGACCTCACAGGGTTCCTGAGAACAATAGTAGCTGCAAGGTAGTCCCCTTGGGATTGTCAGGCCACGGAACTTGGCTATTTCATCTGCTGCTCTGGCCCAATAGGAATTCTGGGACTGTAAACAGGTCTTCTTGTTTCACTTAAAGGAAACAAACCCGGAAAAGCATATGGGGCAATGAAAACAGTGTTACTGACAGCAATCTTGAAGGAAAGAAGGGTGCTTTTGACACTGTCTGTATACACTCCTGCCCTTAGGGGGGTGAACTAAAAGTTCACTCTTTAAATATCTTTACTGTACGGTGGGCCTTCTAATTCAACCCCCATCCATTTGAGTTTCAGACAACGGTTAAGTTAAGGATTCTTCTGCGCAAGCCCTGAATCAGTGGTTTGCTGGGAAAATTAATGGTATAAGCCCAAATGCCAGGAAGAATTAAAGAGAAAGCATGTATTGACTTCCTTCAAACACTGCAGATGTACACACTGACATAAAAAATAATATGCTGATTAAAAATCATTCTGATTCATTTAGGAGATCATCCAAGGAGTTTATACAGTCATTTTGACTGTATGAAAATAACTTTGGAACCAGCTAGTGGGATCTGGGTACACTCCTACCTCTGCTTTGGATCACTCCATGTGTGCATATAATAAGCATTGGGTCTTTAGCATTCTTTGACATTTAGTTTAGTTATTTTATCAACCGTTTTCAAAGGGATCTTTAAAGGATTTCTCCCGCCCTCATATTTCAAGGCATTATTTGAGCTAAGTGTGTTTTGAATATGTCACAGCTGAGCCTACCGAAATAAAGTGGAAGGATTTGAATGGCATGCCTTCCTGGGCTGACAAATACCCACCTGTCTCCGGAGTCTGCCGCCTTAATGGTCACTCCTCTGGATCTTCGTGATTGCCCAGGAGGACAAGGCCACCCCCTCATGCAGGTTCCAATTGCTCTCCCAGCGCTGTCCAGCTTTGAGTTCCTGTCTGTCTTCTTTAGTAATCTCTGAAGGCTTCTAAGGCAAGGCATGTTTTACATTTATTTTAAGCTTTTTTTCCCTAACTAAATAGAAAGCTTTATTTCAACTATCTTAATGGAGGATATAGTTAATTCTAAGGACAGTAGGTGATATTAAATTTTATCTACATGAAAATATAAATTGTACATGTAAATACCATGTGTGGTATAGGTTCTAGCACATATAGTATGTTCTACAGACTATAAAGACCATAAAAATAAGTAGCTTCAGTTTTCTGTCTGAAAGGCACTTAAAGCTTAGCTTCCAGGATTTGTTGAAGAGAGCATCTGAGAAGTGATGACAGACGTTTTCCAGGAAGAATTAGGCGCAAGTTTTAGGTAGGAATTGCTGACAATGTTAGGGAGGCACAAAAGATTAGCAAATATTTGGGGATTCGCTGTTATTTTGGAATTTATGAAATATTTGGTAAAACAGAGGAGTAGTAAGAAATGAACCTGATGCTAGGCAAGGGACAGTTAATGAAGGACGTTGTATTGCATTCTGTAGGGCTTGGATTTATTGTTTTGACAAGGAAAATTCATTGAAGGTTTTAAAGTAGATGAGCAATATGCAGTCTGAGTTATAGGGTATGGACTTGGAAAGTGGGAGTCTGGAGGCAAAGGGACTGATCAGGAAACTTTTGAAATAGTAGTTAGACAAAAGATGATAAATGCTTAAACTAAGATAAGCCCTGAAACTTGAAATTGGGTATGGGTGTGTGTGTGTGTGTGTGTGTGCATGTGTGCATGTGTGTGTGCGTGTGTGTTTGTGTGTGACTGTTCATTCATAGTGTGGGCCTATTTTAACTAAAATTGGGGATTAATGAAAACCCCCAAAACATTTCTGTAACAATAGCATTTTAATTTTTTCTTAATTTTTAAATTAGATTAACTGTACATTTAGAGAAAAATCATGTAAAACATACAGGATTCCCATATGCCCCCATTATTAACACTTTGCATTAGTGAGGCACCTTTGATAAAGTTGATTAAAGAATCATATAATTGTAGGATTAACTATGGTCCATAGTTTACACTAGAGTACATTTTCCCATGAATATCATCCTATTATTAACACCATATATTAGAGTGGTACATTTGTAATATATCACAGAAGAACATTTTTAAAGTGCCACTATTAGGGTGGTGCGATGGTGGCTCAGTGGCAGAATTATCGCCTGCCATGCCAGAGATGCAGGTTTGGTTCCCGGTGCCTGCCCATATAATAAAAAATAAATAAATATTTTTTTAAAATGGCACTATTAGCTACCATTCATCATTTAAAGAGGATTCACTGTATTGGATAGCCCTATGTTTTTTTTTCTTTTTAACTTTTTTATCGTATAGTATAACATATATACAAGCAAAGAAAGAAACAAGCAATAGCTTTCAAAGCACTCTTCAACAAGTAGTTACAGGATAGATCCCAGAGTTTGTCATGAGCTACCATACCATCCTCTCAGATTTGTTTCCTTCTAGCTGCTCCAGAATATAGGAGTCTAGAAGGTTTATATATTTTGTTATCATCTCAATTGACTTTCTTTCTTTTTTTTTTGTGAAAAATAACATATATACAAATAAGCAATAAATTTGAAAGCACAGCACAACAATTAGTTGTAGAACAGATTTCAGAGTTTGGTATGGGTTACAATCCACAATTTTAGGTTGTCACTTCTAGCTGCTCTAAGCTGCTGGAGACTAAAAGAGATATCAATTTAATGATTCAGCAATCATATTCATTTGTTAAATCCTACCTTCTCTGTATAACTCGACCATCACCTTTGATCTTTCCACCCCTTTCTTTAGGGGTGTTTGGGTTATGGCCATTCTAACTTTTTCATATTGGAAGGGACTGTCACTAATATCGGGTAGGAAGATGGAACTATCTGATGTTCTGGAGAGACTGGGCTAGGTTTCAGGACTTATCTGGACCAGGGACCCATTTGGAGGTTGTAGGTTTCTGGAAAGTTACCCTAGTGCATGAAATCTTACATGTTGCCCTAGGTGTCCTTTAGGATTGGCTGGAGTGGCCTGGTTGGGGGTTGGCAGGTTATGATAGGTAGCAAGGTCTACCTGAAGATTGTGTAAGAGCAACCTCCAGAGTAGCCTCTCGACTCTGTTTGAACCCTCTCTGCCACAGATCCTTTATTAGTTACACTTCTTTTCCCCCTTTTGGTCGGGGTGAAATTTTTGATCCCATGGTGCCAGGGTTGGATACATCCCTGGGAGTTATATCCACATCGCCAGGGAGACTTTCACCCCTGGATGCCAGATCAAGGCTTGGCCTATTGATTTGTGTGTCCCCAATGTTTCACATAGTATCTGGGATTTCCCCAGTGGTAAAGTTTAATAGTTCCATATTTTTCTCCCAACCGTGAAGGGGCTTTGCCAATACTTTTTGATTATTTGCTTAATATACTTTGGGATATATCCAGGCATTACATTAAGCTATACAGGATTAAAGGCCCTCATTCTTATCCTGGGTTTCCCGTGTTTGGGTTGTTTAAATGATTTATCCAGACAAGTCGAGTTAGATTTTGTGCTATAGAAAGTTTAGGTTTCAGACAAAATAAACCTTTCTCCTTTGTTCTCAAAGAGTAGGTGCAGTTCTAAAATATAGACAATGCTTTACCCTTGTATTATGAATTACCTTAATCCAGACTTAATCGGTTTCGTTCTTATCTCTAAATACCAGATTATAGATATATATAAAACATCCTCTCCAAATTCAGAAATAATAATTACCACTCCAGACAAAGAGTGTCTGCTATAAGAGCTTACCATCTAGGCCCCTGCTTTCTTAGAAGCATTTTCTAAAGGAGACCATACAATAATTGTTCTTTCATTTCTGGCTAATTTTACCTCACCAAATGTCCCACAGTTTCATTCACGTCGTTGCATGCCTCACGACTTCGTTCCTTTTTGTAGCAGCACAACTATCGATCATATGTATACACCACCGTTCGCCAATCTACTTCTCCGTCAGAGCATCCTTCAGCCACCTGCATTCATTAGGCAGCATGTATAATGCCCAAGGTCCACAGTCCATCAACCCCCTCAATTTTAGATAATTTCGTTGTTCCTGAGAGAAAGATAACAATAAACACACCCTCACCAAGTAGGAAATCTAAACCTCCCCTTAACACTTTTCCTTCCCCCCATTATTTACCCCTGCTGTCGCTGTGGTACTGTTGATGTTTTCCTGTTAAACACAGCCCATAGCATGCAATAGCAGTTTTCCCCCTGTACCCTGGACTTAAACACTCTTTGTACATGAATCATACCTTTGAAGTAATTCTTGCAAGAACTTATTTATATGTCTAATGTTAATCAGTGGGACGCATACGTCTATACAACCCCTTTCAATCATGTTCACCTTCAATATGGTAATATTACTTATAAACTTACTAGTGAACCGCCTTCTTTTCTTTCTATTCCCTTACATTTGGGTTCAACCTCAGTAGCTAACCATTAACCCATCCCTAGCTTCTATGCATCTCTAAGTCCTGTGTATTCTGTATTATAAGCCTCTGATTTTACCTTTACCATGGTCATAAAAGTTGAGTCATACAGTATCTATCCTTTTATGTCTGGCTTAGTTCACTCAGCATTATGTTCTCAAGGCTCACCCATCTTGTTATGTGATTCAGGACGTCATTTTGTCTTACTGCTGCATCATATTCCAAAGTATATATATACCACATTTTGTTAATCCATTCGTCTGTTGATGGGCATTTAGATTGCTTCCATCTTTTGGCAATTGTGAATAATGCTGCTATGAACATCAGTGTGCAAATGTCTGTGCCGCTGCTTTCACCTCTTCTGGGTATATATCAAGTAGTCCTATTGCCGGGTTGCAGGGCAACTCGATATTTAGTTTCCTAAGGAACCGCCAAACAGTCTTCCATAGTGGCTGTACGATTATACATTCTCACTAGCAATGCGTAGTGTTCCAATACCCCCACATCTTCTCCAACATTTGTAGTTACCTGTCTGTTTAATAGTAGCCATTGTTACAGGTGTGAGGTGGTGTCTCATTGTAGTCTTGATTGGCATTTCCCTTATAGCCAATGAAAATGAGCATTTCTTCATGTGCTTTCGAGCTGTCTGTATTTGCTCTTCAGAAAAATGCCTATTCATATCTTTAGTCCATTGTATAATTGGGTTGTTTGTTCTTTTGTTGTTGAGTTGTATCATTTCTTTATGTATACAGGATATGAAACCTTTGTCTGATGTGTGATATCCAAATATTTTCTTCTATTGAGTTGGTTGCCTCTTCACCTTTTTGACAAAGTCTTCTGAGGTGCAGAAGCATTTGATTTTGACTAGTTCCTATTTATCTGTTTTTCCTTTTGTTGCTTGTGCTTTGGGTTAAAGTTTAGGAAGCTACCTCCTATTACTAGGTTTTGAAGATATTCCCCTACATTTTCTTCTAGGAGCTTTATGGTGCTAGTTCTTATATTTAGTTGGTTGATCCACTTTGAGTTAATTTTTGTATAGAGTTAAAGGTAAGGGTCCTCTTTCATTCTTTTGGCTATTGATATCCAGTTCTCCCATGCCCATTCATTGAAAACCCTATTTTGTGTTTCAATTTATAAAGACCTGTTTTTTGCCCCAGCATACACTTGATCCTGGAGAATCTTCCATGAACACTAGAGAAGAATGTATATCCTGGTGTTTGGGGGTGTAATGACATATATGTCTGTTAGGTCTAATTCATTTATCAAATTGTTTAACTTCTCTATTTCGTTGTTGATTTTCTGTCTGGTTGTTTTATCTATAGAGGAAAGTGGTGTATTGAAGTCTCCTACTATTATTATTGAAACATCTATTGCTCCCTTCAGTTTTGTCCATGTCTGTCTTGTGTACTTTGGAGCTCCTTGGTTGGGAGCATAAACGTTAATGATTGTTAATTCTTCTTGGAGAATTGTCCCTTTTATTAATATAAAGTGTCCTTCTTTGTCTCTTATGATGCTTAACATTTAAAGTCTATTTTGTCTTATATTGGTATAGCTATTCCTACTTTCTTTTGGTGGAACAAAAAGAAAGATGTTTTGTGTGGCACATCTTTTCCATCCTTTCACTTTCAATCTATATGTATCCTTGTGTCCAAGATGAGTCTCTTGTAAGCTACATTTGGCTGGATTGTATTTCTTAATCCATTCTGCCAATCTGCATCTTTTAATTGGTAAATTTAGTCCATTAATATTCAAAGTTGTTACTGAAAAGGTGTTTCTTCAATCCACCATCTTATCTTTTGGATTTTATTTGTCAGATCTATATATTCTTTTCCCTCTTTCTCTTTTTATCTTTTAAGTTACCCTTACTGGTACTCTTCAATTCTGTGCCCTCCACCAGACCTCCCTCTCCTGTCTTTTTTTATTCTTTCAACCGGCAGAACTCCATTTAGTATTTCTTATAGGGTCAGTCTCTTGTGGACAAATTCTTTCAGTATTTGTTTGTCTGTGAAAATTTAAATCTCATAAAGGAATGAAGTTGGATATCAATAATAGGCGGAGTGCCAGAAAATTCACAAATACGTGGAGGCTCAACAACACACTCTTAAACAACGAGTGGGTCAAGGAAGAAATTGCAAGAGAAATTAGTAAATATCTCGAGGCGAATGAAAATGAAAACACAACATATCAAAACCTATGGGACGCAGCAAAGGCAGTGCTAAGAGGGAAATTTATTGCCCTAAATGCCTATATCAGAAAAGAAGAAAAGGCAAAAATGCAGGAATTAACTGTCCACCTGGAAGAACTGGAGAAAGAACAGCAAACTAACCCCAAAGCAAGCAAAAGGAAAGAAATAACAAAGATCAGAGCAGAAATAAATGAAATTGAAAACATGAAAACAATAGAGAAAATTAATAAGACCAGAAGTTGGTTCTATGAGAAAATCAATAAGATTGATGGGCCCTTAGCAAGACCGACAAAAAGAAGAAGAGAGAAGATGCAAATGAATAAGATCAGAAATGGAAGAGGAGACATAACCACTGACCTCACAGAAATAAAGGAGGTAATAACAGGATACTATGAACAACTTTACGCTAATAAATACAACAATTTAGATGAAATGGACGAGTTCCTGGAAAGGCATGAACAACCAACTTTGACTCAAGAAGAAATAGATGACCTCAACAAACCAATCACAAGTAAAGAAATTAAATCAGTCATTCAAAAGCTTCCTAAAAAGAAAAGTCCAGGACCAGACGGCTTCACATGTGAATTCTACCAAACATTCCAGAAAGAATTAGTACCAACTCTCCTCAAACTCTTCAACATAATCGAAGTGGAGGGAAAGCTACCTAATTCATTCTATGAAGCCAACATCACCCTCATACCAAAACCAGGCAAAGATATTACAAAAAAAGAAAACTACAGACCAATCTCTCTAATGAATATAGATGCAAAAATCCTCAACAAAATTCTAGCAAATCGAATCCAACAACACATTAAAAGAATTATACATCATGACCAAGTAGGATTCATCCAAGGTATGCAAGGATGTTTCAACATAAGAAAATCAATTAATGTAATACACCATATCAACAAATCAAAGCAGAAAAATCACATGATCATCTCAATTGATGCAGAGAAGGCATTTGACAAGATTCAACATCCTTTCCTGTTGAAAACACTTCAAAAGATAGGAATACAAGGGAACTTCCTTAAAATGATAGAGGGAATATATGAAAAACCCACAGTTAATATCATCCTCAATGGGGAAAAATTGAAAACTTTCCCCCTAAGATCAGGAACAAGACAAGGATTTCCACTATCACCACTATTATTCAACATTGTGATCGAGGTTCTAGCCAGAGCAATTAGACAAGAAAAAGAAATACAAGACATCAAAATTGGAAAGGAAGAAGTAAAACTATCACTGTTTGCAGACGATATGATACTATACGTCGAAAACCCGGAAAAATCCACAACAAAACTACTAGAGCTAATAAATGAGTACAGCAAAGTAGCAGGTTTCAAAATCAACATTCAAAAATCTGTAGCATTTCTATACACTAGTAATGAACAAGCTGAGGGGGAAATCAAGAAACGAATCCCATTTACAATTGCAACTAAAAGAATAAAATACCTAGGAATAAATTTAACTAAAGAGACAAAAAACCTATACAAAGAAAACTACAAAAAACTGTTAAAAGAAATCACAGAAGACCTAAATAGATGGAAGGGCATACCGTGTTCATGGATTGGAAGACTACATATAGTTAAGATGTCAATCCTACCTAAATTGATTTATAGATTCAATGCAATACCAATCAAAATCCCAACAACTTATTTTTTGGAAATAGAAAAACCAATAAGCAAATTTATCTGGAAGGGCAGGGTGCCCCGAATTGCTCAAAGTATCTTGAGGAAAAAAAATGAAGCTGGAGGTCTCACGCTGCCTGACTTTAAGGCATATTATGAAGCCACAGTGGTCAAAACAGCATGGTATTGGCATAAAGATAGATATATCGACCAATGGAATCGAATAGAGTGCTCAGATATAGACCCTCTCATCTATGGACATTTGATCTTTGATAAGGCAGTCAAGCCAACTCACCTGGGACAGAACAGTCTCTTCAATAAATGGTGCCTAGAGAACTGGATATCCATATGCAAAAGAATGAAAGAGGACCCGTATCTCACACCCTATACAAAAGTTAACTCAAAATGGATCAAAGATCTAAACATTAGGTCTAAGACCATAAAACAGTTAGAGGAAAATGTAGGGAGATATCTTATGAAACTTACAACTGGAGGCGGTTTTATGGGCCTTAAACCTAAAGCAAGAACACTGAATAAATAAATAAATAAATGAGAGCTCCTCAAAATTAAACACTTTTGTGCATCCAAGAACTTCATCAAGAAAGTAGAAAGACAGCCTACACAATGGGAGACAATATTTGGAAACGACATATGAGATAAACATCTAGTATCCAGAATTTATAACAAACTCAACAACAAAAAGACAGCCAACCCAATTACAAAATGGGAAAAAGACTTGAACAGATACCTCTCAGAAGAGGAAATACAAATGGCCAAAATGCACATGAAGAGATGCTCAATGTTCCCGGCCATTAGAGAAATGCAAATCAAAACCACAATGAGATATCATCTCACACCCACCAGAATGGCCATTATCAACAAAACAGAAAATGACAAGTGCTGGAGAGGATGCGGAGAAAGAGGCACACTTATCCACTGTTGGTGGGAATGTCAAAGGGTGCAACCACTGTGGAAGGCAGTTTGGCGGTTCCTCAAAAAGCTGAATATAGAATTGCCATACGACCCAGCAATACCACTGCTAGGTATCTACTCAAAGGACTTAAGGGCAAAGACACAAACGGACATTTGCACACCAATGTTTATAGCAGCATTATTTACAATTGCAAAGAGATGGAAAGAGCCAAAATGTCCATCAACAGATGAGTGGCTAAGCAAACTGTGGTATATACATACGATGGAATATTATGCAGCTTTAAGACAGAATAAACTTATGAAGCATGTAATAACATGGATGAACCTAGAGAACATTATGCTGAGTGAGTCTAGCCAAAAACTAAAGGACAAATACTGTATGGTCCCACTGATGTGAACCGACATTCGAGAATAAACTTGGAATATGTCATTGATAACAGAGACCAGCAGGAGTTAGAAACAGGGTAAGATAATGGGTAATTGGAGCTGAAGGGATACAGACTGTGCAACAGGACTAGATACAAAAACTCAAAAATGGACAGCACAATAATACCTAATTGTAATGTAATTATGTTAAAACACTGAATGAAGCTGCATCTGAGCTACAGTTTTTTTGTTTGTCTGTTTGTTTGTGTCTTTTGGTTTTTTCTTTCTTTTTTATTATTATTATTTTTGTTTTTTCTCTATATTAACATTCTATATCTTTTTTTGTTGTTTTGCTAGTTCTTTTCCTAAATCGATGCAAATGTACTAAGAAATGATGATCATGCATCTATGTGATGATGTTAAGAATTACTGATTGCATATGTAGAATGGAATGATTTCTAAATGTTGTGTTAATTTCTTTTTTCTTTAATTAATAAAAAAATTTTTAGATCTCTCCTTCAGTTTTAAAAGATGATTTGGCTGGGTACAGAATCTTGGTTCGAAGTCTTTCTACTTCAGGATCTTAAATATATCATATCACTGCCTTCTTGCCTCCACGGTGCCAGTTGAGTAGTCTGAATTCAGTCTTATGTGGTTTCCCTTGTGTGTTGTAGATTATTTTCCTCTTTCCACCTTCAGGATTTTCTGCTTCTCTTCAATATTTGACAGACAGATTTGCATGTCTTGGGGAAGGCCTATTTGGATTTATTCTATTTGGAGTTCTATTTTGAGCTTCTTTGACTTGCATATTTATGTCCTTTATATGGGTTGGGAAGTTTTCCCCCATTATACCCTCCACTAATCTTTCCAGTCCCTTACTCTTCTCTTCTCCTTCTGGGACATCAATGATTCTTATATTTGTGCACTTTGTTTTGTCCATCATTTCCCTGAGACCAATTCAAAATTTTCTATCTGTTTTGCCATTTGTTGTTTTGAGATTTTGAAATCAATTGTCCTGTCTTCTAGTTGCTGTTGTTGTGTGTCTCTAGTATGTTTTTATTTGGTCTACAGCATCTTTAATCTCTGTGATAATTGCTATTTTTCTATTTATTCTTTCAGATGCCTCTTTATACTCTTCTACTATCTTCTTGATCACCCCTATGTCATTAGCCTTCCCATTTATTTCACTTAGTAGAGTTCTATGAACATCTTTTTTTAGTTTTTCCAAAGTCTGTGTCTCCTCCAGTGTTTTAATTTGGTCATTAGATTGGGCTGTATCTGTCTGCATCTTGATATGCTTAGTGATCTTCTGTTGTCATCATGGCATGCAAATATCTTGATAAGGTTCTTTGAAGTTGATTTCCTTCAGTGGTCCAAAGCTTTGTATTTGTGGGGTGGGTATGGAAAAGAATGCAGGGCATTATAGGGGCATAACAGTTCAATGGTGAGTTGTGGTACAGGTATATGCATGGGTTGGGGACTCTATGCTGGTGCCTGTGAGCATAGGGTGCAGATCACAGGGTTGTGGATGTGCGATGCAGCGGCCCTGGGTGTGAGGTGCAGCTCAAGCATGCCTTAGAGCACAGGAGCAGAGTGCGGTGAGGGGGACACAGAGGTCAGGCATGACAGGAGGCAGATGGGGGGTTGAGCAGCTGTGCTTGGGCTGATATATGGGCAAGATGTGGGTGAGTGCATAGTGTGTGGGTCTTGCATGCATGTCAAGGTGCGGGGTACAGAGCACAGAAGTTGGGATCCAGGGAGGTTGGGGCCAGGATGTGTCCTTACACAGTGGGAGAGGACCGGGGGCCCGGGATGCAGATATGAGAGTGTGCAGGGGCAGGGCAGAGGTCAAGGAGGTTGTGCGATGTTTGTCAGAGGTGGGTGATGATGGGTGAGCCGGCCCCTGGTGTGGGTCCGCAGGTGCAGGGGTGGGGTGGGGTAGGGGTGCCTGATTATGCAGGGCAGACACTAAGTGGTACAGATGTGCCCGAGAGCACCTGCCAGGTGTGGGAGAATGGTGCTTGTGCTGTGGGGTGGGGAAAGGGTTTGCATGTGTATGGGGGAGGGGGGATGCAGTGCAGGGGTCAAGAAGTCCATACACAGATAACATGGATGCCCAGCAGCGAGGATGTGGCTGTGCTGGTGTGTGGATCTGGAGTGGAGGGTCTTGGTGTTCATGGGTCTGGGGGCAGGGACCTGGTGTGCAGTGCGAAGAGTGTAGGGACTGCAGGGTGGGATTGTGCCTTTGTGGGCTAAGTATGGCTGTGGCCTGGATGTGCAGGTCAATGTTTGCACAGAGCTGAGGGGTGAGGCGTGAGTGGGCACGTGTGCATGCACACGTCTGGAGGGCCAGATGCTGATGTGCATGTGTGCAGAACTGGTGGGCTTCCCGGGTGGGGTTGAGTGATTGGAGGGGCTGGGTGCAGGTGTGGCCTGGGTATGAATGGGAGCACCTGCAGCTGGGATGCACAGGGCAGGGGCGACATGTGTGAGGATAGTGCGTTCAAGAAATGCAGCTTGGCTTTCTTCCTTATCCCCATCTCCCTGTGCTCCTGACAGCTCCAGGCCTCCATCTGGAAATGCACTAGGCTGTTTGCACTAGCTGGCCAGTCTCTGATTCTCTGCATCTCAATTTTCCAGCTTTTCCAACCAGGGCCTCTCTATGTAATGCAGAAGACCCTTCCAGGTCACTTACACCTGGAATCGCTCTCCTTGTCTTTTGCTGTCCATTTTCTAGCTATTCTTTGGAGCAGGGGTGAACTCGACCTATCCTGTTCCACCATCTTCCCAGAAGTCACACTCTTTAGTCTTGCCAGTGTTTGCCTCATTTATTTTGAGGCACCATAGTTCGGTACGTAAATATTTATAATTGCTATTTCTTCTTGGAGGATTGCCCCTTTATTAATATATAGTGCCTTTCTTTGTCTCTTATAATAGCTTTTGACTTCATGTGTATTTTGTTAGGTATTAGTATAGCTACCCCAGCTCCTTTTTGGTTACTATTTGCATGGAAACTTTTTCCATCCATTCATTTTCAATCTTGCCTTAGTAAGCTGCCAGAATGTAATATGCCAGAACTGGGATGGCTTTTAAAAAGGGGAATTTAATAGGTTACCAGTTTACAGTTCTAAGCCTATAAGAAAGTCCAAACTAAGGCATCCAGAAAATTATACCTTAATTCAAGGACGTTCGATGGGTCAAGAACACCTCTGTCAGCTGGGTAGTCACGTGATTGATATCTGTTGGTCCCTTGCTCCTGGGCTCCCTTGCTTTCAGCCTCTGTTCCTGTGGGGGTTCCTCACTTTGCTTCTCTGAGGCTGGCCTTCATCTCTTCGCTTCCTTTCACTCTCACCAGGTTTTGGCTTGCTTAACATCTCATGGCAACATCTGCTGGGCTCCAAGTATCTCTAAACATCTGTGTCTCTGTTCTCCAAGTGTTGGCATCTGCATCAGCTTTCTCTCTGTTGGCTCTGTCATTTCTAACTCTCTCCAAAATGTTTCCTCTTTTAAAGGATCCCAGTGAACTAATCAAGACTCACCTGGAATGGGTGGATTCACATCTCCAATTAATCAAAAAGCCCCTCCCACAATTGGGCGCGTGACATCAACACGGAGATAATCTAATCAAAAGTTTCTGCCTGCGATATTGAATCAGGATTCAAAGAAATGCTGCCTCCATAAGATTGAATCAGGATTAAAACACGGCTTTTCTGGGGTACATAATATTTTCAAACTGCCACAAATCTATTTGTGTCTTTGTGTCTAAGGCGGGTCTCCTGTAAACCATGTATAGTTGATTCATGCTTTTTAGTCCATTCTGCCAATCTGTGTCTTTTTTTTTTTTTTTCTGCATGGGCAGGCACCAGGAATTGAACCCAGGTCTCTGGCATGGCAGGTGAGAACTCTGCCTGCTGAGCCACCGTGGCCTACCCCAATCTGTGTCTTTTGATTGGGGAGCTCAATTATTAACACTTGGTATTATTCTTGTAAAGGTATTCATTTCTTCAGCCATTTTTTCCCCTTGGTTTTTATATGTCCTATCTTTTTCGTCTGTCTTTCCTTTATTGCAGCCTCCTTTTCTGTATAGTTGATCTTTCGTGATGTATCTGATTGATCCCTTTCTCATTTCTCTTTATACATATTTTAAAAATACTTTCTTTTTGTTTAGCTTTCAATACTGTACATGTTACTTGCTACCATATCCCTCCATTTCCCCTTTTTATGTTGTTTTTGTCCCACTTTGTTATTTTATATTTAGCATTTTCATTATTAGGAAATATGCCTTGTTCAATTGTATTCTGACTCTTACAAGAATTAAGAGAGTACAGTACTATTTGGTTTTCATTTACCCTTTTAGTTACTGTGGTAGTTTGAAGCTATTATATAGTCCAGAAAAGGCCATGTTCTGTTAAAAATGAAAGTTTTTATTGAGGTATCCTCCACACATGCAGGCCATGCAAAGTTTACAATCAATGGCTCACAATATCATCACATAGTTGTGTATTCATCACCATGATCACTTTTAGAACATTTGCATCACTCCAGATAAAGAAATAAGAGAAAAAATCTAATATGCCCCATACCCCTTGCCCCTCCCTCTCATTAACCACCAGTGTTTCAATCTACCCATTTTTTTACCCCTTACTCCCTTATGTATGTATGTATGTATGTATTTGTTATCCCTATTTTTTTTTTACTCATCAGTTCATACATTGAATATAAACACAAGGTTTTCACAATCATACTGTCACATTGTAAAAGCTATATTGTTATCTAATTGTCTTCAAGAATTAAGGCTACTGGAACAACCAGAAGGAAGAACCTAAAATTGTGGAATCGTAACCCAGTGGTGAAGTTTAATAGTTCCGTATTTTTTCTCCTATCCCTGAAGGGACTTTACCAATACTTTAAAATGATCTGCTCATCATACTCTGGGGTGTATCTGGGTATTACATCAAGCTGTACAGAATTAGAAGCCCTAGTTCCCATTCTGGGCTCCATGCATTTGGGTTGTTTAAATGAGCTATCCGGACAGGCTGAGTTAGAGTATTTGCTACAGAAAATTTAGATTTTGGATGAAATAAAACTCTCTTCCTTTGCTCTCATACATTAGGTGAAGTTCCAAAATGCAGACAATGTCCTCCTTACCCCTGCATTCTGATTTACTTACCTGACCCAATTGGCTTCATTCTTATCTCTAACTGAAGCCTGGTCTCCTTTTTGATTTCTTTAACAGCATTACTACATACTTACTTTCAGAACTGCAGAACTCCAACTCTGAGTCTCAGGGGTCACACAAGTTGCCAAAGTTCCATGGAGATAGCACGTTATATGTATATAGCACAGCATCTGAAAGTCTGGAAATTATTTACACCTTCATCTAAATGTGACTGCTGTAAGAGCTTACAATCTGAGCCCCAATTTTCTTATAGGTATTTTCTAAAAGAGACCATACAATCTCTTTTCTTCTGTTTCTGGTTTATTTTGCACAACATAATGTCCCCAAGGTTTATTCACCTTGTTGCATGCCTCTTGACTTCTTTCTTTCCTGGAGCTGCACAATATTCCAACAAAGGTATGTACCACAGTTCGCCAATCTACTTCTCAGACAATGTATCCTTCAGCCACCTCTTTCCTTTGGGCATCATGTGTAATGTCCACACTCAACAATCTATGTCTCAGATAATCCTTCCTTAGATGAACAATCATAAACACTCTCAGTTTTAAACAATTCTCATAGCTCCCAAGAGAAAAATAACTGATAAACACACCCTCACCAAATAGAAAATCCAAACCTCCCCTTAAGTCTTGTCCTTCCCCCTACGTCAATTATTTACTCCTGATATTGCTGTGGTACTATTGATGTTTTCCTGTTAAACATAGACCATAGAACACAATAGTAGTTTTCCCTTTATACCCCTGTTATTGACTCTTTGTACAAGATTCACACCTTTAAAGTAGCTCATACAAGAACTTATTTGTATTTTTAGCATTAATCAGTAGAGCACATGGGTCTATACAACCCCTTTCAATCATGTTCCCTTCAAATATGGTAATATTACTTATAGACCCACTAATGAACTGCCTTCACTTCTATCCATTCCCTTACATTTAAGTTCAACCCCATTAGCTAACTGCTCACCTATCTATTGCTTCTGTATATCTGTAAGTCCCCTAAATTCTATATTTTAAGCCTCAGAGCTCACCTTTACAAAGGTCATAATTGACAATCATAGAGTATCTGTCCTTTTGTATCTGGCTTATTTCACTCAGCGTTCTGTCCTCAACATTCGTCCATTTTGTCATATGCTGCAGGACGTCATTTTTTGTCTTTCTGCCGCATAATATTCCATCATATGTATATACCACATTTTCTTTCTCCACTCATCTGTGGATGGGTATTTGGGTGTTTACATCTTTTGAAAATTGTGAATAATGCCACTATGAACATCGGTGTGCAAATGTCTGTTTGTATTACTGCTTTCAGATCTTCTGGGTATACACTGAGTAGTGCTATTGCTGGGTCCCAGGACAACTTGATATTTAATTTTCTAATGAATCATCAAACTGTCTTCCACAGTGGCTGCACCATTATACATTCCCACCAGCAGTGCATTAAGTGTTCCAGTTTCTCCACATTCTTTCCAACATTTGTAGTTTTCTGTTTGTTTAGTAGCAGCCATTCTTTTAGGTGTGATGTGATATCTCATTGTAGTCTTTTTTTAAAAATTTTTTTATTAATTTAAAAATTAAAAAAATATAACAAACGCAAACTTTCTTAACATATGATCATTCTGTTCTACATATATAATCAGTAATTCACAATATCATCACATAGTTGTATATTCATCATCATGATATTTATTGGAATATTTGCATCTATTCAGAAAAAGAAATAAAAAGACAACAGAAAAAAATTCATACATACCATACCCCTTACCCCTCCCTTTCATTGATTTCAATCTAAATTTATTTTAACATTTGTTCTGCCTATTATTTATTTTTATTCCATATGTTTTACTCATCTGTTGATAAGGTAGATAAAAGGAGCATCAGACACAAGGTTTTCACAATCACACAGTCACATTGTGAAAGCTATATCGTTGTACAATCATCATCAAGAAACATGGCTACTGGAACACAGCTCTACATTTTCAGGCAGTTCCCTCCAGCCTCTCCGTTATACCTTAACTAAAAAGGTGATGTCTATTTAATGCATAAGAATAACCTCCAGGATAACCTCTCTACTCTGTTTGTGATCTCTCAGCCATTGACATTTTATTTTGTCTCATTTCACTCTTCCCCCTTTTGGTCGAGAAGGTTTTCTCAATCCCTTGAATCCGAGTCTCAGCTCATTCCAGTATTTCTGTCCCACATTGCCAGGAAGGTCCACACCCCTGGGAGTCATGTCCCACGTAGACAGGGGGAGGGTGGTGAGTTTGCTTGTTGGGTTGGCTGGAGAGAGAGGCCACATCTGAGCAACAAAAGAGGTCCTTTTGGGGGTGACTCTTAGGCCTAATTTTAAGTAGGCTTAGCCTATCCTTTGTGGGGTTAAGTTTCATATGAACAAACCCCAAGATTGGGGGCTCAGCCTATTGCTTTAGTTGTTTGCACTGCTTGTGAGAATATCATGAATTAAACTTGGGGAAGTTGAATTTCCCCCTTTCTCACCATTCCCTGAAGGGGATTTGCAAACACTTTTTAATTCACTGTTCAAATCACTCTGGGATTTATCAGTGCATCACTCTGGACAAACCAACAAAATCTCATGCCCTCCTCAAGGTTCCATGTACTTATGGTGTTCAGTTAAACTGTCTACATAAGTTATATTAGGAAATGCATGAGTCAAAATATAATTTTTGGGCCAAATAAACATTTTTTGCTTTAGTCTTACACATAAGTTAAAATTTTAGAATATTAATTACTATCAATTTTCAACACCCTGCAGTAATGACATTCTTATGTTCTTCCTCATGCAAAAACATTTTTTAAATTTGTACATTTAGTCACTTTCATTATACATTCTAGGCATTCCTAGATTATACCATCTCAATCTTTATCATCTATTTTTATCTCTGATTTCATTTGGGCCCCCAGCCCTCCTCCCTCTTTCATTATAACATTCAGCTTCATTCAGTGTTTTAACATAATTGTATTACAGTTAGGCAGTATTGTGCTCTCCATTTCTGAGTTTTTACAATCAGTCCTGTTGCACAATCTGTATCCTTTCAGCTCCAATTACCCAATATCTTTCCCTATATCTGCTGATGGTCTCTGTTACCAATGAAATTCTCCAAGTTTATTCACTAATGTCAGTTCATATCAGTGAGACCATAAAGTATTTGTCCTTTTGTTTCTGGCTAATCTCACTCAGCATAATGTCCTTAAGGTCCATCCATGTTGTTACATACTTCATAACTTTATTCTGTCTTATGGCTGCATAATATTCCATCGTATGTATATACCACAGTTTGTTTGGCCACTTTTCTGTTGATGGACATTTTGGCTGTTTCCATCTCTTTGCAATTATAAATAATGCTGCTATAAACATTGGTGTGCAAATGTCCGCTTGTGTCCTTGCCCTCATGTCCTCTGAGTAGACATCTAGGAATGGTATTGCTGGGTCATATGGCAATTCTACATTTAGCTTCCTGAGGAACCACGAAACTGCCTTCCACAGCAGTTGTACCATTTGACATTCCCACCAACAATGGATAAGTGTGCCTCTTTCTCCACATCCTCTCCAGCACTTGTCCTTTCCTGTTTTATTGATAATGGCCATTGTGGTGGGTGTGAGATGATATCTCATTGTGGTTTTGATTTGCATTTCCCTAATAGCCAGGGAGGTTGAGCATCTTTTCTTGTGCCTTTTGACCATTTGTATTTCCTCTTCTGAGAAGTGTCTGTTCAAGTCTTTTTTCACATTTTGTAATTAAATTGGCTGTCTTTTTGTTGTTGAGTTGAATCATCTCTTTATATATTCTGGATACTAGAGTTTTATCTGATATATCGTTTCCAAATATTCTCTCTCATTGTGCAGGCTGTCTATTTACTTTCTTGATGAAGTTCTTTAATGCACCAAAGTGTTTAATTTTGAGGAGTTCTCATTTCTTTCTTTCTTTCTTCAGTGCTTGTGATTTGGGTGTAAGGTCTAGGAAACCATCTTATAAGATTTATAAGATATCTCCCTATATTTTCTTCTAAGAGTTTTATGGTCTTAGATCTAATGCTTAGGTCCTTGATCCATTTTGAGTTAATTTTTGTATAGGGTGTGAGATATGGATCCTCCTCCGTTCTTTTGCATATGGATATCCAGTTCTCTAGGCACCATTTATTGAAAAGACTGTTCTGTTCCACGTAAGTTGACTTGACTACCTTATCAAAGATCAATTGCCATAGATGAGAGGGTCTATATCTGAACTCTATTCTATTCCATTGGTCAGTATATCTATCTTTATGCCAGTACCATGCTGTTTTGACCACTGTAGCTTCATAATACACCTTAAAGTCAGGTAGCGTGAGAACTCCAACTTCATTTTTCTTTCTTGGGATACTTTTAGCTATTTGGGGCACCCTGCCCTTCCAGATAAATTTGGTTATTGGTTTTTCTAGTTCTGAAAAATAGGTTTTTGGCATTTTAATTGGTATTGCATTGAATCTGTAAATTAATTTAGGTAGAATTGACATCTTAACTATATTTAGTCTTCCAATCCATGAACACGGTATGCCCTTCCATCTATTTAGTTCTTCTGTGATTTCTTTTAACAGTTTCTTGTAGTTTCTTTTGTATAGGTCTCTTGTCTCTTAAGTTAAATTTATTCCTAAATATTTTATTCTTTTGGTTGCAATTGCAAATGGAATTCTTTTCTTGATTTCCCCCTGAACAATGAAATATTGTTCACTACTAGCGTATAGAAACACTACAGATTTTTGAGTGTTGATCTTGTAACCAGCCACTTTGCTGTACTCATTTGTTACCTCGAGTAGTTTTGCTGTGGATTTTTCAGGATTTTCGACATATAGAATCACATCATCTGCAAACAATGAGAGTTTTACTTCTTCCTTTCCAATTTTGATGCCTTGTATTTCTTTTCCTTACCTAATTGCTTTGGCTAGAACTTCTAACACAATGTTGAATAGCAGTGGTGATAGTGGACATCCTTGTCTTGTTCCTGATCTTAGGGGGAAAGTTTTCGGTTTTTTCCCATTGCGGATGATACTAGCTGTGTGTTTTTCATATATTCCCATTATCACTTTGAGGAAGTCCCCTTCTATTCCTATCCTTTGAAGTGTTTTCAACAGGAAAGGATGTTGAATTTTGTCAAATGCCTTATCTGCATCAATCGAAATGATCATGTGTTTCTCTGCTTTGATTTGTTGATATGGTGTATTACATTAATTGATGTTCTTATGTTGAAGCATCCTTGCATACATGGGATGAATCCTACTTGATCATGGTGTATAATTCTTTTAATATGCTTCTGGATTCGATTTGCAAGAATTCTGTTGAGGATTTTTGCATGTGTATTCATTAAAGAGATTGGTCTGTTGTTTTCTTTTTTGTAACATCTTTGTCTGGCTTTGGTATGAGGGTGATGTTGGCTTTGTAGACTGAGTTAGGTAGTTTTCCCTCCTCTTCAAATTTTTTGAAGAGTTTGAGGAGAATTTGTACTAATTCTTTCTTTTTTTCTTAAAATTTATTTATTAATTAAAAAATAAAGAAAATATAACATCAACATACATAATCAGTAATTCACAATATCATCACTTAGATGCATATTCATCATTTCTTAGAACATTTGCATTAATTCATAAAAAGAAATAAAAAGACAATAGAAAAAGAAATAAAACGAACACAGGAAAGAAAAAAAAAAGATTATACTTACCATACCCCTTACCCCTCGCTTTCATTGATCACTAACATCTCAAACTAAATTTTTTAAGCATTTGTTCCCCCTATTATTTATTTTTATTCCATATGTTCTACTCCTTTGTTGACAAGGTAGATAAAAGAGCATCAGACACAAGGTTTTCACAATCACACAGTCACATTGTGAAAGTTATATCATTGTACAATCATCATCAAGAAACATGGCTACTGGAACACAGCTCTACATTTTCAGGCAGTTCCCTCCAGTCTCTCCATTACATCTTTTTTTTTTTAAATACATGAGCAGGCACCGGAAATCGAACCCGGGTCCTCTGGCATGGCAGGCAAGTGTTCTTGCCTGATGAGTCACTGTGGCCTGCCCTCCATTACATCTTGAATAACAAGATGATATCTACTTGATGCATAAGAATAACCTCCAAGATAACCTTTCTACTCTGTTTGGAATCTCTCAGCCATTGACACTTAGTCTCATTTCCCTCCTCCCCCTTTTGGTCGAGAAGGTTTTCTCAATCCCTTGATGCTAAGTCTCAGCTCATTCTAGGGTTTTTCTCAATCCCTTGATGCTGAGCCTCAGCTCATTCCAAGTACTCTGTCCCACGTTGCCAGGAGGGTCCACACCCCTGGGAGTCATGTCCCACACAGAGAGGGGGAGGGTGGTGAGACTGCTCACCATGTTGGCTGGAGATAGAGGCCACATCTGAGCAACAAAAGAGGCTCTCTTGGGGGTGATTCTTAGGCCTAAATTTTAAGTAGACTTGACCTATCCTTTGTGGGGTTAAGTTTCATATGAACAAACCCCAAGACTGGGGGCTCAGCCTATAGCTTTGGTTGTCCACACTGCTTGTGAGAATATCAAGAATTCAACTTGGGGAAGTTGAATTTCTCCCTGTTCTCACCATTCCCCAAGGAGGCCTTGCAGATACTTTTCCACTCAGTGATCAAATCATTCTTGGATTCATCAGGGCATCACTCTGGACAAACCAGCAAAATCTCATGTTCTACCTGAGATTCCAAGTACTTATGGTGCTCAATCAAACTATCTACATAAGTTATATTAGGAAATGCACTAGTCAAAATATAAATTTTGTAACAAATAAACATTTTTTGCTTTAGTCTCACACATAAGGTGACATTTTAAAATATTAATTACCATCTATTTTCAGCACCCTGCAATAATGACATTCCTTTGTTCTTCCTCATGCAAAAACATTTTTAAAATTTGTACATTGTACATTTCACTATTATTATACACTCTAGGCATTCCTAGATTATACCATCTCGATCTTTAACATCTATCTTTCTTTCTGATTTCATTTATGTACCCAGCCTTCCTCCCTCTATCATTCTCACATGCAGCTTCATTCAGTGTTTTAACATAATTGTATTACTGTTAGATAGTATTGTGCTGTCCATTTCTGAGTTTTTGTATCCAGTCCTGTTGCACACTCTGTATCCCTTCAGCTCCAATTACCCAATATCTTACCCTATTTCTATCTCCTTATGGTCTCTTTTACAAATGAAATATTCCAACTTTATTCACTAATGTCAGTTCATATCAGTGAGACCATACAGTATTTGTCCTTTAGTTTTTGGCTGGTCTCACTCAGCATAATGTTTTCAAGGTCCATCCATGCTGTTACATACTTCATAAGTTTATTCTGTCTTATGACTGCATAATATTCCATCATATGTATATACCACAGTTTGTTTAGCCACTCGTCTGGTGATGGACATTTTGGCTGTTTCCATCTCTGCAATTGTAAATAATGCTGCTATAAACATTGGTGTGAAAGTGTCCGTTTGTGTCTTTGCCCTTATGTCCTCTGAGTAGATACTAAGCAGTGATATTGCTGGGTCAAATGGCAATTCTATATTCAGCTTTTTGAGGAACCTCCAAACTGCCTTCCACAGCAGTTGTACCATTTGACATTCCCACCAACAGTGAATAAGTGTACCTCTTTCTCCACATCCTCTCCAGCACTTGTCATTTTCTGTTTTGTTGATAATGGCCATTCTGGTGGGTGTGAGATGATATCTCATTGTGGTTTTGATTTGCGTTTCTCTAATGGCCAGGGAAGTTGAGCATTTCTTCATGTGCTTTTTGGCCATTTGTATTTCCTCTTCTGAGAAGTGTCAGTTCAAGCCTTTTTCCCATTTTGTAATTGGATTGGCTGTCTTTTTGTTGTTGAGTTGAATAATCTCTTTATAAATTCTGGATACTAGACCTTTATCTGATATGTGGTTTCAAAATATTGTCTCCCATTGTGTAGGCTGTCTTTTTACTTTCTTTCTTTTTTTTTTTTATTAATTAACAGAAAAAAAGAAATTAACCCAACATTTAGAAATCATACCATTCTACATATGCAATCAGTAATTCTTAACATCATCACATAGATGCATGATCATCGTTTCTTAGTACATTTGCATCGGTTTAGAAGAACTAGCAACACAACAGAAAAAGATATAGAATGTTAATATAGAGAAAAAAATAAAAGTAATAATAATAGTAAAAAAAAACAAACAAACCTATAGCTCAGATGCAGCTTCATTCAGTGTTTTAACATGATTACTTTACAATTAGGTATTATTGTGCTGTCCATTTTTGAGTTTTTGTATCTAGTCCTGTTGCACAGTCTGTATCCCTTCAGCTCCAATTACCCATTATCTTACCCTGTTTCTAACTCCTGCTGGTCTCTGTTACCAATGACATATTCCAAGTTTATTCTCGAATGTCGGTTCACATCAGTGGGACCATACAGTTTTTGTCCTTTAGTTTTTGGCTAGACTCACTCAGCATAATGTTCTCTAGGTCCATCCATGTTATTACATGCTTCATAAGATTATCCTGTCTTAAAGCTGCATAATATTCCATTGTATGTATATACCACAGTTTGTTTAGCCACTCGTCTGTTGATGGACATTTTGGCTGTTTCCATCTCTTTGCAATTGTAAATAATGCTGCTATAAACATTGGTGTGCAAATGTCCGTTTGTGTCTTTGCCCTTAAGTCCTCTGAGTAGATACCCAGCAATGGTATTGCTGGGTCGTAGGGCAATTCTATATTCAGCTTTTTGAGGAACCGCCAAACTGCCTTCCACAGTGGTTGCACCATTTGACATTCCCACCAACAGTGGATAAGTGTGCCTCTTTCTCCGCATCCTTTCCAGCACTTGTCATTTTCTGTTTTGTTGATAATGGCCATTCTGGTGGGTGTGAGATGATATCTCATTGTGGTTTTTATTTGTATTTCTCTAATGGCCAGGGACATTGAGCATCTCTTCACGTGCCTTTTGGCCATTTGTATTTCCTCTTCTGGTAGGTGTCTGTTCAAGTCTTTTTCCCATTTTGTAATTGGGTTGGCTGTCTTTTTGTTGTTGAGTTGAACAATCTCTTTATAAATTCTGGATACTAGACCTTTATCTCATATGTCGTTTCCAAATATTGTCTCCCATTGTGTAGGCTGTCTTTCTACTTTCTTGATGAAGTTCTTTGATGCACAAAAGTGTTTAATTTTGAGGAGCTCCCATTTATGTATTTCCTTCCTCAGTGCTCTTGCTTTAGGTTTAAGGCCCATAAAACCGCCTCCGGTTGTAAGTTTCATAAGATATCTCCCTACCTTTTCCTCTAACTGTTTTATGGTCTTAGACCATGGATGGATCTTTGATCCATTTTGAGTTAACTTTTGTATAGGGTGTGAGACATGGGTCTTCTTTCATTCTTTTGCATATGGATATCCAGTTCTCTAGGCACCATTTATTGAAGAGACTGTTCTGTCCCAGGTGAGTTGGCTTGACTGCCTTATCAAAGATCAAATGTCCATAGATGAGAGGGTCTATATCTGGGCACTCTATTCAATTCCATTGGTCGATATATCTATCTTTATGCCAATACCATGCTGTTTTGACCACTGTGGCTTCATAATATGCCTTAAAGTCAGGCAGCGTGAGACCTCCAGCTTCGTTTTTTTTCCTCAAGATACTTTGAGCAATTCGGGGCACCCTGCCCTTCCAGATAAATTTGCTTATTGGTTTTTCTATTTCCGAAAAATAAGTTGTTGGGATTTTGATTGGTATTGCATTGAATCTATAAATCAATTTAGGTAGGATTGACATTTTAACTATATGTAGTCTTCCAATCCATGAACACGGTATGCCCTTCCATCTATTTAGGTCTTCTGTGATTTCTTTTAACAGTTTTTTGTAGTTTTCTTTGTATAGGTTTTTTGTCTCTTTAGTTAAATTTATTCCTAGGTATTTTATTCTTTTAGTTGCAATTGTAAATGGGATTCGTTTCTTGATTTCCCCCTCAGCTTGTTCATTACCAGTGTATAGAAATGCTACAGATTTTTGAGTGTTGATCTTGTAACCTGCTACTTTGCTGTACTCATTTATTAGCTCTAGTAGTTTTGTTGTGGATTTTTCCGGGTTTTCGACGTATAGTATCATATCGTCTGCAAACAGTGATAATTTTACTTCTTCCTTTCCAATTTTGATGCCTTGTATTTCTTTTTCTTGTCTAATTGCTCTGGCTAGAACCTCGATCACAATGTTGAATAATAGTGGTGATAGTGGAAATCCTTGTCTTGTTCCTGATCTTAGGGGGAAAGTTTTAATTTTTCCCCATTGAGGATGATATTAGCTGTGGGTTTTTCATATATTCCCTCTATCATTTTAAGGAAGTTCCCTTGTATTCCTATCTTTTGAAGTGTTTTCAACAGGAAAGGATGTTGAATCTTGTCAAATGCCTTCTCTGCATCGAGATGATCATGTGATTTTTCTGCTTTGATTTGTTGATATGGTGTATTACATTAATTGATTTTCTTATGTTGAAACATCCTTGCATACCTTGGATGAATCCTACTTGGTCATGATGTATAATCTTTTAATGTGTTGCTGGATTCAATTTGCTAGAATTTTGTTGAGGATTTTTGCATCTATATTCATTAGAGAGATTGGTCTGTAGTTTTCTTTTTTTGTAATATCTTTGCTGGCTTTGGTATGAGGGTGATGTTGGCTTCATAGGATGAATTAGGTAGCTTTCCCTCCACTTCAAATTTTGAAGATTTTGAGCAGGATTCATACTAATTCTTTCTGGAATATTTGGTAGAATTCACATTTGAAGCCATCTGGTCCTGGACATTTCTTTTTGGGAAGCTTTTAAATGACTGATTCAATTTCTTTACTTGTAATTGGTTTTTTGAGGTCATCTATTTCTTCTTGAGTCAAAGTTGGTTGTTCATGCCTTTCTAGGAAGTTGTTCATTTCATCTACATTGTTGTATCTATTAACATAAAGTTGTTCATGGTTTCCTGTTATTACCTCCTTTATTTCTGTGGGGTCAGTGATTATGTCTCCTCTTCAATTTCTGATCCTATTTATTTTCATCCTCACTCTTCTTTTTGTCAATCTTGCTAAGGGCCCATCAATCTTATTGAATTTCTCATAAGACAATCTTCTGGTTTTATTGATTTTCTCAATTGTTTTCATGTTCTCAACTTCATTTATTTCTGCTCTAATCTTTGTTATTTCTTTCCTTTTGCTTTCTTTGGGGTTAGTTTGCTGTTCTTTCTCCAGTTCTTCCACGTGGACAGTTAATTCCTGAGTTTTTGCCCTTTCTTCTTTTTTGATATAGGCATTTAAGGCAATAAATTTCCCTCTCAGACTGCCTTTGCTGCATCCCATAAGTTTTGATTTGTTGTGTTTTCATTTTCATTTGCCTCAAGATATTTACTAATTTCTCTTGTAATTTCTTCCTTGACCCACTGGTTGTTTAAGAGTGTGTTGTCGAGCCTCCACATGTTTGTGGATTTTCTGGCACTCTGCCTATTATTGATTTCCAACTTCATTCCTTTATGATCTGAGAAAGTGTTTTGTATGATTTCAATCTTTTTAAATTTGTTGAGACTTTCTTTGTGACCCAGCATATGGTCCATCCCTCAGAATGATCCATGAGCACTTGAGAAAAATGTGTATCCTGCTGTTGTGGGGTATAATGTCCTATAAATGTTTGTTAAGTCTAGCTCATTTATTGTAATATTCAAATTATCTGTTTGTTTATTGATCCTTTGTCTAGATGTTCTGTCCATTGCTGAGAGTGGGGAATTGAAGTCTCCAACTATTATGGTAGATGTGTCTATTTCCCCTTTCAGTTTTTGTAGTATTTGCCTCATGTATTTTGGGGCATTCTTGTTCGGTGCATAAATATTTGTGATTGTTATGTCTTCATGTTGAACTGTTCCTTTTATTAGTACATAGTATCCTTCTTTGTCTCTTTTAACTGTTTTACATTTGAAGTCTAATTTGTTGGATATTAGTATAGCTACTCCTGCTCTTTTCTGGTTGTTATTTGCATGAAATATCTTTTCCCAACCTTTCACTTTCAACCTATGTTTATCTTTGGGTCTAAGATGTATTTCCTGTAGGCAGCATATAGAAGGATCCTCTTTTTTAATCCATTCTGGCAGTCTATGTCTTTTGATTGGGACTTCAATCCATTAACATTTAGTGTTATTACTGTATGGGTAGTACTTTCTTCTATCATTGTGCCTTTTGTATTTTATATGTCATATCTAATTTTCCTTCATTCTACACTCTTCTCCACACCTCTCTCTTCTGTCTTTTCATATCTGTCTCTAGTGCTCCCATTAGTGTTCCTTGCAGAGCTGGTCTCTTGGTCACAAATTCTCTCACTGATTTTTTGTCTGAAAATGTTTTAATTTCACCCTCATTTTTGAAGGAGAATTTTGCTGGGTATAGAATTCTTGGTTGGCAGTTTTTCTCTTTTAGTAATTTAAATATATCATCCCACTGTCTTCTCATCTCCATGGCTTCTGCTGAGAAATCTACACATAGTCTTATTGGGTTTCTTTTGTATGTGATGGATTGCTTTTCTTTTTCTGCTTTCAAGATCCTCTCTTTCTCTTTGACCTCTGACATTCTGACTAGTAAGTGTCTTGGAGAACGTTTCTTTGGATCTATTGTCTTTAGGGTACACTGCACTTCTTGGATCTGTAATTTTATGTCCTTCATAAGAGCTGCAAAATTTTCAGTCATAATTTTCTTCCATTAGTTTTTCTCCTCCTTTTCCCTTCTCTTCTCCTTCCAGGACACCCACAACACGTATATTTGTGTGCTTCATATTATCATTCAATTCCCTGAATCCCTGCTCATATTTTTCCATTTTTTCCCTATAGTTTCTGTTTCTTGTCAGATTTCAGGTGTTCCATCCACCAGTTCACTAATCCTAACCTCTGTCTCTTGAAATCTACCATTCTAGGATTCCACTGTTTTTTTTTTTCATCTCTTCTACTGTTCCTTTCATTCCCATAAGTTCTGTGATTTGTTTTTTCAGACTTTCCATTTCTTCTTTTTGTTCATTCCTTGCCTTCTTCATATCCTGCCTTAATTCATTGATTTGATTTTTGATGAGGTTTTCCATGTCTGTTCATATATTCTGAATTAATTGTTTCAGCTCTTGTGTCTCATTTGAACTATTGGTTTGTTCCTTTGACTGGGCCATATCTTTAATTTTCCTGGTGTGATTTGTTATTTTTTGCTGGCATCTAGACATTTAATTGCCTTTATTAGTTTATTCTGGAGATTGCTTTCACTTCTCTTACCTAGGGTTTTCTTGCTAGATGAATTTGTTGTCTATCTGTTCTTTGACCTTCAGTCCAGCTTTTTCTGGACCTCTAGCTTAGGTTTTGTTTAACAAAGGATAATTTTTCAGTTCTTGTTTCTTTCCATGCTTGTATGGTGCCTTTTCCCTCCCCACCCTTAGGAGGATCTGCATAGGTATTATAGACTCGGGCCGGGTTTTCCCAGACTAAACTGGCCTCCTATCAGGGGGAAGGAGCCACCTGCATCAGTTTTCCCTGAGGGTGAGACCCAGCAGGTTGAAAGACTTTCCTGTGAAGTCTCTTGGCTCTGTTTTTCTTATCCTGCCCAGTATGTGGTACTTGTCTGCCTCTGGGTCCCACCAGCAAAAGATGTTGCGGCACCTTCAATTTTGGCAGACTCTCCCTGCTGGGGGCAGGTTGGAGACAGAGGAGAGGTTGTAGGCTGGTTTTAATGGCTTCAAATTGCCAAGCCCTGGGGTCTGAACTCCTTGAGGGAGGGATTACACCTGAATTGGGCTTCACTCCTCCTCTGGGGAAGGCACAGGTGGCAGACAGACCTGAAACCAGTCTGTTTCTGCCTATGCCTGGGGCGGCTGCAGCTCGAGAAGTCCCACTGCTGAATCCAGAGGCAGCCAAGCCTCCATAGAAAGACAGCCACAAAACTTCCATTTCCTCCCCTTTCCTCATTTTTCCATTAGTCCAATGAGTGACCTCCACCTTGATCAGGTTCACGGAGCTGGGGACCTATTTTTAGTAGTCAGAATTTGTTAATTAATTCCACAATAGGCATTTAATTGTGCTCAGTCCCTGCTGCTGGTAAATTTCCTTTCCCCTCTGGGAAGCAGCTGTAGGGAAGGGGCGCTGGCCACTGCAGCTTGGGGAACTCACAGTTCTGGGGAGGCTCGCAGCCGGTCCAGCTGGTCCAGACCGGGGTACCCTGTGTGTTTGGTCACTGACGTGGCTCCGGGAGCTGTTCTGTACTGTTTCTGGTTATTTAGTAGTTGTTCTGGAGAACAAACTTAAACGCGCACACTGCTAAGCCGCCATCTTGGCCCCCACTAATTCTTTCTTGAATGTTTGGTAGAATTCACAAGTGAAGCCATCTGGCCCTGGACTTTTCTCCTTGGGGAGCTTCTTAATGACAGATTCAATTTCTTTAGTTGTGATTGGTTTGTTGAGGTCGTCTATTTCTTCTTGAGTCAATGTTGGTTGTTCATGCTTTCCTAGAAAGTTGTCCATTTCATCTACATTATCGAATTTATTAGCATAAAGTTGTTCATAGTATCCTCTTATTATTTTCTTTATTTCTGTGGGGTCAGTGGTTATGTCTCCTCTTCCATTTCTGCTTTTATATATTTGCATCCTCTCTCTTCTTTTTGTTAACCTTGCTAAGGGTCCTTCAATCTTATTGAATTTCTCATAGAACCAACTTCTGATTTTATTGATTTTCTCAATTGTTTTCATGTTCTCAATTTCATTTATTTTCTGCTTTAATATTCATTATTTCTTTCCTTTTGCTTGCTTTGGGGTTAGTTGCTGTTCTTTCTCTAGGTCTTCCAAGTGGACAGTTAATTTCTCGATTTTTACCCTCTCTTCTTTTTTGATACAGGTATTTAGAGCAGTAAATTTCCCTCTTAGCACTGCCTTTGCTGCATCCCATAAATTTTGATATGCTGTGTTTTCATTTTCATTTGCCTCAAGATAGTTACTGATTTCTCTTGTAATTTCTTCCTTGACCCAGTGGTTGTTTAAAAGTGTGTTGTTCAGCCTCCACAGATTTGTGACTTTTCTTGCACTCTGCCTGTTATTGATTTCCAGCTTCATTCCTTTATGATCTGAGAAAGTGTTTTGTATGATTTCAACTTTTTATATTTATTGCGACTTACCTTGTGACCCAGCATATGGTCTATCCTCCAGAATGATCCATGGGCACTTGAGAAAAAGGTATCTCCTGCTGTTGTGGGGTGCAATGTTCTATAAATATCTGTTAAGTCTAGCACATTTATGGTATTATTCAAATTCTCTGTTTCTTTACTGATCCTCTGTCTAGATGTTCTGTCCATCGATGAGAGTGTGGAATTGAAGTCTCCAACTATTATGGTAGACATGTCTATTTCTCTTTTCAGTGTTTGCCTCATGCATTTTGGGGCATTCTGGCTTGGTGCATAAATATTTATGATTGTTATGTCTTCTTGTTGAATTATTCCTTTTATGAATACATAGTGTCCTTCTTTGTCTCTTTTCACTGTTTTACATTTGAAGTTCAATTTGTTGGATATTAGTATAGCTACTCTTTTCTGATTTTTATTTGCATGAAATATCTTTTCCTAACCTTTCACTTTCAACATATGCTTATCTGTGGATCTAAGGTGCATTTCCTATAGACAGTATATAGATGGGTCTTGTTTTTTTTAATCCATTCTTCCAGTGTATGAATGAGGATTTTAATCCATTAACATTTAGTGTTATTACTGAATGGGTAGTATTTTCTTCTACCATTTTGCCATTTGGATTTTATATGTGATATCTAATTTTCCTTCTTTTTACCTTTACTCATAGTCTTCATTTCTACACTCTTCTCCACACCTCTCTCTCCTGTCTTTTCATATCTGCTTCTAGTGCTCCCTTTAGTATTTCTTACAGAGCTGGTCTCTTGGTCACAAACTGTGTCAGTGATTTTTTTGCCTGATAATGTTTTAATTTCTCCCGCATTTTTGAAGAACAATTTTGATGGATATAGAATTCTTTGTTGGCAGTTTTTCTCTTTTAGTAATTTAAATATATCATCACACTGTCTTCTCGCCTCCATGGTTTCTCCTGAGAAATCTATGCATAGTCTTATCGGGCTTCCCTTGTATGTGATGGATTGCTTTTCTCTTGCTGCTTTCAAGATTCTCTCCTTCTCTTTGACCTCTGACATTCTCATTAGTGTCTTGGAGTACATCTATTTGGATCTATTCTGTTTGGGGTACACTGCACTTGGATCTGTAATTTTAAGTCTTTCATAAGAGTTGGGAAATTTTCAGTGATAATTTCCTCCATTAGTTTTTCTCATCCTTTCCCCTTCTCTTCTCCTTCTGGGACACCCATGACACATTTATTCATGTGCTTCATATTGTCATTCAATTCCCTGAGTCCCTGCTCATATTTTTCCATTCTTTTTCCTATATTTTCTTTTGCTTGTTGGATTTCAGATGTTCCATCCTCCAGTTGACTAATCCTATCTTCTTCCTCTTGAAATCTACCATTGTAGGTTTCCATTGTTTTTTTCATTACTTCTGCTGTGCCTTTCATTCCCATACATTCTGTGGTTTGTTTTTTCAGAATTTCAATTTCTTCTTTGTGTTCATTCCTTGCCTTCTTTATATCCTCCCTCAATTCACTGATTTAATTTTTTAAATTAGTTTTTTAAATACCACAAAACACCAAACAAATGCAAACATTCTTAACTTCTGATCATTCCGTTCTACATATATAATCAGTAATTCACAATATCATCACATAGTTGCATATTCATCATCATGATCATTTCTTCGAACAGTTGCATCTATTCAGAAAAAGAAATAAAAAGAAAACAGAAAAAAACATACATACCATACCCCCAAACCTCCCCCTCACCGATCACCAGCATTTCAACCTAAATTTATTTTAACATTTGTTCCCCTTATTATTCATCTTTGTTCCATATGTTTTACACATCTGTTGATAAGGTAGATGAAAAGAGCATCAGACACAAGGTTTTCACAGTCATGCAGTCACATTGTGAAAGCTATTCGTTTCATTGATTTGGTTTTTGATGAGGTTTTCCATGTCTGTTCGAACATTCTGAATTAACTGTTTCAACTCCTGTATCTCATTTGAATTGTTGGTTTGTTCCTTTGACTGGGCCATATCTTCAATTTTCCTAGTGTAATTTGGTAATTTTGCTGGCATCTAGGCATTTAATTACCTGAAATAATTTATTCTGGAGATTGTTTTCACTTCTTTTACCTAGGATTTTCTTGCTGGATGAATTTGTTGTCTGTCTGTTCTTTGGCATTCAGTTCAGCTTATTCTGGACCACTAGTTTAGATTTTGTTTAACAGATCAGAATTTTTCAGTTCTTCTTTTCTTGTTTTTTGCCCTGCCTGTATGGTGCCTCCCCTCCCCCCCTTAGGAGGATCTACTTAGGTATTATAGACCCCAGCTGGATTTTCCCAGACCAAACTGGCCTATCAGGAGGAAAGCGTCACCTGCATCAGTTTTCTGTACTCTGTTTTTCTTATCCTGCCCAGTATGTGGTGCTAGTCTGCCTACAGGTCCCACCAGCATAAGATGACGTGGTACCTTTAACTTTGGCAGACTCTTCCTGCTGAGGGCATGGTGAAGACAGAGGAGAGGTTGTAGGCTGGCTTTAATGGCTTCAAATTTCCAAGACCTGTGGTCTGAATTCCTTGAGGGAGGGAATGCACCTGAGTGGGCCCCACCCCTCTCCTGGGGAGGGCACAGGTTCCAGAGAAGCACTCCAACAAGCTTGTTTCTGCCTATGCCTAGGGCAGTTGCAGTTTAAGGAGCCTTGCAGCTGTATTCAAAGGCAGTTCAGCCTTTGTAGAAACACAACCACAAAAAAAAAAAGAAAGAAAGAGAAAAATCCTTCTCAGAGCAGGACCCCTGTTCCTCAGATTTGCCATTCAAGAGCATAAGTTGATATGTTTCTTTGTCTACCTTCAGATCCTATGTGCCCCCTCCTTTCCTTCAGGGCCCAGACCCTTTCAAGTATTATGTGCTCTCTGATCCAAAAAAACTCTGTTTCTTTCTTTCTTTCTTTTCTTTTTTCTTTTTCTGTCAGCCCTGCCACCTTGGTGCTGGGGCAAAACCCAGCAACCTCTGCTTTGACCAGGTTCAGCTGAGCTGGGGGCCTATTTTGGTAGTCAGAATTTGTGAATTAATTCCACAATTGAAGCTTAGTTGCAGTCAGCCCCTGCTGCTCATAAAGTCCCTTTCCTTTCCCCTCTGGGAAGCAGCCTATGGGGGAGGGCCACCCGCCACCATGGCTTGGGGCCCTCCCAGTTTTGGGGGGGCTCATAGCCAGTCCAGATGGTCCAGACTGGGGTAAAATGTGTGTCCGGTCACTGACGTGGCTCCAAGAGTTGCTCTGTACTGTTCTTGGCTATTTAGTAGCTGTTCTGGAAGATGAACTAAATCTCACCCCTCGCTAAGCCGCCATCTTGGCACTCCCTGCCCACCTCCTGGGGAGTGCTCTCCAGGTATAAAAGCCTCAGGGACACCAAAGAAAGGGACAGGGGAAGGTTCCAGTGTGGGTGACATTCCTCTGTCTCTCCCAGGCCTGCCAGTGTGACCTTACGGTATGCTGTCAACTGCCGTCAATCTCATTGTAGTCTTGAACTGCATTTCCCTTTTAACTAATGAAACTGAGCATCTCTTCATGTACTTCTTAGCCATCTGTATTTGCTCTTCAGAAAAATGTCTATTCCTAATTTTAGCCCACTTTATAATTGGGTTGCTTGTTCTTTTGTTGTTGAGATGTATGATTTCTTTATGTATACAGGATATCAAACCTTCATCTGATACGTCATTTCTGATGACGTTCTCTCATTGAGTTGCCTTTTTGACAAAGTCTTAGAGGCACAGAAGCATTTGATTTTGAGGAGTTCCCATTTATCTATTTTTTCTTTCTTTCTTTGTGCTTTACTAGGCTTTAAAGATGTTTCCCAATATTTTCTTCTAGGAGTTTATGGTACTGGCTTTTATGTTTAAGTCTTTGATCCATTTTTATTTAATTTTTGTATAGGGTGTAAAGTAAGGGTCCTTTTAAATTCTTTTTGGTATTGATATCTAGTTCTCCCATGCCTATTTATTGAAGACTATTATGTTCTAGTTCAGTGGATTTGAGGGCCTTGCTGAAGATCAATTCACCATAGATTTGGTGGTCTATCTCCGCACTTTCAATTCAATTCCATTGGTCATACTTCTATCATTGTGCCAGTACCATGCTGTTTCAAACACTGTGGATTTATAATAAGCTTTTAAATAAGGAAGTGTTAACCCTTCCCCTTCATTCCTTTTTTTAAGCACATTCTTAGCTATTTGATGTCTCTTTCCCTTCCAGAGGAATTTGATAACTAGCTTTTCCAAGTCTTCAAATAAGTTTGTTGGAATTTTGATTGATATTGTGTCGAATCTGTGGATTAAGATGGGTAGGATTGATGCCTTAACTACATTTAACCTTCCTATCCATGAGCAGGGAATGTCTTTCTACCTATTTAAACCTTCTTTGCTTTCTTTTAACAATGTTATGTAGTTTTCTGTGTACAGGTCCTTTACATTCCTGGTTATGTTTATTCCTAGATACTTGATTCTTTTAGTTGCTATTTTGAATGGAATTATTTCTTAATTGACTCCCCAGTTCGGTCATTCCTTGTGTATAGAAACATTACTGATTTTTGTACATTAATTTTATTTATTATTATTGTTTTTTTTTTTTGGCACGAGCAGGCTCCAGAAATTGATCCCGGGTCTCTGGCATGGCTGGCAAGAATTCTGACACTGAGCCACTGTTGCACTGCCCTGTACATTAATTTTATATCCCACCACCTTGCTGAATTTGTTTATTAGCTCAAGTAACTTTGTCATAGATTTCTCAGGATTTTCCAAGTATAGTATCAGGTCATCTGCAAATACTGAAAATTTTACTTCTCCCCTTCTAATTTGGATGCCTTTTATTTCTTAAATAATAGTGGTGACAGAGGGCATCCTTGTCTTGTACCTGATCTTAGGGGGAAGGCTTTCAGTCTCTCACCACTGAGTACAATGTTGGCTGTATTTCTCATATATGTCTCATATTGAGAAAGTTTCCTTTGATTCCTACCTTTTGAAGTGTTTTTTTTGATCAGTAAAAGGTGCTGAATTTTGTCAAATGCTTTTTCAGTTTCAATTGAGACAATCATGTGATTTTTCTCTTTCAACTTGTAATGTGCTGTATTATGTTGATTGATTTTCTTGCATTGAACCTCCCTTGCATTCTTGGTATAAATCTCTGTTTGTTGAGCTGTATAATTCTTTTAATGTGTCACTGAATTAGAATAGCTAGTATTTTCTTGAGAATTTTTGAGTCTATATTAATTAGGGAGATTGGCTTGTAATTTTTCTTTCTTATAGAGTCTTTGGTTTTATTGTTTCTTTCTATGGTTTTTGTTGTTGTTGTTCTCCAGTTTATTTGGAGCACAGGAGCAGGGTGTGGTGTGGGGGATACAGAGGTAGAGGCAGATGGGGAGGATGAGTAGATGCATGAGGGCTGGTGTGCAGGTAGGGTGTGGCTGGGCGTATGGAGTGTGGGGGTCGTGGGTTTCAGTGTGTAGGGTAGCTGGCACAGAGGTTAGGGCACAGGGTGGGGCAGGGTGCGGGTGTGTCCTTATGCAGGGGGATGGGTCCAGAGGGCCCTGGATGTGGATGTGGGAGCGTGTAGGGGCAGGCACAGGTCACTGGGGTTGCAGGATGTGGGTAGGGGGAGGTGGGGTTGCTCTGGGTGGGTGATGTCCTGGCACAAGTGTGCGATTGTGGAGGGGTTTGGAGTAGGTGGGCACGCATTTGCAGAGTGAAATGCCTCTGTGCACCTGCCTCTGTGCACCTGCCAGGAGTGGGAACAGTGCACTTGTGCCAGGGGGTGGAGCAAATGTGCACGTTTGTGGGGCAGGGGGTTGAGGTGCAGGGGTCAAGAAGGTGGTGGAGTGAATGTGGCTGTGTGGTGTGCTAGTCTAGGAGGTGGGGCCCTTCTGTTCACATGCGCAGAGCTCAGGGCAGTGGGCTGGGGTTGTGTCTGAGTGGGCTGGGGGTGGACATGGCCCAGCTGCGCAGGTCAGTGCTTGCCCAGAGCTGCGGGATGTGACTGGGGGCTGTGTGCTTGCACATATCTGGGAGGTCATAAACTGATGTACACATGCACAGAGCTTGGCGGGGGGTTGTGGCTGGGTTGCTCAACTGTGTGGACTAGGGGCGGAGTTAGCCTGGGTATGAAGGTGAGCGCCCGCAGGGGGCAGGGAGGGGGAGATGTGTCTTAGGAGGGGGAAGGCAAGACTGTGCTTGTGCAGGAGGGGTGGGTTGGCCTGGGTCAGGCGTGCAAGAGCTTGGGGTGGGGGTGTGGGACGGATGTCCTTTGGAACGCAGGTGTGGGCATGGGTGACTGGTTCAGGTATGTAAATCTCCATGGGTGCTGACATTATACCTTCCCAAAGCAGGGCCACCACTGGAAGCCATGGCATCAGTTCTATCTCTCTACCAAAGGCTGGCAAAGTGTGAGAAAGCCTATTAAGCCTCCATCTTCTCCCACAGTGGACAGGAGACAGAATGGGTAGGGGAGCTGGGGGAACCAGTGGAGATAGAGCTGACATCAGAGCCAGAGACACAGTCCTTGGTGAAAATGTTGCTTTTTTTGGTACCATGTAGATAAGAGAGGCTGTGGGCTTTGGATGGCCAGCCTGAAGAACATCTTGTGGCTTTCTCCTAGGGGGAGATGACAGCAGTAGCTGTTGGCCAGAGAGAGATTTCTTACCTGTCAAGGAGTGGTATAGGCAGGTCACAGCACCCATGGAGATTTGGTTGGGTATTCATGAGTCATTAACCTGACAGGGAGTTCTGTTGCCTCTTTGGATACCAAATGGAGGTTGAATATGCATGGTTAAAGACATTTGGTTTCTTTGAAATTGCCTTGCATGTCATGGTCCCTACACACATTTTCACATAATCAGGCATGGATTTCAACTATTTAACCTTGAAGCACGGTGCCACTAAATAACCTGGATAGAGAGTTGGTCGTTCTGGCTCTCAGCCTGGCCATTGACTCCTTATACGAAATTTCACATGCCTCCCAACCTCTCTGGACAGCAGTTTCCTCATCTTTACAATGATGAAACTGAACTAAATGATCTCAGCTGCTCCTTTCAAGATGAAAGTCAGTGATTATATGACTTTTGCAAATGTAGATAGGAAACAGGACCCATGGTGATTTTGTACAAGCCATGGAGGGCAAATGGGGCCAAGCCTCTTAGGTTTGGAGGAAGAAAAACCATTATTTACACAATTCCCCAGACTCAGAAGTTGGGTTTGTCCAATATGCAACGAAGAAAGAAAGTAGAAACACAAGTTGAAACATGAAGGGAGCAATCAGATGGGAGGCTCACTAGGGTTTGAGGATTCAGGTGACTGTGCTTGTTCAACTAAAGGGTAGGGAAGAGTCACTGAATAGGGCCAGCTCTCCAGCCCTTATTCAAGAGTCACATTCGATCTCCATTTCCAGCTTGGTTAGTGGAAGTCGGGGAAACATGAAGGGACAAGATGAAGAGACCAAAGCCTTGGAGCTTTATTTCCTCCAACAGCTGCACTTTACACTTTACTAACCAAGCTAGAGATGGAGATTGAATGTGACTCCTGAATAAGGGCTGGAGAGCTGAGCCCTACTCAGTGACTCTTCCCTACCCTTTAGTTGAACAAGCACAGTCACCTGAATCCTCAAACCCTAGTGAGCCTCCCATCTGATTGCTCCCTATCCTCTGCTCCTGACTCTAAAGATCAGCTGTCATTCCAGGCAGAATCTCACAGCATAGGTTAGTAACTCTGGTGGTCAAAGTTTGGGATATTTCAAGTTTTCCATTTTAGGCTCATTTGCTCCCAATGGTGTGAAAATCTACCTTCAACGAATTTCCCCCCAAATGTTTCATAGTAAGAAGAGTTGGCTTTTTGGTGATACTAAATGGATTGTTTTTTTTTCTTAAATAAACATATTAAAAAAAAAGAATAAGGGGAGATTGAGGCAATGAAAACAAAGCATATCTTAAAGTAATAAAAATTTTTCCTTTCCGAAAAAAAAGAAGAGATGGCTACAGAGTTGGACCCATTTTTCTTCTCTCCCCAGAGAAGTCATAGGCAGCCTTAACTGAAACCATTTTGTCAACCTCGTGGAGCAGGGACACGAAAAGCACCTATACCCCTTCTTCGGTCCCAGAAATTAAAAAAAGAAAAAAGCAGGTAGTGGAGATTCACGAAACAGTTTCATAAAAGTTTTTAATCATTGCAGTATTTTCTAAAAGGTTGGGTTCTTCTGTTTTTTCATGTGATCTCCCTGCATCTGAGCAGTCAACCGATGGCGGGACTCCTCAGCAGGATCTGCTTTCCATGGAGACCAGGGGCCATGGAGCTGCAGGCCTTGTGCCTGCCCAAGTGGAAGCCCTGGACTCCCCTGACAACACCATGACTCAGAAATGTGTGTCCTGCCAGAGCCACCTGTACCTCCAGAGCCAGCTCTCTTTCGGGGAGGCCTAGCCATCTGGGATGTGGTAGCCACAGGAAATGTAAGCCCAAGAGGAGGGAGGTGGGTGGTCCCCAGGAGCAGCTGTGAGTGTCAGAGGCCTTGGCTGCCTGATCTCAGAGTAACAAGGAAGTGGATTCTGGCAAATCCATTGATCAAAAAGTGCTTGGGGAGTTGTCAAAGGAAGGAAAGAAGAGAGGGATGAACAGCTACATGCAGAGGGGACGTGAGAAAGAGATGAGAAAGCAGGAGGAAGAACAAGAAAGAGTTCCAGGGGGAGAGAAAGAGAGAGAGAGTAGAGGCAGAAGGTGGTTTTTTGATGCAGCTCAAAAAAATTCGAAAAGTTAGGGTAAGAGCATACTCATTTATCTTTTTCCTTAAATTAAGGGTGTGGCCTAAAGGCCTGTGAGGCCAGATAGAGACTTGCCTCCTTTCAGCAACTTTCCTGGCCCCACCCTGACCTTGAGGCTTAGGGCGAAGGTTTCTCTCACTTCCCACCTCTTGTGCTGGTGCCCTGCATGCCATTTCTCTCCACCCCACCGCAGCCCTCATATTTCTGGCTCCTCCTGTCTCTTCTTCCTCTTTTCCTTTCTCGTTCTGTGTCTTCTTTCTCCATTTTGCCAGCACCACCTCCCCTCCAGCTGAGTGCTTATAGTGCTCCTAGCAGAACTGAGGGTTAGGCCAATTAGGGACTCAAGGGCTCCATGTTACGGTGACAGGGTTCCAATTAAGGACTTTGAATACACTGAGCCGTCAGCAGGAATGTTGGCTTTTCTCTGCAGAACTGACAGGCAATCCAGTTCCACAGGGCTGTGGAGTTTGTCAAATATAGCTCTTACCTCCTAGTGATATCTTCTGAAGTCTTCCATGGAAGCATTTCTGACAACTCACTAGGTCCCCTCACTTGCTGCAGATGTTTTTTTTGGGGGGGGGGGAATGGTGCATGGTCTGGGAACCGAACCCGGTTTCCCACATGGAAGGCGAGCATTCTACCATTGAATCATCCATGCACCTTGCAGATGGGCTTTAATGAGAATGTGATAATGGTATTTTGTTCATGGTGGTAAGATCTGTAGATTGTCCAGATCAGCATGCATGGAAACAGTCTTAAGATCTATTGTACGTTTACTAGCCCACAGTAAACGTGCTTTTTGTGTCCCCATGTTTAGGTTAAAGGTTGTCGATTCTTCCTACCTCTAGCTGACTTCCCAAGCTCCTAGATCTATAAGTAACCTGTAGCCCTTCAGCCCTGTGAGGAGGGACAGCAGTAAGTTAGTTTCCCAAAGAGGGGAGGACACATAACAATATCCTTTGAGACTTCAGCCCAAAAAATACAGTGAGTATATTTTCTCTGCACCGCCCCCCCCCCAAACAAGAAAAAAAGGAAAAAAAAGGGACCCATGATGTGACCAGGCCAAGGAGCAGTAGTTGAAATTGGGACTGTTGCATGAAATGCAAGGCAGGTGTTGGCCAGAATTATGACAGCTGCTACTCTGCAAATTCAGAGAAGGGCCACTGCAAGGTGGCCACTGTCTCTTTGGAAATCTAGTCTTAGCTCCTATGGCTGTGTTTCCACTCCCCCATGTCCCTGTCCAGTACTCGCTCAACTTTAGGCAGTGTTTAGAAGGCCTTGGTAGTCATTGAAGGCAAATGATAGAACACAGATCCTGAGACGGACAGCTTTGTTGTTGCCAGTGTACTGAGCATTGTTTGTTAGGACGTGTTGTTGTGGGAGGGGTATAGCGAACAACTCGATTAAGTCTTTCTAGCTACAAGTCTTTGAGCTGTGAGACCTGGATTCTGCTTCTGGGTTAGCATCTTCCAGAGCTAAAGCAGCCCCTTTGTTTCTTGGGCTTTCTCTGTCCACTACTTACTGGTACAAACAGCAGCCATTTGCAAGGCAAGCACGGCTATTCTGAATGATTTTCCGACTTCTCCAGGCTTTCTTACCATGTATTTTTTTATATACTTTAAAAGAAAAAGAAAGAGCAAAGGTGAAGTTCCAGAGAGGCTCTTGCATAGCACTGCATTGTTACCCGTCACCACAGCAGATTGCAGTGTGGACAAAAGTTCTGGAAGTTTCCTTCCACCGTGATCACTCTAGGATTCTTTGATGCCAGCGTAGCCTGTCAAAGAGACAAACAAACGAGCAATATCTTCTTCAAGGAGAAATGCTTTGTCATTCGCATTGATGTTTCATTATGAAATTATGAAGAAGACTGCAAACTTCTCATCCAGCCTCTATGTCACACTTAGCCTGTCTGTGTATATCTGTGTCCCTGAGTTAGAGTGTGAGCTTGAAGTCCTGCATTGGATTGGGGGTATTTCTCAGCAATTGGGTATTTCTTCAGATAGACACTAGGTGGCATGGAAAACTTAATAAATAGAAAACACTAATATTGCATATTGGAAAAGAGAGGCTGGCCCTCTTCCCCAATTTGCCGCAATTGTTTACTGTCGGAGTGGAACACAAAACATCAGCAGTGTGGCTGGTGTTGCTTATTGAGACCTTCAAAAAGAGGACGAGGCTGGAGGGATGAGTTCACAGAATCTCCCTTCATAATCTTTTCTTGAGTTTCATTTTATAAATATGACGATAAATTCAAAAATATATAATTGTTACCATGACCCCAGTCCTTAATAGGAAACAGTCTATTTCTGACAGTGTGGATGTGTTTTTCATTTGAGAAATCCTGACAGATATTTTCTCCTCCCTGTTTTCCTTTATGAAATCAGCCAAGGGGGCAGAGAGTAGGGGAAAAACAAAGCAGACTCTGATCACTCTTCTCCAAATATCTCTTTGGATGAAAAGGTGTGATTTCCCTTGCCATTTTGATATTCCCAACATGTTCATTTCCTTGTGTTCAGGGCTAGGAAAAAAGAATGAGCATCATTTCCATAATGACCAGTATGAAAACTTAAGGAGCAGGTGTCCTAGCTACAGTTCAATGACCAGATCACTTCTGATCCTCTTCCTGGCTTGATGAATCCTGTAGGGAAAAGCAAAGCTCCATCACATGAAGTCATTCCTGGCCCACCAGTACTGATGATTAGCATGTGTCCTCTTTAAGGGCCTCTCTTGGTGTTCTGGTAGCTGAAAATCCCAAAGTACAGAAAGTTCCCAGCCCTGTAGCCACACCAGAGTCCTGCTCCTGCCAGGTGGGTGACAGGCTAGTAGAGGCAGAGGTAATGGTTGTCGCCACTTAAGGCAACTGGGAATGGCGCCTTCCAAGCATAGTTTCTAAGAATGAGTCAGGGCAGAAAAATTATTATTCCGAAAGGCTTCAGCTACCCTAAGTAGCGCTGTCTTAGCATAGCTGAAACATATGCTGAAATAGCTTGAAATCTCACCGTTAGTCAGAGCAAAAGTGACTGAGTCTGTTTGGGTTCTTTCTCCAGTAAGGTGGCAGAGACAGGTTAAGTGAAGTTGCAGCTCAGCTCTTTCCCTTTACTGGCTGTGGGACCTCTTTGACTCTCTCTGAGCCTCTAGGTTTTCGTCTGTGAAATGGGAATTATAACAGCCACTCAACTTCTCACGGTTGTAAGCAGGACCAAATCAGAAGGGGAAGCCACTTTGTAGCCTGCACCAGACCACAACATCAAAATTCCAAGCTGCAGACAGAAAGTCCAGATTGCACTTCTTTTCTTCTGACTTTTCAACATTACCAGCAGAAGGAACACAATGTTTCCAGAAACCTACAACCTCCAGATGGGTCCCTGGACCAGATAAGTCCTGAAATCCAGAGGGGCCAGCCTCTCCAGAACAACAGCTAGTTCCATCTCCCTACTCCATACTACTGACAGCCCCTTCCAACATAAAAAAGTTAGAATGGGCATAGCCCAAATACCCCTAAAGAGTGGGAGAAAGATCAAAGCTGATGGTGGAGTTATACAGAGAAGGTCAGGTTTAACAAACGAATATGATTGCTGAATCATATCGACATTTCTTTTAGTCTCCAGTATCTCAGAACAATTAGAGATAAAAGCCTAAAATTGTGGAATTATAACCCATACCAAACTCTGAAATCTGTTCTACAAGTAATTGTGGTGCTGTGCTTTGAAATTTGTTGCTTTTTTGTATATATGTTATTTTTCATAGAGAAGAAAAAAAGTTGAGTGTGGTGATGAATGCACAGCTATATGACGATATTATGAACCATTGATTGTGCACTTTGGATGATTACATGGTATGTGAATATATTATATATATCAATAAAAAATAGAAGAACATTTTTAAAAAGTACACAATGGTCCAAGTAGGCAGACAGATCCCCGAGTGTGAACCTGGAGGACGGCGCTGTCACCCCACATTTAGAAGATGTCTTCCACCAAGGGTTTTGCTTTTCCAAAATTTCTAACACCTGTTCCTTCATAAGGGCAATCCTTCACATAAGACCTTTTTTCCAACTGCCTTTAACTCGCAGATTTGTATCAGTCCATTTTTTTATAAAGGAAATCATGTTAATTCAACAGAACAAGATGTAAGACACACACATATACACACACACACATTTAAACAGAACTTAACAGGCATTTTAAACCAAGGAATATTTTCTTTCTTGAGGGTTTTGGGGGACCATCATAACCTGATTGTGATTTTTTTCCTGAAATTTTGGACGTCTCTCTGTTTTCATGTCTGCTCTGTCCCTGGGAGCAGTCTGCAAAAAATTTCAACTAGGATGACATCCACTTCATTAATGTACTGTACTCCTCAGAAGAGATGGACTTGCTTTAAAATGAACTAGGTAAATCCTTTTCCACAACAATTACGATGTCCTAAGTTATCAATTTGGCAAATGTGAATATTTTGTTTCCAAAAGAGGTACCCTTTCCTCCCAAGATTGTATTATGAAGAATTTTAAGCATATAGCAAACTTAAAATTTTCTAGCGCACAGCCATGTATACACCTACCACCTAGCGTTTACCACCAATGTTTTACTGTTTTCTTTTTCTTTTTTTTTCACATGGGCAGACGCCAGGAATCGAACCCGGGTCTCCAGCATGGCAGGTGAGAACTCTGCCTGTTGAGCCACTGTGGCCCACCCTACTTAATTTGTTTTAACACATACCTGTGGATACATCCACCCCTCTACCTTCCAGTAACCCATCTTGTTTTCTTAATGATCTTTTTTTTTTTTTTTTTTTTTTTTTTTTGCATGGGCAGGCTCTGGGAATCGAACCTGGGTCTCCAGCATGGCAGGTGAGAACTCTGCCACTGAGCCACCATTGCGCCACCCCCATCTTGCTTTCTTGATGCACAAATGTGTGTTTTGGCCTCCTGAGTTTGCTCAGAATGATATCCACTTGTTGGGACTCTTGCAAACTTTCACTCTTTTCCTACTTTAACTTAAAAGTAAGATCCTGTGCTCAGCTAAAGACTTCATTTTCCCTGGTGAACTTGGCTCTCCGTGGATACAAATAAAGTGCCCGTGTGCTAGCTCCATCAAAGGAAGAAGCTCTGTTGATGGCCTGATAACCGTGGCTCGGTGAGCTCAAGGCCAAATTGACCCAAACCTGTTCTGTACCTGTGGCTCAGCCTGTATGAAAGGTTTTCTGGGTTCCTTGTAGCTTAGATTACCATGAGTGACTGGGTGCCATCATGTGCATGGCATCCCTTCCTCTGCTTCCACTCCATTTCCTTTTCTTTTTTTTTTTTTTTTACATTTATTTACTTATTTTATTTAATTTTTATATTTTTTCCTTTTTCCATTTCCTTTTGAAGTCAAATTAATATTCAGTCCCACCATCACTTCTCTAGATTAGGCATGTGTCATCCATAGTTTGTTCACCAAAATTGTTAAGCTTTTGCTAGTTTCACCAGTCTGCAAGGATAGCTGCCAACCTGGGTCTTTGTCCTTCATCTGCTCTTTTCTGAACTTTCATCCTGCCTCCTGGTGGTCTTTCTTACCCACAGAAAGCATATGCTGGCCCCTCATCTACTTAGAGCTGCCATTCCCTAAAGTACTCCAAGCTCTAAATGTATTCTTACTCAAAATTTCTATTCTCACAGTGTAACACATCTCAGATAAGAGGACACACTAAAGGCATTTATATTAGAATGTCAGTGGCTGATAGACCCTCGCCTTCCCAGGCACTTAATTGCATTTTTTTTCCAGGTCAGACGGGTAATGTGCTGACATTGTCACATCGTTTGCAGGAGGCACATATGCAAACTTCATTCATCATGCTCATGAATCACAAAAGAATCCACTGTTTGCATCTGAAAAGAAAGAGGTGCTTATTAGCTCAAACGGATCTTGAAATATGAGTGTGGGGAGGTTATGATAAAAGCAGTCTTGGTGACCGTTGTCTCTTTACAGACATGGGTCTCCCTCTGTTCCCTTCACCCCATGAACACAGAGCAGCAATTTGTTGGATTCTCTCTTTAGAGAAGTTGCCAACCTCTGCTCTAGACCTCCAGCACAAAAGGTGTGCTTTTTCCTTTGATTTGAGCTTGTTTCCTGTGCCACCGCCTTGAGTAAATAACATCTTAGAGTGTCTTAGGTAGTTTCTGGAAAGTTTAGGAGTTTTCTAAACATGGAACAGATGCCCAAGAACATCTGGTTGGTAGGCTCTTGGCAATGCTTCAAGTGTCCCATTGTCACTCACAGCTGGGCCCATCTGCCAGGGTGGGTTTTTGGAGGCTTCTAAAGTTAAAAGTCTCTCTCTTTTAATTGGTTAATCTCAAATAAGATTTGGGAGACAAAGATCCTATATAGGGGCCAAACTTCCTGTCCAAATTTCCAAGTCTTTACTGTATACCAAATGCTTGTTTTCAAAAATTATTATTTCTGTTTTAGAACATTTATTTAAGTTTCATTGACAATATGACCATACATACCTTGTAAAACCAAAGTGATAATAACAATCTATTTTACTTGTTACAATTTATGATTTTCAAAGTACTTTAATTTATGTTATCTTGTTTGATATTCGCAGCAGCACTAAGGGAAAGGCAGGGCAGATACATAGATATGTATTTTATACATAAGAAAATGGATGAAGTTGCCAAGTTCTGCTCAGGGTCACACAACTGATGAGGGGCTGGATAAGACCTCGATTTGGGTTGATAAGGAAAGCCGAGTTCTGAGAGAATTGCTTGTACAAAACGGAACGATTTGGGTTGGGGACAGTTTATTGCCTCTAAGATTGAGCATTGGACACTGACTCTTCCATTCTTCCTCGAAAACTAAGCTTAACAATTATTCATAATCTGGAGAATGCTCTTTAGCTAAGAATTGTTATAGGAAGTCAGAATGTGTTGAGCTCCAGGGCCAGTGTGGGATATGAGGGAGGGGTAGAACCTTTGCACTGTCCACTTCTATAAAATAGGATTAATCATATCCCAGCAGACGACTCACATCTGAAGACAGGCAAGGATTAAGAACAGTTCAAGCCTTTTGGGTAATGTAATCCTCAACTCAGGTCACCTTACGAACCTCACAGACCAATCCCTCCACCCTTGTTAGCAGGCCCAAGGGATCACGTTCTTTCCATCTCCTCCTGTACACATAAGTGCCAACTCTGATCAGCAGCAGAAGTTGGCTGCTAAGGGCATCCTGGGGAAATGCCAACCTCCAAAGTTTTCTCTGAAGACTCTATTGCACCCTGCCTTCCCAAGAGCCTCTCACCTGCATCCAAGCCAAACATTACAGATGGGGCCCTGTGCATCACTGTGTTTACTTTGGTTTCAAGGAGAACTTTAAAACCAAATCCAATTTCTTTATTAAGGACCTTTGAACCATTCTCCACTGTTGGGTAGTTACAGTGGAACAAAAAAAACATCATTACTTATCTTCAGGCAAGATCTACTTGTCATCAAAATAGTTGGTTGAAAAGTGAAAAACATAGCCAAAGCATTTTTCTTGGTGTCATTTAGCCAAAAATGCACCAAAACAGTCTGGACCTGCACACACAGAATTCAGGGAACTGGTTTGTGTAAAAAAAAAAAAAGCTCAATTTTAGAATGTTTATAGTCCATCGAATAGGATGCTGAAAAGAAAATGACTTCTTTTGGGGTGGGGCAGACATGAATGATAGATCAAACTGGAGGGGAAGACTGCTTTTTTCTTTTTCTTTTTAACTTTTTTAATTGTATAGTATAGCATATATACAAAGCAAAGAAATAGAAAAACAATAGTTTTCAAAGCACTCTTCAACAAGTAGTTACAGGACAGATCCCAGAGTTTGTCATGGGCCACCATACGATCATCTCAGATTTTTCCTTCTAGCTGCTCCAGAGATAAGGAGGCGAGGGGGCTTAAATATTTTTTATCATGACAGTCGACTTTTTTTTCCTTCATTTTTTGTGAAAAATAACATATATACAAAAAAGCTATAATTTTCAAAGCACTGTGCCACAATTAGTTGTAGAACATATTTCAGACTTTGACGCGGGTTACAATTTCACAATGTTAGGTTTTTACTTCTAGCTGCTCTAAGCTACTGGAGACTAAAAGAGATATCAATTTAATGATTCAGTATTTATATTCATTTGTTAAAGCCTATCTTCCCTGTATAACTCCACCATCACCTTTGCTCTTTCCATCCTTCTTTTGAGGGGTGTTTGGGCTATAGCAATTCTAAATTTTTCATATTGGAAGGGTCTGTCACTAATATGGGGTAGGGAGATGGAGCTATCTGAAGTTCTGGAGAGGCTGGGCTAGGTTTCAGGACTTATCTGGACCAGGGACCCATCTGGAGGTTGTAGGTTTCTGGAAAGTTACTCTAGTGCCTGGAACCCTTGGGGAATCTTATATATTGCCCTAGGTATTCTTTAGGATTGACTGGAATGGTCCTGGTTGGGGGGGGGGTTGGCAGTATATGATAGGTAGCAAGGTCTAACTGAAGCTTAAGTAAGAGCAACCTCTAGAGTAGCCTCTCAACTCTTTTTTTTAACTTTCTCTGCCATTGATACTTTATTAGTTACACTTCTTTCCCCCCTTTTGGTCAGGATGGAATTGTTGACCTCATGGTGCTAGGGAAGACTGCTTTTTAACAGGAGATGGAGTTATCAAAACTAATCAGAAGAAGATTTCAGCATCTTGCTCAACTCTGAAACCGATTGTCTATCATACTCGGCATCGGGATCTGTCTTTGATGCCGAAAATCTGCATGATCTGAGATGATTTGTGCCTCTGCATTTAGGGACTACCATCAAGTCAATAGGTGATCTGAATCATTCAGAAACCATGTGAAGAACTAGTCATGGAAAGCCTTACCTTTTTTCTTATCATCAAAAAAATGTCTCAACCTCATTTGGGCAGAAATGGAAAATATTTCAACCTTTAATCCCTTAATATGTAGTCTGGTTCTTTCCAAAGGTTGCAAGGTTTCCAAATTCTGGAATTCATAACTAATAAACCATATGGAAACAAAATGTTCTACATATCTGAATGTCCCAAATATTGTCATAGTATGAGTTGGTCTCGTTGAAACTGTACAAGTCCATACACGCAGGCAGATGTCCCTATTCAGCCACACACTTTGCTAGGGCAAACCCTTTCCTCTCATAAGACTAGTCTCCTTATTAGGTCATTCAATGTTAAAGTTTTACCACCAAGATTTTGCCCATGCTCCCCTCCCCATATGGAGTGCCTTCTGTGCTTAGGTTTCAAGATCCTTCTCTGATTCCACCTTCCCATGAAGGTTTCTGTGACTTCTTCAGCCAATAGGGAATTTCTATGTTTGCTCAAAAGTCATAGCACTTATTTTCCATACCACACAATTGAGACTCTTTATTGGTACTAATCAACTCTGCTCCAGTCCATTCTCTAATCATATCATAACTACATTGGCTCAACTCAACTAGCCCCTCAGAGAACAAGGATGGCCTTGAAAATCAGACAGATGTAAGTTCAACTTGGGGCCCCTTGGTAGATTGAATTATTCCCCCAATTTAGACATGCTGTTAATCTTAAATCACATTCTTGGGGATGTGATCACATTGGAAATAGGATATTTTGAAGATGTTATTTTAAATTAAGATGTGGCCCAACTGAATTAATCTGGATTGCTGGAAGTGCTGGTTGAAAACTGTTATTTACCCCAAAAAGCCATATTATTCTAATCCAATCTTGTGAAGCAGACCTATTGTTAGGGGAGACAGTTTTTTGGGGTGTGGCTGCATGGTCTGGGAATTGAACCCAGGTCTCCCACATGGAAGGTAAACATTCTAACATTGAGCCATCCATGCATCCTGGGTGGGACATTTTTGAATAGGTTGTTTCTATGGAGATGTGACCCACCCAGTTGTGGGTGGGATGTTTGATTGGGTTATTTCCATGGAGATGCGACCCTGCCCATTCAAAGTGGGTGTTAATCCTTTCCTGGAACCCTTGATGAGAGAGACTTCAGAGCCCACATAGAGATCAGAGAGATGAAACCAAGTGACAGATGTCTGGAGATGCAGAAGGAGATTAGAGAGCTGTTTGAACCCAGAAGCCAGCAGAGAAGGGCTATCAGGCATCTGCATGTGCCTTCCACATGTGACAGAGAAACCATGGATGTTGATCAGCTTTTCTTGACAGAAGGTATCCTCTTTCTGTGCCTTAATTTGGACATTTTCACACCATTAGAATTGTAACTTGCAACTTAATAAATCCCCTTCTAAATGTCAATCCATTTCTGGTATATTGCATTCTGGCAACTTTTGCAAACAGAAACACTGGAGGCCTTACAAAGAGAAGGAAACTGGAAGCCAGAGCCAGAGAAAGCCACAGGAGCTGGAAGCAGAAAGTAAGCCAAAACCAAGAAGAGATAGTAGAGGGCATTGCCATGTGACGGGAAAGCCAAGGAACCCCAAGGATTACCAGGAGGCTATAGACCTCAAGAGAAAGCAAGCCTTGCTGATACCTTGACTTTGGACTTCCTTTAACCTCAAAACAGTTAGCCAAGAATTTCATGTTGTTTAAGCCAACCCATTGTGTGGTATTTTTCATGGCAGATGGAAAAACTAAGAAAGGCCATCTCTAGCTATGAGGTTAGTTTAAATATTTCCCTTATTGTCCCTGAGTTCCTTCATCTCACAACAACAATGATATCTATTTCATAGGTTTGTTATGAGGGAACATTTGCAATATGTCTATGGCACAATGCCTGGTACATATTAAGCAGGCAATAATGATAGATATTATATGTACATCCCCATAATATCTAGCAGTGTGCAGGCTACATAGTGGGTAAAAGATCATGACTTGATTAGTGAATTTATTCTTAATGGAGCATCCCTAAAAATTGGATTGCAAAACATTCTAAATTTATAAGTTTGGGATAGGTTATAAGAAGGTATTTTACATTCTATGATTTATAAACTGATATGGAAAAAGGATCACAATCTATCATTAAGCCCAAAAGGCACTTTCTTCAATAGGATGCTTAAGATCTACAGGCATCTTCATTAGAAAAAAATTACATTCTGGATTTCGAGAGACTGTTTATACATATGTATAACCTGGATGAAACCAATTAGGTCAGAACTAAGGTAATTCAGAACACAGGGGTGAGGAAGACATTGTCTGTATTTTAGAACCACACATACTCCTTGAGACCAAAGGAAGAAAGGTTTATTTTGTCCAGAACCTAAATTTTCTGTAGTACATAATCTAACTCAACCTGTCTGGATAGATCATTTAAATAATCCAAACACAGGGAGCCCAGAACAAGAATGAGGGCCTTTAATCCTGTATAGCTTAATATAACGTCTGGATACATCCCAGAGTATATTAAGCAGGTAATCAAAGAGTATTGGCAAGGTCCCTTGAGGAATGGGAGAAAAAATATGGAACTATTAAACTTTACCACCAGGGAAACACCTGATACTGTGTCAAACATTAGGGACACCCAAATCAATAGGCCAAGCCCTTGATCTTGAGGTTTGCTCTTGTGAAGCTTATGTATATAATGGAGAAGCTAAGCCTACCTATGGGTATGCCTAAGAGTCACATCCGGAGGACCTCTTTTGTTGCTCAGATGTGGCCCCTCCCTCTCTAAGCCCAACTCTGCAAGTAAAATCATTGCCCTCCCTGCTATGTGGAACATGACTCCCAGGGATGAGCCTGGCTCTGGCACCATGGAATCAACAATGCAATCCTGACCAAAAGAGGGAGAAGACGTGTAACAAATAAGGTGTCAGTGGCTGAGAGAGTTCAAATAGATTGAGAGGTTACTCTGGAGGTCACTCTTGTGCAAGCTGCAGTTAGTCATTGCTAGCTATCATATCTTTCCAAACCCCAGCCAAAACTATTCCTGCCAATCCCAAAGAACACCTAAGGCATTGTTTAAGATTCTACAAAGGTTCTGTGCACTAGGGTAACTTTCCAGAAACCTACAACCTCCAGATGGGTCCCTGGACCCATTAAGTCCTGAAATGTCAAGGCGTGAGCCCTTCCAGAACATCAACTAGTTGCAATCCCCCTGCCCCATATTATCAACACCTCCTTCCAAAGTGAAAAATTAGAATGGGCATAGCCCAAATACCCCTAAAGAGTGGGAGAAAGATCAAAGGCAATGATGGAGTTATACAGAGAAGGTAAGGTTTAACAAGTGAGTATGATTGTTGAATCATTATATTGATATTTCTTTTAGTCTCCAGTATCTTAGAGCAGCTAGAAATAAAAACTTAAAATTGTGGAATTGCAACCCATACCAATCTCCGAAATATATTCTACATCTAATTGTTGCAACGTGCTTCGAAATTATTGCTGTTTCGTATATATGTTATTTTTCACAAAAAAGAAAAAAACGTCGATTGTGATGATAAATGCACAGCTATATGATGATATTGTGAACCATTGATTGTATACTTTGGATGATTGCATGATATGTGAATATATAATATATAGCAATGAAAAATAAAAAATATAAAAGCATACAGTTGTTAAAGAATAGTTTGCAATTATTTATTGCAATGATGCCCTTATGTTTAATTTAATTCAATAGTGTTTTCTTCTCTTTTTTAAGGATATTTTATGGTAAAACATATGCTTGTTTCTATTCATGAATCAGATTAAGTCATCAATAGCAAAAAGAAAAATAAAATAGTGGTACTTTTCCTTCAAAAAATTACAATTTTGGTTATTCACAGTAGGTATAGACTAGTTGAGAAGTAGGGGAACAGAGATGTGGAAGAGTCTTGTTCCTTTCTCTACTGGCTTTAAGAATAGCTGGAGGTGCTTGCAGGGGACACCTAGATTTTCAGTTCAGATTGCTTTCCAGTTCACAACGACAAGAACTGCAAATACTTGTTGAATGCTTACCATGTGCCAGCCATTGATCATGCAAGGGGGATATACCAGTGAACACAATAAACAAAATTCCCTTCACTCACCGTGTTCTAGTTTGCTAGCTGTTGGAATGCAATATGGCTTTAAAAAGGGCAATTTATTAAGTTGCCAGTTTGCAGTTCTAAGGCCGGGCAAATGTCCCAATTAAAGCAAGTCTATAAAAATATTCAAATTAAGGCACCAACAAGAGGTTACCTCCACTCAAGAAAGGCAGATGAAGTTCAGGATTTCTCTGTCAACTGGAAAGTCACATGGCAAACATGGCAAATTCTGCTAGCTTTCTCTCCTGGCTTCCTGTTTCATGAAGCTCCCCTGGGGGCATATTTTGTCTTCATCTCCAAAGATCTCTGGCTATGTGGGCTCTGGTGTTCTTGTGGCTCTCGAGTTTTTTCCAAAATGCTTCCTCTTTTAAAGGATTCCAGTAAAGTAATCAAAACCTACCTGAAATGGGTGGAATCACATCTCCCTCTAATCAAGGTTAATGCCCTCAATTGGGTGAGTCACATCTCCATGGAGAGAATCTAATCAAAATATTCCAACCTATGTTACTGAATAGGGATGAAAAGAAATGGCTGCTCTCACAAGATTGGATCAGGATTAAAACATGACTTTTTCTAGGGTACATAATCCTTTCAAACCAGCACACATGGGCCCTATGTATTTGTTGGGGGAGACTTTCAACCTCTATGACGCCTTTCCAACTCCAATCAAAAAAGACAATAAGGCATTTATGAGCGAACTGAATGGGCCTCACATTTCTCAATGGCATAACAGATGTCTGCAGTTTTATCTCCTTGTTTCACTGAGGATGTGTTTTTGTCAGGAAATGTGCCTTTTCACTAAGTGGTCACTATGAACACTGCCTACATGGTCTTTGCCCATTCTTTTTCATTTCAGACAATAGCCCCAGATGCCAAGCTTTCAGCAATTTGGAGAGGGGGAACATTGGGGGTAGACAAATTTCCTAACTTCATGAAGAGATGGATAAAAGTGTAGTCCATCTCTCTATGTATGGATATACAGCAGGGAGGATAATTTTGTAACAACAGTGAAAGGGAATGCCACACAATGAGATATACCATCTATTAAAGAGGAATTATTTTATATAAAATATGTGACTATTTTGGAGCAAGATTCTTACATAATGTTGTGATTATATTTACATCTTGCTTGTAAGACTGCTAAAGAGTGTGGGACTTTCAAGCCAAAACTTAACTAAGGTGTCCCATATTTATCCAAGATCTTTTCCAGATGGGCTTGGAACATTATGGATCCAAAGATATCAGTTCAAGATGGTTGCACAACCCTGTGAATAGTAATTAATGCCACTAAACTGTACACTTAAAAATGTTTGCTTTGGAAAATTTATGTTGTATATATTTTGCCACAATAACATTATTTAAAAGGTGTAGGTTCACCCATTTGTCAGTTTTCTTTGGAAGGAGGGAGGGGGAGAGAGAGAGAGAGAAAGAGAGAGAAGGGAGAGAAAGAGTAGGGAGAGAAAGAAAGAGTCTTTTCGTTCAGAAAACTTGGCCCGAAGCTTATAACAATGCCCTAAAAAATCTCCTGGCATTAGCATCCAAGCATTGACTTTTATTAAACTTTGGAGCTTTTGTAATTCTCGCTGAGCTGAGGTCAGAGCTGGCAGAGCATTGCCTAGCCGCACGCACTGATAACCATCGCCTCCAGGTGCAGGCAAAGAGCCTGTTCTTCAATGGCCAGTTGGGCCTCCTCCTCCTCCTCCCTGACTATGACTGTCATTGCTTCAGAAATGCCCCAAAATGGCACTAAATGATGTGCAAACACACCAGATGGATTGCTAATTTCTTTTCTTAATGATGCATTCATAGTCCCTTGAAGCAAACTCCATTTCTCTCCATGCACTCTATTTCCACTTCTACAAATCTAGAAAAAATCATTTTGGCAAACGTACTTGGTAACTTGGATGAGAAGTAATTGATACAATTGCTTACCTACAATGACAACAAGCAGCGACTCCAGTTGCAGGAGGATGGATGGTTATTCACCAGTCACAGCTGAGATACATATGTGGCTGAAGCCATGAGTTTGGGGGTTTCTTCGGGCAAATCACTTGGTTCTTTGGGGAGAGGGTGGTGTTGATAGAAAAAACAGGCCAACTCCTTGGGTCTTCACCTCTAAATTGATCGCCAGATCTTAATAGAGACTCAAATAGGCCCAGAGAGGACATAAGCTTGAATGCCATAAGGGTAAGTGCTGTCACTCTCAGGTCACCATGTCTGGGATGTGGCTAAGCCCTTGCATTTGAAAGTCTTTAGACAACCCAGTGATGAGAAGTGATCATCTCTCCCATTTTACCTGATAGCCCACCCAATAATCTCTCTTGGGGAGCTCATGTTCACCCCAATAGAATTCCAAATTTGCCCAAAAGATATTGCTTCAGGTCTAGTAGCTATATATATTTTTCAAAATATATATATACACTGTTATATATATATATATTTATATATATCCTCCAAATTCCCTTGTGTTCCCAGCTCTGAAGTATCCCCATACCCCCCTACCCCATAGCAGCAGGAAACAGCACATTACCTGTTGGAGTAGGGAAAGGAGATCGGGGAAGGCTTCCTGGAGGAGGCTGCATTTGAGCTGGGCCCTGAAGAGATATAGAGAAAGAACACTCCAGAAAGAGGCAATCACACAAGCAAAGGTATGATTATTAGAGTGTAAATGCTTAAAATACAGACACTGGCTTAGCCATTTCCTAGTTCTTCTCATGACTATTCCTCAGTCCTTTCTCACCCCCTCCACCCCATTGCATGGACTCTCTCCTAACTGAGCATGGTAGTTAGATAGTTGTCCATTCTTCTGAGCATCTGGTCTTCACTGGGTGGACCCCTTCCTCTACCTTCTTTACATTAAAGGTCAAAACAGTCAGACTGTAACTTCTACCAGGCTTAGTTTCCTTATCTATTAAATAGGGATACTAAAATTATCTCCCTTATGGGATTATTGCAGGGGTTAAATAAAATGCCATGTATAAAATTCTTAGCATCGTGCCTGGACATTGTAAAGTCTCAGCATATTGTCTCACTATATTAGTGCTTTTGCTATTGTTTTTTTCCCCTCAATATGACATGAAGGCATGAATAAATGTTAGCATTACTTGATGAAATGGATCCCAAGAAAAAGAACTTCAGATTCTTTAAATCCAGTAGAAGAGCAGTTTTGAGGACTCCAAGGGTCAATGTTTTTAAAACTAAGTTCTCACCCCAGTCTACATGTATTTCCTGAGCACCTACTACATTTCAGGGAAAGTACTAAGTGCTGGAAACAGAGTGAACAAGACATAAAAAAGTACTGCCCTTCACCCGCATGGAGCTTCCATTCTAAAGGAAAGAATCAATAAACAGACCTGTAAATATACATTAAGTGGCAGCAAGTACTAAGGGAAAACTCACACAGGTTGGGTGTATGGGGAAGTTTTGGGGAATTGGGGTGCTGCTATTTTATAATGATTGGTCAGAGAAGGTCTCACACAGGAGGTATTGTTTGAGCAGAGTTCTGGAGAAGGTAAGAGCATGAGAGTGAGTCATGGGGATATTTAAGGAAAGAGCTTTCCAGGCAGAGGGAAAAGCATGTGCAAAAACCCTGAGGGAAGAGAAGGCTTAATGTGTTTAGAGAAGAGGGAGGAGCCTTATTAATTTTGTAAACCCAGGTGTTTGCTTAAAGGGCCACACAGCTATCAATATCTGTGCGTTTATTTGAAGGCCCAAATACTGAACGTCATGGAGAAGAAAGCTGATTATGGAGTATTGGTTTCTCCAATCTCTTGGATGCTGCTCCTCTCCTGTGCCTTGGGCCTATAGGCCATGCTTCCCTTTGCTATGAGCACTTAGCCTCGAGTACCCAGGGAAAGACAGAAGCCTTCCTCTGTCTCTCAGGACAAGGCTAAGGATCTCTTGTCTTATTTTACAGGTTGGTAACTCATTCCTTTATTCATTTGTTCATTCAACAAGCATTTATGATTTACTTCCTTAGGTGTCACTATGCAAAATTCTATGAAAGATACATATATGTCTAAGAAAATATTGAAACCTTTTTGGAAGAAGCTTTGCGATAAATTATAATTTTTTAGAACTATACAATTCCAGTCTTTAAGGCCTTAATGGATTGAGTTTATATGTGAAGCTAACTAAGTAGGAATTAGTTTTAATGTCAGCCCAAGACAATTGAAGTAGAAATGCCACAATGCAGAGGTGATGATGTGCTAGGTGAGTCTTTCAGATAATGAGGACCGTAGCAGTTGGTTAGGGGAAGCTTTCTGGAAGTAGAAATGCTCAGGTTGCACCTTGAAAAATACACAAAGGCAGAGAGGAGGAAGGAAGGAATATGGGAACAAAATGCCATCACGTTTGTGATGACAACTCCTGAGAAAAATGTAAGCTAAATCAATCATGCTAGCCGGCTTCACCATCTCTGCCATTATGATCCACAATCAAGAGTTGTCCTAACCCTTGTGACACTTCCATTCTCTAAAATCCCAAGCGTTAATCCAATCCATGCAAAAAAAAAAAAAAAGAACTGTAACTAGCAAAATAGTACTGTCCCTGATTTCCTGAAATCTGGGCAATTGGTCTCAATCCTAATGTGCTTCTGATTTAAGCAAATGATTCCCAATTGGCATAGAAAGATGGATGGACTCCTCCAATTTGGGTAGGTCTTGAAAGCAGAGGGCATGTTTTTCAAGTTCAGGCAGAAAAAATCCTTGCAAAGGCTCAGACACCTAGGCCAGGTAGCTTTGGTGGGCTTGGTGAAGTTGTTTGTCTTGTGGGCCTCCAAATTGTGTGGGTATGGTGGCGGCGTCTGGTGTGCTCAACTCTGGCTCCTTCTCCATACAGTGCTCTACAAGCGATTGTCTTGGAATGGGCAGCAGCACTTAAGGTGCTATATAAGATTCTACAAAGATCCCATGCACTAGGGTAACTTTCTAGAAACCTACAACCTCCAGATAGGTCCCTGGACCAGAGAAGTCCGGAAATGCAGAGGGGCCAGCCTCTCCAGAATATCAACAAGTTCCATCCCCCTTATCCCTTATTAATGATAGCCCCTTCCAACATGAAAAAGTTAGAACGGGTAATTACAATAGCATATTGGGAATGGACAGGATTCTTACTTTTGTTCTTCTTGATATGGTTCAAACCATTCCTTTAGTTTCCTTCCTTGTTCTTTTGCCTAGATAACATTTTTTGAGATTTAAGCTGTCAAGATGGTACCCAGGATAATAAGCTCCAGAGAGTGGAGTAGCTCATCAGTATTGACATCATTAGTATTTGAGCCCACTGAAGTTTAGCCACCCACACTGAGCTAGAGAGCCAGGATCCATCAAGGGCTCCTGAAGGTGGAAGTTATAAGGTCTAGTGGTGGAGAGTTTGGTCATGTTCGTTAACATTAATGATAGCTGCCATTTGTTGCATGCTTACTTGGTGCCAGAGATTCTGGTAATTAGATATTTCCAACAGCTCTGTGAGGTAGGTACCCCCTTTTATAGTTGGGGAAACTGAGAGTCAGAGAGGCTAAGTGACTTGTACAAAGTTCTTGTAGCTATTAAACAACAATCCTTTTGGTGGTTGGTAAGGGTCCTAGCTCAGTCTTTTTGGTTAACTTATTATCTTGGTCCCCTTTTTGGCAAAAGTGATGATAAAAGACTTATGGTTGTCAAGATGGAATTAGCTAACATCTGCAAAATGCCTCCTGGGGTCTGGCCTATAGTAAATGCTTAGTAAATGGTAGCTGCTCCTAAATGTGACCTGGCCCCCAGGATAGGAGAATTAATACTGCAATTGTGTCTATGCTGGACCACGTGCAGGTTTTGCTGCACTGCCAGAATCCACATCTGTTTTTATCTCCTTCATTTGGTTGAGCAGCGTGCATGTTCCAGTGAAAGCACTGAGCATGTGTGCCAATTATATTAGCTCGGGTAATTGGATCGGGAGCTCTTGACAACTTAAGGCATTCATGGAATATTCCTATCGGAATTTGTTATGTATTTGCAAAGTGATCTTATGGGAATATAGTATCTTCATAAATCCAGAGGTTGATACAAAAGATAGTGGGCTTTGAAGTACATTTGGTGGTTCAGATTGTAGGTGACAAAAGGTCTTCTGCAATGAGACATGATTGCCTTTCCATTCAATAAGTTTGTTTGCTGTGATGGGTAGCTCCTGGCCCCCGTGGTATTAAGGCCTATGTCTCACTCAATCACACACAAAAAAACTCCTATGTGTTTTGTGGCACTTCTTCTCAGATCCAAGCACTGCAGTGGGTATTTGATGGAAAATCTAGAACATGGAATACTGAATGAAGAACCTCATAATAACCCTTTTTCTCCAGCATTGAGATTCCACTTGATGAAGACCATGTATGTATGATGCACGACTATGCATAAATCACAGTGAATCACTAAAACCTCCTGTTACTGACCTCTCATCTCTAGTCTCTCCTCTAGGTCAGATGCATCTTCCTAAAACGCTTCATTTACCAAGTTACTCTCCTGCTCAAGAACTTTCGATGGCTGTCCATTGCCTCTAAAATCAAGTACTGAACACCTCAACCTGTCTCATTTTCACAACTGTACTCCCCACTTCACCAGTTCATTCATTGATTTTTCACCCTGTGCATATTTATTGTGCACCTACTATGTGCCAGGCACTGGGACAGTTACTGAGTTACTGGGGACATGCCTGTGAACCAGTCAGATGCCCTCATGTATCCTCTGCTTTAATCAAGCTCTGTGGTTTCCTGTCCATCCAGTTCCTGCTCATTCTGCCTTTACATATGTATACACTCCAGGACCTCTACTGGAAATGTCTTCCTTCCATCTCTCTACCAACATCAGCCTCTCACCACTTCTAAGGCCTCTATTAAAGTACAAGCTTTTGGGTGGGCCATGGTGGCTCAGCAGGAAGATTTCTCGCCTGCCATGCTGGGTTCGATTCTGGATGTCTTGCCCATGCAGAAAAAACAAACAAACTTCCTAGAAGGAAATATGTGTTCAATTTCCAGGGTCTGTACATGCCAAAGAAAAAAAGATAAGGAAATACCCGAAATTGTGGAACTATAACCCATACCATACCATACCTTGAAACTTCTTCTCTAACACCTCGTTAAAATGTATTTTGAAAATTATTACCTTTATATATATATGTTATATTTCACAATAAAGCACATTAAAGAGATACAAGCTTTCCACATATACTCTACACCTAGAAATAACAAGCAGAAGCCCAGGAGAGCCTTCCTTCCTCAGAAGGTAAGAACATTTGCAGCCAGAAGTTGTCTGTCCAAAGCTTTTAGATGCAAGTAAAAGGAAAAAAATTTCTGAAGACATCACTTGTGCTAAATTGATTTCATAAAGGGCATAATGTAAGGGTGAAAAGCCTACTTCCAGGCCAGACCAAGCCCTGCATATGATAGAAAATACAACGAAATTTTGTTTTCATGGATGTTTATGTATGTTGGAGGTGATGGTGGTGGGGATACAAGGGTTGTGTTGATTAACCAAAAACTTAGCCCTCTTTGGTATGTCCTATTAGTGAGATGGATTGCTTTGTAATGAGTGGATAGAACTTATACTTGTAATCATACTCAGATCCGAACGATAGAAATGCAAATCTGAAGCAAGATCAGTAGTCCATGATATTCATTCAGCTAATATGTCCTGAGTAGCTACTCTGTGTCAGGCAAGCCTGCTCCTAACATCTGTGGGGCCCAGGGAAAATGTCCAGTGGAGACTCATATACCATCTGTCTAAATATTTATAGGTTATAAATCAAGCTCACACTGTTTAATAAAGTGTGTTCTGTCTTCTTACCTTGAGAAATAAAGCATATCTTCATAATGATCTGGAAGTCCAGGTTCAAGCTTAAAATTCTTGAATTTCTCAGAATTCTGTGTCAAAACATAACAGCAAGGAAGGGTTGGTCCCAGACCCCCCACCTTGACCTCCTGATGCCCTCTTCTCTTTCTACCCCATTTCCATCCTGTACCTTGAGGGGCCTCACACACCCTGTCCAAAGGATGTGCATGATGGCGCCATGGTCTGTCTTTGGGAGGCCAGACCCAAGGCAGAGGTTTGCACAGACCCTGAAGTGGGCTTAAGGCTGTTTGGCCAGGGAATGCCTGGACTCAGACTGGGTACACGCCTTTGGTCTAGAAGATTCCTGCTCCAGGGAGGAGCACAGCCAGAGGAAGGCCAGAGTGAGGTCTCTAAAGTGTAGGGTCAGATACCCTACCATGAACTGGAGAGAAAGAGACAAAATATGTTTCCTGTCCACCAAGAGCTCACTACCTGGTGAAACAAACACTCAGGCACACACTCTTTGTCACAACTCAAGACACTGAGAAGGATAAAGTCTGAGATGATCCATATGAGGAAGCACAAGAATGAAAAAGGAGTGTGATTGTTAGGTTCTGGTGTCAACTTGGCCAAGTGATGATGTCCTGTTGTCTGGTTAGGCAAGTACTTGTCTGACCGTTGCTGCAACTGGCCTGACCATTGCTTCAAGAATATTTCATGGCTGGTTGATAAACCAGAAGCCTGGTGTATTAAATCATCAGTCAGTTGATTGCAGCTGTGATCAATGAAGGTACATCTCCCACCAACAAGATAATCCAATCCGTTGAAGGCTTTTAAGGGACAGGAGAGACTCTGTCACTGCTTCTTTAGCCAGTGGGCCTCTCCTGTGGAGTTCATCCAGGCCCTTCTTGGAGCCTCCAGCTTTACAGCCTGCCCTACGGATTTTGGACTCTTCCATTCCCATGGCTGAGTGAGACACCTTAATAAATTCCATATTTACAGATAGCTCCTCTTGGTGCTGTTTCTCTAGAGAACCCTAACTAATACAAGGAACCAGAGAGGGAGCTATCAAATGCCATGCTTATTTTTCCTTTTATTCTTCTAGTGTTTAAATGCGTGTGCTTTTTTAAAAAGTGAGCTACAGTTTACATTCAGCCAAGTGCTAAAATCCTACCTTACCACTCCATGAATTGTTACAATTCCAGCAAATCAGAGGCTCCCTGGTGCCCCTTTCCAGTGAACAACCCCCACCCAAAGGTAATCACTATTCTGAGCTCCATCACCATAGATTATTTTTACCTCTTTTTGCACTATATACAAATGGAACCACAGAATCATGTAGTATGCTTCATGTTCTGCTTCTTTTGTTCAACATCGTGTCTCTGAGATTTATCCATACTATTATATTTACCGGAAGTTTGCTCTTTTTCACTGCTGTGTAGTATTTCAGGTTATTAATATACGACACATTACATATCCATTTTGCTACTGATGGGCATTTGGGTTGTTTTTAGTTTGGAGGCTGTTACAAATAGCACTCTTAGGAGCCCTCTTATTCATGTATTTTAGTGAGCATTAGTGTCGTTTTTGCAAATTTTTTATTTTGAAATAATTTCAGATTATATACAAAAATATTCAAAGATTCTTGTATATTCTTCACTCCCATTTCATTCTTTTTTAATTGTGAATCATATATATAGGGAAAAAAGCAATAAATTTCAAAGCACACCACAGCAATTAGTTGTAGAACAGATTTAAGAGTTTGGTATGGGTTACAGTTCCACAATTTTAGGTTTTTCCTTCTAACTGCTCCAAGACACTGGAGACTAAAAGAAATATCGATATAATGTTCCAGGAGTCATACTCATTTGTTAAGTTCTATCTTCTCTTTTATAACTCCACCTTCTCCTTTGATATATTTTTAAATTATTTTTTAAATTGATATATATTATATATTCACATACCAGGTAATCACCCAAAGTGTACAATTGACAGTTCACAATATTATCATATAGCTGTGCATTTGTCAACACAATTGACTTTTTTTCCTTTTTGTGAAAAATAACATGTACAAAAAAGCAATACATTTCAAAGCACAACACAATAATTAGTTGCAAATTTCCTTCTTCTTTAAAAGATAGCTATATAGGATTATTTCATTCTAAATACTTTTTTTCTTTGTGTGCTGTATGGTGGGGGTTACATTTCATTGTTTTTCCATGTGAGTATCCCCTTAGTGCAGCACCATTTGTTGAATTTTTATTTTTATTTTTTGGTTTTTCATTTGTTTGTTTGCTTGCTTGTTTGGGAAGTGCATGGACCAGTAAATACTTTTTCAAAAAAACACTTATCTGTAATTTCTCCAAAACATTTAAAGCTTTTTGAATTTTTCCATGTCTGTGCTTTAGAAATATAAGCAAAATATATGCTTAACCTTAATCTGTATCTATTCATTGAATTGAAAGATCCAATTGTATTTCAGAGTTACATTTTATCAGTGCCTTTTGAAAATCTGTGGTCCATTCTTTCCAATTGCTCGTTTGTTTTTCATAAATGGCTATGGCTTCTTACATTTCTAATCAAATTTTCTTATTGAAATTTCTTTCATTCTTCCTGGATTTGCAAAACCAGTCTGCTTTCTGCCTCTTTGAAGTGTGGGAGAAAATATTTGATTTCTCCCAAGCCTGCTTCTGTTCAGCCAAGGCTCCAAGAGGCAGCCTAGATTTGGGTCTCCACAAGGGTCTTTCCAAGTGAGTTACAGCCAGGGCTGGCAGTCTTGGCTACAAGATTGAAAACTTGTGGATGGTAAGGGGCTGTGTTTATAAACATCCATTCATGAGTGATCCACCAATACATGCATAAAAACATGTATTCCCTTAGAGAGACTGAATCTGAACTTCTGAAGCCTTCTATTCATGTGCATCTTTGCTTCAGGTAGTTTTTTTTTTGTATTCTGTATGGTGAGGGTCACATTTCATTCTTTCCCCATGTGACTATCCTGTTATTGCAGCACTGTTTGTTGAATTTTTCATTTGTTTGTTTTTTGGGGGGAAATGCATGGACTGGGAATCGAACTTGAATCTCCTGCATGGCAGGTGAGAATTCTACCACTGAACTACCCCTCCACACTTTCAGATAGTTTACCATTAAAACTACCTGAAATGGATGACCCACAGACAGTTCATCAGAAAATTCAATTAATGGCAAACCACTTAATTGAGACATTCCCATCTGTATGTTTCATCTACCCCTTTTCACATATCTTTCCCACCACAATCCTATATGGGATCACTCAGTGTGCACAATGGAAGGTTGCTCCATTTCCCAGGAGGCAATAAGGCTCACAGTTAATGCTTTAGCCCCCTGATGCTCCTAATGGAGCATGGTTAGCCCATAGTATATTTTCTTCTTTGGAATAAAATGACTATCTTGGTGAACACCCATTCATTCTTGCCACCTAACACAAAAGGTGCTAAGAACAGAGTAGGCCCCTGCTGCACACTGCTTGCTTAATGGGGGCAAAATAGGCAAAGGGGAAGACAGAATAGACTGTCAACCCTTTGGAAATCCTTTCTCATCTCATTGTTCTAAGATTTGCTCATTGTTCACCAATCCAACAGCACCTCTAGATTTTTTGTTTTGTTTTGTTTTTGCATTTAATCCATGCGTTTCTTACACATGTATGTTTTAGTTACTAAAAGACAGATCTAGAAAAGCAATTCATTGTCAAAGATCCCTGAGGATTCATCTCATTTAACTGCACACCAGATGTCTCATTTTCCTGGTAGGAAATAGACTTTGAATTTGGACAGTTCACGTTTTCTTCTCTACTCCGCTCACCACAGTAAGAGGATGTTCGAACTGGGAAAGCGAACTTCTTGTATCCCAAAGCAACGAAGCATGGTTGTTTGCATTGTGTGGACTGAGATTGGAATTGGGCTGTGAGTCAGGAAACTTGTGTTCTGCTTTAAATTCTCCCACAAAGTCAAGATGACCTCGAAAAGTCACACCTTTTGAGAGTCTTCATTTCATGATCAGATAGAGAATCAAGCCTTGCCTACAATGTCAGATGATAGAGAAGAGATGTGCAAGATGTTTTGACCTTGTTGAGGAAAAGACAATCACATAACCCCAAGGTGGCATGCCATCACAGTAATCAGATTTTAAAAATTCTGTAAAGTGAGTCGTGGCCCTGTGAAATCGAGCCTATTTAAATTTGTTTGTATCCCATGCATTCATATAGACTTGTATGGTGTTAGAAAATCTTTAGATAGACCATCTATCCCAAATGTCAATCTGGCTAATAAACTTTTTTAGTAACATCGTAGCAGATAGACCCACGAGCATCTGCTTGACTGTTATCTGCCCAGTGAGCTCACACTGCCTGAACAACCCTTTTCTTTGTTGAACCACTTTTGTCATTAGCAATGCCTTTTTAAAGTTGAGCTGGGATCAGTGTTTGTGTAACTTCTGTCTGCTGCTTTTAATTCTTTCCTCTAGAGTCACAAAGAACAAGTCTGTGCTTTCTTCTGCAGGATGGCTCTTCAGATATTTGAAGACAGCTCTCATCACATCTCCTCTCTTCAGAGAAAACTTATTTTCTTAAGCATCAAATTCTACCCCCATCCTTGAAACTCCTGTTGAGAAAATAAAGGAAGGGCTCCAGGGCTTTGGAAGGCTCCCTGATATTCCCCAAGAGGAACTCAGGAATCTCACCCAAACAGTACCATGTACATGGCCCTGGCCTGAGGAGCCAAGAAGGTGAGGCACCCAGCTGGCCCCAACTCCGGCCCACCCTCATATATCCTGAGGTTCCAGGGTTGTTTTGACAACTTACATTCTCTTTGAATGCTGTCCATTCTTGGGAGGTCTTGAAATTCCTTGGAAGAGAAAATGACAATGAAGATATTAAACAAAATGAAAACTACATTAATAACCAAATGGTGGTCAACCCCTTTTATGGGAGAGGTAGCTATTAATTGAGCATCTGTAGGGCTGGGCATTTCACAAGTGAAGACATTGAAGCACAGAGAGGTGAAGCAAATTCCCTGAAGTCACACAACGAAGGTTTGGAATCTTGTTGCTTATGGGGCCCCTGCTCTGTTCCATTAGGATAAATTACCTTCCTTATTATGTGGTTGTAATATGTGTGACTCCTCTGCTGTGAGAGGTATGGAAAAGTCTCTTTCTAATTCTGTCCTCGTCTCTTCCTCTAGGCACTCCAAGGTTGCTTTGTGCTGTGGAAGCGCTAGATGCATCTTCACATTCCTCAGACTGGGGGCAAACTCTTGAACTCACTCAGCCTCTGCTGCACCCCCACCCCATCCCAGTGTTTCTGCTATGATTGAAGATGTCAGCAAGGGCTGAAAAAGTCCCCTTATATCCTGGCCAAAGCAAGCAACCTTATAGGGACCAGGATCTCTTGGGAAGACTCATGTATCAAATAGAACTTTAAAGTCATTGATGAAGTGCAGGGCTGACTTCATGTTTGTGAGATATGTGCTGTCACACAGATCCTTGAACTCAGAAGGGTCTTGTACTTTGTTTTAATGCTCTGCTGTCACCACCTTAACATTTAACAATTTTTTCAAGCAAGGAAAATGTTCATTTTGCCCTGAGCCCCACAATTTTATACAGTTGGTCTTGATAAGGCCAGTACTGTCCTTGCATCTGGGCAGAAGGGGTCTCACACTTTAAAGGGCCCCAGCTATCCAGTGGTGTTCTGGTAATTGTTTAACAAGTGGCTCTCTGGGCAGGGGGGTGCTTAATTTGTAGTGTTTGTTGGTTTCTTTGGTGTAGATATTGCATTACTGTCTAGTTCAAGCTACCAGTATGATGTCACCAAACCAAGAGTTGAGAAAAGATAACCCCAGCTGACTCTCACAAGCTGGTCTCAGCCAATTCTAGTACACCACCATGACATATCTCAGATGCCAAATGAATGAATGGATGGATGAATGATGAATGAATGAATGGTTGAAAGAATGCAGGGTCCTTCTGTCACTCAGGAGCCATAATTCTAAATATCTGTTCTTATGGAATAATTCTAGTCAGTTTCCAAGAAAACACTTCTCCACATCTCTTGCCCTATTTTCTCCCCCAGCCCTCCTCCTCCAACAACAAAACTGTGTGCAAACGTTGTGAAGGTTTCTGGGCTGTGCAATCGCTGATGTGGGAGATGGGTATTGCTTTGGAGTGCAGGTTTTTAAAAAAAGACAAATTAACTTGTCATGTCTTTATTTTCTGAAGATATAAAAACAATAGATAAAACAATAGATTCTTGCATAATGAACTGTTATTTCCCAATAACGCCATGTCTATTTTCTTGCTTCCAATGCGTGGGTCTGAAGGTGTTCACAAATTAGCAATGAACTCATATATTTATAAAAGAAAACTATTTGCAATCCTAGCATTCAATATCCACTGGACTTGCCACACACGTGTTATACAAGTTACACCCAGATCTACATATTAACAAATTTAAAAGTAAAATGAATGGTGGCAAAATGCCCCTCAGTCGCCAAGAGAGGAAAACTGGATTTCTCCACAGCAGGGTTCTCAGCCAGCAGATAAAGAAAGTATCCTCTCAGAAGCCGGGACCCAGCTTCTCCTTGTGGAACAATGGCTCAGAAGAAGTCATGGATGAGCCTGCAAGCATTACCTGTGCATCTGTTCTGCATCCATCCCGTTTGAATGCCTGGAGGCTCCCTTCTGGCAATCAGAGTATGTCAACCCAGTAGCCTTTTGCTGGCTGGAAGCAAGATGGGTAAGTTTGCTTCTTTGAAAAATCATAGGAAAAAGCAGTGGTGGAGCCTATGAGGATGTCATGGTGCAGTGAGAAGAAACCAGCTCCAGACTTAGGTTGGAGATCTTGGTTGTCAGCCTGAGGAGGTTGCACCAAAAGTGTGGCTGAAGGCAGTAAGATGGGGCTATTGCTTTTCATTGAGTACTGCCTCTCAAGGGGCCACCTTTCCAACTATATATTGATTAGGTTAAAAAGACACTGGAGTCATCCGTGTGAAAGCCAGACCACAAAATCCATGGAGAGATGAGGCAGAAGATGCTGCCTTTTCCACATGCTGGTTCCAATGACATCCCCGGGTTGGCTCCTATTGGTGTGAGAACTTGCTTAAGTTTCTGAGTTAAACCCTGCTTAGAATCACCCCTAGAGTCTATATGAGTAACAATGATCATTAATTCGGAATCTCTGACGTAAAGTCTCTGGGCATTGGCTTTTTTTGTTGTTGTTGTTATACCACTTTATTCAGATGAGGGTTCACAAGCCACAGGACTTTACCTTAAATTCACTGATAATACCGCCACACATACATCAGCCTCCCCCAGTCCTCACCACCATGTTTCATCCATCATCACATGTCTTGGGGGGAGATTTTGAGACCCACCATTAAAGGTGAGGGACACTAGGGGAAAAAGTGGAAATTTTGGAGGAACAGGAGAGTTTGTCCACAGTGATTCTGCACACTGAGGGGAGGGTGGGATCAGTCCAGCCTCTCAAAGGTTGGATATAATTTCTTTCACTTTTTACCTAGTCATCATAGCCAGCCCCTACTGTTTCAAATAGACCTAACTCCTCCTCCTTCATCCATCTCTGGTTTCCCCCTATAATTTCTAAGTAATTCAGGGCCCACAGTTCAGCTTGAGATGTCCCCAGTAGACACAATGAAAACAAACCACAACAGAGCACGTTTCAGAATCATGGCGGGGCTGACCCAATCAGCTGGGAAGATGGTTTCTGTCGGGAGCTGGCTGGGAGTGTGCTGTGCCCATAAGAGTGTTGAGTGAGAGTGTGGGAGTGTGTGCCTATGTCCCACTAAAACCCCAGGAGGCAGCCTGGCCAGAGGAAATCTCACTCTTTGCTTCAAAGACAAGCAGTGGGCTTGGAGGAAAGGTCTGATTGGGGGAAGAGGCTCTGGTTCCCCAGAGAGAAAGGAGAAACCAGCTCTCTATTCCTTTATCCCTGGGCCTGCCTGAGGCCTTCCCACCCCAGACCGACACTACTTATACCCTGCCAGCTCAGTTAGCCAGCCAAAGAACCAGGGACAGCTCTTACCGGCCCCATTCTCATTGGATTCTTTGGTTCTAAGCCAGCTTTTCCTGCTTCCCCCTCCACCAGGAGATAAGGCGAGAATTGGAGGAAACACCCCACCCCATTCCTCCCCTTCCCTCGGGGTGGGATTGGGGCTGGGACCCCAGAGGCCTTAGGTCAAACTCCATCCCAGTTTCCCAACCTTCTAAAAGAAATAAAGTGCTTTGCTCTGCATGGATCCCAGAGAGAACAGCACCACCGAGCAGAGCAGGTAGTCTTTCTCTTTCTCTACACTTCAGATACCCTATGCCAGTCTGCACCCTATGTATGATGATGCCATCCAATACACATGCAATTTGGTTGCCCTTCACCCACTTTCAAACAGATACTGCCAACTCACCCTTATTAAATAGCAGGTGCTACAGACAGAAAAGTGAATTACACCAACAATCTTTCCTGTCTCTCGCCAAGGTCTGGGCCCATCTACCCTGGTAGATAAGCCACAGAGGCCCCTTAGACCTTTGCCTGTGGGGAATGGAAGGCCTGAAAAAGACTCCACATCCAGGGAACTAGGCCCTGTCACACACTCCGTAACGTTTCTTCAGTAGCAGCACAATGCCTGTCGGAGTTGCTAAGCCAGTACCTCGGAAGGAGATGACAGGGCACTGGCACCTGCTCCCAGAAATCTGAAAATAGATTCTCCAGAATATATAGAGAAGGCTTTCTCAAAAGCCTCTGGGTCCCAATAAGAATAATTATTGCTGTCATGCTCTTTTCCCTTCTGTCCATGGATGGATGGCTGTTTTAGTTTCTAAACATATTTTTTGAGACATCTTCACACACCATAGAAACCACCCAAACTATACAGTCAATGGTTCACTATATCATCACTTAGTTATATATTTATCATCATGATCATTTTAAAAATATTTGTATTACTCCAGAAAAAGATAAAAAGAAAAACCCTATACATCCCATACCCCTTACCCCTCCACCCCTCCTACTTATTGAGTACTAGTATTGCAATCTACCCAATTAAAAAAAATGCTTTTATTGTTAAATATAACATGCATACAAAGAAAGGAAAGAAAAGGCATTAATTTTCAAACTACACATCAACAAGTAGATACAGAACAGATTTCAGAGTTTGTTATGGTTTTACCATTCCACTATTTCAGATTTTCCTTTCTAGCTACTCCAAAACACTGGAGGCAAGAAGAAACATATATGTATATATATATATATTTTTGAAAAGTAACATATATTCAAAAAAGCAATAAATTTCAAAGCACGCCGCAACAATTAGTTGTAGAACAGATTTCAGAGTTTGGTGTGGGTTACAATTCAATCCACCCAATTTTAAGACTTACAATAGGCTAATCTCAGTGGAACAAAACAAAACATCCAGATGTAGATCCATACAAACATGGGCAACTGACTTTACTACTGGATTACAATTCAATTGGGAAATCTGGGCAATGACCATTTTAACTTTGTCCTTCTGGGGTAGAGGAATGAACTTTGTTGTTGTTCTTGGAGAGACTGGCACCTCTGGGTTTCAGGACTTATCTGGCCTAATTCAATCTGGAGGCCTTAAGTTTCTGAGAAAATAAACTTATTAAAAAACTTTTTTTTCTTTTTTTTTTTTTGCATGAGCAGGCACTGGGAATCGAACCCGGGTCTCCGGCATGGCAGGCGAGAACTCTGCCACTGAGCCACCATGGCCCATACAAGAAAAACTTTTATAGAGACTTATATAGAGTCCACGGAACCCCCTACGGATTCCAGGAATACTGTTGGTTGAGGCATGGCATATGTAGTAGTGTGAAATACTTGGTAAAGCTTGCATAAGAGTAACTTCCAGAATAATCTTTTGATTCTATTTGCAATGTCTTAGCCACTGAAACTTTAGTTTGTTCCAGTCTTTCTTCCCTTTTGGTCATTCTCAATCCTACAATACCATGGCCAGTTTCATCCCTGGGAGTCATATCCTACGTAGGAGGGAGAGGGTGGTGAGTTTATTTGCAAAATTGGCTGAGAGACAGAGGCCACGTCTGAACAACAAAAGAGGTTCTCTGGAGTGACTCTTAGGCATAATTATAAATAGGCTTAACTTCTTTGTAAAAGTAAGTTTCATAAGGGCAGGCCCCAAGATCAAGGGCTTGACTTAATAAATTGGGAGTCCCTAATGCTTGCGAGAATATCAGGGATTCCCAAGGTGAGGAGGTTTAATATTTCCACATTTTTCCACAGTCCCTCAAGGGACTTTGCAAATACTTTCTTGTTTTCCGGGAGACCAAGCCCTGGCTGCCTCTTGCCTCCCCTCTCACTGGGAAAGTTTCGTCTTCTTTGGACACAGCTGAGGCCTCACTACAGAGTGAGTGGGTGGATGATCTCTCAATGTGGGAGGCAATGCAGGAAACTCGAGCAGCAGTGGTAAGTGCATGAAAGCAAAGACAATGACCTACTGTAGCACTGATGTGAGGCCTGGGAGGGTTGAAGGACATCAGTCTCCATCTCAAGTCCCATATACTTGATGGCATCAGCTTGGCTGTACTCGCAATCAGAAAAGAGCTCTTCACTAGCTTAATTGTACTCTTGGGAAAGATCTGAATGATATCCATTCACCATGACCACTTTGGCATTACAGTTGGGGCTCACTGAATGGTTTGTAAATCGAATTTTGTTTTGTTTCTGGGTAGCATCCACTACAAAATCATTGTTGAGGTTGAAGAGGAGGCTGGATATGTATTTGTCATAGACTTTCCCTTGTTGATCAGCCTCACCCTGAGGGGTGAGCTCACCACTGTACTCAGAAATGAATTCGTTCTTCTGCACAGACTCTTTAATGAAGGTGCCTCATCCAGCCACATCTGAGGAGGCCAGTAGCCGGGGCTTCTTGAGGCCACACCTCGTGTTTTAGACCCCAGAAGCCTGACTATTGAAAAGAGGCTGTTAAGTAGGTACCATGGAAGACTTGAAAAGGAGATTCTTCATTCTCAAAACCTATTCCACAGTTTCTGAGGATGCTTGTATGCCACAGAGCTGAGGTGAGGCTGGATTAGCTTTCTGTTTTATGGGGTTCTGATAGGGAGAGTAGCCTCTGAAGAACTAGAGGCCCAGTCATTGCCCATGTCCCTGTCACTGCCCCCTTCTTTAGTCTCAGCCACAGCAGAGGTTGACATGTTGGAGCAAGAAGCACTGACCATGTGGTGACATCGCTGGTGATGACCAGAGCACTTAGAGGGAGGTTGTGGAGCGTGGTATACTCCTTTGCTCCTTCCAGCAAGAGGAAGCAGTCTATCACACATGGTTCTGGTTCAATCTTCATTTCTTTGTTCTTGCATTTGTATACGTTAGGGGTGGCAGTCGTACTTAAAGCAGCGCTGGAAAAAAAAAGCTTGTGGAAGGAGTGCAGAGATTGTTCCCATGGCACAGACTCGCCATTGGGGCCATCAATGTTCAGTGTGCATTGAGGGGGAAGGGGGAAGTATATTGGGATCTGACAGCTCTGTAAGCTCTTGATACCTCTCCTTCGTGTCATCTGGGACACCATTCTCAGGGAACATGAAGACAATTGTGCTAAAGATCATGTCATTTGGGAACTGTCTCTCGGAAATCTTTTTGTGCCTTCAATAGCATGCTGTTTTCTCTTTCTTGTTATTGGCAGATCTTCTTGGCTGTCATCCTTTTTTCCATCTGAGGTGTCATTGTGCCCTTTGTCCTCCTCATCTGAGTATTGATTCAGGGCATCTACCAACTTCAGGACAGATCAAGGGATCGTTTCTTCTTAATCATGGACTTTCCTATCATAATTATTGATCAGCTTCTCAATGAAAGTTTCATCGTCTTCTTTCACTTCATCTCCCATGTAGGGAATAGTGCATAAAACTGCTCATCTTCTATCATAAAGTTCTCCTGGAGAGGGGACCAAGAATACATCCTGGGTACCAGTGCAACTGGGTTCAGAGACCACATTAACATATGTTGGCTTGCAAGTTCTGGGAAAATGCTCTCTATTGTGCACTTTTAAAATTTTTTATTGATATATATTATATATCCACATACCATGTAATCATCCAAAGTGTACAATCAATGGTTCACAATATGTCTATGGTACACTTTGTGAAGAAAGGATGCCCACTCACAGGCTTCATCAACTGAACAGATAGGAAACAAAGTTTCTTCCATTCTTTGTTGAGGATCTGAGTTTTTTCCTTCAACTTTTGCAAAGTTTGCTACATTCAGAGCCTTTGCGCCTGTATTTGCCTGAGGTCTTTTAAGTTGTGAAAGTCACATAAATTTAGATTTACCTCTTCTTTTCCAATAAGTGATACATTTGGAAGTTGGGGAATTTGGAATATCCATTTTGTTGTAATCCTCCATTCTGAGCCACAGGAACGTACTGTTGGCATTGGCATTTCTTTTTAAAATATTTTTATTTATGCTGGAGACCTGGGTTTGACTCCCAGAGCCTGTGCATGCAAAATAATAATAATAATTATTATTATCACTATTGTAAACTTTAACAAACACACAAACATTCTTGATATGAAAACATTCTATACATGATGTACAATCAATGGCTCACAATATCATCATATAGCTGTGTATTTTTCACCATGATCATTTTTTGAACATTTGCATCTCTTCAGCAAAAGAAATAAAACAGAAAAAAGAAAAAACTCCTATATAACATATCCCTTACCCCTCCCTCTCATTGGCCACTAGTATTTCAATTTACTCAATTTATTTTAAACTTTGCTACCCCTATTATTTGTTTATTTTTATCCGTATTTTTTATTCATCTGTCTATACCATAGATAAAAGGAACATCAGACAGTGTTTTCACAATCACACAATCACATTGTAACAGCTATATCATTATACAATCATCTTCAAGAAACATGGCTACTGGAGCACAGCTCTACAGTTTCAGGCACTTCTCTCTAACCACTCTAGTACACCATAAACTAAAAAAGGGAATATCTATATAATGCGTAAGAATAACCTCTAAGATAGCCTCTCAACTCTGAAATCTCTCAGCCACTGACACTTTATTTTGTCTCATTTCTTTCATACCTCTTTTGATCAAGAGGTTTTCTCAATTCCTTGATGTCGTAGTGCCACCTCATCCTGGGATTTCTGTCCTACATTGCTAACGAGGGTTACACCACTGGGAGTCATGTCCCACATTGGGTGGGGTGAGGGCAGTGACTTTGTCATGTCAGCTGAAAGAGAGCCCACATCTGAGCAACAAAAGAAGTTCTCTGGGGTTGACTCTTAGGCCTAATTTTAAGTAGGCTTAGCCTCTCCTTTGCAGGGATAAGTTACATAGGGTTGAAAACCAAGATTGAGGGCTCAGCCTATTGATTTTGTTGTCCCCACTGGCTTGTGAGAATATCAGGAATTATCCAAATGGAGAAGTTGAATATTTCCCCCTTTCTCCCATTTCCCCAAGGGAAATTTGCAAAGGCATCTTTATTCACTGTTCTGATCTCTCTGGGATTTATCAGGGCATTACACTAACCTGAACAAACCAAGAAAATCTCATGGCATTGGCATTTTTTAAAGCTGCCTAGTTACTAGTGGTCAATGAGAGGGAGGGATATGGGATTTATGGTTTTTTTCTTTTTTCTTATTTCTTTTTCTGGAGTGATGCAAGTGTTGTAAAAATGATCATGGTGATGAATACACAGCTGTGTCATGATAGTGTGAGCCATTATTACATACCATGTATGGACTGTATATGTGTGAGGATTTCCCAATGAAAATATATTTTTTAAAAAGCTGTTAATGTGATGGACAGCCAGGGTGGAGAAAGACTGCCCTAGGTGCCCTCTACAGATCCCTGCAGGTCAATTTTCTAATTTTTTTTTTTTTTACGTATAGTAAAATCCAGTAACGTAAAACGTACCACTTTAATCATTTTTAGTGTCTGACTTCTTTCACTTAGCATAATGTTTCCAAGGTTCATCCATGCTGTAGCATGTATCAGTGCCTCATTCTTTTTCATTGCAGAATAATATTTTACTGTATGGTTATGCCACATTTTGTTTGTTTTCCATTTGATGGACAATTGCATTGTTTCCATATTTTGCATATTCTAAATAGTGTTAGTGTGAATATTCATGCAGGAGGTTTTGTGTGAACATGTTTTCCATTCTCTTGGGTAGATACCTAGTAATAGATTTGTTGGGGCATATGGTAACTCTGTGTTTAACTTTTTGATGAACTGCCAAAGAGTTTTCCACAGCAGCCATACCATTTTCCCTTCCCACGAACAGTGTAGGAAGGTTTTAGGAGATGGATTTGAGTAGTCTTGGGAGGAGAGGACACATAACCAAGGTCACCTGGGTGTAGCTGTCACACTGGCTGGTCCTTGTTTCTGAACCAAGTTTCCTGTCTTTATCTTTTTTCAAATTGTGCTGAAGAACAAATCCCTTTTTTGTTTCTACCAAGCCTTGCCAAAGGGTCCCCACCTTGGAAGCCTTTCAATCCTTACACCACTTCTGAGGAAATTCTTGGCACTAAGAGAATCCGGCTCACCTCCTGGTGCAAGACACATGACACCCCTTGCCCTGCTGGTCAGGCTTGGATTCTAGGAAAGGTCGGGCTCTGGTGTCTCCCATTCAGCCTTTTGCCTGGCTTCCCGTTGGTGCTGGCACTGGGAGCAGCTGAATGAGCAGCTGAATGAGCAGCCTCCCAGGGCTTGGAGCAAAGCCTTCTGGGCCAAGTGCAGCCAGGCAGCCCAAGGGGACACCTCTTCCTGCCTTCTGGCCTCCTAATGTGCTTTGCATTAAAATTACCCATTTTTGGCTTTGGCTTTGAGTCAGCTCTCTGGGGAACAATAAAGGATGAGCCACTAATATGTGGCCCATGGAGCTGTAGTGGATTGAGAAATGACTGCAGTTCATTCAATTCAGGTCCTTTCAGCACTTTTCCCTCACAAGAGATGCTTGCGGTGATGTGGGTCTTTGTTCCAATACCACCACTAATCGGAGGTGTGATTTCAGCAAATCCCTTCCCTTCCCCCTTTCAGTTTCTCAATTAAATGAGGGGGTAATCTCCAAGGGACGTGTGCAATTCTAAATATTCTATGATTTTAACATTCAATCACAGCCTGGCTCTAACAAATAGACTGGGTATCCATTCTGGGTAATGGAATGGTAGGCAGTTCTTTAGAAGATATTCTATTTCCCAGCAGAATTGGTATGAAATAAATTTCTTTTACAGTGATACCTGTCCTAAGCCCTCCAAAATGGGGCTCCACCTTTGGAGATGCTGTAGGATAAGGTTTTACTTGCAGAATTTTCATGTGACATTTTTCAGTGGCAGAATAGTGTGTGTGTGTGTGTGTGTGTGTGTGTGTGTGTGTGTGTGTGGAGGGTGGAGGTGTGGGGAATTGGGGGTGGGAAATGCTGGATTCTGATTAGTCAGATAATGAACCCCGTCTGCTTTTAATCAGCCCCTTCCTGTTCTCCCAGACCTCTAAACTTTTAATATTAATGGAAACAGATTTGAATTCTGGAAAGAGCTATTCTGGAAAATAATTGGATATTTACTAGGTGAAAAGTGAAATTGCACAGGCATTTTATAGGGTTTGGTATTTGACAGGTGCCATTTTTCTTTCCAATGTGTTGCATACCTCTGTTTTATAAACCAGTATGGATAGTGGCATAAAAGATTACAAGTTTGCATGGTGGTGAGGGCCAGGAGTATGTTGGGGTGGGCAGGAAGAGAGAACAATCAGGGGCAAGATTGAAACCCTTGAATTAGCGGGACATAATTTTTTAAGGCAAAGACTGATTTTTCTTTAAAAGAAATGGAGTCATTTTCGTAAATGGAGATTGGAGAGAGAGAGAGAGTTGCTGGCTTACCTATTGAAGTCAATTTTACCCCATCCATAGAGAAGGCAAGTCAGCACTGGAAGGAAGTGGGAGCTTTTATTAAAACAAAGCACAGACCCCTCCAGAACAGGCTGCTAGGACCGGAGGGAAGAAGGGCTACCCCAGCAGGTTGTCTCAGTCCCCTCGGTTTGTTTCCCTTGAAGGTCTCTCACTTCACTTGCTACAGCTGTGAGCACCCGGACCCTCACATGTTCCTTCTTTAATGGTCTGGCCCAAGTAAGAGCAGAACCCTTCTTTGGGGGGAATCCTCTAGGTATAGCTGACATAGGTTGATATTTTTAAAGATTATTACTTTTTTTTGTCTACGTAAAGAGGGAATAAAAAGGAAATACAGAGTATACGAACACTCAGAACAGGCTTCTAGAGTAGATAATTTTCTGATGCCATAATGAACTTGAAGTGCCAGAGAACTAGTCTAGTTTTAAGAAAATCTCAGTTGCTTTCTGGTCCTAGAGCTCCCTCTCTGTCTCCACAGGGCAGCCACCATTTTGTTTCCCACCACAAGAGAGTGAGCAGCCAAAGAGAAGAAAAGCTCGTCCTGTGGTCTTATTTTTCCTCTACCTCGTTCTAGTTGCCAAGCTGAAGCTCCTTGTTTCCCATCGATTGGCAAGCGTTCATCTTTGAGTATAGTGTTGGTCACAGGTGAGAGGGCTTGGCAGGAAAATCTGGATTGCTCCCTGCAACTTGAGCCACTGCTGAGAGGGCAATTGAACCCCTTATCACCTACTGATGAAGTAACACATTTGGGTCTCAAGGGAGAGACGTAATTATCTGTAGTGATTTTATTCATATCCTTTAGGGAGTACCATGTAGGAGCTGGGAAGTAACACAATCAGATCAAGTTTTTTTTTTCCTGAGAAGTACTCTTTGAAGGCGATATGTGTCATCAACCTTTTCAATTTATTTTAGGTGGTTACTTGGAGAAAAACATGAAAGTTTTTAGCTTCTACAAGTTCATGCAGAATATGGTGCCCTTTCAGCTTATCCTGAAAACTAGGCTTTTTAGACCAGTGTTTTTGAGGCTGAGGAAACTGAGGCCAAGACTGGTGAAGGGATGTGTCAAAGCCACTCAGTAAATCACTAACAGAGCCAGGATGAGCCTTCAGGCAGCCTGAGTGCCAGAGCAGAGCCCTGCAAGAATAACAACTTTGGGAAATGATTTTGATGCAACAGAATTAAGGCACCTCCCACACAGAGCTCAAACTCAGGTCAAGGGCATCTCAACATTGCTTTCTAATTCTAGGTTCTAAAAGGCCTCAACTGGTAAAGGAACTGAGGGCAGCCTCATCACCTGGTAGCTAAAAGCTGATCCCTGTTGGAAAATTCCTGTTGTTTCCACCCCACTAGAGTTACACCGGATACCATGGTCATTTCAGAGAATTCATGGGTGGTATGTTTAGGTAAACTGGATGGGGAAAGAAAAGGAGGGAGTAGAGAAGGAGGGGAAATATTTCTTTGAATCCTAGGACCAGACCCTCAGCTCAACCATAATCGATGCCTTAGGCTCTATCTCCTAGAGAGCACTCATCCTCAAGGGCCACCTTGTGTCCCCAGCACCTAGCACAGGGCCTAGCACATAATAAGCATACAATTAAAATAATTATTGAATGGATGGACAAATAAATGGATAAATGGATGAATTTTAAAAGAACAAATTCATTCTCAAGGGCCACCTCCCGGAGTGTGCAACTTCCCAGCTCTGCACAAACCCAGCTAAAGAAACCATGGCCCATTTTAGAGTTTAAAGAATCATACGAACAATTCATCTGTGTGCTGGGTATTCATTTTGCAGAACATCTATGGAGAAGGTTTAATATCCATTCTCACTTCTCCTGACCCCTGCTTGAGCTTCATGGTCATATTCTCCCATTCCATAGCTGGTGGATGCTTGGGGAATATTGATTGGTTTTAAAATTAGTCTAAATAAAATGTAACTTGTCAAGTAAATCTTACTGCAAATTCATCATGAAATGCTTCCCAGAAGCAAACAAAATGAATTTGGATTACAAACCAGCATTAACCAAAAGAAGTTTCTGCAGTATCCCAGATGTGGCTGGTGAGGCTGAGGCAAATGGTTTTAAATTTAATTTGTATTAAAAATAAGATTTAAATTTAAATAGCCACAGGTAGCTAGTGGCTACTGCAGTTATAGACTGCATCCCCAATCTTTTCCAGCAGAGTAAAAACTGAAACTTTTCCCCAGGCATTTTTTTTTCATATTAGTGCAGAAAGATAGCCTTGGGTATGCTGAAAATTTAATATAATTTCTTTGTAGATATTGAGCATAAATAGCCAATGCTGTTGAGGACAAAAATGTTATTTTCAAGCAATGCTGGTGACAGTATAAATTTGCTCTTTTAAAATTCATCCATTCATCCATTTATTTGTCCATCCATTCAATAATTATTTTAATTTTATGCTTTTATGTTCTAGGCCCTGTGCTAGGTGCTGGGACACAAACATGACCAAGACACAATCCCTTCCTTCAAAAGCAGCTCACATTCAAGTAGTCAGGTGAAAAAAATTGCAATAAAATGTGATAATAATACCTTTCACTTTTAAAGCACTGTCTGTGTACTAGGCACCAAGCTAAAGGCATTACATAGATTTTCACATTAAACCCTTACAATAACCCTGTAAGTTAAGCATGTGTGTTCCCATTTTACAGACAAAGAAGCTGAAACTTAGAGAAGTTAACTAATTGACTAAGTTTGCACAGTGAGTGCTGCAAATCGGGCATATACAAATATAGTTGTTGCACAAATAAGGGAGTAATTAACTATGTTGTAGTGTAGGTAGGAGTGCTAGGAAGAAAACTTTAAACTGAATCTGGAAGGATGAGCAAGAAATGTGCCGAAGAAAAATCCATTTGGTTCTGTAGCCTTAAAACAATTTTGTATACTTTGACCCTGTAACTCCACTTCTGAGAATCTATTTTAAGGAAATAATCCAAAAGTAGGCAAAAAAAAAAAATTCTACATGAGTGAGTGTTTTCATTTCTCCATTATTTATAATACTGAACAATTGGAAACAACTTACATGTTATTAAAGCAACTAATGAAATGTTGTAAATGATCCGTAAGATGACTATGTAGCAGTATCAGAAAAACTTATGGTATGATGTCAAGTGATAAAAGCAAAATACCATATTATATATTCACTGTGAATGCAATTATGGAGAACATGATCGCATATGGTCAAGATTGGAAGGGACACACGCTCAAACAAGAGTTGTGTTTGGACTGGGTTATTGGAGGTGATAGTATATATTTTTTTCTCAAAATGTTCTTTAATATTCTTTTATCTTTTACCATAAAATAAGGGGAAATTTAAGAAGGAGACATTGAGCCTTTTTCCTGGTTTTAATTTGACTTTAGTTGTTCCAAATAGTGCCTTTCACTGGAAAATTTGAGATTCTCTTAAAAACGGATCAAATATGGAAAACATTGTGTGGTCCCCTCTGTCTTAGCCAACTCAAAATCAAGTCTCTGGGTAATTAAAGTAAGTTTAGAATTGTTTTCTTTGCACATGTTTGAACGGTCTTGATTTCATCATGATATACAACAGAAATCACATTACTATCAAATATTTGCTGATGTTTCTTTTTAATTTCTGTGATGACATTAACATAAATCTAAGTCTTAATTTTGATAAAGGGCTGCTGCTGATGGATAAATGTGGAAGAGAGAGGGAAGTATTTGGTTTTCTTAAGTTGTTGGGTTGATATATAACTGCACAAATATAACTTCAATAATGCTGCCACCTGGACATGCTGGGGGATAAGCCTTTGAGGCAAAATTCCCATTTACTAATGGGACTGTCTCAAGTTTGACATAGGTAATAGTGAGGTATATTTTGTTCAGGGTTTATTTCACATCCAACAAATAATTCTATTAGACCCAACATGGCAGTAATTTACTTTCTCTTTTCTGTGCCTCAGTTTTCTTACCTGTAAAAAGGGAACAGCATTAGAGTCTAATTCTTAGGGTTATTTGTTTGTTTTTTTGGTGTGCTGTCTGAAGGGTTACATTTCATTATTTTTTCATATGAGTATCCCGTTATTGCAGCACCATTTATTGAATTTTTGTTTCTTGTTTGTTTTTTGGAAAATGCATGGACCAGGACTTGAACCCAGGTTTCCCACATGGCAGGTGAGAATTCTGCCACTGAACTGCCCTTGCAACCCCAGGGTTGTTTGGAGAATGCTATAAGACAATACCCTGTGCTTAGCCCAGTATCTGACACACACTAATAGCTTATTAAGTGAACACCACTATTATTAGCCTGTACAAGACACTGTGCTAAATAGCAGCTTGTTTACTTGACTGTTTCCTCTACTACATTAGAAGTTATTTGAGGACATGTGCTAATGTGCGATATGTTTATTGTTGTGTCTTTAGAGTATGGTCTAGGACACAAGTAGTTGCTCAATAAATGTTTGTGGAATGAAATGCATGAATACTTGGTGATTTATGGAAATATCAGGAAGCATGAGCTTTAACTCCTGCCCTTTAGGAGTTTACAAACTAGGGTGTGGGGAAAGAGACATGATGTTGACAGGCCAATGGAGATTTGTGGGGACAAGAGTCAACTTAAAATCGGAAAACCAATTTTTAGTACTAGTTCAGCTCACTAATAATTTTAAATGTCACAAAGCATTATAAATTTATGAGAGAACTGTATATGAATGTACTTTGTGAACTGAAAAGTGGTATATACAACTAAAGAGATGTTATTATTCTAAATAATGTCCATGCTATGCTGAAAATGCTAAGTTCCAGATGGGTGGCCCTTAATCTCTAATGAGAGCTCAAGGAACTCTGAAAAGAGAAAGATTCCAGATTAAGTGTTAATTAGATTAATATTATTACATTAGCTTGCCAGTTAAAAATTATATTCATTATTCTTCACTCTTTAGAAATGGAGGATCAGGCCTATGTAATGGTTGACCTTTTATCATCATGTTTAATCTTTGCTTAAATTGTTTCTAAGATTGAGGCAGTCAGTTGGGAACTCTTGAGATTGTCACATTTTCCTTCTGCAGTGGTAATGATGTCAAAACCAATTTGGACGTGTGATTGGTAGTGAAATTGAAGTTTGAAGTTTTCTATTATCTTCACTTTCAGGTTTCCTCTGATACCACTACCACTGTCCCCCACTCCCTGGCCCAAATGACTTCAGTTTTTTTCAGCTCCTGAGCTGTGGTGGAATACTAAACTGATTTATCTAGAGAATGAGAGGAGGTGGTGAGCAGAAAAATAGGCAAGGAAGGGTTAGTTCTAACACTGACTTGATTACTGTGCAAAGGAAGAACAGGAAACATATGGTAGTTTTTTTTTCCTTAAGTATTTGGTTTAGATCTTATAGCCCACTTGGGGATCTGTTATTGCTGTTGGAATGACCAGGTTGGCTCCTTGAAGTTAGACTAAGGGGGATTGGATTTAATGATTTCCCAATGCCTGGCTCCATAGACTCTGAAGCTATTGCAAGAGCCATTTTCCTGATATATTCAGAAAGAAACAAAATATAATCATGATTTATGCAGATAAATCTCTAGTTTGAGCATGACAACATGAAATGCTTGATTTGATTATTTTTATTGTCCATCCTTCTTTGATTGATTGGGTTGGGAAGCTCTTGTGCTGTATTAAGACAACCACAAACTTTAGGGTCAGACAATTTGGCGGTTGAGTCTCATCACTACCCATTGCTAGCTGGGTAACCTTGGTAAAGGTCCCTATTGTCCTTGAGCTCTAGTGTTCATCTCCAAAATAGGGGAAATTTTGGCAAAGATTCAATGTGATAATGCATGTAAAGCAGCAGTCATGTAGTAGATGCTTCAAAAATAATTGCTGAGGAAAGTAAAAGTATGTGTTGGTTGTTTCTTCAAAGGGAAAAAAAAAAGAAGAGAGGTGCCCTCTCTGGCTCCTACAGCATTGACTCTTGGCATGTATCAAGGCTTTGACTGAGGTATTTTTCATATATGCTAATGAAAAAAACACTATGAGGATCTGTGAGTTATTGTCACTGGTCTTACCGAGGTCTGCATAACAGTAATTTTCTCCACATCACAGGCTGGCTCAGATTCTTTGTGGGAATAAATACATTTTTATATCATTCAATAAAACAACGTTCGGGACTCTCCATCTTCTGCCCCTCTGATCTTCAATTCATCCTAAACAATGCCAGGAGATTAATTGTCCTCAAACACCAAGTTGAAAGTAGCATATCCCTCCTTACACAGTGGTTTCCAGTGGCTCCCCATTGCCTACCAGATCTTCACAATTCCCAGCCTGGCACTCAAGGCTCCGTCTGGTATCTTTATAGTTTTATCTTACACTATTTTATTCTATGGGATCACTGAATGGCTAACAGCCAAGCAAACTATTTTTTGTATCCTGTACACAACTTGTGCTTTCCTGGAAAGTGCTTTGAAAGGTGTCATGGTCAAGTTAATTTGTCAATTTGGCCAGGTGGTGGTGCCCGGTTGTCTGTTCAGGCAAGCGCTGGTCTGTCTGTTGCTATGAGGACATTTCACAGACTTAAATCATGATCACACTGGCTGCATCCACAGCTGATTGCATTTGTAATTAGCTAAGGGTAGTGTCTTATGCAATGTGTGATCCTTAATCTCATCACTGGAAAGCTTTTAAGGAGGATCAGAAGAGACAGTCACTCTTCTTCCTGCTTCAGCCAGCCAACCTCTCATGAGAGTTCATTGGGGACCTTCCTCAGAGCTGCCAGCTTTCAGTCTGCCCTACAGACCTTGGACTCTGCATTCCCACAGTTACTTGAGACACTTTTATAAATTTTATATTTATGGATATCACCTGCTGATTCTGTTTCTCTAGAGAACCCTAGCTAATACAGAAGGGAAGGATAGAAGAGAGGAAAGAAAAATGATCGAGAATTACTATGAGAATTTCAGTGTGTGTGTGTGCATGTGCGTGTACATGTGTTGTGTGTGTGTGTGTAATCCAGCCACTTTTACTTATGCTCTAAGGGGACTTCTGCCATGGAAGAACATCTAGAAAGAGCCATTCCTGTAGTCTGTGCTCCTGCCAACGATCTTTGTTCTTCGTGCCTTTAACTGGATAATTCCTATTAATCTTTCAGGTCCCAGCTTGGAACCACCTTCTCCAAAATTCTGAATCCATCCGAAGTTCAAGCTAGGTGGTCTTCCTTGATGCGCACTCACATAACAGCCTGTACTTTCCCTATTACACAGTATTGGAATTGTCCACTCATGTCTTTGTCATCTCTACTACACTGTGAGCTCACTGAAGGCAGGAATCATGCCTGTCTTGCTCATAGTTATTTCCCTATTGCCCCTCCCAGAGGGCCTGCTACATGGATGCATTTGAGTCCATCAGCTGTTTGTTGAATGAAAACTTGAACATATCTGAGAGGTTCATTATCTTTCATTCAAGGAGAGCTTTTTTACATGCAAATTCCGATGTAAATATAACTTTATAATAAGGAAGACATTTTTAAAGATGGGCTATCTTTCATCAGGAGAGAGTACAGTGAAGTCTATGAATCTATGGCAATTCAGACATATAGATCAAAATGAAAAATGTGCATTACAGAAAAGACTGTGTTGTTAGAATTTAGACAGAGCATCTAGGAAAATTTCCCCCTTTCAACATTCTTTTAACTGTTTTTTACTCAGTGGCTATGGTTTACTTCTTAATTTAGCTGTTGCTTTTCCCCCATGGTTTAAAATGTCTTCAGCTAAAGTAGCATTTATAAAAGCCTTCCAACTAGGTGTGTCGTCTCCATAACATGAACTCTTCCATAAGTCCCTTTGGTTCTCCTCGTGATACCTTGCACAGTAATTATGAGGTTTCGCATCTTACCTACTTTGTCAGCAGCTTCAGGGCAGGGACTGTATCATCTTTCATTTTTTGTAAGTCAAACTTCTAACAAATTCCTTAACATTTAGTATAATCCAGGGCATATTTATTGAAAGAATTGATGAAATACGCAAAAAAGATCCATCTTGAGGGGAAGGAATATCATTTGTGGCTGAGGTATTGACTAGGACTAAATAACCCCTTATGCAAAATACAGGATACTGTCCCTAGTCTGCTGTTCCCTGCTCCCACCAATAGTCATTCCTTTCTAAATATTATTCATAGCCCATATTTTGAATTAGAACTTAAACAACTGTATCAAAAGGACTGAGTATAAATACATTAGACTTCATCAAAATTTTAAAAACTGTGATGCAAAGGACACCATTAAGAAAGTGACATCTGCCCCAGAATGGGAGAATATATTTGTAAATCATTTATCTGATAAAGGTCTAGTATCCAAAATATATACAGAACTCTTACAACTCTACAATAAGAAAATAAATAGCCCAATTAATACATGGACAAAGGTTTTGAATAGACATTTCTCCAAAGAAGATAAACAAATGGCTAGTTGGCACATGAGAAGATGCTCATCATTAGCATGCAGGAAAATGCAAATCAAACCACAATGAGAGGCCTGCCCCAATCAAGATGGCAGAGTGAGAAGCTTCAGATTTCCATCTTCCCACAGAGGCTTTGAGCTACCAGCAAAAATTGGCAGAAACAATTTTCTCAGATCTCCAGAAACAGTGAAAAGATTATATTAACAAGGTAAGTGCTGAATTAAGAAGAAATCCACTTAAAAGTGGTAGGACTGGGCGGTGCGACCATGGCTCAGTGGCAGAATTCTCTGCTGCCATGCTGGAGACCCAGGTTTGATTCCCAGTGCCTGTCCATGCAAAAAAAAAAAAAAAAAAAAAAAAAGAGTGGTAGGACTCCTGTTGCCCTAGCTGGCATCTAGTCCATTCCCTCACCAGTTTGGTGTGGGACCAACAATGTTCCCAGTATGGATCCTTAGTTCCAGTTCCAGAGGAAGAACAGCTCTTGTGTTCATGTTTGGCCTAATCTGTCTGGGGGTGGCTTGAGGGATTTGCAGTACCAGAATTTGCCTGTATGTGGAGGTTGGCTTATTGAGCTCTCCTATAGAATTCTCTGGTAGAGCAGTCAAGTGGCTGCCTGGGGGCAAGTGATTGCTGGCTGTAGATATACAGAGTAGTGCCTGGGACCATGAGGAAACTGTGTCCTAGAGAAGAGGGGGCAGAGGGTCATTTGTATCCGTACAAACAGGAGAATTCTTAGTGTCACTCCTGCCAGAGAAAGACAAGAAAGGACCATAAAGGTCCCTACATTTTGGCCTGGAGCTGTTCTCTAAACTCATTGTATGAATAAGCTCTGAAGGAGAGTACTTACACAGGTCAATCTGTAAATAATGGAAAAGGCATTTTCGTTTTTCTTTAATAGACCCTGACATTCAACGGAAGTTGTTATAACACAAACTGGACACAAGCTTAAGTAACAGATACCTTAGAGTCTAAATTCCAGTGATAAAATGTAAAAATATAAAAATGTTCAGGTGGCCACAAAAAATTTCCAAACACACAAAGAATCAGGAAGCGATGACACAGACAAAGGAGAAAATTAAAACATTAGAAACCATCAATGAAGAGGATCAGACTTTGGACATTCCAAATAAAGACTGTAAAAATGGCCTAACATGCAACTAGGCTAATGAACCTTGAGGACAGTATGTTGAATGAAATAAGCCAGAAACAAAAAGACAAATATTATAACACCTCACTAATATGAACTGACTATAATGTACAAACTAACTATAATATGAATTCAACAGCATAGATTATCAGATTAAAGCCTATTGTAAAGTTTCCTAGACTGTAAGCTCTTACAGCAGTCACGTCTATTCTGGAGTTGTAAATGATATTTCTAAATTCTGAGATGCTGAGCTTTTTGCATAAAACTTGGTCATTCCCTGGAACTTCAGGTATTTGTGTGAGACCTGAGACTCAGAGCCAGAGTTCTACAGCTCTGAAAGTCAACATTATCCCACATAGCTTCTGTTTAAAAACACTGAAAAAGTGATCAGACTTCAATTAGAGATGTGAGTGAAGCTGATCTAGGTAGGACTAAGGTGAATAAGAATAAAGAAAACTATTGACTGTGTTTTAAAACTTCAACTTCTTTGTGAGCCCAAAGGAAGAGATGTTCATTTCTTACAAAGTTTATATTTCCTGTAGCACACTTATCTAATTTAACTTGCATGGTCAGCTTATTTAAACATCATAATTACATGGAACCTTGAATAGGGAGTGATTTCTTGTTGGTTTGTACAGGATGATGGGATTCCCCGATACATCCAACAGTAACCTGGGCAGAAGATTAAAAAGTATTTGCAAAGTCCCCTTGAAGGACTGGGGAGAAAAAGTGGATATAGTCAACTTCCCCACCTGGAGAAGACCTGATATTCTCACAAGCATTGGGGACTGCCAATTTGATGGACCAGGCCCTTGATCTTGCCCTTATGAAGCTTATTCATGCAAAGGAGGACCTAAGCCTACTTATGATTATGCTTGAGAGTCACCCCCAGAGAACCTCTTTTGTTGCTCAGATGTGGCCTCTCTGTCAAGGCCAATTCTGCAGGTAAACTCATTATGCCCCCCCCCCCCACGTAAGATATGACTCCCAGGGGTGCAAATTTTCTTGGCAATGTGGGTCATGACTCTTGGGGATGAGCTGACCCTGGCATCATGAGGTTGAGAAAGACTTCTTGAGCAGAAGGGGAAGAGAAATGAAACAAAATATAGTTTCGGTGGCTGAGAGATTTCAAATAGAGCCGAGAGGTCATTCTGGAGGTTACCCTTATGCAGTATATAGATATCCCTTTTCAGTTTTTGGTGTAGTGGAGTAGCTGAAGGAAATACCTGAAACTTTTGAACTGTAATCCTATAGCCTTGATTCTTGAAAATGAATGCATAACTACAGTGCTTTTAAGGTGTAACCATGTGATTGTCAAAACCTTGTGACTGACACTCCCTTTATTCAATGTGTGGACAGATGAGTAAGAGGGAAAAAAAGACAAAATAAATAAATAATAGGGGAAGTGTGGAGGTATGGGATGTTTTGGGTGTTCTTTCTTACTTTTATTTTTATTTGGAGTAATGAAAGTGTTCAAAAATCAATTGTGATGATGAATGCACAACTATATAGTGATACTGTGAATGATTATATGGTATGTGAATATATAATATATTTTAATATAAATGGCCCTAAATATGCACAAAGAGCTAAAGGAAAACATAGACAGAGACCTAAAGGAATTCAAGAAAATAATAGCTGAATACACAAAATATCAATAGGGAGAAAGAAACCAGAAAAATGAACAAAAAAGAGCTGAAGACTATAGAAACGGAAATTAAATATTCCTTAGTGGGTTTAACAGAAGATTGGAACTAATAAAACAAAGAATCAGTGAATTGAAGGTAAAGCAATTGAAAACTTCCAGTCTCAGGAGCAGAATGAGGAAAGAATTAAGAAAGGTGAACAGACTAAGTAACCTGTGTGACACCATCAAGAGTACAAATATACACATTTTAGTAGCCCAGAAGGAGAAGAGAGAAAGGAACAGAGAGAATATGCAAGGAAATAATGGCTTAGCACTTTCACAATTTAACAAAAGGCATGACTGTACACATCCAAAATAATCAATGAACTCCAAACAGGATAAACTCAAATAAACCCACACTGTATCATGTTGTAATCAAACTGTTGAATGCCAAATATAGACAGAATTCTGAAAGCCACAAGAGGGAGCCTCCATGAGATTAAGTGCCAATTTCTCATTGGAAATTATGGAGACAAGGAGGCAAGTGGAAGACATATTTAAAGTGCTGAAATTTAAAAAATTGTCAACAAAGAGTTTTTTTTTTTTTTTTTTTTACGTGGGCAGGCACCGGGAATCAAACCCGGGTCCTCTGGCATGGCAGGCAAGCATCCTTGCCTGCTGAGACATTGTGGCCCAACAAAGAGTTTTATATCTGCAAAATTGTCTTTCAAAAATGAGGGAGGAATTAAGGCATTCCCAGTTAAACAAAAGCTGAGGGAATTCATCACCACTAGAACAGCTGTATAAGAAATACTGAAGGGAGTTGTGTAGATTGAAAGGAAAAGAAAATAGACAATTGACTGAAACCACATGAAGAAATAAAGATCTCCAGTAAAGATAATATCAATACTTTTGTATGTATATATATATATAAATATGCATATATATGTATATTTTGTATGCTGTATGGTGGGGGTCACATTTCATTCTTTTTCCATATGCATATCCCGTTACTGCAGCACCATTTGCTGAATTTTTTTCTTATTTGATTTACTTGTTTGTTTTTTGTTTTGGGGAAGTGCATGGACCAGGAATCAAACCCAGGTCTCCCCTACAAGGCAGGCAAGAATTCTACCACGGAACTATCCTCGCACACCCCACTATTAGGTTTTTATTCATGACTCCACTTTTTACTTCTACAGTATCTTAAAGGCAAGTGCATAAAAATAATGATAAATCAGGTGGGGAAGGTAGGGGAATAGGAACGTAGCCTATGTATGTTATTGAAATTAAGTTGTCATCAAAGCAGACAAGATTGTTTTATATTTAGGATGTTAAATTTAAGCCCCATGGTAGCCACAAAGAAAATATCAGAGAATATACAAATTCATAGAGACAGAAAGTAGAGTATAAGATATTAGAGTTGGGGGACAGGGGCAATGGGGATTTAAGGCAAAATGAGTATAGACTTTCAATTTGGGGTAAAGGGAACATTCTCATAATGGATGATGGTGAGGGTATTGCAACATCATGAATGTGATTAATCCCCCTGAATGGTCTGCTTGGGAGGGGTTAGGATAGGAAGTTTTATGTTGTATATATGTTTCCACAATTTAAAAAGAAAGAAAAAACTAGAGTGATAATGACAAATTAAACGCAATACATGATACTATATAGGATCTAGAATGGAGGAGAAAAGGATCAAACGGACATGATTTAAATACCCCTAAAGAGTGGGAGAAAGATCAAAACTGATGGTGGAATTATATAGAAAAAGTAGGGTTTAACAAATGAGTATGAGTGCTGATGATTAAACTGATATTTCTTTTAGTCTCCAGTATCCTAGAACTGCTAGAAGTAAAAACCTAAAATTGAGGAATTGTAACACATACTAAACTCTGAAATCTGTTCTACAATTAATGGTTGTGCTGTGCTTTTGAAATTTATTGCTTTTTTGTATATATGTTATTTTTCACACACAAAAAATCAATTATGATGATAAATGCACAGCTATATGATGATATTGTGAACCATTGATTTTACACTTTGTTCTAGTTTGCTAGTTGCAGGAATGCAATATACCAGAAATGGAATGGCTTTTAATAAGTTGCTAGTTTACAGTTCCAAGGCTGAGGAAACATCCCAATTAAAGCAAGTCTATGAAAATGTCCAAATTAAGGCAGCAACAAGAAGTTACCTTCACTCAAGAAAGGCCGATGAAGTTCAGGGTTTCTCTCTCGCTGGAAACGCACATGGAAAAGTCTCTCAGCTTTCTCTCCCAGCTTCTTCTTTTAAATGATTCCAGTAAAACCAATCAAGACCCACATAGAATGGGTGGAAACACGCCTCCAACTAATCAAGTTTAATACCCACAATTGAGTCATATCATGGAGACAACCTAATCAAGCTTCCAACCTATAGTTCCGAATAGGGATTAGAAGAAACTGTTGCTCTCATAAGATTGTTTAGGATTAAAACATTGCTTTTTTAGGGTACATAAACCCTTTCAAACTGGCACATTTCACTCTCTGGAACCTAAGAAAGACATGTTTCCCCCATATACAAAATACATTAATTCCATCACAATATCAGAAAACATTAAAGCATTTCAGTAACAATCAAATGCAATACAAGGTTAAAACCAGTACAAAATCTCACCAAAGTCAGCTAAAGGCATGGACAGTCCTAAGGCAAAATTTTCTCTGCTGGTGCCAATGCAACCTTGGGGTACATTGGGGAGACCACCTTTTTCTAGAGCCTACCCTCTCCAAGCATCGGGGCTGCACCCAGGCTCTCTGCCATCTCCGGGGCACACACTCAATCTCACCGTGTGGTGGCAGCCAGTCTCCCCAAAGCCCAAGGACTGTGCTCCACCCTCTCCAGGGCATGAGGTGGCATCACTTTTCCACTATAACAAGGTGGAAGGCCCATCCTCTGCCTTCAGGACAAACTCGCCCTCTTCACATTCTTGGGTTGGGTCCATTCTCCTGGCCTGAGATTTCTTGACTTCAGTCCCCAGCCTCCATGGCTTTGCCTCTGAAGTTATTTTTCCTCCAATGTGTCCCTTTTCTGTCCCTCTCAGTCCTGATTGGCAGTGGTTCTTTTTATACAGATCCTGCAACACTCTCATTGGCTTTCTATGCAGTAGCCTCAGATCATGCTCATCAGATATAAGGAGTTTGCACAAATCCTTCCTGGATAACTCCATGTCCAATCCTGGCTTTCTCTGAAATGGCTGATTGGTTCCGTATTTGGCCAAATCCTCACGTGGGGCACCACTCTCTGGGGTCTCTTTTCCTGGAAGCACGGAATTTCCCAGAACATCAATTTTTGGTTTCTTTGTACCCAAGAGTTCAGTTCTCAGCTTTTTTCTGTCTTATAAGCTGCGAGGAGAAATCAGGCTGTGCTTTGCACATTTAATTTGGAAATCTCTTCTGCTAAATATCCAAGTTCATGGCTTTTAAAATCTGCCTTCTGGCCAAAGCCACTAGTCAATTTTGAAATTCGTGGACCCAGGTATCTGGGAGATGGGGTATGTTGGCGATCTATAATTATGCCTAAGACTTGCTTCCAGGAAACTTCCTTTATTTCTCAAATGTGGCCTCTCTCTCTCTAAGCCCAACTCTGCAAGGAAAACCATTATCCTTTCCCCTACATGGGACATCACCTTCAGGGGTAAAAGTCTCCCTGGTAACTGTGGGACATGACTCCCAGGGATGAGTCTGGCATTCTCTGTATGGGGTTTATATTATTTTTGCAACTGTCCTGTGGGTTTGAAACTATTTAAAAATAAAAAGTATTTTTAAAAAACACAATAACATATCACTTCATACCCACTTGGATGGTTGTATTTAAAGTCCAAAACAAGAGTCAGTGAGGATGTGGAGACATTAGAATTTTCATACAGTGTTGGTGGAAACATAAAATGATGCAGCTGCTTCGGAAAACAGTTTGGTAGTTCCTCAAAATTTAAACCTAGAATTACCCAGAGATTTCACTCCAGGGTATATAGCCAAGAGAGTTGAAAATAAGTATTCACACAAAAACTCATACATGAATGTTCATAGCAACATTCATAACATATTATTCATAAGAGCTAAAAATGTCCATCAACTGATAATGAACATACAATATGTGGTAAAGCGATGAAATGGAATATCATTCGGATATAGAAGGGAATGAAGAACTGATATATGCTACAGCATGGATGAACCTTGAAAATATAAGTGAAAGTGGCCAGCCATAAAGGTCACATATTTTATGATTCCGTTTATATGAAACGTCCAGAATAGGCAAATTCATAGAGACAGAAAATTGATCAGTTGTTGCCAAGGTCTGGGGGATGGGGGAACTATGAACTGACTGCAAATTGGTACAGTTTCTTTTGGGATAATAAAAATGTCGTGGTACTAGATGGAGGTGTTCGTTGTACAACCTTGTGAACATATTAAAATCCACTGAATGTATACTCTAAAAGGCTGAACTTTATGGTATATGAATTATTTCTCAATAAAGCTGTTATCAAAAAAGAAATGAACATAAATGTCTTATCATCCCACCTCATTTCCAGTCTTTGTCAGTGCTTACACATAAACTGATTTTTATGATTGCAATGAGTGAGTGCCCAATATTTTGTGTTGTACTTTTTAATTTAATGTTGTGTATCCATTTACATGTGCTGTATTAACCTAGTTTACATGTTCATCATTTTGAGAGAAAATTTTTATTGAAGTATAACATATATAATATATAGAAAATGCACAGATTATACGAGTACAGCTCGGTGAATTTTCCAGTGAGTACATTCATATGCTTCTCATTTGAACAGCATGGTGCTGTACCATAATTTGTTTAGCTCTTTCCCTACTTGGGTTGTTTCCCATTTTTCGACATTATAAATAACAAAGCAATGTTTATCTTTATAGACATTACCCCCGTGACTGAAATTATTTCTATGCAATATGTTCTCCAAAGCAAGATCAATGGATCAAAAAGTGTGTCACAGTATCACCAGACTGCTTTTCTGAAAACACAAATCAATTTACAGATCCATTAGCAGTGTGCAACTGTACCAAACTCACCACAGCTTCACAAATATTAGCTTTTATCATTTTAACCTCATTCCTCCTAGTTTATAAGGTGTGCAGTGATGCTTTACAGTTGTTTTAATTTCTAGGGAGTTGTTTAATTTTCCTTCTAGCTGCTCCAAGTTATTTGAAAAAAAATCAATATAATGATACACATTAGTTACATCCTAATTTCTCTGATATAACGCTTCCTTTTCCTTTGATCCTTCTCCTATAAGAATATTTGTGCTATACCCATTCTAAATTTTTTTCAGGTTGAAAAGGGGTGTTGATAGTATGGGATGGGGAATGGAACTGTTTGATGTTCTTAGAGAGACTGGTCTCTCTGTATTTAAGGATGTCTCTGGCCTAGGAACTATCTGAAGGTTTTAAATATTTCTGAAAAGTAAACTTAGTGAGTGCAACTTTTATAGGATCTCAGATAAATGCCTGTGTGTTCTTTAGGTTTAACAGGAATGATGTTGGTTGGGGTTTGACAAAACATGGCAATTAGCAATAACTAGCTAAAGCTCGCCTAAGAGTAGCTCCTGAGTAGCCTCTTGACTCTATTTGAAATCTCTTAGCCACTGATACCTTATTTTGTTAATTTCTTTTCTCCTTTTTGGTCTGGAAAGCATTGCCGATCCCATGGTGCCAGAGCTAGGCTCGTCCCTTGGAGTCATGTCCCACTTTACCAGGGAGACTTTTACCCCTGATTGTGATGTCCCACGTAGGGGGAAGGATAGTGGTTTTCCTTGCAGAGTTGGGCTTAGAGAGAGAGAGGCCACATTTCTTAGAGAAATTTCTTAGAGAGAGAAATAAAGGAAGTTTCCTGGAAGCAAGTCTTAGGCATAATTATAGGTAGCCTTAGCTTCTTTGCTACAAAAGTAAGTTTCTTAAGGGCAACCTTCAAAATCAAGGGGTTGGCCCTTTTTCTTGGGAGTTCCTGATGTTTGGGAGTGTACCAGGGGTTTCCCAGGTGGGAAAGTTTGAGAGTTCCATATTTTTTCTCCAGTCCCTGAAGGGACTCTACCAATACTTTTTAATTATCAGCCCACCATACTCTGGGATGTATCTGGGTATTACCTTAACCTATACAGAATTACAAGGCCTTGTTCAACACAAATATGTGTTGTTTAAATGAACTATCCAGACAGGTTGATTTAGGTTGTGTGCTCCAGAATATTTAGGTTCTAGACACAATAAACCTCTCTGCCTTTGGTCTCATACAGTAGGTGAAGCTCCAGAATACATATACTATTATCCTTTGCCCTGTATTCTTTTTAAATAGTTTTTTAAAAATATTTTTATTGACAAATCTTCATACACATAGAGTCCAAACATGGTGTACAATCAGTGGCTCACAATATCATCACATAGTTGTGTATTCATCACCACGAACAATTTTTAGAACATTTGCATCACTCCATAAAAAGAAGAAAGAAAAAACTCATATATCCCATACCCCTTACGCCTCCCTCTCATTGACCACTAGTATTTCCATCTACCCAATTTATTTTACCCCTTACCTCTCCATTATTTATTATTTATCCATATTTATTTGCTCATTTGTCCATACCATGGATAAAAGGAGCATCAGACACAAGGTTTTCACGATCACAGTCACATTGTAAAAGTTATATCTTTATACAATCATCTTCAAGAATCAAGGTTACTGGAACACAGTGCAACAGTTTCAGGTATTTCCCTCTAGCCACTCCAACACTCCATAAACTAAAAAGGGTTATCTATATAATGTGTAAGAATAACCTCCAGAATAACTTCTCAACTATGTCTGAAATTTCTCAGCCACTGAAACTTTGTTTTGTCTCATTTCTGTCTTGCCCCTTTTAGTCAAAAATGCTTTCTCAGTCTCTTGATGCCGGGTCCTGGCTGATCCTGGGATTTCTGTCCCATGTTTCCAGGGAGACTTACACCCCTGGGAGTCATGTTCCACATGGGGTGGGGGGAGGGCAGTGAGTTCACCTGCCACATCAGCAAAAACGCTTTTTTATTAGTACATTTAATCATCATCATTGTCCACTCTAGGCATTCCTAAGTTATACCATCTCGGTTTTTATATTCTATCTTTTCTTCTGGTTTCATAAGTGCCCCCAGCCCTTCTCCCTCAATCATACTCACATTCAGCTTCATTCAGTGTATTAATATCGTGCTACAATCAGGTAGTATTGTGCTATCCACTTCTGAATTTTTACTATCAGTTCTGTTGCACATTCTGTACTCCTTCAGCACCAGATGCCTAATTTCTACCCTATTTCTATCTCAACTTGTGTTCTCAACTCTCAAAGCTCACTCATTAACGTTAGTTCATATTAATGAGACCACACAGCATTTGTTCTTTTGTTTCTGGCTAATTTCACTTGGCTTAATGTTCTCAAGTTTCATTCATCCGTGTTGTTCCTTGATTCATGACTTTATTCTGTCTTACAGCTGTGTATGTATCTACCACAGCTTGTTAGGCCACTCATTCATTGATGGACATTTGAGCTGTTTCCATCTCTCTTTGCCCTATATTCTGATTTACCTTAGTCCCAACCAAATTGTCTTCGTTTCATTTCTAATTGAAGCCTGACCTCTTTTTCAGTTACTTTAACAGTTGTTGTATGTAGCAATGCTAATTTTCAGAGCTGCAGAACTCCAAGTCTGAGTTTTAGGTGTCACAGAGATGCCCAGATTTCCAGGGAAATACCTGCTTATACAATAAAGCACAGCATCTCAGAATCTAGACGTACACTTACAACTCCAGACTAAGTGTGACTGCTATAAGTGCTTACGATCTATGCTCCAATTTTTAAAATAAGGATTTTCTAAAAGAGACCATACCATATGTATTATTTTTTTTTTCTGGCTTATTTTCACAGCACAATGTCCATAGGGTTCATTCACTTCGTTGCATGCCTCACGACTTTATTCCTTTTTATAGCCTCACAATATGCTATCATGTGTATACATCACAGTTCACCATTCTGCTTCTCAGTCATTGTTCCCCTCATCACCCCACCCCCATCTATTGGGCATCATGGATAATGTCCAAAATAATCGAATCATATCTTATAATGTCCTCACATAGTTGTACAATCATCAGCATTCTCAATTTTAGACAATTTTCATTGGTCCAAGAAGACGACTGATGAACACAGCCTCACCAAATGTCTGTTCATGTCAATGCTTTAAGCTCGTCTTGTTCTACACCAAGTACTGGTATTGCCAGGTCGTTGGGCTACTCAATATTTAGTCATCTAAAGAACGACCAAATTATCTTCCACAGAGGCTGAACTGCTATACGTTCCCACCAGCAACGAGTAAGTGTTCTAATTTCTCCACATTCTCACTAACATTTGTAGTTTCCTGTTTGTTTAATAGCAGTCATTCTTATAGGTGTGAGGTGATATCTCACTGCCATTTTGATCTGCATTTCCCTTATAGCTAATTCAGAAAAATGTTTATTCATTCCTTTGCCCACTTTATAATTTGGTTATATGTTCTTTTGTTGTTGAGTTGTATAGTTTCTTTATTTACACAAGATGTCAAGCCTTTGTCCGACATGTGGTTTCCAAATATTTTCTCACATAGAACGGGCTGCCTCTTCCCCTTTTTGATGAAGTTTTTTTAGGCTCAGAAGCTTTTGATTTTGAGGAGTTCCCATTTATCTATTTTTTCCTTCTTTGCTTTGCTTTAGGTGTAAAGTTTAAGAAGCTACTCCTAATACTAGGTCTTGAAGATGTTTCCCTATATTTTCTTCTCGGAATTTTATGGTATTATCTCTTCTATTTAGGTCTTTGATCCATTTTGAATTAATTTTTGGATAAGGTGTAAGGTAGGGGTCTTCTTTTATTCTTTTGGCTATTGATATCCAGTTCTCACGTGCCTATTTATTGAAAAGACTATTCTCTCCCAGTTCAGTGGATTTGTGGGCCTTGTCAAAGATTAAATGACCATGGACTTGGTGGTCTACCTCTGCAATCTCAATTCAATTCCATTGGTTAATATCTCTATCTTTGTGTCAGTACCATGCTGTTTTGACCACTGTGGCTTTATAATAAGATTAAAAATCAGTAAGTGTTAGTCCTCCCACTTCACTTTTTTAAAGGATATTTTTAGCTATTCAAGGTCTCTTTTCTTTCCAAATAAATTTTATAACTGGTTTTTCCAAGTCATCAAAGTAGCTTTTGGAATTTTGATTGGTATTTCATTGAATCTATAGATGAATTGGGGCAGAATTGATATATTAGTGACATTCAACCTTCCTATCCATGAGCATGGAATGTCTTTCCACCTATGAAGATATTTAAAAGTTTTTTTTAGCAATGTTTCTTGGTTTTCTGTGTACAGGTCCTTAACATCCCTGATTAAGTTTATTCCTAGACACTTGATTCTATTAGTTGCTATTTTGAATGTAATTTGTTCCTCAGTTATTTCCTCAGTTAGGCTATTACTTGTGTATAGAAACATTACTAATTTTTTACAGTAATCTTGTATCCCATCATTTTGCTGAAATTATTTATTAGCTCAAGTAGCTTTGTCATAGATTTTTCAAGATTTTACAAGTAAAGTATCATGTCATCAGCAAATAATGAAAGTTTTACTTCCTCCTTTCCTATTTGGATGCCTTTTATTGATTTATCATGCCTGATCACTCTACTTAGAACTTCTAGTACAATGCTGAATAATAGTCATGACAATAGTCATACTTGTCTTGCTCCTGAGCTAAAGGGGAATGCTTCCAATCTCTCATCATTAAGTATGATGCTGACTATGGATTTTTCATATATTCCCTTTATAATACTGAGGAAGTTTCCCTCAATTCCCACCTTTGGAAGTATTTTTATCAGAAAAAGATGCTGAATTCTGTTGAATGATTTTTCAGCATCAACTGAGATTACTATGTGATTTTCCCCTTTCAGTTTGTTAATGTGCTGTATTATGTCGGTTTATTTTCTTGTGTTGAACCATCCTTGCATTCCTGGTATAAACACACTTGGTCGTGATGTATAGTTCTTTTAATGTGTTATTAGATTTGATTTGCTAGTATTCTGCTGATATTTTTTCTTTTTTAAAAAATTTATTTATTAATTAAAAAAATTTAACAAATGAACTAAAACATCAACATATATAATCAGTAATTCACAATATCATCACTTAGTTGCATATTCATCATTTCTTAGAACATTTGCATCAATTCAGAAAAAGAAATAAAAAGACAACAGAAAAAGAAATAAAGCGAATACAGAAAAAAATATTATACATACCATACCCCTTACCCCTCGCTTTCATTAGCATTTCATACTAAATTTATTTTAACATTTGTTCCCCTATTATTTATTTTTATTCCATATGTTCTACTCCTTTGTTGACAAGGTAGATAAAAGGAGCATCAGACACAAGGCTTTCACTATCACACAGTCACATTGTGAAAGCTCTATCATTATTCAATCATCCTCAAGAAACATGGCTCCTGGAACACAGCTCTACATTTTCAGGCAGTTTCCTACAGCCTCTCCATTACATCTTGAATAACAAGGTGATATCTACTTAATGCGTAGGAATAACCTCCAGGATAACCTCTCAACTCTGTTTGGAATCTCTCAGCCATTGACACTTTGTCTTGTTTCACTCTTCCCCCCTTTGGTCGAGAAGGTTTTCTCAATCCCTTGATGCTGGGTCTCAGATCATTCTAGGATTTCTGTCCCACGTTGTCAGGAAGGTCCATCTCCTGGGAGTCATATCCTGCATGTCACAAGGAGGGTGGTGAGATTGCTTGTTGTGTTGGCTGGAGAGAGAGGCCACATCTGAGCAACAAAAGAGGTTCTCTTGGGGGTAACTTTTAGGCCTAAATTTTAAGTAGATTTGAACTATCCTTTGTGGAGTTAAGTTTCATATGAACAAACCCCAAGACTGGGGGCTCAGCCTATAGCTTTGGTTGTCCCCACTGCTTGTGAGAATATCAAGAATTCAACTTGGGGAAGTTGAATTTCTCCCTGTTCTCACCATTCCCCGAAGGGGACTTTGCAAATACTTTTCCACTCACTGATGGAATCACTCTGGGATTCATCGGGGCATCACTCTGGACAAACCAACAAAATATCATGTCCTACCTGAGATTCCAAATACTTAAGGTATTCAATCAAACTATTTACATAAATTATACTAGGAAATGCATAGACAAAATATAAATTTTGTACCAAATAAACATTTTTTGCTTTAGTCTCACACATAAGGTGAGATTTTAAAATATTAATTGCCATCTATTTTCAGCACCCTGCAGTAATGACTTTCCTTTGTTCTTCCTCATTCAAAGACATTTTTACAATTTGTGGTTTTTTGTTTTTTTTTTTTTTTTACATGGGCAGGCACCAGGAAGTGAACCCGAGTCCTCAGGCATGGCAGGCAAAAATTCTTACCTGCTGAGCCACCGTGACCCACCCCATTTTTACAATTTGTATATTTAGTCACTATTATTATACACCCTAAGCATTCCTAGATTATTCTATCTCAATCTTTAACATCTATCTTTTTTTCTAATTTCATTTATGCCCCCAGCCCTCCTCCTTCGATCATTCTCACATGCAGCTTCATTCAGTGTTTTAACATAATGTATCACAGTTAGGTAGTATTGTGCTCTCCATTTCTGAGCTTTTATGTTCAGTCTTGTTGCACAATCTGTATCCCTTCAGCTCCAATTACCCAATATCTTACCCTGTTTCTATCTCCTGGTGGTCTCTGATATCAATGAAATATTCCAAGTTTATTCACTAATGTCAATTCATATCGGTGAGACCATACATTATATGTCATTTTGTTTTTGGCTAATCTCACTCAGCATAATGTCCTAAAGGTCCATCCATGTTGTTACATGCTTCATGACTTTATTCTGTCATAAGGCTGCATAATATTCCATCGTATGTATATACCAAAGTTTGTTTAGCCGCTTGTCTGTTGATGGACATTTTGGTTGTTTCCATCTCTTTGCAATTGTAAATAATGCTGCTGTAAACATTGGTGTGCAAATGTATGTTTGTGTCTTTGTTCTTATGTCCTTTGAGTAGATACCTAAAATGGTATTGCCAGGTCATATGGCAATTCTGTATTCAGCTTTTTGAGGAACGGCCAAATTGCTTTCCACAGCGGTTGTACCATTTGACATTCCCACCAACAGTGAATAAGTGTGCCTCTTTCTCCACATCCTCTCCAGCACTTGTCATTTTCTGTTTTCTTGATAATGGCCATTCTGGTGGGTGTGAGATGATATCTCATTGTGGTTTTGATTTACATTTCTCTAAATGGCCAGGGAATTTGTGCATCTCTTCATGTGCCTTTTGGCCATTTGTATTTCCTCTTCTGAGAAGTGTCTGTTCAAGTCTTTTTCCCATTTTGTAATTGGATTGACTGTCTTTTTGTTGTTGAGTTGAACAATCTCTTTATAAATTCTGGATACTAGACCATTATCTGATATGTCATTTGCAAATATTGTCTCCCATTGTGTAGGCTGTCTTTTTACTTTCTTGATGAAGTTCTTTGATGCACAGAAGTGTTTAATTTTGAGGAGTTCCCATTTATTTCTTTCTTCAGTGCTCTTGCTTTGGGTGTAAGGTCTATAAAACCACCTCCAAGTATAAAATTTATAAGATATTTCCCTATATTTTCTTCTAACTGTTTTATGGTCTTAGACCTAATGTTTAGATCTTTGATCCATTTTGAGTTAACTTTTGTATAGGGTGTGAGATATGGGTCCTCTTTCATTCTTTTGCTTATGGATGATATCCAGTTCTCTAGGCACCATTTATTGAAGAGACTGTTCTGTCCCAGGTGAGTTGACTTGACTGCCTTATCAAAGATCAATTGTCCATAGATGAGAGGGTCTATATCTGAGCACTCTATTCGATTCCATTGGTCGATATATCTATCTTTATGCCAATACCATGCTGTTTTGACCACTGTGGCTTCATAATATGCCTTAAAGTCAGGCAGTGTGAGACCTCCGACTTCATTTTTTTTCCTCAGGAAACGTTTAGCTATTTGGGGCACCCTGCCCTTCCAGACAAATTTGCTTATTGGTTTTTCTATTTCTGAAAAGTAAGTTGTTGGGATTTTGATTGGTATTGCATTGAATCTGTAAATCAATTTAGGTAGAATTGACATCTTAACTATATTTAGTCTTCCAATCCATGAACATGGTATGCCCTTCCATCTATTTAGGTCTTCTGTGATTTCTTTTAACAATTTCTTGTAGTTTTCTTTGTATGGGTCTTTTGTCTCTTTAGTTAAATTTATTCCTAAATATTTTATTCTTTTGAGTGCAATTGTAAATGGAAATTGTATCTTGATTTCCCCCTCAGATTGTTCATTACTAGTGTATAGAAACACTACAGATTTTTGACTGTTGATCTTGTACCCTGCCACTTTGCTGTACTCTTTTATTAGCTGCAGTATTTTTGTTGTGGATTTTTCAGGGTTTTCGTCATATAGTATCATAACATCTGCAAACAGTGCAAGTTTTACTTCTTCCTTTCCAATTTTGATGCCTTGTATTTCTTTTTCTTGTCTAATTGCTCTGGCTAGAACTTCCAACACAATGTTGAATAACAGTGGTGATAGTGGACATCCTTGTCTTGTTCCTGATCTTAGGGGGAAAGTTTTCAGTTTTTCCCCATTTAGGATGATATTAGCTGTGGGTTTTTCATATATTCCCTTTATCATTTTAAGGAAGTTCCTTGTATTCCTATCCTTTGAAGTGGTTTCAACAGGAAAGGATGTTGAATGTTGTCAAATGCCTTTTCTGCATCAATATAGATGATCATATGGTTTTCTGCTTTGATTTGTTGATATGGTGTATTACATTAATTGATTTTCTTATGTTGAACCATCCTTGCATGCCTGGGATGAATCCTACACGGTCATGGTGTATAATTCTTTTAATGTGTTGCTGGATTCGATTTGCTAGAATTTTGTTGAGGATTTTTGCATCTATATTCATTAGAGAGATTGGTTTGTAGTTTTCTTTTTTTTGTAATATCTTTGTCTGGCTTTGATTTGAGGGTGATGTTGGCTTCATAGAATGAATTAGGTAGCTTTCCCTCCTCTTCAACTTTTTTGAAGATTTTTGAGCAGGATTGGTACTAATCCTTTCTGTAATGTTTGGTAGAATTCACATGTGAAGCCATCTGGTCCTGGACTTTTCTTTTTGTGGAGCTTCTTAATGACTGATTCAATTTCTTTACTTGAGATTGGTTTGTTGAGGTCATCTATTTCTTCTCAAGTCAAAGTTGGTTGCTCATGCCTTTCTAGGAAGTTGTCCATTTCATTTACATTGTTGTATTTATTAGCATAAAGTTGTTTATAGTATCCTGTCATTACTTCCTTTATTTCTGTGGGGTCAGTGGTTATGGCTCCTCTTCCATTTCTGATCTTATTTATTTTCATCCTCTTTCGTCTTCTTTTTGTCAGTCTTGCTAAAGGTCCATCAATCTTAATGATTTTCTCATAGAACCAGCTTCTAGTTTTATTGATTTTCTCAGTTGTTTTCATGTTCTCAATTTCATTTATTTCTGCTCTAATCTTTGTTATTTCTTTCCTTTTGCTTGCTTTGGGGTTAGTTTGCTGCTCTTTTTCTAGTTCTTCCAGGTGGACAGTTAATTCCTTGATTTTTGCCCTTTCTTATTTTATGATATAGGCATTTAGGGAAATAAATTTCCCTCTTAGTTCTGCCTTTGCTGTGTCCCATAAGTTTTGATATGTTGTGTTTACATTTTCATTTGCCTCGAGATATTTACTGATTTCTCTTGTAATTTCTTCCTTGACCCACTGGTTGTTTAAGAGTGTGTTGTTGAGCCTCCACATGTTTGAGATTTCTGGCACTCTGCCTATTATTGATTTCCAACTTCATTCCTTTATGATCTGAGAAAGTGTTTTGTATGTTTTCAATCTTTTTAAATTTATTGAGACTTGCTTTGTGACCCAGCATAAGGTCTATCTTTGAGAATGTTCCATGAGCACTTGTGAAAAAGGTGTGTCCTGTTGTTGTGGGGTGTAATGTTCTATAAATGTCTATTAAGTCTAGCTCATTTATTATATTATTCAACTTCTCTGTTTCTTTATTGATCCTTTCTCTAGATAGTCTGTCCATTGATGAGGGTGTGGAATTGAAGTCTCCAATTATTATGGTAGATGTGTCTATTTCTCTTTTCAGTGTTTGCCACATGTATTTTGGAGCATTCTGGTTCAGTGCATAAATATTTATGATTGTTATGTCTTCATGCTGAATTGTTCCTTTTATGAATACATAGTGTCCTTCTTTGTCTCTTTTAACTGTTTTACATTTGAAGTCTAATTTGTTGGATATTAGTATAGCTACTCCTGCTCTTTTCTGGTTGTTATTTGCATGAAATATCTTTTCCCAACCATTTACTTTCAACCTATGCTTCTCCTTGGGCTATCTGTTTCCTGTAGACAGCATATAGATGGGTCCTGTTTTTTAATCCATTCTGCCAGTCTATGTCTTTTGCTTGGGGAGTTTAATTCATTAACATTTAATGTTATTACTGTACAGGTAGTACTTTATTCTACTATTTTGCTTTTTGGATTTTATATGTCATATCTAATTTTCCTTCTTTTTACCTTTACTCATAGTCTTCCTTTCTACACTCTTCTCCACACCTCTCTCTTCTGTCTTTTCATATCTGTCGCTAGTGCTCCCTTTAGTATTTCTTGCAGAGCTGGTCTCTTGGTCACAAATTCTCTCAGTGATTTTTTGTCTGAGAGTGTTTTAATTTCTCCCTCATTTTTGAAGGACAATTTTGCTGGATATAGAATTCTTGGTTGGCAGTTTTTCTCTTTTAGTAATTTAAATATATCATCCCACTGTCTTCTTGCCTTCATGGTTTCTTCTGAGAAATATACACATAGTCTTATTGGGCTTCCCTTGTATGTGACGGATTGCCTTTCTCTTGCTGCTTTCAAGATTCTCTCTTTCTCTTTGACCTCTGACATTCTGATTAGTAAGTGTCTTGGAGTACGTCTATTTGGATCTATTCTCTTTGGGGTATGCTGCACTTCTTGGATCTGTAATTTTAAGTCTTTCATAAGAAATGGGAAATTTTCAGTGATAAATTCCTCCATTAGTTTTTCTCCTCCTTTTCCCTTCTCTTTTCTTTCTGGGACACCTACAGCACGTATATTTGTGTGCTTCATATTGTCATTCAATTCCCTGAGTCCCTGCTCATATTTTTCCATTTTTTCCCTATAGTTTCTGTTTCTTGTTGGATTTCAGATGTTCCATCCTCCAGTTCACTAATCCTATTTTCTGCCTCTTGAAATCTACCATTGTAGGTTTCCATTGTTTTTTTCATCTCTTCCACTGTGCCTTTCATGCCCATAAGTTCTATACTTTGTTTTTTCAGACTTTCCATTTCTTCTTTTTGTTCATTTCTTGCCTTTTTAATATCCTCCCTCAATTCATTGATTTGTTTTTTGATGAGGTTCTCCATGTCTGTTTGCATATTCTGAATTAATTGTTTCAGCTCCTGTATCTCATTTGAATGTTGGTTTGTTCCTTTGATTGGGCCATATCTTCAGTTTTCCTGGTGTGATTTGTTATTTTTTGCTGGAGTCTAGACATTTAATTGCCTTAACTTGTTTATTCTGGAGATTACTTTCACTTCCTTTACCTAGGGTTTTTTCGCTGGATGGATTTGTCTATCTGTTCTTTGACATTCAGTTCAGCTTATTCTGGACCTCTAGCTTAGGTTTTGTTTAACAGAGGAAAATTTTTCATGTTCTTGTTTTCTTGCTTCTTGCCCTGCTTGTATGGTGCCTTCCCCTCCCCCCCCCCACCCTTAGGAGTGTCTGCTTAGGTATTATAGACCCAGCCGGATTTTCCCAGGCCAAATTGGCCTCCTATCAGGAGGAAAGAGTCACCTGCGTCAGTTTTCCCTGAGGGTGAAATCCAGCAGGTTGAAAGACTTTCCTGTGAAGTCTCTGGACTCTGTTTTTCTTATCCTGCCCAGTAGGTGGCGCTTGTCTGCCTGTGGGTTCCACTAGCATAAGATGATGCAGTACCTTTAACTTTGGCAGACTCTCCTTGCTGGGGGCATGGTGGAGACAGAGGAGAGGTTGTAGGCTGGTTTTAATGGCTTCAAATTACCAAGCCCTGGTGTCTGAGTTCTTTAAGGGAGGGATTCCACTTGAGTTGGACATTACCTCTCCTCCAGGGAAGGCACAGGTTCCAGACAAGCCCTCAAATGAGCTTCTTACTGCCTGTGCCGGGGCAGTTGCAGCCTGAGAAGTCCTGCCGCTGAATCCAAAGGCAGTCAAGCCTTTGTAGAAACACATGCACCAAAACCTGTTTCTTTTTTTTTTTTTTCTTTTTCCATCAGCCCTGCCCCCTTAGAGTTGGGGCAAAAATGAGCGACCTTCGCTTTGACCAGGTTCACCTGAGCTGGGGGCCTAATTTTAGCAGTCAGAATTTGTTTATTAATTCCACAGTTGCCATTTGGTTGGGCTCAGCCCCTGCTGCTGGTAGAGTCCCTTTCCTTTCCTTTTTGGGAAGCAGCTTGTGGGGAGGGGGTGCCAGCTGCTGTGGCTTGGGGAACTTATGGTTCTGGGGAGGCTCGCAGCCAGTCCAGCTGGACCAGACTGGGATACGCTGTGTGTCCGGTCACTGACGTGGCCCCAGGAGCTGTTCTGTACTGTTTCTGGTTATTTAGTGGTTGTTCTGGAGGATGAACTAACACGCACACATTTCTAAGCCGCCATCTTGGCCCGGAACTTCTGCTGATAATTTTTGCTTCTATGTTCCTTAGGGAGATTGGCCTGTAGTTTTCCTTTCTTGCAGCACTCTCTATCCGGTTTTGGTATTAGAGTGTTAGCTTCATAAATTGTGTTAGGCACTGTTCCTTTTTACTCAGTTTTTTTTTTAAGAGTTTGAGCAAGATTAGTGTTAGTTCTTTTGGGGATGTTTGATAAGGTTCCCCTGTGAAGCCATCTGGCCCTGGGCTTTTCTTTGTAGGAAGACTTTTGATGACTGATTGAATCTCCTCACTTGTGATTGGTTTGTTGCGCTCTTCTATTTCTTCCTGAGTCAGTGTAGCTCATTTGTGTGTCTCCAGGAATTTGTCCATTTCCTCTAAGTCCTCTAGTTTGTTGGCATACAGTTGTTCATAGTATTCTCTTATGATTTTCTTTATTTCTTCAGGATCCCTGGTAAAAACATCCCTCTCATTTCTGATTGTGTTTATTCGCAGCCTCTCTTTTTTCTTTGTCAGCCAAGCAAGGGGTCCATTGCTTTTATTGATTTTCTCAAAGAACCAACTTTTGGTTTTGTTGATTCTTTCTGTTGTTTTTTGGTTGTTTTTCTCCAGTTCATTTCTTTCTGCTTCATTTATTTGCCTTTGGGTTAGTTTGCTCTTCTTTTTCTAGTGCCTCCAGGTGAGCAGTTAAGTCCTTGATTTTTGCTTGTTCTTCTTTTTTAATATAGGCATTTAGGCAATAAATTTCCCTCTCAGCACTGCTTTTGCTACATTCCATAAGTTCTGATACATTGTGTTCTTGTTTTCATTCACCTCCAAATAGCTACAGATTTCTCTAGCAATTTCTTCTTTGACCCACTGATTATTTAAGAGTGTGTTGTTTAATCTTGATGTATTTGTGGAAGTTCTGGTTCTTTGGTGGTTATTGAATTCCAACTTCATTCCTTTGTTATCAGAGAATGTGCTTTAAATAATTTCAATCTTATTACATTCATTAAGACCTGTTTTCTATCCCAGCATATGATCTATTCTGGAGAACATTACATGAGGACTAGAGAAGACTGTATTTCCTGATGTTTTGGGGTTAAATGATATATTTATGTCTATTAAGTCTAATTTCTTCATCAAATTGTATAAATTTTCTATTTCCTTGTTAATCTTCTACTCGTTGTTTTATCTATAGAGGAGAATGGTGTATTGAAGTCTCCTACTATTATTGTTAAAACATTTGTTGCTCCCTTCAGTTTTGCCAATAGTTTGCCTCAAGTACTTTGGAGCTCTTGATTGAGACAGTAAACAATTATGATTGTTGTTTCTTCTTGGTTTTTTATCCCTTTTATTAATATGTAGTGTCATTTTTTGTCTCTTATGACATCTTTATATTCAAAGTCTATTTCATCTGATATTAGTATAGTTACTCTTGCTTTATTTTCATTATAGCATGTATAGAACATCTTTTTCCCCCCATACTTTCACTTTTCATCTATTTGTATCCTTATGTCAAAGATGAGTCTCTTGTAAGCAGCATAGAGACGAATCAGGCTTTTAAACCATTCTGCCAATCTGTATCTTATAATTGGTGGGTTTAGCCCATTAACTTTCAAAGTTATTATGAAAGACCTGTTCTTGAGTCTACCATCTTATCCTTTAATTTTTATTTTTTTCATATCTATATATTCTTCCCCCCTTTTTATCCTTTAAGTACCCTTACTGATATTCTTCAATTCTTTGCTCTCCTCCAGACCTCCTTCTCCTGTCTCTTTTTTCAGTGAACAGAACTACCTTTAGTATTTCTTGTAGGGCAGGCCTCTTGTTGACAAATTCCTTTAGCCTTTGTTTGTCTGAGAAGATTTCAAACTCTCCCTCAATTTTGAAGGACATCTTGGCTGAATAAGGAATTCTTGGCTGGAAGTCTTTCTTGTTCAGGATCTTAAATACATCATACCACTGCCTTCTCACCTCCATGTTGCCTGTTGAATAGTCCAAACTCAGCCTTATGTAGTTTTCCTTGTATGTAGTGAATCGCTTTTCTCTTACTGCTTTCAGAACTTTCTACACTCTTCAGCATTTGACAATCTGATCAGTATGTGTCTCGGAGTAGGCCTCTTTGGATTTCTTCTATTTGTGGTTTGTTGGACTTCTTTGATTTGCATATTTATGTTTATTATAATAGTTGGGAAGGTTTCCCCCATTTTCTCTTCAACTAACCTTCCTAGCAATTTACTTTACTCTTTTCTTCTCCTTCTGGGAAACTGATGATTCTTATATTTGTGCTCTTCATTTCCCTGAAATTCCATTCTATTTTTTCCATCTTGCTTGCCATTTGTTCTCTCGTGCACTCGAGTTCAGTTGTCCTGTCATCTTGTGCACTTATTCTTTTTTCCACCTCTTCAAATCTGCTGTTGTGTGTCTGTATTATATTTTTACTCTGCCATACAGTATCTTTCTTTTCTGTGAGATCTGCTATTTTCTATTTATTCTTTCAAATTCATTTTTATGCTCTTTCAGTGTCTTCTTGATATCTTTTATGTTCTTATGAGCATTTTAAAAGTTTTTTTTAATTTTGAAATAAAACATATATACCAAAAAGCAATAAATTCCAAGTACTTTTTTACAAGTAATTGTAGAACAGATTTTAAAGTTTGATATTGGTTACAGTTCCATGATTTTTCATTTTTTCTTCTAGATGCTTGTATTAGTTAGGGTTCTCTGGAGAGACAGAATCAGCAGGAGATATCTGTAGATATAAAATTTATAAAAATGTCTCATGTAGCCATGGAAATGTAGAGTCCAAGGTCTGTAGGACAGGCTGCAAGATGGTAACCCCAATGAAGGTCCTCAACAAACTCTCAGGAGAGGCTGGCTGGACAACTGTGGGAATTGTAAGGGTCTAAGGTCTGTAGGGCAGGCCACAGGCTGACAACTCCAGTGAAGTTCCTCACCGAACTCTCAGGAGAGGCAGACTGGACAACTGTGGGAATGGAAGAGTCCAAAATCTGTGGGGCAAGCTATGAAGCTGGCAACTCTGATGAAGGGTCTGGATGAACTCCACAGGAGAGGCTTGCCAGCTGAAGCAGGAAGAGTGACTTTCTCTTCTGAATCCTTCCTAAAAGCCTTCTGATGATTAGATTAAGCATCAAACATGCAGAAGACACTCCCCTTAGCTGATTACAAATGCAATCAGCTGTGGATGCAACCAATGTGATCATGATTTAAGTCCATGAAGTGTCCTCATAGCAACAGACAGGCCAGCACTTGCCCAACCAGATGACCAGACATCACCACCTGGCCAAGTTGACCATGAACCTGATCATGTCACTGCTCTAAGACACCAGAGACCAACAGAAATATCAATATAATGATTCAGCAGTCTCACTCATTTGTTAACTCCTATCTTCTCTGTTATTCTCCTCTTTCTCTTTAAATAACATATATACATAACAGCAATAAATCTCAAGGTACATTGCAACAATTAGTTGTAGAACAGATTTCAGAGTTTTATATGGGTTACAATTCCACAATTTTAGGTTTTTACTTCTAGCTGCTCTAAGTTCCTGGAGACTAAAAGAAATACCAATATAATGATTCAGCCGTCATACTCTACTGTTAATTCCTACCTTGTGTGTATAATTCCACCATCCCCTTTGATCTTTCTCCCACTTTTTAGGGTCTTATGACCATTTTTGATTAGTTGTTCCAAAGTCTGTGTCCCCTCCACTGGTTTAACTTCATCATTTGACTGGGCTGTATCTGCCTGATTCTTCACGTGCTTTGTGATTTTCTGTTGTGTTTGTAGTATTTGATTATTCTTGATATGGTTGATTTCAAAGTTGGTTTTCTTTACTCCTCTAAGGTTTTGTATTTGCTTAGATTTGCATTGGCAGTCCCCTTTTGCACTTAGTTTTTCAGTAATTCCCTGTCAAACCAAGGCTCAGGTCTCATGGAGGGGATGCAATTCTACTTGAAGCTTCCCAGCACATGGCACTCTTGAGCCTCTTCTTCGACTCTGGCCTGCATCTCCCCAACTGTGGTGGCCAGCTGAGCAAGATGGAGAGTTGATGTAATTCCAGCTGGGGCTGCTGATGTAGGTGTGTGCTGAGAGTTGTGTACTCTGGAGCTGAAGCGTGAGCACTGTGCACGTCAGCAGAGACTCCGCTCATGGACCTGATGGGTCTGGTGGCCCCCAGTTTCCCTCTTGGGATGATCTTGGGCTGTGGGGCTGGGTATTTCAGTTGCCCCTGCCCACAGCCAACCTGGAAATGCCTGATGGCTGGAAAGGGGGCAGGACAGCCATTTGCAGTGCCTGATAGGGCAGTTTGTTGTGGCACCCAGCCGAGCAGCTGGTTATGGCAGGTTGCTGGGGGCACTTCCAGGTTCCCCATGGGAGCTCCCAGGTGCAGAGCTGCATAGGAAGATCTCCCAAGCTATCTGTGGGGATAGGCTGGAGTGCAGTGACAATACTCTCCTTCAGACCCAAACTTCTTCACATGCTTCTGTTTTCCCCCAGTGGGGACATGCCCAAGCTCACTTATTCCTATCTCTCTCGCTCAATTTCTCTACTTTTTCATTCAAGGTCTCCCTGAGCAAGTTCTGTGGACACTTCCCTGCTGGTCCTGACCCAGCTGGCTTCTGAACATCTTGGACTAGCCCTGGCTTCTGATCAGTGTCCTGGGCTGAGTCACTTTGAAATCTCTGATTCAGCCCACGAGGTTGGGGTGGCAGCCCAGGCCTCCCTTCTTGTGCCAAGGCAGGGTGGGTGGGGCACAGGTACTGCCTGCTGGAGGTGAGACACACAGACCCGCTCCTGCTCTGCTCCCTCTGATCAGCCCCCATACTATGATCTTGCAGCTTTAAAAAATATTTGTTTTATTCTGTCATTGTTAAAAAAACATATTAAAATATGATAAATTATAGCCTCCTCTTATTTGATAATAGAACAATTTCTCTCTTCTGCAGCTGGGATAAAAATGTAAATGCATTTTCTTCTTGAGTGTTTTTTTTATCAGGTTTAACTCTTCATCTAGGACTTATGGTACTCCATGGGTTAAGTTACAGATCTAAGTTAATTTTTGCCCGAATTGAAATTCATTGATTACATTGTGATTTATTTTTCTAGTATTCTGTTGTTTCAGATTTGCCATATGTTGAGTTATTAAATAATTAAATCTATTTATGGAATGTTAATATTTCCTGGGCCATTTTAAACCTAGATATCATATAGTTTTGGTAATTTGCACTTTTAATTTGTTTTGAAATCTTAAAGGATGAGTCTACATTCATCACCTTAAAAGTTATTCTTTCATGTCTTTTCCTACGCATTTTTTTCTGAATAATTTTCCTAGTAACTTGTCAAATTCTATAAGACCTCTCAGTAGCTTTCATTTGCACTGCATTACATTTTTATGTAACCTTAAAAAAACTTTATGTAAACTTGACTATATGATATTTGTTCTCTTCAGAATTTTTTCTTGGTAAATAGATTTATTCATGTCTTGCTTTGCTTCTTCCGATGGTGTATTATAATTTCCTTTCAATAAATCTTTAACCTCTCAAATTAAGTGAATAACCAAGTTTTAAATGTTTTGTCATTATTGTGAAAAGATTCTCCTTTTTCATTATATTGTCTCATTTTGTGTCACTTTTATTAAGAATGTAACTGACTTTTGACATTTATCTTATATTGTGCTACTTTGCTGAACATATTTTTTGTTTCTAATGAATTTTGGATTGATGTCCTTGAGCTTCTTCTGTCTATAATTCTGTCATTTAAGAGGAGTGATATTTTATTTGTTCCTATCACACATTTGTAACTCATTTACTTTTCTTCTTCAATCCCATTTTATTACAAAGTTAATTAAGGCTGATGAGAGAGACATCCTTGTCATATTTCTCTTTTCACTAGAGTATCTCCGTTGCCCCTGGCTCTTAATTTTATGCATGGAGAATGATCCTGTTAAGAAAGAAACCTTCCTTTCCTTTTTCTTAACATTTTTTATTGTGAAATATAACATATATACAAAAAGCAATAAATTTCAAAGTACATTTTAGCAAGTAGTTATAGAACAGATTTCAAAGCTTGGTATGGGTTACAGTGCCACAATTTCAGGTTTTTCCTTCTAGCTGCTCCAAGACACAGGATACTAAAAAGAAATATCAACATAATGATTGAGCAGTCACACTCATTTGTTAAATCCTATCTTCTCTGTTATAACTCCTTCTTCTACTTTGATCCTTTTCCCAATCTTTAGGGATTTGAGGCTATGCTCATTCTAACTTTTTTTTGAAAAGGGATGTCAACAATATAGGATGGGGAGTAGAACTGGTTGCTGTTCTTGAAGAGGCTGGCTCCTCTGGGTTTCAGGACTTATCTGGCCTAGGAACCATCTGGAGGCTGTAGATTTCTGAAAAGGAAACTTAGTGTGTGCAACTTTTGTTGGATCTCGGATAAAAACTCTGCGAGTTCTTTGGGGTTAACAGGAATGATGTTGGCTGGGGTTTGGCAAACTGTGGCATTTAGAAATTACAAGCTGACGCTTCCAGAAGAGTAGGCTCCAGAATAGCCTCTTGACTCTATTTGAACTCTCTCAGCCACTGATACTTTATTTGTTGAACGTTGATGGAGAAGTCCTAAGATCTTGCCAACATGGCTGCTGTAGTAGATACAAGGCAACACAAAATGGCCTAACCCGTGACCGGATTTCTTCACGGAACTGGCAGTGGTTCGTGCCAAAAAACGCTAACCTTAAACCTGCCCTCCACCCTAGCAACAACGGTCACCAATCCCCGTCCAATACATGTCCTTGCATGCTCCCACCCTATATAAACCCACACACTTCCTCAATAAAGCAGACGCCTTCCACTCACCCCTGAGGGTTGTCTCCTGAGTCATTTCTCCGTGACTGTGCTGTGTGCTGTGTGCTTGACTCAGAACGGCTGCCTACCAACAGACCGTCTTTTCCTCCTTTTGGTCAGGAAGCCGTTGTTGGTCCCGTGGTGCCAGGGCCAGTTTCATCCCTGGGAGTCATCTCCCATATTGCCAGGGAGACTTTCACCCCTGGATGTCATGTCCCATGTACGGGGGGATGGTAATGATTTCATTTGCAGAGTTGGGCTTAGAGAGAGAGAGGCCATATCTGAGCAACAAAAGAGGTTCTCTGGAAGTAACTCTTAGGCATAGTTATATGTAGGATTAGCTTCTCCACTACAAAAATAAGTTTCATAACTTCCATGTCTTTTTGTTTTCTTTGATCAATGGAGTTTCGAAGGTAAGAACCGTCTTTTCGCCATCCATTGAAATTGCCAGGCCTCAGCTCAGAGTTCTCACTGAGGACTTCCTTAATGACCTTATGTAATGAGACACCCCTCTCTCCAATCTCTGGTCATACTCTATTATGTGGTCCTGTCTTATTTTTTCAGCTCACTGATCACTCTAGGTAATTATTCTAGTAAGTTATATAGATTTCCTTGTCTCTCTGCCCCATGAGGATGGATGATCCAAGAGAGCAGGGTGTTTCTGTGTCTTGTTCATTGTTGTGTGCTCAGTACCTGGAACAGTGCCTGGTACATACAAGGTGCTTTATACACATATGTTGAATGCATGAATGAATTTCTTATGCTTTGCCTATTAATGTGACACCTTACGTTAAAAGTGCCTCTAGGGTGGGAGAAAGATCAAAGGAGATGGTGGAGTTATATAAAGAAGGTAGCGTTTAACAAATGAGTATGAGTGCTGAATCATTATATTGATATTTCTTTTAGTCTCCAGTACCTTAGAGCGGCTAGAAGTAAAAACCTACAATTGTGGAATTCTAACCCATACCAAACCCTGAAATCTGTTCTACAACTAATTGTTGCAATGTACTTTGAAATTTATTGCTTTTTTGTATACATGTTATTTTTCACAAAAAAGGAAAATTGTGATTGTGATGATAAAGGCACAGCTATATGATGGTATTGTGAACCATTGATAGTGCACTTTGGATGATTACATTGTATGTGCATATATAACATATATCAATACAAAAGAAATCATTTTAAAAGTGTCTCTAAGACATCAACTAATTCCATCCCCCATCCTGTATTGTCAATACCCCTTTTGAACATGAAAAAGTTAGCATGGGCATAGCCCAAATAACCCTAAAGCTTGGGAGAAGGATCAGAGGAGAAGGAGTCATTATAAATAGAAGATAGGACTTATAAATGAGTATGACTGCTGAATCATTATATTGATATTTCCTTTAGTCTCCTATGTCTTCGATCAGTTAGAAGAGAAAACCTGAAACAGTGGAACTATAACCCATACCCAACTCTGAAATCTGTTCTATAATAACTTGTTAAAATGTATTTTGAAAATTATTGCTTTTATGCTTCTATAATTGTCATATTTCACAATAAAAACATTTAAAAATTAATAGACATATGTGTTTTAAAAGTGTCTTTAGTGTTATTACAATTTTCTGAAAGAATTTGTTTTCTCAAAGAAGTCTCTGAAAGACTTCTGCTAGGTCATGGTAGTTTTGTTGCATTGCTGTATTCTATTTGTAACAATTTTGTTTAGCTTTTTTGTGTCTGCATTCCTAAAGCTAACCTATGCTTTTCTTTGATGTTCTTGTTGAGCATTTAAATAAAAACTCAATGTGCCTCATGAAATGAGTTTGGTAGTATGCCCTTTTCTTTCTTTTTGGACAGATTTTTTAATAGAAGGATTGTTTTTTGGAAAAATTCTCCAGTGAGTCAATCAGAACCAGGTGCCTGATCTGATATTATTTTAATATTACTTTTTCTCTTGTTTCTTCTATGAATAGCCTATTCATATTCTTTCTCCTGTGTCACAGTTGGAATTACATATAATTGTGTAGGTCATCATTCACATCTACTTGGTTTTCACTTTCATTAGTGTGCAGCTGAGAATGATAATAACTCACTCAATTCATTCATACATATATTCAACAAATAATTATTGAGTCATTGTCCGTAGGTGCTGGTAGAGCAAAAATCAATAAGACACAGTCATAGTTCTCATGGAGTCCATAATCTGTTTGTGGAAGGGATGCTGGTTAGTCTGTTTTGCACTCTCCCCTCCTCCCCCATCTCAATCCATTCTCTGCTCTGCTTTGTGCCCATGGACTCAATTACTAAGGCTCTTTTCCTTTCTCACTTCATATATGACTCCACTTTGGGGAAGAATGGCAAGAAACGAGAGCTAGGGGGTTATGAGAGGTTAGCATATTTATTCCCTTCTACCTATTGCCACAGCTCTTGCAGGCAACCCCTCTCCCAAAGCTCCAGTTCTTGCCATGTTCCAGTAGCACCATACCTGCTCTTTGCCCTTTATCTGGGGGGGCGGGGGGATTATTGGCTTGCCTCGGGGTGCTTCAGTATCCCTTGTTGGTTCCCTCAACCCTACCCATACAAATAGTCCCTTTATTAAAGGGTACTTAGTGGAACCTTTTGGTCTATGCCAACCTTTTCCGCCCTGTAGCCTGGTTAATACAAGGGATCAGACAAACAAACATGTAATTAAAGTATAGTGCAGTAAATGGTCTAGTAGAGATATATGCAGGATGTATTATGGAAATAGAGAGGAGAGGCACATAATCCCAAGTGCTATGATTTTCTTTTCTAGTCATTGCTAAATATCATTTTTTGTGTCTGATTTAGGATGCTGTATTTTTTTTTCTTTTGTGAATAATTTGGCCAGTGGTTCTTATTATTTCTGCTAATTTTTCAAAGAAACAACTATTGGTTTGTTTACCAAATGATTTTTTTTTTATCTTTTCCATTTTGCCTATTTTTACTTGGCTTTTCTATTTCTATTTTTCTTCAGGGAACTATTCCTTTTTAAAGAGATTTAGAGAGGTAGTTCATTATGTTTCTCCCACTCTATTTCTTACTTATTAATATAGTCATTTAGAGTGATAAGTTCTCCTTTAAGTAATGTGTTGGTAGCATTCAATACATTAGGAAATACTGTATTTATAATTCCATTAAAAATATTTCATTGTTTTGTTCTGCATTTCCTCCCTGACCTGGGAGTAACTTGAGAGATTTAAAAACTCCACATTTTAAAAATTAATTTATTAATTTTTTTAAATACCAAAAAACACCATACAAATGCAAACATTCGTAACTTTTGATCATCCTGTTCTACATATATAATCAGTAATTCACAATATCATCACATAGTTACATATTCATCCTTATGATCATTTCTTGGAACATTTGCATCTATTCAGAAAAAGAAATAAAAAGAAAACAGAAAAAAATTCATGCATACCATACTCCACACCCCTCCCCCTCACCGATCACCAGTATTTCACTCTAAATTTATTTTAACATTTGTTCCCCCTGTTATTCATCTTTATTCCATATGTTTTAGTCATCTGTTGATAAGGTAGACAAAGGGAGCATCAGACACAAGGTTTTCACAATCACACAGTCACATTGTGAAAGCTCTATCTTTATACAATCATCTTCAAGAAACATGGCTACTGGAACACAGCTCCACATTTTCAGGCAGTTCCCTCCAGCCTCTTTGTTACACCTTAACTAAAAAGGGATACCTATATAATGTGTAAGAATAACCTCCAGGATAACCTCTCGACTCTGTTTGGAATCTCTCGGCCATTGACACTTTATTTTGTCTCATTTTACTCTTTCTCCTTTTGGTCAAGAAGGTTTTCTCAATCCCTTTATGCTGAGTCTCAGCTCATTCTGGGGTTTTTCTCAATCCCTTTATGCTGAGTCCCAGGTCATCCCAAGATATCTGTCCCATGTTGCCAGGAAGGTCCACACCCCTGGGAGTCATGTCCCACGTAGACAGGGGGAGGGCGGTGAGTTTGCTTGTTGTATTGGCTGGAGAGAGAGGCCACATCTGAAAACTCCACATTTTTGTTCATTATTTAATTCCGTTCTTGGTTTCTATTTTACTGTTATTTCATGGTAGTTTGAGAACGAGTTGTGTAGACTTTTTAAATATTTACTAAATGAGTTTTTTAATTCTCACATGTGATCGATTTTGGTGGCACTTCTGCATTGGCCAAAACTAAAATATCTTCCATTCCCTAATTATGAGGTTGTCTCCAAACAATAATGCTATATAGCCAAGTAAGGCTCCTTTGGAAAGTCATTGCAGCCCCTGCTGGTGCCACCACTTAAAGAGGGAAACCCAGAGCACTTTCCTTTTTAAAAACCAAGTCATGATCAATCACCCTGTCTCAAACGTCACACCTTGTCCTGTTAGGGGAGGTGGAGGTGGGGTGGGGAAGTTGCTTCTTTGTTTCTACTCTCCTAGCCCCTAACTTTGTTATTCTTTTTCTATTATGACTTTGAATGACCCTTTGGAATTAATGAACAAATGCTTCTTTCTCCCTTCTGATGACTGTGGCTGCTCTTATGATGCTACCTTAACTTTAAGCCCCTTTAGTCAATGCATATCCCTGCTTTCATCTGCCCTTCAGCCTAGCAATGAACACTTGCACAAATGCTACCTTATTTTCTATAAAGTGTGACTTTGTTCCATTGTTTTTCATCACCTATCTGTGACAGAGGTGGCTAGCTGGCCCATCAAAAATACTCTTGTTCCTTCTTGCATAGTGGAGAATTGTTTCTGGGAGATGGTTACAGAATCAGGATCTAATGTCCCAACCCCCTTAGTATCAGATACAGTCAGGCTCTCGCCACTGGAATGTGAGCTGATATAGTTTATAGTTTGTGGCACTTCTAGGCTGGGTCCTTTAATAAGTGGTGGGACTTTTGTACTGTGGGAATGCTGGAAATGCAGGATGGAAGGAACTTGGTCTCTTAATCACCACAGGAGAAAGAGCTGCTTGTCAATCAGGAATGCCTACATTCCTGAGACACAGGAAACAAATTTAGAAACAACTTTCTAATGTGTTAAGCCACTGAAATGTTGGGATTTGTTTTTATTACAACAGCTAGCATCACCCTAACTAATATTATATTTCAACTGTCCTGTCCCAAATATTAAGATCTCTAGTTAAATGTGACTTTTTCTTTTGGTGTTTTTACCAGTTATATTTTTAAATATATGTTGCTTTCCTGTTTGAGACATATATATTCAGAATGCTACATTTTGTTATCTTTCTATCATGTTTTCCTTGTTTCATCTCATTTAGTCTTATTTTGCTGAGAAATCTATTTTGTGTTATGTGATTAGAACCCCAGTTTTTATTCTATTTGTATAAGTTATAACAGACCTTCAACTCACTCTTAACTTTAAATCAGTTTATGTTTTTTGATGTAAAGTCAGTTTTTTCTTGTGGACGTATTTTTAAACATGTATTTTTAGAACATTTTTTATTGTGAACTATAACACATGCAAAAAGCAATAAATTTCAAAGCACAGTGCAACAAGTAGTTATAGAACAGATTTCAGAATTTGGTATGAGTTACAATTCCACAATTTTAGGTCTTTACTTCTAACTGCTGTAAGACATTGGAGACTAAAACAAATAACAATGTGATGATTCAGCAATCATAGTCATTTGTTAAACCCTACCTTCTTTGTATAACTCCACCATCACCTTTGATCTTTCTATCCCATTCTTTAGGGATATTTGGGCTGTGCCCATTCTAACTTTTTCATGTTGGAAGGGGCTGTTTATAGTGTGGGATGGGGGTTGGAAATAATTGATGTTCTGGAGAGGCTGGGCCCTCTGCATTTCAGGACTTACCTGGCCTAGGAACCTATATAAAATGTATTTTTATAAGGTCAATTTGTAACTTTGTTTCGGAAGAGAATTCAACCCATATATACTCCTTCATATAACTGATATGCTGGCAGTGTTATTGGGTGAACAGAATAGTTCAAGTCCAGACTGCTCCAAATCCCAGCTTCACCATTCACTAGGTGTTTGACCTTGGTCAAATCCCTTCCTCCCAGTGAACCTCAATTTTCTTAACTATAAAATGTGAACCGAATATTAAAGGGTTGCTGTGATAACTAAATGAAATAAAACATTTGAAAAGTCCCTGTGGACTCTGTTGATAAATTGTCTCAGTTTTTCTAAAACCTAAGTGTGGTAGTTAGATTCAGTTGTCAACCTGGTCAGGAAAAGGCACCTAGTTCTGTTGCTGTGGACATGAGCCAATGGTACGTGAATCTCATCTGTTGCTAATTACATCTGCAGTTGGCTAGGAGGTGTGCCTGCTGCAATGAATGATGTTTGAGTTAATTGGCTGGTGCTTAAATGAGAGAGCTCAATGCAGCACAGCCCAAGCAGCTTGGCATACCTCATCTCAGTGCTTGCAGCTCAGCCCAGGCCTTTGGAGATGCAGAAAAGGAATCACCCTGGGGAAAGTTGTTGGAACTCAGAGGCCTGAAGAGAAGGCCAGCAGAGACCATCCTGTGCCTTCCCACGTAAGAAAGAACCTCAGTTGAAAGTTAGCTGCCTTTCCTCTGAAGAACTAACAAAATAAATCCCCTTTTATTAAAAGCCAATCCGTCTCTGGTGTGTTGCATTCCGGCAGCTAGCAAACCAGAACACTAAGGTATACTGCTTTCTAAAAGAAACTCCAATGGGTTGGATCTTTGTGGTAATAGCTCCATTTTCACTTAATGTTGCATAGATTTTCCCCTCATGCTTGTTTTTTTTTCTTCTCCAAAGGGTGAGGGGCAAGTTTTGGAGTCATTCTTTATATTTTTCTTCATTTATCATGGGCAGCTCGATAATAATATCTTTTGTCTTAAGGTGCATGTAACAGAGCAGGATCTGAATCCAGGTTTGCTCACTTTTAATTCTAGAGGTTTTTCCAGTGCAATATGGATTGCAAAGAGAAGATGAGACAGTGACTTCCCTCCTCATCGCTCACTACCACCACCATTAAAATTAGGCCACAAAACCAGTGACCCTTTGTGTAACTTGAAACATCACGAAAGGTGTGCAGGTGGTTTGGGGCTATTGTGGTTTTATGGAATTCTGGGATTTTTCCCCCTTCTATCAACTTGGTAATCCCTAGATATAATACCTAATTGGATGATTAAGAGATTGGGAAATAATTGTGCAACAGAAGTCGTATGGGAGACAACATTATAATGCCGCTGATTAATAATATAATTGTCCTAAGTCTTAATGCTGGTGGTATCAAACAATGATTTGTTCCCGGAAACATTGAGAGAGCAACTCTGGATAGCATCTTTCACTTCCGGAAGAAAGTATAGCTTTCAATAAGCAAGCCAATTGTGGGTTTAGGAAGAACGTTTTCTGGGGACAGAGAATGAGTATCAAGTGTTGTGGTTTTTGCCATGAGATCCATAATTGTGTGTTTGCAAAGGAGGGGGTTCAAGAAGGACATTGCAGAGGGAAATTTCAGCTCTTCTTTGGCCCTCAAGTATGACCGAGGGAACTGAAAAATAGGAGATGAATGAAAAGGATAGAGCCAGGACTGGTCTTCCAGGAAGACAGTCACCTTGCATGGTATACTTTGAAGGGTAGCAGAAAAGCCTCCTTATACACTATGATTCTCTGCACCCCTTCCATTTCCACCACTGATGCCAGTAATTTCATCCTGAGCATTTTCGTGGTAAGCATTGCCTTATTTAGGAAAACATTCACCCTGGAAGCAGTACACATTAATTCCCTAGCTCTCCTTGTGAATGAACTTCTCAGATCTCTTTTCTTCCTGACTGGAGGACCAAGGCTTTGGTTGCCTTGGGGGAAAGGGTGGGCCTAGAAGGCAGAGAGGGCTGGATCCTGTCCAATTCATATGTTCCCCAGCCATTTTGGATGCTGTTACCTTGGCAGTGTTAGAAAGCTCCTTCTCCACACATCTTCTGCCCTGGAGGCCTTTGTAGGACTTGTTCTTTGTGCCAGGGATGGGTGGAGGTACTTGGTAAGTCCTGTATCTGGGAACGCGGGCTGTGGTGTCGGGAGGGACAGATGACAGGGGAAGAGGCTGTGGTTGTGGCCACCTGGCTGGGGACCCAGAGCTGGAGCTGGGCCTTCGCAGGCAGAATGATATGCTTGATCTTATGGAAGCAGCTGCTTTTCCAGCCCCACCTGCCACTCATCTACAGAGGGAGATCCTTGCTCATGGAAAGAAGAGGCTCCTTTGGACTTCCATGAAGGAGCTGGCTGAGGAGGAGGGGAACATGGCAGGAAATGAAAGACATGTGTTTCAATTCAAAAGGGGAAGGGTGGAGTTCAAAAGTATGAAACCACTGACTTTCGGTATATTATCTCATGTATATAAGAAAAAATTTATTACCTGACTCACAGCTGTTGGAGGGTAGAAGGAGAGACAGGGATACTGCAGGTATGGGGAATGGATGTTTCTCAGTCCTAGCTCCTGACTATCAAAGGCAGCCGGCCTGTGTGGGTCTCTTGCTGGTTTCCTTCTTGGGCCAGGGAGGGCCTGAGGCCAAATCATAAAGCAAATAGAGTTGGGTTTTGCTGGTCTCCTCAGCTCCTCCCTTGGAGGGCCCGCCCCTTCCCTTCTCCTTTTTTTTTTTTTTTTCCTTTGGTGCATGGTCCGGGAACCGAACCTGGGTCTCCCACGTGGAAGGCGAGCATTCTACCACTGAACCACTGTGCACCCCCCTTCTCCTTTTAATATTTTCAGTTGAGTGCTTCTCTGGTCCATCTCCTGCCTCAAGACAAAGAACCTAAGGTCTCAGTCACACTTTAGGAGGTGACGTCTTCATATGGAATCCTACCCAGAAGATTTACCTTTTTGAAGAGGATACTGGAGGCAGTGAAGACTGCCTAACCACTAGGCCTGATTCTCTAATGGGGAGATCTCAAGACACAGGGGGTTCAGTCTCAGTGTCCTTGGAAGGGAGAGACCTGGTTTGGGGAGCCTCAAAGAGCAGCCCAAGAACTACCATCCCTGGACAGGGGATTCTGAGCCATTTTCCAGTCCTGTGACTTCCTGTCCTGGGTGCTTTCCTGCCTCCCAGAATGCACCTCTCTAGAACTTTGGCAACAGCAGCCATCCTTCCTCCCTTCAGTGTACACGAAGATACTTTAGGCTGAGGCTGTGTTTGAATGAAATCCAAACAGTCTGCCCTGCCTTAGATCAGAATTCAGACAAGCAGGAAAACTCTCAAAGCCTCACCTGTTTGTGGTTAATCTCCACCAATCACAGCTTCACACTCTAAATGCAGTTACAGAGAATTAGAGCGCAGAAGACGGCTTTTAAGGGACTCCGAGAGGTTCCTAAACAAACGTCAATGTAACATTAATGTGTTTGGAAAAGTCACCCAAGATTATTCCTTTTCAATCTGTTTTGTAAACTGCCAGCAAGCAGGCCTCCCAGGATCTTTTTTTTTTTTGAGGTGAAATTCACAGAACATACAGTTAACCATTTTATAGTGTACAATTGTGTGACATTTGGTACATTCACGATGCTGTGCGACCACCATCCCCCCTCCCTCTTGTTTCAAATCCCAGGATCATTTAAAATTTTTCGGGTCTCACAGATGAAAACTGTCCCTAAAAAACAAACCAAAAAAACCCGAAAACAAACAAACAAAAAAACCATTTCGATTGATAAGCAAGAGAGAGAACTCATAAGAAGGGAATTTTAGAGCACGGACTGAGCGTATTCAAGACAAATTAAAAGTAGGAATCAGCCTGAAGAAACATTTGGCTTGAAAATGACCACTTCAACTTCCATCGGGGACTTTTCCATTGTCTAATCCAGCCACTTAAGTGCATCCCTGTGGAACCAAACAGACGTGCCCAGGCTTCAGGCAATTGTGTGAATCAATTGCCTTCTTGTTTGGTGAAGAGAGTAAGCCATTATTTACAGTTGTCTCTCAGGAGCCTCTGGGAGATGCAAAATAATTTTCGTTCCCAGCAATGTGATTAAATTATGCTGGAGATACACCCTGCAGCAAGAACCAAACAGAAAAGTGAGGAAGTACTTTGTTCCAATAGGTGTTTAAATTGGAAAAGCTTGCACATCGCTGGCCAGCCAAACAAAGAGGGAAACTTGAAGGACATTTTAAAAAATACATTCTTAAGACCTGTTGGGGCAAAGGTCTTCCTTGGATTAGGGCATCAATTCAGATTGGTGTTCCCAGAGCTGGCTGGAGTGGTGGTAGTATTTAAGGAGGAGGTATGAGGTATGTGAGGGGGGTTGGGGGTTGCAGGAGGCAAAATGGGGAGAGAGGAGAAGGCTATGGGAAAATCGAGGGGGTAAACATTCCAAAAGGGCTGAGAGAAACCTCCAGAGAATTCCTGCTTTTCCCTAAATCTGTTACTTGGAGTTTAAATGCGTGTGAATTTTTTTTGCTTTCCATAATTTCTTAATTAGAAACTCAGCGGCAAATCCCCTTGCTATGGGCTGAGAACTTAGGCTTGTCAGCTAGAAAGCACACCTGCACGGGGTGGAGGGTGGGGCCCATTTCTTTCCATCTTCACAGTTTTTTATTTGCGCAAAGCAGGAAAAGGACATCCTCTCAACCCAACAGATGCTCTGTGGAAGAAAGGAGGCCACTGGGTAGAGAAAGAAGGAGCATTCGTCTGGGAGCAAGAAAACTTAACTTCTAGTCCCAGTCTTCCCCCATTCATCAGGCTTATATGACTCTGGGCCAGCCACTTCCCCTCTTGGGGCCTTAGTTTTCTCATCTTTAATGTGAAAAGATTAATCATCTTTAAAATCCCTACACTTTGTAGGAATCTGTGGGCCCTGATGATAAAAGCTGTCATCTCAGGTACTATGTGTTGTACTCAAGTTTATTTTCTCCTTCTGAAGGACAATGCCTCCAGCAGTTTAGGGCTCATACTCTATTCCCTCATTTCATTTCCATCAACCAGTAGATTTTCCTTGGATGCGCGCTCTTCATGAAGACACCAAGAAGTAGAACCTATTTGTATTCCAGTCCAGCTAGTATCTTGGATTAATCTAGCTTGATTAATCATCTTCTCAGGGAATCCCCTATAAGGTAGAGGTGTACCTAGTAATTTTATGAGCATTTATGATTTTTGTTAGACTGCTATCCTAAATGAATTCTGGGTGTAATCACTTGTCAACAGATTTCAAACACAGATAACTTTTGATTGGGAGGCAGGTATAAGTAGTGTTTGAATCATGAGCTTTGGAGTCAGGGTAGACCTGAATTTAAATCCAGGCTTCTCTGTACCTCGCTCGCACTAGATGAGTGACCTTAGACATGTTACTGGATATCCCTGAGCATCGGTTAGCTCATTTGTGAAAAGGGTGGTGATAAAATTCTCTTAGGCTTGTGGTGAGAGTTGAACAAGCTAACACGTTAGAGAGCACCTGTGATATGGCCAGTACTCATCGATGTAGCCTATGTTGTTATTATTATTTAGCCTGGTTTCCATCAAACAACCACCTCTATGTTCGCTGTAGTATGTAGTTAGAACCACCCACTTCCTTCATGTCATTGAGTATTTGCTGCCAGACTCTCCGCCCCTCTCCTGCTTCCCCTGCCCCCATCCATCCCCCTTCCCATCTTATTTTCCTCTTCTTCCCCACCTTTATGTTTTCTCCTTTCCCCCTCATTCTTGCCCTGACCCTGCCACACCTCATACACCCTCTTTCACACAAGTACCATTTGCACCTATCTTGGTGGCTTTCCTGGTTCAGTCTAACCCTTGATGTGACCTTGAAGTTAAAGCCGCTAACCCATATAACCCATGCTATGCGCTTGATGCATAACAACTCATTTAATCCTCACCATCTTATGAGGTAGCTACTACTAGTACCCCCATTTTACAGATGAAGGCATGAAGTGCCAATAACCTGCTCCAGGTCATATAGCTAGTGTTTGGTTTGCTAAAGCTGCCAGAATGCAACGTACCAGAAATGGAATGGCTTTACAAAAGGGAATTTATTAAGTTGCATGTTTATAGTTCCAAGGCTATAAAAATGTCCAAAGTAAAGCATCCAGGGAAAGATACCTTGATTCAAGAAAGGCTGATGGGTCTGGAACAGCTCTGTCAGCTGAGAAGACATATGGCTGGCATCTGCCAGGGTCTTTGGCTTCTGGTTTTAAACAGCTTCCCCAGGAGCATTTTCTTTCTTCACATCCAAAGGTCTTTGGCTGTGTGGGCTCTGAAGCTTCTTCACAATGATTTCCTCTTGGACTCCAGTAAGCGACCCCACCTTGAATGGGTGGAGACACATCTCCATGGAAACCACCTGATCAAAAGGTCCCACCCAGCAGTATTGAAACAGGACTAGGGAACATGGCTTTTCTGGGATGCACAACAGTTTCAAACTGGCACAGCTAGTGAGTGGTGGAAATGATATTTGAGCACATAAAGTTTGGCTCCAGCCGCTGTATTCCTAGTCATTACAGGGCACCACCTCCATGAAGCGAAGAGACTCAAGATTTTCATGTCTTCACAGGTAATCCAAACAACGAACAATTCCCTTCTTGATAACTGAGTAGAGTTTGAATGTCCATGGTGTCAGACATTGTCAAACATTGTGAGCTGAACCTTTGCTTCTTCAGGTTGCAACAGTAGGAAGGGAGGGGCAGGGTAGAGTGGGAGAGTAGAATGGGATGAGGGTAAACATCATGAGATGGCTGAAATTGCCCTTCATTTCAAACCTTTCTCAAGTGGCAATCCTCAGCAGGTCCTTGGGAGCTCATTCACAGGCACCAGCCTTTGAGAACCTTGATGGCAATCAAAACGTCCAATGGCCCAGCCCTCCCCATAGCTGCTGAATCTGGTCTTTTGAGGTATCAAAGGGATCTCTTCACACCAAGGCTGACAGCCTGGTTTAGAATGTCTCTTGCACTATTCAATTGGTTTCCTCATCTGTAAAATGGGGATTTTCACACCTACTTTGTATGCAGTAACGGAGGACTCAAAGAAGGCAGGGTGTATAAAGCACACTTAGTACTATTCCTGGCTCAGAGTGGGTGCTTTTAGTAGGCTTCTAAAAAGATGATCTGCATCTTCAGTTTTTTTTACTGGCCCACACTCTCCTCTACCCATCTCCCACCATCATCCCAACATTTTGTGGAAATTGGGACAAATCCTTTCTGGGTAACTATGCTACCTGGGTATTTTAGTTTCCTAAGCTGCTCAAAGCAGATTCCATGAAATAGGTTAGATTTAAACAATGGGAATGCATTAGTTTACAGTATGTGACTATGAGAATGTCCAAATCAAGGCACCATCAGGGCATTGCTTTCTTCCTGAAGATTCCTTACTGGTGATCCTTGGCTCCTCCACCACATGGCAAGGCACATGGCGGCATCTGCTGGTCTCTCCCCTCTTCCAATTTCATTGCTTTCAGCTTCTTGTTTCCAGGGCTTACTGTCCCTCTCTCTGTATTCATTGTATTTATAAAGGACTCCAGTAAGAGGATTAAGACCCATTCTAATGAGGTCAGTCATATCTTTTTTTTTTTAACTGCACTTGTCATTTTCAACTGATGATTGCAGGCTTTTCTTCCCAAGCAGAGCAATATTAATGAATTTATTAATATTTTCCACTCTTACTCTTCCCTCCATATGCCATGTCTAGAAAATAAATCCTATTTCCTTCCATGACCTCTCATGTTTGCATATTCTCTGTTGTCATTGTGCTGTTTTGTTTTTTTAAAAATATTTTTATTGTAAATAAACATATATTCTTGACATACAAACATTCTTGACATGGTTGCAGTCAGTGGCTCACAATATCATCACATAGTTGTATATTCATCACCATGATCATTTTTTTGAACATTTACATCTCTCCAGCAAAAGAAATAAAAAAGAAAAAGGAAAAAACTCATACATGCCACACCCCTTACCCCTCTCTCTCATTGACTACTTGTATTTCAATCTACTCAATTTATTTTAATCTTTGTTCCCCCTATTATTTACTTATTTTTTATCTGTATTTTTTACTCATCTGTCCATACCATACATAAAAGGAGCATCAGACACAAGGTTTTCACAATCACACAGTCACATTGAAAAAGCTGTATCATTATATAATCATCTTCAATAAACAAGGCTACTGGAACACAGCTCAGCAGTTTCAGGTACTTCCCCCTAGACACTCTAATAAATCCAAAACTGAAAAGGGGATATCTATATAATGTGTAAGATAACCTCCAGGATAACATGTCTACTCTGTTTGAAATCTCTCAGCCACTGACACTTTATTTTGTCTCACTTTCCCCTTTTGGTGGAGAAGGCTTTCTCAGTCCCATGATGCTGGATACTGACTCATCCTAGGATTTCTTTCCCATGTTGCCAAGGAGGTTTACACCCCAGGGAGTAATGTCCCACATTGGGGGGTAGTGCAGAGAGTTCACTTGCTGTATTGGCTGAGAGAGAGAGAGAGGCCACATCTAAGCAACAAAAGAGGTTCTCAGGGGGTGACTTTTAGGCCTGATTTTAAGTAGGCTTAGCCTATTCTCTGCAGGAATAAGTTTCATAGGGGCAAACCCCAAGATCAAGGGCTTGGCCTATTGATTTGGTTGTCCACACTGCTTGTGAGAGTATCAGAAATTCTCCAATGGAGAAGTTGAATTTTCTCCCCTTTCTCCCCATTCCCCTAAGGGGACTTTGCAAATACTTCTTTCTTCACTGTTCAAATCACTCTGGGATTTATGGGGGCATCACACTAACCTGGACAAACCAACAAAATCTCATGCCCTATGCAAGGTTCCATGTACTTTTGGTGTTCAATTAAACTGACCATATAAGTTAAGTTTGGAAATACACTAGTCAAAATATAAATTTTGCAGCAAATAAACATTTGTTTTAGTCTCACACAGAAGTTGAAGTTTTGAAATATGAATGATTATCTATTTTCAACACCCTGCAATACTGACATTCCTTTGTTCTTCCTCATGCAAAAATAGTTTTTAATTTGTACATTTATTCACTACCATTGTAAACTCTAGGCATTCCTAAATTATACCATCTCAGTCTTTATTATCTATTTTTCCTTCTGGTTTCATATGTGCCCCCAGCCCTCCTCCCTCTATCATTCTCATATTCACCCTCATTCAGTGTACTTACATTTTTGTGCTACAATCAGGTAGTATTGTACTATCCATTTCCGAATTTTTATAATCATTCCTGTTGCACAATCTGTATCCCTTCAGTACCAATGACACAATCTCTACTCTATTTCTATTTCCTGATAACATGTGTTCTTAACTAAAATTCTTAAAGTTCACTCATTAATGTTAGTTCATATCAGCGAGACTATACAGTATTTGTTCCTTTGTTTCTGGCTAATCTCACTCAGCATAACGTCCTCAAGGTCCATCCATGTTGTTACATGCATCACAACTTTATTCAGTCTTACAGCTGTGTAATATTCCATCATATGTATATGCCACAGCTTATTTAGCCATTTGTCTGTTGATGGACATTTGAGCTGTTTCCATCTCTTTGCAATTGTAAATAATGCTGCTATAAACATTGGTGTGCAAATGTCCATTTGTGTCCTTGCCCTTATGTGGTGGTTCACATCTTAACTGAAGTAACCTCATCAAAAGATCCTACTTACAATAGGTTCACACCCACATGGATGGATTAACTTTAAGAACATGATTTTCTGGGATGCATACAGTTCCAAATCATCATACTAAAAAAAATTCCTTGCCCATCTGGGGCACACTCCTTTCCACCTTCACAGCCCTTGGAGCCTTTGACCTTACTCTTTGTTTGGGATCTTAATCCAAGCATTTGGGTATTTGCTCCCCCTTATGATAAGGTGTGTGAACTTCTGCAATTTCTTCCTTTCTTTCTTTTTTTTAGTTGTATGTTTTTTACTTTTCCCAATGATCTTTTTAAAAATATAAAACAATATTCAAGAAGCCACAACTTGTTTCTTTCAAATTGGCTTTAGTTCCCCCTGTATTACATGAGAGGGCTGATCTAAAACTCAAGGTTCATAACTTGCGGTTCTGCCAGGTTGTGGTGGGAATATCTGGGGACATTTACCCGCCTAGAATAACTCAAACATCTGACGTCTGTGCCAAGACAGTGCACACATCTTATTAGATAGTGTGATAACTTGGAGTTACGTACCCCAGAAAAACATATTCTTAATCTTTTCCTGTGGGTGTGAACCTTCGAAAGTAGGACATTTTGATGAGGTTCCTTCAGTTAACGTGTGGACCAGCTGAATTGGGATGGGTCTTAATCCTATTACTGATGGCCTTATAGGGAAGGTCACAGAAGGAGATAAAGTCATAGAGAAAGTCAGAAGTTTAACATCAGCAGAACCTGGAAGGGAAGGGAAAGCCAGGAGAGGGCATTGCCATGTGATAGAAAAGCCAAGGACTGAGGATTTGCTGGCAGCCAGCACCAGAATGCCAGTCTTCTGGAAGAAAGCATTGCCTTAATGTTGTCTTGATATTGGAATTTTCATAGCCTCAAAACTGTGAACCAATAAATTCCTGTTGTTGAAGCCAACCCATTGGATAGTATTTGATTTAGCATCTAGGGAACTCAAGTAGAAAGTTACATGCATCTTTAAACGTGCTAGTTTCTGCTGGTTTGGAGATATTTTTCTCATTAGTTACTTCTTTACATGGGTTGAAATTTCATCAGCTCTATTCGGTGAGTTGTTTCTGAATGCAAGATTTGTTAACTTATCTAATGATGGAGCCTATCTTATTCATTCTCCAAATTCATTATCATTCAAAAGTAGAGTTAGGAATTGGAACTGGAAGGCAATACTGATATTGCTTTGGTAACAACTTGTTAATCCTTCTGATTATCTGATGTAGTTGGGCAATGAGGAAATCAGGTTATCTGGTGAGAGATGAGGGATTTCTCATTATACAGGAAATTGCCTGGATGTTCCTTAAGGATGTCAGCCTTATACCTTAGCTCCTTCCTTAGCCTACATTTTCAATCCTCTACCTAGACCAGCAGTCAGCAAATCCTCTTGCTCTCCCCACTTCTGGCTCCCTCCCTTCTCACCCTTTCTTCTTTCTCTTTTTTTTCCATCTATGTGTCCTCTTCCCCCTTTCCCTGTATGGGGGTTGAGTAGTATCTCCCACAGAATTTGTGTACACTTGAAACCTGGGTATGTGACCTTATTAGGAAAAAGGGTCTTTGCAGATTTAATTAAGTGAAGATGAGGTCATACTGGATTAGGGTGGGCCCTAAATCCAGCGACTGTTGTCCTTATCAGAAGGGGAGAAGATACACAGATACATACAAGGAGGAAGGACATGTGAAGACAGAGACATAGATGGGACTGTTGCAGCTACAAGGCAAGGGACATCAAGGATGGCCAGCAGCCATATGAAACTAGGAGAGCAGCATGGGTGGATTCTCCCTCAGTAACCTCCAGAAGAAATCAACCTTGCAGACACCTTGATTTAGGACTTTTGGTTAAAACAGAAGTTGTTTCTGTTGTTTTAAGCCATCCAGGTTGGGGTACTTTGTTACAGAGATGCTAGAAAACCAATACTTCCTGTTTCTCATCTCCCTCGTTCCCTGTCATCTACCCCTATATGTTTATAATATGAAAAGGAACAAAGCCTTTTAATCATTTGTAAGTGGTGAATATTTATAGTTTTGGCTCAATTTCAAAAGCATTGAATGAGATTTTTCTATTTCTTAAACTAAACTAAGTAGCTTTTTACTTGTTGGTGTGCTTTGGTACTATTAATTGAGCACTTACTATATACCAGGCACTGTGTTAGACACTTTAGAAGTTATTAACTCATCAGAGTCCTATGAGATTGGTCCTTTTGTTTCCTAAGGTGAGGTAATGGAGACACAGAAGTTAAGTATCTCATCCAGGGTCCACCAGATGTAGCCCACCTGCTAAACCACCATATATGACCTTGTATTGCTAGATGGCCTCAGATGAGAGAAGGCACAAAGGATCCCCCGCCTTTCACCCGGGCTCCTCTGCAGGATTTCATGCTGTGGGTATGTGTCTTTCCCATGGATATAAAAGCTGCCTCTCCCCCACCCTCCCTCAGAAGTATGAATAGAGATGGATAGGGAGACTTGGAACCCTCCCTTCTCCCCCTCACTCTAACTAAAAGGTAATTGATTTTCTTCTTATGTTTCTCCCTCTCCATGCCCCACACTAATCCCAAGTAAAGTCTCTCTTTACTTTTTCAATCTCATGAGGCATGAAAAAAGTGGGTCCCGGCATTCTCCACTGCCATTTCCAGACTTTTATTCCATAGCCATTGCTCATCAACCCTGCTGATTTTGAAACCTGCTGCTGCTGATGAGAATACCAAAGGGAATGATGATAATAACTGGACAGGACAACATTAGCCTAAAGGCATGGATTTCTAATGATAGAAACATCAGCGGTATGCGGTAAATATTCTCTGGGCGCGTCGGGGGTGCTTCTTGGAAATAATCATTGTTAGTGTTTATTGAGCACCTCCTATGTGCCAGAATCTCTGCTAAAGACTTGATATACATTATCTTACCAAGGCTTTGACATTTCTCAGGGAAATTGTGTTATGGATGAGGGAAACACATTTCTCTGACTTTAAAACTTATTCTTAGATTCCTTACGCTGCCATTTTTTTTTTGTTTTTGTTCGGTTTTGGTGGCCTTTCTTTAATCTAACTAAACACATTAAGAACATTTTTTAAATTACCAGAATAAAACTGGTCCCGAAAAGGTTTACAAATGGGGTGGGGGTCTGAACTCTCCCCCTGTGCTAATTGTTTTGGGCTCTGTAGCTGGTGGTTTCTGAGCCATGTGCTCAGCCCCAGAAGAGATGCCCCACCCCGCTTCTATTTTTTTTTCTGACATTGCAAATACTTTTTATTAATTAAAAAAAATTAACAAACAAAACATTAAGATATCATTCAATTCTACATATACAATCAGTAATTCTTAATATCATCACATAGTTGCATATTCATCATTTCTTAGAACATTTGCATCGATTTAGAAAAAGAAATAAAAAGACAACAAAAAAAGAAATTAAACGATAACAGAGAAAAAAAAGATTATACATACCACACCCCTTACCCCTCGCTTTCATTTACCACTAGCATTTCAAACTAAATTTAACATTTGTTCCCCCCATTATTTATTTTTATTCCACATGTTCTACTCATCTGTTGATATGGTAGATAAAAGGAGCATCAGACACAAGGTTTTCACATTCACAGAGTCTCATTGTGGAAGCTATATCATTGTTCAATCATCATCAAGAAACATGGCTACTGGGACACAGCTCTACATTTTCAGGCAGTTCCCTCCAGCCTCTCTGCTACATCTTGAACAACAAGGTGATATCTACTTAATGCGTAAGAATAACCTCCAGGATAACCTCTCAACTCTGTTTAGAATCTCTCAGCCATTGACACTTTGTCTCATTTCACTCTTTCCCCTTTTGGTCAAGAAGGTTTTCTCAATCCCTTGATGCTAAGTCTCAGCTCATTCTAGGGTTTTTCTCAATCCCTTGATGCTGAGTCTCAGATCGTTCTAGGATTTCTGTCCCACGTTGCCAGGAAGGTCCACACCCCTGGGAGTCATGTCCCACATAGAAGAGAGAGGGTGGTGAGTTTGGTTGTTGTGTTGGCTGGAGAGAGAGGCCACATCTGATCAACAAAAGAGGCTCTCTTTGGGGTGACTCTTAGGCCCAAGTTTTAAGTAGACTTGACCTATCCTTTGTGGGGTTAAGTTTCATATGAACAAACCCCAAGACTGGGGGCTCAGCCTATAGCTTTGGTTGTCCACACTGCTTGTGGAGTATCAAGAGTTCAACTTGGGAAAGTTGAATTTCTCCCCACTCTCACCATTCCCCGAAGGGGGCTTTGCAAATACTTTTCCACTCACTGATTGGATCACTCTGGGATTCATCGGGGCATAAGTCTGGACAAACCGACAGAATCTGATGTCTTATCTGAGATTCCAAATACTTAAGGTATTCAATCAAGCTATCTACATAAGTTATATTAAGAAATGCAGTAGTCAAAATATAAATTTTGAACCAAATAAGCATTTTTTGCTTTAGTCTCACACATAAGGTTAGATTTTAAAATATTAATTACCATCTATTTTCAGCACCCTGCAATAATGACATTCCTTTGTTCTTCCTCATGCACAAACATTTTAAAAATTTGTACATTTAGTCACTATTACTGTATACTCTAGGCATTCCTAGATTATACCACCTCAATCTTTAATGTCTATCTTTGTTTCTGATTTCACTTATGCCCCCAGCCCTCCTCCCTCTATCATTCTCACATGCAGCTTCATTCAGTGTTTTAACATAATTGTATTACAGTTAAATAACATGAATTTTAATATACCTAACTTTTCCATTTTTCAGTATGTTTTCAACTACTTTAGTTTTTGATTTTGTGAAAGAATTCAGTTGTTTCCCTTATTTGGCTTGACACATTCATCCATCAGCCCAGCAAACATTTATTAAGGGCTTACTATCTGCCCAGTCCTTAGCTGGATATTAGGAATGATACAAATACGAGTAGGACAAATTGGTTGGCTTTAAGGCTTAAGGTCCACTAGGAGAAATAAGACAAGAAAATCTAATATGAGGCAAATGTGATAAAGGTCACAAAAGAAGTTCAGACAATACACTCTAGGGCTTCAGGAGAAAAAGGAGCTGCAATGGTTTCATCAGCCAGGGAAGGGCTCCTGGAAGAATGGCATGTGCAAAAGCCTGAAGGAAGCAGACCCACTGGCAGCAGCTTTGGGTGTGTACAGAAGGAACTGGACAGATATGAGGAATGGAAGGTAAGTGGGCCCAAAAATGAACAATCTGATAAAGCAATTAAGAATGGGCATTGGAGTCAGATAGCTCTGGATTCAACTTGTAGCTCCACAGCTTCCTAGCTGGGCAAGTTATTATTATTTTAAAAAAAAAATTTTTTTTATTAATTAAAAAAAAAATTAACAAAACATTTAGAAATCATTCCATTCTACATGTACAATCAGTAATTCTTAATATCATCACATAGTTGCATATTCATCATTTCTTAGTACATTTACATCGATTTAGAAAAAGAAATAAAAAGACAACAGAATAAGAATTAAAACGATAATAGAGAGAAAAAAAAACCCTATACCTCACATGCAGCTTCATTCAATGTTTTAACATAATTGCATTACAATTAGGTAGTATTGTGCTGTCCATTTCTGAGTTTTTTTTTTTTTATTAATTAAAAAAAGAATTAACAAAACAATTAGAAATCATTCCAATCTACATGTACAATCAGTAATTCTTAATAACATCACATAGTTGCATATTCATCATTTCTTAGTACATTTGCATCGATTTAGAAAAAGAAATAAAAAGACAACAGAATAAGAATTAAAACAATAATAGAAAGAAAAAAAAACAAAAAAAACAAAAACAAAAAACCTATACCTCACATGCAGCTTCATTCAGTGTTTTAACATAATTGCATTACAATTGGGTAGTATTGTGCTGTCCATTTCTGAGTTTTTATATCCAGTCCCGTTGTACAGTCTGTATCCCTTCATCTCCAATTATCCCTTCTCTTTTTTTTTTTTTAATTAACGGAAAAAAAGAAATTAACCCAACATTTAGAAATCATACCATTCTACATATGCAATCAGTAATTCTTAACATCATCACATAGATGCATGATCATCGTTTCTTAGTACATTTGCATCGGTTTAGAAGAACTAGCAACACAACCGAAAAAGATATAGAATGTTAATATAGAGAAAAAAATAAAAGTAATAATAGTAAAAACAAAACAAAACAAAACAAAGCAAAAACCTATAGCTCAGATGCAGCTTCATTCAGTGTTTTAACATGATTACTTTACAATTAGGTATTATTGTGCTGTCCATTTTTGAGTTTTTGTATCTAGTCCTGTTGCACAGTCTGTATCCCTTCAGCTCCAATTGGGCAAGTTATTTTTGCATCATATTCCTTACTTGCAAAATAGGGGTAGGCTGGATGTTCTCTGCATGGCTCTTCATATCCCTTCTCCGCCCTTCTCTACCCTGCTCTGTTCCCCAGGAGACTGATTTTAGTGGATTGTATCTCCGGTATCCCATGCCTTCTGGGTTCTGGTTGGATTTGGCCAATGGGAGGCACCAACAGGAGACTGGAGATTAGGAGAGCGGGGTTTGGGTATTTACTCACCTGACTTCCTTCTTGCTACATTGCTACTGGTTGGCTGTATCATTCTCCCCACTGCCACATACAGCTTCTTTTAGGCAGAGATGACCTAAGCCATCTCTTTTGCTCCATCAACCTAGGGCTGGTAAAGGCTCCCAGCTGGTGGTAACCCTAACTTGTGCCATCATTCCTTCTCGGTTTCCTTAACCCAGAAGATTCCTTTGTAAGATAGTCTCTTCTGTAGACTGTCTTTACTGATCTGTTTTGAACATGCAATCTGTTTCCTACTGGTACCTGGCACATGACAATCACTCAATGAACTTAAGCCATTACACTACACTTCCTAGATGAGACCTTTGATGGTGAAGCCTCCTCTTGGAGGTCTCCATCCAGATAGCCTTTGTGAAGTTGGCCTGGAACTTCTGGGGTTAGCCTATGTGTCACCACAATAGAGCAAAAGATTTTCACTTCCAAGTCATCAGCCATGCCAAGGTAAACGACAGATCTGGCTTCCCCGGCAGGCTGGCTCGGTGATGCCAGCTAGATAATTACTCCAGACAATGTCTCCTGCCATTGTCCTCTTGGAATGGGTCCATCACTTTGTCACCTTGTTTAGAGGCTTCAGTGAGCAGTGGATCGACATTTATTGTAAGCGGCTGTGTTTCCGTTTCGGTTTTTGTTTCTGCCTTTGGATTAGTGCAGGTCAGCCACTCACTGAACTCACAGTCTATAAAATAAAGACCTTGGTGAAGGCTGGCTCTCTCCCCTCTCCCATTCACATAAGATGAGATAATGTGATATTCCAGCACTGTCAGGATCTCAACTGCAGTACCATCAGGTATTATATCAGAGCCCTTCCTGGATTGATTTTTATGCTGCGTTGATCAGTCAATGGAGATGAGTTTTATTTCTGAGAACATTGTCACGTAAAGCCGCAATTCATGGCCTTGGCAGAGAGAGATCACGTTGGTCTCTTTATTTTTTCCAAAGGTGCCAGAAGTCATAATTCTGTCCCCTCTCCCTTCATTGTTGCTGTCATCGGCTGTTCGGAGAACGGTGCCTCTGATTTATCATTTAAGTTTGCAGAATCTACATCCACTGCTTGTACAAGACTCACATCAATTCTTCTGGTGAGTTTCCCTTTGCCTATGAGGTTTGTATTAACACCTACTGCACAGTGAATCAGAGAGACTCCTTGTTTGTGATTGGTGTGTCTGCTTTAACCCCTTCTCTTTCAAGAGCCAGAGACCTTATAGTATTAGCGACAGAGCCCAGAGACCTTATAGTATTAGCAAAAGTGGGAAGGAAATAATAGCACAGATGATCTAAGCCACAAACAAGGAAAAGGGCGTGCAAACTTTGACGTGAACTAGCCCACACCACACTAAACTCTCTATTTAACTAGTAAGAGCCTACCTCCAGACCTAACGCTTAGCCAATCTGGCAAGTTCTGCCTTGGAGAAACCACACAGACCTTATTTATGCTATATCAACTTATGCAAATAGTCTAGAGTGCCATATGGTGCTGCTGCTGCTGCTGCGAAACTGGTGTGTGTGGGTGGGGTGGGTAGTGGCACAGCTGCAATCCAGGCCCTAGAACTGCATTTCTCTCCATCCTCTTCTCTTTCTGATAAAGATGCAAAGAAAGAGGAAAAAGGCCCTAAGGTGGAGAAGGGCGAGAGAGATGGATATTAGAGTGCTCAGAAATTTGTCGGATTGAAACTCGATATATTGATGTCCATTGTGATTCTTTACACCAACAACAAATAGCTAGAAACTAAATTAAAAGATAACAAGTTGAAATGGCAACCCTCCTGAAAATCACCAGATTAAATCCAACGAAGAATGTGGACATTATACCACTTTATTTAAAGGCAATAAGGAAGAGAGAGCAAGAGCGAGCGAGAGGGAAAGGGATACACAAATAATGCCTGGCTTCTGCGCCGGCATGACCGTATGTCTGGCCAGGCTATTTGGAGAGAAGACAGACATGCCCCAGTAACATGAGTAGGGAAACCATGGTTTTGTTGCCATTACCCCGCCCGTCTATAAGGAAGTCTAGGCAGGTGGCAGTACCTGGCTGCAGTACCTGGCTGCAGTACCTGCCCTCTAGGTTTGTCTGAGGTCCCAGCTCTGTCGGAGGGTCCCCATTCTCCTTCTCAGAGGCAAAGACAAGGCCCTGTGATTCTCTAACAATTGCAATTCCTTCTCGGGTCCATTTGAAGAAACATACCTCTAAAACATGATTTAAAGTGCAGGCGCATGAAAAGGAAATAGCTCCCCTCCCCACCTTAATTCCTGGGAAGGGACGACTGTTCAAACAGAAGGCACACTGCCCCGAAAGTGTCCACCTAATCTACGGTATCATTAAAATTCTGCTCTAGCCGATCACTGCCTCAGTATTATGTCTCCAGGCAGGTCCCTATGTTTGCTGTGTCACTGTGTCATTTTTCCACTGTTTGCTCCTTTTCTGGAGGTGATGGGCTCAGATTTCAGTACGTGCCTCCCTACGGCACAGGTTTGGAACCACAGCAGTATTTTTCACCCCTTTCATTTATTCTTATTGTGAGCTTAAACAACCATACTGAAAGAAAAAGAAAAGACTCAACCTACTGCACATTCAATTCTATCTGTCATAACAAGTTCACTTCTAATCTTGGTTGATGTATAGACTGTATTTTTGCAGGCCAGTAATCAGCACGTACATACTGTTTCACTTAACATTATTGTGTATACACATTTCCATAGATCAAAAAAGTCCCCATACTTGTCATCTTTAATGGCCATAGAGAATTCCACTGTGGCACCACAGCGCTTTAGAAGACATCACATTTGCATGCTTTCCTATTTGTGGGTGGCACTTGAAAACGTGCTAGCTGTAAAGAGAGCTCTGCTTAACTCTGGCCACAAATCAGTAACAAGACACAATCTGAATTGTCACATCAGAACTAAGCCCCCAAGTTGAATTTAATTAGTATGTATTGTTACAGACCTGTCTGCTCTCTCCTAGGTTAGGCCCCTGATGTTTCCAGGTTCCAATTATTCACTTAGCCGAATATGGAAGACGTGATTTTAAACAAACCTTAGCTGTTTTGGACTCCAGTTCTAAGTGGAGTTCTCATTCACCCTCATGACCCTCGCATTCTCCTGGTTCTTCTGCTTCCATCCAGATCTTTTATGTTTACACCTCAGAGGACTGGAACTATGCTGTTTTCCTCGAAGGGGGCATGTCTTTCTGATTCCTTAGCTACTGCGGTCTGCAAAATGTCCTTGACCTTAAGCAGTGTGAGATGGCTGTGGTATAACTTGGGAAGCTACTGTAGCACTTTATTTTTATTCATATTGTCACTGGTTGTTTTAAAGACTGTGAGGAAGATTTTGCTACTGGCCCCGTGGGTTTCTAACTTTAGGGGAGTGATTTTCATTTTCAGAGTCTGTTCTGTATCCCTCACTCCTTGGAGTTGGGACTAGGTAGGTTTCCCTCTCAGTGAGGATTCAGTAGATGGGCTCCTGCTGGGGATAAACTGGTCCCCAGGATATGATCATTTAACACTGTTCAAAACCTTTGGCTTAATCTACCTGTTTTGGCCAAATTCAACTTTAGGATATTACGCTTTGTATCTATGATAGATTCTAGTCCAGTGGTAATATCTCTATCATCTTGAAATAGTCAGGAAAAACACCTTACTATTTGCACAGTAGGTCAGGTGGATGAGAGAGGTCACTGCTGTGTTTGCTCAGAGGTATTTAATAGTAGCCAGGGGCTGCACTGTGTCCTTGGTGACAGGCCACTTCACTTTAGAGAGGTAGAAGCAGTTGAGCAGAGAAGGGCCCTGTGCTGAGAGTGGCTCCAAAGGATGTTTGGCCTCATAGCCTTCTTTATACCTGGTACCTGAGGAAACCAAGAGAGCTAAAGTGAAAGATGCAGTGTCTTGTCCCAAAGCGAAACTTCGGTCTATCAACAGGACAGACAATTCTGTCTGCAGGAATGTGGACAGGCTTCACCAGCAGCTCCAGACTCATACATCAACTCTTATAACAACGGATTCATGCTCACATGTCATCTGGATGGAGTTATGATGCACTCCATGAGCAGGTGACAGAATTAAGTGAGTTGGCCTATATGAAAACCAAACCCATGACCTTGGCCTCCTTGTATACCACCAGTCTAAGCAGCTGAGCTAACCAGTTACTGCTTCCAAACCATCCCTGCTATTGGAAAACAATTCTTGCATGTTTCCTACTGATAACAGGATGCAATAACCAGTAGAGTGGGTGGCCCAGGAAATTGGTCTTTGCAAGTCTAAAGAGGCAGGAACTGGCATGGTAATCCTTTGGATACTTAAGAACCTCTGTTTACCATGCATCGGAACCTTGCACTAACAAGGTTTCACCCTTGGCTGATTGATTTATGAGTTCATTTATTTAATATTCATTCATTCACTCATTTACCAAATATTTATTAAGCACTTTCTGTGTGCCAGGCATTGCTCTAGGCTTAGAGGTGACAGATTTAAGTAAGGCAGCTTCTATTTGTAGGCCTTCACATATAAATTAATACTACAGCAAGTACTAATGATAATGAAATTACTCATTATTATTATTATTTTAGGATTATAGTGTGATTAAAGTTAAATCCAAGGCATATATTTGTACAAAGAGATCATAGATGAAGAAGTGACTAATTCTGTCCTGGAGTGAGAGTGTTCAGAGAGGAGGGCACAGACTTGGGATTGAAGGTTGAGTAGGAGTTCACCAAACAGAGAATGGAGAAGATTCATCAGGTTATTAAGTTCAGACAATTTTGTTATTTTAATGTAAAAAGAGAAGAAAATGTCTCTTCTACAAAGAAAATAAGTTCATATTCTCTTTTGCATTATTCATTCATTCTTTTGATATTTACTGAGTATGTAGTATGTGCTATGTACTAGACTAGGCCTTGAGAATGCAGTTTAACACACACCAAAAAAAAACAGAAAAAAATTCTTGGCTGCTGGGGATTACCTTCTTTTAAAGAAGGAGACATACAATAAAGGAATGCAAAATATATATGTAATATAGCAAAGGATAATGAATTTTCTGGAGAAAAATAAAATAAGAAAGGAATATAGGGCATGAGGCATTCACACTTAAATAGGGTGGTAGGGAAACACCTTTTTGAGCAGGTAACATTTGAGTGAGGGGGCAAGTCATGAGGCTATAGTAGGGGGAGAGTGGTCTGCATAGACCAGTGTGGCTGGGGTAGGGTGGAAAGAACAGTAGCAGGAGATGAGGTCAGACAGGCAACAGGAGGTCAGACCACGTAGAATCATGTAAAATAAAGTGAAATCTGATGAGAGTTGCTTTTACTCCGAACGAGAAGCTTTTGGAAGTGGGAAAATCATGGACACTGGTGGTAAATTTTACTCTCAGACTTTTGGAAAATTCCATCAATGAAGTAAATCTTAATTTCCAATATAAACCACAAAATGTATTTTTAAACGCTTTTTTCTTTTTTAACCAGTAAATGAATTTTAAAAGGGACTTTTAAAAACCCCACAAAGTTACAAAACTAAGAGGCTTTTATTAAGGTAATTATATTAGAATCTTTTCTTCTCTAGCTCAGGGTGTCTCTTTATTTTGACTTGTACTGATTCTAGCTCTCTATATACTCCTTTTTTGCCCCACATTTAGGAAAACGTGTGTATGAGATTGCAGATGGGCTAAGAGGGGGTAAGTGCTTCACCAAAACATTGATCCAAAGGAAAGGACACAAGTGGAGTTGACTTTTCAGGAGCTGTGTGTTTGGGAGATCTTGAGAGAGAAAACGCTTGCAGAAGAATCTTCAAGTTCATTCTGAACCTCTGGAAAATATGCATGATAAGAATTTTAAATAAACAGGTCAATGAGATGGATAGTAACAAAATCTTACCCTTGAAGACTGTTACTGCTTAAAATTTAATAACACATTAAACCAGTATGGATTTCAAAATGCTCTTTTTAAAAAGTAAGAATGTAAAATATAGTCCAAACATTCACATTTGGCCTCAAAACAAACACGCACACACACACAGCTAGCGAGTGTATAGAACTGCCAACTCTCTTCTAGGTATTTCTCCTAATGGCCACTGAGTGGCAGACCAGGTAAAATTATCAACAAGGACAACACTGCTGAATACATATTTATTAAATGGACCTAAGATTTAAATCTTAAATCTTTTCTGCCGCCAGGCTCTTCAACTCTCGGAGTCCTGCTACAGACCCACTGGAGACAAAGACAGGATAATCTGTCAGCGGTCTACCATTAGCAAAGGCCACACATCTTTCACAGCCCTGCAGGGATTAGTGTGAGGGTATCCTAAGCAGGTATGTGTGTACGTATTTATGTGTGTGTCATGCACATCCATCTGCCAGTGTTGTTCAAATGGCACCTCTGGAGCTTCTTGTCTGACTATATAATGCACTCTTAAAATAACTAAACTAATTTGAGAGTACAGCCCTATTTGGCAATTTGGTGGCGTGATAGTGAGAGAAAAGAGAAAGATATAGTGCTGCCAGCATTTAATATTTGAAAATGAAAATAGCAGGATCTGGGGGGTGGCAGAGAGGGACTGGAAAGGAAGCTATTGAAATATATTCTCATTTCTAGAAGTCGGGGCTACTCCTTGTTCCATCAGTCTTGTACACTGGCTGACCCCTGGCATAATACAGTGCCAAGTTCTAGTGTTTTAGTTCTATTGCTAAGTTCTAGTGCTTTACCTCTGAATGCCACTCAAGTGCAACCTTTCCCAGAGGTTCCATCCTTTTACCTCTTTCTATAGTCTTTGCCTGTGAGTTCTCATTCACTCTTTATTATGAGGAGGATTCCCAACTTCAGTCCTGGCAGACATACTAGAAGATATCTCAACTAGATGGCCCACAAACACCTGAACCAACATAAGTCCCAAACACAACTCAATTTCCCTATTTCTTAGTTGATAACACCCCTATTTGGCACTTCACCCAGGCTGAGAACCACAGAGTCGTCTTAGTGTCCTCCCTCTTCTCTATTCCCTCCAAGTCCCTTTCCTACCCCTAAATAATTGGACCTGTCTATTCTGTCATTGAAATGACTCCTTAATCCATCTTCTCCATTCAGTCCTTATCTCCAGTATCTAAACTCAACCCACATCATCTCCCATCTGAACTATGCAATAGCCTTTTAAAAGTATATATTGTCATCTCACTCTCCTCCATCTATCCTTCACTCTTCCACCAATTAGCATTTTAGGTGAAAGAAACAAACACATGATTGTATATTGATAAGAATAATCCAGTAGAGAGGGGGAAATGATGATGCAAAAGAGAGGTGGTAGAATTCTGGTGTAATGACCCAGTGTAGGCAAGATGGAAAGGGTACTAGTATGCTCATGATCGTATGCAAAAACAGCCTTAGATAGGCACCCAGATCGCTCATCTGTAGTAACATAAAGAAGGTAAGGAATGGGGTGTTGATGCAGGTAGTATAGATTTGGTGGTGGTAGTGTGTTCTCTACTATCTTCTTAATGAAAAAAGAAGCAATTTCATCTATTACCTGAGGAGGAGACTCGCGAGTACAAGTGGCATGTTTCAGAAGGAAATAAGGAATGAAATCATCATCTAGGAGTGTGGGAGAGTGATCAGCCTGGGAAAGATAGCCTACAGCTTGACAGCACAAAGAGTCCACTGGGGTTTTGCAGGCTTGTAGGTAAAGCGAGAGCAGTTAGCATGGTTCAGTGCTTTTGCAGCCATGCTGGGCTGCTTGGCTGCAGGTCCAGTGCTGGTGGAGAGATGGATTCGACCATGTTGGAAATTTGTCAGGTGAACATAACAGAGGAAGACAGAGACAAAGGAATTGAGGTTGTGTCCAAGGGAGTGAGCAGAATGATGGACCATAGAATTTAATCCCATTTAGAGAAATGAAGGTTTGAGAGGGTGAAGCTCAGCCAAAAGGTGGTAAGATCAATGGATTTTAGGATCCCAGGAGGTTGAGGGATTTACTGGAGTGGGGATTCTAAGGCGAGTGAGATGAAGAGATAGGAGTTAGTGCTCAGAAAGTGGGAGGCTTAAAATTAATTTTCTGTTGGGGATTGCAGTGATATTCTGGGGTGAGAGGGGGAGGTAGCATGTAGTACAAGATCTTGGTAGAGAAGAGTTCAGGGAATGGAAAGGATCACCTATGTGCATATTGAAATCAGTAAGAATGATGACAGGTATATAGGTTTAAATAGATGGTGAGCCCAGACCTGAAATTGAAATCAGAGGCATGTGGTTTGGGCCCATTGAAAAAGTAGCAACTCAATCAACACCAACCAAAGCCATCTATAATTTCTGTCACTGTCACTTTCAATGTCTGTGACACACCCCTATCCTCACCACCTCTTCACTTGTTTTCCTGAAACAATTGATTTTACTGCCCTGATACACAGAGCCGTAGTTCACCAGTCTCTAATTCCCAAAACAAGTGCCTTCACTAAAAGAGTTTTTTCTTCGAAAATTTCCCAAAACATCAGTCCCACATTTTGAAAACATTCAAACATTCTCAAATAAAGTGTGCTCTTGACATTCACAGACTTAACACTTGAGATCTCTAACTTTTAGGGAAAATCCTCAGTGTCCACACTGTCTATACCATGTAGTGATTTGCCATGTTGCTCTAATGTGAATTTGAACTTTGCTCGTTACCAGGCTGGTGTGTAGAGTGAGACATCCATCAACCTACATATGTTGAGCCTAGCCAACCACCCAGCTTCCAGAGCTCAGAGCAGGAGCTATAAAGTCAGAACGATTTTGCTTTTTTTCCCCTTCCGGTGTAAAAAAAGGCCCTGGGAAGGGTGCTGGCAAATAGAAGTGAGCAGAAATGTAAGGAGTTTTAAATGGCGACGATTCTTTTCCAGAATATAGAAACTTGATGAGGGAAATCATGTACTACAGTGATATTTGGGAATTGGGAATGTCAAAGACCTCCCATACATGTATACAGAAGAAATGCATGCCTGTATATGCTTTCTCAAACCCTTCTCCTCTGGACTAGGCAAAGCATACCAAAGGTAAATCCCTTATCCCATATCGTCACTCACCCCCTGACAGTACTGTTTGCAAATAAAGTACAGTAAATACTGTAGTAGCTTAGAGCTGTCATGTACCCCCAGAAATGGCCATATTCTTAATCCATTCTTGTGGGTACAGACCTTTTGTGGGTGGGACCTCTTGGTTAGGTTGTTTCCATTGAGATGTGACCCACCCAATTCAAGGGGGATCTTAATCCTTTACTGGAGCTCCTTATGTGATGACAAAACACAGAAATGCTCTGAGAGAGATTGTTGAGAGAGAAATTCCCTGGAGGTGCTAAGAGATGACCCACAGATGCTGAGAGAGAAGGCCACAGGAATCAGTAGCTGAAAGCAATACAACCTGGGAGCAAAGGACCAGCAGATGCCAGCCATGCCCCTTCCCATGTGACAGAGGAACCCCAAATGCCTTAGAGAAGGTATCTGCTTCTTGATGCCTTAATTTGGACATTTTCATGGATCTAGAACTGGAAATTTGTAAACTGATAAATCCCCATTGTAAAAGCCAACCAATTTCTGGTATATTGCATTCCAGCAGCTTTAGCAAACCAAAACAGGTTTGGGTATCAGAAGAGTAGGGTCCTGTGAGATGCAAATATAAAAAACACTGGAATGGCTTTATCAATGGGCAAGGGAAAGCTTCTGGATGAATTGTGAAATGCTGGATAGAAAAGGCCTAGATTGCTTTGAAGAGGCTGTTGGTAGAAATATGGACGCTGAAGGTACTTCCGCTGAGATCTAGGGCAGAAATGATGAATGTGTTGTTGCAAACTGGAAGAAAGGCTGTGTTTTAAAGTGGCAGGGAATTTGGCAAAATTGAGTACTGATGTCAAATGGAAGGTAAAATTTGAAAGTGACAAGCTAGAATATTTAGCTGAGGATTTTCCAAACTAAATTTGGAAAATGCAGCCTGGTTTCTCCTTGCAGCTTTTAGTAAAATGTGAAAGGAAAGGGATAAACTGAGAACTGAACTCTTGTGTACAAAGAAACCAGAAATTGAAAAATACTGAGCTTTTGGAAAATAAGTCCCCAGAGAGTAGTGTCCCATGTGAGAATTTAACCAAATATGGAACCAGTCAGCCATTTCAGGGCAAGTCGGGATTGGAGATGGAGTTAACCAGAAGGGATTTGTGGAAACTCCTATTGTCTGATGGTTGGGACTTCTGTATGCTGCATTATGAGATTTGTATGTGGATCACTGCCAGCCTGGACTAAAAGTGACAGAAAAGAGTTATATTGAAGGCAAAATGACTTCAAAAGCAGAACTATGGAATCTAAGGTCTGGAAACTAGGAAAGCTCAGGTCAGGAGAGTGGACTACCCCATGTACGTGCAAAGGGTGGGTTTGCCCTGGAGCTTGCAGAGTTTGGTTGGCTCTTTGCCCCATTGTTCAGAAAGATCCTGAACACCTACCATTTTAAAAGCCAACTCATTTCTGTTATATTGCATTCTGACAGCTTTAGCAAACTGAAACAAATACCAAACATTTGCTTCATGCAAAAAGAAATAAAAACCACAAAAGTGGGCTCTCTTCTGTAGGTTTTCCTCATTTGGAATTTGGGATAAAATTAGCAATTTTGGTGTCTCATGAAACTGGTTAAAATAGGATTCTACCCATACCGGCAAAATCTCACAAAGGCCAAAGGAAGATTTAGGTCAGACAGATGAGGACTTTAATTACCAGCTGTGTGCATTTTTAGCTCTTAAAGACCTTTATAAAATCCCCAGGCTGCCTGCCCCAGGTAACTACTCTATTACTGAAGTGAATTGTAGAGGACCTCTTCAGGGAAAAATTGTAATCGGACATGTCATTTATCCTCAATTTCTATCCTAAAATATAAAATCTCAGGAAAGTCAAGAAACCCACTTACTTGAAATATTTTAAAATGTTCAAATAAGGAAGAATGCATCAGTGTAAGGTTTAATATTCAAAGTTCTCCTGAGACATTTTTAAAATGAGGGCAAATCATAGATACTTAACTATTTTAATGGTAGTTCTGTGTAAGTCTCCAAAGTCCATTCTTGCCTGAAAATTTTGTGTTCTAGGTCTGATGAAGCAATTTTTAGTGGACTCACTCAAGTCACAACTACAAATGAGCTGCCTTGGCAGGATTTTTAATGATCAATTGATCTGTGTTGTAAGATATATAAAACCACACCTTTGAACCTCTGTGATATCTACCACAGTTATATCATGAAATTAGCTCTATAGAATTTTATCTAAGTAGCCCCCTTGTTAAAAGATTACTTAAAAATAATGAAGTTTGGGGATCATTGCATTAGTTTTGGGGAGAGGTCATGATGATGAGCTGTAGAATCATAGATCTTCAGAGCTTGAAGTAACATTTAGGATAATCTAATCAACAAGAGAGAGAGAACTGGAAAATTCACAAACATGGAAATTTAACAACACACTCTTAAACAACCAATGCATCAAAAACCACAAGAGAAATTGGAAAATATTTTGAAGTAAATGAAAATTAAAACACAACATGGCTAAATATGGTATGCAATAAAAGCAGTTCTGAGAAGTGAATTGTAGAGGATCTCTTCAGGGAAAAAAAATCGGACATGTCATTTATCTTAAATTTCTATCCTAAAATATGGGATATATTATAGCTCCAAATGTTTTAATTATAAAAAGAGAGAGAGAAAGGAGAAATTTATGGATCTACATTAATAGTGGGAAATTTTAATACACTACTTCCAGTAGTTGATAGAGCATTAAGTTAAACAATCAGTAAGGAAACATAAGAATTGAATGATTCCCAAATCAGGTAGACTTAACACACATTTATAGAACACTTCACCCAACAAAACAGAATGCACATGGATCCTTCTCCAGGATAGACCATATGTTAGGTCACAAAACAAGTCCCAAGAGGTTAAAAAATATCAAAACCATACATTGTGTATTCTCCAACAACAATGGAATGAAGGTAGAATTCAATAAGAGAGGGAGAAATAGAAAGTTCATAAATACGTGGAAATTAAATGACATACTCTGAAATAACCAATAGGTTAAACAGGAAATCAGAGGCAAAATTAGATGCATGAAAACAAAAACACAACATACCCAAACTTATAAGATGCAGCAAAGGCAGTTCCAACAGGAAAATTTATAGCTCTAGATGCTATAAAAGGGAATAAACAGAAGATGCAAATAAGTAAAATCAGAAATGAAAAGGAAGAGATTCCTATTAACCCTGCTGAAATAAAAAGGACTATAATAGTGAAATAAAAAGGACTATAAGCACATTATGAACAACTGGACACTACAAATTAGATAACCTAGATGAAATGGACAAATTCTTAGAGACGAATGAACAAATTACACTGACTCTAAAAGAAATAGGAGAGCTCAACAGACCAATTACAAGTAAAGAGATAGAATCAGTCACTATAAACTTCACAAGAATGAAAAGCTCAGGACCATGTGGCTTCACAGGTAAATTCCAACAAACATTCCAGGAAGCATGAACACCAAACCCGCTCAAACTCTTCCATAAGAAGTTGGAGGAGGGGATACTCTCTGATTCATTATATGAGGTCAACATCATCCTTATACCAAAGCCAAATAAAGATATCACAAGAAAAGAAAATTACAGACCAACTTCTATTGTGAATATAGATCCCCAAATCCTCAACAGAATACTAGCAAACTGAATCCAACAGTATATTAGAAAAATTATACACCATGCTCAAGTAGGATATATCCCTGGTGTGCAAAGTTGGTTCAACAGGAGAAAATCAATTAATGTAAAGCACACATTAGCACAATGATGGGGGGAAAACATGCTATCATCTCGATGCAGAAAATGCTTTTGACAAAATCCAACACCCCTTCTTGATATAAAACACTCAGAGGAATAGAAATAGAGTGAAATATCCTCAACATAAAGAAGGGCATATATGAAAAACCCACACCTAACATCGTACTTAATAGTGAAAGACTGAAAGTTTTCCATCTAAAATCTGGAACAAGACAAGGATGCCCAGTGTCATCAATGTTATTCAACATTATACTGGAAGTTCTTGCCAGAGCAATTAGGCAACACAAACAAATAAAAGGCATCCATGCTGGAAAGGAAGAAGTAAAACCTTCTTTATTTGCAGATGATATGATCCTATATATAGAAAATCCTGAAAAATGCACAGCAAAGCACCTAGAGCTGTTTTAACTGAATTCAGTAAAGTGGCTTGGTATAAGAGCAACAAGCAAAAATTGGCGGTGTTCAATTAATGTAAACTATGGGCTATAGATAACAGTAAAATTGCAATATTCTCTCATTAATTGTACAAAGTCACTATACCAAAGCCAATGTCAATAACTGGGGGTTATAAAGAGTATAGGACTTTTGTTTGTTTGCTTGCTTGTTTTTGTTTGTTGTTTTCAGAAGAAATGGTAATTTCTCATATTGACTGTAGTGGTGAATGTATAATTATTTGATTATATCATGAGCCATTTAATTGTAACATAGGATGGATTGTATGGTGTGGGAATAAAACTTGAAATTTAAAAAATCAGTAGGGTTTTTATACACGGGTAATGAGCTATCTGAGGAGGAAATCAAGAAAAAAATTCCATTCATAATAGCAAATAAAAGAATCAAATATCTAGGAATAAACTTAACCAAGGATGTAAAAGATTTGTGTACAGAAAACTACAAAACATTGCTAAAAGGAATTAAAGAAGACCTGAATAAATGGGAATGAGAATAGAATGTCCAATGCCACCATTATTATTCGGTATTGTATTCGAAGTAATTGTTGGAGCAATTAGACAGAAGAAAGAAATAAAAGGCATCTAAATAGGAAAAGAAGTAAAACTTTCATTATTTGCAAATGGCATGGTCCTATCCTTGGAAAGCCCTGAGAAATCTACAGCAAAACTACCTAAGTAATAAACAAATCCAGCAAAGTGGCAGGATGCAAGGTTAATGTACAAAATTCAGTAATGTTTCTATACACAAGCAACGGCCTATCTGGGGTGATGACTAAGGAAAAAAATTCCATTCAGAGTAGCGACCAGAAGAATTTAGCATCTAGGAATAAACCTAAACCAGGATGTCAAGGACTTTTACACAGAAAATTACAAAAGAAAAAAATGCTATAAGAGATTTAAAAAATGACCTTAATAGATGGAAAGACATTCCCTGCTTTTCGATAGGAAGGTTGAATATCATCAAGATGTCAATTCTACCCAAACTGATCTACAGGTTCAATACAACACCAGGGAAAATTCCAATGATCTACCCTGAAGACTTGGAAAATCTAGTTATAAAATTTATATGGAAGGGAAAGAGACCTCAAATAGCTAAAGATATCCTAAAAGAGAATAGCAAACTGGGAAGTCTATCACTTCTTGACTTTAAAGCTTACTATAAAGCCAGTGGTCAAAACAGCATGGTACTGGCACAAAGATAGAAGGACTGACCAGTGGAATAGAATTGAGAGTGCAGAGATTGATGACCAAATTTATGGACATTTGATCTTTGATAAGGCCCCCAAATCCACTGAATTGGGACAGAATAGTCTTTTCAATAAATGGGCATGGAAGAACTGGATATCAATAGCCGAAAGAATGAAAGAGGATACCTATCTTACACCCTACACAAAAATTAATGCAAAGTGGATCAAACACTTAAATATAAAAACTAGCACCATAAAGCTAGAAAAAAAATGTAGAGAAATGTCTTCAAGATCTAGTAATAGAAGTTACTTCTTAAACTTAATACCTAAAGCATAAGCTGCAAGAGAAAAAATAGACATATGGGAACGCCTTAAGATCAAGAGCTTCTGTGCCTCAAAGGACTTTGTTAAAAAGGTGAAGAGGCAGGAAACTCAATGGGAGAAAATATTTGGAAACCACATATCAGATAAAGGTTTGATATCCTGTGTACATAAAGAAATTACACAGCTCAACAATGAAAGAACATACAACCCAATTATAAAATGGGCAGAGGAAATGAGTAGGCACTTTTCTGAAGAGCAAATACAGATGGCTAAAACACACCTGAAGAGCTGCTCATCTTCATTGGCTATAAGGAAAATGCAAGTTAAGAAAACAATGAGATATCACCTCACACCTATAAGAATGTCTGCTATTAAACAAACAGGAAAATAAACATTGGAGAGAATGCAGAGAAATCGGAACACTTATTCACTGTTGGTGGGAACGTAAAATGGTTCAGCCGCTGTGGAAGTCAGTTTCATGATTCGTCAGAAAATTAAATATTGAGATGCCCTATGGCCCAGCAATACCAATACTCAGTGTATACCCAGAAGAGTTGACAGCAGTGAGAAGAACAGACATTTGCACGCTGATGTTCATAGTGGCACTATTCACAATTGCCAAGAGATGGAAACAGTCCAGGTGCCCATCAACAGACGAGTGGATAAACAAAATGTGGTATATAGATATGATGGAATATTATGCAGCATTTAGACAAAATGATGTCCCAAAATATATGACAATGTGGATGAACCTTGAGGACATAATGCTGAGTGAAGTAAGTCACACACAAAAGGACAGATACTGTGTGAAACTGTTATGACTCTGATAAAATCATTAGTATTTTGGAGCAGCTAGAAGGAAAAATCTGACATGATGAGGGCATGGTAGCCCATTACAAACTCTGGGACCTGTTCTGTAGCTGTTTGTTGAAGTGTGCTTTGAAAATTATTGCTTTTCTCTTTCTTTTCTTTGTTATATTTTACAACAACAACAAAAAATACAGTAAAAAAATAAAACACTAGAGGTAGCTATAGTAATATTAGATAAAATAAATTCCTGAAATAAAAAATTTGAAAATATTTAGCAACATAGCTAACTGATATAGCAAAGTTTATATTTGTAATAACTTTTTACTTGATATTTTGAGAATGCACACAATTTTGATAGGTAATCAAGTGGTATTTAAGATAACGCTCAATATTCAGAATTTAAGAAACTCCTGTATCTGTACTTGTAGATTTTTTCCTTCCTTGCTTTAATTTTAAATTGATTTATGAGACAAATTGTACAAATAGGCTTAATGATGATTACTTAGACTTTTTTAAAAAACATGCTTATGGATAAGCTAACTAAGATATCCATCTTAGGTGATTAAGATTTTCCTATGTTAATTGCAAAAATATTTGTAGCTTCATATTTTCTTGAAATCAGGAAAATATTTAGTGACATAGGTCATTACTATCGTAGTGTAGATATTTGTAAGAACTTTCTACTTGACATTTTAAGAATATTCACAGTTTTGAAAGCTGATCAAATGGTATCTAAGTTAGTGTTTAATATTTAGAATTTAAGAACTTTGCTATCTGAATTTGTAGATGTTTTCCTTATTGCCTTAATTTTAAATTGGTTTATGAAACTTACTGTGCAAACACAGGTTTTACAATGATTATATGAATACTTTATTTAAATATACCTATGGTTAAGCTAACTAAGATATCCATTTTTGGTGGCTCTAAGTGCATTGTTTGTTTTCATAAATAGAAAATAAATCAGGATTTCCAGGAGGATGGCTGAATAGAGTAGCTCGGAATTAGCCCTGCTTCACTGTAAAGTTAGAGAAGGGACAGGAGGGTGACTGAGGCAGCTGACCTGGGAGAGCCATCTGCACCAAACTGAGAGGCAGAAAGCTGGAGCCTGGTGTGGAGGTGTGGAGCCCACAGGAGTGCTTGGACAGGAGCCGGTGACTATGAAGTAAGCCAGGCAGTATTCCTTGGGTGTGTTACCCTCACCAGCGCAGCCCCATGACTGGCAACTCACCCCCCACCCCACACACCTGAACCCCATCACCCGCTCCCATTTCTTGTGCTCCAGATGCCCCCACACCACCAGCCCCCAGTGCACATAACTGCCCCCCACCCCCACCCCAAGTGCAGCCCCACCCACCTCTCCTGCACCCCTCTGGAGCACTACCTCCCTCTCCCTGTTCCCTGCAGGCTGTTGCCAGTGCATAAAGGCTGCGGGCACTAACCTCCATACTTAGGCTACCCAGGCCTCCCTGCCAATAGTGTCACACAGCCTCACCCTGCCACCTCCCCTGAGCTCTGCACATCAGTTTATGGCACTCCTAGGCCTATGCATGAGCACGAGCCCACAATCACCCATTCAGCTCTGGGAACCACACTTTCCAGCAGTCCTAGAACCACCCATGCGCATGCCCCTCAGCCACCCTTCCCAGCTCTGAGAAAGTGCCGACCTGTGCAGCTGGGTCACATCTGCCCCCAATCCATGAAGTCATAACACTGACCTGCTCTACACATGTGCACAAAGGGCCCAGTGTCTTAGACCAGCACACACCAAGATTATGCCCCCCAGACCAGTGCAACCACACAGCTGTATCCTCCCTGGCTACTGGGTGCCTGTGTTCACAAGCATCAGCATAACATCCCCAACCTGCACCTATACAGACCTCAAAACAAATCACCACACGCCACCTTGTACCCTACACCCTGCTGTACAACCATCCTGCAAACACAAGGCCTTAGACTACTGACAGAAATCAACTCCTAAAGTAAATCAATCAAGATATTTACATGCCATATTTACATGCCACAAAGACAGCAGAAGATCACTAAGCATATCAGAATGCAGACTGATATAGCCCTGCCTTATGACCAAATTAAAACACCAGAAGAGACACAGACATTGGAACAACTAATCAACGATGTTCGTACAACTCTGCTTAATAAAATAAGTGGGATAGCAAGTGACATAAAGGAGATCAAGAAGACAGTAGAAGAGCATAAAGACGAATTTGAAAGAATAAATAGAAAAATAGCAGATCTCACGTAGATTAAAGACTCTGTTGACCAAATAAGAAGCATACTAGAGGCACACAACAGCAGATTTGAAGAGAGAAGAAAGAATAAGTGATACAGAAGACAGGATAATGGACTTTGAAGACTCAAAGCAGCAAATGGCAAAAAAATTTGAATTGGATCTTAGGGAAATGATAGACAGAACAAAGCATGCAAATATAAGAATCATTGGTGTCCCAGAAGGAGAAGAGAGGAGGGCTAGGAAGAATAGTTGAGGATATAATGGGGAAAAACTTCCCAACCCTCATAAAGGACATAAATATACAAGTCAAAGAAGCCCAAAGAACACCAAACAGAATAAATCCAAATAGGCCTTCCCCGAGGCACATACTAATCAGTCTGTCAAATGTTGAAGAGAAGCAGAAAATCCTGAAAGTGGCAAGAGAAAAACAATCTACTACAAACATCTTCAAGACCTAGTAATAGGAGGTAGCTTCCTAAACTTTACACCCAGAACACAAGCAACAAAATGAAAAATAGATAAATGGGAGCTCCTCAAAATCAAATGCTTCTGCCCCTCAAAAGACTTTGTCAAAAAGGTGTAGAGGCAGCCAACACAATGGAAGAAATGAGAGAGAATATTTGGAACTCATATATCGGAAAAAGGTTTGGTATCCTGTATATACAAAGAAATCATACAATTCAACAACAAAAGGACAAACTACCCAATTATAAAATGTGCTAAAGATATGAATAGGCATTTTTTCTGAAGAGCCAATACAGATGGCTCAAAAGCACATGAAGAGATGCTCATTTTCATTGTCTAAATGGGAAATGCAGATCAAAACTACAATTAGACACCACCTCACATCTATAAGAATGGCTGCTATTAAACAAACAGGAAACTATAAGTGTTGGAAAGGATGTGGAGAAATTGGGACACTTATGCACTACTGGTGGGAATGTATAATGGTGCAGCCACTATGGAAGACAGTTCGGTGGTTCCTTAGGAAACTAAATATTGACTTGTCTTATGACCCAGAAATAGCACTACTTGGTATACACCCTGAAGAGCTGAAGGCAATGACAGAAATAGACATTTGCACACAGATATTCATAGCAGCATTATTCACAATCGCCAAAAGATGGAAACAAACCAAATGCCCATCAACAGGCGAGTGGATCAACAAAATGTGGCATATACATACGATGGAATATTATGTAGTAGTAAGACAAAATGACATCCTGAAGTACATGACAAGATGGAAGAGGCTTGAGGACATAATGCTGAGTGAATTTAGCTAGACACAAAAGGATAAATACTGTATGATTCCACTTTTATGACCAGCATAAATGTATAATCAGAGGCTTATAATACAGAATATAGGGGATTTAGAGATACATAGAAGCTAGAAATGTGTCAACCGTTAGCTAATAAGGTTGAGCTCCAATGTAAGGGGATAGATAGGAGTGAAGGTGGTTCCCTAGTGGGTCTATAACTAATATTACCATATTGAAGATGAACAAGATTGAAAGGGGTTGTACAGACCTATGGATCCCACTGATTAACACTAGAAATATGAATTAGTTCTCTCAAGAACTGCTTCAAAGATATGATTCTTATATAAGGAGTGTTTAAGTCCAGGGTACAGGAGGAAAACTGCTATTGCATGCTATGAGCTATGTTCAAAAGGAAACCATCAGCACTACCACAGCAACAGCAGAGGTAAATAACAGGGGAGGGACAAGAGTTAAGAGGAAGCTTAGATTTCCTATTTGGTGAGGGTGTGTTTATTGTTTTCTTTTTCTCTTGGGAACATTGAAATTATCTAAAATTGAGAATGTTGACAGATGGTGGACTTTGGGCCCTCTACATGATGCCTGATGAATGCAAGTGACTGAAGGATGCTCTGACAGGGAAGTAGATTGGTGAGCAATGGTGTATACTCATGAACAAATGTTGTGCTGCTACAAAAAGGAACTAAGTCGTGAAGCATGCAACAATGTGAATGAATGTTTGGGACATTTGGTGAGACAAAATAAGCCAGAAACAAAAGAACAAGAATGTTATGGCCACCAGCTATAAAATGCTTATAAGAAAACAGGAGCCTAGATTGTAAGCTTTTAGAGCAGACACATTAAGTACTGAGTGGTGATAATTATTTCTGGATTTTGAGAGGCTGTTTTATATATATATAGCCTCATATTTAGAGATAAGTACAAAGCCAAACAGGTTGGTGTTAAAGTCATTCAGAACACAGGGGTAAGGAAGACAGTGTCTGTATTTTAGAACCACATATACTCTTTAAGTCCAATGGAAGAAAGGTTTATTTGGTCTGGAACTGAAATTTTCTGTAGTGCATAATCTAATTCAACCTATCTGTATATCTCATTTGAATAATTGAAACACAGGGAGCACGGAATAAGAAAGAAATCCTTTAATCCTGTTTAGATTATTGTAATGCCTGGATACATCATAGAGTATATTAAGCAGATAATCAAAAAGTATTGGCAAAGTTCCCTGAGGGATGGGAGAAAGGATATGGAACTATAAAACCTTACCATCAGGGAATCCCCTGATACTGTGTCAAACATTAGGGGCACCCAAATCAATAGGCCATGTCCTCAATCATGAGGCTTACTCTTGTGAAGCTTATATGGGTAGTGGAGAATCTTAGACTATCTAAGAGTTACTTCTGTGGGACCTCTTTTGTTGCTTAAATGTGGCCTCAGTCTCTTTAAGTCCAACTCTGTAAGTGAAAGTATTGCCCTATCCCCTGCATGGGACATGACATCCAGGGGTGAAAGTCTCCCTGGAAATGTGGGAGATGACTCACAGGGATGAATCCAGATCTGGCACTGTAGGATCAACAATTCCATCCTGACCAACAGGGGGATAAGAAGTGTAATTAATTAAGTGTCCATGGCAGAGAGAGTTCAAGTAGAGTCGAGAGGCTACTCTGGAGGTTGCTCTTATGCAAGCTTCAGGTGGACCTTGCTACCTATCCTAATCTGCCAACCCCCAACCAGGACCATTCCAGCCAATCCTCAAGAACACCAAGGACAATATATAAGAATCCACAAGGATTCTATGCATTAGAGGAACTTTCCAGAAGCCTGCAACCTCCAGATGTGTCCCTGGTCCAGATTAGTCCTGAAACCTAGCCCAGCCTCTCCAGAACATAAGATAGTTCCATCTCCCTACCCCATATTAGTGACAGACCATTCCAATGTCATCTCTAACATAGCCCAAACACCCCTACAGAAAGGGATGTAAAGATCAAAGTTGATGGTGGAATTATACAGAGAAGATAGGATTTAACAAATGAATATGAATGCTGAATCATTAAATTAATATCTCTTTTAGTCTCTAGTATTTTAGAGCAGCTAGAAGTAAAAACCTAAAATTGTGAAATCGTAACCTATGTCAAACTCTGAAATATGTTCTACAACTAATTAAGTCACTGTTCTTTGAAATTTAAAGCTTTTTTGTATATATGTTATTTTTCACAAAAAAAGAAAGAAGAAAGATCGATTGTGATGAACACAAAATATTTAAGCCCGCTAGCCTCCTATACTCTGGAGCAGTTAGAAGGAAAAATATGAAAGAATTGTATCATTGCCCATGACAAACTCTGTGACCTGTCCTGTAACTACTTGTTGAAGAGTGCTTTGAAAACTATTGCTTTTTTATGTCTTTGCTTTGTATATATGTAATACTATACAATGAAAAATTAAAAATTAAAAAATATATTAAGATAAGTCAGCAGACTCATCCTTCCTGACTTTAAAGCATATTATGAAGATATAGTTGTCAAACCAGCATGGTATTTGCATAAAGATAGACACATTAATCAATGTAATCAGCTTGAGAATTCAGAAATAGACCCTCATATCTATGGTCAGTTGATTTTTAACAAGGCTGCCAAATCCACTGAACTGGGACAGAACAGTTTCTTCAACAAATGATGCTTGGAGAACTGAATATCTATATCCAAAAGAATGAAAGAGTACCCCTATCTCACACCATATACACAAAATTATTCAAAATGGATCAAAGACCTAAATATAAGAGCCAAGACCATAAAATCCTTTGAAGAAAATATAGGAAGCATCGTCAAGATTTTCTGGTAGGCAGTGTTTTTTTAGACCATACACCCAAAGCACAAACAACTACAACAAAAAATAGATAAATGGGACCTCCTCAAAATGGAATACTTTTGTACATCAAAGGACTTTGTCATGAAAAGTAAAAGATAGCATACTCAATGGGGGAAATATTTGGAACCTCATATCCAATAAGGGTTTACTATCCAGAATATATAAAGAAACCCTACAACTCTTCAATAAAAAGACAAGACAACCCAATTAAAAAGTGAGCCCAAAGCATGACTAGACATCTTTTGTAAGAGGAAATACAGATGGCATTAATGCACATGGAAAGATGCTCATCTTCACTAGTTATCATAGAAATGCAAATCAAGACCATAATGAGACATTGCACATCTACTAGAATGACCAGCACACACCAAGATTATGCCCCCCATAATCTAAAGGGGAAGTTTAGGGGCATGTTTATCAGTAGAAGGAAAGCTAGAGGATGTGCTTTTAAGCCATTTGCATTCATGTTTTTCCCATTTTTAAAATTGGGTTGCTTGTCTTTTTGTTGTAGTGTTGTAGGGTTTCTTGGGACTGTATAACACAGTGAACACTGCTGTGGATAATGAAGGTTGTTAATAGTATAAATACAAGAATATTCTTCCATGAATTAGAACAACTGTACGTCACAGTGACAAGCTGTTACTACTAGGGTGTTATATGGGGAAAAATGCACCTAATGCACACTAAAAACTATAGTTCACAGCAATATCTTCAAATTTTTCCATCAAATATAGCAAAGGTACTGCACCAAAGCTAAGTGTCAATAATAGAAAAATATAAGGAGCATAAGATTTTTTCTTTTTGGGGCTGTGAAATGTTATAATATTGATCATGGCAATGTAAGCGCAGCTCTGTGATTATACTGAGAGCCAATGAATGTACACTTTGGATGGATTGTATGGTGTGAATACAATTGTGTTGTGAAAAAGGACTTATACACTGAAAACAACAAAAACATTGCTAAAAGAAATCAAAGAAGATCTAAATAAATGAAAAGATATTTCGCATTCATGGATTGGAAGATTAAATATCATTAAGATGTCAATTCTTTTCAGAGAAATTTATTGATTCAGCACAATGCCAATAAAAATTCCCACAGCCTCCTTTGCAGAAATGCAAAAGCCAATCCTCAAATTCACATGGAAGGGTAAGGGGCATCAAATAGCCAAAACTATCTTGAAAAGAACAAAATTGGAGGACTCATAGTACCTGATTTTAAAACTTATTACAAAGCTACAGTAATGAAAACAGCATGGTACTGGCACAAGGAAAGAAGTCTGGACCAACGGAATCAAATTGAGAGCTCAGCAATCAACCCTTACATACATGGGCAATGGATTTTTGACAAGGGGGCAAAGGCCACTCAATTGGCAAAGAGTACTCTTTTCCATAATGGCAACAATAACAACAAAAATAGATAAATGGTGCCTCATCAAAATTAAAACTTTGTGCATCAAAGGATTTTATCATGAAAATAAAACAATGGCATACATAATGGAAAATTATTTGGAAATCACATATCCAATAGGGGTTTAACACCCAGAATACATAAAGAAATTCTGCAGCTCAACAATAAAAAGACTAACTACCCAATTAAAAAAATGGGCTAAAGATGAATGGACATTTCTCCCAAGAAGATAAATGGCAAAAAAAAAAAAACCATGAAAAGATGCTTGGTATCATTATTCATTAGGAAATACAAGTCAAAACTACAAAGAGATACTATTCCACAATCTCTAGAATGGCTACTATTGCAAAAACAGAAAATAACAAGTATTGGAGAAGATGTGGAGAGATAGGGACACTTGTTCATTGTTGATGGGAATGTAAAATTGTGCAACTGCTGTGGGAAACAGTTGGGCAATTCTTCAAAAAAGTTAGCATAGAATTAGTATATCATCCAGCAATCCCACTTCTAGGTATACACCCAAAAGAATTGAAAGCAGGAGCTTGAACAGATTATTTGTACACCGAAGTTCATAGCAACATTATTTACAATTATCAACAGATGGAATCAACCCAAGTTTCCATCAACAGATGAATGGATAAACAAAATGTGGCCTGTACGTACGATGGACTATTACGCAACCATAAAAGAAATGAAGTAATGATACACCTGACAACATGAATGAACTGGGGGACATCATGGTAGATGAAATTGGCCTGACACAAAAGGGACAAATATTTTAAGAATTCATTGATATGAAATAACTAGAATAAGCAAATTTAAATTCAAACAGTAAAACACAGGTTTCTCGGGGTTATGGAATTGGGAATTAATGCTTAATTGGTACAGAATTTCTCTTTCGGGTGATGGAAAAGTTCTAGTAATGCATGGTACTGATGGTTGCATAACATTGTGACTTTAATGATCATGATTGAATTATATAATTGAATGTTAGAAAGGGAAACGTTACATTGCATGTATGTAACTAGAATAAACATCTTTTTTTAAAATCTGTCTAATCTTTTAAAAATTTATTTATTAATTAAAAAATTAACAAACCAAATAAAACATTAACATATATAATCAGTAATTCACAGTATCATCACTTAGTTGCATATTCATCATTTCCTAGAATATTTGCATTAATTCAGAAAAAGAAATAAAAAGACAGTAGAAAAAGAAATAAAATGAAAACAGAAAAGGAAAAAAAAGGTTATACCTACCATACCCCTTACCCCTCGCTTTCGTTGATCACTAGCATTTCAAACTAAATTTATTTTAGCATTTGTTCCCCCTATTACTTATTTTTATTCCATATGTTCTACTCGTTTGTTGACAAGGTAGATAAAAGGAGCATCAGACACAAGGTTTTCACAATCACACAGTCACATTGTGACAGCTGTATCATTATTCCTTCATCTTCAAGAAACATGGCTACTGGAACACAGCTCTACATTTTCAGGCAGTTCCCTCCAGCTTCTCCATTACATCTTGGATAACAAGGTGATATCTACTTAATGCATAAGAATAACCTCCAGGATAACCTCTCAACTCTGTTTGGAATCTCTCAGCCATTGACACTTTGCCTCATTTCACTCTTCCCTCTTTTGGTCGGGAAGGTTTTCTCGATCCCTTGATGCTAAGTCTCAGCTCATAGAATAAACATCTTTTTAAAGCCATAGGACTATTCAACACAAACGGTGAACCCTAATGTAAACTGTAGATGTTAGTTTATAGTATACTTATAATATTGTTTCATCAATTGTAACAAAGGTACCACAAAAGGCAAATTGCTAATAACAGGGAAACTGTGTGTAGAGGGCTATGAATATATGGGAACCGTGTATTTTCTGCATGATTTTTTTGTTCTGTAAATTGACAACTTCTCTAATATAAACTAAAACAAAATATAACAAAGCAAAAAAACCACTGAGCTAGCCTAACATTTTTATTCGAAGAATCGGACAACCAAGGCCCAGGGAAGAAAGATGACTTTGCAGAACTTGTACAACGATTCAGTTATAGAGTCCTGGGTAAGTCTTTGACTCATGGCTTTTCCTGAGTTCTCAAACAGATAATTTTGTTTTTAAATAATCAGTTCCTATATCTGTGGTCATCTAGTCATCACATCCCTATGTGGACTAAATAGTTTCGTTCGCCTCATTTACTGAGCAAGCCCTTGACTAGTTTCTGGAAACTAAAAGAGGACTAAGATAAAGGGCACAGAACTTTCTCTAAATGATCTCTTAGCCTAGTGAGGAATGCAGATGGGTAAATAGGCAGGAGACAGTGATCAGTGCTATAGAGAGCAGAATATGCACAGGTTATGATAGGAATTACAACTCTGGTTGCAATGAGGAGTATCATTGTAGGGAGCAAGATAGGAGCTAGGTAGATCAGTGGAAGCTGTTGAAGATTCTAGACATAGAATGGAACTGAAACTAAAATGGTGGCCATTGTGATGGAAAGAATTAGAATAATTCAAGATATATTAAGGAAGAAGTTGATTTAGGGCTTGGTGGTTGATTGATTGGCTTTGAGGGGAGAGGTGCAAGTAGAAGAAAAGGAAGGAATTAGAGATGACAAATACTTCTGGTTTTGGCAATTGTATAAAGTCGTGTTGATTATTGAGATAATGGCCAAAGGAGGAAGAGCAGTTTTGTAGGAGATAATTTTAATTTTGGACATACTGAGTTTGAAGTACACTTGAAATATCCAAGAACATATGTCTGAAGCTCAGAGTAGAGGACTGAGCTGGAGATATCAATTTAGAAATCACAAGCACAGAGATAGCAAGTGAAACTAAGGAGCCTGCATGAGATGGCGCAGGGAGAGTATGTGGAGTGAGAAGACATAGGGGTAAATATAGAATCATGGGAACATTGATATTTGATAAATGAGCAAAGGAAGAGAAGCGCTCTCAGGAAACTGTAGAAGGAAAATCAGTTGGATGTGATATCAGGAAGCCAAGAGAAGAAGGAGTTGGACAAATAGTGCTAAACACTGCAAAGAGGGGCAAATGAGATAAAGACTAAGACATGTCTATTGGGTTTAGAAAAAAAGAGGTCTTTGGTGACATTGGAAAGTGCGATGGAATGGAATGGAAGTGGTAAGCTTGATTGTAGTAGGTTAAGAAGCAAATGAGACTTTTTATGTTTTTACTCCAATAAGCATAGAAAATAATTAGTTTATTTTAAATTTATTGGTATAATAAATTAGCTGATACGAATGTGAGGCTTGCTTCATTGGGATTATGCAAACCTAATTGCATAATCTGTAATTGTATAATATTATGTGCAGTTCTCCGTTCTCCTCTAAAAAAAAAAAGCATTACATTGATTGTAAAGGTCCATTCATTTTCTTCATTTGCATTTAGAAGGAAGTCCTTTAAGAGTCTCTGTCAACTGAACTGATGGAATAATAAAGAGGCAGAAGACTCAAATGGCTGGATGACCTGAGGGCAACACCTTTTGTTATTTTCTGGACCCTGTGAAAGGAAAACACTGAATTATGGTTTCTACAAGGAGCAATTCCAACATTTTATGAGTTGCACTCAATCCAGTATCTATTCATTAAATTATATTTGGTACTTTTACAATTTTTTTTAAAAATGTTTTTTAATAAAATTTGTTCTTTTTGCACAGTTGTAGATTTACAGAAAAGTTGAGTAGATTTAATACCCATCATCCTGCTTCCTTTATTATTAACATCTTACATTGGCATAATACATTTGGCACATTTGGTAAAATTAATGAATCTATGTTGATGCATTATTATTAACTTAAGCCCACAGTTTATTTAGATTACCTTAGTTTTTACTTACTGTTCTTTTTTTTTAAAAAAAACTTTTCATTTTGAAATACTTTCAAACTTACAGGAAATTTACAGAAATAGTACAAACCCCATGCAGAGAACACAACATACTCCTATCCGCCCCTAGATCCATCAATTTGAACATTTTGCTACATGTACCATATCATTCTGTCTGTCTGATTGTCTATCAATCCATTTGTCTAATTATCAATCCATTTTTGAACACTTGAGATTAGTTTGTATACACTTCATACTGTACATTTAGTGTACTTAATATTAGAATGCACATTTTCTAAAAACATAGAGATTCACGTATGTAACCATCTTAAGTGCAATTACTGTCTAATATCCTTTTTTATTAGAGAATTTGTATATTTAGAGAAAAGTCATGTATAAAATACAGAATTCCACATAGCACCCTATTATTAACACCTTGCATTAGTGTGTACATTTATTACAATTCATTTAAGAACATTTTAATAATTGTACTATTAACTGTAGTCTGTCATTTACAATTGGTTTCATCATTTGTGCTGTACAGTCCTATGTTTCATAAAAAAAATTTTGTTCTCGTAACATATATACAGCATATTTCCCCCTTATAACCATATTCAAATATATAACAGTGCTGTTAATTCTGTCCACAATGTGGTGCTGCTATCACCATCATCCCTTACCTAGACTTTATGTTCAATGCCAATATAAACTCGATACAAATTAAACATGAACTCTCCATTCCCTGCACCCGCCCTGGCTCAGGTAACTTATATTCTAGCTTCCGATTCTATGAATTTCCTTATTCCAATTATTTCATATTAGAGATCATACAATATTTGTCCTTTTGTATCTGTAGCATTTCACTCACTATGATGTCTTCAAGGTTCATCCATGTTGTTGCATGTATCAGAACTTCTTTCCTTTTTATAGCTGAATAATATTTCATTGTATGTATATATCATGTTTTTATTTATCCATTCATCCATTGATGGACACTTGGGTCCATCTTTTGGGTCTGTCTTTTGGCAAATGTGAATAATGCTGCTGGGGACATCGGCATGCAAATATCTGTTCAAGTCCCTGCTTTCAGTTCTTGTGGATTTATAGCTAGAAGTGGGATTGCCAGGTCATGTGATAATTTGATACTTAACTTTCTGATACATTGCCAAACTGTTTTCCACAGTAGCTGCACCATTTTACATTCCTACCAACAGTGAACGAGTGTCCCTTTCTCTGCACATATTCTCTAACACTTATTTTCCGTTTTTTTAAAGACAGAGGCCATTCTAATGGTTGTGAAATAGTATCTTGTGATTTTGATTTGCATTTCCCTAACAGCTAATGACATTGAGCATCTTTTCATGTGCTTTTTGGTCATTTGTGTATGTTCTTTGGAGAAATGTCTATTCAAGTCTTTTGCCCATTGTTAAATTGAGTTATTTTGTCTTTTTATTGTTGAGTTGTAGGATTCCTTTATGTATGCCAGATATTAAATGTGTATCAGCTATGTGGTTTCCAAATATTTTACCCCACTGAGTAGGCTACCTTTTTACTTTCATGATAAAGTCCTTAGATGCATAAATTTTTCTTTAATTGTGATGAGGTACCACTTATCTATTTTTTCTTTTGTTGCTCATTCTCTGGGGGTAAGGTCTATGAAACCATTGATTGTCACAAGGTCCTGAGGATACTCCCTTGTGTTTTCTTCTAGAAGTGTTATAGCTTTAGTTTTTATACTTGGGTCTTTGATGCATTCTGAGCTGACATTTGCATATGGTATGAGGTAGGTATCCAGCTTCATTCTTTGGCAAATGGAGATTCAGTTTTCCTTGCACCATTTGTTGAAGAGACTTTTCTTTGCCAATTGAGTGGCCTTTGCCCCCTTGTCAAAAATCAATTGGCCATAATATGAGGGTTGATTTCTGAATTCTCAATTTAATTCCTTTGGTCTATATGTCTATCTTTGTAGATAGACTCCCTAGCCTTTTTTGCTAGTAACACTTACTTTATTTAACAAAAACATCCAAAAGAAGAATGACATAACATTAACATTTGTTAATTCAGTTGTTTTTTTAAATTTTTGAGCAGTTTTATTGATATATATTCATGCGCTATACAATCCATTCAAAGTATACAATCAGTGGTTCACAGTATCATCACATAGTTGAGCATTCATCGCCACAGTACGGTTTAGAACATTTTCATTAGTCTAAAAATAAAACTCAGGGATTCCAAGGGTAGATCAGTGGTAGAATTTTCACTTGCCATGCAGGAGACCCGGGTTTGATTCCTGGTCCATGCACTTCCTAAACAAACAAGCAAGCGAACAAACAAAATGCAACAAACAAAAACAAATTCAACAAATGGTGCTGTAATAACTGGATACTCACATGGAAAAATAATGAAATGTGACCCTGCCATATAGCATACAAAATAAATTAAAAACCCAAAACATCCTATACCACTTATGCACTGTTGTTAACACTTAGCATTGGTGTGGTACATTTGTTACTGTTGATGAAAGAGCAGAAAACTATTACTACTAGCTATAGTCCATGGATTACTGAAAATAGGTACATTTTCCCCATATCCCACTCTATTATTAACTCCTTACAGTAGTGACGTACATTTGTTCTAGTTCGTGAAAAATCATTTTTATATTTTCATTATTAATCACCGTCACTATCCAGCAGAATTTTCAGTGTATTATACAGCCCCATGTTCTATCCCCTGGCTTTCCTTTTAGTGATATACTCGACTCCAAGCCTCCCTTTTCAACCACAACCACACACATAATTCAGTGCTCACACACAGAAGCATAAAATTTGGAGAGCAGCTTTATTCAACCAAAACAATAATTGGATTAAATCACAGAGATAGCCGGGGATAAACCAATCACACTGAGCATGCTGGGGTTCTCCAAAAAGGAGCATTTGCTAATGACCACTAGAAGAAGAGCACATCCTAACCTAACCAAGAGCATAAGAAATGCCAAGGAAAAGATGCTATGAAAATAACAGAACCATTAGTACTTTTGATCAATTAGATTTCCATGGGCACTGATACTGGGAAAGCATCTGTGACAGATGCTTGGAACTCAAGTAACCACAGAAATTATGGGAATTTGCTTATTGTAGGAGGCTTCTGCTGAATGGAAAATCTCATTCTGGCATTGCTCTGTGTGCTTTGGAGAACAAGGAAAAATCAAATCTGCTTTCAAAACCATGAGCATATCTCTCTCTCTCTCTCTCTCTCTCTCTCGATAAATAAATATATATATATTTGGCATATGCAGGCTCTGGGAATCAAACCTGGGTATCCGGCATGACAGGCAAGAATTCTACCACTGAGCTACCCTTGCATGGCACAGACCACTGGCATATTTTAATACACATTTCTAGACTTTGACAGCCAGAAAAGCAGTTTACAATATTTCTCTCCTGTTGATGGCAGAGTCAAATTCCAGACAGAATTTGTACTTCAGCTATGTTGCTGTTGCTTCTTCAGACCCCCTTAATATTCCTAGCCATGGATTTAGCCTTGAATCTTGGCATTTTCTTTGCATGCTTCCAAAACCCTCAGAGAACAGCGAATGGTGCTATGAAGTCAGTCTGCTGCTGTTTATGGGATGTCATGCACTGAAGATTCGAGGTTTCCAGCATTCAACTAAAGTCGGATGGTTGTGATAAACTACAAAGAAAATCCTCCCACACGCCCTCTTCCCCAGCTCACTCCCCCTCTCCCAATGGTAGGAAGCATAAGTAGGCTTGTATAATATTGCACAGCTGCCTGCAAAATAAATACACACTGGAAAAATACGAGACAACAATGTAGGCCTGAGGGAAGAAAGGGAGGGAGAAAAGGAAAGAGGAAAAGAGCAATACAGAGCAAAGACAGAAACAGAGGGGAAGAGATCAACCTCAAATCTTGGAGAGTGTTTGAGAAGAAAACCCTCCAACCTTTCAAAGGCGCTTGGAACCTGAAGCAAAGGGAAGCTTGGCCTTGCCTTGGGACAGTTGTGCAATGCGCATTGTCCCACTTTTCTTTCATATTTGTCACTGTGGTGACTCTTTACCTGGCTTCTCTGAATAAATTTTTACAGTCAAATTATCATTTTTTCCCATTCCATTTCTGTCTATTTCTTCCCCACCACAGGTACCACCTAAATACATTGGAACTCATGAGGGCCACTGTGGCCCTGGGAGCTAGAAACAGGGGAGCACTGTGGTCCACTGATCCCACAGTCACATTTTCCTCTACTAAAATGTAGTAACAAGTGCCTTAAAAATTTGATGGGTGGGTATGCTCCATATTATCAAGCTATTTGTCTCATGCATGTAGCAATTACTAATTATTTCTACTACCTCGTCTGAACCCCAATAACTGATAAAACTAGTGGCTCAGGCCGTCTTGGTTTTCCTCCTTTTCTAACCAGTAATTCCCTACCATGGAGTGTTTCCCTATCTAGAAATCTTGCTTTGGGTATCCCCACTCATACTCAGGAAAGCTTTAAAGTCTTTCAATAAGCCTTTCCCCATATAGTCTTTCTTTTTTTATAAGACTATTGAAAAAGGGTGGGTATTTGGCATTCCAGAAATTTGTCTCCTACTTCCATTCTGGATACTTGGTTCCTACACACTATCTTCTTTAAAAAGAGAATGAGAGATAGACAGACACACACACATCCACAGAGGGAGAAGGAGAGAGAGAAGAGGGGAGGGAAGGGGAGGGGAGGGGAAGAGAGGAGAGGAGAGGGAGGGGGAGGGGGGAGAAATTGAAATTCACTGATTCTGAGACCTTACTGTTGGAGTCAAAGGGAGAAAGATAAAATATAAAGTTCAAGAGTAAAAATTACATCTCCAGTTCTTTTCACAGGTAAAAGCTTAAGGCTTTGACAACCCCAATTTCATTGCATGGCGAGTACTAATACATAAAAAGGTGTATTAGGAGGGATGACCTTCAGTTAGGGGGAGGTTGGAGAAACAGAGATTTTAAAGTAAAATGTTCTAGTTGTTTCTATTGAAATAGGCTGTATAGGACATTAATACGGCATTGAGTCCATTCACAAGGTTGTGCATTCATCACCACTATTTCCAGAACTTTTTCATCACCCCAAAAGTAAACTCCATAGCCATTAAATAGCCCCTTCCCCAGCCCCTGGCAACCATCGATTTTCTTTCTGTGTTTTTGTATTTTGCCAATTCTGGACGTTTCATATAAATGGAATGATATGTTAGTGATCTTTTATATCTGGCTCCTTTTACTTAGCATGATGTTTTCAAGGTTCATCCAAATTATTTAGCAGATATCAGTATTTCATTCCCTTTTGTGGCTGAACAACATTCCATTGTGTGGCTATACCACACTTTGTGGCTCCATTCATAAGATGATAGACATTTGGGTTGTTTTCACCTTTTCTCTATTTGAAGTAGTGGTGCCATGAGCATTCACCTATAGGTTTTGTATTTAAACAGCTGTTTCTAATTTTTGTGGATATATACCTAAGAGTGAGATTGCTGGGCCATATGATAATTCTATGGTTAACTGTTTGAGCAACCACCAATCTCTCTCTACATAATTTTTCTTGCTCCATTTTTTCTTGTTGCTTTTGGTCAACCTCTTTTCATTCTCTCTTTCTCTTTCCTTTTCTCTCCCTTCTCTCTTCTATCATTTCCATTCCCCTCTTATCACATCCCTGACCCTTCTCATCTCTACTTGCCCTTTCCCTCTCTTGTCCTCTCCTCTCCTCTCTTTTTTGAAATTTAGAAAGCTTATAAAGGAAGCTTGGAGAAGAAGGAAACGATCATTGAACTAGTATTCATTGTTTCTGTTGAAGGGAGATAGTCTGCTCAGATGTGCTTCCATCTTACCGGCAAGAGGTTCAAGAATTTTGTCCCTTACTTTGAACGGGATATCTTGTTGTGGATATGCCACAAACCACTGGACATCTAAAACCTTTCATTGATGTGGATGTTCTCTGAATCTTTTTCGTTGTGTTTATCTCTTATTCTCTGGATATCCATGTGTCTTACCAAGGCCTCCAATGAACTACTTCTTGCTCATTTGGTCCAATTAACATGATATCAAACTATAGTGGCCCCAAAGTGTTGTTCTGCCGAATATCCAGGTGCATCATATTCCAGGATCTGGGAAGTTTAACAGAGCCTTGGGCAAGGCTGTAAATGTTTACTATTGTTTTGTTAGTTCCAGGTGAAGGCTAACTGTCTAGTCATTCTTTCTGATAAGGATGGAAAAGAGCATATTTTCCATATCTCAATGAGAACATACCATGTACCCAAGGCTGTATTAATTTGCTCTAACAAAAATACCATATCTGATGTCCTGAAATTTAGAGGTGCTAATCTCTCCCAGAACATCAACCAGTTGCATTCCCCTATCCCATAATGTCGAAACCCCTTTTCAATATGAAGATATTAGAATAGTCGTTGCCCAAATATCCCTGAAGATTGAGAGAATGATCAAAACAGAGGGATGAGTCATAACAGAGAAATTAGGATTTAACCAGTGATTATGACTACTGACTTGTTATTTTGATAGTTCTTTTTAGTTTCTAGTGCATTAAAAAAGCCAAAAGGAAATATTTGAAATTGTGAAACTGTAACCCATACTATACTTTGAAATTTGCTTTTATAACTACTTGTTAAACTGTACTTTGAAATTTATCACTTTTCTGTATATATATATTATACTCTACAATAAAAAAATGTTTAAAAAATTCCAATTCTGGCAGAGCAACTACAATTTGGGCTACTACTTATTTGAGTTTTCAATAATCTAATGTCATTCTCTAGGATCTGCAGGGCCTTTGTGGTGTCCAGTCTGGTGAATTAAATGAGCAAGGATGGGAACAACCACCCCTACACCATTTAGGTCTCTAAGGTGATAGTATTTTAATTTACCATATTGCCTGTGGGTTAGAGGGCAGTTTTAGTAATGCATGTTGTCTTATATGCCAAAGTCCTCTTCATAGTCTTCAAGCAAAGGAAGGGAAGCACTGGCTTTTTTTTAAACATTATTTTTCTTGCATGGGCAGGCACCAGGAATCGAACCCAGGTCTCTGGCATGGCAGGTGAGAACTCTGTCACCGAGCCACTGTGGCCTGCTCAGCACTGGCTTTTAACAAGGAGGAGTGGGCCGCTTATTTGGGCCTGGAGGGTTCCGAGGAATAGGGAGAACCAAGATTTTTAAGAGCATCAACCCAGATGTCTACAGCCCAAATCTTAGGGTCTGCTCCTAATCAGGACTCTGACCTCAGAATTCCAGACCTGCTAGGGTTGAGGCTTAAGCCTTCCCTGGAGAACTGTGATCCTTGTAATTAAGTCTGGGGCATGATATTTAGCAGAAAAACAAATTCCCAAACATCTTAATGTGAGTTTATTTAATTATATCATGTGTCTACCTAGTAGCATGATTCAGAATACAATGAGAGCACTGAAGTAAGGTTGAGGTAAGGGTGTACTTAAGGTAGGGATGTGGATAAAGAAAGAAGAGGCAATAGAGAGGACGGCTAGACAGAAAGTAAACTGAAGAAAAACTTTACTAACGACAATTTTGTTCAGTTGTAGTTGGACTCCATCTGCAGCTGTGTGCAAACGAGCTGGAGTGTCACAAAACTCAAGCTTTGATGGGTGAAGAAACACCAGTCTGCCCTGTGGGGGAGGAGGCTTTGTTTATTGAGCAATCTGGTAGCAAGGGCACCCATACTTTACTAGGATTCTTGGCTTGAAGGTGTGAGTGAGTTTGAAGTATAGTGAGTTCTCCCTGACCCTGATACCATCCTAAAAGTTCATTTACCTTGGGTTGCATAGTTTCTCATCTTCATAAATGAATAATTACTCTTGGAAAAGCAAGTCTGAACATTATTGTGGACAAGTATTTTGAAATACTTTCTTTGAAACTGCACATCAGAAAGGGAAAAAATTGCTTTAATTTCCCAGCTACTAAAACAAATATCATAAAATTGGTTGCTTAAACCAGGAATTTACTGGCTCTTGATGTCAGAGGCTAGAAAGCTTGCTTCCTCCTGGGGTCAGTATCTTTTTGCTGGCTGGCAATCTTTGGGGTTCCTTGGCTTTTCTGTCACATGACAATGTGCATGGCAGTGGCCTCTCCTTTCTGGGTTCTGTTGACTTCCAGCTTCTGGCTGCTCCCGTGGTTTCTCTCTCTGTGGCCTTCTCCATAAGACCTTCAATAATACTATGAAGATCCATCCTGATTCAGCTGGGCCACACCTCATCTGAAATCATCTCATCAAAAGATCCTACTTGAGATGATGGGTTTTCACCCACAGGAATGGATGAAGATTAAGAACACATTTTTCTGGGGTACATAGCTCCAATCACTACAATATCTAAAATGGTAAGTTTCTCACGAGATTACAGAAGGAACTTGGAGGACATCATGAGCTCCAAAACCAACAGGTAGGTGATCAAGTCGTCTGGTTGTCTGACACTTGAAAGGAGTATGTACAAGTAGCAGAAAGGAACTGGTTATCCCCTGTTCTTTTTGGTTCCAATCACAAGCATGATATACCTACTTAACCATTTATGGTGTTCATTCCTACTACTCAACTAATTCTTAGTCTTCTTCTGGTCCATAACGTAGCTCTGAAATTGTCTTAGTGTCCTCATTCTCATCCCTTTAAATATTTCTTCTTCACTGCCCCAGATAAATGTTTCTACACCACAAACTTGCCATATCACCTCACTTCCTTAAATCATTTAACTGGCTACATATCGCTCCCAGGATAAAACTCCTTGATGTGTCATATAAGAATCTCCATGTTTCAGCACTACCAATAACTAACACTTTTATTGGGCACATACCATGTACAAGTGGCATGCTAAATGCTTTATGAGCATCCTTTAATTTAATATTCATAATAACCTTAGAAATTGATTGCAATTACCAGTGCCATTCTACAGTGGGAGAACTGAGTCACAGAATCCTTAAACTCCTTGCCCAATGATACAAACCCAGGAATTGGCAGAGTTGGGATTTGAACTCAGATCTCCCTGATGCCAAAGCTCATAGCCCTACACCCATCCAGTGGCACACAATACTTCCTGTCTTTTCAGCTCCATTTCCTGATGGATCTACCACCACTTCACTCTCTAGCAACAATATACTGCCTTGTTTCCCCCATACTTTGTGCCTTATATCTTTGCTCACATTGTAATATAAATAACTTTTCCTCGCAGTTAGTCACCTTTGCCCTATTCTATTAGTTAGAAGCAGGTCATAGAAGCCAACACTTAAGGGGGAGGGATGACACAAAGGTGTGAATGTCAGGAGATGTGAATCATGGGGACCTCTTTTGAGTCTATCCACCATAGTATCTTATTACCTAGACTTAGGGCCACCATATTGCTCAAATTCCTAGAGTTGTGCATTATGACTTTCTTTATGTGATCAGTAAATATTTTCTGGCTTAAAGAACAGATTAAATAGTGTTAGACCAGCTTAGGAACGAATTGAACACAGGTGTAACATTATAGAAAGAATTTGAACATGGCTATCCAGAGTTTTATCTGTCTGGGTCTCAGTTTTCTTACTTGCAAAACAAGTGGTTTAAATCTGTTGATATCTAAGATCCCTTCCAGCTGTGAAATTCTGAGATCTAGAACTTCTGATTCTTTCCATCTTCATCTATTCGTAACTTCTCCATGGCCTAATAATAGCTATTGCATACCTAGCACTTACTGTGCACTAGGCAGTGCTCTAAATGATTTATATTTCTTTAATTCATTAAATTTATAGAAGAACTGTATGAATTAGGTCTTATTATTTTCAAAAGAGGCTACTGATCTTCAGATAGTTAAGTTGCATTAGCCTGGCCCCAGTGGGCATGCGCTAACCATTTTGTAGTACTGCCTCTCTAAAAGAGAGAGACAGAAGAGGGAGAGAAAGAGAGGAAATTCATTTAAAAGGTTTAGCTGGTTATATTTAGGATTTTCTTTTCTTTCAAGGTTCAAGTTTGGGGCTTAAGCACCATGAGCCTGGGAAAAGGAAAACCTGACTGCTATTGCAGTTCTTTCTCAGACTTCACATCTCCCCACAATATGAAAGGGGTATTGGTGACTCAAAGTTCATCACAGCCAGCAAAGAGTAGAGAAGGAAGAATACTGAGGGGCAATAGTGGGGCTTTAGAAGACTCAATGTGGACTCCCCTTCCTCTCTTTTCTCCCCCAGGAAGTGAATGGCAGGCACCATCTCCCTATGTCCATTCTTTCTCTGTTTGACTAGACAAAGCACCTTCCATGTTAGGAATTTCCAAGTAAAAAGGCAGGTTGGTAGGGGAAAATCTGATATGGGTGGTGGGAGGGAGTTGGGTGAGAAAGGCAATTAAACCAAACATACTCAACAATGACAGTTTTTATTCATTAAATTATCATCTCCCTGACAGAACAGGCTGTGCCAAAATAAATCCTTATTAAGCTTGAACTGGACTGACCTAGTCCTGACATTTGGCTCTGTAAGTCATTCTTTTGTTTCTCTACTAGGCATAATGTTATATCAAGGAGCAAGTTGCATTCTGAGTTTTTATTATTCTCCTATGAAGCAGTGGTTTCAGGTACAGTGAAAGATAAAGGGCTAAATCACACATTGTTATCTCTCAACTCCTTTTATCTAGAGCAAATAGAAAGTCAGAATCATGACAAGCTGCCTATTTTGTCCCACCCTTGGTGACTACATTTTCGTTTTCATGGAATGGAATCAACAAATGAATGGAAAGAAATAAAAATTTATGTCCTTTATGATCACCCTGGAGAGACTGAAAACTGCCATCCTCCTTGACCCAGCCTACAGACACAAAAGAGGATGTTTGGGATGATGCATTCAGGAAACACCCAAGGGCCAAGCTCTGGGGCTCTAGGGCCCTGCCTCCATTTACTGTGCCTGATGGATTAACTGTTGGAGCCGAAGTAATTTGCTGCAGTGTTTCTGAATATGCTTCCTGCTCTTCCTTCTCACGTCACAATAGCTTGCAGAGATTTAAATTTAATGGGGGAAAATAAAATAAGTGGAAAGTCCTTCTGTTTGGATGAATCCTTAAACAGTGTATTTGAGTCAAAGAAAGGTATATGTTTAATGCTGGCTGTTGTTTCCTGATTTCCAGGAAGTTGTAATGCTAAATAATTCAGAAATTCCAGCCTTGCATAACTGTTAAGTAATATAATGGTTAGGAGTGTGGACTCCCAAGCTAGATGGTCTGGGTTTAAATCTGGATTCTCCTACTCACTAACTGTGCAACCATGGACAAATCACTCAAATCCTCTGTGCTTCAGTTTTCTCAACTATTCAGTGGGAATAATAATTGTACCTACACCTACAGAGTTGTATGAAGATTAAATGAGTTAACATTTTTAAAGTACTTAGAAGAGTATACATGGTGCTGTAAAATAAATAAACTATTATTATTCACTGCCTGCTAGTTGTCATAATACAGATTTTCTCTTTCGATGTACACAACTATGCTGTAAAGGATTTATTGCTATTCCCCACATATTTGTATAAAAACTGAGCCTCAAAACAGGTTACATGACTTCCCAAAGGTCACACAAGTTGTATGTTTAGGACATACAGAATTGAATGTGCCTAATTCCAAAGTGAAAATTCCATCATACCCCAATTGCTTTCCATTTGTCACTTCATAGGACTTTGCTTTTCACTTTCTTGAAGAATGTGGATCTTGAACAAACTGCTCCTAATATCAGCCTTCCCAGCTCCCTTGGAGCAGTGGCTACAGGGCCTTCCCTCTGCTACATGTCTCAAGACAGGTAGTCCCTGGTTCTGTTACTTCTCATTTTAAGGTTATGCTTGTGGAAAGCTACAAGATCTGTGGAATTCATAGCAGGCACACGTAAATGAATTGAATCCATATCCTCTCATATTCCACAACAGCACTTGGGTAGTTGAAACTAGCCTGATTTTGCTCAGGGAAAACATTGTCCTTCCTCAAGCAGATTGTGTTTAATTATGGGCCCATCATAGCCATTTACAAATATTGCTAGCCCGCCAGGTATTTAGCAACCCTACTAATCCCAGTTGCTGCACCCCACCCTGAAGTTTCATTGTAGATTTATGAACACTTACTGATCTTAGAGAGCAGTAATTGGGACCCCTACCCTGGGCCCTGAATTTTAAAGAGCCCTTCTCTGGCTTCCTTCAGGCTGCAGCTCTCCCAGTGAGACAAGGATTCTGTGGGTACAAGAGAATATGCCTATCTCAAGTTCATACCTCTCTCCTAGTCTACGCTTTTTGTACCCAGGACCATGTAACTGCCTGCTTAAATGGTTTTGAATCATTTTAAGGACCCATGTGGGCCTTATCCCTGGGACCTTCCTCCTGAACACAGAGCACACTATGAGTTTCTGGGATAGTCAGGGGGCAGTTACTTTCAGAGATGAAGGAATGAGGACTCAGCTTGGATAAGTGGGCCAAAGTGCCCTCATCTGTGTAGACAAGAGTCCTTGAAGATGACAGTGTCTGTATTTCAGAACTTCACCTACTGTATGAGACCAAAAAAAGAGAGCTTTATTTTGTCCAAAACCTAAATTTTCTATAGTACACAATCTAACTCAACCTGTCTGGATAGTTCATTTAAATAACCCAAACACATGCAGCCCAGAATGGGAATGAGGGTTTCCAATTCTGTATAGTTTAATGTTATGCCCATATACATCCCAGAATATGGTGGAATGATAAATAAAAATTATTGGTAGAGTCCCTTGAAGGATTGAAGAAAAACTATGAAACTGCTAAACTTTACCACTTCGGAAACCCCTGATACTGTCTCAAACACTCGGGGCTCCCAAGTTTATAGGTCAAGCCCTTGATCTTGAGGCTTATTCTAATGAAACTTATTTCTGTAGCAGAGAAACTAAGCCTACCTATAGTTTTGCCTAAGAGTTACTTCCAGAAAACGTCTTTTGTTGCTCAGATGTGGCCTCTCTCTTTCTCTTAGCCCCACTCTACAAATAAAATCATTACCCTCTCCCCTACATAGGACATGATGCCCATGGGTGTGAGTCTCCCAGGCAACATGGGACATGACTCCCAGGGATGAGGCTGGCCCTGGAACTGTGGGATTGGCAATGCTTATATGATCAAAAGGGGAAAAGAAGTATAATAAAATAGGGTATCAGTGGCTGAGAGAGTTCAAATAGTGTTGAGAGGTTATTCTGGAGCCTATCTTATGCAAGCTTTACTCCTGTTCACCCTAAAGAGTACCAGAGTTCTATCTGAGATCCTACAAAAGTTGCACACACTAAGTGTACTTTCCAGAAACCCAAAACCTTCAGATGGTTCCTAGACCAGATAAGTCCTAAAACCCAGAGGCAGCAGCATCTCCAAGAACAGCAACCAGTTCTACCCCACATCCCATATTGTCGACACCCTTCTTCAACATGAAAAAAGTTAGAATGGGCATAACCCAAATATCCTTAAAGACTGGGGAAGGATCAAAGGAGAAGGAGGAGTTATAACAGAGAAGATAGGATTTAACAAATGAGTACGACTGCTGAATCATTATATTGCTATTTCTTTTAGTCTCTTGCACTGTAAAAGAGTCTTGGAGCAGCTAGAAGGAAAAGCATGAATTGTGGAACTGTAAACTATACCAAACTTTGAAATCTGTTCTATAACTACCTGTTAAAATGTACTTTGAAATTTATTGCATTTTGTATGTATGTGATATTTCACAATAAAAAAAAGAGTTTTGAGGTGGAGTTGAAATGGGAGTGAGAGAAAGAAACTGTGGGCAGGCTGAGGCTGAGTTCCAGTTTATTCTTTTGTTTAAGGCCTGGAAGACGTTAGGGGGAGGCGTGCTATGAGCAATATAGTAGCCCGTTGGTAGATAGTATGTGCTTCTCAAGCTTTAATATGCAAGTGAATTGCCTGTTGACCTTGTTAAACACAGGTTCTGAGTCAGGAGGTCTGGGGTAGGGCCTATAATTCTGCATTTCTAACAACTTCCCAGATAATGCTGTTACTACATGTCTGTGGTCCACACTTTGAGAAGCAAGGGTATAATGGACGTATGAGGGGCTTTGGAATTAGACAAACCTGCATTTTAAGACCAGGCCCACCTATTTAATAGCTGTGCATACTTGGGCAAGTTAAGCTAATCTTTCTGGACCCCGGCTTCCTCATCTGGAGAACAGACACAGTGAAAGAAACTTCAAAGTTTTGTGAAAATTAGATGAGATGATAAATGCAAAATAACCAGAATGTGGCCTGACACACAGACACGTCAAGATAGTTGAGGTCCTTTTTGCATAATAGCCTTCTTGAATCACTGACTACACATTCTAACCAACAGCACCACAATTTCTCCCTCGAGTTCTTTAAAATCCTCAAAAGATATTGCCTGGTCCCATTCTCTATTACTGATCTACACTAGCTATGTTTGTAAATTATGATTAGAATATTTTGTGCACTTAACATATTCTAATCTGGCACATCTATGTGACCTGACTTAAAGTCTAAAATATGGGAGAAATGAGAAGAAAAGCAGCAAAGGGAAAAGTAAAAGATAATTCAGAGCTGTCTTAGATTATGCTTCCAAAGCTGGCTGCAGCATTATCTCCCAGCTGGCATGTTCGTTTGCACTGTGATCTTGCCATTTCTCCTATTGAGAGGCAAATTTGGACTGGCCACATGATCTGTATTGGCTTGTTTTGAATATGGCAGATGTAATGCTGTACGACTTCCAGGGCTGAATCTTCAGAGCGCTTCAGTTTTTGCCTTCCTGTTTGGAATGCTTCTTCTTGGAACCCAGCCACCATGCTGTGATGGAAGCTCAAGAAGCCCGTAGAGAGGCCCACATGGAGAATAAGCAAGTTTCCCAACCAATAGACTCACCTGTACTCTGAGCCACTAGCCACAGCAATTACTGGCCATGTGGGTGAAGCCATTTTGGATGTTCTGGTCATCCCAGAGACCTAGCCCACACTACAGAAAACCAAAGAGCTACCTAATGAATCCACACATCATGAGAAATAATAAATTGATATTGTTTGAAGCCATGAAGTTTTAGGGTGGCTTGTTATATATAACAGGAGGCAGCTGACACCAGAATCTTTGGTATGATGATGTGTCCATGTATACTGTTTACCTGTAGAGCATCTTCAAATGATAAAGACACAGGAAAAAGGAAACATGTCCTATTACCTTGTGAAGGACATAAGAGGAGATCCTCTTAGAAAAATTAAGGGTAGTTCTGAATTAGTAGTGCACAGACCTTTTTCTCATATCTGTAGAAATAACATTTTTTACTACTCTATTTTTTAACATTTTAAACAATCATATATGCCTCATGTTCAGTGTGAAGAATATATATCCAGTTCCTAATTGTGGTATGAATAGTTGACCATTATAAAAAGCGTGCTGCTGATAGAGGTGGAAATGACTGACTTAATTCTGCGACTTTCATATAGAGAGACAGAGACTTGTTGGGAGAAAATATGTCTTTTTCTCCACGACTATGAATGTTGTAATTGATGTTCCTTATTTTTGCCCCAAAATGTTATTTCCTGTTCTGTTTCTGGCATGGACAGTCATATGAGGCCTAGCAAAGAAACATACATATAAGAACCCTATTATGAATAGCATGCGTGAAGTGCAATTCTTCTTTTACTTATTCAAACATTATTGTCTCCCACTCAGTGCCAGGCACTGCCTTCAAATGCCAAACAGATTCTTCTCTTTCAGGGCTTAAGTGCTTTATTGGTGTGAAAACCTCAAAAGTCTAATATATGGTAGTAAGACTGGATATTTCTTTTCTTGGTTCATCATTAGGGAAGGCTCAGCCTGTAGTGCCACTGTCTGGAATATACAATTATGAAAATGTCATCCAACATCTTGCTCAATTAAAGTAAAAACATCTACATTATGTCTAAGTAGAAAGACTCACTGGACCTTGTGACTGCCCAGATGAGCTACCGTTTCCTTAGCAATGGCATCTATCTGCCAAAAGCTAATTCTCCATCCAGCAATTGAGATGAATAAAAGGAAATGAATACAGTATTTGGCATACTTTTCCTAAATGGAAACTTTGCCTTGTAAAGCATAGTGCTAATCATCAATTATTGTTCAGTTCATTGTTTCAGGGTAGGGATGGGATTTGATCAGATGTGGCCAAGATTTTCGATTGCTGTTAAAGAATTCTAAATAACCGAGAATTTATTTTCAAGGCAAAGGAGCAAATTCTCAGTTCATTCTGCAAGATTCATTGTTGCAAATAAATAATTAGAAAACTGTCTGGAAAGTAAAAAATCCATAATGAAAAGGCATTTAAATACTGACCTATTCAATGCAAACTCCGGATCCCACTATTTCTTCACTCCACCTATTTCTATGACCCACTTCTTTTTTCTCTAAAGGACATTTTTTCCCCCCGAACAACAATGCTCAAAGAATAGATAATGTGAGCCTGTGATGCAGGCCATTGCATCCCCTTTCATTTAAACTAGTATTCATTATTTTCTTCCTGAACTTATTCAAGAGCCCATTGTTCATTATTCTTTCATCATTCTGTGATTAGAACTATTTGTATGTGTCCATTTCACATTCACTAAATAATGAAATAATCATCTGTGCATCTACCCAGCATTTTACACTTATTTTTCACAGTCTAATTCAGTCTATAAGATCATTTTATCATTCACTAACACTGGAGGTATCTCTGAGGCATCTGGTCAATGGGAACTGTTCATTTATTTGTTCAACAAGTACTTACTGAGCAGCCACTATATACGAGGCACTACTCTAGGCACTGAAAAAACAGACGAAAAAGTTTCTGTCCTAGGGGAACTTACATATTAGAGAAGGGAAAAAGACAATGAACACATAAAGAAGTAAAATAGGTGGTATGTAATAGGGTAAAAAGTGCTATGGATAAAGATAAATCAGTGAAGGAGGAAAATGAATGCAGGGCAGAGACGTGCAATTTTTAGAATTATTGAGGAATGCCTCACTGGTAAGGTAGAATGGAGTGAGAGAGAGGAAGAACAGAAGGAGAAGAGGTAAAGAGATAGTGGGATCAGAGAATTATTTAGGGTCTCATAGTCTACTGTAAATACTTTGCCTTTTATGATGAGTGAGATGGGAAACCATTGGATGATTAAAGCCGAGGACTAATTTAACATTTTAACAAAATCCCTCTGTTTGCTGTGTTGAGAATTGACTACAGAAGAGCAAGTTCAGAAACAGGGAGAATAATTTTAGGAGGCTACTGCAATAATCTAGGTGAGAGAGGATGGTGATTTGGAACAGGTAGTAGCAGTGGGTGAAGTGAGAAGTGATGGGATTCTGTATATATTTTGTGAGTAGAATCTGTGAGATTTGCCAAAAGAATGGATGGAGGATGTGAAAGAGGAGTAAAAGATGACTCCAAGATGTTGACCTGAGCAACCAGAAATATAAGATTGCCATTTTCTAAAATGGAGACGACTGATGGAGGAGCTAGCTTTTGTGAAGAGATGACATTCTTTGGGGGCATATTAAGTTTGGAGGTAACTCTTAGATTCTCAAAAAGAGATTTCTAGGAGGCAGTTGGGCACATTTGTATGGAGAATAGGGGAGAAGTCTGGCCTGGGGATATAAATGATGGAGTGATAACTGCACAGATAGTATTTAAGCCATGTGAGCAGATGAGATCATCACAGGGGTAAAGAGAGATGGAGAAGAGGCCCAAGGCCCTGGGCATGCCAATGTTTAGAAGTAAGGGAAAACTAGAAGCCAGCAAGGAGCCCTGAAAGTGGAGCTAGTTGCAAACATTTGAATGATGCCACCTGTGAATGTACACAAGTGTTCGTGATTAGATGATTACTCTCTATTGGTAAATCAAAATGATGCTCTAATAAAGACCTTAGAAACATCATGCTGAGTGAAATAATCCAGATGAAAAAGGACAAATATGGTATGATCTTACTGACATGAAATAATTAGAATAAACAAACTCACAGAATCAGAAACTAGCATAAAACACGGTACGGATAGGGAATGGGAAGTTAAGGCCTAATATGTACAGGGTTTGTATTTGGAATGTTGGAAATGTTTTGGTTATGGGTGGTGGTGATGGTAGCAAAACATCACGAACAAAATTTACAGCACTGAAATATATATCTAGATGTGGTTACAAGGGGAAATGTTAGGTTGTATATGTAGTCCTAGAATGCAAAATGCTTAAAAACCCATGGAACTGCAGGTGCTGTGCTTTGAAATTTTTTGGGGTTTTTTTTGTATATATGTTATTTTTCACAAAAAAAGAAAGAAAAACAATCTATTGTGATGATAAAAAAATAAGCCTTCTAGCCTCCTATATTCTGGAGCAGCTAGAAGAAAAAATGTATAAGGATGTTATGGTAGCCCATGACAAACTCTGGGATCTTCTCTTATAACTACTTGTTGAACAGTGTTTTGAACACTAACAAAAGAAATCCATGGAACTGCATAATGCAAACAGTGCATAAATTAAACCATGAGCTGTAGTAAATAGTGAAATTATAAAAATGTGCTTTCTTCAATGGTAACAAATGTACCAATACCACTGCAAGGGTGTTAAAAATCGGGGGTATATGGGAATCCTATATTTTGTGCCTGATTTTTTATATAAATCCACAACTTCTCTAATTAAAAAAGATCTTCTAATGGAAGGAAAAGGATAGAAAGGTAGCAAGATGGTTCTTTGTAGTTAAAACCCTAGAATTCTAGAAAGTTTGAATCCGAAGGAACTTAGAGATCATTTAGTCCAATTCCTTCAATGTATAGATGGGAAAAACTGAGGTAAACGTCGCATAGCTGGGAGATACAGAGCTGGAATCCAAGTTGAGGTCTCCTGGAATCTGGTATGTGTTCTTCAGTGCACATCTAGTCCCCAGAGAGCGCCAAGGGTGAGAATGTTCAAATAGATGCAAACTTTGAGGAGGCAGCAAATAAAGATTTCCTTCCAGGGTTAAGGGTTGAGGTAAATAAAGGGATTATTATGACAACAGGAAGAAAAATTACCAGGTGATGCTTTCCTTTTCTTTTCATTCATTGAAAAGACATATGCCTTACTCTCCGGATATGACATATCATTATGTAAAGTCAAGCTTGGTCATTACTTAGAAAAGGTCAGAGCTGGGATTTTTTTAAAATGTGATTTTGTTGGGTTATAGTGTATATTCACATACCATATAATTATCCAAATTGTACAATCAGTGGCTTACAGTATCATCACATAGCTGTGCATTCATTACCACAATGGTCATCACACACACAAAAAATAAAAATAAGAATAAAAGTGAAAAAGAACACTCCAAAGCATCCCATAACCCCCTTCCCCATATTCTTTCTTTATTTTTTTTGTCTTTTTTTTCTTACTCACCTATCCATACACTGGATAAAGGGAGTGTCAGTCACAAGGTTTCACACATTCACACTTTAACAGCTCTATAGTTATTCAATCATCTTCAAGAATCAAGGATATTGGATTACAGTTCCACAGTTTTAAGATTTTCCTCTAGCAACTCCAATACACCAAAAATTGAAAGGGGGTATCTATACACTGCATAAGAATGGCCTCCAGAATGATCTCTTGGCTCTATTTGAAATCTCTCAGCCACTGAAACTTGATTTTGTCTCATTTCTCTCTTCCCCCTTTTGGTCATGAAGACTTTCTCATTCCCACGATGCCAGGGCCAGGCTGTTCCCCTGGAGTCATGTCCCACATAGAAGGGAGGGCAATGAGTTCACTTATTGAATTGGCTTAGAGGGAGAGAGAGGTCACATCTCAGCAACAAAAGATGTTCTCTGGGGGTGACTCTTAGGCATAGTCATAAGTAGGCTCAGTTTCTCCTTTGAAAGAATAAGATTCATAAGGGCAAGACCCAAGATCAAGGCCTTGGCCTATTAAATTGCTTTTCCCCACTGTTTGCGAGAATATCAGGAATTCTCCAGGTAGGGAAGTTAAATATTTCCTCCTTTCCCCCCAGTCCTGCAAGGGGACTTTGCAAATACTTTTTTTATTCTCTGCCCAAATTACTCCAGGATATATAGGGGCATCCTACCAACCTATACAAACCAGCAAGATCTCACTCCCTATTCAAGAGTCCATGTAATTAAGGTGTTAGAATAAGCTGACCATACAAGTTCACTTAGTGTGCTACAGAAAATATAAATTTTGCGCCAAAAATCTCTTCCTTTCGTCTCACTCAGAAGTTGAAGTTTTAAAACACAGTTCATATCACCCTTTACCTTTAGTCTGCTTTACCTTAATTCTACCCACATCAGCTTCATTCATATCTCTAATTGAAGTCTGATCATTTTTTCAGCTTTTTACACAGCTGCTGTATAGGGTAATGCTGACTTTCATAGCTGCAGACCTCTAGGTCTGAGTCGCAGGTGTCATACAGATACCCGAAGATCCAGGGAAAGACCAGGTTTTATACACAAAGAGCTCAGCATCTGAGTTTAGAAATAATAGTTCAAACTCTGGAATACATATGACTGTTTTAAGAGTTTACAATCTAGGAACGTTTATAATTGGCCCCAACCTGATAACCCATGCTCTCGACTTCAAGTAGAGTTTGCACATTACCTTATTAGTGAGGTGTTGTAATATTTGTATTTTCGTTTCTGGCTTATTTCATTCAACATACTGTCCTCAAGCTTCATTCACTTAGTTGAATGCCTCACAACTTCATTCCTTCCTGCAGTTGCTCAATAATCTATAGTACAAATACACCACAGTTACCCACTCAGATTCTGCATTTTGATGCTGCATTTAGCTACTATTTCCCTTAGAAACTTTGTAATCACTAATTCATCAAGATCTTTGTGATGCTCATTGTTTTCTAGGTAAAAAAAAAAAAAAAGGCTATCAGGACGGTGTGACGGTGGCTCAGTGGCAGAATTCTCCCCTGCCATGCTGGAGACCCAGGTTCGATTCCCCATGCCTGCCCATGCAAAAAAAAAAAAAAAAGTCATCATTTACTAAGACATTGCCCATGAATGACACTGTCAATTTGTGCTTTTTGTTTGTTTGCTTGCTTTTGACATTTGTTGAGGGAGATGTTTCAGGCTATGTATCTGCTTCCAAGAGAATGAATTTCTCTTGGCAAGTCCAAGCAAGTGTCTTATGTAACATACAGTAGAGTAACCAGGACAGCACTCTCACTGTCCCTGCTCTCCTTTGGAGTAACACATGATTCCAGAATAGGAAAAGCGCTTTAATGTTCAGAAAAAAGACTTATGGCTTACGTAGCACTTAGAGATCCAGAGCTGACCGAGATCACAAATGGCTGGGACTCTCGTGATTTTGCTTTCTCACCACAAAATGCTGACATAGGTCAGGAGTAGGCCTGAATAATTGTGAGACAGACCACTCTGAAGTAGCCAAATTTCCCCTTTTGCTTTCATCAGATGAAGCTGGCCTTCTCTGCTTCCTCCCTATCTCCCAGAGAAGGGGATGCATCAGCTTGGATTCTCCAGGGAATTATTTCTGTGAAATCTTTGTCAGAATTAACACGGCGTTGAGCCTCTCGTGGCAGAGATAATATCAATCGTGACAGACGCTGGATTAGACCAGGTGAGGGCAGCAAAGGGCTGACCATGGAGCATGATTTGTGTCCAGCATTAACTACTCAGTCCAGAAGAGAGCTTGATCCAAGTACTTTACTACATAGGCCAAGACGGCAAGCATTGGGCGACAGTTGGGGGCTATGGGTGATGTTCAAGAGAGAAATCAGGGCAATTCAGGAGCTCAAACAGGGAAAGAAACAATAACTGCATGGCAGCCAAACTAAGAACAGGAGAGAACTTTCCAGCTCTTATTTTGAGGCAGGTACTTGTGATAATGATTACTGTTTATGTAATAATAAATACCATTTTAAAATCTGTCGCTATCTGTTGCATACTGTATTACAAAAGTGTGTATGTATAGGTTGTGTGTGTGTGTGTGTGTGTGTGTGTGTGTGTGTTTGTGTATAATTAAAGCCATGAGAGTAAATGGGTTAGGGTAGATAGGAGAACTTCAATGCTGGAACCCTGTGCATGCTGATGTTGAGAATTAAGAGAGAAACAGAGGAACTAGCAAGGAGGCCTAAAAAGGAACAACTAGTGACAAGAATATAAATTATGGCTTATAAACACATGTAAAATATGCATTATATCAAGGAGTATAAATTATATAATACTACATTATATATTATATGTATATAACATGTAATATATGTAACACATGCTTTCGTATTATATATAATTTCTAACCTAAAAATGTCCACAAGTAGGTATTATTATCCATATTATGTAGCTGAGGAAATGGAAACTCAGGGAAGTTAAGTCATTTCCCCAAGATCTCACAGTAAACAGTTAAACAGATTCAAACTCACAACTCTCTGAGTCTAAGCCAACGCTCTTTCTACAATGTCGTATTGCCTCTTACAAAGTGTATTCTTAAAAGATGTAGGAAAACCCAGTGAAGTGGGTATTAATATGTTCACATTTTACAAATCAAGATTAAAAAGGCCTGATCCATAATATAGAAATAATAATACCCAATCTCATCATTCAATTAGCATTTACTGTGCTTTTTTGTTCGAGCTACTATATAGGCATTTAGGCAGATAAGGAGAAAATGTATATTAAATTACTGAAGATAGGAAGGTGTTCCTTTCCTTAGATGGATGGGTTTATTTTTGGACTCTCAATTCTATCCCCTCAGTCTAAATGTCTAGTGCTATGCCAGTACCACTCTCTTGTGCTTACTGTAACTTCATGGCATATTTTGAAATCAGGAAGTATAATTTCTCCAACTTTGTTCTTCTTTTGCCATACTGTGTTGACTTTGGGGAACACCTGTAATTCCAAATGAATTCGAGGATTCACTCATCCATTTTCGCAAAAAGAGCACGGAAATTTTAATAAGGATTGTGGTGAAACTGTAGATCGATTCAGGTAGCACTGGCATCTGAACAATATTAAATCTTCCAATCCACGAACACAGGATGTCTTTCCACAGATTTAGGTCTTCTTTAGTCTCTTTGAATACTGTTTTTGGTGGTTTTTTTTTTTTCATTTTTTATTGTGAAATATAACATTAATACAAAAAAAGCAATAAATTTTGAAGTACATTATAACAAGTTATAGAACAGATTTCAGAGTTTTCTGTGGGTCACAGTTCCACAATTTGAGGTTTTTCTTTCTAGTGGCCTCAAAACACTGGAGACTAAAGGAAATATCACTACAATGATTTAGCAGTCATACTCATTTGTTAAATCCTATCTTCTCTGTTAAAACTCCTCCTTCTTCTTTGATCCTTCTCCCACTCTTTAGGGTTATTTGAACTATGCCCATTCTAACTTTTTCACGTTGGAAAGTGCTGTCTATAATATGGAATAGGGGGATGGAACTAGTTGATGCTCTTGGAGGGAATGGCCTCTCTGGGTTTCAGGACTTATTTGGCCTAGGAATCTATCTAGAGGCTGTATGTTTCTTAAAAGTAATCTTATTGTGTGAAACTTTTGTGGAATGTCAGATACAGCCCTAAGTGTTCTTTAGGATTGACAGGAATGGTTTTGGTTGGGGGTTGGCAAACTGTGGTAATTAGCAATACCTAGCTGAAGCTTGTGTAAGAGTATCTTCCAGAATAACCTCTTGACTCTGTTTTTCTTCTTAGACATGGATATCTTTTTTTATAGCTTTTTTAATTGTATAATATTACATATATACAAAGAAAAGAAAGAGCAATAATTTTCAAAGCACTCTTCTACAAGTAGTTCCAGGACAGATCTCAGTGTTTTTCATGGGCTACCACACCATCCTCTCAGATTTTTCCTGCTTCAGAATATGGAGTGCTGGAAGGAATAAATATATTTTTTTATCATCACAATAGACTTTTTTTTTCTTTTTTGTGAAAAATAACATGTATGCAAAAAAGCAATAAATTTCAAAGCACAGCACAACAATTTGCTGTAGAACAGAGTTCAGAGTTTGGTATGGGTTACAATTCCACAATTTTAGGTTTTTACTTCTAGCTGCTCTAAGATACTGGAGATTAAAAGAATATCAATTTCATGATTCAGCAATCATATTCGTTTGTTAAACTCTACATTTTCTGTATAGCCCCACCATCAGCTTTGATCTTTCTCCCACTCTTTAGGGGTATTTGGGCTATGGCCATTCTAACTTTTTCATGTTAGAAAGGGCTACCAGTATTATGGGATAGGGAGATGGAACTATCTGATGTTCTAGAGAGGCTGGGCCCTCTAGGTTTCAGGACTTATCTGGTCCAGGGACCCTGGACGTTGTAGGTTTCTGGAAAGTTACCCCAGTGCATGGAGCCTTTGTAGAATCCCATATATTGCCTGAGGTGTTCTTTAGGATTGGCTGGAATCATTTCGGTTGGGGTTTGGCAGGTTATAATAGGTAGCAATGTCTAACTGAGCTTGTATAAGAGTGACCTCCAGAGTAGCCACTCGACTCTATTTGAACTCTCTCTGCCACTGAAACCTTATCTGTTACACTTCTTTTCCCCCTTTTAGTGAGGATGGTTTTGTTAATCCCATGGTGTCAGGGCAAGACTCATCTCTGGGAGTCATCTCCCACACTGCCAGGAAGACTTTCATCCCTGGATGTCATGTCCCACGTAGTGGGGAGGGTAATGATTTCACTTGCCAAGTTGAGCTTAGAGAGAGTGAGGCCACATCTGAGCAACAAAAGAGGTCCTCCAGAAGTAACTCATGGATATACCTGTAGGTAAGCTAAGCTTCTCTGCTACCTACATAAGCTTCACAAGAGTAAGCCTCAAGATTAGGGACATGGCCTATTGATTTGGTTGTCCCTAAAGTTTGACACAGTATCAGGGGATTCCCTCATGTAAAGTTTAATAGTTTCATATGTTTTCTCCTATCCCTCAAGGGACTTTGTCAAAACTTTTTTATTATCTGCTTAACATATTCTGGGATGTATCCAGGCATTACATTAAGCTATACAGGATTAAAGGCCCTCATTTTTATTTTAGACTCCCTGTGTTTCAATTGTTCAAATGAGTTATCCAGATAAATTGAGTTAGATTATATGCTACAGAAAATTTAGGTTCTGGACAAAAGAAACCTTTCTTCCTTTGGTCTCAGAGAGTAGGTATGGTTCTACAATATAGATGATGTCTTTCTTACCCTTATGTTCTGAATGACTAACACCAACTGTTTGGCTTTGTACTTATCTCTAAATATCAGGTTATATATATAAAACAGCCTCTCAAAATCCAGAAATAATAATCACCACTCTGGACTAAATGTGTCTGCTATAAGAGCTTACAAGCTAGGCCCCTGTTTTCTCATAAGCATTTTCTAAAGGAGACCATACAATAATTTTTCTTTCATTTCTGCTTATTTTGCCTCGCCAGATGTCCCACAGGTTCATTCACATCATTGCATGACTCACAACATCGTTCCTTTTTGTAGCAGCACAATATTAGAGCATATGTATACATCATTTGCCAATTTACTTCTCAGTCAGTTATTCTTTAGCCACCTGCATTCATTAGGCATCATGTATAGTGCCCAAAGTCCACAGTCCATCAACACTCTCAATTTTAGATAATGCCATTGTTCCCAAGAGAAAGATAACCAATAAACACACCCTTACCAATTAGGAAATCTAAACCTCCCTTTAACTCTTGTCCCCCCCCCCCCCATTATTTACCTCTGCTGTTGCTGTGGTAGTGCTGATGGTTTCCTGTTAAACATAGCCCATAGCATGCAATAGCAGTTTCCCCCTGTAACCCTGGACTTAAATACTCCTTGTACATGAATTATACCTTTGAAGTAGCTCTTGTAAGAACTTATTTATATTTCTAGTGTTAATCAGTGGTACATATAGGTCTATACATCCCTTTTCAATCTTGTTCACCTTCAATATGTGGATACCTTATTTTGTTACATTTGTTTTCTCCCTTTTTGTCAGGAAGGTGTTGTGGATCCCATAGCACCAGGGCCAGACTCATTCCTGGGAGGCATGTCCCACATTGCCAGGGAGACTTTCATCCCTTAATGTCATAACCCATGTAGGGGAGAGGGTAATGATTTTACTTGCAAAGTTGGGCTTAGAGAGAGGTTGGCCACTCTAAGCAACAAAAGAGGTCCTCTGGAAATAACACTTAGGCATAAATATAGGTAGGCTTAGCTTCTCCATGGCAGAAATAAGCTTCACAGGGGCAAGCCTCAAAATCAAGGGCTTGGCTTAGTGACTTGGGAGTCCTTACTATTTGAGACAGTATCAGGGGTTTCCATGGTTGTAAAGCTTAAAGTATTTTTTCTCCTATCCTTCAAAGGACTGCCAATATTTTTAAATCATCTGCTCAACATACTCTTGGATTTATCTGGGCATTACATTACTCTCTGTAGAATTACAAGCCCTCATTCCCGTTCTGGACTCCATGAATTTGAGTTGTTTAAATGAGCTATTCGCACAGGTTGAGTTAGATTAGGTGCTACAGAAAATTTAAGTTTTAGACAAAATAAACCTCTTTTCCTTTGGTCTCATACAGTTGGTGAAGTTCTAAAATACAGTCATTCTTACCCCAGTATTCTAATTGACCTTAGTCCCAACCCAATCGTCTTCATTATCTCAAATTGAAGCTTGATCTCTTTTTCCGTTTCTTTAACAGTTGTTGTACATAGCAAAGCTGACTTTCAGAGCTGCAGAACTCCAACTGAGTCTTAGGGGTCACACAGATAGCCAAAGTTCCAGAGAGATACCAGTTTATACATACATAGCACAGTATCTCAAAATCTAGAAATAACATTTACAACTCTGGACTAAATGTGACTGCTATAAGAACTTGAAATCTAGGCCCCAATTTTCTTACAAGTATTTTCTAAAAGAGACCATATATTATTTATTATTTTGTTCAAACTTATTTTGCACCACATAATGTCCCCAAGGTTCATTTACCTTATTGTATGCCTCATGATTTTGTTCCTTTCTGTAGCTATGCAACATTCCCGCATGGGTATACAACACAGTTTACCATTCTACTTCTCAGTCAAAGTATCCTTCAGTCACCTCCATCCATTGGGCATCATTTATAATGTCCAAAGACAACAATCCATGACTCACAATTTCTTCACTTAGTTGTACAACCGTCAACACTCTCAATTTTCATTGCTCCAAAGAAAAAAAAATAACCGACAAACACACCCTGACCAGATAGAAAATCCAAACCACCCCTTAATTCTTGTCCTTCCCCTCCAATTATTTACACTGATATCTTCCTGTTACGTACAGACCATAGCACACAAAGTACTCTCCCCCTGATACCCCTCAATTATTGACTCTTTGTACAGGATTCATACCTTTGAAGTAGTTTATGCCAGAACTTATTTATATTTTTAGTGTTAATTGGTGGGATACATGGCTCTATACAAACCCTTTCAATCATGTTCACCTTCAATATGGCAATAGACCCCCCTAATGAACTGCCTTCTCATCTATCCATTTTCATACTTTAAAGTACAACCTCATTAGCTAACCATTCACCCATGTTTAGCTTCTTTGTATTGCTAGGCCCCTATATTGTACCTTATAAGCCTCTGTGTTTACATTTACCAAGGTCATAAGATCAAAATCATACAGTATAAATAATTTTGTGTTTGGCTTATTTCACTCAGTATTATATCCTCAAGGTTCATCCATGTTGTCATATACTTCAGGACCATATTTCTTCTTACTGCGGCCTAATATTCCATCATATGTTTATACCACTTTTTGTCCACTCGTCTGTTGATGGGCACATGGATTGTTTCCATTTTTTGGTAATTGTGAAGAATGTTGCTATAAACATCGGTGTTCAAATGTCTTTGTGTCACTACTTTCAGCTCTTCTGGGTATATACTGAGTAGTGGTATTGTCAGGTTGTAGGGCAACTCAATATTTAGCTATCGATATTTCACAGCTGCAGCATCATACATTCTCACCGGCAGTGCATAAGTGTCCCAATTTCTCCACATGCTTTCCAGCATTTATAGTTTCCTGTTTGTTTAATAGCAGCCATTCTTATAGGTGTAAGGTGGTATCTCATTGCAGTACTGATGTGCATTTCCCTTACAGGTAATGAAAATGAGCATCTCTTCATGTGCTTTTGAGCCTTCTGTATTTGCCCTTCAGAAAAATGTCTATTCATATCTTTAGTCCATTTTATAATTGGCTTGTTCTTTTGATATTGTTATATGATTTCTTTATACATACAGGGTATCAAACCTTTATCCAATATGTGATTTCTAAATATTTCATCTCATTGAGTTGGCTGTTTCTTCACAATTTTGACAACGTCCTTTGAGGCAAAGAAGCTTTGATTTTGAGGACTTCCCATTTACTTTTTCTTTCATTGCTTGTGCTTTTGGTTTAAAGTTTAGGAAGCTTCCTCTTATTACTAGGTCTTGAAGATGTTTCCCTACATTTTTTTCTAGGAGTTTTATGGTACAGGCTCTTATATTTAGGTCTTTGATCCACTTTGAGTTAATTTTTGTATAGGGTGTAAGGTAAGGATTTTCTTTCATTCTTTTAGCTATTGATATCCAGTTCTCCCCTGCCCATTTATTGAAAAGACAATTCAGTCCCAGTTCAGTGGATTTGGGGACCTTGTCAAAGATCAATTGACTGTTGACTTGGTGGTCTATTTTTGTGATCTTGATCGAATTCCATCAGTCAACGCTTTTACCTTTGTGCAAGTACCATGATGTTTTGACACTGTGGCTTTGAATAAGTTTTAAAAACAGGAAGTGTTAATCCTCCCACTTTGTTCTTCATTTTTAGGATATTTTTAGCTATTCAAGGTTTCTTTCCTTCCAAATGACTTTGATAACTAGCTTTTCTAATATTCATAGTAGATAGTAGGAATTTTGATTAGTATTGTTTTGAATCTGTAGATCAATTTAGGTAGAATTGACATGTTAACTACATTTAACCATCCTACCCATGAGTAGGGAATGTTTCTCTACTAATTTAGATCTCTGGCTTCTTTCAGTAAGGTTTTGTACTTTTCTGTGTACCAATCCTTTAGATACCTAGTTAAGTTTCTTCCTAGATGCTTGATTTTTTTTCTTTATAAAATATGTGTAACACTTCACAAATGTGCATGTCACCCTTGCCCAGGTGCCGTGCTAATCTTCTCTGCATTATTCCAATTTTAGCATGTGTGCTGCCAAAGTGAGAACGATGCTTGATTCTTTTTGTTGCTATTTTCAATGGAACTTTCCTTAATCATCTCCTCAGTTAGGTCACTGGTTGAGTATAGAAACGCTACTGATTTGTGCACAGGATTCGTGTATCCTGCCACTTATTCTGAATTTGTTTATTAGATCAAGAAGCTTTGACATAGATTTCTCAGGATTTTCAATGTATGATATCATGTCATTTGCAAATAATGAAAGTTTTACTTCCCCCATTCTGATTTGGTTGCCTTTTATTTCTTTTTTCCTGCCTGATTGCTCTAGCTAGAACTTCCAGCACAATGTTGAATAATAATGGTAACTGAGGGCATCCTGACCTCATTCCTGATCTTAGGGAGAAGGTTTTCAGTCACTCACCATTGAGTACAATGCTGGCTAGGATTTGTATATATATCTCCTTTATCATATTGAAGAAATTTCCTTCCATTTCTACTTTAAAAAAAAATTTTTATGTTCATCATCACGATCATTTCTTAGAACATTTGCATCGATTCAGAAAACAGAAAAAATTCATACATACAATACCTCTTACCCCTCGCTTTCATTGATCACTAGCATTTCAATCTACTAAATTTATTTTAACATTTGTTCCCCGTATTATTTCTTTATTTTTAATCCATACGTTTTACTCTTCTGTCAAAAAGGCAGATAAAAGGAGCATCAGACACAAGGTTTTCACAATCACATAGTCACATTGAGAAAGCTGTATCATTATACAATCATCTTCAAGAAACATGGCTACTGGAACACAGCTCCACATTTTCAGGCAGTTCCCTCCAGCCTCTCTGTTACACCTTAACTAAAAAGGGATACCTATATAATTTGTAAGAATAACCTCCAGAATAAACTTTCAACTCTGTTTAGAATCTCTCAGTCATTGACACTTTATTTTGTCTCATTTCTCTCTTACTGCTTTTGGTTGAGAAGGTTTTCTCAATCCCTTGATGCTGAGTCCCAGTTCATTCTAGGATTTCTGTCCCACATTGCCAGGAAGGTCCATACCCCTGGGAGTCATGTCCCATGGAGAGATGGGGAAGGCAATGAGTTTGCTTGTCATGTTGGCTGAGAGAGAGAAGCCACATCTGAGCAACAAAAGAGGTTTTCTTCAAGGTGCTCTTAGGCCTAATTTTAAGTAGGCTTAGCCTATCCTTTGTGGAGATAAGTTCAATATGAACAAATCCCAAGATTGGGGCTCAGCCTATTGCTTTGGTTGTCCCCACTGCTTGTGAGAATATCAAGAATTCTCCACTTGGGGAAGCTGAATTTTCCCTCTTTCTCACCATTCCCCCAAGGGGACATTGCAAATATTTTTTTATTCACTGTTCAACTCACTCTGCATCACTCTGGACAAATCTACAAAAGCTCATGCTCTACCCAAGGTTCCATGTACTTATGGTGTTCAGTTAAGCTGTCCACATAAGTTAGATTAGGAAATGCACTAGTCAATATATAAATTTTGTACCAAATAAACATTTTTTGCTTTAGACTCACATATAAGTTGAAATATTAAAATATTAGTTAGAATTTATTTTCAACACACTGCCGTATTGACATTCCTTTGTTTTTCCTCATGCAAAAACATTTTTAAATTTGTACATTTACTCACTCTAGGCATTCCTAGATTATACCATCTCAGTCTTTATTGTAAATCTTTCCTTCTGTTTTCCTTTGTGCCCCCAGAAGTCCTCCCTCTATCATTCTCACATTCACCTTCATTCAGTGTTCTAACATTATTGTATTACAGTTGGGTAGTATTGGCCTATCTACTTCTGAATTTTTACAATCAGTCCTGTTGCACAATCTGTATCCCTTCAGCTCCAATTACCCAATATCTTACCCCATCTCTATCTCCTGATGATCTCTGTTACCAATGAAATTCTCCAAGTTTATTCACTAATGCCAGTTCATATCAGTGAGACCATACAGTATTTGTCCTTTTGTTTCTGGCTAATCTCACTCAGCATAATGTCCTTAAGGTCCATCCATGTTGTTACATACTTCATAACTTTATTCTGTCTTACAGCTACATAATATTCCATCTATGTATATACCACAACTTGTTTAGCCACTCATCTGTTGATGGTCATTTTGGCTGTTTCCATCTCTTTGCAATTGTTAATAATGTTGCTATAAATATTGGTGTGCAAATGTCCATTTGTGTCTTTGCCCTCATGTCCTCTGAGTAGATACCTAACAATGGTATTGCTGGGTCATATGGGAATTCTATACTTAGCTTCCTGAGGAACCGCCAAACTGCCTTCCACAGTGGTTGTACCATTTGATTCCCACCAACAGTGGATAAGTGTGCCTGTTTCTCCACATCCTCTCCAGCACTTGTCATTTTCTGTTTTATTCATATTGGCCATTCTGGTGGGTGTGAGATGATATGTCATTGTGGTTTTGATTTACATTTCCCTAATAGCCAGGGAAGTTGAGCATCTTTTCATGTGCCTTTTGGCCATTTGTATTTCCTCTTCTGAGAAGTGTCCGTTCAAGTCTTTTGCCCATTTTGTAATTGGCTTGTCTATCTTTTTGTTGTTGAGTTGAACCATCTCTTTATATATTCTGGATACTAGACCTTCATCTGAAATATCATTTCCAAATATTGTCTACCATTGTGTAGGCTGTCTTTTTACTTTCTCAATGAAGTTCTTTGATGCACAAAAGTGTTTAATTTTGAGGAGTTCCCATTTCTTTCTTTCTTCAATGCTCATGTTTTGGGTGTAAGGTCCAGGAAACTGCCTCCTATTATATGATTTATAAGATATTTCCCTACATTTTCTTCTGACAGTTTTATGGTCTTAGATCTAAAGTTTAGGTCTTTGATTCATTTTGAGTTAAGATATGGATCCTCTTTTATTCTTTTGCATGTGGATATCCAGTGCTCTAGGCACCATTTATTGAAGAGACTGTTCTGTCCCAGATGAGCTGGCTTGAGATTGCCTTATCAAAGATCAATTGTCCATAGATGAGAGGGTCTATATCTGAACACTCTATTCAGTTCAATTGGTCAGTATACCTAACTTTATGTCAGTACCATGCTGTTTTGAGCACTGTAGCTTCATAATACACCTTAAAGCTAGGTAGTGTGAGACCTCTGACTTCATTTTTCTTTCTCAGGATACTTTTAGCTATCCAGGGCACCCTGCCCTTCCAGATAAATTTGGTTATTGGTTTTTCTAGTTCTGAAAAGTAAGTTTTTGGGATTTTAATTGGTATTGCATTGAATCTGTTAATCAATTGAGGTAAAATTGATATCTTAACTATATATATATATATTTTTAACTGTTTTAAAAACTATTTTTATTGACAAAACAACATACAAACAGAGATATTCTTAACATATGAACATTCCATACTTGGTGTACAATCAACGGCTCACAATATCATCACATAGTTGTATATTCGTCACCATGATCATTTCTTAAAACATTTGCATCACTCCAGAAAAAGAATTAAAAAGAAAAAAGAAAAAACTCATATATATCATACTCCTTATCCCTTCCTCTCATCAACCACTAGTATTTCCATCTACTCAATAGATTTTAACCTTTATTCCCCCTACTTTTTTTCTATACCCCTTACCACTCCCTTTCATTGATCACTAGTATTTCAATCTACTCAATTTATTTTAACATTTGTTCCCCTTATTATTTGTTCATTTTTAAAAAATTTATTTATTTATTAATTAAAAAAATTAAGAACAAACAAAAACATTAACATACCATTCTGTTCTATATACATAATCAATAATTCTCAATATCATCACATAGTTGCATATTCATCATTTCTTAGAACATTTGCATCAATTCAGAAAAAGAAATAAACAGACAACAGAAAAAGAAATAAAATGATAACAGAGAAAAAAAAGATTATACATACCATACCCCTTACCCCACCCTTTCATTGATCACTAGCATTTCAAATTAAATTTATTTTAACATTTGTCCCCCCATTATTTATTTTTATTCCATATGTTCTACTTGGCTGTTGACATGGTAGACAAAAGGAGCATCAGACACAAGGTTTTCACAATCACACAGTCACATTGTGAAATCTATACCGTTATTCAATCATCATCAAGAAACATGGCTACTGGAACACAGCTCTACATTTTCAGGCAGTTCCCTCCAACCTCTCCATTACATTTTTTTTTTAATTTTTTATTAATTAAAAAAAATTACAAGAAACAAACATTCCCAACACATACACTCAGCAATTCACAATATCATCACATAGTTGCATATTCAACATCATGATCATTTCCCAGAACATTAGCATCAATTCAGAAAAAGAAATAAAAAGACAACAGAAAAATATAACAAACAGAAAAAAAAATTTTACAGGCCATACCCCTTACTGATTCCTTTCATTGATCACTAGCATTTCAAACTAAATCTATTTTAACATTCGTTTCCCCTATTATTTATTTTTATTCCATATGTTCCTCTCGTTTGTTGACAAGGTAGATAAAAGGAGCATCAGACACAAGGTTTTCACAATCACACAGTCACATTGTGAAAGCTATATCATTATACAATCATCATCAAGAAACATGGCTACTGGAACACAGCTTCACATTTTCAGGCAGTTCCCTCCAACCTCTCCATTACATCTTGGATAACAAGGTGATATCTACTTAATGCATAAGAATAACCTCCAGGATAACCTCTTGACTCTGTTTGGAATCTCTCAGCCATTGACACTTTGTCTCATTTCCCTTCTCCCCTTTTGGTTGAGAAGGTTTTCTCAATCCCTTGATGCTGGGTATCAGCTCATTTTAGAGTTTTTCTCAATCCCTTGATGCTGAATCTCAGCTCATTCTGGGATTTTTGTCCCACGCTACCAGGAAGATCCACACCCCTTGTAGTCATGTCCCACATAGACGGGGGAGGGTGGTGAGTCTGCTCGCTGTGTTGGCTGGAGAGAGAGGCCACATCTGAGCAACAAAAGAGGCTCTCTTGGGGGTGACTCTTAGGCGTAATTTTAAGTAGGCTTGACCTATCCCCTGTGGGGTTAAGTTTCATATGAACAAATCCCAAGACTGGGGGCTCAGCCTATAGCTTTGGTTGTCCACACTGCTTGTGAGAATATCAAGAATTCAACTTGGGGAAGTTGAGTTTTCCCCCCTTTTCACCATTCCCCGAAGGGGACTTTGCAAATACTTTCCCACTCACTGATAAATCACTCTGGGATTCATCAGGGCATCACCTGGACAAACCAACAAAATCTCATGTCCTATGCAAAGTTCCATGTACTTAAGGTGTTCAATCAACTATCTACATAAGTTATATTAGGAGATGCACTAGTCAAAGTATAGATTTGTACCAAATAAACATTTTTTGCTTTAGTCTCACACATTAGTTGAAATTTTAAAATATTAAGTACCATCTATTTTCAGCACACTGCAGTAATGACATTCTTTTGTTCTTCCTCATGCAAAAATATTTTTTAAGTTTGTACATTTAGTCACTGTCATTATACACTCTAGGCATTCCTAGATTACACCATCTCAATCTTTATCATCTATCTTTCTTTGTGATTTCATTTATGTCCCAGCCCTTCTCCATCATTCTCATATGCAGCTTCATTCAGTGTTTTAAGATAATTGTATTACAGTTAGGTAATATTGTGCTGTCCATTTCTGAGTTTTTATATTCAGTCTTGTTGCACAATCTGTATCCCTTCAACTCCAATTATCCAATATCTTACCCTATTTCTATCTCCTGATGGTCTCTGTTACCAACGACATATTCCAAGTTTATTCACTAATGTCAGTTCATATCAGTGAGACCATACAGTATTTGTCTTTTTGTTTCTGGCTAATTACACTCAGCATAATGTCCTTAAGGTCCATTCATGTTGTTACATACTTCATAACTTTATTCTGTCTAACAGCTGCATAATATTCCATCTTATGTAAATGTCACAGTTTGTTTAGCCAACTGTTGATGGACATTTTGGCTGTTTCCATCTCTTGGTAATTGTTAATAATGCTGCTATAAACATTGGTGTGTAAATGTCCTTTTGTGTCCTTGGCCTTGTGTCCTTTGAGTAGAAACAGCATATAGATGGGTCCTGTTTTTTTAATCCATTCTGCCAGACTATGTCTTTTGATTGGAGAGTTTAATCCATTACCATTCAGTGTTATTACTGCATGGGTAGTACTTTCTTCTACTATTTTGCCTTCTGGATTTTATATGTCATATCTTATTTTCCTTCTTTTTACCTTTACTCATAGTCTTCCTTTCTACACTCTTCTCCACACCTCTCTCTTCTGTCTTTGTATCTGTCTCTAACGTTCCCTTTAGTATTTCTTGCAGAGCTGGTCTCTTGGTCACAAATTCTCTCAGTGACTATTTGTCTGAAAATGTTTTAATTTCTCCCTCATTTTTGAAGGACAATTTTGCTGGATATAGAATTCTTGGTTGGCAGTTTTTCTCTTTTAATAATTTAAATATATTATCCCACTGTCTTCTCGCCTCCATGGTTTCTGCTGAGAGATCTGCGCATAGTCTTATTGGGCTTCCCTTGTATGTGATGGATTGCTTTTCTCTTGCTGCTTTCCAGATCCTCTCTTTCTCTTTGACCTCTGACATTCTGATTATTAAATGTCTTGGAGTATGTCTATTTGGATCTATTCTCTTTGGGGTACGCTGCACTTCTTGGATCTGTAATTTTAAGTTTTTCATAAGAGTTGGGAAATTTTCAGTGATAATTTCCTCCATTAGTTTTTCTCCTCCTTTTCCCTTCTCTTCTCCTTCTGGGGCACCCACAACACGTATATTCTTGCGCTTCATGTTGTCTTTCAATTCCCTGAGTCCCTGCTCATATTTTTCCATTTTTTCCCCTATAGTTTCTGTTTCTTGTCAGATTTCAGATGTTCCGTGCTCCAGTTTAGAAATCCTATGTTCTGTCTCTTGAAATCTACCATTATAGGTTTCCATTGTTTTTTTCATCTCTTTTACTGTGTCTTTCATTCCCATAAGTTCTGTGATTTGTATTTTCAGACTTTCAGTTTCTTCTTTTTGTTCTTTCCTTGCCTTCTTTATATCCTCCCTCAGTTCATTGATTTGGTTTTTGATGAGGTTTTCCATGTCTGTTCTTACATTCTGAATTAATTGTTTCAGCTCCTGTATGTCATTTGAATTGTTGGTTTGTTCCTTTTACTGGGCCATATCTTCAATTTTCCTAGTGTGATTTGTTATTTTTTGCTGGTATCTAGGCATTTAATTACCTTAATTAGTTTATTCTGGAGATTGCTTTCGCTTCTTTTGTCTAGGGTTTTCTTGCTGGATGAATTTGTTGTCTATCTGTTCTTTGACATTCCGTTCAGCTTTATCTGGACCTTTAGCTTAAGTTTTGTTTAACAGAGGAGAATTTTTCAGTTCTTGTTTTCTTGTTTCTTGCCCTGCTTGTGTGGTGCCTTTCCCCCACACACACTTAGGAGGGTCTACTTAGATATTATAGACCCCAGCCAGATTTTCCCAGACCAAACTGGCCTATCAAGAGGAAAGAGTCACCTGCATTGGTTTTCCCTGAGGGTGAGACCCAGCAGGTTGAAAGACTTTCCTGTGAAGTCTCTGCACTCTGTTTTTCTTATCCTGCCCAGTATGTTGCACTTCTCTGACTGCAGGTCCCACCAGCATAAGATGATGTGGTACCTTTAATTTTGGCAGACTCTCCCTGCTGGGGGCGTGGTGGAGACAGAGGAGAGGTTGTAGGCTGGTTTTAATGGCTTCACATTACCAAGCCCTGGTGTCTGAATTCTTTGATGGAGGGATTCCACCTGGGTGGGGCTTCACCCCTCCCCTGGGGAAGGCACAAGCTCCAGATAAACCCCCCAAAGAGCTCACTTCTGCCTATGCCTGGGGCAGTTGCAGCCTGAAAAGTCCTGCTGCTGTATCCAGAGGCAGTCAAGCCTTTGTAGATACACAGCCACAAAAACCTCAGTTTCCTTCCCCCCCCCTTTTTTCTATCAGTCCTGCCGCCTTGGCACCGGGGCAAAAATGAGCAACCTCTGCTTTGATCAGGTTCACCTAAGCTGGGGGCCTATTTTTAGTAGTCAGAATTTGTTAATTAGTTCCACAATTGGCATTTGATTGTGCCCAGTCCTTACTGATGGTAAAGTCCTTTCCTTTCCCCTCTGGGAAGCAGCCTGTGGAGGAGGGGCACTGGCCATCGCAGCTTTGGGAACTCATGGTTTGGGGGGGGTGCTCGCAGCTGGTCCAGCTGGTCCATACTGGGGTACGCTGTGTGTCTGGTCACTATCGTGGCTCCGGGAGCTGTTCTGTACTGTTTGTTTCTGGTTATTTAGTAGTTGTTCTGGAGGACGAACTAAAATGCCCCGTTGTTAATCCAACATCTTGACCCGGAAGTTTCATCTTAACTATATTTAGTCTTCCAATTCATGAACACGGTGTGCCCTTCCATTTATTTAGGTCTTCTGTGATTTCTTTTAACAATTTCTTCTAGTTTTCTCTGCATAAGTCTTTTGCCTCTTTAGTTAAATTTATTCTTATGTACTTTATTCTTTTGGTTGCAATTGTAAATGGAATTTTTTCTTTATTTCCCCCTCAGATTGTTCATTACCAGTGCATAGAAACACTACAGATTTTTGAGTGTTTATCTTGCAACCTGCCACTTCACTGTACTCATTTATTAGCTCTAGTGGTTCTGCTGTGGATTTTTCAGGGTTTTCGATGTATAGTATCATATCATCTGCAAACAGTGCAAGTTTTATTTCTTCCTTTCCAATTTTGGTGCCTTGTATTTCTTTTTCTTGTCTAATTGCTCTGGCTAGAACTTCCAACACAATGTTGAAAAACAGGGGTGATAGTGGATATCCTTGTCTTGTTCCTGATCTTAGGGGGAAAGTTTTCAGTTTTTCCCCATTGAGGATGATGTTAGCTGTGGGTTTTTCATATATTCCCTTTATCATGTTGAGGAAGTTCCCTTCTACTTCTGTCCTTTGAAGTGTTTTCAACAGGAAAGGATGTTGAATTTTGTCAAATGCCTTTTCTGTGTCAATCGAGATGATCATGTGGTTTTTCTGCTTTAATTTGTTGATATGGTGTATTACATTAATTGATTTTCTTATGTTGAACCATCCTTGCATACCTGGGATGAATCCTACTTGGTCATGGTGTATAATTCTTTTAATGTGCTGCTGGATTCGATTTGCAAGAATTTTGTTGAGAATTTTTGCATCTATATTCATTAGAGAGATTGGTCTGTAGTTTTTTTTTTTTTGTAATATCTTTGTCCTGCTTTAGTATGAGGGTGATGTTGGCTTCATAGAATGAATTATGTAGCTTTCCCTCCTCTTCAATTTTTTTGAAGAGTTTGAGCAGTGTTGGTGCAAATTCTTTCTTGAAGGTTTGGTAGAATTCACATGTGAAGCCATCTGGACCTGGACTGTTCTTTTTGGGGAGCTTCTTAATGACTGATTCAGTTTCTTTACTTTTGATTGGTTTGTTGAGGTCATCTATTTATCTCGAGTCAATGTTGGTTGTTCATGCCTTTCTAGGAAGTTGTCCATTTCATCTACATTGTCGAGTTTATTAGCATAAATTTGTTCATTGTATCCTCTCATTACCTCCCTTATTTCTGTGGGGTCAGTGTCTCCTCTTCCATTTCCAATTTTATTTATTTGCATCTCTCCTTTTTTTTTGACAACCTTGCTAAGGGTCCATCTATCTTACTGATTTTCTCATTGAACCAACTTCTAACTTTATTGATTTTCTCAATTTTTTCATGTTATCAATTTCATTTATCTGCTCCAATCTTCATTATTTCTTTCCTTTCTCTTGCTTTGGGGTTAGTTTGCTGTTCTTTCTCTAGGTCTCCCAAGTGGACAGTTAGTTCCTCAATTTTTGCTCTTTCTTCTTTTCTGATATGGGCATTTAGGGCAATAAATTTCCCTCTTAGCACTGCCTTTGCTGCATCCCATGGATTTTGATATGTCGTGCTTTCATTTTCATTTGCCTCAAGATATTTGGTGGGTTCTCTTGTAATTTCTTCCTTGACCCACTGATTGTTTAAGAGTGTGCTGTTGAGCATCCACATATTTGTGAATTTTCTGGCACTCTGCCTATTACTGATTTCCAGCTTCATTCCTTTTCAATCTGAGAAAGTGTTTTATATTATTTCAATCTTTTTAAATTTATTGAGACTTGCTTTGTGACCCAGCATATGTTCTGTCCTTGAGAATGATCCATGAACATTTGAGAAAAAGGTATATCCTGCTATTGTGGGGTGTAATTTTTATAAATGTCTGTTAAGTCTAGCTCATTTATTGTATTATTCAAATTCTCTGTTTCTTTATTGATCCTCTGTCTAGATGTTCTGCCCATTGATGAGAGTTGAGAATTGAAGTCTCCAACTATTAGGGGAGATGTGTCTATTTCTCTTTACAGTGTTTGCCTCATGTATTTTGGAGCATTCTCGCTTGGTGCATAAATATTTGTGATAGTTATGTCTTCTTGTTGAATTGTTCCTTTTATTAATACATAGTGTTCTTCTTTGTCTCTTTTAAGTGTTTTACATTTGAAGTTTTCTTGTTGGATATTAGTATAGCTACTCCTGCTCTTTTCTGATTTTTATTTGCAAGAAATATCTTTCCCCAACCTTTCACTTTCAACCTATGCTTATCCGTGGGTCTAAGATGCATTTCCTATAGACAGCATATAGTTGGGTCCCGTTTTTAGTCCATTCTGCCAGTTTATGTCTTTTGATTGGGGAATTTAATCCATTAACATTTAGTGTTATTACTGTATTGGCAGTGCTTTCTTCTACCATTTTGCATTTTGGATTTTATATGTCATATCTAATTTTTCTTCTTTTTACTTTTACTGATAGTCTTCATTTCTACACTCTTCTCCATACCTCTCTCTCCTGGCTTTTCCTATCTGTTTCTAGTGGTCCCTATAGTATTTCTTACAGAGCCAGTCTCTTGGTCACAAATACTCTCAGTGATTTTTTGCCTGAAAATGTTTTAATTTCTCCCTCATTTTTGAGGCACAATTGAAGATATTGTCTTTATGAACAGGGAAAGCAAGTTTACTAGTTTCTGGGTTCTTCAAGGGAGCTCCAGGCTGTGGAGTGAGAGCCTGATACCCCCAAGCTAGGTTCTGGCCAGGCCCTTCCTGGGTGTGATCTCTTGTCCACAGTGGAGTCCTAATCAAGCCCACTCACCCCAGTCTCTCCATCCTTATTCTTCAGCTTTTTCTTCCAGGACCTCCCCATATAGTGTAGAAGACCCTCTTAGGTCATTAACACCCTGGAACTGCTGTCCCAGTCATTTTTTTGTTATTTCTCTAGTTATTCCTTGGAACAGGGGTGAACTCAGCTTATCCTATTCTGCCATTTTTTCAGAAGTTCAATAATGTTTTGTAGTTTTTTTATTTACAATTCTTGCATCTCCTTGGTTAAATTTATTCTTGGGTATTTTATCTTTATGATACTAGTGAAAATGGAATTGTTTAATTTCATTTGTGGACTGTTCATTGCTAGTATATAGGAATATAGGCAATTTTATATGTTGATCCTGTATCCTGCAACTTTGCTGCATTTGTTTTTTAGCTTTAATAGCTTTGTGTGTGTGTGTGTGTGTGTGTGTGTGTGTTTTAAGATTTTCTATGTATAAGATTACATCATCTGTGAATAGAAATTGTTTTATTCATTCATTTTCAAATTTGATGTCTTTATTTCTTTATCTTGCTTAATCGCCCTGGCCAGAAATTACAGTACAATATTGAATAGAAGTGGCAACAGTAGACAAAGCTGTATACTAAGCCTCAGGCAAACCCATTTCATTCTTTTAACAAAAATTCACCAAGCTCCTACTGGGTGCCAGACCCTTTGCTAAGGTATGGTGCAGTGTACAAAACAGACTGCAGAGCTTTTTCAAAGAGCTTGCAGATTAGTGGAAGAGACAGGAATATAAGTCAGAATCTCTACCTAGAGAGACATGTGCCATGAGAGGTGAAAAATGAAGAGAGTGTTATAGAAGAACATTGGAAAGACATCTAACAGGATTTGGGGGGAAGTGCAGGAAAGCTGCATAGACATGGCATTAGAAATGAACTTTGAATGATAAGTAAGAGTTATCCAGTATATGAGGGTGGTGAGTTGGGTAAGTAGGTCCAGCCTAAGACAATAGCATAAATAAAGATCTGGAGACAAAGGTGAGTATGGCACTCTCAAACACCCATGGATGTGTTAGTCTAATTGAGACGGTACAACAGGGATAGTGTTAAGCCTTAAGTTTCAAAAATCACCTTGTCTAGCCTTACCCAAAAGCCTGCTGGGATTTTTATTGGGATTACATTGAATCTATAAATCAATTTGGGAAATATTGGTGTCTTATAACATTGAGTCTTCTGACCCACTATTATGGTATGTCTCGTCATTTATTCAGATGTTTTTTTAAGTTCTCTCAGCAAAGTTTTGTAGTTTTCATTCTAGAGGTTTTAGACATCTTTTGCTAGATTTATTCCTAGATATGTTATGGTGTTTGGCGCTACTGTAAATAGCATTAATTTTTAAAATTTCATTTTCCAATTGTTTGCTGCTAGTATATAAGAATACATTTGGTTTTTGTTTAATAACCTTGTATACTGCAAACTTGCTAAATTCACTTATTGGTCCCAGTAATTGTTTTGTAGTTTCCTTGAGATTTTCTGCATAAACAAACATATTGTTTGCAAATAAGACAATTTTACTTCTTCTGGCCTGATATTTATTTCTTTTTTCTTAGTTTCCTATGGCTGCTATAACAAATTACCACAAACTCAGTAGCCTAAAACAAACAAATTTATTATTTTGCTTCTGGAGGGAAGAAGTTTGAAATGGTTCTCACCAGGCTAATGTCAAGGTGTCGGCAGAGCTGTATCCTTTCTGGAAGTTCTAGGTAGGGACCAATCTGTATTTTTTTTTCAACTTTTCCAAGTTTCTAGAGACTGACCACAATTCTTGCCTTGTGGATTCCTTCCATCCTCAAAGCATGCAATGGTCAGTCAAGTTTTTATCACATCACTTCACTCTGACCCTGATTCTTCTGCCACCCTCTTTCACATCTAAGGACTCTTGGGATTTCATCGTGCCCACTTGAAGAATCCAAGCTAATCTCCCTATCTTCAGATTTAAACACATCTGCAAAGTCCTCTTTTCCACATAAGGCAACTTACTCACAGGTGCTGTTGATTAGGACACGAATCTTTTTGCAGGGTCATTATTCTGCCTGCCACATCTTACTGCAAAGGCTGGCACCTCCAGTACAATGTTAAATTGAAGTGGTGAAAGCAGGCGCTCTTGCTTTTGCATGACCTGAAGTGAATACAATTCGGTCTTTTACTACTAAGTATGTTCTTAGCTATGGGTTTTATGCAAATGTATTTTATCAGTTTGAGGAACTTCCCTTCTATTTCTACCCTGCTGAGTTTTTGTGAGGCATGAGTATTGCATTTTGGCAAATACTATTTCTGAATCTAATGAAATAGCTGCATGGGTTTTCTTCTTTTCTTGTTAATGTAGAGAATTATGAAGATTGATTTTCAGATGTTAAATCAGTCTCATCCCGGAACAAAACCTTGGTCAAGATGTGTTATTTTTTATGCCATTGGATTTGATTGGCTAATATCTTGTTAGAGATCTCTGTGTCTATACTCATTAGAAATATTGAACGGCAATTTTGTTTTAGATTTTTCTCAGTTTGAGTATTAGGGTTATTCTGGACTCATCAGATAAGTTGACAAAATTTTATGAGTTTGATGTTAGTTCTTGAATGTTTAACAGAATTCACTTGTGAAACCACTAGTTTAACAAGCTATTCAGAGTCATTGCTTTTTCTTCTTTTATTTTTAATAATACATTAGGTTTTATTAAATTATTTCCATGATGGGAATTGTGCTAAATGCTTTATATGTATAACTCAATTTAAAAAACACTATTGTTAGTGTCCCTGTTTTATAGATGAGAAAACTGAATATTAGGTTAATTACCCAATGCATTGTTTCTTTTGATGCCAATTTTTATGTTATTTTTGAAGAAAAGTGTCCATTTTAACTAAGGTACAGAATTTATTGGCATCAAATTGTTCACAGTATTCTCTGATTATCCTTTCATTTCTAGAGGATCTGTGGTGACAACCCATTTTACATTCCCACTATCATAATTTATGGTCTATCTCTATTTAAATGTCTACCTAAGTGATTGTCAGTTTTATTCTTCTTTTCAAATAACTGGATGTTGGCTTCATTTGTTTTTTCCTATTGTCTATTTGTGTTCCATATTGTTAATTTATCCTCTAATCTTTATTATTACCTTCATTCTACTCATTCTAGGTTTATTTTGCTCTGTTTTCCTTAGTTTGATATAAAGCAATTGCGTTAAGGGATTTTTCATTTTCTAATATTTACCAATTTCTCCCTAAGCACCGCTTATCTGCATCCCCCCCAAATTTGAGATATTATTTTTATTGTCATTTAGAACAAATATTTTGCTATTTCCAATGTTATGTCATCTTTGATCCCTTAATTATTTAGAAATATGTTGTTTAATATCTAAATTTCTGAAATTTTGCTACATTGCTTATTGTTATTGTTTTATAACTCAATCCCATTGTGGTCAGAGAAATACCTGAGCATGAATTCTATCCATTTCAATTTATTGAAACTTGTTTTATATCCCAAAATATTATTCTTCTTGGTGACTCAAACATGTGCACTTAAAAAAGAATGTGACTTTTTACATTAGCAAAAAGGGTGAAGAAATGACCTCTAGAGTCTTTCCTCCATAAAGGCAATGAAACAGGTGTTAAAAATGTGAGCATCAACTTTTTCAAAACTCTGGGAATTAACCAGACTTTTAGCAATCTGAGGCATCTTTATTCAAGAAAAACAGTGAGATCTCAGTAAAAACAGTGAACTTTGTGTGTTTTTTATTATATGCAATTTTTAATGATATATATATGATATATTCATAAAGCATGTAATCATACAAAGTATAAAATGGTACACAGTATCATCACATAGCTATGCATTTATCATCACAATTGACTTTTTTTCTTTTTTGTGAAAAATAACATACATACAAAAAAAGCAATAAATTTCAAAGCACACCACAACATTTGCTTGTAGAACACATTTCAGAGTTCAGTATGGGTTACGATTTCACAATGTTAGGTTTTTACTATTAGCTGCTCCAAGACACCGGAGACTAAAAGAAATATCAATATAAGGATTCAGCAATCTTATTCATTTGTTAAACCCTATCTTCTCTGCATAGCTCCACCATCTCCTTTGATCTTTCTCCCACTATTTAGGGGTACTTGGGCTATGCCCATTCTAACTTTTTCATGTTGGAAGGGGCTGTTGATAATATGGGATAGGTGGATGGAACTAGTTGATGTTCTGGAGAGGCTGACCCCTCTGCCTCTCAGAACTTATCTGATCTAGGCACACTTCTGGAGGTTGTAGGCATCTGTAAAGTTACACTAGTGAATGGAAACTTTGTAGAATCACATATAATGTCCTAGGTGTTCTTTAGGATTGGCAGGAATGGTTTTGGTTGGGGTTTGACAAACTATGATAGGTAGCAATGTCTTACTGAAGCTTGTGTAAGCGTAACCTCTCGACTATTTGAACTCTCTCAGCCACTGATACCTTATTAGTTACACTTCTTTTCTCCCTTTTGATCAGGATGACACTGTCGATCCCATGGTGCCAGGGCCAGGCTCATCCTTGGGAGTCATACCCCACATTGCCAAGGCGACTTTCACCCCTGGATGTCATGTCCCAAATAGAGGGGAGGATAATGATTTCACTTGCAGAGTTGGGCTTAGAGAGAGAGAAGCCTCATCTGAACCATAAAAGAGGTCCTCCAGAAGTAACTCTTAGCTATCACCTATAAGTAGACTAAGTTTCTCTGCTACATACATAAGCGTCACAAGAGCAAACCTCAAGAACAAGGGATTATGTTGTTGATTTGGGTGTCCCTAATGTTTGACACAGGGGTTTCTCTCGTGGTAAAGTTTAATAGTTCCATATTTTTTCTCCCATCCCTCCAGGGACTTTGCCAATACTTTGTGATTATCTGCTTAATATACTCTGGGATATATCCAGGCATTACATTAAGTTATACAGGATTAAAGGCTCCCTGTGTTTGGGTTGTTTAAATCGTTTTAATGATCTATCCAGATAGGTTGATTTAGATTATGTGTTACAGAAAATTTAGGTTCTGAACAAGATAAACCTTTCTTCTTTTGGTCTCAGAGGTTAGATGAAGTTCTAAAATACAGCTAATGTCTTCCTTACCCCTGTATTCGGAATTACCTTAATCCCAACCTGATCGGCTTCATTCTTATCTCTAAATACCAGGTTATACATATATAGCACAGCTTCTCAAAATCCAGAAATAATTACTACTCCAGAACAAATGTGACTTCTGTAAGAGCTTACAATCTAGGTCTTAATTTTCTTATAAGTATTTTTAAAAATTTTTTACTGATATGCATTAGATGTGCTCAAAACATGTAATCATCCAACATGTACAATCAATGGTTTATGATATCATCATATAGCCGTGCATCTATCATCACAATTGACTTTTTGTGTGAAAAACAGCATCTATACAAAAAAAGCAATAAATATGAAAGCGTATGGCAATGATTAGTTGCAGAATAGATTTCAGAATTTGTTATGGGTTAAAATTCCATAATTTTAGGTTTTACTTCTAGCTGCTCTAAGATCCTGGAGACTAAAAGAAACATCAATATAATGATTCAGCAATCATATTCATTTGGTAAATCCTATCTTTCCTGTATAACTCCACCATCACCTTTCGTCTTCCCCCATCCCCCACTCTATCTTTTTCGTATTGGAAAGGGTTGTTGATAATATGGGATGGGGGATGGAACTAGTTGATATTCTCGAGAGGCTGACCCTTCCGCATTTCAGGACTTATCTGGTCCAGGGACCCATCTGAAGGTTGTAGGCTTCTGTAAAGTTACATTAGTGCATGGAACCTTTGTAGAATCATATATAATGCCTTAGATATTCTTTAGGATTGGCAGAAATGGTCTTGGTTGAGGTTTGGCAAGATATGATAGGTAGCAGTGTCTAAGTGAAGCCTGCATAAAAATGACCTCCAGAATAGCCTCTGAACTCTATTTGTTTAGCTTTTTATTTGTATGCTGTATGGTGGAGTCACATTGCATTCTTTTTCCTGTTATTGCCACACCATTTGTTGAATATTTGTTTGCTTGGTTTTTCATTTGTTTGCTTTGGTGGGGGGATTGCATGGGCCAGGAATTGAACCTGGGTCTCAGGCATGGCAGGCGAAAATTCTACCACTGAACTAACATTGCACCCCTCTTGACTCTATTTGAACTCACCTTTAATATGGTAATATTACTTATAGACAGTCTAGTGAAACACCTTCACTTCTTTATATTCCCTTACATTGAAGTTCAACCTCATTAGCTAACTATTCACCGATCTCTAGCTTCGGTGTACCTCCATGTCCCCTATATTCTGTATTATAAGCTTCTGACTTTACCATTACCACGGTCATAAAAGTGGAGTTATGCAGTATCTCTCCTTTTGTTTCTGGCTATCGATCTATTTGTATACCTGGGTCTAAGATGAGTCTGTTGTAAGTAGCAAATGGCTGGATTATATTCCTTAATCTATTCTGCCTATCTGTATCTTTTAATTGGTAGGTTTATTCCATTAGCATTCAAAGTTATTACTGTAAAGGCATTTCTTAAATCCACCATCTTATCCTTTGGATTTTATTTGTCAGATTTATACTTTCTTTTCCCACTTTCTCTTTTTATCCTTTAAGTTAACCTTACTGGTACTCTTCAGTTCTGTGCCCTCCTCCAGACTTCTCTTTCCTGTCTTTTCTCTTTTCAGTCAACAGAATTCCTTTTAGTGTTTCTCATAGAACTGGTTTCTTGTTGACATATTCACTCAGTATTTGTTTATTTATGAAAATTTTAATCTCTCAGTTTTGAAGGTCAGTTTGGCTGGATACAGAATTCTTGGCTGGAAGTCTTTCTCTTTCAGGATCTTGAATATATCATACCACTGTCTTCTTGCCTCCATGAAACCTGTTGAATAATCCAAATTCAGTCTTATGTGGTTTCTCTTTTATGTGTTGAGTCACTTTTCTCTTGCTGCTTTCAGGACTTTCTGGTTCTCTTCAACATTTGACAGACTGATTAGTATTGTCTTGAGGTAGGCCTATTTGGATTTATTCTATTTGGAGTTCATTAGGCTTCCTTGGTTTTCTTATTTATATCTTTTATAAGATTTGTGAAGTTTCTCCTATCATATCCTCAATTAATCTTCATAGCCTTTTACTCTTCTCTTTCTGGGACACTGATGATTCTTATATTTGTGCATTTTGTTTTGTCCACAATTTCCTTGAAATCCAGTTCAAATTTGTCCTTCTTTTTTACCATTTGCTGTTTTGTGCTCAAAATCAGCTGGCCAGTCATCTTGTTCACTCATTCTTTCTTCTGCCTCTTCAAATCTGCTGTTGTATGTTTCTAGTATATTTTTATTTGGTCTATAGTATCTTTCATCTCTGTAATATTTGCTATTTTTTCTATTCATTATTTCAAATTCTTCTTTATGTTCCTCTAGTGTCTTCTTGATCTCCTTTATATCATTAGCCATACCATTTATCTTATTTAGTAGTGTTATATGAACGTCTATCATTAATTGTTCCAAAGTCTGTTTCTCCTCTGGTGTTTTAATTTGGTCATTACACAGGGCTGTGTGTGTCTGCATCTTTATATGCTTTGTGATTTTCTGTTGTGTTTGAGGCATATAAATATCTTAATAGAGTTACTTTGGAAATTGATTTCCTTCAGTAGTCTAAACCTTTGTATCTGCAGGACTGGTATGGAGCAAGCTGCGGTTGTGGAGCAAGGCACAACAGTGTGGTGACAGGTTGCCCTATTGGTATTAGCGTGGGTTGGGAGTGCTTTGCTGCTGCCCAGAAGCATGGAGTATGTGGTGCAGGGTTATGGAGGTGCATTGTGGGGCCGTGGGGCATGATGCAGCTCAGGAAGGCCTTGGAGCGCAGGAGCAGGATGTAGTGTGGAGGACACAGAAGTAGGGCACGGTAGAAGGCAGATTTGGGGGGCTATACAGATGTGTGGGGACTGGTGCATGGGCAGAATGCAGGTGGACATGGGTAGCACAGGAGCCGTGGGTATCAGGGTGTGGGATTCACGGCACAGAGGTTGAAACCCAGGGCTTGTGGGGTGCAGGTGTGTCCTTGCACTGTGGGGAGGGTTCCAGGGGGACTGGGAGGCAGATGCAAGCATCTGCAGGTGTGGGTCCAGGTCACAGGGATTGAGGGGCATGAGTCAAGGGTGGGTGTTGTGGGGTAGGTGGGGCGCTGGCAAGGGTGCGCAGTTTTGGGGGGGGTGGGGCAGTGGTGTACACCTGTGCAGGGCGAGGGCTGTGTGGCACAGATGTGCACATGAGCACTGCCAAGCATGGGAGTGGGGCACTTGTATCAGGGGATGGGGCAAAGGTATGTGTGTGTGTGTCTGTGGCAGAGGAGCAGGATGCATGGGTCAAGCGGTCAGTGCATGGATGCATGAGTGCCCACATGGGCATGATGTTGGTGTGCGCATGTGCAGATCTAGGGAGTGGGGCCCTGATGGCGTGTGTCTGTGGGGTGGGGTCTTAGTGTGATCCATGCACAGAGCTGCGGGGGTGGGGTGGGATTGTGATTGTGTGGGATGGGGTGGGTGTGGCCAGGATGCATGGCAGAGTGCTTGCTCAGAGCTGGGGTGGTAGGACGGAGATGCATACATGCATGGGGCCAGGGGGCAGAGTGCAGGGATAAGGGGGTTAGGGCATGGCTGTATGGGTGCTGTGGTGGACAGGATGTGTGTGTGCCCTTGCATGTGTGGGGGTCTCATGGGGTCAGATGCTGATGTCCATGTGCACAGAACTTGGGGAGGGCAGAATGTGGTTGCATGACTGCATGGGCTGAGGGTGCATATTGCCCAGATGCACAGGTGAGTGCCTGCAAGGAGCAGGGAGGGGAAGATGGGGAGCTAGGGGCTGGATGCCGGTATGCGAGTCCCAGGAGGGATGATGTGAGAGTGTTTGCTTGTGTGCAAAATGGTAGGTCAGGTTGGGGCAGGTGGGCAGCGAGCATATATGGGGTGGGAGTGGGGCAGTGATGCACGTGATGGGGGTTCAGGGCCTGGATGCTTAGAGAGCTGTGTGTTGGGCTGGCGGGTTTCATGTACATGGGGTTGGAGGGTCGTAGGTCATGAGGCCAGGGCAGTGCACGTGGGTATAGCAGGTTCAATGAATGTTGCTTGGCTTACTTCCTAGTCCAAGTCTCTATTTCCATGCACTCCTGAGGGTTCCAGGCCTCTATTATGAAAGGGGCATCTTAGGCTGTCTGTACTAGCTGAATGGCCTCCAGTTCTGTGTGTCTCAATTCTTCTGCTTTTGCAGCCAGGGCCTCCCTATGTGGTGCAGAAGACCCTTTCAGGTCTCGTACCCCCTGGAATCACTGTCTTGGTTGTTTTTCTGTCACTTATCTGTTTCTTGGAGGAGGGGTGAACTGAACTTATCCTATTCTAATATCTTCCCAGAAGCCTTTGTGATGTTTTAACGTGTCCTATTCTAACTCTTATCCCACTCAGACCTCTAGATCTGCAGTGGCCTTGAAACAATCAGTCTGCAATCATGGTGAAAATCAGTAGCCTAGAAACCATTTTGAGGGGACAGAACAGAGTTGGAGCATTTTCAGAAATACAATACCAGAGAATTGCCATTATTCAACCAATCTGGTGGTTCCCAGGAAGACTCATTTAGCATGATTCAGAGCTCACCCAGTCCGAAAAGCCTTTTCCCCAGAGATGTTTGTTGAAAGCTATTGGAGGCAGTTATTTGACTTGGTGGCTCCCTGAGGTGATAACTAACAAGTGAGGCCAACAGGCTATCCAAAAGCTTAAAAAGAATGACTGGGGAATAAGAAAAGCTCCACCATTACTGGGAAACTAGAAGAACACGGGCAATGTGCCAGTTTGGCAGGATTTCTGTAATCCTAATCAATCTTGTGGGAGCATCCATCTCTTTTTAATCCCTATTCAATAATGTAGGTTGGATACTTGATTAGGTTATCTCCATGGAGATGTGACTCACCCAATTTTGGATGAGGGAGATGTGACTCCACCTATTCCAGATGGGTCTTGATTAGTTAACTGGAATCCTTTTAAAAAGGAAGCATTTTGGAGAAAGCTTCAGAACGATGGGAGAGCAACAGAACAGAGTCACGAGAATGATGAGAGCCAGAGCCCATGCAACCAGAGACCTTTGGAGATGAAGAAGGAATACACCCCATGGGAGAGCTTCATGAAACAAGAAGCCTGGAGAGAAAGTTAGCAGATATCACATGTTTACCATGTGCCTTTCCAGTTGAGAGAAACCCTGAACTTCATCGGCATTTCTTGAGTGAAGGTAACCTCTTGTTAGGGCCTTAATTTGGACATTTTTATAGACTTGCTTTGATTGGAACATTTTCTTGGCCTTAGAACTGTAAACTAGCAACTTATTAAATTCCGCCTTTTAAAAAGCCATTCCGTTTCTGGTATATTGCATTTGGGCAGCTAGCAAACTAGAACAGGCATCTACGGGCTATGTACTTGTTCAAACGTGTATTCATCCTCTGAAAAGATGTGAGAAAGCCTTAATATCTGAACTTTGGCTGATTTGAGGCTCTGAAGAAGCAGGATGTGAAGGCTAAGACAGAAATCTAACCACCTGGCTTAATATTGAAGGCATACCCCAAGATGTGCATAGAAACCATTGGCAACTATTGGAAGAGTGATTGTCTCTGTTAAATCATTACTTCACCACTAATCTAACCAAACAGAGACCTCAGTGGCCACACATTACAATGAATACATACTGTACAAAATTCACTCAGAAAATTCACTGAACCACAAATAGCAACAATAATAAACAGAAAAAAAAGAGGGAAGGAGAATCTGATTTCCAAAGTTGTCAAATGATGTTAAAATGTTCAGTTTCCAAATTAAATTATGAAATATTTGTGCCATTTTGAAAGTATTATGTACCTCAGAAAAAGCCATGTTTTAATCCTGATCCAATCTTGTGGGAGCAGCCATTTCTTTTAATCCTGATTCAATACTGTAGTGTGAAACTTTTGAATCAAGTATCTCCAAAGAATGTGGCATACCCAATTGTGGGTGCGACTTGTGATTAGGTGGAGATGTGACTCTACCCATTCCAGGAGGGTCTGGATTAGATTACTAGAGACTTTAAAAGGGGAAACATTTTGGAGAAATGCCAGAAATGACACAAGCCTCAGAGCCAACAGAGGGAGCAGATATACTCACTTAGAGAGCAGTTGCTTCAGAGAACAGAGACTCAGATGCTTGGACATACGTGGATCCCAGCAGACATCACCATGAGAAGTTAGGCAAGCCAGAACCTGGAGAGAGCCAAGGGAAGCCAAGAGATGAAAGCCAGACCCATAGATGCAAAGTGAGGAACCCCCACTGGAACAGAGGCTGAAAGAAATGGAGCCCAGGAGCAAGGGACCAGGAGATGCCAGCCACATGCCTTCCCAGCTGACGGAGCTGTTCCAGACTTATCAGCCTTCCTTTAATTAAGGTATCTTTCCTAGGATGCCTTAGTCTGGACAAATTTATAGGTTTAGAACTATAAACTTGTAACTTCTTAAGATCCCCATTTTAAAAGCCATTCCAGTTCTGATATATCACATTCCAGCAGCTTCCAAACTAACACAATATTTAAATAAAGAAAAAAGTAAGGCCTACACACAGGAAAAATAGCTATCAATAAAAATCATCCCTGAGGAAGACCAGGTATTATAATTACTAAAGTGTAAGAGTTTAAATCAACTATATTAAATATGCTCAGAGTTAAAGGGGAGACCATGTCTAAAGAACTGAAAGAAAGTATGAAAACAACGTCTAACAAGCTGAAGATATCATTTAAAAAGATGAAATTATACAAGGGAACAAATAGAAAATCTGGAATCAAAAGTGCAATAACAGTGAAAACTCATTAGAGGGTCTCAAAATCAGATTTGAGCAGACAGAATAAATCATTAGTGAACTTGAAGATAGGTCAAATGTGATTATCCTGTCTGATAAATAGAAAGAAAAACAATAAGAAAAATGAACAAACCTCAAAAATCCCATGAGACACCACCAAAGGAACCAACACACGCCTATTGGGCTTCCCAGAAGGAAAGGAAAGAGAGAGGGTGGAAAGGATGTTTGATGAAATAATAGCTGTGCACTTCACAAACTTGAGGAAAAACATAAATCTACACATCCAAGAAGATCAATAATATCCATGTAGGATAAATTCAAAGACATCCACTCCTAGACACATCATAATAAATTTGTCAAAAGATGAAGGCAAAGAAAAGCCTCATCAGAAGCCATGGAAGTCAGAAGTAGTAAAATGACATATTCAAAGTTTTGAAAGAAAAGTGCTACCAAGCAAAAGTTCTATATCCAACAAAACTGTCTTTCAAAAATGAAGGAGAAAGTAAGACATTCCCAGATAAACAAAAACCAAGTGAATCTATCTTTGGGGGATTGAATCATGCCCCTCCACAAAAGGCATGCTCAGACCCCAATCCCTGGCCCTTTGGGTGTGAACCCATTGTAAATAGGACGTTTGAAGCCCAAACTGAATGAGGGTGGGCCTTATCTCAACATGGTTGAAGTCATAAGCAAAGGAAATGAGACCTGGGAAGAGAAGCCTCAGTGAGCATCTAAAAGCTGGAAGTCAACAGAATCTGAAAGAAGAAAATGAAATGATGCCATCATGTGTATTGAAATATGACAGAAAAGCCAAGGACCAAGGATTTCTGGCAGCCAGTCTTTGGGGAGAAAACATCACTTTGCTGAAGACTCAGTTTTGAAATTCTTCTAGGCTTAAGACTGTGAGCTAATAAATTCCCATTGCTAAACCAATCCATTGTATGATATTTGTTTTAGCAGCTAGGAAACTAAAATACTTGTCACTGGCAAATGTTCTCTACAAAAAATATTAAGGGAATCCTTCAGGCTGAAGTGAAAAGACACTAACATCCACTTGAAGAAAAATGAATGTAGATAAATATAAATGTATGAATGCATTTTTATCTATATCTCTATTTTTCCTTATCTGATTAAAAGCCAAATGCATAAAGCAAAACTTATAAATGTGTGTTGATGTGCACACAATGTCAAACATTGTAATTTGTATGACTTGGCACAAAGAAAGTGGGAAATGATATAGGAGCAAAGGTTTTACATACTATGAAAATTAAGTTGGTATTAATCCAAACCATATTTTTATAAAGTTATTTTTGACCTCCAGAGCAACAATTAAGAAAATAATTAAAATAAATGTAGTAAAAGACAATGGAATGTAAATGGTACACAAGAAAATTTCTATTTAATACACAAGAAAGTGGCAATGGAAAATTTGAAGAACAAAAAAACAAGGCATATAGAAAATATATAGAAAAATGGCTAACAAAGCTTACCTTTACAATAATTATATTTAATATATATGTACTGAACACTCCAATTAAATGGATAAGATTGGCACAAGGGATAAAAATAATGATCCAGCTGTATGTTATCTACAACAGACACATTCTAGATTTAGACACAGAATTAGGTTGAAATAAGACTGTGGATAAAAGATAAGTAATGCACTTCCGGAGAAGATGGCGGCTTAGTAAGACGCGCGGGTCTTAGTTCCTCCTCCAGAAAAGCAACTAAAGAAACAGAAACAATACGAAACAGCTCCCGGAGTCACGACAGAGACCAAAAAGACAGCGTACCCCATTCTGGAACAGCTGAACGGGCAGGGAGAATCTGCTGCGGTGAGTTACCCGAGGGGCGCGCGCTTTCCCGGCCGGGGCGGCTGGCGACTGGGGTCCCCTCCACGCACGTGGCTCACCGGCCTGACTGGGAACGTTGGATAGCGGGGCCCTCCCGTCACGCTTGGCGTTTCAGGCCAGCTGGGCAATTAGGACCGGCACTCTCCCAAGCCGCGGCGGCCAGCGACCCCCACCTCCACGCGCGGTTTCCCGGGCCGACTGCGGTGCAGACAGACGAGCGCCACGAGCGCCACCTACTGGGCAGGAAAAGAAAAACAGAGCCCAGAGATTTTACAGAAAAAGCTTTCAACCAGCTGTGTAACACACCCAGGGAAATCTGATCAAATGCCCAGACACCAGCAGAAAATAATGGATGACGCTCGGAAAATTGAAGATATGGCCCAGTCAAAGGAACAAACCAATAGTTCAAATGAGATACAGGAGCTGAGACAACTAATGCTGAATATACGAACAGAAATGGAAATATTCTTCAAAAACCAAATCAATAAATTGAGGGAGGACATGAAGAAGACATGGGCTGAACAAAAAGAAGAAATAGAAAATCTGAAAAAACAAATCACAGAACTTATGGGAGTGAAGGACAAAGAAGAAAAAATGGAAAAAACAATGGATACCTACAATGGTAGATCTAAAGAGGCAGAAGCTACAATTAGTGAACTGGAGGATGGAACATCTGAATTCCAAAAAGAAACAGAAACTATAGGGAAAAGAATGGAAAAACTTGAGCAGGGGATCAGGGAACTGAATGACAATATGAAGCGCACAAATATACGTGTTGTGGGTGTCCCAGAAGGAGAAGAGAAGGGAAAAGGAGGAGAAAAACTAATGGAAGAAATTATCACTGAAAATTTCCCAACTCTTATGAAAGACCTAAATTTACAGATCCAAGAAGTGCAGCACACCCCAAAGAAAATAGACCCAAATAGGCGTTCTCCAAGACACTTACTAGTTAGGATGTCAGAGGTCAAAGAGAAAGAGAGGATCTTGAAAGCAGCAAGAGAAAAACAATCTGTCACATACAAGGGAAACCCAATAAGACTATGTGTAGATTTCTCAGCAGAAACCATGGAAGCTAGAAGAGAGTGGGATGATATATTTAAATTACTAAAAGAGAAAAACTGCCAACCAAGACTCCTATATCCAGCAAAATTGTCCTTCAAAAAAGAAGGAGAAATTAAAACATTTATAGACAAAAAGTCACTGAGAGAATTTGTGACCAAGAGACCAGCTCTGCAAGAAATACTAAAGGGAGCACTAGAGTCAGATACGAAAAGACAGAAGAGAGAGGTATGGAGTAAAGTGTAGAAAGAAGGAAAATCAGATATGATATATATAATACAAAAGCCAAAATGGTAGAGGAAAATATTATCCAAACAGTAATAATACTAAAAGTTAATGAACTGAATTTCCCAATCAAAAGACATAGAATGGCAGAATGGATTACGACCCAGCAATACCACTGCTAAGTATCTACTCAAGGGACTTAAGGGCAAAGACAGATGGACATTTGCACACCAGTGTTTATAGCAGCATTATCTACAATTGCAAAGAGATGGAAACAGCCAAAATGTTCATCAACAGACGAGTGGCTAAACAAACTGTGGCGTATACCTACGATGGAATATTATGCAGCTTTAAGACAGACTAAACTTATGAAGCATGTAATAACATGGATGGACCTAGAGAACATTATGCTGAGTGAGTCTAGCCCAAAACTAAAGGACAAATACTGTAAGGTCCCACTGATGTGAACCGACATTTGAGAATCAGCTTGGAATATATCATTGGTAACAGAGACCAGCAGGAGTTAGAAACAGGGTAAGATAATGGGTAATTGGAGCTGAAGGGATACAGACTGTGCAACAGGATTAGATACAAAAACTCAAAAATGGACAGCACAATAATACCTAAGTGTAATGTAACTATGTTGGAACACTGAATGAAGCTGCACCTGAAATATGGTTTTTTGTTTGTTTGTTTGTGTGTTTGTATCTTTTGTTTTTGTTTTTTTTCTTTTTCCTTTATATATATATATATATATTATTATTAGTATTATTATTTTAATTCTCTTCTCTATATTAACATTCTATATTTTTTCTGCTGTTTTGCTAGTTCTTTTCCTAAATCGATGCAAATGTACTAAGAAATGATGATCATACATCTATGTGATGATACTAAGAATTACTGAGTGCATTTGTAGAATGGAATGATTTCTAAATGTTGTGTTAATTTCTTTTCTTTTTTTTGATTAATAAAAAAATTAAACAAAAAAAAAAAAAAAAAAAGATAAGTAATGCAAATTGTAATCAAAATAGACCTGGAGTGGTTACACTAATATCCAACAAAAATTATTACTAGAGAAAAAGAAAGACATTTTATAATGATAGAAGGGTCAATTCCTCCAGAAGATGTAACAACATATATACACATAACAGCAGGGTTCCAAAATACATATAGTAAAAATCACAGAATTGTAGGGAGAAATAAACAATTCAGCAATAGTAATTGAAGACCAATATCCTGCTTTCCATAATGGGTAGAACAACTAGACAAAAGATAAAAAGGAAATGGATGGTTTAGAAAATACCATAAACCAAGTTGAACCAACAGACAATGGAACACACCACCAAGCAACAGAATGCACATTCTTCCAAGTGCACAGAGAAAAATTTCCAGGATAGACTATGTATCAGGCCATAAAACAAGTCTCAATATATTTAAAATGATCAAAATCATACATGATACATTAATCACACAGAGAAAATATGTTATCTGACCACAGTTGAATGAAATTACATATTCATAACAGAAAAAAATTGGGGAAATTCACAACAATGAAAATTGAGCAACACACCTAAATAACCAATGGTTCAAAGAAGAAATCATGATGGAAATTAGATAATACTATGGAATGAATGAAAACTACTGTTCCAGTTTGCTAGCTGCCAGAATGCAACACACCAGAGACGGATTGGCTTTTAATAAAAGGGGATTTATTTTGTTAGTTCTAACTTTCCACTGAGGTTCTTTCTTACATGGGAAGGCACAGGATGGTCTCTGCTGGCCTTCTCTCCAGGCCTCTGGGTTCCAACAACTTTCCCTGGGGTGATTTCTTTCTGCATCTCTAAAGGCCTGGGCTAAGCTGTGAGTGCTGAGATGAGGTATGCTGAGCTGCTTGGGCTGTGCTACCTTGAGCTCTCTCACTTAAGCACCAGCCAATTCAGTCAAACATCATTCATTGCAGCCCGCCCACCTCCTAGCTGACTGCAGATGTAATCAGCGACAGATGAGGTTCACGTATCATTAGCTCATGTCCACAGCAACAGAACTAGGTGCCTTCACCTGGCCAAGTTGACAACTGAATCTAACTACCACAACTACAAAACAACATATCAAACCTTATGTAATGCAGTGAAAGTAATGCTCAGAGGGAAATTTATAGCAGTAAATGCCTACAGTATAAAAGAAGAAAGATCTCAAATCACTAACCTAACTATACTTTAAGGTAATAGGAAAATAAGAGCAAATAAACCCCAAGCAAGGAGAAGAAAGGGTATAATAAAAATTAGAGCAAAAGTAATAGAAAGAGAATAGAAAATAATAAAGATTATTGACCAAACTGAAAATCGTTTCTTTGAAAATATAAGCAAAATGGATGAACCTCTAGCTAGACTGCCCAAGAAAAAAAGAGGAAAGATTAATATTATTAAAGTCAATAATGAAAGAGGACATTAATGTTGTTGTTTGAAAAGTAAAATTATTATAAGGGAATAGTATAAAAAATTATATGTCGCAAAATTAGATAACCTAGATGAGATGGATAAATTCCTAGAAGGATACTGTGGTGGTGTGAAGCTATTATGTACCCCAGAAAAAAGCCATGTACTTTTAATTGATTCCTGTGGGTACAGGCCTGTAATAGGTGGAACCTTTTTAGATTATTTCAATTGAGGTGTGACCCACTCCATTCAAGATGGACCTTAATCCTTTCACTGAATTCCTTTATGAGAGGATAAAACATGTACAGAAGCAGAGAGTTGAAATTAAGAGACGCTCATAGAGAAAAGCCCCATAGAAGCTAAGAGAGGACCCCCCAGAAGCTCAGAGAGGAAGACAATACAATCAGAAGCTGAAAGCAATGAAATCCAGGAGCAAAAGACCAGCAGATGCCAGCCCTGTGCTTTCCCATGGGACAGCAAAATCCTGGATGTCAACAGCCTGTCTTCAGAGTCCAGGTGTTCATCCTGCTGATGTCTTGAGTTGGACATTTCCATGGCCTTAGAATTGTAAGCTTACAGGCTAATAAATCCCCATGGTACAGGTCAACTCATTTCTGGTTGTTCTAGTTTGCTAGCTGCCGGAGTGCAACACACCAGAGATGGATTGGCTTTTAATAAAAGGGGATTTATTTTGTTAGTTCTTCAGAGGAAAGGCAGCTAACTTTCATCTGAGGATTTTTCTTACGTGGGAAGGCTCAGGGTAATCTCTGCTGGCCTTCTCTCCAGGCCTCTGGGTTCCAACAACTTTCCCCAGCATGATTTCTTTCTGTATCTCAGCCTGGGCTGAGCTGCGAGTGCTGAGATGAGGTATGCCAAGCTGCTTGGGCTGTGCTACATTGAGTTCTCTCATTTAAGCACCAGCCAATTCAGTGGAACATCGTTCATTGCAGCAGGCACGCCTCCTAGCTGACTGCAGACGTAATTAGCAACAGATGAGGTTCACGTACCATTAGCGGCTCATGGCCACAGCAAAAAATCTAGGTGCCTTCACCTGGCCAAGTTGACAACTGAATCTAACTACCAGAAATATCCTTGGAGACCATAGTCATGGATTGAGGTAGAGTGTAACAGGAGTTGGTGTTTAAGGAGTCTTATCAACTGCTCATGCAATGTCTGGACCTGCCGAAATTCAGTCTCTTATTGTGGTACACAGAATTCTAAGAAAGCCCTTTGTCATTACTGCACTCTGGCATCCACACCTGTGTGCAATCTCATCCCTCTTGAGTGTGGGTGGGATATTTTATTTTAGTCTATCAGATATAATATACCAGAAGTGAAGGAATTTTGCAGCTGTAATTAGGGACCTTAACTGGTTAAGTATGAGTTAATAAAAAGAAATATTATCCTGGGTCTGCCTGACCTAATCCAATGAATCCTTTAAAGAAGGATCCATGCTACGCCTGAAAGGAGAGATTCAAGTAGTGAAGCGTCTCCTGATAATCTGAGGTAACAAGTTGCCATAAGTTGTACACCTGTGAGGAAATGAATTTTGCCAAAAAACATATGATCTTGGAAGAGGATGCTGTACTTTAAACCTAGGATTGAAGATAGTATTCAAAGAAAGAACGTTAGTCTGAGGTTCAGACATCATTGGAAAACATAATCATAGTCTCCCATTGACTGCAAGTTCACTGGGATGTCTTGGCAAAAGATGGTCCATAGTCATCAAGTAAGCAGGAAACAATTTCCCAGGGCACCAGTGAACCACGCGTCATGCATACAGAGTGAGTTGGTGTCCACATAAAGATGAAAGTAGGAACAACCCTCTGGGGATCAGGTGAGCTGAGGTTATGGGTGGGCATACAAAGGGAGTTATGTGCCACTATGGGTGCAGAGCCTGGAGCACACTGTATCTGAGACAGTAGGGCTACATTATGGTGGTCACTGGTCATGGCCTAGGGCTACATGGCCACCAAGCAACTGTACACTCTGGGTACATAACTGGGGTAAATCACCCACACAGATAACTGACTGCTAAGAAGGAAAAGATGCACGGGGAGAGAGAGAGAGAAAACCAGAGAGAGGTTTCTTCCTTCAGAAATGTCTCTCCACTGCCCTCTACTGACAAACTACAACATCGTGCACTCCATAAAGCAGAAATACTTCCGAATTATCCATTATTAAAGATCAGATACTGAGGAGTGAATTTGGAGCTGGGAAGCAATACTAGTAGATTAATGATGTTATTGATTACAAAAACACAACTTTTGGTTTCATTGATTTTTCTCTATGTTTTTCTCTTTTCAATTTGTTTGAATTTTGGTCTTTATTATTTCCTGCCTTCTACTAGCTTTGTGTCTAATTTTGTATTTTACATCTGGTTTCAGAAAGTGTAAATTTACATCATGAATTTGAGACTTTTCTTCTTTTCCAATATAAGGATTTAAAGCTATAAATTCTCTCTAACCTCTGCTTTAACTGCATCCTACACATTTTGATATGTTGAGTTTTCATCTTCAGTCTTTTAAAAATATTTACTAATTTTCATTGTAACATCCTCTTTTAGCTTTCTGGTATTTAGAAGGTTTTTTGTTAGTCTCCAAATACTAAAAATGTACCCAATATCTCTAAGTAATAGCTTAATTCTGCTATGGCCAGAGAATATTCTTTGTATGATTTCAATATTTTCAAGTGTGTTAAAGTTTCTTCTATAGCCTAAAATATGGTTTATTTTGGTGAATTTTCCAAGTGTACTTGTATAGACCAGCTAGAAGTTTAAAAGAGAAAATCAGAGAAAGTGGTGGTGAAGAATAGCTCTTCTGCAGTTGAAAGAAGATTCAAACACTGATCTCAAATACCACCCCTGAAAAAGGACATAAATTTAATTGGATCAGACTGTGGACCAATTTTTGTTCCACACATTGTTGAAACAGTAGAGCAAATCAGCTAGCAATTAATGAATAGCGATAGAGGCCCATTAGCTACAAACTGAACAGAATAGAAGTGAAAGAGACAGAAAGAGAACCTGGCTAAAATCACTGTCATTCCTTGCAGGAGGAAAGGGGATGGTGCAGATCAGAGTGACTCTGCAGATGACCAGAACTATGACCTATGAGGAGCAACATTAGAGGCTGCACACTGCAGGGTAATAGACTTCACTGAAATAGTCTGACCAAATCATTAAACACGTAAGCAAGGAGCAGTAAGCTTCAGGAAGGGGGAAACACAGCATCAAGAGATGCTGTATTATCTAAATAAATGATCATAGCCCCAATATCCCTAAAGAATGGGAGAAAGATCAAAGGTAATGGTGGAGTTATACAGAGAAGGTAGAGTTTAACAAACGAATATGATTGCTAAATCCTTAAATTGATATTTCTTTTAGTCTCCAGTATCTTAGAGCAGCTAGCAGTAAAAACCTGAAGTTGTGGAATTGTAACCCATACCAAACCCTGAAATCTGTTCTATGACTAATTGTGGTGCTGGACTTTGAAATCTATTGCTTTTTTGTATATGTGTTATTTTTCACAAAAAAGAAAAAAAGTCAATTGTGATGATAAATGCACAACTATATGATGATATTGTGAACCGTTGATTGTACACTTCAGATGATTACATGGTATGTGAATATATAATATATCAATAAAAATAATAAAATTAAAATTAAAAAGGGCTAATGAAATGGAAGAAATGGATTAGGCACACTTTTAAAAAAGATAATGCAAATATACAAGATGTAATCTATAGAGAAAAGCATTATCTCTAAAATCTCTTTGGAAGATATTTATTGGGAAAATATTTAGTCTATCTGCTCTCCTTAGTTGTAAGGTCTTATATCATGACTCTTCATGCAACTGTAAACTAAATAGAATTCTCCTTTATTCCTTTATGTGTCACATTTGCTTTTATTTTTAAGATGTCACATCTGTCAAAATGAAATGTTCCATATTATACTTCTGTTTCTTTGGGACAAAAAAATTTAAGCTGCTTCTAAAGGAAGACAATTGCTTCACTGCTTTCTCAATCTTTCTCTCCCTCTCTCCGCCATTCTTGAGAATGATTGCAAAAATATTTGCTTTCATAAAATGTTCCTGCCCAATTTGGGGGCGTATATGTATATATTTTTTTAATTTTAGTTTCCTTTTGATGGACCTGTTCAAGAACATGTAGATCATGTAATCATTTTCCCACTCTGAATATGCATGGAAATTCTCAGAATTCACTAATAAATTTGCTCAAAACCTCATCCTTACTATGTGGAAGCATTTACAGTTAAATTCAGTGTGAATTTTTTTCAACTGTATAATGCCATATAAATTTTGCTATTATTAACTATTATTTTTAAATAATTTTTTAAAAGTTTTTCCTTCAGGGAAAGAAATTTTCTGAACTACCTGTCAGGATTAATTTGATAACCAGGATGGAAAAAAAATGAATGAATAAAAAACCATGAAATGTCAACAAAGAATAATTCACAGTCAAAAGTGGCTGTTTGGTCCTATTACCTGAATGGTGGATGCCCAGTGGAAATTGATTTGCCATCTATGATGTAATTGTACGTGCATTAAATCCATCCTAGCCGTTTAAGAGAGTTAATGGTAAACACTTTACATTTCTGTTATAACCAAATTGTTTCTCTTCATTACACTCATGCATATGCAGATTGACTCTATTTATCTGAAGTAAGATTGACTTTTACATCACCAATGGAAAATGCTATCACTTTTGGTAGATTAGGCTTATTTTTGTCAAATGTCAATTTTGGAAAACGTGAAAACCAATTCAGCTGCTGTCTGGAGAGTGACTTTCTGAAAAGTTGAAACATGAAGCACTTATTGCAAAATAAATGGATTGTTCACAAGTTTTTTTGAATGTTTCTTTCCCTATATTTTTATTATATTATATTATATTATACTTGCCTGAAAATTTGATAACTTGTTCAGATGTCAGTGTCATCACTATTTTCTTTCAGGGATGGTAGTGCATTTCTATCAGTAAATAAAATATATGGCAAAGATTTTGTAAAACATAAATATATATATATATATAATATAAATATCCAGTTTTCAACAAAATCTATGTGAAAAACTAAGTGTTACCTATACACAAGAAAAAAAATCAGGCAACAAGAACTGCCACCAATGGAGCCCAGATGTCAGAATAAGCAGCAAAGAATATAAAGAAACTGTTATAAATATGGAACAATGAATGTGAAAATAGATCAATAGAGAATAGAATAATGTGCAACACCATAAAGTACACAAACATATGTCTAATAAGACTGTCAGAAAAAGAGAAAGAAGCAGAAAAATATTTGAAGAATAATTGCTGAAATTTTCCCAAATTTGATGAAAAACATTAATCTACCCATCCAAGAAAATGAACAAACTCCAAAAAGGGTAAGGCAAAAAGCCCCATACTTAGACACATCATAATAAAAAATGTTGAAGCCAAAGACAAATAGAAAAGATTGCAAGTAGCAAGAGAAAAATGAATCATCATGCATTCATTAGGGAGCCCTATTTATTAGGGAACCCTAATAAAACTAGCAATTGATTTTTACTCAGAATCAGTGGAGGTCAGAAGTCAGTCAGATGACATATTCAAAGTGCTGAAAGAATAAAACTGTCAACCAAGAATCTTACATCCAGCAAAACTAACTTTCAAAATTGAGGGAAAGAAAAAGACACACACAGAGAAACAAAACCCGAAAATGCATTGCTAGCAGACTCAAATTACAAGAAAATTCTAACTGAACTTTTTCTGGCTGAAAGCAAGTGATGCTACATAATAATTTGAATTTGCATGAAAAAAAGTAAAGGTAATTAAGCGGATAATGATAACAGAGCGTATAATTGCTTATTTTACTCCTTTCTACTCTTAACTGGTTTAAAAAGCAAATATATAAAGCAAAAGATATTTAATTTTATAGTTGGATATAGAACATATAAATGCAATACATTTAGCATAAGAGGAAAATGAGGTGGATGGAAGAAAAGTTGTACTGGAATAAGTAAATGACACCAGGTAGTAACTCAAATCTACAGTAACAAATGAAAAGGACTAAAATGGTAAATAAGGTTAATATAACAAACTCTATAAATATTTACTTAATTTGCTTTTCTTCTCAGCTTCTTTAAAAGATCTAACTTTTTTTGAAAGGCCTAACTTTTAATAACGTAATAATTATAGTTATGTATTCTTTGGCTTATAACATACATAGATGTTATATTCACTACAGTAGTAGAACAGAAAAGGGGAAGAGGGAATGGGATATATGGGAGTAATGTTTCTATATCTCACTAGAATTAAATTAGTATAAATCTAAAGGAGATTCTGATAAATTAAGACATATATGTATATATATACATACACATATATGGTAAGCCCTAGACAAGCATAACAAATCTTTTCAATAAAAAATATGGTGAAAAGTCATTAAAGAAAATAAACTGTAATGTAGAAAATATTCAGTTAATGCTAAAGAAAGCAGTAAAGGAGAAACAGAGGAACAGAAAGACATAGAAGAGATAGGAAACAAACAGTAAACAGGTACATAAATCCTGCCATATCAACAAAAACATTAAATAAGAATGGATTAAACAATCTGGTCAAAATGCAGAGATTGATGGGATTGAGAAAGCCTTCTTGACCAAAAGGGGGAAGAGAGAAATGAAACAAAATAAAGTGTCAGTGGCTGAGAGATTTCAAACAGAATCAAGAGGTTATCTTGGAGGTTATTCTTATGCATTATATAGATATCCCTTTGTAGGTTATGATGTATTGCAGTGGCTACAGGGAAGTACTTGAAACCATTGAGCTGTGTTCCAGAAGCCATGATTCTTGAAGATGATCATACAACAATATAGCTTTTCAAAGTGACCATGTGATCATGAAAACCTTGTGTCTCATGCTCCTTTTATCCAAGGTATGGACAGATGAGTAAACAAATATGGATAATAAATAATAGGGGGGATAAGGGGCAAAATAAATTGGATAGATTGAAATACTAGTGTTCAATGAGAGGGAGGGGTAAAGGGTATAGGATAAATGAGGTTTTTTTTTTCTTTTTATTTCTTTTTATGGAGAGGTGCGAATGTCCTAAAAATGATCATGGCAATGAAAACACTACTATGTGATGATATTGTGAGACTTGATTGTACACCATATATGGACTGTATGTGTGTGATTTATCAATAAAAATATTCTTTAAAAAATTCAGAGATTGGCAGATTGGATTAAAAATACTTTTTCCCTTAAAAAAATACATTTTCCCCAGCCCATGCATTTCCTAAGCAAGCAAATAAACAAACAAAAAAACAAGCAAAAATTCAAAACATGGTGCTGCAATAAGGGGATACTCACATGGAAAAACAATGAAATGTGACCCCTGCCACACAGCATACAAAGAAAAAATATGTTCCATATTTCTGCAAAGGAGAAGCTAAGCCTGTTAATAATTATGCCTAAATGTCACCCCCAGAGAAACTGTTTTGTTGCTCAGATGTGGCCTCATTCTAAGCCAACTCGGCAAGTGAGCACACTGCCTTCTCCCCTGTGATGGACATGACTCCCACAGGAGCAAATCTCCCCGGCAACATGGGATATGACTCCAGGGGAACAGTCTAGCCCTGGCATTGTGGGAGTGAGAAAGCCTTCTTAACCAGAAAGGGGAATAGAAATGAAACAAAAAATAAAGTTTCAGTGGTTGAGAGACTTCAAATGGAGTCAAGAGGTCATTTCTGGAAGTTATTCTTCTGCAACACATAGATATTCCTTTTTAGTTTTTGGTGTATTGGAGTAGCTAGAGGGAAATAGCTGAAACTGTTGAACTGTAATTTTTATTTTTTTTGGAGTAAGGAAAATGTTAAAAAATTTGATGATGAATGCACAGCTATATGATGATACTGTGAACCACTGATTGTTCAATTTGGATGAGTAGATGGTATGTGAATATATCTCAATAAAATTGCATTAAAAATAAGTGTTCCAACTATTTACTGTCTACAAGAGACAGACTTAAATTCAGAGATTAAAATGGGTTGAAAGAAAAAGGATTAAAAGTTATAACATGAAAACAGCAACCAAAAGAGAGCTGGAGTGGCTATACTAATACCAAACAAAATAACATTTAAAATGGAAAAAAAAATGTTACTTGAGATAGTCAGGGATATTTATAATGATAAAAGGGTCAATCCATCAGGAAGGTTAAAAAGTTATAAACTTATATGCATATAACAATAGAATCTAAAAATAGTTGGAGCAGCCCTGCTCCAATCAAGATCACAGAATGAGATATTTCAGGACTACTTCCCCCATAGAAGCATTGAACAATCAGCAAGAACTTGTGGAAACATCTTTCCAAAGGCCCCAGAAAACAGATAAAGGACTGCAGTAACATGGTGGGTGTAGATTCAAGAAAAAACATCCTTAAAAATGGCAGGATCATGTGATCCCCCTCCTCCCCCTCCCCAGCTTAGCCCAGAGACAGCCCACACTCCTGAAGCATGAATCACTAGTCCCAGTAACAGAGGGAGCAGAGTAACCCTCACATAGATACTGGGAGCATGGATGTCCAGCTAATCTATCTGGTGGTGGCTTAAGGGATTCACTGTGCCAGAACTTGTCCTTTGTATGGAAGGCAGCATGCAGAGCTCTCCTACAGAAGCTGTGGGAGAATAGTCAAAAGTAGAGCTGCCTGGGACAAGGAATTGCTGGTTGTAGGACATACAATGCAATTCCTGCTACTGTGAGGAAACTCTTTCCATAGGAAGAGGGGACATTTATATCTGTATAAATGGGGGATTTCCCAGGTCCAGATGTACATACCCAAGACAAGATCCATGTGTAGAAAGAATCAAGATGTTCTCTATACCTCTGCCTTGAGATAATCTCTAAATTCTTTGCACAGATAAGCCCCGACGGTGGCATTCTCATGGGTCAATCTGCAATGACTAGGAAATGTTTTTCTTTTATTCTTTCTTTTTTTTTTGTAAATTCCCAGCATTCAAGGAAAGCTCTGTCATAACATCAGCTTGATACAATCTAAGGAACAGATGTCCCAGAGTCTAAATTCTAGCAATAGCAATCTAAAATAGCACAATGTCAGGGGGTAAACAAAAGGTTGTAAAATATACAATGAAACAGGAAGTGATGGCCTAGGCAAAGGAAAAAATTAAAGCATTAGAAACCATCAATGGGGAGGACCAGACCTGGAACACACCTTTTAAAAATGATCCTAATTAGGGAAAAGAAGTGTAACAAATAAGGTATCAGTGGCTGAGAGAGTTTAAATAGAGTCAAGAGGCTGCTCTGGAGGTCACTCTTACACATGTTTCAGTTAGACATTGCTACCTATCATACCTTGTCAACCCCAACTAAAACCATCCCAGCCAATCCTAAAGAATACCTAGGGCATTATATAAGACTCTACAGAGGTTCCATGAACTAGGGTAACTTTCCAGAAACCTGAAACCTCCAGATGGGTCCCTGGACCAGATAAGCCCTGAAATGCAGAGAACCAGCCTCTCCACAATATCAACTAGTTTCATCCCCCATCCCATATTATTGACAGCCACTTTCAACATGAAAAAGTTAGAATGGCCATAGCCCAAATACCCCTAAAGAGTGGGATAGAAAGATCAAAGGTGATGGTGGAGTTATACAGAAAAGGTAGAATTTAACAAATGACTATGATAGCTGAATCATTAAATTGGCATTTCTTTTAGTCTCCAGTATCTTAGAGCAGCTAGAAGTAAAAACCTAAAATTGTGGAATTGTAACCCATACCAAACTCTGAAATCTGTTCTATAACTAATTGTTGTGCTGAGCTTTGAAATTTATTGTTTTTTTTGTATGTATGTTATTTTTTTCACAAAAAAAAGAAAAAAGAGAGAAGGAGGAATATAACAGAAAAGGTAGGATTTAACAAATGAGTATAATTGCTGAATCATTATATTGATATTTCTTTTGGTCTCCAGTGTCTTGGAGCAGCTAAAAAACAAAAAAAAAATCATGTAACTATAATCCATACCAAACTTTAAAATCTGTTCTATAACAACTTGTTAAAATGTACTTGGAAATTTGTTGCTTTTTGTATATATTTTATACTTCACAATAAAAAAAATAAATGAAATGAGTTAATCATCACATTAAATAAAGGTGTTCCTTGTAAAAATGAAAAACAAATGAAGCACAAAATGACAAAAATGAAAGGAAGAAATAGACAGTTGAAAAATAATACTTGGAAGTGTCAGTATCTCACTTTCAATAATGAATAGAGAAGATGGCCATGTAGAGAAGGGTGGAATTTAGTTAGTCCTTTAAAGTCACTAGTAAATAGCCAAGAACTGTCTGGAACAATAGTTTGGGGGACATCTGTGACTGAACACATACTGTACACCAGTCTGGAATTGGTGGAGGGCCCAAAACCACAGTACAGAACTGTAAGCAAAGTCCAAAACTGCAGGGGTTAGTGCCCCTCCCCCTGGCATGGCTGGCTCTTTTGGAGACACTTCACTGGTGGAAAAAGAAGCACTCTCTACTAGGAGCAAGGGTAGGTAGCTCAACCAAGCTCCAATTTCAGTTTTAATTAATAAATCTGGACAAATGAATATAAGCTCTGAGCACAGATAAACCCAGAACAAGCAGGAAAGGAAACCTGAGGTCTCTCCTGGCAGGGAAGATGCAGGGCTGATGTAAAAACAAAGAAACAAAATAGAGACTTTTGGATTCTGCCAAGCTCAGAATACTGGAAAAGGGCTGTGCCCCATGAAAAGGGGCACATAGAGCTGGGTACCAACTCTGACAACCTGTTGGGTCTCATCCTCAGGGAAATTTGACACTGATTGCACCCGCCTCCTGAGACCTGGGCCTGTTCAGTCTGGGAAAATCTGATTGAGGTTGATCATATCTGGGGAGACCCTCTTAAAAAATGGCTCCATTTAGGCAAAGCAAGAACCAGAAAAATAAGAGCTAAACAATTCTGATCTATTAACTAGAAGCTATGCTAGAGGTTTAGAATAAATTGAACTGAATTCCAAAGAACAGATAAAGAACAAAGCCAACCAGCCAGAAACCCTAGGTAAAAGAGTGAAAATGACCTCCAGAATAAACTAATTAAGGAAATCAGATGCCTAGACACCAGGAAAAAATTACTAGTCACACTAGGAAAAACTACGATATGGCACAGACAAAGGAACAAACCAGCACTTCAAATGAGATACAGGGATTGTAACAACTAATTAAAGATGTTCAAACAGACAAGCAAAATCAAATGAAATATCAAATCATTGTGTTGAGGGAAAATATGGCAAAAGAGATGAAGGATATAAAGAAGACATTGAGAAACCATAAAAAAGAACTCAAAAGTTTGGAAAAACCAATATTAGAACTTATGGAGTGAAAAGCACAATAAAAGAGATGAGAAATACAATAGAGACTTACAACAACAGATTTAAAGTGGCAGAAGAAAGAATTAGTGAACTAGAGGACAGGACATCTGAAATCCTACACACAAAAGAACAGATAAGGAAAAGAATGGAAAAATATGAGCAGGGCCTCAGGGAATTGAATGACAACATGAAGTATATGAATATACATATTATGGGTGTCCCAGAAGTAGAAGAGAGGGGGAAAGGGGCAGAAAAAATAATGTATAACTATGTAGTTATACTGGGAACTATTGTTTGTTTACTTAGGATGGATTTTGTGGTGTGTGAATAAAACTGTTTAAAGAATAAACAGAAATATACAAGTGCTGGAGAAAATATGGAGAGAGGGATGTATCTATTCACTGTTGGTAGGGAAGTAGAATGGTCCAGTTCCTCTGGAAGTCAGTGTGTTGGCTCCACAGGACGCCAAGTATAGGGTTACCATATGATTCTGCAACCTCATTATTAGATATATACTTGGAATAAATGAAAGCAGGGAAATGGATGGACATTTGCACAATGGTATTTGTTTATGGTGGCATTATTCATGATTTGCAATGGACGGGGGTGGCCTAAGGGTACAACAGCTGAGGAATGGAAGGGCAAGCTGTGGTGTATACATACAATGGACTATTGAGCATGTTCAAGAGGGAATGAAATTGTGAGCCTGCAACTAGGTGAATGAAACTTGAGAACAGTATGACCAACACCCAAAATATCCTACATCCCTCATCCCCCCCATTGTTTATTTACATTGGAGTTTACTGTCATATTCATCTGTTCATACACTGGATAAGGGAGGTATCAGTCACACAGTTTTCACAATCACATGGTCACACCATACAAGCTACATAGGTATAAAACCATTTTCAAGAATCAAGGCTACTGGATTAAAGTTCAACAATTTCAGGTAATTCCTTCTAACTATTCTAATATACTAAAAACTAAAAAGGGATATCTATATAATGCATTAAGAAGAATCTCCAGAATGAACTCGTGACTCAATTTGAAATCTTTTAGCCACTGAAAAGTTAATTTTGTTTTATTTCTCTTCCCCTTTTGGTGGAGAAGTCTCTCTTAATCCCACAATGCCAGGGCCAGGCTCATCTCCAGAAGTCAGGTCTCACATTGACATGGAGATGTATATCTCTGGGAGTCATATCCAATGTAGGGAGGAGGGCAGTGAGTTTACCTTTAGAGTTGGCCTAGAGAGAGAGGCCACATCTGAAGCACAAAAGAGGTTCTCTGGGGGTGACTCTCAGGCATAATCATAAGTAGGCTTAGCTCCTCCTTTGAAAGAATAAGTTTTATAAGGGAAAGCCCTAATATCAAGGGCTTGGTCTATTAAATTAGTAGTCCACAAATGGTTGTAAGAATATCAGGAATTCCCCAGTTGGGGAGGTTTAACATTTCTACCATTTCCCCAGTTCCTCTAGGGGACTTTGCTAATACTTTCTTTTTTTCTGCTCAGATTACTCTAGGATTTACTGGGGGCATCACACTAACCTGTACAAACCAATAAAATCTCATTCCCTATTCAAGTTTCTATATAATCATGGTGTTCAAATGAAATGACCATATGCTTAAATTACATAGTGAGCTGCAGAAAATAGAAGTTTTGCACCAAATAAATATCTCCCCATTTGGTTTCACACATAAGTTGAAGTTTTAAAAATATACTCATGAGATGGGGCAAGAAAGTCATGTAGGGAGCTACAAAATTTATATAGTCCTTTAGAGCAATTAGTCAGGAACTATCTGGAATAACTGTTTTGTGGACATCCCAGATTGGACACACATTGTACATCAGTGTGGAATGGGTGGATGGGCTGAGATCACAGGAAGAAACTGTAAGTAAAGCCTCCAAACTGTGAGGGCAGTGCCTCTCCAGCATTGGCACAGCAAGCATTTGGGAAAAAGAGGCAGTCTCTGCTGGAAGCAAGGAAAGGTAGCTCAACCAAGCACCAATTCTGGTTTTAATTAACAAATCTGGACTGCTGAATAAAAGTTCTGAGCACAATAAAACCAGAGCAATCAGGAAAGTAACCCTGAGGTCTCTCCTGGCAGAGAGAAAATGGGACTGATAAAGAAAAAAATGGAGGCTTCTGGAGTTGGCCAAGCTCAAAATATTGGAAAACTGCTGTGCCCCAAGAAAAGGACACACAGAGCCAGGTACCAACTCCAGCTCTTGACTCATGAACCTTGGAGGCTGGAGATTGTCTGTGAAAAAGGATTTTATTATTTTATTTTACATCTCTTTTTCTTATTTGTCTTTTAAAAATATTCTAATTGGCTCATTAGGGAAAGCTTCAGGCATTTTTAATTGTCAGCACTGGCCCAGGCAAGGGAGTTAGGATAGGTCTGAGAGATGAAGTAACAAATCAAGTGAAGGGGATAATTCCCTAAAGGGTATATTTTTCCCAAGAAAAGGGGGCAGGTCCTGGTTCAGTTGGTGTCCCTCCTTCACAGAATTCATATTGGGAATCAGACATAGTTTAAGCTTGTCTTCCACCTCAACCTCTGTTTCAACCATGTCACAGGCAGGCTGAGAATTAAAGGCATCACATTACTTTATGCCAGTGGGGAGCTGTGGGCTGACAAGTGCCACCTTCTGGGCAGGTTAGGAAAAGTACAGAATCTAGAAGCTCCACAGAAAATCAGACAATTCGCTGGTTCTCATCCTCAAGAAAACTTGATACTGATTACACCCTCCTCCTGAAACCTGGGTCTGCCTTGTCTGAGAAGCTGTGGGATCGATCGTATCTGATCTTAAGATTTATTACAAAAGCACAATAATAAAAATGGCATGGTACTGGCATAAGGACAGACCTACAGAATGATGGAATAGAATTGAGAATTCAGAAATCAATTCCCACAGATATGGGCAACTGATTTTTGAGAACAGGACAAAGACTGCCCAATCGGGAAAGAATAGTCTTCTCCACAAATGATGCTGGGAAAACTGGATCAATATTAAAAAAAAAAAAGTACTCCTACATCACACCTTATGAAACATCCTCTTTAGTGAATTAAAGACCTAAATATAAGATCCAGAACTATCAAACTTCCAGAAAAAATGTAGGGGACCCTCTTCAGAAGGCTTAACATTCACAGCACAAGCAACAAAAGAAACAATAGATAAACAGGACCTCATTAAAACAAAAGGTTTTGTGCCTCAGAGGACTTTCTCATGAAAGTAAAACAACAATCTATACAATGGGAGAAAATATTTGAAAACCATATATCCAATAAAAGGTTTAATATCCTGAATATATGAAGAAATATTTCAACTTAACAGCAAAAAGACAAACAGCCCAATTTGAAAATGGGCAAAAGTCTTGAATAGACATTTCTCCAGAAAAGATATACAAGTGTCAAGAAAGCACACAAAAAGATGCTCAATATCATTAGCTATCAGGGAAGTGTAGTTCAATGCCACAATGAAATACCACTTCACACCCATTATAATGGCTTCTACTTAAAAAAAAGCACAGAAATTTGCAAGTGCTGAGGAGGATGTGGAGAAACAGGAATACCCATTCATTGTTGGTGAACCTACAATGGTGCACCCACCCTGAAAGACAGTTTGGTGGTTCTTCAGAAGACTTAGTATAGAACTACCATGTGACTGGCAATCCCACTATAGTTAGATATCCAAAAGATTTGAAAGCAGGGACTCAAGCAGATATTTATACACCAATGTTCATAGCAGCATTATTTACAGTTGCCAGAAGATGAAGCAACCTATGTATCCATCAACTTATGAATAGATAGACAAAATGTGGTTTATACATACAAAGGAATATTATTCAGCTCTAAAAAGGAATGACATTCTGGTTCATGTGACAACATGGATGAACCTTGAAAACATCATGTTGAGGGAAATAAGCCAGACAGAAAAGAACAAATATTATATGATCTCACTGATTTGAGATGATTTCAGTAAGCAAACGTATAGAGTCAGAATCTAGAATAAGGTTACCAGGTGAAAGAGTAGGTATAGGAAATGTTAAGTTAAGGCCTATAATGTACAGGTTTCCTATTTAAGATGATGGAAATATTTTTGTATGGATGGTCATGATGGTAGCATATTATTGTGAACATAATTAAAAACAATGAAAAATATATTTGAATGTGATTAAAAGGGGGAAATGTTAGTCTGCATATATAGTAACAGAATGAAATTTTTTTAAGTCCGTGGAAGTATCCTATACAAATAGTAAACCGTATGTTAAACCTTGGGCTCTAGTTAAAAATACAGTTATAAAAACATGCTATCATCAGTTGTAAAAACTGTTCCACACCAATGCCAGTTGTTGATTAAATAAGAGGGGTGTGCGAGGATAATTCAGTGGTAGAATTCTTGCCTGCCATGCGGTAGACCTGGCTTCAATTCCAACCCCATGCACTTCCCAAACAAACAAACAAAGAAATCAGCAAAAACAAACAAAATTCAACAAATAGTGCTGCAATAATGGGAGACTGACATGGAAAAAGAATGAAATGTGATTTGGCCATATAACATATAAAAATTATTGAAAAAGAAGAAAAGAAAAATTAACACTTCCCCATTTCAAGACTTACTACTAAGTTACAAAAATCAAGATATTCTGGTACTGGCATAAGGAGGGGCAGACAGATTAGTGGTGCATCATAAAGAGTCCATAAATAAACCCATACATTCATGGTGAGTTGACTTTCTAAAGGATGCAAAGAGAATTATATGGGAGAAGAATACTCTTTTCAAAAAATGGTACTGATAACTGGATACACATATGCAAAACAATGAGGGTGGACACATTTCTCACACCATAGAGAAAAATTACCTAAAAATGATTGTAGTCCTATATTATAAATCTCTTAGAAGAAATCATAGGAGTAAATTTGTGTAACCTTACATTAGACATTATTTTTGTTTTCTTTTTTAGATATAATGCCACAAGCGACAAAAGAAAAAATAGATAAGTTAAATTTAATTAAAATTAAAAGGTTTTTCCCTTTAAAGGACACCCTTAAGAAACTGAAAAGACATCCCACAGAATGGAAGAAAATACCTGCAAATCGTATGCCTGATAAGGGACTTGTATCTAGAATATTTAAAGAAGTCTTACAACTCAGTAATCAAAAGACAGACCAATGAAAAAATGTGTAAAGGATTTCAATAGACATTCTCCATGGAAGGTATTGAGAAGTTCAATAAGCATATGGAAAGATGCTCAAAATCATTATCCATCAGATAAATGGAAATCCAAAGCATAGTCACATACCACTTCATACTCATTTGAATGACTATGATAAAAAGATAACAAGTGTTTGCATGGATGTATAGAACTGCAAATCTTCACACGTTGCTGATAAGATGTAAAATGATGCAGTAACTTTGTAAAACCATCTGGGACTTCCTCAAAATTTTTATTTTAATTAAAATATTTTTGTATTGGCTGTCTTAAGTCTATAGCTCATAAACCAAGATTAAACTTTGACATGTTCAATTTTTAATAATTTATTAAGAGGAAACTTGCATAATGTAAAATTAACCATTATAAAATGAACAATTCTATGGCATTTAGTGTATTCAAAATGTTATGAAACCATCATCTTTATCTAGTTCTAAAACTTTTCCATAATTCAAAGTAATATTCCTTACCTGTTAAGCAAATTCTTCCCACTGTCCCCACTCCTGGCAACCATCAATCCATGTTCTGTCTCTATGGTTTTATCTATTCTAGATATTACATAAAAATGGAATCACAAAATATGTGACCATTTAACACATATGTGAAGTTCTTTTACTTAGCATAATATTTTGGGGGGTTCATCCATATTGTAGCTTCTATCAGTACTTAATCCCTTTTTATGGGTAAATAACATTCCATTGTGTATTTTTATCCATTAATCTGTTGATGGACATTTAGGTTATTACTCTTTTTGGCTATTATGAATAGGGCTGATAGGAAAATGCATGTACATATACTTTACTGAGTACCTGTTTCCAATTCTTTGAAGTATGTACCTAAGTGTGAAAATATGAGTTTATGGTTTATCTTTTCGAAGAACCACTAAAATGTTTTTTAAAGTGAACCATTTTGTATTCCTACTAGCAATGTACAGGGGTTCCATTTTGTCCAGATCCTCACCAACACTTGTTTTTTTTCCATTTTTTGGAAACAATAGCCAACTTGGTTGATGTGAAGTACTACCTCATTGTGATTTTGGCTTGCATTTCTCTAGTGACTAATGATGTCAAGCATCTTTTCATGTGTTTGCTCTCCATTTGTTCATCTTTGGAGAAATGTCTGTTCAAATCCTTGGCCCATTATAAAATTGTACTGTTTCCCTTTTTGTTTAGTTGTAAGTGTTCTTTGCATATCTTGAATATTAAACCCTTAAGAGATATACAATTCACAAATATTTTCTCCCATTCTATAGGTTGTCTTTATACTTTCTTGGTAATGTGACTTGATGCACAAAAGTTTTTAATTTTGATAAAGTCCAGTTTATTTTTTTTTCTTGTATTGCTTGTGCTTTTGGTGTGATATCTAAGAAATAGTTTCCAAATCCAAGGTCATGATGATTTACCCCTGTGTTCTCTTCTATGGTTTCAGCTCTAAAATGTAGGACATTGATTCATCTTGATTTAAGTTTTGCATATGATGTAGGTAAGGGTCCAACTTCATTCTTTTGCATGTAGATATCCAGTGGTCCAGCACCATTTAATGAAGAGACTATTCTTTCCACATTGAATTGTGTCAGAGTTTACCAGGCCGTAAACTGGTTGTCTAAAGCAACAAGAATTTTTTTCTCATGGTTTTGATGTCTAGAAGTCCAAAACCAAGGTCTTAATAAGGCCAAGCTTTCTCCCAGCATCAGAGTGTTCTAATGCTGGCTTGCCACAATCCTTGGGCTTCCTTGGCTTGTATTTCTGCCTCTATCACATGGTTAACTATCTGCTTCATGCCCTCTTGTGGCTTTCTCTTACCTCTGGAGTCTTCTGGTTTTTCTGTCCAATTTCCCTTGTGTATAAAGACTTCAATCATATGGATTGAGGTTCACCCTGATTCAAGTTGGCCTTATCTAAATAGTATCTTCAGTGATCCAATTCACAAATGACTCCATACCTTGAATCATGTTAGCAAATTCAAAGAGTTTATTTACAAATGGGTTCACACCCACAGCTACATGGATTTAGACTTGAGCATACCTTTTGTGGAGTATATGATTCAATCCTCAACAGTTAACATTAGCACTCTTGTCAAAAATCAATTGGTGATAGATGTATGGCTAATTTCTATAATTTGAATTCCATTCCATTGGTCTATATTTCTATCCTTATGCCAGTACCACACTCATTTGATTATTGTACTTTGTGGTAAGTTCTGAAATGAGGTCATGTTAGTGTTCCTTCTTTGTTCTTCTTTTTTCAAGATTATTTTGGTTGTTTGGGTCCCCTTGCAGTTCATATGAATTTGAGTATTGGACTTTCCTCTTCTGAAGAAAAAAAAAGGCTGCAAGAATTTTTATTGAGATTGCATTGAATCTGTAGGTCACTTTGGGAAGCACTGATGTCTTAACATTAAGGGTTCCAATCCATTAACAAAGGATATCTTCCATTTGTTTAGGCTTTCTTTAATTATTTCCACAATGTTTCATTGTTTTCAGTATATAGTTGGGTCATATTTTATATCCATTTTGTTAATAGCTGCCTTTTGAAAACTTTATCAATTCACAGTTAAAGTAAGAAGGGATTTCTTCAGACAATTCATCTTATCTTACACCTTTATTTCCCTTATTTCCTCCATTATTGCCTCCTTTTGTGTTTAGTTATTTTTGTTTACTTTTTAGTTCTTAATTAGAAAACATGTAAGTGTACAGAAGAATCTTGTAAAAAAACACAGTGTTCTAATATACCCTCCCCCTTATTAAAAACTTCATTTAGTGTAGTACCTTTGTTACAACTGATGAAGGAAATTTATAATTGTACTATTGATTAGTCTATAGTTTACATTAGTTTACAAAGTACATTAGATGTACTTTTCCCCATATACGACCTTATTATTAAAACCTTGAATTAGTGTGGTACATTTGTTATAATTCATGAAAGAACCTATTTATAAATGTACTGTTAACCACAGTCCATCATTTAAAATAGGGTTCAGTGTATTGTACAGTCCTATTTTATATTTTAATTTTTACTCTAGTAACATATATATGACCTAAAATTTCCTCCTTTTAACTAAATTCACATATATAATTGAGTGCTATTAATTGCATCACAATTTTGGGTGACCATCACCTCCATCCATTTCCAAAATATTTCAACCAACCTAGATATAAATTTGTGCAAATTAAGCGTTAACTCCCATTCCCTATTCCCAGCCTAGCACCTGGTATCCTATATTGTAGATTCTAACTCTACAAACGCTAGTTTGCTTATTTTAACTCTAGTTTGCATATCAGTGAGATCATACAATATTTGTCCTTTTTTGTCTGGCTGATTTCACTTAGCATGATGTCTTCAAGATTCATCCAAGTTGTGGCATGAATAAGAACTTCATTCCTTTTTAATGTGGAATAACATTCAATTGTATGTCTATGACACCTTTTGTTTATCCATTCATTAGTTGATGGGCATATGGGTTCCTTCCATCTTTTAGCAATTGTGAATAATGTTACTATGAACATCAATGTGCAAATATCTGTTCCACTTTCCGCTTTCAATTCTTTTGGATATATACCTAGTGTTCTAATTTGCTACCTGCCAGAATGCAACACACCAGAGATGGATTGGCTTTTAATAAAAGGGGATTTATTTCATTAGTTCTTCAGAGGAAAGGCAGCTAACTTTCAACTGGGGTTCTTTCTTACATGGTGATCTCCGCTGGCCTTCTCTCCAGGCCTCTGGGTTCCAACAACTTTCCCCAGGGTGATTTCTTTCTGCATGTCCAAAGGTCTGGGCTGAGCTGTGAGTGCCAAGATGAGGTATACTGAGCTGCTTGGGTTGTGCTACGTTGAGCTCTCTCATTTAAGCACCAACCAATTAAATCAAACATCATTCATTGCAGCAGGCATGCCTCCTAGCCAACTGCAGATGTAAGCAGCAACAGATGAGGTTCACATGCCATTGGCTCATGTCCACAGCAATAGATCTAGGCACTTTCACCTCTGGCCAAGTTGACAACTGACTCTAACTACTGCACCTAGTAATAGGTCATATGGTAATTCTATACTGCACTTTCTGAGGAACCTTCAAACTGTCTTCCACAGTGGCTGTACCATTATACATTGCCTCAGTAATGAATGAGTGTTCCTATTTCTCTTCATCCTCCCCAACACTTGCAATTTTCAGATTTTTTTTCAATAGTAGCCATTCCAGGTTGTGGGGAAAGGTATCTCAATGTGGTTTTGATTTGCATTACCCTAATAGTTAAAGATCTTGAACTTTTTGGCTATTTATATATCCTCTTTGGGGAAATGTCTATTCAAGACTTCTACCCATTCAGCTGGTTTGAAACTTTTCCCCATTGTGCTGGTTATGTACCTCAGTCATTCAATTGAGTCTTGTGGGGGCAGACCTATTGTTCTGTGTGACCCCTTGATTAGGTTATTTCCATGGAAATGTGACCTTTCCCATTCATGGTGGGCTTTAATCTGCTTACTGGAGTTGTTTAAGAGGGAGACATTTTGGAGAAAGCACAGATGCTTGGAGACAGAATGTTCCAGGAGATAGTAAGCAAGGACACACAGAACACAAAGGGCCCAGAACCTGAAAATAGCTGAGAGAAGCTAAGAAATGAAATCCAGAGTTTGCCCCAGAGAAGCTAAGAGAGGACCCACAAATGCTTAGAGAGAGAAGCCATTGGAAACAGAAACTGAAAGTAATGAACTAGGAGCAAGGACCTACAGGCACCAACCACATGCCTTCCCAGCTGAGAGAGATGCTCCAGTTGCCAGCAGCCTTTCTTCAGAGTCCAGGTGCCATCTTGTTGATGCCTTAATTTGGACATTTTCATGGCCTTAGAATTGTAGCTTGTAACTTAACAAATCCCCTTTGTAAAAGCCAATCCATTTCTGGTATATTGCATTCTGGCAGCTTTAGCAAACCAAAACACCCATTTTCAAATTAGGTTGTTTGTCTTTTTGTTGTTAAGTTGAAGAATTTCTTTATATATCCTGAATGTTAAACTCTTATCAGCTACATGGTTTTCAATATCGTCTCCCATTTAATAGGTTGTCTTTTCACTTTTGTAATAAAGTCCTTTGAGGCAAAGAAGTTTTTAATTTTGATGATGTCCCATTTATCCAATTTTCCTTTTGTTGCTTGTCCTTTGGGTGTAAAGCCTAAGAAACTGTTGTCTAACACATGATCCTGAAGATGCTTCCCTACATTTTGTTCTAGGAGTTTGATAGTTATGACTTTTATATATTTAGGTCTTTGACCCACTTTGAGGGGATGTTCATATATTATGGAGATAATGGTCCTCCTTCAGTCTGTTGCACATGGATATGCTGTTTTCCCAGAACCATTTGTTGAAGAGACTATTATTTCCAAATTGAGTGGACTTGGCAGCCTTGTCAGAAATCAATTAACCTTATGTGGCAATCTACATCTGAACTCTCAATTAACATGGTAACTTTATACAATTTAGTTTAAATTATTACAACTTGGCCTTAATAGAATACAAAACTCTGCTCATATACACCTCCATCTGCTCCACCTAATGTTGTTGTCACATAGATTTATAACAGATTTGTGCAACATAGATTTATCACAATTTTATGCATTTGCTTTTTAAATAACGTGGGAAATATAAAGTGAAGTTACACACCAAAATGATAATAATATTGGGTTTCATAACAATCTATGTAATTACCTTTACTGGATGTCTTTATTTCTTAGTATATCTTTGAGTTACTATCTTGTGTTCTTTCATTTCGGCCTGTAGGACTCTAGCATTTCTTGTAGGGCAGAGATACTGGCAATGAACTCCCTCTGATACTGTTTTTCTGGAAATTCCTAATTTCTCCTTAATTTTAAAGGATAGTTAGGCTGAAATATAGAATTCTTACTTGCTATCTTTTTCTGTCATCAATTTAAATATGTCATCCTACTCCCTTTAGGCTTATATGATTTCTGTTGGAAAAAATAACTATTAATCTTATTGAAGATCCCTTGAATGTGACAAGTTACTTGCATCTTTTTGCTCTGAAGAGTCTCTTTCTCTTTGTCTTTCAACAGTTAGATTCTAATATGTATTGGTGTGGATTTCTTTGAGTTTATTCTATGTAGGTTTTGTTGAGCTTCTTTAACATGTAGATTCACATTTTTCATCAAATTTGGGAATTTTTAAACAATTCTTCTAATATACTTCCTGCCTCCACTTCTTCTGGCAGTATCATTATCTGTATGTTGGTCACTTGATGCTGTCCTACAGGTTTCTTAGGCTCTGTTCACTTTTCTCCATTCTTTTTTGCTTTCTGCTATTCAAACGGAATAATTTTAATTTGAATTTCTTCAAGTTCACTGGTTTTCATAACTAGCATTTCCTTTCTATGTTTTCTTATTATTTCCATTTCTGTGTATATTCCCCATCTCTCATGCATGCTGTCCACCTTGTCCACTAGAGCCTTTAAGTTATTAATCATCAGTATTTTAAATTGCCTACTGATAGTTCTAACATCTGGTTAATATCTAAACCTGGCTCTGTCTATTGCTTTGCTTCCTGGCTGTGTGTTGTTTTGTTCTCATTGCTTTGTGATGGTCTGTAGATTTTGGTAATAAGCCATATATCTTTCATTTGGTACTAGAGACTAAGGTAAATATGCCTGAAAATGTGCATCCTCTCTTTTTCTGCTAATACTTTAATATGGTAAGCTTAATCAATCTAGTCATGTATTGAGATAGGTATAGGGTTTTGTTTTTACCTTCAGTGCACCACTAGTTTCAAATTCTTCTAGCACTACCTTGTGTTTGGGTTGTGGGATAGATTGTTTTAAAGTTCTCATTATTTCTGTTCCACTCAGAAATGATTTCTCTGTGAACCTGTGCTTCAGGGAGGTTCTCTGTGTTCTTGAACCCTCCTTCAGCAGTAGAATTCTGTTACTTGCTATTCAGTGATTCTTCACCTGGTAGATGGAGATTGGGGAGTCCTCTTTTGTCCTTGTCTCTCCTTAGTCCTAGGAAAATGCCATCACTCCGGGTATCAAGGGATCTGTCTTTCTCCCATGAATAGGGAACCTAGAATTGTATAGGCTCTGTCTAGCTCCCTGCCCCTCCCCTATGAGCAGGGTTTTACTTTCTGTTCACTTCATCCAGCAACATTGGACCTTTACTTCTGCCATGAGGATAACAATATTTGCTACATTTTCCTTAGCATCTTAAGGGCTTTGTTCTGTACGGAATTCAGGGGAGAAGGATCCACTAAGGGCATCAAGCCTCTCCCACAATGGCTGCTACTTGCATCTGATAAGTCTGCACCAAAAGTGAATCTTTCTCTGGCCTCTCACCCTGCCCCCAATATTTATAGCAAGGATCTGGTGAGGTCTGAGGTGAAGAGCTTGACTATGCATGTGATCCCCCTTGTGCATGATGCTCCTACAGATTCTATATTCCTTCTGTACTTCATATACTCAACCTGTTATGATTCATTTAAAAATTTATCTGAATACTTATTAGTAAATTATATGATACAGAATCCATTCTTCTCAATTTCTGTCCCCATAAAAGCAATTGCTCACATCCAAACTTTCCTTGAAAGTGCCTGTTTCTGCTTAGATCCAGCTCTCTGATGAATTCAAGAAAAGTTGTAATTTTGCAGATTAGCCAGCATTTTCTTGTTGTTTGTGTAGAAGTGATGCTATTTCCTGTTTTCTACAACCTAAATGGAAGTTTCTGATTTTAATGTGCTAGATGTCAAATGTTTTACATCAACTTATTTTAAAAACCCTCCCAGACCAAGTTACACTTTTTGCCTTTGACAGATATATACTTTAAAAAATATTTCAGGGAAAATATTCTTTTATATTGATTCAGATACTTAATATTACTTTTACTCTTCATTCACTCCTGAATATCCAAATTTCCCTCTTTTATCAACTTCCTTGATCCTGTGAAATTCTTTAGGCAATTTTGCAGAGCAGAACTGCTGGCAACAGATTGTCTTGGTTTTCCTTCTTCTGAAAAGGATATTTTTGCAAGATGTAGCATTCTAGATTGTCTTTTCTTTTTTTCTTTTACATTCAGCACCTTGAAGATGTGTTCCACTGTCTCTTGGCCTCCATGACTTCCTATCTGAAATGTGTATTTATTTGTATTGATTTTGCCATGTATGCAATGTGCCATTTTTCTCTGACTGTTTTCAAGATATTTTGTTTTTGTTTGATATTCAGCAGTTTGAGTATGGTGCATCTCGGTGTTGTTTTCTTTGAATGTACCCTTTTGATTGTCTACTGAGCTTAAAATCTTTAAGTGTATGTCTTTCACCAAGTTTGGGAAATTTTACATTATTCCTTAAAAATTTTTCTGTCTTCTTCAAGACTACAACTACATGTGTATTGTTTCATATATTGCTTAGTCTCTGATAATTTTACTTTGTTCCTTCTTCTCTGTTCTTCAGATTAGGTAATTTTGAAAGCTCTTTCTTCATATTCTTGACTCATTCCTCTTCTTTTCCATTTACCTGTTGAGCTCAATTAATTTTTCATTTCATATGTTGTATTTTTCAGATCTAAAATTTCCATTTGCTTTTTTATAGTTTCTATTTATCTGCTGAGAATTTCTCTTTTAATTTGTTATGAGTGTGTTTTCTTTAACCTCATGTATATTACCTATAATGCCTGCTTTAAAGTATTTGTTTAATGATTTTAATGTCTAGATTATCTCAGGGTTGCCGTCTTCTGATTGTTGTTTTCATGAGAATGGATTACATTTTTTCCTGGTCCTTTACAGGTTAGTGATTTTGGATTATGTCCTGGACATTGTGGACTTTATATTATGTAGAATTTGGGTTCTTTTGTAATCCTTTGGGAAACTCAAAAGTTTTTTTTTTTAGCATATAATATACTGATTTGAGTCTGTCATGCACACAAGTGGTAAAGAAGTTAGGCATGCAGGTTTATACAGGTTTAGGGGATCCCCATTTTTAGCTCTTTGTCCACCAAGATACCGTCTCTGCCAATTACTCTCTGACTTGCAGTGGTTTCTTTACTTGGTACTTCCAGCTAGAAATATGGTGGGATGTTTGTAACCCCAAACATGTCATTGACCTACTGGGACTTACCCTTAGAGAAAAGCCATGAGAAATTTTTTTTAAATGAAAATAAACTGAAAAAGAAAAGACTATGCAGGTTTCCAGTCCAAGTCTTGATTCCCCTCTACAATCTACCTTCTTTTTAATTTGTTCAGTATTTGCTGTTTGTGTTTTATCTAGAATTAATAACGAATCAGCTGGGGGGGGATGGGCTGTTTGGATATTATACTGTATTGGCAAAGTCCCCTGAGGGAGGGGAGAAAGAATATGGAACTATTAAACCCTACCATCAGGGAATCCCCTGATATGTGTCAAAGTTTAGGGACACCCAAATCAATAGGCCATGCCCTCGATCATGAGGCTTACTCTTGTGAAGCTTAGGTAGGTAGCAGAGAAGCTTAGACTACCTATAGGCATGCCTAAGTGTTACTTCTGGAGGACCTCTTTTGGTGCTCAGATGTGGCCTCAGTCTCTTTAAGCTCAACTCTGCAGGTTAAATCATTGCCTTCCCCCCTTACATGGTGATGTGGGAGATGACTCCTAGGGATGAATCTAGACCTGGCACCATGGGATCAACAAGTCCATCTTGACCATGCACTAGAGTAATTTTCCAGAAATTTACAAACTCCAGATGGGTCCCTGGTCCAGATAAGTCCTCAAACCTAGCCCAGCCTCTCCAGAACATCAGATAGTTCCATCTCCCTACTCCATATTAGTGACAGACCCTTCCAATATCAACAATTTAGACTTGACATAGCCCAAACACCCCTAAAGAGAGGGATGGAAAGATCAAAGGTGTTGTTGGAGTTATACAGAGAAGATAGGATTTAACAAAGGAATATGAATGTTGAATCATTAAATTGGTATCTCTTTAGTCTCCAGTATTTTACAGCAGCTAGAAGTAAAAACCTAAAATTGTAGAATTGTAACCCATGTCAAAGTCTGAAATATGTTCTACAACTAATCGCAGTGCTGTGTTTTGAAGTTTATAGCTTGTTTTGTATATATACTATTTTTCACAAAAGAAGAAGAGAAAAAAGTCAATTTTGATGCTAAAAAAATATCCAAGTCCTCTAGCCTCCTATACTCTGGACCAGCTAGAACAAAATATCTGAGAGGATCATATGGTAGCCCATGATAAATTTTGGGATCTGCCCTGTAACTACTTGTTGAAGAGTGCTTTGAAAACTATTCATTTTTTATTTCTTTGCTTTGTATATATGTTATACTATACAATTTTAAAAAGTAAAAAAATACACTATAGGCATACAACAGCAGATATGTACAGGCAGAGGAAAGAATCAGTGACCTAGAAGACAAGACAAACAAAATCATACCATCAGAACAGTTATAGAAATGATCAGAAAAATTGCACAGTGTCTCATGATTTGAGTGACAGTATGAAGCACACAACATACACATCATGGGATGTCCCACATGAGAAAAGGGGCAGACAGAACATGTGAGGAAATAATGGGTGAATATTCCCCAACTCTCATGAAAGATATAAATATACAATTCCAAAAAGTGCAATGTATTTCAAACAATAAATCCTAGTAAACCTCCTCTGAGACACATACTAATCAGAATGTCAAATACCAAAGATAAAGAGAGATTTCTGAAAGCAGCAAGAAAAACGCTATTCATCACACAGAAAGGATACTCAGTAAGACTAAGTACCAATTTCTCATTAGAAATCATGAAGGCAAGAAGGCAGTGGTATGATATATTCAAGGACAATGAAGCAGAAAAACTGCCAGCCCAAAATTCTTTATCCAGCAAAACTGTCCTTCAAAATGAGGGAGTTTAAAATATTCACAGATAAATAGAAACTTAGAGAGAAAAATAGAGAGTTTGCCAAAAAAAGAGCTGCCCTACAAGAATTATCATGGGGAATTCTGCCAACTGAAAGGAAAAGACTGGAGAAAGTTGATTGGAGTAGCATGAAGAAATGAAGATCTTCAGTAAATGTTACTAAAAGTGCAAATGCAAAACTCAATAGCTCTACTCTTTATATCCTATAAAAGTCAGAATACAAGTGAACAAGAAAGAGCATACTTCCTAGCAATGGACATGAAATACAAAGGGTTAAAGTTAGACAAAAGCAACGTAAAGAGGGGAAATTGAGAGATATAGGTGCCAAGAATGTGTATACTACTGAAGCTAAGTTGGAATTTTTTTTCAAATCAGCAGTTGATAGATGTAGGTTGTGTAATATGAAACCCCGGGTAATCATAAAGAAATATTTAAAATACATACCAAAACAGAAATAAAAAAAGGGTCAGTCAGATACATCACAAAAGACCAACTATACAGAAATGGAGGTTGCAATAAAGGAAAAGAGAAAAAAATTAATATCATATATAAATAGAAAAGAAAATTTGGCTGACAAAAGTACTGCCTTTACAGTAACAACATTGAATATTAATGGTTTACAATCTGCAATCAAAAGAAACAGAGTGGCAGAATGCATAAAAAGCATGATCCAACTATATATTGCTTACAAGAGACTCACTTTAGACCCAAAGACATAAATAGGTTGAAAGTGAAAATTGGAGAAAGGTAGTCCAAAGAATAACAAAAAATATATAAATATTAAATAAAAGAGCTGGGGTAACTATCCTAATAACAGAGAAATCGACTTTCAGTCAAAAGCTGCATAAGAGACCAAGAAGGACATTGTATATTAAAAAAAGAAACAATTGAACAAGAAGAAATAACAATAAAAATTATTCATGCCCCTAACCATGGAACCATAAAATACATGAGGCAAACACTGGCAAAACTGAAGAGAGAAATGGATACCCCCACAAAATAGCTGGAGACTTCAATATACCACTTTCATCAATAGATATAACATCTAGACAAAAGTTCAATAAGGACACAGAGAACTTGAATAATATGATAAATAGATTAGACATAACAGTCATATATAGAACATTGCATCCCAAAACAGCAGAATATATACTCTTGTGCACACAGGTCATTCTCCAGGATAGACCACATGTGGTGTCACAAAACAATTCTCAACGAATTATAAATATTGAAATCATGCACTGTGCATTTTCTTACCACAAGAGAATGAAGCTAGAAAACAATAACAGAGGGATAAATGGAAAATTTGCAAATATGATCTATCCTGGAGAACGATCCATGTACACTAGAGAAGAATGTGTATTCCATTTTTGTTTAGTTACGTTCTCTACATTTGTCTTCTAGGTCTAGTTGGTTTAGAGTATCATTCAAATCTTGTACTTTCTTATTGATCTTCTGACTAGATATTCTATCCATTGTTGATAGTGGTGCATTACAGTCTCCCACTAATAATGTAGAACCATCAATTTCTCCTTCCCAATCTGTCAGTATTTGCTTCAGAATTTGCTCTGCTGTTAGGTGTAAATGTATTTATAATTGTACTTCTTCTTGAATTGTTCCATTGATCAGTATATAATGGTTTCTTTGTCACTCATAATTGTTTTTTTACTTAAAGTCTATTTTACCTCAAATTAGTATTAGCCACTCCAGCTCTCTTTTGGTTACTGCTTGCATGGTATATAGGTTCCCATCATTTCATCCTTAGCCTAACTGTATCATTGACTTTAAGCTGAGTCTCTTGCAGACAGCCTGTAGTTGGGTCATACTTTTTAAAATCCTTCTGACAGTCTCTGTCTTTTGACTAGAAAGTTTAAGCCATTTACACTTAAAGTCACTCCTAATAATACAGAACTCTCAGCTGCCACTTTGTTATTTAGCCTTTGTAAGTCTTACACCTTTTTTGTCCCTCACTTCAATTAATGCCTACTTTTATAGTTATATGCTTTTTTGTATTATACCATATTGAGTGCCTTTTAATTTTTATCTGAATATACTTTTCATCTACTTTCCTTGTGGTTACAATGTAGTTAAAATTTAACATCCTAAATATAAAACAATTATATTTGTTTTGATGTCAACTTGAGTTTAATAGCATACACACGTGTTTTCCCATATTTCTGTGTGTCCCCACCTTTTCTTCACTTTTGTTACTTTTATCTTTGTACATTGTATGTCCAAAAACATAGATTTTATCATTCCTTTTTATGCATTTGCACTTTAGCACCTGTAAGAAGTAAGAAGTAGAGGTACAAATCAAGCAATATACTACAATACTGGCATTCTGAATTACCCACATGGTTATCTTTATTCATGCCACTTTGAACCATTGTCTATTGTCCTTTCTTTTCAGTCTGAAGAACTCCTTTTAGCATTGCTTATAGGGAGGTTTATAGTGATGAACTCCCTCAGCTTTTGTTTAGCTGAGAATTCCTAATCTCCCCATATATATATATATACTGGCATGGGCAGGTACTGGGAAGTGATCCCCCTAATTTTTTATTTTTTTATTTTTTAACGTTTTTTTTTTAATTGTGAAAAATAGTATATATACACAAAGGCAATAAATTTCCAAGTACATTTTAACAAGTAGTTATACAACAGATTTTAAAGTTTGCTGTGGGTTATGGTTCCATGAGATTTTCATTTTTTTTTCTAGCTGCTCCAAGACACTGAAGACCAAAACAAATATCAATATATTGATTCAGCAGTCATAGTCATTTGTTAAATCCTATCTTGTCTATTATATTCTTCCTTCTCTTTTTCTTTGTTTTTGTGAAAAATAACATATATACAAAAAAGCAATAGATTTCAGTGTACATGCCAACAATTAGATGTAGAACAGATTTCAGAGTTTGGTATGGGTTAAAATTCCACAATTTCAGGTTTTTATTTCTACCTGGTCTAAGATACTGAAGACTTAAAGAAATATGAATATGCTGATTCAGCAGTCATACTAATTTGTTAAATCCTACCTTCTCTGTATAACTCCACCGTCACCTTTGATATTTCTCCAACTCTTTAGGGATATTTGGTCTTTGCCTATTCTAACTTTCTCATGTTGGAAGGGGCTGTCAATAATATGGGGTAGGGGGATGGAACTATCTGATGCTCTGAAGAGGCTGGCTTCTCTGCATTTCAGGACTTATCTGGTCCAGGGACTGATCTGGAGGTTGTAGGTTTCTGGAAAGTTACCCTAGTGCCTGGAACCTTTGTAGAATCTTATATATTGCCCTAGTGTTCTTTAGTATTGGCTGGAATGGTCCTGGTTGGGGGTTGGCAGGTTATGACAGGTAGCAAGGTCTACCTGAAGCTTGTGTAAGAGCAACCTCCAGAGTAGCCTCTTGACTCTATTTGAACTCTCTCAGCCACTGATACCTTATTTGTTACACTTCTTTTCCCCTTTTTGGTCAGAATGCACTGCCTCACTTTTTTCAAACTTTTAAAAAAATTGTGTAGCATAATATATATACAAAGCAAAGAAATAAAAAAGCAATAGTCTTCAAAGCACTCTTCAAAAAGTGGTTACAGGACAGATCCCATAGTTTGTCATGGCCTACCATACGATCTTCTCATATTTTTTCCTTCTAACTGCTCCAGAATATAGGAGGATACAGGGCTTAAATATATATTTTTTATCATCACAATCGACTTTTTTTCCTTCTTTTTTTTGTGAAAAATAACATATATACAAAAGAGCTATAAATTTCAAAGCACAGCACCACAATTAGTTGTAGAACATATTTCAGAGTTTGACCGGTTACAATTCCAGAATTTTAGGTTTTTATTTCTAGCTGTTCTAAAATGCTAGAGACTAAAGAGATATCAGTTTAATGATTCAGCATTCATATTCATTTGTTAAACCCTACCTTCTCTGTATAACTCCACCATCCCCTCTGTTCTTTCCATCCCTCTCTTTAGGGGTGTTTGAGCCATAGAAATTCTAAATTTTTGATATTGGAAGGGTCTGTCACTAATATGGGGTAGGGACATGGAACTATCTCATGTTCTGGAGAGGCTAGGCTAGGCTTCAGGACTGATCTGGACCAGGTGCCTCAAATTTTCATTTAATATATATTTTTTTATTAATTAACGGAAAAAAAGAAATTAACCCAACATTTAGAAATCATATCATTCTACATATGCAATCAGTAATTCTTAACATCATCACATAGATGCATGATCATCATTTCTTAGTACATTTGCATCAGTTTAGAAGAACTAGCAACACAACCGAAAAAGATATAGAATGTTAATATAGAGAAAAAAATAAAAGTAATAGTAGTAAAAACAAAACAAAACAAAACAAAAACCTATAGCTCGGATGCAGCTTCATTCAGTGTTTTAACATGATTACTTTACAATTAGGTATTATTGTGCTGTCCATTTTTGAGTTTTTGTATCTAGTCCTGTTGCACAGTCTGTATCCCTTCAGCTCCAATTACCCATTATCTTACCCTGCTTCTAACTCCTGCTGGACTCTGTTACCAATGACATATTCCAAGTTTATTCTCGAATGTCGGTTCACATCATTGGGACCATACAGTATTTGTCTTTTAGTTTTTGGCTAGACTCACTCAGCATAATGTTCTCTAGGTCCATCCATGTTATTACATGCTTCATAAGTTTATCCTGTCTTAAAGCTGCATAATATTCCATCGTATGTATATACCACAGTTTGTTTAGCCACTCGTCTGTTGATGGACATTTTGGCTGTTTCCATCTCTTTGCAATTGTAAATAACGCTGCTATAAACATTGGTGTGCAAATGTCCGTTTGAGTTTTTGCCCTTAATTCCTTTGAGTAGATTCCCAGCAATGGTATTGCTGGGTCGTATGGCAATTCTATATTCAGCTTTTTGAGGAACCGCCAAACTGCCTTCCACAGTGGTTGCACCATTTGACATTCCCACCAACAGTGGATAAGTGTGCCTCTTTCTTCACATCCTCTCCAGCACTTGTCATTTTCTGTTTTGTTGATAATGGCCATTCTGGTGGGTGTGAGATGATATCTCATTGTGGTTTTGATTTGCATTTCTCTAATGGCCAGGGACATTGAGCATCTCTTCATGTGCCTTTTGGCCATTTGTATTTCCTCTTCTGAGAGGTGTCTGTTCAAGTCTTTTTCCCATTTTGTAATTGGGTTGGCTGTCTTTTTGTTGTTGAGTTGAACAATCTCTTTATAAATTCTGGATACTAGAACTTTATCTGATATGTCGTTTCCAAATATTGTCTCCCATTGTGTAGACTGTCTTTCTACTTTCTTGATGAAGTTCTTGGATGCACAACAGTGTTTAATTTTGAGGAGTTCCCATTTATTTATTTCCTTCTTCAGTGCTCTTGCTTTAGGTTTAAGGTCCATAAAACCGCCTCCAATTGTAAGATTCATAAGATATCTCCCTACATTTTCCTCTAACTGTTTTATGGTCTTAGACCTAATGTTTAGATCTTTGATCCATTTTGAGTTAACTTTTGTATAGGGTGTGAGATATGGGTCTTCTTTCATTCTTTTGCATATGGATATCCAGTTCTCTAGGCACCATTTATTGAAGAGACTGTTCTGTCCCAGGTGAGTTGGCTTGACTGCCTTATCAAAGATCAAATGTCCATAGATGAGAGGGTCTATATCTGAGCACTCTATTCGATTCCATTGGTCAATATATCTATCTTTATGCCAATACCATGCTGTTTTGACCACTGTGGCTTCATAATATGCCTTAAAGTCAGGCAGCGCGAGACCTCCAGCTTTGTTTTTTTTCCTCAAGATGTTTTTAGCAATTTGGGGCACCCTGCCCTTCCAGATAAATTTGCTTATTGGTTTTTCTATTTCTGAAAAATAAGTTGTTGCGATTTTGATTGGTATTGCATTGAATCTGTAAATCAATTTAGGTAGGATTGACATCTTAACTATATTTAGTCTTCCAATCCATGAACACGGTATGCCCTTCCATCTATTTAGGTCTTCTGTGATTTCTTTTAACAGTTTTTTGTAGTTTTCTTTATATATGTTTTTTGTCTCTTTAGTTAAATTTATTCCTAGGTATTTCATTCTTTTAGTTGCAATTGTAAATGGGATTCGTTTCTTGATTTCCCCCTCAGCTTGTTCATTACTAGTGTATAGAAATGCTACAGATTTTTGAATGTTGATCTTGTAACCTGCTACTTTGCTGTACTCATTTATTAGCTCTAGTAGTTTTGTTGTGGATTTTTCTGGGTTTTTGACGTATAGTATCATATCCCCCTAATTTTTAAAGGAGTATCTTGCAAGATATAAAATTCTTGGGGCTCTTTCAGCATTTTAAGTATTTCAACTCATTGCCTCCTGCCTTACATGGTGTACTGGTTTGAATCTGTGTTCCCCGGGAAAGCCATGTCCTTTTATTCTCATTCAATATTACTGGGTGGGAGCTATTTGATTATCCATGGAGATGTGACCCACACAATTGTGGATGGTAACTTTTGATTAGATGATTTCCATGGATGTGTGTCTCCACCTGTTCAAGTTGGGGTTGCTTACCGGAGCCCTTTAAGAGGGAACCATTGTGGAAAAAGCTTGTGAGTCCAGGAAGCCAGGGACCTTTGGCGATGAAGAAGGAAAATGCCCTAGGGGAAGCTTAATGAAACAAGATGCCTGGAGAAAAAGCTAGCAGAAGTTGCCTTCACTTTGTGCCTTTTCAGTTGAGTGAGAAAACCTGAACATCATCAGCCTTTTTGAACCAAGGTACCTTTGCCTGAATGCCTTAGATTGAATATTTCTATAGCCTTGCTTTAATTTGGAAATTTTCAAAACCTTAGAACACGTAAACTTGCAACTTAATAAATTCCCCTTTTTAAAAGCTGTTCCAATTCTGGTATATCGCATTCTGGCAGCTAGCAAACTAGAACATGTGGTTTCTAATTGGGACTCTCTTGTACATAACATGTTGCTTTTCTCTTGCAGCTTTCATAACTCTTTCCTTGTCCTTTGCATTCAAAAGTGTCATCAGGATATGACATGGTGTATTTTTCTTCATGTTTTTCGTGTTTGGTGTTCTCTGGACTTCTTGTATGTGCATATTCACTTCTTTTTCTAAAGTTTTGGAAGTTCTCTGACATTGTTTCTTGGAACATTCCTTGTTCCCCTTTCTCTCTTTCTTCTCCTTCTGGGATTCTGATCATTTGTATGATGGTGCACTTGATTGTGTCCTAGGGGGGTCTTAGGCTATTTTCCCTTTTAATACTTCTTTTTTCTTTCTACTCATCAGACTCACTCATTTCAAGTGTCTTGCCTTCAAATTCAGTGATTCTTTCTTCTTCGAGCTCCAGTCTGCTCTTCAAACCCTCCTGGGACTTTTCCATTTCGTTTATTGTGGTGTTCAACTCTAGTAGTTCTGATTGGTTCCTTTTAAAAAAATGTCTATCTCTTTACTTAAATTCCCATATTGTTCATTCATTGTTTTCCTCATACCCTTCAGTTCTTTCCCTGTGTTTTCCTTCATCTCCTTAAGCATTTTTAAGACCATATCTTTAAAGCTTTGTTCAGTATCCCCACATTCTTATCTTCTTCATTGATGTTTACTGTATTTGTTTTTACATGGGCATGCACCAGGAAATGAACCCAGGTCTCTGGCATGGCAGGTGAGAACTCTTATGGTCTGCCCTGTTTACTATATTTTATTCTCTTTCTTTGGGTGAGCCATCATTTCCTTTTTCTTTGTTTGACTTCTACTCTTTTGTTGCACAGTGTACATTCAAATATTTTTAAATGTCAACTCTGGGATCTACTACCTGGTGTGTCTATTTCTCGGTTTTGTAACCAACTGGTGATAGGACAGAGATTTTCTTGAGCTTCATCTCTCCTATCAGAAAGGTGTGCCAAAGGCAAATGCAGAGTGCAGTATTTTCCCTGTCTTTTTTTGGCCTCTCTATCTTTTCCTGTGTTTTTCCTTGTTAGTTGTTTTGGAGTTCTGCTGTTTACAGGAGCTTGTCCACTCTGTTTCCCAGGAGATAGAACTCCCTCTTTGGGTGTTTGAAGCCAGCAGGCCTTGCTCCAGACTGTTCCTATATATTTTTTACATTCCTTTTGTTGTCTCAAGCTGATTTTGCCTGGCACGTAAATTCTGGGAGGAGGACACATGGAGAAGACTTTCCCAAGTCAATCTTACCCAGCTAACACCAGGCCAGGGACACAACGAAGGTGGTGAAGACCAGCTCTAAAGTTCCCTGGGGAGAGGATCAGGAGAGGTGCCAAGAGCTTCTCCACTGGATCTCACAAGCTGAGATTTCCTGTTCTGCCAGGAAAATGCAGCCCTTCAACCATCTGTCCCCAGCAGCTCTGAGGAAGTGCAGCATCTTTAATTCTCCACTGCCATCACCCCCTCTTCTGTGTTGGGTTGAAAGGATCAAACTGCGTTTGTTCTAGGCAGGTTGAAACAATATCTGCCTTCAGAGTTGGGTCCCAAGTGATCTGAATTCACTAATCAAAAGCTGTGGTCAGTGATCAGCAGTGCCTACCCCTGTTCTTGGGCAGGAGGATTTTTACATCCTTTTCTGTCACCAGCAGCTATACAGGAGCTGGACTCAATACAGGCCTGCCAGAACAGTGTGGAATGTGCACTGGTAGCTGCCATGCAGAGAGTAATTTACTGTTCTTTAACTTAATTTATCAGCTTCTTCCTCCCGCTGTTCTCTGGATGCTGTACAGGATTCTTCTGGCCTCTGGAGTTTCAGAATAGTTATTTCATACAGTTCTTGTCCATTTAATTGTTGCTTTGATTGAAGAATTGAGTCCTGAATCTCCCTATACTGCCATCTTCCCACAATCCTCTCTGATGATATGGATTTTAATCCATTAATTTCTGTATCACTCAATAATCTTACAGGTTAATTATAGAGTGTTTTAATCCTCAAATGTTATATATTAGAATGTCTAAAATGGTTAATTATAGAGTGTCTAATGATGGGAATATTTCCAGAAGAGTGAGCCAAGTTACAGGAACTGACAAGGGATTGGATAAATCCCAGAGTCTGCTGGCAGATTGAAGTCATTACTGCCATTAGACATAAAGTTGTTACTAGAATGGGAAAAATATGTTGTGTAAGATGGGCTTCCTGCAGGAAGTTTATCTGTGGGTAGGGGAATAAAGAAACTGTAATAATATCTTCCTTCTCCTGCTCACAAATTTCTCATCAGTGCCTCTTTGTGGCTGAATGCAACCAGAAGACAGGGCAAGACAGACTGGGTAATACAATACATAGAAATCAGTCTTCCGGTTCACAGAACAAGGTTGAGAAAAAAAATGAATGGATCTGATTGGCAAATGGAGCATTTGTAGCTCAATGACATCATGTGGTGAAGTAGGATATACATTTTTAAATTATTGGAGTAAAATTTACCTGTTTCTTTTTTACTTTACTTCTAATTATTTTTTTCATATAGCTGTGCATTTATCACCACAATCAACTTTTTTTCCTTTTTCTGAAAAATAATATATATACAAAAAAGCAATATATTTCAAAGCACATCACATCAAGTAGATGTAGAACAGATTTCACAGTATGATATGGGTTACAGTTCCACAATTTTAGGTTTTTGCTTCTAGCTGCTTGAAGATACTGGAGACTAAAAGAAATATCAGTAAAACAATTCAGCAATCATACTCATTTGTTTAAAGCTTCACAAGAGCAAGCCTCAAGATCAAGGGTTTGACCTATTGATTTGGGTGTCCCTAATGTTTGACACAGTATCAGGGGTTTCCCCAGTGGTAAAGTTTAATAGTTCCATATTTTTTCTCCCATCCCTCAAGAGACCTCGCCAATACTTTTTGAATATCTGCTTAATATACTGTGGGATGTATCCAGGCATTACATTAAGCTATACAGGATTAAAGACACTGATTCTTATTCTGGGCTCCCTATGTTTGGATTGTTTAAGTGATCTATCTTAACAGGTTAAGTTAGATTATGTGCTACAGAAAATAAAGGTTCTGGACAAAATGAACATTTCTTCCTTTGGTCTCAAAGAGTAGATGAGATTCTAAAATACAGACAAGTCTTCCTTACTCCTGAATTACCTTAATCCTGACCTGATCAGCTTCATTCTTATCTCTATTACAAGGTTATACATTTATAAAACAGTCTTCCAAATCCAGAAATAACAATTACTGCTCTGGGCTAAATGTGACTGCTGTAAGAGCTTATAGTCCAGGCCCCAGTTTACTTATAAGCATTTTCTAAATGAGACCACACAATATTTGCTCTTTTGTTTCTGGACATTTTGCCTCACCAAATGTCCCACAGGTTCATTCACAATGTTGCATGCATCACAACTTTGTTCCTTTTTGTAGCAGCACAATATTGGATCATATGTATACATCATCGTTTGCCAATCTACTTCTCCATCAGTGCATCCTTCAGCCACCTGCATTCATTGGACATCATGTATAATGTTCAAAAGTCAACAGTTCATCAACACTTTCAATTTCAGATAATTTCATTGTTTCCATGAGAAAGATAACCAATAAACACACCCTCACCAAATAGAAAATCCAAACCTCCCCTTAACTTTTGTCCCTCCCCTCATTATTTAACCCCGGTGTTGCTGTGGTAATGTTGATGTTTGCCTGTTAAATATAGGTCATAGCATGCAATAGTAGTTTTCCCCCATACCCCTCTATTATTGACTCTTTGTACAAGATTCATACCTTTAAAGTAGTTCATGAAAAATCTTATTTATATTTCTAGTGTTAATCAGCAGGACACATAGGCCTATCCAATCCCTTTCATTCATGTTCACCTTCAATATGGTAATATTACTTATAAACCCACTGGTGAATTGCCTTCACTCCTATCTATTCCCTTACATTGGAATTCAACTTCATTAGCTCACCCATCTCTAGCTTCTATGTATCTCTAAATTCCCTATATTCTATATTATAAGCCTCTGATTATACCTTTATGCTGGTCATAAAAGTGGAATTATGTAGCATCTATCCTTTTGTGTCTAGCTTATCTCACTCAGCATTATGTCCTCAAGGCTTATCCATCTTGGCATGTGCTTCGGGATGTCATTTCATCTTACTGCTGCATAATATTCCATCATATGTATACACCACATTTTGTTAATCCACTAGTCTGTCGATGGGCAATTGGTGTGTTTCCATCTTTTGGTGATTGTGAATAACGCTGCTATGAACATTGGTGTGCAAATGTCTGTGTCATGGCTTTCAGCTCTTCTGGGTATACACTGAGTAGCAGTATTGCTAGGTCATAGGGTAACTTGATATTTAGTTTCCTAAGGAACTGCCAACCTGTCTCCCATAGTGGATGTACCATTATACATTCCTATCCACAATGCATGTGTCTCGATGTCTCCACATCCTCTCCAACATTTGTAGTTTCCTGTTTAATATCAATTATTCTTATAGGTGTGAGGTGGGGTCTAATTGTAGTTTTTATCTGCATTTCCCTTATAGCTAATGAAAATGAGCATCTCTTCAAGTGCTCTTGAGCTGTCTGTATTTGCTCTTCAGAAAAATGCCTTCATATCTTTAGCCCATTTTGTAATTGGGTTGTTTGTTCTTTTGGTGTTCAGTTGTATGATTTTTTTTTAGGTACACAGAATATCAAACCTTCATCCGATGTGTGATATCCAAATATTTTCTCCCATCGAGTTGGCTGCCTCTTTACCTTTTTTGACAAATTTTTTTGAGGTGCAAAAGCATTTGATTTTGAGGCGTTCTCATTTATCAGTTTTTTCTTTTGTTGCTTGTGCTTTGGGTGTAAAGTTTAGGAAGCTACCTCCTATTACTAGATTTTGAAGATGTTTCCCTGCATTTTCTTCTAGGAGCTTTATTGTACTTTACTTTATTTTTGATTGGCCAAATTTGCTTCATACTTGTAGTTTACATTTAACCTGCACTGACCAATGAGGAGACAAGAATGTGATATTTTGAAGGTTTGCCCTGGGAATCCCAGAATTTCTGAAACCTCAACACAACTGCAAAGCTTCCAAATGCAAACCTTGGGTCTTTCCTACCCACTTCCCACCCAGTACTAACTAATTCCAGTACCCCAGACACTGCCCTGCATCTGAGCCCAGATGTTCCCCCTACCCCCGACACCATACAGCCCACAACCTGTTGGAGTGGGGAATGGGTATCAGGGAATGAAGGCTTCATGGAGGAGGCTGTATGCGATCTAGGGCCCTGAGGGGGAACAGAGATAGAGAGAAAGAACATTCCAAAAAGAAGCAACCATATAAGTAAAGGCATAATCACTTTAGTATAGACATTTAAAGCATGGACATTGGTGCTGAAGAGTAGTGGGTTCAAACTGTAGCTCGGCCATTTCCTCATTCTCTTTATCTGGTCTTCAGTGGCTAGAACTCTTACCCCACTTCTTATTTTAAAACACTTTTTATTGTGAAATATATCATATATACAAAAAAAAGCAATACATTTCAAAGTACATTTTAACAAGTAGTTACAGAACAGATTTCAGAGTTTAGGTATGGGTTGCAGTTCCATAATTTCAGATGTTTCCTTCTAGCTGCTCCAAGGGATGGGACACTAAAAGAAATATCAATATAATGATTCAGTAGTCATACTCAGTTGTTAAATCCTGTTTTCTCTGTTATCATTCCCCTTTCTCCTTCGATCCTTCGTCTGATCTTTAGGGGTACTTGTGCTCTGCCCATTCCAACATTTTCATGTTTGAAAGGGGTGTCAATAATATATGGGAAGGGCATGGAACTGGTTGATATTCTTGGAGAGACTGGCCCCTCTGGATTTCAGGACTCATCTGGTCTAGGAGCCATCTGTAGGTTGTATGTTTCTGGAAAGTCATCTTAGTGTGTGGAACTTTTGTGGAATCTCAGCCATAGCCCTAGGTGTTCTATAGGGTTAACAGGAATGGAGTGGTTCTGGTTTGGCAAACCCTGGTAAATGGCAATAACTAGCTAAAGCTTGTGAAAGAGAAGCCTCCAGAATGGGGGGTGTGGTGCAGGGGTGCCATGTGGGGCATTACATGGGGGCGCTGCATGGGGTGGGGTGTGGGTGCAGCACAAAGGACACAAGGCGAGGAGCGCGGGCATTGGGGTGCATAGCGTGGGCACACAGGATGTGGGGTCACGGGGGCGCAGAGGTGTGGCCTGTGGTGCAGGGGCATAGGGCATGGCACAGGTGCAGAGTAGCATGGGCGTGCAGGATGCAGGGACATGGTGCCGGGGTGCGGGGATCTGGGGACACAGGGTGGGGGCATGAAGGTGCAAGGCACAAGGGCATAGAACACAGGGAGACAGGTGCATGGGGCTGCATGGGTGCAGCATGGGGCATGGCTTGCTTCCTGGTCCCTTTTTCCCAGGCTGTACACTCCTGAGGGCTTGAGGCTTCTGTATAGAAAGGGGGGCAATAGGCTCTGTGTACCACCTGGATGGTCTCTGTGTGCAGGGAAAGCAGGTCTGCTGGCCTCCAGGTTCCCTAAAGGAGCCCCTGGCTTCCGAGCTGAGAGGGTTGATTTCCCAAGTTAGTTGTGAGTATAGGCACTTTCCTGCCTGCTGCCTCTTGTCCCCAGTTGAGTCACAACTGAGCACACTCAACCTGTTCTCTGCATCCCAATTCCTCTGCTTTTTCATCCAGAACCTCCCTTTATAGTGTGAAAGACCCTCTCTCTTCACTTGCACCCTGGAACTGCTGTCCCCATTATTGTTCAGTCACTTCTCTAGTTGTTTAATGGAGCAGGGGTGAACTCAGCCCATCCTATTCTGCCATCTTCCCCAAAGTGTTGGTCGGTCTTTTTCCTCTTCTCATTTTATGTATATGAGCAGTTGTCAGGTTGGCAGATATTTAGGCCCATTTTACATTCCAGATTCCTGCCCTGACATTACTTCTGGTCCTTTTCCAAGCATGGTTGCTGTGGGTGTTTGAATTCCCTGCTAAGACCAATCAGATATATAGTTTTGGTCTGATCCCAAAAGCAGAAATGGAGGGAAAGAACTTTCTAGAAGGACACAATGATAGGCAAAGTGTGGAACAGGATGACTGAAGAGTTGTTTGAATACGTACATTTGAATGCAGAGAGTCTGATGTGAGTTACTTAGTTGTAGGGCTTTCGACAATGCCTTCAAACTCAAGTGCAAAAACTCAAGTGCAAACCTTAGTTCCTTTCCTCCACTTTGAGATCAATAAGGAACAAGCACCTGGATTATGGGTGGGCTTTCCACTTGTAGAGAAAGAGTAAGTAGACAGTATCTCTGTCAGTCATCTAAGTTCCAACCAATGAAGGCTTTGAAGGAGGGAGCAAAGACTGGCTATGAGAGGAGCATAACTGGACAGGACCAAACACCTTTCATCCTGGACTATGCAAGAGGGCTTCCCTGAGGGGTTCATTTCAGGAATAGGGAGACAGGATGGCTGCTTCCACATGCAAGCGTAAAAGTGTAAGTTTAATTTACTTCAATTCTTAATAATCATTTGTAGTTAGCTATTTGTGAGATTTTTATGGATGAGTATATGGAAGGTAATATATACTTTAATAGATTTCTAGAAGGCTTTGGATTTATGATGGTGTGGGTCTTTTAGCTGAACTTCGGAGGTGTACTTTATATATTACATTATGACTTTTTAACTTCGTTTGTTTAAATATTGGTCTTGGTCCCCTCTTCTACATGGTCTTAAGGTTTTGTGATATTTTCAACTTAGAAATGAGGAAAGGGATGGTGCTTTGGCAGAGCAGGTGAGGAACAGCAGACTTGTCACTAGGGAGCTGAGTGTCCCTTTTATATTTAAATCCTTGGATGACTATTGTTGCAGTGTATTTATTTAAATCTTGCCCTTAGCCCCCCATATTTTTGTTATTTCAACTTTAAAAGGAGGAAATTAGCATGCCGAGGGAAATTGTTTGGTATTAGAGCAGTTAAGGACTGCCAGCTTCCTTTGAACGCAGTTTTGTGTTTCATTTTGCAATGTGATTGTGTATTTAATATGTTTGTGTGCTTAAATTTTGGAATCAGTCCTCTTCAGATGCTGGCAAAAAGAAAATAAAAAGAAGTTTCCTGGTCTTTTCAACTTGAATATGAGAAAATGAATGCTCTGGTGCAAGACGCATTTACTAACAATTTAAATCGCCTAAAGGTGCTAATGAGTAAGAAATTTAATATCATTGTATTCAACCAAGCCTGTTCCTGATGCTTTTCAGGTGTTTTCCTTAAAAAGCTTTGCTGTTAGTTGAACTTGAAATTTTGCAGACACTGTGGATGTCGTTTAGTTGCTCCTGTCAGTCTACATTGAACACAGTTTGGCATTTAATTTTAGAAAACAACTGTGTGCATCATCATTGCATTTGATTTTATTTTCGTGTCGGGGCTATTTATAACTTTGTTTTGAACTTTTTGTGCAAAATTTCAATTTACAGAGGAGGAAGTTAATGGTCTGATGAGTGCCTTTTATTTTATAATATAACTGTGTTGGACACTATTTTGTTTGTTTCAATTCTGGTGTTGGCCCCTGATAAATTTCTATAAAAAATTAAAGCTTGGGGTCCTGTCAACTTATAACAACAGTGCATGCTGTTAAGCCTTTGTCACCATTTAAAGGAGTTTGGCATTTACTATTATGAAGGATTGTGTGCTTGATATCATGTTATTCTGTTAAGGGAGGGCCCTGGTTCTTAAGCTTTATGTAAAAAAGTTTTTATGTTATCTTCAGCTCATGAATAAGGGAAGGAGTATTGTAATTGAAAGAAAATGTGGCATTTTCAAAGTAAAAGCGCACACATTGACCATCTCACAGTCTGAGCGCTTGTTTTGGGACAGGGAAGTGTGGGTCCCTGGCTGCTACTGAACGCCCTTTAGGATTTCCTTTCCCTTGACAATTGCATGTTGAATATCATGTTATTCGATTGAATTCTAGCCCTAGACTTTTTCAAAAATTTCCTTTGTAAATCATGGGGCATTTTCAATTTACAAATGAGAAAATGTCCCATCAGATTGTGTGCTTTTTGTTTTCAATGGTTCTTGCAGGTCATGCCACGTATTTTGGGGGATATAATATTTTGGAGTAAGTTTTGGCCTTGGTCCCCCTTCCAAGCTTTTCTTTCATAGGAAAAAAAGAGATTTGTGATGGAGTCTATCTTTTTTTAACTTTTTATTGTATAGTAAAACATATATACAAAGTAAAGAAAGAAAAAAGCAATAGTTTTCGAAGCACTCTTCAACAAGTAGTTACATGACAGATCCCAGAGTTTGTCGTGGGCTACCACATAATCGTCTCAGATTTTTCCTTCTAGCTGCTCCAGAATATAGGAGGTTAGAGGGCTTAAACGTTTTTTATCATCACAATCGACTTATTTTCCTTCTTTTTTTGTGAAAAATAACATATATACAAAAAAAGCTATGAATTTCAAAGCACAGCACCACAATTAGTTGCAGAACATATTTCAGACTTTGGCATGGGTTACAATTCCACAATTTTAGGTTTTTATTTCTAACTGCTCTAAGATACTAGAGACTAAAAGAGATATTCATTTAATGATTCAGCATTCATATTCATTTGTTAAATCCTATCTTCTCTGTATAATTCCACCATTACCTTTGATCTTTCCATCCCTCTCTTTAGGGGTGTTTAGGCTATGGCAACTCTAAATTTTTCTTATTGAAGGATCTGTCACTAATAAGGGGTAGGGAGATGGAACTATCTGATGTCCTGGAGAGGCTGGGCTAGGTTTCAGGACTTATCTGGACCAGGGAGCCACCTGGAGGTTTCAGGTTTCTGGAAAGTTACTCTAGTGCCTGGAACCCTTGTGGAATCTTATATATTACCCTAGATGTTCTTAAGTGTTCATGGAATGGTCCTGGTTGGGGGTTGGCAGGTTATGATAGGTAGCAAGATCTACCTGAAGCTTGCATAAGAGCAACCTCCCCAGTAGCCTCTCGACTCTATTTGAACTCTCTCTGCTACTGTGTGATGGATTCTATTTACAAACACAAGAATAGGAATTGTTCAGGCCCAGCTGGCCAGGGCAGAAAATGGGTTGAGGATTTGTGGGGGCAGAGGGGTTGGGGTGGTTGGGAAGTTTCCCCTTCTGACCCCAGACAGCACTGTTCCTGCCCCTCAGCCCACATCTGCTGACTGGGCTTTAATGCTTCTATCACATGACCCCTATTTACACAGGAATCTCCATTTTGTGACCCTTAGCGTGCATTCAAGGGGAGAATTAAATTAAAAGAAATCTCTTGTTATCTCTCACAAATACCTGATCTGCATACTCACTGAGAGTACACGGATACTTACTTTGAGATAAAGTACACATACTTCCTTTTACTATGGTGCTGGATGAGTTTGCACAACCTTTTTTTCTAGTTTATTCTTGATATAGATTTTAATTATGTATGTGGTCTCATATCCAAATGGTTCATTGACGCCTTTGTAGGAAGAACATTATCCTCCAAATATTATCTTCCTGGCTTACATTTAGAAACCAGAAACATGATTATTGGCACCTGAGCTGAAAACTACCTCTGCCTTTGTTAATATGAGTTACCAATGTTTTTAGACAGAGCCCTAGAGCTTAAACGATTTCCAACTGTGTATTTTGGTTGAAGCAACTTTTGTTCCATTCCCGTTGCCTATAGAATCCTAGAGGGAAACTTGCCAATTAAGGGAAAATCCACAAAATCCTATATTATATTGGCAACTGCCATTTTTTTTCCATTCTTATTTCCAGGTTTAATGGTTAGAATTCTTCCATGAAATTACCCTACATGATATTAACTTTGTCTCATGTCTGTAATTTTTCGAACTTACTGTTTTACCAATCATTGACACTAATACACTTTGAAATGCCGTTGTATCACTTGGTGAACAACTCAACCTCCCATTTCAAAGGGTTATTACCCAGGATCTTGCATGAGTCATTAGCCATGGTACTGAATAGAATAAATTGACTTTGAGATTCCTCCTTCTAGAAATTAAGGGACATTTCTTATCAGCGTGAGTGATATTTAATAATTCCCCTATGATGCTCAAATAAAGCAGGATGAACTATAGCTCATTTTGAAGGGGCAGTTAGGCCTCTGAAGCAGCAATTCTGTCCAGTCTTGTGGTTTGATTGGTGCATTCCCTCTCATTATCTTCCACTGTTTGGGCCGACCTCCCCCAGATTGCATGATTGGGTACACCAACCATACTCAGAAGTTCCTCTGGGTAAGGGAAAGTGGAAGTTTCCCAAGCCACCCACCTTGTATGGGTTTCCAGGTGATATAGTTTTCTTGCAGTGGTTCTATGCTGTTTACCCACTGAAAAGTCTCCTTGCAGATTTGTACAGTCTCCACCCACTTTGGGACCAGTGATGGAAACTACTGGTCAGACTGTGGGCCTCTGACATGAACAGCATGGAACTGGAACCCACTGCCAAGACCAGATAGACAAGCAAGGGCATCCTTATGTTGTGTGGGGTGACAGATGTTTTGCAGAGGACAGCACCCATCTTCTGTCTGCTGGGCCATCATTAAAGAGGCCTCTTCCCTGAGTCTGTAAGAGATAGGAGCTACCAATAGTGACAAGGACTCTCCCCTGTCACTACTGACTAATTCCATATTATATCCTTGTTTCTACAACCTATTCCTTTATTTAGGCAGGGACATATTTTTCCAATCCTTACTTGTATTCCTCTTGTACACTGTGGGCACCACACTTTCATAGGTTTAGATGTTATCAGACTGTGTTGACTTGAAATAAACAAAACCTTCATTTTCCAAACACCAAAGTTTTGATCTTTGTTCTTATTTGATTTAGAAACACCTTGCAGTAGTAGACATCAGATGGATGGACTAGATTAACTTGTAGAACATAAAATTCAGGAGCCAAGGGATTGTGGGAGTGTTGTTCAGATGCTTTTGTTCCAGGTATGAAAATGTGGATCTGAGGTTAAGTTTAAACCAGGTTAATCTATGAAAAGGGGGAAATTATGACCCATGCACCAAGTGGGCATCAGGAATGGTAGTTTGCCAATCTGCCCCTGAAGTAGTGGGGTGGACATTTATTTGGTGGGGGTCCTGGAAGAATAAAGCAGCAAAAGTAATATGTAGGTGATTACTCCTTTATGTAGTTTCCCTTCTATGCATTGTTGGCCATTTCCTTGCTTTGCAGAAATTCCTAGGACTACACACCAGGTTTAGTACACAATAAGACACCAGTCTCTGATTCTGAAAGACTAAGGCAATAGTCTGGCAGCTCTGCTGGCTTCTATTCATATTATTTCAACACTTTATGTCATTATTAAAAATTGTCAGGCATTGGGCAGGCAGCAAAGTTTTGGGATTTGCATGCTATGGCTCCCTGGTCCTTTTGTACCTCACTACACAGAAGAAATACAGTGTCTAGGTCACAATTTCTGTTCAATACAGCAGCCAAACCCCAAGGTTCAGTTGGTAAGCATTAGGGACTTTTTATGTAGAAAAATTAATTTCGTTAGTACATGATGAAAAAGTACTATGTACACAAGAGTTAATGTGCTCAACTTTTTTCTTTAAAAGTAAAAATTCAAACTGTAATAAGTCCTCACAGAGAAGGTCTAGACACTACAACAGGTGGCACACTGGCTTTGGCCAATTTCACAGCTACCAATGTGATTATCACTGAATGCAGATTTGGGAAGAGCACCAAATGAATTTTAAAATCACTGAAAATCCAACTACTTACTTAGATTTATGACGACTGCTAACATTTTGGTATCTTTCCAACTAGTCTTTCTATGAAAATATCCATGTTGGTTTTGATTACAAGTTCTGTTGTTGCTTGTTGCATGGTTTGATGCAGAATTATTGTCTGTATGACTTCAATAACAGTACATATACGAGTGGTGGAATATCATGATCCTTACAGGAAAATTTGCAGTTTGTATGGCTTGAATCAGACGAATTGCATATTTGCAGCTATGGGGATGTAGCACAAGTGAGAGAAGGGGGTTACTCTGTCGTGTTTATGCTTGTATTCTCAATGTCGGGGACTGGTTCAAGGAATAAAATGCCTCCTAGTGTAGGGTCTCAGGATGAGGTGAGGTGTCATAAACAACAAGAGGCACTGCCATGTGCCTGTGTAGACATGCAATGCGTGAAATTGTGCCAAGGCCTGGAAGGAACTTATGAAGTTTGCACTTCCTGGCTATAACAGGCAGAAAGCCTCTGCTATACAGTTGCCTAAGGTGGCACAGGATAGCCTAGTGACTGCTAGATATCCAAAGAGCAGACTCACGAGTTTCTCTTGGAACTGGTCTCCCAGAGTCAAAGTGGAGGCTTGACTCATTCATCAGTAATTGATGCCAGGGTGAGGACTTCCTTAAAGGTAGACAGAGCAAGAGACACCAGCTGGAAGGATGATGGGAAAGGAGTAGAAAGAGAATCAGGATCATTCATAGGCTAGGACAGGGCACGTGTTGTCTCCTGCTCAGAGGGTAACTTCTTTTCTTCTCTAGCTTTAATCTCTACTCGACAGACCCAATTTATTGTTTTTACTCTTTCCATCTGGGCTAATAAGTGGTGCCTCTCTAAGGAGGTAAGGATATGTGTGTCATAGGAGAGGGTAGTATTTTTTTTAATTTATCATTTTGATGCACAAGACAAATAAAATGGCTTCAGTGAAGATTTTCACAGCTTCTGTGAGTGTTAATTAAATCCAGATAGAAGCCTTGACTGTGAAAGGGGCCTGTTTAAATGCCTACCTGGAAAAGCTGGGCCTTATCAATTCAAAGCCACTAAGAAATCTCCAAACCCAACTTGCCATCTGGTTCCCTTGGCCTTTTGATCCAGTGTCCCACCCCATCCCCAATACAAAACTTGTAATCAAAACCAACATGGATATTTTCATAGAAAGACTAGTTGGAAAGATACCAACACAAACATACCTAGTTAGTATAAGCATAAATCGTTTGTGTACTTTAACCCAGTGGAAATTTTGATTCTTCTATTAAGCAAAATCACTTTTCCGCCACAAATTGTCTATATCTCTCGTTTTCTGCTTATCCGTAAACCTGTCCTCCATTCGCATATATAGCTAGGTTGCAAATGCCAAGGGACCACGGGGGGTGTTAATGAAATTCTACAAAAATATGATTTCACTAAACTGAGGTTTATTGGTATTCCAGAGGAGCTGGTAATGACTTCTTTTCCCTCTGAGTCTGCTCCTTGGTCTCCACCCCCTCCCCTTGAACTTCGCTTGATTCTAGGAATCAATTTTGACTAATTTTCAAATTGCTTGTCGGTGGTTTGGTTGGATTCATTATGCATACACCCAGAGTGGAAGGTAACTTGGTGCATCTTAACGATAAAAATACCACTCTTACACTGAAAAGCTTTTTCTCCCTTCCTTATCTTTTGCTTTGTAATTTCTTAGCAGAATCAAGAGATGGAATAATCTGTTATTCAAATAAGGACATTTCCAACAGTATATTGACCCTACTATCTCATCTTATAGTGAACTCTATTCATTACACATAAGCATTTGTTGGAATTCATATTTATCATGTCATTCTAGTGAGTCAAACATGATCCCCAAACGGCTGTCCCTTGGTCACTGACTGTCCAACTGTGGGGCTAACTTGTGGTCCTTGCAGCTCTCTGTGCAGGGCTTTCAGAGGAGAGGTTAACTGCCTACTCATTGGATGCCCAAACCAGTCAGGAAATAGAAGTCTGAGGTTCATTTTTATTTTTATTAATCTTGTACATGATTGGGGTTTTTATTATCAAAAACTTCCATCAAGGGCGGTGGGATGGTGGCTCAGTGGCAGAGTTCTCGTCTACCATGCCGGAGACCTGGGTTCAATTCCCAGTGCCTGCCCATGCAAAAATAAAAAATAAAAAATAACTTCCATGAGGTTTACTCATAAAAGCAGTAGTAGTTCCCCAACATACCACCATTTCTCCATTTCCTACTTGGTGTTTATCCACAAGCAAAGCCATGTGTGTTCTTTTTTTACACTTTAAATATGTGCAGGTACTGAATATCAAGTGTATCTCAATAAAGCTGTTAAAATTGTATTAAAACCATGGGGGAAACCGGGTGAAAGGTACACAAGATTTCTGTTCTGTCTTTGCAATTTCCTGTGAACCTATAATTATTATTATTTTTAAATTAGAGCAAGTATACGTTACAGAAACATCATGCAGTGATTACCGAGTTCCCATATACCACCTCTCATGCCCAGTTTTCTCTGTGTATCCAATTTATTACAATTCATGAAACAATGTTATGATAATTATGCTAGTAACTTTAGCAAACTAGCAGTCTGTTTACGTTGTGTGGTACAGTTCTATTGGTTTTTGTGTGCATGTGTGGTAACTTACATAAAACCTAAAATTTTCCTTTTTTCCCCTTTCAAATTCACAATTCAGTGGTGTTCATTACATACGCAAAGCTATGCCTCCATCCCCTGATTCATTGCCACAACTTCCAATACCCCAAATGGAAACAACATAACAAACATTAACTCCCCGTTCCCCTCCCCCACTTGCCTCCTGGTAATATTCATACTAGTATCTGACTTCATGGATATGTTTATTCTACTTATTTCATGTGAGATCATACAGTATTTGTCCTTTGATGACTGGCTTGCTTCACTCAACACGATGTCTTCAAGTTTCATCCATGTTCTAGCATGTATCAAAACTTCATTCCTTTTCATGGCTGCATAAAATTCCATTTTGTTTACCCGTTAATCTATTGATGAACATCTGGGTTGCTTCCATCTTTCAGCAAATGTGAATAATGCTGCTATGAACATTGGTATGCAAATGCCTGTTTGAGTCTGCTCTGCTTGGGTATATACCTAGAAGTAGAATTGCTAGATCATATGGTAATTCAATACTTAACTTTCTGAAGAACAGCCATACTATTTTCAACAGTGGCTGCATCATTTTAAATCTTACCAACAATGTACAAGTGTTCCTATTTCTCCACATCCTCTCCACATTTTTATTTTCTTTTTGTTTTTAATAGTGGCCATTCTAGTGAGTGTGAGATGGTATCTTATTGTGACTCTCATTTGCATTTTCCTGATAGCTGATGATTTTGATCATCTTTTCATGTTCCTTTTGTCCATTTGTATATCTTTTTTGCAAAAATGTCTATTCAAATCTTTTTCTCACTTTACAATTACAAAAATGCAATTAGTATTTTGTCAAAGGTTTTACAATTGCAAATTGCAATTGCAAAAATACAATTAGTATTTTTCTGGGGTTGATAGTAATGTCCCCCGTTTCACTTCTGATTTTAATTATTTGTATCTTTTTTGGTTAGTCTAGCTAAAGTTTGCAAAGAATGTATGGTTTCTTTTGTTCCTGAGTTTTAAAGTTACTTAAATATTCTAAAACTTAAACCCTCATCAGATATCCAAATATGTACTCCCATTCTGTGGGTTGCATTTTTACTTTTCTTGATAAAGTCTTTTGATGCACAAAAGTTTTACATTTTGAGGTAATTCCTTCTATTTTTTTTCTTGTTGTTGCTCATGCTTTGGGTGTAAAGTCTAAGAAACCACTGCCAAATATGAGATCCTGAAGATGTTTCCTATGTTTTCTTCTAGGAGTTTTATAGTTTTAGTTCTTATCTTTAGGTCTTTGATCCTTTTGAGTTAACTTTTGCATATGATGTGAGGTAAGTTAATTTTTGCACATGATGTGAGGTAGGGATTTACCTTCAATCTTTTGCATGTGACTATCCAGATCTCCTAGCAACATTTGTTGAAGAGAATATTCTTTCCCTGCTAAGTCGTCTAGTCACCATTGTCAAAGGTCAGTTGGGTCAAAGCAAGTTCTGAACTCTCAATTCAATTCCATTAGTTTATATGCCTGTCCTTGTGCCAGTGCCATGTTTGTTTGTTGTTTTTTTTTTTCATTAGTAGATCTTTGTGTAATAAAGGAAATGTGAGTCTTCCAACTTTTTTATTCTTTTACAAGATGATTGTGGCCATTTGGAGGTGCTTACCTTTCCATATGAATTTGATGATTGGTTTTTCTATATCTTCAAAGAAGTCTGTTGGCATTTTTATTGTAATTGTGTTCAATCTGTATGTTGTTTTGGGTAGGATTGACATCTTAACAACCTTTAGTCTTCCAATCTATGAGCATGTAATGTCCTTCCATTTATTTAGGTCTTCTTTAAGTTTTTTCAGCAATGTTTTGTAGTTTCTATGTACCAGTCTTTTACATACTTGGCTAAAGTTATTCTTAAGTTTTCTATGCTTTTAGTTGCTATAGTGAATGGATTTTTAAAAAAATTTCTGCTTTGGATTGTTCGTTACTTGTATATATAAACACTACTGATTTTCTGGTAGCTTAGTTGTGGATGTTTCAGGGTTTTCTGTAGGCAAGATCATGTCATCTGTAAATAGGGAAAGTATTACATCTTTCTTTTCTATTTGTTACCTTTTTTATTTTCTTGCCTAATCACTCTGGCTAGAGTTTCCTCTACAATATTGAATAATAGTGGTGACATTGGGCAGCTTTATCCTGTTTTGATCTTAGGGGGAAAGCTTTCAGTCTTTCACCATTGAGTATGACGTTACCTGTGAAGTTTTTCATAGATGTTCTTTTTCAAGTAAAAATGGTTTCCTTCTATTCCTAGTTTTCTGAGTGCTTTTATCAGGAAGGGTGCTGGATATTTTCAATTGCCTTTTCTCCATCAATTGAAATAATCATGTGTTTTTTTCTTTTCATTGTATTTATGTGGTATATCACATTTATTGCTTTTCTTATGTTGACCTCCACTTGTATACCTGGGATAAATCCCCATTGATCAAGGGGTATGATTCTTTCAATGTGCTCTTGGATTTGGTTTCATAATATTTTGTTGAGGAGTTTTGCATCGATGTTCATGAGGGTATTGCTTTGTAATTTTCTCTTCTTGTGATATCTTCATTTGATTTTGGAATGAGGGTGATGTTGGCCTCATAGAATGAGTTGGTATGTGTCTCCACCTCTTCAATTCTTTGAAAGACTTTGAGCAGTATTGTTGTTAATTCTTCTTTGAATGTTTGGTATAACTTACCATGAAGACATCTGATTCTGGGGCTCTCTTGTGGGGAAGTTTTTGATTACTGATTCAATCTCTTTTCTTGTTATCGGTCTGTTGAAATACTCTTTTCTAGAGTCAGTGTAGGTTGTTTGTGTGTTTCTAGGAATTTGTCCATTTCATCTAGGTTGTTTAATTTGTTGGCGTACAGTCATTTATAGTATCCTCTTATCATTCTTTTTATTTTTGTGGGGTCGATAGTAATGTCCCCCGTTTCACTTCTGATTTTAATTATTTGTATCATCTCTCTTTTTTGGTTAGTCTAGCTAAAGGTTTCAATTTTATTGATATCTCCAAGAACCAATTTTTAATTTTATTAATTATTGCTAACTAATTTCATTTATTCTCTATTTCATTTATTTTGCACTAATCTTTATTTTCTTCCTTCTGTTCCCTTTGGTTTAGATTGCTGTTCTTTTTCTAATTTCTCCAGATGTATGGCTAGCTTTCTGATGTGAGGTCTTTATTCTTTTTAATGAAGCATATAGGGCTAAATTTTCCCTCTGATCAGAGCCTTCACTGCATCCTGCAGGTTTTGATATATTGTATTCTTATTTTCATTCATCTCAAGATATTTCCTAATTTCCCTTGTGATTTCTTTTTTCCCACTAAGAGTGTGTTTTTCTTTTTTGTTGTGGTGGTTGTTTGTTTGGCATGGGCAGGCTCCAAGAATTGAAGCTGGGTCTCTGGCATGGCAGGCAGAGAATTCTCCCACTTTGCCACCATTGCACTGCCCAAGAGTGTGTTTTTGAGGTCATCTATGTCTTCTTGAGTCAAAGTTGGTTGTTCATGTCTTTCCAGGAACCCATCCATTTCCTCTAAATTGTTGTATTTATTAGCGTAAAGTTGTTCATAGTATCCTGTTATTACCTCCTTTATTTCTGTGAGGTCAGTAGTTATGTCTCCTCTTCCATTTCTGATCCTATTTATTTGCATCTTCTCTCTTCTTCTTTTTGTCAATCTTGCTAAGGGCCCATCAATGTTATTGATTTTCTCATAGAACCAACTTCTGGCCTTATTGATTTTCTCTATTGTTTTCATGTTTTCAATTTCATTTATTTCTGCTCTAATCTTTGTTATTTCTTTCCTTTTGCTTGCTTTGGGATTAGTTTGCTGTTCTTTCTCCAGTTCTTCCAAATGGATAGTTAATTCCTGAATTTTTGCCTTTTCTTCTTTTCTGATATAGGCATTTAGGGCAATAAATTTCCCTCTTAGCACTGCCTTTGCTGCGTCCCATAAGTTTTGATATGTTGTGTTTTCATTTTCATTCGCCTCGAGGTATTTGCTAATTTCTCTAGCAATTTCTTCTTTGACCCACTCGTTGTTTAGGAGTGTATTGTTGAGCCTCCACGTATTTGTGAATTTTCTGGCACTCCGCCTATTATTGATTTCAAACTTCATTCCTTTATGATCCGAGAAAGTGTTGTGTATGATTTCAATCTTTTTAAATTTGTTAAGACTTGCTTTGTGACCCAGCATGTGGTCTATCTTTGAGAATGATCCATGAGCACTTGAGAAAAAGGTGTATCCTGCTGTTGTGGGATGTAATGTCCTATAAATGTCTGTTAAGTCTAGCTCATTTATAGTAATATTCAGATTCTCTATTTCTTTATTGATCCTGTCTAAATGTTCTGTCCATTGATGACAGTGGTGAATTGAAGTCTCCAACTATTATGGTATATGAGTCTATTTCCCTTTTCAGTGTTTGCAGTGTATTCCTCACGTATTTTGGGGCATTCTGGTTCGGTGCGTAGATATTTATGATTGTTATGTCTTCTTGTTTAATTGTTCCTTTTATTAGTATATAGTGTCCTTCTTTGTCTCTTTTAACTGCTTTACATTTGAAGTCTAATTTGTTAGATATTAGTGTAGCCACTCCTGCTCTTTTCTGGTTGTTATTTGCATGAAATATCTTTTCCCAACGTTTCACTTTCAACCTATGTTTATCTTTGGGTCTAAGATGTGTTTCCTGTAGACAGCATATAGAAGGATCCTGTTTTTAATCCATTCTGCCAATCTATGTCTTTTGATTGGGGAATTCAGTCCATTGACATTTAATGTTATTACTGTTTGGATAATATTTTCCTCTAACATTTTGCCTTTTGTATTATATATATCATATCTGATTTTCCTTCTTTCTACACTCTTCTCCATACCTCTCTCTTCTGTCTTTTTGTATCTGACTCTAGTGCTCCCTTTAGTATTTCTTGCAGAGCTGGTCTCTTGGTCACAAATTCTCTCAGTGACTTTTTGTCTGAGAATGTTTTAATTTCTCCCTCATTTTTGAAGGATAATTTTGCTGGATATAGGAGTCTTGGTTGGCAGTTTTTCTCTTTTAGTAATTTAAATATATCATCCCACTGTCTTCTAGCTTCCATGGTTTCTGCTGAGAAATCTACACATCGTCTTATTGGGTTTCCCTTGTATGTGATGGATTGTTTTTCTCTTCCTGCTTTCAAGATCCTCTCTTTCTCTTTGACCTCTGACATTCTAACTAGTAAGTGTCTTGGAGAACGCCTATTTGGGTCTAATCTCTTTGGGGTGCGCTGCACTTCTTGGATCGGTAATTTTAGGTCTTTCATAAGAGTTGGGAAATTTTCAGTGATAATTTCTTCCATTAGTTTTTCTCCTCCTTTTCCCTTCTCTTTTCCTTCTGGGACACCCACAACACGTATATTTGTGCGGTTCATATTGTCCTTGAGTTCCCTGATACCCTGTTCAAATTTTTCCATTCTTTTCCCGATAGTTTCTGTTTCTTTTTGGAATTCAGATGTTCCATCCTCCAAATCACTAATTCTATCTTCTGTCTCTTTAAATCTATCATTGTAGGTATCCATTGTTTTTTCCATCTTTTCTACTTTATCCTTCACTTCCATAAGTTCTGTGATTTGTTTTTTCAGTTTTTCTATTTTTTCTTTATGTTCAGCCCATGTCCTCTTCATGTCCTCCCTCAATTTATTGATTTCATTTTTGAAGAGGTTTTCCATTTCTGTTCGTATATTCAGCATTAGTTGTCTCAGCTCTTGTATCTCATTTGAACTATTGGTTTGTTCCTTTGACTGAGCCATATTCTCAAGCTTCTGAGTGTGGACAGTTATCTTCTGCTGCTGGCGTCTGGGCATTTAGTCAGATTTCCCTGGGTGTCGGGCCCAACAAGGTTGCAAGATTTTTCTGTGAAATCTCTGGGTTCTGTTTTTCTTATCCTGCCCAGTAGGTGGCGCGCGTGGCACACGTTTGTCTCCGGGTCCCACCAGTAAAAGGTGCTGTGGGTCCTTTAACTTTGGAAAACTCTCGCCATCCGGGAGGTTCGCTAGCCGAAGCGGCTTGGAAGAGTGCCAACCGGCCCGGGGTCCAAACGCGGGGAGGATTGCTGGCCGCCGTAGCCCGGGAAAGTGCCCGTCCGAATTTCCTAGTCAGCCCGGTAGCGGGAGGGCACCAGCCGCAGCGGCCTGCCCGGGAGAGTGCACGTTCCCGGGGAGTCACGGGTTTGGAAGGGCCCCACCCCCGTCGCCGTTCTCCGTGGCCTGGGGATTTCCGATCCAATTCTCTCAGTTGGTCTGGGGGGCCGCGCGTGGTGTGGGCACCAGCCGCCGCGGTTTAAGGGGACTGCCTGTCCAATTCTCCCAGCCGGCCCGGGAAGGGGGAAGGGAGTGACTCCGGCCGCTTGCCGCCCCGCCTGGTGAATCCCGTGCCCCTCGGCGATCTCACCAGAGCGGGTTCTCTCAGCCAGCCAGCCGTTCCCGGATGGGGTACGCTGTCTTTTTTATCTCTGTCGTGGCTTTGGGAGCTGTTCTGTATTGTTTCTACTCCCCTAGTAGCTGTTCTGGAGGAGAAATTAAGATCCGCGCGTCTTACTAAGCCGCCATCTTCTCCGGAAGTGCCCAAGAGTGTGTTTTTAAACTTCCATGTATTTGTGGATTTTCCAGTTTTCCCTCTGCTATTCCATTATGGCCAGAGAAGATGTTTTGCATAACTTCCACTTTTTAACTTTATTGAGTCTTGTTTTGTGATCTAACATGTGGTTGATCCTGAAGAGTAATCCTTGTGCACTTCAGAAGAATGTGTATCCTGATGTTTTGGGGTACATTGTTCTGTAAATGTCTGTTAGATCTAGTTCATTTATCAAATTGTTAAAGTTCTCCTTTTCTGTATTGATCTCATGACTAGATGTTCTATTGATTGATGAAAGTGGTGTACTGAAGTCGCAACTATTATTGTAGAGGTGTCTGTTTCTCCCTTCCATCTTATCAATGTTTGCCTCATGTATTTTGGGGCACTGAAATTAGACGCATAAATGTTTATGAATGTTGTTTCTTTGTTTATTGACTTTTTTTTACAATATAGTTTCCTTCTTTGCTCCTTGTAACAGTTTGTAACTTAAAGTCTATTTTGTCCAATATTAGAATAGCTACCCAGCTTTTTTTTGATTATTATTTGTATGGAATATCTTTTTCCTATTTGTGTCTTTGGGTCTTGGGTGAGTCTCTTGTAAATAACATACCATTGAATTATATATTTTTTATCCATTCTTCCTATCTGTGCCTTCTGATTGGAGACTTTCATACATTTACATTCAGTGTTATTACTGGTAAAGCAGGACTTACTTCAAGCATTTTGCCCTTTACTTTTTATACATTTTACATCTTTTTTGTCTCTTTTCTATTGCATCCTCCTTTTTTATATAGTAGCTCTTTTTTGATGTAACTTGTTGATCCCTATCTCATTTCTCTTTCTGTTTATATTTTAAATACTTTCTTCATGATTTCCTTGGGGTTTGAATTAAATAACCTTAGTCTATAATGGCTAGTTTGAAAACATGCCACCTGAACTTCCATAGCATACAGTCTTTGCTCCTGTATCCTCCATTTCCATTCTTTGCTCCTGTATCCTCCATTTCCATTCTTTATGTTGTTTTTGTCACACATCACTGCTTTAGATTATTTGTTCCATTATAAGGAAATATGATTGCTTCTTATTCTAAATCTAATAGGAAATAGTGAGTAGAGTTATATACTGAGGATACAATGCTACCGGGTTTTGCATTTATCTGTGCAATTACCTTTACTAGAGATCCTCACTCTTTCATACTGTTCCAAGCCACTATCTCCTGTTACTTCCTTTCAACCTGAAGAACTCTCCTTAACATTTCTTGTAAGATAAGCCTTTTGTGGATTAATGCTCTCAGTTTTTATTTCTGAATATCTTAAACTTGCCCTCACTTTTGAAGGACAGTTTTGCCTGATAAAGAATTTTGACTGGCGGTTTTCCTCTTTAAATACCTTAAATATGTCATACTTCTGCCTGTTCCTTACCGTGGTTTCTGATGAGAAATCAGAACTTAGTTTATATGTGATAAATCACTTTTCTCTTGCTACTTACAGAACTATCTCTTTATCTTTGGCATTTGACATTTTTATTAGTACATATCTTGGACAGGTGTATTAGGGTTTTTCCTGTTTAGGGTTCACTGTAATTCTTAGATATGTATATTTATGTCTTTTGAAAGAGGTGGTAAATTTTTGGTCATTATTTCCTCAAATATTCTTTCTGCTTCTTTTCCCTTCTCCTTTTGGGGCTCCCATAATGTGTAAATTAGTTTTTTCCCACAAATCCCTTAGGCTCTGCTCACTGTTTTTTTTTTTTACATGGGCAGGCACCAGGAATCGAACCCGGGTCCTTGGGCATAGCAGGCAAGCACTCTTACCTGCTGAGCCACCGTGGCCCGCCCTCTGCTCACTGTTTTTAATTTTTTCTCTCTGTTCTTCTTACCATGTGATTCTATCATCCTATCTTCTGGTTCATTGATTCTTTCTTTTACCTGTTCAGAGCTGCTGTTGTATATTTATAGTATATTTTTCATCTCCATTATTGTGTTTTTCATTCACATAAGTTCTTTAATATTCCTTTTTAGACTTCCTAATTCTTCTTTTTGTCCATACATTGTCTTCTTAATATCCTTTAGCTTTATACCCACATTTAGTTTATTTCTATCCATATTTTCCTTTGGCTTCTGGAATTGATTTAGGAGATTTATTTGAACTTTTTATCTTAGTTGCCTCAATGTCTGTACTTCCTCTGAAGTTTTCATTTGTTCCTTTGAGTGAGCCACACTTGTTTCTTTGTATGGCTTGTGATTTTTTTGCTGCTATCTGGCCATTTGATTATTTTTCATGTGCTAACTCTAGAAGTCAGTTTCTGTCTCTTGCCTAGAGTGTTAAGGTAGTTTGGCTAAATTAGGGCTCTTTTTTAATGCTTGCTCTGGATTATACTGAACATTTAGAGCAGCCTGTGTTTAACAAGTCTTCTGTATCTGTCACTTGCCCTGGGCACATACTGCTACTTTTAAGATTACTCTATTATGTGTGACTGTTTCAATTCCAGGAGAACATTTTCTTTCCTCTATTCCTCCTCTGGAAGTCCTGGGCTGTTCTATTGGGTTTTATGCAAATTTTCCTCCCCATCAACTATGATTTGCCCAACTGCTCTCCCATCAGGACTGCCTCTTCACTACAGCTTTCAGTATTCTGCCCACTCTGCCTTATAGTGGTTCTGTTTTTCCCTTTTTCCCATGCATCTCTTCTGCCTCCAGACAATTTTACATTAAGGTATCCCACGCTAGGAAGCCTGATGGGGTCAGTGTTCAAAAAATGCCCATATTTTCATTTAGGCTCTCCAGCAATTAGAGACAGGTTGGGAGTGTGCACCATATGCCAGCAGTTCTTGGGCAGATCTCTATTGTTTCCTGTTTGTTGGGGGTCACTTTGTGTGCAAGTGCTCACCAACTGCTAAGGCCCTGCCTTGGGTATGTGTGGAGTTGGGTCCCAGTGCCTGAATGCACATGGGGCTCTAGTCACTGCCATGGGTGACTCTGTGGTCAATGACCACCAAAGGAGGTGTCTGGGCCAGAGTACCACCATGTGGCTCTTAAATCACTCAAGGCTGAGTGTGGGGGTGGGGGCTGGACTGACAGTCTGAGTCGCAGATCTCCTGTCTTCTTTTATGGTGGTTTTTTTGGGGGGGGATTCAGCATTTGTGGAGTCCTTCTCTAATGTCTGTCATCCTCCAGAATTCCAAGGACGTGGAATGTGCTCTTTTATTTAGTTGTCTCTTAGGGGAAACCTTCCTGGGGATGTCTTGTGCTGTAATCTTGATGATGTCATGTTATTTTGCAATTGTAGAAATAACTTCTGCCAAAAAATGCTTAGATAAAGATGATAGAACTATAATAATATAAGATGTTGTTCTTATCCACTTTGGTTGTCTGTTCTTCTGAAGAGAAGACTTATAGAAACTGGAGCATAGAAAGAGAGAGGGACTTCATTGAGCAGGAGAGATGGAATGACAAGTAAGAAATTGTCTCTTGGCTACATTCTAGGGGTGGAGAGGGAGCTGTGCTGGTTTGAAATGATGTATGGACCCTAGAAAAGCCATGTTTTAATCCTAATCCCTTTTTGTAACGGCAGCTGCTTCTTCTAATCCTTATTCAGAATTGTATGTTTGAAACTGTAATTAGATCATCTCCCTGGAGATGTGATTTAATCAAGACTGGTTGTTAAGGTGGATTAGGTAGAGGCATGTCTCCACCCATTTGGGTGGGTCTTGATTAGTTTCTGGAGTCCTATAAAAGAGGAAACATTTTGGACATCGGAGATTCAGAGAGAGCAGAGAATGCTGTAGCACCACGAAGCAGAGTCCACCAGCCAGTTACCTTTGGAGATGAAGAAGGAAAATGCCTCCCAGGGAGCTTCATGAAACAGGAAGCCAGGAGAGAAAGTTAGCAGATGATGCCATGTTCACCATGTGCCCTTCCAGTCGAGAGAGAAACCCTGACTGTGTTCACCATGTGCCTTCTCACTTGAGAGAGAGACCCTGAACTTCATCGCCCTTCTTGAACCAAGATATCTTTCCCTGGGTGCCTTAGAATGGACATTTCTATAGACTTGCTTTAACTGGGACATTTTCTCGGCCTTAGAACTGTACACTAGCAACTTATTAAATTCCCCTTTTTAAAAGCTATTCTTTTTCTGATATATTGCATTCTGGCAGCTAGTGAACTAGAACAGGAGCCAAGAACAGTGACCCCATGTACAGGTGCTCCAAGAGAATGAGGATAAAGAAGGCATTTAGGAGGACAAGGGCCTTCAGTGTGAAAGGTGTGATGGGCACTGTGTGTTCAAGGCAATGTCTCTCTCCCCATTCCACATCCTGAATCCTTCCTCACTTTTTTCTCAGAAGGGCTAACTTCCCAACTGAGCAAGGAACCTAAGGGACACCACGTATAAGTGAATTTCACTACTGGCACCTGAGACCTAGCCAGAAAGTATGGAAGGATATGCAGCAAGAGGCAAAATGACTATATTCTGTAATGCCACCCTTCCTCTAGGACTCAGATTCAGAATACAGGCATCCATAAGAAATGTCTAGCACGGTTGCCACTTGTGTCTTCTTGCATCATGATTTACTTCAGTTAGAATGTGTAATACTTAAAGATGGTTTTTAATGAGTAAAGACATCAGTGTAGATGAGACTTTACATTTTAGTACCTGTGAAGGGCATCTAAGCTTGAGCTGCACCAGTTGCTTCAAATGCTTGATTTTAATGTTTCCATCTATGGTACATTTTTTTTAAACACTTGGGAAATGAGCTGGTTCTTACCACTTTATCATCATGTTCTTTATCTCCATGTTCTTGACACTTTATCATCATCATTCTTGGTCTGTTTTAAAGAGACATACAGACTGACTGCTCCTTGAAACATGAAGAAAAGATGGTAAGTAGTAATCATCACCATCTTTTAAAAAGCAAGATCCTCAGAATTAGTCCTTTTAGCCCTGAAGAAACAGTATTTTAGTCACCAAAATGCAGAGTGATGTTTGGACTCTATTGCAGGTGTTTAAAATACTTAATTTCTTAGTGTTAGTTTCGCAGCCTGGAAAAATGATAGCTTGAAGTCTCAGGTACATAAGTTTCGTGAATCCAGAGAAAGCCAAAAAGTGACAGACCAAATTAAGTAATATGAAAGGGACTGACAGGAAAGTGGAAACTGGGATGTACTTTGAGGGTAATCACCCTCATTTGTGGGAAACCATCACCTGAGAATATTTCAGTTCTCAGAAATTAGTTTATATAGTTGATCCATTTTTTTTCTAGACACCTCATGCTCAATGGAAAATGAATAGTTTGGAATCAGATTCAATTGTCCCTATTCAGAACAGTAAAGTGGGCAGAGCATCTAAGAATTATAGAAAATCAAGGGTCCTCATACAATGTTCTAAATATGTATATGGGAGAACCAGATATGAATTTCTATTTTGAGTATATGAGAGAGCATACTAACTACCCTCTAGCAAAGCTAAGAAATTGGTGATGGGGGCAGCAATTTATTTTCCATTTTCCCTGTGAATTCTGTGATTTGAGCTGGTGTATTTAGGCATTCGCTGCCCCTGCCTCTTTTGTGGATTTTTCTCAATCCTCTGAAAAAAAAATGGCTCTGGAGATAGGGGGCCTCTCAATCTCTCATTTGTTTCAGGAGTTAAGTTATCTGGGATAGATATCAGAAAACTAGCTGCTGCTGAGGGTGATTTTCCAATGTAAACCTTGAGACAGTTTTCCCTCAGCTTTGCCATATTCTGTTGCTGTTACAGCTTAATCTATGAGAGAAAGTCATGGAAATTGCCTGTAATATTTCATTTCCATCTTGTATCCTTCACTGTTTTTTCAGAAGGGCTAAGCTGAATTTCTACATTTTAACTCCTTACATTAATCAGTTTCTCTTTCTTATGCTGGGCTGGTTCTGTATACTGGATTTCAGTGTCTTCTTTTCTTTGATATTCACTTGTTTTGTGGCTCAGAACTTTGCTTTCATAACATTTTTGTTTGTGGGATCTCATTCATAATGACAGTTCTGAAATTAATGTGGGTTTTTTTTGTCTGCCAAAAAGTATCCATTCTTCAATTCAGTCCTGGCTCTTTTCCCTGAACTTCATCATACCAACATCTCAAATCTGTTCTGCACTTGAGTTTTCTCTGTCCCTTTATCATACCTCATATCTTTGATATGCCTTTCCTCAGGGTCTTAATTCCATAAATTTCTCTGCCATGTTCCCTTATACAATTCTTATATACTCACCTACAATATCTGTCACTATAAAATCATCCAGTAAGTTGGTTAGTATTTTATTTTACCATTACTGGACTTTCCTTCTCATCTATCTACATTTTTTGTCTTAAGCTTCAATGGGTGGTTTCCTAATTACTATTACTGTACACTTTATCTGCAATGGTAAGATATGCTCCTTAATGATTTTCTGTCTCTCGGTTGTCTTGATTTTTGAGTTATTGTCTCTCTTCATTTGTTGAGTTCCTGGACCCTGGTTACTCCTTGCAATTTTTTTTTAACTTTTTTTTATTGTATAGTATAACATATATACAAAGCAAAGAAATAAAAAAGCAATAGTTTTCAAAATACTCTTCAACAAGTAGTTACAGGAGAGATCCCAGAGTTTGTCATGGGCTACCATACAATCCTCTCAGATTTTTCCTTCTACTTGCTCCAGAATATAGAAGGTGAGAGGGCTTAAATATTTTTTTTATCATCACAATTGACTTTTTTTCCTTCTTTTTAAATGAAAAATAACATATATACAAAAAGGCTATGAATTTCAAAGCACAGCACCACAATTAGTTGTAGAACATATTTCAGAGTTTGACAAGGGTTACAATTGTACAATTTTAGAAATTCTAAATTTTTCATATTGCAATGGTCTGTCACTAGTATGAGGTAGGGAGATGGAACTATCTGATGTTCTGGAGAGGCTGGGCTAGGTTTCAGGATTTATCTGGACCAGGGACCCATCTGGAGGTTGTAGGTTTCTGGAAAGTTACTCTAGTGCATGGAACCTTTGTAGAATCTTATATATTGTTCTAGGTGTTCTTTAGGATTGGCTGGAATGGTCCTGGTTGGGGGTTGGCAGGTTAGGATAGGTAGCAAGGTCTAACTGAAGCTTGTATAACAGCCACCTCCAGAGTAGCCTCTCAACTCTATTTGAACTCTCTCTGCCATGAACACTTTATTAATTACACTTCTTTTCCCCCTTTTGGTCAGAATGTCATTGTTGATCCCAAGGTGCCAGGTCTGGATACTCCTTGTAATTTTAATAAAAACTTAAACATCCCTTTTTATCTAATATGCCCTTGAAGAGAATGTCGACCTTGGTGCTCTTCTTTTGTATTTTTATCTGTCCTCCCTTGTCTCCAAGATCTCATATTCCCCTTACCTGTTCAAGTTAATTTCTAAGATCTCATGTGTAATAGTGAGAACACTTACTTCTATCTCACCAGCTTTTCTCTAGTTTTAAAATATTTTTCCACTGCTCATATTATTTAATTTAGCAGATTATTTCATTTTTTGAACTTTAGCTTACTTAAGTATAAAATGGAAATAATATCTGCTCTAGCTTCCTAAAGAGGCTGTTACAAGGGTTGGACAAGTTGAATATGCTGAATGCTGGGTTCTTAAAAATATGACCAGAAAACCTGTTTCTTTGGCAAAGTTAGGTTTATTCTTACTGCAGTGAGGACAAACACTGCCTTGACAGAATCTTAGTGGCAACCCAGAGAAAAGAAGACAAAGTGGGAAGATTTATGAAGTTTTGGAGTCTGACTTAAGGCAGCTCCTTTAGTGCAGGAGCCTGTTAGTATCATCATTAATAAGGCAAGTGTTTCACTTGTTCTTCATTCTTATGTCTTTCTACCTAAGTGCAATATATTTCTGCTTAAATTCAGTAGAATGGAGAATCCTTATTCAGAATTGCTCAGCATCTGAAATGTCATTTAGCTCTTTTCTATACTTAGGCCCAAATTAGCTTGAAAGTGTATAACAACTACAAAATTTGGCTTCACTGTTTTGGAAAATGACTAATCATGAGAGATGATGGAGGTTATATTCAAACAGATTTTCATTTATGTCGATCCTTTGAAACAAGATAAAATTTTTTAGGGGCAGGTACACTTTAATAAGCTCAGTAGATCACAAGAAAGAAAGCTCATTATGTGTCCAGCAGGGGCAGCCTTCTGCCTTCTTCATAAGATAACTGCAAATGAAATCTTGGTAGGTCTCTCCTTTCTAACTTCCATTATGGCTTTAATATTGGCTTCAGCAGTTAATGCCAGCTACATGGTACACCACAGATTCTTTTTAGAACTCACTATGCCATAAGGTTAAATATAGTTAAGATGTCAATCCTACCAAAATTGATATACAGATTCAATGCAGTACCAATTAAAATTCCAACAACCTACTTTGAAGACTTGGGAAAGCTAGTTACCAAAATCATCTGGAAAGGAAAGAGACACTGAATAACTAAAAGCATCCTAAAAATGAGGAATAAAGTGAGAGGATTAATACTTCTTGATTTTAAAATTATTATAAAGCCACAATTGTCAAAACAACATGGTATTGGCACAAAGATAGATGTATTGACCAATGGAATCAAATTGAGAGAACAGAAATAGACTGCCAAATCTATGGTCAACTGATTGTTGACAAGGCCCCCAAATCCACTGTTCTGGGACAAAACAGTCTTTTCAATCATTGGGCATGGGAGAACTAGATATCAATAGCCAAATGAATGAAAGAGGATCCTTAATTTACACCCTATACAAAAATTAACACAAAGTGGAGTGTTGATGGACTATGGACTTTGGACTTTATACATGATGCATAATGAATGGAAGTAGCTGAAGGACGCACTGACTGAGAAGTAAATTAGTGAATAATGGTGTATACATATGATCGAATATTGTGCTGCTACAAAAAGGAATAAAATTGTGAGGCATGCAACATTTTGAATGAACCTGTGGGACATTTGGTGAGGCAAAATAAGCCAGAAACAAAAGAGCAAATATTGTATGATCTCATTTAGGAAACACTTATAAGAAAACTGGGACCTAGATTGTAAGCTCTTATAGCAGTCACATTTAGCCAGAAGTGGTAATTATTATTTCTGGATTTTGAAAGACTATTTTAACAAAGCTGGAAAAGTCGGGATTAAGGTAATTCAGAATATAGGGGTAAGGAAGTCATTGTCTATATTTTAGAACCTTATCTACTCTTTAAGAACAAAGGAAGAAAGGTTTATTTTGTGCAGGACCTAAATTTTCTGTAGTATATAATATAACTCAACCTGACTGGATAGATCATTTAAACAATAAGATTTTTGTTTTATCGTTACAAAAATAAGAATACAATAAGAATGAGGGCCTTTAATCCTGTATAGTTTAATGTAGTGCCTGGATACATCCCAAAGTATATTAAGCAGATAATCAAAAAGTATTGGCAAAGTCCCTTGAGGGATGGGAGAAAAAATATGGAACTATTAAACTTTACCACTGGGGAAACTCCTGATATGGTGTCAAACATTAGGGATCCCCAAGTCACTAGGCCAAGCCCTTGATCTTGAAGCTTGCTCTTGTGAAGCTTATGTAGGTAGCAGAGAAGCTTAGGCTACTTACAGGTATGCCTAAGTGTTACTTCTGGAGGACCTCTTTTGGTGCTTAGATGTGGTCTTGCTCTGTCTAAGCCAACTCTGCAAGTGAAATCATTGCCATTGCCCCTACGTGGGACATGACATCCAGGGGTGAAAGTCTCCTTGGTGACATGGGAGATCACTCTCAGGGATGAATTTGGCCCTGTCACCATGGGATCAACAATTCCATCCTGACTGAAAGGTGGAAAGAAGTGTAACTAATAAAGTATCAGTGGATGAGAGAGTTCAAATAGAGTTGAGATGCTACTCTGGAGGTCTCTTATGCAAGCTTCCATTAGACATTGCTACCTATCATAACTTGCTGAACCCCAATCAAAACCACTCCAGCCAATCTTAAAGAACACATAGGCCCTTATATAAGAGTCTACAAAGGTTCCATACACTTTTCAGAAACTTACAACCTCCAGATAGGTCCCTGGATTACATAAGTCCTGAAATGCAGAGGGCCCAACCTTTCCAGCACATCAGCTAGTTCTATCTCCCTACCCCATATTATTAAAAGCCTCTTCCAAGAGGAAAAAATTGATAATGGGCATAGCCCAAATACTCTTAAATTGTGGGAGAAATCAAAGTTGATGATGGAATTATTCAGGGAAAGAAGGGTTTAACAAACGAGTATGATTGCTGAATCATTATATTGATTTTTCTTTTATTCTCCAGTATCTTAGAGCAGCTAGAAGTAAAAACTTTAAATGGTGGAATTGTAACCCATACCAAACTCTGAAATATGTTCTACAAGTAATTGTTGTGGTGTGCTTTGAAATTTGTTGCTTGTTTGTATATATGTTTTTTTTTCACAAAAAAAGAAAAAATAATTACTTCTAGCCTCCAGTGTTTTGGAGCAGCTAGAAGGAAAATTCTGAAATAGTGGAATGGTAGCCCATAACTATGAAATCTGTTCTGTAACTACTTGTTGAAGTGTACTTTGAACATCATTGCTTTTTCTTTCTTTTCTTTGTATATGTGTTATATTCAATAATAAAAAATATGTTTTAAAAAACTCACTGTGCCATAAACTTAGCCCACAGATTAAAGTGAGTAAAATGTCATAGGAGTATTATATTTAAAATGTAGCCCACAGTTAAAATTTGATTATCCCAAGATAAATAATTACTTCAAAGTCTATAATATCTATACCTTAAGGCTATATTATTGATTCTCTTTTAATTTAATAAACAACCAAGATATCCTCCTAATGGTTCTGACACTGTTAGAGGAATTAAATGGACACAGAGGTAAGAGCATTATCCTTTGGTATATTTTATGGCTTCTTTATAACCTAGAGATTGTGTGTTGGTTTATTTAATTTTGAAGAGATCTAGTGTGTTTGGAGTGAATGGGGAAATTTTTATAAGCTTAAAATTATAAACATTGATTATCTCAAAGTTTATATGGGTGAGGAATATGGGTGTGGCTTATCTGGATGGTTCTAGCTCAGTGTCTCTCATGAAGCTTATGACAAGGTGTTGGCTGGAGCTGCATTCATCTCAAAGCTCGACTGGAGAGAGATATGCTTCCAAACTAACTCATGTGGCTGTTGGTAGGCCTCAGACCCTCAGCAGCTGTTGGCTGGTGACATCAGTTTCTTGTGATGGAGTCTCTCAGTAGGGCAGCTCACGACGTGGCAGCTGGTTTCTCTCAGAGTGACTGAGTGCGAGAGCAAGAGGAGACACCCAAGATGGAAGCCACAGTCTTTTGGTAATTCAGTCATGGAAGTGACATTCCATCACTTCTACTGTTTTTGTTTTTTGTTTCATTTTGTTTTTGGTTCTTTTTTGTCAGAAGCTACTCAATAAGTCCAGTCCATCCTCAAGGGCAGGGAATTTGACAGGGCTGTGAGTACCTGGAAGTGTGGGGTCCTTGTTGCCATCTTCAAGACTGCCTTCCATCTTGCCTGACTCAATCCTGCAGTCACTTCAAACGTTCAGCAGTCTTCAGTGCTGTGTTCATTATGAAGTCTTGTGAGCTTGAGGAATCAGTCTTTGTATGAGTCTGCCACCATCATCGAAGAAATGTGTGGAATCATAAAATCATCCTATTTTCATGTGAGAAGGATGACAAATATCAGGTAGTTCAATATTTCCAGCATCTAGAGCACCAAGATACCATTTTATTGTTTTGTCTATGGATTGCCTGTTTACAAAGGTTGTATAAACCAAATAAACTGCACTATTGAGTGCTAACTTGGTTCCTTATCCCATAGAAAGCTTTAACATTGGAAACTATCAATTAGAGCTTCTGACAACCTGTGTTAATCCACTGAGCTGATAAATTCCTGCCTTTCTACTTTTTCATGTCACTGTGTTCATATTATTGCATGTTTATCTTAAACTCTACCTGGTTTGCCTTGCTTCTGATTTCACAGAGAATTCAACAGATTGCTGCAACTCAAAAAAAGAAGGAATGTATAAAGTCATTTAAAACATCTTGATTGTTCAATATGATTGTCGGGATCCCACAATGGCATATTCTCCCTTTCTCCTCATTTCCCCTTCTTCTATGACTATGGAGACATGGATAAAACAGCTGTACTAAAAGGTAACAACTGTTTATTGCAGTTCTATTCTGTCTGGGTTACCTTTCTGGCAACCCATCTGAAATTTTTTTTCTGATTCCTACCCTTTCTCAATACTTTGGCCTTCCTTTCTGGTACTTAAAACTCACAACATATTTTCTCATTCAAGGACTTTTCTCTTGTTATTTTCTCTGCCTAGAATGCTGGTCTTGCCATCTCTGGCCCACTGTTTTCTGAACATTCATGTTGTCACAGCCGGGTGTTTGACTTTAGAGTACAAATCTAGATCATCGTGAAATAGGGGAACTGGCTAGATCTGAGAGGCCACATGGTAATTTTCCTATCTCATTTCCTAGCTAGAACTAGTGAAGATCAGAGAAGAGAATAGATTTAGATTTGCTTGGGATACAAAGAATGCATCAGCTACTTGAAACACAACTCCAGACAAGGCCAGGCATTGCAGAGAATGTGAGAAAACATGGTAAAGTAATAATTCTTGCCCTAGGGACGTTACAGTTCCATTAGAGTGGCAAAATTAACTTAGAATCACTTAATAGGTATAATGAATTGAGGAGAAGGAAACAGTTCAATTTAGATCTTAGAAAATATTAATGGGAGAGGGGGTAGGACTTGCACTGGCCTTCCAAGGATAGAGCAAAGATAAGAATCCACAGAGGAGAGAGGGAGGGTACTCAAGAGAAGGAAAAGGTGGGAGGGAAGGGGACAAAAGTGAAAGGGAACAGGAGAGACCTAGCTTTAAAGCTGAATTGCTAATTGAAATATGCTGCTGAGGCCAAACATATCTTTCCCAGCCCTGGTGTGACTTGGCCCTGGGTACACAGAGGCTTTATTGGATCATTATGTTTGTGACATGCCAGCTATTAGTCACACTCAGCCATAGGACCTGACAGTATAATGATGTTCTATTTTTGCTTCTGTCCTGATAATGTCCCAGAAGTACTGAAATTATAACCAGAAAATTAATTTATTTGAATTTGAACAAGTAGTAAAAGAACAGGGAATAATTCCACATACAGTCTATAAATCTCCAGAGTTGTTTAAAAACGCTTTGTGTTAAGAGTTGGAGCTGGTTTTTGCATTAATCTTTGCCACTCCTCCCCAGAGGAACTGATGAGAAGAATATTTGATCAGACCATGTTAATATAGTTCAAGGCTATTAAACAAATGTGTATACATATGCACACATAGTTGCAACATGATTATTTTGCAAGGTCAGAAAAGGAATGGTTATTTTGTGCCATGTATTAGTTGCCTTCCAGATTATGAAAATGAAATCAGTTATTTCTTTATCCATGGCTCTAAGAGGAGTGTTTTGGAGTGTTCCCTCAACAGAGTATTCAATTAACTATTCCAGTGCACCCTGGAAAAGAAAAACAGGGGGTGCCTAGAAGTTAAGGAGGTGTATGCATGTAAGAGACATTGCATCTAATGCTAAGAAATGAACACACAGGACCACCTATGTTCTCTTTCCTGTTGAATTTCTGATAACATCAGGCCATATTCAGGGACTTCCCAATACTCATCCCTAAAACCTAGTTCACAGTCTCAGAATGTCAGAGCCCAGGAGGGTCCTTGTAGATCACTCCCCACTGTTTACGTGAAGAAATGTCAACTTAATGAGATAAAGTTCTCACACATAGTGATTGAGCTGAGACTGGAGTCTTGTCCCCTGCTTTGTGTTGTGATTTCTATTCCATGTGAACCTTTGCCCTTTGGAGAACTCAAAACTCACTTTTCAAAGAAGTTGATAGTCAAACAAAAGCAGTCAGCCCCTTTTCTAGATGTAGAAATGGAACCACAGTGACTTTAAATGATCTATCCATACTCACAAGGCTAGAAAGAGTACTAGGTTTAGAATCTATGTCACCTTACTCTGGCCACTCTCCTGCTTCATAACTACATCAATGTTTAGGAAAAAATGCCATGTATATAGTTAATGTTTTCATTACTAAAACCAGCTGGCAGGTATTGCATGTGACATTCAGTCACTAGGCAGGCTTTGCCATCCTCCTAGAATCCAAAGTTTTATAGATTCCTTATCATTTGTGTCAGAGATAGAACAGAGTGAGGATTGAGGCAAGAAGGTTGAGAAGGAGAGAGCAACTGTGAGTGTACTTAGTTGAATCTGATAGGGTTTTGTGCTCCAGGAGCTTCTGAGTATATAGTAAGCATGCAATAATCATTATTCATAGTAAATGCTATGAATTGCTATTATAAGGGACAAACCCAGGGAGTGTCTCTTTTAGGGCCATGATGTTGGTGACATTGGGGAACTCATTGGGCAAGACAACAAATAAATAGAACTGTTAGATAATGTTGGAGAAAGTATATCATTGCTTAGATCCTATGAAGCTGCTTTGGACACCCATCATTCACTCTTTTATTAATTCAACAAACACATATTGACTTCTATATTAATGGGGTAGATTGGAGCCATTTAATAACTCACCATTTAGCTCATGTATTGAAATGAGTGTTGAGAGTGAAGTACAAAGCTAGTGTTAACAATGTGGATGGGCTATCAATTTCCCATTTAGAAAATTTCCAATTTCAGCTTTCCCACCAAAAGCTACAATTAGTTTGAATGTTGTCCTACATTGATTGCTATGCTACTTGTGCTAAAATATCACCTTCCTTAATAGCAATTTCTTTGATGCTCTTCCATTTGAATTATTTATCCTAGTTCAGAAGGAATCCCATGCAAATCAATAATCTAATAAATGATTGTAATGCATTTTTTCAGAAAACCATATTCAAAATCATTTTTTAAAGAAGTGTGAAACAATCATGAACTAAGTTGGTTGCCTGTGGTTCTGGCTGATTTTCTAATTCTGTGTTCACAGACTGTCAAGAATGTTGTGACATGATCTCCTAAAGGAGGTTTGAAGGTCAGCATAGATTACCTGTAAGGTCTCTTCCAGCTCTTTGGTATATGATTCTGTGAAAGTTTGAATTGTTAGTAGATAGGATAGAACATATACAAATGACATTTAAAGGGTTTTGGATATTTTTCATACAGCTGATGAGGACCAAAATTCTCACCAAAGAGCCCAGCTTGCCTCCCTATTTACGGTCGCCACTTTTCATTTGTCACATGATTATGTTCAACTTCATGATGGCATCACTTTAAACTCTAATAAATGTTTCTTTGCCTGCCACTTACAAAATGCTGTCATACCTATCCTTTGTGCTGTTGAGGGACAAAAGTGGACAAAAACTTCATAGAGATTGCTAAATCGGTGAATGCATGTATTTGAAAAGGCTTAATGGAGAGATAAAGGAGCTGTTAGATTTTGTCCGTTTGTGAAGAATGCTCTTTCCCATCCACCACGTACATGTGTATGGACACACACAGCAGGGCATACAACACACGTGCTTGCATGTGGACACACCCAGCAGAGTAACCCTGTGGCGATCTCTTCTGTTTCTAAGGCCAAGGGTTCTGTTTTTAGGGCTACATTGTATTTGTTCTAAAGTAGTGGTTTTAAACACCTTTTTTGACCGGAGGTAGGTTTCATAACTCTCTGACACCATACATCCTCTCCTCGGAAAAATCTGCCTATGCACATAGCCACAGAATTTTGCAATTTTCAGGGACTTCAAGGACTACCTTTGGAGTCCAACATATTACCCAAGTTAAGAATTCCTGTTAACGCTATCTAAGTGGTTATTTATTTGGTCAGAAAACATTTGACCACCTACCATGTACCCTGGACCCTGTGCATGATGCAAGATGTATATAGCTCACGCCATTTCTCTACTAACCAGCCGTGTGACCTTGGGACCAGATCTTTACTTCCCTACATCTACATTTCCTAAAATATAAAATAAGTGTTCTGATGAGATGATCCCTGATGTTCCTGGTTGTACTTTATTTACTCAGCCCTGTTCTGGGCACAAGAGAGGATGAGTATCCAAACATCTAATAAGTTAGGACAGTGAGCAGAACCAGGCACAAGAAACAACCAAAGAGAACAAAGACTTACCATTAGGAAATTCAAAGCCCAGACACATAGGCAAAGAGACAGAGGGTACCATGGCACCAAGTCTGCTTCTACATGTGGTACTTGACTCTTTGATGTCAGGATAATAATTAATTCTTATGCTGTTAATCCTTTTGCATGGTTATTTTATTCTATTGTTAGGCTGCTTTTAAACTTTTCTTAATTGAATTCTTTTCAAACAAGAATTTAATGGGTTGAGTTACTGTTATTGGACTAAAGGGGGTAGGGGGTACCCTGTGTGAGGAAGTTATAAGTGGAATTTCGTACAAATCCTTTCAAGTAAATAAGATTTAACATGGTAATGTTACTACAGGCTCCTCAGAAAACATTTCAAAAGCTTTTAGTAAACTTGTCCTTAGGCTGCTAGTGTCTGTTATTTTTTCAACCTTCAGATATTCATTTTCTCATGGTGGATTGTGCGTTTGTTTTAGTTTTGGTTTCAATATGATTTAATTTTTTAGCCAAGGTTTGTATAACTGAGTCTTCAAGCCTGTGCCAGGATGTCCAAATAAGTTCATTAATCCTGTAAAATTTTCTCCTAACAAGTAGAAATTCATCATCATGGAATAATGACATCTTATACCTATTAAATTTAAAATATCTTTATACTTACCCTGGAGCATAAATATGTCAGCCAGTAATAATCAAATGCCACCCAAACACTCACAATTTTCTGAGAAGAAAAAAATTGGTTGATTTTAATATATCTGGAAGATAAATCAGACCATCAACATCTATCATTCATTTGAGAAATTTGTGTAACTCACATTAAACACATCATATCAACTGGAAAATAAGAATAATTAAATGTTATAGGGGAAAGGATTTTATTAGGAGAGCAACAAAGACTTGGCATGCCAAGAGTGCTGCTTAGATCACATCCTCAAGACCCAGGAGAAACTGCATTTGTAGTAGGCTAGAGGGTATGATGAACGAGTAGTTTCCCTGGAATCCTTAAGAGTAAAGAAAAGGGGGAAAGAGCCAAAGGAATTCAGATTTTAAGCAGGTGGGTGGCAGGCCTAGAATAAGGCAGCACCTTGGAGAAGAGGACAGAGATACCACCAAAAATTATCTTAATCCTTTTTATTTAAATTAAAAGTATTTTAAAAGTAGAAAGTATAAATGCTCTGAAATATATGGATGAGTTTGTGGTGAAGAGTAAAAGCCTTCTTTCCCATGTTTTCTATATCCCACCCTTTTTTTCTGTTTTTAGTACTTCTGGTTCTTTCCCTATTTACCATACTATCTCAGACACCATTTAAATTTTATCTTTGGAGATCGTCAAGTGTCTTCTTGCTCTAATAGCTTGTTTATCCTGCCCTCATCTTTCTTCTTGTCTCTTTCCCCAAACTTTTATTAATTTCTCTATTAGTTAACTCTGCAACTTCAGCCATCATACATCAACTTCAATCTTGTTGCATCAAAACTCCAGCTTGACAAGGACATTTATTTTGTACTTTTATCTTCTCTTCACGTCTCTGCACTTTGTACTCCCTATAATGTTCTGCCCTGTGTCAGATGGACCTTTGCTTTTACATTATGAAGGTGTTATGAGGGTTCTTTTTTTTTGCTAAAGTAAACCATCAAGTAACCTCTTAAGAAAGGTGTATGTGAGGCAGAGTTTCTCAAGTGTTCACTTTTTGAAAATATATTTATTCTGACCTCACATGTGATTAATGTTGGGACAGAATTTTTCAAAACCATGGGCCTGGCCCCTCTATGTGAGACATGACATCCAGGGGTGAAAGTCTTCCTGGCAGTGTGGGAGATGACTCCCAGGGATGAGTCTGGCCCTGGCACCAGGGGATCAGCAATGCCATCCTGACCTGAGAGAGGAAAAGAAATGTAACTAATAAAGTATCAATGGCTGAGAGAGTTCAAATAGAGTTGAGAGGCTACTCTGGAGGTCACTCTTACACAAGCTTCAGTTAGACATTGCTACCTGTCATAACTTGCCAAACCCCAACCAAAACCATTCCAGTCAATCCTAAGGAACATATAGGGCAATATATAAGATTCTACAAATGTTCCATTCACTAGGGTAACTTTCCAGAAACCTACAACCTCCAGAAGGGTCCCTGGACCAGATAAGTCCTGAAACCTAGAGGGCCCAGATTCTCCAGAACACCAGCTAGTTCCATCTCTCCACTTCATATTATTGACAGCCCCTTCCAACATGAAAAAGTTAGAATGGCCATAGCCCAAATACCCGTAAAGAGTGGGAGAAAGTTCGTGGGCAATAGTAGAGTTATACAGAAAAGGTAGGGCTTAACAAATGAGTGTGACTGCTGAAACATTACATTGATATTTCTTTTAGGTTCCAATACCTTAGAGCAGCTAGAAGTAAAAGCCTAAAATTGTGGAATTATAACCTGTACTAAACTCTGAAATCTGTTCTACAACTAATTGTTGTGCTCTGCTTAGAAATGCATTGTTTTTTTGTATATGCTATTTTTCACAAAAAACAAAAAAAGTGGATTGTAATGATGAAAAATATTGATTCCTTCTAGACTCCTATATTCTGGAGCAGCTAGAAGGAAAAATCTGCGAGGATGCTATGGTAGCTCATGATTAACTCTGGGATCTGTCCTGTAACTACTTGTTGAAGAGTGCTTTGAAAGCTATTGCTTTTACTTTCTTTGCTTTGTATATATGTTATATTATACAATAAAAAAGTGGAAAAAAAAGTAAAAAAAAAACATGGGCCTGGGATTGGTTATTTTCTTCTATCTTTTTGGATATTTCATGAGTCAGATACTTGATATCCTGGACTGATTTTTTTATAACATTTGTATTTCTTACATTTATCTCTTTGACTTTTTGCTCTATATCCTGGGAGCACACTCTCAAGTCTGTGTACCTCATGTTTCATTGGACATCCTTTTCTAGGCCATGGTGGATTCCCAAGGTCTTTTCAAGTTCTTTTTCTTTGATAGTTCCTCTTAAGCTTCATACTCATAATTGTGACTCTAACTATGGTGGTAATATGCAAAGAAGTCATTGTTTCTAAACTTGATGCTTGCTCTCTAATAAATACGTAATATACCTTCCATTTCCTTCGCTGGCCTACCCCTTTAGTCCTCATGAAAATGCACCCTCTATTTCCATCGAAATGTCATTATACAGTAGAAGGCACCAATTATAGACTTTCTTATTTGTCATAACAAAATAAAAGTTGCCATTCATGATGCCAAGCTGGAGCTTTGAGTAGAATTTATTTTTTGAACTTATGCCACAGCTGATTTCTACTCAATTTCTTCTGAAATCTGGGTAAATAAAAATAGCATAAGGTCATGCATTGAATGGGCCACTTAAAAAATGTCTCAAGTAACAAATGGAGGAAGGAGGAAGGTTACTTGTGTAGGAGTCTCCCTTTCCAGAAAATTACAAATTTAAAAATTTACAGTAAGCAATCTATTCATAGGAGTTGCTAATTAGTCCATACTTAATTGGCAGAATGCCTCCAAAGTACCGCCTTCATAATCCAAATAGTTTTTGCTTTAATATATATCAACAAATCATTTAATTAAACTCTACAATTAACTCCTTGAAATGTATAGCATCCCTTATCCCATGCAAATTCTTGAGAATTTTCCTGCGATAATGTGTCCTATGCTAAATGGAATCTTTCCAGATGATGGGCTCATCCAGCCTCCCACTTGCTGCAAGATTCCGGGGACACTTAGCCCTGCCAGTTTCTTCTTGGTAATCAACCAAATCTTTCTGCCTGAACAGATTCCATACTGTCAGTGGGTATGGGAAATGGATAAAAGAATTTTCCCAACACCAAAATTATCTCTTGAGATGTCCAAAGCAAGATTGTGAAATAAGGGTGAGGATCCTTATTTTCTAGAGCTTGATCCTAGAATTTAGGGATAAAAGGCACTCTTCCTTGGAAGTACTCTTTCTCATGTCTTCCTTCTCATTCTCTATTCACATAAACTGCAATTCTTAAGGAAAATTTTCATATGCCAGTTCTCATTACATACACAGTTTGAAACTGTGGAAGTGACAGATAAGGGTATGTCTTTCATACTTACAAGTGACTGAGGGAAATATGCCCTTCAGCACACATTGCATTTCATTCTGCATCCTTGGGCATTCATGAAAGACTCTCAAAGCCGGTCTTTTCTAGATCTAGATTTGAGCAGAGAGGGAGTTACAGAGGATAATGTCTCAGAACTTGAGAAGCCATTGACTTCAACTGCCAAATCAATTCACAAATTCCTTTACAGTCTCCTTTTCAACACATCAAGGTTATTAATAGAGCAAATGAACCATTTGTTGTGTCTGGTATTCAGAAATACCACCCTAATCATTTATTTTTACTGCATTCTGAAGCTGAATCTTAAACCATCTTAGTGGTGTTAAGATAAACTTAGCTTGTATAGGATTTAGACACAGTTTGCCTTTAAGAATACCCAAGTAAATTTATTAGTGAATCTTTTAGAGGAATTGATGTAACTATTAAAATATTAATTTTTACTCTTACCTAGAGGTAGTCCTTTGACTCTTACCTCTAGGAAGTAACGCATTGTTTTCAAGCATTCAAAAACCATGTAAAAAAGGATCTTTACAATTGAGGAAGAAAAAGTAAACTCTTAAACATTAGCATTAAGAAAACCACATTTAAATTAAATGTTCATATTGTGATGAATAATGGTTTCCTTTTATTGTTTGTCTGATTTCACATCAAGACTAAATTATTTTACAAACCTAAACATGATACTTGGTCTTAATAGAAAACTAAAATCAAATGCACCCAGAAAGCTTTTGTCAATGGGGAGACATACCAGTTTGATTCAAAATATTTCAGTGGCAGAAGCATCAGAATAAACCAACTACATTAAATTTGGGTAGTTCAAGAGCACTAGGTTGATTAATATTTGACCTGAAGTAAGGCCTTGAGTAATCTTTAAATGTAAAATTTCAATATTTATCCTGTGCCCTCATCCAGGAAAGTGTTTGATCTAAATGACATTTTATAGGAAAATTTATTTGACTAGTGCACTTGTTCTTATGTACAGGATTTAAAATGTGATGGTTTTATAAATTTTGATTTGATAAGTGGCATCAAACTATTCGAAGCTGCATTTTTAAATTCAACATATTTTTTTGCAGATGATTTCTATTGGAAAATGTATTTCAATTAAAACTATTAAAAATCAAACTTAATATGAAGCATCAAATCTGCTAACTCTAACAGGACAGGTCATTTATCTGAATTGCATTAATCAATGTCTTGCACTATAGCTGATCTTAAAACATAACATTTACACGGCATTTTGTAAATTGGACAGAAAAAGAATACTTCAAGATTAAAGTCAGGATTACACAAATAGTTTAAAGAGGAGCTCTTGACCTCTTTATTCTAGGAAGCCTGCATTCAATGAAGATAGACCCTTCAAATCCTGTTCCTGAATTCCAATTCTCTTAGGGCTCAGAAAGGGCAAGACAGTAAGTTTCAAATGGATTTGGTTTGACCTGCACCATGAAAGCTCCCATCTATTTCTTGATTAAATCCTTTTCCATAGCTACTGCTGTTCCTGATAAGTCCATCTCCTGGTTTGATGCGCCCTCTCTGGGCCTGTAGCAGAGTGGTAGATAGTTGCCATCTCTTTGGATAGATTTGAAGGTTCATGATATACTTGTTCCAAGTTTAAATTTTGGACTTGACTTATTACAACTGGAAGACAGTAGGCCTAAAATATGAACTTAGAAGAAGAAACCAAGGATACAAAGATGAATAAGCCCTTGTTTCTTACTTCTAGGAAGTAAATTTTTGGAGGTGATTGAAAAATAGAGTTGAGGACAGTACAGTGTGATGAGTGCTATGGGAGAGACATGTGCAAAGGACTATGTGAACCATAAAGGTCAAGATAGATTAAGTCTTGTATTTGGAGATGATAGTAGAGTAGAAGGCTTCAAAGAGGAAGTGACGTTTGGGCTGCTTATTGAAGACAAAGTAGAAACTTAACAGGAAGCAGAGGTAGAGACAGGAATTCAGTTTGGGCAATGTGGTGGACATGGACATCCCAAGTATGTCAGGGCTGCCTTGATTAGATGAAATAAGTCAATTCAGAAGTCCATTAAAGGTTTTATTCTGGAATGTGACCAAATGAAAGCTCTACTTTAGAAAGATCATTCAAGTAAAAACATGTAAGTTAGCAGAAAGGGACAGGGGGCAATTGCATTAGCCTTACCACAAGTAGGCATTAAGAGGAGAGCATTTTTATTTAAATTATGTTTTTTGTTGTTGTTGTTTTTGGCATGGGCAAGTCTGGGAATTAAACCTGGGTCTCTGGCATGGCAGATGAGAATTCTGCCACTGAGCCACCATTGCACCACCCTAAATCACGTTTTTATTTGAGAAGTTAAAGATGTAAAGAAAAATCATACATAAAATAGAGAACCCCTATATGCCACCCTATTATTACACCTTGCATAAGTGTGGCACATGTGTTACAATTCATGAAAGAATATTTTTATAATGGTACTATTAACTATATTCCATCATTTTCAATAAGGTTCACTGCTCATGTTATACAATTATGTGGTTTTTTAAATTTTTATTCTAATAACATATATACAACCTGAAATTTTCCCTTTCAACCACATTCCCATATATAATTCAGTACAGATAACTACATGCATAATATTGTACGGCCACCATTCATTACTAAAACTTTATGATCAATCCAAATAGAAACTATAATTTAAGCATTAACTTTTGCAACCAGGTCTGGACAAAATGTTTAAATCCAAATTCATCATTTCATTCTCCATTATTCCAATCTCTCTGAATTCTATGAATGTTAATTTTGTTTCCTGCCATGTTTAACACATTCCATTTAGGATTGACTCCTCTACACCCCCTTTCACTCTTTCACATTTCTCAGTCACCAAGCACTGGAACTTTGTCCTTTATAATTTCACTTATAGCTTCTTCATTCTACTAGCCTGTGGTTGCTCCTTATTCCCTCTCACCTGAGCTGCTTTGACTACCTCCTAAGTGGTTTTTCTAGCTTCTCTGAAAAATGAACAGGGGTCTGCTGAAGGGTAAGGGCTTGTATGTGGATGATAGAATATATGCAAAGTCTGCAATATATAGTGAGCAAAGAAGCTAGAGAGCTGGGCTTAGATGGGTCTTTGAATGCATTTGGGGACTCTATTTAATTGGTGTTCACTAATTGCAAGAACTCTTTTGATACATAATGTGGATGTTGACAAGAATTGAAGCTAAAATCTCCAAGGTTGAAATTGACTTCACATTTGCATTTTCTTTTCCCTTAAGGGAAATGGGCCTTTTAAGTCAGTAAATTGTAAGGAGATGGAAAATAATGATAACCATGATAAGAGCTAATAATTACAGGGCCTTTCTATTGTTCCTTAAAAGTTCTGTCTTAAGCCATGATCCTCTCAGAATATCCCAAGTACAAAAAAAAAAAATCACTTTTGAATGGCTTTTTAATTTATATCAACTGACTCACCTGAGGCAACCCTTGTGATTGTATGCCTTCCAGTCTCAAATCTCTGCCTCTGAATTGCTGGGATATTGGCTTAGCTCCTGAAACAGAGACATCTCTTAATAGATCTTCCTAGGAATCTCCTGCCCTCCAACTACTGAGTTTTCAGAAAAGAAATTCTTATGGGCCAAAGAAGAGTGACAATAGGAAATGTCAAGGAAGCCCAGAAAGGAGGATGAAAAAGGCCCAAGTTACTTGTCATCATGTGCCTTCCCTATTGCGAACAAGGGATTATGGGAGAACAGAAGAAAATGGGAGTGCCCAGATATTTATTTAGGAAGGAGGGCCCAAATACTTAACAGGGATCCATGGTTTGCTGGCACCTGAACTTCTGTTGCCCAGATCCATTGGGCACTCGTATCTTAAAATTTGCTGTCAAGTACCACTTAGGGCCTATTCCTTTATGGTCTGGATGGACAATGATGTTAATAAATGGTTTTCAGGCCCTCTATAACACCTCTCTTTTTGCTAAATCGATCAAGTGGATTATTCCCATGTAGAGAGAACACATCTCACTGGGAAAAAGCAATCATGCTCCATCGAGGATCAATGGGGACAACAGCTGCTAGGTATTGCTTACATGTTAAACACAGATAAAGAAATCCCCCATTTGGAAGCATGGTGCCTACAATTGTTTAAAGGGAGGCTTTGCTTGTCTCTTTGCCTTTTAATAGCACAAAGGCACTTCACATAATAACTCTGCTGCTGACTCTAATCTGAGCCTGTAGGTAGGAGTTTGCATTCCTTCCTTGATTCCTTTTGATTTACATCGTCTGGCACCTAATGTAATCACTTCCATTGTAAGGGCCATTTCTGTGTCTGGGCAGCTCCAATCTGTCATTGGCAACCTTCTGAGTGCCAGGCTACTCCGTTCAATCAGAAGACTAGTGCTTTGTGTAATTAATTACATTCTTTTCCTCCAACCCTACCAACTGCTACACATCACTTCTCTTAAAACTCATATCCCATGTCTCCCTTTTCAGTGACTGCAAACTTGTCTGTGCAATCAAACATTGAAACTCTAGATTTTTTTCCCTATTTCAACTATTCATGAGCATGTCTGTGTTGAAAATTTCAAATGCATTCTTTTGAGGATGCCATTAGTACCTGATTCCCAGAGTTGCTCCTGTACATCAGGATGGTCCTTGAAGCTGGAATTCCAGCTATCTGTATGCAAGCAGCAGCCATCTCTGTGATTGTCTTCTAAGAGTATAACAGATGCTTTAGCTAATAAATAGCACCTATAATTTTACTGACAACATTGTTGTTCAATGACAGAGCTTAAGAACTAGTTGTTTTTGTGAGCTAGCCTGAATTGATAGCTATGTGGACTAACAGAATGTGGGACTGAGGTTTTGAGGGCAAGGTTTTATATGATTATTTCGTTGTATCATCAGGAGTTATTATGTCAAATAATTTATCCGACTGGTTGGTCTTCAATGTTCAAGTCACATGGATTTTAAGTGATTGATAAATTAAGAAAATGAGGCTCATTATGAGCAGTGAGAAGAAAAAAGTACATCAGAAGCTTTGAAAAGAACGGAATCTTAAAACCAGCTAAGCCCATACTGCATTCCAGTGAATTGTTAAGATGCTATTGTGATATTAAGAAGTTCTCTTCTATCCTATAAAGGTCTCTGGGAGTATTTCCTGTTGGCCATTAAGGCATAGCAAGGCAAACCAGACAGCAATTGTGACTTGCATGCTCGGTGCTCAAAAACTATTATGTGAATCTATTTCAGTTTAGGTATGGAAGATGATGGTTCCTAAGTGTTGTTTGCATCATTAAAACTTAGGAGAGGAAAAAAAAACTTAGGAGGGAAAATGTAAAGTGAACGGAAAAGAGGGAAGTGAAAAAAAATAATTGGAGCTGTGAGACCAATGACACTCCTACCCAGTCAGCCCCATCTATAGCTAAAGAATTAACTGCTGTCACCAGGACTCTGAATGAGTCACTGCTAGTGAATCTGTTGGAAGGCTGTTAACCGCTTGCCTGCATCTAGGAAGCCTAGCCCCTCCAACCCACTCTTAACTCTGTGCACCAGAAAATAAAAATCATAATAAGGCAGGACTTTCTTGGAGCTATCCAAGAGAGTTTAGTTATTGAAATAACAAATACCCTTATTACCCAAACTCTTTCCTCCAGGCTAACATACTCCTTGTGCTTTTTGACCTTTGCACAGCTTCCCATCCCTGGAATGCTTTTCCCCTTTTCCCTTAATGAATGAAAATCTTGACCCATATCCAGGGGTAGACAAGAAAGATGGTGACTCTGAACTTAGTTAAGCACTTTGAATTCTGGTTTTGGCTCAGTCACTTGACCTCTCCAACCTGGATTTACTTATATTGTAGCAGGCAGCCAGTGTTGACCCAAGCCATTTCCTCTCACAGCAGGCAGGCCCTGTTTACTCAGGCCATTTACCCTTTGAGAAGTATCCCTCAACCTGGGAACATTTAAAACTGCACATAGGCAGGATAAGAAAAATTTCTGTAGAGACCCCTCCCCTTCTATACATCAACGCATAGCCAAGCACTTCCCTTAAAACCCTGTGACAATCCCTGTTTGGGGCTCAGACTTTCAGAGGCTACTCGGCTGAGCCTTATGGCCATAGATGAATAAAACCTACTTCCTGAAACTTCAGAGCCTCTACTGGTTTACTCTGTTACTGCATAACATTCCTAGGAGGCTTGCAGCATTGTTTCTGGTTTCACACAACATTTGTGGGGGCTCGTCCAGGATCAAGAGGCCAGTGATATTCTCAGCTCCCTTGCCTGCTGTGGCAGCGTTGCCCAGACTGGAGACCCAACAGAATCGTGCTGGCAATGGGGCTTTTCCCCATCTTTTGGATTCTTGACCTCCCCAGCTGGGGAACTCATCACTGTCAGAGAGGCAACAGATCCAGGACTGTTTCTCGAACCAGGTACCAGGGAGCACCACCTTTCTGACTGGTAAGGACCCAGGTGTTTAAGTTTCAGCCCACACATAAAAGGCAAGGGAATCTTGAGTGGAAGGGGAGCCTGATAACCTCCCAGAGACTCTCTGAGTACCAGTCTCCCATTGGAGGACCAGGGGAAATGGAAGTCTTCAGGTTCAGTTCCGGGAAGAGTGGTGTAGCAGGGATGTTGGAGTGTATGTGTGTGATTGTTGTGAGTGAAAGGAAGTCGTGGGCCATAGGAGCCATGCTCCAGGCCACAATTGAGTTTGGACCCTGAGGTTCCTGTGACCCTACTAAGGGCCAGATCAGACTGCATGAAGTGACAGTTTGTTCAAAACCCTTTGTTGTTTGTCTGTAAGCCTCTCCCTAATTGTTGGTGCCACCAATATGGGAAGGGAAGTCAGTAAGACACCATTGTAGCTCATGATGTCTAACTTTAAGAAAGCGCTTACTGATGACTGGGGAGTCAAGATGATCCCCAGCTGACTTAGGAAACTGTGAATTAGAGTAGACCACTTTTGGGGAGGATAAAAAGAACGTTATTGCATTATAGCTTATCATTACTCTGTCTTATAAATTAAAATTTTCATATTTCAGAGTAAGAGGAAAACATCTGTGTAGGGGGTTTAAAATTTATCTCATTAAGCAGACAGGCCTGTAACAGTGTTGATACAAGATTTTGCTACACACGATAACAATTGCATGGTCTACCAAGGATTTGTTAAGCCTGCCCTGTCACTTAAACACTAATAAGGAAACAAAAATTAATAAGCCATCATTCCGGCCTTAAGGAAATTATAACCTAGTAAGAAAAAAATAAATTTGTAGTGTCTGTTCTGTACAACTGATGTTGCCTTTGCATGACCTTGGTAAGCACAGTTAAAATGTGCACTCTAGCTGGAAGGACTGACTATCCTCCCAGAAGGAGATGCACTTTCATAAAGATATCTAGGTCCCAGGAAGCACTTCTTGGTCCCTAGCCAGTTCCCTGTGGACCCAACTGGGCCCAGTCATGTAATCTAATTGGACTTTGGCCACTATTGTGTGAAGATATCATTAAAAAAAATTCATGCAAGCAGTTAGATAAAGAAAGAACAGAAACTTAGGAAAAGAAGAAGAAGGGAGAGAAGAATCTTATGAGAGAGGGAGAACACCTCATCAGAATTCTATACTCGGCTAAGGATCTTAAGTAAGGAGACTCTGAATGCTGTCTCCAAGATTGCTGTGGATTTTTACTAATGAGAGTTAGAATGCTGCTTCTGAAACTCTCCAGCACTTCTCTTCAGGTGTTGGTGCCATCTTATCTGGTGATGTAACTATGCTTTACTTTTGAAGACTCTTTTAATTACTACCTTTTAATTATTTTCTTAAATTGCTTTCCTAATAAAATCTGTTTTTATATCACTGAAGTCTGTGCTGTCCACAATCTGAACCTATAAATTAAGTGGCCACAAATATCATGTTGCCTTTCGTGCAACAAAATTGGTGCTGTGAGCAGGATTTGCATTTCAGTATGGCTTCATAGTGGTGAAGGTAAGACAAGCTTTAGAAAATTTGTGCAGAAAATATGGACTGTGTTCTTCAGAATATTGCAATGCTTTATTAGGACCATTCTTGATAAATTTGAATTTGCCAGTTTCTTGTCCTTTTTGTATACAAAATGGTTTGGATTTAAATGTTTTGTCTCCCTGGTTTATGCTTTCTAATACTATAAGACATTTGGGAATTTTTAACTCAGTAACCCCTCTTCAAAGTTTTCTTGAGATAGATTTATAGTGGGACATAAGCTTTGGACATAGATTAGGAGATAATGTCATTTTTGAAAAAGTCCCCTAAGCTCTAAGCAAAGAACCAAGAAATCCCAGGATGGGATGATTTACCTTACCCCTCACTTGCAAAGGAATAGGCAAAATGCACAGGACCCTGTGAAGATTGGGGGAATAGAATTAAACAAGGAGAGCCTATTCAGGTTCCTCTGTGTCTAGAAAACATTCCATTAGAAAAAGGGAAAGAAATGATTGGAGTGTAGAAGAGGATGGGTTTTGTTAATGGAATATAGAAAAATGTGTGAACAGAGAGATCGAGCAACTTCTGAGAAAAATGAATTATGGAAAGGAATTGGCAGAATTACAGGAAAAACTGTTCATGCTATAGAATCAAAATTTTGTTTTGAAAATAAAATTTATAATTATCAGTCAGTAGCTGAGAGGGCTTCAGTCTCTGTGGCCCAATATAAATATAGAAAGAGACAAGGTAAAGTGAACAAAGGGAAAGTACATATGGTACCAGTCACCGCCACTGCTAATTGAGACCTTAATAAGTGGGATGGTGATGTGTGGAATGAGGCAGATGATGAAAAAGATGGGAATATTTAGATGAGAAAGTTTGTCAGAAAAAAAAAGAGTAAATATCCTCCACAAATAGGAGCTTGCTCAATACAAAGGCAAAAAGAAGAGAAACAGGGCAATCAGGTTACTTTCAAAACCACTATAAAATAACAAAAATAACTGATATTCTTAGGCAAATAACTGATATTCTTAGGTGTTTTACTAAGAAAACTGGTGAACCATTAATTACTGGGATGGTCAGAATTGCTAAATGAGGGGCTAGAAGAGGAGTGCTGGACTATGCTGATTGCATAAAACTTGTAGGAATTAGCACCAATCCCTTTATACAGACAGCTTTTTAGGAGTTTAGTCAGCAGACTGGAGAAAGTTCTAACTTGCTGGCACTGGCTGCACAAGGGTGTAATGAGCAATGCCCTGCTGACACTATGAGGCCATGAAATAATCAACCCTGGTACACTTTGCAAGATGCTATGCAAAAATTTTAAAAGGAAGTTATGAAGTCAGCAATTGTATTGGGAGAGGCCAACACATACCACCTCCTCCCTGTCAATGTTTCACAAAGAAATGCTATAATTAAGGCAGCACCTCAAGCATATAAACATTTAATAATGACTTTATTGTTAGGAAAACTGGCAATCCACTTAACAATGTCTTAAATAAAATGGCAGAGCTGGGAGACATGGGAAATTGGAATACAGGGGAAGGAAAGGCCAAAAGATATAATGGGAAATGGTTCTCCAATACAGAATTTCCCACAGAGACATGTTCCAAGCCATGCTGGAAGCTGGAGTCAACTGAAAAACTATTAACATTTTGTCAAATAATGAGATAAAGAGAATGTATGAAAAAAATGTAAACCAAGTTATAATCACAAAGTAAATAGTGCTCCTACTCCTGGCAAGGCAGAAGACCTGCATCCAACTCTCTTGGCACCTCTGTACACTCATTTAGTCCCTTTCTTCCTGACAGAGGGATTAGGTCAAACCCCATTATCTTTGACTCCAAATTTTTAGCTCCCCTTTGGTTTTATGTTTCATATTTTTGAATTGGGAAGGCTGTTTATTATCGAGGAACTCCTTGCTGGCAAGTTTTATCTTTACAGCTTGTTAAAAAAGTCTTGAGGAGTTGGGGCCAAGATAGTGGCTTAGCAAGCTATGGGATTTAGTTTTCCTCCAGAGCAGCTAATAAATACCCAGGAACAGTAGAACAACTGCCAGGGCCATGTCAGTGACCAGACACACAGTGTACACCAGTCTGGACCAGTTGGACTGGCTGCGAGCCCACCCAGCACCATGAGTTCCCCACACTGCAGCAGCCGGTGCCCCTCCCCTACAGGCGGCTTCCCAGAGGGGAAAGGAAAGAGACTTTACCAGCAGCAGGGGCTGAGTGCAACCACACTCCAATTGTGGAATTAATTAACAAATTCTGACTACTAAAAATAGGCCCCCAGCTCAGCTGAACATTGAATAAAAGTGGAGGTCACTGATTTTGGCCCCAGTGCAAAGGGGGAGGGCTGACAGAAAGGAAAAAAAAAACAACAGAGGGTTTTTTGGATTTGAAAAGGTCTCAGCCCTGAAAGAAAGGAGGGAGACATATAGGACCTAGAGATACACAGAGCAACATACCAACTTAAGCTCTTGATTGGCAAACCCAAGGAACCGGTGTCCTGCTCTGAAAAAGAGTTCTCTCTTTTGTTTTGGTGGCTGTATTGCTATGGCTTGACTGTTCTTTGAATACATCTGCAAGGCTTCTTGGGCTCCAACTACCCCAGGTATAGGCAGAATTAAGCTTGTTTGAGAGCTTGTCTGGAGCCTGTGTCTTCCCCAGGAGAAGGGTGGGGCCCAGCTCAGGTGGAAACCCTCCCTCAAGGAGTTCAGACCCTAGGGTCTGGAAAAGCAAAGCAATTAAAACTACAACCTCTCCTCTGTCTCCACCTCACCACCAGCAGGAGAGTCTGCTGAAGTTAAAGGTACCGCATCACTTAATGCTGGTGGGACCTCCAGGCAGACAAGCACCACATACTGGGCAGGATAGGAAAAATGAAGAGCCCAGAGGCTTCATAGGAAAGCCTTTCAATCTGCTGGATCTCACCCTCAGAGAAAACTGATGCAGGTGATTCTTTCCTACTGACCGGAGGCCAGTTTGGTCTGGGAAAATCTGGCTGGGTCTATAACACCTAAGTAGACCCTCCTACGGTGGGTGGAGGGGAAAAGCACCATATAGGCAGGGCAAGAAACAAGAAAACAAGAACTGAAAAATTTTCCTCTGTTAAACAAAACCTAAGCTAGAGGTTCAGAATAAGCTGAATTGGATGTCAAAGAACAGATAGACAACAAAGTCATGCAGCAAGAAAATCCTAGGCAAAAAAGTGAAAACAATCTCCAGAACAAACGAATTAAGGTAATTAAATGCCTAGACACCAGCAAAAAGTAACGAATCACACTAGGAAAATTGAAGATATGGCCTGGCCAAAGGAACAAACCAACAATTCAAATAAGATACAGGAGTTGAAACAATTAATTCAGAATACTTAAATAGGCATGGAAAACCTCATCAAAAATCAAATCAGTGAACTGAGGGAGGATATGAAGAAGGCAAGGAATGAACATAAAGAAGAAATCGAAAGTCTGAAAAAACAAATCACAGAACTTATGGGAATGAAAGGCACAATAGAAGAGATGGAAAAAACAATGGAAATGTACAATGTCAGATTTCAAGAGGGAAAAGACATTATTAGTGAACTGGAGTACGAGACACCTGAAATCTGACAAGCAAAAGAAAATATAGGGAAAAGAATGGAAAAATATGAGCAGGGACTCAGGGAATTGAATGACAACATAAAGCACATGAATATACATGTTGTGAGTGTCCCAGAAGGAGAAGAGAAGGGAAAAGGGGAAGAAAAACTAATGGAGGAAATTATCACTGAAAATTTCCCAATTCTTATGAAAGATTTAAAATTACAGATCCAAGAAGTACAGCATACCCAAAACAGAATTGATCCAAATAGACATACTCCAAGACACTTACTAATCAGAATGTTAGATGTCAAACAGAAAGAAAGAATCTTGAAAACAGCAAGAGAAAAGCAATCCATCACATACAAGAGAAGCCCAATAAGACTATGTGTAGATTTCTCAGCAGAAACCATGGAGGTGAAAACACAGTGGGATGATATATTTAAATTGCTAAAAGACAAAAACTGCCAACCAAGAATTCTATATCCAGCAAAATTGTCCTTCAAATATGAGGGGGAAATTAAAACATTTTCAGACAAAAAAATCACTGAGGTAATTTGTGACCAAGAGACTGGCTCTGCAAGAAATACTAAAGGGAGCACTAGAGACAGATATGAAAAAACAAGACAGAGAGGTGTGGAGAAGAGTGTAGAAATAAAGACTATCAGTAAAAGTAAAAAGAAGAAAAAATAGATATGACATATAAAATCAAAATGGCAAAATGGTAGAAGAAAGTACTGCCCATACAGCAATAACACTTAATGTGAGTGGATTAAACTCCCAAATCAAAAGACATAAACTGGAAGAATGGATTACAGAACAGGACCCATCTATATGCTGTCTACAGGAAACACATCTTGGACCCAACGATAAACATAGGTTGAAAGTGAAAGGTTGGGAAAAATTATTTCATACAAATAACAATCAGAAAAGAGCAGGAGTAGCTATACTAATGTCCAACAAATTAGACTTCAAATATAAAACAGTTAAAAGAGACAAAAGAAGGACACTATGTATTAATAAAAGGAACAATTCAACAAGAAGACATAAAAATCACAAACATTTATGCACCAAGCCAGAATGCTCCAAAATGCATAACGCAAACAGTGAAAACACTGAAAAGGGAAGTAGACACATCTACCATAATAGGTGTTAGAGACTTCAATTCCATACTCTCATCAATGGACAGAACATCTAGAGAGAGGATCAATAAAGAAACAGATAATTTGAATAATACAATAAATGAGCTAGACTTAACAGACATTTATAGAACATTACACCCCACAACAGCAGGATATACTTTTTCTCAATTGCTATTGGATCTTTCTCAAGGATAGACCATATGCTGGGTCACAAAGCAAGTCTCAATAAATTTAAAAAGATTGAAATCATACAAAACACTCTCAGATCATAAAGGAATGAAGCTGGAAATCAATAGTTGGCAGAGTGCCAGAAAATTCACAAATATGTGGAGGCTCAACAACACACTCTTAAACAACCAGTGGGGCAAGGAAGAAATTACAAGAGAAATCAGTAAATATCTTGAGGCAAATGAAAATGAAAACATGCCATTTCAAAATTTATGGGATGCAGCAAAGGCAGTGCTAAAAGAGAAATTTATTGCCTTAAATGTCTATATCAAAAAAGAAGAAAGGGCAAATATCAAGAAATTAACTATCCACTTGGAAGACCTAGAGAAAGAACAGCAAACTTACCCCAAAGCAAGAAAAAGGAAAGAAACAATGAAGATTAGAGCAGAAATAAATGAAACTGAGCACACAAAAACAATCAAGAAAATCAACAAAACCAGAAGTTGGTTCTATGAGAAAATGAATAAGATTAATGGACCCTTAGTGAGGTTGACAAAAATAAGAAGAGAGAGGATACAAATGAATAAAATCAGAAATGGAAGAAGAGACACAATCACTGGCCTCACAGAAATAAAGGAAGTAATGAGAGGATACCATGAACAACTTTATGCTAATAAACTCGACAATGTAGATGAAATAGACAACTTCCTAGAAAGGCATGAAGAACCAATATTGACTCAAGAAGAAATAGATGACCTCAACAAACCAAACACAAGTAAAGAAATTGAATCAGTCAATAAGAAGCTCCCCAAAAAGAAAAGTCTAGGACCAGATGGCTTCACGTGTGAATTCTACCAAACATTCCAGAAAGAATTAGCACCAATCCTGCTTAAACTATTCAAAAAAATTGAAGAGGGGGGAAAGGTACCTAACTCATTCTATGAAGCCAACATCACCGTCATACCAAAGCCAGACAAAGATATTACAAAAAAAGAAAACCACAGACCAATCTCTTTAATGAATATAGATGCAAAAACCCTCAACAAAATTATAACAAATCAAATCCAGCAGCATATTAAAAGAATTCTACATCATGACCAAGTAGGATTCATCCCAGGTCTGCAAGGTTGGTTCAATATAAGAAAATCAATTAATATAATACACCATATCAACAAATCAAATCAGAAAAAGCATATCATCTTGATTGATGCAGAAAGGCATTTGACGAAATTCAACATCCTTTCTTGTTGAAAACACTTCAAAGAATAGAAATAGAAGGGAACTTCCACAACATGAAAAAGGGAATATATGAAAAACCCACAGCTAACATCATCCTCAATGAGGAAAAACTGAGAACTTTCCTGCTAAGATGAGAAACAAGACAAGGATGTTCACTATCACGATTATTATTTAATATTGTGTTGGAAGTTCTAATCGGAGCAATCAGACAAGAAAAAGAAATACAAGGCATCAAAATTGGAAAGGAAGAAGTAAAACTTGTACTGTTTGTAGATGATATGATACTATATGTCGAAAACCCTGAAAAATCTACAGCAAAACTACTAGAGCTAATAAATGAGTACAGCAAAGTGGCAGGTTACAAGATCAACATTAAAAAATCTGTAGTTTTTCTGTACACTAGTAATGAACAATCTGAAGGGGAAATCAAGAAAAACATTCCATTTACAATTGCAGCCAAAAGAATAAAATAGTTAGGAATAAATTTAACTAAAGTGACAAAAGACTTATGCAGAGAAAACTACATGAAATTGTTAAAAGAAATCACAGAAGACCTAAATAAATGGAAGAGCATACCGCGTTCATGGAGTGGAAGACTAAATATAGTTAAGATGTCAATTCTGCCTCAATTGATTTACAGATTCAATGCAATACGAATTAAAATCCCAAAAACTTACTTTTCAGAAATAGAAAAACCAATAACCAAATTTATCTGGAAGAGCAGGGTTCCCTGAATAGCTAAAAGTATCCCGAGAAAGAAAATGAAGTCGGAGGTCTCACACTCCCTGACTTTAAGGTGTATTATGAAGCCACAGTGGTCAAAACAGCACGGTACTGGCATAAAGATAGGTATACTGACCAATGGAATCGATTGAATGGAGTGTTCAGATATAGACCCTCTCATCTATGGACAATCGATCTTTAATAAGGCAGTCAAACCAACTCACCTGGGACAGAACAGTCTCTTTAATAAATGGTGCCTAGAGAACTGGATATCCCCATGCAAAAGAATGAAAGAGGATCCATATCTCACACCCTATACAAAAATTAACTCAAAATGGATCAAAGAACTAAACATTAGATCTAAGACCATAAAACTGTTAGAAGAAAATGTAGGGAAATATCTTATAAATCTTTTAATAGTTGGCTGTTACCTAGACTTTACATACAAAGCATGAACATTGAAGAAAGAAACAAAGAAATGGGAACTCCTCAAAATTAAACACTTTTTTATATCAAGGAACTTTGTCAAGAAAGTAAAAAGACAGCCTACACAATGGGAGACAGTATTTGGAAATGATATATCAGATAAAGATCTAGTTTCCAGAATATATAAAGAGATGGTTCAATTCAACAACAAAAAGACAGGCAACCCAATTACAAAATGGGCAAAAGACTTGAACGGACACTTCTCAGAAGAGGAAATACAAATGGCCAAAAGGCACATGAAAAGATGCTCAACTTCCCTGGCTATTAGGGAAATGCAAATCAAAACCACAATGAGATATCATCTCACACCCACCAGAATGGCCATTATAAAAAAAAAGGGAAAACAACAAGTGCTGGAAAGGATGTAGAGAAAGAGGCACACTTACCCACTGTTGGTGGGAATGTCAAATGGTACAACTGCTGTGGAAGGCAATTTGGAGGTTCCTCAGGAAGCTAAGTACAGAATTGCCATATGACCCAGCAATACCATTGCTAGGTATCTACTCAGAGGACCTGAGTAAAGAGACAAATGGACATTTGCACATCAATGTTTATAGCAGCATTATTTGCAATTGTCAAGAGATAGAAATAGCAAAAATGTCCATCAACAGATGAGTGGCTAAACAAGATGTGGCATATACATATGATGAAATATTATGCAGCTATAAGACAGAATAAAGTTATGAAATATGTAACAATATGGGCAGACCTTAAGGACATTATGCTGAGTGAGATTGGCCAGAAACAAAAGGACAAATACTGTATGGTCTCACTGATATGAACTAACATTAATGAATGGACTTGGAGAATTTCAGTCAAGAACAGAGGTCATCAGGAGATAGAAATAGGGTAGATATTGAGTAATTGGAACTGAAAGGATACAAATTGTGGGGCAGGACTAATTGTAAAACTTCAGAAATGGATAACACAATACTACCTAACTGTAATACAATTATGTTAAAACACTGAATGAAGCTGAATGTGAGAATGATAGAGGGAGGAGGGCTGGGGGCACAAATGAAATCAGAAAGAAAGATAGATGATAAAGACTGAGATGGTATAATCTAGGAATGCTTAGAGTGTATAATGACAGTGCCTAAATGTACAAATTTAAAATGTTTTACATGAGGAAGAACAAAGGAATGTCAATAATGCAGGGTGTTGAAAATAGATGGTAATTAATATTTTAAAATTTCAACTTATATGTGAGACTAAAGCAAAAAATGCTTATTTGTTACAAAATTTTTATTTTGACTAGGGCATTTCCTAATATAACTCATGTAGACAGCTTAATTGACTACTATAAGTACATGGAATCTTGAGTAGGGCATGAGATTTTGTAGGTTTGTCCAGTGTGATGCCTTGATAAATCCCAGAAGGATTTGAACAGTGAATAAAAAGATTTGCAAAGTCCCCTTGGGGAAATGTTGAGAAGGGTGAATATTCAACTTCTCCAAATGGAGAGTTCTTGATATTCTCACAAGCAGTGGAGACAACCAAAGCAATAGACTGAGCCCCCAATCTTGGGGTTTGTTCATATGCATCTTAACCCCACAAAAGGATAGGCTAAGCCTACTTAAAATTAGGCCTAAGGGTCATCCACAAGAGAACCTGTTTTGTTGCTCAGATGTGGCCTATCTCTCTCAGCCAACATGACAATCAAACTCACTGCCCTCCTCCTTTCTACATGGGACATGACTCCCAGGGGTGTGGACCTTCCTGACAACATGGGACAGAAATCCTAGAATGAGCTGGGACTCAGCACCAGGGATTGAGAAAACCTTCTCGACCAAAAGGGGGAAGAGAGAAATGAGACAAAATAAAGTGTCAATGGCTGAGAGATTCCAGAGTCGTGAGGTTTTCTGGAGGTTATTCTTACATATTAAATAGATATCACCTTTTTAGTTAAGGCATAACAGAGAGGCTGGAGGGAACTGCCTGAAAATGTAGAGCTGATTTCCAGAAGGCCTTGTTTCTTGAAGATGATTGGATAATGATATAGCTTTTGCAATGTGACTGTGTGATTGCAAAAACCTTTTTTGTGTCTGATGCTTCTTTTATCAACCTTATGGACAGATGAGTAAAACATATGGATTAAAAATAAATAAATAATAGGAGAAACAAATGTTAAAATAAATTTAGTAGATTAAAATGCTAGTGATCAATGAAAGGGAGGTATAAGGGGTATGGTATGTATGAATTTTTTTCTGTTTTCTTTTTATTTCTTTTTCTGAATTGATGCAAATATTCTATGAAATGATTACTATGATGAATACACAACTATGTGATAACAAAAAAAGAAAAAAATGAATGATCATATTAAAAAAGTCTTGATATGTGCCATGAATTCTTATTAAAAACTGTATATTGATATTTCAAATATGCATTAACTAAAGCATTTCAAGCATCTAACATTATTCTGACATTCGATTTTGATGGTAATTATATGTGGTGAAATGTTTGAAGTAATCACTTAAGCATGAAGGATATAAAGGATGTGTTTATACTAAAAGGAAAAAAAGAGTAGTTTTGTCCTTAAATAAAATAAATGGCTATTACAGAATGAGGAAAATGTAAGACAAAGCCTGAACAGATATTTTAAGTTGCCAAAGGTTTGTGAAAAAAGAAATTATGGTCAAAGTTAGGAAAAGTTTAAGGTGAACTAAAAGGGAAGGTGTTGGAAACAGTACCTGAACCCTTTAGCATCTACCCTCCCTTACATGAGTTTGAGTCAGGGGATTTGGTGTGGGTAAAACACTGAAAAAAAAAAAAAGGTCTCCCCCCAGCCTCAATGGAGAGGTCTTTAGCATGTTGTTTTAGTAACCCCAACAGCTGTCAGAGTTATGGAGATAATCCCATGAATTCACCACTCTCAAGTCAAGAGGGCCATTGCAGACAACCCCTGGGAATGTACCCCTGATCCTGAACACCTGACGCACATCACCCTCTGGAAGCCACTGCGCTGTTCTCCATCACTGCCAAGATCAGCTGATCAGCCCATGACTGAGGCCTGAATGACTGTTGTTGCCCAACTATAGCTCACCAGAAGCAGCTAGTCAACACATGGCCAAAGCCTGAGGAGAACTCCGAGTTCTGCTTCAGTCACCCTGGAAACTGAAGGATCTACGCACAGCTGAAGATTGAGGAATTGATGCATGGACATCCCAGCCTGCCAGGTCTGTGGACTAATTGTCTTTTTTTTGCTCTTTGCATTTGTCTTTCGTTTAGCAGTTTTAGCTCTCCTGGAAATAGGTCACCTGAAGTTCTTCCCCAAAACCTACTTTACTCTAATTTGGTGGAGTCCCTCTTAGCCAGGTAACTGCCTCCTTCCTAGCTGCTGCCCAGAGCCTGGGTCTCCATTCCTTCCCTGAAGCTAATTGTACGCTCATTAGGTGGCACTCCCCATAGCTAGCACCTTGCACCTCACTCCTCTGTTTCTGCTCAGCATGGTCATGAGCCCTTCCGAGTGGAATGATGCATGCCAGGAATGCCTCAAGACCACCTATGTTGGGAAAAGGGTGGAAACTGCCATAGTTTTCTATAACCAGTATTCATGCCAGGGCAGTTCTCAAACCTGCATTCTTAACAGATACACCCTAAAGAAAGGTCCCCCAGTATGCTATAATTCCACCTCATAAGGTTCAGTAGTGCTGGTTTTGCTACTCTAGGGTGACAAGGCTATCACCATAAGCCCTAGAAAGGGACGTAGCTCCCAAGTCCACTTGACCTTCAATACATGTACAGTTTTACCCCCCACTGAATCCAACACCTTTTTTGGTGCGATCCTCCTGGTAGTGAAATATGTACGAGATCAGGGGTGAGCTCTTGGCTGTGCTGAGGTAGAGGCCTCCCGCGAGCTAGTGCCATGCAGTTTGTCTCTTGCCCAAAGCTGTGAGCTGGGCCCTCACTGAGAAAAAACCTGGGTTCCCCAAAACATGTGACCAGAGTTGGGGCCTCACCAGTAGGTGAGGGAATCCCAAAGCAGGTGCTGGGCATAGAGACCAGGGGACATAGGCTGTTGAGGAAACAAATTGGGCCCTCTCAGAGGGTGTTACCCCTCCCTCACTTGCACACCTCACATCACCCTGGTTGGTCCCAGAGGATGGCTGGTTAGCCAAAGATGGGTAAGATTTCTCAGGGAAGGAACAACCTAAGACAGGCACAGTCACAAAGGGGCCATCAGGAAAAAAACTTGGGGCCAACAGAGGTGGTGCACAGACCTTCACCACCCCCAACTTTGCAGAGGCCTAAACCCTGCATGGCTACCTTGTTTCCCACACCCAGCTCAGATAAGGACATACCAACACCTGCAATGAAAAAAGAATAAGATATAGGTGATGCTAGTGCCCACTTGTGTGGGCAAGCATCAAAAGGGGAAATATAGTAGGCAGCCCCAGTTTGCCCAAGACATTTCCTCTCACAGCAGGCAGGCCCCTGTTTACTCAAGCCATTTCCCTTTGAGAAGTCTCTCTCACCCCAGGAATATTTAAAACTGCATGTGGACAGGATAAGAAAAATTCCTGTAGAGACCCCTCCCCTTTTGTGCATCAACATGTAGCCAAGCACTTCCCTTAAAACCCTGTGACAACCCCTGTTGGGGGCTCAGACTTTCAGAGGCTACTCGGCTGAGCCCTATGGCCATAGATGAATTAAAATCTACTTCCTGAAACTTCGGAGCCTCGACCCCGGTTTGTTCTGTTTCCACTTAATGTTCCTGGAGGCTTGCAGCCTTGTTTCTGGTTTTATGCAACAGTATAATGAACTTGGCTGTGAGGTTAAAAGATCTATGTCCCTTCCAGCACCAAGAGTTCCTAAGTCTATATATTTACCAGTCTCAGACAGGTCCTGCTGACATGTGGAGGGAAGTGGGTTTCATTTATATCCAGAAAAGGGTACCGAATAGGCTCCTGAATTTTCACATTAAGAAATTAATCTTACTTACTAGTTGCTTGTCTCAGGAATGAAACTGTTTTATATCAGCAATAGGAAATATAAGCCCTCTATATTTTTCCATGCATATTTTTAAAGAATAAATGAGCTCATACGATATTCATGTTAATATCCTGCTTTCTTAACATTATACCCATGTCATATACTACTTAAAATGTCTCTATTTTCTGAACTGAGATCTATATTAGCAGGGTCACTTTGAATTCAAGGTCTCAGAAAGAAATACCAGTCAAAGTACCTTTTAAGCAAGAAAAGTAATAGATAGGGCGGGCCGCGGTGGCTCAGCGGGCAAAGTGCTTGCCTGCCGTGCCGGAGGACCTCGGTTCGATTCCCGGCCCCAGCCCATGTAAAAAAACAAACAAACAAACAAAATACAATAAAACAAGAAAATGTTTAAAGATGTTTCCCTTTCTTCCTTCCTTCCTTCCTTCCTTCTCTCTGTCTTTCCTTCCCTTCCTCCCTCTTTAAAAAAAAAAAAAAAAAAAAAAAAAAAAAAAGTAATAGATGGTACCTTAGTGAGAATTCTATGGTGGCACTTAGTTTCTCATACAGTATTTTCTTTCAGTTCCTCAGCTCTGCTTTCTGATGTTCTCTGGGTCTTGGCTCTTTCCAATTTAGAATTTCCAAAAATTCTAAAGACATTTTCAGACTCAGGGGTGTCCAATTGTCCCCACATGGCTTTATGTGCCTCATTCCTTGCACCAATCCTGGTGACAAGGGTTATGTGTTTTACCATGATTGGCAGGCATTGTTCTGATTGCCTGTGACTGACAAAAATCAACAGTAGTCCACTGCATTCTATTTCTACTACTCTGCTCAGTTCTCTCACACTCTCATGGAAATGCACCCAGCAACTCCCCTCTCTTTTTCCTGGGTATCAAAACAACTTCCTAGTTGGAACAAAAAACACGGTCACTGGAAATGACCAAAAGACAATTAAGTGTCTGCTTCCAGTATTATCCACAGAGGGACTCCTTTCCTGAATAGAGAAATTAGTTACATAAATAGTCTTTCACAAGAACAAAAATCAAATACTGCATTTCACCTTTTTGAGAGAGTCACAAGCACATGAACTCAATTTCCTGTCTTTCAGAGAGGTTCTGAAGTCCTAGAAGCATGGAGACCCACTGAATTCTATTGTTCACACATATGACATTAGAAGCCACCTGTGGTGTGACTATCAAGTCTCCATTCTTTTCCTGGTGTGCTGAATAAGCTTTCTAAATGTGTGACCAGTTACCTACTGTAATCTCTCTTGAACCCAAACTCAACTGTCCTAAACTAACATTTTAAAGAAGTAAAAAGACATTTTATTTTATTTTTCAGCAAAATTTTCTTTGTACATGTACTATACATAAAGTAAAATGCAAGATCCTTAACTGTTCAACTTAATGAATTTTTACAAATCGAATGCACCCATGCACCACTACTCAGATCATGGTATTAAATATTACCAGGATCCTAGAAACCTCCTTTCTGCCCTGGCCTAGTCTTTAACCCCTGCCACCACTCTCTATCCCCCAATTACTATTCTGATTTCTATCACTATAGATTAGCTTTGGTCACTTAAGAATTTCATGTAAATGGACTCATATAGCATATACTCTTTTCTGATTGAGGTATATTATATAGTCACATACCAAATGATCATTCAAAGGGTACAATCTGAGCTAACCAATTTTTCACCTTCTATCTCTGGGACAATACATGGTTGCACTATATTCCATGTCCTATTGACTAGTACCATGAAGTTCTGCACCCAGAGGAGACATTAACTGCTCTTTCCAAGTGCTTCATGCTTCCCTATTACTTCATCCTTAAAGATGTTGTTCACTCTTCTAGACTTTTGCCTCTATATTCTTTATAACTCCATGATTGTCTGTCAAAATCCCATCTGTTTCAGACTAAAGACAAGCATGAATGTGAAATAGAGATTTAAACAGAGTATCAATTAAGAGAGCGCTCGGTGCAAGTAACTCTAGTGGTAAAAATAAGTAGGAGTTCTTGGTCTGTCAACATTTCTATTTCTAGCTTCTTCCCAACAGTAATATGAAATTCATGATAAGAACTAGGTATCATTTAGGCATGTTTCACTGCATGTAACAGAAAAATCTGAGAACAAGGTCTTATTCAAATTGGAGTTTGTTTATCATGTAACAGAAAGTGTGTTAGTGGTAAGTTCACTACTTGTATAGTAACTTCAGATCATTAAGGATCAATGCTCTTAGGATCTTTTATTTCACTCTGACATCCTGAACTTTAGCTTTCCAATTCAACTAATTTAAAATGATGTTTCTTCCCGTAGGTTTTGGACTTAAACCTCATAGCATGCATATCCTCATGGTTCCAGGCTTTCGATCGCAAGTACTGAAACCCAACAATAGTAGCATAAATAAATAGTGCAGTTATTGCAGTGGCTTACTGACTTCTTCAGTGAACCACATTCTTTAAAAGTCTTCTTACTCTTCAATTCTGATGGTATTTAATTTTGATACTTATTTTCTCATGGAACTAATAAGAGTTCTTTATCCCAGTATTCATTGTCAAACTTGTTGTCTCATGGGACTAGGAAGATTTCCTTTTTATAGGTGTCATCTTCATACATGTCTCATGGTGCTCCATTTCTTTATACTAGCTGTCATATTTGTACTCAGCTGGTAGAATAGATTCTATACTGTCCAGTGTGGTAGCTACTAGCCATGGGTAGCTATTAAAATAAAAATAAAATCAACATGAGGACATAAGAGAGCTACTGAAAACCTTGGCCCAGAGATTCAGTGAAAAAAAGGACAAATCTCACTTATTCAGAACTCTGGAGGAAGGTAAAGACTGGAGAAGGAGCACACAAATGCTGAATCAAAGAAAGAGAAAAATATCAGGTAGGAAACATTGATCCAGGATTGGCTGGTCCTCTTCCCTCCCCCAGACTCAATCCCACGCACCTTGGGAAGTGCCTAGAGGCAGCAGCTTGGATCTCCAACATCCTCCCAGGGACATAGACTATAAAATCTTTCACAGAAGTGAGACAGATCCCCACCTATATCTTGACACAGAGACTCAAATCCACAGGGACCAACAACAGAACTCAAACCACTGGGAGGGAAGAATATAAAAGGGCACCAAGCAGGAGCTTCCAAAATGGAGGTTTAGGGAGGAAATGGCAGAATATTTTCCCAAAGCAGCAAGTAGCAAGTCAGAAACTATCTGAGTCAACCTTTTGGGGACCTGGGGAACAGAAGCAGACATTACAAGACCTAGGTCAGTGACAAACAAAGAGTCTGAGAAAACAAGAATAGAGACTATAATTCCAGCCATGTCTCCTGGTGTCCATCCCCCAACCTTGAGGGAAACAGCAGTGGGAGGCCCTATCCTTTCCACGGACAGCTCAGACTGGGATAGCTGTGGGAGTCCACCACCCGAAGTTCAGAGTAGGACACAACCTAACACTCAACTAGATTTTAACCAGTGAAGTGAAGGCTCTGGAACCTACAGTTTCAGTCCCACCATGTCAAATGCTATGGGGTTCCAGGTGGTAAATAGCTTCAGAGGACCATTAAGTAAAGGAGCAGTGCAATCTGCTGGGCAGGATGGGAAATGCAGAGGAAAACAACAGGGCTTTTCAGAGCCTCTCCAGACCCTATCCCAGACCCATAAGAGCTGATCTATATTCATTCATGGGTACCCAGCCCTGTTTTGACTGAGAAATACTGATGACTCAACTATTAAAGCTGTGCCCTAATACAAACCCATGCAACAAATAAATCCTAGACAAAAAAGAGAAACAGACCTTCAGAATAGACCCATTAAGATAATAAGCTGACCAGATAGTAGCAAAAAAATCACAAGGCACCCTAAAATACATGAAGAAATGGCCCAGTAAAAGGAACAAATCAAAAAATCAGAGGAGTCACAGAATCTGGAACAGCTAATGGAAGATGTTCTAACAGATCTCCTGAATCAATTAAAAGAAATAAAGGAAAATATTCATGAAGAGGTAAAGGATATTAAGAAGACACTAGGAGAGCATAAAGAAGAATTTGAAAGAATACATAGAAAAATAATGACATTATGGAAGTAAAAAACACTGTAGATGAAGTTAAAAGTATATTAGAGACACATGACAGTGGATTGGAAGGGACAGAACAAAGGAGGAGTGAGTTAGAAAAAAGAGCAACATGGAGCATTCTCCAGGGTAGACTAATGATGAAGCACAAAATTGGTCTTAATACATTTTAAAAGACTGAAATTATACAAAGCACTTTCTATGACCATAATGGAAGGAAGCTGGAATTCAATAACAAATGGGGAACCAGAAAATTCGCAAACATATGGAGGTTAAACAACACACTCTTAAACACTCAGTGTGTCAAGAAGAAATTGCAAAATAAATCAGTAAATATCCTGAGATGAATGAAAAACTAACACAACTTATCAAAACTTTGGGGTACAGTGAAGGCAGTGCTGAGTGGGAAATTTATAGCCCCAAAAGCCTACATTAAAAAGGAAGAAAGAACTAAAACCAATGACCTGAGTGAACAATGGAGAAGGAAAGAAATAACAAAGATTAGAACAGAAATGAAGAATTAAAAAAAAAAACAGAGAAAATCAACAAAACCAAAGGCTAGTTCTTTGAGATCAATGAAATGAACAAGCCCTTAGCTAAACTTACAAAGACAAAGAAAGAGAAGATGAAATAAATAAAATCAGAAATCAGAGGGCAGTCATTACCATGGAACCTGAAGAAATTAAAAAGTTCACAAAAGGATAGTATGAACAATTGTATGCCAACAAATTTGACAACTTAGATGAAACGGACAACTTCCTACAAATACATGAACGACCTACACTGACTCAAGAAGAAATAGAAGACCTCAACAAACCAATGACAAGTAAATGGATCAAATTGGTCATCAAAAACCTACCATAAAGAAATGCTCAGGACTGGACAGCTTCACAAGTGAATTTTACCGAGTATTCTAAGAAGAATTATTACCATTCCCATTCAAACACTTTCAAAAATTAAAGACGATGAAACACGACCTAACTCATCCTATGAAGCCAACATCACCCTAATACCAAAGCCAAATAAAGATACTACAAGAAAAGAGAACTTCAGGTCAATCTCTATAAGGAATATAGATGCAAAAATCCTCAATAAAATACTTGCAAATCATATCCACCAGCATATTAAAAGAATTATACACAATGACCACATGGGTTTGATTCCACATATGCAAGGGTTGTTCAAAATAATAAAATCAATTAATGTAATACACTACAATAACAAATTAAAAGGGAAAAAACCTCATGGTCATCTCAATTGACACAGAAAAGACATTTGACAAAATTCAACATCTTTCCATGATAAATACAATTCAAAAGGCAGGAATCAAAGGAAATGTCCCTAACATGATAAAGGTGCACCGCTAACATCATACTCAATGGTGAGAGACTGAAAGCTTTCCCCCTAATATCAGGAACAAGACAAGGATGCCCACTGTCACCACTTCTATTCAATATTGCACTAGAAGTTCTAGCTAGAACAATTAGGCAAGAAAAAGAAAGAAAAGGCATCCAAATAGGAAAGGAAGAAGTAAAACTACAATATTTGCAGATAACATGATCTTTTATTTAGAAAATCCTGAAAGATGACAACAAAGTTACTTGAGCTAATAAAGGAATTCAGTGAAGTGGCAGGATACAAGATAAACATGCAAAAATCAATGGTGTTTATATACACTAGAAATGAGCTATCCAAGGAGGTAGTCAAGAAAAAAATTCCATTTACAATAGCAACTAAAAGAATCAAATAACTAGGAATAAACTTAACCAAGGATGTAAAGGACTTGTACACAGAAAACTATCAAACATTTCTAAAATAAATCAAAGAAGGCCTGAATAAATGGAAAGATATTCCATGTTCATGGATTGGAAGGCTAAATGCCATTAAGATGTCAATTCTACCCAAATGATTATGCAGATTCAATGCAATACCAGTCAGAATTCCAAAAGACCACTTTGCATAAATGAAAAAGCTAATTATCAGTTTTACTTGGAAGGGTAAGGGGCCTCAAATATCTAAAAACATCTTGAAAAAGAAGAATTAAGTGGTAAATTCACACTTCCTGACTAAACATTTTGTAATGTCAGAATGGCCAAAACATCATGGTACTGGCATAAAGATAGACATATTGATCAATGGAATAGAACAGAAAGTTCAGAAATAGATTCTCAGGTCTTTGGTCAATTGGTTTTTTGATGAGGCTCCCAAGTCCACTCAACTGGGACAGAACAGTATCTTCAATAAATGGTGTTGGCAGAATTGGATGTCCATGACCAAAAGAATGAAAGAGGACCCTATCTCACATCCTTTGCAAAAATTAACTCAAAATGGACCAAAGACCTAAACCTAAGTACGAGTACTGTAAAACTCTCTGAAGAAAATGCAGAGAAACATCTGCAAGATGTGCTGATTGGCTGTAATTATTAGACTTTACATCCAAGTCACCAGCAATGAAAATAAATAGATAAATGGAAACTCCTCAAAATGGAATGCTTCAGTCCTTCAAAGGACTTTGTCAAAAGGGTGAAAAGGCAATCTACTCAATGGGAGAAAATATTTGGGATAAGGATTTGATATCCAGAATTTGCAAAGAACTCCTACAGCTCAATGATAAAAAGACAAACAACCAGACTAAAATGTGGACAAAAGACATGAATAGACATTTGTCCACAGAGGAAATATAGACAGCTAAAACCACATGAAAGGATGTTCATCTTCATTAGCTATTAGGGAAATGCTAACCAACACCATATTGAGGGTGCACAGGTGGTTCAGTGGTAGAATGCTCACCTTCCATGCAGGAGACCTAGGCTTGATTCCGGGCTGTGTACCCCCCCCAAAAAAAAAATCAAAACAAAACCATATGGAGATATCATCTCACACTGACTAGTATGGCCACTATTAAACAAGAAACTATGAATGTTGAAAAGAATGTGGAGATATAGGAACACTTATTTACTACTTGTGGGAATGTAAAATGGTACAACTGCTGTGGAGGATGGTTTGGTCTTCTTCAGGAAGTTAATTATAGAGTTGTTCAACGATTTGCCTATCCCACTACTTGGTATACATTCAGAAGATCTGAAAACAGACATTTGCGCACTGATGTTCATAGCAGCCTTATTCACAAGTGCCAAAAGATGGATACAACCCTCGTGTTCATCAACTGATGAATGGATGAACAAAATTGTGTTATATATTATTCAGCTGTAAAAAGGAATGGAGTCCTGAAGCATGTGACAAAATGGATGAACCTTGAAGATATGTTAAGTGAGATGTCAGATACAAAAGAATATTATATGATCTCACTAACATGAACTAATTATAATAAGTAAACTCAGACATCAAATATAGAATATAGGTTACCATGACATAGAATGAGGCTAAAGAATGGGAAATGGTTGCTTAATATGTGTAAAATGTTTAAATGGTCAAGCTTATACATTTGGAAATGGATAGAGTTGACAGTAGCACATTACAGTGAGAATAATTATCAATACTGAATTGCATGTGAATGTGGTGGAAAGAGGAAATTTAGAGTCGGGTATGTCACCAGAAGGAAAGTTTGAGGTTAAAACACTGTTAGAATAACAGTGAATCTTGTGGTGGAAAACTGTAATTAACTGTACAAATATGTAAAAAGTTATTTCATGAAGTAGAACAAATGTGCAACACTATTGCAAGGAATTAATATTAGAGGAGTATATGGGGAAAACATACCTATTGCAAACCATGGACTGTTGTTAGCAGCAGTATCTTAATATTTTTTCATCGACAGTAGCAAATGTACCACATCAATACTATGGGTCAATAATAGGGGCGGATAAGAGGTATGGGAGGATTTAGATTTTTTTTCTTTTTATTTATTTTCTGGAGTAATGGAAATGCTCTAATATTGATCATGGTGATATATGCACAACTAAGTGATGGTACTGTGAGCCATTGATTGTACATTTGGATATTTCTTGTAGTGTGTGATTATATCCCAATAAAATTGTGTTAAAGAAACAAAATTCTGATTGTTACCATGTTGGACAGTGCATATGTAAAACATTTTCATCATTGCAGATAGCTCTATTGACCACTGCTGTCCTTGATGGAGTAGGTTTCGTGAAGGGACAGGGTTTATTCCCAGTTTTCAGAGCTGATAGCAGCAAAGCAGAGACCAAACATCTGTTCTTCTGATATTCAGATCAATATCCTTTTAAGTAGAGAGCATGGCTTTCTATACATTTCTGTCCTCTTCTTTAATATAATTGCTTCATGATTAGAGTTAGAGCTTTATTTTGTTCTTCTACTTTCTAGCGTATATGAATGGTGGAAAATATTGACATGTGTAACCTTTCACTTGTAACACATTGTGTCACTTAATATTAAAATATATCAAGGACATAAAAGGCCATCATGAAGTTAGTTGAGACTGAATAAAACTTGTAGTGATTATGAAGAAACCTATGTTAGCTTATTTCTATGTTTTGGTTTTGGTGATGTCTAAAAGGCATTGTCCCTGTAAGAAACCAGAGGTAACATCAAGTGCTTCTGAAGTCTAAAGGGAACTATGGAACATCTAGAGGCACAAAACTTTGCATCTCTTTAGAAAGCACTTTAGGTCCTCAATCTGGTCTGACAAAGGGCTAAAGTGGGAGAGAAAAGTACAGAAGCTAAGATATTGGAAAGAGTACCAAAAAGGAGTTAGGCCATTAACACCCAAAGTCTAAGTAAATAGCTAGGTATAAATGGAAACACCAGGTTCAAAGCTAGAGTAAATACCCTGGGATAATGGAGGAGGACAAAAGAAAAGGCATTAAAAAGAAAAATAGAGAACATTAAAACAAAGTAAGAAATAAAAGCAGTCCAGGTATTTGAAATTCTTTTCTTTTTTTTAGGATGATGGTGATGGTGGTGGTGTGATCGTTCATTGAACTGGTCTATTCCACACATAGTCAATGCCATGTATTACATTTTATCTATCTGAAAGTATATGAACACATCTGGTTTGTTGCTGCCATTCTTGATTTTCAAATAAAAATTAAGCTGGCTTGCTTATACTGCCTCAATTCGACATCACTAATCACTTTGTGGCTATAGCCAGAGGTGAAAATTAGTATCACAGAGAAGTAAAAATAGCTCTCTCATACCTGGCCTTCATTTCTAACCTCCTTTATAGAGTGCCAAACCACAACACTGTAAACCAAATACTTGGTGGCAATATGCCCTGGTACGTTAGTTAGGACATGTCCAGTATTCTTGAGAATTGGCCTTTTTTCATACTAAAGAAATCTAACTTTCCCATAACTCATTCCCCTGGTTCATTCAGTCTCTGAGCATGTTTTTTAAGCCCTCAACAGAGAAGTGAGTCACCAACATTAAGCATCTACAGGTTGAGATCTTGGTTCCTTCAAGAACTATACTTGAATTGTTTTTGCAGATCCAGAAAATACAAATGGGAAAACTCATTGTGTCTTGGAAAAAATACTGCTCAGGTATTCAGAGGAGACTCTTGAGTTCAGGTCCCAGCTTTGAGGGTGTATGATCTGGCAGCATGTTCTCCTGATATTGAAGGAATGTAAGGGAATTAGCTTTGTGCCTTCAGCAAGTCATTTATTCATATCAGTGCTTATTTTCCTCATTTGGAAATGAGGTGCTTGGACATGTTTTCTTTTGTGGCATAAATTTCATGATACTATATGGGAAATATCCCTGCTTCAGTGTTTGAGAATCTTTAAATGTGACATCCCTAAGCACAAACTAAAAAGTACATTGGAATTTGCTGAGAACAACTGCAGTAGGAAATGCCCAATACAACTTACTGTCTCTTTCAGTGAGAAAATTGTAAGTTCCCAAGGAAATTCTCATAAATTCTGACCCTCATTGGGAGGCACTGAGTAACTAGTGTATTATTGATTGACCTGCTGTCATGAATCTATTTTGCTTTCCAACTCTGTTTCTATAACCTGCATGGTGAGTGACACATCCAGCAGAAAACTTGCACAGTTACCCAGCAGCTCCTCAGAAAAGTTAGTAAAGGTAGTTCACCAAATTCCAAAGGTGGTTTGTTTATCAAATGAAAACAAGTGTCCTCTAATAAGAAAGCAATTGTTCCACTATAGTGTCAAATTTAAATTAGCACCTGCTCTAGAGTATGTTTGCTCTGTCACATGTACAGTCCTAGAAACTGTAAAACTCCATAAAGGAGTAATCATGCAAACTGGAATAAAAAAAAACAGATTTAAAAGTTTAAGAGACTATTATATGTCTACTTAATCTAAAACACCCCATAAATTAATTACATGATTTAACTTTTATCAAATGGGCATTTATAATGATGACTTTCCAAAATATCATAAATAGAACAACCTGTTGCCAAGACAAAGCTGAGTTTATTGCTTCCCACTGTAGGACAAAACTTTGCCTTGAAAGAGTCTGATAGCATTTCAGAGGGGAAATAATAAGGCCAAAATGTTGAGTTTTGATGTCTGGCTTAATGGGAAGGAGAGGGCTCTTGATTAGGATTGGTAATGTTAATGATTGTAGTAGTTAGGTTCAGGTGTCAACTTGGCCAGATGTTGGCACCCAGTTGTTGTATGTTGCTGTGGACTTAAATCATCAGTATGTGGAGTTCATCTATGGCTGATTACATTTGCAGTTGGTTGAGGGGAGTGCTTTCCACAATGACTGACATTTAATTTAATTAGTTGGAGGTTGAAAAGAGAGAGGTCAGAAGAGAGCTCAACAGAGCTCAGCGCTCTGAGCCAGCTCAGACCTACATGTTTGGAGATGCAGAAAGGAATCACTTAGGGGATAACTGTTTGAACCCAGAAGCCAGGAGGAAAGGCTAGCAGATGTCACCATGTGCCAGAGAAAGCCAGAGGAAAGCAAGCTGCCTTTCCTCTGAAGAACTGTAAATTTGTAACTAAATAAATTCCATTTACAAAATTCAGTCCATTTCTGGTCTATTGCATTCCACCAGCATTAGCAAACTAAAATAAGGATGTAATGTAATGATTTAGAGTTTGTGGACATGGTAAAGTAGGGATTTTGAGGTGAGAATTTCACAAGTCTTAGGGTGTAAACTGTGGGTTGATTCTTTCTATTGACTAGCTGCTGGAATGAATAATAAAGCTATTTGCAGCTTTTATCTTCTGGGCCAAGAATTTCCTGGAATAATAAAAGTCTATGCCAATTGTTCTAGTTTGCTAGCTGCCAAAATGCAATATACCAGAAACAGAATGGCTTTTAAAAAGAGGAATTTAATAAGTTGCTAGTTTACAGTTCTAAGGCTGAGAAAATGTCCCAATTAAAACAATTCTATAGAAGTGTCCAATCAAAGGCATCCATCCAGGGAAAGATACCTTGGTTCAAGAAGGCCGATGAAGTTCAGGGCTTCTCGCTCAAGTGAGAAGGCACATGGTGAACACAGTCAGGGCTTCTCTCTCAGCTGGAAGGGCACATGGCAAACACAGCGTCATCCGCTAGCTTTCTCTCCTGGCTTCCTGTTTCATAAAGCTCACCAGGAGGCGTTTTCCTTCTTCATCTCCAAAGGTTGCTGGCTCATGAACTCTCTGCTTTGTGGTGCTGCAGCATTCTCTGCTCTCTCTGAATCTCTTTCTATAAAACATTTCCTCTTTCATAGGACTCCAGCAAACCAATCAAGACCCACCCAAATGGGTGGAGACATGTCATCACCTAATCCAGTTTAACAACCACTCTTGAGTAAATCACAGCATCCAAGGAGATGATCTGATTACAGTTTCAAACATACAGTATTGAATAGGGATTATTTTACCTTTATGAGATGATTAAAACATGGCTTTTCTAGGGGCCATACAACCTTTCAAACCAGTACGCCAATGAATATAATAGAATTGTGAAATCATGTTAATGTAATGTGGGAATAGATGCTTTTGGTCCTTAGGCATCTATGTATTGGGGGTACATACTGCTACTCCCCAGGTGATTCTACTTAAAACTTCCCAGAGGTAAGAGAGATAGATGCCATTAGGTTGGAAAAATGATAGTTACATTTATGGGGGGGATAACAAATCATTGAGAACAAATTTGGAGAATTTGGGTGGTAGGCTACTGTTTTCATACTAAACAGAATTCTACTGTTTGGCTAGTTGTGGCTTCCTTTCTTCCTTAGAGGTGCATTCAGGGCAAGTAAAGACCTTCCCATTGCCATTGCACTGTGGAGAGGAAATGGAAGCAGTTATTTGGTTGAGGTTCAGTGCCCTAATTTCCAAAGCTCTTGGCTTTCTGCTATAAGATAGCATGTTTCCTTGCCTGTGCTTTTTATTAATGAAGCTCAGAACATGGGGCAGAGCTAAGTGATTAACTTTCTGCCTTCTTTACTTCAAGGATGGCATCCACTAGCATCATACAATATGACTAAAATGTCAGCAGGGAAAGAAAAGGGGTGAGGCAATTTGTGGAATCTTAAGGACCCCGTTCAAAGATGCAAGACCACAACAGCTGCTCATTCTTTCATGTGAGCTTTATCAGTTCCCTTTTCTTCCAAGATAACCATATTTATAGCAGAGCCCTGTTTTTCTCAAACAATGAGGTTAGATCAGAGCCCTGTTTTCAAACAGTGAGGTTAGAGACCCTGGGAGGTGTAGTTGCTGCAAAGCTCCAAATAGCTGTGGGATTGAAAGAATACTGTTGGAGGTGGAAGTGGAAGTATTGGTTTTCTTTGCTTCTTGGAGATCTCTTTTCTTCTCTGTGTGTGTCTCTCTCTCTCTTACACACACACATTTTTTTTTTAATGGCAGCACAGAGGAAAAAGAAGATCTGGTACATAAAATGAAGGACCACTTAAATCATAAAATGAATGGAGAATCACTATTTTTAGGAGTTAGAGGTATGATTTAGATTTTGGGAGTGCAACTTTAAGGATATTTCAAGGCAAAAAAAATTTTTTTTATTACCAAATTAAGACTAGGCCTTTACCTAGTAAAGATGTTGCATTTGCCTTTTGAAATTTATTTTTATTGATATATATTATATATTCACATACCATGCGGTCTAGCTTGCTAGCTGCCAGATTGCAATATACTAGAAATGGAATGGCTTTTAAAGAGGGGAATTATTTAATAAGGCCGAGGAAATGTTCCAATTAAAGAAAGTCTATAAAAATGTCCAAATTAAGCCATCCAGGGAAAGATACCATGGTTCAAGAAGGCCGATGACGTTCAGGGTTTCTCTCTCCACTGGAAAGCCACATGGCAACCATGGTGATGTCTCCTAGCTTCCTCTCCAGGCCTCTTCCTTCATGAAGTTCCCCAGCAGTGTTCTCCTTCTTCATCTCCACAGGTCACTGGCTGGTGGACTCCGGTTCTCTCATCATTCTGTCATGGTTCTGCAGCTCTCTCCTCATTCTCAAAGGGACTCTCTCCAAAATGTCTCCTCTTTTGTAGGATTCCAGTGAACTAATCAAAACCCACATAGACTGGGTGGAGACACATCTCCATCTAATGAAGTTTAATACCCACAATTGATAGAGTCACATCTCTGTGGAGATAACCTAATCAAGTTTCCAGCCAATAGTGCTGAATAGGGAATAGAAGAAATTGTTGCTCCCACAGATTGATTAGGATAAAGCATGGCTTTTCTAGGGTACATAAATCCTTTCAAATTGGCACACCATGTAATCATCCAAAGTGTATAATCAATGGTTCACGATATCATATAGTTGTGTATTTATCATCATCATCAACTTTTTTTCATGAAAATAACATATATACAAAAAAGTAATAAATTTCAAAGCACACCACAATTAATTATACAAATGATTTGCTGTGGGTTACAGTTCCACAATTTTAGGTTTTGCCTTCTAGTTGTTCCAAGATACTGGAGGCTAAAATAAATATCAATATAATGATTTGCCGGTGTTACTCATTTGTTAAATCCTGTCTTCTCTAACTCCACCTTCTCCTTTGATCTTTCTCCCAATCTTTTGGGATATTTGGGCTATGCCCATTTTAACTTTCTTCATGTTCAATAGGGCTACTGATAATATGGGATGGGGGTATGGAACTAATTGATGTTCTAGAGATGTTGGCTCCCCTGCATTTCAGGAGTTATCTGGTCTGGGGAACCCATCTGGAGGTTGTAGATTTCTAGATTTGGGGCCCTTGTTGAAGATCAGTTTACCATAGATTTGGTGATCTATTTCTGCACTCTTGATTCTATTCCATTGGTCAATACTTCTATCTTTGTGCCAGTACCATGCTGTTATGACCACTGTGGCTTTACAATAAGCTTTAAAATCAGGAAGTGTTAATCCTCCCACTTCAACTTTCTTTTTTTAGGATGGTTTCAGCTATTCAGGGTCTCTTTCCCTTCCAGATGAATTTGATAAATAGCTTTTCCACATGTTCAATGTAGGTTGTTGGAATTTTGATTGGTTCTGCATTGAATCTAAGATTAATTTGGGTAGAACTCAGATCTTATCTACATTTAACCTTCCTATCAATGAGCAGGAAATATGTTTCCACCTACTCAGATCTTCTTTGATTTCTTTCAGCAATATTACGTAGTTTTCTGTCTATAGGTCCTTTAGATCCCTAGTTAAGTTTATTCCTAGATAATTGATTCTTTTAGTTCCTATTTTGATGGAATTATTTTCATTAATTGTGTCCTTGGTTAGGTCATTGCTTGTGTACAGAAACATTACTGATTTTTGCACATTAATCTCTTTATCCCGTCACTTTGCTGAATTAGTTTATTAGCTCAAGAAGCTTTGTTGCAGATATCTCAGGATTTTCCAAGTATAATATGATGTCATCTGCAAATAGGAAAGTTTTACCTCTTCCTTTCCAATTTGGATGCCTTTCATTTCTTTTCCCTGCCTGATTGCTGTAGCTAGAACTTCTAGTACAATATTGAATAATAGTGGTGACAGAGGGCATTCTTGTCTCATTCCTGATCTTAGGGAGGAAGGCTTTCATCTTTCACCATCGACCACAATGCTGGCTGTGGGTTTTTCACATATGCCCTTTTTCATATTGAGGAAGTTTCCTTTGATTCTTACCTTTTGAAGTGTTTTTATCAGAAAAGGATGCTGAATCTTGTCTAATGCTTTCTCAGCATCAATTGAGATGAACATATGATTTTTGTTTTTTGATTTGTTACTGTGCTGTAATACATTGATTGGTTTTTTCCTTGCATTTATCTTTAACCAACTGAAGATGTTATTGAACTGCTGCCCTCCTTCCCTTGAACAGGAAAATACCATAGCCCTCACCCCTATTTTGTTATGTAAGGGAAAAACATACCTCTGATGGACCAACAGCAGCAGAATCCATTCCGTCAGTATCATAAAAGTATCTCTTCAATGATTTTTTGGGATTGGTACAATGTTATAAAGTACCAAGGATCCCCAATGGGATCCTTGCAGAACCATTGAGGCAACTACCATGTTCAGTTTGTTGAGAAATGTACCTATCCTCTATTCAGTAATTGGAAGAAGAACTTGCCCTTTCTAAAACTGTACCCACAGTGGTCATGGATACTCTCATGATGACCTTGGCCCAACAACGATTGTTGGACTAATCACTAGCAAGAAGAAACTCCTATTATAATAGTTTCTGTTCTTGTGATTTGTTTTCCTTATTAAAACCTAGCATATTTATTTCAAGGAAGATGATAAGGATCGCAAGAGGATGCAGGGAGGGAAGGTGGGCAAAAAGAATGCAGTATGCCCTGGAATTCCCTCCAAAGATGAAGTGGCTAGGTTTTTGGCATGAACTCAGGGACATATCCATGCAGACTTCACTATGTGCTTCAATTGTGAATTTCTCTTTTTGGCCATCACTTTTTATGGAGCAATTATCTTGGTGTGCAACTCTGGCTTTGGAGCCCTTAGCAATGGCAGAGTTATTTAGTAAGGTGTCAGGAATGCTAAGCAAAGGAGCCAATGAAGAGTGAGAAATAGCTTTAAGGGAACTCAGGACAAGACAGCACATGATAGCAGAATCCAGACCTGAAGTTCTACCAAGCAAAGGATGTTGTTAAAAGAATATCAAATATGAATGTGGATGAGGGTTAGCTCTAGGAAGAAAATAATAATTGGGTAAGATTGCATATACAATGGGAGGAAGAAGAAGAGCTGGATGTCTGGGAGCTTCAGTAGCCAAGAGAATCTTCTAGAAGAATTAGCTTTATTATCCTTGGCCTACAACAGACTAGACTCTCCACAATCTGACCTTTTCACTTAAAGAAATTTTAGAGTTAGTAAATACCAATGACAGGGCAGTGTTTGAAGGCTTTCCCAATCCAATATCTTCTCAAAATCCTCATCCTCTTTCAGGTGCCCCTTCAATTTGATTTTTTCCTCATGGATACCCAGGAATAGTCCTTTCTATGAACATTTAAGCACTTGCTGTCAGGATCAGTTTATTGGCACCAAGCTAGGCCCAGCACTCGCTTCCTCCTTCTGTCAGCTCTCAGGTAAGCTCTAAGGGCATTCAAAAGAAAGGCCATACTTTTTTCCCTTCTTAACTCAGGCCTGAACTGTGTTCTTTTTAGGCTTCGTGTTGCCTAACGTAGTCTCTGCCTTGGCTGTTAAACCTGATCTCAGGCCTTCTTTCCTACTTCCTGAATCTATAGCACCTTGCCATTCACATGCTTTGAGAATTAGGATCCCTGGCAGTAGGAGGCACTGCTCTCGTGGGCAAAGACAAAGCTCATACTGTGTCCATGAGAGTGCAGAGGCACTTCTCAGTTGTAAAGAAAATGGCAGTTTTTTTTTCTTGGCAAACTTAAATGAACAATAAACTTCTTAAACTGATGCCTTAATGCCGAAATCATTTGATGGTCTCTTTTCTGCTGTGAGGTCCCTCTGCTTCGAGGCATTACTGTTTTTCCTCTTGTCATGGTCTGTTACTACCTGCTGACCCCTAACCAGGGACGCCTGCCCAAAAGATCCATTCACTTAGGAAATATCACATGGAAAGGACAGAGAAGAGAAGGAAATGAGAGAGGAAAAACCTAAAAAAAAATGTAATTTGATTCTAAGACTGGACTCCCAAGACAGAAAATAAAAAGGGTTAGCTAAATTAACCTCCCAGATGAGGAAAAGTGACAAAAACATTTTTTTTTTGTATGCTGTATGATGGGGTCACATTTCATTCTTTTTCCATGTGAGTATCCCATTATTACAGCACCATTTGTTGAATTTTTGTCTGTTTGTTTTGGCTGGTTTGTTTGTTTGTTTTGGGAAGTGCATGGGTGGGGAATCAAACCCTGGTCTCCCACATGGCAGGTGAGAATTCTGCCATTGAACTACCATTGCACCCCCCAAAAACATTTTTCTTGAACATGTTTTTAACTCTCCAGCTTTCTCTCTCATAGTAGGCTCTAAAAACCTGTTCTCCCCTGGAGGTATTACTTCCCAAATTCTTTGAAAACTTCTTTCCTGTGGGCTGACACCCAGCACCATTCTCTGAGAAGCTCGGCTCTCTAGCTAACCTGTTGTAATTTCTCCCTCATATCCTAATCTGCTGCAGGATACCCAAGAACTCTTTCTTAGAGGGTTACCTTTTTCTGGCAGACCTTTCCTTTGGGTTGGTTTTCTTCATGAGGTTGCCAGTCTGGTTATCTTCCACTTAGCACATGGAGTCCTGTACCATTTCCTCTCCAATTAGAGGAAGTGGAACTTGCCTTCATTGTTACCTTCTCCTGCCTTATTATAGGGGCAACTTCATGCTATATCCTGACTTCCTAGCCTTAGTTGGATGCAAGTTTCTTTACCCATATATCTCCACAGTAAACACGTCTAGCTTTTCCAACTCTACTACCTGAGTTGGTCCTATATGTTTCTGCTGCTCAGTAAATATCCAGCCAGGGTAGAGATGCAGCCTCGCATCTTTTTGCAAACAACTCCCCAATATGAATAATTTTCTTAACCTACCCACCCTGTCGCTTTACTTGGACGTGAGAGTCAGGAAATACCACAGTGCTCCCTATAAATGAATTTTGTTACTTCAAATGATCTTTTATAGCTATATATTCTTCTGATATATATTTGAGGTGATCAATATTGGTGTTTGAAGTTATTTTTAGAATACCCTTGACCACATGTGTAGCAATTCTAGTAAAATGTAGTTCTTGTTACTGAATTTTTCACTTTTGCCAATATTATGACAAGAGGAAAACTCTCATTGTATAGGTCTTTTTAAAATTTTATAAGTAAAAGATGTTGATTGTTATGATTTACACAGATTTTACCATTATATCCATAGGACAGACTCGTAGTGAAGGAATTGTTTCATTAAAGTATGAATTTTAAATTTGATAGATACCAGTCTTCACTTAGTCAACTGTTTCATTTAACCTGTCCTTCATGTTCTAGTCAGCTCAGTGTTATAATAACAGTTCCAGTCTGTTTAATTTCACCCCTTCCTGCCTTATCAGACCTGATTTTAAAACTTTGGAAACTGTTTTCTTCAGGAAAGTTCAGATTCTTTGGTCCTAATCCTTAAAGAACTCCAACTTCTCCAACTTGAGTGTTCATGAGTTCCTTAGTCAAAGCACTCCAAATGCACTGGTTACAAACTCATTATTCTCTGACATCTATTAATTTGTAGTTGGGACATCAGTGCACTTTGCACAAGCTAAGTGACAGTCTTACAGAAAGTGAATGCCTTGTGAATTCTGATGGAGGAAAAATCAGAGCAGACAATCATTTGAATGAAATTAGACTGGATGGAGCCTTAAAATAAAAGTTAGAATTAAGACAAAAGTAGAATAATACTTAAGAAATTCCAGGCAGAGGGGAAATTCTACGTCAAAGCTGATAAGGCAGAAAAGAGACAGACTCTTAAGGTAACACTGAAATATCCTCATTTAAGTACAGTTTAATAAAGTTTAATTTAAAACTATTAAGTACAGTTTTCCCTTTTACGGATGTTTGTATATCTGTCTTAGATCCTCTCTGAAGTCAAGAATATTTACTGTTTCAGCTTTGGATCTTTTACATAGTTAATGTCCACAGTTGAGTAGGCATCGACATGTGTTTTGGTTAGTAGGTGAATAAATAAATTAATGCAATACTTAGCAGAAAGAGCTGCAGGATACTAGGAGGGCTGCAATAGGAAAAAGTAATTAATTTCCAGAGAGCCTCATTTATAATGATTTCAATATAACAAGGACACAATTTCTTGTGAAACAGTACCCTTTCTTAATGAAATCACATTTAACTTTTAGAAAATAATCTACTCATTTTGTTTTCCTGATCAACTAGGTCCTATTAATAGCACTAGCATAGTCATGTTAAAAGTTTTTTTTTTTAAATTGCCAAATACATCTCTCAGCAAAGGTTCAAAGCTTGAATAGTTCATGGGAACAATCTGCTAGTCGAGAGAATTCTCCCCATTTTGATCAGGGCCTCCTATGGAGAGATTTATGTGCAGTGTATGTCAAGAGGCAAAATAATGGCATTTCTCTGCTACAAAATGACTTGACGTTTGCTGAGTACAGAAATGCACTTTTAAACCAGGGAAAGAAGCAGAGTCTGCCCTGATCCAATCCTTTTGAAAAGCCATGCCCACTGAAGCTGGCACCAAACATAATGACAGGATTTAATTGCTAACACTTGAGGCAGTTTTGACCTTTAACCCAGACTTGGGAGGGTGAAAAAAGGGAAGGGATGGGTGTCATCCCCCACCGTCTGATCATGCCTGCCCAGAACCCTGTCCACATATCCCTGACATTCAACTCTCCACCCCCATTGCCATTAGTTACTTCCAGCTTTGGGGCCAAGGCAAGAATGAATAGAAGAACAGAAAGGAAGGTGGGAGGAAAATAAGAGAATGAAGTCTGCAAGCAGTTAACAGCTGCTTAGAAGCAGCCGGCAGAGTTATAGCCACTGAAATGAGAGGTGGACTCGTGGACCCCTGAAGCTTTTACCCCGCCCCTAAATGTTTCATGAGTTTCAGGTTTTTCCAAGTGCTTCTGTCCTCTGTCCCCATTTCACCCTTTCTGGGTCCATATTTATAATCACTCCCTTTCCTACGCCTTCAGCTCCCTTTCTTTTTTTACTTGGTTCCTTATGAATGGCAAAATCTCCGGCCAGCTCAATTCAAGTCTCCGCCTGCTTTGCACACACCTGCACCACGGCAAATCAGCAGCTGAACATAACTGGAGAAAAAATACTATATGTTGATTGGTCTCACTGTAAATTTGTAATTCCTAGTCTTAAGTAGGCCCTCAGTGTTGCCCAGCCATGTGCCATGTGGCTGGCCCATTCACTCTCCTGCATTTTTTTTTTAACATGGGCAGACACCAGGAATCAAACCCAGGTCTCTGGCATGGCAGGTGAGAATTCTGCCCCTGTGCCACCATTACACCACCCTCTCCTGTCCTTTTACAAAACTATTTCACAGCTTTCTCTTGAGACCTCTTCGCTTTGCTACACTAGCCCCCTTTCTGTTTCTAACCTGCCAAACATATTCCCACCCAAGGGCCTTTTAATTTATTCTGCCCCCTGGCTGGATCACCCTGCATCTAGATGCTTGTCCCCTCCCTTCCTTCAAGACCCTGCTGCAATGTCATCACTCCCAATTGGGTCCTCCTTGACACCACCCATTCTAAGGTAGCAAGCACATCCTTCTACCACCAGCACACCCAGCTCCCCTATTTTATTTTTCTCATGAGCAGTTATCACCATCTGGTAATTTGCATATTTTACATGGGTCTATTTTCTGTCCACCTGCCAAAATGAAAGTTTTTATGAGCACATGGATTTTGTATTTCGTTTCATTCATCTAGATCTAGAACTTAATACAATACCTGATAGTGCTCCCCACATATTTGGTGAATGGATAGGTGAACACATCCTGCCCTTTGACAATCCCCTATTTCCATTTACCAAACCCAGCATATTCATCTACCCACCTTCCAATTTTGCTTTCTATGGTGACCATAGTTTTCCAAGCCAAGATTCAATGCACCTCATCTAATTGCAGGAAAAAATTATTCATTTGGACAGTCCTGGGAGCTCCAGTGTGCTTATTAAGTATATGGTACATAGGATCAGAATATCATAGAATGGAGCCCTCAGAGGCAGTTTAGCTGATCATTTTTTACTTAATCAGCCCCGAGAGTGGAATTGCCTTGTCCAAGTTTATTAAGCTACATTTGGTTTAAAAATAAATATGACTGGAAGTTGTTTTGTTTTTCAAGGCTCTTGCTTGGGATTATTGGAGATGGGCCGGCAATGATTGGGAATCCCTGTAGAATTTAGCTAGCCCCATCCTTCCCATTTACTGCATACAGGGGCTAGCACACTACCTGATATATACCTCAGCACTCCCATTCAATGGGTAGCTGAGCAGGACTTCTTACCATATGCTAGGTATCTCTTTGTACCCTCACTCTACATGTCTTCAAAAGTACAAAATAGGGCAGCGTGACGGTGGCTTAGTGGCAGAATTCTTGCCTGCCATGCTGGAGATCCGGGTTTGATTCCTGGTGCCTGCCCATGCCAAAAAAACAAAAAGTATAAAATAGTGGAATACATGGATAATTACAACTCACCACCTGTACCAGATTATTTCTATATACCTTAACTGTCACTTATTTGGCGAAATAAAGACATACTTCATTTTATATTGGTGGTCACAGATCTAATCAGGTGTCAATGGAGACGACCTGACATAAAAATGTTACTTTCTTATAGTCATAGAAACTGAAGGGACTTCTCGAGTTTATTCATCTGCCTCTTGGCCATAACTCCTTCTAAACTTTCTGAAACAAATGGCCATCTATTTACTTCTTAAGGTATCATACCTTTAACTAAAGCACTTGATAAAAGATAATCCTTTCCTCTAGTTTTCTTCTTTTTATTATTCTCTCCTATGAATGCTTTGGGATTGAGAAACTCATAGTTAAGTTTGAAAAGTGTATACTTCCTTATTTTCAAGTTTTCCTTTCTCTTGAAGTAATTAAAGGGTGAACAGTGGGAGACATAAATGCAATTACCAAAAGTAAATACTCCAAAGGCAACAAAGTCCTCACTAAATTATAGTAATATAGAATTAATAACATGGACTTCTGGGTTCAGGCTTACAGGCATTCTCCCTGAGCTCCAATTTCTTCTTGGCTCTGTGAAAGATAAGGCTAAACCAGGCATTATGGAGAGTTGAGGTTAGGCCAGGAGGTCCTTTTCTTTTCACAGAACAGTGTTCCCACCTTGTGTATGTGACAGGCTCGAGGAAACGACAGTGAAAGGATATTTTTTCAGATGCTTTGTCCCTACCAGTAGCAAACTCCTTTTATATTGGCATGCTTGCACCAGGAAATTTGGAGTCTAAACCATTTAGCAGATGCTCACGTTCTTTATGTCCCTGATAGTACTGGCCACAATTGCCAGCAAAGAGCAGAGACACAGCAAATCATGATATGCAGCATAGAGCAGATGTTCAGCAAATATCTCAATGACCAGGGAGCCCAATGTAGAGTAATTAAGTAAACTAACTGCTAAACAGACATTTCTACTATGACTTTTTTGACCTACAGCCAGCTTCTTGGCACCACAGGTCATGCCTCCAAATCGGACAGGAGTGGTACAGTTGGTGAGTTTCTGGCTATGCTTTGAGACCAACAGTTCGCCCAATGTGTTGCCCTAGTAGATGATCAATCACATTTAATGGATTGAGTTTGCAGGTAGTGAAATGAGAGAAAAACACTTTGGTTTTCATAATATTGGGATATAATTGTCATCTGTAACTTTTGAATCTGTTGTTAGGGGAAATACTTATGTGGGAGGTGGTCATAAGGAGGAATGTTACTTTGGCTGAAATTTGTTTTAGTCGACATGTATTCATTCAAGGCTCAGAGAACTAATATATTTAGTGGAAAAACTTCTAAGAAGGACCAATTAAAGGAAGCTCCAATAGCCTTGAGTGGTGAGCCAAGAATCAAGAAGAACATTTAAGCTTTGAGATGGGCTAGGAAAGTGTACAGTGGTCATCAGAGCCCTCAGCTATATATCAGCAAAGTGGTTCTTGATCTTCACTTCCCATGCTCAGTAGGCTCAGAGAAGTCTCTTTTATTCTGGAATGAAACGTTAAGCAAGTTGAGCAGTCAGGAAGGAATGATGAATGGAGACATCAGTTCAGAAACACGTCTCTTAACTGTATTTTTGAGCAACATGAGATTTGAGTAGAGAGCAGAGAAAGGAAATGCCCACGGGGTCTTAGATGATTTTAGCTAACATTAGAAAGAACAAGCAAAAATTTTTGGTAAACACAGAATAACTGGGATTGCAAAAGTTTTTAATGCAGACTGGAAGTGATTGAAATAAAAAGGAACAATTATGGCTTGGCCTCTTTTTTTGGTAGAATAGAAATAGTTTAAATCCGTACTTAGCATCTATGGTGGGACAGTGAACTATAAATAATTCAGAGAATTTGAATTTGCTGCTGTGCTTCAATGTTTTTATGGCCCCATTTCCACCATGATAAATATAATCACTCTCTCACTTGGATGCATATGCACTTTTGTATATGGATGGGTGCAATCCCTACTTCACTAAGCATAGGTTGATAGATAAAGTACTTTATAAAACAAAATCTCATTAATTTCTGCTCCACCAATTTTGAGTTGATAATATGAAGAGGGACAGAACAGAAGTTTCCTTTAGTATTATCCATAAAGACAGGGTTTGCTGAGCAAGTTAATAGCATAGAGGAGATTCAGGAAGAATCTTTAACTACTCAGAAAGCACAGCTTCCAATCATTCCTAAACCCATACTTTTTGATACAAACACTTGTGGTGCTGTTAATTGTCTTACAGCTTACTGTTCATTTATTCACATTGGCCCACTACAGAGATTTATTCTGAAATTGTCTAACTTTGAGGAGATATGTTCAGCTGATCCTTCCCTACTGTTTTTTGTTTATTTGTTGCATGGGCAGGTATCAGGAATTGAACCTGGGTCTCCGGCATGGCAGGCGCAAATTCTGCCTGCTAAGCCACCATGGCCCACCCCCTACTGATTTTGAGTACAGGGAACTATCTCAGGTTATGTGGGCTCTGGAGCCAGATGTGGCCACAGGAGCCTGTCTAGCCTATATCTGGTGGGCAGGAAATTATCCTTATACTTACTTATGTCAGTGAGCCAGGTAGTCTAGAGTTGACCATAGTGTCAATGGGATGCCAGTCCCTAATATAACTTCATTCGAGTCAGCAGTATGTTCTATAGTGGGATAAACATGGAAAAAGCAGGGAATGAGATAGTGCAGAAGAGTTTAAGAGTCATAATTTTAATGATTCCTGATAGCCTATGGTTTTGATGTGGCTAAATGGTGGACATAAGTCAGGAAGCTCACTAAACAGCTGTCTGTAGAGTGTAGAGCATGGTTATACAGTGCTCAATACCAACTGGTTTATACTGTAGGCCACTGGAAGAAGCCATTCTATTGTAGGGAGAAACCTCCATTACCAACAAGATGAAATCTTGTTTCTTGGGGAAGGGACTATCAGAAGCCCACTTTAATGTGTCTTAGAACATTGAAGGCTTTGAAAGTGATTGCTTTACTTACTTATACTCAAAAGTTTGTCCTTTTTGAACATGGGTTTAATAAGCATTCACACAGACTGTCCTAGATGTTTTTGGAATGTGGGGACATTTGGCTATGAGCTTTAGGTAGCTTTTTGGCTCTTTGTAACTGAGGTAGAATGAATAGCAGGGTGGCCCATGGTGGAGCTTTTATGGTGATCTTTCTGCTGTATTTTTGGAGCACTTGGAGATACGGTCAATTTTATCTTAACTGCTTGCATCTAGGCTGGAGGTCTGAGTGCACTGTCTTGGTGCTGTTCCTCACACCCTGGTGGGGCTTCTCTTCCCCTACATCAATGACTTGCCACCTCCTTTTACTTACTTTTTGCTAAGGGACACTACAAGATGTTGAAAAGAATTTCCAGAGGCATCTAGCTCATCTCAAAGCTGGCAGTATGAACTTGAAAGTGTTTATATAAAGAATTAGGGTTGTAGATTTATCCATCTGTGAGACTCATTGAAAGCTGCTAAGGTGCCTTCACGCAAAGGTGCCTTCATAAGTGATGTGTTTCTAATGCTGTGGCATTTGTTTGATGAATTCTTCAACTGAATCTCAGAGTAAGTATTTGTAAAGTTCTCAGACCAGAAGTCACCCAAGTCAGGCAAATTTGGCACACCTAACTTGTGAAAATATGTGTTTCACTGGTGCTTTCAAAGGCAAGAGACCTGGAGAGTAGAGAAGTGGGGTTATGTCAAGAAGTTGACCTAACTTAGCCTGTGGGAGGTAAATATCAGGGAGGTAAATGTTAGCTGCAAAATACAATCAATTGGAGGAGAACATGGAAACATCTCTAGCCAATCACAAGGACAAAGGTAGATAAGGTAACGATTGCAGAAAGGTTTACTTTGTAGTCTGAAGGTCATGTTAGCCTGTAGCAAATGTGACTCTCTGGAACATAAACTGTATCTCACACTCATTTGTCCAGGTCCCATGATTAGTCCCAGAAGAAAATGCCTTGAACTTGAACATAAATGGCCAGGTATGTTCTAGAGATGCTCAGGTATTACTTTCTATAAAAGAGAGTATAGGAGGTACAAGGGTAGTTCAGTGGTAGAATTCTCACCTGCCATGCGGGAGACCCAGGTTCAATTCTCGGCCCATGCACTTCCCAAAAACAAAGAAGCAACAAACAAAAATTCAACAGATGGTGCTGCAATAACAGGATACTCACATGTAAAAAGAATGAAATGTGACCCCACCATACAACATAAAAAAAAGAGAGAGAGAGAGTGTAAATGCCCAAGGCCTACTAGAAGTTGTTGCATATTAATTCCTCATTGCTGATATAGGAGGTCCATTTATACTGCAAGGCCTCATGGCAGTGTCCTCAGCCCAGTTGACCCAGGCATTCTACTGGTGAATCTATTCTAGACAGGTGAAAATGAACTTAATTGCAGATATGAGGAAGGCAGGATTAAGGATCCTGGAGATGGTGTTTTTGAATATTTTTTATACCCATAAAGATCATAAACCAGTTTTGCTCTAGGTCAGATTATGATGCATTAAGAAATTGAATTTAGAAATACGTTAATTGGGGCCTACCAAGAAATTTCTATGTGATAATAAATAAACCCTTGAGTGCTGACTAGGTTGTTACCCCTGGTGTAATGGCATTAAGGGTGCCAAGCATTTCGTTTCTTTCCTTCTCTTAACTTGGGGCATTGTTCACATTGCACGGATTGCATTGACCTTGAAACTTTAGGTCTTCCTCCTCCAGGAACAGTGAAGCCAACAGGAAACTATCCACTCACCATATCCTTGTCTGTTGAAAATCTTTTGTACTATTTGCTTGTTAAATAGGAAAGCACAGGGAACATAATCTTGAACTGAGTTTTCATTTTAACCAACTTTCACAGTTTTGAAAATTAGCATATTTATGCGGTACTTGATACACTGGTGTTCAGTGTGCTCTTCAACTATATATTGAATGTGTTTCATAATTAGAATTGAAGTGAAAAAATTAATCAGAATAGATTCCTGTATTATGACAGAAAGGAGATTTAGGGTGGGCCATGGTGGCTCAGCAGGCAGAGTCCTTGCCTGCCATGCTGAAGACCCAGGTTTCATTCCCAGTGCTTGTCCATGTAAAAAAAAAAAAAGAAAAAGGAAAAGAGATTTAGTGTTTGGGAGTACAGATTGAGTTTTATCCAAGCATTTCTCAGAAAGCTTAAATAATTTTTCTGAATTTTTTTCTAGTAGTGACCTTCCCTTGGGAATCAATACTCTGCCCTTATGGACGACACTCAAAAGGCATTGCTTTCATCACTATAAAGAGCTCTAGATATCTAGAACCTGAAGAGGCTTTACTATAAAACTAATACTGCAAACAAGACCATTCTGTACAGAGGACTAAAGAATCATTTATTTGATAGTAACACCAGAGACAGACTTGCAAAAAGCAAATTTAGACTTTAAAGATAGTCAGTCACCCAGGCTACGTGTTTTCTTTGTTAAGAAAGGATGGCTCCTCTAATGGTACATGCTTTTTTTATTTTTTTTTAAGAGGCAAAGTTCTCTTTATTTTTTAGCATGTTTTATCATGAGATAACATATATACAAAAAAATACATTTTAAAGTTCATTTTAACAAGTAGTTATAGAACAGATTTAATATTTGGTTTCAGTTACAGTCTCATAATTTCAGATTTTTCCTTCTAGCTGCTCCAAGATACTGGGGACTAAAAGAAATATCAATATAATGATTCAGCAGTCATACTCACTTGTTAAATCCAATCTTTCCTGTTTTCACTCCTCCTCCTCCTTTGATCCTTCTCCCATTCTTTAGAGATATTTGGGTTATGCCCATTCTAAATTGTTCAGGTTAAAAAGGGGTGTCGACCATATGGGATAGGGAGATGAAAATGGTTAATGTTCTTGGAGAGGCTAGCACATCTGGACTTCAGGATTTATCTGGCCCAGGAACTATAAGGTTTTAGGCTTCTGAAAAACAGAGTTTGTGTGTAAAACTTTCGTAGAATCTCAGATAGAGCCCTGGGTGTTTTGTATATGGTTTTGTCCAAATGTGGAGTAGGGAGCTGGGGCTGTGAAAAGAAGCACTCATTAAAATGTAGATGGAAAGAAGAAAGTTAGACTGGTGGTTCATTTTAGTACCGAAGAACTTATTAGAGTTTTTCAGCTAAGTAATAATATTAGAAACATGGTCCCCAGATGCTATGAAGTAAAAGAAAGTCACATGCATTTAACTTTCCAAAACAGTAGCTTATTGTTTATTGACAAATTATCCTATAGAGATGCCAAACTGTTGAAGATGTTCCCGGTCCCGGTCTATCAAAACATGGTTCAAGTACCTTTGACACATTATAGTGAAGGGGAAATCTTTGCCACCACAAAAACACAAGAGGAAATCAATAAAACTTCATTTTGAAAAGTTTCTAAGAAGTCAAGTAGTGGATACTTTGAAAAAACAAAAGAAAGCAGAATACCTGTCCTTTAGAAGATGCCTTAGTTTACATGAAAATCATTAGCATTTGTCCACATAGTGTTAGTAGAAGATCAAAGAAAAAAGAGAACAAGAATGTTATTATCTGGTTTAGAGATGAAAGAGACTTCCTAAAACAATAACTCAGTATTGAAAAAGAAATCCAAGACATATTTCTTGAGGTATGTAAGCCACATTAGTATGGAGCAATTGACTTTGAAAGAGTTAAAAAAAAAAGAATAAGAAATTGGAATTTGAAACTTCATTTGAGACCAGCTCTACTGGAAGCACTAATCTAGTGGCTACTAGTTTTACCCAAATTCCTTCCGACAACAGGAGTTGGGCATTTCTATCAGAAACAGAGTGTAACCTGGATAACCTCAAGTGGCATTAACCCAAGATGATCCTTGAATTTTACTCAAAGAAACTATAGTCAGGCCTCCCCAATTCAGAAAACACCTATTATATGAATACAGTTTTACAGTCTCTATTTTCAATACCATCATTTGCAGATGACTTATTCAAATGGGTTGTCCCACTGGGTAAAACTCCCCTTGATGCTCAGTGCGCATGGCACAGTTCCTTGTCCATAAAAATCAAGGAGAAAGTACTTGTTAATATTTAAAAAAATACATTTCAGCAGTTGCAGGGATATTCTCTGACAACATACAGAACGAAATTCATGAGTTTTTAGGTCACTGTTTAGATCAGATGGAAGAAAACATGGGAAAAGTCACAATTTGGAAGACTAAAAGTGAGTCTGGGGAAGAAAATTCCCCTCAATGGGTTTTTGCTGATAATGCTGCCACCAAAGTGCCCATTTGCCCTGTCATCCTTAATTTTCAGTTTGAGCTGCAGTGCTCTATTATTTGTAAAGCCTGTGATCAGGTTGTTCTCAAGACAGAACTGAGTAATTATCTCTCCATCAACCTTCCCCAAGGAAGGAAAACACTTCCTTTGTCTATTCAGTCCAAATTAGACCATTTCTTTGGAACAGAAGTATTGATTATAATTGTGAGAAGTGTAAGCACAAGAATTCTGTTGCAATCCACAGATTCAGTAGGCTACCAAGTGTCCTTATTATTTACCTGGAATGGCATAAGTTTGATGAGTTTTGGCTCTTAAGGAAGGATGGTCAGGAAATCATTACCAAATATTTAAAATTGTCTTCTCATTGCATTGAGAGAATCAAATCATCTCTTCACATAGACAGGAATGCATATATTTGTGATACCAAAGCCATAAAATCTCTCAAAAGAAGAATTATGAAACCTTCAGCCCATCAGCACTTTCAAGAAAGTAGACCCCAGAATTCAAGGATTACCTAGCACTACATATTTGAGCCACAAAAATTACAGAGACTCTATGAAGGCCAAGCAGAGAACAGTATCAAAAAGATTGGGGAAAGAGTTCTATATTGAATATAGTAGGATTAGAATTTATAAACTCAGGAAAGCAGGACATCAGTGAAAAGGAGCTGCTATCACCTGACTCAATGATGGTTCAGAAAGATACATTCCTTTCTCTGATGCCTGAAGACGGTGGTAGACACACCAGCATCCTAGACACAGGTCTTGCAAAGGTTCTTCTTCAAGAGGCTCCTGAAAATCCAGAACTTAAGAAGTAGAATAAAGGGAACATGTTTGTACAGTTACATTTTGACAATGTCACTGAGGCTGCTGAAGGTGTTTATGATGGTAAAATTAGCACAATTTGAGGAGGATCCCAAGATGTGGCTGAACAGCCCAGAAGTGTGATGGGATGATACTCTATTGGTAATTTTCTCAGCAGGCATTGCTTGGAAGACTTCAGAAGCCCGATGCCTAGGAGTACACAGAGAACCTCAGGAGAATTAAGTTTCCAGTAGGCTAACATGAATTCTGTGGATGCACTGGGTTCAAATAAGAACCCTGGAAACAAAGACCTTTCAAATATGGAGAACGGAGAGGCTGAAGCCAAGAAACTTAAAAAAAAAAAAATGCTGATATGGGAGATCTTCGTGCCTATTTTCTCATTGGTATTTACAACCATCTTGGGAAGAGCCCCAATTCAGGCTATTGTCCCAGCAGGAATCTTCAACAGCTTCCCTGGGGCTCTGTCTGTTCTGTTGACTTTGTCAGTTTTGGTGGCTCTCATGGCTCTCAAGCTTTTTCCAAAATGATTCCCTCTTAAAGGGTTCCAGTAAGCAAACCCACCTTGGATGGGTGGAGACATATCTCCATGCAAACCATCAAATCAAAAGTTACCACCCACAGACATGACATCCAGGGGTGAAAGTCTCCCTGGCGATGTGGGAGAAGACTCCCAGGGATGAATCCAGACCTGGCACTGTGGGATCAACATTTCCCTCCTGACCAAAATGGGGAAAAGTGTCCCGACCCGCAGGACAGTCAACGGGGTCCGCCACCTGCTGAGGGAAGAATGGCTATGGGACAGAGAGACGCAAGAAGGACAGCAAGACAGGATTCTGATCAAGCTGCAAATTTTATTAAGCAAGCCGGGTGTATATATACCGACCTGGGGAGGGAGGTAGGGTATGTGGAGCATTATGATAGGAGGGAGTTCGCGCTGGCGGGAAGGTCCCGGCAGGAACCTATTTCCGTGAAGAACCTTGTTGTACTATGTAGATGCCATTGCATCAGCCGGGGTGGCCATGTTGGCTCAATCGCCATCTTAGGTTAGCCTCTGGTCCCCAACATCTCCTCCCTTTGTTTTTCAAAAGGATGGAGAAAGAATGCTGATCGAGCATTCTTTTTGCATTAACCTTTGCTGGGGGAAGTAGAGGCCTCATTCCCCAAGTTGTTTGTGGCTCTGTTTTTCTGGGGAGGGGAATTTTTGCAGAGCAAACCCCTATGCAAGTGAGGCATACTTCTCAAGGAGCTCGAAAACGGCCTTTGATTGTTCTGGCCCTCCTTTGCAGTGCTTTGCCTTGCACCCAGCAGTACCAATCATAGCATAAGCCAGAAGCATACTTTCGAGTTATATGCTGCTCCCATAGGAGGGGGGGGGGTTCATGGAGGGTAGATGTTTTCTTGGCCTTCCAGGGTTACGCCCTGGTCCTGGAGATGGAGCCTTTAGTAATGCACCTGAATGGGCCTCCCTAGGGCTGAATTAACTTGATCCTTTACAAGCTGGAGTATTTTCCTTATAATAGCAGGTGTAATAGATATTATAAGGAGTAGGGTTATTAAGGGGCCTAGTATAGGGAGAAGGTAAGGGAGGATTCCATTGAGTCCCCAGGAGGAAACTCCTTGGGCTTCCTGCTCACGTTTACGGTTTTCAATTCCTTCCCTAAGTTTGGTCATGGAGTTTTTAACTAATCCAGAACGATCAGCATAAAAACAACATTCCTCGCCTAATGCTGCACAAAGCCCTCCTTGTTTAAGGAAGAGCAGGTCTAGCCCTCTTCTATTTTGGAGAACTATTTCTGATAGGGACGTAAGGGACTTTTCAAGGTGGGTGACGGAAGTTTTAATATGTGTTAAGTCCTCGTCTATGCCAGCCCTGAGATGGGAGAGGCTTTGTTGCTGGAGGGTGATTGAGGCGATACCGGTGCCTAGACCAGCAACACCAGTAGATGGATTCTTAGACTTCAGTCATCTGTCAGCTTAGCCGTCGTTGAATAGGTTATAGCAGGGCGTGCTGGTTTATTAGTAGCTTCAGCTGTGCTGGAGAAAGAAAGAAAGAAAAATGCCTTTTCTCAGGGCAACTTTTTTGCCCTGGACAGATTGTTATTGTCTATTTGTTTTGTTAATCGCTTTGGCAACCATCTGTCTGAATCGAATTCCCTAGAATATATACACACTGATTCTCTGCCCCATATCAGGACCGGATCTGGTCCTCACCAAGTGTTGACAGAATTTTTGAAACATTTGACTTGTGTATTTAGGACCATTATCAGTTTTTATATGCTGAGGAATTCCTAAAGTGGCAGGTAGCAAAAATGAATGCAGAGTGTCAATAGTGACGTGTACCCATAGCAAATGACCAGATTTTTTAAATTGAATTCATTGGATTGATTTAAAAGGAATGCAGGAATGTGGATTCTTTATAATTGGTTGTGCATTTTTGCTAATTTTAAATTTATTGCATGCAGTTTTTATGGTATTATCTCATAATAGTGGCCAAATTTCGATTTGCTTACATGACGGGGCCCAGTTGGGTCCTCTGGGAACTGGCTAGGGACCAAGAGGAGCTTCCTGGGACCTAGATATCTTTATTAAAAGTACACCTCCTTCTGGGGGGATAGCCAGTCCTCCCAGCTAGAGTGCACATTTTAACTATTTCTTACTAAGGTTATGTGATAGCAACATCAGTTGCATGTAATGGCAACATCAGGTGAACAAAAAGACTCCACAAGTATATTTTTTCCTTGCGTTCAGCCCTTAAATCCGATTTGCTCCCCAAATAAGCCATGGTTATTTTAGGATAAATTTAGTTTATACATATGTAGTTTATATAAACACTGGATAAAGCATTAAAGTATTTTGGCTTAAAGGAATTTAGGTATTTATATGATTTGAATATTATTTAGTCAGTAATAGATTTATTTATAGTAATAGTACTTAGATTAATAGATTAAGCCACCTGGTTTAGGGCAAGAAGCAGTTTTTGCCAATATGATGATACCCAGGAGAAAATCAGTATTTTTTATACAGATAACAACATGATAAAAGTTAACATAAGTTATTTTGATAAAACACAGACTCTTTGCTTTCTAACTAATTATTTAGAATCTTTTTAAATCTTTTCATTATAACAGGCTAAAAGTTCAAGAAAACATTGTCATTTTAGACTCATTAAATCTTTCTTGATTTTAACCATAATTTCTATTTTTACAAACCCTCAGCACTTATTATATTAGTTTAGGCTTTATTCCATATTTCATTATTCAAAAATAATGCGTAGGGGGCAATTTTTTGAATAATGACCCGATTTGTTACAATTAAAACAGATGGGGCCATTGTTTTGAGGGCGATTTTGTAAGACAGCTAATATTGCCTGAGTATTAGGATTTATTCCGTTACAAAGTTTAATATAATTGGAGAGGTCAGTATTACGAAAAGGGCAGATTGCTGCCTGACAGGCGGTGTTAGCATTTTCATAAGCGAGATGCTTGATAAAATCACTTTTGCTTTCCTGATCACCAAGAATGCACTGGGCTGTGGTCTGTAGCCGACTGAGGAAGTCAGTATACGGCTCATTGGGGCCCTGAACTATTTTTGATAAAGAGGAGGTGAGAGCCCCTTTTTGGGGAAGTAGCCTCCATGCTTTAATGGTGGCGGACTGCACCTGGAGACCAGGTCCTCGGGGGTATTGTGCCTGGGTAGAATTAAGATGATAAGGACTTGACCCTAGAAGCTTTTTTAATGACCAAGATTTTGTGCTTTCTTTTAAGATGTTGCTTTCAGCATACTTTTTACACTGTTCCTCATAATCCGCTTTCCATAGCAGGAAATCACCACCTGATATGGTGGCTCTGGCGAGCTGTGACCAATCATTTGGAGTAAGCTCCTTTTTGCTAATATTGTCTAGCAAAGCCAGAGTAAAAGGGGCAGTTGCTCCATAATCATGCACGGCTTTTTTTAGTTCTTTTAAATATTTTAGATTAATCCTTTTGAATCTATTGGTTCGGGGTGTTTCCTCCCACTCGTGGCTACGCTTGTGGCTACATTCTGATTTTATTTCGTCCTCATCATTAGCCTTCTCGCTCCCTTCCTCCTCACTGCTTTCCTGTTCAGACTGAGGCTCGGAAGCTTCTGACCTTGCCTTTTGCTGGCTACAGAGGACCGCAAAAGTGTAGTGGGCACAGCGGGGGTTAGAGGGCTTATTTTGTTAGTCATTAGAGAGAGAGAAGAGAGCGCCTGACTGGAGGTTTGCAGGGAGTTAAGGAGGTGATTATTTTGCAGTTGTTGTCGGTTAGCTCTGGCCTGTTCTTGGGCAAAGAGTTCATTAAAGGCATTTGCACTGTTCCTGAGCGTAGTGGCCGCTTCCTCCAAGGCTGTATATTGTGGCAGGAAGGGCGGAACTCGGGGCATTATAGGATAGTGTATTAGTTAGGGTTCTCTAGAGAAACAGAACCAACAGGGAACACTTGCAAATATAAAATTTATGAAAGTGTCTCACGTGACCATAGGAACGCAGAGTCCAAAATCCACAGGGCAGGCTGCGAAGCCGATGACTCCAATGGATGGCCTGGACGAACTCCACAGGAGAGGCTCACTAGCCAAAGCAGGAATGCGACCTGTCTCCTCTGAGTCCTCCTTAAAAGGCTTCCCATGATTGGATTTAGCATCACTAATTGCAGAAGACACTCCCCTTTGGCTGATTACAAATGGAATCAGCTGTGGATGTAGCTCACGTGATCATGACCTAATCCTATGAAATGTCCTCATTGCAACAGACAGGCCAGCGCTTGCCCAATCAGATGAACAGGTACCACAACTTGGCCAAGTTGACACCTGTCCCTAACCATGACAGTCCACCCCTTGTCAACTTGGCACATATATATATATATATATATATATATATATATATATATCACCTTAGACCATACTTAATTTCCAAATGAAAACAAATAAGCACACAGGTTCTTTCTTACGTGGAAGGCACAGGATGGTCTCTGCTGGTCTTCTCTCCAGGCCCCTGAGTTCCAACAACTTTCCCCAGGGTGATTTCTTTCTCCATCTCCAAGGGCCTGGGCTGAGCTGCAAGTGCTGAGATGAGGAATGCCTAGCTGCTAGACTGTGCTACATTGCGTTCTCTCATTTAAGCACAAGCCAATTAAGTTAAACGTCACTCATTGCAGCAGACACGCCTCCTAGCCGACTGAGGATGTAATTAGCAACAGATGAGATTCACCTACCATTGGCTTATGTCCACAGCAACCGAACTAGGTGCTTTCACCTGGCCAAGTTGACAACTGAATCTAACTACCACAGATAGTAATGGTGAGGAGGTTGTGGTGCACCTGGCACATGGGGGGGGTCGGAAGGCTGGGAGGTCATTAAAAGCTGAGAGGGGTTTTTTGGCACAGGGAGTTTTATCTTCTTGGAGGTCAGTGTCATTTGGCATATCTATAGTGACAGAATTACATTCTGAGTGGGGTCTGGAGAGGGGACGTGCATTTTTTAAGGCATTCTCTCCCTCTCTATAAAGCTTTAGTATTTCAGGGTCTGAATTTTTTAAGGCGTTTTCTCCCTCTCTACAAAGCTCTAGTATTTTAGGGTCTGAAGGGGAAGTTTTTATGGCCTCATTGATTAAGTTCCAATAATTGAAGGCTGTAACTGGTACCTTTTCCGGCCCGAAAATTTTATAATAGTCCTTTAAACAATCTCCTACTCTCGATCAGCATTTTTGGTCTATGGTCCCGTCAGCAGGGAACCATGGACAGGTTTGATAGACAAACTGAAAGAAATTTCTAAGGTCCTTTTTCTTAACTCTCGCTCCTCACATCTTGAGGGTTTCTTTTAATTGTCTCACGTAAAGCTCATGTGTACTAGATTCCTGTCCCATAGTGAATTTTTTAAATGAAAATGAAAGTGACTTACTGCGTGATCCTTCGCTCTTCTCTTTTTCCATCCGTCGGCGCGAGGCAGTGTCGCCGGGGCTGCATTCACAGGCGAGTTACTTCTGTGGCAGTCCGGGGTTATGGGAGGGCCCTCCTCATTTTTTGGCGCGTGACGCTTCTATCTCTCAGCTAGCGGTCAAGCCTCATGCTGGGCGCCAATTGTCCCGACCCGCAGGACAGTCAACGGGGTCCGCCACCTGCTGAGGGAAGAATGGCTATGGGACAGAGAGACGCAAGAAGGACAGCAAGACAGGATTCTGATCAAGCTGCAAATTTTATTAAGCAAGCCGGGTGTATATATACCGACCTGGGGAGGGAGGTAGGGTATGTGGAGCATTATGATAGGAGGGAGTTCGCGCCGGCGGGAAGGTCCCGGCAGGAACCTATTTCCGTGAAGAACCTTGTTGTACTATGTAGATGCCATTGCATCAGCCGGGGTGGCCATGTTGGCTCAATCGCCATCTTAGGTTAGCCTCTGGTCCCCAACAGAAAAGAAGTATAATTAATTAAGTATCAGTGACAGAGAGAGTTCAAATAGAGTCAGGAGGCTACTCTGGAGGTTGTTCTTAAGCAAGCTTCAGTTAGACCTTGCTACCTATCATAAACTGCCAACCCTCAACCAGGACCATTCCAGCCAATCCTAAAGGACACCTAGGGCAATATATAAGATTCCACAAGGGTTCCAGGCACTAGAGTAACTTTCCAGAAACCTACAACCTCCAGATGGGTCCCTGGTCCAGATAAGTCCCAAAACCTAGACCAGCCTCTCCAGAACATCAGATAGTTCCATCTCCCTACCCCATATTAGTGACAGGCCCTTCCAATACAAAAAATTTATAGTTTCCATAGCCCAAACAACCCCAAAGAGAGGTATGGAAAGATGAAAGGTGATGGTGGAATTATACATAGAAGATAAGACTTAACAAATGAATATGAATGCTGAATCATTAAATTGATATCTCTTTTAGTCTCCAGTATTTTAGAGCAGCTAGAAGTAAAAACCTAAAATTGTGAAATTGTAACCCATGTCAAAGTCTGAAATATGTTCTACAACTAATTGTGGTACTGTGCTTTGAAATTTATAGCTTTTTTGTATATATGCTACTGTTCACACACAAAAAAGGAAAAATGTCGATTGTGATGATAAAAAAGTAGCCTCCTATATTCTGGAGCATCTAAAAGGAAACATCTGAGAGGCTCGTACAATAACCCATGACAAACTCTGGGATGTGTCCTGTAACCACTTGTTGAACAGTGCTTTGAAAACTATTGCTTTTTTATTTCTTTGCTTTGTATATATGTCATACTATACAATAAAAAAAAGGAGATCTGATTGGGACCTGAAATTTGTTGAGGTACCTAAAGGGAAAGAGTTCTTCATTGAATTCATCAGTCATGGAACTTGTTGCAGATGCAACAGTGAGGGATTTATTCAATTTGTTTAGTTCTTCAGCAGCTGGAGCTCTTAAAGGATAAAGCTGAAATTGCATTTACAGGGGTAAAGGGAAGTTTGGTTTTTCATTTCAGGCTTTTGACTTCTCTAGAGTAGTTAAATATTTTCCCAGTTACATAGGAGTCATAGCAGTGATTTTGTTGAGAGTGAAGGAAAGTTTTGCTTTAAAAGGGTGTTTGACAAACTTCAGCATGTAGTTCTTCCAAATGCAAGCCAAATGGAAAGATGATGATGGTAGGAATATACATGGCAGTGATGTCCCTGGGTGGGAAACATCCATGCCCTGTGAGAGGAAATTCCAACTGTATCAATGGATGGTGGTATATAATCTACATGTTATATTATTTATTTCAAATAAAATACTAGAAGAATTATTAAACAATTCATTAACTGTTATTTCTTTTTCACTTGTCTAATTTTTGGATCAGGTTCCCAGGTAATCTATGGCGATCAAAATTTCTTTGACATTCAGGGTATTAGTTTTCTATTACTATTGTAACAAATTACTGCAAACTTAGTGGCTTAAAACAAAAAAACATTATCTTCTTATAGTTCTGGAAGTCAGAAGTCCAAAATGGGTATCATTAATAACATGTTGAATGCATCTGGATGCTCTAGTGAATAATCTCCAGTGGAGAATCCCTTGTTTTGCCTTTTCAGCTTCCAGAGGCTGCCTGAATTCCTTGGCTCATGGACTCATTTCTCCACTGTCAAAGCCATCTCTGTTGAGCTGAGTCCTCATGGTACCATCCCTATGGTTCTCTCTCTTCTGCGTTCATCCACTTTTATTGTTACCTTTTTTTTTTAACTTTTTTTATTAATTAAAAAAATTAACAAACAAAGCATTTAGAAATCATTCCATTCTACATATATAATCAGTAATTCTTAATATCATCACATAGTTGCATATTCATCATTTCTTAGTACATTTGCATCAATTTAGAAAAAGAAATAAAAAGACAACAGAAAAAGAAATAAAATGATAATAGAGAAAAAAAACTATACATACCATACCCCTTACCCCTCGCTTTCATTTACCACTAGCATTTCAAACTGAATTTATTTTAACATTTGTTCCCCCTATTATTTATTTTTATTCCATATGTTCTACTCTTCTGTTGATAGAGTAGCTAAAAGGAGCATCAGAGATAAGGTTTTCACATTCACAGAGTCTCATTGTGAAAGTTATATCATTGTTCAATCATCATCAAGAAACATGGCTACTGGAACACAGCACTACATTTTCAGGCAATTCCCCCCAGCCTCTCCACCACAACCTAAACAACACGGTGATATCTACTTAATGCATAAGTATAAGCTCCAGGATAACTTCTCGACTCTGTTTGGAATCTCTCAGCCATTGACACTTTGTCTCATTTTACTCTTCCCCCTTTTGGTCGAGAAGTTCTCTCAATCCCTTGATGTTAATTCCCAGCTCATTCTAGTGTTTTTCTCATTCCTTTGATGCTGAGTCTCAGCTCATTCCAGGATCTTTGTCCCACATTGCTAGGAAGGTCCACACGCCCGGGAGTCATGCCCCACGCAGAGAGGGGGAGAGTGGTGAGACTGCTCATCATATTGGCTGGAGAGAGAGGCCACATCTGAGCAACAAAAGAGGCTCTCTTGGGGGTAACTCTTAGGCCTAAATTTTATGTAGACTTGACCTATCCTTTGTGGGGTTAAGTTTCATATGAACAAACCCCAAGACTGGGGGCTCAGCCTATAGCATTGGTTGTCCACACTGCTTGTGAGAATATCAAGAATTCAACTTGGGGAGGTTGAATTTCTCCCACCTCTCACCATTCCCTGAAAGGGGCTTGCAAATACTTTTCCAGTCACTGATCAAATCATTCTGGGATTCATCGGGGGGTCACTCTGGACAAACCAAAAAAATCTCATGTGCTACCTGAGATTCCTAACACTTATGACATTCAATCAAACTATCTACATGAGTTATATTAGGAAATGCTCTAGTCAAAATCTAATTTTGTAACAAATAAGCATTTTTTGCTTTAGTCTCACACATAGGTGACATTTTAAAGTATTAATTATCATCTATTTTCAGCACCCTGCAATAATGACATTCCTTTGTTCTTCCTCATGCAAAAACATTTTTAAAATTTGTACATTGTACATTTCATTATTATTATACACTCTAGGCATTCCTAGATTATACCATCTCGATCTTTAACATCTATTTTTATTTCTGATTTCATTTATGTCCCCAGTCCTCCTCCCTCTATCATTCTCGCATGCAGCTTCATTCAGTGTTTTAACATAATTATATTACAGTTAGGTAGTATTGTGCTGTCCATTTCTGAGTTTTTGCATCCAGTCCTGTTGCACAGTCTGTATCCCTTCAGTTCCAATTACCCACTATCTTACCCTATTTCTATCTCCTGATGGTCTCTATTACCAATGACATATTCCAAGTTTATTCACTAATGTCGGTTCATATCAGTGAGACCATACAGTATTTGTCCTTTAGTTTTTGGCTAGTCTCACGCAGTATAATGTTCTCTAGGTTCACCAATGTTGTTATATACTTCATAACTTTATTCTGTCTTAGAGCTGCATAATATTCCATCGTATGTATATACCACAGTTTGTGTAGCCACTCGTCTGTTGATGGACATTTTGGCTGTTTCCATCTCCTTGCAATTGTAAATAAGGCTGCTATAAACATTGGTGTGCAAATGTCTGATTGTGTCTTTACCCTTAAGTCTTCTGGGTAGATACCTAGCAACTGTATTGCTGGATCATATGACAATTCTATATTCAGCTTTTTGAGGAACCACCAAACTGCCTTCCACAGTGGTTGCAACATTTGACATTCCCACCAACAGTGAATAAGTGTGCCTCTTTCTCCACATCCTCTCCAGCACTTGTAATTTTCTGTTTTGTTGATAATGGCCATTCTGGTGGGTGTGAGATGATATCTCATTGTGGTTTTGATTTGCATTTCTCTAATGGCCAGGGACATTGAGCATCTCTTCAGGTGCCTTTTGACCATTTGTATTTCCTCTTCTGAGAAGTGTCTGTTCAAGTCTTTTTCCCATTTTGTAATTGGATTGGCTGTCTTTTTGTTGTTGAGTTGGACAATCTCTTTATAAATTCTGGATACCAGACCTTTATCTGATATGTCATTTCCAGATATTGTCTCCCATTGTGTAGGCTGTCTTTTTTCCTTCTTGATGAAGTTCTTTAATTCACAAAAGTGTTTAATTTTGAGGAGCTCCCATTTATTTCTTTCTTTCTTCAGTGCTCTTACTTTAGGTGTAAGGTCCATAAAACCGCCTCCAATTATAAGATTCATAAGATATCTCCCTACATTCTCCTCTAAGTGTTTTATGGTCTTAGACCTAATGTTTAGATCTTTGAGCCATTTCGAGTTAACTTTTGTATAGGGTGTGAGATACGGGTCCTCTTTCATTCTTTTGCATATAGATAACCAGTTCTCTAGGCACCATTTATTGAAGAGACTGCTCTGTCCCAGGTGAGTTGGCTTGACTGCCTTATCAAAGATCAAATGTCCATAGATGAGAGGGTCTATATCTGAGCACTCTATTTGATTCCATTGGTCAATATATCTATCTTTATGCCAGTACCATGCTGTTTTGACCACTGTGGCTTCATAATATGCCTTAAAGTCCGGCAGCGTCAGACTTCCAGCTTCGTTTTTTTCCTCAAGATACTTTCAGCAATTCAGGGCACCCTGTCCTTCCAGATAAATTTGCGTATTGGTTTTTCTATTTCTGAAAAGTAAGTTGTTGGGATTTTGATTGGTATTGCGTTGAATCTGTAAATCAATTTAGGTAGAATTGACATCTTAACTATATTTAATCTTCCAATCCATGAACACGGTATGCCCTTCCATCGATTTAGGTCTTCTGTGATTTCTTTTAACAGTTTCTTGTAGTTTTCTTTGTATAGGTCTTTTGTTTCTTTAGTTAAATTTATTCCTAAGTATTTTATTCTTTTAGTTGCAATTGTAAATGGAATTCGTTTCTTAATTTCCCCCTCAGCTTGTTCATTGCTAGTGTATAGAAACACTACAGAATTTTGAATGTTGATCTTGTAACCTGCCACTTTGCTGTACTCGTTTATTAGCTCTAGTAGTTTTACTGTGGATTTTTCAGGGTTTTCGATGTATAGTATCATATCATCTGCAAACAGTGATAGTTTTATTTCTTCCTTTCCAATTTTGATGCCTTGTATTTCTTTTTCTTGTTTAATTGCTCTGGCTACAACTTCCAACATGATGTTGAATAACAGTTGTGATAGTGGACATCCTTGCCTTGTTCCTGATCTTAGAGGGAAAGTTTTCAATTTTTCCCCATTGAGGATGATATTAGCTGTGGGTTTTTCATATATTCCCTCTATCATTTTAAGGAAGTTCCCTTGTATTCCTATCCTTTGAAGTGTTTTCAACAGTAAAGTATGTTGAATCTTGCCAAATGCCTTCTCTGCATCAATTGAGATGATCATGTGATTTTTCTGCTTTGATTTGTTGATATGGTGTATTACATTAATTGATTTTCTTATGTTGAACCATCCTTGCATACCTGGGATTAATCCTACTTGGTCATGATGTATAATTCTTTTAATGTGTTGCTGGATTCGATTTGCTAGAATTTTGTTGAGGATTTTTGCATCTATATTCATTAGAGAGATTGGTCTGTAGTTTTCTTTTTTTGTAATATCTTTGCCTGGTTTTGGTATGAGGGTGATGTTGGCTTCATAGAATGAATTAGGTAGCTTTCCCTCCACTTCAATTTTTTGAAGAGTTTGAGCAGGGTTGGTACTAAATCTTTCTGGAATGTTTGGTAGAATTCACATGTGAAGCTGTCTGGTCCTGGACTTTTCTTTTTAGGAAGCTTTTGAATGACTGATTCAATTTCTTTACTTGTGATTGGTTTGTTGAGGTCATCTATTTCTTCTTGAGTCAAAGTTGGTTGTTCATGCCTTTCTAGGAAGTTGTCCATTTCGTCTACATTGTTGTATTTATTAGCATAAAGTTGTTCATAGTATCCTGTTATTATCTCCTTTATTTCTGTGAGGTCAGTGGTTATGTCTCCTCTTCCATTTCTGATCTTATTTATTTGCATCCTCTCTCTTCTTCTTTTTGCCAGTCTTGCTAAGGGCCCATCAATCTTATTGATTTTCTCATAGAACCAACTTCTGGTCTTATTGATTTTCTCTATTGTTTTCATGCTCTCAATTTCATTTATTTCTGCTCTAATCTTTGTTATTTCTTTCCTTTTGCTTGCTTTGGGGTCAGTTTGCTGTTCTTTCTCCAGTTCTTCCAAGTGAACAGTTAATTCCCGAATTTTTGCCCTTTCTTCTTTTTTGATATAGGCATTTATGGCAATAAATTTCCCTCTTAGCACTGCCTTTGCTGTGTCCCATAAGTTTTGATATGTTGTGTTTTCATTTTCATTCGCCTCGAGATATTTACTAATTTCTCTTGTAATTTCTTCCTTGACCCACTCATTGTTTAAGAGTGTGTTGCTGAGCCTCCACGTATTTGTGAATTTTCTGGCACTCTACCTATTATTGATTTCCAACTTCATTTCTTTATGATCTGAGAAAGTGTTGTGTATGATTTCAATCTTTTTAAATTTGTTGAGACTTGCTTTGTGACCCAGCATATGGTCTATCTTTGAGAATGATCCATGAGCACTTGAGAAAAAGGTGTATCCTGCTGTTGTGGGGTGTAATGTCCTATAGATGTCTGTTAAGTCTAGCTCATTTATTGTAATATTCAAATTCTCTGTTTCTTTATTGATCCTCTGTCTAGATATTCTGTCCATTGATGAGAGTGGGGAATTGAAGTCTCCAACTATTATGTTAGATGTGTCTATTTCCCTTTTCAGTATTTGCAGTGTATGCCTCACATATTTTGGGGCATTCTGGTTTGGTGCATAAATATTTATGATTGTTATGTCTTCTTGTTGAATTGTTCCTTTTATTAGTAAATAGTATCCTTCTTTGTCTCTTTCAACTGTTTTACATTTGAAGTCTAATTTGTTGGATATTAGTATAGCTACTCCTGCTCTTTTCTGGTTGTTATTTGCATGAAATATCTTTTCCCAACCTTTCACTTTCAACCTATGTTTATCTTTGGGTCTAAGATGTGTTTCCTGTAGACAGCATATAGAAGGATCCTGTTTTTTAATCCTTTCTGCCCGTCTATGTCTTTTGATTGGGGAGTTCAGTCCATTAACATTTAGTGTTATTACTGTTCAGGTAGTACTTTCCTCTACCATTTTGCCTTTTGTATTTTATATATCATATCTAATTTTCCTTCTTTCTACACTCTTCTCCACACCTCTCTCTTCTGTCTTTTCGTATCTGTCTCTAGTGCTCCCTTTAGTATTTCTTGCAGAGCTGGTCTCTTGGTCACAAATTCTCTCAGTGACTATTTGTCTGAAAATGTTTTAATTTCTCCCTCATTTTTGAAGGACAATTTTGCTGGATATAGAATTCTTGGTTGGCAGTTTTTGTCTTTTAGCAATTTAAATATATCATCCCACTGTCTTCTTGCCTGCATGGTTTCTGCTGAGAAATCTACACATAGTCTTATTGGGTTTCCCTTGTATGTGATGGATTGCTTTTCTCTTGCTGCTTTCAAGATCCTCTCTTTCTCTTTGACCTCTGACATTCTGACTAGTAAATGTCTTGGAGAACGTCTATTTGGATCTATTCTCTTTGGGGTGCATTGCACTTCTTGTATCTGTAATTTTAGGTCTTTCATAAGAGTTGGGAAATTTTCAGTGATAATTTCTTCCATTAGTTTTTCTACTCCTTTTCCCTTCTCTTCTCCTTCCGGGACACCCACAACACGTATATTTGTGCGCTTCATATTATCATTCAATTCCCTGAGCCCTTGCTCATATTTTTCCATTCTTTTCCCTATAGTTTCTGTTTCGTTTTGGATTTCAGATGTTCCATCCTCCAGTTCACTAATTCTAACCTCTGTCTCTTGAAATCTACCATTGTAGGTTTCCATTGTTTTTTCATCTCTTCTACTGTCTCTTTCATTCCCATAAGTTCTGTAATTTGTTTTTTCAGACTTTCCATTTCTTCCTTTTGTTCATTCCTTGCCTTCTTCATGTCCTCCCTCAATTCATTGATTTGGTTTTTGAAGAGGTTTTCCATTTCTGTTCGTATATTCAGAATTAGTTGTTTTAGCTCCTGTATCTCATTTGAACTATTGGTTTGTTCCTTTGACTGGGCCGTATCTTCAATTTTCCTGGGGTGATTTGATATTTTTGCTGGCATCTGGACATTTAATTTCCTTAATTAGTTTATTCTGAAGATTGCTTTTGCTTATCTTACCTAGGGTTTTCTTGCTAGATGAGTTTGTTGTCTATCTGTTCTTTGACCTTCAGTTCAGCTTTTTCTGGGCCTCTAGCCTAAGTTTTGTTTAACAGAGGGTAATTTTTCAGTTCTTGTTTTCTTGTTTCTTGTCCTGCTTGTAAGGTGTCTTTTCCCTCCCCACCCTTAGGAGGGTCTACATAGGTATTACAGACTCCAGCCGGGTTTTCCAGGAATAAATTGGCCTCCTTTCAGGAGGAAGGAGTCACCTGCATCAGTTTTCCCTGAGGGTGAGACCCAGCAGGTTGAAAGACTCCTGAGAAGTCTCTGGGCTCTGTTTTTCTTCTCTTGCCCAGTATGTGTCGCTTGTCTGTCTGCAGGTCCCACCAGCAAAAGATGTTGTGGCTCCTTTAATTTTGGAAGACTCTCCCTGCTGGGGGCGTGGTGGAGACAGAGGAAAGGTTGTAGGCTGGTTTCAATGGTTTCAAACCGCCAAGCCCTGGGGTCTGAACTCCTCGAGAGAGGGACTCCACCCAAGTTGTGTTTCACGCCCCCCCCCGGGGAAGGGTCAGGAGGGAGACAGCCCTGAAAGCAGCCTGCCTCTGCGTAAGCCCGCGGCAGCCACAGCCTGCACAATCCCGCTGCTGAATCCAGAGGCAGCCAAGCCTCCATAGAAACAGCCACAAAAGCCTTCTTTTCGTCCCCTTTCCTCTTTTTCAGTTAGCCCAATAGGCGACCTCCGCCTTAACCAGTTTCGCCTGAGCTGGGGGCCTATTTTTAGTAGTCAGAATTTGTTTATTAATGCCACAATTGGTGTTTGGTTGGACTCAGTCCCTGCTCCTGTTAGAGTGTCTTTCCTTTCCCTCCGGGAAGCTGCCTGTAGGGGAGGGGCGCCAGGCGCCGACCGCGGCGGCTTGGGAAGCTGCCGCGGCTTGGGGAACTCACTGTTCCGGAGACTCGCAGCTGCTCCAGCTGGTCCAGACTGGGGTACACTGGGTGTCTGGTCACTGTCGTGGCTCTGGGAGCTCTTCTGTATTGTTTCTGGTTATTTAGTAGTTGTTCTGGAGGACGAGCTAAAACGCTCACGTTGCTAAGCCGCCATCTTGGCCCCGCCTCCTCCCCTTTTTTTTAATAATTTCAAACTTATACGACAGTTCCCACCCCCCAAATACAAACCCCATACAGAGAACTTCAACATATACCCACTCCCCCAGATACCAAGATTCAAAACTGTTAACGTTTTGCCACCTGTGCCATATCATCTTATCATCTGTATGTCTATCTATTTCTGAACATTAGAGAGTAGGTTGCATATATCATACTGTTGAAACAAACAGTACTTTCACGTTCATTTCCTACAAACAAAGATATTCCTTTATGCAATCTCCTGAAGAGCAGTTATCAAGTTCAAGAAAATTAACATTGATACAAAGCTTATAATCTATATTCTAAATTGTTTCTTATGTCCCAGTAATTTACTATTTTTAAACAAACTGTTTATTCACACACTATACAATCCATCCTATGTATACCATCAGTGGCTTTTGGTATAACCACATAGTTATACATTCACCACCACAGTCAATATGAGAACATTTTCATTTATTCCAAAGGAAAGAATCACATATCTTTTACATCCCCCTATTATTGCCATTTAGCTTTGGCATAGTGCCTTTGTTACCATTAATGAAAGAATATTGCAATGTTACTTTAGTTCACATTAATTGCATTTTTTTTTGTATGCTGTATGGCGGGGGTCACATTTCATTCTTTTTCCATGTGAGTATCCCGTTATTGCAGCACAATTTGTTGAATTTGTTTGTTTGTTTGTTTTGGGATGTGCATGGGCTGGGAATCAAACCCAGGTCTCCTGCATGGCAGGTGAGAATTCTACCACTGAACTACCATTGCACCTATAACATTAATTGATTTTTCCCATATAGCACTCTATTATTAACACCTTATAATAGTGATGTGCATTTGTTCAAGCTCATGTAAGAACTTTCTTATATTTATACAATTAACCACCATCATTGTCTACTCTAGTTTTTGCTAAATTGTACAGTCCCAGTTTTTGTCCTCCAGCTTTCCTTTTGTTGACATACATGATTCTAACCTTCCTCTTTCAACCATACTCACAACTCAGCTTTGTTACACTAACAGTAATAGTGTACTATTGAGTCTTTTCTCCCCATTCTTAGATCCCATCCAGGTTCACGTACAACATTTAATTGTCATTATCTCTTGAATCTCTTTTTTCTTAAAAGTTAGAAACATTATATACAACATAAAACTCCCCATCCCACCCCTGCAATGCATACAATTCAGTGGGATTAATTACATTCTTAAGGTTGCAGGACCCCCGCCACCATCCATTACTAGCAGTTTCCCTTCACCCCAAACAGAAACCCTATACTCATGGTGTTTCACCTCCCCCATTGCCCCTTCTCCCAACCCCTGGTAACCTCTACTCCACTTTCTGTCTCTGAGTTTTCATATTCTCTGATATTTTCTTTGTGGTTACCATGGGGCTTAAATTCAATCTCCTAAGTCTATAACAATCTCTTTCACTTTGATATCAATGTAACAAGTACAACAGCATACATAAACTATGTCCTTACACCTCTCCATCTGCCCTTTTTATATAGTTCTTGTCACAAATCACATAATGTATTATGTGTTCCAAACCATTGATTTATCATTACATTTTTTCTCTAGCCCTTGAATCTTTCTATTTATTTATTTTGAATCTGCAGATTTTGTTGAGATATATTCATACAGCATATATTCTATCCAATATAAACAATCAATGTCTCACATTATCCTCACTTAGTTGTACAATCATTATCACACTCAATTTTTAGACAATTTTCATTGCCCCAAAAAGAAAGATAACAGTTAAACACACTCACACCAAAGAGAAAATCCAAAACTCCCCTTAACAATTATCCCCCCTGAATTATTTACCCCTAGTATTTTTGTGGTACTACTGAGGTATTCATATTAGATATAGATCATAGCATGCAACAGATAGCTTTCTCCAAATACCCCACTATTATTAAATCTTTGTACAAGGGTCATACCTTTGAAGTAGTTCATTCAAGAACTTATTTATATTTGCTGTGCTAATCGATGAGATAAATGTCTTTAAAAAATCCCTTTCAATCTTATTCACCTTCAATATAGCACTATTACTTATAATCCCATTAACAAACTACCGTCACATCTATCCTTTCCCATGCATTTAAGTTCAACTTTGTTAGCAAGTCTGTACATATTAGATAACTACTCTCATTTCTCCAGCTTCTGTCTATCTCTATGTCCTCTGTACTCTACATTTTAAGACTCTGAATTCATGTTTTCTAGAGGGTTCATATTAGTGAAATCCTACAGTATCCAATCTTTTATGTCTGGCTTATTTCACTTAGCATTATGTCCTCTAGGCACATCCATCTTGTCATCTGCTTCAGGACGTCATTTCAACTTACTGCTGCATAATATTCCATTGTATGTATATACCACATTTTGTTGATCCATTCGTCTGTTGATGGGTCCTTGGATTGTTTCCATCTTTTGGTGATTGTGAATAATGCTGCTATGAACATCAATGTGCACATCTCTGTTCATGATATTGCTTTCAGCTCTGCGGGGTATATACCATGTAGTGGTATCGCCAGGTTGTAGGGCAACTCAGTGTTCAGTTTTCTGAGAAACTGCCAAACTTTCTTCCACAGCAGCTGTACCATTATACATTCCCACCAGCAGTGAATAAGTGGCCCGATTTCTCCACATCCTCTTCACCATTTGTAGCTTCCTGTTTGTTTGTTTGTTTTTAATGGCAGCCATTCTTTTAGGTGTGAGATGATATCTCATTGGGGTTTCAATTTGTATTTCCTTTATAGCTACTGAAGATGAATATCTTTTCATGTGCTTTTTAGCCATTTGTATTTGCCCTTCGGAAAAACATCTATTCATACTTTTTGCTCATTTTATAATTTCATTGTTCATTCTTTTGTTGTAGAGTTATTACATTTTATACATTTGCCTTTTAGATACTGTAGGAAGTAAAAAGTGGAGTTAAAAACCAAAAATATAATAGTACTGGTATCTATATTTACCAAAGTCATTATATTTACCAGAGATCTTTATTTCTTCATGTGGAATTAATTGTCTAGCATCCTTTTCTTTCAACTTATAGAACTCTCTTCAGGATTGCTTGTAGGGCAGGTGTAGTAGTGTTAAAGTCCCTCAGCTTTTGTTTATCTGGGAACCTCTTAATCCCTCCCACAGTTTTGAAAGGTATTTTTATGGATACAGAATTCGTGATTGGCATTTTTTTTTCTATTGCTTTTGGTCCTTTAAATGTGTCTTCCCACTGCCTTCTTGCCTCTGTGGTTCCCAATGAGAAATTGACATATAATCATATTGAGGCTCCTTGTACATGACATGTTGCTTCTCTTTCATGGCTTTCAGAATTCTGTCTTTGGCATTTGACAGTTTGATTATCCTGTTTGGAGTTCATTGAGCATCTTGTATGTGTATATTCATGCCTTTCACTAAATTTGGCAAGTTTTTAGACATTATTTCTTTGAATATTCTCTCTGCTCCCTTCTCCCTTTCCTCTCCTGTGACTCACACAATCTGTTTATTCAGTAACTCTTGATGGTACCTAACAGTTTCCTCAGATTTTGCTAACTTTTCTTCATTCTTTCTTCTGTCTGCTCCTCAGGTCAAATGATTTCAATTTTCTTATCTTCAATTTCATTGATTCTTCCTTCTTCCTGCTCCAATGTACTGTTGAACCCCCTCTAAGGAACTTTATTTTCTGTTACTGTGGTCTTCAGATCTCATTGGTTTCTTTTCATAATTTCCATCTTTCTATTGATATGTTTGTATTCATGTATCATTTCCCTGATTGCTTTAGTTCCTCGTCCTTGCGTTTTTTCAGCTCTGTGAGCATATTTGGGACCATGTTTTATGTCTATCTCTCGTATGTCACAGGTCTGGTCCTCCTCATTGATGGTTTCTAATGCTTTAATTTTCTCCTTTGCCTGGGCCCTCACATCTTGTTCTTAAGTTTTGTAATATGTTGTTGAAACCTGGACATTTTGATATTTTAGTTTGTTACTGCAATTTAGACTCTGAGGCATCTGTTCCTCAAGGTTATATCCAGCTAGTATTATGACAGAGCTTTTCTTGAATACCAGGAGCTGGAACTGGAGTTGGAGTAGGAGGAGAAGGATCAGGAGGAAAACATTTCTCCCAGTTTTTGCAGATTGACCTGCATGAGTACTCTCCTTTATAGTTTATCCACACAGTGAGTTTGGATAACATCTACAGGCCAAATTGTAGGGGTCTTCTTCTTTCTTTCTGTACAGGCCTCTTGTCTTGGGCATATGCATGTGGCCCTAGGAATACCTCCATTTATAGAATTCTGACTGTGCCCTCTAACCTAAGCAATGTTTTCCTAACCATCCCAGCCACTTCACTGTAGGGCCTACAACTAGCAATCCCTTGCCCTGGGCAGCACAATTTGACTATTCTCTCACAGTGTTCTGTCAGGAAGTTTGTTGAACCAGTCTGTACTAGCAGAGAAAGTTCTGGGGCAGTGAGTCCCTCAGTCAGATTAGACCAGACAAGAAAGCTCACAGTATGTACACAAGGGTTACTCTGTTCCCTCTGTAAATTGGATCAAGGATCTTCACTTCAAGGGCTAGATAGCTCCACACCAAGCCATTGAGATAATGGGAGAGGGACAGCCAGGTTCCATAAGATCCTACCTCCTTTAAGTGGCTTTTTTCTTGATGTGGCCTTACCCTGTTACTGAAATCCTTTAACTTTTTTCTAGAGCTTTTAGAAAGACGCTTCTGCCAGTTGGTGTTGGTTGTGCAAAGTTTCTGTGAGGTGACGATGCCCTAAAGCATCTCATTCCACCATCTTGATCAGGGTGGGGCATATGGACATTTCTTAACCATCACTGTTTACCAGGAGCACAAAGCTCAGAAAAAGCCCACCATTGTCATCTAGGATCTAGGGAATTCTCTAGGGTAACTCTTAGTACTTCCATGCCGTATTAAGTTTCCAGTGCTGCTGTTACAAATTACCACAAACTTAGTGACTTCAGACAAATTTATTATCTTACAGTTCTGGAGGTCCACAGTTCAAAATGAGTATCTGGGGTAAGATCAAGATGTCAAGGGGGCCACATTCGTTTTTGAAGGCTCGAGGAAAAAATCATTCCCTTACCTTTTCCAGTATCTAGAGGCCAACTGCATTCCTTGGCTTATGGCCCCATTCCTCCATGTTCAGAACCAAAGTGTCCTTCTTATGTCAGACCAAGTCCTCCTTATGATGCCATCTCTCTAATTTTTTTCTCTTCATCTCTCTTCTACTCTTAAGGGTAACCCTTACATTGGGCCTGCCCAGATAATACAGGGTAACCTCCCTATTTTAAGGTAATCTGATTAGCAACCAAATTCCATCTGCAACCTTAATTCCCCCTTGCTATGTTACATAAAATAGTCACAGTTTCTGGAATATGGACATATTTGGTAGGCCTTTACTCTGCCAGTCATACTCAGGGTATCAAGTCTGTTGAGGATTGGAGTGGGTTTCATTCATTAAAAGGAAAAATATGTCTTTTTGTGGTGGACCTAACACTGTCTTGGGAATACCAGAGGGCATTTATCCTCATGGTTGGATGGTGGGTAGGGATGTGATAGAAAGTGTTTTTCCCTGCACGTTTGCTCTATCTGTAGTCACCTATGTCCAGTGCAACACTGCCTAACTGTTAGCCTTTCTCATATTAAATGTAGTTTAGCAGGAATGCCATCATTTATGCACTAACCAGCTTCATCTGGTGTTGGTTCTTATGGGGATAGTTCGTGAATGGAAGCCAGCATTGCTATGAAAGAGTGATCAATGAGAATGAGTACATTTATTTCAAAAATTTAAATGACCTCAGTGCATGTGTATTCATCTGACAACCTGCTGACATACTTAATGAGACCATTATACAACCTGTGGAGGTCACAGGCCTCAGGAATGGGGTTGTGCTAATACAAATAAAACCCTGGGAGAAGACAAGGTCCCAAGGCATGGAGTTGTTTATCAATGTTCATTTCCTTCATTATTGATAACCTGCTGTGAATATGACTGCACTGGGGTATGTGGGGAAGTATGCATATCTGGAAGAAAAGGGCAGTTATATGTATATTGAACAGTGTGGCCATTTAGATTGAATTAGTTTCTAAAATGTATAGCAGAGAAAGGGTATTCCAAGACTTAAATATCTTATTCATTCTGCAGAATACCTTGTTTTTGTGGTGTATAAGTTGCTATGGTATTGGTGAACAAACCAGAAATGAACTACATTTTATTCATTTTCTTAAGAATTTCAGTTGTAAATGAACTGTAAAACCTCTTAACATGGTCTTAATGTGAAAACAAGATGCAACCTTTATTTCTTCATCTTCGATTTGTTTCACTAGGATGCTATTTTGTGGGGTATGTGTGAGTGGTGTCACTTGCTTCCCTCCCTTTCATGTGTAATTATGTTATCTTTAGCATAAGTAACAGTCTCCCTGGATACAAGAGACCATTAATCAGCACATCCTCTCACTTAATCAAATGTAAGTGAGCACTCAAAAGATGCTCCGCCAGCTCCTTAGTGATCACACAGCTTGACTAGGGCTTTGGTGACTGTTCTGGATAGCCCATCACAATGAAGGGACAGAGTTTTAGATTCTGCTTTAGTGCCACTATGTGTTATCATTTAAGAATGAGGCATTTCATATGCTAGCCATTGCTAGGCCCATCTCCTCACTTGAGATGCCCCCTTCTCTATGTCTCTGAATTCTGTGCAGCTTTCCTAGCTCAGCTCAATTGTCATGTCTGTGCTTAAGCTTTCCCTAATCAATCCAGGCCACAGCAATCCCTCTTCCCTGGAATTTTATCCTTCTCAATATCTGTTGCTCTCTTTGGCACTATATGGTGTCATCAGTGATCTATTCATATATACATCATAGATTTAAAGGATTATTAGTTGACTGATTTGATCAGTTACAGTCTGGTCTTGGCTGATAGCACTGGGAATGAATTAAAAAAGAGAGATGATTGAGGGAGGAGTGCAGTTAAGAGTTGATACTATTATTTCAAGGTTGGTAGCCCCACTGACAAAAATAGATCAAATTTTAGTTTTCAACTAGGTTATCCACCTTTTGTCTGCTAGCACAAATGAAGTGTACATTAATCCTTGTTGAGGTTAATTAAATTCGCTTCAACTGGAACCTTTTCTCCATCTTTTTGACGTTTGTCCAAAGTCTCAGTTTAGTGCTCCATTCAATTCTTCCACATTTGTTATTGTCCGTCCTCAGCAGATGTTGAGAGGAATGGTTTCCATATAAGTCTGCCATCCCATGCCCTTATTCTCTGCATGTATCCCATATGGGCAAATTGTATTCACAACCCATCATCCCTCACTCATTTAGTTTGCACTGCAGTACTTCTCAATGCCCCAATTTCATTTCTCCCTTTTCCTACCCTTGTGTTCATTTCTGCCTGGGCTTAATTGGGGAGTTATGTCCTCATGAACACTGGAGTATCCCATCAATTCAGAACTTTTCCCTTTACCCATAGGAACACTCCCAAATGGCATCTTCCTAATGTGGAATTTCAAGCAGTAGCAGAGTGATGGCACTGTAAAGAAGGGGTTAGTAAACTTTTTCTTTAAAGGCCAGATAATAAATATTTTAGGCCTTGTGGGCCTTTTCACAATGACTCAACTCTGCCATTGTAGTGAGATGATGTGGTACCATTGTAGTCAGTCAATGTGGAAATGAATTAGCATGGTTGTGTTCCAGTAAAATTTTATCTACAAAAACAGGTGGCAGGCCACATTTAGCCTTCAAGTCATAGTTTTCTGACCCCTGCTCAACAGTCTGACTTTTTGGCTTTCCCAGTATCTCTCAAATCATAACACAAAAGCAATGGCCATTCCCACCATCTATCTATCACTCCTTCCAGAGTCTTGCATTTCAGTGCCAGTTTTTCTGATGTGCAGAAAAAGCAAGGGATATATTTCATTGACAACTTCGAAGTGTGAAGGTTTCAGTTGCTGGCTTGCAGACATAACTGCAGAGGTACTTTGGAGAGGCATCAGGGCTGATGACTGATAGAAGTAGATTTAGAAAAGAGAAATTAGAAGGAATGTCCATCAGGTGAAAGTACTTTATTGTTGGAAAACTGCTCATTTTATTCAGTAAGTTTTATGTCACAAAAGTTGCTTTAAAACCACTGAAACTAAAAACATACATGGTTGACAGTTTTACTAAGGAGCCTAGGGAACAGTATCCCAAAAGGTGGGCTTTTGTTGTTGTCCTTCATATGGTACAAATGAAAGTTTATTCCTAAGAAACCTTTGCTTATCCTGCAATAATTTAAGATTAAGGCACAAAATATAGTGTACTTTAATAAAACTGACTTTTTTGCTCACACTTTTCTTAAGGAACACTGTGTTTCTGGATTCAATAATACATGAAGGTTTAATCAGTAGCCTGGCTGTTTCTAGAAGAAAGGCAGGAAAATACACTTGGGTGTTGGATGAATTATTCCAGACCAGGAGTCAGGCTGTGCCTAGTATAGTGGTAATCTCAGATATGGAATTTTCTGAGGTCTGTTGGGGGAAATAACCTGCTTCCTCTAGGTTACAGAAACATAATTTGCTAAGGTTGCTTTTTTGAAATATTTTTACTGGGTGGAGTTGACATGGGGAGTAAAAGTAGAACCAGGTTATTAAAAGATGAGACTGGAGACTAAGGAGTGGTATTCTTGCCCAAGATCCCATGTAGGCCTGTATGAACTGCAAGCAACCCCATAAAACCATCTCATGGTCCCTATTGTTATCTATATAGAATATGAAGCATGGAAATAGGAGGTGCTTCCTTCATAATTCAGCCATTTTTTGTCAGAGGTTGCACCAGAAAGTGGAATGTTGTGATCTTCAATCCAGCATTTTTTATGTTGCTTTATACCAAAAAATAACACAAAATAATATTAAAACAAAAGATGCCACATTAAAACCTTTGGATTTCATTGGGATAGTATAGTTAGACTACCTCATACGCTCAACCTTTATATCAATCAGTTTGGGTCCAACCAAGAGATTTAAATTACACAGTGGTTTAAACAGGGGAGATCTAATATAAAGAATTATTAAACTATGATAAAAGAGTAACTACAGGATATAGAAAAAAATCTATACTGTATCCTAGGGCAGAGGGAGTATACCCAAAGAAGGATAAAGTTAGAAAGGGGGACCTGCTCCCAAGTGCTAGAATTTAGACCTTGTTGGAGAAGGCATGATTGCAGCCCACTGGATAGCAGAGAATTTTGCTGGTTTGCTTGGGCCAGATCTGGTCTGCTGTCACTGGGAAAGCAGGAATAAACCCTCTGAAACAGGGTAGGTACAGGCAGGGTGTGGGCAAGCTTCAGTATATGGATGCAAGGGTATGCAGAGGGAGTGAGGTCTCTGGTAGCAACATTTTCACTCATAGCAGGGTATAGGTAAGTCACAACCAATGGTCAGGTATGGGCATGCAGAGACTCAGTGTTGCCAGTACGGTAGGACGTCTGGCTTTTCTGTTAGGAGAGCTGGAAGCCAGAAGGACTGTGGGATACAAACCTGGGAAGGACAAAGTGAGAAAGGAAATCAAGGGTGATAGTGAAAGACAGCACCCTGGAGTGCATGATGTTTATGTTAAGATGCCAGCAGTAAAGTGATCACCAGGCCAGGCTATGGCTGTAAGGTCATCACAGACAAACATTCTGGGTCCATGACTGAGGTAAGGTAATACTGGATAGCCTTACCCATACTGTTGACCTACCTGCTATGTAGCAGCTGGAAATAGCAGGAGAATACCTTTCCCTTACAATGTATTTCCAGCACTCTCTACTGAGAAAGATCAACATTTTGCTTGCTATAAAGGAGAACCACCTAAAGGAATTGTCTGATGTTACAGAGCATTTTTGAACTGTGAATTTAGAACTGAGAGGAAATATATTGTCAACGCTTCTTTGGTTACGCAGCTTCTTTATGCACCCCTCTATACACATTTGAACTCCATTACAGCAATAAAACAGCTCCACATTTCTATCTAATAAGATACATCAATCTCTCCTAAAAGTGAAGTTCTCACTCTTCCCTAAAATAAGATGACTCAAGAGTCCCAACAGTCAGTCCATCCATCATGGGCTCTATTAATTATTCCTCAATTTTAGTGAAGGTTGCATTGACTATTCTCTACCTAAGGACTAAATTGTAATGATAACTGCCAATACTTTGTGCATAAAATAAAATGTAAGATGTAAAAAGCAGCATAGAAATCTATGCAAAACTGCTGTCTTTGTTTCTGTAATTAGTTTGAGGTTGTAGTTCTATTACCGATTACATATTTCCCTTACCCTCAGCCAACCCCTCAGATGGTTTGGGTTATCTACCTGGTAGAATGACCCAAACCTTCATTCTTGAAGGGCCCAAGCCCTCAGTTGCCCTACTCTTACTTGGCTGTCAAAGTTTCTCATTGACCTCTACTATTAGACATGTGCAATAGGTAGATTAATGCTCCCCATCCCCAAATATGTCACATCCTAGTATATGGAAGCTGTGAATGAATTATGTTACAAGATAAAAGGAAACTAAGGTTGAAGTTGGAATTAAGGTGGCTAATCATCTGACCCAATGATAGGGAGATAAATTATCCTGGATTATCCATATGGGCCCTATGGAAATAATGTCAAGTACCCTTAAGAGTGGAGGGAGGACTTCCGGAAAGATGACCAAATAGACTAGCTCAAGCTTAGCCCTTATCTATGAAAAAGTTAGAGAAGGGACAGGAGGGGAACTGAGGCAGGAGTTCAGGAGTGCGGCTGATCTGGGAGAGCCTTCTGCACCACATGTGGCAGCCCTGGTTGTGGAGGTGGGGGAATTGAGAGGCAGAAAGCTGGAGCCTGGCACGGAGGCACAGAGCCACGGAGCCCGCGGAGTGCAAGTCCAGGAGTGTGGGACTAGAAAGTAAGCCAGGCCTCATTCCTTAGGCATGCTACCCTTATCAGCACAGTCCCATGACTGGCAAGTCACCCCACAGCCCATGTACCTGAACCACATCACCCATCCCCATTCCCCATTCTTCAGGCACCCCCACCCCACCAGCCCCCAGTGCAGATACCTGCTCCCCACCCCCACCCTAAGTGTACCCCACTCAACCTCTGCTGCACCCTTCCTGAGCACTGTGTCCCCCTCCCTGTTTCCTGCAGGCTGTTGCCAGCACATAAAGACTGTGGGCACCAACCTCCACACCTATGCTACCACTGCCCCCCTGCCCATAGTGTCACACAGCCTCACTCCATCTAACCTGAGCTCTGTGCATCCATTAATGACACTCCCAAGTCCACACAGGCCCCAATCATGTCATTCAGCTCTGGGAACCACACTTTACAGCAGTCCTAGAACTGCGCATGTGCACAGCTCTCAGAAAGTGCTGACCTCCACAGCCGGGTCACATCTGCCCCCAATCCATGAAGGCATAATGCTGGCCTCCTGCCACAGCTGTACTCATGTGCACAAAGGGCTCCATGCCTTAGACCACAGCACACCACAGTTACGCTCCCCAGACTGGTGCACCCGCACAGCTACATCCTCACTGGTCACTGGACACCCACATTCACAAGCATCAGCATAACATCACCAACCTGCACCCATACCTGCCCTGAAACAAATCACCACACTGAGTCCCACCCCGTTCTCTGCTCCCTGCTGTACAACCATTCCACAAACACAAGGCCTTAGACTACTGAAAGAAATCAACTCCCAAAGTAAATCAATCAAGATATTTGCATGCCACAAAGACAGCAGAAGGTCACTAAGCATATCACAATGCAGACAGATATAGCCCTGCCTAATGACCAAATTAAAACATCAGAGGAGACACAGACATTGGAACAACTAATCAAAGATGTTCATACAACTCTACTTAATAAGTGGGATAGCAAATGACACAAAGAAGATCAAGAAGACGGTAGAAGAGCATAAAGAGGAATTTGAAAGAATAAATAGAAAAATAGTAGAAATCACAGAGATTAAAGATTCTGTCGACCAAATTAAAAACATACTAGGGGCAGACAACACCAGATTTGAAGAGAGAGAAGAAAGAATAAGTGATACAGAGGACAGGATAATTGACTTCAAAGACTCATAACAGCAAATGGCAAAAAAGATGGAAAAAATTAAGTTCGAACTCAGGGAAATGATAGACAAAACAAAGCACAAAAATGTAAGAATCATTGGTGTTCCAGGAGGACAAGAGAGGAATAAAGGGCTAGGAAGAAGAGTTGAGGATATAATGGGGGAAAACTTCCCAACCCTCATAAAGGACATAAATATACAAGTCAAAGAAGCCCAAAGAACTCCAAACAGAATAAATCCAAATAGGCATTCCCCAAGGCACATACTAATCAGTCTGTTAAATGTTGAAGAGAAGCAGAAAATCCTGAAAGTGGCAAGAGAAAAATAGTCTTATTTGAATTCCCTTGTATGTAGTAGATTGAGTTCAGACTACTCAACTAGCACCCTGGAGGCAAGAAGGCAGTATTATGATATATTCAAGGACTGGAAAGAGGAAGATTTCTAGCCATAACTCTGTACCAAGCCAAATTGTCCTTCAAAATTGAGGGAGAGATTAAAGTTACCACAGACAAAGTCCTGAAAGACTTTGTGAACAAGAGACTGGCCCTACAAGAAATACTAAAAGGAGTTCTACCAGCTGGAAAAAAAAGGACAGAAGAGGGAGGTCTGGAGGAAGGCACAGAACTGGAGTACCATTAAGGGAATGTAAAGAATACAAAGAGAATGAGGAAAAGAATATATAGATCTGACAAATAAACTAAAAAAGGTAAGATGGTGGAATCAAGAAATGCATTTTCAATAATAACTGAATTTTAGCAGACTAAACTTACCAATTAAAAGATACAGATTGGCAGAATGGATTAAGACACATACTACAGCTATATGCTGCTTACAAGAGACTCATCTTAGACACAAGGATACAAATAGATTGAAAGTGAAAGGATGGAAACAGATGGTCCAGGCAAGTTGTAACCAAAAGAAAGCAGGAGTAGCTAAACTAACATCAGATAAAATAGACTTTAAATGTAAAGACATCATAAGAGACAAAGAAGGACACAATATACTAATTAAAGGGTCAATTCACTAAGAAGATATAACAATCATAAATGTTTATCAAGGAGCTCCAAAGTACATGAGACAGACTGGCAAAACTGAAGGGAGTGATAGATGTTTCAACAGTAATAGTAGGAGACTTCAATACACTACTCTCCTCTATAGATAGAGCAACCAGACAGAAGATTAACAAGGAAAATAGAGAAGTTAAATAACTTGATAAATGAATTAGACCTAACAGACATATATAGGTCATTGCACCCCAAAGCGCAAGGATATACACTCTTGTCTCGTGCTCATGGAACATGCTCCAGGAAAGATCATAAGCTAGGGCACAAAACAGATCTTTATAAATTTAAAAATATTGAAATTATTCAAACCACTTTCTCTGATCACAATGGGCTGAAACTGGATCTTAATAACCACCAAAGAAAGAAAACATTCACAAAAATATGAAGATTAAATAACATTCATAAACAACCAGTGGGTCAAAGAAGAAATTGTTAGAGAAATCAGTTAGCTGGAAATGAATGAAAATGAGAATACAACTTACCAGAACTTATGAGATACAGCAAAGGCTATGCAGAGGGGGAAATTTATTGCCCTAAATGCCTATATTAAAAAATAAGAAAGAGTAAAAAAATTGAGGACTTAACAGCAAACCTGGAGGAACTTGAGAAAGAACAGCAAACTAACCCCAAAGCAAATAGGAGAAGAGAAATAACAATGATTAAAGCAGAGATAAATGAGTGGGGGAACAAAAGAAGAATAGAAAGAATCAATAAAACAAAAAGTGGGTTCTTTGAGAAAATCAATAAAATTGATGGGCCACTGGCAAGACTGACAAAGAAAAAAAGAAAGTGGATGCCAATAAACAAAATCAGAAATGAGAAGGGGTACGTTACCACAGACCCTGAAGAAATACAAGAAATCATAAGAGGATACCATGAACAACTATACACCAACAAAGTAGACAACTTAGATGAAATGGAAAAATTCTTGGAGACACACAAACAAGCTACACTGACTCAGGAAGAAATAGAAGATCTCAACAAATCTATCACAAGTAAAGAGATGCAATCAGTCATCAAAAATCTTCCTACAAAGAAAAGCCTACAAATAAAATACAGGGGTATTTTATTAAACATTTCATAAAGAACTAATGCCAATGCTGCTCACACTTTTCCAAAAAATTGAGGGAAAAAGGAACTCTACCTAACTCATTTTATGAAGCTAATATCATTTTAGTACCAAAACCTGGTAAAGATGCTATAAGAAAGAAAAACTACAGGCCAATCTCCAAAATGAACATGGATGCAAAAATTCTCAATAAACTATTAGCAAATCAAATCCAACAGCACATTAAAAGAATTATACACCATGACCAAGTGGGGGGTTACACCAGGAATGCAAGGATGGTTCAGCACAAGAAAATCAATTAATGTAATATAGCACATTAACAAATTGAAGGGGAAAAATCACATGATCATCTCACTTGATGCTGAATAAGCATTTGATAAAATTCAGCAACCTTTTCTGATAAAAACACTCCAAAAAACGGGAATCAAAGGTAACTACCTCAATATGATGAAGGTAATATATGAAAAACTGATAGCCAGCATTGTACTCAATGGAAAGATACTGAGAGCTTTCCCCCTAAGATCAGGAACAAGCCAAAGATGCCCACTGTCACCACTATTATTCAACATTGTGCTAGAAGTTCTAGCTAGAGCAATCAGGCAGGACAAAGAAATAAAAGGTATCCAAACTGAAAAGGAAGAAGTAAAACACTCATTATCTGCAGATGATATGATACTATATTTGGAAGATCCTGAGAAATCCACAGCAAAGTGTCTTGAGCTAATAAACAAATTCAGCAAGGTGGTGGGATATAAAATTAATAAATTAAAATCAGTAACATCTCTACACACGAGCAATGACCTAGCTGAGGAGTCAGTAAAGGAAAAAATTCCATTCAAAATAGCAAGTAAAAGAATCAAATACTTAGGAATGAACTCAACTAGGGACATAAAAGACTTGTACACAGAAAACTACATAAGATTGCTAAAAGAAATCAAGGAATATCTAAATAGGCGGAAAGACATTCCCTACTCATGGATAGGAAGGTTAAATATAGTTAAGATGTCAATTCTCCCTGATTGTCACTGTCACTGATTCACTGTCACTGTCACTGATTCACTGTGTTGAATCAGTGACAGTGACAATCAAATTCCAACAACCTACTTTGAAGATTTGGAAAAGCTAACTACCAAATTCATCTGGAGGGGAAAGAGACCCCAAATGGCTAAAAGTGTCCTGAAAATGAAGAACGAAGTGGGAGGATTAACATCCCCTGACTTTAAAACCTATTATAAAGTCGCAATGATCAAAATAGCATGGTACTTGCACAAAGACAGAAGCATTGACCAATGGAATCGAATCAAGAGTGCAGAAATAGACCACCAAATCTATGGTCAACTGATTTTTGACAAGGCCCCAAAATCCTCTGAAATGGAACAAAGTAGTCTTTTCAATAATTGGGCATGGAAGAACTGGATATCTATAGCCAAGAGAATTAAAGAGGACCCCTATCTTACACCCTACACAAAAATTAAATCAAAGTAGATCAAACACCTAAATATAAGAACTAGCACCATAAAGCTTCCAGAAGAAAATGTAGGGAAACATCTTCAAGACCTAATAATAAGAGATAGCTTCCTAAACTTTACACCTAAAACACAAGCAACAAAAGAAAAAATAGGAAAATAGGAAGTCCTCAAAATCAAATGCCTCTGCACCTCAAAAGGCTTTGTCAAAAAGATGAAGAGGCAGCCAACTCAGTAGGAGAAAATATTTGGAAATCACATCAGACGAAGGCTTGATTTCCTGTATATACATAGAAATCATACAACTCAACAACAAAATAACAAACAACCTAATTATTAAATGGGCTAAAGATATGAATAGGCATCTCTCTGAAGAGGAAATACAGATGGCTCAAAAGCACATGAAGAGATGCTCATTTTCATTGTCTATAAGGGAAATGCAGATCAAGACTACAATGAGGTACCACCTCACACCAATAAGAATGGCTGCTATTAAACAAACAGGAAACTACAAATGTTGGAGAGGATGTGGAGAAACTGGGACACTTATGCACTGCTGGTGGGAATATACAACGGTGCAGCCACTATGGAAGACTGTTTCGTGGTTCCTTAGAAAACTAAATATCGAGTTGCCCTATGACCCAACAATAGCCCTACTTGGTATATACCCAGAAGAGCTGAAAACAATGACACAGACATTTGCATACTGGTGTTCATAGCAGTATTATTCACAATTGCCAAAAGATGGAAACAAACCAAAAGTCCATCAACAGACAAGTGGATCAACAAAATGTGGTATATACATACAATGGAATACTATGCATCAGTAAGACAAAATGATGTCCTGAGGCACATGACATGATGGATGGGCCTTGAGGACATAATGCTGAGCAAAATTAGCCAGACACAAAAGGATAGATATTGTATGATACCTCTTTTATAATCCGCATAATAGTATAATCAGAGGCTTATAATACAGAATATAGGGGACTTAGAGATACATAGAAACTAGAAATGGGTGAACCGTTAGCTAATGAGGTTGAACTCCAGTGTAACGGAATAGATAGGAGTGAAAGTGATTCTCAAGTGGGTCTAAAAGTAATATTACCATATCGAAGATGAACAAGATTGAAAGGTGTTGCATAGACCTATGTGTCCCACTGATTCACACTACAAATGTGAATGCATTCTTGTAAGAATTACTTCAAAGATACGATTCTTGACCAAAAAGTGTTTAAGTCCAGGGTACAGGAGGAAAACTGCTATTGCATGCTATGAGCTATGTTCAAAAGGAAACCATCAGCACTGCCACAGCAACAGCTGAGGTAAATAATGGGGGGAGGGACAAGAGTTAAGAGGAGGTTTAGATTTCCTATTCGGAGAGGTGTGTTTATTGGTTTTCTGTCTCTTGGGAACAATGAAATGATCTAAAATTGAGAATGTTGATGGACTGTGGACTTTGGGCCTTCTACTTGATGCCTGATGAATGCAGGTGGCTGAAGGATGCACTGATGGAGAAGTAGATTGGCGAACGATGGTGCATGCTTATGAACGAAGGTTGCGCTGCTTCAAAAAGGAACAAAGTTGTGAGGCATGCAAAGATGTGAATGAACATGTGGGGCATTTGGTGAGACAAAATAAGTCAGAAACAAAAGAATAACAATGGCATGGTCACCTTTAGAGGAGGCTGATAAGAAAATGGGGGCCTAGATAGCAAGTCTTTACAGCAGACACATTAAGTCCAGAGTGGTCAATATTTTTGGATTTTGAGATGCTGTTTTATATATACAACCTGATATTTAGAGATAAAAATGAAGCCAAACAGGTTGGGGTTAAAGTAATTCAGAACATAGGGTGTAAGGAAGACAGTGTGTATAATTTAGAACACATACACCACACATACACTTTAAGACCAATGGAAGAAAGGTTTATTTGATCTGGAACTGAAATTTTCTATAGTGCATAATCCAATTCAACCTATCTGTATAGCTCATTTGAACAACTGAAACACAGGGAGTGTAGCAAACAGGCCCCCCTTTCTCTCCCTTAATTGGGCTGCCCTTCTGTAGAAATCCCCAAACCCTGTCTCCTGACTATCAGGAATGGGTAAAACTGCAGGCAATTGAGACACCTGGGATGGGGACCCTCCCCTAACAGCTCATCTGCTTCTGTAATTCGCTTCATGCCTTAAACTGACCAATTATCTTTCCTTTAATATTGCTATTTACCATATTAGGCTTGCCCTATCTGTAGCATGTAATAGTCTCTATAAAAAACCAATGTTGCCTTTTGTTCGGGGCTCAGACTTTCGAGGTGACTCGGCTGAGCCCCATGTGCACGAGCTAATAAATCACTTGCTTCCTGAAACTGCGGACCCTTAGTCTCAGCCTGCTCTAATTTCGAGGAATGTTCCTGGAGGCTTGTGGCCTCGAGCCTGGTTTTCGCGCTACAGGAGCACAGACTAAGAAAGAGGTCCTTTAATCTTGAATAGATTATTGTAATACCTGGAAGCATCCTAGAGTACATTAAGCAGATAATCAAGAAGTATTGGCAAAGTCCTCTGAGCGAGGGGAGAAAGAATATGCAATTATTAAACCTTTCCACCAGGGAATCCCCTGATACTGTGTCAAACTTTAGGGACACCCAAATCAATAGGCCATGCCCTCGATCATGAGGCTTACTCTTGTGAAGCTTATGCAGGTAGCGGAGAAGCTTAGACTATCTATACGTAGGCCTAAGAGTTACTTCTGAAGGACCTATGTGGTTGCTCAGATGTGGCCTCAGGCTCTCTAAGCCCAACTCTGCAAGTGAAATCATTGCCCTCCCCCCATGTGGGACATGACATCCAGGTAAAAGTTTCCCTGGCGACGTCGGAGATGAACCCCAGGAATGAATCCAGACCTGGCACTGTGGAATCAACAATTCCATCCTGACCAAAAGGGAGAAAGAATTGTAGTTAATAAAGGATCAGTGGTAGAGAGAGTTCAAATAGATTCAAGAGGCTATTCTGGAGGTTACTTTTATGCAAGCTTAAGGTAGACCTTGCTACCTATCATAACCTGCCAACCCCCAACCAGGACCATTCTAACCAATCCCAAAGAATACCTAGGGCAATATATAGGATTTCACAAGGGTTCTATGCACTAGAGTAACTTTCCAGAAACCTACAACCTCCAGATGGGTCCCTGGTCCAGATAAGTCCTGAAACCTAGCCCAGCCTCTCCAAAACATCAGATACTTCCATTCCCCTACCCCATATTAGTGACAGACCCTTCCAGTGTCAAAAATCGAGAATTTCCATAGCCCAAACAACCCCAGTAAGAGGTATGGAAAGATCAAAGGTGATGGTGGAGTTATACAAAGAAGATAGGATTTAACAAATGAATATGAATGCTGAATCATTAAATTGATATCTCTTTTAGTCTCTAGTATTTTAGAGCTGCTAGAAGTAAAAACCTAAAATTGTGAAATTGTAACCCATGTCAAAGTCTGAAATATGTTCTACAACTAATTTTGGTGTTGTGCTTTGAAATTTATACCTTTTTTGCATATATGTCATTGTTCACTAAAAAAGAAGGAAAAAAGTTGATTGTGATGATAAAAAAAAATATTTAAGCCTTCTAGCCACCTATATTCTGGAGCAGTTAGAAGCAAAAATCTGAGATGATTGTATGGTAGCCCATGACAAACTCTGGGATGTGTCCTGTAACCACTTGTTGAAGAGTGCTTTGAAAACTATTGCTTTTTTATATCTTTGCTTTGTATATATGTTATACTATACAATAAAAAAAGGCTAAAAAAAAAGTGGAGAGGAACTCCACCCTGATCAACATGGGGAGTGAGACTCTTCAGGGCTCCATCTGCCCTACGAAAGCTTTGAAAAACCAACCAGAACTGGCAGAATCATCTTTCTAAATGCTACAGAAAACAGAAAAAGTATTGCAGTAACAAGGTGAGCAACAAATCAAGAAAAAGGCCACTTAAAAGTGCTTCAATCTTGTAGCACCCTGGCTGGCCCCTTCCCCATCCGGTTAACTGTCTAGGCATGGAGCCACCCTGGGCTCCTAGTATGGATCTCTGGTCCTGGTTCCTGAGGGAGCAGAGTAATCCTTGTGCATATACTGGAAATATGGACGTCTGGCCCAGTCTGTCTGGGATGGCCTGAGGGGCTCAAAGAAACTGCCCTTTGTGTAGAAGGTGGATCATTGCCTGGGGCAAGAGATTGCTGGCTACTGGACATAGAGTATAGTGCCGGAGACCAAGAAGATACTGTTTTCCAAGGGAAGAAGGGACATTCAGAACCATGTAAATGCAAGAATTCTTAGAGTTACAGGTCATGACAACTTCGGCATGCATGAAAAGGATTAGGAAGACCTCTATGCTTTGGCTTGAAGCTAGTCTCCAAACTTATTGTATGAATAAGGCTTGAAGGAATGCTCACACAAGTAAATCTTCGAAGACTGGGAAAGGTGCTTTCTCTTTCTCCTCCTCCCCCTCCCCTCCCCCCTTCCCATTTTTAGCTCCTGGTGTTTAAGGAATGCTCTGTCATAATGATAGCTGGATAGAAGCTTACAGAGTCTAAATTCTAGGGATAACATACTAAAATATCAAAAAGTCCAGGTTTCAACAAATGATTATGAAACATACAAAGAAACAGAAAGTGGATGCCTAGGCAAAGGAGAAGATTAAATCATTATAAACCATCAATGAGGAGGATCACACATGGGACATACTAGACAAAGACTTAAAAATGGACCTAATGGGCAGGCAGTGGTGGCTCAGTGGCAGAGTTCTCGCCTGCCATGCCAGGGACCTGGGTTCGTTTCTTAGTGCCTGCCCATGTGAAAAAAAAAATGGACCTAATTATGCTCAGTGAGCTAAAAGAAAACATGGACAAAGAACTAGAAGATATCAGGAAAACAACAGATGAACACAAAAAGATTACCAATAGAGAAATGAAAGTTATGGAAAGGAAACAAACAGTGCTGAAGACCATACAGATATTTAAAATTCCCTAAAAGTGTTCAACAGCACATTGGAGGTGGTAAAAGAATGAATCAATGAAATTGAAGGTAAGATCATTGGAATCATCCAATCTAAAGAGCAGAAAGAGGAGAGTATGAAGAAAAGATAACAGAGCCTGAGGAACCTGTAGGACACCGTCAAAAGTTACCAATATACACATTGTGGGAATCACAGAAGGAGAAGAAAGAAAGGTATGGAGAGCATATTTGAAGAAATAATGGCTAAAAACCTCCAAAAATTATTGAAAAACACGAATATACACATGCAAGATACACAACAAACTCCAAACAGGATAAATCCAGATAGTCCCATACCTTTCCATGTTACAGTCAAACTGTTGAATGCCAAAGATAGAGAATTCTGAAAGCTGCAGGAGAGAAACAATGTATCACATACAAGGGCGCCTCAGTAAGATTAAGTGTCAATTTCTCATCAGAAAACAAAGAGGCAAGAAGGCAGTAGGAAGACATATTTAAAATGATGAAAGAAAATAAAAAGCCAACCACGAATTCTGTATCCAGAAAAAGTCTTTCAAAATCGAGGGAGGAACTCTGCATGTAAAATCATTACCCTCCCCAGTATGGGGAACATGACGTCCAGGGATGTGAATCTCCCTAGCAAGGTGGGACACGACTCCCAGGGGTGTGCCTGGCCCTAACACCATGGGAACAACAACACCTTCCTGACCAAAAGGGGGAAAAGAAATGTAACAAAATAAGGTGCCAATGGATAAGAGTTCAAATAGAGTTGAGCATTTATTCTGGAGGCTACCGTTACACAAGCTTCAGCTAGATATTGTTAATTGTCACAGTTTGCCACACTCCAACCAAAAAGCATTCCTTTTAACACAAGAGAACACCTAGGGCTCTATGGTAAGTTCTGAAATCCAGAGGTACCAGTCTCTCCAAGAACATCAACCAGTTTCATCCCCCTATCCCATACTGTCAACACACCTTTTCAACATGACTACCTGATCATTATATTGATATTTCTTTATGTTTCCAGCATCTGAGAGCAGCTAGAAGGAAAAATCTGAAATTGTGGAACTGTAACCCATACCAAACTTTGAAATCTGTTCTATAACTACTTGTTAAAATGTACTTTGAAATTTATTGCTTTTTCTGTATATATGAGGTATTTCACAATAAAAGATGCTTTTAAAAAACTGAGGGAGGGATGAGGATATACCCACTTAAACAAAAGCTTCATCACCACTAGACCAGCCCTACAAGTAATCCTAATGAGAGTTCTGCAGGTTGAAAGAAAAGGACACTGACAATTTAATCCACATGAAGAAATAAAGATCTCTGGTAAATATAATGACACGGGTAAATTTAAATACCAGTACTATTGTGTTTTTGGTTTGTAACTCCATTTTTTGCTTCCTACATGATCGAAAAGGCAAATGTATAAAATGTAATGATAAATCAGTGGTATGGAAATCATAATGTATATATATATATGTAATTTGTGACCAGAAGTACATAAAGGAGGGGGGATAGAGGGGTATAAGAACACAATCTATGTATGCTATTCTGTTTGTTAAGTTGATATTAAAGCAAAGGAGATTGTTACAGATGTAGGATGCTGAATTTAAGCCCATGGTGACCACAAAGAAAATATCATAGAATATGTAAACTCATAGAGACAAAGTTACCAAGGGTTGGACGAAAAGGGCAATGGGGGAGTTAAATCAAAACAAGTGTAGGGTTTCTGTTTAGGGTGAAGGGAAAGTTCTAGTAATGGATGGTGGTGGGAGTCCAACAGTCATGTGAATGTAATTAATCCCACTGAATAGTATGCTTGGGAGATGTTGGGATGAGAAGATTTCTGTTACATGTATGTTTCTACAGTTTAAAAAAAAGAAAGAGCAACTAAAGAGATAAGACAATTAAATACAAAGCATGATTCTGAATAGGATCAAAGAATGGGGAAAAAATGCCCTAAAAGGCATTATTAGGACATAAGACAACTACATATAGAATACGAGCTTTATATCAGCATTAAATTTCTTCAACTTGATAACTGCACTTAAGATGATTACATAAGCGAATAACCATGTTCATAGGAAATGTGCATGAATATATTTTTGTGTTCCAGGAGTACGATATGTGCAAACTCTTATATGTCCAGGAAATAGATAGATAGATAGATAGATAGATAGAATGATATGACAAATGTTAAAATTGTTGGATATGGATACTGGGGGTGGGTAATGGTATGTTGGAGTTCTCTGTATGAAGTTATGTTATTTTTGCAACTGTCATGTAAGTTTGAAATTATTTCAAATAAAGAGTTCAAAAAAAAAAGATTCTCCTATGCTTTTGTGTTCTAGGATATGGGTTATGCAAAGAATTACTCTTCCCCATATGACTTAGATAAGACTTGAGGGTGATGACTCCCATGGCTACCTATAACAAAGGGTAACACAGACCTTTTAAATTCCCATCCTTTGTGTCACAGACTGAACTCAAATGTTTGTTGTCACTGACCAGTCCGACCAAAATACCCACTAATTCAATGGTTTAGTTTGCCAAGGCTACCATAATCAGTAGCACACACTGGTTGGCTTAAACAACAGGAATGAATTATTTCACAGTTTTGAAGGCCAAAAAGTTATTGTCAGGCCATGTTTCCTCTGAAGTTTGTGGCATTCTGGTAGTAGCTTGCCGATAATTGATTCCTGCCTCTGTCTCCTTTGGTCTCCTCCTGTGGCTTCTACTTACATGTTCAGTTTTCCTTTGCTTATAAGGACTCCAGTCACATTGGATTTAGGCCCACCCTGATTCTACTTGGCTTCATCTTAATAGATGATTCCATTTACAAATAAGTTTTCACCCACAGAACCAGGAGTTAAACATGTCTTGTGGGAATATGATTGAATCCCCAACACTTGATGTGACCAAACTTTAGTCAGGCTTCTTCACTGCCCCCAAGCCCCTGAACTCTGACTCATCCTGTGCCTGAGCAAGCATTAGGATACAGAATAGCTCCTCCTTAACAACTCCTCCTGAAAATTGACTGCCCATAATGAAAGACATTTCTTGATCAACTGTCCAATTATGCCATATGCTCGTTTCACTCCTTCACATCTGCTTCTTTCTACCCTTGTTTACTCTACCTTTCCAACTCATCTTTTAGATGCTTCCAGATCTTATGGCTGAAGAACTGTCTCTATTTCAATAGTCCCTTCAAATAAAGCCTTTCCTTACCAAATTCCAAAACACAAACATAGTCATCCTTGCTTCCATTGTATAGCAACAAACTGATTTCTCCTCGATAATAAGGATTGATCAATCTAGTAAGTAGACTAGCTCCTCTTTATTCCTCTTTGTTCAGTGGTATAAGGAGACCAGAATGTCCACATAATAGTCTTTCTCAACGTCCAATTCAGTGGAGCCATTGCTATGGCCCCTAACAGAAGCATTCCTCTTCTGGGGATTAGATCTTCAAAATCAGCCAATTTCATAGTTCATGGGATGGGAAGCAAAAATTTAGCACTGGATTATTAGGTGATTAAGACGTACTATTTCCACTTTTTGATTCCCAGACCCAAGTATTCTGGGTATAGGGGATAGGACAAAATAAAATGGCCTGTGACTTAGAGCATAAACTGCATCCTGTAAAACAAAATCTCATCCTCTCAGGATGTTTTTCTCCCAATTGGCACTGTAAATGAGGCTTCACTAAGCCATTCCACCTTTCAAGAAAGCCAGCTGCATCTGTTTAATGGGGTATGTCATAAGACCAGTTTTTTCCATGAATATGAGTCCATTGCTGCACATTGCCTTTGTTGTGAAATGATATCCCTGATGAGATGCAAGACTATGTGAAATGCCAAGATGGTGAATACAGTATCCTGTGTTACATGATGGTGGTATTGGCAGAAGGATTATAGGCAGGGAAGATAAACTCACATCCATGATATATGTCTACTTTGGTGAGGACAAATATTTACCCACTCCATGGTGGAAGAGGTCTAATGTAATCAGTATGCCTCCTGGTAGCTAGCTGGTCCTCCCAGGGAGTGTTGCTATATCTGGGACTCTGTTTCTGCCATCCATAGGTTAGACACTCAGCAATAGTCACTAGTCACAGCCAAGTCAGTCTTCATGAGGGGGAAGTCCATGCTGTGTTCATGCACAGCCTCCATCCATGCCACCATGACCACTTTTCTCATGGACCCATTGAGCAAGTACTCAGGTAATCGGAGAAAAAAGCTGATTGACATCCATAAAGTGCATTATTTTGTTCACTTGTCCTCACAATCTGTGCTCCTTCTGAGCTATCTATCCACATACCTCATCCCCAAGCTTCCTCACATCCACACCACTGACCCACTGTGCAATATCCCTCCAGCACCATCTACTGGTAATACTCTTCATTGGCTCCTTGTAGAGGAAAAATGCTTAAAGGAATTCCATTCATTATTGTAGAGCAAGTATTAATGGACAAATTTGGAGTTAAGCAGAGTACATTGATTACTAGTATAGCCCCCATTTTCGATACCATCAGGACTCTGCCTATTTGGATTAGAATCCTGTGTGACTGTTGAGCTACCAAATTTCTGAACCTAAGTTTTCCAACCCTTGGAAAATAACTGTAAAGAGCGTATTCCCCAACCCTCAATCTATCTGTAATGTGAAGAGCTTCATATTTGTATGTTTTCAGCACCATATTCCCCAAATACTTGAAAGTGAATAGGTCTCCAGAATCTTACTTAAAATCTTTGGTCACTCCTTCTCCCCATAGAACACTTGCTTCATTTAGAAATTTAAAAACAAGTTACAAATCTGTTTTGGTTTGCTAATGCTGCCAGAATGCAATACACCAGAAATGGACTGGCTTTTACAAAGGGGATTCATTTAGTTACAAACGTACAGTTTCTAGGTGTCTTTCATCTGGGTTCCTCTGTCACATGGGAAGGGACACTTGGATGTCTGCTGGCCTTCCCTCGTGGTTTCAGGGTTCAAACGGCTTTCCTCTGACCCATTCCTTTCTGCATCACTTCTGGGTCTGAGCGCTTTCGCTTCTGACTCCTCCTTTTAAGCCTCACTCATTGTGGCAGGTACGCCCCTTAGCCGACTACAAATGTAATCAGCCATAGATGAATTTCACATGCTGTTGATTTACGTCCACAACAACACAGCAACTGGGCACCATCACCTGGCCAAGCTGACACCTGACTCTAACTATCACAACATTCATTCTACAGTTATGGATGCTCCTAAAAGGTGATTAGGATAGCTTTTAAAGATTTTGCTAAAGAAAGAAAGTTGTTGGGAATTTTTAAACTAACAAGTCCCCCCACCCCTCTTCTTTCCTTCCCTGCTTTTTAGGTACAGAGAATGTTCACTGATTTGCATTAAGAAAGAATAGCTGATGGTAATGAAAATACCAGCAACTGGCCTGATGCAATAATTTCTTTCTATATCTGAGATTTAGATATATATCAGGGCCCTGGACATCACGGGAACCAGCAGTTTCTGAGACGGCTGAGGCCATCAGTAGGTCCTTGGATGGGAAGTGGGTATCCTGTACATGGTTGTTGTCTTTTATAAAGGTCTACTGAGAGGGTATAGAGCAGTAGTAAAATGTCCATGGGATTGTCCCCAGTTCCCAAAAACCACTGTGTGGTCCTGAGGCAGATAGTTTTCTACTCTGTTCAAAATGGAAGCCCATTGTTTTTCAGCATCTCTTTGTGCAGCAGCCTGGTTAATGGGTATCACTGCATATTAGCCTTTGTTTTCTTTGGATTCATTCCTCCTACCTGATAGTCCACCTTTATGTCAGCTCTCAGCTTATTCAGTCTCCAAAGTCTCTCCATATATCAGTGCCCGCCTTTCAGTAGCACCTCCAAGACTGACCTTCCCCAAAGTATTACATTATCCAATTACCTCTTTTTATCTCTTGTTTCTTTCTCCCTCCTCTTAACTTCCTGTACATGGCATTGAAACTTTCCTTTCTCAGTAGGCCAGTCCTTGCCAAGTGTTAGGATATTAGCAATTGCATTGTCAAGATGAATCCTCACCTAGTTCCCTTCTCACTGGGCTTATGGTGGAGAGACTGGGAGTTGGGTTCTGAAATCACCCCTGAGATATGTAGGGATAAGGCATATTTCATTTAGTCATATGGGCCACTTGGTTTTTGCTCTAATGTCTATAATGTTTTAAATAGTCATCCTGAGGGAGAAGTTGGAGTTCAGCAGAGAGTACTGCTGAAATGGAAAATTTGTTAAGCAGAGACTATCCTTTAGCAATAATTATTACCATTATTGAAAATGATTATCTTCTCTATAGGATTTTTAGTTTCCTCTTTTAGAAGCATCTAATTTTCTTTTTGCCCTTTTCACTTTATAAGCAATTGTCTTTAAGTGTAAATGGAAAACTAAGAAGTATAAAGAATAAATGTGAAAATTGATGATACCTTTCGTATGTTGTTCCTATGTTTTGTTTTGTTTTGGATGGAGTTGTGATTTCCATAAAGGAGGAAAATAAGCCATGATATTCATTTAAATTATCCAACATCATATTAACCATTTTTATTGACAAGTCAGAGTCCAATAGCCACTGAGAGAAACCTACCCAGTGTCAGTGACTCTGCATAAAACCAACTGGGGTTGCAGTGAGAAGAGTCATCAAAGATTTCCATTCTCATTAGGGGTTAGTTCTGAAGCTGACTTACCTTGAACAAGCTATTTAATTTCTGAGCCTCAGCTTCTGAATCTGTAAGTAAATAATTTAAAAAAACTAATTTATTCATCAGTTCATGATTGTGGGAATTAGATAAAACAAACTGTGAAAATGCCTTGTAAACTCTTACGTGTTAAACAAGTGTTAAACAGGGGGCATCTTTACTTTAGGATCACATGACGATTACAAAACCAAACTTAAGAGTCAGGTTGAATACCTAAATAGCATAAAACATTCCTTCTCAAGATGTTAATATCTAAGAACTCTAAAGCTCTTGGTCTCTAAGAAAACTTAGGATTCAAAATTAACTTTTGACAGTTTGCAAAGTAATTACCAACTCTAAAATAAGCCTATGTTCTTCCCATTTCCCTCCTCTTTCCCATCCCTCTTCCTTGTGACACACCCACCCTCTCTTCCAATAACATTTCTACAGGAGATTATAGGCAGTTTCTGAGGAAATTGCTTGAGCCTGACGCTGTGAGATGTCTGGATGGGACATATCCAGTTGTATACTGGCCAGTTGTACAGGTGCAAAATAATTGTGCATCTGCCTTCCAAACTCCACATGTAATGACACCTGATTGTAGCTTGAAATTGGCCATGTGGGGAGTATTTACTCCATGGAAATTAGAAAACACTACCAATCAAGTTTTTCTTTTCATTTTTTCAGAGAGCTAGATAATAACCATTTACCAACAGAAATATCTCCTTAAGGTTCTCCTCTTCTGAGAGAGACAGTGACTAATCCTGAACCAGGTGAGAGGGTATTTGACTTTGAAAACCAAAAGCCCAACTGAACAGTGATGTTAACAAATCTGTCTCATCACAGGTATTGCTGGGGGTAATCTTGCTTGTACTGTGGTGGATCAACTATGCCATGAAGAACCATGTTTCTGCAGTTGTTCAGTTCCTCCTTCCTTAAGAGGTTGTCCTGGTGTTTCTTCCTTTTACTCCAGGTATTGTATACCAAGAGAACACATTTTGCACAAAATTGGATTACATGGCAATCGATAGCTGCAAGGCATCCTGGAAAATTGTGTGTTTTGCTTTCCAGCCTCTGTAGTAAAGAAAAGCAAGAGACAAGATTGATGGAATTGGATATAGGGGGAGCCTTATATCCCCAAATTCCTTCTTGGTTATTTGTCTCCTGATCTCATTAATATTCAGAGTTAGTACAAAGAATAAGTTGATGCATGAAGTGGGAAGATGTGTTTATTTTGTTTCTTCTAGAAACAATGGTGGCCCCAAATTGATTCAATGGATGATACCTTCATTTCCAATAATGCCACAGTCCTGGCTCCATTGTATATTATTAGTTGCACATGCAGATTTTGCTTCAGGTTTGTGACTGTGTGTGAGTTTTCTGGATTTGTCTGTGCTCATATAGATGTGCCATTGATTTTATGACTCTCTGTGGGTTCCCTGATCTGAGGTCTCATCTCACAAATCAAATGCCCTTAGATCCTGGCATCTGCAATCTTAACAAGATGGTGATCAGTCTGGGACTGGGCCACATCTTCAGAGCATCTGGCCTCTTCTCTCTGATCCTACCTTCCAATATATAGTATGCTGTATTAGGTTTGGTTTTCTGTTCTTCAAAGAAAATTGAGCTTGGTGAGGCACTTATTTTTCATTATGACCTGCATTTGAAAGTGCTGTCCAAGGCACATCACAATTTGTAAACTTATCATGGAAATGTTCAAACACATGAAAGTTGCAAAATAATATAAAGAAACTTTGTGTGCCCATCATCTATAAATGCATTATCAGTTGTGTTTGATCTCTGCCATCTTCTGCTTCCAACCACCATGGTATTATTTTGAAGCAAATTCCAGATATTACATTTCACTTGAACTATGAGAATATGTACGAAAGCTTGTTTTTGAAAAGGAAAAACAAGAACTTTTACAGATGTAGTCATTAAATATGCAATTTATAATCAGTAGCTTCTTAGGGCAGAGATGCCTACCCTCTCTATGGGTGTAGGATGGCTGAAAGTGCAGAGAAAAGACTAATGACAGATTCTGTCTGTAATGATGGTATATAGAAGGCCAGAACCTTTCTTTAGGTCAAACATGTTTGTCATCTCATCTTGATTATAAATTCCTTAAGGAAAGAAGATTATCTTGTTCACATAGCAACTTAAGATTTGCAAGAAACTTTGGTTATTTTTTTTAGAAAATTCAGGTGTTAAACATTCATCGTTTATTGAGCTTTTCTCTGGTATCAACCTTGTGTACATAGCTTAGTCTTAATTATATACTAGGGTTGCAAGATGGTGTTAGTTTCTGGCTTCATTACTGGAAAATAAATTGCAAGTTCGGAGCCTTTATTTATAATTCTAACTCTGCATTCTGTCTCTTTATTAGACTATCCTAGGCCCTAGTATCTGGTAATAAGTTTCCTTCTTTATGATGAAAAAAAATCAATACATTGTTAGTGATGTTTTTCTAGATGAAATGAAAGGGTTGAATCAGCTTTTACATTATTACGAAGTCTATTTCTGAACAGTAAATGGGGGTCATAAGACCCCAAGAATTGGGTATCTTTTGAAAATTTAATGATCTGGTTTCATATGAGATGAAACAGCTCCAGTCAAAGGTACTTTGTTCTCTATGGCCCAATCTATAACTGGAGGTTCTACTGATGATGTCTAACATTTGCTTCCCTTTCAGGCAGCTTTTGATAAAGTAGGATAATGGTAAAATAAAGTATCTTATGGTGTTGAGCATTAGGATCATACTTCATATTTTACCAAGTGCTTTTTCATTATTTATCCTTTACAACCTACCTATGAGATCTCCTGGCTGTCTTATCTCTAGTATTGTAGCTGAAATATGACTAACCTATGGTCATAAATGCTTCAGGAAGTAGAAATGAATATAGGCACCTGCTGACATACAAACACCCACCATTCAAAATGATAAGCTCTTGGAAGTATGGTGTACAGCTCCCCTAGAGATTGACAAATAATTCCACTTCCCTCTGGGTATAGTGTTCTCTGGAACTTCAAATGTGGAAGACAAGAAAGAGAGCAATTAGGCAGGACAGGTGATTATACTCTTTCATTGGTCAAAACAGAATTCATATTTGCATAAACACATTACCATACGTAGGGCATGTGCACTCAATTTCACAAGTGCCCATGGAATCCATGATGCAGTTCTGCTTGTAATTCATTTAGGGCCTGCCATAGCTTTTTGTTTGTTCGTTTTGTTTTGTTTTGTTTTGTTTTGTTTATTGACATATAATATATATTCACGGACAATGCAATTATCCAAAGTGTACAATCAATGGCTCACAACACCATCACACAGCCATGCACCCACCATCACAAACAACTTTTTTTTTCTCTTTTGGAAAATATAACATATATACAGAAAAGCAATAAATTTCAAACACCCCGCAACAATTAGTTGTAGAACAGATTTGTTTGTTACGGGTTACAATTCCACAATTTTAGGTTGTTACTCCTAGATGCTCCAAGACACTGGAGACTAAAAGAAACATCAATATAAGGATTCAGCAATCATACTCATTTGTTAAACCCTGTCTTCTCTATTTAACTCCACCATCACCTTTGATCTTTCTCCCACTCTTTAGGGGTATTTGAGTTATGCTCATTCTAGCTTTTTCATGTTGGAAGGGGCTGTCAATAATATGGGATGGGGGATGGAACTAGTTGATGTTCTGTAAAGTCTGACCCCTCTAGGTTTCAGGACTTATCTGTTCCAGGGCCCTATCTGGAGGTTGTAGGTTTCTGAAAAGTTACCCTAGTGCATGGCACCTTTGTAGAATCTCATATAATGCCCTATGTGTTCTTTAGGGTTGCAGGAATGGTTTTGATTGGGGTTTGGCAAGTTATGATAGGTAGCAATGTCTAACTGAAGTTTGCATGAGAGTGGCCTCCCAAGTAGCCTCTCTACTCTATTTGAATTCTCTCAGCCACTGATATCTTATTTGTTACACTTCTTTTCCCCCCTTTGGTCAGGATGTCATTATCAATCCCACAGTGCCAGGGCCGGGATCCTTCTTGGGAGTCATCCTCATGCAGCCAGAGAGACTTTCATCCCTGGATGTCATGTCCCACCTAGAAGGAAGGTCAATGATTTCACTTGCAGAGTTGGGCTTAGAGAGAGAGAGAGGCCACATCTGAGCAACAAAAGAGGTCCTCCAGAAGTAACTCTTAGGCATGCCTATAGGTAGGCTAAGCTCTGCTACAAACATAAGCTTTGCTAGAGTAAGCGTCAAGATCAAGGGCTTACAATTAGGGTAGCATTCCAGAAACTTATAATCTCCAGATGGGACCCTGGACCAGATAAGTCCTGAAATGCAGTGGGGCCAGCCTCTCCAGAACATCAACTAGTTCCATCCCCCCACCCCATATTATTGATAGCCCCTTCCAACATGAAAAAGTTAGAATGGCCATAGCCCAAATACCCCTAAAGAGTGGGAGAAGGATCAAAGGTGATAGTGGAGTTATACAGAGACAGTAGGGTTTAACAAACAAGTATGATAACTGAATTATAATACTGATATTTCTTTTAGTCTTCAGTATCTTAGAGCAGCTAGAAGTAAAAACCAAAAATTGTGGAATTGTAACCCATTCCAAATTCTGAAATCTATTCTACAACTAATTGTTGCCATGTGCTTTGAAATTCATTACTTTTTCATATATATGCTATATTTCACAAAAAAGAAAAAAGTATATTGTGATGATAAAAAAATAAAATAGATGTTATCATCTTTAGAGTAATAAGATAAAATATATTCAGGTTTTTTTTCTTAATTTCTGATATGCTAATTAACACATATAACATAACATATATATTAACATATATAACATAAGCAGAGCAGGTTTTTAAATAATGAGCAGCAGATTTTTCTAATACAATGGAATCTGAAAGTCTGAGTACTCACAATATAAACTTCAGGATATTAGAGAAAACATAGTGGCAATAGAATAGTGAAAGATGAATTTGATGTGTACTTGCATACAGGAGTCTATGTAGGAGCTTGAAGTCTAAAAAAATAAAATAAAAAGAGAAAAAAAAAGATCAAGGTTTTGGCCTATTGATTTGGGTGTCCCTAATTGTTTGACACAGATTCAGGGTTTTCCCCAGTGATAAGGTTTAGTAGTTCCATCTTTTTTCTCCCATCTCTCAAGTGACTTTGTCAACACTTTTTGATTATTTGCTTAAGATACTCTGGGATGTATCCAGGCATTACATTAAGCTATATAGGATTAAAGACGCTCATTCTTATTCTGGGCTCCCTGTGTTTGGATTGTTTAAATGATCTATCCAGACAGGTTGAGTTAGATTATGTGCTACAGAAAATTTAGGTTCTGGACAAAATAAACCTTTCTTCCTTTGGTCTCATAGAGTAGGTGCAGTTCTAAAATACTGACAATGTCTTCCTTAGTCCTGTATTCTGAATTAATTTAATCCCTACCTGATCAGCTTCATTCTTATCTTTAAATACCATGTTATACATATATAGCACAGCCTCTCAAAATCGAGAAATAACATTTACTGCTCGGGACAAAATGTGACTCCTATAACAGCTTACAATCTAGGCACCAATTTTCTTATAAGTATTTTCTAAATGAGACCATACAATATTTGCTCTTTAGCCATGGCTTTTTTTTTTTTTTTTTTTTTTGGTTGGGGTATAACGCACTATTTTTACAAAATTGGAACCCTGAGTTCATTTACACATAGAAACTGCCCACATGAAGGAAAGGAATTTGGGCACTTTTGCTCTCTGCTTGCAGGCATGGGAGGGTTTTCTCTTTTGGAGTAGCACAATTTCCTCCTTCTGGAACCACCTATGTGGCTATTTGATCACATTCTCCTCCAGTGAAATTTCCAGAATTGGGCAGTCTCTAGGTATAGTCATTTGGAGACACCCTGTGCCCTCCATGGCTGCCAAGGTGACCATGAATTGGAAATCAAATTATATTTAGATTCTATTTGTGCTTTGTACGGAGCTAGGTTGCCATGGCTCTAGATTGCTTGTAGTGCACAGTGCATTTCTTCCATCAGTCCAGCATTTCCTGCTAGTTGGTACTTATGGATGAGTACAGCAAAGCTGAAATTTCAAGCTAAAACAAGGACAGGAGGATAGAAATATAAAATTAATATTATATATACAACCTGCTTATGCAAGTAGGAATTCTCTCGTGATTAGGTCAGAGTTAAATATAAGTTAGTGCCTTTTAGTTTCAGTAGGTAAAATATTTGCTGCCAGGGAAGGCATATGTGGAAAGAAAAAAAAGTCTTTGAATTGCTAGTTCTTTCTAATGATGTTATGGATTATATGACGGTTTTTTTAAAGGCAGAATTTTCCAGAAAAAGTGCACTAGGTTAGATGTCAGGACACTTGAACATCATGCAGATCTGGTTCTGACATTGCCTAGGTAGTAGGTCCTTTGTCAAGCCACCTAACCCTTCTGGGCCTGTTTCTTCATGTGTCCAATAAGGGCATTGAATTAGACTAACTCTCTTGGTTTTTTACAGCATCAAGAATTTCCTCTGTATTCCAGAAGGAATAGACAGTCCAGCCAGTGATGATGCATGTAGTTCATTGCAAAAAATAACAGGCAAAGAATCTCAGAGGATGGCTCTGGAACATGATCCCTCATTTTTTTCTTTCTATCCCAGCAACACATTCCCATTGGTGTACTTGTTTCCTGCCCAAGACATTTACATGCCAGTCATGGATCAAGCACCTTAGCAACACTTGTACTCAAGGCCAAGCCATGTTTTTCAGCTCTTCCCTGTTCCTTTCAATGAATCCTGTTGCTGAAGCTCTTTCCTAGGCCCCGACAAAACTCCTACTCAAACTTTCCATGTGAAGGCTAATTAGTGGGGTTACCAGAAGCAGGCTGTTTGTGGCTTTGCAACCAGTCCACAAACGTAGTTACTTCATTGCCATCACCTCTTTATTGAAGCAAGTATAATCAAGGAAAGGGAAGTATAGCATTGAAAATGAAACCATCTGCTGGTGATTCCTGCTAAGAATGTACATGATGCTTCTTATCTTACAAGCATGAAATATAGCAACTGCGTTTCCCAAAGATACTGGAAGAAACTATAAAAATCCAGTCAAAGGAGAGGCTTAATTGTGTCTTTTGACCATTATCAATGATTGAGATGTTGATTCTACAGACATTACAAAGAGACTGGGGGAAATACTAAATAGATGCATTTATCTGTGTTATGATTACAGCTTGCAGAAATACCACTTTATGGCTTGATTTTACTCAACTGTGAACTCTTCAAAGCAGAGACTGAATGGACTATCAGATGGCACTAAAACAATATTTTGTACACAGAAGATGGCATCTAAGTTGCCTTTGAAGAAAACCAGGCATTCCTGGGGCTGGCCGCCCCACTTTGGGGTATGGGGGTTTGGTGTTGGTAACTGAAATGAGGCACAGTGACCCATCTCCTGTAGTTGTGAAAGTGAGAATAAGCCTGATATTGTCTAGGGCTGAAGCCCAAATCAGAAGCCAGGCAGATGGTGCTTCCATGATCAAAACATGAAGGGACCTGCCCAAGGTACAGAACTCAGTTAACTAAAATCTGGGATCATTATGAAATCAGTGCAAGAGGAATCAGTCTTAGCTGTGGGTAGAGCAGCATCTCTCATAGGCATCAGGTATGAATTATAAAATATTTGCTGAATTGCTTTGAATAAATAAGGTAAATGGAGGGCCATATATACTTTGCTAAATCTGAACAGTTGGGAACATGGTTGCAATGCTAAGTACGTTTGGTAATTGCTTACAAAACCTCCTGTTTTCAGGAAGAGATGGGAGGCAGGAGGAGTTACATATATGTAGAGGCCCTGCAGTTAGGAAGAAACATCTTTCCTCTTAACTATACTAAAAGAAAGGAAAAGAAAAAATTCTGATGATTTTCCTTAAAACAAATTGGCCATGTCTCTTTCAATTCAGGATTATTTGGCATGTACAGTGAAGCACTTCAGAGTAAGAGAATAATTGAGATTTATGGGAAAAAGGGGAATGGAGGCTCAAATGATAGGAACATATTGATTTTGGTTTAAAAATCAACTGAAAGGTAAGAAAAAGAAGGTGACAAGCAGAGGCTTAAAGAGGGGTTGATGACATTTTCAAAGACCAGTGAAGTGCTTTGATTGCCTTCAACAGCAGAAATGACTTAGCTCCTAAACTAACTTTCTGGGTTATGGAGAGCAGATTGGCACTTCTTGGGCTCTAGTTGCTTGCAGCTGTCATTTAATGGGTGTGGTTAAATAAATTACAGTATAGATGGAGTATGGAAGACTACTTTGAACTTAAGATTGAGGTAAATTTTTTCTAAAGGTACCAGAAGATTGTTAGGTGGTGTCAACTGAAAACAGGAAGTTGCCGAACAGTTAGTCTGGTATGATCCCATTTTAATAAAAAGTTAGTATCTCTGTAGAAAACAGTCTGGAAAAATATACACCAACATACTAACAGTAGTCATTTCTAGGAAACTTTTACTTTCTACTGTCTCCATTTTATGATAGCATGATGCTGTATAACCATCATGAAATCATTTTAGTCCCATTTGGAAATCAACTTGGCAATATTGAATACCTTTATTATTTAAGGTATTAAAACATTTTAAGTTTGGAAAATTTTTTAAATATTGAAGATGATTTATAGAACAGTTCATTTTCTTTATTTCTTTTTTTTAACTCATCAACTGACATTTTAAAATCTATTCCAGACAAAGATTCATTTTGGAGAGGGAATATGAAATTCCAAATATACATGCGTCAAAAAGGGATCAATTGTAGCAAATATATCATATTAATCCAAAGTGTTAATGATAAGGTGGTATTTTGGAACTCTGTGTTTTCTGCATGATCTTTCTGTAAGCCAACTTCTGTAATACAAAATGCAAAAAAGGCAACCAAATTGCAAAGAAAGACGTGAAACTATCTGTATTTGCAAATGACATTATCCTTTATATAGAAAATCTCAAAAAGTACACCAGAAAACTAGAATTCAGAAAACTTGCAGGTTGTAAGATTAACATGCAACAATCAGCAGTGATTCTTCACATCAGTGAAGAATGTTCTGAAACAGAAATTTTAAAAACTCAATTTCATTCATAATAGCTCATAAAAGAATAAAATACCTAGGAATTTATTTAACCAAGGAGGTGAAGGACTTGTACACAGAAAGCTATAAAACACTACTGAAATAAAGAAGACATAAATAAATGCAAGACATCTGTGTTCATGGATGGGAAGTCAATATTATTAAAATGTTAGTACTAAATAAAGTGGTCCACAGACTCATGGTAATAGCAATAAAAATCCCAGCAGTCTTTTTTGCAGAAATGTAAAATTGACCCTCAAATTCATATGGAATCTCAGGGTCCCTGAATAGCCAAATCCATATTGCAAAGGAAGAGCAAAGTTGTAAGTCTCACACTTCCCAATTTCAAAATTTACTACAAAGTCACAGTAATAAAAACAGTGTGGTACGGCATAAATACAGATATATAGAACAATGGAATAGAATTGAGAATTCAGAACTAAGCCCATACATCTATGGCCAAGTGATTTTTGACAAGGGTGCCAACAACATTAACTGAGGAAGGAAGTTTCTTTTAACAAACAGTGCAGGGAAAACTGGATATCCACTTGCAACAGAACAAAGTCAAATCCCTACCTTACATCATATACAAAAATTAACTCTAAACAGGTCAAGGACCTAAACCTAAAATCATAAAACACCTAGAAGATATCATAGGGGGGAATCTTCATAACCTTGGGTTTGGAAGTGAGTTTTAGGTGTGCTACCAAAAGCACATGCAACAACAACAAAAAAAGATAAAATGGGCTTCTTTAGAATTTGAAACTTTTGCACATCAAAGCGCACTATAAAGAAATTGAAAAGACAACCTACAGAATGGGAGAAAATAATTGTTGACCATATATTTGATAGGGGCATAATATCCAGATATATAAAGAACTGCTACAACTTAATGACAAAACGCCAAAAAAATCAATATTTAAATCGGCAAAAGACTTGACTAGACATTTCTCCAAAGAAGAAATACAAATGGTCAATAAGCGCATGAAAAGATTCTCAACCTCATTGGTCATCAGAGAAAGGCAAATTAAAACCACAATGAGTTACAAATTCATACCCACTAGCATGGCTATTATTTAAAAAAAGAAATGAAGTGAAAAGAAGTACAGTGACATACTGAGAAAGAGAGACCCTTAGACATTGCAGATGAAGTTGTAAAATGGTACAGATGCAGTGGAGATCAGTTTGGCGTTTCCTCAGAAAATTGAAAATAGAATATGTATATAACATTTCACCTGGAAATCCCACTTCTTGGTATGTACCAAAAAGAACTGAAAGCAGGGGATTCTAAAAGATATTTGTACACCAATATATTTATAGCAGCATGATTTACAATAGCCAAAAGGTGGAGACAGCAAGCATCCATCAACAGATGAATGGATAAATAAAATGGGGTATTAGCTAGCTGTTAAAAGGGATGAAGTTGGGATGCATGCCACGGCATGAACGAACCTTGAAGACATGTTGAGTGAAATAAGCCAGATATAAAAAGACACACGTTGTTTGATATCACTTATAAGAAATACATAAAAGAAGCAAATTTCTAGAGACAGATAGTAGATTATAGGTTACCTGAGGCAAGAGTTGGAGTGGGGAGAGGGATTTATTACTCAGTGCTTGCATAGCTTCTATTTGAGGTGATGAAAAAGTGTCATAATGAATATTGGTGATGGTTGCACAATATTGTGAATGTAATTAATGCAACTGAATTATACACTTGAAAATAGTTTAAATGGGAAAATTTGAGTTGTAAAAATGTCAGTACAATAAAAATTAAAAATATTTATAAATTGGTTACATATTATACATTTCTTGACTTGTGAATATATTTTTGAAGATTTCAATTTTTATGTGGATAAATTTATATTGATCACTTTGCTTTAAATCAAGGACTTTAATTTTCATCAGCAACTAGGAATTTTTCCATATTCTCTCTGGTGGAAATTATGGGATGTAAAATTTTGGAAGTTGGCATGCAGTATTCAATCCAGGCAAAGAATTTGGATACCGTGCACTCATTGTACATTTCACAACTTGGGGGAGATTTAAGTCTAATGAAAAGGTCTGACCATATATACAATGTATATATTATATACAACATAAGTTATTGGAAGATATTAATAAATTGCCACTAATTTTCTGTTTTCTTTTTTCATTTATCTTTTGGGGAAAAGTCTTCTGCATAGTTTCTGGAATTTACAGCATTGTGTGATGTATATATTGATTATACAATCTCTAGAACTTGGATTGTTAATCTGAAGTTTTGTATGGTATATGCATTGTTGATATTTGTGCATTTTAATGGATTGAGGTTCTTTTCACACATATCTGGCTACCAAGGGATACAGAACCCAAAGCATATTTAGAACCACTTACCTAGAGGGAGCTTGAGGTTGCTCCAAATATTCTTCATATTTCTTTTAACTTTTTGTTCATTACTATAATCTAAGGCATAGTAGAAACAACAACTGCATACTAAGTATTTGTCAAAATTCACCCTGGCTTTCTGACCCATGGAACAAAAGCTATCATGATAGGGGGGGTCAAGTATAAGCCACAGGTGTAAGCACAGGTTCAAGCAAAAGCCAAACCCAAAGTCACAGCAGCCAAAGGGACATCTGGTAATATCTACAGAGTTGACATCTTGGGGTCACTCCTTGAGTCAAAATCCTCCAGATGAAATTGGTGGCTTCAGTAAGACTGCTGTAATTCTTTGATAGTCAGAAACATTCCAGCTTAAGTTTAACCCTAAACACTGCCAATGAAAAGTGTTACATACAAATTGAAAAATCAAGATTCAACAATTATATAGAAGCTGTATATGTTCCATTGCACATTGCTTCTAGTAGAAGCATTCTTCTTGAGCTCTAAAAACTAAAAACATTTGAAAGAGCATTCACCTATAATTATGGAAGTTTCCACACTCACCTCTTGCCCCAGGTTCCCAGACTCATCTCTTCTGGGCTATGGAGAAGATGCACAGATGGATGGTTCCTGGTGTAAACCATGTTCAACAGCCTGTAACTCAGCACCCTGACTGGGTGACCTGTAGTCTCAGCAATACTCTAGTGGAGTCTACAATGGACCTCTCTAGTATTCTATAGGGCTTGCTGTTGTTAACTGGTGGAATTGACTAAGAAAACTGTTGAATCCCACTTGGCACCTGCCCACTGTTTTTCTTTTGTTAAGTTGATAAAGAGCTATACATAAAGAGAATAAGAAGAGAGAAGGGAAGCTCAGAACTCCAATCCAAATCTATGATGTTATTTGGCCTGCCTGGTGGCAGTCAGTAATCCATATTTTGTGAAATACAAGTAAGCATGTAGGGCTGAGAAGGCAAACCCCAATAATTTAAATTGCCACTGTTTATCTCCATATGAGCTATCCTATAGTCCAGTGAGGGCTTCAGGGATGTCTGAATTAGTTCTAGCCTAAAATCCATGAAAACAACAAATCTTGTCCTGTCGAAGCACATTAATTTACCCCAAAGTCATCCTATCTGCTGAGTTAGGGTTTGAGATCTATCTGAAATAGGTCATGAGTAGATAAGATTGCTTTGGAGAAAACAAATTAAATATCAAAATCATGGGAGATGCTTGTTATATATTCTTTCTTCTTAACCACTTACAGAAGCACTCTGAAATTGGCCTGAGAGTATAGAGATGCCCAGGTAATTTTCATTGTCTGTAATATGTACATTTGTGCTTACACAAAGACACTTCAATTTTTCATATGGGGAGATGTCAAAACGTGTATGTACCATATTTATATACTACAGGATTGAGAGTAATAGTCATGGACTGATTAGCCTGTGGAGCAGACATCTTTGCTCTTAGCCTGGCCCACTGCACTGACATCCACCTCTTTGCTTGGTGGCAGAGTCCCCAAGACATAGATACTTGATTTGATACTTGTCATTTCACCCCAGTTGATCCAAACTCTGTGTTTGTCCTATTAATTTTGGAGTTTGGAACAATAATTCAAGACTGAGTGATTTCCTGCTAAGTCTTATTAATGCAATTTTTTTTGCAGACAATATCATTTATTATGACCACCGGTTGAGTTCTCTTAAGTTACCCTCATTTCTATGCTGGTGAAGCATATTTTTTACTTTGGTTTCTTGGATTGTAAAATGCTTATGTTCTCCCAATAATTGTTTGTTTGCTTGTTGTTGTTGTAGATGTTCCCATTTGTAGATTTTTTTTTTCTTTTACAGAGCCTGTCTTTATTTTAAGGATTTGTAACAGTGAAGAATTCAAAAAGTGGTAAAGTTTTTTAGAATTTATTTATATTTAAAACGAACTGTTTGGACAAAGATTCACCAGAAATAACCTGAACAAGTGCGAAAATTCAATTAATGCTACTGAAACACTACCAAAGGAATTCCAGGACACACAGTCCTGGACACAATAAAAATCTCTGTCATTGATATGAAAACTGACTGCTTCTTACTTTTCTAAACACACGGTGGTATAATTAACAATATTCAATCACTTCTGTTCTTTCACGAATATATAAAAATTAAAACACCAATTAAAAAACTAATATATCTTCTCTTTAAATGTTTCTTACAGATACATTTTCAATATTTTCATTCGATAGTGGTGTGGTTTAAGAGATTTTCCTTTCACAAGTGAAACAACAATTCAGCCAAAAGGAACTGATAGTCTATATAGGCTCATAGTGCAAATAAAGAGTTCACTCTGCAGCAAATGACATTTCTAATATACAAAACAGATAAAATTCTTACATGCACAAGCTCTACTAAGCAGATGGCCACACAACTAGAACATTTAATAATTTTACTGGTGATGTCAATGGACTCCGGATATTTCCAAACTCTATTACTTGACTTGAACTCTCATCTTAGGCTTTGTATTTTGCTTTTCCAGTTTCGCTAATGACACAGACATGGTTCAAATCCCTGAAGTATTCATTATAGTCAAGGGCATATCCTACAACAAACTTGTCTGGAATTTCAAATCCAACAAAGTCTGGTCTATATCCAAACTTCGAGGGGTCCTTTTCACCAGTAAGCTTGCGACCTTGACCATCTTTGGACTATATTGCTTGACCAAGGAAAGCAAGCTTTGCATTGTTTTGCCAGTGTCAATTATATCTTCAACAATCAAGACATTCTTTCCAGTTAAAGTTGAGAGATCGTCTCCACCAATTACTTTTATGTCCCCTGTTGACTGGTCATTATAATAGCTCTTTAGTCTGATAAAATCTACAGTCATAGGAATGGATCTATCACTATTTCTGTTCAGTGCTTTGATGTAATTCAGTAGATCAGCAAAGAATTTATAGCCCCCCTTGAGCACACAGAGGGCTACAATATGATGTCCTCCCATCTCCTTCATCACATCTCGAGCAAGCCTTTCAGTTCTGTCCATAATTAATCCATGAGGAATAAATACCCTTTCCAAATCTTCAGCATAATGATTAGGTATACAAAATAAATTTAGGTCATAACCTGGTTCATCATCACTAATCACGATACTGGGGCTGCGGGTCGCCATAACGGAGCCTGGCGGAGGAAAAAAGAAGCCGGCAGCGAAAAGGAGGAGGAGATGGAGGCGGAGGCGGAGACGGCGTTGCGCAGAAAGGCCAGAGGTTCGCGGGAAAGCTCTAGGTCACCCCATTTGTAGATTTTTAATATGTGCAATGAATACAAGTGTGATCAAGGAAGCTTGTTGTTCTACCAAATACATCATCCAGTGTTCCAAGGCAGAACTCTGAGCAATAAATCTGGAGCAATGAGGACAGGGGTTGGCGTCAGGGATGTGGAGTCTCCAGGGTAGCATGGAAGTTCTCCCCTTTGTCAGGTAAAAAAGTTAGTACATAATATAATACTTCCCTATGAAAAATGATACCTTTGGCCACTTCATGAAGACCACAAATATAAAATAGCTGGATATTGTGGGGATTGTGGGGGAATCTCCTGATTCTGCTAAAGGTAAGGCAGAGGTACGTAGACAACATGGTTCTGCAGACTATCAGTTCAGACTATTTGCACCTGAACTGGAAGCAGTGAACTCACACTTCATTCCTGGTCAAGCCTGCATTGGAATCTGGGTCTCTTCAGTCCGAAACATTTTTCAATTCACCATGCAACCTGGTATTATAAAGGCTTTTTAAGCGCAGAACCCAAAAAGGCAAGTCAGTAGCACATTATTTTTTACATTGTTCCTTTAAAATAAATTAGCACTCTACTGATTGTATAAAATAACCTTCCCTCTGTACAGCTTACCGGGGTTTGAACATTTTACCTATAGTCTTATCATTAAAAGAGTGGTCATTAAAATTTCTTCCCCCATGGGAAAGGAGAACAAGTCTATTGCAGTCTTTCCTGCCTGAAGATATGCCACTCTGTTGTTGGACCTGAGATTGCCTCAAGATATTGGGCTGCAGGTGTCAGCAACTCTGAATCATGCCATGCAGTCTGGAGAGGCCCTAGCTGAAATAGCTCACCTCCTGCCTAAGGGATTTCCCAGTATGCAGTGTTCTAATCACTTTTCCTGTTCTCCCATAGCAGCTGGGACTTCATTTACAACCCTTTTATTATTCTCTCTTGTGTCACAGAATGAGTTTCCCATTAGGCTCTGATTCAGTCACACTCAGCTACTCTGACCCATGGTCCCAAAGAGCAGAGGGACCCCTATAGCATGCAACCTTCTCCCCAGGGATTTCCTGAAATGCTGTTCTGGGTGGTGAGGCTTTTGTAATGGACTGATAGGTGAGGTGTGCAGATGCCTAGTGACATACAGGGTCTTGCTTGTACTCTGACCCATTCCAGGACCAGTTCAACCACCGGTGATGACAGGACACTTTCTCAAGATTGTGATGTGAGTCCAGTAATGAATCTTTGCCACGATTCAGATGAGGCTTATGAAGCCCAACTCCACTGGTCTCCCCTCCCCCCCCACCCCGGGCTGATGGGAGAAATTGACCACATGTGTGGTGTCCTCTCTCGGCCTGATGGCATGAGGTTGTGTGTGAGTTAAGGTGAACAAATCCTCATTCTACACCCAGGCTTCTCACTCTCAGCCAGTGTTCCAAATTTTGAAATTACCTTCTTTCGCCAAAATCCAAAATCCACTTTCCTCCAGGCCTTGTTCCCAGGTACCTGACTAGAGGAATCCCTAATAAACTAATGGTATTGGCATGTGATTGAGTATAAGACAAGCAAATCTGTGCTGGACAATCAGACATGATGGAAACAGGCTGGAAAATATCATAGATTATGCTTGTGTGTTGCTGTCCATGTGCCTCTACATACACTGTTAAGCACACATCAGTCCTTAAAAGTACATTTATACATCACAGAGGCAGATATGGGTCAAAAATACATGCCTGCATTGATGAAGTTTAAGAACCAGAGGGTATGGACAAAGGTTTGATTTCCTGTACATACAAAGAAATCATACACCTTGTTTTAGTTTGCTGATTGCTGGAATGCAATATACCAGAAACGGAATGGCTTTTAAAAAGAGGAATTTAATGAGTTGCTAGTTTACAGTTCTAAGGCCAAGAAAATGTCCCAATTAAAACAAGTCTATAGAAATGTCCAATCAAAGGCATCCAGGGAAAGATACCTTGGTTCAAGAAGGCCCATGAAGTTCAGGGTTTCTCTCTTAAGTGAGAAGGCACATGGTGAACACAGTCAGGGCTTCTCTCTTGGCTGTAAGTGCACATGGCGAGGACAGCGTCAGCTGCAAGCGTTCTCTCCTGGCTTCCGGTTGCATGAAGCGCCCAGGGGGATGCTTTTCTTCATCTCCAAAGGTCAGTGGCTCGTGGACTCTCTCCTTCGTGGTGCTCCAGCATTCTCTACTCTCTCCTAATCTCTTATTCTCCAAAATGTTTCCTCTTTTATAGGACTCCAGTAAACCAATCAAGACCCACCCAAATGGGTGGAGACACATCTCCCCTAATCCAGTTTAACAACCACTCTTGATTGGGAGACATCTCCAGGAAGATGATCTAATTACAGATTTAAACATACAGTATTGAATAGGGATTATTCTGCCATTTTACAAAATGGGATTTTGATTAAAACATGGCTTTTCTAGGGTCCATACATCCTTTCAAACCAGCACACACCTCAACAACAAAAGAACAAACAACCAAATTATAAAATGGGCTGAAGATATGAATAGGCATTTTTTCTGAGGCGCAAATAAAACCAGCTCAAAAGCACATGAAGAAATGCTCATTTTTACTGGCTGTGAGGGAAATGCAGATCAGGATTACAATGAGATACCACCTCACACATTTAAGAATAGCTGCTATGAAACAAACAGGAAACTCAGATGTTGAAGAGGATGTGGGGAAACTGGGACACTTATGCACTGCTGGTGGGAATGTATAACAGTACAGCCACTATGAAAGACAGACTGGCAGTTCCTCAGAAAACTAAACATCGAATTGTCTAATGACCCAGCAATAGTACTACTCGATATATACCCAGAAAAGCTGAAAGCAATGACAGACATTTGCACACTGATGTTCATAGCAGCATTATTCACAATTGCCAAAAGATGGAAACAAACCAAATGCCCATCAACAGACGAGTGCACCAACAAAATGTGGTTTATACATATGATGGAATGTTGTGCAGCAGTAAGACAAAATGACATCCTGAAATTTACATGACAAGATAGATGAGCCTTGAGGACACAATGCTGACCGAAAGTAGTCACACACAAAAGGATAGATACTGTATGAGTCCACTTTTATGGCTAGCATAAAGGTATAATCAGAGGCTTATAATACAGCATATAGGGGGCTTAGAGATACATAGAAGCTACAGATGGGTGAATCGTTAGCTAATGAGGTTGAACTCCAATGTAAGGGAATAGATAGGAGTGAAGGTGGTTCTCTAGTGGGTCTAGAAGTAACATTACCATATTGAGGATGACCATGATCGAAAGGGGTTGTATAGACCTACGTGTCCCAATGATTAACACTAGAAATATGAATAAGTTCTCGCAAGAATTACTTCAAAGATTTTTGTACAAAGAGTGTTTAAGTCCAGGGTACACAGGGAAAGCTGCTATTGCATGCTACGAGCTATGCTCAAAAGGAAACCATCAGCACTACCACAGCAACAGCAGAGATAAACAACAGGGGGAGGGACAAGAGTTAAGAGGAGATTTAGATTTCCTATTTGGTGAGGGTATATTTATTGGTTTTCTTTCTCTTGGGACCAATGAAATTATCTAAAATTGAGAATGTTGATGGGCTGTGTACTTTGGGCATTATACATGATGCCCGATGAATGCAGGTGGCTGAAGGATGCACTGACAGAGAAGTAGGTTGGCGAACGATGGTGCATACTTATGAATGAAGGTTGAATTTCTACAAAAGGAACAAAGTCGTGAGGCATGCAACGATGTGAATGAACATGTGAGACATTTGGTGAGACAAAATAAGTCAGAAACAAAAGAACAACAATGGTATGGTCACCTTTAGAAAATGCTTATAAGAAAATAGGGGCCTAGATTGTAAGCTTTTAGAGCAGACCCATTAAGTCTGGAGTGGTGACTATTTCTGGATTTTGAGAGGCTGTTTTATATATATAACCTGATAGTTAGAGATAAGAATGAAGCTGAATAGGTTGGGGTTAAAGTACTTCAGAACATAAGGGTAGGTAAGACAGTGTCTATATTTTAGAACCACACATATGCTTTGAGACCAATGAAAGAAAGATTTATTTGGTCTGGAACTGAAATTTTCTGTAGCATGTAATCTAATTCAACCTATCTGTATAGCTCATTTGAACAATTGAAGCACAGGGAGCACAGAATGAGAAAGAGGTCCTTTAATCCTGTATACATTATTGTAATGCCTGGAAACATCCTAGAGTATATTAAGCAGATAATCAAAAAGTACTGGTAAAGTCCCCTGAGGGATAGGAGAAAAATAAGCTATTAAACCTTACCATTAAGGAATTCCCTGGTACTGTGTCAAGCTTTAGGGACACCCAAATCAATATGCCATGCCCTCGATCATGAGGCTTACTCTTGTGAAGCTTATGTAGGTAGCGGAGAAGCTTAGACTACCTATAGGCATGCCAAAGAGTTACTTCTAGAGGACCTCTGTTGTTGCTCAGATGTGGCCTCAGTCTCTCTAAGCCCAACCCTGCAAGTGAAATCATTGCCCTCCCCCCATGAGGGACATGACATCCAGGGGTGAAAGTCTCCCTGGCAATGTGGGAGAGGACTCCCAGGGATGAATCCAGACCTGGCACCATGGGATCATCCATTCTATCCTGACCAAAAAGGGGAAAAGAAGTGTAATTAATAAAGTATCAGTGGCAGAGAGAGTTCAAATAGAGTCGAGAGGCTACTCTGGAGGTTGCTTACACAAGCTTAGACCGTGCTTCCTATCATAACCTGCCAACCCCCAACCAGGACCATTCAAACCAATCCTAAAGAACACGTAGGCCAATTTATAAGATTTCACAAGGATTCTAGGCACTAGAATAAGTTTCCAGAAACCTATAACCTCCAGATGGGTCCCCAGTCCAGATGAGTCCTGAATCCTAGCCCAGCCTCTTCAGAACATGAAATAGTCCCTACCCCTTATTAGTGACAGACCCTTCCAATATGAAAACTTCAGAATCGTCATAGCCCAAACACCCCAAAAGAGAAGTATGGAAAGATCAAAGGTGATGGTGGAGTTATACAAAGAAGACAGGATTTAACAAATGAATATGAATGCTGAATCATTAAATTGATATCTCTTTTAGTCACCAGTATTTTAGAACAGCTACAAGTAAAAGCCTAAAATTGTGGAATTGTAATCCATGTCAAACTCTGAAATATGTTCTACAACTAATTGTGGTGCTGTGCTTTGAAATTTATACCTTTTTTGTATATATGTTATTTTTCACAAAAAAAGGAAGGAAAAAAAGCCGATTGTGATGATAAAAAAATATTTAAGTCCTCTAGCCTCCTATATTCTGGAGCAGCTAGAAGGAAAAATCTGCGAGGATCGTATGGTAGCCCATGACAAATTCTTGGATCTGTCCTGTAAGTACTTGATGAAGAGTACTTTGAAAACTATTGCTTTTTTATGCTTTGCTTTGTATATATGTTATACTATACAATAAAAAGTTAAAAAAAAAAAAAAAAGAAGAAGAAAAAACAGAGGGTGAACACACTAACCAAAGGGAATTCGCTGAGAGGGCTGCTAAGGACAGAGACACCCAGTGTGCATTAGACCCTTACAGGTCTGAGTTCACCTCTCCAGACTGTTGACTACTTTCCTTGAGCTACACGCAGAGTCCAGAAGACCTGACAACTTATTTCCACCTTTCTGTGGCCAGAGGAAGCAAGTCCAAGTGTAAAGCAGAAGGCATGCAGGTGAAAATCCCAAACTCATCAAGCTTCCCCTTGTAATGGCCACTAAGCCCTGTTAGTGCCTCTGAGAAGGTGAAGCCTAAGCAGTTATCATCCACCATCTCCCTTCATATTCATGGTACTCTGTGGAGCAAAGGATAAGAAACATTAAGTAACTTGTCCAATCATACCCAGATAGTAAATTGCAGAGCCACGTTAGAGCCCAGGAGTATCTGGTTCTTGAGCCTGTTTACTCTTGCCCACTATAACATTCTAGATTGCCATGGGATTTATTGAGGGGTGAAAGGTGAAGGAATTTGTAAACATTTTAAAATCCCATTAGTTAAGGAAATTTTTGAAAATAGAAAAGGAGAAAAGAAATCAACTTTATTTTTGCCATTCAAGCCCAAACACTGTTAGTGTTTTCTTATATTTTCATCTGGTTCTTCTTTGTCGAATTATATCTAAGTATATATGTATGTATTTGTCTTTATAACTCTATCATACAAACAATTTTTTGTTTTGATTTTCACTCACCATATCATAGCATTTCCCTATGTTATTACTTCATTTCTGTAATCTGCAGTTTTCATTTCTTTAAAAAAAAAACATTGTGTTCTTTGTAATTATAAAAGTGTCTGTTTCTTACTGAAGAAAACTTGAATTTCAAAAGGATGCAAAGGAAATAAAGAATGAACTCTAATTTCACCATTCAGAAAGAATCTCATCAGTGCTGTTTTCATTTTAAAGACGTTGAAATTACTTTGACATATTTCCTTTCCATCTGGTTTTCTTTACGTGTGCACATCTTTCTTCCATAAAAATTGGGATCATACAGTAAATATAATATTTCATCATCCTTTTTTTCACTTAAAGTAATATAGGTGTGTTTCTATGTCATTAAAACACCATTTTAATGGCTACTTATTATAGCATATGTGCATACCATCATTTATTAAATTCATAATCTAATTTTGAACTTTTAGTTTCCTTCCAAAACTAAAGTTAAAAACTTTTAGTTTTTTAAGTACTGTTTTGATAAGTCATTTTGCAAATAAGCCTTGTGATGATTAATCTTAAATGTCAGCTTGACTTGTGTATAGTTGCCCAGTTGGTTGGTCAAACACTAACCTAGATGTTATTGTGAAGGTATTTTGTAGATGTGATTAGCAGCTACAATCAACTGAATTTAAATAAAGATCACCCTCATTAAGGTGGTTGGATCTCATCTGATTAGTTGAAGGCTTTAATTGCAAAAAAATGACATTGCCCTAAGAAGAAGAAATTCTGCCTTCAGGACATAAATGCTTGTCCTGCCAGCCTGTGCCACAGACTTCAGGCTTGCCAGTCCCCATAAGTGCATAAGGCAATTCTTTAAAATAGATCTCTATAAATATATATAATCTTTGGTTCTATTTCTCTGGGGAACCTTGCCTAATACAAGCCTTTTTACAAGTTCCTGATCATTACTTTAGGATAAGTTCCTGGAAACTGTATTTCTGGGCTAAAGGGTAGGAGAATTGAAAAGACACTTTATTGATATTACTAAATTGCTTTCAGGAATGGTTGAATCAATTTATTTTCCCACCTAAAGAGTCTAAGTGTGTCTACAATCTATGTCATTACCATTGTTTAACTTTTTATTTTGAAATACTTTCAAAATTACAGGGCAGTTGTGAAAATAATAAACACCCCATAGAGAGACCTTCAAATACTCTCAGATCCATCAATCTCAACATTGGCCATAGCATTCTACATATATTATCCATCCATCTATCAATCTGCCTGCCAGTCTGTCTATATATAAATACATATATCCATTTTCTGATCATTTGAGTGTAGATTGTGTGCTTCATGCTCCTTGAACATTTGGATACTGCCTTGAACTCCTTGATCACTTCTTGAATACTGCCATGTACATTTCCCAAGAAAAAGGATATTCACTTATGTGACTTTACCTTAATACAGTTATTAAGTTCAAAAATTTATCATTGATATGAAGCTTATCGTCTACATTCCAATTTTTTTCATGTGTCCCAATAATGTTCTTTTGATCCTTTTCTTCTCCCTTGCTAGATTCCATCCAGGATCATGTATTGCCTTTAATTGTCATTGAATTTTTAGTTGCTCTGTTTTTCTTTTTTAATTGTGAGAACATACATACAACATTCCCCATCTCAATCTCTCCCAAGCATTCCATTTGTGATGGTTAGGTTCATCTGTCAACTTGGCCAGGTGATGGTGCCCAGTTGTCTGGTCAAGCAAGCACTGGCCTATTTCTTACTGTAAGGACATTTCATGGACTTAAATCATCAGCTAGTTGAATGTATCTATGGCTGATTATAGCTATGATCAACTAAGGGGAGTGTCTTCCACAATGAGATATGTTTGGTCCAATCAGTTGAAGACTTTAGAGGGAGAGGGGTCCATATCAACCATCAGAAGAGAGAACTTTCCTCTCTACTTCAGTCAGCCAGCCTCTCCTGGGGACTCCATCAGAGACCTTCTTTGGAGTTGCCAGCTTTCAGTTTGTCCTATGGAATTTGGGACCCTGCAACCCCACAGTTGCATGACACACTTTTATAAAATCTCATTCTATTTACAAATATCTCCTGTTGGTTCTGTTTTCCTAGAGAACTCTGACTAAAATACAGCTTTTATACTGGGGTGGTTCTTGGGGAAAAGAACCTGAAAATTGGCTTTTGCAGTAGTTTTCTACTCTGATTAGATTCAAAGTAACTAATGACTCTATTTCCAATAATCAAGATGGCACTGACAGTCCGTGTCTTGAGTGGGCAAAAAGGATACGCAAAATATCACCATTTGATTCTGTTAATCATACGTTTATATGAGGCAAGGCTCTGGGTGAGAGTGTTTGTTATGTTTATTTTTTGTTTTATTTTGTTTTTAACTTTTTTATTGTATAATAATTATTAGTGCAGCTACTTCTACTTTCTTTTGGCTACAACTAGCCTGGACAATCTTTCTCCATCCTTTCACTTTCAATCTATTTGTATCCTTGTGTCTAAGATGAGTCTCTTCTAAGCAGCATATAGCTGGATTATTTTTCTTAATCCATTCTGCCAATCTGAATCTTTTAATTGGTAAGTTTTGTCCGTTAACATTCAAAGTTATTACTGAAAAAGCGTTTCTTGATTCCATCATCTTATCTTTTTTATTTTATTTGTCATATATATATATATTCCTTTCCCTCTTTCTCTTCGTATTATTTAAATTACTCTTAGTGGTACTGTACAATTCCATGCCTTCCTCCAGACCTCCCTCTCCTTTCTTTTTATTTCAGCCGGCAGAACTCCTGGAGTCTCATTGTGCAAATAGCAGATTTACAATGTAAACTAAAATCTCAACCTTGCTGGGTATATGCTATTAAAGTAAGGGCTTTGATTGGGAAAAAATGAGATCCTGAAAATTTGAATGGGTTGATAATGATGGCAGTGCGGACATCGAAACCTTAGATTCTGCTTAGTCTTTGCTAGATAAATCATAATGGTCTGCTTTGAGGAAACAGCTGCCCCAACTGCAGCATGCCCTGAAGAAACAGCTACCCAATCTCCTGCCTGCCTTGGCAACAGCTTTCTAAATTCCAATCTGCCTTGAAGAGTTTGCTATCCCATACCCACTTGAAGAGATTAACCCTCAGTGCCTGCTAAAAGGGTAAGCACCTCCCATGGGGCTAGGCCTCACTCCTCTGTCTGGAGAGATTAACCCTATTTCACTCGATGAAACTGCAAGGGATGGTCCTGAGGTAATTCGGTTGAAAGACACTTCTAATTCTTCTTGTGACCCAACTCTACCACTCTTCTTTTTTTCCAGGCCTATAATTAGACTAAAGTTCCAACAAGTCTCGAAAGGTGAAGTACAAAGAATGACACATGAGAAGGTACGCTATACTCCAAAAAAATTGCATAAATTTTCCAATTTATATAGAAAGAAATCAAGGGACTATGTGTGGAAATGGACACTGAAGGTGTGGAATAATGGTGGAAGGAACATAAAGCTGGATCAAGTTGAATCTATTGATATAGGCCCACTAAGCAGAGATTCTGAACTTAATATTGTAGCTCAAGGAGTTAGGAAGGGCATTAACAATTTGTTTGAGTGGTTGGCTGAAACATGGCTCAAAAAGTAATGGCTATAAAGATAGATATATTGACCAATGGAATCAAATAGAGTGTTCAGATATAGACCCTCTCATCTATGGACATTTAATCTTTGATAAAGCAGTCAAGCCAACTCACCTGGGACAGAACATTCTCTTCAATAAATGGTGCCTAGAGAACTGGATATCCATATGCAAAAGAATGAAAGAGGACCCATATCTCACACCCTATACAAAAGTTAACTCAAAATGGATCAAAGATCTAAACATTAGGTCTAAGACCATAAAACAGTTAGAGGAAAATGTAGGGAAATATCTTATAAATCTTATAATTGGAGGCAGTTTTATAGACCTTACATCCAAAGCAAGAGCACTGAAGAAATAAATAAATAAATGGGAACTCCTCAAAATTAAACACTTCTGTGCATCAAAGAACTTCATCAAGAAAGTAAAAAGACAGCCTACACAACGGGAGACAATATTTGGAAATGACATATCAGATAAAGGTCTAGTATCCAGAATTTATAAAGAGATTGTTCAACTCAACAACAAAAATACAGCCAATCCAATTACAAAATGGGAAAAAGACTTGAACAGACACTTCTCAGAAGAGGAAATACAAATGGTCAAAAGGCACCTGAAGAGATGCTCAACTTCCCTGGCCATTAGAGAAATGCAAATCAAAACCACAATGAGATATCATCTCACACCCACCAGAATGGCCATTATCAACAAAACAGAAAATTACAAGTGCTGGAGAGGATGTGGAGAAAGAGGCACACTTATTCACTGTTGGTGGGAATGTCAAATGTTGCAACCACTGTGGAAGGCAGTTTGGTGGTTCCTCAAAAAGCTGAATATAGAATTGCCATATGACCCAGCAATACCATTGCTAGGTATCTACTCAGAGGACTTAAGGGCAAAGACACAAACGGACATTTGCACACCAATGTTTATAGCAGCATTATTTACAATTGCAAAGAAATGGAAACAGTCAAAATGTCCATCAACAGACAAGTGGCTAAACAAACTGTAGTATATACATACGATGGAATATTATGCAGCCTTAAGACAGAATAAAGTTATGAAGTATGTAACAACATGGATGGACCTTGAGAACATTATGCTGAGTGAGACCAGCCAAAAACTAAAGGACAAATACTGTACGGTCTCACTGATATGAACTGACATTAGTGAATAAACTTGGAATATTTCGTTGGTAACAGAGACCATCAGGAGATTGAAATAGGGTAAGATATTGGGTAATTGGAGCTGAAGGGAAACAGACTGTGCAACAGGACTGGATACAAAAGCTCAGAAATGGACAGCACAGTACTACCTAACTGTAATGCAATTATGTTAAAACACTGAATAAAGCTGCATGTGAGAATGATAGAGGGAGGAGGGCTGGGGACATAAATGAAATCAGAAAGAAACATAGATGTTAAAGATTGAGCTGATATAATCTAGGAATGCCTAGAGTGTATAATAATAGTGACTAAATGTACAAATTTTAAAAATGTTTCTGCATGAGGAAAAACAAAGGAATGTCATTATTGCAGGGTGCTGAAAATAGATGGTAATTAATATTTTAAAATGTCATTTTATGTGTGACACCAAAGCAAAAAATGTTTATTTGGTAAAAAATTTGTATTTTGACTAGTGTATTTCCTAATATAACTTATGTAGATAGTTTGATTGAACACCATAAGTACTTGAAATCTCAGGTAGGACATGAGATTTTGTTGGTTTGTCCAGAGTGATGCCCCAATGAATCCCAGAGTGATTCGATCACTGAGTGGAAAAGTATTTGCAAAGTCCCCTTTGGGGAATGGTGAGAATGGGGAGAAATTCAACTTCCCCAAGTTGAATTCTTGATATTATCACCAGCAGTGTGGACAACCAAAGCTATAGACTGAGCCTCCAGTCTTGGGGTTTGTTCATATGAAACTTAACCCCACAAAGGATAGGTCAAGTCTACTTAACCTATCTTAGGCCTAAACTTAAATTTTAGGCCTAAGAGTCACCCCCAAGACTGGAGGGATCCAGGAATCTCTTTTGTTGCTCAGATGTGGCCTCTCTCTCCAGCCAACACAACAAACAATCTCACCACCCTCCCCCTGTCTATGTGGGACATGACTCCCAGGGGTGTGGACCTTCCTGGCAATGTGGGACAGAAATCCTAGAATGAGCTGAGACTCAGCATCAAGGGATTGAGAAAACCTTCTCGACCAAAATGGGGAAGAGTGAAATGAGACAAAGTGTCAATGGCTGAGAGATTCCAACCTAGTCGAGAGGTTATCCTGGAGGCTATTCTTATGCATTAAGTAGATATCACCCTGTTATTCAAGATGTAAGGGAGAGGCTGGAGTGAACTGCCTGAAAATGTAGAGCTGTGTTCCAGTAGCCATGTTTCTTGACGATGATTGAATAATGATATAGCTTTCACAATGTAACTGTGTGATTGTGAAAATCTTTTGTCTGATGCTCCTTTTATCTACCTTGTCAACAAATGAGTAGAACATATGGAATAAAAATAAATAATAAGAGAAACAAATGCTAAAATAAATTTAGTTTGAAATGCTCGTGATCAAGGAAAGCAAGGGGTAAGGGGTATGGTAGATATAATCTTTGTTTTTCTTTTCTGTTTTTGTTTTATTTCTTTTCTATTGTCTTTTTATTTCTTTTTCTGAATTAATGCAAATGTTCTAAGAAATGATGAATATGCAACTGAGTGATGATATTGTGAATTACTGATTATATATGTCAATGTTTTATTTGGTTTGTTCATTTTTTTAATTAATAAATAAATTTTTTAAAAAAAGGAATGGCTAACATTACCTGAGGTCAAGATGCCAGAACTGCCCTTGTATAATGTAGATGAGGGGATCTAAAGGCCTAGAGAGATTAGAATGTTAGAGTGGATTTATTATGGAAGACCTACACACACACCCCAGGAATGTCCAGAGGATATACTTTTTACCAGGACCATGAGGAAAAAAAATTACATGACTAGCTCCATCATCCCTGAAGAGCTCTGTAGTCACCCTTCTCTGTAGGTCAGATGTTACTATGGGAACTGCTGTCACTGAGCTGGAATCCTTAAACAGAATGGGGATGATCAGAACCCGAGTTGGCAGAAATCATGCTGTGACAGTTAATCACCATAGATGCAGTGGGCATGGCCACCATAAAGGACAGCTGACTCAAAGCAGCAATCAAAATAACTTGACTCACAGAGAATAGTAGATCATGGAGTACCTTGTGGCATTGGCAGTCTACTAAATTCTTGTTTGATCTGTATAAGCAGAAGAGTTCCAAGTCAAGTGAACAAAAGTCTAACTTGAATTACAAAAACAGAGAGTCACAGCCCCTTGATCAAATTCCCAGAATTGAGAATTTACAAACCAAGACACTGAATAAGCAGAAGGCCAGGGTACCCTTGGGGAAGGACCTTTTCAAAATGCCAAAGCTTTATACTGTTAATTGTCCTCCCAGCCTTCCCCAAGGAAACCTATGCCCTTTTACCAGGGTAATTGTGCACTGGGGGAAAGGAAATGATCAGATATTCCAAGTATTAGTAGACACTGGCTCAGAAGTGACATTAATTCCAGGAGACACAAAACAGCACTCTGGTCTACCAGTAAGAGGAGGGGCTTATAGAGGTCAGGTGATCAATGGAGTTTTAGCTTAGATCCATCTCACAGTGAGTCCAGTGTGTCCCTGGACATATTCTGTGGTTGTTTCTCCAGTTACAGAATGCATAATTGGAATAGACATACTCAGCTATTGGCAGAATACCAATATTGGTTCTCTGACTCATGGAGTGAGGGCAATAATGGTTGGAAAAGCCAAGTGGAGGCCACTAGAACTGCCCCTACCTAACTAACTAGTAAATCAGAAAAATCAATACTGGATTCCTGGAGGGATCACAGAGGTTAGTGCCACTCTCAAAGATATGAAGGATGCAGCAGTATTGATTGCCACCACATCCCCATTCAACTCTCCTATTTGGCCTGTTCAGAAAACAAATAAGTCTTGGAGTATGACAGTGGATTATCATAAACTTAGCCAGGTGTGACTCCAGTTTCAGCTGCTGTTCTAGATGTGAAATAATTTTTTGAGCAAATCCATACATTTCCTGGTACCTGGTATGCAGATGCTGATCTGGCAATTACTGTTTTCTCAGTAACTGTTAGTATGGACCACCAGAAACAATTTACTTTCAGCTGGCAAGGCCAGCAGCATACCTTCACTATCCTACCTCAAGGGTACAGCAAATCTCCAGCTCTATGTCATAATTTTTTTCATAGGGATCTTCATCATTTCACTTTCCCATGAGACATAATAGTGGTCCATTATGTTGACGACATTGTATTATCAGACCGAGTGAGCAAGAAGTAACAACTACTCTAGACTTAATGGTAAGGCATTTGCATGTCAGAGGAAGGGAGATAAATCTATCAAAAAATACAGGGACCAGCCACCTCAGTGAAATTTCTAGGTGTACAGTGCTGTGATGAGATATCCATTCTAAGGTAAAGGTTAGGCTGTTGCATCTGGTCCCTCCTTTGACCAAAAAAGAGGCACGATGCCTAGTTGGCTTCTTTGGAATTTGGAGACAAGATATTCCTCATTTGGGTGTGCTATTCCTCCAGCCCACTTACCCAATGACCAGAAAACTGCTAGTTTTTAATGGAGACTGAAACAAGAGGAGGGTCTGTGACAGATACAGGCTGTCATGCAAGTTGCTCAGCCACTTGGGCCATGTGATATAGCAGATGTAATGGTGCTGGAAGTGTCAGTGGCAAATTGAGATGCAGTCTGGAATCTCTGTCAGACCCCTATAGGAGAATCACAATGTAGACTCTCAGGATTTTGTATTAAAGCTTTGCCATCCTGTGCAGATAGCTATTCTCCTTTTGAAAAACAGGTTTTGGCCTGCTAGTGGGCCTTAATAGAGACCAAACACTTGACCAGGGGCAACCAAGTTACCATGAAACCTGAGTTGCCTATCATGATCTAGGTGTTGTCTGACCCACTATATTAGTTTGCTAATGCTTCTGGAATGTAATATCCCAGAAATGGAATAGCTTTTGTAAAGGAAATTTATCATGTTACAAGTTTACAGTTCTAAGGCCAGAACAATGCCCAAACTAAGGCATTCAGGAAAAGATACCTTGACTCAAGAAAGGCCAACGTTTGTCACATGGGAAGGCATTTGGCTGGCATCTGCTGGTCCTTGTTCCTGGTTCCATTGCTTCCAGCTTCTGATGCCAGTGGTTTCCTCTCTAAGCATCTGTGGGCCTTCACTTACTCCTCTGGGACACAGCTCTGGGTTCTGGCTTGCTTAGCATTTCATGGGAAGGCACATAACGATGTCTGCTGACCCTGCCCATGTCTAGACATCTGCTCTCTCTGTCAGTACTTCAAACATCACCAAACATTCATATCTCTGTCAGCTCTGAAGCAACTGTTCTCCAAGGTCTGCATCTGAAATTTCTCCAAAATGTTTCCCCTTTTAAAGGACTCTAGTAAACTAATCAAGACCACCTTCAATGGGTGGGGTCACATCTCCATCTAATCAAAAGGCCACACCCACAATTGGGTGTATCACATCTCCATGGAAGTAATCTAGCCAAAATGTCATATGCACAACTGGGTATGTCACATCTCCATAGAAACAATCCAATTAAAGTTTCTTACCCTAAAACAATAGGTCTGGCCCCATAAGATTGGATCAGGATCAAAACATGGATTTTCTAAGGGTACATAATAGTTTCAAATTGGCACACACACCAAGCCATAAAGTTGGGCATGCCCAGCAGCACTCCATCATAAAAATGGAAAAGTGGTATATATGAGATAGGACTTGAGCAGGTCCTGAAGGCAAAGTAAGTTATATAAGGAAATGGCCCAAATACTCATGGCTCCCACATTATCTTCTCTTTCCAAGCTCAGAGCTATGGCTTCTTGGGGAGTTCCTTATAATCAGTTGACTAAGGAAGAGAAAACTCGGGCCTGGTTTACAGATGGTTCTACATGAGATGAAGGTACTACCCAAAAGTGGACAGCTGCATCACTGCATCCCTGTTCTGGGATGTCCCTGAAGAACAGCGGTGAGGGAAAATCCTCCCAGTGGGCTAAATTTCGAGCAGTTCAAGTGGTTGTTCATTTTGTTTGGAAAGAGAACTGACCAGAGCTTGGGTTTGTGTACTGCCTCATGGACTGTTACTAATGGTTTGGCTGGATTGTGAGGGACTTGGAGGGAATATGATTGGAAAATTGGTGATAAAGCAGTCTAGGGAACAGGTGTGTGTATAGACTTTTCTGAGTGGGCAAAAAACAGGAAGATATTTGTGTTCCATGTAAATGCTCACAGAGGGTGACTTCAGCAGAGGAAGGTTTTAATAATCAAGTGGATAAGATAACCTATTCTGTGGATACCAGTCAGCCTCTTTCCCCAGCAACTCCTGTCATTGCCCAATGGACTCATGAACAAAGTGGTCATAGTAGTAGGGATGGACTACTATTATAACTACTATTATAACTACTATAGTAGTTATGGACTACTGAGTCCATAACTCATGGACTCAGCAACATGGACTTCCACTCATGAAGGCTCACCTGGCTACAGTCACTGTTGAGTGCCCGATCTGCCAGCAGCAGAGATCCACACTCAGTCCCTGATATGGCACCACTCCCTGAGGTGATCAGCTTGCTACCTAGTGGTAGGTTGATTACATTGGAGCACTTCCAACATGGAAGGGGCAGCAATTTGTCCTAACATACTCTGGATATGGGTTTGCCTTCTCTGCACACAATGCTTCCACCAAAACTACCATCCATGAATTTTTGGGATGTCTTGTCCACCATCACTGTATTCTACACAGCATTGATTGTGATCAAGGAACCCACTTCATAGCAAATGAAGTGTGGGAAAGCGCATATCCTCATGGAATTCTCTGGTCTTACCTTGTTCCCCATCATCCAGAGGCAGCTGGGTTGTTAGAATAGTGGAATAGCCTTTTGAAGACCCAATTACGGTGCCAGCTAGGTGGCAATACCTTGCGGGGATGGGGAAATGTTCTCCAGGAGGCTGTGTCTGCTCTAAATCAGCAACCTTTCTATGATGCTGTTCCTCCCATAGGCAGGATTCATGGGTCCAGGAATCAAGGGGTGAAGTGGAAGTGGCACCACTCACCGTCACCCCCAGTGATCCATTGGAAAAATTTTGCTTCCTGTCCCTGTAACCTTGAGCCCTCCAGATCTACAGGTCTTAGTTCCAAAAAGAAGAGTGCTCCCACCAGGAGACACAACAATGATCCACTGAACGGGAAGTTAAAACTGCCACCTGGCCACTTTGGGCTTTCAAGCCATTGAATCAACAAGAGAAGAAGGGAATTACCATACAGACTGGGGTGATTGATTCTGAACATCAAAGAGAAATAAGACTGGAACTCTATAATGAAGGTAAAGAAGTGTTTTCCTGGAATACAGGAGTTCCCCTGGGGTGTCTCTTAGCACTACCATATCCGGTATTAAAGTCAGTGGAAAACTGCAACAACCCAACAACTACCCATGTCCTAGAAACTTCAGGAATGAAGGTTTAGATCACCCCACCAAGAAAATAACCAGCTGAGGTTCTTGCTGAGGTAAAGGGAACATGGAATGGGTAGTGGAAGAAAGTAGTGATAAATATGAACTGTGACCACTTGACCAGTTACAGAAATGAGGACTGTAATAGTATGAATATTATTTTCTTGTTTTGTTATGAGTATATTTGTATTTGTACATGAAACAAATATCTTTGTTTATAATTTTTAAAAATAAATTTCTCTATCCTATTCTTTTATCATATGATATAAGTTGTATTGTTCATGCCATAGTATTTAAGTTATAGGATATCAAATTTAAGAGTGAATATTATCCAAGGACTTGTACCCTCTTCTGGAGAGATTTAGTGCATTTTTGGTTGTACTTAGGACAGTTGAATATTGCTGGGTGAAAAATATATCTGTTATTGATTTTTATTTAGAGAATAAGCATGGGTTAAGGTGATGTGTACAGCTGCCGAGCTGACAAAGGGTGGACTGTGATGGTTAGGTTCATGTTTCAACTTGGCCAGATGATGGTGTCCAGTTGTCTGGTCAAGCAAGTACTGGTCTGTTACTGTGAGGACATTTCATGGACTTAAATAATCAGTCAGTTGATCACATCTATGGCTGGTTATATCTACGATAAACTAAGGGAAGAGTCTTCAACAATGAGCGATATTTAATCCAATCAGTTGAAGGCTTTAGAAGGAGAGATAATGACTCTAGCAGTCAGAAGAGAGAACCTTCCTCTCTACTTCAGCCAGTCAGCCTCTCCTGTGGAATTCATCAAAGACCTTCACTGAAGTGCCAGCTTGCAGCCCATGGGATTTGTGCATACCCACAGTGGCATGAGACCCCTTCATTTAATCTCATACTCTTTACATATATCTCCTGTTGGTTCTGATTCCCTAGAGAACCCTGACTAATACATCATTTGATGAGATTAATCACATTCTCCCTCAGCACCATCCATTACTAAAATTTTCCTACTGAGCCAAACAGTAACCCTTTATTCATTAACTCCTCATTCCTCTGCCCCACACCCCTGGCAACCTGTAATCTAATTACTGTCTCCATGAGCTTATATATTCTCTGATATTTTCCTTATAGTTACTACGGGGCTTAAATTTAACATTTTAATTCTATAACAATCTCTTTTTCTTTGACACCAATGTAACTTCATAGTATAACAAAACTCTATTCCTGTACCCTTACATCTCCCAATATTTATATAGCTCTTGTTACAAATTATATATTTATACATTATGAGTCTGAAATCACTGATTATCATTCCAGTTATGCATTTGCCTTTTAGATCATACAGAAAGTAAAAAATGGAGTCACAAATTAAAAATACAATAGTCCTGTCATTTATATATACCCTCACTGTAGATCTTTATTTCTTTATGTGGCTTTTGTCTATTGTCCATTCTCCTTTCCTTTCAACCTGCAGAACTCCCTTTAGCATCTCTTGTAGAGCTAGTCTAGTGGTGATGAAGTACCTCAGGTTTTATTTTACAATGTCTTAATCCCCTTTCAATTTTGAAAGACAGTTTTTACAGATACAGAATTCATGGTTGGCAATTTTTTGCTTTTAACACTTTCAATATGTTTTCTCACTGCCTTCTTGCTTCCATGGCTTCTGATTAGGAATCAGCACTCAATCTTATTGAGGCTCCCTTGTACAGGATGTGTTGCTTCTCTTTTTTGGTTTTCAGAATTGTCTCCCTATCTTTGGCATTTCACAGTTTTTTAATTTTAAACAAGAAGTTTAGTTAAACAACAAAATTTGACTTGAAGGGAAAACTATCTAGGATTCATTTCTTTTAAAGTAATTTATCCTCACTTAAAGACAGATTACCCTACATGTAACAGCTATGTACACAAAAGTTATAAAATTGTCCCTGGTTTTACAATGATAAATGAAAATCATTAAAATTCTCCAATTGAACAAGGAATTCAAGGATTTTAATGTTGTTGGTTTTTCTTAAACAGTGAGACCAAAATAACTTACTGGAATATAAAGATAAGAGTTGAATCAACATGCACTACTGGAGAAAGGGGCTATTTTCACAGAACCAGTATTTTTCCCCATCACATCTCCATTGATGTCGATCAGAACATACCATTGATTGAGTATTGTACTGCTACAAAAAGGAACGAAATTGTGAGGCATACCAACATCATGAATGAACCTGTGGGACATTTGCAAGGCAAAATAAGCCAGAACCAAAAGAGCAAATATTGTATGGTCTCATTTAGAAAATACTTATAAGAAAACAGGGGCCTAGATTGTAAGCTCTTATAGCAGTCACATTTAGTTCAGAGCAGTAATTGTTATTTCTGGATTTTGAGAGGCTGTTTTACATATGTAAAACCTGGAATTTAGAGTTAAGAATGAAGCCTATCAGATCAGGATTAAGGTAATTCAGAATACAGGGGTAAGGAAGACATTGTCTGTATTTTAGAACCTCATCTATTCTTTGAGACCAAAGGAAGAAAGGTTTAATTTGTCCAGAACCTAAATTTTCTGTAGCACATAATCTAACTCAACCTGTCTGGATAGATCATTTAAACAATTCAAACACAGGGAGCCTAGAATAAGAATGAGGGCCTTTAATCCTGCATAGCTTAATGTAATGCCTGGATACATCCCAGAGTACATTAAGCAGATAATCAAAAAGTACTGGCAACGTCCCTTGAGGGATGGGATAAAAAATATGGAACTGTTAAACTATGTCAAACATTAGGGACACCCAAATCAATATGCCAAGCCCTTGATCTTGAGGCTTGCTCTTGTGAAGCTTATGTAGGTAGCGGAGCTTAGCCTACCTTTAGGTATGCCTAAGAGTTACTTCTGGAGGACCTCTTTTGTTGCTCAGATGTGGCCTCACTCTAAGCCCAACTCTGCAAGTGAAACCATTGCCCTCCCCCCTATGTGGGACACGATATCCAGGGATGAAAGTCTCCCTGGTGGCATGAGAGATGACTCCCAGGGATGAGTCTGGCCCTGGCACCATGAGATCAACAATTCCATCCTGACCAAAAGGGGGAAAAGAAGTGTAACAAATAAAGTATCAGGAGCTGAGAAGAGTTCAAATAGAGTCAAGAGGCAAGCTTCAGTTAGAAATTGCTACCTACCATAACTTGCCAGACCCCAACCAAAACCATTCCTGCCAATCCTAAAGAACACCTAGGACATTATATAAGATTCTGCAAATATGTACTAGGCTAACTTTCCAGTAACCTACAACCTGTAGATGGGCCCCTGGACCAGATAAGTCCTGAAATGCAGAGGGGCCAGCCTCTCCAGAACATCACCTAGTTCCATCCCCCTATCCTGTATTATGAACAGCCCCTTCCAACATGAAAAAGTTAGAATGGGCATACCCCAAATACCCCTAAAGAGTGGGAGAAAGATCAAAGTTGATGGTGGAGTTGTACAGAGAAGGTAGGGTTTAACAAATGAGTATGATTGCTGAGTCATGATATTGATATTTCTTTTAGTCTCCAGTATCTTAGAGCAGCTAGAAGTAAAAACATAAAAATCTAAAATTTTGGAATTTTATTTTAACCCAATTAACCCACACAAACTCTGAAATCTGTTCTACAACTAATTATTACATTGTGTTTTGAAATTTATTGCTTTTTTTGTATATATTTAATTGTTCATCAAAAAGAAGAAAAACTCAATTTTGATGATTAAGAAAAAGTTAGAATGGGCATAACCCAAATATCCCTAAAGATTGGGAGAAGGGTCATAGGAGAAGGCAGAGTTATGACAGAGAAGTTAGGATTTAACAAATGATTATGATTGCCGAATCATTATATTGATATTTCTTTTTATTCTCCAGTGTTCTGGAACAGCTAGAAGGAAAAACTTGAAATTGTGGAACCAAACTTCGTAATCTGTTCTATAACGACTTGTTAAAATGTATTTTGAAATTTATTACTTTTTTGTATATATGTTATATTTCACAATAAAAAATATGAAATTAAAAAAACATACCGTTGGCCATTTAGTAAAAAAATAATAATAAAAAGGCAATATGCCTGTGCACATACACCAGTTACTTTATGTACAATAAAGGAACTAGGGAAGAGTAAAATGAAAGAATAGAGAAAACTGTACTGTACTTATCAGAATGTGGTAGAACCAAATTGCAGCTTTTCTAATTGAGAATATGTTTTTCGTCTGTAGGAACAGAGTTCTGGAGGAAAGTAGCATTTTAATAGACACTTCTGTCTGCTGCTGGAACACATCAATTGTATCTTCATCCCCCATTTCCAATTGTGCAGGGGTGTCTGTTTCATTGATTGGCTGCTCATCAAATCAGATTCTGATCTGCCTCATTGACAAACCCTGTCATTCACAGTAAGCTTTCATTAGTTTGCTATTTGGTGTATGCCTCTTAATCTTTTTTTTTTAAGATGTTTACAAACATTTATTCATGATTAATACATTCCCTTATGAAATAAGGGATGTGTTCCAAATGGCTTCCTATCTAAATATAAGACATTAACACTTTCTTGAGAAGTTAAACAGTATCTTTACTTTGATAAAAGGGGATATAGAACCTTGGGGTTAAAAGCCCCAATTCTGGGGTGGGGGCTGCAAGGGTAGTTCAATGTTAGAATTCTCGCCTGTCATGCAGGAGACCTGGGTTCAATTCCTGACCCATGCACCTCCCAAGTAAAAAAGAAAATTCAACAAATGGTGCTACATTAATGGTATACTTACATGGAAAGAGGAATGAAATGTGACTCCCACCACACAGTATACAAAAAAAAAGCCCCAATTTCTCCCACTTGTGTCTCCCTTGTTTGCAATCTCTTAATCTTGAACTGCACTAAAGAACCATTCTGCTTCATGGCATTCAAATTTATATGAGCATTGTTCTCTGTCTTGACTTCCTTTGGGCTTTTGTTGGCCAAGTGGAGAGCTAGAGTCTCCTCAGCTGTCGTTTCACAGAACAGGTACCAGGACCACATCATAGGAGCACACAAACAGCAACAGGAGTGGCAGAAGCTCTACAGTTTGATTTTAATATGTTGTGTTTTGGGTCTATTTGTGTTTAACCTGTTGGAGTTCATTGGATGTGCATATCCATATCTTCTATTTAAATTTGGGAAGTTTTCAGTCATTTTGTTTTTGAAAGTTCTCTCTGCCCCTTTCTCTATTTCTTCAACCTTCTGTAATTCCCACAATGCATGTATTGGTATTCTTGATGGAGAACCACAGGTTCCTCAGGCCCTGCTCACTTTTCTTTGTGCATTTCTCTTCAGACTGGATGCTTTTCCTCTTTCTGCTCTTCAGACTGGATGATGTCAATTTTCTTATCTTCATGATCACAGCTTCAGGCTGCTGATGAACTTCTCTATGAAATTTTAAATTTATTACTGTGGTCTTCATCTCTATTTTGTTCCTTTTCATAATTTCCATCTCTCTATTGCTATTCTCTTTATGTTCATCTCTTGTTTTCCTGATTTCCTTTAATTCTTTGTCCATGTTCTCCTTTAGCTCTTTGAGGACAATTTTTCAAAAGTCTTTGTCTGTGCTCCAGGCCTGGTGCTCCTTATTGATGGTTTAGAATGTTGAGTTTTCTCATTTTCCTGGGCAAATTTCTTTGTCTGTTTTGTAGCCTCTTGTTGAAACCTAGACATTGTTATATTTTAACGTGTTATTGCTGGAATTTAAACTCGAAGGCATCTGTTCCTTAAACTTGTATTCAGTTTATGTGCTGGTTTGAAATAATCTATGTCCCCTAGAAAAGCCATGTTTTAATCAAAATCCCATTTCATAAAGGTAGAATAATCCCTATTCAATACTGTATGTTTGAAACTGTAATCAGATCATCTCTCTGGAGATGTGATTTAATCAAGAGTGGTTGTTAAACTGAATTAGATGACGACATGTCTCCACCCGTTTGCGTGGGTCTTGATTGGTTTATTGGAATCCTACAAAAGAGGAAACATTTTGGAGAATAAGAGATTCAGAGAGAGCAGAGCAGAATGACACAGCCACGAGAAGCAGAGTCCACCAGCCAACAACCTTTGGAGATGAAGAAGGAAAATGCCTCCCGGGAAGCTTTTTGAAACAGGAAGCCAGGTGAAGCTAGCAGGTGACGCTGTGCTTGCCATGTGCCCTTCCAGATGAGAGAGGAACTCTGACTGTGTTCACTATGTGCCCTTGAGAGAGAAACCCTGAACTTCATCGGCCTTCTTGAACCAAGGTATCTTTCCCTGGATGCCTTTGGTTGGACATTTCTATAGACTTTTTTAAATTGGGACATTTTCTCGGCCTGTAGACTAGCACTTTATTAAATTCCCCTTTTTAAAAGCCATTCCGTTTCTGATATGTTGCATTCTGGCAGCTAGCAAACTAGAACAGCTTAATTGCCAGGAGCTAACCTGAAAAAGAAAAAAACCCCAAATCTTTCCCAGTTTTTCCAGACTGATCTGGAAAGCGCTCTCCTTCAGAACTTATCCTTTTTTTATTATGAAAAATAACATACATAAAAAAACAATAAATTTCCCAGTGCATTTTAACAAGTAGCTATACAACGCATTCTAAAGTTTGGTATGGATTACAGTTCCACGATTTTTTGTGTTTTCTTCTAGGTGCTCCAAGATACTGGAGCCCAATAGAAATATCAGTATAATGATTCAGCAGTCATACTGATTTGTTAAATCCTATCTTCTCTGTTATACTCCTCCTTCTTTGTAAATATCATATATACATAAAAGCAATAAATTTTCAAAGAACATCGCACCAATTAGTTGTAGAACAGATGTCATAGTTTGGTATGGGTTACGACTCTACAATTTTAGGTTTTTATTTCTAGCTGCAGAGCTTATCTTTTTTCTTCTTCTTTTTTTTTTTGAATGGGCAGTCTCCAGAATCAAACTCAGGTCTCTGGCATGGCATTATCTTTTTTTTTTATTGTGAAAAATAACATATATACAAAAAAGGAATACATTTCAAAGCACCCAACAATACTTAGTTATAGAACAAATTTCAGACTTTGATATGGGTTACAAGTCGACAATTTAAAGTTTTTCTTTATGGCTGATCCAAGACAGTGTAGACTAAAAGAAATTTCAATATAATGATTCAGGAGCCATAAGCATTTGTTAAATCCTATTTTCTCTTTTATAACTCCACTTTCTCCTTTGATCTTTTTTTAATTATTTTTTATTGATAGATATTATATATTCACATACCATGTAATCATCCAAAGTATGCAATCAATATTTCACAATATTATCCTATAGCTGTGCATTTATCGTCACAATCAACTTTTTTCTTTTTTGTGAAAAATAACATATATACAAAAAAGCAATAAATTTCAAAGCCCATTGTAGCAATTAGCTGTAGAACAGATTTCAGAGTTTGGTATGGGTTATATTCTGGTTTGCTTAACTACTGAAATGTGATATACCAGAACTGGAATGGCCTTTGAAAAGGGGAACTTAATAAGTTACAAGTTTACAGTTCTAAGACCATGAGATTGTTCCAATTAGAGCAAGTCTATAATAACGTCCAAATTAAGGCACCAACAAGAGGTTACCTTCATGCAAGAAAGGCCGACGAAGTTCAGGGTTTCTCTCTCAACTGGAAAGGCACATGGCGAACAAGATGAAGTCTGCTAGCTTTCTCTCCCAGCTTCTTGGTTCATGAAGCTCCCCTGGGGGCATATTACTTCTTCCTCTCCAAAGGTCTCTGACTGCTTGGATTTCCAAATGCTTTCTCCAAAATGCTTCCTCTTTTAAAGGATTCCAGTAAAGTAATCAAGACTTACCTGGAATGGGTGGAGTCGCATCTCCCTCTAATCCAAAGTTAATACCCACAATTGGGTGAGTCACATCTCTGCAGAGGTAATCTAATCAAGTTTCCAAATCACAATGTTGAATAGGACTTAAAAGAAGCTGCCTCTTCAAGATTGGATCAGGATTAACATAGCTTTTCTAGGATACATAAATCCTTTCAAACCAACACAGGTTAAATTTTAGGTTTTTATTTCTAGCTGCTCTAAGACACTGAAGACTAAAAGAAACATCAATATAATGATTCAGCACTCATACTAATTTGTTAAAATTTGTATCTCTCCACCATCACCTCTGATTTTTCTCCTACTTCCTTCAGAGCTTATCTTTATCATGAGTTTGAAGAATAGCTCCAGGCCAAAGCATGGAGGACCCCTGATTCTTTTTGCCTTTGCTTCTTATATTGTGCATGAACTGTGTCCCTAGGAATTCTCCCATCTACACATTTCCGAATAGTTCTCTGTTCCCTAGGAAACAGTCCTCATGGGCACTGCACCACAGTGTGTGTCCTACAGCAATCAGCCCCTTGGCCCGGGCAAGACAACTTGACTGCTCTCCACATCATTCTACAAGAAGTTTCCATGAGCTGCCTTCTACATGCAGGGCAAGTTCTGGGATGTCAAATCCCTTAAGCCACCACTACAAACTGGACTTGACATAAATGCCCTCAATGTGTCCTCCAGAACCAGGACTGAAGATCTGCACTGGATGCGCATGCTGGCTCTACACTGAGCCAGTGAGGGGTGCAAGAGAGTCCAGCCTGAGTGCCACAAGATCCTCTTAATTTTTTTTTTTTTTGCATGGGCAGTCACCGGGAAATGAACCGGAGTCTCTGGCATGGCAGGAGAGAATTTTGCCACTGAGCCACCATCACACTGCCCAAGATCCTCTTAATTTTAAGTAGCCTTTCTTTTGCTTGATGTAGCTCTCACCCTATTACTGCAGTCCTTTGTTTTCTGCAGCTTTAAAGTAGATGTTTCTGCCAATTCTTTCTGGTTGCTCAAAACTTTCGTACCCCACATTTTAATTACTGCATACATTGAGTAGATGTGCAATAGATTATTTAAGCACTTCTCTACTATTTTTCAGTCCACTTTTGTTATAAATAAGGCTTTCATGAACATCACTGGAGGATGGCATTGGTGGCCCCAGACTTGAGTTGGACCCCTGTTTTACCTGCTACCCGCATGTGACATTGAGCATTTGAGCTTCAGGGTTTTCATTTATAAAATATAAAAATAATGGGTGCCTCAAACTGTTGTAATTTGGGTTGACTAATTATAATTCAGTCACAATTTCATATGATGCCATTGCCCTTTGTCCGCATTTGAATTTTTTGTTTCCCCCGTTTAATAAAATTATTTGATCCACAAGGCTTTTTGATTATATGGTCTTAAAGTTTTTACAACTGTGAGGTTTTGTGAATTAAAATGGAGGAAACTTCAGAAATCCCAGTCAAATTCAACATGCTAAATAATTCCTTATTATGTTTTGGCTATTGGGATTTAAAGGCAGAGTAGGGGCAAAATAAGTGGAATAACTTTTCTATCACATGAAATCATTTTCCTTTTGATTTTTCTGTAATCCCAAGGAGGGAGTGAAACATAATCAATGCAGAAACTTCAAATATAACAAAGTTAAGTTGTCATTTACTAAAACTTCAGTGTCTGTTAATCTTTCATCTATCTCTTTTTTCCCTTTTAGCTACCTCCTAGAACACCACATTAAATAGAATGCACAGAAATCCAGTTATTTGACTTTGCAGGCTAAATATGCTTGGGCCACTGAATGCCCAGGTACATTGCAACAAAAGCCTGGGAAGTACGAAATTGTTTCTTAAGAGGATAGTCTTGGGAGCCCCACCAAGTGCCAGACCTGCTTCCTTAAGGAGGTTGATCTCTTTTCCTGGCCTCCTGTTAGAGGACACTTCCTAGTGCCCTTTTAACCTTGAATCCAGGGTAGTAAGCAAATTGTTCAATCCATTATGCCCCAAACCCAGCTGTGCAACCAGACCACCTGGGGAGAGTATGTATGTGCGTGGAAATACAGATTCTCCAGGCTCAACTGTCCGGGGAGTCATTTGTAGGGTATGACCTGAAAATCAGCATTTGCAACAAGCTTTCTAAGTGATTCTGATGCAACAAGTCTACGACCCAGCATCAATGGGGAGCCATTGATAAACCATAAATTTTGCAGATGGAGAAACTGAGGCCAAGAAAGGCTGATGGGGCTGCTCAACATCACACAGTTGTGTTTTTCAAGAAAATTAGAACAACTCTTTGTCTCTTCCAATTTAATGATGAATGAGGTAACTGTGAAACTGTCAAACCTTGAGCTTGGAGGTACATCCAAAAGCTCAGCCTTCTAGGAGAGACAAAACTAGAGACAGTTCTGGGCTAGGGGAAAGGGGAAGAGAAAGTGTTTAATATTTCACTGTCACTCCAAATTGAAAAAGAGTTTCCAAGTAGTTTTCCTCATTTGGAAGACTAGCCTAAATTCCTTTTTGGCCAGCTTTCCTCAACCCATTTTGAATTTTATACGTTTTTTTTTATTATTACACTGCTGTGGAGCAGAGAACACTTTAAGAGTGATTATTTGTTGTTATTCAATATAAATGGGATATCAAAATGACATGATGAACACCTAGGGCAATATATAAGATTCTACAAAGGTTCCATGCACTAGGGTAACTTTCCAGAAGCCTACCATCTCCAAATGGGTCCATGGTCCAGATAAGCCCTGAAACCTAGAGGGCCCAGCCTCTCCAGAGCATCAGCTAGTTTCATCTCCCTACCCCATATTGTTGACAGCCCCTTTCAATATGAAAAAGTCAGAATGGGCATAACCCAAATACCCCTAAAAAGTGGGAGAAAGATCAAAGTTGATGGTAGAGATATACAGAGAAGGTAGGTTTTAACATACAAGTATGAGTGCTGGATCATTATATTGATATTTCTTTTAGTCGCTTGTGTCTTGGAGCAGCTAGTAGTAAAAACCTAAACTTGTGGAATTGTAACCCATACCAAATTCTGAAATCTGTTCTACAACTAATTATTGCAATGCACTTTGAAATTTATTGCTTTTTTACATATATGTTATTTTTCACAAAAAAAGAGAAAAAAGTCAGTTGTAATGATAAAAAAATATTTATTCCTTCTAGCCTCCAATGCTCTGGAGCAGCTAGAAGGAAAACTCTGAGATGATGGTATCATAGCCCATGACAAACTCTGGGATCTGTCCTGGAACTACTTGTTGAAGAGTGCTTTGAAAACGATTGCTTTTTTCTTTCTTTGCTTGGTATATGTGTTATATTATATAATTTAAAAAGTTTTAAAAAATGACATGCTAACTAAATGCAGTGTGGTATTCCAGATTGGCTACTGGAACAGAAAAAAGACAGTGGAAAAACCAGTGAAATACCAATAAAGTCCATAGCATAATTAATAGTCATATACCAATGTTAATTTCTTAGTTTTGACAAACATCCGTTTGTTACTAAGATGTTAACATAAGGGGAAACTGGACGGAGGGTTTACAGGAAGTCCGTGCTGTCTTTACAATTTCTCTGTAAACCTAAAAGTATCCCAGAATAAAAAGTTTATTTTAAAAAAAATAGTCCTAAGTACGAATAAGCCAGAGCAGTTAATAAGTAAAGGCAAATTGCTGATCCAAGTACCCACTCCTTGGCACACTGGGAGAAAATCCTTTAGGGAGATGACAGATTTGTATGAGAAAGTTACTCAGGAGAAAACACCACTTGTATCCCAGAAGCTAATCTGGCTGAGTGGGAGAGGAGGGGGCATTCTAATTTCAGGAGACTCCAGTGGAGATTTTCTTAGTTGATGGCACATTCAGTTTCTGCAATTTTCTTTGAGGTAGTTTTCCATTTAAAGTGATCAACAAAGTCTAGAATCAGGAATGTATACACAATGAGGGATGTATACAGTAGGCTTGAGTGGAGGTATACAGTAGGCTTTAATGACAATCTAAAAGATAATTATGCTACTTGTATGCTTTCTGTAACAGCAAATGTATTTTAAAAATAAGTAATAGGTTGTAAAGATTAATCATTCTCATTAGGCTGTACTGGCCTTCCTGGAGGAGGTACCTGAGCTCCATGCTGCAGAATATGAAGGTGTTCAAAAGTCTTCAAACCTCGAGTCCCCTTCCCACCTTCCTGTTACATTGGTTGAAGCATCCCAATAGTTGATTCCTTCATTCAATAAATATTTATTGAGTACATTAATTATAATGTTTCACCTATGGAATAGTGATTATAGGCCACGTGATTTGTATGTATTTTTTTGAATCTCACAACAATCATATAAGGTAAATGTCAGTTACTAGCTTTAATTCTACAAACTTAGAGAAACTATGGCTCAAACTTACTTGCCCAAGTTCACGCAGGACATACGTGGCACATCTGGACATTGTGCCTTGTTCTATCAGACTCTCTGATTTTCAACTATGATTGTAAAATGCCTAGTACTACAGTGAGCCATGCTGGGGAGGGCAAAGGACAAAGGGCAATGGTTGTCTGTGCTCTATGGGGTGTGGGGAGCAAGCGACAGCATGGTTGGTTGGAGCCAGCTACTGAAAGGTGGTCATCCAAGTCACGAGAAAGGAGGATTTCTGTGAGTAAAGGGAAGGGAGAGGTGAGGAGAGTCTTAAATACCCACAGGCATGTGGCAAAAGAGAGAAGTCTGTCAGAGAGGTAACCAAAGGCCAGAAGTAGATGCTGTAATCACTAAATGGGAACAGAAGTTCAAGGAGTTGTCAAATGCTTCTGAGAAGTCAAGAGTGATGGAAAACCAAGGAGCGATGACATACTGAGATGCTGGGTTCGTATCGCTTGAATACAGGCCAAGACAGTGGGGGTGTCAGGTTCAGACTTAGAGGATTCAGGACTTAGGCAGCGGTGAGGAAGTAAATGTAGGGAGCAAGTACAGAGCTCATTTCCCATCAGTTTGATGGGAATGAAATGAAATAAGAAGGACAGTTCAATTTAGAAGACATTTTTAAGGTTGAAAAGCTCTGAAAGGTGGAGGATCTACTGTTGAAGATTATCATTGATGAGGCAAGACCCAGAGCAAGTGGGACAGTGAAGATCAAAGATATAATTAGGAGAGGAAGGAGCAAATAGCTGCTCCAGTTGCTGTGGGGAGCATTGGCGGAAAGGTTTGCCTTTCCACCTTATCCTTGAGAGAGTATTCTCTTTTCTTCCTCTCGTGGGCTCCCTTCTATCTGCTGCTGTTTAAGAGAGGTGGTCTCTGAATTGTCACCATGGTCTGGGGAAGGGAAAACAGTTGACATTTGGGAGCAACATGAGGGCATTGTCCACCTGGGAGTCTGTCAGAGTGTGGAGGCAGGTACAAATATCCTTCTTGTGCCTATTCAGGCCTTATTTCAGATCAATGGGTGTGATTTTATGAAGGGCCTCTGCTTTTAGGCTTTTACCAACACCAAAAAATTGTATTATCCTATTCATCATTACATTACTTTCTCTAACATCATAATCACAATTGTGTACGCACATGAACGTCACCATTCACTTAGGTGAACTATAACATGAGTTTTGTTATTACGTTACATTACATGTTACATTATAACATCAGTTATAATGACACTAACTTCAGTTTCTTTCATAAATCATGCATTTTATGAGATAATAGAGGATAAACATCTGATTTTTATATAATACAATAAAAAATGAGTGTATATGTTCTTTAAATTCATTTTCTGTGGCTTACTCTGTCCATTATTTAAAGGGAAAGAATATTTCCTGACTTCTCTTTTAGAACTAAATGAGGCAAAAATACAGGGATTTTTGAATACCAAAGCATTAGCTGTAATGTACTATAAACAAATAATAAGCATAACTCACTCTTTATAGATTTTGGACAAATCTCAATTGAATAGAAATTGATGGCTGTGAACAGTATATGTGATAGCATCCCAATGTACTAAAGAGGAAAATCTTAACACCCCACTCTCTTTAACAGGAACAGAATCAAACTCTGAGTCTGTTGTGTTGGCTACAGAAAATAGAATACCAATTATTTCATCCAACAAACATATTTTGAATCCTTACTATGAACCAAGCAATATGTAGAGATGAATAAAACACATTCGTTGCCCTTGAGAAGATGGCAAGGTTTCCTAGTGGGGACAGCAGATATGTATACGTGTTCATTCGATTACACTAGATTCCAGGATAAAGGCCATGTCAAGGTGAAATGAGAGCACTGTGGAGGAAGTTTTATCTCTACTCTGCATGTGTGTGAGATTGTGTGTGTGTGTGTGTAGTGCATGTGTGTTGATGTCACTGTATATGTGTGGGTATGTGAATGTGGGTGTGTGTGGAGTGGTGGGGTTGGTCGGAGTCTCACAGAGAATGGGTGCAGGTGATATTTGAACTGGGTCAGTACTGATAAATTAGGGTCCCTTGGAAGAAAAGAGGAAGAAGGACATTTTGCAAATCTTTCCCCATTTATAGACTGTTTTCCTCACTTCCCTAGGAATTATCTTTATCCAAAACCAAGTCCAAACTCAGGACTATGTAGAAGCTCTTTAAAATATGATCCCATATCGTCTGTTGAAGGATTGAAGGGATTGGCAATTTGCTTTGGGGGGGTCGGGTAGGGGAGCTTTCTGGAAGCCAAATTGGCAATGCTATTTAACAAAATGAAGAAAAAAACATACTCATTAATCTAGCAGTTCGTTTTCCGATAATATATCTCACAAGACTACACCCAGAATTGCAAGGATGCATATAGTGGCAAACAGGAAACAGTGGAGAAGACCACTGGGAGGGTTCTAGTAATTACAGTATATAGGTACAACTGGAGAACAGGATGTCTTTGCAGTGAACAAAGTTCAAAGAGAGAAAATGGAAGAAGAAACATCAAATTGGTAACGTTGTATTGATGGGGAGAGGGTGGTAAAGGAGATTACCTCCTATTTAATCTGGATACTTGTGTTATGTGAAATATTTAGGAGGGGAAGAAGTCATGTATTCCTGTGTAAAAATTTTTGAAGAATGAGGTAGAACTATAAGAACAAAAATATAAGCTAATAATCAAGTTGCTAAAGGGGTATAGAGTTTGATCCCAGTTTTGTAATTTTATATATGATATATAAAATATAAGCCTATTTTTTACATAATACTTATGGAAAAATAAATCCAGACTGTTAAATGATTATGGAGGGAGGGGGGCTTATAAGGAATCTTTAGTTTATACATTATATAAACTATATATAGTTTATAATGCCTGGACTTTGAATAAAGTATACTTTTGTATTAAAAATAAAGAAGTTTTATATGGATTAAAAATAAATAAATAAATAATAGGGGGAACAAATATTAAAATAAATTTAGTAGATTGAAATGCTGGTGATTGGTGAAGGGGAGGGGTAAGGGGTATGGTATGTATGAATTTTTTTATGTCTTCTTTTTGTTTCTTTTTCTGAATCGATGCAGATGTTCCAGGAAATGATCATGATGATGAATATGCAACTATGTGATGATATTGTGAATTACTGATATGTTAAGACTGTTTGTGTTTCTTTGTTATTTATTTTTAAATGTTAAAATTAATTTAAAAAAATTAAAATAAATAAATGAATAAAAAAAATATATATGATCCCAGATTTCTCCTGAGACCCTTTTGGCCACACACTCAAAGCAACAGCCACACTGAACTTCTTTTAGCATTTTCAGGACACAATCCTTTCACAGTTCTTTCTGTTGCATGTACTATTCCTATTACCTGCAATATTCATCTCCCTGTTCTCAGCTTGGCAAGGTAGCCATTGTCAATCTATAACCCGGGGCAAAACAGAACAGCTTAGCAAACAATTCTCGGGAGCTCTACAGAGTCAAGAGCCAATGTCTTGATGGAATATGGTTCTGCTGGCCAGGTCTTTTCCATGGAGAGGTGGCTCCTAAATAGATACTCACTTCCATGTATAGAAGTTCTGTAACCCTTTGTTTTCATCTTCCAAAGCCAACCAATATAGAGAAACTGAGCTAAAACAATACTTTCCTCTGGTCTTATCAAACGTAGGCAGATTTAAGTCTTCGGCTAAAATTACCTAAAACTTAAATTTTGTTTCTCTCTTTACCAAAGTTGCCTTTGGAAGATTTGTCCAAACACAAACCTTTGGACTAAGGCCTATTGCCCCATCCATTTCAGCTTTAATTCTAGATATCCCATTATGCCCTCCTCAGATTTGCTGCAGCAGTATAACAGCAAAATAATTTAATCACTATGGAGTTGATAAGATGGATCTGGAAGAAGGCTGGAATGAAGGCTTTTGAAGGAATATTATTCCGCATTGTAATAGTTTTTTTTTTTACCACTTTTAAGAATTAATGTGTGATGGTCCCCACAATTGGATGAATTACATAAATGCTAATGTCAATGTCAGACATCGTTCAGAAGAGATATGGAGAAGCATTTTCCTGTTTAAATGTCAAAACCATTTCTCGTCCATCAGGTAATAATTTTCCAATTTTCTTTTCACAAATATAGTACAATGTGAGGGCTACTGAAGTCATAATTGATCTCTCAGCTATGAAACCATGGGAAGCCAAAGAGCCTTCATTATGAAATAGAACTTGAAAGTATGAATGGCACCACTTCCCCAAGAACCACAAGATCAATAGGTGTCCATGAGGCTACAGCAGATGGAGCTCAACCAAAAATCTCCTCCAGCATCACGACTTTGGATGAGTGCCAGATGGCAGTGAAGTAGACCTTAAGTGACCACCAAGGGTTCAAGTGGGTTGCCTAGTAAAAAAATATGATGTTTTCAATTAAATATCAAAATATCAAAGACAATTACATGGGAAACTTCAGAGAGCTTCAGAAGCAGGGCAAAAGGATTACATTTCACTTACCTAACACTCCACTACCAAATTTCCCATCTTTTGGAGTTTTGACAGAAGCTTGGTTGTTCCAGGAAAGTATAGAATTCTACATTTATGAAAAGGCAAAATATAAAAAGGACTTTGGAGTAAATGGCACCTTTTACTCCAAAAAGTAGATGATTTAAAGTCATGGATGTATGAAATGTCAGAATTCTTCTGTTTTGTATCTCTCTACCAATGTCTACAAGTGTCTATTGATATCCTTGAACCTTGGCATCATTCTTATGGTTAAAAAAAAAAACCCAAGAATCAAGTCCCGTAGGTACAGAATCAATAAACCTTTCTTTGTCATTTTCATTGTATCTGTTTTCCCCTAACTCCTAGGTATAACCTATCATCAATTATCAATGAAATGCCTGGAAACTATGACAACTTCAGCCTGCAGTCTTTGGCCACTATGCAAAAGACTGGGGTACCCTGGTGGCTTGGAGGAGGATTCCAGCTGTTTGCCCTTTGAATTAATCTTAAAAGGGTCAGGTTACACTCCCCTACATGGGACATGACTCCCAGGGGTGTAAATCTTCCTGGCAACTTGGGACAGAACTCCCGGGATGAGCCAGGACCTGGCATCATGGGATTGAGAAAGCCTTATTGACCAAAAGGGGGAAGAGAGCAATGAGACAAAATAAAAGTGTCAGTGGCTGAGAGATTTCAAACAGAGTTGAGAGGTTATCCTAGAGGTTATTCTTGAGCATTATAGATATCCCTTTTTAGTTTATGGTGTATTGGAGTGGCTGGAGGGAAGTACCTGAAAGTGTTGAGCTGTGTTCCAATAGCCTTGATGTTTGAAAATGATTGCATAAAGATATACCTTTTATAATGTGACTGTGTGATTGTGAAAACTTTGTGTCTGATGCTCCTACTATCCAGGGTATGGACAGATGCAGTAAAAAAAATATATAGATAAAAACTAAATAATAGGATGCGAATGATTGCTGAATCATTATATTGATATTTCTTTAGTCTCCAGTATCTTAGAGCAGCTAGAACTAAAAACCCAAAATTTTCGAATTATAATCCATGCTAAACTCCAAAATCTGTTCTACAACTGTGCTTTGAAATTTGTTGCTTTTTTGTATATATGTAACTTTTCACAAAAAAGAAAAAAAAAAGGATAATAAAAAATAAATATTCTTCCTAGCCACCAATGTTCTAGAGCAGCCAGAAGGAAAAATCTGAGATGATGGTATGGTAGCCCATGACAAACTCTGGGATCTGTCCTGGAACTACTTGTTGAAGAGTGTTTTGAAAACTGTTGCTTTTTCCTTTCTTTGCTTTGTATAAATGTTATATTATTAAAATTAAAAAAATATTATCCACTTAAAAATAAATAAGTAAATAAATAAATAAATAAATAATAGGGGGATAAGGGGTAAAATAAATTGGGTAGATTGAAATACTAGTGATCAATGAGAGGAAGGGGTAAGGCATTTGGGATACATGATCTCTGGGATATTTATAGGTGTGAACAAAACACTTCCTTAACAAGTAGATTTAGGAAACTCTTTATACTATGTTGTATCTCCCTAAGGGAAATGTACAGTGTCTATCAGCATCAAAGTCTCCAAGAAGGCCTGCCATTACAAATATCTGCTTATTTTATTTAACTCAGCTTTGCCTGCCTTTATTTGCCCATGGAACGCTTCCTTTCATATAATAGTTGATGGCATATTGTGAAACTCCTGTTCCATGGAGTTTAACTATACAGTAAGAGAAACTTCCCAAAGGACACTCAAGCACTTTGACACCACTTGGAAATTCTGTGCGGGTTGGCACCTTCTAGCAGATTTACAATTTCAAGTACCTCCACTGTGCAAAAAGGCAACTTTCCTTGTGTCTCTATAGCCAATGGCACCCTGCTTATGTGAGTCCCCATTTATACTGATGGGGACATTTCCAAACCTTGCTCCTTTATGATGACTCAGTCTCTTCTGGTTTAAAACTTAATTTCCCTTGGGTAATTAATTACTCATTTGGTTCTGCATTTCAACTCAGTCAAGTCAAAGTTCAATAACCCTATCAGGGCTGCTCTACAATGCTCAAGAATTCTCTGTCCCCCTCCTCCCCTCCTCCTCTTCCTCAGTTTTTCCTTCTCCTTCTCCTCCTCTTCCCTCTCTCTCTCTCTTCTTTTTCTTTCCTCTTTCTCTCTTGCCTACTCTTCTCTCCTTCCTCCCTGGTCTCTTCCTCTTCCCCTTTCTTTTCTACCTCTCTCAAAGACTTGCAGGCCTGCAGGAACCAAACTTCCTGCACAGGTAAGTGTTCTGTCACATCGCACGCCAGAACAGAGTATATGAGCCTGAGAGGACCTTATCCTTCAGAGGCAAGTGGGGGAAATTGCATTGATTAAAATTTTCTTTTCCTGCTGAGACACCTAAAAGTTTAAAGGCCAGAGATTGGGTAGCTGAACGAACACTCTAAATATCCTGGGCAAGTGTAAGAAATAAAGAAAAGTCTCCTGTGAGTTTGCTTTAATATGGGAAGTAGAGCAAAACCCACCGCATGGAATATTTCATGAATATCAGCCATAATGCCGTGCTGTTGCGGGGAAGTTGAGAAACACATCATTTTTAATTACTTTTCATTTTATTGTAGGAAGCTTTGATCCAATTTATTTATAAAGCCAGTGAAAAGCTCTGTATATCTGAGATGACAGCAGATTAAACAATAGGAAAGGTAGCTGAATTTTGTGCACAAGGACAAGTTAAATTAACCCACAGGAATCTGTTATTTATGTGAGGCAGTGTCTTGCTTCATTATTCTTACAAATGTCTGATATTTGTGATCACGTCTGTTTTCTGCTCTGTAGGGTTATTCAATGATTAAGTTAGCAGGTGTGGGATTTTAAAAATTATTTAAATAAATGGATTTTCTTAAACAGGCCAGGTAATGACCCCACATGTTGTTTCTACCTTTTCACATAATCACCTATGAGAGCCTAACCTCTGTTATAAAGTGAGGTGGAAGCTGCTAAATGATGGAGGTGGAAGAGTGTGAAGTCACTTAACACCATGCCACTGGGGTGCTGCTTTTTTTTCTCTCTCTAAAACACTGTCACGCTCTCAATAGATAGACTTTGTCATCTAAAGTTTCAGAGAAGAAAACAAGTCAAAGGAAGAGAACAACCTCTCTCTATCAATTTCAACAAGTTGGCGATGAATTTCTAGAGCAGAAATGCTTTTGCATTTGCAAAGTAAAGCACAGTGTGCTGCCTGCTGGGGGCCACAGCACAGTATGCTGCCTTCTGGTGTTTAAGGAAGCAGCATGTTAACTGGGGAGCTGTGAGTCCCCTAGGTATCTGCAGTTGTGCCACACCTTTCTGATTAAATATTGGACGAACATCCCAATGACTGGGCTCATCACCATCCGTCAGAAGCAGACTTTTCTGGCTAAAACAATGCTTACATATTTTTCTGAAGGCTCTGAAATCTGAGCTGGATAAACAGCACAGTGTAGCGTTGAGTACTCAGATTTTGGGCTCAGAGAGTCCTGGCTTTCCATCCCAGCCCTGTAACTGCCTAGCCCTATGACCCTGGGCAGGGGGTTTAACCTCGCTTTTGTCATGTATAAAATGAGGAAAATAGGAGCAGTTATTTACTGTTGTGAGCACATATTAAGGTAACAAAGGAATAGCTCAATATGTTAACCAGTGGATGGAGGGAGGGAGCATTGGGAATTGCCCAAGTCTGTTCCGGTGGCTTCTTAGCAATTTCCAGAGCCCCAAGGCTACACTGGAATTCTTTAGAACCATACAATCCAGAGTCATTCTAAGGACAGGTCCAGAACCCTTCCCACATCTGCTGGAGGACAAGCAGCCTGAGTGACCGAATGGCTTCGTTTTCGCTGTGTCAGAGAAAACTAGATTCATTTTGGAGTCCAAGGACGGGGTGGAAGTGGGGGACCGAACAGTCCTGGCGTTTGATTGTAAAATTATTCATTTGTGTCGAGTCTTCTTTGGAGGAGGCCATTGGTTTTCACCAGATTCTTAAACCTGGATCTATCCATAAACCACAAAAGGTTAAGACGGACTGCTCTAATCTTTTGAAGAATCATTTGCTTCCTCCCTAGAGAATTTTTTAGGAGATCTAAATCTCTGCATCATCCCTTCCCCCTCCCCCCCCATGTGGCCTGTTAATCTCTAGTTTTTGTGTCTGTTCCCCAGCTTCTTTTGGTTCTCTTGGCCTCAACCTTGCGTCCACCTCCAATTTCGTCTTCTCACGAACCTTTCTTTAAACTGCAGCATTTTACCTAACCACCCCTGTCCAGCAACTAGGTTCTGGTTAACTGCTCTCTGCTGCCCCCACTTGGTCAAACTGGCAGATATCTGGGAAAATTTCTCAGATGTGGATAATTGCTTGGACAATCTCCAGTGAGAAAACGGTTGGCCATGCCTGTGGTTCGAGAAGACACTGCAGTATTGACTCACCCTTGTGGGCATGTAATTATACAGCTTTATTTCCAGAACTCCAGAAAAGGCCTTGAAATAGAGGAAATTATCCTGTTGCTCGATGGCTGAAATTTTACACCCAGAGAGCAGTCCATTTTGACTGAAGTCTCTGATCCCTGGGCCAGAGAGATTTATCACTCACCTACTCTTTAGTAGGTATGAAGGATCTGAGGGTGGGTTTTGGTAGGGCTAGAGAAGGAAAAGGAGGGGGCCGATTTGTAGGGGAGGTAGGGAAGTAGGAAGTGGGAAGCGACGGGGTGAATCAACTGCAGATAAACTTCTGACTTTACACTTTTGCACAGATTTCATCTGACCTTGCATCATAGAGTGCAAGCATGTTGTAAGTGTGACTGCTTTCCACTTTGTCCCTTCACTTCATTTTTTTGGCAGCTATTTAGCATCCAGTGCTAACCGCTTTGCTAGAATGGAGGGGGAGGGAAATGTGAAGTCATCTCTATTGACCATCTGCTATCTGCCAGTTACCAGGAATGCCTACCCCACATCAGCATTAATTATTGGAGGGGGTTGAAATAACCCACAGAACAGAGCCATGGCATGCTGGGAGCAAAAGGAAGCTAAATCACAAGAAGGGAGGTAATAAGAGCTAGTCCAAAGTCATAAAGCAAGCTCACTTAGCCATTCCATCCTTTTCATTCTTATGTCCCTTTCAACAGATGATATGAGACTCAGGGTAAACAACTCTCCCAAGAGCTTACAGCTAGTTTATGACTGCTGGATTTAGGTTCTCATCTGGTGGAGAGCACTCACACATCCTTCTGTCAGAGAAAACACTCACCTTTCTTGCACCAACATGGTACGCAAAAGGAAGAAAGGGAGTAATGGTCTCTGCCTGGGCACATATGCAGGTGGGCATCAGGTGTTAAAGTGTAGGTACATCTATTTCCAGAGAAACTCTGGAAATAATAAAAAGGGAAACATTATGGATATACAGTGTGCCATTTCTCCATGGCAGCTGCCAGTAAGGAAGAAAAAGGCAAAAGAAAAAAAGGGGGAAAGGAAAAGAAAGAAACCAAGGCAGCTGAAAGGCATGCATTTCTGGAAAGCCCAAAAGATAAAAATGATATTCTAGCTTGAAATTTATCTTAATGAGCAAGATTCAACCAATGGAAAGTGACAGATGGGGTAATGTGAAGTTCAAGTTTCCTTCTTCTGTTTCTTTGTGTGAAAGAGAACCAACTTTTTGATCATTTTTTTTTTGCTCAGTTGTAATATTCTGCTGCATAAAGAAGATTGAACACCGAATACCACATTAATATGTTATTGGCATCTTTCTTTTTTCATATCCTACATGTTGATTGTAAAACCGTCCGGAGAGACTGATAGCTGTAATATATTACAGTTTCTCAACTTCAAATTAATTTCATAACAGTGCAGTAGAGCCAGATATTCTCTGCTCCAAGAAGTATCTCAAAATAGGTAATATTCTTTTGCTTTGCTCTTTTTAAACCCCAGGTCTGGTTATTTTATTTATTGGATAACCTATCTAGACTTTGCTTCCTTATGATCTATTACCTGCTTCAGTAATTACCACCAGCTCTGAAATGGCCAATCCCCACAGGTAGATTGAGTGCTTCACTGCACATGCCCACTGGGTGAGCTGCACAAAGCATAGTATGAGCAGGAGAACTGTGTGAGAGATGTGAAACCCAAGTCCCCATAATTTCCAATTTACATTAAGAGCTCCAGCTTGACTCATTGGGCACCTGTAGACACAGCTTAAGCCAATGACCAGAGGAAAGGACAATTCAAGGTGATGTTCCATGACTACAAGAGCACTAGTTGAACCCCTCCAAAAACATGCCCTCCTCCTCTCTCCCAGCCCGAGCCAGCCTACATGAAAAGAGGTAGTCAGAGTACTCTATCCTTTCTTCTTGGGGGGAAAGGGTTGTGAAAAGGGGGACCTGTGGACCTCAGGATCCCTTTAGATGCCACCATCAAGGGATCAACCATCAGTTCCACTTTACCATCTCCTTCCTTTGGAGCTGCAGTGCCCAATATGAGAGCCAGTATCTGCATGTCGCTATTTAAAATTAACTTCCTTAAAATCAAATTGAATTAAAATTATTTAAAAGTCAATTGAATTAAAATTCAGTTCCTCGGGTACACTAGCCACATTTCAAGTGCTCAAGTGCACATGTGGCTAGTGACTATCATATTGGACAGTGAAGATAACGAACTTTTCCATCATGGCAGAAAGTTCTATTGGACAGTGCTGCTGCTCTAGACCTCAACTCATGCCAATCTTGAAAGAAGAGCAGAATTTTGATGAGTTGTAGGGGATAAGGGAAGATACTTCAGGACAGAATTTGCAAGGACAAATGTGCATTGTTTTGGAGGTACAATGCTCCATGAAGAGTGCATCTTTAAATCTCCAGTTCACTGCTGCAGTCTCAATTTTAACGGAATGCCCAGAAAGAAATTAAGGTTTCCTCAAAAGGCGCCAATACAACTGTGTGCAATACAATCATGTAAAAAAAATTTTAAATGAGGTATAGGACACTGGGCAAAGGAGTTTAAATAGGTATGACTGCATCATTAAGTATAATTTAATTTTTTACTATATAAAGCTTTCACATTTTTTAATTAAGAGCATGCTTTTGTGCAGACTGTGTCCTAAGTGTTTGGTTTAGAAAATCAGGTCACAATAAGTATGAGATTAATTGACTATCATTATTAATAATAATAATCTAATGTTCTCATACCTTGAGCTAATTTAAAAAAATTTTTTGTTCAACAATATTTTAAAGCACTTGCTATGTGCCAAGCACTTTTGCAGAAGTTGGAATATATCAATAAATCAACAAAGATCCCTGCAATGCAGAAAGCTTATATCCTAGTGGGTGCATATTGAAAGCAAACAATGTGTCCTAAGTTGGTAAATATATGGAATATACAGGAGTGATAATTTCCATGAAAAAAAAATAGAGCACAGTAAGGGACCTCCAGAGGATGTGGTGATTAGGTTAGTGATGGGGCAGGCAGAGGCCAGGTGGGGAACTAGTATGCTCATCTGGATCTTCACATATGGTAAAATCCTTCTTTTATAAGTGTAGGAAATAAAGCCCAGATCCATATGAGTATCTGTATATACACATACACATACGTACTTGCATGCATATTTATTAAGCCATGCTGTCAAGGTTGTAGCAAGCAATACAATACAATATTCGTATGTTCGTGGGACTGCTATTTTGAGGGGCAATATAGCAGTTTCTATTGTCTTGTCACAGCAATTCTACTTCGAGATTTCTGTATCAGTCAGGATAGGCTGGATTAAAAGCATGCATGCATATGAATACATATATTAAAAATACAAACCCATGCATCTTAGCACCTTATAACAACACCAAAAAATATGTATTTCCTATTCACTCTGTATGTACATAATAAGTTCATAAGAAGCTTCTGTTCCTAATAGCCCAATGTTTGAAATTAGGTCAATGCCCATCAACAGTAGAATGGATGAATAAAATGTGGTATGCTCACACAATGGGATACTTCGCAGCAATGACAATAAATGAATGATAACTCCTCACAATATGGATAAATCTCATGAGCATAATGCTGAGTGAAAGAAGCCAGACACCAAAGAGATTATCCTGCATGTGGTATGCAGAATTCTAAGATGGCCCTCTAAGATTCCCAGACCCTGGTAAACAAATACCTTCTTCCAGTTATTCAAACACTAATATAAGTGCTGCTGTAAAGGAATTCCACAGATGTAATTAAAGTTCTCAGTCAATTTATCTTGAGATTATCTGGGTGGATCTGACCTAATCACATGAGTTCTTAAAAAGCGGAGCCTGTTTTCAAGCTGGTTGCAGAAGAGGAGGTCAGAGAAGTACGAGGGAGAGCTGACACTTGAGAAATTTTGTGTTGCTAGATTGAAGATGGAGAGGGGCTCGTGGTAAGGACTTTGAGTGGCTGCTAGGAACTGACTACTGGTCAATGGCTTCAAGAAAATGGGGACCTCAGTCCTACAACTGTAAGACAGTGAATATTGCCAATAGCCAGTGAGCCTGATAGAGGACCTCAAGCCCAGAGGAGATCACATCCCTGGATCATCCCTTGATTTCAGTCCTGTAAGACCCTGAGTAGAGAATTGAGTCATGGTGTACCTGGATTTTTGGTCTACAGAAACTGAGATGATCGATTTGTTTTAAGCTGTGGAGGTTGTGGTAATTTGTTTTGCAGCAATATAAATATAAATATATACTGCATAATTCAATTTAGATAAAGTACAAAAACAGACAAAATTAATCTATGCTGATATGAGTCAGAATACTAGCCACTGCTGGTGGCTTATCGACGGGAAGAGGGCACAGGGGAAGCTTGTGGGGAGATGGAAGTCTTACTTGATGTGAGTGCTGATTTCATGTGTGTGGTGTGTGCAATTTCTGAAAATGCATCAAGCTGTGCAGTTATCCTGGGTCCATTTTTTCCACATGTGTACTACACTTCAATAGTGCAATATCCAAATTTAAATATCCAAAGCCTACATGCCATGATGCCTTTTTTTGTTCAAAAGCAAAATAACACTTTGTATTTTTAATATATGTATTTTCTGTTTTCTTTGATATTTGAACTTGGACAAAGAGTTTTCGCTTGTGCATTATTTGGGTAATTAAAAGTACGAAGGTAGAAAAAAAAAGTAATACATATATAGATAGGGCCAGTAATTTATTTCAACAGTGCAATTCTTGTTTGTAGTGGATGTAGGCATTCACCCTGGGCTACGATATTCAGGACAGCAATAAGGCTCCAAACATCTCTCCTGCCTTGCTCAATAATAATAATTGCACTTGTTAGATACTAAGTGTCAGGTCCTGTGCAAGGTGTTCTACATACATCCTCTCTCTAATTTCCCATGCAAACTTTACGAAGTAGCTGATTAGTAGCATCCTTAATGTACAAAGGAGGAAACTGAGGCACTGAGACGATAAGTAATTTTCTTAAGGCCATACCACTAATAAGGAGCAAGGACTGAGGTCCAAATCCTCATTTGACTTCAAAGAGTACTCTCTTTCCACTACTGTTGGCTGTTCTGCCAATGTCTTATTGATTCCGAGTCTCGTATAAATCACTGTAGCATGATTCATTCATTTATTTTAAACTGAGTTGTGAGGAAAGGAATCCTTTGAGACCCTAACACCTTGGTGGAAATGTTGTTTTTTTTTTTTTTCAGGTTGCTTTTTTCCTCTATCTGCTTAGCAAGCCACCTCCAGGCAGGGGTGGGAACTCCGAGAGGGAGAGATATAGAAAGGAAGATACTGAGTCCCATAAAGGATTGGCATGGACTTGTCTCCAAGTTCCCCATGGCTAGCTGTCTGCCCAGGGTTACCCAGGCTTCTCCTGGGAGCTTCGCTGAGCCTAACTTCAAGCCGCAGGCTTTATATGAATTTGGCTTGCTTTCAATATGATGCCCCTATATAGACTATATTAATTATTTTGGTTCAAGCTCTGTAGACATGGAAAGAGAAGTCCAAACCCTGCCCAGGAGATTCCAATCCTCAAGACCTCAGGGCCAAGCTGTCCATCGAATTGCAAAAGACTTACAGTTTTTTTTTTAAGTGGAATCTGACTGGAGCCTGGACTTGTTTGGGAATTCACTGAATACTGGGAAGTGAGTCTGGTACCTGACTTGCAGCCTACTTTGCAAAGGCACTGGAGGTTATGGAAGTAAAAAAGCACCTTGTAGCACTGAAGCACTGATCAAGAGTTTTTGCAGTTGAATTCTGAGAAGGGAAGGGCAGGAAAAGGGCTTGCTCAAAGCATTCCATTTCTTTGGCTCTTTGGGAGATGTTCTGTTCTTTTCCATGAAGCATGATCTGTAAATATAAAAAGAAGGTTACCTGCCTTGTTATTTCAGACTAATTTGGGGGGGGATAGGGGGAACACGTCCACCTGAATCTCTCTCCCATGGTTTGTTATCTGAATATCAGACTATTAACTCTAACATATAATAGAGCACAAAGGAGGTTTAGAGAATAAAATCATGTCTTTATAGTGAATTTGTTATATCACGCAAATTCTCCCTCATCATTTAATGAAACCTGGCTATGTCCACTCTCAAGTTTTTAATGAAATTAATGTTGAATAAAAATAATTTTCATTTGATATAAAAAATAAAACATCTCTGTTTAGGAGGTCATGGTACGAGCATGTAATGTGGATGATAAATCATATGTAGCCATGTTTACAGATTGCAACCAACAGACGAGCCAGTCTGTCCTGCATTCTGGACGTGCAATCATTTTGGCATATTATTGTCATTGCCGTGGTTAGTTTGCGACTGCCGCAGCATCTTAGCATCTCAGCTGGCATAAAATTTGTCTTGATTAGAGAGCCAGAAGCTGTTCATCTGGTTATACATTATCTGGCTCTCCTCCAGAAGACTCTGGAACGCCAAATGTCAATTTCAGCTTTGACTTGCTACCAAACCTCTGGCAAGATCTAGAACTATGCGAACATTTAAGGTGAAATGCAGAGTGTCTTTTATCTTACTTAACCTGTGTCAATCTTGTTCCCTCTTTTCCCTGTGAAAAGCAGTTAACTGACTTGGTCTAAAAAGAAATCAACTATTTTCTCTTCAACTGGGTGGTGGATGTTGGCACAGACAGTGCTGTGCTTTGTGAGGCCACAGACTGCTCTCGTGATGAAAGACCCCCCAGTGTCATGCTCTTGGTGCTATAGACTGAAGGTGGGATTTGTAGCTGGAGAGAGTGATGACACTTTTTATACAACCTCATGGTCAAGGAAGGGACTGGGTGCAACGAGCTCAAAAAGCAATGGCAGTCCAGATGGTTTCCGCCAGTAAAAGTTCCTCTGTCTGGGTCTAAGACAAGAAAAAAAAAGGGAGAACAGAGATCTACAAAGAGGGTGGAGGGATAGATTGGTGCTTCGAACCTCTCACTGTGTGCTAAGAAACCTTCTCTGAACACTTTATCTACACAAGGCCCACTGTGGACAATGCTCTGAGTATTTCTCTGCATTAAAGCCAATTCCACAGATTCATCTTTCGCTGTTCTCAGGCTCATGCATGTTACCTATATTTCCTCATATTGACGAGAAGGTCTCTGAGATTATGACCAATCTCTTTTGAAGACATTGGGGCACTTGGTATGATGTAGTTAATGGAAAGAAAATGACATTTTTGGCCATAAATTGGCAAGTAAAGGAGATACTAATTGTGAGGTGCCTTGGGCATTACCTGATGTTTGAATATGTACCTGGGGCAACTCCATAAAGGCTGGTGCTCTTGGCCAAGTTCCTTCAGCCATCAGAGATGCCGTCTCCTCATAGAAAGTTAGGACAATATAAGCAGCATCATGGAGTCGCTGTGTAGGTTCAGTGTCTGTGAAAACATTTGGTAAACTCCGAAGCCCTAGACCAAATATTATTGTTATTGGACACTATGGGGAATTTAAAAAATGAAGAAATGAAGGACCTAGGTTTCATGAAACTCATTGCTTATTAGAGTGGACAAAGTTAATTGTGACACTTCAAAACAAATGTATCAGATGATGTGGGTGGCATCGCAAGTTTGTATATATATATTGAGTTGTCCAGTCAATGGTGTCTTGATTTGTGCTTCCCTCTTTACCAAAATTGAGGCTCTGGGCCCCTGCCCACTATTCCTCAGTGCCTTCAGAGAAATACACATTCACCCACCTGCATACACTGACACACACATACAGCATGATATCTCTCTGCCCTGTTCTTCTGCCTGGGATAAGGACTATCTGAATCTCCTGATATTCCATGTTGGGATAGTATGTCTCATGCTCTCCAACTCATGTCCAGGTACCGTGGAGGTGGATGAAGATCACCGAGGCATCAGTTATTTCAGGCTGTGGAATTAGACAGATCTGGGTTCAAGTCCCAGCTCTACTACTTCCTAGATGTGTGGCTGTAACTCGGAACCTCAGTTTATTCATCTGTAAAATAAGTACAATAGAAATAACTACCTCATTGGGCTGCTGGGAGGGTTAATTGAGATGGTACATGTAAAGTGCTTGGTAAAGTACCTGTGTATAACAGACGTTCAGGGTAGATGCTATTATTGGTATTATTTGCCAAGGATCCTGGCTCAATCTATAGGAGGTTTCACCATGGCCAGCCATCCTTGATCACTGTGCAGGTCACTGCTTGTTCTAGTTTGCTAGCTGCCAGAATGTGATATACTAGAAATGGAATGGCTTTTAAAAAGAGAATTTAAGAAGTTGCAAGTTTACGGTTCTAAAGCTGTGGAAATGTCTAAATTAAAGCAAGTCTTTAAAAAATGTCCTATCTAAGGCATCCAGGGAAAGATACCTTGGTTTAAGAAGGCAGTGACATTCAGGGATTCTCTCTCAACTGGAAAGGCACATGGTGAACATGATGACATCTGCTAGCTTTTTCTCCTGGCTTCTTGTTTCATGAAAATCCCCTGGGAGCATTTTCTGTCTTCATCTCCAAAGTTCTCTGGCTGCGTGAGCTCCCGTGGTTCTCGTGGCTCTGAAGCTTCCTCCAAAATGTTTCCTCTTTTAAAGGATTCTATCAAACTAATCAAGACCTACCTCGAACTGGTGGAGTCACATCTCCCTCTAATCAAAGGTTAATACCCACAATTGGGTGTGCCACATCTCCACAGAGATAATCTAATCAAATTTCCGGTCTGCATTGCTGAGAAGGGATTAAAAGAAATGGCTGCTTCCACAAGATGGATCGGGATTAAAACAGATTTTCTAGGGTGCATAATCCTGTCACCCAGCACAGTGCCTTTGAAAACACATCAAGCATCCTCCCTGTCTGCCCCACCCTGATACATTTCTCACACTTCATTCAGCCTCACCGATCACATTTTGTCTCTTCTCATTGAGGGCTTGAATATCATCTTCTGCTTCAGCTAAATCTTCCACAAGATGATTCCCATTAAAGTGACTTCCTTCAGTGTAGAAGATGAATGTTCAGAGTGCCTTTTACCAAGTTCATTTCCCTCCACTGCTTTAATGTTGTAGCTTCCTGCATTTTAATACCTTTTGGTGAAATGTGGATTTTGACAATAATGGACAAAAAAGCAAGTCCTTTCCCAGGTTTTGCTATAAAGCCCAGTTAAGGGTTTTAGTAGCCCCTAGTCGAGCTCTCTGTTATTAAAAATTAATTTTCATTTAGTCTGTGACATGTGTGGCTTCTCTAAACCAATTTTCTCTTTATCTGGGTTATTTTTATCAGACATATCCCTGAAAGCCCATTTACCTGACAAAGAAATCCTTTTCCTGGGAGCAACTCTGGCCTTGAGGTCTGTTTCCTCCAAATGCTTCATGTTGATATGAGATATTATTTTCAGCTCCTATGTTTTGTTATTTTAAAACTAGAACTCCCAGGAAGACCAGTCAGGTGGTGGGCAATGGGCATGTTCCTCTTGTGCCGAGATCTCATGGTATGGTAACAAATGGGAGAATGTGTGCCAGACAAGGCCATTCTTGTTTTTACTATAATCATTATTAAGACTTACCTAGGATTTTTGTGTCAGCAGGAGGTCAGCTCTTGACATCACCTTCCCCCCAATCTTTCAGTTTTAGCTTTACCATCCAAGTCAATAGAAGCCCAGGAGGCTTATTTTCAAGTTTCTTTCTTACCCTTATGATCTGAGAAAGTTTGCTTCTCATTTAAGTCCTTCTGCTTTTCTGAATCAGCTACTAGCTAGAGGGTCATCTTTGTTAGGACTTTTATACTGACACAATGGCCAGAGAGGATGGAGCAGCACCCCCAGCTCTTCTCATTAGCTAGAGTAGCTTTGATTACAGAAAGTTCCTGCTGGGAGGGGCCTTCAGGCTCATCTAATACAGCCTCTCATTTTACCAAGGTCAGCAACCAAATCCCAGAGATGTCAAGTGACTAGCCCAGGGTCACACAGTGAGCTAGAAGCAGAACGGGGAGTCAAACGTGGGTTTCTTGGCATCCGATGTCATGCTCTTTCTACTCCGCTACCGCAAGCTGGTGCTGCCAGCCCAGGGCTCAGCTGTCGGATGGGATTGTCCAGCTCTGGCACGATGAATGAGAGACTGACCTTGTTTTTTAATTCAACTGCTGTGGTTTGACCAGCTGCTCAAACTGAAACCCCTCTGGCTAGATCAACCGTTAACTTTTAAAGTAAAGGGAGCTGAAATTTAATGTCAAGAGTTTAGAGTAGGGCTGGCCCTTTTTGGTGTCCTCTACATTTACATACACTTCTCTTATACCTTCCAGCTCAGGTTCCCAAGTATCTCCCCTACTTCCCTGTAGCCTACATTTCATAGAAGCCAATTTAAAGGGATCATTCATTAGGGTTAAGCATTGCTCCCTCCCTCGTCTCTTGTTGGGTCCTCAATACATGTCCCAGTCCTCATTGTGATTACATGGATCAGAGGCTTTCCTCCTCTGCAGGTCACCAGTCAGGAGAACAATGGAGAGGTGTGGAGGGATGGAGAGAAAAGAAAGCAGAGAAAAAAAGGCAGACAAAGAAATGTAGGGGGTGCAAAGCTGGCCTAAATCACAACCAGGTCCATACCCAGCCACCCAACATTGAATATGTACATATTACCATGTTGAAAATGTAACAAAGCACTCAAACCAAAAGCATTCAGAGTCATAAGGAAAGAGAAATATACATTTACTGAAGGTCTACTTCTCCAAGGACTGGGCTAAGTGCTCTCAGATGATCTGTCAAGTGAGGTCATCTTCCTTCGCCCCATTTTCATGGATATGAAAACTGAGGCTTCTTATCTATGATGAGGTTCTAATCATAGAACCTTAATTAAAACCCAGGGTGGATACTAACTGGATAAAGCTTAAGAGACAGATGCCTCAGAGTTTAAATTCCAGCCATAACACGTTAAAATGTCCAGGTTTCAACAAAAGATTACAAAATATACAAAGAAGCAAGAAGTGTTGGCCCAGGCAAAGGAGAAGTTTAAAGCATTAGAAACCATCAATAAGGAGGACCACTCTAGTGGCATACCAGATAAAGACTTTTAAAAATATGGTGCTAAACTTACTCAAAGAGCTAAAGGAAAACATGGGCAAAGAAATAAAGGAATTAAGGAAGATGATAGATGGACACAAAGAGAATATCAACAGAGATGGAAATTATGAAAAGGAACCAAACAGAGCTGAAGTCTACAATAACAAAAATTAAAAATTCCCTAGCGGGGTTCAACAGCAGATTGAAGTTGGCAGAAGAAAGAATCAGTGTATTTGACGATAAGAGAATTGAAATCATCCAGTCTGAGAAGCAGAAGGAAGAAAGAATGAAGAAAAGTGAACAGAGCTTGTGGAACCTGTGGGACACAATCAAATGTACCAATATGCATTGTGGGAGTCCTAGAAAGAGAAGAAAGAGGCAGATGGACTAGTCAAAGAAATAATCATTGAAAATATCTCTAATTTAATGGAAGACATTAATATACACATCCGAGATGCCCAGTGAACTCCAGACAGATTAAATACATATCATGGCATATTATTATCAAACTGCTGAATGCTAAAGATAAAGAGAGAATTCAGAAAGCTGCAAGAGAAGCTTAAATCTAATAAGTGCTTAATATGCAAAATATATAAACGACTCCTACAACTGAACAACGAAAAGACTAACAGCCCAATTTAAAAATGGGCAAACATTTAAAATAGGCATTTCTTCAAAGATAAACAAATGGCCAAAAAGCACATGAAAAGATGCTCAGCATCATTGGTCATTAGAGAAATACAAGTCAAAACTTCAACGAGATACTATTTCACACCAACTTAGAATGGTTATTATTAAAGAAATGGTAAATAACTAGCGTTGGAGAAGTGGAGAAATAGGAACACATTCATTAGTGGGAATGTAAAATGGTGCAGCTGCTGTGGAAAACAACTTGACAATTCCTCGGAAAATTATGTATAGAATTGCCATATGACTTGGCAATTGCACTTCTAGGTATATAATCAAAAGAACTGAAAACAGGGATTGAACAGATATTTGCACACTGATGTTCAAAATGGCATTATTCACTATTGCCTAAAGTTGGAAACAACATAAGTGTCCATCAACAGATGAATGGCTAAACAAAATGCTAAATCTATACATTCGATGGAATAATATTCAGCCATGAAAAAGAATGAAGTTCTGGTACATGTGATAACATGGATGAATCTTAAAGACATCAGGTTGAGTGAAATAATCTAGACATGAAAGGACAAATATTGTGTGATCTCACTGATATGAAATAAGCAGAATAAGCAAATTCATAAGGTCAGAAACTAGAATACAAGTTATTGGGGGCTGGGTGGGGGAGGGGAATGGGAAGTGAATATTTATTTGGTACAGAGTTTCTGTTTTGGGTAATGGAAAGTTTTGGCAATAGATGACAGTGATGGAGACATAATTTTGGGAATATAATTAACACCAATGAATTGTATATTTCTAAAGGGATATAAAGGGAAAGTTTAGGTTGCATATATACACAAAACAATAGTACTGTACAATACAATGAGTGAATCCTAATGTAAACAGTAGGCTGAAGTTAATAGCATAATTATAATGATATTCTTTTATCAATTATAACAGAAGTAAAACACTAGTGAAAAATATTGCTAATAAGAAAAACTGGGTATGTGAGGAGGGCTATATGGGAACTCTGTACTTTCTGCATGATCTTTCTGTAAACGTACAACTGTGCCAATAAAAGAAAAAAGAAAGAACAAAATTCCTCGGGCACATATGGGAAGAATTCCCTGCTTCTCAGCAGGGAGTCTTTTCATTCCAGGAGGGCTCCTCTGGGACTAGTGGAAGCCACTGCAACCCAAAGACAGCTTTCTGCCACTCTCAGGATCCTTGATATATGAATTGCACCATGAGAATCATTTCTCTGTTCCTTTTAGCATGAAGCGGGTGGAAGAAGGGGTTTTAAGTGCAAATATCCTCCAGTGAGTTATATATATTCACACTAGGGTGTCACTGACATGTTGGATCTCAGAAACTGGACTTTGTAGCCCTATCCTGTCCCCTCTTTTACACTGCAGCTACCAACCAGACTTGTGCCTCTTTCTGTAATTCGGACTCTGCGCACGCGCGTTTGTGTGTATGTGCACATGCGTGCACATTTGTACCACCTAGGTGAATAAATCCTGATTTTTCCCTGTCCTGGTTACCACCATCCTCACCCCGGCCCTTTCTCAAGGCACTTTTCCCATGTTCCAATCCCTTAGAGTAGAAACTGCAGAGTCGGTTGCTGCGGCTTGAAAGCATGACCCACCTCTTCCAGAAGCATTTTCCTAGGACCCACTGATTGCATTTGAATGGTAGTCTAAGGGCAGTGGGATTCTCCTTTTCTCATATGCTAGCAGGAGGAAGGGAGCCACCTACTGGGCCAGCTGATCACGTCCACTGTGCTGGTGGCCCAGGACAAGGCACGGACAGCAGGCAAGCCACACTCCTGGGCCACCCAGTTGCTTTCTGCTCCTCTGGTTCACACCCTCACCTGCTCTCAGGGGAAGCAGGCCTTGTCCTGCAAGGCAGGGGAAACCAGAGGGGCTCTTGGGGGAAGCCACGAGATCTGCCTGTGTAAGGGATGCTTCTGGGGTCTTAGTCCAAGTTGGTTCTTTAGAATGTCTCCCTGGAGCCTCGGGAGAGGAGATGCCTGGAGTGCCTGAAATGCAGGATTTACAAGATACCCCGATGGCTGCAGCCAGACATGGGGCCGTCATCGTTCTGTGTAGGTTTGGGGGCACACAGAAATCCAGCCCATGCTGAAGAAGCCTGAGATGAGATGAGGGCAGGGGTCATATCTGTGTAGTAACCTCAGAAGATGCCCTTCCTCACTTGGCTTACCCAGGCTTAGCTCAGCAGGTCAACACAGCCTCATATTCAGAGTTGTCCAAAGGTTTCTACATTTCACCCTCACCTTGACCCTGTTGGCCAGGACAGAGGACACTAATAGCCTTATTTTACAGAATAGGAAACTGAGGTTCAAGAGGGGAAAGTGATTTTCCCCGGAGTCTCCTGGCAAGGAAGTGATAGATTTCTCAGGACTCCTCAACTAGTGCTTGCCGCCTCATTGCACAGAGAAGGGAAAACGGCAGGAGCCATGTAGCAGAGGTCAGGTAGGAGGGACAAATGATATGAAGGAGATTCCCAAGAGCCTGTCTTTGAAGGGCCATGCCCCTCCCCCCAGGACTCTGTTCAAAGACCCCCACTCACCCACCCAGCCCTCAGTAGCATCAGCACCAACAGCACTGTGCCTCCACAGCATGGTCTGATCAATAAGATGGGTGACAGGTGGTGTTTGGAGCTCTCAGGGGTCTGTCCGTAAGAGACCTCCGTTTCTTCCCTTGTTAATTCCTACATCCCTGGTCCTCTAGCAGAAAGGAGCCTTTGGACACCGGGACTTGAGGATGATCTTAGTTTATTAGAAGAGGTGGTGTTAGTGGGTGCATCGGGCCTGATCTACAGAGTTCAAACCCTGAGGCTCTGCTGTGTGACTTTGGGCATGTCCCTTTCCCTCTCTGAGCCTCAGTATCCTCATTCCGCACGTCATCTTGGAGGTAGATTGTCTCACTATGATGTGGCATTTGATTATGTATCCATTCATTCAGTAAACCTTTCAGGAGTGGGAAGCCCTCCTGCCGGCACAGGGAATGGCGCACCAAGATTCAGCAACAAGAGGGGAATAGGAGCTAGCCTAAGCTCTGAAAAAACTCAAATTCGCATTCTGTAATTGTTTTGGTCACGCTCTCTCCTTCGTGCTGATTTACCTTTGCAGAAACCGCCCCCTGCCCGCCGCCGCCCCTCCCCGCCGCCTCCGTCGGGGAAAGGAAAGAGGCAAAGAGAGAGGGAAAAGATCCAGTTTGTACCATGCTATTTAGGGGAGGTTGAAATTACAAGCCCGACCGGAGTGATGCGCTCATTGGAGTAACCTGCGTTCCCCAACACAGGAGGACCCCCCCCCCAGGTCCTCTGCCTGTGAAGTGGCTGGAGCTCTTGGGCGTGAGGCATTATTATATAAATTCAGGCTCGCTTCTGATCCTTAGTACCCTGAGTTGCCTGAAGGGGGGAATGGCACTGCCTGCGTGTGCAGCCCCGACGCTCGGGCCGCCGCTGCAACCGGAGCGAGGAGCGCCCGCCCGCACCACCTGTCCCCGCCGGCATTCCAGAGGGGAGGCCGAATTGGCAGTGAGCCGGTTCGGGTCGATCGGCGCCTCAGTCAGCGCGGGCCGTCCTAGGGGTGTGTCTCGCGGATTCAACTCTCCGCCGCTCCTGGACGAGCCCCTCAAGGCGTCTTCTTCCCCGGCGGGAGCCGCGCGCGCCCCGCTCTTCGCGCTGCTGCCCCGAGGCCGCCGCAGGCGGATGCACGACCTCAGGCGACGCTGGGACCTAGGCTCCCTCTGCCGGGCCCTGCTCACTAGGGGCCTGGCTGCCCTGGGCCACTCGCTGAAGCACGTGCTCGGTGCAATCTTTTCCAAGATTTTCGGTCCCCTGGCCAGGTACGTTCTAGGCGAAAGCGGGGCTCGCGTTCCCGGGGCTGGGCGCTCACGGGGCAGTGCGGGGAGGGAAAACAGCTGCGAGGAGAGGAAAGGAGGCAAAGTTCCAGAGGAAAGGAGACTCGGGGGCTCCAGAGGGGCACCGCGCGAATTCGGCTACTCTGCGGCTTCCTCGCCGCGGTTCCACGGGCAGGGGCAGCGGAGCGTCTCCGCTTGCAGGTCGGGCTGCCGGCCGGGTCCTCCCCCCAGGGGAGCTCCGAACGCCCGGCTTCGAGCTCACCGGAGGCAGCCTCGAGTGGGCAACGGGACCCAGGCAAGAACAGGGCTTCGGGGCGCTTGGGGTGGGAGCGCCGGAGGCGGGCTGGCGGGGAGGTGGCGGCTTGAGCGCCAAAGGAGCTGAGGGCAGAAGCGCCGGGGAGAGCCCGGTGGGCAAGGCGGGATGGGGATGGGAGCCACGGAGTCACTGGGAGTGGAGCGAGACGCGCGAGGACCCGGATCTGGGGCGTGATGAGTTGGGGAGTGGACGACACGGGCAGGCTAGGTCCTGCGAGTCCGAAACCCGGTAAAGCGGCTCCCCGGCGTGGAGGGAGAGGGAAGGGGCAGGCGGCCAGCGGGAAGGAGTGTGTGTGTGTGTGTGTGTGTGTGTGTGTGTGTGTGTGTGTGCGCGCGCGCGCGCTTGTGTGTGTGTGTGTGTGTTTGTGTGTGTGCGCGCGCGTGTGCGTGTGTGGTTGGGGGGATGGGGGGTGCGGCAGAAGCCGCAGCGCTGAGCCTGCCGGGAAGGAAGGAAACCGGGAAGGGCGCCGCCGCCGCTGCCGCCGCCGCGGCGGTGGAGTACTCGGTGCGAAGGGGAGGGGGGAAGGGGGCGCAACAGCGGCGCCAGGGGAAGGGGGCGGTGCGGGCTCACGGCGAGCGCGGACTGAGCTGCGGGATTGACGTAACGAGCTTGGGTTTCCCCCAGCGTCGGGAACATGGATGAGAAATCCAACAAGCTGCTGCTGGCTTTGGTGATGCTCTTCCTATTTGCCGTGATCGTCCTCCAATACGTGTGCCCCGGCACAGAATGCCAGCTCCTCCGCCTGCAGGCGTTCAGCTCCCCGGTGCCGGACCCGTACCGCTCGGAGGATGAGAGCTCCGTCAGGTTCGTGCCCCGCTACAATTTCAGCCGCGGCGACCTCCTGCGCAAGGTGGACTTCGACATCAGGGGCGATGACTTGATCGTGTTCCTGCACATCCAGAAGACCGGCGGCACCACTTTCGGCCGCCACCTGGTGCGCAACATCCAGCTGGAGCAGCCGTGCGAGTGCCGCGTGGGGCAGAAGAAATGCACTTGCCACCGGCCGGGTAAGCGGGAGACCTGGCTGTTTTCCAGGTTCTCCACGGGTTGGAGCTGCGGGCTGCACGCCGACTGGACCGAGCTCACCAGCTGCGTACCGGCCGTGGTGGACGGCAAGCGCGATGCCAAGCTGAGACCGTCCAGGTGAGTGCGTGCCCGGGCAGGTCGAGGGCGGGGAGGCGCGGCCGGCACGGCCAGCCCGGGCCTGGGACCCAGGGAGCACCTCGGCGCCACCGCGATTGCGCCGCGGTTGGGTCGGCGCCAGGCGCTCTGGGAGCCGCGAGAAGCCCATCGGCTCCTGCCCGGGGCAGCCAGTTTAGCGGCAGGGAGTGTATATGTGTGTGTGTGTGTGTGTGTGTGTGTGTGTGTGTGTGTGTGTGTGTGTGGTGGGAAGCGTCCAGTTTAGCGGCAGGGAGTGTGTGTGTGTGTGTGTGTGTGTGTGGCGGGAAGCGTCCAGTTTAGCGGCAGGGAGTGTGTGTGTGTGTGTGTGTGTGTGTGTGTGTGGCGGGAAGCGTGTGTGTGTGTGTGTGTGTGTGTGTGTGGCGGGAAGCGTCTCCGAACCAGCGCACACGCGGCCGCCGCCCCGACCCGGCGCCGCAACCAGACCCCACACCCGAGCGCCGGAAAGAGCCACGCACTCCACGCGTGCCTGATTCCGCCTCTGTCCTCGCCTCTCACTTGTTTCCGCTGCGCCCGGGTTCCAAAGCCTCCTGGCCGCGCTCTGTACTTCTTCCTGCGCCCGCTTTCTCTCCGCACCCCCCCCCCCCACACACACACTTTCTTGCTGCCTTTTTTTCCTTCTCTCTTTCTCTCCCTCCTTTGCGCTGCTGGTCTTGTCCGCTGCTGGCCACTAGCTCTTTCCTTCTTCCTCCTCCACTTCCCTTTTCCCGCTTTGCTTCCGGCTTTTCTCGTTTTGTTTTTCCTCTCTGCCTGACTTTTCTCGCCTCTTTACTCCTACTTCTTTCGCCCGCTCCCTAGTCAACACTCTGAGGCTGGCGGATGTCCCTCTGTCACTGTTTAGGAACATGTTGGGAGAGCTCCCAGTGCCCAGCTTGCGCCTCTCACTGCTGGCCCCACGCGAGGTGTCCGCGGCGCTTTGCTGGTGCGGGAGGGGCACCCTGCGGGACCGAGGGGCGGGGTGGGACTGGGCAGATTGCCTGTATGTTGGGGACGCTCTCCCGGACCCCAAGTAGGGATCAGCTGTCTTGCCTGATTTACGGGTGCCTGAGCCGGATTGTGGGGCGCCGCCAGACCAGCAGCTGCGAGCCCAGGGCTGATGCGGAAAATGCTGATTTATGACTAGCCGGTAGCTAGTTGCTCTTGAAGTGAGGGCATTTTCCTACCTTGAGCTGCAGTGTCCCGCTGCCGGAGGCCTTTGTGTACTGTGAAGGAGGCGTGGGCAGGGCTTTGTGTTTTGGGGTACAGTTGCTCCAGCTAGGGTCCCTGTTTCACCAAAGACTACCTAAAACAAATCTAGGGATGAGTGGTGGGGGCGGCAGGAAAGCCAGGGAGTGGAATCCATGTGTCTGGTTGCCAGGGGTCTCTGGGCAGGTAGGGACATGGCCTTGCTCCCTGCCTCCCTGTGGGGGTGACCCCAGGGACCTGCCTGAACTCCTACTGCCCTCTGCCTCTGTAGTACTGAATATCCTGGACAAGGTGGCCTTTTGCAGGTGGCTCTTGGAATTCAGCAGCCTGTGCAGTTTACGTCTTGTCATAGGCTAATGGAGCCCTTCTCCTTTCTGGTAACCCTTCAGATTTAGAGGAAACATCACCCCTTGACTCACTCTCTCCCTCACTTTCCCTTCCCTCCATTTTCCTACCCTCTCTTCTGGTAGAATCTGTTGAACTTTCACTTTTTCTTTTTAGTGCTACAGCTTTCTTTTTTTTTTTCCATCCCAAGAGAATCTTGGCCCCAAAATGGAGGGAACCTCAATCCACCGTGAGGAGAATTATGCTAGTCATTGTCACAACAAGGTTCTGGTATTTCAGAAGCTCCCAAATAATTTAGCAATGCTGAGAATAATCTCTCTTGCTGAGGGAGCTTGTAGGTTTAGAGAGAGGGGTGATGATATAAAAAAGAATTTTTTAGGGCAAAAATAGAATTCCACAGCCATATCTGTAACAGAGAAGTAAAAATGAAGGCTTGGTCACCACCGAAACCGCAGCCCTCTCTGGAGTCCCATAGGCCCCGTGTGCCTTTACGAATCTTCTTGAACATGGACGTCAGGGTGTGATGTGGTCTATAAACACACATTATCACATGGTCCGAATGATTGGTTATGGTGCTGCTGCCCTCTGGCAGATTTCTTCAGACTCTTTCCTTAAGAGAGCCAGGACCTCTCAAAGTGCGAGGAGTCCAGTCTCTTGGATCGTCCCAAATCGAGGCAAAACTATTTGAAATAAAATGGAATTTTCTTGGTCACAAAAAGAGGGTGAAACCACAGTGCCATCTAGTCTAATCAAAGAAGAACCACTGTTTGGAAAAGTCAGTTGCTGGGACTTAAAAAGTGTTTGCAAAAATAGAATAAGATTAGCTGGAGGAATGCATTTCTACCTCAAGGGTACTTTTTTGTTTCATTCATTCCTGCCCACCTCCAGACATCTTCATCTCAAAGAATAGTCATAGCCTGAGGGTTCCAGAATTCCCCCATGATGTTGACAAATCCCTGCTTGCAGGACCAGTTCTGTGAGTTCTGATAATCCATTTGAGCAAAGGTGTGTATATGTATGTGAGTGAGACAGCGTACGTGATTGTGTATTTTAGTGTGTTTGGGTAGGGGGACAGGGGGAGTGAAAATTTGGAGGCAAAGGTAGCTGTGCTGACAGCGATGTGTGAGGATGAGGGGCTGGTGTCAGGAGACGAGAGCCAGGCTTCAGGAATTACTGCACGGAGCAGCCTCTCCATGCCAACTTGGTGGTCCCTGTGCGGGGTTGAACTGAGGAACAGCAGCTCTGTCTGCCTGTCTGAGAGTCCAGAAACCTGGGCCTTAGTTGCAGGCTAGCCACGAAGCCGCAGTGTGACCTTGGACCAGAGCCTGCCAGGAGATTGCTTTCCAGTTTAAGATGAGCATTTACATCCTTTACCTCTGGGAATTGCACAAACCTTGGGAAGAATGCAGAGCTGGCGTAACTATCCCCATTTATCAGATGAGAATGAAGGCCAAAGAGGCAGAGGGATTTTTCCCAAGGTCATGGATCTCCTTAGTGATTCAGCGGGGATCTGGCTCCAGTTCTGTCTGAGTGCCCAGCCCCGTGTCCTGTTGACAGCCCCTCTGGTTTTTGTGCTGACTAAATGAGGAAATTGCATATCAAGTATCCATCACAATGTGAGCACTCAGTACATGTTAACTAATATTGTCATCACCAGCACTACCATCATTGTCATCCTTAATTTTACACAGGGCATATAGAACTGGGTGAAAATCGGCTCTTTACTATGTCCTTGAAACTTTATGCTCACCATCAAGTCAGTTAGGGGGCAGAGGGCATGGGGGTCTCCAGTTGCCATGTTGGCAGACTCTGCAAAGCTGGGCAGGATGGAAGGAGGAGGGAAGCCTGGTGGATAAGCTGCATTAGGGGACTGCAGCAGGGATAAGGGAGAAGTCCCAGCCATCCATCCACATTTGAGGGGAGGGGGCATGAGCATGAGATGCCATCATGGCTATTAGCCAAGCCCCTGAGTCCTGTTCCCAGGGGTAGATTTGAGAACCTGCACTGCTTAGCGGATGGTAAAGTGCTTGGGGGAATATTTAAGTGCTGAGTAGAATCGACTGTGATCACATTGCCGGGAGAGGACAAAGAGAGCGTGCAGGGCTGGCAAAAGACTCAAAATGTTGATTAAGAACAATATTTCTTAAAAAAAAAAAAAGAGAAACTGCGTTTTGTGTGTCTGCCAGCCAATATGTTGTTTGGGGTTAGAGAAGGGTCCTGCTCTTTTTGGGAGTTTCTAAGAACATTTTTGAAACTGTATCAAAATATTGTTTCTCAGCAGCTGCTCAAACCTCCAAATCCTGCAGGCTTTTCTCAGGCCAAATTCCCTCTGTTTGTAGCCAACCCTGGGGTGCAACTTGGCCTGGGGGAGGAGTTTAGAATCCTGCCCAAAGAAATTGCACCAGCTTCATTCTCCTTCACCAGGTTCCGTGCTGGCCGGCACACATGGGGTTCCCATCTCTGACTGTTCAAGATACACTATATTTCTGTTTAAACAATCTGCTCATCATATTCCTGTTGCACCCTAGTCTTTTAGCATCTTTACATTTTGCAGCAGCCGTACTGAAGGGTAATTAATTGTCAACCAAAGCCCAGTAGGATAACACCCACAAAAAGGGCTGAAAGGTATTTAGATGGAGAAATGCTTTCTCTTTTTCTCCATTTCCTTTTCAATCATGGCTCTGTTTGGAAAGAGCTCTGTCTTAGTAAGAACCATATCGTGTAAGTGCCTGATTATGCCTTATGTGTCCAGCCATGCACGCTTTCCCCTTCTTGATTTTGCAGTGAAATAGGATTACATGTATAGCTTTTGGTACAAGGTGAGGCAGTGAGTGGATTGGGGAGAGCAGTGCCCTCCCTGGGGTCCGTCAGGCCTTAGGTTGGACGGGCTCTCCCTGCGATAGCTTCACTCAGCTGATGGTGCATTTCTGCAGCTGTCTTAACGAGCTGTTGTATCCGTCCACCTACTTCACAGATGGAGTAAGAACCTGTAATGGTCACATCTGTAGAACTTCAGCAGTGTTTACAGCATCATCATATGCATGGCAAAAAATGTTGTTAGAGTCCCGACAAAGCACTAAGTTCACCAACATGTACAAAAGGCTACGCAGAGTTAGCATTTCTTAATAGTGATTTTAGATTCGTGCTCTTATGTGGCAATTAAAATGTCAGAGCTTGTCTTTAATGGATATCAGCAGTGAACGTAGGTTACATGAAATGATATTAAAGGAATAGTCATTCCATCCTTTGTTCAGTTACTCAACAAAATTTTATGAACTGCCCATTATATTCCAGGAAAGACACATCACCCTTGCTTTCACAAAGTTTACAATAGGAAAGAATATTTTGATATTTGAACTATTTGGTAAAGAAGATGGATTTTGTTTGGGAACAATTTGAACATCAACAAAGTTTTTCAAATGCCATACATTTACTAAAAAATAATAAATAAAACAACCTATGTATGTTTATGTCACAGTTTAGGTCAAATAAACAGACTTGATGGAATAACTGTCATATCCTTAGTATGGTGCTAGCATTTGGGGAAGGTTAGAGCCAGAGCAACCCCCAAAAAACTAAGGTCACCATCCTCAGCCTTGAGTCATTAAAGGTTAGAGTGTGATGTACAGAACTCCATATTGTAGATTGTTGGTGTGGGAGAAACTGTATGACTGGGGCAAGGCTCTCCCCGTCTTTGGACACCAGGGTCCTTGTCTGTACAATGGGATATTTAGAGATGTTCTCTAAGGACTGTTCCTTTCTCAAGTATGAGGAACAGGCTGGAAAATGGGGAGATCTGTTTGGGAAGAAAGGTGGCATTGGGGATGGTATCTTCATGGCATTGTGGGCTCCAGTGGCCTCACCTAGCCTAGTCTGGCTCGTACAGAGAAGGTTCATGCTTGGAGAAAGGTTGGGAAGGATGCTGGGGTGGGCTCTGATCATAGAGGGCCTAGAATATTAATGAGGAGGTTGAACACCAGTTGAGTATGAGAAACTCTTGGATGGAAGGAATGCTAAAACCACAAAGATAAATGAAGGCTGGAGTCCATTTCAAGGTACCTCCCTGATTTTGAGTATGGAGTGCAGGTGGTCCCTTTGCCCAAAGTGGAGATGTTGATAAGGGGATTTAGTTTGGGCTGGAGGGGGCTGGTCAAGAGTTGTGACTAGTCTATGCTTCTTGGACTTCCAGTTGGGGGGCTTGTAGGAAGGTGGAAACTGGGGCCCTGGGGCAGATTAAGGCCTAGTTTTATATGTGGGAGCTGTGAACCCAGTTAATCAGAATTCACAGTCAGCATTATTGTGATAACTCATAGCTGCAATTCATATGTGAGACTTTTAGGCAAGGAAAGGATGTTTGAATAAAGGAAAAGATCGACAGTTATGATTACATAAAAGTGAGAAATGTTCATCTGTCAAAAATAGCCAAAATGAAAAGGCATGCGTCAGTCTGGGGAAAATATTCACAACAAATAGAGCAGACAAAAGGCTGACATTTTTCCTGTATAAAGAACTCCTCTGAAATCATTAGAAAAACAAAAATATGCACAGTTTACGAACAGGGCAACACAACTTGTTTACAGACATGAAAAAATATCTCCCTGGCACAAAAGAAATGCAAGATTGAACAGTGACAGGAAACTCTTTGACTCTTTCATTAACCACTAGTATTAAAAAGCAAAAACACACATACACTACCACTACCACCGTAAAAAAACAGTACACAGGGCTGACAAGAGTGTGGCAATACCATCATTCTCATACATAGCTGGTGGGAATGAAATGATCCTTTTGGAAATAAGTGAGGTGATATAAATTGAGAACCCTAAAAATATATCTTTAGGGTGGTGCGATGGTGGCTCAGCGGCAGAATTCTCACCTGCCATGCCAGAGACTTCCCTGGTGCCTGCCCATGTTTCCAAAAAAAAAAAAAAAAAAAATATATATATATATATAACTGATTTCCAAATTTGCTTTCTAGGGTTTACTAAAACACATAATTCTCTATATGCATTTCAGCATCATTTGTTCACTCTTTCATTTGTTTATTTGTCAATCTATACTACAAATACTGGGCATCCTCCATGCACTAGGCACTTAGGTGCTGGAGACATATGAGAGGAATCAGACAGATGTTGTCGTTGCCCTCATGGAGCTTACTGTCCAGATAATTACTTAAAATTGTGAGAAATGCCAATGAATTAAAACATAGGACACTCCAAGTACACATACCGGGACTGTTTATAAGATTGACAAATTGGAAATAACTTCAGCATTCACATGGAGAATGATCCAAGAAATCTCAGTATATCCACTTGGAGAATTATTACAACCATTAAAATACCCTTTTATAGAGTATGAACATTTGCTGGCGATTTAATGCTAGTGAAAAAAGAGATAGAAGAGTGTGGACCCGGTATGAGTGTATGGCTGTGTTAACGAGAGAGAGAGAGAGAGAGAGAGAGAGAGAGAGAGAGAGAGAAGCAACTTTTTACTTCCTTCAGGATCTAAAAGGCAAATGCATAAAATGAAATGATAAATCAATGGTTCTGGAACTATAATGTGTAAACATGTAATTTGTGACATGAACTACATAAAGTTGGGGGGATGGAGGGGTATAGGAACGTAGTTTATGTATGCTATTGAAATTAAGCTGGTATCACAGCACATGAGATTGTTCTAGAGTAAGGGTGTTAAATTTAAGCCCCATGGTAACTACCAGGAAAATATCAAAGATTTTCAAGCTCCTAGAGGACAGGTTATCAGGGGTGGTGGGTGGGGTAAATGGGGAGCTAATGCAAAGTGAGTGTAGGATTTCTGTGTGGGGTGAAGGGAAAATTCTAGTAATGGATGGTGCTGAGTGTAATGCAATATTGTGAACGAGATTCATCCCACTGAGTGGTATGCTTGGGAGGGTTTTGGACAGGAAGATTTATGTTCTATATATGTCTTCACAATTAAAAAAAACTAAAGAGATGACAGTTAAATGCAATACATGATTCTGGATGGGATCTAAGAATAGAGGAGAAAAAGATCAAAAAGACATTTTGGGGACATAAGAAAAAAAGATGAAATATGGAATGTAAGTGTTAGATTAATGTTAAGTTTCTTGAACTTGATAACCGCAATTAAGGTGGTTACATAAGTGAATTTCCTTGTTCGTAGAAAATGTACATAGAGGTTTTATGTATTTAAGGAGTATGATGTGTGAAACCTCTCAAATGTTCAGAAAATAGACGACTAGATAGATAGATGCACACATATATACATACATACATAGATGATAGAATAATACAGCAAAGGTGGCAAAATGTTAAGATTGGTGGATCTGAGTATCTGGGGAGGTGGGTGGGGTATGTTGGGGTTCTCTCTGTAGGGTTTGTATTGTTTATTAAACTGCCCTGTATGTTTAAAATTTTATCAAAATAAGTTTTGTTTTAAAAAGGTAGCCGTCAGCTGTTGAGCAGATAGACAAAATTTGGTATATCCATACAGTGGAATATTTCAGCTGTTAAAAAACAATGAAGTACCTGGTACATGCTGTTCTAGTTTGAAAGCTGCCAGGAGGGGATATACCAGAAACGAAATGGCTTTTAAAAAGAGAAGCTGATTAAGTAGCAAGTTTGCAGTTCTAAGGCCATGAAAACGTTCAAATTAAGGCACCAACAAGAGGTTACCTTCACTCAAGAAAGGCTGATGAAGCTCGGGCTTTCTTTCTCAGCTGGGAGGGCATGTGGCGACGTCTGCTAGCTTTCTCTCCCAGCTTCTTGTTTCATGAAGTGCCCCCCGGGGTGTTTTCCTTCTTCATCTCCAAAGATCTCTGGTTGCTTGGGCTCTGTTGGTTCTGGTGACTTTTTCCAAAATGGTTCCCTCTTAAAGAGCTCCAGTAAGCAACCAACCACACCTTGAATGGGTGGAGACACATCTCCATGGAAACCATCTAGTCAAAAGTTACCACTCACAATTGGGTGGGTCACATCTCCATGGAAACAATCACAAAGCTCCCACCCAGCAATATTGAATGAGGATTAAAGAACTTGGCTTTTCTGGGGTACACAACAGATTCAAATTGGCACACATGCTACAACATGGATGAACCTTGAAAACATTATGCTAACTGAAAGTTGCCAGGCACAAATGACCATTTACTATATGATTCCACTTATATGAAATGCCCAGAATAGGCAAATCCATAGATACAGAAAGTGAGTTAGTGGTTACCTAAAGCTGGGGGTGGCGGTGAGGAAATAGGGGCCTTGGAAGGTAAAGGCTTAAAGGTATAGATAGGGTTTCTCTTTGGAGTGATGAAAATGTCCTAAAGTTGATATGCTGGTAGTTGTACAACCCTGTGAATATACTAAAAACGTTGCATTACAATGTAATATTACATTATGCTTTAAATGGGTACATTGTGTGGTATGTCTTAATAAAGCTGCTATAAGAAAAAGAGAAAACAGAGAGGGAGATCAACTTCCTACCCATCTCCTCCACCACCGCCAAATCTAGTTATAAAAGAAAAAGACCAGAAGGAAGAATACCAGGAGATTAATGGACCTATTAGTGATACATTTTCTTTCTTTTTTTTTTGTTCTTCTGAAAGTTTTGAATTTCCTTTATGAGTATTGATTACTTTTAAAATAAAAATGAACAAGAGTATTTTAAAAAATAATGTTGACAATGGCTGTGATAAATAAAACTTGGGTTTACTTTTTGGTTCCTGAAGACCATGGCTGACTATTTTATTAGCCTCTGGTTATCCTGGGAACCCTTATGAACAAAGTAGCAGGCATGGGTGATAAGTTAAGCCTCAGCTGCTGATTCTTCTGATGACTAGCTGTTATATTCCCACAGAAGCCATGGGACTCTTATACCAATACAATAGAGAGACATATGAGTGAACTGCTATTGTATCTTCTTTTAAAAATTAAATGGGATGGGAAATTAATAGTGGTGCATGGTTGGAAATGTAAGTTGGGGCATGGGGGATGAGGGTTACTCTGGTCAAACCCATATGTTGGTCCTGGCATCTCCCTGGGCTCAAACACCATTTGACCCCATTAGTTGTGTAGCGACATATAGTCTCTCAGGAGCATGGACCTGCGTATTCCCAGCTGAAAGCAAACGCGGCTGACCTTCAGAAATAGGCAGTGGGTTTGAAAACAACCTGCTCCATTCAGCCTCCTCTTTTCTATTTCCTCTTTCATTTACTTTTACTGCATTCTGTTCATGGTGGGGTGTGAAGGACTCGATGTTGCTATGTATTTGCTTATTGCAGGTGATTGTATGTTCTTGGCTTTTTTTTTTTTTCGTGCATGGGCCAGGAATTGAACCCAAGTCTCCCTCATGGCAGGTGAACATACTACCATTGAACAATCCAAATGTATGTTCTTGGCTATTGGGATATGAGAACAAGAAGGAAATCTGTGGGCAAATGTAAAGAGAAGCAGTGGCAAATTAGGAGCCAAAGAACCATGGCCACTTAATTATTTGTTTGCACATTAATGCAGAGAAATGATCATAAGGCTTGCTTGCCGAAAAAGAGCACATCTCTGTTCTTTTCAGCAAGTACAAGTAATTCCTGTATGGACAGAATCAATGCACTGTTTGGTGCTTTTGATTTTAGCCTTTCCTGGCATATGTGTCCCATAGATTTGTCACCTCACATTTATAATTTGTCCTGATTACATAATATTCTTGCTGATTGTTACACTATGGTTCATTTCACCATCCACTGATTATTAGATATTTAGCTACTTCCAGGTTTTTGCCATTATGAGCTGTTTTATAAAAATAGTGTATTTTTTTCTTTTGATTTTAAAATTTTATGTTATATTACCAGAAGTGGGATGCTGGCTTAAGGAGCATGATTACCTTGCAAAATATATTGCCAAGTTCTCTGGAATGACAGTGCTAATTTATAATGCCATCAGCAAAATATAATTGTACCTATTTCCCTATAGCCTTACCAACACTAGGTTTTAATTTTTTTATTGCAATAACATTTATGATATAAAATTTGCCCTTTTAATTATTTTTTAAATTTATTTCTTATCAAGGAAGTTGCAGGTTTAAGTAAAATCATCCAGAAAATACAGAACTTCCACATAAATTCCCCACCCCAGTTTTCCCTATTTTTATTACTATTATTATTTGGTGCTGAAACCCGGGAACGAACCATCCCTTTTATTTTTACTTGACCTTAGTGTGGTACTTTTGTCACAATTGATGAATTAGGGTTCACTGCCTGGATTGTACAGCTTGATGGTTTTTAAATTTTTTATTCTAACATTTATAACCTAAAATTCCCCCTCTTTTAACCACATTGAAATATATACTTCTTACATTCATGATGCTGTGCTACCATCATCACCGTCCATTACCAAACTTTCCCATTGCCCTGAACTGAGCTCCCCATTTCCTATCCCATCTCTGTCCATAATAGCCTATATTCTGACTCTATGAATTTGCTTGTTCTAATACTTTCATACCAGCATGCTCATACATTACTTGTTCTTTGGTACCTGGCTTATTTCACTCAACATGATGTCTTCATGGTTCATCCATGTTGTTGCATGTATCAGAACATCATTTCTTTTGACAGTTGAATAATATATTATAATATCATAGACCACATTTTGTTTATCTGTTCTTCAGTTGATGGACACTTGGGTTGCTTCCATCTTTTGGCAGTTGTGGATAGTGCTGTTATAAACATCAGGGTGCAAATAAACATCTGTTTGAGTCCCTTTCTTCCATTCTGTTGGGTATATATCTAGAAGTGGGATTGCTGGGTCCTATGATAATTCTATACTTAACTTTCTGAGGAACTGTGAAACTGTCTTCCCCACCAACAATTAGCGAGTGTCGCTATTTCTTCACATCCTCTCCAACACGTGTTTTCCTTTATTAAAAAATAGTAGTCATTCTAGTGGGTGTGAAATGGTGTCTCATTGTGGTTTGGATTTGCATTTTCCTAATGACATATTGTGCAGCATCTTTTCATGTGCTTTTTGGCCATTTGTATGTCTTATATGGAGAAATGTCTATTAATGTCTTTTTCCCATTTATTTTAAACTGGATTTGTCTTTTTGTTGTTGAGTTGTAAGATTTCTTTATATATTCTGGATATTATGCTCTTACCAGATATGTGATTTTCAAATATTTTCTCTTATTCTGTAGGTTTTTTTTTTCTTTCATGATTAAGTCTTTTGATACACAAGTTTTTAATTTTGATGAAGTCCCATTTATCTGTTTTTTCATCTTTAGTTGTGCTTTTGTTTTAATATCTAAGAATCCATCATCAAAAACAAGGTCCTGATGATTTTCTTCTAAGAGTTAAATGGCTTTAGCTCTTATATTTAGGATGTTGGTCAGTTTTGAGCTTATTTTTGTATATAATGTGAGGAAGGGATCCATATTTATCTTTTACATGTAGATACCCAGTTTTCCCAGTGCCATTTGTTGAGGAAACTATACTTCCCCATTCAGTGGATTCAATGACCTTGTCGAAAATTAATAAATTGACTATAGATATGAGGGTTTGTCTCTGGACCTGAATTCTCTTTCATTGACCTATATGTCTATTTTTATGCCCGTACCATATTTTTCATTGTAGCTTTGTAGTAAGTTTTGAAATTAGGATATGTTAGTCTTCTTCTTCTTTTTTTCACGTGGGAAAATAATTTATTGTTTTTCAGTTTTGAAGATCTCTACTTATAAACCTCAGGTGAGATAAGATATGTTTCAGATTGGAATTTTTTTAACTTTTTAAATTGTATAGTATAACATACGTATAAAGCAAAGAAATAAAAAAGCAACTTTCAAAGCACTCTTCAACAAGTGGTTACAGGACAGATCCCACAGTTTGTCATGGGCTACCATACGATCCTCTCCTATTTTTCCTTCTAGCTGCTCCACAGTATAGGAGGCTAGAGGGCTTAAATATTTTCTCATCATCACAGTAAACTTTTTCATTCTTTTTTTGTGAAAAGTAACATATATACAAAAAAGGTATAAATTTCAAAGCACAGCACCACAATTAGTTGTATAACATATTTCAGACTTTGACATGGTTTACAATTTCACAATTTTAGGTTTTTATTTCTAGCTGCTCTGAAATACTGGAGACTAAAAGAGATATCAATTTAATGATTCAGTATGCATATTCATCTGTTAAATCCTATCTTCTATGTATAACTCCACTATCTCTTTGATCTTTCCATCCCTCTCTTTAGGGGTGTTTGGGCTATGGTGATTCTAAATTTTTTTGGGGGGGGTGCATGGGCTGAGAATCTAAATTTTTGATATTGTAAGGGTCTGTCACTAATAAGAGGTAGGGACTATCTGATGTTCTGGAGAGGCTGGGCTAGGTTTCAGGACTTATCTGGACCAGGGACCCATCTGGAGGTTGTAGGTTTCTGGAACGTGACTCCAATGCCTGGGATTCTTGTGGGATCTTATATGTTGCCATAGGTGTTCTTTAGGTTTGGCTGGAATGATCCTGGTTGGGGGTTGGCAGGTTATGATAGTAAGCACGGTCTGAGCTTGTGTAAGAGCAACCTCCAGAGTAGCCTCTTGACTCTATTTGCACTCTCTCTGCTGCTGATGCTCTATTAATTATACTTCTTTTCCCCCTTTTGGTCAGGATAGAATGGATGATCTCATGGTGCCGGGTCTGGATTCATCCCTGGGTGTCATCTCCCACATCGCCAGGGAGACTTTCACCCCTGTATGTCATGTCTCACATAGGGGAGAAGGCAACGTTTTCACTTGCAGAGTTGGGCTTAGAGAGACTGAGGCCTAAATGAGCAACAAAAGAGGTCCCCCAGAAGTAACTCTTAGGCATTCCTATAGGTGGTCTAAGCTTCTTCACTACCTACATAAGCTTCACAAGAGTAAGCTCATGATCCAGGGCATGGCCTATTGATTTGGGTGTCCCTAATGTTTGACACAGTATCAGGGGATTCCCTGATGGTGAGATTTAATAGTTCCATATCCTTTCTCCCCGCCCTCAGGGGACTTTGCCAATACTGTTTGATTATCTGCCTTATATACTCTAGGATGTTTCCAGGCATTACAATAATCTGTACAGGATTAAAGGACCTCTTTCTTATTCTGTGCTCCCTGTGCTTCAACTGTTCAAATGAGATATATAGATAGGTTGAATTACATTATGCACTACAGAAAATTTCAGTTCCAGATCAAAATAAACCTTTCTTTCTCAAATAGTATGTGTGGTTCTAAAATATAGCCACTGTCTTCCTTACCCCTGTGTTCTGAATTACTTTTACCCCAACCTATTCAGCTTCGTTCTTATCTCTAAATATCAGGTTATATATATAAAACAGCCTCTCAGAATCCAGAGATAATAATCACCACTCTGGACTTAATGTGTCTGCTCTAAAAGCTTACAATCTAGGCCCCTGTTTTCTCATAAGCATTTTCTAAAGGTGACCATACCATTCTTGTTCTTTTGTTTCTGGCTTATTTTGTCTCACCAAATGTCCCACATGTTCATTCACATTGTTGCATGCCTCACGACATTGTTCCTTTTTGTAGCAGCACAACCTTTCTTCGAAACTATATGCTATCGTTTGCCAATCTACTTCTCCATCAGTTTATCCTTCAGCCACCTGCATTCATCAGGCATCATGTAGAGGGCCCAAAGTCCACAGTCCATTAACATTCTCTATTTTAGATAATTTCATTGTTCCCAAGAGACAGAAAACCAATAAACACACCCTTGCCAAATAGGAAATCTAAACCTCCCTTTAACTCTTGTCCCCCCCCCCCCCCATTCTTTACCTCTGCTGTTGCTGTGGTAGCGCTGATGGTTTCCTTTTGAACATAGCTCATAGCATGCAATGGCAGTTTTCCCCCTGTACTCTGGACTTAAACACTCTTTGTACAAAAATCATATCTTTGAAGTAATTCTTGCGAGAACTAATTCATATTTGTAGTGTTAATCAGTGGGACACGTAGGTCTATAAAACCCTTTTCAATGTTGTTCATCTTCAATATGGTAATATTACTTATAAACCCAGTAGAGAACCACCTTCACTCCTATCTATTCCCTTACGGTGGAGTTCAACCTCATTAGCTAATTTCTAGCTTCTGTGTATCTCTAAGTCCCCAATATTCTGTATTGTAAGCCTCTGATTATACCTTTATGCAGGTCATAAAAGTGGAATCATACCTTATCTATCCTTTTATGTCTGGCTAATTTCGCTCAGCATTATGTCTTCAAAGCTCATCCATCTTGTCATGTGCTTCAGGATGTCATTTTGTCTTACTGCTGCATAATATTCCATCGTATGTATATACCACATTTTGTTGATACACTCGTTTGTTGATGGACGTTTGGTTCGTTTCCATCTTTTGGTGAATGTGAATAATGCTGCTGTGAATATTGGTGTGCAAATGTCTGTTGGTGTCGTTGCTTTCAGCTCTTCTGGGTATATTCCAAGTAGTGCTATTGCTGGGTCATAGGACAACTCGATATTTAGTTTCCTGATGAACTGTCAAACAGTCTTCAATAGTGGCTGCACCATTATACATTCCCACCAGCAGTGCATGAGTGTCCCAGTTTCTCTGCATCTTCGCCAACCTTTATAGTTTCCTGTTTGTTTAATAGCAGCCATTCTTATAGGTGTTTGCTGGTTTGAAAGGATGTATGGACCCTAGAAAAGCCATGTTTTAATCAAAATCCCATTTCATAAAGGCAGAATAATCCCTATTCAATACTGTATGTTTGAAACTGTGATCAGATCATCTCCCTGGAGATATGATTTAATCAAGAGTGGTTGTTAAATTTAATTAGGTGACGACATGTCTCCACCCATTTGGGTGGGTCTTGTTAACTTTCTGGAGTCCTATAAAAGAAGAAACATTTTGGAGAATGAAAGAGATTCAGAGAGAGCAGAGAAGAACAACAGAGCCACGAGAAGTAGAGTCCACAAGCCAGTGACCTTTGGAGATGAAGAAGGAAAATGGCTCCTGGGGAGCTTAATGAACTGGAAGCCAGAAGAGAAAGCTAGCAGATGACATCTTGCTCGCCATGTGCCCTTCCAGGCAAGAAAGAAGCCCTGACTGTGTTCACCATGTACCTTCTCTCTTGGGAGAGAAACCCTAAACTTCATTGGCCTTCTTGAACCAAGGAATTTTTCCCTGGATGCCTTTGATTGGACATTTCTATTGACTTGTTCTAAATGGCACATTTTCTCGGCCGTAGAACTGTAAACTAGCAACTTATTAAATTCCTCTTTTTAAAAGCCATTCCGTTTCTGGTATATTGCATCCCAGCAGCTAGCAAACTAGAACAGGGTGTGAGGTGGTACCTCATTGTAGTCTTAATCTGCATTTCCCTTATAGCTAATGATAATGAGCATCTCTTCATGTGCTTTTGAGCCATCTGTATTTGTTCTTCAGAAAAATGCCTATTCATATCTTTAGCCATTTTATAATTGGGTTGTTTATCTTTTGTTGTTGATTTGTATGATTTCTTTGTATATACAGGAAATCAAACCTTTGCCCGATATGTGATTTCCACATATTTTCTCCCATTGAGTTGTCTGCCCATTCACCTTTTTGATAAAGTCTTTTGAGGTGCAGAAACATTTGATTTTTAGGAGTTCCCATTTATCTATTTTGTCTTTTGTTGCTTATGATTTGGGTATAAAGTTTAAGAAGCTACCTCCTATTACTAGGTCTTAAGATGTTTCCCTACATTTTCTTCTGGAAGCTTTATGATGCTAGTTCTTATATTTAGGTGTTTGATCTACTTTAAGTTAATTTTTGTGTAGGTGTCAGATGGGGTCCTCTTTCATTCTCTTGGCTACTGATACCAAGTTTTTCCATGCCCAATTATTGAAAAAACTATTTTGTCCCAGTTCAGAGGATTTGGGGGCCTTGTCAAAAATCAGTTGAACATAGATTTGGTGGTCTATTTCTGTATTCTCGATTCGAGTCCATTGGTCAGCGCTTCTATCTTTGTGCCAGTACCATGCTGTTTTGACCACTGTGGCTTTATAGTAGGTTTTAAAGTGAAGGAGTGTTAATCCTCCCACTTTGTTCTGCACTGGAGGCTGGTGGGGTGGGGGTGCCTGGAACACGAGAAATGGGGTGGGTGACAGTGTTTGGGTGCATGGGGTGTGGGGTGAGTCGCTGGTCATGGGGCTGTGCTGGTGAGGGTAGAATGCCCAAGGAACGTTGCCTGGCTTAATTCCTAGTTTTGGGCTCCCGTCCATGCCTTCCTGTGGGTTCTGCGACTCCGCGCCTCCATACCAGGGTCCAGTTTTCAGCCTCTCATTTCCTCAGCTCTGCAACCAGGGCTGCTACATGTGGTGCAGAAGGCTTTCCCAGGTCAGCTCTACTCCTGAATCACCACCTCAGTCACCCTCCTGTCCTTTCTCTAACTTTTCTGTGGAGCTGGGCTAATCTCAAGCCACTCTTTTCAGCCATCTTCCCAGAAGTCCTTTGTTCTTTTTTTCAAGATTGTTTTGGCTATTCAAGGCTCCTTGCAATTTGTTATGAATTTGTGCATTGGGTTTTCCATTTCTGAAACAAAGGCTGCTACAACTTTGGGATTGCATTGAATCTGTAGATCACTTTGATTAGCAAGGATGTTTTAACAATACTAAGTGTCCTAATCTGCCAACCTGGGATATCCTTCCATGTATTTAGGTATATGATTTCTTTCACCAGTGTTTTGTAGCTTTCATTGTGCAAGTTTTTCACATCCTTGGCTAAATTTATTCCTAGATATTTTATTCTCTTAGATGCTATTGCAAATGTAATTGTTGATTTCTTTTGTGGATAGTTCATTGCTTGTGTATAGAACCCCCCCCCCCCCCAAAAAAAATTGGCATTTGGATCTTGTACCCTGCCACTTTGCTGAATTAGTTTTTTAGTTCTAGTAGCTTTTTTGTGGATTCTTTGGGATTTCCTGTATATAGAATCATGTCGTCTGCAAGTAGAGATAGCTTTATTTTTACCTTTCAAATTTGAATACTTACTATTCCTTTTTCTTAACAGCTCTGGCTAGAACTTTCACTACAGTGTTGAATGATAGTGGTAAAAGCAAGCATCCTTGTTTTGTTCCTGACCTTAGGATGAAAGCTTTCATTCTTTCACCATTGAGCATGATGTTTATTGGGTTTTTCATATATGCCGTTTTTCATGTTCAGGAAGTTCCCTTCTGTTCCTATTTTTCTGAGTTTCTTTTTTAACAGGAAAGTGTGCTGAAATTTGTCAAATGCCTTTTTGCATCAATTGAGCTCATCATGTTTTTTCTTTTTTTACTTCATTCTGTTAATGTGGTATGCTGCATTGATTCATTTTTCTTATGCTGAGCCATCCTTGCATTCCTGGGATAAAACCCATGAGGTCATGTATATAATTCTATTAATCTGTGGTTGGATTTAGCTTGCTAGTATTTTGTTGAGGATTTTTGCATACGGCTATTGGTCTGTAATTTTCTTTTCTTCTGTTGAATTCACTTAGCTTTCTTATCAGGCCTCAGAATAAGTTAGGAAGTGTTCTCTCTTCAGTGTTTTGGAAGAGTTTGAGAAGGATTGGTGCTAATTTTTCTTTGATTAGTAGAATTCACCAGTGAAGCTATATGATCCTGGAATTTTCTTTAATGGTAGGTTTTATAAAAATTAGTAAGATGTTTTGCCAGCGTACCTCAACCTTGGTTAAGTTTATGGCAGTATTTATGAAGTTCATGGGGTTTCCCCCAAATGATTATACCTATTACAGCAACATCCTGCTTGGCTATGTCCCTGGGAAGTTACAAATCTCAAGCAATTGGCGTACTGTTTAACTCCAAAGTTACAGGTAGAAGCTGGGTAGAATTTTCCTTGCCCTGAATCCTCACCCCATCCCCAAGTTCTGCCTTCTCATCTTCTAAATTCATAAGAAAAGAAGAATTTAGGGTCAGAAATCATCAGGGATTCATCTGATACATGAGAAAGTCTAGTAATATCTTTAGAGAGGTATATTGAAGGCATGGGTGCTTTATTTTATACTTGAGCTGTTTTTTTTTCATTGACTTAGTATTTCTGAGATGATCTTTTTGTATGAGATGTTGATGCTGCCCCTTTCTGCAAATTTGTTGTGCTCAGCCAAAGCCAATGGAGACAGCTTAGAATTTGTATCTTTGTGATCCTCTTTCCAAGTGAGCTGGCATTAGGGCTTGATGGTCTGGCCCCAGAAGTGAACTAAAGGGCTATAGGTCCAATGATCTACACCTGAGGGCTCAGGTTATGAAACACACATATTGCCCTCAACTGGGAAAGAAGGGGAGTCCACTCTGCTTAGGGTACTCTTGTCCCAGAACAGTTTCACGTCACAAGAGCACTGTCCCAGTTAACCATGAATTAAGTTGACCAGAACACATCATTCCCCAACTATTCTGAATATCTTAGGGGATACAGTGAAATGCATGATGTTACTGTTGTAGTCCTAATGAAATTACCCCATAGGTACAAGTTATTTAGACTGTGTAAAGAACATGCTTCACAGCTGAAAAGCACAGATCGTCATTTTCTGACTAACAAAATGAGATATTTATTTGAATTTTGAAAAAAAATGGTATGGCTGAGAATTTTTCCCCATCAATTAAATCATAATAAATAATATACTTAATGGGGTATATCACTTAAAACAATGTCATTGTAAGCTTAGAGACATCTTTTTCTAGTCTTGAGTAAAATATTTATTGGCAAAAGAGCTTTCACAGTTTTATTAGGTATTAGATTTTGCAATTTATTCAGTTGGTCTTATTGCTTCCCATTTGTTATTTCTGCTACTTTACCTCCAAGAACAATCTTGAAGACTGACACATTTTGGGCATTACACTAAAGAAATCTGTTGTGCACATTCTACTGTGCTTTTTCTATAATATTATAAATATTCAAATATAGGCACGCATGCAAATTCAATACATGCAAATGTTACATAAATTCCATATTTATAACTTAGCAGTAGTTTTGAACTTGTTATCCTCTGATATGAATGTATCATGAGAACTACCAATAAATGTATTTGTCTGATTAAACTTTGGACTCTTCTTCAGTCACAATTCTAAGTTATATTATCAGAGAATAATTTGCCCTTCATTTACTCTGAATTGTTAAGGATCATGTTCTTTTCTGATATAAATGTCTGCAAAAGGACTTATTATTTAGTTTGATTGCTTTTTAAATTTTGCTGGTAGAGATGCCCTAGTGAGCCTAAGAGAATTGGTCTGTTTCCTGTGAAGAGTTTAGTCCTAATGAATCACTTACATGCACTGTTCTGAAGGAATATAGAGCAATTGAAATGTGCAGTGCATTAATTTACATCAAATAAATTATGCGTGTGTGCATCATTCCTTGCATTAATTGACTTTCTCCCATAACTGTACTAATAAAGACAAATCTTGGGTATAGTATCAGCTCCAGTTCTCAAATGGAGATCATTGAGCTTTTGCTAACTTCCTATAGAAAAGTGATTGCAAGCAACTAGTGTTTAGAATTCATTATGGTGACCAAGTTAAAGCCAGGCAACTCAGAGATACTTTAAAGAGACTCTTTGATCATGGCAACCAGTTCTGCAGTTATTACAATAAATGGAAATTGCCTAAACTCACCAGTTAAATGTTATCACAATGGTTGAAAACACAAAATCCAGCTCTATACTGTGTATGAATAGCAAAGCTAAAGCATATGGACACAGAAAGGATTGAAACAGATATACTTTGAAAATATTAACTAGAAGGCAGCTGATATAGCTGAATTCATATCAGATAGAATAGATTTTTTTTGTATGCTGTATGGCAGGGTCACATTTCATTATTTTCCATGAGAGTATTCCATTATTGTAGCACCATTTGTTGAATTTTTTGTTTTTGTTTTGCTTGTTTGTTTTTGGGAAGTGCGTGGGCCTGGGATTGAACCCGGGTCTCCTGCATGGCAGGAGAGAATTCTACCACTGAACTACCCTTGCACCTCCAGATAGAATAGATTTTAAGACAGAAAGCATTTTCACGTATAAACCAGATCACTGCATAGTGATTAATTGTACATTTCTTCAGGAAATTACAAGAATTCTAAACTTGTTTGTACAGAATTTGAAACATATTAAGCAAATGTTGACAGAACTATAAGGAAAAATTGTGAAATATACATCTCCTTTAGCAATTGGTAGATAAAATAGACAATACAGAAGATTTGAACAACATGATTAATAAGCTCAATCTAATGGATATCAATCGATATATCTATCTACTTGCCTACCTGTTACCTACCTACCGACCTCATACACGCATACATACTTACCTGTATAAAATTGGAAGAATACACATTGTGTTCTTCTTAAGCATACAAGTGCTTATGGGAAACTTTTGAAAATAGATCATGTACTAAGCCATAAAGCAAGTCCTGACAAACTTCAGTGAATAATTATCTTATGAACCACACTATCTGACCATATGCAGTGCTTAATCATTGGTTGTTGTGACCAAGTTAAACGTGGTTTACCCTGAGATATTTAGGTTAATCATGACTACTAACTTACGGTAGGGATGTTAAATGATTCCTATAAGGAATGAACCGTTCCGTTCATTTAGATGATTTAGAGTCAGCTAAGACAATAGTCTCTAGAACTTTACTTTATATTATTTTTATATATAATGCTATAGTCTCTAGAGGATTCACGACTCTTGGCACTGGAAGGGACTTCATAGATTGCCTGGTCTAGTGGTTTTCAAATTGAGTTTCTTGGTCTTTTGCCACCCTGACTTCAATTAGAGCAGTTCTGCTTTTCTTTGCTTCACATGATATAGTTCCATATGCAGTTTCATGTGGTAAGAAAAGGTGGTACTATGGCTAAAAAATAAAGGACCTATTTATAGTTAATTTTTGTATATTGTGTGAGGTGGGGGTCTAACATCATTCTTTTGTATGTGGATATCCAGTTTTCCCAACACCATTTGTTGAAAAGACTGTTCTTTCCCCCATTTAATGTACTTGGCACCCTTATAAAAATCAGTTGGCCGTAGAGTGTAGGTTTTATTTATGAACCCTCACTTCTGTTCCTTTGGTATATGTGTCTATCTTATGCCAGTGCCACACTGTTTTGATTATTGTGGCATTGTAGTAAGTTTTGAAAGCAGGAAGTGTGAGATGGGCACATTAGTTCTTCCTTTGCAATATCGATTTGGCTGTTTGGGGCCCCTCATTTATATGAAATACCTAGAAGAAAGAAACCTCATAGAGACAGACAGGGGGTTATAGATAACCAGGGGAATTGGGGGGTGGGTGAGGGAAAAGAGAGTTATAGCTTAATGGGTGAGTAGTTACTGTTTGAGATGATGGAAAAGGAAGGGGTAATGGATATCAGTGATGGTAGTACGATATTGTGAATATAATTAATACTACTGTATTGTATAATTGAATGTGGTTACAATGGGAAATTTTGTGTTCTATATCAGTTACTATAATAAAAAACATAAAAAAGCTGAAAACCATTCCTTTAGATAAACTGCTCATTTTACAGATGGCAAAACTGGAGTACAGAGGGAAGAGTACTGCTCAAGATCAGACAGTTGATTAGGTGAGTGGCCAGGAGTCAAACCCTATCTGCCACTCTTCTTCCAACTAGCAGTAATTCTCTCCAAAATGTGGTGGTGGTTAGGGGTGTGTGGTCACCTTTTAGCCAGGGCCACTTAGTGAAACAATTTGATTCTTTTGGTGAATTGATTATTTAAATGAATTGACCATTCTAGGACCATGGAAATCTATAGTGGCACCTACAGCACTCATCCCTGGGTGCATTTTGAGCCTTTTGGTGCAGGCCAGGCTCCCTGTATGCCTCTCCTTTTTTCTTTCTTAAAGGCCCAAAGGATCTGGACTAGCTGTCATAATTTATTCTCCTGTTTTGGGTTTTGCTTTCTGCAGGATCTTGCCAAGGTGGTGTACTGTTTTCCAGATTATCATCCTCCTCCTTGCTCTCTTGGAAGCAAGTATGCATGCCCCATTTAGGCTTTATTATGAAAAACAACAGGAAAATATATGAAGTTTAACAAATGCAGCAACAATGAAGATGTCAGAGGCTTACAGGGCAGTGTTAGAGCTTTAATGATGTTTGCCAGTCGTTTTCATTTGGTTGTCATAGGAGCTGGGGAGAGATCATTGTTTTTTTTCTTTAGTTCTTGGGCAAAAGTCAAGAACTCCAAGATTTAGGCAAAGAGAAGTTCTATACAGTGATGGTTTGATCCAGATGGCTTGGCCTAATTTTCCATGAATGCATTAATATTTTGGGGATACCTGCTGAACCAAACCGTGAACTGGGGGCATAGCACACATTTTCTCATTTAATCTTCAGACAGTCCTCCGAGGTAGGTGTTTTTAAAACCCATTTAAAGATCAATAAACAGAGCATAGGACAAGATATATAACCTGCCCAAACTGCAAAGTCAGTCAGTATTGGAACTGGCATTTCAAACTTATAGGGGCGACCACATGGCTTGTCTGGTATGTTTTAATGTCCACTTAATTCTTAGACACATCTCCAGAAGCCTTTATCTTCTTTTGTTGTGCGGTGTCTCTATAGGCTAAGCAGAATAGAGAACTGAAGTGATTGTTCAAAATTATCAGGATCCAATATGTCAGGTGATTTTTTAAAGCACCTCTAAAACTTTGAATAAAAAATCACTATTTAAAGGCCAACGATGCACCTCTTTTCCCCTCTTAAATCAAGATTTAGATACCTAAGTTATTTCCAATGTTTTCAACACCGATTTAAACAGTGGAATGATATTTTAGGAGAAATGAAAAAGGAAAAAAGCGGTATGTTACAAGACATATTTGGTTTCGTTTAGATAAGGAAAATGAAGACCTTAACTGTTTTGTATTTTTTCCCTTTAATATATGGTGCACACACTTCACAAATTTGTAAGAGGCCAAGGTTTCTTTCTCCTCCGGAAATTATGGCGTTTGTCTCATCAGCAATGCCAATTACACTGCTTTGACTAATTGTGATCTGTTTTGTGGATAAAAGTCTCTCACTTCTCACTGCATTTGGTGTTTGTAGACCCAGCCTTTAGAGCATAGTATAAATGAGCTCAACCAGGGCAGCTCATGCAATCTGGGAGCACGAGGAGCCAGTGAAACAAAGACAGTTTTTCTCAAAATCAAATACCCAGAGAAAATGAATTTTGGAAACTGCTGTTATCAGGGGCTCATCATGAACATAATAAAATTGTGTTTTGTTGCTGAGATAACCAATTGAGAGTAGCAAATTCCCGTAGGAGTGACCATTCTCTCCACCTTGGAAGAGGCAGGTTTAGAAAATTGTCATTAACGAGCATATGCAAATTAGCATGGGCCTACCAGTCTGATAGACGTTATTAGGGCAGGCAGCAAGAAATTAGGTTGAGGGCAGAGAAGAATGGTAAAAGGAAGCCCAATATAAACAGAAGCCTCGTTTTGCAGCCCATCTGGAGTATACAATCACTGGCTCACAGTGTCATCCCGTAGTTGTGCATACATCCCCATGATCAATTGTGCAATATTTTCATGACTCCAGAAAGGAAATAAAAATAAAAAGTAAAACCCAAATCCTCCCATACCCCTTATCCCTCCCCCCACCACCCACTGACTGATAGTATTGGTGTGGTACATTTGTTAACTGTTAATGAAAGAATATTAAAATATTACTGTTAACCATAGTCCATAGTTTGCAATAGGTACATTTTTCCCATGTATCCATCTATTATCATTTTTTTAACATTTGTTCCCCCTATTGTTTATTTATTTTTAATCCATATGTTTTACTCATCTGTCCATACTGTAGATAAAAGGAGCATCAGACACAAGATTTTCACAATCGCACAGTCACATTTTGAAAGCTATATCATTACACAATCATCTTCAAGAAACATGGCTTCTGGAACACAGCTCTGCCATTTCAGGCACTTCCCTCTAGCCTCCACAATGCACCGTAAACTGAAAAGGGGCTAGCTATGTAATGCATAAGAATAACCTCTAGGATAACCTCTTGACTCTGTTTACAACCTCTCAGCCAATTATACTTTATTTTGTCTCATTTCTCTCTTCCCCCTTTTGGTCGAGAAGGTTTTCTCAGTCCCTTGATGCTGAGTCCCAGCTCATTCTAGGGTTTCTGTCTCACGTTGCCAGGAAGGTTTACACCCCTAGGAGTCATGTCCCACGTAGAGAGGGGGAGGGCAGTGAATTTGCCTGTCATGTTGGGCTGTGAGAGAGAGAGGCCACATCTGAGCAACAAAAGAGGTTCTCTGGGGGTGACTCTTAGGCCTAATTTTAAGTAGGCTTAGCTTATCACCTTGCAGGGATAAGTTTCATATGAACAAACCCCAAGATTGAGGGCACGGCCTATTGGCCATGTTCTTTTAATCCATCTCTGTGGGTGCAGACCTATTGTGGGTGGGACCTTTTGGTTAGACTATTTCACTTGAGATGTTATCCGGCCCATTTAAGGTGGTCTTAATCCTTTACTGAGTTCTTTAAGCGAGAAATGCTGGGAGACATTTGGAGAGAGCTTGGAAAGAAATGCCTGGAAGGTGCTAAGAGAGGACCGACAACACTTAGAGAGAGAAAGCCACCAGAAGCAGAAGCTGAAAGCAACAGGACCTGGGAGTGTAGGACCAGCAGATGCCGGCCATTTGTGTTTGCCTGTGACAGAGGTGTCCTAGATGCTGGTGGCCTTTTTTTCAGAGAAGGTATCTTCCTCTTGATGCCTTAATTTGGACATTATCATGGCCTTAGAGCTGTAAATTTGCAAACTAATAAATCCCCTTTGTAAATGCCAACCCATTTCTGGTATATCGCATTCCAGCAGCTTTATCAAACACAAACAGGTGTAGTAAATTCTAAGAGCATAATAGGCCAGTTCCAGCTTACACAAGCAATGCTGACATGAAGACTGTTGGGGTGAGTGATGTGTAGTAGGCTATTTATGAAGAATTACTTCAATAAAGATTTTCATGGACATATAGAAATGGCTTTACCATAAACATGCTATAGTATTACTGGGAGATAATTGACTAATATGAAAATGTGGAACTGAAGAAAATTAAAAAAAAATTTTCCATTAGTGAAGAATATAGTCTGTGTATATGTCTCCTTTTAGGTAAGGATCCATGTTTAGCATCTACCACTTAGTTTGTTCTTTGTACTTGGAAGCAAAGCAAAAGCAAAAAAAAAAAAAAAAAGATAATTTTTACATTAGTGTTTCATTTTACTATCTTCTGACAGCTTTTGTATTTATCACCGTATGGGTGTACATTAAATCTGCATCTCTCTCTCATTTGTATGTTTATGAAGTTATAAAGGTATAAACATGTGCACACAAAATAATTAAGCAAGTGATGTGTGTTTGACAGTGTTTGGTGACTTAGTGCCAATTAGAGGGGGTATAAAAAAAACCTTGCTTTTCTAATACAGTTGCTTCTGTATCTTTTGGTTTATGCACTTAAGAGCAGAATCCATTTAAAGTTGACAGCCTTTGAATACATGCAGCTTCAAGTAAAACTTCTATTTATACCAGATGGCCTTGAAAAATTATCAGTGAGGGGTTTAGAGACCTGGATGTCATGAGATCCATTAGGATGAGGCTGAAATTACACTTCTTGGTTTGCACAGTTTTTCTTCTGCACAGGTGGGAACTCAAGGTATGCAGCTCACCTAGACTGTTTAATGCAACCATATTAGCTCAGCTCAGTTCAGCTCAACCAGGACCTCATGTGTTGCAGGCACCTTACCTAACACCCTTGTAGGACAGTGGCTTATAATTTTCCAGAGTCCTGCTGAATGCTAAATTAAAGGCTATATGTATGCTCTGTACACGATTGGTAAGAATGAAAGTTAGCAGTTCTAGGGACAAATATTCCCCTTTGAAAAAATTTGGTTGGATTTGTTCTCCATTGAATGTAATGTTTGCTTTGCTTTTAAACCATGGTGATGTAACCCTTATTCACTGCAGGAAGGTTATGGATCCAACATCCAGGGACTGGGTGTGGGGTCTCAGGTTGTGACCTTTGGAAGTCAATTCTCCATGTTGACAGCAAAAAGCCTGGGACCACAAAAACTAGTTCTTCTGGTTTACTGGGTTCTGACCTCACTGTTTAGCATTTTCTGGTTAATGGAGGAGAGTCTGCCAAGACGAAGAGATCAAGTGCCACAGTGCCCAAGGGGTGCATTAGTTTCTAGAAAACTAGAAGGAAGAGAACAAATATTTTCTTCAAACTTCGCGCGGCTGGAAATACTCAACAAACGGTAGAGATTTCAATTGACATGGCGGAAGCTAGAGTTGGTTCTGAGAAAGAAATACCATTGGGAAAGTATGGGTTGAAGTAACATGGCTTAAAGGGACTCACAGAAAGAAAAATTATTGCCACCATTAAATGGCAGGTTGCTTCTTAGTGACTCTGACCTCCTTTCCCAGATGTTGCAAATTTGGCTGCACTTGCTGTGGCTGAAGAAGCTTTGGGGACCATCAGTGGACCTACAGGGAGGCAGTGAACCCATGCAAACAGGCTGTTTTAGTGGTAAGAACCTCACAGGTCTCAGGGCCACAGGTGGATTTCAGCTTCGACTTCTGGGGCACCATGATTCTGCTGGGTTAGAAGTGAGAGCTGGTTTCCGGAGCTTCCTGTCATTCAGTGTAAAACCTTTGTGATTCTTCCAAGCTGTTACATGTATCAGTAGTTCATTCCTTTGTATTGCTGAGTAGTGTTTCGTGGTACAGTCATACCTTGGAGATATTGTGGGTTTGGTTTCAGACCACTGCAACAAAGTGAGTCACCCGAATTGTTTGGTTTCCTGGTGCAGTAGTATGTTTATACTATACTGTAATTTATTAAGCATGCCATAGCATTATGTCTAAAACAAAAAAACCTGACGTACATATTTTAATTAAATGTGACACAGAGACATGAAGCGAACAAAGCAAAAGTCTTTAATTTTGATGAGGTCCATTTGATCAGTTTTTCTTTTTATGGATTGTGATTTTTTTGTGTCAAGTCTAAGAATTCTTTGCCTTGCAGAGAATTCCCATATTTGCCATGTTTTCCTGTTCCCTTCTCCTCCTTTCCTTCCTTCCTTTCTCAATCATCTATCTGTCTGTTTACCTGTCTGTCATCATCTATAATCTTCCATCTGGCCATCTATCTTTTTATCTGTTTGCTAAATATTTGAGAGTAGATTGAATACATCATGCTCCTTGAACACGTAGTACTTTTCATGTACATTTCCTGTATCTGAAATTCTCTGCAAGAAGATCTTGAAGATTTTCTCTTATGTGTATTTCTAAACATCTTATAGTTTTAACTTTTACAGTTAAGCCTATGATCCATTTTAACTTTTTTCTTATTTTGACATAATTCACATACTGTATTATTCACCCTTTGAAAATGTACAGTACAGTAGTTTTTATTATGTTCACAAAGTTGTGCAGCCATCACCACTATCAAATTCCAAAACATTTTCATCATCCCATAAAGTAACCCTGTACCCATTAGCAATCACTCTGCATTCCACCCTCCCTCCAGCCCCTTGCAGTCTCAAATATACTTATTCTCTTGATAGGTTTGCCTACTCTAAAAATTTCATGTATATGGAATCAAACAGTACCGGCCTTTTGTATCTTACTCTTTCACTGAGCTTAATATATTCATGGGTCATCTGTGGGGTAGCATGAATCAGTACTTCAATTTCTATTTATGGCTGAAGAATATTCCAATAAATGGATGTGATAGGTTTTGTTCATCAGTTCATCAATTGATGGACAATTATACTCTATTCACTTTTTGGCTGTTATGTGTAATGCTGCTATAAAAATTTGTGTAGAATGTTTGTGTGGATGTATGTTTTCACTTTTCAAATCTTGGGTATATATCAAGAATTAGCATCTACTCTATGTGTAAATAACTATGTATGACTTTAAACGTATATTTAAATATTTAGAGCAGTTTTAGGTATACAGAAAAATTGTGCAGTGTTCCCATATAGTCCGTCTCCCATCCCCTAGTTTTCCCTATTATTAATGTTTTGCAGTAGTGTCCTACATTTGTTATAATTGATACCAATATTGATACAGTATTATTAACTGAAGTGCCTGGTATACATTAGGATTCACTCTCTGTGTTGTACTGCTTGATGGGTTTTGATAAACATATAATATCTTATATTCACCATTATAGTATCAGATTGGATAGTTTCACTGCCCTAAAAATGCCCTGTACTCCACCTGTTCATCACTTCCCCCCTTTTTCTGAACCCATGGCAACACAGACCTTTTTTATTAACTTTTTATTTTTAAATAATTCCAAATTACAAGACTGTTACAAAATAATATAAAATCAATTCTGAGAATTCCAACATACCCTCCTACTCAGATACCCAGATCTATAAACTTTTAACATTTTGCTGTATTTGCCCTGTTTTCCTTTTCCCTTCTCCTCTCCTCCTTCCTTCCTTTCTCAATCATCTATCTATCTATCTATCTATCTATCTATATCTATCTATCTATAATCATCATCATCTGTAATCTTGTCTGTCATCATCATCTATAATCTCCCATCTGGCTACCTTTTATCTGTTTGCTAAACATTTGAGAATAGGTTGAATACATCATGCTCCTTGAACACTTAATACTTTTATATACATTTCCTGAGAGAAAAATATTCACTTTTATAACGACCTTACATAATTGTCAAGTTCAAGCAATTTAAGATTGACATAAAGCTCACTGTGTGTAGTCCAGTTTTTTCATTTGCTCAAATAAGGTCCTTTTGTGCCTTTTCTCTTCCACTGTTAGTTCCAGTCCAGATTCATGGATTGCATTTAATTGTCATTGTCTTTAGTTTTGTGTGTGTGTGTGTAAACTTATATACAACATAAACTTTCCCACTTCAACCACTTTCAAGCATACCATTCAGGTGGATTAATGACATTCTCAGTATTATTCTATGCACAACACCATCCATTACCAGACATTTCCCATCTCCCCAAAGAGAAACACTGCATCCATTGTGCATTAATTCCCCATTTCCACCGCTGCGTCCTGCCTGTAGTAACCTGTACTCTACTTGCAGTCTCCATGAATTTTCATATTATAATTATTTCATGTAAGTGGAGTCATAGATTATTTGTATGTTGTGTCTGACTTATTTCACTCAACATGATGTCTTCAGGGTTCATTCATGTAGTGGGCTGTATTCATTCCTTTTTAAGGCCGAGTAATATTCCATTATATGTATATACCACCTTTTTGTATCCATTCATCTTCTGGTAGACATTTGGATTACTCCCACCTTTTGGCTATTGTGAATAATGCTGCTGTGAATATTGGTGCACAGATATCTGCGTGCATTCCTTCTTTCAATTTTTTTGATCCATACCTAGAAGTGGAATTGCTGAGTCATATGTGCTAGTTCTATGTTTAACTTTTAGATGAACAGCCAAACTATTTTCCATAGTGACTGCACCATTTTTCATTCCCACTGACAATGTATGAGGGTTTCTATTTCTCAGCCTCCTTGCCAGCACTTGTTATTTTGAATTTTTAAAAATAAAAGTCATTGTAGTGAGTGTTAGTGGTACCTCATTATGGTTTTAATCTGCATCTCCCTAATTGTGTTCTTCTTTTTGAGGAACTATAAAACTGTTTTACAAAGTGGCTGCACAATTTTACGTTCCCAGCAGCAACTTTTGAGGGATTCAATTACTCCATATCCTTTCCAACACTTATTATTGTCTGTCTTTTTGATTATGGCTTTCCTAGTGAGTGCGAAGCAGTATCTTGTGTTTTTTTTTTTAACATTTTTTATTATGAAATATAACATAGATACAAAAAAGCAATACATTTCGAAGTCCATTGTAACTAGTAGTTAAACAGAACAGATTTCAGAGTTTGATATGAGTTAAAGTTCCATAGTTTCAGGTTTTTCCCTCTAGCTGCTCCAAGATACTGGAGACTATAGAAATATCAATATAATGATTAAATAATCATACTAGTTAATTAAACCCTACGTTCTCCACCATCACCTTTGATCTTTCTCCCACTCTTTGGGGGTATTTGGGCTATACCTATTCTAACATTTTGATGTTGGAAGGGGCTGTAGATAATATGGAATGGGGGGATGGAACTAGTTGATGTTCCGGAGAGGCTGGCCCCTCTGGGTTTCAAGACTTACCTGGCTTAGAAACCATTTGAAGGTTGAAGTTTTTTGGAAAGTAATCAATGTGTGAAAATTTTGTAGACTCTCTCTAGAGCCCTAGGTGTTCTTTAGGATTAACAGGAATGGTGTTGGTTCTGGTTTGGCAAACTGTGGTAATTAGTAATATCTAGCTGAAGCTTACATAAGAATAGCCTCCACAATAGCCTCTCAACTCTACTTAACTCTCTTAGCCAATGATACCTTGTTTTGTTACAGTTCTTTTCCCCTTTTGGTCAGGAAGGCATTTTCGAACCCATGGTGCCAGGGCCAGGCTCATCCCTGGGAATCATGACCCACATTGCCAGGGAGATTTTTGCCTCTGGATGTCATGTCCCTGTGGTTTGGGTAATGATTTCACTTGCAGAGTTGGGCTTAGAGAAAGAGAGGCCACATCTGAGCAGCAAAAGAGATTTTTGGGAAGTGATTATTTGGTATAATGATAAGTAGGCTTAGCTTCTCCAGTACAGAAATAAGTTTCATAAGAGTAAGCTTCAAGATCAAGGACTTGGCCTATCAACTTGGGAGTCCCTAAATGTTTGTGACAATATCAGGGGTTTCCCCGGTGGGAAAGTTTAATAGTTTAGTATTTTTTCTACTGTCTCTTAAGGGATTTTGCCAAAGTTTTTTTTTTCAAGTACTGTTTTTATTGAGAAATCTTTACACACATACCATCTATACAAGCAGTAGCTCACAATATAATCACATAGTTGTGTATTGATCATCATGATCATTTTTAGAACATTTGGATCACTCCAGAAAAAGAAATACAAAAGAAAAAAGAAAACAACTCATGCATTCCATACCCCTTACCCATTCCTCTCATTGACCAGGAGTATTTTAATCTGCCCATTTTTTTTTACCCTTTATCCTCCCCCCATTATTTATTTATTTTTATCCTTACCTTTTTACTCATCTCTCCATACTCTGGATAAAAGGAGCATCAGACACAACGTTTTCACAGTCACACAGTCACATTGTAAAAGCTATATGGTTATACAGTCATCTTCAAGAATCAAAGCTGCTGGAACACAGCTCAACAGTTTCAGTTACTTCCTTCTAGCCACTCTAATACACTGTAAACTAAAAAGGGATTTCTATATAATGCATAAGAATAACCTCTAGGATAACCTCTCAACTCTATTTGAAATCTCTCAGCCACTGATACTATTTTGTTTCATTTCTCTTGCCCTTTTTGGTCAAGAAGGCTTTCTCAAACCCATGATGCTGGGTCCCAGCTCATCCCGGGAGTCCTGTCTCATGTTGCCAAGGAGATTTACACCCCTTGCAGTCATGTCCCTTGTAGGACAGAGGGCAGTGAGTTCACCTGTTGCCAATACTTTTTAATTATCTGCCCAAGATACTCTGGGATGTATCAGGGCATTGCATTAAGGTATATAGAATTACAAGCCCTCATTACCATTCTGGGCTCCATGTGTTTGAGTAGTTTAAATGAGCTATCCAGACAGGTTGAGTTCGATTATGTGCTACAGAAAATTTAGATTTTGAAGAAAATAAACCTTTCTTCTTTTGGTCTTGTACAGTAGATGAAGTTCTAAAATACAGAAAATGTCATCTTTGCCCCTATATTCTGATTTGTCTTAGCCCTGACTCAGTTGGCTTTGTTCTTGGCTCTAATTGAAGCCTTATCTCTTTTTGATTTCTTAAAGAGTTGTTGTTATGTAGAAATGCTGACTTCAGAGCTGCAGAACTGTAACTCTGAGTTTTAGATGTCACACAGGCACCCAGTGTTCCAGGGAAATACCATGTTATACATGTATAGCATAGCGTTTCGAAATCTAGAAATAACATTTACAGCTCCGGACTATATGTGGCTGCTCTAAGAATTTATAACCTAGGCCCAATTTTCTTAAAAGTATTTTAAAAAAAGAGACCATACAATATTCTTCTTTTGTTTCTGGCTTATTTTGTACGACATAATGTCCCTAGGGTTCATATACCTTGTTTCATGCTTCGTGACTTCATTCCTTTTTGTAGCCACGCAATATTCCATCATATATATATATATATATATACACACTACAGTTCACCATTCTACTTGTCAGTCAATGTATCCTTCAGTCACCTCCATCCATTGGGCATCATGGATAATGTCCAAAGTTAACAATCGTTCTCTCACATTATCCTCACTTAGTTGTTCAGTCATCAACACTCTCAGTTTTAGACACTTTTCATTGCTCCAAAGAGAAAAATAACTGATAAGCACACCCTCACCAAACAGAAAATCCAAACCTACCCTTAACTCTTATCCCCCCTCCAATTATTTAACCCTAGTATTGCTGAGGTACTGTTGATGTCTTCATATTAAATATAGGCCATTGCATGCAATAGTAGATTTCCCCCATGACTGTTTGTTAAAAGATTCATACCTTTGAAGTAGTTCATGTAAGAACTTATTTGTATTTGTAGTGTTAAATTTTAGTTCAGTTCAACCTCATTAGCTAACTGTTAACCCATCTGTAGGTTCTGTATATCTATAGGTCCTGTATATTCTACATTATAAGCCTCTGAATTTAACGTTATCAAGGTCAGAGTAGCGAAATCATACAGTATATATGGTTTTGTGTATGGCTTCATGCACTCAGCATTATGTCCTCAAGGTTCATCCATGTTGCAGATGCTTCAGGACGTCATTTTGTGTTACTGCTGCATAATATTCCATTGTATGTATATACCACATTTTGTTTATCCACTCATCTGTTGAACGGGCATTTAGATTGCTTCCATCTTTTGGTGACTGTGAATAATGCTGCTATGAACATCAGTGTGCACGTGTCTGTTTCTGTCATTGCTTACAGCTCTTCTGAGTGTATACCAAGTAGTGGTATTGCCAGCTCATAAGTCATCTCTTCCACAGAGGCTCTACCATTATATATTCTCACCAGCAGTGAATACATGTTCCAATTTCTGCACACCCCCTCCAACATTTGTAGTTTCCTGTTTGTTTAACAGCATCCATTCTTTTGGGTGTGAGGTGATATCTCATTATAGTCTTGATTTGCATTTCACTTATAGCTAATGAAGATGAGTATCTCTTCATGTGCTTTTTAGACATCTGTATTTGCTGTTTGTAAAATGTCTATTCATATCCTTTGTCCATTTTTTAATTGGGTTGTTTGTGGTTTTGTTGTTGAGTTGTATGATTTCATTTTGTATATGGGATATCAAACCTTTATCTGATATGTGGTTTCCAAAATATTTTCTCCCATTGAGTTGGCTGCCTCTTCGCCTTTTTAACAAATTGCTTTGAGGCAAAACACATTTGATTTTGAGGAGTTCCCACTTATCTATTTTTTTCATTGCTTTTGCTTTGGGTGTAAAGTTTAAGAAGCTACCTCCTATTACTGGGTCTTAAAAGATATTTCCCTATATTTCCTTTTAGGAATTTATGGTACTGGCTCTTATATTTAGGTCTTTGATCCTCTTTAAGTTAATTTTGTGTAAGGTGTAAGGTAGGGGTCCTCTTTCATTCTTTTACCTATTGATATCCAGTTCTCTTGTGCCCATTCATTGAAAAAACTACTCTGTCCCAGATCAGTGGATTTTGGGGCCTTGTTGAAGATCAGTTGACCATAGATTGGTGGTCTATCTCTGCACTCTTGATTCAATTCCACTGGTCAGCACTTCTGTCTTTGTGCCATTACCATGCTGTTTTGACCACTGTGGCTTTATAATAAGCTTACAATCAGGAGGTTGTTAGTCCTTCCACTTTGTTCTTCTTTTTAAGGATATTTTTTCTATTTGAGGTCTCTTTCCTTTCTAAATGAATTTGATTATTAGCTTTTCAAAGTCTTCTGTGTAGTTTGCTGGAATTTTAATTGTATTGCATTGAATCTGTAGATCAATTTGGGTAGAATGGACATTTTAACTACATTTAACCTTCCTATTCATGAGCAGGGAAGGTCTTTCCACCTATTTAGATCTTCCTTGATTTCTTTTAGCAGTGTTTTATAGTTTTCTGTGTATAGATCCTCTATATCCTGGTTAAGTTTGTTCCTAGATAACATGACTCTTTTAGTTGCTATTTTGAATGGGATTTTTTTCCCTTAATTGTCTCCTCAGTTAGAACATTGCTTGTGTATAGAAACATAACTGATTTTTGCACCTTAGTCTTTTATCCCGTCACTTTGCTGAATTTGTTTATTAACTCAAGAAGTTTTGTCATAGATTTCTCAGGATTTTCCAGGTATAGTATCATGTCATCTGCCAATAATGAAAGTTTTACATCTTCCTTTCTGATTTGGATGCTTTTATTTCTTTTTCCTGCCTGATTGCTCTAGGTAGAACTTCTAGTACATGTTGAATAATAGTGGTGACAAGAGGGGATCCTCGTCTCATTCCTGACCTTAGGAGGAAAGCTTTCACTCTCTCAACACTGAGTACAATGCTGGTGACGGATTTTTCATATATGTCCTTTATCATATTGAGAAAGTTTCCTTCCATTTCTACCTTTTGAAATCTTTTTATCGGAAGAGGGTGCTGAATTTTGTCGAATGTTTTTTCAGCATCAACCGAGATGATCATGTGACTTTTCCCTTTCTATTTGTTAATGTGCTGCATTACATTGATTTTCTTGTATTGAACTGCTCTTTTCAAGTGAATAACCCCCACTTGGTTGTGCTGTATAATTCTTTTAATGTATCATTGGATTTGACTTGGTAGTGTTTTGTTGAGAATTTTTGCATCTATATTTACTAGGGAGATTGGCCTGTAATTTTCCTTTCCTGTAGCATCTTTATCTGGTTTGATATTAGAGTGATGTTAGCTTTATAAAATGAGTTAGTTAGTGTTCCTTTTTCCTCAAAATTTTGGAGGAGTTTGAGCAGGATTGGTGTCCTTTTTGGAATGTTTGATAAAATTCCCTTGTGAAGCCATCCAGCCCAGGGCTTTTCTTTGTAGAATGATTTTTGATGACTGATTGAATCTCTTTACTTGTGATTAGTTTGTTGAGATTTTCTGTTTCTTCTCGAGTCAGTGTTTCTATGAATTCTTCCACTGCATTTAAGTTGTCTAGTTTGTTGGCATATAGTTGTTCATATTATCCTATTAGGACTTTTTTCTTTCTTCAGGGACCATGGTAACAACTTCTCTCTCATTTCTGATTTTGTTTATTTGCATTCTCTCTATTTCTTTGTCAGCCTAGCTAGGGGTCCATCAATTTTACTGATTTTGTCAAAGAACCAACTTTTCATTTTATTGATTCTTTCTATTGTTATTTTGCTCTCCAATTAATTTGTTTCTGCTTTAATCTTCATTATTTCTCTTCTGTTTTCTTTGGGATTAATTTGCACTTCTTTCCCTAGTTCCTTCAGGTAAGCAGTTAAATCCTTGATTTTTGCTCTTTCTTCTTTTCTTTTCATAACCCAGTAAGTATTTTTTGAGTGTCTACCAAATTCTTGACCAAATAGACAAAAGTCTTTTATGTTTCACGCCAATATGAATAAGCGTAAGAGTGTACTTTTCAAAGTCTGCTGGCTTTGTTCCAGAACTTCTGCTTTATGGTCATTATCTCCATTTTCAAATAAAAGTGATATAAAATTTGAATTTTTTATTTTTATTGATATATATTATATAGTGTCGCATACTATGTAATCATCCCAAGTGTACAATCAGTAGTTCATAATATCATCATATAACTGTGCATTTATCGTCACAATTGACTTTTTTTTCCTCTTCTTGTGAAAAATAACATATATACAAAAAAGCGATACATTTCAAAGTGCATCACAAAAATTAGTTGTAGAACAGATTTCAGTGTTTGGTATGGGTTACAGTTCCACAATTTTAGGTTTTTCCTTCTAACTGCTCCAAGACACTGGAGATTAAAACAAATATCAATATAATGATTCAGCACTCTTTCTCATTTGTTAAACCCCACCTTCTCTGTATAACTCCACCATCAACCTTTGATCTTTTTCTCACTCTTTAGGGGTATTTGGGCTATGCCCATTCTAACTTTTTCATGTTGGAAAGTGGTGTCAACAATATGGGATAGGGGGATGGAACTAGTTGATGTTCTGGAAAGGCTGGCCCCTCTGCATTTCCGAACTCATCTGGTCCAGGGACCCACTTGGAAGTTGTGGGTTTTGGAAAGTTACCATAGTGCATGGAACCTTTGTAAAATATTATATAATGCCCTAGATGTTCTTTAGGATTGCCAGAATGGTTTTGGTTGGGGTTTGCAAGCTATGATGGGTAGCAAGGTCTAACTGAACCTTGTATATAAGAGTAACCTCCAGAGTAGCTTCTTGACTCTATTTGAACTCTCTTAGCCACTGATACCTTATTTTCACACTTCTTTTCCCCTTTTTCATCAGGATGGTATTGTTGATCCCATGGTGCCAGGGTCATACTCACCCCTGGGAGTCGTCTCCCATCCCACCAGGGAGACTTTCACCCCTGGATGTCATGTCCCATGTAGGGGAAGGGAAATGATTTCACTTTCAGCGTTGGGCTTAGAGAGAGTGAGGCCACATCTGAGCAACAAAAGAAGTCCTCCAGAAGTAACTCTTAGGCATGCCTATAGGTAGTCTAAGCTTCTCGCCTACCTACATAAGCTTCACAAGAGTAAGCCTCATGATCAAGGGCTTGGCCTATTGATTTTGGTTCCCTATGTTTCATACAGTATCAAGAATTTCCCAGTGGTAAATTTTAATAGTTCCATAATTTTTCTCCTATCCCTCAAGGGACTTTGCCAGTACTATTATCTGCATAATATACTCTGGGATGTATCCAGGCATTACATTAAGCTATACAGGATTAAAGGCCCTCATTCTTATTTTGGGCTCCCTGTGTTCGAATTGTTTAAATGATCTATCCAGACCGGTTGAGTTAGATTATGTGCTACAGAAAATTTAGGTTCTGGGCAAAATAAACCTTTCTTCCTTTGGTCTCAAAGAATACATGGGGTTCTAAATTATAGACAATGTCTTCCTTACCGCTGTATTCTGAATTAGTTTAATCCTAACCTGATTGGCTTCATTCTTGTCTCTAAATACCAGGATGTACATATATAATACAGCCTCTCAAAATCCAGAAATAATTATCACTGCGGACTAAATGTGACAGCTCTGAGTTTACAATCTAGGCCCCTGTTTTCTTATAAGTATTTTCTAAATGAGACCATACAATATTTGCTCTTTTGTTTCTGGCTTATTTTGCCTTGCAAATGTCCCACAGGTTCATTCACAATGTTGCACGCCTCACAACTCGATCTTTTTTTTTGTAGCAAAACAATATTTGGTCATATGTATACACCATCTTTCACTAGTCTTCTTATCAATGCATCGTTGAACCACCTCCATTCATTGGGCATCATGTATAATATCCAAAGTCAACAGTCTATGCACTCTCTCAATTTTAGACAATTTCATTGTTCTCTTTGTGGGAAGATTTTGATTACTAATTCAATCTCTTTACTTGTTTTAGGTCTATTCAGATTTTGTATTTCTGCTTGAGTTGTTTTTAGTGGTTTGTGTCTATAAGATTTGTCATTTCATCTAAGATTTTCATTTTGTTCACATGTAATTGTTCATAGCATTTTCTTATAATGCTTTTTATTTCTCTAAGGTCAGTAGTAGTGTCCTCTATTTCAATTCTGATTCTAGTAGTTTGTATCTTCTCTCTTTCAGTCATGGTCCGTATAGCTAAATATTGGTTGATTTTAAAAAAGACTCTTTTTTTTTGTTCGGGTGATTTTTATCTATTCTTTTCTATTCTCTGCTCATTAATTCCCCCTGTAATCTGTAATACTTGTTTTCTTCTGCTTGCTTTAGGTTTCCTGTGTTCTTCCTTTTCCACTGTGTTTCGTTGGAAGGTTAGAATGCTGATTTGAGGTCTTTCTTTTTTTTTAAATACAGATGTTTGCCATATACATTTTTCTCTGAGCGCTGCTTTAGGTGCATCTCATAAGTCTTGGCATGTTTTGCCTTCATTTTCATTTATCTCAAATCCTTTTCTAATTTCCCTTGTTTTTTTTTTATTTTATCCTATGGATTGTTCATTTTTTGGGGACAGTCTCTATATCTAGTAACATATACTGAAATCAGTTTTCACTAATATTAGGAGTGTATTGCTTAATTTCCACATATTTATGATTTTCCCAAATTTCCTTTTGGATAAGTTTTATTATTTTTGTGGTCTGAGAGCATGATTTCTATGTTTCTATGATTTATTCCTTTAAGTACATTGATGAATGTTTTATGGTCTAACATATTGTCTTACCTGGAGAATGTTCCATGTGTATTTGAAAAGAATATGTATTCAGCTATTGTTGGGTGGAGTGTCCTATAGATCCCTGCTAGGTATAGTCGATTTGGGGGTTAAGACTGCCATATTTTGTTGATATTTTTTGTATGATCATTCTATCCATTATTGAAAGTGTTGTTTTGAAGTCTCCAACTATTATTATTGAAAATTGCATATTTCTCCCTTTAATTGTCTGTCTTTACCCCATGTACTTTGGGGCTCTAATGTTAGGTACGTATGTCATTGTTATGTTTTCCTATGGATTGTTCATTTTTTAGGGACAATCTCTATATCTAGTAATATATACTGAAATCAGTTTTCGCTGATATTAGTATAGCCATTCAGTCTCTTTTATGGTTTTTGTTTGCATGATATATCATTTCCCATCCTTTATTTCAACCTATTTCTGTCTTTGAACCTAATATATTGTATTAATTTTATAAGTTTTATGTCTGTATATGTTACAAACCCAAAAGTACATTATTATAATTATTAAATTTTGCAATTTACAAATCCAAAGGAGGTAAGTGGGAACAAAACTGTAGAAGAGTAAGGAAACGACACCAAAATGGATTCCTTTCATCTACTTTGGATTGTTATTGTCAAATATACATTATGTTTCTATAGATAATGGGCCCAACAATACAATGATCTATGTAAATTGTCTTATATATTTAATTTTTAAGTCTCCTAAGAGAAAAGGGGGAAGAAATGTGCATTTATACTGACTTTTGTAATTACTTAATTATCTTCAACTGTGTTCTTTAATTTTTTCACACGGACTTTAATTGCTACTTAGCATTACTTACTTTGATTCTTAGCACTTTATCTCTTATGAGGCAGAATGGTCAGCAACGGATTTTCTCAGTTTTTGTTTATCTGTAAATGGCTTTATATCCCTTTTATATTTCAAAGATAGTTTTGCTGGATATAAGATTCTTATTACATAGGATTGTTCTTTCAGTGTTCTGAATGTCATCCTGCTGCCTTTTGTTCTTTGTTGTGTCTGATGAGAAGTAAACGGTTAATCTTATTGGGGTTCCCTTGCTTGTGATGAGTCATTTTTCTCTTGCAGCTTTTAAAATTTCTCTCTTTTTAAAAACATGTTTGGTGTATATGTATATCTGCATGTGAATCCTTTTTTCAATTTTTACTATATGGAATTCATTGAGCTTCTTGGATGTACAGATGAATGTTTTTCATCAAACTTGGGAAGTTTTTAGCTGTCTTTTTCTTTGAAAAAAAAATTTCTTTGGCTCCTTTGCCTTTCTCCTGCTGGTACTTCTTTTGTGTGTGTATTGTTTTATTGTGTCCCACATTTTTCTGAGGTTCTGTTCATTTCTCCACATTCTTTTTCTCCCTGTCTTCAGATTGCATAATGTTTATTGATATGTCTTCAAGCTTGTTTTGTTAATTGACTGTTTAAGCCTAATTATGCACCTGGTAAAGTTCAGAACCCTCTTGTTACCAGGTAAACTGCTCCATATATCAAGGGCTGTTGTGTTCCCATTTTCTTTATTTCCAGGTATATATTTATATATATATAAATATATATATTTATATTATATATAAATAATATATATATATATATATGCTCCAACTTTTTGTTTCTTTGGTTGCATCTGTCCTTCCTTTGCCTTTGCAGATATTTGGTTATGGAAACGTGGGTTGGTGTATGATCTGGGACGCTCTTCTGATGCTACAAACTCAGCAAAAACAGAAAGAAAATCTGTTGATAAAAAAAAGTTAGATTGACACTAAGATGTAGAAACAGTAACATGCCCTAATTTGACTAAATTGTAATCATTCCCCTTAGTTCATTCACTCAATGTGTCCTAAGAGTCTACCACGTGTTGGTCATTGTGTTAGGTCCTAGGGTTACAGGAATGGCAATACCATAAGAACTAGCTTTGGAGTGCTGTTAGACTACCAAGGGACAGCAAACAAGCAAATAGGATGATCAACATTATGGTAAAGGTGAACACAAGTTGCATTAAGGATGGAGAGAAGGGGCTCTCAAACAATGGAAGCCTCTATTGATTCCCCAAGGATCCATAGCCAGGAAGCACCATGTGTAAAAATCTGGCTTTAGGAGTAAGTATGGCTTATATTTAGAGGTTGGTGTGTTAGTTAGATTCAGTTGTCAACTTGGCCAGGTGAGCATACCTAGTCTTGTGGCTGTGGACATAAGCCAATGGTACGTGAACCTCAACTGTTGCTAATTACATCTGCAGTCGGCTAGGAGGCTGTGTCAGCTGCAATGAGTGACGTTTAACTTAATTGGCTGGTGCTTAAATGAGAGATAGCAACTTAGCACAGCTAAGCAGTTCGGCATTCCTCATCTCAGCACTTGCAGCTCAGCCCAGGCCTTTGGAGATGCAGAAAGAAGTCACCCCGGGGAAAGTTGTTGGAACCCAGGGGCCTGGAGAGAAGACCAGCCGGGACCATCTTGTGCCTTCCACGTAAGAAAGAACCTCAGTGGAAAGTAAGCTGCCTTTCCTCTGAAGAACCAACAAAATAAATCCACTTTTATTAAAAGCCAATCCGTCTCTGGTGTGTTGCATTCCATCAGCTAGCAAACTAGAACAGTTGGGTTAAGGCCTAACCAGATCACAGAGGTATAGAGGGCACATAGAGCCTTGGAGTGCATGCAGTGTATTTTGAGCTTTGCAGAATGGTGTGCAGGCCCAGAGGGCAGGGCTAAGTGAGGTATATCCACAGCACCTCTAAAATGTGGAATTTGGATACCCAGGACTTCCTGGTATATAGGCCAAGTCCAAGTGCATCAGGGAGCAAATGCGCATTCTTCCCAAAAATTTAATGGAGAAGTGAGAGTGACAACTTTAGTGTTAAAAATTTAATATTGTGAGCATTGACTATATAATTGGTCCAATTACTAATGGAGGTATTTATCCTCAGGAATCTAGAAACAGCCATTTGATCTTCACATCAGGATTTGGAATCTTACAGAACAGGGTTCCAGTCATGGCTCTTTCACTTATTAATTGTGAAACTTTGGGCAAATCACCTCACCTAGTGCTGAGCCTCAGTGTTCTCCTCTGTAAAATGGGGATACTACCTTATTGCATTCTTACAAGGTAAAGTGTTATAAACTAAGTGTAAGACTTTATATATAAACTGTTTAAACATCATTGAAAAATTATAAGCTTTCTGCTTTCATTAAGAAAGGTCAGAGTGTTAGAAAATCTGTGAGATTGTTACTAATGTCAGAATGTGTTGCCAATATATTATTATTTTTTTGTGTGTGTGAAGTGCATGGGTAGGGAATTGAACTCGGGTCTCCCATATGGCAGGCAAGAATTCTACCACTGAGCTACCCTTGCAGTGCCCTTATGTTGCACTATTTAAAATGAAGTTGTATGTATGTTATTGGAGTAAAATTCTAAAAAAACTAACAAAAATCTAAAAAATCTGTGTGATTGTTGCTGTCAGAATGTGTTGCATTATTTAAAATGAAGTTGTATGTATGCTACTGGAATAAAAATCCAAAAAAAAAACTAATAAAAATGTTGTATAGAGTTGCACAACACAGTGACTGCTAAGTTAAACCATGGTCTATAGTTAAGAGTACAATTATAAAAATGTGCTATCATCAGTTGTAACAAATGTTCCACACCAATGCAAGGTGTTAATAATAGGGTGGGATTTGGGAACCCTGCATTTTACGCATGTATTTTATTGATTTCTGTTTTTTAAACTTCAGGCTAACCAAGAACTAATTCTCTTCGATTTTTTGCCCCAATGTTATAGGAGCACATTTGATGGTATTTATTGATTACTTGCCCATTGTTTCAAATATGCTTTCATAAAACCTAAAATGTGTCAACTGTCATGATTTTGTTGCTCTTTCCTTTAGCTTGAGATATTTTAATGGTCTCCAAACAATTGTATTATCTGATTTTTGTGTATATTAGCTGAAGCTTGTGGTTTATTAGTGGTCTTGGTGTGCCCCATAAATATTCCTGGTTTCCAACCTGAGCTGAATTTATTGGAAAGAGGCAAGGCCCAGCTAATGTGTGATACCTGCAGGATTTTAAGTATTGTAGCTTGGTTCTGATGATGCGGGTCAGCTGAAGACAAGGCTGACGACGATGAATTTTAACTGGAGAATAGTCATTGTAAGGAGTCTTGTCATCTTTGCAAGATATTCAATCTAGTGTTGGGTGTAAAGGGGAAAAACTTTATTTTTTGCAGAAATCCAGACACTTCACATATTTTGTGGAGCACTATGGGCATTTCTTGATGCCTAGAGATTTGTTATTTTTTATTGCACATCTGAGAAATCTATTTATAAGTGCTGTTACATATGGGGAGGGCCTGCAGTGGTCGTCCCTATCTCTTGTTCCATTCCCTGCTCAGCTCAGTGACTCTGTACAAAAGCCCCAAAGTGCTCTCTGCTTCAGTCTCCTTAATGGCAATGCAGAAATGAATACCTACAATCTCTGAGCTCATGGAAACGCTGCACTGATAATTAGATCATCCTTAAAAGCACTTTGAGCTCTATTGAAAAATATTCTTCTTTCAAATTAAATAGAACCAATGGTTTTACAGGTATAAATATGTTGCCAAGGTATGAATCATTGGGAGAGCAAAACTGGTAAACCAAATATCAGGGATTAGTAACATCAGTAAACAGAGATGGAAAAGAGGATATTAAAGAAACTGAAGAGGAAAGTGTGGCTATGGCAGCAGAAGGGGACCACTGAAATGCTGGTCAGCTTTGGTCAAGGAACATGGCCTGTGGCTTGAATGGCTTTTGCTAATTTGTCCTCAATGAATTGACCTTGAACGGATGGGATAACTGGAAGCAACCAGCATCAGTGGGGCTTGCTGAACAAAGGAAAACATTTTTAGTTGAGCTAGGGTGCTGTTCTCCGTATCGCCCTAGTAAGTTTTTAAAGACTGCTTAATGGTTAAAACAAAGCTGCTGCTCTTTATCTACATCTTTGTGATTTTACTTCGAGAGACTTGACCTGTAAGGCAGCAGATACAAATGATACCTCATCAGCATCTGATGAGCCAAATTATTTATTGCATAACATATTCTCATACCTCCTACCTCCAACCACACATTTTGTAGGAAAGAAGCTGAAAGACCCTGACTAACTCATTCACCTGCCTGGCAGAAGGTTGCTATTTGCTTCTTACCAACTGTGATGGTTAAGTTCATGTGTCAGCTTGACTAGGTGATGGTGTCCGGTTGTTGTGGTCAAGCAAACACTGGCCTGATTGTTACAGTGAGGGTCTTTTGTGGATTTAAATCATTAGTCAGTTGGTTGCCTCTATGCTTGATTACATTTACAATCAACAAAGGAGATTGCCTTCAGCAGTGAGAGCAGTCTCATGCAATCCATTGAAGTTCTTCAAGGGATAATTGATAATTTCAGCAGTCAGAAAACAATATTTCTTTCTCTAACTCAGCCGGCCAGCTTCTCCTGGGGAATTAATCCAAACCTTCTTTGGAGTTCCCAATTTGTGGCCTGCCCTACAGAATTGGAACCTGCCAGTTCTCAAGGTTGCATGAGCCAATTCCTATAGTAAACCTCTATAATGTTTACATACTGTGTATATATATATTCACACACATATACATATATAAAACACACATGTACATACATATCTATATCTATCATTTATATCTCTAGCCTCTGTTGGTTCTGTGTCCCTGAAGAAATTTGACTGAGCAGCTGGAAATGAGGTTCTTCCAGGTTCAACCTGAGCCTGCCCCAGGCATTGCTCTGCTTGGCTGCTAACCCCAGGTTGAAAGCAGAAACAGTCTTTTGGATGATGTGTTCAACTTGTAGCCTGTGAATACCTCAAATGTGGCACACACCATGTGTTCTAGTTTGCTAGCTGCCAGAATGCAGCACACCACAGACAGACTAGCTTTTAATAAAAGGGGATTTATTTTGTTAGTTCTTCAGAGGAAAGGCAGCTAATTTTCAACTGAGGTTCATTCTTACGCGGGAAGGCACAGGGTGATCTCTGCTGGCCTTTATCTCCAGGCCTCTGGGTTCCAACAACTTTCCCCAGGGTGATTTCTTTCTGCATCTCCAAAGGTCTGGGCTGAGCTGCGAGCACTGAGATAAGGTATGCTGAGCTGCTTGGGCTGTGCTATTTTGAGCTCTCCATTTAAGCACCATCCAATTAAATCAAACATCATTCATTGCAGCAGGCAGCTTCCTAGCTGACTGCAGATGTAATGAGCAGCAGATGAGGTTCACCTACCATTGGCTCATGTCCACAGCAACAGAACTAGGTACCTTCACCTGGCCAAGTTGACAACTGAATCTAACTACCACACCATACTATAGTATAATTACCTGTTTTTTTTTTTAATTTATATGATCAGATGTGAACTCTCTAAGGCCAGGAACTGTATTTTTCATGTCTGTATTCCCCGTGCCTTTGTCCACAATAAGCAATTAATATTTGTTAAATAAACAAAATAAAAATTTTCTAGCACCATAAATTCAACCTGTCATGAACCAAACCCCATTTGATGTCTTTTGATGGATGGCACCATAGCCTGTTTTCCAAGAACCCCGGGTTCTCTAAACCAGTATTTCTCAAACTTTAATGTGTACACATGTCACCTGGGGATCTTATTAAGCTAAAGATCGTGATTCACTAGGTCTAAGATGGGGTCTGAGAGTCTACAGTTCTAACAAGTTCCCAGGTGAGGCTAATGCTGTTGGTTTGCAGGCTATACTTGGAGGACCTAAAGGTCTAGACCCTGCTCTCTCCTTCACCTCCCATATCCAATCCATCCCCAGGTCTGTTTGACTCTGCCTCCTCTGTGTCAACTCTGACCCCTTATCTCTGTTTCTCTTGCCACTGTTTTAGCTGAAGCTGTCAGCATTTCTTGTATGAATTATTGCAATAGCCTTTCATCTAATCTCCCTTACTCTTATCCCTCTGCTCCATTTTCTACATAACAGCCAAGTTGATCTTTCTCAAATACATCTCTAGTGATGTCAGTCCCTTCACTGAAGGGTTAATTAAGCAAAGTCCCTCTGGCTAGATTGCCTTTTTTTTTTTGGGTGGGAGCAGAGGCAGGGGAAAAACCATGTCATATCTGAGAAACCAGGGGCTAAGATTAGTGATGGATCAGTATTAACAGTCAACCCATGCAGACAGGACTGCCTACATGTGCTATTCCATCCATCCACCCATTCTGCCAGCTAACTGGTCATTCATCCATTCATCCATCCTTCCATTCATCCATCCATTTTCCTGTCCAGTCTGTCAACCAGTCAGTCACCCAGCCAGCCAGCCAAACATTCAACAATGCTAGGACTATCAACTCCTGGACCAGGCAGTCAAATCAGCTTTTTTCATGTCATTTGTGGTAAAACCCCCAATAACTTGATTTCCTTTGTTTCAGATTCCCTGAAAGATGAGATGCCTCGCTGTCATCTAGTCAAAATATCACCTAGTTCGGACTCAGTCAGTCCAAAATTTCTTGCTCACATTCCTTTATCACTTTAATTACTGTGAATTTTACTGTACAACGTGCAACGATGTGTTACAAATCCTGTACCCCAAAGGTCATTTGCAATTTCCTTTTTCTTTCGGCTTTCCCTTGCTGTGCTTTCATCTGGGTTTTGGTAGATGGTGAGGGTGTGAACATTTGCATTGAGGAGTAAGCCTCACTGAACTGAACCTGTCCTGGGAATAGGACATAGTTGTCTTGCCACAGTACCTGGGGTAGCTGCTGCAGACCTGCTTCCAGGATTAGGCATTTTTATTGGGCTTTAACGAAGGAATTGATTGTGTTTGGGAGTGGTGGTAGGAGATGGAGGGGAGGCAGTTTTTCTCAGAAATCCTTATCATCCTGTCACTTTGCAGGCTTCAGCCAGCCCCCCCCCCCCTCGGGCTGTCACTGCTAGAGTGTGGTCACATTCAGGAGAGAATGCTGAGCTCTTGACTTTTGGTCGTTTGCATTTTCTTCCCTTTAATTTAGCATCTAATCTCTGGGATTGTTCTTTGTTCATCTTTCCAGGGTTTTCCGTATGCTGACTAATGCTTACAGCTGGCTCTCTCTAGACAGAAGTGCCGGGAAGATCAATCAAATGAGATCTTAAAGGGTAAATCAGGTTTTCAAATGTGTTCAGGCAGCTTCTTTTCAGTTCAGTGGGAAAAAGTGCTTCCAAGGACAGAAATGTTCCCAATGAAAATGCATTCCAAATGGCAGAGCACTCACACCTCAGATGGCTGTTTTGCAGTCTGAGCGTCCTTTTCTGCTTAGATCTCAAAATAGCCACTTAAAACTCCAGAGTGAGGGGGAAATGAAGTGCGTTTGACTTAAAGGAATTCGCTAATGGAAGATCAAAGTTGTTAAGACTGTACCTTTACATGCATAATTGGACATTGTAGAGGGGAGGATGTGGAAATGGTAGCTTGCACAAATACCCTTTTTCAATGATTTCACTTTTTTTTTTGGTTTTCAGCTACTATAAGGTGCAAGAAATAACTAACATGAGACCTACATTCTGTTCCCAGAAAAGTTCTGTCCTGCTGTTCTCGTGTCTTCTTAGAAATCCCCAAATGAAAAATTTTATCACAGAAAATATACTCATTCACAGCAGAGACTTTGTGGTGTAGCAAATTCGAAAACCACGACTCATATTTTATCCTCAACTATTACATTAACCTGTCATTTTGCCTATAGCGCTTGCATTAAGGGATTAGCCACAGGCCTAACTAGGTACCTTTGCTTGTATCTGTTACTAGTCTTGTAGAGGTCCAGTTGGGCTTGGCCTAGTTGGCTGCTGGTTAAACACAGGCACTGGTCAATAGTACCTGTGTTTAACCAGGTACCCTCATTGTTCAAGCAATGGGCTCCCTACTGCTGCTAAACCAGAGGAAACTTAGGGAACAGCATTTCCATGATCTGTTCAAGAAAACATAATTGCAGAAGATATTTTTGTCAAACATCATCCAGTACACTCTACCATCCAGTATCAATTATCCTTTCATCATCTCCTTTTCTAGACAGGACTTGGCATTGTTTCCTTCTGTTAGCAGGGAAAATTAAGGATTGAATGTGTAAAGAAGTAGTGTGAATCTAGTGTCATTCTGAATGTGTGATGAGAAGAGTTTCCTGCCTTCTGCAGGTCATTTGTTCTGAGGTGCCCTGTTACTTCCATCCCGAACAGGGACCATAAAACTGAGGTGAGTGTGGCTTTCCGTCAGTGGACTGTGTGGAGCTTTTCTTTCTGGAGAAAACAGAGCAGATGGCACAGCTCTTCACCTGGAAAAAGAAACCATGTCTCACCTGACTACATTGCAAGGCGGTCAGAAATGAGCTCCAGTAGAGCTGCACTTCCTGAAAGCTTTCTTTCGGGGAAGGGGTGGGAGAAGTGCCATCCATCTTGAAATGTATGCCTGTTTATAAAACCAGCAGCTTTCAGCCCCAAGTGTCCCAGCCCTCTCTTCACCTCTGGCAGTCAGAAAGATGAGCCTGGTCCTCTTGGCAAGCCTGACTCTCGGGGTTTATGCTTTGATTTTTGCCTTGGCTGAATCAATCTTTTTCTGTGACTGACTCTCCCAGATGGGACAGTCTGGACAATCTTCAGAGGTCCTGTGAATATCAGAGGGAAGATGCAGGTCAAAGAAATTAAGCCTTCTACACCTGGTAGACAGAGTGGTATGGAGAGAGTTGTATCCCCCAACAAGTTGTATCCTCCAACCCCCATCTGTTAAAATGCACCCAACTCCAAGCAGGGCTAAGGTTGCTTTGCGATTGTAGACTCTGTGGGCTGGAGGCAGTCAAATGCAGTAGACAATGACGTGGACTCCAGCTGCAAATGAAGCAATTTGAATCCTAGCTCTGCCATTTACTAACTGGACAAGTTAGGGCAATTTATTCCATTTGTCTGGTCCTCGATTTCCTCACCTCTAAAATGGGGAGAGAAACTAGCTTGCCTTCCTTACCCTCCCAGGCTTATGGTGAGGCACCAGAGGAGATCAAAGACATAGAAGTACTTTGCCCAGAGTAAAGGGCTGTGCACACCTGGGTGGGTGGATGTCCTTGGTTATCAGCCATACTGCAGCTAAATGAGATTTTGCTTCCCCCATTTGCCCATGACCAGGCAGGCCCAGGCATTTTGCCAAAGCTTTTCTCATCTTAACACGAAAACAAATTCCCTTACTTGTAGTGCAAACTGACATGGCTCCATTTAATCAATAATGGCTCAAAATGAGAGGTGCAGCCTTGGAGAATTTGCCTTGGTTGGAAACAAAGCATATCCATTCATGCAGAGGTGGCTCTAACCTTTTGGGAACTGCTCTTTGAGAATTGCCTCCAGAATTGCTCTTTTCAGCCATACAAAAAATATCTTCCAAAATGGGCACTCATTGAATATATTTGGATAGAACCTTGGCAGCATTTCTAACAGTTACATGCGGTATTCAAACCATAGAATGTCAGACTTAAAAGGGCCCTTAGAAACCTTCTAACCCGCTGGCTTTCAAACCGAGTTCCAGGAACCCAAGTGTTTAGAGAAGGAACGTCAAAGTTAGGGAAACTCCGAATTACCATATGTCCTTGATGCTAAGTTTCCCTTATTCATAGTTTGCACCCTCAGTGTAGTTATCAGCACTTCAAGAATATTAAAAGGCTGTACACAGTCATTCTAAGACCCATCCTTATTTAATATGTGAACTGTGAATAAACGCAGTCTATCTTAAAATCAAGGTCACGTAATGTTTTCTGCCAAACAGTGCCTGTTTACACAATTAGAAGAAAGTTATTTCCTTGTCCTGTTTTTCATGTTGGGCTTACACCTATGCTTGCATGTGACAGAAGAGTTCTGCTCATACAGAGTGTGAAAATTGACATAAACCCAGCCAGCTCCTTCTGCAGAGGTCCAGAGAAGAGAAGGTCATACAGTTAGACGACAGCAGGACCAGAACTAGAACTTGGGGGGCCACCTGACTGTCAGTCAAGCCCTCGTCCGAATGTCATAATGCCTCTGGTCCACAGCCATATTTCATTTCCAGCCAGAGAACTTTCCTTTGCCACCCTTTGGTTTGCATGTTGTAAATATAAACCCATCTTATTGAAAGTTAACAACAATAATGACAGTTTACATTACTACAGCCTTTGGAATTTACTGGAGTTTCACCTCCAGCCTCTCCTGTCTTTTTCCAATCTTGTGAGATGGCCCAAAGAGGATATTATTATTATTGTTGTTGTTGTTGTTTTAACTGTATCTGCATTCTATGGGCAAGGAAACAGCCTTGGGGAGGATAAGAGACTGGTTCTCAAGATCACGCAGACTTACAGAAAAGAGTTGCCCATCCATGGGTCCTGACTTACTCTATTCAACGTTGGTACATGATAAAGGAAAACACAAAGCTAAAGATGAGTCTGGCGAAAAGAGAAATTCATCAGAAGCTTGAAGAAACACCATCCAACTGTTGAGGCCATCCCATCCCTACAAGGGAGGCTGAATCACTAATATGACAGAAGCCCCAAATCACTGGTTGAGTTCATCTACAATTTGTTCCATGGTCTGAGCCCTGAAGACAGCGTTACATGGAGCCTGGGGTGTTTATAGTGACAGGGAGAGCTGTTCAACATTGGGCTAATGGCCAATGTCAGTGTTTCCTGAGCTACCAGCGAGGGTGCCAGACCAAGGAAGAGATGGGGCTAGTCCCAAAAGGCAAGCCTGATGATGGGCCAGTGGTTAATGTGGGAATTAGCTGTTGCTCTGGGTCTCCAGTTCAGGCTGGTTACAGAAGAGCCTTAAGGACTCATTTCACTTGCCTACTACTTCTCAGTCTCCTCCAGTTTTCCCTTTTTAAAATATGTCTCAGCTTTAGGAGATTTAATGAAACAGTATCGCTATTGCAGAGTATTAAATAACCGATCATTTTTGAGCTGGCATAGTGATGTTTATAAATTTTAATACCTAAAGAAAAAGTAATGGGAAAAAACAAAAGCCCTGCCCACTTTTTCAGTCCCTTTTGTGAGTGGAATTGGTGACAGCTCTGCTTTGGGGAGTGTAGGCATAGCCTCAGTAAGCCTTTTGAGTGTCCATTGAGGTTGAAAAGGCAAAGATTTGGTCATGCCAAGAAGTCAGAACCTTTCAGCGCTGGCCTGGGGCCCTTCACTGTTGGCGAGTTAGCTGCTGGAAATTAGTCCTGCCACTCCCCTGAATTTCCCTTTTGTGGATGAATAGAGCTTCCATCTCAGAGCTGACCAGCTCCATGATGTTAATTTCACTTAGTTTCGTAGGGGTGGGGGTGGGGGACCTAACTCATACTTGTAAGTAAACCACTCTGCAAACAAGCTTAAGATTCTAAATCACATTTGGTAGTTAGGCTGAAATTTTACGGGCTGTGATTTCCCTCGGTTCTGAACACAAATAGGCTTCAGAGCCAGTAGTTACATGAATGAGTTTTGTTGCTTGTCAGATGAGGGACCCCTTTCCTTGGCGTTGGATAGATTGTCAGGGTGGTAATTGTCAATGGATTTCATAACTCCCTGGTCAGTTTAAACCTTTATATATGCATTGTTACAATGAGCTCATACAGAAAGCACATTGTCAGGGCAGTCATCTTTGGCAACACATTGGCACCTTAGTAATCTTTTTCTTCCTTTGGAAGAACAGAATGGAGTAGACATATCTACTTCTGTTATGGAAGTGAAGAGATCACATTTTGTCTAAGTTAAGATGTTTAATCGATGAGTTTTATTGAATCCAATGGGAATAATTTCATGGAGGCTTAAACAAAAGTTTAAAAGAGTGGGAACAGGGACAACAGAACACATTGCAGAACAATATAAGGCCTGAAGGAGATGGGGGGAAGAGAAGGGGATAATTGATCAACTGTTGTTTGCCAGGGCTATATATAATCATGCTTGATTTGGTGGAACCAAGTTTTTGTGGATTACATATTTCCCAAACCCAAATCAGGCACTATTAAGATAGTTTTCATTGCTCTAGTCTCACATCCTTGTACAGGACTGTTCTAGTTTACTAGTTGTTGAATGCAATATACCAGAAGCAGAATGGCTTTTAAAAAGGGGAATTTAATAAGTTACAAGTTTACAGTTCTAAGACTGTGAAAATATCCACATTAAAGCAAGGCTATAGAAATGTTCAAATTAAGGCACCAAGAAGTGGCTACCTTCACTCAAGAAAGGCCGATGAAATTTAGGGTTTCTCTCCCAAGTTTAAAGGCACATAGTGCACATGGCAACGTCCTTTAGCTTTCTCTCCAGGCTTCTTGTTTCATGAAGCTCCCCCGGGGATGTATTCCTTCTTCATCTCCAAAGGTCTCTGGCAGCGTGGGCTCTGGTTCTCGTCATTCTCTCCTCTCCTAGCTGTGTTGTCATTCTAAAGCTTTCTCCAAAATGCTTCCTCTTTTAAAGGATTCCAGTAAACTAATCAAGACCCAGCTGGAATGGGTGGAGTCACACCTCCATGTAACAAGTTAATATCCACAAATGGGTGTGTCACATCTCCATGGAGATGATCTAATCAAAAGATTCCAATCTACATTATTGAATAGGGATTAAATAAATTGTTGCTTCCACAAGACTAGATCAGGATTAAAACATGGCTTTTCTAGGGTGCATAATGCTTTCAAACCAGCACAAGGACCCAGCATAACTTTGGGGTTCATAAGCACTGGTTGACATAGATGGTAGGACAGAGTCTTAGAGGATGCCACCTCAGGATAGTAGGGACTGCCAGTTCATCAAGAAAGGTCGGACAGAGTCAAGAGGGGAAGCAAAATAGAGCCCTTTCTGAAACTATGGGTCAGGTGTTTCCAGAATGGATCAGCAGAAAGGGTAGAGTTCATCAGATGGAAGAGTACAGAAGTGAATATTTGGATTTGGCAAGAAGGTTACAAGAGAAATATTAGCATAGGGGCAAAGGGTTGAATTCTGGGCCTCAAATCACAGAGGTCAGTGAGGGCCCTGGCCCCTTGGTTGCAAAATAAGCATCTCTCCAGCCTCATATGCAGCAGGTATGCCACAGCCTGCATTTATTAAACTTGCCTTGTATTGAGTTGGATTAAGTGGTGACTGAGAGAGGGAGGGGAATACCTTGAGTGGTTACCTAGAATCCTAACCGAGGACCAACATCAGGACAACTGAGAATTTGGGATTGGAATGTGAAAATGCAGGCTGTTGTAATGGAGCACCAGCGACCGTCAGAGCTGGGAGATGCTGTAGATCTCATGGAGTCAAATCCCTCCATTTAACAGATGAAGAAACTGAGGTCTCATGAGGGGAAGGTGTTTGCCCTAGGTCACCCACCATGTTAATTGCAGAATTGAGACTAAAGTGAATGCCTTCTGATTCTTGAATCTAGTGCTTGTTCCCCTTTCAAACTTCATAATGACTGTGCAATGGAGATAACCCAGATAAGGATAGGAGAATTAAGTGACTTGCCTGAGGTCACACTAGTGAGTGGCAGGAGTCAGGATTTAGGATTTATCTATTTGGTTCTAAGAGTCTGTGGATTTAATCACAGGAACATGTAACAGAGGGTTTTGTTGTAGGAGGAGGAGAGAACACTTTTAGAGGGGGATGGTCATGAAAGACTACTTAAGGGGGTTAAATTTGAACTGAAATTTGAGGAACTCTGGGAGGGATCTGGCCATGGAAAAGCTGGGGGTACATCTGGCTAGGGAAACAGCAATTGCAAAGGCCCGGACAGACGTTGATTCATACTGAAGGCTGTTAGGTATTGAATAAGGCCCCTTAGGAGGTAGTTCTTTGACAGACTTCATTGTAGCCTGAAACCCTCCAATGGGTGGTTGTTACTTGGCTGGTGTATCTAGCTTGAAAATTTGTGTTCCCATTAACACTTGTCTTTTTGCCTGCACAGGATTTTTTTGTTTCTGCTTTTTTTGTGCTTGGATTTTTTTTTTCTAGGTACCCATTTATTTTCAGTTCAGAAACAAAATATAAAACTCTGTGGTGGAACAAGTTTCATTTTTTCACACTCTTTAATCCCTTGGTCCCCATAAAACATGCATTCTAAAGTGTAAGCAGTGGGACATAATGTAAACTTTGCAGAAACAGAAAATAAATTAGTTTCTTTCAAACTTGGTGTAGGTCCTGTTGCTGAACATTATACCCTGTTACAAGCAGAATTCATCTTGATTGAAAAGTAAATCTTTTATCTTTGGCCCATTTCTCCAGCATTGCATAACAGGTATATTTCAAACTTGCTTTCTTCTCCAACGGCAGCAAAAAGGCAATGAGTAATTTGTTGCAGGAGCCTGAATGGGGTCATATGAAAGTCTGTTCATGTTGTGTTTCTGTGTCAGGATCTAGATCTTAAAAGCAGGGCCTGGTCAGCAGTCCTGGTATGTCATTCTGACCAAAGGGTAAATGAACCCAGTGCTTATGCTGACCTGGACAAAACTGATGGGGTAAAATGAAGTCCATCGGCCTATCTTTTTTGTCAGGTTCATGTGACAGAGAAAGTTGGATCTTTGCCATACAGATGGGCAAATAATTCAAAACTCTGTTGACTGTTACACTGTATTTTGGGTTGTGCCCCAGGAAAGAGTTTTATATTTTTTACTCTATAGACTACCTGTGCAATGGTTCTTATCTTTTCCACAATTGGAAGCTATACATCATACAAGAACTAGGCATTGGCTTCTTTTGTTTCCAGCTTCTGTCACAGTCTGGGGCCACGTTCACAGATTCTTTTTACCCACTGATCAGTGGTAGCAGGAAATAGCATTGGAGGTGCCATTCTCTTGGTGAACTAACAGACTGGGTTAATCTCAGTGTGGAAGTTGGTCTTGAAGACATTCAGAGCCACTGCAGTGCAAACCCCGAAGAGCTGAGAAATCTAAATTTGCTTCTGCAGGTTACAACAGCCGTCTGCCACCAGCTGGACATTCTCCTCTGTATATTCTTTCTTAAGAGGGACACCAGCAATTATGCTTGGCCTGTCCCTGTGCATCTTCAGAGCTTGCATCATTCCCACCAGCACAATCACTTTGGGATCCAAGCCAGAAGCTTGGCATTTGATGTTGAAGAATTTCTCCATCCTGATGTCAGTGCCAAAGCTAGCCTCAGTTACTACAAATTGATTTTTTTTTTTTAACACAGGCAGGCACCAGGAAACAAACCTGCGTCTCCAGCATGGCAGGTGAGAGCTCTGCCACTGAGCCACTGTTGTCCCAAATTGATTTTTGACCAATCAACTTCAGAGCAGTTTTGTCAGCCAACACTGTAGAGATTCCATGAGCAATGTTGGCAAAGGGGCCAGCATGCATAAACACAGGTGTGCCTTCTAAGGTCTGCATCAAACTTGGTCTTAATTGCATCTTTCATCAAAACCATCACCCCCAAATCATTGGCCATTATGGACTGCCTGTCCTTGTCACTGGCTGCCACCACTCTCCCCAGCCACTCCTTTATGTCCATGAGGTTGTGAGTCAGGGCCAACACCACCATGATCTCGCTGGCCACAGTGATGTCAGACTGCACCTGGTAGGAAAACCCCTTCTCTGTGCTTGCTGTCTGATGGTCATTTTTGGTAGAAATATGGTTGTTTGTGACCAGTACTCTTGGTCTTGTGACAGTTGAGGGGTCAATTTTTCTTCTACACTTTTGACAGCATGCTTGGGTCAGTCTTATTTATTCCCAGTTTTTTTCAGGTGAGCAGTTGAATTTCTGAAAATTCTCAAGTACCATTCACTAGTGGAACAAAATGATGGTTCAGAGCCTTACCTGTTTGTGTGTTTTCAGACAATTTCCCTGGGTCAAGCATGGCCTCCAACAGATTGTTGGCAGGGATGGTGGCATGGATGTGTTCAGTCAGGGGAGGTTGAACTCCTCTGTGGGGAAAACCTGGGTGTGTCCACCACTGTGGCTCCTCCTTTAACTCTGAAAGTTAGTCCTGCAAAGGCTGCCTTGCATAGCCAGAGGAGTTGGTGTTGAGGTGCATGGTTAGGGCCTGGATCAGTCCAATCCTAGCTGTGCTTCTCCTTTCTCCAAGACGTGATCTCAGTGACTAAGATATATCTTCCATCTGGTTGATCTTTGAACATTTCTAGCAGGGGTAAATATACTTTGGCTTTGTTTTTTGCCATAGATATCAATTTCATCACAAACAATCCTATCTCCTTGTCAAGGATGTTCACAACTTTTGGAGTCTGTCCTCTTGAAATCTCACTGTCACTGCGTGTTGGGGAGAGAGGCTGAAGTTTCAGGCAGTGAAATCTCTACTGTGTGCCTCTGTTCACGAAGCCTTCTTCTCCTACCACTGACAGTGTGCTGAATCTGCTGGGCTGCAGCAAGGAGGTGCACGTTGTCTTCTACAGTGAGATCACAAACCCTGGGAGAACCACATTCATATGAGTTATGTTTGAACCAGCCTCTTCGACCCAAATCTGGCTTATTTCCTGCGTCAAGTTATCATCACTGGCCTGAATAATAGCAAGAGCCAGCTTAAAGCCAGGTTTTTTTTTTTCTTTTCTTGCAATAAACTCCGAACTTCTTTTGAATTTTGAATGACTTCTCTGAACACTGGAGGCCTGCATAGTGGGCACAGGACTGCCTGGGCTGCAGCTGCTCCCAATCTGGCAGTCCTATAGCTGCTGGCACCTGAGTGGTTCCCCTTGGTACCCTTGGCCCTGCTGCTGACCCAGCAGGACGCTGGGGTGTGTGTGGGGAGCAGCCTGCCGGTTGAGTTTTTGGTAAGAGCAGGGTGGATCAATGGAGCATTATAGGGAACTGGGGGCAGTGGGAAGGAAATGAGTTAGAGATGGCCTTTTAAGTGCCTGTGAGACCAAGTTACTGGTAAAATACTGACAAATATTTCCCCTCTAAGAGTTTTAATGCTAGAGGATTCCTAGAAGTACTTTTCCTGTGTCCATTAGGGACTTGTATTTACAGAGGCAAATGAATCAAAGGCAAGGAACTCCTGGCTGATAGTAACATAAACTCGCCTTCGACTTTGAAAGTCTTGCATTCCGGTGTCATGTGTACTGTGCATTACATGCCCATTTTCCCTGTTTCTCACACAATGATAATTTCATCAATGTGATTACTGAAGGCACTAACAAAACCCAAAATCTCAATAGTACTAATCATCAGAATGTTCTTCCGCAGTGCTTTAAAGGAAAAAGGGCTCTTTGAAAGTTTGTATATAAGTTGCCTTGCACATTGCCTACTGCGAAAAATGAATGGAGCCCAAATCTAGGTTCCTTGCTTCCCTTCTGTTTTTGTTCTTCTTTGTGATCATGCTTTTCAAGATTACAGTCTTTGATATTTAATATAGGCCACACAAAACCAGTGAATAAGGGTTGGTCATGAGATTATTTGCTTCACCTACAAAATACAAAACGTTTTACTAAAATGGGATCTTCAGATTTGTTTAGATCTGCATTTTATCCTCTTCCTGAAATCCCAGGAACTGTTGGCGACTGTCAAGATTCATAGCCACTAGTTTTTGCAAGGGTTAGAAAGAAAAGAATAGCATTCTTTCATTGTAAGACTCAGGACCAAATTTTAAGGTTTTCAGAATCCCAGGATGACAAATGGTAGGAGAGAATGGTAGGAACCTTGTGTTCACATTGTCATCTTCTATCCAGTTAAGAATGGAGTTGGGCAGAATAGGTGGGGGTGTCTGATGCCCTCATTTACTACCTCCTCTATTAACTATTTAAGTGATGACCATTATAGGTTTTAATGAAATTATGATGCATGAAAATCTTACCTCCCTAAGGTCTTCACCACAGGGCAGAGGTCGTTACAAGAAGTCATTGGTGCTGTTGTAATGCTCTCAATACCGGGATTAAACCGTAAAATGAAGTAATCTACATTTTTGCTTTTGAAAAGTGGCTGGAGAGAAACCAACATATGAGCTATTGCCAAGTGAAATATAATGTCCAAGAAAAAAACGATATTGTAAACTTAAAATCATTACAAAACTGACCATCTGGGTTATGTATTAAACCACAGCTGACAATTTGTTATGGTTTGAAGGATGACATCACAACACGTACCCCTTTCCCCCACCTTCCTCAGCCTCAGCAAAGCATTCTATTTTGGTAAATCAAAAGACTTGCCTTAGCTTCAGTTGTGTTTTTAAAATAATTCAAATCAGTAGTCCTTACTAAAGGCATTGTGCTTGCCTCTCTCTTTGCATTTAGCCTTTCTAGATGGTCTTGCATTGCTATTCCATTGGTGACAAATACCCCAGCGTGTAGCCACTGGGCTATGAGATAAAATGAATCAAGGCAGAGTTGACAGTTGAAAAACTTCTCTCTGCCAGGGTTGATTTATCTAGGGCTTGTTTAACCTCACTTTGGAAAACCTGAGGCCTCAAAGTGCTGGCATTTCCCTATTGAGACAGCTGAGTAGTAGTAGCCTTGCAAAACTGAAAGGTATTTTACTTAATTAGAGCAGGATTTGCTCAGGCAAAATACCACATTTTGGTGTTGGCCTGGATGTCACACTTAGCTACCCATTGTTTCTCATCAGAAAAGACATAGCTCCTGACCAGCTCCATCCATGCTAGGTGGAATCCAAAAACACTGTAGACTTTGGAACAGCCCAATTCCAGAATTGGGCTTCTAGTGGGGTTCTTCCATGGGCCTTGAAACACTCCCACTCTTTCTAAATTAGGGAAGCAATGGTACAAACACCTGAAGTACAACTCAGTTTGATAGTATTCTCAATCCCACCCTCCTACTTTACCTTTTATAGAACAGCTTCATTGAGATATAATTCACATAACATACAACTCACCCATTTAAAGGATGCAATTCAACGATTTTTAGTTCATTTACAGAGTTGTTCAACGATCACGTCAATCAATTCCAGAATATTTTTATCATCCCCCAAAGAAACCACACTCCTTAGCCAACATTTCCAATCCTTCCATCTCCCCCAGTCCTAAGTAACCACTAATTTATCTATTTGCCTATTCTGGACATTTCATATAAATGTAATCATCCATTTGTGACTGACTTTGTGACTGGCTTCTTTGTGACTGTCTTCTTTCATGTAGCATAAGGTTTTTGAGGTTCGTCCATGTAGCATATATCAGTTCTTTATTCCTTTTTATGGTGAATGGTATTACATTGTATAGATATATTGTGTCCATTCATCAGTTGATGGACATTTGTTTTTTTCCAGTTTTTAGCTCTTATTAATAATCCTGTTATGAACATTCAGTAAATATTTTTGCATGGACATATATTTTTATTTATCTTGGGTCTATACCTGGGAGTGGAATTGGTGGGTTATATGGTAATTCTGTGGTTAACCATTTGAGGAACTTATGGAATGTTTTCTAAAGCTACGCTTTACATTCCCACAAGCAATATATGAGGGTACCAATTTTTCTACATTCTCACCAACACTTTTTATTATCTTTTTTATTATATTCGTTCTGGTGGTTGTGAAGTGGTATCCCATTATGGTCTTGACTTGGATTTCCCAGATGGCTAATAATGTAGAGCATCTTTTCATGTGCTTATTGGACATTTGAATATTTTCTTTGGAGAAATGTCTATTCAAATTCTCTGCCTATTTTTAATTGGGTTTTTTGTCTTTTTATTGTTGAGTTATAAGAGTTCTGTATATATTTTAGATACAAGCTTCTTATCAGATATATGATCTACAGAAATTTTCTCCCATTCCTTAGGTTGCATTTTAATACTCTTTATGGGGTCCTTTGAAACATGAAAGTTTTTAACTTTGATGACTTCCAACTCATGCATTTTTTTCTTCTGTTGCATGTGTTTTTGGTGTCTTATCTAAGAAACCATTGCCTGTTCACGGTCATGAAAATTTCCATATGTATTTTCTTCTAAGAATTTTTATAGTTTTATCACTTACATTTAGGTATTTGATCCATTTGAGTTAGTTTATATATGTGATATGATGTAAGGCTCCAACTCCATTCTTTTGCATGAGCATATCCAGTTTTTCTGGCACCATTTGTTGAAAAGACAATTTTTTTCTCCATTGAATGGTTTTGGCACACTTGTAGAAAATCAACTGGCCCATAAATATGAGGGTTTACTTCTGAACTCTTATTTTATTCCATTGCTCTATGTGTCTGTCCTATGCCAATGCCACCATGTTTTGATTACTGTAGCTTTGTAGTAAGTTTTGAAATTGGGGCATGAGAGTCCCCCTGCTTTGTTCATTTTAAAGATGGTTTTGGCTATTCAGTATCCCTTGAATTCTCATATGAATTTTAGAATGAGCTTGTCAGTTTCTGTAAAGAATACTGGGATTTTCATAAGTATTCGATACTCATTTGGGGAGGATCATCATCTTAACAGTATTAAACAACCATAATCATGGGATATTTTTCCATTTAATTAGGCCTTCTTTAATTTCCCTCAACAACATTTTCAGAGTTTATATATTTCTAAGCTACTGAAACAAATATGATACAATGGGTTGGTGTAAATAATAATAGTTTATTGGCTTACATTTCTGAGGCTAGGAGAAGTCCAAAATGAGGCATCACAAATATTCAAAAAAATGATCATGGTGATGAATACACAACTATGTGATGATATTGTGAGCCATTGATTGTAACCATGTCAAGAATGTGGATATGTCTGTTTGTTGTTTATAATAAAATATTTTAAAAAATCAATTGGCTAGAGCAGCTAGAAGTAAAAACCTAAAATTGTGGAATTGTAACCCATACCAAGCTCTGAAATCTGTTCTACCACTAACTGTTGTGATGTGCTTTGACATTTATTGCTTTTTTTGTGTGTGTATGTTATTTTTCACAAAAAAGGAAACAGTATATCTCTTCTAGCCTCCAGTGTTTTGGAGCAACTCAAAGCAAAACTCTGAAATAGTGGAACCGCAACCCATAACAAACTCTAAATCTGTTCTGTAACTACTTGTGGAAGTGTACTTTGAAAATCATTGCTTTTTCTTTCTTTTTTTTGTATATATGTTATATTGAACAATAAAAAAAAAAACATTTAAAAAAATGAGGCATCAGCAAAGTGATGCTTCCTCCCTAAAGTCGGTGGCATTCTGGGGTTCACTGTGCTGATCCTTGGTCCTTGGTTTTTTTGTCACATGACAATGCACATGGCAGTTACTTCTCCTTTCTCTTCCAGGGTCTTTTGAATTCTAGTTTCTTTCTACTCCTGTAGCTTTTTCCTCCTCCCCGAGGCTTCTCTATCAGGCTTCCAGTAATAGGAGTAAGACCCTTCCTGATTGAGCTAGGCTGCAAGTTACCTGATGTAACCTTGTCAAAAGGTCCTATTTATAATGGATTCACGCTCCAGGGAATGAATTAAGGTTAAGAACTCTTTTTCTGGGGTACATAATTCAATCTGCTACACAGTACAAATTATGTGCCTTATTTGTTAAATTTGTTCCTAAGTATTCTGTTCTTTTCTGAGGCTGTTGTAAATGGAATCGTTTTCTTAATTTCATTTTTGGTTTTCACACTGCTGCTGTATTGAAATGTAATTGTTTTTATATACTGAACTCATATCCTGCAACATTGCTGAACTGATTTATTCATTTTAATAGCTTTAAAATGTATCCATTAAGATTTTCTATATTCAAGACCATGTCATCTGCAAATGGAGATAATTTTACTTCTTTCTTTCTAATCCAGATGCCATTTATTTCTTGCTTAATTACTCTGGCAATGTAATGGTGAATTAAAGTGGTGATAGTGGACTCCTTGTGTTGTCCATGATTTTAGGGGCAAAGCATTCCATCTTTCATCATTAAATATGATGTCAGTCCTGTGATTTTCCTAGAAGTGTTTTATCATCTTGAGGCATATAGTTTTCTTTTTTAAAAATAAGACACCACAGTGATTGCCAGGGTGGATGTAGCAAGTTCAACTACTTTGGCAGATGCAGACTTCTTTCTCAAAGATTGCTCCATTTTATCCCTCTATGAAAATCGTGATTTTGGAAAGACTACAAACTTCCCAGTTAGAGGGGGTGGGGCTGTCCTTTCTCTTTATTCTCTATATTACATGTCTGTGTTGCGTGGCAAAATAACCTCTTTTGATCCTTCCTTCTCCCCAGTACCAGTCTTCTAAAATGAGTAGACCACAGGTGATAAATACAGGTCATCTCATGTGCCACTTCTGATGGCTTGGAAATAGCTGCTTGTAGCATTGTTGAGAGGGAGTCTGAGGCCATATACAGTTTCAGTCATGCCATCAATTAGTGATGTTTGCCATTGGTCTAGTAGTAGAGGATTGTACAGGTAGCAACCATCCTTGGAGCAGGCTCTGCCTGTGGCTTAGTCAATTCCAGTGGCCCCTTTTCAGTCTTTTTCCTCCTTCCCCTTTTGGCAGCATTTGATCTTGTACCTCCCTTACTCTTAAACAGCCCTCTCTTCTTTAGATCTCTGTTACAAAGCAGTAATCTGGGTCTTCAATTAACACTGGTTTACCCTCCTCTGACTGTTACATTCAGCATATCCATTTAGCTTTCTAAACTGAGCCTTTGATCCTGTGTGCTCTCTGCCTGAAATATTCTATCCCTTTCCCCTCATCTCTCCTTGCTGAAAATTTAGTCATCCTTCAAGGCTCATTTCAAATCTGCTTCTCTGGTTTCTCCAGTACTGAGACACTCTGTCTGCCAGTAAAGTGCCAAGCATTTGATGTTTGATTACCTTACCTAGAATTGTTTTCCCCTGTGCATTTTTCTGCCTTATTTCCCACCCCCAACTGAGAGTAAGATTCCTAGGGGGGAGGCAAGTTATTTTATATTCTTAGCACCTGACCCCTGCCTTTACTATGGGTGATGCTCTATAAATAAATATTTGACTTTTTTTTCTCTTTTGTTGCCATCCTTTGTATTAAATGAGTGATATTGAGATTCCAATTGTATTTCTTTTATAGGCTCATTAGTTATACTCTTTATTTTGCATTTTTCCCTTAGTGGTTGTTATGGGGTTTACAATATATATATCTACATTAGTTATCTATTATTGCATAACAAATTACTACAAATTTGGCAGCCTAAAGCAACACACATTTATTATCTCAGTTCCTGTGAGTTAGAAATACAGGCTCTGCTTAACTGCATTCTCTCACTGAAGATCTCTCACAAGACTGCAATCACGGTGTTGGCCAAAACTGCAATCATCTCATCAGAAGGCTTGATTAAGGGAGGATCTGCTTCCAGGTTCCCTCATCGTTGTTGGCAAGATTCAGTTCCTTGTAGTCTGTTCGACTGAGGGCCTCAGTTCCTTTTCCCGTGGACCTCTACATAGGGCATTTTACCGAAGGGAAGCTGCTTCCATCAGGGTGAGCAAGAGATAATGAAAGAGAGTGCCTAAGACGGAAGTCAGAGTCCTTCTGTACCATAAACTCTGAGGGATATTCCATCACCTTTGCTCTATTCTACTTGTTAGAAGTGAGTCACTAGATCTATCCCACACTCAGGGGGAAAGGATGACTTCAAGGCATAAAGACAGACGGTTGGGATCATTATAAGACATCTTAGAGGCTACCTACCGTAACATTTCTCTAACTTATGACAGTCTACCTTGAAATAGAATTATACAGCATCACATGAAGTGTGAAAAGCTCACAACAGCATATTTTGATTCCTATCCTCTGAGCCTTTGTGCAGTTTTTTTGCATGTCTTTCTACATATGTTATAAAGCAAACAATATAATGTTATTATTTTTGCTCTAAGCAGATGTCTTTTAAATATATTTTAAATGTAATTTTATTGAGATATATTCACATACTATATAATCATCTAAAGAATACAACCAGTGGTTCACAGTGTCATCATATAGTTGTGAATTCATTATCACAATCGATTTTTGAACATTTTCATTACTCTAAAACAATAAAAGTAAAAAAGAATACCCAAAACATCCCATACTCCTATCCCACCTATTATTTATTTATTTTTTGTTTTTGTTTTCTTACTAATTTGTCCATACACTGGATATAGGGAGTGTCAGTCACAAGGTTTTCACAACCGCATGGTCACACCCAGTTCTAGTTTGCTAGCTGCTAGAATGCAATATACCAGAAACGGAATGGCCAAGAAAATGTCCCAATTAAAGCTTTTAAAAAGGGGAATTTAATGAGTTACAAGTTTACAGTTCTAAGGCTGAGGAAATGTCCCAGTTACAATAAGTCTATAGGAATGTCCAATCAGAGGCATCCAAGGAAAGATACCTTGGTTCAAGAAGGCCAATGAAGTTCAGGGTTTCTCTCTGAAGTGAGAAGGCACATGGTGAACATAGTCAGGGCTTCTCTCTTGGCTGGAAGGGCACATGGCGGACATGGTGTCATCTGCTAGCTTTCTCTCCTGGCTTCCTGTTTCATGAAGCTCCCTGGGGGATGTTTTCCTTCATCTCCACAGCACTGGCTAGTGGATTCCCTGCTTTGTGGTGCTGCAGCATTCTCTGCTCTCTCTGAATCTCTCATTCTCCAAAATGTTTCCTCTTTTATAGGACTCCAGAAACTTCTCAAGACCACCCAAATTGGTGGAGACATGTAGTCACCTAATCCAGTTTAACAACCACTGTTGATTAAATCACATATCCAGGGAGTTGATCTGATTACAGTTTCAAACATATAGTATTGAATAGGGATTATTGTACCTTTATGAAAACATGACTTTTCTAGGGTACATACATCCTTTCAAACCAGCACACACCCTAAAAGCTCTATAGTTATACATTCATCTTCAAGAATCAAGGCTACTGGATTATGTTCAACCGTTTCAGGTACTTTCCTCAAACTATTCCAATACACCAAAAACTGGAAAGGGATATTAATATAATGTGTAACAATAACTTCAGAATGACCACTCGACTATATTTGAAAACTCTCAGCCACTGAAACTTTCTTTTGTCTTATTTCTCTTACTCCTTTGGTCAAGAAACCTTTCTTAATCCCATGATGTCAGAGCCTGCCTCAGGCTCATCCACAGGAGTCATGTCCTACGTTGCCAGGGAGATTTACACCCTGGGGAGTCATGTCTCATGTACTAGGTGAGGGCATTGAGATTATCTGCCGAGTTGACTTAGAGAGAAAGGCCACATCTGAGCCTCAAAAGAGGTTCTCTGGCATAAGTATAAGTAGATTTATTCTCTCCTTTGCAAGAATAACTTTTATAAGGGCAAGCCCCAAAACTGAGGGCTTGGCCTATTAAATTGATAACCCCCAATGCTTGTGAGAATATTAGGTCTTCCCCAGGTGGGGAAGTTAAATATTTCCACATTTTCCCCCAGTCCCTCAAGGGGACATTGCAAATACTTAAAAATTTTCCACCCAAGATACTCTTGGATGCATTGAGGTATTACATTCACCTGTACAGAATAACAAAGCTCTCATTTCCTAATGTAGGTTCCATGTCATTTTGTTGCCTAAATAAACTGACCATATGGGTTTAATTAGATAGTGTGCTATAGAAAATATAAATTTTGCACCGAATAAACATCTCTTCCTTTGGTCTCACACAGAATTTGGAGTCTTAAAATCCAGTCATTATTATCCTTTACCCTTTAGTCTGTTTTACCTTAGTTCTAACCAGATCAGCTTCGTCCATATCTCTCATTGAAGTCATTCAACATAATGTCCTCAAGATTCATCCACACTGTTGCAGGCTTCATGACTTTATTCTTATATATCATAATTTATTTTTTCTCTTTTTACCCTTTCTGATAATCTTCATTTCTACACTCTTCTCCAGACCTCTTTCTCATCTTCTCCTATCTGCTTGTAGTGCTCCCTTTATTAGTTCATGTAGAGCAGGTCTCTTGTTCACAAAATATCTGTGTCTATTTGTCTGAAAATATTTTAAATGCCCTCATTTTAAAAGGGCAGGTTGGCAGTTTTTCTCTTTCAGTATCTTAAATATATCATTGCCTTCTTGCCTTCATGGTTTCTGCTGAGAAATTCACACATAGTTTTATCAAGCTTCCCTTGTATGTGATGGATCACTTTTTCTCTTGCTGCTTTCAGAATTCTTTCTTTGTTTTTGATGTTTGGCTGTTGATTAGTGTCTTGAACGTCTATTCAGATCTATTCTGTTTGGGGTACACTGTGATTATTGGGACTATAATTTTATGTCTTTCATAAGAGATGGGAAATTTTTAATGATTATTTTCTCCATTATTCTTTCTTCCCCTTTTCTCTTCTCATTCAGGGACACCCATAACATGTGTATTCTTACACTTCATGTTGTCATTCAGTTCTCTGAGACCCTGCTCATTATTTTTCCATTCGTTTCCCTATCTGTTCTTTGAGTGTAGGATTTCAGATGTCCTGTCCTCTAGTTCACTAAACCTTTCTTCTGCCTCTTCAAATCTGCTGTGGTAAATCTCCATTGTGTTTTTCATCTCTTTTGATATGCATTTCATTCCCATAAATTCTGCCAATTGTTTTATCAAGCTTTTGAGTTCTTCTTTATGGATGCCCAATGTCTTCTTTATATCCTCCATCTCTTACCATATCTTCCCTCAACTAGTTGATTTAATTTTTGAGTTGATTTAGCATGCTTGTTTGAACATCTTTAATTAGTTGTTTTAACTCCTGTGTCTCAATTAAAGTATTAGCTTGTTCCTTTGACTGAGCCATATCTTCATTTTTCCTAGTATGACTACTATTTTTTTTACTGTTTTCTAGGCATCTGATTTCCTTGATTAGTTTATTCTGAAGGTCATTTTCACTCTTTTACCTAGGGTTTTCTTGTTGGTTAGTTTTGTTCTGTATTATTTATTTATTTTTTGGAATTCATTCAAGTTTTATTCTAGACCTCTAGTGTAGCTTCTGTTAACTGATCAGAATTTTTCAGCTGTTGTTTTTCTTGTTTTGCCCTGCTGATATGTAACCTTTTTTTTTTTTGAGGAGGGTCTTCTGAAACAAAAAAAGGATATGACTAACCCCAATTACATCTTTCCAGACAAGGCAGGCCCAGGTCTCAGGAGAAGGGTGTATTCAGTAGCAAATTTCCTTGAGGATGAGACCCAGCAGGTTTTCTGAACTTCCTGTGGAGCCTCTAGACTTTGTGCTTATTCCATCCTGCCCAGCAAGTGGTGCTTGTCAGCCCACCACTCCATACCAGCATAAAGTGTGGTGTGTTTAATTCTCAGCAGCCCCTGTCCCTGCCAGGGATGTACTTGAGATAGAGGCTGAGGTGGAAGGCAAGCTTAGGCTGCTTTTGATTCCCAGCCCCTGGGGTCTGAATTTTCTGAAGGATGGCCACCAATTGAGGTTGTCCCTGCCACCACCCCTTTACTTGGGGAGTATATGCCAATTAGGGAATTATCTCCTTCACTTGTCTTGTTACTTTGTCTCTCAGACCTATCTTAACTCCACCCTTACCTGGGTCAGCACTGACAATTAAAAATGCCTGAGGCTTTCTCTGATGAGTGCTTCGAATACTTGAAAAAAAAAGAGAGAGAAATAAATAAATAAAATCCCTTTTCAGAGCCAGTCCCACCCCCAAGTTTAGACAATCAAGAGCCAGATTTGGTAGCTGGCTCTCTGTGTCCCTTTCCTTGAGACACAGTGCTTTATCAGTTTTCTGAGCTCATCCAACTCCAAAAGCCTCTGTCCTTTATTCCCCCTTTGTCAGCACCTTCTCTCTGCCAGGAGAGTCCTCAGGGTTACTTTCCTGCTTTCTTGGGGTTTGTCTGTGCTTGGAGCTTGTATTCAGCAGTCCAGATTTGTTAACTTGAACCTCACTTACAGCTTGGTTGAGCTACCTTCCCTTGCTCCTAGTAGTGACTGCTTCTTTTTCCTATGGGGAAGTGTCTCCAACTATCTGCCATGCCAGGCCCCAGCCTCCGAAGTTTGGGAGCTTTACTTACAGTCATGTGCTGTGATCTCAGCCCTTCCACCCTTTCAAGATTGATGTATGATGTGTGTCTGGTCACAAATGTCCCCCAAACAGTTGTTCCAGAATCTTCCTGGCTGTTTACTAGTTGCTCTAGGTAACTAACTGAATTCCATACCTCCCTAGCCTGCCATCTTGACCTGCTTCCTAGATATATTTTTTAAGTGAGAAAAAAATATCTATGCATATATTTACCATTTCTGTTATTCTTCATTCCATTTTATAGCTCCAGATTTTCATCTTGTATCATTTTCCTTCTGCCTAAAGTTTATAGTGGTGGTCTGGAAAATGAATTCTCTTATAAAGAAAGGAAAAGAAACAGCAGGTGTTAGGATTGAAAGGGCAGGTATGAAACTATTATCTGCAGTTCATATGATCATGTACAGAAGAAAATCAATGTAATGTACAGAAAAACTATTTATATAAGGTTATCAGATAAAATATCAACTTATATAAATCAGCAATAACTAATTAAAAGCAATTGGACAGTTGGCAATGAATTCTTCAGACTACTCCTTTATTTCACCTCAGTTTTGAAAGATCTTTTTGCTGGGAATAGAGTTACAAGATGACAGCTTTTTTTCAAAACTTCAAAGATGAGACATTTCATTGACTTCTGGCTTGTAAAGTTTCCAATCAGAAATCTATGGTCATTCTTATTTTTGTTCCTCTGAACAAAATTGTCATCACTGCTTTTCAGAAATTTACGATGTTCCGTGATATGGTTTTCTTCAAGTTTTTTTCTGTTTATGGTCCACTGAGTATTTTAGATTTTAGGGCTTATAGTTTTCATAAAATGTGAACAACTTGGTCTTTATTTCTTTAAGTCTTCTGGGACTTCATTTACATATATGTTAAACTCCTTGATATTGTCTTACAGTTCACTAATGCTCTGTTCTTTAATTTTTCAATTGTTTCTCCTCTCTGATTCATTTGAGATAATTTCTATTGCTATGTCTTTAATTTTACTCATCTTTTCTTCTGTAGTTTCTAATATTCTAGTCCTCTCATTCAGTGTATTTTTCATCTCAAGATGTTTGATTTTGGTCTTTCCTACATTTTCTATATATCTACTTAACATGCTCAGTCTTTCCTCTATTTTCCTGAGCAAATGGATTATATTTATAATAGCTGTTTTAATGTCCATTTCTGCTAATTCTGTCATCTCTGTCATTTCTAATTCTGTTACTGTTGATTAAAGATTTTCTCCTGAAGAGTTATATCACTTATAACTTCCTGATCCTCTTCATGTCTGATAATTTTTTATTGGAAATTGGACATTATAAGTTTTATGTTTTTAAAAAAGTGCTGGGTTTTATTGTATTTTTGAAATATTGTTGAGCTTTGTATTGGGATTCAGTTTAATTAATTGGAATCAGTTTGGTCCTTTTGAGGCTTGCTTTAGGCTTTGTTAGGGTAGCACAGTGAAGCCTTTAGCAAGACTAATTTTGCCCCACTACTGAGGCAGCACACGTCTGAGGACCCTACTCATTGCAAGGTCTTTCCATTCTGGCTGATGGGAATATGCACTGTCCTGTGAGCTTATGGAGATTGTTTCTCCTCCTCTTTTTTCTCAGTGATTCTTTCCTTGGTCTTGGGTAGTTTCTTCCCATATATGTGCAGATCAATATTCTGCTAGAAACACAAGAAGGTCCCTCTGAAGATCTCTAGAACTCTCTTGCGGCAACTCCCTCCTCTCTGGCATTTTGCCCCAGAAATTTTAACTGCCTTGGCCTCTATGTTTCTCTTGCAGAAATCACTGGGCTGTTTACACTGCAGTATAGAAACCCTCTAGAGGCAATTAGGTAGGGCCGTTACAGGGCTGGCTAATTGTTTCCCTTCTCTTAGGGAGCATCATCCTAGGCTGCCATTGTCCTATTTCTGAATACTGTTTAAAAAGTTTTCACTTATTTGTCCCATTTTCCTGTTGTTTAAGACAGGAAGACAAATCTGATCCTTTTTACTCCATCATGGCTCAAAGCAGAAATTGTCAATAAATATTTTAGGAGTTGCACTGATTTTAAAGTGATTGGCCCTCCAAGTGCTCATTATTCAGATTTTCAAAATGCTGAGCGGCTTATATATTTTTTACCACAGACAATAAAGAGAGCGCATTCAAAAGGGCATTGTTTTTGAATCAAGTGAGTGTCTAGAAGAGAAAAGGTTTTGTTTTCTAAGCTGTCAGGAAAATGTTAAGTCATTTAGTGCACCAACTAAATCAAATTAACAATATCGTGGTTAAGGTAATATTTAGCAGAGACATGACAGAAATAAAGTGACTTGTCTGATGCTGTACGATGAATATCTAATCATCCAAGATCCAGGATGGTAAGACTTGAAACTCACCTGTCACCAAGGTTATAATTGGAAGAGGGTAGAGGGGGTGGTGGTGAACATCAGCATAGGTGGAGAGCCCCAACATCCCCATTTCCCTGTATGCCCACTACTCCTGGGACTATCTTTCTGCATGTGTGGAGACCCAGGACATATCACTGCTTTCTTGATAAAAGTAAGAGCTGCCATTATCCAGCACTTAGGTGTCCTTACGTCAATCTTGTGAAATAGGTACTATTATTATCACCATTTTAGAGATGAGGAAAGTCAGATGCAGATAGGTTTACTTATATACCTACAGGTCAGACAGCTAGGAAGTGGCTTGGCTAGGACAGAACCCAGGCCTTTTGGACTCCATGCTCTGTATTCTTGCCCTCTCATCTCCATCTGAGTTGTCAGAAAAGCTAGAGCTTTCTTATTCTTCCACATAAATCTCTGCATAATCTGGCAGGGGCTAGGACGGTTTTTACCACCCAGAGACCTATTTTAGGCTACCCCTGACACAGGGAGAGTCTGGATGTTTCTCACCAAGAGATCTCTCTTAATCTTTAAAATGTCCCACATTTTGGTTCAGTTCCATCTCATAGTTTGTCATAGTGCTTCCTTCTGTTCAAGTGGTAGACTTCCTCATTCTCTCCTGCTTAGACCTTGCTCATTCCTACCTTTAAATCTCATTCCTTCAAAGTTCAAGGCTAAGCTTTTTCCTGTTGTCTTCCCTGATTGACCACATCCTGTAGAAATCCCTCTGATACTTTGAATCCTCCACCATTGCTTTGGATTTGGTTATATGGTTTTTCAGACTTTCTCATATGGTTCATCAAATCTCTGATCTCTTTCTAGTTGTTAATGGCATACTACCTTTATAATATTATAACTTGCTCAGAATTCCCAATCATAAAATATTCATTGAGTTCCTAATATGAGCAAAACACTGTATTCAATAGCACATATCTCTTTCAAGGCATTCAGTATTTCTACACTTAATAAAATGTTTGTTATTCCTGCAAGTATTTAATATGAGTATCTACAAGGTGACAATATTAGAATTATGCTTCTATGGAAGAAATAGAGGTGCCTGCATTGTGTAGTAGTTTTTATAAAGCTTATGCACTATACACTGTAAGCAAGCAGTCACTCTAGTACATTGATCACATCTAAGGCAACAGATTGCAAATTGCAGACTAGTGTCAGCAGGCAAAAGGGACAGTTGGTAGCAGAGGGAGTAAACAGATGAACCTAACAAGTACGATCTGCTGGGGTCATTTAGTGTAGGGCCAGAAAGTTATTTCCTTCTTGATATCATCATTGAACATCACATCAACACCACCTAGTACAGAAATAGAAATTCCTAATGACCACTAAACGAACTGTGTATAAAGTCGTCATCAAATCCCTGACACATATAAAGCACCAAATAACGTGTGTGTGGGGGGGTATGTGGATGTGTACATAAGCACACACACACACACACACACATACACACACACATATTTATAATGAATGAAAAAGCCAAGTTATAATCATTATATTTTTAAAGAAGTTGGGGAAGCATACAATGTATTTTAGAATGTTTTTCATGGGACTAGAATTTAAAACTAATTTTAGTTCATTGAGAAGTGACTTTAGTTATCACAATGAAACACTGCTCTCTCCACCGAGGCTAGAAAAATAAGGAGCTATTGTATTTACTAAAATGAGAATTTCTTCTGTTTACGTGGCCAAAATAATAACACACTGTAAAATAAATAATGCTGTTGTTACTTTCTTCTTTGATGGCATGTTCCGTGTGCTCAGTGTAAGTGACAGTAAAAGAAAATGAGTTAGAGGAGGAAAATTTTAAGTTTGTACTTTATTGGAATTCTGAAAATCAAGGGACCAAGTGTGGGATTTAAACCAAGTGATAAGATAAAGGAAGAGGTTTTGGTTCTATAGTTAAAATAAAGTTGACTGCACTTGAAGTAAAATTTAGGAACTTAGTTTTCTCGGCAATATTCTGCTTCTCATATTAAATTGAACTAAGAAGTTCAATTTGCCCTTCAGCCTCATATTTTATCCCTTTGGAAAGTGTACACTGCCTCTTTTTGGAATACTGCCTTTTACATGGAAGTATATGACCTTCCTAATAATTTCTTCCATTACAAAAACAGGTCCATTTATTTCTTGCAATTTGTAAAGCATTGTGACTTTTCGGACACCATAACCTCGAAATAGACTCCAGAAGCATAACTTTTGATTCTCTGGAAGGCACTTCATTGTTGGGCTGTTGAGTGCCAGAGGTTTGGACAGCCCCACTTTACAAGAAGCCAAATCACATTGAATAGCCAGTAGTAATTTCTGAATGAAGACTCTCTGCTACAAGGAAAAGAGCACTGAATTTGGAGTCTTAAGACCCAGGCTCTGGGCCCTGTATTTATGCTCAGGATTGTGTAGTTAGGAAATGGAGAAACCTGTTTAACTATAGTAAATAGAGATGGTACTTGATAGCCCCCAATGCCGTCTTCATTTGTCTCTACTCCTGCCTTCCTGATTTCCCATAAGACCTTCTTAGCAGTGCCCCCCTCCTTTTTCCCCACTTCCACCCAGTCCCTGGGCCCATGGGAAGACATGGACAAGGGCGTCTGCCTGGCACTTGAGCTCAAATACTGCACCTTTGCTTCAGTCCTCTCCCTCATGCCCAGAGGCACACATTTGAGAGATGGTCAGTAGAGCCTGAGACCCAGGTCCCAGGATGGGTCTCATGCCCCTAATTTTTTCTTAAATTTTTTTATTGTATAGTATAACATATATACAGAGCAAAGAAATACAAAAGCAATAGTTTTCCAAGCACTCTTTAAAAAGTGGTTAAAGGATAGATCCCAGAGTTTGTCATAGGCTACCATACCATCCTCTGAGATTTTTCCTTCTAGCTACCCAAAATATAGGAGGCTAGAAGGAATAAATATTTTTTTGTCACAATTGACTTTTATTTTCTTTTTTGTGAACAATAACAAATATACAAAAAAGCTATAAATTTCAAAGCATAGCACTACAATTAGTTGTACAACATATTTCAGACATTGACATGGGTTACAATATCATAACTTTAGGTTTTCACTTCTAGCTGCTCTAAAATACTGGAGACTAAAAGATATCAATTTAATGATTCAGCATTCATGTTCATTTGTTAAGTCCTATCTTCTATGTATAATTCCACCATCACCTTTGATCTTTCCATACTTCTCTTTTGGGTTGTTTGGGCTATGGCAATTCTAAATTTTTGATATTGGAAGAGTCTGTCATTAATATGGGGTAGGGAGATGGAACTATCTGATGGTCTGGAGAGGCTGGGCTAGGTTTCGGGACTTACCTGACGAGGGACCCATCTGGAGGTTGTAGGTTTCTGGAACGTGACTCCAATGTCTGGGATTCTTGCGGGATCTTATATATTGCCCTAGGTGTTCTTTAGGATTGGCTGGAATGGTCCTGGTTGGGGCTTGGTAGGTTATGATAGGTAGAAAGGTCTAGCTGAAGCTTGCATAAAAGCAACCTCCAGAGTAGCCACTCAACCCCATTTGAACTCTCTCTGCCACTGATATTTTATTAATTACATTTCTTTTCCCCTTTTGGTCAGGATAGAATTGTTGATCCCATGGTGCCAGGTCTGGATTCATTCCTGGAAGTCCTCTCCTACATCGCCAGGGAGATTTTCACCCCAGGATGTCATGTCTCATGTAGGGGGGAGGGCAATGATTTCACTTGCAGAGTTGGGCTTAGAGAGACAGAGCTCATGCCCCTGTTTTGCCCGCTTAAGCTCTGTGAGCCATGTGGTCTACTCATTCCACTTAGAGAAGTTGCACACTTCCCCCTCTTATTTCCTTCTGTTTGCATCTATAGAGAGTTTTGCAGTTTTCTAAGCATTGACACATAACAATTACTGAGACATAATAAAAATCTTACCGGTAAGTACAATAACCCTTTGAAGAATGAATTGAGGAACTTCCGGAGAAGATGGCGGCTTAGTAAGACGCGCGGATTTTAGTTTCTCCTCCAGAACAGCTACTAGGGGAGTAGAAACGATACAGAACAGCTCCCAAAGCCACGACAGAGATAAAAAAGACAGCGTACCCCATCCTGGAACGGCTGGCTGGCTGAGAGAACCCACTCTGGTGAGATCGCCAAGGCGCGCGGGCCTCACCGGGCGGGGCAGCAAGCGGCCGGAGTCACTCCCTTCCCCCTTCCCGGGCCGGCTGGGAGAATTGGACAGGTGGTCCCCTCAAACCGCGGCGGCTGGCGCCCACAACACGCGCGGCCCCCTGGACCAACTGAGAGAATTGGATCGGAAATCCCCAGATCACGGAGAACGGTGACAGGGGGGGCCCCTTCCAAACCCGCGACTCCCCGGGAACGGTGCACTTGCCTGGGCGGGCTGCTGCGGCTGGTGCCCTCCCGCCACGCTTGGCACCCCGGGCCGACTAGGAAATTCGGATGGGTGCTTTCCCGGGCTGCGGCAGCCAGCGACCCTCCCCGCGTTCAGACCGCGGGCCGGCTGGCACTCCTCCAAGCCGCTTCGGCTAGCGAACCTCCCGGACGGCGAGAGTTTTCCAAAGTTAAAGGACCCACAGCACCTTTTACTGGTGGGACCCGTAGACAAACGTGTGCCACGAGCGCCACCTACTGGGCAGGATAAGAAAAACAGAACCCAGAGATTTCACAGAAAAATCTTCCAAACTTTTGGATCCAACACCCAGGGAAATCTGTCTAAATGCGCAGACGCCAGCAGAAGATAACGGATCACGCTCAAAAAATTGAAAATATGGCCCAGTCAAAGGAACAAACCAATAGTTCAAATGAGATACAGGAGCTGAGACAACTAATGCTGAATATACGAACAGAAATGGAAAACCTCTTCAAAAACGAAATCGATAAATTGAGGGAGGACAAGAAGAAGACATGGGCTGAACATAAAGAAGAAATAGAAAAACTGAAAAAACAAATCACAGAACTTATGGAAGTGAAGGACAAAGTAGAAAAGATGGAAAAAACAATGGATACCTACAATGATAGATTCAAAGAGACAGAAGATAGAATTAGTGATTTGGAGGATGGAACATCTGAATTCCAAAAACAAACAGAAACTATCAGGAAAAGAATGGAAAAATTTGAACAGGGTATCAGGGAACTCAAGAACAATATGAAGCGCACAAATATACGTGTTGTGGGTGTCCCAGAAGGAGAAGAGAAGGGAAAAGGAGGAGAAAAACTAATGGAAGAAATTATCACTGAAAATTTCCCAACTCTTATGAAAGACCTAAAATTACAGATCCAAGAAGTGCAGCGCACCCCAAAGAGAATAGACCCAAATAGGCGTTCTCCAAGACACTTACTAGTTAGAATGTCAGAGGTCAAAGAGAAAGAGAGGATCTTGAAAGCAGCAAGAGAAAAACAATCCATCACATACAAGGGAAACCCAATAAGACTATGTGTAGATTTCTCAGCAGAAACCACGGAGGCTAGAAGACAGTGGGATGATATATTTAAATTACTAAAAGAGAAAAACTGCCAACCAAGACTCCTATATCCAGCAAAATTATCCTTCAAAAATGAGGGAGAAATTAAAACATTCTCAGACAAAAAGACACTGAGAGAATTTGCAACCAAGAGACCAGCTCTGCAAGAAATACTAAAGGGAGCACTAGAGTCAGAAACGAAAAGACAGAAGAGAGAGGTATGGAGAAGAGTGTAGAAAGAGGGAAAGTCAGATATGATATATATAATACAAAAGGCAAAATGTTAGAGGAAAATATTATCCAAACAGTAATAACACTAAATGTTAATGGACTGAATTCCCCAATCAAAAGACATAGACTGGCAGAATGGATTAAAAAACAGGATCCTTCTATATGTTGTCTACAGGAAACACATCTTAGACCCAAAGATAAACATAGGTTGAAAGTGAAAGGTTGGGAAAAGATATTTCATGCAAATAACAACCAGAAAATAGCAGGAGTGGCTATACTAATATCCAACAAGTTAGACTTCAAATGTAAAACAGTTAAAAGAGACAAAGAAGGACACTATATACTAATAAAAGGAACAATTAAACAAGAAGACATAACAATCATAAATATTTACGCACCGAACCAGAATGCCCCAAAATACGTGAGGAATACACTGCAAACACTGAAAAGGGAAATAGACACAAATACCATAATAGTTGGAGACTTCAATTCCCCACTCTCATCAATGAACAGAACATCTAGACAGAGGATCAATAAAGAAATAGAGAATCTGAATATTACTATAAATGAGCTAGACTTAACAGACATTTATAGGACATTACATCCCACAACAGCAGGATATACCTTTTTCTCAAGTGCTCATGGGTCATTCTCAAAGATAGACCATATGCTGGGTCACAAAGCAAGTCTTAACAAATTTAAAAAGATTGAAATCATACACAACACTTTCTCGGATCATAAAGGAATGAAGTTGGAAATCAACAATAGGCGGAGTGCCAGAAAATTCACAAATACGTGGAGGCTCAACAACACACTCTTAAACAACGAGTGGGTCAAAGAAGAAATTGCAAGAGAAATAAGTAAATACCTTGAGGCGAATGAAAATGAAAACACAACATATCAAAACTTATCGGATGCAGCAAAGGCAGTGCTAAGAGGGAAATTTATTGCCCTAAATGCCTATATCAGAAAAGAAGAAAAGGCAAAAATGCAGGAATTAACTGTTCGCTTGGAAGAACTGGAGAAAGAACAGCAAACTAATCCCAACGCAAGCAAAAGGAAAGAAATAACAAAGATGAGAGCAGAAATAAATGAAATCGAAAACATGAAAACAATAGAGAAAATCAATAAGACCAGAAGTTGGTTCTATGAGAAAATCAATAAGATTGATGGGCCCTTATCAAGATTGACAAAAAGAAGAAGAGAGAGGATGCAAATAAATAAGATCAGAAATGGAAGAGGAGACATAACTACTGACCTCACAGAAATAAAGGAGGTAATAACAGGATACTATGAACAACTTTACGCTAATAAATACAACAATTTAGATGAAATGGATGGGTTCCTAGAAAGACATGAACAACCAACTTTGACTCAAGAAGAAATAGATGACCTCAACAAACCAATCACAAGTAAAGAAATTGAATTAGTCATTCAAAAGCTTCCTAAAAAGAAAAGTCCAGGACCAGATGGCTTCACATGTGAATTCTACCAAACATTCCAGAAAGAATTAGTACCAACTCTCCTCAAACTCTTCAAAAAAATCGAAGTGGAGGGAAAACTACCTAATTCATTCTATGAAGCCAACATCACCCTCATACCAAAACCAGGCAAAGATATTACAAAAAAAGAAAACTACAGACCAATCTCTCTAATGAATATAGATGCAAAAATCCTCAATAAAATTCTAGCAAATCGTATCCAACAACACATTAAAAGAATTATACATCACGACCAAGTAGGATTCATCCCAGGTATGCAAGGATGGTTCAACATAAGAAAATCAATTAATGTAATACACCATATCAACACATCAAAGCAGAAAAATCACATGATCATCTCAATTGATGCAGAGAAGGCATTTGACAAGATTCAACATCCTTTCCTGTTGAAAACACTTCAAAAGATAGGAATACAAGGGAACTTCCTTAAAATGATAGAGGGAATATATGAAAAACCCACAGCTAATATCATCCTCAATGGGGAAAAATTGAAAACTTTCCCCCTAAGATCAGGAACAAGACAAGGATTTCCACTATCACCACTATTATTCAACATTGTGTTGGAGGTTCTAGCCAGAGCAATTAGAGAAGAAAAAGAAATACAAGGCATCAAAATTGGAAAGGAAGAAGTAAAACTATCACTGTTTGCAGACGATATGATACTATACGTCGAAAACCCGGAAAAATCCACAACAAAACTACTAGAGCTAATAAATGAGTACAGCAAAGTAGCAGGTTACAAGATCAACATTCAAAAATCTGTAGCATTTCTATACACTAGTAATGAACAAGCTGAGGGGGAAATCAAGAAACGAATCCCATTTACAATTGCAGCTAAAAGAATAAAATACCTAGGAATAAATTTAACTAAAGAGACAAAAAACCTATATAAAGAAAACTACAAAAAACTGTTAAAAGAAATCACAGAAGACCTAAATAGATGGAAGGGCATACCATGTTCATGGATTGGAAGACTACATATAGTTAAGATGTCAATCCTACCTAAATTGATTTACAGATTCAATGCAATACCACTCAAAATCCCAACAACTTATTTTTCAGAAATAGAAAAACCAATAAGCAAATTTATCTGGAAGGGCAGGGTGCCCCGAATTGCTAAAAACATCTTGAGGAAAAAAAACGAAGTTGGAGGTCTCGCGTTGCCTGACTTTAAGGCATATTATGAAGCCACAGTGGTCAAAACAGCATGGTATTGGCATAAAGATAGATATATCGACCAATGGAATCGAATAGAGTGCTCAGATATAGACCCTCTCATCTATGGACATTTGATCTTTGTTAAGGCAGTCAAGCCAACTCACCTGGGACAGAACAGTCTCTTCAATAAATGGTGCCTAGAGAACTGGATATCCATATGCAAAAGAATGAAAGAAGACCCATGTCTCACACCCTATACAAAAGTTAACTCAAAATGGATCAAAGATCTAAACATTAGGTCTAAGACCATAAAACAGTTAGAGGAAAATGTTGGGAGATATCTTATGAATCTTACAACTGGAGGTGGTTTTATGGACCTTAAACCTAAAGCAAGAATACTGAAGAAGGAAATAAATAAATGGGAGCTCCTCAAAATTAAACACTTTTGTGCATCCAAGAACTTCATCAAGAAAGTAGAAAGACAGCCTACACAATGGGAGACAATATTTGGAAATGACATATCAGATAAAGGTCTAGTATCCAGAATTTATAAAGAGATTGTTCAACTCAACAACAAAAAGACAGCCAACCCAGTTATAAAATGGGAAAAAGACTTGAACAGACACCTATCAGAAGAGGAAATACAAATGGCCAAAAGGCACATGAAGAGATGCTCAATGTCCCTGGCCATTAGATAAATGCAAATCAAAACCACAATGAGATGTCATCTCACACCCACCAGAATGGCCATTATCAACAAAACAGAAAATGACAAGTGCTGGAGAGGATGCGGAGAAAGAGGCACACTTATCCACTGTTGGTGGGAATGTCAAATGGTGCAACCACTGTGGAAGGCAGTTTGGCGGTTCCTCAAAAAGCTGAATATAGAATTGCCATATGACCCAGCAATACCATTGCTGGGAATCTACTCAAAGGACTTAAGGGCAAAGACACAAACGGACATTTGCACACCAATGTTTATAGCAGCGTTATTTACAATTGCAAAGAGATGGAAACAGGCAAAATCTCCATCAACAGAAGAGTGGCTAAACAGACTGTGATATATACATACGATGGAATATTATGCAGCTTTAAGACAGGATAAACTTATGAAGCATGTAATAACATGGATGGACCTAGAGAACATTATGCTGAGTGAGTGTAGCCAAAACTAAAGGACAAATACTGTATGGTCCCACTGATGTGAATGGACATTTGAGAATAAATTTGGAATATGTCATTGGTAACAGAGTCCAGCAGGAGGTAGAAACAGGGTAAGATAATGGGCAATTGGAGCTGAAGGGATACAGACGGTGCAACAGGACTAGATACAAAAACTCAAAAATGGACAGCACAATAATACCTAATTGTAAAGTAATCATGTTAAAACACTGAATGAAGCTGCATCTGAGCTATAGGTTTTTGTTTTGTTTTGTTTTTATTATTATTACTTATATTTTTTTCTCTATATTAACATTCTATATCTTTTTCGGTTGTGTTGCTAGTTCTTCTAAACCGATGCAAAGGTATTAAGAAACAATGATCATGCATCTATGTGATGATGTTAAGAATTACTGATTGCATATGTAGAATGGTATGATTTCTAAATGTTGGGTTAATTTCTTTTTTTCCGTTAATTAAAAAAAAAATGAGAAGGGGTAATTGGAGCTGAAGGGATACAGACTGTGCAACAGGACTGGATATAAAAACTCAGAAATGGACAGCACAATACTACCTAACTGTAATGCAATTATGTTAAAACATTGAATGAAGCTGCATGTGAGGTATAGGTTTTTTTTTTCTCTCTATTATCGTTTTAATTCTTATTCTGTTGTCTTTTTATTTCTTTTTCTAAATCGATGCAAATGTACTAAGAAATGATGAATATGCAACTATGTGATGATATTAAGAATTACTGATTGTACATGTAGAATGGAATGATTTCTAAATGTTTTGTTAATTTTTTTAATTAATAAAAAAAAAAAAGAATGAATTGAGATGAGGAAGCAGCCTCAGAGAGATTGCAAGATTTGCCCAAAGCCACCTACCCAGCTAGCGAATGGGAGAGAGCTCAGATTCAGAACCTAGGCCCTCATTCCACATCTCACTGCCTCTTTATACCCTAATGTCTGGACTATTTATGCCAGTGCTACTCAAATATGATCGGTAGATATATCACCTGGGAATCTTGTAAAATGCACATTGTGATCCAGTGCCTTTGAGATGAAGCTTGGGATTCTGTATTTTGATCAAGTTCCCACATAATGCCAGTGTTGCTGATCTGTGGATGTACTCTGAGTAGCAAGAGTGTACATTGTGGGTGGGCCACGGTGGCTCAGCAGGTAAGAGTGCTTGCCTGCTGTGCCTGAGGACCTGGTTTCGATTCCCGGTGCCTGTCCATGTTAAAAAAAAAAGAGTGTACATTGTCAGAAATACAAGAAGAGTCAAGAATCTCATAACCTGATTGGACATTTTTAACAAAAACCTATTGTTGAAGTGATAGCACAGGCTCAAATGTCCTTTTGCTTTTAAGTGCCATCTTGAGAACGAAGCTAAATTCTAATAGACGGGGGTCAAGGGTAGTTCAGTGGTAGCATTCTCGCCTGCCATGTGGGGGACCCGGGTTTGATTCCCTGCCCATCCACTTCCCAAACAAACAAACAAAACAAGCAAAACAATCAAAGAACCAAACAAACAAAAAATTCAACAAATGGTGCTGCAATAAGGGAATACTCACAGGGAAAAAGAATGAAATGTGACCCCACCATGTAACAACTAAAAAAAAAAAAAGAAAAGAAAAAAATTAAAATAAACAAATAAATAAATTCTAATAGGTAAAATGTTTTGTTCTTTCAGTTAACAGGATTTAAAAAAAAATTGAGTGAAGGAGGCACAGGTTATAACACTTTTACCTCACTTGCAATTCAGCCTGACATTGGCGGCATTGTAATTGGCGGCATTGTAAGCAGGAGTTTATCAGTGTGCTTGAGAAAGTTTATATCCCACCGCAGGCTCCCACCCTGCATTTTGTGAAGAAAGAATCTGGAAATTTTCATCACATTCTCCTTGGACCCGTGAACGAAACTAGGTTAAGAATTACTGTTCCAGCAGAAACGTGCTCTCCTTCAAATGGTTTTGGAACTTCCTTATCGCCAAAGGCTGGGCCAAGAAGGACACTTTGTAATATATGTAATTTATTTGTATGAGGTGCTGTGAGTTCCCAGGCTGCTGACTACATAATTGGAGCCCTCTGAAAGTGCTAGTTGATAGCTATAATTAGGTAAAAATAAATGCACTAGACCCTTCAGATAACTTTCCTGATGACTGTCGGCTAAAGCCCAGGCAGAAGTACTCTGTGATTTCCCTAGAGTTGAAAACCAGTGACCTTCAGCTTCCCTCCTGTGCCCTTGTGATTGCTATTAGGGCTGTGGAAATGAGAGTCAACAGTCCTTATTCAGGTCCCTGCACTTTCAACACCTGTAACCCCAAAATGAGTTTGATCAATGTTTGATTATTAGTCACCAGGAGGTAATTACAGATTTCAGATAACCAAATCGTACTGCATGTATATGAGCCACGGTACTCTTCAGCAAATCAATCTGTTCTGATATTCAACATTGAAACAGCTCTGATCATATAATGGCCATGATTGTCTGCACTTGAAAACAATACCCATCCATCTTTATATTTCCATACTATTTCCTAGAACACTTAGAAGCTCTAGTCTTGGAGTCAGACTGTATAGATTCAAATCCTAATTCTCCCATGTAACGGCTGTGTGATCTTGGTATGTTACTTGTCCTCTCTAAGTCTCAGTTTCCTCTTCCTGTAATATGAGGATGATGATGGTAGTGATGGATAGTATTGGCCTCATAGGGTTGTTCTGAGGACTAAATGAAATAATCCATGTAAATCACATGGCCCAGTGTCTGGGACATAGGAAGTGTTCAGTGAATGCTAACTGTTATTACTACTTTTGAGGCCCAAAATACTCTATCCTCTTTAACAGAAGCAGTAGGAACAAGGAGTCTGCTTATGTACCTGAACTCTTTAAGTTAGTGGGGAGGGGTGGGGAAGAAATTAAAAATCTTGGTGTTACCTATCATAAGCTTTCTTTGCACCAATTACCTACTCACTTCTACATTAGTGACCCTTCTAGTGGCTCACCATTTCTTCCTTCTCCTTGCTTTGGTGATCTGCATTTCTGTTCCATCCTACTCTAATGATGTATCCACTAGCATGGTCACTTATTAGACCTTATACTTTTATATATGGCTCTACTCCTAAGACCTCAACCTCTGGCCACACCCAGCTCTTCCTTTTTCTGCTTCCAAATCTTGCTCTTGTTACCCTCAGAACTCCATGTTCTTTAAGCCCTTGACCAATATGGGGCATTTCCCTGACCCCCCCAACCATGGATTCATGGTCGTCTTCTCTGTCCTGGTTCCCACTGCCAGCTGTTTTCAACAGATGACTCATTACTTTAAAGTCCTTCACCATCTTAGACTTATGTCATTCTTGATCCATTCCCCAGCCTGTTATCTTTGCTTTCAGGCTACCAAGTATTAGTGGAGTATGTCACAAAATGTTTCTTATTGGGTCCACAACACAGCTGTGCTTAATGATCTTAGTAGAGCCCTCCCTTACTGCTCGAATGCTCTTCTGTTCATCTCTTATCAGCTCTTCAAAGAGCAGGGTGGCACAGTAGTTACCAGCCCAGGCACTGGCATAGTTTAAGCTCAAATCCAGGATCTTTCACTTCCCATCTGTATAATGGAGGAATTTATGTAATCTTACTATGCTCCAGTTTTTCTCATTTGTGAGTTGGTAAAGATGACTATACTCACCTCAGAGGGTTATTTGTGAAGATTGAATTAGATCATGTATGGAAAGCACTTCAACACTGTGACTGGCACAAATATTGGTTGGCAAGTTCTATGGGTATATATTTTTAATGGCTTTATTGAGATATAAATTACATAATGTAAAATTAACCCACTGAACTATACAAGTCAATGATTTTAAAAACTTTTTAAATTGTACAATATAACATATATACAAAGCAAAGAAGGAAAAAAGCAATAGTCTCCAAAGCACTCTTCAGCAAGTAGTTCCAGGACAGATTCCACAGTTTTTCATGGGCTACCAAACCATCATCTCTGATTTTTTCTTCTAGCTGCTCCAGAATATCATTTCAATGAGTTTTGCAGATTTATAGGGTTGTGCGACAATCACCACAATCCATGTTTAGAACATCTTCATCATGCTACAAAGTTCCCTTGTGTCCATTTGCAGTCAGTTCCTACTTCTGCCCCAGGCTTCAGATAACCATTGATCTCCTCTTTGTATAGATTTGTCCATTCTGTACATTTCATATAAATGGGGTCATACAGTAACCTGTAGACTTCTACATCTGGATTCTTTCACATAGGATAATGTGTTTGAAGTGTTTATGCATGCTATAGCTGTATTGGTACTTCATTCCTTTTTATGGCCAAATAATATTCCATTAAGTAGATATACCACAGTTTGTTTTTCCATTCATCAGTTGGTGTACATTTGGTTTGCTTCCACTTTTTGGCTCTATGAGCAATGTTACTATGAGCATTCTCGTACAAGTTTTGTCTGGACGTATGCTTTCATTTCTCAGGGGTACAAATCTAGGAGTGAAACTGCTGGATTACATAGTAGATACACATTGAACATTTTGATAAACTGCCCAACTTTTCTAGAGTGACAGTACCAATTTTCCTTTGTCAACACCATATATTAGGATTCCACTTTTACCACATCCTTACCAATCCTTGTTTTATTGTCTTTGTTTTTGAAGATAGCTACTTTAGTGGGTATAGAGTGGTATCTCATTTTTGGTTTTGATTTATATTTTCCTGATGACTAATGATGTTGAACATCTCTCATGTGCTTATTAGTTTAGCTATTCATATATCTACTTTGGTGAAATGTCTGTCCAAATATTTTGAATAGTTTTAATTGGTTCCTGTTCTTATTATTGAGTTGTAAGAGTTCTTTATATATATACATGCAAGTCCTTTATCAGATACATGATCTACAACTATCTTCTCCCAGTCAGTGCCCTTTTTTTTCATGGGCAGGCACTGGAAAACGAACCCGGGTCTCCGGCATGAGAGGCGAGAATTCTGCCACTGAGCCACCATCGCACTGCCTGTGTGCCCTTTTTTATTTCTTACTAGCTTCTTTTGGGACACAAATATTTTTAATCTTGATGAGGTCCAATTTATCAATTTTTCATTTCATAAATTGTCCTTTGGTGTTTGTTCTAGTTTGCTAGCTGCCGGAGTGCAATATACCAGAAATGGAATGGCTTTTTAAAAGGGGAATTTAATGAGTTGTAAGTTTACAGTTCTAAGGCCGAGAAAATGTCCCAATTAAAACAAGTCTATAGAGATGTCCAATCAAAGGCATCCAGGGAAAGATACCTTGGTTCAAGAAGGCTGATGAAGTTCATGGTTTCTCTCTCAAGTGAAACGGCACATGGTGAATACGTTGTCATCTGCTGGCTTTCTCTCTTGGCTTCTGGTTTCATGAAACTCCCCAGGAGGCGTCTTCCTTCTTCATCTCCAAAGGTCGCTGGCTGGTGGACTCTCTGCTTCGTAGTTTTGCTCTCTCTGAATCTCTTTGGATCTCTTTCTCCAAAGTGTTTCTCTGCTCTCTCTGAATCTCTCATTCTCCAAAATATTTCCTCTTTTATAGGGCTCCAATAAACCAATCAAGACCCACCCAAATGTGTGGAGACATGTCATTCCCTAATCCAATTTAACAACCATTCTTGACTAAATCACATCAACCAGGGAGATGATCTCATTACAATTTCAAATATACAGTATTGAATAGGGATCATTCTACCTTTATGAAATGGGATTTATATTAAAACATGGCTTTTCTTAGGGGGCATACTTCCTTTCAAACCAGCACAGTGTTATATTTGAGAGCTCTTTGCCCAACCCAAGGTCATGAATATTTTTCCTTCTGTATTTTTTTTTTCTTGAAGTTTTTTAGTTTCAGCTCTGACTTTTAGGTCTGTGATCCATTTTGAGTTAATCTTTGGATATGGTGTGATGTAAGGGTCTAAGTTTCTTTTGTATGTGGATAATAATGGTCTCAGCATCATTTGCTATTAACACCTTTTCTTCATTGAATTTTCTTGGTACTTTTGTTGGAAATCAGTTGACTATAAATGTACAGGTTAATTTCTGGGCTCTTAGTTATGTTCTTTTAACTTATATGCCTATGCTTGCACAAATACTGCACTATCTTGATCAGAATTAGACAACTACACTCGATAGGTCCAAGCCAGCTTGCAGCTTGTTTTTGTATGGCCCATGAACTAAGAATGATTTTTATACTTTAAAAAAATTCAATGAAAAACATACAATGTGCCACAGAGACTTTTGTGGCCCGCAAAATGTAAACTATTTATTATCTGACTCTTTCCAGAAGCAGTTTGCTGACTCCTGATCTTGACAACTGTGGCTTTATACTTAATTTTAAAATCAGGTAATGTAAGCCCTTAACTTTGTTCTTCTTTTTCAAAATTATTTTGGCTCATGTAGGTCATTTGCTTGTACATATAAATGTTAGGTTCAGCTTGTCAATTTCTACGAAACAACTGCTGAGATTTTGATAGGGATTGTATTGAATCTATAAGTTAATTTGGGGAGAATTGCCTTCTTAACAGTATTGAGTCTTCCAAACTGTGAACATGGACTGTTTCTCCATTCACTTACAGTTTCTTTAATTTCTTTCAGTAACATTTTGTAGTTGTCAGTTGTATATTGCACTTCCTTTGATAAATATATTATTTACTACTTTTGACATTACTATAAATGGAATTGCTATCTTAATTTCATTTTTTTAGTCTAAATTGCTAGTAAATATGACTCCAAATAACTTTTCTATATTGGGTTTGTGCCTGTGACCTTGATAAAATCAGTTACTGATTCCAGTAATACTTTTGTGGCTCCCTTGGAATTTTCTACACATAGGATAATATCAACTGTGAATAAAATTTTACTTACTCCTTTCTAATCTGGATGCCTTTAAGTTATTTTATGTCATCATTTTTCCCCCATTCCACTAGACGTTCCAATACAGTGTTGATTAGAAGTGGTGAAAGTGTACCTGCTTACCTTATTCCTGGTCTTAAAATAAAAGTATTCAGTCTTTCACCATTAAATATAATGTCTGCTGTAGGTATTTCATTTTGCTCTTTATCAGGTTAATGCAGTTTCCTTCTTGTTCTATGCTGCTTTTCCTGAATGCATGCTGGATTTTAGCATATTGTTTTACACATCTATTGAGATGACCACATGTTTGTTTGTTTGTTTTCTTTTATTTATGTAATGGAATGTATTACACTAAGTTTTAAGTCAACCTTGTTTTCCCTGTGGCAAACCTAATTTGGTCATGGTATACAATCTTTTTTATATATTGCAGGGTTCAGTTTTTTAATGTTTTGTTGGGCTATGTTCATGAAGGATATTGGTCTGTAGTTTGATTTTCTTGTTTTATCTTTGTCTGGTATTGGAATCAGGGTAATAGAGGTCCCATAATATGAAATGGAAGTGTTCTCTCCTCTGCTTTGTTGTAGAGTTTGCATAGAATTGCTGTTATTTTTTTTTTCTTTAAATGTTTGGTCGAATTCACCAGAAAAACGATCTTGTCTTAGGATTTTCTTTAAAAGAAGATTTTATATTATTAATTTGATCAAACCATCTGAATTGGTCTATTTAGATTTTCTACTTTTTCTTCTGTTAGTTATGCTAATCTGTGTCTTTCTAGGAATTTGACCATTTCATATCAGTTGTCTAATTTGTGTACCATTTTAATTCCTGTTGATTTTTATTTTTTTGTTCCCTTTTAAAGTTATTTTCTCAATGTTTGCTCAATGGAAGACAATGCACATCACTATCTAATACAGATTAATACTAACTTAACTCTGCTAAATTATAGAAAGTTTGCTCCAATGTAGCTCCAGTCCCTTACCACCTGTTTGTGTTATCATCATATAAATTGCTAGTATGCTTGCACTGAAACCAACTATATTGTGTTATAGTTATTGCTTTGCATATCATAGGCTTTTTCCAGGAGTTAAAAGAAACAAAAAAGGGTGTATGTGTACTAGCATCTTTGAGTCATAATTCACATACCATAAAATTCACCCATTTAAACGGTACAATTAATGGATTTTAGTATATTCCCAAAGTTGTCCAGCTATCACCACAATCTAACTTCAGAACATTTTGTGACCACAGTCACTTCCCATTTCCCCTTCAAAATCCCTCCGGCTCTGGGCAACCATAACCTACTTGCTGTCTCTGCAGATTCGCCTATTTTGGATATTTCATATCAATGGAATCACACAGTACGTCTTTCGTGATTTGCTTCTTTCACTGAGTGTAATGTTTTCAAGCTTCGTCCGTGTTGTAATATACATTAATATGTCATTCTTTTTATGGCCAAGTGATATTCCATTATACCAGTATATGACATTTTCGGGGCCACATTTATGGATATACCACAGTCATCAGTCAGTGGACATTTGGGTTGTTTCCATTATTTTATTATAAATAATTTTGCTATTTGTGTACAGATTTGTGTGGACATACATTTTCCCTACCCACTTTATATCTGGTAATGCTGCTTCCTCTCTCCCATCTAATTTCTCATCATTGAAGAATTCCCTTCTGTGCCATAAAGAACTCTCATGGTTCTTAACCCCATTCTCTATCACCGTGTCCGGGATCTTGTTCCCTTCCTACAGTCGTTTCTGTTTTCTCTGATTCTTTGCTCCCGGTCTACAGACATGATCAGGGTGTGTCCTGGTACCAAGCCTTCACGGTTATCTTTGGCCCTTGCCATCATTCTTCTCATTTTATTGGTTGCCAAATATGGCTGACTTGAATCCTCGCCAACTTTCCTGGACCAGTTCTTTCTGACCCCTCACTTAGATTCATCAGTCAAACCTTTCCCTGTGCCCCAGATGAGATATACTCACTTTCTCGTCTGAAGTACTTTGTACTTTCATGATGGCACTTATGTTCTAGTCTCTGGAGCAGTCATTTCTGTTAGTTGTATTTCCTTTGTCATCTTCTGGAGACAAGAATGGTCTCTTACTCTTATTCATTCTTATATCCCCAGAGCCACCAAATGTGTGGTCAGAACATAGAGATGGCACTGAGTAAATCAGACACCTGCAGCTTTAGGTTTGATTTTGATTTTCAACATTTATTTGTGCTTTCTCTCCTTTCCTCCCTCAATCCTTCTATCTCCCTCCTTTTCACTGCTCCTCTCTCAATTTTTCCCTCTCTTTCCCTCCCTTCCCCCATTCTTCGTCTATCACTTCCAACATTATATATAAAATGATTCCTAGTTGCATGCTTGATGTATGTTATGCACTCAATAAAAGTGTGATGGTTAACTAGAATCATTGCTGAATTTGTAAGTTGTCTCTTCAGTTGAGATTCCTTTCTAATCCTCTTTACCACCTTGACTTTAGTTTTTGGGGGAGAAGAGAAAGTAAGGCATGAAGGTGTGCTTGAGAGAAAGGAGTATATTAGGAAATAAGTAGTTTGTCAGTATCTGTGATATAGTGGCAAATCCTGGATACATTTTGGCTCATACCTGGAGTATCCCAGCAGAGGCTGTACACCGACCACTTGGCTCTTGCTTCTTGGAGGACTCCTGTGTTAGGTACAAGGTTGGATTCAAGTGCCTCTGAAGGCTAGTCTAGTCCAGTACCTTTTAGAGTCTAATCTAGCACCTTTCAGAGTGTTTTAATGATCAAGGTCAAACAGTGGAGGAGTCTTGAGGGAAGAGCTGTAGCAAACGTTGTAGGCACTTAGCTTCTGAAGAATGAGAAGAGTTTCTTGGCCTCACAGGCCTTTGATTTCCTCCTTGACTGTTCCCATTAGTCAGTGAGCTGCTACCGCATAGCGAGTTAGTCTTTGCGTGTATTTCCGGTGCCCAGAGCCTTGTGTTAGAAGGCATTGAGTTGGCATGGAATGGATCAGAATAAATTGAACTGAAGCTTGAATCACACTTGAAAGCCAGTCTCTAATGTTCCTTCTAGCCTGAAAATTTGGACTCCTCTGATTTCAACCATAACAGCTTGGTCCGAGCTTCCTGGATGGAAACCGTGAAACCCTGTGCTTGCTTTGTTTTAACCACCTCTTTGTGGTTGAGTATTATAGGTTTTCAGTCAAGTTCTGGGAAGGTCTCAATTTCCTGTTGTACTTACCAAGATGTGAGAAGATTTCAAACAAGGCCCAAAGAATATTTTTCCAGGAGTTGAGATACAGCCACACTTTCTACACATATAATGGTCCGGAAATAATGTTACTGTTTAGAAAGAGCATTCTTGTTTATGACCCACAAGATTTCTTCTTCTGGTGACTGTTAGGCAGTGGGAGGGGGTTCATTTAAAACCTCGGCTTACCTTAGCAGGACTCTAGTTGCAGAGTAGAATTGCTTATAGGGTTAGCACTTGGGGTATCAGCTAATTTGCATGTGGTTTAAACCTGGACCATAGAACTCATTATTCTGCTGCAGAAGGAAAGATTGAAGGCTTTGGAACTGTGGGTTTTGCATTCTAACTTGCTAATTAAACATAGATGTTAATTCCTTAAATGCTTGTAATTGGTAATTCGTGATTTGCATTGGTTTTTGGTTTAGCAATCTGTTTGGGGAGCTTGAAGCAACTGGGGCATTGCTAGCTTTGGTGAAGTTTACTTAATTTCTTTCTGTGGCATTCGTCATCTTGGAAATGGGGTTTTCAAATGTTGCTTTCTCAAGGCGTAATTACTCATCTGCTGTTTTTTTATTTCCGAATTGGGACCGGCTCAGAGTGCGGGGAGGCATTTTGTGGTGCTCTGTATTAAAATTGTAATAGCCAAGAAAATTGTCTGATTGTATGTTATGTCCAGCATGTGGTACCTTATTGAAAATGTTCCAGATTTTGACAATGTGGTAGGTTTATTATCCTTGATTTATATTCCAAATGATCTTATTTTCTTTATATTAATATTTTGCTCAATCTCGAGATTCCATTTTGCTTTCTGGTGTCATTAGAAACATTTCATTGGCGTTTTCTCTCATCCACCCTCTTTGAGATTAAAAAAAAAATAAAAGCAAATGCAATTCTTCTTGTAGAATAGTCTTTCTTCATTTTAAAATTCACATTGAACATGAACCGAACCAATTACTACAGCCTTGGTAATAGCAGTAATTTTACAACTGCTCGTTTTGTGGAGTACATCTTGTTACAGAGGTTTTAATACCCTGCCCCCCAAATTACTATTTTTTTTCCTTCTTTTAAATATTTTTACTTGCATGGTTCCCTTCTCTTGGTCTGTCATTCCATTCCATCTCTTACTTTGTTGTCAAGGTCACCTCCTCCATGAAGCCTCTCCAGTTCCTTCCTGCCCCATTTGGAATTGATGGCTTTGTCACTTTTGGTACCATGAGGTTGGCCAATGCCTCTGTTAGGCACCTTGCCAAGTTGTGACTTGTATAGAGTTCGAGGAGCTCCTGGCCACAATTCCCACCAGACTGACAGATACTTGAGGAAGGGTAGTATGCAGCTGGGATCCAGGTCCCTTAGTGTCTTACACAGTGCCTGGTGCATGCATGTTTAGTGAATGGACAACCAACTTACACCTCTGAGCCAATCCTTTTGGCATGGATTGATCGAGTCAAATGGCCTGTGTGAAGAAGGCTCTGACCGTAAGTGGACAGAGCAGAGGGGACGGAGTCAGAGGATTCATTTCATCTCCACACTTGCTACTGACTAGTTGTGTGGCCTTCAGTTAGCTTCACTTTTCTGAGCCTTAGTTTCCTCATTTCATACATTATAACATCTGAGTTGCTTAATTCAAGTGGTGCTGTGAGGATGAAAAGGGCGAATATTTGTACAAACCCAGTAGAATATTTTAAGAGTGAACACATGGTAGTCAATTTCCATTTGTAGGGCCCCAGTTTTCCTTATTTGTAAAACGGGTATGAATACTTACCTTCCTTATTGGGGTATTATAAAGAATAAGCAGGATAACATATGTGGGAGTGCTTAGCATACAGTAGGTACTCAATAAATGTTGCTTGGATTTGGATTCTCTTCTGTGGAGTGCTCTGATGTGAGACTTTACTAGTCCATTTTGGGGAATGGGTGTTGAAGTGAGGCTGCTTATATTTGGATTGTGCAACTTCATCCCTTTTTTTAATTTAAGCCTTGCTCGTTCCAACTTCTCAGCTATAAAATGCAAAGTAATTAAACTTGCTAGTAAATGTTTTCAGGTATTTGAATGGCAGCCAGTAAAATAAAAAAAAGGCTAAATATTATTCTTTAAAATTTCATGTCCTTGATGTAGAGGGAATAATCCTATATCTGCTTGCACAAATTCCCACCTCTGATTTTGAGAAGAAATCTGAGAAAAATGTTTTCCCCTCTGAATTTCCCATTTGTAGGTGTTATCTGTGTTGAAACAGCAATAGCAGCTGCCAGCAGAGGAGTGTGATTTTTCTTTTCCAACGTAAATCAGGGGTTAAAATCAAAGCTTAGAGGCCTCTGCTGGTGGGCTGGAAAGAGAGCTACTTCCTCAGCTGTATACTCCTTCCTCTGCACCCTCACTTGTCTGTCACTTCCCTCCCACCTTAAAGGAGTAGGGCTACGAAGCTGCCTATTTCTAGGGCTACGAAGCTGCCTCCCTTTCTCAGTCCTGCTGTCTCCTACCCACTCCTGCTTCCCAGAACCTCTCTGCCCTAGTGGCTGGTTTTTCTTTCCAGGGACCAAGCGCAATTAACGAAGCCTTAAACCTAAAACCTGCCAGTGAAGGCAATCCTAAATGTAAACACCTCCTGCCCCTTGTAGATTACTTGAAAAAATCAGCTCTGTTATTCTGTCTCCAGTTCATAAATAGCCTCACTTAAAGCTCTACCACCAGAACTACTGAAGGAGAAAGGAAGGCTAGGAGATCCAGATTCCAGTTAGTTTAGCACCTGATTGCTGGGTAATTCCGGATGGGTCTCAGTTCTTTAGTAAATTGGACTGGGATCTGAAAGGTTAATGAAGTTTGCCTAAGGTGGCAGTGGATTAGGCCTTCCATTCTCACAAAAATTGCCCATCCTCCAAGTCTCCTTTGTCCCTCTGATATCTTCACCACAAAGGCTGACTGTGGGGGGGGGGGGGGGTGCTCAGGGGATTTACAAGCCCCTTCTGGTCACAGGACATGATTATAGACCTGCATTTTGGGAAAGAGGTGTTTCATGATTTTTTCATTACCGGAACCCCCATTTGCAGGGCTGTGGCTGTTTTTCAGTCCCTTGCATTGACATGACCAACTGGTAAAAACTTTGTTACAGCGTCCTTCCCAAAGATTTTCACTTCACATCCTTTTGGGTACCCCGAGGCAGTATTTTTTGCAGGCTAACCAGAAACAGAATGTTGGTATAAAATCAAGTGCCACCCCACCCCCATCCCCCGCAAGAATTTTGTGATCTTGAAAGTGTGCTGGATTTTAAAATAAAACAGTCATTCCTCCTCCAAGCCTTCGCCTGCAGGCTTTGGCCTAAAGCGTGTTTTTCTACTGAGGTGTTACTTCCCCCTTTTTCTATCAGTTGAAGAAAATGAATTCGTTCAAGGTCTCCTCTGCCATTCATCAAGGGCTGCAGCTGGGACTTGTGCCCCCAAGAGAAGCTTTCCAGAAAGGTCTGCACTGTTTGCAAGCTTACCAATTTCCTAGGCCTTAACACAGTGCTCAGGCATCTTGGGTGCTGCTGACACAGATGGAGAGCGAGGGAGAAAAGAACCAGCAGCTGCTAGGCTTCTGCCTTTTTGTAAAAAAAAACAATTCTCCAGCCTCCTAGCCTTTGCTGATCTCTCAACCTTGTGAGGAATTGACCTTCAACAACCTTCAGGCCTTGAGTTCCGGGAGTTTTGCGAAGGTTGAGCCATGTTGAATGGAGCCAATGGGGAACTTTGAAACAGCACGCTAACTCTCAAGCGGAAATGGGCATGCAGATACCAGGACTCTAAGCCCAGGGTCCCCTAAATCCTTAAATCCTGAATTTGAACCTTGAACATTGAATGCAAACGCCATGTTTAAAATCACCTTGAACTTTGCCCGACTCTCTCCTTCTTCCAGGGATGCATTAGCTGTGACAAGGATGCATTAGCTTGTATTTCTGTTATGAAAGTTACATTGGCAAGAAATGCCACCTGCTGGAAACATTTTCTACACACTGAACTCCCAGCCCAACTGCCTCCCCACCCTGCCCCAGGCTTTGGCACACCCTGCGGTTTCTTTGCTTTGCTTGAGAGTCATGCTTTCTTGTTAGAGTATAACCGACAGCTCTCTGGTCACTGGGAAGTAGATTTTTATTTCCTCCAGTCTTGGACTTCTGCTCTGTGATCTACAGCCTCCTCTGAGGTGGCAGAGGCACAGAAAACATCCAACTCTCTGTAGCCCGTCTTCTGCCATGGGCCTCCCTTCCGGAGGAGGGGGGGCATGGGAGAGTCTCCCACGTGGTGGAGCAGCCAGCCGAGTCCATGGGGACTTTGGGCGGTCTCATTAGCCTGGTTGAGCTGGGAGTTGGGCTTTCCATTCTCACATAGCTGGTTTGAGTGGGTGGAAATGCGTGTGGGATCCTGAGAACTCTTGAGTGGAACAGTTGTCCTCTCTTCAGAAGTACTAAGGAGAAGTGTGCGGGTTGAACCTTGAGAGAGTTCTCAGCAGCATCTCTGAGTTTTAGCTGATGACTTGGGACCCTGGACTGTTTGTGTGGAAGGTCTTTATATGGTCGGTCTCTTTGGCTTCCCTTGTGCCCTGAGGAAGACGTTTCAAAATCGAAGTAAAGTTTCACTGTTGGCTCGGCTTATCGATTCAAATTCTTCTTTTTGCAGGGACAGCTCTAGGATAAATTCTTCTTGTGAGGTTTTTTATGGATTGCTTGCTTGTCTGAAAGCACATGAGAATAATCCCCAAGGCCAGAGAGCAAGAATGTTGGGGAAGTGGCCTCCCCTATCTAGGGCAGCTCTGCAGCTTCAAGGTTATTGATAGACCTGGCAGAAGGGAATGTATAAAGCCTCTGGCTGCTTGAGGAGAAAACTGGTGTGGACGGAGAGAAGGCCATCGAAGGCAGAAAGAAGATATGCTATCACTTGCAGGGGTGGGGGGACAGTTGGTTTCTTGGTGGGGACATTGAAGCTTCGGCTTCAGCTCCCAGGAGCCTACACTGTGGGTTACTCTCAATTTCATGCCAAGTCCAGGCCGGTCCTCTCCTCTCCTGGCTCTACACCAAGCTTGTGGTCCTGATCGTTTAGTAGATGATACCCCTGTTGACACTTTAATCTTAACCAGTTTCTATGTTTGTTTAACTCATAGCTGCTCACAAATGTCATCAAAGTCATTCATTCATTTACTCACTCCCTTGTTCAATCAACAAATGTGTTTTGAATTCAAGTTTATGCTGGGGATTGAGTCCCAGCTCCATTAGACTGTGAGTTTCTTCAGAACGGGGAGGATGTAATTCATTTATGCATGCACAGTGCTCCGTATATAGTTTCCAGAAGTGTGAATGGGTGCTTCAAGCGAATGCAGTTTAATGAAGTTTGCCACCGAGGCGTCTACTTCTCAGGCTGGGTGTTGGTATTTTAATATCCTTTCATAACCAGAGTTCTGCAGGCACAGTAAAATTGCTAAGACTGAGAGCTCTGGAATATAACATGGCATTAAGCTAGATGCATGAGCGAGCAGCCTCTCACTCTCACCTTTTGAATAATTTCGTCTCCCATCTTTCCTAGGAGTAGCAAAGAGGATGAGTGGAGATGGAAAGCACAGCAAGCTTATATCATGCATACATTAGAAAGTGAGTGAACTTGGAGCATCTGTCCCTGACCTTGCGGTTTTGCAGTAGCAGCATAAGACAGCAAAACAGAGTTCTGGGTTCGTACCTTGGATAGACCTACCACTGAGTAGCCCCATCACAAAAATATGCCTTACATGTTTTAGTGCTTTCCACTGCCAAAGCTTCCCCCTTCCTTCTGATATTTTGTCCCTGAGATATTTAATTGGCCTTTAATCCAGTTTTTGGGAGATCTCAGGAAGAGATGAGCTGGGTTGGAAAATTTCTTGATCACATAGCCCAGCTGTGGGACGCATCGCATCAGATCATTTCCTTTTCTCCTAAGCACTTATGGATGGAAGCTCTGAGTTTCTGCAGTGCCTCGAACAACATGTCCAGAAAGAGAGCATTTTATTAATTATATCATGGCTAACTAATTTTTTTCTTTTTGCATGGGCAGGCACCTGGACTCGAACCCAGGTCTCCGGCATGGTAGGCGAGAATTCTGCCACTGAGCCACCATTGCACTGTCCTAACTAATTTTTTTATTGTTAAAAGTATCTACGTTCTAAAGCCTCTTTTTGTAATATAATCTTGAAACTACCTCACATTGATTTACTTATTTTTCCTGTTTTTTGAAACACAGCAATCATGGTTGTTTCTTGGTATCCCAAAGGTACAAGGAGGCAGCCTCCCAATAAATCTTTTCTGGTTGTAGACTTTAAATATATTAAACAATAGGTAGCCCTACAGATCACATTAAGGGATCCTGTTAAGTTACAAGAGTTATTGTTATGTGTGCAAGATATACCGAGGAACTTGATTTTGTTTTAAAAGTACTCTGCTGAGAATGAGTGCATGAGGGTTCAAGTGACTATGCCATGAATTAGTTGTGTGACCTTGAGTAAGTCACTTCCCCTCTCTTCTCACTCAGATTCCTGATCTGTATAGCAAGGGGTTTCTTCGTCCTCTTTAAGGTTCTCTCCAACCTTGACATTCTAAGTTTAATAAAGTATCTGTGAGGGGTATAGAGTATAAACAAAAAGTAATTTTCCAAAGAGCTCCTAGAGGACAACCTGTTCTTTGTAGTCTTTTCAACTTAGGTAGTTTAAACAAACGAAGGATTAATTGAAAGACTGGCTTTCAAAAGGACCCTACTTATATGGGATTTTAAACTGATTTCTTGAATGAGTCTTATGATCAACTTTCTGATTTCTGAACCCATAATGGATAATGGTATGGGTCATTTGAATGTCTTTCCCACCCACATTCCCACCTCCAGTGGTAGTAGTTTCCTGCCCCAGGGTAATAGTGGAATCTGTTCGTGTCTTTAGCACATAGCAATTGATTTTGATGGAAAGTGGCTCAGAAAGGTATTGGGTGGAAGGGGAAGATGGTAGACAGGGGTTAGCAACAAACATGCTGACAACCCAAGGAATATAAAGAAATATCTAAGCACACTTCAATACTTACTTGTTTGTTTATTGATGTATATTGCCAGGGATAAAGATAAATGAGTCTTATCTGGGCTGATACCTTGACTATACAGAAAGGACAGTGTGTTAGAGTTCTCTAGAGAAACAGAAGCAACAGGAGAGATCTGTAAGTATGAGATTTATAAAGCTGTCACATGCAACCATGGGAATGAAAAAGTCCAAAATCTGTAGGGCAGGCTGTGAAGCTGGTGGTTCTGGTGGAGGGTCTGGATGAACTCCACAGGAGTGGCTGAAGAAGAAGCAGTGAAAAAGCCTGTCTTCTTCCTTAAAAGCCTTCAGCCGATTGGATTATCCCATTGTGGGAGACATGCCTTAGTTGGTTACAGATGTAATCAGCTACAGATGCAATCAACTGACTGATGATTTAATATACCAGCCTTCCTGTTTATCAACCAGCCATGAAATATCCTTGCAGCAACGGTCAAGCCAGTGCTTGCCTGACCAGACAACTGGGCACCATCACCTGGCCAAGTTGACACCAGAACCTAACCTTCACAGACAGAGTCTCATAGGTAAAAGGTCCCTTGATGAAATCACCAATGTCCTTTACTTGGCTGATCCGAAGATTCAGTCCTGTCAGCTCACCCCGAGTTTATGAAACTTTAGAGAAATGGTTTTAACATCCACATGTATGAGAATGTGACCTATAACAAAGGGCCAGCGTGTTCATCTACTATTTATAATGCCAACTGACACTAATTGCTCAGACCCTCAGTGTAAACTCTATGGTGGGGAGTCCCCTTAGGACACTAAGTTATGGACCAAGAAATGTTCAATGGAGAACAGAATTGAAATATTTCTGCGTATTTTCTCTGAAACATCTGCCTCTTTTCCATTTAAGGAGTTTTCTGTTGACATGCCAGATCTCACACCAGAAGCCTTTTGAATTCTATTCCAGGGCTAAGGCCATTCTTGACCACCTTGATAAGACTGGTGTATTTCCTCAGCCCCTGGTTTTTAAATGAACTCTTACTATGAGGTACAAATATATATATATATATATATATATATATATATGTATTTTTTTTTTCCATTTTACTAGCAGGGTCTTTAATAGCCTCTCTTTGAAAACATTTTCACCACTACAACTAAGTTACCATGGAGTGCTTACTATGTGTTAAGTGCTTTCCACAAAGTATCTCATTAAGTCATCACATCAACCCTATGCAGGTCTGTACAACAGGACTTTCTGCAGTGATGGAAATGTTTAGTCATATCAGTGCTATCTAATATGCATAGCCAATGGCACGTGTGAATATTGAGCACTTGAAATATTTCTACTGCAACCAAAGAAGTGAAGTTTTAATTTTGTTTCATTATAATTCATTTAAATTTCAATAGCCTCATGTGGCCAATAGCCAAAGTATTGGACCACACAAGTCTGAGATGTATGTTCACTTAGTTTCCTCATTTTACAGGTAAGGAGGCTACAGTTTAAACAAGTTAAATAATTTCCCCAAGGCCACAGAGTTAGCAGATTGCAGAGTAGGGATTTGACTCGCACCCCTTGTTCTAGTTTGCTAGCTGCCAGAATGCAACACACCGGAGACAGATTGGCTTGTAATAAAAGGGGATTTATTTTGTTCTTCAGAGGAAAGGCAGCTAACTTTCGACTGAGGTTCTTTCGTAAGTGGAAAGGCACAAAGCGATCTCTGCTGGCCTTCTCTCCAGGCCTCTGAATTCCAGCGTCTTTCCCCGGGGTGATTCCTTTCTGCATCTCCAAAGGCCTGGGCTGAGCTGCGAGTGCTGAGATGAGGTATGCTGAGCTGCTTGGGCTGTGCTATGTTGTGCTCTCTCATTTAAGCACCAGCCGATTAAGTCAAACGTCATTCATTGCAGCAGGCACGCCTCCTAACCGACTGCACATGTTATTAGCAACAGATGAGGTTCAGGTTCCATTGGCTCATGTCCGCAGCAACAGAACTAGGTGCCTTCACCTGGCCAAGTTGACAACTGAATCTAACTACCACACACCTACATCCTTTTCCCTCTGCTATATGGCCACCAGTTAGACTGTGTTTGTGCCTTTTGTGTCCAAATTTCTGAAGAAACACCTCTGGTCTACTTGAAATTTGCCACACCAAGAAAGAAAGCTGCTAAATATAGAATGAAGGACAACAGTCATTCAAACAGCATGCCTCTGGTTCCAAAGTAGAAATATGGCTAATGGAATGAAACAAAAGGTATGAAGGTATGAAAATAGACCTGTGTCTGTTATATTGATATTTTTACACATGTATTTATATAAATTGGGTGTGCAGTAAATTGAGTATCACAAAAGAGAAAATAGAGGAAGAGCTATTTATTAACTAATGGCTTGGGGAACAACTGGTTATCAAATATATATCAAGTCCTAATTTGATATTTTGTTTGAAAATAGATTTCAAATGGCTTAAGTTTCCAAGTCTTAAGGAATAAACTTATTTTAAAGATCTTATTTAAAAATCTCCTCACAGAAAAATGTCTAGCAGAGAATGCATCTGTTCTGTGGTAAGTTCTGAAGAGATTGTAAATCATAATGGAAAGATTTACAGATTTGACTAAGAAATAAAAACTTATGATTAATAAAATGTACTTAGACTTAAAAGGTGAATATTTGGGGAATATTTGCAAAAATAAGATAAAAGATAATTTTATTATCAATAAGATAAATCTTAAAACCGGCTTTAAGTTAATGGAAATGAATGTGAATAGATGATTCACACAACCGGGAGTATAACTAGTGAGTAAACTTATGAGGAACAATTGAAATGGGTTTGTCAAAGATGTACAAATTAAAGTGGTGACAAGATAGCTTTTATACATTTTGATTTAGAAAAACACCAAGAAAGTAACAATTCCTGGGGTTGGAGAGAAGGTATTAGTTAAAACTGCTGTGTTCTAGTAACCCATGGCAGATAAAACTGTTCTGATTTAGAAGGCAAATTTGATGAAGTAATCAAGAACCATAAAATTGTTCATTCCCTCTGACTTAATAATCCCCTCCTAAAAATTTATCTGAAGGAAAAACCCTTAAGGAAAAATTTGCCTCTCTCCCTACCAAATTTTTAATGTGCAAAAAAAATGTTATATATTGAAATTTATAGAATTAACCCTAACATGGAGAGAAAGGTAAGCAATATAACATACCCAGTAATTGTTGGGGAAGGTTAAGTGAATTATAATTCATCTACTCTTTGAACTGTTATACTTCTGTTAAAATGATCATTGTGATCATTATGTAGCAATATGGAAAATGTTCACAATGCAAATGAAAAAAAAAATCAAAAGAAAAACCAGAACGCAAAACGGTATCTGGTTTACAATTCCAACCATGTTGAAAGATACACATAGGTCCCAGACTAGAAGGAAGCTCAGGGAAATGAAAATAGTTGGCGTGCTAGGGTCATGGAATTATGGGTCATTTATTTTTATTATTATTTACTTTTGTTCTATCTTTTCAATAAATAAAAAAGGAAATGAAAACACAAGCAAGCAAGCACAAAAATGAATTATTTCATACAGCACTGTTTCTTGTTGGAAGCCGCCCCCCTCTCTTTCTTTACCTCAACACCAACTCTTTGCATTGATGAGGACCAAGTCATGTTCTCCAGCCATGAACCATGGTCAGCAGAAAGAAATACTGCAGGGAAAGTCACTATCTGCACTTACGTAAGGAAATTAATTCTATGATGGTTGGTGGAAGAAAGGATATATGAAGACTGTGTGGGCAGATTCAGCGATGGTGGTGGGAATGAAAGAGGAGACCAACTGGCAGAATGTGCTGTGGCAAATCAAGCTGCCAACTATGAACATAAAATACCAGAAAAAAATTCAAATGCACTGGACTTGGAGCTAGAAAAACAGCGGAAGCATTAGAAAACAAATCAACTACAGACGGTCAGTATGTGGCTCATATGCGCAGGTATCCTCATTACCAGGAAGAACATCCTTAAAGCCAGATTTTACAGACCACATTCCAAATGGAGTTCCCTCAAGGAAAAGAATCAACAAACTATTCCTCCTCCATCTCTCATAGATGCTTTAGAGAGAGCTCCTGTTCCAGTGAGTATGGGTAAATGCATGATGAATAGGAAGACATTGGGTTTGGTTCCTCCAGAATCACATTTATCGTTGAACTTGGACACCCAAAGTAGACAACTAGACGTGCATATGAGTAAAAAGAAATGCTTTTCCCTTCCTTCCTCCCTCCCTCCCTCCTTCTTTCTGTCTCTCACTCTCCTTCCTTCCTTTCTCTCTTTCTTTTCCTGAGCAGTTCACATCCCTATCCTTGAGCCCACATCTCTGGAATTTTTGACAATTTCAAAACACTAGAATTTCATGGCCTAGTGAGCAGTCTTCCATTTTTCTCTTTGTTCTTCCTCCGGAGCTCTTTCGAGTGCATGCACCTTTCAAATCCAGTGACTTCTGCTTTTTCCCCACCTGTCATGCCTTAACTGCTTCCATTGGAGTGTTCATAAATTTGTCATGATATTTGTACCAGGTTGTTCCTGGTATTTCAAGTCCTTTCACGACATCTCTGTTACAAGTGTGCTTTTCATTTGGTTTTCTTTCTGAGGATATTGCTACACGTGGTAGCCTGATTGAGGAGGGACACAAAAGCAGTATCTGTGTTTGAAGGACTGGCACCTGGACAAGAGACTTTGATATTTCCTGCTTGGCTAGAAGGAACACAAATCCAAGAAAGAGGTGGATTTATACTCTGTAAATGGAAACACTTTCTAGTATAGCAAGTCAGAGACAGATGGGCTAGCTTTAGGGCTAACATCTAGGTGTGCAATTTGTGCATTGGAGAAGGGACCCTGGCTAAGGAAATGTGTGGGAGCTGAAATCTAGCCCATGCTTTCCTCACGAAGTCCTGGGCTTTGGATGTGGGTCATGTCAGCCTGAAGGAAGGGGTGCCTGGAGACAGCACCTTTTAGTCTGCCACATAAAGGCATCGCACGTGCTAGGGATAGCTCTAGCTCTCCCAGGAGGGGAGAACCTTCTCCACAGATTGTTTGCAGCAGAACAAGGGAGAGAAGGGCTCAGCATATCCACTAAGGAAGACTTTGCTCATCATCCCTGCACTTTGTGGATGTGCTTTGATTCTCTTGCACAGGGAAACAATCCCTTCTTGTCTGTGATCATCTTGCATCTTCTCATGTCACCATAGGCTGACAACATCCACTTTAAGACTCCTAATTTCCTGGAGACTGACAGGTGTCACCATGTACAGTGCTGGGTCAAGTTCTCAAGACAGGGCATGTGTCTTCTCCCTTCTTTTCGGTGGAAATTGGCATCCTCTGTCCTGCCTACCACCTAGTGTTTTGTGAGGAACCCAAGAGATAATGCAAACTGAAAGCGCTTTGGAAACTGTAGTGTCATCGTCAGTATCAGTAAAGGAGATCCCATTACGCTAGGTAGTCTAGAAGCTCAGAACTCCAATCATATTGGTGTCTTCATTCGAGATTAGTGCTTCTCATTTCACCGTCAAGAATTCCCTTGACCACTGCAGTTCACAGCTGAGCCTCTATTAATCAACATTTGGTAGTTACCCTTTCATGTGTACGTCTTGTTTACCGGAAATATACTGGAAAGTAGGTCAGGGGCCATGCCATGTACTCTCTTGAAATTCCCCATAAGACATTGCACAGTGCCTGCTTTTGGGATTGAACTGAATTGATCCTTCCTCCCTCCCTCCCTCCTACCCTTCCTTTCCTTCAACAAGTATTTATTTATTATTGTTTTAATGAACAAACAGAAGAAAGTCCCTGCCTTCACAGAGCTTTCTATTTAAATTTTTTTTTTGTATGCTGTATGGTGTAAAAAAAAATGTGTTATTTTTCCGTGAGAGTATGCCATTATTACAGCACCATTTCTTGAATTTTTGTTTGTTTTTTGTTTTGTTTTGGGGAAAGTGCATGGACTGGGAATCGAACCTGGGTCTCTCACATGGCAGGTGAGAGTTCTGCCACTAAATTACCTTTGTACCAACTCGTGGAGCTTACCATTTTTGTCTACATCTGCCGTACTAGCTGGGTGTGGACTCCACCAAATTACTCCCCTCTCTGGTACTATGTGTGTCCTCTGGTATACACTGAAGGTTTCACATATATTCCCATCTTTCCTTCCTACTATTTTTTTTTCATCCATTCTCTTGACCTCTTTTGGCCCTCTTCTATTTTTCCATAACTCAAAATATTGAAAATAATAAGGATGCCCTTTTTTAAAAAAAAAAAGCTCATCTTTGGGTATTTCTGGTTCCATGTTTGCCCAGCTCATTCATTTATTTTCCCTTTCCCTATTACGGGTTTATTTAGCCCAAATATGGTGTCTGACTCTATCTATCTTCAGTGTCCAGCTCACAGTGAACTTTTATTCAGTTTTTCAAGAATTTCATTAGATTTTCTTTCATTATAGTATCGGCCTCCTTTGTTTATTTCCTTTAGTTTTCTGTCCTGAGAATGATTTTGCAGAGTTATAGCCTTGGATTCTCAAACTGCAGGAGATTGCCTATTTAACCATGATAAATCCTCACGGGAAAACTGTATACTTTTTCGCCTACAATTTTATTTGTTTCAGTCATGACTGCTTATAGTAAATATCCCCTGAATGTTAATTTCATTTCCAAACAATTTGGTATCTGATTTGATAAAGCTTGAGTGTTTATTTTGGGGAGATCATTTTTCTTTTATAATGAGGTTCACGCACTAGTTTTGTTGTGCATTTTTTACATCTTCTCTTTGCTTCGCTACCAGCAGGGTTGTGGTTAGCTTGAAGCAACTACTTTGTTGTTCTTAATATTTGCTCTTTACCAGCAAAAAAAGTAAAGCTTTTTTAAAAATGTGATTTATTAAAAAAAAACACGAAAAAAGATGATAAATTTACTCCTGTGTGATTTTTATAATATTTGTAGTAGTGATTGAACTCTCATAATTATTTAAGTCTCACCTTTCAAGATTCTAAGTTAAATTGGTATTAACATATTTTCTATGTAAGGCAGCTAAATGTGTTCTTTTAGAAATGCATGCTAATTCAGGTTTAATCACTAAATAGGGATGGTCCATAATTTCACCCATGTCAAGTTTGAATTTACATGAAAGCCCTAATAATGGCCTGTCTTTGGCTGTTGGTTACAAGATGTTGTGAGCATTGTAATTAGTGATAAGGGAACCACTGACCAACTTAGGGAACCACAGACAAATTGCCTGGCATGAAAGAGAATACTTTATTTCAGAAAGTCAATTCTCCCATGAGCCAGGAATGGTAAGAGTAATTTTAAACTGTTTCAGTCAGATTCCAAATAGCAGCTGGATGGGGTCTTAAGATTTGGGCCATGTCAGTTGGCAGAGCCTGGGAGTAGAAGTCAGTCCAACAACTTGACCAATTTCTATTTAGTAAATGACTGGGGATTGCTTATAATTATTTTTTAATCAGTTGTTTCAGTTGAATACGTCATCCCTTCTCCAGTGCTCCAACCCCACTGGTTTTTGTGTGTTGACATGGCCATTTCTTTATAGTGCCATTTCACTCAGTTGGTCATTAAACAAATATTTATTGTGTGTCTACTATTTTCCAGATAATATGTTAGGTACTGGTGATATGTTTGTGAACAAAACAGACATGGTCCCTGCTCTCATGAAATGTATGGTCTGGTCTCCTTAAGTCATTTCATTTCTCTCAGCCTCAATGTCATCATCTCAAAATGGGCATAAAGGATTATCGTTGAGAATAAAATGAGACTGTATGTATAAAGCACTAACATGATGTTTGGCACATAAGACGCAATAGAACCTCAACAAATGGTAGTTCTTATAATCATTGTAAGTGCTGGAGAGCTACAGTCTTGGTAAATGGATTAGTCATTGAAGAGCTTTTGGGTAAAGGTTCACCTCATGGATGGAATATCTCTAGTCCGTTCACTGGGTGAGAAGATTTGAAGGTTACAGGTTACAATGGTTGAACTTTCCCCAGATAGGCATTTTAGAATTCATTTCATATACATTTGAATGAGAGAGCAAAAAAATATGAAGTGTGGCATTTCTTGAGCTAATCAGGGGACATTTAAAGATGGGTGTTTCTTCTAGCATTTGGGAAGTTATCAAAAGGCCAGGCAGAATGAGCAATTCACTTCTCAGCTAGCTGCTAGGGATGAGGGAGGGTATAGGTGAGGTTGAGTGGTTCGGAAATCTGTTCATCTGTGTTAGATCACATTAAAACAACTCTAGCTGTTCATTTAGTCAGCTGAGTCCAGAATAAATGGTAAAGGTTTGTAAAGGGCAACACCCCCCCACACCCCCCATTGAGCCTTTTAGGTAGATCTTTTCGAAGAGGTACTATAATGCAAATGTAAATGTAATTAAAAAAAAGTCTTGTCACAGTTTTTAAAATGGAAGTTCCAATTCTATATCCAATAAAATTATTTTTATTTGTTAGAATAGTATCATAGATTGGAAGAGGCCACAAAGTCATAATATTTTCCTTCTAGATTCATGGGCCCAGCAACAAGTTACACGTATATAATGGTTTATGCTCTTTAAAATCCTTCCACACTTATTATTCTGCCTTGCAGACAGGAATTATTATTCTAGTCTCATAGAGGAAGACATTGAGGTGCAGAGACTTATCCAAGAACCATAGTTTGTTAGAAGCAGAAGCCGGGACCTAATAGCACAGCTTTTTGTATTCCACAGCCCTTGGCCACAGCAGTGACTTTTTGTTTGTTCGTCCACTTTGGCATGGATAAGTTGGTACCAAAATCCTTTAAGACAGATGAGAAATAATTAAGTCTAAGTCTCCTCAAACAAAATGCTCGTCTATAAAGAGATGGATGATTGTAGGATCATGAAGATGGCAAGTCCTTAAAAAACATCTCAGCAAGAATAGTGTTGTGACTAGCAATGGGGTAAAGCTGTAAGAATTGCAGATTCCAAAATGCTGTTAAACTGGTCTCCAGGTCCTCTTTCCAAGTGGGGCGTACTGTTATATGTTTTGTGGGTATTTGTGATTTTGATGTCCATCAGTCCCTAAGTGGCTGTTGAACTCCTACTTCATGCCTCCCATGTGCCAGGCCAGGGCTCACAATGCCTTTCCCCCCAGGATCGCAATTCACTTACACTCACAATGCAGCATTTCAGAAGAGTTCATGTTTCTGGGCAACAGTGGGTCCAGCTCTCGATTATTTAGAGTCTAATTATCCTTATTGGGGAGCGTTTTTGTCTCGTTTTACTTCCTGCTGTCTGCACGCCTACCTTTTTTACCTTTGTAAACTGCAGATTCAAAGCTTGTATAGGATCGGGGTGGGTAGTGTGTGGGTGTGGGTGCAGGGATGGGTGGAATCAGCTTTACTTGTTGTCTTACAGCTCTCTCAAGTGGAACAGTTAAATGAAGAAGGAGCTGACACTCTTGGTTGTGGTGTGTTGGGAGATTGTGGATTTCAGTGAACCATACTCATGCTGTCTCCCGGGATCACAAATTATCAGCAGGTGGCCACAAATGAAAGACTAAATAAATCTCGAGTTGAAGTTACCTAGTGTCTCTAGGATTGCAGGAAAGAGCATAGACAGGGGGCAGAGCCTGGGTTGATCAGCTATGTGTTCAGAACCCCTCTCCCACTTTAATCAGATCCCTGACACTTAAGAGCCTGAATTGGCTGTGGCATCTGTTTATCCATTTTATAGAATGGCTTAGGATAACTACAGGGCCATAATTTGAATCCCATACTAGTATGTGACCCCAAGCTCATTACTTGATGACAGAATAGGAAAAGATTTTGACACCAATAGATTCATTAGACAGGTGGATGGATTTATACCAAGGAGGTCACCCTTGAAAACCAGATATGTTTCTTTGTGTGGATAACAATGTGTATGGGCAAGAATGAAGCTTTAGATTTAATCTGCAGGGGCTCCAAGAATATTCTGATATACTACTGCTTGCCCCAAATCCTGATTGAGAAGGTAAGTGTGCTGGTTTGAAAGGATTTATGTACCCTAGAAAAGCCATGCCTTAACCCTAATCCAGTCTTGTGGGAACGACTATTTCTTTTAATCCTTATGCAGCACTGTATGTTGGAAACTTGGTTAGATTTTCTCCATGGAGATATGACTCTCCCAGTTGTGGGTATTAACTTTTGAATGAGGGAAATGTGACTCCACCCATTCCATGTGGGTCTTGATTAGCTTTTGGAGAAGGCTTCAGAATGACAAGATTCCAAGAGAGCAGATCCACGACAGGGTGAAGAGAAGGACGAAAGCCAGAGCCCATGCAACCAGAGACCTGTGAGATGAAGAAGGAATATGCCCCTAGGAGAGCTTCATGAAACAAGAAGCCTAGAGAGAAAGCAAGGAGACACTGCCATGTTTGCCATGTACCTTTCCAGTTGAGAGAGAAACTCTGAACTTCATCAGCCTTCTTGAACCAAGATATCTTTCCCTGATGCCTTAGTTTGGACATTTTTATAGACTTGCTCTAATTGGGACATTTTCTTGGCCTTAGAACTGTAAACTAGCAGCTTATTAAATTCCCTTTTTAAAAAAGCCATTCCGTTTCTGTTATATTGCATTCTGGCAGCTAGCAAATTAGAACAGTAAGTAAGGTATTGCTGTTGACTTTCTGAAATGAATAGAAAGAGGGCTTGGAATAGGGACATACAAAGGTTTATAAAGGTAAACCCCAATACATGGAGTTTATTATTATTATATTAAAAATGCAATAACGTTATATGTTCATATAATACAATATATTATACATAATATTAAAACCCCTCATTTGTTACTCCTATGCCTTGGCTGCTGACACCACTGAAGTTTTGGGGGGTTGCTAGTGTGGGAAATAAGTCCAATGTCTGAAAATTTCAGGAGTGCATCTTTTCAGTAATGCAGGGGAGAAAAGTCAGTGCTTCACAACTTTCAAGAAGAAAATTAAATGGAATATAATTTCTTCCTAACTGGAAAAATTAAATACTAAGGAATAAAATTTGGGGAGGTAGTATTGGGCTATGAAAAGCCACAAACCACTATAATATCAAGATTTTTTTCACCGTCCCCAAGAACCAGTTTTCTCCCTCTCATGGGTGATAGGACCCCTATAGAGAATGTGTGATGTAGATCTGTGAAACCAGGCAATTGAACACATGATTTGGAAATTGTCTCTGGTGGTGGATGTTGTTTCCAAAATGTACATTAGTAACCTCCAGCAGGAGGGAAATAATAATGTCTAAGTTCTTACCATGTGTTTGATACCCCCCCCATGCATTATTTCAGTTAATCCTCACCACGAGCTTGAAGTTGAGAGGTTAAAGGACTTTCCCAAACTCACACAGTGGTGAGGCAGGGCTTAAACCCAGGTCAATGCTAGAGCATCTCCTTCTTTCTTTTTTTTTTTTTCATGGGCAGGCATTGGGAAGCATAGAGCATCTCTTTCTAAATCTTACTTTTCCTAAAGTAGGCATTGTAAGTTGAGTCTATGTAGGAAGGACATAAATGTAGGTGTTTATTTCTAAAATTGATTATGGAACCTCTAGATTGTATTTTGGCTCTCATTGGGTAGAAGAGCCCCCCTCCCCTCCCCCTCCCCCCCTCCCCTCCCCCCTCCCCCTCCCCTCCCTCCCCCTCCCCCTCCCCTCCCCTCCCTCCCCCTCCCCCTCCCCCTCCCCTCCCTCCCCTCCCCCTCCCCCTCCCCCTCCCCTCCCCTCCCCCTCCCCTCCCCTCCCCCTCCCCTCCCCCCTGTGATTTGGAGTGTGTTCCTTAGTATCATATGGAAATAACTTTAGCTTCTTGATAACATTTACAAACTGAATGTGCTAAGATGCTAGGAACTCAGTGACTTGCACACAGTGGATAAGTTTAGTAATATTATGTTATTAACACAGACTTTAGAGATCTGATACTAATCCCTACATAGATTCATGGCTGTAAATTAGACCAAAAATAGACCTTCCAGGTTGTAGAGCTTGAAGAAGACAAGAAATGGCAGAGAATGTTGGGCAAGTAAGAAAAACAATGGTCATTTGCACACAATTCTTAAAGAAAGGGGAGAAAATACAATGGTTTTCAACATGTGGTGCCTGAAAAGAAGCTATACGCATAAAACCAAGTCTGGATGCCTTACCTAGCTCTGGGGAGAGAATACCTCAGGTTGTAGCCCATTCTAGTGTGTATGGTGTGTAAGTGCATGTGTGTGTGTGTGTTTGCACGTGTGTGTAGAGGTAGAGGAGTAGCCATTCCTTATCTGGACTTCAGCCTTTATATTTTACGTAAATTGTGTGGAGATATGCATGTGCCAACTTCCCACCTGTGCTCTAACAGATGTTTTCTCTTTAACATTCCCCCCACCCCAACAATTGTTTCTTTCTCCTCAATTGGCACTGGTGCAATAAGCCAAATTAGGAATGCTTGGTCCCAGAGTAGTTAGTAAATGGTTGATAGGGTCTCCCCTCATTTTAGCAGTGAAGAAATTGTGGTCCATAGAAGTCACATGAACTGGAGCTCCGATTGCTTGATTTGAACTAGTATATCTCCTTGTACTTCTGCCATTGCTGTCCCTAGCTTTCTGCTTCTTAGAAAAAGAGAGAATGTGTTGGCAGCAATATCTGGTGGCCAGGGACCAATTCTGGGCCAGAGGTAAACTTTAATAAGAATAAAAAATGGGAGACATTGGCTCATCAGAGCTTGACATTGTTTACCTAAGAATTTGCTGGTTAGAGAATGGACTAAAGAGAAAAAAAAGATCATCATTATTGCAAGATGCTTTAAAAAATATAAACTTGTTAGAGGACCTTATAAAATCACACACTGTACCTTCCCCCAAACACAAAATGCCACTGAATGGGATCTCGAAAGTCACCCTATCTTTTTTTTTAATTAATTTATTTTTATTGTCAAACCTTAACAAACATTCTTGACATACAAACATTCCATACATGGTGTACAATCAATGGGTCACAATATCATCACATATAGAGGACCTTATAAAATCACACACTGTACCTTCCCCCAAACACAAAATGCCACTGAATGGGATCTCGAAAGTCACCCTATCTTTTTTTTTAATTAATTTATTTTTATTGTCAAACCTTAACAAACATTCTTGACATACAAACATTCCATACATGGTGTACAATCAATGGGTCACAATATCATCACATAATTGTGTATTCATCACCATGATCATGTTTTGAACATTTGCATCACTCCAGCAAAAGAAATGAAAAAGGAAAAACTCATACATACCATACCCCTCACCCATCCCTCTCATTGATCACTGATATTTCAGTCTACTCAATTTATTTTAATCTTTGTTCTCTCTATTATTTGTTTATTTTTATCCATGTTTTTTACTCATCTGTCCATATCCTAGATAAAGGGAGCATCAGACACAAGGTTTTCACAATCACACAGCCACATTGTAAAAGCTATATAGTTATATAGTCCTCTTCAAGAAGCACGGCTACTGGAACACAGGTCTACAGTTTTGCAGGTACTTCCCTCCATCCACAACAATACACCATAAACTAAAAAGGGGAAATCTATATAATGCATAAGAATAACCTCCAGGATAACCTCTAGACTCTGTTTGAAATCTCTTAGCCACTGACACTTTATTTTGTCTCATTCCTCTCTTTCCCCCTTTTAGTCAAGAAGATTTTCTCAATCCCTTGGTGCTGAGTCCCAGTTCATTCTAGGATTTCTGTCCCACATTGCCAGGAAGGTCCATACCCCTGGGAGTCATGTCCCATGTGTGTGGGGGGTGGGCAGTGAGTTCAGTTGTTGAGTTGGCTTAGAGAGAGAAGCCATATCTGAGTAGCAAAAGAGGTTCTCTGAGGGTGACTCTTAGGTCTAATTTTAAGTAGGCTTAGCCTATCCTTTGTAGGGATAAGTTTCATAGGGACGAACCCCAAAATCAAGGGCTTGGCCTATTGATTTGGTTGTCCCCACTACTTGTGAGAATATTAGAAATTCTCCACATGGGAAGTTGAATATTTCCCCTTTTCTCCCCATTCCCCCCAAGGGGACTTTGCAAATACTTCTTTATTCACTGAGTCGATCTTGATGGAGGAAAGTGAAGGAGGCATTGTAGCGGTGGAGAAAGCCGTCTACTAAGAGGTGGTAGACCTGGGTTCTAGCTGTATTTTCCATGGACATGCTGTATGACCTTGGTCAAGTCAGTTCACGTCTCTGGATGACGATATCTTTTTCTATAAAATAAAAGGTTCAAACTAGGTGATTTCTAAAGCACCTTCTAAAAGTCTCTGCGTGTGAAGATGAATGGTTTCTAGTATTATAAATTCTAGATAGTCTAACACCGCTGTATTCTAGCTTTTGTGCATCACTCCAAAAGTTTTCTGATTTATGATAGGCAGTTTTGTAAGCAGAGTTCATTTGATAGATGATGACATATCCTTGGTTGACAGGAGGTAGGCAAAATAAATATGCATCATACCTTACTATTTATGTATTAGCTAGGGCAGATCTGCTGGCATTTTTGTAATGTCACTAAGTAAGTAATTTATAAAGTCATTGTGACCCACTGAAACATTTTCACCTTTTCCAGATATTTCACTTTATTGAATACTTGGGTTCTGCTAAGGGAGAATGCTGAAAAGTATTGTTTTTCCTTTTTTGTGAGTGCTAATATTTGCAGTACAGTAAGTTTCCCATAGGTAAGGATGATTGTCTGTTATTGTTAGCATAACCCCTATGATCTACTGTAGGCTGTGATTATAATGATTTTAACTTGAAAAGGCAGTTGTGTTTGGCTGGCAGCCTCCTACTTGATTTTTTCCATATACAGTTCTTTGTCTGGTTTCTTGGAAGCCATGCAGCGCAGTATGTGGGGCTGGAATACTTTCTGCCTCCTGCATCCGGGTTTTTGACTGTATCTTTGTATTGTCAGTGGGGGGACTGGGGAGCTAATATACTGTTGTTGCCTAAAGGATTAAAAGCACAAATTATTTTTGCAATCAAGAATCACCAGAAGGTATTTCTTACTAATTATAATGGCGAGAAAAGCAGACTCTAAAAGGAGATTTTTATCTTTGTTTGCTTTTTCTTTCATTGGCTTTTGCTGAGCTTTATCTGTCTTTAATAAAGAAGGAAAAAGAAGACCTCTCCAAACCAAACTGTTTGAATTTTATCTAGTTACCCAAACTTCCCCCCACCTCATGCACACTCTTTTTTTTTTTTTTTTTACGCCCAATGAGAGCTCAAGGACAAGGAAATTTCTCTTTTAAGATATGCTCTACAGGAAACTGGGCACGTTTGAGTTTGAATGAAGTCAGCTACATGCATCTGTATAGATTAGAGGATTCTATCAGCATGCAGCTTTCTAATCCTCATTGGCCCTTCTATCAGTTTTGCTTGTGACTGACCTTTGCTGTCGATGGAATGTTTGTGTTTAAGGGAGAGTGCTGTATCCAGCATTGGAAAGCTCCGTACACCAACTCCTTTAGATCTCCTACCAGAATGCTTTTCACTGTCAGTGACAGGCTTTCAGTAAGGATACTCTTGGAGATTGCAGAGACTATTCTTGACAGTCCCTGTGAGTGATTACAAGTGGTATATACTGGGCCTAATACCCACGTCTTGGCAGTGAAGAGACCTGTCAGTTGCAGTCCCCGAGTTCATTGCACACATCTCTGAAAGTGGCCCAGTGACAATGAGATGAACATATGCTGAGCACCACTGAGGCCAAATGCCAGGAAAACAGAAGGCACCACCCAGTGGATGAGAGCCAGCAACACTAAAGAAGGACACTACTCTTTGAACAGAGAGAATCTGGCATTTTCAATGAAAAACGGTTTTTTGCATATTTCCCTCTGAGTAGGTGTTGGGCATATGCTGATGCCAAATAGTGCCCTAGTACAGGTACCCCACCATCTAAGCTAAACTGAAAGGGGACATCTCAGGGCATTGAGGGCAGTTCTGAGGGAAACAGGTAGGTGCTTCAGTTTTTGATGATCGGACATGTGCCATGTTCCTTCCAAAGGTACAATCAGAACAGGCGATCTTTTTTATCCTATCTTAAACACATGGTACTGACTAAGGAAGGCATCTTCAGTGTGTTTGTGCTTTAGTGTGCTGCCTTCTTAGTCTACTCTGAAAAAGGACAGTGCTGGCAGGATTCTGCTTGCATATTCGTTAGAATCTCAGAACTGGAAGAGCTCTTAAAAGTCATCTTCTCCACCCACCCACCCCCATCTGATACACCAGCTGCTTCTACAACCAACTTGTCATCCCTGCCTATGCATCATGCTTCCAGAGACAGCAGCCTCTGAGACCATTCAGTATATTGAAATCTTCGTCCCCATTGCTCCCACCCATTGGTGCTAGTTTGGTGTCTTGGAGCCACATAAAATGAGTTCTTCAATATGCCAACACTTCTGAGCTTTGTATGACATCCCACTCCTACCCTTCCTAGTTTCTCGTTTGGGTTCCTTCAAGCCCCCGCAAATGCAGGAGAGATGAAGCAAAGAATGGAATGGATGCCTCTGAGATAACTGCAGGAGAGCATTCCTTTGCATCCCAGTCACAGCTAGGTCGGGTAACCGGAATAAGAGAAGACTGGTGGATTTGCATACCATTCCTTTGCTAATGTGTTTTTTGTTTTTTCCTCTCCATTTCAGTCTCTCTTATAGAAATAGGTTCCAGTTTATTCCATATTCTTCTTAATGATATTCAGATATGGTCTCACTAGTGCAGTTCTCCTTTCTCTTTAAATTCTACTTCTTCTTCTTTTTTTTTTTTAACACATGCAAGCACCAATAACCGAACCCGGGTCTCCGGCATGGCAGGTGAGACTCAGCCTGCTGAGCCACCGTGGCCCGCACTAAACTCTACTTCTATTTAACATGCCAGCCAAATCTGTTAGACCTCTTGGTTGCCTCACCGTATTGGGAATTCCTGGTAAGTTTGTGGTTGACAAAATTCGAAACCTTTAGTTTGTGCTTCCTTTGAGTCAGTAGTTGTCAACTGGAGATAATTTTGCTCTCCTTTGGGGATGTCCGTCAATGTCTGGGGATTTTTCGATTATGACTGGGGAGCAGTGCTACTGGCATCTAGTGGGTAGGGGCCAGGGATTCTGCTAAACATCCTGTAGTGCACACAATAGGCCCCCCAGAACAAAGAATTATCTGGCCCAAGGTGTCAGTACTGCAGACATTGGGAAACTCCACCCTAAGCCTCATGTGTCCATATTCCTTTCAAAGTGCTTCCCTGTACTTGTGAAGGTAGTTTTATTGACCCAAGTACAGCACCTTACATTTTTTATTATTTAATTTCATCTGGTTAAAAATCATCACTGTGGTATGTTGAGATATTTTTGCACTGGCTAGATTGATGTATGCCATCAGCCAACACATCTTCATTCAGTACCTCCAATTTCACACATGAGCTTCTGTTGCTTCTGATGGATGCTGATTACCAAGTTCACCCCCACCACCACCAAATTGTTTCCTGGACTAAAATGGGCTGATGATCATCATGAAGGGCTATATTTAGTTTCCTTTTTCTCCTCCTCTTTCTCCTCTTCTTCTTTTTCTTCCTCTCCTTTCCCTCTTCTTTTTCCTCTTCCTTTCCTTTTGCTTCCTCTTCTTCTTCCTCCTCTCCTCCTCTCCTTTTTGCATACCTTCAGACTTCCCTAATAGAGAGCTCTGTGATCTATAGTGGCATTTGTATCCAACCACCCCTCCCATCAGATGAGCAAAAGAGAGTTTAGCTAAGCACCGCTGCTCTGCAAATGGAGTCTCCAGATGTCACTTCAGCAGAAGGAAAAATATTGACCCCTATAGAGCCTGGGGGAAGAAAAACCAAGGATGACTAGATGGCTGCTCAGCAAAATCCATTCACTCCAAGTGCTATTCCAGTGCTATTAGTTCCACATGCCTAGATAGAGATGGAGAATCACTGCTAATGCCTGCCAGATCCTGCTGTCTCTAATGTGATATGTCTTAAGGAAAACTTTCTCGCTTCTATTCTGACTTCTTTGTCAGGCCAAGCAATGCCCCAATTGCTAGTTCAGTGACCATGCTGTCTCCACTGTTGGTCAAGATCATCACACTCTCATTTCAGCTTTCAGTTATACTTGTATCCCACATGAGATGAACTTGGTAAAAGGATTCTGACCTTGCAGTTCTTATGTCTTATTTCTTAGGCATTTGCTAGAGAATGGGGTCTTCTGTTGGAGGGAAATTGCCAGATAGCTGAAATATTTTGCTTCCAAGGGCTAAATGTGCAATGTTTGATTCCAAGGGCTAGAGCAAAGGTCAGCAAACTACAGCCTGCTGGCCAAATCCATACCATCTCCTGTCTTTCTAAGACATACAAGCAAAGAATATTTTTACATTTTAAAATGATTGGAAAAAAAATCAAAAGAATAGTTTATGGCACGTGAAAATTATATGCAATTCAAATTTCAGTATCCATAAATAAATATTTACTCATTTCTGTGTTGTCTGGCTGCTTTCTCTGTTAGGTGGTTGCAACAGAGATTATATAGTTTGCAAAGCCTAAGATATTTACTCTTTGACCTTTTCCAGAAAATGTTTGCCAACCCTTGATCTAAAGCATAATTTTCATAAAGAACCCTTCATTTTGCGACTTTTGATTTGTTGGGGGCTGGGGTAATAAAACTTCTTGTGTATAATGTGTTTAATGGGAATGTTTTGCTATCTGAGTATGGACTGAAAGAGAAGAAATGTGGAGGGTTTTGAGACTACTAAATAAGTCAACTTTTTCTATATATAAAATCACAGTTTTGGTGCTAGAAGAGATATTTCAAGAGGCTCACTGAAGTTGCCAGGGTGGGGGTTTCTGGATTCTTTATTTGCAGACCTAACAGCATCTAACCTGGTGTCATATAGGTGCCTTCAACCTCTATTTCTTTGCAATTAACCTAATTTTAAATTATGCTGTTCTCTTTTGGCTTATGGCCAGTTGTCTCTCTCATATGCATAGAGATGTCAGAAAGCAAAATTAAAATTTTCAGCTATTTATAATATATATATATATATATATACACATGCCCATATCTATAACATCACACAATTACATGTAATCACATATATAATTTTTATGTAATTATAGCTCTAATTGTATATATTTCTATGTAACTTATATTTTCCCCCAGAAACTTAGCTGTAAACTCTAAAAGGACTGTATCACAGCAAATAAAATAAATAACATTTTACTTTTAGAAGTTCATTAAGGATGCTAAGACTATTTAGTGGTTCAATTAATCTGTTAGAGTTTTTTCTCATTTGTTTTTCCAGCATCAAGTTCAGTGCCCAGTACATGGTAGATGCCTGTTAAGTGTTTACTGAATTTAACTAAATTGACTCTGAGAGAATATCCTTGAGATTTCATCATTCATATAATTTTTATCCTTGGGGCTAGATTAATCAGTGATTAAGGATCATCCTCTAAATATCCCTGCAATTTCACAAATATTGTGAAGGGCATATTTATGCTAGATAGGCATAAGGTAAGTAAGAGTTGATTCCACTTATGAAATCCGTGTGGTGTTAAGAGGGGGCCAGAGAAACAAATAGTGGTCTGCAGGGAAATCAGTGGCCCTGGCTGAGAACTTCGTGTGGAATTGGAGTTGAAAGTGGAGGCAGTAGTGGTGCTATGAAGAATGAGAGACAAAGAAGAGGAAGAGAGTAATTAGAGAAGACAGGCTTTAATAAAATTTAGATTTGGAGGTGGGTTCAAAAATTGCATATCCAGTATTATAAAAAATATTATCATTTGCTCCTGCAGATCCAGACCCAGGTAACAGGAGAATCATGGAATGTCCAGCTGGGAGAAACCTTAGAGATGCTCTTTTTTAGCCTTCTAGAGCAGAGTTTCTTAACCTGGGTTAGTCCATGGATTCCTTGAAAAAGTTATGTCTGTGCATTTTTCTGGAGTGTGGTCTAGAGCTTTCATTATTTTCTAGGAGGAGTTCAGGACTCCTCCAAAGGTTAAAAACCACCTCTCCAAAAGTTTTGTGGGCTCTACGGGGGCTCTGATAAACAGCCATCAAACTATTTTGTTTAAACCTTTAAGTAATAGTGAATGTACAACTTCATGAGGCTGGGCAGCTGGAGTTGTTAGGGAGCTATTCCTCATATTGAGTGGAAATTTAACTCCCTGAAACTTTCCCCGAATCCCTTTATTAGTTTGGTTTCTGCCTTCTAAAGTAACTGAAAATAAGTTCCACCCCTCTTCCACATCATAATTCTTTGTATATAAGAACACCATTTTCAGGCCTTCCTCAAGACAAAAGAGTCTTTCCAAACTTTTCTCATATCCATGGCTTCCAGATTCTTCTTCACGTTGGTTGTTTTGGTCTCATTTGTTATTTTGTGCTGTAAAGCCATGGCAACTAGAACCAGTGAAAATAGGTCCACCTATCATCATGCTCCCATTCTCTAGATAAAATATTTCCATTAATACCTAATTGATTAGTTTTTTTGACCACATAACACTGCTGACTCATAATGAACTGACTTGATTTACCCACATCTCTACCAACCTGTATTTGTAGGTTTGGCTTGCAGATCACTTTACACCCATTGCATTGGATAAAAAATAAAAGTAACACATGGATACCCAAATCTGGGCTGTTATGCACTTCTGTGTAGATGAGTTCGTTTCCCTTTAAGGATTTTTTAAATATCCTCATTTTCCTTTTATTATTCTTGTGGCTTTGGAGAAGATTCAAGAAACTCTAACCTTTTCGGGATAATCACCAAAACCACTGTGAGTGGAAAAATCTTGGTATCAGTGTTCATACATCAGAATAAATCAGTGATTTATTTATTGGATCATCAGTGATTTTTTTTAATTTAAAATTTTTTTTTAAATACCAAAAAACACCAAACAAACGCAAACATTCCCATTTTGATCATTCCATTCTACATATATAATCAGTAATTCACAATATCATCACATAGTTGCATATTCATCATCATGATCATTACTTGAAACATTTACATCTATTTAGAAAAAGAAATAAAACGAAAACAGAGAAAATTTATATATACCATACCCCTTACCCCTCCCTTTCATTGATCACCAGCATTTCAAACTAAATAAATTTAGTTTAACATTTGTTCCCCCTATTATTTATTTTTATTCCATATGTTCTACTCATCTGTCGACAAGGTAGATAAAAGGAGCAAGTGATTTGTTTTTGAAAGCATTTTTAGCACTTTTATTTCAAAGGTCTGGAACTATACTGGTAAACGTTAGTACACGTAGTGTTCATGACTTTTAATTGATATAATTATGAAGAGCTTCTTTGCAGCAGAAAATGGTCACCTGTCATTTATAAAAGGAAGAATTTACTGTGCCAAGAAGGGGAGAAAGATACATCCTGTCTGTAGAAGTCAAAAACGGTGACTACCATTGGGGGCTGTTTGGACTGGAATTGAGGAAAGAAGCATGCTGTGCAACTGTGTATACAAATAACTATAAGTAAAAAGCAATAGCATGCCTGTATAAATGTGTGATGGCTCTGCTCCTTGGAGAACTAAAATGGTTTCTTAATGTCATTTTCTTATAAATGCACCGCTGTAAAATCAGTAGTTATAGATCCAGATACTTGTAATGGAGCTAGAGATTTCCCTTGGGTCCCAACTCCGTAATGAATTGCTGGTAAGCATTGGCAGGTTTAATCATCCCAGGCGTGACAGAAAACCTCATGCGGGAATAGAGCCACCAAAATCCAAATCCTGCAGAGTCTGCCCCTGTTGGCTGCACTGACCACCAATGTGTGTAGTCTGCAGTGCGTGTTGATACAGGGATCTCCCGCCTGCATCTGCAGAGCAATCGCTGCTAGCACAGGGCACGTGGAAGAAGAGAGTAGGCAAGCCTCGGATCACAGTTTTTCTCTATGTTCCCCTCTCGGGATTTTCTGGGAATAAAATTTTCTGGGAAAATATTTTCCTGGGCTTTGGCAAAACATTTAATTAGAGGTGGTAATGAGAAGTCATTATAGCAGCACGATGCATTTGTATTATGAGGTAGACTTACATATTTAAGGGTACTTGCTCACAAGCTGTTTGGTGATTAGGGACCAATCCACTGAACATGAAAATTAAATAAATAAAATGGCTGTATGAAAAGGAATATGCGAGGTTAGGACGCATGGAATTGCCACAGAACCAAAACTAAGCATATAAAGGCTGCCCAGAGAGGCCAAAAGGCTTGTCAGGGAGCATTTACGGGCCAGAGTGCAGTTTGTGGCTCCGTGTAGAATCTGCTCAAAGCCAAATGTGGCCAGTGAGAACCAGTAGGGTGAGGGGATGTGTTCAATTAAAGCTGGTTGATGTCATGACTGAATATCTGAAGGACTTTTTTTTTTTTCTCGCCTTCATAACGACAACCCTTCTGAATTCATTAGGTTAAATTTTTCCAAACTTTAATCGTTTGTTTGTAGCATCATGTCTTCATACTTGGCTTCAACCTGTCTGAGTTTGGCAGAGCTGCTATGACAAATACCACACAATGGTTGGCTTAAACAAATGTTCACTGTCTCAGGGTTTTGAAGGCTTAAAGTTCAAAATCAAGATGTTGACAAAACCCTGTTGATTCCCAAGTTGATAGCGTTCTGGTGCTGGCTAGCTGCAGTCTTGGGGTTCCTTGGCTTGTGTCTCTGTCTCCTTCACATGGTGCCCTCCTGTTGCATTTTTTCTGACTGTGTCTGAATTTCCTCTCTTTATAAGGCCTCCAGTAATATGGATTAAGGCTCAGCCTTCTTCAGTTTGGCTATACCTAAATAGGATCTTCAAGATCTTATTAATAAGGTGAACTCACTGCTCATCCCCCTATGCGGGACATGACTCCCATGGGTGTAAATCTCTGTGCTGGTTTGAAAGGATGTATGTCCCCTAAAAGAGCCATGTTTTAAATCAAAATACCATTTTGTAAAGGCAGAATAATCCCTATTCAATAGATCATCTCCCTGGAAATGTAACACAAGCAAGAGTGGCTAGGCTGGATTAGGTGACAACATGTCTCCACCCATTTGGGTGGGTCTTGATAAGTTTCTGGAGTCCTATAAAAGAGGAAACATTTTGGAGAAAGAAAGAGATTCAAAGAGAACAGAGCAGAACAACATAGCCACAAGCAGCAGAGTCCACCCGCCAGCGACCTTTGGAGATGAAGAAGGAAAATGCCTCCCGGGGAGCTTCATGAAACCAGAAGCCAGGAGAGAAAGCTAGCAGATGATGCTGTGTTCACAACATACCTTTCTAGATGAGAGAGAAGCCCTGACTGTGTTTGCCATGTGCCTTCTCACTTGAGAGAGAAACCCTGAACTTCATAAGCCTTCATGAACCAAGGTATCTTTCCCTGGATGAATACCTTTGATTGGACATTTCTACAGACTTGTTTTAATTGGGACATTTTCTCAGCGTTAGAACGGTAAACTAGCAACTTATTAAATCCTCCTCTTTAGAAGCCATTCTGTTTCTGGTATGTTGCATTCTGGCAGCTAGCAAACTAGAATAATCTCCCTGGCAATATGGAACAGAACTCCCAGGGATGAGCTGGGACCCAGCATCATGAAATTGAGAAAGTGTTCTTGACTAAAAGGGAAGAGAGATAGGAGTCAAAATAAAGTTTCAGTGGCTGAGAGATTTCAAACAGTTGAGAGGTTATCCTGGAGGTTCTTCTTATGCATTATATAGATATCCTATTTAGTTAAAGGTGTATTGGAGTGGCTGAAGGGAAGTAACTGAAATTGTTGAGCTGTGTTCCAGTAGCCTTGATTCTTGAGATGATTGATAATGATATAACTTTTACAATGTGACCATGTAATTGTGAAAACCTTGTGTATGATGCCCCTTTTATCCAGGGTATGGACAAATGAGTAAAAAAAAAGGATAAAAATAAATAAATAATGGGGGGACAAAGGGTGAAATAAATTGGGTACATAGAAATACTAGTGGTCAGTGAGAGGGAGGGGTAAGGGGTATGTGATGTATGAGCTTTTTCTTTTTATTTCTTTTTCTGCAATGATGGAAATATTCTAAAAATGATCATGGTGATGATACACAACTATGTGACGATATTGTGAGCCGTTGATTGTACACCATATGGACTATATGTGTGTGAAGATTTCTCAATAAAAAATATTTTAAAAAATAAAATAATACAGGGTGAATAAGTGATAGGGGAGGACTTGGGTTTTTCTTTTCTCTTTTCTGGAATAATGAAAATGTTCTAAAATTGATCACGGGGATGTATGCACAACTAAGTGATAATAGTGTGAGCCAGTGATTGTATACTTCAGATGAATTGAAAATATATCTCAATAAAATTGCCTGAAAAGAAAATATCATATTCTTAAAATATTAACAAAATTTTTAACATATGTTCTTTAACTTTTTTTATTGTATAGTATAACATACATACAAAGCAACGAAATAAGAAACCAATAGTTTTCAAAGCACTCTTCAAAAAGTGGTTACAGGACAGATCCCAGAGTTTGTCATGGGCTACTGTACCATCATCTCAGATTTTTCCTTCTAGCTCCTCCAGAATATAGGAGGCTAGAGGGTTTAAATACTATTTTTATCATCACAATCGACTTTTTTTCCTTCTTTTTTTGTGAAAAACAACATATATACAAAAAAGGTATAAATTTCAAAGCACAGCACCCAAATTAGTTGTAGAACATATTTCAGACTTTGACATGGGCTACAACTTCACAATTTTAGGTTTTTACTTCTAGCAGCTCTAAAATACTGGAGACTAAAAGAGGTATCAATTTAATGGTTCAGCATTCATATTCCTTTGTTAAGACCTATCTTCTATGTATAATTCCACCATCACCTTTGATCTTTCCATACTTCTCACTGGGGTTGTTTTGGCTATGGCAATTCTAAATTTTTGATATTGGAAGGGTCTGCCACTAATATGGAGTAGGGAGATGGAACTATCTGATGTTCTGGAGAGGCTGGGCTAGGTTTGGGGAGTTATCTGGACCAGGGACCCATCTGGAGGTTATAGATTTTGGGAAAGTTACTCTAGTGCCTGGAACCCTTGTGGAGTCTTATATATTGCCCATGGTGTTCTTTAGGATTGGCTGGAATGGTCCTGGTTGGAGGTTGGCAGGTTATGATAGGTAGCAAGAGCAACCTCCAGAGGAGCCTCTCGACTCTATTTGAACTCTCTCTGCCACTCATACTTTATTAAGTACACTTCTTTCTCCCTTTTTTGTCAGGATGGAATTGTTGATCCCACAATGCCAGGTCTGGATTCATCCCTGGGAGTCATCTCCCACACTGCCAGGGAGACTTTCTGCCTTGGATGTCATGTCCCACGTAGTGGGGAGTGCAATGATTTCACTTGCAGAGTTGGGCTTAGAGAGACTGACACCACATCTGAGCATCAACAACAGAGGTCCTCCAGAAGTAACTCTTAGGCATGCCTATAGGTAGTGTAAGCTTTTCTGATACCTACATAAGCTTCACAAGAGTAAACCTCATGATCGAGGGCATGGCCTATTGATTTGGGTATCCTTTAAGTTTGACACAGTATCGGGATTCCCTGATGGTAAGGTTTAATAGTTCCATATTCTTTCTCTCCTCCCTCAGGGGGCTTTGCCAATACTTTTTGATTAAATGCTTAATATACTCTAGGATGTTTCCAGGCATTACAATAATTTTTACAGGATTAAAGGACCTCCTTCTTATTCTGTGCTTCCTTTGTTTCAGTTGTTCAAATGAGTTATACAGATTGGTTGAATTAGATTATGCACTACAGAAAATTTCAGTTCCAGATCAAATAAACCTTTCTTCCATCGGTTTCAAAGAGTATGTGTGGTTCTAAAATATAGACATTATCTTACTTATCCCTATGTTCTGAATTACTTTAACCTCAACCTGATCAGCTTTGTTCTTATCTCTAAATATCAGGTTATATATATAAAACAGCCTCTCAAAATCCAGAAATAATAATCACCACTCCGGACTTAATGGGTCTGCTCTAAAAGCTTACAATCTAGGCCCCTGTTTTCTTATTAGCATTTTCTAAAGGTGACCACACCATTGTTTTTGTTTGTTTGTTTGTTTCTGGCTTATTTTGTCTCACCAAATGTCCCACATGTTCATTCACATCGTAGCATACCTCACGACATTGTTCCTTTTGTAGTAGCACAGCCTTCATTCATAAGTATACACTGTCATTCACCAATCTACTTCTCCATCAGTGCATCCTTCAGCCACCTGCATTCATCAGGCATTGTGTAGAGGGCCCAAAGTCCACAGTCCATCAACATTCTCAATTTTAGGTAATTTCATTGTTCCCAAGAAACAGAAAACCAATAAACACCTTCACCAAATAGGAAATCTAAACCTCCTCTTAACTCTTGTCCCTCCCCCCATTATTTGCCACTGCTGTTGCTGTGGTAGTGCTGATAGTTTCCTTTTGAACATAGCTCATAGCATGCAATAGTAGTTTCCCCTCTGTACTCTGACTTAAACGCTATTTATACAAGAATCATACCTATGAAGTAATTCTTACAAGAACTTATTCATATTTCTAGTGTGAGTCAGTGGGACACGTAGGTCTATACAACCCCTTTCAATCTTGTTCATCTTCAATATGGTAATATTACTTCTAGACCCACTAGAGAACCACCTTTACTCCTATCTATTCCCTTACATTGGAGTTCAACCTTATTAGCTAACGGTTCATCCATCTCTAGCTTCTATGTATCTCTGTGTCCCCTATATTCTGTATTATAAGCCTCTGATTATACCTTTATGCTGGTCATAAAATTGGACTCATATAGTATCTATCCTTTTGTTTCTGGCTAACATTACTCAACGTTATATCCTCAAGGCTCATCCGTCTTGTCATGTGCTTCAGGATGCCATTTTGTCTTACTGATGCATAGTATTACATCATATGTATATACCACATTTTGTTGATCCACTCATCTGTTGATGGGCATTTGGTTTGTTTCCATCTTTTGGCGAATGTGAATAAGGCTGCTATGAGCATGGGTGTACAAAGGTCTGTTGTTGCTTTCAGCTCTTCTGGGTATATACCAAGTAGTGCTATTGCTGGGCCGTAGGGCAACTTGATATCTAGTTTCCTAAGGAACTGCCAAACAGTCTTCCATAGTGGCTGCACCGTTATACATTCTCACCAGGAATGCATAAGTGTCCCTGTTTCTCCACATCCTCTCCAACGTTTATAGTTTCCTGTTAGTTTAATAGCAGCCATTCTTGTAGGTGTGAGATGGTATCTCATTGTAGTCTTGATCTGTATTTCCCTTATAGCCAGTGAAAATGAGCATCTATCCATGTGCTTTTGAGCCATCTGTATTTGCTCTTCAGAAAAATGCCTATTTATATTTTTAGCCCATTTTATAATTGGATTGTTTGTTCTTTTGCTGTTGAGTTGTATAATTCCTTTGTGTATGCAGGAAATCAAACCTTTTTCCGACATGTGATTTCCAAATATTTTCTCCCATTGAGTGGGCTGCCTCTTCACCTTTTTGACAAAGTCTTTTGAGGTGCAGAAGCATTTAATTTTGAGGAATTCCCATTTGTCTATTTTGTTGTTGTTGTTGCTTGTGCTTTGGGTGTAAAGTTTAGCAAGTTACCTCCTACTACTAGGTCTTGAAGATGTTTCCCTACATTTTCTTTTGGAAGCTTTATGGTGCTAGTTCTTAGATTTAGGTGTTTGATCCACTTTGAGTTACTTTTTGTGTAGGGTGTAAGATAGCGTCCTCTTTCATTCCCTGGGCTATTGATATCCAGTTGTTCCATGCCCAATTATTGAAAAAACTATTTTGTCACAGTTCAGAGGATTTTAGGGCCTTGTTAAAATAATCAGTTTGACCATAGACTTGGTGGTCTATTTCTGCACTCTCGATTTGATTCCATTGGTTAATGCTTCTGTCTTTGTGCCAATACCATGCTGTTTTGACCACTGTGGTTTTATAATAGGTTTTAAAGTCAGGGAGTGTTAATCCTCCCACTTTGTTCTTCTTTTTTAGGATGCTTTTAGCTATTCTGGGTCTCTTTCCCTTCTGGATGAATTTGGTAGTTAGGTTTTCCAAATCTTGAAAGTACATTGTTGGAATTTTGATTGGTACTGTGTTGAATCTGTAGATCAACTTGGGGAGAATTGACATCTTAACTATATTTAGCCTTGTTATAACTTCTTGGTGAATTGACCCTTTAATTAGTATATGGTGTCCTTCTTTGTCAGTTATGATGTCTTTACATTTAAAGTCTGTTTTGTCCAATATTAGTATAGCTACTCCTGCTTTCTTGTGGTTACAACTTGCGTGGAAAATCTTTTTCCATCCTTTTACTTTCAATCTATTTGTTTCCTTGTGTCTAGGATATGTCTCTTGTAAGCACCATATAGCTGGATTGTATTTCTTAATCCATTCTGCCAATCGGTATCTTTTAATTGGTAAGTTTAGTCTGTTAACTAAGTTGTTACTAAAAAGGCATTTCTTGATTCCACCATCTTATCTTTTTATTTTATTTGTCAGATCTATATATTCTTTTTCCTCTTTCTCTCTGTGTTATTTAATTACCCTTAGTGGTACTCTTCAATTCTGTGCTTTCCTCCAGACCTCCCTCTCCTGTCATTTTTTTTCAGCCGACATAACTCCTTGTAGTATTTCTTGTAGGGCCAGTCTCTTGTTGACAAATTCTTTCAGAACTTTTTTGTCTGTGAAAACTTTAATCTCTCCCTCAATTTTGAAGGACAGTTTGGCTGGGTACAGAATTCTTGGGTGGAAGTCTTTCTCTTTCAGGATCTTGAGTATATCATACCACTGCCTTCTCACCTCCAGGGTGTGAGAGATGAGTAGTGTGAACTCAGTCTTATTTGATTTCCCTTTTATGTAGTAGATTGTTTTTCTTGTGCCGCTTTCAGGATTTTCTGCTTCTCTTCAACATTTAACAGACTGATTAGTATGTGCCTTGTGGAAGGCCTATTGAGATTTATTCTGTTTGTAGTTCTTTGGAATTCTTTGACTTGTATATTTACGTCCTTTATGAGTTTGGGAAGTTTTCTCCCTTATATCCTCAAGTACTCTTCCTAGCCCTTTACTCCTCTCGTCTTCTTCTGGGACACCAGTGATTCTTATATTTGTGCGCTTTGTTTTGTCTATAATGTCCCTGAGTTAGAATTCAATTTTTTCCATCTTTTTTCCCATTTGCTGTTTTGAGTCTTCAAAGTTAATTATCTTGTCCTCTATATCACTTATTCTTTCTTCTGTCTCTTCAAATCTGGTGTTGTATGCCTCTAAAATATTTTTTTTTTTTGGTCAATCGAGTCTTTAATCTCTTGTTTCCACTATTTTTCTATTTATTCTTTCAAATTTCTCTTTGTGCTCTTCTGCTGTCTTCTTGATCTCCTTTATGTCATTTGCTATCCCACTTATTAAGTAGAGTTATATGAACATCTTTGATTAGTTGTTCCAATGTCTGTGTCTCCTCTGGTGTTTTAGTTTTGTCATTAGGCAGGGCTATATCTGTCTGCATTGTGAAATGCTTAGTGATATGCTGTCTTTGTCACATGTAAATATATTGATTGATTTACTTTGGGAGTTGATTTCTTTCAGTTGTCTAAGGCTGTGTGTTTGTGGGATGGTTGTACAGCAGGGAGCAGGACACAGGGTGGAGCATTCAGTACAGTGATTTGTTTCAGAGCACGTATGGAGGCAGGTTGGGGATGTTACACTGGTGCTTGTGAACGTGGGTGCCCAGCGGCCAGGGAGGATGTAGCTGTGCAGGTGCACCGATCTGGGGTATATAACCTGGTGTGCGCTGATCTAAGGCACAGTGCCCTTTGTGTGCATGTGTAGAGTTGTGTCAGCGGGTCAGCATTATGCCTTTATGGATTGGGGGCAGATGTGACCTGGCTGCTCAGGCCAGCACTTTCTCAGAGCTGGGAAGTGAGGCTGAGAGCTGTGTGCATGCGCATGCGTGGTTCTAGGCCTGCTGTAAAGTGTGATTCCCAGGGCTGAATGATGTGATTGGGGGCCCATGGGCATGCTTGGGCCTGGGAGTGCTGTAAAGGGATGCACTGACCTCAGGGAGGGTGGGGTGAGGCTGCCTGACACAATGGGTGGGGGGGCACGGGTAGCCTAGATGTAGAGGTTAGTGCACACAACCTTTATGTGCTGGGAACACCCTGCAGGGAACTGGGAGTGGGCGAGGTAGTGCTCAGGAGTGTGCAAGAGAGGTGGGTTGGGCTGCACTTGGGGTGGGAGTGTGGGGCAGACAGATACACTGGGGGCTGGTGGGGTAGGGACACCTTGAGCTTGGGAAATGGGAGCAAGTGACGGGGTTCAGATGCATGGGGTGTGGGGTGGGTTGCTGTTCATGGGGCTGTGCTGGTGTGGGTAGCGCACCCAAGGAACACGGCCTGGCTTATTTCCTAGTCCTGTGCTTCAGTCCATGCACTCCTGCAGGCTCTGTACCTCTGCGCCAGGCTCCAGCTTTCTGCCTCTCAATGCCTCAGTGTCCGCAACCAGGTCAGCCGCCCTCCCAAATCACTGCCTCAGTTACCCTCCTGTCCCCTCTCCAACCTTTCCATTGTGCAGGGCTAATCTCAAGCCACTCCAGTTGGCCATCTTCAATATATTTTCTAATTGCATTAAAAGAAGAGATATGTATTCTTAACATATGCAGTGATATGGGGACACTCCATTGCCAGCAAGAAGGCTCTTTGCCCAGTTCATATAATGAACTTCACTGTCTGCAGTGTCTCCATGTCCTGAACTCCAGTATCAGTGTCACACCTGTGACAGAAAAGGGTCCCTCTGCTGCCCAGTTTGATATATCCAGAAGATGCAAATGGTCCTCCACAGAGGAGGTGCTGGGGAAGTATTTGTGGAATATGTAAAAGTCCCAGGATGCCACAACTAAGCTATGTTTAGGCTGGTTGTGGATAACTTTCTTGATTGGTGTCCTTTGGGGAAAAAACAAACTCCTGATAAGAAGGACTGTCTCGGTTTGGGGAAATGAGCATAATAAATCTAACATACTTCTTTGGAGCTCTCAGAGAGCTAAGTCACCAGTCTCTCCTATTGCTCTATATAAGACTACTAGCTAATTATCACTTAAATATAACTAAGAAAGTGAATTTCTCTCAAAGTATGAAATTTGGTGGGCGTATGAGACCATGTGATTTCGTTTCCCCATTTGTTAGGACTTTCTCACCATTTATAACTAGAATCTAAGAGCAACTGTTTTAATTGCTCTTTTAAAAATATCTTTACACTCCATAAGCCTACCACTTTTTACTGACCTATTGTGCTGGTAAAATTGCTTTGGGATTTTGATGCACCATCCCTATGAAGTTCATGAAAAGCAAATATGATATGCATTATATATGAAAGAGAGAAATAGAAAAGGTTCAACGTTAAGAGCAGGAAGTTGAAAACTTGGTTTAAGAATAGGTGCAAATATTTACGCATCTTTATGCCTGCATGTATATTATAGTATTGACTTCAATTCCCAGTTATAACCAGATAAGGACACAAGAGCTGTAAAAACAGTGAAGTGGAAAGACAGAAATGGGAAGGGAAGGAAAAAAGGAGAGTAAAATGAATATTTCATACGCACCCAAAATGCATCAGGCACTGTGCTAGGCATTTTCACATGCACAATTTCATTGACTCCTCACAGCATCCTTGCAAGGTAGAAGCTTAAAAATCCCAATAATATTAATAAAAACTGCATCGGGGCGGTGCGATGGTAGTTCAGTGGCAGAAATCTTGCCTGCCATGCTGGAGGCCTGGGTTCGATTCCCAGTGCCTGCCCATGCCCCCCCCCCCCCAAAAAAAGGCATCAGTTATTTTTTTAAGAGGGAAGGAGAGAGAGGAAGGGGGTGAAGTAGAGCAGGGGAAAGAGAAAGAGAGGGAGCAGGGAGGAGGAGGAAGATAGGAGGAGGAATGGGGAGGATGGAGGGGACGGCCGGGGAGGAGGGAGACACACATAGCCTGCTTCATTTCGCAATGGGTGAAGGTGATTTTGGGGACCTGCATTATATCTCATTATTTTAAGTACTCGCTGCCACACCCAGCTAAATCCAATTGTTAAACTCATTGGGCGTTTGCAGAATTGTGGTAGTTAGGTTCAGGTGTCAACTTGTCCAGGTCATGGTGCCTAGTTGTGTTGCTGTGGACTTGAATCATTAGCACGTGAAACTCATCTATGGCTGATCATATCTGCGGCTCAGCTAAGGGGAGTGCCTTCCACAATGAGTGAGGCCTAATTAAAAGAGAGAGAGATCAGAAGAAAACTCAGTATAGCCTAGCCCATGCAGCTCAGCACACCTCACCTCAGCACCGGCAGCTCAGCTCAGGCCTTTGAAGATGCAGGAGAGAAGGCCAGCAGAGATTGCCCTGTGCCTACCCGTGTAAGAGAGAACCTCAGGTGAAAGTTAGCTGCCTTTCCTTTGATGAAGAACTATAGTTTTTAATTAAATAAAAACCTTTTTATTAAAAGCCAGTCCATCTCTGGTGTGTTGCATTCGGGCGGCTTTGGCAGACTAAAACACGAGTATAATATGAAATAAGAACTAAAAGAGACTTGTTTAATAGTCAGGAACAAAGGGATTAGATGCAGTTCACAGCTCTTCAGCTGCTCTTTTTTTAGCTCTGCAGAGGCTTTGTTCCAAAGAGGATACCCATTAGCATTCCCCACTTCCAGTGGGAAGCTGTACTTTACCCTGCTATTCTGGTGCCAGAGCATTATTGTCTTGAATCATTCTTGCTTGCTCTAGGCAGCAAGTTTAATGGTGGTGGGAGATGGGATGCTTCTCCTTTTTGTCATCCACAACTTCATTTTATGGTTAATGGAAGAGTAATCCAGAACCACTTTTAACACATCCACTTATGCTTTAGGAAAATAATCCTTCTTGCATTCATTGGGAAGAATTCCTGTCATTTTGGGGTTTCTGTGTAAATCCTTTCTCAGCCGGGATAAAATACAATCCAAGTTGAAATGGTAAATCATTAAATTTGGTGTTGCCAAGTGGAGTCAAATTTCAATTCACATATTATAATTTATACTTCTGGGTCCTAGGAGCCAGACCCCCCTTAGACCACCCCTTTAATCCGGCCCTACCATTTTGAGATCTCATCACTTCCTTCTCTGTAAACACCATCTGGTGCTAGATGGTGGAACTGAGATCCATTGCTAATGCCCGACTTGCTTTCGGATACACAGCAACCAGGGAATGGTTCTTAAGAACAGTTCAGATGTGTGACGTCTTTGAGAACAGAACTGGTGATTCTCCTTGGCAGTAAAAGAGTGGAGAGCGGAGGGAAGATGGGGGGGTGGTTTGAGGGGGAGAGGGTTGTGGAGCTTTGCTAGATCTGATGAAGTGGGAGAAAGCGAGTGCTCACCGGACGAGTCAGACGGTTAAAGAATTTATGATCATTAAAATGGTGTTTTTGCATAAGTGTGGCAGAATACAGCCATAAAAACATAATTACTGCGAAACAGGCGGCAGTAGAGCGAATAGCCACCTGATGACTGCCACTGTGCCTGCCCTATAAAGAAAACCAGTGCTTTTGGGAAGAAGGGGGAAAAATTGGCGGTTTTATCAGTTTACGTAGTCACGTTCATTGTTCACAACAAAGCCATTGATTAGATAAGGAATTCTTGCAAGATGGAGCTGGATCAAATAACGCAAAGAGTTTATAGCAAACCTTTTGTGAATTGAGAGGACGGTTCTGGGGAGCAAGTTCAAGCCAAGAACTGTCCGAGCTCCCACTGGGCACCTGTGGTCCGAATTCTAGAACTGTACAGAACAGTTTGAATGAGAGGTTAGCAACTGAGTTTTCCAAATGCTACTGTGTAAAGGATGCTCTGCCCGGATATATAAGAGAAAGGCCAATGGAGGGAAATAAGGACCGTTCCAGGTGAGCATGCCACAAAGGGTGTTACTGCTTGGAACTCGATTACAGTGAAGGCTGGCTTTCTGCATTCTGCTAACTTTCCTGCAGGCGGGGTCCAGTGGGGCAGCACTAGCCCCACAGTGGCAAAGAATCGATACTCGGTTATTAGCACCTATCCAAGAAGTCACGGCCCATTTTTTATTAGTCTTCACAGTCCCGGACATAGTGAGGGAGAATCAGGTAGGCGTGTGAATGGCATGCATTTATGCACAGGCAGGGTTTTGATGTGTTTCTGGACAATCATTTTTTTTTCCCCCCCGCATTTCCTGGAGGAACTACCGGAATCACAAATCACAATTTGCAGCTTGCCCTGGGTAATGAGTCATTGGATGGAATTTCATTTGGTAGATTTAAAGAGAGTTAGTGTTGATCTATGAAGCCAGATGATTTAAGAAATTGAAGCAGTAACAAGTAAATTGCTTTTCTCTTGTACTGCAAAATGCTTTCTAGGCGTTTTTGGCTTTTCTTTTTAAAATGGATTTATAATACCATTTCTCTCCACCTCGAGGCTCAACCAAGTAAACCTCTTTGCTTTGATGAATTGTAAATGGTTCCTCATTTCCCACAAACAGATCGTCCAGTGGAGTTTTTAATATCTCATGGAGGCTAGAATTTTTAATTTTATAGGAAACACAAATGAATATGCCTTTCCTTTTAGAGGCTATGCTTCTTCTGACATCTCTCATGAAAATAACATGTATCACCCAATTGGAATTCCTTAGCCATATAATCAAGGCTTGTCACTAACCAGTCCAAAGTTACCAGCCTTTATTTATTTGTTCATCTGGCAGGCAATAGGGAGGGCTGATGATGTGGCAAGGCAATATGCTAGCTGCCAGAGGGGATACAGAAAAGAATAAGCCCAGATGCTTCCTTCAAGCACCTCATGGGACACAGGGCAGGACACCTACTGTAAAATATGTTGAACCTGGAGTTGAAGTGTGTGCCAAGTGTGGGGGGAGGGGAGGAGGGCTCCTCACAGCAAATGGTGCACCCTGAGGGAACCTGGAAAAGAGAACTTCTGTACCTGGGAGGAGGCGAGATCAGAGGGCCTGCAAACTGGCCTTTTCTGTTTTCATTAAGCTCTCTTTCCAGCCTTCCTCTTGTGAGCACATGCCCGTCCCTCAGACATCCTAGGTTCAGTGTGGGTAGGGCCTTGTTCAGTGTTGCCAGGGCCTTAGGGAGTCGGTCATGATTAGGGTCACACTGCAATCTACATATGGAAAAGGTCTCTATATTAACTATTTTAACTTTGCATAAACTCCAGAGTTTTACAACCAACTTGATCTTGAGCTCCTCGATGGCAGAGACTGTCACTATTTGTAACCCCGGAACCCTGCCCAAAATTTTGCAAATGGTTGATGCTCAATAAATGTTTCAAGCTGCTGTGGAAAAAAGTGCCAAGGGAACCTGGAGAGGACAGGGCAGCTAATTCTAACCAGAGGACTCAGAAATTATGCTGAAGACTATGTAGGCATTAATAAGATCAAGACGCCAGAGTATGAGGGACATAGAAACAGGAGGGCAAAATCATAAACAGATTTCTTATCAGTCTGGTTCTTTAAACTATAGGAGCCAGCTAGTGAGCCTGGATTTTGGTGGCTGCAGGGCGACCCATAAATGTACAAGAATTAGATTCATACAGCTGCAATTAGAGGGGGACTTCCAGGAAGTTGCTGAGCCAAGGAGTAATCATTGGGCATTGTTTAAGAGAGCTGTTGTCATTACTGTGTTGGGGTCAGAGGAAGAGGTTGGGGAGGGGAGGGCTCTGCAGGTTGCGTTTTATGTAATTGGTGCTCTGTCCTTCTCCTTCCACTACACTGCTTATCCAAGCTGCTTTGCATCGCATACTTACTTTCCACCAGGGTGGCCTTTGTAAGACATAAGGTGAACAAACTGCTTATTAAGGTAAGACAATGGAGGCCCCATTTTAAAAAGGTTAAGATGTACTCGAAAGTGTCAGTGCATCCCGGAAATCATTAATAGGGTACCGAATGCACAGACTGGTATTTTCCAAAGGCCACACTAACCTTTTCAAGCATGGAGCAGGAAAAAAAAACAAAAAAGGAATGGATTTCCCCACTATCTGATTAGAGAAGAAATCTTTTAAACGCTTACTTTTTATTTGCTTGTGAGAATCATCTCTGTGGAGTTCAGTGCAAGGAAATGAATCCCGAACATTTTAGCAACTCACTTAAAATGCCATTGGAAAGCACTTAGGTTATTAAAAGCTGAAAACAAAGGACCAGGAGCCCTCTGGTGCTAATAACACCTAGAGAGAAAGTGACAGTCACCTATGCCCTCCTATTTGCCAAAAATGTCTTGGAATTTAAACTCTTCATTGTTAAGAAGGGCAGCTTAAGTTTTGCCAACTTTTTTTTTTTTTTCCTTTAAGTACACCCACTTTTCCATGTAATTGGCTCAACACTGCTGTTTGCATAATTGTCATATTTTACTGCTTCCCACGAGGTCTGCTAAGCATAAAGGTGAACACAAAGCTTTGACAAAGCGCACATTTATGGTCGATGTGCAATTCTCAAGTCACGAAGAAAATTACATCTTTTCCGTCGACTGTATCTTACCTTTGGAAACCAGTATTCAGAACTCATTGCTCCCTGAGATGAGCTTAGCCTGCTTTTCTCCATTGTGGCCAAAGAGCAGTTTCCTGAGCCCTTGGGTCTTCAAACAACACGGGGCTCTACCTCTGTCTTTAAGCTTTGGTTTAACAATAAGATCTTTTAGTTGGAGTCATTGGAGTCAGGGATTTCATACAGCTGGGTCATTTATTTGCTATGAGGCCTCAGGCAAATCATTTAACCTCTAAAAACCTCGGCTTGTTTAACTGTAAACGAAGGCTGCCTACACTCAGGGAGGTTATTGGGAGATTGTGTACACCAGGACTTGATACATAGTAGGTGTTCTAATAAATGCATGATACTGCCTCACTCCTGCTCTTGTATAGCCAGTTGTCCACATTTAGATGGGATCAGAGAGCTTAAACTTTGGGCAGACTTGGATTTGAATCCTTCCTCGACCACTTTTTATTTTTTGGTGGGGGTTGCGGCTGTATGACCTTGGGCAGGTGACTTCAGGGTCTCCATTTCATTATCTACCAAAGGGGGAGAGATACTCGAAATATGTGCCTTAAATTTGTGTTGTGCGATTAAATGAGATAAACTGATGTGAAGTGCTTAGCCAGGGGCCAAGAGCAATGTAAATGGTCACTGAATGTTACCTGTAGGTTTGTGTTTGTGTGTGTCTTTAATAGTGGTCAGTATGTCATCAGCAGGTCAGCACGCTGCAGATGATGACTGAAAATTCATGTTCCCTCCAGATATGCTGTGAATTGTCCCATCACTTTTCACATTTGGGAAGGGTGGAATGTGCAATTTCTCTTCTACCGAATGGGCCCTTGAAGCCTCCTAACCTACGTCCGCCTTGGTACTGGATTCCTACAGGTTTCTTGATTGCTCTGTGCTTCTGGCTGCAGCCTGAGGGCACCAAATTGCAGTGTAAGTGGGGGAAGAGTATGCCGGATGTGATAGTGACCAGATCAGGACGATAACCAACGGGAGGCCAGGTATCCAGCATCTGTCAGCTTCTCACATGGGCCACTTTTTTTTTTTTTTTTTTTTTTTTTTTAAAGGAAAGACAGAGAGAAGGAAGGAAGGATAGAAGGAAGGAAGGAAGGGAAACATTTTTAAACATTTTCTTGTTTTATTGTATTCTGTTTCTCCGTTTTTGTTACATGGGCTGGGGCCGGGAATCGAACCGAGGTCCTCCGGCATAGCAGGCAAGCACTTTGCCCGCTGAGCCACCGCGGCCCGCCCACACATGGGCCACTTTTGAGCCCTAGTTTCCCCTTGACAAGGTTAGTGTCTCTATGCCAAGGGTTCCATAGGCAGAAATTTAGCTGAGCAGTTAAAGCCTAAAGGAGTGTGGTAGGCAGGCTTGTACTGCCCTGACGTCCCAGGCTGGCCCTTGCATTCACATGAATGAATCTCTCATCAGTTGTTTTAGTACCAGGACCCAGGCAACGTAAACTGTCAGAAACAGTGGAAATTGGAAAGTATCTAGATTTCCAACAGCAAGTAGTTCAGTGTATTGTTGTAAATGCACTTGATGGAAAGGATGATGTAATTGTTACTTTTCTTTTTTAATCATTACTTTCTAACAAAAACTTTATAATTAACAATTTGAAAATGCTTGTGATATAATGTTAGGTGAGAAAGGGATAAAATATGCAGGATAATTAGAAACAACTACAATAGGCAAATCTATTTATAGAGAAAGTAGATTAGTGGTTGCTTAAGACTAGGGGCGATGAGGACATAAAGGAGTGATAATTTAGGAATGTGAGGTTTCTTTTTTGGATGATGAAAATATTCTAAAATTGATTGTGGCAATTTTTGCGAATGTACTAATAGCCATTGAATGGTACATATTAGATTTGCAAATTGTATGGTATGGAAACTGTATCTTAGTAAAGCTGTTTACCTAAAGCAACAACAAACCTTATACATAGGAAAACGAGATGGGAGAAATTTATTAGAATGTTAACAGTGATGGTGAATTGTGATTGTTTTTTTCCTGCCCGTCCTTTTTTTTTCCCCCAGTATTTTTCCACAATTTCCACAATGATCATGATCATTCCAAGTCAGAGTAGTTTAGGAAGTAGTTTGGCACAATGGTCATGTACGTACTTTCATATATTACAATGAAAGAAAAACAATTTATAGGCAAAGAAACAAAAATAAATTCATACAATTTTTTTCGGTATGTGAAATTTAAAATCTAAATGATGAAAATAAAAAAGGAATAAAAGGTATTTTTGCACTAAATGAAAATGTAGCACAAAATGTATGGCTCTTTGTTTTCTGGGTTAACTTTTTCATCAGCATTTTGGCTTGTAATAAAATTCTCAAGCATATGGTAGACACAAATCAGAAAGCATACATGTTGGAATTGGAGAAAAGCAATCTTAAATAAAATAATCTTAGCAAATTGGCCCTAGAATGGAGCCCATCAGGGTTTAGACTTAGAGCTTTTGAAGGTTTCTGAGTATAAAATTAAAAAAAAATTCTCTTTGCAATCATAATGCACCCCGAATTTGTATCTTCCTCTTAAATCTACTTCATTAGGCTTTAAGCGGTAATTATATAAGCTTTTATCAAAACGTTCGGATAATTCAGATGCTCAAATGATTAGTACACAAATATTGATAAGAAAATGAACCTTTTCATGTGAATAATTTGGTAAAAATCGAGTCTTCCCATTGAAGCTGAATTCTGAAGCTCAGTGACTCCCTAGCTGTTTATCCCCTCATGGTAACCCTTATTATTTTATCTGTTGTCTCCTAGAATTTTGTCTTCTTCAGCTTACCTGTAGCATAAAACTTTTGGTTGTTCTACAACTCCTTTGGTTGAATGATGCATGGCCTAGAAACTGCAGAGTGATGAAAATGTGCAAAATGGTCATATTATATGCACCACCAGACTCTTTTTCAGTATTACTGCCACGCTTTTTAGACTGATAGGCAAGGAACAGATGCCTGGCTCTACTCTGGTGTCCAACTCAGCTGTTTCATATTCATCCTGTGGCTTTAAGCATCTGTTGACAGGTGGGAAGCTCACTGTGAAGAGAAGCATTGTTGCCTTCTGTGGCTTCTGCCTGAAACAGGCTTGACCCCTTTGTTTGCCCCTGGAACAGAGCGGGAGCTCCCAACCCCTCAGTAAGTACAGCTGTTGGGTGCATTTTAGTAGATGAGAACCATTTCTGAAGCATCTCTACTCTGAGAACTGGGGAGCGGTGCCCAGAATGTAGTTTGACAAGAATGCCTGTTAAGTGCCCAAGACTTGCTGAAGAGAAGCCAGCACATTATTAGCCCTCCTTGTCTCAGATATCGAGCCTTCCCCTGGAATACCGTCTTAGGCTCCCATTTTATATTGGAGATTCTGGAAACGTGAAAGGCTTCTGTTGAAACTGTTTGCTTTAGAGAATGAGGAGACTGATGTTCAGGTTAATTAAGTGACTTGCTTTGGGCCCCAAAACCTGTTTGTGGTATTTGAGTCTGCCTATATGATAACATCATAGTGCTTCAGAGATGTTTCCTGATCTCTTTTTTTTTTTTTTTTTGGTCAGTTTTGTGGAAAACTTCTTTCTCCTCACACGCCTCTTATTTGGGTGTTAACCCAGCATACTGAGGGAAATCACTGCTCACAGGATTCGTGATTTCCGAGAGACCTGAAAGGAAGAAAAGTTCTGGGCAAAGGAAAGTCTTGAGACAGTTTCTTGATCCATATTCTTCTTCACAATCTTTAAAATAAAATAAAACAACCTTGGCATCTTTCTCTCAGGTCACACTACCTCCTATTGTTTTCTCTATTTTTGGGTGTCAGGGGAAAGTACAGGGTCCAGGAATCAAACCCGGGTCTCCCGCATGTCAGGTGAGAATTCTACCACTGAGTTACCCTTGCACAGCCAACTACCTCCTGTTTTGTTCTGCATATGTAACCATTCCTGTGATGATTCATGGCATTTATGTTTCTTCCTGGGACCTTTCATGGAAGGAGTAGAATGTCTTGAGAATCCTGGCAGTGGTTGTAAAAACTTGGGCCTGGGGACCTCACTGATGCCTTTTCAAGAGCAGTTCTTCACAGAGCTGAAGTCTTCAATCTTGCAACCGGACCATCAAACCCAGTGACAGCCCACTTTGAAGGAGGTCTCATAAAGACAAGGTTCAGGCTCTTTCTAATGGCTATAGCTGATGGAACACCTGGAGGGGAAAAGTGAAATCATCCTCAAGCTTCATATAGGTAGGAAGGAGAAAAGCTCTAGAAGTTCTGCGAAGTGACAGGAATTTCAAATTGTGGGTTTGGACTGCAAGAAGTTTAAGGGGATGAAGGAAAACACTTGATAAGTGGTTGCCTTTATTATACAGGCAGTGGGGGAAAAATTGTGAGCGTCAGCTTACTTGCCTTTGGATCACTCACCTAGCTGAGTAAATCAAGATGAGAGAGCAGGTCAAGATTTCGTAGGATCGGCAGGGATCTGAAAATCACACCTGGGCATTTGATGTTTTACCTCTTTGGTCCTTTTCCCTTTTCAGGCATTGGGTGTTTGGCTCCCCACGTACATCTTTGGGGCCTATGTATTTCCCAGCACTAGCCAAGGGATATTGAGGCCCCTTCAGGTTTGTACTTTTATCATTGCCTCTTTCTTGAAATTTGGTGAGTAGATATAAAAACATTCTGGAAAGTATTTAAATCGTGGAACAAATTTAAGAGACTCCTACGTAGGGCATGGCGTTACTTGAAGAACTATTATTTTGTTAAGCTAATGTTCATCCTGCTGGCTTGCTACTAGAGACCCTGTTGCAATTGTTAAGGACAGGACAATCCTGAGCCCCCATAGGTTCCCTGCCCTTTACATTATTTTGTTTTTTAAATAATATACCATCAATACATAGAGAGGACAAGCAGTGGATATGCTGTACACAGACACGAAATGATTCTACGATGACCTTTGGACAATCACCTAAAATCCCATCATCATGACATAAACAGTGTTATGATTTTGTGGTATTTCCCATCATTTCTGTTTCCCGTACTTGTGTTTTGGGCAGGGCCAGTCATTCATAATGCATAGCTGAGCTTCTGTATCTTGCTTTTTTAAAGTTAATATATTCATGGAACATAAACCTAGTCATACACCAGCAAGTATATCTCTTGTTCATTTATTTGAACAACACTACACTGTGATGGTCACTGGCTCGCACATTGTTTTTCTCATGTTTCAGATTATTTCCTTAGGACAGACACCCGGAAATGGGATCACCGAGTCAAAGGCTCTAAACCTATTTTAAGGCTGTTGATACATGGTGGCAAATTGCTTTCCAGAAGGGCTGTGCCAGTTGACATGACTGGCAGCAGTAAGGCAGGCATCCTCCTCTGGGCCTGTATTTTAAAGAAATACATTTTTTTTATTGTTTAAAAGAAATACATCTTTAATGAATTACATATGAAAAGGACACAAATCCTCACCACCTAGCTTGGGGAGTTTTTACATATGTATGCCTGTGTAAATACAACCCAGATCAAAATCTACCCTATTTCTATAACCTCCAGAAGATTCTCTCATGTGACAGACGGTACCCAAACCCCCCAACGTCCACCTCAGAGGTAACTTCTGTTCTGAAAGCCCCTCATTTATTGAGTGATTTCTCAAAGTTTCTCATCTCGTCTGAATTGGTTTGACAGGTGGTCAGCAAGGGAAGCTCTCCATGCCTTTGGAACTGCCCAGACTTCTGCCACTTCCTCTTGGCAGGCCTGAACTAATCTGCCTGGTCTTGATTTCATTCTTACCCAGTGGCCTGTTCCAAGCTTAGCTTATTCTGTGCACGGGTTGTGTTAGGATTGCTTTGTGATTGTGCACAACATATCCACTACCTCTTATTTTCTCTTTGAGAATTATCAGAACCACTGCCATCTGTTCTGTTCCATATGAGGTAGCAGGTAGGGGTGGCAAAAAAGGTGTGTTACAAAAATAAAGTAGAATTAATGCTGACTTTAAAACACACACACACACACACACACACACACACGCATGCACGCATGCACGTGCGCCATGCTCCTGGCTGTCTTCTTTCTAAAGCTGAGTTAAAAACGGAGAGTGTGAAGTGCTTGGTTTACAGATCTTTCAATACTTTGCCAGGGCAGAATTACACTTAGTGCTTGGGTCTCAATGAAGTAGATATTTAGACATTTTAATAGAGCATCCCATGGAGAGTAGAATTGGATTGATAAACTCTGGTCCGTGTGAATTTGAAATGTGGGTCCAGACGATGATCACTTCCTTGCTGAGATTAAATGGTCAATTTGCTGTTGATTTTGATGAAAATCGTGGCTTCCAATTTTCAAAGAGCGCTACCTTCATCCTTACTGAGATGGACTCACTCTGCATGGGCTAACAGGTACCTGAAATGCTCTCCAGCAGCAAGATAATTGTCAAAATCAAGGTTAGGAACCTCATGGGCAAGAACTGAGGGCTTAGAAAGGGTTGCAGATACAAATTCAGTTGTCCAGGTCAGGAATAAAGAGGTCTAAGCCCAAGATGAGAGACAGAAGGGAGGGAAATAGCAGTCCTGGGGGTGGGCTGGTGGTCTGTGATGGGCCAGGTAAAGTTAGGTGCTTTTCATATGCATAAGCTCATTTAATACTCACTGCAAGATTGTGACAATGGTATTAACCCATTTTGCAGATGAAGACACTACAAGCTCACAGCTGCATTTTTACTGTACCACCCTTTCTTCTCCTCTTCTCCTGCTCTTGATACATTCCAAGACAGACATCTTCCTGTCTTCCTTCTCCTTTGCATCCTTCTTATCCTCTGCTCTAATATCCTGTGCCTTAACGTATTGCCTCTGACCCAATGTTGCATGCCTTTCTGAAGCCGCCTGCAGGGTTATTCACCCCCATCGAGCCTTTCCTGATTCTATGGACAACAGTAAGCTTATAAGACCTTTGAGTTTTGTAGTTTTATCTGTTATATCTTTTGCAGCCTTCACAGCACCTATCAAAGGGGAATGCATTGAGTATTCAACAGTTCCTAGGCCTGAATAATGTGACCACAAAGAGGATTTGGTTGGAAGACTGCTTTGGTAGCTTCTGTCTGCATAAGGGTGAAAATGGTCTTTCTGAATGAACTAAGAGCTCCTGAGCGATTTCTGATCAATGGATGCTCCTTAGTTATCCAACTGCTGGCTTAAAATCAATATCATTATTCAACACTTATCATACAGTTTGTTCCTTTGCCATCCTTATCATACTCATGCCTAAACCACTTGGCCATATTTTATTTTAGTATTTCATCAGGGAGATTTCGACCTTCTTAATTAATAGCAAAAACATATCAAGCATGAAAGAGATGGCCTGTCCATAGTGCATTCCTTTGCCAACTCCTCTGTAGACAGGTTCCCATCTGGCATACACATCAGGAGCTCCCATTCCTTCCAAGGACCCGTGAACCGTTCACACCTACACTGCTAGATTAGAACAGACATGAAATTCAAACACCAGCAGGTTGTTATAGGTGTTCTTTGACAGGAGCAGTGGTAAAATGGTTTAGTTTATCTGATTATCAGCTCACAAGCTTTATGTTTTTAAAGGGCCACAGCTGTGCTATACAAAAAACTATATAATGCAAGCCACATATGTAACTGAAAAAATTTTAGTAGCTGTATTTACAAAATTAAAAGAAACATGTGACATTAATTTTAATAATATCTTTTATTTTACCTAATATATCCAAAGTATTACCATTTCCACACGGAATTCATATACAAATGTTAAAGGGGGTATTTTACATTGGTTTTTTTTTTTTTGGTACCAAGTCTTTGAAATCCTATGCTTAATTTATACTTGCTACACATCTCCTTTCAGATTGGCCACATTTTAACTACTCATTATATATAATGGACAACACAGGTCCAAAGATACTTCTAATGGAACCTTTCCTATAAAGATGGACCTAGGTTTTCTCGCGAGAAAATAAAAAGCCCGTGTATTTATTGGAACCATCTCTGTGCTAGGCACCAAAGGGGGAGACAAAAGAGTGCTTTTTATAGCCTCTGCTATCAAAGTGGCTACACCTGAAAAGTGAAATCATTCTGGATTTAATTTCTAATGTTTTCAACCACAAGGTGGTTTTTGTGATTAATTTCTTGATCAAATGATTCAGGCAATAAAAGTCTATGTGGGAACTTCCGGAGAAGATGGCGGCTTAGTAAGACGCGCGGGTCTTAGTTCCTCCTCCAGAAAAGCAACTAAAGAAACAGAAACAATACGAAACAGCTCCCGGAGTCACGACAGAGACCAAAAAGACAGCGTACCCCATTCTGGAACAGCTGAACGGGCAGGGAGAATCTGCTGCGGTGAGCTACCCGAGGGGCGCGCGTTTTCCCGGCGGGGCGGCTGGCGACTGGGGTCCCCTCCACGCACGTGGCTCACCAGCCTGACTGGGAACGTTGGATAGCGGGGCCCTCCCGTCACGCTTGGCGTTTCGGGCCAGCTGGGCAATTAGGACCGGCACTCTCCCAAGCCGCGGCGGCCAGCGACCCCCACCTCCACGCGCGGTTTCCCGGGCCGACTGCGGTGCAGACAGACGAGCGCCACGAGCGCCACCTACTGGGCAGGAAAAGAAAAACAGAGCCCAGAGATTTCACAGAAAAAGCTTTCAACCAGCTGCGTAACACACCCAGGGAAATCTGATCAAATGCCCAGACACCAGCAGAAAATAATGGATGACGCTCGGAAAATTGAAGATATGGCCCAGTCAAAGGAACAAACCAATAGTTCAAATGAGATACAGGAGCTGAGACAACTAATGCTGAATATACGAACAGAAATGGAAAAATTCTTCAAAAACCAAATCAATAAATTGAGGGAGGACATGAAGAAGACATGGGCTGAACAAAAAGAAGAAATAGAAAATCTGAAAAAACAAATCACAGAACTTATGGGAGTGAAGGACAAAGAAGAAAAAATGGAAAAAACAATGGATACCTACAATGGTAGATCTAAAGAGGCAGAAGCTACAATTAGTGAACTGGAGGATGGAACATCTGAATCCCAAAAAGAAACAGAAACTACAGGGAAAAGAATGGAAAAACTTGAGCAGGGGATCAGGGAACTGAATGACAATATGAAGCGCACAAATATACGTGTTGTGGGTGTCCCAGAAGGAGAAGAGAAGGGAAAAGGAGGAGAAAAACTAATGGAAGAAATTATCACTGAAAATTTCCCAACTCTTATGAAAGACCTAAATTTACAGATCCAAGAAGTGCAGTGCACCCCAAAGAGAATAGACCCAAATAGGCGTTCTCCAAGACACTTACTAGTTAGAATGTCAGAGGTCAAAGAGAAAGAGAGGATCTTGAAAGCAGCAAGAGAAAAACAATCTGTCACATACAAGGGAAACCCAATAAGATTTTGTGTAGATTTCTCAGCAGAAACCATGGAAGCTAGAAGACAGTGGGATGATATATTTAAATTACTAAAAGAGAAAAACTGCCAACCAAGACTCCTATATCCAGCAAAATTGTCCTTCAAAAATGAAGGAGAAATTAAAACATTTATAGACAAAAAGTCTCTGAGAGAATTTGTGACCAAGAGACCAGCTCTGCAAGAAATACTAAAGGGAGCACTAGAGTCAGATACTAAAAGACAGAAGAGAGAGGTATGGAGTAAAGTGTAGAAAGAAGGAAAATCAGATATTATATATATAATACAAAAGCCAAAATGGTAGAGGAAAATATTATCCAAACAGTAATAATACTAAAAGTTAATGAACTGAATTTCCCAATCAAAAGACATAGAATGGCAGAATGGATTACGACCCAGCAATACCACTGCTAAGTATCTACTCAAGGGACTTAAGGGCAAAGACACAGACGGACATTTGCACACCAGTGTTTATAGCAGCATTATCTACAATTGCAAAGAGATGGAAACAGCCAAAATGTTCATCAACAGACGAGTGGCTAAACAAACTGTGGCGTATACCTACGATGGAATATTATGCAGCTTTAAGACAGACTAAACTTATGAAGCATGTAATAACATGGATGGACCTAGAGAACATTATGCTGAGTGAGTCTAGCCAAAAACTAAAGGACAAATACTGTATGGTCCCACTGATATGAACCGACATTCAAGAATCAGCTTGGAATATATCATTGGTAACAGAGACCAGCAGGAGTTAGAAACAGGGTAAGATAATGGGTAATTGGAGCTGAAGGGATACAGACTGTGCAACAGGACTAGATACAAAAACTCAAAAATGGACAGCACAATAATACCTAAGTGTAATGTAACTATGTTGGAACACTGAATGAAGCTGCACCTGAAATATGGTTTTTTGTTTGTTTGTGTGTTTGTATCTTTTGTTTTTGCTTTTTTTCTTTTTCCTTTATATATATATATATATATATATATTATTAGTATTATTATTTTAATTCTCTTCTCTATATTAACATTCTATATTTTTTTCTGCTGTTTTGCTAGTTCTTTTCCTAAATCGATGCAAATGTACTAAGAAATGATGATCATACATCTATGTGATGATACTAAGAATTACTGAGTGCATTTGTAGAATGGAATGATTTCTAAATGTTGTGTTAATTTCTTTTCTTTTTTTTGATTAATAAAAAAATTAAAAAAAAAAAAGTCTATGTGTTTGGAGGAGAAAGTAATCCTTGCTAGTTGAGGTGGTCAGGGATATTTATTGGAGCACAGGGAATATTGGACAAAGTACAGTTTTTGTCTGAGATGAGGGAAGGGAAGAGCAAGCAGTTCAGGCAGAGGGTGAACCAAAGTATAGAGTTGGGAAAGTACTAAAAGCAGTGTAAGACAGTGAGCAGGTTAGCTCAACTTTAACCACGAGTTCACATGAAGGATATTGTACAAAGATGGGGCTCCTTTTGGCTGTATTGCAGAGAGGTAAAATGTATAGGGAGATAGCTAAGATGCTTCAGTTAATAATGGTGATGAAAATAATAATAGCAATTAGTATTTGGAGGATACAGGGCCAGTCCCTATGCTAAGAGCTTTACATGTATTATGTCATTGAACTTTACAGATGAGAAAGCAGAATCTCTAGAGAGGTTTAATGACTTGTCCAAGGTCACCTACCTAGAAAGTTGGCAGAGGCAAATTTTGAATCCAAATCCATCTGAGTCCATTAGCAGATACACTCCTGAGAATATTGGGGCAGTGATCTTTGTACTTCGTGTAATGGGAAATCTCCATCTTTATTCACAAAGGAACTGCAGGGATTCTGAGATCCCACCTCCACATATGGCATAGATATCTCCAAACCAAGGATTCTCTGTAATTTTTGGAAGAGATTCAAATGGGCCCAGTTGGCACTGGGAGCAACTGGGAGTTGACTGAAGTTGTTTAACCCAGGTCTTTATAACCCAGTGTCCTACTAGTTGGTTCCTCCTTTCTCTCCACTCATATACCCCCAAAGTTATAGTAGAATATTGGGGTCTCAGAGACCACTTAGTTCAATACCCTGATTTTTCAGAAGAAGAAACTGAGACCCAGAGAGGAGAGGACTTGCCCAGAGTCACACAGTTTTAGAAGTAGCAAAGCTGGGGGTTCTTTCTGCCCAAAAGCCATGCTAACACTTTCCAAAGCCCTTCTCCATATACAACAACATACTCAGATTAGGATGTTTGTCTCAGATACTCTGAGTAATTCTTTTGGCTACCTATGTTTCTTGAACAATTGAAAAACTTAATCATAGGTGACAGATATCCTTTGATTGAGAGATAGTTCTCAGTAATTATTGCTATAAAATAAATTTCTGTTAAGCAGACTCTATAGTCCTATGGTTTTTGATGAATTCAGATGTCCTTCAAATGGAAAAAAAATTCTGACCCTGCTGAATATAATAAAATTGCACTTACAAATACAGAGAATCATTGAGACTCACATTTCAAAGAAAAACAATGGTTATTAAAATTAAAAACTTAACAGTACCCCTTAATCTGAATATTGTTCCAGTTGCAAAACCAAAGAAGAAAAGTATTTAGCATCAAAATTACAATAAAATGACAATAAAGTGGAGGGCAGGCATTCCGGCATGGGTTCAGGCTGCCTTCCTTGTCTAAGAAACTGTTCACACCATGGGGTGGTCAGTCCCTCAAAGTCTGGCCTCCAAGTTCCCCAACACTTTAAATTCTTTTGCTCTTTTTTTCTTGTTACTTCTGACATTGTTTAGCCTTATGGCCTTGCCCCAGACGTCTTTGTCCAATAATACACTGCCAGCCTAGAAAGCTAAGTCCTGAAATAACTGGTCGCTACTTAATATTTGCTGCTTCTCCTCATTTCTCCCGGGACTTGGGGTTTGTCATGCACTTGTGCAGAGCTAGGAGAGACGAAAAGAGGCCGAAGATACTCTGCCATAGTGAAGCATAGGCATTTTAGAAGACAGGACTGAAAACAGGAAGCAATTCTCAAGCACAGAATGATACTGTGCAGGATTTAGGTGTAGCCAGACCGGAGTGCTTCTGTGATGTAGCAATAGTTTGGTCCACTTTGATCATTTCTAACTTTCTCCAGAAGGGATATGATGGCAGTGGTCCTGGCACCAAGTTTACCAAACATAAGTTCCAATGATGGTAGCACAACATGGTGAAACTAATTAACAGCACTGCAGTTTGTATCTGAATATAGCATAAATGTGGAAATGTTAGCTTATACGTATGGTAACAGGATACAAATTTTTTAAGAAATCCATGGATCTATACTACACAAACAGTGAACCATAAATTAAACCCTGGACTATAGTTACTAGTACAATTATAAAAATGTGCTGTCATCAAATTGTGACAAATGTTCCACACCAATGCAAGGTATTAATAATAGGTGGTATATGGGAATCCTGTATTTTAGGCATGATGGTTCCATAAGCCCACAACTTCTCTAATAAAGAAAAAAATTGAGAGAGAGAAAGAGAGAGAGAGAGAAAATAAGGAGTACTTTTCCTTAGAGGAGTATCCCCTAAGTGGGTTCTTTCTATTACCATGAGATTTGGGCTTAAAAAAGAATCTGTAAGGCTGCACAGGTGGTTCAGTGGTAGAATGCTTGCCTTTTATGCAGGAGACCCGGGTTTGATTCCCGGACCATGCACCGCCCCGCCACCCCCCCCCCCCCCAAAAAAAAGGAATCTGTAGCCAAATAATTCATTCTATCATTCTATATCTCCCTCTTGGAGATTTAAGAGGTATATTAATATATTATAGGCTTTGAGAAACCCTGCAGCTTTGAAGCTTTCACTTTAACCCATTAGTAGCCAAAACGAACTGTCCATAGAACCTTTGTTTCATAGCTGGTGTCCTATGGACCTAGCAGGATCCAGCAGAGCACTCATTGGGAAATGCTGCCCTACGGTGATCATCATCATCCCTATAATGGCTAAGTGCCTGATTTGGTTACAGCTCTGCCAGCCCCTAGGCCTTACAGATGGGAGTCTTGAGAAGGAAGCAAGAAAGAGAAACTAGTTCAAGCTATTTTAACAACAGGCCGCTGACTGAAACAATCTCCCTGCGTGTGGCTGATAAACATTTTCCGACTCTTAAGGGAAAATCATGCACAGAAACAAGCACATCTAAATAATTTACGAAGCTGTAATATGCTATAAATAACAAGCCTACTAAATAATGAATTAACACAACTGCTGATTCATAGGTAAATGTCTCTTGTAAAGCAGCATTTTTATGGATTTTACAGCTTAGTTAATATCTACTCATATTTCATTGAGACTGTTCAGAGGTGAAGTATTGGGGTAATAATCTGGAAATATTTGAAAGTGATATCATACATTTCAGAGGCCCAGGGAGAGCTGAGGAGCTGCCAGAAATGCTTCCTTTCAGCTAGAGTACGATTGGTGTTTGCACTGGGCTTTACCTTCCTCCATGGTCTCTGTCTGATCAACTCCTTGGTACAAATCTTAGGTGCTGAGAAGAATATATCCCTAAAATCAGAGAAGGTGTGCTCTCTGAGACCATGGGCCAGGATGGAGGTAGAGGTAGCTCTGGACAAGTGGAGGAAAGGAAAGTAGAAATCACTTTGGCCTACTGGACAAAGCCAGCTCTTTGAAGATACCATGACATAGCAGTTGAGTGCACAGACTCTTGAGCTGAACTCCTGGTATTTCTATCTTTACCACTTATTCCTCTGTGACCTTGGACAAGTCACTTAAACTCTCTGTGGCTCAGTTCCCTCATCTGTAAAACAGGGACAATCATAGTACCTACCTCAAAGGGTTATAATGAAGATTAAATGAGTGTATGTTGTCAAGTGTTTAAGCCATTACTTGGCCTGTAGTAAGTGCTTTTTAACTTTTAGTTTGGTATGTTCATTAAAACTTGACTCCTTTAGACTCTTCCTCTTGCCTTTCTCCAGTTGCAGTGTTGGACTCTGAGAACCTAGCTTCTAGGGGATTTTGGAAGGTCTGGGTTGGAGGCCACTCAGGTGCTTCCTCTTGCCTCCAAAGTATGGGAATGAAAGCAAGGAAATATGATTTCATTAGTCAAGGAAAACTGCTTTAGATTAACTTTGAGTACTTAAAAATGCCCCATTATTTAAAACATTGTTGTATTAGACAGGGTTCTCCAGGGAAATAGAACCAATGGAGTGTAATATAAATATTATGAGATTTATTATAGTTCATGTGACTGGGAATGAGCAAGTCCAAATTCTATATAGGGCAGGCTATAAGCTGGGAACTCAGTGAAGGTTTTCAGTCAGAAGCTGGCTAGTTGAAATAGAGATGGAAATTCTCTCTTCTGAGGCCTCCTCAGAAGTATTTTAGTGTCCATATTTCTACCACAGTCTCTTCAAAGCAGTCTAGGCTTTTTCTATCAAGCACCTCACAGTTCTTCCAGCTTCTACCCATTACCGAATTCCAAAGCCTTTTCCACATTTTTTGGTATTTGTAATAACAATACTCCACTCTCCTGGTACCAAAAACTGTTTTAGTTTCCTCATTGCTAAAGCAGCTACTATGCATGTAATGAGTTGACTAAAACAATGGGAATTGGCTCATTGTTTTGAAGGCTAGGAGCAGCCTGAATTAAGATATCCGCAAGGTGTCATCAAGGTGATGCTTTTTTTTCCCCTGAAGACTGGCATTCTGGGACTGGCTGCTCTTGATCCTTGGTCCTTGGCTCCTCTGTCACATGCCAGTGCACTTGGAAGCCTCTCCTGGTCTCTCCTTTCTCTTCTGGGTCCCAATGAATTCCAGCTTCTGGCTACTCCCTCTGTCTTTTTATGTCTGACTTTTACTCTGCTTATAATGGACTCCAGTAATCCAAATTAAAGCCCTTCCTGATTCATTTGGGCCTAACCCTAACTGAAGCAAGATCTTGAAGAGATTTTAATCACAATGGGTCCACACTCATAGGGATGAATTAAGTTTAAGAACGCATTTCTCTGGGGTACAGTGCTCTAAGCAATTACAATTACGTATCTTTGTTAATGGGTTTTTTTTGGGTGGGGGTGTGGGAGTGGGGTGGCAAAGAATTGACAGTCAAATCACTTTGTAAAGAAGATCATGATTTTGTAATAAAATTTTAATTTGTTAATGGGAATTAATGCCAACAAATGATGTTCCTGATCACTAATTGCAGTGGCATGGTCTGCTCTGGGATGTAGAGCATAGAAACCGGACATTCTTAATGGTCCTGTTCTCCACAGGGGTATAGTTAGTGTAAGTACCCCACCCAGTATGCTGATATACCAATACTGAAAACCCTGCCATCAGCCTAATGACCGCTTCACTCTGATCAAATGGAAAAGAACAGCTCTGAGTCCTTGTACCAACTTCTGGCTGATTACAGGCCAGTGATCATGCCCCATTACCCCAACTATTCCTGTCAATTATCAGAGTGGGAATGCATGCTTATACAGCATCATAGATTTAGTTCATTAGAGTTGTTCTCAACAGCAGCCATCCGAAGCCTTCTTTGCCCTCACCTCCCTGGTTTGCTCCACCATTTCTCTGCTTGCTGTTCTTGTGGTTTGGTCTTTAGCCTACTCTTTGTTCCTCTTCCCCACAAGTTGCATGGACTTCCTCAGATGCTGTAATGGTTTGAAGCTGTTTTTACTCCAGGAAAGCATTTTCTTAAACTCAATCCGTTCCTGTGGGTGTAGCCCCATTGTAAGTAGGAACTTTTTTGATGAGGCTACTTCTGTTAAGTTGTGACCCACTTCATTCAGTTAATCCTCCTACTGGATTCCTTTATAAGTGGAGTGAATACAGAGAGAGAGGAGGCCACAGAAGTAAGAAGCTGAAATCTTCAAAACCTGGAAGAGAAGAGAGAGATCAGCAGATGTCATCATGTAGATACATATGGCAGAGGAGCCAATGATCGCTGGCTGTGGTTTTCGGGAAGAAAGCATCAGTTTGATGATGCCTTGATTTGGACATTTTCTCAGCCTCAAAACTGTAATGTTATAAATTCCCATTGTTCAAGCCAAACCTTTTCATGGCATCTGCTTTAAGCAGCCCAGCAAACTAAAACAGATGCCTGTGAGGAAGACCACTTTTCCATTCTTTCTTTCTCTTCCTTTCAAAAATCCATGGGCACCATTACCTAGTCTGATGGCTGCCCCTCCCCACCGTCAACACTAGCTTTAGCCTAAACCCATAGGCATGTCCAGTTTTCTGCACTTTAAGGTAGGGATGTCACCTTGTCTTGTGCCCTGTCTTTTGCAATCTTTCATATGTCTGTCTGTTTTGTACAAAGACAATAGCAAGGAAGCAGAAAGGCCTTTGAAATGACAGAGTTGAACTCTCTCAAACCTTGCTCTTTACATGCCTGGCATTGAGAGGTATAGCCAACTGGTCTACCATCAATAGAACTTAGGCTAAGGAGGCTTGAGGTGCCTTCTGGGGTAGTCAGTCTGCATATTGCCTTCTCAAAGAAGGAAAGAGCCATCCTCGATGCTTTGCCTCCATCTGGGCCTTGGAATGAAAGGCTTCACAGCTCACAATTAACATTTGGCCAACCTCCCGCTTCATCCCCACCCCTGTGAGGTGGAAAGAAACACAGTGGCGTGACATTCACTTTGACAAAGCTGTTTTTCTTTTCTCTACTTCTCGAAAAAATTCTAAAGAAATAAAACAGTTGCTAAGCTACTGGATGGGCTCTATCAGTGTGTTTTGTTGCCATTCCAGCATTAAGGACTCATATTCAGCAGCTTAAACTAAAGAAGAGAGGAAAGGGAGGTACCGGAGAAGACTCTTTATTTGTCAGGCCAGTGCTTGGATCTGGGAATGCAGGTGACCTCGGGCATGTCAACTCCAAGTCTGTCTCCTGGTGAGAAAATGGGAAGGAGAATTTCTTGCCAATTCTCAAACTATCCTAAAGAGAATGCTGATTTGGGGCATTGTTTTCATTTCCATGTGTTTCATAACAGTCTGCTCTCAAGGAAGCATGGGCCATGCTTTTAGTTCCTGAAGCACTGTCTTTTGCACACATCACAGGCAGTTGTTGATACTGCTGGGCCTGGGCCCAAAGTGGCCCAGGTGAGTTCATAGCTCAGTGTTCCAGGAAGGCTGCAAAGCCAGCCTGCTTTGACTCTTAGGCACAGTGTCATATTGTTATTTTGGTTTTTTGCCTCCATCATTTTCTTTTCAAAGCTGGGTGAATTCAGCACATTTAGAACTTGTCAGTTCTGTCTGCTGTGTATACACACCATGCCCCCAAACCAGTACTGAGGGAAGCTTCCCCTCTTCGAGTCCACAGGCATTAACACTGAGAATGATAGAAAGAGAGGCGATTTCCCAACACTGCTTTGTAACACCGGCTCAATTGTTCATAATGGCCTAATCCACCCATTGCCTTTTGGGTCTCAGCGTGGGGACAATGGGAAGGTTACTGACTTTAGACTTGTTTTCATCAGCCAGGTCAATCGGTGTAGAGTTGGGTTTAGAAAAAAAAGTCTTATAAAAATTAATGCAGCCTGAGACACCCTTTGCAGAGGATACATCGAAAATACATCTTAAATAAAAACCCAAGAAATTGTCCCTTCTGTCTTTGACCTGTCAGAATAAGCAATAGAATTCTATAGCCCATTCAGTGGCATATTTAATTAAGCAACCTATGTGCTGAATGCTCTGGGGGTTGGCTGACAGAGCTTTTCACCGCTGATTTGGATGACAAAGAATATGGTGAGATATTCAGCAGTCTGGTGGAATGGAAACAAACTCCCGATTGGTCACACCTACCTATTTCGCTTAGCATGTTGCATTAGCTCTGATAATACAGAACATAAACTGTCTTTTATTTACGGAGAAAGTCAGTGAACACCAACCTCTTGTCTTTTGCTCTTCCGCAGCAAGCCCTGTCTGAGTTTTGCACACATTTCCATTACAGATGAATAGAGATTTTGTTGTAGGTGGGAAACTTTAGCTTGTAATTTTCAAGAGAAAAGACATTCAGTTGCTCATTTAAATCCTAATGGAGAACTGTTCCTTCCTGTCATTCTCGGTTTTGGTGGGGGGTTATTGCATATCCCTAATGGATGTTATTAGTATTGATGACATTTATGGAGTGTTTACCTGGTGCCAGGCACACACCAAAGCATTACATGTATTATCCCTCCCAGAAACACTATGGATTCGAGGCTATTACTATTCTGTTTTGCACATGAGGGTTGGAACTGAGACTCGGGAAACATAAGTAACCTGTCTGATGTCAAGCAACCAGTAAGTGGTGGAGCCAGACTTCCTCTACTGCACACCCAGTGTTCTTTTTTAAACTTTTAAAATTGTATAGTATAACATATATGCAAGGCAAAGAAATAAAAAAGTAATAGTTTTCAAAGCACTCTTCAACAGGTAGTTACAGGACAGATCCCACAGTTTGTCATGGGCTACCATATAATCCTCTCATATTTTTTCTCCTAGCTGCTCCACAATATAGAAAGCTAGAGGGCTTAAATATTTTTTTATCATCATAATTGACTTTTTTTCCTTCTTTTCTTGTAAAAAAATAGCATATATACAAAAAAGCTATAAATTTCAAAGCACAATACCGCAATTAGTTGTAGAACATATTTCAGATTTTGACACAGGTTACAATTCCACAATTTTAGGTTTTAATTCTAGCTGTTCTAAAATACTGGAGACTAGAAGAGATATCAATGTAATAATTCAGCATTCATATTCATTTGTTAAATCCTATATTCTCTGTATAACTCCACCATCACCTTTGATCATTCCATCCCTCTCTTTAGGGGTATTTGGGCTATGGCAATTCTAAAGTTTTCATATTGGAAGGGTCTGTCGCTAATATGGGGGAGGGAGATGGAATTGTCTGATGATCTGGAGAGGCTAGGCTAGGTTTCAGAACTTATCTGGACCAGGGACCCATCTGGAGGTTGTAGGTTTCTGCATAGTTACTCTAGTGCCTGGAACCCTTGTGGAATCTTATGTATTGCCTTAGGAATTCTTTAGGATTGGCTGGAATGGTTGATTGGGGGTTGGCAGGTTATGCTAGGTAGCAGGGTCTAACTGAATCTTGTGTGAGAGCAACCTCCAGAGTAGCCTCTCGACTCTATTTGAACTCTCTCTGTCACTGTTCCTTTATTAGTTGCACTTCTTTTCCCCCTTTTGGTCGGAATGGAATTGTTGATCCCACGGTGCCAGATCTAGATTCATCCCTGGGAGTCATCTCCCACATCACCAGGGAAACTTTTACCCGTGGATATCATGTCTCACATAGTGGGGAGGACAATGCTTTCATGTGCAGAATTGGGCTTAGAGAGACTGAGGCCACATCTAAGCAACAACAGAGTTCCTCCAGAAGTAACTCTTAGGCATGCCTGTAGGTAGTCTAAGCTTCTATGCTACCTACATAAGCTTCACAAGAGTAAGGCTCCTGACCGCAGGCATGTCCTATTGATTTGGGTATCCTAAGGTTTGGCACACTAACAGGGGATTCCCTGATGGTAATTTTTCATTGTGTTCTAAAAGCATCAAAATAGTCTATTTAGAGGATTATGACCTCTAATGCAAATGTGTGTAATTTGAAGGTAGGGACTGGGCCTTATTTCTCTTCTGATCCTCACTGCCCAGTAACTGATATTCAAATAAATGTCTGTTGAATGGATAGATGAATAGATGTTTGATGTGCTGATGACTTACTCCTAGCCTTAGAGCAACGATAGGAAGGGCAAGGCAAGACCTTAATGGCCCTATTCTAAAGAAGGGAAACCTACCCATAAATTCTTGGTGAGTGAGTGGCAGAAGCAGGGTCCAGAGGGCCCTCTGTCCATTCATCCATCCTAGCCAGGCTCAGCTGTCACCCCTTTTCTCTATCTCTTCCTGAGTATGCCCTCAGCTATCCACATAGAATTAATTTCTTTGTGTGCTGGTATAATGTTTCATACCCACATCTATTAGAGTGCTGATCATGAGTGTGTGTGTATGTGTGTGTGTGTGTGTGTGTGTGTGTGTGTGTGTACTCTTTCCTATCTGTCTGTTACCTAGGTCTCTCGGGCTTTGGGGTGCCCATAATGCCTTCAAAATTAGGTGCAAATGTATCTATAACCACTCTGGGTGGATGAGCTAGAGTTTTCATCAGAATTTTGAAGAAATACTTGACGCAAACATGGTTAATAACTTCCATATATACCTACCTATAGTATATACAGCATTTGCTGTATGCCATAGCACACAGTGCTTTATGTACATGAAAATAGGCAAACTCATTTCATTTTCTCCACAGCCTTATGTGGTAGGTGTGATTACCATGCTCGTTTTACAGAGGGGAAACTGAGACTCAAGTGACTTGCCTAAGGTTACAAAGGTAGTAAGTGACAATATGGGAAACTGAAGTCCAGCAATCTGACTCCAGAATCTTTGCTTTTAACTACTATGCAATCCCCACATTTGATTGCAAGTTCCTTTTTATTTTCTTTGTCTATCTTCTAGCACAGTGCCAGGCACCTAGTAGGTATTTATTGATATTTGTTGAATTGAATTGATTAGTATACTGCTGGCTCTGAGTAGAATTTGTCGTAGGAATCATTCTCAAGGTCTAAGGCCTGACTGAGTTGGGACTCCATAAATCTTGGCTGGATGAATGAAGAGAATCAACATGGTCAAAAGATAATTTATCAGAGGTTTTCTAGACAGGTGTCTGGCCAAAGCATAAGCACTTGGCTTGCGATCAGGGTTCCCTGGAAAGCCATTTGCACTGACCTCCAAGCCTATTTTGTTTTGCTCAGTTGATTGACTAGAATTATTGATACTGGTTAGAAGGTGCCCCTGAGTATGGGGCTAAGTAACTGCAGGTTCCACGAGTCTGTGTAGAGTTTCATGTCCCGAATACAATGCATTATCCCCCCCCCCCCCCCGTCATTTCCAAGTGATTGACCAGAAGTCACCAAAACTCTTTGCAGGCTGGCATGATCCAAATCAGAGTCCCTACATGATATGTCAGCCAGGGAGTGTCAGGGAGAGACAGATCTCGTTTAAGTTCTCCAGCAAGTTGAATGCAGTTGTGTTTCTCGGATGAAGCGTTCTTAAAAAAATCAGAATAATGGGCTCTGATTGTGAAGAGTGCTTATTGAGTTGGGGAGCTGGTGAGAAAGAAGGTGGAGCAGCAGCTCAACTTTTTTAATCACCTTGATTGTAAGTTCCAAGGTTTAACTTTGTGGCCTCCACTGTTCCCCTAATTTTACCTGCTGTGATCTTATTTTACTTTTCATTTTATTCTCTAATCACTGCCGATTAGAGCCCCGAGTCCATGCTGGTTCTGTTGCCTGCCTCCCGGCCTGATGGGCCTCTTTGTACTGAGGCACAGAACCCAGCTGGCTCCTGGACTTCCTAAGGCCCGGAAGCTTCATTACTCTCTGCTGGCAGTGAAGTCTCAAGTTACTGGCTTTGCAGTTGGATTTTCTCAAGTACAGTAGCTTAACATGTAGTTTCAAAGTTGCTGTTTTTTTTTTCTTCTCAATTAATCAGATGCATGAGCTAATTATAAGCCAACAGATATTTTAAGGAAACTGCCCTCCAGTAGAGACCCTTGCACAAACTGTGCAGACTATTTTCCCAGTGATTAATATGCTGCTTTAATTTCCTTTGAGGTGGAAAACAGTTGTTGACAATGACTCCCTACCCGTTTGGTTCAAATAACTAATTTCGGACCTGAAGTACTAATTACAGTAGCGACACCATCTTTTCCTATTAGGTCTCTCACTTGAAGAAACTTGAATCCATTTCTAACATTGGAATCTTAGGGGCGAATTTAATCTGTTTGTGGGTAGTATAACAGTGATCATTGTGATCAGAAATATAGGCAAACCTCTTTAATTGAGTCCCTCTTATTTCAAAATGTAATCATTCAGTGTGAAGAACAAATTTGATAGGTTGGTGAGGGGGTTATTTAAGCTGCCAAATGGAACACACTTTTAGAAGTGCCAATTTGCATACAAGGAACTGGTAAGTAGGAAGCATTTCAGTAGTAGACTTAGAATCTGAATGTTAAAAGTCACAGCCATTCAAAACCATTTGGTGAACAGGCTATGTCCTGGACCCTGGGGCTACATTTATTTTTTTATGGTAACAACTTTATAATTTACATACCATATAATGTACCCATTTAAAGTGTGGCGTTCTGTGGCTTCTAGTATACTCAGAGGTGTGCTACCATCAGCACAGTCAAAATGAGAATGTTTTCATCACTCCGGAAAGAAACCCCATACCCTTTAGCTGTTACCTCCCAGTCATAGGCAGCCACTATTCATTTCACAAATGAAACCAAAACAAAGGACTTTCCTTTGAAGGAATCAAAAGCTATTGAAAGAGACAGCCAGATAAAGTATACCTGGCATCATAGAATGTTGGTGCTGAGAGGGACCAGGAACATAGGATATATTCTTCTCATTTGACAGATGGGGAAACTGAGGCCTAGTCGGGGAAATGATTTTGACAACATAGTGGCAGGTGAGAGCATAACTTCTAGAACCAGACTACTGAGGTTTGACTCTCAGCTCTACTGTTTACAGGCTTTGGGAACATGGGCAAGTTACCTATCCTCTGAACCTCAGTTTCCTCTTTTGTCAAAATGAAATAACAAAAGTACCCCCCTCACAGGACTGTTGTGAGGATAAAATGAATTTGTATATTAAAGTTCATAAAGTAGTGCTTAGCATAGAATTATGTAGAATAAGCACTACACAAGTATTTGTTATTATTTTTAGTACCTAGATATTGAATACAGAAACACCTATTTCATTAGATTCTAAAGTATTCTTTACATGTTTGTTATCCAGGTTTTAAATCTGGACTATCCTTGTGTATAGTTGTGGTTTTTGTTTGTTTGTTTGTTTGTTTGTTTTTGCATGGGCAGGCATATAGTTTTTTATTTAGCTCATTCCATCAAATATTTTTGAATATTGGGTGCTAGGGATAAAAAAGATGTTCGAGACCCAATCTCTATATTTTAGGAATTCATAGTCAAGTGATGAAGGCAAGCGAGCAGATATGTAGCCATAAATCAAGGCATGCAACAGGAACTGCCTCAAATGAAGTATATATTGCAGCATAGAGGGTATTGGAAGGTCTTTGTAGAGGCATTGGTATTTGATCTGGGTTTTGAAATATGAATCGGTTTTCATTAGGCTGAAAGGGGTGAGAGAAGGTATTCCAGGCAAGTGTAATAGCATAAGGAGAAGAAAAAAAATTCCCATTGTTTGGGAATGCCTAAGTGTTTTATATGTCCAGAGCATAGGGTTTGCAGGAGATATCCTAGGAGCTGAACCTAGAAATATAGATGGGGACTGTACTGGATGGGAAAAGGGAAGTGTACCAACTATATAACAAGCTTTGTAAAGTACCAAGTACTGACTATTCAGAAGGTGATTCAACTGAGTCTTACAAGGAAACAGGTTCAGAGAGGTGAGTAAATTGATTATGTCACCCCTAGCAACTTGCAGAGTCTGGATTCAAACTGTGGTCTCCTCTCTTACCCTTAATGTGCCCATCTACAGCATCAACTTTGGGACTTGTGTGCCAAATTGTACATTTTGGAAAGTGGGAAGATTTGTAGGTTCTTGAACATGGAGGAAACGTGTTGATTGTAGTGTAGATTTTGTGTTTGTCTGCTTTCACTGGTGATAGGTTAAAGAACTCCTTAAATGAAGGAAAGATAAGAGGCAAATAAATCCATTATGAGCCTTTTGAAAGAGATAAAAGGCAGTGAGGACCTGGAGTAGGATCAAGGCAGTGGTGAGGAGAAGTCATGTATAAAAGAGAGGAGACATTTGTTCCTGGAGCCTGCCCATGCCAAAAAAAAAAAAAGAGAGAGAGAGAGATTGAGAGAAAAGAGACATGGGTTTAGGGAAGGAAGGAAGGGCAGTAAGTTCGGTTTTTGTTACAGTTGAACTTTCTTGAAGTCCACCAAGTGTAAGTGTCCTGTGAGCAGATGGATATATGAGGCTGAAGCTCAAGGGAAAGCAAGAACAGAACCCTGATGTTTCAGTTTGCTAAAGCTGCAGGAATGCAATATACCAGAAATAGGGTGGCTTTTTCAATGGGGATTTATTAGGTTACAAATTTACAGTTCTAAAACTGTGAAAATGTCCAAATTAAGGCATCAAGAGGAAGATACCGTCTCTGAGGAGAGGCTGCTGGCATCTGGGGTTCCTCTGTCACATGGGAAGGCACATGGCCAGAGTCTGATGGTTCTTCTCTCCCAGGTTTAGCTTCAATGATTTCAGTGGCATTTTCTCTCAGCGCCTGTGGGTGCTTTCTTAGACTCTCTGGGGAGTTTCTCTTTAAGCTTTCTTGGCTTTTACTGTCTTTTTTTTTTTTTTTTTTTGCATGGGCAGGCTCTGGGAATTGAACGTGGGTCTCAGGCATGGCAGACGAGAATTCTGCCACTGAACCATTGTTGCCTTTTACTGTCTTTTATCCTCTTTGGAGAGGATTCCAATGAAGGATTAAGACCCACCTTGAATGGGCTGGGTCTCATCTCAGCTGAAATAACCTAACCAAAAAGTCCCACTTAGAATAGGTTTGCCCCCACAAGAATGGATTAAAATAGCATAGTCTTTTCTGGGATACATAACAGATGAACCAGCACACCTGGGAAATATAGCAAATGTAGCAAACAACAGAAGTCAAGAGGAAACAATTGTAGGGGTAGCAAGAAAACCAAGTGAGCAAGGTCACATAAATCATAGAAGGGGATTTCACTAATGAAGGGGTGTTCAGCAATGCAAGTGATGCAAAGTGGCCAAATCAGATAAAGACAGAAAGTAGAATATTAGAAGTGGAAATCATATGGCAGTTGTTTGAAAACTGGATGAGGAGCGAAGATCCTCTTTCTGGAAGCTTGTCTGGTCAGGTATGGAGATATGCCAGAATCTTGAAGACACATGAGATCCTGGGGAAGTTTTCTTTAGGATCGAGAAATTTAAGAACACTTTGGCTGAGAACTGTGAGTCAATGTAGAGGTATATAGTAGAAAGGAAGGAGTTACGGGATAATTGATAAAGAAAGATCTTGGAAGAAACAGGAATCAGACTACAGATAGAGGGGTTAGCTTTGGACTTGAGCCTTTCTCTGAGATGGGGTTAGGAAGAGAGGATGCACAGGGGTGCGGGATGGCCCATAAACCAGGGTGTTTTTCAATAGAGTCAGAGACATTTGTGTTTAGTTTCTCATTTCATTTGGAATTGTCTTGTTGTCTAAGAAACCTTGCCCCTTTTACACCATATAAAACCCTTATGGAACTGTTCTTTTAGCTTGCCTGGTCTCTCCTGAGTTGTTCATTGCTTAGAGCAGTGGATCTTTCCACTGAGGAGACAGCATATCCAGGGCTGATTAGAAGAGCTACCTTCCAGCAGGGCTGTGGTTCAGTTTTGTGTGCAATACCTTAAAGCAGCTGACATTGCTTTCTTTCTCCCTCCTGTATACACAGTGGTGCAGTGATTGGTCAAATTTGAATGTGCATGAGAATTAATGAATTGGAGAACATGTTAAAATGCAGAATCACAGAATCAGCCTTCCAGTATACTAATTCAGCAGGTGTTTCAGTTAGTTCTTGCTGTATAACAACCCCTTCCCAAAATTTCATGACTTGAAACCACATCTACTTGGTTATTTCTCATGGACTGTGGTTCAGTGGTTCTGTGGTCTGGGCTAGGCTCAGTTGATCTCAGCTGGAGGAACTCATCTGCAGTCAGCTGGTGGATCAGCTAGAGGTTGGTGTTTCTTTTATGGCTTCAGCTGGGATGACTAGAATCTGCTCTTGGTGCTCCCTCATTTCCTAGAAAACTAGCCCAGGCATGTTGCCATGGTGTGACACAGGTCTAAACAAGTACAGCCAATCATGCGAGAGAGCAAGTGAAAATACATGTGAACTTTTCAAGTCTCTGCTTGCATCCCATTTGTTAATTTCCCTTTGGTCTAATCAAGTCCCTTGGCAGAGCCCAGATTCAGAGTGGGAGGGGTCTACAAAGTTGCAGTACAAATGGCAAGGTTATGGGGAGGCCATTAATTGGGGCCAACTATTGCAATTAAGCTACTACAGTGGGTTTAATTAAAATCTGGGAATCTGTATATTTAATAAGCATCCCAAAGTGATTCTTAATGCAGATGATTAATGGACAATATTTCAGAAATTTTAGTCTAGTACCCCTTGACACCTAGGTTGGAACTACCATCATGGAAGGCTCAGCTAGGGGTGAGTGGGGCAGCAGCTAAAGTTTTTTTTTTAGCTCCAGTTTATGATTCAGACCCTTTGGTCTGTCCAAGGCAGAGGCTTAAACTAGAGCTATATCTGTGTTTTTCTGACAATTTCATACAGTCATTTACTTGCCATAAAGAACAACCCAGTTGGGTTTGAGCTGATAAAGTATTCTTTTTCAATGCAGGTCAGGAAAGCATTGTTGGTTTGTTTTGTGTTGCTCATTATAATATGTATTTCTATCCTGGGGAAGCTCATAGTAATGGAAATGAAGCATCATTGAGGTGGTTTATGGGGCATATGATAGGATCATAAAGTTGAGAATGTTGCTGGGCTGAGACCTTTCTTAGAATAGTAACTAAGCAAGGAGTTACATGATCAGGACAGAAAAGAAATGGTAAGGAGAAAATCCAATTATTTGGACGACTGTATGCTCCTTTTAATCCTCAGACCCTTTGTAAAAATGTGGGACTAGAGATATATACTGGCATCAGCCACATACCTGACATATAGTAAGTGCTCCAAACATAATTGTTGAATGAATCTCGTTAGATTCCTGAGATCCACTTGCACAGGGTTTTTGTTTTTTGTTTTTTTGCGTGGGCAGGCTCCGGGAATCGAACCCAGGTCTCCGGCATGGCGGGTGAGAATTCTGCCACTGAGCCACTGTTGCACCGCCCCACTTGCCTAGATTTTGACTGAGTGGAGAAAATAATATTCCTTACAATGTGGTCCCTGAACTATCTGCATCAGAGTCACCTGTGGAAGTTTGTTTAAAAATGCTGATGCCTGGGTCCCACTTTCCACTTACTGCATTCGATGCCTCCAAAACCCTGATTTGCCCATTTCTGAAATCCATGAACAGCTATCACTGTCACTAATGCAATCTCATCTGGAAGCAGTGCCGTGAGTGCCATTGAGAAAGGTTAGAGGAAAGGCTGGGGGGCCCAGGGGACTGAACCATGACATGGAATTTGGGACTGTCATTTAGCATCTCTGATCTTCTTCATGTTTGACAGGTTTTTTTTTTGTTTGTTTGTTTTTTGCATTCTTTTCCTTGTGGGCCAGAATTTAAACTAACACCGCCTTGTCTCTTTCCTAATTCTAGGGGATAGGAGTTGGAGGATGTTTGCATGAGTCTTGGGAGTTCTGAGCTGTAGAGTTATCAATTGCTTCCTAAAGTCTTTCTTTCCTGAATGTCTTTGAGACTATAGATTTTCCAAATGCTGCACCTTGGGGGAAAATGGAGCAATGAGCCCTTCTAATCACACGGGTTATAAGGAGTTGCAGAGTTCAAGATAAAATAATTTTCTTTGCCCCATGGCCTTCAGTTACAGGAATCACTTATATTGCAGGTACATTTTGAAATCTCAAAACAAGCCAGCCACTTCCCTCCGCCCCCCCCCCCCCATTAGGAAGAAAGACATGCCAATTTAAGTGTGGACTGAGACATCTGGAAATGTGCAAAAAGTTTTGGGGAGTAGTTGGGGGGTTGAGTGGAACCGTCTCCCTTTTTGCATTTATTTTTTTCTTTCTTCCTGTGTCGTATTCAGATTGTGACTTTAGGGAACAGGCCTTAAAATGTCTGGCCTTCTGGAGCAGGGATTTAGGGAAAGCCATTTTTCCAGCACCTCCACAAGGGCAAGATTTCCAGTCGGGCAGGGAAAGGCTGCTGGGACATTTTTAGACCAGCAGTGAATGCACCAAGTCAGTCAAGCTTGAATTGTCTTTGAAGGCCACAGAGGCATGCAGTCACATCAGAGGATTCAGGAACTTTCCTTCTGGGAGCAAATGGGCCAAACCCGGATGCTGATCTGCTTCCAGCCTTCTTAGGGAGTGCAAGCAATTCCACTCTCTGCTGTGACATGACCTTCACATGGGCCTTTCCACTCTAGTACTGCTTTGCTCTGATGCCCAGCTCCCTCTGCCTTCAATCCTTTTATGTCCTTTGGCATTGCCTGTATTTTCAGCCCAAATCGTGCCTTGTGACTTTTCTATTCCTAGTGTGCTGGCTTCTCAAAGCAAAGAATCTATTAGCTGTTTCTTGAATCATTTCTTTTATGTCTTTTAAGGTGCTAACATTTTCTTTCAGTTGTATGAATTCAGCGATTTTGTCTGCTCTGACACGAGCTCCATACACAGCTACAGAAATTGAGGAAAGGCAGAGGCAGTGCTTCCTAAACATGAGCCCTCACCCTGTCTACCCTCTCCCCTCTCCCCAACTCTGTCAGGCACTGGTTGCCGTTAAGCTAGATTTACCTGGATCCTTTTCTCTTTAGGCTACTTTTATTATCTTATTTCATTTAACTATGAAAGTAATCAAGCATTTTATATGCTTTGTTGAAAACTTAATGAAAATCAAGTTTTAGCTCCTTAGGTTTTAATTGAATTGTGGTGTGTCAAGCCCACTAGTTCATGTACTTTGTTATTATTTTCATATTTGAGCCATTGCAGTCACCTCTTTCTGCAACAAGATTTCACACTGCAGGGGTAATTTAAAAAGTATGAAGTTGGCCGTCGTATTCTATAGATAGGTCAAAGTGGTTAGGAGCTTAAGTCTTGGAGTCAGGTGTGGTTTCCATCCTGGCTTTCCCACTGAGTAAGCTGTGCCACCCTGAGCAAGTTATTTTACCTTTCTTATATCTCAGTTTCCTCTTCTATAAAATGGGAACAGCAACCTCAAGGTTAGTTGTGAGGATTAAATACGAGACTCCATGTAAATTGGTTAACATAATCCCTGCCACATATCATGGGTTGTAGATATCATCACCATTATTATTATATCCTTATGTCCTCAAATAGGATTAGTAGAAGATTCTATACTTTGTTCCTCTAGGAGCATGGCCTAAAGGCCAAATCCAGCGTGTTGCCAGTTTTGGGAAGGTCTGTGAGCTAAGAGTGGTTGTGACATTTTTTTTTTTTTAATGATTGGGAAAACAGTCAAAAGACTACTATTTCATGGAATGGGAAAATGATATGAAATGTAAATCTCAGTATCCATGATTAATTTTTTATTGGAACACAGCCGTGCTCATTCATTTACCTCTTGTCCATGGTTGCTTTTGCTCTACAGTGTCAGAATTGAGTAATTGTGACAGAGATCATATGGGCTGCACAGACTAAATATTTACTATCTTGCCAACCCTTGCTCCAGGACATTTAGTTGTGTCTCTGGGACATCACAGGGATAGATAGTTCAAGAACTTGCAAATGATCACCAGCATCATCTTAAAACTCTGCCTGTGTGTTTGTGTGTTGAGAGGATTTACAAAGAAAGGAACTATGCAGGTCCATGTAGGACAAATGAGATGAGTTTTTTTTTTTTTGCTAAGCATTGACTTTGAGTCTTTGAGGGATCAGAAAGAATTTAAAAGTAGTGGCTGCATTTGTTAAAGGATTTTATAGTTCCTCTTGTCTTCATTCCCTCCATCAACACCTCAGCAAGGAGGAGAGAATGAGTGATCAGTTTCTCTTTGTAAAGTGGATTGAGTTACCCTTAGTAGCTATAACTTGATTCAATGGAGCTGGTTGTGAATGTGGTACACTCAGGCAAATCTCACCTCTACAAGTACCAATGCAACACCCTATTCCTGAAAAGGCAATTTCTGTATAGAAGGATGAAATCTTAGAATATCAAGGGTAGAAAAAGCCTTGGAGATCTGCAGCAATGATATTCATATTAATATGGCTCAGCTGATGTAGATACAATATCCTGTTTGAAGGCAAAATATTGCATAATGAACAAATCCTAGTCCATTCAATCTATTCAGCCAGGGTGGCTTTAGTAAGTGTTTGTATGCTGGAACTAGATTTGAATACCTGTAAGATATTAAATTCCATGTGCTTTACAAAATGTGCAGTGATCGAGACACACAAACATAATATCCAATTTTGAATTGTGGGAGTGGGGCAAGATAGGAGTGTTTCCAGTTTGGGGCTAAGATTCTGGAATTCTGGTCCTCAGCTCATCCCCTGCCTGGTCTGTGACCTTTTCTGTAGGGATGAGGTGTACATGGAGCTGGGGATGAGATCTGAAGACCTGGCCTCCTAGTTAGGTGGGTGATGGTGTGGGTTTGGCTGAGCTGTACAGACATACCAACCTGGGCCTCTCTGGCAGTGAGTAACCCTAGGCTGGGGAGGCTGTAGGTGCAAGAATGGCCTGCCACAATAAGGAAGGATGGAGGCAGGGCAGGCTAGAGAGAGGCTGCTGGGCTAGAACTTGCTGAAAAGATCTCAGAACCTCTGACATTTTCCCTCCTCTTACTTCCTACACTTTGGGCTTTCACACTTATGAATGAGTGTTAAGGGGTGTTGTATTTTTTAACATACAGTTTTCCTGTGGTGTGCTCCATGCTTCTGGGTAAGGCCAGCAGGCCAATCTGACAAAGACCCAGGGGTGAAAGTCTCCCTTTTTATTGTATAGTATAACATATATACAAAACAAAGAAATAGAAAAGCAATAGTTTTCAAAGCACTCTTCAACAAGTAGTTATAGGACAGATCCCACAGTTTGTCATGGACTACCACACAGTCCTCTCACATTTTTCCTTCTAGCTGCTCTAGAATATAGGGGGCTAGAAGGCTTAAATACGTTTTGATCACCACAATTGACTCTTTCTTCTTTCTTTTTTGTGAAAAATAACAAATATACAAAAAAGCAGTAAATTTCAAAGCACAGCACCACAATTAGTTGTAGAACATATTTCAGAGTTTGACATGGGTTACAATTCCACAATTTTAGGTTTTTACTTCTAGCTGCTCTAAGATACTGGAGACTAAAGGAGATATCAACTTGATGATTCAGCAATCATATCCATTTGTTAAATCCTACCTTCTCTGTGTAGCTCCACCATCACCTTTGATCTTTCCATCCCTCTCTTTAGGGGTGTTTGGGCTATGGCAGTTGTAAATTTTTCATATTGGAAGGGTCTGTCACTAATATAGGGTAGGGAGATGGAACTATCTTTTGTTCTGGAGAGGGTGGGCTAGGTTTCAGGACTCATCTGACCAGGGACCCATCTGAAGATTGTAGGTTTCTGGAAAGTGACTCTAGTGCCTGGAACCCTTGTGGAATCTTATAAATTGCCCTAGGTGTTCTTTAGGATTGGCTGGAATGGTCCTGGTTGGGAGTTGGCAGGTTATGATAGATAGCAAGGTCTACCTGAAGCTTGTATAAGAGCAACCTCCAGAGTAGCCCCTCGACTCTATTTGAACTCTCTCTGCCACTGATACTTTATTAGTTACATTTCTTTTCCCCCTTTTGGCCAGGATGGAATTGTTGATCCCACAGGGCCAGGGCCGGGTTCATCCCTGGGAGTTGTCTCCCATGTCACCAGGGAAAACTGGTCTAGAACTGGTACTCCAGGTTTATCAAATATGCAGTCCACTGAAGAGCCTTACCTCACACCCTTAGGTTTCCTATCTGAACCTTCTCTGTAGGTCCAGGCTCTGAGTTTTTTGCCATCTGGCCTCTCTTCCTTTTCTTTTTTCCCATGGGAGGTGCACTGAACATCTGTGAGCCATGAAGAAAATCTGTAGGAATATATAGCAGAATTTCTTTCTTGTACACTCTATGGTGGACTTCCACTTCAGTGAGGTTTGGATTTAGGACATCTGGTCAAGCTGCTTTACAAATATTTAATTTGAATGTCTAAACTACCATACCAGTAGAACAACAAAGCTGATCACCTTGGTCTTATGGATGGGTTTAACAAGAGAAGAGCAGTTGGCCTGGCTATAGATGTTGACACCATACAGTGTCAAGATTTGTGGGCCTTGGCCCCTTCTCCTACGAGGGGTCTAAGGAGAGCTCAGGCGCTTCCAGCCTCTGGTGCATTTGTTTCTTTTTGGCCAGATGGTAGATGGCATCCAGTCGTCTGCATGCCCGCTCAGTGCAGGGTTCTAAGCAGTGGGTGGTGGCAGTGGACATGGCCGACATGGGGAAAACTGTGGTAATTCCCACAGCCTCCAGAACTCAGGAAGGAAACCTGTGAAAGAAAACCATATTCCAACAGTCTCTTTGCCATATTTATTCACTGGAATCACACTTTTACAACAGGCATAGGCTCAAAGGTGTAAATTATTTTAGCTCACCATTGATTTTCATATGTAAATTATCAATACAGTTTTGACTTAATAATAAAAATAACAGCCTAGAGTTTTATGTCTTGCCACAGCAGTTATGCCATCAGCCATTAAGAGCCCTCTGCTTATAGGCTGTCTCTTTGTACAGGGAAGCACTTGTTAAAGTCATGTCTGCTTATTAATAAAAGCTAGCTTTTTTGAGTACTTACTATGTGCTGGGCATTGTGCAAAGCATTTGTGAACATCATCTCATTTAATGCCTCTGATAATACTCTGAGGTAGATTACTATTTTCATTTGTACGTTACAGATGGAGAAAATGAGGCTTGGGATGTCACTTGCCTAAGGAACAGAGCTGGCAAGCAGACCTTGGAATTCTAAGTCACATCTACCTGAATACCTATTCCATACTCTTCACACCATGGACATGAACTTCTATGGGACACTTCTCTTGGAAGTCCATTAGGCAGTGTCTTGCAGATGAGCCAGAACTAGAGATCTGCATGGCTATTTTGCCAGAGAGAGAACAGGAAATTAGGAAGGCAGGTAGAAGGGAACTGTTGCATGGGAGACTAGGAGAACTTAAGAAAGGAAGCTCTCGCTTACAGAGGTCCAACGAAAGGAAGACTAAGGAGAGAAGCTGACAGCTCAGCCAGCCAAGTAGAGACAACCTCGGGCCTAGAAGGAACTGAACAGGACATCCATGATTGGGCAGGGCTAACCTAAGAACCATTCCACAGGCCTGCCATGTCTTGACTTCTTCTTATGTGGCCCCAGATTCCTTCTCACGTCTGAGGTAAAGCAGCTCTTGTGCACAAAGCAGCTGATGCCCTTCCTGAGGAAGTAAGGGGTGGCAGTGGAGAGGTTAAGGTCATCCTTGAGGCCTCATCCTCTTGGGATACCCCAAATTTGGTGTGATGACTAAGGTCAAAGGAGAGAGTTTGAGCCTGTTTCCCCAGGTTGATCTCTCCTCACTGACCTGGTCCCCTTCAGTTCTACTTCTGGTCATTATACATTAGATCTGAAGCCACTCTTCTTTGGCCTCTGAGATTGGAAAAATCACACAGGCTTAACTTAGTTTTCTCGTGCACAGAAACTAGGTGTAGAGGCAAAAGTATACTCATAGCCCCCCACTGTTCACTTGGACATGGAGCATCACACTAAGTTTTCACTTGTTCTCACTGTCCTTTGAAATATCTAACGAGCTCCCCAGACATTTATCAATAAGTCTTCTTACATAGGGAACAACTGGTCTGCTCTCATTTTCAAACCTCAAAGTTTTTTTTTTTTTCTTTTTTTTGAGTGGAGGTTTGTTTTCCCAAGAAAGTGTTACTATTTTACAGTTTCCCCCTCATCTCTGAAACTGGAATGAAGGCAGGTGGCCATGCTACATGAGCATACCCCAAACTGAGAACAGAGAAAAGATGCCTCCTGGTTTCCCTTTAAACCAAAGACAACTGACAACAAAGTTAGCATGATGCAAACCTGTTGAGATATGTTGTATCATTGTGCCTCGTGAATTGTAGGCACAGATAATAAGCCGATTACATAAATGACTGGCATTACTTTTACATCCCCAAAGTTTTGTTTTTCTCTTTTTGCTTGATTAGTTTACCATTAGCTTGAAGCAGCCTCAGTCTGATAGTTTTGTCTAGAACCACCTATGGCTTTACTAGTGATCATTTCCACCATTTCACACACATTCCCATTAAAGTGTTAGTTTCTCTAATTGCAGGTTAGGTAGGTATTTTGTATTATAAACAATGTTTAATTGTATTCATGTAAAACAGGTAGCAATGAAAATCTATAAACTCCTTAAGCCTCTATAAACACTCCACTATTCATCATGCAGCTTTGCACTAATATTTACTCTAGAGAGCAAAATCACCTAATCCTGTGTTTATCTGATGTTCCATTTTTGTTATCAATAAAAACAAAAGCCACATGTTTAATTGGATCCCTTAGGTATTGATTAAAATAAATGCTAGTGGGATTTCTCTCTGGCCAAAATGGCTCCACAGACATCTTAGAAACATCTTTTGAGGAAACACACATTTAATATTTTCCTTCTGACTACCATGTTATGAGCTTACTAAATGCTGATCAGTTGAGTGTGGGCAGCAGAAATCCTTTAGAAGAGTGGAAACCAACAGTATTCAGGGAATCCATGAGAAGGCCACATCAGGCTCTTTTCTCATGTTGCGTAAAGACTGGAAGGAAACAGATGTCAACTACCTAGCACTGAAAGCCTGCTGATCTTGGGGTCCAGGCTGTTGGAAATTCCCTTGTGTGATCCATCAGAGGACAATCCTGCCAAGGCCTCTTTTTAAATAAAAAGTGTCGATATTTCTTTCCGTACTTTATCTCATAATTGATATTCAATTTTCAAGGCAGTGAACCTCATCAAAGGACATAAAATGAATCCAGCCCAATAGAAACAGTTAGGATTAGTAAGCTGCAAATGGGCCTGAGCATGAAAATAGGAGAATCTTTCAAACCACAGCATGTCATTCTTGTGGGGTAATTTCTACAGGAGGCATGAGCAAAGCTCCCATGTCCCACCAGAATCAGGAATCAGGAACAGGCCAGGTTCATAGAGTTGGGATGCTTCTAGTGATATCATCTGGAGCCCATAATTGCAGACCATGGTATGATAGAATTCTCCGCTACTATGGGGCAGGCTGTGGGGTTTCGGCAGGCCTGTGGGATGGCAGTCAACACAGGAGCTAGTGGTAGCACTGGCAGTGCTCTGGATTCTTGAGACTTGGCCTTCCTTCCCACCCCACCTCACCATCATCTTTACTGTCCCTTTTCATTTCAGCCTCTACCAGCTGGTAAGGAGGACAGTATTTTCTGTGAGGTAGTTAAAAGAGAAACAATAACAGTTTGCATTTATTGAGAACTTTGAGAATGTACCTGACGAAAGGGGGAAAAGAAGTGTAACTAATAAAGTATCAGTGGCTGAGAGAGTTCAAATAGAATCAAGAGGCTACTCTGGAGTTCACTCTTACACAAGCTTCAGGTTGACCTTGCTACCTATCATAACCTGCCAACCCCTAGCCAGGACCATTCCAGCCAATCCTAAAGAACACCTAGGGCAACATATAAGATTCTACCAAGATTCCATGCACTAGGGTAACTTTCCAGAAATGTTCTGAAACCTAGAGGACCAAACCTCTCTAGAACATCAGATAGTTCCATCTCCCTACCCCATATTATTGACAGATTCTTCCAAAATGAAAAAGTTAGAATGGGCATAGCTTAGATACATGTAGAGAGTGGAATAGAAAGACCAAAGGTGATGGTGGAGTTATACAGAGAAAATAGGGTTTAATAAATGAATATGATTGCTGAGTCATTATATTGATATATTTTTTAATCTCTAAGACCTTAGAGCAACTAAAAATAAAACCTAAAATTGTGGAATTGTAACCCATACCAAACTCTGAAATCTGTTCTACAACTAGTTGTTGCAATGTACTTTGAAATTTATTGCATTTATGTATATATTTAAAGAGAAGGAGGAGTATAACAGAGAGGATAGGATTTAACAAATGAGTATGACTGCTGAATCATTATATTGATATTTGTGTTGGTCTCTAGTGTCTTGGAGCAGCAAGAAGAAAAATGAAAAATTGTGGAACTGTAACCCATACCAAACTTTAAAATCTGAACTATAACCACCTGTTAAAATGTACTTGGGAATGTAGTGCTTTTTTGTATATATGTTATATTTCACAATAAAAAATGTAAAAAGAAAAAACAAACAGGGTGGTACAATGGTGGCTCAGTGGCAGAGTTCTCACCTGCCATGCCGGAGACCTGGGTTCGATTCATGGTGCCTGCCCATGTCAAAAAAATAAACAAACTAACAAAAAAACAGTCAGTGGCAGAAGATTCAAAAGTGAATGAGGGCACAGTGTTGGGATTTTTGTTGTTTGTTTGGTTTTTTTTGTATGAGTAGGTTTCAGGAATCAAACCCAGGTCTCTGGCATGGTAGGTGAGAATTCTGCCCATCAGAAATTCTGCCCATCAGTTTCTCAGAAGGGACTTCCAAGGCCTAGAATCTCCCCTCTAGTGAATTGTGCTGCTATGTCTCTCAGGGCTTCTGCTCTTGGCTCCAGTTCATCCTTCACAGTAGAGAACCAAGATGGTACCTAGCTTTTCTGATAGGCCACTAGAAAGAATCAAAGATAGGCCTGAGGACATTAATTGCTCCTAATCCAGTGCTTGAGGGAATGGTGGATTGCAAGAAACTTGGCAGAGAAGAAAGATGCTATTCTAATAAATCATTCAACCAAGATTTACTTAGCACTTACACTGTGTTAGCCACCTCACTAGGCTCTGGGGAGACAGAGATGAGAAAACCCTGGCCCTTGAGGAGAACACAGTTCGGGGAGAAAAGAAGTAAAACAAAGAATTATCAACCCCTCAAAGCAGTGCTAGGAGGGTTTTAGGGCTGTGGTGCTTGGGAAGTTGGGGCTGGATGGTGGCAGCTCTATTAGAAGACTCTGAGGCTTGTCCACATTGGACTTGACATTAGCCTACAGCTGAACATTTGTTGTCTCAAATGATTTTATTTAAACAGAATCAACTTTGTATTATGCTATTGCAAAAGATGTATTCTGTAGAGGTTTCCTGAATCTTTTTTTTTAATTTGTCCTTTAAAATAACTAAGTAAATGTTTTGACATGCTTTTTATAAAGTATATAGGACAATACTGGGATGCATCAGTGTGATGTGAAGCCTGAATCAGTAACACACAAATTGCCGCACCTTAAGAAGTAAAAAGAAAAAAGAAAAGGCACAAGATCGTTAACTACAAACAGGCAGTTTGGTACAGTGGAACAATCCCTGTGCAATGCTGGCTGTTCTGCTGAGTGACTCCAGCTCCCTGTCCTCTCTGGACCCCAATTCCATGATCTGTAGGATGGAATGAGGGGTGTAGGATGAGAATATCAATCCCTAAGTTCCTTTTTAAGTCGCTAAAGTCCTGGACTTCTGTGGTCATGCTGCATCATTTTGAGGTTCTATCCTGTAGGACGCAGTAGGCATCCTTGCTCAAATGTGCCTGGCCAGTGCCTTCTGGGGTCATCCAATACTGGGGCGGTGGGCAGGGGAATGAAGGAAAAAGCAGCCTTCCCCTTATGAGTGGTACTTCCCCTCACCACTTCATACTGGCAGCCTTTTTCAGCCTTCCGTTTAGATGGTGTGCTGGTTTGAAACTTATGTACCCCAGAGAAGCCATGTTCTTCTAATCCAGTCTTGGGGTTAGACCTATTATTTGGGTGGGACCTCTTGATTCGGTTGTTTCCATGGAGATGCAGCCAACCCAATTGTGGGTGGGACCTTTTGATAGATGGACATGTGGCCTTGCCCATTCAAGATTGGTGTCAATTAGTTTACTGGAGTCCTTAAAATAGTGGACAGCTCTGAGCCAGAGATGCTTGGAGAGCTGACACAGGGAACAGAGACATGAAACCAGTCGCAGTCATTTGGTGATGCTAAGCTAAGAAATGAAATCCAGAGTTTGCTCCAGAGAAGCTAAGAAAGGACCCACAGACACTGAGAGAGAGAGAAAGCCACTGGAATCAGAAGCTGAAAGCAGCAACTGGAAGCAAGGACAAGCAGATGCCAGCCACATGCCTTCCCAGCCAGCAGAGGTGTTTCCAGATGCTGGTGGCCTTTCCTCCAAGAAGGTTTCCTCTTGTTGTTGCCTTAATTTGGGCATTCTCAGACCTTAGAACTCTAAACTTGTAACTTAATAATCTCCTTTATAAAAGCCAATCCTATTCTGGTATATTGTATTCTGGCAGCATTAGCAAACTGAAAGAGATAAGCCAAGTAGAAGTCTACATTAGGATTGGTTCCTCTTTCAGAGCAATGAATGAGGACTTGCTTCTGCTTCCCCATCTCCTCCTCCTCCTAATGCAAACACACTGCCATCATCACTAGAGAAAAAGCATTGGGCCCCAACTCCCACTTTCATTCAAAGTCTCAAAGTGACTGCTGCACCTTTTATACAGTTAAATATTATATGAAATTCTATTCTCCTTGTCAATTTCCATGCAGGGGAAGGAGCCAAGAATTCCAGTAGCGATGGTGTTTTAGCAAGTGCTTTTTACAGGGTGATAAGATAATCAACCTAGAGTTACGCAGTCTGAAGTCTTTGGCTCTCATCTGACTTGGGAAATATGAGGGGTTTGGTATAACAGCTTCTATCCCTATTAATTTCCTTTGAGCCTAATATGCTTTTCCCCTATCTATTCCATAACTCTGTTTATCCATCAAGTACCCACTGTAATCAAGGAGAAAGGCCATGACATATTAATTGAAACTGTGATGTGTTAGCCTTTGTGGGCCACGAACATTTTGGACTGGAAATTCCTTTTGTTCTGATATATAGAATCCAGCCCAATGCCCTGTTTCGGTTTGCATGCAAGTGCATTCCCAGCATCCATTTGTTTGGGACAACCAGGTGGCTAGTGAGGCAGTACTGAAATTTTCTGGCTCAAAGAATATAATGCAGTGTGTTTGCAAATCCACTCCTTCACCTCTGCCCCTAAATTTTCCTTTCCTTTCCATGATTTTAGCACTTTGGGTATACTTTAAACTCTCAGGTCTTTAATGTAGGCCCAAAAATGTAAGAAGAAAGTGAGGCAGAAAGTTACCTGCTCACTGACAAAATAGAAGGTAACTGACCCCAAATCATCTCTCTTCCCTTTCAGGAGCCTTCCCAGCTCTGTAGTCTGACACTGTGCATTGGGAGCTGCATCTGCCATGGGGTGCATGTTGGGGGAAAAGGGAGATGATCAGAGGGTAGTTGTCAGGGCCCAGGGCTCTGCTTTGCCAAAGGCCTGTTGACTCTAATAGTGGCCATCTGGCCGGTTGCCTCAAAAGATATCTCAGTTAAGGCCTCTTTTGGTGACTGGACCCATGCTTATTTCAGACCTGAGCATTGCGTTTTATGCAACGGGCACTGGAGGGATAGATGAAAGTTCTTCAGAATTCACTCCCATTAGATGGACTAGTCCGTGTGTGATTGCCGCTTTACACACCATTAAGACCCAGTCATTGCCTTTTTATTGAAAGCATATGGTGGGTACTTAGAATGCAACCTAGGCCAGAAGTGGTCATGATGCCATCAAGGAGAGCAGGAATTATAAAGGGGGAAATGGTATCCAGGTGGCAGGAGGTGTTCAGTGGGTGGGATGGGAAATATTTATAGTTAATGAGATTTTATAAAGGGAATAAATCCAGGTATGATTTGCTGGTCCATAGGCAGCCAGTTGTCTGCATAGCAGAGGGGAAACATGGAAAGGATGCTCAGAACTGTTGCTCACATTTGACCCAAACCATCCTGCTGATCCCTCCCTTCCCTCTGAAGATGTCAATCAATATTATTAAGCTTTGGGAATTTATTTAGAATACTGTTTGCCCATGGTCAGAAGTGCTACGTGTCAGATAATGTGCTAAGCGTTTTACTCTCATTATCTCATGCCATCCTACCATGGATCATGTAAGGTGGGTGCTATTATCTCCATGTTACAGATGAGGACACTGAGGCTCCGAGGTTAAGTTGGTCAAGGTCACACAGCAAGGAAGCCACAAAGCTGAGACTTGATTCCAGGTCCATCTGACTTCAAGGGCCTTGCTCTTAACTGTACCATTATACTATCTGGAAGTCCAGCAAGAGAGGAAAGGCACTTGTTAACTTGACAAAAGGATCACAGCTTCTCCTAGAGAAGGGCCTTGGACACATATGTGGCTGTGGGGACTAGATCTGGGGGCAGTCTGTGCCCCTGTGCAGCCACGAGATCTGCCTAAGCAGCCCATGCAATCTGTGGGATAAGATGAGCCTCTCTCACAGGGAGGTTTCCAGTCAGTCCACAATACCTCTGTCCCCAGCAGTGCAGTAGATGAAGGGTAAGAAGAGTGTAAGGAATGACTTTGAGACACCTGTGGAAATACATCATCATTATCCCCTTCCCTCCCAGTTTCAGTGAAGTGGAAGGAAAGGATGGTCCAAGCTAGGGAAGGGACAGGGAACAAGCTGAAGAAAGATAACTATTTCTCCCGGTTTACTGACCTCTTCCTTTGCCCCTGTACGAATTTCACTATCGTCAGGTTTTGGGGGAATATCAAATCTGAACTTCAGTCTGGAAGTGTGCTTTCATGACAAAGACCCTTGCCCATGAGATAGAGTGTCAAATCTAAACTGGTCCTCAATATGTTGGGGTAACAGAAAGGATTGAACTTGGTGTCAGAAGATCTTGTGTGATGGTGAGGTTCTGGTGTCGACTTGCCCAAATGATGATGCTCAGTTGTCTGGTCAGGCAAGCACTGGCCTGACCATTACTACAAGGATATTTCATGGCCAGTTGATAAATTGGAAGGCTGGTGTATTATTAAATCATCAGTCAGTTGATTGCATCTGTGGTTGATTATATGTGCGATCAAGTAAGGCATGTCTCTCACAGTGAGATAATCCAATCAGTTGTGCTTTAAAGGAAGAAGAGAGACTCTTTCACTGCTTCTTCAGTAAGTGAGCCTCTCCTATGGAGTTCATTCAGATTCTTCATTATTGGAGCTGCTAGCTTCACAGCCTGCCCTACTGATTTTGGACTATTCCATTCCCATGGTTGCGTGAGACACCTTTATAAATCTCATATTTACAGATCTCTCCTGTTGGTTCTATTTCTCAAGAGAACCCTGACTAACACAATCTGAGATCAAGCCCAACGCTGTCATCTCTAAGCCATGTCCACGTGACTTGGGGAAAGTCACTTAATTATACCTTCCACATCAGTCAAGTGAAAGTCATCTTTTTTCATTATGCATTGGTGCATCATTGTAAAGAATGAATGAAAAGGTGGAGGTGAAAGTGTTTCCAAACGTTTAAAGCTCCACATAAATATAAGTGATTATGAGAATTTTAAGAAACGGTAGTCACATAACTGATATGATCTTTTAGATGATAGAAAATTGGTACTATCTTCTCTGTTGGAGGACAAGTTTCTTTGTCCTTAAAGCACATTTCCAGACAGAAGGAAGCCTGCATCCGAGCCCAAGCATGACATTTCTGATATGAAAAGCCAGTTTGAGATGAACTCCGTCTCTCAAGACATAATTTTGCATCTATTTTGCATTCAAATTTATTTATCTAGAGACAAAATGGTGCATTCTTTAATTCTACTCACAGCATTTGCAAGCAGATCAAATGAGGTGCTGATCTAGCAAAACTGCAAGTAGCCTTTTGCTTCCTTGAAATTGCTAATTTTACAAATGGCAGAGTGTTGAAACATGGCATGGAATATCTATTTTACTAGAATCCAGCAACACGGGCACATATGGTCTTGTCAAGAATAAATCAAACACAATTCCAGGATTATAATTAAGTAACTGAAATTCCAAAAGTGTTTATTTAACAAGAACAAAGTCAGATTTAGATGGCTTTTTGTTAGTTTTCTCTCAGGCTCCTACCTTGGCATGTTGTCAGGAACATAGCTATTTTGATTTCTAGCCCTGAGAAATATTTAATTGTGAAACATCGAACAATTTCATCCAGTCTTTAACTGTATATGCTTTGACATCTGCACATCATCCTTAAGAATACCATATATCAGAGAATGTACTCTGAATGGACCAAGCTTAGAGGTCAAGCCAAATGTTCCTATAGGAGTATTTAGGTTAATAACTTCTTCCAACAAATCTAAACTTCTGACCAACTTCCTAGCAGGCCAACAAAGATAAAGGAAGAAGATGGATAACATTATGGAGAGAAACTCTCTTAATCTCCGTCCCCTCTCAGTTCTCTTCCTATCTGAAGACAAGGATCATGGTCATTCTTGACATAAATCCAAGTATCTACCATAGGGCCCGACATATAAAAGATATGTCAAGATATGCTCTCCTAAGTTTTTTTTAGTTATTTTTTTATTAGAGAAACTGTGGATTTACAGAACAATCATACCTAAAATACAGAATTCCCATACACCACCCCACCACCGACACGTTGCATTGGTGTGAAACATTTATTACAATTGATGATAGCACATTTTTTAAAAGAAGTTTTATTGAGATACATTCACAAACCATGCAGTCCATCCAAAATACCATCAATGGCTTTTAGTATAATCGCAGATTTGTGCATTCATCACCACAATCAATTTTAGAATATTTTCATTACGCCAAAAAGAAAAACCCCATATTCCTTAGTAGGGGGTTAGCAGTTAGCAGTCATGTCTTAATACCCCTATCATTCCCCAGCCCTACATAACCACTAATTGAATTTTGTCTCTATGGATTTATTTATATTTACATTTTGAACAATTGTAATCCTTGTAGTACTTTGTGTCTGATTAATATTGTAGTACTTAGCATAAGTGTTTTTTATTTTGCTTTTTTTTTAATTAGAGAATTTGTAGATTTACATAAAAGTCATGTAAAAAATACTGCATTCCCATATACCCCCCTGTTGTTGACACTTTGCATTGGTATGATAACTTTGTTACAATTGATGAAAGAGTATTTAAATATTACTGGTAACTATAGTCTATAGTTTGCATCAGGTGTATTTTTCCCGAATACCACCCTATTATTTAGTGGTAATACTTGTAATAGTGACATATATTTGTTATAGTTCATGAAAGAACATTCTTTTATTTGTGCTATTAACCACAGTCATTGTTCTCGGGATTCACTGTGTTATACAGTTCCATGTTTTATCCTCTAGCTTTCCTTCTAGTAATATATTCGGCCACATTCACACACATAATCCAGCACTGTTAATTACAGTCACAATAACGTGCTATACTGTCATGAGTGTCCCGTTTCAAACATTTGCAATCAACCTAATTAGAAATGTTGCACTAATTAAGCATAAGCTCCCCATTCTCTACCTCCATTCCATTTGCTGGTTAACTGTATTCTAGATTCTAACTCTATGAGTTTGCTTACTATAATTAATTCATATTAGTGAAATAATATAATATTTTTCTTTTTATGTCTGGCTTAATTCACTCAATATAATGTCCTCAAGTTTCGTGCATTTTGTTGCATGCATCAGTACTTCATTCCTTCCTACTGATAGCACATTTTTTTATAATTGTATTTGTCTTTGGAAAAGTAGTAACCTTTGTTACAATTGATGAAAGAACATTAGCTATCATCCATAGTATATATTAGATGTATTATTCCCATATATCACTCTATTATTGACACCTTGAATTAGTGAAATGAAAGGAATATCCTTATACTTGTACTATTGGCTACAGCCCATTTTCTACAATAGGGTACACAGTACTATCCAGTCCTGTTTAATCTTTTAATTTTTGTTTTAGTAACACATATGGCCTAAAGTTTCCCCTTATAACCATATTCACCTTAGTACTGTTAATTACACTCAATGATGCTGTGCTACCATCACCACCATCCATTTCCAAAACTTTTACAATCAACCTAAATGGAAAATCTGTAGAAATTAAACGTCAACATCTCATTGTCTAACACCAATCTATCCGTGGCAACTTATATTCTACATTTGGACTCTATGAGTATGCTTAGTACAATTAGTTCATATCAGGGAGATCATACAATACTTGTCCTTTTGTGTCTGGCTTATTTCACTCAGCATAACGTCCTCAAGGTCAATCCCAGTTGTTGCATGCATCAGGATATCCTTCTTTACGGTAGAGTGATATTCCATTTTATGACTATACCGCAATTTGTTATCCATTCATTAGCTGATAGAAACTTGGATTGCTTCTATTTTATGGCAATTGTGAATAATGCCACTATGAACATTGGTAGGCAACTATCTGTTTGGTCTCTGCTTTCAGTTTTTTTCAGGGATTGCCAGTTCATGTGCTAATTCTATACATAACTTCTCAAGGAACCGCCAAAGAGTCTTCCACAGTGGCTGCATCATTTTACATTCCTACCAGCAATGAATGATTGTTCCCTTTTCACCATATCCTTACCAGTACTTGGAGATTTTGTTTATTTATTTTAGTATACTGTATGTATGGTGGGGGCCACATTTCATTCTTTTTCTGTGTGAGTATCCTGTTATTACAGCACCATTTGTTGAATTTTTGTTGTTGTTGTTTGTTCTTTGGGAAGTACATGGGCTGGGTTTGGTTTTATTTTAAAGCAGTTTTATTGAGATACATTCATGCACCATACAATCCATCCAAAGTGCACAGTCCATGGCACGCAGTATATTCACAGAGTTTTATATTCGTCACTACCATCAATGTTAGAACATTTTCATTACTCCAAAAGGAAAACCCCAAACCCCTTTTATTCCCTTATTATTGACGTTTAGCATTGGTATGGTACCTTTGTTGAAACCAATGAAAGAATATTAAAATATTACTGTTAACTATAGTCCATCATTTGCATTAGGTATTTTTCCCCATAATACCACCATATTGTTAACACCTTGTAATAATGATGTACATTTGTTCTAGTTCATGAAAGAACATTCTTATATATGTACTATTAACCACAGTCATTGTCTGCAGCATGGTTCACTGTTTTTTTTTTGAGTGCATGTTCCAAGAATCGAACCTAGGTCTCCGTCCCATGAAAAGCAAGCTTTCTACCACTGAAACACCCATGGACCCTGGTTCACTGTTTTTATCCTCTAGCTTTCCTCTTGTGATATACACCACCTTAAACTTCCCCTTTCAACCACATTCACATGCATAACTTAGCATTGTTAATTACACTTGCAATAATGTGCTACCTTCAACTCTATGCATCTCCAAGCATTTGCAATCAACCTAACTAAATATTCTGCAAAACTTCTGCATCAGTTCCCCATTGTTTGCCCTCATTCTATCTCCTGGTAACCTGTATTCTAGATTTGAAGTCTGTGAATTTGCTTATTATAATTAGATTATAGTAATGAGATCATATAATATTGGTCCTTTTGTGTCTGACCTATTTTACTCAACATAGTGTCCCCAAGGTTCATCCATGTTGTCACATGCAGAAGGACTTCATTCCTTTTTACTGCTGAATAATATTCCATCACATATATATGCAGCATTTTGTTTATCCATCCATTGGTTGATGGACACTTGGATTGCTTCCATTTTTTGGCAATTGTGAATAATGCTGCTATGAATATTGGTGTGCAAATATCTGTTCGAGTCCCTGCTTTCAGTTCTTCTAGGTATGTACCTAGTAGCAAGATTGCCAGATCATACCACAATCCTATACTTAGCTTCCTGAGGAATGGCAAAACTGTCTTCCTGAGTGGCTGTACCATTGTGCATTCCCCCAGCAGAGAATGAATGTTCCCATTTTTCCACATCCTCTCCAATGCTTGTAGTTTTCTGATTTCTTTTAATAGTGGTCATTCTAGTAGGTGTGAAATAGTATCTCATTGTGGTTTCGATTAGGATTTCCCAAATAGCTAGTGATGTTGAGCATCTTTTCATGTGCTTTTTATCTATTTGTATTTCCTCTTTAGAATAATGTCTGTTCAAGTCTCTTGCCCATTTTAAAACTGAGTTGCCTTTTTATTGTTGAGTTATAGGTATTCTTTCTTTCTTTCTTTTTGTATGCTGTGTGGCGGGGTCACATTTCATTATTTTTCCATGTGAGTATCCTGTTATTGCAGCCCTATATGTTGGATTTTTGTTTGTTTGTTTTTTTTTTGGTAGTGCATGGACCAGGAATCGAACCTGGGTCTCCCACATGGCAGGTAAGAATTCTACCACTGAACAACCCTTGCACCCCTGTAGGATTTCTTTATTTATTCTAAATATTATATCCTTATCAAATATGCGGTTTCCAAATATTTTCTCCTGCTGAGTAGGCTGCCTTTTCACTTTCTTGAATAAGTCTTTTGAAGCACACAAGTATTTAATTTTGAAGAATTCTCATTCTTTTGGTTGTAGATTTCCAGTTCTCCCAGCATCATTTCTTGAAGAAACTATTCTTTTCCAATTGAGTTAACTTGGCAACCTTCTCAAAAATCGATTGGCCATGGATATGAGGGTCTATTTATGAACTCTTGGTTTGATTCCATTGATCAGTATGCCTACCTTTATGCCAGTACCATGCTGTTTTGACCACCATAGCTTTGTAATATGTTTTAAAGTCAGGAAGTGTAAACCCTACAACTTTGTTCTTTTTCAAGATGGTTTTGGCTATTCAGGGCACTTTATCCTTCCAAATAAATTTGATAATTTGTGTTCTAGTTTGCTAGCTGCCAGAATGCAATATACCAGGAACAGAATGGCTGTTTAAAAGGGGGATTTAATAAGTTGCTAGTTTACAGTTCTAAAGCTGAGAAAATCTCCCAATTAAAACAAGTCTATAGAAATGTTCAGTCTAAGGCATCCAGGAAAAGATACCTTGGTTCAAGGAGACTGATGAAGTTCAGGGTTTCTCTCTCAAGTGAAAAGGCACATGGTGAACACAGTCAGGGCTTCTCTCTTGGCTGGAAGGGCACATGGTGAACGGCATCATCTGGTTGCCTTCTCTCCTGGTTTCCTGTTTCATGAAGCTCCACGGGAGGTGTTTTCCTTCTTCATCTCCAAAACTTACTGGCTGGTGGACTCTCTGCTTCATGGTGCTGTGGCATTCTCTGCTCTCTCCAAATCTCCTACTTTCTCCAAAATGTTTTCTCTTCTATAGAATTCCAGTAAACTAATCAATACCCACCCGACTGGGTGGAGACACATCTCTACCTAATCCAGTTTAACAACCACTCTTGATTGAGTCACATTTGTCAGGGAGATGATCTAATTACAGTTTTAAACATATAGTACTGAATAAGGATTTGAAGAAACAGCTGCCTTTACAAAATGGAATTAGGATTAAAACATAGCTTTTCTAGGATACATATATCCTTTCAAACTGGCACAATTTGCTTTTCGATTTCTGCAAAATAGGCTGGTGGAATTTTGATTGGGATTGCATTGAATCTGTAAATCAGTTTGGGTAGAATTGACATCTTAACAATATTTAGCATTTCAATCCATAAATACGAAATGCCCCTCCATTTATTTAGGTCTTCTATGATTTCTTTAAGCAATTTCTTGTAGGTTTCTTTCTATAGGTCTTTTGTATCCTTAGTTAAATTTATTCCTAAATATTTTATTCTTTTGGTTGTAAATGGAAAAATTTTCTTGATTTCTCCCTCAGATTACTCATTACTAGTTGTCATGGTCAGGTTCATGTGTCAACTTGGCCAAGTACTGGTACCTGTTTGTCTGGTTGGGCAAGTGCTGGCCTGTCTGTTGCAATGAGGACATTTCATAGAATTAAATCAATATCACATCAGCTGTATTCACAGCTGATTCCATTTGTAATCAGCCAAGGGGAGTGTCTTCTGCAATGAGGGATGCTTAATCTAATCTTTGGAAGCCTTTTAAGGAGGATTCAGAGAAGACAGGCTCTCTTCCTGCTTTGGCTGATGAGCCTCTCCTGTGGAGTTCGTCCAGACCCTCCATCGGAATAGTCCACTTCACAGCCTGCCCTGCGGATTTTGGACTCTGCGTTTCCACGGTCACGTGAGATACTTTTATAAATTTTATATTTGCGAGTGTTCCCTGTTGATTCTGTTTCTCTAGAGAACCCTAACTAATACACCAGTGTATAGAAACACTACAGATTTTGAGTGTTGATCTTGTAACCTGCCACTTTGCTGAATTCATTTGTTACATCTACTAGCTTTGTTGTAGATTTTTAAGCACTTTCCATATATAGGATCATGTCATCTGCAAACTGAATGTTTTATTTCTTCCTTTCCAATTTAGATGCCTTTTTTTTTTCATTTTTCTTGCCTAACTGCTCTTGCTAGAACTTCTAGTACAATGTGGAATAACAGGGTTGACAGTGGGCATCCTTGTCTTTTTTTCAGATCTTAGAGGCAAATAGTTCAGCCTTTCACCATTTAGTATAATGTTAAGGATGTTTCCTTCTATTCTTATCTTTCGAAATATTTTCATCAAAAAAGTATGCTGGGTTTTCTCAGCTGCTTTTCTGGATCAATCAAGATCATCATGCCATTTCCCCCCTTCATTTTGTTAATGTGTAATGTATTATATTAATTGATTTTCTTATGTTGAGCCACCCTTGCATATTTGAGATAAAACCCACTTGATCATGGAGTATAATTCTTTCAATGTGCTATTGGATTCAGTTTGTTAGTATTTTGTTTAGAATTTTTCCATCTATATTCATTACACAAATTGGTCTGTATGTTTTTCTTTTTCTTGTAGTATCTTTATCTGGCTTTAGTTTTAAGGTGATGTTGGCTTCATAGACTATATTAGGTAGTGTTCCCTCCTGTTTAAAGCTTTGGGAGAGTTTGAGCAATTCTTCTTGGAATTATTGGTAGTATATTCCCCTGTTAAGCTACTGGTTGGGAGGTTTTTGATAACTGATTCAATCCGTAACTTGTAATTGGTCTGTTGAGGTCTTTTATTTCTTCTAGAGTCAATTAGGTCATTTATGATCCTTTTTATTTCCTTGGGGTCAGTAGTATTGTACCCACTTTCATTTTTTATTTTATTTGCATATCTTCTCCTTTTTTTGTCAGCCTAGTAAGGGTTTGTCAACGTTACTGATCTTTTCAAAGATCCATCCTTTGTTATTAGTTCTCCATTTTTTAAAATTCTGAATTGCATTTATTTCTGCTCTAATATTTGTGATTTCTTTCCTTCTTTTTGCTTTGGGAATAGTTTCCTGTTCTTTTTCTGATTTCTCCAGGTGTGCAGTTAGGTCTTTGATTTTCACTCTTTTTTGTTTTTTAAGGTATTTAGGGCGCTATATTTCTCTCTTAGCACCACCTTCACTGCATCCCATAAAATTTGATATGTTCTCTTTTTCAATCATCTGAAGATATTTACTGATTTCCCCTGCAATTTCTTCTTTGGCCCATTGATTGTTTAAAAGTGTGTTATTTAACTTCTATATAGTTGTCAATTTTCTAGTGCTCTTCCTATTACTAATTTCAGCTTCATTCTATTATTTTCATGAAGAGTTTTTTGTGTAATTGCATTCTTTCTAAATTTATTGAGATTTATTTTGTGATCCAACATGTGGTCTATCCTGGAGGATGATCTAAATGCACTTGAATAGAATGTATAACCTTCTTTTTTGGGAGGGCAGTGGTCTTTATAAGTCTGTTAGGTCTAGTTCATTTATCATATTATTCAAATTCTCTTGTCCCTTATTAATCTTTCCTCTAGATAGTCTACTTATTGATAGGAGTGGTATACTAGTGTCTCCAATAATTATTGTAGAGTCGCCTATTTATTCCTTCAGTTTTGCCAGTGTATGACTCATGTGTTTTGAGGAACCATTATTAGGTCCATAAGTATTTCTGATTGTTAATTCTTCTTGGTGGATTGTCCCTTTCATCAATACATACTGTCATTCTTTGTGTCTTTTAATAGTTTTTGACTTAAAGTCTATTTTGTTCAGTGTTAGTATAGGTACCCCAGTTCTTTTTTAGTTACTATTTTCATGGAATAACATTTAAAAAAATTAATTAGAGAAGTTGTAGGTTTATGGAAAAGTCATTTAAAAAGTACATTCCCCACTGAATAAAATGGTCAGAGTTTATCTCCAGCCTATTGTAAGAGGACAGTTGGTTGCAAAGCTCCTACTTTTCCAAAATAAAGCCAAAGGTCTGGCCGCATGTTATCACTAAAGAGTTAGAAGGAAGATTGAAGGGATTTAACATTATTGGTTGGAAAAATGAGATATTAAGGCCTGAATGTTGGTCATATTAACAGTGTAAGCATCTGAAGTGCCTTTGACCTCCAATGATAATGTTCCAGATTTTCTTGTTCAAAACTGTACTTTTTTCACTTATTTTTCTGAAATCAAAGTACAACTTAAAATATATAAATAAAAGTATGTTTTAAGTAAAAAAAAAAAAAGTACATTCTCATATACCCCCCCCCCCGTTGTTGATGCTTTGCATTAGTGTGGTACCTTTGTTACAACTGATAATCAAGAATATTAAAATATGGTTCATGGTTTACATTGGGTATATATTCTTCTCATATACCATTTTATTATTAACACCTTGTATTAGTGTTGTACATTTGTTATAATTCATGAAAGAACACTGTTAGACTTGAGTATGAACTCCAGCCTATCATCTACAACAGGTTTCACTTTCCACCTTTCACTATCAAACTATTGGTATCTTTGGGTCTAAGGCGAGTCTCTTAAAAACAACATATCATTGGCTCATGCTTTTTATACATGATGCCAATCTGTGTCTTTTATGATGCCATTCTGTGTCTTTTAATATTTGGGGAGTTTAATCCGTTAACATTCAGTGTTGTTACTATACAGTACTTACTTCAGCCATTTTGTCCTTTGGTTTTTATGCATTATATCTCTGTTTTGTTTCTCTTTTCCTTATTGCAATCTCATTTTCTGTATCATTGATCTTTTGTGATGTATCTGATTGATCCCTTTCTTATTTCTGTTTCTGTATTTTAAAAACATACTTTTTTGGGGTTGTCCTGGGGTTTATATTATACAGCCTCTATCTATAACCTACTAATTTGAAAAGATACCAACTTAGCTTCATTAGCATACACATTCTCTGCTCCCATATCCCTCGGTTTGCCCTTTTTATGTTGTGTTTATCACACTTTAACACTTTATATTTTGTGTGTTCTTTATCAGGAAATATGCTTTTTGTCTTGTTCAGTTGTATTCTGACTCTTATGCCACTTAAAGAGTAGAATTGTATATTGAGGATATGGTACTATTGATTTTGTTTTTACCCTTTTAGTTACCCCTACTCATAAACTTCATTTTTTCACACTACTTCAGTCCACTTTCTCCTGTTAACCTGCAGAACTCCATTTAGTAGTTTTGTAAATGCAGGTTTTTTATTGACAATCTCTCTGTTTCTGTTGATCTTTGAATATTTTAAACGCTCCTTCATTTTTGAAGAGCAGTTTTTCTGGATAAAGAATTTTTGGCTCGCAGTTTTCCTCCTTCAGATCCTTAAATATATCATACCACTGCCTTTTCAGGTCCATGGATTCTGATGAGAAATCAGCATTTAGTCTTATTGTCCTTTGTATGTGACGAATCATTTTTCTGTTGCTGCTTTCAGAATTCTCTCATTATCCTTGGCATTGGGCATTCTGAGTACTATGTGTCTTGGAGTAGATCTATTAGGACTTATTCTGTTTGGAGTACATTGAGCTTCTTGGACATGTACATTTACATTTTTGATAGGAGTTGAGAAATTTTGGGCAATTATTTCCTCAGATGTTCTTTCTGCTGCTTTTCCTTTTTTTTCTCCTCTGGGACACCCATTCTATGTATATTTGTGAACTTCATACTATCACTCAAATCCCTGAGACTGTGCAAAATTTTTCCTGTTCTTTTCTGTATCTGTTCTTAAGACTGAATGAATTCAATTCCACTGTCTTCTGTTTCATTGACTCTTTCTTCTGCCTGTTCATATCTACTGTTATATGCATGTAGTAGTGTATTTTTAATCTCCACTACTGTTCCCTTCTTTCATTCCCATAATTTCTGTTTTGTTTCTTTTTGGTGGGGGCGGGGGGGCAGGTACATGGTCTCAGAATCAAATCTGTGTTTCCCACATGTAAGATGAGCATTCTACCACTGTACGACCCGTATACCCTGTTTTGTTTCTTTTTATGCTTTCAAATTCTTTTTTATGCTCACACATTGTCTTCTTAGTATCCTTGATTTCTTTGTCCATATTTTACTTCATCTCCTTGAATTAATTTAGGAGATTTGTTAGGACTTCTTTGATTAGTCGTTCCCAATTTAGTGTCTTCTTTGAGGTTTTACTTTGTCCTTTGACTCAGCCATATCTTCCTGTTTGTCACTATGGCTTGTAGTTTTTTGCTGATGTCTAGGCATCTGATTATACTGATATGTTAACTCTGAGAGTTAGTGTCTCCCTTTCATTAGGATTTTATTGTCGATGGGCTTTGTGTTAAGGCTTTTCTTCGATACTTGGTTCAGCTTATTCTGGACCTTTAGAAGAGTCCATGTGTAATAGTCAGGGTTCTCTAGAGAAACAGAACCAGCAGGAGATGTCTGTAAATATGAAGCTTAAAAAACATGTCTCACGCAACCGTGGAGACATAAGAGTCCAAAATCTGTAGGGTAGGCCACAAGCTGGCAGCTCCAGTGAAGGTCCTCAGTGAACTCCCAAGAGAGGCTGGCTGGCTGAAGAAGAAAGAGAAATTCTCTCTTCTGAATTTCCTTAAAAGCCTTCAGGTGATTAGATTACCTATCATAGCAGAAGACACTCCCTTTAGCTGACTGCAAGTATAATCAGCTGTGGATGCAACCAACACCTCATGATTTAAGTCCATGAAATGTCCTCATAGCAACAGATAGGCCAGTACTTGCTTGACCAGACAACTGGGCACCACCACCTGGCCAAGTTGACACATGAATCTAACCATCACACCATGTTTAACTGTTCATATTTTCTCAGTTCTTCATCTGATTCTTGCCCTGAATGTGTGTTACAGTTTTTAAGATTGTACATTTTGTGCAATTATTTCACCTCCAGGGGAAAGCTTCCTTTCCTTTGTTCCTTTTGTGGTTATCCTGATCTGTTCCGTTTCTTATACAGAATTTTCTGTCCAGCAGCAATGATATGTTTAAGTTGTCTCCCTCACTTAGCGTCCTGTTTCCTTTACACTTTTCAGTTCTGAGACCCTCCCATCTTACAAGCAGTTCAGTTTTACTCTCCCTTTTTTACCCTCTGTGAGGCTTTTCTGCCTCCGGTTTCTTCCCTAGAAGTGTCCCTTCCTAGAATGCCAATTAGGGTCAATCCTGAAAGGTGAGTCACTGCAGCAGTGTCCACTTTGCATTTATGTGGTCCAGCTAAAAGAACCTGTACCGCTTTTTCTCTTGCAGTCTGTACCCACCATCCCCCCTCCCCTGCCATCCCCACCCCTGGGTGATGGCCCTTTTGTATGGAGCAGTAATCAGGTGTTATTTCCTCCCTGGGTCTTTGTGGATTTGGAGCTCTGTGCCTGGATGATTTGAGTGGCTCTATAGTCTATCTCCCTGGCAGGAAGGACCTGGGCTGCTGCCTCTGAGCAAATCCTGAGCTGCTTGGTGCCAAGTGAGGGGGAGAGAAGTGCAACTGTGGGTCTTGGACAGAACTTTCTTACCTGATATTTTTTCTTTTTCTTCAATTCAGCATTTGTAGAGTACTTCTGTATTCTGTATCATCCTTCAGAGTTCTAAGCAAGTGATATTTGTCATTTTGTTTACTGAATCTCTGGGGAGGTTTTTTCAGGGGATGTCTTATGTTGCCATTTTGACGATGTCACTCCTCCTAAGGTTTTTTTTTTGTAATCGGGGAGGTACATGGTCCGAGAATCGAACCCGGGTCTCCCGCATGGATCCTTCCAAGATTTTGATTAAAAAATTTCTGGGGTAGGCCCTTAACATCTCTATTTTCTCCATTTCCTCACGTTGCTCTCATACATGGTTGGTGAGAATGTCAGATGGTGTAGCCTCTTTGGAAAACAGTCTGGTATTCCTGAAAATGTTAAATAGAGATTTACAGATCCACTTTTAGATATATATGCAAGAGAAATGAAAACATATGTCCATGAGGAAACTTGTATGTGGATGATTATAGCAGGTATTATTCAGGATAGTTGAAAATTGTAAGCAACCTAAATGTCATCATGGGATGAATGGATAAACAAATGTGTGGTATATCCACACAATGAATACACTATTCAGCCATAAAAAAGGATTGAGACGTTGATACATGCTAGAAAATGAATGAACTTGCAAATATTGTACTAAGTGAAAAAAAAAAGCCCATCACAAAAGACCACATGTTGTATGATTCCATTTATATGAAATGTCCAGAATAAGCAAAATCATTGAAACATTTAGTAGATTAGTCATTTCCTAGAGCTGAGAGGTCTGGGAGGATTGAGGGATTATAGATAGAGTTTCATTTTGGGGTGTGGAAAATTGTTCTTAAATTGATCAAGGTGATAGTTGCATATTTTTGCTGTGAATAATACTATAAGCATTGACTTTATACTTTACATGGATGAATTGTATGGAATATGAATTATATCTCTGTAAATCTGTAACCAAAAACCGTTTCCCCAGATTATTTTGATGTGTACTTCCAGTTCAGAAGCCTGGCCTAGATAAATGTATGCTAACCCCACTTTTGGCTCCTAACCTTTTTCTTTTCTTAGACTTGATGAACTCTAGGTTCTTCCCAGCCCAAATTACTCTTTGCTTGTTTCATTTTTATTACCCAGAATAAAGATCTCTCTGGAAGAGAACTGATTCTGTAGTGAAGGAAGAGAGATGAGAACTTTCTGTTTCAAGCGGTGTCTACACATAAAATCCTCTCTCTCCCCTTGGGTAGCTGTTCTACCATAAGATCAGCACCCACTTATTCCCCACCTCAGGTTTTTCCAGGCCTTGCAAAGCCTAAATCACGTTACTTCCTTGTGAGATTGAAATGGCTCCATAGCCTGGATATTTTCTTCAACAAGAATGCAGTAGTTCTATTAACATCAGCTTCTATAAAACGAATTTTTGAATGTTTCATATGGGAAATTGTAACTTTCAAGAAAAAAAGGAGTAGAGATTTTAAACCTGGTTTTCAATGACAAACTTCAAACACTGAAGTTTTTTCACTTTACTCATTGTTTCTTTTTTCTCCTTATTTTAAAGGAAGGAACAGTGCAACTTTCTTACTTGATCAATCCTAAAACTACTTCCACTTTCTTAACATTTCAGGGACCCAGTTCATTGTAAGGAAATATTGTTTTGATATTTGAAAATGGAAATACTATTTTTGTAAACTGAATGGTGATTTCAAGACATCTCTCGTGAATATAAATTCCTTTGGTTAAACCTCATCAATAAGCTCATATTTCTAGGAAGCTCACATTGTGATTGAAATTATAAAGGGGTTAGTAGAGGCCCATGCCAGAAAGCCAGGATATCTTTAATGCAGCTAAAGATGGACTGTAGTAACACGTATTTAAAGTGTTGGTAAAAAATAAAGGTTTTGTCAAAATATACCATGGTCTACTTCTAACATTTTTCCTGGGTGGATTGGTTTTACCCAAATATATTGCCAAAAAATACTGCATGATTAGATGTCATAGTCCCCATTACATGACTCTAAACTTTGGTTTATTTTATGATTTTTCTTTGTAGAGGTTTTTACTTTAAAAAAATCATTTAACAAAAGAGTTTTTCTAAAAACAATATATATTTTAAAGTTTAATTATCATCAGCTACCTTTTCAATGTTCTCAGGTACCCAAAACATTGCAGTTTGAATAGATATGTATTTATTGTCCTTATTCATTTTTGGTTGCAAAGAACCATTCTTCTGTATATGACATCAGAAAGAGCTAAATACTGAGACTGAAGGATTATACGAGACACCCAATTATTTTCATGACCAAAAGGAGATGATTGCATTGAATGACCGAAGGGATGAATGAATAAATGAATGAGTAGGTGGAGACGTACATATCATCCATTCAGTCAACAATAGTTTTTGTGGACTTAATTCCAATGGTGCTAAGTGCTATAGAAGGAGAACAACCAAGTACCCTGAGAATATATATCAGGGACCTCTGATTTAGCCTAGGAAGTCATCCTTTAAGCTGAGACCTGAAGGTGAGTAGGAGTTAGGAGGATAAACCTGGAGAGAAGGTCCAGACAAAGACAATACATGAGTCTAAGAAAGGAGGACCAAGGGAACGAGAAAATAATAGAACTAACAAAGACAGGAAGCAGAGATAAGGAAGAAGAGAATGACAAGATAAGCTGTGAGGATGGCAGGACAGCAGGGAGTAGAACAAATTTAAAGCTCATTAAACCTTTGTATTCTGGAAAACTTGGTTAACTGGAATGATTCATCCCCTAATTATGCCACATATCCAGGATTTTACTGGAAAAGCAAGCCAGCTGGCCTTGGGCATTCCTAGCACAAGCTGCTTCTTCTACGTCAATATCCGACAGAGGTTCTAGATGCCAGATAAACAGAACCCATTGAGCTGGAAGGGAACTTCAGGGACATTTAATGCATTCTTTTACAGCTATTATATAGTTAAAACTTACAAAGCAATGCCTGCGGAATGATGCACTGAACGGAAGGAGATGACTTCTTTGCGTGGGATCTCCAAAAAGCTTCCACACCACAGGCTTTCTCACACTGGGAGAGTCGCAGAATAGTGAATGCAAGAAATTTCTTTGAAGGTTCCCCTTAACAAGGAAGACAAAGGTTGCCAAAAATAGCCTCTGGAAAGCTAGAAATGCTAGTTGGAAACCTAATTAGAAAAGGGAGGCAATCCAATCCACCAATGTCAGGGGCTGAAGGACTTTGGCACATGCATTCTGAGCATTTAGGACACCATATACATTTCTTACTCTCATCACAATGAAAAGTGTGCCTCTACCCCTAAGGTGGAAAAGGATGAGTGAGTAGAGCAGGAGAATGCCCCCATCATTCAACACAACACTCTAAGTTGGTTCTCCACTTTGGCTATACATTTGAAACACCGGGGGAATGCCCAGACCCTCACTGCGGACCAAATGATTCAGAATCTTGGCGGGGAGGGGATAGTATTTCATATATATTAACTCATTTAATCCTCAGAACAACCCTTTGAGGTAGAAACTATTAAGACCCCTATTTTACAGATGACGGAACTGAGGCACAGAGAGGTTAAGTGACTTGCCTGTGATCATACAGATCATAAGGGGCGTCATAATTCCTGGGCTGTGCCACCTCACTGCTCTGTATATCTCAACATCATAGAGGGGGCAGTGCCCAGTCTACCTCCAGGATCGGGGGCAGCCCAATTTCTGCCCTCTGTCATGGCATTGCCACTGTGAGTATTTTGGAGCTGGCAGAAGGTGTTTTTACACTTTGGTTCAATTCAGCAGTCATATTAGAAACTGTCCTCCAAGTGTCCACTCATGTTAACGTGTCCCTTTGTGAGCAATTTAAAGGTAAATGGGCTGTTTATAGGGTTATGTGCTGAACAGTTGTCCAAGGTATGAAAAACTATGCTAGAGGTTAGATTTCAAGGGCTTTGGGTAAACCTGCTGTCAGGATTTCCAAAGAAGATTTGATTGGGAAGAAAAATGCCTCTTTGCTTCATCATTTCAAAGCAATTTCATGCTTCAGTTCTCTACATTTCTGTCATCTAAACACTTCAGAGGTCCACACTTGGGGCCTCAGCATCAGCCTGAAGTCTTGTGTGATGGAGTTGCCATCAGAGGGCTTTCTGGGAGTTGGTTATGTAGAAAGCTGTGTGATAACATTTGACTTTGATAGAACATTTAATCATCTTCTTCTACCTCAATTAGGTTGAAAAAGGCTTAATGCATCTTTCTTTTGGTTCTTTATTTAATCAAGGTGACATAAAAGTTTGAAAGTAAATAGAGGTATTAACATGATTTTAAAAAGAGAATTTTTTAAAAGTGAGGAGGCATTGTCTAAAACAATAAGGAAGGAGATGATCAACATACATATCAATAAGTATATTGATCTGATAAGACATAGAATCTTTGTCATCTAGGCAGATTACTCAGATGCTTAAAAACCCTGTATAACTTCTCACTAAGAGCAAACAAATAATCCAAGAAAACATTGTCATTTTAACAGAGTATTTTAGTTTGTAAGCTGCCAGAGTGTGATATACCAGAAATGGAATGGCTTTTAAAAAGGGAAATTTATTAAGTTACAAGTTTACAGTTCTAAGGCCATGAAAATGTTCAAATTAAGCAAGGCTATTGAAATGTCCAATCTAAGGTATCCAGGGAAAGATACCTTGGTTCAAGGTCAGTAATGTTCAGGGTTTCTCTCTCAGCTGGAAAGGCACATGGCAGTGTCTGCTAGCTTCTCTCCAGGAATCTTCAACGGCTTCCCTTGGACTCTGTCCATTCTGTTGGCTCTAAAGTTTTTTCCAAAATGGTTCCCTCTTAAAGGGCCCTAGTAAGCAACCCCACCTGAATGGGTGGAGACACATCTCCACAGAAGCCATCTAATCAAAAGTTACCACCCACAATTGGGTGGGTTGCATCTCCATGGAAACAATGAAAAGGCTCCCACCCAGCAATATTGAATGAGGGTTAAAGGACATGGCTTTTCTAGGGTCTACCACAGATTCAAACTGGCACACAGATTGAAAACCAAATTCTTGTTTTGCATGAAGATACATCTGATAAGAAAACTATTAAAAATCTTATAAAATTATAAAATCTTAGCCAACGTTAACCACAACCAAAAAAATTCATTTCCAAAAGGACTTCTACAACTTTCTGTAGCCATCCATTTTGTCCTTAAGTGCATCTTTTAAATTGAAAAGTGTAGCTGAATGAGAAGGCTTCTATCAAACATTGAAAGGCCAAGAGAGAGCCCAGCAGCCTGCAATCTGGAGGGATTCACGGGTCCATAGCTGTGACTAAAGATGTTCACATCTCTAGACTGAAACAGGTTGGTGATGAAGTATGATGGAAAAAGACAGATGCCAGAGAACCTTCTCAAGCAGGTGCCTGGTGCCTGGTGGGAGGTTGAGTCTACTATGTAAAAATTTCAAACACCATCTGTTCATTTCCTTAGGACTTTAATGGTCTGTAGGATATTTTTTTGATATGTTGCCAGCCCAGCTAGAAGTGGTTTCCTTCAGTGGTGTGGTTGGTGCCTGCTGAGGGAAAGGCTCTCATTTATCCCACACCCATGTGGGGTAGGCACAGTGCATGAAGGTTTTGCACATGTGAGAGCCATGTTCTTAACCTTGGCTGCATATTTGAATCATCTAGGGAGCTTTTCAGAAATACTGAGGCTTAGCACCAAACTATCCCCTCCCCGCCAAGATTCTGAATCATTTGGTTCGCAGTGAGGGTCTGGGCATTCCCCCGGTGTTTCAAATGTATAGCCAAAGTGGAGAACCAACTTAGAGTGTTGTGTTGAATGATGGGGGCATTCTCCTGCTCTACTCACTCATCCTTTTCCACCTTAGGGGTAGAGGCACACTTTTCATTGTGATGAGAGTAAGAAATGTATATGGTGTCCTAAATGCTCAGAATGCATGTGCCAAAGTCCTTCAGCCCCTGACATTGGTGGATTGGATTGCCTCCCTTTTCTAATTAGGTTTCCGACTAGCATTTCTAGCTTTCCAGAGGCTATTTTTGGCAACCTTTGTCTTCCTTGTTAAGGGGAACCTTCAAAGAAATTTCTTGCATTCACTATTCTGCGACTCGCCCAGTGTGAGAAAGCCTGTGGTGTGGAAGCTTTTTGGAGATCCCACGCAAAGAAGTCATCTCCTTCCGTTCAGTGCATCATTCCCTGGCATAATCCCAACAATATGTGCTTCTGACTCCCTGAACAGCTTTTCTGGAGAGGGTTTCTCAAGGCAGACTTACTGGGGTCTGAGGGAGGCATTCCTGGAGTGTAACAGTTCCAGAATGAAATTCCATGGCTCCATGGCTCCCTGGAAAGTCCCTCAAGGGGTCAGGTGTCTACCCGTAGCCCTGAGTGAAAGAAAACCATTGTCAAGAGATTTTGCTGTGCTAGGGACCCAGGGCCCAGGTTGGGAGTATGTGGATGGACGTGAAGAGGAAAGTTCTGGCTATTTCATATGGTGGGTAACAACTTTGGCAAGCAAGCGCTGGTGCTTTGGGGAGAGAAGACAGCATGTCTGTGCAGGTTTCAGGTTCCTGACAAGGAGAAGACTTCAGAGTGATTTAAGGACACTCCCTCCCCCCTCCCACCTATCACATACATCTATGTCAAGATTTTGAGTTTGCAAAGCCCCACAAGCCTTATCTCATTATCTCTGTGAATTAGGAAGTGATATTGAACACTTATGCAACATCTACTATGTGCCAAGCACCAGGCTAGGTATTTTCACCCATATGTTACCTTAGTAAATACTCTAATACTCACAACACCCCATGAGGTACGTATGATCACCACCCCCATTTTGCAAATTTGGGAGCTGAAGTTCAGATGGTTGGCGCAATTTATCCTGGGCCACACAACCTGGAAAAGATCCTGGGCCTATTTTATGTGTAACTGAAGTCAGCCCTCTCTGGGAAACAGAGAATAGTTCTCATCCCTCTTTTGCATCACATGTCTTCTCTTCACGATAAATAGCTGTTGCTTCAGATTATTTTTTCTAATTGTTGTTTAGATTTGCCCTCTCCATAGCCACAGCTCCCATTCTTCTTTGGCGCCATATCTATCTTCTATCCTATCATCTCCAATGATACTACCCTCCTCTAGGACATTAATGACCAAATTGTCAAACCTAATTGACACTTTTCAGCCCTTGTCCAATTTCTCTTCATAGCTTTCAGAACAAATGCTGACCACTCTCTTTCTTGAAATGGGTGACCTGATCTATTGCCATCGATGGACCATTTTATATGCTGACAGCTCCCAAATTTACCTCTGCAGCCTTGACTTCTCACTTGAGCTTAAGACCCAGACATCCAGTTACCTCCTGGACTTCATTTAGGGATATCCCACACATACTTCAAACTCAACATACCCCCAAATGAACACAGCATTTTCCCTAACCATTGCCCCACAATAATGCCACTCCTTTCTTTGTAGTCCTTTTCATGCTTCCTTACTGGTATTGCTCTCCACATGATCTTCCAAGCCAGGAACTTGAGCATATCTTCTCTCTCATCCACTCATCAAAGTCATTCCTGCACGTTTTATGGATTCTACTTTGTAGCTATTCCTCAATGATAGCCTCTGTCCTCTCCATGTCCATGGCTCGCTCCTTCTTTATTTGAGCATCCCTTGTCTAGAATTTTGTAAGGCTTTTCTAATGTGTCTCTCTGACTCTGCTTCACCCCACCAGTCTGTTTTCCAGAATGCTGACAAAGAGATCTTTCAAGATCCTATTTAAACCATTCAGTGCCTCTCTGAACCTATGTTATGCAAAGTATATTCCATTGCACCCTGGATTTATGGGATGCTCTGTGAAAAAATGGGACTGTGGCAAAGGACTTTGGGAAACCCTGTATCCTATAATTTTTTCTTCTTGAAGATGCAAAAGGCATATTCAGTTTTGGGAATGAATGGTGGTGATGTTAGCACTATATTGGGAATGTAATTAATGCCAATAAATTGTATACTTAAAAATGGTTAAAATGGCAAATTTTATGTTATATTTATGTTACCACAATAAACTTTTTAAAATGACTGTTAAATGTTCTGAGAAGTTCTTCAGGTAAAAATTTGTTTAATTTTGTTTAATTCAGCATGCCAAAAGATTTCATTGCAGAATCACTTCACCCCACATACACTCCTATTTTTAAACTTAGGGCCTATTAACATCCTTCTGCAGAACACTCTTTGGAACCAGGGGAATGAGTGCTCTGTTCCTTGGCATATAAGGCCCTTCTTCATCTAACCCTTGCTCACTCACCCACTCCTTCCTTAAACTTGTCACTACTCTCATCATTCTTGAAAATGCACTTCTCCTTGGCTCACCTCTCTGTTTTTGTGCTTACATTTTCCTTTGCCTGAAAAGCCATATGCCTCTCCTCACCACTTGCCTACCTGCGTCTCTTCATTGAAGACCCCATTCAACTGTCTTCTCATAAAACTCTCTCTTATTCTTTCCAAGGGCGAGCTAGTCATCCCCCTCCTTTTTCTTCTATTCCTTGTATATATCTTCATACTTAACACATGAATTATTCTATTACCTTTTAACCTTTCAAACAAATTGAACCATTCTCTATGCTTTTTTCGTCTTGAGACCACCCTTATCTCCTGAAGAGACTTTGAACTCATCATTGACAAGAAGGTAGTCCCATCCTTTCTAGCTCTTGGATCTTGTGGTGAAACACTGCATGTGAGAAAAGTTATGGCTATGTATGGTCCAAAGCACATCTACATCCAGTGTGGTTGCTAATGATTTTAACCACAGTCTCTACTAGCATATCCCACTAGGTGCTTCCTCTCCTAGATGGTACAGTGATATAGGCTTGATTATAGGCATAATGTGGATACTATCACCTCGGGAACAGAAATGAAACTGAAAAAGCCTTGCTTTCCCACCTGAGCCCCTGCTCCTGAAAGAGAAACTTGAGACTCTACTCCTGGTAGTTAGCTTGGCTCTGCATTTGATGCTCCAGTCATCTTTGGACTAGAAATCTGTGCCTAGTGGCCCACTGGATGAATCCTCCTTATCAGCAGGGAAAGGAAAGTACTCAATCTTATGGGTTTACTCTGTGCGGTTACTGTGCTAACTCTTTGTACGCATTTTCTCATTTCATTCTCATGACAAACTCATTAGGTAGGAACTCTTACTTCCCTCATGTTATAGATGAGGGCACTGCAATGCTCAGCAAAGTGCCATGACTTGCTCAAGGTCTTACAACTCCAAGCCCCAAACCTGCTTTCAGCACTCCTTTGTTATGTTACCTTGGGCAAATCAGTCAATCTAGCTCAATTTCCTTATCAATTAATGTAGCTCCATCTATGGAGAAAATAATAATGGTGCCTACCTCATGGAGTGGTTATAAGGATTTAGGAACAGGATGCATACAAACTGCCTGGCACATGGTAAGTACTTTAAGTGGTAGCCCTTATGGCTTGTGAGCAGAGCTGTTTTCATCCAGGATAAAAGGAAACAGGAAGACAGTTTTATATTGAAGGAGAGTTTGGGTCCAGAAATTATTTGGACTGTGAACGGCTCCCACTTTTGAGGGAATAGAAGGAGGGTAAGTCCATCAAAGAGCAGGGAGGGAGATTGCAGCCAGAGCTCTTGATGGGAGAAGGACTGGCCATGAGAAGACTGAGCAAGGCCAGCAAAACTTGGCTCCTATGCAAGTCAGAGATGGGGCTCCAGCATGTACTCCATGCACCTGACCTTGCGTGGGCAGGGCAGTTTCTGGTGTTTTCTCTGCAAGGCGCACTTCATTCACTCCTGTAAGAGAACTGTAGCTGGCGGTTGTGGGAGCCCATCTGGGACAGGGAGTAAGTGTTTAGGGCCATGGACTCAGAGTCAGACTTCCCGAGTTGGAATTGTGATACCACCACTTGCTTGGCTGTGTGACATTTGACCACTCACTAGCTCTCTAGGCTTCAGTTTCCTTATCTATAAACTGGAGTTAAGAGTTATTGGGAGGAATAAGGGAATTGATCCATGGAGAATCTTTGCATTGACCAGGCACATGGTAAAGGCTCAAGAAATGCCATTTATGGTGCACATTATTCTATGTGCTGGAAGTGGCACGGGGAGACAGGGAGGGAGAGTATGGAGGATCGAAGGGGTTGCTGAAAATTTCCCAGGATGCATACCAAATGAATCTTCCCCAAATCGACTTCTGCATATATTGCATTTGTCTCCATTAATTAAAAGAAGCTTGGCTTTCTTTTCCTGCAAGTTCATTTTGCGGCTCAGATCTTAACGGGCTTTTTAAAAAGACTATAGAGGGTTTTGGTCCAATTTAAAACTACCCTCTAAGATATCAGCTTCTGACAGTTATACTGTACTCTTCGGGGCATTTTGTTGTGAAATAATTGTAATGTGATATTTGCATCTAGTGAAAATAATGAATTTTCACTCATTCTTAGATTTGATGGGGTTTAACTGCTAGGATGTGGCTTGCCCGTTTTAATCTTCAGAGCAGCTTCATTTACTAGATCCTTCTTGTGGGTTTGGGGAGAAGATGTCAAGTTTCCTTAGTGAGGTATGAAGCAGGTTTTAAAAGATGGAATCTCTTGTTTTCAAAATGGATTGGACTGCTGCTAAGCCACTGCCCCCCACATACCATCCTCATCCCAGCCTGAGCTCCCACTGGTTTTTCTTTTTTACTTGACCCAGTCCTTCTTTCCCTGCTGGCAGTTCTTGCATCCCCTTGTCTCGCCTTATAGCTAGAAGGCTCCTGCCTAATTAGACACCCATGCAGCAATTCCCTCTGCCTTCTTGTCCCCATCTTATACCCATTTGAATAACTTTTGGAAAAATGTTTTTTTTTTTGTTTTTTTTTAAATGGGCAGGCACCGAGAACCGAACCCGGGTCCTCTGGCATGGCAGGCAAGCATTCTTGCCTGCTGAGCCACCGTGGCCTGCCTGGAAAAATGTTTTGAAGTACCTTTCGAACAAAGCAGTGCTCACGATTAGTTAGTTTCATGTTGTTGTGGCTTTTTGACAAATGCATAGTATTTTAATTGCTGTCAGCCAAGGGTCAAGAAGACCTCGGAAACAAATGTTCTGTACCAATGCAAGGTGTTAATTATAGGGTGGCATATGGGAATTCTGTATTTTATGTGTGGTTATTCTGTAAACCCACAACTTCTCTAATAAATAAAAAAAAAAAAAAAAGAAAAGAAGGCCCTGGAGAAAAAGAAAATTTCAACTTCAGCTTCCTAATTAAACAATTTTTACAAAAAGGTTTAGGGCTTTATGTTCAGCTCCACATCCACAACTCCGTGCATGTCCTTCCAAATTTGTAGAAGGTAAAAATACATGTATTGTTCAATCCTGTATTTGATCAACATTTCTTACAGCTTTAATATAATAGGTTTGAGTCAAATTCATGTCATTGGAGTTGCATTTTGCATATTAAATGCATACATAATTGCATCCAGAGACTTTTGTTTATTCAAAAGACTTAGAGAAAAACTTTCTATTTTAATTTATTGTAGTAGCTATGTTATGATTTGTTTATCATTGCCTTTATACAATATACATAGTCATAACTGATATATTTGATGCCTAATTTCTGATCAAGAGCTCAGTATTGCTTCTATGGGAAAAAATAGTTATAAGAGTGACATCTTCTGGCATGACACAGCTTCCTGCAAAGACTGCATCCCACCAAAACTTGAGAACTGAGTCAGCCCAGTGTCTATGCCACAATAGTTCATTAAATGTCTATTGAATGGTGAATTAATTGTCTGTATAACATTCAGCCACAACTGAGTGGGAAATGCAAGACAGAGTTTTATTCTCTCTAATTTTATCACGTTTTTTTTTAGCAATTTTAGACTACTTGTTGTACTGTTTGCTGGCCCCCTTTCCTTTCTAAGAGCCATCCATCTTAAGAAGAAGAGACATACAGCATTAGCCTGAAGTGACATGTTTTAGAAGTGATGTTTAAAAACTGTTAGGTAAAAGTAGGATAAAGCCAAATCCATCCATTTTAGCTTAATGTTTCTTCTCGTTACTCAAGCAGATAGATGGTTGACATATAATCAACAAACATTTATTGAAGAACATGCACCCAGAATTGTGTTACACACTGTGAATGATATGTTCCTGCTCAGAGAGCTTCCAATCCAGGTGAGGAGACAACACTTATATATATCTATAAAGCAGGATTTTTCAATCTTAGCCCTATTGACATCCTGGGATGGATAATTCTTTGTTAGGGGGATTTCTTTGTGCATTGTAGTATATTAAAATGCACAGAAAAGTCCCAATAACAAAGGATTATTCCAGGCCTCTAGCTACTTGATGCCAGTAGAATCTCCACAAGTTGTGCCAATAAAAATGTCTCTAGGGACTCAAACAGATCATTTGCAATGAGTGGTCATAACGGCATTATTCATAAGAAACAAGAAGTGGATGTCCAGATGAACGGATAAACAAAAGTGCTATATACATGCAATGGAATATTACTCAGCCATGAAAAGGATTGAAGTTCTGACAAATGCTTGAAAACATTATGCACAATAAAAGAAGCCAGACACAAAGGGACAAATAATGTATGATCATACTTATATGAAATATCTTGAAGAAACAAATTCATAGAGACAGAAAGTAGATTAGTGGAAACCAGAGGTTACCAGGAGGGAGAAGGAAATGGGAGTTATTGCCTAATGGGTGCAGAGCTTCTGTTTGGAATGATGAATAAAATGTGATAATGGATGATGGTGATGGTGGCACAACACTGTGAATGTAATTAATGTTGCAGAAGTGTACACTTAAAATTATTGAAATAGGAAACTTTATGTTACATAAATGTTACCACAGTAAAATTTATAAATAAATACGTGTTTTTAAGAAAATGTCTCTAAGTCTCTGGGATGAAAAATCACTTCCCAATGCAAACCAGGGACCTGCAATGGTTAAGTTTCTGTATCAGCTTGGCTAGGTTATGGTGTCTAGTTTGGTCGAGCAAGTACTGGCCTGATTGTTAGTGTGAGGGTGTTTTGTGGATTTAAATCATTAGTTAGTTGATTGCCTCTGTAACTGATTACACCTACAATCAACAAAGGAGATTGTCTTCAGCAATGAGAGAAGTCTCTTCCAATCAGTTGAAGACCTTAAAAGGAGAACTGATGCTTTCAGCAGTCAGAAGGAAGAATTTCTATCTCTACTTTGGCCAGCCAGTTTCTCCAGGGAAATTTATCAAAACGGAGTTCCAAACTTGTGCCTGCCCTATAGAATTTGGACTTGCCAATCCCAACAATTGCATGAGCCAATTCCTATAATACATCTCATATTTGCATTATATATATAATCTACCATCAGTTCTGTTTACCTGGAGAACCCTGAGTGATACATGACCCAGCATGCAAATTATTCTGTGAGTGACAAATGACGTAGTAAGAGGGAGGGGAATTCACTGGAGTGAATGAATGAAAATGGACTTAAAAAATTGAGTGGGACTTGTATAAGCAGAGATGGCATATCAGGTGGAGAAAACTGCACGAGTACTGGTTCCGAGACTATAAATCATTTAGTGGATTTTTTCTGGAGGGTATGGTGAATAGCCTTCCTGGTTTGAGTAGAGGAGAAGGCAGATAGTGGAAGATTAGGTCGATAAGGTACTGACTCAGTGACAGGCTGATGGGTCAGAACCACTAGATTTCTGAGTGGAAGAGTGACAAGATGCAAGTGGTATTTCGGTAGTGAATCTGACAGTGGTGAGTCAGATGGGTTGCAAGGAGGGTGGACAGGAGAAGAGCTGTAACCCCCTCCATCCTATTTGATTTGATTTTACCAAATCAAAATAGAGAGAACAGATTCCAAATGCAGCAAGGGCATCTCTTAGTTTTGTGTTCACTAACATCACATCATTCAGGTCATAGGGTCGACTTGCAGATCTGCTTCTCTTTCTCCTCTTTGCCTGAGTTTTGGAGATCAGAGGTGCAGATGCTGCAGATTTGTCTTTGAAAGGAATTGTCTTGTTCTTCCCATTAATATACTTCATTAAGTCATTTAAATGAGCTCCTGGGGCTAATATCCATATTCTTCTTTCAACTTTCTTTCAAAATGTTCTCAATAATGCCTGTGCTATCTCTCCTCCAATAATATGAATACCCATTATTATATGATTACCCTCCCTCATGATGACATATTGCAAAATAAATGTGCCTTCTTTCACAGTTTATTTTTGTCAAAATGTATTCTCTTTGATGACATTAACAAATTGTGGCATGTAGGGGTGTACGTAACTCGCAGTTAAATGTACACATGAGATTTTAGGGAAGCAATACAGTCCCGCTGAATCCAGGATTTCTTTTTTCAAGAGCAGGGACAAGCAAATATGGCTGCAAGATGGTGAACCCCGTACTGTAGCTGATAGCGCTAGAGCACATGTTAGCTAAGAGAGGACAATTCACTTGGTTTATTTGCTGAAAGATGATAGAGGTGATTTCTATCACAAGTAAACTCAAAATTATTTAAGTTGAAAAGTTAAAATAGATAATGGTACAGGGCCGTGTGACAGTAGCTCAGTGGCAGAATTCTCGCCTGCCATGCCGGAGACCTGGGTTCGATTCCTGGTGCCTGCCCATGCCAAAAAAAGAGAGATAATGGTACAAAGAAGAGCCCCAAAGTTTAGAACTATGAATCTGAGCCCAATCAACTTACCATTTAAATAAAAAAATTATGTGGCCTTGGCAGATCGAGAGTCCGTGAAGGCCTCAGAATTATTAAAGCTCAGTTTATTTAGAAAAGAAGAGTGTACTCCACCCCATTTTCCTTGGTTGTATCCCATAAAGAAATCTTTTTAGTAATATCAGTTAGAGAAAAGGAAATCCCAGATGTTCTCTCTCATGTATCTGAGATAGAAGAAGCCTTCAGAATGAACACTAGCCCTGAACCTTCTGCAGGCCTTTTTCGGTATCGGGGAGGTGTGGAAAACCACGTGATCCCTGCTGTCAATCTCAAAGAGCTTATACACTTGAGTTGGGATCATTGAGTAGCTCCGGGTGGCAAAGACCAAGGCCAGTGGGCTGTGGAAAGTGGCCTGGAGGAGGTAGAACATATGTTCAGCCTTGAAAAATAATGGGGAGAGAAAAGTGTGGGTCTTTTGAATAGCATGAAAAGAGAACCAACATGGTGTCTGTAGGGAAAGACTGGGTACGCTGTCCAGCTGGGAGCTAAGGTTGGATGGTCCTGGCTCTGAAAGGAAGGACACTGGAAAACAGACTACTCAGTATTGTCCGCAGTAGTAACCACCGTGTGGTCCATGGAGGAGAGATGGATGTGAAGAACATAGTACTTTGTGGGGGGGGGGGGGAAGAACTCCTTTTAAACTGGAGTGTTTCTAGAGAGTTCTATAACCCAAGTTTAAGTAAAATTATGAATTGCTGTGATTTCCTGTAGCTTTGACTCATGGATCAGTTCATTGAAGGTACTCAAAACCAGCCTCAACTTCAGTCGCCCATGTCTTTCATGATTCATTATATGGCATTCCCCAAATGGAAACGGTTTCTTTGCATGAGGAGCTGGCATTTGGCATCCCAGTAGTTTTCATCCACTGTCTGTAGGAGGTATTATTACTAGAGGCAGGACTATTTGCACTCTGTACAAAAAATAACTATATGGGGTGAGTGGGGGGCGGTGGAGAACAGAAAATAGCTAATAGCATTGTTTTATGAACGAACAAACTTAATGTCACACCCATCTGCTAGAAAGTGTAAATCTGGGACATTGTAATGTCATCTTCAAGAGGACAGGGGCTTCGTAAGGTTCATTTCTGTATCTCCAGCCCTGAGAATAGTGCCTGGAACAAAGTAGACAGTCATTTCCCCCCTTTGAATAGGTGCTGTTGATATAAGGAACTTTTTGACACAGCTTTTTTTTTTTGGTCACAGAAAAATATTTTATTCCATTCTGACAATCAACGTTAAAAAAAATATTTTTAAAAAATAGGGAGCATTAAGAAATTTAAACGCTTATATGTTATAATGCAATGTGGTTACATTTTTAATACCTTTCGTTCTTGTCTTAATCCGATTTTAAGAGAAGTTGTAGGATTACAGAAAAATTATGCAGAAAATACAGAGTTCCCGTATACCCCCTCATAGACACAGTGTTCCCTATAATTAACATGATGCATTAGTGCGGTACCTTTCTTCCAATTGATGAAACAACATTATTATTGTTATACTATGAACTGTAGTCCATAGTTTACATTAGGGTTCACTGTCCATGTGGTTCTTGTAGTGCAAGGTCCTTTTTTTGGGTTTGTGTCTTGTCCTGGGCTTCAGCTTGCCAGTGGCCTTAGGATTCCCCTGGTTGGAGGAATTTAAATGCCTCCTCTATTCCCTGTGAAATGGACTTTCTCCCCCTCCTGGGTGCTTTATGGTGTGTCTTAAAGCAGTTAATCTTTTATATTAGGCCCCTTGACTTAATTGTTTTTTTTACAAAGCTTTCTTTAGCTGTCTGCAAGCTCATTTCTGCCTGCAGGGCAAAGCCTGGGATGATAAACTATAGACCAGTTTCCTGGTTCATTCTTTCAGGCTGCCACGTGTTAGACTGACACCAACATACAGCTACCCCAGTATGCACTTAGGGGGGTTTCTGCTCTGTCTGGAACAGGGCCAGGGACCCACAGTGGTAGTGCAGGCTAGCGCCACACTAGTAAGAAGTGGAAGAGGGTGTCATGATCTTCTTCTACTGTTTTTTAAATCTGTTTTTCTTGATTTGGTACTCACCCAGTTACTGAAACCTTTGAATTGTTTTCTGGAGTCCTGAAGAAGATGGATCTTCCAGTTTTTGCTAGTTGAGGACAATATCTGTGGATCACGGCACTCTGGGGCATCTTATGCCTTCTTGTTGTTAAACCAGAATGCCACAGGTGTTTTTTGAATAATCTTCTTTATTTTTTGCATGCCCATTTAAAAATGAGTTTTTAAAACAACAGCTTTATTGAGATATAATTCACGTATCATATAATTTATCCTTTTAAAGTATTCAACTTGGTGGGTTTTGATATATTCACATAGTTCTGCAACCATCAACACTATCTAAATTTTGAACGTTTTCAACTCCTCAAATATAAGTCTCCTAGCCATTATCAGTCACTCCCACTTCCTCCCACTGAGTCCCCACCAAATCTGCTTTCTGCCTTTATGGATTTGCCTATATCGGACATGACCTATAAACAGAATTGTATAATAAGTGATTGGTTGTCTCAGGCATCTTAAACGCAGCATGATGTTTTCATAGTTCATCCGTAGTGTAGCATGTGTCAGAACTTCATTCTTTTCAATGGCTGAATAATAGTCAGTTGTATGGATATACCACATTCTGTTTATCCAGTCATCAGTTGATGAGCATTTGGGTTATTTTCGTCTTTTGGCTATTATGAATAGTGTTGCTTTTAACATTAATGCACAGTTGTTGTTTTTTTTTTAACATGGACATGTGTTTGCATTTCTCTTGGGTATATACCTAGGCGTGGGATTGCTGGGTCATACGGTAATTCTATGTTTAACTTTCTGAGTAACTCCCAGACTCATCAAAAGTGGCTCCACTGTTTTACATTCCTGGCAGCAGTGTATGCATGTCCCAATTTCTTCATGTGCTTGTCAACACTTGCTGTTGTCTGTCTTTTTGATTATAGCCATCCTAGTGGGTTAATGTTGAATAATACATATATGGTATAAATATGTCTATGGAAAACAAGTGTGAAAGGCTTAAAACTATTCTTTTGCCTCAGAAATGGCCTTGTTAGGAATCCTTTCTTTTTTCTTTCATTTTGGGGTGTTGCTGTTATATATATATATATAATATCCTTATATTGGAAATTAAGACGAGTGATCAGGGGTCTGCTAAACCAGATTTTTGCACTTTTCTGATTCAGCATGTGGTAGTGACAAAAAAACACACCTATACTGGGCCTTGAGAGGGCATATTAAAACCCAGAAATATGTCACTTCACAATGTCTGTGTAGAAACCACTTCTGTTCCAGTGTGTTACATTTGAAACCACTTTTTGTGTGTGCTCAACTTTAACACAGATCTTGAGAAAATGAAATTGAATTTTATGCCTCTTTAATTTGATTTGAGACCATGGCCAGGCCATTTCTTTATAATCATTACAAGAATGTATCCAATGTATGACTTTCATCTTATAGTAATTACAACCATTTACCATTTATAGAACACATAGTTTAGGACGCCATAAGTAACATTTCATGCTATTCACTTTACTGAAAATAAAGGGTTCTGTTGTACAAATATCAGAACTATGTGATGGGGAAAAGAAAATCAAGTGATATGTTATATCAAAGAGGAGATCAAAATAAAGACATCATATATATGCCTTTCATATATATGAAAAGCTCTCATAAATTACAAATAGTGATGACCCCCCCCCAAACTTTATTTTTAGACAAATAAAACATCTTGAAGTCTCATTGTAAAAGCTACTTCAAACATGATTTGGTGTGACAGTATTTTCCCTAAGGCTGCCCATTTTAAACGCCAAAGACTTCTTGTGTTAGAATTCCCTGGCACTCAAGCCAAAGCAACCAACTTATACTTTGAGATCTGAGCCTTCCTTGGAGGACAAGAAGCCCATTTGTATAAAATCTGCTTCCTTTTTCCTTCTTTTGCAGCTAACTGAAGGATTAAAGGTCTTCTTCCTTTCTAAACTTGTATGCAGAACCCAAAGAAGGGGCTTCAACAGCTGCTGTTTGTCATTCCATAGATAAAAAGGCCATCCCCAAGTCCTCCAGATATTTCTCGCTCATATTTTCCCTTCCCACTAACAGGTTTGCCTCCTCCCCCTCCTCTGTACAGTCCTATTTTTAGGTATAAATATAATACATTGCTCATAAGAAAATAACTTCTAAAATCCAGAAAATATAAAAAAGAAAATAAATTCATCAGCAGTCTCATCACCCAGAGATGACCATTTTGGCTTAATTTTTCCTTACACTCTTTGTTTCCTTGCATTCATTCATTCATTCATTCTTTCACTTGAAAAATATTTACCAAGCACCTATATGTGCCATGTGTGTAAATTGCACATATGCATGATCTCAATTTTCTTTATAACAATTATGTTTATAATTGTTTGTATAATATCCGTCTCCCCTACTGGTCTCTAAACTCCAGGACCGTCTTCATCTCCAAACATATTATGACCATTTACGCTGTCATTAAATATTCTTTGAAAATAGTGTTTTTATTGCCTGGATAACATTCTACCTGTGTGTCTATCATAATTTACTATTTTCCTATTGTGGGTCAGTTGAGATCATTTCAATTATTTTGCTATTATAATTGACACAGTTATAAGCATTATGTCAAAGGATATACACATTTTTATGGCCTTTATTACATCAGACACAAACTGCCTTCCAGAAGAGCTATACCAATTTGATCACCTACCAGCAGTGTATGAGTATTTCTCAGATGCAGTTAAAGAAAGTTACAAAATGGCAAGCCCAAGGAACTGATGAGCCAGTCCACCCCCTTTGCCCTCAAAGATGGTCAAAACAATGGCTGCACCAGAAGGAAAAGCAGTTTGTTTTGAATTCAGAAACACTATGAAGAGCCCTCTCAGTTTAGCAGCATTGGGATTTGGGGCCAAAAATAGGAAGCTGTACATATTGAATATGTACATAAATGTATGAATTATCTCTACAGAGCTAAGAGTAAGCTAGGGAAATGTTGACAAACTCCTAGAGGCAATCCAGATGTTTACGGATTCTCTATCTTAAGTCAGAGCCTGAGTTAAGTGCTGGGAGTGAAGCAGAGATGAACTAAACACTGTTCTTGCCCTCAGAGAGGTGAAAATCCAGTAGTGGGGGGAAAAGTATGGGCTGTGGAATCTGAAAGACCTGGGTTCCAGTTCTCATTCTCCTACTTATATTAGCAGTGACCTTGGGGAGGTTAGATCGTTTTTCTGACCTTCAGTTTCTTCATCTGTAAAGCACGGTGAGTAATAAATTGTCGTAAGAAGAAAATGAGATCATATGCTTTAAGTGCTCAGCCAAGTGCCTGTCACATAATACGGTAGCACTTAAGAAAAGATAGCTACCAGTGCCTTGGTTAATATTTTTCCTATCTTCCAATGATTCTGTGGGATTAGATGAAATAATATAGGCAACACAGTACTTGTAGCACATCAAATGAAGATGGGGGTGATAACAATAATGATAACGCTTTTGTTGAAGAACCAGAAGATGTATCATAAGCAAATGGGTACCACTTGTAAAAGAGCAACAAAAGGCCAGCTGTCCCTGTTTCAGAAAAGGTGAGACTTGGCATGTATTTCTGCAGCGTACGGTGTTGGCTCCCCTCAGTTGGGGCACCTCGAGTGCATTTTGTCTTGTGGAATTGTGAGGGCATCCTTATTCCTAACTTTGAATAGTCAGCCCAGGACAAAGCCTCTTAGTAATGGGTGGTATTTGTCTCCTGTACCATCTCTGAAAAATGGTTTTTGTAACAAGTTTGAAGTTAGACAGGGTATTCAAGAGCTCTGAGTCTGGGCAAAAAAAAAAAAACAACAACAAAAGAAGTCAGCAGCTGGAAAAGCTGCAGTCCATGTCTCTGAAATGCAACTGATGAACAAGCCTTTCCCCCTGAGCCACTTTCCTGTTATGGGGAGAAAGCTGCTCTATTTAGGTGATGTGTGCTGACTTCTCCCCTCCTGGAGCCCACGCACTCAGCGCCCCCAGGTTTCAAAAAATGAGGACAAATGAACTGTTCTTTCAGAGTACTAATGCTGCAGGCCCTCATGAAATAAAACCTTTGCTGGATGGAAAATATCATTGTCTCCCCGCTTTCAAAAGTTACTTGTTTACCTGTTGCTCATAAAGCACAGGGTGATTCGTGGTCAGGAAAAGACATTCTTTGTCTGATGGGTTTCATTTCAGCCCCATAGTCTTGAAGATTGCGTAGCTGTTCTATCGCTATCCATTTATAGAGCTCACCCTGGGGAAGGAGGATGAGTGTCTGGTGACACCTTCCTGCCTGCCAATTTTATCTCGCCAATTCAACCTTTGGAGCTGATTTAATCAGTGGGGATCAGCACATTATTCAAAGGGAGAAATGTTATTACGGAAAGCTTTCACTGAGGGTTGATGATTCATACAGGCACTATTCAGGACTTTTAATCACACCACATAAAAGAAGCAAATTTGAATGTTGCTTATGTCTGGAATTTTGATGAAAAGTAAAATATTAAGGAGCTCCAGGACAAGCCTGTAATTTGGATTTATGTTTGAAGACATTTCTCCTGAGAAAGAAAACTCAGAAAGTTCTGGAATAAGGATCCACAAAACCCCAAATTACATGACTGGGCAAGTTTAATGGGAGCCAGAGATAAGAGGTTGAACGTGATAAGAAGCTGAAGTGCTGTGCCTTGTTTCTGTTTTTGTCCAGTGGACAAAACCCCAGCTTTGGTGACAGAGAATCTTGGGTTTGTGTTTTAGTTTCCCGGCTGGTAAAACAAATAGTGGGTTGGCTTCAGAATAGGAATTTATTGGCTCATGGTTACAGAGGCTAGAAGGTTTGCTTCCTCCCGGGATCTCTATCATCTAGTTGGTTGGCAGTCTTTTGGGTTCTTCGGTTTTTCTGTCACGTGGCAGTACACAATGGCGGCATCTTTTCCTGTCTCTTTTGGGTTCCATTGGCTTCCAGCTTCTGGCTGCTTCCTATGGCTTCCCCTCTGTGCCCAATTTCCTTTGCTTACAAGGACTTAAGCCATATTGGGGTGGGGGGCGGGGCATGCTTTAATCCCCAAGAGTTTGCATCGCTCCCTTCTGGGGCAAGTGACTGAGTCTTACGCTCATCTTCCTCATCTATAAAATGTGATTAGTTCTATTTAATTCCCAGGATGTTTGTGAGGATTGTGATCGGAAATATTTTGTCAGTTTTTATTTTCTGTACAAAACTTAGTGGTGCTGGTTCTTTTAATATTTTTTTTAATTTCTGGTTTTGGAATAATTGCAAGATTACAGGACATTTGCTAAAATAATACAAACCCCATACAGAAAACTCCAAGATAGCCCCCCCCAAGAGCCACCAATTTTAACATTTTGTTATATTTGCCATTTTATTCTGTCATTCATCTATCCATTTATCAGCCTATCTATTTTTTGTAACATTTTAAAGCTGATTGCACACGTCATATTCCTTGAACACCTAATACTTCTGTGTATATTTCCTACAAACAAAGCTATTCCCTTACATAAATCAGCTCAAGTGAAGTTATCAAGTTTAAGAAATTACAATAATATGAAGCCTATGTTCTGTATTCCCATTGTTTCTTATTTTCCAATGATGTCCTTTTAAGCTTTTACTCCTCCATTCTTAGAGCCCATCCTGTATTGCATTTAATTGCCATTTCTTTAGTTTCTCTTTCTTCTTCTTTTTTTTAATTGTGGGAACATATACACAACATAAATCTTCCCATCCCAACCTCTTCCAAGTATACCATTCAGAGGGATTAATCACATTCACAATGTTGTGATACTGGTGCCAGCTTCCATTACTAGAACAATCTCTTCACTCCAAACAGAAACCCTACACACATTTTGCATTAATTATCCATTGCCCCCCCACCCCTATTAACCTGTACTCTATTTTCTGTCTCTGTGAGTTTGCATATTCTCTGATATTTTCTTTGTGATTACCATGGGGCTTACGTTTAACATCCTAAATCTATAATAGTCTCCTTTGTTCTGATGCCAACTTAACTTCGATAACCTACACAAACTGTGTTCCTATAACCTACCATCCCCCTACTTTATGTGGTTCTTGTAACATTAACTATACATTATGAGTCCCAAGCAATTGATTTATCATTGCATTTTATGCATTTGCCTTTTAGGTCCTGTAGGAAGTAAAAAGTGGAGTTGCAAACTAAAGATTCTACAGTACTGATATTTATATTTACCCATGTCATTATCTTTACTGAAGGTCTGCCAGTTCCAATCTGATGTTGAACCCCTCTAGGGAATTTCCAATTTCTGTTACTGTGGTTTCATTTCTGTAATTTCCAACTCTCTGTTGATACTCTCTTTGTGTTCATTTATTGTTTTCCTGATTACTTTAGTTCTTTTTCTGTTTTACCTTTAGCTCTTTGACCACATTAAGGACAATTTTTTAGAAGTCTTTGTCTAGAATGCCTAATCCTTCTCATTGGTGGTGTCTTATGCTTTATTTTTTTTTCCTTTGCCTGGTCATTACTTCTTGTTTCTTTGTATGTTTGGTAATTCTTTTTTTTTGTGAAGCATGAATATTTTAATGTTTTATCACTGGATTTTAGACACTGAGGCATCTGTTCCTTAAGCTTATACCAGTTGGTGTTATGACAGAATTTTCCTTGAATTCCAGGATCTAAGAATAAATAAATAAATAAAAGAAGAAAAAAATCCACTTTTTCCAGTCTTTGTAGATTGACCTGTGTGAGTACTCTGCTTCAGAGTTTATCCATACAATGAGTTTAGAAAATAGCTCCAGGCCAAAGCCTAGGGGCATGCTTGTGAGCTACCTTCTATGCAAAGGGAACATTCTGGGATAGTGTGTTTTTCAGGCATTACCAGACAGATTGGGCCAGAAATGTGCATGAGGATTACTCTGTTTACTCCAGAACCAGGCCTAGGTGTCAAAACTGGGAGTGTGGACTGGCTCTGTACCTAGCCAGTAAGGGGTGGGGAGGAGTCAGCCAGCACCATAAGACCTAGCACTTTTAAGTAGCCTTTTTCTTGATTCAGTACTCACCCTGTTACTTTTTAACTGTTTTCTAGGCTTTTAGAAATAATGTTTCTTCCATTTATTGCCTGTTGAAAGCTTCTATGAGGGAACCAGAGCCCTTAAGCTTCTTATACCATTATCTTATTGAAACCAGGTGTGCTGGTTTGAATCTATGGTGGACCCCAGAAAAGTCATGTCCTTTAATCCTCAGTCAATATTGCTGGGTGGGAGTATTTTGGTTGTTCGCATGAAGATGTGACCCACCCAATTGTAGTTGGTAACTTTTGATTAGATGATTTCCATGGAGGTGTGTCTCTACTAATTGAAGGTGGAGTTGCTTACTGGAATCCTTTAAAAGAGGAAACATTTTGGAGAGAGTCCCTTTTTTTGTAGAGCCACAAGAAAGCCAGCAGATGCCACCATGTTCACCATGTGCCTTTCCAGCTGAGAGAGAGAAACATTGAACTTCATTGGCCTTCTTGAACTAAGGTATCTTTCCCTGAATGCCTTAGATTGGACATTTCTATAGACTTATTTTAATTGGGACATTTTCTCAGCCTTAGAACTGTAAACTAGCAACTTAATAAATTCTGCTTTTCAAAAGTCATTCTGTCCCAGGTATATTGCATTCCAGCAGCTAGCAAACTAGAACACCAGGTGTGTTTCAAATTTATAAAATTATTTCTCTTCTGAAACTAGAATCTAAGTTCCATGGGGATGATGGTCTAAATATTGAACATTATTTTCACCAGGCAGGTCCCACTCATACTGAGGGTTGATCCAGTTGATCCATGTAGGCATGGAGGCCTCGGGTCATTACCAAAGCCTTCTGGTTAGAGAGGAAGACCTCTCATCAGTGAGTTAAAAGCACAGGCTTTCTCTTCAACCAGTAAGCATTTGAATCCCCCTGGCTCACACACTTATTATCTATAAAATCTTAGGCAAGTTGCTTAACCTCTCTGTGCTTCACTTTCCTCATTTGGAAAGTGAGGAGAATAATACTAGCTCTTTCAAAGAGGACCAGTAGGGATTAAATTAGATCAAGTACTCAGAGCAACAGAGAAGTATGCGTGGCATAGAGGCTCAGAAAGGGCAGCTTGGAGGAGTGGCAGCAAAAGCAGCAGTGGTAGCAGAGGCATTATCCCTTGGTCATCTGAAGTTCACTGGAACAATAACTCTATCGGCACTCTTTTGAGGTGGCTATATACCCAGTCCTTACTGTTCTCCACCTGCCTCAAACCCTGCCGATTTGTATTGACTACCATAAAAGGCCGAGTCAGGCAGACTTGAATCTCAGTCCTGGCTCTGTCATTTTCCATCTGTGTGAAACCAGGAAAGTTGAGTTACTTAATCTCGCAAAGCCTTATTGCTCTCTTCTGTAAAATGGTAATAAAAATAATTATTTACTGCACAAGGTTGTTGTGAGAATGAAACGAGATAATCCATATAAAAGTATTTCACCCAGTCACTGGAACATGAAAGGACCCAATAAAGATATCTTCTGAGGGGGAACTTCCAGGGAAGATGGCAGAATAGGGAGCTCCAGGATACCTTCTACAAACCAACCTAGTGGACAGGCAGAAACTGACTAAAACAAGCGTTCTGGAGCTCTGGAGGCCAGGGAAGTACTGGAGGAAAAGGCTAAGAAAGTTAGGTAAAGAAATGTTGCTGGCCCCCATCCCTCAATCTTGAGGTGGGCTACCTCAGGGCCTGGTCTCTGGCTGGTTACTGCAGATGGAGAAAGACATGGAAGTCCTTTAACACATCAACAGTGTGGGGAATTGCTAAGCCCTGATCATGGCTTTTGGCTGGTAAATTTGGATCATTGGATCCAAATCATTGAGCTGCTGTTTCAGCTCTCTGCATTCACATCCATTGTTTCAACCCTGTCCCTGACAGGGGTGGGGGCAATGGAGGTTTATAGACAAAGTAACTCCTTAGGGCTGCAGGGAAGAGATTTCTGAAGTGTGCCATCTGCTGGGCAGGCCAGGAAAGCAAAGCTTGGGGAATCATCAGAGCGAACTCTGGCATCTTTTCTGACCCTCTCCCAAAGGCTACTTGGAGCTAGTCTGCACTCCTTTTGTGTGACCTTGATCCTGTTTTGACTGGAAAATCCAAACTTAGGAAAGTCATTGAGAGGACTTAAGAAAGTCCTCTCCAGGGTGACCCTCCTCCCAAAATTTTCCCTCTGGGCAAAAGCATCTAGAAGCAAGAAAAGGAATGTTAAGAAAGAAAAAAATTATAGAAGCAAAACAGAAACAAACAACACATCAAGATACCTGGAGAATGAACAGAAGAAAGGAAACTTTCTACTGGGGGAGAGAAAATTGCAAAAACAGTGCAACCTTAAAAATTTTATCACATATATCCTGGGTAAGATCAGATGAAGAAGAGCTGGGAAAATCTGATCAGTTAAACATGGGCAGTTCTAAAGGTCTACAATAAGTTGAAGCAAGCATCAAAGAAGACCCTTAACACAGAGCCAATCAATAATGAAACCCAAGGCAAGAGAGAGAAGGAGAACTTTCAGGGAGAACTTATCAAGATAATGAGATGCCAAGATGCAAGCAAAAAATTACAAGCCATACTAAGAAACAGGAAGATATGGCCTGGCCAGAGGAAAAATGAAATCTTCATAGGAGACACAGAATTTGAAAGAAATAATCAGTGATGTTCAAAAACTCTCCTAAATCAGTTCAAGGAGATGAAGGAAAATATGGCTAAAGAGATGAAGGTTGTTAAGAAGACACCAGATGAACATAAAGAAGAATTTGAAAGTATTAGAAAGAAACATAAGTGGAAGTGGAAGGCACAATAGAAGAGATTTAAAAATACACTAGAGGCATACAACAGCAGATTTGAACAGGTGGAAGAAAGAATTAATGAACTCGAGGACAGGAAAATTTAAATCTTTCAGACAGAAGAACAGATAGAGAAAAGAATGGAAAAAGTTGAGCAGGGTCCCGAGGAGATGATGACAGCACGAAGTACACAAACATATATGTCATGGGTATTCCAGAAGGAGAAGAGAAGGGGAAAAAAAGGGCAGAAAGAATATTTAAGGAAATAATTGTCAAAAATTTCCCAACTATTATCAAGGGCATAAATATACATGTCCAAGAGATGCAGTACACTCCAAACAGAATAAGTCATAATAGACCTAGTCTGAGACACATACTATCAGAATGTCAAATGCCCAAGATAAAGAGAGAATCCTGAAGGCAGCAAGAGAAAGATGGTTTGTCACATACAAGAGAAACCCAGTAAGAGTAGGTGCTGACTTCTCATCAGAAACCATGGAGGCAAGAAGGCAGTGGTATGATATATTCAAGGTACTTAAGAAAAACTGCCAGGCAAGAATTCTTTATCTGGCAAAACTGTCCTTCAAAATTGACGGAGAGTTTAAAATATTCACAGATAAACAGAAACTGAGAAACTTCGTTAGCAAGAGACATGCCCTACAAGAAATAATAAAGGAACTTCTGCTGTGATAGCTATACTGATATTGGACAGAATAGGATTTAAATGCAAAACTGTAATAAGAGATAAAGAAGGACACTATAGTTTAATTAAAGAGACAATCTACCAAGAAGAATAGCAATCATATATATTTATATACCTAACCATGATGCCCCAAAGTACATGAACCAAACACTGGCAAAACCAAAGGGAGAAATAGATGTCTCTATAATAATAGTTTGAGACTTCAATACGCCACTCTTATAAGTAGATAGAACATCTAGACAGAGGATCAATAAACAATCAGAGAACTTGAATAATATGGTAAATGAAGTAGACCTAACAGAAATTTAGAGAACGCTGCACACCGAAACAGTAGGTTATAAATTCTTTCAAGTGCTCATGGATCATTCTCCAGGATTGACCACATGTTGAGTTACAAAATAAGTCTCAGTAAATGTAAACTGGTTGAAATTATATGAAGCATGTTCTCTGACTATAATGGAATGAAGGTGGAAATCAATAACAGGCAGAGAACTGTAAAATTCAGAAATACATGGAAGTTAAACAACACACTGAAACAATCAGGGGGTCAAAGAAGAAACTGCAAGAGAATTAAGTAAATATCTCAAGACGAATCAAAACAAGAGCACAAAATATCAAAACTTATGAATTGCAGTGAAGGCAGTTCTGAGGAGGAAATTTATAGCTGTAAAAGCCTACATTAAAAAGAAAGGAAGAGCTAAAATCAAAGACTTTACTACCCACTTAGAGGAACTAGGAAAGAACAGCAAACTATTCTCAAAGCAAGTAGAAGAAAAGAAATAACAAAGAATTATGTAGAAAAAAATGAACTTGAGAAGAACAACAAAAAAATAGAATTTAACAAAACCAAAATTGATTCTTTGAGAAGATCAATAATATTGGCAAACCCTTAGCTAGATTGAGAAAAAAAAAGCGAGAAGATGCAAGTAGTAAAATCAGAAATGAGAGGGGAGATGTTACTATAAACCACACAGAAACTTTTAATAAAAGGATCTTAAGAGGATATATGAACAATTGTGTGGCAACAAATTAGACAACTTAGTTGAAGTGGACAAATTCCTAGAAACACATAAATAAATTACATGGACTCTAGAAGATAACATACCAATTACAAGTAAAGAGATTTACTCAGTCATCGAAAATCTCCCAACCAAAAAAATCCCAGGACCAGATTGGAATCCAGATTGGAATCCTACCGACCATTCCAGGAAGTATTAATACGAATCCTAAGTGTCCATCGACCAAATAAATGGTTAAACAAAATATACATATACCTACTATGGAATATTATGCAGGTGTAAGAAGGATTGAAGTCCTGATGCATGCAAAACATGGATGAACCTTGAGGACATTATGTTGAGTGAAATAAACCAGACACAAAAAGGACATACTGTATGATCTCACAGATATGAACTAATTATAATAAGAATAACTTTAGATTCTAGAGTTAGAATCTAGAATAAAGGTTTACCAGGGGGATAAAATGGCAGTAGAAAAGGTGGAGCTGATGCTTAGCTTGTGCAGAATTTCTGTTTAGGTTGATTGTAAAGGTTTGGACATGGATATTGGTGATAATTCATTATTGTGAGTGGAATTAAGAGCGCTGAATTATGTTTGTGAATATGGTGGAAAGGGAGAGTTTGGGATCATGTCTGTTACTTGAAGTAAGAACACAAAACATGGGACCGTATAACAGAATGGACCCTGCTGTGGAAGACAGATTTTGTACTATTATATTATAGTACAAATATAAGAATGTTCTTTCGTAAATTAAAACAAACGTTCGACACTATAGCAAGATGTTAGTAATCAGGTTATATATGGAAAAATACACCTAATGTAAGGTATGAACTATAGTTAACAGTAATATTTTAATACTCTTTCATCACTTGGAACAAACCTACCACACTAATGCAAAGTGTCAACAGTATGGGGATATATGAGGATGTTGTATTTTTTACGTGACTTCTGTAAATCTAAAACCTCTTTAATTAAAAAAATTACAATCATTAAAAAAAACCATTATGCTAAGTCAAAGAAACCAGACACAAAGTATTAGCTATTTATGACTTCATTTCTACAAAATGTAAATATAAAGAAATTTATAGAGACAGACTAGAGGGTTATGTAGGGCTGTGGAAGGACAGAGGAATGAAGAGGTGGGTGCTAAGGCATATGGGATTTTTCTTTTTGGAGTAATGCAAATGTTCTAAAATTGATTATGGTGATGAAACTCTGTGATTGTACTAAAAGCTGTTGATTGTACACTTTGGATGGATTATACGGTATGTGAATATATCTCAATTCTTCTGAGATCCGGAGGCAGTATTTCATTACGTACAATATCATTTTAGAATTAAGTGCACTACTTCACTGTATTTAAATGATATGAGAATTGGTGATAAGTACATGGCAACCATGTCGTCACAGAGCATTCACTAGCTTAGAACTTTTTCATTTAGCCAATATGGTAAAGTGGAGTTTCTCATAGCCATTAAGGGCTGAGTATTCATGGTATAAAGCAAATGGACTAACACCTTTGCAATTCAAAGTGTGGTCCTTTGACCAGCCACATGGGAATTACATGAGACCTTGTGAGAAATGCCAAGTTTCAGACCCTACCCCAAACCTACTAAATCAGAAACCTAGCTTTAAAAGATCACCAGGTGATTTGTCTCTCCTTTGATGATGCTGTTGCTACAATGTTTATCTGCTCATTCCCTTTTAGGACACTCTTATTTAATGGCCACAGTGCTCTGGTTTCTTGGCCTACATATGTTACATACTCTGCTTCTTTTCCAAGAGGGGAGTGAGCCCCAGAGGAGGGGAATGTTTCATTCTGGGCCAAACAGCTTACTTAGTGGCAGGACTGGGATTAGGCTTTTGAGGCCCCAGGATTCTACTTTGTGACACTGTCCTCCATAGCCATCGCCTAATCTTCTTTCTTTCCTATGGTGTCTGCCAACCACTTGTCACGTTTTTCCCAAATCTCAGGTGACTAGCCTTTTAGAGCTGCCTTTCTTAGAAATGTTATTACTAATATCAGAGTATAAACTAAATGACTTCATAAACTAATGATAAAATAATACTGGCTACTGTTTATGTGTTTTGAAACACTCGTAGAGATTATTCCAGCTTCCTCAGTGCAAATGGATGCTACAATGCAGCAGTTTTCAAACTTTAGTTCCATTAGTTTTACCTGGGGATCTTGTTTAAAATATGGATCCTTAGTTCCCACATCCTGATTCCTGGGTTTGGGCTAGAGCTCAGGATCTGGGCTTTTCACAAGCTCCAAAGTAATGCTGGTGATAAACAGACTGCACTTTTAGCAAAGTGCTTTACTTTTGAATCAGACTACCTGGCTTCAAACTCAGGATCTGCCACTGACCAGTAAAACTCCTTGGGCCTTGATTACCTTGACTTTAAAAAAGAAATAATGATACCTACTAGTCAACTTGAGGATATTAAGATGATTGCATGAGATAATAAATGTGAAGTAGGAAGTGTTGTGCTGAACCCACTCAATACTCAAGAAATGCTAGTCAGTATTATTTAAAAATCTAGGATGTAGTTTTCTGGTTATTAAAAGGTAATCAGCATTAGCAGTGAGCAAAACAGATGGGGTCTCTGACCAAAAAAAAACAAAAACCAGGTAATCATCATTAAAGGAAGATTCTCTCAGACTTAACACACATATATCTCCAAACAAATTGAATCATCCTTTAAAGCTTAAGTGCTAACTCTCTCTTGACCTTGAGGTGTTTCTGATCTCCTTCCCAACTGGAATAATTGTTCCTTTTATAGCTCTCACTTGTGCCTCTCATAGAAGGCATTTCGTTCTGCAACAAAATTTTAGTAAGAAGTTTGCATGTCTCTCTCACTACCTTGCAAGCACCTTAAGGAAAGGGGAGCTGTCATAGCCATCCTTGCACCCCCATTCCCACTCCGCACAGCCACAGCTCCTATGAGATACTTGGTGTGCAGTGGTACTCCAAGACCATTCGCCATATTGACCTGAATTTCTTGAAGTGAGAAGCCTCAACTGAAAGATACCAGACAAAAACCTCTCTAATTTTCCAGGCCTGAGCAAGTGGGAGGTTACAGAATAAAATGGGCAGATGCTGGATTCTCTCTGGTTTGTTTCCTTGGCAGTAAGACTGAGAGAAAATGCTCACAGAAAGCAATGCTGAGAGAAGCACTGTCAAAACCATCAGTTGGAGGACATTTCTTGAAATTGTACCTTTGGTTCTTGTGAGAAGAAAAAGCCCATCCCTATGAATGGGTCTCCAAGAACGTGGTGCATGGGGAAGACTCACTCACTTGGTCCTGGGAGGGTTTCTGCATGGGCACTCAACAAACAAATAAAGAGGGACAATCCCTTCATGACACTTGAAATAGTAGTCTAGTTGAATTTTGTATTTTTCCACTGCTGTCTATAAACCCTCAAGCATATCTCCAGATCCAACATTTCATAGAGAAGGGCTTTGGTCCCTGAAAAAGGTAGTGGAAATATCACGTCATAAATTCACAGGCAGCCAATGCGGAAGGGATTTTATTGATCTTCTAAATAAGAAGTAGGGAGCACATGCCATTGTTCTTTTAAGTGTTTTTCAGTGGTTTTTTAAATGTAAATAATTGCTTATTTCCTGAATTATATCTACTACTGACTAGCTGTGTGTCTCTGAAGGAGTTACTTCCCTCTTGGGGGACCTCAGTTCCTCCTATAAAAGGAATAGACTGGTGTGAAAGATACTTAGTTCCCTTTTAGCCCTGAATATGAGAGATTCTTCCCGAAATAGAATTGTACTACACCTTTTCTGGGAAAATCTATTCTTTCCTAATGTTGAAATACTGGCAATCCAGAAAGTCAGGCAACCATGCTAAAAGAATTCTCACAGACTCTGTAAGAAGGTAGGAGGCAAGGGAATATTCGAAATGTGTTTCTCCTATTAAATCTATTTTGGTATTCCAAGTGACATTTGTTCCTGCACAGCTCACATTCCACACTGACATGCTATCTGACAGGGCACATACTGATTAAGACCTGTTCCGAGAAAACATTCTCTCTGATTGAAATCCAAACATATTGATTGTTTTATCTCCATCGGGAGAGATTGCTTTCTCCTTGGTGATGGATGACAATTCACCACACCACTTCATCTGCCAGCTGATCAAAAAGTGGCCCAGGCAGCTTTCACGTTTTGTGGGAGGAGCCATTATCTGTGACAAGTAGCTCCAAGTCCTCAGTCACACTGCTTTGGCCCTAGCATGGTCAAAGTGAGCAAGATTAGATGTGTCACAAGGTGATGCCTGTAAAATTAATGGCTTGATGGGAAGAACCTTTGAAATTGACAGGCCCATTTAAAAGCGCCTGTGCAGGATAAGAGCTGGAGGGGGTTAAGAGCAGAGCACAGTCCCTTGCAGAGAAATTTCTAGGATCTGAACTGTGTGCTGCCACTTCTCCATTCTACAGCATGATGGCACAGAAGTCCCAGAAGGAGCAAAACACAAATGCTGATGAGCTAAATAGAACGTGTTTCCCTCTCTCAGGGAATACCCAGTGAGAATACCACTTACATTTGCATGGAATGCTTGCTTTTCTCAAAGTATTCTCACATGTATTAGCTCATTTGCTCCTTAAAACTTTAAGCATAGTAAATATGTTCCTTTATTGTATAATAAATGAGGAATCGGACATGTCCTTTAGTCTCTGATACCTGGCGTCATAATTCATTCTTTACAGAGATAAGACTTGAACCTGTGAGTCCTAGTCCAGGATTCTTTCCATTATTCTAAGCTGATCAGTTATCCAAGCCTATTAGCTAATGCCTGTCGACAAAGCAATCAGAGAAGCTCACATTTATTAAGCTCTTACAATATGCTATACATTTTACATAATTTTTATTTAATCCTGAAAACAGCCTTATGAAAAACCTGACAGGAACAAAACTAGATTGTAATGAATTGAGGCATAGAGAAGGAGAGGAAGTAAGCAAAGTGTGTCTCAAGAATTTATGTCAGTAGAGGACTTCTGGGAAGATGGCAAAATAGGGAGTTGCAGGGCTCACTCTGCTCCTCAAAACTGCTAATAGACAGGCAGAAACTGTCCAAACAACCATTCTGTGGCTCTGCAGACCAGATGAGTACTGAAGAGCATCCAGGGAACTGCAGGACTAAGAGACTGAAATTACAGTGAAAAGCTGGCTATTTGGAGCTAGTCTCTGCATCAGTGTGTGTTTCTGGACCTGTTTTGGCTAGGAAATATTGATGAACAAAGGTCAAAGAAGAGCCTTAACACAAACCAAATCACCAACAAAATCCTAGACGTGAGAGAAACCAACCTTCAGAATATCATCAAGATAATCAGATCCCCAGATATCAGCAAAAAATTACAAACCATATTAGGAATCAGGAAGATATGGCCCAGTCAGAGTAACAAATTAAAAAGTTGGAGGAGATACAGAATTTGGCACAACTAATCAAGCATTTCAAACAAATCTCGTAAACCAATTCAAGGAGATGAAGAATATAAGGCAAAAGAGAAAAAGCATATTAAGAAGACACTGGGTGAGCAAAAAGAAGAATTTGAATGCATGCAAGAAAAAAATAAAAGAATTTATGGGAATGCAAGACACAATAGATGAGATTAAAAATATGCTAGCAGCATATAACAGCAGATTTGAACTGGCAGAAAAAAGGATGGGTTACCTAAAAGATAGGATATCCAGAATCTTACAGAAAGAATAATGGAACAAAGAATGGAAAAAAATTGCAGCAAGGTCTCAGGGAATTGGAAAAGGGCATGAAGCACACAAACATATGCATCATGAGTATCCCAGAGGGAGAAGAGAAGGCAAAAGGGGCAGAAAGAATATTTGAGGAAACAATAGCCAAAAGCTTCTCAACTCTTGTGCAAAACATAAATATACATATCCCAAAAGTACAACATATTCCAAACAGAAAACATCCAAATAGACCTACTGCAAGACACGTATTAATCATGCTGTCCACTGCCAAAGGCAAAGAGAGAATCCTGAAAGCAGCATCAGAAAAGCAATCCATCACATACAAGGGATGCTCAAGAAGACTAAGTTAATTAATAGGTTAATTACTTAATCATTTGACTAAGTCAGTCTCATCAGAAACCACTGAGGTGAGAAGGCAGTGGTGTGATTTATTTAAGATAGTGAAAGAGAAAAACTTCCAGCCAAGAATTCTTCATTCAGAAAAACTTTTCTTCAAAAACAAGAGGGAGATTAAAATATTCCCAAATAAACAAAAGCTGAGAAAGTTCATTAACAGGAGATCTACCTACAAGAAATAATACAAGGAGTTCTGCAGGCTGAAAGATAAGACAGGAGACAGAAACGTGGAGGAGAGTGTAGAAATTAAAATTAGGAGTAAGAGTAACTAAAAGAGTAAAAAGAGAGAAAAATAAGATATGATGTATAAAAGCCAAAGGATAAAGTATTGAAGAAAGAACTGCCTGTGCAGTAGTAACACTGAATGTTAATGGATTAAACTCCCCAGTCAAAAGACACAGATTGGCAGAATGGATTTTTAAAATGGGACCCATTTATATGCCGTCTGCAAGAGATTCACCTTAGACCCAAGGAAACAGATGGAAAGTAAAAGTCTGTAAAAAGACATTTCATGCAAAGAGGACTATAAAAAGAGCTGGGTTAGCTATACTAACATCAGGCAAAGTAAAACTTTAAACATGAAAATGTTATAAGAGACCAAGAAGGATATTATATATTAGTAAAAGGGATAATCCACCTAGAAGAAATTAAAATCATAAATATTTATGCGTCTAACCAGGTGCCCCAAAATACATGAGGCAAACACTAGAAAACAAAAGGAAGCAATAAATATAATAATAGTTGGACATGTCAATACACCATTTTCATCAATAGATTGAAATCTAGACGAAGGATCAATAAAGAAACAGATAAACTTGTATAATATGATAAATGAACTAGACCCAACAGATATATACAGAACACTGCAACCCAATCAGTAGGATATACATTCCTCCCAAGTGCTCACAGATCATTCTCCAGGATAGACGACTTTTTGGGTCACAAAATATATCTCAGTAAATTAAAAAAGATTGAATTCATACAAAGCACTTTCCTTGATCATAATGAAATGAATCTGGAAATCATTTCCAGGTGATAAATTGGAAAACTCACAAATATATGGAGATTAAACAACACATTCCTAAACAATCAGTGAGTCAAGAACAAATTGCAAGAGAAAACAGTAAATATCTCTAGACAAATGAAAATGAGAACACAATATATCAAAATCTACAGGATGCTGTGAAGGCAGTGCAGAGAGGGAAATGTATAGCCCTAAAGTCCTACATTGAGAAGGAGGAAAGAACTAAAATCAAAGACTTAACTGTACACCTGGAGGAACTAGAAAAAAACAGCAAACTATTCTGGAAGTAAGCAGAAGGAAAGAAATAAAAAAGATTGGAGCAGAAATGAATGAAATTGAGAACAAAAGAACAATAGAGAGAGTCAACAAAAACCAAAAGTTGGTTCTGTGAGAAGGTCAATAAAATTGAAAAATCCTTAGCTAGACTGAAAAAGAAAAGAGATGAAAACAAAATCAGAAATGAGATGGGGTCATTACTACTGACCCCCAGAAATTAAAAAAATTATCATAAGAGACTACTATGAACAACTGTATGCCAATAAATTAGATAACTTAGATGAAATGGACAATTTTATAGAATCACACTAACAATCAATTGAAGGCCTCAACAGACCAGTTACACGATATTGAATCAGTCATCAAATACCTCCTGTGATAGTTAGGTTCAGGTGTCAGCTTGTCCAGGTGTTGATACCCCATTGTTCTGTTGCTGTGGACTGGAATCATCAGCATGTGAAACTCATCTATGGCTGATTACATCTGCAGTGGCTAAGGGGAGTGCCTTCCAAATGAGTGAGGTTTAATTTAATCAGCTGGAGGCTTAAAAGAGAGAGGTCAGAAGAGAGTTCAGCATGGCACAGCCCAAGCAGCTCAAGTACCTCATCTCAGCACTTGCAGCTCAGACCCAGACACTTGGAGATGCAGAAAGGAACCACCCTGGGGAAAGCTGTTGGAACCCAGAAGCCAGGAGAGAAGGCCAACAGTTATCACTGTGTGCCTTTCCATGTGATAGAGAAACTCAGATGAAAGCTAACTGCTTTTCCTCTGAAGAGCTATAAATTTGTAACTAAATTAATTCCCTTATTAAAAGCAAATCCATCTCTGGTGTGTTGCATTCTGGCAGCTTTAGCAAACTAAAACTCCTCCCAACAATGAAAAGCAGGTGAATTTTCCAATCCTGTTCAAACATTTTCAAAAAATTGAAGAGGAGGGAACACTTTCTAACTCATTCTGTGAAGCCAGCATCCATATAAAGCCATATAAATATACTACAAGAAATTACAGATCAAATGTCTCTAATTAATACAGATGCAAAGATTCTCAACAAAATTCTTGCAAAATGAATCCAACAGCATATTGAAAGAATTATATATCATGATCAAGTGGCTTTTATTCCAGATATGCAAGGGTAGTACAACACAAGAAAATCAATTAACATAATTGATTATCACATTAACATATCAAAAGGGAACACACATGGTCATATCAGTTGACCCAGAAAAGGCATTTGAGAAAATCTGTCATCCTTTCTTGATAAAAACACTTCAGCCAAGAGGAATAGAAGGAAACTTTCTCAACACGATAAAGGTCATGTGTAAAAAACCCACAACTAACATTGTACTCAATGAGGAAAGACCAAAAGCTTTCCCTCTAAGATCAGGAACAAGACAAGCATGTGCACAGCCACCAACTATTCAACACTGTGCTGGAAGTTCTAGCTAACGCAGTTAGACAAGAAAAAGAAATAAAATCCATTCAAACTGGAAAAGAAGAAGAAAAACTTTCAGTATTTGCAGATGTCATGATCCTGTATTTAGAAAATCCTGAAAAATCTGCAACATGGCTACTAGAGCTAATAAATGAGTCCGGCAAAGTGGCAGGATACAAGACCAGTGTGCAAAAATCAGTATTGTTTCTATATCCTAGTAATGAGCTGTCAGAGGAGTAAGTCAAGAAAAGAAATTCCATTTACAATAGCAACTAAAAGAATCAAATATCCAGGAATAAACTTAATCAATGATGTAAAGAACCTGTATTGAGAAAACTATAAAATATTGCTAAAAGTAATCCAGGAAGACCTAAACAAATGGAAGGACTTTCCACATTCATGGATTGGAAGACTAAATGTCATTAAGATGTCAGTTCTACCCAAATTGATTTACAGATTCAAGACAATCCTAATCAAGATTCCAACAGCCTACTTTTCAGAAATAGAGCCAATTATCAAATATATTTGGAAGGGTAAGGAGCCTTGAATAGACAAAAACATCTTGAAAAAGAAGAATGAAGTTGTAGGGCTCACACTTCCCGACTTTAAAGCATATTACAAAGCTGCAGTGGTCAAAACAGCATGGTACTGGGATAAATGTAGCGATATTGATCAATGAAACCATATTGGGAATTCATAAGTAGACCTGTGCTTTTATTGTCAATTATCTTTAACAAGGTTGCCAAGTCTAATATCTGGGACAGAACAGTCTCTTCAACAAATGATATTGGGAGTCTCTTCAACAAACTGATATCCAAAAGAATGAAAGAGGACCCCTATCTCACACTATTTACAAAAACTAACTCAAAATAGATAAAAGACCTAAATGTAAAAACCAGGACCATGAAACTCCTAGAAGAAGATGTAGGGAAGCATCTTCAAGATCTTGTGGCAGGCTGTGGTTTCTTAGACCTTACACCCAAAGCACAAGCAATGAAAGAAAAAAATAGTTAAATTACAGCTCTTCAAAATTGAATAGTTTTGTGCTTCAAAGAACCTTGTAAAAAATCTATGTCACTATTACAAGATGTTAATAATAGAGTGGTATATGGGGAAAAATAAAGCTAATGTAAACTGTGGAATATAGTTAACATATTTACACTTAAATAGCAATATTCTTGCATCACTTGTAACAAAGGTGCTATACCAGTACTAAGTCCCAGTAATAGGTGTTATGGAGGCTATGGGATTTTTTTGGAGCATTGAGAATGTTTTTTAATTGATAGTGGTGATAAATGAATGAACAACTCTGATTATGCCGAGAGCCATTTATCATTCAGTTTGGATGGATTGTATGGTGTATGAATAAAACGGTTAAAAGAAAACTAAAATTAAAAAAAAAAAAGAAATAAAGAAAAGAAACACAAAACCATATGAGGACATCCCCATTTTATAATGGAGGAAAATGAAGCTCAGAGAGTTCGAGAAACATGTTCAGGGTTCCACGATAGTAAGTGACAGAGTTGAGTCTCACAGCCACGCAATCTGCTTCAGAATCCATCTTCTTAACCATGATGCAGTACTGCTGGCAACTCTCTGCCCCTTACCCTTTATCAAAAAACAAGACATGCATGGGAAAAAAGGAGGAGTGGCTTTTGCTTCCTGGCCTATGATAGCAACAGGGTCCCAAGAGGAAATGCTGTTTTAAGCCACCTTCCTGGAAGGAGCCAGTGGAAGCTAATATGATACCAACACAGTACAATATTTTCCTTGGCCTAATTTTGGGTCCTCTCAATCCTCTGTCGTTTTGGCACCTCTCCTTGGCCTTCAACCTTCATTCCAGATACAGAAAACTTGGATGCTCAACGACAATTCCATCTCTCTTAGGACAAGCGCCACTCTCCCTTGTAGTTGAGATGTGTAGAGATATTTTAAAGGAATACCTGTTATTTAGTATTCCCCACCTATTTCTAAAAAGAATCTAAGGGACCTCCCAATCATATCTTTCTATTATTAAGTAATTTGAACTTTACAAAGAGATTTGAAACCTTATAGAAGAAAGGAAAGCAAGGAGAAGAGGTTGAAGGTGATGCTATCAAGAACCTGGGATGAAAGTCAATTTGCACATTTATTATGCACTGTGATCCCAGCTCTGGGACTGCCTCTAAGAATGCAGAATTGATGAAAACATGGCCCCTATCCTCAAGGAGCTTAAAATCTAATAGCATTAGAGTGAATACTGAACCTTAGCATTTGATTTGCCTTTGAATTCAAGCAAAGACCTAAGTGAAACATGATGGATTATCTAGCACCGGTAAATGGAGCTCTAGCTCCATCTTTTTCAGAAGAGACAAGTTCCTTATAATGCTAGTATTAATAAATTATTATTTTATGCCAATCATAGCTAATATTTCATGAGAGCACACCATGTGCCAGCTACTGTGCTAAGCACTCTGCACACATTATCCCATTTAGTCCTCACAAATATCCCCATAATGTATGTGTAATTACCCCCATTGTACAGATGAGAAAATTGAGGTGAGGAGGAATTGCCATGTGGACCCAATGTAACATAAGGGGCAATATCATAAAAGAAGTTTTTGCAGAGGATTCAGTCTGGCCTTTCATAAGACCAGTGCACACATCGCTCTGCCATTTCTGACTTCCCTGTCGTTCTGCAAGAAGTGACCATGAATGTACCGTTCTCCAAAGAAAGTGACTGCCCCATTGTGCTTCAGTACTGCCATTTGGAACCTGACGTTTCAGAAGATGCATTAACTCTCGTCACATGAACCAATTACAGAAAAACTCCCTTTGAAAGCAACAGTGTGAGCAAGAACAGGCCCTTCATTCTGTGCCTGTGCCCACGGGGAAGTAGCAATGCTGGTGAGCGGATGATTGGTCTGGGAAACAGTAGGGCTTGGGATCCACACTTTGAGGTTCAAAGACCATCATGCCCACTTCCAGGATTGGCTTCCCAGGATGTGGTGGTGCTGGCTAGCCCCCTGCTGGGATGGGTTCCTGGGGTTTCTCTCTCAGTAGGATCCCCTTGGCAGCCACTCCTCTTCCCCCAGCAGCAGCTGGCCTATTGACTTCTGAGCACTCATTTCCCAGAGCCCTTTCAGTCTCCGCAAACCAGAAGGTCTTTTCAGTTTGGGAGCTTGCAGACTGTGTTGCACCGAGGAGAACAGATGTACTTTCCCTGTGGAGCTCTTTAATCTGGGGACTTGCAGTCAGACAGGTAAAAGGTAATTTAGCTGCTTTTTCCCCCGTACCTTTCTGAAAGTTTCTGGGGTTAATTAGCCAGGTCTCTGCAGGCTTCCTTGCTCTATAGCACGGACAGCAGTCCTTTTCTCCTGTATTTTTTGCATGAGATGGAAGAATTTTCCATAGAAATTGAGTTTTGCCATATCTCCTCCCAGGCAAAAGGCCCTCTTTTGTTTATTTATTTTTACCTTCTCGCTGTTAGTAGCATATATATGACTCAAAATTTCGCATTTTAAACGCTTTTTATGTGCATTCACAATATTGTGCTAGCAATACCTCTGTTAATTCTTTTTAGTTAAGCTGATTTAAGTACAAACCACATCACCCCAAATGGAGTCTTGTTAGTTTACTGAGCTTTATTTCTGTTGATTACATGAGGAAAGCATTGTTAAAAAGGCAGTACCTCCGTCCTAATTCTCAGTTTCCACTTCCGCTCCAGCAGACACACTTAGAAGTGAAGGGTGCCCAGACTGCAATGGTGAGAGAGGTATGTGTGTTGAGGGCAGGATGGACAGGTGGATATTTAGTAACCCTGTTCCCCTCCACTGCACTGAACAGTTCTTATTTATGCCCTTTCCTTTGCGCGCCTGCCACACACACTTTCTCCTTGCTACCACCTTTTTGTCACTTTGAGTTCATACTCTTCCCCTCCCCACCTTCACCGCCCCCCACCCCCGCATCCCACATTACTGCTTCTGGTTGCCCAGTGCTGCTGTTTTCCTATCTCATTTCTGCCTTTTCTCGTGTGCCATTTCAAAGAACTCATTCTATGCATCGCAGTTTTCATTCATAGAAATTGAGTTTTTATAGACAGTAAAACTCTTATCCTCCTGTGTGCAAACTGACTGGTCATATAGGCCCTTGAGGGATGTGAGCTGTCAGAAGCATGCACTCTGGAGTCAGAAAACCGTGTGTGGGGACCAAGTCTTTACTTATTAGCTGTGTGACCGCAAACATATCACTAACGAATGTCTCTGAGCCTCAGTTTCTGGGGTGAATAATAAATAGAACCTACCTCATAGGATTTTGTGTGGGGTTTCATTGAAAGAAGGCAAGTAACTTACTTAGCATATTTCCTTCCCCAAAGGAATCAATAAATGCAGGCTCTTATCACCAAGGCTTGTGCTCTTAGCTAGTTCTGTTGTTTAGATTTTTACATCTTTGTGGCTCTGCTTTTTTGCTGCTCCAGAGCAAGCTTCTTTATCATCAAATCATTTTCTTTTTTTTAATTTATTGAGGCAAAATCTATACAGCATAAAAACAAGAATTTTAAAGTGTATAATTCAGTGGCATGTATTGTGCAACCACTTCTGTCTAGTTCCAAGTCATTTTCATCACCCCAGAAGGAAACCCCGTTAAGCAGTCATGCTGCATCCTGCAGCCAAATTATTTGCTTTTAAATTTGTTTCTTTCTGATCCTAAGCCTTCCAGAAATTTGAAGAGTTCAGGGTGCTGAATTCTGGATTGTAAGGCTTCCCCAAAGGTCAATCAGAAACACATTCCTAAATAGAAGAAATATATCCTAGGACTGCCTTGTCAGAAAATGGAGTAAGAAAAATCAGAAGTAGTATTCTCTCACTCTGGCTGATGCAGAAATGCTCCCTTTGATGCTTGACCATACTACTTAACATACTTTTCTTTGTCTTGTGGCTGAAAGTGAAAAGAGACTCAAAACCTTGAGTATAGGAAGGGACAGATTTTCTAAAACCCCTGTAAACAAATGATGGCAAAGCCCAGGAAGAAGGTCAACAGGTCAATCTCCTTGCACTTAATTTTTATCCTGCCACATTCCAAAAGAGGAATTTAAGTCTTTGAGGGGTATGTTCCAGAAAACCCACGGGGGAAATACAACCCTTTGAAGATTCTGATTGTCTGTTTCTACAGCTGCTGATTTCCTCACGCCATCCAGGTTGGAGGGCCACTTCTTGCGGGTGAGACATGTTAGAGGCTTCCTCTACAAGACTCCAAGGAGGGGACAGGGTTGATGAGGCAGCTGCAAAAGATGAAAGAGGCAAACTCCAGTTGGCCCGATACTCAAGAAAGAATTGAGAAGAACAAATAATTAAGAGGCTTTACTGATAAAAATATTGTTGGAGATGACAAATGTGTGTGAAGGCCTTGGATGGTGCCTGTTTGTCTTGTGGAGCCAGCGTCTGCCTAGGAAGTCTCTCATTGCTCTTGGAGCTGGAGAGCAAAGCCTTTCCTCATCAGAGTTCTGGACTCCAGTGACATCTTCTTTAGCATAGTCAGTGTTGAAGCAAGTTTTATGCTTGGTTGGTGTTTTGGTTTGCTAAAGCTGCCAGAATGCAAAGTACCAAAAATGGATTGGCTTTTACAAAGAGGATTACAAATTTATAGTTCTAAGACCATGAAAATGTCCAAATTAAGGCATCAGCAAGAAGGAACTTCACTCAGGAAAGATCAGTTGTGTCCAGGTTCCTCTGACACAGGGGAAGGCGCATGGTGACATCTGCTGTCCCTCTCTCCTGGCTTTTGGGTTCAAACAGCTCTGTCAGCTCCTGCTTCCAGTGGATTTCTCTCTAAGTATCTGTGGTTCCTCACTTCACTTCTTTGGGGGCAGACTTCAGGTTTCATCTCTTACCTTAGCATCTCCAAATGTCTGTCTCTTGGTTTCATCTCACTGCTGTGTGTGTCAGCTCTTTTAAGGACTCCAGTAAACTAATTAAAGCCCACCTTGAATAGACAGGGTCACATCTCCACGGAAGTAATGTAATCAAATTCCCCAACCACATGCCCGGTGCCTGCCCATGCAAAAAAAAAAAAAAGAGTTCCCCACCCACAATAAGCCTGTCCCACAAGATTTGTTTAAAAGAACATGGCTTCTCTTGTGGCTTCTACATTCTCTATGAAACAGTTGGCCAATTTATCTGTAGAGAGTAAATTTGGAGCACAGGCCAGAGGTTTGAGGAAGCACATACATTCTCAATGGTTAACTACTCATTGTAGGATTTTTCTAGTGTTGGATGTTAGGTTTGCTGATTTAATGAAATTCTCAGAGCCAAAGTTTTTATTATTGTTTGTTTTTAATAAAGTCATTTGACTATATCTAATGTACTAGTACCTCTACTTTCCCTATGAATTACTTTTAAAAATAGTTTCAATAAAAATTGAGTTAGTCATTAATAGAGCACCTTCTCAGTTCGCCACCACCTCAAAAAAACTTTTTAAACCCTTATACCTTCCTCTTTCCATATTTTAGCTAATTGACATTTTATGGCATTTTAAGAAGTCATTTAACCTCATTACTCTTGTGCAAAATATGGGGAAACTGAGGTACAGTGAGGTAATTTGTACTAAAGCAAACACTTGATTGGCAACAGAATAAACAATCTATATTTAAAAAAAAAAAAAAAAAGAACATGGCTTTTTTTTTTTTCGCATGGGCAGGCACCGGGAATCAAACCTGGGTCTCCGGCATGACAGGCGAGAACTCTACCACTGAGCCACCATGGCCCACCCAGAACATGGCTTTTTTGAAGTCACATAACATTTCAAACGAGCACAAGTGAGATCCAAGGCTTTTGGCTGGGCCCCTTTGGTCTCTATGTCATCTTTTAAAGAGCATCTTCTTTCTAGGAAACCATTCCCTTGCCCTGGGCAACATTATCTTTTATTTATTATTATTATTATTTTTAATTGACAAGCCAAAACAACCTACAAACATGAACATTCTTAACATACAAATTCCATACATGGTGTACAATCAATGGCTCACAATATCATCACATGGTTGTGTACTCATCACCATGATCATTTCTTAGAACATTTGCATCACTCCAGAAAAAGAAATAAAAAGAAAAAGGAAAAAATTCATATATACCATACCCTTACCCCCTCTCTCATTGACCACTAGCATTTCCATCTACCCAGTATATTTTAACCTTTGTTCCTCCTATTTTTTCATATACCCCTTAACACTCCCTTTCATTGATCACTAGTATTTCAATCTACTCAATTTGTTTTAACATTTGTTCCCCCTATTATTTATTTTTAATCCATATTTTTTACTCATCTGTCCATACCGTAGATAAAAGAAGCATCAGACACAAAGTTTTCAACCATCACATAGTCACATGGGCAACGTTATCTTAATTGTAAGACCAGAAAAAGGAGTAAAGACGACCAGCATGCCTTGCTTTGATGGATGATGAATAGGGTTGCTTGCCTTAATTCTAGAAGTAGACTGACACATAAGGGATGTCTGTAGTTTAAATTGCTTCCTCTGTTGGGCCGTGCTCTAAGTCAGTGGTTCTCATGCTTTAGCTGGCATCCGAATCACCTGGGGTGTTTGCTTCAGATTCCCAGCCCCCCCCCCCCCCTTGAACCAGAATCTCTGATGGGACCAGGGAAATAACCCCTGAGCAGGCACTGCTGAGTGATTCTAGATCTAATCTGTGTTTGAACTAAATGCGGAGAGTCACTGCTCTAAGGAGTTTTATGGCTGGGGGAAGGACTAATAATCTGATTATTAACAGAAGTTATATGGCAAAGTCACACTGAGAAGGAGTGAGTGTATGTGTACAGTTACTTCTTTACTAAGAAAGTTAAAATAAGAGGCAACTATTTGAGATTAAATGTACATTAAATTGTAGGATAAGTTTTCTTTGAACAGTTATAGTTCAAACTTCAACTATGAGATTAAATTAGAAAAGTATCCTTGATGAATCATTTTTTGAGTTTCAATAAATAGAAATCTCCAAAGATTTCACATTTAGGGTATTTCACCTTTTCGTGTTTGCTCAGATTTGGGGAGAATCAATTTTGCCTCCTATTCACAGAATAAAAGATTCAGTGGTTCTCATTGAATTATCCCTTTCTAAAGTGGCTAAAATGGAGGAAAGTGCTTAATAAAAATCAGACTGCATCCTGGAAAATGAATGACTTTTTTTATGTCACTGCAGTTAGATGAATTCTTATAAATGAACCCAAAGCATGCTGGTTAAATCTCTCTTCAAAAGGCAAATATTTCTCCCAAAGGGGAACGTTTCTGAGCAACCCAAGTCTTATTTTGGCTGTCGGCATGTGCTTATCTCAAGAAGACTTTTTAGGAGTGTCACAAAGCTAATAGAGCACTGACTAAATCATCCCACTTAAGGGAACATGGGGGGAGGGGACAAGTGAGAGTGAGACCAAACCCCACCTGGGGCTCTCTATCTTCCTCGCCATTGCCCCTCTCTAGGATGCCCAGAACTTGATTCTGCCATCTCACCACATCCATACAAGACCCAGCGTCTACCCAGGTGCCACAAACCATGCTACAACTCTGCTCCCTGGCAGAGAGAAGCTCAGAGAGAAGTTTCCGGAGGCGATTAAGTAAGCTTCCTACACTATGCCTTGGTGCCAGAAATCAAAGGCTTGTCCAATGACTCCATACTTCAGGCTTGTTTCTCAAATCCGCTAGCAAATCTGCAAGAAGATTTTCCTCTCTGTTGGCTGCTTCTCAGAGTTCCTAGCCTTTCTACTTTGGGAAGTTCTTTCACTGGTAAAACATCTGAGGTGAGTTAAGAAGTCTTCCTCCCTCAGCCTCAGCTTCCTATTCCTAAGGGTGAGGTAGACAATTAGTCCTAAATAGCCCCAGCTGTTAGGGCTGCAGAGGGGCTGCCCCTTGTGAAATGGTTTTCCCCTTTGGTAATTTTGATTTAATGAGGCTGCCTGCTTCATCTGTAATAGACAATGCTAGATTATACAGTTATAGCTTTAGAGCACCTTTTGCCCCAAAGGTTTCGAGCAGTTTTCTGAGATCACTCTTGCGAGCCTTGAGCCCAATGGCATTTTGTGGATGAAAAAACAAACCCAAACCTTTCCTATTTTCCTTATGGAGCTGGCCTAGTTCTCCTGCTCTGAGGGTGCTCTCTGTGTTTAGGGAAATAATGCTTGGGTCAGAAAAGGCACACACACACACACACACACACATATACATGCATTCACAAGGGAACGAGAGAACAAGTGTGCAAGAGGGAGCAACATGGAGAGAGCAAGAGGGAGAGAGGAAGAAAGGGAGCATGAGCAAGAGAGAGCAACCAAGAAAGCTAGATGACAATCACATGTGAGCACATGACAGAACGAGGGTGTGTGGGAGAGAGAGAGACTCAAGAGGGTTAGCACACTCAGGGGCACCAACAATCATCAAACCATGCCAATGACAGCAAAGAAAATAAGAGGGGGCAAGAGCTATGGAGTAAAAAAGAGCAAGAATGTGTGAGACCAAAAGAGGGGGCAAGAGGGGGAGAGAGGGGGAGTGAGAACTCAAAGGGGCATAGGAGCAGACAAAACGGCACCAGGTATTTGTGCTGAGATTCCAAAATGAGGAGCAGCCATTCCACTCCCACCCCCACCCAACAGGCAATGGTTTGCTGGTTTGATTTTTTTAAATATTGCATTAAAACATTATTTATCCCAGTGTTCTGGAACAGCTACAAGGAAAAATCTGAGATGATGGTATGGTAGCCCATGACAAACTCTGGGACCTGTCTTGTAACTAATTGTTGAAGAGTGCTTTGCAAACTATTGCTTTTTTCTTTCTTTGCTGTGTATATGTGATATTATACAATAAAAATTTTTTTAAACATTATTTATCCAACTAGGGCACAGATCTTGGTTTCTGATACCATTCCCTAATAAAAGATACCAGAGGTCCTTGGAGAAATCCCTGATTCTAGGCCTGGAGCAGGAAATATACAAGATGATCCTAGAGCATCTTGTAGGGCCTGAAAGTAAGGAAGGCTCAAAATGAAACAAAACAAAAACCCTACAATGATGGGGTAAGTCAAAGGGACAAAGGCATTAACTGAAAGAGTTCCCAGTGGTCAAAATTGGGACAATTTGAGCAACAATATAAAGTAGCATTGGACTGTAACCCAAAGTATAAACTAAATAGCCATGAGTCCATACTGATATAAAGATTGAATCAATAAATAAATGGTGGGGCAGGGGGAGAGAGACAAATCTCCCAGGCAGGAGAATTCCAAATAATTTGAGTAGGTGCTCTGCCCTCAAGGAACTTCATAACTCTTGTATTCATTAAGTATAGACTGAGCAGTGACTGCCTTCCAAAGAGTACAGCATGGAGAGGGTAGAGAAGAGTACCTTTACAGTGGAGAAACCTGGCCGACACCACCTCAGCCAAATAATCAAGATTTCACGTCAACATTGATAAGGCATGTTAATATATATCTTTGACAGGATGTGTTGAGAATTGCGTTTACCTCTGGGGCCTTCCTGCTCAAAACCCACAACCCTAGTCTGTCTAGGAGGAAAACATCCCACAATTCCAATAGAGGGCATCCTACAATTCCCCTGATCTGTATTTCTCAAAACAGTCAAGGTCCCCACCCAAAACAAGAAAAGTCTGAGAAATTGCCACAGCCAAGAGAACCTTAAGGAGACATGACAAATAAATGTACTGTGGTATCCTGGTTGGGATTCTGGAACAGAAAACAATCAAAGCTACGGAAACCTGAATAAAGTATGGGCATCAATTAATGATATATCAATATGGACTCATTAGCTGTCACAAAGGTGCCATAATAATAATAAAAATGTAATAATGGGGGAAGTTAGGTACGGGGCATATATGATAGATGGAAAATCTATCATCTTCACAATTTTTCTGTGAATTTAAAATTATTCTAAAACATGAATGTTTATTTTTTATTGCTATATATATATATTTTATATTATATTCACATACCATGTAATCATCCAGAGGGCACAATCAAGGGCTCACAGTGTCATCATATAACTGTGCATTTATCATCACAATCAACTTTTTTTCTTTTTTGTAAAAACTAGCATATATACAAAAAAGCAAAAAATTTCAAAGTACATCGCAGCAGTTAGTTGTAGAACAAATTTCAGAGTTTGATGAGGGTTACAATTCTACAATTTTAGGCTTTTACTTCTAGCTGCTCTATGATACTGGAGGCTAAAAGAAATATCAGTATGATTCAGCACTCTTACTCATCTGGTAAACCCTACCTTCTCTGTATAACTCCACCATCTCCTTTGATATTTCTCCCACTTTCGGGGGGTATTTGGGCTATGCCCATTCTAACTTTTTCATGTTGGAAGGGGCTGTCAATAATATGGGATAGGGGGATGGAACTAGTTTATGCACGAACGTTTATTTAAGGAAAAAAAACATTATTTATTTGAAAAAAAAAAACCCATTTATTTATCTTGAGTACCAAGTCTTTCGGCTCCTGCTTATACTTTATACCCGAGGCAAGTGCGTTACTATAGCGTATTTGGTCCCGGCCCCGCTATCTAAATGGGAAACAAATACACCTTCATCCTAGCGCTAGGTTTCCTGGAAGAGAACCATACTCACTGTTCTCCTAGCCTGCATTCTCTTTATTTGTATATAAATAAAACCATAGCACTCTTTCCCCACAGCCTCCTCTGTAGAGTAATCTGAATTACGATCCTTGGTTTCTGGCAAGGAATGGCTTTAGAAAAAGCTTGGAGCGCACTCCCAGAGTTGCAGCTGTGTCTATACAGAGGTGAGGTTGTGGTTGGAAGTTTAAAGCCACAGAAACAGCGTAGCGCGGGGAAGGTCGCCATTCAGTGCCAACCAGAGCTACTCCTGCAGCTGTTTTATTCCCTCAAAGTAATGCCCTCTTCGCAAAGAGCATTGGCCCTCTTTGTTGCTTGGACCTGCCTCTCGGATAGAGCCGTGGAAACTTCAACTTTTGTCTCAAGAGGTCACAAAGCCAAAGTGGGTTGCTTTCCTCCTGTAGATCTTTTCCCTGCTTTCTCTCTTTGTATATCGATACTGATAAGAGAGAACAAGTGTCCATTTACGGCATCATGTCATAGACATAGAATTCCCCCCTCCCCCCACCTTTTGCTTTCCACACCCACACCCCTACTGCTCTCATTTATTCCCTCATGTAAAACCACGTCGATGAATGCACAGTATTCAGTGGTCTTGAGCTTTACCGGTTTTGACCTAACTTTGGTGGGAAGATTTGTTTGGAGGGGAGCTGGGTTCCAGGAGTGGGCAACTCTGACACTCACTCCAGAATGTACCATCTCATCTCTGATGGGCATTTATGTAAGAAGATCCTTCAAAGCCAGACAGTTTGATTCCCATTGGAATAAGTGGTAGAATCCAGTGTCTGTCCGTTAACAACTCTGCCACTATGGATTTTGCAGGGTAAGTGGTAGAAAGTGAATGTTCTAGACTCTGTCCAGTTCTTTGTATAAGAACATTGGCTCTGGCCTCAGACAAATGTGAGTTTGGATCCCAGCGCTGGCATTTCTTAACTGTGTGACCAGGGCAGGAGACCCAGCCCCACAGAACCTCAGTTTCCTCATCTGTTAAATGGGGATTCTAGTAGACTCGTTGGGAGATTAAATGAGCTCATCAAACACTCAGCCCAGTGCCTGGCACAGGAAAAGTGTCTAAGAGATGGTAGCCATTATCACAAACACTCTACAGCTTGGTGTGGCGGGATTGGGTACTTCCAGTAGAGGATGGACCTAGGAATTACTCTGGGGACATGTGGCAGGAGGCCTGCCAGCTTTTCAGGGGTGCTTCCTTCATGCTGATTAAGAAATGGGGAATGGCTCAAAAACAAAAGATTGCTCTTGAAAGAATCCTGAAAGCGTCAGCCTGGGAAATAATGGTTTCCCAAGGTGATGTCCTGCAAGACTGAGGTTTCTTGTATTTCCTTTTCCCCACCCACATGAAGGAGGCAGGGCTCTTTGGTCTAGAAGAGCTTTCCAGAGTAGAGCAACTCTGGAGGCTTTCCCCTCCTTTCTCCCCTGTCTGTTCAGGCTGCATATTGAACTGTTAGCATTTGTAATGTGCAGTGACCCCTGTCTGGCTTTGCACTCGAGTCCCAGGGAGCCAAGTGCAGCCCGGAAAACAGGCAGCTTCGTGCGTCTGCCTTCCCAGGTGCAGCTCTGAAAATGTGCTGATGGAGTTGAGTTTTAATAACAATCACAACTCGAGAGGCCTACTCTTGACTTTTTTTGATTGTGCAGCTGAAGACTAGATGACCTCATTGAAAAGTGGAGAGATGGGGGGGCGGGGTGAGAAGCAGCTGTTGCCACAGGAAGCAAGCCCCTCCTTCTTGGGGAGGACACACCGCTCCCGGAGGGTTCTTTGGGGTAGGATGGATACAGAATGGCAGCTGTCTTCCACTGAGATCCTTCTTTGTGTACCCGGGGGTTGGGCTGAGCTGTGGGTGACTAGACTGTGGATTAAGAAACCATGTGGAGTGCTTCCAAGACAAATTCTTAGCCTGTGAAATCGTCTTCTAGCCTGCTCTTCAAGGACCCCTGTATCTGCACTGTGCCTCCTCTCCCCTTTTGGGTTTGTGTCTGTGCCCCAGATCTCATCCTCTCTTTAACTCACCATCCCTTCCATAGCCCACCTGGAGCCGGTTGCCAGGCTCTCAAGGAGGTGAGGAGCAAAAGGTTACATAGTGCGGTGTTTGTGGCTTATTAATACTTCCTGCCTTCACGAGACTCTTTGAATCAAGAATCAAGAAATATGTTTTAGGCCTTCAAGTGAAGGGGTGAATGCTTACATCAAAGATTTGAGATGCTGATGGTGTAATTTTAGGTACCAGCTGCAGGTTGGGGGTGGCAGTGAGGGGTGGCGATTTGGGGACCGGAATTTCCCTGGGTACTTCTTAAATCACAATGTTTCAAGGTCTCCTTTTTCTTCTGCAGAAAATGCTATGCCCGTTTGGGGAACCACATGTAAATATGCATGTCATTCTACCCGATTCCCAGACCCTCAGCCCGTCTCACCACAGAAATAAAAGTGCCGGAGCCAAAGAACCCCCAGACAGTTGTCTGTGCATAAAAACAAAGCTAGCAGCACTACTGTACAGCCCACATATTGTTGTAGCTTTAAAAATAGCCCCTTGTGGCTTTTGCTTCACTCACTCTCACAACTTACCCCCTTTCCTGTTGGTTTGATAGCCAACCAAGCAGAGTGGCTTGAAGTGTTTCCGCTGGCTCTTTTTGATTATTTGGCATCTTTCACTTTTAAAACAAACCAAACCAAAACCAAACCGAACCCCTACTCCAGAAGTTCAAGTCAGTGCATATTTATCAAGCACCTGCCCGGGACATGATCCTATTCTCAGTGCTGGAATTGTGGGTGGGAGCTGGGGCGTCCCAAGCACACATGCCCAAATTGGACCGTGTCTAGTCTGGAGATAAGGCCCAGCCCCCACAGATTATGGTAGGAGGCTGGCTGGGGAGAGGCTGTTGGCTCTTAGTGTTTCTCAGAAAACTTCAAGAAGGGAACTCTGGGGAGTGTGTGGCCTCCTAAGGCCCCTGCCCGGGCTAATTTCCTTTTTTTCTGAAACGCACTGCCCGGTATCCAGTTGGGCCTAGCTCCTGCCTGCGGCTACGTGCTGAAACTTCATTAGTTCTTTTCAAAGCCCTTTTCCTCTTGGAATAGAGGGTCCTCTTAACCCTGCCAGATTCCTTGAAAGGTTTGTCAGCTGCTTCTGATAGAATCCCTTCAATTTAAAATGCTTCATTCCGGGGGATATTTTATATATTTGTAGCCAAGCAACTGTAACTCGTGGCACTCCCCTCACCAAACTGCACAGTATCTTTGATACTGCTGAATGAAACTGCCAAGGGTTCCAGTTTGCATTTATGCAAGTGAATCACCCGATTCAAAATACAGGCACCCAGGGGGGTGTCATGATGGCTCAGTGGCAGAATTCTCACCTGCCATGCCGGAGGCCCAGGTTCAATTCCCGGTGCCTGCCCATGTTAAATAAATAAATAAATAAATAAAGGCACTCGAGGCTGCCTGGCTCTGTCCTCCCCACCTCACCCAACCCCCCATGATCCTGGCCCCCATAGGCCTGTCTCCCACAGTTCCAAACTGTCAATCAGCTCAAGGTCTGCCCAGCACAAATGTATCAGTTGGATACATTTAACTAACTAGTCTACCTTAACCAACTAGTGCTTGAGCTTGTTTGCAAAACCTCTGGTGAGTTTAGTTAAGCAAGTAGTCATTTCTATACCAGTCTCATGTGGCTGGAAGATGGACCTTCCCAAGTCTGAAAAACAAGTATGCCCGTGGGGTCACATTTCATTTTTAGAGTCATAGCATTTAAAGCCATAAGGGGACATCATTTTATAACTTCCCTGGTGAAGGCTGCATTTGTCCCCCATTCAGTGAAAGTCCTGGAAACTTTTATGGGCTGGGCCTAGGGGCTGAGTATCCCAATATCAGCTGTCTTCCCTGTCCTCAAGAAGCTCACAGTCTCGCAGGGGTGACAGGCAGGTCACCAGCTGACTCTAATGTAACGTAATAAGAGCCATGATAGCGGCAAGAACAAAGTGTGCCCTGAGAACCCGAAGGAAGGAAGGATTACTTCTCTTTGGGAGCGGAGAGGGTCAGGAAATGCTGCTCAGAGGTGATATCTGAGCTGGGTCAGATGCAAAAGCTATTCCAAGCAGATAGAACCGAGCGAGCAAAGAAAGACACCCAGACATTTGGTGTATTTAGGGAACCTCAAGTTGCCCTGGGTGGTCGAGAGATGAGAGGTCTCCCATGGGCAGTGGTTTCCTGGAGAATGAATTAAAAAGCTTTTGGAATGGGGAAAGGTTCTTGTCAATGGCCATCCATTCGGCCCCAGCCCTGTCCTCGGTCAGCATTTGTAGATGGGCAAGTGCGTGTAATTGTGGACGCCTCTTCCTTGGGTGCCAGACGTTGCTATGTAGCCACCTCCCCTTAAATGGTGACCACAGTGCTGGCTGCCAAGGACAGCAGCTTTGTGGGAGAGAGGCGTTAAATCTGAGAAGATTTATTTTGGTCCCACACCAACAGTCCCTTTTGGAGCGAGGCTTAACAAAAGGCAAACTCCTAACAAACTCCTGAGTATCACCGAAGTGTTCAGGGTTGGCTTGAAAAGCTAAAGAAGATGAAAAGAAAGAAAGAAATCAAAGGGACCCTTCAAAAGAAAAGAGGTAGACACTAATGGCGCTAGGATTTGGACGTGCTTTTTTCTGATTGGCAGGTTGGAAGTAAGGCTTAGCTATGTTGAAGGGTATTTCCCCTTTAATGCTCTTATTGATACTAGACTCTCTGTTCCCACAGGGAGAGCTGTGTTGGGGAAGAAAGAAAATATTTGATGTCTGATTCACGTGCCTGCCGACTACTCCATGCATTATATCAGAGAAGCAGCACTTTTATTTTGGGGGAAAAAAAAAGTCAACCTTAATTTTTTTTTTTAAACCAGAGAAAATGATGTAGGAATTTTGTCATTAAATGGCTTGCCTTTCATGTGACTTTATTTTCCAGGCTTTGCATACCTGCTATTTCTACACCCTAGTAGGGAGGAGAGGTCAGCCTCCAACCCAGAGGGTGGGAAGCCTCAGGGACCAGCAGGCTGTGTGCTGACTGGCTGGGTTTTTGTTTTTGCTCCTTGCCTGACTAGCCTTGGGTAAGCAAGGATCCAAGAGCATCAGAGATGGAAGGCACCTTGGAGAGCCTGAGCATATCCCTACCTTGTCCAGATGGGAGAAAACTGAGGCCCGGGAGAAGGGACTTGCTTGTGGTAACACAGCTCATTAAGGCAGAGCCAGGATTAGAACTCAGCGCTCTTTCTCCTTGTCCTCTTTGTCCCAACCATCGGCTGAAATCTCTCTCCAAGAAGCAGGTGGGAGCAGCAGATTATTCTTCTGGAGAAACCAGGAGCTGCTCTAATCGCTGCTTATAGGAAGAGGTATAGAGAGGAGGGACAGACCTACTTACCTCCCCTGCCTTCCAGGCAAAGTGGCTCATCTCTTTCTAGTCACATTTCCCTACCAGGGAGATTGCCACCTATCCTATATACCTTTTTGTTTGTTTGTTTGTTTGTTTAACATTTTAAAAAATTGTTAAATATAACATATATACAAAGAAAAGAAAGAAAAAGCAATGATTTTCAAAGTACACTTCCACAAGTACTTACAGAACTGATTTCAGAGTTTGTTCCAAGCTACCGTTCCACTATTTCAGATTTTTCCTTTTAGATGCTCCCAAACACTGGCGGCTAGAAGTAATTTCTTTTCTTTTTGTGGGAAACAACATATATACAAAAAAACCAATAAATTTCAAAGCACATTGAAACAATTAGCTGTAGAACAGATTTCAGAGTTTGGTATGGGTTACAGTCCTACAGTTTTAGGTTTTTACTTCTAGCTGCTCTAAGAAACTGGAAACTAAAAGAAATACCAATATAATGCTTCAGCACTCATACTCGTTTGTTAAACGCTACGTTCTCTGTATAACTCCACCATCACCTTTGATCTTTTCCCCCACCTTTTAGGAGTATTGGGGCTAGGCCCATTGTAACTTTTTCATGTTGGAAGGGGCTCCGTATGCCTTTTAAGTAGAGAATCAATCCACTTCCTCAGTTACTGAGGATACTCAGGTGGACAAAGTCATGTGATAGATCTCAGCCCCCACTCTGACATGGGTTTTGTCCTCAAACCACCATCATGGAAGAGAAGTCTGCCTAGTTTATGCATCACCTCTCCCAGGAAGCGTTCCCTTGTTTCCAACACTGAGCTTCACCCCTCCCTGTTTGCTCTTATCATACCACATGTCATTATTTACATATCTGTCTCCCTCACTGGGCTATGAGCTCCTTGAGGGCAAAAATCATGTCTTCTCCATGTCCCCAGGATCTGGCCTGGTGTAGACAATAAATGTTTCTTGAATGGCTGAGGACTCAGATTCCCATGGTAAAAAAAAAAGGGTTGACTCTCTTTCCTCAGAGAATTAAAAGAAAACAAACCACTCCAAGGAGAGAAATAGGAAATCCAAATGAGCTCTTTGATCCTTGTCAGGCATGATACTTACAGGGACTCAGGGAACTCAAATCCTGTAAAAAGCCCTGTTCTGTGGTGGTATTTCTGCCAGGGAATCCTCCATGCAGCCCTACGTGTTTTTGCTTATGTTTTTGGGGTGCTTGTGACTGGATTTCAGGAAATGCCATGTGCTTTGTTGGATAGATTTTAGTTATACTAAAGGGCCATGGCTGACTTCTCTTGTTTTTCACTTACTCATGAAGGAAAGAGGTATTTTCCAAGAAGAAGGTGACAGAGTGAGGTTGGTACAGTGCAAGGAGGCCAGAGCCTCAGGTCAGAATATGTTTTGCATCCTCATTAAATGAGGCATGGTGTTAGTTCTCTGGCCTTCAAGTGAGTACTGCAGGTTTGCATTTAACATTATTCCTATTCCTAAAAGCCACAACATACCTGCAGGATTCTGGGTCTTTGGGGGCAGTGTCTTTAGCTTAGACCCATTTGCTCCAGGAAAATGGGCAAAACATCTTCTTCTTGCACTGCCTCGAAGGCTGTAATAGACAGTGACAGCTGATGATGGGCTGGAAGAGAGAAATGGCTTGCTTTCCATTTCCTACTGGTTTGTGTCAGTAGTTCTCAATACTGACCACACATTGGAAGCTTTTTATTGAAAGTGGAAAATTTACCCAAGATTTTAGATAAGAAACAATAAAAACGAAAAAAATTCACGTTCAAGCCCCACCCAGACTAATGACATCAGAAGCTACTGAGTTGGACCTATGCATCAGTATATGTATATATATAGGTACATTTTTAAATTTTTTTGGTGGAGGAAGCATTAGTTGTTTTTTTTATGCTGTGTGTCGGGGTCACATTTCATTCTTTTTCCATGTGAGTATGCCATTACTGCAGCTTCATTTTGTTGAATTTTTGTTTTTGTTTATTTTGCTTGCTTGTTTGTGTTTTGAGAAGTGCATGGACTGGGAATCCATCCCAGGTCTCCCACATGGCAGGCGAGAATTCTACCACTGAACTATCCTCACACCCCCAGCACTGGTAATTTTTAAAGCTCTCTAAATGATTCTGATGTGCAGCCAGAGTTAACAACCAAGGCTCTAAATAGATGATAAAAATGTGTTCACTTCTTGTTCTCAATTACTTTCTAAGGGTTTCTAAAAACAGAACTCTCAGGACTTCTCCCCAACACTGCAAAAATTTGAGATACAACCATACCTTGAGAGAGAGACTGATTTCATTCTCACCTGGAGCTTTGCTTTGGTCTGAGTTATATCTGAGTGGGTATCAAGCGTGGAACTGGGTGTAATGGTACAAAGCATCCAAGATAGTCAATTCTGTCTTCCCATCATGCCTTAGGCGCCCACCAGGGCACTAACTGGTGTTATATTTGACTTCATTGGTAAGGCAGAGCGTCTGGTTCTTCCTTACAGTTTACAGCCCTTCACATCCACTATTAAAAATATGCTTCCCAAGTGTATTCAGAACACCAGAGCCAAATCAGTTTTATGGCACATTTTGAGTAACATTAAAATTTGCTTGAGGGAGTGTTTCTGCCTGTCTTAGAGCCCTCCATTCATTTGTTTCCTTGGTCCAAATGTGTGGCAGGCATATGGTGGAAGCAAATCTTTGAGGTTTTTTGAGGTTTGTACTTACAGAGACAGCTCTTGCTGGGGAGGCTGTGTTTATATAACCGTGAGGCAGCCCGTCAGTATACTCTGTGCGGTCATACAGGTCAGTGGAGAGAGAAAAAGCAGTCTAGCCAACTGACTAATGGTCTGATTGGTTATTTGATTGACTGGGCTAGTGGGTGACACTCAGGAAGGCTGAACCACAGTACTGTAGCTTGGGAGGCCAGACAAGCAATGCCTGAAGCATCCACTTAGCAATCATTAGAGTCTAGTTGGCTCAAGCCATTGGAACCAGACAGGAGTAAAGACATCAAGTGCATTGGGGACACACAAGGATGAATGAATCTTTTCCTTCATCATACTGCAGCCCTCATATCCCTAGAGCTACCCAACTCATTACCTCCCAAGTTTCCTCTGGAGAGAGGAGAAAGGAAAGGACAGCTGTGGAGTCAGACTCTGTAACTTTTTAGCTGGGTGAACTTGAGGAAGAGACTTGAACTCTGAACCTCAGTTTCTTCCTCTAACCCTAGGACTAAATATATTACCTACTTCATAGTGTTGGGAGGGTTAAACCAGATTTCAGATGCAAAATGCTTAGAGGAGTTCTTGATGCATGTACATAGGAAGTATCTAAGAGATAGTAGCCCTGATGATTCTTATTGAAAAAAATAATGCTGCAGGGGGGAAAGATTGTGGATTAGCGAGCTAAAGATCACACTCCTATGAAAACAGTGAGTGGACAGTCAGAAGCTGTTCAAATCAATGGTTCTGGTGCTATGGAGACCAGGAAAGAGTGGGATGGGGAGACAGAGAAGCTGCAGCAAAACTGTAAGTGAATCACTCCCACTGCAGTGGCTGGTGGCTATCCCCCACACTCAAGGCTTGCCTTGAATGTGGTCTGTGGCTGACTGCCCTGGGCAGAGGGTGGCGTGAAATTCTTCCTCCCTGAGACTGGGAGTCAGGTGAGCATAGTTGAGTGCTGAGCCTGGCTTCTGATCAGTAAGTTTGGACTTCTGGGTTCCAGCTCCGAATCGCAGTTCTAGCCTGCCCAGAGCAGGGATCCTCGCGAACATTGTTTTTCAGCATCATTCTGTGGAGGTTGAAAAATACACACTCCCCTCCTCCCCCCACCATTACGGCTGTGAGGAAGGGTATGATGAAGAGCACCATCTACTTGGAAGGCCAGGAAAGTGCAGCCCAGGGGGTGGCAAAAGGGAGGAAAAAAGGCTTTTGGGCATCCTTACTGACTCCCTCCCTGGGCCCTTTAGAACTGGTCTATGCCCCTTTATGGGTCCCTGGTCCTGTTTTGATCAGTTAAACACAGAGAACTCTAAAGATCTAGAATAAGTTAAACCAAGTGTCAAAGAGCCTTACCACAAAACCAATCAACAGCCAATCTAGGCAAGAGAGAGAAACTGAGAATCAGTAAATCCATCAAGATAATCATATGCCTAAACAGCCGAAAAAATTTGCAAGCGATACAAGGAAAAGGAAGGTATTGTGCAGTCAAAGAGATAGATTGAAAAATCAGGGGAGGTACAGAATTTGAAACAACTAATCACAGGTTTTCAGACTTCCTAAATCAATTCAAATAGATAAGGAAAATGTTGCTAAAGAGATAAAGGATATTAAGAAGAAACTGGGTGAGCATAAAGAAGAATTTGAAAACATGCAAAAAAAATAATAGGACCCATGGGAATGAAAGGCACAATAGATGAGATTAAAAATACACTAGACAGAATTACTGATTATATATATAGAACGGAATGATCAAAAGTTAAGAATGTTTGCATTTGTTTGGTGTTTTTTGGTATTTAAGAAAATTAATAAAAACAAACAAAAAAATACACTAAAGGCATACAATGGCAGATTTGAACAGGCAGAAGAAAGGATCACGGACCTAGAATACAGAGCACCCAAAAATCGTTTAGTCAAAAGAAAGGATTGAGAAAAAGATGAGAAAGAATTGTCCAGCATCTCAGGAAATTGAATGACACCACAAAGTTCACAAACATACACGTCATGGGTGTCCTATAAGGAGAAGAGAAGGGAAAAGGGACAGAAAGAATACAGGTGGAAGAGAGGAACAGTGAATTAGAAAACATCCGAAATCAGGATGTTTCAATCAACATTCAGGACATCCGAAATCTTACAGAGAGATAAAAGCATGGATTTGAGCAGAATCTCAAGGAATTGTATGACAACACAAAGAGCACAAACATAAGTGATATGGGTGTCCCAAAGGAAAAGAGAACAGCAAAGGGGCAGAAAGAATATTTGAGGAAATAATGGCCCCAAATTTCCCAACTCTTATGAAAGACTTGAACATACATATCCAAGAAGTGTAACATATTAAAACAAAATCCTAAGAGAACTACTCCAAGACGTACTAATCAGAATGTCAAATGTCAGATAAAGAGATTTCTGAAAGCAACAAGAGAAAAGTGGTCCATCACATATAAGGGAAGCTTGGTAAGACAAAGTGTGCATCTCTGAGCAGAAACCACGGAGGAAAGAAGGCAGTGGTATGATGTATTTAAGATACTGAAAGAGAAGAACTGCCAGCCAAGAATTCTTTATCTGGCAAGCTGTCCTTCAGAAATGAGGGAGAGTTTTGAATATTCACAGATAAACAGAAACTGAGAGAATTCGACAACAGGAGACTGGCCCTATACGATATACTAAAGGTATTTCTGCAGGGTGAAAGGAAAACGCAGGAGAGACAGGTTTGGAGGAGAGTGTAGAAATGAAGAATATCAGTAAGGGTAACTACAAGGGTAAAAAGAGAGGCAAAAATAAGATATAATACATAAAAGCCAAAGAATGAAATGGTTCAAGTCAGAACAGCCTTTACAGTAGTAATGTTGAATGTTAATGGTTTAAACTCCCCAAAGATGCAGATTGGCAGAATGGATTTTTAAAAATTTGATCCATCTATATGCTGTCTACGATAGATTCATCTTAGATTCAAGGACACAAATAGGTTGAAAGTGAAAGTCTGGAAAAAGATATATCATGCAAACAGTAGCCAAAAAAGAGCTGCAATAGCTATACTAATATCTGACAAAAGAAACTTCAAATGCTAAACTCTTATAAGAGACAAAGAAGGACACTACATATTAATAAAAGGAGCATCCACCAAAAAGAATTAGCAATCATAAATGTTTATGTACCTAACCTAGGTGCCCCAAAATATGTGAGGCAAACACTAGCAAAACTGAAGGGAGAAATAGTCATCTTTACAATAATAATTGGAGATTTCAATATACCACTCTCATCAATAGATAGAACATTAAACAGAAAATAAATAAGGAAACAGGGAACTTGAATAATATGATAAATGGACAAGACCTAATAGACATACACAGAACATTGCACCCTAAAACAGTAGGATACAGTCTTTCTGGATCAGTCTCCAGGATAGACCACATGTTTTTCTCTGGTGATAATGGAATGAAGCTGGAAATCAATAACAGGCAGAGAACTGGAAAATTCACAAATAAATGGAGGGTAAACAGCACATTCAAACAATCAGTGGGTCAAAGAGCAGATTACAAAAGAAATCAGTAAATATCTGCAGACAAATGAAAATGATAAGCCAAAGCATCAAAACTTACAAGTTGCAGTAAAGATAGAGCTGAGGGGAAATTTATAGCCTCAAATTCCTACATTAAAAAGGAGGAAAGAGCTAAAATCAAAGACCTAACTGCACACCTGGAAGAGCTAGTAGCAGAACAGCAAACTAATCTCTAGGCAAGCAGAAGGAAAGAAATAAAGATTGGAGCAGAAATAAGTGAAATTGAGAGCGAAAGAACTATAGAATCAACAAAACCAAAAGTGGTTCTTTGAGAAGATCAATACAATTGACAAACCCTCAACTACACTGAAAAAGAAATAAAGTGAACAGATGCAAACAAAATCAGAAATAAGAAGGGGTCATTGCTGTTGACCCCCAAAATTGAAAATGTTCATAAGAGGATACTGTGAACAAGTGTATGCCAACAAATTAGACACTATAGATGAAATGGACAATTTCCTAGAAACACGTGAGAAGAAGTAGAAGACCTCAATGAACCCACCACAAGTAAAGAGATTGAATCAGTCATCCAAAATGTCCCAACAAAGAAACCCTGTGACCACGTCTTCACATGTGAATTCTACCAATCACTCCAAGAAGAAGTAATACCAATCCTACTCAAACTCTTACAAAAAAATTGAAGAGGAGGGATCACTACCATGCTCAGTCATGACGCCAACATCACCCTAATAACAAAGCCAGATTAAGATACTGCTTCTGCTTGTAATGCTGTTTTGATTGTGGCCCAAAGCTTTGAATTGCTATGTGGCCTATCCTTTTTTTTCATGGAGTTTTCACCATTCAAAAATGACAGATTTGGCAAAATAGCAATTAGGTTGAGGGCTGCTTGCCGCCACTCTGTCATCTTTGTAATTAATCATTTGTTTGTTTGTTTTGCACAGTTTTTAGCTGATGTTCATGAAGAGCAATGTCCTTAGAACTGTGCCACTAATTAAAGAAAATCCTTTCTAAGAAGGTGCATTTCTTCACAAGAGCTGTGTCACATCAACCTTTGAGCCGTCTGCTAGAAAAGTAGAATCAAGTCTCAAATAACGCCTTTTTAATTGCATCCTCTAGTATTGTAGATATAGAACAATGCTGTATCATACCTCTGTAAATGTAAACTATCTGGTATCTGCTTTATGATATGTAGTAGTGACTGTGTTATATCAGACTGGGTTTTTAAAATTTTTTTAATGATTCACAGTATCATCATAAAGCCGTACATTTATCATCACAATTGACTTTTTTTCTTTTTTGTGAAAAATAACATAGATACAAAAAAACCCAATAAATTTCAAATCACATTGCAACACTTATTGTAGAACAGATTTCAGAGTTTGGTTTAGGTTAGAACTCCACAATTTTAGTGTTTTTTACTTCTAGCTGCTATAAGATACTGGAGACTAAAAGAAATATCAGTTTAATGATTCAGCAATCACATGTGTTTGTTAAACCCTGCCTTCTATGTATAACCTCACCATCACCTTTGATCTTTCTATCCCACTCTTTAGGGGTATTTGGGATATGCTCATTCTAACTTTTTCATGTTGGAAGGGGCTGTTGATAATATGGGATAGGGGAATGGAACTAGCTGATGTTCTGGAGAGGCTGGGCCCTCCGCATTTCAGGACTTATCTGCACAGCAAAGACTTTTAAAAAGTGATTTTCAATATGATCAAAGAGAAGAAGGAAAATACAGAGAAAGAACTAAGGGGTATCAGGAATACAATCAATGAACAATATGAGAATCTCATTAAAGAGATACCTTATTTGTTATACTACTTTTCCCCCTTTTGTTCAGGATGGCATTGTTGATCCCATGTACCAGTGCCACTTTCATCCCTGGGAGTCATCTCCCGCACAGATGGGGAGGGCAATGATTTAATTTGCAGAGTTGGGTTGAGAGAGAGAGAGAGAGAGACAGACAAACAGATAGACAGACAGACAGACAGACAGAGACAGAGAGACAGAGAGACAGAGAGAGAAAGAGAGAGAGAGAGAGAGACTGAGGCCACATCTGAGCAACAAAGAGGTCCTCCAGAAGTAACTCTTAGTCATACCTATAGCAGACCTGTTTTTAATGATGGTATCCTATTATTTTTTCTCTCCAGATGATGATTCAGAGGCTAATAAAAAATGGTGCCAGATACCATAATAGTAACTGAAATTGCTGTTTTCTCTGGGATTTTTTAATGGAATGTGCTGGATGTCTGTATAATTTTATCCACATGACTGCAGAACCTGGAAAAGTAGTTGTTGCTATTGATGCATAACACACTGCTATTGGTCTTTTTATATAAAAATATATATATATATACATACACACATGTGCACATATATATATAATGTGAATTTTTTAAGCTTTAGCTGTGCTATCAATTTTGGAGAATGTATCCCAGTTGAACCATATTGAGTTGGCATAGTATAGAAATTAACAGCCATATTGATCTAGAAACATTGAACTTATTTTTTTCCCATTTGTACAAGGGTAATGTACTATATTAAATATGTAAGGTTTTATCTACATGGGTTTAATTACAGAAACTAATACAGTTTTCTCTAAATAATGAAAGAAAGGTATTACAAGAAAACGAAATTACAAGCAATCTCTCTGATGAATATAGACGCAAAAATCCTCAACAAAATACTTGCAGTTGGAAGCCAACAGCACATTAAAAGAATTATACACCACAATCAAGTGGGTTTTATCCCAGGTATGCAAGGATGGTTCAACACAAGAAAGTCCATTGATGTAATACACCATATTAACAAATTGAAGGGGAAAAACTACATAATCATCTCAATTGATGCAGAAAAGGCATTTGATGAAATCCAGCGTCTTTCCTTGATCAAAACATTTTGAAAGACAGGAATAGAAGGAAACTTCTTCAGCATCATGAAGGGCATAGCTAGCATCTTCCTCAATGGTGACAGATGGAAAGCTTTCCCTTTAAGATTTGGAACAAGACAAGGATGCCTACTGTCACATACATTCCATACCCCTTATTTTCCCCTATTATTGAACCTTAGCATTAATGAAAGAATATTAAAACATTACTGTTAACTATAGTCCATGGTTTGCAGTAGGTGCATTTCCCCCATATACCATTATATTATTAACTCCTTGTAATAGTGACATACATTTATTCTAGTTCATGAAAGAACATTTTTATATTTGTGTTATTAATTACATTCATCATCCACCACAGGATTCACTGTGTTATGCAATCCCCTATTTTATCCTCCAGCTTTCCTTAATGACGTCCTGTACTCTAAACCTTTCCTTTTAACCACAATCACCCACATAAATTGGTGCTGTTAATAACACACACCATACTGTGTTACCATCACTTCTATGCATTTATGAACATTTTATTCAACCTCATTAAAAAGCCTGCACACATTAAATATTTGCTCCACATTTTCTACCCACATTCTATTTCCTGGTAACCGATATTCTGCAGTTTATCTCTATGAGTTTGCTTAGTGTAATTAGCCCATATTAATGAGATTATACAATATTTGTCTTTTTGTATCTGACTTATTTCACTCAACATGTTGTCCAAGATTCATGCATGTTGTTTCATGCTTTAGGAATTCATTCCTTCTTACGCTGAGTGATATTCCATCAACTGATTTTTTTTTTTTTTAACATGGGCAGACACCGGGAATCGAACCCGGGTCCTCTGGCATGGCAGGTGAGCAATCTTGCCTGCTGAGCCACCGTGGCCCGCCCCATCAATTGATTTTTGACAAGGCTACCAAGTTCACTCAACTGGGACAACTGGCTATTTATATCCAAAAGAATGAAAGAGGACCCTTATCTGACACCATATACAAAAATTAACTCAAAATGGATCAAAGACCTAAATATAAAACCAGAAGCATTACACTCCTAGAAGAAAATGTAGGGAAACTTCTTCAAGATCTTGTGGTAGGAGGTGGTTTCTTAAGCCTTACACCCAGAGCACAAGAAATGAAAGTAAAAAAATAGATAAATGGGACCTCCTCAAAGTGGTATACTTTTGTGCTTTGACAAGAAGGTGAAAAGGCAGCCTACTCAATGGGAGGAAATATTTGGAAACCACATATCTGATAAAGGGCTTAATAGCCAGACTATATAAAGAACTCCCAAAACCCAACAATAAAAAGACAAACAACCCAAGTAAAAGAATGAGCAAAAAATTTGAATAGACATTTTTCCAAAGAGGAAATTCAGATGACTGAAAGCACATGAAAAGATGCTCAACATCACTAGCTATTATGGAAATGCAATGCAAAACCACAATGAGGTCATTTCATACCCACTAGATTATCCATTATTAAAAAAAAAACAACAACCAGAAAACTACAAGTGTTGGAGAGTGTATGGAGAAATGAGGACACTTATTTGCTGTTGGTGGGAATGCAGAATGGTACAGCTGCTGTGGAAGATAGTTTGGCAGTTCCTCAGAAAGCTAAGTATAGACTTGCCATATGATCCAGCAGTCCTGCTACTAGGTATATACTCAGAAAAACTGAAAGCAGGGACACTAACAGATATTTGCACACCGATATTTGCAGAGGCATCATTCACCATTGCCAAAAGATGGAAACAATCCAGGTGTCAATCAACTGATGAATGGATAAACAAAATGTGATACATACATACGATGGAATATTATTCAACTATAAGAAGAGAGGAAGTCTTGATGCATGTGACAACATGGATGAACCTTGAGGACATTATGTTGAGTGAAATAGGCCAGACACATTAGGACATATATTGTATGATATCACTAATATGAACAAATTATAATGAGCATATTCAGGTCATTAATATCTAGAATATAGGTTTCCAGGAGATAGAATGAGGGTAGAGAATGGGGAGCCAGTGCTGAATTTGTGCAGAATTTTTGATAAGGCAGATTGTAAATGTTTGCCAATGGGTAGAGGTGATGGTAGCACATTATTGTGAGTGTAATTAATTGACTGTGGTGATGAATATACAACTCTGTGATGGATTGTGGTGATGAATATACAATTCTTTGATTATACTAAGAGCCATTAATTGTGCACTTTGAATGGATTGTATGGTGTGTGAATAAAATTGCTTTTTAAAAAGACTAATGCTACAACGGGCACATTGGCTAGGACTCAGACTTTGGTGTCACATGGACTGTGTTTGAATTCTAGCTCTACCACCTCCCTGTTGAGTGGCTTAGACAAGTCAGGTTTCCATCCCTTGGTGGGCCCCACTTTCCTCGGCCACTGTTACAGCTGAAGAGTGAAGTTGATGCAGTTAGCACCATGTCTGGTATGTAAGTCAGTATATAATTGTTGTGATTATTATTAATCACCATCATCATCATCATAGTCACAAGGAAACTGTCCTAGTTTTTCACCTACTTCTCAAAGGGGCATGTTTTCTTTACTTGTTGCAATTCCATCCCTTTCTTTAGGCTGTACTTCACCTTATCAATATGTCCCCCAGGCAGTGTAGGATGCAAAATGGACTCTAGACCCATGCCCTGGAGCTCGGCCTTCTCATAACACTGCCTCATCCCTCTTTCTGTTTGCTGATGCTGAGCTTTCTGTCAACCAAACTCCCAAGGTCCTACTGGATGGACTGCTGGGAAACTAGGTCTTCCCCCAGCTTCTTTTGCATTTGTCTTCTAAGACCTCTACCCTATCCGCAGATTTACCTTTCTCTTTGTCAGATAGCACAGGTTTGGGTCCATTATTCCAGCCAGTCACCTGCTCTTTACCTTCTGCTTTCTTGATTATTTTGCTTAGGCTTTTGTTAGGCGTTGTTGTGTTGATATTTATCTTGGCCTCTTGCTATGGTGCTACTTATGCCACCATCTTCCCATTGCTTGCTTTGTGGTTTTGTGAATCTTAAATTGACCTCCCTACTTCTCACTTGGCTATACTGAGAATCCTGACTGCCGGACCCATATCCTAATGCAGTCGATCTGGTGGCATGTATATGAAATGTTGCCATTGTGCCTAGGAGAGGACTCAGTGGGGCTAACCTTGCACCCCTAAATCCTTTAAGTGTTGAAGAACATCAGAAATTCCTGATTTTAATTATTGGCCTAGGCTTCTTAAAATTAAGGAGAGAAACAGCTGCACACAAAATTATTTACAGCCATGGAAAGCCAGATGTCCACACGTGACTTTTAGATTATCCACATAATCATCTCCTTAAATTGTTGCATGAAAAATTGAGAGTTGATTTTTGAATTAGCAGAAGCAGAGACAGAGCCCATATTGGCACCTGTGGTAAGGGCATTATGGCCACATATGTTGAGGCTAGATGAGGTTATACAGCAATGACTCATCCAAATTTGGGATAATCCTTATTTGGCCTTCATTTATGTAATGGGCCCAATAAAGGACCAACCATGTGGTGGCCTATCTGGGGAGAAGGATATGGTAGGGGAATCCGCCTCTGCTGGCCTTGGACTCTGGAACACATTTGCTCTTGTGCAACTGACCCTCTCTGTGACTTGGGTAAACCATTGCTTATCTCTGGGTCTCAGTTTACAAAGGAGGTTAGATTCAAATGTTCCCTCCAGTTTTGATTTTCGACTATTCTAAGCTTCAAGAGAGACAGTTGAATCCATGAGTGGACTTCTCTCTCAACCTTAGGCATTTCAAAAGAACCAAAAGTACATTGTAGACAAATGGCACATGGTTTGAAATATCAGGTTCCATCTTTGAATTGTGTCCTGTGAAAGCTCCCAAGTATGCTTGCTCTTTCTCAGATCTACCTAGCTTCTCAGACAAAACCTAGTTCCATGTATGAGGACAGATGCGTCTCAGCCGTAGATTTACAGGTACATTCTCTTAACTGTGTTCTCTGAGATTGGGGAGGAATTTTTAGGGATACCATTCCTGCTTATACTACTAGCACCTACCAATGACTGACTATTTGGGTTTTAGGCACTGTGCTACAAGCCTTGTGCAGACTTGGCCTTTTAATCCTTATGAAACCCTATGAAATAGAAATTATTCTTACCCTCTTTAACAGACAAGGTTTCTAAGGTAGCAGGATGGAATGACTTATTGAAACTAACACACAGCTAATAAATTGTGGATCACTATTAATCAGAACCTGGAGCAGTCGAATTTAAATCTGAGGGCCACAATGACTTTGTGTATTTACTGCCTTTTTGTATCCCTGGTTGGAACTAGGACATAACAGCAGTAACAACAGCAGTAGTTATTGTAGCTGTGAGATAGGTACTTTTTTCATTCTCCATTTTGCAAAGGAAGACCCAAAAGTGCAGGGAGATGACATAACTTGTCCCAAATTACACACCTACAAGCACCCAAACATCCATGGACGTTTGACCCAAACCTGTAATGTTTGTCCTATACCATGCTGCCTTAGGAGTTAGCACAAGTCTCAAAGGGGCTTGTGAGGCTGCTTTCCATTTTCTGCTCCCAGAAACTTTGTCCATGATTTCCTGAACAGCCCCACCAGCATGGCTGGCCAGGCTTGGGCAACTCAGAGCTTCTACAGTGTAGAAGCATCCATCCCCTGTCACCCCTGAGAAGTATACAGTACTCACTGACAGTAACAGGCCCAAAGTAGGTCACGTTGCCTTGTCAGGTACAAAGAAGTAAATCAAATGATACCCAGAATAGAGCAGATGAAAAGAAGGAACAAACGAAGTATGAAGAAATGCATTCCTCTTCTTTGACCCTCCTCAGCCAATTTCCATTGTCTGTCACACATAATCCTTGCTCTTCATCTCCTGACACACCAACGATCTATGTTCCCAGTGGTATCTAAAGGCCACCTGTATTGAACTGTTAGCTGCCTTGATGTACCTGTCTCAGTTCCAGCAGCCGCTTCCTCAGTTTCCCAACTTTGGAAACTATTCGCTTTCTCCCTAACCAGTGGAGGAGTGCCATCTAGTGGTATTTCCTGGGAACTGCGTCTCTCTCTTTTTTTAAGACTTTTCTTTCCCTGTGTTCGTAGTTTAAGGGATTAACCATGCTCTTTCGTCTTCTCTTTTTTTTTTTTTTTTCTTAGTCTTTTGTCAACTTTGCTGCTCATTAGCTCTTATACAAGAAGCAGAGCAGGGGAATAAAATGCAGGGAAACACAAATCATGGACGGATTTCGGTCCCCGGCTTTTGTGACTGGCCTGCTGGGAGAGAAGCTCTGGGAGCTTCTGATAGGGTTGGGCTCATTCAGAACTCTCCTGTTCCCTTTTGGTATTGATGGCTCAGAACTGATTACATCTGCAGAACAGTGTGAATTGTAGGTCCTAAAAGGGGCTAATACAAAGGACAATTCACAGCGGATTATGTACAAATAGCTAATAAACAAAAGGCAAAAATCAATTTTACTAGTAATCAATGAACTGTAAATTAAAACTAACAGTGGAAATTATTCTTACACATAAAATTGGCTGACAATTGTTAAAATTAAAATTCCCAGATTTGAAGAGGTTTCAGTGGCAAGGCTGTTTTTATACACTGCTGGTAGGAGTCATAAATTACCCGCACCATTTTGGAGAACAGGTTGGCAATATGTCTCAAGACAATTAAAATTAAGTGCTTTTGGCCCTGTAGCTTTACTACTAGAAATTTCACCCAAAGAAACAATCATTACCATACCAATGCAAGGTGTTAATAATAGGGTAGTGTATGAGAATCCTGTATTTTATGCATGAACATTCTGTTAACCCACAACTTCTCTAATATAGAAAAAAAAGAGTGAATAAAGAGAGCAAACAGACAAAAATATTTATGTATAAGGGTGTTCATTAAAGCATAACTCATAATAGAAAAATTTACAAGCTTTTGAATGGCTAAAATATGTTAATTTATGGTATAAACCTAGACTAGAATACTATGTAGCTATTTATAAAAAAAAAATCATGTTCTTAAGGAATCTTTAAAAATTGTAGGCTTATAGGGAAAAGTTACTCAGCGTACAAAGCTAGTCATAACCCCATTTAGGAAAATATCCCCATTTTGAAAAAAAGAATAAAATGCAGAGAAAAATGACAAGTAAATCTACTATATTAAATAGGGATTATGTCTAAGAAGGAGGATTATTGATGAGTTTCTTTTATTTTTATACTGTACAGTATTCACCAAATTTTCTATAATAAGTAGGTATTAATTGTATAATTAAGAAAAACTGTTAAAAATTAAAAAGTGAGACTAGGAGAATGAGCACTTAACTCAAAACCATGGTCACCATTAGGAAAATAATTAAAAGCCTGTACATTTCCAACTCACAGAGAATTAGAACTTAAAAGGACCTCAGAGTTTGTCCAATCTGAATCCCACCAGTGCCACCAAAATCCCTTCAATGATTTCCCAGCACATGTGCTCAGGCAGCTTCTTCTTAAATGCTCCCTACTTAATGAATTGGCTGCCCCTGGAAGCTGCTCCATCAAAATGTAATATTAATGAAAAATCCCATATGTGCATCCAGTGCTTTGTCATTTATGTAGTGTATAAAGGTGATTTTCTATCTCAGAACATCCGTGGGAGATAGGGGCACAGATACAACTGTTTGCATTTTCCAGATGAGGATCCTGAGTTGAAATGCTTTCCAGTGGTAAAGTGACTTGTTACTTTGCTAAGTCGAATAGCAAAAACAGGACTAAAATCCTGGTTTTCTGACTCCCAGGCTGAGGGCCATTCCATCCCTCCACCTTGGCCAACATCTAGTTTCCAGCAAGCTATATTAGTCAGGGTTCTCTAGGGGAACAGAACCAATAGGAGAGATCTGTAAATATGAGATTTATAAAAGTGTCTCATGCAACTGTGGGGACTTAAGAGTCCAAAATCTGTAGGGCAGGCTTCAAGCTGGCAGCTCTAATGAAGGTTCTCAATGAACTCCTAGGAGAGGCTGGCTGGCTGAAGCAGGAAGAGTGATTGTCTCTTCTGAATAATCCCTACAAGCCTTTGGGAGATTAGATTAAGTGCCACTCATTGCAGAAGACACTCCTCTTAGCTGACTGCAGATGTAATCAGCCATGGATGTGTCCAGTGTGCTCATGATTTAAGTCCATGAAATGCCCTCAACAGCAACAGATAGGCCAGTGCTTGCTTGACCAGACAACTGGGTACCATCACCTGGCCAAGTTGACACTTGGACCTGACCATCACATAAGCGCATATTAGCCTTGCTGCAGCTCTAACTCCTCCCTGTGGCACCTCAAATATATAGTCCCTGGGACCCCAGAAGATGTGCTTGGGTGTAGGGCTACATGCTAGCTAAGGCCCAGAGTGGGGCAAACCAGGAAAGATTCAGGGGAGAATGAGGAAACCATTGATTCCTCCTTGCTGCAAATCCTGGCACTCTCCACTCAGGAACCTGTGACCGTATTTATGAAACATTGTTTTCATAAACTGCTGGTTGTTCAATAAGGCATAAAATAGCCAGTATAAGATAGTTATTTGCTCTACAAAATCGTTGTTTCAACACAGCTTCAATGGCATAGCAGTTACTACATTTCGTTTGAGATGTGACACAGTAGATTAACCATTGAGATCAAAATGCAGAGGTTCCCTTACAGCTGTCAGCAGTCTTGTTCCATTCTTTTCCCACAGCTCTGCATCCTGCTTTAGGAACGCGTTTGTACCCTTCCGCTGCAAGGTCTAGTCATAGAACCGTATGTTTGCCAAAGCCACAAAAATGTCAAAGAAAGGAAGACAACTTTCTTTGACCTCGGGGATGTGATTTGGGCACACGCCCTTTGGGATCCAGGTTGAGATTCAGTTCCTGATGTGTTATCCCTGTACCCAGATAGCCCCTGTCCCATCTGTTCTAGTTTTGCTAACTGCCAGAATGCAACACATCAGAGATGGATTGGTTTTTAATAAAAGGGGATTTATTTCGTTAGTTCTTCAGAGGAAAGGCAGCTAACTTTCCACTGAGGTTCTTTCTTACATGGGAAGGCACAGGGTTATCTCTGCTGGCCTTCTCTCCAGGCCTCTGGGTTCCAACAACTTTCCCCGGGGTGATTCCTTTCTGCATCTCCAAAGGCCTGGGCTGTGCTACGTTGAGCTCTCTCATTTAAGCACCAGCCAATTAAATCAAACGTCATTCATTGCAGCAGGCACGCCTCCTAGCCGACTGCACATGTAATCAGCAACAGATGAGGGTCACATGCCATTGGCTCATGTCGACAGCCAATAGATCTAGGCACCTTCACCTGGCCAAGTTGACAACTGAATCTAACTACCATACCATCCCAGGGGTCTGTGAAGGTGTAAGAAAGAGGAAAGAAGAACACACGGACGTTTTGTTCTTGCCGAGGAGACAAGAGAAACACACGAGAAGGGAAGAACAAGCCAGAAAAGACATAATAGGCTGATGACTCAGTGGGCAGTGAGAGTTCCATTACGGAAGTGACTTGGTGAGAAACCTGCTCTGGCTTAGGCCCAGGGATTGTGAGAGAACAGAACCAGATCAGTGGGTTTGAGAACAGGGCCAACTCTGGCAGCCAGAGCCAACCCAGTGAGGTCCTGATCAAACCCTACAGGGTGCCTTGCCTAGTACAGAGGTACCTACTTCCAATCGTAGAGCTCGGCAAGAGGGTCTGCCAGCCTTCCCAGGCTAACCAGCTGGCTGCTACAGCAATGCTTCCCTGCCTTGGGTCTGCGGCCTTCACTCTTACCTAGGAGGCAGGGTTTGGTCTAAGCCACAGGAATGCCCATTCAGCTATGCTAGCCCTTCCTCAGTGGGTTTGTCTGTTTCCCTAGCATTGACCTGAGGGATTCAGCAAAATGATTCCAAGAAACAAGTGATTCAATTAGAGAGTTTAGTCAAACTGATGTTTAGGCTGAGTTTTTGTTGGAGGATGAACTTGGAGAGCCAGGCTCATGCCATAGTTCCTCAACATCTCAACTGACCATTTTGCCAAAAGTGGGAAGATCAGAGAGAAAAGGGAAGGTCCCAGTCGAAAAAAACAGAGGTGGAGAGTTTGGGGCACGTTTGCTGCCAACCAGCTGCTGTTGCCCCATTGTCTTCTCCTCCATTAACTCCAACCCTGCCCCTTAAGTTGTCATGGCACCACCACCCTTCTCTTCATGAGAACTCTGGAACCAGTTTTCTAGCAGACATGAAGATATACGAAGGGCCAAGTGGTTTACAAACAAAGGGCACCTCAGGCCCATGCATTGATCCAGAGACTAGCTTTGGAGACATTTTTCACTAGTTCCTTTCTTCATCTAGGTTCGCAGAGTCCAGGTTATACTAAGACTTGTTTGGCTCTCACAGAGTCTAGCTATTTGCTCTTGGGCAAGTGATATCTCCCTTCTCAGCCCCTATGTCTCCATCTCTAAAATGAGAATTAAACCAGATGAGCTCTATGGTGCCTTATGGTTCTGCTATTTATTTGAGTCCAGGTTTGCCTTCTTTGGTTCCAAACTGCAGTTGCTTTCCTCAGATGCCCCAAAAGTCTTATCTCCTAAAATTATTCTTATGTACTCAATTCTTTTCTATCTTCTTTGTCCCCTACCAATCTGGGCATCTGGCTCCTCTTTGTTCCTTTTACAAAAGGAGTCTCTGAGTTTTCTTTTCAACAAAGGCAAGGAAGAATCTTGTACTTTCCTAAGATATTCAGACCCAACACCTTAATACCATCCTTCCATCTTAGATTTTTTGACCATTCATTCAAATTTATATTCATTTGTTTATCTCATTCAGCAATATCAGTGGAATGCCTGCTTTGTGCCTAGTACTGTATGCATATGCTTAAGAAGATGTCATATGATCAGTTTTGTAAGAGGCGATTTGTGATGAACCCTTCTGCTGTTTTAGGTTGTCACCTGCTGGCATCTGCACTGATACATAGCACCCCTGTCGGGATCTACTATCTATATTTGACAGTGTTGCAAAATGATTGATTTATAGGCTAGGCAATCTAGAATAGAGCTTACTCAAAGGGTGTTAAACCTAACAAAGAAGAGGAAAACATAGCATGCAAATCAGTTAATAGAAGCCGTGTGTGTGTGTGTGTGTGTGTGTGTGTGTGTGTGTGTGTGTGCGCGTTTTCCCATGATGGAATGGTATACTGTTTCTCACTTGGTTTTCGAGTATCAGCCCTAGCATTAACGGGACTGTTCTTGTCTCAGGACTGAATAGGTTAAACTTGGGGTCAGACACTTTCAAGAATATTCTAATCTAATTCTTACCCCTCTACCCATTGTACAGCGAGGGGAATGGAGTTCATGTGTAACCTTTACCATGGTGGCTGGTTGCTCAAAACATGGTCAGAGTGTTGTGAAGCCCAACCATGAATTATCAGGGAAGGCCACAGCTCCTGTCCTTCCTTCTCAAATGTGCCCTCAGCCCAAGCCCAGCCTTATCCCAGCTCCCTTTGGACTTCCATAGAATACATACATGGAGGAAGCTTCCAGCCCTGGCTTCCTATTGAAGCTATGACATTCGGTGCCAAGGTCTCCCCTCGCTCACCTGTATTACAGATTACTTGCCTGTTCAGACCTTTACAACGTGCCCAACCCCATAGTCCTGATTACCTAAAATTCCTGGTCACTGGCTAGTTTCTGCCACCTGATATCTTGCACTCCGTTTTTCCTTGGAACCTCATGGACTCTTTCCATGTTCTTGGCATCTGCCTTGGCCTTCCAGATCCTTGAACACTTGCCATCTGATATCTCATACCCAAGAGGTGCTAAAACACGTGTCTTGCCTCTGGAAGCCCACATCCCAGCCTTGCCTTGCTTCTGCTGTCTTGATGCCGTCCGCATCCAGTGTGACAGTGACCATTCTGGGCATGTACAAGCCTCCTTCCCGGGAAGCAGGAGCATCAAATGACAGCTCTGTATGAGGAGTGGCTCAGCTGACAACTGATTCAAGACATTGACAAGATCTCATTATTTTTTGCTCTTGGGCTTCCATCATTCATATGTGTCTGAAAAATCAAGAAAACAATACAATTCAATCTCCCAAACTGCAATGATAATGACATCGCCTTGTTATTTATGTTTTTGGTTTTCTCATCTTTTCCCAGGCCTGTTCCCCACCCCCACCCCCACCCACCCCCTCCCCCTCCCTGCCAACCTTCTTGCTGGAAAAGACAAGCTCCATTGTAGCTGTGCTGAGCTCAGTTCACGTCCTGTATCTTTCCAGGTCTTCCTGTCACTGCCCTTTCTGTTCTCATTCATAGATGACACAGCTAACTATGGTATGCAGGCCTTTCTTTGCAGGTTTGATTAAAATGGCCAACAGAGGAGTTCATGGCATGTTCTTTTCATGCAAATTGCATTTTCATTTGCAACTGCTTTTGCTCCTGCCTCTCAGGAGGCCTGTTGCCTTTGCTTGTAAAGAGACAGCCTGTAAGAATATGGTGATTCAAACCAGTCAGTCTATTGTGATTCAGTCCAATGGGAGAACCTTGAATGCCTACCACATACAGGACATCCAGAGAAAAGTGGGGCTTTCCCCTTTCCTTGGGAGCCCATGTGGAATGAGGACATGTCTTCTGGGAGGGGAGAGAAGGCTGTGAGGTTCAACAGCAGGAATGACTTGGCTCCTAGCTTGTTTTAGCCACCTCTGACTACCCCACTTCCCCTCCCATTTTGAAATCCCATCTTCTCTTGGCTTGATTGACATTGTGCTGTCTATTTTTTCTCCAATTGTGTTTTCTTTGTTGCTAGGTCTTCCCTCTTCCACCCTCTAACTTGGATTTCTCAGAGGTTCAAAGCTCGACTCTTGGCCTTTCTTTCTCTCTACATTCATTTTGAGATCTCATTGATTATCCCTGCCACAAGGATAGCTGTCAGTATTTCCAGCCCAGACTCATCTCCCATGTACCAGTTTAAAGGCCTCATGGACATTTCTATAGGCATGTGTTGCCAACCTTCCAGTCCCCCCAATCAAAAACCAAACTCATCATCATATCTTACCTTTTAACCTTTTTTAAAAAACAAAAATGCCAATGTCAATATGTCTCAGTATGGAAACCCCAAAATAATCTTGAACTCTTCCATCACCATTATCTCTCCCCCATCTGCATATCTAATCAATTGGCAATTTTTCTTAATTCCGTTGAGGACCAAAGACTTTTAGAACTGGCAGTACTTAGAGGTTATTGAGTACAGATATTTCATTCTAAAATAAGGAATCCGAGGCTCAGAGAATCATACAGATGGTTTCTAGTAAGGCTGAGACAATAAATCAGGTTTGAAGATTCCTAGCCTGTAACTTTCTTGGCATCCTACTAGCCTATACCCTTTCATAAGCCCTAGAAGTAAACAAGTGGGTTCAAATTCCCACTCAGCTGTGTCACTTATTAGCTTTGACCTTGGGTAAATAGCTTAATCTTTCTGTGCCTATTTGTAAAATGGAGATAATAATACCTGAACTTGAAGTAGTATAGTTAGACTTAAATGAGAAAATACTATAAAGTACTTAGCATTAGCCAGGGTCTTTCACCTCAGATCTGGATCTACTGCTGACATTATTCTAGAATTTTCCACACTCTGAGAATTAAATCTTGTCTGGTCTCTCTAATATCAAAACGTAAGACATTTAGACATCTTTCCCTGCTCTAAATCCTATTATCCGACCTAAACATTTAAGAAATTCAAATTGAACCAGAGTTTAGCACATTCTGAAAAAGAGAGTTTCTGCAAAAGTTAATACCTCTGGTTAGAGCAAGGAAAAAGAGTTAACCCATCAGTAAGTACTGATGGGTTAACTTCCAGAACTCTGCTTTGTCAACAGTGAGAGGCAAGTGAAAGAGACTCTGAACTAGTCTAGATTATGCCCTGCTGGAAAGAGTGCTCTGGTTAATTTACTTGTGAGGGTGGGAGGAATAGAGTTATACTATACATTCCGACGACGAACAACCTACTTCTTTTTGTCATTTAAAAATATACCTTGGGGGCTGGCCATGGTGGCCCAGCAGGCAGAATTCTCGCCTACCATGCCAGAGACCCGGGTTCGATTCCCAGTGCCTGCCCATGCAAATATGTACATATATATATCGGCCACATATTGTCACTGGGCCATTTCCCCCTTCTGAACCCTATTATATAATAGCCCTATCATAAAATGTGCAGATTTACAAGCACAGCTCAGAAACTGGAGGCTGTATGAGGAGAGCAGATTTCTAAGACTAGAAATGCGTCTAAAGGCATTGGAATATAATCTTAGAGCCGCTGAGAAAGAGCTTGGAACAGCTGACATCTTTCTGGACAGAGGGGAAAAGTTGCCTAAGAACCCAGTGGTCTCAGTTTCCTGCTGGGTCCTTAACCTAAAGGACTTCAAACTTTATCAGCTGTTTTATAAAACAAATCGCTGTCATATAAAATCTCATGTAGGTTTAGCCTCTCAATTGTCTAGTTACCTTATATGGTCAGGGTTTGAGAGAACTTGAGGGGCATCTTTATACATAGAGGAAATTGAGCCCCAGAGAGTAGAGGGAATAGTTTACAGCCATCCTAATAGTTGAATCCAAAATATTATAATTAGCACTATTTATCTGGCTTTTCTGTGTGGACGGGGCACACATGAATCACTTGTAGTATCATATCCATGCCTAAAAGAAATTAAGGTACCTGTGTTTTTAAGACAATGAGAATCAAGAGCTTTTTCTTTTTTAGACCAAAGCTAAACTGGAGTTGCAAGCCTATTTTGCCTGACCTTTTTCGTTTTGATAAAGGCAACCTAGATTCATGATGCATGAACCTGGGTCTTTGAAACCGATAACAAATGGTTTGTTCATTGACCATGCAAACAAATTACTTTCCAAGGGCTGAGATTTAAATTGACATTAAGCTCCAAGAACATCTATATTTAATTATACATAAAGGCCAGAAAACAATTTGTAACCTTAAAATAGTAACATTGAAAAAAAGAAGTCCCACCTATGCAAATAATTTATTTCATTGCAAACCTACCCTTTAGCTTTGCCATCATTTATCTATATTAGCAGTGCTGGTTTCACCAACATTTCCAGGACGTCGCGGCAATATGAGCTCAGATTGGAAATGAGCACTCAGAGGAGTTAGAATGTGGTGGAAGGAACACAAGCAAGAAAACACAGAGATCTGGGTCTTTAGCTGACCTAGAGCAATTCCCTTCACCCCTCTGGCATTCGGGCTCCTCATCTATAAAGTGAGAGATTTGAACCCTTGAGCAGATTGGAAGAAAAGGAGAATATGAACTGAAAAACACGCATCAAACGAAAGTGGTTTGATTATTTAAATACTCACCCCGCCACTCCCCTGCCCCACGAATACATTATACTAGTTTTCCCCTTCAATTGAGCACAGCCTGGGAGAGTGGAAAGAGTATGGACTAGGGGTCAGGATACGTGGATTCTCATCTCAGCTGTTTCTTGAGCTCTCTTTGTGTCTCGGTTCTCATTTGTTTCCCCACCAGGAGTGTACGTCATAAGTTTCGGGAGTCTTTTTGCAACACATTCACTCCAAAACCCATCCCTAAAATGAAAGCAGCATTCCCTCTGGGGAACGATGCTGGGGTTTTTTGCTGTTGTTCTGTTTTGTTATGGGCAGGCTCCGGGAATCAAACCTGGCTCTCCAGCACAACAGGCAAGAACGCTGCCACTGCGCCGCCGGTGCGCCGCCCAGGCCTGTGTGTTTTAACCAGCTGCCAAGGTGATTCTGCTGTGTTTTTCTTGTTTTTAGCACCATGGCCAGCCAGTCTCTGCGGGCCCTCTCAGGTCTGCCCTTCTGGGAGTTGAGTAAGATTCTTTTTTGTACCTTTTTCAGGTGCTGTGTGCCCTACTGCTGCCACTCCAGCAGTACAGGGATTAGCCCCACAATATTTCCAGCTTGCCTCTTCCCAGCAGATTGTTTTCAAAGGATGGGCACTGTGCATGGGGCGAGAGGACAGGAGGCACAAAGGCACAGTGTGTGCAGTTGCCATATGGCAGGCTGCCAAGACACTGCTCTTAAGTTCCCAGCTGTTGCCCATGTGGGCCGTAAATAAATTGATCCCTGGCTTTAAAAAAAAATCCTCTCTCTGATGGATTGCATGCTGCTTATCAAGGTGTGCCAAAACCGGTGCCAGTTTGAATTCTTTGTATTGAGAAGACCGAGCAGACTTGATACAGAGATGGACATAGTGAAGAAAGGAGGGCAGCCTGTTGCCTGCTTTTCTCTCTCTGTTGCTGCAGCCAACATAAAGCATTGTAGAATAAATGTGCTTGCAAAGTGGAAAAGGGAGGCGCTGGCAAGTGGCCCAATCTGGATTTTAGAAGGGTAAAGTGCTTAGCACAGGGCCAAGCACAGAGGGGGAGCTCAACAATTGTAGCTGCTATGGTTTTTTTGGTGGCAGCCCAATGTAGGGGGAGAAAAGCTCCCTGAACCAGTGGCAGAAGACCCGGATATAACCTTCCCAGCTTGATTCTTGACTTGCAAATCTTTTACCCTCACCTGCCCTAAATTTCCTCATCTCTAACTTCAGAGAGCTGGACTAGATCAATTGGGCCCTCAGGGTTCTGAGAAGGTCCCCTGAGAGCTGCCTCAGGGACATGGAAGGTGGGAGAAGAGGCAAAACTCAAAGGATCTAACAAACCATCAGAGTTTTCTGCTTCACACAACTCCACTCACATCATATTCTATGTCTGTGGTTTCCGAACTTTTCGGTCTCACGACCCCATTGCACTCTGAAAAGAATTATTGCGGACTTGAAAGAGCTTTTGTTCAGGTCGATTTTATCTATCGCTATTTACTGAATTGCAAATGAAAGCTGAGAAATTTTTTTAAATGTATAAATTTGGTTTAAAAATAAATGAGACATCCGTTACATGTTAACAGAAATAATGGGCTTTTATGAAAAATAACCATGTTCTCCCAAACAAAAACATTTCAGGGAGAAGACTAGCCTAGTTTTTGTTCGACTTTTTTTCTTTTTTTGTATGCTGTATGGCGGGGTCACATTGCATTATTTTTCCATGTGAGTATCCCGTTATTGCAGCACCATTTGTTGAATTTTTGTTTTGCTTGTTTTTTGTTTTTGGGTTTGAGAAGTGCATGGACCGAGAATCAAACCCTGGTCTCCCGCATGGCAGATGAGAATTCTACCACTGAACTCTCCCCCTGCACTCCCTAGCCTAGTTTTATATTTTGCAAATCTTTTTGATATCTGGCTTTAGAGACCATACCTGGATTCACATATCGCCTTCCACATTCGATCCGTCATGATGTGTTGTTTTAGTCGAAGTGTGTGTAGAAGATCCAGTCTCACACAGACACGTACTTAGCAAAGGGAGGACCTCACGAGATCCCTGAATGGGTGTCAGAGACCTCCAGCATCTTCACACTAAGCTTTGAGAGCTGCTGCTCTACATGAGGGTGCTCTTTGAGGATGCATGGTCCCACTCTGGCATCTCTGCACTCACCTTCTCCCTTCACCCCATCCCCTCTCCAATTAGAGTAGCTCACCCTGTATGTGTTTTTTGTTTTGTTTTTTTTTTTTTGGAGGTAGGGGTGCATGGTCTGGGAATCAAACCTGGGTCTCTTGCATGGAAGGTGAGCATTCCGCCATGAACCACCCATGCATCTTCACTTTGCATATGTTTTAAACGAAGGAGTTCTCTAAGACTTTGTTTGCAAGTGGAGCTCTGCCTCTAATAAAAGTGTTTAAAATTCACCCATTTAAGTGGCAGCTCATTCAAAATCCAAAGTCAGCTTGGAGCGGCATTAAATCTGTCAAGCCATTCTGATGCCATTTTCCCGAGCTGACGTTGTTACTGTCACGATGACATGCCACTGTCCAGATATTACTGAGGCACGATCCCAAAGCCCCCTCCTGAAGCCAACCTGATCAGGGAGGTATATAGATAGGCCGGAGGAAGAGTGGGTTCACTGTTTGCTGAGCTCTCTGATCACTGGGGAAGAGAGACACTCATCATTTTGATCTATTTCCTAGATTTATGGCACACCTTTATTCCAAGGGACAGGAGCCAGTGCCAAATGCCACTAGATCTAAGTGCCCTCCCAACCCATTGACACATCTTCCAATTTCTTGAGTAATAGAGAATTGTGCGCTGTTCTTTGCCTTACTAGTAGCCAGAGTCATTATTGATTTAATGTCTTTTTTTTTTCCCATAAAACCACATCCTTGGCTCTCTTAGGTGAGAAGGTGCTCCTCTCCGGACTGTGCTGGGCCTGTTGCTGTGAATCCCATCCATGTGGGTCTGGGGTCCATCGCGCCGACGTGCCCCTTTAGGTCCATGAGCATGCGCAGAGGCAATACAGAGCTACGGATGAGTGGCGGGGGTGGGGGGTGGGGAGGGTAGTCGCGCTGCACCACCACCACCCCCTCCCCCCGCCCCCCCCCCGCCCGGCCCTTCCTCATTCGCTACCTTTCTGTCAGCAGCCTAGGCATTAAGAGGCTCGGTTCCAAATGCCCAGCATTTGGGCTAATTGGCGGGGCTCCAATTTCATGAAACTCTTCTCGGGGGTAAGAAATAAAACCACATCTCTGGCTGCTGCCTCCTCCTGGGCTAGTTTCTCTCATGAACGTCGGTGGGATCCGGAATCTGATGCTGAGCCATGATCTCCTCCCTAGCAGAAAACTGGCCCCACGTGACTTAGAGGTAGGCGCTCTCGGTCCTGTGGGGCTGCTATGTAGGATGCCTGCTTTTCCACACTGCTGCCCTCGCTGTGAGCTCATAGAAGGCAAGGCCTCTCACCCTTGCGTTCCAGGTGCTAAGCACCATTGCTAGCACATAGAAGATGATCCTTCGTGTTTATCCAGCAAATGGAGGGGAGTGTGTTTGTTGCTGCCAGCTCAAATGAAAGCTGCTTATGGGCACTGGTGCCTCCTTCCTTTTTATGCCCCTCCACAGTGCCTGGTGGTAGGGCCACCAAGCAAAAGCTCAGGACCGATCTGTGGACTTGTCTACTGGTGTGGCTGAGATCGTTTGGATGCCTTTTACTTGTTTCTTTAAAAAAAAAATCAGGTATGTCAAAGGAGAAAAGCAGAAATTTTGAATCATCGACAGATGTGCCCTTGTTTTGGGTAATACCTCTGTCCAAAATCTAAAATCCATGCCCAGATACATTTAAAAGGTTTCTCCAGAGAAGGATCCCTTTAAATTGGGCTTCCCTTAGAGCAGCCACTCGTGTGGGTTTCCAGATCATTACCTACCTGATGAGGGGCTGGGGGCAGAGTGGCTGAAAGCCAGAGTGTGAAGGGCAGCTGCCACCTGTTGGGCAGTTGGAGATTGGTCAGAATGCAAGTCGGTAGGAAACCAGGATTCAGTCTCTACAAAGCCAGCTGCCTGGAGAGTTCTCCAGTGCGTGTAGGATATACATTGTTCACCTCCCCACCCCCATTTGGATCAGGAGGATTGAGCCAGTAGCTTAATGATGTGCCAGTTGTGCAATTAGCAATTTAGCAAGTCCAGTTCCACATAAGCACTTCCAAGTTCCTCCTCCTCCTCCTGGGGACTGTCCCCATGACTCCAATGCCCATTAGCTTTCCTGGAGGAAAATGCATTGGCCTCCTGCTACATGGCTACTGGAGTGGGGCTGGGGTGGGGCTCTCTGAGGGGAAGTAGTTATGGAGAAAAAGGTCTACCTTGTACTGAATACAGGCTTCAGTGCATTCCCTTACCCTTAGGCACCCAGGAACTCCCCTGGTGTCATCCCACTTGGAAGATACCCCCTGGCATCATCCCATTTGGAAGACAGGTCGGATCCCCTGATCAGTGCCTCCTTATTGCCCTGGGGGCAGCTGGAGCAGCCAGAGGTGGTACCACCAGTTCTTGTGGAGAGATTACAAAGCCCTCTGAAGTTATGAGGGAGTTGACGGCTTCCTATTTCCTTTCGACCCTAAGATGAGGGCTGTTTAAAGGTGCTCCTGTGACCCTGAGAACTTCTGGACCATCAGGCACTGGTCAAGTCTTTGTTGGATCTAGGCTTGCAGATGATGGCTCAATCCATTTCCATGGCAATTGCAGATGACGAACATGTTACAACTCACCTGCAGTTTAAGGCACCTCCTTTCCATTCGAGAGATGGCTACAAAGAAATTAGGGAGCCAGAACATAGCTAGTATGGAAAGTACATCAGCTTTGAAGTCAGACCTACTTCAAGTCCCATTGTTTATTAGCTGTACAACCTTGAGCAAGCCACTTCATCTCTTTGAGTCCCAGTTTCTTCACCTGTAGAAGGAGATAGGAAGGACCAATTTACAGGCTTTAAAAAGTCCTAGTCCTCGTGTTTGGAGCCAATTGGACTCCCAATTGGCCTTTTTATCATTATCCCTCTTGCATTGGTCACTACATTCATTTTCCTGTAGAGGACCCTGATGCTTATAAGAGGTCCAAGCTGCAAGTCATGAGATCTAGGAATTGGCTATGACCCTGTTATGAACTAACTGTATGACCTTGAACAAGTCCATTTCTCTCTCAGGACCTATAAATTGCAGAGGCTGGACTTGATGGACTCTTAAGTACCGCCCAACTGTGAGAGGGTTTTAAGATAGGTTATGGTCAAATTGTGAACTGCCTAACTTAATATGCTGAAGAATGGACTCCATCATTTGGCTAGCACAGCTCTTTCCCAAAACAGTTCTTCTTCTTACCACTGTGATTGCGTAGGCCTTCTTGGAAGGAGGCACATATTCTGGTTTATTCTCCTTTTCTCTTGGTCATCTTACCTTGGACTTTCTAGATTTTGCCTGTATCTAATTTAATTGCATTTTCTTAGAGTAGGAAATATGAGTATAATGGCAGGAAGCACACCCTGCTGCTCTGCAGAGAGAGAGATCTGGTCTGCCTGCCAACTTCCCTTTCCCTGTGGGTCCCCGGCCCACCCACCGCCACCTGATTTATGTCCTAGGGGAGCAGCATAGTCATGCTGAAGATTTACAGCAGGTTTTCATCTTCAGATGAGCTACTACCTCTGCTCCTTGCGTATTCAAGTGCTTGGCACTTTACTCGGCGACTTTATCCTGGAATTCAAAATGAAAAATAGCCCCGTGAGGAGCTTGAAGAGGAGCATACAAGAAAGCACTTCAGACTGTGCTGCTCCCTTATGCAATAACTAGGGTGCAATCCTCATCCCTCAGTAGAAGTGTGATATGCACAGACAGATTATCTGCAGTGACCTTTTTCACATTAGTGCCTCGTGGAGGCGTGGCACAGGGTGCAGTGGGAAAGCCATAGGATTCAGAGTCAGGGAGTTTTGAATAGTCCCATCTCAGCACCTTCACTTACTAGCTGTGCAACCTTGAGCAGACTAACCTCTGAGTCTCCCATATCTTAACTGCAAAATGAAAAGAGCAATGCCCACCTCACTGGATTGCTGTGAAGTTAAAATGAACTTCGGTGTGGTGACTAATGAACTTGGGTGCTGGCACCCTACAGCTCTGGATTTGACATAGTACCACTGATTAGTTGTGCAGATTCCACTTGGCCTCAGTTTCTCATCTATCCAGTGATTATAGTTTTGCTCAGGATGAAAGGAGTAGATTACAGTAAACCTGCTTAGCATAGTACCTGGCATATAGTAAGCACTCATTAAACATTAGCTAGTGGTATGTTTGTTTGGAAATCTTATCCCAAGTTTTGCACTGTTGGGTAGAAGCAGTACCTGTTTTTGAAACTTAAGTGAAGACACGAAGCTGAAAAGCTTGTAATAAAAGGAGAGCTGTTTTCTTGTGGAAGCAAAGGCTTTGTCCTAACAGTGGTAGTACATCTTCACACTGAAAGATGCCCACAGCCCAGAGAACTGCTGAACTGGTCGTGATTTTTCAAAAGCAGCACAACCATCAATAGCAGCAGGTTAAATCTAATTATGAATGAAGAGTACACCCTACTGAACAGAAAAAAATTGTTGAGCCAGGGCTATCAAGCATAGCCCTGGGCATGAGGCTTTGTCATATTGAAAAAAAGTAATTTTTTAATGATAGAAACCAGATGTTGGACAGAGACTATGCAGGCGTATGTGCACAGAACAGTGGTAACTTCAAGTCTCTATCTCAGATTTTACATAGTGAAGTGCATTATCTAGAAATTTCATCATTTACTTGACCCAGACACTTAGATCTTTGGAATGATATGAACAATGGGCACCATTTTTTGATTCTTTTTGTTGTTGTTGTTCATCAAAATTGTGGTTATACTAAGTTCAACAGGTTTTGCTGAACACCTAGTTTGTGTTAGCTATTTTTTTTTCATTTTTTTTGCATGAGCAGGCAACGGGAATCACACCCGGTTTTCTGGCATGGCAGGTGAGAACTCTGCCTGCTGAACCACCGTGGCCCACGCTGTGTTGGATATTATGGGAAAGCCCAAAAGGTCACAGCTTTTGGAGAAAAAAATGAGACAGGCTTAAAGTAGCCAAAGGAAAGTGGAGGAGCTGGGATTTGAACCCAGGTCCCCAAAGCCTGTGCTCATTCCCCTCCAGCATACTGCCTCTTAATATACCCACCATTTCATCCTTTGTTTTGGGCTGGCTTCAAGGGCAGTTTCAGAACACATGCGGTGCTTCTCTTCATGGTTTGACTTCAGCCAGAAATCTAAGCTCCTTACCGAAAGCAGACAGCCTTTGTCCAGAAAGAACTGTTCCATAGGTCTCTACTGTCTGATCCTGTTGGTGACTTTGCTGACCATTTCTTGAGGATGATCGCTATCATTATTTTACCGTTGGCCAAATCATTACTTGTTAGGGACTTTTGAATGCTCTGTGTTTTCAACATGCTAAAATGTGAAAGAAGCAGTTATGTCTTAACGCTACCAGTTTTCCATCCTTTGCCTGTGTTAGCATAAAATGTCTGGGATTCAATAGAGTAGCAGCACTGTACGATACCAAATGTAAAAGATGCTGTGCAAACCTTTTCTGCTGATTCGAGCCAATGCTGAAATAGCATACACTGAGGCCCTTCCTGACACAGAAATCTGAAACATGAAGACAAAATGGAACAAAATAAGGTGCACACTATATATATATATCAGTCTGGCCCATATTAATAGACAGCAAGCCCTGTTATACCCAGAGAATTCCTAAGAGATTCTTAATGATTTTCTTCCTTCAAAGAAAAAGTACATATATAATCAAATTGAGAGAATTCATTACTGGAACCTATCATACAAGTACAGGTGTTTGCATTTTGGGAACTCTAAACATAAATGAAAATCAATATCAACTTTCACTTGATGGAGTCTGAAAGTTTCTGAGCTTCTTAATTTTTAAAAATGTTTTTATTATTTTTTTGTATCATCCCAATCAACTTTTTGTTTTCTTTTTTGTGAAAAATAGCATGTATACAAAACAGCAATAAATTTCAAAGCATGTCACAGCAATTGGTTGTAGAACGGATTTCAGAGTTTGGTATGGGTTACAGTTTCACAATTTTAGGTTTCTATTTTTCGCTGCTCTAAGGTACTGGAGACTAAAAGAAATATCAATTTAATGATTCAGCACTCATGCTCATTTTTTAAACCCAACCTCTGTATAACTCCACCATCACCTTTTGATCTTTCTGTCCCACTCTTTAGGGTATTTGGGCTATGCCCATTCTAACTTTTTCATGGTGGAAGGGCTGATGGTTGTATGGGATAGGGGATGGAACTAGTTGATATTCTAGACAGGTGATCTCCTTAATTTAATAACCCCCACAGTGCCCTGAGTGGGAATGTTTCTCAGGAAGAAAGACAAGCTGGGGTTTCTTATATGGCCCTGCATCTTTATGTTTTGTTTTGCTTTATCCGTTCAATGGCAAAACACTCCTTTCGCTGCTCTCGGCAAGATTGAATTGTCAAGTAGGTGCTGTGGAAGTGGTTTCAGAAAGACTGTATCCTGCCATAGCCAAGGACCAAGTTATGTATAGCCAAACCGATTTCCCATAAAAACAGGAATCCCCCAGTCTCCAGATTCTTAATTAGATCAGCACTAGAGGGCACTCTCATAATGTCAAAATGGGAGAATGTTATTAAATCTGGTGGGAAGGGGTCAGGGGGTTGGGGGGGCCTGGGGGAACGGTTACAGTAACTACTGCAGACAACAGACAAACAGCTTTGAGATGCAACTGCGAATTGACTGGCTTGCCGGCCGATAAGAAAACACTATCTGAAAAGGGCCATTCGGCAATCTTCCTCATCAGATCCACTTTGTTTTCAAAATGGGATGGGTGCCGCGGCAATGCTCGGTCCAGGTAATAAGCATTATTTCTCAAAATGAAAAGAATACAAGAATCACTGATTACCTCTGATGTAGGAAAAGCACATTTAGGCAGAAAACAAAAACCTGAGAGGAAGACGGGGGGGAAATGTGTTGACAATTTAGCAGCTACTAGAAAAGAGGAATTTAAAGTCCTCAGGGTCTTTTATGGTTGTTTTTCCCAGGCTTTTGCAGCCGTTGCTCTTCAGTTGTTCTGAAGGATTGTGGAGATTGTGTCTGGGAGAGCAGATGCCTGATTGCCTGCTGCCCCTTAGGCAGGCTCTGGTGAACACAGGGTAGATGCTGTCAAAGAAAGCGACTGATAGATTTGAGTCTCGGCTGTGCCACTGATATGGTCTGTGGCCTATGGCAAGCTCTTGTCTCTCTCAGGGTCTCAGGGTCGTGAAAGGGTTTGGCGACACTGACTTGTCTCTAAAATTATCACTAATAGATAGCTCCCAGCCCCCAGAGTTTAAGATTGATGGTTGTAGAAGGAACTTTGTGTGCGTGTGTGTGTGTGTGTGTGTGTTGTATGGCTGGGGTAACATTTCATTCTTTTTCCATGTGAGTATCCCATTTCTGCAGCACCATTCATTTGTTGAATTTTTGTTTGTTTGTTTGTTTTGGGGGGAGTGCATAGGTTGGGACTCGAACCCGGGTCTCTGGCAGGGCAAGTGAGAACTCTGCCACTGAGCCACCATGGCCCGCCCAGTTTTTGTTATTTTAAGTCCTTCAGTTTGTAGAAATTTGTTAGGGCAGTCCTAGGAGACTAAGACATCAGGTGTGTGTGACTCCTGGACTTTTTTTCTACCTCTCATGCCCATGAGTAGTAGGCAAAAGTCTGAGGCTGGATACATTCTAAAATTTTATTTATTTATTTATTTATTTTCACATGGGCAGGCATGGGGAATCAAACCCGGGTCTCTGGCATGGCAGGCAAGGACTCTGCCTGCTGAGCCACTGTGACCCACCCTATGTTTTTTATTTTTAAAAAAATCTTCACACTTATACAATCCATACATGGTTTTCCATTGGTGGCTTACAGTATCATCACATAGTTGTGCATTCATCACCATGATCATTTTAAAAATATTTGCATCATTCTAGAAACAGAAATAGAAAGAAAAAACTCATACATCCCATACCCTTTACCCCTCATTCTCATTGACCGCTAGTATTTCCGTCTACCCAATGTATTTTAGCCTTTGTTTCCCCTATTATTTGTTCACTTTTTATCCATATTTTTATTTATCTGTCCATACCCTGGAGCAACAGACACAAGATTTTCACAGTCACACAGTCACATCGTAAAAGCTATATAGTTATACAGTCTTTTTCAAAAATCAAGGCTACTGGATCACAGCTCAGCAGTTCCAAGTGCCACCCCAATACACCATAAGCTAAAAAAGGGATATCTGTATAACACATAAGAATAACCTCCAGGATAACCTCCCAACTCTGATATCTGTCAGCCACTGACACTTTATTTTGTCTCATTTCTCCCTTCCCCTTTTGGTCAAGAAGGCTTTGAGTCCCGTGGTGCCAGGTCTTGGCTCCTCCCGGGAGTCTTGTTCCACGTTGAGGCCAGATATTTGTAACACTTTGCAAGTAAAGAAAATATGTTGCTTGTGGGTTCACCTAGGGCATTAAGAAGCATCCAGGCCTTTTGTCTGGCTCCTTTGTTTCTCTTTGGGGACATGAGACCACTTCCCTCTTAGGGAGACCAGATTTAGCATGCAGAAGGGTAACCCCTCTCACCAAGCTATGCTGCATTTGATGTTCAGAGAGCAAATGAGGAATGAGGCATAAGATACAAAAGAGGGTGGCAGGTTATTGTGCAGCAATATTCTAGGTCAGGCCAGGATGAGAGTGGACGGGCATCCTGACTGGGAAAGAGGTGAGAAATCAAAGACCCAACAACTCCCCGTGTGGGGTTTGGAGAGAGAATGAGCCAACCTGCCAGTATCAGCAATTAGAGAGCTTGAGTAGGCCATTTGCTTGGCAGTTTTGGAATAGTGCTAGGTAATCGGCTCCCACAGAGTATATTATCTGTCACAAATTTACAATTGGACAGAAACTGTTGTTGGTGCGATTTTTTTTTTTTTTTTTTTTTTTTTTTTTTAGCCAGCCTTTAACAAAATCAGAGTGTGTGTCCAGCCTTTATCTGAGAGTGTGGGGCTGTGGTGGTGCCTTCTGATGGACAGCCGTCACCAGTGTCTCAGGCTTTTGGCAGATGCAGAAGCTGCATGAGCAGAGAGAGAGGAAAGGGGTCAGTTGTTTGTCGGTTTGATTTTCCTCATTATACTCAATTAAGTCTCCTTGTGCAACTTTTCCATCATTAAGAACCGACCACTCTATATTTCAAATAAAAAGAGCTGTTTTCCCAGATGGAAGGATGTTAGGCTGTATTTCAATGTGGCCGTTATTGCATTGGCCAAGTCTCATTTACTCGCAAGCTCAGAATGCTGGGCTATGGGCTCTCTCAATTCCTAATGGCATGTTGTACTGAGAAAAATGGCTAGAGATCGATATTTTTTTAACTAACTTGGCCCCGAAACGAAAGGCAACGCTGTTAGAGAATCGCAGAACCCTAGAACTGGAGAGATTTTTAGAAACCACCTTGTCAAACGCCTTCATTTTATACAGCTCCATGGGAGAGTAGGGGAGGAAATTTGCCCAGGATCAATGAGTCAGTGGCAAAATCTGGATTCAAAGCCAGAGATCCTGATTTCTAGGCAAGAGCTTTCAGACTTTTACATCAGCCTGCTCTTCCTAGGTCTTAATTTGGGCTCTTAATATCAGGGTGTGAATCACGTTACTTCATTTCTGAATCCTTAAACAGAAACCTGAGAATTTACATGCCAGGGGGTGGGAGAGTGGAAGGAGGGAGGTTCCCAGTTAGCATGAGTCCCCATCTGGAGTTTTGGGGTTCCCAAATCTCCCCCAAGTTCTTATTACTCCGGTAGTACATCTGTGCTCTCTTCATTTTCATCTTTTTCTTTCTCTGCTAATTTGACATTTAGGTAGTAGCTGTCATGTGGGGCCTATTTCATCCCGTTTTCTCGAACCTGGAACAAGAGAAAGGTTGTTCTTACTGCTTCTTCTCTAGCCAATATTTGGGTCATGTGCATGACAAGCGCAGTTTCTATTGCCTGCCTAGTGCTGTTGCTTTGCCAGGATGTGGCTTGCTGAGGGGTAATGAAGCCAATCTTGGAGTGTCACCTGGCCAGCTGCTACAAAACACTACAGCAGCCAGTGAGAATAACTGTCAGGATGTGGGACTGCAGTATTCTGAGACTGCCATTTATAGACTTCTTGTTTTTACAGCTTTTCAAGGTACAAGCCTGTGGAGATCTATGGGCAGCAAATGGCCCAGCTGGAAAGAAACCTGACTTGCAGCTTTTTGGGGAGTGGAGAGGCCTCCCGCAGGGATAAATCGTAAATGTATAATATCCCTTCCATTCAAAAAGAGAATTCTTCCTACAAAAATGTTGAATCTGATGCCATTGAGTATGTTTTCTCTACACAAATGAAGACATCAATAAAATGGGAGGAGAGACTCTTTCCTAGAGTTAAGAACATGCAGTGTGTTCCTACAGAACTCTTTTCTAAGCAGATGGCCGAAAAAAGATATTTCACAAGACTGTAAGGTCTATGAGGGCAGGAATTTTTCTCAGCTTTATTCCCTGCCATCTCCCCAGTACCTATACCACATGATAGATAATGCATATATTTTGAATGAATAGCATCATGACTAAAGGGTCTTTTTTAAAGATTCCATTTAAGAACCTTCACAAAGAGCATATGTATGTGTGCACGTGTACATATAAAATGGGTTCATACAATTTAGTTCATTTTTTCTAATCAGTATGCCTCTCCTTTTTTACCTTTTTTGCCATGGCCTTTGGTCTACTTCTGATGAACACCAACCCTTTCAATGGATGTCCTGTAACATCTTCTCGGCTCGTCGTTCAACACCCCACCACTGGCAATCTGGGCTCACAGGTAAGGCAACGAGCTTCCAAAAGTCTCCTGGGTAGGAGAAGTTTAACATGGAAATTTAAAAAAATCAATCTCAAGAGACCATAGTTCCCCCCAATTAAAGTTACATTTGGCCCAGATCCCATATTGATCAATTATCTTACATGCTTATATTGTTTGAGGATTTCTAGCCATACAGTGATGTGATATTTAGTTTGGGGACGTGCTACATATTCATATTTGGGATTTTGTCAACATCAATAATCAATAATATATTTTAAAGAATTTTCCTTTTTGAACTTTTCCCCCAAAGTTGGGTTATGTTTTTGGTCATGAGGGCAAGCTCAGTAGGGGAGGCCATAGCCTTTCTTCATTGTATAGGGGATTTAAGTTACCAGATAAGTCAGTTCACTTTAGCTGACTTCTTTCTTGAGGTCAGAATGGAAGAGGAGCATATTGGAACCTGGATGGTAAGTATTGCTGTAAATTACCTGGTTTTTGGGTTCACCAAGTATGTCACTTTTGCTTCTTCCCCAGTTTCTTCCCCAATAGTAAAAACAGCTCACAGAACCAGGGAAAGGAGACCAGCATCCCAAGAACTAATGACAAAAAATTTCTTATATTGCTACTGAAATGATGATTCAAGGACTCTGCTGCTATCCAGGCTATTAAAAGACTTATCTTAACTCACCACTAAAGCCTCCAGGCACATTTAATGTAAAGAAACATTTTTTTTCCCAGAAAATGTAGTGCCGTATAACCTGCTTTGGATATGAAAGTGTTATTACCTTGTAATTTCCCTTGTTGTGGCTTAATGTAAACAAAAAGCTAATGGAGCCCATTTGAACCCTCCTATCAGCAACCAACCCTTGCATAACTTTACAGTCCTTGCTAATACCAGAAATCCATGTAATGGAGTTAATATTTTGTGACTCTTAAGACATATATGATGAAAACAGCTAAGCAGGTTTTTTGAATGGAGAGATCTGGCTTATTTTGACTTGAGTTCTGGTGGAAAGGACTGGAGCGATGATTTATACAGCACTTTGTACTTTGAATTTTCATCTTTTTGAGGAACAACAGCAAAAGTCTTAATTGTTCTGTTTTTTTTCTTTTCCTTTTGTTCTTTGCATTTCGTATATTCCTTATAATATGAAAAACCCCTGCAGAATCTTCCTGGGTACTTTCAACCAGGTTTTTCCATTTCAGTGATGCAACAGGGTTTGGCATTTAGAATTTTGGTTTATAGGCTTTTGTTTTATTGCTTACGTGGCTCTTGCTGTTTGTGAAGGGAAGGGGATTAGCCTGAGTAATAGATCTCTGGCTATCAGTGCTGCCCAGCCCTTTTCAGCTCCTTGACTCAGATTGAGAGAAGCTAATGGGGAGCAAAAGTGGGGGAGCCACCCATGAGCTGTTTGCCTTGCAGTTTTGGAGGCTGAAATATGCCATCAAAGCAAAATGGAAAAACTTTTATTATTTTAAGTCATCTCTTACCAATCCCTTGCTAGCGACTGGTTTTACTGTTCCTTTAACAGCTGGAGGATTTTTCAGATTCTAGATGCTGCACGGTAAGTGACAATGCGTTCTTAGTTCAACTGAACAGAAGTCAGCTAGTATAAAAAGGTTCTGTAGCTGCCTATCAGTTTAATTTCCATACACTGAACAGTTAGGTTTGGGGCTAGAATAAATTCTTTCCAGGGCTCTATTTTAATCTCATTATGGTCTCATGTCTGAAAGTTGACCTAGTCCAGAAATGGTGTGAATGTTCAGGGCGAACACCCCAGACCTTTAGGCAATAGGTCATTAGTTATTTTTTTCTCTTGTTTGCTGAAAGGGGATGACACAGTCCAGTGTATTGCTAAGAAGAGCCCACTGTCGACAGCATGTTCTTCACGGTGCTTCAGGCACACCTGCCTATCACCGGGCTGCTCGGTGCTTTGGAGAACAACCGGGTCAGCGTTTCCTTGAAGGGAAATCAATTATTTGAAAATATCAGGGTTTTTTAAGTATGCAAATGTGTAGCCCTGCAAGGGAGACTAATCCCATAGGCCGGGGGCTTTTATAACATGGCCCCTGCAGCGGAGCAAATCTAATCATACATAAGCCAGTTCCGAACTGTGGGAGAAGGGCAACGCTGAGATTGCTGCACAATGGGGCCCTTGCAGGTACTGCCTGTTGCCATGAGCTGTGCCATCGTATTACTAGTGGTGCTGAAGAGACTTAAGACAATATCTAGCCCTTTTGTAAATGTCCCCGTTCCAGTTGCATGAGAATGAGCTGAGCACATTGTTTTCGAAGGCCGTGACAATGCTCACCAGTGGTACTGCATTTGGCCTGTCATTAGGCTTATTGGCTCCAGAAGGATTTACCAGTTGCTCTGTTTTCTCTTCCCACCCACCTACATCCCAGCTGAGGCTTCCTGGCCAAACAGGATAGTGAGAGCCTTGGTATTCCTCTACGAGGGCAGATCCCCCTTGAAATAGAATAGGTGTGCTGCCATCTTTTCGATGCCCAGTTTGGCTTTTGGTAGCTGGACTTCCATATTTCCATTAGGGCCCCAGTGGATTTGTTTGACAGCTGGGAATAGTAGGTTCAGGGTTTAACTTCATAGCCAAATTATACTTCACTGAAGCAAATATATAGGTGCACATAGATACTGACTCACACGATATTCATATGGGGAAGGTGTTTAACGGGCAAGAATGGGCTGTGACATGGTGGCAGATGTACTTGGTTCTGCTCTACTTACTAGTGGGGTGGCTTTGATCAAGTCCCATCCCTGCTCTGAGCCTCGTCTGTAACATAAGATGGCATGGATGATAAAAGATGCCTTTAATCTCTATAATTCCTTTGACCAGGGAAGTGTTTTGTTTTTGCTTTTGAATTTGCCACATGACAGCACCATCTCCCTGTAACAATTTCACTATATAAGAAAGTGAATCCTGACACATCTTTTATTTTTATTACAGTGCTGATCAATTTGACCTGAAATTATTAACAGAGCAATTTATACCTGGCCTTAGTGAGAAAGGAGGAAAGAAATGAAGATGGTAAAGTGGGAAAGAAATGGCTTTGATAAATGTTGGGAGCCATTTTTGAATTATCATGGACTGAATGATGTATGAAAACTATTTGCAAGGCCAGCATACTTTTCAACCACTAGCAAAATGATAAAAAAATAAATAAAACCCAACAATTCATTTGGTAAGCCTCATTGTATTTGCAGTTTCATAAATATACAAGATTATGATTATCTCTGCCTCATAATTAACAATTTGCATAACTGCATGCTATTATTTGGCTGTCTGAATATATTCTTGTGATCTAGAGAAAGAAAGGAACAATCAGTGGAAACCATCCCAAATGCCTAGTATTATTGCTACACACATGCACAATTAACAGCAATGCTAATTGTTTCAGACCAGAACCTCATTTGTTTTTCTACAGACAGCGAGAAGATTAATTGCCAGCGTGTTGTCACTCTCTCTCTCTCTCTCTCTCTCTTTCTGATATAGCCAGCCCTATCTGCAAGGCCTGTTGTAAGCAAATTATTTGGTTAGATTTACAGTGTATCATTTGGTGATAAAGTTTCCAAGCTTCTGTTTAAGCTAGCAATCAATGCTTTGAGCAGCCAAAAACTGTTTGTATAATATTACAGCAGCAGGCCTGTATATACTTACAGAATAAAAGGATGCTGATAAGCCAACCAGTTCTGATGCTGCTGCATTCACAGTCTACTTCATACTCCTTAACTTTACAATTATTGGCATGAGACGTGCATGCAAGAATTGTAGAATGTCAAGGCTGGAGACGGCCTTAAGATCATCCTGTCCAGTTCTCTCAGTATCCAGGTGCATTTGTTTATTAGTTATTTGAACGTCAGTAACAACCACCAAATCAATGATGCCATACTTTTTTTTTTGGCTTTCAGATCATTGGGGGCTATTGTAATAAATACGTTTGCATTATAACGGTTGTTTTAGAATCATAGAGCTTTGACTTATTTTCTAAAAAACTGAATCAGAATTCTTTAAATCTCCCTTCATAAGGTTTACCCAAACACAGCCACAATGGTGATGGTACAGTGTGAAGAGATAATCTAGACAAAGGACCTAGCAATACGAGACACTCAACTGGTGTCAGCGCCCTTCCCGTCATATGTAGATTACCTAATTAACACCAGCATCATGAAAGTATTAACTGCAATGACTGAGAATATGAGCTTTCCAAATCCAACCAGCCTCAGGTCCAATTCTGGCTTGGACACTTTCTAGAAGTATGACCTTCGGCGATTTCTTTAATGTCTGTAGACCTCAGGTTCCTCATATGTAAAATATTGTAGCAGCCTCATTGAGCTGTTGCAAGGATTAAAACAAGATCAAGCATATGAAGTACTTAGCACTGTGCCTGGCACATAGTTAGCAGTCACTAATGGTAGCAGTTATTACCAACATTGTCTGCTATACCCAGCACCAGCCTCATTCCATACTGGCACTTATTCTTAATGGTAGCTTGGAATGCAGGTATATACACCTGTGTGCGTACACAGGTGTATATTCATTGTGTGTGACCAGTCCACAGGGACAGCATCACGAAGCCTGCGTTCTCACAGATTATCTGTAACCGCCATATTTCAGAATCCACTGGCTTCTTCTCTTACCTCAGTCTCTTGGCCCCCTTGGAGGTATTCTGGTACTTTCGCACAACTCCTTTTACGTAGAAGTGTTCCCTCTCTTGGCTCCCACATTACTCCTAATTTTATCTTGGGTCACCTCCTGTTTTCCCAACACTTCCATTGTTGGGATTTCCTTCCACACACATGCATGCTCATGTACATGGCCTTTCCCTCCCCCTGGCCCCCTTAAATGGAGGCATTCCCAGGGTCCTGTCATTGATCTGCTTCTCTTCTCTTGTTATATATTCTCTCTGGGAAATGTCATCTACTCACATAGCTTCACCTTTCACCTCTACATTGATGACTCCCAAATTGACCTCTCCAATCTGTAATTCATTCCGGAGTTCCAGGCTAACTCCAATTTCCAGTTGCCTGCTGAGCATCTCCAGGGCAGGATACTCTGGGAGGCTGCCAGTGTAGCCTGCCTTTTGTCATCCTGCCTCAAGAATGCAGATGAGGGATTCTATAGCTCACAAGTATGAGGAGTTGAAAACAAAGAAGTACTGGGGATTAGCCTGAGAAGAAGTAAAAGTGGTCTCCCTTAAGAAAGTGGTTTGAAACAGGCTTTCCAGGGAAAGCATGACTGGCGAATTATAAATTTCCAGTCCTATGAACTCAATGGACACTTAGGCAATTGAAACGTTAAAAGTCGTACGTTTTCTAGGGAGAAAGGAACAGCTGTCCCAAGTGAAAATAAAGTTCAGTTTTTTGATGGTGGAAGATTGGCATGTCAGAGGGGAAATGTTAATTAAAATCATCTTTCTTGGGACAATTATTATAGTTACACGTGTTTCAGTGTTTTATTACACAAACATACATGCCAGGGGGAATGTATAATGTATTAAACCTGAAGGATAAGTGTGGAGGCAAATGTTAATGGATTTCTTAGAGCACGTGCGTGCATAGACAAATGCTGGGCCAAATATGCCTGAGATTTTGAATGTGTGCAAATGATCCTGTCAGAGGTAGGCTAGAATTTTTTCTTTTCTTCATTTTGCAAATGTTTACTGAACACCTGCTAGATGCCAGGGTCTCTGTGAGGCAATGGGGCTGTGAATAGAGAACGTATAGAGTCTCTGTCCTCATCTGTAGCATGTGGTTTTCTTTTTATGTGTGTGCATTGAGTTTAATATGGTCTAGAAATACCTGCAGCAGGTGACAAATTGTTCAATGACTGTAACCAGGCTCACAATCTTCATGAGCAAAGTAGAACTTAAAGAAAACGAGGCACTGCTCAAGTAGGAAAAGAATGTACATAAATTCAAATTAGGAATTGATTCCTTTCTTTTAAATTTAGTAAATGTTGAATTACTTGGGGATTTTACATTTCAAGTTGGCCCGTCGTGGTCTCAGGCCCAAGTGAGAATGATTATGTCTAATCCTGAAATTTAATTAGAGCAAAGGGATAGATGAATCTTGGTCACTGTGTATAACTGTGTTTAGGAGAAACAAGTCTTTGTAAACCCAGCGCCTCCTACAGACTGCAGACCTAGGGCTGGTGCACACACTACATCCCTTTTGCAGAAGGGCAGTCCCATTCTCCACCTTCTCAGTATTCCAGCAGTCACTTCCAGTTGCATTCTACTAACCTATGGAGCATTTTCTTAAAATTGGAATCGCCTAACTCAGGGAGAGTCCCTTGCCTTCATGGATGCACCCCATCATCTTTCTCTAGAAACTTAGAGCGGCTCCTTGTTTGTGAATCTTAAGCCTGAATGTTCTTGATTGCAGCTCTGAATTTGAAAATCCCCTTCACAGTCCGTCTTAGGTACCGAGGATCTTTCCTTGTGACTGACCTTTACGCCTTAGAGCTTCTGCTGTGGGTGGGTAGGGTGGGTAGGCACCCCTGCCTTCCCCTATGCCAGCACCCCATCAAGATCCTCATGACACAGGGGCTCTCTAGTGTTATACATCTTGACAGTTTTCTATATCCTTTGCCCTAAATGAGAAAAGAGACTTTGAGATTATTTCTCTTATTCTGGCTGGAAGCAAGAATAATGAATCTTCTTGAACATGTCCCATACTTGTCACAATGGTCTGGAATATCATTATTCTTAGATTTTGCATCAACTATAGTCTAACTTCTTTTACCTTTCTCGGGTTCATTTATTCAATATGTATCTGTTGAGCACTTATGTATGTTCCAGGCACTGTTCCAGTGCTGGGGACAATAAAAGAGACAAGTTACTTATTCTTGGGGTGCTTAAGGATGTGTGCATGTGTGTGTACATGTGTGTGTTGGAAACTGAAAATATAAGTGTACAAGTATATAAACAAGCTAATCTCAGAGAGTGATAAGTCCTATGGAAAAAAAAAAGTCCTGATGGGATAGAGAATGATGGATGAGTTGGGGGTAATCTGGGAGGGCCTCTTGGAGGAGGTGAAATTTACTTTTTGCCTTTTGTGGGTGGTGTACAGATATCACCAACACTTAGTCCGGGCCCTTTAGTTTCCTCTATTTCGTGCATTTCTGGATTCAGTACCATTTCTAATTTTGCTGACCTGACCCACGCTATCGGTAGGACTACCTCCCCTTAGCCAGCCCTGAGACAGCAACCAATATATCTCTTCTGAGACTTTTCTTGTTCCACACTTTTCCTGTCCTTCTCCGCATTGGAATTCTGCAGGTTCACCCTCTTCCCTGTTATAGAACATAAATGGGCCTGCTAATCCCTTAGGACTGCTTTCCTAGATTACTCAGAGCATTTCGGTGTGCTCCCTGCGAACTATCTGTTGAAAGGAACGTACAAGGTTAATAATCATGGTGGCATTTGGCTTTCCCCACTTCTGCAGAGGAAAGAGCCCTAGATTGGGAATTGGTAGACCTGGGCCCCGCTCTTGATTGCTACAAATGACGTCAGACACATCACTACCTCTCTCTGGGCGTCCATTTTTTCATCTATAAACCCAGTGTTCAAAATGAGATACTCCCTAGGATTCTTCGTAGCTCTACAGTGGTAAAATGAGTTGTTTTCAGAGACGTAGGCCAAAATTTCTTTCCAGCCTTCTGCTAACTTTTGTAAAGTGGAAACGGGGAAACATTTTTCAGTGTGCTAGAACTACTTAGATTAAGCATACGTGTTTTTCTCTTCAGCAAAAGCCAGCTTTACAGTTCTTGTGTTGCAAGGAGTTAAATCACTGCTTTTTGTTTTAACCTCTGCCAACTAGATCCTCATTTCCCCACTGCAGATACAGTTGTCGCCTTCTTAAATGCAAATATGTGAAAGTGCTTTTCAGCTTGGCCACAGAAAATCTTCAAAGGAACCAAATACTATAATTAAGGAACACATTCTAAGTTGGATTCAAAATGACATGGTATAGGTGTTGCCACTGTGAGCTAAGTGCTAAGAGAAGCATGTTAACTCTTAGAAAGCCATTCTGGATTCTTCCAGGCATCATTTCTGTTGTCTCTTTCTCCACCTAGCTGAAGCCCACTTAAGACCTAAGGGAGGAGTTAGAAAGCTTGCCTTCTCTAACTTTCCCCACCCTTCCTAAATCTGTCACCCTGAGCTTTGCAGGGGAAGGTGGAGAAATTGGAAGGATGAGTTTAGAGAAAGTTGCCAGCATCCAAAGTTCCCTTACATCTCCCTTCCTTAAAAATTCTATGCTGTCACTTACTACTCCAATAATTATTCAAATATTTGGCCATGTTTTAAACACAAGAATCAGGTCTGTGACTAGATTCTAGGAAGGCAGCTTTTAAAAAGCCAGGAAAAAAGCTGGGCATGATTCCATGGCAAGAGATTCTAAAGGAGAAGAGGAGCCAAGAAGATTTGGAAATTCTCAGAAATGCTCTCGGGATTTATAGTCACAGTGGCTGTTGATGTAGAAGAAGAAGAGTGGGGCTTATGGAAAGAAGTGAGGAAGACAGCACAGGGAGCTGCTGCATGGCTTTAACTTAAAAAGGCCAGTATGTTTTGCAAGTGAGGAAATAAAGACAGTGACTAATCTAAGCACACTTAGCCAGTTCATGGCAGGCCAAGAACCCACATCAAATGCATCCTGTCCAGTACCTTGATTTGTAATTATCTATGCTGGCTAGAGGTTTTTGCTTGCTTATTTGCTTGCTTTTGCTGTTTAATTCTTACTGCACCTTCTGTGCACATCCCTTCTTACTCATCATTCTCAATGAACTTCACCAACAAAGATGAGCAAAATCCCTTAGGAATAAGTAAAGTACCTGTTGTTTTTGATGGGTTGGGCCCAGCTAACAGATCGTACAAGGTCACATGGAAGAGAAAGTGGCTGGATTGAAAATAGAGTCTAAAACACAAGACCCAGTTGAAATGACAGAAAGAATCACAGCTATGTACTGGGAATCCAAAGTTAAGTGTATGCATCGTCTCTTTAATACTCATTTCAGCTGTAGTCCATTCACCATCAAAAGGTTCCAGTGTCTTTTATTTTAGGCTCACAGTACTTTGAATCTTTTTCCAGGCATATTTGTGGCCTCTACCTTTTCTTTCTGTTTCTCTATTCTAAATGATTTTTTGTCTGTAATACTTTCCATTAGTTTGGTCTCACTGTCATGTCCAGGATATTCTTAGTCCAACGATACATCAAAGGAGATCTTAGCTTGCACGTAAAATAGAGAATCCCATTTAATAAGTTAGAAATTACCAGATCATTTCTGTTCTCTTGCTGGAGCTGAAATGTTTTCCTCCTTGGCAAACGGTCTTTCTCCAAAATCCTAAAATTGTACCTGGGGAAAAAAAAATGACCCTCAGCTTGGCACCATGGGACTTTGCCGTCCCTTTGTTTTCATTGGCTTGCTGTCCCATTTGTTCCATTGATTTTCCAGACAGCCACGCATTGCCTCATCAGCCAGGCGCTGGAGTTACAAGGGGCTTCGTCACGGACTTGTGTGGTTTGAAAACTTTTAAGCTTTCAGGATTGTGGCCATGGCTGTGCTAGAAACCATCTGTAAATGGCATTTGGCAGTGCATTGGTCTGTCTTCTCATGGCTTCTCCAATTTCTGATTTGATTTCTGCTCGCCACAGGGCACAGTTTACCTTCTCTTCTCTAGGAGCTCTTGTTCATTTGTCAGGAGACCTAAAAGAAGGCTGCTCATATACAGCATGGAATGTCAGAGTCATCCTAAACTGGCATAAATGGGCCTTTAAATGGCCTTTACTGATTGTTTCTGTATTAAAATGTAAATGCACATGAGACTTTATGAGGCGCCTGTGTATAGTCTTTCTCCTATTTTTTCATATGCATTGATTCGACAGTGTCATAAATGATGCATAGGGCAAAATAAAGAGTTCCTCAAGCCCATTATAGCCCGTTTGCATGAAAAGAAATAAAAGTTACGGTGAAGAAGTGAACATTATGCAATGCTTTAGGCGGGGGCCATTTTCCGAGCCTCCATTTTTCCATCTATAAACCCAGTGTTGTCTTTTCGACAACAGCCTCCCTTCTGAACCTTTGCAGGGGGAGAGCGGTCACTGTGACATTCTTTTGCTCAAATAACCTTTCCTGACTAATTAAGGAGAATTATCTTCTGGCTAACATAGGAGGCTCAGAGGTATTCTGCAATTCATAAGTAAGTGGGGAAATAAACGGAGAGCTACAAAAGCTAATTAGTTATCATTATAAATGCTGGCATCTTATAGGAGAACATTGAATAGGATCGTGGGCAAGAAGATAGGAGCTTTGTGAAGAAGATTCCCTGATAGCCACACAATGTCATATCGTTGAAGAGCCATGTGATTTAATACTCAGGGATCATGAACTCTTAAGTAAACCCATCCGCCAAGGGAGTTCCCTAAGCCTCATGATTTATTTCTTTCTGTGTTAGCACCTTCAGTGTCTCTTTCACAATGCTAGTAAAATATGTATAAATAAAATAAAACTCTCAGGGTTGATGTTAAATGCAGCTCGCATGATCTGTAGTTTATGCGGGAGTACTCGAGGCTGGCCTTTCCAATGTGAGTGCCGAGTGATAGCAGGAAACTAGGGGACGATGCTTTCTCTTGGCTTTCTGTCCTACAGCAATCTCTGAGTTGTCCTTGTCATGGAAGAGGTGTTGTACATCTTGGCAATGGGTACTCTTGCTCAGTTCTTTGATATACTTCTGGAGTACCTTCGATGACCCAGCACTCTTAGTGCTAGAGTTATGGCAGTTGAATAAGCCCTCAGGGAGCTTAAAACCTTTCGGTGGATATAGACAATACAAAGAAAACAAGTCAATAAGACAGATACAAATTAATAGGTATTACGGAAGTAATAAGCAGGGTGCATGATAGAAAATGTGTAGCCTTTGGAACGACCTGAGAGGGGGCAAAACTTTGTCCACTGTTGGTGGATTTGATTTTTGGAAACAGCCAAAAATGATATGGAGCCAAGTCTCATGAATATAGTGAAAGATCAAATTGATGGGTAATGAATTTGGCCCTGAATGAAGGTTGTATGTAATTAACTGTACTATTTTTGAATGTCAGTAAAATATATAGTGTGCTAAGTAGTGATAAGCATTTCTGTATTTTTAAATGCCGTGAAGGAGATTAAAAAATAGATTCTGTCTTTTGACAATCATTCGGGCTCTGTAGCTATCAACAGCACTGTCACAATTTCCCCACCTCTCTTAAATTCTTGTCAGCCCTTGTCATTATTGACCAATGTAGTTTATCTACTACGTTGGTAAAAGTAATCATAGAATTGGGAGTGGACTATAAAAGAAGCATTTGGGAATATTCGAAACTATGTAGTGCAGATTTAATACATGAACTTTGATTATGACGGCTTAAAATTTAGTCCTTTCATTTCATTAGCCCAAATAAAGCAAAATCTAATGCAATTTTGTATCAAGTAACTCTATATAATGCTAATAACTTATTTTATGAGAGACAATCAGTATAAGTCCAAAATCAGAAAAAAAAAAGTTCTATGCAATGATGATAAGATGGAGATGATGGACAAGAGAAACTGTGATAGGAGAATAGAAAACCCTTTGTGCTCCTTCCTTCGCCCCACTTAAAGGGCTCCTACCACTTACTGTTTTAATTCTCCTTGCTGTGGAAAAGTTGAATGCGTTCCCGCTAAAGAAGAACTGGTGAAGATGGTTTTGTAAAATGAGAGAGAGCCAAAGATTGCCATTTAATTACACCTTTAGTGTGATTTTAGCTCTCAACTTTGAGAAGCATTGATCTGCCCAGTGGGTGGTTCCTTGAGCCACTACTGTGTTCCAGAAACTGTGCCAGGCGCCGGGGCTTCGGAGGGGAATAGAATAGATACTGCCTTTGTGAAACTCACAGGGAGTGCAGAAATAGACGTTGTGATTGAATATGGTGCAAGCCAATATAAAGGTACGTACTTGGTGTACCCCAAAGAGTCTGCACTAGGTGGAGGTTGTAGCGTCAAAAGCTGCTAATTCAAGCGATGGAGCACTTATGCTGCTGGGCTTGATTCAAATGCAAACCTATTCGAGGTAGAATGGTGAGCTCTGGCTTCAAAATAAGTAGTGTTTTTAGGGAATATACTATTTCTCCTTGAATGTAGAACCAGACTGGGTCAGAATAGCTCCCATGTGACTTGCTGTGAGGAGCTGGCCTTGATTTCTTTTCTTTTTGCAACATCAGTTCCATTTCTAGCAGCAACTGCAGCTGAATTAAAAGTGCAGATTCATTACCTGTTCGCGTAAGACTCCAAATAGGCACTGAATCCTCCAAATAGAGGATTATGATAGCCCTGTCTTCTGGGAGCTTATAATCTAAAACAGGCAACGCACTGGAAAGAATATCCATCACATCCGATATGTTCATTTCCCTTCTCATATAAATTCAAAGAAAACAGAAAGTGGCAAGTAACGTTCTACAGGATTTATAAGAGCCCTCAGAGAGTCTCTCTCTTTCTTTGTGACTTTTCAAATTGAAAGCGATTTTGTATGCAATGTGCAATAAATTACAGTGTTGATTTTAGAAGTGGGAGTGAGAAAGCAAGAAATATTCTTTTTGTTGTTGTTGTTTTGTTTGTGTTTTACTATGAACAAGTTACATTGGAAAGTATGGAGTGAATTAAAAGTGGATTCTTGATTTTCCATGGGGAAATATGTGCAGTGTTTCTGATAATCTAAGGTCAAAGTCAACTCTGGGGTAGAAGAGGTATCATAAAAATTAATTTAAGAAAGTTGGCCTTGAGATATTTCTTAGGTTTTTTCAAACCACAAAAGGAACATCTGTGGCATAATTAAACATAATGTGACTGTTTTAGGAAACAGAGATATTACCAAAAGATGGCCAAAGCTTGGAGCTGAGGCAACGCAGTAAAATGTTATAGGGATGCCATCATTTGTGAGACAGTGATGAATAAGTAGGACATGTGCCAAACCAAAATGAATATCCCAAAGTATGTGTGCATGAGCATATGTATATGTGTGAGAGAGACAGACAGGGAACAGAAAGAGGAACAGAAGTGCAGGGATAAGGAGAGACAGAGAGGCAGACAAAATAGCAAGATGCTAAGCCAGAGATGGACAGACACTGAGAACTGAAAATCAGCCAGCCTAGAACCACATTCCAACTCTGTCATTAAGTTCAGGGTGAGACCTTGGTTAAATCACTTATCTCTGGGCTTCTGTTTCTCCATCTGTAAAATGAGGGGGGTGTGCTTCGAAGATGACACTAAAGAACTTACCAACTCTCCTTTTCTACTACTAGGTGCCAGGTAAATTAAAAGACAGTCAGGTAGATAGGTACGAAATCGATAGGCAAGCAGGCATGCAAACACACAGACCAGCAGCATGCATGCATACGCTAGCTTAACAAAAATAGGACAAGATCATAAACGTGGTGGGCCAGTGGACCGTGTATCACACAGTACACCAGCAAGATCTGCAAAATTGTCTCATCCCTGTTGATATTGTCACGGTGAACCAAGGAATTGGCAGCTTGCCTCTGCCTGGCATTCACTTGCCCAGTGCTCTGGGGGCCACCCTTGGGTCATTTTCTCACTGGCTTGACTGATTGTATTTCCTCCACATGCTCAGATCTGTAAATGACCTCTGATACCCACATGGAAGGAAATCTCAGCTTATGACCATTACCCTAACTTCGTCAATAGAACCTCCTTCCAGAAGGAGGATTTAAGAGAATGCCTACTCTTAACACTTGAGGATGAGGAAACTCTTCTAACCTATTATGTGGGCCTTGGGCCGCTTCCCTGTCTGGATCCCTATATAGGTGGGTAAACTCTATGGATAATTTCCCCCCAGGTCTCCAAATTTTGCCACTTTTAAATATTGTGTGTCTGGTTTGCAGGGTCAGGGACGTGATGGGAATTAGTACTTGTCAAGCCCCCAGTTGGCGAGTAACTTTAGTAGAGAGCTGTCAGTTTACCTAGTGAACAAACCGACTACAACAAAAAGATGAGGCTTCATGGAAAAGTTTTAGAGCCAGGCTCATTTCACTCTCATTTAGTTTCTGCAAGGAAAGAAATCCCAAACACTAACTTTTTAGCTTTGGCAGCTTGCAGTTTACCATCCCCCACCCCAGATATCCTGAGAGTTTAGCCTGAGGGCATGTGGGCTGATAATAGGTTCCCCCCCACAGGTGAATCTGATTCGGAGTTGGGTCCTCCAGAAACTTCGGTGGCATCTAGGACCCCATTTTGAATGAATCCAGATCTTCACATTCTGGTGCTGGTACATGTCAGGAGAGTATATGAAGAGGAACACCATTGAAAGTAGCTTTCCCCAGTAAGAGAAAGCTCATTAGGATAACAGAATCCAAATCACACCCATCACTACAGTATGTTAAGAGACTTTTGCCATCACTAGATCCCCCGACTTTTCCAGGCCAGTTGAGCCCTGAGAACAAAGGTCAGGGTGAACATATTGGTGAGGAGGTCAGGCTGGCTGTAAGCCAAGCTTGCTCTAACACCGAGTAGCAGGTAGTGTTGGTGGAGTCATGTGGACCCAGATCTGAGAGGGCACTGAAAGGCGGGCAGAGAGGCTTGGCTTCTACCTGTTTCTCCAGGCTGACCTCTCATCTGGCCTGCAGACTGCATAACCAACATCCCATTCCACATTGCCATTGTGAAGTTTAATTGGCATCTTAAGCTTCATTTGCTTCCAAACAAACTCCTGACTTCTCTAAAACCAGTTCCTCTTGGTCTTTCACATCTCAGTAAATGGAAAGTCTATCCTTCCGGTCACTCAGGCCAAAACCCTCAGAGTATCTTGCACACTTCTTTTTCTCTCCTTAGCCATAACCAATCCATTAGCAAATTCTGTCTACTCTGCCTTCATAATAATCCAGAATTTGACCAGCTCTCACCACCATCTCATCTGCCACCCTCGTCCAAACCATCATTTCTTCCACGGGCTACTGTAAACCTCCTGGCTGGCTCTCCCGCTTTCCACCATTGACCTCCAACCTTCTGTTTGCCACTCAGTAGCCACAGTGATGGGCCCTTTAAAAATGTTAATTTAGATCTTGTTGCTTCTCTCTTCAAAACTGCAGTAGTTCTCCATCTCACTAAAGCCAGAGGCTTCCCTATGGCCCGCAGGACCTTGCAGTCTAGCCCTTGTTCCTTCTCTGGCCTCATATCTTATGACTCTATCCCATGCCCATTTTTCTCTAATCATACCAATCTCCTTGCTGTTCCTCAAATAAATCAGGCTCATCGCTTTCTTGGGCCTTTGGCCTTGTTCCTCTCTCTGCCTGGAAGGTTTTCCTCCAGATAACTACATGGATCAGTCCTTAAATTCAATCAGTCTTTCCTTAAATGTCACAGGAATAAGATTGCCAAGAAGTCTGATATTTGAAGTCTGTCACTGGACTTGGCTGGTGGGATGTCACTGACTTTTCAGGGAAAAGTTGTAGTCCAAGGATGAAAGAGGAGCCAGGGTGCTCTTCCAGAAATCTGTTTCCCTTGCTAGACCAGGCACTGCTTGAGCTCTGTACTGTTGTCTCATACATCCTTGTGTCTCCAGCATCCTACACAGTGTCTGGTACTGGGTAGATACTCAGGGAATGCTTATGGAATGAAGGCGTGAGTCTTATTTTTAAACAATTGGTTATGTTAAAACACATTAAGATTGCTGGAGGTTCTGATTTCTTCCTCAGTTCTTGAACACAGTACACATAGTTGGAAAATAAGATCCTAGCATTCAATGGAGGCCATTTCCTGAGTACCTACATATAATGTGGTGATTAAAAGATTTGTGGTGTATATAGTGTTGGAGGAAGGAAGAAGCTGGCACTGTTCTAGGTCTCTTAGGAAAATAAGAACGATCAGTCTCTACTTGTGTATTCACTAGTTCCTTTTTCTTTTAAAGTTCCCCTTTTAGACACTGGAAGTGTTAAGCCAAAAGCTAAACTTGGAGTCTAGCAAAATCTTAATGACTTCAGAAACATTCAGAAAATTAACACTCTGCTGGTGGTAGAAAACATACATTTAACCTAGATTCCCTAATAATTTTGGTTGGGTTCAACCTTCATCTCCTTTTTCTTCCCTCCTTTATTTAACGGTGGTTTTGGAATTCAAAATGCAAGTGTAGGATTCGCTTTTCTTCTCATATATCACTCCCCCTCTTAGGCCCTGCCCTCTGAGGCCTTTCCCTAGACACCAGTTAGAAAAGTTTGGCTTTCCTTGAAACTCTTTATTCCTGGAGCCTGTTGAAATCAGCAGTAAATCTCTGCTTTCCCTTGCTGTCTGGGAATACCGTGAGGGTCACTGGTGCAGCATGGGTTTACTGGACCCTGTTGGCCAACAGCTGGGAAGTCTTGGCAAGACTCTGCTGCCATTTCTAGCATTGCTTTTAAATCAGCTCTGCCTGCAAACATCAGTCACAAGCTTCAAACCCTCAATTTTCTCAAAATTGTTGTGGCTTGTAGCCTGTTGCTTGGATCAGGCCTAGAAACTGTCCTGCCCTGACATCTCCCATACTTTTCATATGAGTCTTTTACACATATGAGAGGAACCATGGTATTACAAGTGAGGCCAAGAATGAGTAGCCACTCTATGACCCTTTGAGATCATTTCATATTCGTACAAGAGAGAATCTTTCTGTGACTTCCTCTGCTGTAAATCAAATGCATACCAAACAGTTATATGCCATCCACACTTACCCATCCATTTATTCAACAAACATTTGCAGAGTTCCACTCAGCCTGGGTATAAAAGAAGTGGGGAAATTTAGAGATGAAACATGGTCGTTTACCTGCAAAAAAGCTCGTAAACTGCAGAAGGTGGAAATGGACATAAATGTGTAGGCAGATCATGATTCACTGTGATATAATCAGGTCTGAACGAGGAAGAGCCAAGAGGAAGGCATTGCTACTACTTAGGGCTACGGTAAAGGCTGCACAAGTGAAAAGGCTACTGTAAGAGCTTGCCATAAGGAAGGGTGATGTAGTTAGAGACAAGAGATTGGTGAGGGCATGGAGGCAAGGACAAACATGGAGTATTTGGGAAGGGCAAGTGGTCTGGCGTATAGAGGCTGTGCAAAGCGAATCGTGAAGGGTCTTGGAAACCTTGCTGATGTGTAGACCGAGTTTTGGTAGGTAGTCAAGGTCCATCTAAAGTTATTAAGCAAGGCTGGGGTTCCAAAGATAATACTCACAGAACTAGAGCATGTAGAAGAGAGAGGATTAATGTGGTGGTTTTTAGCATATCCTCATAGTCCCTGCGCTGAGCACATTGATTTAAAACAACAACAACAGCAACAAAAAAACTCCTAATGAGAAAGTCCAAAGAGCTATGTTGCTTGGGCAGAAAAGCTGCAATTCTGATCCTCATTACACTGAGCGTGGGATTGAGAACTCCTTGTTCCTGGACAAACGCCCCCAGTAGGAGACTGTAATCATGCCTAAATTGACTTCATTATTGAAACTAATGTTTGATCTGTGAATAGGAGCTGGATTAAGAAATCAAGTGATCAACCATTGAAATTGTAACCATAAATTGTTTCGTAAACAACTGTCTTCACTTGCCTCTTCACCGACTCCAAGTAACAAACTTGAAAACAGATGCTTTTCCTGTTTTGTTTTTTTTCTTCCTACCCCCACCCCTCCCGGGTTTTAGGCAGTGCTTTTGAGCCTCACACAAGTTAGAGAGCAATGCCTGCCAGCCGCAATACCCCCTTTTCCTTCACATGTGGATCACTCGCATTATGCCTCCTCAAACTGAGACAAGACACCCAGGGAACCAGGAACAGTTAAAAATATGCATTTTATTAAGATTCGCCTGGTTGAAAGTAAAAAGGTTTACTTTTAACAGAACGAGGAGAAACTGCCTGGAATTCAAGATGAAGTGTAGTTAAAGAGAAAACCCTCAGAGAGAATTGTCTTCTGAGTGATTTGTTGGAAGTATCTTTTGTCCAGAAGAGTTTTAATCCAGGCCAAAGGCATTCACATTTGACGGTCCATGGAGATAGGTATTTCCGTGAAACAACCTTAGGGTTTATTGACTTCTTTCTTGTCTGGGACTGCTCTGTGCTTAACCTTCCAGACGTGTAATAAATAGCTCTAAATTATAAGACAGATCTAAATTTCATTTTGGATTACTGTAGCAACAACTGAGGCAGTAACTTTGCACAAAGCAACTGTCTGTGTAAGAACAGTGCAAATACTGCAGACTCTGCTCCCATGGTCCCCAGGTCCAACCAGACAAGAGCAGCTTGAAGTGTTTTCTCGTTTGACCATTTCTCTGACGTTTAGAGATGGCACATATAGTTGCTCAGCAAGTTTCAATTTCCTCCCTCGTTATCATTTACAGCTCAAACGCTCAGAAATCTGAACAGGGACAGGTCCTTAGGGACCTGTCCAAATCCTTCCATTTCACAAAATGTGGATGAAGGTTCAGAAGTTAGGGGACTCACACTCTATCCTGAGCTAGCCCTCAGCAGAAGCGGACCTGTCATCAGGCCTATAACCCAGGTGTGTTGCTTTATTCAATGAGATGAGCCTTTCATCTGGCCCTCGGGGATAATTCCATAAGTCCAGAAATAATACTGGCTCATTCACAAAAATTCACCTTGACAAGTATGCATCTTTAGCCCTTGGCCTAGTAACACCAATAACTATAGCTAACACTTGCGTAGCACTTTACAGTTTGCAAAGTGTTTTGTTTTGTTTTTAACCATAACGTCTTGAGTGTAACTCCTAGTGTGATCCAATGGCTTTATTTATTTTATGTTCCTATCATTTCAAAAAAATGTTAGTGAATTAAAATCTTAAAATATATAGTGTGTGATATAAAACTACCTCAGGATTGGAATGGACTAGGCCAGGAATAAATGCTAATAATAGACTTCCAGGTTCTTTTGATGAATTCCAAAGAAACTGTGTTTACTGAAAACAAAATGGAAGAAGGAAGTTAAAGGGAAGAGACTCTGGAGAAAACTCTGTATGAGTTTGGAACTAACCGAAGTAATGTCTCCTTTTTTCTGGCTCTGGGGTAGGCAGCTAGTTAAACAGAAAGCACCTGAATCTCCCAGAGCTTCAACTGCTTTATTCATGGAAGTTAGTACCTTGGGAAACTGAGGATTCTTTCCGCTTCTTAGGGAAGTTGCTGATTTAGTGCTCTAAATCAGGGGCCAAATCTGGTCTGCGGCACATTTTTAAATATGATCTGTGAGCTAAGAATGGTGTTTACATTTTTAAATGTAAAGACCATTTTCAAAAACATTTTGCAAAAATTTAAGAATTTTTTTTGGCACTTGAAGATTATATGCAATTCAGATGTCGGTGTCTGTAAATAAAGTTTTCCTGGAACACAGCCATGCTCATTTGTTTACAGTGTTGCAGCCTGCGAATCTGAAAATATTTGCTATTTGACCATTTGCCTAAAAAGTTTATCAACTCCTGCTGTAATGGAAGGAGCTTCATAATGTAAAAGCATTAAACAACTTTCTCTGAGGCCAGCTCTTAATCATAGAGGAGTTTAGACATTGAGCCACTTTGGTTCAATATTACTTAATTCAATAACTTGTATTCTTAAACCACCATACTTTTAGAATCATATTAAAAGAGTGGAATCTTAGGCTTAGATAACTATATAAATTGTATTCTATAGAGGTGTATGAGATGTTTAAATTTTCTAAAAGGTACTATTAAATTTCCAGATAATTCCAAATGAGATGAGGGGGACATTTTACCACTTGCCCTTTGCAAGGACCTGCTTCACGTAACCAATAGCAAAAGCAGTTTGGGGGCTGCAAACTGAGGACATGTTTTGTAGCAGTTAACTGTAGTTTAAGCCTGAATGGTTAAGTCAGTAATTGGATTTAAAGAAAGAAAAACAAAAGAGTTGTAGATTCTAATACCTCTCCAGCAGCAGCTTTGTTATTGGGCAAATTGTGGAGACAGGCAGCTCTCTGTTAGTAGCACTTCTGGTTAATTAGTAAGCTGTTCATTGTGGCATCGCCCACCAAAATGTCATACCAGGCCAGGCTTTCCAAGGACATTTTTGAATAATAGAATTCAAGCAAGAATTTAAATGCTCTCACCTAAAGCTTCTCTCTGGATCTATCCACTTAAGGGTAAAGGAAGGTTAATCCTGGCTTGGGACATACAGCCAGGAGATAAATGAAGGGGTGGAGGATAAGTCGTGGGAGGTTGGAAAGAGCACATTTTGCACATTAAGACATTCAAACCTATGAATCATTTCTTGTGCAATTTAAAGGCATATTTTACATTGATTAGCTGTCACTTCAACCAATACAGTTCTCTGCTTTCTACCTCTTTCCTGAATACCTGTATTAGCTGCAGCTTAGATTTAAGAGAAAAAGATGATTCTGTGCCTAGTTGAGATTTGTTCTGCTAGCTAAGAGGGCCAAGAGCCTTTCAGCTTCACTTTTCCATCATTGCCATTTTTGAACTAGATTAGTTTAATGAGTACTGTACTTTGTAATTGTCCTATTAGCATCTCATATTTCGAATCAATAGCTGCATAAAATTATGACCTTATGTTTCCAATTATGTTTTAGTTTGAAGGTAGAGGTCATTTTTTCATGGGTTTCCATAGCTGTCTAGGCTTTTGTCTTTTGCGGTATCTAGGAGAAACTTTTCCCCAAACCCCCACCTCTACCCGCTGGCTTTTCTGTTCTGCTAAAACTTCAGGAGCCAACTTAAAATGTATATTTCAGGAGGCTTCTCTGAAATCAAAACAACGCTAACTTCTGATGAGTCTAGTTACTAGACTAAAGATTTGGATGAGGATCATCAGAAATGCCATCTGGTGAGTTCTGTCTGGGTAGGTTATAGACAGTTGCCACCTTAGTCATGGTTTCTTGTGTGACCAGTGGTTTAAATTCCAAATGTTTCACCTGAATACTTTAGAAACTGTCATTTAGTTGATAACCTTGAATGATTTCTAGTCGGTCCTTCCTTATCCCAGAGGAGTGGCACTTACAATGAAATTCATTCAGAGAAGTATCGATCTGCCAGCCATCACATTCCGTTGACTTCTGCTTCCCCAAAAGCAGAAAGAGTGTCCTTCATGGGGTGGGAATGTTCATATTGCCTCTTGGTACAACTGTTTATTCAGTGAGGGCCTTCATTAAGCCAAGCTAGAGTGTAACGTAATGAGACTGCTGCTTTAATAAAAATAGCGGAATGTACATATCCAAATGAGTCCTGGCTCCCTGGCTCTCTGGCTCTCCTTCTCCATCACCTTGCCTCTTTCTGGAAGAAAGTAATAAGTCAAGGATACATCACAGCCCTTCCCCTTTCCCCTCCTCTCCTTCTGAGCTCCCCGAGAGACCCATCCTCAGCTGCTACTCCAGGTAGCCCAGAGAGGGAGATAAACAGATAGAAGGCATCCAGGCAGTAGAGCGAAGGAGCCCAAATGTGGCAAAGAAGGGATACCCCTGAAAAAAACTACACGGAAAAGGAAAAAGACTTGCATTGGTATGTAAGGGATATGAAAGCCAGACCAGTGTGAATTGATTATGTTTTCATTTCTCCTAAATGCAGTATAACTGAGTTTCACAGGACAAGGATGCGGGCTCATTTGAGTGTCCAACTTGATATACAATTTAGCTACTTCTTTGAGAGTAGAGAGCACATAATAAACATCTCGGTATCACTAGAGCTTTGCCCAAAGCACATGGCAAGTCGGTTGTTGTTGAGGTAACAGTAGATTAGAGCTGTGAACTTGTATGAGAAGACTCAAACTGATAAAATGAGTAAAAAACCAGAGCCATCAGCATGTATTAATGATAAAAAATAGTTAATATTATTATCATCTGCCATTTCCCATTTATCAGTATCAGTACTCTTTGAAGTCATTTGGCAGGATTGTGTTGTTTTTAACCCCCATTTTTCATTGTGTGAACTAGGGCACACTGATCAATTGAGGGACTGGCTTAGAACAAGAACCCCAGTTTTCCAACTCTCCGTGTGGCCCTTCTCCCAACAATTTGAATAAAAATTAGGAGATCGATTATGGGTGCAGTTTTCAAAAGTCTAATTAATACCTCTCACTCCCTAATGAGATACTTCTTTTGACTCTATAGACAAGCAGAGCTGAGCAAGTGACATCAGAATGCCAGAGTGAATTATTGGGCTTGTGTCAACATGGGCAGGAATGAAAAATCACCCCAGTGAACTTAATCCAAGAGCAATCAAAGGGCCAAAGTTTTAATTAGTGAAGGTGGTGATTTACATTCACATTTGGCATGCTGAGATTCTGCATTAGTCTTCAAACTCCCGCACTTCCCTGGTTGTTGTCTGACACTGGTTAGGATAGTTAATGTGCTTTTAAATATCGTTATGTTTAATGAACCTTTGAAGGCACTGACGTATGAATCCATTTCCTCACCTGCCAGCAGAGTTATTTCCATTAGATAAGTTAGTGAAGGATCGTATGTTGGGGGGAGCTAAAAAAGATGGGGGGCATTTCAGTTTGGTAACTGATTCGTTCGCCTTTACCTACTAAGAAAATGAATAAAAAGTTACCTAGAACTACTGATACCAGGATTCTTTTCTAACCAGAGGAAAAACGACTCCAAAGCACTGTAGAAGATAAAATAATACAAACAGATTTATTTTTATCAACATAGCTGAACTGATATGTGGAAAATGGTGCTGATTTCTTCAACAGATTCAACCTTTCCATATTGTCACTTTGGTTCCTATGTTTGGCAGCTGTAACGTGTTTTCTTGATTCTGCTCAGTGGGGAGACATCTTTGTCTTTTGAGGGTGGATTGGACTTTCGAACTCAGTCAAATGTCATCAGAAGGTAATTAAGATGTATAATTGGATGAGCAAGCTGGGCCCTGTGATTGAGGCCAAAAATGAGGTATGACTGCACAGACATGAATGATATTTCTCATGTGTGTCATAGCTTTGTGAAGACAGTTCCAAGAGAAGAACTCTGGATATGTTGGAATTGCTAGCCGCATCCCTGAAATCTGAATATAGCCCACCCTGGCCAGGTGAAAAGTTTAAGGGGGCCAGCATGCATTGGGTATAATATAGGCCCTGGTAGGTTTGCTAAAGATCTATTTTATGCCTTTGTCACACCACCTTCGTGGACTCCTCATTTACTCAGTAAACCTGAGCATGGTCCTCCTTCCAACAGTCTGGATGGAGCTAGCCTCTTTCATGAGTATAAATTTACAGAAGTCTAATGAATACCTCTTATTTGATAATGAGGTACTCCTTTTGACTCCATAGGCCAGCAGGGCCAAGTACATGTTGTCAGAATTCTCTACGTGAATTATTGAGCTTGTGACAACCTGGGTCAGAATGAAAAATCACCTCAGTATATTTAACCCAGGAGCAATCAGAGGGCCAGTGTATTAATTAATGTAGGTTGTGATTTGTTAGTTTTAGAAAGAGGGAGCTTCTTTATTTGTGGTGGTGCCTTTTTTTGTGTGTATCCTCTTTGATTATGGGTGACTGTGTCCTTGGGGAAAGATATTTCTTTCCTTACTCTGTTCCTTGGTAACCTAGAGGAAAGAAAAATAATGGGCTCTGAGTTTGCAAAGTGCAGTGAATCACTGAATTTCGTGGTGGGCTAGTGCCCTGCCCTGAGGAATGCCTTCATGGGGAGTTGGTAGGAGGCACAGAGGGAGAATTGCAGATAGTGGAGCAGATGGTGATGAAACACAATGAGTGTTAAAGACTTTGATGGGAAAGCAATGCCCCATCCTCATGAGTCCTGAACAAAGATTTAGAAAGAGGTTCAAGGGAAATTAGGAGAAGAACACCTGTACAGCTTCTGGCTGAGTCTCCCTAGCTCCCCAAAAGGTGTGGACAGCAGATAACAACCGCTGAGATGGAGGCAGGATCCAGTCAGATGAGCTGTGTTAAGAAAGGGGCTGCTGGACAGGCCATAGTGGCTTAGCAGGCAGAGTTCTAGCCTGCCATGCCGGAGACCTGGGTTCAAATCCTGGTGCCTGCCCATGCAGAAAAAAAAAAAAGGAAAAGAAAGAAAGAAAGAAAGAAAAGGGCTGCCAAGGAAAGTCCCAAGCCCACTGGCACAAAAAGACTCCACAGGAGCAATCTTTCTTGCCATGCAGTGAGCGAGTGGTTTGAAGAATGACTGGTCAAAGGCCTGTATATACATATGTACATCACAGTTTTCACCCCTCTTTCCCAGTATCAGGTTGGATCACCAGAATGTCTGCACCTGCAACACACTAACTCAGCTGCCTACACAATGCTGCCACTTGCCTTACCTTCTAATATGGTGTTTTAGTTTGCAAGCTGCCGAAATGTGGTAATCTAGAAATGGAACAGCTTTTGAGAAGGGGAATTTATTAAGTTGCAAGTTTTCAGTTTTAAGTCCATGAAAATTTCCAAATTAAGGCACCAACAAGAGGTTACTTTCACTCAAAAAAGTCTCATGAAATTTGGAAAAAGTCTCTCAGCTGGAGGGCACATGGTGACATCTGCTAGCTTGCTCTCTTGGCTTCTTGTTTCATGAAGCTCCCCTGGGGGTGTTTTCCTTTTTCATCTCCCAAAGGTCTCTGGCTGTGTGGGCCCTGTAGCTTTTTCTAAAATGGTTCCCTCTTAAAGTGCTCCAGTAAGCAACTCTATCTTGACTGGGTGGAGACACATCTCCATGGAGACCATCTAATCAAAGGTTACCACCCACAATTGAGTGGGTCACATCTCCGTGGAAACAATCAAAATGATCCCACCTACCAATACTGAATGAGGATTAAAGGACATGGCTTTTCTGGGGTACACAACTGATTCAAACCGGCACACATGGTATTCTCAGCTTCTATAAAAAATTAAAAACGCTGTTTTTTTTTTGCATGGGCAGATACCGGGAATTGAACCCAGGTCTCCAGCATGGCAGACAAGACCTCTGCCTGTTGAGCCACCTTGGCCCGCCCAAAAATTAAACACATTTGATAGTGAATTTTACTGGATGGAAATTATATCCCAATCAACTTGACTTTAAAAATTTTCCATAAGACAATGTCCTACAAAGAATGCTTCTGTGTCTCCTGTAAAATTAGTGCCTCTTAGACTTTAGCACCAGGATAAATTTACCTCTCCTGACAAAATAAACCCATCTTTTTAAAAAAAACATTTTTAACTGTGAAAAATAACATACAAAAAAGCAATAAATTTCCGAGTACATTTTAACAAGTAGTTATGAAACAGATTTTTAAGTTTGGTATGGGTTACAGTTCCACAATTTTTCATTTTTTCTTCTAGCTGTTCCAAGACACTGGAGACCAAAAGAAATATCAGTATAATGATTCACCAGTCATACTCATTTGTTAAATCCTATCTTCTCTATTATACTCTTCCTTCTCTTTTTTTTGTGAGAAATATCATGTATATACAAAAAAAACCAATAAATTTCAAAGTACATTGCAACATTTAGTTGTAGAACAAATTTCAGAGTTCGTAAAACCTATCTTTTTATCAAAAATTTAGATTGCTATTTACCCAGCATGTTTCCCTTCTGGCCTTGGTTACTAGGAAACTCAGAGCTAACTCTAGCCCTCAATTCCAGCAATGCTGCTATGCAAGATTTGGGGTATGAGTACCTCTCCCCTTTTCCAAATCTTCCTATTGATCTTGTTTTTCTTCAGAGTCATATTATAGGAATAATTTAGGATACTGTATTAGCTAGGGTTCCATAGAGAAACAGAATCAGCAGGAGATATCTGTAAATATAAAATTTATAAAAGTGTCTCATGTAACTATGGGGATGTAGAGTCCAAGGTCTGTAGGGCAGGCAACTGCAATGAAAGCCCTCAATGAACTCTCAGGGGAGGCTGGCTGGCTGAAGCAGGAAGAGTGATTGTCTCTTCTGAATCCTCCTTAAAAGCCTCTGGTGATTAGATTAAGCATCACTCGTTGCAGAAGACACTCCCCTCAGCTAATCACAAATGCAATCAGCTGTGGATGCCGCCAAAGTGATCATGATTGAAGTCCATAAAATGTCTTCATAGCAACAGACAGGCCAGTGCTTGCCTGACAAGACAGCTGGATACCACCACCTGGCCAAGTTGACACATGAATCTGACCATGACAGATACATTACCCACAATTTGGGGAAATAAGTGGGCTTTAAGTATGAAAAAGATTGCTCTGGTATAATTTGGGATGGTCCAACAACAAACTGTGTTTAGCTCTGACCAGGTGCTCCTTGGAATAAACTAGGTTACTATTAGTCATAGCCCTGATTTTCACTCTAGATTTGAAGTTTTTCTTCTGTATATCTTTAATTGTAATTTCTATACTCCCTCCAATGTGAGGAAAAGAGTGCTGGTAGGGAACATGGAGCAACATGCACCTCCTTGGATTTCCCTTGTCTTTGGAGTCATTTGTATAAAACTGTCAAGAAGGAAATTTCCAGTTAAACCAGAGCCTTCCAGCATAGGGACTGCTGAGCATATGACAATTACTGATCCTAGGATCATTTTAGTTGATGCCTTACTTTAGTTTGTGGCCATCACATGACATAATTAAAAATGAACCCTGTTCTATAGGGACCTTTTTTGAAGTGGACAGTCTGTTGCAGAAAAGATATTTTTTAGGAAGTCTCTGTACTGTGCCCAGAAACCACAACTGGATGGGTCAGGGTCCATGCCTGCAAGCTGTTGGCTCCTTGCAGCTCATGGTCATGGACTCCATTTCTCTAGAACCCCAGACAGTTAGACAATGTGCCTTGACAGGTTCTGGCTGAGTTTTGACGTCCTGGCAAACAGGTGGTAAAGGACATATATGTCCCCTTAATTAAAGCAAAACTTCCACCAGGCCTGCAAGGGATGAGTAGAGCAAGAGTTTCTAAGGGGAATTAAAAACAACAGCAAAAGCAGATATCTTTTGGCGAGTAAGAGGGTCACACTTTACCTTTGAGGTTTCGTTCCCCCCCCTTAAGTTTCTGGAACTTTGATGATGAACTGCTCTCCCACAAGCCCTAGATAAGCTGAGGAATGTCCAAAGTAACTTTAATAAAGTACACTAATAAAAGAGGGAAAAAATAGCTAACATAGAGAAGTAGATGAGGTTGCCAAATCTATTTATAAGAATCCTAGGAGAGGCAATGAACAAATTTTTAAGGCACATTTTCTTTGCCCGTAAGCAACAAAAGATTGTTTCTATCCCCCTTTAGACTGCTATCTAGGTGTCTTCTCCTAATTCTGGGTTTCCCCTGAGATAAATACTATTTTGTCCCTTTAAGTGTTAACCCTGCCTTCCCTGGTTGGGATCTCTTGGTGCTACTTCCAGAGCTCTCTCATCGCAGATTCAATATGAAGAACTGCTCTGCTTCCCAAGAGCATGATGCTTGACTGACAGTCTTGAGTCCCAGTGAAGGTTCTAGCCCTTCAAAGCTGGTCTACCTCTCTCAGGTAGAGTCATACTCTATAACTCATCCACGAGGTGTCCTGACCCATACGCTCCCCATTTGGGTGAAATCATTTAATACATTTATCATTTATGGTATTCCGTAATGGACAGTGTCAATAACAAAGTAAAACCAGTCATCTTCTCACATGGATTGAAGAATGGAGCTAAGAGATATGGCAAGCCCTTGCCATAGTAGGATCTTCTCTGTGCCAGTGATGAGGACAGTGCCTGCAAGAACTTTGTTCTTTACCTCATTTAGACTTTGGAAGTAATAAGGTTCAGGCCTGATTCCATCTTTTTACCCACTATAGTTTCCTACCTCTCCTTTCTCCATTTCCACTAAGCCCAGAAATGTCTCAGACAGTGAGATCATGCACTGTGATTGCAGTGTTTGCTATATAGAAATGGATGTATACCCGATTTATACAGGTTCACAGTGTTTATTAAATAGGAAGTTGATTATTTAGTGGCTGGGGAGAATCAGAGAGCTTTTGTTTCAAAACACAGAGCATATATTAAAAACAAGTGACTCTCCGGAATCCCAGACCGTCCCAAGAGCTAAAGGAAAAAAAAAAAAAAAAGAGTGGGTCTTGGCATAAGGCTGACTCAAGTTCTAATTATTCTAGAGCCAAGAATCTCTTGAAGTGTTGAAGCCAAGAGGCTAGCAATAAGGCTCATTTCTGCTTTTGCACATATTAGAAGAAGCAGTAATCAAAAGCAAATAAGTTGTTTCTTTGGGAGATTATAACCATATTGATTAAATTTTAGTATAGTTGCTGCCTCTAGTTTAGGCACTAAAACAGTTTCTTGTTTTATTAGTTTTGTTGCAATAAATAAGACCAGGCTGGAAAAATATATCTAAAGCCTATAATTATGGATTTGTTTGGCACAAGATGCTCCCATCAGTGTACTTCAGAGCATCCTTGCCAGGAATTGATGAGAACAGGTTGCATGTGATCAAGAAGGTTGCTTCTTCTCTAGCAAATATTCTTGGCATTATAAGGAGAGCATAACTGATGAAATATCATAACTAATCAGAAAAGTGCATTAGAAGAAAGCAACGTGTAGTGGCTGGAAACCCAAGATTCTAAATGGTCTTATAATCAGTGAATTACTCTCTTGTGATTTGGAATACTCAATCCCTCAGATTCATTTTCTCCTTTGGCTCACATAATTCCACTTTCTCTTTTCTGACTTTTCCTTCTTAATATTCTTCCTAGGTTCTTCTCTTCTCACTCTGTACACTCTCCTTGTGTAATCTCTTCTTCTGTAAGGGTTTCTGCTACCATCCTTATGCTGAAAACTTCCAAATCTCTGGAGACCATTCTTCAGCTGAGATATGTATATCCGGCTAAACTTTGCATCCACATATCCAGTTGCCAATGAAAAGCATACACCTAGGAGTTCCACAGGCACCCAAAACTCAACGTAGCTCAAAATTGAATCTATTGTCTCCCTCTAACACCACCACCCCACCAAAAGCTGCATCCTTTTTCTTGTGCTACTTATTTGGGCGAATGGTGCTACAATTCTTTCATGTTATCTTATCTTTGGTCCCAAACCTTCTGGCCTTATTCTAGAAGGTTTGGGATCTCCTTTCCACAGAGGCTCTTTCTCTGTTTGCAGGTGCCAGGCAAATTCTCTCATTAAGTAAATGTTACATGCTTGGATATATATATATATAAAACATATATATATATGTTCTTCTCTCCAGACTTTACTTTGCTATCTCTGAGGATGCTCCCAGCTCCATATTTCTATGAGTTTTCCCTAGTTTGGGGTGGCATATATTCAACAAGAAGTCTCAGTCTTTGGCTCAGCAAAGGGTCTTGGTCTGATTTGACTGTTATTAAAAACTATTTTAAGTGAAAATAAGTATATTGTTATAAATTATACAAGGCTCGGCATTCAACAGTGATTAGTGGGTGTTTTAGTTTGCAAGAGCTGCTGGGATGTGATGTACCAGAAATGGATTGTCTTTTAAAAAGGAGAATTTACTCAGTTGCAGATTTACAGTTGTAAGGCCGTGAAAATGTCCAAATTAAGGTACCAACCAGAGGTTACCTTCACTCAAGAAAAGCTGATCTTGTTTGGAGTTTTTCTCTCAGCTAGAAGGCACATGACGAAGTCTGCTAGCTTTCTCTTCCAGCTTCTTGTTTCATAAAGCTCCCCCAGGGGCGCTTTCCTTTGTCATCTCCAAATGTCTCTGGGTGTGAGGACTCTGTCGATTCTGGTTGCTGTGTCAGTTCTGTTGGCTCTAAAGCTTTTCCAAAATGGTTCCCTCTTAAAGGGCTCCAGTAAGCAACCCCACTTTGAATGGATAGAGACACATCTCCATGGAAACCATCTATTCAAAAGTTACCACCCAACAATATTGAATGAGGATTAAAGGACATGGCTTCTCTGGGGGTACACAACAGATTCAAATCAGCGTAGTGGGTGATATGCGACAAGATGTGCTTTGTTCCCCTGAATTGTCAGGATTTTAAATGTCTGTAAACATGCACACTAAAATAATGCTCAGCTTTCCAAATTTTAACGCATCAGTTAGAAGCTGACCATTGACTTTTATTCGGAAAAGAACATTAAAATTAGTCTAAACAGCTCATAGAAAAGATAACGTTGCCAAAGGAGACCCTACTTCGAAATAGCATGCATTCAAACAAATGCCTGTGTGTGTGATGTCTGAGTAGTTTTAAATGAAAATATTTTTAAGCTTTAAGTACCCTTCTAAATATAAATGAATAGAAAGTATTAAAACCTTTGGTTTAGAGGCTCAGTGCTCTTAAGAGACACATTGGACCATAGTTTAGAGAATTTTTCTTTCCTTACTACCAAGAAAGCATTCTCAATACTTTGTTGACATAGCCCCTCTATTTCTTCTAAGGAGCTGGCTGCACTTTTAATTCTTGGATACATTTGCCCCCTTAGAAAGCATTTAAGATACTGGGTTCAGCAACAAGGAGGTATTTCAATGATCGTGGCTTTGGATAACAATATGCAGCTAGTGAATCAGTGCCCTCAAGCCCCAGTTTTGAGATCGGAGGCTTTTGTTGGGCAGGAACAATCCTGCCTAGATGACCCGACTTTTCCAAGACCCATCAGCTAGTACAAAGACCGAATTCAAGCCCAGTTCTGCCTGATTCCAGTGCACAAGCTCTTTTCTACAACTCCAGAGCTGCCTCCAGTTAGTTCGCCAACCCCATTTCTCCAAAGTTGCTGACTCCTGTGGATTTTCCTTGACGGGAGTTTCATATCTCTGGGCACTAGAGCTCAAAAAGGCTACTGCACTAGGGTCTCATCCTTTCAGGCATACAGTATAAACTGACGTAAATAGTTTGAACCAAAATAAAGCCACATGACTGTTAATAAACCTCTAACCTAACATGTCAATCAGTCAATTCTTTTCAACCAACATATCTTAGATGCCAAAGTTATGGTATGGTTGGCAGTCAACAGCGATTCAAAATCTTCTGTATGACAAATGTTATAAGAGACTTTGTGAGCAGATGTGAGCACATTTTGCCTTTATCCTCAAATAATTTAATGTATAATGTGCAGGCAGAGTGGACAGTGTTGAAAATCCTTAAGAATATAGTAGAAAGTAAAAACAATCACAGTGATTATTCTCCAGGGAAAATGAAATGAATAAATGGTTCCATTTGTCCTATATTATCCTTGGTTCATATCATTCTTCAGTATACAGTCAGAATCTCACTCCCAAATAATCGGGCTCACTGCCTTTTCATTTTTCTCCTGGTAGTTGGGCTCTTTTGGCCTTTCCTAAAAAGTTCACTGAGACTTTTCTGGCCTACTCTGGGGATTCCCTAATGTATTATGTTCACCAACTAGGCTCCATTTATGAATTTTTAATTATGCCAGAACATTTTCAGTAAATAGAATTCCAGACTCAATTAATGCTGTCAAATCCAATGTTTGTCTTAGCTGCTATTGAGCTCCTCTCTGTGGGGTTTACAGTAATTGCCACTTCCTCAGGAAAGCAGAGTTTCTCCAGAGATCATTTTTGACAGCCCTTTGCATCTTCATTTGTCCTTTATAGTGGAGACACTTCATTCAGGAGATTCTAATTGTGTTCTCTGGAGGCTAGGGACAAGGGACAAGAGATGCAACTGATTTTTTTTCTTTTTTTTTTTTTTTTTTTTGGTGCATGGTCCGGGAATCGAACCCAGGTCTCCCGCATGAAAGGCAAGCATTCTTCCACTGAACCACCCATGCACCCAATACAACTGATTTTTATCTCTCGGTTTGCACTAAATGTGTTTGTCCCATGCAATAAATGTGTTTGTGATGCAGTGGTCTGCAAAATGTGGTCCCCAGAACAGCCTCATCAGCTTCACCTGGAAACTTGTCAGAAGTGTAAATTCTCAGGCCCCATCCCACACCTACTGAATCAGAAATTCTGGTGCTGTGTGGCCTGGCAGTATACATTTTAAAAAATTTTTATTAATAAAACCAATCAACACACAATATGAACATGCTTTTTTATCATCACAGAGTTGTATATTCATCATCATGATCATTTCTTAGGATATTTGCATCAATTCAGAAAAAGAAGTAAAAAGAAAACAGAAAAAAATTCATACATACCATACCCCTTACCCCTCCCTTTCATTGATCACTAGCATTTCAATCTACTAAGTTTATTTTAACATTTGTTCCCCCTATTATTTATTTATTTTTGATCCATGTTTTACTCATCTGTCCATAAGGTAGATAAAAGAAGCATCAGACACAAGGTTTTCACAATCACACAGTCACATTGCGAAAGCTGTATCATTATACAATCATCTTTAAGAACCGTGGCTACTGGAACACAGCTCTATATTTTCAGCAGTTCCCTCCAGCCTCTCTGTTACACCTTGACTAAAAAGGTGATATCTATTTAATGCGTAAAAATAACCTCCAGGATAACCTTTCAACTCTGTTTGGAATCTCTCAACCACTGATACTTTATTTTGTCTCATTTCACTCTTCCCCCTTTTGGTCGAGAAGGTTTTCTCAATCCCTTGGTGCTGAGTCCCAGCTCATTCTAGGATTTCTGTTCCACGTTGCCAGGAAGGTCCACACCACTGGGAGTCATGTCCCACATAGACAGGGGGAGGGTGGTGAGTTTGCTTGTTGTGTTGGCTGGAAAGAGAGGCCACATCTGAGCAACAAAAGAGGTTCTCTTGGGGGTGACACTTAGGCCTGATTAAGTAGGCTTAGCCTATCCTTTGTGGGGTTAGGTTTCATATGAACAAACCCCAAGATTGGGGGCTCAGCCTATTGCTTTGGTTTTCCCCACTGCTTGTGAGAATATCAAGAATTCTCCACTTGGAGAAGTTGAATTTTCCACCTTCTCAACAGTCCCCCAAGGGGACTTTGCAAATACTTTTTATTCACTGTTCAAATCCTTCTGTGATTTATTGGGGCATCACTCTGGACAAACCTACAAAATCTCATGCCCTACTTAAGGTTCCATGTACTTACGGTGTTCAGTTAAGCTGTCCACATAAGTTATATTAGGAAATGCTCTAGTCAAAATATAAATTTGTACCAAATAAATGTTTTTTTTGCTTTAGTCTCAAACATGAGTTAAAGTTTTAAAATATTAGTTACTATCTATTTTCAACACCCTGCATTATTGACATTCCTTTGTTCTTCCTCATGCAAAACATTTTTAAATTTGTACATTTAGTCACTATCATTATACACTCTAGGCATTCCTAAATTATACTGTCTTAGTCTTTATCATATATCTTTCCTTCTGATTTCATTGTGCCCCCAGGCCTCCTCCCTCTATCATTCTCACATTCAGCTTCATTCAGTGTACTTACATTATTGTACTACAGTTAGGTAGTGTTGTGCTATCCATTTCTGAATTTTTACAGTCAGTCCCATTCCACAATCTGTTTCCCTTCGGTTCCAGTTACCCAATATCTACCTTGTTTCTATCTCCTGATGACCTCTGTTCTTAACTGAAATTCCCCAAGTTCATTCACTAATGTTAGCTCATATCAGTGTGACCATACAGTATTTGTCCTTTTGTTTCTGGCTAATCTCACTCAGCATATTGTCCTTAGGGTCCATCCATGTTGTTACATACGTCATAACTTTATTCTGTCTTACAGCTGCATAGTATTCCATCATATGTGTATACCACAGCTTGTTTAGCCAATCATCTGTTGATGGACATTTGGGCTGTTTCCATCTCTTGGCAATTGTAAATAATACTGCTATAAACATTGGTGTGCAAATGCCTGTTTGTGTCTTTGCCCTCATGTCGTCTGAGTAGATACCTAGCAATGGTATTGCTGGGTCATATGGCAATTGTATACTTAGCTTCCTGAGGAACCGCTGAACTGCCTTCCATAGCGGTTGTACCATTTGACATTCCCACCAACAGTGGATAAGTGTGCCTCTTTCTCCAGATCCTCTCCAGCGCTTGTCATTTTCTGTTTTATTGATAATGGCCATTCTGGTGGCTGTGAGATGATATCTCATTTTGGTTTTGATTTGCATTTCCCTAATAGTCAGGGAAGTTGAGCATCTTTTCACATGCCTTTTGGCCATTTGTATTTCCTCTTCTGAGAAGTATCTGTTCAAGTCTTTTGCCCATTTTGTAATTGGGTGGTCTGTCTTTTTAGTGTTGAGTTGAACAATCTCTTTATATATTCTGGATACTAGACCTTTATCTGATATGTCGTTTCCGAATATTGTCTCCCATTGTGTAGGCTGACTTTTTACTTTCTTAACGAAGTTTTTTGATGCACAAAAGTGTTTAATTTTGAGGAGTTCCCATTTCTTTCTTTCTTTCTTCAATGCTTGTGCTTTGGGTATAAGGTCTAGGAAACCGCCTCCTATTAGAAGACTTATAAGATATTTCCCTACATTTTCTTCTAACAGTTTTATGGTCTTAGATCTAATGTTTACGTCTTTGATCCATTTTGAGTTAATTTTTGTGTAGGGTGTGAGATATGAATCCTCTTTCATTCTTTTGCATGTGGATATCCAGTTCTCTAGGCACCATTTATTGAAGAGATTGTTCTGTACAGTGTGAGTTGGTTTGACTGCCTTATCAAAGATCAATTGTCCATAGATGAGAGAGTCTATATTTGAACACTCTGTTCGATTCCATTGGTCAGTATAACTATCTTTATGCCAGTACTATGCTGTTTTGACCACTGTAGCTTTGTAGTACGCGTAAAAGTCAGGTAGCATGAGACCTCCAACTTTATTTTCTCTCTCAGGATACTTTTAGCTATTTGGGGCACCCTGCCCTTCCAGATAAATTTGATTATTGGTTTTTCTATTTCTGAAAAGTAATTTTTGGGGATTTTAATTGGTGTTGCATTGAATCTGTAAATTAATTTAGGTAGAATTGACATCTTAACTATATTTAGTCTTCCAATCCATGAACATAGTATGCCCTTCCATTTATTTAGGTCTTCTGTGATTTCTTTTAACAATTTCTTATAGTTTTCTCTGTGTAGGTCTTTTGTCTCTTTGGTTAAATTTATTCCTAAATATGTTTTATTTTGGTTGCAATTGCAAATGGAATTTTTTTCATGATTTCCCCCTCAGATTGTTCATTACTAGTGTATAGAAACACTACAGATTTTTGAGTGTTGATCTTGTAACCTGCCACTTTGCTGTACTCATTTATTAGCTCTAGTAGTTTTGCTGTGGATTTTTTGGGGTTTTTGACACATAGTATCATATCATTTGCAAACAGATGATATGAAAAAAAGAGTTTTACTTCTTTCTTTCCAATTTGGATGCCTTGTAGTTCTTTTTCTTGTCTAATTGGTCTGGCTAGAACTTCCAACACAATGTTGAATAACAATGGTGATAGTGGACATCCTTGTCTTAGGGGGAAAGTTTTCAGTTTTTCTCCATTGAGGATGATGTTAGCTGTGGGTTTTTCATATATTCCCTTTATCATGTTGAGGAAGTTTGCTTCTATTCCTATTCTTTGAAGTGTTTTCAGCAGGAAAGGATGTTGAATTTTGTCAAATGCCTTTTCTGCATCAATTGAGATGATCATGTGGTTTTTCTGCTTTGATTTGTTGATATGGTGTATTACATTAATTGATTTTCTTATGTTTAAGCATCCTTGCATACCTGGAATGAATCCTACTTTGTCATGGTGTATAATTCTTTTAACATGCTGCTGGATTCGATTTGCAAGAATTTTGTTGAGGATTTTTGCATCTATATTCATAAGAGTCATTGGTCTGTAGTTTTCTTTTTTTGTAACATCTTTGTCTGGCTTTGGTATGAGGGTGATGTTGGCCTCATAGAATGAGTTAGGTAGCTATCCCTCCTCTTCAATTTTTTTGAAGAGTTTGAGCAGGATTGGTACTAATTCTTTCTGGAATGTTTGGTAGAATTCACATGTGAAGCCATCTAGTCCTGGACTTTTCTTTCTGGGAAGCTTCTTAATGACTGATTCAGTTTCTTTACTTGTGATTGGTTTGTTGAGGTCGTCTATTTCTTCTCTAATCAATGTTGGTTGTTCATGCCTTTCTAGGAAGTTGTCCAATTCATCTACATTGTCGAGTTTATTAGCATAAAGTTGTTCATAGTATCCTCTCATTACTTCCTTTATTTCTGTGGGGTCAGTGGTTATGTCTCCTCTTCCATTTTTTATTTTATTTATTTGCATCCTCTCTCTTCTTATTTTTGTCAGCCTTGCTAAGGGTCTATGAATCTTATTGATTTTCTCATAGAACCAACTTCTGGTTTTGTTGTTTTTCTCGATTGTTTTCATGTTCTCAATTTCATTGATTTCTGCTCTAATCTTCATTATTTCTTTCCTTTTTCTTGCTTTGGGGTTAGTTTGCTGTTCTTTCTCTAGTTCTTCCAAATGGACTGTTAATTCCTCAATTTTTAATCTTTCTTCTTTTTTGATATAGGCATTCAGGGCAATAAATTTCCCTCTTAGCCTTCCTTTGCTGCATTCCATAAATTTTGATATGTTGTATTTTTGTTTTCATTTGCCTCAAGATATTTACTGATTTATCTTGTAATTTCTTCTTTGACCCACTGGTTGTTTAAGAGTGTATTGTTGAACCTCCATATATTTTTTAATTTTCTGGCACTCTGCCTATATTGATTTCTGACTTCATTCCTTTATGCTCTGAGAAAGTGTTTTGTATGATTTCAATCATTTTAAATTTATTGAGTTCCTTTGTGACCCAGCATATGGTCTGTTCTTGAAAATGATCCATGAGCACTTGAGAAAAAGGTATATCCTGCTGTTGTGGGATATAATGTTCTGTAAATGTCTGTTAAGTCTAGCTTATTAATTGCATCATTCAAATTCTGTTTCTTTATTGATCCTCTGTCTAGATGTTCTGTCCATTGATGAGAGTGGGGAATTGAAGTCTCCAACTATTATGGTAGATATGTGTACTTCTCTTTTCAGTGTTTGCCTCATGTATTTTCGAGTATTCTGGCTCAGTGCATAAATATTTATGATTGTTATGTGTTTTTGTTAAATTGTTCCTTTTATTAATACATAGTGTCCTTCTTTGTCTCTTTTAACTGTTTTACATTCGAAGTCTAATTTGTTAGATATTAGTGTTCTAGTTTGCTAGCTGCCGGAATGCAATATACCAGAAACCGAATGGCTTTTAAGAAGGGAATTTAATAATTTGCTAGTTTACAGTTTTAAGGCTGAGAAAATGTCCCAATTACAACAAGTCTGTAGAAATGTCCAATCAAAGGCATCCAGAGAAAGATACCTTGGTTCAAGAAGGCCAATGAAGTTCAGGGTTTCTCTCTCAAGTGAGAAGGCACATGGCAAACACAGTCAGGGCTTCTCTCTCAGCTGGTAGGGCACATGGCGAGCATGGCATCATCTTCTAGCTTTCTCTCCTGTCTTCTGGTTTCATGAAGCTCCCCGGGAGGCATTTTCCTTCTTCATCTCCAAAGGTCACTGGCTGGTTCTCTCTGTTTCTCATGGCTGTGTCATTCTTCTCTGCTCTTTCTGAATCTCCTTCATCTCCAAAATGTTTCCTCTTTTATAGGACTCCAGAAACTTACCAAGACCCACCCAAATGGGTGGAGACATGTTGTCACCTAATCCAGTTTAACAACCACTCTTGATTAAATCACATCTCCAGGAAGATGATCTGATTACAGTTTCAAACATACAGTATTGAATAGGAATTATTGTACCTTTACAAAATGGGATTTTGATTAAAACATGGCTTTTCTAGGGGACATACATCCTTTCAAACCTGCACAATTTGTATAGCTACTCCTGCTCTTTTGTGATTGTTATTTGCATAAAATATCTTTTCCCAACCTTTCACTTTCAACCTATGTTTATCCTTGGGTCTAAGATGTGTTTCCTGTATATAGCATATATATGGGTCCTGTTGTTTAATCCATTCTGCCAGTCTATGTCTTTTGATTGGGGATTTTAATCCATTAGCATTTAGTGTTATTATTGAATGGGCAGTACTTTCTTCTACCACTTTGCCTTTTGGATTTTATATATCATATCTAATTTTCCTTCTTTTTACCTTTACTGATAGTTTTCATTTCTACACTCTTCTCCATACCTCTCTCTCCTGTCTTTTCATATCTTTCTCTAGTGCTCCCTTTAGTATTTCTTGCAGAGTTGGTCTCTTGGTCACAAATTCTCTCAATGTTTTTTGTCTGAAAATGTTTTAATTTCCCCCTCATATTTGAAGGACAATTTTGCTGCATATAGAATTCTTTGTTTACAGTTTTTGTCTTTTATTAATTTAAATATATCATCCCACTGTCTTCTTACCTCCATGGTTTCTGCTTAGAAATCTACGCATAGTCTTATTGGGCTTTCCTTGTATGTGATGGATTGGTTTTCTCTTGCTGCTTTCCAGATTCTCTCTTTTTCTTTGACATCAGACATTCTGATTAATAAGCGTCTTGGAGTACATATATTTGGATCAATTCTGTTTGGGGTACACTGTACTTCTTGGATCTGTAATTTTAAGTCTTTCATAAGAGTTGGGAAATTTTCAGTGGTAATTTCCTCCATTAGTTTTTCTCCTCCTTATCCCTGCTCTTCTCCTTCTGGGACACCTACAACACGCATATTTGTGTGCTTCATGTTATCATTCAGTTCCCTGAGTCCCTGCTCATATTTTTCCATTCTTTTCCTTATATTTTCTTTTGCTTCTCAAATTTCAGATGTTCCGTCCTCCAGTTCATTAATCCAGTCTTCTGCTTCTTGAAATCTGACATTGTAGGTTTCCATTGTTTTTATTTTTCATTTCTTCTACTGTGCCTTTCATTCCCATAAATTGTGATTTGTTTTTTCAGACTTTTGACTTCTTTTTGTTTATTCCTTGCCTTCTTTATGTCCTCCATCAATTCACTGATTTGATTTTTGATGAGGTTTTCCATGTCTGTTCGTATATTCTGAATTAATTGTTTCAACTCCTGTATCTCATTTGAATTGTTGGTTACTTCCTTTGACTGGGCCACATTTTCAGTTTTCCTAGTATAAATCGTTTTTTTTTTGCAGGTGTCTAGGTATTTAATTACCTTAATTAGTTTATTCTGGAGATTGTTTTCACTTTCTTTACCTAGGATTTACTTGCTGGATGACTTTGTTGACTATCTGTTCTTTGACATTCAGTTCAGCTTTTTCTGGACCACTGGCTTAGGTTTTGTTTAACAGAGCAGAATTTTTCAGCTCTTGTTTTCTTGTTTCTTGCCCTTTCTGTATGGTGCCTTTTTTCCCCCTTAAGAGGGTCTACTTAGGTATTATAGACCCAGCCAGATTTTCCCAGACCAAACTGGCCTCCTGTCAGGAGGAAAGAGTCACTTGCATCAGTTTTCCCTGAGAGTGAGACCCAGCAGGTTGAAAGACTTTCCTGTGAAGTCTCTGGACCCTGTTTTTCTTATCCTGCCCAGTATGTGGTGCTTGTCTGCCTGCAGGTCCCACCAGGTAGGATGATGCGGTACTTTTAACTTTGGCAGACTCTCCCTGCTGGGGGTGTGGTGGAGACAGAGGAGAGGTTGTAGGTTGGCTTTAATTGCTTCACTTTTCCAGACCCTGGGGTCTGAACTCCTTGAGGAAGGGATTCCACCTGAGCTGGGCCCCACCCCTCTCCAGGGGAAGGCGCAGGCTCCAGACAAACACTCAAACAAGCTTATTTCTGCCTATGTCTGGGGCAGTGGAGCCTGAGAAGCCTTGCAGCTGTATCCAAAGAACAGTCAAGCCGTAGAAGCACAGCCACCAAAACAAAAGAGAAAAATCCTTTTCAGAGCAGGAGTCCCGTTCCTCGTTCCTCGGGTTTGCCAATCAAGAGCTTAAGTTGGTATGTTGCTCTGTGTTTCTCTCGGTCCTATGTGCCCCCTCCTTTCCTTTGGGGCCCAGACCTTTTCAGATCCAAAAAAACCTCTGTTTTTTTTTTCTTTTTCCGTCAGCCCTGCCCCCTCAGGGCCAGGGCAAAAACCAGCGACCTCCTCTTTTACTCCAGGTTCAGCTGAGTTGGGGACCTATTTTTAGTAGTCAGAAATTGTTAATTAATTCCACAACTGGAATTTGGTTGTGCTCAGCCCCTGCTGCTGGTAAAGTCTCTTTCCTTTTCCTTCTGGGAAGCAGCCTGTGGGGGAAGGGTGCCAGCCACCACAGCTTGGGAAACTCACGGTTCTGGGTGGGCGCGCAGCTGGTCCAGAGTGGTGTATGCTGTGTGTCCGGTCACTAACGTGACCCCAGCAGTTGTTCTGTACTGTTCCTGGCTATTTATTAGCTGCTCTGGAGGATGAACTAAATCCCACAACTCACTAAGCTGCCATCTTGGTCGAGACGTGGCAGTATACATTTTAACAAGTCTGCCAGGTGATTCTGGTGTAAGATAAAGCTGGAGAGCCACTTTGAGAAATAGCTGTTTTAAACTAAGAATACACACAAACTCATACTAATTTATAAGATTTCTCATCACCCAGAGTTTATGTTACAGTTTATAAATTTTAACACCATCCGAAAAGCATAAGTTTCACAATAGTAACTTGGCTTTACCTTGCTTTCCCCTGATTCCCCAGGCATAGGCTGTTGCTTCCTGTTTTATTTCCATAGCATGTTTTCATCCCACTTGGTACCTTGTGTTGTTATGTGTCTGGTAACATGCTTGCCACCTCCACCAACCTTTGGGCTGCTGGAGGGCAGAGAACAAGTCACTCTCATCCTTGTATCCCCAGGGCTCAACATGATAAACAACCAGAGTAAGCACACAGCAAATGCTAACATTTTGGTTAACACTGGGTTAACGTTTTCTAATTTTCAAAGCTATGCTTGGCCTTAAGTAGGGCTGGCAGACAAGGAAATTGAAGCCCAGAGAAGTCAAGTCTTCAGTGGGTAAGTTGCAGAGACAGGGCTAAAAATCAAAGCTTACCTCACTTAGGGACAAAAAATGGCCACAGGTCCCTAATCAGGCACTAATGAATTAAGCTGAGCTAAAGAAACCTGGGATGCTTTGGTTCCTCAAGGACACAAGCCTTGACTTGCTCCCAAACCTGCTGCCCCCACCCTCAGCTGTGGTTAAAGTTCTCACTGTGACATCCCTATACAACCCAGGATGCTAAGAAAGGATGCCCAAGGGGTACCAGTTAGTCAGACACAGTGCAGAGACTGAAAACAGGAAAAGGAAAGGAAATCATGTACAAAAGTAGGGGTGGATTTTACCACCACAGGAGATACAGTCATTTTACCCAAGAGCAATTTAGTTTGTTCTTGGTAGATGGGAGCAAGAAAGAAAGGATGTGAGCTGCAGTGGAAACCTAGGTGTGTAAAGCTCCGTTTTGTTCATCTGCCATGCTGTCCTCCTTACAGCAAGGTGACAACAGCATGATATGCACTTCTTGAGTTGTTTCTGTTATGGGAATGGGTTGACAATGATTGCCACCCACATCTTGACATCAACTCAACTTGTCATCTGTAAGCAATCCAGCTGGGCCAGGAGAATTGGGAGAAGCAGGCTATGGGCAAAGGATGAAAAAGTGACTGGCTTGCACAGAGATCAAGACCTGCACTATCCTTCATTAACCTTAGCATTGAGCTTGACACAACTGAATTAACTGGCCCAGGCCTCTTCTACATGGAACCCTGGAATATAAGACTTTGTAACACACTAGTAAATCTTCATAAACTGGGATAGAAGTGAACAGTTCTGGTATAGGTTGCCCTCAAATGTCTGATCATTAATCACAATGGGTCACTTGTCCCATCAGGTCTCACTGCTTGTCTCATAGCTTTGACTGCTACTCCAGGGCATTAACTGTACATTTGACTCTTTTCTGTTTCCCTGAGTTTCAGTGCCATCCCTCTTAACTGCCTGATGGACACTGTCCATCAATACCCCAACTCACTGTGCACCAAGCCAAATTCATCATCTTCTTTTCTAGTCCCAGTCCTCCTCAAAACTAGTTTGTCTCTGTCACTGACACCCCTGTTTTCCCAATCAGCTTTGAACTCTTCTCAGCATCTTTCACTTTATTCTTATTTCCCAAAAGTCCTCAGTCCCCACGTACTGGCATACTTTCTTTTCATATGTTGTGCATGGCTTCCTTTTTTCCATCCCCATAATTACCATTCCAGTTCAGGATCCCATCATATTTCAGGTTTCAGTTACTCCAAACTGTCCAAATATGATTTTCTTTTTTTTTGCTCCTCAATCCCCATCTGATAAAGAGCCCAGAGCTAGGTGTAAATGTAGTAGTTGTACGATACCAGCTCCATTTCACTTAGTAGTGGCCTCTGATGGTCTGTAAGCAAGGTCCATGCTCTTGATAAAGAAATAAGCAAACTCGCCAGCTTAAATGGGAACATAATATTATTTAGGAACTGGCTCATTGTTTTTCCTTGATCCCATTGAAGCATTCAGGGGCACAAACAGCATGTTCCAAGAGGTGAAAATAGCAACAATAATCGATGAGCTTATTGCTTCAGTTCCGGATGTCCTTGTAGTGAGCTGTTAGAGTGGGAAGCTTATGGAAGGGGAGCGGGCAAGGTAATGTGAGTGCCCCATCTGCCTTTTCCAAGAGCTTTGCAATTTTGCGAGCTTATCCGCGAATGGTTTACCTGATCAGTTTAATTTCTTGCTTTATAGAGGAGAATCCCAAAACAGCAAGAAGTTAAATCCCTTGCTGGAAGTTAGAATTAGAACTCGGGATTCCTGAATAAATGCGTTGAATTTGAGAGGTCACTTCTGAGAGCTCATAGTTACATGGGCTTCATAGCAATGAGGATGAGCTTTTGCCTTCTCCTCTAAAAATCTCAGTCGTTTTCCATAGTTGAGCAAAGGGAAGGCTAGAGAAAGAAGCAAAAAGAAAGCACTTCTTATGAGAAAGCACTTTTTAAGAGAACTGAACTGCCTTTGCTAGGTGACTAACAGAGGTACAGATAATGGGCATAGGGTGCTTCAAGGGGCATGGGGTCGAATTTAGACACTTTGGATTAAAGAAAATGACAAACGTTTGGAATAAAGGAAGAAAACCACTGAGGACATAACCTGGCATGATAGAAAAATGAAATAAGGAAGCCTCATCAGCTCTAATGAAAGGAGATCAGTATTTGAAGAGCTGTCTTGCTCAGTAACAGAAAAGGGCAAAGATACTTCAGAGTGTGAGCCTCTTAGAAAAGAGAGGAGCAGACTTTTATGGGGAAGCAATCATGGTGGATGTGTTGTAGAGGGGACTCAGGCATCTGTTGGGGAAGCAGATAAGAGGAACTTCGAGTCTTTACTGTATCGCATAGGGTCTATACATTTTTTTGTGTGTGCTATATGGCAGGGTCACATTTCATTCTTTTTCCATGTGAGCATCCCGTTATTGCAGCACCATTTGTTGAATTTTTGTTGGTGGTTTGGTTTTTCCTTTGTTTTGCTTTGTTTTTTGGGAAGTGCATGGACCGGGAATTGAACCCGGGTCCCCCGCATGGGAGGCGAGAATTCTTCCACTGAACTACCCTTGCACCCCTAGGGTCCATACATTTTAAGTGTATTTCCAGATCCTGGGAACTTCGGGGAGCCAGGATCATAACTTTGGAGCAAAGAGCAGCTCCCATTTCCCCAGAGAGAGACTTGAAACAATCCCTTAACAGTAGCCTGGGTTTCATCTCCATTGTCACTTATGGGGACACACACTGGAAAACATTAAGGGCTATACAAATCCAACAGATTTCTTGTTGTTATTCAAAAGGCACATCCAACTCTCCAATCAGGCCTGCTTGAAAGCCTTTCTAAGCCCACCTGTTTTTGTGACCCACATGATGATCAACCATCAGGAACTAGAAACCACTTTTCCTTCATGGAAAATGTGACATATTGCCACTATCCTCTCACACCAGAGCAGACATTGATAATCAGTCATTGCACTCCTTTTCACTGAGTCCAACTTCAGGTTTTTCATTCATTTGTTCAACAAATATTTATTGAGTGCCCACTCAAAAGCTACTTGGAGAGACAGATAAACAGTAAGATTCCAGCAACACTAAAAGCACTGTTAAATTCTAAGTAAAAAATCTAAAGACACTAAATATTGTATAGCCCAATCCTCACTTCTGAAATAATTTCAAGTTCCAAGGACCCTGAAAATTAATTTGTAAAATTTCAATGCCATTGTAGGTAGAGCAACAAAACTATCTTTCATAGAGACTGAGATGAATTCTATGAAGAGTTTACAAAGTACTATAGGAAATGCAGAAATTTCTGTATGCTACCCATCAGGACAGTGTCAGTCAAGTGTGTTTTAAACCACTAGGTTCTTCTCCCTCAAGTATCTCTCTGACCCAAGAGAAAAAAATCCAGATTAGAGTGCGTTTGATTGCCATTTTGGTTTAAGTACCCGGGATGCAATTTCAGCGTCAAATTATTCAATCAGAAACACTTCGAAAATGCTGAGGAGTCTCGTTAGTCACAGTTTTCCCACATGAATATGATGTGCATAATTCTTTAGAATTTTTTTTCGCTTTTCTGTGAAAAAAATTTGTACACTAGATTGATGCTTTTTTATATAGCTGTGCATTTAGCATCACAATTGGCAATTTTTTCTTTTTTGTGAAAAATAACATGTATACAAAAAAGCAATAAATTTCAAAGCACAGCACAACAATTAGTTGTAGAACAGATTTCAACATTTGGTATGGGTTACAGTTCCACAATTTTGAGTTTTTCATTCTAGCTACTCTAAGATACTGGAGACTAAAAGAAATATCAATATCATGATTCAGCAGTCATATTCATTTGTTAAACCCTACCTTCTCTGTGTAACTCCACCATCACCTTTGATCTTTCTCCCACTCTTTAGGGACATTTGGGCTATGCCCGTTCTAACTTATTCATGTTGGAAGGGGCTGTCTGTAATATTGGGTAGGGGGGTGGAACTAGTTGATGTTCTGGAGAGGCTGGGCCCTCTGCATTTCAGGTCTTTTCACTTTTCTGGCTTTGAAGAAATTTACGGAATCTGTGGAAGATGGCCTACTTGGTAAGAGGAGATGGACAGCCATCCAGGTGTCCACTCATTAACTGATGCTGTTGGAATGTTTTTCATAGGCCTTTGATGAGGTTTGGTCATAAGGCACTAAACGGAGGAAAGAATCTTATTTATCCTCATGACAATAGCTACCTCGCGAGACTCAGGAGGAATGGAGAAAGCCTGGGCTCTTAGGCCACAGTCTTATTCCAACTCAAGGAGGGCTAAAGAGTGATGTAGAGACAGACAGACCCAAATAATGACAACCGTGTGCACACTGGACTAGATCTGTTGCAGAAATGTAGGTTAGAAGCTAGCTTTAATAGAATGCAGCTCCCCGATCTCATATACATACCCCAAATTATCATCCATATATCTTAGAAGCAGGCAGGATTTATTGCCGAATGTTTCCGGGGCTAGGATCCTTGGCAGTATCTTAATCTCTGGGTCCTTGACCAGATCTCTGAAATTCCCAGACAGGCTGCAGCTGCAAGGTTTTCTCTTTATCTCTCATAGGCTCCCGGAAAACTCAGCGTCCTTGACAGCACTTCTTTAGCTCTCCTTCTGTTGCAAGTTTTGGGAATTATATCTTGTACAGGCATATCTACCCACTCTGGATCTTTGGGGAGGAACAGTGACCTCGTACCACAATGGGATTATTCTATAAACCTCTCTGTCCAACAGTCCTTTATAGTATATCCTATAAAATTAAACTCCTGGGATCCAAGCCTGCCACAAGTTCTGCTCGGCTTTGTTTTTCCTCTTTCATATACATTCTGCCACTGTAAATGGATCTGTTATCTCAACAAACATTTTGAGTTATTTGACCACTTTCTTCCCCCTTCTTGATGCCACACTTTCTGTGTGTGATTTTTCCCTGAGAATGCTTTCTTTTCTTTTATTCTCCTCGGATCTGTGCTCACAGATTTGGTAGTAGGTCCAAGGGGATCTAGATTCCTATCTTTTAAAGAATGACTTCTCCAGGTCGCTACTACTGCCAGCTGACAGCTTTCCCTAATGTCTCATGTTGCCCTGCATTGTGCTTAAACAGGATTGCTTATGATGCTGCTTTACTAAAGGCCCTCAAGCCCAGAACACAGGAGATTGGGATTCAGCAGTGGGAATGGGTGTTCTTTTATTAAAAAAAAAAATTGGATGCCCAAGGTGAGTGGCTCAGGGAGTCTTAAATGACCTCCTACTCCGAACTCAGTAGTGTGCAAGAGAAATGTCAAATACTCCCCTGTTTCAAAGTGTTTCTATTAAACTTCCCCACTGCTTACTGTTTGTGTGACAGTCCAGGAGAAGGAAGACTCAGAGCCAGTGGCCAGGTTACAGAAGTGATGTCATTGAAACCTGCTTGCCTTTCACAACCCATAGCTGCTAAGCCCCCTGATGTTGCTGAGCCAACCTCCTGGAAGACTCAGTTTTGAATTCTTTTGAATTAAAGCAGTTTTTTGTTGTTGTTGTTTTGGGGGGGATCCAACTGTCCAGGATTGTTACCTCGTTTCTGAATTGGGTTCTGGGTAAGGAGGTTTGCAGGTATGAGCCCAGGTAGAGCTGAGGATTTTGGTGCCAGAAAGTCATAGTGGATACAGCAGAAGAAGTGAGTTCTTCAGGCACCACTCAGAATATAGCCACATTTTGTTGGGGCTGTGAGCAGAATGTGGGAATGGTCCCAGGAGTTTGTGGGAACTCCGGCCCTCCATTTCAGTGAACTTCCTCCAGCTCCTCCGGGATAGAATATGTGCCCACTCTCCCCAGAGCCAGCTGCAGGCAGCCTGTGCCTCAACGTCAGAGCTCACTGTGGTTTTTTTCCAATTCAGAGAGCTGCTTTTTGAACCTCCAGAACATTGAATCCTACCAGCTGGAACTTTTGCTACCTGCCTGGCTCTTCCTGATTAGCTCTTTCCTGTGTCCCCACACATCCTTATTACCTTTGCAATCAGCAGAGATGCATGATTGTCTCTTGTTCCGTCACATTCAAGTACAAGGAGTTGTTTGAAACTGATGGGTCTAGGGCAGAATATCTTTTGCCAACCCCCACTCCATTCCCCACCCCCACCTCGCCCCACCCCCCCATATAAATATCACTACTTGCGGACACCTATTTCTGAGGTACTTAAAAGGTTCATAAATACTAGAAAGCTCTTTGACATTCTCTGAGACAATATTCTTTGCTGTTGAGGGCTGTATTATACACATTAAAAGCCAAGATATGCCTTTTTCTTCTTTACCTTTCACTTTTTATAAAAGGTTATACTGACGTTGATCTTACTAACGAAAAAAAAAACCCTTGCTGATGAAATCGGGATAAATAATTCCACACATCATCAAGTGGAGAGAAAGGCTTTGAATTGGTTTCCATGGAAATCTGAAGATGAAGTAAAGTAATAATTTCAAGGCAGAGCAGCTGAATTGAAGATAATGGTAAAATAGTTTGATAAAGGAAATAGAATAAAGTAATCAAGAAGACTCCAATCAATTATTCCTTTTTGTTTACCTTCGGGTGATTAATTTGTCTGCGTGAATTAACCTGATGAGATTAAGCAGCCCTTCCTTGTGATTTATTTCGTAATTGTTTCCAAGGTTTGACATAAGCCATGGCATTATTGAAGCTGGAGATTTAAATTCAATTACTCATGAAGCAGGTGGTGCTTCTCCTGAAAGAATATCTGAATTCACGGCCTTCCTATGTTAACATTATGAGTGAAAATTATTAATTCATCTGATAGTATCTCCCAAAGACTTTTAGAAGTCATTTGACATGCACATACTTCACTAGAAGTCAGCAGCGTCAGAACTAAGCTTGTAATTATAGAGGACTCAGTGGCTGAAAATAAAGGATTTCGTGTTCAAAACCAGTTACTTTTGCAGTCTTTCTTTTTACCAAGTCTTCTCTCGGGGCCTGGACTGTGGTGCTTCATTAATAGAATATGTGTCTTTGAACTTGACCAATTTGGCTCCTATCTCCTTCATTTTTGAAGGGCACCACTGGATAAGAACACAATTCATTTTGACATGCAAGAGAGAGAGAGACCTTGAAATTTAAATGATGTGACTAATTGCATTTTGTCTCTGGTCATTGTTGTATATATTTTTTTCCTGTGGGTATAGTAAGGATAGATGGGGGGTTCTCCAAATACGAATCCAGGCACCAACCCTCCATCATCCACAAAGGCCCGGGACACATCTGAGAGTGGGAAGTAAGTGGAAAGCAGCCCATGCGTCTGACATAGCTGTCACAAAGCCATGCACCATCCTCCTTTTGTTGTTCATTCATATTCATTCAACAAAGTTTGCTGACTGCCTTTTGTGTCCCTCACACTGACCTAGTTAGTGGCAAATTGAAATGAGCAAGGCATGTGCCAGTAATATTGGGGTACATGAAGGACTAATGAAGAGGGAGGGGAGTGAGAGGAAAAGCAGGAGATGAGTTCAGAAAGATAGTTTGGTGCTGACTGTGAAGGGGAAGGACTTATGGCAATGGAAAATTTGGATTAAGAGTTTCAAAAATTAGAGAGTTGGGGGGTGTGTGCGAGGATAGTTTAGTGATAGAATTCTTGCCAGCCATGTAAGAGACCGGGGTTCATTCCGCAGTCCATGCACATCCCAAAAACACAAACAAAAATTTAACAAATGGTGCTGCAATAACAGGATGCTCACATAGAAAAATAATGAAACATGACCCCCACCATACAGCATACAAAAAAAAAACATTAGAGAAAGAAACAGTAGCACTGGTTAATCATTTGATTATTTGTTAATCATTTGATTATTTGTAAAATCCATGAAAATCTGTCTTTGATCCATACATTGAGATTTGGTGGTGGAATTTGAAAAATCTGGAGTCTTTCCACTAATTTCCTGGGTTAATTATAAAGTATATTTACATTTTAACCATATCACTACATGCTGTGTATAATCCTTTCCTAGTAACTGGTATGTCCCGCGTCCTAAATGAAATAGCATTTTTGTTATTGCCAAACCTTTTATTAGTTATTTCCAGTGACAACATTGACTTATCTCTCTCTTTGTATTCAGCAGAGCATGCCTCTTTGAGGCAGGTTTCTCCCATGTCGGTGACTTGCTTCCAATTAGGTACTTAAAGTGGCTGTAGCCCTTTGGTGAATGGACTTGGGTTCTCCACCAGCCCCCTGTCTCTTGAGGATGTGGAGCATTTTGACAGGGAGAACACTGCCCAGAAGGAGTACCTAGCTTGTGTGTAGGATAAGATGAAAAATTCCTCCATCATTCTAAAACATCTAATCTAGTAGTAAGATATGTTACTACAAGAACACAATGTGGCAATGAAAGGTTAATTTCTAATGGTCATATATGTTATGTATTCAGCATTGGATCGTTTACACTGCACTTTAAATATGATCTTATATTCAATTCCCAATGTGAAAGTTCTCTTGGCTGCCTTTTTTCCCTTTTCCTCCTCCTGAATACCATTTCAGGTTAGCATATAAAGTTGAATGTGGACTATCTTGGAGAATACAAAAAAAAAGCGGTGGTGAAGACATAAGACTAAATCTCAGAGCAGTTAGAACTCATTTCAGTTATTTATTGCTGAGTATCACAGTCAAAATGCTGTATAAATTATGAAGGATGGGAATTGATGTGCGCATTCCCAAGCAGCTGAATGTTTCCAAATTAGTCCCAATTCATCGTCAAAGCAAAAAGCGCACTCTCTGTGAACAGAGATGGCATTGGAGAATCACTTTTAACTCCATGTTTGCAGGAATGAAAAGCCTTGTCCTGGGCATTTTATACATACCTATCGTGCTCATAACTGCAGGACACCATCTCCATTCATTAGACACTGATGTATAATTGTGAATACTTAGGATTTGTTGTTTCATTTTGAAATGGGCCATTATTTTACTTCTTTTAGCTTTGCAGAAACCCAGTCTACCTCCTAAGTGAAGAATCTCCGTGTGTAAGCCACAAAAGAAGTGGGTAGAAGTGGAGTTAAGATGACATAGAGAATGCATACTTATTTCTATACTCAGGTTGTCAATAGTAGGAGGCCTGAATAAATACATTCTTAAATAGATAAACCTGATCTTATATCAGGCCGGCTAGCCTTGGATGCAGCCCCAGCTTCTGCCATAATGATGGCTCCCTCTTTGAACTTTCTGAGCCAGATCTTTTTTATTTGCCACATAGAGTAAATCTCAGATTGAGCTAGTGCTTTTTTTGAATTCTTTGTTCTTTTTATTACTGAAAAATAAATAAATTCTTCTCCAAAATCTTCTTGGATATGTGTGCTAGTTTCCTTTGTACCGTGCCCCTTCTCTTACTTATTTCTCATCAGTTTTCAGCAGCATGGTTTTTTTTTTTCTCCTCTGCACATTTTCTCCTTCACAGGATATCTTTGTCAAAGAGCAGCACTGGCTTTGTATAAATGTGGTGAGATGATCCAGGGAATGTTTCACACTTTATAGAGCAATGCCTATCAATGTTGAGACACTTGCATTATATTTCTGAGTTATTATTTATGGTTCCTTCTGTGTGGCCTGTTTGTTTCCTTGGGTTTGGTGTGTGTGGGGGGTGGGGGTAAGTAAATTTCTGTAGCCTGACTTCTCCCCATGGTGCATTTTCACGTTACCAGCATGCAGGCTGGTGTTCCATGTTTTCTGATGTTATTTGACCTAATGACAGTGGAGTGTGGAGCAGTTTTAAGAGTTTCTCTGTGTTATTTTGAGGCAAGAGATAGGCTTGGAGGCAGAAGGAGTGTTCTGTTTTTCTCTGAAAAGAAATTGGGTATTCTCTTTTCTGAACAAGTAAGAGATGCAAAAGTCAAGCTTCTTCAAATATATATATATCATCATAGCTGAAATGAACATCAGCTAGTATGAATCAAGTGAGTGCAATGAGCCAACCTTCTTATTGAGCACTGGATGCATTTTGTCTCAATCCTCATCCACTAAAAGTCACAAAATAGGTACAATTTACAAATGTTACAAATGAGGAGGATATGTAGGCTTGCAAAGGATATGACATGGCTAAATGGGCTCTCCAAATGAACAATTTTGGTAAAAACCTTCTTTAGTACTAGTGGTACTAATATTAACACTACTGATTGTTTGTGACATTGTGCTAGACGCAGGGGCCACATAGACAAATAAAAGATACAATAGCTCTACTCAAAAAGCTCAGGGGGGTGGGATGCAAGGATAGTTCAGTGGTAGAATTCTCGCCTGCCATGCGGGAGACCCAGGAGACCCGGGTTCGATTCCTGGTCCATGCACTTCCCAAATAAACAAATAAAATACAACAAACAAACAAAAACTCAACAAATGGTGCTGCAATAATACTCACATGGAAAAATGATGAAATGTCATCCCGCCATACAGCACCCAAAAAAAAAAAAAAAAACTCAGAGTCCAGCACCCATCCCGATCAAGATGATAGAATGAGATGCTTCAGGGCTCATTCCCTCAAAAAGCTTTCTGGCACATCCCAAAATCTGTAAGATCTGGCAGAAACAATTTTCTCAGAGCTCTAGAAAACAATTAAAATACTGCAGTAACAGAGCCAGTGCTGAATCAAGAAAAAACGTCACCATCTCCTGTAGCCCTGGCTGCCCCCTCCCCAACTCCTCACTGCTGTCTAGATATGGAAACAGACCTGATCCCTGGTCCTGGTTCTGGAGGGAGCAGAATAACCCTCATGCACATACTGGGAGCACATATGTTTGGCCCATTCTCTCTGGTGGTGGCCTAAGGGACTCACTGTTGCAGAACTTGTCTTAAGTACAAAAGGCCCCTCGTGGAGATCTCCTGCAGGGTGCTGAGGCAGAGAAGTCAAGTCATACTGCTTGGGGCAAGGAAATTTTGGGACAGTGCAGTGCCATGTGGTGAGGAAATTGTTTCCTAGGGAAGAGGGGACATTCATATGCGTGTAAATGGGAATTTCTAGGGCCATCCCTGCAGGCCCTAAATAAGAAGCCTGGGAGGGCCCTACACTTTGGCTATTCTCTTAATTCTTTGTATGGTTGAGCCCTGAAGGAGAGCACTTAACACTGGTCAATCTGCAAAGACTGGGTGAGGTGTTTTCTTGTTTTTCTTCTATGTATTTTTTGTTAGCTCCTGGCATCAAGGAAAGTTCTGAGATAACACTAACAGAATACCAAGCTCAAGGAGAACATGTCTCAGAGTCTAATTTCCAGAAATATCACCTTAAAATATCAAAGTATCCAGGTTTCAACAAAAGACTACAAAGTTTACAAAGAAATAGGGAGCAGTGGTCCAGGCAAAGGAGATTAAAGCTTTAGAAAGTGTCAATGAGGAGGACCAGATTTGGGACATGCCAGAAAATGACTTTTAAACAAATGGAAGTAAATATGCTCAAAGAGCTAAGGAAAAGCATGGACAAAGAACTAAGGGAAAGCAGAAAAGTGATGGATGAACACAAACAGAGTATCAATAGAGAGATGGAAATTATGAAAAGGAACCAAGTGGAACTGAAGAGTGCAGTAACAGAATTTTCCAAATTCCCTAGAGGATCCAATGCAGATTGGAACTGGCAGAAGAAGGAATCAGAGAACTCAAAGATAAGACAATTGAAACCATTCTGTCTGAAGAGAAAGAAAAAGAAAATAAAGAAAAATGAGCAGAGCCTGAGGAACCTGTGGGACACCACCAAGGGTACCAAGTTTAATGAAAGAAGTGAATATACACATCCAAGACATTCAGAGAACTCCAAACATGATAAACCCAAATAGACCCGTGCCACAGCACATTCAAATCAAACTGTTGAATGCCAAAATATAGAGAAAATTCTGAGAGCTGCTAGAGAGAAAGCCATGTGCCACAGTACAAGGGAGTCTCAATAAGATTATGTGCCAATTTCTCAGCCAAGAAGGCAGTAGGATGACATATTTAAAGTGCTGACAGCAAAATAATGCCACCCAAGAATTCTATATCTAGCAAAACTGTCTTTCAGAAATGAGGGAGAGTGGTTAGTGGTAGAATGCTCGCCTTCCATACAGGAGACCCAGGTTCGATTCCTGGACTATACACCCAAAAAAAAAAAAAAAAAATCAGGGAGAGGGCAGTGCAATGGTGGCTCGGTGGCAGAATTCTCACCTTCTGTGCCAAAGACCTGGGTTCAATTCCCAGAGCCTGCCCATGCAAAAAAAAAAAAAAAAAAAAAAAAAAAATGACAGAGAGATTAAGGCATTCCCAAATAAACAAAAGTTGAAGAAATGCAGCATCACTAGATCAGCTTTACAAGAAAGGCTAAAGGGAGTTCAGCAAGTTGGAAGAAAAGGGCAAGAGACAATATTTCAAAGCTGCATGAAGAATTAAACATCTCCAGTGAAGGTAAAAGCATTGGCAAAGATAAATGCCAGTAGTATTACATTTTTTGGTTTGTGAGTCTGCTTTTTACTTTCTACAGGACCTAAAAGACAAATGCATAAATTTGGTATTTAATTAAATTTAATTATAAATCAGTATTTATAATTATACATGATTTATATCAATGTTTACATGAAATTTGTAACACAAATTACATAAAGGTGAAGGAACAGAGCATAGTTTTGTATACTACTGATGTTAAGTTGGTATCAAAGCAAACAAGATTATTTAAGATTTAGGATGTTGAAATTAAGCCCTATGGCAACTACAAAGAAAATGTTGGAGAATATGCAAGCTCATAGGGACAGAAATTTAAGTACAGGTTGCTAGGGATGAGGGATAGAGGAAATAAGTTAATACATAATGGGTGTAGGGTTTCAGTTTGGAGACATGAGGAATCTTTATTTATGGAAGGTTGTGAGGATACTACAATATTGTAAATGTGATTAATCCCATTGAACATTATGCTTGGGAGTGGTTGAGATGAGAAAGTTTACATATCTGTGTTGCCACAATTAAAAAAGAGAGGGAGAGAGAGAGAAAAGAGCAACTAAAGGTACAATGACAAAATGCAATACTTGATCTTAGAATGGGATCTTGCAAAGAAAGGAGAAAAGGCTCAAAAGGACGTTATTGGGACATATTTAAAATTGGAAAGTGGACTGTAATCTTTGTATCAGTGTTAAATTTCTTGACCTTCATAGCTGCTCTTAAGGTAGTCATATAAGTGAATATCCTTTTGCTTAGGAAATGCACATGGCAGCATTAAGTGTTCAAGGAGCATGATGCATACAACCTACACTCAAGTGTTCAGCTAATGGACTAATGCTAGATACATACATACATACATACAAACTATCTACAATGATATAGCAAATGTAGCAAAGTGTTAAAATTGGTGGATCTGGGTGTCTGGAGGTAGGGGTATGTTGGAGTTCACTATATGGAATTTGTATTATTTTTGTAACTGTCCTAGTCATTTGAAAGTGTTTCAAAATAAAAAGGAAAACCAAGAAATTAAAAAAAGAATGTCGTAGATGGGCTGATCTGGAGGGGAGAAAAGCTCACAACCTTAGGGGAGATGGAAGGTGATGGTGTAGTGCTTTTAAATGTTACAATGAAGTGATGACAGAGTGCTGTCAGAGCCAGAATAGTCACCCCTAACTGTTGCTTGGAATGGGCTGGGATGGGATAGGGAAGACATCAGTAAAGACTGGGATGGGGATGAAGTCATATGGGAATATCAATGAGAAGTCACCCCTGAGCCCTTTAATTTTAGACACTTGCCCCTCAGGTAGGAAGCCTGGGTCACAGGGGTGGAATGCAAGTCAGTCGCTCAGGTGGACAGCAGAAATTGAAGTTGTGGATAAGGTCAAAGCTAAAACCAAATGACCGATCCTGCCTTTCTTCCTCACTTTCAATTCATTTGGGGGCCACCTGCGATGCCGTATAGCATGCCGAGTAGTTTTAAGAGGTGTAGAGCTTGGAAGTTTTGTCAGTTCTGCTTGCTCTGTTTCATTGTCCGGATCCGAAGCCAGTTAGCCCTCTGTTTCAGGGAGGAACAGATGGAATGGGATGTGTCTGAGCAGTAGAGCCAGACTACCCTGGCAATGATTTTCAGGGAGGTACCAGCAATCTCCTTTATGCCAACATTGAACTAAATTGACAAACGAGGAAAAAAAAAAAAATCAGTGCAGAGTCGTACCATGAGATCGGGAAGCATGGATTTTACAGAGGTTGATCCATGACCAACCAGGCCAAGAAATCACATTTAGCTGCGCATTTAACATTCTCATGACCAAAGGGTCATGGGAACCTGCTCTTCTGTTGAGCATAGCAGGCCACAGTCGATCCATTTGCCCGCCCTTTGCATTATACCCAGAAAGAACTTAAACTGTCAAGGCTGAGCATGCTTCCTAGCCTTAAGGAGACTTTGCAGATTTTCAGTTTGTAGCAGAACATTTTCATACCTTACATGAGACCAACTCTTTTGCAGGACAGATGGAGACAGTAAGGCTCAGGAAGGGTCACACATCTGCTTAGTAGCCTATGTGGGTGGGTTTTGTCTGCCAGCACAAAAATGGAGACTTTGGAAAATTTAGGCTCTTTCCATTTTTTAAAAAAGATACCAGTAGCAGTGATGAAAGGGACAAAGCATGCACTTTTCAAAACCCTTCATTTTTTCTCTAAAATAACATGAACCTGGTTGAGTTTGGACACTCTCCCTTTCTCAATTTTATTGTTCAGCTCTCTCGAGCCTTTAACACCCCTTTATCAAGGAAGCAATGAAGAGAACTCATGGATCGCAACAGCTCCCTCAAATCAGCCAACAGAGGCTGGAGATACAAGTACACACACACACGCACAAACACACACACAAACACACACACAGAGACATGCACAACATTCAGAGGCATCAGTTTAAAATTAGATTGCAGGGAGTTGCTGATGGCAATGGAAATCAATCACTGCTCTTAGTCTGAAATGTTTTTCTCATAGGCTCAGGCTAAGGAATGACAAGGACCAAGTCCAATGGTCAAATATTAGTGAAGGCCATGAGTATGACAGGGCCAGGGAAGAGCACCCAAGCACAGTGCCTGGTAAATGATACCGTAAATGTTAAATTAAGTTACAAAAAAATGTTGGCATAAATGAATCAAGTTATGGGAATGGAGGGACACTAAAATGGAGAAAAAAGAATACAGGACAGGAATATGAGATGGCAGAGGCAAACCTTACTTGCTCTACAAATCGACCTGGGGTTGACCTTCATAGCAGATGCCACGAGAAGACTGGCTTCAACCTGTCTTTGCCAAAATTGCCTCATAATGAGCAGACATGTTTATCTGTTGCTCAGTAGTCCCTACATGAGAGCAGTCAGAAGCACACAGGCCTATAAATAAACTAAGTACGCCAATGCCCCTTTGGTTTTGCTTGGCAGGAGCCAAATGAAAAAGTTTCCTGCCTTAGAAAGAATAGGCGAAGTCTTGCTTGTGCTTTATGGACTTGAGCATGGTGTGGATTTATGTTCAGATTTAGCAGTTCATATGTTCACCACTGGAGTCAGAATCCTGTATATTATAATATGATGATTAGATCATGCAGTTTCCTCTCATTTAGAGCCATGCATTTCATCTAAGATGGTAGTTTGCAACTACTGCTAAAACCCCTAGTATTGCCTCTTTGTGAACGTGTGTGGACTTTCACTTCAAACTGGTCATAAGCCATAGAAATGTAGCAACCTAATGGCCAGATATTCAAATTTTCAGATAATCACTGAAGTTTTATGTGATGTGGTGCCAATAGTGCCTCAGTTTAGCTATGAGACTAAATCAGATATCACAAAGGTTTGTGATAAAGCAAAACATTGTTCGATTTTTGTAATTGTTTTTAGAGAAATTGTAGGTTAATAGAACAATCATGCATAAAATGTAGGGTTCCTGTATACCACCCTATTATTAACACTTTGCATTGGTGTGGAGCATTTGTTACAATTGATGAAAGCACATTTTAAAAATTGTGCTATTAACTATAATCCATGGTTTAACTTCAGGGTCACCGTTTATGTAGTGCAGTTTCATGGATTTTTTAAAAAATGTTTATTCTATGACCATATATAAAACCTACCATTTCCCCTTTTCACCACATTCAGATATATAATTCAGCGCTGTTAATTACGTTCACAAGGACAGGGCTGTGCTCTTGTCACCATCATCCATCACCATATTATTTCCATTCTAATTTTTTTCTAGCAGTTGGTTCCATGGAAAAAAATGACAAAAACATAAGCTGATGTCAGACTGTATTTCTAAAAAGGGCTTTTAGTGAAGTCTGCTCGGTGATCAATTCACTTTGAGCCCTAATCATCTTTTCCTTCCATATTCCCCACCCAGGAGGTAGTGGGAGATTTTGGATCACAGCAACAGCAAAACTCATGTTCATCAAGGCAGGAAAGTAGCCAAAGACCTTTGAAAAGGACTTTGAATGACAAGGGGGTGAATAGCGTAGGCTTGACAGCCTTTGAGGTTTAACCTAGTGCTGACCAGCTGCATCCAGGGCTTTTCGAAGAATAAATAAATTAATCATGCAGTCTTGTGTGTATTTAAAAGAACATCATCTTTGAGGTCAGAGAGACCTGGATTTGGATCCTGGCTCCTTCACTCACTAGCTTTGTACCTATCTCATTGGGCTGTTGTGAGGATTAAATAGCATAATCCAAGTAAGGCTCTTACAATACCTGGCACATGACAACTGCTCAATAAATGTCAGCTAGCGATGATACTTGCTTCAGCTGCCAACGGATTGCAGCTGGGGACAGTGTGGCCTGGCCAGTATGATTCTGACCAAATGAGAGCTCTCGTTGGCTCAGCTTGCCTGGCTGCTTGTTTTGCCAGCTCCTGAAATGGGGTAGCAGAAGCCTCAGCACTACCAGCACAACACAAACAGTGCCCAGAAGTTGGGTAAGACAAGAAATTAGTGGCAGATCCAAGAAGAAACAGTCCAGACATGGAAACTTTTCTTAAGCAGGTACACATGCATCTCCGCAATGGTCAGGATATAAAATATAGTTACTAACATAACAAATACGCTTCAAGTATGTGACTGTCCACGTTGGTCACTCAGGGCCAACAGCTAGGTCAAGAGGAGTGATCCACTAATCGAGCCTTGGAAAGCAGGATCTGTTTTTCTCCCTTTGCACCTGCCATACAAAATCATGGGCCAGTATGATATTCTCTAGAACAAGAATCCTCAGTGACTCATTTTTCCCTCTGCGACATACGTGATTGAGAACTCACATAAACACGGCAATGCCCTCGTGGAGCTCAGCGTTATGTCAAGATATTAGGTGAATTCCACCCCCTCTCTCTTCCACTTGAGAAATCCTATTAGAAAGAAGAAAGAGCAATGCTTAACAGGTTTAAGACTTCTCCATTTCCCCCCAAATGATCAATACACCTCTATTACATACGCACTCTCCTTCTCTCTCCATCTATCAGTCTGTCTCTCCGTCTGTCGATGCAACCATCTGTCTCTTAACCCCAACATTTTTTCTCTCTCAGCCCAGCTCTTTCTGTACTAAGGGAATTACAGAGGCTAGATAAATGGCATCATTTATTGCCCCTGAATCAAGTCTGGAGATTTTCAGACACCTAACCAGTTAAACATGACCCACTATGGCTTGCCGAACAAGGAGTTTACAAACACAGGGCAAAGTTGATGCTCTGTACAAATAATTATTATGAGTTCAGAATTGACTAAATGTATAGGGTATGGATACATTTGAAGGTAGAGAAATTTTTATTTTGATGAAGTCCAGTTTATCCATTTTTCTCCTTTCTGAATAATCCATTTAATATCTTATCTGAGATATCTTTGCCTAACTCACAATTGCAAAGGTTTTCTCCTAAGGTGTCTTCTAGAAGTTATATGGTTTTAGGTTTTCGTTTAGGTCAGTTATCCATTTTAGGTTGATTTTTTTATATCTCACGAGGATCTTGCAAAGGTCGGATCAATGTTCTTTTGTTTTTTCCTTTGCATGTAGATATGTGGTTTTTCCAACATCATTTATTGAGGAGAATATCTTTTCTCCCTTGATCTGCCTTGACACCCTTGTCCATCTCTATATATTTGGGTCTATTTTTGGACTATCTATTCTGTTCCGTTTATCTATATGTCTTTATGCCAATGCCACACTGTCTTGATTACTGCAGCTCTACATTAAGTATTGAAATCAGTACTGTTAGTCCTCCAACTTCATTCTTATTCTTTTAATTGATCCTTCTCACTTCCATATGAATTTTAGAATTAGCTTGTAAATTGCTACCAAAAAAAAATCTGGGATTTTTGGCAGAGGTTGTGTTCAATTTATAGTTCAAATTTTGGAGAATTGCTATCTTAACAAAATTGAGTTAATAATTATTATGAACAACGACCCATGAACACAGTTTATCTCTCAATTTACTTAGGTCTTTAAAAAAATTTTCTCAACAATGTTTTGTGGTTTTCAGTGTAGGTCTTTCTGCTCTTTTGTCAGATTTTCCCCCTAAGTATTTTGTATTTTTATGCTTTGGTAAATAATGTTGCATTGTTTTTGTTTCTAAATATTCATTTTCTAGTAGAAATACAATAGATTTCTGCATATTAATCTTGCATCCTACAAATCTACTAGCTCACTTATTCGTTCTAGTAGCTTTTTTTGTAGATTTCATCCAATTTTCTACATAGACACATCATGCCACCTGTGAATAAAGACAGTTTTATTCTTCCTTTCAAATATGATGCTTTTTCTTTTTCTTGACTTATTGCCCTGGCTAGAACCTGCAGCAATACTTGTCTATGTGTGTATGCGTGTGTGTGAAAATAATTTCCATCCTTTCAACTTTGTAAAAGCACACATAACAGTGGGAAGATACTTGAACAATGGAATCTCCCCCTCTAAAGATACTATTTTAGGAATAAATGGTTGATCACTGCCTTTATCACAAGGTCAAAGCTTTATTTCAAAGTATGCACAGAAATTTTGGCAGAAAAACGAAGATCCTCGTCCCTGTGGGGCAGGGGGGTTACAGACAAAAAGCACACAACAAAATGAAAAATAAACCCTAAAGTTCATAGAATCATAGACACTTACCCCATTATTCTCATGCTCTGATTCATATTCTCTGTCACTGTTTCTCTATTTTTTTTTCATGACTTCTTTAAAAGAGGCAATAAACTCAGGTTTAGACACCAAACTCTGAAACTCAATTGCTGCTTAAAATTCCAGCCCTGCCTGGGCAAATTACTTTTATCTCCCTGTGTGCCAGTTGCTTCACTTGTAGAGAGGATACTAGCAGAGCCTGCTTCATAGCGTTTTCATGAGGATTTAATTCTTCATTCATCCAAAAATTTTTGTTGAATTTATTGTAAATTGCATTTTACACAATTTATTTAGTAGGTACCAAGTACTGTTCTAGGCACTAAAGATACAGAGGAAACTAAACATTCAAAACTCCTTTACTCTTATGCCCATTCTAGTGTATGGATATACTCAAACAAATAAGTAAAATATGTAGTATTTTCAAAGGGAAAAATTAAAAGGTGACTATAGACTGGAAGAGGGGGGATAAAGAATGTTTGGGGGGCAGACAATCTTGTAAATTTAAATGAAATGGTTGGGGAAGACCTCACTGAAAATTGACATTTAAGCAAAGATTTAATTTATTTAAATGAGTTAAAAAACACAAAGGAATTAGAACAGTTCTTTACATATAGCAAACATAAAAATGCTTTTATTAAATACTATTTATTGAATGCTTTCTTTGAGTTGGGCTTTATGCAAGTGTTTTATATAACATTATCTTGTTGATTCATTACAGTAGCTCTGTAAAGTAAAGATTATTATTAGCGCTTTTTTTTTTTTTTTACGTGGGCAGCCACTGGGAATCGAACCTGGGTCTCTGGCATCGCAGGCGAGAACTCTGCCTGCTGAGCCACCATGGCCCACCCATTAGCGCATTTTACTGAATAGAAATCTGAAGTGACATTGACTGGTCCACGGCCACATATTGAGTCGGTGGTAGATCAAAGCCTCTGAACTTGTCCCATGAGGCCTAGTTCATTTATTTATTCATCCATCATTTCTGGAGATACATTGGGTGCTTAGAGACTTTATTAAACCTGGAGTCACAAAGATAAGACTGGTCCTTGTTGCTGGCTTGTTTAGGGGGAATAGTACTGAGGGGCTTGAAGGTTTGGCATGGAGTTTGTGGCATGATGAAGTGTCACCTACTCGGTATTTCAACTTGAGAGTAAGGGTGGCTTTGCCTGGGACTCTACTACCAGCACCTGGCTCTTGCACACTCATTACTGCGTGTGTTGTGTGCATATACACATGCCATCTGAGGAGGGGAGGGTGGGTAAACCAAATTATTGGCCAATGGCTATTACTTCGTTTGCCGAAGATGCTTCAGATTTTCAGGATGGCTGCCTGCTAAAGTTTAAGCAAAAAAGAAAAATGAAGCAGGACTCAGCTCGCTGATGAGTGAACTATAAATTTTGCCCAGAAAATGCTGGCAATGCTGTAAAATTCAGGCCACCATCTGTTAGTGCTTGCTTGAAGTAGCATTTGTACTGGATAATTAAGATGTCACATGCATTTGAAGCACAAATCATCAGTGCACGGGTGCCTAGCATCCCTGGAAAGATTGTGGCTGGTGAAGATGTCTCAAAGAATATCATTTTATGTTTAGGATATGTTTATATGATAGCACAGGAACGACTTTTGGGGGGTCACTCAAGTGGGGATAGGTGGAGGAGGAGAAAGGGACAACTGTGGAAATGGCTTGCTTGAGATGACCGCATAATTTAATCAAAATGATCAGTTGGCCATCCCTGTGCAGTCTGACAGACCTCATATATGTTTGTCCATCACTCTGCAAAGCTCAGGGTGAACTGAAAGATACATATGATGGAGGAAAGAGGCAATTCTGGTTAAGCCTGAAATACCTAATAATAGTAAAAGTTGTGACTTGTTTAGTATTTTATGATTTGCAAAGTGCCTTCTAACTTATTTAATTTTGCTGACAATCCTATGAGGTAGGGATTATATGTACATTTTACAGATGAGAAAACTGAGGCTCAGAGAAATGGCTTAGATTGCCCAAAGTGACTTATATAGTGAATGGCAGAGCCGTGATTGAAACCAGGGCCCATTTAACTCTAAATCTTCAGTTATTTCCCCTAATCCATGGGGCCCAAGAGCAGGCCACCTGGAAATTTGAGCCAACTAATTTTATGATACTTGTTCAAACAAACAAACACATCCTTTACACGTGAACTTACAGGACTCATTCCCTAACAAAGCTGGTAGAAACTGTCAAGCATAGTGAGGGCCAGGAATTTTAAAATAATAAGAAACATTTATTGATTGCTTCCTATGAGGTAGGTGCTATTCTGGGTGCTAAATGCATTCATTATCTCATTTAATCCCCAAAACCACTCCACAGTGTACATGCACTATATTAGATCCAGAAGGTTCCTCTTAGTGTGGATTTCCACACGCCTTCTGGAGGGACATGCTCTTGGCATGGCTGGAGCTGAGTCAAGGTTTGGCTTCTAAAGTCTGCTTTTTTTTTTTGCAACAGAGATCATAATTGATGGGATCAGGAATTCTGGGTTGGCTTGCTTCCAAGTGGTTTCTCAAGAGTGTCTTGCTTTCTCATCATTGTCAGAGAGGAGATGAGCGCTGCCCAGGCTTTGATGAGATGTTCTCTACCCAGTGCCTGCAAGTTTACCTTCATTTCCCCCCTTTGTGGGTGAACAAGCTATTTTGTGCTTCCACAGTTGGCGCCTGGGCACCTGCTTCAATTGTGACTTTTATCAGGTAGCGGGATGCTGACACTACATACCTACGTTGCCCCCCGAGGGCTGCTCCCACTCCTGCTATGAAATGCAGATAATCATTCTTGTCACTCCTCCTGGCATTACTAAGAGATTGTGAAAACAAGCAATGCAATGTCTCTAAAGACCTTGCAAAAAATAATTAATCACATAGAATTTGTCTCATTCTAGTGGTTTTCAGAAACGTTGGGACAGAGTACATTTCCACATAAGCAAAGTTAACAGGCTACTACATATTCGCCCTAGGAGGTTTTCTTGCCATCTTTTATGTCAGGTCTGCACTGCTTGCCCCTGTTATCCCACAAACCAGCATCCCCTTTCCCAGCCATGTGCCTGGGGCTTCACCAAGTATTCATTCCTCAACTGCCCTTCTCTTTTTTAATTTTAATTTTTAATTAATATATATTATATAGCCACATATATATAAAAATAACACACATAAAAATGACATATACAAAAAAGCAATACATTTCAATGCACAGCACAATTAGTTGTAGAACAGATTTCAGAGTTTGGTATGGGTTACAATTCTATAATTTTAGGTTTCTCCTTCTAGCTGCTCTAAGATACTGGAGACTAAAAGAAACATCAATATAATAATTCAGCACTCATACTCATTTGTTAAAACCAACCTTCTCTGTATAACTCCACCATCACCGTTGATCTTTCTCCCACTCTTTAGGAGTATTTGGGCTATCCCCATTCTAACTTTTTCATGTTGGAAGGGACTGTCTGTAATGTGGGGTCGGGGGATGGAACTAGTTGATGTTCTGGAGAGGCTGGGCCCTCTGCATTTCAGGGCTTATCTGGCCTTCCTCCACCATGCCCCAGTTCCCCCAGTGGCAAGCTATCGGGCAGTCTTGCAGTCCCCTTTCTCAATTCTGTAAGCTGTCTGAAAGAAAAAAAAAGAAAGAAAGAAAAGAAAAGAAAAAAAAAATGCTTCTTGTCATATGGCCAAATTGCTCTGCACAGATGAAAGGGACAAGACTGACAGGTGATTGTTCCCTGAGATTACAGCCTAAACCCAGGCTGAACCTAAAACACCTGGAGGGAAAAAAAAAATGCCAGGGGTTTTGAATAATGCTCCCCAACTGGCTCCAACTCTGAAGACTAAATGCACATGCACCATTTCCACTCCATTTCCTTAAACTGGTCTCTGGGCTCGTCTGTAATGAAACCCCTGTAGGGGAAGAAAAAAACATGGTCTCTGAGAGAGAGAATTATTTTGCTTGCTTACGTCCTCCTCTCCTGGAAAACAGTCAAGTGGGTGTCTAGATCAAGGTCTGCATCATTGTTAACTTTAATGCCAACCTTAGAAGGCCCGTGGGTTCTTCTAATATTTATTCATTGTAGGTATTCTTTTTTTTTTTTTTTTTTTAATTTTTGCATGGGCAGGCACGGGAATCGAACCCGGGTCTCCGGCATGGCAGGTGAGAACTCTGCCACTGAGCCACCATCACACCGCCCTGCAGGTATTTTTATATAATGCTATAAACCAGTTTAAAAACTTTTAAACTCTCTATCTTCAGTGTTTTATAGTATGCTCACCAACTCCGTGGCATCCTCGTTAGTCCCAGCTCTCCCCTTGGTTATACTGCTCTCCTCCTTGTCTTCCACATGCCCTTTTTTATACCATTTTTCCCTATCCTGAATGACCTCCAGGCTTCCACCACACCTGTCCAAATCCTAGTTTAGTGGAACGAGTGCAACCTTTCGAATTAGGTAGATGTGGGTTTGTATCCCAGCTCTGTCATCTTGGATAAGGTACTTAATGTCTTTGAGCCTCAGTTTCCTCATCTGTAAAATGGGGATGATAATTGGCTCTCTCTACTAGAGATTCTTTGAGCACTGAGTGAGATAACTTCCACAAATTGCCCTAGTACTTTATTGGTGCTCAGTGAACGGAATAATTGTTGTTACTGTTGAAACACAGTTAACATATCTTCATGTGTATTGTGTCTTCCCTGATGCAGCCTGAGGGCATCCCTCCTTCTTCTGAACAACACCCATTTAGCATGTAAGCAGGCATTAATATGTGTCATTCATTTGATCATTAATTCAGTGAGCAAGTGTTTGTTGTGCATCTAGTATGTGATGGGCACACTACCAGATGCTCAGCGGGGGTAGAAGTAGAGAGTTGGGAGTGAAAGAAGGAGGGGAGTGGGGATGGAGCTGACACAAATTCCATCTCTGCTTTTAAACATCTTATTTTCTAATAGAGAAGATGCTCATCTTCACAAATAAGTAGAATGGAAGGAATGAGGTGGTGTGTTTTGTATGGATGATGCAGCTGGAGGCGCAGCTGGAAGAGTGTGGCTGCTGAGCAGTGAAAGACAAAGTCCTGGGAACATCAGCTCTCTTCTTTATTGGTAACTTTCCCCTGTTTGCTTGTGTCACCTGCTAAGTTAGGGCTATGGCTTCTTAAGGAAGAGTGAGTGGAATTTTATCATCCACAGAGCTTACTTCAGGACATAATGGGCTCTGAGTACATGCACTGATGTGAGACGCCTCTGTAAAGTACCTGTAGTAGACAGGCCAAAGTGACTTCAACGCACCCTGGAAAAGACCACCTGTTCTCTTGCTCCCTGTTATCGCCACAGCAGGAAAGAGAACACAATGTGGAACTCGATATGTAAAAAGTTAAAATGGCTTGAATTGTATTTACTTATGAATGAATATATAAATAAAACCATCTCTTTTGAACTTTAAAGAATTGGAGGCTTATTTTAAACAAAGAGCATTGTGTTGGGGATTTGGGTATTGAAGAAAGGGTAGGACCAGAGGCAGCTATGGATGAGTACAGGCAGGTGCAGAGAGCACTTCCCAGGATGCTTTTGCCCAACATGCCCCTCTGTTTTAACCTACTGCTTGTCCCTCCGTGTCTGGGAAATCATGCCTGATGGTGCTTTGCATGGACATTAGAACCATCTTCTGTGGCCTGGCTTTAGCCAGAGCAGGTTTGTGTAGGGCCTGTTGGAAGTTGGATCTTTCACCCTATTTCAGCACCCAATTTCCCCACTCCTGAATAACTTTCTACTCAACTAACTCAACGTAGTCTAAGTTGTTTATTCAATAACGTACTAGCCCTTTAAGGCAGATTCCAATGAGTTGGAATTTGTCCTGATTGAGACTGGACTGGATAACAGTAGCAGTGGTGGGAGGCAAACAAACAAACAAAAAAAACAACCCGTGCGTCAAAAGTCTGGGCTTCAAGCCCCAGAGCTCCTAATGAACTCTGCCACCTTGAGAAAGTCACCCAGCCTCTCTGAACATCCGTTTCCTTTGCTGTTCAATAAGACAGCTGGCTTTGGTGACTAAAGCAGGAACAAATATAACAGCCCCCACCTCCGCACCCCCTCTCCCCATTACTGCTATCCACACAAATAATAGAACTAGAAACAGGAGATCCTTTCCAGGTCATTTACCACTGCTGCATTTTAAGAGTGGTGGGCTGGGTCATTGGCTCTACCTCCTCCATCCTCTGGCTAAGGCCAGAGGGATGTTCTCTGCTCTGGAGGAGTCCGTCAGGACAGTATTTGTAGGAATTTTCAAGGCCTGTGTACAGGAAGAAATTCGGTTACGAGCTATTCTTTCAGGCTGGGCTTTTGACCACCATGACTATATGCAGAGGCAGAGAAGGAAAGCTGAAGTCTTTTGGATTTGTCTGCTTTAAACACCCAGAATCAATATCTGATCCATACCTCTGCTGAATGGAATCAAATTTGGGAGTGTGCGTTCTTCTGAACCAGCAAAGCAAACTTTTGAGAACTGTGTTAAGACCACTTCACACCGCTTAGGGAATGAAGAAGTTGTGGGCAGAGCTTCATTTCCCATGCAGTTCCTTCCAATTAATAATGCTACTTTACCTCAAGAATACTTTTTTTTTGAGAAGATGCAGTGGCATGCCTATAATCCAATGTGGCAGCTTCCTTGCTGTGAGATGATGTCACCGCTTCCTAATAGCCCATCTCTTCCTCACTAAATCGTTTTCCAGAACTACAGGCTGGACCAAGTGGCTCTGACCTTTATCAGCTGAATAAAACAAAGAGGCAAAAGCAACCAGTGATAGCGACAGCAGCACAGAAAACAATCAAGAAAATGAATATATCCAAAAGTGTCAGAGGAAAAGATATGATTATCAGGTCCAATCAAAAAAGTTATTTTTATTTTAGTACTCATGATGAAACTGCACTAAACTATAAATCAAACGTTTCTTTATAGGCAGCAACCTAGGAGAGCAGTTTCTTTATAGAAGAGCAGAGTTCCTTTATACTGAAGTGTTCAGTGCGTTACAGGCACAACTACAATAGACTTAGAAATGGAGCTGTGAATTTTCTGAAAGAAACTGTTGAAGAGTTGCTTTTTGTTCCTAATGAAGGCTGAATATGCAGGTTTTAGTTTCCTATATTAATACTTTAGATAACATTTTATTTTTTGTTTATATGTATTGTTGCTGAGCCTTACTCTCCTATGAGTTTATTTCATGAAGCAAGGACATATAAAGTGATACCAAAGGAAAGGTGATTATCACAAGACTAGATTTTGGATCATTCCTGTTTCATATGATTGTATATAAATATGGATGGTGGCCTCTTTAATTCTCACTGTTTACTTGTATTTAATAGTAATTAGTTGGCTATGTCAGCATTTATTACCCATCTCTTTTTTTTTTTAACTTGTTTTTTATTGCATGACATGTATACAAAGCAAAGAAAGAAAAAAACAATAGTTTTCAAAGCACTCTTCTACAAGTAGTTACAGAGTTTGTCATGGGCTACCATACCATCCTCTCAGATTTTTCCTTCTAGCTGCTCAGAGCATTGGAGACTAGAAGGAAGAAATATTTTTTATCATAACAATTGACTTCTTTTTTCTTTTCTGTGAAAAATAACATGTACAAAAAGCAATACATTTTAAAGCACAGCACTACAATTAGTTGTAGGACAGATTTCAGAGTTTGATATGGGTTACAATTCCACAATTTTAGGTTTTTACTTCTAGCTGCTCTAAGATACTGGAGACTAAAAGATATATCAATACAATGATTTCGGCAATCATATACTCATTTGTTAAACCCTACCTTCTCTATATAACTCCACCATCACGTTTGATCTTTCTATCCCACTCTTTAGGGGTATTTAGGCTATGGCTGTTTTAACTTTCTCATGTTGAAAGGGGCTGTCAGTAATATGGGGTAGGGAGATGGAACTAGCTGGTGTTCTGGAGAGGCTGGGCCCTCTAGGTTTCAGGTCTTATCTGATCCAGGGACCCATCTGGAGGTTGTAGGTTTCTGGAAAGTTACCCTAGTGCATGGAACCTTTGTAGATCTTACATATTGCTCTAGGTGTTCTTTAGGGTTGGCTGGAATGGTTTTGGTTGGTGTTGGCAAATTATGATACGTAGCAATGTCTAACTGCAGCTTGTGTAAGAGTGATCTCTAGAGTAGCCTCTCCACTCTATTTGAACTCTCTCAGCCACTGACACTTTATTAGTTACACTTCTTTTCCCCCTTTTGGCCAGGATGGAATTGTTGATCCAACTGATGCCAGGTCTAGGATTCATCCCTGCAAGTCATCTCCCTCACCCCCAGGGAGACTTTCACCCCTGGATGTCATGTCCCATGTAGGGGAAGAGGCCAATGATTTCACTTTCAGTGTTATATGAGCCATCTCTTTGGCAGCTGGATTTCAGAGAATAGACTTAACAATTTAAATTTTGATAATTTCATAAACAAGTAAAGAGAATGATATTTTATTTATGTATGCTATTTAATATTTTTGTTTATTGTCTGAATCGAGTTTCCTATTTGTGGTCCATTTATGTTTTTGAAGGTAGAGGACATGTAAAATAAATAGTTTATTTGGACATGTTTGTTCATTTTATAATTCTTCATAAACTAGAATGATGAAAATATTTATTTACTAAAGCTAATTGAAAGAATCATGTGACTTAATTGAGCGTTAACTACACTGTTCGATAGGAAAAGCCATGCTTGGATATTATAACACTTCACAGATCTTTTTTATATAAATTAATAGTTAAATATTTGTTTTCAACGAACTGGGAAATTGAGTTTAACTTTTGGTTATAAATATAAAATGTAGTGGAGTTTTAAATGTAAATACTAGTCAATTTCCATCTGATCAACATGAAAAACTAAATTCGTTATGATGTAGTTTGATATATACCTTCATATTCCTGAATCTCCAAACTGGAAAAAGTGAGACTTTTCCTTTTTAAATTCACATGCTTTTACCTCAACCTTGAATCATGGTAAAGGAAAATGTGTCCCTACGATTTACCTTAGCCTTAAATTCTTTCACTGTGATTGTGATTATTGGAAATATGCATGTAGGAATGTCTTTTAACAGTCAAAAGTAACATTTTTGGAAGAAAATTATCTTGAAATAGTATTAAATTAACTAAAATCAGAACTTCAAGGGATTTTGAAACTTCTTTCATCACAGACAAGCATCTTTATAGCAACTTTAACAAGTCAATTTACTTGAACCAACCAGGAGGCTAAAAAATTCACCTATACCATGGTGACTTTCACTGTTAGAAAGTATAAAGCTTCCCTTAAAATGTCAACATAATTTATAATGCTGAATAATTTTGTGTTCTCCTTTCCCCAAATGCCATATATTTGAGGTAAAAGTCATTTAAATTATTTTCCTTAAAGTTTTTCTTTTCGTATTTTAATTCCCCTGCACAGAATCTTTTTATTTTTAAGTATGTATTTACACATCCTGCTTAAAATGCCAGAAGACGCTTGGAATTTAAGAACAAAATCAGACATGTTGTATATTCTCATAGTTGCTCATTTATTTAAAAATGAATTTCTGTGATGTATCAGGCAATGGCAAAACAAGAGAAAAATTACTTACAATCAAAGTTGGACACAAAAGATTCTGAGTGCAAAATTCATCCTTGAAATCTTTGCTAAAATGACCTCTCCCAAGCTATAGTTTCAAATGTGTAGCTGTTTAGGCAAGGATATCATGTTTGAAATCTCAGCATTAAATGCAGTTATTATAAGATCAACATTATTGGATTTATCATCCTATGGTTATGATAACATTCTGATATAATACCCTGCTTAGAGTTTAATGAAAGAAGGAGTTAAGAATTATTACACTTTCTTTAGCCCTGTCTAGATGCAAAGACATTGTACACTGACATGGGCTCAGTCTTCCCTTGTATGACTAAATATTAATAAAATAATAGGTGATTAGAAAGTGAAAAAAAAAGAGTAGTGGGCTAGGAAGAGGAGATTTAAAAAGGAAGAAAACAAGTAATTCACCTCTCCCGAGCTAGCATTTATAATGGTGTATTAAGAACACATTTAAAAGAAATCATCTAATTCTGTAGTCTTCTGCCCAGGATAGCAGGCCAGTTCAGTCAAAATGTTTCTTGGATAGGCCATCAGCAAACCTTTTCAGTGAATCCTAGAACTGCTTTGTAGAAAGCAGAAAAGTAGAGTTGTCCCCTAATACATTAAAAAATGTTCATTTCGCCATTACCAGACTTCATTACCACTCCCAAGAGCTAAAGCTTTGAGATTAATCAACCTCCTCCAAAAGAGAAGGCAATGACTGCTCACCTGCTATTTACAACTCTGCATTTTTTGAGAATTAATGCCGATAATACTGTTGCAACACTTTTCAGAGTAAGGGATGGTGTTTTCTGATGATCCTCCCCCCCCCCCCCCCGCCCAAAATTCCAAGTTTGAATCCCCAGAGAAGGAACCCGATTTTAAATCATTAACACCACAAATCTCTTTCAAATTGTGGAGTGTTTGCAAGTGCCTTAATCAGGATAGTATGTTTGAGTGGCCTATTTCAATTTGATCACACTGATTAAGTTTCTGTAGCTAGTGTATGTTGCATTTCCAATTCAATTAAATGAGAATCTCCTGTCATTACTAGATATTACCAGAATGCCCCCGATGTCTGAAGACTAGACCTGGTTTCTTCAATTTCTACTGACTTCCTGATTATATAATCTTCCTATTAAATGAAATCGATGAAAGCTCAAATTAAATTCAGCAAACTCTTAAAGAGTAAATATGCTTTCCCTATACATTTGGTGTATTTTCACCTCGAGGTGTGGAGCACATTAGTTGGAATGCATTGATTACTTTAGCAATAAATTTTACAGGGCTCCCTCCCCTCATATACCAATTTCTAGAACACTCTATCCTGTTCCTGTTGGAAAGCAGTGTAAATGTGGATGATGAATAGGCACTGCTCTCTATTATCTATGTATTATAGTTGTGCCTCTTTCGGCAATAGATAAGAGCTATCTTATGTAAATGCAATTGCTTTGTAAATGTAAATGCCTATTGGGTCATCGATCACCCTGCAGATGGAGGGAGCAGAGCAGTAGGGGGAGGTGTGAAAGAAAGTGTCTAGGGATAGGAAGGAGGAAAATTGCTAAGTGGGTAATGGATTGAATCATGGCGCTGGGGAACTTTGGGGAGAGAGGGGGTGTGCTGGGATGAAAAAGAACAGCCAGGGAGCTGCCGACCCCCTCCCACACCCCTGTTTGGAGACCTGCGCAGGCCTCCAAAGGCCTCGCTTTCCTGAAAGAGAAATGGGCCTAGTCGGTGCAGGAGTGACGCAGGAGGGACTAAAAGGAAGATGTGACTTCCATGTTGAGTGCAGTACACCTGTCTTTTGCCTATCCATATTTAGGCTTGGGCTCCCCCAAACCTACCTACTCTCAGCAACCCACTTTGATCGAGAGGGTTTTATCTGAAAATGGCCCCTTGGGGTTCAACATCATTCACCTCAGCCTGGAGAAAAACGGTACTGAATAGAGCCAACCCTACTAGTTGTCATACCCTGGCAGCTCCGCTTATTCCTTGCGTGGTATCAGGAGGTGGGCAGGCCCAGCAGTCAACACAGGAACCATCTGGCTAAGGGTGCCCCTGGAATTTTCTCACAGTATGTTAGGTCCTTTTTATGGATTCTGGATTTCAAAACTTGCTCTAAGCCAAATGTGTGACTCACAGACCAATAAAGCCCTCTAAATTCATTTGTAAGACATCTTGAAGATAAACAAGGGGGAAAAGCTTTCTATTTTTGCCATGCTTTTCTTTTTTGTATCCCTCCTACTTCCAAAAAGGATTTGAGGTGACTTCCAAGAGGCTCTTACTCATGCCTAGAAGTATTTCAGAACTATTTCTAAAAGTCGAATCATGCATATCATCTAAATAGAGAAGAGTGATTATATAAAAACATGACTATATCAGGAATCTCTTGCTTTACAGAATAGATAAACTCTGGGGGAGTTGTTAAGTGTGTGAAGTATTTTGGGCACTTACTCAGTATTTCCCTTGGGTGTTGTTTTTGTTGTCCTCTCAGCATTTGCACTTTCCTCCCAAGCAAAACTTACCTGTCCTGTATCCCACCCCTGCGAGGATCTTTATTTCCTTCTAATAAAGTACATACTAATAAATATGCATTACTGATTACAAGGCCTTGATATGTTGCTAGCCCTAGCGCTCAAAGGATTTCCTGTAATGGTAGCAGAGAGATTTAGGACCAGAAATAATGCTGTAAGAGTCAATCCCATCCTCCAAAGAATGAACAGCCTAGTGACAGGGGAAAAAGAAAGAAAGCATGTGTAAAAAATCAGGGAAAAGAGACAGGTACTGCTGACTCTAAATGCACGTGGGGCTCAGAGAAAGGAAAGAACAAGCTCATGCAGCTGGAGCTCTGTGCAATGTTAAGAGGCTTTTGGCAGGGCCCAGCAGGGGAAGGCTGCTAGAAGAGGTGAACGCCCATGTGGGCAGGATGTGGAGGCACACGAGAGAGAGAAGGGAGAGCATCTGGATCTGCTCTTCTCTGCAGGCTGCCCCCCTCTCTTGGCTTCCTCCACACCCCATTCAGGCCGCTCACATCACCTCCTCTCTTTCGTTCTGCTTTCTTCTCCCTCCCTGCTCTTTTCTGCAGTTTCCCTTCCTCCTTCCTTTCTCTTCCTGGCCTCCTTTGTTCCCCTCCATCTTCACCCCTCCAGCCTCTGCTTCACCTCATTCTGTTCTTCTGATGAGTCCTCTTTGCTCCCCTGTTTCTCTGTCTCCTTTGGTCAGTTGCCAGGTCAGCTTAAAATGAGGGCCAGAGAGGAGCTCTGGATCCCAGGATCCCAGAATATGAGTTAAGCCACAGGGCTGAAATCTGGTTGGAGGCAAATGGACCCTCGGCTTGCCTTTTGAGAAGTCACTTTTCCTCCAGTTCCTTGCTGGAGGGTCCATATGCTCCTAGGTAGGCGTGGTCTTGGGCCAAACTGTGCCCTTGGCACCCATCTCCTCTCCTCCCCTCACCCTTTGGCTTCAACTTTGCGCTTCTGGCATCGGTGCAACCACTAGTAAGGAAATCAAGTCAGCCAAGTTGTTTGCTGCAAGAAGCTTAACAAGAGGCAGAAAGAGAGTGACGTTTTGCAGTTGCTTCTGGAGGACAAGAAAGCCTTCCTATCACAAGGGTGGGACAGTTGAGGAAGAATCAGTGCAGGATGTCTGACAAGAGAGGCTTAAAAAAAAATTAGGCAAGGTAGAATAGCATAGAGTTTAATAGCATTAGCTCTGTAGCCACCCCGTTGGAAATTTGAATCCCAATTCTGCCTCTTATAAGCTGTGTGACTTCAGAGAGTTGCTCAACCTCTCTGTGCTTTTCTTTCTTCATCTGTAAAGTGAGGATGTTAATATTAGCATCCGCCTCATAGGGTGGGTACAATAATTAAATGTGTTAATACATGTTAATCACTAAGAATTGTGGCTGGCATATAAGTAAAGGGTCAATGAGCACTTGCTTTTGTTATGTGAATGTGGGGGCACACAGGAGTCCGATATAGCCACACATTTTGTGCAGAATGCTTCTCTCGGTACCTGTGGAAGCTGACCCAGGATCGGATAGGGGGCGCTCTAAGCCATTTCCAATGTCAAGGGCAGTGACACCTTTCTCTTCTGGGACCACACTGCACTGAACTTTGGGGTGGCCAGCCCGCTCAATATAGCTGTGAAAAATCATCCACAACCCCTCAGTTTAGTCAATTGCATTTATTGTTCTGAAATCCAGTGTGGAGCAAGTGGAGTAGCTCCGGAGCCTTGGGATTCTGGTGCCATTTAACACTGAAAATTGCACCCTACAAGACACCCCCCCCCAAAAAAAAAAATTGGCTGTAAAAATGTTGAGAGCAAGTTGTTTAAATTGCAGGCCTATGATACAGTCCAGTCTAATTTCTCATTGGGAAGACTTCTACTTATAGTTCTACCTATTCTCTATCTGTGACTTTGGGGCTTGTTAATAATTCCCCAATGAGGGTGGAATTCCCAAACTCATTTTCCTTGCTTCCCTTTCATGGCTTGTTCCTGGTGGCATGGGAAAGCGTAGCTTCAGCCTGCAGCCCAGCACCAGAAGATGTATAGGGCCATTGCTTTGTCTGAAAACCCAAGTCTTGGTGGAACCAATGGGGTTATCCTTTTGAATGGCAAATGGCTAACTAGCACAGCTATTACAGTCCCGGAGCCCTGGGAGGAGGTTTTCAGAGCTAACTAATGTTTCCTTAAAAGATCCTGAAACGTGTGTAGGGTAACACATATTTTATCATAGTTATTCTGGCTCTGCGAGTGCAATGAAAATGTTAGCCTTGGCATATCAATCGTGTTTTACAGATGACTGTAATTTCCTGAATGTCAAACTCCAAATTTTTCTACTAAGCAAACTTTTCAGTGGCAAAACAGATTGCCTCCATAATGTATCACTGTGGGCAGGAAAAATGAAATCTTTATGCACTGTATTATGAATCAATGAGGCATTGAGATTCCTGGAAGGGTGAGTGGACTCTGGAAAATGAAAAACTGCAGCTATTCCATCTCTCCAAACCGCTGTTCAGGGACTGCAGGCTTCTGTGACATTCCATGTGTGGGCCACAGAATGATCAGATTCGAGCTGAAACCAATTCCGTTTCTTTCCCTGCGTTTTGATCAGGTAAATGTTGCTGTAAATATAACGTAAGTCGAGGCATCGAACAAATCCTTGTCCAGAAGCCTCCCAATGTGATTCCCTTTGCCTCTGTGATAACAGCCATGTCGGGTTATTAATAAAGGGACCCTGAGAGAACCGCAAGTTTCATTAAGAGAAAAACAACATCCATGGCAGATAATTATGGGATGCTGAGCACTGTACGTGGACTATCTCGTTGAGAAAAGTGGGTGCTTACAGATGAGGAAACCATGATGTTAGAAGGTTAAGTCACTTGCCCAAGGCCACACAACTTGTATGGCAGGGCTGGGTCTTGCTTCCAGAACTTTCTGACTTTAGAAACTGAGCTCTTAACTACAAAAAATTTCTCGTTGGCTGGCCATTTCTCAGGACTCTGGGCCATTGAGAGTGAAGAAAGGAGATATAAAGAGGACCTGGTCCTGCCCCCTTTCCAAGGGGCAGCCTTGGAGAGAAGAGAAGACTTAAGACAGGATTCAGCCCAGATTATAAGGTTGTATGCCTAGGCTCTCCTAAGAGAGGGTGAGATCATCCATTCTGGAGGTTTGCAGCAAGGTGTGGTTGCTTCAGCTGTGCAAGTCAGGGGAAAGGAGGCCTGGAAAAGACAGCACTATTCAGGCGGAGATGCGCAGGCTGTTTGGTGCTTGTGGCAGCACCATAACCATAGGCAGAAGCATGGGCATGGGGCAGCGATGAGAGGCATAGCGAGGAGCTGGGTTTTCTTAGAGTGTGGGGCCAATGTGCAGGGAAATAGTGACGCAAGACAAGACCGGAATAAGACAATGATAAATTGGGCATGTTATTCAACTAAAAATCAACTGCTAATTTTCTCTACAGAATTTATGCTTTACCCTTTTATGCCTGTGCTTCCAAAATTAAAATTTTTCTTTTGTATGATGTGTGGCAGGGTCAACATTTCACTCTTTTTCCATGTGAATATTCCCTTATTGCAGCACCATTTCTTGAATTTTTGTTTGTTTGTTTTTGGGGAAGTGCATGGACTGGGACTCAAACCCGGGTCTCTGGCATGGTAGGTGAGAATTCTCCCCACAATTTATTTTGAAACTGGAGATTTCAGACAGGTCCTTAGCCCCAGCAAAATTCTTTGAGGTTAGTTAGTCCCCTCCTCCCTTCTAAATGACTGAGAAGTCTTAATAGTTTATTACGTCTTACGCCTACCCTCTGCCCACTCACAGAAGGCAGAACTTAACCCAAAGAAATAAATCCTACAGTGTGATCTCTGGAGCAGGTATTAGCAGGGAGCAACTGTGTGCTTCCCAGTATCCCTGAAATCATGCCACCTCATAAGGCTGGCCCTGGTTGTATGTCCTATTAGGGTGCAGCAGACACCGCCGCACAGCTTCGTGCAAAATTCTTTTCATTTCAAAATAAAATAGGCAGAGTCGCGTGGGCTATCAAAACGAGTCTGGACTTGGTATAACGTGATGTGGATTTAAGACATGAGATGTGGTTGCTTACCAGCTGTGTGATCTTGCACCTCTGCACATTGGTATCTGCATCTCCAAAATGGACTTGGCCTGTCTCCTAACAGGCATATAGTGAAGGTCTAATGAAAGAGAGAATGAGAATGTGCTTTGTTAAAACAATCTTTGCCATAGGGAACTTTCTAGACGGAGGGGAAAGAGAGGGGTTTGGGGTGCTAAGACTTCAAAAAGGTTTACTATTACAGCTTTTTAAACTTTGGAAATGAACTGAGAAATTTAAATGTTTCTAATTATTTAAGAACCTTGAAGGGGAGTTCACTAGTCACCTCAACTCTGCTTGGCACACTGAAATACGGCAACTCTGCCCTCTCCAAAATGTACCTGCCCATATTTCAACTGTCAACACATTCTTTCAATCACATAGATGGTAAAGGTCAATGCCTTCTCCCCACACACATTTCTAGTAACACCTAGACTCATCAATGTTAAATGGAGGGAGGGGGAGGTAAGGAAACAACAGGACTTCAAAAGTAGCCCTGGGGAAGTCAAATCTTGTTTTAACTTAGTGGGTTCATGACTGATTCATGATTTTGAAAAGGAAAACAAAAACAAACAAACAAACAAAAAGTTTGATCAAAACTGTCAAACAAACAGTTTGATCAAAAGTGTCACCAAATGGCCCATTTTAAATCCCTTTGTCTTCTTTGAGTAGAAAGGAATAATCTGTCTGATTAGACTATGGAACCAGCCTTTCACCTGAGGCAGTGGCCACTCCAGTACTAGTTGTCATTTCTGGGCCTAAGGAATGCCTCCTGCCCCACAGTACTTGACCTGCCTGAAATTAAGTCAGGAAGTCTCAGCATCACCCCTTAGATGCAAATCTTTAATCTCTTAAAGACGCAAATCTTTCTAGTGGTGCTAAGAATATGACACCTTGGTGAAAAGTGTTTCTCTAATCACTTTCCTTCCAGATCTAAGACATTTGAGTGGCCTAAGATTGGAAAGTCCTTTGGGAAAGGCTGGAGGAAAGGGGATGTGTGGGATGGGGGATGGGGAAAGGTGGAGGACAAGGTTTTCTGGCCTCATATAAGACAAAAGGAAGTAAGGAAGGGTGAACTTGTTTGTAGACCTTGGTGAGGAAGTGTCTGAGGGGAAGCCGCCTTCTTCTCCCTTTCGGATGGCATCCTGTGTGCAACAGTCTCTCCTGGCTGGGGCAGTGCCACCAAAGGCAGTGCAGTGCTGGCAGTGAGGGGCTTGTGTGGCTTCAGGGCTAATGCCCTTGGATTCTAACTGGAGGTGAATAACCCGGAAGGAGAAGCTGAATGTGGCTCAGGAGGGAGAGGAAAAAGCAGAGCATTCTGGGCAATTCCAAGACTTTATAGTAGATGTTCCATCAGTTGCCATCCACCGGTCTGAGTCCCTGTAAGATGCTGGGTCCTGTGCTGACCTTAAAGAGGGATGCCAAGAATTCTTAGCTCTCAAGCAGCTTACAGCCTGGTTGGCAAGACAAGACAAGAGAAATGGACTGTTTGGATCTCCATTAGCAGTTTAGTGTGCAACAGAGAGACGTGAGAATGGAGACCATTGAGTCTGGAATTAGGAGACCTGGGTTCTGGTTCTGGACATGCTGCTGCTACCTGTGTATCCTTGGGCAAGTTACACCTCTGTTTGAGGCTCATTTTCCTCTAAAATGGGGATTCTATTTCTTGTCTTCGATACCTCACAAGTTTGCATGAGGAACTAAAGACATAATCAGTGAAAACCTTTTGAAATGTCTGATTGGTAGTAATCAAACCTTCTTACCTTCCCCCTTCCCTCCCCATCCCCCCCCAGCACTAATGTCAGTGGACCTTCTCCACATGACCTTTCTGCACATCCATTGTGGGAGGGAACTGTCACTTAGAGTAATCAGCTGTGACCTTAAATCCAACTCACTCTGGGTCACCATCCCTGAGAAAGAACCTTCATTCCAGCAAGGAAAGCGAAGCTAGAAGAGAAATCTGTGTAGGTGGCTCCTGCAGCATGTAAGCGAGCGTGACTTGCCATTGACATGTCTTCAGGGTGAGTGATTAATGGTAGTGTCCGAGGGTGGTTCTGCCTTCAAGCATTTGCCTGAAGTTAGAAAGTCAGGGTCAGACATCTCTCTCTTAGTCTGATCATTGACATTTAGTCCTTCTTTATGGGTTTCAAATCTTGCAGTGGAGAATAAATGAGCTCCTGCCAACCAGAGGGGCTGCCTGTTCGTGAAGCCGATTCCTGCTGGTCGGTCACCTTGAGCAGGATATTCTGAAAACTGAGCGAGGAAGCAGAGATTTGGTTTTGGATCCCCCGGCTCTACCACAAACTAGCTGTGGGGCCCTTCATTTCTGGGTCTGCTGTTGTCATTGGCGAAGGAACTGGGCCCCGCCAACCCTAGTGTTCTGGGCATAAACTATAGGGATTTTGCCTTCCCCCGTGGGTGCCTCTGATCAGTCCCCTTCCCGGAGACTATGCCTTTTTGTCATTCTGGGTCTGGTTTCCAAACGTGGGAAAGCAGCCCAGAGGTCAGAGCGTGCCGGGGACGGGTGAGGAGCACCGCCAGGCTCCCCCATCAGGGAACCTCTCCCCACCAATACCTATTAGACGGCCCCACCCCTTTTCATTCAAGGAAGATCCCGTTTTGCACAAAAAAAGGGGCTTGCCATTTGCCCTGGGTTTTCTGGTGTTTGGCGTTTGTTGCTACCTTGTCTAAAAGTGTGAGGTGGTTATGCTTTCACCAAACAAAATGGAGCCGTGGCCTGTTTCACAGCATACACAGCTAATTCCACGCACTGTAAGTTTTCCCGTTCTGTCACATTTTGGACAGCTACGCAAACGTCTCTTCCTTCGGATTCAGGAAGGTACAGTGTGATGTTAAATTGTCACCTGGGGGAAGATACAGGGAGGGCACGTGGCCCCCTTCCCCCCCCCCCCCGCCCCAAACCTCTTAAAGGGGAAGCAGAGAAAGCGTGTTCACTGCAAACTTCGAGAATTCTTGTAGCCCTTAAGCACTTTTTCGGCACATGACCTTCAGAATAATTCCTCCTTGACAAGCAGGATCTTTTTGTTTTCGCAGTGCCTTCCTATACCCAATCCAGCGTGACAGAGGATTCTTTTTTTTTTTTTTTTTTTAGGTAGGGAGGCTGGGTGGGGAATTAGCGCCTTACTTCTTTATTTGCCATATTATCATTGTAAAGGAACAAGGCTGTGCCTGTTAAGGTATATAATGCATATTTCCACTTACATGCAGCCCGGCCCTGTTATTCACGAATTGGGCCTTTTGCAGCCTGAATACCTGAAGGGAAAACTCTCCCTGGGGAAAAGGAGGCCTGACCCTGCCAGCCCTTGAAATTTCTGAATGGCTCCAATTCTTTCCAGTTGAAATGGTTAATGAGGGCTGCTTCCCCGACAAAAGCCAGCATTTGCACTTGATCTCTCTCAGCACCTTAAAACAATATTAGCGCTCATTAAAATCAGCCTGGGGCTTAAGAAGGGCAGGCAGCCTTCATTTAGTGGGACAAAAAAGTTTCCCCTGCACTCTTCTGGAAAACTGCACAATGCTAAGAGCAGGCATTTATCCTGACTAGGATTCTTCTAACTACTTCTCCAAAGCACAGTCAGGGAGCCTGAAGCCCAAACAGCACAGTCCAGCAGGCCCAGGTGAAGGAGTGACTACAGTCTGTTCATAATTACCTTAAATAATATTTATTGACTGCCTACTAGGTGAAAAAAAAAAAAAAAGCCTGTTACTTGATCCCTTGTCTTTGTGTAGGTCCCTAAAGAAATGATTACACGTGTCTCCAGATTTCTCACAATCTGGAGATGGCAGGGAAGCCGGTATATGGTTTCTTCGTCTACGGGATGGGAAACTTGGGACTAAAATGGTCACCAGCTGCATCCCAAACCCCAGCCCCGCCCCCCCCCCAACTCTAACACGTACAGATCCCATCCCTGAGGTTCTGAAATGAATTCGCAAAAATCAACAAATGGGCCCCGTCCTTTCACATCCCTTCATATCCCACTGCCTCTTATTTTAAACTCCCTGCTCCAGCCAGCCAGTTTTGCTCCTGGCCTCTGGATCCTGGGACGGTGCTGGGGCCCAGGAAAGGATGCGCGGGCCAGTGGGTGAGACATACGCGGTGGTGAGGATACAGAGACCAAGTAGCGCATCCGCCAGGGCATTGGGTAAGAGTTTGTGCTCAGGAGTCATGCAGACCTTACAGACAAAATCACTCACTCTGTGATTTTAGCAAGATTAAGTAACAATTTTTAGCTCAATCCTCTTATTTGTATGTAAAATAGTTGATTTGGGCTAGACTGTCCCTTTAACAACAACAGCAGTAGAAACTAACATTTGTTGAGGGCTTATGTTCCAACTCTGTGGTTTTTCCTACTTTATTAGTGATAAAAATGGAAGCACAGAGAGGTTAAGTTATTTGCCCAAGTTGACACAGCTACTAACTTCCAGAGCTGGAATTTGAGCCCAGACAACCTGGCTCTAGAACACCACTGTCCAATAGAAATATAATATAAGCCACATGTGTAATGTTAAATTTTCTAATAGCGAAATTAAATAAGGCAAAAAGATACAGATGCGATGCGTTTGGATAATATGTTTTACTTAACCCAGTATATCCAGAGTATTATCATTTTAACCTGTGATCATATAATCAGTCCTTAATGAGATCGTTTACATTCTTCTCACAGTTACTCTTGGAAATCTTACTATGCTGGAAAACACTTGCCACATATCTCAGTTCACACTAGCCGCATTTCAATAGTTTAAATAGCTCCCTGTGGCTGGTGGTTTCCGTCTTGGACAGATTAGCTTAGGAGCACATTCTCTTAACCATTACACGCAGTCTGCTGCAAATGAAGTCATTAGCACCTATTTGGTGGGGTTTTGTAAGAAAGCATCTAGCATAATGCGTGGCACGTGATATGCGCCCATGAAACCATACCATTGATTAGCATCCCCTCTCCTGTGCTGTTGCCCATGTCAAAATACAGGATATAAAATGCTTCCTCACTACAGAGAGATGTACCCCACATCCCCCACCCCCACCCCCTTAGTTAAATCCTTTCTATCCGTTAGGTCCCTCCTACTCCATGAAGCCTTCCTGATTACCATGGCACACAGTAAATGCCCTCTTCCCTGATTCATTTGACACCTACTCCCGGATGACACAATCAGCGCTTCACTAGATTCTGCCTTTACCCCCCAGTGAATTGTGGTCCTGTCTCCTCCACTGAATTCTAAGCACTTCGAGAGCAGGAGCCCAGATATCTATGGCATCCTCGCTGTGGTCGCAGTGCTGCTCATGGAAACTTCTAGGCCACCCACCCACCCGCAGTTGGTACATTGATCAGGGATTGATGAAACATCTGTCCTGCAACCTGAGGCCAAGTCCCCACCTCCAGGGCTAAAAGGGCACTGTGTTCTGTCCTTGTGTATGCCTGTTCCCGAATTGAATGTCACAAAGTTAGCAGTTTTATTACTTCCTTGTTGAGTTCTGAGCATGCTGTGTTTTGTAGTGTGTGCACTGGCTAATAACGAGGCAGGACAGAGGCAGTGACACTGATTGCCCCACTGGTGACACTTAGAAATTTCCCCGGCCTCTTTCTGTCCCCTGGTTGAAGGATAAGAACGGTTGGCGCTTAACCATTCTTCACCTCTCTCTGATCCTAATTCACGGCTGGGGAACTGAAAAGAACCGATTCCTATCTCTGACCGCCCCAGGTTCCAGCCCTAAGGGGGCAGCACTTTGACAGAAGAAAACCACATCAGAATAATGCAGTAAGCTGAGCTGTGCCTGTGGGGAGGGAGGGGTCCCTGGAAGGGAAATGTCCATGTGACTTGGGCAGACCATATCCCTACTACATCATCTGTGCACTGAGGGGCTTTTTCTCCAAAAGTTCTTTCTATCTCAGTAGCACACTCACAACATAATTTTAGAATGCAAAAATTTGTGGGGGAGTTCCACTCATCTTTCATGATGACAGTACTCCTCATTAGATTAATCTTGAAATGGACTTGATAAATTTTAATCTCATGTGAATGTTTCAAATAAGCATTGTAATGCATTTTAGTAAAATATATTAATGATGCAAAAAAGTTTGCGGAGGAAGGGATAGTATAAGCTGCAGACATTTTCATGATGCCAAGCAACTGAGTGAACTCTGGGTCATACATCTTGGAATTTCACATCTTGTTAAAGACCTCAGCTTTTTCACTCTTTGCAGAATTCCTTAGATTTATATATATTGGAGCATACTGGGCTTTGGGGAAGAGAAGAGCTAGAATTCTTGAAAAAGAAGTAATTATGACCAGGACTTATTGTGTGAAGAATTCTACCTTCGTGTGAATTTGCAGACATTTGAAATCTTCAGTTCTTTTCCAGCTCAGAAAAAATCATTTTCCTGCTTATAATAGAAGGAGCAGAAGGAGAATGGCATAGAAAAATCCTTATGTTTAATGAAAAGCCATTTGTGCCCCGTTGACTGTTTTCTGAAATACACGGTTAACCTTCAGTTAACCAGAGGAAACAAATCGATTAAGTTGCTAATTAAGGGGTTACTTTGTATACACAGAGGTATGAACAGTAGCAGACAAACCCTGCAGAGAGAACTGAAGAATTCCTTTGGTGGGTCAAAGACTCTTCACCCACCTCTTCAAAGTTGAGCTTGTGTCTGGTGGATGCCCTGCCTGGTATGACTGTGGCAAGCGCTAGGGTCTGGTTCATCTACATAGGAACCAGTCAAATCTTGTATGTCTTGCAGATCAATGGGCTCCTAAGGATTGATCCTGCTCCCCATTTCTCATGGACTGCCCAGCAGAGCCTGGCCAAGTCATGAGCCCACAACATGGACTCCAAGGGGAAAGGGAGAGGTTCAGCAGTCAGATCATTTAGGTCTTTTCAGTGTTATGAAGACAATTCAATGAAATCACAAGTGTCACTGCACCCTGTAGCCCATGCTATATTCCTGCGCTGGTTCTTTCTTCTCCCTAGAGACGGGATAGTCTACTAAGCCACAAGACTGTTTTGACAAATGTACCAAAAGTGACACATCATAGTGAATGGCCTCCCACTTCACAGTAGTCCCCCCTTGCACCCCACACTCCTTTTATGAGGCTGTCAGCACCACTGTTCACAACATTTATGGGACTTCTCTTTGGGGACTGCCAGTATGTGAGCCACACAAGAAATAAGTCAAAGTGGCAACTCCAGGGCTGGAGGGAGCCAATCCATTAAGTCTGAAGCCTATTTGCCTTTGATTCAATTAACTGTACTTTTACTTATTCTGCACTCATATATTAATGTTGTTTGATCTGAAAGCCATCCTCCTTGCTTTTCCAGGTCATTTGCATGCAATGAGAGGATCTGTGCAGTTGGTTTAGGCATCATTAGTCAAGGAAGGAGAGCAGACCTTCAGTATTAATGATTCAGTGTCATATCAACCCCCGCGGTCTGCAGGGTTCACTTAGCCCCCCTACAGCACTCCTTATCTCTGTGCCGCTTGACATTACTCCAAGAACAGAATGAATAAAGGTTGAGCTTTCTAAAAAAAATGCAGACCTAAACTACAGATAGAATAAAATGCTCAGTTCTATTGATTTGAGCTAAGAATTTGTTTCCTTTCTTGAATTAACTTATTATCGATCACTGCTACGACCTTAACTGGTAGTTTTGGTGGCCTTCTGTAAAACAAAATGGCTTTGATATTTATTTCCCCTTTAAGTAGTGCAGGAAAAACCTTATGGTGACCTTTTGTGACCCAGTAACCTCAAAGGCAAGTAAATGTTTTCAGCATGAGCCTTATAACTTTGCTAGGATAAAATTCTCTGACAGAAACGGGCATCCCTGTAAACTTCTCCAAGGAGTATAGTGAGAATTCACACAAGCCCTTGGGGACCAGTTTACCTTGCCCACACTCTGGAACCTCCGGGAATCTCAGAGACCACATACCTAGGGCAGTGATTCTCAAACTGGACTGTGGATGTGTTTCAGAATCTCCTGAATTCTGTGTGTTAGTGTTAGTAAGATAGTAAGACCCCCAACCCCTGAGTTCCTGTTTCGGTAGGTGGGTCTGAGAATTTGCATTTTTAACAAGTTCCCGAGCGCTGCTCGTGCTGCTGGTGTAGGGACCACACTCAGAATTTTAGTCTGTTCATGGAGCCAGAAAACCTGGGTTTGGGTTTGGTTCCCAGCACTAGGATGAAAAGAGTACAAGTTCTGGAATCGGCGAAAACTGGGTTCAAGTCTGAGCCACCCTTATTTTACTTGCTCAATAACCTTTAGTCAAATGATATCTCTCTTAGTTTCAGCTTATTCTTTCTCAAAATGGGAAAAATAATATCTGCTTCACAGTATTGTTGGGAGTTAATGGGTAAGTGGCCAGGTACAAGGGGTTTCCCAGCCCCAGGAAAACTGTGAGAGCTCCTGGGTATGCAGTTGGGTTAGCTTAAAGAAGCACTCTCTTTCAGTAAGCAAATGTTTCCTTCTTCGTGAGCGTGAGTGAGTGAACTCTTTCAGGCCTGGTTTCCTTGTTTATTGTGCCATCCTAGATAATCAGTAGACACAAATACAGGGGCTACTAAAAATACAGTCCTTCAAGCCCTTGCAATTAGATTGATTCCCAAGGGCTCTTGGTAATTTGAGGCTTGTGGGAAAGTCTTTGCCTCTCTCAGAGCCTCAGTTTCTCCATCTGTAAAAGGGTAAGGTTTGAGTTCAATGATTTATTATCTCAAAGGTTTCTTCTTGTTCTGAGAAGTCTAGGATTCTGTGACTTAGAACTCAAGGCATTTATTTCAGGATAGTCCATTGAAATAAAAATTTAAAAAGTCGTGATCCTTGCTTTTATCCATTTACGTATTTTTAATACCCTTCAACTGCCCAGCCATCTTTAACTAGGCTACTACAGAGGAAGCCAAGAACAACAGACAAACAGGTCTTGTCCCATCGCAGGGCTAAAATGGTTTATCTGTTATTTAATAGCGACATCTAGTGGCTATTCCTCGTAGAACAATAAGATATGTGCTTTCCTGTGAACTCATCTGAAGCTCAACTGCTTTTGCTGCAGATATTCATTCAAGAATCTTTTAGTAATCGCTTACTTTATGGCAAACATTGTGCCAGGCCCTGAAGGGCGGTGATAAAAGATACATGGTCCCTACACTCTCGGAGCTCTTAGTCCAATGAGGAAGGCAGACAGAACACTGGGCAGCCAGCACATTACAGTGGGAGAGCATCAGCCAGTGGGAGCAAAGGGAGAGGGTGGGATTGCTTAACTGCTTAGGGAGGTCAGGGAAAGTTTCATGGAGAAGGCGATCTTTGAATTGCCTTTTTTTTTTCATCATCACATAGTACTATATTCACCACCATGATTATTTTTTAGACTATTGCATCACTCCAGAAAAAGAGATAAAAAAGAAAGAAGAAAAAACTCAAACATACCATACCCCTTACCCCTCCCTCTCATTGCCCACCAGAATTTCCATCTTCTCAATATATTTTAACCTTTGTTCCCCGTTTTTTTCTATACCCCTTACCACTCCCTTTCAGTATCCACTAGTATTTCAACCTACTCAATTTACTTTAACATTTGTTCCCCCAATTATTTTTTTATTTTTAATCCATACTGTTTTGCTCATCTGTCAAAACCTTGGCATCAGACACAAGGTTTTCACAACCACAGAGTCACATTGTGAAAGCTATATCATTATACGTTCATCTTCAAGAAACATGACTACTGGAACACAGTTTCAGGCACTTCCCTCTAACTTCTCTAATACACCTCAACTAAAAAGGGGAAATCTATATAACGCATAAGAATAACCTCCAGGATAACCTCTTGACTCTGTTTGGAATCTCTCAGCCATTGACACTTTATTTTGTCTCATGTTGCTCTTCCCCCTTTTGGTTAAGAAAGTTTTCTCAATCCCTTGATGCTGAGTCCCAGCTCATTCTAGGATTTCTGTCCCACATTGCCAAGAAGGTCCACACCCCTGGGAGTCATAGACGGGGAGGGCACGTAGAGAGGGGGAGGGCAGTAGGAATTTGCTTGCCATGTTGGCTGAGAGAGATAGGCCTTTTGAAGGAATTCTCCAGGTAACCTACAAAGGACAGCTAAAAGCCATTCAAAATAGTGGCTGCTCCTTATACAAAGGCAGGAGCCATGTAGGGCCATTGCCTGGGACCAATTTGGAGATTTGAGAATACTTTTATATGCCTAGAATATGAGAGTATAGAATAGGACTTCTCACCTTCAGGTCAATTGGTATTTGGGGCTGAATAATTCTGAATAATTTGTAAACTGTTCAGAAGCATTTCTGTATTCTGTCCACTAGATGCCAGTAGCACTTCCCCCCCCCAGCCGTGACAACCAAAAATGTCTCTAGATATCGCCAGAGATGTCCCGGGATTGGGAGCAAACCCATACCCGGTTGAGACTGACTGGTGTAGAGGGAGCATTTTAGAGTGGAAGCTGGAGAAAGAAGATGGTGACAGGGTCCCACAAGCTGTGTCTAGCCTGTGGAGGCGCTTGGTCTTCATGTCATAGTTGATAGGGAGCCATTGAGAGGTCTTAAGTACGGAATGACAGATCAGATATGTGCCGTGGGGTGATTTGGAAGGTCCGTGAGACCGGAAGCTGGTGGGTCCACAGGAAGCTGCTGTAATGATCCAGTACTGAAGTGATGAGGTCATGGTGGAAAGGATGGATTTGAGAGATGCTAAGAATAGAAGCAGCAGATATTTAGCAAGATTTAGATGTTGGTGATGAGAGAGAAATAGGAGTCACGGTTGATCAAAGGGTTTCTTGCCTAGACAGCTCTTTTGTTGATTCCTATTGTTGTTTCCACCTTTTCTTATCAATGACAGAAAATTGGGGCTAGATGTAGAGGGCAATAAACCTTTCACGCCACTGTGCCTACAAAGGCACCATGGGCCTACAGAGGCACTGAAACAATTAATCTAGGGAACTGGTGGGGTGTCAGGACTTCAGTTTATTTATTTATTAATTTTTGGGGGGGTTGCATGGTCCAGAAATCGAACCCGGGTCTCCCACATGAAGTGCTAGCATTCTACCACTGACCCACCCATGCACCCAGGACTTCAATTTAAACATGTGACACCTGGTCATCTTAATCAAGTGCCATGTGTGGTCACAAGATAGTCCTGTCCAATTACTATTAACTGATACAGGCTGAGTGTGATTTTCCCAGGGCCACATTTGGCTCTCTTATTTAAAATTAAATCGTTCTGTTCACCAGCATCCTTGGGTTTGTTTTAACCCAAGGGGAAGTTGCCAGCAGCTGCCACAATCCTGCTCACACCTGCATTTTGTTCTGTTTTGATCAGTGCCTGGATATGGGCATTGCCAACTGGAACAAGGAGGTACAGTGAAAATATTGAGGGATTATAACATCGTAATGTCCTGGCATTTTTCAATGTCCTCCAACTCTTCCCACTTTGTCAGCAGTTATGCACATTCCTGCACGTTCCCTCCAAGCTCTGTGCCTTCATTATCTTTCCCCAAGGTTAGCTCCATGGGAAATTGTACCCAGAGAGACAAATACTAAGAAACAGTTGACTTTGCTGGCAACATGTGCATGTGCTAGCTCTCTCGGCTCCGTGCCTTCTTGAACTATGCCCACTATAAAACCCTGCTTTCCCAGCCCCCCTCCCCCCATCAGTGCAGACCATTGCTGAATCTCCTCCCACTGTCAAGGACAAGGACCCCATGCATGCCCCTAATAAATGCCCTATCTTACTCACTAGGCTGGACATGTCCGAGTCATTCTTTGGTCTATCACTCTCCTCGCTGTCTTTTTTGGAGTTTGGAGTTTGGAGTTTGGAGAAAGGCTGTCTTTTTTTTTTTGACAATTTTATTTTCAAACCATACAGTCCATCCAAAGTGAGCTCTCCGTGTTATTGCAGTTCACCACTGTAGTCAATTTGAGAACATTGGCGTACATTTGTTCTAGTTCATGTAAGAACTTTCTTACATTTGTGCAATTAACCACAGTCATCATACACGGCAGATTTCACTATTATACAGTCCCGTGTTTTATCCTCTGGCTTCCCTTCTAGTGACATACATGACCCTAGACTTCCCCTTTCAACCATACTCACAGTTTGCACTGTTGATTGCACTTAGAGTATTGTGCTATCATCACCTCTATTCATTTCCAAACATTTATAATCAACCTTATTAAAAAGTATGTACACCTTAAGCATCACCTGCCCGGTCCCTACCCTCTTTCTATCTCCTGGTAACCTATACCCTAGATTTCAACCTCCGGAGTTTGCTCATTATAATTATTACTGAGACCATACAATATTTGTCCTTTTCTGACTAGCTTATTTCACTCAACATAATGTCCTTAAGTCTCGTTCATGTTATTGCATGCATGAGGGCTTCATTCCTTCTTACAGCTGCATAATATTCCATCATATATGTATATACCACAATTGGTTTATCCACTCACCAGTTGATGGACACCTGGGTTGTTTCCAACTTTTGGCAGTTGTGAATAATGCTGGTATGGCCATCGCTGTGCACACATCTGTTCATGTCCCTGTTTTCACGTCTTCTGGGTATATAAACCTAGTGACAGGATTGCTGGAACATATGGTATTTCTGTACTTAGCTTCCTGAGGACCCATCGAACTGCCTTTCAGAGTGGTAGGTACCGTTCTACATTCCCACCAGCAGTGAATAAGTTTTCCTATTTCTCTACATCCTCTCCAGCACTTGTAGTTTTCTGTCTTTTGAGAATGACCATTCTAATAGGTGTGAAATGATATCTCATTGTGGTTTTGATGTGCATTTCCCTAATAGCTAGTGATATGCAGCATCTTTTCATGTGCTTTTTGGCCGTTTGTATTTCGAAAGGCTGTCTTTTTACACTGCCCCTCACCTTACTCGGAACGGGGGCATTATCAGAATCCAGCTGCATTTTGACAGTCTTCAACTAACCCTAACAAACAATTAAACAGGGTCACAAAAACAACTACATCAGTCTGGACAAAGTAGATCGGTTTCAAAAATGGCACATGTGTAAAAGAATGAAAGAGTTTAATTCACTGTGTGTCAGTGGTACAGCCTGGCTGTCTGAAAGGTCTCTGATATCTGAGAGGCCACATTAACAGAAATGGTGTCTAGAATGAGGGAGGTGATAGACTGTCCCTTTTTACTTGTCACACTATGCCATGCCTAGAGGGCCACGTTCCAATGAAATGAATGCTTTCAGAGATCAACAAGGAGGGCAGTGAGGGGACTTGAAGCAATGTTCAGAATAATTGCAAACCAAATTGAGCATAAAGAAAGAGAGGCCTTGGGGCACATGAAGACTGTCTTCAAATATCGAAAGCCACTTTGTGGAAGGAAGAACAGATCCCTAAGGAGAACCTCATGGTTTAGAACTTCCACTTTATGCTGAGAACTCCCACCTCTTTCATCATAAGCCCACATTGCTCTCTGAGTGCTAGATCTGTCTGCCTGACTCTCTACCAGCCGTTTCCACTCGGATGCCCCATAAGGGCCTCCAATTTAATCCCAGAAACAGAGGAGGTGTCCTTAACTCTTCTGCCTCCTTCTCCCCTACACTGATTTTGTCACCAAGTCTTGTGAATTCTGCCACCTAAATATTGCTCTAGTCTGCCCCTCGTCTTCTTTTGCCTTATCTTCTGCAGTAGCCTCTTAACTAATTTATTTCCCTAACTCCACCTCCACGCACTATCCACAGTGATCTGTCTAAAACATTGATCTCAACATGTCGCCCTACTGCTTAAAACCCTTCGAAGACCTCCTTGTTGCCTACGGAATAAAGTCTAAATTATTTAATATGGCAACAGAGGCCTTCCAATGCCATCCTTAAACCCTGCCACTGCTATTCACTCCTCAATGTGCCCCGACCCCACCCCACCCGCCACAAGCTAGTTTATACCTCTGGCCTTCGCATGTGCTGATCCTTCTGCCTCATATTCCTTTCCTGTCTTCTTGCCTCATCGAATCCTTACTTGTTTCTCAACATAAAGCTCTGTTTCAAGGTGAAACTATCTCATATCTTTAATCCAGGCTAAGAATCTCTGCAAGAGGCTTTCACTGCACTCTGTAGCCATTGCTAGCACTTCATATTGAAATGCTCCCCTTAGGCTCCTGTGTCTTATCCATGTCTGTATCTCCAGTGCAGGGGGTAACTGAACTGGGCTGTCAGTTGTAACTGTGACATCCAGGTTTCTGGGCTGCCCAACTGCATTCCCATTGGGTTGGTGTTTCACCTCCTCAGTTGCTCTGTGAACAGGGACTACTACTCTGACATTGCCCTAACAATTCTTCTCTGAGAATGATAGGTACTGGATCCTCTGCCAACCTCCAAGGTTCTTCTCCTTACCTGTCCTCCCTCCTGTAACACACTGTGCAATTAGGGAGGCCACTGGACACTCCTGGAGACCTTCAGCAGATCTCCCTTCTCACCCGGAGGATCGTGTTTTCTAGCAGCATCATGTATTTAGAGTTAAGGCGGTCTGAACCTCCTGGGAATGTTTTCTCTGGAAGATGGGAACTGTTGACAGATCACTGAATCCCCAGAGATATGGTCATCTGACCTGAGGGTGGCTCTTACAACCGGGGCAGTACATGTGTGTTTGTGTGTGTGTGTGTGTGTGTGTGTGTGTGTGTGTGTGTGTGTGTGTGTGTGTGTGTGTGTGTGTGTGTGTGTATGAGTCTAGGCCCCTCTAGTTTCTTTCCCAGCATGGTAAACTCTACAGTGTAGAGACTGAGGCTCCCCTCATCGCATGTGGGCACCTTCAGGTTGAAGATGTACTATAGTCACACGTCCATAAATCTAGAGACTATCTGAGAATCTGTCTCTGCTCCTCTGAGCTGCCTCCTCTCTCTCTCTCCGTGTGGGAATGGTGCTTACAAAATACCCATCCTGACACTAACCCTGTTGATTGGAATCCATCTCCTCTGAAAGACAAGGATGGGTTTTAGGAAAGAAAGCCTCAAATGTACACTGTGGTGCACTCTGGAATTTACCAGAAGGTGTCACTGTAGGCTTAAACCAGTAAAATGTATTAGGTGGGGACGGTCAGTTAAGCATGTAGGTTACTCCATTAATTTTTTTCTTAAAAAATTGATTAGAGAAGTTGTAGCTTTAAAGGAAAATCATGCAGAAGCTAGAGTTAGTTCCCTTATACCCATCTCACACACTCAGTTTTCACTATTATTAACACTTTGCAGTAGGGTGGTACATTTGTTACAATTGATGAAACAATATTAATACAATTATACTATTACTTTTACTCCATACTTTAGGGTTTACTGTTTACATGTACAGTCCTATGTGTTTTTTTTTAATTTTTATTCTAGTAGCATGCATACAACCTAAAATTTCCCTTTCTAACCATATTCAAATATATTGGTTTTAATTACATTTGCAATGTTGTGCCACGATCAGCAACATCCATTATGAAATCATTTTCTTCACCCCAAAGAGAAACTCTGTTAAGCATTAACTCCCCATTCTCTACCCTGACCCTGGCCCCTGATAACCTATATTCTAGTTTCTGACTATAATTTTCTTGCATTAATTACTTCATATCAGTGAGATCATACAATATTTGTCCTTTTGTATCTGGCTTATTTCACTCAACATGATGTCCTCGAGCTTCATCCATGTTGGTCGAATGTATGAGGACTTCATTTGTATTTATGGCTGAATAATAGTTCGTTGTGTCTATATACCACATTTTGCTTATCCATTTTTCAGTTGATGGACAGCTTGGGTTGCTTCCATCTTTTGGCAATTGTGAATAATGCTGCTAAGAACATCAGTATGTAAATATCTGTTCAAGTGCCTGCTTTAAGTTCTCTTGGATACTCTATATACCTAAACATGTGGTTGCCTCAGCTTTCTGAGGAAACAACAAACTATTTTCCACAGCATCTACACCATTTACGACCCCACCAACAATGAACGAGTGTTCCTATATCTCCATATCCTCTCCAACACTTTTTATTTCTATTTTTAATTAGTAACCATTCCAGTGGGTAAAAATGGTTTCTCACTGTGGTTTTGATTTGCATTTATTTCCCTGATTCCTAGTAATGTTGAGCATTGTTTCATGTGCTTTTTGACCATTTGTATATCTTCTTTGGAGAAATATCTATTCAAATCTTTTGTACATTTTTAAATTGGGTTGTTTGTTTTTTTGCTGTTCAGATACAGGAGTTCTTTATATATTGTGAATATTAAGCCTTTATCAGACATGTGGTTTTCAAATATTTTCTCCCATTCTGTAAGTTGTCTTTTTTTTTTTTTTTTACCATGGGCAGGCACCCGGAAACGAAACCGGGTCTCTGGCATGGCAGGCGAGAACTCTGCCACTGAGCCACCATTGCCCTCTCTTTTTACTTTAAGTACTTTGATGCCCAAGACTTTTGAATCTTGATAAAGTTCCATTTGTCCAATTTTTTTCATTTCATGTAAATTTAAAGAAATCATTGATTAACTCAATGTCCTGAAGATGTGTCCCTATTTTTCCTTCTGGGAGTTTTTTAGCTTGAGTTCTTATATTTGGATCTTTGTGTCACTTTTGTTTATTTTGTATGTCGTGTGAGGTAGGGGTCCACCTTCATTCTTTTGCATGTGGATATTCATTTTTTCCAACACCATTTGTTGAAGAGTCTATTCTTAACTCAATTGAGAAAGAATAGACTGTTCAACAAATGATTGATTCAGTGAACCAGAGATGTGAACGTTTATTTCTGAACTCTCAATTCAATTCAATTGGTCGATATCTGCTCTTGTGTCAGTACCATGCTCTTTTTTTTTTTCTTTGATGGCTAAATTTTATTTTCTTTTTTTGATGGTTAAAATTTTTTTTTTGATGAGTACCATGCTCTTTTGATTACTATAGTTCTATAATAAGTTTTAAAATCAGGAAATGTGAGCCCTCATTCTTCTTTTTTAACATTGGCTTTGACTATTTGTAGCCCCTTACCTTTCCATATAAATTTGATGATTGGTCTTTTCTTTTCAACAAAGAAGGCTTTTGGGATTGGGATTGAGATTGCATTGAATCTGCAAATCACTTTGAGTAGAACTGACATCTTAACAATCATCTTGCAATAGTCTTACAATCCATGTGCACAGAATGTCCTTCCATTTATTTGTCTTCTTTGACTTCTGTTTTGTAGTTTTCTGAATGTAAGTTCTTCATTTTTCCCAAAAATATTGGATTCTTTTAGTTGCTATTGTAAATAGGATATTTTTCTTGATTTCCTCTTCAGATTGTTCATTACTAATGTATAGCAACATTACTGATTTTTGCATGTTGATCTTTGCTGAATTTGTTTATTAACTCTAGTAGCTTTGGGGTAGATTTTTCAAGATTTACTATATATATAGCTTCATATCCTCTACAAATAGGGAAAGTTTTACTTTTTCCTTTCCAATATAAATAACATACCTTTTTTTTTCATGCCTAATTGTTCTTGCCAGAATTTCTAGTACAATGTTGAACAACTGTGATGACAGTAGGCATCCTTGTCTTGTTTCTGATCTTAGGAGAGAAAGCTTTCAGGCTTTTACTATTGAGTGTGATGTTAGATATGGGTTTTTCATATATGCCCTTTCTTATGTTGAGGTAGTTTTCTTATAATCCTCATTTTCAAGGTGCTTTTATCATGAAGGGATGCTGGATTTTGTCAAGTGCCTTTTCTACATCGATTGGGATGATCATTGGGTTATTTTCCTTTGTTATATTATTGAGTGTATTACCTTAATTTTTTTATGTTGAGCCACCCTTGCATACCTGGGATAAATCCCACTTGGTCAATTCTTTTAATGCCATGTTGCATTCGGTTTGGTAGATATATTGAGGATATTACATCTATATTCTTAATGGATATTGGTCTGTAATTTTCTCTTCCTGTAGCATCTTTATCTAGCTTAGGTATTAAGGTGATATTGGCCTTATAGAATGATTTCAGAAGTGTTCCATCGTCTTCAACTTTTTGGAAGAGTTTAAGCAGGAATGGTTAACTCTTTGTGGAATGTTTGGTAAAATTCACCAGTGAAGCCATAATGTCCTGGACTTTTCTTTGTTTGGATGTCTGTATATCTGATTCAATCTCTTTATTTGTTCTTGGCTTGTTGAGGTCATCTATTTCTTCTTGAGTAAGTGTAGCTGGTTTGTGTGTTTCTAGGATTTATCCATTTCATGTAGGCTTTCTAATTTGTTGGCATAGAGCTGTTCCTAGTATCCTCATATTACTTTTAACTTCCAAGCACAGAATAGGGGAATTTCTACCCAGGATTTCAGAGTAGGTGGAAGTCCAAAAATTGGGGGAAATGTATCCTCCCAGAGGATTTCAGCCAACAAATTCTGCCAAATGGTTGAGTAGGTTCTCTCTGGCTCGTCTTGCATGTGCATAGAAGTCCATTCCCTCAAATGACAAAGAATAAACTTCAGAAAAGTTGTAAGCCATTCCCCAGTTTTCCTTTGTTTAAAAAACTGAATGCTAATATTCAGTGTTTACAGTTGGGTTCCTGACCCAATTTGCCCTTCCATGACCTCATCCTTCATCCTTTATCCAGTGTACCTGAATGGAAACTCATTTGTTATTAAAAACACAATCCCAGGGTTGTTTTCCTTATTGTATATGCCTCATTACGCTGTAGACCTCAGTGTTTCTGGGGTGTGAGGTATGTGTGTGCATCTGCTGAATATGTATGTTTCTGGGTACATGGTTTAAATGATTGAGTCTGCTATTTGGGCAACAAGAAGTATCCATTTGCAGTACTAAAGAGAAGATAGCTGTACAGCAAAGCCTTCACTCTTGCTGACATCCTGGTGTCCTTCAGGTAGAGAAAGAAAAGGAACATTTTGGAACTGATACAGTTAACTTTCGTATACTAGGAATATTATCATGTGAGGGAAGACTGAAACCAAGGTTTCTGCCCTTGGCAGCTACCAGATCTATTTCAGTTCATGACTAACCTCAATGTTTATTTCTGGAGGCCCTGGGCTCCTCTCCCTATCTCTACATTCCACTTGCATCACATAGGAGCCGAGATGTTATGACAACATCCAGAATCAAAAGCATCTGAGCAGGTACTCTTGTCAACTGAGATTTTGTTTTGTGATAAGATATCCAGATTAGACTTTCTAAATATACAAGAGCATTTATGATTTACATGTTTAATAAGAAAGCTTAGGATTTGCGCTCACTTCTCAACTCCGTATCACTTCAAGAAATCACCTCCTTCCACTGAGTGTCCATTTCATGATCAGTTAATGGCGGTTTAGAAGTGGGTGTGTTAAAAAAAAAATGGTTGCCTGCTTACCCAATGAGGTCCCGGGGGGGGGGGGGGGGGTTGTGCCATCGGATGGAGCGAAAGAGAGAGGGAAGGGGAAATGAAGAACAAGGCTCGTACATCCTGGGCCTGACCTATTCATACCTGCTTTAGCCGAAGTGTCAGCAAATTGGGTAAAAGGATATACTGTGTGGCCAGACTAGCAAGACAGAGGGGGGGGGGGGACTACAGCACGGTTCACAGGACACATGCCACCAGGTCACTCATCATTCACCTCTTGCCTTCCTTCTTGGCCGGTGAACATCACATGTGCCACTTGCCTCTCTGACTTCACCTGTGTCACCCACATCCCTGACTCTCTGTCTCTGTATTTTGTCCTTAGGAACTTCCACTACATCACCATCCTCCGAGACCCGCTGTCCCGGTACTTGAGCGAATGGAGGCATGTTCAGAGAGGGGCGACGTGGAAAGCATCCCTGCACGTCTGTGATGGAAGATCTCCAACCTCAGAGGAACTTCCCAGCTGCTACACTGGTGATGACTGGTCTGGCTGCCCCCTTAAGGAATTCATGGACTGCCCTTATAATCTAGCCAACAACCGCCAGGTACGCATGCTCTCGGACCTGACCCTCGTAGGCTGTTACAACCTCTCTGTCATGCCCGAAAAGCAAAGAAACAAGGTCCTCCTGGAAAGCGCCAAGTCAAATCTGAAGCACATGGCATTCTTCGGCCTCACTGAATTTCAGCGCAAGACCCAGTATCTGTTTGAGAAAACCTTCAACATGAACTTTATTTCACCGTTTACCCAATACAATACCACTAGGGCTTCTAGTGTAGAGATCAATGAGGAAATCCAAAAGCGTATTGAGGGACTGAATTTCCTGGATATGGAATTGTACAGCTATGCCAAAGACCTCTTTCTGCAGAGGTATCAGTTTATGAGGCAGAAGGAGCATCAGGAGGCCAGGCGGAAGCGTCAGGAACAACGCAAATTTCTGAAGGGAAGGTTCCTTCAGACCCAGTTCCAGAGCCAGGGTCAGGGCCAGAGCCAGAATCAGAGTCAGAATCCGAATCCAAATCCGAATCGGAATCTGACTCAGAATCCGATTCAGAATCCGATTCAGAATCCGATTCAGAATCTGACTCAGAGCTCAAGTCAGAATTCGAGCCAGAGGGAGGCCTTGGGGCAAGAGCAGAGCGAAAGCAGCTCCAGCAGTGGCAGCAGGGACTACGCAGGCAGCGTAGAGAAATGGCGTTAGAGGGATCACGAAGGTTTGTGCTCGCTTCTCCCACTGCGCCAGTAAAAAATATATGGCAGATCTTAAAAGATGAGCGTGTTCAAACACATCCTGCTTCCTTCATTTGGGAAGTTTCAAAAGAAAAAACGCAAAGATGTTGCCTTTACAGTTGCCTTTCGATTAAATGTTATACTGTGTGTGGGTAAAACAAATCTCAATATGTAATTAAATTGTCTCTTTGGTTTATTGGACTATTTATGAAATCCAAAAGCCAAACCAGACTCACCAGAAATTGCCATTTAGGTATTTTAAGAAGCTCTCAAATTAGTTCTGGAGACAAAACGAAAACATACAATATGACCGTTTAACTTCTGGCTGAGAAATGGATTTTAACTTATTTGCGATACATTGTTGAAACCCAGCCTTGGAAGTAACCAAATAAAACAAAATAAATAAAATGAGACCTTTTATTTTCTTCTGAAGTTTAGCAAGGAGTCATTTAAATAGAAGAAGAGCTGATAGTAAATTTTACCAAACTCTGGAAAATGAGAAATTTGCCACCCAAACATGGGTGAGTTTATGTAAAAACATTGGCTTTTCAAGTAGAAGGGAACACATATCTTGTTATTTAAGAGATGTTTAAAATTTTAAGCTTTTTCTATTTTCTGCTATTTAAAGGTTTTAAACAGGGTGTATCTCATATTAAACAAAAGAACTTTTTTTTTTCCAAATAGAATACTGATACAAAGATTTGATTTCCAGACACTTTTAGGGCACTGTAATTTCAACAATTCTGAAATATTTTTGGCGCTTTCATTCATTTCAAGGCTTCTCCGAGTTGTGCTCATTCCAAACTCATCCATTTATAGAATCTTTATTCATTATCTAAATGGTGTGTTTGCTGAATTTATTGTGGTATATAATCCTGGATAAAAGTCAGGACTCTCATTCTATAGAATTGTCTTATCAATGTTTGTGTAATGTGGTCCTTTTCAAGAAACTCTTGAGCAGGATAATGTGTCTAAAAATATTGATGAATTATTCTTGATCAGGTAAAATTAAACCTGAATGTGAACTGTTGTTTACTTTTTGTATATTTTTATTGTAATGTTTTCGGTTGGAGTGGCTATTTCTAGCCCTTTAGTTCTTTTTTTTTCGTGTTGACAGATTGCAGACAATTACAAGAGCAAAAAAATGGTTGAATAAGCATTGGAATAGCCGGAGCTATTCAGTAACACCAAAAGATGTATCTCAATACTTTGAGTTAACCCTTCTCCCAGATTTTATGTTAAGAAAAAAACAAAAGAAAAGAATGTTTGGCAGTGTGGTTATGTATCATGAGCGTATGAATAGAGAAGAGTGATTTAGTCGTGTGAGTTTACACAAAAAACACTTTGAAGCTATCAATTATGAATTGAGCAAGGTAAAATAAAAAACAGAATAAAATGAGGTAGCTCTCTGTGCTGTCAGGCAGCATGATTCTGGGCAGTTTCCATTTTACAGGTTTTGCTACATTTTTGAAAGGACTTACGCTAACCCCCTGGCTATCAGTCAAGCAGGGTGACGGGACTGGAAGTGGCATTTTTGTTTTCAAGAGAGATATGCTCAGAGATGTGGCCATCAAAATCATATCTTGTACAATCTTCTCATTTGTGCAACTTTCTCATGATCTGGTTTCTGCAATCATATGGCCACAAGCTAGACAGAAAGCTGAGTATTTGGGGTTTAGAAATAGATATTCTTGACTCTAAGCTTGTATCAGTATATCAAAATTTCTGTTTTGTCTGACACTTTTGCAGTCTTGGGATGGGTGAGAACCGAAAAATTGGATGGACATTTTTAAAAATCAAACGCATCTAGGAGTCAAAGTGTTTTATAGAGTAAAACTATTTTGTGTACAGTGTGTTTTTAAAATAAGTGTTCTCTAGATAACTATGGTATTTCGATTTTGTTTAGTTTTAATTGGAAATATTTGATCTTAACACTGATAGGTACTGCTGGGAAGCAGGATGGAGCACGAGCCAGTGGAAAAGCTTGTTACAGGAAAAAAAAAAAACTTTGTGTAATTGCTGTGGTGTGCATGGTTTGCTGAGATTAAGTGCATTTTCTTTGTCTATACTGATTATTGTATATAAGGGGTGTTATAAATATACGTTTTTGTCAGCCTCGTGTAAATCCCATGATTTCAATTGTAAACATCAGTCCAGTGGTGTAGCTTTACAAACCATTCACTGATTTGGTGTAATTTAACAATAGATATGAAATAAAGTTTAAATTACAAGCTCTGAGTAATTTCATGATTTCAAGACTTACAGCCATTAGCCATTGTGACATCACACACAATAACAAAATTCTCTCTTCTCAAGGACTTTCCTTTTTCCTCTTGCTGGTCAGGCCTGGAAAAATGAAATGGCCCATTCTAATCCTCCACGGGAAAATGGCCTTAGTTTTAGATGCTTCCTTTTGAGAAACCATACCATTTCTCCTTTTGAGTAAAACAAAGTCACCAGGGAAAGAAGACAAGGTTTGTTATGCAGATAGAGTATGTGTGTGTGTTTTAATTTAAAGGTTCTTCAATTAGATGCTTGCATATCTAGGAACATGGAGAAAGGAAAAAATAGCTTGCTTTATTTCCTGTCCATCCCCTCTACCCATAGGGCAGAGGATAAAGCTAAGCATTTAATTTAATATAATTTGCTGTAATTGTATTCAATGTACATATTTTCCCAAGCAAACGCCTGTGGTTAGAACTTTAGAAGGCATGATCCGCCCTTGCCCTTTTCCAGATGGAATTTGGATTTCAGTTCCAAGAGATTAGAGGGAGGAAAACCATAAATTTGGGAGAGTTAAGTATGCTCAGCCTGTAAACTATTTAAACTTATGAGATTTTGCCCATCAGTTGTCTGTTGAGCAATAATTGAGGGTCTAAAGGTCTTGATTCCATAAAGGTCCCATGATCTCCTGGGAGGAACTATTAAAAGGGACATAAGGGCCAAGAACTTGAAATATTTAGCACTGAAGTGGGGTAAATGCAGAAGACCTGTACTTTGCTTCAGGACACACAATCAGGGTTGGTTGCTAAGGAAATGGAGAGGAACTATAATGGAGAAATAATTCATGGAATTATTTCTTAACCAAGGTTTCCTTCCATGGTTAAGAAGTGATGGGTAGAAAGTAACATTAAAGGACTGCAAGACAGGCTTAGAACAGTTGCAGTCTCACCATGTCTGGGATGGTCAAAGGATGCAGAATAGTTCCGGGTGGTGATGGGCAAGCCCCAGCTTTCTTGCACTGGCCTAAAGACCTTATTCCTGACAGTTGATAGCAGGGAAGAGGGTGACTTTGGGGTATTACTTCAATGTAAGTGGCCCTCTGCAATAGACCCGACTTCCTTTTCTCTTGCTTCACTAGGACTCAACTAAGCAAATAAACAAAAACTGGAGGCTTTATAAAAAAAGGTGGACAAAAAACAGTGTATGCTATCTCCAAATGCAACCCCTCCCCAGGATTGTGGAAGAAGGCAGCTCTCATCTCTCAAATGGCAAGAATGAGGCCACCTGACAATTTCGAATGTCAAAAGAATTTGATCCACACCTCAAAATTCCAAAATAAACTCATAATGCATTGCCCAGACCCTCACAAATGTGCAAAAAGCCTCAGAATTTCAGGAGAAAACTATCTTGAAAAGCAAATCTACTGTTTCTCGGTATAAATTGCACTGTGCTGAATAGCTAGGGCCAAATCAAGCCCTCCATCTGCTTTTGTAAAAAAAAGAAAAAATGTGAGAATGCAGCCACGCCGTTTGTTTACCTCTATAGCAGCAGATCTGAGTAATTCTAACAGAAATCATATGCCCCAGAAGCCTGAAATGTTTACTTTCTGGCCCTTTAGAGAGCTAGATTTGATTAGCTAGACAGTTCATCAAAATGTCCCAAACAGTGAAAAGCTGGAATAGATCCCAGAATCTGAGAGAATTAGTGGGGTGTAACTCACACAACACACTCACCCCCCAAAACAACACATACAACGTTTACTGAGCACCTACTAAGGGAGAAACCTGTATTAAGCCTGAGAGTAGGGGAGGACCTGATCTTTTCTCACAGGAATTGGGAAATCAAAACCAAATGCTGTGGCAGTGAGTATAGTTAAATCTCAATTAGTTCTTCCGTCGTCATACATACTTGGCGTCTACCAATTCCTTGCGTGTGTGTGTGTGTTCAATCACATACCTGTAAACACTAAAACAATATAGAGGTATGCAAAGTAAAAAGTAAAAGAGTACCTACACAACTCCTACTCCCCACAAAAAACTGTTATACTCACGTGATTTCTTGCAGTTCTCCTTGTTCTAGGTACATTTAAATGTACTCCTTCTACACATACCACCTCATATCCACATACTTATGTAATATTTACAACAAAAACGCAACCGTGATCTTCAGATCGTTACACAGTTTCCTTCTTATTTGTTTCTTTCTTTTTTTTTTTTTAAATTCAACAGTACATCCTGGTTTTCTTTCCAAAACAAGAACATAATGGATGGTTTACCCTAAGCCCCCCAAATGATTACTGCTGGATCCCGACTGGCTGGGTTTGAATCCCGGCTCTACCATGTGCCAACTGTGTGACCTTGGGAAAGTCACTTAACGTCCCCATGCTTCAGTTGGTTGCTGTGAGGAGTGAAGGAATTAATATTTGTAAAGCACTTAGGACAGTGGCTGGCACCAAATTATCCTTATATATACTAAATATCCTTTTGATTGTCATGGTTATTGTTATTAGCATAAAGGCTAGCTGACTGCTGAGTGTCCACATCTCTGAGCTCAAGAAGACGTGAATTGAAAATATTAGCAAGAAAAAATTAAGCAAAAAAATAGTGTATGTCCTATTGTGACTAATTTTAAAAATCTTTTCTAAAAATAAAAATAAAGATACGAGTAGATCTCCAATGTTGTGTAATTAAATCTGGAAGCCCTATCCTAGGGTTTACCTCGGATGTTTGAATATAGTTAGTCACAGGAGTGTTCTGAAAGATCTAATCTGCAAAAATGCCAGATGAGTCATTGATATTCTTTCAAGTGACAAAAATGCATTATCTGATGTCCTTGGCTGATTTGGGACCTATTTTATCACCATTAGCCAAGGCTGAGTCACTTCCAGGCCCTTCCCTCTCCACCAGTCTCCCCAGGCAACATTGTCAGATTATCAGCCTGTGTGCAAGATGGGATCTGAGAGGTTCACTTCTCTCCCTCCCAACTCTGCATTGGCACCTGGAATTCCCACACTGCAAGTCTCTACCCTGTATGAAAGCAGCATGCCCAGAAGACCCTATTAAAATGCCACCTAAGAGGAAGGAGGGCTAAAAGTTAGCCCCAAATAGTTTATCTGATCAGCAGTCACTAAAGGCCCTTGGGGACCAAGACGCGCACAGCTTTTGTAAATTCAGACAGCTTCACTTCAGTTTGAAAAAAGGAAAAAACCACAAAAAAGAACGATTTCACTTCTACCCCATTTGAATTTTTAAATTTTGATCTTGTTGCCTTTAAAGACAGGATAAGGTTCAATAATCCTCCTCAAATCTCATTAAATTGTATAAATTCTATTCTCATTGCGCCTGGTTAAATCTTGTGACCTCACTAATCTTAGGAAGATTTGATGATGCCTAACTGGGCTTAAGAAAAGTTTAACAGTTTTCATGACTTAAAAAAAAAATGCTCTACTGGAGTTCACGTAACTTGTGAGGCCCTGAGAGGAAGTGTCAAGTCTTAAAAAGAGTACGATGACATAGCTTGCTAGGCCTCAACCAACAAACTAGGGCCAATCCTAGCAAATCTTTTCATAGACCCATCCAAAACGCAAGAATGTTTCAGAGCTTCAGGACTGATTAGTCAAGATGAATGAGCTTTATGAAGAATGAGCTCAATCTAACAAGTGCTAACAGCCATCAGCAGTTGTTAAGTTTTCCAAGCCTCCCCAGTACCCACTGCAGTTGAAAATAAGCTTTCCATACACCCACGGGAGCCTTTGAGGGCAAATGGCTGCTTTGATTTCCCAACACTGTGACTCTAGGACAGATCTGAATGACCACGATATCTTCTAAACCATCCTCTTGTCTTCAGCCACTTTCATTTTCCTTTTTTGTGGCTTTTAACACGGGAATTTATTGGTTTACAAGCTTATAGTTGTGAGACCATGAAAATGTCCAAATCAAGGCACCATCAAGATAAAACCTTCCTGAAGAAAGGCTGTCAGTGATCCCGGTCCTATGGGCAGGTCTCTCCCTTCTCTACCAGGTTTCATTGCTTCCGTGGCTTTCTCTCTCTTGGCTTTCCCTCTTTGTCTGAATTTCATCCTCTCATTGAGGATCCCAGTAAAAGGATTAAGGCCCACCCTGAATGAGGTTTCAGCCACTCTCTTGACCACCAGAGTCATCTTCCTAAAATTATTTCTCAAAACTTAAGCCATAGACCTGGCAGTCTCAGAATCCTCCCAGATGTATGGGTTTCAAAAATACAGATTCCTTGAGTCCCACTGCAGACCTTCCAAATCAGAATCTCTGGAGTGTAAATGAGAGGTTTCATCTTTTCAGTGAGGCCCCAGGGGATTCTGAGATGCTTATGGGAGTTGGAGAGCTAGCATCCTAAATCATAACTCTGATCTTAATGCCCCCCTCCTCAGAAAACTTTTGGGCTCTCCATTGCCTGTAGATTCAAGTCCCTATTCCTCAGCAAAATGCACCGAGCTCACTGCAATCTGACCCTCATTCTCTTCCCAGGCTCACTGTTGACCACCACCCTACCTGAACTTCACGTCCAGCAAATGTTCTTTACCCCTTGTCCCAGGCATGGACCTTTCAAAAGGAATTTGAATAGGACTTTATTAGATACGATTGGCTCTAACAAGCTATATAAAATCTTAAGTAGGCTGATTGCCAACTTAACACAGTTTTCACGAATGCTAATATGTCTTGGTAGGTCACAAGCAAGTGACAAACAATTGCAGCAAGCAAGTAGAGCAGGTAAGTTTCCAATCTTGATTGTATCCGGTACTCAGCAGACGAAACCAAGCCCAGATAGAAAAGCCAAGTTCCTTTAACTTCATAGTCTATACTTTCAGCTGCATTGGTTGTGTTCTGAGCCACAGCCTCCTGAGAGCAAATCAAAATTATTCTAAAGTGGCCGTGATTGCCCTAGGATCAGCAAGAGTCAACTTCGGACTGAGCTCAATGAGGCTGACCCTGACTGGAATGGGCCCTGAACTGCCTTAACTATACCCAGCAGTCACGACCCTGGAAGTACCACTAAAAAGCCAGATGCCTTTGCAGGAAAGAAAGCAAGTTATGTGTTCTGACACTTGTCCACTTACTACAGCTGATCAGAGGCTACTCCTCAGTAAGCCCTAGGCTGAAGCCCAGCACGCCAGCTGCCCCTTCCCTCTTCTCAACTCTTCGAGGCATGGAATGGTACTCATGGGACACAGGCTTTTTCATTCTTAGCACCAGGTGCTGTATTTGGACTTAAACATAGCAAGTATACTGATCTTTGGGATTAAGACAGAAAGCCTGGGATCAGAAGCCCATTCTATACATTTCTTCCTATATTAAATTCCAGAGTCTCATATTAGTTGTGGGTGCTATTTCTAGAAAGGATAGATTTGAGTCAGGATGATGCTTAAGTTTTTTTCAGAAGTGCCAGCCCCAAATGATTGGGTAGTGATTGCTTGGAGAGTGAATCCAGGCTCACTGGGGGGCAGAAAAAATGCTGTGCTGGATTAGGAATGCCTGGCTTGGGTACAGAATGTGAGCGAGTGGAGTCATAAGGTTGTGTGTTTGCCATTCCAGGTATAGATTAAGTCAATGAACTCAGCCAGATAGGGCAGGTGGTCAGTTTATGTAGAGAGCAGTGGATGGACACAGAAGTTCTGGAGAGGAAGGCTTTGACGGTTCAACTCAAGATTGCTTAACTGGCCCTTCTCCTGGGTGGAAATATGTGAACTTCGGCAGGTGGAGGTAGCTATGACAGCCCCATTCCACCAAGGGAAAGAAGTCTGATTCAGCTAGGAGACTTCAGTGTCCATATCTGCCCATACCCTGGCCAGACTGGAAACTCAGTTTAAAAGTGCATTCTGATGAGGTTTTTGATGATCTATATTGTATATCAAATATCTATTACATGTCATGTGCTCTTTTAGGCCATTCATATACTAATAATACTAGCAGCAGCTAATATTTATTGAAATTCTATTTTAGCTCAGATACTCCATTAAATGCTTTAGGTGTATAACTTCATTTAATCTTCACAACCACCCTGCAAAGCAGGAATAGTTACTTCTCACATTTTACAGAGATATACACTGAGACTCAGGAGAGCTTAAGTAACTTACCCAAGACATCAGAGTTAGTATAAGGCAGGGGCCCCAGTCAAGTCACTTTTGTCTAACTCCAGATCTACAGCTCTTAGCCTTATTTTATTATTTAAAACATTTTATTATGGGAAAATTCAAACTTCTACATAAGTAGAAAGAACAGTATAATGAACTTCCATTTCCCCATCACGAATTTCAACAATTGTCAGCTCTTGGCCAGTCTTGTTTCATCTATATCTTCACTTATTTTCCCCACAAACTGGAACATTTTGAAACAATTCCCAGACATCATCTGCAAATGTTTCATTATGCATGTATCTCTAATAAATAGATTATCTCATCTCCCTTATAACAGTGCCAGGTAAATTTTATAATCCCTCCCCTTTTTTTTTTATTAAACATAACAACATACAAACACAAGCATCCTTACCATACGATCATTCCATTCTTGATATATCATCAGTAACTCACAATACCATCACATAGTTGCATATTCATCATCATGATCATTTCTTAGAAATTTGCATCAATTCAGAAAAAGAAATAAAGAAAAAACAGAAAAAATTCATACATACCATACCCCTTACCCCTGCCTTTCATTGATCACTAGAATTTCAATCTACTAAATTTATTTTAACATTTGTTCTCCCTATTATTTATTTATTTTTAATCCATATGTTTTACTCGTCTGTCAATAAGGTAGATAAAAGGGGCATCAGACACAAGGTTTTCACAATCACATGGTCATACTGCCAAAGCTGTATCATTATGCAATCATCTTCATGAAACGTGGGCACAGCTCTACATTTTCAAACAGTTCCCTCCAGCCTCTTCATGACACCTTAACTAAACAGGTGATATCTATATAATGCGTAAGAATAGCCTCCAGGATAACCTCTCAACTCTGTTTGGAATCTCTCAGCCATTGACACTTTAGTTTGTCTCATTTTGCTCTTCCCCTTTCGGTTGAGAAGGTTTTCTCAATCCCTTGGTGCTGAGTCCAAGCTCATTCTAGGATTTCTCTCCCATGCTGCCAGGAAGGTCCACACCCCTGGGAGTCACGTCCCACGTAGACAGGGGGAGGGTGGTGAGACTGCTCATCGTGTTGGCTGGAGAGAGAGGCCACATCTGAGCAACAAAAGAGGTTCTCTTGGGGGTGACTCTTAGGCCTAATCCCCCCATTTAAAAAAATTTTTATTGTTAAATATACAATATGCAAAGAAAAGGGAAAAAAAGCAATGATATTCAAAGTACAGTTCAGTAACTAGATACAGAACAGATCTCAGAGTTTGTTATGGGTTATCATTCTACTATTTCAGATTTTTCCTTTTGGCAGCTCTAAATCCCTGGAGGCTAGAAGAAATATATTTTTTCTTTTTTGTGAAAAATAACATATATACTAAAAAGATATACATTTCAATGCACATCGCAACAATTAGTTGCAGAACATATTTCAGAGTTCGGTATAGGTTATAATTCCACCATTTCAGGTTTTTACTTCTAACTGCTCAAAGATAATGGAGACTAAGAGATATCAATTTAATGATTCAGCACTCATGTTCATTTGTTAAACCCGACCTTCTCTATATAACTCCACCATCACTTTTGATATTTTTCCCTTTCTCTAGGGGTATTTAGGCTATGCCCATTCTAACTTTTTCATGTTGGAAGAGGCTGTTGATAATATGCGATAGGGGGATGGAGCTAGCTGATATTCTGGAGAGGCCAGGCTCTCTGCATTTCAGGACTTATCTGGTCCAGAATCCCCTTATTTTAAAGAGAAGAAAATTGAGGTTCAAAGAGATGTGTCCCAGTCCACACAGCTAGTAAGTGGCAGGTCTGAGTTTTGACATCTAGGGCTGTCTGACTTCAAAGCCTTTGTCCTGGCCTGGCTGAAATTCTCTTCTGTAGCAGGAACTTCCTCCAGAACAGCAATTGGGGATGGAGGGCCCTGAGTACCTGACATTGACTAGCTAAGGAACCATTTCTGGCTTCTCTGATAATTAACTCTGGGTTCGTTTCCAGTTTGGAATATTCACCAAGCAAACCAACTTGTTTGGATTCCCCTCTGGTCAGCCCTTTTCCCTGAACCCATAGATACCCAGTCCTCAGCCTTGGAAGGGAATTATCTGGTGTCTTTGCCTTTGAACCAAGTGTTAGTACACCCATAAACATTCTTCAAGATCTCATAAACGGAAGCAGCCAAATTTGGCCCTTGGTGTCAGGGTTTTTGACCAATAGTTTTGTGTTTTGCTTTCTGCAGGCAAAATTCCTGCTCCACTCTGGGTAGATAATATTTTAACGTTCAGCAGAATGATTTCATTTCAGGTCTGAGTTGGGCCCTCTGCACTTTATTTATTCCGGGTTTTATTAGAGACCATTGCTAAGGCACCCCTTTATACACTGTACTTCTATAAATGGAAGAGGAGATGTGGTCTCCAAACTTGGTGGGTGAGATGCATCTGGAGAAGCAGGAATACTTTTGCAATAGTCTGAAAGCATTTTGTAAAAATTTCTTTCAGCTCTAATACCATCAGTCAAACTCGGGTCATCTTTTCACTTGCCTTCCCCCATCTTATAGATTTACCCTGAAGCCCAGAGAGGGCAAGTGACTTGCCTAAGATCACAGAGGGAATTAGTGGCAGAGTGGAGACCCAATCTCAGATGTCTCAGTGGCCCGTATGCACAGAATTTCCCTAACGTTTTAATAAAATATATGAAGCATTTCCACTCTTCTGTTGAACTGTCTCTGTTCCATTGCCCATGGGCCTTCAATCTAAAGCAGACCCTTTTCTGGAATCTGTACTGTAATAGTGTAATGGTCAAGAACGCCATCTCTGGAGCCAGACACCATGTTATTCCTTACTAGCTGTGTGACCTGAGGTAAGTAACTTCCTCTCTCTGGGCCTTACTTTCCTGGTTTGTAAAATGGAAATTATAATGGAAGTTACCCCCACAGAGTTGTAGTATGGATTAAATGAGTTAAAACATACAAAGCACTTTAGGCCAGAGTTCTGGTGCTGGACAAATTTGACTAGACTAATAGCACTGAAGGAATGGATTATTATTTTGGATTAATATGTTGTATTCATTCGGCAAATTTTTATTGAACACCTGTTAAGGCACTGACTTTCTTAGCAATGGTTTACTTGACATCCCTTTCTCCATTCATTATGTTTGATAACTTACTCGATAATTGAATTCACTTTAACTAAAGGAAATATTTTCACCTAAATCCCCACAGAAGCTAAATTTTTATCATTACTTGTGTTATATTTTTCTCCCACTCTCCCTTGCATTATATTTTTCTCCCACTCACCCCTGATAGTATCCAAGTTCTGTGTTTTACACAATAGTGAGCATTTCATTGGATATAACGTTTGTCTAAAGTAGGCAGATGCCTATATATATATATTTTTTTGGCATGGGCAGGCACTGGGAATTGAACCCGCCTCTCCAGCATGGCAGGTGAGAACTCTGCCTACTGAGCCACTGTGGCCCGCCCCCGATGCCTATTTTTATAGATAAGAGCAATGCCAGTGTTTATTCTCAGCAATACCAATAATTACTATTTAGCAGACGCACATCGTGTACACAACTCTGGACTTGGAATGCCTGGTGTGTTGTACACAGTAGAGCCAATACATACATCAGCCACATGCTCTGCGTTTTCCATGCCAATTGCAATTTCTATTATTCTATTCCATTGTCAGTCCAGGTGTTGCATTTTTTTCCCTGAAAAATACAGTTATCTTTAATACTAGCACTAAATGTTAGTATTATTTTGTGCATTTAATTTTGTTTGTTTCGTTTGTTTGTTTTGCTTGTTTGTTTGTTTTGGGGGAAGTGCATGGACCTGGAATCGAACCCGGGTCTCCCTCATGGCAGGTGAGAGTTCTACCACTGAACTACCCTCGCACCCCCCTGTGCATTTAATTTTAATGCCTGATGGTATATGCTCGACCAAGTGGCATTTTTGTAAATACAGCATACTCAATGAATATCTTTTTAAATGAAATACTGTATGGTCTCACTGATATGAACTGACATTAGTGAATAAACTTGGAGAATTTCAATGAATATCTTTGAGCATCGTTCCAAATTCTTTAGGCTGGCATTCAAGGCCCATCATGCTCTACCTGCTGCTGACTTTCCAGTCTCATCTATCGACACTTGTCCCTCACGCTCCAGGCACCAGGAGTTCTCTGAGTTTTCCCACTATAATCATCTCTCATTTCACCTCTAGGCATTTTGTACGTACTGTTCTCTTTGCTTAAATGCTATTCCTTATTCGCTTCACTCTTCCCTTCTGTATTATCGTTGCATGCCCACCACACCTCCTAGCAACCTAATAATACACACACACACACACACAAACACACACATAAATTCGCCCTGTGAGCGTAATCAATCCTGCCTACTCCTTCAGGAACTTTGCTTAGATGTCACCTCTACTGGAACATCTTCCAGACCCTCCCTGAACTTGATTTGGTCACTTCTCCTCTGTGCTCCATTCACATCCCTTGTTAACCCCCAGCCAAACACTCATTCCAGCACAATAAACAGCCTTTTCTGTGACTGCTTATGAGCTTGTGCTCTTTGATTGATATACACTTTAGAAAATTTGATAGGAGCAGACAGATCATTGGGAGGGGATGAGTTAGTCTGTCTGTGGTCATTTCTGTCACTTATTCTTCTGGTTGCCTATTTGTCTCCCTGACTAGACTGTGAGCTCCAGGAAGGCAGGGATGTGGTCTGCTCCAGTTATTTTCATAGTGTGAATGCCTTGCACTTTTCCTTGACATCCATTCATTCATCTAATAAATATTTATTGAGCAACTAATTTCCTATATGCCAAGTCCTGTGCTCATGCTAGGTATTTAGGCATGAATAAAAGACGTATGATGCCTGTTCTTATGTAGCTTACAGTCTAGCAGTGGAGACTGACACGAATCAAAACTTCTTACATTCTGAGCTGAGACTCAGCATCAATGGATTGAGTAAACCTTCCCACCAAAAGGGGGAAGAGTGAAATGAGACAAAGTGTCAATGGCTGAGAGATTCCAGAGTTGAGAGGTTACCCTGAAGGTTATTCTTATGCATTAAGTAGATATCATCTTGTTAGTCAAGGTGTAATGGAGAGGCTGGAGGGAACTGCCTGAAAATGTAGAGCTGTGTTCCAGTAGCCATGTTTCTTGAGGATGATTGAATAATGATATAGCTTTCACAATGTGACTGTGTGATGGTGAAAACCTTGTGTCTGATGCTCCTTTTATCTACTTCGTCAACAGACGAGTAGAACATATGGAATAAAAATAAATAATAGGGGGAACAAATGTTAAAATAAATTTAATTTGAAATGCTAATGAAAATGAGGGGTGAGGGGTATGGTATGTATAATCTTTTTTTTCTGTTTTCGTTTTCTTTCTTTTTCTGTTGTCTTTTTATTTCTTTTTCTGAATTGATGCAAATGTTCTAAAAAATGATGAATATGCAACTAAGTGATGATATTGTGAATTACTGATTATATATGTTAATGTTTTAGTTCGTTTGTTAAATTTTTTAAATTAATAAATAAATTTAAAAAAAACAAAAACAAAAGCAAAACTTCTTACATTCTAAGTGCCATGAAAAAAAGGTATAGAGGAAAATGATAAAAGTTAACAGAGAAGACCTACTTAGGATGACCAAGGAAGGCTTCTCTGTGGAGGTGAAATTTAAACTGAGACATGAACAATGACAAAGAGTTGATCCTGGAAGGGGGCAGGGGATGGAGGGGCACAGTTTAGGTACGCAATACGTGTTTACTGGATGAATTAATGATCGATATTTAAAAGAATTCTGTTGTAAAGGCTTTTGGCATGAAATGACCCTTGCAATGGAAATAATCACCCCTTAACTCCATGTTCTCTGATCTTGGATTTTCCTCCCCAAGCATCCCTGGACAATCAGGAGTCTAACTTTAATCCTTCAGTCGGAAGCCCCTGACATTAGGGCATGTGCTGTCAGCTGGGGTGACCAACTCAATCATCCATTCAGCCTGCTTCCTGACACATCCCAATGCACACAAGCCATCCTCCCGGATCTGGCCTTGGGCACGTCTTGACCTGGTAACCCTTCTCCAGGGGCTCTCTTCCAGCGATAACTAGGCTTTTATATGACCAAGGATGTTGCCCTATCTGATTTATAGACACTTTGAAAATCTTGAGAAAAGTAGGCATGCCCTTGGAAATGATAAAGTAGGGTGTTTCTGGCCATTTCTATACACAGATAACGGATCCTTGGTCAAGAAGATAATATGACAACACTTTGAACCTCTTTTACAAAACTTATCAAATACTGCCTTGAATTTTATTTTTTGTCTTCCTGCCTTATCTGTCTTACTGAGTTATAAATATATTCCTTGGGATAAGAGTGTCTTTTTGAGAAATCACTTCCTCCCATTAGTAATTTGCCCATAGTAGACAGTCAAGATGTGTGTTTTGGGATTAAATTGTTCTTGTGGGAAATGTCATTTGGGCTTTCTTCATTGACATATTTTTATGGGACAGTTTCACTAAGTCCACTGCAATGTGGTAGGTTTCTTTCTTTCTTTTTTTTAAAAATTTTTAAATTAATTTTTAAATTAAAAAAAAATTACAAAAAAGAAACACAAACATTCTTAATATATGATCATTCCGTTCTACATATATAATCAGTAATTCACAATATCATCACATAGTTGCATATTCATCATCATGATCATTTCTTAGAACATTTGCATCAATTCAGAAAAAGAAATAAAAAACACAACAGAAAAATAAATCACACAAAAACAGGAAAAAAAATTATACATACCATACCCCTTACCCCTCCCTTTCATTGATCACCAGCATTTCAAACTAAATTTATTTTAACATTCGTTCCCATCAGCAGTTCAATCAGAGAAACAGCCATAAGAATATCTGGTCAAGTAGCCTCTGTTTGGTTGATGTTTTCATATCTGATGCTGAAGCTTTTACCAGCTTTGCTGAGTGTGTCATAGTTGTGTATTTGAGTACTTTGAGCCAAAGATCGTTTTTCCTTTAAGTATGCAACGTTGCCTCATCCCTCATGGAGATGCCCTTTTTCTGACCTGATGAGGTAATTTTCTTCTGCAGTGTTTACGCTTATTTATTTGGGGGGGGGGGGTGTTAGTCGTTGTTTGTGTATTTGTTGCTATTATTTTTAATGAGGACCCTTCCTTAGGTCATTTAAAAAATATATTTGTATTATAAACAACAAACAAGCATGCAAACGTTCTTGACATAGAAGCATTGTATACATGGTGTACAATCAGTGGCTCACAATGTTGTGTATTCATCACCATGATCATTTTTTGAACATTTGCATCACTCCAGCAAAATAAAGAAAAAAGAAAAAACTCATACATGCCATACCCCGACTCCTCCCTCTCATTGACCACTAATATTTCAATCTACTCAATTCATTTTAACTTTTGTTCCAACCATTGTTTATTTTTTATCCATATGTTTTACTCATCTGTCCATACCCTAGGTAAAAGGAGCATCAGACACAAAGTTTTCACAATCACACAGTCACGTTGTAAAAGTTCTATCGTTATATAACTATCTTCAAGAAACTTGGCTACTGGAACACAGCTCTACATTTTCAGGCAGTTCCCTCCAGCCTCTCCATTACATCTTGACTAATAAGGTACTATCTATTTAATGCATAAGAATAACCTCCAGGATAGCCTCTCAACTCTGTTTGGAATCTCTCAGCCATTGACACTTTATTTTGTCTCATTTCACTCTTCCCCCTTTTGGTCAGGAAGTTTCCTCAATCCCTTGATGCTGAGTCTCAGCTCATCCTAGAATTTCTGTCTCACATGGCCAGGGGAGTTTACACCCCTGGGAGTCATGTCCCATGTAGAGGGGGAGGGCAGTGAGTTTGCTTGCCATGCCAGCCTAGAGAGAGAGAGAGAGATGCTTGGGCCATTTTTACCGATGAAAGGAAATGTATTTGGCTACCTGTGCCTGTTAATATTTCTTCAGGGGATATACAGTATCATGGGGGAGTTGTTTAAAAAAATCTAAATGGCCATTTGGGTTAGGTGATTAAAAAAAAACTGTTTGATAATAAGATGCTTACTTGGGGCCACGGTAATGGAAGGAAATAGTGTCTTTCCGGAGAATTTTATGTAAAAGTCACTATCTCACTCAAGGATTGCTAATTGATAGAGCTGGTTGAGGCACCATATCAGGCGTTTCTAACAGAGCGTGCACACCCAGAATGAAAGAGAGAGAGAGAGAGAGAGAGAGAGAGAGAGAGAGAGAGAGAGAGAGAGAGAGAGAGAAGGAAACAAAATGGATAAACCTTGTAACGTAGCTCTGTTTTCTTTTTCAATGTGATGGCTGGAAAGGGAAAAGAGAAGACAAGATGGGGGCTTGCGGAGATGATCCTGGCCGGTTGCCTACTAGCAAGGAATTGCAGTTCACAGGTGTGGCCACGAGATGGTGCACTGAGTGTGCATATGGTGAACACACCAAGGTCGTCTAAATCTTCGGCGTTCTTGTTTCTCCGTATGGAGTTGCAGCTTTGGGAAGATAACAATTGTGGAAGAGAGCCAGTGAATTTGAGTGTTTTACCAAATATTATCCACAGTGTTTGAAAATGAAGAAAACCTAGTGACACCCATACTTGGTTTAGAGATCCTGATGATGATGTAGTCTACAAAACCGTCAGCTAATTAGGAACTCTGTCAATTATACAGCAAGCTAATAAACCGTGGTACAGACTGGCATTTTTGACACAACACAGATTCTACTGCCGCTGGACCTGCTCGGTACGCTATGGGGTGGGATGGGTTGCAGATTTCCTTTTTTCCCTCCAACCACGGATTTTTCTTTTGAAGCCTGGTTTCTGGGGTTCATTTACCTTATGCCACTTAATTCCGGTACAGGGAGGTGAAAATCCAGCAGTCCAACTTGGCTTAATGATCCAAGTAACTGTTGCTGCCTCATCTGCTTTGGCTACACAGAGGTAGATGATTTCATAGTACCTGCTGACAACAGGATGCCTAAGGCATATGAACTGTAGGGCCTGGCTAAAAATCCCTAAAAGCTAAGATTTAAAAGTGATTTCAAACTATCTTTAAGATGTTTATAAAAGCGTGCACAGATCAACAGGTAAAAAGCCTGGCTTGGTTTTAATTCATACACTGGTCAGGAAGATCAGCTATATGTATGCAACAGTCAGTATAAAAGGGATAATTTTTATGCTACTTAAAAATGAAACTTAATGTAGCAAGCTATCTAATTTTTAATTGTTCACATTCTTCATGAGAAGCCCTATGTAAAGGTAGTTTTAAGATGGCATAATAGACAAAAGACAAGTGACAAAATCACTACCATAGCTGTCAAAGGATTAATATTCATAACGTATAAATAGAAAGGAAAAGATGAACAAACCAAAAGGCAAATAAATAGAGCTCATGAACAAGCAAGTCATGGAAGACTATATAATGGCCAATTAACATAAAAATGTTCAGCCTCAGATTGGCAAAAAAAAAGAAGATAATATACAGGGTTATTGATGGTACAGAGAAAGAGGTACTTTCATATATTCTTGATGGGACAGTAAATTGGAAGAGCAACTCTAGATGGTAATTTGACAGTTTCTAACAAAATTTCTAATGTCTAATCCCCTTGACTCAGCAATTTCACTTTTTTTTTATATATTTCAATGAAAACTGTTTATTGGCCTTTTGGACAGAAACAGGAATTTATTTGCCAGGAAGGATGATGCCATCATACTTCTGTTGGAAACAGCACGTGGCCTCCTCTTTGCTGATTCTGTGTTTGGCCCCAATGCAGCCTGTCCTGCACTTCTTGTCTGCGATGCTGAAACCTGGCCTATCCAGCACCACATACAAGTCCAGGCCGTAGATACCAATGCTTGGGTCATATTTCATCCCCAGATCGATGTGTTCCTGGATCCCAAAACCGAAGTTTCCAGTATCTGAGAAGTTATTTTTTCTTAATTCATACTCCCGCACCTTTAGACCTTTCTCCAAGATTTCCTCTGCCTTGGCCCCACGGACTGTGCAGTGGACAGCAATCTTTTCATTTCTCCTAATGCCAAAGGATCTCACGGTGTACCTAGCTTTGGAGAACACAGGGGTCTGGCCTGTGAGCTGCTCCAACACCTTCGCTGCCCGGGTCAGTCTGTCACCACTCTCCCCCACGCAGATGTTGAGGCAGAGCTTGCGGATGCGAAGTTCCCGCATGGGGTTCTCCTTTTCACCCTGATCCTGCGCCATGATGGAGAACAGGAAGAGCAGCAATTTCACTTTTAAGAATGTATTCTGTCCTATAGAAATACTGAAATATATGCCCAAATGTGTGTGTATAAAGATGTCTATCACTACACTGTTTATACTAGAAAATACTGGAAACAATCTAATTGTCTATCAAATAGGCTGCTGGTTAAATGAACCAGGACACACCAATACCATGGGCTATGTACTTGTTAAAAGGAATGAGGCAGAATTACATGGGCTCACATAGACCAATCTTTAATCCATGTAATTAGAGGAATATATGTGTTTGTGCAGACATAGGGAGACAAGTCTGGAAAAACACACTCCAAACTGATAATAATAATTACCACTGTTTCTGAGGATGGGATTTGGAGGTGGCACGAAGGATCATGTTTTGCTTTCTATATTTCTATTTTTTTAAAATGCTCAGGTATTAACGTATTATGAAATTTAAAAATTCATTTATTTTCAAAGTGTCACTAGAATTAGAAATGTTTTAATTTCTTTTCTCAAAGTGTCACAGGTGCCAAATAATCCTCAATAACAAACTCGAAAGTTAACACCTACATGAGATGGAGATTAACAACTGTGCTCTTAGTACCCTTTAATTTTGTTCTTTTCAGGCCCACGCAATTCACTTTCATTACAAGTTTTTTCCTGGCTGCCATCCAGCAGTAACTCTTCAAGGGGATGGTGTGAGGGGTTGGGGTGGGAAACAAGAGAGATGGCTAGAGAATCATGCTTTTCTTTCCTTCAACCTCCTTTGTTGTCTTAACTAATTGAAGAATGTTTGCCTCTTTACTTTTTGTGCCCTGTTTCACATCCGGGAACTTTCCACATCACACTTTTACACAATAATGCACTTTTTAGTACTCATCATTAGTTTCATAATCTGGATTTGAACTTTAGTGACATTCCAAGTTGTTTTCCAGGACTCTATGAACTTTACCTCTTACTCTCTCTCTCCCCTTTTCTTTTTTCCAGGGGCTAATGACAGTATCACAGAATTGCCCTTCCCTCAAGTCAATCTGAAGCCTTCTAGCAATGGTTTTTGGCTTGCTGAAAAGATATGCCTTCCTATACACTGCATTTGCTTTAAGGCTCCAGATTTCTGAGTATGCTGTATGTTCTTGCACCACAATAGCATTCATCAAAGCTCCATCCACATTCAACTCATTAACTCTTAACCTTCACAGAAAAATTGCCGTGATGACTGATACCCATTTCAGCTGATTATTTCACCCTCCTAGCTGAGCAGTTGCCTTGAAAACCCTTCTAAGGCATATTTGGCAGTTTGTTGCTTGGTGTGCTTTCTTTTACAACAGGAGTACAGATTGCTAGTCCCACATCACCATCAGGTTCTGACCTCACCTGCAGTTATACTTGTAAATGACTTTTCAGCCTTCTCTGCTAGCTGCCCCAATCTATATGTCTACAATGAACTCCCCATCATTTATTTGCATTTCAACCTTAACTCTGTATGACCTCCTTCTTGTCTTCTCTTTGAAGAGGTTATGTATTAAAAAGAAGGGTCTTATCTTCCTCTGGCCATCTTTGCTTTTGTTCTTGGAGGTAAGGAAGGATACAAATAGCAACCATATATCATGTAATTTCTTAAACCTGAGTTAAAAATCTTCATGCTGTGTTTCCCTGTAATTAATAGATATACTTTGTCTTCCACCCACTAAAGTACTGATGAAAATATCATATGATGTTACCCTTAGGCCAGTTCCCTGAAAAACACAACCGTATTTTTTCAATAAAACCTGCCTCTGGTTCTTATTGAACTATCAAAAATTAGTTTGTCACTATCATCCTATAGCATTGATTGTGTATGTATGATCCGGACCACATTTTTCAAGTTCGTTGATGAGCAGATCATGGCTGGGAGTGCAATCAAAAGACTTTTCAAAGCCAATACATATTATTTGTTACCCCAAATCCATTAGGCTTGTTATCTGGAACCAACAAAAGTAAAATTGAGTCAGCATGATTTTTTTTTCCTCCATCATATAGTGTTGATTGTTACTTGGAAAACTGTGCTCTTCTTAGCTTTTTAAAAATAATTCATCTGGACACATTTTTATTTTTAAACGTTGGGTCCTATTTGTCTTTTGAGAAAATTAGGTTTAGTTATTCTTTAATATCTATGTTGGCTCTCTTTCATTTCTTAAAACGTAGATGGGACGTTTGTCTTTTTTCTGATCTGCAGAAATTCTGGCTGCCAAGAATTTCCAGAGAAGTTATGGTGGTTCTTCAAAGAATCTAGTTGATTCTTTAAATATTTTAGGATGAAAATCTGAAGAGACTTTTTTGAGTGCATGTGTGTGTATATGGGTATGTGTGAATAAAAGCATATGTGCATGTGTGTATAAAAACAAAGCAGTGTGGGTGCATTTTTTCCTTTACCTTAACATCATGCTCTTTACTATCTTCCCAACTAATCAAAGAACCACACTATTTCCTCTTCCTTTCATGTAATATATAATATTTTCCTATATATCAACTGTTGGTAGGATCTTATTCCTTGCTTTTCTCTCTCCATTTTTAAAAAATATAGCTGCTTCACACCTTTTTAGGTAGGGGAAAGGTATTTAGAAATAAATACACTTCCTAAATGTTCATGCATGTAGATTTTTCACAATCCACTTATGCCAAAACCGCAATTATTAGTACCTGGAAGTAGTGCTGGAAGAGGGGAATAATGTCTGAGAGAGTCCCTTTCTCCCTTTGTCTTTTTTTTTTTCACTTAGAAAATGTTTTTATTAAAGAAGTTGTAGGCTTACAGAACAATCACGCATAAGATACAGGAATCCCATATACCACCCCACCACCAACACCTTGCATTGGTGAGGAAAAATTATTGCGATTGATGATGACACTTTTTTATAATTGAACTATTTTTTTCAGGTATGTATAGTCTCTTGTTTATTTGATTTTTTCTTCAATGATTTTTTAATTGAGATATAATCATCCAAAGTGTAGAATCAGTGGTTCACAGTATCATCATAAAGCTGTGCATTCATCTTTATAATCAATTTTTGAACAGTTTCATTACTTCAAAAAAAGAAAATTAAGAATAAAAATAAAAGTAAAAAAGAACACCCAAAATATCCCATACTGCCGATCCCCCCTGTTGTTTATTTGTTTTTTTGTCTTTTTTTTCTTACTCATCTGTCTATATACCAGATAAAGGGGGTGTCAGTCACAAGGTTTTCACACTCACATATTCACACCTTTCAAGATTTATAGTTCTTCAATCTTCAAGAATCAAGGCTATTGGATTACAGTTCAACAGTTTTAGGTATTTCTGTCTAGCTACTCCAAAACACCAAAAATTGAAAAAGAATAACTATATGCTGCATAAAAATAACCTCCAGAAAGACCTCTCAACTTTATTTGAAATTTCTTAGCCACTGAAACTTTAGGAGGGAAGGCAGTGGGCTCACCTGCAGAGCTGGCTTAGAGAAAAAGGCCACAACTGAGCAACAAAAGAGGTTCTTTGGGGTTGACTCTTAGGCACTATTATAAGTAGTCTTAGCTTCTTCTTTGCAGGAATAAGTTTCATAAGGGCAAGCCCCAAGATCGAGGGCTTACCCTATTAAATTGGTAGTTCCGAATGCTTGCGAGAATATCAGGAATTCCTCCAGATGGGGAAGTTTAATATTTCCACTTTTTCCCCACTCCTTTAAGGGGACTTGGCAAATACTTTTTATTTTCTGCCCAGATTACTCTGGGATGTATCAGGGCATCACACTGACCTGTAAAAACCAACAAGATCTCACTGCTTATTCAAGGTTCCGTATAATTATGGTGTTCAAATAAATTGATCATAAGTTAAATTAGATAGTGTGCTACAGAAAATATAATTTTTTCATCAAATAAGCATCTCTTCTTTTGGTCTCATACAGACATTGAAGTTTTAAAATACAGTGATTATCAACCTTTACCCTTTAATCTGATTTACCTTAGTCCTACCCAGATCAGCTTCATCTATATTCCTAATTGAAGTCTGATCACTTTTTCAGTGTTTTTTCACAGTTGCTGTATGGGGTGATGCTGACTTTCATAGCTGCAGAAATCTAGCTCTGAGTCTCAGGTGTTACACAGATACCCGAAGTTCCAGAGAATGACCATGTTATACACAAAGAGCTCAGCATCTCAGAATTTAGATATAAGAGTTACCACTGGGGAAGAGAGGTGACAGCTGTAAGAGCTTACAATCTAGGAACCTTTACAATAGGCCCCAACGTGATAAACTACGCTCTCACATTGAATTTGCAGAATTTGCACATTAGAGTTAGTCCATATTAGTGAGGCATAATAATAGTTGGCCTTTTCATTTCTAATTTATATCACTCAACCTGCTGTCCTCAAGGTTCATGCACCTAGTTGCATGCTTCACAACTTCATTCCTTCTTGCAGACACTCAGTAGTCCATTGTATGTATGCACCACAGTTCCCCCTTCCATTTCTCAGTCCATGTACCCTTACGCCACTTCCATCCATTGCAATTCCCAAACACTGCCGCCATAAACACCAGTGTGCAAATGTCCATTCTTGCCCCCACTCTCAGCTCCTCCAAGTATACACTTAACTATGGGGTTGCAGATTCATATGGCAACCCCATCTCTAGCCTCCTGTGGAGCCACCAAGCTGCCCTCCAAATGGGCTGCCCCACTCTGCTTCCTTACTTAGAGTGAATAGGTATATCTCTCTCTATATTTTCTCCAGCACTTGTATCTCTCTGTTCATTTTAAAGGTTTTGTTCACACAAAATACAATTGAACCTAAGTGAAAAATCAATGGTTCTCAGTATAATCACATAGCTATACTTTCACAACCACAATCTATATGAGGCATTTGATCACCATCATTGTTCACTCTAGGCATTGCTGAGTTATGCCGTCCCAGTCTTTATCCTCTATCTTTCCTTCTGATGTCATGCATGCCCCCAGCCCTCCTCCCTCAAACATACTCACACTCAACTTCATTCAGTGCACTTAAAATATTGTGCTACCATCAGTATTGTGTTATCCATTTCTAGGTCTTTACAATCAGTCTTGTTGAACTTCAGCATCAACTGTCCAATCTCTACCCTTACTCTGTTGCCTGATACACTGTGTTCTCAACTTCAACTCTCAGTGTTCATTCATTAATGTTAATTCATATTAGTGAGACTATACAATATTTGTCCTTTTGTTTCTGGCTATTTTCACTTAGCATAATGTCCTCAAGATTCATCTACATTATTACATGCTTTTTGACTTTATTCTATCTTACAGCTGCATAATATTCCATCAGTTGTACACATCACAGCTTGTTTAGCCGCTTGTCCATTGATGGATATATGGGCTTTTCCATCTTTTGGCAATTGTGAATAATGCCACTTCTATAAATATCAGTGGGAAAATGTCTGTTTGTGTCCTTGCCTTTGGTTCCTCAAAATATATGCATAGTAATGGGATTGCTGGCTCATATGGCAATTCTATACTTAGTCTCCTGAGGAACTGTCAAACTTCCTTCTAGAGTGGTTGCATCATTTTACATTCCCACCAATAGTAGATAAGTGTACCTCTTTCTCCACATTCTCTCTACCACTTGCCATTTTCTGGTTTTGTTTCATTTTTTTTTATAATGGCCATTCTAGTAAGGTGTGAAATGATATCTCATTGTGATTTTGATTTGCATGTTCCTAATAGCCAGTGACTTTGAACATCTTTTCACATGTTTTTGAGCAATGTGGATTTCCTCTTTGAAAGAGGATCTGTCCATGTCTTTTGCCTATTTTTAAAATGGGTTGTTTATCTTTTTGTGGTTGTCGCGTACGAACTCCTTATATATTCTGGATATTAAACCCTTATCCGATATGTGGTTTCCAAATATTTTCTCTCACTGCATAGGCTGCCTTTTCACTTCCTTGAAAAAGTTCTTTGATGCACTAAAGTGTTCAGTTTTGAAGAGATCCCATTTATCTAGTTCATCTTTCATTGCTTGCAATTTGAGTGTAAGGTCTAGGAAACCACCCCCATTACAAGATCATTACAATATTTCTCTACATTTTCTTCTAAAAGTTTTATGGCCTTAGCTCTAAAGTTTAGGTCTTTGATTCATTTTGAGTTAATTTTTGTATAAAGTGTGAAATGGGGGTCCTTTTTCATTCTCTGGATATGTATATCTAGTGTTCCAAGCACCATTTGTTGAAGAGGCTGCTTTTTAATGTACGGCTGTATTCAAATTGTAAGGATTTTATTGAAGACTTCTACATCTATATTCATTAAAGAGATTTGTCTGTAATTTTCTTTTCTTGTGGTATCTTTGCCAGGCTTTGGTATTAGCATAATATTGACCGCAAATAATGAGTTAGGTAATTTCCCCTCCTCTTCAATTTTCTTGAAAAGTTTGAACAGGATTGGTATTAATTTTTCTTGTATGTCTGGTAGAATTCCCATGTGAAGCTATCTAGTCCTGGACTTTTCTTTTTGGGTGGTTTTTGATGACTGATAAAATCTCTTTACTCATAATTGGTTTGTTGAGGTCTTCAATTTTTTCTTGAGTCAATATTGGTTGTTCTTGCATGTCTAGGACATTGTTGGTTTCTTCTAAGTTGTCTAGTTTGCTAGCATATAGCTGTCCATAATACCCTCTCATTATCTCCTTTATTTATGCAGGATCAGTAGTTATGTCCCCTCTCCCATATCTGATTTTATTTATTTGCATACTCTCTTCTCTCTTTTATTTGTCAGCCTAGCTTAAGGTCCATTAATTTTATTAATTTTCTCAAAGAACCACTTTCTGGTTTTATTGAGTCTCTCTATTGTTGTCATGTTCTCAATTTCATTTATTTCTGCTCTAAACGTTGTTATTTCTTTCCTTCTGTTTGCTTTGATTTAGTTTTCTGGTTTTTCTCTAGTTCCTTCAGTTGAGCAGTTAATTCCTTGTTTTTTGCTCTTTTTTCTTTTTAAATATTGGTGTTGAGGGCAATTAATTTCCATCTCAGCGCTGCCTTTGATACACCCCATAAATTTTTCTATGTTGTATTCTCGTTTTCCTTTGCCTCAAGATATTTACTGATTTCTCTTGTAATTTCTTACTTGACCCACTGGTTGTTTAAGATTCTATTGTTCAGCCTCCATAAATTTATGAATTTTTCAGGCTTCTGCCTGTTATTGATTTCCAACTTCAACACATTATGATCTGAGAAAGTGCTTTGTATAATTTTGATATTCTTAAATTTACTGAGACCTGCTTTGTACCCCAAAATGTGGTCTATCCTGGTGAATGACCCATAAGCACTTGAGAAGAATGTATATCCTGCTGTTGGGTTCAATGTTCTGTATGTGTCTGTCAATGTCTAGTTCATTTATTGTATTATTCAAGATCTCTGTTTCCTTATTGATCTTCTGTCTAGATGTTTTATCCATTGATGAGCATGGTGTATGAAAGTCTCCAACTACTATTGTAGAATTGTCTACTTCTCCCTTTAGTATTATCAGTGTATTCCTCATGTATTTTCAGGCATTATGGCTCGGTGCATAAATAGTTATGATTATTATATCTTCTGGATGAATTGCCCCTTTTATTAATAATAGTGTCCTTCTTTGTCTTTTTAAATTGCTTTACATTTGAAGTATCATATTATTATAGCTACCCCCACTCTTTTCTGGTTTTTGTTGGCATGGAATATCCTTTTCCAACATTTCACTTTCAACTGGTTTTTGTCCATGGGTCTAAAGTGAGTCCCCTGTTCACACCATATAGATGGGTCCCATTTTTAATTCATTCTGCCAGTCTATATCTTTTGATTGAGGAGTTTAATTCATTAACGTTTAATGTTATTACCATAAAGGCTGTACTTTCTTCAACCATTTTTTCATTTTATATTGTAAGTGCTATATCTTATTTTTCCTCTCTTTCTTTTAACCCTATTAGATATCCTTCCTGCTGATCTCATTTCTACCCTCTTTCCCAAACCTCTCTCCTGTCTTTTCCTATCTGCCTGTAGTGCTTCCTTTAGTATTTCTTTTAGAGCAAGTCCATTGTTGAAGAACTCTCTCAGTGTCTGTTTGTCTGTAAATATTTTAAGCACTCGATTTTTTTTATTTTGATCATTCTGTTCTACATATATAATCAGTAATTCACAATATCATCACATGGTTGCATGTTCATCATCATGATTATTTCTTGGAACATTTGCATCAATTCAGAAAAAGAAAGAAGTCAAAAACAGAAACAAATTTATACATACCATACCCCTTACCCCTCCCTTTCATTGATCACTAGCATTTCCAACTAAATTTATTTTAACATTTGTTCCCCCTATTATTTATTTTTATTCCATATGTTCTACTTGTCTGTTGACAAGGGAGATAAAAGGAGCCTCAGACACATGGTTTTCACAATCACACAGTCACATTGTGAAAGCTATATCATTATACAATCATCTTTCAGAAACATGGCTACTGGAACACAGCTCTACATTTTCAGGCACTTCCCTCCAGCCTCTCCATTACATCTTGACTAGCAAGGTGATATCTACTTAATGCATAAGAATAACCTCCAGGATAACCTCTCGACTCTGTTTGGAATCTCTCAGCCATTGACACTTTATTTTGTCTCATTTCACTTTTCCCCCTTTTGGGCAAGAAGGTTTTCTCAATCCCTTGATTCTGAGTCTCAGCTCATTCTAGGGGTTTTCTCAATCCTTTGATGCTGAGTCTCAGCTCATTCTAGGGTTTCTGTTCCACATTGCCAGGAAGGTCCACACCCATGGGAGTCATGTCCCAAGTAGACAAAAGGAGGGTGGTGAGGTTTAAGCACTCGATTTTGAAGGACAGTTTACTGGATATAGAATTCTTGGCTGGCATTTTTTTCTCTTTCAGTATCTTAAATATAATGTCCTCCTGTCTTCTCACCTTCATGGTTTTTGCTGAGAGCTCCTCAGTAGTCTTATTGAGCTTCCCTTGTGTAATGAATCACTTTTCTTTTCCTGCTTCTAGAATTGTCTCTCTGTCTTTGACATTTAACAGTCTGATTAGACAGTGGCTTGGCATAGGTCTATTTGGATCCATTCTTTTTGCAGTATGCTACACATCTTGGACATGTAGTTTCATGTCTTTCATAAGAGTTGGGAAATTTTCATTGATTATTTCCTCAATTATTCTTTGTGCCCCTTTTCCTTTCTTTTCTCCTTCTGGGATACCCATAACATGTATATTTGTGCACTTTATGTTGTCATTCAGTTCACTGAGACCCTGCTCAAAATTTTCTTTTTTTCCCTAATGTTCTTTTGTGTGTAGAATTTCAGATGTCCTGTATTCTAATTCATTGATCCTTTCTTCTGCTTCTTCAAACATGCTGGTTTATGTCTTCATTTTGTTTTTCATCACTTCTGTTGTGCCTTTCATTCCCATTAGTTTGCCATTAGTTTTTCAAGCTTTTATGTTCTTCTGTATGGATACCCTGCGTCTTCTTTATATCCTTCATGTCTTTTTTCATATTTCTCTTCAACTCATTGATTTGATTTAGAAGATCTGTTTTAAAATCATTAATTAGTTATTTCAACTCCAGCATCTCAGTTGAGGTGTTAGTTTATTCCTTTGGTTGGGCCATATCTTCATTCTTCCTGGTATGAGTTATAATTTTTTGCTGATGTCGAGGCATCTGATTTTTCTTGCTTAGCTTATTCTAGAGTTATTCTTATTTATTTTGCCTGGGGTTTTCCAGTTGGTTGGATTTGTCTATTCATCTCTCTTGCTGGCCATCTGTCAGATTTGTTCTGCCCCCCCCCAATATACCCCCGAACCAAACAGGCACCTACAGTGGCCTGCTTCAAGAATGAGAGTAGGCCCCGGGAACCACAGCAATGTCTCTGTGAGCAGTGCAACTCTTCTGTCTCCCAGTCTCCCAGTGTGGTGGTTTTTTTTTTCTTTTACCATCCTGTAAGAGCTGGGTTTGTTTTAGGGTTCTGCTTTGCAGTTGGGTCATCCAGTTTTCTCAGCCAAAACAGGATTGGGTTCCCATGCAGAGTTTCTAGACTCACTCCAGTTGCCCTGAAATAACTTTCTGGGTTGTCCCTGAACAAGCCTTTCAATTGTCTTGAACTTTCTGTTCTTCCTAGAAGATGGCGCTATTTGCTAACTTAATCACCCTCAAAGCCCTGGTTGCATCTCTGCAGGTCTGGGTGAAATTGTAGGTTTCCTGTTCCCTCTCTTTGCCGGTCAACATCTAACTTAAAATGGGTCTGTGTTCCCCACTTTATTTGTAGCAGAGTAGACCCCCAGCTGCCCCCAGTCTTTAGCCTTCCTGCAGGCAGAGATGAGGTCTCTCACTGTCATTTCTCACAGGGGTGGGGGAAAGAGTTTTGGGCCCAGGACCAGAAACACAGCTTCTATCCATGTCATCTCAGGAGAGTTTCTTTCTAATCCCACAATGGGGCTTAGCATCCAGTGTTTAACTAATCTCCAGTGGTGAAAATCCCCACGCTTTCCCCTCTGCCCACTACATGAGTCATTTAAAATGAATTTATAACAGGAACCTGTTCTTCAGCCTTTGCTGTTTAGCTTTCCCCTCCTTTATGTCACGAGTCAATTTTCATTAATTTCAGTAATTAAGTGTAAAAATTAGAGTTGTAATTGTGAGCTTTCAAACATACCATCTCAACCATCCCCAAATATTGGCAAAAAAAAAATCTCTTGTTGGAAGTTTTTGCTATTCACCTTTGGTTTCTATCAGAATTAGATGGGCAACATAACAATACTACAGGTTAAGAGCTAACTTTTATTAAGTTCTTACCATGAATAAGGATTGTGTTTACTGATAGTACGATGTTTAATGCAATTGACCTCCAGCTTTATACGTGGAGGAAATGGAAGTTCAGAAAAATTAAGTGATTTCCCCAAAGTCATTGGGGTAAAAAGTGGCAAAGTTAGCCATTCTTTAGGCTACTCTTTAGTAGAGCTGCAGTTCAGCATTTTAACGTCCCGAGATAACTTTTAAAATATATTTTGTTGTCCATAAAACAGAATGCATCTTACAATTAATAACATCTTAGATTTTCTTAAATCCAGTATCTTAAATAACAGCATTTTTGCCACTATTAAAGAAATATATGTTCATAATGGAAAATTGGGGGAAAGATTCACACCAAGGTCTTAACATTTTGCTATATTTCCTTTGATCTTTCTTTTATGCATAATTTTTCTTTTGATTTGTTTGTTTTGCATGGTTGTGAGAATACTCTACATGCAATTTTGTATACTTTTTAAAAATGTGTCTTTAAATCTTTATTTTCCCTGCTCTGCTATTTTTTTTTTTAAGGGCTACATGGGTAATCAAGTGCATGCAATGTATAGTTTATTAACCTTTTCCATATGGTTTAACTTTTAGGTTGTTTCTGTTTTCATTATTATAAATATCACTGTATTCAAAATATTTGTGCATAAAGTATTTCTGTAATTTGAATGATTTTCTTTAGGACTTCCACAGAAATGAAACAACTGGATCAAAGAACGTGAAGTCCATAAGATGACTTTTGCCAGAGTTGCTTTCTAAGCTTGTTGCATGAATCAAAAATTTCAGGGCATGATAGAACGCTGTCAAGCAAGAAACCTTTCCCAAACTGCCTGAAGGTGTGCCTGAATTTTCACTATTAGGTTCATTTGTAGAAACATAGAAGGTCAAGGCTGGAAGGGCTGCTGGGGATTATGTATTATAGTCTTTCTTTGTATAAAGAGACAGAAAGGTTGGGATTTAAGTTCTCCCAAGGCATTAGAGACAGTCAGGAATTGAAACTGGGGTGCTTGACTTCCAGTTTCATGTCATTTCCACTACTACTCCACATACCCCTACCCTTGGATTCTGCCGCCTTTCCCATCTCATAAGAATACCATGAAACTTAAGACACAGACATGGATTACCAATGGTAGAGTGCCTGCCCCTATTAAGGAAAGTATTTTGGCCAAGGAGGTCTTCTTGGCCATGCCCAGTTGTGCCATGTAGACCTCCACTAACTACCTTTGCCAACCTACAAGGTTAATTGTATTCAGAAGTATTTCTGAAAGCAACTCAATCTGCCTTTGGACAATCACCTCTTTTCATGGGATTACTGTGGGGGAATCTAAGAAATGGAAAACACAATTGTGTCCTCAAGGATTTAACAATGGAGAAGACAAGTAGTGTATTTGTGAAAAACATTAAAGAGGTGATAAAGTACATACCACTAACAGTTCAGGCTTTAAGGGAAGTTTAGTGTGGCAGGGGTATGTGGAGATGGGGTCTGTAAAGGGGCTGAGTACAGTAAGCCTTTAACAGGACTTGGAAGGGCTGTAAGGGAGGATGCTTTCTAAGAGTAAGAGGTAGAGTTGCAGACCAGAATTAAGAGGGTATGGTGGCCTGATGTGAGGATCTAACCATGATCGAAGACAAGAATAAATTGGAAAGTAGGGAAAGGAGCCTTAGAAATATTTGAGAACATCTTCACGTGGCTCATTGACTAGGTAGTAATAACAGCAACCATCTGATTCTCACTTACCAGGTATTGCTCTAAATCCTTCACAAATATGAAATCATTTTATCTTGATAACAACTCTACAATCACTTTCACCATTTAAAGTTGAAACTTAGATATGGAGAGATCAAAAAATTTTCTCAGGGTCACACAGCTAGTGAGAGGTGGTTGAACCCAGGCAGCCTGGCAACAGAGTCCATGCTCTTAATTCAAAACGTGCCGGCTCACATGGGGGTGAAGAAATCGAGACCCAGAGAAGGGAAATGATCTACCCACTTGAGATCATCCAGCAAGTTAATACCAGAGTTGGGATTAGAATCCAAGTCTTTTGATGTCTGAGTTAATGTTAGAGAGTCTTCTCCTGTCATCTTAGCTTGTGCCATTTGGCCCATTCATGTAACTAATATAGGACCAAAGGGCTAGCAGGTAACCAACAAAGAACACATATCCCTTTTTATTAAAGTGGAGTGGGCCATTTCAAAATTCAAGGCTTCCTTATTACTCAGAAAGAATCTGAGTAGAGCATCTGGGGCTGGGAGGTGCTTTCTGTGTCCTGGCTAGAAAGGCAACATGGTTTCATTGGTGACACTCATTGAATTGCTGTTTGCTGCTACTACTCTCTCACTTCATCTCCACCATCATGTAAATTTGATTTTTCATTATTGCCAAAGAGTTGCTGGGGGTTGCTTCCAAAATTGAATGAGTAATAGCTTCTATTGCTTCATAAGCTCTTTTCTACACAGCTCCCAATTATTTGAGTCTATGATCACATGAGGAATAGGGGCAGGGAAGTAAAAGGAAGAAAAGAAGCAGTGGAGCATTTGTGAAGATTCTGGGGACAAGCAACTCAGACTTCTGAAACTTTTCTCATGAACCTATTCACCAAATCAGCAGATATGTTAATGATTCATGGTCCCCTGTTCTCAGGTTTCATCACTGAGCTGCTGCAACAGCTTTCTAAGTGGCCTCCCTACCTTCAATTTTGATCTCCTTCTAATTCAATCCCCATAGTGCTGCCAGAGAGATCTTGTATAATACAGAACTGATCATGTCACTCCCTAACTACAAGTGCTTCCAAAGCTCCCTGTTATTGTATAATTAAGTCTAAATGCCTTAGCAAGGTCTTTAATATCTTGGGGGCCTAGACCCTGCTTACTCGTCCAGCCTAGTTTCCTTTACTCTCCAGATCTACATTTCAGCCACAATGAAGAGTCCACAGCTCTCCATACTTATCAGGGTTTCTTCATGTCTCAAGAGAGGACCTCTGAACAGCAGAATGAGTTTGGACTTTAGAGTCAACAGGCCTGGGTTCCAATTCTAGATTTACCATCTACACAGGGCTCTATCATGTCTCTTTACAGTCTCAGTTTGCTCATCTGTACAATGTGTATAATAATGCCTACTTTACAAGGATGCGTGGGGATTTCAAATAACATTTCAAATATGATATAACCTACTATAGTGCCTACCACATAGTAGGTACTCAAAAGACAGAGATGATGATGATGATGATGATGATGATGGTGGTGGCCAGTGTTGATGTCACTGTCATCTCTAAGCCATTATGCATGCTGTCCCCTCTGCCTGGAATGCTCTACCCCCTTTCTTGGCCAACTCTAGTCACTCTTCACAATTTAATTTAAACATCATCTCTAAGGAGTTTTCCTCGGCCCTTCTCCTTGTCTCCTCCTTTGTGGGAGCCCCTTTGGGCCTCCAGCACAGCCTGTGCTGAACTGAGTGACAGTACATTTCCCATCAAGGTGTTAGTCATGTGGTTCCTTCACTATCTCAAGTTTCAAATGTCCAAACCCTGAAGCCTGCTGCTCTGAAAATCCATCCTGAACACAATCTTATTCTTTTCTCATTTCAAAAAAATGAATGCTTAAAATTGCTAACATTTAAGTCCCCTATTTTTCATTAACTGAAAGTGCATATTCCCATTTTCTTTTTCTTTTATTAGTGCTCTCTCTGGGCTGGGAATTGTCATTAGGTGTCAAGTATACTTTAATCTTCTTAAAAATTCTGCACAGGAGGAAACTAAAGCCCAGAGGATTTAAATAACTTGCCCAAAGTCACAGCCAGATTTATCTCGTGGTGCCCTGCCTAAGGAAAATTTGCACATGGATCTTTCACAAGTGGGCCAGTGGTCTTTGATAGCAATAACCAGTTGCAAGTAGCACCAAGACACATTAGGCAATCAATCCTCCAAGCAAAGATTGGCAAGCAACTTGGCCCTGCCACTCACCGGCTGTGTGGGCTTGGGGCACTTAATTCACCTCTCTGTTGTTTTAGTTTCTTCATCTATAAAGTATGGCTAATAGTAGTACCAATTTTGTAGAGTTATTGAGTGAGTGAAATGAGTCAATGCATTTAATGCTTTTAGCAGAATGCCTAGTACATGGTAAGTACTCACCAAATGTTAGTTTTGTTATTATTTTTAGGAAACACAGAAGTGAAAGCAACTTATTATTATTATTATTGCCAGTAATTCAGGAGGGAAGAATTCCATAGTAGCTTCCAGTTAAGCTAGGTAAGGTGCCTGGACACTAGAAAGGAATGGTGACTTATGGGCAGGAAGTTAGAAGCTCTCGGTGGTGAGAAGCAAGTCATGAATCAAAAAACCAACAAGTAGTTGAAACAGTGACGAGTCTTGAAATAAACAATATTTGTCATTTCATCCACTCACGGAGAGCCCAAGCTAGTCAGAAGTATACCCCAGGTACACTTCAATAAATGTTGAGACAAGATTAAACATGCACAATCCATGACTTGGGATTCTGAAAGGGAAGATAGCTCCAAAGTATTCAGAATGTGGAAATGTGGAACATTAGAAACCACAGGGACACACAAAGAAGTTTAAAATAAACAATTGGATAGAAAGAGTGTCAAGTTTTTGTTTACCTCTTTCCAGATTTTTTTCCTATGCATACATAATTTTTTTTTTTTTTTAACATGGGCAGGCACATGGGAAATGAACCCGGGTCCTCTGGCATGGCAGGCAAGCATTCTTGCCTGCTGAGCCACTGTGGCCCTGCATACATAATTTTTTAACAAAATGGGACTTATAGTGTAAATGCAAAATATATCTTGAATACCCTTCCATTTCATCACATATTCTCCCACAACATAATTTCTCATATAAAAAATGTAAATCTAATTATACAACCGTGCAATTCTTATTATGCAACCTCTTTTTTTTTGAATGCTGTATGGTGGGGTCACATTTAGCAACACCATTTGTTGAATTTTTGTTTGTTTGTTTGCTTGTTTGTTTGTTTTTTGGGGAAGTGCATGGACCGGGAATTGAACCCAGGTCTCCTGCATGGCAGGTGAGAATTCTACCACGAGCTACCCTCGTACCCATTACAAGTGATCTTGATGAGAAAGCATACGGGATGGCACCCAAAGATACTGGTGCATTTGTGTGGGGAGCTTTTGGACGTACTCAGCTTTGAAAAGGGACTTATTCAAAACTGCCAGCACAGGATTCTGAGCATTGCATCTTGGTGTCTTCTTTCAATTTGATCAGTTTATCTTGCAGGTATTTTTCCACGTCATTAATTATGGTGGCCGTGAGAACACTCCCAACTATAGAGAACATAGTTGCCCACACGACCGGGCTGCCATGCTCTGAGAGCCTCTTTCCTTCACTCCATGGAGTCATGAAAATGGGCTCCCTTCCCACTTTCTCTCACAGGCATTTCCTCTAATGAAATTCTTGTACATTTCATTAGAGGAATTCTTGCACATTTCATGCCCGTCTTAGTATTTGCTTCTTGCAGGACCCAAATTTTAAGACACTGATCAAAAGGCGTTAGGCAGAGGCAGGAGGCAGAGGCCTATTGAACATGCAAGTAAACCCGCTGCTGGTTTCCATGGAGACATGAGACAATGCTGACCCAGAATGATCCCGAATCTTGCTCGGGTTCAGGGTGCTGATCTAACTCTATCTGGCCAGAGCCAAATGGCCCAGATTGGCAGGAACCAAATCTACCTTTTTGGATACTGACAATTAAGGCTGGCTGAAAATATTTTGCTTGTTTAAATCGGAGCTGTCCTAGTTCATTGATGGCCTGTGAAACTAGCCAGTTCCACTTAAAGGGCAGCCTGATTGAGCTGCTACCTGCTGACCTAGATATCAGCATCAGTCCATCCAGCTCTTTTGTCAAAGCCATTGTTCTCAATATTCCCAGCACTGCTGCCACCAGTAATTATACTGAGCTAACATTTATTGAACAAATTTATTTATTTGTGCCAGGCGCTCTGCCAAGGACTATGTATGTATTTAGTTCTCATAACTGCTCTATACTGTAGGTCCCTAGTTTGTTTGTTTGTTTTTTTTCCTCAGGGAAGTTAAGTGTTTGCTGAAGGTCACATATCTAATTAATGGCAAAATTTTAAATCAGATGAATCTCATTGCACAACTCGTGTTCTTAACTACAAGATCAAGTACACTCGGAAATCCACTCAGGAAAGCTTTTCCTGCCAGTGATATGCCTAGGTCAGGACCTTAGGCCTTTCTCAGTTGACTCGCTTGCTTGGTGGTGACTTTCCCCCAGCCTGATCATGCCCTGAATTTCCCTCCAGGGTGGGACCCGGGGCTGGATGGGGGTGGATTTGGTTAAAAGGATGGCTTTGAATTCCCATGCAGGGCGGTTTGCAGTTGAGAAGACAGCAGATGTGCTCTAATCCTGATGAGCCTGTTGGTAGAGGAGCTGGGATTAGAGGAGAGCCTGTCCATTTTACTCTTTACATTTGGGGACACCATGCTCATGAATGATCTAACTGAGCAATCATGGGCCCAAGCACAAAAAGTAAACAGAAATTATTCAGGCAGGGCTTTTATTTATTTCTTTTTCTCAAAAGTCCAGGACGATTCTACCCAGACACGGAGTCTCATTTGTTCCGTTAATACCGCTTCATGGCATCGTGACTGTCTTAATTGCCGTCATTCCTCCTGTGGCAGATGAAGTGTCTGTTCTTTGCTGACCCATGGGATGTACAGGAATTAGCATAACAGCAGCACCTCCACCCACTACCGCAGCTCCACCAGCACCCAGGCACATACAGACCATCATTTGAGTCAATTAGGAAACTACTGAGTATCTCTCCAGCCACTCAGCCCACGCTGATGATAGATGCTTGTTAGTTCGGTGATAGCAGCCGTGGCCTCAACTGATGGCTGCATTAAGGGGCTCGCTGCTGCTGCTCCCGCTGCTCTCCTGCTTCCCTGCTGCTCCATCTCAGCAGCGTGATGACAAAGCCGGTGGTGCCTCGGTGAGGTCTCTCTTGTTGACACTAAGGTCAAAGCAGGCCAGCTCCTGGGTCTCTACACCAGTGGTGAACAAGCAAGAAGGGCCAGCCTGCAGCTTTCTAGCTGAGAGGGCTCTGTCACATGCCCCCAAGAACTTCAAGATACTGAATCTCAGAAATGAGCAGCAGTCCAAGACATTTCTAGGGAATGGGAATCTTTCGGCCATAAGTCTTTATTAGACACTTGTGTGTCATTTTACAGATCAGGAAACTGACTCTGAGGGTAGCTGAATAATTTACTCAAGTTCATATAGCTGGTAAGTGGCTAAGCCAGGAAAAGACACTGCCTATCCTCAGGTAAATCATGTTCTATTTGGGATTTTACAACATGCGAAGATAGCTTTAGTTAACATTCCAAAAGAATATATTGATGGCAAATTACCAGATGTGATAAAACTCTGAGCTAAAAGGTACATTGCTCATAAATGCCGTTGTTGGAAGCAGGGGATAATCAGGAAGGACTCTGAAGACACTAGAATTTCAAAAAGTCTTGGAAAGATGTGTAGGACCCGAATAAAAAGAGGGAAAGGGGAGGGTGTTTATTATTATTCAATTCAATTCAACTCAACAAATATCTTTTGGGGGCCAACTATGTGACAGGCACTGGTCTATGCAGGTAGGATATCACAATGAGCAAAACAGATAAAAATCCCTGCTTTCATGGAGCCTACATTCCAGTACATTATTGTCACAGCATGACTACTGTATATTACAAGTATTTCTAACCAACTTGTTTATTTATTTATTTACTTGGTGACTGCACAAGCCTCCATTTCTTCTGAGAATGTATGCTTCATGATAGCAGGGACTGTGAAGAAGGTTTTTAGTTACCTTTCTAACTTCCATTCTCCCTTCTCCAGGCCAAAGCTCCAGACTGATGATTGGGGAAAACACCCCAAATACAATTTTCAGCCCTATGCTTGAAGTGGCTACGTTGATGCCACTCCCTCCTCCAAGCACGGCAAATAACTCACATCCCCTTCTAAAGTTCTACTGATTGCTTCACAGATGGACATATAAGCCAGGATTAAGCTGATCCTGGAAATGCTGGGACACAAAATCCTTTTTCCATGAGGGTGAAGATATGGGACTTTGAACTGTTACAGCCACTCATGACAAGGAAGGGAGCATTTAGAACTATTCAGGAGGATCATATGCAACCTGAAGATAAAGCTGACACTTCAGAAGGCAGGACAGAGGGACAGAGGAAACCTAGGTCCTTAGTGACATCACTGAGTTGCTAGATCAAGCTTCATCTGAGGCTAAATCTGTCTCTGGACATTTTAATCACAGGAGCCAGTTTGAGTTAGGTTTATTGTCATTTGCAGCACAGAAGGTTTGAGGCAGGGACTTTATCTCGTGAATCCAGGGTCTTCTCCAGAACAATACCTGGCCCATAGTAGGAGCTCAATATTTGCTTAATGAATCCTTGATAAATGAATGAAAAAGAAAGTTAAAGATGAAACGATTCCTTCTCTTCCTGTTTTTAAAAAATTGATTAGATTTAATTTCTATGATGCATAGCATGCATACAGAAGTATGTAAAACATAGGTATATTTAAAAGAACACCTGTGTGATTTTCATCTGAATTAAAAATAAAACGGTGTCAATGACTTGGAAGCTCCCTTTGTGTCTTCTGCAATTGCATAACTCTTCTTACCTTCCCTCATAGAAGTAATCACAATGGCATCTGGGTATGCAGCTCTAAAGTTTAGTTTGCCTGTTTTACCAAACGCTATATAAATGGAATTATGCAGTAGGCTTTTACGAATGACATAGTTCACTCACCATTATTTTTGTGGGATTGATCCGTGTTACTGCATGTATCTTGAAGTTCAATTCACTTTCATTGCCGTGCAGTATTCCATTGTAAGAATAGTCCACAATTCACTAGTCTTATTATTATCAAAATTATTCCACAATGTACCCATCCACATTATCATTGCTATTGTCAGCATTATTATCTACATTTGGATAATGTAGATTTAATAATTATGATGGTCCACATTTGAACTATTTCTGGTTTTTGAATTGTCACACTCAAGGGTGCTATGAATATTCCCGTGCATATCTCCTGGGACAAGTGTGCAAGAGTCTAGGGTATGCACTTAGGAGTGCATTTACTGGGTCAAAAGGTTCACATATGTACAGGTTAGTTACTATTTTTTTTCCAGATTGCGGTATCACTTTCCATTTCAGTCAGCAACGTAGGACAACTCTGATTGCTGCACAGACTCACTAACATTTCGTAATGCCAGACGACTTAATTTTTGCCAATCCAGTCGATTTGTAGTCGTCTCTCAGAGTGGTTTTTATGACCCTTCCATTCAAATTGCTTTCTAATTTTCAGTATAATTTCTTATTTCACCATGGCCTATTTAAAATGCATTTCTTTTTTTGCTTTTAAATATTTTTATTGTAAACACCAAACAAACATACAAACGCTCTTGACATACGAACATTCTATACATGGTATACAATCAATGGCTCACAATATCACCACATAGCTGTGTATTCATCACCATGATCATTTTTTAAACATCTGTGTCTCTCCAGCAAAAGAAATAAAACAGAAAATAAAAACTCCTACATAACATACCCCTTACCCCTCCCTCTCATTGACCACTAGTATTTCAATCTACTCAATTTATTTTAACCTTTGTTACCCCATTATTTGTTTAATTTTTATCCATATTTTTTACTCATCTTTCCATATTGTAGATAAAAGGTGCATCGGGCATAAGGTTTTCACAATCCCACAGTCACATTGCAAAAGCTGTATAATTATACAATCATCTTCAAGAAACAATGGCTACTGGAACACAGCTCAACAGTTTCAGGCACTTCCCTCCAGCCACTCGAATACACCATAAACTAAAAAGGGGCTATCTGTATAATGCATAAGAGTAACCTCCAGGATAAATCTCTCAACCACCAACACTATATTTTGTCTCATTTCTCTCTTCCCCCTTTTGGTCGAGAAGGTTTTCTCAATCCCTTGGTGCTGAGTCCCAGCTCATCCCAGGATTTCTGTCCCACGTTACCAAGGGAGGTTTATACCCCAGGAGTCATGTCCCATGTAGATGGGGGAGGGCAGTGAGTTCGTGTGCCGAGTCTTGCTTAGCATATCTGAGCAACAAAAGCTGTGCTCCAGGGTGACTCTTAGGCCTAATTTTAAGAAGACTTAGCCAATCCTTTGCAGGGATAAGTTTCATAGGACCAAACCCCAAGATCATGAGGCCTATTGCTTTGGTTGTCCCCACTGCTTGCGAGAATATCAGGAATTCTCCAAATGGGGAAGTTGAATTTTCCCCCTAAAAACATGCTTCTTAATTTCTGTTCTAGTTTGCTAGCTGCCGGAATGCAACACACCAGAGACGGATTGGCTTTTAATAAAAGGGGATTTATTTTGTTCTTCAGAGGAAAGACAGCTAACTTTCGACTGAGGTTCTTTCATACATGGAAAGGCACAAAGCGATCTCTGCTGGCCTTCTCTCCAGGCCTCTGGGTTCCAACAACTTTCCCCGGGGTGATTTCTTTCTGCATCTCCAAAGGCCTGGGCTGAGCTGAGAGTGCTGAGATGAAGTATGCTGAGCTGCTTGGGCTGTGCTACGTTGAGCTCTCTCATTTAAGCACCAGTCAATTAAGTCAAACGTCATTCATTGCAGCAGGCACGCCTCCTAGCCCACTGCAGATGTAATCAGCAACAGATGAGGTTCACATACCATTTGCTCATTTCCACAGCAACAGAACTAGGTGCCTTCACCTGGTCAAGTTGACAACTGAATCTAATTACCACAATTTCCAAATGCATTTTCTAGTTGTCGTTCAGTTATTGATTTCTAGCACTGCTGTCAGAGAAAATGAGCTCTGTGGTTTCAAAGATGTAAAATGTAATGAAGCTTTGAGCGGTGTGATGGTGGCTCAGTGGCCGAAAGAAAGAAAAATCTAATGAAGCTCTAATTTTATAAAAAAGTCAGTGTATGCTTAGAAAATGTGTATTTGGCAGACACTGGGAGTCAAAGACTCTATCTCTCCTTCAGGATAATTTAAATCTTCTATATACTTGTGAATTTTCTTTTATGTTTGTTCTATGGATTACTGAGAGAGGTGTGTGAAAAATCCTCCATTATTGTGAATTTTTCTATTTCTTTCTACAAACCATTTGCTTATATATATATATATATTTTTTTTTTCTTTTTTCTGCACGGGCAGACACCAGGAATCATTTGCTTATATATATATTTTAAATATTTTTATTTATAAAATAACATACAAACACAAACATTCTTACCATACAAACATTCCATATAATCAGTGACTTACAATATCATCCCATAGTTATGTATTCAACACTGTGATCATTTTTTTGAACATTTGCATCACTCCATAAATAAATAAAAACAAACAAGTCATACATGCCATACCCCTTAATCCTCCCTCTCACTGACCACTAGTAGCTTATATATTTTTGAGGTTATGACATTAAGTGATATATACTTAGAATTATCATATCATTCTTGTGAATCAAACTTATTACCATTATCAAGAGACCCTTAATCTTTGAAATATTTTGAGCCAAAGTCTGTTTTACCAGGTAGTTATCTAATTACACCATATTTCTTTTCTTTAACATATTCACAGCATGCCTTCTTTCTATATTTTTACTTTCAACCTTTTTGGATCTTCATCTTTCTGATGTGTCTCTTATAAACAACATTTAGTTGATCATTTTTTATTAATCTAGTCTGAATGTCTTTCTTATTTAACGGGAGCTTTAGTCTATTAACACTTGATAAAATTAATGGTGTATTTAGATTTATGTCTACTTTACTTTTTGTTTCTTGTTTGTCTCAGGTCTTCCATCTCTATCTGTATCACTCCATTTTCCCCCTCTACTAGTTTGGTAGTTGTACACTCTGTTTTCATTCTTTAAAAAGTGTTTTTCCATATATATTCTAAACACATACAAATACACACATATAAAATACATGTAAAAACATAGAGCATATACATATTAAAATACATACACAAAATTAGTCATGGCTTAGAAAGCATCAGCTTAAAATAGCTTTTGAGCTGAATTCTCTCCACGTGGTTTTTCGCGTTGTATTCTGCTCATGACACCTTGGGGGATGTGTGGAAAATGAAGTCAAGCCCACAATTTGCTAGACAAGCTTCCTTTTGATAAAAAGAAGTGCTTTATTTTTAATTTGCAAGAAGACACCTTAAGAACCTGCAGAGACCTTACATATCTTCCTTTATTGTTCTATATGCTGTTCTACCCCTGATCTTGTTCAATCTAATGCCAGCAACTCTGAGGCCATCGGAAACAATAAGTGTTCTAGTTTGCTAGCTGCCGGAATGCAACACACCAGAGACGGATTGGCTTTTAATAAAGGGGGATTTATTTTGTTGGTTCTTCAGAGGAAAGGCAGCTAACTTTCCACTGAGGCTCTTTTCTTACGTGGAAGGCACAGGATGGTCTCTGCTGGTCTTCTCTCCAGGCCCCTGGGTTCCAACAACTTTCCCCGGGGTGACTTCTCCAAAGGCCTGGGCTGAGCTGCAAGTGCTGAGATGAGGAATGCTGAGCTGCTAGACTGTGCTACATTGCGTTCTCTCATTTAAGCACAAGCCAATTAAGTTAAACGTCACTCATTGCAGCAGACACGCCTCCTAGCCGACTGCGGATGTAATTAGCAACAGATGAGATTCACCTACCGTTGGCTCATGTCCACAGCAACAGAACTAGGTGCTTTCACCTGGCCAAGTTGACAACTGAATCTAACTACCACATGTCCACCCCTTGTCAACTTGGCAGCTACTCACATCACCTTAAACAGGTGCAAAATATTCTCTTCTGGCTGTGGACCTGTGAATCTCAAAATAAGTCCGGTGCCAATATGCAAAGGAGGATAGTTTCCATAGGGAGAAATTGGAAGGAAGATCTGCAGGCAAACACCATTGGATTTCCAAGTCTGAAAGTCATTTATCCTTCGGCTGTAGAAAGCGGCAGTCCCACCCCTTCCAAGGGCCTATGCAGTGGCCGGCCTCTTTCCAAATCAACCTCGGGGAACATCGAGGAGACCACCTCTGGGCTCCACTCTCTCCAGGCATCAGGGCCACCCCTGGGCTCTCTGCCATTTCTGGGGCGCACGCTCAACCCCTCCACATGGTGGCAGCCAGGCTCTCCCAGTCCCCCAAGGAGCGTGCTACGCCTTTTCCAAGGCCTGAGGCTGTACAACTCTTCCACTGCAATGAGAGGGGAGACTCATCCTCGCCCTTCAGGGTAAACTCACCCTCTCCACGCATACAGGTGGGTCCACTCTCCTGGCCGAGGTTTCTTGGCTTCAGACCTGAACTTCCATGGTTCTCACTCTGCAAACTCCAATCTCTCCCTTTTGTGTCCTCCTTTGTCAAGATTGGCAGTGGTTCCATTTACACCAACAGTCTCTTCAAGCCCTCCAGGACTTCTCCATCAATCTCTTCACAGTTCCTCCAAAGTCTTCCCCTTAGCCATCCAAAACACAGTTCCAACAGATCTGGCATTTGCAAACCGCAGCAGCACCCCACTCTCCGGTACCAACTCTGTTCTAGTTTGCTAGCTGCCGGAATGCAACACACCAGAGACGGATTGGCTTTTAATAAAGGGGGATTTATTTTGTTGGTTCTTCAGAGGAAAGGCAGCTAACTTTCCACTGAGGCTCTTTTCTTACGTGGAAGGCACAGGATGGTCTCTGCTGGTCTTCTCTCCAGGCCCCTGGGTTCCAACAACTTTCCCCGGGGTGACTTCTCCAAAGGCCTGGGCTGAGCTGCAAGTGCTGAGATGAGGAATGCTGAGCTGCTAGACTGTGCTACATTGCGTTCTCTCATTTAAGCACAAGCCAATTAAGTTAAACGTCACTCATTGCAGCAGACACGCCTCCTAGCCGACTGCGGATGTAATTAGCAACAGATGAGATTCACCTACCGTTGGCTCATGTCCACAGCAACAGAACTAGGTGCTTTCACCTGGCCAAGTTGACAACTGAATCTAACTACCACAATAAGCTTGATGGGGTAGATACTATGCTAGAGATGATCATTTCTGCAGGAATACATAAGGGTCCTTAAGGAAAGTTTATTATAACCCAAGCCAGAAAATACTTGCATTTTTTTAAATGTTTATATTATTAATATTTAAAAGATTTTTAAAATTTGCTTTAGAGTATATAAACCTATCTTTATAAAAAATTATTTTTAAAACTATAACTATTTTTGTATGCCCACCAATGCGAAACAACCAATTTTCCAAATTTCAAAAATATTTTATAATACATACATTTCTAACTGATGATTTCAGGTGTCTCTGGGGAATCTGAGCAAGAAGAAAATAGTTATGCTGTGTATTTAAATATTAAGAAAAATAAAACAAAAGAGTTTTTGTGTTCCTAAGAAGTACACCAGTTCTAGGAAAAATTGATTAATTGAAATATAATAAATGCATTTACTGAGGGCTGGTAAAGTCGTACTATTAAGAAAATATATATATATAGTATAGGTTTTACTTATTTTAGCACCTTTCATCAAGGTCAGAGCTATATGATCATGTTAATTATGCCCTATGTAATCACAAATGATTATTATTGTGCCATTGATGGTAAATACTCATCAACTTTGCATCTTATACCATATTAACTCTCGAAATATATGTCCCCCATCTGTAGCTTAGCAATAAAATTTTAAATACAATTTCATTTTTGTTCTTACTTCTCTGTAACGATGAAACTACCTGATGCTCACCTATGTAATTTATTTCCACTGACAACTTCTCAAATCCATTCTACTTTCACCAATCAGGCTTCCCCTTCATCCCTTCTTCTAGTATGCATTCTCCTCTACATGGGTAGTTCCAGCGGTCTGCTCAGAGAAATCTCTTCCTTTTGTTCCATGGGAGGCTAAGGAAGCCATGCACGCATGCTAAGACCCCATCTTCCCTTGTTCAACAACTCCTGCTTCCTTTCCTATTGTGCTGTTTCAATTCTACAACCTGGAGGAGATGTTAAGTCGAATGAAGAGGCCCAACCAGACCTTAAAGGTATCTGTTTCTATGCTTTTGATGGGAATCTTTGAAACAGCCACATGAAGGCTTAACATATCAACAAATATTTTGATCGATATTCGTACTCTCCTGAAAACTCTATGACATTAGAAAAATAGCTACATTAAGTCTTCTCCTATTGTATATGCATATACATATGGTTCTATCTAGTTTTTTTTTAACCCCACACACATTATAATTATGTATAATCAGTATCAGACAACGCACCTTGGAAGGTCCCAAGCCTAATCTTCTGTCACCCTCCCCCAGGAGGCCGTGAAAATGCAGGTTGAGACTCCCCAAGCATAGATTTCACCAGAAATGAAAATTGGCCATGTCTTTACCCATACAATTTCATTTCAGTCTCTTAAATTTGGGGGCATATCTGCTTCGACCACTTTTTTGTTGATTCCCCCTTTTCGGATACCTGAAAGAGTTTACCCAGGCAAGTGTTTTTCTGTCTTCCTCTGTACTCATCTCACTTGTGTGTCAAAAAAGAAAAAATAGTAATGATCTTAATCATGTCTAAAATGCATAAGAGTAATGCTAGTGTTGTACTTGATTCGAGAACAAAATCATAAACTATGATATAAAATTATGCAAAAAACCAGAGCCCTATTCTGTAAAGTCCTTGGAACTGTGCAAAGACCCCTTCAGAATCTCAACAAAAGTATCTGTCTACCGTTTCCATCTTCCTCTAATTAAACCTGCTTTGCCTTAAGTACCATCAGCATTAAAGAAGAATAAAAAATGTATTTCATTCTCTATTTTATTGCAACACTATAGTTTCATACTAATTTTCTATTGAAAACTCACAATGTTTTAGTTGGTTTTTTAACTCCAGTAGGTTTTTGTGAAATAATTTGAGACAAATACCATGTTTAATATTTTGGTGTACCTTGCATCTGACTTACAAATGAATCTCAAGAATATAATCAGTTTTAGATGTAATTTAATTTATTAAAGTAATGTTATAATCACATTAAAGGACATTTTAAAAGAATGTTTTCACTCTCTACCAACTAAATACAACTGTTTTCATTTCCCCTTATTCCCTTCCAAACTTAATTTATATACTTACGTAATTACTTAGTTGTAATCATGTTAAATACACAATGTAGGATTCTTCTTTAGAAAACTACTAGTGTTTCATAAATACCCCTTCCTATTGTTACACAATTTCTTGATTGTCATTTTTAATGATTGCCTACTGTTGCACCAAGCTATTGTGTTATAATTTACTTAATAATTTCCCTATTGTTGAACTTCCAAGATACTTCAACATGCTTCCGTATATACCATTATGAATTTGTTTGTGCATATATTCTTTTCTTCTTTTGAATTGCTGCCTTAGAAGAAATTTCCAGAAGTGTGTTTTCTGAGTCTGAGGCTAGTAACATTTTACAACTTTTGATACAAACAGCCCTAAAAATATTGCATTAATGTACAATGACACCAATAACTTGGATAAGCTTGTTTCCCTTGACAGCAGTCTAAAAAGTATTTTTCTTTGTTTTCTGCTAGTTGAATAATACATACAAAGGGTTCACTTATTCAACACATGTTTATTGAGCTCCTAATGAGTTAGCATGCCATGTGCCATGGACGCTACACTGAGATGAATAAATATGGGCACTGCCTTTGAGGAAGTCACAATCTCGAGAGGTAGATAGGAGAAAAGAACATGGTACATGCTGTAACAGAGGCCTGTATACATTTACATAGGAACGCAAACAAGAGACAGATTAAATACATGAATCTACCTTGGTTTTTCTGGATCATAGATAGACTTGTCATGGAAATTAGCTCCTGTAGAATACATAGTTGTTTCCAAACTGAGAAGGGGCCCCTCATTTTGTTTTTTGTACTAATCTACAATTCCTTATTTCTTACATACATTCCCAACATGTTTTTTTTTTTGCTATTTGTAGCTTCTCTTACGTGGATTATCTGTTTGCTTTATTGTATTTTAAAATACCACTAATAGTAATATTTGTAGCACCTTACTACCACAATGAAGCAAAGCTAAAAAGGCCAACAATGTCACAGCAGCCATTTGCTGGAAGTAAAAAGAGAAAGGATCATTATGCTGAGTTGACACATGAAGATGTTTCTAGGAGGGTATGATTGCCAGTCTCTGAAAGAGGTTAGAATGATTGCTTAATCTCTGATCCTCCCAGGTTAACTCCCAAATCAGACAGAGGCATTTTGCTGATGGTTTTCAAGAAAAGGCATGCATAGTTTCTAAATGAATCCATATCCAGCTTAGTTGTAATAACTTGGCTTTAAATGTAATGCTATAATTCATCTATGCTTACATTATGGCAGAGTAGGTCCCAAGCTCTGGGCCAGGCTTGTGGGATGTTTCATCATGGATTAATGATAAGCAAAAGCATAGATTTTGTTGTCAAATAAAGCTGGGTTCAAGTCCTGGTTTGACCACTCACAGGCTTGTTACTTTGTTCCTGTTTCTTACTCTATCATATGGTAGGTTGGAGCTAATCATACCTACCCCCTAGAGAGAGTGTCAGTGTTAAGTTAGATAATTCATATGACGCTGTTAACACAGCACATGGCACGGTAGACTTTCAATAAATCTTTAGTATTGTTACTGTTGCTGTCACTGGATTGGGAAGGCAAGACACAGTTCTAGGAAGGGCCAGTTCTGTTCACCCTTGTTCATTATAAGATGACAACTACAGAGTCTTTGCAGGGAAACTCTCTGCACCACAAAAAACAGGAAAAGTTGTGTTATGGATGCATGAATAATCTGGTAAAAAAGATAATGGAGAGGTAACAACTCTCGGTCACTTTTTGGGCAAGTAGAATCCTGGGGTGCTACTCCCACACTCCAGCATGCTGAATTCATCCAGAAGACACCAAACCTGCAAGAATCTTTTACTTCCAATCAACCAATCAATATCATGTTTCAAGCGTGCACTTCAATAATGGCATCCTTCCATTTACAAACTGAGCAGAAACTTAAGGCTTTGAACCAGAGCCTCTCATTTTCCAGATGAGTATACAGATGTCATCATTAGCATCATCCAGCTACTTATTGGGAGGTTTGATTCAGAGAAAATAATTGACGCTTCCATGCTCTCTGGTCTGTTCCTATTAGGTCAGACTTGGAATCACAAAGAGGGTGAGAATTCATTGGAAACACCATGGAGCGCCTTGGAAAATGGACTAAGAGCAATTTTGGGTGCATTTTCTAGTGGTTGTTACCAGGCAGGGATGAGTCCTTTTTGTTTAGAGTCTCTCAACTGTGTATGCTCCGGGAAAAGGCTAGCACTAAAAGGAACATACGTGTGAAGAGGCCACTTAGCATCACTCTCCTCGCTGCAGTGAGACAGCCATTACTTTTCATTAAATAAGTAATATTCTGAGCAATCCACTTACTCATCATTAAGGGCCATTAGTAGCTACTCTTTGTCACACATGAACCCTAATGGAGCTCTATCAAGGGTTTTACTAAAGAGCTGCTAATTTTCAAAAAGAAAATTAGTAATACTGGAAGCAGAGTTTAGATTTTCCTCTAAAGCTCTTATAAATATCCTCCCCTTTCCCCTCTGCCCTGTAAAACAAAGCGGTCACACAGTGATCATGGTGAGGCTTTAGCAGAAAGAATCTCTGAGTCTCCCCTGTGGCTGCAGTTCGGTCTTTGGTCACAGGGGAGCACACTGATCTCTTAATTGAAAGCTCACAAAACTCTGGATTTTCTGATATTTTTGCATCCCAATCTGTCTAATATGAGGGACTGGAAGCAATAGAAGAGTCCTCCTGTAAGCCAAACACCAACTCTGATCTGTCCCAATGTTTCAGCAGGAGATATTTCTCTATGCTAATTTGGAAATGCAACTGTACAAAGAATGACTTTGGTTATCTGTGATAGCAGTGGTTATTTCCTGATGGGAAATCTGCTTTGTGGGGATAGATGGGTCCTAGGAACAGGCATGGCAGAGAAGTAAGGTGGTGGTCTACCTAGGTGATATCTTGGTAAAAGTAGTGAGAATTTCCTCCCCACCTCCACTTTTTCCTCACTCACCTCTTAGATCTATTCCAGTGGGTTAATTAGTGCCCTCTTTTCAAATGGAAATTCCTCTAAATTTTGTAAAGCTTGGTATAAATTGAGTAAACCATTCTGAAAGTTCTAGCATGGGCACTGGTGCTATACTGAACTAGAAGCTCAGAGATAAGCAAGGCCAAAGAGTAAGAAACCAGAGAAAATTAAAGCAAAACAGGGTTTAAACTGTATTTTCACTGAGAAGCCTGTAGGAAAATGTGTTTATTGCCTTGGCCATCTGGCCATTAATCAACCTTGTTCTTGTTTTCACGAGATAAATAACTGATCGGTGGGTTACTTTGCCTAGGTCTTGTTTCATTTGCTGGGTTTGGGATTAGGAGATAATCCTGAGATTGTTCATTATATATTCTCAAAGCATATGGGCATTGTACCCAACAGGAAGCAGGGTACTTTCTGTTTGCCAGAAGACAATTCCAGTTGCAGATGCTTTTTAATTAATGGGAGCTTTGCATAAGCTTTCCTATCTACCAAGCTTGAGTTCCCATGCCTGGTCAGGTGCATCCTGTTGTGTATTACAGAACAAAGGAGAGTACAAGGGCAGGGGTACTTCAGATGATTATGACCAAATGAGTGCATGCTTCTCTGCTCCCTGGCTCCTGATGTTTCTTTGGCTCCTTCTGCTGTATTCCCCAAAGCAGTTTCCTATAAGCAAACTGTAACTCCACTTGGTTGACTGATCCATTCATTCAGCAAACATTTACTGAACACCTTCACTATGCTAGGTACTCTATTAGACCATAGGTTTATAATGATGAACAAGAACTCACCCTCTAAGATGGGAGAAGGTCATTTATCGAAGCATCATAGTAAAGAGAGGTGGAGATTAATGCCAGAAGTCTTGGGAAATTTTCCCACACTGATTGACCACCTTTCTCCCCCAATAGTGTTTCTTTCCCTGCCATTCTGGGCCTACATCTCAGATGAAAATAGAGTAACCCACTCTGTGATGTTATGGAATCCAAGGAAAGATGCCACTGTCAACACTGCCCACCACTTTGATGTGGCCAGAAGTTCTACCAAAGATCACAGCTGATAGCATCATAGAACTTAAAGTCACAACTACTGGTGTTCATGCTATATGCAACATTAACTTGGCACATTGGGTCAGCCTGGGGTAATGGTCTTCTTAGTTCCCCATTTTACCTACTTTCCCCACCAACAGACTCATCAAAATCTCATTACTGGGGCAAATCCTGACCTAAAGCAGGGAAAGGAAGGGTTTGGGAGAGAATGAGAATTAAATATAAGAATTACAGAATTTCAGAACTGGTATGATCATCTATACTGTTTTATACTCATGGACAGGCAACATTAATATCCTGTGGGACCTCATTGGAAATGCAAAACATTGAGCAAAAATGAATGAAATGAAAAATAACAAAAGAATGAAATGCCTCTGTCCCATACTATAAACTCATGGCAGAGCTGGGCCAAGAACTCTGGTCTTCAGCTGCTTTTGACTCAGCCTTGAGTCAGGGGTTTCCCGCTCTTCCTTTAGAACCCACCTCCTTAGGGGCTATGTTTCTGTCCTTTGTGTCCAAGGTTCCAGGTGCCAGCCCCTGATCTCTGCAGCCAATTACTTTGAGTGCTTACCCAGATATCTTGAACAAATTGTTAATCTTCATCTCTGCTGGTTACAGCAAAGCATTTGCTGTAATCCTTTCATCCATTATCTTCTGACATTGACCTCCCTGTGAACCTGGATGGAGCTCTTGGCCACTGAGCTGTACCTTGACTTTTGTGAAGAACACACATTGTCCAGCAGTTTATTTAAAACTAGCCAGGTAATCTCATATCTCTATGTGGTCATCCCCTATAAGGCAGACTCCAAAGTGAAGCACCCATATTCAGACTTTTCCGGACTCTAAAGCCTAGTTGGGTTCCAGGATCTAGTCTTGGTTTCTTCTTTTTGGTCCTGTTCAACCTCTATTTATTATCACTAAGTTCAGATCCTGGCCACCCTCTCTCTTAAAAAAAATGCATGGAGAAGAGAGTCTGGAAAATAAGGACAGAATCTTCATATTAGCAAGGGGGGGGAGGAATTAAAAAGAGAATGTTCCCTTATTCAAAGAGGAAAATGTGAGGGCCTCTTTCCTCTTTTGAAGATAAATTCAATATAGCCCAAACTAATTTAGTATTAGAGGATTTTTGATTCCCCAGAGAACACACTTTAAAAAGAGTCAATGGTATCATAATAAATTGGTCTATAGCATCCTCCTTCCACAGTCACCTCTTTTAGAGCTCTGGCTTCTTGAGAAATGTTCTCCTTTTCTTGGTTCCCATTGTTATCCCCTTGATTGTTTTCTCCCTTAGCAAAGAAGAGGTCATCTGCTAATCCACACTATCCCATGTAACCCATAGCAAGAGTATCTGAAAAGACCCGTGAAGAAGTCTAAATTTAGCCTGAAGGAATTACTACAATTTCAAAATAAGATGGAATTTGAGATATCAAAGACTGGGGAAGTCTGTTGGCAGTGGGGCCTTCAGGTGCCCTTCAGATCTCATCAATAGCTGCTTCTCTGCTTCTCCCATAGATAAGGTCAGCTCTGCGGAGAATGACACCTTCCCTGTCTTGCTCTATAAGGGGATTAGTAAAGATAAAATTAGGTCAGAGATGTTAAAGTACTTTTGACACAAATAAAATTAGGGCTCTAATTTTCCTTATCTAGCCACTGCCTTAGGGTCACTTTCTGCCTCAACTTCTCCATCTTTCAAAGTGAGAATAGTGTACTCTTGCACTTCTTTGCAAAACTGCTGGGTGGAAAGGAAATAATTGTGCTTATCTTAATGCCCATGGGATCAAAAATTTTGAGAGAGGATTGCCTTAATGGGACCAATGGTGTCACTGGTGGCTTTTAGCCTGCATTTCAAAGTGGTCTTGAGCTAAGCAATGCCCAAGCAGGTGAAAAATTGGCACCTTTGAAACACGCACCAGAGTAATGAATACATCTCCTGTGTTTGATGGTTTGAGGAAGGAAACAGTTCCATTTCGTTTAAGAATAGACCCTAAGACATATACTTGGTTTCTTTTCTCAAAACTAACCTAAAGGCCTTCAGAGGACAAAAGACTCCAAAGACTGTTTCTGAAGGTGTGGTCTTCTGACATCAGAATCACATGTTTGTTAAAAGTGCATATTCCTGGCCCAGGCATCTCACCAAATCCACTGATTCAGGGTCTCTTGGGGTAGGACCAAGAAAGCCAGATTTTAAACAAAAAGACGACTCTCTGTCATGTCAGCATGCGTAACCCACAACCACACAACAACTTGAATTCTTCAAATATTACTGAAGGGAAGTGGTTTTTAACCCTAGATGCACAATAGAATTCCCTGGAATGCCAGTAAAAGTCGCCTATGGCCAGTTCTACCCCAGAACAATTAAATCAGATTTCCTAGGAGTGAAGCCCTGGCATCTGCAGTTTTAAAACTTCTGGTGGTTTTAAGTGTGTAATCAGAGTTGAGAAACACTGATGTAGGGCACAACTTTCTCCACCCACCTTGCATTTCAAGGAAAACTACTCAAGGGCACTCACAGCACAGGTTCCTCGACTTCTAGCGCTTTCCAAGCTTCTTTTCTGCTGATCTGTTAAAGATCAGAAGAATCAATAGAATACCTATTATATGCTATATATTGAGGAAATCAGCCTCAAGCATGGTAGATATAGACCCTACCTAATCTCAAAGAGCCCACAGTCTAATAGGAGAAGCAGATTCAATCATAATAGGTGAATAGAAGAAACATTAATCCATGTAACTTCCCCTTGTTGGTCCTGCTGTTTCCTACAAATAAGGACCTCCACCTTCCACATCCCAGAGAATTACTTCTTAATGAGGATCCCTTGCTTTACCTCAACCCAATCTCTTACTTGCAACAACCTTTAAAAGATCTGATTTTGAGAGTCCTAGAAGGCATTGTAGTTCTTCATATATCTTGAACCTGATTGCATTTCTTCTCAGATCCTAAAGATTCCCTCAGATATGAGTTGCAAACTGTTAAGTATTACCCCTAAGGCTCTTGCCTGTGTTGACACGTGAATATTGTAGCATAATGGCAGTGGATTGACAAGTCCTGACTCATGGGGTTAAAGAATGAGCTGTTCTTCTCTCTGCCAAAAACGTGCCTCTATCTCTGAACTCAATGCCTGTGAAGTCTCTTTGGCAACTACTCAAGTTCATGTTAATGGATGGGAAAATATAAAGCTAGGATACCGCTGTACCATCATATACACACATCTAATGCAGAGCATGAGACATGGCTATTAGAAAGCTCAAAGTATCAAAATGTGGCATCTTTAAACTGGCAGCATATTTGAAAAATGCTAGCTTTTGCCTTTTGCTCTTCCTGGAATAATTTATTTCTCATAATTTATCAGTTGGTAAATTATCTGTGAAGTGTTAAGTCATGTCTACAAAACACTAAGATGTATTCTTTTCATATAAAGGGAATAAAGGGAGAGGAATATTTTCAATGATTATGACCTTGTTTAATTTGATATTTAAAGAAGCCACAAATGAACCTGTTCCCTTTCATTTATCTTAGCCATTTGCTTAGTCCTAATCTCTTCTGGTACACCTTTCTGAAATCTATCTTTGTGAGAAAAATCTTTTTTTCCCCACCCAATTTGGAAATGGTAAACACTTGCTTGAAACAGATAATTTAGGGTCTTAGCTTCTCATTTAACATTAAAATATATCCCTTTTATTAATCTCTAATTAGAGAATGGCTACAGCTTTAATTAACAACAATTTGAAATTCCTCAAAAATTCAAGGGATAAAAAGTAGCATTAATACTTGATTGCAGAAGTAATGGTAACCTGTGGCAACAGGCAGAGTTATAAATGGGGCGGAAGTGCACTTGGGGTGAGGTAGCAATCAGGAATATGAAGGAAATTAATTAACCTAATGGGAGACAAAGAGTGAGGAACTTATTCTGAAAGTCTCTTGAACATCAGACAAAGGGTTTATTATTTTATTTTATAAATATGTTATATAATAATGATTAGTCTCTCTTCTTCCCATTATCTGATTAGCTATGTCACCATACATGGTGTTTTTTTGTTGAGCTGCCGGCATGCAATATACCAGAAATGGAAAGGCTTTTTAAAAACGGATTTAATAGCTACAAGTTTACCATTCTAGAGCCGAGAAAATGTCCAAACTAGGGCACCAACAAGAGGTGACCTTCACTCAAGAAAGGCTGATGCCATACAGAATACATCTGTCAGCTGGGAAGGCATGTGGCTGGCATCTATTGGCCCTTTGCTCCTGAGGTCCATTGCTTTCAGCTGCTGTTTCTTGTGGGGTTCCTCACTTGGTGTCTGTGGACCTTCACTTAGTTCCTCTGGGACACAACTCTGGGTTCTGGATTGCTTAACATCTCATCAGAAAGTACATGGTGACCTCTGCTGGGTCCTGAATCTCCAAACATCTGGGTCTCCTGTTCACTCTGTTGGTTCTGTCACTTCTGCTCTCAAGCAACTGCATTAGCTATGAGCAACTCTTTCGTTTCTGAGGTTTCTCCAAAATGTTTCTCCTTTTAAAGACTCCAGTAAACTAATCAAGGCCCCATACCTTAAATGGGCAGAGTCACAGACTCATCTAATCAGAAGGTCACACCCACAATTGGGCACACCATGTTGTCATGGAGATAATCTTGTCTCAAGGTCATACCCATAGCTGGGAGCATTGCATTTCCTTTGAGATAATCTAATCAAAAGGGTTTTCATCCAACAATATTGAATCAGGGTTTAAGGACATGGCTTTTCTGGGGTACACAACACCTTCAAACCAGCACACATGGTAAGCAGCAGTGAGTGTTTAGAATCAAAATGAGCATTCTAAATTCCAACATAATCAATTATAAACAGAATACACCAATGAGATATTTTAACAGCAATATTGAGATATGCTTTGCATACCATATATTTCACCCATTTAAAACATATAGTGCAATGTTTTTGGGTTTTTTTTTGCATATTCTCTCAGTTGTGCATCTCTCTCTAATTTTAGGATATTTTAATTTCCCCAAAAGAAAACCCATGGACATTATCAGTCAGTCCTCTTCTTCTTTTCTTCCCCCTAGTCCCTGGAAACCACTAATCTAATCCCTGTCTCTATAGATTTGCTTATTCTAGATATTTCATATGAATGAAACCATGCAATATCTGTTCTTTTGTGCTAGCTTATTTCACTCAATATGATGTCTTTAAAGTTCACCCATGTTGTAGCATGTATCAGAACTTCATTTTTATGGCCAAATAATCTTCTATTGTATGTACATTTTTAATCTTTTCATCTGCTGATGGACACTTGGGTTGTTTCCATCTTTTGGCTATTGTGAATGATGCTACTAAGAACATTTGAATACAAGTTTTTGCATGAACATGTGTTTTCAATTCTTTTGGTTATATTCCTAGCAGTGGAATTTCTGAGTCATATGGTAACTCTATGTTTAGCATTTTGGCAAAGGACTTTTTAAGCCATGGATTTTAACATTCTTCTCTAAGTTTATCTGAATTTAAAGAAATTGTAAATGAATATGCTACATAGGCTTATTTAAATCTAATTATTTTTTCCTGCTATCATTTCTGAAATTGATTTAAAACTCAAAGCATGTTCATGTAAAAACATGAATCTTTCCATTTGTGTCCCAATTAGATGATTAGTCTTATCTGTACATTTTAATATCTTGTACAGATGCAATGTCCGGAAAACAAGATTCTTATCTGCTTGATAATGCATGAGCTAATTTTGATGGTTCTCTGGATGGTCTTCTCTTTAGAGGAATTTGGAGAAGAAGGAAATAAAAATAGCTTTTCCCACTTGACAGGAAAGCAGTTTGCTATGATCCTAGTTATTATGGCCACTGACATGATAATGCAGGAGCTTGAGAATCCTACTAAAGGATAGGCAAGTCCCATTCAAATGGTATGAAGTCAAAACCATGGTTTCAGAGGAATGTTTGGAAATAACAATTGGGAAAAAGGAACCAACTTTGAGGGTCACTGCTCTTTCATGACAATTTTTGCAGATAGCATTCAGGCAAAAGCAATCACATATTTACCTAGTGCATTTGTATGTTCTTGGCTCTTTGCTAAGTGCTTTATATGCATCATTTCATTAAACCCACTTTACAGATGGGGAAACTAAGGCCTGGAGGTTAAGCTACTTGCCAAAGGTAGCATACATAATAAGAAAAATTCAAGTCCCACTGGTGGCAGGCCTGTCTCCCCTCCACCTCTACTATTCCTCTAACAGACACCCATTGGAGGGGACTGTGAGAGAGCAGAGGATGGAGACTAGGGCCTAAGGGAACAATGAGGTGGTCCATGCTCTGAGGAGGAATTCAAATCAGCTAGGATTGTCAGAACCCCATATTAAGAATGGAGTGGAGCAGAACAGCAGATGCCCTTGATGAGAGGCTAGGGAGTCTTTGCATCCAAGAAAACTGGTTGTCTCCTCACACGGAGGACACTAATTAACTTCCAGTAGGCCCTGCATTGGTAGTAACAGTTTGGGGATGAGACCTCTGAGATGAGATTATATTCAGTGTCCCTGGCCAAAGGGCAGTGACAGTTGCAAAAGTCAGAGATGCTCAGATACATCTTAGATGCACCCTCACAGAAGCCATTTTTCTTAGGGTCTGCATTGTAGATAAAGATGCTGTTCTTCATAGAGAACTCTGCCCTGACCAGGCCTCAAAGCTGCATCATCACATCACAGTAAAGTTGGTGCCCACCAGAGGCCTTTGTCTTGTGCTTGTTGACATGAAAACAGAATTCCCCAGAGAAGCCAGACTGATCTATTAGGAGAAGCAATGGAAGGGTCCATGTCAAAAGCATGTTTCTTCTCCTTAGAGAAAGGAGAAAGGTAGCAAAAAGAGAAACTCCCTTCTCCTCCAGAACAACAAATTTTCATGTACTCAAAGCCCACACACATAAGATTGCAAATTGTCTCCACTTGTCTCCAACTACAATCACTCCCATGAACCAATCCCAGAAAATAGTTCTAGTCCATCCTCCTTCTAACATCCATTTCCTTCTTTTCTCTCCCAACCCACTTTTACTTCCTCCCATCCCAGTGCCTTGGCCCAGCACATTCTTAATTACCCTCCTTAGCTCTAGACCTATTAAAGAAATTGGGGTAGAAGGAGCTATCATTGAGACAGGTAGCAACTTCTCACCCCCTTGTGGTCTTATGTAAGAGAGAAAATCTCAAACCCAAGTGATCTTTGGTCCTTGCTAAGGCAGTAACACTAACTTAAATTTGTGGAGTTCTTTACAGTGATGCTTTTAAAACTTCAATGTGCATATGAATATCTGGGGATCTTATTAAAATTCAGGTTCTGTGTGATTGCAAAAACCTTGTGACTGACACACCCTTTATCTAGTGTATGGTAAGATGAGTAATAAAATAAAGAAGAAGAAGAATGGGGAGATAATGGATATGGGATGTTTGGGGGTTTCTCTTTACTTTTATTTCTTTTTTGGGTAATGAAAATGTTCTAAAATTGATTATGGTGATAAATGCACAACTATATGATGATACTGTGAGCAACTGACTGTATACTTTGGATTGATTATATAATGTATGAATATATCTCAATAAAATTGCATTTAAAAAAAAATTCAAGTCCCAGATCTGTTTGAGTCTAGAGCCTATACTCGTCACTTCCTAAACTCTACTGCAATGGGGGACTAACATCACAGCTAGATGACTTCTAAGTCTTCTAGCCCGACCCAAGAGCTTTAGCTTCTTGAGAATTGTTTTTTTTTTCTTCCATGCATTCTAGGACTCCTGATTATCAAGTGGAAATATAGGTAACTGGTCTCAAAGTAGCTCTTCTATTTTCCACATGTGCCATATAAACAGCCTAGAAAGGGATAGCATTCTGCTCCTCCAAGTATAATTACAACAACTACATGTTCTGGATTTACCTGGAAGAGAACTAGAGGAAGAGTTAAAGAATGCTTTTCAATATTTCCCCTACCCACATCTCTGTTTTCTCCTCCAGCAACTCCCTCCCTTATATACTGTGCTTTGGCAATGCCCAAATGGCCATAATACCCTGCACATACCTTGTTGTTTCTCACCTTTCTCACCGCTGGGCCTTTGCTCAGGTTGCTTCCTTCATGTGGAAGGCCCTTCCCTTTAAGACTTATCACCTCCTTTTCCCTTTAATACTCATCACCTCCTTTAGGAAGCCATTCCTAACCCTCCTCTGATCCTTCAAAATAACATACATGCAGATTCATATTGTCATATTTTCCGTACTATATCTTCATTGTCTCTTTCCAGGTTTCTGTCTTGATTGTGACTTGCTTCAGAGTAGGCACATTATCTCATTTGTCCATGTAGTTCCAATGCATAGCACAGTGACTTCCACTCACAGAAAATGCTCAATACATATTTGTCGGATAAATACATGAATGAATAAATGAACAGTTTGTGGTGCACCTATTGTAAGCTATGCCCTACAAATATGAATTCATTTAGTCCTCAAAACAAATCTGCAAGGCAGTTAGCAATATGTCAATGTTGATAGGTGAAAGAACTAAAGTGCAGATCACTTAGAGGCAGTGCTGACTCCAAAGCCTGGTTCTGTCTATATGCCCTTACTCCCTCTTACCATAGAACACTAACTCTGGATTTCAAACACCTGTTCTATGTGGCCATCTGCCATGGAAATGACCCCCAAGTGACCACATTTCCATATAAAAGTTACATCTCTCATATAATATCTCACAGCCAGAAGTAGCATACAATACCTTTGTCACATCATGTACTCTGATTTTTATTTGTTTTTCCTTGAAGATGGTCATAGAATCTTGGCCAGAAGTCAAGACCTGATTCTTTATGAATTTCTATCATTGTGTGCTCTTAGATTCATTTTGTTTGCCTTGCTGTGCTATATTTTTGTCACCTGTTAAGAGCAAGCAGATATGACTTTCTACCACTTATAAGCATGGAAAACTTGGTCTAAGGACCTTAGCAAAAGATAGCAATAGAAATTCAATGGTGATATACTATTAGTCAACATGTTTATAAGATTTTTTTTTTTTGAACATGATCCAGGAATTGAACCCGGGTCTCCCGCATAGAAGGTGAGCATTCTATCACTGAACCACCCATGTACCCTATAAGATTAAATTTAGTTATAGAACTTAATTTTTTTAAATTCTCATAGAATATAATTGCATCATCCAGTGGGGATCAAGGGCTATGGAAAGGCCTGGAGGCTTTCGGAAATTCTTGTTAATGCTTAGATAGAACATCTCTTTCACCTCCTTTCTGATGCAACTGAACATCTCTGTTTAATTCTATCAAGCAGTAATGGAACTTGTTTATGATCTCTGAAGCCTCACAGGATACCACTAAATTGGTTCTAAATAGTGTGTTTTGGCGTGGATCATTGCACTCACCCGGCACAGATCTCATTCTTTTTCTATCTAAACAAGAACTCATTTCAGGCTACTTCCATTATTATAGGCCATGAAGCTGTGTTCTTCTAATTTATGAGGTGCTGCTCTTCCTTTTACCTCCTCAGACTGTGCTGAAGGTCAAAACATAAGTGGCAGAGCCAGAATTGCATGCCTCATCAGACCCCAAAGCCGATGTTCTTTCCATTACATTAAGATGCCTCCCAAGTTCAAAACCCATTGTCCACACAAACCATGGAAATGTTGCCCAAATTCTAACATTTTACTGTCTAAAATACATCTTCCATGTGGCTCCTTCACTCCAAGAAGGAATATGAAATATCTTTCAAGCTTTTCTTTAACAGGAATATTTATGTCATTCAGAATAAGGTTCATTATTTTAACATGGTAGTATGATATTTATATTAATCACTTAAAGATTTCTTGGGGAATTTTCTAGGATAATTGCATATGATATTTCATATAGCCTGTCACTATTTACATAGAAGCCTTCCTGCCCAACTGTCACTATATTTTTGCCTACATATTAGAATCTTAGCACATTATTACTTCCTTCAAACATCTGCAGCTGTACTGTGTTATCAAACCTCATCTTCTGGTTTCATCCAGTCTTAGCCATATTTTCCTAAACTGGAGCACAGAATCCATTTTCTCTTGATTTTTGATCTATAGGTCAAAATCTATCCACTACCTCTAATCAGATAAGGAGCTTAGAGTTATAGGTGTAGGATGGGGATGGTTGTCGAGGAAAAACAAGGAGGAATTTCATGATTTTGATATAATAAATGATGGGTAAAAATGGTGTGGTGCTGGTGAACATTGCAGATCTCTGAAAAGCACATGGAAACAGTTAAAAAAAAGAGTGAGACATCAATTGATTCAACAAATATTTTTCGAATTCTACTGTATTTCAGGCTCTGTCTTAGAATGCTGGAAATGCAGCAGTGAACAAAAATGACGGATTCCTGCTCTCAGAAGGTTTAGTTTCCAGGAGGGGTGGAGAGACAATAAACAATAAATGTAAACATAAATACATTATGTAGTATGTTAAAAGGTTATAAGGGCTATGCAAACTTTTAAAAAGGTAGAGAAGGGTTTAGGGTACTGGTAATGCAGGGTGTGTTGGGCAGTTTACTCTCTAGAGGATGGTCAGGGTAGAATTTATTGAGCAAGTGACACTTGAGCAAGGACCTGAAAGAAGGGATGGAGTTAGCCATCTAGATGTCAAGAGTAAGATGTTCCAGGCAGGAGAAACAACCAGGAACAGTGCAAATTATATAAAATTTTCGCCAAGGTGGAAAACCAAAGCCTACTACTGCCCTGTCAAAGTAATCAGTGTCCAGTTTGCACATTTCAACTGCATCATGTCTATATTTTCAATTACAAAATCTTATTTGTTCCTGAAACTTCCATCTAAAGACTATCTTATATTATATTGTTTTCTATTAAAACGGCATCTAGGCAGAAACAAATATATTTTTAGATAGAAATACCCATGGCCAATGCTGTTGACTACTCAAACCCTTATTGTAGCTGATCATATAACTGGTTTAAATGATATTTTTCATACTATAAAAAATAGTCTGTATTGTGACCAAACCTCTTTAATTATTGGGTAGCTGATTGCAGTTTTATTTATTTATTTCTTTTTCTCACATTCTGAAACAGGTATAGCAAGCCTAGGGAGGGCTGCTAGGAATTCTGAATGAATGCCAAATTGGGACACCGCCCTTGGACTTGTTTTTGTGCAGTTTTCCTTAAGCTAACATATCTGCCTCTGAAATCTATAGCACCACTCCTTCAGTTTTCAGAACAGTAATTGCTTGCCTCTAGGGGTGCACACTGGCTTTCACTTCCCTGCCTCCTACCCCGGTTCTTTATCCTACCTCCCATTCTGGTAGCCTTGGCTGTATGCCTCCCTGTTATCACTTCATCTTTTCTTCCTCTGAATCCAGTCTGCAAACCTGCTCCACAGTCTCTCTTTAAGCCAGTAGTCCCACCTGCTTCCACCTACCTACCATAAAGGAGCCTCTCCAATAGCATTACCCTCTGGGTTTTGTGGGATTCCTGCTCCCTATAATGCAAATTCCCTTTTAACACCAACATTTTACTCTCCTGTTCCTTCAATGGGCTGTCCTAACTGCACCCAGTGAACTTTCCCACACCAGTTATCTAATGCACTTATTGTGTTATTTTTTACAACTTACTTTTTAAAACCATAGGTGTGTGTAAGTGCCCATGTATGCTCATGGTGGGAGTTTTGGATTGCCTCTGATTCTCTTTTTAATTTTGCTTTTGTTTTTATCGAGATATAATTCATATGTATAAAATTCACACTCTTAAAACACACAATTCAGTAGTTTCTAGTATATTCACAGTTGTGCAACCATCACCACCATCTAATTTCAGAATATTGTTATCGACTCTCCAAAATAATTCCCAAATCATTAACATTCAATCCTCATTACCCCCTGGCAACCTCTAATCTATTTTTTATCTCTGTAAATTTTCCTGTTTTGGACATTTCATATACATGGAATCATTCAATATGTGGTCTTTTCTGTCTGTCTGTTTTCATTTAGTATTATGTTTTCAAAGTTTATCCATGTTGTAGCATTTATCAGGGTTTCACTCTTCATGGCTGAATAATATCTCATTGCATGGGTATACTACAATTTTTCATCCATTTATCAGTTAATAGACATTTGTATTGTTTCTAATTTTGGGTTGTTATGAATAATGCTGCTACAAATGTTCTTGTACAAGTTTTTGTATGGACGTAGTTTTCATTTTTCTTGAGAATATGCCTAGAAGTGAATTGCTGGGTCATATGGTTACTATATTTTAACTTTTTTTAGGAGCTACCAAACAGTTTTGCAAAATGACTGCACCATTTTACATTCCTACCAGAAACGTTTGAGGGTTCCAACTTCTTCACATCCTTGCCAACACTTGTTATTGTCAATCACTTTTATTATAGCCATTCTAATGGAATATGAAATGGTATCTCATTATGGTTTTGATTTGCATTTCCCTAATGATTAACGATGTTCAGCATCTTTTTAGGTGCTTACTGGCCATTTGACTATCTTCTTTGGAGAAATGTCTACTCAAATTCTTTGCTTATTTAAAAAGTTGGATTGTCTTTTTATTGTTTTAAGTATTCTTCATATATTCTGAATATTAAATCCTTATGCGATGCATGGTTTCCAAATATTGTCTCCCATTCTGTGGGTTGTTTTTCACTTGCTTAATATTGTTTTTTTTTAATTAGAGAAACTGCGTATTTACAGAAAAATCATACATAAAATAGAATTGCCAAATACTCATCCCATTATCAACATTATTCATTAGTGGTTCCTTTGTTATAATCAATGAGAGAATATTTTTATAATTGTACTATTAACTATATAGTCCATCACTTACATTAGGGTTCACTGCTTATTCTGTTAAGTCCTACAGCTGTTTTTCTTAATTATTATTCTAGTAACATGTATATCATATAAAACTTGATAGTGTCTTTTGAACTAAAAAAATTTTAAACTTCGGTGAAATCTAATTTGTCTGTTTAGGCTTTGGGTGCTTGTGCTTTAGATGATATATCTAGGAGACAATTGCCAAATGCAAGGTCATGAAAATGTACTTCAATGTTTTCTTCTAAGACCTTTATAATTTAGATATTTTTTATCCATTTTCACTGAATTTTTGTATATGCTGTGAGGTAGAGGTCCCACTTCACTCTTTTGCATTTGGATATCCAGTTGTTCCAGCAAAATTTGTTATTCCTTCCCATATTAAACGGTCTTGGCACCCCTGTCAAAATCAATAGACTGCAAATATGAGATACATTTTTGGATTCTCTATGGAATTTTTTTATTTATATGTCTATCTTTATGCCATTACCACACAGTTTTGGCTTCTGTAGCTTTGTAGCAAGTTTTGAAATTGGGCATGTGAGTCCTCTAACTTTGTTCTTTTTCAAAATTGATTTGGTCATTCTGGGTCCCTTGAGTTTCCATATGAACTTTATGATCAGCTTGTCAATTTCTGCAAAAAAAGGAAGCACCTGGATTTTTTTTTTTTATAGGGATTGCATTGAATCTTCAGATTAATTTAGGTGGTATTGCCATCTCAGCAATAGGTCCTCCAATCTGTGTTTATGTGATGTCTTTCCTTTTATTTAGGTCTTCTTTAATTTCTTTCAACAATGTTCTGTAGCTTTTAGTGGACAAATCTTGTACTTCCTTTATTAAAATTAATAGTATTTCATTCTTTTGATGCTATTATAAATTGAATTTTTCTTAATTTCATTTTCAATAGTTCATTGCTGATGTGTAGAAACACAGCTGATTTCTGTATACTAATCTTGTTTTTTGAAAATTTGCTGAACTTGTTTATTAGTTCTAACAGCTTTTTAGTGGAATACTTAGAATTTTCAATAAACGAGACCATGTTATCTACAAGTAGAGATTATTTAACTTTTCCCTTTTCAATCTAGATACTTTTAATTTTATTTTCTTGCCTAATTGCTTTGGATAAAACCTACAGTTCAATGTTGAATAGAAGCAGTGAGAAGGGACAATATTGTCTTGTTCCCGATCTTAGAGGGAAATATTTCCATCTTTCACCCTTAAATATGATGCTAGCAGTGGGGTTTTCATAGGTGCCCTTTATCAGGTTGAAGACGTTCCCTTCTATTCCTAGTTCACTGAGTGTTTTAATCTGAACGGGTGTTAGATTTTAACAACAAAATTGACTTTTTCTGTCTCTTTTGAGAAGATCATGTGTTTTTTTTTATTCTATTGATATGGTATATTATATCGATTTTTTTAAAAACATTTTTTTAATTAAAAAAAAGATTAGCTAACACAACATTTAGAAATCATTCCATTCTACATATGCAATCAGTAATTCTTAATATCATCACATAGATGTATGATCATCATTTCTTTTTTTTTCTTTCTTTTTTTTTTTTAATTAACGGAAAAAAAGAAATTAACCCAACATTTAGAAATCATACCATTCTACATATGCAATCAGTAATTCTTAACATCATCACATAGATGCATGATCATCATTTCTTAGTACATTTGCATCGATTTAGAAAAAGAAATAGCAAGGCAACAGAAAAAGAAATAAAATGATAATATAGAGAAAAAATAAAAATAAAAAATACAAAAAATATATATAAAAAACATACAAACAAACAAAAAAGCTATAGCTCAGATGCAGCTTCATTCAGTGTTTTAACATAATTACATTACAATTAGGTACTATTGTGCTGTCCATTTTTGAGTTTTGTATCTAGTCCTGTTGCACAGTCTGTATCCCTTCAGCTCCAATTGCCCATTGTCTTACCCTGTTTCTACCTCCTGCTGGACTCTGTTACCAATGACATATTCCAAATTTATTCTCGAATGTCCGTCACATCAGTGGGACCATACAGTATTTGTCCTTTAGTTTTTGGCTAGTCTCACTCAGCATAATGTTCTCTAGGTCCATCCATGTTATTACATGCTTCATAAGTTTATTCTGTCTTAAAGCTGCATAATATTCCATAGTATGTATATACCACAGTTTGTTTAGCCACTCGTCTGTTGATGGACATTTTGACTGTTTCCATCTCTTTGCAATTGTAAATAATGCTGCTATAAACATTGGTGTGCAAATGTCCGTTTGTGTCTTTGCCCTTAAGTCCTCTGAGTAGATACCTAGCAATGGTATTGCTGGGTCGTATGGCAATTCTATATTCAGTTTTTTGAGGAACCGCCAAAATGCCTTCCACAGTGGTTGCACCATTTGACATTCCCACCAACAGTGGATAAGTGTGCCTCTTTCTTCGCATCCTCTCCAGCACTTGTCATTTTTTGTTTTGTTGATAATGGCCATTCTGGTGGGTGTGAGATGTTATCTCATTGTGGTTTTGATTTGCATTTTTCTAATGGCCAGGGACATTGAGCATCTCTTCATCTGTTAAAAACATTTTTGTTGACAAATCTTCACACACATACAGTCATACATGGTATACAATCAATGACTCACAATATCATCACATTGCTGTGTATTCATCACCATGACCATTTTTTGGAACATTTACATCATTCCAGAAAAAGAAATAGAAAAATGAAAAAACTCACACATCCCATACCCCTTATCCTTCTGTCTCATTGACCATTAAGTATTTCCATCTACCCAATTTATTTTACCCTTTGTTCCCCCTATTATTTATTTATTATCCATATTTTTTTTACTCATCTGTCCATACCCTGGATAAAAGGGACATCAGACACAAGGTTTCCACAATCAACTAGTCCATTGTAAAAGTTATATCTTTATGCAATGATCTTCAAGAATCAAGACTACTGGAGCACAGCTCAGTAGCTTCAGGTACTTCCCACCAGCCACTCCAAATATACCATACACTAAAAAGGAATATCTATATAATGCATAAGAATAACTTTCAGGATTACCTTTTGACTCTGTTTGAAATCTCTCAGCCACTGAAACTTTATTTTGTCTCATTTCTCTCTTCCCCTTTGGGTCAAGAAGGCTTTCTCAACCCCATGATGCCAGGTCCTGGCTTATCCCGGGATTTCTGCCCCACATTGCCAGGGAGATTTACACCTCTGGGAGTCATGTCCCACTTAGTGGGGGAGGTGGTGACTTCACCTGCCAAGTTGGCTTAGACAGAGAGGCCACATCTGAGAAACAAAAGAGGTTCTCTGAGGGTGACTCTTAGGCCTAATTTTAAGTAGACTTAGCCTATCCTTTGCAGGGAAAAGTATCATGGGCGTGAACCCCAAAATCAAGGGCTCAGCTTTTGATTTTGTTGTCCCCACTGCTTGTGAGAATATCCAAAATTCTCCAAATGGGGAAGTTGAATATTTCCTCCTTCAAAGCTCAAAGGGGTCTTTGCAATTATTCTTTATTCACTGCCCAAATTACTCTGGGATATACATTGATTGATTTTTGTACATTGAAGCAGCTTTGCATTCTGGGATAAATCCATTTGGTTATGGTGTGTAATCTTTTTTATGTGTTTCTGGGTTCTGCTTGTTAATATTTTGTTAAGAGTTTTTGTGTCTATATTGATAAGACATATTACTCTATAGCTTTCTTTTCCTGTGATTTCTTTGCCTGGTTTCAGTGTCAGGGTAATACTGGTCTCAGAATGAGTTGGAAAATGTTCCCTCAGCTTTTACTTTTAGACGAGATTGTGAACTATTGGTATTATTTTTTCTTTAAGTCGTTGATAAAATTCACCAATAAAGCCTGGGCTTTTCTTTGTGGAAGTTTTTTTTTTTTTTTATTACTACTCAGTTCCTTTACTTATTATAGGTCTTATTTTTTTTCTTGAGTCAGTTTTGATAGTTTATATGTTTCTAGGTATTTGTCCATTTTATCTTCATTATCTAATTTGTTGGTATAAAATTGTTCATAGTATTTCCTTATAATTATTTACATTTCTGTAAGGTAGGAAGTAATAATACCCATTCTCTAATTCTTGATTTTAGTAATTTGAATCTTCTCTGTTTCTTTGTCAGTCTAACTAAAGGTTTGCAAATTTTGTTGTCCTTTTAAAGAAACAGGTTTTTAGTTGTATCGATTTTCTCTATTGCTTCTCTATTCTTTACCAAATTAATTTCCAATTTAATCTTTTGTCTTCCTTCCTTCTGCTAGTTTCAGGTTCAGTGTTCTCTTCTTATACTTGTTTCTTAAGGTTTATAATTTGGGATTTAAAAAATTATATTTGTCAAATATGCACCTCCAAGTGCTCTGGGAGTTTTGGTTTAACTCAAGGCCACATTTAAGATTTTTCTTTAATAAGTAATGTTTCATTGAATAATCTTTAAAAAAATGCAAAAATCTGCATTTGTTTCCATTTTTCCCAGAACAAATCTATAGGTAAATTTAAACCTTACTGTATGATTGACATTGTGACTTTTTATGCCACAAGCCTTCTTTTTGCTTGGATTTGTCACTTCAGTTCTAACAACAACATGAAAGTAGCTGTATTTTCATTTAATAGGTGAAAAATGTGAGGCTAGGAAAAGTCAATAATTTGCATAAGGACACAACTAATTCTGAGGAAAGCAGGAAAACAAACCTTGATCTGTCTGACACCAACACTCAGGTTTTTCTCTGACTTCCTTGGCTATTCCTGTCTTATTATGGGCTCCTCTTGTTCTGCCCATCCTTTATATAATGGTATTTCTTCCATTTCTATCCTGGACCATTGTCTCTTCATGTTCAATACACTGTTTTCTAGCTTCAAGCTACTAGTTCTGTACAGTGGATTTTGATTCAATGCCTCTGACTCACATATCCCACTTAGGTCCTAGTCACATAAAACTATTGGATATATCTGCCTACTGGATATATCTCCACTTGAATGTCTTGTTGACACCTCCAACTCTACATATTCCAAACTGAACTCTTTGCCTTTTTCCCACCAAAATCTCTCCCTGTCCTACATTTCCTGGTTCAGTGAATGGTGCCACCATATACCCAGTTGCCCCAGCCAGAAATGAAAGAGTGTTATTGGGCACATCCCTCTCTTCCTTCACTACCACTCCAACACACATACAGTTGATAGCCAAATCTTACTAATTGTCCCTCCTAATATCTTTCCAAACTCTCCTATTATCTCCATCACCCTACTGCCCCCACTTCCCTCCAGCACATCCTCTTTTACCTCGCCACTGCCACATTCTGGTAATTAGTCCTCCTGAGTCTATTTTGGCTGTCCCCCCAACCCACCCTGCCTCTGTCCATTTCTTCACCACAGAACCAGAATGAACTCATCACATCATTTCCCTGCTTATAACCTTTAATTAGTGTTCCACCACCCTAAAACTAAAGTTTGATGTGCCTTCCCCAGCTCTTGGGTCAAGACTGTGTCTGGGGCCTCTCCTGTGCTCCCACAGCCTGTGATTAGTTACCTACTTGGGACTCTCTCTGAGCATGGACTGAAATTTGTTAGTCTGTTTGTCTCCCTTCATTCAACTATTCTGGAGACTCTTTGAAGGCAGGGACTGTGTGTCTCTTAAGTCACCAAGGCCTAGCCCAGCACTACTAAACGTTTGGTGAATATAGTGCCTCCTACAATTATCTGTAATTGTGTGTCTGTTTTTGATGCCAATTCAAAGTGAATAGTCCTTAGGTACCCATTAGTGGCAAAGCCTGAAGAAGCAAATGGTTGATGGCCCTGAATTACTTAAAGTTACTGCATTAGTCTGCTTGCTGGTGGATTACAATACACCAGAAACAGAACAGCTTTAAAAAAGGTGAACTCATTAAGTTGCAAGTTTACAGTTCTAAGACCGTGAAAATGTCCAAAGTAAGGCAAGGCCATAAACATGTCCAAATTAAGACAGCTAGGGAAAGATACCTTGGTTCAAGAAGGCCAATGATATCCAGAGTTTCTCTATCAGCTGGAAAGGCACATGGTGACAGCTACTAGTTTTCTTACCAGGCTTCTTCAATGGCTTCCTTTAGTGGATCTAAAGCTTTTTCTAAAATGGCTACCTCTTAAAGGACTCCAGTGAACAACCCCACCTTGAATGGATGGAGATGCATCTCTATGGAAACAATCTAATCAAAAGTTACCACCAAAGATTGGATGGGCCACATCTCCATGGAAACAATAAAAAAGCTCCTACCCAGCAATATTGAATGAGGATTAAAAGACATGGTTTTTCTGGGGTACGTAACAGCTCAAAACTGGCACATTCTACCCTTTGGACACCAAAAAAACATGTTCTTTCCAAATGCAAAATTAATTCATTCCATAACAATATCAAAAGCCTTAAACCATTTCAGTAACAACACACATACAATACAAAGTTAGAAACAGTACAAAATCTCATCAAGGTCAGCTACAGGCATGGTCTGTCCTAAGGCAAAATTCTCCTCTGGCTCTGTAAAACTGTAAAACTCAGAATAAGTTATCTTCTGCCAACATACAAAAGAAGGACAGTCATAGGATACATATTCCCATTTCCACAGGGAGAAATCAGAAGGAACACGGGGATCACTGGACCCAAACGGTTCTGGAAAGCTGCAGGGTAAACACCTTTAGATTTCAAAAGTCTGAAAGTCATTTATCCTTGGGGTTTTAGAAAGCAGCAGTCCCATCCTTTCCAAGGGCCTATGCAGTGGTCCACCTTTCTGTGAATGCAACCTTGGGGGACACTAGGGAGACCACCTTTTTCCCGGTTCCATGCTCTCAAGCACCAGAGCGCACCTGGGTTCTCAGCTATCTCCAGGGCATATGCTCAACCCCTCCAGAACAATGGGGTGGCATCCAGGCTCTCCTCAATCCCCAAGGAGTGTGCTCCACCCTCTCCAAGACTGAGGTGGCACAACTCCTCCTGAGCAACGAGTTGGAAGGCCCTCCCTCTGCTTTCATGGCAAACTCACCCCTTCCAAGTATTTGGGTGGGTCTGCTCTCCCGGACCAAGGTTTCGTGATTTCAGACCTTAGCTTCCATAATTCTGACTTTGAAATTATTTGTCCTTCAATTTGTCCCTTTTATGTCCCCCTTAATCCAGACTGGCAGTGGTTCCATTTATACAGATCCTATAACACTCTTGTTGGTTTTCTATGTAATAGGCAGGGACCATAACCATAAGGCAATAGGACTTTCCATAAATCCTTCCTGGATAACTCCATCTCCAATTCTGACTTTTTTTCTGAAATGGCTGACTTGTTCCATGCTTGGTTAAATTCTCATGTGAAGCATTGTTCTATGGGGTGTCTCTTTCTGGAAGTCCAGAGTTTTTCAGACCATCAATTTCTGGTTTCTTAATACCCAAAACTTAAGTTCTCAGTGTATCTCTTTCCTGCAGCATTTCACTATAAATTGTAAGGAAAAACCAGGCTGCCTTTTCCACAGTTAGTTTGGAAATTTCCTCAGCTAAGTATCCTGGATTGTCTCTTTTAAATTCTTACATCCATCCAACAGCAGTACTCAATTTGGCCAAATTATTTGCCATTTTAAGACAAGGGTCACCTTCCTTCCAGTTTGTAATGACACATTCCTCATTTCTGTCTAAAGCCTCATCAGAGGTATCTCTAGGGTCCACATTTCTACCAACAGTCTCTTCAAAGTGCTCTAGGCCTTCTTTATCAAGCGCCTTACAATTATTCCAAAATCTTCCCCTTATCCATTTAGAAAACCGTTCCAACATGTTTGGTATTTGCAAACAGCAGCAGCACCTCACTCTTGATACCAAAATCTGTATTAGTTTGCTAGCTGCCTTATTGAAATATATCAGAAATGAAATGGCTTTTAAAAAGGGAATTTATTAAGTTGCAAGTTTACAGTTCCTAAAGCTGTGAAAATGTCCAAAATAAGGCAAAGCTATAAGAGTGTCCAAATTAAGGTATCCAGGGAAAGATACCTTGACTCAAGAAGACTCATGGATTCAGAACACCTCTGTCAGCTAGAAAGGCACATGGTGCTGTCTGCTAGCTTTCTCTCCTGGCTTCTTGTTTCATGAATCTTCCCTGGGAGCATTTTGCTTCTTCCTCTCCAAAGATCTCTGGTTGTGTGGACTCTGTTGGTTCCAGTGGCTTTAAAGCCTTGTTCAAAAGGTTCCCTCTTAAAGGGCTGCAGTAAGCAACCCCACCTTAAATGAGTAGAGATGCGTCTCTATGGAAACCACCTAATCAAAAGTTACCACTCACAATTGTGGGTCATATTTCCATGGAAACAATAAAAAAATCCACCCAGCAATATTGAATGAGGACTAGAGGACATAGCTTTTCTTGTGTATATAATAAGTAAAAACCAGCACAGTTACTAATGATCGGGCAAGGAAATAGAAGGAGGGTATTTTGCTTCCAAGAGCTGAGAGACTGACTATTGGGTCCCTACTGTCAGTTCTGAGGGTTTAGTTTATGTGATGAATTGCATATTTGATATGCTGTGAGATCTTTCAAAATCTGCCTGGATACAGTACATGCATACCTCCTTGTTAAATTAGCGGAACTGTCCAGTGAAAAACTCTCTTGGTTCACTTGTCTCCAGCTATAAGTTTTCTAGTTTCTCCTGCAAAATGTTAGATATAACAAAAAGGTAAGAAATCACTTTGTAAAAAATAAGAACAGAAAGTAAAAGATCAGTGAGTGAGCTTATATCAGAAGGGATTTTTCATTCCTCACCCTCAGAAAACAATGTCCCAGTTACATAATTCAAGTTGTAGAAAATTACAACTTTCCCCCTAGAACTTTATTATGACCATGCCAATGAAATCTTATGGTCAGGATATTGCAAATGTGAGGAAGCTGCAAATAATAAATCATATCAGTTCCAGTGGTGGAGGCTGCATTAGCTTGTCACTAAATAGAAGGCTTCAGTGTAGAGTGTGTGGGGGGGTGTATTTTCATACACAAAACTAAATGAAAATTAAATCAATTATCAGAATAATTCAAGCCCAGTTCCCCATGGTTTGCTTCAATTAGATAATTGATGCAATTAAGTGAAAGATTTTGGGGTATATTTTTCTGGTCTGAATTATCTCAAATTACTTTAATTTCCACTTCATGTTGATTATGTACACCTAGCTGATGTTTGTGTGTGAGTGAATTTAACTGTTATACTTCTAGTTCAGATAATTCCCTACTACATGAGCATTTGTTTTTCTCATTAAATGTGCTTTGCACACTATGTTTATAGCTCATTTCAATGACAAATACAACTCTTTTCAAAATAAGAATATAGGACTTGTAATTAATGCATAATGGGACACAATGACTGAAAAAGAATAGCTTAATGAAGCCCTCTCCTCAGGAGCGGAAATTGTTAATTCTATTATTTCCCTCTTCCTTTTAGTGGAAGAGTCATGCCACTTCAGGCCTTGGAGAGGGTGGAGCATATTCCTTGGGGTTTGGGGGGAGCCTGGTTGCCGCCACATGGTGGGATTGAGCATTTGCCCCAGAGATGGCAGAGAGCCCGGGTGTGGCCCCAATGCTTGGAGAGGGTGGAGCCAAGAAAAAGGTGGTCTCCCCAGTGTCCCCCAAGGTTGCATATGGAGAGAGGCAATCCACTGTGTAGGCCCTTGGAAAGGGTGGGACTGCTGCTTTCTAGAGCCCTGAGGATAAAAAAGGCTCAGACTTCGAAATCTAATGGAGTTTTCCCTCCAGGTTTTCAAAACTGCTTGGGTCCGGTGGCCTCTGTGTTCCTTACTCCCTATTAAAAAAGGTAAATGTATCCTATGACTGTTCCTCCTTTGTAGGCTGGCAGCAAATAACTTGTTCTGAGTTTTACAGGTCCAAACCAGAGGAGAAACTTTGCCCATTGCTGACTTTGATACTCTGTACTAGTTTTAACCTTGTATTGTATGTGTATTCTAAGTGAAATGGTTTAAGTCTTTCTGATATTGTGATAGAATGTATGTATTTTGTATATGGGAAAAACATGTATTTTTTAGAGTCCAGAGGGTGGAATGTGCTGGTTTGAAAGGATTTCTGTACCCTAGAAAAGCCATGTTTTAATCCTAATCAATCTTATGGGAGCAATGGTTTCTTCTAATCCCTATTAAGTACTATAGGTCAGAAACGTGATTAGCCATGTTTCTTGAAGATGATTGTATAATAATATAGCTTTTGCAGGGTGACTGTGTGATTGTGAAAACCTTGTGTATGATGCTCCTTTTTTCTATGGTATGGACAGATGAGTAAAACATATGGATTAGAAATAAATAAATAATAGAGGGAGCAAATGTTAAAATTTAAAAATATGTGTGTTGGAGAAAAAGAAGACCAAAACACCTGAATAAACTGTATCTTAAACAATTACAAGTATTAAACAAACAAGTCTGTAAGCAATTAAAAAAAAAAGAAACCTGATTAGGTTATCGCCATGGAGACGTGACTCAATCAATTGTGGGTATTAAACTTGATTACATGGAGATGTGATTCTACCCATTCGTGTGGGTCTTGATTAGTTTACTGGAATCCTATAAAAGGGGAAATATTTTGGAGAAAGCTAGAGATTCTGAGAGAGCAGAGAACGACTACAGAATGATGAGAGCCATGAGGAGAACCCATGTAGCCAGAGACCTTTGGAGATGAAGAAAGGAGCTCCTTGGGAGCTTCATGAAACTAGCAGCCAGAAGAGAAAGCTAGCAAGCTTTGCCATGTGCCTGTCCAGCTGAGAGAGATACCCTGAGCGTCATTGGCCTTCTTGAACCTTGGTATCTTTCCCTGGGTGCCTTAGATTGGACATTTCTATACCCTTACTTTAATTGGGACATTTTCTTGGCCTGAGAATGGAAAACTAGCAACTTATTACATTCCCCTTTTTAAAAGCCATTCAATTTCTGTTATATTGCATTCCAGAATCTAGCAAACTAGAACACTCACCATGACCTAAATCTTCACACGCACAAAAAAAGAAAATGAAAAAAGTAATAAAATTAAAGTATATAGTCTGCATAAGAAGTGAGGAAAGTATGTACTATACATTAGAGATGTGTTTTTAGCTCGGGTAGCTAAAAATATTTGGTATAAAAATATGATATACTTCAGGTATTTTTAGGTTTTATTTACCAGGAACTACTACTTCAATGGTGGCATTTAAATGATGTCATACAATTTCAGAAGTACTTTTTATAGCTATCAGTAATTTTGCTTCAAAAGTAGACCAAGCAAAATGTAAAATATGCATGCCCTTTGGCTTCTCAATCCCTGGTCTAGAAATTTACCCTCAGAAGATAATTTCTCAGGTGATTATCATCCCAAAGCAAAAACATACAGAGATGCTCACTGGATATTGTTTTTTGTCATTATAATGAAAAATTGCAAGCAATGTCAATGACCAACTACAGGGGATCGGTCCTGAAAATTATGATAGATCCATACAAACAGATACTAAAGGGTCATTAAGGTCAAGGAAATGCAGCTGCTCTGACTAAAGATTATGGACAGAGGAGGCTGGGTACAGAGAGAAGACTTCCCTGCTCTCCCTTCAGCTTATTCTTTCTAGACCTTTACGGTGTTGACTCTGCTGAGGAGTCCACTTCAATGGGGCTCTGTTACTGGCAGTGCGTAATCTGAACAAACTCTCAGTGATTCAGCTGGACGGCCAGAAGAGGTGTATATAATAGAGTGCCAGAAGCTTCCTGCTTTGTGCACCCAGTTCTGGGAGGGGGGTGTATGTGTCACCCACGGGACTCACAAGTCTAGGTGGGACATAGGGTTTATAAGCATCTACCAAGAATTCATAATCATAATCATAATCAAATTTGTCCCTAATCACACTACTGTGACTTATACACAAATTCTCCCTTCCATCCAACACAAATATTCAATTTTGCCAAATTCTCCACCACTTCGAAAGAATGATGGTCTTCCAGTTTGCAATAACACATTCATCATTTCTGTTTAAGACCTCATTGGGAGTACCTTCACCATCCATATTTCTACCAACAGTCTCTTCAAAGTAATCTAGGCCTTTCTAATCAAGCATCTCATAATTCTTCCAGAAACTTTCCCATACCCATTTATAGAGGCACTCCAGCATTTTTTGGTATTTGCAAATCTGGCTGCAAATTTGTTTCAGTTTGCTGAAGCTGCTGGAATGCAATATGCCAGAGATGGGTTGGCTTTTACAACGGGGATTTATCACTTTATGAAGTTACAGTTCTAAGGCCTTGAGAATGTCCAAATTAAGGCATGAAGAGGAAGATACCTTCTCTGAAGAAAGGCTGCTGGCATCAGGATTCCTTTGTCACATGGGAAGGCACATTGCTGGCATCTGTTAACCCTTCTCTGCCAGGTTCTATGGCTTTCAGGTTCTGATTCCAGTGGCTTCCTCTCAGAGCTTCTGTGGGCCCTCTAAGCTTCTCTGGGCCCTCTCTTAGCGTCCCCAGGGTATTTTCTTGTTTTCCAAGCTCTTTCAGCTTTTCTTTGATCCTATCATAATGGACTCCAGTAAAGGATTAAGACTCAATGTGAGTAGGCTGGGTAACAGCATCATTGAAACAATCTAATCAAAAGCCCCACTGGTAATAGGTCTGCCCCCACAGGGAAGGATTACAAGAACATGGCGTCTTCTGGGGGGTACCTAATAGCTCCAAATTATCACACGTGGCAAAACACATGGCAGCATCTGCTGGTCCTTCCCTCTCGGATTTTGTTGCTTTCAGCTTCTGGGTTCAGTGGCTTCCTTTCTCAGTTTCTATGGGGCTGTCTTCTGTGAGCTTTTCTTAATTTCATCTCTACTATTTCTGCATATGTTTTTAAAAATATTTTTATTGTACACAACAAACAAACATACAAATGTTCTATGCATTGTGTACAATCAGTGGCTCACAATATCATCACATAGCTGTGACGATATCACCATGATAATTTTTTTTAACATTTGCATCACTCTAGCAAAACAAATAAAAAAAGAAAAAACTCATACATCTGCATGTGTTTTTTAATGTTTTTACTGTGAAATAGAACATATATACAAAAAAGTAATAAATTTCTAAGTACATTTTTTAACTTTTAAAATTTTATAATATAACATATATACAAAGCAATGAAAGAAAGAAGCAATAATTTTCGAAGCTCTCTTCAGTAAGTAATTACAGAACAGATCCCAGAGTTTGTCATGGGCTACCATAACATCATCTCAGATTTTTCATTCTAGCTGCTCCAGAATATAGGAGGCCAGAAGGCTTAAATTTTTTTTTATCACCACAAATGACATTTTTTCTCTTTTTTGCATGAAAAAGAACATATATACAAAAACTCAACAAATTTCAAAGCACAGCAGAACAATTAGTTGTAGAACTGATTTCAGAGTTTAGTATAGGTTACACTTCCATAATTTTAAGTTTTTATTTCTAGCTGTTCTAAGGTACTGGAGGCTAAAAGAAATATCAGTATAATGATTCAGCACTCATACTCATTTGTTAAACCTGCCCTTCTCTGTATAACTCTACCATATCCTTTGATCTTTCTCCCATTCTTGAAGGGTATTTGGGCTACGCCCATTCCAACATTTTCATGTTGAAGGGCTGTCTATAATATGGGATAAAGGGATGGAACTAGTTGATGTTCTGGAAGGGCTGGCCCCTCTGCATTTCAGGACTTATCTGGTACAGGGACCCATCTGGAAGTGTAGGTTTGGAGAGTTACCCTAATGCATGGAACCTCTGTAGAAACTTGCATAATGCTTTAGGTATTCTTTAGGATTGGCAGGAATGGTTTGGGTTGGTGTGACAGTTTGAGTCTGTGGTGGACTCAGAAAGCCCATGTCCTTTAATCCTCATTTAATATTGTTGGCTGGGAGCTTTTTGATTGTTCCCCTGGAGATGTGACCCACCCAATTGTGGGTGGTAACTTTTGATTAGATGGTTTCCATGGAGGTGTGTCTCCACCCATTCAAGGTGGGGTTGCTTACTGGAGCCCTTTAAGAAGAAACCATTTTGGAAACAGCTACAGAGCCCATGCAGTCAGAGACCTTTGGAGATGAAGAATTAAAACCCCCCTGGGGGGCTTCATGAGACAAGAAGCCAGGAGAGAAAGCTAGCAGATGCCGCCATGTTTGTCACGTGCCTTTCCAGTTGAGAGAAAAATGCTGAATGTCATCGGCCTTCTTGAACCAAGGTATCTTTCCCTGGATGCCTCAGATTGGACATTTCTATAGTCTTGCTTTAGCTGGGACATTTTCACAGCCTTAGAACTGCGGACTTGTAACTTATTAAATTCCCTTTAAAAAAAAAGGCATTCCATTTCTGGTATGTTGCATTCCAGCAGCTAGCAAACTACAACAGTTGGGGTTTGGCAAGTTGTTTTAGGTAGCAATGTTTAACTGAAGCATGCATAAGAGTGACATCTAAGGTAATCTCTTTAATCTATTTGAACTCTCTCAGCCACTGATACCTCATCTGTTACACTTCTTTTCCCCTTTTAGTCAGGATGGCATTGTTGATCCCACCATAACAGGGTGAGGCTAATCCCTGGAGGTCTTCTCCCACACCACCAAGGAGAATTTCATCCCTCAATATCCTGTCCCACTTAGGAGAAAGGGCAATGGTTTCCCTTGCAAAGTAGTGCTTAGAGAGAAAAAGGCCACATGTGACTAACAAAAAGGTCATTCAGAGGGGATGCTTAAACTTTACATGAGCAAGCCTCAAGATCACGGGCTTAGCCTATTGATTTGGATGTCCCTAATGTTTGGGACTTTATCTGGATTTTCCCTGGTGACAAAGTTTAACAGTTCCATAATTTTTCTCCCATCCCTTGAGGGACTTTGCCAGTAATTTTTGAATATGTGGTTAATACACTCTGGGATATATCAAGGCATTACATTATGTTATACATGATTAAAAGGCCCTCCTTCTTATTCTGGGCTTCTTGTGTTAGGATTGTTTAAATGATCTATCCAGACAGGTTGAGTTAGAATATGTGCTACAGAAAACCTACATTCTGGGCATAATAAAACCTTCTTCCTTTTGGTTCAAACAGTAGGTGAAGTTCTAAAATACATGCAATGCTTTCCATACCTCAGAAATTCCACATTCTGAATTACCTTAATGCCAACCCAAATGGCTTCATTCTTACCTCCAAATACCAGGTTATACATATTTAAAACAGCCTCTCAAAATCCAGAAATAAGAATTACCACTCCCAACGACATGTGATTGCTATAAGAACTTGCAATTAGGCCCTAGCTTTCTTATGAGTATTTTCTAAATGAGACCATACAACCTTTGCTCTTTTGTTTCTGGCTTATTTTGCCTCACCAAATATCCCACAGATTCATTCACATCATTGCATGCCTCACAGCTTTCTTCCTTTTTGAAGGGGCACCATGTTTGATCATATGTTTACACCAATGTTCACCAATCTACTTCTCAGTCAGTGCATCTTTCAGCTACCTCTATCTACTGGGCCACATGTATAAGGTCCAAAGTCCACAGTCCATCAACACTTCCAATTTCAGATAATTTCATTGTTCCCAACAGAAAGATAGCCAATAAACACACCCTCACCAATCAGAAAATCCAACCCTTCCCCTAACTCTTGGCCCTCTCCCCATTATGTACCTCTGGTATGGCTGCGGTACTGTTAATATATTCCTGTTAAACACAGCCCAGAGCATGCAATAGCAGGTTTCCTCTTATACCCCCCAAATTATACACTCTTTGTACAAGATTCATATCTTTGTAGTAGTTCATGCAAGAACTTATTTATATTTATAGTGTTAATTGGTGAGACACATGAGTCTATACAACCCCTTTCAATCATGTTTACCTTCAATATGGTAATATTGCTTACAGACCCTTAAGCGAATTGTCTTCATTTCTGTCTATCCCTCACAATTGAGTTCAACCTCATTAGCAAACTGTTCGTCCATCTCAAGCTTCTGTGTATCTCTAGGCCCCTTATATTCTGTATTATAAGCATCTGATTTTACCTTAACCATGGTCATAAAAGTGGAAACATACAGTATCTGCCCTTTTGTGTCTGGATTATTTCACTCAGCATTATGTCCTCAAAGCTCATCCATTTTGTCATGTGCTTCAGGACGTCATTTCATCTTACTGTTGCATAATATTCCATCGTATGTATATATCACACTTAGTTAATCCACTTGTCTGTTAATGGGCATTTGGATCGTTTCCATCTTTTGGTGATTGTGAATAGTACTGCTATGAACATCGGTGTGAAAATCTCTGTGTTACTGCTTTCAGCTCTTCTGGGTATATATCAAGTAGTGGTATTGCCGGGTCATAGGGCAACTCGACACTTAGCTTTCTGAGTAACCACCAGACTGTCTTCCATAGCAGCTATATCATTATACATTCCCACCAGCAGTATATAAGTGTCCCAATTTCTCCACCTCCTCTCCAACATTTGTAGTTTCCTGTTTGTTTAATAGCAGCCATTCTTATAGCTGTGAGGTGGTATCTCATTGTAGTTTTGACCTGCATTTCCCTTATAGATAATAAGAATTAACATCTCTTCATGTGTTTTTTAGCCAACTGTATTTGCTCTCCAGTAAAATGTTTATTCATATATTCAGCCCACTTTATATTTGGATTGCTTGTTCTTTTGTTGTTGAATTTTATGATTCCTTCATATATACATGATATCAAACCATTATCCAATGTATGATTTCCAAATATTTTCTCCCACTGGGTTGGCTGCCTCTTCACCTTTTTGACAAAGTGTTTTAAGGCTCAAAAGCATTTGATTTTGAGGAGTTCCCATTTACCTATTTTTTTTCTTTTGTTGCTTGTGCTTTGGGTGAAGAGTTTAAGAAACTGCCTCCTATTAATAGGTCTTGAAGATATTTCCCTACATTTTCTTCTAGGAGCTTTTTGGTAATGGTTCTTATGTTTAGGTGTTCGATCCAATTTGAGTTAATTTTTGTATAGAGTATAAAGTAAGGGTCCTTTTTCATTCTTCTGTATATTTATATCCAGTTCTTCCATGCCCATTAATTGAAAAGACTATTTTGTCCCAGTTCAGTGGATTTGGGGGCCTTGTCGAAGATCAGTTTACCATGGATTTGGTGGTCTATTTCTGAGCTCTCAATTAGATTCCATTGGTCAATGTTTCTATCTTTGTGCCAGTACCATGCTGTTTTGACCATTGTGGCTTTATAATAAATTTTAAAATCAGGGAGTGTTAATCCTCCCACTTCATTCTTCTTTTTTAGGATGCTTTTAGCTATTGAGGATCTCTTTCCCTTCCAGATGAATTTGAGAACTAGCTTTTCTAAGCCTACAAAGTAGGTTGATGGATTTTAGATCAATTTGGCTAGAATTGACAATGTAACTACATTTAACCTTCCTATCCATGAGCATGGAATGTCTTTCCACCTATTTCAATCTTCTTTGATTTCTTTTAGCAATATTATGTAGTTCTTTGTATACAAGTCCTTTAAATCCCTAGTTAAGTTCATTCCTAGTTACTTGATTCTTTTAGCTGCTATTTTGAATGGAATTTTTTCCTTAATTGAACACTTGGTTAGATCACTGCTTGTGTATAGAAACATTACTGATTTTTGCACATTAATATTATAACCTACCAACTTGCTTAATTTGTTTATTAGCTCAAGTAACTTTGTTGTAGATTTCTCAGGAGTTTCCAAGTATAATATCATGTCATGTGCAAGTAATGAAAGTTCTTCTTCTTTGCCAATTTGGATGCCTTATATTTCTTTTTCCTCCTGATTGCTTTCACTAGAACTTCTAGTACAATGTTGAATAATAGTGGTGACAGAAGGCATCCTTGTCTCATTCCCAATCTTAGAGGGAAAGTTTTCAGTCTCTCTCCATTGAGTATGATGCTAGCTATGGGTTTTTCATATATGCCTTTTATCATGCTGAGGAAGTTACCTTTGATTCCTGTCTTTTGAAGTGTCTTTATCAGAAAAGGATTTTGAATTTTGTTGAATGCTTTTTCAGTATCAACCAGGATGATTGTATGATTTTTTCAACTGCTTTTTCTTGTGTTGAACCATCCTTGTAGTCATGGTATAAACCCTATGTGGTCGTGGTGTATAATTCTTTTAATGTGCTGTTGTATTTGATTTGCTAATATTCTGTTCATTAGGGAGATTGGCCTGTAATTTCACTTTCTTGTAACATCTTTACCTGGTTTTGGTATTAAAATGACATTAGCTTTATAAAATGAGTTAAGTTGTTTTCCTTTTTCCTCAATTTTTTGGAAAAGTTTGAACAGAATTGATATTCTTTTTTGGAATGTTTGATAAAGTGAAGCTACCTGGCTCTGGCCTTTTCTTTGTAGGAAGATTTTGGATGACTGATTGATTCTCTTTACTTGTGATTGGTTTGTTGAGATCTTCTATTTCTTCCTCAGTCAGTGTAGCTTGTTTGTATGTTTCCAGGAATTTCTCCATTTCATCTAAGTCGTCTACTTTGTTGGCATATAGTTGTTCATAGACTCCTCTTATGATTTTTTTTTTAGTTTTTTCAGGGTCTGTTGTAATGATCCCCCTCTCATTTCTGATTTTGTTTATTTGCATCTTCTCTCTCTCTTTTTTTTTTTTTTGTTAGTATTGCTAGTGGCCCATCGATTTTATTGATTTTCTTGAAGAACCAACTTTTGGTTTTATTGATTCTTTCTACTGTTCTTTTGTTCTCCCATTCATTTAACTCTGCTTTAATTTTTGTTATTTCTCTTCTATTTGCTTTGGGGTTGGTTTGCTGTTCTTTCTCAAGTTCCTCCAGGTGAGCAGTGAAGCCCTCGGTTTGTGCTCTCTCTCCTTTTTTAATATAGTCATTGAGGGCAACAAATTTCCCTCTCAGCACAGCCTTTGAGGCATCCCATATGTTCTGATATGTTGTATTTTCATTTTCATTTGCCTCCAGATAGCAACTGATTTCTCTAGCAATTTCTTCTTTGACCAACTCATTGTTTAAGGATGTGTTATTTAATCTGCATATATTTGTGAAAGTTCTTGTTCTTTGACAGTTATTGATTTCCAGCTTCACTCCATTGTGATCAGTGAAAGTGCTTTGAATAATTTCAATGTTTTTAAATTTATAAAGAACTGTTTTGTGTCCCAACATATGATCTATCCTAGAGAATGTTCCATGAGCACTAGAGAAGAATATATATCCTAGTGTTTTGGGATGTAGTGACTTATATATGTTTGTTAGGTCTAATTCATTTATCAAATTGTTTACGTTCTCTATTTCCTTGTTGGTTTTCTGTCTGATTGTTTTGTCAATAGAGAGGTGTGTATATTGAAGTCTTCTACCATTATTGTTGAAATATCTATCTGTTGTTCCCTTCAGTTTCGCCAATGTCTGTCTCACATACTTTGGAGCTCCTTGATTGGGAGCATAGACATTTATGATTGTTATTTCTTCTTGATTAATTGTCTCTTTTACTAATATTCAGTGTCCTTCATTGTCCCTTATGATGTCTTTACATTTAAAGTCTATTTTGTCTGCTATTAGCATAGCTACATCTGCTTTCTTTTGGTTATAGCTTGGTGGATCATCTTTTTCCATCCGTTCAGTTTCCTTCTATTTGTATCCCTGTGTCTAAGAAGAGTCTCTTATAAGCATCATATAGCTGGATTATATTTCTTAACCCGTTCCCCCAATCTGTATCTTTTACTTGGTAAGTTTAGTCTGTTAACATTCAAAGTTATTAATGTAAAGCCATTTCTTGAATCCCCCATCTTATCCTTTGGATTTTATTTATTGGATCTATATGTTCTTCTCCTTCTTTCTCTTTTTATCATTTAGGTTACCCTTATTGGTACTCTTCAATTCTGTACCCTCATCCAGACCTTCTTCTCCTGTCATCTTTTTTCAACCTGCAGAATTTCCTTTAATATTTCCTATAGAACCGGTCTGTTGTTGACATATTCTCTCAGCCTTTGTTTGTCTGTGAAAACTTTAATCTCTCCCTCAGTTTTGAAGGAAAATATGGCTGGGTACAGAATTCTTGGCTGGAAGTATTTGTCTTTCTGATTCTTAACTATATCATACCACTGTCTTCTCACCTCCATACTGCCAGTTGAGTAGTCTGAACTTGGTCTTATGTGGTTTTCCTTATGTGTAGTAGATTGTTTTTCTCTTGTCCCTTTCAGGATTTTCTGCTTCTCTTCAACATTTGACAGATTGATTCATATGTGTCTTGGGGTAGACCTATTTGGATTTTTTCTATTTGGCGTTCATTGAACTTCTTTGAATTGCATATTTTTGTATTTTATAAAGTTTGGGAAGCTTTCCCTCATTATATCCTCAACTGATCTTTGTAACCCTTTACTCTTCTCCTTCTTGGACACCACTGATTCTTACATTTGTGTGCTTTGTTTTGTCTATCATTTCCCTGAGATCCAACTAAAAATTTCCCATCTTTTTTGTCATTTCCTCCTTAGTGTGTTAAGAATCAGTTGCCCTGTCCTCTAGTTCACTTATTCTTCTGCGTCTTCAAATCTGCTGTTGGGTGTCTCTACTTTATGTTTTATTTGGTCTATAGCATCTTAAATCTCTGTGTTGTCTACTATTTTTCTATTTATCATTTCAAATTACTCTTTATGCTCTTGTAGTTTCCCCTTGATCTCTTTTATGTCATTAGCCATCCCACTTATTTTATTTAGTCAAGTTATATGAACAACTTAGATTAGTTGTTCCAAAATCTGTGTCTCCTCTGGTGCTTTAATTTGGTCATTAAGGTGTATCTGTCTACATCTTTATAACATTAGTGATCTTCTGTTGTCTTCTTGGCATGTAAATATCTTGATAGGGCTCCTTCAGATGCTGATTTCCTTCATTAGTCTAATGTTTTGTATTTGTGGGACAGGTGGGGAGCAGGATGCGGGGTGTAGGGATGGACACAACAATGTGGCGATGGGTTGCAGTGCAGGCATATGCATGGGTCAGGGACTCTGGTCCCTGGTGCCTGTGAGTGTGGGGTGCAGGTCACAGTGTTGTGGTTGTACATTGTTGGGGCTGTGGGGGTGAGGTGCAGCTCAGACAGGCCTTCGACTGCAAGAGCAGGGTGTGGCATGGGGGACACAGAGCTAGGGCCTTTTGGGAGGTGAATGCATGGGGGCAGGTATGTGGGCAGGATGTAGTATGTGAAGCATGTGGGTCATGTGTATCATCGTGTGGGGTAAGTAGAGCAAGCCAGGGTACAGGGAGGTTGGGGCATGAGTGTGTCCTTGTGCTGGAATGCATATGCATGAGTGTGTAGGGACAGGGCACAGGTCACGTAGGTTGTGGGACATGTGTCAGATGAGTGATGATGAGTGGGCTGGGCCCTGGCTTGGATCTGCAGATGCAGGGGTGGGCTGTAGTAAGGTGGCCGCTAGTGTAGTGTGGAGGTTATATGGCACAGATGTGCCTGAGAGCACCTGCCAGGTGTGGGAGAAGGGCACTTGTGCTCTGGGGTGGGGCAAGGTTCTGCACGTATGTGTGGTAGGGGGGTGGGGTATAGGGGTCAAGAGGTCCCTACATGGATATGTGGGTGCCTGGCAAGGAGGATGTGGCTGCTGGTGTGTGGATCCAGGGGGCAATGACCTGGTGTGCACAGGTCTGGGGGACATGGCCCTGGTATGTACGTGTGCAGAGCTGAGGGTCAGAGAGATGGGATTGTGCCTGCATGAGCTGGGGATGGGTGTGGCCCAGAGGCCCAGGTCAGCACTTGCCCAGATTTGAGGGGGCCTGACATGAGTGGGAGCGCAACGTGAGTCGGTGTGTGGGCGTGCACTACTCTCCCAGGCTGGACGCTTATGTGCACGTGCACGGAGCTTAAGGGGAGCTGGGTGAAATTGTGCAACTCTATGGGCTGAGTGCAGGTGCGACTCAGGTATAAAGGCGAATGCCTGCAGCCCGGATGAGCAAATGACTACCTGCAGGGGGAAGGGAGGGGGTTGTGGGGGTCGAGGGGCTGGCCACGGGTATGTGGGTCTCAGGAGGGGTGCAGTGACACTGTGTGCCTGCAGGGGAGAGGGGGGTCGAGATGGGACAGGCTTGTGTGCATACGTGGGCTGGGGGTGGGGGGCAGGGATGTGTGGGGAAGGGGGTCGGGGCACGGGTGGTTGGAATGTGGTGGGATTTGGGTGTCGGGGTTCAGGTTTGTGGGACGTGGGGGGAGTAATGGGTCGTGCGGGCAGAGGCCGTGTGCGCGTGAGGGTAACCCGTTCAAGGAACGTGGTTTGGCTTACTTCCTTTTCCTTGTCCCTGTCTCCCTATCCGTGCACTCCTGAGGCCTCTGGGCCTCTGTCTGGAAATGGACACGTTAAGCTGTTTGCACTCGCTGGATGATCTCTCGTTCTCTGCATCTCAATTCTTCTGCTTTTTCAACCAGGGCCTTCCTATGTGATGTAGAAAACCCTTCCAGATTATTTACACCTTGGAATCCCCCCCCCCGGGTCATTTTTCTGTCCCTTCTCTAGCTGTTCTTTGGAGCAAAGGTGAACTTGACCTATCCTATTCCGCCATCTTCCTGGAAGTCCTACTTCTGCATGTGTTTTATCCTCTTATAAAGGACTCCAGAAAAAGGATCAAGCCCCAACCTGAATGAGGTGGGTCACATTTCAATTGAAATAACCTAATCAAAAGTTCCCACCCACGATAAGTTTACATTTACAGAAATGGTTTAAAAGAACATGACATCGGGCGGGCCGCGGTGGCTCAGCGGGCAAAGTGCTTGCCTGCCATGCCGGAGAACCTCGGTTCGATTCCCGGCCCCAGCCCATGTAAAAAACAAACAAACAAACAAAATACAATAAAACAAGAAAATGTTTAAAGATGTTTCCCTTTCTTCCTCCCTTCCTTCCTTCCATCCTTCCTTCCTTCTCTCTGTCTTTCCTTCCCTTCCTCCCTCTCTCTTTAAAAAAAAAAAAAAAAAAAAAAAAAAAAGAACATGACATCTTCTTGGGTGAATAAGAGCTTCAAGCTACCCCAAGGGACAAAGAGAGACCTTATACATTAATAAAAGGGCAAGCCACTAAAAGGAAACAACAATCGTAAATATTTATGCACCTATCCAGGGTGCCCCAAAATACACAAGGCAAAATACTGGCAAAACTGAAGTGAGATACAGATGTCTCTACAATAATAGTTGGAGACTTCGATATACCACCCTCACCAATAGAACATTTAGAGAGAACATCAATAAGGAAACAGGGAACTTGAAAAGTATGGTAAACGAACTAGACCTAACAAGCATAAACAGAACATTGCACCTCCAAACAACATGATATACATTCTCTCAAGTGTTTATGGATAATTCTTCATGACAGACCACATGTTGGAACACAAAACAAGTGTCACTAAATTTTAAAAAATTGAAATTATACAAAGATTTTCTCTGAACTTAATGGAATAAAGCTGGAAATCAGTAACAGACAGAGAACTGGAAAATTCACAAATACATGGAGGCTGAGCAACACCTTCTTAATCTGTGATTCAATGAAGAAATTGCAAGGAAACCAGTAAATATCTTGGAACAAGTGAAAACGAGAGCACAGTATATCAAAACTCATGGAATGCAGTGAAGGCAATGCTGAGAGGGAAATGTATAGTCATAAATACTTATATTAAAAAAGAAGAAAAAGTGAAATCAAAGACCAACTGCAGATTTGGAGGAATGAGAAAAAGAACAGCAAACTAATCCCAAAGCAATCAGGAGGAAAGAAACAACAAAATTTATAGCCAAAATAAAAGAAATTGAGAATGAAAAAATAAAATTAACAAAACCAAAAGTTGGTTCTTTGAGAAGATCAGTAAAATTGACAAACACTTCTCTAGACTGACAAAGAAAAAAATCAGAAAGTAGAAGGGAGACATTTCCTCTGACCCCACAGTAATAAAAAAGATCAAAAGGGGATATACAAACAATTGTATGCCTACAAATAGTATAAACTAGGAGAAATGGACACACAAATGCCTACATTGACTCTTGAAGAAATAGAAGGCCTCAGTAGGCCAATTTCAGGTAAAAAGATCGAATCACATATCAAAACCTCCCAACAAAGAAATGTCCAGGATCAAATTACTTCACAGGTGAATTTTACCAATCATTCTAAGGTTAATTAAATCTAATCCTGCTCATCTCTTCCAAAAAATTGAAGAGGAAGGAACACTACCTACCTCATTCTATGAAGCCAACATTACCCTAATACCAAAGCCAGATAAAGATACCTCAAGAAAATTACAGACCAATTTCTCTAATGAACGTATGTGCAAAAATCTTCAAAAAAAAAAAAAAAAGACTTGCCAATCGAATCCAATAGCACATTAATAAATTATACACTAACAATAGGGGAAATAAAGAGCATTGAGTTTTTCTTTTTGGAGTAATGAAAATATTCTAAAATGGATTGTGGTGATGAATGCACAATTTTGTGATTATACCGAGTCACTGATTGTACACTCTGTATGGATTCTATGGTGTGTGCTAGTTAGAACTATTTTATACCCCAGAAAAGCCATTCTCTTTAAATACTGATCCAATCTTTTGGGGCCAGCCCTGTTTTGTTATGACACAGAAAGAACACTAATATATTTCTCACTTAAATCTAACTTGTCATAGTTTGTTATTAATATGCAGATACAACAAACTTTTAAAACATCACGTTTACTAAAATTCTGGTAAGAGTTTTACGTAACCAGATACAGCATACCAGGCCTGCCACTCAACTGTTTATGGTAATTCTCAGCTTCAATATGAAGCTATTAAAGAAAAATTTCAAAACCTGCTTTTTACATGCTATATATCAGCGAGGATGCTGTTAAACACAGTAATGAACTTATTAAGACAGCAAGAGTAAGGAGTTACAAAAAGTAAACATTGCAGCCTTGACAAAATTTATACAAAAAAGTAACTATTCTGGTTACATAAAATCTTCCTGACTGGTTAAAATTTGACAGTATAAGACATGCTTCTTAGAATCTTTTAACTATCTAGTTCAGAAAGTACCAGTGTTTATTTGAAATGTTTTCTCTCCAAAGCTAATGTGTAGTCAAAAGTAATTCATGTGAGAGAACACATTGTAATGCTAAAAAATATTCAGAATTATTGAAGTGGAGGTAAATTCCAAAGCTTTTGGGGTTTTCTTATGTGGCACAGGGGCATTTTGCTCTTCAGTCAAGGCAGCAGAATACAGAGCCTAAAGATGTCACTAAGCTCAATAAAGGGTGAGATTGCTGACATCCAGCTCTGACATTGCCAGGAAGCATGGTTGCTGCATCCACAAAAATAAGATGGGTCAGGATCAATGACCATCAATCAATCTTTAGCTATTCTGCTAGCTAAAGAGATAGCAATCTCCCCCCCTCAACCTAAAAGTTTGTTCCCTAGGTAAATAAAAAGTATACAAGGGAAAAAATTAAAATACACTTATCTACAGAGTCAGGATTTTGGAACATCAATGCAATCCCTACTTTGAAAATGCTAACTAAAGTTGTCTGGATATTTCTGAAAACATCTTAAAGGTGTGTTCAGATTCAATGTCTGTTGATTTATAACTAGGTAATTATAGAAAAAAATGTACACTTTATCCTTAAATATCTGAACCACTAGTATGACTGCAATGTATTATTTCCCAGAGTCATTTAGCGCTAAAGGAGAGAGAGAGAGAGAGAAAAAAAGTTCAAACAACAGGCAGCAATTATAGCCCTTTCAAACAGTGGCATCTGAGTGGCTACTGAAAGTCCAGGAGTAATTCTAAAAACAAGAAAAATAATACGTTTTAGGAAATATATCAATTTTCACAGCTGAAATTTCCTTAGATGTTGTACTTTTTCTATAAAGGAATCCTGATTTTTATTAATGTTATGGAGAAACCTTTTTCTTCTTCCTACTGAGTTTCTTATGCTTCTTTTTCTTTTTTGTTTTCTCTTTTTCTTATCCTTCAGTATGTTTCTTCTTCTTCTTTTTTTTTAACATGGGCAGGCACCGGGAATCGAACCCGGGTCTCCGACATGGCAGGCAAGATCTCTACCTGCTGAGCCACTGTGGCCTGCCCGGTTTCTTCTTTTTTGCTCATACCTCCTCCATAGAATCCGACTCTAACAAGAACCAGATGATAAAGGTTTATCTTCACGATGCATCTTTCTTTTTTTGCTGAGTCCTTTATTGTCCTTTTCTTTCTCAGTTGAATCCTTTGACTTTTTTTTTTCCCAAATTATCCTTACTGCCTGATTCAGTTTCTGACATGGAATTTCCTGAAGATTTATGTGAATAGTTCTTCCTTTTCTTTCTTCTTTTTCCTTGTTTCTTATCTCCATCCTCAGAATCTGAAGAACTGCTGGAAGAATCAGAGCTTGACGAAGAAGAAGATGAATACCTACCAGATTTCTTCTTTTTCTTTTTTCTTCTTCTGTCTTTTTTTGGATGAGCACTCATTTCCACTTAATAATTTCTACCTGTGTTTTTCTAGTTCTTTCTTCCAGTTCTCATTCATTTTTCCTTCAAATTCCACCAATGCCTTGGAGCCTTTCTTTTTCTTTTCTAGTTGCTCTTTCACTTTTTCCCAGGTGGTCCTTGGTCGGTTCAGATAATCTTGTATGGTTGTCCCTGGAGATTGGGTTGGACCCTTTGATCCGGCCATTGCTATTGGGTTCATATAAGCCACTCAGTTGTCCTGCTTCCCCATGGTGCCCAATGGCTGGCAGAGAGCATGGTCAGATGCCAAGGATGACCAGGCTTGAGAGGTGGCCAAAGCAGACCCACCACAGATCGTTTCATCCAGACCTATTATTTAAAATGGAACCTTTGATAAGATTGTTTCCATAGAGACTGTTGCACTCAATTGTGGGTGTGAGTTTTGGATTAGATGGACATGTGACTCCACTCATTCAAGGTGGGTCTTGATTAGTTTACTGGAGTCCTTGAAAGAGTGCACACAAGGAAACATGAAAAAAATGCATTGACACAGACATTTGGAAATGCAGAAGACCTAGGATGTGCCAGGAGCTGGGAAGGCTGACAGAATCTTGACAATAACCCAGGGTCCAGCAGATGTCACTATGTGCCTTTCCATGAGGGGCTAAGCTCAGAGATGAAACCCAGAATTTTGCCCCAGAGAAGTTAAGTGAGGGCCGACAGACACTTAGAGAGGAAGCCACTGGAATCAGAAGCACAAAGCAATGGACCAGAAGCAAGAACCTCAGACTCCAGCTATGTGCCTTCTCAGGTGAAAGAGAAGTTCCAGATGCCATTCAGCCTTTCTTTGGAGTCAAGGTGTCTTTCTCTGGTTGCCTTAGTTTGGACATTTTTAAAGCCTTAGAAATGTAAAATTGTAACTTAATAAATCCCTTTTAAAGAAGCCATTCCATTTCTGGTATATTGCATTCAGTCAGTATTAGCAAACTGAAACAGTGTGTGAATATTTCTCAATAAAAATACTTTTTTAAAAGGGTTATTAAGCGTGATGTTGTGGAAGAGTATTTAGTGAAACTTGAGAAAATGCTTATATTTTTCAAGGTAAAATTTTTAGAAACCAATTTAAGAACAGCATGTAAAGTGTAGTGTCATTCTTGATTACATATATGTATCTGCTTAGACCGAGAAAGATGTTTAGAAAGAGCATTCCAATGTGTTTAAATATTACAATTTCACTTGAATCTTGGTGGTAGTTCTTTCAAGCTTTCTGTATCGTGATTATTTGCAGGCTTTATGGACACCAGAAGATCATGTCCTTAAAGCTAATCCATTCCTGTGGGTACAAACCTATTGTGGGTGGGAGCCTTTGATTAAGTTTTTTAGTTGAGGTGTGGGTCTTAATCCTCTTACTGGATTCATTTATAAGAGGATGAAATTCAGACATAGAAGGCAGAGAGAAAGCCACAGAAGTTGATAGAAAAAAACATAGAAACAGAAAGGAAGTCACTGAAGCCAGAAACTGGAAGCAATTAGGCCTGAAAGAAAGGGAAAGACCAGCAGATGCTGTCATGTTCCTTGCCATGTGACAGAGGAACTGGGTATCATCATGATGATGCCTTGATATGGACATTTTCATGGCCTCACAACTGTAAGCTTGCAAGCTAAGTACCCCCTATTGTAAAAGCCAGCTCATTTCTTATATATCTACATCTCAACAGCTTCAACAAATCAAAACATGCAATTTTGAAAAATCTTACAGTAAAAAGTGGAAAGGAAAGAAAGTAGATTACGACTAGAGTATTTGATGGAGGCTGTGTATCAAATCACAGTGTTTGGTGATTGGTGAGGAGACTGCATGCATTTCAACTGTTTTTGAGTACTTGTATTATTGTGAAACAATCAATGTCAGCCCGTTCAACTACCAGTGGCAGTAATTTAGCAATAACATGCCAACTCTCATTCCCAAATGAGCACATCATTCCTTGTGCTTACAGAGTACATATCAACTGAAGGCCCAGGCTTTGGAATTATCTCCTTCTCAGCACTACAAGCTAAAACAGGATTCAGTGGAGCTAGAGTACAGCAAATATAATCATAGCCTTAATTTGCCAAATTGCAATGGGCTTCAGAGAATCTGAATGGCCTACTTATGGGAAAAAAAATAACAATGATGACATTTATTACACTAGAACCCAAATGATATAATCACTTTTCAAAACAAAGTGTTTCAAACTAAAAAACAAACCATAGCTGCTATCCAATAGGCAAAAAAGCAATGCCTCCTTTTTCTTTTCCAAGTGTTTGAGTATTAGTGTAATTGACTGCCTTTTACTTAATTTACTGGATATTTATATATCTTCATTTGTGAATTGCTATCCAAAGTGATTCTCTGTTTTACTACTGGAATATTCATTTGCCATGGATTCGTTAGAGCTCTTTGCATGTTATTTGTACTAACCCTTTGTTATATGTGCTGATTATTTTTCCTTAGTTTGGCATTTACCTTGACTATGGTGTTTTTACTATTCATAAATGCATTTCATACTTATGTATTCAAATGTCAATCATTTTATAATTTCTGTCTTTTATGTCATGTTTGGAAAATCATTCTCCACTCCAAGTTTATAAAAATACTCACCTATAGATTCCATAAACTATAGAATGTGACATTTAATTAGACTGACATTATATAAATCAGTGTATAATTTTTAAATGTGGTGGAATACTGTTAAACCTTTTCCTGGAAAAATAGCCAGCAATGTGGCTCTATGATATTTATCAAGAGGAATATAGTCACCAGCAAGTTTCAGATCATTTGACAAGGTAATCTTTATTATCTTGCAAGGTTTTCCTTTACTTTAATTACTACTCTAGAAAATGAAACTAAGAATTCAATTGCAGTGACCAATTAGAAAAATGAGGTTTCCTGTGCTATATGATTCAAGAAACTCACTCAGGCTTAAGAATAATGACCAAAATGATCAGCCCTTACCCCCCAAAAATGATCAGAATATGATATCATCCAAATAGCAATGTAAGCTATCTCCTGGAAAAGTTTCCCCTGAGAGTCAACAAATAAAAAGACAAATACTACTTGATTAGAACTACAGAGGATGATATATTCTGGAAAAGGACTCTACAAATGCCCAATTGAAGAAAAAGAAAAATAATCTCCAAGATCAGATAGGAAACTTCCATCACAGTTCCACCAGACCAGACCCCTCCTCCTCACTCGTTCGCATGCAGCTTGGGAGTTGCAGAGAGAGGCAGCCCAGCCCAGACTGTCCAGACTATAGAGCTAGAACCCCACACATATCCAGGTACAGAGACCCAGGGAAGAACCAAAGAAACTGAGACTGTTGCATGCAAAAGGACCCCCAGGGCAAAAAAAAAAAAAAAAAAATAGTGTGTGAGAGGGAGACTATGGCAGAGCTGTTGGCAAGAACTGGGAATACTCTAGCTAATTCCCATTGACCGGAGCACCTACGTGCAGAAAGGACTTTTGGGGTTTGGCCCACCTTTCTGGATTGACTCCATTTGGGTCCACAGAGTAGATACCCTAATGGGGAAGAAGCTAGAGCTAAGAAGTCTTCACAGGAAAAAGGGGGGAATGAACTGCTGTAAGACAGGACGTGTCTAAGAACTGAAAATTGTTAGGAAAATGGGACACTGAGTGAAGGAGAGAATTTAAACAAACCGTGAGAGCTGGAGAGAAAATTCTGCACAAAAATGACCAGAACAGATCAAGATTCTTGGAAAAGGAACAGAAGAAAGGAAGTTGTCTCCTGGATGTGAAATAATTGCACAGAACTGCTACCTTAAAAATTGTACTGCCTATCCAGGACAAGGATCAGATGAAGGAGAGTTGAGAAAATCTGAACAATTAAATACGGGCTACTCTAAGATCCACAATACGTTGGACCAAGTGTCAAAGAAGAGCCTTAACACAAAGCAAATAAAAAACAAAATCCTACACAAGAGGGAGAAACAGACATTCAGAATTAACTCATCCAAATCATCAGATGCTTTGTCATCAGCAAAAAGTACAAGCTATACTAAGAAACAAAAACATATGACTCAGTCAAAGGAACAAATTAAAAATTTCAGAGGAGACACAGAATTTGGAACAACAACAAAAAAGGAAGTTCAAACAAATCTAAAGTTCAAGATGAAGGAAAATATGTATATAGAGCTAAAGGATATTAAGAAGACAATGTGAATTGTCATTCATTTTCATAAATGAAATCAGAAAAAAGATAGATGGTAAAGATCGAGATGGTATAATCTAGGAATGCCTAGAGTGTATAATAATAGTGAAATGTACAATGTACAAATTTAAGAAATGTTTTTGCCTGAGGAAGAACAAAGGAATGTCATTATTGCAGGGTGTTGAAAATAGATGATAATTAATACTTTAAAATGTCACCTTATGTGTGAGACTAAAGCAAAAAATGTTTATTTGTTACAAAATTTATATCTTGACTAGAGCATTTCCTAATATAACTCATGTAGATAGTTTGATTGAATGTCATAAGTACTTGGAATCTCAGGTAGCACATGAGATTTTGTTGGTTTGTCCAGAGTGATGCCCCGATGAATCCCAGAGTGATTTGATCAGTGACTGGAAAAGTATTTGCAAGCCCCCTTCGGGGAATGGTGAGAGTGGGGAGAAATTCAACTTCCCCAAGTTGAATTCTTGATATTCTCACAAGCAGTGTGGACAACCAAAGCTATAGGCTGAGCCCCCAGTCTTGGGGTTTGTTCACATGAAACTTAACCCCACAAAGGATAGGTCAAGCCTACTTAAAATTTAGGCCTAAGAGTCACCCCCAAGAGAGCCTATTTTCTTGCTCAGATGTGACCTCTCTCTCCAGCCAACACAATGAGCAGTCTCACCACCCTTCCCCTCTCTGCGTGGGACATGACTCCCAGGGGTGTCGACCTTCCTGGCAACGTGGGACAGAGATCCTGGAATGAGCTGAGACTCAGCATCAAGGGACTGAGAAAAACCCTAGAATGAGCTGAGAATTAACATCAAGGGATTGAGAGAACCTTCTCTACCAAAAGGGGGAAGAGTGAAATGAGACTAAGTGTCAATGGCTGAGAGATTCCAAACAGAGTCGAGAGGTTATCCTGGAGGTTATTCTTAGGCATTAAGTAGATATCACCTTGTTGTTCAAGATGTAGTGGAGAGGCTGGAGGGAACTGCCTGGAAATGTGGAGCTGTGTTCCAGTAGCCATGTTTCTTGATGATGATTGAACAATGATATAGCTTTTACAATGAGACTCTGGAAATGTGAAAACCTTGTGTCTGATGCTCCTTTTAGCTACTATATCAGCAGAAGAGTAGAACATATGGAATAAAAATAAATAATAGGGGGAACAAATGTTAAAATAAATTTAGTTTGAAATGCTAGTGGTAAATGAAAGCGAGGGGTAAGGGGTATGGTATGTATAATCTTTTTTTTCTCTGTTATCGTTTTATTTCTTTTTCTGTTGTCTTTTTATTTCTTTAAAAAAAAGAAGACAATGTGAGAGCATAAAGAAGAATTTGAAAGAAAATTATGACAGAACTATGGAGAGGAAAGGCAAAATAATGGAGATTAGTAATACACTAACTATTTATGCACAGGATATTTAAAGAAACAGAATAAAGAATCAGTGAACTAGAAGACAGGACATTCGAAAATATACAGTCAGAAGAACAGATAGAGAAAAGAATAGAAAAAATTTGAGCAATGTCTCAGGTAATTGAGTAATAGAATGAAGCACACAGACATATATATCATGGATGTCCTAGAAGGAAAAGAGAAAGGAAAGGGGGCAGAAAGAATATTTGTTGAGATAATGGCAGAAAATCTTCCAACCCATCAAAGACAGAAATATACACATCCAAGAAATGCAATGTACCCCAGACAGAATAAATCCTAATTAGGCCTACTCCAGACACACTTAATGAGAATGTCAAATGCAAAAGGCAAAGAAAGAATTCTGAAAGCAACATGAGAAAAGCAATTCATCACATACAAGGGATTTTTAATAATACTAACTGCTGATTTCTCATTAGAACCACACAAGAATGAGCACTGAGCTGGGAGAAAGAATGCCTGGTTTCTAGTCTTTCTAGCTTGCTGTGAGTCCTTGGCAATACAATTCACCTTTAAACCTTATTTCCCTCATCTGCAAGTTTGAAGTGCTTGCTTTTTAAAAAAAAAGTATAGAGAAGTTGCAGATTTACAGAACGATCATGCATAAAATACTGGATTCTTTTATACCACTGTACCATCACTTGCATTGGTGTGGAGAATTCTTACAATTGATAACACATTTTTTTTCATAATTCTACTATATATTTTAACAGTAGTGACATTTGTTGCCATTGAAAGATTATTAAAGCAATACTACTAACTATTGCTCATAGCTTACATAGGGATATTTTCCCCCATATTCCAGTCCTGTTATTTTATTATTACTTTTTTCATGCATGTCTTTTATTTTGTTACTCATCTGCCCACAAACTGGATAAAGGGAGTGTTTGTCACAGGGTTTTTGCAGTCACACGGTCACATGATAAAACCTATATAGTTTTAAAACCATTATCAAAGATTAAAGCTACTGGATTATAGTACAACAATTTCAGGTATTTAATTATGGCTATTCTAATACATTAGAAATTAAAAAGAAATGTCAGTATTTACAATCATTTGTCAAATCTTAATTTCTCGATTACATCTCCTCTTTCTCATTTGATCATTCACTCAATCTCCAGGGATTTCTGGGCAATGACCATTTTAACTTTTTCATGCTGGAAAGATGTGTTGACTTTATGGGGTAGAGGAATGAAATTGGTTGATATTCTTGGAGTGACTGGTGAGTCTGAGTTTTAGGGCTTTTTCTGGCATAGGACCAATCTGGAGATCTTAACATTCTGAAAAACAAAACAAAAACAAAACAATCATACTGAGTAAAGTTTTATAGAGTCTTAAATAGAGCCCAGAGCATTTTTTCAGTGTTTCAGAAATACCGTTGGTTGGGACTTTGGTATACGGTGGCAATTTGCAGTAGCTGGCTGAATCTTGCATAACAATATACTGCAGAATCATCTCTAGACTCTATTTAAAATCTTTTAACAACTGATTATTTATTTATTTATTTATTTTTTACCATTTTGTTCAAGAAGGCATTTTCAATCCAACAATGCCAGAACCAAGATCATTCCTGGTAGTTATGCCCCCCGTTTCCCGGGAGAATTACCAGCCTGGAAGTTATGTCCCATGCTGGGGGGAGGGGAGTTATGTGCTGTGTATTATCAATCTCAGCCCTTGCACTCATTGTGGGCTGGGGTACTTTGTGCATCTGGTCAAAGAAGCTCCCAAACAGTTCCAAGCTATTTATTAGCTGCCCTAGAGGAAGAACTAAATCTCATACCTCCCCACACCACCATCTTGCCCCACTTTTGAGCTTGCCTTTTTAAGTCGTCATCTCTCAGTTTTAACAGTCTCTATTTTAAGTTCACTGACAGTTGCAAAAGTTAATTTTTTTTTCACAGAAAGAGGCTTAGGGAGAATCTGGAAGGTTTTGCCATGCATATTAAGTGGAATAAACACACACAATATGTGGATTATTTACTTTCATGTCCAAACATGACTTTATGGGTGGCACAAAATTTTCCCTATAAATTAGAGGCTGATTAATTGATTGCTACAGACTTTGACAGTGCTATGCAAAACAAGCCAAGGAAATTCCCAAAGGCTTGTCTCTCTTTTGCTAAAAGAGCACAAAGTACACACTGTACCCTATGCCAGTGGGCATGTGTCCAACTTACTTATGAAAAGTCATAAGGTGATCTTTAGATAGAATCTAGAAAGTAATGTCAAGTCAGACAAAACCAATACTTTAAACCAGACTTTAATGTTTTCATACTTAATTTCAAGATGTTGAAATCTCATTCGTATATGAACAAACATGCATTAATATAAGAGACTGATTGATATTCTAGAGTTTCTATTACAATGAGCAAAAATAGGATGAGAAGATTGACTTACTTGCTTACTTACTTCACATAGAAAACAATGTTGTGGTAGGGTTAAAGTTTGGCCAGGGACCAAATAGAACTACGAAAGTGAAATTGTCTCCATTAATTTTCCAGTATTTCCACATTGTACTTCTGCCCAAGGCACAAAACCTTAAGATGAATAATTAATTTACAGGGCAAAGAGCAATTTTTGCTATTTCAAATAATATCAGATCATTAGCTTTAAACTTGAAGACTTACATGTTAAGCTCTAAATAAACTCTTCCTTATAAATCAAACTATCAGAATATGTGACTGTCAACAAAATAATCACTCTAAAAAAACTCTGGGCTATAGAATTTGGTCAGATGTTACTTTCACTTTTACTTCCAGTACATTGAGAACATTGTCTTTTTTCATGGGGGCAAACTTGAGATAATGAGGATGTCTCTAGCAAACCTGGGTGTCTCTGTATCTGTAGAAGGAGAGAGAGAACTATAGCCTTTTGAAAGTTAAGTTCTAAAATAAAAAGATACCTGTCTCTAATTTTGTTGAAATGGAGAGCAAAATTGATATAGATTAGGTATTTCATGAGTTTCAAGAAACTGTCTTGCTTCTTGATTTCTTTTTTTTTTAATTTTTTAATTAACTAAAAAAATTAACAGACAAAACATTGATATCATTCCATTCTACATATACAATCAATAATTCTTAATATCATCACATAGTTGCATATTCATCATTTCTAGAACATTTGCATCGATTTAGAAAAAAATAAAAAAGACAACAGAAAAAGAAATAAAACGATAACAGAAAAAAAAAGATTATACATGCCATACCCCTTACCCCTCGCTTTCATTTACCACTAGCACTTTAAACTAAATTTATTTTTAACATTTGTTCCCCCTATTATTTATTTATTCATTTATTTAATTAAAAAAATTAACACAACATTTAGAAATCATTCCATTCTACATATGCAATCAGTAATTCTTAATATCATCACATAGATGCATGATCATCATTTCTTAGTACATTTGCATCGATTTAGGAAAAGAACTAGCAAAACAACAGAAAAAGATATAGAATGATAATATAGATAAAAAATAAAAATAATAATAATAAAAAATAAAAATATATATATATATAAAAAAACACAAACAAAAAAAAACTATAGCTCAGATGCAGCTTCATTCAGTGTTTTAACAAAATTACATTACAATTAGGTAGTATTGTGCTGTCCATTTTTGAGTTTTTGTATCTAGTCCTGTTGCACAGTCTGTATCCCTTCAGCTCCAATTACCCATTATCTTACCCTGTTTCTAACTCCTGCTGGTCTCTGTTACCAATGACATATTCCAAGTTTATTCTCGAATGTCGGTTCACATCAGTGAGACCATACAGTATTTGTCCTTTAGTTTTTGGCTAGACTCACTCAGCATAATGTTCTCTAGGTCCATCCATGTTATTACATGCTTCATAAATTTAGTCTGTCTTAAAGCTGCATAATATTCCATCATATGTATATACCACAGTTTGTTTAGCCACTCTTCTGTTGATGGACATTTTGGCTGTTTCCATCTCTTTGCAATTGTAAATAATGCTGCTATAAACATTGGTGTGCAAATGTCCGTTTGTGTCTTTGCCCTTAAGTCCTTTGAGTAGATACCTAGCAATGGTATTGCTGGGTCGTATGGCAATTCTATATTCAGTTTTTTGAGGAACTGCCAAACTGCCTTCCACAGTGGTTGCACCCTTTGACATTCCCACCAACAGTGGATAAGTGTGCCTCTTTCTTCGCATCCTCTCCAGCACTTGTCATTTTCTGTTTTGTTGATAATGGCCATTCTGGTGGGTGTGAGATGATATCTCATTGTGGTTTTGATTTGCATTTCTCTAATGGCCAGGGACATTGAGCATCTCTTCATGTGCCTTTTGGCCATTTGTATTTCCTCTTCTCAGAGGTGTCTGTTCAAGTCTTTTCCCCATTTTGTAATTGGGTTGGCTGTCTTTTTGTTGTTGAGTTGAACAATCTCTTTATAAATTCTGGATGCTAGACCTTTATCTGATATGTCATTTCCAAATATTGTCTCCCATTGTGTAGGCTGTCTTTCTACTTTCTTGATGAAGTTCTTTGATGCACAAAAGTGTTTAACTTTGTGGAGCTCCCATTTATTTATTTCTTTCTTCAGTGCTCTTGCTTTAGGTTTAAGGTCCATAAAACCGCCTCCAATTGTAAGTTTCATAAGATATCTCCCTACATTTTCCTCTAACTGTTTTATGGTCTTAGACCTAATGTTTAGATCTTTGATCCATTTTGAGTTAACTTTTGTATAGGGTGTGAGATACGGGTCCTCTTTCATTCTTTTGCATATGGATATCCAGTTCTCTAGGCACCATTTATTGAAGAGACTGTTCTGTCCCAGGTGATTTGGCTTGACTGCCTTATCAAAGATCAAATGTCCATAGATGAGAGGGTCTATATCTGAGCACTCTATTCGATTCCATTGGTCGATATATCTATCTTTATGCCAGTACCATGCTGTTTTGACCACTGTGGCTTCATAATATGCCTTAAAGTCAGGCAGCGCGAGACCTCCAGCTTCGTTTTTTTTCCCTCAAGATGTTTTTAGCAATTCGGGGCACCCTGCCCTTCCAGATAAATTTGCTTATTGGTTTTTCTATTTCTGAAAAATAAGTTGTTGGGATTTTGATTGGTATTGCATTGAATCTGTAAATCGATTTAGGTAGGATTGACATCTTAACTATATTTAGTCTTCCAATCCATGAACACGGTATGCCCTTCCATCTATTTAGGTCTTCTGTGATTTCTTTTAACAGTTTTTTGTAGTTTTCTTTGTATAGGTTTTTTGTCTCTTTAGTTAAATTTATTCCTAAGTATTTTATTCTTTTAGTTGCAATTGTATGGAATTCGTTTCTTGATTTCCCCCTCAGCTTGTTCATTGCTGGTGTATAGAAATGCTACAGATTTTTGAATGTTGATCTTGTAACCTGCTACTTTGCTGTACTCATTTATTGGCTCTAGCTTCTTGATTTCTTAGTATACACTAGTATAGTTGGGATGGACAAGTTCATATGCCAACTTGGCTAGGCTATAGTGTCCAGTTGCTTGGTTAAACAAGCTACTCTGGGGATATTTCCTGGATTAAATCTTTACTCAGTTAATTGCATCTATGTGAGATTGTATCTACAATCAATAATCAATTCCCAGACTTGAGACCATTTACAGACCCAGAGACCCTTTGAATGAGAGAGGATTGGATACCCTTGGGAAGGACCCTAAACAATGTAAAAAAATGTGTATTGTTAATCATCTTCCCAGCTTTCCCCTAAGGGATCCACAACATTTTATCTGGGTGACTGTGCTTTGGGAAAAATAGAATGATAAAATATTCAGGGATTATTAGACACTAATTTTGAACTGACATTAATTCTAGGAGACCCAAAACATCACTATGGTCCACCAGACAAAGTATGATTAATGGAGGTCAGGTGATCAATGGAAGTTTAGCTCAGGTCCATCTCCCAAGTGGGTCCAGTTGATCCCTGAACCCATTCTTCTGGTTATATCCCCAGTTCTGGGATGCAAACTTGGAATAGACATATTAAGAACTGATAGAATCCCCACATTGACTCCTTGACTTGTGGAGTGAGGGCTATTATGGTAGGAATTTCTAAGTGGAAGCCATTAGAATTACATCTAGGAGAATAGTAAATCAAAAGTAATACCAGGCAGGCCATGGTGGCTCAGCAGGTAGAGTTCTTCCCAGCCATGCCAGAGATCCGGGTTCAATTCCTGGTGCCTTCCCATGCAAAAAAAAAAAAAGTAGTGCCACATTCCTGGAGAAATTGCAGAGATGGGTGTCATCAAGGATTTGAAAGATGTGGGGTGGTATTCCCATCACACCCCATTCAACTCTCCTATTTGGCCTGTGCAAAAAACAAATGGATCTTGAATGATGATGGTGGATTATTGGTAAACTTAACCAGATGCTTAAGTTTCTCTTTCCCGGCCTGTAACTATGGCCTCTTGTAAATTTCCCTACAATTAGTTCACTGAGGAGAAGACTCAGACTTGGTTCACAGATGGTTCTGTATGATATGCAGGTACCACCCTAAAAAGGACAGCTGCAGCACTCCTGCCCCTCTCTAGATATCCCTGAAGGACACTGGGCAGAACTTCAAGCAATGCAACTATTTGTTCATTTTGCTTGGAAGGAAGAATGGCTGGAGGTTTGTCTGTACTCTGATTCATGGGCTATAGCCAATGATTTGGCTGGATGGTCAAGGAGTTGTAAAGAACATGATTGGAAAATTGGTGACAAAGAGTTCCGGAGCATAGGTATGTGGAGATACCTTTCTGAATGGGGGAAAAACATGAGGATAATTTTGTCCCATGTGAATGCTTACCAGAGGGTGACTTCATCAGCAGAAAATTTTAATAAGCAATTAGACAGGCTGACCCATTCTACGGAAATAGTCTCCCTCCTTCCCCAGTTATGCAAGGCCTTGATATCATGGCCTTCCAGTCACCAAGACTGACCTGGCTACAGACACAGCTGAGTGTCAATCTGCCAATAGCAGAGAACAACACTTGGTCTCTGATATGACACCATACCCTGAGGTGATCAACCTACTACCTGGTGGCAGGTTGATTACATGATATCATTCCTATCATGGAAGGGGCAACATTTTGTTCTAATTGGAATAGACATATACTCAAGATATGGATTGGTCTCCCCTGCATGCAAGCCTTATTCCAAAACAGCCATCTGTGGATTTAAAGACTGGCTTATTCATGGTAATGGTATTACATACAACATTGCTTCTGATCAAGGAACCCACATCATAGCAAATGAAGTGTGGGAATGGGTATATGCTTGTGGAATTCACTGTTTTTACCATGTTCCTCATCATCCTGAAGTAGCTGGATTGTTAGAACAGTGGAATGGCCTTTTGAAGACTCAATTACAGTGCCAACTGCATGGCAATACCTTGAAAGGCAAGAGGAATGTTTTCCAGGAGGCTGTATATGCTCTAAATTTCCACTCTATTGTGCTGCTTTTTCCCATAGCCAGGATTCATGAGCAAGCAATCAAAGGATGGAAATGGGAGTGGTGCCATTCATGGTTAGGAAAAACAAAGATGTAGAAAATAAGTTTAACATTTAGGAAGGGTTTGATACAACATACAAGTATAACCATAATGCGTTACCCCTTGTGATCCATTAGAAAAAATTTTGCTTTCTGTCTCCACAACCCTAAGTTCTACTTGTCTACAGGACTTATTTCCAAAAGAAGGAGTGTTTCCACTATGAGATACAGCAATGATTCCATTGAATAGGAAGTTGAGACTGCCTCTAAGCCCCTTTTGACTCCTCAAACCTTTCAAACAATGGAGGAAGAAGGGAATTACCATACTGGCTGGGTGATTGATCTTGTTTAGAATAAGGAAATAGGTCTACTACAACATAATGAAAGTAAAGATGTGTTTGCCTTGAATATAGGAGATCCCTTAAGGCATCTCTTAGTACTGCCGTGCCCTGTTATAAAAGTCAATGGAAAACTTCAGCAGCCCAATCCAAGTAGGACTACTGATGGCCCTGATCATTCAGGAATGAAAATTTGTGTCACCTACCAGGAAATGAACCATTGCCAGTTGAGATGCTTCTCAGGGTAAAGGAAATATGGAATGGGTATTGAAGAAGGCAGATATATATATATATATATATATATATATATATACAAGCTTTGTCCATTTGACCAAGGGTAGAAATGAGGATTACAATGGTTATGAGTATTTCTTCTTTGTTTTAAAAATATGTTTGTATATACACATAAATCAAATATCTTTGTTTTTTTCTCTACCTGATCCCCTTATATAACATAAGTCATGCTAAGCTTATGTCATAATCTTTAAGTTACAAGATATCAAGTTTAGAGTGAATATTACCCATGGGCTTGCATAAATCTGGAAAACATGTTAGTGTGTTTCTGGTTTTATGCCAGACAGTCAAACTATGTTAGGTGAAAACATGACTGCTTTTTTATTGAGAGATTAATTATGGTTTGAGGAAGTGTGTATGGGTGCCATGTTGCCGAGGCATGGATAGTGATGGTTAAATACATGCGTCAATTTGGCTAGGATATAGTGTCCAGTTGTTGTTTAGTCAAACAAGCACTGGTCTATTTGCTACCATGAGGGTATTTCCTGGATTTAAAACATTCATCAGTTGATTGCATCTGTGGTTTATTATATCTACAATCAACAAAGTATATTGTATTCAACAATGAGAGAAAACTCATCCAATCAATTGAAGACCTTAAAGGGAGAACCTAATGATTTCAAAACTCAGAAAACAGGATTTCTATCTCTACTACAGCTAACCAGCTTCCCCTGGAGAATGGATTGAAAACTTCATTGGCGTTCCCAACTTGCCTCTTTCTCCACCTGCTTCAGTTTTGACCATTTTTCAAGTCGCATTTCAAAGAACAACTATTTGATGAATGCTTTTCTGCTAACCCCTGCCAGATATTATCTCTATCACCTTTTGTAGAGCATCCAAATTGCTCCATATCTTTCTTAGCAGAGTTTACCTTTATCTTACATTATGGTTATATTTGTATGTTGTCTTAAACCCTTGCTAAATGTTAAACTTATTTTCTACATCTTTGCTTTTCCTAACCATGAACAACAGAAGTTTAGTGAATACACACTGTATTGAAATTGAGGGTTCTGAGCATCTGATGCTATTGTCCTGTTTGTGCTGCATCCACTTTCCTATATAATCTTTGGTTCTTGGGTTGACATTGGTGACTTCCTTCCATAATTAAATTTGAACATGTCTCTACCTTGATTAAAATTCATCATTGACACCGTTCATTTTTGTGAACAGAAATGTGCTTAAAATCTATAATTGATGTGTTCATTTTTGAGAAGAGAAATTCTCAAAGTATAGTGCATGAACCCCTGAGCACTCCCAAGACCCTTTCAGAGGTTCCACCAGATCAAATCTGTATTAAAAATTATTCTAAGACATTTTTATCCTTTTTCACTTTTTGGCATTTGCACTGATGATGCAAAAGCAATGGAGAGTAAAACTGCTGGTGCCTTTGCGTGAATCAAGTCAGTGGCAGCAAACCATGCTAGTAGTTGTATCTTTTGCTGCTATGTACCTGGAGGGAAAAAAAAAAGTCAGTTTCACTTAAAAAGATCCTTGATGAAGCAGACAGTAAAAATGATCAATTTTATTAAAACTTGATCCTTGAGAACATGCCTTTTTAACACTCAATGTTATGAAATGGAAAGTACACTTAAAACAATTCTGCTAAATAATGAAGAATTATGGCTGCCTTGAGGAAAAGCACCAGCATGATTGTTTGAGTTACAAGCTGAACTAGTTCACTTATTTCCATGGAACACCACTTTGACATGAAAGAATAACTGGCAGAAAAGTATGGTTATGCAGGCTTGGGAATGTTGCAGATATTTTCTTAGAAATGAAATAAATGAGCCTGTCACCTCAAGGAAAACAACTGAAAGTATTATTGACAATGATAAAATCTATGCTCACGAATATGTGTTTTTCAAATTTTCAAATTTTGCAAAACTTATATCTGCAACCATGACCTTTATGGATTTCCAATACATAAGACTTTTCTGATAAGATTAGTAGTGATATTAATTAATACAATTTTTGGTAGTGTATAATATAATATGTCAACATTTGGGAGTTCTGCATAATTCACTTTACAAGTAGTTTTCAAATGACTAAGGTATGATGGTACAAAATCGTGCCTGGGTAAAAGATGCAACATAGACAAATGAATTTTAAAGTAATAGAATAGAAAAAAGTTTATTAATATGGTTTCAGATTTCACATCTAACTAACTAACTTTTTAGTAACTACCACTCACTGAGTTTTGTTATAGTATCAGAGAAAAATGCCTATAATTTTCTGAGATGGTTATTAAAATACTTCTCCCTTTCCTACCTTTATGTCTGTCTGAGACTAAATTTTGTCATATATGTCAACCAAAAGGACATATTGCAACGGACTGAATGCAGAAGTAAGCCTTAGAATCCAGCTGTCTTCTATTTAGCCAGATATTAAAGAGATTTGCAAAAATGCAAAACAATTCCACTCCTCTCACTAATTTTTTGTTTGGGAAAATATAGCTAGTTTTCATGAAAAAGTGTTTTTTTTAAATGTCAATATGTAATTGTTTTTTAAATGAAGTAAAAAGTAAATAAATCTAAATGTCCCAGCTTTAAATTTTAATACTAATATCAGTAGATATATCCCATAGAATGAAAGCTTTTGGGGATTCTCACTAATTTTTAAGAGTGTGAAATCATTTTAAGGCCCAAAAGTTTGAAAACGGCTGTATTAGATAAAAATTCAAACTTTTTACCATTGCCCACAAAATCCCTCATGATCTAACTTCTGCCGCTCTCCAGCTTGGTGTTGTGCTGCTGTCTGTTTCTCACTAAGGTCCGGTCACAATGGCTCTCTTCCGAGGACACTCACACCTGCTAACCTCTCTGCTTAGAACAGTTTAGCTCCTTCACCTCTTCACCTTTCCCCTTACTGACACTTATTCTACCTCCACATTTCAAATCTGAATTAGTTTTCTATTCTTGTGAAATAAATCATCACAAATTTAGCAACTTAGAACATCACACATTTATTATTTCAAAATTTTGTAAGTCAGAAGTCCAGGTGGATTCTAGGGATCTATATGCTCTGGATTTCACAATGCCAAAAATGAGGTGTCACCAGTGACTTTTTTCTGGGAAGCATCTTTTTTCCAGGTTCATGCAGATTGTTGGCAGAATTAATTTCCATGTGTTTATGGGACTGAGGTCTCTGTTTCCTTGCTGGCTACTGGTCAGGAGTCATTCGCAGGTTCTAGAGGACACCCACATTTCTTGCCGCACTGTCCTCTCTATCGTCAAGTCAACAACAGTGTGCCAAGTCCCTCCTATGATTTGAATCTCTCCAACTTCTCTTTCTACCACATCTCTTCTGCCTTCAGCCAGAGAAAGTTCCTGCTTTCAAGGGCTCATATGATTAGATTGGGCCTTCCTAGATAATCCAGGAAAACCTCCTTATGTTAAGATTGGTAACCTTAACTACCTCTACAAAGTCCCTGTTGCCATTGAATGTAATGCATTCAAAGGCTCTGGATATTAGGGTGTGGGCATCTTTGATCGGGCTGTCTGCCCACCATCAACTCCAAAGCTTTCTCTGTCTCCCCAACTACCTGAAGTTTCCCCTCAACTCCTATAATTGTCATCATAACATGTATAGAACCAGGCTGGTGGTTTTCCCAAATCTTTTCTTTCTCTTGGATACATGTCTTCCTGGTCAGACACCATTTTTTTTCCTGATTGGCTTCATACAGATATGGTCATATAACTAAGTGCTTTCCAATTGGGTGTGAGTGGACGTGATGTTTGCACTTTTTCTCTCACTTGCTTAGAAATAAATAAATGGATTCCTCTCGTCTTTCCTTCCAAGGATCCACTATGCAACCATGTCGAAAAGGGCAATGCTTTGGGAGATGATGGACTAACAAGATTGGAGAAATGTGGGCTCTAAACAACCTCTCTTATAAGCAGTTATCCTACAAACCTGAACCTCTCACCTCAAGACTGTTATATGAGAATACATTAAGCATATCTCATTGAAGCTACAATATTATGGGGTCTTTTGTTACAGCAGCACAGTCTTCACCCTAACTGAAAGAATACTTACTACCATTTGGAATTACATATTTATGTATTTGATTACTTGAAATTGTTCTATCTCCCCAACTAGAATGGAAACTACATTATAGCAGGAAATATGTGACTTATTTACTGCTTTGTCTTTCGTGTCTAGCACAGTAGCCTACCACATAATAGCTGCTCAGTACATGTTTGTTGAATGAATGAAAGTGATGTATGCAATGAAACAGTGATTAGCTTTTAAACACAACAATCTTGTAGTTGCCACCAATTAAATGGAAGTATCTTTTGGTTTTGGGCTCTCCTCAACCATAAGTAAGTATTGCAATCTGTATTCAGCTACAATTTCCTCATTGCCTATTCTCAACCTAACTGCCTTCACAGCTACTCCCTATTTAGGCCAGCTCATCCTCTAAATTGCTGGTTTAGAACAATGCATATCCTGGATGATAACAACTTTCAACCTAGTTATATGGTAGCTTCTTCATAAACAATAATTTTGAAAGATAGTATTTTTACCACTTTTCTTGTTCATATGATATACCTAACCAACTTTTCCCTTCTTTCTATCTCACTGTATTTCTATACAAATGGTTAAGGCAACAAATGCTTGTATTTCCATAACAATTCAATTATTTTTTTTAGTTTCCTCTTTTCTAAATATAAGAATATCAGTATGTACTTTAAGCATCTTCCTGTTGGACTCATTCTTCTCTTTGTCTGCACCAGATTTATTCTTCATGTAAAGAATTCTGATATTATTAGCCCCAAGACATGATCTTGTTTTCATTTCACACCTGGTCCAATTGCTGTGTTTTTTTTCATTCTAAAGGGGGTATAATTCAACAGTGCTTGTTTTGGTGGTGGAATTGTGGAAAGATGACAGTGTAGGAAGATATAGGAATCAGTACCTCCACCAAAACAATGATTATCAGTCAAGAATTATCTAAATCAAAGATTTCAAACCTCTGGGGTTCAATAGAAGACGGTGCAGCATCCATGGAAGAGTAAGGAGGAAAAGGCTGGAAAATTGCAACAGATATCAGTCAATTGCTCTCTCTACATAGTGGTTATCATCACCTAGCCCCTACTCTTGTTGCAGGCAGTAATAGGACCTGGCCCCTGGCACATCTTGCTAGTGCCAGAAAGGGATATAAAACTCCACTTCTATAAGATCTGGGCAGGATGGGGTGTGGACACCGATCACAGCTTTTGATTAACCACGTCAGAGCAATAGGGACCCAGGTTTGAGGGTAACTACCATTTCAACCGCCCCCTACCAGAAAAAATCAGCAGGAGAGACTTAAAGACAATATTCCTCCTTAGAGATGCAGAGGGCAGTTGAATGGTGGTGTGTTGCGTAGATGCCAAATAAAGAAAGCACAGCTTTGTGGAGCTATGGAAAAAGCTGGCACCTTTCCTGGCCCCTCATTCACCCCTACCCCAGAATAGTTTGGAGTTGGCTGGCATTTCCTTTGGGGGAACCCTGGGCTTGTTTCATCTGGGAAGAACTAACTTGGGGAAATTCTCTCCAGCATGCCCCGTTTCCCAGAATTTGCCCTTCAAATAAAAGCAGCCTGAGACAAGAAAAGTAGTGTAAGAAACAATTGGGGTAGGTGGTCTGGGGCAAAGGTTTACCTACTTTAAGTCCTGCAGTGGAACACTTGGAATAAGCAAAATTTCTGTTTCCTGGGAAGCAGAGGGGGCATCCAAACCCTTGTAAAAAGAGGACTTCCTAAGGCCAATAGTGAACATAAGCCCAGGCCAAGATACAAGCCTAAAAAACACAGGGAGGACCCTACACTTTTCATTTGCCTTGGGCTGATCTTCATGATCGAAGGCTGAACTCTAAAGGCAAACACCAAACAAAGCAAAGCCAATTTGCAAAGACAGTGGAAGGCATTTCTTGCTTAAGTTTGGTTTTGTTAACTCCTGACACTCAAGAAAATCTCAGTATATCTGGATACAGACTCAAGAAATAGACATCTCAAGGGATAAATCCCAGATATAACATTTTTAAAAACGTTTTTATTGTTAAATATAACATAAGTACAAAGAAAAGAGAGAAAAAGCAATGATTTTCAAAGCCAGGTATAACATACAGATATGCAATAAAAGATTACAAGACAAATGAAGAAACAGGACATGATGGCCCACCCAAAGGGAGGATAAACACTCAGAAAACATTAACAAAGAAGACTAGACTGTAGACATACTAGGCAAAGACTTGAAAAAAAAGATCTTCAGTATGCTCAAGAAGATGAAAAAATATAGAGGAAGAACTAAAGGATTTCAGGAAAACAATGAATGAACAATATGAGAAGCTCAATAAAGAGATAGAAAAGTTCACAAAGACTCAAACAAAATTAATTACTTGCTTGGGTTTCCTAAGCTGCTCAAGCAAATACCATGAAATGGGTTGATTTAAACATATACGTATTTATTAGCTTAAGGTTTTAAGCCTAAAAGAAAACCCAAATCAAAGCATAATCAAGGTCGTGCTTTCTCCCTGAAGATAGTGGCATTCTGGAGCTGGCTGCTAGCAATGGTTGGCTCCTATGTCACATAGCAAGGCACATGTACCTCTCCTTGTCTCTCCCTTCTCTTCTGGGTTTCATCAATGTACAGCTTCTTGCTTCCTCTGGCTTTCTCTCTGTGTGTCTCAATTTCACTCTGCTTATAAAGGATTCCAGATTGATGTATCTTAACAGAAGTAACCTCATCAGAAGTTCCCACTTACCCATTTACGATGGGTTCACACAAACAGGAAAGAACTAGATTTGGCAATGTGTTTTTCTGGGGTACATACTGCTTCAAACTACATTGCTGGATTTTAAGAGTACAATAACTGTAGTCTTATTCCTAGGTGGATTTACACAGCACATTAGAGCTGTCAGAAGAATTAGTGAACTTGGAGATGAGAAAACTGAAATTAGTCAAGCAGAAGAACAGAAAAACAAAAGAATTATAAAATACAAAAATAGCCTAAGAGATCTGTAAAGCACTATTAAGGATACCAATAAACATGCTATCGGACTCCCAGAAGGAGAAGAAAGAGAAAAAGGTACAGAATGAATATCCAAGATATAGTGATGCAAAGTATCCGAAACTTAGCAAAATATATGTAGCTATGCATATCCAAGAAACCCAGAGAATGGAAAACAGGATAGATTTCAAGTGCAATTTATCCCAAAACATATTGGAGATCAAACTGTTGAATGCAAAGGACAAGGAAAGAATTCTAAAGTTGTGAAAGAAAAGCAACATGTATGTACAAGGGCGGTCCAATTAGATTAGGTTCCACTTTCTCATCAAGAAACATGGATTGAATATATCTGAGTTCCCAAAACAATTCTCAATAAATTATAAAATAGTGAAATCATACAATATATCTTCACCCACAATGGTATGAAGCTAGAAATCATTAACAGAATGAAAATGAGAAATTCAAAAATGTGAAAATTAAACAAAATACTTGTAACAACAAATGGGTTAAGGAGGATATCACAAGGGAAATTAGGAAACATCTTAAGGCAAATGAAAATGCCAATACAACATACCAAAACTTATGCGGTGCAGAAGAGTCACTACTGAGGCAAATTTATAGCTCTAAATACTTACATTAAAGAAGAAGAAAGGATAGGATTCAGAGATAACTACATCAATATGGTAACGGGAATATATGAAAAAATGATAGCCACCATTGTACTCAATGGAGAGAAACTAAAAGCTTTCCCCATAAGATCAGGAACAAGACAAGGATGCCCACTGTCACTACTATTCAACATTGTGGTAGAAGTTATAGCTAGAGCAATCAGGCAGGACATAGAAATAAAAGGCATCCAAATTGGTAAGGAAGAAGTAAAACTTTCATTATTTGCAGATGAAATGATACTATAGTTGGAAGATCCTGAGAAAGTTATATCAAAGTTACTTGAGCTAATAAGCAAATTCAGCAAGGTGGCAGGATATAAAATTAGTGTGCAAAAAAATCAGTATTGTTTCTATACATAAGCAATGACCTAACTGAGGAGTCAGTTAAGGGAAAAAATCTATTCAAAACAACAACTAAAAGAATTAAGTACTTAGGAACGAACTTAACTAGGGACGTAAAGGGCTTGTACACAGAAAACTATGTAACATTGTTAAAAGAAATCAAAGATCTAAATAAGTGGAAAGACAGTCCCTGCTCATGGATAGGAAGGCTAAATATAGTTAAGATGTCAACTCTACCCAAATTGACCTACATATTCAACACAGTACCAATCAAAATTCCAACAACCTACTTCAAAGACTTGGAGAAGCTGGTTACCAAATTCATCTGGAAGAGAAAGAGACCCCAAATAAAAAAGAAGAATGAAGTGAGAGGATTAACACTCCCTGACTTTAAAACCTATTATAAAGCCACAGTGGTCAAAACAGCATGGTACTTGCACAAAGAAAGAAGAATTGACCAATGGAATTGAATTAAGAGTGCAGAAATAGACCACCAAATCTATGGTCAACTGATTTTTTACAAGGCCCCCAAATCCTCTGAACTGGGACAAAATAGTCTTTTCAATGAATGGGAATGGGAGAATTGGATATCAATAGCCAGAAGAATGAAACAGGACCCCTATCTTACACCCTATACAAAAATTAACTCAAAATGGATCAAACACCTAAATATAAAACTAACACCATTAAGTTTCTAGAAGAAAATGGGAAACATCTTCAAGAACTAGTAATAAGAGGTAGCCTCCTAAACTTTACACCCAAAGTACAAGCAGCAAAAGAAAAAATAGATAAATGGGAACTCCTCAAAATCAAACTCTTCTGCACCTCAAAAAACTTGTCAAAAAGATGAAGAGGGCGGGCCATGATGGCTCAGCAGGCAGAGTTCTTGCCTGCCGTGCCGGAGACCCAGGTTTGATTCCCGGTGCCTGCCCATGCCAAAAAAACAAAAACAAAAACAAACAAACAAAAAGGTGAAGAGACAGCCAACTCAATGGTAGAAAATATTTGAAATCACATATCGGACAAAGGTGTGATATCCTGTATACACAAAGAAATCAACAACAAAAGAACAAACAACCCAATTATAAAATGGGCTAAAGATTTAAATAGGCATTTTTCTGAAGAGCAAATACAGATGGCTCAAAAGCACATAAAGAGATGTTCATTTTCATTGGCTATAAGGGAAAAGCAGATCAAGGCTTCAATGAGATACCACCTCATACCTATAAGAATGGCTGCTATTAAACAAACAGGAAACTATAAATGTTAGCGAGGATGTGGAAAAATTGGGACATGTACTGCTAGTGGGAATGGATAATAGTGCAGCCAGTATGGAAGACTGTTTGGCAGTTCCTTAGGAAACTAAATATCGAGTTGCCTTATGACCCAGCAATAACAGTACTTGGTATATACCCAGAAGAGCTGAAAGCAATGACACAAACAGACATTTGCACACCAATGTTCATAGCAGCATTATTCACAATCTCCAAAAGATGGAAACAAACCAAATGCCCAACCACAGATGAGTGGATTAACAAAATATGATATATATATTCGACGGAATATTATGCAGCCTTAAGACTAAATGACGTCCTGAAGCACATGACAAGATGGATGAGCCTTGAGGACATAATGCTGAGTGAAATCAGCCAGACACAAAAGGGTGGATACTACATGATTCTGCTTTTATGAACATCATAAAGGTAAAATCAGAGGCTTATAATACAGAATATAAGGGACTTAAAGATACATAGAAGTTAGAGATGGGTGAACCATTAGTTAATGAGGTTGAACTCCAATGTAAGGGAATAGATAGAAGCGAAGGCTGTTCTCTAATGGGTCTATAAGTAATATTACTATATTGAAGATGAACAGGATTGAAAAGGGTTGTATAGACCTAGGTGTCCCATTAATTAATACTAGAAATACAAATTAGTTCTTGCAAGAACTACTTCAAAGGTATGATTGATATACAAAGAGTGTTTAAGTCCAGGGTACAAGGGGAAAACTGCCATTGCATGTTATGAGCTATGTTTAAAAGGAAACCATCAGCTCTACCACAGCAGCAGCAGAGGTAAATGATGGGGGGAAGGGCAAGAGTTAAGAGGGGGTTTAGATTTCTTATTTGGCGTCAGTGTGTTTATTGGTTTTCTTTCTCTTGGGAACAGTGAAATAATCTAAAATTGAGAGTGTGGATGGACTTTGGTTTTTGGGCACTATACATGATGCCTGATTAATATAGGTGGCTGAAGGATGCACTGACTGAGAATTAGATTGGCAAACAATGGTTTATACTTATGAATGAATGTTGTGTTGCTACAAAAAGGAATGAAATCGTGAGGCATGCAATGATGGGAATAGACGTGTAGGACACTTGGTGAGGCAAGATAAGCCAGAAACAAAAGAACAACAATGATATGGTCTCCCTTAAAAAATGTTTATAAGAAAACAGGGGCCTAGATTCTAAGCTTTTATAGTAGACACATTAAGTCCAGAGTGGTAATTATTATTTCTGGATTCTGAGAGGCTATTTTGTATATATATAACCTGATATTTAGAAATAAGAATGAAGTTGATCAGACTGGGGTTAAAATAATTCAGAACACGGGGATAAGGAAGATATTGTCTATATTATACAATCACACATACTCTTTGAGACCAAAGGAAGAAAGGTTTATTTGGTTTGGAACCTAAATTTTCTGTAACACATAATCTAACTCAACCTATCTGCATAGCTCATTTGAACAACTAAAACACAAGGAGCCCAGAATAAGAAAGAGGTCCTTTAATCCTGTATAGCTTAATATAATGCCTGGATACATCCTAGAGTGTGTTAAGCAGATAATAAAAAAAACTATTGGCAAAATCCTTTGAGAAATGGGAGAAAATATATGGAACTATTGAACTTTACCATCAGGGAATCCCCTGATACTGTGTCAAAATTTAGGGGCACCCAAATCAATAGGCCATGCCCTTGATCCTGAGGCTTACTCTTGTGAAGCTTATGTAGGTAGCAGAGGAGATTAACCTACCTATAGGTATGCCTAAGAGTTACTTCTGGAGGATCTCTTTTGTTGCTCAGATGTAACCTCACTCTCTCTAAACCCAACTCTGCAAGTGAAATCATTGCCCTCCCCTCTACGTGGGACATGACATCCAGGGGTGAAAGTCTTGCTGGCTGTGTGGGAGATGACTCCCAGGGATGAATCCAGCCCTGGCACCAGGAAATCAATAATTCCATCCTGTCCAAAAGGGGGGAAAGAAGTGTAATTAATCAAGTATCAGTGGCAGAGAGATTTCAAATAGAGTTGAGAGGCTACTCTGGAGGTTGCTCTTATGCAAGCTTCAGTTAGACATAGCTACTTATCATAACCTGCCAAAACCCAACCAGAACCATTCCAGCCAATCCTAAAGAACACCTAGGGCAATATATGGGATTCCACATGGGTTCCATGTACTGGTGTAACTGTCCAGGAGCCTGCAACCTTCAGATGGGCCCCTGGACCAGATAGGTCCTGAAATCTAGAGGGCTCAACCTCTCCAGAACATCAGATAGTTCCATCTCCCTACACCATGTTAATGACAGGCCCTTCCAACATGAAAAATTTCAATGACCATAGCCCAAACACCCCTAAATAGAGGGATAGAAAGATCAAAAGTGATGTTGGAGTTATACAGAGAAGATAGGATCTAACAAATGAATAGGATTGCTGAATCATTAAATTGACATCGCTTTTGGTCTCCAGTACTTTAGAGCAGCTAGAAGTAAAAACCTAAAATTGTGGAATTGTAACCCACTTCAAACTCTGAAATATATTCTACAACTAATTGTGGTGCTGTGCTTTGAAATTTATTGCTTTTTTGTTTATATGTTATTTTTCACAAGAAAGAGAAAAAAAGCCAATTTTGATGATAAAATATATTTATGCCTTCTAGCCTCTTATATTCTGGAGCAGCTAGAAGAAAAAATCTGAGAGGATTTTATGGTAGCCCATGACAAACTCTGGGATCTGTCCTGTAACTACTTGTTGATGGGGTGCTTTCAAAACTATTGTTTTTTTTTATTTTTTGTCTTGTATCTATGTTATATTATAAAATAAGAAACATTATTAAAAAAGAGAAGAGAGATTTCAAATCAGAGACTTAATCTCAAAAGTGTAAGAGCTAAAAAAGGAAGAGAAAACTAAACCCAAAATGTATAGAAGGAAGGAAACAACAATGATTAAACTAGAGATAATTGAAACAGAGCATTAAAAAAAACAATAGAGAGAAGCAACACAATCCAAAGTGAGTTCTTTGAAAAGATCAATAAAATTAATTAATCTTTAGTAGACTGATGAAGAAAAAAAGAGAGAGAATACAAATAACAAATATCAGAAATGAAAAGGGAAGTGTTACTGCTAACCCCACTGAAATGAAAAGGACTCTAAAAGGATTGAATAACAATGGTATGCCAATAAATTAAATAACCTAGATGAAATGGACAAATCTTAGAAACACACAAAGTACCTACACTGACTCAAGAAACCATAGATGAGAGCAAGGAAAATCCAATAACTAATAAAGATATTGAATCAGTTCTCAAAAATCTCCCAACAACAAAATAAACCCAGGACCAAATGGCTTTAGAGGGAAATTTTACCAACAGTCCGAGAATTAACACCAATCTTGCTGAAAGTCTTCCAAAACATTGAAGGGGGGGACACTCCCTAATAAATTTATGAGGCCAACATCACACTTACCCCAAAGCTGTATAAAGATGGTGCAAGAAAATAAAACTACAGAATAATAACTTTTATGAATATAGATGCAAAATTCCCAAAGTATTAGCAAATCGAATCTAACATCATATTAAAAGAATTATGCCCCATGATCATCTGGGATTTATCCCAGTTATGTAAGGGTGGTTTAACATAGAAAATCAATTAATGTAATATACTACATTAACATAATGAGGAAAAAGATCACAGGATCATCTCAATTGATGTAGAGAAAGCATTTGACAAACTGCATCACACTTCTTGATAAAATCACTTAGAAACCTAGGAATAGAAGGAAACTTCCTTAACATGATAAAGGGCATATTAAAAAAACCTGATAGCTAATGTCATACTTAATGGTGAATGACTGAAAGCTTTCCTTCTAAGATCAGGAAAGAGACATGGATGCCCACTGTCATCATTGTTATTCAACATTGTGATGGAAATTCCAGCTAGAGCAATTAGACAAGAAAATGAAATAAAAGGCAGTAAAACCGGAAAGGAAAAACTAAGATTTTCCTTAATTGTAGATACAGAAATTCCTAAAAAAATCCACACCAAAGCTCCTAGAGCATAAATGAATGCAGCAAAGTGGTGGAGAACAAGATCAACACCCAAATGTGAGTAGTGTTTATGTATACTAGTAATGAGCAAGAAGAAATTAAAAATAATGACAGTGGACAACCATGTCTCTTTCCTGATCTTAGCATTTATGTTATAGCATTTGCTGCTATAACAAATACCTACAAAATGTGGAAACAGGTTTGGAATTGGATAATAGATAGAGACTAGGAGAATTGTGATAGCTCAAAAATGAATGAGAGCTGTAGACAAAGTTTGCATTATCTTAGAGAAATACGCAATTTGCCATGAATATAATGTTGGGAATTGTTTGTATTGTCTTAGAGAAATATGCAATTTGCCATGAATATAATGTTGGGAATTCATGAATATATGCCATGAATATAATTTACAATAACAGAAGAGTCAAATATCTAGAAATACATCTACCCAAAGATATAAAGGACTTGTACACAGAAAACTAGAAATATTGCTAAAGGAAATCAAATGAGACCTAAATTAATGGAAGGATACTCCGTGTTTATGGATTGGAAGACTAAATATCATTAAGATGCCATGCCTACCCAAAATTGTTTACAGATTCAGAGAATCCTAATAAAATTCCAACAAACTTATCTGCCCAAATGGAAAAGACAATTATCAAATTTATATGGAAGGGCAAGGGAATTCGAATAGCCAAAGCCATCTTGAACAAGAACAAAGTTGGAAAACTCATATTTCCCAATCTTAAAACGTATTACAAAGCCACAGTAATACAAATAGCATGGTACTGTCACAGGGACGGATATGTAGACAAATGGAAATGAATTGAGAGTTCAGAAGTCAACCCTAACATATATGGCCAACTGAGACAAGGAGGAGAACCATTCAATTGGAAAAGAATAGTCTTCAACAGATGGTTCTGGGAAAGCTGTATCTCCATATGCAAAAGAATGATGGTCAACCTCTACCTCACACCATGTACAAAAATCAACTTAAAATGGATCAAAGATCTAAATATAAGGGCCAGAGGTATAAAACTCTCAGAAGAAAATTTAAAGAAGCAACTTCAAGATCTTGTGTTAGACGATGGTTTTTAAGTGTTTGCAACCAAAGCACAGACAACAAAAGAAAAAAATAGATAAATGTGACCTCATCAAACTTTTGTAATTCAATGGACTTTATTATGAACATAAAGTCACATCTTACAGAATGGAAGGTAACATGTGGAAAACCATATCCAATAAAGGTTTAATATCTGGTATATATAAAGAAATCCTACAACTAAACAATAAAAAGACAACTCAATATAAAAATAGGTAAAATATTCGAATAGACATTTTTTCTAAAGAAGATATACAAATGGACAAAAAGCATAGGAAAGGATGCCCAATATCAATAGCCATCAGGTAAATGCAAATCAAAATGAGATATCATTTCACACCCACTAGAATGGATATTATTTTTAAAAACCCTGGAAATTTACAAGTGTTGGAGATATGGAGAAATAGGAACACTCATTAAATGTTGGTGAGAAGATAAAATGCTGTATCCTCTGTGAAAGATAGCTTGACAATTCCTCAGAAAGTCAAGCATAGATTTACCATATAACCTGGCAATCCCCCTTGTAAATATATATCCAAATAAATGAAAGTAGGGACTAGAGCAGATATTTGCACACAGATATTAATAGTAACATTATTCACAGTAGCCAAAAGATGGAAGCAGCCCCAGTTGCTTGAGCAACTGATGAATGGACAAACAAAATACAGTATATACACATGATGGAATATTATTCAGCAGTAAAAAGGAATAATGGTTGATACATGTGACAATATGGGTGAACCTTGAAGACATCAAGTTAAGTGAAATATGCCAGACACCAAAGGACAAATATTGTATGATTTCACTGATATGAAATAATTACAAAAAGCAAACTCATGGAGTTAGAATCTAGAATATAAGTTATGAGAGGATGGGTTGGGGATATGGAATAATGAATTAATGCTTAAAATGTACAGAATTTATATGTGGGATGATGGGAATATTTTGGTAATGGATTGTGCTGATGGTAGCACAACATTGTGAATGTAATTAACAGCATTGAATTGTATATTTGCATGTAGCAAATGGGGGAAATTTTAGGTTGTATGTATGTTACTAGAATAACATTAAAAAAATTGATGGAGGGCGGGCCGCGGTGGCTCAGCGGGCAAAGTGCTTGCCTGCTATGCCGGAGGACCTCGGTTCGATTCCCGGCCCCAGCCCATGTAACAAAAACGGAGAAACAGAATATAATAAAAAAACAAGAAAATGTTTAAAAATGTTTCCCTTTCTTCCTTCCTTCCTTCCTTCTCTCTGTCTTTCCTTTAAAAAAAAAAAAAAAAAAAAAAAAAAAAAAATTGATGGAACCGTTCACAGTGAATCCTAAGTTAAACCTTGTATTATAGTTAATAATATAATTATAAAAATGTGCTTTCATCAATTGTAACTAATGTACCACAGTAAGGCAAGGTGTTAATAATAGGGTGGTATTCTAGTTTGTAAGCTGCCAGAATTCAATGTACCTGAAACAGGATGGCTTTTAAAAAGAGGGATTTATTAAGTTGCAAGTTTACAGTTGTATGGCCATGAAAATGTCCAAATTAAGCACCAACAAGATGTTGCTTTCACTCAAGTAAGCTGGATGAAGTTTGGGGTTTCAATCTCTCAGCTGGGAGGCCCATGGTCTGCTAACTTTCTCTCCTGTCTTCTTGTTTCATGAAGCTCCCCCGGGAGTGTTTTCCCCCCTCACCTCCAAAGGTCTCTGGCTGCGTGGTCTCTGTGGGTTCTGGTGGTTTTTGTGGCTCTGAAGCTTTTTCCAGAATGGTTCCCTCTTAAAGGTTCTAGAAAGTAATCCCACTTTGAATGGGTGGAGACACATCTTCATGGAAACCATCTAATCAAAGGTTACCGCTCACAATTGGGTGGGACATCTCTCCATGGAAACAATAAAAAAAAAACTCCCACTCAGCAATATTGAATGGGGATTAAAGGACATGGCTTTTCTGGGGTACCCAACAGATTCAAACTGGCACAGGTGGTATGTGGGAACTCTGTATTTCATATGTGATTTCTCTGTAAACCTACAACTTCCCTAATAAAAAAAACAATAATAATTGCAGTGAGATAGAATCATGTCCCCCATACAAGGCATGTTCAGGTCCCAATCCCTGGTCTTGTTGGCCTGAACCAATTTTTTAAAAGGACTTTTGAAGCTGTTATTAGTTAAGGTGTGTGCAAACTGATTGAGGGTGAGCCTTAATCCAATATGCTTAAATTCTTATAAGCAAGAAAAATAGACACAGAAAGATATGTCATGTTGAGCAGACAGAAGCTGGAAGTCAGTGGGACCCTGAAGAGAAAGAAGATGCCTCCATGTGCTTTGAATGAGACAGAAAATATAAGGACCAAGGAGCACCAGCAACCAGATATGGAATACCACAGTTTTTCAGAGAGAAGAGATTTTGGACTTCTACTCTCAAAACTATGAGCCAATATATTCATGTTGCTGAAGCCATCTCATGTGAGATATTTATTTTAGCAGATGGGAAGCTAAAACAATTTTTGCTAGCAGATAGTGGGTTGCTGCTATAACAAAGACCTACAAAATGTGGAAACAGGTTTGGAATTGGATAATAGATAGAGACTAGAAGAATTGTGATAGCTCAAAAATGAATGAGAGTTGTAGATAAAGTTTGCATTATCTTCGAGAAATACGCAATTTGCCATGAATATAATGTTGGTAGAAATATGGACATTCAAGATGTTTCTGACAAGGCCTTAGAAGGAAATGATTAATGCATCATTGGAGATTGAAAGACTGGTGATACTTATTATAAAGCGTCAGAGAACTCAGTAAAATTGTGTTGATGTCAGATTGAAAGTGTAACTTGTTAAGTGATGAACTTGTATGTTTATTTGAAGGGATTTCCTAGCTAAGTGTGGAAGTTGTGGCCTGGCTTCTCCTTACAGTTTATAATAAAATATGAGGGGGAAGGGATAAGCTGAGAACTGAACTCTTAAACACGAGGAAACCAGAAATTGATGGTTGGAATATTCTGAGCCTATCCATGTAGTGTGCTCCGAGTCTAGGGCCAGTAGAAAGCTCTGTTAGGTGTCTTCCTGAGAATTCAGTGAGTTCCCAGTGGACAGTGCTTCATGTGAGGGTTTAATTGAAGAAGATGTGGTGAAGAGCCTGTGTCTGAACATGGATCTTCACTTCAGTGGAAATCAGTATTGATAATGCAGTTAATCAAGAAGGATCTGTAAAAAGCTCTATTGTCTGATAGTTTGGACCTGATTGAACTAGACAGAAAGCCGACAAGGTTAATGCAAAATTCGTAGAAGTACAACCACTGTCAACCTGGACTGAAAGGGACAGAGAAAGAATGGATTTAAAGAAAAATGACTTCAAGGGCAGAGTCATGGAAGCCAAGGAGGTATGGACCAAATAGAGCTCCTTAGGCAAAGTGAGCAGGCCCTCCTACGTGTGTGGAAAGAGCAGGTCCACCACAGGCTTTGCAGAGGGCAAGCCATCTGTTCTGCTTTGCTTAGGGATAGTGTTCCAATACTCATGAAGGGTGGGGCCTGTTCCCAGGCATTTGCTGAGAGCCTGTCCACCATTCTGATTCTCTGAGAGGGTAGAACCTTAAACTAAGTGTTCAAGGAGAGCATAGCTTCTGTGCAAACATTTGGAAGGGGTGGGGCTGCTGCTACTTCAGGCCCAGAGAACAAAACATCAATTCATAGATGGCTCTCAGACCTTGAAATATAACACCGTTTGCCCTGCTGATCAAACTTGTTGACTTATTGGGACCCGTGACCCATGTTTTCCTTCCAATTTCTCCTTTCTGGAATGGGAATGTTTATCCTATGCCTTTCCCTCCATTTTATATTGGAAGCAGATGAACTGATTTCAAGGATTCACAGGTCCATCAGAGAGAAGACGGGCCATGCCCATGTTGATTTCAATGAGACTTTGCATTTAGCTTAATGTACTTTGTACTTAAGCCTTAATGACTTAAGGCTTTGGGGATGTTATAATGGAAAGAATGCATTTCGCATGTGGGAAGAACATGTCTTTTCGGAGACAAGGGGTGAACTCTTGGGTATTGAACCATGTCCTCCACAAAACGCATGTTCATGCCCCTACCCCGTTTCTTGTGGGTGTGAACCCATTTGTAAATAGGAGCTTTGAAGATTTTATTAGTTAAGGTATGCTTAAACTGAATGAAGGTGAGTATTAATCCAATACAGATAAAGTCCTTATAAACAAAGGCAACTGGAAGAGAAGCCACAGAAAGCAACCAGAGTCTGGACATCTGCAGACCCCGAAGAGAAGGGATAAAAATGCTGCAATGTGCATTGTTATGTGACAAAAAGCCAAGGATCACCAGCAGTCAGCTTAGAACACCACAATCTTCAGGGACAAAACCTTGCCTTGCTGATGCCTCCTCAATTTAAGATTTCTCCTAGCCTCAGAATGGTGAGCCAAAACATTTCTATTGTGTAAGCCAACTTATTGCATGGTATTTGTTTTAGCAACTGGAAAACTAAAACAGTTTGCAAGGTATTTTTCCCAATACAGTGCCCTGAAAACTAGCACAGCCATCACAAAACCCTGAAGAGCTGTTCATTAAAAAAATATAACATAAAGTAAAGGAAAAGAAAGGGAAGGAAGAAAAAGAAAGCAAAATGAAAAAACAAAAACTTGAAGAACACATAACTCATATTTTTGTAAATATTAGTACCTTTTGCTTCAGTTACCAGAGCACATGGGAGTACTATTACATCAGATTCATGTTAATTATGTATTTCAAACATCTTAGGACAACAAACTCAGTACACCTGTTGTAGGGCAAGTTCAATTTATTCATTCCTTTGTTCCTTCATTCATTTGTTGTCTAACTATTTACTAAATAATTTCTCTGTGCATAATACTATGCAGGATGCACTGGGAAATACAAGGAAATTTCATGCAAGGCAATTCCTATTAATGTTCTAAAAATCACAAATGCATTTGTAGAAACAAGAGACTTGAATTTAGCAAAAGATTGTCAAACTTAGGGTGAGTCATTCTTTAGAGGATTTAGTTCTTTGAAGTCTGGATTATGTGATATTTTTATGCAACATTAGTTACTGAGGCACCAAAAAAAGCCACACAAATGTCAGATAAAGGCAACGTGTGCTTGTAGAATTCATTGAATCCAAAAAACACTACCATTTGTATTTGAAGTATAGACTTTGCCTACCCATCAAATATTGGATGTAATTTCATTTAATGTTGCTCAGATTTTCAAGCAGTGCACTACCTTCATTTACTCACCCATTTAAAATTTTATTGATTGTCTGTCTTGTGCTAGACCCTGCCCTTGGTGTTGGGAATACAACAATGAACAAAAGTGGCAAAATTCCTGTTTTCCTGGTGCTTACTTTCTAGGCGGGGGAAATAAATCAAACAATAAATCAAAGAAATAAATCTACAAAGAAAATCTCAGATAAGGATGTGTCATGAAGTTATGAGCAAAATTGGCATGCTCCTTCTCAGGGTAGGGGAAGAAAGTTGCATATTAGGTATTAGCTATTTTTATCCCTCCACCTTAGAAAAAAGGTTTAGGGAACTAACAATGGTTTACTTTTTTCTCACTATGCTCTACGTCATTATTGTTAACAGGTTCTATCTGCAATATCTAATCCCTCTTTTGAAGGATGTTTAAAGATTCATAGAAACAAGCCATTTTTCTTGAGACTCTACCAAGTAGATTGTGCTGAGATTGCACCATTAGTGTTTAAAACTTGCCAGCTCTGCAAGATCCCACTTATTTGTCTAGCAGCCGGTTTCAAACTATTATGTACCCCAGAAAAGCCATCTTTTAATCCTGATCGAATCTTGTGGGGCAAAATCTATTGTTTAAGGTGGGAAACTTTGACTGGATAGTTTTCATGGAGATGTGACACAACCAGTTGTAGGTGTGGCTCTTTTGGTTAGATGGAGATGTGACTCCACACATTCACGGTGGGTCTTTGTTAGTTTACTAGAGTCCTTTAAAAGGGGAAACATTGACTTCCGGAGAAGATGGCGGCTTAGTAAGACGCGCGGGTCTTAGTTCCTCCTCCAGAAAAGCAACTAAAGAAACAGAAACAATACGAAACAGCTCCCGGAGTCACGACAGAGACCAAAAAGACAGCGTACCCCATTCTGGAACAGCTGAACGGGCAGGGAGAATTTGCTGCGGTGAGCTACCCGAGGGGCGCACGTTTTCCCGGCCGGGGCGGCTGGCGACTGGGGTCCCCTCCACGCACGTGGCTCACCGGCCTGACTGGGAACGTTGGATAGCGGGGCCCTCCTGTCACACTTGGCGTTTCGGGCCAGCTGGGCAATTAGGACCGGCACTCTCCCAAGCCGCGGCGGCCAGCGACCCCCACCTCCATGCGCGGTTTCCCGGGCCAACTGCGGTGCAGACAGACGAGCGCCACGAGCGCCACCTACTGGGCAGGAAAAGAAAAACAGAGCCCAGAGATTTCACAGAAAAAGCTTTCAACCAGCTGCGTAACACACCCAGGGAAATCTGATCAAATGCCCAGACACCAGCAGAAAATAATGGATGACGCTCGGAAAACTGAAGATATGGCCCAGTCAAAGGAACAAACCAATAGTTCAAATGAGATACAGGAGCTGAAACAACTAATGCTGAATATACGAACAGAAATGGAAAAATTCTTCAAAAACCAAATCAATAAATTGAGGGAGGACATGAAGAAGACATGGGCTGAACAAAAAGAAGAAATAGAAAATCTGAAAAAACAAATCACAGAACTTATGGGAGTGAAGGACAAAGAAGAAAAAATGAAAAAAACAATGGATACCTACAATGGTAGATCTAAAGAGGCAGAAGCTACAATTAGTGAACTGGAGGATGGAACATCTGAATTCCAAAAAGAAACAGAAACTATAGGGAAAAGAATGGAAAAACTTGAGCAGGGGATCAGGGAACTGAATGACAATATGAAGCGCACAAATATACGTGTTGTGGGTGTCCCAGAAGGAGAAGAGAAGGGAAAAGGAGGAGAAAAACTAATGGAAGAAATTATCACTGAAAATTTCCCAACTCTTATGAAAGACCTAAATTTACAGATCCAAGAAGTGCAGCGCACCCCAAAGAGAATAGACCCAAATAGGCGTTCTCCAAGACACTTACTAATTAGAATGTCAGAGGTCAAAGAGAAAGAGAGGATCTTGAAAGCAGCAAGAGAAAAACAATCTGTCACATACAAGGGAAACCCAATAAGACTATGTGTAGATTTCTCAGCAGAAACCATGGAAGCTAGAAGACAGTGGGATGATATATTTAAATTACTAAAAGAGAAAAACTGCCAACCAAGACTCCTATATCCAGCAAAATTGTCCTTCAAAAATGAAGGAGAAATTAAAACATTTATAGACAAAAAGTCACTGAGAGAATTTGTGACCAAGAGACCAGCTCTGCAAGAAATACTAAAGGGAGCACTAGAGTCAGATACGAAAAGACAGAAGAGAGAGATATGGAGTAAAGTGTAGAAAGAAGGAAAATCAGATATGATATATATATAATACAAAAGCCAAAATGGTAGAGGAAAATATTATCCAAACAGTAATAATACTAAAAGTTAATGAACTGAATTTCCCAATCAAAAGACATAGAATGGCAGAATGGATTACGACCCAGCAATACCACTGCTAAGTATCTACTCAAGGGACTTAAGGGCAAAGACACAGACGGACATTTGCACACCAGTGTTTATAGCAGCATTATCTACAATTGCAAAGAGATGGAAACAGCCAAAATGTTCATCAACAGACGAGTGGCTAAACAAACTGTGGTACATACATACGATGGAATATTATGCAGCTTTAAGACAGACTAAACTTATGAAGCATGTAATAACATGGATGGACCTAGAGAACATTATGCTGAGTGAGTCTAGCTCAAAACTAAAGGACAAATACTGTAAGGTCCCACTGATGTGAACCGACATTTGAGAATCAGCTTGGAATATATCATTGGTAACAGAGACCAGCAGGAGTTAGAAACAGGGTAAGATAATGGGTAATTGGAGCTGAAGGGATACAGACCGTGCAACAGGACTAGATACAAAAACTCAAAAATGGACAGCACAATAATACCTAAGTGTAATGTAATTATGTTGGAACACTGAATGAAGCTGCACCTGAAATATGGTTTTTTGTTTGTTTGTTTGTGTGTTTGTATCTTTTGTTTTTGGATTTTTTCTTTTTCCTTTATATATATATATATATATATATTATTAGTATTATTATTTTAATTCTCTTCTCTATATTAACATTCTATATTTTTTTCTGCTGTTTTGCTAGTTCTTTTCCTAAATCGATGCAAATGTACTAAGAAATGATGATCATACATCTATGTGATGATACTAAGAATTACTGAGTGCATTTGTAGAATGGAATGATTTCTAAATGTTGTGTTAATTTCTTTTCTTTTTTTTGATTAATAAAAAAATTTAAAAAAAAAAAAAAAAAGGGGAAACATTTTGTAGAAACCTCAGATGCAGATGCTTGGAGAACACTGCTTCGGAGCTGACAGAGACACAGATATCTGGAGACGCTTGGAGTGCCAAAGGAGAGAGCAGATGCCTAGATATGGGCAGAGCCCAGCAGACTTCACCATGTGTCTTCCCATGAGATGTTAAGCAAGCCAGAACCTGGGGAGAGCCAAGGGAAGCCAAGAGATGAATCTCATCCCCCGAGAGGCCAAATAAAGATCCTTTACAGGAGACAGAGGCTGAAAACAATGGGCCCAGGAACAAGGGAACAGCAAATGCCAGCCATATGCTTTCCCAGCTGACAGAGGTGCTCTGTATGGAATCACCCTTTCTTGAGTGAAGGTAACCTCTTACTGGGTTCTTAATTTGAACATTTTCATGGCCTTAGAACTGTAAACTCACAAGTTAATAAATTCCCTTTTTAAAAGCTGTTCCATTTCTGGTATATTGCATTCTGGCAGCTTTAGAAAACTAATAGTCTATATGACCTATATAGTTTTTGACAGATTTACCAAAGTCTTCTGATAATTCTCAGGAATGCTGACAGTTGTTGACAAATCTGTCTTGGTTGTCAGTGACTGCATTAGTTAGAGCTTAGAATCCACGGATTCAGGCTCCAAATATTTCCACCAAAGCTATCCTTTGAGATTGGAACTGTGCTTTAATCACTATCATCACTGCCTATATTAAGATATTGGTGGGGCTGGAAATCTACTGCTCTTCATGTTGGTGATGCTGAAATACCATGTGCTATCCTGATGCTGGAGATTTATATCACTATTCTCACAAAGCGAGAACACTCTCTCCATTATTTATCTTGGTTAGAGAGGTTACCCACAGCACAATTCCACTGTCCCAAGGCACACACCTTCTGTCAGGGTGGTATCCTGAATCATCCCTCTTCTCTAAGACACACCCTTTTATTTTATTTTTGGATCTACTCAACATTATAGATTCCTTATTTTTTATAACTAAAAAATATAAAAAATATATATGTCTGGTACTCTCTATTTTTCCCTGGAATCTTCCTCACTTAGGGACATCCCAGCCCATGAATCCACTCAAACGGTGGACACAGATTAAATTATTTTCTTTCAGTGTACTCTTCAGCCCCTGTAATTCTCCTTCTTGAGAATTATTTCTCCCCTACAATCTGTAGTCTTAGTATACCTCTGCCCAATGGGTAGACACCTAACTCAAACTAAGCCAATTGGTCTCTCCTCAAAATAATAATCTTCAGAAAGAAGACCCAAAGGTGCAGAAAATGGCTGAAGTTCAGATATATTAATATGAGCAACCTGATAAGACTGTTGAACAGTTCTTGATCCCTGCCCTAAAAGCTCCTTCTTTGTTCTTTTTTGGGTAAGCTTGATTCTCCATTGATACCATGAACCAATTTATATCCCTCCACTAGTTTCATTTTCTACTTTAATTAGGCAAAGTGGGTTTCTGTTGTTTGCAGCCAAAGAACCCTAATCAATATAGTCAGAATATAATTTGGTTAATGAAAGGAAACATGTGGCAGAACAGGTGACTCTTAATTCCTCCCACCAGAAGCATCCACTCCTCAAGGCTTTCCCAGTCAAACACCTTGTTATTAAATGTCAGAACCTGAACATGCTTGAAAAGCACTGCAGTCCAAACCCTTCATTTCATAGATAAACTAAGGCGTAGAGAGAGGAAGAGACTTACCAAGCTTGTTCTTTCATTCTACAAATATTAACTATTAGGTACAAGGTACTGTTGTAAGTGCTGAGGGGGTAGGTGTTAAAGAAATTTGGATGCAAATATTATCTTTTGGGGGCTCAAGCTGTCTATGGAATATAAGCCATTAATGAAAATAATTAAAAATTTGCGATTGAAAATGTTAAGTACCACATAAAAGGTACTGATGAAGTACCTTAGAAGATTTGTCATGGGAGGGAATGTGTTATTTAGATGTATCAGTTGAGCTGCCTATGGAAAAATAAGTTGGAAATGGAGAGAAAGATAATCCAAGCAAAAGGCAAAGGCATATACTGGGAATAGTGTAAGGTGTTTGAGAGGGAAAGATGAATAATCACGTTGGGCTGTAATCAAAGGTGCATGCAGCTGAAAAGTAGGAAATGGGGTTGAAAAAGTAGACTGAGGTCAAATAAAGGAGGGTCTTGAATGCCAGCCTAACAAGTATGGTGAGTGAATAAAATCAATAGAGTCATGAAGGATTTTTGAAATGCAGGAATGAACTAGCAGAATGAAATTGTGAAAAAAGAAAAGGCTATAAATAGCAGAGATTTTTACAAATGTAGATTTGAGAGGGTTTAAATGTGAAGGGTCAGGGAAGTGGAGGAATGAAAGATGATGCCTGATAAGTGACAGCGTGGTGCCATTAAAGGAGAGAGACAACACAGGATGTTAAACAGCAGTTTCTAGTTTCTAGGGAAAAGATGTTGAATTTAGTTTGGGGAACTCTGCATTTGAGGTGCTGGTGACACATCCAAAAATGAGGGACTAATGCATAGGAAAAAGGACAGGGATAGAGAAAAATTCCAGAATCATCACTATGCAAGTGGTATTTGAAGGTGTATGAATAGTTAGCTCATCCATGGACATAAGAGAGGCTGAGGATAGAATATCTGAGAACACATTCACCCTTATAGGAAGGAGAAGGAGGGAAAAGATCCAGAGAAAGAGAGGATACACAGCCAGAGGAAATATAGCCCAGTCTTGGTTTTCTATACTACTCTCCTCACTGCTGTCAGAGTGACTGTTCAAAAATATAAATATTATCATGCCATTCCCCTACTTAAAATCCATTAGTGCAGGTTTTCAAAAGTGTGGGCTGGGGAAACATACATCAAAAGGACCTGGAGTGATGTTGAAAAGGGAGGATTTCCAGGGTCACCACAGTGATTGTGGTTTTTATCCTTGGGGAAACCTTTTTCATGAAGTGAAAGGGAAAAGAAGCACTCATAAAGGAGACCAAAGAAGAGTAGTAAGAGAGGAGAAAGGCAAGTGAAGTGTTAAGACACTATCGTTTGTCAAAGTATGTTCTGACTTCAACTCAATCACAAGAAAGACGTAATAAAATGTGTATTTCTAGGCTCCACCCCAATCAGACTCCATATAAGTGGGATCTAGGAAATACATATTTTAAACAGTGAATCTGGTTTTGAGAGCCACGGGTCTAGGCAGCTCAGGCAGCTTCAAAATCAGCAACGTGTGGAGCCCATACTGGTAAAGAGTGAAATCATTGTGGGTCAGTCCATGATCTAAGAGCTTGGGTTCAAAAATGAACTCTGGATGGCATCAACATAACAACATATGACAACCCCTAAAAAGCCTCCCCAGAGATTTCGCGAATAAAATGACAAACTCTATGTTTTTACAACTCTGGAGGATGATAGACACTGGAGAAGGACTCCACAAATGCTGAATTGAAGAAACAGAAAAATCTTAGGTAGGAAAATTCTGTTCCAAACCGCCTGTCTGTCACCATTCCCCTCCCCTTCACTCGCACCCATGCCTCTTGGGAACCATACAGAGGAAACAAGGCTCAGGTCCCTTCCACCATGGACAGAGACCATAGAGTGACTCAGAGTAAGTTAGAACTCCATGCATATCCAAGCACAAGGACCTAAATTTGCAGAGACCCAAGGAGGAACACAAACCACTGAGAAGTGTTGCACATAAAAGGGTCCTGAGGAGAGAGAAAGTGGGGGTGGGGGAGGGAGAGAGAGAGAGAGAGAGAGAGAGAGAGCAGGATATAAAGGCTGGCAAGAACTGTTGTGCCCACACTCAATCCAGTTTCAGACTACTGGAATACCTAAAGGCAAAACAGACTTCTCAGAAGTGACCCATCTTTCTGGATTAACCTCATCTTGGCACCTCAGTGTGGTTTGCCCTAATGGGGAAGAAACCAAAGGCAGAAAAACCTCAGCAACAGGAACAAAAAAAGGTGGGTAAACTGAATCGTGTAAGATAGGATGGTTCTCAGAACTGAGAAGTGTAAGGAAAATGGAGTACTGAATAAGGAAGAGAATTTAAATAGATCATTGGAGCTCAGGAAACAAGTCTGCACAGAAACAAATAGAACATATCAAGATTCCCAAAGGAAGAGGAGAGGAAAGGAAACTCTCTCCTGGAGGTGAAACAATTGCACCACATATCCATGGCAAGAATCACGTGCAGAACAGCTGAGGAAACCAGAACAGTTAAACATGGGCTATTCCAAACATGGTAGAATAAGTTATAACAAGCATTAAAGAAAAGCCTTAATACAAAGCCAATCAACAATAAACCCCTAGACAAGAGGAAAACAAACCTTCAGAGTTAATTCATCAAGATAATCAGATGTCCAGACAGGAACAAAAAATTATAAGCCATACAAAGAAACAGGAATATATGGCATCAGTTACATCTTTAACCTTAAGAGGAGTCACAGAAGTTGGGATAACTAATCAAGGCATTCAAACAAATCTCTTGAATCAATTAAGGAAGATGAAGGAAAATATGCATAAACAGATAAAAGATAATATGAAGACAATATGTGAACATAAAGAAGAATTTGAAAGTATAAAAAGAAATATGACAGAAATTATGGGGATGAAGGGCACACCAGTAGAGATTAAAAAATAGAATAGAGTAATACAACAGCAGATTTGAGCAGGCAGAAGAAACAATCAGTGAGCTAGAAGACAGGACAACCAAAATTATACAGTCAGAAGAACGGCTAGAGAAAAAAATGGAAAAATGAACAGTGTCTCAGGGACTTGAGAGACAGCACGAAGCACACAAACATACACACCTGGATTCCCAGAATGAGAAGAGAGGAAAAGAGGAGGAAAGACTATTTGGGGAAATAATATCTGCAAACTTCATAACTCTTATGAAAAACATAAATATACATGTCCACGTAACACAATGTACTCTAAATAGAATAAACCCTAAGAGACCTGTTCCAGACACAAATTAATCAGACTGTCAAATGAAAAAATAGAGAATTCTGAAAGCAGCAAGAGAAAATCAATTCATTACATAAAAGTTTCAATTTCTCATCAGAAACCATGGAGGCAGTATAACAGTGGTATGGTATATTTAACGTAATGAAGGAGAAAAACTGCCAGCCCCAAATTCTTTCTTCAGCAAAAGTGACATTCAAAAATGAGGGACACTCTAAAATAATCACAGATAACCAGAAACTGAGAAAGTTAATGAAAAGAGACCTTCCCTACAAGAATTACTGAAGGATTTCTGCAGATTGAAGGGAAAAGACAAGAGAGAGAGGATTGGAGGAGAGTGTAATAATGAAGATCGACAGTAAGAGTAACTAAAAGGGTAAATGCAAAACCCAATAGTAGGGTGGGCCACGGTGGCTCAGCAGGCAAGGACGCTTGCCTGCCATGCCAGAGGACCCGGGTTCGTTTCCCGGTGCCTGCCCATGTAAAAAACAAAAAACAAAAAAACCCAATAGTACAGTATCCTCAATATACAATTATACCCTATAATTCATGTAAGAATCAGGCACACTTGCTCAAGAAAAAGGCATATTTATTGATGACGAATGTGCAAAATATGAAGTTGTAGAATGGAAAAAAACATAGAGAGATATGGCAGAAAAGATTATGTATGCTATTGAATTTAAGTTGATTTTTTGCAACTTAGTAAGTTATAGATGTAGGTTTTGTAATATAAACCCCAGGGTGAACAGAAAGAAAGTATTTTAAAATATAAGAAAATGAATTGAGAAAGGATTAGTCAGATACATCACAAAAGATCAACTATACAAAAAAGATGGTTGCAATAAAGGAAAAGAGGCAAAAAGAAAAAAAAGGATATGATATATGAAAACCAGTGGACAAAATGGTAGAACTAAGTATTGCCTTTACAGCAATAACACTGAATATTAATGGATTAAACTTCCCCATAAAAGGCACAGATCGCCAGGTGGATTTTTAAAAAAAAGTATGATCCAACTATATGTTGTTTACAAAAGACTCACCTTGGACCCAACAAATAGGTTGAAAATGAAAGGATGGAAAAAGGTATTCCATGCAAATAGTAACCAAAAAGAGCTCTGCTAGCTACACTAATATGGGACGAAATAGACATTAAATTAAAAGCTGTTTTAAGAAGCAAAGAAGGACACTATATATTAATAAGATGGGCAACACACCAAAAAAAATGGCAATCATAAATATTTATGAACCTAACCATGGTGCCCCCAAATACATGAAGAAATCATTGGTAAAACTGAAGGGAGACAAAGAGACCTCTACAATAGTAGTTGAACGCACTAATACACCACTCTCATCAATTGACAGAACATCTAGTCAGAAGATCAATAAGAAAACAGAGTGAATAATATGATAAATGGACTAGACCTAACAGACATATATAGGACATTGCACCCTACAGCCACAAGGTATACATTCTTCTCAAGTGCTCAGCGATCATTCTCTAGACTAGACCACGTGATGGGTCACAAAACAAATTTCAATAAATTTAGAAAGATTGAAATCATACAGTGTATCTTCTCTGACCGTAATGGAATGAAGCTGGAAATCAATAGCAGGTAGAGAACTTGAAAATCCACAAAGATATGGAAGTTAAATGCACCCTTTTAAACAATCAATGGGTCAAAGAAAAAATGCAAGGATAAAAATAGTCTCTTCAACACATGTTGCTGGGAAAACTGGATATCCATATGCAAAAGAAAGAAGACCACTATCTCACACCATATGCAGAAATTAACTCAAAATACACGAAAGACTTAGAGATAAGAGCCAGGTTTATAAAACTCTTAGAAGAAAATATAGGGAAGCATCTTCAGGATCTTGTGTTAGGCAATGATTTCTTAGACTTTATACCCAAAGCACAAGGAACAACAGAAATAGATAAATTGGAGTTCTTCAAAATTAAAACCTTTTGCGTATCAAAGGACTTTATCATGAAAGTGAAAAGACAACCTTCTCAATGGGAGGAAGTATTTGGAACCACACATATGAAAAGAGTTTAGTATCCAGAATATATAAAGACATCCTATAACTATACAATAAATAGACAAAGAATCCAATTTAAAGAAAGGGGCAAAATAATTGAATAGACATTTCTACAAAGAGGATACACAATACAAATAAAATGCATATGAAAAGATGCTTAAAATTATTAGCTATTAGGGAAATGCAAATCAAACCCACAATGAGATACCATTTCACACCCAGTAGAACAGCTACTACTTAAAAACAGAAAACTACAAGTGTTGGAGAGGATGTAGAGAAGTAGGAACACTCATTCATTGCAGGTGGGATTGTCAAATATTGCAGCCATGTTGGACAACAGTTTGGCAGTTCCTCAGGTAGATAAATACAAAATTATGATATGACCTGGCAATCCAGCTATGAGACATATACCCCAAAGAATTGAAAGCAGGTTCTTGAACAGATATTTGCATACCAACGTTCATAGAGGTATTATTCACACTTGCCAAAAGATTGAAGCAACCTAAGTGTCCATCAAGTGATGAATGGATAAACAAAATTTGGTACATACATACAATGGAATATTATTCAGCAGTAAAAAGGAATGAAGACTGTTGTAGAGACAACAACGTGGATGAAATTTTAGAACATTCTATTGAGTGAAATAAGCCACGCACAAAAGGACAAATATTCTATGATCTCACTGATGTGAACTAATTTTAATAAGAAAAAACCCATAGAGTTAAAATCTAGAATACAGGTTACCAGGAGATACATTAAGTAGAGAATAGTAAGCTGATGCTTAATTTGTACAGAATTTCTATTTAGGTTGATTATAAAGGTTTGAAAATGGATGGTGATGATGGTAGCACTTTATTGTGAGTGTAATTAACAGTGCTTAATTATGTATGTGAATGTGGCTGTAAGGGGATGTTTTGGGCCATGTATTTTACTAGAAGGAACACTAGAAGATAAAGGCACAGGGCTGTACGACACAGTGAGCCTTGTTGTGAACAATAGATTGGGGTCAATAGTACAAGTATAAGAATGTTCTCCCATGAATTATAACAAATATACAACAATAATACAAGGTGTTAATAATAAGGTGGAGTATGGAAAAATACACCTAATGTAAGCTATGGGCTATGGTTAATAGAACTAATTCTTTTATCAATTGTAACAAAATTTCCATACTAACGCAAAGTGTCAACAATAGGGGGTATATAGGAATATCATATTTTTTACATGATTTTTCTGTAAACCCACAATTTGTCTAATTTAATAATAATAATATTTTTAAAAATAGCAAGTAGAAAAAAATCCATGAAAGATTGTAAAAAAACAATAAATAAAAGAGCCCAGCTCCCTATCAAGAGGGCACTAGGAGAGGCCAAGAAACAAACCGAAGAGATATCAAAAAATCTGATTCGTGGACCAGGAACTAAGAGAAACAGCCAAGGCATCTTTCATCCTGTGGCCATTTTAAACAGGTCACTGACTGCCCTTAGGTTATTGTCCTGAGGTCTTTTGGAGACGTTTTACAGCAACTGAAATATATTCCCATTTAATCTCAAGATTCTCCGATGGTTGGACCCCTAGATTTCCATTGATAAGAATTATTTTCATTGTGTACACAGCATATGATGAGCCCTTTAAAATTTTCAAAGAGCAATATGGGGTGCTGATCATGATTCTAAGTTTAGAAAGTATAAGATAAAACTAAGTATGGACTGTCTGGAAGAAGGAATGAAGTTGTGAGGCATGCAAGAAGATGAATAGACCTTGAGGACAGTATGCTGAATGAAACAAACCAGAAATGAAAAGACAAGTATTATAATGCCTCACTAATATGGACTAACTGTAATGTGCAAACTCTGAGAACTGAGTTTGAGAGCTCAATTCTTAGATCATAAAGGTTCCTAGATTGTAAGCTCTTACAACAGGCACATCTGTTCTGGAGTTGTAACTGCCATTTCTAAATTCTGAAATGCTGAGCTCTTTGTGTCATTCTCTGGAATTCTAGGTATTTGTGTGACACCTGAGACTCAGAATTAGAGCTCTGAAGCTATGAAAGTCAGCATTACCCCACAAAGCAAATGTTTAAAACAGTTGAAAAGGGATCAAACTTCAGTTAGGGATATGAATAAAACTGATCTGGATAGAACTAAAGTAAATCAGACTAAAGGATAAAGGATGATATTGACTGTATTTTAAAACTTCAACTTCTGTGTGAGACCAAAGGAAGAGATGTTTATTTGGTGCAAAATTTATATTTTCGGTAGCACACTACCTAATCTAACTTGTATGGTCAGCTTATTCAAACAGCATAATTACATGGAGCCTCTAATAGGGAGTGAGATCTTGTAGGTTTGTACAGGTTGGTGTGATGCCCCGATACATCCCAGAGTCATCTGGGAAGAAGATTAAAAAGTATTTGCAAAGTCCCCTTGAGGGACTCAGGGAAAAGGTAAAAATACTCAACTTCCCCATCTGGGGAAGACCTGATATTCTCGCAAGCGTTGGGAACTGCCAATTTGATGGGCTATGACCTTGATCTTGGAACTTGCCCTTATCAATCTTACTTCTGCAAAGGAGAAGCTAAGCCTACTTATGATTATGCCTAAGAGCCATCCCCAGAGAACCTCTTTTGTTGCTCAAATATGGTCTCTCTCTAAGTCAACTCTGCAGGTGAGCTCATTGCCCTCGCCGCCATGTGGGACATGACTCCCAGGGGTGTAAAATTCCCTAGCAATGTGGGACATGACTCCAGGGGATAAGCTGGGACCAGACATTGTGGGAGTGAGAAAGCTTTCTTGACCAAAAGGGGAAAGAGAAATGAAGCAAAATAAAGTTTCATTGGCAGAGAAATTTCAAACGGAGCCAAGAGGTCATTCCGGAGGTTATTCTTATGCAGTTTATAGATATCTCTTTTCAGATTTTATGTTTTTGGAGTAGCTAGACAGAAACACCTGAAACTGTAATCCAATAACCTTGGTTCTTGAGGATGATCGAATAATCATAGAGCTTTTAAGGTGTGACCGTTTGATTATGAAAACCTTGTACCTGACATGCCATTTACCCATTGCATGGAGAGATAAGCAAGCAAGAAAGAAAGAAACAAACATAAATAATATGGGGGGGGCATGGGATATTTTAGGTGTTCTTTTTTACTTTCATTTTTACATTTTTTCTTATTTTAATTTTTTTTGATGTAATGAAAATATTCAACAATCGATTGTGACGATGAATGCACAACTATATGATGATACTGTGAACCACTGATTGTACAATTTAGATGATTATTTGGCATGTGAATATATAATATATCTCAATAAAATTGCATTAATAAAACAGACAAAACTAAGAATACTCTCTTAAGTTGAAGTAGCGAGTCAGCCTCTAGGATATGATCTTATAAGAGAAAGGAAGCTGGGGTGTAAGGACCGTGTCAGGGAAGGCAACTGTAGAAAGAAGTACATTAAATATGCAATGTTGCTTGAGAAAATGTTCAGTTTCAACTGGGCATCTCCTGGCTACAAAGCCCCATATGACATTTCCTCCAAAGCCTAAATAAGAACTCTGAGCATGGTGTTTCAGTGTCCCAGAGTCTGTGGAATTGTTGGCAACCCAGCAACAGGATGTGGGATAGCCAGAAGATTAGGTGGAAAGGAGACCTGGAAAACAACAGGAGGTTTAGCAATTCTCCCAGATGTTTCTGGATAGGAAATCTCATGACCAGTTCCAGCAGGTTTTTTGGTGTTTTTTGTTTGTTTGTTTGTTTTTTTGACAAGTAAAGGTTTCATCTTCCTGTATCTCCAAAGCATCATGCAGTCAGAAGGGACCAAACCCCTCCCACCAATAGAAGTAGTGACTGTGTTCCTCGGCTCAGGAAATGAGTTGAAAGCAGGAGTTTAATAAAGAAACAACCTTCACAATAAGGAGTGGGAACAGAAGTTTTCCTGGACTCCTGCTGCTTCTTCATCCTGCTAGCCTTGTCACTGCCCAGCACTGGCTAAATAAATCAGGGATGTCAGACTTTTTCTTCTGACCACTGACTGATTCATGGTAGAGAGGGGGGTATGGATTCAAGGTCATATAAGTTAAAAGCAAGCTTTTCTCCCCAAAGAGGAAAAAACGTAAATTTTTCTAATCTTATGGTTTTTAAATTAGAAGGCAACATGGAACTTACATTTGATCTTAAAAAATAAAACAACAAAACAACTTGTTCTATGTTACAGCCAACTAATGGAATGTGGGGAAAGAAGGATGGAAGGAACAGAGAAGATGATACCAGGACAATGACTGGGTAGGAAAGAAAAGGAGACAGACCTTACGGTAACAACGGCATGGGGTAAAAAAACAGGGTAGGTGACTGCTGAAGATGACAATAAAGGGGCTTCCTTCCTGTGTCTTGTTGTGGTCTTAGAAAAGTTGTTTCTATGCTCTTCTTTTTGTTTCATTGACAAGCATTTAAAAACAATCTAGCAAATGTAAACTCTCTTTTCTGCATTGTAAGATCACATTTCTGCCTTTTATTTTCAAATTTCAAAATTGAGTTTTAAAAGAAGCCTTCATTTTCTCAGAGATTTTGCACGTGTGAAAAGGAATGAGTTGGCTGGTTCTTTTGGAATCTTAAAGGTGTTTCAAATTTGTTAGCTATACCCAAAAGTCTTGTCATTGTGAAAATAAATTGTGTGATTACCTTATTAGCTTCCCCCCCTCAGTTCTCATTTATTTATTTGCTTGTTCTTTTCTTTCTGTTTTGATAGTCATGGAGAAATAGTGCAACACAAAGATGAATTAAAGCTCAGTGTAATTGCATATAAGACCAGGTAGGCATTTCTCATAATTGGATTCCATGAATGGAAAATCTGCTTTAAGACCCACTAGATCAGATGATATTTATGAAACACTCATAATTGTGTTTCTTTATAAAACCTGACTAGAAACAGGTTAGTGTCTTCTTGTTACCATGTCTGTCATTTAGGCCACTGCCCTATAGTGGCACATGTCAGTATAGCATATATCTCCTTAATTCAGCTCTCCCAAGGATTACAGTATTGACAAGCAAACTAAAAAGATACAATCTGCCCAAATATTACTCCTCTCATTATTCGCTCTTTTACATAAATGGAATTACACAGCATTTTTCAAAGTGGTCCTACCATTTTAAACTCCCACCAACAGTTTGTGTGAGTTCCAGTTCTTTCACATCCTTGTCAGAACTTGGAATTGTCAGCCTTTTAACCATCCTAAAAATGAAAGAAGTGGTATATAGTAATGTGGTTTGAACTTGTATTGACCTAATGGCTGATGAGATTGAGCATCTTTTCCTTTGCTTCTCTGCTACATATATATCTTCTTTGATGAAGTGACTGTTAAATGTTGTGACCATTTAAAAAATTGAGTTATTTGTTTTATTTTTGAAAGTGCTTTCTATATTCTGGATACAAGACTTTTATCAGATATATGGCGTGCAAATTTTTTTCCCAGTCCATGCTCTTCTTTTCATTCTCTTCACCTTGTTTTTCCAAAGCAAACCTTTTATTTTTGATGAAGCCCTATTAATCAAATTTATCTTTTATGGATTCTGCTTTTGGCATTGTATCTAAGACATTTCTGACTATTTTTTAAACTTTTTATCTGGAAATAATTTCGAATGTACAGAAATATTGCAAGAATGAGAATAGTACAAAGTATGTCTGATTACGCTTTACCTTGCTAACATTTTTCCTCATTTGCTTTATCATTTACTTCTCTCTTTCTCTCTCATTCTGAATAATTTACGGAAAAGTTACATACATCACCTGCCTTTACCACTAAATACCTCAGGGTATATTTTGTAAGAATAACTTCCACAGGTAAGTTATCAGCTTCATAAATTTACATTGTTAATATTTTTATCTAATCTAACATCCACGTTTCCATAATGCATTTTTTTCAGTTAACCTAATAATGTCCTTTATAGCATTTCCTGCCTCCAGTACCCTTCCAGTAAAGAATGTAGTGTAGGGTCAGATATTGCAATTAGTTGTCATATTTCTTTAGCCTCCTTTATCTGGAGCTTTCCACAATCTTTCTGTTTTTTAATATATTTACATTTTTGAAGTTCTTTTTCTCTTTGAGAGTTTGCTTGATGTTTCTTCATGCATTCTAGGCTGGAATATTGCATTTGTGCTGTTGTGACCTTCTCAGAGCACCACATAATAAAGGCACACAATGTTTATCTGCCTCTCTTTAGTGGTATTAATTTAACCACCTGTCCAGTGAGCTGTCTGATTTCTCCACTATTTAATTACTATTTCCCTGTGGAACTCTTAAGCACTCTTTTGGAGACACTTTAATTTCATGCAAATATCCCAATCCTCATCTATGATGGTGACAAAATGATGAACATTCAACTCCAATTATTTCCTCCATATTTACCAATCTGCCATCAGCATTCGACTGCAAGTAAGAGCTTTTCTTTCCCCTTAGTTTTTTCTTTATTATTAATATACTCTCATGATTTTCATTTTCCTCAATGTCTTATAATTATTATTTAATTATTTTGATCCCCAAATTGTCTCAGATTTGCCCAGTGGGAGCTCCTCCAAGCTAGCTCCTGTGTTCCTGTATCATACCCCCATTATTGTTTGAGCACTTTATTACTGTTTTGTTTGCAGTGCACCATGAGACGGGTTCACTCTTAGCATTGGGAATTCATTAGTTTACAAGCTTACAGTTTTGAGGCCATGAACATGATCAAATCAAAATTTCATCAAGATGATGCTTTCTTCCTGAAGGCAGGCTGCTGGTGAGCCTGGGCTCCTCTGGCACATGGCAGTATCTGCTGGTCTCTCAGTTTTTCTTCTGGGTCTCTTTGCTTTCAGCTTCTTGTTTCTGTGGCTTTCTCTCTCTGTATTCATCTCATTTACAAAGGACTCCTGTAAGAAGATTAAGACCCACCCTGGGCCATACCTTAACTGAAGTAACCTCATGAAAACCTACTTACAATGAGTTTACCCCCACAGAAATGGATCAACTTTAAGAATATGATTTTCTGGGGTAACTACAGTTCCAAACCACCACAATTACTTTCTAATATGACAAGATGTTCCAGGCTCATCTTGTCCCTGTCCTTTCCTAGCCCTGGAATCAGTCATTATTCTTTGTTGCCCCAGTCCCTGCAGGGGGAAAATAGTACTAGGGACTAAGATCTAGGTTCAACTTTTAAAATGTTTTCAGTCCTTATTATCTTGAAAATCACTTGTTTATAGATGCTAAGTTTAAAGTAACTGCTATGAGAATTATTAGCCTCATATGATTGTATAATTTTGTGGTGGGTAGTGCAGTTTTTTTATTGTGATAAAATACACACAAACATAAATTTCACTATTTTAGCTATGTTAAAGTATACAACTCAGAGGCTTTTACTATATTCTCAAAGTTTTGGAACCATACCACTATCTAATTCTAGAACATTTCATCACACCCAAACAAATTCTGAACCTACTGGAAGTCTTTTCCTTCTCCCCACCCATGGCAACCACTAATCTACTTTCTGTCTCTATGAGTTTGCCTATTCTGAACATTTCATGTAAATGAAATCATATGATATGTAGTTTTTTATGTCTGACTTCTTTCATTAAGGGTAATATTTTAAAAGTTCATCCATGTTATATCATGTATTATAGCTTCATTCCTTTTTATGGCGGAAGAATATGCCATTGTATGGCTAGACCACATTTTGTCTAGCCATTCACTGGTTGATGGACAGCTGGGTTATTTCCTTTGGCTTTTGTAAATAATGTTGCTAAGAAAATGCTTTGAAAATGTATGTACCACTCTCTGCTTTCCATTCTGTGGGGTACATAACTGAGAGTGAATTTGCTGAGTCATATGGTAATCCTGTGTCTAACTTTTTGAGGAACTGCCAGACTATTTTCCATAGTGGTTGTGTCATTTTACATTGTTTAATTGTATAATTTTACAAATTGATTGTATAATTTTTACCACAACTATTTTATACTTTTTAGCAGTCTTATAAAGTAGCGCCATTAGCCTCAATTGAACCCATTATGTTCTGCACGCAAAATTTGAGAAGGCAGAGCAGCAACAACGCTTTGTAATCAGCTGCACCATCATCTCATTTTATAGATGGTGAACATGAGGCTCGGACAAGGTAAGAGCCTTATCTAATATCATCAAATCATTCAGTGGCAGATGTCGTCTCACTTTTGTCCAGTGCTATTTTCATGATATCATGCTAACTGTTACATTTTCCTTTACCAAAAAAATCACATTAATAAAAACGTTTAATTAAAAACCAATAAAAACACTTGAATAAGGAAAATCCCTGTGAATTCTAAAATACTTCAAAGCCTGTAAGTAAAATTAGTAGCTATATATATACTATACACTTTGGTTCTAGTGTGGGTGGGGCTGTCTATTGAGGAGTCAACATTTAGCACATTTTCATCAAGAACTTTATTGATGATCTCAAAGAGGAAGGCAGTTATTCATTAGCTTTGCAACCTTTAAAAAAATCTAAGTCCAGACCCAGGATTTTCATTAGCTAACCCCCAGTGAAGCCTGTCAAGTGCTTTTGCCTTCTTTATCAAACAAAGTAACAGAAACTTGGGGAGCTTAAGCAATTTGTCCAACACCAACAAGTGGGATGACAATGCATAGCATTTGAGGTGAGACCTTGTGTTTCTAAATCCTGTCCCTGTGACTGGTTCCCTGCTGTTCACCTCTGGAACATTATGCCAAGGCTCAATGACCACCCCAGGAATGACTGAATGTATTGGCCCATGGAAAAGCAGCAGTCCTGGAGGAATGAAAAATTGCCCTGAGTTACTGCTTTTGGCTGCCTCAAATGACAGACACTGGCAGACGGCCCGAAATGGAGGAGTTACTAAGTGCTGCAACATTAGCTCATAGAACAGAAAGTCCAAAGCTGAAGAATCTCCTTTGCTGGAGGTGGTTAGCAGAGGTTACACGATGCTATCTCTGGAGTTAAGTGAAACTTATCCGGTGTCAGGGACTAGTCTATACAATGGTTCACCTAAACTGCAGGTCACAGAGCCTTTGGGGAGTAGGGGATGGAATGGAGTTTGGGAGCTGAACAAAGTTACGTGTACCACAAATGTTATCAAGAGACTGGATAAATAATACACATCTCACATATGTGCACTCACATTTTTCAAACGTATGTAGATGTTGTTATTGACATCACAATTGTTACTGAATTCATGGTAGTTTTTTTGCCATACATTTTCTCGTTCAACAGATAGCAAAAGCTCAAATGCTATTATGAAAGACTGCAAGTTTTCTTATGCTCATACTCTGAGACCAGTTTTCTCTGGACTATGCAATCGCCAGAGTTTCCTTATGCAAAAAGACAATCTTTCATTCAGAAATATATTTTTGGCTAATTCCACAGAATCTACTCCCTCCCCTAAAACAGTGCACTTCAGGACGAGAAAGACAGAACAAATTGGAGAGGTCTGAAAAGTGCAATGGCATGATTGAATAAGAAATAGGGTAGAGAAGCCTTCTTTAAGGAAAATTGAAGGGGACATGAGTTTGAATAAAGTATCAGCAGGGGAATAAACATGGAAGGGATGATAGCATCGTGATTACCTTGCAGATGTAAATGCCAAGATTACAGAAATATTATGTTGTTGCATATGAGCCATTGTAGGCAATCTGGGATTAGAACGAGGAAGAGCAGGAAGTTTCCATTCCCCACAGGTACTTATTTCACAGTGATTGCGACACAATGAAATTCAGAATAGAAAAGCAAAGATACAAATCTATTGTGTATTCAATTTTTAGGAAAGGGGGACACAAGAAAGCTGTGGACATCATGGAAAAAACTGAAAAGCAGAGTTTATAAATGCAATAATTTACAGGATGCCTGAGGACTATTTGTAAACAACCTATTAGAATCTCAGAACAATGTATGCCAGAGTTCAAAATTATCACATGCTGGGAAAAGAAAGTCCTACATGGCTTAACGGATTGTCAGAGACTGCTTATGATTTTAATCTGGGACTTAATCCATTTAGATAAATACGTATAACATTTACTGGCCTTTCCAAACTCAAGGTATAGATGATCAACTGTACAAAAATGACCGTTCTAAATAAATAAATATATAGCCATTTCCCCTCTCAAGCAAGCAAGTCAAAAGCAAAAACATAAAATAAATAAAACTAAAATTAAAATTAAAAATTAAAAACAACAAAAAACTTCCAAAACAAAAAACACGACCATCACCACCAACAAAATGAAATGAACAACAAAAATATGAACAAAGAACCCTGAACCCACACTTGTGTACTCTATCACCAAACAGCATTAGATCCACTGATTACTTGTTAGACTATAAAGTTTAAGGTTGTGCTTTGCGTTGAAAAGAGAGAGGCCTTTATGCTCAAGTATCAAAGATGTGAAAGTAAAAATTTTCTGCTAATTATTTTGTCAATCCTATAACCATTTTCAAAACAAATAGATATAGCATAGGCAGAGTTCAGGTCACTTTGGTAATCCCTTCTTTCTAAACCAATGGTTGCCCAGCCTAACTGAGTATCAAAATCCCTGTGATGGTTTGGTTCTGGTGTCAACTTGGCCAAATGATTACACCCAGTTGTCTGGTAAGGCAAGAACTGGCCAGGCCATTGCTGCAAGAATATTTCATGGTTGGTTGATTAAATCATCAGTCAACTAATTGCATCTGCAATCAAGTAAGGCTTGAAATTACCCAATCAGTTGAGGCTTTTAAGGAAGAAGAGAGACTTTTTCACTGTTTCTTCACCCAGCGAGTCTCTCCTGTGGAGTTCATCCAGACCCTTCATTGGAGCCACCAGCTTCACAGCCTGCCCTACAGATTTTGGACTCATCCATTCCCACGGTTGCATGGAACACCTTTATAAATCTCATATTTACAGATCTCTCTTATTGGCTCTGTTTCTCTAGAGAACTCTGGACTAACATAATCCTTAAGGATCTTTTTAATCATTAGGATTCCAGATTCCCACCCAAATCTACCAAATCAGATACTACAAGTTTAGAGCCACTGCCTTAGTCTTATCCACAGGCTCTGATTAGGACATGCTGTGTACGTCATCAAGTCATCCTCTTTTGTTATCCTGGAATCTGAAGCTTTTCCAAGTTTATTCTCACCCTTTAGAATTACTCAATATCTAAGAGCCTCTGGCTTCTCCTTTATAAGCCATGGAAATAGCTATTACATTTTCACTGTGAAGACTCTACTTGTCAGCATTTCATTACATTACCTTTGAAGCCCACTGCCCATTGCTCTCCACAGACATCCTTGACTTGTCATATTACAACCCTCAATACGAAGTCTTCTGTCCTCTTTTCTGGGCCAAAGCCTCTGTGATTCTCAAGGTGGCAATTAGTTGAGCTCTTAAATTATTCATTGAGTTGTATCTATAGGTCATCCCTTTGTCTCCAAGTGGCATGCTTCTTTGGGCAGAGGCTTCCAAAGATCATGCTTTTGCCTTTAGAACCTCCCCCCCCCCCCCCCCCAAAACCAGCATCATTTTTGTTGCCTCATCTGGGAAATATATCTTAGAACAGACAAGAAAGGGAACGAGGGAAAGGTTTAATGTCTTTCTCACTATGCTTTAAATAATCAAATCTCTGGCCTACATTCATCCATGCTTAGCTACAGATGTTCTCTAAATTGTTACATGTTTGTCATCTCTCCCCCTCCCCTAAATGTTCCCAAACTAACAGGACATTAAATGAGAAAATGCCTCTCCATCAAATTTGCTTATTTTACTATTTGTTTCCCTCAGCATAGCATCCTTCTCATCATCTGTAATGTGCAATCAATTGCATACCCCTGGGAAGGTTGTTCATTGGTCATTTACATGATTAAAGAATAGAGAAAATGAGACACTTCAAAGAATAGAGGTGTTTTAATAAACTCCAATTTGAATATCTTTTCACCATCTACTCCCTACTGACATAATATAACAAATATCTCTACCTTTACCCTCTCTCGCAAAGGAGGTTTCAGGTTTCCCCCTATGTGGTGCAGTATTTTATTTATTAAGGATGCCAGGAATATGCCAGGCCATTAAACCCTATGGGAATCCTTATTCTGCTGGAACAGGAAGATCACCATGGATACATTTCTGCTCCACTGGATGATCAGCAACAGCTGTTGAGCTAAGCTTGGGAGCTTTACTTATCACACAAATTGCGTTAGGCGAAACCATAAACCCCATATCTCACTTAGTGTCAAAAATTATACATATTCCAGCAGTTTTGCCCAAAAGAAGAGTAGTCAATCATTCCTAGAATCTCCCATACTTATTTTGAAATCCCCCATATCTATTTGGAATCCCTTGACCTTCAGTAACTGCCCTTACTATGAATTAGATGAATAGAATTCCTCTGCAATCGATCTCCACTCCCAAATTCACCCCAAGCCCAGAACATCCTTATTATGAAAAAGGTGGGGGAACCACCCTAATAGGGGATCTTACAGCCCTTGCTTCCTTGATATTATACACAATGAAGCTTTTAAGAGTGCCTGACTTGTTCTAGGACGTGTTGTGACCTACTTGCTCTCTGAAAGTGTGGTGAGGCTTGGAGAACCTGAGCTGAATTGACAGCCAGGGAAGAAGCAGAAGACTCTGATTGCTCTGGAAGAGTCTGGTAGGCAAATAACTATGGTTACATAACATGCACAGCAGGACCCAAGCCCAGGCTCATTTATATGGGAAGTCCTGAGCTCTTCTGTTATGCTTTGAATTCCACTTTTAGGATCAGTACCTGAGAGCTTTAATCGAAGTGAGAGTTTCTTCTGTTGGTTAGGAGAAAAGTGGTGCTGGGAAGCCAAAATGATGGTACTTATCCCAAAAACATCAAACAAGCACGGACCCTACTTCAGAGGGAAGTTTAACTCCTAACTACCTGTGGAGTCCTGTCTGAGACTGGAAGCAAAGGTGGAGTTGGGGTTCTTTGTCACTGAGTCAATTTAGGACAAGAACTCAATTTTGTCATGGTATTATCCCCATGGAAGGCTATACTTCATTGGGTGGTTTGCCTGTTCACTTTAAAACAAATCTTCCTGGATTGTACTTTATGTGTGTGTGGCTTTGTACTAGGAATTTCCATAAACGAGAGCTAATAAAAGAGTTTCAGGGCTATTGAGATGAATAATGGGCAGTGTTTGTGGAGATATCAAAAAGAGTAGAAAAGTAATAAATAAAATAAAAATCTAAGCAAACAAATCTATAAAAGAAAAGGCCAAGGAAGAAAACACATTGGCGGGAAAATCAAGAACACTTCTGTTTTCTCTATAAACAATGCAATCAAAGTCTCCTCAAAGTGAGTATAACAATGCTAATAAACCTGGGAGTTTCAAGACTCCTAATGAAAGAATTAACACAACAGGGAAAAGACATTCATTCAACGAAGCCAATCTGTTGTAGGAAAACTTTAGCAGATTCCTAATCTGAGAATGATTAACAAAAATCATTACTCAAAGCTTTGGGCTGTTAACAACCAGAGCAAATGAAGCTAGGTATGGAGATAGTTTTGGTATGAAAAGGAAGTCACTCGGTTAAAAATGAGAGAAGGAGCTGCAGCTTTAAGTTGAAAAACCATAATCATAAACAAAGGAGTGTTAGAAAAACAAGCAGAAAAAACATATATGCATTCTAATATCAGACTGGTCAGCACAAATCTTGCAACTAAAAGGAAGAGAAGCCCCAATGAGAGTAAACACTTTCTGAGTAGGGGTTTTATCATCAAAGCTCAATGCACACCCTAAGGATATTTCAAAAGGGTTTTCAAGCACAAGGATCAAAGACAAAATTTAAAAAGAAACAAGGCATAGAAGATTCTTATAATACCAAATAAGTATATAGCACTATTCCAATATACAGCATTAGAGACATTAAAACAAGGACAGGAGATGGAAAAAGTAACAGAAGTCCTAGTCATTGCAAAATGCTGAAGACCATTTGAGTTTTCCTTTTTGGCCACGGATTTAACACAAAGGTAACATTTTATCCACAAAGTTTCCCATGCTTGGATGTATGAGTCTATAAAGCTAGAAACAGGGCTGGCTATATGGGTGTGTGCCTGTGCATTCACACAGAACCCAGTGCTTGCTTTAATGCTCTGCTCTTATTGTCTTAAAATACCTAATATATTTATTCTTTATTAGAGAAGTCTTGTATTTACAGAACAATCTTACATAGAATGCAAGATTCCCATATACTACTCTATTATTAACACCTTGCATTGGTATGGAAAATTTGTTACAATAGATGGTGGCATATTTTTATAATTGTGCTATTACCTATAGTCCATGGTTTAACTTGGGATTCACGGCTTGGATTTTAATAAAAATTTTTATTCTGTTATGATATATAAAATCTAACCTATCCCCTTTTAATAACATTCACATGCATAAGGGCTGTTAATTATGTTCACAATGTTGTGACACCAATAACACCATCCACTACCAAGACATTTCCATCATTCCAAATAGAAACCCTGTGCATTTTAAACCTTGGCTTCCCATTCCCTAACCCCAACCCATGCCCTGGTAACCTATACTTTAGATTTTGACTCTATGAACTTGCTTATTCTAATTGTTTCAAATCGGTGAGATCATACAATATTTGTCCTTTTGTGAGTGGCTTATTTCAGTCAGCATGATGTCTTCAAAGCTCATCCATGTTGTTGCACGCATCAGGACTTTATTCCTTTTTACAGCTGAAATCATTATAATTCCATTGTATGTAATACCACATTTTATTATCCATTCATCAGTTGCTAGACGCTTACGTTGCTTCGGTCTTTTGGCAATTGCGAATAATTTCCTTATGAATATCAGTGTGCAAATATCTGCTTGAGTCCTTGCTTTCAATTCCTCTAGGTATATAATGAGTAGTAGGATTGGCAGGTCATATGATGATTCTATATTTATCTTATGAGAAACTGCCAAACTGACATCCAAAGCAGCTGCACCATTTTACATTGCCACCAGCAGTGAACGAGAGTTCTTATTTCTCTGCATCTTCTCCAACACTTGTAGCTTTCTGTTTCTTAAAATAGCAGCCATTCTAATGAATGTGAAATGGTATTTCATTGTGGTTTTGATTTACAAGTCCCTGGGAGTTAATGATATTGATCATCTTTTCATGTGCCTTCTGGCCATTTGTATATATTACTTGGAGAGATGTCTATTCAAATCTTTAATATCAAGTTTTAATATCAGGATGTGTGAGTCTTCCAATTTCATTCTTCCTTTTCAATATGGCTTTTGCTCTTTGGGGTCTCTTATCCATCCATACAAATTTGATGATTAGTGCTTTCATTTCTGCAAAGAAGGTTGTTGGAATTTTTATTGGGATTGTATTGATTCTATAAATTGCTTTGGGAAGGATTACCATCTTAATGATACTTAGTTTTCCAGTCCATGAACAGGGGAATATCCTTCCAGTTGTTTAGGTCTTCTTTGATTTCTTTTAGCGATGTTTGGTAGTTTTCCATGTACAGATACTTTACATCCTTGGTTAGATCTTTTCCTAGATATTTGATTCTTTCAGTTGCTATGGTGGGTGGAATTTTTTCTTGATTTCTTCTTCTGATTGTTCATTGAGTTTGTATATAAACACTACTGAATACTGGGTGATGATCTTGTACCCTGTCACTTTGCTGAATTCATTTATTATCTCTAGGAGATTTGATGTGGATTTTTTCAGGATTTTCTGTATATAGGATGATATCATTTGTAAATACGGAAAGTTTTACTTCTTCCTTTCCAATTTTGATGCCTTTTATTTCTTTTTCTTTCCTAACTATATTAGCAAGAACTCCTAGTGCAATGTTGAATAACATTGGAGACAGGGGCAAAATCATCTTATTCCTTATCTTAGAGGGAAAGATTTCAGTCTTTCACTATTAAGTATATTATTAACTGTGGGCTTTTCATACATGATCTTTGTCATGTTGAGGAGAATTCCTCTTATTTCTAGAATTCTAAGTGTTTTTATCATAGAGGAGCCAGATTTTGTCAAATGCTTTTTCTGCATCAATTGAGGTGATCACATGGATTTCCCCCTCCATCCTGTTAATGTGATGTATTAAATTAATTGATTTTCTTATGTTGAATGAACCTTGCATACCAGGGATAAACACCATTTAATCATAGGGTTCAATGCTCTTAATATGCTGTTGCATTCAGTTTGCTAGTATATTTTTGAGGATTTTTGAGCCTATAATAATAAGGGATATTGGTCTATAGTTTTCTTTCCCTGTGGTATATTTATCTGGTTTTGGATTGAGGGTGATGTTGGTCTCTTTATTTGTCAAGGTTCTCTAGAGAAACAGAACCAACAGGAGATATCTTTAAATATGAGATTTATAAAAGTGTCTCATGCAACCCTGGGTATGCAAGAGTCCAAAATCTTAAGGACAGGCTACCAGGCTAGCAACTCCAATGAAGGGTCTTTATGCACTCCACAGGAAAGGCTGACTAGCTGCAGAAGAGATGAAAATTCTCTCTTCTCCTTTAAAATTCCCTCTTCTCCTTTAAAATTCCCCAACTGATTGGATGAAATCCAACTGATTGAATCTTCTCCTTTGTGGAAGACACATCCTTAGTTGAGTATAGATGTCATCAGTCCCAGATGCAATCAGTTGACTAATGATTTAATAAACCAGCGTTTTGGTTTATCATCCAGCCACAAAATGTCCTTGCAATAAAGGTTAGGCCAGTGCTTGCCTAACCAGACAATTGGGCACCATCACCTGGCCAAGTTGACACCTGAGTCTAACCATCATACCCTCATAGAATGAATTAAGAAATGTTCCTTCTGCTTCAATTTTTTGGAAGAGTTTGAGCAGAACTGGAGTAAGTATTCTTGGAATGTTTGGTAGAATTCCCCTGTAAAGCCATCTGGTCCAGGGATTTTCTTTATTGGGAGGTTTTTGATTGCTGATTCAATCTCTTTACTAGTAATTTTTGTTGAGCTCTTCTATTTCTTTTTTATATTATATTATATTATTTTATTTTTTTAAATAGAGAAGTTATGGGTTTACAGAGCATTCATTTCTTCTTGATTCAATGTAGGTAGTTTTTATGTTTCTAAGAATTTGTCCATTTAATCTAGGTTATCTAATTTATTGACATGCAGTTGTTTAGTTGTCTTGGACTTTCCCTGTTTACAAGATTTTGGTTGCTCCGTCTGTTTCCCAGAAGATAGACCTCTCTTTCTCTGTTGTTTGAAGCCAGTAGGCCCTTGCTTTGGTCTGTCTGTCTCTGCAGTTTCTTATACTTCTTTCATTGTCTTAAGCTTCTTTTGCCTGGAGGGTGAATTCTGGGAGGAGGGGCACACCAGTGAGGACTTGCTCAAATCAGTTTTTCCCAGCTGAAACAGGGCCAAGGACCCACAAAGGGGGTGCAGAATATATCCAACATGCCTTGTGGAGAGAATCGGAAGGGTGCCAAGACCTTTTCTCATGGCTCTCCAAAGCTGAGTTTCTCTGTCCTACCCAGCAAATCTAGCCCTTCAGCTAACTAAGCCCTGCCACACTGAAGAAGTGCAGCACCCTAATGTCTCCAACACCTTGAAACAATGGCTGTTGCTGCCCTTGTTTGGGGAGGGTTGAAACAATGGCTTCCCTCCGAGCCAGGGCCCATGTGATCCAAATTTGCAAATCAAAAGCTGTGATCAGTGATCCTCCATGCCAACCCGTGGTCTTGAGGAAGAGGACTTTTACATACTATTCTGTCACCAGCAAGCTAGCCAGAGTCTAGACCTCACAGCAGCCAGCCACAAAAGTAGGTGATGTGTCTGAGAGCTTCTGTGTGAAGAGAACAATTTATTGTTTTTTATCCTAATTTATCAGCCTCTTCTTCCTGCTCTTGTAATCCAATTTGTTCTTCTGGCCTCCAGAATTTCAACGTAGTTGTTTCAGACAGATCCTGCTTGTTTAATAGTGGTTTTGGTTAAAAGACTGAGTCCTTACTCCACCATCTTCCAACAATCCTCCTATGATGGTTAAGTTCATGTGTTAACTTCACCAGGTGATGGTGCCTTATGGAATTTGGATTTCTGCATCTCCACAGTTGCATGAGATACTTTTCTAAAATCTCTCATTTACAGACATCTCCTGTTGGTTCCGTTTCCTTAGAGAACCCTCATTAATACACCTCATAATAATTTTTGACTCTGCATTTTCAGTATTCATTGAGCCCTGCAAATTTTGTAGGTGGTCTGGCTAGGAAGTTCATATTGAAGGAATTTTTCATGGTGGGGAAAAGGAAGAGCAAAGGAGAAAAAGCATAGCCTAATGATAAAAAAAAATCTTAATAGAAAGTTACCATTATTTCTAAGTTCTAGTTTCTATAACACTTTTTTTGCATGCGTTAGAATGCAAAGGTCCATGTATTAGAAAAATCATCACAAATTATGAACCTTATTCTGAGATTACTCTATTTCCCTCACTATTAGGAGTTTATTATTTTTTCAGGTTCAATTTGATATTATTTATAATTCCTGCTTTGATGTCCCATTTCTAATATTTTTGGTACTGAAAATTCCTTGCAAACAAAGCCCAATCAGTTATTTCTTTAAGAAATATTATAGAATTTAGAATTCACACCAGGAATGGAAATGGTTGGAATTATCCTAGGAAAATGGAAGAATTTCTTAAAGAAAAGTCTGATGTGGCTGTGTACAAGAGCAATCTGTCCTCTGAGCCACAACTGAATTATAAAGAGTTTAAACATCAACTTATTGCTTCAGGGATCTCAAAAGCAAGAGGTGCTGTCATTCTAATTGCTTAAAAATTCCCATTTGATGTTCAAAGTCTTGAAACAGAGCCTGATGTGTAGTTATCTTTACTAAAGGCAATCAGCTAAGCAAATCATTAGCAAGATGCCCACTTTAAGTGTTGTGTGACCACAAAGGGCATTTTATAGCTCAATCCTTTAAAAAATTACATAAAACCTGATGGTGAGCAATAGAAAAATAGCAGACACTTTAATGCCTCACTGAATTCAAAGATGGATCTATTCTCCTTTTCTGTAACTACTATAGAAGCAAGGCATGGGGGATTCTTACAATGCAGTCTCACCTGCAGGAGGGTCTATTTTTTATTCAACTAGAACAAAACTACTCAAGATTGCATTATATTTTAACTTTCTTAGTTTGGGAAAATCTGTGTCAGCTAAAGTAGGAACAATAACACTAGTCGACAGTTCCTGGGTCTCTTATAAGCTTTCTGGAAACAGAAACATAAAAAGGGCTTAGAATGGAGGCATCCTGAGTCCATTTTGTGAGGTGACACAGTAGTAGTCAATCTTTCAGCAAAAATTACTTTCTATCTTCATGCAAATTCTTCACATGAGCTACCATGAGATATTGTTTAAGATGATATTTAATATAACCATAATAAGATCTGGACTATTGCCACTTCATAGTTTGTAATGCTCCAAGGAAACACAATCTTTATTTCTGGTTGAGAAAGAAGCATTCCCTGGAGAGAGACAGAACACCAGCAGGACTTCCCCATAATTCTCCATAACAGTAATAATCACCAACATGTATTTCTTGCTCAATCTACATCAAATACTTTGCATGCATTATTTCCCTATATCCTTCAAACGTCACTTTACAAATTAGGAAATCAAAGCTCAGGGAAAACATACCCAGATGAAGTGGTAGAGTCAGATTTGAAAGCAAGTCAAACTCTACAATCTTGCTTTTGACAGTATGTTACCATACCTCTCAACAAATGACTGGAAACACTGTGATGAAATGGTAGTATAATTAATTATATGCTGCCAACAGGATCCGAGATAAAGTTTGGAGCAACCCCTTGATTATCTGTGGATTTTGTTACTTCTCTGCTCAAAAACCTTTGATTGTCTGGTACAACTTTCTTAAACTGGAATTCAAAACCCTGTATTAACTGGCCCCATCCACATTTCTACTGATTTTTTTTATTATTCTACTTCCCTTATTTTCTGACTTGTTCATTCATTGGACAAAATGACAGTAGGAGCCCAAAAATTAGTACCTTAATTGTTGAAAGTGAAATATCCTCCTCTGTTTCTTGTTTTAGATCCAATAGATACATTTAGTTTTATTTTACTTGACATTTCTGGAAAATCTGCCATTGTTGACCTCATCTGTCTACTTGAAATTCCCTCTTCTGTAAGTTTTTCTCTCTATCCTATCCAATTTGATCACTCATGTGGGCTCCTCCTAAATGTTGGTGTGAACTAAGATTCTTAGCTCTCTTCTATTCTCACTCCACAGCATAATTTTTCAATGTGTGGTTCTGAGAATACTTGCATCATCGTGACTTAAGGTGTTCAGTAAAAATGCAAACTTCCTTGTCCCATGTACCATTTTAGAATCTTGTAGCATCCTGAAATCTGCATTTTTACCCAACACCCTAGGTGATCCAGATGCACTCTAATGTTTTGTATAAAATATTCTACATAGATACATTATCCCCTGGGCAATGTTAAACTTTCTAATGGCTTCAATAATTCACTATATACTGGATACAGAAGGTGGTAAGCTTACAGAATGCATATGAAGAAGTAAAAAAGTTTCCTTGACTTGGCTTCCATTTTCTCTGTGAAGCAGAATTGATATTATATTCTGAGAATGAAGGCATGAAGTTGGAGGGGAAAAAAAGAGAAACAGAACTCCAGGGAAATACAGAAGGTTTATTGCATATTATGAAAGCTCCATTTCAGATTTTCAAAATCGGAAAAGTACTGTGTAACTCATCAGTGTAGTTGGGACATATTTTTAAAGCCACTCTGGTACAGGTGTAAAGAAGGAAAATATATTGATTGATCCAGACATTGGATTTTGGCCAGGAGGTGTGAATAAGATGACAATTCAAGGAGTTGAGAATACTAATAAGAACAATGTAAATTATGGATGGTAGGATCTTCTACATAGAGAAGAAAGTCATAATGAGAGGTGATGGAAGGATGCCTTGATATGGGCCAAGTGTAGGTCTAATAAGAGTGACCAAATGGAAGAGCTAGAATAATGAGTGGTTATTAATAGAATGGAAAATTTGACTTTAATATTTCAGAGGTGAAGTAGTTTTGGGTAAAGACAAAGTCAGGTTGTTGCCAGGTAAGTGTGGTTGAAGTGGAAAGTTGGTGAAGATTAAGGAACGGAGTGGCTAGAGAGTTGGGAGCATATTCATTGTGGATGATGGTCACCAAGCATGATGGTGGAAAGACTTGGAATGGAGAAGACTGTGAGTCAACATTTTCAATAAATGAGGGAGAATTTCCAAGAGGTTGTTAGATAGCAGCAAAAAAGACCAAGTCTCTCATCTATGGAAAATTCCAATTTCTTGAAGTGCCAAATTCCTCACTGTAGTACCTGTAATTTTTCATGTTCTGGCTCCAACCTAAAGTTAGCCTAATTGTAGTCTATTCACCCCTATTGTAGTCATGCAACCTCTATTTTAGCCCCAACAGGGTGCTTGCCATTTTCTAAGTAAACACCACATCCTGCATTATGTGTTTCCTGATCTTTCTGTTGCACATCCAAAACACTTCAGTAGAGAAGCACCTACAGCTTAAGGCTTTTATTAGTTATTTGTGTACATGTCTTCTCCCCTACTGGTGTCTTTGATTCCAGGATGATATCATATGCCTCTTTGTAGCATCCATCTTAGCACCTAGTATAGTGCTTTCACATAGTAAGTTATTGATAAGTATTTAAATATTGCTGAATATTGTTAAGTTTATAAAATCATAACCAGAATATGTTTGAGCCAATTATAGAACTGCTAAGTAAGTTAAGCGAAGATATATGCTTATTCATTCATATTAAAAAGGGAATTTATTTTTATGGTTGCAAAAGTCTGCAAACTAAGTAATGGCATGAGAAGTTTCTGCACATAAAGTCTGATTGAAAAAGATATGATAGTTTTTATATTATATTTTTATATTAAAACATTCTTGCAAATATAAGTGCAACAGTGATTTCCTAGAATGTTGGCTTTCTTTTTTAGAATATTACTGACAAGAATGTTTGAAGGTAATCTACTTCCTATGAATAACACCAAAGAATAATGTAAACAGGATGATATGACATAAATATCATCTGTATAATGTTCACTGCACATTGTGGTGCCTAATATTGCTACAATTCATAAGGTATGTAAAACAGCCTAGATTTTATGTTTCATTTTTTATTAAGTTAATGTGAATATAATGCATACACACATATAAGCCACACATATTTTAATAAAAATATCATGGACTTTTGGTAATGTTAGCATGAAATCTCTCTTATCAGAAATCTAAGTTTGTAAAAGAAAACAGTTATATTCAGTTTTAGAAGTTTGCCTGTCAATCTAGAGAAATCCACTAATTTATTCAGCAACACTTTTCTTTCTCTATGAGCAGTCCTGAAAACACACGGGTCAAATCCAATGATAATGACATCAGAGGGTCTAGTCTTTTTATTTTCAACTGTTGTTTGGAATCAGTAAGCTAACAGCTGGAGTTTTGAAATTTCTTTCATTATAGAGGTGGTAATTTCATAGAGATGGACTTTAACCTTTAATATGAAAGCTTGAGTTTTCTCTCCTAGAATAGAAACTTTTGCTCTCAAGAGGAATTAGAAGACCTTGGAATTTGGGCAAGGTAAAGGTGTGGAGGTAACCAAGTTTCAGTTGGAAATGGAAGTGGGAAGCACATCTTGCAAGGGCTGCACTTATAAAGGCTACAGTTATCATTAGTTGAAATGATGTGTTAAAACCAAGAGTTAGTTCATATTTAAATTTGCAAAGTAAATTCCACATGCAGTCTATTTTGGGTATTCTAAACTTATGATGCTACCTTTCTCATCTGGAGTCAGAGGCCATTTATTAACATTTTCTTGAAGATAAACCTAGAATATCGTCTTGGGACTGATAAATTCAAAGGAGCCCTGAAACCATCTGTGTTAGTCAGGATTCTCCAGAGATACAGAAATAACGGGAGATCTCTGTAAATATGAGATTTATAAAAGTGTCTCATACAGCTGTGGGGATGCAAGAGTCCAAAATCTGTAAGGCAGGCCACAAGGCTGGCTACTCTAATGAAGGGTCTTGAAAAACTCCACAGGAAAGGCTGACTGGCTGAAGAAGAGGTGAAAATTCTCTCTTCTCCCTTAAAATTCCCCAACTGATTGGGTCAAATCCAACTGACTGGATTTTCTCATTTGTGGAAGACTCGCTCTTACTTGGTAGAAGATGTAATTTGTCACAGGTGCAATCAATTGACTGATGATTTAATAAACCAGCATTCTGGTTTATCAACCATCCACAAAATATCCTTGCAGTAATAGTTATGCCAGTGCTTACTGGCCTGACCAGACAACTGGGCACCATCACCTAGCCAAGATGACACCAGAACCAAATCATCACACCATCCTGCAACTAATTCCTCTGCCTATAACAGAGCCGGTGCTTGCTCTGAAATCATTGTCTTCAGAAGTGCCCACTGACCAGAAAAACAACTAGAGAATCATGGCTGCCACAAGAGCTAGTCAAAAGACTCCTTGATGGTTAGCCAAGAACTGTGGGTTGTGGGAAGGATACATGGTACAGGTAAACTTTGATAGTGAGGTTAGTAGAGAGAGGATCAGACAACCCCATGAGAGTGGCCTGGGAGACTCTATGTTGGGAGTCTCTTTCAGAAGGAGCCTTGGAAAGTAGGGAACGATAGGCAGACATGGTGGGAAAGGCCTTAAATGGGCCTGAATCAAACTCTTCTGTTTCACATTTTTAACAATTTAGTATTATTGAGGAATAATTCACATAAAGTGAATTTCACCTTTTTTAGGTGTACAGATCAACGAGTCTTCCCAAATGTATAGTCATGCAATGACCACCATCAAGATACAAAATATCACCCTAAAGAGTTCATTTGTGACCCTTTTAAGTTAGCAACTTTCCCCCAAGCCCAGCCCCTGGCAAATACTGATCTGCTTTCTGTCCCTAAAGCTTTTCTTTTTATAGAATATCATATAAATGGAATTGCATACTGTTAGAGATTGAATGATGTTCACCACAAAAGGCATGTTCAGGTCCCAAACCTTGGTCCTATGAGTGTAAACCCATTTGTAAATAAGACCTTTGAAGATGTTATTACTTAAGGTGTGCCCAAACTGAGTGAGTGTGAGCCTTAATTCACTATGGCTGAAGTCCTTACAAAGAAAGGAAATTGTACACAGAAAAAGAAGGCACAGGTTGCAGCTAGAAGCTGGAAGTCAATGGAGCATGGAAGGGAAAAATGATGCCTCCATGCACATTGCCATGTGATGGAAAAGCCAAGGAACCCCAAAGTTTTACTGCCTACCTGAAGATACTGACCTAGGGAGGAAGCAAGGCTGCTACCCTCTGAAACTGTGAGCCAATAAATTCCCCTGTTTAAGCCAACCCATCATATGATATTTGTTTTAGCAGCTGGGAAACTAAAACACACCACATGGAGTCTTTTAAGTGTGCGTTATTTTGCTTATCATACTCTTCATATTCTCTCATGTTGCATCAGTAGTTATCCCTTTTTATTCCTGAGTAGTATTCCATTTGTATAGGTATACCACAATTTGTTTATCCTTTCCCAATTGATGGATATTTTTTTAAGCAAGCAGAAAATTTATTGAATGCACATATGAGAAGACATGTGGGCACTCTCAGAAGAAAAGAAAGATGAAAGGTGAAAGGCAATAGGCAAAGTGGAGCCATTTGCTTTGCTTTGATAGATTAACTTTATTTACTCCCTCTCCCTGCCCCCGCTTTCCTTGTGCAGGGCTTTCTCTTCCCCTTGCTTCTCTTCAGTGTGGTCCCTGGTAGTAGTTAGTGCATTTGGATGGGTTGGTTGGTTCCACCATTCTCTGTAGATGACTCACTTAGGGTGGGGGGTATTTGGCTCCAGGTGGGTTGGCTGCCACTGGGTGGTTCCCATAAGTGGGTAGCTCAAAGCAGGTTGTCTGTTCAGGTCATGGACCCTCCTGATCTTGATTAACTGTCCTTCCTCAAGGGCTCCTTCATGTTTCTTTTTCTTCCTTTCCCCTCTCTCTGTGTTCTAGCCTGCCTTAAATTCCCCTTCAGAGAGTTTTCACCCTTTAATCTTAAGGTTTGCTTATGGACAAGGGTCTCTTTTCTGTATCTGCTTCCTGTTCATCAGAGGGTATAGACTTTGCCTGATGGAGTCTAGAACTTTCTGGCTATTTCATTTCACTTGAGAGGGGAGGAGTCCAGAGAGTGGTTGGAATGGCTGAAAATCTTCACAATAGCATTTGTTTGGTGTGAAAGACCTCTTGTCTGGAAGAGATAAACTTGATGAGAAGTTTAAAAGTGCAAGGGCTGATCAATAACAAGAAAAGGATAGAAGTGAGTGGGCCTCAGAAAGGTTAAATGAGACTGGGGAAGAAGGAAGGAAGTGATCCTCCTTCTAGTCCAAGAATGAATCTGGGCTAAGTGGCTCATTCCTGCTTAAGTGGGGAATAAGAGGGTGCATGTGGCAAGTTAAGGGGTGCAGCAGTGATGTTTAGAGGGGGCTTGATTGGTTGGGCTGTGCTGCTGTGTCAGCCTGGTCATTTCCTCAAGAAATATAGCATTATTTTTGATGGCTATGGCAATGAATTGCCACTATTTTCCTGTTGGTAAGACCATAGCATTGAAGGGATTGAGTATCTCTTGGCAGTGTTAATTGAGAGAAAGCTTTGCTTTTTTACACTGCTGCATGAGCATGCAGGGCTAGGAAAGCAGAGCTTTTTCCTTTTTTTGTTCTAGAGCCTGGGTGAAGTCAATTAGTTTTGCTTTCTGAGGTACAGTTCTTGAGAGCAGGCTGTTGCTTCACTTTAGTTTGGCTGACTATTGCAGACTTTGTTTTCTTTGTTTTTTAGTTAATGAAGCTACTTTCAGAAATAAAAATATTTGCCAAATTACAGCAGAAGTTTTGTCCTGTTTTACATTTACACATTTATTGGGTTAGGTTAATTAATAGGTAGGACATAGTTTGTACACTTGCCTTGTTTCTTGTTTAAAGTTTTTTTTGTTAAAAATGAAGTTCTGACTTATAACTGACCACCTGTACTTTTAGAGAAGCCTTAAAGAAGTGTAACTGACAAATAAATTTGGTTGTTTAACATTATACAGATCAGTATTTGGATATAACATGGACTGTGAGAACATATTAAATTTTTAGGAATTTTAAACAATTTTTAGATATATGAATAACATTTTACCCATGCAAATTTAGCTCAGGATAGAAAATTCTTTTTAATTACCGTCACTTTACTTTCACAAGGTGAGAGGACAAATCCTTTGTAACAGTTTTCCTTCAAGAATGAGAAGATTAAAAAAAAAAAAAGAGTGAGAAGATTTGCTTTCTGAAGTACAGGATGATATGGTTAGCACAAATATTAACAAGGATATTATTTTGATATAATATAAAAGGACTAAGTATTTACATGGTTAAGAAAAATTTTTATAACCTTTCATTAAGAGTAGATTAATAATTTACATTATTTTACAGAGAAAATTGAATTCTGGTTTTGTACGCATACATGATTTTACCCAAAATATATTTTTTAAATATTTTAAACAGGCTTTTAAAATTTTTGTTAGTACTGTATATGTGAATTTACTTTCATACATTTTTTTGCAACTTCTTGCAGTTAGCAGTGACTAAGTTTTATTTTTTTAAATCTTCTACGTTTCACATTCATCCAGCTCTTATAGTTAGCAATTAACTACAAAATTTACTTTCTCAAACCCCTTGCAACTTTCTACATCCACTTAGGGGTTGCCATCAGTAATGACTATAAAATTTACTTTGGCAAACCTTTGGTGACTTTCCATATCCATTCTGTTAGTAATGACCACAACAAAATTCACTTTTATATTAAGAATATATTAGTTTACAAAGTTAAAACCTTGCAAGACTGAGCTTTGAGGCAATTGTAGGGTAGTAAGGTTTGCTACTAGGCATTTTTAAAGGTATGGGGGATTATTTGGAAATTCTTGAGGCAGCACTGTTTAAGTGAGCTGGGTGGGACTTTTAGTTTTAGTTTCTGCCATTTAAAAGCCAATAGGTACCTGCACATGTCAAAAAATAAATAAATAAAAGGCCAATAGGAATTGAGAGTTAGAGTGAAGAGGCATACAAAAATGTCATTTTAAGATCTAGGACTGCAAACCTGAATGCAGGGAGTATTTAGTGAGCTTACCCTAGGGTGCCTTCATTTTATACAGACTTGTTTATTTGCTTAAGGATTTTTTTTTTGTGGGGAATGCCAAGAGGCCTTGACTTATTAGGGGCCTAGGAGCAAATGAGGGGGTAAACACTAGTTGGATTTACTGGTCTTAAGGTGGCTACCAGGAGTGAGAAAAATTCCTCCCTACAAGGGGGATGGGGCATTCAGGGGCAATGAGAAATTGATGGTGCACTAGAATGTCCTTGATCCTACAAGGGACAGAAGTTATGAAGATCTCAGATTTGGCTTTATCATCAACTCCCATAACTAGGCAAGTCCGAGTAGAAGTGGGTACAAAGCAGCAGTTTAGGACACAGTGGCTGCAGTGTTATTAAGAAATCAATAATTTTACCTGTCCCATTTAGTTGTTACCCGGGGCTCCCCTATGTTGCTCAATTGTGAAGTCAGTAGAACTATACATGGCCTTGGGCACCCTCAATCTTCTTCACTTGCTGCAAACAGGGCTCTAGGGGCTGTCCTGTCTCCCCATCAGGAGAGAGGGCAGTCCCTGGGCCCAAAGCCCATGTTGATGGCACTTGAGGTAAGGCCTCATTGGGTCCTGAGGTTGAGGGTTGTTTTGAGTTTTCTGGCACCCTCTTTGCCAATGGCCTTTTGACCCATAGTTGAAACAAGGCTCTTGAGCCTTGGAGCCATGATTTGGATGACCCCAAGAGGACAGGGTGGTGTTAACAGTGACTGCAACAAGCTGAGCCTGTTCCCTTGTCTTTTTCTTACCTCTCTTTGCCTTTTCCACCTCCTAGGCCTTGTTTGAATGGTTACAGACAGTTTTGAATAATTCAGTAGTGGGAGTTTGTAGGACCATGGGGGAGGTTTTGCAGCTTTCTCACAATGTCAGAGGCAGACTGGCTGATGAAATGGGTGCCCAGCAACATCTAAACTTCCCAGGAATCTGGGCTTACATTAATGACTTTTTAAGGCTTTCATTAACCTCTACTGGGACAGAGCCAGGTTTTTATCTTTCTCCTCAGTGATTTTCCTTAGTCGTTACAGTTAACTGACTTGGTGGCACATTTTTTCATGTCTTTTAACAAATAGGTATTTTTCCTTTAATGGAACTTGAGACATGGGCATAATAACTGTCTTGATAGAGACCTATACAGCTTTGTGCAAAGGGAATTTCTAACTACTTTCCCTGTCTTTTACAGACTGGAGGATGGTATTATAACTGAGAGCTCCATTGGAGAGCTATGCTTCCCTGTCTTTTAGTTTATATTGACTGTTGGCATTTCCCATTTTCTGTTTCTGAGGTGAGGACACTCACCCACCTGAGATAAGTCCAGGACAGTGTGCTCAGGAATACTTTGTCCTTTAGGTTTCCTGTTTGCTGAGGGCTAAAAAAAGAAAACATAATTTAGAAGAGAAGTGTTATACTTCACTGCAATGGGTTTTATGAGAGACTAAATCAGGATTTGGGGGGGGTGGGGCTATTTAAAAGAGGATTATTTAAAATATTTGCTTCCTTCTGTTGAAGAAGAGTCATGACGAAGAAGTCCCTACAGTTTTCTTGGGCATAACATGATTTGCAAGAGCTCTCTGTGGGTTTGTTTTGATATAAGGCTATAAAAGCTGTATGTAAGGAATTTTTACCGCTTCCCCCTCCTCTTACAAAAGAGATTTAATTGCAAGATAGGATGTCCTATTAGGAGGCCAATATTGGCCATCCTCCAGACAATATTGTGGCCAGGTGGTACTGCAGTAGACTTGGAGCACTGCCCATTTTTAAGGAAGAGAGAAAAAAAGGCAGATTTTCTTACTGGTGCCCAATATTCTGGGTCAAATGTCCGCAGAACATGTGGAATCGAGTGCTGGATTCTTTGGGTCCATTGGATCAGGCTCCCTATTTTCAGGTGTCCCCAGTATCCACGAAAACTCAGGAGATAGATGGCCTGGTACCATCCTGAGGCTGCTGAGCCAACCCATTTGTCTTCTTGGGTATCTGTGATCTTAACTTCATGCTTAAGAGAATAGAAAGAATCTACCATATACAAAGAAATTTTTAGGGAGGGGATCTCCATGGTGCCAACCCCACATGTTGCCATGATTGAGCTAGAGGGAAAGAACATGTGGCAAAGAATCAGGGTCCTTTTAAGAACGTGGCTTAGTATGCTTTTTAGGCAATCAGAAGGGTCTAGGTATGGACATAATGTAGGACAGGGCCAGGAATGAGGCTTTTTCCATCCCTACAGTGCAGAATGTTTTCAAGAAAGTGAGTGCACACCCAACAGTCTATTCTCCCCAGTCTATGGTCTCCTCCTGAACTGGGCAACACCCCCAGGAGGGTTAATAACAGAACATGCTTGGACTTGAGACATAGTAGTTGATGAAGAGATGGAAAGACCTGGAGGGAAAAAGTGAGAAGCCAGTTATCAGAGCAATGCTGTGAGTGAGCAGAGAGAAAGATGCCCTTTGTGCTTGGGGGCTTCCTGTGTTTTACAGGCTCAGTTTACTCTAATTAGGATAGCTGTGGCTTTTACTTACCCTGCAAACATGACTTCTGGCTTTCAGGGGGAGATACTCCCACTGGAAAGTACCGAATTCCCTTGGCCTAAACCAGAGGTGAGTCTTTAGACTGTCAAAGGCAACATTTTGTTTGGCACAAGAATTTTTAGTCCAGCATCCTGTGTTACAAAAGATGGGCTATTCCAGAAGACGTAGAAAGCCAGACAGAGGAGAATGGAGATTCTCTGGAAGCAAGGGAGAGGAGCTCTGCAGAGGAGGTGGAAAGAAGGAAAATTCAGCAGGAGGAAGTGACTGTGTCCTCAGAGGGAAGGAAAAGAGAGAGTGCAGGGAAATTTTGGAGAGCTGAGGAGAGAGAGAGAGAGAGAAAGAGACTCAGGCTCCGTTGGACTCCTGCTTGACATGGGGAAAAAACCCCAGTCAGTTCTCAAAGGGCTGTATCATTCACTGCACTGTGCTTCCTTGGATCTGCATGAGGTGGAGACAGGACTTCTACAACTTCCAAGGACAGAGCCAGTGGCTTAGGGTAAACCAAATTTATGTCCTGGGGGAGCTATATTTGAGCCCCTAGATTCCTAGAGAGACAGAGTTGCATGAGGACATAGGAGAGGATAGCAATAAGCCAAGCAAGAAGATAAAACAAAAACACACAGCCAAATCTCCCAGTATGGTTGCAGAGAAATCACTCCTGGTTGGCTCACCAAAACATGTTGCCAGATTTCAGCTTCCAGGTTCTTGGCTGCGCTGCAAGAAAAACTTCAAGGGCGCAGCACAGAGAGTAAGCAGGCATAAAATTTAATGAATGCATATATTAGATGATCTGTGGGCACTCTTACAAGAAAAGAAAGGTGAAAGGCAAAAGGCCCAATTGATGGACATTTGAGTTGTTCCAAATTAGGGGGATTTATGAATTGATCTACTATGAGTATTTTCACACGGGTCTTTGGCAATATGTTTTCATTTCTCTTGGGTAATTACCTAGCAATTGAATTCGTGGGTCATGTAGTAAGTGTATGCTTAACTTAATAAGAAATGGCCATTTCTTAATAAGAAAATGGTTATTTTGTATTCCCAACAGAAATGTATGAAGGTTCCAGTTGTTTTGTTTTGTTCTAGATATTAGTCATACTAGTAGGCATGCAGTGGTATCTCCTTCGGGTTTTAATTTGCATTCCCCTAGTGATTAATAAGGTTGGGTTACTTTTGAGGGGCTTATTGGTCATTGTGATGGTTAGGTTCAGGTGTCAACTTGGCCAGATGATGGTGCCCAGTTGTCTGGCCAGGTGAACACTATCTTAATCATAACTGTAAGGGATAGTTCACGGCTGGTTAATAAACCAGAAGACTGGTTTATTAAATCATCAGTCAGTTGATTGCATCTGTGGCTGATCACATCTGTGATCAACTAAGGGTGTGTCTTATGCAATGAGAGAATACAATCAGTTGAAGATTTTTAAGGGTGGAGAGAGAATTTTCACTTCTTCAGCCAGCCAGCCTGACTCCTATGGAGTTCGTTGAGGACCTTCATTGGAGTTGTGAGTCTCATGGCCTGCCCTACAGATTTTGGATTCTTGCATCCCCACTATTTCATGAGACACATTTATAAATCTTATATTTAAGATATCTCCTGTTGGTTCTGTTTCTCTAGAGAGCTCTGACTAATACAGTCATCTATGTATCTTTTTTGGTAAAGTACTGTTTTAGTTTGCTAAAGCTGCTGGATTGCAATATACCAGGAATGGGGTGGCTTTTACAATGGGGATTTACTAGCTTACAAATTTACAATTCTAAGGCTGTGAAAATGTCCAAATTAAGGCATAAAAAAGATGATACCTTCTCTGAAGATAGGTTGTTGTTGTCTGGGACAACTCTGTCACACGGTGTTCTAGTTTGCTAGCTGCCAGAATGCAACACACCAGAATTGGATTGGCCTTTAATAAAAGGGGATTTATTTCATTAGCTCTTCAGAGGAAAGGCAGCTAACTTTCATCTGAGGTTCTTTCTTACACGGGAGGGCACAGGGAGATCTCTGCTGGCTTTCTCTCCAGGCCTCTGGGTTCCAACAACTTTCCCCGGGGTGATTTCTTTCTTCATCTCCAAAGGCCTGGGCTGAGCTGCAAGTGCTGAGATGAGGTATGCTGAGCTGCTTGGGCTGTGCTACGTTGAGCTCCTTCATTTAAGCATCCAACCAGTTAAATCAAACATCATTCATTACAGCAGGCACGCCTCCTAGCTGACTGCACATGTAATGGGCAAGAGATGAGGTTCACATACCATTGGCTCATGTCCACAGCAACAGGACTAGGCACCTTCGCCTGGCCAAGTTGACACCTGAACCTAACTACCACACATAGGAAGGCACATGGCTGGCACCTGCTGGCCCTTCTGTCCTGGATTTTGATGCTTTCAGCTTCTGGTTTCAGTGTCTTCCTCTCTCCACTTATTTGGACTTGGGCTTCTCTCTTCTCATAAGGGACTGCAATAAAATGATTAAGACCCACCTTGAATAGGGTAGGCCACAACTCAATTGAAATAACCTAACCAAAAGTTCCCACCCACAATAGGTTTGTACTCACAGGAATGGATTAAAGGAGCATGGTCTTTTCTCGGGTACAAGACAGCTCCAACCAACACACAGGTACATATTCAAATATTTTACCTGTTTTAAATTTGGTTGTTTTTCTATTTATTAATGAGTTGTAGAATTTTATTTATTTTTAAATTTATTTTATAAATTTTATATTTACTGATATTTATTCTGGACACAAGTACTTTATCACATGTTTTGCAAATATTTTCTCCTACTCTGTGGCTTATCTTTTCTATTTGTTAACAGGGACTTTTGAAGAGTGGAAGATTTTACTTTTGATGAAGTTCAATTTATAAATTTATTTCCTTATATTATTCTTACTTTAGAGTCCTGAGTATGCTTTGCATAAAGCAAGTTTGCAAAGATTTTCTCCTATGCATCTTATAGGATTTTTATAATTTACCTCTTATAATTAAGGCATGATATATTTCATGTTAATTTTTAGCTATGGTGTGAAGATTTGGAGCTTACTTTTTGCATATGGACAATTGTTTCAAGTCCATTTACTAAAATAGACTATCCTCTCCCACTTAAATTACACTGGCAACTAAAACTCAATTGACTGTGTAAGTGTGAGACTACTTCTGGAATCTATATTTTGTCTCATTGATCTATATGTCTATCCTTACCCCAATTCTCACATCAGTACATTGTCTTACTTACTGTAGCTTTATAGTAAGTCTGGAAATCAGGTACTGTGAATTTTCTAACTTTGTTCTTCCTTTCCAGAATTGTCTCGGGTATAAGTCCTTTGCTTTTTATATCAATTTTTGTCAATTTCTACAGAAAAAAAGCCTGCTGGGATTTTGATTTGGATTGCATTGAATCTATAAATAAATTTTAAGAGAATCAACATCTAGATGATATTGAATCTTCTTCCTGTTCATGAGCATTGTATATCTCTCCTTTCATTTAGATCTTTCATTTCTCTCAGCGATATTTTGTTGTGTTCTGCATACATGCCTTGCCCATATATTGCTCTAATTATTCTTTAGTAGGCCATTTTACAGTATTATGAATGGTACTTTAAAATTTAATTTTAAATTTCTAACAGTTCACTGTTAGTATGTTGAATTACAATTGACTTTTGTATATTGACCTTATATCTTGAGACCTTGCTAAGCTCACTCATTAAAATGCTTTTTTTATGGTAAATTCTTTGAGATTTTCTATGCAGATGATCGTGTCCTCTAGGAATAAAGAGTCTAATTTCTTTTCAATCTTGAAGCTTTAATTTTTTCTTGCCTAATTGTGCTGGATAAAACTTACAAAATAGAAGTGTTGATAGTGAATATCCTTGCCTTGTTTCTGAACATACAGGAAGAGCATTCAGTCTTTCACCTTTGAGTGTGATGTTAGCTGAGATTTTTCATAAATGTCCTTCATTGGCTTGCAAAAGTCCATTTTTATTCTTAGTTTGCAGAAGTTTTTAACTCATAAATGGGTCCTATTAATTATTTTTCTGCCTCTATAAAGGTCATATACATTTTTCTCTATCTCTGTTAATGAGTTACACTGATTTTTGAATGTTAAACTAGCCTTGCATTCTGGTTTGTAAGTTTATCCATCTTCTGTACTTTGGGAAAGCATAAGTGTCATAAGGTTATCCTGTACTGGGAATGCCCTTTAAAATATATTATGAACATGAGGTCGTAAATGGTATGTGTCAAATTTTATAATGGAACATGGGTTAAAATAGAACCAAGCCGATGGGGAAAATACCTAGAAAAACCATTATTAAAAAATAAAACAATAAGAGCCACTTACGTGCTTTTTTTCATACATTACTACCCTCTACTAAGTGTATCAGGATTGTATGAATAATAATAGCATTACCTCTGGGTTGTATTTCCTTATTTTTCACTGGGGTAGAGGGGGTTGGAATCATTTTTTTTCACAGAGATGGTACTGTTCCAAGATCATACTAACTGAGATCATCTGAACCTGAGCACAGTGCAGTCAAATGCCAGAAAAGGGGCGCAGAGCTATGTGGTGCATTCAATACATGTCTGTGTTTAGTTGTGGTTCTTACATCCAAATGCATTTGAGGTATTGTTCTCTCTTATTAATGGATAAAATCCAGCCTATTTTTAAATGTTTGCATCACAATCTTGTTTGAAAATGAACATCTGAAATAATCTTAAATGCACAAATATGAAGTACAGTTAAAAGAAGAATGATGAGGGTGGGCCACAATGGCTCAGCAGGTAGAGTTCTCACCCGCCATGCCGGAGACCTGGGTTTGATTCCCGGTGCCTGCCCATGCAAAGAAAAAAAAAAAAGAAGAATGATGAAAAGTGACATGGAACACCTTTCAGCCACTGGCAATAATGATATAAATGTGTATTTGATGATATGAAAATATTTTTATGATTCTTTTAAGATAATAAATCAAGTTTTAAATAGCATGTAATATGACTCCAGTTTTTAAAAACCAAACATATGTATAATGGTGTGAATACATGGATAAAATTTTTGATATATACATATCCCAAAAGGTTAATGGTGCCCTTACATAAGTTGTGGTACCATAGGAAATTTTATTTTTCCATTTATTTATCAACATTTCCTTCTCTTTTTTAAAATGCATAATATTTTTAAAGTTAAAAATTTTAAGTATGTATCTATGTAAAATAATTTTTGAAAATATTTAGTCTCTTTTAAAATGCTCAGTCATGTGTTCTACATAAATATTGCAGTTAATTATTTAGATTATATGCAGTTTTCCATTTTGCACTTTAGACCTTGAAACTGACATCAGTGAGAAAGATCTGTGTTTGCATGTTTTGAAGACGTTGTCCATTTTGTTATCCAGTGTTTTCTTGTAGAAGGACTTTGGAATAAATTATACCTGAAATTAGTGCTAAGAAAACATTTATCCCTGCAGATGGACCTATAGGCTTTCATTTGTTGAATCATGTGGATTACAGATTTCAGTCATTTCCCCGTCTTACCTCAGGTGGCAGAAGTATCCCATTAAATGATTATATTTAAAAGAAAATTTGGAGCAAAATCTTTAAAGCACCGAAGCTCTCAAAGTCGAATACTATACCCAGTGAAAATATCTTCAAAATGGAAGGTGTAATAAAGATGTTCTCAGACATATATAATCTAAAAAAATTCATCACTAGTAGACCTGCACTACTAAAAATGTTACAGGGAGTTTTTCAGGCAGAAGAAATATATCACTGGATGGAAGTATATATCTAAAAAAGGAATGAAATATACTGGAATTGGTAATTATATGGATAAATATATATGACTTCCTCATATTATTTAAATCTCTTTAAAATAAACTTGACTGTTTAAACAAAATAATAACAGTATATTGTAGGGTTTATAGTGTGCACAAATAAAATTATGACAGAAACATAAAGGTGGGAATGAAAATATGACATATATTTATAACGCTCTTAATCTGTATTTGAAGTGTTATAATATCACTTGAAGTTATTCAAAGGCATTGTGAGAAAAGAAAAGCATAGACCAATGTCCCTCATGAACATATATGCAAAAATTATTCACTGAACTTTAGAGGATTGAATCCAACAATACATAAAAAGAATAATATATCATGACTAATTGGGATTTATTCCAGGACTGCTATAGTGGTTTAAAATGTAAAAATCTATCAATATAATTCACCATATTAACAAACACAAAAAGAAGCACCATAGGATGTTGGATGCAGTGAAAGCGTTTACAAAAATCCAACATTCATTCCTGATAGAAACTTTGAACAAATTAGAAATAGAAAAGAACTCCCTTAACTTGATGAAGGGCATTGTCTTAGTTTTCCAAGGCTGTTATGGCAAATAACACAAACTGGTTCTCTCTCTCTCTCTGACCCCCTGCCTTCTGGCTTCTACTGATTTCTTACTGCCAGTTCCAATTTCCTCTGCTTACAAGCACTTCAGCCATATTGGAATAAAGTTTGCTGTCATTCAGTTCGGCCACACCTTAACTAATAATAACACCTTCAAAGGCCTTATTTACAAATAAGTTCACACACACAGGAATATACTTTAAGAACTGAACACGTCTTTTTGTGGGATGCATGATTCAATTCCAACAGGCAAACACCAAAAACCTACAGCTAATATCATAATTGATAATGAGAGACTGAATCATTTCCCCACTAACATCAGGAAAAACACATGTATATGTACTCTCATCTCTTCTATTCAAAATTATACTGGGGACAGGCAATGATGGCTCAGTGGCAGAATTCTTGCCTGCCACACCGGAGATGCCCGGGTTCATTTCCTGGCGCTTGCCCATGCAAAAAAAAAAAAAAAAATTGTACTGGAAGCTCTACTCAGTGAAATACACAAGAAAAAAGGCATAAAATGCACACAGATTGAAAGAAAGTGCAAACTGTTACAGATGACATGATCATTTACACAGAAATGTGATGGAATCTGTAAAAGCTGCTGGAACTGATAAGTAAGATTAGTGAGATTACAGCGTACAAAATCAATATACCAAACAATTTTCTTTCTATATACTGAGAACAAATAATCAGAAATTGAAAATTTGTAGTATCATTTACAATAGTATAAAAATACAAGTACTTAGATATAAATCTCACATTGAAATGGCAAACCATTGCTGAAAGAAAATAAAGACCTAAATACTTGGAGAGATATGCCATGCTCACGGGTTGGAAGACATCAGATTTCTAAAACCCAATTTATATATTCAATGCAATCCCAACCAAAAGTCTTGCAGGCTTTTTGCAGAGTTTGGCTAGTTGATTTAAAATTCACACAGAAAAATGCACAGTACCTGGAAGAACCAAAATAACTTTAAAAATAAAGAACACATTTAGAGAGCTAATATTACTTGTTTTAAAGTCTTAATGTAAACTACAGCAATCAAAATGGTGTAGTATTGGTATAAAGTCAGACAAATAGATCAATGGAACAGAATAGAATCCAGAAATAAACCTATGCCCATATAGTCAATGGATATTTGACAGAGAGGCAAAGCAACTCAGTAGAGAAAGGATAGGGTTTTTTTTAAACTAATGGTGCTGAAGCGATTGGGTATCCATACTCAAAGAACATGAACTTTTATCCATACATTACATCACAAACAAAAGTTAACTCAAAATAGATTACTGTCCTAAATGTGAAACATGAAAGTATGAAATTTCTACCAGGATATGTAGGATAAAATCTTTGTGACCTTGGGTTAGGCAAAGGTTTTTTTGGATATGGTGCCAAAAAAGCACAAACCATAAAATAACAAATAGATATATCAGACTTGATCAAAATTTAAAACTTCTGATCTTTGAAAGACACTGTAGATAGAATGAAAGGAAAAACCACAGAAATGGAGAATATAATTGTAAATTAAATATTTACTAAGGGACATGTGTCCAGAATACAGAAAGAACACAAACTCAACAAGATGAAAAGTAACAACCCAATTTCAAAATGGGCAAAGCGAGGGGTGCAAGGGTAGTTCAGTGGTAGAATTCTCCCCTGCCATGTGGGAGACCTGGGTTTGATTCTTGGCCCATGCACTGCCCCACCAAAAAAAAAAAAAAAAAAAAAAAAACCAACAAATGGTTCTGTAATAATGAGATAGTCACATGGAAAAAGAATGAAATGTGAACCCCACCATACAGTATACACACAAAAAAAAAAAGAAAGAAAGAGAGTAAAAAATGAGCAAAGCGAATATAAGGTGGCAAATAAGCCATGAAAAATATGCACCACCATTAGCCATTAGGGAAATACAAATTAAACTGTCGTGACAATAAGGGAAAATGAAAGAGCAAGAGAAAATATGAACTTGTTGAGAAGGATAAAGAAGGACAGTGGAGAAAAGGAAAATAAAAGAGAGAGAAGAGAGGAGAAGAGAGAGAGACAGGGGGACAAAAAGAAGAGGGGGTAAGAGATGGAAGCAAAAGAACAGAAAGCTCTCGTCAAAATGGAATGAGTTTTGGCCCTGGCAACATATATCAGGGCAAGAGTAGGGTTTATTTCCTCCTGAAGAGCAGGAGTTGTGCCAGTTCTTTTGCTCTTTTGTTTCCCTATTGCCATTCCAATTCAGCCCAATAGGCCAAAATCTCTGTGAAATTCTCAACAGCTAGGATGTTAGCATCAGTTGCCTCTGGGACATAGTATCAATCAATCCATGTTGAACAGTCATTTGTGCTTGTTATTTTGTAAGAGGAAATCAATTTGAATATAGACAAGGTATCAAATGCTTTCATTCTATTCGATCAAAAGCTAGATAAGCTTTCCACTTGAATTAAAACATTGACGATGATCTTAGAAGTGTGTAACTCTAGCTCATTACATTTTTTCCTTCTTTTCTCTTAAAGACATAGATACAATATCCTCTCACAAAGGCACCTATAGATAGAATATACCTTTCTTGCACTTGTTTTAGTACAGTGACTGATTTGGGAATTTAGGATGATTTTCAGAGTGTTTTTGCCTCCAACCCTCCCACAATAGGGCAAATGTCAACCAAAATTTTTCATTGATGGTCAGCAAATCATCACAATTTGCTTGTGTATGACAAGACATAGAACTAAGTTCTATGGTGAATGATTCCTTTAGTTGTTCTCTTGAGCAGCCTACATCACATCAAAAAGATACTTTTTAAAGTAAGAAATGAGCAATTAGCTCTGGGAGTAAAAGATGCATCACCAGAATTTATTCTGTGATTGCACACATGATTAAAATAGGCAATCAGAACGCAATGATGACCATTGTCCATACCTTGTTGTGTTTCAAGCCGTACTGACCTGCCCAATAGAATGCCCAGGATTCAGACAACTCTTGGCATGTGGGTCTTCCCAAAGCTCCAGTTTTTGTGGATGCATTGCCCTAGCATCATGGGTGCCAAGGAGCACTGCCCTTACTTCCCAGTTGAGCTCCTCATCATTTGGCTGCTGTAGTTTTTGCTTTCACTGCACCATCTTCTCAGGTTCCAGTAAGACTGACAGCTGTTCTCACACTGATCCTGCTCTCAAAGAAGTCCTGGAAGTTGGACCCTGGTGATCATCTCTTCCCTGCTCCTCTACACATGGATGTGGCCCAGTGTTGCTGTGGGAAGCTTGCAAGTTTCCCCCACCCCAGAAAATCCATGTAGAAACTCCATAGAGAACTCTTGAAAATCACCATGTTCCTCACAGTGGCCTCTGTCCTTGTTTTCTTGGGCTGTTACTGTGAGGCCCTGTAGGTGGACACATGTATTCTCTCACTGGGATGGAGAGCAGAACCCTCCCAGGATTAACTGGGAGAAATCCAAGCTAAAGCAAGCTGCCACTGCTGATCTTGATATTTGCTCACTGGGGATACTCTGCGCAGGCTGTTGGTGGGAAGAAGGCAGCTTTAGGAGCAACAAAAAGCCATTTGAATGCCTCTTAGTCTACATCACAAGAGGCAGTATAGTAATTGATAGCATCAGTTTTGAAGCTGGTTCATCTTAGCTTGTTTCCCAACCCTGCGTGAACTTGGGCAAATCACTTAAGCTTCCTGTGCTTCAGTTTCCTCATATAAAAAATGGGAATAATAATCATAACTACCTTGAAGGGTAGTTGTGAACTTTACATAGAGTAATATGGATGAAGCACTTAGAAAAAGACCAGGGGATTATAAGCATGTTGTCACTGTTCACTGCCATTATGATTCTTAGTGACTTGCCACGACCTCTCAATGAACCCTCAAAGCCATGTTCTGATCCATCCTCCCAAAGTGAACACACACATGTGCTCACATACACATCATTTCATTTATTCTCAGCAGACTCTGAGGCTCATACAAGTTTCATGAACGAACTCTGAGACTGGGAAATGAAATGTCAACCTAAAACCACATACTACTTTGTTGATCCCTGATGGACATTAACAGTTGGCTTCAGTATACCTTGGCTTCAGTATAGAGTTCTGCATTTCTCTTTTATTGGAAGGGGGTAATTCAGCCCAGTCACGACACACTTAGACTGGACAGATTTACTAAATCTATTAAATCTCAGTAAGAACAGTGAGGAGACTTACTTACACCTGCTTATGTTTAGGAAGATATGAATCTTTTAAGACACTTACACAAAATAATTGCTCTTTGAACTCTAGATTACTAATTTGGTGAATTGTTTCACTATTTCCAGATACTCTGATAACTGAGATTAATGAGATAGTGATACAAACAGGCAGGAAGCAGGTAGGAACCCTAAATGCACAAACTAGGAGAAAATGATCAGATATTCACACTCTATCCATTCCCAAGGCAGTTCTTCCCTCCTAATATTCTGTAAAGTATCAAGTTTAATAATATGTAAAGTATTAAGGGTGTGTTTAATTGAACAACACAATATTCTAAAGAGATACCATCAGGGAATAAGAAGTTAAGCGAGAATCTGCAGAAAAGGAATGGTGAGTGAATGGTAAATTGTCTTTAAAAAAGCATTAACATTGAAGATAAAATGATGCAGCCACTGATCGTGGGAACTGAGGTTCAAAAAGGTTGTCCAACATGCTTGAGAACATCCAACCAGGAAGTGGCTAAATTATGGCCTGAAACTCAGTTTTATGGCAAAGCTTGGATGCTTTTTACTACACCGTCCTACAAGTTAAAAATGTATGCTTGAGGGTGGGCCACAGTGGTTCAGCAGGCAGATTTCTTGCTTGCCATTCCACAGACCCAGGTTCGATTCTCAGTGCCTGCCCATGCAGAAAAAATATATATATGCTTGATAAGCCAATACTCACTGTGAAGACTCAAAGCTATGTGAGCTTTGTCATTAAAATAATTGTTCCAGAAATTTTGCAATTGACCAAAGACCAAAGACCCCCTGCAGAATACGTAGGGGTAAGGTGGGAGCTAAAGTGGGAAGAGGAAGGATCAGTAAAATATGAAATAAAAAGCATCAAACACAGAGTAACTCCCATGAGAACACATTGCTTTAAGAAACCAATTTCAAACTTGGATTTTTGGATCTATCCAAATATCAATATTAACTGAATTTCATCTACTTAGCTATGAAAAAGTCAGACATATAAACCACTGGCCATTTTATTTGAAGCATAAGGAATAGTGGAAACAAAATTGGTTTTGAGTTCCGAGCCCAGCTCCATCACTGCTATAGGCAAGTCACAATTTCTCTGGGATTTTGTTTCCTCTTCGATTAAAAAATAAAGGGGTTGGTGAGGCAGGACTTCTAGAATCATGCAGTAAGGAGCTCAGCAGACCCTCTCTCTAGCAAAACAAGAATTGAACTGGTGAAAATTACACAACACAATCATTTAAAATCTTTGGATGCTGTCCTAAGAGCATTCAGCAAATGGAGAAGCATTCAATACAGAAAATCTACTAAATCTCAGAAAGAGCAGTGAGAAGTCTTACCTACACTTCCTAGCTCCAGGTGATGGAAGCTCTAACATGGGCATGTACAACTGAGAAGATAGGAATACTCTTTCGCCCAAGCTCCTAGTCTGGGGCCATGATTTCATCCTACAAGCAGGCAGGTTACTGGAGTTTCTTATCATCATCCCTAGCTCTGTGTGCAGAAGGGCTATTTCAAGAAGGCATGGCCAAGAGGACTGGATCTGCCTTCCTCCATCCAGCCCCGACTTGTAGGATAGAAGTTCTACACTAAGCATGAAACACTTTGATTACTTCCACTGAGAAGCAACTAAAGCATTATTTGGGGCAGACTTGAAAACATTCCACCAAGCTGCAGACAGACTCTTCAACTCAGGATGGAAGCCTCACTGTCACAAAGGTACATAAACACACCCCTTTGACCAAACACTGACTGAACAATAAGCTATTGCAAACCCGTGGAAACTCCTAAGTAGAAAGGCCTAAAATAATATCGCAGTCATCCCTGGCAGTCTAGAAGACTGTGCATGTCCGAAGCTGGGCTCACTCAGGAGAGACCATAGAAGCAAATTCTATGATATTAGTTCCTATCTGAACACGGGAGAAAAAAATGTAAATGCCATGAACTGTGATAATAGTCTTTGAGCCACACACACATCCAACAGTAAGAGATATAAAACAAATGGTTTAGGGGGCTCAAGTACAATCTTTGAACAATAAGTGGCTTATGCTGACCCAGGTGTAAACCCTTGGTAGCAAGATTTAAAAAAGAAAGAAAAATGAGTGGAACATCAGAGGCTGCACACTGTGGAAACAATAGATATTGTAGAATTAATTCAGCCAAGTCACTGAACAAATAAACAGATTTAACAAAAGCAACCTCCCAAGGATTCAGTATCCAGAAGTGTTACAATATATTATCTAAAATTTCCAGCTATCATAAAAACTTACAAAGCATGCAAAAAAGAAAACAACAACAGGGAATTGTGGTCCAATCACAGGAGAAAAAGCAGTCAATAGAATGTGTCTTTGAAGGGCCCAAATAGTAGATTCAGCGGACAAAGACATCTGTCTTAGTTTTCCAGGGCTGCTATACCAAAAAAACCATGGACTGGTTGGCTTAAACAACCAGAATTTATTACCTCACAGTTTTGGAGACTAGATTTCCAAAATTAATTTGTTGGCAGAGCCATGCATTCTCTGAAATGTGTAATGTTTTTGTGGTGGTCCATAACTCAATCTCTCCCTCCATCACACGGCTGTCTCTCCCCCCATCTTTCTCCTCCTGTCTCCTATTTCTGACCGCATCCAAGTTTCTTCTGTTCATAAGGATTCCAGTAATTGAATCCTTAAGGTCTATTCTGATTCAATTTTATTTCCCCTTAACTAATAACTTCTTCAAAGATTTTATTTAAAAATGGATTCACATCCATAAGAAAGAGAGTTAGGACTTGAACATATCTTTTGTAGGAGTTGATTCACTCCATAACACAGCCAAAGCAGCTATAAATACATTCAAAGAACTAAAGGAAACCATCCTTAAAGGAGTCATAGGAATGCATGCTGAGAATGACTCAAAACCAAAGAATATCAGCAAACAGATTGAAATTATTTAAAAGAAACTAATGACAATTTTAGAAATTAAAAACACAGTAACTGAAAATTTAAAATACAGTAGGGGTTTTAATATTGGGTTTGACCTGGCAGATGAAAATATTAGTGAGCTAGAATGTAGATCAATAGAGACTATGCAATCTGAAGAACAGAGAGAAAACATACGAAGTAAAATATATGAAGTCACAGAGAAATGTGGGACATCATTCAATGCACTAAAATCCATATACTGGGAGGACTAGAAGGAGAAAAAAGAGAAGAACAGAAAAAGTATTCAAAGAAATAATGGCAGAAAATCCCCAAACTTGGATGAAAAATATTAAACTATATATGCAAGGATCTCAACAAACTACAAGTAGGGTAAACTCAAAGAGATCTACATTCAGACACATTAGAATCAAAATGTTGATAAACAAAGACAAAGAGAAATCTTGAAAGCAGCGTGAAAAAAAATGCCTCATCATGTATAAGGGAAACCCAATAAGATTGACAGCTAACTTCTCATCAGAATGATGGAGGCCAGAAAGGAGTGAGACAACATGTTCAAAGTACTGAAGGTGAAAAATTTTCGAGCAAGAACCTTATATCCAACACAACAATATTTCAAAAATGGAAGTGAAATAGACATTCCAAGATAAGCAAATGCTGAGAGAATTTGTTGCTAACAGACCTGCCTTACAAGAAATACTAAAAAGTTTTCAGGTTAAAGCAAGTGACATCAGACAACAATTCAAACACACACACACATACACATACACACACACACACAGAACTGGTAAAAATAATTATGTAGATAATTACAAAATACAGGATAATTGCATATTTATTCTATCTTCTCTTGATAGTTCTGAAAAGCAATTGCATAAAACAATATTATATAATTTGTTGTTGGTACTAAAGTAATAGAAACATAGTATATTTGACAATAGCAGCACAAATGAAGAAGGTGGTAACAAAGCTGTATTAAAGAATGGAAATAATACCAGATGTTAGCTCAATCAATAGAAAGAAATGAAGAGAACCACAAAGGCTAAATAAGATTAATATAATAAAATTCTATAGACATATGCATGTTCTCCTTTCTTCTTTCAGCTTGTTTGAAGGACATAAGATTACATAAAATAATAATTGTAACAATATATTTTGTGATTTGTAACATATAAATATAATGAGCATTACAGTAATGACACAAAAAGGGAGGAGAAAATTGAACCATATCAGAGTCAATTTATTATTTCAATGGAATTAATTTAGTATAAAAGTGAAACAGATTTAGATAAGTTAACATGTATATTATTAGTCCTAGAGGAACTACAAAGAAAATACCTTGAAAATTATGGTTAAAAGATCATTAAAGGAATTAAAATGTTATACTAGAAAATATTCACTTAATGCAAAAGGAAGCAATAAAGAAGGATTACAAGAACAAAAATGACATAAGCCCTATAGAAAACAAAAAGCAAAATGGCAGCTGTAAATCCAGCCAGATGTATAATAATATTAGATGTGAATGAATTAAACAATTCAGTTATAGGCAGAGTTGTCAGACTGGTTTAAAAAAGAGATTCAAGTATTTATTATCTGCAGGAGACACACTTTAGGTTCAAAGGAACAAACAGAATGAAAATAAAAGTATCATGCAAATGATTATAAAAGAACTGAAGTGGCTAGACTAATATTAGAAAAAATAGACTTTAAAATAAAAATTTTTACCAGAGACAAAAAGACCTTTCAAAATACTAAATGGGTCAATCTACCAAGAAGATTTAACAAAAAATATATATATTTGCACCTAACATCAGAACCCAAATATAAGAAGCAAAAACTGACAGAATTGAAGGGAGAACAACAGTTCCACGATAACTACTGCACACTTCAATATCCCACTTAAATAATGGATAGAAAAGTAGACAGAGGATTAGCAAGCAAACAGAAAATTGTAATAATGTTGTAAACCGACTAGATCTAAAATATCTATAGAACACCCACCCAGCAGAATACACATTCTTCTCAAGCACACATGAAACATTCTCTAGGAAAGACCATATGTTAGACCATAAAACAAGTCTCAATAAATCTAGAGGATTGAAATTTAAAAAAACTTTCTTCAACCACAATGGAATCAAAGTATAAATCAATGATAGAAGGAAATTTGAAAATTCACAAATACATGGAAATCAACACACTCCTAAATAAACAAAAAGATAGAAAAGAAATCACAAAAGAAAGTACTTTGAGATTAATGTCAATGAAAACACAACAAACCAAAACATATGGGAAAACACAACATCCCAAAACTTATGGGACACATAGGAAACAGTCCTTAGGGGAAATTTGAGAACTGTAATTCCATTCTTTGAAAAAAAAAAAGATCCCAAACGGATATAGTAATCTTCCATTTTCAGAAACTGGGAAAAGAATATCAAGCTAAATTCAAAGCAAGCAAAAATTGGAGTGGAAAATGAAGGAAACAGAAAATAGAAAAAGAATAGAGAAAATCAATGAACCCAAAAGTTATTTCATCAAAAAGATCAACAAAATTGACAAAACTTTAGCTACAACAACCAAAAAAAAATAGTGAAGGCTCAAATTACTGAAATTAGTAATGAAAGAGGGGAATCACTACTGACCATTAGGAAATAAAAAGGACTATAAAGGATTACTAGGAACATTAGCATGCCAACAAATTAGATAACTTAATTTAAATGGAAAGATTTGTAAAAAGATACAAATAACCAAAACTGACTCAAGAAGAAATATAAAATCTGAGAAGACCTACAAAAGTTAAAAACAAAGATATTAAAATGAGAAATCCAGGATTATATTGCTAGTAAGTGGTAGACCAGGAATTCAAAACCAGTTCTCCCTGACTTGAAAGTCCATAACCTTATATATGTGAAATAATGCTTCAAACTAATGGCATTTTCAAATAGATGTACAATAAAATATTATTAATAATAATTTATTGCATATAATACTATGTGCCAGATATTGTGCTGAGTACTTTACATGAGTTTATCTCATTTACTCTATACAGTAAATCTATGAGGTGGGAATTATTATTAGATCCATTTTTTGCAGAACAGATAAATAAAATTTGAGAAGATTAATTTATTTCCATGTGGTTAATTTCACTAGCCATCAGGGAAATCAAAATCAAAATCATAACGAGATACTGCTACACATAAACCAGAAACACTAAAATAAAGTTACTATGGCGGGCCATGGTGACTCAGCAGGCAGAGTTCTCACCTGCCATGCCGGAGACCCGGGTTCGAGTCCCGGTGCCTGTCCATGCAAAAAAAAAAAAAAAGACGTTACTGGCCATCCCAAATTTTGCCAGGGATGTAGAACAACTGAAACTTTCCTACACTGCTAGTAGTAATATAAAGTTGTTTGGCAGCATCTACCTAAAGCTGAATATACGCCCCAGTAATTCCATTCCTAGGTATGTCCCCCAGAGATATGTGTTCACATGCTTACCAAAAGACATGTACAAGTATATGCATAGCAGCACTATCTGTAATAGTAAAAAAAATGGAAACAACCCAAATGCCCATCATGGAAGAATGACCAAATTTAATATATGAATGAAATGGAATACTATTATAACAGTGGTTCTCAAAGTATGGTCTCCAGACCAGCAGCATCAACATCACCTAGGAACTTGTTAGAAATGGAAATTCTTGGTCCTCACCCAAGCACAACTGAATCAGACACTGGGTGTGAAGCTAATTCTGACGCATGCTAAAGTACCATTAGCATTTACTAATATATAGCATTCTATATAGAAATGAAATGTTATATAGAAATGAATGCTATATCGAAATGAAAATAAATGAACTGCAACTGCAAGTAGCAATTGGGGTGAATCTCACATAATAATAGTAGGCAAAAAGACAGACACAAAGTCGTATATATTTTTTATATGATTTTACTTATATAAAGTACAGAAATGGGGAAGACTAATCAATTGTGTTAGAAATCATGAGTGTGTTTACAGTGGAGGGGAAGGATTTAGAATGGTCATGGGGGAGGCTTCTGAGGCAGTGGTTTTGTCTCTTGATCTAGATGTGCTCAGTTTGTGAAAATATATTGTGAACACTTATAATTTGTACAGCTATCTGCATGCATGTTTTTCTTAGTTCAATAAAATATGCTGAAAGAAGACAGTTAGCATATGAAGCCAGGTCCACCTGCCTCCAGAGACAACAAACACTCTGAATGATGGGGATATCTTTTTTCCTACCCCCTTATTTTACTTTGGTTATTTCTTTAATCATGGGGATGAAAATACAGTAGTCATATTTCCTAATTATCTAAAACAGAAGGAATTAAATCACATGAGCTTCATACTAGCTCTAAAAGAACAAGAGTGGATTTGTTACTTGTAGCCATGAGTGCCTCGATATTTGTCAATTCACTAACTGGAGGAGCAGTTCTATTTGAGAAGAGCTAAGTTATAGATTCCTGAAGCTAGTATTTGTGGGTCAACTTGCCAAAATTTAAATTCATATTTTAGAGTTTTAGGTAAGTCCGAAAATTAACTGTCATGGTATTTCGTATAAACTTTAATAGCTATTATGTATCTACCATCAACTTTCCAGAAATTATTTATCATGTTAAACCTGAGAGAATGATTAGAGAAATAATAATGTAGCTCTAATTGAAGAAAGCAAAAGGAAAGATATAAGAGAAGTAAATTATTTCTACACTCCCCCTAAATCACTTCCAGAGTCCTATGTTAATAATTTGCCCAAGGACAGAATTGACAATACCACTTTCATTCAAGGCAGACTTCTTAATAGCTCAGCTTTTCAAATTACTGACCAAAGGCTGCTCACTTTCAGAAATGGGAACTCGAAAAAATGGAAAATAGTATGCTTCATTTCTTGTATATGTATGGTGTACAATTATCATTCTGTCACACATGAACCATTAAGTGCAAGTCTGGGGAAAATTTGAAGAGAAGAAGTGAAACGAGAGTGTTTCCTCATAGCTTTATTTAGGAGGGACTAACAGAATTATATACAAAAAAAAAAAAAAAAAAAAGAAGCAGCACAAAAAGCCTCTTCAGTATTAAAGGAAAAGAGTGTGTGAAAATTCTCTATAAAGACAAGAATGTCACTGTGTTCAGTAGTATAGATAGAGAGGGCCATCACGAAATTGTCACCAAATTCTCAAATATTAGTGGCCTAATGTCTCTTCTTAAAACCTGCAGAAGGTATTAACATACATAAAATTAAAACAAAGTAGCAAAAGAAGTGAGAATCAGCCATAGTATAGTGATTAAGAGGACAGAATCTACAGTCAAACCACTTGGACCCAAAGCGTGGATCTACCACTTATTAACTGTAGGACTTAGGGCATGTTACTTACCCTCTCTGTGCCTCAATTTCCTCATCTATAAAATGGGGATAAGAATAGTACCTACCTCAATAGGTTTGCTATATGGATTAAAAGAGTTAATATTGGTAAACCACTTAGAATAATGCCTGGCACATTAAATAATATGGAAGTATTCATAAAATTTTAAAATAATTTTAATAATGATGACTTCATTTTCTCAGAGCACAGGAGAGCCCACATATCAATTTCACAAACATTATCTCAGTTAATCCTCCCACAAACCTTCTGGGCTATGCATAATTAATCCCAGTTTAGTGATGAATAACTGAGTTCTAAATGCCAACAATGATAAAAGCTAACATGCAAAGGGCATCTATAATGCACCAGCTCTATGAAAGCCCTTTATACAATTTTCTCTTTAATCTCTAAAATATCTTTACAAGGTAGGGACTTTCTTACAATAAATTTAACACATATGTATATAACAAACATATATACTGTTAAACACGTGTGCATACACATGCATACATATTATTACTCATATATATATTATTATATATTTTTCTGAACTATTTGAGAGTAAGTTGTGGACATGATGCTCCTTTATGCCTAAAATTTCAATTTGCATTTTCTAAAAATAAGGACCTCCTCTGACATAACCATAGTAAAACTTTCAAAATCAGGACATAAACACTGATACAATATTATTTATATAATCCACAGAATTTATTTAGATTTTTCCAACTGTCCCAATAACGTCCTTTATAGCAAAAGAAATCCAGAATCATGTGGTGCATTCAACAGTCGTGTCTATTTAATCTCCTTTAGCCTCGCACAGCTCTACAATCTTTCTTTGCATTTCATGACAATGACATTTTTAAAGCAGTATTGCCAGTTATTTTGTAGAACATTTTCCCACATACCACCTTATTACTAACACTTGTATTAGTGTTTTACATTTGTTATAATCATGAAGCTAAAATTTAAATTTGTAGTATTAACTATAGTCCATTGTTTACAATAGGGTTCACTGTGTTTAAGTCTTATGCTTTATCTTTTAATTTTTATTATACTAACATATATAGAACCTAGAATTTCCCCCTTCTAGTCACATTCAAATATGTACTAGTTCCAAAATTTTACAATCACCCTAAACAGAATTTCTGTACAAATATAAAGGTTAACTCCCTCTTCTCTACCCTGAACTCAGCACCTGGTAACCTATATTATAGATTTTAACTAGAGCTGAATGATGTGCTTGGGGGCCTGTGCACCTGCGCGGGCCTAGGAGTGCTGTAAACTGATGTGCAGAGCTCAGGGAAGGGGGAGTGGAGTGAGGCTGTGTGACACTATGGGGGGGTGGGCAGGAGTAGCTTAGGTATGGAGGTTGGTGTCCACAGCCTTTATGCAGTGGCAATAGCCTGCAGGGAACAGGGAGGGGGACATAGTGCTCAGGAGGGGTGCGGGAGAGGTGGGTTGGGCTGCACTTGGGGTGGGGGTGTGGGGCAGGTACATGCAGAGGGGGCTGGTGGGGTGGGGGCACCTGGAGCACAGGGAATGGGAATGGGTGATGGGTTCGGGTGCCTGGGGTGTGGGGTGAATTGCCGGTCATGGTGGTGCGCTGGTGAGGATAGTGCACCCAAGGAACACAACCTGGCTTATTTCCTAGTCCTGGGATTCCACCCGTGCACTCCCTTGGGCTCTGTGCCTCTGCGCCAGGCCTCAGCTTTCTGCCTCTCAGTTCCTTGGCCTCTGCAATCTGGGCTGCCCCATGTGGTGCAGAGGCTCTCCCAGGTCAGTTGCACTCCTGAATCACCACCTCAGTCGCCCTCTTGTCCCTTTTCTAACCTTTGCATGCAGCAGAACTAATCGTGAGCTGCTCTATTTAGCCATCTTCCCGGAAGTCTCAATTTTTCCCTCTTTTTTACCATTTGCTTTTTTGAATGTTTGAAATCAGTTAACCTGTCCTCTAGCTCACTTATTCTTCCTTCTGCCTCTTCAAATCTGCTGTTGTGTGTCTCTAGTATGTTTTTTATTTGGTCAACGGAATCTTTAATCTCTGTGATATCTGCTATTTTTCTATTTATTCTTTCAAATTCCTCTTTATGCTCTTCCACTGTCTTCTTGATCTCCTTTATATCATCAGCCATCCCACTTATTTCATTTAGTAGCCTTATATGAACATCTTTCATTAGTTCTTCCAATGTCTGTGTCTCCTCTGATGCTTTAATTTTGTCATTAGGCTGAGCTACATCTGTCTGCATTGTGATATGCTTGGTGATCTTCTGTTGTCTTCGTCTCATGTAAAGATCTTGATAGGCTTACTTTGGAAGTTGATTTCCTTCAGTAGTCAACAACCTTGTGTTTGTGGGATGGATGTGTAGCAGGATGCAAGGCACAGGGCATGGCACAACAGTGCGGTGATGTGTTGCAAGACATGTATAGGTGCAGGTTGTGGATGCTATGCTGCTGCCTGTGGACGTGGGCATCCAGTGGCCAGGGAGGATGTTGCTATGCCGGTGCATGGGTCTGGGGACGTGTAACCCTGGTGTATGCTGGACTAGGGCATGGGGCCCTTTGTACACATGGACAGAGCTATAGCAACGGGTTGGCATTATGCCTGCATGGGCTGGCAGCGGGTTTGACCCAACTGCACAGTCAGTGCTTTCCCAGAGCTAGAGGTGTGACTGGGGGCTGTGGGCTTCTGCGTGTCTAGGAGTGCCATAAACAGATGCTCCCAAAGCTGAGGGGCAGGACTGGGGACCAAGCACATGAGTGGGTCTAGGAGTGCCATAAACTGATGCGCAGAGCTGAGGTGGGGGTGCTGGGGGGCTGTGCAATTGTATGGGCTGGGGGCAAGTGTGGCCTGGGTATGGAGGTAAGAGCCCACAGTCTTTATGCCCTGGTGACAGCCTGCAGGGAGCAGAGAGGGGGAGGTAGTGCTTGGGAGGGGTGCAGGTGAAGTGGGTTGGGCTGAATTTGGAGTGGGGGTGTGGGGTGGGTATGTGTGCTGGGTGTTGGTGGCTAGGGGTGCTTGAAGTGCAAGGAGTGGGGGTGGGTGACAGGGTTCGGGTGCATGGGATGTGGGTGAGTCATAGTTCACCAGGCTGCGCTTGTGAGGGTAGCATGTTCATGGAACATGGCTTGGCTTACATACTAGTCCCCGTTTCCCCAGCTGTGCACTCCTGTGGCTCCGGGCTTCCATATTATCCTCCAGTTCTCTGCGTCTCAGTTTCTCAGGTTTTGCAACCAGGGCCACCCTCTTTGATGCAGAAGATTCTTCCAAGTCAGTTGCTCTCTGGAATCACTGTCTCAGTCACACTTACATTCCTTCTCTAACTTTTCCTTGGAGCAGGGCTGAACTCGATCTACCCTATTCCAACATCTTCCCAGAACTGCCCAATTCCTGTTTGTTTGTTTTTTTTTAATGTTATTTTTCAAGAAAAGAAGCTGGATTTTGTCAAATGCCTTTTCTGCATCAATTGAGATTATCATGTCTTTTTTCCTTTAATTTTGTTAATATGTGATGTTGTATTAATTGATTTTCTTAGGTTTGATCGCCCTTGCATACCCAGGATAAAGCTTACTGGATTATGGTGTATAAATTCATTTAATGTGCTGTTGGATCCGATTTGCATATATTTTGTTGAGGATTTTTTCATCTGTATTCATAAAGGAAATTGGTCTGTTTTTTCTTTTCTTGTAGTCTCTTCATCTGGCTTTGGTGTTAGGGTGATGTTGGCCTCATAGAGTAAGTAAGGTAGTGTGCCTGCAATTCAGTTTTTTGGAAGAGTTTGAGCTGGATTGTTATTCATTCTTCATGGAATGATTGGTAGAATTCATCTATGATGCCATCTGATCCTGGCTTTTCTTTGTTGGAGGTTTTTTTTATGACTGATTCAATATCTTTACTTGTAATTTTTTTTTTTTCTTGTATGCAGTGTAGGTTGTTTGTCTGTTTCTAGGAATTAGTACATTTCACCTAGGCTGTCAGTTTGTTGGCATACAGTTGTTTATGGTGTCCTCTTTTTATTATTGTGGGATCTGTAGTAATGTAACCCCTCTCTTTTCTGATTTTATTTGCTTCTAGTCTCTTTTTTTCTTTGTTCATCTAGTTAAGAGTTTGCCAATTTTATTTTCTTTTCAAAGAATAACTTTTAGCTTTGTTAATCTCTGTTCGTTTTTCATTCTCAATTTCATCTGCTTCTGTTTTAATATTTGTTTCTTTTCTTGATTTCCAGCCTCATTCCATTATGATCAGAGAAGATGTTTTGTATAAATTCAGTCTCTTTACAATTTTTGAGACTTCTTTTTGACCCAAAATTTTGGTCTTTTCTAGAGAATGATACATATGCCTTTGAGAAGAATGTATATTACGCTCTTTGGGCATGCAATGTTCTATATATGTCTGTTATGTCAAGTTGATTTACCACATTATTCGAGTTCTCTGTTTCTGTACTGATCTTCTGTTTAGATGCTCTGTCTGTTGATGCAATTTGTGTATTGAAGCCTCCAACTAGTATTGTAGAGACATCTATATTTCCCTTCAGTTTTGCCAATGTTTGCTTCATGTATTTTGGGGCAACATGATTGGGTATATACACCCAATTTCTTGGTTATTTCTTTAAGGTGAATTGCCCCTCTTTAAATATATAGTGACTTTCTTTCTCTCTTAAAACAGTTTTGACTTGATGTCTATTTTGTATGATACTAGTATAGCTACTCCAGCTCTTTCTTGGTTAATATTTGCAGGAATTATCCTTTTCCATCCACTCACTTTCAACCATCTTGTGCTTTGGTTCTAAGGTGAGTCGCTTGCAGTCAGGAAATAGTTGAGTCATGCCTTTTTATGCATTCTGCCAATTTTTGTCTTTTGATGGGAGAGTTTAGTATATTTACATTTAAAGTCACTACTGATAATTCAGGACTTAATTCTGCCATTTTACTCTTTAGCCTTTGTAAATATTATAACTTTTTTGTCCCTCAACTTCCATTAATGTCTACATTTATTTTTATTTGCTTTTCAGTGTTGTTCCTTATTTAGTGCCTTTTCATTTCTATCTGGATATATTTTTCATCTGTTTTCCTTGTAATTGCCATGGGGTTAAAATTTTAACACCCAAAATAAATAACAATCATATCTGTTTTGATAACAACTTAACTTCAATAGAATGCTCATATACTTTTCCTATATCCCTCTGTCTCCCACCAGTTTTTTTGTAGTTATCATATCTTTTACATCATATGTCCAAAAACCTAGATTTATGTTACATTTTATACATTTGCATTTTAGTACCTGTAGCAAAAAAGAAGTGGAGATATATCACAAACAAAACCATACAATAATACTAGAATTTTTAAGTGCCCAAATGGTTATCTTTACCACAAGTCTTTAGTTCTTTATGCTCCTTTGAACCATTGTTTAGTGTCCTTTCCTTTCAGTCTGAAGAACTCCTTTTAGCATTGCTTGTAGTGCTGATCTAGTAGTGATGAACTCCCACAGATTATATCTGAGAATGTCTTAATCTCTCACTCATTTTTGAAAGACAGTCTCACTGGATATAAAATTCTGGGTTGGCAGTTGTTTTCTTTCAGACTTTAAGTATTTCAACCTACTGCCTTCTTGCCTCCACGGATTCTGATAAGAAATCAGCACTTAATCAACTTAACACTCTTTTGTACATAACACATAGCTATTTTCTAGCAGCTTACATAACTCTCGCCTGGTCTTTTGCATTCAATAGTGTAATGAATATATGACAGAGTGTATTTTTCTTCATGTTTATCTTCTTTGGTGTTCTCTGAGCCTCTTTGGATTTGCATATTCACTTCTTTTGTTAAGTTTGGGAAGTTCTGTCTCATTATTTTGCTATTCCTTCTGCCCCATTCTCTCTTTCTTCTTTTTCTGGAATTCAATAATGCATATGTTGGTGTGCTTGATGGTGTCCCAGAGCTTCTTAGACTATTTTTGCTTTTAATATTTCTTTTTTCTTTCTGCTCCTCAGCCTGACTCATTTCAGGTATCTTGTCTTCAAGTTCACTGATTCTTTCTTCTGCCAGCTCCAATCTACTCTTGAAACCCTTCTGGGCATTTTTCATTTTAGTTATTGTGATCTTCATCTCCAGTAGTTCTGTTTGGTTCATTTTTTCTTTGCATGGGCAGGCACCGGGAATCGAACCTGGGTTTCTGGCATGGCAGGTGAAAATTCTGCCTGCTGAGCCACAATTACACTGTCCTGTTTGGTTACTTTTTAAAAGTTCTATCTATTTACTTAGACTCTCATGTTGCTCATTTATTGTTTTCTTTCCAGTTCTTTCTCTGTACTTTCCTTCATCTGCTTGAGCCTTTTTAAGATCATTTTTTTTTAAACTTTGTTGGGTATATCTATAATCTCATTGTCTTTATTGATGTTTTCTGTTTTTATCCTCCTCTTTATAAAGAAGAATGGACCATCATTTCCTATTTCATTGTCTTGTATTCTTTTGTTTGCACACTATATTTTAAAAATGTAAATGTTAACTCTGGGATTTACTACATGGGATGTCTGTTTAGTGGTTTTCTGTAACCAGCTGGTGAAAAGACAGATTTTCTTGATCTTCAGCCCTCCTATCAGGAAGATCTGCCCAAAGCAAATGCAGAGTACAGGGTTTCCCCTGTGTTTCTGGGCCTCTGTCTTGTCCCCGGCTTCTGTTTGTTATTTGTTTTGGATTTCCCCTGTTTATGGGATTTTGGTTGTACCCTCTGTTTCCAAGGAGACAAACCTCCTTCTCCAAGATTTAAAGCTGGCAGGACTTTGTTCTAGAGTATCAGCCGCTATAGATTTTTACATTCCTTTCATTGTCTCATGTTGCTTTTGCTTGGAAGCCAGATTCTGGGAGGATGGAACCCTGGAGAGGACTTTCCCAAGCCATTCTTTCTCAGCCAAAGACCCACGAAGGGTACATAGACAAGCTCCAAAGTGCCCTGGTAAAGGGATCAGGAAAGGTGCCATAATCTTTTCTGACAGCTCCCCAAAGCTGAGTTCTTCTGGCTTGCCCAGTAAATGTAGTCTTTCAGCTAACTGTCCCCTGCGGCCCACTGCCTCTTCACCTGTCCAGGGAGACTTGAAACAATGGATCCCACAGCCTTTGTCCAGGCTATCTTTGAAACAATCGCTGCCACTGCTTTTGTCTGGGATGGGGCTGAAACAATAGCTGCCCTCAGAGCTGGGATCCAGTAATTCAAATTTACTAATCAAAGCCATGATCAGTGATCAGCCATGCCCACCCCTATTCTTGGGGTAAGGGGTTTCATTTCCCCTTCTGTCAGCAGCAGCTAGCCAGAGGCCAGACCTCATGGTGACTGTTAAAAAGAAAGCCATACCTGGAAGAGAATAAATGCTCACCCGATTGTGGAGAAGAAAGAACAGAATTAATTCATGATCTTGCAAGAGCGGGCGCCTAACCAAAAAAATGGTGGCTGGCATGCCAAACAATAGAATGCCACAAATCTTATACCTAAGCCTAGCACGCAGGTCCCTCCCATTTCTCCACTGATTGGATACCCCAGAGGTTACAGCCTATCCAGATAGTCTAGCTAAGTCAAACTTCACCCAAAGTTTTCCCTTTTTGATTATGCTTTACATTTAAATGACCCTGGCCATTAAAGATTTGGCACCAATTCTAGGTTTGTGTCAGAGGCTCTCCCCTTTCCCGGCCTGCACCATCTTGTATGAAAGCTAAACTTAATTTTATTCTTACAAATCTCTCCTATTTCTTTTAGAACTTTTAGTTTTCACATTTTAGTCTCTCATCAAACTTGATAAGAGCCTTTTCACACTCTTGGGTTCTTAATGCGTCCCTGAGCTAACCCTCTGGCACATGGGATAATGCAGCACCTAAGTGCTGTGAGTACTCTACCTACAATGGTTAAAGAAGTTAGCATGGACAGTGTCACCCCTTTCCATTTCCCAAACCAGCTTTCTAATCATCTCGTGAGGGAATTATCAATGCCTGAATTTTTCGCCAAGTCTTCAGATAAGGTCATTAGGCCTTGTAAAGCTTCGGTGATAATTCCATCTGGGGCTGTATTATTGGCGATAAATGTACAAGGGCTACCTGTGACCATAAAGCTAATGCCTCCTTTTTCAGCTAGCATCACATCTAGGGCAATCCTATTCTCCCATGTCATTCGACTAGTAACATCCAACTGTTCTGCCACTCCCTTAAATGCATCCTTGGTGTAATTAATAAATCTTTGTTGATTAATCCAATCCACATTTTTGCTGATGGTGACCCACCAGAATGAGGATGCCTCAAATCCTGCAGCTACTTGCCTTAAACTCATTTGGGATTCCCCTTGGCACCACTATACTATCTAAATAAACTCAATCATTGAAGGAACCAAGTAAGACTTTGTTTTTGTTTTTGTTTTTTTCCGTTGCATTAGAACTTCCTCCTCCTTTTCAAATGCCAGGGTGAATGGGCTGGCCAACTGGACCAGAGCACAAGTTTCCTTTCACTTCTTAGGTAAAACTGGTCAGAGGATGCCCATTCCATAATACCAACAAAGGCCTGCTTGGGTTATGTTTAAACTGGAGAAACTGTCAGTACTATTCTCAGTCACATCCCATGCTTTGGTACATGAGACCATGGTCCCAAGGTTCTGGAGCACTTCTTCCCATCTAGAGAGACGGGCAGAGTGGTTTTTTGACTTGAGGTGAGAAGCCAGTATGGCCTTAACTTTCCCGCCCCTGACTGAAGGGAAAAGAGAGGACAACATACTGCAATTTTCACCAGGAGTAGTATTCTGAAAAAGGAGTACCATGCAATTAAACTCCTTTTCATGTTCTTCCATACCCATTGGAAAGGGCATGACAAGAGCAGTGGGTCGGCCTGTCGTGCAAGCATAACAGTTGATTTTGTGTAGACTCTGGACTATATATTTGATCCATTCCACCCAGGCATTTGTATCTCCATACCCTGTCTCTATCCCTATGGTTTGCTCCAAATTTTCTGTCCTGTCCACCCTAACAACTTTGGGATCATTCTGCATTGGGGAATTAACCTCTAGCTGAGTGTCCTTAGGCACTATCGAAGAGCCAATTGGAGAGGGCATTGTTGGTGTTGGGGAGAGGACCTGCATCCTGAACCTTCCCAGAGACTCCCTTCCAGTAATTTCTATGCACATTCCATATACTCAATCAGGGGAGGTGCACCTGTTTGAGCCCAAAATGAATTTCCTACCTTGAATGGTGATATTGATTTTGTCCCTTTTTGATCATCATCAGTACAGGGTTGCACTGAAGATCTTGGCAGTCTGATGGAGGATTTCCTTTGTAAAAGATTATTTTATCCTTTAATGGCCTCTAGGTCTGTGAAATTAATCCTATGTTCATGGCCCACCCTTCAAACTGGGTAGTCCTTCATACATCATCCCAGGAGAGGCAGGGAGAGGCTCAATAGCAATACCCCCCTGCTAGTTTTTGGACACAAGTACTTGTTTTCCCCATTCAATTGCCATTGACTCATTAAGTCTGTGCAGTCTATTATTTGGCAAGCATCAAAAGTTAGGCCTGAAGGACAGGACCCTTTCCCTCCAGGATGTAGCCCACTCCTGGCAAATATTTCTGAAATTATCTCTTACCCCAAACCGTGCCAACTCAGCATCTCCCTCACCCTCCATCAGTTTCCCCCTTGCAATAACCTCCTATTACTCAGCCTTCACTCTCTGGCAAATGTACTCTTGTGTAAATGCCCCTTATTTACTATACACCCTCAGGCATTTATAACCCTTCATGCCTAAGTATAAATTTTAAAGTTTAAAGTTTAAATTTTAAATTTTACCAATGGAAAGCAGCCAACTCCAAACTTAGCCCCTTATTTCTGAAAACTAGCCAATAGAGAACTGTCTAACCCCTGCCCCCCAACTCTCTAACCCTAAGCCTTAAAAACCCTATCCCCCACCACCTTGGGACAGCCATTTTTCTCTTTCTCTTGAAACCACGCCTGGATGGCTCTGTTTTTTTCCCTGAAATAAAGCCTTTGCCTGAACTCTTTTGTCCCACCTCCATCTTGGTAATTTGTTGAGTTTGCCTCTCATCAAACTGTACCGTTTGGGACTTTAAACCTTCAGTTACGTTCACTACCAATTTGACGGGGCTTGTTGCGTCCCCAATTTGGAACAATATGACTAGTATAATTATTTTCCTTTTTAAATTGGGCTTCAAATCCCTACTCTGTCTTTCTTGGGTAAAACTTTCCTTTGGCGAGGATCACTATTAACTTACGTTAGACTGAAATACAGAATTCAAACCCCAAATCCAAAAACCCCTTTTACCCTCCCAACTATTGAAAGGTCCAGAGTTGGAGTCATTTACTAGGAATTGGACTGCATTGTTGGATACTTATCGTCCGGCTCAGGTATTGGTTCTTTCACTCTGGTGTAGTGAGTCCGGCCTTTCTCTCCAGTCCAGATGGCCATTTCAGTTGTCAACATCCTTCCCACGCTGGTTGGAGCTTGGAGTCTTTCCACGATTTGATGAGGACCCAACTGCCAGGTTGGTGTTGATAGGCAGCAAATTCAAAAGGTGGTGTCTGGGCCAGCAAGCCAAGGTGCCTAAGGGATGACAGAGTAGAGGACAAAGCTAGTAGATAATTCTTAAGGAAGAGGTTTTTTGCAAAGTCAACTACTGGCACGGTCTGTCCTAAGGCAAAATTCTCCTCTGGCTCTGACCTGTAAAACTTAGAATAAGTCATTTGTTGCCACATACAAAGGAGGGACAGTCATAGGATACATATTCCCATTTCCATAAGGAGAAATTGGAAGGAACACAGAGGTCACAAGACCCAAGCAGTTTTGAAAACTTGCAGGACAAACTCCATTAGATTTCAAAGTCTAAGAGTCATTTATCTTCAGGGCTTTAGAAAGTGGCAGTCCCACCCTTTCCAAGAGCCTATGCAGCCGCCCACCTCTCTCTGAATGCAAATCTGGGGAACACTGGGGACACCACACCCCTCTTGGCTCCGCTCTCTCCAAGCACTGGGCCACACCCGGCCTTCTGCCATCTCTGGGGCACACACCCCACCTCTCCACTTGATGGCAGCCAGGCTTCCCCAATCCCTAAGGAATGTGCTCAGTGCTCTCCAAGGCCTGGGGTGGCACCACCCCTTCACTGCAAAGTGGAAGACCCATCCTCTGCCTTTGGGGCAAACTCGCCCTCTCCAAGTGCTTGGGTGGTTCTGCTCTCCTGGCCCAAGGCCTCCTGACTTCAGACCCCAGCCTCCTTAGTTCTGCCTCTGAAGCTATTTTTCTTCCGATGTGTCCCTTCCCTGTCCCTCCCAGTCAATTGGCAGTGGCTCTTTTTATACAGATCTTGCAACACTCTTGCTGGCTTTCTATGTAGTAGTAGTCTCAGGTTGGGCCCATCAGTCTGTCCCATGGGTATTATCAGGTCCTTTCCCAATAAGTTATCCCCAGTTTCTGGGATGTACAGTAGGGGGTTTATAATTTGGTTATCTTCCCAGCAGATATTAGTAGGTTTGAAAATGGGGATTTATAATCTTTTCCTTCTTACCCCCGAAACTGTGAGGGAGGTACCGGAGAATTCTATCTCCTTTGGGATATGGGTCACTAAGATTGAGCTGCCCCAGTGTTCATCAAAAATTTAATTTCTCCCTGATATTGCCCACTTTTAGATTTACCAAAGGCTTCCAGTGGGCTCTCAAGACAAGAACGCTGTGAGCTTCCTAATCCTCAAAATTCATCAGGGGTATCACCCGACTTTCTTTAAACTTGGGCATCCCCTTTCAAAATGACCAGGTTTCCCACGGTGATAACACCCTGCTTAGTCCTGTTCCCTTCCCACTATTTTATCCCCTTTGGCCCAGATTATTTCTCTATCTTGCCTCTGCCTGGCTCCTCCCTAATCCCTTCTTGACGATGTGGTCGATGGTGCTCAACATGATTTTGGCTTGTTGCTTCTGCTTTCTTCTTCCCTTCTCGCACCAGAGCCCAACTCCTCAAATGAAAGTATTGCCCTCCCCCCGACATGGGACATGGCATCCAGGGTTGAAAAACTCCCTGGAAATATGGGATGTGATTCCCGGAGATGAGCCTGTCCCTGGTACCATGGGATCAACAACACCATCATGACCAAAAGGGGGAAAAGAAGTGTAACAAATAAGGTATCACTGTCTGAGGGAGTTCAAATAGAGTTAAGGGGTTACTCTGGAGGAACTATTTGCAAGCTTCAGCTAGACAGTGCTACCTACCATAGTTTGACAACCTCAACCAAAACCACTTCTGCTAACCCTAAAGAACACCTAGGTTTTTATCTGAGATTCTACAAATGTTCCAAGCACTATGATTACTTTCTAGAAACTTACAACCTGCAGATGGTTCCTAGGCCAGGTATGTCCTGAAACACTGAGGGACAAGCTTCTCCAAGAACATCAACCAGTTCCATCTCTCCACCCCATATTATTGACAGCTCCTTCCAACATGAAAAAGTTAGGATGGGCATAGTACAAATAACCCTAAAGAGTGGGAGAAAGATAAAAAGAGATGGTGGAGGGTGGGCCACGGTGGCTCAGTAGGCAGAGTTCTCGCCTGCCATGTTGGAGATACGGGTTCGGTTCTCGGTGCCTGTCCATGCAAAAAAGAAAAAGAGATGATGGAGTTAAACAGAAAAGGCAGGGTTTGATAAATGTGTATGATTGCTAAATCATTATATTGATATTTCTTTTAGTCTCCAGTGTCTTGGAGCAGCTAGAATTAAAAACCTGAAATTGTGCAATTGTAACCCATACCTAGCTCTGAAATATGTTCCACAATTGTTGCAGTGTGCTTTGAAATTTATTGCTGTTTTGTATATATGTTATTTTTCACAGTGAAAAATCTATTTTTAAATAAAAATGTCCAGTTTACAAAAAACACAAGAAGTATGATGCATACACAAAAAAAAGCAACCAATAGAAACTGTCCTTGATGAAACCCAGATGTTAGAGTTACTAGATGAAGACTTTAAATTAGCTATTTAAAATATGTTCAGAGGGTTAAAGGAGACTATGAGATGCTTCAATAAATACAGAATATCAATAAAGAGATGTAACTTTTTTTGAGATATAACTTATTTTTAAAAGAACCAAATTGAAAGTCTAGGGTTGAAAAGCTCACGAACTGAAGTGGAAAATTCAACAGAGGGGCGCAATGGCATATTTGGACAGTTACAGAAACAATCAGAATACTTGAATATAGGTCAATTGATATCATACAGTCTAAAGAAGAGTAATAAAAAAGAATGAAAAAATGAACAAAGTCTCAGAGACATGTGGGAAACCATCAAGTGTACTAATATATACAAATGGTGTCAATGAAGAATGAAAGGGGCAGAAAGATTTTTGAAGAAATAATGGCTGAAAACTTCCCAAATTGATGAAATACGTGAATCAACACATCCAAAAAGTCAACTTCCTAGTACCGAAATTGGTATTATTTTGCTAGGGCTGCCATACAAATTACCAAAACTGGCTGGCTTAAGACAACAGAAATTTATTCTCTCAGAGTTCTGGAGACTAGAGTGTGAAAAGAAGGTGTCAGCAGGGCCATGCACTCTCAGAAGGCTCTAGGGGAGGAAGGATCCTTATTTGCCTCTTCCTAGCCTCTGGTGGCTGCAGGAAATCCTTGGCATTCCTTGGCTTAAACCATATTGCTCCAGTCTCTACCTTCATTTTAACATGTTCCTTCTTCCCCTGTGTCTCTGTGTGCAAATCTCCCTAATTTCTCTTATAAAGACACCAGTGATTGAATTTAGGGTCCACCCTAATTCAATATTACCTAATCTTAAATTGCTGAAAATATCTTAGTACCAAATAAGGTCATTCACAGGTACAAGGGTTTAGGGCTTCAATATATCATTTTAGCGGAAACAATCCACCCCATTATGGCCTGGAACCAATAAGTCTTCTGGTCTTTGCCAAGGGCCTCTGTGTAAACGTTGGAGGCATGCCTGTAACACTCTACCAGGTAGTTTACAACTCTGCCTTAGCCTCCCTCAATTTCCTGCTAGTTCAGAGTCATAAAGCAAGCAGAGGTAAGACCTTAGGTCTTTTTCAGATCTTTTTGAGCATGAGCACAGCCTGGTTCTTCTAGATTCTGGGAATATTTTGCAGCTTTTCAGAGGTCCTGTAAACATCTCAGTCCCCAAGCTTTCAAGATTTTTGCTTAGCCTGTTGCTGTTCAAAAATCTTATCACTCCTTAAACAGTTGCAAAGTTAATCCATTGCCGCTAATTTTTTGCAACAAACTCTTCTGGGCTTTCGGGGCCGAATGAGCTCCAAGTCAGGTGAAATGAGAAGAGTCTTGCAAGTGAAGTCTTCTAGGGAGCCAACAAACAGTTCAAATAATGGCATTTCTCTGGAAATGAATGTTTGAAGGAGCACCAACTTTGTTCTGCGCCCCCTAGTGGCTACCAGGCTGCTGGTTTTTATTGTTTCTATGGGCTGTTAGATTTTAGACTACCATGGCACTGAAAAGGGAGGATAGGAAAAAGGGCAAGCTAACAAAGATTGCTGTTCTTATGAGATACAACATGTTTTTTCTCGAATAATCACCTCCTGTAACAAGCATTTTGATAATTTTCAGAGCTGAGAAAAAGATTATTCTGTTCAATTTTACGAGTTTTTTCATTGATTTTAGGTAGGAGAGAATTTGGGGGAGTACTTCCTTTGAAAATTTTTCACCGACATTTTCATAGACATCAATTCTTGACTGATTCTATGGGATATTTTCACATTTTCATAAGTGTCACGTTCAGAGAGCCTTTCGTTACCGATTTCTGATTTTGTTGCATTGTGATCTCAGAATACACTCTATTTGATAACTTTATTTTGATATTTCATGGGCATTTTTGTTTTTGCCTGGAATTTTAGAATTAGAAAAAGGCATTATTTGTGTAGTGTAAGTAGAAGTGCTTTAAATTTCACTGGTTTCAGAAATTATTTCATAAAAACATATATATTTTTATTGATATATATTATATATTCACATACTATGTAATCATCCAAAGTGTACAATCAATGTTGCGAACCATTATCATCATATAGCTGTGAATTTATATCACAATAGATTTTTTCTTTTATGAAAAACAATATGTGTATATATATATATATATATATATACACACACACACAATAAATTGTGTATATATTTAGGAATTTAGGTTTTTAATTCTAGCTGCTATAAGAAACTGGAGACCAAAAGAAATATCGATATAATAATTCAGCAATCATATTCATTTGTTAAACCTCACATTCTCTGTATAACTTCACCATCACCTTTGATCTTTCTCCCACTCTTTAGGGGTATTTGGGCTATGCCCATTCTAACTTTTTCATGTTGGAAGGGGCTGTCAGTGAAATGGGATGGGGGCTGGAACTAATTGATATTTTAGAGAGACTGGCCCTTCTGCATTTCAGGACTCATCTGGTCCATCTCATCTGAACATTGTAGGTTTCTGGAAAGTAATCATAGTGCATGGAACCTTTGTAGAAGCTTATATAATGCCCTAGGTGTTCTTTATGACTGGCAGGAATCATTTTGGTTGGGGATTGGCAAGCTATGCCAGGTAGCAAAATCTAACTAAAGCCTGCATAAGAGTGACCTCCAGAGTAGCCTCTCGACTCTATTTGAACTCTCTCAGCCACTGATACCTTATTTGTTACACTCATTTTCCCCCTTTTGGTGAGGGTGGCATTGTTGATCCCATAGCGCCAGGGCTGGGCTCATCCTTGGGAGTCATATCCCATGCCTCCAGGGAGACTTTCACCTCTGGATGTCATGGCCCACATGGGAGAGAGGGCAGTGATTTCATTTGAAGAGTTGGGCTTAGAGAGAGTGAGGGCAACAAAAGAGGTCCTCCAGAAGTAATTCTTAGGCATACCTATAGGTAGAATAAGCTTCTCTGCTATATACATAAGGTTCATAAGGACGAGCCTCAAGATCAAGGGCTTGGCTTATTGATTTGGGTGTCATTTGACACAGTATCAGTGGTTTCCCTGGTGGTAAAATTTAATAGTTCCATATTTTTTCTCCCATCCCTCAAGGGACTTTGCCAATATTTTTGATGATCACCTTAGTATACTGTGGGATGTATCCAGGCATTACATTAAGCTATGCAGGATTAAAGGCCCTCATTCTTATTCTGGGCTCCCTGTGTTTGTACCATTTAAATGATCTATCCAAACAGGCTGAGTTAGATTATATGCTACAGAAAACTTATATTCTTGACAAAATAAACCTTTCGTCTTTTGGTCTCTAAGAGTAGATGAGGTTCTAAAATATAGACAATGTCTTTCTTACCTCTATATTCTGAATTACCTTAATCCCAACCTGATCAGCTTCATCCTTAGCTCTAATACCAGGTGATGCATTTATGAAACAGCCTCTCAAACTCCAGACATAGCAATTACCATTCGGACTAAATGTGACTGCTATAAGAGTTTACAATGTAGGCCCCTGTTTTCTTATAAGTATTTTCTAATGAGACTATACAATATTTATTTCTGGCTTATTTTGCCACACCAAATGTCCCACAGTTTCATTCAACATGTTGCATGCCTCACAACTATGTTCCTTTTTATAGCAGCACAATATTTAATCATATGTGTATGCCATTGTTCGCCAATCTACATCTCAGTCAGTGCATCTTTTAGCCACCTCTATTCACTGGGCATCATGTGTAATATTCAAAGTCAACAGTTCATCAACACTCTCAATTTTAGATAATTTCATTTCATTGTTCCCAAGAGAAAGACAACCAATAAACACACTCTCAACAACTAGAAAATCCCAAACTCCCATTAACTCTTATCCCTCCCCCCATTATTTACCCCTGCTGTTGCTGTGGTACTGTTGATGTTTTCCTGTTAAACATAGCCCATAGCATGCAATAACAGTTTTACCCCTATACCCCAAACTTAAATACTCTTTGTACAAGATTCATAACTTTGCAGTAGTTCACGGAATAACTTATTTGCATTTGTATGGTTAATCAGTGGGATACATGGGTCTATACAACCCTTTCAATCATATTTACCTTCAAAATGGTAATATTACTTATAGAGTCACTGGTGAACCATCTTCACTTCTACCTATTCCCTTACATTTAAGTTCAACTTCATTAGCTGCACATTCACCCATCTCTAGCCTCCACGTTATATTATAAGCCTCTGATTTTACTAGTACCATGGTCATAAAAGTGGAATCAAATAGAATCTATCCTTTTTTGTCTGGCTTATTTCACTCAGCACTATGTCCTTAAGGCTCATCCATCTTGTCGTGTGCTTCAGGGCTTCATATCATTTTACTGCTGCATAATATTCCATAACACATTTTGTTAATCCACTCATCTGTTGATGGGCACTTTGGTTGTTTTCATCTTTGGGTCATTGTGATTAATGCTGCTATAAACATTGGTGAGTAAATGTCTGTTCATGTCACTGCTTTCAGCTCTTTATGATGCTTTTCAGCTCATATGACCTGGCAATACAACATATAGTTGTATAGGGTAACTATACATAGGGTAACTCGATATTCAGATTCCTAAGGAACTGCCAAACTGTCTTTCATAGTGTGTGTACCATTATACATTCCCACCAGCAGTGCATAAGGGTCCCAATTTCTCCACATCCTCTCCAACACTTGTAGTTTCCTGTTTGTTTAATAGCAGCCATTCTTATAGTTTTGAGGTGGTATCTCATGGTCTTGATCTGCATTTTCCTTATAGCTAATCAAAATGAGCATCTCTTCACATGATTTTCAGCCACCTATTTTTGCTCTTAAGAAAAAATGATTATTCATATCTCTTTTTTTTTTGTATGCTGTATGGCAGGGTCACATTTCATTATTCTTCCATGTGAGTATCCATTATTGCAGCACCATTTGTTGAATTTTTGTTTGATTGTTTATTTGTTTTTTGGGAAGTGCATGGGCCGGGAATTGAACCCAGGTCTCCCCATGGTAGGTGAGAATTCTACCACTGAACTACCCTTGCACCCCAGCCTTTTCATATCTTTAGTCTGTTTTATTATTTGTTCTCTTGTTATTGAGTTATATGATTTCTTTATGTGTACAGGATATCAAACCTTTTCCTGATGTGTGATTTCCAAGTATTTTCTTCCATTGAGTTGGCTGCCTTTTCACCTTTTCTACAAAGTCTTTTGAGGCACAAAAGCATTTGATTTTGAGGAGTTCCTGTTTATTTTTTCTTCTGTTGCTTGTGCTTTACATATAAAGTTTAGGAAGCTACCTTCTATTAAGAGTTCTTGAAGATATTTCCCTACATTTTCTTCTAGAAGCTTTATGGTGCTAGTTCTTATATTTAGGTGTTTGATCCACTTTGAGTTAATTTTTATACAGGGTGTAAGGTAGGGGTCCTCTTTCATTTTTTTGGCTATTGAGATCCTGTTCTCCCATGTCCACTTATTGAAAAGACTATTCTGTTCCAGTTCAGTGATCTTGTCAAAAATCAGTTGACCATAGATTTGGTGGTCTATTTCTGCACTCTCATTTTAATTCTATTGGTCAATACTTCTATCTTTTGTGTCAGTACCATGTTGTTTTGACCACTGTGGCTTTATAAGAAGTTTTAAAATCAAGGAGTGCTAATCCTCCCACTTTATTCTTTTTTGGTTGCTTTTAGCTATTCAGGGTCTCTTTCCCTTCCAGATGAATTTGGTAACTAGCTTTTCCAAGTCTTCAAAGTAGGTTGTAGGAATTTTGATTGGTACTGTGTTGAACCTGTAGATCAATTTGGGTAGAATTGACATCTTAACTATATTTAACCTTTCTATTTATGAGCAGGGAATGTCTTTCCACCTATTTAGATCTTCTTTGATTTCTTTTAGCAATGTTATGAAGTTTTCTGTGAACAAGCCTTTGCATCCCCAGTTAAGTTCAGTCCTAGGTACTTGATTCTTTTAGGTGCTATTTTGATTGGAATTTCTTCCTTAACTGACTCCTCAGTTAGGTCACTGTTTGCATATAGAAACATTACTGATTTTTGCACATTAATTTTATATCCCACCACCTTGCTGAATTTGTTTATTAGATCAAGTAACTTTGTTGTAGATTTCCCAGGATATTCCAAGTATAGTTTCATGTCATCTGCAAATAATGAAAGTTTTACATCTTCCTTTCCAATTTGCATGCCTTTTATTTCTTTGTCCTGCCTGATTGCTCTAAGCTAGAGCTTCTAATACAATGTTGAATAATAATGGTGACAGTGGGCATCCTTATCTCATTCCTGATCTTAGGAGGAAAGTTTTCAGTCTCTCTCCATTGAGTATGAGGCTGGCTATGGGTTTTTCATATATGCCCTTTATCATATTGAAGAAGTTACCTTTGATTCCTATCGCCTGAAGAATTTTTATCAAAAAAAGATGTTAAATTTTGTCAAATGCTTTTTCAGCATCAATCGAGATGATCATGTGATTTTTCCCTTTCGATTTGTTAATGTGCTATATTACATTAATTGATTTTCTTGTGTTGAACTGTCCTTTCATTCCTGGTACAAACCCCACTTGGTAGTGGTGTATAATTCTTTTAATGTGTTGTTGGAGTCTATTTGCTTATATTTTGTTGAGAATTTTTGCATCTGTATTCATTAGGGAGATTGGCCTGTAGTTCTCCTTTCTTATGGTATCTTTACCATGTTTTGGTATTAAAATAATATTAGCTTCATAAGTTGAGAGTTAGATACTGTTCCTTTTTCCTCAGTTTTTTGGCAAAGCTTGAGCAGTACTGACGTTAGTTCTTTTTGGAATGTTTGATAAAATACCCCTATGAAGCCACCTGGACCTAGGCTTTTCTTTGTAGGAAGATTTTTGATGACTGATTGAATATCTTTACTTGTGACTGGTTTGTTAAGATCTTCTATTTCTTCTTGACTCAGTGTGGCTTGTTCATTGTTTCCAGGCATGTGTCCATTTCATGTAAGTTGTCTAGTTTGTTGGCATATAGTTGTTCAAAGTATCCTCTTATGATTTTTTTATTTTTTCAGGGTCTGTGATAATGACTCCCCTCTCATTTCTGATTTTTTAAATTTGTATCATCTCTCTTTTTTACTTTGTCAGCCTTGCTAGTGGTCCATTGATTTTATTGATTTTCTCAAAGAACCAACTTTTGGTTTTATTAATTCTTTCTATTGTTCTTTTGTTCTCCTATTCATTTAGCTGTGCTTTAATCTTTGTTATTTCTCTTCTTCTAAAGCTTTGGGGTTAGTTGCTGTTCTTTTTTTCACATTCCTCCAGATGAGCACGTAAGTCCTTGATTTTTGTTTTTTCTTCTTCTTCTTTTTTTTTTTCGCATGTGCAGGCTCTGGGAATCGAACCTGGGTCTCCGGCATGGCAGGCAAGAATTCTGCCACTGAGCCACCATCACGCCGCCCTCTTCTTTTTAAATACACGTATTTATGGCAATAAATTTCCCTCTCAGCCCAGCTTTTGCCACAGCCCATAAGTTCAGATATGTTATATTCTCATTTTCATTCATCCCCAGATAACTACCAATTTCTCTAGCAATTTCTTCTTTGACCTACTGGTTGTTTAAGAGTGTGTTATTTAATCTCCATATACTCATGAAAGTTCTCATTCTTTAATGGTTATTGATTTCCAGCTTCATTCCACTGTAATCAGAGAAAATGCCTTGAATAATTTCAATTTTTTAAATATCTATAAAGACCTATTTTTGTGCCCCAGCATATAATTTATCTGGAGAATCTTCTATGAGCACTAGAGAAGAATATATATCCTGGTGTTTTGGAGTGATGATCTATATATGCCTGTTAGATCTAATTCATTTATCAAATTGTTTAAATTCTCTATTTCCTTGTAGATCCTCTGGCTGGTTGTTCTGTCTATAGGGGAGAGTGGTGTACTGAAGTCTCCTACTATTATTGTTGAAACATTTATTGCTCCCTACAGTTTTGCCAATGTCTTCTCTCATGTTCTTTGGACCTCCTTGATTGGGAGCATAAATATTTATGATTGTTATTTCTTCCTGGTGAATTGTCACTTTTATTAATACACAGTGTCCTTTTTTCTTTCTTATGATATCTTTATATTTACACTCTACTTTGTCTGATATTAATAGAGCTACTCCTTCTTTCTTTTGGTTACAGCTTCATGGAACTTTTTCCATCCTTTTACTTTCAATCTATTTGTATCCTTGTGTCTAAGATGAGTCTCTTGTAAGCAGCATATAGCTGGATTATATTTTTTAACCCATTCTCCCAATCTGCATCTTTTACTTGGTAAATTTAGTCTGTTAACATTCAAAGTTATTACTGTAAAGGTGTTACTTAAATCCAACATCTTATCCTTTGGTGTTTATTTGTCAGGTCTATATAATCTTTTCCTTCTTTCTCTTTTTATCCCTTAAGTTACCCTTACTGGCACTCTTCAATACTGTACTCTCCTACAGACCTTCCTCTTCTTTTTTTTGCAGCCAGCAGAAATCCCTTTAGCATTTTTTGTAGGGTTGCTCTCTTGTTGACAAATTCTCTCAGCATTTGTTTGTTTGTGAAAACTTTAATCTTTCCCTCAGTTCTGATGGACAATTTGCCTGCATACAGAATTCTTGGCTAGAAGCCCTTCTCTTTCAGGGTCTTATATATACTATACTGTAAGAATTTGAGAATTTTGCCACGCAAAGGAGGACTCCAAGAGACGTTCTCTCATGCAACACGCAAGGGGTTTATTTTCCACACATGTGTGGGGCTCGCTGAACATGCAGGAACAGAGAGCCCCGAACCTAAGTCTGCAAAAGCTTTTTAAAGGGTAAGATGAGGGGGGTGGGGGTTGAGCATGGGTCACAGGTGCTGTTTTGCAAAAAAGCAGATAAGAACAGTTTTACAATAAGCATTTCTTAACAGTTTTACAACAAGTAACCTTGGCGCCAGGATTGTTTATCTTCAGCCTGATGGGGCCCATAATTCTTTTCTTTATAATTCTTAACTCACACCAAATGCATAGCCGTGAATATAAAATGACACAAATGCTTTTGCTGGATATTTCAGAAGCTAAAATATACGTAAATAGCTAAATTAAGCAGGAAAAATTAGCTACTGTTAAGCTTTATAAAATTCCCTTTTACAATACCACTGCCTTCTTGCCTCCATAGTGCCAGTTGAGTAGCCTGAACTCAGTCTTAAGTGGTTACCCTTGTATGTAGTAGATTTTTTTTCTCTTGCAGCTTTCAGGACTTTCTGATTCTCTTCAACATTTGACAGACTGATTTATATGTGTCTTGGGGAAGGCCTATTTGGATTTATTCTATTTCGAGTTCGTTGGGCTGCTTTGATTTGCATATTTATGTCTTTTATAAGGGTTGGGAAGTTTTCCCCCCATTATATCCTCAACTAATCTTCCTAGCCATTTACTCTTCTCTTCTCCTACTGGGGCACCAATTATTCTTATATTTGCAAGCTTTGCTTTGTCTATCATTTCCCTGAGATCCAATTCAAATGTTTCCTTCTTTTTTGCCATTTGCTGTTCTGAGTGTTCAAAATCAGTTATCCTGTCCTCTAGATCACTTATTCTTTCTTCCATCTCTTCAAATTTGGTGTTGTGTGCCTCTAGCATGTTTTTAATTTGGTCAACAGAGTCTTTAATCTCTGTGATATCTGCTACTTTTCTATTTATTCTTTCAAATTCCTCTTTATGCTTGTCAAGTGTCTTCTTGATCTCCTTTATTGTCACTAGCCATCCTATTACTTTATTTAGTAGAGTTATATGAACTTCTCTGATCAGTTGTTCCAAAATCTGTGTCTCCTGTGGTGTTTTAATTTGATCATTAGGCAGGGCTGTATCTGTCTACATCTGCATATGTTTAGTGATCTTCTGTTGCCTTCGAGGGCTGTAAATATCTTGATAGGCTACTTTGGGAGTTGATTTCCTTCAGTAGTCTAGAGCTTTGTATTTGTGGCATGGATGTGGAGCAGGATGCAGGGCATGGGGTGGGGCACAGTGTGTGGTGATGAGTTGTGGCACAGGTATAGCCAAAGGTCGGGGACACTACACTGGTGCCTATGAGTGTGAGGTGCAGATCCTGGGTTGTGGGACTGTGGTGTGGGGGCTGTGGGGGTGAGGTGCAGCTCAGCAGTCCTTAGAGTGCAGGAGAAGGGTACAGCATGGAGGATACAGAGGCAGGGCAGAGCAGAGGCAGGTGGGGGGCTGTGCAGATGCCCGGGGCTGTCGCTTAGGCAGGATGTGGGTGGGCACGTGGATCATGGTGGTGGTGGGTATCAGGTTATGGGGTATGGGGCCCAGGGGTGGGGGCACAGGGAGGGTAGGGCACAGATGTATCTTTGAGCAGGGGCAGGGGGCCAAGGGGGCCAAGATGCGGATGTGCAGATGTGTAGGGATGGGGCACAAGTCTGGGGGCTTGCAGGATGTGGGGCAGGGGCAGGTGATGTAGGATGGTTGGGGCCCTGGCGCGGGTGCACAGGTGTTGGGAGGGTGGTGGGACAGGGCACAGGGCAGGGGTGCCTGGATGTGTGGGTGCCTGGTAGGGATGGTGTGGCCACGTGTGTGCATGTGTGTAGGTCTGTGGGGCATGGCCCTAGTGTGTGTGTGCACAGAGCGCAGGGGCAGTGGGGTGGGCTGCACCTGGGTGAGATGGGGGACGATGTGGCCTGGATGCACAGGTCAGCTTTTGCCCAGAACTTGGGGATATGGAGGGGCTGCACGCATGCACGTGCATGGATCTGGGGGCATCTGAACACTGATGTATGCATGCACAGAGCTCAAGGGGGTCAGGGGAGGGTGGGGGTGGTGGTGTCGCGTTTGCATGACTGTATGGGCAGGGGGCCGGTGTGGTCCAGGTATGAAAGTGAGGGCCTGAAGCCCGGATGCGCAGGAGACCTCCTACAGAGGGCAAGGAGGGCGTGGTGGAGTCTAGACGTTGCATGCTGGTCTTGGGAGGGGAGGGGGAGGACTGTGCGCTTGCCCAGGAAAGGTGAGTAGGGCTGGGGCAGGTGTGCATGCATGCGAGTGTCAGGGCTGTGGGGCGGGTACAAGCATGGCAGGGGGGGTCGGGGGGTGCTTAGAGTGCGGTGGTGAGGGCGGGTGATGCGGTTCAGGTGCGTGGGGTGTGGTGGAAGTTAGGGGTCGCGGGTTGGGGACAGCGTGCACGAGTGTGGTGCATTCAAGAACTGCGGCTTGGCTTACTTGCTTGTCCCTGACTCCCTGTGCCTGAACTCTTGAGGCCTCCAGGCTTCCATCTGGAAATGGGCATGCTTGGCTGCTTGCACTAGCTGGATCCTATTCCTTCATCTTCCTGGAACTCTATGTCTTATATATTTGAATCAACTTTCATGGTGGAGTCCAGACATAGACAATGATGAATGTAATCAAATATTTCTATGCTGGTTGAGTATTTTACAATGTTCAAGGGACAAGGTTCTAATATGGGTTTTGATGTCAAACTAACCTAGATTCAAATTCCAAACCTTACTACTATTAGATATGTGACTTTGGCCAAGTACCTTAATATCCTTAGATAACTTTTGAAGAAAAATTTCATGATATTGGGCTCAGTGTGAAACAGACACCATCCACTCCAGAAGATCTGATTATATTTTTTAACCAAATTTGGCTGACTTTTACTTGCTTCATTGTCATTTGCTTCTTTGTGAATAAAAGGTAATGCCATTTTCACAGCTCTGGAAAAAGAAAAGTTAACGACAGCAACATTCCAGTATCTTGACAGTTCTATTGGCTGAAATCTGGTTAATTGAGGTTTTACTTAACATTGATAACTGAAAGTTGACTTTAACCTAGAGAAAAAACCTTTTGATCCTCTAAATATGTAATTATGAAAGGAAAAGAAATGTATTGAGGCTAATCACTCATGCAAGGGTCTGAGAGAAATTCTGTATTTAACTTTTTATTTTAAGGGACTTCTGAAAAAGAAATACATCCAGTTAAGATTTTTTTTCAAATGAACCCAAATTAAGCCTCCTAATTCATTCATTTACTTCTCTTGGTTAAGTGTGTTTTGTGTTGAAATACCACTATAAGAAGAATAGGAAATCTTAAGTCAATTTGGGAGTAATTAAGCACCATTAACAGGTAATATGAATTCCGTATTCATTGCCCTTAAATGCAATCCTGCCTTTGAGAGTTTAACCTTTTCTTAATAGCATCATTTGGCATTAAGATAGGAAGAGTGAATCATTAGTAAAATTCAAGCCAACAAATTCTACTTGTAAATGTGTGTTCAACTTTCAACTCTCTTAATCCATTTTAGCTGTTCATCACTTTCATCTCCCATTCTCTTCAACTCTTCCTCATGTCTCACTTCTACATAGTAGACAGGAATACAGTAGCACAGATTTTATGTAGTGTGCAGATATGTGTAAATACTTGTACTTATTTATGTACATAACATGTATGCTTCCTTTGAATGCATACTTTGAGGTGTATAAAATGTATCCACACATCTCACTTATTTATCACTTTAGCCCTTTGTACTCAGTGTCGTTGTACCCATTGTTACCTTCAGAAATGAGGAAGCCTAGTCTTTTCAGTCCACTTTAAATTAAGTCTTTTTTGCCTCCTCCCCATTATTTACATACCATTCCATAATTTAAACATAAAAATAAGGGCTTTTCCTTTTGGGGCAATGCACTTATTTTATTGGAGATCAGGGGCCCACATTTTTTACCTTTATCTTTGGGAATTGCCTTCAAAGCCCAATCTTATGGTAGAAAATTTTGGTCCCCGTGGGAGTGAATTTAAATTTTGGAAAGGTCACACAGTCTCCCAAAGCCAGGACGGATGAATAATTGGGGGGGGAGGAGCTGTGATCAAGCTAGGTAATGCTGTTTTTGTTCAGTGACTAGGTGTGGATGTGAAGGAATGAATGTGCTTTTCTTTTATGACTCAGAAATTGGCTCTAAAGGTATTTCCCCAAGAGGAGTTCCAAAATATGAAGTGCTGGCAGTGAAGAGGCTACTTTAGAAAGACAAAGGTGATTTAGTGCTGAGAGGTTTGGTGAAACAGAATCATCTCATTGCTTTTCAAGCAGGCCGTGGCAATTAAGAGACCAGCTTGTTTCCTGAGGATTTAACTATGAGTTTACCTTTGCTGAACCCAACTTCTCTAAAACAAATCTTTAAACCATTCAGCAGTAGTCACCTATTTTGAACATTCTTAGCCCTGCCTATTTAAGTATTATTTGGACTCTTCAATTCCCTCAATAGGAATTATCCAAGGTCCAAAATGAAGATTCATTTGAAAGACCTGCTAATGTAGGAAATACCTTAGTGAAGAGAAATGCCACTGTTGACGGGATGGAAGAATGTCAAAAGTTAGGTAACTTACTCCAAATCTGTCAAGTATAAAAAGCCTTGGTGCATGTAGATTAGACTGTGATGACTGAAATGATGACTCAGTTCAGGTCAGAAAAATGAATGTACTTGGTATCACTCAGCATCCTTTTAATTCTGGGTGATCACAGTGTGAAAGGACTTTAAGTAAGGATCCAGTATCTGAGCATGCTGAGAAATAGATAATGGAATACTGGAGAAATCATACATTTTAGTATTTAGATCGTATATTTTAGTATTGGGTTGCCTTTCTTCTTTACCACTGAACTGCAACCAACTCGGTGGCAGAGTATGTAGTGTGCTACACAGCAGCAGTGGAAGAAGAGGAGGTGGCTTTCAATTCTTTCCCATAGGGTCACCAGATTTTCATACTCCACCTTCCCTTGTAATGCTTCATCTGGAAAGAGCAAGCATCTGGAAATTAACTCAGTGTTTGGTTAAGGTTCTTGGAAGCTACAAACCTAGGGCTGTCGGCTTTGGGTTTTTCCATTGTGTTGTGTAATGGCACAGTTAAGGGGTTTAGCCTTTGGCCCATATTCAGTAAAGGAAAATACAAGTACTCCTTTGAGGATGTTCACTCGTGATTAGAGTTTTCTGCTATGGCATATTGTCCCTTGAGGGACAAGGAGCCTTCAGAAGATAGTTTGGGCCAGAGAGAATCACACTTAATGTATGTTTTGATGTTTTACTTTTAAAGCCAAGGCTGGAATGCTCTTTTCCATTTGGGTGTTGATCTAAGCCTTAGTCATTCATTTTACATTGTTTTGAACCATCTATTTAAATTTCACCACCTTTCCTCATACTCTCCTCTTGGGTCTGAATTCTAGATCTATTAAATGAACTGTTTCATAGAAACAGCATTAAGAGAAGCCAGTTGTCCTTCCATGTTTCCATTTGTCCCTCCTTCTCCACCCCTTCTTCCCTCTCCCTCTCCCTCCTTTCTTTCCCTCTACATCCTCACTCTCTCTCTCTCTCTCTCTCAGTACAGGTGGGTCTTGTATCTGTGTGTGAGTGTTGAGACCTTTTAAATCTCTCATAACACCAGAAGTAAAAGAAAAAAACAAACTTACAATGTACTACCTACATATACTACATTTTTCAAAGTTGCTTTTTATCTCCAATCTTAAGTAAAATACAAAAATCTAAACAGTATGAGAATCACACTCCCATTTAATGGTGATGCGAGCAGCCAGAACTTTCCAGCAACTGGCAGAAGTTGCAATTAAAAGCGGAATCTGGGGAAACCTATACTGACCAGGAAGCTGCAGTCAAAAGCTGGCTGCTTAAGTCTTCAGACACAGGGGAAAGGATGCTGGTGTTGCTTAGAAATAATTCACATATGCTAATTGCAGCCATAAATAGTTGTGAAAAAAAGAGAATGTTGGGCTTGGATCTGCTGCTCTTGGCCTCAGCACATTATCAGTTTTTGTGCATATGAGGTACAGGGTCCAGATTTTACCACAAAGGTACACCAGGGAAAAACTACCATACATGGTATGTCTTTAAGGAGCTGGAAGATATTTTTTCTTTTTCTTTTTCTTTTTTTTTTTCTTCATGGGCAGGCACCGGGAATTGAACCTGGGTTTCCGGCATGGCGGGTGAGAACTCTAAGTTTACCTTTGCTGAACCCAACTTCTGTAAAACAAATCTGTAAACCATTCAGCAGTAGTCACTGAGCCACCGTGGCCCACCCTGGAAGATATTTTTTTAATACAGTGACACAAGTGGAGAAACGCAAATTTCAAAATTTTCTCTTTCTCTTTGCCTTAGAAAAGAAAAAAGCAGATCCCAGTTCATGTGATGGAGGAGACAAAGATGGGATAAAGTAGGCGGAGGCAGTGTATGACATATAGGAGCTTGAATCCACTCACCTATAATTTCCCATATTCTTCTGAATCATTCTGCTACCTGTTATTTAATTTATACAACATTCGGTTTTAATCAAGAGTGGGGAGGTATTGATTCAGTCAGTAGCTGAGAGTTCTTAGAAGATATCCAGTCCACATTTGTGCCTCCATTCATTCATTTATTTATCAAACATTTTTGAGTGTTCGCTACCTTCAAGTGAATAGAAATACAAATATAAGACAGTACCTGCTCTGAAAGAGTTTGAAGCCTAGTAGGGGAGACAGAGATGTTAAAAGAGCATTACTAGACAGAGTGGAAAGTGCAGGGATTGAGCAGCATCCCACATACAGTGGATTACAGAAGGGAGGATGATCACTTTTGCCAAAATATGCTAAAAAAATTATCCACAGGGCAGGTAACATCATTACTGACAAGAGAATGAAGTCTGGAGAGGGGAAATGAGATGCCTGAGGTCTGTGTGGGAGGCAGAGTTTGACACCAATTTGCCATTACCATAAAGGCTTTTGGTGTTGCACCTCAGCACAGTAACAAATCAGTATGGCCTTCATATACTAAAAGCACTCCACGGGAAAAAAATATTTTCCTGTGTGACATGAGATGTTAGAGGGAATAATTAAGATGATTCAGTGCTCCCTCTAACCTAGCCTCTCTCCCCAGGCTTATTCTGCTCAGCCAGAAGCACTTAAGACAGCTTAGACTTTGGATGTTCATGAAGCTTTTTCAAGTGGACAACAGGGTCAATGGTCTGGCTATAAGAGTAAAGTCTTTGGACTTGTAAAAGGCTGTATTTCTAAACATCCATAAATGAGGCCTCATATTACCTAGTATATATTGTTGCCCATATCAGGGAATAAAAAGGAGCTCATTTTCATGGGACAGGATGGCCAAGGAGCAGCATTATTGCACAAAGGGGAAAGAATGTCCCCAGCTTTTCAATTAACCTGGGCACCTCATTCCCCCAACATGCTACCAGCCATTTTCCTGATATATTACTGGAGTTACTCACATGATCAAATTCAAGGGGATTCTTCAATAATTTAAAAAATTTTTTTGAGTTATATTATATATTCATGTACCATAAATTCATCCAAAGTGTACAGTGATTCACAGTATCATCATATAGCTGGCATTCATCATCAAATTGATTTTTGAACACTTTCATTATCCCCCAAATTAATAAAAATTAGAAAAATTAAAAATAAAAGTATAAAAGAACACCCAAAACATCCCATACCTGCCATACCTCCTATTGTTTGTTTATTCTTTTTTCTTTTTTTTTTTTTTTTGCTCATCTGTCCATACATTGAATAAAGAAGTGTTAGTTACAAGGTTTTCACAATTACATGAACACACCTTAAAAGCTGTATAGTTATTCCATCATCTTCATCATTTTCAAGAATCAAGGTGATTAGATTACAACGAAACATTTTCAGGTATTTCCCTCTAGGTACTCCAATATCCCTCCAAACCGAAAAGGGATTTATATATTGCATAACCTCCAGAAAGACCTCTTGACTCTATTTGAAATCTCTCAGCCACTGAAACTTTATTTTGTTCCTTTTCTCTTCCTCCTTTTGGTCCAGAAGACTTTCTCACTCCCATTAGGCCAGGGTCCAGCTCACCCCAGGAGTCATGATGCCCATTGCCAGGGAGTTTTATGCCCCTGGGAGTCACATCTCACGTAGTGGGGAGGGAGACAGTGAGCTCACCTTTGGAATTGGCTTAGAGAGAGGCCACAACTGAGCAACAAAAGAGGTTCTCTGCAGGTGACTCTTAGGCATAATCATAAGTAGGCTTAGCTTCTCCTTTGCAGAAGCAAGATTGATAAGGGTAAGTTCCAAGATCAAGGTCATAGCCCATCAAATTGGCAGTTCCCAGTGCTTGTGAGAATACCAGGTCTTCTGCAGATGGGGAAGTTTAATAACCATCTTTCCCCCCAGTCCCTCAAGGGGACTTTGCAAATACTTTTTAAACTTCTGCTCAGATGACTCTGGGATGTGCCAGAGTATCACACCAACCTGTAAAAACCAATAAGTTCTCACTCCCTATTAAATGTTTCATGTAATCATGGTGTACAAATAAGGTAACCATACAAGTTAAATTAGACAGTGTTACAGAAAATATAACTTTTGCACCAAATAAACATCTCTTCCTTTGGACTCACACAGAAGTTGAAATTTCAAAATACAGTCAATATCATCCTTTACCCTTTAGTCTGATTTACCTTAGTCCTACCCAGATCAGCTTCATTCATCTCTAATCGAAGTCTGATCACTTTTTCAATGTTTTTAACAGTTGCTTTATGGGGTGATGCTGACTTTCATAGCTACAGAACTCTATTTCCAAGTCTCAGGTGTCACACAAATACCTGAAATTCCAGGGAGTGACCAGGTTATATACAAAGAGCTAAGCTTCTTAGAATTTAGAAATAACACTTACAACTGAGGAGTAGATGTGACTTCTGTAAGAGCTTACAATCTAGGAACCTTTACAATAGGCCTTAATAGATAACCTATGCACTTGAATTCAGGTCTCATAGTTTGCACATTACAGTTAGTCCATATTAGTGAGGCATTATAATATTTGCCTTTTTGTTTCTGGATTATTTCACTCAATTTACTACCCTCAAGGTTCATTTACCTTATCACATGCCTCACAGGTTCATTCCTTATTGCAGCCACTCAATAGTCCATTGTATGTATACACCACAATTCCCCATCCATTACTCAATGTACCCTTAGGCCACCTCCATCCATTGCAAATCAGGAGCACTGCCGCCACAAACAACAGTGTGCAAATGTCCATTCTTGTCCCACTCTCAGATCCTCCAAGTATACACCTAACTATGGGGTTGTAGGACCAAACCACAACCCCACCCCTAACTACCACACTTCATAGCCACCGGAGAGGCTGCACCACTCTAACTTCCCTACCAAACAGTGAATAGGTACATCTCTCTCTTTCTCTTTCTCCACATTTTCTCCAGCACTCATATCTCTCTGTTCATTTTTAAGTGGTTTTATTCACACATCATATAATCCAATTTAAGTAAAACATCAAAGGTTCCTGGTATAATCACATAGCCTTGACTTCACCATATTCACATCCAATGGAAGCATATTATGATGTTACTGTTAACCATAGACCCCAGTTTACACTGATTGCATTCTCTCCCAGACACCATCCCATTTTAAACACTTTGCAATGTTGACATTCATTTGTTCGCCCTCATGCAAAAACATAGTTATATTTGTATATTTAATCACCCTCATTGTTGACTCTAAGCATCGTTAAGTATTACTGTTCCATTCTTCATCTTTTATGTTTCCTTCTGGTGTCATATATGCCCTCTGCTTTCCTTACTCAACCATACTCACACTCAGCTTCGTACAGTATTGTGTTACCATCAGATAGCACTGTGTTATCCATTTCTGAATTTTCCCAATCAGTCCTGTTGCACATTCTGTATTTCTTCAGCACCAAATGCCCAATCTTTACCTTCTTTCAATCTCCTGGTAACCTGTGTTCTTAACTTTAACTCTCAAAATTCACTTATTAATGTTAGCACATATAAGTGAAATCATACAACATTTTTTCTTCTGTTTCTGGCTAATTTCACTCAGTATACTGTCCTCAAGGTACATCCATGTTGATACATGCTTCATGAGTTTATTCTGTTTTCCAAGAGTGTAATATTTCATCATATGTATATACCAGCTTGTTTAGCCACTAATCCATTGATGGACATTTGAGCTATTTCCATCCCTTGGCAATCATAAATAATGCCACTATAAATATTGATACACAAATGTCTCTTTGTGTCCTTGCCTTCAATTCCTCCAAATATATAACTAGTAATGGGATTGCTGGATCATATGGCAATTCTGTACTTAGTCTCTTGAGGAACCACCAAACTGCCTTCAAGAGTGTTTCACCATTCTACATTCCACCAACAGTGAATAAGTATGCCTCTTTTTCCACATCCTCTCCAGCACTTGTCATTTTCTATTTTTTGTTAATGACCATTCTAGTAGGTGTGAGATGATAACTCACTGTGGTTTTGATTTGCATTTCCCTAATAGCCAGTGACGTTGAGCATCTTTTCATATGTTTTTGAGCTATTTGTATGTCTTCTTCTGAGAAGTTTCTGTCCAGATCTTTTGCCCATTTTTTAAATTGGCTTTTTGGACTTTTGGTTGTTCAGTTGTAAAATCTCTTTATATATTCTGGATATTTAATATTTATCTGATATGTGTTTTCCAAATGCTGTTCCCCATTTATATAGGCTGCTTTTTTTTTTTCCTGACAAAGTCCTTTGATGCACAAAAGCATTTAATTTTGATGAGATCCCATTTATCCATTTCATTGCTCTTTCTTTGGGTGTAAGGTCACATACAAGAAGATCACAAGATCTATAAGATATTTCCTTATATTTTCTCTTAAAACCTTTATGTTCTTAGCTCTAATGTTTAGGTTTTTTCATCCATTTTGAGTTCATTTTTGTATAAGGTATGATTTATGGGTCCTCTTTCATTGTTCTAGAAAAGGATATTTAGTTCTCCAAGCACCATTTGTTGAAGAGACTGCTCTGTCCCAATAGAGTGGACCTGACTGCCTTATCAAAGACCAATTTTCCATAGATGAGAGTGCCTATTTCTGAACAATCAATTCAATTCCCTTGGACAGTATATCTAACTTTATGCCAGTAACATGCTGTTTGCTTTAAAGTCAGGTACTGTGAGACCTCCCACTTCATTCCTCTTTTTCAAGATATTTTTAGCTATTTGGAGTGCCCTTCACTTCCAAATAAATTTGGTTATGTGTTTTGTTATTTTTGCAAAGTAAGATGTTGGGAATTTAATTGGTACTGCATTGAATCTACAAATCAATTTGGATAGAATCAAAATCATATCATATTAAGTCTTCCAATCCATGATTATAGTATGCCCTTCCTTTTAATTAGGTGTTTTTATTTCTTTTTGCAATTTCTTTTAGTTTTTTGTGTACAGGGCTTTTGTGGCCTTGGCTAAATGTATTCCTATATATTTGACTGTTTTGATTGCTATTGTAAATGGAATTTTTTCTTGATTTCCTTCTCAGAATGCTCATTACTAACATAAAGAAACACTACTGATTTTTGGTTGTTGATCTTGTACCCTGTCATGTTGCTATAATCACCTATTAGCTGTAGTGGCTTTGCTGTGTATTTTTCAGGATTTTTGATATATAGTATCACAACATCTGCAAACAGGGAAAGCTTTACTTCTTCTTTTCCAATTTGGATGCCTTTCATTTCTTTTTCTTGTGTAATTGCTCTAGCTAGAACTTCCAACACAATATTGAATAACAATGGTGACAATGAGGATCCTTGTCTAGTTCCTAATCTGAGAGGGAGAGCTTTCAGTCTTTTCCCATTGAGGATGATATTAGCTGTGGGCTTCTCATATATTCCCTTTATCATGTTGAGGAAGTTCCCTTCTGTTCCTATCCTTTGATGTGTTTTCATCAAGAAAGGATATTGAGCTCTTCTCGTGCCTAGTACAGTCATGGCTTGTGGCCCAAAGAAGCATTTGAAGTGTGTAGCAGCTCCAAAGCATTGGATGCTGGACAAACTGACTGGTGTGTTTGCTTCTCATCCATTGCTGAGAGAGTGTTTCCCTCTCATTATTTTCTTAAGGAACAAACTTACATATGCCCTGGCAGAGATGAAGTAAAGAAAATCTGTATGAAGCAGTTTATAAAGATTGATGGCAAGGTACAAATTGATATAACTTATCCTGCTGGTTTTATGGCTGTCGTCTGCATTGACAAGACAGGAGAGAATTTCCAAGGATCACTTTGCTGTTCATTGTATTATACCTGAGGAGGCCAAGTACAATTTGGGCAAAGAGAGGAAGATCTTTGTAGGCAAAAGGAAGCCCTCATCTGGTGACCCATGATGCTTGTACCATCTACTGCCCTGATCTCCTCAAGGTGAATGACATCATTTAAATTGATTTGGAGACAGGCAAGACTATTGATTTCATAAAGTTCAATACTGGTAACCTGTGTATGGTTACTGAGGGTGGTAATCTGGGATAAATTGGTGTGATCACCAACAAGAGAGATATCCTGGCTCTTTTGCTGTGGTTTATGTGAAAGAGGCCAACAGCAATAGCTTTGCCACCTGGCTTTCCAACATTTTTGCTATTGGCAAAGGCAACAAGCCATGGATTTTAGTTCCTTGAGGAAAAGGGTATCTGCTTCACAATTGCTGAGGAGAGAGACAAGAGGGTGGCAGTAAAACAGAGCAGTGGGCGAAATGATCTTTAGGTGACATGGATGGAGAGCTCTTTGTGGCTAATTAAAAATAATAAAGTATGAAAGTAAAAGAAAGGATGTTGAGATTTGTCAAATGCCTTTTCTGCATTAATTGAGATGATCATGTGGTTTTTTGCTTTGATTTATTGATATGCTGTATTATATTAATTGATTTTTTATATTGAAACAGCTTTGAATACCTGAAATAAATCCCACTTTTTCGTGATGTATATTCTTTTAAAGTGCTGATAGAGTTCATTTGCGAGTATTTTGTTGAGGATTTTCGCTTATACTCTAAAGAGATTGGTCTGTAATTTTATTTTTCTTGTAGCATCCTTGTCTGGCTTTGGTATTAAGGTAATGTTGGCTTCATAGAATGAATTACGTAACTTTCCCTCTTCTGCAATTTTTTTGAAGAGTTTGAACAGGATTGGTCCTATTTCTTTCATGAATATTTGGTAAGATTCATACATGAATCCAGTTGGTCCTGGACTTTTATTTTTTGGAAGATTTTCATTGACTGGGTCAATGTCTTTACTTGTTATTGGTTTGTTGAGGTTGTCTATTTCTTCTCCAGTCAATGTTGTTTTTTCACGCTTTTCTAGGAAGTTGTCCATTTCATCTATATTATGTAGTTTATTCACATATACTTGCTCATTGTATCCTATCATTATTTCCTTTATTTCTGCAAGGTCAGTAGCTATGTCTCCCTCCCATTTTTAATTTTATTTATTTGCATCCTCTTTTTTTTTTGTCAGCCTAGCTAAGGGTTCATTGATTTTATTGATTTTCTCAAATAAACAAAATCTGGTTATGTTGATTCTCTCTATTATTTTCATTTTCTCAGTTTCATTTATTTCTGCTCTAATTTTTGTTATTTCTTTCCTTCTGTTTACTTTGGGGTTAGTTTGCTGTTCCTTCTCTAGCTCCTTCAGGTGAGCAATTAATTCCTATATTTTTGCTCTTTCTTTTTTTTTAAATAAGCATTTAAGGCAATAAGTTTTCTTTTCAGCACCATCTTTGCTGCCTCTTATAAGTTTTGATATGTTGTGTTTTCATTTTCATTTGCTTCAAGATATTTACTGATTTATCTAGTAATGTCTTCCTTGACCCATTGATCATTTAAGTGTGTATTGTTTGCCTTCTATATATTTGTGAATTTTCCAGCCTTCTGTCTGATATTGATTTCCAACTTCATTCCATTATGATCCAAGAAAGTGTTTTGCATAATTTCCATCTTTTAAGTTTATTGCGACTTGCTTTTTGACACAACATGTGGTCAATCCCAGAGAATGATCTATGAGCACTTAAGAAAAATATGTATTATGCTGTTGTGTGGTGTAATGTTCTATAGATATCTGTTAAGTCTAGATTATTAATTGCATTATTCAACATCTCTTTTTCTTTATTGATCCTCTATCTAGATGGCCTATCCATTGATGAGAGCAGGGAATTGAAGTCTCCAACTATTATGGTAGAGGTGTCTACTTCTCCCTTGAGTGTTGTCAGTGTTTGCTTTATGTATTTTGAGGAACTCTGGCTTGGTACATAAATTTTATTATTGTTATGTCTTCTTGATGAATTGTTCCTCTTTGTCTCTTTTAATTGTTTTACATTTGAAGTTTAATTTGTTGGATATTAATATAGCTTCTCCCACTCTTTTCTGGTTGTTGTTTGCAGGAAATATCTTTTTCCAACCTTTCACTTTTAATCTATTTTTGTCTTTGGGTCTAAAGTGAGTCTCTCATAGACAGCATACAGATGGGTCCTGCTTTTTAATCCATTCTACCAGTCTATATTTTTTTATTTAGAAGTTTAATTCACTAACATTTAATGTTATTACTGGAAAGACAGTACTTTCTTCTACCATGTAGTCTTTTTGGATTTTATGTGTCATATTCTTATCTTCTCTTTTTTTTTTTACCCTCATTGATATACACGCACATAAATGGGAATGCTGGCTGCATAAAATGAAGGAAAAAATAAAATTTATTATCTTTACTTCTTATGTTTTATTCATTTGACAAGCACTTAAATAGGGATTGCTGTGTGCTTACACTCTTCTAAATACTTTACAAAATTAACTAATTTATTCCTTTATAGCCAGTCTTGGTAGTAGATACATATATTACCCCCATTTTACAGGTATTTAACAGGTTTTTTAAAAATTGAATTTGTTAACAAAAGTGCAAAACAGTTTGATGTTTATCTTCCATCATTAGGCAGAGAATACCTCCAATTTTTCTCCCAATAAAAATGATCAGGAGGATTTATGATGTCATCAACATGGTGACATAAGACATCCCCTGGAATATTTTTGGCTCAGAATCAACTAATAAAAGGACAAATCCTATTTCCTTAGAACTCTGTAATATGATAGAGACTGGAGAAGGACTCCACAAATGCTGAATCAAAGGGAAAAATAGTCACAAAGATCAGGCTGGAGATTTACGTCCCAGATCTGTCAGTCCAGACACAATCTCTCCCTTGATCTCACACAGCTTAGGAGTTGCACAGAGGCAGCATGGCCCAGGTCCTTCCTGCCATGGTTGAAGATCATAGAACCACTCATAGCAGTGAGTTAGAACCCCACCCATATCCAGGCACAGGGACCCAAGTCTCCAGAGAACCAGGACTGAACATAAGCAGCTGAGAAGTGCTGCATACAGAGGTGCCCCCAGGTAAAAAAGAGACTGTGGCAGAGTTATTGGCAACAGGCACACCCAATCAATCCAGTCTTGGTTTGCTTGACCAGCTAAATGCAAAACAAACCTTTCCAGATTGACCCCCATCTGATTTCCCAGGGCAGGATAACCTAATGTGAAAGAAACTAGAGGCAGAAAAACTTCACAGAGAAAAGGGGACTGGACTGCTATAGGGCAGGGCAGGTCCCTGAACTGAAAAGAGTAATGTAATGGGGAGCGAGGGAGAAAATTTAAACAAATTATGGGATCAGGGAAGAAAATTCTGCACAAAAACAAACAGTACAGATGAAGAGTCTTGGAAAAAGAACAGGAAATGAAGATTTTTTTTCTGAATATGAAGTAGATGCATAAAAAAGGACAATCTTAAAAACTGTACCACATCACCAGGTCAAAAATCAGATGTAAAAGAGCTGAGAAAACATGAAGAGTTAAACACAGGCTACTCTAGAGATCCCAAATAAGTTGGACCAAGTGTCAAAGAAGAGCCTGAACACAAAGCCTAACTATGTAAAATCCTACGCAAGAGGGAGAAACAAAATTTAGAGTCAACTCATCAAAATAATTCAATGAGAACAGATCAGCCAAATTTTACAAGCCATGCTAAGAAACAGGAACATATGACTTAGCCAAGGGGAAAAATAAAACCTCAGAGGACTCTCAGAATTTGGAACAACTGATAAAATATGTTCAAACAAATCTCCTTTATCAGTTCAAAGAGATGAAGAAAATATGGATAGAAATAAAGTAATGGTGGCTATAGAGCTAAAGGATATTAAGAAGGCCATATATGAGCAAAAATAAGAATTTGAAAGTTTAAAAGGAAACATAACAGTAATTATGGGGATGGAAGGCACAATAAAGGCATACAGCCGCAGATTCTAACATGAAGAAGAAAGAATCAGCAAACTACAAGGCAGGGCAATAAAAACCATACAGTCAGAAGAACAAATATAGAAAAGAATAGAAAACATTGATGAATGTCTCAGGGACTTGAGTGAAAGGATGAAGCATAAAACATACATCATGGGCGTCAGAGAATGAAAAGAGATGGTAAAGGGGGCAGAAAGAATATTTAAGGAAATAATGGCCAAAAATTCCCCAAGTCTTTTGAAAGACATAAATATATATGTCCAAGAAATGAAACATGCTCCAAACAGAATAAACCCTAATAAACCTACTCCAAAACACATACTAATCAGGACATCAAATGGCAAAATTAAAGAGAGAATTCTGAATCCATCAAGGCAAAAGTGATTCACCACATACATGGAATCCTCAATAAGACTAAGTGCTGATTTCTCATCAGAATCCATGGAGGCAAGAATGGAGTAGTATGACATATATATATAGTACTGAAAGAGGAAAACCGCCAGTCCAAATTTCTTTATCCAGCAAAGTTGCCATTCAAAAATGAGGGGGCATTTAAAACATTCACAGACTAACAGACTGAGAGAGTTTGTCAATAAAAGACCTGCTCTACAAGAATTACTAAAGGGAGTTCTTCAGGTCAAAAGAAAAAGACAGGAGAGAGTGATGACTTGCAGTAATGTGAACAAATGAAGATCTTCAGTAAAGGTAACTAAATAGATAAATGCAAATCCAAAAAGTACTGTATCTTAAGTATATAACTCTACTCTTTAATACCTGTAAGAGTCAGAATACAATTGAACAAGAAAAGTCATATTTCCTGATAATGGACACTAAGTATAAAGAGGTAATGTGGGAGAGAAACAACATAAAGAGGAGAATTGTGGGGTTATGGGAGCAAAGATTGTATATACTATTGAAGCTAAGTTTGGTATCTTTTCAAATCAGTAGGTTATAGATGTAGGTCATGTAATAAAAACTCTAAGGTAAGCACAAAGAAATAATTTTTAAAATATACAAAAACAGAAATGAGAAAGGGATCAGTTATGTACATCACAAAATATCAACTGTACAGAAAAGGACACTGCAATAAAGGAAAAGAGAGACAAAAATAGATGAGATATATAAAAACCAAAGGTTAAAATGGTTGAAGAAAGTACTGCCTTTACAGTAATAACTCTTAATGTTAATGGATTAAACTCACGAATCAAAAGATGCCAATTAGAAGACTGGGTTTTTAAAAAGCATGATCCAATTCTCCATTATTTATAGGAGACTCACTTTAGATGTAAAGACACAAATAGCTCAAAAGTGAAAGGATGGAAAAATATTACCCACACAAATAAAAACCAAAAAAGAGCTCAGGTAGCTATATTAATGTCAGACAAAACAGATTTAAGTTAAACACTGTTACAAGAAATGAAGAAAGACACTATATTTTAATAAAAGGAGCAATCTACCAAGAAGAAATAACAATCATAAATATTTATGCACCTAACCAGGGTGCTCCAAAAGATGAGGCTAGAACCGGCAAAACTGATGGGAGAAAATTCACATCTGTGATAATAGTTGGAGACTTCAATACACGATTGCGCTGGCTTGAATTTGTTATGTACCCCAGAAAAGCCATGTCCTTTGATCCTCATTCAATATTGCTGGGTGGGAGCTTTCTGATTATCCATGGAGATGTGACCCACCCTATTCAAAATGGGGTTTGTTTACTGGAGCCCTTTAAGAGGGAACCATTTTAGAAAAAGCTTTAGAGCCCACGCAACCAGAGACCTTTGGAGATGAAGAAGGAAAATGTCCCCAAGGGGAGGTTCAGGAAACAAGAAGCCTGGAGGGAAAGCTAACAGAAGTTGCCATGTTCACCATGTGCCTTTTCAGTTCAGAGAGAAACCCTGAATGTCATTGGCCTTCTTTAACAAAGGTATCTTTCCCTGGATGCCTTAGATTGGACATTTCTATAGCCTTGCTTTAATTCAGATATTCTCACAGCCTTAGAATATGTAAACTTGAAACTTAATAAATTCCTCTTTTTAAAAGCTGTTCCATTTCTGGTGTATCACATTCCAGCAGCTTGGAAACTAGAATAACCACTCTCATCAGTAGATAGAACATCTAGACAGAAGGTCAATAAGGAAACAGAGAAATTGAATAATATGATAAAAGAACTAGACCTAACAGACCTATAAAGAACATTTCACCCCAAAAGAGCAGGGCATACATTCTTCTCGAATCCACATGGATTATTCTCAGGAGACACCATATGCTAGGTCACAATACAAGTCTCAATAAATTTTAAAATATTCAAATTATGCAAAGCACCTTCTCTGACCATAATGGAAAGAAGCTGGAGATCATAATAGGTAGGGAATTGGAAAATCTGCAAATATATGGAAGTTAAATAATACAGTCTTTAACAATGGCGGGTCAAAGAAGAAAGAGAAAGAAATCAGTAAATATCTTGTGAGAAAATAAAACAAAAAAACAACATCTCAAAATTGATGGATACAGCAAAGGAGAAGGAAGTTCATATTACTAAATTCTTACATGAAAAAAGAAGAGCTAAAATCAAAGACCTAACTGGATATCTGGAGGTACCAGAAAAAGAACAACAAACCAAACCCAAAGGAAGATGAAGAAAAGAAAAACAAACATTATAGCAGAAACAAATGAAATAGAGAATTCAGAAACCAACAGAATGCATTAACAAAACTAAAGTTGGTTCTTTGTAAAGATCAATAAAATTGACAAACCCTTAGCTAGATTGACAAAGATATGCAAATAACTAAAATCAGAAATAAGATGGAACCATTGCTACTGGCACCACAGAAGTAAAAAGGATCATAAGAGGATTCTATGAACAAATTTATGCCAACAATTTGACATGCTAGATGAAATGGATAAATTCCTAGAAGTATACAAACAGCCTACACTGACTCGAGAAGAAATAGAAGACCTCAGCTGACCAATTACAAGAGATTGAATCAGTCATCAAAAATCCTCCGACAAAGAAAAGCCCGGTACCAGATGGCTTCATAGGTGAAATCTATTGAACACTCCAGAAAGAATTAATACCAATCCTGCTCAAACTCTTCCCAAAAATTGAAAATGAGGGAACACTATTTAACTCATTCTAAGGCCAATATTACTCTAATAACAAAGCTAGAAACAGATACCACAAGAAAAAAATTATGGACTAGTTTTTTCTTTTATGAACATAGATGTAAAAAAAAAAATGTTAGCAAAGTCCCATTAAATGAATTATACAGCATGAGCAAGTGGGATTTATCTCATTTACCAAGGTGGTTCAACATAAGAAAATCAATTAATGCAATAGAGCACATTAGCAAAATGAAGGGAGTAGCCACATAGTCATTTCAATTGATGCAGAAAAGGTATTTGAGACAAAATCTAGCACTCCTTCCCGAAAAAAAATACTTAATCCTGGAATAGAATGAAAATTTATCAACATGACAAGGGACATAAATTAAAAAGCCCACTGCTACCATCAAACCCAATGGTGAAACATAGAAAGCTTCCCCTCTTAGATCTAGTACAAGACAAGAATGATCACTGTCACCACTGTTATTCAACATTGTGGTGGAAATTCTGGCCAGAGAAATTAGGCAAAAGAAAGAAATAATACACACCTGTGTTAGATTGAAGCTCTTATGTACCCCAGAAAATGCCATGTTCTTTTAATCCATTCCTGTGGGTACAGACCTGTTGTGGGCAGGACACTTTTGACTAGCTTATTTCTTTTGAGATGTGATCCACCCCAATCAAAGTAGGTCTTTTTTCCCTACAATCATACATTCATATTGTGAAAGCTATATATTTATACAGTTGTCTTAAAGAATCAAGGCTACTGAAACACAGCTCAACAGTTTCAGGTACTTCCCCCCAGCCATTTCAATGTACCATAAACTAAAAAGGGATATCTATATAATGCATAAGAATAACTTCTTGACTCCGTTTGAAATCTCTCAGCCACTGAAAATTTATCTTGTCTCATTTCTCTCTTCTCCCTTTTGGTCAAGAAGAACTTACTCAATCCCATGATGCTGGGTCCTGGCTCACAGCAGGAGTCAGGTCAAACATTGCCAGGGAGATTTGCACCCCCCGGGGAGTCATGTTCCGTTCTGGGAAGGGCAGTGGGTTCACCTGCCTAGTTGGTTTAGAGAGAGAGGCCACATCTGAGCAACAAAAGAGGTTCTCTGGGGATGACTCTTAGGCATAATCATCAGTAGGCTCAGCCTCTCCATCGCAGGAATAAGCTTCATTGGGGTGAGCCCCAAGATTGAGGGCTCAGCCTATTGAATTGGTTGTCCTCACTGCCTGCAAGAAAATCAGGAATTCCCTAGATGAGGAGGCTTACTATTTCCTCCTTTCATCCCAGTCCCCCAAGGGGACTTTGCAAACACTCTTTATTCTCTGCCCAAATTACTCTGGGGTCTATCAGAGCATCACACTAACCTGTAGAAGCCAACAAGGTCTCATGCCCTATTCAAGATTCCATGCAATTATGGCGTTCAAGCCAATTGACCATACAAGTTAAATTAGATGATTTGCTACCTAAAATATATATTTTGAACCAAAGAAAATCTCTTTCCTTTGTCTCACACAGAAGTTGAAATTTGAAAATATGAGACATATCATCCTCTACTCAATATTCTGGTTTACCTTAGTCCTATCCAAATCAGCTTCATCCATATCTGTAGTCAAAGTTTCATCACTTTTTCAGCTTTTTTATAAAACAGTTTCTGAATGGGGTAATGCTGACTTTCATAACTTCAGTGCTATAGCTCTGAGTCTCAAGTGTCACATAAATACCCAAAGTTTAAGGGAATGACCTGGTTATATACAAATAGCTCAGCATCTCAGAATTTAGAAATAATAGTTATAACTCCTAAATATGCATGACTTCTGCAAGAACTTACAATCTAGGAATCTTTACAATAGGTCCCAAACTGATAACTCATGGTCTTGACTTCAATTGTTCGAGTTAGTATGTTATAGTTAGTCCATATGAGTGAGCCATAATATTTGTCTTTTTGTTTCTGACATTTCAGTCAACATACTGTCCTTAAGGTTCAATCACCTAGCTCATTCCTTCTTGAATCCACTCAGTAGTCAGTTATACATAAACACGACAGTTCCCCCTTTCATTCCTTAGTCATTGTACTCTTAGGCCACCTCCATCCATTGCAAATAGTGAACACTGCCTCCATAAACACCACTGTGCAGACATCCATTCATGTCCCGACTCTCAGTTCCTCCAGGTACATACTGGGCAATGAGGTTGCAAGATCATATGGCAACCCCAGCCCTAGTCTCCTGTGGAACCACCACACTGCCCTTCAAGAGGCTGCACCTCTCAGGTTTCCTACCAACAGTGAATAGATACATCTCTTTCTCCACATTTTCTCTAGCACTCGTTTCTTTCTGTTCTTTTTCAAACAGTTTTATTCACACATCATACAATTCAACCTAAGGAAATAGCCATGCCTTCACCACCATAATCTATATGAAGACATTTCCTTTTCTTCTGCAAAGAACCCCATACCCCTCTCCCATATCCCCCATTTGTTGATATTTAGTTTTGGCATAGTGCCTCTGTTACATTCTGTGGAAGCATATTACAAAATTACTATTGATTGCAGACCTTAGTTTGCATTGATTATATTTTTCTCCCGTATATATACCACCCCATTTTCAACACCTTACAATATTTTCATTCATTTTGTTCTCTCTCACGCAAAAACATTTTTATATCTGTGCATGTAGTTGCTATTATTGACCAATTTAGATTATGCAAAATTATACAGTCAAGTCTTTATCTTCTATCTTTCCTTCTGGTGTCATACATGCCCCAACCTTCCTCATTAAGGCATACTCACACTCATCTTTGTTCAGTGTTCTTACAATATTATGCTGCCATGAGATAGTATTGTTCTATCTATTTCCGGATCTATACAATCAATCCTATTGAACATTCTGTACTCCTTTAGCATCAATTATCCAATCTCTACCCTCTTTCTATCTCCTAATATCCTGTGTTCTCAATTTTAACTCTCCATGTTTGCTCATTAATCTTAGTTCATAATAGTGAGACCATACAGTATTTTTTTCTTTCGTTTCTGGGTCATTTCACTCAGCATAATGTCCTCAAGGTTCATCCACATTGTTACATGCTTCAAGACTTTATTCTGTCTTACAGCTGTGTAATATTCCATCATATGTATATATTACAGCTTGTTTAGCCTCTCGTCCACTGATGGACATTTGGATTATTTCCATCTCTTGGCAATCATAAATAATGCTGCAATAAACATTGGTGCACAAATGTCCATTTGTGTTCTGCCTTCAGTTTCTCTGAATATATACCTAGTAATGGGATTGCTGAATCATATGGCAATTCTATACTTAGCTTTCTGAGGAATCACCAAACTGCCTTCCAGAGCAGTTGCACTATTTTACATTCCCATTAACAGTGGATAAGTGTGCCTCTTTAACCACATCCTGTCCAGTGCTTTTCATTTTTTTTTTAATAATGGCCATTCTAGTGGGTGTGAGGTGATATGACTTTGTGATTTTGATTTGCGTTTCCATAATAGCCAGAGAAGTTGAACATCTTTTCATGTGCCTTTTAGCCATTTGTATTTCCTCTTCTAAAAAGTGTCTGTTCATGTCTTTAGCTCATTTTATTAATTGTGTTGTTTGTCTTTTTGTTGTTGAGTTGTAGAATTTCTTTATATATTCTGGATATTAAACCCTTACCTGATATGTGGTTTCCCAATATTGCCTCCTATTGTATAGGTTGCCTTTTTACTTTCTTGACAAAGTTATTTGATGCACAAAGGTGTTTACTTTTGAGAAGATCCCATTTACTTCTTTTTTCATTGCTCGTGCTTTGGGTGTAAGATCTAGGAAACCACCTCCCATCACAAGATTTATAAGATATTTTCCTACATTTCCTTCTAAATGTTTTATGGTCTTAAGGCTAATGTTTAGGTCTTTGATACATTTTGAATTAATTTTTGTATAAGGTGTGAGATATGGATCCTCTTTCATTATTTTGCATATGGATATCCAGTTCTCCAAAAACCATTTGTTGTAAATAATGCTGCAATAAACAAATGTACATTTGTGTCCTTGCCTTCAGTTTCTCTGAATATATGCCTAGTAATGGGATTGCTGAATCATATGGCAATTCTATACTTAACTTCCCAACGAACTGCCAAACTGTCTTCCAGGGTGGTTGCATTATTTTACATTTCCACCAACAGTGGATAAGAGGCTGCTCTGTCCCAGGTGAGTGGCTTGGCTGCCTTGTCAAAGATCAATTCCCATTCATGAAAGGGTCTATTTCTGAACATTGAATTCTATTCCAGTGGTCAGTATATCTAACTTTATGCCAGTACAATGCTGTCTTGACCACTGCAGCTTTGTAACATGCTGCAAAATCAGGTAGTGTGAGACATCCTACTTCGTTCTTTTTCTCAAGATATTCAGAGCACCTGACCTTCCAAATAAATTCGATTATTGATTTTTAATTTCTGCAAAGTTTGGGGATTTTTTTTTTTCACATGGGCAGGCATCGGGAATCGAACCCAGGTCCTCTGACATGGCAGGCAAGCATTCTTGCTTCCTGAGCCACCGTGGCCTGCCCAAATTTTGGGATTTTAATTGATATTGCATTGAATCTACAAATCAATTTGTGTTGAATTGACATCTTAACTATATTTAGTCTTCCAACCCATGAACATGGTATGTCCTTACATTTATTTAGGTGTTCCATGGTTTCTTTTAGTAATTTCTTGTAGTTTTTTTAATATAGGTCTTTTGTATCCTTAGTTAAATTTATTCCTAAATATTTTATTCTTTTGGTTGCAATTGTAAATGGCATTTTCCTCTTGATTTCCTCCTCACATTGCTCATTACTAGTGTAAAGAAACACTACTGATTTTTTGACAGTTGATCTTATACCCTGCCACTTTGCTGTACTCATTTATTAGCGCTAATAGCTTTGTTGAAGATTTTTGGTATTTTCAACATATAGTATCATATTATCTGCAAACAATGAAAGTTTTACCTCTTCCTTTCCAATTTGGATACCTTTTATTTCTTTTTCTTGTCTAATTGCTCTGGCTAAATCCTCCAACAAAATGTTGAATAACAATAGTGACAATTGGTAAATATGTCTTTGTTCCTGATCTTATAGAGAAAGCTTTCAGCCTTTCCCCACTGAGGATGATGTTAGCTGTGGGCTTTTCATATATTCCCTTTATCGTATTGAGGAAGTTCCCTTCTATTCCTATCCTTTGAAGTGTTTACATCAAGAAAGGACGCTGAATTTTGTCAAATGCCTTTTCTGCATTAATCAAGATGATCATGTGGTTTTCTGCTTTGACTTATTGATATAGTGTATTATATTAATTGATTTTCTTATGTTGTACCAGCCTTGCACACCTGGACTAAATCCCACTTGGTCATGGTGTATAATTCTTTTAATGTGTTGCTGGATATGATTTGTGGGTATTTTGTTAAAGATTTTTGCCTCTATATTCATGAAAGAGATTGGTCTGTAATTTTCTTTTCTTATAGTATCTTTGTCTGGCTTTCCTAGTAGGGTGATGTTGGTTTCAAAGAATGAGTTAGGTAGCTTTCCCTCCTTAACAATTTTTTGGAAGAGTTTGTGCAGGGTTGGTACTAATTCTTTCTGATATGCTTGGTAGAATTCACATGTGAATTCTGGACTTTTCTTCTGGGGCAGCTTTTTGATGACTGATTCAATTTTTTGCTTGTGATTGGTTTGTTGAGGTTATCTATTTATTCTTGAGTCAATATTGGTTATTCATGCCTTTCTAAGAAGATGTATTTCATTTATGTTTCCTTGTTTATTAGCATATAATTGCTCATAGTATCTTCTTATTACCTCCTTTATTTCTGCAGGGTCAGTGTTTATGTCCCCTCTTCCATTTGTGATTTTGTTTATTTGCATCTCTCTCTCTCTCTCTCTCTCTCTCTCTCTCTCTCTCTCTCTCTCTCTCTCTCTCTCTCTCTCTCTCTCTCTCTCTCATGAGTCTAGCTAAGGGTCCATTGAATTTACTGATTTTCTCAAAGACCAAACTTCTGGTTTTGTTTATTTTATTAATTGTTTTCACATTCTCAGTTTCATTATTTCTTTCCTTTTGTTCGCTTTGGGTTCAGTTTGCTTTTCTTTCTCTAGTTCTTCTAGGTCAACAATTATTCCGTGGTTCTTGCTGTTCTTTCATTTTAAATATAGTCATTTAAGGCAATAAATTTCCATCTCAGCACTGCCTTTGCTGTATCTCATATAATTTTGATATGCCTCTTGATATTTACTGATTTATCTTGTAATTTATCCTTTGACCCACTGGTTGTTTAAGAGTGTGTTGTTTGGCCTCCATATATTTGTCAATTTTCTGGCCCTCTGCCTCTTATTGATTTCCAACTTCATCCAAATATGGTCTGAGAAAGTGTTCTATATAATTTCCATCTTTTTAAATTTATTGGGACTTGCACTGTGACTCAGCATATGGTCTATCCTGGAAACTTATCTATTAGTACTTAAGAAAAATGCACATCTTGCTGCTGTGGGGTATAATGTTCTGTAAATATCTGTTAAGTCTAGCTCATTTATCATATTATACAAAATTTCTATTTTCTTATTGATCTTCTGTCTGGATGTTCTAGCCATTGATTAGAGCAGGGAATTGAAGTCTCCAACTATTATGGTAGAGATGTCAAATTCTCCCTTCAGTGTTGTGAGTGTTTGCCTCATGTATTTTGGAGCACTCTGGCTTGGTGCATAAATATGTATGACTGTTCTATCTTTGCGTTAAATTGTTCCTTTCATTAATATATAGTGTCCTTCTTTGTCTCTTTTAATTATTTTATATTTGAAGTCCAGTTTGTTGGATATTAGTATAGCTACCCCTGTTTTTTTCTGATTGTTGTTGGAGTGAAATATTTTTTTCTAACCCTTTACTTTTAACCTATTTTTGTCCTTTGGTCTAAAGTGAGTCTCCTGTAGACAGCATATAGATGGATCCTGCTTTTTAATCCATTCTGCCAGTCTATGTCTTTTGATTGGGGAGTTTAATCCATTAACATTTAATGTTACTACTGTAAGGCAATACCTTCTTCTACCTTTTTGTATTTTGGATTTTATAAGTCATACACAATTTTCCCCCTCTTTTTACCTTTATGATAATCTTCATTTCTACACTCTTCTCCAGACCTCTCTCTTCTATCTTTTCTTATCTACCTGTAGTGCTCCCTATAGTATTTCCTATAGAGCTTGTGTTTTAGTCACAAATTCTCTCAGTGCCTGTTTTTCTGAAATTATTTTAGTCTCCCCTTCATTTTTGAAGGACAGTTTTGCTGAGCATAGAATTCTTGGTTGGCAGTTTTTGTCTTTCAGAATTTTAAATATATCATACTACTGCCATCTTGCCTCCATGGTTTCTTTTGAGAAATCCACACATAATCTTATTGAGCTTCTTTTGTATGTCATGGATTACTTTTCTCTTGTTGTTTTCAAATATCTCTCTTTCTTTGTCTTTGACATTTGAGAATCTGATTAGTAAGTGTCTTGGAGTAGGTCTATTTGGATCTATTCTGTTTGGAGTATGCTGCACTTCTTGGATCTGTAACTTTATGTCTTACATAAGAGATGGGAAATTTTCTGTGATTATACCCTCCATTAGTTTTTCTGCTCCTTTTCCCTTCTCTTCTTCTTCCAGAACACCCACAACATGTATATTCATGTGCTTCATGTTGTCATTCAATTCCCTGAGATCCTGCTCATATTTTCCATTCTTTTCCCTATTTTCCTTTGCGTGTTATATTTTAGATGTCCAGTCCTCTAGTTCACTAATCCTATCTTCTGCCTTTTCAAATCTATTGTTGTAGGTCTCCATTGATTTTTCCATCTCTTCTATTGTACATTTCATTCCCATCAGTTCTGTGATTTTTAATTCAAACTTTCAAGCTCCTCTTTATGTTTTTATTTATATTTTATTTATATCCTCTTTCAACTTGTTGATTTGATTTTTGATGACATTTTCCATGTCTGTTTGAACATCCTGAAGTATTTGTTTCAACTCCTGTATCTCATTTGAGATGTTCTTTCTTCCTTTGTGCCATATCTTTGATTTTCCTAGCATGACTCATTATTATTTGTTGGCATCTAGGCATTTGATTTCTTTAATTAGTTTATTCTGGAGATTGGTTTTTGTCTTTTACCTAGTGTTTTCTTGTTGGTTGGCTTTGTTCTCTATCTGTTCTTGGCTTTCCATTCAACTTATTCTAGACCTTTAGCATAGGTTCTGTTTAACTGATTCAAATTTTTCAGTTCTTGTTTTTCTGTTTCTTGCCCTGCTGATATGGAGCTTTTTTTTGAGGAAGCTCTCCTCAGATATTAATGACCCCAGTCAAACTTTTCCAAACCAGAGAGCCTCACTTCTCAGAAGAAGGGTCACCAGTATCAAGTTTCCTTGAAGGTGAGACCCAGCAGGTTGTCAGACTTTCCTATGAAAACTCTAGTTTCTGTGCTTTTCTTATCCTGCCCAGCATGTGGTACTTGTCTGCCTGAAGTTTCCCACCAGTGTAAAGTGATGTGGTGCCTTTAATTTCAGTAGCTTCTCCCTGCCAGGGTTGTGATTGAGACAAAGGCTGAGGTGGTAGGTGGGCTTTGATTGCTTCTGTTTTGTAGCCCCTAGGGCCCGAATTCCATGAAGAAAGGATTCCACTTGAGCTGGGCCCCATCCCCTTTTCTTAGGGAAGATATACCCTTTAGGGAATTGCCCTTTCCAACTATTTACTTTGTCTCTCAGACATGGTTTAATTCCCCCCTTGCCTGGCACAATGCTGGAGTCTGAGAGTGCTTGCAGTTCTATCTAATGACCTATTAAGAAGTTAAAATGAAAAAGAAAGAAAACCTTTTCAGAGCTGGACCCCAACTCCCTGGGTTTACCAATCAAGAGCTGGAGTTGGTACGTGAGTCTGTGTGTCCCCAGGTTCTATGTGCCCCCTTTTCTTGAGCTTCAGCCCTTTTCCAGTATTTTGTGCCGTCCAACTCAAAAAGCCTCTGTTTTTAATTTTTTTCCCTCAGCACCACCCCCTCTTTACTGGAGTGAATACTCCTGGTTCCTTTAGTGTTTACTCCAGGTTTATGAGTGCTTGGGGCCTGTTTTCAGAAGTCAGAATTTGTTAATTAATTCCACAATTGGAACTTGGTTGAGCTAACTTCTTTGCTACTAGTAAAGTCTGTTTCCTTTTCCCTGGGGGAACCAGCCTCCTGTGTCCATGGGGGAGGGGCACCAGACTCTGCATTTTAGGAGACTTACAGTTCTGCATGGGATCTGAGCCATTCTACCCATTCCAGACTGCTGTACAATGTGTGTCCAGTTACTGATGTTGCCTTAGCAGTTGTTTCATATAATTCCTGGCTATTTACAAGTTGTTCTGGAGGATGAACTGAAGTCCACACCTCACTATGCTGCTATCTTGCCCCACCCTCAAGGTAGGTCTTAATTCCCTTACTGGAGTCCTTTGTGAAGATAAAGGACACAGGAAAAAAAAGCCCAGAGATCTCAGAGAAATCCCAGAGAAGATGAGAGACAAGGACACATGCACAGAAGCTGAGAAAGAAAGCCACTGAAGCCAGAAGCATAAAGCAAAAAACCTGGAAGAGAAAGACCAGCAGATAGACCATATGCCTTGTCATATGACAGAGGTGTCCCAGATGCCAGCAGCCTTACTTCAGAGAAGTTTCATGCCTTAATTTGTATATTTTCATGGCTTTAGAATTGTAAATTTGTAAGCTAATAAATTCCTATTGTAAAAGCCAACCCATTTTTTAATATACTGTATTCTGGCAGCATTAGCAAACCAAAATAGTATCCAAATTGGAAAGGAAAAAGCAAAACTTTCACTATTTGCAGTGACATGTCCCGAAAAATCTACAACAGAGCTACTAAAATAATAAATGAATTCAGCAAAGTGTCAAGTACAGGACCAACATGCAAAAATTATAGTGTTTCTAATCACTAGTAATGAGTAATCTGAGGAGAAAATCAAGAAAATATCCATTTATAATAGCACCCAAAAGAATCAAACATCTAGGAATAAATTTAACCAAGGATGTAAAGGTCTTATACATGGAAAACTATACAACTTTGCTAAAAGAAATCAAAGAGCTAAATAAATGGAAAAACAATCCATGCTCATGGATTGGAAGACTAAATATTGACAAGATGTCAATTCTACCCATAATGATTTACAGTTTCAAAGCAATCCCAACAAAAATTCCAACAGCCTACTTTGCAGAAATGGAAAACCCAAAGATCAAATTTATTTGGAAGGGTAAGGGGCCCCAAAGATCTAAAATCATCTTGAAAAAGAAGAAGTTGGAGGGCTTGTACTTCCTGGCTTTAAAGTTTATTACAAAACTACAGTGGTCAGAACAGCATGTTACTGGCACAAGGATATGTATATACTAATGGAATCAGTTTCAGAGTCCAGTAAAAGATGCTCACATTTATGGCCAATTGATTTTTGAAAAAACTGCTAAGTCCACTCAATTAGGAAAGAAAATCTCTTCAACAAATGGTGCTGGAAGAACTGGATATCCATATGTGTGATGGCTAGGTTTATGTGTCAACTTGGCCAGGTGATGGCGTCTAGTAGTTCGATCAAGCAAGCAGTGGACTACCTGTTACTGTGGGGACATTTCGTGAACTTAAATCATGAGTGCAGTGGTTGCATCCATGGCTGATTACATCTGCAGTCAGCTAAGGGGAGTGTCTTCTGCAATAAGTGACACACCAGAAGGCTTTTAAGGAGAATTCAGAAGAGAGAATCTCTCTTTCCACTTCAGCCAGAAGCTGCTCCTGGGGAGTTCATTGAGGATCTTCACTGGAGCTGCCAACTCATGGCCTGCCCTACAGTTTTTGAACTCTTACATCCCCACAGTTGCATGAGACAGTTTTATAAAACTCATATTTACAGATATTTCTTGTTGGTTCTGTTTCGCTAGAGAACCCTGACTAATACAATATGCAAAAGAATGAAAATGGGCCCTATCTCACACCAGATACAAAAATGAACTCAAAATGTATCAAATACCTAAATATAAGAACCAGGACTATAAACTCCTAGAAGAAAATGTAGGGAAGCATCTTCAGGATCTTGAGTTAGGCAATGGTTTCTTAAGGCTTTCCACCCAAAATACAAGGAACAAAAGACAGATAAATGGTACCTCCACAAAATTAAAAACTTTTGTGCATCAAAGGACTTTATCACAAATGTGAAAAAAGTTACTCAAGGAGAAAATATTTGGAAACACATATCCATAAGGGTTTAATATGCAGAATATGAAAAGAAGTGCTAGAACTCAACAATAAAAAGACAAATAACCCATTTAAAAATGGGTAAAAAACTTGGATAGACATTTCTCCAAAGAGGATCTAGAAATGGCTAGAAAGCACATGAAAAGATGCTCAATATCACTAGATATTGTGGAAATGCAAATCAAAACCACAATGACATACCATTTCACACCCACTAGAATGACTACTATTTTTAAAAAACAGAAAATTATACATGTTGTAGAGGATGTGGTGAATTAAGAACATTCATTCTTTGCTGGTAATAATGTAAAATGGTGCAATGGCTATGGAAGACAGTTTGGTGGCTCCTCAGAAAGTTATGTATGGAATTACCATACAACTCGACAGATCCCTCTACTAGGTCTATACCTCAAAGAATTGAAAGCAGCGAGTCAAACAGATATTTGCACACCAATGTTCATAGTGACATTATTCACAGTTGCCAAAAGATAGAAGCAACCCAAGTGCTTTTCATCCACTGAATGGCTAAACCAAATGTGGTATGTACATAAATAGAATATTATTTGGCCGTGAAAAGGAATGAAATTCTAATTCACATCACACCACGGATGAACCTTGAAGACATCATGTTGAATGAAATAAGCCAGACACAAAAGGACAAATATCATATGATCTCACTGATACGAAATAATTAGAATAACTTATAGAGCCAGAATCTAAAATATAGATTATCAGGAGTCTGGTTGGTGGTAGGGAATGGGGAGTTAATGCTTAAAATGCACAATTTCTACTTGGGTCGATTGTAAAGTTTTCATAATGGATGGTGGAAATGGTAGCACAACATTGTGAATGTAATTAATAGCACTGAATTATATATCTGAATGCAGTTAAAAGGTGAAAATTTGGGCAGGCCACGATAGCTCAGCAGGCAGAGTTCTTGCCTGTCATGCCGGAGACCTCAATTTGATTCCCGGTATCTGCCCATGCAAAAAAAAAGGGGGTGGTGGTGGTTGTGGTAGTTAGATTCAGTTATCAACTTGGCCAGGTGAAGGTATCTAGTTCTGTTGCTGTGGACATGAGCCAATGGTACGTGAACCTCATCTGTTGCTGATTATATCTGCAGTCGGCTAGGAGGTGCCTGCTGCAATGAATTATGTTTGATTTAATTGGCTGGTGCTTAAATGAGACAGCTCAATGTAGCATAGCCCAAGCAGCTCAGCATACCTCATCTCAGCACTTGCAGCTCAGCCCAGGCCTTTGGAGATGAAGAAAGAAATCACCCTGGGGAAAGTTGTTGGAACCCAGAGACCTGGAGAGAAGGCCAGCAGAGATCACCCTGGGCCTCCCCACATAAGAAAGAACGTCAGATGAAAGTTAGCTTTCCTCTGAAGAACTAACAAAATAAATCCACTTTTATTAAAAGCCAATCTGTCTCTGGTGTGTTTCATTCTGGCAGCTAGCAAACTAGAACAAGAGGGGAAATTTTAAATTGTATAAATGTTACTAGAACTAAAAAAATAAGCATAGTATTGCACAACACAGTGAAACCCACTATAAATGATGGACTATAGTTAATAATACAATTACAAAAATGTTCTTTCATTAATTATAACAAATATACCATGCTAATACAAGGTGATAATAATAGGATGGTATATAGGACCTCTGTATTTTATGCTTGATATATCTGTACCACTACTACTACTCCTGACAAAAAAAAAAAAACTATAAAAAATGATTTGGGAATATTGCCAATTTCCATTTTTCCGGGAGATGAATGATCCTTATATGTCCTCGATCCTGACATATCAGCAAGCCTAACCTTCCTCCATCAATGGAAATGTACTGACTTATTGGAAGAGCAGAGTAACTACACCGTAATTACAGGTTACGTGTCAGGAGCAAAGTAGACTTGTCTTCCCTGTAACACGACATATCAGATCCAAAAGTTATTTACAGCTCCATGTTCTCCTTCCCAATACTTCTGCTGCCTTTTCAGCTCATTTTAGGCACGTAAAGGAGAAAGACTGATGGATCCAATTGCCAAGGCAGACAGCAGGGCCACGCAGCGCTAGGTTCATTGGTGATCACACCTCAGTAGAACCTTGCAACACTTCTTGTAATCCCAACTGGGACTCCCCTGGGCAGAGACAGCAATTATGTGTAGTGGTTTTCAGATGTAAACAAATGTTCATGGGGGACTGGCATAATCAGTCAAGTCATTTCATTTGTGGCTTGAATAAAATTGGAATGGAGGGCTCTGATCAGGGAAATTGAGCATATTCATTTACTGCCTCTGCACGTGTTTTGAGAACTTGAGGTACGTTTCTCTTTCCCTTCAGGGATATGCCAGTACAGAATATTTAATCTTAGAAAGCACTTTAGAAAGGGGGTGTATCTTAAAAAGAACTCCATAGATCCTTTTGTGTTTAGCTCAAGTACACCAGTGGACATTTGGCCATTTTCTATTACTATTATTTTCTATGACTCAGTGCCATATGCCTGGAAAAGGATAACAGGCTTTTGTTTTTAAAAATTTCCCAGGCTGAGATTGGTTTAATCTTTACCCTGTTGTTTGGTCAAGCCATGTACCTGATTCCTCTTAAACTTGAGTGGCCTGCAGCCCGGACCAAATTGAAAAGTCATGGGAATTTTTTTTTTAATTTAATTAAAAATTTGCAAATATTCAATACCTACCAAGTAACAACTTTCTTTTCCCTTTCCTCCCTTCATACTCTGGTAACCCCTAATCTAATTTCTCTCTCTACAAATTTTGCTATGTCTAGATATTTCATATAAACGTATTCATACAGTATTTGTCTTAACGTGCCTTGCATATTTCACTCATCACGACTTGCAGTATGTTTGTCCCACTCAGTATTTTGTTAGACCACTCACTCCACTGAAAAGCCATGGGCAGGGTTTCAATTTAAAAAGTAGAGGGAATGCTAGAGACACTTTCAAGTATAAAAAGAAGCAAGTGATCATCTTAAGAAGAGATGTAACAAAGCTAGTTTGGGAGACAAGACGATGTGAATGAAAAAATTCAAATCATTAGGCAAAGCAGTCTATGCCTGAGAAACTGGGCAGTCAAAGTGGGGGGGGGGCAATGTACATTTCCTGGGCATGTGGGGATTTGTGCTGGTCCTTGAAGAGAAGCGACACTTGGGCTCCTTGAAGAAGTGAGGCACTGTTCTAGGACTGGAGGAGGATTTGAACTCGGGCTCAAGTCCTGCCGCTTTCTCTGACCAGACACATGACATTGGACAACTTTATTTATTTAACAAACACATATAATACTCCAAATACTCCCTATATTCACGTGCTGTTCTAAGCTCTTTATAAATATTAGCTCATTTAATAATAATTTTAAATTACTATTATAATAATTATATGAATAATGCACACTTATCTCCATTTTTATTGAAGAGGAAATGGAGGCAGAGTTTAAGTAATCTGCTTAAGACCACATACCTAGTAAGTGACAGAGTCAGGATTCAAACTGAAGCAATTTGGACCCAAGAATACGCACTTAACTGCTAGAGTATATTACAAATTCTCAACTTTTCTGATGATCAGTTTTCACAATTATAAAATAAATGATTCTATTAGCCCTGTTGTGAGGATTAAATGAGATAAGGTCACTGAAAGGGCTGTCACAAAGAAGGCACCTAATAAAAGACCGTTTCTTTTTTTCATCTCCTTTCACTTGGAAACTCAGCTTCGCCTGGTTGTTGAAATCAATCCTGCCTTGCTACTTTCATAAAATGCATACTTTCTCTCTGCTTGAATCTTCTGTTCCTTCTTGATTCTGGAGTGCCCATCATTCCATTCCACCTTCTTTTTGAGTACCTTTTTAGCATATGTTATGTTCCTGGCCAATTATGGACCCCCACAAGCGCCTGCTTCGCCTCATGGAACAGGTCAATGTAGTTGTGCTCAAGACAGTGTATCCCTGGATTATGCACCCATACCTGTCCTAGTTTATGTATGGTACACACATACAAAAAAGAAAAAAACAAACAAAAAACCCGGGGGATGGCAAAATAAAACAGGGTTAAGGAAATAAGGAAGACAGCAGGGTAGGGGAATTTTATGAACTATTCAGAGCACCAAGCAGACCCTGCCTTTGCCTGGCTTTAGTCTCCAATGGTCCTCAGGCTGCCTCTAGACGATCTTTTCCATTTCGTTCACTCCCAGCACCATTTATCTATCTGTTATCTGCTGGCCTCAGGGTCCAGCTCCCAGAAGCTAAGTAATATGATAAAAGTAATCTCTGTTAAAGCGTTCATCCAGCTAACAGGTTAATGTGTTATCTTTTCTGAGTAATTTGTTCATTTTGAGAGGGGTTTTTTGAAGACATTAAGGCATGATGGCAGGAAATTTCAGGTCTCATTGCAGCCTGGAGAGGAACAGAGTGCCCCCACACAACCCACGCTTTCAGGATTAGAATCAGTCTGGCCTCTGTGGTCACTTGCAAAGTCTCTCTAGTATTGAAGCCACTGACTTATGGCCCTTATTATACACCAGCCAAGTTTTGGATCAAAGGTAAAATATATGATTCTTTTATTTGGTATTTAGGATGCATCTTCCCGAGACACAGGAAGGAAATTCTCATGGTTGCAAGGGAAGCTGAGGAATGGGTTCTCTGCACACGCACAAAAAGGTACTCAACTCTCATGATCTGATCAGCAGGATTTTAAGCACTTTACATGCATCATCTCATTTAATTCTCACCACAAACCCCATGAGTTAAGTGCTATCATCATCTCCACTTCCAAACAAAGGACTGAGTCACAGAGAGGTTAACCTGCTCAGGATCAAACTGCCAGTAAGGGAACCCAGGCAATGTGGTTCTAGTATTTGAGTCATTAACCACTATACCGTACAATCAGCATCTCACGTTCAAGTTCCCTTTCCTGCATAGCATCAGCAGATAGACCAGACGTAGTCAACTGCTCATAGAGACTCACTATGCAGACACATGCACTTATTCCATAGCCAGTATTTTGCAGCTATGCCCCATCTTGACAGGGCAGAAACAGGCATCTGATCTGGCACTTTGACCCTGCACATAGGAGCCTAAACCATCGTGGGCCTATCATCCTCTTCCTTTACTGGGCTGCAGGAGGTTGACAAGGAACTGCCTCTTGAGCCCTCCCCTCCTCCGTGCCACCCCACCCCAAAAAAGGAAAGGAATGCTCTGACCTGGCGGCTGCTCTGAAGGTTTGATAAGGAACAGTTGAAGTGTGACTAATCCTATTTTCTAAATGTAAAAAAAGATTTGCCAAATTAACCCTCCAGTAGGGCTATGGCCAAGCCAATCTCTTCTCTGTCCCTGACATGACCGTTAAATTCCTGCCTCTAAGCCAATGTGCACAATGTGCCTCCAAATCTGTAATGCCCTCCACCTTCTTTTATTGATGGAGCACTTACTGTGTGGCATGGACTTTAAGTGCTTTCAAAACAATCTCATATTTAATCCTACAATATACACTATAAGAAAGATATTAGTATCATCTTCATTTTATTTATGAGGAAATAGAGGGTTGAAGTAATTTGACTGAGGTCATTATACTACCAGAACATACTTTTTAGCTATTTGCCCATTCTCTGGATTTGTACATTACCATTCAATTTTATCTTGGTTCCAAGATTAAGACTACCCATTAAAACTGACATACTACAATATCACAAATGTAAAACACAATGCAATCCAAATTATTGAATCAATTTGTTGCACAGGGATTAGAGCATGTTTTAGCATGACTAAAAGGCAGATATTTGGAAACTCAAAAATTAGAATGGCAAAAGCTTTTTTTTTTTTTTTTTTTTACGGCACGGGCAGGCTCCGGAAACAAACCCGGGTCTCCCGCACCGCAGGAGAGGATTCTGCCACTGAGCCACCGTTGTACCGCCCACAAAAGTTTTTTGTATATGCAAATGTAAATCTTTCCTATATGTGCTCATTGATTTTTCTGTGATGATAAATATAAAAGAATTATGGTATGGAGTTTTTGTACTCGATATCGTTTAAGGCTTGAAGAAGCTTTGGATTTGGCCTTGGTCATGGATAATAAAAAAGACAAGTCAGTTCGCCTGCTCTGAATTTTTTTTTTGCATGGGCAGGCACCGGGAATCGAACCAGGGTCTCCGGCATGGCGGGTGAGAACAGTGACTGCGGAACCACCAACCACCGTGGCCTGCCTTGTTTTTGCTTATTTTAGAAAGAGAGTCAGGGTGGTACACCGTGGCTCTGCAGGCAGAGTTCTCGCTTGCCATGTCAGAAACCCAGGTGCGATCCCCAGTGCCAGTTCATGCAAAGATAAAAATAAGTAAACAAAATCAATGCCTTATTTAAAAAATAAGGTAAATAGAATATATTTCTATACCATATTTTAATCATCCCAAGAGCAGAGACACAAAAAGAGCTAAGGAGAACAAAAGAAAAAGGGGTGGAGGAGGGGAGTGGATAGAGGAGAAAAAAAAGAGATAGCTGGAATAGGGTGAAATGGAGAAAGAGATGAAGGGCCCTAGAAATATTAGTAGAAGGAAAAAAAAAACACATGCTGAGAGACACAGGATAGCAAAGAAAGAAACAGAACAATATGAAAAAAGGAGAAGTGGTTTACCTGAAATAAAGATCTATTTTTCACATTAAATTATACTTCCAATTTAATGATGATTTATTAGACAGCTTGTCAAATAATAAAATAACAAAAACTATATCCCCATTATTAACATTTTTAAACCTAAATGCAAATATTCAGGCTCTCTTTATCATTATCTTTATGAATACCCATGGATGCAATGAAAGCAAAGAATATAATTTTGCATTCTAACCTTTTATTAATGTTAACTCCTATACAAATCATTTCATTGCATCTCAATATAATAGATACCTTAATCATTCCCCTATTGTTCGATGTTAAGGTGTTTTTAAGCCTCTTGGTATTCAAACTAAGGCTGTTTTTTTCTTCATTTGAATTATTGCTGTAGGATCATTTCCCAGGATTGGTATCCCTGAGTCCAGGGCTATGAACATTTTATGATTCTTGACTCAATTTGCAATGTCATCAGCAACTTGAATGAACCTATTCTTCCAGAGTCTATACAGTATTGTAAATTATCTCTATTTTTGGCAGTTTAGTATCAAATGGTGCCTTCGAGTTTATACACACACACACACACACACACACACACACAATGGTAATGGTCTTTTCAATTTGTAGTACATTTGTTTGCAGTTTCGATGCTATTATACTTATCTGTGATGCTCAGTGTTGCCACCATTTAATCTTAGTTTAGATACCCATTTTCTATTTTTGTATTATCTCATGCTCCCTGATCAGTCTTTCTTTGTAAGGCTTTCTATTAACTTAAAAACTTTAAAAAGCCCCATAGTTGAGTTAAATACTCTAGTCTGCTCCTTGTAGTTTTTTGAGTTTTCATTAAATATTCAACTTTTTAGTTCATGTAGAATCTTGTGATTTGTTTTAAGAGATAAAAGCTTATGTTAATTTCTCCCCATATTCATGACCAGTTACCCCAGGTGAATTTGTTAATCAGTATGCTTTCTTCATTGTTTTATTATGCTTTGTTCATAAAATATGCAATATTTGTATTTACTAGGTCCATTTCCTAGATTCCCCATCTTATTTACTAATTTATATCTCTGATTTGCATCACTTTTTTTTTTCTTTTGCTAGGGCAGGCACCAGGAATCGAGCCCAGGTCTCTGGCAATGGCAGGCGAGAAATCTGCCACTGAACCACCATCACCCACCCGCTACCATTTTAATTAGTGCCAATTATAACACATTCTTGTATTTGAGTCTTTTAGACATTTGTATTCCTAAGATAGTCATGTGTAATCGTTACTCCAGATTAATTTGATGCCATTTTTGAAATAATTGATATCTTTAAATTGTTAAATTTTCTATATCTCCAAGTCAATCTGTGAAGAAGTATTATATTCATTCCATTAGTTTACCCGTTCAAAAGCATGATATGACTTCCCATTTATTCAAATTTTTATTTCTGCCATTAAGGTTTCATAATATTATTTTACCTCATAACTCTTGGGTGTGTTAATTCATTTCCAATAATTTTAATGTTTTTGCCTTCTTGTAAATGTATTACTTTTTCTCTTTTTTCATTTATTAATAATGGGTATTTTATTGGCTTTCGAAGACAATTTATCTTCTGTCTTGGGACTTTGCTGAATTCCCTAGCTATCCTCTCATGTTTCTTAATTAATTATGTGGATTTTCTAGGTATTTTCTGACAGCAATAACTTTAAAAATGTTTCTTCCTTTCCAAAATTTACTTTTTATTTTTCTTTGGTGCATGGTCCGGGAATCAAACCCGGGTCTCCCGCATGAAAGGCGGGCATTCTAACCACTGAACAACCCGTGCACCCAACTGAACTACCCGTGCACCCATTTCAATATTTCCTTTTAATTTATTTTCATAACTTGCGTCCAAGACAAGAATTTTTCATAAACACTAAAATATAAATGATTAGAACTGTTCTTGTTTTGCTCCAGTTTTTATGGTAATTGACTTATTTTTCCATTAGGTAGCAGATTAGTTATTTGTTTCTGGATAAACATTCTTTACCATGTTAAAGAGGATTCATATACTTAAAATATGTTAACCAGGGGGGTTGCAAGTGTAGTTCAGTGGTAGAATTCGTGCCTGCAATGTGGGAGACCCGGGTTTGATTCTTGGCCCATGTACTTCCTAAAAAGCAAAACAAACAAGCAAACAAAGAAAGAAAACAAATAAATATTCAACAAATGATGCTGTGATAACAAGATACTCACATGGAAAAGATGAAATGTGATCCCCGCCATACAGTTTACAAAAAAAACCCCACAAAATGTTTTCCAAAAATAGGAGTTTGGTTTTTACCAACTGCCTTTTGGCATGTAGTGGGATGTTCATAATTTTGAGAGGCAGTGTGGAATAATAGAGCAAGCGTCTGAGTTTAAATCCAACCAGGTCCTACGGCAGCATTCATCCAGTATAGAAGAGTATTTAAAAACAGAGGCCTGTGTCTGTGCCGGAGCCTGGGCGGACTGAGGGTGCGGAGTACTGGGGGTGTGAGCCAGCGGCAGATGGGGGGCGAGTCCGAGCCTTCCAATCCTCCTGTTCCTTTCTGTAGCTGCCCCCGGGATCCTTTAGATTGCACGTGCTAGCTGTAAGCCCGCCAGTACTCAGGTCCACCGGTTCTCCCTTATGTCTCACCTCCTGCTCTGAGGTCGGCGGACGGGGTAACTCGCGCTCCCAAACCACCCACCGGCCCACAGGGCGGGGCCGTGGACGACAGGAAGTTGGAGTTCCCCACCCTCGCACAGTGCAAAGAAGATGCAGAGGAATGGGCCCATTCCGTGAAATGAGAGATGCGGGGAAATTTTACCTGGATTGCTTTTAGGCCCATATTCTTCTGCTATGAAAAGCAAGCTTCCTATACTACAGAAACATGGAATAACCCATATAATATGCATTAGACAAAATATTGAAGCAAACTTTATTAAACTAAACTTTCAGCCATTATTTAGATATTTAGTCTCGGATATTGCAGATAATCCAGTTGAAAACATAATATGGTTTGTTCCCATGACTAAAGAATTTATTGATGGGAGCTTACAAACTGGGGGAGAAGTTCTTGTCCATGGAAAGGCAGGGATCTCCAGGAGTGCTGTCTTTGTTATTTAGACATTATGGAAACATTTGGAATGAAGTACAGAGATGCATCTACTTATGTTCAAGAAAGAAGATTTTGTATTAATCCTAATGCTCGATTGTCCATCAGCTTCAGGAATATGAAACTATCTACCTAACAAATTTAACAATATAGATGACGTCACCACTACAGATAGAACGGTCATTATCTGTCCATTCTGGTACCGTAGGCAGTTTGAAGAGAACACATGAAGATGATGATTTTGGAAACATGCAAGTGACAACTGCACAGGATGACTGACTCAAGAACAGCAGTATAGAAGATGTGAATTTCTATTTGGGAAGGAGAAAATACAAGAGGCAATAATAATGTGAAATGGTAAAACAAACAAACAAAAGCAAGCAGTTTCTTTTCAAGTATATGTTGCTTCCAGACATATTTCTCTGCACTTGTTCAGCAACACTTTAAGAAGCTGTTGAATGTCTGCAATGGATAGCACTAATGATTTTACTCCTTTTTAAAATTATTTTTCACTTTATAGTTTTATTGTAAACTAAGAATTTTGGACTTGCAAAGGGGTATTATTGCAATAATGCATTTTTCAGTTTTGAAATTTATTTGTATGATATTGTTAGGTCGGGAGAACAGGGAAGGTCACCGTGACTCGAACTGCGCAAAATGTGCCGCCCCTTCCGGACGTCACCTGACCCCCTTGCTTAAAAACCGCCCTGCCGAGACCCAGGCGCGGACTCACCACCCCCTACCTTGGGTTCTGTGAGTCCCCCCAGGAGCGCAGGACTAAACCCCCTCACTCTAAGGTTTCTTTGTCTGCCTTTTCTCTCTTTCACCTCCCAAACCTTTCAGATATAAAGTTATTTAAACAAAATGCAAGTTAGGAGGGATTTGTTTATAAAATTAGGGTAATTTATGATAAAAAAATTTACTAAAGTTTGCTAAAAAATTCATTTTGTGTTACATATATTATATTTTAAAAATAATTTTACCATGCAGTTTTATGATGGAGCCTCTTATAGAAACACTAACAAAATGCAGAAATCTGCCACGCTTCTCTTTTGCAGTATAACTCAGTAGGTTAATTGTCCTTTTATTTTCCTAAGCTCTTCTTGACCCTTCACTAATAGTCTTTAAATCATGTCATTAGCTAATTTTCCTTACTTTAATGTGATCCAGTTACTGCATCCTTTTCTGTTACCTTCCTAATTTGTTTACTCCTTTAAAAAAAAAGTTTAATAAAGGAATATGCTTTACTTCATAGTATCAGATTCTCCCCCCAAAAGGTTAGTGTTAGAAATTTCAAGCGACTTTCCTTTTTGCATTACTTTTATTTGTTCTTTTGAGAACGTGCTTTTTTTTTTCCTGTAATGGTTCTAAATAGAATATAATACACCAGTGTAGCACTATTGGCTTTTTTTTTCCCTTAAATGAAACCCCCAAAAGAAAAGTGCCTTGAATCATTTAAAAATAAAAAGATACATCTTTATGACCTCCAAAATTAGTATACTGAACAGTGAAAAGATTGTTTTTCTGTAATTTCTCTGTTTTTTAAACCATAAATTAGTTTAAATAAAAAATATTAAGATTTGAAAAAAAAAGCACAGGCCCTGTCAACCCTGCTCCAAGTAACACCTGGAGAAGTGACTGGAAGTCAACTGGGATGGTGATTTCAGGGTGTAAGTGACCTGGGAGAGTCTTCTACACCACATAGGGAGGCCCTGGTTGCAAAAGCTGAAGAACTGAGACGCAGAGAACCAGAGACCATGCAAGCAGACTAATGCCCCCTTTCCAAAAGGAGGCCTGGAGCCCTCAGGAGGGTGACAGGGTGACAGGGACTAGGAAGTAAACCAAACTGTGTTCCTTGAACTTGCTACCCTCACGCACGCTGCCCCTGCCCTGCAACCCATGACTCTCCCCACACCCCATGCACTTGAACTCCATCCCTCATGGTCCCTCCCACTATGCTCCAAATGCCCCAGCTCCTATGCCCCACCCCCACCTCAACATCCCTGCCCCACACCCCTGCCCTGTGCGCTGATCCCAGCCCAACCCACCTCTCTGACACACACACACACACACACAGTATCGCCTGATACAGTATTGCCTGAGACCCATAAATAGCACCCAGCCCCAAGAACACCCCCCCCACCGCTCCTGGCCCCCTGCAGGCAGTCATTTGTGCATCCCGGCTGTGGGCGCTTACCTTCAGGCCCGGGTTACATCCAACCCCCCTGCAGGAGCAACCCTTGCCTGCTGCCCCTGAGCTCTGTGCACGCACACACCAGGATCCAGCCCCCAGACTTGCACACACCAGAGCCCCGCCCTCCAGACCCATGCACAAGCACAGTCACATCCTCCCCGTCGGGTACCAAGGCATCTGTGCACCGTACATGTGCTCACCCTTGCCCCAACTCCCCCCGCACAAGTGTCTTGCTCCCACACTTGGCAGGTGCTCATCTGCACATCTGTGTCACATAGCCCCGCTCTGCTTTCGCGTGCACCCTTGCTCCAATCCACCCGGCACATGTGCACCCGCAGCAGGGCCATGCCCACCCAACATCACCCACCTCTGACCCACGTCCCGTGGCCTGTGTCCCGCTGCTACACACTCGTGCATCTACATCCTGCACAAGGACACACCCAGGCCCTGTCCTTTCTGTGCCCCAACTCTGTGCCCCATATCCCACACCCTGATACCCACGACCCCCACGCTTCATGTGTCCACCCACATCCTGCCTGCGCACCAGCCCCCGTGCATCTGCACAGCCCTCCCTACCCACCTCCCGCCTCACCCAACCTCTGTTTTTCCCAACTCTGTACCCTTCTCCTGGGCTCCAAGATCTGCCTGAGCTGCACCCTGACTGCATGGCTCCCACACCATACATCCACAACCCCGCACCCCACACCCCATGCTCACAGGCACCAGCATAGCTTCCCCAACTCATGCCTATACCTGTGCCGCAGCCTGTCACCGCGCTATTGTGCCTGGCCCCATAACCCACATCCCACTGCACATCCATCCCACAAATACAAGGTTTTAGACTACTGAAGGAAATCAACTTCCAAGGTAACCCTATCAAAATATTTACATGCCTCGATGACAACAGAAGATAGCTAAACATATAAAGATTCAGACAGATACAGCCCAGCCTAATGACCATATTAAAACTCTAGAGGAGACCAGAGTTTGGAGCAACTAATCAAAGATGTTCATATAACTCTATTAAATAAAATCAATGGGATGGATAATGACAGAACAGAAACCAGGAAAACACTCAAAGAGCATAAAGAGGAGTTTGAAAAAATAAACAGAAAAATAGCAGATATCACAGAGATTAAAGATGCTGCAGACCAAATAAAAAATATACCAGATAGAGGATCTACAAGGAAATAGAGAATTTAAACAATTTGATAAATGAATTAGACCTAACAGGCATATAGAGGTCATTACCCCAAAACCCCAGTATACACATTCTTCTCTAGTGCTCATGGAACATTCTCCAGATAGATCATGTGCTGGGGCACAAAACAAGTCTTTATAAATTTAAAAACATTGAAATTATTCAAAGTACTTTCTCAGATCACAGTGGAATGACGCTGGAAATGAATAACCACAAAAGAACCAGAACTTTCACAAATACATGGAGATTAAATAACACACTCTTAGACAACCAGTGGGTCAAAGAAAAATTGCTTGAAAAACTGGTAGCTATCTGGAGACGAATGAAATGAGAATACAACCTATCAGAATGTATGGAATGTGGTAAAGGCTGTGCTGAGAGGGAAATTTATTGCCCTAAATGCCTATATTAAAAAATTAGAAAAATAAAAAATGGAGGACTTAACTGCTCACCTGGAGGAACTTGAGAAAGAACAGCAAACTAACCCCAAAGCAAATGGAAGAAGAGAAATAACAAAGATTAAAGTTATGGAAGACCATTTGGTGGCTCCTTAGGAAACTATTGAGTTGCTCTATGACCCGGCAAAACCACTCCTCAGTATATACCCAGAAGAGCTGAAACCAGTGACACAAACAGACATTTACACACCTGTGTTCATAGCATCATTACTTACAATCGCCAAAAGATGGAAACAACACAAGTGCCATTCAACAGTCGAGGGGATTAATAAATGTGGTGTATACATACAATGGAATATTATGCAGCAGTAAGACAAAATGATGTCCTGAACCACATGACAAGATAGATGAGCCTTAAGGACATAATGCTGAGTGAAATAAGTCAGACACAAAAGGATACACACTGTATGATTCCACTTTTATGACCATGGTAAAGGTAAAATCAGAGGCTTATAGTATAGAATATAGGGGACCAAGAGATGCACAGAAGCTTGAGATGGGTGAATGGTTAGCTAATGAGGTTGAACTCCAATGTAAAGGAATGGATAGAAGTGAAGGCGGTTCATTAGTGGGTCTATAAGTAACATTACCAAATTGAAGGTGAACATGATTGAAAGGGGTTGTATAGGCCAATGTATCCCACTGATTAACACTACAAATATAAATAAGTTCTTGCATGAACTACTGCAAAGATATGAATCTTGTACAAAGAGTGTACAAGTTCAGGGCATAGAGGAAAACTGCTATTGCATGCTATGGGCTATGTTTAACAGGAAAACTTCAACGTACCACAGCAACACCAGGGATAAATAAGGGGGGAGAGACAGAGAGACAAGCGTTAAGGGGAGGTTTATATTTTCTATTTGGTGAGGGTGTGTTTATTGGTTGTCTTTCTCTTGGGAACAATGAAATGATCTAAAATTGAGAGTGTTGATGGACTGCTGACTTTGAATATTATACATGATGCCCAATGAATGGAGGTGGCTGAATGATGCACTGACTGTGAAGTAGATTGGTGAACTATGGTGCATACATATGATTGAATAGTGTACTGCTACAAGAAGGAAGGAAGTTGTGAGGCACTCAACATTGTAAATGAAACTGTGGGACATTTGGTGTGGCCAAAGAAGCCAGAAACAAAAGAGCTAATATTGTATGGTCTCATTTAGAAAATACTTGTAAGAAAACAGGGGCTAGAATGTAAGCTCTTATAGCAGTCACATTTAGTCTGGAGTGGTAATTGTTATTTCTGGGTTTCGAGAGGCTGTTTTATATGTGTGTAACAGGGCATTTAGAGATAAGAACGAGGCCAATCAAGTTGGCGTTAAGGTAATTCAGAAGACAGGTATAAGGATGACATTGTCTATATTTTAGAACCATCTATTCCTTGAGACAAAGGAAGAGATCTGTATTTTGTCCAGAACCTAAATTTTCTATAGCCCATAATCTAACTCAACCTGTCTGGATAGACCATTTAAAGAACCCGAACACAAGAAGCCCAAAATAAGAATGAGGCCTTTAATCCTGTATAGCTTAATGTAAGGCCTGGATACATCCCTGAGTATATTAACCAAAAAGTATTGGCAAAGTCCATTGAGGGATGGGAGAAAAATTATAGAACTATTAAACTTTACCACCAAGGAAACCCCTGGTACTGTGTCAAATATTAGAGACACCCAAATCAGTAAGTCAAGCCCTTGATCTTGAGGCTTGTTCTTCTGAAGCTTATGTATGCAGTGGAGAGGCTTAGCCTACCTATAGGTATGCCTAAGAGTTACTTCCAGAGGACCTCTTTTGTTGCTCAGATGTGGCTTCTCTCTCTCTCTAAGCCCATCTCTGCAAGTGAAACCACTGCCCTCCCCCCTATTTGGGACATGACATCCAGGGGTGAAAGTCTCCCTGGCAGCAGGGGAGATGACTCCCAGGGATGAGCCTATCCCTGGCACCATGGGATCAACAATGCCATCCTGACCAAAAGGGGGAAAAGAAGTGTAACAAGTAAGGTGTCAGTGGCTGAGAGTCCAAATAGAGTCGAGAGACTACTCTGGAGGTCACTCTTAGACAGACTTCAAGTTAGATATTACTACCTATCATACCTTGCCAAACTCCAACCAACACCATTCCAGCCAATCCTAAAGAATACCTAGGGTGTTAAATAAGATCGTACAAAGGTTCCATGCAATAGGGTAGCTTTCCAGAAACCTACAATGTCCAGATAAGTCCCTGGACCAGATAAGTCCTGAAATGCAGAGGGACCAGCCTCTCCAGAACATCAAGTACTTCCACCCTCTATATCATATTACCGAGAGCCTCTTCCAACATGAAAAAATTAGAATGGGCATAGCCCGAATACCCCTAAAGAGTGTGAGAAAAATCAGAGGTGATGGTGGAATTATACAGAGAAGGTAGGGTTTAATAAATGAGTATGATTGCTTAATCATTATATTGATATTTCTTTTAGTCTCCAGTGTCATAGATCAGCCAGAATTAAAAACCTAAAAATGTGGATTTGTAACCCATACTAGACTCTGAAATCTGTCCTACAACTAATTGCTGCGATGTGCTTTGAAATTTATTGCTTTTTCTGTATGTTATTTTTCACACAAAAAATTTTGATTGTGATGGTAAATGCACAGCTATATAATGCTATCGTGATCCATTGATTGTACACTTTGGATGATAACATGGTATGTGAATATATAATATATCAATAAAAATTAATAATTTTAAAAAAAGATCAAAGGAGAAGGTACAGTTATAAAAGAGAAGATTGGATTTAACAAATGATTATGACTCCTGAGTCATTATATTGATATTTCTTTTAGTATCCAGTGTCCTGGAGAGGTCAGAAGGAAAAACCTAAAACTGTGGAACTTTAACTCATACCAAACTCTGAAATCTGTTCTATAACTATTGTCGTGGTATGCTTTGAAATTTATTGCTTTTTTGTATATATGTTATTTTCACAATAAAAAAAATTTTTAAATAAAGCACAGGCCCTGCTATTAGAGAGAACTGACTTTGAATCCTGGTTTTGCCACTTGTAGCTTTGTGACTTTGGATAAACCTCACTTTCCTTATCTGTAATATGGCGGTATAATAACAATTATGTGCAGGGATTGTTATGGGTAATAAATGAGATAATGTGGGAATAGTGCTTAGTAAAATGCCTGGCATGGAGTAGTTCCACATTAAATGGTTGCTATTATAATTATCATGCTCCTAAGTGAGAATAGCCCGTGTTTTTCTTTTCTGTATCATTCCTACAATTTGTATAGTTCTTACTTTTTTTTGGTATCATTTGTACCTGTATCACTTCGCCACATTTCCTCTGGAGGACAATTTTGAGAAATATATGATATTTTCAGTAAATACTTGGGAATAATTTGCATAAAATACTCTTCAAATTCTTGGGAAAAAATTGCCTTGTAAATCCATTGGGCCCAGGTGTGTTTTGGTGGATGTGGCTCTTTAATATTTTTTCCCCGTATTTATTAGAATATGCCTCGATGATTCTGACAATTTTGTCCGTACGACAGAGAAACCAGAGTTTCAGAAATTTTCGCTCTAACATGGGAAATATTTATGAATTTATTATTCACGCTTGAAATAAGTCTGACATTCAACTAGTTACTGGATTGCCTTATCATCTTTTCTGCTGTAAGAAATACAACCAGCAGCAGCATTTTACAAAGAGGTTATCTTGGAAGCCAACATTTATCCATTTATTTGATTGTCTACACCTTTTTAATAAAAAGATTCTGCTTTTTTTTTTCTAATTATTTAATTGGGCACTGCGTAAACGCCAGAGTCAAACTCCCAGCTCTAAATGGAAAAAAAAACCTTTTTAGAAATGAAAGAATGATCAGTGACAGTAGCTATTCAACCACCCTTACTTAAATCGCCAGATGCTTCTGCATGGAATGACCACAATGGCTGCGGCGCGCTATAGCTTAGGGAACCATAGTTAGAACAGAACAGTAGGGAATAGCACATGGAAAATAGGCAGGTGAGAATAATTCCACAGGTTCAAAAAAGGAGGGCGATCGTTCACCTTTTGCCTACAGCCTGGTCCTGCCCATACGTCCAATAATGCACACTTTTTTCAAAGAATATTAAAAAATTATGTGTCTTAGCGGAGGAGTGAAAGGATGATTCTGACAGAATATACTAAGAGCAAAAAACCCTTTGCAAAACCATGGTACACTGATATCAGAGAGAACTTAATTTTCACTTATCTGGCATCTTTAAAAACATAGCAATATTTGCTTGGCTGTGGATTACAATAATCCTTTTGTTCCTAAACCATTACATAACTTTTAGAATTCTTTCCTGCATCAGTCAAAGGTAATTATATTTATTAGACGAATGTGCCTCTTGAGAGGCTGGTACATCCTTATCCTATGTTTTTTTATGCGTAAATGTCCATTTCAAGCATTAAAGACATAGCTACCGCATAGCTCCCTAAGGTGTGCTTAAATATTCACTGACAAGCTTCTATTTGGATGGCTGGAGGAGAGGGACAGGTCCCAAACTTTAAATTCAAATGTTGCAAAACACAGAATTTTGAAGATATATCAGAAATAAGGAGGAGTGATCCTGAAACTATCCCAAAACGCCACAGGGAAACAGGTATAGGCATTCAGACACATTATGTGCATACGTTATTTTAAGAACTCATCCAGTGTAGCAGTTAGTACATAACTATATTTTCCTGGGTCCTGTCCCCAATCATGCCTAAGCGGAAGAACAGAAGAAAAAATTGGGGATAGCTCTAACCACTCTACTAAAGTGGAAAGCAATTCCAAGGTCAGTCCACCCCAGATAGCAAATGGGCCCTTTAAAAATGCTGGGGGGAGGGAACAGCAATTTCCTACTACCTTTGAAAACACTCCTGAGTGGTTTGGTGTCAAAGAAATTTGCTTACCTTCACTTGTGGTGGTCATACCACCCTGGATAAAAGAAAAGCAGTTTACTAGGTTAAAATTTGTTTATAAGACTGCTCTTCCCTCCAGTATAGGGGGAAAAAAAAGGAGAAAAATAAAGTGCCATTTACAATTTTCACTGACCAGAAATTTCAAATAAGGTGCAATGTTGAAGCTATACTAGGCAAAGAACTAACAAAATAATCTAATTATGACCTTACATTTATTATGAAACACTTATTTCAGCAACTCATTAACAATAAAATAGAGGTAGTTTGTGTGGAATCACGGAAAGCCAGCGTGTCCTAAAGGAGATATGTCTTGCAATGGTAGACAGAGGTAAGAGACCTCATGTTGATCCAAGTTATGTTTCATATAAAGATTTCTTTGTTGACTCACTGCCATAACAGTTTCTCATTTGTTAGATCACTGGGTATACAGAGTTATATAATTCAGCTTTGCTGGTCTCTCCAGTGTACTCTGGTAGACAACACATTCTACTTTTAATTGTGGGCGTTCCTGGGCTGCCAAAGCCACTTCCTATATGCCAGATGAATTTGACTTTTAGAGACTTGCAGGTAATTTAGCAAGTTTGAAGGGAGCTGCGGAGAGATGATTAGGAACAAGAGCTTTTCCTCCTTCCTTTGTTTTTCAAGTAACTAGAAAATTCTGCCCTCTGTTCTACCCATTTATAAAAATTATCAGACACTGCCCCTGCACATTGCTCTGATAACTTTCACAATACTTTTAAAATGCCATTGGGGGGTTTACTCAATTATTTGAAGGACAGTCTATACCCAGTTTTCCCCTCCCAACCATTATGATCATGATCCTATTATCTTACATTTAACAAACAGAGATTGATTTCTTGCCTAAAATTAGCTTGCTTAAAATTAGCTAGAGAATTCTAGCAGAATTAAAAAGTATAATTAGACCGAGAATTCACTCCACTCCTCAACCTAACTGCTGTTTAAACGTCTCCTGCAATGCTTTTGCACTTTCTGCAGAGCAGGTAGAACTCTGTGCTCTGGTGAAGCTGTTCCCTGCAGGAAAGAAACCCATGAATTACTATGAGCTTGTCTCCGCGTTCCCGCATATGCATGTGCTATCAACTACAATTGTCCTCGTAAAATTAAATAAAAGCACGCGTTTATTATTGTGGGGCTCCAATTAAGGGACAGCTGGTGTTCCTATTACACTTGCATTAAATTAAAACTTGTAATTTAGCTGTCCAGATGACGCTTTTTAATCAAAATATAAAATTGCATGTGTTTTATCCATTTCCTATTGAAAAGGATTTGGAACCTCACCTCAGGGCTTCTCCTACCCTTTAAACTTCTTTGAAGAAGAGGAACTATTGGCATTGATCAACATTTCCCTCTCTGAAGTTCCTAAAGTAAAATAAATAATCAGGGCATTTATAGAAGGGAGAAGACCTGGGAAGACAGCTGATATTTTTGTTGTTGTTTTGCCTGCAGTGAGTCGTTATATTTCTCGATTAAGGCCAGTTTTGAAATGACCTATCTCACCTCACCTGTGGTTTATCTGCGTACAGCGCACGCCGCATTTCTCTTTGGCACTTCAGTCCCTGAAACGGTAGAAACTTTGCTTTCCACCTCCTACCTCCACCCCCCTCCCCCGCCTCCCCGCTTCCCAGGGGGTGTGTGCGTGCTGTGCTTATTTTCGCTTTTGTAAAATCTTAGCGGTATGATTTGCCTTCCCATCTCTTAATAATGCAATGACTAGCAGTTGCTACGGGGGGCTGGGCCACCGGGTTTGGGGGAGGGGGGCGAGGCACCACACCCCCAGAGAATAAAGCCCGCGCCGCGCTCTCCTAGAGCCGTGCACGAGTGAACGAACCACACAAAGAATTACTTCGCGACGAAACAGCGCCCAACAGGAAGAAAGTGCCAGCACTCGGAGCGTGATTAGGAGCGCGACTTTTTGGCGCTCTTTGGGAGCAGCGTGAAGGAGGCAGACTGCAGACTGAGTCACGGCGTGGTCGCCGGAGTCCGGGCAACACGCGGCCGGGGATTCCCGCCAGTCCCGCAGCCCCAAGTCAGAGCTGGGAGCAGGCGCTCGCCGAGCCAGGTGAGGTTGGCTGCGGTGGCGGTGGCCGTGGCGGTTTCGGACATGCGGAGCTACCTGGCCGGGGCCGGCGGGGCGGGGCGGGGCCGGACGCGGCCGAGGGCGGCCGCGCGAGTCCGCTTCCAATCCCCGAGCTCCGGCTGCCCGCGCGCGGCTCGATTGCTCGGCAGAGTTTTCGCGCGAGTTGCGGTTTCGGCGGCCAAAGCCCCCGGACTGAGATCCATCCCCTCCGCGCGCGCGCGCGCGGTATCCCTCGCACTCGGTCTGTGAGCGGCGGCCCGGGCGCCCGGGCCTAGGTTGCCCGGGGGGAGGCGGACTCGGAGAGGGGACGAGGGGTGGAGGGCAGCGGCCGGGGTACAGGGTAGGTCTCTGGCTAGGGCCGGGCGGGGTCCGGGCCGGGGTTGCCATGGCAGCTGCTGGCCCGGGCTGGAGCCCCACGCCCGCCCGCCGCGGGGAGCTGGGGAGCTCAGAGGTGAGCTCCGAGTGGACTGAACCAAGAGGACAGGAGAAGGGGGGAGGGCCGCGCCGGTCCCCTCGCCACCCTCCCAGCCCGCCGGCCTGCAGCGGGAAGGGTGCACCCGCGTAGTCACGGAAGGAAACATTCTTTGCTCCGGGCCTCAGAGGAGACTTGCAGAAGCGTCGGGGTGACAGGGGGAGGGGAGAGGGCAGCGGCGGGCTTTTCGCTTCTGTCCCCGCGTCGGCGTGTGCGTGTGCGTACTTCTCCGCTTGACATTTTATACCCCACAGCGGCGGGCTTGGAACTGGATAGCACGTCCCGGCCATGAAGTTATGGAGGTGGGGCGGGCTTTAATTGCTTTATATCTAATGATTTCAGGAGCCTCGCTTTAAAATGGCGGCATTCAGTAGACACCCCTGCTAAGGCTCTCCCAGCTCCGGGGCCACCACGCGCAGCGCTGCTTTTGCGTCTGCCGCTAACAGATGGCATGTGCCGCTGTCGCTGCCCCTGCCATTGCTGCCGAGAGCGCGGCCCCGTAGTCTCTGGGTTTGCGCAAGCAGCCTAAGGTAAGGTTGGAGATCACTTGGGATATGTGAGAGTGGCTGCCTTTCTAAGAAGCCCGACGGGGAAAGATGCCTTTTAAACTTCAGTTTTCAAAATGGCAAATGGAAAGAAAAGTAATTCTGCAACTTACTTTGTTGTGATTCTAGCGTCTGGGTCTTCTTCCCTCCTGTTCTTTTCTCCCTCCTCCTCCTTTTTTCTTCCTTCTTTCTCCTCCTTTCTTCTTTTCCCCTCCTTTTAGCAATTTAAAGGAACTCCTTGCATGGACATCTCATCAACAAATGCTTGTAACAAACTAATTTCCCCGTTTTCGTGCGATCTCTTGAGCAGTGCCACAGCTTGGAATCATGTCACTTCCCGCCCTGGAGCCGCGTATTTGGGCAGCTTTCCTTACTACCGGAATCTGGCGAGCAGGCGGATAGTTAGCTTTTTAGGAGATTATTAAAAGGGGAACTTTCGTTTTTCTCACAGAATAAGCTTTTATGGTACGAAAACGAAATTAAGCCAAGCCAAGTAAGTTGATATCTGGGTGGTTCATTGATATAGTTTTATTATTACTGCCGTAGACCTACTGTGTGTTTTGTGACTGTTGTCTGTGGATTGGTGTATTTAGATCCAACAGTGAGGGTGAATTTAATGTGTGGCCCTAATTAGGGTAGTGGGTTTTCAGGAGTCTATTCCTGCCAGATGTTCTTAAATCGCTGTTTGTGGATTGGGGAGGCATTCCTGCAGCCTCCTTCTATGGGAAAATATCAATAAAAACGAGACTATTCCAAGATTTGATGTTGAAATGGTTACTAATTTTTCATTTAATTTTAATGTAATCCATGTCTTTGCGTGATTGCTGATATAGTGGTTGGAAAACAGACTTGTTATAGCTGACAGATGACTAGACATCAAAGCTTAACAGAGTTGATAGTTTTTTTTGTTTTCCTGATGAAAGGCCTGTTTACACTGAGGCTTATCAGAGACCTTGAATTTTCCTAGTTATATTCACTTTTCCTTTTCTGCTTATGCAAATCCAGTTCTCAATTTTTTAAAATGTAATTTTTTTCCTAGTGAGCAGTACTTTGGGGGATGCTTTCACCTTTATTAAAACTTCCCTAAACATAGTCGAAAGTGGCTTTTGCCCATAGCCCTCCTGGTATTCTACCTCTGTTCATTTCTCCCAAAGCAGTAAAAGCTACTTGACTGGCAGAGTCTTCTCCTATTAAAGTTAGTGTCTAGGAAGGGGAAAAAATGATTTTGCCATCTGTTAAAGCACAGTGCAGTTTACCTGCCTTGGTCCTGTAGTCTACCTAGAAACAAAAACCTGAACTTCTTACAATGGAACTTACTATGTAATAAAAGCTTTCTGTCAGTTTTTCAGGATTTTGTGAATTGTGAGAAACGTGGTGCAATTTGTTCTTTCACATTTGAAAGGAGAGCTTCTGCAAGTAGAGCAAAACATTCTTCCATTTTAGGTAGGGAGGGGCGGGGTGGGGCGTGGCAGAAAGTAACTTACCCCATTTTTAGTGATCCCATACTCAGATCCTAGTTCAGTAGTAGCCTTTGCTTCTGGATGCAGTGTCTTGCTGCTGAATGACTGTAGACCAAATGCATTCTCTTTATGAAAAATGTGCAAATACTAAACCTTAAGGCCAGAATAGACAAGCTAAACGGGTGTAAGAGACATTGGGATTCAATTTTGCCAGTTAACATTCTGCTGTCTCATATAGTGATGAGATGGGAGAACTTGTATGGAAATAAAAGTGAAGAAATTGTTAGAAAAAAGTATTATGAGAGACTTGATATAGTGTTGGGCTAGGGGTGGTGATTACGTGCTTTGCTCTGCTTCTAAGAGCTACTTCATTTCTCTAATTTCCTTTCCTGGTTTAGGCACTCATAATACTTCCCAAGACTATTATAAAATATCTTTTTTTTTCCGTCTACTGTCCACTCCAGGCATTTCACAACAACTACTTTGTAAGGGGGATAAAACCTATGATTATGACTTGGGAACCAAAGTATCTTTGGCATTCCTTTGCACCCACCCACTACACAATGTTTTGCACAAAGTAGGTGCTTAATGTTGAATTAAAAAGAAAAATGGATGGCCTGTAAACTCAGCAGAGGAGCAGAGTTTGTACACACCTTTTAATTTAAACAGAAAGCATTTTTGTGCATTTGCATGTACTTAAAAGTTTAAGATAGATTAGAATGTATAGCCCCCTAACTACCTGCATTTTATTTGCATCACATGGGATTTCTTGCCTGGCATTATACTTCTAGACTCTTGTCCTTCATCCTTTCAACCAGTAGATGTATTCTTATCTAACTCTGCAGTATGAGAAAGTAATCACAGCAATGTGGGTAAAAAAAAAAAAAAGATTTTGTCTTTTGAGTGGCTGTTCAGTGCTACATGTGTTGGCACAGTGGCGGTTTCTCTGCTGTTGTGTTGATATTGAAAATATAGTTGAGGTATGACTTTGTTCTCTATCTTTATTTGTGTGTGTGTGTGTGTGTGTGTGTGTGTGTGTGTGTGGCCGTGTGGGGGCAGGGTGGTGGTGAGAAGCCCTAAAGTGATGAAGATTTTCATGAATTTCTTTCTCAAAAATTTCTTTTCCTTCTTGCATAGGATAAATTCAGAGGTGGCAGGATTTTTCAGCTTTGAAGTAAATAATGTTGTGATAGGATTACAAACCAGGGCTGGGAACATAGCGGGCTAGAATAAATTACAGTTCATGTTTGACAAGTAATCTGATCCTGTAATTAAAGGCAGATAATAGTGACTGCCACGTTAAAAGGATCAAGTATCCGAAAGAACATGCAGGCTACATTCACCTTTAACTTCATCAGGGATCGTCCCTGCTGTTGAGTTTTCTTATTACGATGTCTAATAAGTTGAACCAATGGATTTCCTTCTTTTATAAATGTATGTGCTGTCAAGAAAGTAGGAATCAGAAGTTATATTTCTTTGTGGACGTTTTGTGGTTCTCCATAGGTGTGATACAGCTCTCTTTTAAAAAGCAGCCTGGGCCTCAGATAAAACAAATTAGCCGTTGGTTTTGTTTTGTTTTTTCCTTAAGAAAATAAACCGTGTCTGCAGGCAAGTAATTTGTCAGTCAACCAACTAACCAGCAAACAGAAATTATGACCAAAAAAAGCACAATTAGATCTGTATTAAGGTGAGCTTTCAGATCTTAAGGAAACCAGAAGGATCCCTGTATCCTTCTCTCTCTCTGAATGGTTATCTATTGCCTTAAGACAGCCAAAGGACTGCTTTGAGAATTAGGATAAATAAGGTATCAATTACCTTATCAGGTGTTAATGACAGCCATGTGACCTAAAAGGGATCAGAAAAGCTTTTTTTCCCCCCAGGTCATTCTACTAAAGAGACGATGTCAATCCATCATTTACCCATCTAGTGGGTATTAAATTGGGTGACAGTGTTTTAAAATATTGATTGGGAAAATAATAGAATCTGGGAAGAGGGACCTTATCATTTTTATTTGAAAAATAAAGATACTCCCAAGTTTTCAGGGTCCCTGCCACCCAAAGCAAGTGTGCACAAGTGTGAAAATTAGTGGTTGATTTAGAATAATTTATACAGCTAGCATTGATTTCTTCCTGGAAAATTATAGAAAACTACCTGTTTTTTAATAGCATTCTTCCAGTTCTAAGAATCAAAGGGGGGAAAGTTTACAATTAAGCACAATAAATATTTGACATAAGTTAATTTTTTCTTTGAAGCTGAGGAAAGGAGCCAGGACTGTGAATGTTCAAATGTAGTCATGTAACTTACAGAAAAGGGCTGTTCTGCTGAGAACTCAAGAAGAAGCAAAAATGAAATGAGGCTTATTTTAATTGTGTGTACGTATGTACGTTTGTTTGCGTGTTCTCCCTCCTTATGCATATGGTGCTTTTCAAGGAACTGAAACATGGTATCCCAGTACTCTTCATAACAGCCATGAGAGTGTTAAAAGTGTTAATAATAATAATAATAAAAAAGCCTGATTAGAGGTTTAGGAATCAATTAGGCATGCTTGTTAAAATATTATGTCCACTCTTTAGTCCCATTTCTATGAACATTAAATTGGCTCATGAATAGAAAGAGTGATTTGTTTCTGATTTTAGGTAAGAGTTTGCTTTATGCTTGCACAGTGAACTTGAAGGGCGGAGAAAGAAAGGGCCTCCAGATGAAAAACAAAGTCGGGAAAGAAATGCAGGGATGGGCACTAGAATTCTGGCAGCCTATTTGATATCCTTATGTCATGGGAGCATTTTAGGGAATGATGGTTTATTGGATCTTGTTTTCCCTTTCGGATCATTCAGATTGGACTAAAATTGTCCCCATCAGATTCTTTGACTCCTGAACTTCTCGGTCTTGCCTGCTACTGGTGTGAAGATCTGAGAAAGTTTTATTCCGGGTTATTCAAGTTTTTGTGAATCTAGGAATAACTCCTCCTTAGCCAGGTTATTGGGTCATCTTATCTCACATCCCAGTGCTTGGCATATAGTAGATACTCAGTAAAAGTTTGTTGAACAAATGGAAGAATAAATTAGCCTTTCTAACTTTTCCTTGCATTTTATGAACATTCTTCCTGTGATTTCAGATAGCATTATCTTTTTTTTTATTGACCAAAAGCCAGTAACAACAAACAGACTGGACACTAGGTCAAATGGAGGCCACAGTTAACAACTCCCTAACATGTCCAGAAAAAGCAGTAATGGCAGACTTTCAGCTGGGACCTCTAGGAATGGCCTAAAAGCCAGCTGCTATTTTTTGGTCTTCTGTAGTTACTTTGTGTATACCTCCCTCACATTCCATGGAAATCAGTCTTCAACACAAAGTTATGTAGAAATCATTCTTCACACCATTTCACTGGATTCAAAAGGAACAAAGTAAGAAATACTGTGACTCTGGTGCCTCATGACACACACACACACACACACACACACACACATATAGTTTAGCATATGACAAGGTCAAAGGAAAAAAAGTGAAAAAAAGGGACACTGGGAACTGTCTCAGTTTCAGTCAGGCAGTGATTACCCATTTAGAAGTTGAATTTGCATAGGCTTTTATTTACCAAGATACAGGTATGAAAAGCACCTCTTTTTACTGTCCCCAGAAAGCACAGTCCACACAGCTGAAGAGACAGGAACTGCCATTTCAGATCCACCAGAATTATCTTTTGTACCCAGAGGATCATCCATCTTTAGGTACAGCTTTCGCATTCTCTCCTTATGTGGCAGTATGAAGAAAACCAAACCAGGGGGTATGTTGGGGAGCCTGTTAGCAAAACGAGAGCGTAAAAGAATTAGAGAGCTTACATTTCACCTTTGTTTTGTAGTCGTCAACCTTTATGAGGGAAAACAAAACAGGACAAAACAAACGCACCGTGTATAATATTAGCTTGGGTATATATCCCATTCCTCAGTCATCTGCTCTACAAACAGAAAATCAGATTGTCACATAATAGTAACGTGGCTGCTTTATTCAGATTGGATTCATATACTACACAGTGCTTTTACTGAGTTCTACTTAAAAATAGACATATTCAACGAGATCCATGGCACCGTGACACCTCAGTGGGCCAAGTGTAAAGTTTGCATTTGACTTCTGAAAAGTAGGCGTTCAACAAATGGCCCGATTGTAGGCACTATTTTGTTAAAGGAGGCAATGGTATTTCTCAAAATTCGTATTGCCTCTGATGGATGAGGAGGCATGGGCAGGCTCCGGGAATCGAACCCGGGTCTCTAGCATGGAAGGCGAGCCTTCTACCAGTGAACCTCCGGTGTGCCCACTTTTTGGAAGTGATTTTGAAAAAAAAAAGAAACTTCCCCACTTGTTGATAGCAACTTTCCCCCTAAGCAATTGGACAGCATGAAGAGAAACCTCATTAGCTCACCCAGAAGTATGGAGTGAAAAATAGTGGACGTTATAGGGTCACGTTTTATTGTCTCAGGGCTTCAGCACACACGTCATTGGGGGCGGGGGGTGGGGGGCGCAGGGGCCGCCATGCCTGTGAAATCTGATCTGTTTCTTGAATGCCTTTAGCTGGCTCCCCAGCAGACCTCGGCTGTTTGATGAGCGCTTGATGAGCACTCGGCCGGCTTTCTGCAGCTAGCATTGGGGCTCTGCTCAGATTGACTGGTTCCCCAAAGGAGGGGCTTTTTTTGAGAAAGGCCTGAGATTTTGGCGGGACTTTTGGCTGATCGACTGTTTGCCCCTCTACCATTTGTTAATCCTCCTTCTCAGTGAGATAAACCTTTTTTTGGCCGGGCATGTATTTGGAACTACTGAGAACTTCAATGCAGCAATTATATGGGGGCAAATTGCTTTTACTTTCTGACTATGAAACTCTCCCTCCAAGGCTCTTTTTGATTGAGAAGTTGGCGGGCAGGAAGAAAATGTGGGGTAGGACTTGGCATTTCACAGTGCTGGAAAAAGACAAAAAATACCTCCATGTTTTGTGGAAAGTGATGATAATAATAATAACAGTAATAGGATCTATACTGTCGTTCCCTTTGAGTGCTCTTTTTTAATACATGCATGTCCTTGAAAGTTGTACAGGTTGGGTTAGCACATGGGTTGCGGCATGGTGAGAGACGGGAAAAACCACTCTAGAAGCTACCTCTCTGGCAAGTTGTTGTCTGTGGGTCTGTCACTAATCAGGTGCACAAAAATGGTGATTTTGAACATTGATCATAAATTAACAAGAAATTACAAGATTAATATATGATTCTAAACACTTATTTTTGCTTACATGATCCTATCCTTCCTATTTTTTAAAAAATGCAGTAGTTCAAGTAATTGGATGTGTGACCTGTGCTAAGTCATTTTGGGGGGGTGTAAAAGTTACATTTCTCACTTTCAAGCCTAGATCACATAATAGCCCTTCTTACTGCCCCCTCTCTCTCCCCAAAGAAATCTCCATAATATTTTTAGCCATCTAAGAAAACAGTTCAGACAGGATCTCAGGAACGGTGACAAGCAGAGACAGGAAACACTGATTGCATTGGTCTCCTTCATGACTTGGTAAGACCACGGCTGGTTGATTTGCTTTTAACTTCCTGTTTGGGGGCTACTTGGGTCAAAAGTAGCAGTGTTTTTCCACATAAAGATATTTTGCTTTATTCTGTAAGGTCACAATAAATCTGTCACTGGACTGCCTGTTTTGTATATTTTATGGACTGTATCATGTGGTTTGAGTTTAATTTGGAAGGCAGTACTTTTACAATCAAGACACTCCTACCCCCCCGCCTCTGATACACACACACACACACACACACACTACACACACACACACACACACACACGTAGTTTGGGGTCTGGTATTGCATGGGCCTTAGAAAGTTTATAGCTCTATTTACACAATAGTGATTGCTGAGGAGGGCATTTCCTGCCTGTTAATGACTGGTTGGAATGGCCAACAGTCCAAATCCTGGGAGAAAGGACCATTCATTAAATGCCACGAAGGGACCAGGCCACCTATGTCGCTTTTATCATGAAGTGGTGGGGAGAAGTGAAACCACATTCTTCCTTTTGAAGAGTACAAAGTAGTGTGGGAAGAGCTAGATATGACTGTTGTGCATCCTAGTATGGAGAATTGAACCTTTCATGACAGGGATCAGCTCACACTTTCTCATGTCATAGGTTGTCAAATCACAACTTGGCAGGAGGGGAATTTCCTTTCAGGTTCATGGGCCAGTAGAGAGGGGCCAAATAAAGATGAGGACCCAAGCTTGCCAAGTATTGACTGCCTAAAAATGCTCAACCCAGAAGTCATTACAGCTACATTAAAAAAAAAAAAAAGAAAGAAAACTAAGGTCACATGATTGAGTTTCCTAATTGGCTGATCATTACTAAAGTAGCAATAACTTAGGAATTGAATGAATGATCTCTCTTCAGGGTCAGTTTAGCAGGACACAAATTTTCCATTTTGATCCCTTGATATAAATGAAGCTAAATAATATGCATGAAGGGTGCTTTGCCTTTTGTGGAAGTAGCTTTGAGTACTGTAATATTGAACATTTAACCCAAGACATTCCCAGGAAACAGTTTTGTCCCCAGTGTAATTCTTGCCTGCTACAAAGCAGCTGAGGTGTGAAGAGTTTGGCACTGATTTAGAGCAAAAACAGATTAAGACAGAGGTTGGATTCCCATGCAGGAATTCCTGATTTTCTGGTCTGCCCTTAACTCCCTTAACTTCCTAAGCTTTTGATTTGCCAAACTGTTTATAAAAGATAAAAAAAAAAAACTCTGTTCTGAGGTCTTCAGTGTGTGCTTCTTCATAAGGGAAGTTGTATAACGTCTCCCCTTAACCCCCTACCCCCGAACTCAGCTTGGTCCTTTACCTTGAAAATATAATTTATTTCGTATCTTTCAGATTTGGCAGTGTGTGGGGGGAGGCAGGGACAGATAGATCTCTAAAGTATAGACAATCATTTACGGCCAAATGCCTGGATTTCTTCATGGGATTGAGTAATCTGTCCCATGCAGAACAAACTAAATATTAGGTTTCATTTTTGGGTCTGGCAAATGTCATCATATGCTTTTTAAATATTCAGTAATCCAGGGATTGCTGGGCATTGCCAGCTCACAAAAGTGAAAGGATTTTCTGAAGTTAAAACACTCTACAAAGGAACTATATACCAATTACTGTTGTTCTTAACAGATGAAGCCTCGAGCAGATATCTAAACAAAAAAGTGTCTGGATGATCTAAAATAGTTACATTTCAAAACATGAAATATAACTATTGAATGTTCTTGAGTTTGAATGTGAAAATTTTGTAAGAACATATTAAAAGACAATATTCTGACTTACAAAATGTTTTGGACTGAAAATCAACAAAGTTTCTCTAAGTGGATGTCCTATTAGCCTCAGTATTAAAGACTTAATATAATTAATACAGCTTCATATAAATAACAATTTAAAAACCTTACAAGTGCTTGTTCTAGGAGATTTAGTGCTCGCTTTCATCTCCTTGACATTATTATTTTGTTTAGTAAACCCTTTCTTTATAGGTTATCCAAAAATATATTTTAAGCTGGTTTGAGTTTAGTTACCACAGTCTGAACTAGTGGCATTGAAATTAATGAAGATTTATTCTATTGTATTTTCAGCCAGCAACACTACTTTGTGGTATTAGTAAAGCCTATTTGTTCTGTCATTGTAGTTTTCAAATGGCGAGCAACAACTCATTAGTGCATAATGAAATCAATTTAGTAGGTTGTGACTAATATTTCTTTCAAATAAAAGTGAATAGAATAGACAGTAAGAAAATATCAGAATGCATCATGTAGTGAGGTTAGACATTTCTGGTCAGACTTATTTCAGATTCATCCATATATGTACTGTTATGATGGAAAGGGTATTTCTAACTATTTGTTGCTGTCAAAAGGTTTATACGTCAGTGTTTTAACGGATGTTATTTTAAACTGGGTCAAAAATGTCTTTTTCCTCTGAATGATGTTGCTTAAGTACCTTGACTGTTAGGTAACTTCTTCAAATTGAGAAGTAAGGCATATTGTTATAAGTATGCTCTAAGGTCTAATATCTAAGGTATGTTGTAATCCAGAAGGGAGAAACTTTATGTGAACATTACGTATTTATTGAGTGGTGGTACTGAAATACAACACACAATAAATGAAGCTAGTAAGGAACCTAAAGTCAAAAAAAGGGTGTAATTTTTTTTATTAAAAATCTTGGGATGGTTCAGTTTGAGGTGTTACATTTCAAAAGAAGTGGTCAAAATAATTAAGTGAGTTTTAAAAATCCAACTTATTTTAAGGGGAGTTAATTGAAAGTTCAAAGAGCTCAAAAACTGATTTTGGTTTTTAAAAACGAAAATGGTCGTATTAAGAGAGTAAATGTCTGCAAGAAGAAAAGAAGCTGATACCTAAATAAATATAAATGAGCACATTTACCGTACATTGGAAGAAAACTTGAAGATAGCTAAATTTTTTCTACAATGATCAAAGGCATACATTGATGTGAATTTTAAAAATTGTGGGTGAGAGGCATAAGCTGAAAGTCTGTTAAATGCACCTTGGATATTAATGTTGAAATGATTGTACAAAAAAAAAAGACAACGTCCACATAGCTTTTCAAAATGATGTTTTGTACTGTTGAGAATTCAGCTCAGAAATAGTAAAAATATTTACTTGCATGTCCAGATGTAAGATTAGGAACTGAGTACAATCCATTAGGAGATTAGAAACATCCTTATAAGACTGGATAATTTGTGCATGTTCCTTCCTTTGAATTAAATAATTGTGTGAGGGGAGAAATAGTGCCCTCTGGGATACTATTGCATAGCCAGTAGAATTATAAGAATCTTGTTCCCCACCCCAACTCCAGTTTACTCCCATTGCCTTAAAACCCCTTTCTGCCACGGGCATGTTGACTTCAGGGTCTCTTCCTGTGGCCTTCCTTTAGTGCCTTAAAGCACTGCTGCTTTCCAACTCTGAGGAATTGAAGTGTAATTATTTTTTCAATCATAGACATTTAAACGTTAATCTTAAATTACTGCTCTGAAAATAAAATATAATCTCAGGTCTAATGAGTCGGTAACTAAACTCTGTGATTGTAAATGAGTTCTTATCTCCTGCCTCAGATAAACCACATTTAGAATTTATTAAGACCAGAAACAGACTTATGCATTTAACTGTGGTGTAATTAACAATCAATGATGAAATGAGTTGTAAAACAAATTAAGCATCATGATAAAGAATTAGACCATCACACACACACACACACACACACACATACACACACACGTATGCATTCTGTTCTCTATATCGCTCCATTCATGAGGATAAAAACTAAAAAATATTGATGGGTGAAACTGTGTATGTTACCAGATCCTGAAAGAGGCAGGCTTTAACTATTTCATATTCCTTTTGTTAGAGCTGTTTGAAAAGCAATAATCTGTATGTTTTAGGGCCAGAGGATACCATTGCATATGTTATCTATGTCACCATAAACAACATTTACAGAGTAACGTAAAGTTGGTGGACTAAGGTGAGGGCAATTTGAGTGTGAATTATTCAGAATTTTCAGCTGCAGCGAGCATGTGGTTGGTTGTGTGTTTTAGGCAAATGAAATTAGTCATTGCTTTGGGATTTCAGCTCCTGTTTTCAGATTAGCCTTCTGGGTTTTTCTCTTATGGAATACTTGGCAAATTAGTAGTGATAAATAAAAGTGATGTGAGAAGCCAACTACACCCCAAGCAGTTATCCATTTTGCATAGCATTCTAGCTTTTCTCCATCAGTTTGGGAAATATTATGAGATCTTACGTAACACACCTTCCAAATTACATTTGAACTATTAAAGAACTCAAGGCCTTTGGCGAATGAGTTCATTTTATTTATTATGAATGGAAATTTCCTTCAGGAGGCAATGAGACTGTGGGGGCAAGCTTTCTTCTATAAAGGAAGGAAGAAGGAAGGAAGGAGAGATGCAGGATTTGTTAGTCTTTTGCTTGGTAATCTCTTATATCACATTCCTCATTTTCATGGAATCCTGTCGGCTAGAAAAAAAGTTAAGATGCTATTGGGGTTGGAAGAGTTTTCCTTAACTGATAAAGGAGGAAAGCCTCTTGGTTACAAGAAATACAGCACTTTCTGGAGCCAGCAGTGGTTGGTATAAAGAAAACAAAAGCCTTGTCAACCAGGAGAGGCACTCTGGCTCATAGTCTTCATATTGGATAATGATTAAAACAAACAAACAAAAAAACCCTCTTGAAATGGCAGGTTGGTTTGTGTATTTGTTTTTAATTGAGAGTGAATTAGGTTTCCTTGGATACCTATAAGGGAAATCATGTGAAGCACACATCCAAACTTCTGATTCTTCATACTTTTGGTTTTCTACAGGAGGACACTCTTAGAAAATAGGAAGTCAGAAAACAAAACTAAGAGCCATTGTTTCAGTGTTTAGAGTCCTTTTCTGATTTGCTTGATATAAATAGTGGTATAGAATTTAGCCACATAAGATGTCTGAGGCTTAAAACTTCCCTTGATGCTTCCTTATGCTGGTAGGCAGAATGACAGATTGACTCTTGCTGCTCTTGGGTGGCAGGAAAACCAGCGTTTACAACCACCTTTACCTCCAGGAATGTATTATACTTTTAAAGCAATCTTAATATCTGTAGGTAGGGGGTTATATATAGGAATAAAATTTGAACCCCCATTTTCACACCCAATAAATTGCCCTATATAATAGGTGTTTATTCACAGTCAACTGACATTTATCAAATAATTGCTGTGTGCCAGATGCTTTGCTAGGTGTTTTCATTGTGTTATGACAAAATTTCATTTAGTCATAAAATACACTTGGTTATAGCCAGGCAAGTACTCTCTTTGGCATCTAATAGATGTCAGACTATAAATTTCATCTTCAGGACTTGCTCAGTTTTATATACAATCCTCTGCTCTTAAGCATCAATAATTTCTTCATTCTCTAATTACATTTTCTTTATCATTTATGAGATTAATCTCTCCCCTCTCCTGATAGAATGAGGGACTGGTAAATTGTGTTGCAGTGTGATAGGGGATACCAGAGGAAGAGAATTGAGTGAAAGTGCTGGTGAAACAGCCAGGTAGAAAAATCTAACATAGGCAGGATTATACTTGTCCAGAATGCAGAGAAAATAATTCAGGACGTTGGATGTCAATCTCAGCCCTTTGTGTGGCAAAGTCAGTTGGAGGAGAGCACCAAAAGGGGAGGAATCTTTCTCTAATGAGTCTTAGAAGCAAAGAGGCAAGAAAGTCTATAAGAGGGGAGGCTGTCAACATATGTCACAGAAATTACATAAATTGATGCCACTGGTTTTGGCATTTACAAAAAATCATTGGTGACGTTTGAGAGATCGGAAGCCAATTTGCAAGTGGATTAAGGAGTAAATGAAACATTGGGAAATGAAGGTGTTGAGATTTCTCTTTTGAGATATTTTATGATGAAGGATGAAAGATAATGCTAACTTCACAAGGCAGTAGGACCTAGAGAAGAAAGAGTTTTGTTGCTGTTTTCAGGGTAGGGGTGATTTGGATATGTGTACAGGCTGAAGAGAAGGGGCATTGTTGAAACAACCTGATCTTTGATCCTACTTTTTTTTTTGCATGGGCAGGCACCCAGAATCGAACCTGGGTCTCTGACATGGCAGGTGAGAACTCTGCCTGCTGAGCCACTGTGGCCTTGATCCCACTTTTACACATCGAATGTAGAATAGAAATGTCTGTAAATCAACAAATACGTATTGAGTGTCTACTTGAAGCCCTGCTTGTCCAGCATGTCTGTCAATATACACAAAGTTTTTTCATGCAACATGATTAAGTAATCTGTGCCAAACTCTGATGAGTCTGAGTTTTGGGTCTTGTTTATTCTTTTTACCCTTAAGGTGCCGGATTAAGTTTGTTGTGAAAGAACCTGGATAAGTTTGAACAAACAGACAGTGGAATTCAGCTAAAATAATAGATAAGATTGTTTTTACTTTATTGTTATTATTTTGTATGTTGTATGGCGGGGGTCACATTTCACTCTTTTTCCATGTGAGTATCCACTTATTGCAGCACCATTTGTTGAATTTTTGTTTGCTTGGTTTTTTGTTTGTTTGGAAAGTGCCTGGGCCAGCAATTGAACCCAGGTCTCCCGGATAAGATTGTTTTCAATCTTTTCACATCAGAGATAACACTGTGCTACTGAATTAATGAAAACGTGAATGACATATCTCTGTAGCTCAGGCTTAATGAAAAGGAAGCAGAGAATGGAGAATGCTATAAGAAATAACAAGGATAGTGAATATAACTACCAAGGATATAATTTTACTGTACTGTATGATCTGACTTTAGACCAAGATTCAGTTTCTTTTTTTCACAAAGTTAGAAATTTTAACATGGGGCAGCACCTTCCTTTCCTTATTGCATTTGGCATCTTTGAGTTTTTCTTGCATTTTATACTTTTAACATGTAATTGAAAAAAAAACAAACCTGAGGTTCAGTTTCAATTCCCCTTATTTAAAGTACCCTCCACATTCTTTCTTCTGGATGAACATGTTTTTGCCTCCTCTCTCTGAAGTTGATTATTGGTACAAAGTATGTCTAATTTAAGACTTGAATTTTAATCTCTGGGTAGATTTTTAGTAAAAAAGAAAGTGTTATTGCCTTGAATTTCTGCAGATCCCTTTTTACCCTGAAGAGGAAAATGACGCAAATTTTGCTGCATGTTGAAAAACTAAAGTCTTTGAAGTTATTGTATAGGTACTAATGATCTAAATCAGTATTTCCTAAGCTGTGTTTATTTTGCCACATGCTCCACTGGGGGAAAAGGTTTCTTAGGTGGAATGCCTTGGAATTAGTGGTTGAGATCAATACCACATGCTGAGGATTAAACTGCATTAAAACCATACCCCCCCCAATATATATGTGTATGTATGTATTATAAATGTATAATTTTAGAAATGTCAACTTTTGGATTTTTATGCTGCATTTCAAGTTACTGTGCAAACGTTATTGGTTGATAAGAATTTAAGAATATACTTCATCAATAGAAATCACAATAACTTAATGACATTTTCATGCTAAGAGAATACACTGTACAAATGCAATAATAATTTAGATGAAAAGATCCTGCCTCCCCACCCCAAGGAAAATGTTTAAGTACATTTCTAAATTAATTACATAAATTTTGCTTTTAATTTCTTCTTTATGGTTTCCAGTTTTAATGTCTTTTTTATTTTATGCTAGAGAAAATAGATTTCTATAGTATCCTAAAAGAGAAGCCAACCGAATGGGTTCACCTTTATATTACTGGAAATATCCTTGTACTTTGTTCAAATAAAAATATTAAGCAGATCCAAACTCTAAAATGATAGCATGAATGGGCTTATTAAGCCTGTGATCAAAGATTAGCTACTATTTGCCTGGTAATTGGAAGGATTGCAAAGGAAGGCAAGCTCATTTGGTTGGTTTAAATTAAGGCTATTGTTTTGAGGGAATCCAACAGCTTGGTAATCAAGTTGTGAACTCTTTGCATCTTTGATCTAATTAATTTAGTCTGATATCTCTCCAAAGGCTTTGTTCCATGTTGCCAATTAACTATAACTCCTAGGAATCTCAGCCCCTCTTCTGCTCTCTAATTTATCATTATTATGATTCCTTATTGAATTCAGTAAAGTAAATAGAATGCAGAAATAGATCCTCTTTGCGTTTAGTACTATCAGTAACACATTCTTAGCGTCCTTTTGCTCAGTGAAATTATATTTAACAATGAAGCTTTTACATAATGAAATAAAGGGAATTAAAATGGGAAACATGGGCTAATCTATTTTTCCAAAGTCCTTTACTCCACAATCTTTTTGTGTGTGTGTGGTGGGTGTATGATGATTAATATTGTAATAATTACAAAGAAATTCTATTTTTGTGTGTTGAGTTTGAAGTGGGGAAGTTCCAGCAAGGAAGACAAAAGTGAGTGATGAAGAGTATTTCCAAACATAATGTCTCTTAGAATGGCTTTTCAGTAAATGCCATTGCCTCTATCTCTGTCCAGCTGCATTAAGTTGAGAAGAACATTTACTTTAGCATGCCGAGTACCTTACCTTTGCCAAAGCTGTGGGAACCTAGCCCTAGATGACTTGTGACCTTTGAGAGGTGGTTTATTCACTTCTTCTGATTCCATTTCTGTTCGACTTAACTTTTGTATGTTGATCATCAGAATTCCCACTTGTCTCAAAACGTTAGCTTACATTTGACTCTTTAGCTTCAGAACACTGCATTAATGTTCCTAGACATTCGTTTTGATATCCAAAGCTCTGTGTCCTATTTTCCTGGCCAGAAACTGATTCTTCCAATATTCAAATAGAAAATTGCAGCCTTTGGTTGTGTGGAGCAGTTGGCAAAAAAAAAGGAAGGAGACTCATTTATTTCTCTCTAGTCAACAAGCTACATAAATTCACTGGAAAAAGCAAATCTCAAAAAAATGGAAAAAAGTCAGGTATACCAGTTGTGACTTTTACACTTGACCTTTTACAACATATCAAACCTGGCAGCCTTCCAAAGAAGTCTTTGCCCAAGAGATCACTATACATACTACCTTGCAAAATGGCTCAGAGATGTTAGGTAGCTTGCTGAAAGACACTCTGCTAGTAAACAGCGATCTCAAGACTTGAGCTTAACTCTAACAAAGTATATTAAACATTTTATCTTCTTTATATTTGAAAAGCATATTTTAAAATACATATTTATTATAAGTTTATAATAAAACATCCTGTTTATTACTAAGTTCCTCCCCAATACATATCCGCACATATGGTAAATATAAATAATTGGTTTCTATTTAAACCAGAGTTCTTGATAGAGATTGCAGTTGTACTACAGATATATAGTAGCTGGGAACATTTTTCGGTGGTAACTTCCCCTCTAATGTCTGACTGGAAATAGACTGGTTAATCCCACCTTTTCCTTTTACTTAATATTAATGGATAACCAGTTTTTAGTTTTGGAGAAGCTCTAATTCGAGAATAAGCACTAGGGAGAAAAAAGAGGAATATTAAGATCTTATTAGGACAGGAAGAGGTGATGTAATTTTGTATTCTCTTCTAATAGTAACAGCTACCATTTATTCAGCACTTACTATGTACTAAATGCTGTGGTAAGCACTTTACACACGGTGTCTCATCATATCCTCACAGCAACCCTGTGAACTTGATGTTATTGTCTCCTTTTTACAGAGGGAACCTGAGGCAAAGAGAGGTTAAGATACTCTACTCGTAAACAGCAACCTCAAAACTTGAACTTAACTATAACTCTAAGGTCTATCCGTATAACCCCCCACTTTATAAGGATATAAATAACCACAGATTGTCTCCATGGTTATTTAATGGACATATAAAAATGTTTGATTAAGAACTTGAGTTTGTGGACTGTCTCTTTCACACAGGTGTTGACCACCTAGGTTGATAGTGCTCAAACATAGTGCTGCTTGAATGAAGTATACATCTGGTATGGCCAGATGCTGCAAGCTTTACAATTCAATTCCAAGTTATAGAACCATAAACTCCTAAAATTGGAGGGGAGAAGTCATCATTCAATTAATGATACACTTGTGCAGGATAAATCTGTTCTGCACAGTATTGTCAGTAACATCAACACTAAATGTTTCAGACTTTTAAAAGTTATATTATGGTGGGATTGACTATTGTTTAATAACTATAGTTCCTGATATTTTCATAGAAGCTTTTGTATAGGAGATTTTACTGTATGTGTGTTGAATGCATGGAGCTTGCCCTTAGCACATTTTAAATCCCAGGTTGGATTTTCCCTCCTATTGGATCCCTTAGAGGTTTTCTATTCCACATTAAGCTGGTTTTTTTGCATGTAGTTGTTCATCCAGGATCCCTGCATTGAGCACATGCTATGAAACATCCATGTTTCTAGGTGCTAAGTAGCTAACACCCAGCAAGTACTCAAATGGGTTTTAGTATTAAGACAAGCATCACTCAACCTCATTATCTTAATTGCCCTGGGCGTCCTTGAACCTATTCATGGTAATTTAAAAATTGTACTGACATATTCATAATAGCCCCAAAGTGGAAATAACCCAAATATCTGACAGGGGATGACCATGGATACAATGAAGTATATCCATTCAATGCATACTACTCAGCCATAAAAAGGAATGAGGAACTAATACTACTAGTACATCCATGCTACACATGGATGAACCTTCAAAACATGCCAAATGAAAGAAGCCAATCACAAGAGACCACATATTCTATGATACCATCTATGTGAAATGTTCAGAATAGGCAAATCCATGGCAACAGAAAGTGGTTAGTGGTTGCCAGGGTCTGGGGAGAGGGGAGAATGGGAAGCGACTGCTAAAGGGTACAAGGGGGATAAAAATTCTCTAAATTTGATTGCGGTGCTGGGCACACAACTCTGAATATACTAAAAACCACTGCAGTGTACACTTTTAAAGGGTGCATGGTATGATATGTGTGTTATATCTCAATAAAACTGATATTAAAAATCATATTGCGCTATTGTGAGTGTAAGTAATAGTGCAGAACTATATGTGAATGTGGTGGAAAGGGGTTGTGGTTTAGAGTCACGTACATCACCAGAAGGAAAGCTGGAGGAAAAACATGGGATGCATAATGCATTGAGCCTTGTGCTGGACCATGTCTGTGATTAACACTACAAATATAAAAAAATTCTTTCATGAAACAGAACAAATGTCTGACACTTTTACAAGGAATTAGTAATAAAGTTGTATATGGCAAAAAATGTACCTCTTGTAAACTCCGAACTACAATGAACAGTAATATCTTAATATTCTTTCACCAGCAGTAACAAATGTACCACACTATATTAGGGTTCAGTGATGGGAGGGGGCGATAAGGGGTCTAGAATGTTTTGGGCTTTCTTTTTTATGTCTATTTGTTCTTTTCCTTTTTTTGATTAATCGAAAGTTCTAAAATTGATTGTGGTGATGATTGCACAAGTATGTGATGGTACTGTGAGCCCGACTGTGTACTTTGGATGGATTTTGTGGTGTGACTCTATCTCAATAAAATTGCATTTTAAAAAGTTAGTGGCTTTAATCATTGACTCTTTGAACTTCCTCAACTTCATTTATTTCTATTGCTGGATATTTTTGTATTTCTGTTTGTTATATACATAAATTCTTGCACAGCAGAAAAAAGTTTTTTGACTCTAAAAATTCATACTGATTTAGATATGGTGAAAGGTCTATTATTTCCATTTTAAGCATTACAGAAGTAAAGTGACAGATTAATGGGGGGAGTTTTAAAGAACGGCAATTGATTGAAACAGCTTTGGTTCCCAATTAGTCTGACATGTATGGGGAAACTTGAATACCTCCACTGACCACCTCCATTCTTTGAGTTGCCTCTCTTATTGGCCTAATCCTGTACTTGGCATTTAGTCATGTGTTTTAGTTTGCTAAAGCAGCTGGAATGCAGTATACCAGAAATTGGCTGGATTTTATACAGGGGACTTATTAAGTTACAAGTTTACAGTTCTAAGGCCATAAAAATGTCCAAACTGAGGCATCCAGAAAAAGATACCTTGACTCAAGAAAAGCTAATGGCGTCCAGAACACCTCTGTCAGTTGGGAAGGCATGTGGCTGGCATCTGCTAGTCTTCTGGCTTCTCGTTTCAAACAGCTTCCCCAGGGTGTTATCTTTCTGCATCTCCAGACGTCTCTGTCTGTGTTGGCTCTGAAGTGTTTTCCAAAATGGTCCCCTCTTAAAGGACTCCAGTAAGCAGATTAAGACCAACCTTGAATGGGTGGAGCCACATCTCCATGGTAACCACCTAATTAAAAGGTCCCACCCAAACAATAGGTCTACTCCCACAAGATTGGATTAGGATAAAGAACATGGTTTTTCTGGGGTGCATAACAGTTTCAAAGTAGCATACCATGCGATCTCACCCATGGATAAATTCTGTTTTCCCAACACCTAGCAAAATATGTGGCATATTGCAGATGCTTACTACTTCCATTGATTTAGTATTTGTTGAGAAATCACTATATATAAATTATAGTACTGGCAGTGAATAAGACCTGTCCTCAAGGAGCTCATTGTCATGCAAACAATTCAGCAGAAGTTCCACTACAGTGTGACATGTGCTGAGATAGAGACTGACAGGCATGTTTGATGGGTATGCCAAAACTCTCAGTTTATTTCTTTGTCTGGATCTAGCCTCTTCACCCATCTGACATGCACTCCCTTCTGGGGCATTCTCCCCTACATTTGAGCACATCCAGTAACAAGGAGCTCACTCTCTACCAAGACAGTGAAGTTAAACTGCATCTTTCATATCTACCAAATGCCCACATATTTTGACATCAAGTCTACAAAAACAATGTAATTATGTATTTCATTCATCAATAGAACGTGAGTTGTTGATATTGCTTGGCACCTCCAGAAATCACATTATATGTTAATAGAACTTTTAATAAGCTTTACAATTTTATAGAAAGTACTTGGATTCTTTATGTTCTCAAATTCCTAGTCATAAACCCATAAATTTTAGGTTAACTCTGTTTAGTTTTGTGCCCATAAGAGGCAGTACAGAGTGGTAGTTGGCAACCACGACCCTGGATGCAGACTGCCCGAGTTTGATCCCAGCACTGCTATTCATCATTAAGTTACTTAATCTTTCTGTATGTCAGTTTCTTCATCTGTAAAATGGGGGCAGTAATGGTACCTATCTCACAGGATTATTATGAGGAGTTCATTAATGAATTAATATATGTGAAAGTGCTACAAGCAGTGCCTGGCACACAGTAAACACAAATTGAAATAATATTTGCTGTTATTATCTTTTTGATTCAACTGAAATTTCATGCATTATTAGTCTGCTCTTCATAAATCATATATCCACATTCAAATGTCAATCAAATCACCGGAGATTGATGTACAGATTTCTGTTAGATGGAGTCTATAGTCCTTTGAGCCTTTTCACACCAAAAGCTGTAAGTGATTTCTCTAGTATGTCTACTTGGAAATGTGAGGCCAAGTTTGACACTCCATTCTGCTCTTTTTATGTGGCCACGTCATATTACAATAAATCACATGCCTATCTTCTGTCAGTTAGCCCGATAAAATCTCTGTAGCTCACACATATTCCATACCAAGGGATTGTGATTTTAGAATGTTTGTATAGTTAAAAATCCATGAAAAATAAAGCATACAGTGAAGCTGGATTTACACTTTTGACCTCTTTGCTAGCATTCCGTTGCCCAGCTTTTTAATTTACATTGGTATTTTTTTAGTCAGCCCAGTAGCATCATCGGCCAGCCAGTAAGCTGTCTAGGGTCCAATATTTAGTGGTGATTTTCAGTCTTCTTTGCCCATAAATGTTCTTGACAGTGCTTAGAATTTCTCCTTGGTCAAAAGGAAAGATGACAGTGATTTCAAATAATGACAAATTAACGTTGATTACTCTTTTGCCTTAATGCAGGTTATTGGTAACCTTTCATCTTTCTATATTGTAGCACACTTGCCATTTCCAATACAGTGATGACATTTTAGTCATCTTCAGGATTAAACACAAGGGAAAACTGTTGAAATGACGCTAAGCAGGGAAGGAGCCAATTTGGAAGAGAAAATAAAGGCCTAGTGGGACAAGACAATCTACTAAGTGCAGCTCAGTCCCGGGTCTAGGAGAGACCAGTTTTGTCCTTTCAGCCTTTGTGAACCAAGTTGATAAAATGTCCTCATCAATGTCTTTGGGTTGGGTTTACAATTTTTTCTTTGTCATTAAGCTTTAACATATTAAGGTTGTGCCCACCAAGAAATGGATTAATTATAGCTCTCACATGTAAGGTTATGTTAGGGTTTTTTTTGTTTTTTAGGGGGGAGGGGGGGTGCATGATCTGGACTCAAACCCAGGTCTCCCACATTGGAAGACTGAACCCCCCGTCCACCCTATATTAGTTTTTAATCAGCAGTTTCCTTAAATAAAATCTTAAGCAGTTAAGTTGAGTTTAGAAATTTAACAAAAAATATCCCTTATAACCTAGTGTAATTATCTCTAGAAGTCATGTGTTCAACACGTAGCTTTCCAGAGCTCTACTAATATAAATAAACAGAAGCAGCAATAACCATTCCCTCTTGTGTACTAATTATTGGCATTCCTTTTGGTCCTACTTTAGACTTAAGGAGGACTCGGTCTCTCCCTAGGAATCTAAAGTACACTTTATCGGGTAGGTCCCTGAAAAATCTAAACCTCCCTCTTGCTCATTGACTCCAAAGTCAACCAACCATTTGTGCATCCAGAAATGTGCCGAGGTCTTCCAACGTGCCATATATGTGAACAGACACCTGGCACAAAGTGTGATGATCCAGTAGTATGCCTCAGTATGACCGTATAATTATTGGAATGCTCATTGGAATACTTCCTTCCTGGTTGGTAAATAGCTGAAGTCCAGAGTGCCCTTTCCATTGCTTACCCCCTGGACATTCCAAGATTCAGCAACACAAATGGTACCCCCTGGTAGAGTAGCGTGAGTGCTGATGGGCGTGTGCCCGTGCTGTAAAGGTCATTTAATATTTAAAATATCCTTGCTCATAGCTTATTGTGAGGTCTACCCCTGCCCCCATTGCTCATGCCGTTGGAGCTCTGTGACCTTTACAGAGCTTTCATGGACTGTTTTCTCCTGATTGCTTTCTAAGTATTGGCCAGACTTCTGAAAAGAGAGTCACGTCCTATAAAGAGCCAAGATACTAATTCTAGGTTTGAGCTTCTAATGGACTCTCTAGATTTCATGAATGCATTTGAACTGGACTCTTAGGGAAGTCCCTGAGGCCCTCCTGAGCACACTTTAGAGCTCATGTTTTGTATGTTAAGACAAATCTAACACGCTTACACGGAACAATTGTTCACTATGTTTTATTTCACTGACTCCAGTTTAGCAAAACATAGAATATTAAAAGGGTAAGTTTGTGGGGGAGTTAGTAGAGGCAGGTGTACACTGAAGTCATAGCCAGTTTGACTATAAAAAGCAGATATGAGAACTCCAAATGCACAGGCATCTGAAACCATTTAACAAATGGTCTCAGTCTACTCTTTGAGCATTACTAATGTTTCTTTTCTTATTGATGACCCAGGATTGTCAGAAAAATCATGCTATCCCCCCCCCATCCTCCATCTAAGGGGACAACAAAATTAAAAGAAAATTTCAGAAATGTTTCTACCCAGATTGATTATAAAAGACAAAGGTTATTTTTAAAAATTTTACTTGTACTAATACCCTCCTTGCCTGACAATGTTCCATAAATTAACTGTTATTGCAATAAGGCCTTAATTTGAAATTACAGACATTTGTGGTACCTAATGGGCCAGCAATGTGACATAATTAAAAAAAAATACTTCAGTCATAGAAATTGTGGTGTTGAGAAAATTATTTTGGGATCAGAACCAGCATTTGGAAGTAATTCTTTCAGTGAAAGCACAAGCTCATAAGCGGGGATTTCGAGGACAAAGAGTCCAAAATATTAATATTCTATGTTCTTTTTAAAAATGAAATATGATTGAAGAATTATTACATGTTCCCCTAATAATAGAATAAGAGAGCCTGTTGAAGAGGAGTCTAAAGTAAACTGGTGTCATCACTAAACTTTTACCCATGCATCTTTTCTTTTCCATAAATATGCATTTGTATTTGTGGAGGAAATTATTTCTCTTAGCATCATCATACATGCCTGGAAATATTTGTACATTATTTAGGAATATGAAATGTAGATTAAAAGAAGAATAAATATTAAGAATTCTTTAAAGTGTTTTCTTTCCTTTTTTTTTTTTGAGATTCAGTTTACCAGTGGAAGTTTTTTCCAGATATCAATAACACTTTGCTTATCATATGAAACTTTTCAAGTACTGTGTGGATATGAATGCTGTATTATAGATGGAGGAAAAGAATACTATACAAATGGAAATGTCGCCTGTATGCGCTTGGGGAATAACCACACACATTTTCTTAAGAAGCCTAGCTTTTAAAGTTACGTTTGTCTTTATACCATTCACAGTGTAATGAGCAACAAATATTTTACTTTATTTAAATGCATCACCACTACAATGCGAAATAAATATGTAGTAGATTAGAAGATGTGCCCTAAATAGAGTTTTCTTTGTGAAAAAAAATATGGAAATATATTCAAAGTGATTTACCAGTGACTTTTTGATAGTCTTTTTATCAGAATCTGATATTTACATGAATATATATTTTTAAAAACCTACTATGTGCTTGGCACAAACAAGTGATTTAGTTCCCCTCATTTTCTGCATTGCTCCTTGCCCTTTTCCTCCTTAATCTACTTGATTTTTCCAACTTCCATCTGCTTTTAGAAAATGGCATTTTTGTTGCAATTCTTTTCTTACCTCTGCTTAGCATAACACATACATTTTGGGTAGCAAATACAATAGGGTTTGTTTTTGTGATTCCGTCTTTAGCTGAGATAGTACCATTCCACTTATAACTAAATGGTTCTCCTGATTTTTCCTTTGGTATGAATAACCTGGTAAGGAAATAGTACATGGAATAAATGTTTTTCTAGGGTTTTAAATTTCACTACTGACTTTCTACTAGATTTGAAAATTGAAAGTTCCTCCATTCTTTATTGTTACTTTATTAAAATTTGCAATCATGAGGAACAGATTTTCTTGGTTATAGCTTAGATTGTACAACATATTTAATTTTGAGTTTTTATTGCAAGATCACACTTTTTGCTTCTTACTGGGGAATGCCTATACATTTTTTCAAATACACTGATGTGTCAATTAAGTGAAACCCAGCTCTCTGAAATCCACAGTCGACAGGAATGTTATCTGCAGTTGGTCATTAGGAAAAATAAAATATGTACTTACCAGAGATTAGATATCACTAAAAAGATAAAAAACAAAAAAACAAAAAAACCCAGGTTGTGGCCTGAGGCTAATTCATATCAAAGCCAAAGCCCACTACCTTCTATTAACGTTAATAAGAAATGTTCAGGGCAGGCCACGGTGGCGCAGCAGGTAAGAATGCTTGCCTGCCAAGCCCAAGGACCCGGGTTTGATTCCCGGTGTCTGCCCATTTAAAGAAAAGAAAATAAATAAATAAATTAAAAAAAAAAGAAATGATGTTCAGGAATGCTGGCATTAAAGCATTATAATATCATCAGTAAAGAGAGAAAGATTCGATTATGTTTACTATAGGATGGCTACTAAGGCAAAAAAAAGGACTGGTATTTTGGAAGGATGTCTACCAAAGGTGGTTTCTAGTAAGCAAGATTTTTAAAAAGTCACCCAGTATTTTCATTAAATGAATTTATTTTATAGCTTTATTGATTTCAGATAATAATGTGCCTTTTCTTTTTATAAATCTGATGAAGAAATATTATTTCCTCTCATGCATCCCTTTTCTAGGTTCATAATCTAATGTCATATTATTTTCTCATCCCTTAAAAAATTGAAACCAACCTTTTTTAGATACGATAATGGCTATCCTTTGTTAAATATAGCGTATAACACAAATACAAATCATGTTTGTATGCTTGATTATGAACGAGAAATCCGTTCATTTTCTCAATTTATCCATTAATAGGAATTGCAATGAAATAAATTTACCTGTAGCAACCTGTAAATATTTAAAACACACAACCCAAATAAAATATCAGTCATTGTAAAGGCACAGCTTTAGATATTTCAGTGAGATTTTCATGGGACACATATTTCATCTTTGTCTTTTCAAAGCTAGCCTTAAGCAGGCTCCTTGTTTTCAACTCGCCACTCTCCCTGCAATTCTGTTAGTTGCCACCAGGTAGTGCTTGGTTGTAAATTGTAGCTATCTGGGTTTCCAAATGTGTGGATAACAGTGAATGTAAGATAGTACACAACTGAACTGATTCCTATAAAAAACAATAAAACATATTTTTGTATAAAATTAATTCTTTATTAAATATTCAATATAAATATTCAGTCAATTACCAATAATGGACAGGCTGATAGACAAGTTTCGTTAGGTTGCAAATGAAACCTAGTCCCTGGCATTTCTTCTATAGGAGAGAACTAGATTTAGCTCCTTTTCAGCCAGTAGAAGACTCTGCCACCATCGTCACCCCAACACTCACAAACATACCATACACACACTTATTTCCAGCACTGTATTGTATGCACATATATGTGTTGCTGTGTCTTCCTCTGGTCTGTGAAAATCTCTGCTGTGGTCTCTCTTCCACCATCTAGCTGCCAGCTTCTGTCACTCATTCTAACGTCTGCTTTCTTTTGGACTTTCATGTTTGGATTGGTTTAGAAGCTAATTTGCATCTAATAGTAAAGATTATTTATTAACTTCCCTATCAGTTTCCCAATTTTATAGTCTGCTTTGTAAAAAAGGGAGCTTTACTCAATTTTTTTGTACTTTTGAAAGCATTTATAACAACTTCTCAGTCAAAGCACCAGGAATCAAACCCAGGTCTCCGGCATAGCACGCGAGAATTCTGACTGCTGAGCCACCGTCGCACCAACCCTCATGTATATATACATTTTTATGCCATGAAAATTAAGAGTTAAACTGTGAAAAGAAAGAGTAGAGGGAGAGAAAGAGAGGGAGAGGAAAGGAGAGAGAGAGAGAGAGAGAGAGAGATGGAAAGAGGGGGAGGGAGAGGGAGAAACTGATTTTTAAACTTCCTCCAAGAGGTAGAACAGTTACTCAACTCTGATGCTGGTGGTGTCACTAACTTTCTTTGTAGCTGTGACCAAGTCATTTATTCTCTACAATCTTGTTGTCTTGTCTGAAAAAGGAGACCTGTGGATCATCACTGTGACTCAGGCTTTTATTAAAATAAAAATGTGGGGGATTGCATCTTAGCTTTAGATCAGCTTGTGTCCCTGACTGAACAACTCAACTACCAACAAAAAGCATAGATTCTAATGCATAATAGAAAAATGTGTTCTTTTTCTTTCCTTCATTTTCCTGGACTTACTGCTGCCAATGCAGTGCTTTGCATTTGGAAGAAATTGGCAGCTATAATCCTTTCCCATTCACATTAAAAGAAAACCGTAGCCTGCTGTGGTTATTTCTTTCCTTTGCAAAGATGCATTCATTGTAATTTCCAAGAAATATTACCTTTGGGTAAGAGAGAATAGCTTAAGAATGCACAGCTTCTCATTCTGTATTTCCAGTAGTTTGTGCTTCTAAAGCGGGTGAGATTCAGAACTCAATTGTAACCTACTTCTAATAGTTTGGGCAGTGTGAGATTCTCTCTCAAACTAGATTATGAACACCTTGGGGTGAAAGAATCTGTCATATTTATTCTCTGTCACCAAAAGACCAAGTATGGTGCTATGTGCACATAGCACACAAGTTAGCAAAGCACATCCTCTCTGATCTTGTAATCAAAAGTTATTGATGCATCGCATATTAACCTTGTGTATTGATTTTTAGATTTCTAGTCCAACTTCCCATCTGATGTGAAACAAAGGAGCACATCGCCTAGTGAAGTAGTCCAGAGGCACTATTAGCTCAAGTTGTGAGAAGGCCCTTTACTTTGTTGAACTAAGATGTGAGATGCCTCTCTATAACTTTCACTTATAGATCCTCTGGAGAAATAGAAAACAAAGTTAACTGCATGCCTTTATTTTTTCTTGCTCATCTCAGTTCATCTTCACAGTTCCTTATTTTGTAAGTACTTATATTAAGGAACTTGATGACTTCAAAGTAATTACAATATCAAACTTTTTAATTTTAGTCATTTGTGCAGTAATGGAATGGGGATTGCCAGATTCTTGTTTCACTATTGAACAAAATGAGTTCAGAAGCACTTAATCAGTGATTACTTTGTGTCAGGCATGTCTCAAAGTGCTTTATAAGTATTCACTCATTTCAATCTGCCAAACAACACTGATATAGATATATTATTAGCACCATATTATAGATGAGGAAACTGAACTGCAGATAGTTTAGGTAACTTGCTCAAGATTTTTCAATGAGACTCCAGAATCCCATTTTTAACCACTGTGCTATCCTGTGATATCTTTCATGGGTGTAACAAAAGCAAGGTCATTTCATTTTTTCTCATTTGTTTGTATAAGTTAGTAGCCTATATTGCAGCGTGGTGCAGTTTTGTTTTTTTAAGTTTCAACTTTTCCTGGGATTTTATTGACTTATTTTTGAAATAAATGTTCGTTTTTAAATGCTTTTAAAGTTACGGCTTTCATTTATCCTCTGTTTGGTCGTGCCACCTTGAAACACTATACCTTTATTTTGATTATAAAACCTCTTGCTCATTTAATTAACTGATGTTGCTAATACGTGGGTGTTACACTCTAGTCTCTAAGGATGCTGTTACATCAGCTTTTTATTCTGTCCCTAGGGCAGCTCTTTACTTCTTTCCATCTAGGTCCGTCACACTCCCCCACGCTGAATTTATTTACATATTCCCTTTGGCTAAAGTCAAGTCTAAAACACCAAATAAATACCATAATGCATCCATTTATTGTGGGTTTTTTTTTTTCATTTTCTTTAGATGACTGCCAACCCACCTGCCATGTCTAATACCAGTTCTATGTCACTAACTGGGATCTCGGATTTATTGAGTGTCTTCCTCAGGCCAGTTGCTTTCACATTGGTCACATGATTTAATCTTGCTGGGAAACCAAGATGCTGAGGTTAAATATCTTGACCAAGGTTCAAATCCAGGTCTTCGTGAATCTAAAGCTCATTCTATACACTATATAACATCTACCCTTTCTTAACCTTTCTAGGCCTTAGCTTCCTCATCCGTAAAATGAAAAAGAAAAATTGGACTGAGAACCTACTTAGTGTCAGTCATGATGCTAGATCTTGCCCCGGAGGGGTTCACGGAAATAGATGCAGAATTAATGTCCATGATATAATGGGCTCACAGTGGAGAGGTCTGTTTGAACAAAGTGCTTTGAGAACCTGATAATCCTTTCTGCTTGGTTACGTTGAGAAACTGGACCTAGAAGAACAAGTAGAATTTCCCCAAATAAGAAAGGAGAGGAGGGTGCATTTCATAAGTCTATGAGACCTTAAAAGATATATTTCAAAAAAAAAATCCTAGTTGTCCCCCTTTTTCTGTAAACAGGCTTGTTAAGCTTGTGGCATCAAAATGGGCGTTTGCTAGATTATGAAGGCCTATGAGAACTGATCACAGTTCTACTTCTGGTGTTTAGCACACAGTACTTAAGTATTTAATATTTATTTGCATAATAAATTAAGGAAAAATCAGTTTTTGAACTATACAAATCTCTAGGATGATCTCACTGACACTTTTGAAATGTCTTTTGGGTAGCTACTGTGTGATGCATACTACAACTTTATTTTTTAGATAATATTCAATTCAGCTAATATTTATTGAGAACTTATTTTTATCAATAAAGTGCTGACAGAATGAGTAGTAAATGTACCTACAATTCCCAAACCATTTAATTTAGATTAGCATTGTTCTTGAATGCAGTCACTGGATTTAGGGTAGCTGTAGTAGGATGGGGGGATGGAAGCCATGTTGTAGGTGCACGAATGGTTGGAGGAGAGAAAGAGGAGGCATCGAGTAGAGGATATTCCAGAAATCCTGGCTTTGAAAGCCTTCCTTGAGAAAGAGGCAGGGTTGAAGTGTAGAAAAGTCACATGGATGCAGGTTGGAGAGACAAAAATTGAAGCTCGAGATCATGGGAAGATGCCTGAGGGACATGGTCAAGGAATGGATGGGTTCCTAATGATATGTATATATCTTGGCCTACTTATCAGTGACCTGTGCACCTAAACATAGTTTTTTTTTTAAAAAAATGAAAAGTATATAACATCTGGATTTATACAATTATGTCATCTATCCACTAATCTATTCTTTTGGAAATTTATTTGAAAATAAAATGTAAGCAGGAAGGGCTGTGGCTTATTTATACTCTCAACATCTAAATACGTATCCTTGAGTTAGTCCTTAATAAATGTTTGTTGAGTGAATGAGTTTATGAAAGAGAAATTATGGATAACTATTATCAATATGCATTCAGTAATTCAATATGAGCCATCTCCCCCTGAATGGTTTAGAATCCTTCATTTACCTGTCTGAAAGTAATAGGCTAGACTTGATCTTTTAGGATTTGTTCCAACTATAGAATTTTCAAAATCCTTGGCCTTTGCTGTGAGAGTTTTATTTGACTTTTGAAAAACCTGGTAACCTGAAGTTGTGTTGTGTCAGCCACTTTTACTAATGTGAGAGCTGTTTTGTCGATTGAGGCTTGAATGTTTTTAGTGGAACAAATGCAAAGCAGTAATAAGTGTTTGATAATACCATCCACTTGCAGATTCTGAGGATTTAGGCTCAGTTCATAGGTTAGTGCTAGTTGAGGAAGTTTATATTATGCAAAGAACCTCTATGATATTTTGTGGGATTGTACTGTTATTTTAAATAGAATCAGAATATTTTGCTCTTCTTCATCTGCATCTTGAATTATATGCTGTCAAATTTAATCATTAGATCATTCATGCTCTATTTAATCAGTATTTAAGCCATTATTACTATTTGTTTGTTTGTTGTTGTTTTGACCTGGCCATTTAAACTTTTTTTTTGTTTGTTTATTTTTAACTATCTTCTTAATTTCTATATATGTTGTTTACCCTGTTGTACAGACTTCTTTACTGGCCTGATTTCATCATTTCTCTTAATTTTAGTTACTAATCCCTGCATTGTTTTCAGTTTCATACTCAGGACTTGTCCTGAAATCCTCATAGGGAGAAGTATTTTTATTTTGCCTTCTCCTTATGATTTTCATACTCCAGATTGTAGTAAATTGAAGTTAAAAGTTAGCATTAGGGAGAATTGAATTTTTTAGGGAATTGGCTACTTTGTTATATTTTAGCTTCACAGTTTTTGCATAATTTCTAAATCCTTGTTCAAACTTTTCAGTTTGATATGTACAACTATTTTTGTAGGGAATTTTCATTATTGAGAGAGGAGTTTACTATGTCTAAAGGCTTTTATGCTTCCCTTCTGCCAGCTGGATGCCAGATTTCTGGGCCACATGTTCTCTTGAATGGGTGATTTAACATCCAACGTATCAAGCATTTTCTAAAGTATTTGCCAGACATGGATGAGAAGATATATCTAAAAAGTTAGAAGTAATTCAGGATCCTCTGGCTTCCATGGAGAGGCAGGAATAAGCCTTCATATTGACAATTCCATTGGCCTCAAGGAGTTAACCATACGATGTGGAACAGATAATTCAACCAATGACTGCAGTGCCAAATGATAAATGCTGGGAAGACGTCCACATTAGGAGTTTTGTAAGTACAAATAAGGACATGTAAATCATACAGAAATATGATTGTGTATGTGTAGTATGTTAATGTGTGCTAGATATAAAGGTAGATGTTCTTCTAAGTTGGCTTCCAAGATGAGATGAGAGCTAACCTGCATTTGAGTTATATCTAGGGAAGAGAAAATGAATCTTCTGGGCACTGTGAAATGGCATGTGATGAGGCATAGACATTAGGGGACCTGTATATGCTGTACTGTATCTAGAGGGAGGATTAGACTGTAGACATAAAGAATGGCAAGAGAAGAGACTAGAATAGGAGACAGAAGCCAAAATATGCAATGCTTTGTGTACTAAACCAAATAATTCTAAATCTGATAATGAATCCACTAAAGAGTGTAATATAACATTGCTTCTTAGTAGTGTCTATCTCATAAGGTATCAGGGACAATTGAATGAGATAATGAATATGAAGTGGTTATCATAATACCTGATATAGCATTAGAGTTCCATAAATGTCTCAACTGTCAATAATACCTAGAAATGCCAGTTATTTAATAACCAAGACACTGGTTCTAAATACATCATAAAATATCTTTTGCAAAACAAATTTTTGTCCTCATTTTGTTTAAAGGTTATTTTATGAACCATATACTCACTCTTGGAACTCTTATTCAATAAAATTCCCAGTATGCAGGTTCATAAGAAATTGAAATAGAGAATATTTTGTATGGAACCAGTTTATTCAGATCAGAAGCTAAATGGGCTCTGATAGATAGAAATAGAATAAGAGAGGCCCAAACCCAAAAAAAATATTTAACAAGATAAATGTACCAGATTTATGTAAGTTTTGTTTCGTAATGGACTTAATAAGCTGAGTCTGATTCTAACAGGTTTACAGTTTAGGCATTCTGACAGTTTTAGAAAGAGCGGATCAGGTAGAACATGGTAGAAAAGTACGGTCCAAAATTTAGACAGCCTACAGTAGAGAGACAAATCCTCTGTGTGCAAAGAGGGTGGCATTCTCTGAAACTGCTAGGGTGTCAAGGCAGATGCATTGAAATGAAAGGAAAGCAATAAAGTGTCAGAAGCAGGGGACTGCCTTTCCCCAGGGATTCAAAGCTACAGGAGGTACCTTTTTGGTTTTCAGTAGTATGTAAACTGCCTCCATGGGCAGGGATTAAGCTTCAACTTGTACATGAGTTGAAAGAACCAGAACAAACTAAGACCATGAGCTCTTCTTGTGCACACTAAAATTTCAGGTATTTTAGCCATGAACCTTTCTGGGCTTCCATTCAAGGTCGAAGTAATCAATAGATCACTCTGTCCCTTATTGGCTTTAATAACTGTTGTAGACTCATTTAGAGGTTTTTTTCATGTATTTTGATATTTGATATATACTTGATTTTCTATAACCCCCTTTTAAACCTGACATATGAATTTAAATTACATACCTTGAAAAAGTAGGCATGTAAATTATTTCCCCATTCATTGAGGCAAACAAGTTGAATTTGATAGATTTTGTACAATAGTTCTTAGTGAAGATGAGTATTATATTTCAGGGCTAAAGTATTGTTTTTCATTCTTGTGGTATAATTAATTCAATCTTCTTTGCAGCTCCCCTCTACTTTGGGGGTTTTGTGATCTTTTCCATTGTGACTTGCTGAAAATGACCTTGAAAGACAGAAGAGAGCTATTCTTTCCAGGCAAGGAAGATGACTTTATGATGACTGTGTTGTACTTATACACCCTTCTTTAATGCTAGCAAGGGCATTGCCTACTTGTCCAGAATTCAGTTAAAAGATGTTAAAAAGCCAGGCTATTTTCATTTCCTCTAAAGTTTTTCATATAGAAAGGCCCATAATTTCCAGTCCAGCATAAATAGCACTGGAATTTCAAGGGAAAAATGGAATTCTAATTCAATAGGCTTTTACGGAAGGATGACCTCAGGCTTGTGTGAAGATTGGGAAATGAAGAACTTTAAATTTAAGATTCTGTCCTATCTGTGCTCCCAACTCTTCACTCTTTACTAAAACAGCTGGCTTTCAAATGAACGCTAGGCAATTGGTTTTTAGATAAATATTTTGGTCATATGTATGATATGAATGTGAAATAAGGCTGCTATCAGCAGAAACTTCACATGCAATATTTCCCAGAAAACTCCTGTCATGGTTAGGTTCTGGTGTCACCTTGGCCAGGTGATGATGTCTGGTCAGGTGAGTACTAGCCTAATCGTTCCTGCAAGGATATTTCATGGGTGGCTAATAAACCAGAAGAGTAGGTGTATTAAATCATCATTCAGTTGATTCCAGCTGTGGCTGATTGCAGCTGTGGCTGATTACATCTATGATCAACTAAGGCCTCTTCTCCCCCCTCACCCCCCCATGGCAAGATAATCCAATCAGTTGGAGATTATTAAGGGAGAAAAGAGACTTTCACTTTTTCTGCAGCCAGAGAACCTCTCCTGTGGAGTTCATCCAGACCCTCCATGGAAGTGGCCAGCCTCGCAGCCTGCCCTACGGATTTTGGACTCTTGCATTCCCACGGTTGTGTGAGATCCTTTATAAATCTCATATTTACAAATCTTTCCTGTTGGTTCTGTTTCTCAAGAGAACCCTGACTAATGCAACTTCCTTCAGTCGACTAGATGGTTTGGCATTCATTTATTGAACTAGTCGGTCCTTAAACTCACTCAGGACCCACCTCCCCCCAAATTTTCAGTCACAAACCTCTTTTTTTCCCTTTCCTTTCACTAGTTTTATAAGTGCTCCTAATAAGGAGCAGATGCTTAGGTTTGAGATTGTGATTCTGAATTTATTGGCTATAATATCAGTGATGAATTCAAGTAAGGAAGCCCTCACTAGATACCTTCTAGGTTCAGTGATGAATCCCTTTATATTGTTAAATCACTTAGATGCTACCTTAGTTTAACTCTCTGACAAATAATCATCTTTATGTGACTCACAAGTTTGACCAGAGAGTTAGTTGTGCGGTTTGTAAGTATTTAAAAGATGAGTGAACATTTAGTGTTCGCTTTACATTATTATTTTGCAATAAGTGTGTGTATGTGTGTTGGTATATTGTGTATATGTGTATGTATGGGGGGGTGAACAATGACTGTTTAACTAAATTTTGTCAGTGAGTAAATTGGCCCCTAGAATTCAATTGAATTGAATTCCGTGTCTGCTTTGGGGAGATCATGAACATTTTCAAACCACTGGGATGCTGGTTAAAGGCCTGTGGCAGGAGTTTACATGATGCCATTACAGCCAAAAAGTTACCATCTAAATTTGCCTTCTGGTATGAGCTTGTTCTCTTGCAAAATCTAAGTGACAAAAACAGCCCTAGTTAAAATCTCCACTATATTTTTAAAATGAATTTCCCTTAGAGATTAGTTTGTAAAGTGTTGTAGTAAACTCTGAAAATAGGAGTGCAATTATGTGTCATTAATGACTGAAGTCAATAAATGGATTGTTAGCAAACTGCAAATAAGAAGCTGCCCTTTTTAGTCTGTGTCTATGCTTGAATCACTGCCTGTCCTGGCTTCACAGAGCCTGTGACCTGGAGGAAAACACTCTGGCCCTTATCCCCTTCCCCTTCATCTTTGTTCTTCTAGTGTGTATTGGACACATGGAATTTGCTCTGTTTGTGTGTTGCAGGCTCCTTACATAATTTAATTTTTCCGAGGGCAGATCCTTGTTAACATGCTACTTTTATGGCCACTAAGTTTCTACTCTGCTTAAAATCTTTGAGAAGAGCTTCCATTTCTTTAACAAATATTCACTCCTTCGGTCACTCTCAAGGTTCTTCAGGAACCACTCCCGCATTTGTTCTCCTTGTTCCCCAATGGAACCTTCCATCGTAGCCCACTCCTCCCTACCATCCTACAATGATTCCATCCCCATTCTGACTTTCTCACCCTCATTTCTGCTGTTCTTCTGAGGAATGCTCTCTGCCCTACTTCCTCACCCAGGTCCTTTTCATTCTTTAAGGCCCAGCTGCACTTCCTCCTCCTTGAAAGCTCTCACTTGAGGGCTTCAGACCTTAGTGATATGCTCTTCTCACAAATCTCATATTTTTTTGTTATTCATATCACTGAAGTTTGTTCTTAATTGTCTTGGCATTGCTTGCTTTTATTTTATATATGTTGTTCTTAACCTCCCCAAGTAGATTAGAGGTTTCTTGAGTGCACATGTAGTGTCTTAAAGTTCGAGTTCTTCAGAAGCACGTTGGACAGGCCTCTGCACATAGCTGGTATATAATAAACATTTGTTGATTGGTATTTTTTCACATGTACATTTTGAAAGACTTCACTCGTCCGGACTTTAGGTAATGGTAGTAAATATTTGTTGAATGGATACAATGAATGATGAATATATTTCATTGTTATTTTCTACCTCCCTACTCTCATCGCCTGCCACTGCCCACTAGAATGTGTGATTCACAGGACAGGGATTTTGTCAGGCTCACCTCTGTATTCCCACCACCTAGAACTGTCCCTTGGCCATATTAGAGGCTCAATAAATATTTGTAGAATGAGTCATCAGCAAAACCACCCTGCACATATTAAACGCGGTCTGTCTTGTGATTCATTTTATATCTCACTCATCTCAAATGCTCGAGCATTATAGGACTTGGATTGCTAAATATGTTGAGCTCCCATTGTCTTCAAGTTTAAATCCAGTTTTTGGTGAATGAAGATCTTGTAATGTCACTGAGACTTCTGTCCCATGCACATAAGCAGGCACTTAACAGTGTTGTTTAATACAATTATTTATAATCTTTGGTAGTATACCAGGTTATGTTATTTTTTTTCAAAAACTTTATTTAGATTAAAATATTAAAGTGACATTTATTAGCAAGTTCTCATAATTTGGTATATTGTTAAAAATAGGTTGGATTCCCTGAGCCTGCCCAAGCCAAAAAAAAAAAAAAAAAGCACAACTATTTTATTTTTAAAAAGGATGAATTCCTTTTGATAAACAAAAGCAGGATTTTTGTGGAAAAAAAGTATACATAAAGATTTTTTTTAAAAACCTTAATGAAAAAATTCTGTGCATAAGCCAAGTATTCTTATTTTTACAACTTTTTTCCCCGGACAAAATACTCAGTTTTCTATAGGATGCCTATGAAATCATGGTTTCCATTTGCAGTGCTGAGAGCCTCTCATAGGCCTTAAAGAATCTTAACCAAAACACATGAGGGAAATAGAACTTGAAGCAAATTTGAAGACTTGAAAGCTTTTAAATCTTGTCAGCCTGCCAATTCAAGCTGCATGTGGCGTGTGTCTTATATGTGTATAGCCAAAGTAAATGGCCGAAAGAAATTCAGAGGTAATACAGATGTGAGGAAAGCTTAAACTGGAAAGAAAGAAAACATTGTTTTCCTTGTTTGTTCAGGGGGTTGATAAATTCATTTAAGGGAATGCCTCTTCAGGGCGGGCCACGGTGGCTCAACAGGCAGAATTCTCTCCTGCCATGCGGGAGACCCGGGTTCGATTCCCAATGCCTACCCATGCAAAAAAAAAAAAAAAAAAAAAAAAAAGGAATGCCTCTTCAGACATCAGTATAGGTGCCAAATAGTAAATATCTTTGTGATCTTCTGGACCAGGAATTGGAATGTTTCTATATTATATGTTGGCTTGTGAGAGAATTCAGAAGAAAGGAGGGAACAAGGAATAGGAAATGTGGGACAAAAGTATCTGTTGGTAGTGGCTTGCAAAGAGCCATGGAGCAAGTTATGATTTTCATTAGGTCAGTAGAAAATTTGTTTTATTTTTGAGATAACTTCCATGAGCAGTGGTGAGAATCCTTCAAAGTTTATCATCTATTTTTAAAAGGTGCAATTATGAATCTAGAGTGCATGTAATTTTATAATAAAAATGTTCATATTTTCCTTATGTTGAAATTTACCTAGGATTCTTATAGATGACCATCAATTAAAAGTCAAAATTAACTCTTCTTTTTTTTCAAGGAGGAGTACTTAGGGAATGTTTATTACTGTGGTACAAAGTGAAGCTTTCACCTGCCCCCAACAAACACAGCATTTCCATCAAAGCCTTTGTTGTGAAAGGTGAAAAAACTCACTAATAGAATCTAACGGATCCAATGGACTCTTAACTGGCAGAGGTGGCCAAAGTTCAGCCAACCTAGAAGGTGTTCAATGAACAAAACTTCTTGCTAGCATTGTACAGCAGACAGGTTAATGTTAAATTACTATTTAATCTTTGTACCATTCAAAAGAGGAAACCTGAGGAATGCTGGAAAGCTCTAACTTCAGGTTTACTACTAACTACAAGATAAATCCAGAAAAGTTGAGTAAAACATGATCTCTACCCTCAAGGAGCTTACAGTCCAATAAGGGAGAGAAGTTGAGAGCCCAGTTAGCTTTACTGAGGCGTAATGTGATAATGTGCTGTAAGAGAAACACAGTATTGTGGCATGATGAAGAGGTTGGACTCCGGAATCAGACTGCTTGGGTTTGAATCATGGCTTGATCACCTACTAGCTACGTGAAGTTGTGCAAGATCAATTATTTAACCTTTCTTCACCTCAGTTTCCTCTTCTGTGAAATGGGAACAGTAGTACCCTGTCCAAGAAGAATCCGATGGGCAGTAGAGTGTGAGTAATTCCAAGGTGTTCCTCTCAGTGACTCATTTCTGTGCAATCGTTTTTGGGTTTGTGTTTAAAAGTATACTTTAAGTCAAAGTGCTTGGGGTACTATCCATGGAGAATTAGAGGCAAGTTGGTGGCAGAATACCTAGTCTCTGCTTCTAGCCTTGCATAAACTCTCATAATCATTTCTCTTCTTTGTGCCTTTGGTTTCTTCTCTCTTTAAATGAGCATGGGAATTTCTGTGAAAGTGGGGACCTTATCAGTCCTGTTCAGATCTAGAAGATTACTTGGCTTATAGTAGGTGCTGGATAAATGTTGGTCTAGTCCAAACTAGGGATGTTATGTAGATGGTGATATAAAAGATATGAACATACTTTTGAGAAGGAACAAGAAGTACTAAAAAGATGACTGGCTTTTCTTCTTTGAAATTCCCAAGGGAGATAGGGAATTATCTGTACCACATTTCTCTGGCAGGATCTAAGCATGAGATTTGGAGGCAGAGGATTTAACTTGGAGTTATGTCTCTACCACTTAAGGCTTTGTGACTTCAAACGAGTAACATCTATGAGCTTTATTTCCTTCGTTGATATTTTTGTGGTAGTAATCACTTAATGCCATTCATACTTTAGAGTTGCTTTAAAACTCCAAAGATCCTGGAAATATAAGCACTTGTGAACTGTAAACACTATCCAAGTACAAATCCATTAAAGGATGGTAACTTCCATGGTCTGCATTAGAGGATTATAAATCATAAATAACAAAACTGTATTCCTGTTACTCAATTCTGACATAGCGAAGATAAAGCTGTGTTGTCACAAAAGGAAAGATAAAGCTGAGTTGATCTAAAAAATAAAAGGACTATGGAAACATGTTCTGTCTTTTATCCCCCAGTCAGACAGCATGGCTGCATCCGAGAACTTCTCCCCATCCTCACACCAACTCCATTTCATTTAATCCCAGCTTATTAACAACTCCAAACATAGTTTTAGTCTGAAGATATGTGCTGGGTAGAACTGCTTTGAGGGATTGGCTAAGGTTCTATGAGAGCTTACAGGCCAAAAGAAGATAAAAATTCCTTTTTCTCCCATCCTCAAACTTAAACAAAATGTGGCCAATTCCTCCGTGCATTTTTCATTTATAAAAGCTCAAAGATTAAAATTTAGTATTTATTATCTATTTCTATACTTGGTGGGCCTCTGTAGAAAAATCTTTCTCCAGATCCTCGCTGTTTATGTTCTGATAAAATGTTCAACATTTATAAGTGCGTATATTCCTTTTCAGTCGTTTATTTTTCAAATGTTTCCAGGCAACCTATATAATTTAGTTGTATATCTTTAAATATAAACTTACAAACTCCAAAAATGTAAATAACCATTATTCTTTACTGCTATTTCAGAGTATTTTCTATAATATACTAAGTCAGTTAAAGTATGGAAAGGAATTTACTCATGGAATTTGCCTTACCAATACTATTTAAAAGAGTTTATATCTAAGGAGAATTTAAGTTGGGAGAAGCCAGTCCCATCAGGTTTTTAAAATTTTTTTGGTCGTCATGTCATATTAGTTTCCTTTTTATAAATAACAGCTTCAGTGACATATAATTTACATACCATACAGTTCACTCAAAGTGCACAATTTAATGTTTTTTAGTATATTCACAGCATTGGGCAACTGTTACCACAATCCATTTTAGAACATTTTCATCACCTCAACGAGAAACCTTTTAGGGCGGCGCACGGTGGCTCAGTGGCAGAGTTCTCGCCTGCCATGCCAGAGACTCGGGTTCGATTCCCGGTGCCTGCCCATGCAAAGAAAAAAAAGAGACCTTTTAGCTATTGCCATCCATTCCTCCAAGCCCTAATCAACTACTAATCTACTTTCTGTCTCTTTGCATGTCCCTGTTCTGGAATTGTATATAAATGGAATCCTACAGTATGTGGCAGTTTGGTTTTAGCTTCTTTCACTTAACTTAATGTTTTCAAGGTTTATCCATCTTAGAGCATATATCAGTATTTCTTCATTCCTTTTATGGCCAAATAATATTCCATAGTATGGATATACTGCATTTTGTTAATGTGTTCATCACTTGATGGCATTTGGATTGTTTCTACTTTTTGGCTATTGTGCTGCTATGAACATTAGTGTACAAGTTTTTGCATGGGCAGAAGTTTTCATTTCTTTTGGTCATAAAAATAAAGTGACTTTGCTAAGTCAAATGGAAACTTGATGTTAAACTTTTTAATGAACAGCCAGACTGTTTTCCAAAGTGACTGTGCCATTTTATAATCGCAGAGTCTTTTTGTGATAGCCATCCTGGTGGGTGGGAAGTGGTAGGTTGTTGCAATTTTCATTTTCATTTTCCCCATCAGGACTTTTTAAAAACTATCTTGAAATATTTTCAAGATGTCATTTGTTTGAAAACCTTAACCCTCAAAGCACAGTCATGCATAGAATGTAATGCAAGAGGATTCCAGAGTAGTTAAGAATGGTCAGAGAACTTCTGCCACTAAGGGAGGAGAACTACTACCTGAACTAGTCAAACAGAGGCCAAATTATGTCCATTTAATGAATTTTAGAAAGAGTTCCATAAATAATAGTTAAATTAAAAACATATTTTTCTCTGAATGGACAAGACAAGCTTGCTTGAATTTTCTAGATACTTAATTTCCCAATGATATCTGAAACATAAGGGGATGCTGACTTTCCCTTTAAGTTCAGAAAGGACAAATAGAAAAATTCAGATTTTGTAAAGTTACTGAAACTGTTGTTTAAAATTACATGTGTTTTCTGCAACTTTCTTCTTTTATGGTGAAGTTAACAATTAGTTAATTTATCTACTACTCAGAGCTGAGTTTACTTTTGTTTTGGAAAATCCCTGTAATTTTGGCATGTGTCTGTGGCATCATGCCAGTAAATTGACCTTTAATGTGACATCTCAGTTGAGTTGCTGGTTGATACTGGGTTAAACTGCAAACCTTAAAGCTATACAATGAACGGTGATTTCTGTCTCACTTATTCGTATATGCCAAAATCTACTTTTGAGTTGTTCGGGTATCCCTTTGTAGAGACTAAAAGGCATCCACAGAAGAAGAGTCCAGCATCTTGTCAAAGGATTGTTTTCTTTGTCTGAAGCATATTTTAACATGTCCATCCATCACCCTACCTCATGCAGTGAATCTGCAACTGTTGGTCATAACTGTTTTATGTGATCATCAACAATTACATTTCAAACACACACAGAGTTACCTCTGACAGCAATTTGAATTTTCATAGAAATTCCTGTTTTCTGGATTTTGAGAGCAGATAGCCTAGCCTTCAATGAAACCAGAGTAAAACCAGTTTAAAGACCAGTCTCTTCTAAAAACTGGAGACCCAGGTGGATAAATGCATAGATGCAGAAGGGTCTGTCAGGTCAACCTCTGTCATTTCCTGTGCATTTCTGCCCCAAATGGATCAAAATGAAACAATCGTTTTGTTTGTTTGTTTTGTTTTGTTTTAAGCTGGATCCTTTTTTCCCAGTTTTATGCTGCAACAGTAAAGTCTAAGCAGTCATTATCTTTTACTATGCAGTTTTACACTGGGAAATGCCCTTTCTATTGACAATGGCTTACTGTACTATGCTGCATTGTCAGTATCTAAATGCTTCCTGTTTTAAATAGGGTATGGTTACTCCTTTCCCAAGTCTAGAGTCTGAAACGGAAGCATTTTATTATTTTAGCTAATTTATGTTTTTTTCTTGCAGGTTTCTGAAAAGTGCCTTTTCTGAAAACTTTGCTGTTGGGATTCCACTTCAGGGTTGTCTCTCTCTAAACCCCTCTCCCCACCACAGCCCCACCAAAAACACCCTATGTGCTTATAGTTCACTGTTAGCAGCTTGTCCGTTCTTTTTTTCATTCATTCTCAATTTTCCTAATCATTTTCCTTCTCCTTGAGTTCACAGTAAAACTTTTTTTTTTTTAACAGTGGTAACAAAACGTCCTTACCAATCTTAGCCCTTAAAACCAAGAAACAGGGAGAAAGGCTTTTCTCCCCATGATCTGAGACCATTGCACAAATTGAAGGGTAGCCAGCAGCTTATGCTTTTTGCACGAATAATGGAGAATATCAACTGGAGAGTACAGAATTCTTTTGAAAGTCTGCCAGTTATTTGAAGTAACCGTGGCTGAGGAAAAAAATGAAAGCACTAGATATCTCAGCATCATAGCCTTTGAGGTTACCTTGTAAGGAGATGGCCTCTGATTTGATTTTTAGTTATTCTGATACAATTTACAGTTTGTTATTGGCTTTTTATTTGACTAGACAGGTTTGACTTTTATGCAAATCTTAAGTTTTCGTAAGATTTTTTTTGTAATCTTATGACCATTTCATAGTTTGCTTTGGTGAAATTGACATTTCACCAAAGCAAACTATCTCTTTGCATTTAGCTTGATTTCATTTTTTTAAGCTTTGAACAATCAGCAGTTATAGTGTCCGAAAGAGGGTACACGTGATTTTAATTTTACTTTCAATATGACGGCTGTCAATGTTTCCCTGGTTCGTGATACCAGGTGGCTGACTTTAGGAGTCTGTAAAGAATTTCAGAGAGGAACTTCCTCTCGACCTGATGCAGATTGCAAATCTGCCTCTACACCAAGAGTTTGCCATGTGGAAAATGCTCGTGTGGTGGCCTGTTTTGATTCTCTGAAGGTAAGTCCCATCTGAATGCACATACTATTTATTTATTTGTTCATTTCTCCCTTTTTTGAAACATGATGCGCTTTGAAATCAGTATAGTTAATAATAGCATGAAAGTGGTAAGTTTTGTTTGTTTGCTCGTTTGATTTTTAAGACAGGATGTAGCCTTCGTGCTTGTGCAGCTAAGCCAGTCAAAAGCTCATATGGCCAAAGCTATTATGACAGACAGACTTTAAGAAAAACAAGTCAAGAATTTTTATAGGAATGAGGAACTGCAGCCTTGCCATACTTTTTTTTTCACATGTAATTGAGATTTTGAATACAGTGATCATAATTTTCTCTTTACTGAATTATCACTTATTATCTATGCTATCGAAATACACTGGCAGGGACCAGGCAGTTTTCAGATGAGAAATAAAATCAGGCCTAGAGAATATAAAGTGAAAATATCACCAACTAGGGGGAAATTTCTTAGCAAAGTTTGAGCCTATAACTAAATATATTACTACAAATCTAAGTTCACTTAGTATTCTTCCTAGGCAGTTAATTGAAGGATTTCACATTTGTTAGTACATTTTGAAAGGAAAGTCCTGTTGCTGAGGTCACCAAACCTGAATATTAGGTACTAGGATGTAAGCAAGTTATGAGGGCAAATGTGGCATTATGTGGAATAGACTATATTATCCTATTGTAGCATAAGAAAATGCACTTTCATATTTAATTCATAGTTATCCTTAAATTGAGGATAATGATGTACAAATTAAAGGAAAAACTAAAAACTGATAATAGATTCCTGGCTCAATTAATAAGATTTGCTACAATGCATTAGAGATTTTCTTTTCAAAATATGTCAAAATGAATTATACTTAACAAAAACCTTTTCAATTCTTAATATTGTTTCTCCCTCATCATGATCAAGTTTACCTCAAACATTTTGGCTGCATTGCCTAAAGGAAATGTATTCCTTCATGTAATCATTTCTTCAGAAAACATTTAGCGTACAGCATCCTTGTTAAATATCTAGTTTTACTTATTTCTTGGTATCTTGGTTTGCCAGGGCTGCTGTGACTAAGTACCACAGATGAGTCCGCTTAAACAACAGAAATTTGTCTCCAAGTCTAGAGACTAGAAGTCCAAAATCAAGGCGTGGGCAGTGCCATACTTCTTCTTAAAGTAGAGAATCCATCTAGGGCTTCTCCCCTGGCTTCTGGTGGGTGGTCAGAAATTCATGCATTGCTTGCCTTATGACAAAATAGCCCAACTTCTGCCTCCATCATGTGGCTCTCTCTCTCTTTCTCTCTCTCTTTTTCTCTGTCTGTTTTTGTCCAAATTGCTTCTCCTTGTAAGGACATGGGTCATATTCAAGTAGGGTCTACTCTAATTGAGTTCAACCTCGTCTTAACTAATAACATCTTCAAAGATCCCACTTACAAAATAAGATCACATCCACAGAACTGAAGACTAGGACTTGAACATGTCCTGTGGGAGGACACAACTCCATCCCATAGTACTTGGTTACGAGGTTTTGTGTGTGTGTGTGTGTTTGTGTATGTGTGTGGTTGCAAACAGTCCACTTCAAAGATACAAGCTTGTTTTAGTAAAGTGAAAGGTAATTTCTGTCTTGGAAAATGTCTGAATTGCTCTCATTTGCAGGAGATTTTATGACTAAAGAGCTTATTCTGCCTTCTTTATTTCAGTAGTATTCATTTCATCTGTTATTATCTTGTCATCTGTATTATTTAAATCTACCACTCTAGGACTGGAAAAGGGCACTAGGGAAAGAAAGGGGGTATCTTTCATCTCGTGCTGTACAGGGATTCCGGCCCCGTGCAGTCCCTACCCCATTACTGTATCTAACCCTGAACTACCTAGTCTCACCGAACTTGAGTTTGTTTTCTCTACCAGAAGGATAATATCTTCTCTTACATAAATTCCATGATTGATACAGGTACTCAAATGGAAAGTCGTGGATCATGATAAAAGTGAATTAAATATAAGATTGTCTTCTGTTAAATCAAAGGCTTGTTTGGGGAAATCTTCAAAAAGGTTTGTTTAAGATTTATTTTTTAAAACTGAAAACTTATATTCCAATGGACATGCCCAAATCCAATTGCTGTAAATGTGATACTAGCTTTTTAAGCGTAAGTGCCACAGGCTTTATGGTTTACTCTTTGGTATAAAGTTCCTTGCAGGCTTTGTAAATTCCGTCTTTCCAGGCATCTTAGTTTCTAGAAGAAGATGTTTATTCTTCCTAATCATCAACTTCTTTCAGTTCAGTCCTCCCATTTGAAGTCAAAAGAGTGCCATAAACCAAACATTTTAAAATAATACTAAGGTGATCATTAGCATAATGTATACTGTACTGCCACTTTAAGTCTGAAAAAACGTATACTTCAGAGACTAACTAGATAACTAATGGATATTAATAAGTCACTTAATTATTTAAATAAGCTGTCTGTTCACTCCATCCAGTGTTTTAAAAATCATTTTTAAATTATGGTAATAACTTGATGACCCGTCACATAGGATAAAGATGTTTTACATATCTTTTTATTCTCACATTTTAATGAAAGCCTTGATATTTCAAGTATACAAAGCATTTCAAACACCTCATTCGCTATTTAGATAGAACTTTCATCAGAGTTCCATGTCTGCACAAAAAATTTGTAGCTATCTTCTTCTACATCATTCCTTATGCATGAAAGGTATGCTCTGTTGAAGGTAATTGACCTGAGTGGATTATACTAGTATCATATCTATAATACAAAAACAACCTACTTCAATGGATGTTGCAGCATTTGCTACTGTCTTTGAGTTTGTACCATTGAAACACCTTTGAAATTCATCTGTGGATTTTGTTTCTTCCTCCATGAGTGGTTTAATAACAGAAGCAATCATTTGATGAGTTTGGGGATGCTAGTTTTGTTGTTGTTCTGTAAAGATTCCATTAGCACTAGGTACTCCAGATGATGGTTCTTTGTCTTTATAATAGAGACAATAGATACAATATCCTATACTCACCTCGTAATGTGGGGATATTATGAGAATAAGAATGGCAAGCTGGATAGTTGATTGTGCATTGTGTTGAAGTGTTGTGCTCATCACTCCATCAATGTTTTGAGTGTTCAGTGATGGAGATTGTACCATCTTCAGATAGAAATCTGGTAATTAACAGACAGTGCAGCCCATAGATTAATTTCCGGCTACAGAGAACAATCTTGCATTATGAATTTCATGGCAAAAGCCTTAGCAGCAGTCAGAGGAATAGTATATTCCCAACCCATATATTGGGTAAGGAAGGCATATAAAACATCACATGGAATCATAGACATAATAATATTTTGGAGCTCTATTCTTCAAGGTCAAATTGGCCAGAGTCTCTGGTATATTTTTTTCTAGCATCACTAGTCATAGTAATTTTTACCAATTTAAATTTGGACTATTTTTTACCGAATATTTACCTCACCCCTGTTTGCTAAGGGAAAATTTACGAGGAACAGCAGAATCCTAGCAACATAATCCCAAGGGTCATTGGATTATGCAAGATTTAGCAGCATTTAAAAGCTCTACAAGAGAGGTCTGCTTGCCCTGTAATGGCATAAAGACAGCTCCAGACTCAAGGAAAACAACATGTTTCTTAAGAATCTCAATCTTCTATGATACTGACCTTCAAAAGGCAATATCTCTGGGAAAAAGCAATGCTTTTTTTGACATTTGAAAAACCAGTTGTGAAAGAAATATAGAATTATAATCAGTACCCAACTAAATATATATTGGTAGCTCTGCCTTACTTTTTTAACTTTTCATTTTGAAATAATTTTAGATTTCGATTAAAGTTACAAAAATAGTACAAGAAGTTCTTGTATATTCTTCAACAGCTTCTCTTTAATGTCAGCAACTTACTAGCCCAATTATCAAAGCCAGCAAATTAACACTGGCCCAATACTATTAAGTGAACTAGAGAACTTACTGGAATTTCACTCTTTTACCCTAATGTCCTTATTCTGTTCCAGGACCCAACCCGGGATTCCACGATGCATTTACTTATCATGTCTCCTTAAGCCTCTAAGTTGCTTAGTCTCTTTAATAAAGAGTGTACTCCAATCTGTAACAGTTCCTCAGTATTTCCTGTCTTTCATGACTTTTGACACTTGGCTTGAGTACTGGTCAGTTGTTTTGTAGACTGTCTCTCAATTTGGGTTTGTCTTATGTTTTCTCACAGTTAGACTAGGGTCATCCATTTGGGGAAAGAACACCACAGAACCTGTGGGTACCATAATGGGGTACATGATATTTATATAGCTTATCATTGATTATGTTAACCTTCTTCTCTTAGTTAAGGTGGTGTCATGCTAGGTTTCTCCACTATAAGTGGCCATTTTTCTTTTTGTAAGGGGAAAATCCCAATATCTGAGATGTTAAAATGTGAACAAGTATCCATCTTAGGAGCAATGGATTATGCACTTTTTTTTTGTATGCTGTATGGCGGCGGTCACATTTCATTCTTTTTCCATGTGAGTATCCCCTTATTGCAGCACCATTTGTTGAAGTGTGTTTGGTTGGTTTTTTTGTTTGCTTGTTTGCTTGGGAAATCAAACCCGGGTCTCCCGCCTGGCAGGCGAGAATTCTACCACTGAACTACCCTTGCACCCTTGGGTTAGGCACTTTTATAATCAAGAAAGGTAGGAAGGGTAAATGGAGTCAAGGCATGCTAGAGAAAGTAGCAGCAAACTCTGCTGGAGAATGGGAAGCCTGGAAAGTTTATGATGTGTGTGTCCCGGTCACATGCTCCTGGAGCAGGGAAGGGGGTGAGACACATGCTCTAGATTCAGTGCCTCCAGGTACCTCTAACTAATGAATTTCCTGCATTTGCCTTTGTTTTTATGATAAATAAAAATTTCCCCTGATTTTAAAAGTCACGCATGTTTATGGAAAGAAAAGAAAACAACTAAATCCATTTTTAACATATACAAAGATAAAAAATAATAAAATGTAATCATCATCCCCATTATTCACATACCACTGTTCACATTTTTTATGTGTTTCCTTCCAGTCTTTCAGTGTTTCATATAATTGTATCTATGCCACATAAACTTTGCCTTACTTTCTGCCTCTTAATAGACCTTGCTTTCTCACTCAGTTCCCCTGGCTGGTGCTGGAGAGTCTATCTCTCCCTCCCCATTTATGCTCTGTGTTCTTCCAGCTTCTTAAATCAGCTTCATGTTCTTCCCAGATTATCAAAAAAGCAAAAAATAACTCTTCTAACCCTGTGTCAGCCTCTAGATTTTGCATGCTCCCTTTCTTTCCTTTTTTTTGTTTTTACTAATATGCCAGTTATCATGGCTATTATACGAATTGCAAAATCTAAAAATGCTCTTTTTAGAAAACTAGAACATAGGGATAAAGATTTCGTAAAACATGTAATCCCGTTACCCAGCTGAAAATATTCACATGTGGGTGTTTGTCCAGATTTTATTTTCATGACAACTGTTTCTGAAAATAAAGGTTTCCTTTCTTCCCTGGAATGCCAGAGGATTTTCATTATCTATGAAGGAATAATATTTTAGATATATGCTTAACTTAAAAAAAGATAAAATCTTTTCAAATAATAGACAGCCGTAAGGAATTATGTTTGTGAGAGCTCTGCAATAATAATGATAAATAATAAACCTCACCATCTGTTGACCACCGACTCTATTCCAGAAACTTTACCTACACCAACTCTGATCCTTACAACAACCGTGCATAACCTTTGGCCCAGGTTCCCCAGCTGTGTGGTCTTGGATAAGGACCCAACCTCCCTGCCCCTCAGTTTCCTCACCTGAGAAAACAAGGACCCTAATGGCACTTACCTTATGGAGTTACCAAGTAATCAAATGAGATGATCCACGTAAGGGGCCTGGAACAGAGGTGACACATCATAAGCACTCAATAAATGTCAATTATCAACAAAGAAATTCCAGGTGCCCTGAAAATTTAAACATGACAAAATAAAATCAAACTAGAAAATACAGTTGAATTTTTTGTAATCTTGGGATGGAGAAGACCTTTCTAAAGATGACATAAAAGCAGAAACAGTGAAGGCAAAGGTTTGATAGAAATTACCACGCAATAAATATCACTTCTGAGTGGTAGAAGATACCATGAAATTAGAAAACAAGCAGTAATTTGGAGGTAAAAATTGTAACGAAAATTATAACAAAGTTGACAGAAGGCTGTTTTCTTTAATATGCAAAGAGCTTTGCAAATAAAAAAGTATGCTCAAAGGTATTATCCAAGAAAAGTAGGCAAAGGACATGAAGAGCAAAGCAAGACAGTTTGAGGTGGCCAGTTTATCCGTGGGGACGTTTGAGGAGGCTTGTTGTCGCAGCAGCTATGATGCAGCCCGCGCATTACAGCTGTCCCAGTCAGAATACGTTTTCCCTGCCCTGCCTCTCCCCAACCTCCAGTCCAGAGGACTTACTTCTACTTTATTCTGCATTGTCTAAATTTTATTTTACAAGTTGGAGTTTCTTGTATTCAGAAAATAAAAAAGGAAAAATAATCAGAAAAAAATAAAGATATAAAAACCTGTTAGACAGGGTTAGCTTCTAAGGGGGAGTGGATATTAAAAGGAAATTTTATGAAATTAAATAAAATATTTACATACTCGAATCCTGAGAGAAAAGTTAGGAATATACTTGAGTATTTTCTCCATCATTTGCAGCTGAGGATAAGTAATCTTTCTTTGTTCTCAATAACTTCTTTCTCCCTCTCCACCCAGTATCTATCTATCGATCTATCTAACTATATATATAATATAACTCATCCATTCACTGAATAAGCAGTTACTGAGCACCTACCATGGGTCAAGCATTGCACTAGGTGAGGGGATCTGAAGTGAACTAGACACAGTGTCTGCCCTCCAGAGCAGACGTTCTAGTGGGAGTGGGAAAGACAAAATAAATAAACATTCAGGTTAATCATATAATGTCAGGTGTGAAGAAAAATGAGGCAGGGAAAAGACACAGAGAACGGTTAAGATAAAGGCCAGGAAAGGCCCCCCTAATGGGAAAAGAGGCGTGAAGGGGGTGAGGGAGTGAGCTCTGGGGCTATCCAGAACATTCCAGGCAAAGAGAACAGCAGTGACAACAGCCCTTAAGCAGGAGTGAGCCTGGCGTCTTTTTTTTTTTTTTTTTTACGTGGGCAGGCACTGGGAATCGAACCCGGGTCCTCTGGCATGGCAGGCAAGCATTCTTTCCTGCTGAGCCACCGTGGCCCACCCGGGCCTGGCGTGTTTGAGGAACATCAAGGTCAGCAGGGTGGCTGGAGCAGATGGATACAAGGAGGAGAAAAGAGGAGGTCACAGAGGTAACAGGGGTGGGGACAGATCATGTAGGCCTGGCATACCATGATGAAGACTGGATTTTATTTTAAGAGTCTGGGAAGGTCAACAGAATCAGGAGGAGGCATGCCTACGAAAAGCAGAGCTTTCTCTATCTTTTTATGATTTTTAAATGGAAAAGGGAATAACTTCCATTAAAACAAATGACCCCGTGGAATATGTGATTTGTAGGCCAAAGGTGCCCAGACCCTAACCATCCATCCTCCAGGCCTGGACCTCAACTCCTATTCACACCTGGATGGAAAGTACTAATAGGAAACCTCACGTTTGGGTGATGTGAGGAAGGAGTTAACAGCAGGTCTGATGACTAACTTCTTGCTTGTCTCCAAGGGAACCATGACTGACCCTTAGTCAGCCCCTGGGAATTTTGCCCTCAGGGTGTTCTTTTTGTCACTAATGGATTGATGGTTTTGTTGTGTACACCTGGATCAGTGAACCATGCTGTACCAGCTTGTCAGGATTGCTTTGCACAAACATCAAGATTGATGATGTGGACCCAGTCTCATTGTTGTAGTCCCGAGTTTCAGTTGCTATGGCCTGTTGTTAGCAGGGTGTACCTGTGTGACCAGCTCCCCCATCTGAGCCTAAGACCCTGAGACTCAAAAGGCGTTCCCTGGGCAGAGACATTCCATGCATTCCCCTATAAGTTTGCTGCTAGAGAGAGAAAACATGTCCTGCATGGCCTTGGATGAGGAAGGAAATTGGAAGCTTGTGGTGGGTTTCTTTGAACTCTGCTAATGCGTATCTTCTTCCTGCTTCTTTTGCTCCATATCCTTTGCCAAAATAAATTTTAGTCCTGAGTATAACTTGCTATTGAGTCTTGCAATTCTTTCTAATGAATCACCAAACAAAGCTATTTACTTTATTTATTTATTTATTTATGCATGGGCAGGCACAAGGAATCGAACCTGGGTCTCCAGCATGGCAGGTGAGAACTCTGCCTGCTGAGCCACTGTGGCCTGCCCACTTTTTATTTTTTAATTTAATTTTTGAAGGGCTAATTTTCATAATTAAAATTTTTACTGCCCACCAATTGATAGATTAGCAAATGTGGTATAGCTATATAATGGAATGTTACTTGGCCATTAAAAGGAATGAAGTACTATGATGTGGATGAACCCTGAAAACATTATACTAAGTGAAAGAAGCCAGACACAAAAGGCTGCATAGTATATAATTCCATTTATATGGAGCATCTGGAATAGGCAAATCCATAGAGGTAGTAAGTAGATTAGTAGTTTCCAGGACCTGAAGTAGAGGGAAATGGAGAGTGGCTGCTAATGGGTACGCTGTTTCTTTGGGATCAGTTCTGTAATTAGGTAGTGGTGATGACTGCACAACTTTGTGGACAGACTAAAAACCTTTTTAAATACACTTTAAAGGGGTGAACTTTATAATGTATGAATTATACCTCAAAAATATGCAAAAAAGAATTAGAGTGTAAAGGTGTATGCAGTGAAGTTTCCCTCTCATTCCTTTTTTCCAGCTACCCAATGGACCTCACAACTGATATTTTTGGTTTTCTCTCTCCCAGATACATTTTATATATATACAAGAAATATATACATGCATATCTTTCCCCCTTTTTTTACACAAATAGTAGTATACTATACGACCACTCTTCTCCTTGCTTCTTTTAAATTAAAAATATATGAAAACTTAAAAGATGGAAACAACTATTATGCTAACACTAATCAAAAGAAATCTGGAGTGGCTGTATTTACATGGAATATAAAAAGAATTTCACACAAATGCTGGACTCTAGTTAGTTAATATGTTACTCACAGACATGTATACCTACTTTATGTGTAATGTGTATTATAATATGTTATAATATATTATAATGTGTATTTCTTGTTGAATAAGAAAGTGAATAGAGTGTAGTAATGGGAGCTATGTTTCTCACTGTGAGAGAAAGAAGCTTCAGATAAGGAAAAGAGGAATGCTAGAATGAATCCCGTGGTGCTGGATTAGAGTGGAGACATCGGTATGAACTCATGTTTACTTTAATATGTTTACAGATAGATACAGGAATAATTGTAGAAATATGTGTATGCATGCTTATGTTTCATATCTCTGTCCAATGGGTGGACCTAAGAGCAATGCACAGGGCCAGTGCCCAGATCCTGGTTTCTAAATACCATTCTCCAATAAAAGGAAACAGGGCCCCTTGGAGAAAAAGCTAATTCCATGACTGATACAGGGAAACTACAAAATGAGCCTGGACTGCCTTGTGGTGCTAGAAAGTAAGGAAGTGCCCAAAAAAGGATAAGAAGATACAGGAGTCAACCCAAAGGAACACTCAACGGCCAAAGTAGGAACAATTTGAGCAACAAACGAAACACTGATGGTATTGAATTATAATCCATAAAATAAAATAAATGTCCATGAGTCCACACTTAAACAAACAATTGAGTAAATGGGGGAGGAAGAACAGCTCTTGTTTACAGAAGAATTCTAACTAATAAATGTAGGCTGAATGAGGGAAATAGAACATTATCCATCATTAGGCAAATACCTTAGTAATAATGGTTGCCGGCAAAATCCTCTGATAGATGCTAAAATCAGTGGGCAAAGTTGGAGGAGAAACAGGATATTTGCAGAGTCTTGAAGTATCTCTTCTAGAATATTTATCAACTAAAATAGGAAAAATGGACTCTTTACAGTGGAGAAATGCAGCAGACACCACTTTTAACTAAGAGATGAAAATTAACATAATCAGTAATAAAATATATCAACATCATGTACCCTCTATTAATGTACCCACATTAGTTCTGGGGTATTCTTCACGAAAATTCATCACCTCAGTTTGATTGTGAGAAAACATACAAAATTGAGAGATAATCTACAACATAACTGACGAGTACTCATCAAAAGTGTCAAGGTCATGAAAGACAAAGGAAATATTGAGGGATTAACACAGACTAGTGGAGACTCTTAAAGGAGACATGGTAAGTAAATGCAATGGCTTGGATCCTGGAACAGATAAAGGATATTAGTGGAAAAATTGGTGAAATTCAAATAAATTCTCTAGTTCAGTTAACAGTATTGCACCCATTTAATTTGCTAGTTTTGATAAATGTTCTATGGCATGCAATTTGATATTAGGGGAAGCTGGGTGAAGGATGTACAGGGCATTGCTATTTCTTTTCCTTTTCCTTCTTTTAAAAGTAACTTCTGGCTAGGAAGAAAAGTCTGAGATGATGGTATGGTAGCCTATGACAAACTGGGATATGCCCTGTAACTACCTGTTAAAGAGTGCTTTGAAAATTATTGCTTTTTTTGCTTTCTTTGCTTTGTATATATGTTATACCGTAAAAAAAATTTTTTTAAAATAATTTTGGGTATAGTAATGAGGAACATCTGAAATCCTTGAGATGACTGATCCTGGAATTGACTCACAAAAGATTAAGATGATTAAACAGTTAAGAAAGCTTTCATACCTTTAACAGCACTTCACAACCTTAACAAATCAAGATTTCTGGACATAAAAGGAAATCCATCCAGTTCAAAACTGTTATCATTTTACAGATAAGCAACTGGAGGTCCAGTGAGAGAGAGTCACTTGCCCAAGGTCATGTAAATGGTTATCAAAAGAGGCTGACAATTTCAGTCTAGTATTCAACCGAGAAGAAGGAAATGGAGAAAACATCAATCTGACTATCGTTTAACTAAATCAAAGGCATCCAGCTTTTATCATGTTCATGCTGTCCCACAGATATTAAGATGCACTGCCTGTGAAGTTTTGTGGTTCTATTTTTGTACTTATCTAGAGAGAAAAGGGGGGAGAAACCAACTTTTTTCTTCCCCTAATTCCTGTCTCATTTATAGTTTCATGAGAATAATCAAGACTTTAAATTAAGGCTCGTATTTAGTTTATTGACAATCGTTTGGGCTATTTTTTAAGGGTGTTTTTTAAAGGAAAATTTTAGATAAAGTTTAATAACTTTATCTAAAAGTTATCCATTATTTTATCCATTATTTATCCATTATTTAAAATACTGTTTTATAGGAACAGAGCCCCAAGATAATTTCTTTCTCCCCATTGCAGCCAAGTTTGCAGTTGGCCACCTGGTGAGAAAGGTCTTGTGATAGGGCCAGGATGCATTCCCGGACCACAATTTGGTACTCTTAGACGATTGATCCTTTGGCACGGGAACCAAGTTTTGTGTGAAAGATCTGTAAATTTGAGGTTTGAGAACTCTGTATCATATGCCAACTCTTCTTGTTGTGAAGAAACTCTTATGTGTTAGGGAAATATCTGCCTGATCCTATGTGATCATTAAGTAATTCTCTTCATATAGCACAGCTGTGTGAAGCTATTGTCTTTTTCTCTATTTCAAGTTCTTGTGAAATGTGGATACAAGGTGCTTCTGTGCATCTGGAAATAGCAATTATTTCTTCTAGAAACATGACTTTATTCATACAACATCATTTACTTACTGCTCTTTTTGCCCTTACAGATTATCTGTCTGCTTGTCCCATCCCTGGGGTTACCCTGTTTCCCTCTGTCTCACTTCAGTCTGTTGCTTGATTGTTGACCTATAGGGTTATGTATTCCAGAGGAGTCTGAGCCATCTGCTCTTTCTTCGTTATCTCTAAACATCGTTTCATTTTCTTCTCTATTTCTTCCACTGCGTAATCAGTCTTCAGTTTCTTAAGTATTTATTTCTGTGCCTTCAGTTCTCACTCCAGGGTCAAGTTTTACGGCTACTAGTTAGAAGTTTTAATTCACGCTTTTTTATGTCTTTCTGAATACCATTTTCCTTCAAGTCAGGAAAAGATTCCATTTGTTTTTCCACCTTTTATTTTCTAAACGGCCTTCACTGTTTGGATTAACCATGTTGTCTCTAGAGTCAGAGACTTTAAATGTCTTGTTTATGGTGTGTTTATATAATATTCCTTAACGGCATGTCTAATCTGTTATTGAGATAAGTAGATATGGCTGTAGGATACATCTGTTGAAAGCTTTTTTTAACTATTGCTTGATTGCAAGCATTTGGATGTGTGTTTTAAACTAGCTTTTTTTCCTATCATAAATGGTCATATGTTTTTTCTATTGAAACTCTAATTTTTATTTACTCACTAGAAATTGAAAGGAAATAAATTAGCCTTTTACTCCTACTCATATTCTTTTGGAACGACTGTGGACAGTGAAGGCAGCTTTCTCACTATGAAAGCTAGCTGTAAGTTTGAAGATGTATAGTCTATAGTAAAACAACTGTGCTAGATATGACAAATTCCCTAAACCGAGACATATAATACATCAGCCATGCTGTTAGCTGACTCCATAGTGGTAATGTCCTGATTTCTGTCTTTATTGTTCAGAAATGCAAACAGAAAAACTTTTTCTTTGTGACTTTAATCTGTCACTCAGTTCCAGATACATTTTGGAGACCACATTGTTTTAAATTACAGCGTTTTAAGACCACATTGTCCCATTGTCTCAAAGCCTTTGTTTCATCCCCCTATTTGTGGAAGATAGTAACACTGAAGGAACAATGTGAGAATTTTTAATATCACTAGAACTCTATGTTCTCGTTTTAAACATTTGACGAATAACTATCCCTGAAATTGTCTTTTTGCTGTTAGTGTTTGTCCTTATCACATGCTCTGTTTAGAGGATCTCACAATGTTTCTAGCTTTTATAAAAATACAATCTCTAGAGTTTTCGCAGTTTCCTTGTTATTTCACTTTTTCGTTAGCCAGGCAACCATTCTGTATAGAAACAGATTCAAACTTAAGTACAAAGAAACTGAAATGTTTTAAAACCATGTCTCTCTTTATTCTGTCAATACCCCGCTACAGGAAGGGTTTCATTTGGCTATATTGTCTTATTTTTCAAAGGAGCCTTAAAAGTGGTCTTGATAAATGCCTCTTTCTTGGGTGAATTAAAGATGTTAACCATTGTAATATTTGGAAGCATGATATCAGCAAGCAGCATAAGCATAGAAAATGTTGCCTTGTAATAATAGCTCTAACAAGGGCTCCTTGTGTGGCCTTGAGCAAATCATGAGAATGCTACTACTTCTGTTTCTCTTCATACAGGGCTCAAGCAGCAGCACTCAATTTGTAGGATTATTGGCTGTGCTTTACTGAAAGGATTTTATAAATGCCAGGGGTCAGTTAATGCTAAACGTCCTGTTAAGTCCATTAAGAGTTCTATATACATTTAATTCCCCAGAGAAATGATTCATTCAGCAAACATTGAAATCTCTTACTTGTTAGGCACTGGGCTCGGTGCTAATGCCAAAGACAAAGTTATATGGGATGTGGTTCCTACCTGACTTCTTAGTATGGGGCAGTTTGTATTACATGCCATAAGCCAGGTACAGACTAACCACTAACAAAGATATCCAAGGAAAGGGGCAGTGGCTGGGATTACAACCAGTTGTGGTGGTTAATGATGCAGTCATGGAGAAGTACTGTTTGTGAGTCTTTAAAGGAGGAATGGGAAGATATTTCAAGCAGAGGGGATAACACAAGCAAAGACCAAGATGGAAAACTGTGACTTGTGTTGGGGGAGTTGAGTGTTAAGTCACATTGATTGCAGCTTGTGCTGCAAATGAGTGGTTTTGAACATCACTGAGGAGTGTGGATTTCATTTTGTAGCTCTTAGGAATCTCTGACAGTTTTTAAGCAGAGAAATGACTTCATCTGCATATGCAAGATGAACTGGTGGAGTAAAAGAGACTGGCAAGAGGGAAGACCTCTTGGAAAGCTGTTGAGATATCTAAGGTACGAAATGATAAGGATTTCAATTAGGTGGCAGCCTGGAAAGGGAAAGGCAGTGATGGGGCTGAGATGTAGATGAAACCACCACAGATAAGAGGGGGTTGATATTCTATGCCAACCTACTGCTGCTGTGCTGACCTTAATATCATCAGATTTCACTAAAGTTTTAAGAAGATGTCTGCCTGACTGATTTTTTTGGTTTCACATTTGATGCCGTCTTGTCTATCACTTTATCTTTTGTGCCTAGCACGTATTGGGAGTTTGGAAAATATCTGTTGAATGAAAGGTGAGCATGGTGAATGGAGAGAGGAAGAACAATTGATGGGCTCAACTGCTAGGTACCCCATCATCTCTCTTGCATCTGTACTTCCACTTCCAGTTTGGCTTTTACTTACATATGGATAAAAATGGAATATATCCATGCCTCAGCTCTCCTTACTCAACCACATTTTAACCTAGATTTGATGGCCTACACGTTGCTGATTTTTGCTAATTTAATTCTGTCCCTTAGCCTTATAGAAATGTTCTTTGGCCAAATGCTGTTGGATGCTCTCCAAATGCTGCATTTTGAATGCTTTTACCTTATATATGAATGTTTAAAAAATTCGCTGAGGAGCCACTGTTAAATATTATTTTAATATAGTGTGATAATCTAGTAATATTCAAGCATTGTTTTTGGCTTAAAATGTTTGAAATTGGATTTTATAGCAGATGGCCAATTTGCAAATCAAGATATTCTTAGAAGCATGTTAGTGCTAATAAGGTCAATCTAATTGAAATACAAAGTCACAGTCTATAATGAAAGGGTCTTGTGTAAAAGGTGACTGCCTAGGCCAATGCAAATATATATTTAAAGTGTTCTCAATAATTATTGCATAAGATACACAGTAATATTTTGAAAGTCTAAAGAATTTGAACGTAGGAAAGGTGAATAAAAATTCTAATAGCGAGAGCTTATACATTGAAACTTTCAAATAAATACAAGTAGAGTCTTCAAAAACCAGAATTTAGTCGAAGCAATCTACTTTTATGGCGAAAGAGGGGAAATAATAAGTAATTTCAAGAGAGATTTAAAAACAAATCTCTAGACTTTGGGGTTTATCTTGGAGTTCATGCATAGTTAGCCCAATCTCTTAAAATGTTTCCAACTAAAATCTCTTTTTCTGGGCAGTGGTTGTTGTTTTTCAGAATTGGATGATCCTGAAGTCTGCGCAATCCTTAGTCATCAAGATGTGATTTAGTTTTCAGCAACTGGTCTTACTTCCAAGAACAGGAAAGGTACCATTTAATAGTGTTCAGCTGATGTCATTCACACTTGCAGATGAGAGCCATGATTGTGACTTGGGAATGTCAACAGGCAACTGAAGGTTAAAACAGAACCAAGACTATCTCCTACTTCTTCTGGGTTCAAGGGCTCACTCTGATGGTGCATGCAATTTACACCATCTTTTAAGTATCAGTGATACATATTTAAACATATTTCACCCCAATTTTTGCCATTCTCCCTAGAAAATGCTTCCAAAAGAAAATACTTTTCTAGAAAGAAAAGAAAATAGGAAACTCCTTGTGAGAAGGGCTTTTCATTCTGAAATACTTCAGCATCCATAATAATGAAGCAAAACCAGGATGAGAGTATAAAGAATAAAGTACCATACTAATGAAAGGGGAGTGATAAAGACCCCCTCCAAGAGAAGATTATTTGTGCCTTTTTGATCACAGTTTCTCCCATAAAGTACAAATGAAGAGCTGTGATTATTTCTTAGAGAAGTCTCATCTTGCCCACCAAACTTGTTCTTCCTCCTTCTCAATAGCACCACCATCACCTCTGATTTCTCCCACATTGTTCACAACTTCCGAGCAGATGTCAAGTCCGAGTCCCCCCTCAGCAACATAGGCAGCTGGGGGAGAGAAAAGTTATGTAAACTCCTTGTGGGCAGGTTCGATGTCTTATTTTTCCACTCTATCTTCCACTGTATCCGGCATAGTCCTTTTTGCCTGGGAGGTGCTTATAATGAGTAAGTTTTCTCTTATCAGACAGTAAGAGCAATGTAATTCCATAAATTTCCCTGCCTACCGTGGTTGCCAGAGAGCTCACAGCTGCATTTTGGGCCCAGGTGCAGCAATTCACCTTCGTCTAGATTTCTGGAGTTTTGGATATCATTATACACATCATCCCACTTTCCCCATGACATGACTCTCTGTCTACCCTCACTGGAACGGTCCTACTGGAAATGTATCTAAGACTTTTGGGAAGAATGTAGTTGTATAATCAGTGAGAAAGCAAGGGAGTAGGGGAAGGAGCTAATTCAATGTCTGTTTCGGAACTTCTTACTTGCAGCTTATTAAGCTAACTGAATGCTTGTCATTTAGACATGTTAATAGATCACAGGCCAGTATTGCCCACTGACAGTCAAAAGTAAACTAAATGCAACTCAGGCCACTTTTAATACAGAAAGGAAGGAGTAACAAACACTTGGAACCCCTTAGACAGGTGTTTACTTCCTTCACTATGAAAAGAAGAAAATGCTGCGTGAGATAATTTTTTTTCTCTATTGTAGTGCCCCAGGGTGTACCTGAGGAACCTTGCATTCGGCACTTGCTTTGAAGTTTGGGAATCTGTTGGTACTTCGGCTTTTTTGATTATCCATGCTGAAAGGCTATGCTCAGCATTGGGTTGTTTTGCTTATTAGATGTGTTAAGTATTTTGCTCCTTTTAGCTTGTTTTTTTTTTTCAGATGTCTTTTGGGGGCTTCTGGGAGAGGAGAACGGGCATTACCTTCAAATAAGTGTGGTTTCTCTAGGGAGTAAAGGTCTGAATTTATTGGAGAGCTAAGGATAATTTATTAGCAAATCCCTTATTCACTTAAATCTGGGCACATAGAGACATTTAGATAAACACTGGGGAAGTTTGTAGGATAAGTATAAGCAGCATATGATACAGAACTCTTGTATACATATTTACCTTTATAACCAATAGCCCTTCTTTGCAGACCAAAAGTGATCGTGTTTCCTATGGGTGGTAGGATAGTTTTGAGAAGCCCAGTTTTTCTTTGGCTTGACCTGGACTGGCCCACTTTTTCATGACTCTTAGCATCCTTGCTGATGTCAGAGATGTGCAATTAAGATGTCAAAATCCCTTCAGTGTGACCTTTTAGGAACCGAATTATCAGTAACATACGAAAATGCTTAGTAAATGGCTAAATCCACTGTTGGATAGGGCAGTATCACTTTACAACCGGGTGTGGTGGGCAGACCAAGAGCCGCAGCATCACCTGAGAACTTGTCAGAAATGCAAATTGTTGCCTCTCACCTCCCACCCCATATCCCTCACCTGCTGAATCAAAGATTCTGGGGCCAGGGCCAAGTAATTTGTCTTTACAAGCTCTCCAAGAGATTCTGATGCACACTAAAGTTTGAGAACCATTGGTGTAGAAAAAACCCAAAATAGTTCTGAAGGGTATCAACTAAGGGTGAAGTTTCTCAGTTTCCGAATTCTTCCTCACCACTGTTTCAAATATCCTTTCTTGGGTTATTGTTTATGTTCAGATCTGGTGCAAGCAAAGTGGTGCCTGTCTTGGAAGGCGTATCTATCTTTGGGAAGCTTATTTCTCCCACAAAGAACATCACAATGCTTATAAGCCTATAGTAAAGGCTCTGAGCAGTCCAGCAAGAAAGAAACCAGTTTAGTTCTGTTTAACCCAACATTTCTCAAATTTGATCACGTATCCCTGTTTTTATAGCACGTAAGGAAACTTCTCATGAAACGTTACTTGCATGTCATTGGGGAAGAATCACCTTGGTGCTTGTGTGAAATCAAGTAGAAAAAAAAAGCATTTTAGTTTTTTGCCCTTTATAAATCTTTGGAAAAATTAGGGACTTTATACCCCAAAACGTCTATTGTAGGTGTTACCAGCTTTCAGAAGTTCAAATGTGAGGACAAAAAGGGCTAATGTATACATATCAAAGGAATTCAAACATGTTTCACGTTTACATGAGTCAACTTTTGTTTCTAAGAGTTGGCCTGTTGAGATGAAAAATATTAAAAATTGCCTCAAACCTATATAAGCAATCCCATAATGAGATTCAATTCTATGGTCTCACCAATTTACATAAATGATATTCAGAATCACTTTACTGTAAGTGATTACTTGTTAGTATTTTAATCACCTTTGACATCTGCTCTTACAGTATATTACTTGCGTTGCTTTATCCTCCCAACTTACCAGGAGAAAATGGCTTACCTTATTTCATTTTATCGTTTTATTATATATTATAAATAAAATAAGAATAATTATGGCAAAGTTAAAGGAAAAAAAAACCAACCAAAGACTGTGATGCTCCATACTTTTTCATATAATGGGAATTACTTTGCATTTTTATTCATAATGACTGTAAAGAGAATTACAGTTACACTAAATCTTCAAGTTCGAAGCATCTGATGGCACAAGAGTATCTCTTGACTGGATAAACCTGTACCCTAAGTATGCACTGGCCTATCGCCAGTTGAAAAGGGAGCAATAATTCTTTTCTCTTTCCAGTTATTTGCAAGGACAAGATTAAAGCCTGGATCTGTTGGTTTTTAATTTTGTTATCTCTGTCATTTCACCTACCATAGCACTAAGCTGTGGGAGCAGCAACTGTTTAATGATAATGTCCAGTTCTAATAAAAGAGGTGTCCTTGGCTTTTAAACGTTGTATATAAATTCCCTTCCTAGGCACATGATAATTTGTATTTCCCAGATAATTAAGAATTACTCCTTTTGTAGGGCAAGTAAAATGGTAACAACTATAGCTTGTGATCTCTCCAGTCTTTTTATACTTAATTCACAGTAAAGTTTTGGCTCTATTATAAAGAACCAATAAAGAAATCCAAATAAGGTATTTTTCACATCTTCTACTAGTTTTCTTCCAGAGCTTAAGTTTCACTCTTTCCCTTTAATTCTCTTAAAGTACCTATAAGTATTTAGAAGCAGGACTTATTCTTAGAGAAATGCAGAGACATAATTGGAAAATAATTTACCCACAATGTAAAGCTAACCAGAATTCAGGGCACTTGAATCTCAGTCTAGGACTCTTTCTAATAAAATATTGCATTCATTTAAAATTTAAATTGATTCCTCCTTTGTTTAGGAACAAGTACATTAGTAGACAGTATGAAAAGACTGTGACCTGGTTTGAAACAGTTCATTCATATCGATAATGGATTTATTTGTCATTATTGTTTCCCCATAACATTATCTCTAAAAGTATAAGTACGCTTTTGTAATCTGAATACTCAATTGTCTAGTGTCTTCTAAGAGCCAGATTCCCTACTCTCATCAACAAATGTATATAATACTTATCTTTCAAAAACTGCAGAAAAACATAAATGATAAATTATATTGACTAGAATTGACATGCTTACATTATTGACATATTTACCTCGCGCAGCCACAAATTCATTTATAGTAGTAAAATCTTTAATTTTATTTTGTGAATACTGATTACCGAAGAAATGGCACTATAGAAAGGAAAATGAATAACCATAACCCTTGTTCACAGGCTCCAGCTGATGCTCTTAAAATGTCAAACCCTAATTCTTAGCTCCACAGATTGATCACACCCCTACTTTGTACCATCTCAAAGTATATAACTCTGGTCATTTCATCAAATCCCAAATAACATCGAGCTCTTTTGGGGGTAGTCTTTTGTGATGTGGCATGTGTAGTGCAAGTGAGTTCTCATTTAACTTTATTCTCAACAGAGCATCATGTTTCAGAAGACCATTTCCTACCATTTTGGGCCAGGGTTGATCTTTTGTCATTGTATGGAAACTTTCTCTGCTTTGGGATAGTGTCGAATCTACAGCACTCAGACGCTGTGGCCTGAGTAAATGTGTTTCTGAATGGCACTACTGTGTTTTAAAGTGATTCTTCTTTTAGGGTGGTGACAATAGTCAGAAAAGTGTATGACCAACTCTTTCGTTGAGCCCCACTTCCATTTGTTCTCTACGTCCATGGGAAATTGCTAGACTGTTACTGTTGTCGGGTCATGGTCTCTTGTGCTTAAGCGCCCATGACCCGTGTGACGTCCAGCTAACTCCCGATAATTTGACACTGCTTCTACCAAACCAATTGGCCAAATGCTACTGTAGTGCAAACATTTACTAAAAAGCTGTGCTAAGAAAGGAAATGTTTATTCTCATTGTTCTGCTTCAGTGAGGATGAGGGACTGTATATTTAATATTTGGTTACCTTGACTTACTTCTTTTCAACTCAGCCAGAGTTCATAGATACTTAACATCTCACTTGCCACATGCATGTGTCTTTTAAATAGTGTCTGCACATACCTAACAGCCAAAGTTTGATGTACAACCTTTATTATAATGCTAAAGGGAAAATAATGGTCTAGACAATAGAAATATTTGAACTAGCTCATTCTTCAGTTTAGCACATGTCAAAAGATTAAGAGGCAATTAATTGAAGTGGTTAAGAGTATGGGCTCTGAGCCAGGGCACCTAGGTTCAAATCCCAGCTCTGCTACTTATTAGCTCTGTCACCTTGGGCATATTATGTCAACTCTCTGTGCCTCAAGTTTTCTCCGCCATAAAAGGGGGGTGATAATGGCACAGACCTGTTAGGGTTATCGTGCCGGTTAAATGAAATAATGCATGTAAAACACTTAGGATAGTGCCCTGCGCAATACAGTTACCTATTATTATTCAGATCACTGACAGGATGTGACAAAAAAAAAAAGTAAACCAGATCATGGCATTCTATAAACCCCTCAAATGAGTATTGTGATTATGACTACTTCTTGGTATTAATGGAAAAAATATAATTTTACAAGGGCCTCAACCTGGTCTCCAAATGTACCTCAATAATTTTCACATGCCAAATAACATGAGCCAAAACATTATACACAATTACTCTCCAGTTTACTCATGAACGGTCAGAAAAGGTCACATCTGAAGGGTCCCTTGACTATATATACTAGAGTCTGGTATATAAAGTCAATGTAAAACATGAAGCAAAATACTACATTAGTAGTAGATCTCAAATAAGTGTTCCAGTTATCGTTAATGGGAAAATAAGTATAAAACAGGGGCATAGCAATATATTTCATGTATATATTCCACTGTATCACCTTATCAGATATTTTTCAAGAATGAAGTTTGATTTACCTTTGATAAGAGACACACGAACGGGGCATGCAGAGCCCAGAAGGGACTAACAGGCTTATTGAGACAAGGCAAGAACTGAAAACAACAACCACACAGTAGTAACCCCCACTAACATGGCAGGGTTTGAAACCTGGCAATGGAGGTGAGACCTCTGATATTGAGGGACTGGCGGTTCCCTACAGGAATTAGTGACATTTCCATTGCTACTAATAAATAGGAGCATTATATGCATATGCTTAGAAGAACAGTCTAAGTTTGTGAAATGTCTCATTTTATTTTTTAGAAAAACATGTTTTCTGACGTTTTCTAATTTTAACCTAGTTTTCAAGATCGATTCAGTAGATTTATTTTATTTTCCTTCACCGAAGTGGTCCACTAATTAAAAGGTAGTCATTAGACTATCATTCTGCTCTTAGGAACGTTTTGTGCTTTGTACAGAGTATAGTTTTTAAGGAACAGTACATTCTTGCAGTGCTTTACACTTTTACATCTTGTTCCAGCTCTTTAAACTGAATTGGGGAGTACAATTGATATACTTTAAAACTAATTAACTCTCTGTTCTTTGCTTTGTTTTTCCCCCTTATTTTGGATTGGGAAGACAGCTACCATTTGGCAGTGGTAATATTTCAATTTCTTTGCTTTAAGTGTGTGAGATATTTATGTTTGAGAGATTGATTTATTTTAAAACATAAAACCTACACTTCTCACTTTAACTTCTTTAAACTAACTCTACTTCTACTTGCGTTGTTTGTAGATGACCTTCTTTAGTTCTTTAAATACCAGGAACAGTTTCATCATCATCAAATATTAACTGCTTGCTGAAAGCAGGAGGTGAATTAGCAAGGTTACTACATTTAACTAAATTAGATTGGGAAAGGATAATTTTGTAGCACATGTACTTAAAAGTTACCTCGTTGCCTCATCTAGAACTTTGCCAATTCTGTTCAGATCTCTGAAACAAATTTTGGATGAAACTTAAGATATTCAGGCCTGGCAGAATAGATCTTTATTTTTAAAAGAGAAGGAATTTGTGCCAAATAAATTGCTTGCTTTCATGTCTGCAGAACAGAAACAAACAGCAATTTAGCCTAATTTTGCGATGCTTTTTTTAAAAGAGTCATGGCTCAGAATGTCACTTTATTTAAATACACAATGCATTTGGAGTTTGAAATTTTCTTTGGGGATTTGTGTGGTCTTCTAAAATGCCTACAATTTTAATGACAACTTAGCACAAAGATTTAAAAAAGACTTGATGATAAAAAATATATTATCACTACAAAGTATAGATTTCGTTCATGCCCTCGAAGTATTTTAATAACTGTACATGTCACAATGTGAAACTTTCTACTTGGAAATCACACGTTTAGTTTTAATCTGATAGTAGGGTAAGTGTGTAAAGAAAATACTTATTTTGAAGTGAATATATTTGGCTCTGTTTAGAGTTTAAAACACGAGTTCACACTCACGAATATAGCAGGACCCATTTCCATATCATGCTTTAAACATTCTTTATCCGAAAAAAAACTTATGCTTAGCAAACCAGGGACTGATTTTCATCTTTGTGCCTCCAATTTCAAAAGGCAGAGGTAAATCAGTATCTTGATATAACCTTTTGGTAGACGGACATGTCGCTGACTATAAACCTGTAATTATTTAATTTTTTCTCAGCAGTATACTAAGCCCTGCAAAGATAAATTGCTTTAATCTGTACAATAATCAGTGTCTTTGTCACCTTATATTCTACTTATATGTCTGTAAAATATGCATTTAAATTTCATTGTACTTTGAAACTTTCTTTTTACTGAGAGACAGGAAATACTTAATTTTGCCTAGTGAAGACCCTTAGGAATTGAAGGGATTACCAAAATACTTTCCTATTTCCCAAGTTTTAGTACAGTTAAAACTCACTTGAGACCCTTAAGTCATGGAAAACCCAAAGTAGCTGGCATGGCTTCAAGGGATGGAAGTCGCCGAATAGAGAAGCCAGTTGGACAGAGAAGGCTGGAAGTTCTTATTTCAGAACTTGCCTGCCTGAAGAATTCAAACAGAAGAAGAAAGCCAGAGAAGCCCTTTGGGAAGATCTGAAATGTCTTAAAGCTTTGGAAAGAGATATTGGGAGGATGATTGTGGATCTTGCTTTTGTAGCTGTCAGAGGAAAAACCCCCAGCTTGTTAGTTTTGGGGAGATCAAGTATAGGCAAAACTATTACATGGCGTTTCAATGGGAGATCCAATTTGGGGGGCAAGTTAAAATGTTTTTCTATTTACCAGAGAAATAGGAATGAAATATGGAGGAAAACAAACCTGACTTATAAAATGCAGTTTGCCTCAGTTTGAGCTTTACTTTCTTAATCCCTAGGGTGAGGGAGTTGGATTAGATCAGCATTTTCATAAGGTACCCTAAATAGAGGGGGTGACAGGTGTTTGATGAAAAAAGGGGAGAAGTTTCTGCGATTAAATTCTGGGTTAACTAAAAGCAAGCGATTTCATTACTGTAGGACATATGAAAATCTTTATTAAGCTCTCATATATTATCATTCTCCTTGAGAAGCATATAAGATGCTCTTTCTTAAAACCTTTTGACCAGGAAACCCAGTTTTTTTTTTTTTTTTACATGGGCAGGCACGAGGAATTGAACCTGGGTTCTCTGGCATGGCAGGCGAGCATTCTTGCCTGCTGAGCCACTGTGGCCTGCCCGGACACCCAGTTTTTGAGGATCCTCTCTTGGATCTAGTGGTCTGTGGTCCAAATTCTGGCAAATGCTGGGCTAAAAGATCCATTAGAGCCTTTCCAGGATTATCATCAGTGTTCCTGTGGCATGTCGATAAACATAAACATCTGTCGTATAGAACAGTTTCATTCTTTCTGACCCTGCTAATTCAGAATCTTTATAATTCCAGTGAAAGAGTCTGCATTCTTAATGAATAAAAAAATAATTTCAGGACAGTAACTAGTAATTGTATCCTAAATGCTGACAATTGCTATTTATGTGATAGATGTATCCTGTAATTTGGGGCCATTATGGATGGCCATTTTTCCTGAATACATTATTTTGCTTATTAGAATCAGCCATGCTCCTCTACTTCCCCCTCTCTTTTAATGTGAGTAATGGAGGGTTAGCTGAAAAAGATACGCAAACAGTGGCTATTTGTGTGTTTCGAATGTGTACCTGCATACATCTTCTGTGTGTTAAAGAAACATGATGCTTAATCGGTCATTTTCCTGGACTTTAATCATGACATTTGCTTGAATTTGAGTGTTCAGTAGACAGAACTGGAAAACACACACACATTAACCTGCCCGTCTACACACACATGACACATACAGACAGATTAAAACCTTAAAAAGCCTAAAAGCCTCATCTTCATGTGATGTTTCACATGTTCAAAAAACAGTTGTATATATTTGGAGTAAGAAGTTATGCAGAACTTGGTCACATACTATCCTCATAGAGGGGGAGCTCCGCCAGGCATCAAGGTCATTCAAATAAAAAGTTGCGCCACTGTGGGAGGGGAAGAGTGACTGGTTGGATAGTGAGTGGTAGGAAGCTTTGGGAGGGAGGAGCCACGGAATCAAAAATAGCTTTCTCCAACAGTCAACTTCCATAAATTCCTTGCAGCTGGTCAGGTAAGCTGGGGCTGAGCGTTCCCTCTGCTCTGAGTGCTCTGGGCAACCGGAGGCCTGGCAGAGTCTGGGCTCATTCCATGGAGGGGTTACTTAGGACCTTAAGCTAAAAGGACTAAAGTGGGTTTTTGAGGATTTGACTTTATTGCATTCAAATCACCAGCATAGAAGAATGGCTAGGGATGACGTTGCCAGAAGAAATGTCGCGTGAGGCATACCCCTACTGAAAAAGTATTGTTCATCAGAAATCCAAGTTTAATTGAGTGACCTGTAATTTTACTTGCTAAATTTGGCAATCCTAGATAGGAAGGATTCGAGGCAGAATCCCAGGCCTGGAAGAAAGTGTACAAGCAGCTGGTGTCCTCTTTGTCCTAACTTCTAAATTGTTGTGGTAAGTGACTGGATGGGATGTGCATGGAGCAGAGGGAAGGAAGGGAACCCTAAGAACCGGGGAGATGATTATGGGCCGCCGCAAGCCTCCTTTATGTTGTCGCGCAGGGAAGCCTTTGTAGCCGTTTTTTTGAAGTTCGTATGAATTTGTGTGTGTGTGTTATTTCCTGGAGCACAATTTGAATGCCATTCAGTTTCCTTTGCTCTTTTTCTGTATTTTAATGACCTTTCATGTTGGCAGCCATGGACTGCTTTGAAGACAACCTCCATCGATATTTAGCACCAGGAATTCCTTCTGACTCCTGGTAACTCAGTACCAAGGTACCTCATTGTCTTGGTTTTAATTTGATGCTAGTTTTAAACAGAGATGATTGCTGCATTCTTAGGAAGCCAATTGCTGAGCAGACATTTAGTTAATATTTTTATAAAGCTGTTGGAAGTATTTGGTCAGACCCGGGGACGGGGAGAGAAATGCATGGAGGGGTGGAAGCAAAGTTGGGGTTGTGGTGAGGCAGCCTGGGTTTCACTGTAAACAGCAGCTAGGTTTTTAAGTACTGTTGACTCTTTAAAAGATTTTAAAGAAGGATGTCAAGTTCACGATTGTTTGAAAATCAATGTTTAACGGAACTGAAGCTAGATATAGGTTATGGGGTGAAGCGGGGACATTTTTCTTCTAAGAACTCAGCCTATGCAATAGAGACCAGAATAGAGACCAGCAGGCTGGGATTAGTTGAAAACCCTGGTTTCAACCATTGGCTAAATGGCTTCAGGGAATTTGACTTGCAGCTTTCTCCAGTATGTGGTGGAGGGGAAGGGGGGCAGTTGGAAAGGGCAGTTTGTTCTAAATTGACCATAGAAGGGCAGGGGCCCTTTGGGCAGGCCCAGATACTGAGCAGATAGGCATCTGCTGCAAATTCCCTTATGCCCGCAACTCAGTGGGGCCCTGTATTCTGGGGGCTCTTGTGGCTGGAGACCCCTGAAATTCGACAGGGTTTGTGTCTGTGTGCCTCATGGCCTCCGGACACTTCCCATTCGGTTATACTAAATAACCAGGATTTTACAGCCATGATGGCCACATACAGCTTAGGGTGTATAGTCATAGCCAAAAAAAAAAGTTGCAAACTAGCTATTTTCACAACCCTAATAGAATAATAGTTCTTTTGGAACAGATAAGCATGAGTACCCTCAGTCATTTGCTATTCTCTTCTTTGAGGGAGAAGAACTTAGGAAAGGAAATAGCGAAAGAAGCAGGCTTCTAAGGCAGATTTAATGCTATGTGCTATGTCATTGTTCTCCCAAATTTCATTCATTCATTCAACAAACTTTTACGGAGCAGCTGCTATTCACCAGGCACAGAACTAGCCCCGAGGAAGACACAGTTCTGCCTTTAGATAAGCTCAAAGTCTAACAGGGCAGACAGGCATGCAAGCAACTTGATGTGAACGGTGATAAGTGCTACAATAAAACTGGGTCCAAGGTGCATTTAGAGCATGAAGGAGAGAGAGATAAATGGGATTGGGTTTAGGGAGAGGGATGCAGGAAAATCTTTACAGAGGAAGAGTCATTTCAACAGAGAATCCTTACTGAGTAGAGTCTGGAAACTTGGCTTCCTTACAGAGCTGCTTGAGAATCAGAATAAGTGACCTTAATTCTCTTGGCCTTCACTTTCCTTCTCTGTGAGATAAAGGTGCCCAGGATGTCCCTTAAAATCCGGTCCAGCCATGAAATGTTATAATTCTGGGAATAAAGTTATCTTAGTCGGCTCTTTCAGAATAACAGTGTGATTGTTAAGCCTATTCCTCCCTTAATCTTTTGGAGGTCACAATTTGAAAGCGGTCTTGGGGCAGATAGGGACGTAAGTTCTCCCGTCCTCCCAGATTCTCTCCCATTTAGACTTGATGACTGTTTTGCACCAGTCATTGCCTTGTGTGTGGGATGTGTCAAGAAAACAAGATTCCAACCATAAGAAGGTTGGGTACGGCGCTAGTTGCAAATGGGGTTAGGGGCTGCTGACCTTCCAGCTGGCTGGCCCTCTCCATGGAGGTTTTGGTCTGCCTCATTCGTTTTGCCTTCAATGTACTCAAGAAATAGTTTATTAAACCCTTTTATTTTTTTCAGGTTTCTTGCCTTCATCCCAAATTGAAATGGAAAAGTTTTATGCAGGATTTTAAAATACCCTTTGAACATATACATTGATATTTTTAGATGATAAAATGTTTGGAGGAGAAAATGGTGCAGATTATGGCCATTTTTTCGAAAAGATTGAATTCTAAGAGGAAGAAAGGTGGGAAATTTGCCATTACTATACTGACATCTGGCTAATACGCAGTCTGTGTTGACACTGACTCATTTTTAGCTTTCAGGTTTTTTCTAACTTTTAATAGATCCATGTTGGTTTTAGAAACCAGACAACCTCGTACATATGATGTGTAATTCTAAAATCACTGTTACTTCCCCTGAGAGCCATGTCTATACGTATATATATATAAATATATGTTACAGTGGGGCAGCATCATCAATAGGAATTTTCATTCAACACAGGATCATAAAAATGGAATAACATTTTCCTTCATAGAACAGATGATCTATTCAGTGCCTTTATTTAACATTAAATTTTAGCTTTTGGTGATCGAGCAGAGCACAGAGAGTACACCTTTGAAGAGGTGATCCAGTTACAATTGTATTTGTGGTTTTGTTTTTTTTTAATAATTCTAAATGTATTTAATGAAGCAAAGTCATCGTGCAAATAGCTGTTTCTGTTAAGCTACTATGACTGACAAAGGGTAATTTCAGCTTCTCTCTTGAACATAAAAGAGTACATTTGACCGGGTTTTTCTGCCACCAACTGCATGGGAAGTCTTGTACTTGACACACTCTCAGTCCTCAAATCTCCTAAGACTTAGGTGGGATTTAAATCTCTACAATGCTACTTTCTCTTTCAGTCAAAGGCTTTGTACTCATTTGTGAAAAGCCTGAAGGTAGGAAAAAGGAAATAGATTGAATTTTGGAGGCTTATAAATGCTCTGCAACCTTCTCCATTGTCTGTCATCAACTTTTTGATGCAAGTGTATTTCAGAAATTTCACTGGGCTTTTCCTTCTGCTGCTTTTTGGGAGCATTTTCAAAGACAGTTGAATTAAAAAGGAAGCCAGAAGATTCGTAAGTATAGTAGCACAGATTTCTGCAGAGAATCACTTTTCTGTTGAATCACTTTGCTCTTTTCTTAACTCACTATCACAGTGAAAGGCCAGAGGAAAATGATTTTAAGTTTAAGGACAAAAGAAAATAGAAAAGGGGGGATTGAAGTGAGCCTAAATGAGCCTGCAGTCTAATTTCTTTAATACTTCTTTTTATTTTGCATGTGTATTTGTACAGATAGTTGCAGAGAGATTAAATAGACAGATGGATTTACAGGTTTTGACTTAACATGGCTGCTGTTTTAAGGATATAGCCTGCTCTGCAGGGGATAGTGACTGTCATAAGTGCAACATTTGTAGGGTTGTTTATGACATGATCCAAGGCTTTGAACTAAGCACATGACAGCTCTGAGTTTCTGGGTCTAAAGCTGGGTCTAAACTGGAAGATGGAGGGTGGGACACCACTGACTTGGCTTGAGAAAACTGCAGGCCAAGTTATAGACCCAGTGAGATAACGTATCCATTGGCCAACTTGGAGTACTTGGCTGGTTCATGGAAAACGTTAGAACTTTTCTAGTCCATAGTCATTGATTTTCTTGAAGGACCAAAATAATAGGTGATAACTTATTCTGCTGGGACAATCCCTCCCCTGACCGCCACCCCATCCATACATGCCTTGCTAAAGTCTTGTCCCCTAAAAAGGTTTTAAAGCAAATGTTAGCAATGTTAAAAATAAAGTCTGTCCCTTCAAAACTGCAATTAAAATATTTTGGCCTATAATTAAGTTTGGGACTCTTGAAGAATGGATTCTGTATAAAGTAGATTTATTATCACCTAATGTTGTACAGATAAATACATTATCTAAAGTCATTTTGCAAAAACTTAAAAGGCTTAGATTTCTTTTGAAACATTGTGTTCCACAGGTAATGTATTTATTAAATTACTCGTTCTATGTCCTTCTATTGTTTGGATAAAAATACAGATTCTTTTTTTTACTTTTTAAGCTCTCTTTAACATAAGCAACAGTCTCTGGTGAGGGAGTACATACTATGAATTTGCATTGTGATAGAATTAAATTATGGATTCTGTCTTTCAAAACAGAAAGCGTTAAAAATCAACTAAAATCTCATAACTAAGATGAGTAAGTTTCTTTAAATCTCATTGTGCCTGATATTACATATTTTAGCTTCATGTATGACTTGATGTAATTTTTAAAGTGTAATTCTCACTTTTTTCTATTTCAGTGTACTGTTTTGGTTTGTGAAGTATCATGAGTTTCCCAAGAAAAGTTACTATATAAACGAAACTGATATAAAAAACGCAAAGGCATGTACTAATTCTTTATCTGTGGATTGACAGGAAATGTCCTAAATACACTGTGTTCTTTCCCTCCCTCTGTCCCTACCTCCCTTCCTCCCTTCCTTCTCTCTCTCTCTGATGGTATTCAGTGGGTGATAATGAAGCTCTAAATTGTAGCAAGTGGCGCAATCCTAATGTAGTATTTCTTTCTCTCTTTTTTAACCTGATCGATTGTTTACAATTGCTGAATATGAAAGACAATCTTCTTTATGTAGTTATCAAGAAGAGTGGTGGCATTGTGATCTTAAGGCAGTCGTGCCCAGCAGTTGCCAATTTCTTTTCTCACTGCCACTGTGTAACTACCTCCAAAGCATGGGAAATAGGGTAATGGCCATAAATCTGGGTATGCAGGAAGACAAAAAACTAGTTAATCAAAGGAGAAGGAAGGTCAAGAGTAAGTTATTAAAACAAAACAAAAAACCCACAAAAACCAGCAAGTTATTTAGACCTGTTTAGGTGGCAGGGTTTCCAAATGCTGCTGCAAGTAGTGATAAGAGACTGAAATTTAGAGAAGAGGTCAGAGCTTGAGATAGATTTAAGATCTGAGCAACTGCAGGGCTAAGTGAAACTTTGGAAGACCCTCATTTCTCTAGGGCAGAGAGATTAGAGGCAAGCAGACAATTTAGGACAGAACCTAAGGGAAATATTTAATGTTAGGGTGTGGGAGGAAGAAAAGAATTCCCGAAGTATAAACTAGCATGCTTGACTGTGAAAGTCACCAAGTGCCACTGGCTCCTTCAGGCTATTCATTCTGAGCCATCCTCAGTTACACTGGACAATCTGGGGACTGTCAATTCCCTGGGGCTGTCTCTGCCATGGTGCATGTATTGGTAGATGTAAAAAGAGGCTTATGGTTTCTCTTAGGGGGTATATTCATGGAGAAAGGTCTCCATTATTGTGATTTTTAACATATAAGGATTTCCTTACAGTACTTATATGTACTAGAATTATGTAGCTATTCCTAGGCTACTTTTATGAATTCAGAGAATCAGTTTAATACCGTTCTCAATTCTTACTACCAATAAATTCTTCCTTTTCCAGGATTTGCAGAGAGAGAAATAATGGTACATTGAAACTAGGATAGTATTTGATTGTATAAACCATTTTAACTTTATTTAAAGCAGATTGATCAATGGAAGAATAAAAGGATGACCCAACAGAAAACAATAGCACATCCTTCAATTTATGATGCTAAGTTTTAAATTATACTCAGCTTCTTGCCAGAGGAAGTAAAACAATAGAGCCACCTCTATCCCAGTGATCTAACGTGTAAATGAGCAGTTGCAGTGCATCTGGCTTTGCATTATATGTAGCTCCATAAAGGTTTTAAAGGGCATATCTTTCTTCTCAGTGAAATTATAAGAATGCTTTAGTAATTAAATAACTAAATATGGAAGAATGATTGTGTAAACCATTTAGGTGTCCATGATAAATACAGAAAATTAATAGCATGTATTGAATGAAAATTATTGGTGGACTAAGTCAGTTTTCTTCTGAGAGTTGACATGGCCTAGCAACTTGGACTCCTCGGTCCAAAAAGAAAAGCTTGCCTCTTTTCTCTACCCCTGTCTGCAATAATCTCATGTACTGTAAAGAATGTTTGCAGTATCTGGTAAACAATTGCTTGCATCCATATTCTTTGTTTTCGGAGACTTCTGGTGGACCTAGTAACCCAAATGAGAGAATCAATAGCTACTTTGTGTGGCACTTAAGAGTTAAACTTAATAAGATATCACATTGTGATAAGGTGATAACTCCAAGTCCACCAACATCCACTGCTACCACATAGTAAACACCATAATCAGCAGCCATATCAGCATTTTGGTAATACCAAAGGCATATTTGAATCTGTAGGACATTTTTTTCCTCCATTTTTAGATCCAGTCCAGGATCATTTATTGCATTTAGTTATCATTATCTGTTTGGTCTCTTTCTTTTTTAATTGTGGAAACATATGTAACATGAAATTTCCCATCTCAACCATTTCTTAGCATAAAATTCAATGGGATTAATCACTTTCACAATATTGTGCTATCTTCCCCACCATTTACTACCAAAACTTTTCATTCACCCTCAACAGAAACGTTTATGCATTAACTCACCATTTCCCCTAGCCCTGATCTGGCAACCTGTACACTACTTGCTTTCTCTATGAATTTACATGTTCTAGTCATTTCTTATGAGCGGAATGATGTCATATCTGTCCTTTGATTTGACTTATTTAACTTAACATGATGTCTTCAAGGTTCATGTATGTTGTAGTATGTATCACAACTTCATTCCTTTTTATGGTTGAATTGTTAAGAGTATACGACATTTTGTTATCCATTCATCTGTAGATGGTTGTTTCCACCATTTAGCTATTATGAATAATGCTGCTGTGAACGTTGGTAGACAAATATCTGTACCACTGCGTGCTTTCTATTCCTATGGGTATATACGTAGAAGTGCGCTTACTGGGGCATAAGGCAATTGTACATTTAACTTTTTGAGGAGCTACCAAACTGTTTTCCTCAAACGGCAGTTGGACCATTTTACATTCCCATCAGTAATGTATTTCGGTTCCTATTTCTCCCTATCCTTGCCAGCACTTGTTATTTTCCATTGTTGTTGTTGTTTTTAATTATACTAGCCATTCTAGTGAGTGTGAGGTGATTTTGATTTTTTTTATTGTGAAAAATATATACAACAAAGCAATAAAGTTCAAACTACAATGTAACAAGTAGTTCTAGAACAGATTTCAGAGTTTGGTATGGGCTACAGTTCCACAGTTTTAGGGTCTTCCTTCTAGCTGCTCCAAGACACTGGAGACTAAAAGAAATATCAATATGCTGATTCAGCAGTCATGCTCATTTGTTAAATCCTATCTTTTTTATAACTCCTCCTACTTTGATCTTTCTCCCAACCTTTAGAAGTATTTAGACTATGCCCATTCTCATTTTTTCATGTTGGAAAGGGCTGTCGATAAAATGGGATAGGGTAATGGAACTAGCTGATGTTCTGGAGAGGCTGGGCCCTCTGGGTTTCAAAACTTATCTGGCCTAGGAATCCATCTGGAGGTTGTAGGTTTCTGGAAAGTAATCTTAGTGCATGGAACTTTTGTAGAATCTCAGATAGGGCCCTAGGTGTTCTTTAAGGTTGGCAGGAATTGTTTTGGTTAGGGTTTGGTAAACCATTGTAAATAGCAATATCTAGCTGAAGCTTGCCTTAGAGTAGTCTCCAGAATAGCCTCTTGACTCTATTTGAACTCTCTCAGCCACTGATACCTTATTTGTTACATGGCTTTTCTCTCTTTTGGTCAGGAAGGCATTGTTGATACCATAGTGCCAGGGCCAGACTCATCCTGGGATTCTTCTCCCATGCCACCAGGAAGACTTTCACCCCTGGATGTCATGTCCTACGTAGTGGGGAGGGCAGTGATTTTACTTGCAGAGTTGGGCCCAGAGAGAGAGAGAGATTGAGAGAGAGGCCACATCTGAGCAATGAAAGAAGTCTGGAAGTGACTCATAGGCATAAGTATGGATAGGTTTAACTTCTCCGCTACAGAAATAAGCTTCATTAGAGCAAGCCTCAAGATCAAGGGCTTGGCCTATTGACTTGGGAGTCCATAATGTTTGAGACAGTATCCGGGGTTTCCCTGGTGGTAATGTTCAGTAGTTACATATTATTTCTCCCATCCCTCAAGGGACTTTGCCAATACTTTTTAGTTGTCTGCTCAACATACTCTGGTATGTATCTGGACATTACATTAAGCTATACAGAACTACAAGCCCTCGTTCCCATTTTGGGCTCCATGTGTTTGGGTTGTTTTAATGAGCTATCCAGACAGGCTGAGTTAGATTATGTGCCACAGAAAATTTAGATTTTGGACAAAATAAACCTCTCTTCCTTTGGTCTCATACAGTAGGTGAAGTTCTAAAATACAGTGTCCTTCTTACCCCTGTACTCTGATTTACCTTATTCCCGACCCAGACAGATTTGTTCTTATCTTTAATTTGAAGCCTGATCTCTTTTTTGGTTTCTTCAGCAGTTATTGTACGTGGCAGTGCTGACTTGCAGACCTGCTAAACTCCTACTCTCTGTTTTAGGTGTCATGTAAGTTATGCATATATAGCACAGCTTCTCAAAATCTAGAAATAACAATTACAACTCCGGACTAAATGTGACTGCTATAAAAGCTTACAAACTCGGCCCCAATTTTCTAATAAGTATTTTCTAAAAGAGGGGATACCATATTTACTCTTGTTTCTAGCTTATTTTGCATCACATAATGTCCTCCAACTTCATTCACCTTGTTGCATGCCTTAAATTTTTTTGCCTGTGGACTTCCAGTTTTTCCAGCACCATTTGTTGAGGAGACTATTCTTTTCCTGTTTAATATAATTGGAACCCTTGTCAAAAATCAGTTCGCCAGGGAGGGCCACGGTGGCTCAGCAGGCAGAGTTCTCACCTGCCATGCTGGAGACTCGGGTTTGATTCCCAGTACCTGCCCATGCAAAAAAAAAAAAAACCAAAAAAAAACAATATCAGTTGGCCGTACATGTGTGGATTTATTTCTGTACTCTTCATTTTATTCCATTGGTTTACACATCTGTCTTTGTGCCAATTTCACACCTGTTTTGATTGCTGTAGCTTTGTAATAAGTTTTGAAATAAGGAAGTGTAAGTCTTCCAACTTTGTTCTTTTTTTTCAAAATGTTTTTTGGGTAATCAGAGTTCCTTGCCATTTCATATGAATTTGATGGAGTGCTTTTTCACTTCTGCAAAGAAGGCTTTTTAAATTTTGATTGGGATTGCACTGAATCTGTAAATTGCTTTGGGTAGTATTAATATCTTAAGTATATAAGGATTTTCGACTTATGATCACAGAAAATATTTCCATATTTTTAGACCTTCTTTAATCTGTTTCAGCAATGATGTATACTTTTCTCTGTGCATGTCCTTTACATCCTTGGTTAAATTTATTCTTGGATATTTTAATTTTTTAGTTGCTATTATAACTGAAATTGTTTTCTTGATTTTCATTTTGATTGTTCATTGCTGGTGTATATGACCACTACTGATTTTTGCACATTCAACAAGATCAGTATCTTGTTGAATTTATTTATTTGATCTCATAGCTTTCTTATAGGTTCCTTGGGATTTTCTACATAAAGAACCATATCATGTGCAAATTGGGATGTTGTACTTCTTCCTTTCCAGTTTAGATGCCTTTGCTTTCCTTTTCCTTGCCTAATTGATCTAGTACATTGTTGAGTAGCTGTGGTGATAGTGGGCATCTTTGCCTTGTTCCTCATCTTAAGGAGAAAGTTTTTTGGTCTTTCACAATTAAGTATCATGTTAGGTGTAGGTTTTCATATGTCCTCTGTCATGTTGAGGAAGTTTCTCTGTATTCTTCATTTTCTGAGTATTTTCATTAAAGGGTGCTGGAGTTTTACAGATGCCATATCTGCATCAGTTGAGATCATGGTTTTTTTCTTTCATTCTGTTAATGTGCTGCATTGCACTGATTGATTTTTCTTATGTTGAATTAATCTTGCATTCCCGGGATAAATCCTACTTGATTGTGGTATATAATCCTTTTAATGTACATTCAATTCAGTTTCCAAGTATTTCATTGGGATTTTTGCATATATATTCATAAGAGATACTGGTTTGTAATTTTTGTTTCTTGTGATATTTTTACCAGACTTCGGTATTAGGGTGATTCTGGCCTCACAGAGTGATTTAGGAAGTGTTCCCCCTCTTCAGATTTTTAAAAGTGTTTGGAAAGGATTGGTGTCAATTTTTCTTTGAATGTTTGGTTAAATTCACCATTGAAGGCATCTGCTCTTGGGCATTTTTTTTGTTAGGAGGTTTTTAATTACAGAGTCAATCTCTTAACTTTTTATTGGTCTGTTGAGATCTTTTGTTTCTTCTTGAGTTGATTTAGGTAATTTGCATTTTTCTAGAAATATGTCCATTATATCTTAGGTTATCTAATTTCTTGGCTTATAGTTCATAATATACTTCACAATCCTTTTTTTATTTCTGTAAGGCTGTTAGTAATGTCTGCTTATCATTTCTGAAAGGTTTATGAATAATACTAATCCTTCCAAAGAACCAACTTTTGGTTTTCTTAATTCTCTCAATTGTTGTTCTATTCTCAATATTTCATTTATCTCTGTTCTAATCTTTATCATTTCTTCCCTTCTTCTCACTTTGTGTTTAGTTTACTCTTTTTTTTTTCTACTTTCTCCAGTGTGAGGTTAGATTTCTGATTTGGCATGTTTTTTAATGTAAGTGTTTACAGCTGTCAGTTTCCTTCTGCGCTGGATTCCATAAGATTTGTGTGTTGTAGTTTCATTTTCATTTGTCTTAAGATATTTTCTGATTTCTTTTGGTATTTCTTCTTCTTTCTTTCCTTATTGTTTAATTTATACATATTTGTGAATTTTCCTATTTTTCCTCTAATTTTACCTTTATTCAGTTGTGGTCCAGGATCGTACTATGATTTCAGTCTTTTAAAATTTATTAAGACTTGTTTTGTGATATATGGACTGTCCTAGAGAATGATTCATTTGCACTTGAGAAGGCTGGGCACTCTGCTGTTTTTGGATGAAATGGTGTATATATGTCTGTTAGGTCTATTTGTTGTGTGTTATTGGTTACGTTCTCTATTTCCTTATTGATATTCTTTGTAGTTGTTCTATCCATTATTGAAGGTGGTATGTAGAAGTCTCCTATTAATATAGAATTGTCTGCTTTTCCCTTCAAATCTGTCAGTTTGCTTCATATATTTGAAGGCTCCATTGTTAAGTGCATATATATTTATAATTTTGAAATGTTCTTCATGAATTAACCCTTTTATCAATATGTAGTGTCCTTCTTTGTCCCTTTAACATTTTTTAACTAAGGTCTATTTTATCTGATATTAATATATCTACCCATGCTCTAATTTGTTTAACACTTGCATGGAATTTTTTTTTCCATCCTTTCACTTTCGACCTCCTTGTGTCTTTGAATTTAAGGTGAGTTTCTTGTAAATAGCATATAGATAGATTATAATTTTTTATCCTGCCAATCTTGGCCTTTTGACTGGGGAGTTTAATCTATTTACATTTAAAATAACTACTGGTAATGCAGGATTACCTCTGCCATTTTGCTTTTTGTAAGTCTTTAGGCTTTTTAATGCCTCAATTTCATTATTGCCTATTTCTTTTATTTAGTTGAGCTTTGTAGTGGACCATTTAGTATCCTTTCTTATTTCCTTCTGTGCAATATTTTTCCAATTAAGTCCCAAACCATTTATGGTTACTTTTCATGTATTTGCATTTAAGATGGTATGAATAAAAAGTGGAGTTAAAAATGAAAAATTAAAATGTATGGCATTTATATTTACACATGTAATTATCCTCACTGGAGATCTTTATTTCTTCACATAGCTGTGATCTATTGACTAGTGTCCTATCCTTTCAACTTGAAGAACTCCTTTTAGTATTTCTTGTAAGGCCATTCTAGTGGTGACAAATTCCCTCAGCTTTTACTTATCTGGGAATGTCTTAATCTCTCCTTCATTTTTGAAAGGCAGTTTTGTCAGATCCAGGATTCTTGTTTGGCAGTTATCTTTCAGCTGTTTGAATGTGTCATCCCACTGCATTCTTAGCTCCGGTTTCTTATAAGAAATCCGAACCTAATCTTACCATGGCTCCCTTGTACATGCACTTTGCTTCTCTCTTGTAACTTGCAGGATTTTGCAATTGTCTTTGGCATCTGACAGTTTGATTATAATGTGTTTTGGTGTGGGAGTATTTAGATTTATCTTGTTTAATGCTCATCGAACTTCTTGAATGTGTGTATTAATGTTTTTCATTACATTTGAGGAGTTTTCAGCTACCATTTCTTTGCACATTCTTTCTGCCCCTTTCTCTCTCTCTTCTCCTTCTGGGACTTCAGCAATGGATATATTTGTACCATTCATGTGCTCCATATGTCTCTAAATCTCTGTACATTTTTCTTTGTCCTTTTTTCTTTCTTCTCCTCATCCTTAATTATTTCAGTTGTCTTATCTTCAAGTTCATTGATTCTTTCTTCTTTCAGCTCCAATCTGCTGTTGAACCCTTCCACGGAATTTTCTATTTCTCTTATTGTGGTCTTCACTTCTTTTTGCTCTTTTTTTTATGTTTTCTGTTTCTTTACTGACATTTTCTTTTTTGTACATCTGTAATTTTCTTGATTTTCTTTAGTTCTTTACCCTCTTTGGGATTATTTAGAATAATTTTTTTAAAGTCTTTAGTATGTCCAAGTTCTGGCCCTTCTCATTGATGATTTCTAATGCTTTATCTTATTCTTTTGTATGGACCATCAGACCCTGCTTTTTTTAAATATGTCTTTTATTCTTTTGTTACATAATGGATGATCTTCTGATGTGTTGTGTCTGAAATTTAGTCTTGGAGGCGTCTGTTCCTTAAGCTTGTATCCAGTTAATGTTACGACAAAGATTTCCTTGAATGTCAGGAGCAAGCAAAACAAAGCAAAACAAAATTCTTTTCCCATTCTTTTCAGATTGGTCTATGTTAGTATCTAACAATGAGTTTAAATAACAGCCCAAGGCAAAAGTTCTAAAGCATTCCCTGGTCTTTCTTGATCATGAGTCTTTTTTTGAGAATGCCTAGGAATTTCCCAATTTACATGGATCTGAATGTCCCCTTCTCTCCTACGCATCAGTGTTTTGTCATGATACCAGATGTTATACTGTGTCCCATAGCCACCAGTCATTTGTCCTAGGCAGTTGTGATTTGACTGTTGTCCTACAGTATTCTAGCTATCCAGCATTCCAGGTGTCTACCTTCGAGAAATTCTGGGATGGAATGCAAAAAGTTTCCTGGTTCAGTGCTTCAAGATGTCACCAGACAGATTGGCACAGATATATATGCACCCTCATATGTGCACAAGTGCTACCCTGTACCCTCTAGAACCAGGACTTGGAATTTGCACTGGGGATGTTGGCTGGCTTCACATGAGCTGGACAATAGGTGAATGAGAAACCAGCAATGACACCACGAGATTTTCCTACCATTTTCTTTTTAGTTTTTATTTTAATTAATTTATTTTTTATTAGAGCAATTGTGGTTTTATGAAAAACCATAGAGAAAATGTATTTCCCATAACCCCCCACAGTTTTTTCCATTATTAACATTTTGCATTAGTTTGGTGTCCTTATTACAATCGATATACCAATATAATTATAATTATGACGTATAATCCATAGTTTACATTGGGGTGCGCTCTTTGTATTGTACAGTTCTGTGGAGTTTTTATTTAATTTTTTTAATTAGTGAAGTTGTAGGCTTACAGAAAAATCATGTAAAAATTATAGCATACCCAAATACCTCCTGTTGTTGATATACATTAGTGTGATACCTTTCTTTTAATTGTATAATATAACATATATACAAAGCAAAGAAAGAAAAAAGCAATAGTTTTTAAAGTACTTTCAACAAGTAGTTACAGGGCAGGCCCAAGAGTTTGTCATGGGCTACCGTACCGGCATCTCAGAGTTTTCCTTCTAGCTGCCCCAGAACATTGGAGGCTAGAAGGAATATATACATATTCCTTATAAAATATATATGTATTTTATCATCACAATCGACTTTTTTGTGAAAAATAACATATATACGAAAAAGCAATAAATTTCAAAGCACAGCACAATAATTAGTTGTAGAAGAAATTTCAGAGTTTGATATGGGTTCCACAATTTTAGGTTTTTACTTCTAGCAGCTCTAAGATATTGGAGACTAAAAGAAATATCAATCAATTTAATGATTCAGCAATCATATTTATTTGTTAAATCCTACCTTCTCTGTATAACTCCACCATCACCTTTGATCTTTCTAGCCCACTCTTTAGGGGTATTTGGGCTATAGCCATTCTAACTTTTTCATGTTAGAAAGGGCTACCAGTATTATGGGATAGGGAGGTGGAACTAGCTGATGTTCTGGAGAGGCTGGGCCCTTTAGGTTTCAGGACTTATCTGGAACAGGGACCCCTCAGGAGGTTGTAGGTTTCTGGAAAGTTACCCTAGTGCATGGAACCTTTGTAGAATCTCATATATTGCCCTACGTGTTCTTTAGGATTGGCTGGAATGGTTTTGGTTGGGGTTTGGCAAGTTATGATTGGTAGAAATGTCTAACTGAAGCTTGTGTAAGAGTGACGTCCAGAGTAGCCTCTTGACTCTATTTGAACTCTCCCAGCCATTGATACTTTATTAGTTACACTTCTTTTTCCTCTTTTGGTTGGGATGGAATGGTTGATCCCATGATGCCAGGGCCAGACTCATCCCTGGGAGTCATCTCTCACACTGCCAGGGAGACTTTCAACCCTGGATGTCATGTCCCACATAGGGGGAGGGCAATGATTTCACTTGCAGATTTGGGCTTAGAGAGATTGAGGCCACATCTGAGCAACAACAGAGGTCCTTCAGAAGTAACTCTTAGGCCTACGTATAGGTAGTCTAAGCTTCTCCACTACCTACATAAGCTTCACAAGAGTAAGCCTCAAGATCAAGGTCTTGGCATATAGATTTGGGTGTCCCTAATGTTTGACACAGTATTAGGGGTTTCCCTGGTGGTAAAGTTTAATAGTTCCATATGTTTTCTCCCATCCCCCAAGGGACTTTGCTGTGACACCTGTTTTATTTGGGGGGGGGGGGGTGCATGGTCCTGGAATTGAACCCGGGACCCCCACATGAAAGACAAGCATTCTACCACTGGACCACCCGTACACCCCATGATACCTTTTTAAAGTTTCCTTCTTCTTGCTTTGGCACTTGCCCAGTTGCTACAACTCTTAACTCTTTTTCAGAGCTCTGAAAAATATGATTCTACCAGTTTTTTTACTGTTGTGTAAAGCTTTTGTGGGAGATGGAATCACAGAGCATCTCATGCCACCATCTTGGCAATATTAGACTCCTCAAAAGACACTGACCTCAGGTCTCCAGGACTGTTGCCTCCAAAACCTAAAGAACAACATGGCTGCCAATTAAGGGATTTACTATGTAATGAACAGAATATCACTAGACTTCAAGATATTTTTACATTGAATAGACAGGGGAAAGGAGAAGTTTGGAGCTTAAATTGTCCAGAATAATAGAGTCTAAAATTAGTGTTATATGCACGTGTTTGTGTATGCTTAAATTATTTTCTTCACTTCTCTTGATTATTTGTATATGTATATCCGCATACTGAATCTTATTTAAAATTTTTTTGGGGGGGTGCATGGTCCGGGAAACGAACTATTTAATTTTAATATACATAATTTCACATGTTATAGAGGAAAGAGTCTATTTAAATCTGTAATGTTATGATGATGTACTATTCCTAATATTTTTATGTTTTAAATATAATTTAATTCATATCAAAGTAGAGCAGAGTGGCTTAAAAAAAGTGGGTTCTGGAACCAAACTGACTAGGTTTCAATTCTGCTTTTGTCACTTTTTAGTTGTGTGACCATAGGCGGGTCACTTAGCCTCTCAGTCTCAGTGCCCTCCTGTGCAAGGTGAAGATAATAAGAGTATCAATTTTATGGGAATTCTATGAAGATTAAACTAGTTAATTCATGTAAAGCACTTGCTGTAGTACCTGGCACATGCTAAGAGAATGATAAACTCTGATTAGGTTCTTAATCATACCAGAATTTTAGAAATACTAAATGAAAATTCACCAAATCCTTCATTTTTAGGGTCGGTGTACTAGGGATAACTGCAAATACCTTCACCCTCCTCCACAACTAAAAGCACGGCTGGAGATTAATGGAAGAAACAATCTGATTCAACAGAAGACTGCCGCAACCATGTTCGCCCAACAGATGCAGCTTATGCTCCAAAATGCCCAGATGTCATCACTTGTAAGTCACAGCTATAGACTTTGAAATATTTTGCATGTGTCTTTAAAAAGAAAAAAAAACCAAACATATTTACATTGAAACAACCTCTTGGGCCTTCAGAAAGTTAGTTATAAAAGGATTCATGACACAAGCTAATATTTAAATTTAAGTGACACTACAGAATTGTGCATATGAAGGACCAACTGGGATATGTTGGATTGAAAACCTGGGTTGAGTTTGTGCATGAGTTCAGTTTACAGAAGAATATTCTAATAAAGGAGCCAGGGGCATTTTAAGATGGGGAGGCTTGATTATTATTACATGCAAACCTTTAAATTCTAGGACATAAATTCAAGAAGAGTTCCTTGTTCTTTGATGCTTTTGTCGTTGTTGCTTCTAAATAAATTTTTTATTTTGAAATAATTTTAGATTTACAGAAAAGTTGCAAATATAGTATGTAGAGTTCTAATATACCTCTAACCCGGTTCCTCCTATTGTCAGCATCTTATATTACCAAGGTACATTTGTTGCAACTGAGAAACTGACATCTGGCACATTACTATTAAAAAAAACTGCAGGATTTATTTATTTATTTATTTAGACTTCACCAGTATTTCTCTTAATATCCTCTTTCTGTTTTAGTGCCCAATCAATAGTATCACAGCATTTAGTTGTCTTGTCTCCCCTAGTGGGGATAATATCCTAATCTTTCCCTGTTTCCCATGACCTTAACAGTCTTGAGAAGTACTAATACTTTTGTAAACCTGTGAGTTTAAATAGATTCTTTAAAATGTAATTACGCTATAGCTGGTCATTTTCCAAGTACTTGTATAACTTAAGAAAAGATCTTGAGAATTCATCTAGCCCTGATACCTTAAAATATAAAGTTACATTTGATCTTAAACCTTTCAGAGAGAATTGAAAATGTCTCCTTTCTACTACAGTTCTTCCAGTTTGAAAATTTAGCTCATTGGCATCTCATTCTAATTCTAGCCGGCCTACTTCTTTTAATCCATTAGAAAGATAAATTTGAAAGGGCTGCGTTATCTTTATTACCCATTTCATCAGGGACTATGTAATAGACACACTGAAAACTGAAAGACATATGTAGTATTTAGATGCAATGCAAATGCATAAGTAGGACCATGTGCCTTCAAGCAAAGCCTGTCATTATGAAGTTGATTCTCAGAATTCAAGGAGATCTGTGAACATAGGGCAGCCCTTAAGTAGTGCATCTTTGTAGAAAAATGCAAAAACAGGTGCAAGGGGCATGAATGAGTTGCTAAAATTGTGTCCCATGATAGTTATTTTTTTTTCCTAGAATGTCTAGACAAATTTAAGAAAAGCAGTGTTTATGTCCTGTGTTATTGGTTTGCCAGAATATTTGTCTTGGAATTCAGTCCTGATTAATTATGTTGATAAATAAGTTCACAGAAGGTTGCCAGTGATCTCTTCAGAGTTTTTCTGACTTTCAGTAATACTTTACATGTCTGAACTCCTTCATGAAACTCTTCCCTTGGCTTTCACACGCTGAAGTACTTCAGTTTCCCCCTAATTCTTTTTTTTTTAAAACAGATTTTTGAGAATAGAAAAGACGGTTTATTACAAACAAAACTATTGTAAACGATATGTCCCAGACAATAAAGGAGGCAGCAGTTACAGAACGGAAAGACAACACTTGAAAGCAGGCCTGGAGCCAGTTCTTTACCTTGTGGGTTGTGTTTGTTTTTTTGGCAACAGCAGTCATTTTGACACAAGGGGCAAAGAACCTGAGGGAGAGGAGGGAAACACCACCGCAAAACAAAGAGCAGGCCCAGGGTCCATGGGAAGCACAGCTGGGCTGAGCACCATCCCAGGCCCAGGCTTTCCAGCTCTGCCTTGTGGGGCTGGATCTGGAAGGGTGGGTCTGTTTACAGTTGGGAATTCCTTTCTACTCCTGACGGGGTAAGGAAGAGGAGACATTACGGGTATTGGTCACAGCATAAACAAAGCCACAGAGAAATGGACGTGCTTAGTGAGCTCAGGAAATGTGAGTAAATGGGGAATAAGGCCAAAGAGCTTTACACTCACCGTTGCTATGCTCAGCCTCTCTTGGTCTGCCCCAGTATCACACTGAGCAAAAAAAAAAGAGCCAGATTTTATTATCAAACACCTGAGCCCAGTGTTTTCTATAGCCCTGGAGTTTAATATCTTTTCATAGGTTAAGGAACAGATTAGGATACCAGCCCAATGTTTCAGAGACTCAGGGAGCAAAGCCTGGGGTAAAATAGGATTACAGAAGGAGTTGGATGACTCTTCTTCTGTTTAGCCTCTGGAAGAGTCTGCACACTCCAAATCTCAACTATTCCTGCATTATTGGTGATACTGGTTTCCACGGGAGAGTAAGGAAAGGCTTTTTCAGAGTCCCATAAGAGATTCATTGAGTTTTTTTAGCCTCTTGCCTTCTAATTTGAATCTTTATGCTTTCTATAATAGAATACATTTTCCATTTTTCTTAAATGAAAACGACTTTATATTTTAGACTTCAGAAGATGACTGATATAACTCACAGCAGTACAGTTTATTTTATAGCATAGTGCAAGATACAGGATGTTACTTAGAAGAGCCCGGGGAACAACTGGAAGTGACTCTTCTACTTTGTAGATTATTTAACAGTAGATGTTGCGATGTGATCAACCTATAAAAAATTAATTTTTGGGGGGGTGGGGGGTGCATGGTCCAGGAATCGAACCTGGGTCTCCCACATGGAAAGCAAGCATTCTACCACTGAACCACCTGTGCACCCTTAAAAAATTAATTTTTAAGTTATTACGTATACAAAAATCTAACCCCAAAATGGTTAATATGCTCCTCTTTTGTGGAGTAAGACACTGCTTTGTAGGCATGTTGTAATTGAAATAGTTTGAGCAATTTTAAGTGGCACTTACCAGTCTGATTTGGAAAAAAAAGATTATTTATAATGGATCTTGATGTTGTACTGCCCCCCATACAACCGTCTACCCTTTGAATACCACCGCCCCCCTCCCATGCCGATAGTCTAATCTCTGTCCCTAAAATAGACCAACTTTTATTTAGATTCCAATCTCCGTGTTTGTATGGTTGCATAGTAAGACCTATTTGGTATCACTGACTTGAACTTTTGGTCTTTCTGAAAAGGATACATCGATATATGTTTCTAGGATACCAGAAGAGCACATTTGCCTTTGCAAAATTGAATATTGTTTGCCTATTATACTTCCCCAGATAAAACGAATGTCAACCTGAATGAGGTGGTAGCTAGAGAACAGATTCTGTGCCGTGTGACTGAACAATGAAGAAAAACCACCCATAGTAAATTTGAGTAGAATGCTTGCTGTAGCAGGCAAGTTTGTTCACTATATTTAACAGGTCTGAAATGCTATTTGCTGGTATAAAATTCCAACTCTGAAAGCCTTTATTGCTTTATTTAGGAAATGTAGCAAGGGAGACAGGGTGTGACTCCCTAGTATTTTTCATTGCAATTTAAGAGAGAGAGTTTCTAGTGTGCACAGCAAAATATTACACGTTTAAAAGGCCCCCTTGGCATGATCGGTGGGCAAACTTGAGCACTGTAGAAGAATGCTAGGAAAAGTGGACTTACTAGATTACTCTCAAACAAAGATAATGTCTTAAAATTTCACTTTCACAACTCAGAATGCAAGGGAGGAAGGATTCTCACTACTGGATGTGCTGTGTGGATATATAAGGTGAATGTGCTGTTATAAGGCTATTCAAATGTATATATTTTAATTTAGTCATTTGTCATAGCTTGTCCAAATCTGGGAAGTTCATTTAGTTTCTCTCTTTGGATATAGTGATTCACGTGGAAGCATATCCTGACACACCAGGTGAACTTGACCCAGTCCAGTGTATTCACCTGATGATTAATTTAGAGGTTTGTTGGTTCAGCACAGCTGAGGTTCCATTGATGTGTGCCAAGGCCTCTGGTTCTGCTCTACAGTTATCAGTGTGATTGCATTCCTATGGCCATATTGTGGAATTCCAACCCATTAAGGCCATAAACATGGGTTCCACTCCAGGCTTTTCCTTTATCTTAGACTGAATCTTCTGATGTCTGCAGACCCATCCCCATCTTTTGCACCATTCTTGTCAGTCTTTTTGCCAAATACATTTTTTCAAACTGGCTTATATGTTTATCTCACATTAATATAGTAAGAAATGAAGGTAAGATAGCACATAAGGACTGAAAGAATAATTTAAGTAGGAAGCTGAGTACCTAGAAGGAAGAGAATATACTAATTAACAAATACTATCATTATTTTTAACTTCAATGTTTGTAATGTTTTACTTCTTTAATAATCAAGAGCTGTACAGCATTATATTGCTTGTTGGAACTTTGGACTAGAACTGTTTTAAGTGTTTAGAAATAAAAATATTGGAAGGCATTTTTTTAATTTTTTAAGTTTTGAAAATAAGTAGTTGAAAAGAAAAGGGTAATATCCTTCCCTTATCAAGATACATTCTGTATTTTGCATATTCATATCAGAATTCCAACTTTTCTAGGTCACATAAACTAACTTTGTCAACTAAAGTAGTTAGGCTCTGTTGTCTTGTTCTTTTTTTTACAAACTTTATGTAAGAAAGATGGTTGACATTTTTACTTTTATTTTTAATTTTTTTTGCATAGGCAGGCACAGGGAATCGAACCCGGGTCTCCGGTATGGCAGGCAAGAACTCTGCCTGCTGAGCCACCGTGGCCTGCCCATTGACATTTTGTAGATTTAATAGAAAAAGAAAGTATGTCCATATTCCAGATTACCGATTTCATGGTCACTACTTTATTCCAGGTTTTGTTGGTATGATCATAGCCAAGTCATGGAGGCCACTGTGTCTCAGCTTACCTGTTTGTGGAATGATCCATCAAGGCCATTAGTTCTTTCAGATAGATGTGGTGACATTAACGTTTGTAAAGTGATCTTTGCAAAATATTGAAGTGAGTAAATGAAAGGCATTGCATAAGTATAATGCTAGTGCCCTTGGTATAATTATGGCCATCATTACTAAGTGAGGTTATACAATGTCTGAGGTTGACCAAGTCAAGTCATAGAAACGGTCATGATGCCACCATGCTCTAAGCACAAAGTTTCAACTAGATTTTACTATTTTTTCCCAAGCCTCATATAAGATTTTACTTTTAGATAGAACAATTCAAGCTTTAGATTATTCATTTGTTCAATAAACACTGTTCCCAGACTTACTTTGACGCTAATGAAGGTTCAGTTCCCCTCATTTACGTGGCCTCTTGCCAAGGCCTGGGAAAGGGTCCTAGCAGTGTGTTTCCAGTTCACAATATGTTTGTAAAGTTCGCAAAAATTATCTGTGTACTCTTGGTTCTTAAGCCCCCCTTCTCATTCCCTCACACCCTCCCCCAAAAAACTGTCTAGGGTTCAGGGCCCATAAATCCTGGATTCACTTCTAATTGCAGGGTCCTTTCTTGAGGCTGTGTATGTCACACTGTCTAAAGCTTCTCTTATATTCAAGCAAAGTAAATCACCTGAGAAGAAGATTTGCTGCCTTGCCCCAACTCTGTTAACCCACAATATAAAATCTGTTTTATCAAACATTAAATGAAAACGCTATACTTCTGCAGCTGAGCAAAGTGCTTGCTCACGATATCTTTTGAAGTGCCCAGTTTCTTTAATAGTAACAAATCTCAACATTCTTCCCTTATACTTCTTCATATATTCCCATGGTATAAATTACGCATAATCTCTGCCCATCCTGTGTCCTTCTCTGGGGCTGGTTTAGTCAGTTGGTTGGAGCCTTGTGCTAATGAGACCATGTGGGTTTGCCCCTGTTTCATGGCTACAAACAGTTACCTCAGAATTGCTGGCTATTTACACAGTGAGATAAAGACAAAAAGTTTAGAAGTCGCTGTAAAAATCTTTTTTCCCTGAAGATGGAAAAAGCAACAATGAACAAACAAAGCCAGTGATAACAACCTCATCTATAAAAGAAGATTTTTTTTCTCTTATCAAAACCATCACCTTGAACTTCTGATCAACCAAAGATGGCATCACCTGATGTGCCAGGATGCCATTTCTCTGCAAAGTCCTTGAACAATTAGCAACAACTGGCAGAGCCATCTTCCTCAAAACTGGATAACTGTTAAAGGGTTGACGTAACTGGGTGAGTACTGAATCAAGAAAATGCAGCTTTAAAAATGGCAAGAGAAGGTTATGGTACCTGCTGGGCCCTTCCTCACCACCTCCTCAGTGTATTGTGGAGCCAGTCTTGCACTCCCATTGTGGATGCCTGGCCTGTTCCAGAGGGAGCAAAGTAACCCCTTTATTCATGGCGGGGGCGGGAGGGCACCTGTATGTTGATGTTAATGTATTGGATGGCAGCCTGACTGACTGAATCAGGAAACTTGTCTCTGCTTCACCCTCCCAGATCTTGCCCTGCAGTCAAAAGCAAAAGCAATGTAAGAAACAATTAAATTGAAGAGGACTGCAGCAAGGGATTATCTCCTTTAAGTCATAAAATAGGGGAAAAATCTATTTCATAGGGAGTAGAGGGGGAGCATCTGAATTCCTAAGGCTATAGGCAAGCACATGCCGAGGACAAGATAAAGCCTCCGAAAAGATGGAGAGGACCTGTGCTTCACTTTCACTTCTTACCGATCTTCTTGACAGGAGGGCTAAACATTGAAGGAGAATCCTGGCCAGGGCACAGCTAATTTGCAAAGACTGTGAAAGATTTTTTTTTTTGCATTGCTTTGTTTGTTTTTGTTCACTCTTGGCACTCAAGGAAATCTCTGTAGTATGACTACCTTGATGCAGATGTAAGAAACAGCTCAAGAACTAAATCCCAGAGTTACAATTTTGAAATATTAAAAAAGTGCATTGTGCAACAAAACATTATGAGACAAACAAAGAATCAAGATATGATGGCCCATCCAAAGAAATAAGATAAAAGTCCAGATATCATCAACAAAACCAGGCTTTAGACATACTGAGCAAATAATATTTTTTTAAATGATCTTCAAATATGTTCAAGTTTATACAGGAAAACACAGAAAAAACAAAAAATATTAGGAAAACCATAATGAATAATATGAAAATCTCAATAAACAGAAATTTTAAAAAAGAACCAAATAGAAATACTGGAGATGAAGACAGCAATAATGGAAATGAAAAAAATGCCCTAAAGGATTTCAGTCCCAGAATGGAGCTAGCAGAAGAAAGAACCAGTGACCTCGAAGACAAGGCAATTGAAATGATTCAAACTGAGGAGAAGAAAGAGAAAATAATTTTTAAAAAGCAAGCAGAGCCTAAAAGACCTGTGTGATTCCATCAAGCATACCAGTATATGGATTTTGGGAGTACTGGAAGGAAAAAGAGAGAAAAGGGCAGAAGGAATATGCAAAGAAATAATGGCAGAAAACTTCCCAAATTTAACAAAAGACATGAATATGCACATTCAAGAATCCCTGTGGACTCCAGGCAAAATAAACTTGAAGTAAACTCTGCCCAGACACATAGTAGTCCAACTATCAAAACCAAGGACAAAGAGAGTTCTGAGAGCAGCAAGGGAAAAGCAGCATATTATGTGTAAGGGAATTCCAATAAGGCTAAGCCAATTTCTCATCAGAAACCATGGAGGTAAGAAGGCTATAGGATGAAATAACTAAAGTGCTGAAAGAAAACTATTGCCAACCCATATATATATATTTTCCCTCTCTCTATATTTTTTGGCATGGCAAGCACTGGGAATTGAACCCAGGTCTCTGGCATGGCAGGCGAGAATTTTACCACTGGGCCACTGTTGCACTACCCTCAAACAATAACTTTATATCCACCGAGACTGTCTTTCAAAAATGAGGGCGAGACTAAGACATTCCCAAATAAACAAAGCTGAGGGAGTTCATCATGAGACTGAAAGCAGGGATTCAAAAAGATATTTGCACAATGATGTTCATAGTGGCATTATCCACAGTTTACAGAAGTTGGATGCAACCCAAGTGTGCATACGCCAATGAATGGAAAAATTAGATGTGGTGGATAAATACAGTGGAATATTATTCAGCTATAAAAAGGAATTACTTTCTAATGCATGAGACAGCATGGTTGAACCTTGAAGACATCATCTTGAGCAAAATAAGCCAGATGCAAAATAAACATTGTATGATCTCATTCATATTAAATAATTAGAATAAGCAACTTCATACTGTGAAAAACTAGAATATTGCTTACCAGGGTAGGGGTAGAGGTAAAGGTAAGGACCTGGGAGTTAATGCTTAATTAGTACAGAATTTCTATTTGGGGTGATGGAAAAATTTTGGTAATGGATTGTGGTGATGGTAGAACACTGTGAATGTGATTAAAACTACTGAATTATATATTTTTATGTGATTAAAAGAAGAAATTATAAGTTGTATATATATATATATTACTAGAATAAAAATTTTAAAACACCATAGGACTATACAACACAAACCATGAGCCCTAATGGAAGAACTGTAGTTATTATGAATAGTGCAATTTATAATAATATTCTTTCATCATTTGTATCAAGGTGTCACACTAATGCAAGGTGTTAATAATTGGGAAAATTGTATGTTTGAGGGGAGTATATGGTAACTCTACTTTCTGCATAATTTTCTATTAACCTACAGATTCTGCAATACAAAATAAGGTAAAATTAAATTGCATTGAATTTTGTTTAAAAAGATGCCTTGTCAGGTTCCATGTAGTTCAAGAGTTTGTCATTGAGAGGGCCATTGGGTGACTTAGTGTAACAACCGATGGTTGTCACCTCTATCTGATAATAAAACTTAAGTTAAGGAGGTCCCCCAAGCATTCTTAAAACACACCTTGGGGAACTACCGCCCACCTCTTTATGAATTTCTGCCGTTATTTGGCAAAAATGGGCACCAATGATGCTATTCTGGAGAGACGGGCAGAAAGGTTCTGAGGCAGATCAAATTATTAAATATCTTAAGAAGCAAATTGCTCTTCTTAAGGAAAAAGCAATTTTGCAGGCAACTTTGAGAGAGGAGAAGAAAGTTCGTGTTGAAAATGCTAAATTAAAGAAAGAAATCGAAGAACTGAAAAAGAGTTAATTCAGGCAGAAATTCGAAATAGAGTGAAGCAAATACCATTCCCGTCTGGTACTCCACTGCAAGGTAATTCTACACTTTCTGGAAATGTGATACAATCTATATCAATAGCAACCATATCTTCTGGTGTCAGTGAACAGATAAATGAAGGTAGAGGAGAAGAAAAGAAGATGAAAGAGGAAATTGAAAAGAAAGAAGTAAAGGAGAAAAACAGCAATCAGTAGCAGAAAGTGCTGATTCTAAGCCAATAGATGTTTCTCGTCTAGATCTTAGGATTGGTTGTATCATCACTGCCAGAAAACACCCTGATGCAGATTCTTTATATGTAGAAGAAGTAGATGTGGGTGAAACAGCCCCAAGAACAGTTATTAGTGACCTGGTGAATCATGTTCCTCTTGAACAGATGCAAAATCGGATGGTGATTTTGCTCTGTAGCCTCAAACCTGCAAAGATGAGGGAAGTACTATCTCAAGCAATGGTGATATGTGCTAGTTCACCAGAGAAAGTTGAAATCTTGGCTCCTCCTAATGGATCTCTTTCTGGAGACAGAATTACTTTCGATACTTTCCCTGGAGAGCCTGACAAGGAACTAAATCCTAAAAAGAAGATATGGGAGCAGATACATCCTGATTTTTACGCTAATGATGAGTTGTGGCTACATACAAAGGTGCTGTCTTTGAGGTGAAAAGGAAGGGAGTGTGTAGGGCTCAAACCATGGCCAATAGTGGAATCAAATAAAAGAAAATGTTTCAGATATTGGAATTCATTAAGGAAAACTTTAATAACACTAAAAAGGAATATATTTGTCACATGTAAAAAAAGCTCGCTTTTATATCCTTTAGGGATTTATGAAATATTAATTTAAATTCTTCTTTTCATAATCTCTTCTCGTGTGCCATTTTGTCACATTATCAAATCACTAGTCCCATGGAACCACAGAGTTTATAATAAAATGTTATATATTTTGGTCTTTAGTCTCATGATTTAGTTTTTTCAGAATTCTTTATTCCATCTCTTCTGGTACTGATGATTTAGACACTCCAGTCAAGTACACACTCACACACACACTTACACTGTGCTTTTCATACTGTTTGATCTAGCATTTCACATCTTTATTAAAAGACATTTTGGGAGTGGCAATCTATCTAACATCACGCTGGTTTGAACTGTTATGTACTCTGGAAAAGCCATGTTCTTTTAATCCTAATCCAGTTTTGTGAGGGCAGAGCTATTGTTGGATGGGATCTTTTGATTGGATGGTTTCCATGGAGATCTGATCTGTCCACTTGTGAGTGGGACCTTTTGATTAGATTGTTTCCATGGAGATGCGACTGACCCTCTAATACAGGTCTACGAATGAGCAGAATGGAACTGATTTATCGACACTGAAATACAAATTTCATATCATTCTCATGTGTTACAAAATATGAATCTTTTAACTTTTGTTAACCATTTAAAAATGTAGAAGCTGTTCTTAGTGCTGGCTGTATAAGACATTACTTGGTCTGAAACAGGCAGTGGTCTACATTTGGCCCACAGGCATTAATTTGCCAGCTCTTGCTCTAGAATATGAGTTTTTTAACCTGTACTGGGGTGAGTGTCATGAGGTCCTTGAACTTCATGAAATTACATGCATTGTTTTGGGCATACATGGATTTTTCTGTGAACAGGGTCTGCAGCTTTCATCTGACTCTCAGAAGTTCAGGACTCTGGAAAAGATTGAGAACCACTTAAGAATTCAGAAACAAGTGAATATATGAGACATCTTTAAGTGTCCAGACCAATTATGGCCATTAATAGTAATCCTATTAGGTACCTTTTTCTTTAAAATGAAAATTATTCTACAGTTAAGTACATATTAACCCAACTGAAACCAAGGACTGTAATATAGGAATAGGCAGGATTAAAGTTGTGCTTATTAAAGCTGAATATGTAATCTTGCAGACTGCTTTACTTAATTGATGACTATGAGCTAAAGCTAAGCCCTTGAATGTTCAAATTCATGAAATGGAATAGTTACCCTGGGGCAGAGGCGGTACAGAGAAAACAGAAATGTCTATTTGAAAATGAACAAGAAGCTCAGAAGTTCCTGACTATGCCCTAGGGTTGAGAAGGAAAGAGCTTTCTTCTTCTCAATAAACAGTGTTATGGAATGAAATGTATTAAGGACCAAATGACTATAGAAGCTACCATAGTAATTTCAAAAGTCAAAGATGGTACTATATAGTTAGTGGTGAAACCTTAAAAATGTTAACCATTTTCAGTAAGCCCTTTTTGCATTTTTAATATAGACCATGAATTAATTTGCAGCTTTTTCCATATACTTGGAGCATATAAACCACTTAAGCAGTTTCAAATGTATTCCAAACAGAGCAGAAGTTTGCCAAGAAAATTTCCCTGGTAAGTCACCCCCAAAAAAGGAAGGACGAAAGTTACAGAAGTTGGGAGGTACTATAAACTGCATGTACAAGGCTCAGTATTATTAATTGATAGGTATTGTTTAGTGATTAGTGATATTTTTTAATCTGGAAAACTCACCCAACTATATGACATTCTTTCACTTTAATGGTTAAAAAATTTGATGGAGGTCCTTCTGAGTTCTGAAAGAGATAAAAGTAAAAATTATCCAGAAGAACTGGATGGTGATTTCAGTGAGAAATTTACTATAAAAGTCAGAGAGAAACCAAAAAAAGAAAACAAAGTACACTGCTGTGTGGGTCAGATATGGAGTTTTACTGTCAGATTCTGGATAATTTTGAGAGGTCCATGGATTGTTGAACTGATGAAGTATCCTTATTGCTGAAGCATGCTGGGGTGGCTGCTTCCAAGAGAGACCCATCTTATTATATAAAATAAGGTCAATTAGCTAATTCCTGGAGCTTCACATCTCATTCAGTGAGATGTGTGACATATATATATGTGTGTGTGTGTGTGTGTGTGTATATATACATATGTGTGTATATATATATATGTATATATATATACACACACACACATATATAGCTTCTTACATCAGTCAACCCTTGACTGTGCTCAAACTTTAAGGCATCTTCATTGACTTCATCTTTCCTGGTTCTTGCACCTAGTGTTACCTCCTTCCCTCTTAAGGCTCCTTCTCTCCCCACCTTAGTGAGTCTTGCCAGTTCTAGATTCTTTCTCTGGGGCCAAACTTTCTGACCTTCCCAACATGCCAATTAGCTAATTTGATAAACTCATCTAAGCTACGGTGCTAATGGATGAGTACCGGAAGGCGTTTTCCTTCCAAGTAGAATGTGGTTTGTAACAGGCTTTCTGAAGCATGTTATGCTGCTGAGAATTTAAGTCAGAAGTGATGTGGGGTCAGGGTGGAGAAGGGGGTGTATTTTGCCCTTCACGGCCTCCTATTCTGCCTGTTTTTAGAAGCTATTCTGGTACATGTGATTTAGCAAGAGGTGTGGGTACAGCTCGACAGTGCAACGTTTACAATATTTTCTTAATGAATGAAATGAAAAGAAAGCAAGAAAGAACGCATTCTATTAGTAATACACAATGCATTGCCACCAGTTACAACACAATGTTGCTAACCACCCTATAAAATTACTATTAGAAATGTTCTACATCTAAGCATAATTTGTCTTTAATTCATTAAAATGTTTAGATTTCTTTTTGACTTTTATCTTTGATTATATCAGTAAGTCAATAAGTGTTGGCTCCTATGGAGGAGACAAGAGAACTATCAAAGGCATTATAACCCTGTTGGGAAGGAAAAAATGCCCACACATGAGACAAATTAGAAAAGAGCAAAGTAAAGTGATAAATCATGTGGTCACAGATAACAGCAGTGGTTACAGATAAAGGCAGTAACCACACACATCAAAGTCTTTGATACCAGAACATTTAAAATAGAAAACCTCGTAATAACTCTTTCCATTGCTAAGGCTTTTCTTTTCAAGTTTATGTAAAGAAAAGTTTATGTTCTAGTTTGCATCCCTTATAATCCTGCTATACGTCTCTTCCTGCCTAGCAGGGATGCTTGTAATATTTGTAGGTCCTACTTTTGAACTGTGAGTATCCTGGGTCCCCTAAAGGCAAGGCTTTGCAAGTCAGATTAGTTTGTGAAACAAGACCTCTAAATTTGAGAAAATAATAATAAAATGTAAGCATTCCAGTCTCATTTTTAGGTAGACAGCAAAGAAGTTACTAAGTGCTCTTTTTTTCCTTCTTCCTCAGCTCCTTGGCAGTCTAGTGCCAAGAAGAAATGATGGGGAAGAGGAGGGAAGAGGTTGGAAGAAAGGGAGTTTTCATGAGTATTTGAAATCTGCTTGCAAAGACATAGCTGGGGGTGGTGGTGCCCATATGTGTGATATCATTGGTGACACGGTTTTCAGGTTAAAAAGGAAGTGCTAGAGAAATCACATTTGAAACAGAAATTCCATCAATGAAATATAATTTGCTCAATTCATGACTTAAAATGAGTGGCTTGTTTTATCGGCTTATGGAGTAAATGTGCTACTGGAAGAGATTTGTTGTTTTGAAAGCAGCTCCTTTGTGGGAATTAGTTTGTGGAGACTAAGAATAAATAAGAGGAAACAATTGATGTTCTTAATATGATTAAGATTTCTGAAAGAATACCACCTTGTGTAATAATCGAAAGAGCCCATTTACTATTAACGATTGCTTTTTCTCCTTTTAAACATACAGGCTTCTTTTCCTATGAATCCAGCACTTCCGGCTAATCCTCCCATGGCTTTCGGTCCTTACTTACATCATCCTGGGATGAACCTGATTCCTGCTGAACTTTTACCAAATACACCTGTTCTGGTTCCTGGAAACCCACCTCTCGCATTGCCGGGAGTTGCTGGTCCCAAACTGATGCGTTCAGATAAACTGGAGGTATTTGTGTAGAAATAAATACTTATGGATGATAAGTCAAGAATATGTATGTTGAGATCATGAACCTCTCAGCATTCTCAGAGTCCAGCTTTTTGAATGTTTTAAATAAGTACCCACAGGAATATTAACATTCTTTTTTGTTAAATATGTTTAATTGTGAAATATATTCAAGAAAGCAATAACGTAAAAAGTATAATTACGTTACAGAACAGAAATCTGTTCTGTACCCACAGGTTTTTAGCTTCTGGCATATAATCTCAGATAAATGTTCACCATTTTATTTTTGCAATTATACCCTTTTATGAAGTCCATTGATTCAATTATATGGTAGATCAAACAGTATCTTAGTGTGCCCAGCCATAGACTGTGCATCTCCTTTGCTATGGCACAGGAAGTCCAGGTGGGAATGCTCCTTGTACCCAGGCCCCAGGTTTACTACACAAGATTGATGTGTATTTATTAAAGAGTCTCTACCTGCTAAAGCAATAACACTGACAAAAAAAGTAGACTAATCTCACTCTATATGCATAATGTAAATCTATATGAATGCAGGATATAAATGTCTCAGTGTCTAAATATTTTCTTCCATTTGAAGAATGGTTTACTGGATAATAAATATCCCTGATTCCTAAGAAAAGAAAATTGAAATGAAATTTCAAATAGCTTTTTTGCTTTGTTGAGTCCCTTAAGTCTTCCCTTAATTGTTGCATTTCATAAATCGAAATAACTAACTAGGTGATTTCTTACAAAGTTGGCTCCACTGGCAGCGCCTTGAATGCCTGGCAGTGTGTCATAATGAAATCTAATTGTACATGTAACTCAGACATGGTTCACAGGTTTGTTATGGAAAACCATCAGTGCATTGCTGTGTAATAAAGACTCATCTTACATCTTAAAAAAAATAACTCCCTGTTACAAACAGCTAATTGACACTTTAGGCTATTACGTGGGGGAATAAAAAGTTGGTTTTCAACAACAGTTTTAAAGCCCTTTTATTTCAGTGTGAGGAAAACAGACAACTTTCATTTTGGGAGAATGGAATTCTTTTTTTCCCTAGGAGAAGAACTTTTGTCTGTCTCAAAGTGAACATGGCTTTACCTTATCCTTCGCCCTTTAAAATTTTTCCTAAATAAATGCCATAATAATGTACACTATTCCTTTTATATTCACTGGCAAAATAAATAGGCTAATCATCTGTCAGTCATCAAAGTGACTGATGTGATTTTTCTTTTTTTCTTTAAGGTTTGCCGCGAATTTCAGCGTGGAAATTGTACCCGTGGTGAAAGTGATTGCCGCTATGCTCACCCTACAGATGTTTCTATGATCGAAGTAAGTGATAATACTGTGACCATCTGCATGGATTACATCAAAGGTCGATGCTGCCGGGAGAAATGCAAGTACTTCCATCCTCCTGCACATTTGCAAGCCAAACTCAAGGCAGCTCATCACCAGATGAACCACTCAGCTGCCGCTGCCATGGTAAGAACAAGCTTCGTCTTGCGAACTGTTTGTTTTAGGGGCAATGATAAACATATTCCCAAACTTGTCAATATCCTGTAACCATAATCTTGGATTATCATGAGTGCACCTTAATATGTACAACCAAAGGTATAAACTGGAAAAGAGAGACTCTTATCTATACTATCTTTTTTTTTTACTAAGAGTTTCTGAAGGCAATTCTTTAAAAGATTTGCTGCTGATTTTAACCTCCTATGCTCTTTCTCCCATTTTTAGACAGGGAGGTAAATTAAATGATTTAAGCGGTAAATTATTTTTGAGTGGTTTTTATAGTCTAACTACCTTGGTGTTCTGAAAAAGGCAGACAGCTGCCTCTCTGCTCTGGGCGCTTTGCTAGAAATGTCCTTAATGACTTTTGAGAACAAGGGCTTTGAGAAATGGGATTTTAAATAGGTTCTCATTTCTCAAAATTTAAGGTTCTCTTTCTGTTCTGGATGGGTGGTTTCAAGGACAAAGGCGGCATCCTGCCCAGGAAGGGCTTAAAGATCTCTACATGGAAATGCAGAAATCTAGGAGAAGAGGCCTGACTTTTTTAGTTGCCTAGCAAGTCACTTTTGGTTAAGAGTTAGTTCTTAGCACTGAAAGATAGGAGGTAGGAAAGATGTTTGTGTAACAGTTTAGTGTGATAGGTTGAGAAATAGGAATTATGCTTGCTTAATAGTTGGTCACTGCTATCAATTATTCTGATATGTCGCTTAATATTTATTTCTTTTTACTATCTGGGGCTTTCCTCATGTAATAGTAGTGGGTCATAACCCCCCATACAGGCTACGACCTTGAGGAAACTTTGTGCTCCCTGACTGAGAAAAAGCACCCACATGCTTCTGATCTCCCGAACCCCAAGAAATGCAGTGTGGAGCTAAATTTCCTCATGTACATAGATGGTTCAGACTCCCATCATAAGAGACCTTCCCGTTCAGAAGAGAGACGCTTATTTTCCAACATCCCTATATGTTTAGAAGGTTTGCCTCATTTTGAGTTGAAATCTCTCTTGCTGTAACTGGAACTTCCCAAAAGAAGTCAGTCCTTGACCATGTGCGAGTGACTCTCTTGTATTTTCTGTAGGGCAGATACCCCAAGTTTCTGAAACCTTTTCTCGAAGATCACAGTTTCAAAAACCGAGCCCTATTTTGGACTTGCTCCCACCTTCTCAATATCCCTCTTCTCTCAGAACTGCACCAGATTACTTTGTAAATGGTCTTAGCACCAAAGTAGAACAAACTTATCTTCTGCCTTGATCTGGACAAAGTACATCTATTAATGAATGTAAAAGAAGACTTTGCCAAATGTTTTCTGTGTTGGATTTTTTTGAAGGGGGAATTTTAAGCTATGCAAATAGCAACATAGCCAGAATGTTTCAGTGAAAATTCATGCTTCTGACTTTTTTTCTACTTCGGTGTTTTTGCAGATTTTATTGATATATTCACATACCATATATTCCATCCAAAATGTGCAATCAGTATGTCACAGTAGCATCACTTAGTTGTGCAACCATCATCACACTCAATTTTGACCATTTTCATGGCTCCAAAGAGAAAAATAACAGATGGACACACAAAAAGGAAACCCAAAACACCCCATTCCCTTACCACCCCCCTATTATTGACTCTTAGATTTGGTGTGGTACACTTGTTACCGTTGATGAAAGAATCTTAAGTTTAACCATGGCATAGCATGCACTAGGTAATTTCCCCCCATATACCACTCTTAACCCTCCAAGTTTTTGGTTACTTAAATAAAAAACACTTGGCTCTATTAAAGGAGGAAAATATTGTTTGGCCCATAAAAATAAAGGCTGTCCTACGCATGGACTGTAGAAGGAATGACTTGTTTGCGCCAATTTTGCCCCTATACCCGTGTTCAGACATGGGTCCTTCATATGTGTGTGTCCGTTTTGAATGATTTCAGGGTGTTTAGTACAATGCTCATGCACCAAATCAGCTCCAAATTTGCATTTAGAGAGCCACCTGTTACGTAGTAGGTCTTTAGTTGGTACTCGTGAATGTCAGCATAAAATTCCTTTCTGAGGAATTTATCAGAGTAGGGTGTTAGTGGTCAGGTCACATTGGCCCAGAGGAATTGGTTTGAGGTAAAACTAAACAAAGACGTCTTCACGAAAAAGTTTGTCTTTTTAAAAAAATATATTTTGTGAGGTTCCGAATTTAAAGGCTGTTAAAAAAGAGATTTTGCCCCTATTCATGTATATAGCCCAGGTTGACTTCACGGAAAGCAGCTGTATGCATAAAAAAGAAAATTCGCAGGGAAGATATGTAGTTCATCCACAGCTTAATGCCTCTTTGGCAAGTTTGTGCATTTGCAATGAAATTCTTGTTGAAGATCTGCCCAGTGTTGATAAGCAAAATATTTAATAATAGTTCAGACACCATCTAGTCAAAGCCAAGCATTGATCTATCAGAATGGATATCAGCAGAAAACAAACATTACTTCTTTGACAAGGCCTGCCAGACGAATGCCCATCTAAGCCGTGCTCCAATTTGTAGTTTGTTAGGCAACACAGCCTTCGTTATGATTATCATTCCATATTCTGGGCTTTTTAGAGAAAGACCTCACCAATATAAAAGGGAAATCTTTTCAGAAACCGGACCTGTCTTGTTCAGGTCGCATCTTAAGTGAAATCATTTTCCCCGAAGGTGATAAAAATGTTAAAAATTGTAGGTTATATTTTATAATTTATGGTTTTAGTCATGACCTTTTTTTAAAAAAAACTATACTTTATTGAGATATCTTCACGCACATACAGTCCATCCAATCAGTGGCTCACACTATCATCACATAGTTGTGTATTCATTGCCATGATCATTTTTAGGGCATTTGCATCACTCCAGAAAAAGAAATATAATGAAAAAAGAAAATAAACGTACACATCCCATACCCCTTACTCCTCCCTCTCATTGACCACTAGTATTTCAATCTACCCAAATTTTTTACCCCTTATCCCCCCTATTATTTATTTTTTGTCCTTATTTTTTTTACTCACCTGTCCATACCCTGGTTAAAAGGAGCATCAGACACAAGGTTTTCACAATCACATGGTCACTTTGTAAAATCTAGTTGCATAATTGTCTACAAAAATCAAGGTTACTGGAATATAGTTTAACAATTTCAGGTACCTTCCTCTGGCTACTCCAATACACATAAACTAAAAAGGGATATCTATATAATGCCTAAGAATAAACTCCAGGATCATCTTTCGACTCTGTCTGAAATCTCTCAGCCACTAAAACTTGATTTTGCTCATTTCTCTGTTCCATCTTTTGATCAAGAAGGCTTTCTCAGTCCCATGATGCCAGGTCCTGGCTCATCTCAGGACTTCTGCCCCACATTGTCATGGAGAGTTACACCCCTGGGAGTCATGTCCCACGTAGGGGGGAGAGCAGTGAGTTCACCTGCCTAGTTGGCTTAGAGAGAGAGGGCACATCTGAGCGAAAAAAAGTTCTCTAGGGGGTGACTCTTAGGCATAATTATAAGTGTTCAAATAAACTGACCATGCAAGTTAAATTAGATAATGTACTACCCAAAATATAAATTTTGCACCAGGCTATATACAAATAGCTCTGTATCTCAGAATTTAGAAATAACAGTTAGCACTCCAGAATAGATGTGACTGCTATAAGAGCTGACAGGACACTTTACAATAGGCCCCAACCTGATAACCAATGCTCTCGACTTCAATTCTCCGAATTTGTATTTTATAGTTAGTCCCTACGAGTGAGGCATGATATTTGTCTTTTTGTTTCTGACATTTCATTCATCATACTGTCCTCAAGGTTCATTCACCTAGTTGGATGCCTCAAAATTCCTTTCCTTCTTGCAGCAGCTCAGTAGTCCGTTGTATGTATACACCACAGTTCCCCCTTCCGTTCCTTAGTTGTTGTATCCTTAGCCATTTCCATCCATTGCAGATCAGGAACACTTCCACCATAAACACCCAGTGTGCAAATGTCCATTTGTGTCCCCACTCTCGGTTCCTCCAGGTATATGCTGAGCAGTAGGGTTGCAAGATCCTATGGCAACCCCACCCCTAGCCTCCTGTGGAACCACCACACTGCCCTCCAAGGGGCTGCACCGCTCAGCTTCCTTACCAACAGTGCATAGGTACATCTCTCTCTCCACATTTTCTCTATCACTTGCTTCTCTCTGTTCGTTTTTAAACAGTTTTATTTACACAAAATACAATCTAACCTAACCAAAAAAATCAGTGGTTCCTGGTATAATCACATAGCCATGCCTTTGCCACCACAATCTATATGAAGACATTTCCTTTTCTTCTGCTAGTCATGACCTTTGCCATCTGGTCCTCATTTATAAATTGAGAAATCATGTATCTCTGAAGCTACTTGGTGTGCATTCATTGCACTTTTCTAGCATTCTTAATTTAGGGGGGAAAAAACCCAAACCTGTCACACTGTTTGCACTGGCATCAAAGTTCCCAAAAGAAAATAGAGCAATATACTTTTTGGCCATTGTTATCCACGGGAAGAAGGAAATCATGGCATGGCCTCTTTTTGGCACATGGAAGCTTTGTTGCCCAGAACAAGTCTTCCTAACTCTTAAGAATATGTTGCATACCTAATTGTTGTTGCTGAGACATGTTTTTAAATAATGTGCAATTTGCTGAGAAAAAAAATGTAATGTTTAACTTCTCCAAAGAATATGATCCAGGGGCAAGTTTGAATATTATAAGCACTGTGGGATTTTGAACGTACTGTAGACATGAAAGCAGGATTTAAAAATGTTAATGGGTTTTAGAATTAAATGTTGCAAGGACTTAAAAAGCAAATTATACATATTAAAATATACTGCAATCCTCTATAATTGAGAATTGCATACATTTTGCTAGCAATGGGTGGTATCTGGGTGGGGTGGGTGGCAGGGGAGGAATGATTTCTTTGCTTTCTTCTTACATGCTGTTTGGAAATATACAGTTTATAGGATTTGAACCTGAAGTCCTTGTATAAACTGGACTTTTGAAATGGGACTACAGTATCAGACACTGATCTACCGACATCTATTTTATCACCTGTGTACCATTTACTTCGTGGACATATATAGAGAATTTTAACTTGCAGAAATCTGTTTCCTGCTGTATCTATTGCTTCTGCTGATCTCAGTCTAATAGATTAATGGAGGAGCATTCCTGAGATGTTAATTTTATGTTTGTTTTTTTTTTTTAGTTGTAGAACATATGTCAGAGTTTGCCATGGGTTACAATTCCACAATTTTACGTTTTTACTTCCAGCTGTTCTAAAATACTGGAGACTAAAAGAGATAGCAATTTAATGATCCAGCATCATATTCATTTGTTAAATCCTATCTTCTCCGTATAACTCTACCATCACCTTTGATCTTTCCATGAGATGTTAATTTTGAATGATTATTTCCTCTGACAGCTTCTTGTCACATCCTGCCCAAAAGAATCCGTCCTTTTAGCAAAGTGGAAAAGCTTTTTTCCCCTTGTATTTTTCTTGTTGTTGCTGTTTGGACTAACTAGTTATCTAGTGAGCCACTTACTCTCTGCAGTTGTTTCCCTAACTGTGGTGATCACTGCTTATTTAATACCTTACTCAGTTGATACCCTTGCAGGGGAGTCCCAGGCCATACTTTTTATAACTGGTGCTTGCTTGTTTTGCATATACTTTGACGTTCTTTCATGCCGTTTATTAATCCATCGCTCCCCGACAGGCCCTACACCCTGGTGCGCTTCAGCTGATTCCGAAGAGAGGGGCACTTGAAAAGACCAATGGTATCACCCCAGTCTACAGCCCCAGTGTTTTCCACTGCCAGCAGCCACTGGCTAATCTGCCGCTCGCGCAGCCAATCCCGCAGGGGCTTCCGCAGCCAATCCCGCAGGGGCTCCCGCAGGCGCTTCCGCAACCAGCATTTATCCCGGCAGGTGAGAACAGGGTTCTGGGCATTGCGAATTTAGAGATGTAAGCGAATACATTGCAGAGCAACTTCCCAAGAGCTTTTATGGGAGGAATGTCAACAGGTGTTTTGATTAGAAGTAAAACAAGGCATTTATGTTTGATCTGCTAGTATATAGAACATGTTTTTCTATGATTTTTGACAATTAATGGTTTTAAATCAATATAGAAAAAAAGTCAACATTTTTCTTTTTAGCATTTCTTATTTTTCAATTCCTATGATTGATTCACTTGGCTTAGTCTCAAACTAATTCCTTGACTCTTAGGTATCACTTTCAGAGGCAGAGGACTGCTATAAAAAATTGCTTGACAGCTACAGCACTGCGAAAATGTGTAGTTCATGTATCTTTGAAATGCCAAAGATAGTTATGATAAATCTACCTTAAGTCTATATGCTATTAATACCTATAGTATAGTGTAGTGCAGTATATATAAAATAGATAGTTTTAACTCCTGTCTTCGACTACTTGATATCAGAAATAGAGCCGTTTTTATGTTTTCCTGATACTTTGCAGCATATATTTGTTACCCTACATCCAACTATATTTAATTAACAGTTTCACAACAAAATTTAATAGAAAATTTCAAGCCAGAATTTTTTCAAATAAATATCATATATGAAGGGAAATACTTTTCTTTCAGTGGTTCAATACTTTAAGAATGCACATATAACCTTCTAGGATTTATTCCTAGAATAAATCGAAAATCCTAAACACTGGGAATACAGTAGATTTTTATTACAAAAAATCATAAATGCCCCAGTTTGGAAACTATTATTGAATAAAAATGGCATATGCATTAAAAATTGATTGGTTTTCTCCCTGTTAAATTTACAAACTTTTCTTGGATTATTGGTCTGCTCCTAGAAAGAGGCTATAAGAAGTTTCATTTATCTTCTAAGTAACTGATGTAGAAGGCAGAGATTATGTTTTATCAGAATAACTTCTTGTGCTTTATGTTGATGTTATTATAGCCTTGATTAAGAGAATCGGGTTTTCGCACTTTTAAAATAACTAAATTTTTAAAAACATCATATTACCTACTATAATTACATATTTTAAAATCTTTTATTGTCCCTTTGATTAAATAGGGAGCCAAGCATTGTTTCACGGTGACCCATGACCCTATTTAACCAAGTGTTCAAACCTCCTGACTACTCTTTTTACATTTTGCCTTCCCCAAATCAAATCCTAAATGAGCTATCTTCGGGACTCCAGAAGGCCCCTGGAAAATCACAAAAGATGTGTTCTTTCACCTTGTAAACAAAAGATACTAAAAAGAATTAGGTTTATTTGATATGTTATGAGTTGATGAAATGTGTTGTCAAAATAAAAATGATTTTCTTAAAAAAACATTTAGAAAGCCTTGTTAATTATATAAAGGTGCTAAGTACATGTTATTGTATATTTGGATTTGAAAAATTTCCATTGGTGAATTCATAAATCAGTCAGTTAATTTTGAAAGAAGCTTTAAAAAAAAACACAGTCTTTTCCCTAGTTAATACCACAACAGTCCTTTATGACATCATATAAAATACACAGTTTTTACACATTTATGTAATAGTTTCTCAGAGGAAAAACCAGAATGGAATTCTTTAGTACTTGTTTGCATCACTTCTGAAATGTTAACATTGATATCTAACAATTAAGATTTTTCCCAACCTAAGGAATAAAAATAATGTGGTGTTTAGAGAGAAGAAGCATTAACAAATATGATTGAGATGTCTTTAATTCTGGCACTTTTTCTTCCAAAATTGTGGTAATTTACGCAAATTATTTCACTTTCCCTTGGCTACTTTCCATTTGACTGTGGAATGAATATGGGCCCAGGAAGGCCAGCCACAGTGAATATAGTTTGATTATAACATTTACATTGTTCAATTGTATAGTCACTTTGCTTAGAAGTTAGTATTTTTTGCTGGGCTTGACCAATTTAAAGTCTAGATTTATAAGCATATATGTCAGAAGAATACTCTTCCTCTTAATCAATGCCAAATTAAAATTCTGTCTGGCTGAGAGCCTCCTGTTCATGAAAAGCTTATTTACCTTATGTTCACAGCCAAGTCCTTGTTTTTGAAGAGATGAGGGAGACAGTCTTAATAGATTTGTGCTCTAAATAGAAATATTGGCAGCAGTATTAGATCCTGGTACATCATGTTTTGAAAATAATGAATGTAATGAATAAAAAATTTTCCCTTTTCTGATAAAAATCACTTAGGATGTGTTGGTCCAAAATAATATATATAATTTAAGTAAGATAATCCTTTAAAGAAAAATTAAAGATCGTTTTATACCTAAGAATCCAAGAATTACTTTGTTTACTTGGGTATGTGATCAGTAAAGCTAAGCTTTCATTGTAAGCATGGGAGTTTACTGGGTTTGCATGTGCTGATTAATTAATATTGCAAAGAAAATATCTTTCTAGTTAAAAAATATATCTATCAGTAAAGCTTTAATAATGAAATATCTCTTTTCTTTACTTTCCACGCTTTTCTGCATGGTGTACAGGGCCAATACTGTGCATGGCACCCACTCCAAGTATTGGTAGGTTTTTATACACAAATTCTCAACTTGTTCTAATCTGAATAAAAGTACTGTTCTGTTGTGACTATGGAAGAACTGAGTGACTGAATGATGTGGCTGTACATTTTCTGTGTACTTAAGGTTTAATGTGGTGATGGTGCTGTCTGTTACGTGTCTTCATAGAATCAAAATTGTCCTACTTTCTTAAGTCCTAGTCGGTTGCCACTGTGGCCAAATACTGACCCTGCCGTTTCTTTACTTCTACCCTAAAAATAGCAACTGAAATATTTTGAGATGTTTCCTTACCTAACCAGACTAGGCAATTTTGTTCTTAGCGTCACATCTGCTATTTGAAAATTGTAAAATATTTCATATGTATGATTTGTAAAGTACAATGAACCAGTTCTTCCAAAAAAAAGATTCCCAATGCCTGAACCATTCAATCTTTAGATGTCGAGAAAGGATGAGTTGAGCAGAGCTAAAGAATTCTGTAGTGTCCCATGAGCTTAGGATGAAGCACCATCTGCACAGAAACCAGGCACAATAGAATCATTTCCAAATGGTTTGACCTCCCCACTTCTGATTCTTTTGGGAGTTATGTGGTTTTTAACAAGCTGTCCCACTTGGATGCAACACAGCATGGGAGCTGTATATAAGCCATATTGTACATCACTAATACTAAAAAAGATGAGAAAGCAACTGATTCTCTTTTCTTAGAATTCCTGGGAAGTTCACACACTCTGGTCTCCAGGAACAAACTGGGAGAAAACAGTTCTGTTCAATGCAGGGAGGGATGGCCCCACCCCACCTCATGATCTTATATCAATCCAGCTCCTCCCTTCCTTTTTGGGAGTTTGCAACAGCTTGACCTCCCTGCCTTAGGTGGACTAGACAGTAGATAACAGAGCCCAGGAGGGACTAACAGACTTATTGAGACAAGGCAAGAACTGAAAACAACAACCACGCAGTAGTAACCTCCACTAACATGGCAGGATTTGAAACCTGGCAATGGAGGTGAGACCTCTGATATTGAGGGACTGGCGGTTCCCTACAGGAATTAGTGACATTTCCATTGCTACTAATAGGAGCATTATATGCATATACTTAGAAGAACAGTCTAAGTTTGTGAAATGTGTCTCATTCTTCACACATTGTGTGAATACTCCCCTGTCCTTTCACCTTAAATGTTCTGCTTAGGAATGCAATCTGCATGCTTCTGAGGTGCTGCTTCTTGTCCAATTGCTGTGCTCTCAAAGGGAAAACCAGAGTGTTTTTGGAATTGGCATATGAGACAACAAAGCACTATTGATAGTGGATAACTAGAGATAAGCATAAGGGCCAACTGCAGAGTTTTTGTCACTCACCATTTGGAGTACATTTTTGGTTTCTGTGACATTGCATATGTTGATTTCTTCTCTCCAGACCATTCACTTTCTCTGTAGACTTTCTGAAAATTTGAATTCAATAGACATGCATATGATAAATTATTATATATGCATTATTGCCATTCACACATCAACTCCTTGGTTTGCTTTGCAAAACTGAGCTAGCAACGAATAAAGTTTTCTCGGACAGAGAAAGCATCCTGAAAGAGATGTTGCAGCTGCTAGCCCTGTAACTATAATCTTTGCTGTGAAGACAGATTTTGTCGGATATTTACAATGAACTGCCCCTGGTATTTAATAAATAGCCAGAGCTTCCAAGGAGTTTGCCAGAGATGTACTTAAACACCTGCATGCACAGTTCACTGCATTCTTCATATCCACTCTCTGACACTATACTTACCAACAGAACAACTGTTTTTTGCATGCATATCAGGTAAGTATACATATAAGTATCCCCTTGTACCTGCAAATCTAGTGACAGCAATCACATCCATAAGTCAGTGAACCCAAACATCAACTCACAAGATAACTGTCAGCCAAATGTGCATCCCAGTTACTTGTCTGCATAGCTAGCTATTCATTTAGGCAGCCCTGGTAAAGATCAGATTTTTTTTCATATACGTCCATTGTAATCACTTCTGGAAATTTTGCCCTTTGAATCAACTATATCGTGATTCTCCTCAAAAACTTACTAAATGTTGAGAATGGTTCTGTTTTCCTCAATGGTAACTATAATTGGCTTTTCCCCTTTTCTCTTTTTAAATTTCCCTCCCTTCCATGCTGTGTTGCTTTGCACTGACTGTGATTGCATGTTGCACCTTGGTGTATCCATCATGATGATGTCACATGGCTTGTTGCTGTGATACCTACCACGCCCCATTCCATCGTACATGTCATGGTTGCATAAATACTCCACCTTCCCGTGTATTGCTTCCATGGTTTCCTACTGAAAGTGTCCATGATGCACGGTGCTACACCTACCACTGTGTCTGCAGCAACAACACCTGCCACCAGCGTCCCCTTCGCTCCAACAGCTACAGGCAATCAGGTTTGGCCATTTATTTCACCTGTTCAGACTTAGATAACTGCAATGTGTTGGTAAGGCATGTATATGCTTTTTGGATTGGTGAGACGGTGGTTCAAATTCTTGTGTGTATCTTAAGTAACTGTCACATTTAGAAGTTTTATTTTGCATATATTCTAGAGTGTGGTATGTGCTTTGCTACTCACCTGAGTTTAGTAATCAGAGTTGTACTCATTTTTTAATTGGTTACCGGATGTTTCTCTTGATACACCATATACAATTGTTGCTGCCATACCAATCCGCAAATGTATATACTAAATATTTCTTAAATGCTTCCTCATGGTCTAGAGGAGAATTTATTTTTACTACCATCTTTGGTTGTGTGTTTGAAATTTCACTTGGTACAATCATCACATTTATTTTAAGATCCACTGGAAAGAAAGCAAAGATGATAATCCCCTTCCTTTCCAAGGCACAGATATCCTTATCATTTCCCAGTGATTTCATCAGAAGTTCCTTCTCACATGAACATTAGATGTGCTTGTGTTGTTATGATTTTCATTTGCTTTAGGTATTTCTAGGCAGAGTCGAAAGGCAAATTTTAAGTTTTGGGGGGTCTTGAAATTTTAAGGCGATACATACAATAATTTTCGTGTAATACGTATGGCCGTTTGTGCCTTATTAAAGTGGCAATCATGCTTGCAGACTGCTAGTTCCACTGCTGTTTAATTTACATTTCCACTTTGATAACCTGGAGCATTAATTCACTGGGGAACAAACCACATTCTGATCTGTGCTTTGTAAAATGAACTATTGGTGGAAATGTTTAACATGTCTAAATTTTTCTCTGAAATTGATTATGGTTATGGATTACCATGTTCAAACAGTGAACAAAATAAACAGAAGCATCTCAAGAAACTATTTTAATCTAAAATCTTTTTTACTACTATAGATACCCCAATTATCAATAGATGAACTGAATAGCAGCATGTTTGTTTCACAGATGTAGAAGTTACCAGTAGAACAGTAAGTTTCTTTAAGTATTAATATCAATAGTACTTATAGGTTATAACTTATTTATATAATTGCATTTGCTAATGGCTTTGGTAAATATTTTCCTTCATAGACATTGCTTATAATTTAGAGCTTGATTTAAACAGTCTCACTTTTCCAAATTGAAATGTGGAGAGAAAATATGTAATTTTGAAAAATGGAAATGACAGCTGGTACTGTATTTTCCCAAAGGGCTTACAAATCCTGAAATGTTTTATTATTAAAGGAGTATGACTGGTTAGCAAAAGGCACATATAACTTTTGAATTTTAATTCTTTAACATTTTTGTAGCTTCACTTTCTATTGAGGTAAAGCAAAGGAATTTGTCAGGATTTAACTGAAATGATTATCTTAGAGAAAGTAAGCATTCTGCTTCTCCTTGGACCTTATAGAATCTAGTGCTTTTACATTCTGCTACGCCATGTTGCTTCCCATGTAAGTCTGTCAGAACTGTTCCAGCTGTTTTAAATTTTGAGTGACTTAATTTAGTAACTTAATCATTACCTTCATTCAGATCATGAAATCATGTTTCTTGTCAAATTTTTGTTGTTGTTGTTGGGTTTTTTCCCCCCTTCACCCTTGATGTCCTCTTTGCCTAATCCAGAGCCCTCAGTAGCACACGATTTGAACAGTTGCTCACTTGGAACATGTGGCTTTTGAATCCACTTGAGATTCCCAGGTCTCTTCATTAGTGATGGGTACTTATTAAAAAAACAGACAATTCTGAATTGTATATGAAGTATTAGTCATTGAAAGGTCGAAGTTCCCACAACCAGAGTGTTTCATTTAGTTGAAGGAGACAGCAGTTCACCTGATAGATTGGTTCCCCAAATCCCAGCTAGCACTCCTTGCCTGCTGAGTGCACACAAGCTCAGAACACTAACTGTTCTAAACAGTGTCTGTAGGCGACTGATGAATAGGGCCCCTCGATCATAAGCAATGTTTTACAAAGACACCTCTGAGGAGATGGAATAACTGAAATAGTCAGAAACTGCAACAGTTTCCAGGGATGTCATTTGGGATAGTGGCAACTTGTGAATACCATCAAGCACGAGAATGTAGGTTTTGCAAACACTCGCCCAATTCTCATGGGCTGCTTCACATCAAGGTAAACAAAAGTTGTCAAATATAATTAACCTTCCAACAGAACATGTGTGGGAATAGTAATTGCGTTTTGCTTGATTCCATTTGAAAATGGAGAGGTATTTGGCAAAACATAATCACTTCAGTGTGTAACAGATGTTGCAAATTTCTCTTAAGGTCAGAAAAGTAATTGTGCACAATGCCTGGGTTTCACACTTAGCCTATTTCTGTATGTCTCCACAATATTCAGATAAAAAGTTGGAAGTTTGTTTAATATTTGCAGAGTTCAGAAATATTTGTTGTCAAATACCTTTTCTTAATATATGCTCGTCAAAGGAGATGGATGGATGGGTGTGTGTTCATCAAAATATTTTGGCTTTGTGTAGGTAATGCCTTCAAATTGAGTGTGTTTCTGCTAACTTAGGGCAGTTTTTCGACATTAGCACTCAACGATAATCAGAGATTGTCACAGCTATATGGCTCTTTAGTGGCCATTCCCAGCGGTCTCATTTTTACAAATGTAGAATCTGAAATTCAGTGTGGAGAATATCTGGCTGTAGTTCACACACAAATTTGGGGCAGGAACCATAGTATCCTAACTCCTAGTTTAATAACCCTCCAGTTTTTCTCATTCTTTCTTTTGTTTTTTCCATTTCAGTCGAGATACTGAACAGCAGAGTTTTGGAGTATCGGAATATCTCCATGAGAAGATCCATATGGCCTTTCTATATATATTCACGTATGTCTTCTTCTACCAACTCAACATTAAGTGTGGTGCAGTCAATATATTAAGCAAAGCAAAAATGCCAGCCAACAAATTCAAATTAAAACAAAGCACTAAAAAAATCCTCCAGATGTTAAAACAAAATCGATAACTATCCATCTTTTCTTGTATTTATCAGGTAGAACACATCATAAAATGTTGTAATTTGTTACATTACCCTTTGTCATTTCCCAACAACTGTTATGCTCGTGCATCTCAACAGGGGATTGCTGTTGGTTTACTGTACATTCTTGGTAGATAAATGTTTGTCTTTATTTGAAGTGCTACCTTACTGTTTTGTTTACACAATAGTCTGTTGGGTTGAATTAGAATGTATCAAATATATCCGATATCATTGTCCCCATTATTGTATTGTTAGGTTTTTACATACTGTAGTGTTTTTCTGCTTATGTGTGGTGTTTGATTTCAACTAAAACATTATGTTATTGGGAAACAGAAATATGTGCTTCAAAAACATGACAGGTTAATGTTAATATGTTCTCTCTTAGGATATTTCTGTAGTTTTCCTGAGGCAGACATTTAAAATGCCTCACTTTTGAGTGTACAGAAAGCCTATTCATAAACATGCATGTGTAGAATTTGTATCTGCAGATTTGACCTCATAACATAAGGTCCCAGTACTAGATTGTTGGCAAGTGAAATAATTAACTGCATAAAGCAGGGAGCTTCTTAAAACATTAACCTCTAATTTTACTCCTTTGTAGTAACTCCTTGAAAAACAAGAATTTACCTTTAAATCAATTGCTAAGCATTTATACTAAAAATGAGGTAAAGAGCCCATTGCATCTTTTTCTGGCTCAAGGATTCTATCTCCTAGACTGAGTGTCGAAAATGAGCCATTTGTCATCTTCAGCTGAGAAACCAGTACTTGGAGGCTGAAAGGTATGTTAATTATAGGTTGTAAATGAAACAGAGATATGGGCATGGAGATGGTTTTTACAGATTGAAGAAAAGGGTGTAAAACCATTGCAATGTAACATTTTACACAAGTGCCATTTCCAACTGCAAATGGCTCATCCTCTTTAGATTACGCTTTGAGTAATAAGTATGATGCAGTATAGCAAAATTCAGTCAGGATGAAAAAGAATTGATTCCAGATGAGGCCTTTCCTCCCCAAATTGGAGACTTCACTATTGTGATTATAGGCATAGCTTGACTACAGGTTGGACAAAATGAGCAGGGGAGGGAGGCGTTTAAAATGATTCTTTGATTTATTCAAAATTTTTGGAAGGATGTCCACATTTGTCTTTAGGCTCAGTTCAACTGAGTTTCCAGTTTTGTTAAACATAGTAAAGGAGCAAGTACCTAAGATCAAATGTTTCCCCATCCAAACTTTTATAACATCAGAGTCTCTCAGATCATAACCAAGCCTCTTTTTGTCTGTTGAGATTCGTTTGTCCTTATATGCATTTGAAAATTAGAATATAGAGGCTCTTAGCATCCTTTTTAGACACAACGGCTACACTCCACAGTGCTGAACTGAACTCAAATGACTAATACTTATGAAACAATTTTATGACCAAGTCAAATGATAATTAATTCCTAGTAATTACTAAGGCATACCTCCTCTACTCTACTCAATAATTCAAGCCACTATTATGATACAGTGGAAACGTATTTTACATCAACTTAGAGTTAATGGTTTCTACTAAATACATACTGTCTCTCTGCAAAGTATAAAATCATCAAACAATATGTATAAAAGGTTTGTTTTTCTCCTTCATGAAAATGACGAACAGAGCAAAAAACCTGCTGATTTAGGATACCTTAAGCTGGCTAGTAGTGCTCGAATCACAGAACAATGCTACCAGCAGAGACCTTTTCACAGTGGATAAAACTGAGGCCGACGGCCACCGAGTTAATTGGTGGCAGTTGGAACCAGAAATATCTCCTGACTCCCAGTTGTTCTACTATTTTACCTTGTTTGTGCCTCAGAACATTTGAGACTCCATCCCAAATCAGTTGATCCCGAGATCAATTTGACTCAAGATCCAAAAAGCAGAATTAGCTCTCTGGTAGTTGATATCCTACTGATCTTAACTATCAATCCAAATCGGGATCAAAAGTAAGTTTTAAATGATCTTGCTGATATCTGTTAACTGTCATCCATGAACAGTATTGCCTGGAGTTAGAGAACTAAGAGGTGTCTTGATTTTTGCCTGTTGATTCTTTGAACTACTTAATTTGTTTTCCCAAAATTTTGTTAAAGAAAGGAGAGTATGCCTTTTGTAAAATATTTGTGTATGGAACCGAGTTTTCTATATCCTGTGCCAGTGCTCCCTAGAAGGGCAGATCTGATCACATAAGCCAGGAAGGATGCACCTGAAGTAGTCTGGATGTATTGTTCAAACGAGATGGGGATGTTTTCAGTGCTAAATGATTCTTTTGTGTAGTTCAGCATTTTGATACAGCGTCCCATCTTATTTAACTCTTTAAACTTCTGGCAAAGATGTACATAGATTTATAAAAACCTAGAGTAGAGCTGTTTTCATGTTGCTTTAAGCACTGGAAGACATTAATAGATTTAGGGAGGTATATGCAGAGTAGTTGGATTTCTAGTGCCACAAACTTTATATATTGTTGGCATATTTAAAGTTGCTTTGCAAATAAACTTAAAGAAAGCTCAAAGCATTAAAGTTTTGATGAAGTTAAAAAGAATTTTGACAAAATGCAATTTTAAGATAGCACTCTTTAAACTAGCTGTGCAATGACTTATTCAAATTTTCTTTATTCAAGAAAAGAAGAAAGTCATTAGACTATAAATTTCCAGTTAAAAAGGCAAGTCACAAAACTAATCAGTGACTCTAAACCAAAATTTACTTGATGAATTGTATATATTAAATTCTAACCACTTTTGATTCTTAGTTAACAGTTTGTAAGTTTCCTAGTTTTCATGGGCCTCTATTCTTATTTACCCAAAGTTATTGTTTTGTCCATTTCCCTCGGGCTTTTGCAAAAATATGCAGGAATGCTGAAATGTGGATAAAACAAGTCATATATACAAAGAAACTAATCTAAAATTTATCATTTAAGATGACTTTAGCAGTATCAATTAAAAACACACACACACTGTGTGACCACAACATAAGCATATTTTAAAGAGGGCTTAAAATTAAAATTACATTAAATGGGTTCATAAAAGTGCCATTTAAATGCAGTATTTCCTTTTGCAATTGGAGCATGATTCCACAACCAGCTGTTGTATTTCATTTCACTTTTTTACCTTCGAGTCTAATCTGTGGTTAATTGTGACGTGGAAAGCCATTTTCTCTCCACTCCATCAGTCTCCACCATCCGTTTTTGAACATGCTAACGCACTTTGATCTTTCCCTAAGTGTTGACCTACACCACAGGCTGTGTTCCTTAACAGGGGAGCCTCAACTTACCACCTCCTCCCTACCATGGCAGGAACACAGTGACGTTAATCTTGACAATTTGAATCTGCTGTTAATGACTTGACTGGTAAGCCTAGTGATATGTGAAATCAGGAATAACAGTGACCTTACATTTTATTAAATAAGAGAACAGGCCCATGTGTTATTTGAGATGTTCTATGGATTTTTTTATAATTCCCCTTTGGAGAGTGCAGATGAGAATGCTCTTAGATAAAATGCAGCCACAAATTAACTGAATTCTTTTAGGCTGCAAGATAGGCTGTGATGCACAGAATCATTAGTAAATGGAGTCTTCATTCTTTTTGTCCCGTCTACATTTCACATCACAGATGTTGAAATAGATGTAGGTAAAATTTGTGAGAGAAATTTGTGAGAGAAATTTGATTTCCTAATTCTGTTGAAGAGATTTCGTAATATAGTGGCCTGATTTTACCAAAACCTGTCGAAGGCGGTAGAGTAAACAATAAGAAAAAGTATAACAACTTCTTTGCAAATTTGGGCGATGGCCTAATCAAACTGTAAATATGACTACAAATATAGTTTCTCAGCACCAACTCGCTAATTGGTGCCACTGTTTCCAGTTTTCTTATTGTTAGTTTTTAAGGTTTTTATTGTATTACTTTTTATATCTCTAGGAAACTAAAGAATTTAACTTGAAGGAGAGTTAGAGAACTTTTAAGTTTTTACTACATGTATTCAACCTGCCTAGATATGTTCTAAACTGACACTGAAGCATAAGACCTAGACTGCAGTCCATAACTGTTCTTTACAGTTCACAGTTTAAGAACAAATTTAACTTTATATACAAATAATAATTAATACTTAACTAATTATCTTTAGTCGTTGCTTTGGCAACGAAACTACAACATGGCTACCTTTAGACACATTTTGTGTGTGTGAAAATCTTACTTGTAAACTATACATGGATTGTGACAGTATGAGCTTGTAGAAAATACAGCTCAAAACTCAATGTGGATGTGGTTGTTTTTTGTTTTTTTTTTTTTAATCCCAAAGTCCCATGTGAAAGCTGAATTTGTGTCCTGTGTGACTTTTTGCTCAAAAAGTTTACAACACATGGATTCTAGAGTCAGGTTTTATAGCTTATAGAATTTGTTGTGTGGATAGGGTTATTCCACAGTATTTAGACTTCAAACCACAATCGCTGTATTTATAATACATTACCTGACCTTTTTTGTGCATTTATTTATTCAAAATTACTCTACTTAAATGGCATAGCTAGAGCTGGAAAAAATCTGGTTTCTGGAATTACATACGTATTTGGATATATCTAAGTGAAGATTAAAGCACGACCAAAGTATATTTTGAAATTAATTCATAATTGTAAATTCACACATAAGGATACTGTGGAATGACCCCATAACAGTGTTTAAGAGACATATGCTGCAGTTAACTGATTGTCTCAGTTAGGGTGCGAATGTGTGAGACACATCTTTTTTGCACTTATGTACATAGTCCACGAAAGCAATCCTTGGAGCTTTCTTTGAATATAAGAAGTCTGTGATAGTAGTGGAAAAGTTTCTAAGAGAGAATTATTTCTAAGACTTTGAGAAGGAGGGGATTTTGCTAAAAGACTTAACTAAAGCATGATGTAGCTTTGCTGTTGTGGGTGATTTCTAGTTTGCTATAGACACCAAAAGACAAGACTGGTAACAGGCAACAGGTCAACTTCAGTTTACAGCACTGAACAAGAGTAACAGTACTTCGCCATTTAGTAAGACCACTAGCAAAGATTTTATTTTTATTTCAAAATTATTCCCCACTCTAAATACTTATGCATACACACATACACACATCAGGCATGTTTCTGGCTAAGGTTTTCTTTTTTCAGAGTTTATAAGCAGTAGAATATCCTGTGAATCACAAGACAGATATTCCCTTTAAGATCGACTCAGATTTAAACTTTCACAGAAAATTATATATAGAGAGTGACAAATAATTAACCCTGACCACTCAATTCAGATCCAGAACCCAAAACCAAGGTAGGAACCATTGAAAGATTTCATATTAATAGCTAAGTCTGGTCAGCATGGAGCATATCATTCCCTTTAAGAAAGGGAAAAAAGGCTCCTGGCGTAACTTTATAAATGGCTTTATTTACATTGAACCTGTTCAGTGGATACTGTTTTCTGACATAACTTAACCAGATTAGAAAGTGCATCACTGCTGCACCACTTCAGCCTCCCACAGTTTCTTGAACTAAACAGAAGAGAACCAGTCAAAACCTTAGATGACATAGGAGCTAGAAGAGAGTGTTTCAGGGAGACCATCTCTGCCTATTGTGGCTCCCACATCACCTGCAGACCTCCATTTAACATTCGTGTTGCCCTCAGATAATGAGGCCTAGAGAGGCTTAAGGTTAGAAAAATTTATGGATCCATCATTGTCCTCTCAGGTACTTTGAATCCTTTATATCTTGCTCAGGAGAAGGAGCTCATCCTGGATTTGGGGGAGTTGATACTAGTGTCTCTCTCCATTTTGATTACTCTCACTACAGAGACAGGAAAACAAACCAAAACCAAAAAGCATTGCAAGCCTTACAGTTGTCCAACAGCTCAGGGCCAAGTTGGCTGGAAATTTCTTTTATTTTTTTCACCTTAGCCATAATCACCTAGAGTCAGCCATACAATAGCCCCACCATCAGATTCAGCATTCCCCTTGATATAAAATACAGGTATTCATTCATTCTATAGTTAGAAATTCCAACTTTAGCTTTATTAGCAGTATATTTTCCCAGTTTTAACCTGTGTCCTTGTGTGATATTTCCTTGAAAATCTAAAAGTCACAAGAATATGTTTTCATGAGGTCAGCAGAGATATTGGAAGATTTTACATCAGAAAGATCCATCTATAAAATAGTAGGAATGAACCTGGAACCTAGATAACTATTGATACTCTAGCATATTCATCTTAATCTTTAGAAATTCTAATATGCAATTTAAAATTATCATTTTGGTTCTCAAAAGATATCTAGTGAATTGATGGCATGGTGTGCAGGCTGACAGCCACTGCATCACACACTTTGGAGCTCAGCACTCAGTGGCTGCATTTGCAAAAGTAAAATAAGTTAAAGAATGAGGTATAACTGAGAATGTGTACAACTGAGGCAAAAAAAAAAAAGGACCTCTACGATTAATTCCAGAAGAGGGATTAATTTGATTAATTCATAAAGTTTCCAGACTCTCTACTATACTTGTCTGTAAGACACTCACCCATCCATACTTAAAAACAGGATTATTCCAGAAAAAAATTTAACTTTGAATAGAACTCATCAATTACGTACACCTAGAAGGAAAACAAATATTTCACTATGAAATAAGTCACTGCTCTTTGCAGATACTGCAAAAATCTTTGCTAGTGATCTTCTACATCATATTACTTTAATCTTAAAAATATCTCTGTTACAAGGTCTAAAAGTAACACCACAATTAAGCAGTGCTTTTTTTTCTCCCAAAACACACAACTTAAAGAGTTATCTGTCACAGAACTGCATGGTTCCAAAGCTTTATTTCTATATACAGATGCTATTAGTGACGGAAACCAAATCATTTTGTTGCTATGTCTTTTGTGTCTAGCAGTTGAGAGGATGATATGACCATCAGCTATTGGATTCTGGACTTTTCCTTTTCAAAACAAGTTTCCTTTTAAAACTATTGCTGTTGCTTTAATTGTTAAAAATGAACCATTTGTTATTACACCCCCAGACTACAGTCATTTCAATTACAGTTTACAAAAGGATGCTCCTAAAGATATTCTTTTTTAAGGGCTAACTTTATACATTCCTATAATAACAATCCAGATGATGTAGAAAATGGAAGCACATATTTTGGGCAGAAGAAAATGTTGATTTAAAAATACCTGTATATAAGAAAAACTATTAGCCCTATGCAACAATTACCGATTTAAATAATGATCAGAATAGTTCATGAATATAGACTGTTTCCATAATATTTTGCCTCCAAAATGCAATAGGTCATTCCCTCAACTGCTCTCAGTAGGGCAGATGCTTTGTTTTGTTTTTTTGTTTTGCCAATTTATAGTGCTGTAGTGCCTGTTTGTGCTTATAATTGTACTTTATGCAGCTCATTTTAATATACTAGTTCTATGTTGGTTATTTTTTGGTTCATTTAATAAAATGTGTAAATTTCTTGGTTATGTCTTTTTTTTATGAATCCATATTCAAACATTAGGAGTTTACTTAAAAGCTATTGATGTGCTAGTATATTAATTCTAATCTTTAGGAATTCTAATATAAAATTTTAAAATGTGATTTGGTTCATTGTTTTCATACATAGAATAAATTTCTTTCCAAATATACCTTCAGTATTTTGAATTATATAGATAATGCATCCATTTTATGGGATGTTTTATTATAATATTGAAGTTTCTAACACAAAAAGACACGTATTTTAGTAAAAGAAAACTTAGAATTTTGAGATACTGCTTACTGGTTTCTATTGAATCTCAGAATTCTTAGAATCTCAGAATTCTAAGGCAATTCTGAGAGATATTAGAAGTTTGTATTTCCCAGTCATTCATTTCCAACCTGTATATTCAGTATAATATGAAACCACTGTTGTTCATTTTATTCTTTTAAGATGGGCATCAGTGGTTTCTCAATGAGATGCATGATTTTTTCTATTAAAATATTTTCTCTGATATAATTAAAATTAGTTATCTCCAATAAATGGCACAGAAATGAAAGGATAATTTTTGTTCCTTAAGAAAGCAAAATGTAACTTGGTAATATTTTAGTCTGTCAGATTTCTAAATACTTCAAAAACATGAATCCATAATTTCTCGGCATTGACCACCTTATGGTAATCAAGATGTAGAAAAACTAAGGCGAAGAGAGTTTGGATCGGAGGTTGTAGCAAAGTATTATTCACATGTCTCTAATAGTGAAGAGGGCCAGGGAGGAGGATGGATCCTTGTCCAATATCAACTGAATCATACAGAGCTGCAAGCTCCCTCGCCCCCTTTGCCCAAGCTATACTATTCTAAGCATGGTTCCCACATTTCCTGATATGTCATTTACCTTTTTAAGCCAACTTTGAGAACATCGACATATTTGAGTCTGTGATAATCCCAGCACTATAACCAGTTCAAGTATATAGACATTTACAGGAGATCTTTGGAACTCGGTTTGTCTTTCTCTTTGAAGCTGCTGAATGATAGATAAGAATTCAGGGCAGGCATTCACAACCATCATCAAAATGGAGACTTGGAATTTTCTATTGGCCAGAAGAAAGTTGACCCATAGCCAAAAATGGACTTACACCAAGTTCGTCTTGGGTATTTTCCCCCTCTTTTCTTAGCATCCTTTCATCCCACATGGCAACCTCTGGTGACCAGGAAGCCCCATGGCAGTATCTAAGCAGACCTGCTTCCTCAGTAAATCTGAAGATTACCCCTTCAAAATATTCCTATTAGGTGTCTCAGGCTGTAGAGAGCACCCCTCCGCTGAGATCTAGGAAACAAATCTCACTAAAGTGTTAGAGATTGGCAGTATACCTAATGTGCTGCCCCTCTGGGAACGTTTGTGTTTTAAAAAGGCATTACTCCTGTGGGTAAGGAAGCTGTATTTTACCGAAGCAAACTTTTAGGCACTGAGTCACCGCATTTAGGCAGCAATCGAATTCCTATGGAAATGAGTGGTCTAGTCAATTCACCACCTCAAGAAGGCCAAAAAATGAAACATCTTATAATGATGTTATGGTTGGGAAAGTTTCCATTTATTAATGAGCCTAAAATAATGGCTAGATAGTGAACACTCCAAAATTCCATGGACCAGCCTTATAAAATGCACATGGTCAGCCTTATAAAAATCAGCCTTTAGAGTACATCACACAGTGAAAGATCTGATATGTAAAGATATTTCTGGAATAGACTAATGCCTATACATTGTAACACTTAACAAATGGACACACATACTCTGATTTTTTTTTCACTTGAATCTTTCCTGTACTAGAAATGCCCCTACAACTGAACCCTCCCAGATTTTCCATTCAGTGCCTGAACTTGACGTTTATCCCTTAGGCAGGAGGACAATGGGAGTTTAGGGAATAAAATCCAAGAGCTCCAAGCAGAGTATTTGGATAGAAAGGGCATCCACTGGGATATAACGCGAGATTTGATAGAGGAACAGGAGGTCTGTTTCCTGTCCTTATGGACAGATGGCCAACGCAAAAACACAGCATTCAGAAGTGAATGAAGAAATCAGTATAAGCAGAGAATTTCAGTCAGTGTAGCCCAGCATTTTAGTGTTGTACAGGGAACTAACACAGTGCAGAAGCAGACAGGGTAGATGCTGCAAAGTGAAAGAGATACAAGAAAAGTCATAGGTTTCCCTAATGAGAGGGAGAGAGATGTCTCCCCATATGTGATGTAATGCACTGCATGCATGTCCAAATACAAAGAGAGAAATTGGTAAAAAAAAAAAAAAAATCATAGAGCAAGCAGCAGCAAAAGCACCACTTAAATCAGACGGCCCATTCATTAAAACAATGGGGCCTGGGTAAATGCAGAAGAAATCTGAGGAGTCTTCTGCAGTCAGCATCCTTAATGGCAAGAGAAGATGACTATCAGCCCCTTGAGGGTCTCAAGAAGAGGGTGGGGGGATAATGGGATCCAGACAGAGACTTTGCCTTTAGCCTTTAAGACCTGAAGAGTCTTAACAATTCTTTGTGGAAAAATTGGCAATTATGAAAGGATCATGTCTGTGTTAACTATATATATATATATATATATTGTAATTGGTTATTGATGTGCCTTTGCTAACTATTTAATAAACGTGTGTGTAGTTCATTCAAAGTGGTTTGTTTTATATTTTTCTTGACAAAAAACAACACACAAACGTGAACATTCTTAACATATGAACATTCCATACTTGGTGTACAATCAATGGCTCACAATATCATCACATAGTTGTATATTTATCACCATGATCATTTCTTAGAACATTTGCTTCACTCCACAAAAAGAAATAAAAAGAAAAAAGAAAAAAGCTCATACATACCATACCCCTTACCCCTCCCTCTCATTGGCCACTAGTATTTCCGTCTATCCAATATATTTTAACATTTGTTTCCCCTATTTTTTTCTATACCCCTTACCACTCCCTTTCATTGATAACTAGTATTTCAATTTACTTCAATTCATTTTAACATGTTCCCCCTATTATTTATTATCCATATTTTTTACTCATCTGTCCATACCATAAATAAAAGGAGTATCAGACACAAGGTTTTCACAATCACATAGTCACATTGTAAAAGCTCTATCATTATACAGTCATCTTCAAGAAACATGGCTACTGGAACACAGCTCTACAGTTTCAGGCACTTCCTTCTAGCCTCTCTAATACACCTTAAACAAAAAAGGGGCTATCTATGTAATGCATAAGAGTAACCTCCAGGATAACCTCTTGACTCTGAAATCTCTCAGCCACTGACACTTAATTTTGTCTCATTTATCTCTTCTCTCTTTTGGTTGAGAAGGTTTTCTCAACCCCTTGATGCTGAATTCCAGCTCATTCTAGGATTTCTGACCCACATTGCCAGGGAGGTTTATACCCTCGGGAGTCATATCCCATGTAGAGAGGGGGAAGGCAGTGAGTTTGCTTGCCATGTTGACTGAGAGAGAGAGGCCACATCTGAGCAACAAAAGAGGTTCTCTGGGGGTGACTCTTAGGCCTAATTTTAAGTAGGCTTAGCCTGTCCTTTGCGAGGATAAGTTTCATATGAACAAACCCCAAGATTGAGGGTTCAGGCTATTGATTTGGTTGTCCCCACTGCTTGCGAGGATATTAGGAATTCTCCAAATAGGGAAGTTGAATTTTCCCCTTTCTCTCCATCCCCCAAGGGGACTTTGCAAATACTTTTTAATTCACTGTTCAAATCACTCTGGGATTTATCAGGGCATCACACTGGACAAACCTACAAAACCTCATGCCCTATTCAAGGTTCCATGTACTTATGGTGTTCAATTAAACTGTCCATGTAAGTTAAATTTAGGAAATGCACTAGTCAAAACACAAATTTTGTACCAAATAAACATTTTTTGCTTTAATCTCACACCAACCAAAGTATTTTGGTTCTTATTTTCCATTTACCAAATCCCAAGTTAAAGAAATCCACTTACAGATTACACTAAAAAAAAAATGGGAATCCATATAAACTCAGGCAATCAGTGGTCAGAATGTGGGGCCCTCCGTAGGAATTTTCCATAAATGAGGCATTTGTGCTAACAGCCACACCCCAATTCCACAATTGGTACCTGGGACCTCACTGATGTTCAGTATACCAAGTAAGTGTTTACCGGCAACTGAGTGCCAGCCAAAGCTGTCATAAACAATTCCTTTTTTTGATGGACATTATCAAAGATATTCTGGATTTTAAAGATGCTTGGTACCAGAGGAGTCATTGGATGAGATTGTGGGGCCAGAGGAACACCTGGACCACCCAGGAAAACTGGCCAAGGAGTGTCACATATGCAACCACACTCACTGTTTGTGTCTTCTCGCCACATCCTGGAGAAATGTCCCTGTGAATAAAATGTACTTACAGCTCCAGATATTGTTAAGAGGGCTTTGGGGAAGGACAGTCCAAGAATAACTTTTGAGTGATGTTCTAGTTTGCTAGCTGCCAGAATGCAACACACCAGAGATGGATTGGCTTTTAATAAAAGGGGATTTATTTCATTAGTTCTTCAGGGGAAAGGCAACTAACTTTCAACTGAGGTTCTTTCTTACGTGGGAAGGCACAGGATGGTCTCTGCTGGCCTTTTCTCCAGGCCTCTGGGTTCCAACAGCTTTCCCCAGGGTGATTCCTTTCTGCATCTCCAAAGGCCTGGGCTAAGCTGTGAGTGCTGAGATGAGGAATGTTGAGCTGCTTGGGCTGTGCTACGTTGACCTCTCTCATTTAAGCACCAGCCAATTAAATCAAACTCATTCATTGCAGCAGGCACGCCTCCTAGCCGACTGCAGATGTAATCAGCAACAGATGAGGTTCACACGCCATTGTCTCATGTCCACAGCAATAGATCTAGGCACTTTCACCTGGCCAAGTTGACAACTGACTCTAACTACTGCACCTAGTAATAAGTCATACGGTAATTCTATACTGCACTTTCTGAGTAACCTTCAAACTGTCTTCCACAGTGGCTGTACCATTATTAACTAGGTATGTTCACCTGGTCAAGACGTTGACAACTGAATCTAACTACCACAAGTGATAACAGATGTAAAAACCCCTTTCAGTAAGGTGAAGCCATCAAGCTTCATCTTTGCTGTCTGCCTTCCTGAAATCTGTACATTCCAGATAAACCAAACCACTCACCATTTCTCATATGCATGCCATAATTTCCTACATCTCTCTGCTTATGCATGTTTTTCTCTCTGCTCAGATCACCTTCGATCTTTTCCCTACTCATCTTTGAAAACTCATCCTTCAAGGTATATAACAACCATCAACTCTTTCTTGAGGTCTTCTCTGCCCTTCCCAGGTACCGCTCAGATTCAACTAATATTTATTTAATGCTTACCAGATGATCTCAAAGCCTGGTACTCACCTCCCCTGGGGTACTTATAACATTGTCTATATGCCTCCTCCATTAAAGCGGGATTTTCACTTCCACGAACCAAGTCTACTTCATCTTGGTATCCTTCATGATGCCTTGAGTAATGGCCATGCAGTAAATAAACAATAGAAGACTGTCAGAGAAATAATCAACTGAGAACTCAGCGATTCTGAGTTCAATCAACTCAGAAATGTTCAATCAACTGAGAACATTTGTTGTAATGGAAAAAAAACATTCAAATAAATGGGATGTATGTAATGATACAGGAAAATTTCACAAATTACAATTGCAAGAACGATTAGGTCTTATGGAACTGGAAAGCTATGGGGTAGCTTGTTTCTCCTCTCTTTCTACCTTTTCTTGTCTTTGACTCAGTCTCTTTCTGTGCCTCGCTTTCTTCAAATCTCCTGCTTCTCTCTGAAGCACCTTTCTTTGCCTAAGCACACAGGTGATTGATCATGGCTACTTCCAAAATGGTAGGCCTCTAGAATGGTGGTCTGTACCAGAATCACCTGGAGGGAATGTAAAACACAGATAGCTGGGCCTCACCCCCAGAATTTTTGATTCAGGAGCTCTGGAGTGAGGTCTGAGACTTTGCATTTCTAATAAGTAGCCAGATGACACTGATGCTGTTGGCCGGGCGTCCACACATTCAGAACCATTGGTCTATATGAATTTCAAGCCTGGTTCCCCACAATGGATTCATTACTGGGTCCCAGGCCTTTATTCTCATGAGTGAGAATCTGATGGCCCAACTTGAGTCAGATACTTATCCCTGTTATATTCAGTTATGGCCAAGGGGTTGGACTCACATGGTACAGATTCTGAGTCTGGGAAACTTCAATGAAGATGAATTAGAATGTGGACCTCTAGCACAGCCACTGCCATTGCTTCTTGTAAAGACAGTTTCCACACTGAACCAAATCCTTGGTCCATGCAGATCAAGGCTCCATGCAAAAAGAGCCTTTCACAGCATAATAACCACCTATTGGGGATCTCTAGCTAATTATGTCAAAGTACATCAAATCTTTATATCCAGCTTTAAACTCAGTATCTTCCCTCTCAGATAAGCTGCTCTCCACCGAGTTGCTCAAGTCAGAAACACAGCACTCTCCTCTGACTTCTCTTCCCAACTCTACATCCAAGCTATCAAGTCCTATCAATTCTAATTATTTTCTCTATCTCTAGTATGCCTGGCTAACTTAACTTGACACCCTGTCTTCAGTCCTATTTTCTTCTGATCCATCCTTCACATGACGGTCAGAGTGATCTATCTAAAGCAGCTTCCCAGTCTTAGCCTTTTGGGACAGCTGCATTGGGCCTGGAACAGCTGAAGCTTGGGCTTGTTGTCTCCAGCAGCATGTAGCTGCAAGTCAACCCAGAGTGCCATACGAAAAGATCATTCTGTGTGTGCTGTATTGTGATGTGAAAAAAAAAAAGATTGGGAAGCACTGACCTAAAACAGAAATCTGGCTTTATAACTCTCCTGCTTAAAACCTTTCAATGACTCCCCATAGCTCCCAGGATAAAGTCTAAACACACCTTAACATGGCTTATGATGTCCTGCATGAACCAATCCCTGTCTTCCTCTCCAGCCTCATCTCTTGCCATCCCCTGCCTTGGACTTGCTACTTCAAAAGCAGGTAAAGGCTTGTAGTTTAGAGTGTATCCCCAGCTATTTCATGCCTGCAAGCCATTGCTGGTGGTTTCGTTCTGCTTAGAATTTCCACTCTCCCATTTTTGTCTGGCTAGCTCCGTTTGAGACTCTGTTTAAATTTTATCTCCCCCAGGGAAACTTCCATGACAGCTTCCCATCCCCATTGGTGTACATCACTTTGCAACTCCCGTAATAACTTGAGCATGTTATTGTCAATAGACTTACTACACTGTATTCTGAAGTTTTCAGCTTCTTTAACCAGCCTGTGAGTTCCTTGAGGACAGAGTCTGTGTCTCATCCATTGCTTTATTTCCAGCACCTAGCATAGTAGTTAAAAGTAGTCTGTCACATTCTTGCCCCAGTCCCTCAAGGGACCTTGCAAATACTTTTTCAACTTATGCTCAGAACACTCTGAAATACATCAGGGTATTACATCAATTTGTACAGAATACTAAGATCTCATTCCCTATTCTAGGTTCCATGCCACATAAAGCTGAATTACATTGTTTAAATAACTGTCCAGATGGGGTAAATTAAATAATGTGCGACAGAAAATTTAAATTTTGTACAAAATAAATCTCTCCTCCTTTGGTCTAACACAGAAATTAAACTCTTAAAACACAGACAACATCATCTTTCACCCCGTATTCTAATTTACTTTAATACTAACCAGATCAGCCTCATTTACATCCCTAATTGAAGTCTAATCTTTTTCAGCTTCTTTAACAGTTGCCGTATGGGGTAATTTTGCTTCTTTAGTACTTCTAGAGCTAGAGTTGTCTAATTCTGAGTCTCAGATGTCACACAGATGCCTAAAGTTCCAAGGAACTTTTAGGTTATATACACTAGGTAAAGCATCTTAGAATTCAGAAGCAACAGTTAAAGCTCAGGAATAAAGATGACTCTGTAAGAGCTTACAATCTAAGCCCTAATTTTCTTATATGCATTTTGTAAATGAAGCAATTTCTAGAAATAAATATATTTGATAATTGACTTATATTGGAATCGTCAACCACAAATGATAGCAGATTTGTCCTGTCTCACCTTTACACGTTTACCAGGGTTATATTAACAGATAGAGCATAATGTACATACTTGCCTCACCTCCCTTTTAAAGTCCCTTTTTATTTACCACATGTATGTTTAGAGAAGACTCAAAGCAAAGTAGCGTAATTGACAAGTAAATTTGGTTGTTTCCATGATCTGTATCAGTATTAGGACATAACATAGTGAGAACATGTCAAGTCTTCAGGAATTTTATACAGTCTCTAAACATATGAATAATATTTCACCCATACAAATTTAGCTAACAGAAAGATAAAAAAAAATCCCTTTTAATTATTGTAATGCCTGTATATCACTTCCTAGATAATATGTTCAACTATTTTAACACCTCATTTTACAACATAAAGAACATATCCTTTGCAAAAGTTTGAAATAAAAGATATCCTTTAGGTGGGCCACGGTGGCTCAGCAGACAAGAATGCTTGCGTGCCATGCCAGAGGACCCGGGTTCAGTTCCTGGTTCCTGCTCATGTAAAATAAATAAATAAATAAAAGATATCCTTTAGGGTTTGATTTTGGGAGGGCGAAATGTTAAAAGTTGTCAGGTTAGCACACTGCAAAACAGAAAAATGGATTACTGTGAAATAATATCTGATTCCTTATTTAACCAAAGTGATGACAAAGTCTTCTAAACTAAAGGATGATAAGGTCAATATTAACACCAGCAAGGATTCTGATATGACATAGAATCTTTGTCTTCTGGACAGAATACTCAGATGGTTAAGAAAAACTTTTTATAACCTTTCATGAAGAGCAGAACAACACTCTACATTATTTTAACGGAGAAAAAAAAACTAAACTTCAGTTTTGTATGAATACACAGTTTGACTACAAAAGATCTTCAGCTTATCAAATTTTTGGTCATGCTAGCTTATTTTATCAGTAAACTTGTATAAATTTAGGGAGAGCCACATTTACACAAGTAGAATAAAATTGCATTTGTTTCATTCAAAAATCATCATGAAAACAGGAACAGGACTAGACTTTGTCACCACATTTTTGCAGTTGTGTTTGCCTTTTCCTATTGGAGGTTAAAAAAAAAACTCTTTGTTTCCATAAAATCCTAAAATTATGAACCTCAAAAGCATCAAACTCTGGAAAATATACAATGGTTTAATTTGACCCAAGCATAAATCCCGGAAAACTTTCCCATAACTCTCAAGGACATCTTCTTTTACTTACTGAAATTTGGGAATTCCATCTTTGTGGTGGCTTGAAGCGGTTAGGTACCCCAGAAAAGACCATGTTCTTTCAATCCATTCCTGTTGGAGCAGACCTATTGTGAGGAAGAACTTTTGATTAGGTTATTTCCATTGAGATGTGTCCCACCCCCTTCAAAGTGGGTCTTAATCCCCTTACTGGAGTCCTTTATAAGAGGATAAAGGACACACAGAAAAAGTCCAGAGAGCTCAGAAAAACCGTTTGTGTAAGAGACAAGGGCAAACCCACAGAAGGTGAGAGACAATGAAGTCAGAAGCTGAAAGAAGCAAATAAATTCCAGGAGAGAAGCACAAGCAAATACCAGCCAAGTGCCTTCCCATGTGACAGAGGTGTCCCAGATGCTGGCAGCTTGTTTTCAGAGACGATATCATCCTGCTGATGACTTAATTTGGACCTTTTCATGACTTTAGAATAGTAAATTTGTAAGCTAATAAATCCCCATTGTAGGGGGTGCAAGGGTAGTTCAGTGGTAGAATTCTTGTTTTCCATATGGGAAACTTGGGTTCAAATCCCAACCTATGTGCTCCCTCCCCCACCCCCCAAAAATCCCCATTGTAAAAGCCAACCCATTTCTGGTATAATACATTCTGGCAGCTTTAACAAACCAAAACAATCTTATTTAAGTACCCCTATCCCAAGGCTACTTATATATATTTTTTGCGTGGGCAGGCAGTGGGAATATATTTTAATAATGATTTTTTATTGTGGTTAATGTTGCAAAGGTATTATTGGAGAAAAATAATTTTAAATTGGGGCATTCTCTCAGAACAACATGGCTTATTCTACAACATTTCCACTGTCCCTACCTTTTCTAATCTCCAGGCCCAGTAGAAAGAATTCTAAATCAAGTCCCCACTCTCCAATCTTTCTGCACCAACCCTTCCTTCTACAGCTGCCTTACTGGTGGGCCCTGGGAGCAGAGATACATGAGACAGAAAGAATGAGGCCTGGTTTTTAAAGTTTAAATGAGGGTGGTGGGATTTAAGACCCCGAAGGTGGTCTTAGTGTTGATGAGAGTTCCTATGCCTTTCCTTTAATTGTTTCCAATTATTAGATATATTTCACCTCAAGTTGTTTCCTAGATCATTGTAAAAGTCTTTGCCTTCTCCCAAGACAGACCTTTGCTGCCTTAGGAAAATTTCGGGGGGGGGGTTTCTTTCCAATGTCCAGGTTTGTTTATAGTAATTACAAATAGTATAGATTTTGAACCCTGGTGCCTAGAGGGTAATTTTTTTTTTTTGCCTTGTTCTCTGGGACTACAGGAATATTAATTTGAATATATTAAAAAGTGCTTATTTATCTTTAAGCAATTTGAATAGAGCTCCTTTAAGAACTTTTGTTTGCCAATTTGGTGTTACCGTTCGGAGGTAGGAAAATATACATTGCACAAACAGACACAGATGGAAAGTTAGGCACACAAAAAAATCCCAGAGACATAGAAATATAAAACTCACTAATTTGAACCCCTATTTTTCATCCTTTTCTGGTATGCTTGAACATTAGCCCAATTTGGGTTATAGGTTGAGCTAAGCTTTCTGTTTTCTTTCAGCCTTCTCTATAGAGTGGGGTATTATTTTTCCAATTATATAAATTAGATGTGAGAATGGGGTATGCACCTACACAAATCCTCTTGGACCTGCCTGTTCTACTACTATAGGCACTTGCCAGAGGGGTAGACGTTTTGGCTTTGCTGCTGGTTGTACAGAGCAGTTCTGGACAAATTGAGTTCCCTGGCTGGTATAGGACGAGGAGACAATTTTTATTTTGGACTCTTTTATTTCCAATAAAGGAGGAAACAGAGCGGGGGGGGGCACTGGACTTCCTTCTTTCCTGGTCTATTGACCTCTTAGTTATAGGTTGGAGGTGGAGCAGATGAAGGAGTTAATAAAGGTTCTATTGGATCTTCCAGGCTTGAATTCAGAAAGACATTGTTCTTTTCCCTGCTAATCTGTACAAATAACAATTTATGTTTTCTCATCAACATCGATGGCTGGGTGAGACAAACAAAGGATTGAACATCCATCATCTCATCCCATTTCTGCTCCTTTGCAGAACTCTAACTGTAATACAGTGTTCTTTCCTATGTGGTCATTCTCAGGCCATTTCTCTCCTGATTCTAAATCATATTGAAGCAAGACTGTGTTATAGTTATAAACTATTTTTTGTTCTTTCATAAGCTAAATCTTTTCAGTTTTTCAAAATACAGCCCACAATAGTATTCAGGAATACTATTAGAATTAGAAAAGCCCATTTTAAAGAATTTTTATAATCAGTTACCAATTAGGAACAATTGAAAAATACAAATGCAGTAACACACCAACTAACAAGTTTAAACAGACACTTAAATTAAAACCAGCACTTACTATGTATTTAAGTAGCAGCAATTAATAAATAAAACACATCAATTAACAGCTAAACAGGCATTAAACAGTGTATCTAAGTAACACACCAATTAACAGTTAAACAGACATCATACACTTGATTTCATTGAATACCAATTAATTGTTGGATTATTTATTTTGCATAATCATACTCAACAGACAAACTCAGGTCAGGGCCTCGAACCCCATACAGCATAATGCCCAGAAAACAGAAAGGCGTAGAGGTCAGAGCAAAGGGGGCTCATTCTGAAGCAGGAGCCAGCTCCTCAAACCCAGGGCCAGGGCCTCGGACCTCTGTACTAACTTCCAGATGTCTGGACTTAGCACTGAAAACTGTTTCTCTCTTTGAAACTTTAGAAAGTGCCGGGGGCCTGGTGTGCTGGCAGAGCAGAGCAAAACCCTCTGCTGAGCTGAACAAGGCTCGAGTTATGTTTACCTGTCCTGCTGGGGCTCCAGAACTTCAGGCAGTTGGACTCCTTGCTTCTTAGGAATCTACGCCCCAGGTGAATCCATCTTCTGCTTCATCCAGGAAGAATGCAAACTCCCTCTAGGGAACTTTGGGAAACAGAGATGTAAACCCAAGAAAATAGTGTGGGAACAATGACTTTTCTCTGCTAGACGGTCAAAGGTGAATGGATTGCTGTAGAAATCCTGAGTGCCAAAACATTCAAGACTGCAGCTAGCTCTTGTCACCATGAAGGTATTACTTCGGGCCAGGTGTTTTCAGTGCCTGGCAATTCCTGGTTCTGTGAGAGCATTACATAAAGATTATAGAATAGTTGCCCCTCAGAATTTCTCCAGCTATGAATTGACGAAGCAGGACTTCAAATTGGAGATCCCAGAGTATTTCAACTTTGCCAAAGATGTCCTCGATCAATGGACCAAGAAAGAAAAGGCTGGAGAGAGACCTTCCAATCCAGTCTTCTGGTGGATAAATGGAAATGGCGAAGAGGTGAGATGGAGTTTTGAGGAACTGGGATCTTTATCCAGGAAATTTGCCAATATACTTACAGAAGCCTGTGACCTGCAAAGGGGAGATCGAGTAATTGCAATTCTCCCCAGGATCCCAGAGTGGTGGCTGGCAAATGTGGCCTGTCTGCGAACAGGGACTGTTTTCATTCCAGGAACCACTCAACTGACCCAGAAAGACATCCTCTACAGACTTCAATCTTCAAAAGCAAAGTGCATTATTACCCATGAAGTTTTAGCCCCAGCTGTAGATGCTATTGCACCTAAATGTGAAAATCTGCACTCCAAGCTAATTGTGTCTCAAAACCCCAGAGAGGGGTGGGAGAACCTCAAGGAGATGATGAAACATGCCAGTGACAACCACACCTGTGTGAAGACAAAACACAATGAGACGATGGCCATTTACTTTACCAGTGGGACAAGTGGATCTCCTAAAATGACAGAGCACACTCACAGCAGTTTCAGTTTAGGATTGTCTATAAATGGAAGGTTCTGGCTGGATCTGACATCCTCAGATATAATGTGGAATACCTCAGATACAGTCTGGGCAAAGTCTACATGGAGTAGTGTTTTTTCTCCATGGACCCAGGGAACATGTGTATTTGCACATTATTTGCCACGTTTTGAGCCAACTTCTATCTTGCAAACTCTCTCAAAATTTCCCATCGCAGTCTTCTGTTCAGCTCCTACTGCATATCGAATGCTTGTGCAGACAGATATGACCAGCTATAAGTTTAAAAGCTTAAAGCACTGTGTGAGCGCTGGGGAACCAATCACTCCTGAAGTGTCTGAACAATGGAGAAACAGAACGGGCCTGGATATCTATGAAGGATACGGACAGACTGAGGCAGTGCTAATCTGTGGAAATTTTAAGGGAATGAAAATTAAGCCTGGCTCAATGGGAAAGCCTTCTCCTGCTTTTGATGTTAAGATCTTAGATGTAAATGGCAATGTTCTACCTCCTGGACAAGAAGGAGATATTGGCATTCGAGTTCTACCTAACCAATCATTTGGCCTTTTTACTCGTTATGTAGATGATCCTTCAAAAACAGCTTCAACTCTACGAGGCAATTTCTATATCACTGGGGACGGGGGTATATGGATTAAGATGGGTATTTCTGGTTTGTTGCATGATCAGATGATATCATATTATCCTCTGGTTACCGAATTGGACCATTTGAGGTAGAAAGTGCCCTGATGGAACTCCCAGCAGTTTCAGAGTCAGCTGTTGTCAGCAGCCCAGACCCCATAAGAGGAGAAGTAGTAAAAGCGTCTATTGCCCTGAACCCTGGTTACAAGTCACATGATAAAGAACAACTTAAAAAGGAGATCCAAGAACATGTGAAAAAAAACAACAGCACCTTACAAATATTCCAGAAAGGTAGAATTTATTCAAGAGCTGCCAAAGACTATCAGTGGGAAGATAAAAAGAAATGAACTAAGGAAGAAAGAATGGGAAACAATTTAAATTCATCCCATTAAATTATCATGGTATTTCTAATACAAAGACATTGTAGAACCCCCAAGATTATAGAGAGGTGATAAACAATGAGCTAGTATGATTATAAACTGTTAATTTAAAATATCTTGTGGTTATATCAGAGACTAAATTTTTAAATAAAGCATTCCATAAATGCAAAAAAAAAAAAAAAATCTACGCCCCAGCTGGATCACCAAACTGATACCGAACGAAAGTGGGGGGTTCTCTGCCCAATGCACACAGCAGCTAGTCCATGATATCAGGCTTTCAAAGAGAGAAAAAGTTTAATGCCATTCATGAAGCAGATCAGATGCCCTATGGGCCCCACAATCTGTCTCCCTGGGTCTAAGGAGTTGAGGGATTTTATGGATTCAAACAAGGTACGGGGTAGCATGGAGTTGTCACCATTACAATATCAGGTATAAACAGGGCTGAGACTAGCCTAGAATGACCATTTCAATAGTAGGTGTAAACAAAGCAGAGAGTAGGCTAGAATAGCCATTTCAATAATAGGTATAGACAAGGGTGAGACTAGTTGGGTTTCAGTAATCTCAGGTATTAAGTTCTGCCAATTCTATAATCTAGAAAGAAAACCATCTATGTAATGATTCTGTAATCATAATCATTTGTTAATTCTTAATTTCTTGGTTACACCAAAATTGGGAGCCATAGTTCCTAGGGATGGGCCTTCCTTATTGTACCACACAGCCACTTTCCTCTGAGGTTCCGTCATCTCCGCCAAAACACAGAGAGGCACAGGGTTCACAACAAATGACCATGGCCTCCTAATTGCATTCCCTTTTCTTTGGTCTTTCAGGTCCCCCAGGAAGTTATCCAAACTTCTTCACATTTTGCCGTTCAGTCTTTTCCATCCACAAGCTTTCACTTCTTCCCCCCCCCCACCTGCCGCCCACCCACTCAAGGTCTTTCCCAAATAAGTCCTTAAATAAGACAATGGTTTAAAAATAAACAGCCACAAAATATCAGTACCATAGCAACAGCAGAAGTAAATAATGAGGGGAGCAACAAGAGTTAAGAGTTAAGGGAAGGTTCAGATTTCCTATTTGGCGAGGGTGTGTTTATTGGTTATCCTTCTCTTGGGAACAATGAAATTATCTAAAATTGAGAGTGTTGATGGACTGTGGACTGCAGGCATTATACATGATGCTTGATGAATGCAGTTGGCTGAAGGATGCACTGACTGAGAAGTATATTAGCAAATGATGGTGTGTACATATGATTGAATATTGTGCTGCTACAAAAAGGAACGAAGTCATGAAGCATGCGATGATGTGAATGAACCTGTGGGACATTTGGTGAGGCAAAATAAGCCAGAAACAAAAGCACAATTATTGTGTGGTCTCCTTTAGAAAATGCTTATAAGAAAACTGGGGCCTAGATTGTAAGCTCTTAGACACATTTAGTCCGGAGTGGTAATTATTATTTCTGGATTTTGAGGCTGTTTTATATGTCTATAACCTGGTATTTAGAGATGAGAATAAAGCTGATCAGGTCAGGATTAAGGTAATTCAGAACACAGGGGTAAGGAAGGCATTCCCTATATTTGAGAACTGCACCTACTTTTTGAGATCAAAAGAGGAAAGATTTATTTTGTCTGGAACCTAAATTTTCTGTAGCACATAAGCTAATTCAACCTGTCTGGATAGCTCATTTGAACAATTGAAATACAGGGAGCCCAGAATAAGAATGAGAGCGCTTAATTCTGTATAGTTTAATGTAATGCTTGGATACATCCTAGAATATACTAAGCAGATAATAAAAAAGTATTCAAAGTCCTTGAGGGATGGGAGAAAAAATATGGAACTATTAGACTTTACCATCAGAGAATCCCCTGATACTGTGTCAAACATTAGGGACACCCAAATCAATAGGCCAAGCTCTTGATCTTGAGGCTTACTCTTGTGAAGCTTATTTATGTAGTGGAGAAGATTAGCCTACCTGTAGCTGTGCCTAAGAGTTACTTCTGGAGGACCTCTCTCTCTCTCTCTAAGCTCAACTCTGTAAGTGAAATCATTGTCCTCCCCCCACATGGGATATGACATCCAGGGGAGAAAGTCTCCCTGGGGACAAGGGAAACGACTCCCAGGGATATGTGTGGTCCTGGCACTGTGGGATCAACAATTCCATCCTGACCAAAAGGGGGGAAAGAAGTGTAACTAATAAAGTAGTGGCTGAGAGAGTTCAAATAAAGTCGAGTGGCTACTCTGAAGGTCACTCTTATGCAAGCTTCAGTTAGACATTGCTACCTATCATAACTTGCCAAACCCCAACCAAAACTATTCCAGCCAATCTTAAAGAACACTTAGGGCAATATATGAGATTCCACAAGATTGCATGCACTGTGTAACTGTCCAGAAACCTACAACCTCCAAATGGGTCCCTGTACCAGACAAGTCCTGAAACCTAGAGGGCCCAGCCTCTCCAGAACATCCACTAGTTCCACCACCTTATCCCATATTATTGACAGCCCCTTCAAAATGAAAAAGTTAAAATGGGCATAGCCCAAATACCCCTACAGAGTGGGAGAAAGATCAAAAGTGATGGTGGAGTTATATAGAGAAGGTAAGATTTAACAAATGAATATGATTGCTGAATCATTAAATTGATATCTCTTTTAGTCTCCGGTATCTTACAGCAGCTAGAAGTAAAAACCTAAAATTGTGGAATCATAACCCATGCCAAATTCTGAAATATGTTCTACAACTAATTGTGATGCTGTGCTTTGAAATTTATTCCTTTTTTGTATATATGTTATTTTTCACAGAAAAAGAGAAAAAAAGTCGGTTGTGTTGATAAAAAAATATTTATTCCTTCTCGCCCCCTATATTCTGGAGCAGCTAGAAGGAAGAATCTGATAGGATCATACAGTAGCCCATGACAAACTCTGGGATCTGCCCTGTAACTACTTGTTGAAGAGTGCTTTGAAAATTATTGCTTTTTTCTTTTTTCGCTTTTATATATGTTATATTATACAATAACAAAGTTAAAAAAAATAGCAACAACAAACAGACATGTTTGATTGAAACGCAGATCAGCCAAGGGGAACAAAGTCTTGGCTACCCTCGTGATGAGGGAGGGGATAATACTTTTACCACTGAAACCAAACACAAGGTACTGGTAATTGCATCCATCAAGATGGTGGAGTGAGTTGTTTCATGGCTCTGATCCCCAGAAAGTTTTAACAACCTGCAATAGTTGGCAGAAACATCTTTCCAAAAGCTTCAGAAAACAGTTAAAACACTGGAAGAATAGGACAAGCGCCGAATCAAGAAAAAGGTTATTTAAAAGCAGTAGGATCTTGTGGTAACCTGGCTGGCCCATCCCCCACTGCTCACCAGCTCAGCAAGGAGCTGGCCCATGGTTCCAGTGAGAATTCCTGGTCCCAGTTCCAGGCTAAGCAGAGTAACCCTCATGCACACGCTGGGAGCAAATATGTCTGGCCCAATCTGTCTGGTGGTGGCCTGAGGGACTTACTCTCCCAGGACTTGCCTTACAACTAGAAGGCAGTTCACAGAGCTCTTCTGCAGAGCAACGTGGGCCAGCAGTCATGTCATCCTGCCTGGGGCAAGGGATTTCTGGCTGTAAGATATACAGTGCAGGACCCGGGAGTGTGAGCATTCCTGGATTACCCAATTGTTTTGCTACCACATACCAACTATCCAACCACTGCACCCACTTTAGAAGCTTTTCTCTTGACTTTATCTAGCCCTATTTTATCTTCCTTTAGGTATTTGTCAGCCAAGTTTCTCCAGGGAGACAGAACCAACAGGATGTGTGGTGTGTGTGTGTGAATATTATGGGATTTATTATAGGAATTGGCTCACATGCCCATGGCGATTGGCAAGTCCAAATTCCACAGTGCAGGCCACAAATCGCAAACTCTAATGAAGATTCCAAGTTCCCCCAGGAGAAGCTGGCTGGTTGAAGTAGAGCTAGAAATTCTTCCTTCTGTCTGCTGAAATATGTTCTCCTTTAAGACCTTCAACTAATTGGATGAAATTTCTCTCATTTCTGAAGGCAGTTGCCTTTGTTGATTATAGATGTAATCAGCCATGATGCAGTCAACTGAGGAATTATTTAAATCCACAAAATTTCCTCATGGTAACAACCAGGCCAATGCTTCCTTGTCCAAACACTGGACACCGTAAACTAAACTTAACCATCACAAGGTGTATCAGCTAAAATTGCACCTAATGGTTTTGCATAAGGAAAGTAAAACATTTATATTTTGTTTCCAAAATTCCTCTTGTTTCTGCCCCAAGTGTTTTTGGCAGTTGGAGAAATTGTTGTTGTATTTCACTGCCCCAACAATTTGGAAGTCAATGTATTAGTCCATGGAAGGACTCTGATGCTCACTTCCCTATATCATTCTGACAATAAATGAGATTGAACATTATAAAGTTCTTTTATCCTGCTAGAGGAAGGCCTCCTGTTAAGGGTCAGGGTTTTGTTTTTTTCTATAATGTATATCATGTTCTTGAAATATTCATTATAATTCAGAAAATATCTGCTGAATATTTGTAGTTAATTTGCCCACCCTCTTCACAAAATTTGGGTTATTTTGAACTGCTATGAAATTTATAGAATGCCATATTAATTAAATGACTGTAAATAACCATGGCAGTAACTTTCAGTTTAGTGGTTTATGCTTAGCACATAGTAAGAAGCCCATAGATAATGCAGTCCAGCGCTGGGACAACAGATCAACAATGCAATCCGAGAAGTGCATCAGATGCCTGCACTTTGCATCTTTCTGCTTAATATATAAGCCTTTCCTCTTGCATCTTATGTTCACAAGATGGTTGATGTACCACCAGACATTTTGAACATGTTCTGAGCAGAAAGAAAAAGAAAAAGGTAGAAAGATTCAAGAATATGCCAACTGAATACATCCATTTAAAAAGATTTTCCAGAAACTGCAAACAGTGGTTTCAGCTTACAACTCATTGGCAAGTACTAAGTCATATGGCCGTTCCTAGCTGTAAGAGAGCCTGGGCATTTGAATATTTTTTTTATTTTCCAGCCTCTATAGTAGAGAAAGTCAAGGAAGAATAGGTCTGTGGGGACTTAATCTGCAGTGTCTGCTACAATTCACCACTTGGGGTATCCAATGATAATATACATCTTTTTGCTCTTTAATGGAGAAACAAGACAATCCCAAAGTCTCATCTGATTATGTGTGTTACACAGACCTCTCCATAAAGTCTGTGACCGACGAACTAAAATGCACATCGTATTCCAACATAACCAGTGAACATGGTGTAGTTGGAACAGGATATCTGCAATAAAAACTTCATTCTGATAATGAGTACAAGGGAAACACACCACAATCATTGGTTTAAAGTGTTTATCAGAACCTGCTAGAGAGGAATAACAGGGATTTCCTGTCATGACAGTGGAGTAAATACCTTGGCAAGCAGTTCCTGGTTCTGCTCTCTGGGTGGATCTCCCTTGTTCCTTTTCCTCCATTAAAAAATTTTTGTCTTCTGAGGGGATTATTCTTGGCTATTCAAGGCCATATATGAGATGGTCACTGTGGAAGACATCTTAGAGACTGTACAGTTTCACAACATTTCTTACTGATGTGAGTTTGGAAACCTGTGGACTGCCTTAAGCATTGAGCAACCACAGTATGTTGGTGGCTTTAGCAATAGATTTCTGTCAAAAACAGAAGGATGTTTCCAATCAGTCCCATGTGCAGTTAACCATAGCCAAATGTCTTAAAGAAACATAGTCTTTAAATATGAATAATACCTTTTTAATGTATTTATTGCTCTGCATTCTACCCATCGCCTTAGTCATAAATAACTTTGATCAAAGAGACACTACTCATAATCACACTATTGTCAGTGGGTTTGTCCCCTTGGTCTGGCAGAGAACTATTAGCAGAACCTACTTAAGAAAGGCCTGGACCACCAATTGTATCTTCTGCGGTGGCTGCCAATTCTTAGCTATTGATTGCACCAGCTTCAGTTTGGGGATAGAGAAACAGTTGTTTTTTTCAAGCCTGTCCAGCTCCAAATTATGGGACAATCAATCAATTTAGATAACAGACAAAAGGCAGAAAGTACTTACTTTTGCAATACTGTGTTTCTTTCTGTATCTGCTTGCAGATTGCTTTAGTTTGGGTTAAACCTCTTATAGAACCTTGATGAAAGGAACAGGAAGTAACTAGCAAACGGTAACATTCTGATTTTTTCCCTGTGATTTGCACATCTGCTTCGTTTTTCTTTGTTCAGAGCAGCTTTCTTAGTTTCTTTGCCCTTTCTCCTAGCCAAGGCAACACTTGAGTTAACATATCTTCAATTTAATAAAAAACACCAGGACTCCAGAATTCTTTAGTCCCAAATTCCAATTTCCTAGAGAGGAAATCTTTATGGACGTATTTGGTCAGTTATCTACCCATGATCAAGTCTGCTATGATCAAGGAGCCAGGGAAGTATATATATACATGGTTGACAGGGCTCTTTCCTGCAGCTTTGGGGTATTATTCCCTAGGGAGAAATTTGGTTGTCTGAACAGACAGCTCAATCAGTGTAACATAAATTTCTGTACAAGATGTAATCATAAATTTCTGTACAAGATAAATACAATGAGGAAAATAAGGATTAAATGCCCTAGTAGAATAAAGGATGAAGAGATTTCTTACAGTGAAGAAGCCCCATGAAAGGGGCAATTCTCTAAATCTTTGAGATAGAGTGGCAGGGTTGCTTTCTTTCAACTCATATGATTCAAACTCTTATCAAAGTTCTCAAAATGGTGGCAGTCAGATCAGATCCAGCTTTTCTGCTTATTATGGTCAGGGTTCAAAATTTGTTTTAGTGGTTTGGCAACACTGAAAATCAAGATAGTTCTTGAATGATGTAGATTTCGGTGTACGCTTGAAGTATCACATAAGCTGGTAATGCTGTGGCAATCTTCTGTGGCTCAGAAGCAACTGCCCTCTTTAGACGAGCGAACACAATGCATCAGTCTTAAAATATCATAGCTATACTTTGTTGTTAATGGGAGACTGCCTCCCTTGAATGCTAAGGACTACAAAACAAGAAAATCCAGAGTCATGAGGTAGTACAGAAACAAATCACACTCAGATTTGCAGTATCGGGTTTTGTGTTTTTGAAGACTGTCTCTAGAATGTTCCCTTAAGTAAAAAGTATTCCACAGGATACCATGAAGGTGCATAATCTATACAGAGTGTGTCAAAAGCTATGATTTTGACTATTAGAGCCTACTTCTTCTAGGGTCACCAGAACTATATCTGTCCTAGAATGTGGCTATGTACACATACCACATTAAGTTTTGGGTATATGTAAATAGAAAACAAATACGTTGAAAGAAACATGTGAGATAAAACAATTTTTAAAAATATCTTGCCAAAAAAGGTTTATTTGGTACAAATTTTATATTTGACTACTGCATTTCCTAATATAACTGATGTTGATAGCTTGGTTGAACACCATAAGTACATGGAACCTTGGGTAGGACATGAGATTTTGTAGGTTTGTCCAGAGCAATGCCTCAATGAATCCCAGAGTGATTTGACCACTGAGTGGAAAAGTATTTGCAAAGTCCCCCTTGGAGAATGGTGAGAACGGGGGAAAATTCAACCTCCCCAAGCTGGATTCTTGATATTCTCACAAGCAGTGTGGACAACAAAAGCTATAGGCTGAGGCCCCAGTCTTGGGGTTTGTTCATACGAAATTTAACCCCACAAAGGATAGGTCAAGTCTACTTAAAATTTAGGCCTAAGAGTCACCCCCAAGAGAACCTCTTTTGTTGTTCAGATGTGGCCTCTCTCTCCAGCCAACACAACAAGCAAACTCACCATTCTCCCCCTGTCTACGTAGGACATGACTCCCAGGGGTGTGGACCTTCCTGGCAATGTGGGACAGAAATCCTACAATGAGTGGAGATACAGCATGAAGGGATTGAGAAAAACCCTAGAATGAGCTGAGACTCAGCATCAAGGGATTGAGAAAACCTTCTCAACCAATAGGGGGAAGAGTGAAATAAGACAAAGTGTCAATGGCTGAGAGATTCAAACAGAGTCGAGAGCTTATCCTGGAGGTTATTCTTACGCATCAAATAGATATCACCTTGTTAGTCAAGATATAATGGAGAGGCTGGAGGGAACTGCCTGAAAATGTAGAGCTGTGTTTGTTCCAGTAGCCATGTTTCTTGAAGATGATTGCATAAGGATATAGCTTTTGCAGTGTGACTGTGTAATTGTGAAAACCTGGTGTCTGATGCTCCTTTTATCTACCTTGTCAACAGATGAGTAGAACATATGGAATAAAAATAAATAATAGGGGGAACAAAGGGTAAAATAAATTTAGTTTGAAATGCTAGTGATCAATTGAAGGGAGGGGTAAGAGGTATGGTAGGTATAATTTTTTTTCTCTGTTTTCGTTTTCTTTCTTTTTCTGTTGTCTTTTTGCCTCTTTTTCTGAATTGATGCAAATGTTCTAAGAAATGATCATGATGATGAATGTGCAGCTATGTGATGATATTGTGAATTACTGATTATATATGTAGAACGGAATGATCATATGTTAAAGAAAAAAAGAATTGAAAAATACAAATAAATATATCAATGTTTAAAAAAAATAGCTTGCTATTGCTGGACCATGAACCCCTCCTCACCCTCAAAAAAGCAGCTCGCTGAAAAAATGTAGTAGATATTATAGCACTCCTTCCCAGACCCATTCTCCAGGGCCAACCCACCTCAAATTCAGCTGTTGATCATCCACAGCTACTTATCTCCCTAGGAATTGTTCCCCTGTCCTAGGGAATGCTTGTTATAAGATTATGCTCCTTTCCAGGAGGCTGGCCTGTGGACAGTGATGGGAAGATAGAGAAATACCAAGATCTTATCTCCTTACCTCAATTTGGGAAAACCCTAAAGTCCCATTTCAGTTCCAGATCTCATTGAAGAATCAGCTGAGAACTCAGTTGCGACCATACTGCGAGCAGCTTCCGTCCCAAACCTGCCTTCCTCACTTTCTTACTGGTGTATTCCCAAGGAAATGTTCCAGCAAAACTTCCACACTCAACTCTAATCCTAGAAGCTATTTCCAAACATCCCAGTTTAAGACAGCACAATTGCAAAATGCTATCTTTACCTCCCCAGGATCTGATCCTCATACTTGTGGATTCAGGCTACCACTAAGGCAGTGCCATAGACTTATCAGTGATTTGGAATATATACTACATCCTGCAAGATAACTGTGAAGAAACTCAGGATGGAACCATAAATTCCACACACATTCTGCATGGCAGAATATATGACAGAATCAATAAATATCATTGAAATATATTGAAATCCATCCAATGCTGCTTCAGAGTTGTGACAGATTGAATTATGTACCCCAATTTAGACATGTTCTTAATCTTAATCCACATTCTCTGTATATAGGATGTTTTGAAGATGTTATTTTAAGTTAAAGCATGGCCCAAATGAATGAGGTTGGGTCATAATCCGGATTACTAGAGGACTTGATGAAGAGAAGAAATTCAGGGATAGTGAGAGAAAATTACAGGAAGGAGCCAAGATCTGAAAGCCAGAAGTGAAGGGACTCTAGAAGAGAAAAAAGAAGACATTGCTATATGATGTAAGTCATGGGTACGAGCGAAGGAACCCCAAGAATTGACTGAAGCCAACACCAGAATGCTACAGTTTTCTAGGGGGAAGAAAACCTTGCTGATGCTTTGATTATGGACTTCTTTTAGCCCCCAAATCATGAGCCAATAAATTTCCATTTTTTAACCCAACCCACTGTGTTGTATTTGTCATAGCAGCAAGGAAAACTAGGACAAGAGTTTTCTTTTCTTTTCTTTCTTTTTTTTTTTTTTTGCTGCTGCTGGTACTGTTTTGCTATGAAGTGAGTTCTTGTAGCAGAAGCAGTGCTTCTCCAATCAATAATACATGGATGGTCCAATTGGTAGATTTCATATAGGTTAGAAATATAAATTCTACAGTCTAAAGTTCTACATAAAAGAAAGAGTTTCCTTTTTCATTTGTACTGCAAGGTCCCAAAATCCATGAATGCCTGTGTCATCAGAGGAATCTATTTGGCTGGTATATTCAGTGCTGTTTTTAAATTAGTCTTTAGTGTTTTTAGTACTGGTTAGTTGATGATAGGGAACACTTGCATAAGGACATAGTCATGTCTTGAAGGAGGAAGAATGGCAATAAGGCATTTGTTCACCACCAGAGTCCATTATCAAACTAGGGGTTCTCTCTGGAGAAAAGAAAAAGTTCACTAATATAAGTATATGGTATTCATTAGCTGATCATAAAAATTTACAAAAATTATTGAGCCCACCTTATGTGTAGTAAGCAGTGTTTTAGGTATTTAGAACAAACCCAGTAACAAGAGAAACAAATGTCACTGCCCTCATAGAGAATGTAGTCCAGTAGGAGCTCATAAATTAACAATAAACCTTATAAGTTACATGGAAAGACATATTGCAAAAAGGAAGTTGAACAGGTTAAAATTGCACTTGGGAAAGTGCAATTTAAATAGGTGGTCTGAGAAGGTAACACTTGGATGCAGACTTGAAAGAGGTAAAACAACCAAAAGAGCAAAGGAGGACACTATGTATTAATAAAAGGGACAATCCATCAAGAAGATGGATCAAAGATATCTAAGCACCAAGCCAGAGTGCACCAAAATACAAGAGGGAAACACTGACAACATTAAAAGGAGAAGTAAACACCTCTACAATAATTGTTGGAGACTTCAATAGACCATTCTCATCAATTGATAGAACATTTAGACAGAGTATCAATAAAGAGGCAGAAATATTGAATAATATGATAAATGAACTAGACTTTACAGACATTTAAAGAATATTGCACTGCACAGCACAGGGAATATACTTTTATACAAAATAGACCACATGTGGGTCCACATGTTGGGAAATAGCAAAGATTAGAATAGAAATAAATGAAACTGAACATGAAAAAAATAGAATCAATAAACCAGAAGGTGAATCTTAAAGAAAAACTACAAAATTGATGGACACTTAGCTAGGCTGACAAGAAAAAGTAAAAGAATGCAGATAAATGAAACCAGAAACAGGAGGGGGGGTGCATAACTACTAACCCTGCAGAAATCTAGGAGATAATGTGAGGGTTCTATGAAGAACTATATGCTAACAAACTAAACAACTTAGATAAAATGGACAACTTCCTAGAAAAGCATGAACAATCAGCATTGGCTCTAGAAGAAATAGAAGACACCAACAACCAATCCCGAGTAAAGAGATTAAATTAGTCGTCAAAAAACTACCCCAAAAGAAAATCTCAGGACCAGATGGCTTCACATTTGAATTCTACCAAGCGTTCAAGAATGAGTTAATACCAATGCTTCTCAAACCCTTCAAAAAACTGAAAAGGAGGGAAAGCTACCTAATCCATTCTATGAAGCCAATATCACTCTAATTCCAAAGCTACACAAAGACAGTTCAAGAAAAGAAAATTAAAGACCAATCTCTTTAGTGAATATAGATGCAAAAAAAAATCATCAACAAAATAATAGCAAATCAAATCCAGCAGTGTATTAAAAGAATTATACACCATGACCAAGCATGTTTTATTCCAGGTATGCAAGTCTGGTTCAACACAAGAAAATCAATTAGTATAATACACCGCATCAATAAATCAAAGGGAAACTATCAAATGATGATTTCGATTGCTGCAGAAAAAGCATTTGAAAAAATTCAGCATCGTTTCTTTCTTCTTCTTCTTCTGTTTTGTTTTTTTTTTTATTTTTTTGGCATGAGCAGGCTCCTGGAATCAAATCAGCATCCTTTCTTTTTTTTTATTCAACATAACAACATACAAACACAAACATTCTTACCATACGATGATTCTATTCTTGATATATAATCAATAACTCACAATATCATCACATAGTTGTATATTCATCATCAACAGCATCCTTTCTTGATGAAACACTTCAAAGGGTAGGAATAGAAGGAAACTTCCTCAACACAATAAAGGAAATATATGAAAAATCCACAGCTAACATTATACTCAATGGAAAAAGACTGAGAGCATTCCCTCTATAATCAGGAACAAGACAAGGATTCCCACTGTCACCAATCTTATTTAACATTGTGTTGGAAGTTCTAGCTAGAGCAATTAGGTAAGAAAAAGAAATAAAAAACATCCAAATTGGAAAGGAAAAAGTAAACTCTCCCTGTTTGCAGATGACATGATACTATATGCCAAAAATCCTGAAAATTCTACAGCAAAGCTACTAGAGCTAATAAATGAGCAAAGTGGCAAAGTACAAGATCAGCACACAAAATCAGTAGAATTTCAATACACTAGTAATGAACAATTAGACTAAGAAAATAAAGAAAATAGTTCCATTTACAATAGCAACTGAAATATTTGAAGGAACCTAATATTTATGAGTAAATTTAACCAAGGACATAAAAGACCTAAACACAGAGAACTACAAGAAATTGCCAGAAGAAATCATGAAAGACCTAAATAAATGGAAGGACTTACCATATGCATGGATTGGAAGACTAAATAGAGTTAAAATGTCAATTCTACCCAAATTGATTTATGGTTTCTATAGAATAACAATTAAATTCCCAACAACTTACTTTGCAAAATAGGAAAACCAAAAAATCAAATTTATTTCGAAGGGCAGTGTGCCCTGAATAGCTAAAAATATATCGAGAATAAAAAATGCAGTGGGAGGTCTCACACTACCTGACTGTAAAGCATATTACAAAGATACAGTAGTCAAAACAGCATAAAAATAGATGTACTGACCAATTGGATTGAGATGAATGTTCAGAAGTGAACCCTCTTATCTACAGACCATTGATTTTTGTGAAAAATAACATATATACAAAAAAGCAATAAATTTCAAAGTATATTGTAGCAAGTAGTTATAGGACAGATTTCAAAGCTAGGTATGGGTTACAGTACTGCAATTTCAGCTTTTACCTTCTAGTTGCTCCAAGACATTGGAGACAAAAAGAAATATCCATATAATGATTTAGCAGTCACATTTATTTGTTAAATCCTATTTTCTCTGTTATAACTCCTCCTTTTCCTTTGATTCTTCTCCCAATCTTTAGGGATATTTGGCCTATGCCCATTCTAACATTTTCATCTTGGAAAGGGGTGTAGCAAATAAGGGATATGGGGGTGCAACTAATGGATGTTCTGGAAGAGGCTGGACCCTCTGGGTTTCAGGATTTATCTGGCTTAAGAATGATTTGGAGGTAGTAGATTTCTGGAAAGTAATCTTAGCGTGTGAAACTTTTGTAGATTCTCAGCCAGAGTCCTAGGGGTTCCTTAGGGTTGACAAGAATGGTGTTGGTTCTGGTTTGGCAAACTATGGTAAATAGCAATATCTAGCTGAAGCTTGCATAAAAGTAGCCTCCGGAATAGCCTCTCAACTCTATTTGAACTCTCTTAACCACTGCTACCTTATTTTGTTGCATTTCTTTTCCCCCTTTTGGTCAGGAAGGCATTGTTGAACCCATGGTACCAAGGCCAGGCTCATCCTTGGGAATCAGAAGCAAGTTGCCAGGGAGACTTTCACCCCTGGATCTCATATTCCATGTAATGGTTTTCCTTGCAGAATTGGGCCTATAGAGAGAGAGAGAGAGAGGCCATGTCTGAACAGCAAAAGAGGTTTTCTGGTAGTAACTTAGTAGGCTTTGTGTCTCTGCTACAGAAATAAACTTCATAACAGTAAGCCTCAAGATCAAGGGCTTGAAATGTGTGGGAAATGATCATGATGATGAATATGCAACTATGTGATGATATTGTGAACTGCTGAGTGTATGTGTTGGGAATGTTTGTGCTTCTTGTAATTTTTTTTAATTAATAAAAAATTAAAAAAAAAAAAAAGATCAAGGGCTTGGTCTACTGACTCGGGAGTCCCTAATGTTTGAAATAGTATCACACGTTTCCCCAGTGAAAAAGTCTAATAGTTCCATATTTTCATATTTTTTCTCCAGTTCCTCAAGGGATTTTGCCAGTACTTTTTCATTATCTCTCTAATATACTCTGGGTTGTATAGACATATTATATTGATATTTACAGAATTATAAGCTCTCATACCCATTCTGGGCTCAATGTGTTAGGGTCATTTAAATGAGTTATCAAGACAGGTTAAGTTAGATTATGTGCTACAGAAAATTTAGGTTTGGGACAAAGTAAACCTCTCTTCCTTTGGTCTTATACAATAGATGAAGTTCTATAATAAAGACAATATCATCCTTTATCCTATAGTTGATAATTGAAGGCTGATCTCTTTTTAGATTTCTTTGACAGTTGTTGTGTACAGGAATGCTGACTTTCAGAGCTGCAGAACTCCAAATCTGAGTCTTAGATTTCACGCAAGTAGCCAAAGTTCCAGGTAAATACCAATTTCTACATATATAATGCAGTATCTCAAAATCTAGAGATAACATTTACAGCTCCAGAATAAATGTGACTGCTATAAAAGCTTACAATCTAGGCCCAATTTTCTTACAAGTATTTTCTAAGAGAAACCATACAACATTTGTTCTTTTGTTTCTGGCTTATTTTGCACTATGTAATGTCCCCAAGATTCATTCACCTCATTGCATGCCTCATGACTTCATTCCTTTCTGTAGCCACACTATATTCCAACTTATGTATACTCCACAGTTAGCCATTCTGCTTCTCAGTCAATTAATCCTTCAGCCACCTCCATCCATTGGGCATCACCGATAATGTCCAAAATCAACAATCTATACTTCATATTATCCACAATTAGTTACACAATCATCAACACTCTCAATTTCAGAAATTTCCATTGTTCCAAAGAGAAAAATAACAGATAAACACACCCTCACTATGCTACATTGAAAGTGTTGTGTATCCCAGAAAAGCCATGCCCTTTAATCCTGATACAATATTGTAGGGTGGAAACCCACTTGATTAGATTATCTCGTGGAAATGTGATGCTCCCAGATGTGGGTGTGGCCTTTTTGTTAGATGGAGATGTGACTCCACCCATTCAGGGTGAGTCTTGATTAGTTTACTGGAGTCCTTTAAAAGTGGAAACATTTTGAAGGAAGCACAGGCATTTGGAAAACAGTTTCTTCAGAGCCAACAGAGATGCAGACATTTGGAGATGCTTGAAGTGCTGACAGAGAGAGCAGATGCCTGCAAACTGATGTGGCCAATGAGTCTGGTGGCCCCCAGTCTACCACTTGGAATGACCTTGTGCTGTAGCTCTGGGTGTTAAAGCTGTGCCTGTCCACAGCAAATTTGGAAACACCTGCCAGCTAGGCATGACATGGGGTGTGGGGCATGGGGCACAATGCAGATGCATGAGGTGCAGGGAATGTGGCAAGACTCAAGGCTGGGGCACAAGGCATGGGCAGGGGCATGGGATGTGGGGCAGGGCTCAGGAATTGGAGCAGTGCGCACAGTACAGGAGCATGTTACCATGACATGGGACATGTAGAGGGGACATGGGGTATGGAGTGTGGCATGAGGCAGGGGTGGTGGCAGAGTATAGGGGCATGGGACAGGTGGGGGAGAACAAATGAATGTCACCAGTGCAAGATGTTAAAAATGGGATAGTATATAGAAAAAATACAATTAAGGCAAACTAAGGTCTATGGTTAACAGTAACATTGAAGTGATCGTTCATTAATTGTAACAAAGGCAATATACTACAGCTAAATGTCAATAAGAGGGAGATATAAGGGCGGGGTATAGGATGCTTGTTGTTGTTTCTCTTTATTTTTTTCTTTTCCTCTTCTTTCTTTATGGAAGAAATGGAAATGTTCTCATACAGATTGTGGTGGTGAATGCATAACTATGTAATTATACCAGAAGCCACTGATTATATACTTAGGGTGGATTGTATGGTGTGTGAATAAAACTGCTTAAAAGATAAACAGAAAGATACAAGTGCTGGAGAAGATGTGAAGAGAGATATATACGCATTAACTGTTGGAAGGTAAGTAGAATGGTGAAGTCCCCTTGAAGGGCAGCGTGGTGGCTTCACAGGAAGCTAGATATAAGGTTGCCATATGATTCTGCAACCCTGTTATTAGGCATATACCTGGAAGAACTGAAAGCAAGGACATGAAAAGGCTTTTGCACACTGGTGTATATGGTGACATTATTCACAATTTGCAATGGATGGAGGTGGCCTAAGGGTACATTGACTGATGAACTGAAGGGTGAAATGTGGTGTATACATACAATGGAATATTGAGCAACTGTGGGAAGGAATGAAGTTGTGAGGCATGTAATTGGGTGAATGATCCTTGAAGACATTTTATTTGAGTGAAATAAGCCAGAAAAAAAGACAAATATTATATGGTCTTACTAATGTGAACTAATTATAATGAGCAAACTCTGAGAACTGAATCCGAGTCCATGGGGTTGTCAGGGGACAGAAAGTGGGTAGAATTTGGGCAATCAATGAATAAGGAGTACAGAATGTCCAATAAAGTGCATTGTAAAGTTTCCTAGATTGTCAGCTCTTACAGCAGTTGCATCTATTACTGAGTTTTTTTGTTTTGTTTTTTTTTCTATTCCTGAGTTTTGATTGTTATTTCTAAATTCTAAAATGCTGAGCTCTTTGAGTATAGTTTCCTGGAACTCTGCATCTCTGTGTGACACCTGAGACTGAGAGTTGAAGTTCTGCAGCTCTGAGTGTCTGCATTACTCCATACAGCAACTGTTGAAGAAGCTGAAAAAGATATCAACCTCCCATTAGAAATATGAATAAAATGGATCTGGTTAGGACTAAGAGAAATCAGAATACAAGGTAAAGGGTGATATCATCTGTATTTTAAAACTTCAGCTTCTGTGTGAGATCAAATGAATTTGGCCCCAAATTTAAATTTTCTGTAGTGCACTATCTGTTTTAACCTGTTTGGTCAGTTTATTTAAACAACATAATTGCATGGAACCTAGAATAAGAAGTGAAATTTTGCTATTTTGTACTCATTAACGTAATACTCCATTATATTCCAGAGTATTTTGGGCAGAAAATAAAAATGTATTTGCAAAGTCCCTTTGAGGGACTGGCAAACAATGTGAAACTATTACAATTCCCCACCTGGGGAATTCTTGATAGTCTCTCAAGTATTAGGTACTCCCAATTTAATAAGACAAGCCATCGATATTTCCCTTTTGAAACTTATTTCTGAAATGGTGAAGCCAAGCCTACTTAAAATTGTACATGAGCATCATCCTTAGAGAGCCTCTTTTGTTCCTCAGATTGTGACCTCTCTCTGTCTAATCCTACTCTGCAGATAAGCTCACTACCCTCCTCCCTGCATGGGACATGACTCCCAAGTAGAAAGTCTCCCTGGCAATGTGGACCATGAATCACAGGGACCAGCCTGGCCCTGACATTGTGGAATTGATAATATCTTCCTGACCAGAAGGAGGGAAGTAATGAAATACAGTAAAGTTTCAGTGGGTAAGAGATTTCAAATAGAGTGGAGAGGTCATTCTGGAAGTTGCTCTTATGTCAGCTTCAGCCAGATATTGGAAATTGCCAGAGTATGCCAAGCCCCCACCAATGGTATTCTTGGAAGAACTAGCGAATACACTGGGCTCTATCTAAGAATTTATAAAAGTTTTCCTTAGTAAGTTTTTTTTCCAGACACTTGTCTGAAAAGGCCTCCAGATTGTTCCTATTCCAGGTAAGCCCTGAAAACCCAGAGGTACCAGTCTCTTCAAGAACATCAACCAGTTTCCTTCCTCTACCCTGAAAGGTCAAGTCACCTTCCCAGCACTGAGAAGTTAAAATGGTCATTGCCAAGATATCCCTGACGATTGAGAAGACAATGAAATGAGAAGGAGGAGGTGTAAATGAGAAATTAGGCACTAAAAATGATTATGACTACTGATTCATTATTTGGAAATTTTATTTTAGTTTCTGGCTTATTAGAATAGTTAGAGGAAATACCTGAAATTGTTTAACTGTAATCCAGTAGCTTTGATCTTTGATAATGACTGTATAAGTATATAGCTTTTGTGGTATGACCATGTGATTGTAAAAACCTTGTGACTGAAACTCCCTGTATTTAGTGTATGGGTATATGAGTATTAAAAGAAGGACAAAATAATAATAGGGATGGGGGAAAGGGGTACAGGATGTTTTGGGTCTTTTTTTTAATTTTCACTTTGGAATAATGAAACCTAAAATTGATTGTGGTGATGAGTGCGCATCTATATGATGATACTGTGAGCCTTGGATTGCATACTTTGGATGGATTATAAGGTGGGTGAATTTATTTCAATAAAATTGCATTAGAACAGTTGACTTTGGAGAGATAATGAGAACTATGTTAAGTAGTGCCTTCAGTGCCATTGTGAGGACATTGGCTTTTTCCCTCTCTCTTTAATCTACCTCGCTCTCTTGGTTTTCCTCATATTTAAAGTTTTTAATAGAAATATGTCATACACACCAAAAAGTACATAAATAATAGGTTTATTATTTTAATTATTTATTGAGCTATAATTTATTTATTGAGCTCAATAAATTATCTCAAAGGGAACACGCCTGTGTAAGCACCATCCAGGAAAATAGATAGAATATTACCAGAACCCTGGGAACCACCTTTATTTCCCCTCTCAATCATTCCTCCGCACCTTCTCCTCAATTACTGACATGTAAACACCATATATTTGGTTTGCGTGTTTTAAAATTTTATATGCAGTATGTATTATGTTGAATCTGGATTATTTTGCCCAACATTATGTTCATGAGATTCATCTATGTTGTGTGTAGAAGTATATTCATTTTATTATGGTATACTAATCCATTGTGTGAATATAACACACATTATTTATTCATTCTTCTATTGGTGAGCATTTGGATTGTTTCTATCTGACCGTTCTAAATAAGGCAGTTATGAGCACTCTTTATATTACTTGAAAGCATTCTTCGTTAGGCTATAAGAAACTCATCCCTTCCGAGTTTTGTTAGTAGGTTATAATAAAGTAGCTGCATGTATTTTTCTCTTATGGATTCCCTAGTGCTCCATACATGTATGATACTTGCTTCCAAATATTAAACCACTTAATTCAGCATTGTGTTGTGATGGACAAACATCCTTATGGTTTTATCTTAGCTTTAAAATATACTTCCTACCTTTTGGGCTATTGGTTTCCTCATTCGACAAAGACTATAGAGATGTTATGTGTGATTTCTTGTCTTGGTTTTACATAAATAGAAAATAATGCCATTCTTATTTTGAGGGTAGTAAAGGGTACTTTTTTATCATATCAGATGTGGGCACTAAATATGAGTTCATACAACAAAAAGCCTTATGGCAAAATCAATATATGAAACTGAAATAAGACTCAAATGAGAAGCATATTTAGTCTAAGTAACAAAATTAATGTGGGTACACAAAAATGCTATTAAGGATAATCAGTATTACACTGAGGTATCTGTAACCAGAAACGTTTACATCACAAATTCAAAAGCAGCTAAGGGTACATAGCCTGAATTCTTTGCCACTAATGTTAAACAGCTTTTTACCACAAACACACCACAAAGCAAAAACTTGGATCTCAGATCCTGTTAGTTGTCATCTCTCTCTGAGCACTATAGTGAAGGCTGAACAATTTTTCCATCAGATTCTTATGTAGTGATTTCTCTTGAGGTCTCCTTGAAGAATTACAGTTTGATCAAACGTTTTATCCAAGGTACAAAGCTGAGACTTTGGAATAGACACCAGGAGAATCCTTTGACTCTGCGGCCATTACCCCAGGAGGTTACACCAATACACAACCCAGCTCTCTGCAGGCCATTCACACAAGAGTGTCCCCCACTGTCTCCATGACAGCTGTCCACACGTTTACTTTTGCGGAGGTTTCCTGAAGAGAGCACCCTCCCTGCAAACCAATCTTTATAATGGTCTTCACAGAACCTCTTGGGAAGCAAGGGGGTGGCTGCTTGCTGTAGAGCTCCTGAATAGCCTTCTCCTGTGTCTCCCCATCCTGATATGTAACAAGTTGGGCTGTTTTCTGTGGCTTCTATTTCTGGAGTGGTAACCAGTCTGGAAAAACATGGCTGCTGAATGAGGCACATTGCTCTTTTGGTACTTGCAATCTAACCACATATAGTCACTGCTGTGCTGGTGAATAGCAATCTGCCTGACTCCTATTTCTTCTAAAAACTGCTCGGGCACCAGATCATGATAATCCCCAACTTGAACAGCATAACTTCCAGTGCTGTTACCATACAGTTTTAGAGGCCAGAAGTTCCAAATGAAGGCATGAACAAGACCATGCTTTCTTTTTACTAGTGGCCATAGCATCTGGTGAGGGCAGTCCTCCAATCATGGCGATCCGCTTCATTCTCTCCTCTTGTGGCTTTCTCGAACTTCTAGCTAATATGTCTTCTCACTTCTCCTGGTTTCTGGTTTCTTGAGTGTGCTCTTGTACACAGCATTAAGTGGAAATATTTATGTATATGTGAGAATATACTTAGTGGTGAAATTGCTGTGTCGTAGTGTATTCATATGTTCAGTGTTCATAGATAATGCCAAACACCCTTCCAAATGGTTAGTCAAAAGCAAATGTAAATGTATGAGAGTCTCCTAAGACCAGAACTTGCCATTTGCTTTCATGCTATAAAAAACAGCCAGCCTATTCCACTATTTCTACAGTTTCTAATGCCTCCAAACCACTCAAAGTGACAGATACAGTGTGCCCTCACCAGTACCCAATCCATCCTTCATCTCTGTATTCCTTCTAAGGAGTTTTCCCTTGTAACTTCTTTCCTAGCACCAATTTATGTACAATTTATTCCTTTTAATGGTGTAAGGAAGAGATCTTACAATATTACTTTTAGTAATGATGGTTGTATTTTGTAGTTGGTATGGATGCTACACCACAAATGTGTATGCAAGAGCTGTCATATTTCTTTATTTTCTTTAAATCCAATTCCACATCTCTCTTATGTAAGCCTAGCAGGAAATCAAATTGCAATTACTTTCTGGAGCTCTCTCCCACGCATAGGATCATGCAAGCATCAGGAGGTTTGTGTGACATCTGTCAAAATAGGGAAAACATTTCTAATCTTCAGGTCATGTTTTCTAGTCCAAGACTACATGGTTGTGTCAAAGTGACCAGCCGCACTTTCCCCATGCTGAGGAGGGAGCCATAGTAACTAGAATCTAGTTAATTTAATATTGACCAGAGAGATATTACCTCTAGGGTTTCTGGGAAGGGGTGGCCCCAAGACCTTGCTATTCCCCAAACTGGCAGCTGTCAGTTCTTCCCAAAGCTTGGAGAAATCTCTCCTTCTCCTGTCTTCTCTAAAGTAACTATTTCGTTCCCCTCTTTTGTACATAATCTTCAAGATACTCAGGATTCCAGGTAGGAAAAATCCAGGGGAAGACAGGCTTTGGGCTTCACAACACAATCCACTCTCCCCGTATGAAAGAAATCCCAGAGGTTCAGGATTCTCTTTTGGAATACAAAGGAAAATTTGAGATAGATTAAACACATATCTCAAGAAATTACCCTGCCTTCTTAATATCAGGATAAAATAATACTAAAAGCTTACTTTTCAGTACTTACTAAGTGCCAGCCATTGTTCTAAGTGCTTGACATGTATTAACTCATTTAAGACCCACAATTCTGTCTGGTATTTGCCATTATTATTCCCATTTTACAGATGGAAAAACATAGAGAGATTATGTGACTTGCATAGGGTCACATGGCTATTAAGTGGTAGAGCCAGTATTCAAACACAAGAAATTTGGCTCCTGAGACTGCATTCAACCATTATTCTCTACAGCCTTTTATTAGAACACATCACCTTACCCACATAGGTACTTAGATACCAGTAATTTCTAGACTTGGATGATTATCAGATTTCAAGGAAAATGGTAATAATAGCTCAACAACATTCAGAACCTCAGAGTCACTTCCAACCCCCTGGATAGCTATAGGAGTTCTTGGAACAAAGTTTCTCAATAAACCACCTCAAAAAAGATAGCCTATTTCCTATCCATTCTATAGATGTTTGCCCTTGGCACCAACAACTTCTAACATAGAGCATCACCATAAGACAGTGTTTCAAGTCAAATTTAGCCTTGGATAAAAATTGGCCTTGATCATGTGCATATCTCTGGTTCAATGCGTCAGGGGTTTGTTTTACTCCAAAGGTTAGTAGCTCTTAATACATATGGCATAGGCTCCAGCAATGTCATGCAGAGAGAGCCTTCAGGGCAGATTTCTTCAGAAAGGGACCGTGGGGGTGGCAGTCACTAAGAGCATCAAAGAGTGCAGCCTAGGGTCTTACAAAATATTTAAAATATTGTATTAGGATTCTCTAGGGAAGCAGAACTGACAGGAGATATCTGTAAATATGATATTTTTTATATGAGTTGTCTCACATGACTATAGGGATGGCCAAGTGCAAATTCCATAGGACAGGCCACAAGCTGTGAGTTTTGATAAAGGCTTACCATGAATTCCTCAGGAGAAGCTGGCTGGCTGTAGTAGAGATTGAAATTCTCTCTTCTGACTGCTTATTCAGACATTTCAGTTTTGGTTGGAGCTAAGCAAGTGTCCTAGTGTTGTCGGTCAGACTTCATAGTGGGAGACCCTCCTTTATGCATTAAACAAGTTTCATAAGGAATCAGCAAATATCAGGTGCCAAATTCAACAAAATGAACTCAAAATCTAGAACCTAGATGTACAACATAGGGACTAATTTAAAATTTGAAGCCACTAAGGATGAAATTTCTTCTCTGATGGTTTCTTTCCAATAGAGTTGATACTTTCTCAAGTCTCCTTTCCCATTTATTACCCAATTTCCTGAAAAAAATGTCTATATGTACTATCTCCATATACCTTTCACTCATTCCTCAACCTACTCAAGTCTACCTTCTACCTTTCCTGTACTTCCTCATCAAGGAAACTACTGAATTTGTGGACAATTTTTTTGACCTTACAACTCTTCCTTTGGATTAAACAAAGAGTTCTAGGACGCCAGACCAAAAGCATGATCCATAAAGGAAAAATTGATGTTTTACTTAAAATTAAACACTTCTCTATGGAAAGATATCATTCAGTGAATGAAAAGACAAGCCATGGACTGGGAGAAAATATTTACAAATCGTATATCTGACAAAGGATTTGTATTCAAAATTTAGAAAGAACTCTTAAAGCTCAGCAATAAGAAAACAAACCAGATTTTAAAATGGACAAAATATCTGAACATACATTTCACTACAGAACATATATGGATGACAAATAAGTATAAGAAAATGTGTTCAAAATCATAAGATATACTGGAAATACAAATTAAAACTACCATAAGATTCCACTGCATATCTGTTAGAATGGCTTTTAAAAATTGACAATATCAAGTGCTAGAGAGAATGTGGAGTGAATGGAATTCTCATACACTACTGGTGGGTATGCAAAATGTTATTGCCATGTTAGAAGACAATTCAGCAATTTTTTATAAAGCTAACCATACACTCATGGTATGTCCCAGCAATCCACTCCCAAGTATTTACCAAAGACAAATGAAAATTTATGTTCATGCAAAAATCTGTATGTGAATGTTTAAAATGGTTTTATTCATAATCTCTGAAAATTGAGGCCAACCTACATGTCCCTTGACTGGTGAATAAATGAACCAAGTGTGGTGCAGCCATACCATGGAATACTACACTTCAGTAAAGATGAATAAACTATTGATTTGCACAAAAACGTGCGTGAATCACAAATGCATTATGCTGAGTCAAAGAAGACAGGCTCAAAAGAGTTCCCCGTCATATGATTCCATTTATGTAACATTCTGGAAAAGCCAAAGTTTTGTCAATAGAAAATAGATTGGTGGTTGTCAAGGGTGGGCAAGGGGGATGACTGAAAATGGGCAGCACAAGGGAATTTAGGGAGGTGCTGGAACTATTCGGTATCTTAATTGTGGTGGTGGTGGTTATATGACTGTATGCATTTATCAGAACCTATAGAATTGGACACCACAAATTAACACATTTTTATTTCATGTAAATTTACAACATAAAACAAAACAAAACCTCTTCCTTTGGCTTTCATGATAACATTCCTCGTTCTTCTCTTATTTTTTATGGCTTGTCCTCTACCCAGAGAGTAAATGAATTTCTTCAAGTCCCCCCTTTTTAAATTCTGCACTTCACTCTTTGGTGATCTTATTCATTCCTGTGATGTACAACTCTAACCCAGAATGTCTCCCAGTAGCTTAGCCACTACATGTCCAAAACGGAACTCAGCATCCTCGCTCCCAGCCATGCCTCTATCCTAACCATCCCTATTTATTCTCATTTTGGTGTCTCCCATTTCTTCACTTCCCACATACAATCTGACCTTTAAAGTTATGTCCATCCTTACTCTCTTCCAACCAGTTAAGATCAAGGTCCTACTCCTCCACTATTCCACATTCTAACTTCATTCTAACCACCCAGAAGTTCCTTCAATTCCTAGAAGGTACGATCCCTCTAAGTCTTTGCACATACTGTTCTCTCTTCTTGGAATACTGTCCTCCCACCCCATTGCCCACCCCACCCCCAGTGCTCCCAGGTTCAGCGAGATCTTACTCATCCTTTAGGTTTCAGTTTGTCTTGCTTTCTCAGGAAGACCTTTTCTGATATTTCTAAACTAGGTTTAACTAGGTTTAAATGAAGAAGAACCCTTCTTTCATATATCTTTATCATCTCAATGAATCACAATTATTTCTCTCATATGTTTCTCTTTTGTTAAGATCTAAACTCCATGAGAGCAGGGCTATGTATATTTTATAAACTCCCCATCCACAGTGCTCAGCATTGCCAATTAATATTTTCCAAAGGAAGGAAGGAAAACAGGCAAGAAATTAGGAAGCATATGTTACATTCACATGTATTTGTGAACATCTACTGTTGTACTCATTTCTCTTTTGAATATATGTGATTGTATATATTTGGGATAGCCTCAGCTTGTCTTAAACCACCATTCTTAGAATATCCATCTAACAATGAACCTGTCCCCCGCCCACTCTTAGTTAAGGGAGAGGGGGCAGCTTCCAAAAGTGATCAAGGAATGTCGTTAGGTTGGAGGGGAATGTATAGGTTGGTGGTGGGTATTCATGGCTTCTGTTTGGATTTGTATACACTTCAACCACCTAGTTGATTCGCCATTGATGATGCCTGGGAGAGATCAATATGACCCCTAAAATTTCTTGGAAAAAATGCAATGCATGAGATATAGGAGATCTACTCTAAAGACCTGATTTTTGTGTAACTGTGTAGAGTTACAGTGCTCTGCTCTCACCCTGTGCAAGAAGTGCAGGATTCTAGATTGTGAGGTCAGATGTTTCCCTTAAGGTAGAAAGAGGCATGACCAACACATTCATAGTTTTCCCAGTGCTTGAGTGTGATCTACCCAAATGGGTCCCTCAGAGATTTTAGGTGCAGCATTGGAATAACAAGGCAGGAAACAGGGCCAGCTGAGACCAGAAGTTCAGAGGGACCAAGTGAAAATACCAAATGGTAGGATATAGAAAAAAAGCAGAATCAAAAATAGGCTAGGGTTGGAGATGCCATGTATAATTAATGATAAAATCATGAAATGGGGTGTAAGAAAAAAGCTGCTATGAACATTATGCAAAAAGTCTAGGCAAGAAAAGTTAGCATAGGTAATTAGTCTATGATCTCAACTGTTCTTAAACATAGGAATTATAGGTGTTTTTATTAATGTTTAGTGATATTTTCATCTCCCTGCTAGTGAATTTTAATAAGATCAGCTCATAAATAGTAGAGGGTTTTTCAAGACATGCATCAATGAAACGCCTCCTGCATGCATATGTATATCCCTTTATGAACATAAACCTAAATAGTTGTCAAGGAGAATCAGTGTGGAAATGCTTGGGCTGGACAATCAGCCCTGCCTCTTTTTATTATTCACATTCACCATGTTAACTCCTGCTTTCATGTCTTCAGCCCTGCCAGCCCCACCCCAGCTTCTCCTACTTCTCTTTCAAATCTGAGTCATATTTCCTTCATGACCCAGTTCATTGACTGATTGATAATCATGACATATTAGACTTGAAAATATCTGTAAAGCTCTCCAAAACCCACTCACACATTTTATAAGTCAGGAAACAGAATCCCAGAGTAGGAAAGCATCCTAAATCCCAGGTCCCCTGATTCCCAGCCTGGTACATTTCTTACCATTCCAGAAGCTCAGGAGTCTCCAGGAACCATGGGCACATTTGAAAAATGTAAAAAAAAAAAAAAAAAAAAAAAAAAGGTGAAGCTGAACTGGAGAATCTGGCCCAGATCTGTGGCCACAGAGGCCGCTTTGCCCCTCTGTACCACCATACTGGACTGACATGTAACTAAGTTGTAGGGCAAGGAAGACTGGCCTCAGTGAGTTTGCCACAAGGCAATCTCTGAATAGAGGAGGGCAGGTCTGAGCTACACATACTTAGGCATCTTTTCTCCATTTTACCAAGATTTAAGTCACTCCTCTTGGGTGAAGAAGTGAGTGAAAGGCAAAAATATAAATAAATAAAAATAAAAACGGCAGAAGAGCTATTCAATACCTAGGAAATGATGACAGTCCCTACTTTATAGGCCAAATTGGAATAAAGATACAAAGAAGGAAAATGGTCCCTCAAACAATCTTACACTCGCAAACAGTTTGAAGCGATTTGAAGCAGAAGCTGTGTCTTGTCCATAGCTTCTGTAAGTGAACAACTTCTATTTATAGCTGCCCAGCGTAGTATTCTCTTTCATCAAGTGGTAAAACCCGGATTTTCCTTTGGGAAATCACAACTCCTCTAAACATAGTCAATGAAGCTGTAATATATCTCATACTTCCGCCAGTTCCAGGGGTGGATATGTGACCCAGGCCAGGCCAAATGGGCACAGTGGTAGATTCAGAGAAGGGCAAGTGACACAAACTGCACCAATAAGAGTCAAACCTAGGACTTAACTGGAATCATTGGTGAAAAAAATACTGTCTTCTTTTTGCTGGGTTTCTTAAGCCAGAGGACTGGAAGCCTGGAGTTGCTGGCAGTTATCTTTGTCATCCTGTGGGAAGAGCCTGCCTAATAATGATGCAAGCGTAGGGGAAATCAGAGCTGAAACTTGGGCAGTGAGAGATGGAGAAACATGTGGAAAATCCTCATGGAATCATTGAGTCCCAATACCTGGTTGTTCCTTAAGCCTGATGGACCCCCAGACTTCTTAACTATGTGAGAAAATTAGTTCCTCTCTGTCATGTAATTGCTTTAGCCATTTGGATTTAGCCATTATGATTCTGTCATAACCAAAGGGCTGGTGGTGAAAACACTTTCTCTTTTGATGACTCTAGAAAATCCTTCTCACTTTCATTATTTTTTTTGATTCATACTGACCCTGTCCATCTCAAAGTCCATTTAAATTAGCATTAGGATGACCCAAATTAATTCTTTCCTATTACTGTCTGGCTTTCTGATTATTTTCATTGCATACATTATACCTGCTTGGTTAATTTGCAGGTATTTAGTTTGTAAGTATTTTGGCACCAGAAATAATGCTTGGCTTTAATCTTCTTTTTTAAACCTCATGTGGCGAATCACTCACAGATTGACTGAATCAACCTACTATTGTGCAGGGGAATAAGAGGAATTTGAAAAATTCAATGAATTCAGCGAAGACTTGAGAACAGACCATGTTTTTGTGTCTGTGACTAAATATAGACTGTTATCTTGGTGCCAGCATTGTAAATACTGTAACTAAACTTCACTTTTGTGTATGTTTTTTCTTTTTCTTTTTGATGTATCCTCTGTAATAAGTTCTTGTACTACAGTAGGTGTCTCAGACACCTTTCTACTGTGAAATCCTTTAGTGCATGTGTGTTGTATTTAATGTTTGTCCCCCATACCTTGTATTTTGTGGCTCACAGTTAATATACATTGTCCATGTTATGTTCTTATGAGTTGAGTACTTGTCTTAGTCTCCTGGCTGCTGTGGCAAATACCTCACAAGGTGTTGGTGAAAACAATGGGAATTTATCGTCCCACGGTTTCAGTAGCTCAAAGAATTGCTTTCTCCTCAGGTCAGAAGTGGTCTGGTGGGCTGGCAATCTTTGTGCTTCCTTGGCTTTCCTATCACATGGTGACATCTTCTCCTTTCCAATTAAAACAACTAAATTGTCACACTAGATGAAAGTTAGACCCTAACTATAACTATGTACAAGAATCAAGAAAAACATTTTAATGTAAAGTCAGAAATAGGTTGAAGTAAAAATATAGGAAAAGATAAAGTGTCTAAACATTAACCCAAAAGAAGTTAGTACTTTAAGAAAATAAGCATAATGCAAAATAAGGAGAAACATTTCATAATAATGAAAAGCTTGCTTCAATGGAAATAGATAAAGAATCATAAATTTGTATGAAATTTATGAATAGCATTTATGTACAGACGTATGTATTTAGACAGTTGCTGGAGAATGTGTAATTTGAATCAACTGGTTATTAACCAAAGTAAGGATCATGGTCCTTAAATCTGGACCCCTACATGGGGATTTCTTTCTTTATTCAACAGATCCATCATCTCTAACACACTGGGGTAAGGGTAAAGAGGCAGTGATAATTTATTCCTTATTCCAGGGTGTATTCCAATGGAGGGATCTTTACATTAGAAGCAATTTTTTTTACAGGTGGTGAAAATAGGTGTTTGGGATGGAGCTAAGGCATTCAAATGCCCCTTATTTTCTCAAACTCCTTCCTAGTCCTAACCATACTTACCTTAGTGTTTTCTGACTCCTTGCTTTTCTTCTATATAGGGAATAGACGTCAACATTTTCCACTACTCTCAGCCATCTTAATTTATTGGTAACAAGCAGAAAATTGTATGCTTTTTCTTTTCTGTCTTCACATGGACCAGCCAGGACCGAAGTTTGTATCTGTGCAGATACATATTGAAGACCACAAAAAGTAGCATCCACCTCAGTATCTAGATCTTTTCCTAGCTCCAGACCAATAGGTACATGGTCTGACCTACAAGAGTCAATAAAGCCAGTTTATCAGATAGTTTGGAAGTTTATAGTAGCTTTAAAATAGCTGGAGATGATGGAATCTTCATTGCCCTGAATCCCATATCAATGTAGAAAATTTCACCTTTCACGACTCTTGCTTTCTAGACACCAATTCTGTTACCAATACTGCATTATTCAGGACTCCTTCAGATGCAGGAAACAGAAACCCATGTCAAAGTAGCTTAAACAGCAAAGGGATGTATTGGCTGACGTAGTAACTGGAAAGTTGAAGGTCAGACCTGGCAGAGCTGGATCCAAGGGCTCAAAAAAATGTCATTTGGGTTCTATCTCTTCATTTCTTAGTTCTGTGACTCTCTTTTTGATGCTTATTTCTTCGTCAGGTCTGTTTATTTGTCAGGAAAAATGGTTGCTTGGAAGTTCCCATTTTATTTTATTTTATTTTTTTCCCATTTTATTTTGACAATTTAAAATTCAAAAGGAAGGTAAAACTTTTTTTCTGTGCTCATGGGAGATTCATATCATTCTTGACAACTTCTATGAGGCAGTGAAGGAGGAATAGTACCTTAATCAAGGCGTTGTTTGGGCAATCAAAAAGGTATCATGCTCACTAAAGATCCTTACCCTTATCTGCATTGGTTGCTGTACTTACAAAAATAATTCATGGTCACTATAAATAATTCACAATTTACAGAAATGCAGTGCAGTATTATTGGGGTAAAAATCGTGGGCTCTGAAATCAGAGTGACATGGTCTTGAATCATGATTCAACCCTGTTTTAATTTTGTAGTAATGGGTAAGATACTTAATTTTTCTAAACCTCAGCTTCCTCGCCTGTAAAATGAGGAAGACAAAAATACTGATTTCATGGGCTATTTATGAGGACGAAATGTAACAGTGTATGAATGTTGTAAGGACACTGCTTGACATGTAATAAACCCTTAACCAATGTTAATTAAAAGCATTTATAATTTATGTGCTGGTTTGAAACTATTATGTACCCCAGAAAAGCCAAATTCTTTTATTACAATTTTCTGGGTGCAGACTTATTATGGGTGGGAGCTTTTGATTAGGTTGCTCCCATGGAGATGTGACCCCGCCCATTTAAAGTGGGCCTTAAATCCACTTATGGGAGTACTTTAATAGAGGAACATTTTGGAGAGGACACAGATGTTTGGAAATGCAAAATAAAATACCCCAGGAGGTGCCAGAAGCTGAGAGATCCATTTGAAACGAGAGGCCAGGAAAGAAGGACAGCAGGTGTCCCCAAGTGCCTTCCCATGTGACAGAGGAAACCCCTACAAGATCTGCCTTTCTTGAGTGAAGGGTTCCTCTTGTTGATGTAACTTGAACATTTTCATGGCCTTCGAACTGTAAATTTGTAACCTAATAAATCTCCCTTGTAAAAGCCAATCCATTTGTAAACAACAGAGAATGTCAAAGAGTCAATGATATCCCAACTTTAGCCCACCATCTTTCTTTAACAATTTGGTGTGTATTTCTTCACATTTTAATCCTGTATTTATAGTAGCATGTACTTCTTTTTTTTCATTAAATAATCATGGGATCATGTCACACATGCTGCTTTGAAACCTGTTCTTTCATCTGCAATTTTCTCTCCTTCCTTTCTGCTATAATTGAAAATCTCTGCTCCTACATGAGACCAATCCTTTCCTCTGCCTTTAAATCCTCTCCATTTCTGCTTCCTAGGCAACCTTATGCTGTAAATCACCCACTTTATCTCTTTTAAATTCAATTTCTTTCTTTCACCAGAACTTCTCTAATTAATGTTTATTCCTCATCAATTCCCTTCTGACTTTAAAAGTCCTTCGTTAGGCCCTAACCCTTTCTAGTTACCTCCTTGTCTCTCTCCTCCCCATTCATAGCTACACTTCTTTAAAATGTTGTCTAAACTTGTCCTAACCCCTCACTCACCTTATTCCAATCTGTCTTCTGCTTCTCTAACAAAACAACTCTCAAGAAAATTATCAGTGACCCCCCAAGTCACCAACGTTTCACTTTCATATGATTTTTCTAAATTGAATCAAGACTTATTTAATTATTTCTTGGATTTTTTTAGTACATTTATGCTCTTAGTTTTTGTATTTCTGACACAAAGTGTTTTATTTTACAAGCTCCAGTTTCTTTTTTTTAAACCTTTTTTATTGTGAAATACATCATATATACAAAAAATCAATACATTTCAAAGTGCATTGTAACAAGTAGTTATAGAACAGATTTCAGAGTTTGGTATGTGTTACAATTCCACAATTTTAGATTTTTCCTTCTAGCTGCTCTAAGACACTGGAAACTAAAAAATATCGATATAATGCTTCAGTAGTCATACTCATTTGTTAAATCCTGTCTTCTTCTCTGTTATAATTCCTCCTTCTTCTTTGATCTTTTTCCCAATCTTAAGGGGTATTTGGACTATGCCCATTTGTGCCAATTTGAATCTAATATGTACCCAGAAAAGTCACGTTTTAATACTGATCCAATCTTGTGGGGCAGCTATTTCTTTAAATCCTGATTCAAATTTGCAGGTGGAAAACTCTGATTAGATTATCTCCATGGAGATGCAGCATGCCAGATTATGGTTGTAAACTTTTGATTAGATCTAAGATGTGACTCCACCCATTTCAGGCGGGGCTTGATTAGTTTACTGGAATTGTTTAAAAGAGGAAACATTTTGGAGAGAATCAGAAATGATAAAAATGACAGAGCTGACAGAAATGTCAGATCAGAGCTGGAACAGATCCAGACACTTGGAGTACAGAGGCACAGATGTTTGGAGATGCCTGAAGCCCAGCAGACATTGACATAAAATGATAAGCAAGCCAGAACCTGGAGAGAGCTAAGGGAAGTCAAGAGATGAAAGCCAGCCCCAGAGAGACGAGGTGAGGAACCCCCACAAGAACAGAGGCTGAAAGCAACAGGGCCTGGAGCAAGGGGCCAGCAGATGCCAGCCATATGAATACCCACCTGACAGAAGTGTTTTTGACCCATCGAACTTCCTGAACTAAGGTACCGAACTCTGGATGCCGTAGTTGGGACATTTTTATAAGCTTAGAACTGTAAACTTGTAACTTATTAAATTCCTTTTTCTAAAAACCATTCCAGGTCTCATACATTACATTCCAGCAGCTTCTACAAGCTAAAACACCATTCTAACTTATTCATGTTGGAAAGGGCTGTCAATAATATGGGATAGGGGGATGAAACTATTGATGTTGTGGGGGGGCTGATCCCTCTGAGTTGTAGGACCTATCTGGTTGAGGAACCCATCTGGAGATTGTAGGTTTCCAGAAAGTAATTATAGTGCATGAAACTTATGTAGAATGTCAGATAGAGCCCTAGGGTTGGCAAGAATGGTTTTGGTTCGGCTTGGTAAACCATGGTAAATAGCAATATCTACCTGAAGCTTGCTCAAGAGTAGCCTCTAGAATAGCCTCTCTACCCTATTTGAACTCTCTCAACTACAGATACCTTATTTTGTTACAATAATTTACCCCATTTGGTCAGCCAGGCATTGTCGATCCCATGCTGCTAGAGCCAGGTTCACCCCTGGGATTCATATCGCATGTTGCCAGGGAGACTTTCACCCCTGGATGTCATGTCCCATGTAGGGGGAAGGGTAATGATTTTCCTTGTAGAGTTGGGCTTAGAGAGAGAGGCCACCTCTGAGTAACAAAAGAGGACCTTTGGAAGTAACTCTTAAGCATAACTATAGGTAGGCTCAGCTTCTCTGCTACAGAAATAAATTTCACAAGAGCAATCCTCAAGATCAGGGAGCTGGCTGATTGACTTGGGAGTTCTTAATGTTTGAGACAGTATTACAGGTTTCACCAGTGGTAAAGCTTAATAGTTCCATATTTTTTCTCTCATTGTCAAGGGACTCTGTCAATACTGTTTTTAGTTTCAATTTTATTGAGATATGTTCACACAGATACAGTTCCACCATATTATACAATCAATGGCTCACAATATCATCAAATAGTTGTGCATTCATCACCATATCATTTTTAGGACATTTGCATCACTCCAGAAAAAGAAAGAAAAAACTCATACATCCCGTACCCCTTACCCCTCCCCATACTTTATCCCCTCCACATTATTTATTTAATTCTTATACTTACTTTTTTACTCACCTGTCCATATCCTGGATGAAAGGAGCATCAGACTCAAGGTTTTCACAATCACCCAGTCACATTATAGAAGCTATATATTTATATGGTCTTCTTCAAGAATCAAGGCTACTGGAACACAGTTAGTTTCAGGTACTTCCCTGTAGCCACTCCAATACACCATAAACTGAAAAGGGATATCTATATAATGCATAAGAATAACCTCCAGGATAACCTCTTGACTCTGTTTGAAATCTCTCAGCCACTGAAACTTTATTTTGTCTCATTTCTCTCTTCCCCCTTTTGGTCAAGAAAGCTTCCTCAATTCCATGATGCCAGGTTCCAACTCATCCCCAGGATTCAGGTCCCAAGTTGCAAGGGGGATTTACACCCCTGGGACTCCTGTCCCACATAATGAGAAGGGCAGTGAGTTTGCTTGTCATGTTGGCTTAGAGAGAGAGACCACACCTGAGCAACAAAAGAGGCTCCTGGGGGTGACTTAGGCATAATTATAAGTAGGCTTAGCTTCTCCTTTGCAGGAATAAGTTTCACAAGGGCACACCCCAAGATCAAGGGCTCAGCTTATTGATTTGGCTGTTCCCACTGCTTGTGAGAAAATCAGCAATGGGAAAATTTAATATTTCCTCTTTTCTCCCCAGTCCCCTAAGGGTACTTTGCAAATTTCTTTTTATTCTCTGCCCAAATTATTCTGGGATATATCAGGGCATTACACTAACCTGTACAAACCAACGAGATCTCACACCCTATTCAATATTCCATGTAATTATGGTGTTCAAATAAACTGACCATACAAGTTAAATTAGATGATGTGCTACTCAAAATATAAATTTTGCACCAAATAAACATCTCTCCCTTTGGTCTTGCACAGAAGCTGAAGTTGGAAAATATGGGCCATGTCATCCTTTACCCAGTATTCAGATTTACCTTAGCCCTATCCAGATCAGCTTCATTCATATCTGTAGTCAATATCTGATCACTTTTTCAGCTTTCTTAGCAGTTTCTGAATGAGGTAATGCTGACTTTCATAGCTTCAGTGTGCTAACTCTGACTCTCAGGTGTCACATAAATACCCAAAGTTTTAAGGAATGCCCAGGATATATACAAATAGCTCAGTGTCTCAGAATTTAGAAATAACAGTTGCAACTCCTGAATATATGTGACTGCTGTAGGAGTTTACAATCTAGGAACCTTTACAATAGGCCCCAATCTAATAACCCATGCTCTCAACTTCAATTCTCCGAGTTTGTATACAATAGTTAGTCCATATGAGTTAAGCATTATAATATTTGTCTTTTTGTTTCTGACATTTCCTTAAGGTTCATTCACCTAGTTGCATGTCTTACAACTTCATTCCTTCTTGCAGCCACTCGGTAGTCCATTGTATGTATACACCTCAGCTCCACCTTTCACTCCTCAGTTGTTTTACCCTTAGGCCACCTCTGTCCAATGCAAATCATGAGCACTGCCCCCATAAACACAGTATGCAAATGTCCATTCATGTCTGCACTGTCAGTTCCTCTAGGTATATACCTAGAAATGGGGTTGCAAGATCATTTGGCAATCCCACCCCCAGCCGCCTGTGGAACCAACACACTGCCCTCCAAAGGGGCTGCACCACTCTACTTCCCTAACATCAGCGAATGGGTACATCTCTTTCTCCACCTTTTCTCTAGCATTTGTTTCTCTGTTCATTTTTTTTTTTTGTATGCTGTACGGCAGGGTCACATTTCATTATTTTTCCATGTGAGTATCCCATTATTGCAGCACCATTTATTGAATTTTTGTTTGTTTGTTTTGCTTGTTTGTTTGTTTTTTGAGGAAGTGCATGGACGGGGAATTAAGTCCAGGTCTCTTGCATGGCAGGCGAGAATTCTACCACTGAACTTCTGCTGCACCCTCTCTTTCTATTCATTTTTAAACAGTTTTATTCACATATCATACAATCAAACCTAAGTAAATAGTTATGCCTTCACCACAATAATCTATATGAAGACATTTCCTTTTCTCTGCCAAGAATCCATACACCTCTGCCATATCCCCTGCTTGTTGACATTTAATTTTGGCATTACGCCTTTGTTACATTGAGTGGACTCATATTACAATGTTACTGTTGACTATAGAACCTAGCTTGAATTGGTTGTATTTTTTCCTTTATAAATCCCATTTTCAACACCTAGCACTGTTTACATTCATTTGCTCTCCCTCATGCAAAAATGTTTGTATATTTGTACATTTAATCACTACCATTAGTCACTCTTGATTTTGCAAAGTTATACGGTCAAATCCTTGTCTTCTATCTTTCCTTATGGTGTCATATGAGCCCCTAACCTTCCTCTTTCAACCATACTCATACTCATCCTTGTTCGATGTACTTACTGTATTGTGCTGCCATGACAGAGTATTGCGCTATCCATTTTTGGATCATAAAATCAATCCTATTGGACATTCTCCCACGTTGCTAGGGGGATTTTCACTTCTGGATGTAATGCCCCATGTACAGGGAAGGGTAATGATATTGACTTGCAGAATTTGGCTTAGAGAAAGAGGCCACTTCTGAGCAACAAAAGAGGTTTCTGGAAGTAACTCTTAGGTATAATTACAGGTAGGCTAAGCTTCTCCACTACAAAAATAGGCTTCATAAAAGCAAGTCTCACGACCAAGGGCTTGGCCTATTGACTTGGGAGTCTCTAATGTTTGAGACAGTATCAGGGGTTTCTCCTCTGGTAAAGTTTAATAGTTGCATTTTTTTCTCCCATCCCTCAAGGAACTTTGCCAATACTTTTTAATTATCTGCCCCACATACTCTGAGATGTATCCTGGCATTACATTAAGCTATACAGGATTAGAAGTCATCATTCCCATGCTGGTCTCCATATATTTGGGTTGTTCAAATGTTATCCAGAAAGGCTGAGTTAGATTATAGGGTACAGAAAATTTAGGTTTTGGACAAAGTAAACCTCTCTTCCTTTGGTCTCATACAGTAGGTGAAGTTATATAATACAGACAATGTCATCTTTTATGCTGTATTCTGATTTACCTAAATCCCACCCCCAGTCAGCTTCATTTTTATCTCTAATTGAAACCCGAACTCATTTTCAGTTTCTTTAACAGTTGTAGTATGTGGCAATGCTGACTTTCAGAACTGCAAAGCTCCTACTCTGAGTCTTAGTTGTCACACAGGTACCAAAAGTTCCAAAGAAAAGCCAGGTTCTACCTGTATAGCACAGGCTCTCAAAATCTAAAAACAACAATTACAGATCCAGACTAAATGAGACTATTATAAGAACTTACAATCTAGGCCCAATTTTCTTATAAATAGTTTCTAAGAGACACCATACAATATTTGCTCTTTTGTGTATAGCTTATTTTGTATCACATATTGTCCCCCAGGTTCATTCACCTCGTTGCATGCCTCACAACTTTATTCCTTTTTGTAACTGCAGAATATTTGATCATATGTATATTCCACAATTAGGGTCAGGTGTCAGCTTGGCCAGGTGATGATGCCCTGTTGTTCTGTTGCTGTGGACTTAAATCATTAGCATGTGAAATTCATCTATGGCTGATAAAGTCTTCAGTAGGCTAAGGTGAGTGCCTTCCACAATGGGTGATGTTTAATTTAATTAGCTGAAGGTTTAAAAGTGAGGTCAGAAGTCGAGCTCAGCAGCTCAGCATACCTTATCTCAGCACCTGGAGCTCAGCCCAGACATTTTGAGATGCAAAAAGGAATAACCCCAGGGAAAGGCATTTGAACCCAGAAGCTGGCACCATGGGCCTTCTTATGTGACAGGGAAAGCCAAAAGAAAGCCAGCTGCCTTTCCTCTGAAGAACTATAAATTTGCAACTAAACAAATTCTGTTATTAAAAGCTGATCCAGGGTGGGCCACGGTGGCTCAGCAGGCAAGAATGCTTGCCTCCCATGCCAGAGAACCTGGGTTCGATTCCCGGTGCCTACCCATGTTTAAAAAAAAATAAAAAAGCTGATCCATCTCTAGTGTGGTGCATTCTTGCAGCTTTAGCAAACTAAAACACCATTTTACTTCTCAGTGTATCCTTCAACCACTTCCATCTATTGTGCTTCGTGTATAATGTCAAAAGTCAACAATCCATGTCTCATCTTATCCTCATGTAGTTTTGTATACTCATGAACATTCTCAATTTTAGACAATTTTCACTGCTACCAAGACAAAAATAACCGATAAGCATACCCCCACCAAACAAAAAATCCAAACTTCCCCTTGACTCTTGTCCCCCTCCCCAATTATTTACCCTTGGTATTGCTGTGGTATTGTTGATGTCTTATACATAGACCATAACATGCAGTAGTATTTCCACCCTACACCCTGATATTCTTACTCATTGTACAAGATTCTTGCCTCTGAAATAGTTCATGCAGGAACTTATTTATATTTGTAGTATTACTCTGTGGAATACATGGATCTATACAACCCCTTTCAATTATGTTCACCTTCAATGTGGTAATATTACTTATAGACCCACTAATGAACTGCCTTCACTTCTATTTATTCCCTTACATTTAAATTCAGCCTCCTTCGGTTTTATGGACCTTAAACCTAAAGCAAGAGCACTGAAGAAGGAAATAAATAAATGGGAGCTCCTCAAAATTAAACACTTTTGTGCATCAAAGAACTTCATCAAGAAAGTAGAAAGACAGCCTTCACAATGGGAGACAATATTTGGAAATGATATATCAGATAAAGGTCTAGTATCCAGAATTTATAAAGAGATTGTTCATCTCAACAACAAAAAGACAGCCGACCCAATTACAAAATGGGAAAAAGACTTGAACAGACACCTATCAGAAGAGGAAATACAAATGGCCAAAAGGCACATGAAGAGATGCTCAATGTCCCTGGCCATTAGAGAAATGCAAATCAAAACCACAATGAGATATCATCTCACACCCACCAGAATGGCCATTATCAACAAAACAGAAAATGACAAGTGCTGGAGAGGATGCGGAGAAAGAGGCACACTTATCCACTGTTGGTGGGAATGTCAAATGGTGCAACCACTGTGGAAGGCAGTTTGGCGGTTCCTCAAAAAGCTGAATATAGAATTGCCATACGACCCAGCAATACCATTGCTAGGTATCTACTCAAAGGACTTAAGGGCAAAGACACAAACGGACATTTGCACACCAATGTTTATAGCAGCGTTATTTACAATTGCAAAGAGATGGAAACAGCCGAAATCTCCATCAACAGAAGAGTGGCTAAACAAACTGTGGTATATACATACGATGGAATACTATGCAGCTTTAAGACAGGATAAACTTATGAAGCATGTAATAACATGGATGGACCTAGAGAACATTATGCTGAGTGAGTCTAGCCAAAAACTAAAGGACAAATACTGTATGGTCCCACTGATGTGAACAGACATTCGAGAATAAATTTGGAATATGTCCTTGATAACAGAGTCCAGCAGGAGGTAGAAACAGGGTAAGATAATGGCCAATTGGAGTTGAAGGGATACAGACGGTGTAACAGGACTAGATACAAAAACTCAGAAATGGACAGCACAATAATACCTAATTGTAAAGTAATCATGTTAAAACACTGAATGAAGCTGCATCTGAGCTATAGGTTTTTGTTTTGTTTTGTTTTGTTTTGTTTTGATTTTACTATTGTTACTTTTATTTTTTTCTCTATATTAACATTCTATATCTTTTTCGGTTATGTTGCTAGTTCTTCTAAACCAATGCATATATACTAAGAAATGATGATCATGCATCTATGTGATGATGTTAAGAATTAATGATTGCATATGTAGAATGGTATGATCTCTAAATGTTGGGTTAATTTCTTTTTTTCCGTTAATTAAAAAAAAAAAAAAAGAGAAGGGATAATTGGAGCTGAAGGGATACAGACTGTACAACGGGACTGGATATAAAAACTCAGAAATGGACAGCACAATACTACCCAATTGTAATGCAATTATGTTAAAACACTGAATGAAGCTGCATGTGAGGTATAGGTTTTTTGTTTTTTTTTTCTTTTTCTTTCTATTATTGTTTTGATTCTTGTTCTGTTGTCTTTTTATTTCTTTTTCTAAATCGATGCAAATGTACTGGGAGGTGATGAGTATGCAACTATGTGATGTTATTGAGAATTACTGATTGTACAGGTAGATTGGAATGATTTCTAATTGTTTTGTTAATTCTTTTTTTAATTAATAAAAAAAAAAAGAAAAAAAAATAAATTCAGCCTCCTTAACTAACTGTTCAACCATCTCTAGCTTCTGTGAATCTCTTGGTCCCCTATATTCTGTAGTATAAGCCTCTGATTTTTTTTTATCATGGTCCTAAAAGTGCATCATAGAGTATCTATCCTTTTGTGTCTGGCTTATTTCACTCAGCATTATGTCCTCAAGGCTCATCCATTTTGTTATGTGATTCATGATGTCATTTCATCTTACTGCTGCATAATATTCCATCATAGGTATATACCACATTCTGTTAATCCACTTGCCTGTTGATGGGCACTTGTATTGTTTCCATCTTCTGGTGATTGTGAATAATACTGCTATGAACACTGGTGTGCAAATGCCTGTTTGTGTCACTGCTTTCAGCTCATTTTGGTATATACTGTGTAGTGGTATTGTTGGGTCATAGGGCAACTCAATATTTAGCTTTCTGAGGAACTGTCAAACTGTATTTCTTAGTGGCTGTACCATTATGCATTCCCACCAGCAGTGCATAAGTGTTCCAATTTCTCCACATCCTCTCCAACATTTGCATTTTCCTGTTTGCTTAGTAACAGCCATTCTTATCGCTTTGAGGTGATATCTCTTTGTAGTCTTGATTTGTATTTTCCTTATAACTAATGAAAATGGTTATTTATTCATGTGCTTTTAAGCCATCTGTATTTCTTCAGAAAGATGTCCATTCATACCCTTGGTCCATTTTATAATTGGGTTGCTTGTACTGTTGTTGCTGCGTTGTATGATTTATTTATGTATACAGGATAACAAGCCTTTATCTGATATGTGATTTCCAAATATTTTCTCCATTGAGTTGGCTGCCTCCTCACCTTTTTTGACAAAGTCTTTTGAGGTGCAGCAACATTTGATTTTCAGGACTTCCAATTCATCTATTTTTTTCTTCCATTGCTTGTGCTTTCAGTGTAAAGTTTAGGAAGTTACTTCCTTCCTATTACTAGGCCTTGAAGATGTTTCCCTATATTTTCTTCCAGGAGTTTTACGGTACTGGTTCTTATATTTAGGTGTTTGATCCACTTTGAGTTAATTTTTGTATAGGGTGTACGGTAAGAGTTCTCTTTCATTCTTTTGGCTATTGATGTCCAGTTCTCCCATGCCCATTTATTGAAAAGACTGTTTTGTCCCAGTTAAGTGGATTTGGAGGCCTTGTTGAAGATCATTTGGCCATAGATTTGGTGGTCTATTTGTGCACTCTCCTTTCAATTCCACTGGCCAATACTTCTATCTTTGTGCCAGTACCATGTTGTTTTGACCACTGTGGATTTATAATAAACTTTGAAGTAAGGAACCATTAATTGTCCCACTTTGTTCTCCTTTTTTTTAGGATATTTTCAGCAATTTCAGGTCTCTTTTCCATCCAAATGAATTTGATAACTAGCTTTCCCAAGTCTTCAAAATAAGTTGTTGGAATTTTGATTGGTATTGTATTGACTCTGTAGATCAATTAGGGTAGTATTGACATATTAACCACATTTATTCTTCCTATCCATGAGCAGGGAATGTCTTTCCACTTACTTAGATCTTCTTTAATTTCTTTTAGTAGTGCTATGTAGTTTTTTGTGTACAGATCCTTTATATCTCTAGTTAAGTTTATTCCTAGATACCTGATTTTTAGTTGCTATTTTAAATGGAAGCTCATTACTTGTGCATAGAAACATTACTGATTGTTGCACATTAATTTTGTGTCCCAACTTGCTGAATTGTTTATTAGCTCAAGAAGCTTTGTTGTAGATTTCTCAGGGTTTTCCAAGTGTAGTATCATGTCATCTGCAAATGATGAAAGTTTTACTTCTTCCCTTCTGATTTGTATGCGTTTTATTTCTTTTCCCTGACTGATTGCTCTAGCTATAACTTCTAGTACAATGTTGAATAGTAGCAGCGACAGAGGACATTCTTGTCTCATTCCCAATCTTTGGAGGAAGGCTTACAGTCTCTCACCATTGAGTACAATCTTGGCTCTCACTTTTTCATATATGTCTTTTAACATATTGAAGAGCTTTCCTTCAATTCCTACCTTTTGAAGTGTTTTTATCAAGAAAGGTTGCTGAATTTTGTTAAATGTTTTTCTTCATCAATCGAGATGATCGTGTGATTTTCCCCTTTTGATTTATTAATGTGCTGTATTACTTTGATTGATTTTCTTGTGCTGAACCACCCTTGCATTCTTAGTATAAACCCCACTTGGTCGTGGCGTATAATTCTTTTAATGTGTCATTGGATTTTACTTGCTAGTTTTGTTGAGAATTTTTGCATCTATATTCATTAGGGAGATTGGCCTTTAGTTTTCCTTTCTTATAGCATCTGTGATGGTCAGGTTCTCATGTCAACTTGGCCAGGTGATGGTGCACAGTTGTCTAGTCAGGCAGGCACTGGCCTGACCATTACTACAAGGATATTTTGTGGCTGACTGATAAACTGGAAGGCTGGTGTATTAAATCATCAGTCAGTTGATTGCATGTATGGCTGAATATATCTGTGATCAACTAAAGTGTGCCTTCCACAGTGAGATAATCCAATTAGTTGAAGGCTCTTAAGGAGAAGAGAGACTCTTTTACTGCTTCTACATCCAGGGAGCCTCTCCTGTGGAGTTTTTCCAGACTCTTCATTAGAGTCACTGGCTTCACAGCCAGGGGTATGGATTTTGGACTCTTACATTCCCACAGTTGCATGAGATATCTTTATAAATCTCATATTTACAGATATCTTCTGTTGATTCTGTTTCTGTAGAGAACCCTGATTAACACAGCTTCATACCAGGAGTGGTTCTTGAGGAACAGAATCTTAAAAGTGGGTCATTACAATTGTTTTTCTACTCTGACTTACTCAGAGGCACAAATGACTTGATTTCCAATAATCATGTTGGCACCAAAAGTCCAGGGGTGAGTTGCAAAAAGATATACTCAAAATATCACCATTCAATTCTACTAATTGTAGTTTTAAATGAGGCAAGGCTCTGAGTGAGAATGTTTTTGACACCTTATGGAGCTTTGTGGAATTAAGAGGTATAGTGATGTTAGCTGATTGTTGTTAGATGTGCTGGATACAGTGATGAAGCTGAGGGCTTCAAATTTGCAACTTAAGCACCATATGAATGATGTAAAAGCTTCCATGTGTGCCCTGAAAGAAAATCTTATTTCCTGTGGTTGCAAACTTGAGATCTCAAAAACCAGACACAGAGGCTCATTGTGCAAGTCATAGATTTACACTGTAAACTAAAATCTCAACCTTGTAGGGTGTCTAATGTTAAAGTAAGGGCTTTGAGTGGAAAAGAATAGGGTCCTGAAACATGGGGTGGTGATATATGGCTTGAAAATGATCTTGAAGGAGAGATGGCATTTCTGGAATCTGCTGAGCCTTTCGTAGATAGACCTGTAATGGACTGCTGTGAGGAAAGAGCATCCTTACCTCCAGCCTGCCTTGAGGAAAGAACTTCCTGACCTCTAGTCTCCCCAGAGGAGTCTGCCATCAAAGCTCCACCTAGTGAGATTAACCCTTCAGTGCCTGCTAATGTTGTAACTGCCTCCCCTGGGGAAACAGCCCTCACTGCTCTGTCTGGAGTGACTAAACTTTTTTCACCAGATGAAACTGCTATGGAATGCCCTGAAACAACTGGCTTGAAAGACACTTCTATGGCTTTTCGTGATCCACACCCAGCACCCTTCCTTACTTCAAGATCTATAACTAAAGTCCCAACAGGCCCTGAAAGGTAAGGTACAAAGTATGACTCATGAAGAGGTATGCTATACTCCAAAAGAACTCCATGAGTTTTTCAATCTACATAGACAGAAATCAGGAGATTATGTGTGGGAATGGATATTAACGGTATGGGCTAATGGTGGAAGGAAAGTAAAGTTGAACCAAGCTGAATTTATTGATATAGGCCCACTAAGCAGAGATTTTGCATATAATGTTGTAGTTTGAAGGGTTAGAAAGGGCATTAACAGTTTGACTGGTTGTCTGAAACATGCATCAAAAGGTGGCTGACATTACCTGGGGTCGAAATGCCAGAATTACCTTGGTATAATGTAGATGAGGGGATCCAGAGGCTTAAAGAGATTGGAATGTTAGAGTGGACTTATCATGGAAAACCTGCTCACACACCCCAGGAATGTCCAGAGGACACATCTTCCAATAGAAATAAATTCATGAGACTAACTCCATTATCCCTAAAGAGCTCTGTAATTGCCTTTCTCTGTGTGTCAGCTATTACTGTGGGAACTGCTGTCACTGAGCTGGAATCTTTAAACACAATAGGGATGATCAGACCCCGAGTTGGCAGAAGCCATGTGGCAACAGTTAACCACCACAGACAAGGTGGGTGTGGTCACCATAATGGACAGCAGACTCAAAGTAGCAGTCAAAATAATTTGACTCACAGAGACTTGTAGTGTGGGCTAGTAGGTCGTGGGTTACCTAAAAGTAAAAATAGATGGGCAGTCTACTAAATTCCTGTTTGAGCTGTATAAGCAGAAGAATTCTAGGTCAAGTGAACAGAAGTCTAACTTGAATTACAAAGCAGAGAGTCACAGCCCCTTAATCAATTCCCAGACTTGAGACATTTGCAGACCTAGAGTCTCTCAAATGAGGGGAGGGCTGGATACCCATGGGGAAGGGTATCCTTTTACACTGCTCAAAATTTACACTGTTAATCTTACTCCTAGCCTTCCCCAAGGAGACCTACAGCCTTTTACCAAGCTGGCTGTGTGCTGGGGAAAAGAAAATGACCAGATATTTTTGGGATTATTGGATACTGGCTCAGAAGTGACACTAATTCCAGGATACCCAAAATGTCACTATGATCCACCAGTCAGAATAGGGGCTTATGTAGGTCAAGTGATTGATGGCATTTTAGTTCAGGTCCATCTCACAGTGGGTCCAGTATGAACCCAGACCCATTCTGTGGTCATTTCCCCAGTTCCAGAATGCATAATTGGAATTGACATACTCAGCCACTGGCAGAATCCTCACATTGATTCTCTGACTCATGGAGTGAGGGTTATTATGGTAGGAAAGGCCAAGTGGAAGCCACTAGAACTGTCCCTACTTAACAGAATAGTTAATCAGAAGCAATACTGTATTCCTGGAGGGGCTGCAGAGATTCGTGCCACTCTTAAGGACTTGAAGGATGCAAGGGTGGTGAGTCTCACCACTTACCAATTCAACTCTCTTATTTGGCCTGTGCAAAACAAAAGATGGGACTTGGAGGATAACAGTGGATTATCAAACTTAACCAGGTGATGACTCCAATTTCAGTTGTTGTTCCAGATGTGGTATCATTGGTTGAGCAAATCAATACATCACCTGATACCTGATATGCAGCTATTGATCTGGCAAATTCTTTTTTCTCAATAGCTGTCAGTTAGCACCACCAGAAACAGTTTGCATTCAACTGGGAAGGCCAGCAGGATACCTTCATTGTCTTCCCTCAGGGCTGTATCTACCCTCCAGTCCTAAGTCATAACCTTGTCCACAGGGAACTTGAATATTTCTCCTTCCCATAAAACATCACACTGATCCATTATATTGATAATATCATACTGATTGGCCTTAGTGAGTAACAAGTAGCAGCTACTCTAGACTTATTGGGAAGGCTTTTGCATGTCAGGAGATGGGAGATCAAGCCAACAAAAATACAGGAGCCTTCCACCTCAGTTAAATTTCTAGGTGTCCAGTGGTGTAGGACATGTCAAGATTATCCCTTCCAAGGTTAAGGATAAACTGTTGCATCTGGCCCCTCTTATGACTAAAAAAAAGGCACAACACCTAGTTGGAAACAATATACTACCCATTTGGGTGTGTTACTCCAGCCCATTTACTGAATGACTAGAAAAGCTGCTAGTTTTGAGGCTTGGTGACATGTGCAGGCTGTTGTGCAAACTGCTCTGCCACTTGGGCCATATGATCCAGCAGATCCAATGGTGCTGGAAGTGTCTGTGCTAAATAGGGATGCCTTCTTGAGTCTTTGGCAGGCCCCTATAGAAGAATCACAATGCAGACCCTTAAGATTTGGAGCAGAGCCTTATCACCCATTGCAGAAAACTACTCTTTTTGAGAAACAACATTTAGCCTACTACTTGGCCTTAGTAGAGACTGAATGCTTAACCATAGACCACCAAGTTACCATGCGACCTGAGTTGTCTATCACAAGCTGGGTGTTGTCTGCCTCACCAAACCATAAAGTTGGATGTGCACAGCAGCACTTCATCATAAAATGGAAATGGTCTAGTAGAGATAGGGCTTGAAGAGGTCCTGAAGGCACAAGTAAGTTACATGAGGAAGTGGCTCAAATACCCATGGCCCCTACTCCTGCCACATTATCTTTTTCTTCCCAGACCAGGGCTATGGCCTCTTGGATGGTTCCTTACAGTCAGTTGACTGAGAAAGAGAAAACCTGGGCTTGATTTACAATATGCTGGGACCATCCAGAAGTGGACACCTGCAGCGCTACAACCCCATTTTGGGATGTCTTTAAAGTACACTAGTGAGGAGAAATCCTTCCAATGGGTGGAACTTTGAGCAGTGCACCTAATTGTTCATTTTGCTTAGAAGGTGAACTTGTCAGAGGTACATTTATATACCAAATCATGGGATGCTGCTAATGTTTTGGCTGCATGGGCAGGGACTTGCAAAGAACATGATTGGAAAATCGGTGACAAAGAGGTCTAGGGAAAAGGTATTTGGATAGACCTTTCTGAATGGGAAAAGAAGATGAAGTTATTTGTGCCCTATTGTGAATACTCACCAGAGGGTGACTTCAGCAGATGAAAGTTTTAATAATCTAGTGGATAAGATGTCCCATCCTGTAGATACAAATTATCCCCTTTCTTCAGCCGCTTCTGCCATTGCCCAATGGGTTCATGAACAAAGTGGGCATGGTGGTAGGGATAGAATTTATGCATAGGCTCAGGAACATGGACTTCCACTCATGAAGGCTGACCTGGCTACAGCCACTGCTGAGTGCCCAATCTGCCAGCAGCAGAGACCCACACTCAGTCCCCAATGTGGCACCATTCCCCGAGGTGATCATCCTGCTCCCTGGTGACTGGTTGATTGCACTGGACCACTTCCATTATTCCAATTTGTCTAATTGGAATAAACACATACTCCAGATATTCATTTGCAATCCCTGCATCCAATACTTCTGAGAAAATTACCATACATGGACTTATGGAATGTCTTATCCACCAACATGGAATTTCACACAGCATTGCTTCTCATCAAGGAAACCACTTCACAGCAAATGAAATGCCAGAATGGGCAGATGATCATGGAATTCTCTGGTCTTAACATGTTCCCCATCATCCAGTCGCAGCTGGGTTGATAGAACGGTGAAATGGCCTTTTGAAGACCCAATTATGGTGCCACTTAGGTAGCAATACCTGGCAGGGCTGGGGCAATATTCTCCAAGGGGCTGTGTATGCTCTGAATCAGTGTCCAATCTATGGTGCTGTTTCTCCCATAGCCAGGCTTCACGGGTCTAGGAATCAAGCGGTGGAAATGGGTATAAAGCTGTTTTTTAATTCTATTCAATCTTGTGGGAGCAACAGTTTATTCTAATCCCTATTCAGCACTATAGGTTGAAAATTTAATTAGGTTATGTCCACAGAGATGTAACTCAATCAATTGTGGATATTAAATTTTATCAGATGGAGTGGCATTATTCACTATCACCCCTAGTGGTCCACTAGGAAAATTTTTGCTTGCTGTCCCTGAAATCTTAAGCTCTACTGGTCTACAGGTATTAGTTCCAAAAGAAGAGTGCTCCTACCAGGAGACACAGCAACGATGCTATTTAACTGGAAGTTAAAACTGCCACCTGGCCATTTTGGGCTTCTCATGCCACTGAACCAACAGGCACAAAAGGGGATTACTGTTCTGTCTGAGACTATTGATCCTGACTATCAAGGGGGAATAGGATTGCAAGTACACAATAGAGGTAAAGAAGCATTTTCCTGGAATACAGGAGATCCCCTAGGGTATTTCTTAGTACTACCATGCCCTGCGATTAAAGTCAATGGGAAAAAACTGAAACAATCCAATCCAGGCAGGAGGACCAATGGCCCAGGAACTTTTGGTATGAAGATTTGGATCACCCTACATGACAAAGAACCATGGTTAGCTGAAATGCTTGCTGAAGGTAAAGGGGACATGGAATGGGTCAAAGAAGAAGGTAGTTGTGCTGGTTAGAAAGTATTTATGTACCCTAGAAAAGTTGTTTTTTAATTGTATTCAATCTTGTGGGAGCAACAGTTTCTTCTAATCCCTATTCAGTAGTATAGGTTGAAAATTTATTTAGGCTATCTCCACAGAGCTGTAACTCAATCAATTGTGGATATTAAATTTTATTAGCTGGAGACATGTCTCCACCCATCCTATGTGGGTCTTGATTAGTTTACTGGAATCCTATAAAAGCGGAGACATTTCGGAAAGAGTTCCTTTTTTGAGAAGAAGGTGAGAGCCGCAGAACATGACAGAATGACCACAGAACGACATAGCTATGAGAATCAGAGAATCCACCAGCCAGCGACTTTGGAGATGAAGAAAGAGAATGCCCCCCAGGAGAGCATCATGAAGCAGGAGGCTTGGAGAGGAAATTAGAAGATATCACCATTTGCACCATGTGCCATTCCAGTCGAGAGAGAAACCCTGAACTTCATCAACCTTCTTGAACCAAGGTATCTTTACCTGGATGCCTTAGACCAGACATTTCTATAGACTTGCTTTTGGACATTTCCATGGCATTAGAACTGTAAACTAGCAACTTATTAAATTCCCCTTTTTAAAAGCCATTCCAGTTCTGTTTTGCATTCTGATAGCTATCAAATTAGAACAGTAGTGATAAATATGAACTACTACCACATGATCAGTTATAAAAATGAGGACCCTGATTGTATGGATATTTCCTCCATGTTCTGTTATAAGTATGTTTGCCTTTGTATATAAGCAAATATCTTGTTTTCCTCTTATCATATGACATAAGTTGTATTGTTTCTGTTATAGTATTTAAGTCATAGGTTATGAAGTTTAAGAGTGAATGTTACCTGAGGACTTCCACCCTATTCTCAAGAGATGTAGTGTGTTTCTGGTTGTACACAGAACAGCTTAGTACCGTTAGGTGAAACATATGTCTCTTACTGTGCTCTGTCTGGAAATTAAGCATGTTTCAAGGTGTTGTGTATAGCTGTCAAGTTGAGAAGGGATGGACTCCAATGGTCAGGTTCTGGTGTCAACTTGGCCAAGTGATGACGCCCAGTTGTCTGGCCAGGCAGGCACTGGTCTGACTGCTGCTGCAATGGTATTTCATGGCTGGCTGATAAACCAGAAGGTGTATTAAATCATCAGTCAGTTGATTGCATCTGTGGCTGACTACGTCTGCAGTCATCTAAGGTGTGTCTCCTATCAATGAGATAATTGAATCACTTGAAGGCTTTAAAGGAAGAAGCGAGACTCTGACTGCTTCTTTAGCCAGTAAGCCTCTCTTGTGGATTTCATCCAGACCCGTCATCATAGCCACCAGCTTCACAGCTTTCCCTATGGATTTTGGAGTCTTCCATTCCCACACTGCAGAAGACACCTTTACAAATCTCATATTTACAGATCTCTCCTGTTGCTTCTGTTTCTCTAGCAAACCCTGACTAACACAGCAACTTTACTCAGTTTTGGTATTAGAGTGATGTTAGCTTCATAAAATGAGTTAGGTAGTGTTCCTTGTTCCTCAATTTTTTGGAAGAAGTTGAGCAGGATTAGTGTTAGTTCTTTCTGGAATGTTTGATAAAATTCCCTTGTTAAAGCCATCTGGCACTGGGCCTTTCTTTGTAGGAAGAGTTTTGATGACTAATTGAATCTCTTTACTTGTGATTGCTTTCTTGTGGTCTTCTGTTTCTTCTCAAGTCAGCATAGATTGTTCATGTGTTTCTAAGAATTGTCCATTTCCTCTAAGTAATTTATTTTGCTGGTGTAAAGTTGTTCTTGGCATTCTCTTCTGATTGTTTTTATTTCTTCAGGGTCCATGGTAACAACTTCCCTCTCATTTCTGATTTTGGCTATTAGCATCCTCTCTCTTTTTTCTTTGTCAGCCGGGCTAGTGGTCCAGCAATTTTATTGATTTTTTCAAAGAACCAAATTTTGGTTTTATTGATTCTATTGTTCTTTTGTCTTCCAATTCATTTAATTCTTCTTTAATCTTCATTATGTATATTCTTATCTTTTCCTTGGGATTAGTTTGCTGTTCTTTCTCTAGTTCCTCCAGGTGAGCAATTTGCTATTTGTTCTTTCTTGCATTTGAATTCAATTGTCCTGTCCTCTATTCATTTAATTTTTCTTCGGCTGTTCAAATCTGCTGTTTTGTGTCTCTAGTATATTTTATTTGGTATACAGTATCTTTCATCTCTGTGATAGCTGCTATTTTTCTACTTATTCTTTAAAATTTTTCTTTATGCACTTCTAATGTCTTTTTTTTACATTCTTTAAATTAATTGCCAACTCATTGAACTTATTGAGTAGAAATGTAAGAGCATCTTTGATTGGTTATTACAAAGTCTGTGTTTCCTCCGGTGTTTAATTGGGTGCGTAGACTGTACTATATCTGTCTGCAACTTCATATGCTTCGTGATTTTCTGTTGATTTTGAGGCATTTATCTTAATAGGGTTACTTTGGAAGTTGATTTCCCTCAGTCGTCTAAGGTTTTCTATTTGCGGGATGGGCATATGGCAGGGCATGGGATGTGGAGTGGGTATGGTACCAAGGTATATCTCAGGGCTAGGCACGGGGTAGGGGCACTATGCTGGTACCCAGTGGTGTGGGGTGCTAGGCATGGGGTCAAGTGGGAAGGCGTGGGTGCCCAGGGGATGGGGTGCAGCACAGGCAGGCCTTGAGCACAAGGGCAGGGTGTGGGAGAGGGGACATGGGGGCAGGGGATGTGGGAGGCTGATCATGGGTGTATTTGGGGGTGGGATGCTGTCATGCTTGTGCATGGGGTGTGGGGTTTTGGGTGCGAGTGTATGCATTTTGGAGGTTGGAGGTTGTTGGTGTCTGGGGTGGAGGGATAAGGGAGCAGGTGCACGGGCCCTTAGGGGGTAGGGTGCAAGTGCATACGTGAGCAGGGTTTGGAGGGCAGGTTCAGGTACATGGATGGGTGGGACATGGGTGTGGGTCTCAGTGGAATAATGAGGGTCAGGACATGGGTAGGGCAGGGTGCAGGTGTATATGTGCAGGGCACGGCATGGGAGAATGCATATGCATGGCACTGGGGTGCAGGTGTGCCCATGCTCATGGTATGGGGGTTGGGGGAGGGGTTGGGGTTGCGGAGCCCAATTGCAGGATGGACAGAGTAGGGCAGGTTGAGTGCATGCATACATGGAATACGGGGGTCATGATGTGGGTGTGAGCTTCTGAAGGATACAGATGGGGGCAGGTGCACACATGTGTGGGATGCAGAGAAGTGAACAAGTCAGTGGGCGGGAGCAGGTTCATGAGTTGTGGATGGGGTGGGGCAGGGCTGTGGTGGGGGCAGGGTAGGGGTGTGCACGTTCCTTGTGCATGGGGGATTGGGGCGTGGTGTGTAGGGTGCAGGGTTCAGGGGGAGTGAGGTGTGATTGCTCAGGGAATGGAGTTGTGGGATGCAGGTGCTTGGGGTGTGGGTGAGTGGGGCACTGAGAGGTGGGACATGGAGGCCTGGGTGCGGGTTGCAGTGTGGGGAATGGTGCATGTGAGCTTGTGGGCATGGGGCTGTCAAGGGGTGCTGCTTGGCTTGCTACCTCATGTCCACCTCCTTATCCATGCACTCCTAGGGCTCTGGACCTCTATATGAAAAGGTGCATGGAATGCTCAGTGCATTAGCTGGAGAGTCTCTATGAAGTGGGAAAGCTTTTTTACTGGCTTCCAGGTTCCGCAAGGGAGCTCCAAACATTGGAGCTGAGGGGGCTGATCTCCCAAACTAGCTGTCAGGGCAGGTACTTTCCTGGATGCGATCTCTTGACCCAGATGGAGTCCCCATGGAATCCATTCATCTGGTTCTCTGCATTTCAATTCCTCAGCTTTTTCATACAGGACCTCCCTATGTAGACGTCTCAGATCATTCACACCCTGGAACCTCTGTCCAGATTGCTTTTCTGTCACTTGTCTAGCTTTTCCTTGGAGTAGGAGTGAACTTGGCCTATCCTATTCTGCCATCTTCCCAGAAGTTCCAAATTCTTTTTTGAGAATATGTATTTAGATGAGTGTATTGCTTTCAACTTTATTTAGCTTCATGGGCTTTTTGGAGATAATTTTCACCATCAGAAATACATTGATTCATATTTTTAAAAAATTTTTTACAGTAGTTTTGTATGGATGTGTTGTTGTTGTTGTTTTCTATTCCTATTTATTTCATACATAGTTTTCCTAGTTAGAGAATTCTCTTCCACCAGTTCTGCCCTCTTCTGTGAAGTTTCTTTCATGGATGCTGGTGTTGGTGCAGAGGAGAAATAGAGAGATTAATGTGTCTTGTTTCCTTTTCTTTTCTTCAGGATCCTTAATTTTCCTGCCTTATTTCTCTCTTTCCCTACACAGCCTCATCTCCAAGAGACACTGACACTTCTCTATGTAGCTGATTTTCCCACACAAGTATATGAGGCTGTTACATCTTGTCCCACGTATTTTCAAACAAGACCCTTTCTTGCAGTCAGTGTGTGTACTGCCAAATCCCACCTGTGTTTAATATGTTGCCATTTAACCTCTGCTGAGCTGATATCCACTCTTTTTTTCAAGGAGCCTCTTAAGACTCCCCTAACCCATTTTCTGCATCCACAGACTTGCAGCAGCAGCGGGCAGTGGCAGCTCTTTTGCAATTTGTTATTTTTCTCATGAACACTAGTATTGATGGACATATTATTTCTTCTTGTTATTATAATCAGTGCTACTATATACGTTTTTGTACATATCTCTAAAGCCCATATGCAAGAACTTCTCTAGAGCTGCACTGCCTAATGTGGTAGGAACTAGCTGTATGTCACCACCGAGCATTTGAAATGGAGAGGTAAGATTTGAGATGTGATCTAAGTGTAAAATACACACTATTTCGAATATTTTTTTTAAAAAAGTGTAAAATATCTTGATGATAATTTTATATGGATTACATGTTGAAATGTTGATGTATTGGGTAGAGTTATTTAAATAAAATGGATCATTACCTTTAATTTCACCTGTATCTCTTTATCTCCAAGAAAGTTAAAAATCATATATTTGGCTTACATTTGGGGTTCATATTATATTTCTCTTGGGATGTACTGCTCTTGGGTGTATACCTGGGAGCAAAATTGTTGGGTGAAACATTTTATGTGAATCTTGACCTTTACTGATAAAGATAAATTACTTTCCAATGAGATTGTACCAATTTAAACTGTCACCAGTAACACACAAGAATTCGCATCGAGCCACACCCTCTCCCATAATCTGGATTGTCAGATAATTTTATTATTATCAGTCAGTTAACGTAAAATGGAACCTCTTTGGGTTCTCAGTTTTCATTTTCCAAATGAATGACATTGAAGAAATTTTCAAAAAATGTAATTGCCATTCACGTTTCTACTAATATGAAATGCCTACTTTGTTTTTCCCCTTTCCAAATCACCTGATACTTTGTGCACTGTGTAGTTTTTCTTACTGATAAAAGAAATACTTTCTACATTTATGATACTAAAACTTTTATTTTATATATTGTAAGTATCTGTCTATTTATGGTTAGTCTTTTCACTTTCTTTATGGTGTACTTTTTGTATTTTTAACTTTTTTATTGTATAGTATAACATATATACAAAGCAAAAGTTTTCAAAGCACTGTTCACAAGTAGTTACAGGACAGATCCCAGAGTTTGTCACGGGCTACCATACAATTCTCTCATATTTTCCCTTCTAGCTGCTCCAGAATATAGGAGGCTAGAGAACTTAAATGTTTTTTATCATCAAAATCAACTTTTTTCCTTCTTTTTTTTAATGAAAAATAACATATATACAAAAAAGCTACAAATTTGAAAGCATAGCACCACAATTAGTTGTAGCACATATTTCATACTTTGACATGGGTTACAATTTCACAATTTTAGGTTTTTACTTCTAGCTGCTCTAAAATACTGGAGACTAGAAGAGATAGCAATTTAAAGATTCAGCATTCATATTCATTTGTTAAATCCTACCTTCTCTGTATAACTCCACCATCACCTTTGATCTTTTCATCCCTCACTTTAGGGGTGTTTGAGCTATGGCAATTGTAATTTTTTTTATATTGGAAGGGTCTGTCACTAATATGGGGTAGGGAGATGAAACTATCTGATGTTCTGGAGAGGCTGGGTTAGGTTTCAGGACTTATCTGGACCAGGGACCCATCTGGAGGTTGTAGGTTTCTGGAAAGTTACTCTAGTGCATGGAACCCTTATGGAATCTTATATATTGCCCTAGGTGTTCTTTAGGATTGGCTGGAATGGTCCTGTTTGGAGGTTGGCAGGTTATGATAGGTAGCAAGGTCTAACTGAAGCTTGTGTAAGAGCAACCTCCAGAGTAGCCCCTCGACTCTATCTGAACTCTTTCTGCAGCTGATACTTTATTAATTACACTTCTTTCCCCCATTTTGGTCAGGATGGAATTATTGATCCCACAGTGCAAGATCTGGAATCATCCCTGGGGGTCATCACTCACATTACCAGGAACTTTCACCCCTGGGTCATGTCCCACTTAAGGGTGAGGGCAATGATTTCACTTGCAGAATTGGGCTTAGAGAGACTGAGGCCACATCTGAGTAACAAAAGATGTCCTCCAGAAGTAACTCTTAGCATGCCTATAGGTAGTCTAAGCTTCTCCACTACCTACATGAGCTTCACAAGAGTAAGCCTCATGATCGAGGGCATGGCCTATTGATTTGGGTGTCCCTAAAGTTTGACACAGTATCAGAGGATTCCCTGATGGTAAAATTTAATAGTTCCATGGTCTTTCTCCCATCCCTCAAGGGACTTTGCCAATACTTTTTGATTATCTGCTTAACGTACTCTAGGATGTATCCAGGCATTACAATAATCAATACAGGATTAAAGGACCCCTTTCTTATTCTGTGCTCCCTGTGTTCCAGTTGTTCAAATGAGCTATACAGATAGGTTGAATTAGATTATGCACTGCAGAATATTTAAGTCCCAGACCAATTAAACCTTTCTTCTATTGGTCTCGAAGAGTATGTGTGGTTGTAAAATATAGACAACTGTCTTCCTTACCCCTATGTTCTGAATTAGTTTAAACCCAGCCTGTTTGGCTTCATTCTTCTCTGTAAATATCAGGTTATACATATAAAACAGCCTCTTGAAATCCAGAAATAATAATCACCACTTCAGACTTAATGGGTCTGCTCTAAAAGCTTACAATCTAGGCCCCTGTTTTCTTATAAGCATTTTCTACAGGTGACCATACCATTGTTCTTCTTTAGTTTCTAGCTTATTTGTTCTCAGTAAATGTCCCACATGTTCATTTGCATCATTGCTTGCCTCACGACTTTATTCCTTTTAGTAGCTGCACAACCTTCGTTCATAAGTATACACCATCGTTTGCCAATCTACTTCTCCATGAGTGCATCCTTCAGCCACCTGCATTCATTGGGCATCATGTAGAGGGCCCAAAGTCCACAGTCCATCAACATTCTCAATTTTAGATAATTTCATTGTTCCCAAGAGAAAAAAAACAATAAACACACCCTCACCAAATAGGAAGTCTAAACCTACTCTTAACACTCATCCTTCCCCCCATTATTTATCTCTGCTGTTGCTGTGGTAGTGCTGATGGTTTCCTTTTGAACATAGCTCATAGCATGCAATAGTAGTTTCCCCCTGTACCCTGGACTTAAGCACTCTTTATACAAGAATCATATCTTTGATGTAATCCTTGTGAGAACTAATTCATATTTCCAGTGTTAATCAGTGGGACACGTAGGTCTATACAACCCCTTTCAATCTTGCCCATCTTCAATATGGTAATATTACTTATAGAGCCACTAGAGAACCACATTCACTCTTACCTAGTCCCTTACATTGGAGTTCAACCTCATTTGCTAACAGTTCACCCATCTCTAGCTTCTATGTATCTCTAAGCCCCCTATATTCTGTATTATAAGCATCTGATTATACCTTTAGGGTGGTAATAAAAGTGGAACCAAACAGTATCTACCCTTTTGTGTCTGGCTAATTTCACTGGCCATTATGCCCTCAAGGCTCCTCCATCTTGTCATGTGCTTCAGGACGTCATTTTGTCTTACTGCTGCATAATGTTCCATCGTATGTATATAACCACATTTTGTTGATCCACTCGTCTATTGATGGGCATTTGGTTTGTTTCCATCTCTTGGCAATTGCGAATAATGCTGCAATGAACATCAGTGTGTAAATGTCTGTTTGTGTCATTGCTTTCAGTTCTTTTGGGTATATGCCAAGTAGTGCTATCATAGGGCAACTCGATATTTAGTTTCCTGTGGAACCGCCAAACAGTCTTTCGTAGTGGCTGCACCATTGTACATTCCCACCAGCAATGCATAAGTATCCCAGTTTCTCCACATCCTCTCCAACATTTATAGTTTCCTGTTTGTTTAAAAGTGGCCATTTTTATAGGTGTGAGATGGTATCTAATTGTAGTCTTGATTTGCATTTCCCTCATAGCTAATGAAATTGAGCATCCCTTCATGGGCTTTTCAGCCATCTGTATTTGCTCTTCAGAAAAATGCCTATTCATATGTTTAGCATATTTTATAATTCGTTTGTTGTTCTTTTGTGATTGAGTTGTATGATTTCTTTGTACATATAGGAAATCAAACCTTTGTCTGATACGTGATTTCCAAATATTTTCTCCCATTGAGTTGGCTTCCTCTTCACCATGTGATAAAGTCTTTTGAGGTGCAGAAGCATTTGATTTTGAGTAGTTCCCATTTATCTATTTTTTCTTTTGTTGCTTCTGCTTTGGGTGCAAAGTTTAGGAAGCTACTTCCTATTACTAGGTCTTGAAGATGTTTCCCTACATTTTCTTCTAGAAGCTTTATGGTGCTAGTTCTTATATTTAGGTGTTTGAACCACTTTGAGTTAGTTTTTGCGTAGGGTGTAAGTTAGGAGTCCTCTTTCATTCTCCTGGCTATTGATACCCAGTTTTTCCATGCCCAATTATTGAAAAGACTATTTTTTCCCAGTTCAGAGGATCTAGGGCCTTGTCAACAATCAGCTGACCATAGACTTGGTGGTCTATTTCTGAATTTGATTCCATTGATCAATGCTTCTATCTTTGTGCCTGTACCATGTTGTTTTGACCAGTGTGGTTTCATAATAACTTTTAAAGCCAGGAAGTGTTAATCCCCTCACTTTGTTCTTCCTTTTTAAGATGCTTTTGGCTATTGATAATTAGCTTTTCCAAATCTTCAAAGTAGGTTGCTGGAATTTTGATTGGTACTGTGTTGAATCTGTAGATCAATTTGGGTGGAATTGACATATTAACTATATTCAGTCTTCCTATCCATGAGCAGGGAATGTCTTTCCACCTATTTAGGTCTCCTTTGATTTCTTTTAGCAGTGTTATGTAGTTTTCCATGTACAAGTCCTTTACATCCCCAGTTAAGTTCATTCCTAAATACTTGATTCTTTTAGTTGCTATTTTGAGTGGATTTTTTTCCTTAACTGATTACTCAGCTAGGTCATTGCTTATGTATAGAAGCTCTACTGATTTTTGCATATTAATTTTATATCCCACCACCTTGCTGAATTTATTTGCTCAAGTAACTTTGCTGTAGATTTCTCAGGATCTTCCAAGTCTAATATCATATCATCTGCAAATAATGAGAGTTCTACTTTTTCCTTTCCAATTTGGATGCCTTTTATTCCTTCATCCTACCTGATTGCTCTAGCTAGAACTTCTAGCACAATGTTGACTAATAGTGGTGACAGTGGGCATCCTTTCTCATTCCCAGTCTTAGGGGAAAGCTTTCAGTCTCTCTCCATTGAGTATGATGCTGGCTATCGGTTTTTCCTATATTCTCTTTATCATATTGATGTAGTTACCTTTTGTTCTAGTTTGCTAGCTGCTGGAATGCAACACACCAGAGACGGATTGGCTTTTAATTAAAAGGGATTTATTTTATCAGTTCTTCAGAGGAAAGGCAGCTAACTTTCCACTGAGGTTCTTTCTCACGTGGGAAGGCACAGGATGGTCTCTGCTGGCCTTCCCTCCAGGCCTCTGGGTTCCAACAACTTTCCCTGGGGTGATTTCTTTCTGCATCTCCAAAGGCCTGGGCTGAGCTGTGAGTGCTGAGATGAAGTATGCTGAGCTGCTTGGGCTGTGCTACGTTGAGTTCTCTCATTTAAGCACCAGCCAGTTAACTCAAACGTCAGTCATTGCAGCAGACATGCCTCTTAGCTGACTGCAGATGTGATGAGCAACAGATGAGGTTCACAGGCCATTGGCTCATGTCCACAACAACAGAACTAGGTGCCTTCACCTGGCCAAGTTGACAGCTGAAGCTAACTACCGCTCCTTTGATTCCTATCTTTTGGAGTGTTTTTATCAGAAAAGGATGCTGAATTTGTCAAATGCTTTTTCAACATCAGTCAAGATGATCATGTGATTTTTCCCTTTTGATGTGTTAATGTGCTGCATTACATTAACTGATTTTCTTGTGTTGATCCATCCTTGCATTCCTGGTATAAACCCCACTTGGTCATGGTGTATAATTCTTTTAATGTGTTGTTGGATTCAATTTGGTAATGTTTTATTGAGAATTTTTGCATCTATGTTCATTAGGAAGATTGGCCTGTAGTTTTCCTTTCTTACAGCATCTTTACCCAGCTTTCGTATTAAAATGATATTAGCTTCATAAAATGATTTAGGTAGAGTACTTTTTTCCTCAATTTTTTAAAAGTTTGAGCAGGATTGGTGTTAGTTCTTTTTGGAATGTTTGATAAAATTCCCTCTGAAGCCATCTGGCCCTAGGCTGTTCTTTGCTGGAAGATTTTTGATGACTGATTGAATCTCTGTACTTGTGATGGGCTTGTTGAAATCTTCTCTTTCTTCCTGAGTCAGTGTAGCTTGTTTGTGTGTTTCCAGGAATTTGTCCATTTCATCTAAGTTGTCTAGTTTGTTGGTGTATAGTTGTTCATAGTATCCTCTTATGATTTATTTCTTCAGGGTCTGTGGTAACCCACCACTTCTCATTTCTGATTTTGTTTATTTGCATCTTCTCTTTTTTTTTCTTTCTCGGTCTTGCTAGTGGCCCATCAATTTTATTGATGTTTTTTTTTATTAATTAAAAAAAGAATTAACAAAACAATTAGAAATCATTCCAATCTACATGTACAATCAGTAATTCTTAATAACATCACATAGTTGCATATTCATCATTTCTTAGTACATTTGCATCGATTTAGAAAAAGAAATAAAAAGACAACAGAATAAGAATTAAAACAATAATAGAAAGAAAAAAAAACAAAAAAAACAAAAACAAAAAACCTATACCTCACATGCAGCTTCATTCAGTGTTTTAACATAATTGCATTACAATTGGGTAGTATTGTGCTGTCCATTTCTGAGTTTTTATATCCAGTCCCGTTGTACAGTCTGTATCCCTTCATCTCCAATTATCCCTTCTCTTTTTTTTTTAATTAACGGAAAAAAAGAAATTAACCCAACATTTAGAGATCATACCATTCTACACATGCAATCATTAATTCTTAACATCATCACATAGATGCATGATCATCATTTCTTAGTACATTTGCATTGGTTTAGAAGAACTAGCAACATAACCGAAAAAGATATAGAATGTTAATATAGAGAAAAAAATAAAAGTAATAATAGTAAAATCAAAACAAAACAAAACAAAACAAAACAAAAACCTATAGCTCAGATGCAGCTTCATTCAGTGTTTTAACATGATTACTTTACAATTAGGTATTATTGTGCTGTCCATTTTTGAGTTTTTGTATCTAGTCCTGTGGCACAGTCTGTATCCCTTCAGCTTCAATTGCCCATTGTCTTACCCTGTTTCTAACTCCTGCTGAACTCTGTTACCAATGACATATTTCAAGTTTATTCTCGAATGTCCGTTCACATCAGTGGGACCATACAGTATTTGTCCTTTAGTTTTTGGCTGGATTCACTCAGCATAATATTCTCTAGGTCCATCCATGTTATTACATGGTTCATAAGTTTATCTTGTCTTAAAGCTGCATAATATTCCATCATATGTATATACCACAGTTTGTTTAGCCACTCTTCTGTTGATGGAGATTTTGGCTGTTTCCATCTCTTTGCAATTGTAAATAATGCTGCTATAAACATTGGTGTGCAAATGTCCGTTTGTGTCTTTGCCCTTAAGTCCTTTGAGTAGATACCTAGCAATGGTATTGCTGGTCGTATGGCAATTCTATATTCAGCTTTTTGAGGAACCGCCAAACTGCCTTCCACAGTGGTTGCACCCTTTGACATTCCCACCAACAGTGGATAAGTGTGCCTCTTTCTCCGCATCCTCTCCAGCACTTGTCATTTTCTGTTTTGTTGATAATGGCCATTCTGGTGGGTGTGAGATGATATCTCATTGTGGTTTTGATTTGCATTTCTCTAATGGCCAGGGACATTGAGCATCTCTTCATGTGCCTCTTGGCCATCCGTATTTCCTCTTCTGAGAGGTGTCTGTTCAAGTCTTTTTCCCATTTTGTAATTGGGTTGGCTGTCTTTTTGTTGTTGAGATGAACAATCTCTTTATAAATTCTGGATACTAGACCTTTATCTGATATATCATTTCCAAATATTGTCTTCCATTGTGAAGGCTGTCTTTCTACTTTCTTGATGAAGTTCTTTGATGCACAAAAGTGTTTAATTTTGAGGAGTTCCCATTTATTTATTTCCTTCTTCAGTGCTCTTGCTTTAGGTTTAAGGTCCATAAAACCGCCTCCAGTTGTAAGATCCATAAGATATCTCCCAACATTTTCCTCTAACTGTTTTATGGTCTTAGACCTAATGTTTAGATCTTTGATCCATTTTGAGTTAACTTTTGTATAGGGTGTGAGAGATGGGTCTTCTTTCATTCTTTTGCATATGGATATCCAGTTCTCTAGGCACCATTTATTGAAGAGACTGCTCTGTCCCAGGTGAGTTGGCTTGACTGCCTTATCAAAGATCAAATGTCCATAGATGAGAGGGTCTATATCTGAGCACTCTATTCGATTCCATTGGTCGATATATCTATCTTCATGCCAATACCATGCTGTTTTGACCACTGTGGCTTCATAATATGCCTTAAAGTCAGGCAGCGCGAGACCTCCAGCTTCGTTTTTTTTCCTCAAGATGTTTTTAGCAATTCAGGGCACCCTGCCCTTCCAGATAAATTTGCTTATTGGTTTTTCTATTTCTGAAAAATAAGTTGTTGGGATTTTGATTGGTATTGCATTGAATCTGTAAATCAATTTAGGTAGGATTGACATCTTAACTATATTTAGTCTTCCAATCCATGAACACGGTATGCCCTTCCATCTATTTAGGTCTTCTGTGATTTCTTTTAGCAGTTTTTTGTAGTTTTCTTTATATAGGTTTTTTGTCTCTTTAGTTAAATTTATTCCTAGGTATTTTATTCTTTTAGTTGCAATTGTAAATGGGATTCGTTTCTTGATTTCCCCCTCAGCTTGTTCATTACTAGTGTATAGAAATGCTACAGATTTTTGAATGTTGATCTTGTAACCTGCTACTTTGCTGTACTCATTTATTAGCTCTAGTAGTTTTGTTGTGGATTTTTCCGGGTTTTCGACGTATAGTATCATATCGTCTGCAAACAGTGATAGTTTTACTTCTTCCTTTCCAATTTTGATGCCTTGTATTTCTTTTTCTTGTCTAATTGCTCTGGCTAGAACCTCCAACACAATGTTGAATAATAGTGGTGATAGTGGACATCCTTGTCTTGTTCCTGATCTTAGGGGGAAAGTTTTCAATTTTTCCCCATTGAGGATGATATTAGCTGTGGGTTTTTCATATATTCCCTCTATCATTTTAAGGATGTTCCCTTGTATTCCTATCTTTTGAAGTGTTTTCAACAGGAAAGGATGTTGAATCTTGTCGAATGCCTTCTCTGCATCAATTGAGATGATCATGTGATTTTTCTGCTTTGATTTGTTGATATGGTGTATTACATTAATTGATTTTCTTATGTTGAACCATCCTTGCATACCTGGGATGAATCCTACTTGGTCATGATGTATAATTCTTTTAATGTGTTGTTGGATACGATTTGCTAGAATTTTATTGAGGATTTTTGCATCTGTATTCATTAGAGAGATTGGTCTGTACTTTTCTTTTTTTGTAATATCTTTGCCTGGTTTTGGTATGAGGGTGATGTTGGCTTCATAGAATGAATTAGGTAGTTTTCCCTCCACTTCGATTTTTTTGAAGAGTTTGAAGAGAATTGGTACTAATTCTTTCTGGAACGTTTGGTAGAATTCACATGTGAAGCCATCTGGTCCTGGACTTTTCTTTTTAGGAAGCTTTTGAATGACTAATTCAATTTCTTTACTTGTGATTGGTTTGTTGAGGTCATCTATGTCTTCTTGAGTCAAAGTTGGTTGTTCATGTCTTTCCAGGAACCCGTCCATTTCCTCTAAATTGTTGTATTTATTAGCGTAAAGTTGTTCATAGTATCCTGTTATTACCTCCTTTATTTCTGTGAGGTCAGTAGTTATGTCTCCTCTTCCATTTCTGATCTTATTTATTTGCATCCTCTCTCTTCTTCTTTTTGTCAATCTTGCTAAGGGCCCATCAATCTTATTGATTTTCTCATAGAACCAACTTCTGGCCTTATTGATATTCTCTATTGTTTTCATGTTTTCAATTTCATTTATTTGTGCTCTAATCTTTGTTATTTCTTTCCTTTTGCTTGCTTTGGGGTTAGCTTGCTGTTCTTTCTCCAGTTCTTCCAAATGGATAGTTAATTCCTGAATTTTGCCTTTTCTTCTTTTCTGATATAGGCATTTAGAGCAATAAATTTCCCTCTTAGCACTGCCTTTGCTGCGTCCCATAAGTTTTGATATGTTGTGTTTTCATTTTCATTCGCCTCGAGGTATTTGCTAATTTCTCTTGCAATTTCTTCTTTGACCCAGTCGTTGTTTAGGAGTGTGTTGTTGAGCCTCCACGTATTTGTGAATTTTCTGGCACTCTGCCTATTATTGATTTCCAACATCATTCCTTTATGGTCCGAGAAAGTGTTGTGTAAGATTTCAATCTTTTTAAATTTGTTGAGACTTGCTTTGTGACCCAGCATATGGTCTATCTTTGAGAATGATCCATGAGCACTTGAGAAAAAGGTGTATCCTGCTGTTGTGGGATGTAATGTCCTATAAATGTCTATTAAGTCTAGTTCATTTATAGTAATATTCAGATTCTCTATTTCTTTGTTGATCCTCTGTCTAGATGTTCTGTCCCTTGATGAGAGTGGTGAGTTGAAGTCTCCAACTATTATGGTATATGAGTCTATTTCCCTTTTCAGTGTTTGCAGTATATTCCTCACGTATTTTGGGGCATTCTGATTCGGTGCGTAAATATTTATGATTGTTATGTCTTCTTGTTTAATTGTTCCTTTTATTAGTATATAGTGTCTTTCTTTGTCTCTTTTAACTGTTTTACATTTGAAGTCTAATTTGTTGGATATTAGTATAGCCACTCCTGCTCTTTTCTGGTTGTTATTTGCATGAAATATCTTTTCCCAACCTTTCACTTTCAACCTATGTTTATCTTTGGGTCTAAGATGTGTTTCCTGTAGACAGCATATCGAAGGATCCTGTTTTTTAATCCATTCTGCCAATCTATGTCTTTTGATTGGGGAATTCAGTCCATTGACATTTAGTGTTATTACTGTTTGGATAATATTTTCCTCTAACATTTTGCCTTTTGTATTATATATATCATATCTGATTTTTCTTCTTTCTACACTCTTCTCCATATCTCTCTCTTCTGTCTTTTTGTATCTGACTCTAGTGCTCCCTTTAGTATTTCTTGCAGAGCTGGTCTCTTGGTCACAAATTCTTTCAGTGACTTTTTGTCTGAGAATGTTTTAATTTCTCCCTCATTTTTGAAGGATAATTTTGCTGGATATAGGAGTCTTGGTTGGCAGTTTTTCTCTTTTAGTATTTTAAATATATCATCCCACTGTCTTCTAGCTTCCATGGTTTCTGCTGAGAAATCTACACAAAGTCTTATTGGGTTTCCCTTGTATGTAATGGATTGTTTTTCTCTTGCTGCTTTCAAGATCTTCTCTTTCTCTTTGACCTCTGACATTCTAACTAGTAAGTGTCTTGAAGAAGGCCTATTTGGGTCTAATCTCTTTGGGGTGCACTGCACTTCTTGGATCTGTAATTTTAGGTCTTTCATAAGAGTTGGGAAATTTTCAGTGATAATTTCTTCCATTAGTTTTTCTCCTCCTTTTCCCTTCTCTTCTCCTTCTGGGACACCCACAACACGTATATTTGTGCGGTTCATATTGTCCTTGAGTTCCCTGATACCCTGTTCAAATTTTTCCATTCTTTTCCCTATAGTTTCTGTTTCTTTTTGGAATTCAGATGTTCCATCCTCCAAATCACTAATTCTATCTTCTGTCTCTTTAAATCTATCATTGTAGCTATCCATTATTTTTTCTATGTTTGCTACTTTATCCTTCACTTCCATAAGTTCTGCGATTTGTTTTTTCAGTTTTTCTATTTCTTCTTTATGTTCAGCCCATGTCCTCTTCATGTCCTCCCTCAATTTATCAATTTCATTTTGAAGAGGTTTTCCATTTCTGTTCGTATATTCAGGATTAGTTGTCTCAGCTCTTGTGTCTCATTTGAGCTATTGGTTTGTTCCTTTGACTGAGCCATATTCTCAATCTTTTGAGCGTGGACAGTTATCTTCTGCTGCTGGCGTCTGGGCATTTATTCAGATTTCTCTTGGTGTTGGACCCAGCAAGGTTGTAATATTTTTCTGTGAAATCTCTGGGTTCTGTTTTTCTTATCCTGCCCAGTAGGTGGCGCTCGTGGCACACGTTTGTCTGCGGGTCCCACCAGTAAAAGGTGCTGTGGGACCTTAAACTTTGGAAAACTCTCGCCGTCCTGGGGGTTCGCTAGCCGAAGCGGCTTGAGCCGGCCCGGGGTCCGAACGCAGGGAGGGTGTCCGAACGCAGGGAGGGTTGCTGGTCGCCGCAGCCAGGGAAAGAGCCCGTCCGAATTTCCTAGTCGGCCCTGGGCAACAAGCGTGGCGGGAGGGCGCCAGCGGCAGCGGCCCGCCCGAGAGAGTGCACGTTCCCCGGGAGTCACGGGGTCACCGTTCTCCGCGGCCTGGGGTTTCCGATCCAATTCTCTCAGTTGGTCCGGGGGCTGCGCGTGGTGTGGGCGCCAGTCGCCTTGGTTTCAGGGGACCACCTCTCCAATTCTCCCAGCCGGCCCGGGAAGGGGGAAGGGAGTAACTCCGGCCGCTTGCCACCCCACCCGGTAAGGCCCGCGCGCCTCGGCGATCTCACCCGAGCTGCTTCTCTCAGCCAGCCAGCCGTTCCAGGATGGGGTATGCTGTCTTTTTTATCTCTGTTGTGGCTTTGGGCGCTTTCTGTATCGTTTCTACTCCCCTAGTAGGTGTCCTGGAGAAGAAACTAAGATCCGCGCGTCTTACTAAGCCGCCATCTTCCAGGAAGTCCCCTTTATTGATGTTTTTGAAAGAGCCAACTTCTGTTCTTATTGAGTCTTTCTATCATTCTTTTGTTTTCCCATTCATTTATATCTGCTTTAATCTTTGCTATTTCTCTTCTTCTATTTGCTTTCAGGTTAGTTTGATGTTCTTTCTAGAGTTCCTCCAGATGTGCTGTTAATCCTCAACTTTTGCTCTTTCTTGTTTTTTAATATAGGCATCTAGGGTAGTAAGTTTCCCTCTCAGCATAACCTTTCCACATCCCATAAGTTCTGTTAAGTTGTATTCTCATTTTCATTCATCTCCAGTTAGCTACTGATTTCTTTAGCTATTTCTTCTTTGACCCACTGGTTGTTTAAGAATGTGTTATTTAATCTCCATATATTTGTGAATGTTCTCATTTTTTGGTGGTTATTGAGATCCAGCTTCGTCCCATTGTGATCAGAGAAAGTGCCTTCGTGGATTGGGGGCAGATGTGACCCTGTTGCGCAGGTTAGCACTTAGAGGTGGGAAGTGTGGCTGAGAGCTGTGTGCATGCGCAGTTCTAGGATTACTGTAAACTGAGGTTCCCAGCGCTGAATGATGTGATTGGGGGCCAGTGAGCATGCGTGGGCCTAGGAGTACCATAAACTGATGTGCAGAGCTCAGGGGCCAGGATGAGGCTGTGTGACACTATGGGGGGGGGGCATGGGTAGCCTGGGTATGGAGGTTATTCCCCGTAGCCTTTATGCACTGGCAACTGTCTGCAGGGAATAGGGAGGGGGAGGTAGTGCTCAGGAGGGGTGCAGGAGAGATGGGAGGGGCTTCACTTGGGGTGGGGGTGTGGAGCAGGTACCTACACTGGAGGCTGGTGGGGTGGGGACATCTGGAGCACGGGGAATGGGAGCAGGTGACGGGTTTCGGGTTCGTGGGGTGTTGGGTGAGTCACCGGTCACCAGCTGTGCTGGTGAGAGTAGTGCACCCAAGGAATGTGGGCTGGCTTACTTCCTAGTCCTGGGCTCCCATCCATGCACTCCTGTGGGCTCCGTGCCTCTGCTCCAGACTCCAGCTTTCTGCATCTCAGTTCCTCTGCCTCTGCAACTAGGGCTGCCCTATGTGTTGCAGCCGCACTACCAAATCGCCACCTCAGTTGCCCTCCTGTCCCTTCTCTAACTTTTCCATGTAGTTAATCTCGAGCTACTGTATTCAGCCATCTTCCCGGAAGTCTCCTATGGTATGCTTTTATAAACAAAACTTTCTAATTTTAACACAATTGAATTTATCAAACTTTTTTTTTTTACCTTTAATGCCTTTTTTCTGCCTTGAATCTAACCTATGATGAACATATATTCTCCTTTAGTTTCTACCAGAAGTGTGCTGGGAGGAATAGCAAATCTATAGACATAAATTATGTCTCCATTTATTTAGGTCTTCTTTAATGTCTTTATATTCAGGTTCATAAATTTCTCCATGGATATATTATACAGCTTTTAAAAATATTTATAACTAAATAATTTATAATTGTATAGATATTATAAGTGTTTTGTTTTAAATTATGCCCTCTGTTTATTGCTAGAACATATAAATGCTATTAATTTTGCATGTTGCTCATTTTTGTAACCCAGGTTGCTAAACTCTATTTCTATTTGTAATAATTTTTACAAATATATTCTTTGGTTTTATATGAAAAAGCCACACCATTTGCAAATAAAGACAGTTTTGTTTCATTCTTTTCTATTTGAGTTATTTCACATTTCAGTCCTTAATTTATTTGGGATTTATTTTACTGTAAGTTGTGAGCAACCGTTTTATTTCATTTTCCATATGGATAACCAATCTTCCTTACCCTAAAATTTCAATGCCTGTGTTGTAAACAAAGATTCCATATAAATTGTATTCTGGGGCACTTTATTTTTTTAATTGATTCTTTTATTTATCCCTGGACTGAAAAATATACTGTTTTAGAGTGGTGCAGTGGTGGTATAGTGGCAGAATTCTTGCTTGCTGGGCCGGGGACCTGGGTTTGGTTCCCAGTGCCTGTCCATGTATTAAAGTAAATTAATTAATTAATAATAATAATAACTATATATATGTACTGTTTTAGTTTAGATTTAAAGCAAATTTTAAAGTGAGGGGCAAATCAGTTTGACTTTGACTTCTTTATTAAGAATGCTTCTCTCTTCTTGGCCCTTTCCCTTTCCATATAAATATAAGAATTGGTTCATCAAATTCCACAAAAGTGTTTTTGGAGATTTTGATCAAAATTTATAAATCAATTGGGGAATAACTGACATTTTTACAATAGTAAGTCTTCACATCCATAAACAGAAAATACCTTTCCATTAATTCAGCTCTTTAGTGCCTTTAAAAGAAGGTTTATAAGTTTCCACATGGATGTCCTGCACATCTATTGATATATTTACGCTTAGGTAACCGATACTATTATTGACATAATAAGTGGAATAATTTGCTCAAATTTTGTTTTCTAAAGGTGTATGGCTGATAGATATAAATGCAGTGATGTGTTTTAATTGCTCATACAGTGATCCACGTTATTCATCACTATTTTATCCTTTATAACTTGTCTGCACATTCTTTTGGGTTTTCTATGTGGAAAATCATCATTTCTTAGTATTGGAACTTGTTTTTCTTTTTCATCTTCTGCTTTTAATTATGATTTCTTATCTTACTGCATGGCTAGGAATTCTAGTATAAAATGTAATAGAAATGGTAAGAGCCTCACCTTCTTTCTGATTTTCCCCTGAATTTTACTACCTTTCTCACACTAAGAAAAGTATTTCCATTACATTTTTGATAGGGGCCCTATATAAAGTTATGGATTTCTATTCCTACATTGCTGAAATACTGTATTATAAAAGGATATTTAATTTTTAAAACTTTATAGGCAATTTATTTTTATTTTTTTTCTTTTTTGCATGGGTAGGATCTGAGAAACTAACCTGGGTCTCCGGCATGGCAGGGGAGAATTCTGCCACTGAGCCACCATTGTACCACCCTTAAATGGATTTTTAAAACTACACCTTAATTGAGATATAATTCACATACAATGAAATTCACCCTTTTAAAGTGTAAAATTCAGTGGTCTGTGTATATTCAGTTGGGAAACCATCACCACTATTTAATTTTAGAAATTTTCAACACCCCTAAAAGAAACCTCACATCCGTTAGCAGTCACTTCACGAACTCTTCCCCCCTAGTCCCATAAACCATTCATCTACTTTCTACATATTAAGATTTGCCTCTTCAAGGTGTTTCATAAAAATCGGAATCATATAGAGCGAGCCACGGTGGCTCAGCAGGTAGAGTTGTTGCCTGCTGTGACAGAGATCCAGTCTGGTTCCCGGTGCCTGTCCCTACAAAAAAAAAAAGAATATGCCATGCAGCGTGTTCTGCCTGGTTTCAGTCAACTAGCGTAATGTTTTCAGGTTCATATATGTAGTAATCTATTCCTTTGAATTGCTGAAGAATATTTCATTCTATTGTTATATCACGGTATCTTTATATATTAAAGAACCACTAAAATTTGAATTGTTTCTACCTTTAGATTTATGAATAATTCTGCTATGAGTATTTATGCACAAGTTGTTGTGTGTACATGTTTTTTTATTAGAGACGTTGTAGGTTTTATAGAAAAATAATATGGAAAATGCAGAGTTCCCATATACTCCTCTCACACACACTGTTTTCTTATTATTAATACACTGCACTAGTGTGTTACTTTTAATACACTTGAAACAATATTATTGTAGTTAAACTATTAACTATAGTCCAAAGTTTACATTACTATTCATTGTTTGCATTGCACAGTGCTGAGGCTATTTAAAAATTTTATTCTAGTAACATATATACAAACTAAAAATTCTCCTTTTCACGACATTCAAATATACAATTCAGTGGTGTAGATTACATTTAAAATGTGCTACTGTTACCGTCATCCATTACCAAAACTCTTTCATCACCCCAAAGAGAAACTGTATCAATTAACCATTGATTCCCCTTCCCTACCCCGATACTGACCTCTGATAAATTGTATTCGACTTTCTCACTGTCTGAATTTAATTATTAAAATTATTTCATATCAGTGAGATCTTATAATATTTGTCCTTTTGTATCTGGCTTAATTCACTCAAGATGATGTCTTCAAAGTTCATCCATGTTTCACATGCATTAGGAATTCATTCATTTTTACAAGTAAATAACTTTCCATTATATATATACATATCACATTCTTAATCCATTCATATGTTGATGGACTCTGGGATAAATGCAATTTCTTGGCAATTGTGAATAATATTGCTACAAACATCAGGGTTTAAATATCTGTTGGAGCCCCAGCTTTCAAAACTTTTGGATATATACTTAGAAGTGGGATTGCTGGGTCATATGGTAATTCTATGCTCAACTTTTTGTGGAATTTCCAAGTTCCACAGTGGCTGCACCATTTTGCATTGCCACCAGCAATGAATGAGTGTTCCTATTTCATTGCATCCTCTCCAACACTTGTTACTTTCTATTTTCTTAATAGTAGCCATACAGGTGGGAAACAGTATTTCATCATGGTTTTGATATGCATTTCCCTATTGGAGAATGTTGTTGAACATCTTTTAATGTGCTTCTTAGTCATTTGTATATCTTCTTTGTAGAAGTGTCTATTCAAGTCTTTTGCCTATTTTTATTTGCCAAACAAATTGTTTTCCTTTTTTTGTTGCAATGTACAATTTATAATTTTCTGGAATTTTTATTGGGATTGCTTTGGGTAATATTGACATCTTCATGATATTTAGCCTTCTATTCCATGAACATAGAATGTTCTTCCATTTATTTAGGTCTTCTTTAATTTCTTTTAGCAATGTTTCGTAGTTTTCTGTGAAATGTCTTTTACATCCTTGTTTAGGTTTATTCCTAGATGTTTGTGTCTTTTAGTTGCTATTTTTGAATGGATCTTTTCTTAATTTCTTCTTCTGATTGTTCATTGCTTTTATGGAAACACTACCAATTTGAGGGTATTGATATTGGACCCTGCAATTTTGCTGAATTCATTTGTTAGCTCTAGGAGCTTTGCTATGGTTTTTAAAGTCTCTTACTGTTAATGTAGAACCATGAACTTTTCCTTTCAAATCTGTCAGTATTTGCTTCCTATATTTATGCTGTTAGGTACATATATATTTACAATTGTTACATCTTCCTGTTGAATTGTCCCTTTTATCAGTATATAACAACCATCTTGTCCCTTAGAACTGTTTTTGACTTAAAGTCTATTTTATCTAATATTAGTCTAACCACCCCAGCTCTCTTTTGGCTTCTATGGTATATTTTCCCATCCTTCCACATTCATCCTACTTTTATCTTTGACTTTAAGGTGAGTCTCTTGCAGACAGCATATAATTAGACCATCTTTTGATCCATCCTGTCACTCTTTGCCTTTTGACTGGAGAGTTTAACCATTTACATTTAAAGTCACTATTGGTAATGCAGAACTTTCCTCTCCCATTTTGCCTTTGTAAGCCTCATACTGTTTTGTCCCTCACTTCCGTTAAAGCTTATTTTTATATTTATTTGCTTTTTTTGTGTTGTACCATATTGAGTGCCTCTCACGTTATTATACTTGTGGTTACCATGAGGATAAAGTTTAACTTCCTAACATATAACAATCTTAATCGGTTTGATATGAACTTAACTTCAACAGCATGCATATAAATGTTTCCTATACCCTTCAGCCCCCTCACCATTTTCTCTACTTGTTACCACTTTTTTCTTTTTATATCTTGTACCCAAAACCCTATATTTGTAATTGCTTTCTATGCACTTGTATATTTGACCTGTAGGAACGAAGAACTGGAGTTACATACCAAACAATACTACACAATAATTCTGGAGTTTATAATTACCCAAATGGTTACCTTTAAGTCAATTCTTCATTTTTTATGCTGCTTTGAGCTATTGTCTAATGCCTTATTTTTCAGTGTGAAGAACTGTCTTTAGCATTGCTTGTAGGGTCTTTCTAGTGCTGATGAACTCCCTTAGCTTTTGTTGATCTGAGAATGTCTTACTCTTTCCCTCACTTATTTTGTTTTAGGTGCATGGTCTGGGAATCGAACCTGGGTCTCCCGCATGGAAGGCAAGCATTCTACCACTGAACCACCCGTGCACCCCTAATCTTTCCCTCATTTTTGAAAGAGAATCATTCTGGATACTAAATTCTTGGCAGGCAGGTGCTTTCCTTCAGCACTTTAAGTATTTTAATCCACTGCCTTCTTGCCTCCATAGTTTCTTTTACTGTATCATTAATAAAACGAGTTTATTTCATATTAAATTTTTCAAAGACCACACTTGTAAAATGTGCACATACTAGGCTTAAAGATAGCCTTTATAAAGGGATTAACAACTTACAAAACTGTTTTCTCTTAATTATTAAGGTACACCGTTTTAAAAGGTGTTAAAAGAGAAAATGTTGTCATAGTCAATATTTTTTAAAAAGTTAATGTACATTTAATCTGCAGTATAGTAGAAATTAAGTCTTAAAACATTTTAGCAAAAAAGCTGTACTTTCTTTTCAAAAAGCTTTAATCTTAAGTGATGTTTACTAAGAAATACATGCTGCATAACAGTAACAAAGACTTTCTCAAAAGTTACCTAATTGCTTTGCAAATAATGTTAAACTCCTTAATCTTCCTGTTAAAAGATGATCAGAATGAAAATTTAGTATATTCCAATTAAAAATATAAATTACTGATATTTAATATAAGATAGCCTTGTATATTTTTAACAAAAAAAAATGCTCAAGCATTTTCCCAAATCACAAAGCTGTGTTATTCCAGGGGGAAAATAACACAAAACACATTTTATCTAAATGTTTCACAGAACCTGGAATACTTACATACTTCACAACATTGTAAAAATCTTTGGTAGTGAGCTATGGATTAAGTTCCCAAAACAATCTCATAATTTTGTTCCATCGATCAGTGTAGTCAAGTACTTATAATTAAAATCCTGACATATATTTTTCTAGCCAATCTACATATATAATTGTGAATCTTAAACAGGGGTTCTTAAACAGGGCCTAGTATATTTCCATAATTAATTATATAGCAAGAACTCTCATATCTGGCTCATTTTTAAACCAGAAAAACTTATGTTAAAAAATAGATTGATTCTTACTTATAAACAAACTTTGGCAATTGTCAACATTAAATATTAATGAACAAACTGAATGGATATATAAGAAAATAAAACACCATCTACAATTTCTGGATACACTTAACTGGTTACCAAATAACGCCATAAGTAGGCCCGTGCACCAAATGGAGGTGGAGGGAAAGCAAGGAACTGTGTTCTATGGAAAAATGTATCTTGTAAAACTAAGAGACTTAAGAGCACAAAAATGCACCAAAAAAAAGAGCTGCCCCACTTTAAAAGAAGAAAAGTATAATGGCATTTATGAGTTAACTATAATTAAGGACTAGACTTAATACTGAGATTAGATTTGAAAAAGATTAAATGGTACAAATTAGCTCCCATAGTGGTTGTTTTATTTTTATTTATTTATTTATTTTGCGTGGGTAGGCTCCTGGAATCGAACCCAGGTCTCCAGCACGGCAGGCAAGATTTCTACCCCATAGTGTTTTTGATACAAAGTCCCTTACACCTTACCAGGCAATTTGAGATGACACTATCTTTGCATAGGAAAAGCAGCATGTTAGTATTTATGTTGACAAATCTAGTATTAAGCCATATAAATAAAATTTTCTTTCAAGAGTTTCTAATCAGAATGTATAGGAATTGTGAACATAAATTGTGAACAATTTGTGAACCAAAAGAGTTTTTCCAGAAACTAAGAGCTAAAATTTAGTCAAGCTCAAGTAGATGAAGATATCCACAGAGTTCAACTTTAAGGGGGAAAATGTTGAACGATTTTTTACTTGGTGTTAGAGCTCAAAAATGCAAGAGAACCTAGAAAATATTTCAGAATTAGTATCAAGAAACAATATATGAATTATACTACGGTACTGCTGAATAAGCATTCTGTTCTCAGACCATACTTCTCAGAGTATTAGTTCTGAAGATCTATTATCAGCTGACTTCATTTCTTAAAAGGTAGAAAAGTCCAAGATATCACAAATCTCTCAATTTTTTTCCTTTTGAACAAAAAGATCAATCAAGTAAATTATCTAACCAAACATAATTGTAAAAATTTGAAATGATTACTAAAACTAACCTCAAAAATGCATTGACTTAGGGTTCACAAGGCATAGCTATCGTGTATCCTAAAGCTTCTCAAAGTTCAATAACTCAGAATCCTTTGGATTAAACATGTTTATTTTTCTAATAGTTTCTAATATGCAATAATAACGTGGTTAGTATTTTGCATTGGCACTTATCTTCAGGAAATCATCTCCCAAAGAGAAGTGATTTAAATGATTCTAGTTAATGCCTGACTTATAAACCAGTAGCATATATCAATGCCAAACTTGTGAAGTGGATTGGCTGTTGATTATTTCATAAACTAACAGAGATCTCAGTGCTATAATGGTCTCTGACTATATTTCACACCAGCTACTATTTAAAAGCTAAAAATGTGACCTGTTTTAATAAAAACATGCTAAGTTCAACTACAATCCACAGCTAAATATGGAAAATTGTGTAACATTTAAAATCATTTTTTATTTGTAAAGAAGGTGATTAAAGAGTTAGAAGTTCTGATACATGGGACAACATGGATGAATCTTGACGATATGATGTTTAGTGAAGGAAGCCAGACGTAAAAGGACAGATATTGTATGATCATACAAATATGAAATAATTAGAATAAACAAAGTTATAGAGTCAGAATCTAGAACATAGATTACCAGAGAATGGAATGGAGGTAGGGAGTAGAGCATAAAGGCTTAAAATGTACAGAGTTTCTATTTGGGATGATGGAATGGCAGTTTTGGTAATGGATTGTGGTGATGGTAGCACAACACTGTGGATGTAATTGGTTTCAAGGGGAAATTTTAGGTTGTATATATGTTATTAGAATAGAATTTTTTAAAAATCCCATGGAATTGCACAACACAAACAGTGAATCATAATTTAAACCATGGATGATAGTTATAATACAATTATTAAAATGTGCTTTCATCAACTGTAACAAGTTACTACACCAATGCAAGGTGTTAATAATAGGGTGGTTTATGGGAACCCTGTATTTTATGCAAGGTTTTTCTGTGAATGCATACCTCCTCTGATTTAAAAGAAAGGAAAATAATACATCCAAAAAATTATGCAAACAGAAAAAAAACAGTTAAAATGGAAAAATTAGCTATAGTTTTATATTACTGAAATCAAACGAATTTAACACATGAAACCCACAGAAAGAGAGATGACATAATCCAAGGCATAAATGTGAAATGTCAGAATGTGACAAACAATAATAAAGGTAGTGTCAATGCAATTTAAAATAAATGCATGGTTGTAAAACGAATAAACATTTTCAAGTATACAAAACCATTTGGGAATAAAAGTGCTATATGGATACATACCAGTTTTTTTTTTAATTTGTATAAAAAATGTTCAGTTGATGGTAAGAAAGCTAGAAAGTATTATAAAGGTAAAAATTGCAATAAGCCCTTATTTTATTATTTATTTATGACTGATGGGTCAAAGATCTGTTTACTTGCTATCCTTATGTGATATATACAACAGAAATTAGAGGTAAACACAGTACAATATCACAAAGACTGTCTTATGCTGAACCACAAAAAGAATCTTTTCAAGTATACTGTGGGTTTGATTTTCATCTTATATTCCAGGCACAATAAAATTGCTGAATTTAAAACAGATAATATGATTTCCTATAATTTTTGATACAGATATTAATGAATTTTACATGAATGACCTTTAGTTGCCAATTTGGAAGTAATTGTTAAAGGAATAAAAGCTATTTAAATTAGTGAAAGGAAACCCTATCATTGCCACAACTTAATGAATTATTTTAATGCATAAATCCTGAATATATAATGTTGAAAAATGAAGTGGATGCATTAGCATAATGTTTCTTGGGATTCTTGAAGTATAGGTGGCTAAAAATACACCTGTGGTTTCTTCACTTTGTATCTTAGTGTCCCCTGTCACACCTCTCTGGGGCCTTTGATGGTTTTCACAGATTTCATCACCTGCGAGTTTCGAAGTCCTTTGTGTGTTAAAGTCTCATTGTCTGAATATGTCCCATTCACTTAATCGGTTTTCTCATCTCCATCTTTCAGAAGAATTCTGTAACCTGCTGATTTACTGGGTGCTGCTTTACTTCTGTTTTTTGCTTCTGATAGAGTTTGATACGGTCTTTCTCCTACAGGCTCATCACCTTCATTAGCTGGTAGGTCACGCATCCTGAAGCATCTTCAACGTTCAGTTATTGCAGTGACAGCAGCCGTAGCTGCTAAATTTAAACCTCGCCGTCCAAAGTTCACCAGAGCCTCATACCCTCGTTCCTTTGTTTGTACGATGTAATCATCAATCTCCAAGCAACCGTTTGATCTGCCACCGTTTCACTCACAGTATAGAGAGTAAAAACAATCCGGTACATCATCCATAGAACATATCCCTTCACAGTTTTTGTTTTCACACCTTTGTATAAATAATATGCAGGATAAAGCATTGCAAACACCAACAGCACAGCTCCGGGGATCATCCAGGATCCCATTTTTCTGGGGGGGCTTGTGCCCCACCTCCCAGGCAGGTGGACACTAGGTATGGTGGACCAGGCTGCCAACTGCAGGTCATGTGCTCCTGGCCAAGCTGGGGCCCTTGGGAGCTGGGCCTGTATCAGCGTGTGGTCGTCAGTCTCCGTGTTTTCTGATGAGAAATTGGTACTTAATCTAATTGGGACTCCCTTGTATATAACGGATTGCTTTTCTCTTTGCAGCTTTCAGAACTCTCTCCTTGTCCTTTGCATTTGATAGTGTCATTAATATATGATGGGGTATATTTTTTCTCCATGTTTTATCACATTTGGTTTTCTCTGAGCTTCATGTTTTTTGCTAAGTTTGGGAAGTTCTCTGCCATTATTTCTGTAAATATTCCTTCCACCCCTTTCTCCCATAATGTAGATATTAACGTGCTTGGTGGTGTCCCAGAGCTGCCCTAGGCTATTTTCACTTTCAATATTTTATTTCTGTTTCTGCTTCCCAGCCTGATTTGTTTCAAGAGTCTTGACTTCAGGTTACCTGATTCTTTCTTCTGCTTGTTCCGATCTGCTCTGGAAACCTTCCAGGGTATTTTTCATTTCAATTATTGTGTTTTTAACTCCAGTTGCTCTGTATGGTTCCTTTTAAAAATTTCTATCTCTTTACATAGACTCTCAAATTGCTTATTCATTGTTTTCCTGCTATCCTTTAGCTCTTTCTCTGTACTTTCCTTCATGCCACTGAGCATTTTAAGATACTTTTTAAAAGGCTTTGTTCATTTGTGTCTTCTTCACTGGTGTTTTCTGTTTTTATCCTCTTGCTCTGAATGGACCATCATTTCCTGTTTCTTTCTCTGTCTTGCACTCTTTTGTTTCACACTCTACATTTTAATATTTAAATGTGTTAACTCTGCGATATACTCCCTGAGATGTCAGTTTCTTAGTTTTATAACCAGCTGGTAAGAAGGCAGATCTTCTTGACCTTCAGTCCCCCTATCAGGAAGGTGTGTCCAAAGCAAATGAAGTGTGCTAAGTTTTCCCGGTCTTTCTTGGGCTTTTGCTCGTTAGTTGTTTTGTATTGCTCCTGTTTGCAGGAGCTTTGCTGTGCCTTCTGTTTCCCGTGAGACAGACTTCCTTTCCCAGGTAGTTCATGCTGGCAGGCCTTTATCCCAGATTGTCTGCCTCTACAGTTTTTTACACTCCTTTCATTGTCCCACACTGCTTTTGCTTGGAGGGCACATTCTGGGAGGTGAGTCACCCTGGAGAGGACTTTTCCTAGTTAGTCTTTGCCAGCCAAATCAAGGCCGGGGACCCACGAAGGGGACACTCACTGGTTCCAAAATGCCCTGGGGAGGGTATCAGGAAGAGTACCAAAAGTTTCTCCAGTAGATCCTAAAAGTTGAGCTTTTCTAGCCTGCCCAGCAAATGCAACCCTTCAGATAACTGTCCCCTGCAGCCTGAGGATGCACTGCGTCTTTAAGTCTTCATCACATTTGCCCCTCTCCCAGGAGGTTTGAGGCAATGGCTGCCATGCTTTTGTTGGGGCAGGGTTAAACATAGCTGTTGTCATCTTTGTCCAGGGTAAGTTGAAACGATAACTGTCCTTAGAGCCAAGATCCAGAAATACAAATTGGCTCATCAGAAGCTGTTATCAGTGATTGGCCATGACCACCTTTGTTATTGGGGAAGAGGATTTTTACGTACTTTTCTGTCACCAACAACTGGCCAGAGACTGGACCCTGCAACTGAGGAAGTAAGAGCTGGGCACCAGTAGCTACCATGCATGGAAAATAACTCACAGTTTTTTACTGTCATTTTCCTGCCTCTTCCTCCCGTTCTCTGGATGCAATACAGTGTTCTTCTGGCCTCTGGAATTTCAAAATCTTTGTTTTAGACAGCTCCTGCCTGAAAAATAGTTATTTTGGTGCAAGGACTGAGTTCTGGGGCTCCCTACTCTGCCATCTTCCCTGGAAGTCTATCACTCTGTAAGGTTTTAGTGAATTCAAATTAAAACAAACTCCCAAGAATGAAAGTTTTGAAAGACTTGCTCAATGCATCAAAATATCAGCAATTATCTGGGGATGGAGATTTGGGGGAGCTCCAATTCAATTCTGCCTCTTTCAGTGACTACTCAACCTGTTTTTCTAGTACCATGATTATTATGCTGTTGGTTTTCAAGGCTGAGGTGGAACTGGGGCAAGGAAGATGGAAATAGGGCAAGTTAAAACATCACAAAATGTTTTTATATATGTTCCCACAGTTATTAAAAAAAGAGTAATTGAAGAGACAATGGCAATCAAGTGCAGTACATGATTCTGGATGGAATCTAGCAGGAACTGATAATAGGCTCAACCCCTAGAGCCTATTGGAACATTTATTTGAACATATGGAAAAAATAAAATGTAGACTTTAAGCTTTATATCAGTGTGAAATTTCTTGAATTTGATAACTGCACTTAAATGGTTATATAAGTGAATATCCTTGTTCTTAGGAAATGTACATGGATGTATTATTTGCTCAAGGAGCATGATGGCTGCAGCCTACACTCAAGTCCCAGAAAATAGATAGATAGATAGATAGATAGATAGATAGATAGATAGATAGATAGATAGACTGATAGATAGATGGATAGATGATAGGTGGAATGATACAACAAGCAAAATGTTAAAATTGATGGAGCTGGGTATCTGGAGGGGTATGTTGGAATTCTGTGTGTGGGGTTTGTATTATTTTTGTAACTCTTCTATAAGTTTTAAAGCATTTTAGAATAAAAAGAAAAAAACACTCTCTTAGTGAGAGTCAGCTCTTTTTAAAAAACAAAATCTCTCTTGGTATGTCATAAATATTCTACTAACCTCTAGAATTCTGAAACAGTTGATTTTGACCATTTTTGACAATTCTTGTTGCTTATATGGAAGAATGCATTTTCAGAAGTCTTTATTCTACCATGCCAGCAGTGTTTTTAGGTGTTTTATTTCATCAAATGTATTATCTTTATCCAGTGAAATTATCAATTTTCTTTTAATATGCAAAATGTGTTGGATTCCATTCATGTATTTTATGTTAAATTACCCTTGATTCACAGATATATACCAACGAATTCATGATGATGTATCTTTTCTTTGTGTCCTGCTGAGTATGGCTTACCAATATCACTTTAAGATTATTTCGTCTATGTTGGAAAATGAATATTTCATTGTAAATTTCCTTTCTTACATTCTCCTTGTTTGATATTTTATGAAAATTTTACTGGCATGGTAAAATTATCATGGCATATTTCTCTCTTTTAATTCTCTGAAAGGGTTTTTGCAATATCAGAATGATGTAGTCTCTGAAATTTGATAAACTCCTCTGCTGTTAACATTTTTATTGTAAATATAACATACATAAAAAAAGCAATAAATTTCAAAGTACATTGTAACAGTAGTTATAGAACAAATTTCAAAGTTTGGTATGGTTTACAGTTCCACAATCTCAGCTTTTTCCTTCTAGTTGCTACAATTTACTGGATACTAAAAGAAATATCAATACAATGATTCAACAGTTTTTCATTTCTTAAATCCTGTCTTCTCTGTTATAACTCTGTCTTCTCCTTTGATTCTTCTCCCAATGTTTAGGGGTATTTGGACTATACCCATTCTAAATTTTTCATGTTGGAAAAGGGTGTCACTATGAGATAGGAGGCTGGAACTAGTTGATGCTCTTGGAGAGGCTGGCCCCTCTGGGTTTCAGGACTTAGCCAGCCTAGGAACCACCTGGAGGGTGTAGGTTTCTGAAAAATATTCTTAGCGCATGAAATTTTTGTAGAATCTCAGATAGAGCACTAAGTATTATTTAGTATTAACAGGAATAGTGTTGGTTGGGGATTGGCAAACCATGGTAATTAGGAATATCTTGCGGAAGCTTTCATAAGAGTAGCTTCCAGAATAGCCTCTTGACTTTATTCAAACTCGCTTAGCCACTGATACCTTATTTTGTAACATTTTCCCCCTCATTTTGGTCTGGAAGGTATTGTCAATCCCCTATGCCAGGGCCAGGCTAATCCTTGGGAGTCATGTCCCATGTTGCCAGGGACACTTTCATCCTTGGATGTCATGTCCCACATGGGGGGCATAATGATTTTCCTTGCAAGGTTGGGCTTAGAGAGAATGAGCCATACTCTGAGCAACACAAGAGGTTTTCTGGAAGTAACTCTTAAGCATAACTATTGGTAGGCTTAGTTTCTCTGCTACAGAAATAAACTATACATGAGCAAGCCTCAAGATCAAGGACCTGGCCTATTGATTGGGAGTCCCTAATATTTGAGACAGTATCAGGGGGTTTCCCAGTAGTAAAATTTAAATGTTGCATATTTTTTTCTCCAGTCCATCAAGGGACTTTGCCAATACCTTTAAATTATCTGACCAACATACTGTAGGATGCATCCAGGTATTACATTAAGATATGCAGAATTAGAAACCCTCATTCCAATTCCAGACCCCATGTGCTTGGGTTGTTTAAATGAGCTATCCAGACATGTTGAGTTAGACCGTGTGCTACAGAAAATTTAGGTTTTGGGCAAAATAACCTCTTTTCCTTTGGTCTCATAAAGTAGGTGTAGTTCTAAAATGCAGACAATGTCATCTTTTACTCTGTATTCTGATTTACCTTAGTCCTGACCAGATTAGCATAATTTTTATCTATAATTGAAGACTGATCTCTTTTTTAGTTTCTTTAACAGCTGTTGTATGTAGCAATGCTGACTGTCAGAGGTGCAGAATTCCAACTCTGAGTCTTAGGTGTCACTCATGTACCCAAAATTCCAGGGAAGTACCAGGTTATACCTATATAGCACAGCCTCTCAAAATCTGGAAATGACAATTACAGCTCTGGACAAAATGTGACTACTATAAGAGTTCACAATCCAGGCCCTAATTTTCTTATAAATATTTTCTTAAAAAAACCATACAATGTTTGTTGTTTTGTTTCTGGCTTATTTTACACCAGTTAACGTCCCCAAGCTTCATTCACTTTGTTGCATGCCTCACAACTTCATTCCTTTCTGTAGCCGCACAATATTCCATCATATGTACACACCAGAATTCTCCATTCTACTTCTTCATCAATGTATCCATCAACTACTGCCATCCATAGGGAATCATTGACAATGTCCAAAGTCAACAGTCCAGGTACCACATTATCCTCAGTTGTGCAATCATCAACACTTTCAATTTAAGACAATTTTCATTGCTCCAAAGCAAAAAAGAACAGATAAACATGCCCTCACCAAATAGAAAATCCAAACCTCCCCTCCCCCAATTTACCCCTTGTATTGCTGTGGTGCTTTTGATGTTCCCTGTTAAATATAGTCCATAGCATGCAAAAGTAGTTTTCCTCTTATATCCCTCTATTATTGACTCCTTGTATAAAATCAACACCTTTGAAGTAGTTCATGTAAGGACTTATTTATATTTGTAGTCTTAATCAGCGGGATACATGTTTCTATACAGCCCCTTTCAATCATGTTCACCTTCATATTACTTATAAATGCACGAATGTACTACCTTCACTTCTATCCATTCTCTTACATTTAAGTTCAACCTCATTAGCTAACTGTTTGCCCATATCTAGCTTCTGTATAAGTCTGGATCCACCATATTCTACCTTATAAGACTCTGAGTTTAACGTTACCAAGGTCATAATAGTAATACAACTCATCTTTAACAATTTCTGGCCTTGGTGTTTCCTACATTGAAATGATTTAACTATTGTTTTAATTTATTCAATTCTACAAGGCTGTTTAGTCTTCTTGCTTCATTTTTGTTTACAATTTTCTAGAATTTTCTTTCATCTAAATGTCAAATGGAATGGCATAAAATTTTCCATAACATTTTGTTATATTTTTAACCTTCATAGCATTTTAACTATGTTCTCTTTTTCACTCTCAGTATTGTTTATTTGGGCCTGCCCTTTATTGTCTTGATCAGTTTCAAGAGAGGATTTCCAATTTTTCCTTTCAATGAACCAAATTTAGTTTTATATATCTTCTCTACTTTATTTTTGATTTCTATTTTTTAACTTGTTGTTTCTTTATGATTTTCTTCCATGTACCTTCTTTTGGCATTCTCTCTCTTTTTTTTAAATTTGTAATTTAAACACTTAGCACCTTGCTTTCCAGCCATTTTTTCTTTTATAGTAGATGTGTGTAAGGCTGTAATTCTTCCTTGACAAATTGCTTTTGCAGTTCATCCTAAAAGTTTTTATATATAGAATTCTCATCATAATTTTGTTCTAAGATTTTAAAAATAATTTTAAATATGATTTATCCTTCTATATGCATGTTATGAAAGACATGTTTTTAAATTTTGAAATGTACGAGGTTCTTAAAATTCAAATATAACTTGATTGCATTGTGGTGTGCTGTGGTTTGAAGCTGTATGTACCCCAGAAAAAATATTCTTGAATCTAGTCCATTCTTGTAGGTGGAAACCCATTGTAAGTAGTACCTTTTGATGAGACGACTTCAGTTAGCATGTAACCAACCTCATTCAGGATGGGTCTTAATCCTATTACTGGAGTCCTTTATAAAATGAATACAGAGACAGAGAGAGAAAAAGGCCAAAGAAGCAAGAAGCTGAGAGTAATGAAAGCTGGAACAGAAGGAAGAGACCAGCAGATGCTGCCATATGCTTTGACATGTGACAGTGGAACCAAGGATTGCCGGCAGCTGGTCTTCAGGAAGAAAGTATCATCTTGATGGTGACTTGATTTGAACATTTTCTTGGCTTCAAACTGTAAGCTAATAAATTTTCATTGTTTAACCTAACTCATTTCACGCTATTTGCTTTAAGAAGCCTAGTAAACTAAAACATGGTCTGAACATGATCTTTACAATATTAGTTTTGTGAAATTTTCTGAGACTTATTTCATGGCTTAGTAGGATATAAATTTTTATAAACAGTCTTTCAGTGCTTGAGAATAATGGAATTTTTAAATTTGGGGGTGTTGAATTTTACATATGTTCAATTGATTAAGTTTGATAATTGTAGATACTACTATATTGATAATTGTAGATACAATTGTAGATACTGCTAAATATTCTATGTCTCAATTTTTATATGACATCTATTAAAATTTGGTAAAGTTCTGTTGCAATCTCCTTCCATGATAATGGATTTATCATTTTGTCTCTTGTACGTCTATTTTTTGCCTTTATATATTTTGAGGCTTACACATGTAAACAAATTTATATTTTCTACGTATTTCTAGTGAATTTAGCCTTTCTTCAAACATAATGCTTTTTTGTCTTAAGGTCTTTTTTATTTTCTAGCAATATAGCCACCTATGGTTTCTTTTACTCTGTTGTTTTCCTAGGTTATCTCCCTATCCCCCTCTGGTATATATTTTGTTAACCTATTTTTTCAACCCTTCTCTGAAGGGTTCACTTTATGATATTATTGATATAGTTGGAACTGCCTCAATCATCTGACAGTTTTATTTCTATTTATACTTTAAAATATACTTCTTTCTCATTCCTTATTTCTGATACTCATTTTCTCTCTCTCTTTGTCATGTGAATAAGTTAGAACACAATTATCTTATTTTGTTTTCCCTCATATTCCATTCCTTTTTCTAACAATTTGGAATTTATGCATCAAATAGTGTTCAAGAGATTGTCATCAAAATTTTATTTCATAACACAGTGAAAAATAATATCTTTATCTCCCTCCCAAAGAATACATAGCTCTCAGTATATTTTAACACCAAGCATAACCTCCACTGTTCTCCAACAACTGGAGCTTACATGCCATAATGGGCCAATATTTAGTTCTGTTCACAGTTAGATGAATGAATTAGTCACGATTATATTTCAAATGCAAAATTGAGCTTAGATTTGAAACACTTTCACCATCTCCTTTGCTCAACATTCCTCTTTTTAAAAAATCACCTTTTTAAGAAATAATTTAAGAAAAATAAAATGCATACACTTTAATAAACAGTTCAATGAATTTAGAAAAATACGTACACCCATTGCCAAAGGCAGCAGTGTACACATCTCTACCAGCTATGGAGACTTCGGTCAGCAGATTGCTTCCAGCTGTGAGCTGTTGCTGGCTCTTCCCCAGATGCAGAGAGCCATATCATTCTAGGTCACATTCTTCCTGGGACAGCCCCTAATTGATGACTAACCAAGGCAGAAATATAAAGGCTTAGTCATATCTGACCCATGTGGGTTAATGTGATGGGCAATATTTGCTCCAAGACTTGTTTCCAGGTTGACAGAAGTTTGTGAGGTTTTTTTTGCTTAAGTCACAGTTCAACAACTCCCACTGCTTAATATGGCTTTTTCTCTCTTCCTTCACTGGTATTGATTCTTAAAAAACAATTTGTACCCTAAATTCAGAATCTTCTTTCAGAGAACTCAATATGCAGCACCTTTGTAATCACCACCATAATTAACAAATAGAAAATTTCCTAAACAACAGAAGGTTCTTTAATTCCCCTACCAAGTCAATTTCCATTCTCCTACTACTGGCTTTAGGCAATTACACTCTATCTTTATATATTAGATTTGTTTTTCCTAAAATTGCATATAAATGAATTCAAACAGTATGTATACCTTTGTGTCTGGCTATTTTGGGCAACATAATCTTTTTTTTTTTGTATGCTGTATGGCGGGGTTCACATTTCATTATTTTCCCATGTGAGTATCCCGTTATTGCAGCACCATATGTTGAATTTTTTGTTTGTTTGTTTTTGCTTGTTTGTTTGTTTTTTGGGAAGTGCATGGATTGGGAATCGAACCTAGGTCTGGCAGGCAAGAATTCTACCACTGTCTTACCCTCGCACCATCTCGTGCTTCGTAATCTTTTATATATTCATCCATGTGTGTTAGAAATCCATTCTTTTCTATTGCTGTATGATATTCCATTATATAAATATATTGTAATTTGTTTATCCATTCACTCTTTGTTGAGCATCTGGGTTGCTTTCAGTTCATCAAAACTGCTTTTAATTTTCACGTTCAGATCTCTGTATGGACATATGCTTGCATTTCTCTTGGACAAATACCTAGGAATAAAATGATTAATGATAGATATATGCTTAGCTTTTTAAGAAACAGTACTATTTGCTAAAATGATTGTACCAGTCTACAATCCCTCTGTGTTTCAATTGCTCCACATGTTTTTTAACACTTAGTGTTGTCAGTCTTTAAGCTTTACCCATTCTAATGGCTGTGTGGTGGTGTGCTCTTGATATTTTAATTCGCATTTCCTTGATGACCAATGAGCTTGAGTATCTTTCACATGTTTTTTGACCATCATACATGTACTTTAAAAATGTATCTTTTAGTATTTTTTCCACTTTTAAGTGGGTTGCCATATTATATTTGAATTGTAATAGTTATTTATATATTCTGGATACAAGAACTTTATTATTTTTATGTATTGTGAATATTTTCTTCATCTCTGACTTGCCTTGACATTTGAACTGTGCCCTTTAAAGAGCAGAAAGTTTAGTTTTGACAAAATTTATTTTACCAAATTTTTTCTTAAATGTTTTATGCTTTTTGTGTCCTACCTGAGATTCTTTGCCTATCCCAAATTCATAAAGAGTTTCTCCAAAATTTTCCTCTAGAAATTTTGTATTTTTGGCATTTATGTTTTTGTTTATGATACATTTCAAGAAAATTTTTGTGTATGGTGAGACGTAAAGATCAAGGTTTAATTTTTCACTCAATTGTTGAAAAGACCATCTTTTCCCTATGAATTACCTTTGGTGAGCCCAGGAAGTCATACAAAAGTTGTTCTGAAATTGTAGTTTCCCTTCGAGCATCTAGCTCCCATACTAAACCATGGGTAGAGTATGTGAGTGACAGCCTATGGCTATCTTGAATTTAGGGAATGATGACAGGTCAAATGCAAGATTGAAGGAGTGACTAACGATTTGGACCAGGAAAAAAATTTCAATTTATGAAAACACTGTCAGCTTTGAACCAGTTACTGCTACTGATGCAGGGCAAAGCAAGCCTCTGAACTAGGAATCCTGTCAGGGCTACCTTTACCATGGCTTAAAAAACAAACAAACAAAATGGAAAAACAGGGAAGGACGAGAACAGCATGAGTCTTTGTCTTTGTTCACTACTACTGCCTTTTCAATGCTGCTTGGTATTTGGGAATCTGATTCTATCATTCATTCCTTCCACCATTTCATCACTGATTGATTCTTTCAGCAAATAAAGTAGCTACTATATGCCAGGTAGCCAGTTGCAGAGTGGATATTGAGGTTACAGGAATGCTCTCAAGGTCATTATTGAAAAGAGAAGATCTTGGATGAGCATGATAGCTTTACATGTACTGAGAAAGTATTATGGTAAGAGACTATAGCAAGGTGTTTGTGGAGGCCTAATTTGAAACCTACCTTAGAAAAACAAAGGTAGCAGGGGCAACCAAGTGTACTCCTATATGCAAGGAAACCCCTGACAGAAATAGAGAAAGGGATCAGGGGACCGAAATTCTTTTCTCAGAAAGACTTCTAAACAAAAACTCTGTAAAAAGGAAAGAATGGCATCCTTGGAAGTCAGTTCACTTATCGTGGGGTCAGAAAGTCAAAATATCTTATATGTAGTTCCAGGGCTGGAAGCTGGAAGGAATATTCCCAAAACAGCAAGGAGAAATATGTCACTAAAATATCTCCTCAAACAGTCCGTGGTAAACTTGGCCTAAGTTTCTCAAAGAAACTCATACCGTTTAAAATTTCTCTTGGGGTAGGGGTGAACAACAGAAGTTTAAGAGTTATGGTCTCTTAAATGCTAGAAAATCAGTGTTTGGCCAAGAAATCTGGAATCAGTTAGGGAAAATAATTGTTCACTAACTTTGAGAATGGCAAAGCAGAACTTTGGAAGGGAACCAGAGCACAGAAACGGAGACCAGCAGAACAAGAACCAAACTATACACAGCGACAATCCATGCCAAGAAAGAGCCCTTTGGATTATAAGGGCAAATGAGGGGCCAGAATGAGGGAGGAGTTGTCGTGTTAGTAACCAAAATCAGGGGCTCAGAGCCAAATATCACAGAGCTGGTCTTAAAAAACCTTTGACTGTTCCTGAATCTAGATCGTCATAGAGAAACTTGTCTTTCTTATACCAGTAACTTGACATGAGTCTATATTTGTAGATTATATACTCACCTCAATACAGAAAGTCACGTCATAATTCATATAAACATATCTATGTGGGGTTTTTTTGGCATACATTTGACATTTTTTTATCACTCTAATCCATTTTCCCCTTTAGACTTCAGTATTTGTGAGCCAAGTTTAATGAAAACTTTATCTCATGTAATCCTTATGGAAACTCTATGGCAAGCCTTCCAAAATCCATTTTTTAAGGGATCTCCAACAGTACAAAAGGGAAATGGAGTTTCCATTCTTGCTGATTATATGACTGCATGGTTCTTTTAGATCCATTTCTTCTCTGAAAAAAATATGAAGTTGAAAGAAATATTTTATAAATCCTTAAAAGTTTGAATGTAATAGAGCCTTTTTGACATAAAAGGCTATTCAACAAAAAAGTTACTGTTTTAAGATATTGAAGCTGAAACAAAGTTAGTGGTGGAGAGAGGAATGTAGAATTTTAGAAACAATGTATTTTTTTCATGGGTTTTCGTTTTGGGAGAAAAACAGTAAAAGGGACTCCATCTGTGATGACTTCCTTTTTTAAATTCATGAATGACTAGTGTTAAACCGGGTGAGTGGACATATGCTAGGCAGTAAATACACAGAATTGAAGGCAGTTAGGCATTTAGATACACATGGACCACAACCAATCTAATCTACCCACACAGAGGATCTACTTACCTGCAAGACTATGAGCAAATATGCAACAGGACCCACCAACTGGTTTTCCACCAGCTGGCCATCTAATCCTGTCTGCCCCTGATATCAACCCTTATTCCTCATGTTGCCACTGACCTTCTGGACTTTTCCATTGGTACTTGATTGTTTCTTTTTTTTTTTTTTAATGCTTTCTGTGCTGCTTCAGATAGAATACCCTAACTCTAATTTAGGTCCCTCAGAAACCAACCCCTTAAACTAACAACTTAGAAGGTACCTCCATACAGCTAATCCCTGCTCCCCCTTCAGATGTACAAGGAGGAGAATGGGGTGGAATTCAGACATCCAGCTGTTCAGAAGCCAAAAGAACTTAGGCTAGCAAGTAAGCATGAAAACTGTTGGCCCAAGCCACTATCCCATTAAACTTACAGCGCAGAGGAGCATTGAGTAAAACTGAAAAAAAATAATTAAGAGTGGGCAAGATTCCATCACGCACTTCCTCCTGCTAGAGCCCAGTACTGCTCCATCCATCAATACCAAATTGTAGTCCGGGTCATTTGATCCTGGTAAGCTAAGAGAAGCCAGGGTGCAGGAAGGTAAGCCTTCTCACCTTTTTCTACCTCCTTTGTCATCAATCATAGTATCAAAGGACCTGGGTTTCACCCTTATGGAACCAAAAAGCCTACTTTTTCTGAGAAGAGCTTTTATGTGTTTACAGGCAATCTGTTATTATATGTATCAATGGTGAGTTTTAAGGATAGAACAAATTACAGTAATGTTGATGCCAATAATTTTATTTACTTTTTACCTTCCTTGGTTTTAAAACATGAACCAAATATACCCTCTAAGTAGCAGAAAATTGTAATGATGCTGTGGAGTGCAGATTTTACTTCTATGGTAACTAAAAAAACATATTGATAATAGATTGTTTAAAAGAGAGTTAGTGGCACTATTGGGATTGAATTTTAATGCTATGACTAAAACCTAGGAAAACAAATTTACTAAAAATGTAGCTGTCAGCAGTTTTATACGTGATGATACAGGGTCTAGTGAACAGGACAGATAAAAGGTTTCTAACTTTCACGGATGGTAGAACACAAAGTTTAAGCAATGTCTCTTAAAGATGGCTGGGGGCTTGGGGAAGGGGAGAAGACGCAATGGATAATCTCTTACAGGAATAGTCATCAGGAAGAGACACATCAAAGACACACCATGGTGAACAAGAGAAACAGGAATAGAATAATAGAAACTCTGAGTCCCCCAGGTTACTCCTCTAGTTCTGAAACCCTCTGTAGATATGTTTGACAGATGGGGTGGGGATTAAATGGAAAATTCTTGATGTAATAGGTGGGATCAAATAGCACTATCAAAAGGAAAAAGTGACAAAATAGTTTACCCAATTAAGCCTCCGCCAACCACATTTCAGAAATATTCAGCTTAACAGTAATTTCCATTTATGGAATTCAGCATGTATGTTAAGCCTGGATTCAGATGCTCTGTTTTCTTACATTAGCTCTCATTCTCATACGACCTCATGAAGTACTTTCACATGCACTCAAAACGTCCCTTGGAACCTCCATGACACTTGACTCCAGGCAAAATGGACTTCTGTTGAGAATGAAAGGAAAAAACGTTTTTTTCTCACCTTATGCTGCCTCAGCGTATCTGACCTGGTTGTTAGTAACATAAGGGACCTTTGCGTTGTCATGAGACTTCAACCTCTGACACCCTTTGGACACTTGCTCATACAAGATAAGCAGCTTCTCACTCTCCTCCCCACATGTTATTTGGGTTTGTGCCCCCATGAAAGTCAAATACATATTCCTTCAGCCCAACTCTTGTTTGACCAAACCCTATAGCCCCACCCTCATAATATTGGAGAAGCATAGTCCCAAATTCCGCGTTTTGCTCTCCATCTGCTAGGTTGAGCCTATGCTCCTGATGCGTTTCTCTGTGTGAATTGTGAGATACGCTGGTCCTCTCTGTTCTAGGTCCTGTAAGTACCAATAATAATTTCTTTCATACATCTCTGCTGTTACTCATCCTTTTAGCACCTGGCTAACATATAAAGATCCTTACAACATAGCAACAAGCCTCAAAATTTGCTACCAATGGAAGTCCAAATTTCAAACTGTATTTCCTGTTAATGCCTGCCAGATTCCTATGCCTCCTGGATCCTGCTTCGTCTCACATGTCCTCTGTTCTCACAGCTTCAATCCGGATACGAAATTCAGCTTCTTGTTCAGTTTCCACACACACACATGCATTCACTCACACACACAGGTTTGGTACTGAAATTATTTGTGAGTATACTAACTATCTTAGTTTCCAAGCTGCTAAAACAAATGCCATGCAATGGGTCGGCTTAACAACAGGAATGTATTGACACCTGGTTTCAGATGCTAGAAGGCTTGCTTCCTCCTGTGATGGCTATCTTCAGGCGAGTTGGCAATCTTTGGTGCTCCTTGGCTTTTCCATCACATGACAATGCACATGGCAGCTTCTGCTCCTTTCTCTTCCAGGTTCCATTGATTTCTGGCTTCTTTCCCTCCGTAGGGCTTTCTCTCTTTCCGTGTCCAATTCCCTTTGCTTATAAGGACTTCAACCAAACTGGATAAAGACACCCTCATTCAGTTTGGGCACACCTTAGGTAATAAGATCCTCAAAGGTCCTATTTACAGATGAGTTCACCTCCATGGGCCAGGGGTTGGGACATGAACGTGCCTTTTGTGGGGAACATGATTCAGCCCCCAGCAGTAAGTATATTGAAAAGTGATAATTATGGGAATGGGGCTACATCGTGCACCACATCTTACTGGTTCCTTTCTTCCCTTTCCTTTCCAACTCCTTCTTCTCTGTCCTCCAGAAAACCCCTGGGAACTCCACATTCTTCTTATACAGTTTACTTCACCTCTCACTGGCTTTTACCCCCATGCTTGCTTAGCCAACGCCAACAAAGTGCTCAGCAGACAAAAGAGGATTTCAGTTAAAAAGATATTCTTTCTTCAGAGAAAGAAGTTGTGATTATAAATATCAAAATAGATTTATGAAATTATGTAGATGTGTAAACAGATTCAGAGAGATGACACGTCACTTGCCCAGGACTAAACAAGTAGAAAGTGGCAGAGTCAAGATGAGAAACAGGTCTGTCTGAATCTAAAGCTTGCGCTACTTTCCTTATCAAACAGCAATCAGTCCTTCTGGCTTGCAAGGAGAGTGGAAGCTTAGACTGCTTTCCTCATGACCTTTTCTTAGGTTTTCCACTTGGTTATTGATTTTCAAGTTGCTCAGTTGGTCTCTTAACTACTCCTAAAACATCTAGGTGCTTATGCTTTTGGTGTCATATTTAAGAAACCACTGCCTAATCTAAGGCCAAACCAAACTCTTGTTCTTCTCTTTGCTTCTTCTCACAGACATTCCCATCTCAGTAAATGGTACCTCAAACCACGAAGTTGCTAAAGGCATAAACACAGGAGTAATCCTTGATTCTTCTCTTCTTCTTACCTCATATCTAATACACGAGGAGATACTGAGTTCTGGTTCTATGTACAAAATATTTCCAAATCTATTCATTTTTGTTTCCCTGCTACTATCCTAGCTGAAGCCATGATCATTTATCACTTAAGTGACCACGATAATTTCCTATCTAGTCTTCCTGCTTACATTCTGGTCCTTCTGCAATCTAGTCTTCACACAGAAACCCAAATGATCCCTGAAATATGTAAATTTGATCACATCATCCCTAACATAAAATCACTTGATGGCTTCCTATAATACTTAGAATGAAATCAAAACTTCCTAAGCTTGTGTATAAGACATTGTCCTGGTTATTGTCTAACTCTTATATTTTGTTTTAATTTCTTAGGCTGCTTAAAGCAGATACCATAGAATATGTTGGCTTGAATCATGAGAATTTTATTAGCTTACAGTTTAAGGCCAAGAAAATGTCCAAATCAAGGCATCATCAAGGCGATGCTTTCTTCTCAAAGACCAGCTGACAGTGATCATTGACTCCTTTGCCTTCTGGCAAGGCACATGGCATCTGCTGACCTCTCCCTTCTCTTTTGAGTTTCATTGCTTTCAGTTTCTTGCTTCCATGGCATTCTCTATTTCTCTGTCTTCTTTCCACTTACAAAGACTCCAGCAAAAGGATTAAGTCCCATCTTGAATGAAGTGGGTCACAACTTAACTGAAGTAGTCTTATCAAAACTTACAGTGGGTTTATATCCACAAGAATGGTTAGATCCAAGAACATGTGTTTCTGGTGTGTATATAGTTTCAAATCACCACAGCTACCTTCGATTATGTTTAAAGTAAAACATTCATATTAGTACCATCACCATCACTCACTGTCATTCAGTTACATTGACTTTCTTTTTGTTCCTCACACATGCCATGGCTTGTTTTCACAGGAGTTTCACATTTGTTTTTTCCTTTGTCTGGAATGCCCATCTCCAGATTTTTCCATAGCTTGCTCCATTTTATACTTCAGATCTATGCTCAAATGACTCCTGTTCTAGTTTCCTAGCTGCTGGAATGCAGTATACCAGAAATGGAATGACTTTTAAAAGGGGGAATTTAATGAGTTGCTAGTTTACAGTTCTAAGGCCGAGAAAATGACCTAATTAAAATAAGTCTATAGAAATGTCCAATCTAAGGCATCCAGGTAAAGACACCTTGGTCCAAGAAGGCCGATGAAGTTCAGGGTTTCTCTCTCAAGTGAGAAGGCACATGGCAAACGCAGTCACGGTTTCTCTCTCATCTGGAACGGCACATAGCGAACACAGCATCATCTGCTAGCTTCTTCTCTTGGCTTCATGTTTCATGAAGCTCCCTGGGAAGCATTTTCCTTCATCTCCAAAGGTCACTGGCTGCTGGGCTCTGCTTCTCATGGCTATGTCATTCTGCTCTCTCTGAATCTCCTCCATTCCGCTTGTTTTCACAGGAGTTTCACGTTTGTTATTTCCTTTCTCTGGAATGGCCATCTCCAGATTTTTCCATAGCTTGCTCCATTTTATAATTCAGATCTATGCTCAAATGACTCCTCATAAGAAAAGTCTTCATCAATCACCTTAGTAACCATACCTCCCTCTTCCTCCATTATAGTAACCTACCTCATTTTCTTCCTTGCATTTATTATGATTACTGTTGTTGATTGATTTATGTTCACATTTATTGTCTCCCTTTCCCCCACTAGAGTGTAAATTTTGTAAGAGTAGTAGCCTCATCTGTCTTATTTTTTGTTGTATCCCCAGTGACTTGAAAAGTTTCTGGCTCACAATAAATCTTTAGTAAATAATTGGTAATTAAATGAAGACTTCCAGTGAAGAATTAGGCATATAATTTAAGCTCAAGAGAACTGTCAGAGCTTTAGTATGCTTCCACTGAATGTAGCTAGGGCATTGTGCCAAAGCTAAGTGTCAGCGGGCGGGGGACATGGAGGAGGGTTGTGGATTCTTTGTGGAAGAAAAAGAGGTGTCTTCCTGTGGATTGTGGTGGTGAAGTCATGTCTATTTGCTTGGGCTGCATTGTATGATGTGTGGATGAAACTGTTTGGGAATGAACAGAGAGAAAGGGATACTGGGGAGGGTGTGGAGAGAGAGGTATACCTATTCAGTGTTGGTGGGGAGGCTGGGAGTTGTGGCCCCTTGCAGGGGGGCGGTGTGATAATTAGGCAGGGGGCTAAGGGTATGTTTGCCATGTGATCCTGAAACCCTATTGCTCAGTGTCTGCCTAGAGGGGCTGGGTGTGGGGATGTGAATGGACATTTGCACACTGGTGTTTATGGTGGCAGTGCTCAGGATTCACAATGGATGGAGGTGGCCTAAGGGTACAACATCTGAGAAATGGGAGTGGGAACTGTGGCATATGTATGCAAAAGACAGCTGTGGGAAGGAATGGGGTTGTGAGGCATGCAGCTAGGTTTGTGAATCTCAGGGACTGTGTGTTAGGTAAGATGTCAGGAGCCAAAAGCAAATGGTGTCATGCCTCACTCATATGCACTAATTATAACATGAGAACTTGGTGGACCAAGATCGGGAGCGTGGGTTGTTGGGTTGGGGCCTATTGTAAAGGATCCTGGATTGTAAGCTCTTGCACCAGTCACATATATTCAGGAGTTGTGATTATTGTTTCTGGATTCTGAGATGTTGAGCTGTTTGCATGTGACCTGGTCATTCCCAGAGACTTTGGGTGTTTGTGTGGCACCTGGGACTGAGAGTTAAAGCTCTGAAGCTATGGGGGGGTCGGCACTACCCCATACAGTTTAAAAGATTGAAGGGGAGATTGCACTTCGACTGGAGACGTGGATGAGGTTGATCTGGATGGGACTGGGGTGGATCGGAGAGCAGGGGGTGGAGGATGATGTCGTCCATGGTCTGAAGCATCAGCTTCTGTGTGAGACCAAAGGGAGAGATGTGAATTTGGTGCAGAATCTGTATTTTGGGTGGTGCATTGCCTTGTTTGACTTGGATGTCAATTTGGTTGAATGCCATGAGTGCATGGAGTCTTGAATGGGACATGAAGTCTTGTTGGTTTGTCCAGGTTAGTGTGATAACCTCATGTATCCCAGAGTGATTTGGATAGTGAATGAAGAAGTATTTGCAGGGTGCCTTTGGGGGACTAGGGAGAGGGGAGGAAATATTCAGCTTCCCCATTTGGAGAATTCCTGATATTCTCGCAAGCCAAGAAGGTGGTCAGGTCAATGGGCTGAGCCTTCGATCTTGGGGTTCACCCTTATTAAACTTATTCCTGCAAAGAATAGGCTAAGCCTATTTATAATTATGCATAAGTGTCCCCCCAGAGAACCTCTTTTGTTGCTCAGATGTGGCCTCTCTCTCTGGGCTGACTGGGCAGGTGAATTCATTGCCCTCCCGCCCTACAAGGGACATGATTCCCAGGGGTGTAAATCTCCCTGGCAGTGTGGGACAGAACTCCTGGGATGAGGTGGGACCTGGCATCACGGCATTAAGAAAGCCTTCTTGACCAAAAGGGAGAGGAGAGAAATGAGACAAAATAAAGTTTCAGTGGCTGAGAGATTTCAAACAAGATTCAAGAAGTTATTCTGGATGTTATTCTTAAGAATTATATAGATATCCCTTTTTAGTTTATGGTATACTGGTTTGGCTAGAGGGAAGTATGTGAAACTGTTGACCTGTGTCCAGTAGCCTTGATTCTTGAAGATGATTGTAAAACTATATAGCTTTTACAGTGTGACTGTGTGATTGTGAAGGCCTTGTGTCTGATGCCCCTTTTGTCTAGGGTATGAACAGATGAGTAAAAACAGGTGGGTAAAAAATAAATAAATAATGGGGAGATAAGGGATAAAAATTTTGGGGTAGATTGAAATACTAGTGGTCAATGAGAGGGAGGGATAAGAGGTATGGTATGTATGAGTTTTTTTCTTTTTTTAAATTTCTTTTCCCTGAGTGATGCAAATATTCTAAAATTGATCACGGTGATGAACACACAACTATATGATGATATTGTGAGCCACTGACTGTACACCATGTATGGACGATATTTGTGTGAAGATCTGCCAATAGAAATATTTAAAAAAGAGAAGGGAAAGAGGTGCACGTAAAAGTTCAGGAGCATCAGCAGAAAGGTGATACCATATTTCCTTACTATTAAGGCAAATTTGTTTCTCTTTTTAATATTTCTGTAATAAGAATGTGTCTTACAGTGAGGTTTTGTAAGGCTCTTAATAAATCAATGTCTTAGAATCATGAGTCTATGATTTCTTAGAATCATGAAAATATGTTATTTGCAGAGTGAAGGATGATCAAAAAAATGGCTAGAGATAGAACCTTGTTGAACACATATTGAGGGATTAGGTGAAAATTTACGTGGGGAGTGAATGTATGCTCTTTCAAGACTCAAAACTTTTCTTTTTAATCAAAGCCAACCAAATGAGGGGCAGTGCAAGGGTGGCTCAGTGGCACAATTCTTGCCTGCCACGCCGGAGACCTGGGTTCGATTCCTGGTGCCTACCCATGCAAAAAAAACAAAAAACAACCAAATGAGAGTCTTTTAAATGATTTATACTTTTGTCTGCCTTTTTAAAAACATTGCTGAACATTTTCATGATAAGTGAAGGGACTAGAGATAGAAATGTGGATAGGGGAGCAGTAGTACCAGAGACAGTGGGGTGTAGGTCACTGAGGACACACCTTCTACATTTTCAAGAGTTTCTGTAGGCCCGCTTTGCTGGGGAGAAGTAGCATTGCTTTCTTCACTCTTCTCAGAGGAAAAGATGAGAAAATACCAATGAAATAGGGTTACAAGTTGCGGCACAGGTGGTCATGATGATTGAGGTTCAAGGCTAACAGGATTTCCTTTTGTTTTTAGAACACTTCTGCTATTGACCTCTTCCCTACAACTGGCCCCACCTCTACCTTCCTATGTTCAGTCCCTGTGGAGCCCCCTCCCTAGAACAGGAAGTAAGCTATAGGGATACTCTTAAATATTTCTATCTTGTCATTTCTCCAAGCTAACTTGGTGGGTACTTTGAGGCTGAGAGCTGGAGAAACAAGCTCAGCAGTTAAGTGCTTGGTTAACAGAGAGTAAACTTGTACATTCTCTTTTACATATGTCTGAAAGAGCTCCCTTCGCTCCAACTAAAATTTGACCTTTATGTCCAAAAGGCATTTCCAGGGGCTTCTCTCTAAGCTCCTAAAAAATTAAACAGAAGTTCAGATGATATAGAATAAGGCACATGTTTTCACTGTTTTTTTTGGTCTTAGGCCAATGGTCAGTCATGGAAATGGCCCTTTGCCAGCTGTCATTCTCTTCCCCAGAAATGATAGGATTTGGAAGAAGCTGTTTGAGCCTCTGTGCCAGCACCAGCAGACACCCAAACCAGGGAACTCCATGTCTGGGCCCCAGGATGTGCAGATTAGAAACCTCTGAACAGGCTGAAGCAAGGTAAACCAGATTATCGCAAGATTTAAGATTCTCCCTGGAATTCAGGCAGGTATTGTAAACTATCAGATCTTCTTAAACTTTTAAGCTACCACCTAGCACATTCCTCTTAGTTTGGAAGAACAGCTTACACAATTACCTTACTCCCAGCTGAGGAGGAAGGAGCTGCAAAGAAGGGAGCATAAACCTGTCTCCACATAAATCATTGCATGAAGTATCCTGCTACTCAGTAAAACAGGAAGCTGTGATACAGAAAGGAATGGTGAAGATTAAGGCTCACAGGAGAGCCATTGCTCTGCCTCAAAGTACTCAAATTCAAATCTCCATTAAAACCCTGTGCTGGTCAAATAAGCTGTTTTGGTGGGCTGCAATCAGCCTCTAGGATACCAGTTTACAACTTCTGCCTGGCATCTGCAAATAACTGAAATGAATGCATTTTAAATGGTGGCATTAGAGACAAGATGGCAATCACTGGAGGAGAGCCTGTTGGGCAGCAGCGATTCCCACATCATCTCTCAATGCTCCTAACAACATTGATCTGCAAGTACTAGCTCCTGGGAAGCATCCCCCAGGAACTAGCTCACAACGCAAATGCATTTCCTGCTTTGGAGAGAACTAGGGTCCCTAATTCTTGAGAAATGAAGGCTTCTCTCCTCTGCTGCTTGTTTTATTTAATTACATTCACAGTGTGGATTGCACACTTGTTCTGACAAGAAATCTAGCAAGCTGAAACTGCAACTGTTGGGAAATTGGACCCACCCAGTGAGTTATGCCAGATACGTGAGCACAGGCATGGGGAGGCAAGAGATAACTTTCTACTCCGGAAATGCCAAATGAGGACTTTACTTATCACAGAGAGTCAGCACTTGCTCTGGTCTCAGGAAATGTCGCAAAGAATGTGAGGATTGTCAGGACTCTCAGAGATAACGTGGTTCAGGCCCCCGTGTTATAGATGGGGAAACTGAGGTGAAAAGATTGCAAGTGATTTGTTCAAAATCAGAGCATGAGTGTATGCTTTATTTTGACTCTGTCAAAGATTTCGCGGTCCTTAGTTACACAGCCTACCCTTCCCATCATTTTACAAAAGGAGAAACTGAGGCCCAGGAATTGAAAGAGATTTGTCCAAGATCACAAAACTGTTGCTTCATCCAATCTTTGGAATCCAATCTCCTGGACACTAGACAATCTTTACTCTTTATTATGCTACCTCTTGGGCTCTGTTTGGGAGTGAAGAGGAGGTACGAAGGAAGGAAATGCAGTTATTGGGATCAGTGATGCCCACTCTCTTTATTAATGGTTCCTGGAACTATCCAATAGTCATTAACTCAAAAGGAATACCACCTCTGATTCAGATGAGCCACAGTCACCAAGGTTGAAACAACAAGCCTCTAAAGGCATCTCTATCTTTAATTTGTCTCTGTGTTCCTACTAATTTGCTGCTGGCTACCTTTCTACCTGGTTACCAAGTAACAGTTGCAAATTCAACCAATGAGAGTCTGTTCTGATGAGATAACTCAGTTCTGGGTCTTTTATACTAACAAATGTACATCAGGTGATTGAGAGTGGAAGGAGGAAGAAGCTTGGAGGAGGGAGGTGGTTAAATGAGGATCTCTTGCTGCTCTCTTTTGAGCTGCTCCTCACATACCCTGCTGTGCTTCCTTTGCCAGTGCATTGTGTGGAAGAGGCGTCTGGATATTGAACAGACAAGGGAAGCCATGTGTACTGGGGCTAATAGTGCCTCCCCTCCTCCAATTCATGTCTACCTGGAACATGTGAAATTGACCTTAGAAATGAGGTCTTTACAAGTTATGGTTTTTTTGTGTGTTTTTTAAGTTAAGGTTTTTAAGCAAGTTAAGATGAGGCCATCTTGGATTAGAGTGGACCCTAAATCCAATGACTGATGTCCTTATAAGGAGAGGGATATTTGAGCATACAGAGACACAAGAGGAAAACCATGTGATAATGGAGACAAAGACCGGAGTGATGCACCTGCAAACCAAGAAACACCAAGGATTGCCAGCAAGCATCAGAAGCTACAAAGAGGCAAGGGAGGATGCCTACCTTGAGCTTTTAGAGGGTGCATAGCCCTGCTAACACCTTGATTTCAGACTTCAGTCTTCAGAACTCTGAGAGAATAAATTTCTAGTCTTTTAAGCCAACCAGCTTGTGGTACTTTGAGAAGATTCAGGGCTCCACCTCTCCACTCCCCTTCCAGAAGCTTTGAAAAAACCAGAAAGAACTGGCAGAAAAATGCTACTTAAAAACAGTAGGGTCTGGGCGGGCAATGTGGCTCAGTGGCAGAATTCTCGCCTGCTGTGCTGGGGCCCTGGATTTGATTCCCAGAGCCTGACCATGAAAATTAAAAAAAAAAACAAAAGCAGTAGAGTCTTGTGGTGCCCTGGCTGGCCCCTCTCCAAATCCCTCACTGATTAGGCATAGTCCCAACCCATGCTTCCCGTGAGGGCCCTTGGTCTTGGTTCTGGAGAGAGCGGAGAAATCTTCATTCACATTTTGGGAGCATGCCTGTCTGGCTCAGTCTCTCTGGTTGCAGCCTGGAGAAGCGAAACCAGGATACTCAAGGTAAACTTGCCATTGCAGAACTTGCCCTTCAGAGCAGCTCTCATAGCTCTCCTATAGAAACCTCTGAAAGAACAGTTAACTTGTGGCTGTCTGGAGTAAGGGACTGCTGACTATAGGACATACAGTGCAGTGCCCAGAGCTGTTAAGAAATGTTTCCTTAGTAAAAGGGATATTGTAAATGGGGGAGTTTCTAGGGCCCTGGGTGCATGCCAAGAAAAGATGTATTCAAACAAAGCATCAGGGAGGTGCCTATGCTTTGGCCTGGAGCTAGTCTCTAAATTCATTGTCTGGATAAACTCTGAAGGAGAGCATTTCCATAGGTCAATCCTCAAAGATTGAAAAAAGTGTTTTAATTTTTGCTTTTTAAAAAATGCTCCTGGCATTCAAGGAAAATGCTGAACGTTAAAGAATAGATGTCTCAGAGTCTAAATTCCAGTGATAGCACTTTAAAATATAAATTGCTAAGAAAAAAAAAAGAAAAATATAAATTGCTCAGGTTTCAACAAAAGATTACAAAACGTAGAAAAAAAAACAGGAAATGATGTTCTAAACAAAGGAGAAGATTAAAGCATCAGGATCCATCAAACGGGAGGATCAGACCTGGAACATACCAGAGAAAGACTTTCAAAAATGGTCCCAAATATGCTCGAAGAGGTAAAGGAAAACATGGGCAAAGAACTAAAGGAAATCTGGAAAATGATAGATGAACAAAAAGAGAATATCAGTAGAGACATGGAAATTTTGAAAAGGAACCAATCAGAGCTGAAGACCAAAGTAAGAAAAACTAAAAATTCCCAACAGGGTTTTGAGAACACATTGGGTCTGGCAGAAGAAAGACTGTGTACTTGAAGATAAGAAAATTGAAATCATTCAGACTGAGAATCGGAAAGAAAATAGAATAAATAAAAGTGAACAGAGCCTGAGAAACCTATGGGATACCATCAAGTATACCAATATGTGCATTGCAGGAGACCCAGAAAAGGAAGGGATCAGAAATGACCTCATGTCTTAAAGACATTCCAAGAAAGGGATCAATGAGTTCATACCCATTTGTGCTTTCTCCTTAGCTGATTTATAAGCTCCCTGAGGTCAGAGATTCATCTTATTTATCTTCAGTCTATCTTTTGGGGTTTAGCACAGGATGGGAAAACAGAAGACATTGAATAAAAATTCAGGGGTCAATGAATTCTGAAAGCACACCATTACTTCTGGCTATGATAGCAGATTTGACTAGCAGCCACAAATAGCTATAAAACTAGACTATATATATGAAACAAGTATTGTTAAACACTGGCCAGCAAAAATTGCAGGATTGTGATCCCTGAGAGATGAAAATAATCATGATAGGTCCTGTGATTGTCTCGCCTTCTGATGGACTGTGCTGTATAAACCAAGGCTGAGGGAGAGAGAAAACCCAAACAGAACATGGTAGCTCTCACTGAGTTAAGACAAAGATTACTTTTACTGAAGCTGAAGCAGCTGGAATTTGTGGGACAAAGTACTAAAGCAGAGGGATTTATGCAGAGAATAAGCCCCAGAAAATGCTTAGGATCCCCTTGAGTCTTCTGGTGAATATTACACACGCGTAAGGGGAAATTCCACAAGACTGGGCAAAGATCAACTAATGGGGTGATATAATCTGAATAATTCCCAGAGCTCACACCGGTTAGGAGATATTTGAACGTTGACCAGTCAGAGTGGAGAGGTCACACTGAACACCGGGAGCATTCAGTTAAGAACGAAATGGAGGAGGAGTAAAGACGGCTGCAAGGCACACAGGGGCTAGCCAGCGTTTGGACCCGGGGATAGGCTGCCTTCTGGGATGTCTAGTGTGTCTGTTGGACTTCAGGGTTTCCTCATCACAGGAAGAACGTATTCTTTGGCGTTCATGTGCTTTTATATTTTCTTCACCTTGAAAGGAAAACAAATTATGAAGTCAGGACTTGGCAAAGTTATTTCTATACTGTTTCCTGCTTCTTTTATCTGGACACCTTCCCTATTCTTGAAATGTGTATATCTCTTCCCTACATTTTACCTCCATGATTTGGAATGGGAAAAGCTGTATTTCTTTTCTTTTTCCACCCTCCCTCTCTCTTGTCCATCCTTCCTTCCTTCCTTCCTTCTTTCTTTCTTTTCTTCCTTCCTTGCTTCCTTCTTTCCTTCCTTCCTACCTTCTTTCCTTCCTTCCTCCCTCCCTCCCTCCCTTCCTTCCTTCCTTCCCTCCTTCCTGCTTTCCTTCATTCTTTCTTCCAATGTGGATATCTTGCCAGTATTTAAACATTAGATAATTTCATATAAAAATCCAGATTTCTGCATTGTCTTGAAAACCTAGGAGATCTGGCCACACATAGAAGCCTCTCCAACATTTAATACAAAATGTGAGCTGTATTAAAAGAGAGAGAGAGAGAGTTTGGAAATGAAATGGCACTGTCTAGAACAATACTTTAACTTCTCCATAAAAGACAACTGTCAATTCCTTCCTCTGGGTCCTTTGGCAATCTGATGAACTTACTTCTATGAAAGAGGGAAAGGCCAAACACTGTAAGCGCAAGTACATGGTATAGGTTGCTACCACTTCTGCTCCTTTACCCTTTTCTTAAAAATTAAAAAGAAAATTTTATTGAGATCTATTCACATAACATATAATCCATCCAAAGTATACAATAAATGTCTCACAGTATTATCACCTAGTTCTGATAATCATCGCAATCAATTTTTGAACATTTTCATTATTCCAAAAAGAAAAATAACAAATAGACATCAAAAAAACCCAAAAACCTCCATATCCTTTATCTACCCCTATTACTGACCTCTAGTATTGGTGTGATACATTTGTTACTGTTAATGAAAGAATATTAAGATGTCATTGTTAACTATAGTCTTTGGTTTTCAATAGGTACTTTTACCCCATATACCACTCTATTTATAACTCTTTGTACAAGTGTCATACATTTGTACTAGTTCCTGAAAGAACTTATTTATATTTGTCATGTTTGTCATAAACGTCGACCACATAAGGTTCCCTGTTATACAATCCTATATTTTAACCTCTAGCTTTCCTTCTGGTGACACACATGATTCTAAACAACCCCTTTCAACCATATTCACCTACAATTCAGCACCAGCTTCCATCACCTCTATCCATTTCCAAACATTTAAATTCAACCTCATTAAAAATCCTATACATATTAGGCAACTATTCCCCATTCTCTAGCCTCATTTTGTCTCTTGGTAACCTATATTATGACTATCAGTTTGTATATTCTAAATAGTTCATATTAATATAATCATACAATATTTGTCCTTTTGTATCTGACTTATTTCACTCAATATTATGCTGAATGAAATGTCAGACACAAAAGGACATCCACCTATTTTTAGGTTCACCCACCTATTTTATGACTGTGACTTATATGCTTTCAAAAACAACCAGTTAAGGAGACTTCCAGGAAGATGGTGGAGTAGGAAAGGCAGAACTAACTTCTCCACTATGGGTAACTAGAGAAAAGTCAGAAAATGACTGGGACAACAGTTCCAGCATACAAGTGGCGGGAGGGAGTCTTCCACATTATAAAGGGATGAACCAGATGAAAAAACAGAGAAATGATGACTGAAAGGATGAGGTGAGTCCTTTAATTGTGATGACCACCTCTGTGGCTGGCTGCTGTGCATTGGCCCAGAGCAAGTAAAAACGGAGCTGGACACTCCTGTATTCTCATCTCTACAATCAGCTGAGGAGTCATCTCTCAGCCCTGCAGCCTGGAGCTCCCATATGGGAATTTGGGAATCAATAGACTTATTTTAGCAGCAAACAGAGAACTTACTGTAGTGCACAGTGCCTACCTCCCAACCCTGAGGTTGGGGGGCCTTCCCCTCAGGAAGAGAGGGGATGCAGAGCACAGAAGAACAGATCTGACAATTAGCAGGCAAGAGAGACCCTCTGTGTTCAGCTGCCTTTTTCCATGGAAGCACGTGGTGCTCATGGCATGCATGGTGGAGAGGTGGAGACCAGGAAGAGAGCCACATGGAAGCTCCAAGAGCCCCCACCCCCACCCAAATGGCTCAGAGGTACATGGTGGGCAGAGATCTTGCAGACCACCAACTAGCAGGGCACTTCCAAGCTGGCTGAGGGCTGGGGAAGGTGAAACTCTTAACCTCACAGCCCAAGATGTTTTCACTCAGAGGCCTGAGAATCACCAGACCCATTGTACCCCCAGCTGATTCTCCACTGAAGCACACAATAGCACCCCCCCCATACCCCTGGGGCTGGCAATCTCCAGCATGCATGGAGACCAGCTCCATCACTGTAATTTTACCTAGTTTGGACTCACAGTCAGAGAAAAGCTGGCCTGCAGGGTAGAGGTGGCCCAAGAGTGCCATCTTCTGGGAAGACAGGGAACGCGCACTGTGGCAAATTACTGTTCTGCCAAATTTCTTACAATTTTCCAAATAGACTTGCATCTCTTGCAGAAAGCCTTGGCCTCGCACAGACTGATAAACCAAGTGCCAAAAGACAGCTTTAGTACAAACCTAAGCAACTATAAAGTTTCAGGTGAGGAAGGTGTGCTGGTTTGAATCTGTGGTGGACCCCAGAAAAGCCTTGTCCTTTTCTGGGGCCCAATTGTGGGTGGTAACTTTTGATTAGATGATTTCCATGGAGGTGTGTCTCCACCCATTGAAGGTGGAGTTGCTTGCTGGAATCCTTTAAAAGAGGAAACATTTTGGAGAGAGTCCCTTTTGTAGAGCCACAAGAAAACCAGCGGACACTATCACGTTCACCACATGCCCTTCCAGCTGAGAGAGAAACAGTGAATGTCATCAGCCTTCTTGAACCAAGGTATCTTTCCCTGGATGCCTTAAATTGGACATTTCTATAGACTTATTTTAATTGGGACATTTTCTCAGTCTTAGAAATGTAAACTTGAAACTTATTAAATTCCCCTTTTAAAAAGCCATTCCATTTCTGGTATATTGCATTCTGGCAGCTAGCAAACTAGAACACATGGGAAATCAACTTTCAAAGTAATCTTATCAAGATAATCTAATGCAAAGAAATCAGCAGAAAATAACAAAGTATATGGAGACGAAAGAAAATATGGCCAAGCAAAATGACAAAATTAAAAAGCCAGAGGAGATAAAGAATTTGGGACAACTAATCAAAGAATTACATACAAATCCCCAATTCTGGGATACCAGTGATTCTTATATTTGCGTGCTTTGTGTTGACCAAAGATATGAAGGATTTTAAAAAGACATTACAAGAGTATAAAGAAGAATTTGAAAGAGTAAATACAAAAGTAGCAGATCTTATAGAAATGAAAGATATTGTAGAACAAATGAAAAATATACCAGAAACACACAAAAGCAGATTTGAAGAAGCTGAAGAAAGAATAAATGAACTAGAGAACAGGGTAACTGAATGTGAATGCACAAAAGAACAAAGGTGAAAAAGATGGTGTCATGGTCAGGTTCATGTGTCAACTTGGCCAAGTGATGGTAGCTGTTTGTCTGGTTGGGCAAGTGCTGGCCTGTCTGCTGCTATGAGGACATTTCATAGAATTAAGTCATGATCATGTCCACTGCATCCACAGCTGATTCCATTTGTAATCAGCCAAGGGGGGTGTCTTCTGCAATGAGTGATGCTCAATCTAATCACTGGAAGCCTTTTAAGGAGGATTCAGAAGAGACAGGCTCTCTTCCTGCTTCAGCTGGTGAGCCTCTCCTGTGGAGTTCATCCAGACCCTCCACTGGAATCATCAGCTTCACAGCTTGCCCTACAGATTTTGGACTCTACCATCCCATAATTACGTGAGACACTTTTATAAATTTTATATTTACGAATATTTCCTGTTAATTTTGTTTCTCTAGAGAACCCTAACTAATACAGATGGAAACAATTGAATTAGACTTCAGGGAATTGATGGACAACACAAAGCATGCAAATATAGGAATCATTGGTATCTCAGAAGAAGAAAAGAATAAAGAGCTACAGTGAGCATTTGAAGAGATAATTGGGGATAACTTCCCAACCCTTATAAAATTCATAAATAGGCAAATTAAAGAAGCCCAAATGAACTCCAAATAGAATAAATCCAAATAGGCCCATTCTAAGGCATATACTAATCAGATTGTAAAATGCTGAAAAGAAGGAAAAAGTCCTGAAAGCAGCAAGAGAAAAACAATTCACCACATACAAGGGAAGCCACATATGACTAAGCCCTGACTATTCAATGTGCACCATGGAAGCAGGAAGGCAGTGGTATGACATATATAAGATTCTGAAAGAGAAAAGTTGTCAGCCAAGAATTCTTTATCCAGCAAGGCTGTCCTTCAAAAGTAAGGGAGTTTAAAATCTTCAAAGAAAAACAAATGCTGAAAGAATATGTTAACAAGAGACCTGCCCTGCAAGAAATATGAAAGGGAGTTTTGTTATCTGAAAAAAAAAAATAAAGACAGGAGGGAGAGGTCTGAGGAAGGGCATAGAACTGAAGAGTATTAGTAAGGGTAACTTAAAGGATAAAGAGAGAGAGTGAGAAAATAGATCTGACAAAAACTAAAGGATAGGATGGTTAAAGTACTGCCTTTAAAGTAATAACTTTAAATGTGAACGGATTAAACTCCCCAATTAAAAGACAGATAGTCAGAATGGATGAAAAAGTATGATCTATATGCTATTTACAGAAGATTCATCTTAAGCCAAAGGATACAAATAGATTTAAAGTGAAAGGATGGAAAAAATAGTACACACAAGCTATAACCAAAAGAAAGCAAAGATAGCTATACTAATATCAGACAAAATAGACTTTAAATGCAAAGATTTCATAAGAGACAAGGAAAGACACTATATGTAATAAAATGGGAAATTGACCAAGAAGAAATAACAACCAAAAATGTTTATGCACCCAATCAAGGAACTCCAAAGTCATGAGGCAAACATTGACAAAAAGAAGGCAGCAACAGACATTTACACAATAATAGTTGGAGACTTCAATACATCATTCTCTTCTATAGACAGAATAACCAGACAATGGACCAATAGAGAAATAAAGAACCTAAACAGTGTTATAAATTATTAGACCTAACACACATATATAAATCATTGCATCCCAAAACACCAAGATATACATATCTTCTCTAGTGCTCATGGAACGCTTTCCAGGATAAATCATGAGCTGGGGCAAAAAATGGGTCTCAATAAATTTAAAAAGATTGAAATTATTCAAAGCACTTTCTCTGAACATGATGGAAGGAAGCTGGAAATCAATAATCACCAAAGAGACAGAACATTCGTACATATATAGAGGTTAAACCACACACTCTTAAACCAGTAGTGGGTTAAAGGAGAAATTGGTAAAAATCTGAAAACAAGAATATAACATATCAAGACCTGTGGGATACAGCAAAGGCAGTGCTGAGAGGGAAATTTATAGCTCTAAATGCATATAATAAAAAGGAATAAAGAACTAAAACCAAAGACCTAACTGAACAACTGAAGAAGTTAGAGAAAGAACAGCAAACTAACTCTAAAGCCAGTGGAAGAAAGGAATATGAAAATTAAAGCAGAAATAAATGGACTTTGGGACAAAATAAACAATAGAGAGAAGCAATACAATCAAAAGTTGGTTCTTTGAGAAAATAAAAAAATTGACAAATACAGCTAGACTGACAAAGTCAAATAGAGAGAAGATGCAAATAAAGAAAATCAGGATGAAAGGGGAACATTACTACGGATCTTGAAGAAATAAAAGAAATATCATAAGAGAAGACCATGAACCACTGTATGCCAACAAACTAGAAAACTTAAAGGAAATGGACAATTTTCTAGAATCACATAAACATCCTACACTGACTCAAGAAGAAACAGAAGACCGCATCAAACCCATTACAAGTAAAGAGATTCAATCAGCCATCAAAAACCTTCCTACACATAAAAGCCCAGGACCAGATGTCTTCATGGGGGAATTTTATCAGATATTACAAAAAGAACTAACACCAATCCTGCTCAAACCCTTCCAAAAAATTGAAGAAAATGGAAAACCTAACTCATTTTATGACGCTAACATCACTTTAATACATAAACCAGATAAAGATACAAGAAAGGAAAACTACAAGCCAATCTCCCTAATGAATATACATGCAAAAATTCTCAACAAAATGATTGCAAATCTAATCCAAAGGCATATTAAAAGAATTATACATCATGACCAAGTGAGGCGCATGCCAGGCCTGCAAGGGTGGTTCAATATAAGAAAATCAATCAATATAACACAACACATTAACACATTTTCAATTTGTTTGTTTTCAATTTGAACCACATGTTCATCTTGATTGATGCTGAAAAAGCGTTCAACAAAATTCAGCATTTTTTTCTGATAAAAGTCCTTCAAAAGGTAAGAATTGAAGGAAACTCCTTCAATATGATAAAGGACATATATGAAAAATCCACAGCCAGCATCGTACTCAATGACAAGAGACTGAAAGTCTTCCCCCTAAGATTGGGAATGAGACAAGGATGCCTTCTGTCACCACTATTATTCAACATTATGCCAGAAGTTCTAGCTAGAGCAATTAGGCAAGAAAAATGGCATCAAAATCAGAAAAGAAGTAGTAAAACTTTCATTATTTGCAGATGGCATGATACTATATTCAGAAAATCCTTAGAAATCTGCAGCAAAGCTTCTTGAGCTAATAAAGATATCCAGTAAAGTGGCAAGATATAAGATTAATGTGCAAATATCAGTAATGTTACTATACACTAATAATAACCTAAATGAGGAGGCAATTAAGAAAAAAAATCCATTCACAATAGCAACTAAAAGTATCAATATCACCCTCGCTTGCTGCTGACTGTCTGCCTCTCCATCTGCATGCTTGCCAGCTGCCCCACAAAAATGTTTTGATTACCTACAGTCCTTCACCAAATGAGGCCAGTGTCCAGGGCATTGGCTCCTCTTATGCCAAGGATGTAAAATTTGGTGCAGATGTCTGAGCCTTAATGCTTCAAGGTGTAGACCTTTTAGCCAATGTAACTGTGCTGATCTGAATCTGTGGTGGACCCCAGAAAAGTCATGCCCTTTGATCCTCATTCAATAGTGCTGGGTGGTAGCATTTTGATTGTTTCCATGAAGATGTGACCCACCCAATTGTGGGTGGTCCATGGAGGTGTGTCTCTACCCACTGAAGGTGGAGTTGCTTGCTGGAATCCTTTAAAAGAGGAAGCATTTTGGAGAGAGTCCTTTTTGGTAGAGCCACGTGAAAGCCAGCAGATGCCACCATGTTTGCCATGTGCCCTTCCAGTTGAGAGAGAAATGTTGAACATCGTTGGCCTTCTTGAAACAAGGTATCTTTCCCCGGATGCCTTAAATTGGACATGTCTATGGACTTGTTTTAATTGGGACATTTTCTCGGCCTTGGAACTGTAAACTAGCAACTCATTAAATTCCCCCTCTTAAAATCCATTCTATTTCTGGTATATTGCATTCCAGCAGCTAGCAAACTAGAACAGTAACCATTACTATGGGGCCTAAGAGAAGAAGAGTGATTATTGAACAGAGTGGGGAAGTCCCAAAGTAACAAAAGATCATGTTTACATTACAAAGTCTATTGACTTAAAGGATAAATATATAAATACATTGGCACTAAACTTGTTCAAGATGCTGTCAATAGCACAAATAAAGACTGCTACTGTACTGGCATGCTCTATTGCCAAGGAAGGCTTTGAGAAGATTAGCAAAGGTGCTCAACCAGTGGAAATCAGGAGAGATGTGATGTTAGCTGCTGGTGCTGTAATTGCTGAACTTAAGAACATAAGAAGCAGTCGAAACCTGTGACAACCCCTGAAGAATTGCTCAGATTGCTACAATTTCTGCAAATGGAGACAAAGAAATTTGGAACATCATTTCTGATGCAATGAAAAAGTTGGAAGAAAGGGTGTCATCACAGATAAGGATGGAAAAATATTGAATGATGATTAGAAATTATTGAAGGCATGAAGTTTGATCAGAGTTATATTTCTCCATACTGCATTAATACATCAAAGCATCAGAAATGTAAATTCCCAGGATGCCTATGTTCTGTTTAGTGAAAAGAAAATTTCTAGTGTCCAATCCATTGTACCTGCTCTTGAAATTGCCGATGCTCACCATAAGCCTTTGGCTATAATTGCTGAAGATTTTGATGAGAATCTCTAAGTACACTTTTTTTTGAACAGGCTGAAAGTTGATCTTCAGGTTACAGCAGTCAAAGCTCCAGATGATAATAGAAAGAACCAGCTCAAAGACACGGCTATTGCTACTAGTGGTGCGGTGTTTGGAGAAAAGGGGTTGACTCTAAATCTTGAAGATGTTCAGCCTCATGATTTGGGAAAAGTTGGAGAGGTCATAGTGACCAAAGATGATGCCATGCTCTTGAAAGGAAAAGGTGACAAGACTCAAATAGAAAAACATGTTCAAGAAATCATTGTGAAGTTAGATGTCACAACTAGTGAACATTAAAATGAAAAACTAAATGAACGTCTAGCAAAACTTTCAGATGGAATAGCTGTGCTGAAGGTTGGCAGAACAAGTGATGTGGAAATGAATGGACGATAAAAAATTCGGTATAAAAATTATTAAAAAGAACACTCAAAATTTCTTCAGTGACCGTTGCTAAGAATGCAGGTGTTGAAGGTTTGTTGATAGTTAAGAAAATCATGCAAAGTTCCTCAGAAGTTGGCTATGATGCTATGCTTGGAGATTTTGTGAATATGGTGGGAAAAGGAATTATTGATCAAACTAAGGTTGTAAGAGCTGCTTTATGGGATGCTGCTAGGGTGGATTATCTGTTAACCACAGCAGAAAGTGTATTCACAGAAATTCTTAAAGAAAAGAAGTGTCCTGCAATGGGTGGGATGGGTGGGATGGGTGGATCTGCTCTACCATGATTAATAAACTGTGATGGAAGCTCAAGGCAGTGTTTCTCACCAATCACTTGAGAAAGTCATTTGAAAAAAACTGACAGAAGAAAAGGCTGACTGATGTAAGAAAATCTTGATAACCACAAGTTACTGGTTTCAATGGACAATATATAATGGTTTATGGCTGTCATTGTCCATGCCTACAGATAATTTATTTTGTACGTTTTGAATAAGAAGACATCATATATTCCTCTACCATGTACCAATGGACTGCTTTCAACTTAAATCACTGAGGCATTTTTACTGATTCTGTTAAAATCAGGATTTTAGTGCTTGCCATCACTAGACAAGAAGAAGCAGCCTTTCTGAGGAATAACTGTATATAAAGAAGAGAAATATTCAATTATGTGGCAAATCTTTGTGTAATAAAAATTTGTTTAAAGTTAAAAAAAAAAGGAATCAAGTATCTATAGATAAACTTAATCGAGGATGTAAAGGACCTGTACACAGAAAACCACACACCCTTGCTAGAAGAAATCAATGACCTAAATAGGTGGAAAGATATTCCATGTTCGTGGATAAGAAGGCTAAATGTCATTAAGATGACAAGTCTACCACAACTGATCTACAGAGTCAAAGCGATACCAATAAAAATTCCAACAACATATTTTGCAGAAGTGAAAAAAACCAGTTACTAAATTTATTTAGAAGAGAAAGAGGCCTTGACTTGCCACAAAAAGAATCCAAAAATGAAAAACAAAGTGGGAGGACTTACATTTCATGACTTTAAAGCTTATTATAAAGTCAAAGTGTTCAAAACAGCATGGTACAAAGAAATACATTGATCAGTAGAATCGATTTGAGAGTTTTGATTGAAGTCTATTCAGTTGGTTCTTGTCAAGGCCTCCAAATCCACTGAACTTGGAAAGAATAGTCTTTTCAATAAATGTGGCTGTGAAAATTGGATATCCACAGCCAAAGGAATGAAAGAGGACCCCTAACTTATTCCCTGTACAAAAATTAACTAAAAGAGGATGAAAACTAAATATAAGAGTCAGTACCATAAAACTCATAGAAGAAAATAAAGGGAAACACCTTCAAGACCTGGTATTATGATATAGCTTCTTAGAACTTACATCCAAAGCACAAGTGAAAAAATAAGAAATAGGTAAATGGGAACTCCTCAAAATCAAATGTTTCTGTGCCTCAAAGGACTTTGTCAAAAAGGTGAAGGGGCAGTCAACTCAGTGGAGAATATATTTGGAAACCATATATCTGGTAAGGGTTTAATATCCAGTATATAGGAAGAACTCCTATTACTCAACAACAAAAAAACAAAAAATAATTATAAAATGTGTGAAAGATATGAATAGGCATTTTTTGGAAGAGGAAATACAAATGGTTAAAAAGCACATGAAAAGATGTTCATCTTCCTCAACTATTAGGGAAATGCAAATCGAAATCCCAGTGAGATATCATTTCATACCTATAAGAATGGCTGCTATTAAACAAACAGGAAACTACAAAAGTTGGAGAGGATTGGGGAAATTTGAACATTTATCCACTGTTGGTGCTGATGTATAATGGTACAGCTGCTGTGGAAGCCAGTTTGGCAGTTCCTCAGAAATCTAAATGTTGAGTTACCATACGATATGACCCAGCAATGCCACCACTCAATATATACCCAGAAGATCTGAAAGCAGTGACATAAATAGACATATGGACACTAATGTTCATGATGACATTGTTTACAATTGTCAAAAGATGGAAACAATCCAAGTGTCCAACAACAGAGAAGTAGATAAGAAAAATATTGTATATATGTATGATGGGATATTAGGTAGCAGTAAGTAGGAATAAGGTCTTCAAACATATGACAACATGGATAGAAGTTAATATAATGTTGAGTGAAATAAGCCAGACATAAAAGGATAGATACTGTATGACTTTAGTAAGATGAACCCCCTCGAAAACATAAACTCAGCCTCTTAAGATGTAGAATAGGAAGAACCTGGAGAAGCAAGAAGCTAGAGAATGGAGAGACGTTACTTAATATGAATAGACTTGTTAATAAGGTTGAACTTAAATGTATGGGGAATGGATAGAGGTGTTGTAGTACATTAGTGGGATTCTAAGTAGTAGTGCCACATTGCAGGTGAATATGACTGAAAGAGGTTGTTTAAAGTCATGTATCTCACTGATTAGCACTACAAATATAAAAAAGTTCTTGCATGAACTACTTCAAAAGTATGACACTTGTACAAAATATTAATAATTGAGTGGTATTTGGGAAAAAATACCTAGTACATGGTATGGACAATATTTAGCAGGAACACCTCACTAGTACCACAATAATTCTATGGATAAATAATTGTGAAGCATAAGAGTTATGGAGTGTTTGGGGTTTTCTCTTTGGTGTGGGTGTGGCTGTCTGTTGCTTTTCTCTTTTGGAGCAATGAAAATTGTCTAAAATTGAGAGTGATGATGATTGTAAAACTGAGGATACTGTGACACAATGATTATTTATTTGGAACTGAATATATACTATGTGAATATATCTCAACAAAATCTGCAGATTCAACGTAAAATGAAAACAAACGGAAAGATTCAAGTGCTATAAAAAATTAGGAGAGGGAGGTATCTGATGTTGGCAGGGTATCAGAATGATGCAGTCCCTCTGGAGGGTAATGTAGCAGATCCACAGGAGGCTAAATATAGGTCACCATGTGATCAGAAAATCCTGCTACTAGTAATACACTCCGAAGAACTGAAAGCAGGGACTCCAATTGACATTTGCACACTGATGACTATGGCTGCAGTATTTATGATACCCAATGGATGGAGGGGGCCAAAGGATACATCAACTTACAAGTAGAAAGTTGAATATGTGATGTATACATACAATGGAAAATTGTGCAGCTACAGAAAGGAATGAAGTCATGAGGCATGCACAAGGTGAATGAACTTCATGAACACTATGTTGAGTACAATAGCCAGAAACAAAAGAGCACATATTGTATGGTCTGTATTAGAAAACACATAAGAAAATAAGGGCCTGTGCTGGTTTGAAAGGATGTATGTACCCTAGAAAAGCCATGTTTTAATCAAAATCCCATTTCATAAAGGCAGAATAATCCCTACTCAGTATTGTGTGTTTGAAAGTGTAATCAGATCATCTCCCTGGAGATGTGGTTTAGGGAGTCTCATCTTGATGTGATCTTGATGTAATCTTGAGTAATCAAGAGTGGTTGCTAAGCCGGATTAGGTAGAGACGTGTCTCCACCCACTTGGGTGGGTCTTGATAAGTTTCTGGAGTCCTATAAAAGAGGAAACATTTTGGAGAATGAGAGATTCAGAGAGAGCAAAGCAGAATGACATAGCCACGAGAAGCAGAGTCCACCAGCCAGCGACCTTTGGAGATGAAGAAGGAAAATGCCTCCCAGGGAGCTTCATGAAACCGGAAGCCAGGAGAAGAAGCTAGCAGATGATGCCATGCTCGCCACATGCCCTTCCAGATGAGAGAGGAACCCTGACTTTGTTCGCCATGTGTCCTTCCACTTGAGAGAGGAAACCTGAATTTTATCGGCCTTCTTGAACCAAGGTATCTTTCCCTGGATACCTTAGATTGGAAATTTCTATAGACTCATTTTAATTGGAACATTTTCTTGGCCTTAGAACTGTAAACTAGCAACTTATTAAATTCCCCTTTTTAAAAGCCATTCTGTTTCTGGCATATTGCATTTCAGCAGCTAGCAAACTAGAACAGGGCCTAAACTGTAAGCTCTTACAGCAGTCACATTTATTCCTGGGCTTTAAGTGTTATTTCTAAATTCTATACACATGCTCTATGTGTATAACCTGATATTTCCCAGGAATTTGGGGTATCTGTGTGATACCTAAGACTCAGAGTTGGAGTTCTGTGGCTCTGAAAGTCAGCATTACTTCCTACAGCAACTATTAAAGAAGCCAAAGATAGATCAAACTTAAATTAGAGATAAGATCTGGTTGGGACTAAGTTAAATCAAGTGCAGGGTAAAGGATTATCTTAGAACTTCACCTTCTGCGTGAGACCAAAGGGAGAGATGTTTATTTTGTCCAAAACTTCTACCAACTTCCACCTAACTTAACCCATCTGGCCAGTTCACTTAAACAACCTAAACACATGGAGCCTAGAATAGAGAATGAGATCTTATAATTTTGTATAGCTTCATATAATATCCTGATATATTCCAAAGTATAAGTTGGGCAGATAATTAAAAGTATTGGCAGGATGGTGTGATGGTAGCTTAGTGGCAGAATTTTCACCTGCCATGCTGGCGACACAGGTTCGATTTCCACACAAGAAAAAAAAGTATTGGAAAAGTCCCTTGAGGGAATGGAGAAAAAAGACTGAACTATTAAACCTTCCCTCCTGAGAAATTCCGGATATTCTCTTAAGCATTAGGGACTCCCAAGTTAATAGAGCAGGTCCTCAATCCTGAGGCTTGCTCTGGACTTTATTTCTGTAATGGAGAAGCTAGGACTACCTATAACTATGTCTAAGAGTCACCCCCAGAGAACCTCTTTTGTTGCTCAGATGTGGCCTCTCTCTGTAATTCCAACTCAGCAAGTGAACTCATTAATCTACCCCCTACATGGGACATGATTTTCAGGAGTGTAAGTCTCCTTGGCAATGCGGAACATGACTCCCAAGGATGAGCCTGGTCCTGACATCATGGGGTTGATAATGCCTTCTTGACCAAAAGGGGGGAAAGATTTAACACAATCAGGTATCAGAGGCTAAGAGATTTCAAACAGAGTTGAGAGGCTGTTCTGGAAGTTACTCTTATGCGAACTTCAGCTAGATATTGCAAATTGCTACAGTATGCCAAGCTCCAAACAAAAGTATTTCAGAAAACTCTAAAGAATACCCAGAGTTCTATCTGAGGCTCTGTAAGAGTTTCATTCACTAAGTTTATTTTTCAGAAGCTTAAAACCTCCAGATTGTTCCTATGCCAGATAAGCTCTGAAACCCAGAGCCACCAGTCTCTCCAAGGGCATCAACTAGTTGCATTTCCCTACTGCATAATTTTGACACCACTTTCCAAAATGAAGAAGTTAGAATGGTCATTTTCCAAATAGCCCTGAAGATTGTAAGAAGGATTAAATGAGAGGGAGAAGTAACAGAGATGATAGGAATAAACAAATGATTGTGACTACTGGGTCATGGTATTGGTATTTCTTATTAGTCTCTAATATACTAGAACAGGAAATATCTGAAATTGTGGAAGTGTAACCCATAACCATACTTTGAAATTTGCTCTATAAGTACTTGTTAAACTGTACTTAGAAATTAATCACTTTTTTCTGCTTGTTATATTTCACAATAAAAATATTAAAAAAATAGTTGAGTAAAGGAAATCAATTACTAGTACAAAGTTCAAAAGTAAAATCAGTAATTAGCAAGAAAGAGAACGATGGATTCTAAATGGAAGATACTGGGATATGGACTGAGATAGACTTTCAGAGTAGTACATTCAGAAATGGATTTACCATGTACTTAATGGAACTTAAGCTTCAGGGCTCCTCATTTGCACAAGGTATTTCCACATGCCTGTTTATGTTGTCACATGTTCTTATAAAATTTGCATGTGAAATAGTTTAAATTGAATCAATTAAGACAAAGTTTCTTTCCATTCCAACTTCCCTTCCATCAAACTTCTCCTAGGGTAGGACTAGTCATGGGCAATTTTCAGGTCCCTGCAACATACCTGGATTGAGTAGAATACCCTGACAATTTTCTAAGCATACACAATGTAAAAAGAAGGAACCTAGGGAACAGTCAGGAGGACTTGACAAACTCAACACTACTATAATACATGTTTTTTTAAGCGGAGAAGATAAATTTCATGCTGAGGAAGTTGTCAGCGTCTGCAGATAAGTGAAACATGAGTCTACTAATCTGAAGAGACAAGGATAGTGGACATGAAGGCGAAGACTAAGAGGGGGAAGATATGTTCTTCTGTATGGAGACAGAGATCTTCTATCTTGTTTGCAACCTGGATATGGCTCTTAGATGCAGAAAGCTTGCAATAAGATCAATTACCTGGAGCAAACTGAAGAAAAAGAGCACTGTGAGTATTAATTTAGGAGCTGAGATGTTGTTCAAAGAGCTTTCCTGAAAATGGACCTCTGCTTCCAGTGACGATAAGAAGAAGGGACTGTACTTACCTTCCCACTTCAAACAACCAAAACAGCAGATGAAATGTAGGAAACAATTGGAGAAATTAAACTCCCATATATTGCTGATGGGAATGTAAAATGTTGGAGCTGCTGTGGAAAAACCATCTGGAAGTTCCTCAAAATTCTAAACACAGAGTTACCATATGACCTAGCAATTCCATTCCTAAGTATATATCCAGGAGTAATGAAAACTGATGTTCAAAGAAAAATGTGAATGTGAATGTTCATAGCAGCACTAGTTAGAATAGCCTAAAGGTGAAGTCAACTTAAATGCCCAGCAACAAGTGAATGGATAAACAAAGTGAGGTATATCCCTACAGTGGAATATTATTCAGCCATAAAAAGGAATGAAGTACGTATATATCCTGCAGTATGGATGAACTTTGAAAACATTATACTTTGAAATAGGATAGGCAGATGAGAGAGAAAGTAAATTACTAGTTTCCAGGGGCTGGAGTAGGAAGAATGGAAAATGACTACTTACTGGATATGGGGTTTTCTTTTGGGGTAATTAAAATGTCCTAGAACTGGGGTTGTATAGACTCATGTGTTCCAGTGATTAACACTAGATATACAAATTGGTTCTTGCAAGAACTACTTCAAAGATGTGATTCTTGTATAAAGAGTGTTTAAGTCCAGGGTACAGGGTGGGAAAACTGCTATTGCATGCTATGGGCTATGTTCAAAAGGAAACCATCAGCACTACCACAGCAACAGCAGAGATAAATAATGGGGGGAGGGATGAGTGTTAAGAGTAGGTTTAGACTTCCTATTTGACGAGGGTGTGTTTATTGTTTTTTTTTCTCTTGGGAACAATGAAATTATCTAAAATTTAGTGTTGATGGACTGTGCAAATTGGGCATTGTACATGATACCTGATGAATGCATGTGGCTGAAAGATGCAGTGGCTGAGAGGCAGATTAGTGGACAATGGTGCATACATATGATCAAACATTGTGCTGCTGCAAAAAGGAATGAAGTCGTGAGGCATGCAACGATGTGAATGAATGTGTGGGACATTTGGTGAGGCAAAATAAGCCAGAAACAAGAGAGCAATTATGGTAAGGTCTCCTTTAGAAAATGCTTATAAGAAAACAGGGGCTTAGATTGTATGCTCTCATAGCAAACACATTTTGTCCATTGTGGTGATTATTATTCCTGGATTTTGAGAGGCTGTTATATATATATATATATATACTGGTATTTAGAGATAAGAATGAAGCCGATCAGGTCAGAGTTAAAGTAATTTAAAACACAGGGGTAAGGAAGACATTGTCTATATTTTAGAACCACACTTACCCTTTGAGACCAAAGGAAGAAAGGTTTGTTTGGTTTGGAACCTAAATTTTCTGTAGCACATAATCTAACTCGACCTGTCTGTATAGTTCATTTGAACAATTTAAATACAGGGAGCCCAGAGTAAGAAAGAGGGCCTTTAATCCTATATAGCTTAACATAGTACCTGGATACAACTATAATATACTAAGCAGATAATCAAAAAGTATTGGCAAAGTCCCTTGAGGGATGGGAGAAAATATTAAACGTTACCTTCAGGGAATCCCTGATACTGTGTCAAACTTTAGGGACACCCAAATCAATAAGCCAAGTCCTTGATCTTGAGGCTTATTCTCATGAAGTTTCTGTAGGTAGCAGAGAAGCTAAGCCTACCTATAGGTATGCCTAAGAGTTACCTGTGGAGGACCTCTGTTGTTGCTCAGACGTGGCCTCACTCTCTCTAAGCCCAACTCCGCAAGTGAAATCGTTGCCTTCATCCTTACATGGGACATGACATCCAAGGGTGAAATTCTCCCTGGCCATGTGGGGGAGGACTTCCAAGGATGATTTCAGCCTTGGCACCACGGGATCAACAATTTCATCCTGACCAAAAGGGGGAAAAGAATTTTAACTAATAAAATATCAGAATTTTTTTATTAGTAATATTATACAATAAAAAAGTTTAAAAAAAATAAACAAAACATTCACTAGAAAGAACTATTTCATAAGTAAAACAAAAATGCAAGTACATGGAAAATAGTAAAGAAAATAAGCAGATCCATTTATGAGATCCATCAACTGACTAATAAACTTCCAGTAAAAGAGAACCAAAAAAAAAGGAAGAATGAAAAATTTCAAAATGAATGCAAAATTTTCTCTCATACCTGGAAGACAAAAATTTCAAGATTGAAAGACCCCACCAAGATACCCAAACACTGCATTTTAAAACACTCAAATCAAGTTACATCATTATGACAGTTTGAATATTAGGGTTAAAGAGACAATGCTAAAAGCTTCAGTTTACATACAAAATGGCATGAATTAAAGCCATTCAATTATCCAAAGCAGCATTGGAAACAAAAAGACAAAGGACCGGTATCTTCACAACTCTGAGAGAAACATAATTTCCAATCCAGAACTCAAACTACCAATCAGTGACAGTGTAGAAAATAACACTTGCATTCAGGCAAGGTCAAAGAATGTGTTCCCCATGTACACTGTCTTCTTTTTTTTTTTATTTTATTTTTTTTATTTTTTACTAACGGAAAGAAAGAAAAAAGAAAAAAAGAAATTAACACAACATTTAGAAATCATACCGTTCTACATATGCACTCAGTAATTAACATCATCACATAGATGCATGATCATCGTTTCTTAGTACATTTGCATCAGTTTAGAGGAACTAGCAACACAACAGAAAAAGATATAAAATGTTAATATAGAGAAAAGAAATAAAAGTAGTAATAATAGTAAAAAACAACAACAACAAAACCCTATAGCTCAGATGCAGCTTCATTCAGTGTTTTAACATGATTACTTTACAATTAGGTATTATTGTGCTGTCCATTTTTGAGTTTTTGTATCTAGTCCTGTTGCACAGTCTGTATCCCTTCCGCTCCAATTATCCATTATCTTACCCTGTTTCTAACTCCTGCTGGACTCTGTTACCAATGACATATTTCAAGTTTATTCTCGAATGTCCGTTCACATCAGTGGGACCATACAGTACTTGTCCTTTAGTTTTTGGCTGGACTCACTCAGCATAATATTCTCTAGGTCCATCCATGTTATTACATGCTTCATAAGTTTATCTTGTCTTAAAGCTGCATAATATTCCATCGTATGTATATACCACAGTTTATTCAGCCATTCTTCTGTTGATGGACATTTTGGCTGTTTCCATCTCTTTGCAATTGTAAATAACGCTGCTATAAACATTGGTGTGCAAATGTCCGCTTGTGTCTTTGCCCTTAAGTCCTTTGAGTAGATACCTAGCAATGGTATTGCTGGGTCGTATGGCAATTCTATATTTAGCTTTTTGAGGAACCGCCAAACTGCCTTCCACAGTGGTTGCACCATTTGACATTCCCACCAACAGTGGATAAGTGTGCCTCTTTCTCCGCATCCTCTCCAGCACTTGTCATTTTCTGTTTTGTTGATAATGGCCATTCTGGTGTGTGTGAGATGATATCTCATTGTGGTTTTGATTTGCATTTCTCTAATGGCCAGGGACATTGAGCATTTCTTCATGTGCCTCTTGGCCATCTGTATTTCCTCTTCTGGTAGGTGTCTGTTCAAGTCTTTTTCCCATTTTGTAATTGGGTTGGCTGTCTTTTTGTTGTTGAGTTGAACAATCTCTTTATAAATTCTGGATACTAGACCTTTATCTGATATGTCATTTCCAAATATTGTCTCCCATTGTGTAGGCTGTCTTTCTACTTTCTTGATGAAGTTCTTTGATGCACAAAAGTGTTTAATTTTGAGGAGCTCCCATTTATTTATTTCTTTCTTCAGTGCTCTTGCTTTAGGTTTAAGGTCCATAAAAGCACCTCCAGTTGTAAGATTCATAAGATATCTCCCTACATTTTCCTCTAACTGTTTTATGGTCTTAGACCTAATGTTTAGATCTTTGATCCATTTTGAGTTAACTTTTGTATAAGGTGTGAGATGTGGGTCTTCTTTCATTCTTTTACATATGGATATCCAGTTCTCTAGGCACCATTTATTGAAGAGACTGTTCTGTCCCAGGTGAGTTGGCTTGACTGCCTTATCAAAGATCAAATGTCCATAGATGAGAGGGTCTATATCTGAGCACTCTATTCGATTCCATTGGTCGATATATCTATCTTTATGCCAATACCATGCTGTTTTGACCACTGTGGCTTCATAATATGCCTTTAAAGTCTGACATCGCGAGACCTCTAGCTTCGTTTTTTTTCCCTCAAGATGTTTTTAGCAATTCAGGGCAACCTGCCCTTCCAGATAAATTTGCTTATTGGTTTTTCTAATTCTGAAAAATAAGTTGTTGGGATTTTGATTGGTATTGCATTGAATCTGTAGATCAATTTAGGTAGGATTGACATCTTAATTATATTTAGTCTTCCAATCCATGAACACAGTATGCCCTTCCATCTATTTAGGTCTTCTGTGATTTCTTTTAGCAGTTTTTTGTAGTTTTCTTTATATAGGTTTTTTGTCTCTTTGGTTAAATTTATTCCTAGGTATTTTATTCTTTTAGTTGCAATTGTAAATGGGATTCGCTTCTTGATTTCCCCCTCAGCTTGTTCATTACTAGTGTATAGAAAAGCTACAGATTTTTGAATGTTGATCTTGTAGCCTGCTACTTTGCTGTACTCATTTATTAGCTCTAGTAGTTTTGTTGTGGATTTTTCCAGATTTTCAACGTATAGTATCATATCATCTGCAAACAGTGATAGTTTTACTTCTTCCTTTCCAATTTTGATGCCTTGTATTTCTTTTTCTTGTCTAATTGCTTTGGCTAGAACTTCTAACACAATGTTGAATAATAGTGGTGATAGTGGACATCCTTGTCTTGTTCCTGATCTTAGGGGGATAGTTCTCAATTTTTCCCCATTGAGGATGATATTAGCTGTGGGTTTTTCATATATTCCCTCTATCATTTTAAGGAAGTTCCCTTGTATTCCTATCTTTTGAAGTATTTTCAACAGGAAAGGATGTTGAATCTTATCAAATGCCTTCTCTGCATCAATTGAGATGATCATGTGATTTTTCTGCTATGATTTGTTGATGTGGTGTATTACATTAATTGATTTTCTTATGTTGAACCATCCTTGCATACCTGGGATGAATCCTACTTGGTCATGATGTATAATTCTTTTCATGTGTTGTTGGATACGATTTGCTAGAATTTTATTGAGGATTTTTGCATCTATATTCATTAGAGAGATTGGTCTGTAGTTTTCTTTTTTTGTAATATCTTTGCCTGGTTTTGGTATGAGGGTGATGTTGGCTTCATAGAATGAATTAGGTAGTTTTCCCTCCACTTTGATTATTTTGAAGAGTTTGAGGAGAGTTGGTACTAATTCCTTCTGGAATGTTTGATAGAATTCACATGTGAAGCTGTCTGGTCCTGGACTTTTCTTTTTAGGGAGCTTTTGAATGACTAATTCAATCTCTTTACTTGTGATTGGTTTGTTGAGGTCATCTATTTCTTCTTGAGTCAAAGTTGGTTGTTCATGTCTTTCCAGGAACCCGTCCATTTCATCTAAATTGTTGTATTTATTAGCGTAAAGTTGTTCATAGTATCCTGTTATTACCTCCTTTATTTCTGTGAGGTCAGTAGTTATGTCTCCTCTTCCATTTCTGATCTTATTTATTTGCATCCTCTCTCCTCTTCTTTTTGTCAATCTTGCCAAGGGCCCATCAATCTTATTGATTTTCTCATAGAACCAACTTCTGGTCTTATTGATTTTCTCTATTGTTTTCATGCTTTCAATTTCATTTATTTCTGCTCTAATCTTTGTTATTTCTTTCCTTTTGCTTGCTTTTGGGTTAGTTTGCTGTTCTTTCTCCAGTTCTTCCAAGTGGACAGTTAATTCCTGCATTTTTGCCTTTTCTTCTTTTCTGATAAAGGCATTTAGGGCAATAAATTTCCCTCTTAGCAATGCCTTTGCTGCGTCCCATAAGTTTTGATATGTTGTGTTTTCATTTTCATTTGCCTCTACGTATTTACTAATTTCTCTTGCAATTTCTTCTTTGACCCACTTGTTGTTTAAGAGTGTGTTGTTGAGCCTCCATGTATTTGTGAATTTTCTGGCACTCCGCCTATTATTGATTTCCAACTTCATTCCTTTATGATCCGAGAAAGTGTCGTGTATGATTTCAATCTTTTTAAATTTGTTAAGACTTGCTTTGTGACCCAGCATATGGTCTATCTTTGAGAATGATCCATGAGCACTTGAAAAAATGGTGTATCCTGCTGTTGTGGGATGTAATGTCCTATAGATGTCTGTTAAGTCTAGCTCATTTATAGTAATATTCAGATTCTCTATTTCTTTATTGATCCTCTGTCTAGATGTTCTGTCCATTGATGAGAGTGGTGAATTGTAGTCTCCACCTATTATGGTATATGTGTCTATTTCCCTTTTCAGTGTTTGCAGTGTATTCCTCACATATTTTGGGGCATTCTGGTTCGGTGCATAAATATTTATGATTGTTATGTCTTCTTGTTTAATTGTTCCTTTTATTAGTGTATAGTGTCCTTCTTTGTCTCTTTTAACTGTTTTACATTTGAAGTCTAACTTGTTGGATATTAGTATAGCCACTCCTGCTATTTTCTGGTTGTTATTTGCATGAAATATCTTTTCCCAGCCTCTCACTTTCAACCTATATTTATCTTTGGGTCTAAGATGCGTTTCCTGTAGACAGCATATAGAAGGATCCTGTTTTTTAATCCATTCTGCCAGTCTATGTCTTTTGATTGGGGAATTCAGTCCATTAACATTTAGAGTTATTACTGTTTGGATAATATTTTCCTCTACCATTTTGTCTTTTGTATTATATATATCATATCTGACTTTCCTTCTTTCTACACTCTTATCCATATCTCTCTCTTCTGTCTTTTTGTATCTGACTCTAGTGCTCCTTTTAGTATTTCTTGCAGAGCTGGTCTCTTGGTCACAAATTCTCTCAGTGACTTTTTGTCTGAGAATGCTTTAATTTCTCCCTCATTTTTGAAGGACAATTTTGCTAGATATAGGAGTCTTGGTTGGCAGTTTTTCTCTTTTAGTAACTTAAATATATCATCCCACTGTCTTCTAGCTTCTATGGTTTCTGCTGAGAAATCTACACATAGTCTTATTGGGTTTCCCTTGTATGTGATGGATTGCTTCTCTCTCGCTGCTTTCAAGATCCTCTCTTTCTCTTTGACCTCTGACATTCTAACTAATAAGTGTCTTGGGGAACACCTATTTGGGTCTAATCTCTTTGGGGTGCGCTGCACTTCTTGGATCTGTAATTTTAGGTCTTTCATAAGAGTTGGGAAATTTTCAGTGATAATTTCTTCCATTAGTTTTTCTCCTCCTTTTCCCTTCTCTTCTCCTTCTGGGACACCCACAACACGTATATTTTTGCGCTTCATATTGTCCTTGAGTTCCCTGATACCCTGTTCAAATTTTTCCATTCTTTTCCCAATAGTTTCTGCTTCTTTTTGGAATTCATATGTTCCGTCCTCCAAATCACTAATTCTATCTTCTGTCTCTTTAAATCTATCATTGTAGGTATCCATTGTTTTTTCCATCTTTTCTACTTTATCCTTCACTTCCATAAGCTCTGTGATTTGTTTTTTCAGTTTTTCTATTTCTTCTTTATGTTCAGCCCATGTCTTCTTCATGTCCTCCCTCAATTTATCGATTTCGTTTTTGAAGAGGTTTTCCATTTCTGTTCGTATATTCAGCATTAGTTGTTTCAGCTCCTGTATCTCATTTGAACTATTGGTTTGTTCCTTTGACTGGGCCATATTTTCAATTTTCTGAGCGTGATCCGTTATCTTCTGCTGGCATCTGGGCATTTAGTCAGATATCCCTGAGTGTTGGACCCCACAGGTTGTAAGATTTTTCTGCGAAATCTCTGGGTTCTGTTTTTCTTATCCTGCCCAGTAGGTGGCGTTCGTGGCACACGTTTGTCTATGGGATCCACCAGTAAACATTGCTGTGGGTCCTTTAACTCTGGAAAACTCTCGCCGTGGGGGAGGTTTGGCAGCCGAAGCATCTTGGAAGAGTGCCAGCCGGCCCGGGGGTCCGAACGCGGGGAGGGTCGCTGGCTGCCGCAGCACGTGAGAGCGCCCGACCAAATTTCCTAGTTGGCCCGGGGCGCCAAGCGTCGCGGAAGGGCGCCAGCTGTCGCAGCCCGGGAGAGTGCACTGTTCCCAGGCGGACCGGGGAGTCACGTGTTTGGAAGGGCCCCCCTGGTCACCGTTCTCTGCAGTCTGGGGATTTCTGACCCAACTCTTTCAGTTGGTCCGGGGGGCCTCGCGTGGTGGGGACGCCAGCCGCTGCAGCCTGAGGGGACCGCCTGCCCAATTCTGCCAGCTGGCCCAGGAAGGAGGAAGGGAGGGAATCCGGCCGCTTGCCGTCCCACCCAGGAAAGCCCGCGTCCCTCGGTGTTCTCACCGGAGCTGGTTCTCCCAGACAGTCAGCTGTTCCAGGATGGGGTACGCTGTCCTTTTGATCTCCATCGTGGCTCCGGGAGCCGCTCTGTATTGTCTCCACTCCCCCAATAGCTGTTCTGGAGGAGGAAAGGTGAGGGCGGCAAGGCTGTCGAGGCTGGTGGCAGAGGAGCCGGTGAAGGCAGAAGAGGGCACCGTGGTGGTTGGAGAGCCACCGGAGCAGGAGGGGGAAGAGGGGGGAGAAGGAGGGCGGGCAGGTCGGCTGCTGCGGGGCGTGGGCGCCGCGCGGCGGGCCGGCGGAGAAAGAGAGGGGAGAAGGAGGGCGGGCGGGTCGGCTGCTGCCCCTGTCTTCTTTTCTTATTGCAAAAAAAAAAAAAAAATCAGTTGCAGAGAGATTTCAAACAGTCAAGAGGTCACTCTTTCGCAAGCATCAGTTAGACCGTGCTACCTATCATAAACTGCCACACTCCAACCAGAACCATTCCAGCCAATCTCAAAGAACACCTAGGGCAATATATAAGTTTCTACAAGTGTTCCATGCAGTAGAGTAACTTTCCAGAAATCTACAACCACCAGATGGGTCACTGGACCAGATAAGTCCTGAAATCTAGAGGGTCCAGCCTCTCCAGAACATCAGATAGTTCTGTGTCCCATATTATTGACAGACCCTTCCAACATGAAAAAGTTAGAATGGCCATAGTCCAAACACCCCTAAAGAGAGGGATAGAAAGAACAAAGGTGATGGTGGAGTTATACAGAGAAGATAGGATTTAACAAATGAATATGATTGCTGAATCATTAAATTGATGTCTGTTTTAGTCTGCAGTATCTTAGAGCAGCTAGAAGTAAAAACCTAAAATTGTGGAATTGTAACCCATACCAAACTCTGAAATATGTTCTACAACTAATTGGGGTGCTGTGCTTTGAAATTTATTGCTTTTTTGTATATGCTATTTTTCATTAAAAAAGAGAAAAAATTCAATTGTGATGGTTAAAAAAATATTTATTCCTTCTAGCCTGCAATGTTCTGGATCAGCTAGAAGGAAAACTCTGAGAGGATTGCAAGGTAGCCCATGAAAAACTCAGGGATCTCTCCTGTAACTATGTGTTGAAGAGTGCTTTGAAAACAATTGTTTTTTTTTTCTTTTGTTGCTTTGAATATATGCTATATTATACAATTTAAAAGTTAAAAAAATCCTAGAAGTATCTAGTTCTATCAAGTAGTGATGGTTGCAAAACATCACTCACAATATTGTCTAAAGTTACTAAATATCACTGAAGTATAAACTTTAATATACTGAAAATGGCAACATTTATATTATGTATAAGTATGAATATTTATGTGTATTTTACCACAATAAAGGAAGAAGAAAAATATGAAACAACACTTTCTAAGACACTGCACATCAGGCAATGATATGTAGTAATCCCTTAGACATGGGAAATATATGAGGTGAGTGCTATGATTGACCCAGCCTACTGCTTTTAGAGAATTTATATGCTGTGGCCCAGAGAAAAGGAACCCAGACAGTCTGCAGACTCCCTGAGTTGAGGAGATGAAACTGATTGTTTTAGAAGAAAGGAATTCTCAGAACAAAGTACTGGAGTACTTACAAAGTAACAGTGCTTGGTACTCACACAGGGCCAAGAAAAGTATCTGTTCCAAACAGCCAGAATGGAAAAAACTTCATAATTCGCAGGGTATTGGGTATAGTACTTAGGAAGGGCTTACCTCAGTTGTGGATAACAGTTACCCCCAGACTGCGCACTGCTCCAGGCCCACTTCACAAACCATAAAAGCAACTCCTAAAAAGACAAACTGTTTCCAAAAAACTTTACTGCATTCCAGAACAAAGCTCAATAATATTTATAAGAATACAAAATTATCTAGCACTCCACAAGGTAAAAGTCACAATGTCTGGCATCTGATAAGATTACCAGGCATGCAAAGAAGCAGGAAAACATGATTTATAATGAGAAAACTAATCAATTAGGGTTGACTTAGAACTGACACAGATGTTAGAATTAGAAGAAAAAGACATGAAGAAGTTTTTTCATATGTTAAAAAAAAATTAAGTTGAGACATGGAAGATTTAGAAAGACACTAATGAAACATTTAGGGATGAAAACAACAATGTCTGCAATGAAAAATACACTGGATGGAATTAATGGAATAACAGACATTGCAGAAGAAGAGATTAGTGAGTGTGAAAACATATCAATAGAAACTATCCAAAATAGTGGCCTAATATACATGGAATCAGAAACTCTGTGTGCGTGTTTGTGGGGGGGGGGATGATACAGAAAAAAATTATTGAAGAAATAATGGCTGAAATATTTCCAAATTTGATGAAAACTATAAACCTAGAAATCTGAGAAGCTCAATAAACCCCAAGCACAAGAAACAAGGAGAAAAGTACACCAGAGCGTATCATAACTAGATTTCTCAAAACCAGTGGTAAGGAGAAAATAGTAAAAGCAGCCAGAGGAAAAAAAGTGTGTAATTTTCAAAGGAACAAAGATAATAATGACAGATTTCTAAACTTAAATAACACAAGTGAGAAAACAGTAGAACAACGTCTTTTAAGTACTGAAAGAAAAAATTCTGTAAACCTGGAATGGTATACTCAGAAAAATACATTTGAAAAAACAAAGGTGAAATAAAAATGTTCTGTGACACAGAAAAGCTGAAAGAACTCATCACCAACAAACCTGTACTTCTTCAAGGAAGTCCTTCAGGCAAAAGAAAAATTATATCAGATGGAAATATAGAGCTACACAAAGGGTTAAAAAACACTGGAAATGATAACTACATGGGTAAAAATATTAAAAACCTTCCTTATTTGGTGGGGGGGGGGGAGAGAAGGCTAGGAGGAGGGGAGAAGGCAGCTGTCACTAGCTCTCCTGAAATGCCACTCTGTATCTGTGACTGTCTAAGAACATCTCTTGGAATAGTGCTGGAGTCATCAGTGGAATGGCAACAATAACCCTGATAAGCCTGTTGTGCTGATTTGAAGCTATTATGTACCCTAGAAAAATCATGTTTTTCTAATCCAATCTTGTAGAGGCAGACATATGGTTCTGGTGGGATCTTTTTATTAAGTTGTTTCCATGGAGATGCGACCCACCCAAACGTGGGTGTGACTTTTTGATTAGATTATTTCCAGGATGGTGTGCCCCACTATTCAAGGTGGGTCTTGATTACTTTACTGGAGTCCTTTAAAAAGGGAAATATTTTCGAGAAAGCTCCCATGCAGCATTTGGAGATGAGTAGAGAACCAACACAGATACAGATGTTTGGAGATCCAGACAGAAATAGCCCAAGTGCTAAACAAGGACTCACAGAAATAGCCAGAACCTGAAGAGCAGAAATTTTCAGTCCTGGGAGATGCTAAGCTAAGAGACAAAACCCAGAATTTTGCCCCAGAGCAGCTAAGTGCTGACCCACAGACACTTAGAGAGGAAGCCACTGGAATCAGAATTAAAAGTAATGAACTGAGAGCAAGGCAAGGACCTCAGATGCCAGCCACATTCCTTCCCGGCTGACAGGGAAATCCTGGATACCATTTGACTTATCTTCTCAGTCAAGGTATCCTTCTTTGGATGCCTTACTTTGGACGTTTTCTCGGCCTTAGAACTGTAAACTTGCAACTTAATAAATCTCCTTTGTAAAAGCCAGTCCATTTCTGGTATATTGCATTCTGGCAGCATTAGCAAACCAGAACACCTATAAAGAAATCTTTGCTGAGGGCATTGTTCAGGGTGTGAACCGTGACTTTTACACTCTTATGATTTAACTGTTGGAGGCATGTGTAGTTGGATCTTATGAATGTTTATTTTTCAAAGAAGACATATATCTAGCCACACTGTAACTAAATTTGCAAGTTGATGGTAACCTATTTGACTCTCCAGGAGGGACTAATCATTTTCTGAACAGGGGCTCAAGAAGCATTGCATCTCTCCTTGAGCCTGGCCAATCATAAGGGCCTGTAGAATAACAGAAAGAACATAGATCTTAGCAGAGGAGACGGCCCTTCATGTCCCTGCTCTGCCACATAGTTGCTGTTACTCAGCATTTCACTGTTACTGTGTCTCATTTTCAACTGACAATGCAAGTCCCTGTCCTTTCTGCCTCAAAGATAGCTTGTGGGGCTCAGATGAGAGAATGGATATAAAAGAGCTAAGGAAACTTTTAAGGACTATGCAGATAGTAGCTACTATTATGCTCCAAGTGTTACCCTTCCTCAACTTTGTCTTAAAGTCAATATATAGGTGTAACTTAAGTAGCTGAGAAGGATTTGCTGACTCCAGGCCTGTCACTTCCCCCAGTCTGAAATCCCAAATCATGACATTTAACATCCATTAACACCATATTGTGAAAGAGCTTATGAAGCAGCTGGGTTCTTGGGCACTGGTTCAGCAGTGTGAGCGAGGTATGCTAGTGAGAGGCTAGTGGAGGGTGCTGAAGACCTAAGAAAAGGGTGTCAAGGACAAAATCTCCTATTGCCAAGTTGGGGTCAAGGTCCCAATGTCCATGACCAACTTTGGCCTGATTATTTTCAGACAGAAGCTATTATAATCTCTCAGTTCCCCCCCCCAAAATGTAATTCTCCAGTAGTTTAACATTACCACATCTATTTACCTTGCTCCCCCATTTTGACTTGCACCCTATTTGTTTCACAGGTACAGCTATGACACCAATATAACTTCTTACTTTTTAGTATATTTTTGCTTAATGCATCTAGCTTTTCAATCACTTTAGAAAATCCTCTCCGAGTTGGTCCTTTGGAGTTGTGATGCTCTCTGATTGGAAAATTTCCTTTGAATTTTGATGCTTAGGTGTTTAGTCCTTCAGGTGTTCAGGGCTGAGCTGGTTCATGGTGAAAGGCAATCATTTTTAGCAGTGGAACCTTTTGTTTAAATGGAACCTATGTAAAATTTCACATAGCTGCTTGGGAAAGGAGGTAAGCGAGAGAGAACCTTTCACTTGGTCAGACTTGAGGCAGCTCCATGGAGCTGGGGGCCTTATGGCTCATAGATTAAAAGCCAGTGGTGAAATGAATGAGAGAACTGGGATTTTTTTCCTAATTGCATCAACAGGCTCTATGCCTCATTCACCACATGTAGAAAATGAAGACATTAGACTAGATCAGTGAGAACTTTCTCTTTTCCCTCCAAAACAAAATTTTATCCAAACTATAAAACATATAAAAATAGAGTAACTTCTATTGAATCAGGCATGGAGGACTGCAGACCACCTGTTCCCCTTTATCCCTTCCCACAATGGCACCTGAAGTGGCTCCAAGGAACCCAAGGTCTAAATGATCTCTGAGGCCCTTCCAAAGGAAAAGAATGGCATTTATTGAGCATCTACTATGTGCCAAGCCTTGACTCAAGCAGGGGCTAAGAGGAGGCAAGGCATAACATCCTGGCAGTGAAGGAGGGGCTTCAAATGGCAGAAACAAAGGCCGATGGTACAGGACGCTAAGAAGGTATGCCCACTGGGCCTGGATGGAAAGACAAACCTCAATCACGTGGGAATATGAAGGAAGAGTTGAGAAGGTAAGGGGGTGGCCTTGCTGTGCTTTTTTGAAATGTGGCTAGCTGGGCCCTTTGGGCACTGAATGTACTCTTGATACTTTGAAAGAACTCTTGGATTACACCCAGGTTCAGGCTGCCTTCAAAGAGCCCCTTTGTTTAGAGACCTCTTTCAGAGTTTGTACGAAGCCATGCTCACCTCCTACAGATGTTGCTAAGCTGTCAAGCGCTCTCCAACTCTTCCGGAAGGACCTTGTGGCGAAGGAAGCTATGGGCTACAAAAGCCAGTTGCTCAGACTCCCATGAATGGGTTGGGGGTGGAAACAAAAGTGAATGGAATTGAGAGACATGGAATGTTCAGGTCATTCTTAGTTGAGATTCTAGGGAACAGCTGTAGTAGAAGCAAGTCCCAGGCTAATTTTTTTTGGTTCAACTCCATCTCCCTTGTGCAAGGCTGAGCTTTGGGAGCAAGTGGGGCAAAGAGAATAGGCTACTTCTTGGGGAATGACACTTAGTGGAAAGTTACTGCTAAGAAAAGAAGAGCTGAAGATTGAAAGCATTTGAACGTTCCTGTTTAGTACTGGTAGGGAATTAGCCTGAAATTAAAGAACCCACACTATCCAATCCCATCCCACTTGACTCAAGTGTTACCGTTTACTTCTCCTTGATTGTCACCCTCTGTTTAAGCCAGTCTAGACCTTAACATCTGCATAATCTTTGAATTTCCCATTTGCAAGTTTAGCTTCATTCTCCACCCCTTCACCCCCCACCCATGAGCCTGTTTTCCTCTCAGAGGGCTTTCTCCTCTGAATTCCTTTGTCACTCACCAAGGTTAACATTTTTCTCACACTGCCTTGTCACACAGGACATTAATTCTTTTTCATTGTGTATAAATCTATCTTCCCAGCTAGATTCTAAGTGTCTGAAGGACAAGTGCTTAGTCTTATGTCTCTTGTCCCCCTTCCCTTCCCCAAGTATCTAGCTGTGATAACTCAGTAGATTAAAAATGATTTTCTGATTATATGTTATTATGAGTATGACATGAGATTCTTACCCATATGACTCTGCCTTGAATACTTTGTGTGACCTTGAACAAGTCTCTGTTCTTTTCCGTGCCTCATTTTCCCCATCTGTAATGATGGGGTTGAACACAATGTCTAAGAGAACTTTGAGCTTTGGCAGTATGTGATTTTTCAAGTCCATGCTCAGAGTGAGGAAAGAGGTTCAGCCCAGATTTGCTAACCAGGCTAGGTAGGAAGGGAAAATAAATCTGGATAAAAACTAAACCGAACAACAACAGCTGAAGAGGGAACAAAAGGGCCTCTAAGGAAAGATTTGTGGCTGGGAATTTGTATAAGAATCGAAGTAGGTGAAAACACTCATCAGCATAGAGAATAGGCTTTTCAAGCCCTGAATGTTTTACACACGTGGATTTTCTTCTGGGATGGACAAAGGGTTCCTGCTAGGTCTAGTGCCTTTTGTCAGCAACTGGTTGTAATGACCTAAAAGTAGAATAACCAAGTGAAACATCGCATCCACATAGCGGTCAAGCCTGCAGTAATGCCCAGAGAGGTTAGCAAAGTTTCCAGACACTGCCATCTAGTGGCAGTTTGGAGATATATTTGGGACAATTCACTCTTGAATTCTCAGGTGGAACTGCCAGCTTTCTAACGAGGCCAAAGTAAGTGAGACAGGCATTCATGAAACAAGGTGAACCTTTCATTGAAAATTGGAGGGTGGGATAATTAACAATCAATTATCCAGCAATTATTGCAGTGACCTGTGGTTTCAGCATTTGATATAGACATCCAACTCATCAATTTATCTTCATCTTTTCTGGCAAAGCCCAGTCAAAGTCCCCCTCATTTTAACCTATTTTACTTCAGTAGCCTCTTAACTGGCATCTCCACTTCCAAACTTGTTCCACAAAGACACTCCTTCATATATTGGCTATATTGTTTTTCTGCCCTGCAAATCCTTGTATTTCTCTTCCCTGCTTAAAAAATTTTCATAGGGCTATGGTTGAATGGAGAGATTAGCAAATCCTTCCCCTCAAATGCATTAAAGAGCTGGGCAAAACTGACAAAAATAGCAACTCTAATGTTCTAGAAATCAACCAAAGTCTTGAAACATCTGAGAAGTATTTATTCTTAAAAAACTGCTGGACCTCAGCTAAGGATCTGTGGCATTCTGGCTTGGAGCATCTCCAATTCCCCAACCACCTCAGTCAGCATAGAAGTTCTTCCAAGAAAGACTAGAAGTTCATGCCATGAAGACTAGAAGCTTCTCAGCTGAGGTCAAAGGAGCATTGGGCGATGTTGATGCCCAGTCGTATTGTTCGTGCAAATGGCAATTGTAGAAGGCAGTGAGCTGCAGGTGAGTAGGAAGGACGAATATCTCTGTTACCAAGGGGATGCATGATTGGGGCAAACATGTTCCTGGATGAAATGGTATGCGTATGCAACAGAGACCTGAAAGCCCTCATGCTAGCTGCCAACTTCTGGGTAACTATGAAGCTGCACACATACATATATATAGGAAATATGAAAGAGCCCAGCAGAAAGAAAAAGAGCTGGGATAGATTTGTAAATGGTCTAATGATTTACTGTGCTCCCTTACTGTCACAGAGTTCCATTTGTAGAGGACAACTGGAGGTGGCAGATCACATGTCTGTTCAATTTCTGACTGACCACTAACCTAGGTAGATACAAGGGCAACACTTATAAAGCCAGAATTAACAATAAAGAAAATATTACTTTTTAAAAATTGAACAGAGACAGCAGCAGCCACAAATAGGTAGTAGAGACAGAGTTCACAGATTTAGCTCAGGCAGGTTACTAAGCAAAGAAGCAATCAAACAAAAACACAACAAAAACAAGAATATGCAGAGGTAAAAACACAGAATCCAGAGTTGCTGCACTATATCACCATAAATTTCCAGTTATCAAGAAAAAATTGTAAGACGTACAAAGAGAAAAGGAAGTGAGACCTATAGTCAGGGAAAAAAAAGGAGTCAACAGAAATTGTCTCAGGGTGTCCCCAGACGTTGGATTTAGTAAGTGAAGACATTATAGCAGTTATTATAAGCATGTTCAAAGAATTAAATATAAACATGTTTAAAAAATAAAGGAAAATATGATAAAGAATTATCAAATTCTAATTCTTAATAGCAAACATAAATTCTAAAAACAACCAAATGAAAATTCTGGAGTTGAAAAGTATAATAACTGAAATGAAAACTTGACTAAAGGGGTCCAAAAGAAGATTCAAGATGGCAAAAGAGAGAATAAGATAAAGCAATAGAAATTGTTCGATCTGAAGAACAAAAAAAGTTTGAAAAAAAAAAGGAACAGATTTTCAAAAACCTGTGGGGGGAAATCAGGCATAGCACATGTGTAATGGGAGTCTCAGAATAAAAGAAGAGAGACAAAGGGGAAGAAAAAAATTTGAATAATAGAGTAAAACTTCTCAAATTTAAAGAAAACATTAATTTACATACCGAAGAAGCTCAATGAACCCCAATTAGGATAAACTGAAACAGATTAACTTCTAGGCATATCAGAGCCAAACTGCTGAAAAACAAAGATAAAATCTTGAAAGCGGCAAGAGAACAACTCATCTCATACAGGAGAGCAATGATACAATTAATGGTTGAGTTCTTATCTCAAACAATTGAGACAAAGAGACAATAAAGTAGCATACTCAAAGTGCTGAAATAAAAAAAATCTATCAACCAAGAATTCTACATCCAGCGAAACTATTCCTCATAAATGAAGGTGAAATAAAGATAGTCTAAGATAAAGAAAGACAGAGAACAATGAGATACCACTTGCACCCACTAGGAGGTAGTATTACAAAACTGAAAATAAAAAGAGATGGTGAAGATGCAGAGAAATAGGAAGCTTCCTATGTTGTTGGTGAAATGTAAAGTAGTGCAGCCACTGCGGGAAACAGTTTGACAGTTCCTCAGAGAGTTAAACACAGAATTACCATGTTGTCCAGCAATTCTGCTCCTAGGCACACACTCAAAAGAATTGAAAGCAGGGACTTGGACAGATATTTTTACACCAATATTCATCAGAGCATTATTCAAAATGGGAAAAGGTGGAAACAACCAAAGTAGCCATTCACATATGAACAGATAAACACATTGTGGAATATATATACACAATAGAATATTATTCATTTATATCTGGTATATGTGGTATATGGTATATACTAAAAAATGGATAAACCTTGAAGACATCATGTTGAGTGAAATAAGCCAGACACAAAAGGACAAATATTGTATGATTTCTCTTATATGAAATACATAGAATAAGCAAATTCATAGAGACAGAATACTGGTATCCATAGTTGAGGGGAAATAGTGGTGAACGTTACACAGTATTGTCAATGTACCTGATGTCAAGGGATCATCTATTTAAAATGGCCAAAATGATTTTTATGTTATATATATTTTACCATAATTAAATATTCATTGTTTATAGATTAAAATTAAGAAAACAGGAATTCAAATGGTATACTAAAAATTAGGTATTTAATCCGAAAGGAGCCAGTTAAGGAAGTTCAGGGAAGTAAAAAAAAGAGGAGACAAAAATAAAACAAATAGCAAAATAGTAAACAAAACAAACCATATCAAAAATTACATTAAATGTAAATAATCTAAGCACCCCTGCTTAAAGGCAGATATTGTCAGAGTAGATGGAAAAGTAAAACCAAACTATGTGCTATCTACAAGACAGACACCTCAGGTTAAAAAACACAGACACTTTAAAGTTAAAAAGATGAAAAACAATATGCCATACAAACAGTAACCATAAGAGAGCTGTAGTGGCTAAATTAATACCATACAAAATAAACTAGAAAACAGTTAAAACAGAACATTTCAAAATGACAAAGGTAAATAAATGAATCAGGAAGTTATAACAATTATAATGCATACACCCTTAATAACAGAGCATTAAAAAAGATGAAACAAAAATTGACATAATTAAAAGAAGAATTAGACAATTCAACAATAATAATTATAGATTTTCAATGACCTAATCACAACAATTATAGAATGACCACGCAGAAAATTAGCAAGAATGTAAGGACTTGAACAACACTATTGTCATGGTCAGGTTCATGTGTCAACTTGGCCATGTGGTAGTACCTGTTTGTGGTACCACTTGAGTAAGTGCTGGCCTGTCTGTTGCAATGAGGACATTTCATAGAATTAAATCATGATGAGGTAGGCTGCATCCATTTGTAATCAGCCAAGGGGAACGTCTTCTGCAATGAGTGATGTTCAATCTAATCACTGGAAGCCTTTTAAGGAGGATTCAGAAGAGACAGGCTCTCTTCCTGCTTTGGCTGATGAGCCTCTCCTGTGGAGTTCATCCAGACCCTCCATTGGAATCGTCGGCTTCACAGCCTGCCCTGCAAATTTTGGACTCTACATTCCCATGGTCATATAAGACACATATATAATTTAAAGCTTGTGAGTGTTCCCTGTTGATTCTGTTTCTCTAAAGTACCCTAATTAATACAACTTGGTACCAGGAGTAGTTATTAAGAAACAGAAACTTAAAAATGGGGTTTTATGAATGGTTTTCTACTCTAACTGGACTTAAAGGCACTAAGGACTGTGATTCCCATAATCAGAATGACACTCCCAATCCATGGAGTGAGTTGGCAAAAGAGATAGTCAAAATATCACCATTCAATTCTCCTAATGCTTCACTTGTACGGAGCCAGGCTCTGTGGGATAATGTTTTTAACACCTTTACAGAGTTTGGTGGAAATGTGAGGTATAGAGATGTTGGCTGGTTGTTGTTAGATACATTGGCTACATTAAAAAGTGAAAGCAATGGGCTTAAGGCTTCAAATGAGAAGCTTATGCGCCATCTGACAGATGTAGGAGTTTCTCTGTGTATCCTGAAGGAAAATCTTATTTCCTGCAGCTGTATACTTGAGATCTCTGAAAATTAGACTCAGAGTCTTATTGTGAGAGTAGCAACTTTACAATGTAACTGAAATCTCAATGTTGCATGGTGTCTGCTGTTAAAGTGAGGGCACTGATTGCAAAGGAGTGGGACCCTGAAAAGTGGGATGGTGACATATGGATTGATAATGATGTCGGGGGTGAGGTTGAAACCCTAGGTCATGCTGAGTCTTCTCTAGACAACCCTCTAATAGTCTGCCCTGAGGACATAGCTGCCCCACCTCCAGTCTGCCTTGAGGAATTGGCCACCCAACCTCCTCGAAACGATTAGCCCTAGAGTGAGTAATCCTGTTTCACCAGATGAAACTGCAAATGAAGTCCCTGAAGCAAATGGCTTGGAAGATATTTCTAGTTCTTTTCATGACCCAACCACCACCCCTCTTTTCTTCCAGAACTATAAGTCCCAACAGTCCCCTAAAGGTGAGATATAAAATATCACAGATGAGGAGGTACGTTATACTGCAAAAGAACTGTGTGAGTTTTCCAATTTATATAGACAAAAATCAGGGGAATATGTGTAGCAATGGATTTTAAGGTTGTGGGATAATGGTGGGAGGAATATAAGACTAGATCAGGCTGAATTTATTGACATGGGCCTACTAAGCAGAGATTCTGCATTCAATGTTATAGCTCCAGGGGTTAGAAAAGGTAGTTACAGTTTGTTTGGATGGTTGGTTGAAACATGGATCAAAAGGTGGCCGACATTACCTGAGGTTGAAATGCCAGAACTGCCCTGGTATAATGTAGATGAGGGGATCCAGAAGCTTAGAGAGAATGGAATGTTAGAGTGGATTTATCATGCAAAGCCTGCTCTTACACCCCAAAATGTCCGGAGGATGCACCTTTTACCAGAACAGTGAGAAATAAATTTGTGAGACTAGCGCTATCATCCCTGAATAGCTCTGTAGCCACACTTCTCTGTAGGTCAGATACTACTGTGGGAACTGCTGTCACTGAGCTGGAATCCTTAAACACAATGGGGATGACTGGATTCTGAGTTGGCAGAAGCCAGGTGGCAGCACTTGATCACCAAAAACAGCGTAGACATGGCTATTATAATAGACAGCAAACTCAAAGCAGCAGTCAAAATAATATGACTCACAAAGATTTGTGGTGTTGGCTAGTAAATCATGGGATACCTAGAAAGACAATAGAAGAGCAGTCTACTAAATTCTTGTTCGAGCTGTATAAACAAAAGAGTTTTAGGTCAAGTGAAGAGAAGTCTAACCTGAATTACAAAAACACAGAGTCATGGCCTCTTAATCAGTTTCCAGATATGAGACAGTTTACAGACCCAGAGCCCCTTGAATGAAGGGAAGGCCAGGTCCCTATGGGGGAGAACCCTGTTACACTGCCACAAATTTACACTGTTAATCTTCCTCCAAGTCTTCCCCAAGGAGACCGACGGCCTTTTACCAGGGTAAAAAAAGGAAATGATCAGATATTTCGGGGATTATTAGACACTGGTTCAGAAGTGACATTAATTCCAGGGGACCCAAAATGTCACTCTGGACCACCAGTCAGAGTGGGGGCTTATGGAGGCCAGGTGATCAATGGAGTTTTAGCTCAGGTCCATCTCACAGTAGGTCCAGTGGGCCCCCGGACCCATCCTGTAGTTATTTCCCCAGTTCCGGAATATATAATTGGCATAGACATACTGAGAAACTGGCAGAATACCCACATTGGCTCTCTAACTGGTGGAGTGAGGGCTATTATGGTGGGAAAGGCCAAGTGGAAGCCACTAGAACTGCCCCTACCAAGCAAAATAGTAAATCAGAAGCAATACTGGATTCCTGGAGGGATTGCAGCGATTACTGCCACTCTTAAGGACTTGAAAGATGCACGGGTGGTGATTCCCACCACATCCCCGTTCAACTCTCCTATTTGGCCTGTGCAGAAAACAGATGGGTCTTGGAGAATGACAGTGGATTATCGTAAACTCAACCAGGTGGTAACTCCAATTGCAGCTGCTGTTCCAGATGTGGCATCATTGCTTGAGCAAATCAATACATCCCCTGGTACCTGGTATGCAGCTATTGATCTGGCAAATGCTTTTTTCTCAATAGCTATTAGTAAGGACCACCAGAAACAGTTTGATTTCAGCTGGCAAGGTCAGCAATATACTTTCACTGTCCTACCTCAGGGGTATATCAACTCTCCAGCCCTATGTCATAATCTTGTTTGCAGAGACCTTGATCGTTTCTCCCTCCCACAAGACATCACACTGGTCCATTATATTGACGATATCATGTTGATTGGACCTAGTGAGCAAGAAGTAGCAACTACTCTAGACTTACTGGTAAAGCATTTGTGTATCAGAGGATGGGAGATAAATGCAACAAAAACATAGGGGCCTTCCACCTCTGTGAAATTTCTAGGTGTCAAGTGGTGTGGGGCATGTCAAGATATCCCTTCTAAGGTGAAGGATAAGTTGCTGCATTTGGCCCCTCCTACGACCAAAAAGGAGGCACAATGCCTTGTTGGTCTCTTTGGATTTTGGCGACCACATATTCCTCATTTGAGTGTGCTACTCCAGCCCATTTATCGAGTGACCAGAAAAACTGCTAATTTTGAGTGGGAACCTGAACAAGAGGAGGCTCTGCAACAGCTCCAGGCTGCTGCACAAGCTGCTCTGCCACTTGGACCATATGATCCAGCAGATCCAATGGTGCTGGAAGTGTCAGTGGCAAATCGAGATGCTGTCTGGAGCCTTTGGCAGGCCCCTATAGGAGAATCACAATGCAGACCTTTAGGATTTTGGAGCAAAGTCTTACTATCTGCTGCAGACAACTACTCTCCTTTTGAGAAACAGCTTTTGGCCTGCTACTGGGCCTTAGTAGAAGCTGAATGCTTAACCATGGGCCACCAAGTTACCATGAGACCTGAGTTGCCTATCATGAGCTGGGTGTTGTCTCACCCACCAAGCCATAAAGTTGGGTGTGCACAGCAGCACTCAATTGTAAAATGGAAATGGTATATACGAGATAGGGCTAGAGCATGTCCTGAAGGCACAAATAAGTTATATGAAGAAGTGGCCCAAATGCCCATGGTCTCCACTTCTGCCACATTACCTTCTCTTCCCCAGACCAGAGCTATGGCCTCTTGGGCAGTTCCTTACAGTGAATTGGCTGAGGAAGAAAAAACTCGGGTCTGGTTTACAGATGGTTCAGCATGATATGCAGGTACCACCTGAAAGTGGACAGCTGCAGCATTACAACCCCTTTCTGGGGTGTCCTTGAAGGACAGTGGTGAGGGGAAATCCTCCCAGTGGGCAGAACTTCGAGCAGTGCACCTGGTTGTTCATTTTGCTTGGAAGGAAAACTGGCCAGAGGTGCGTTTGTATACTGACTCATGGGCTGTTGCTAATGGTTTGGCTGGATGGTCAGGCACTTGGAAAGACCATAATTGGAAAATTGGTGACAAAGAGGTCTGGGGAAGAGATGTCTGATAGACCTTTCTAAGTGGGCTAAAAACATGAAGATATTTGTGTCCATGTGAATGCGCACCAGAGGGTGACTTCAGCAGAGGAAGGTTTTAATAATCAAGTGGATAAGAAGACCCATTCTGTGGATGCCAGTCAGCCTCTTTCCCCAGCAACTCCTGTCATTGCCCAATGGGCTCATGAACAAAGTGGTCATGGTGGTAGGGATGGAGGTTATGCATGGGCTGAGCAACATGGACTTCCACTCACCAAGGCTGACTTGGCTACAGCCACTGCTGAGTGCCCAATCTGCCAGCAGCAGAGACCCATGCACAGCCCCCGATATGGCACCATTCCCCGAGGTGACCAGCCGGCTACATGGTGGCAGGTTGATTACATTGGACCACTCCCTCCATGGAAGGGGCAGCGATTTGTTCTAACTGGAATAGACACATACTCTGGATATGGGTTTGCTTTCCCTGCACACAGTGCTTCTGTCAAAACTACCATCTGTGGGCTTACAGCATGCCTTATCCATCATCATGGTATTCCACATAACATGGCTTCTGATCAAGAAACACGCTTCACAGCAAATAATGTGTGAGAATGGGCACACGATCATGGAATTCTCTGGTCTTACCATGTTCCCCATCATCCAGAAGCAGCTGGATTGATAGAATGGTGGAATGGCCTTTTGAAAACTCAATTACGGTGCCAACTAGGTGGCATTACCTTGAAGGGCTGGGGAAGTGTTCTCTAGGAAGCTGTGTATGCTCTGAATCAGCACGCTGCATGGTGCTGTTTCTCGCATAGCCAGGATCCATGGGTCCAGGAACCAAGAGGTGGAAATGGGAGAGGTACCACTCACTATTACCCCTAGTGATCCACTAGGAAAATTTTTACTTCCTGTTCCTGCAACCCTGAGCTCTGCTGGTCTACAGGTTTTAGTTCCAAAAGTGGAGTGCTTCCACTAGGAGAAACAGCAATGATTCCATTGAACTAGAATCTAAGACTGCCACCTGGTCACTTTGGGCTACTTATGCCTCTGGATCAACAAGCTGAGAAGGGGATTACATTATTGTCTGGGGTGATTGACCCTGACTATCGGGGGAAATAGGACTGCAACTACATAACGGAGGTAAAGAAGAGTTTTCTTGGAATATAGGATATTCCTTAGGGCATCTTTTAGTACTACCATGCCCTGTGATTAAAATCAATGTAAAACTGCAACAGCCCAATCCAGGCAGGACTACCAATGGGTCTGAAACTTCAGGAATGAAGGTTTGGGTCCCCCACCAGGTGAAGAACCACGGCCAGCTGAAGTGCTTCCTGAGGGTAAAGGGAACATGGAATGGGTAGTGGAAGAAGGTAGTGATAAATATGAACTACGACCACATGATCAGTTACAGAAATGAGGACTGTGATACTATTTTGCTCCTGTTATACTATTTAAGTTGTAAGATATCAAGTTTAAGAATGAATATTATCCAAGGACTTGCACCCTATTCTGGAGAAAGTTAATGTGTTTTCAGTTATATGCAGGACAGTTGAGTATTATTAGGCAAAAGAAAAAATGTGCATTTTAATGTTTTTTATTTTAAAATTAGGTATGGTTTAAGGTGATATGTATAGCTGCCAAGTTGGCAAGGGGTGGACTGTCGTGGTCAGGTTCATGTGTCAACTTGGCCAAGTGGTGGTACCTGTTTGTCTGGTTGGGCAAGTGCTGGCCTGTCTGTTGCAATGAGGACATTTCATAGAATTAAATCATGATCATGTCAGCTACATTCACAGCTGATTCCATTTGTAATCAGCCAAGGGGAGTGTCTTCTGCAATGAGTGATGCTTAATCTAATCACTGGAAGCCTTTTAAGGAGGATTCAGAAGAGACAGGATCTTCCTGCTTCAGCTGGTGAGCCTCTCCTGTGGAGTTCGTCCAGACCCTCCATTGGAATCGTTGGCTTCACAGCGTGCCCTATGGATTTTGGACTCTGTGTTCCCACGGTCATGTAAAACACGTATATAATTTTATATTTGCAAGTGTTCCTTGTTGATTCTGTTCCTCTAGAGAACCCTAACTAATACAACTATCAACTAACTTAACCTAACTGACAATGACCAAAGTAAATATATTATTTTTCAAATACATCATGAACATTCTCCTGTATAGATCATATACTAGGACGTAAAACAAGACTCAGTTTAACATATTGAAATTATTCAAAATATGTTTAAAGATGAAAGTGGAATTAAATTAGAAATCAACACTGAAGGAAATTTGGGAAACTCCTCAATATTTGCAAATTAAACAACATGTTTCTAAATGACTCAAAGGTGAAAGAAGAAACATGAAGGGAATTTTAAAAATTTAAATGAATGAGGATGAAAATAGACCACATTAAAATTTATGTGATGCAGCTAAAGCAGCTCTTAGAAGGAGATTTATTGTTTTAATATCAGAAAATGTAGTATTTCAAGTTACTAATCTGAATTTCTACTTTAAAGACTAGAAAAAGAAGAACAAACCAGGCTCAAAGCCAGCAGAAGAGAGGAAATAACAAAATATTAGAGTAGAAATTAACGAAGCAGCAAAAAGAAAATCAATATAGGACATCAGTTAAACCAAAAGTTCTTTCTTTGAAAAGATCAACAAAATTGACAAACCATAAGCTAGACTGACCAAGAAAAAAAAGAGAGAAGGTACAAATTACAAAAACTAGGAACAAAAGAGGGGACATCATTATCAACCCTACAGAAATGAAAGAATTATAAGGGACTGCCATGAAAAACTTTATGTCAAAAATTGGGCAACTTAGCTGAAATTCAAAATTTTCTAGAAAAACACGAATTACAAAAAAGAAAAGAAAAGAAGACTAAATATATGCCAAGTAAAGAAATCTATATAGTAGGAATTAATATACTGGGAATAATATAGTGGAAAATGCCTTCCCACAAGTAAAAGCCCAGTCTCAGATGACTTCTTTGGTGAATTCTATTAAATGTTTAAAGAAGAAATATTACCATTTTTTTACACTCTCTTCCTACAAATAGTGGAAGGAACACTTCCAAACTCTTTCTATGGGGTTAGTGTTACCCTGATACTAAAGCCAGAGAAACACAAGACATCAAAAATAGAGACCAATATTCCTTATAGATATGAACATAGACCATAGACATAATCCTTAACAAAATACTAATGTCTTAATTTTCTTGCTCCTATGACAAGTACCCCACAATTGGTTGTCGTAAACAATGGAAATTTATTGGCTCATGGTTTTGTAGGCTGGAAGACATGTTTCCACCCAGAATCAGTAATTTTCTGGCTGTTTGACAATCTTTGGAATCTTTGGGTTTCCTCTCACATGGTGATGTCCTCTCTGTTCTGCTCTGGGTTCCACTGACTTCCAGCTTCTTTCTCGTCATAAATCTCCCAGTAATAGGATTAAGACCCAACCTCATTTATTTGGGCCATAGCTTAACTAAAAATAACATTTTCGAAAGGTCCTATTTACAACGGGTTCACACTTGCAGGAATGGGTTTAAGAGTATGTTTATTTCTGGGGCACAGAATTTAAGCTACCACAATTAACAAACCAAATTTAGCAATATTTACACTGGGTTTTAATCCATATCCAACTGAGATTTCTTCCTGGTATGTAAAATTTTTTAACATCTGGAAGTCAATTAATGTAATAAACCAAATTAATAGAATAAAGGACAAAAGCCATGTGATCATCTTAATAGATGCCCAAAAAAAAGCATTTTTCAAAATCTAACTTCCATTCATGATAAAATTCCTCAATCGACTAGGAATAAAAAGAAACTTCCTTAACCTCATCAGGGGTACCTACAGGAAAGAAAAAAAAAACACAGCTAACATCATACTTAATGAAGAAAGACTGAATGTTTCTCTTTAAAATGGCGAACAGAGCAAGTATGTCCTCTCACACCACTTCAATTCAACTTTGAATTAGAGGTCCTATTAGTGTAATAAGCTAAAAAAAAAGGGGAGGGGATTAAAAAGAAATAAAATGGTCCTTATTTGCAGATGATATATCCTGCATATCAAAAATCCCAAAGAACCCTGAAAACAACTAGCAGAACTAACAAATAGTTTAGAAAAATCTCAGGATGCAATATCAATATATCAAAATCAATTGTATCCCTGTGAACTATCAATAAACAATTGGAAAAAATGTATATTTAAATACCAATTAAAATGCCATCCAATTATGAAATATTTAGGGATAAATCTGACAAAAGATGTGAAAGACCTGTGCACTGGAAACTTCAAAATACTGCTGAGATAAAATTTTAAAGCTTTAAATAAATGGAGAGATAATCCATGTCTGTGGGTTCAAAGTCTCAATATTTCTCAGTATTCTCAGTATGGCAATTCTCCCAAAATTGATGTATAGTGTCAATGCAAAACACCAGCAAGGTTTTCTGTAGAAATTGGTAAAGTGATTCTAAAATTTATGAAGAAATACAGAGGAACTAAAATAGGCAAAAAATTCTGAAAAAATAACCGTCTGATTTTGATACTTAATATAAGCCCACAATAATCAAGTAGTTTAATATTAACACAAGGATTAATACTAATAGTTAATACTATTATTATTAATGCCAAGGGATTAATGGAACACAATTAAAGATACTTTATGATCAATTGATTTTTTACAAACATGGCAACTAAAGTTCAATATCTTTTTAAGAAATGGTTTGGGACAGTTAGATACCCACAAGCAAGGAAAGGAATTTAGACTCCTTATTGCAAACCAGATAGAAAAATTAACTCAAAATGGATTACAGAATTAAATGTATGGGCTAAAATGCTAAAATTTTTAGAAGAAAATATAGGTGAAAGTCTTCATGACCATGGGTTGGGCAGAGTTCTTAGCTATAAGACACAAAGTACTATCCATAAAATTAACAATTGATAAGTTGGTCTTTATCAAAATGAAAAACTTTTGTGCTTCAAAAGACACCATCAAGAAAGTGAAGAGAGGGCGGGCCGCGGTGGCTCAGCGGGCAAAGTGCTTGCCTGCTATGCCGGAGGACCTCGGTTCGATTCCCGGCCCCAGCCCATGTAACAAAAACGGAGAAACAGAATACAATAAAAAACAAGAAAATGTTTAAAAATGTTTCCCTTTCTTCCTTCCTTCCTTCCTTCTATCCTTCCTTCCTTCTCTCTGTCTTTCCTTTAAAAAAAAAAAAAAAAAAAAAAGAAAGTGAAGAGATAAATCACAGAATGGGGGAAATTTTCACAAATCTTATATCTGGTAAGGGATTTGTATCTAATATATATAAAGAACACTTACAATTCAACATTAAAAAAACAAGTAACCCATTTTAAAAAATGGTCAAAGATCTGAACAGACAATTCTCTAAAGAAGATATTTAAATGGAGATGCTCAACATCATTAGTCTTTAGGGAAATGCAAATCAAAACCACGTTGTGTTAACACTCTACACCCATTAGCTTGACTATAATCAAAATACAATAAAAACAAGTGTCAGTGAGGATATGGAAAATTTGGAACACTCAAACACTGTTAATGAGAAAGAAGAAAGATGCAGCTGCTGTGGAAAACACGTTTGTAGTTCCTCAAAAGATTAAACATAGAGTTATCGTACCATCCAGCAATCCTCCTAGGTATATACCCAAAAGAAATGAAAATATACAAATGTACAAAAACTTGTACATAATTGGTCCTAGCAACACTATTCACAATAGTCAAAAAAATGAAAGCAACCCAAATTTACATGACGAATGGATAAACTAATTCTGCTATATCCATACTAGTGGAATATTAGTCAGCAACTTGAAGGAACTGAAATACTGACACATGCTAAACACTGATGAACCTTGAAAACATTATATTAGTGAAAAGAACCAGACACAAAAGGGCATATATTGTAATAAATGACTCCATTCATATGAAATGTGTAGAATAGGTAAATCTATAGAGACAGAAAGCAGAACAGTGGATGTGAGTGGCAGGGAGATAGGAAGAATGGGGAGTGATTGCCAATTGGCATGGGGTCTCTTTTGGGAGGATGAAAATATTGTGGGATTAGATTGTGGTAATTGTACAATTTTTCAAATATACTAAAAGCCATGAATTGTACACTTAAAGTTTAAATAAATATTTAAAATATGTGAAATGTATGGTGTATGGGTTATGTCTCAATAAAGCTGTGTTAGTTAGATTCAGTTGTCAACTTCGCCAGGTGAGCATACCTAATCTTGTTGCTGCAGACATAAGCCAACGGTAGGTGAACCTCATCTGTTGCCAATTACATCTGCAGTCAGCTAGGAGGCGTGTCTGCTGCAATGAGTGACGTTTGACTTAATTGGCTGGTGCTTATGAGAGAACGCAATGTAGCACAGCCTTAGCAGCTCGGCATTCCTCATCTCAGCACTTGCAGCTCAGCCCAGGCTTTTGGAGATGCAGAAAGAAGTCACCCTGGGGAAAGTTGTTGGAACCCAGGGGCCTGGAGAGAAGACCAGCAGAGACTGTCCTGTGCCTTCCACGTAAGAAAGAACCTCAGTGGAAAGTTAGCTGCCTTTCCTCTGAAGAACTAACAAAATAAATCCCCTTTTATTAAAAGCCAATCCATCGCTGGTGTGTTGCATTCCAGCAGCTAGCAAACCAGAACAAAAGCTATTACCAAACAATCAAAACAAACCAGAAAGAAAGCTGAAACTTCCATAGTTCTCTGCTGCCATTAGTATTAAGTCTAAGGTTCATTGCCTGGAATATCAGAACTTCACAAATGCATAACTGACCAGTTCAGGCCAACAGGCTGTGTATGACACACCACTGTGCTTTTGCTTCTGTTTGTTCCCTCTCCCTGGAATGTCTCCCTTACCTTGTTTACCTGGTGAACAGCTATTTATTTTGCAGGCAGCTCAAGCCTGTCATCCTTCCCTATTCTCCACTCTCCCAGGCCCAACAGCGTTATTTGTTCCCTTCTCTCTGCCACAATTGTTCCCAGCACACATGTCTGTCATTGCACTTCTTACACTGTTTGATAGTTACCTGTGTTTACCTATTCATTGCCTTAACTGGATGATGAGTTCATTGTGGGCAAGATCTATAGTGTGTTTACCTCTCTATTCCCAGCACCTCATATAGGTCCTGATACATAGCAGACTCTAGATAAATATTTACTCATTTCGTGACTGAACTTGGGTTGTCTATCAGCTAGTCACACCATGCTGGAACTCCCCCTGATCAGAGTGATGTCCACTGACTAGTGAGCTGGCAGCAAGCTTAGAATATACGGAAGGTTAGGACAGACGTATTTTGTGAGTATGGGGAGAGTTATCCTGGCTAGGTTGTACTGGGCAGAAACTTGTACAACCAGAAAGCCACATGAAAGCATGTGAAAGGGGAGAGAGGGTCAGTACTCACAGAGGAAGGAAGCCCCATCTTAATCCCACTTGCTAGGAGTCATTAATTCCCAGGATAGGGCACTCCTTGGGGTCAAGAATCATGCATGATTCCTTTCTATATCCCTGTGCCTAATATTGAGTGGCAACAGAATAGATGTTCAATGAATGGAGGTGCTCTGGTTGCCTCTCAGGAGCATAGCAAGACAAAGGGATCAGCCAGGTGCATTTAGATTCTCTCATAGTCCCTAGAGCAATGAAAACCAGGTGGCAGGGAAGAGATCAAAGAGTATTCATATGATTCAGAGGGGCTGGCCAGCCAGGCAGGGTAGGACAGTAGAGAACAGGGAGGGGCAAACAGTTGTGGCTTGAGAGACAAAGAAAGCCCTCAGACCAACTCTTGGGCCACTGTCTACCATGGACTTCCCCTGAGGACCGTGATCCCTAAGAGTCTGGCTCTCTCAACACTACCCAGAAACTCCTGCTAAACATGTAGGGCCATCCAACAAAGGCCCCTGACTACTCACCCTCGAGGGCTTCCTAACTCCACAGAGAACTTCATCATGTTTCTTCGTAGACTGCACCAACAACCTTAAAGCTCTATAACTTCCAGTTGGCCCCACAGGCCAAGAGGCCCTGGCTCAGAAGGTAGAGAAATGGTTGAAGAGAAAATGTGTCTATCTCACAATTTTGTTGGGCAACTTTCTCATGCAAAAGATAGCTTCCATCAGTAGCCTGTTAATCATCTTCCAGTTTCTGATTCAAAACAGTTGTTTCTTTGGCTGGCCAAGTCTTATTTGACAATGGGCACATTTGATTAAATGCACACAGGGGCCTGTGACAGCAAGTTTGTTAGCAAGTACTGCTTTTTCCATCACCTCAGTGGCTTGGAGGACACGTATTTAATTATTTATTTCCTGGGCTGTGTCGGTAATCCAGTAAGGCCCAGGGCACAAGAGAAGGCTAGTATTGTTCAAACAGTCTGGGAAAAGAGAAAGTGCAGGAAAGTCCTTTTTTTTCTCCATTGGCTGAAATATTTCTTTCTCTTTATAAACGGTACACTTTCTATTAAAAGAAAAATTTCCTTGTGCAAGCTTTAAAAGATACAGAAAATCATAAATAAAACAAAAAAGCATTTAGAAATAACTTCAACATTGTGGTGTGTATATTTCAAAGTCATCTTCTTACTATGTGCAAATATTAATGTGGGTATTGACATGTGTGTACACGCAGAGTTTTCCTTATTTTTTTAAGTTTTTTTATTAGACTTTGTAGGTTTACAGAAAAATCATGCATAAGATATAGAGTTCCCATATCCCACCGTATTATTGCCACCTTGCATTAGTGTGGTGCATTTATTACAATTGATAAAAGGATATTTTTATAACGGTGCTATTCATTATACTCCATCATTTACAGTAAGTCCACAGTTTGTGCTGTATAGTACTATGTTTTTTAAAAAATTTTTTCTTCTTTCTATGAAAACCTAGGTCACCCACCAATGTTTGCCTCTTTAGATTAAAAAAAAATGCATTCTGTACAAGACACTTAAAACTGCGATTAAATTGTTCAGTTGCTCCCTTCATCCATATTCATACTCACAATCCTCTACCAGTGCCAGATGTTTCTAGAAGTGGTTCACGCAAAAGCTCGTCCTCCAGCACTCCATGGAATTCCTTTCATTGATGGTTAACGGAGGGCAGAAGGCCTGACTCCACCTTGGCCAGGGACTGCACTGATTAAGGCAAGCTGTAAGGAATCACAGCTTTCCTCCCTATTCTTGGCCAGCTTTTGGGCATTCGCAGCCCTCCAATAGGAAAAAAATGGTTTCTCCTGTCTGGGATAGAGCTTCTCCCATGTTTTTTTCTGGGGGTGGGGGGAAGGGGAGGGTCCCACACTAAGGGCAGGAAGTAAATTGGGCCGGTAGTGCGGAAGCAGAGAAACACACTGTGCAGCTGATCTGAAAGGTGGTACCATGTCTGAGAACACTGAATCACAAGACGTTGCGTTTGTCTCTCATTCTCTCTCTTTTTTTTTTGTTTTGAGAAGGAGGCATGTTCCCTTGTGTAAAAAAACTAGTGCACACTTTCTTTTTTTAAAAAACATTTTTATTGAGGAAACTTCACACACATATAGTTCAACCAAAGTATACAATCAATGGCTCACAATATCATCCCATAGTTGTGTATTCATCACCATGATCATTTTTTTTAACATTTGCATCACTCTAGAAAAAGAAATATAAAGATGCCCCAACCCCACTTTTATTGACCACCAGTATTTGTCTACCCAATTTTTTACCCTTTATCCCTGTTATTACTTATTTATTTCTGTCTTTTCTTTTTTTATTTGTCTGTCCAAACCCTGGATAAAAGGAGCATTAGACACAAGATTTTCACACTCACACAGTCACATTGTAAAAGCTATGTATACAGTCATCTTCAAGAATCAAGGCTACAGGAACACAGTTCAACAGTTTCAGGTATTTCTCTCTAGCCACTCCACTCCACAATAAACTACAAAGGGATATCTATATAATGTGTAAGAATAACCTCCAGGATAACCTGTCAACTCTGTTTGAAATCTCTCAGTCACTGAAACTTTATTTTCTCTCATTTCTCTCTTCCTGTTTTTGCTGAACAAGGTTTTCTCAATCCCATGACACTGGGAACCAGCTCATCCTGGGAGCTCTGTCCTATGTTCCCAGGGAGATTTATACCACCAGGAGTCATGTCCTACGGAGAGGAGAGGGAAGTGAGTTCACCTCCAGAGTTGGCTAAGAGAGAGAGGCCACATCTGAGCAACAAAAGAGGTTCTCTGGGGGTGACCCTTAGGCATAATTATCAGTAGGCTTAGCTTCTCTTTTGCAGTTATAAGTTTCATAGGGGCAAATCCAAAGATCAAGGGCTCAGCCTATTGAATTGGCTGTCTCACTGCTTGTGAGAATATCAGGAATTCCCCAGATGGGGAAATTTAACATTTCCTCCTTTCTCCCTAGACCCCCAAGGGGACCTTGCAAATACATTTTTACATTTTATATTGAGTATATATCCCAGATAGATCACATTAACCTGTACAAACCAATAAGATCTCATGCACTATTTAGGATTCTGTGTAATTACGGTGTTTATGGTGTTCAAGTAAACTGACCATACAAGTTAAATTAGATAATGTGCCACCCAAAATATAAATTTTACACCAAATAAACATCTCTCCCTTTGGTTTAACACAGAAGTTGAAGTTTGAAAATATTGGCCATATCATCCTTTACCCAGTAATTCTGATTTACTTTAGTCCTGTCCAGACCAGCTTCATTCATATTTCTAATCAAAGTCAAATTACTTTTTCAGCTTTTTTTAAATCAGTTTCTGAGTGGGGTAATGCTAACTTTCATAGCTTCAGTGCTCTACCTCTGAGTCTCAGGTGTCACTTAAATATCTGAAGTTTCAGGAAATGCCCAGGGTATGTACAAGTAGCTCAGTAGCTCAGAATTTAGAAAGAAGTTACAACTCCTGAATATACGTGACTAGCTTACAATCTAGGAACCTTTACAATAGGCTCCAACCTGGTAACCCATGCTCTTGACTTCAGTTCTCTGAATTTGTATATTATAGTTGGTCCATATGAGTGGGGCATGATAATATTTGTCTTCTTGTTTTTGACATTTGATTCAACATTCTGTCCTTAAAGTTCATTCATTTAGTTGCATGCCTCACCACTACATTCATTCTTGCAGCTACTCAGTCATCCGTTATATGCCAACCACAGTTCCCACTTCCATCCCTTAGTTGTTGTACCATTAGGCCACCTCCATCCATTGTGAATTGTGAACAGTGCCAACATAATCACCAGTGTGCAAATGTCCATTCCTCTCCCCATTCTCAGTTCCTCCAGGTCTATACTGAGCAATGGGGTAGCAAGATCATATGGGTCCTGCATTCCTAGCCTTCTGTGGAACCATCACACAACCCTCTGGAGGAGCTAGTACACAGTTTCTTAAATTTTTGTGCGCATGCGAATCACCTGGGAATCTTCTTAAAATGCAGATTCTGATTTGGTAAGTCTGGTAGACCTGAGATTGTGGCTTACAAGCCCACAGGTGATATCTAGGCTGCTGGTCCTTGGATCACAATTTGAGGACAAGGTTGCAAAACATGTGAGAGTCAACTCTTCACTTGCCAAGTTGGTTCCAGACCTCTAGTGTGAACCAGATGCAGGTCCTGCTCTCCTAAAATTTACCATCGAGAAGGGAATGATTCTTGGGTGAATATAATGAGATCTATGTCACAAGGGAGGTCAAAAGAACTGGGGGTGTTTGCAGGAAGAAGTGGTCACTTCTAGCTGAGAGGGGAGGACTGCAAAAGCTTCAGAGAGGACAAGGCATTTAAGCTGTACCATGAAGGAGAGATAGGACTTCAACAGTCAGATGCACAGCAAGGTTACCAGGTGGATGGATCACCGAAAGCAAATGCAGAGGCTAGAAAGCATGAAGCATGGGTAGAGAAAGGAGAGCAGTTCCACTGGACTAGAATATAAAGTGCTCTAAGCAGAAACTCAGATGGCCAAATAAGGTTGATCAGGTAGTTTAGGACCTGATCACTGAAGACATTGAATGTCATATGAAAGATTTGGACTTGAATCTGTAGGTGAAGGAGAGAATTATTATTATTATTATGATTTTTAGCCCCAAAGTGATTTGACCAGCACTATGCCTTAGGTCCTAAACTTTGGAGATCACTGAGGGAGAAGTGTGAAGAATTGGTTGGAAGGGGAAATCCTGGAGGGAAGGAAGGCAGTTAGGAGGCCATTTCTTAGTCAACCATCCAGAAAATATTTATTGGGTTTTTATCTTTTCTAACCACTGTTCTGATGTCTTCAGCAGGGAATGAAAATATTTATGGCCTGTCCTTTTGTGGCACTCAGATTTTGAGGAGTTTAGGGTGCTAGGAGAGCAAGAAACAGGGAGACCAAAAAGTCTGGGGACCGGAGGAAATATCCAGATCTGAATTTTGAGGAGGAGTTATCCAGATGATCTGAAAATGAGGAGGAGTTATCCAGATGAAGAGGAAAGTGAAAGAGTGCTGCAGGCAAAGAAAAGTGCTCCCACAAAGGCCCAGAGACTAGAACGCCTGGCATTCAAGACTGAAAAAAAGTAGAGCTCAGCTGAAATGGAGAGACTGCAGAGAAGAGACATGACATCAAGCTAGAAAGGTTGGCAGCGGTCAAATATGTGCAGAGCTTTTGTAGACTAGATAAGAACTTTGAATTTTGCCCTAAGGGCAATGGGAAGCCATCAGGGGTCTTAAGAGAGGAAGGACCTGATGAAACATGTGTATCCTAACAGTCTTCTGTGTCTTTGTTCTGTGGAAGATGGATGTGGGTAGGGAGGGGGAACCAAGATTAGATGCAAAGAAGGCAGTTATGAGAATGTTTGAGTAGAACAGACAAGAGGTGATAGAGGCTTGGTCTGTGTGGAGAAAGGTAAATGACTACAAGTGATCATAAGGGCATAAGATCTGTAAGAATTGAAGAATTGGGGGAATGATAGAGAAGGAGAAGTGAAGCAAGAATGAGTCCTCACTTTTTAGTTTGGGGACTAGATGTATAGTGGTATCAGTCCTTGCTATAAGAAGGAGCTAAATTGGGAAATTTTGTGTTATGCATTTGTGACCATATTAGAAACTTTAAAGAGACAAGAACATAGGAGGAGAAGCAGTTTTGGAAGGAAGTGAAGAAGAGAAGTTTAGTTTAGAGTTCACTGAGCTTGAAGATCCCGTGGGGCATTCAGGGGAAGGCCAGCAGGGTGATCTATACGCCACTGGGTATCCGGAGCTATGTCTTGGCCAGGGATAAGGATTTGAGCATAATCAGAATAGAGGTGGTGGCTGAAACTGTGCAGCCTCACGATTGATCCCAGCTCACTCCTCTCTGCCTGCCCATCATGCCTCCAAACTGAGCCTAGTCCCCACCCCAAAGTCCACCAGTCTGCAAACATTGCAATCAACTGGTTGATATGGCAGCCCAGATTCTCCCGTGACGGAGGTAAAGAAGGACAGATTAAGGAGGTAATTCAGACTGAGAAATGATGGCATTTTAGTTTATGTGCAGCTTCTTAAGGTGAGCAACGGCTCTCATTTGAATTTCTTAAGTCTGATAGATCAATTGCAAAGAGAGGACTCAAGACTTTGGAGTCAAATTGTATATCAAGCAGCCTCTTAAGAGCCTTGGGTCTCTCCCTGCTCAGCTACCCAACATGTTCTTGACATATATATGCTCAGAGTGTGCAAGCTAATTCCAGTATTAGCCTAAGCAAAAACATAATTAACAGCACCTGCTGCTGCTGGAAAAAATCTATAATATATTCCCAAAACAAATACAGATTATCTTTCCCCCAATGTTTTAGATTATTTACCTCACCTTGCTCTTCCAGGAGCCTAGATAATAGAGTTGGCTGTATTTATAAAATAAAGATGTACATTTTTAATAAAACCGTGCAAAGAAGTTTGCTCTAGACAAGTGGTCTTTTGGATGCTTTATCTCTCAGCTACCTTCAAAATGTATTTTGAAATTATTATAGGTACAAATTAATGTTTTTCACAGGACCTACTGAAGTGGAATGCTTATCAAGGAAATGAAAAGAAGTAAATAAAGCCAGCAGCAATATGTCTTCTACATTTGTCACACAGTGATTCTTGTGGAAAAAATATGCCATCTGAATTCAATCTGATGCAAACCTCAGGATGACACCATGCATTCGTATGTGAGAATTTTTTACTGAAACCAGGACTTGTAAGGGTGTGTGGTAGGGAGGAGAGGTATAGAGTGGATATGGTTCCCTAGAAAGGCAATACCATTGAGCAATTATCAGCCTCTGAACAGGCAGGCATGTAGAAGGAGGAGGCCACCTGTCTTAGTGACTGACTATGAGTCATTTGGAGAATTTCCCCACCTGCTTATTAATGCCAGAAATGCCAAGATCTGAGGCTGAAGCCTTTCTTGCACAACTCAAACAGGATACTTGGAATACCACCTCTTGGGAAGATAAAGTACTGAGACTTGGCTCATAGAGAATTGTTGATAACCCAGAAGTAAATCCTTTTCCATGAGAAGCTGAAGGGGTTTCCAACAAGGAAGGGTGACCCAAGGGCATGGGAGGATTTGAAAATCAGATCTGCTTGGCCCTACCTCATAGTGTTGGGTGTGAGCAATTCTAAAAGTGAGGGTTTCTATTATTTGTCACCTAAAAAACTATCCTAAAACTTAATGGATAAAATAGCAATCAATTTATTTTCTCTCATAGTTCAGTGAATTGACTGGACCTAGCTGGGAAGTTCTCTTGGTCTCCCTTGAGTTGTCTCATGCAGTTCAGTCAGATGGCAGCTATAGTCATCTAAATGCCCTGAGATGGCTGGTCCTCTCACCATCTATATATAGTCTCAGGGCTTCTCCTCTCCATGTGTTCTCTCCATTCAGAAAGCCAGACTTTTACAAGGTTCTCAAAAACGAGTGTACCAAGAGAGAGGGAGTCAAACCTGCCATCACTTCAAAGACAAGACCTGGAACTGGCACAGCCTTGTTTTTGCTGCATACTGTTGGTTCTTGATAGTCACAGGCCAATATGGGAGAGTACGGAAGGGTGTGAATATTAGGAAATGAGGGTCATTGAGGGCCATATATGGGAAACTACCTATCACAGGGTAACCTGCTATTCTACTTCCTCTAACATTTTCCTGGGGGTACTTCAAGGGAAACTTCAATTATCTTTCCTATCTTGGTTTTGGGTGATGAAACTCAGCTTTGGAGTTCAGGTTTATTTAACTTGTCCCTTATCCTGCATTTCAAAATCACTTTAAGTCTTTGTGTCTCTGACACACAGATTACCTCTACAAGGTGATCGCGACCAATTTTTCCAAATATAGCAGCAATGACCATGAGCACAATATTTGGGATTTGTACAGATTTGGTGTATGTTCAACTGAAAGGGAGAAGAATGGGTCTGATCTGAGAGATAATTCAACCATGGTGCTCTTGGTGACTTAGGATAAACAATTAAATTTACATTCTGCATATGTACGGCACATAATGGGACCAGAATAGCATCTTGTTCTATCTACCCCCTGGAAATATTAGGGCAGGCCCTATGAAGGTTTGCTGACACAAGAGAGAAGTAGCATCTCCTAAAATCACCACCTATGCTGGAGATCCCCCATCCTGTTTCAAACACCCCCCCCCCAGTTACAAATTGATCCTTACTCCAATTATCAGATTAATATGGCTTAAAACTCAGTGCTCCCCATCACCACCACAACAAAAAACTAAACATAATTTATTCAGCACTTAGTGAGCACCTATTCTGTGAAACATATCATTTTGGGCATGATCTCTGACCTCAGGGAGTTCACAATCTAACAAAGAAGATTGGTACTGTGATGGTGGTGAATATGAGAGGATGTAGAAGCATGAAGAGGCAGTTAGCCAAATCTTTGACCACAGAGGAACTCCTTCAAGGAGGATGTGACACCTAAGATAAGTTAAAGGGAAAAATTGGAGTTAGCCAGGTGATATTATGTGGGATTAGAGGATGCAAAGAACATTCCAGGAAGAGAGTAATGACACAAAGTTAAGAGAATGTGTGGTATGGTTAGGAAACCCTTGATGTTCAGCAAAGATGGAGGATAGAGTCTGAGGGAAGATGCGGTGAAAGATGAGATCGAAAAGGTGGGAAGAGGCTGAATCATGAAGCATTGTATACCATACAAAGGAGTATGGAAAGCAGTATACCATGGTGAGTAATAAGGACACAGAATTTAAAATCAGACAGGCTTGGCTGCAGATCCTGTCTGCTATATGACCTTGAGCAAGTCACTTTACTTCTTAAACCTCAGTTTTCTAATCATAAAGTGAGAATCAAGAGTATCCACTTCATAGGGTGGTCGTGAGGAATAAATGCGATAATGTATATAAAATCTTAGCAAAGTGCCTGGCATGTACCAAATGCTCAAAAAGTGCTAATTATATTTTTGTGAGGTTAATGAGGAATCATTGACCTTTCTTAAGTGTTTTATTCTTATTATTTTATTTATTAAACATGCCACCATACAAACACAAACATTCTTCCCATATGATCATTCCATTCTTGATAAATAGCCAATAACTCACAATATCATCACATAGTTGTATATTCATCATCATGATAATTTCTTAGAACATTTGCATCAATTCAGAAAAAGAAATAAAAAGACATCAGAAAAAAATTTATGCATACCATACCCCTTACCCCTCCCTTTCACTGATCACTAGCATTTCAAAATAAATTTATTTTCATGTTTGTTCCCCCTTATTATTTATTTTTATTCCATATGTTCTCCTTGTCTGTTGACAAGGTAGGTAAAAGGAGCATCAGACACAAGGTTTTCACAATCACACAGTCACGCTGTGAAAGCTATATCATTATTCAATCATCATCAAGAAACATGGCTACTGGAACACAGCTCTACATTTTCAGACAGTTCCTATGAATGTGCACAAATCATAAGTGGATTTTATGTATTTAAAAAATGCATTTAAAAAAGATATATACCCATGTACCTAGAACTCAGATCATGAACAGAACATTACCTTAACTCCCAGAAGGTCTTTTCCCATTATAACTACCTCCTCACGGGGTACCTACTACCCTGACTTCTCAAAACATAGGTAAGTTTTGTCTATTTTTGAATGTTATATACATTGACCTACACAATCTCTCCTTTTTTTTTTTACACAATATCTCTTTTGTGACTAGATTGCTCCATTCAACATTATGCCTGTAATATGCAACCATGTTGTTCCATGTAAGTGAAGTTCATTCATTCTCATTGTATAAGTACGTCATTGTGTGAATGTACCACAATTCATGTATCCATCTACCACTGATGGAAGTTTGATATTATTTATTTCTTAAAGGTTTAGAATAATTCTCCAATGACGTCAGCTGTGCCTGTAATTTTCACTGTGTGGAGGTTTTTGTAACAGATTCAGTCACACATTGAAAAACAGATTTTCATGTAACGAAAATTCCAGGCCTCGATTACCCAAATATTCTACTTCTTCTTTTTTCAGTTTTAGTAAGTTGTGTTTTTTTAATGAATTTATTCATTTTAGCTAAACTTTCAAAAGTACTAGGCAAAGTTGTTCATACTATTCTTTTTAAATATTTTTGTGAAATATAACATACATATTAAAAAGTAATAAATTTCCTAGTACATTTTAACAAATAGTTATAGAACAGATTTTAAAGTGTGGTATAGATTAGTTCCATGATTTTGTTTTTTCTGCTAGCTGCTCCAAGATACTGGAGACCAACAGAAATAGCAATATAATGATTCAGCAGTCATACGCATTTGTTAAATCCTATCTTCTCCGTTATACTCCTCCTTCTCTTTAAAAAACATATATACATGAAAGCAATGAATTTCAAAATACATCACAACAATTAGTTGTAGACCAGATTTCAGAGTTCGGTATGAGTTACAATTCCACAATTTTTAGGTTTTTACTTCTAGCTGCCCTAAAATAACAGAGACTAAAAGAAATATCAATATGATGATTCAGCAATCATATTTGTTAAACCCTACCTTCTCTGTATAACTCCACCATCACCTTTGATCTTTCTCCCACTCTTTAGCGGTGTTTCGACTATGCCTATTCTGTCTTTTTCATGTTGCAAGGGGCTGTCAATAATATGGGATAGGGAGATGGAATTAGTTGATATTCTGGAGAGGCTGGACCCTTTGCATTTCAGGACTTATCTGGTCCAGGGACCCATTTGGAGGTTGTAGGTTTTGGAGAGTTACCCTAGTGCGTGGAACCTTTTTAGAATCTTATATAATGCCCAAGGTATTCTTTAGGATTGGCAGGAATGGTGTTGCTTGGGGTTTGGCAAGTTATGATAGGTAGGAATGTCTAACTGAAACATGCATAAGAGTAACCTCCAGTTTAGTCTCTTGACTCTATTTGAACTCTCTCAGCCACTGATACCTTATTCGTTACACTTCTTTTCCCTCTTTTGTTCAGTATGGCATTGTTGATCCCACAGTGCCAGGGCCCAGTTCATCCCTGGGAATCATCTCCCATGCCACCAGGGAGACTTTCATCCCTGGATGTCATGCCCCATGTAGGGGGCAGGGCAATGGTTTCCTTGCAGAGTTGGGCTTAGAGAGAGAAAGGCTACATTTAAGCAACAAAAGAGGTCCTCTGGAGGTGACCCTTAGGCATACCTATAGGTAAGCTAAGCTTCTCTGCCACATACATAAGCTTCACAAAAGCATCATGCTATTCTTTTTAATGACTGGAAAATTTGTAGTTGTTTTCCCATTTTTGTTCATACTAATGATAATTTGTATTCTCTCTCATTCTGGATCTGTCTCGTTAGAGGTTCGTTACTTTTGCCATTCGCTTTAAGGAGCCAACTTTTGGCTTTGTTGACTTTCTCCACTATTATTTCAATCTTTCTGTTTTCTTTGTATTTAGTTTGCTGTTCTTTCTCTAGCTGCTTGAGAAATAAACATAAAAATTGGTTTTCAGCCTTTCTTTTCTAATATGTGCATAAAAAGCTAAATTTCTCTCTAAGCACATTAACTGCTTCCTAAAAATTTTGACCAGTCATATTCTGACTATTTTCTAATTCCACTTTGATTTTTGTTTTTGTATGCTGTATGGTGGGGTCACATTTCATGATTTTTCCTTGTGAATATGCCATTATTGCAACACCATTTGTTGAATTTTTGTTTGTTTGTTTTTTGGGAAAGTTCATGGACTGGGACTTGAACCTGGGTCTCCTACATGGTGTGCGAGAATTCCACCATTGAACTACCCTTGCACCCTCCCCTCACTTTGATTTATTATTTGATCCATGCATTATTTAGAAGTGTGCTCATTAATGTGCAAATAGTTGGGGAATTTTCTAGTTATTGCTTCCAGCCTAATTCCACTGTACTCATAGAACATATGCTGGGTGATTTCAATCTTCTAAATTTCTTGGGATTAATTTTATGACCCAGTATATACTCGAATTTGTTAAGTGTTCCATGTGTACTTGGAAAGAACATTTATTTTCCATGTGTACTTGGAAAGAACATTTATTTTATTGTTGTTGGGTGCAGTGTTTTACATGTCAATTAGGTCAAGTTTGTTTTTCTTGTTACATGGGCAGGCCGCAGGAAGCGAACCCGGGTCTCTGGCATGGCAGGCAAGAACTTTGCCTGCTGAGCCACCGTGGCCTGCCCAATTAGGTCAAGTTTAACTGTGTGTGCACCTCTTCTATATCCCTATTCATTGTTTTGTCTGCTTGTCCTACCAGCTATTGAGATAATTGTGTTAAAGTCCTTCACTATGATTGTGAATTTGTCTATTTCTCCCTTTACATTTGTCAATTTTTTGTTTTATATATATTTAAAGCAACGTTATTGGGTACATCAAATTTAGAATATTGATATTCTCTTATTAGATTTATCCCTTCATCATTATCCAAATGTCAATCTTTATCCCTATTAAAGCTTCTTACCTTAAGTTCTTCTTTGGCCAATAATAGTATAAATGCATTAGATTTCTTTTACTGTTTGCATGATATATCTTTTTTCCATTCTTTTCCTTTCAACCTTTATATGTTCTTATATTTAAAGTATGTTTCTTAAAAGCAGAATGTAATAGTTTTTAACAAATTCTGAAAAGCCCATTCGCTTAATTCTCTTTAGTAAATTTACATTCAGCATGTATCTACCATCTTTTTATTTCTTTTCTCTTTTTCACACTTTCTTTATGTTCCCCTTTTTCTCCATTCTTACTTTGCTTTGGATTCACTAAAAAAATTCCTTTTTTTCCTCTATTAATTTTTAATTTTATATTATTCTTTTCAACTATTCCTTTAGTGGTCATCTTGGGAAATAAAGCAAACATCCTTGGCTACCAGCGCCACTGAACTGGAACAGAATAGTCTCTTCAATAAATGAGTCTGGGACAACTGGATATTCATAGTCAAAGAAATGAAAGAGGACCTCTACTATGCTCACTCCCTACACAAAATTAATTCAAAGTGGATCAAAGACCTAAATATAGCCAGTACCATAAAAATCCTAGAAGAAAATATAGGGAAACATCTTCAAGACCTAGTAATATGATATAGCTTCTTTGACCTTACACACACACACACAAAAAAAAAAAGAAAAAATAAACAAATGAGAATTTTTCAAAATCAAATGCTTCTGTGCCTCAAAGGACTTTGGCACAAAATGAAGAGGCAGCCAACCTAATGGAGAAAATAAATTGAAACCATATATCTGATATGGGGTTTGGTATTCAGTATATATAAAGAAATCTTATTATGCAACAACAAAAGGACAAACAACCCAATTATAAAATGGGCAAAAGATATGAGTAGACATGTTTGTGAAGAGGAAATACAAATGGTTAAAAAGTTCATGAAAAGATGTTCTACATCATTGCTACATGATGGAATATTATGTAGCAATAAGAAGAAATGAGGTCCTGAAGCATATAGCAACATGGATGGACCTTGAGGACATAATGTTGGTTGAAATAAGCTGGATATAAAAGGATAGATATTGTACGACTTCACTAATATGAATCACCTAGAAAATGTAAACTCAGACTCTAAAAATGTAGAATACAGGGAACCTAGAGACAGTCAGAAGCTAGAGAAGTGGGAGCAATTACCTATTATGTACAGACTTGTTAATGATGTTGAACTTAAATGTATGGGAATAATTAGGGGTTTTGGTAGTATGTTAGTGGAATTATAAGTAATAGTACCATATTGAAAGTGAATATGATTGAAAGGATTTTTTATAAGTCATGTATTTTACCCATTAGCACTACAAATATAAAGAAGTTCTTGCATGAGCTACTTCAAAGGTAAGACCCTTGTACAAAAAAGTTAATAATAGAGTGGTATTTGGGAAAAACAACCTACTGTATACTGTGGACTACATTTAACATGAAAACCTCACTAGTAAGTATCACAATAATACTATGGGTAAATAATTGGAGAGGGGATAAGAGTTATGGGGTATTTTGGTACTTCTCTATGGATATTTCTATCTGTTGCTTTTCACTTTGGAGCAATGACAATTGGCTAATATTGAAAGTGATGATTGTACAATTAAGTGAGGATATTGTGGGTTCTAGTTTGCTAGCTGCTGGAGTGCAATATACCAGAAACAGAGTGGCTTTTAAAAGGGGGAATTAATTAAGTTGCAAGCTTATAGTTTTAAGGCCATAAAAATGGCCCAATTAAAGCAAGGCTATAAAAGTATCCAAATTAAGACACCAACAAGGTCACCTTCACTCAAGAAAGGCCAATGAAGTTCAGGGTTTCTCTCTCCACTGGAAAGGCACATGGCAAACATGACGACCTCTGCAAGCTTTCTCTCCAGGCTTCTTGTTTCATGAAGCTTCCCAAGGGCATGTTCCTTCTTCGTCTCTAAAGGTCTCTGTCTATGTGGGCTTTCGTGGTTCTCATGGCTCTCTCATGGCTCTAAGGATTCCAGTAAACTAATTAAGACCCACCTGGAATTGGTGGAGTCACAATCTCCCTCTAATTAAAGGTTGATACCTACAATTGGGCGAGTCACATATCTGTGAAGATAATCTAATCAAGTTTCCACCCTACAGTGCTGAAAAGGGATTAAAAGAAATAGCTGCTTCTACAAGACGGATCAGGATTAAAACATGAGTTTTCCAGGGTACATAATCCTTTCAAGCCAGCACACTATGAGACATTGTTTATTTTGGATAGCATATATGCTATGTGACTATGTCTCAACAAAATCTGCGTATTCAAAAATAAATAAATAGATACTAAGCAGGGAGGGGGCCAAGATGGTGGCTTAGTAAGGTGCACGCATCTTAGTTCCTCCTCGAGAACAACTACTAAATAACCAGAAACAGTGCAGAACAGCTACCGGGGCCACGGCAGGGACCGGGCACACAGTGTACCCCAGTCTGGATTGGCTGGTCCGGCTGCGAGAATCCACTGCGGTGAGCTCCTCAAGTGGCGCACACTTCCCCAGGCCACGGTGGCTGGCAGCTGGCGCCCCTCCCTCCCTCCTTCCCGGGTGGGCTGGGAGTCTTGGAGAGGCGAGTTTCCCAAGCCGCAGCGGCCGGCGGCCAACCCTCCTCCCTCGCAGGCGGCTTCCCGGACCGGCTACGAGTCTCGAGTCGGTGAGTTTCCCAGGCCGCGGCGGCCTGCGACCAGCGCCCCTCCCCCACAGGTGGCTTCCCGGTCCGGTGGCGGGTCTCAGATCATGAGTTTCCCAAGCCACACCGGCAACTGGCGCCCCTCCCCCATAGGTGGCTACCTGGAGGGAAAGGAAAGCGTTTCCAAACAGTAGCGGGGACTGAGCCCAACCAAACACCAATAGTGGCGTTAATGGACAAATTTTGACTACTAGAAGTAGGCCCCCAGCTCAGGTGAAACTGATCAAGGCGGAAGTCGCCTACTGGGCTAACTGAAAAAGAGGAAAGGGAGTGAAACAGAGCCTTCTGTGGCTGTTTCTATGGAGGCTCGGTGGCCTCTGGGCTCAGCGCCAGGATTACACAAGGTGCAACTGCCCCAAACAGGCTGCTTTCAGGGCTCTCTACCACATGAACCTTCCCCATGGGAGGGGTGAAACGCAACTCAGGTGGAGTCCCTCTCCCAGGGAATTCAGATCCCAGGAATTTGCAATTTGAAGCCATTAAAACCAGCCTGCAACCTTTCCTCTGTCTCCACCACCCACACAGCAGGGAGAGTCTTTCAAAGTTAAAGGAGCCACAACATCCTTTGCTGCTGGGACCCACAGACAGACAAGCACCACATACTGGGCAGGATAAGAAAAACAGAGCCCAGAGACTTCACAAGAAAGTCTTTCAAACTGCTGGGTCTCACACTCAGGGAAATCTGATTAAATGTCCAGATGCCAGCAAAAAATGACAAATCACACCAGGAAAATTGAAGATATGGCCCAGTCAAAGGAACAAACCAATAGTTCAAATGAGATACAGGAGCTGAGACAACTAATTCTGAATATACGAACAGAAATGGAAAACCTCTTCAAAAACCAAATCAATAAATTGAGGAAGGACATGAAGAAGGCAAGGGATGAACAAAAAGAAGAAATGGAAAGTCTGAAAAAACAAATCACAGAACTTATGGGAATGAAAGATACAGTAGAAGAGATGAAAAAAACAATGGAAACCTACAATGGTAGATTTCAAGAGACAGAGGTTAGAATTAGTGAACTGGAGGATGGAACATCTGAAATCCAAAAAGAAACAGAAACTATAGGGAAAAGAGTGGAAAAATTTGAGCAAGGGCTCAGGGAATTGAATAATAATGTGAAGCAAACAAATATACGTGTTGTGAGTGTCCCAGAAGGAGAAGAGAAGGGAAAATGAGGAGAAAAACTAATGGAAGAAATTATCACTGAAAATTTCCCAACTCTTATGAAAGACCTAAAATTACAGATCCAAGAAGTGCAGCGCACCCCAAAGAGAATAGATCCAAAGAGGCGTTCTCCAAGATACTTACTAGTTAGAATGTCAGAGGTCAAAGAGAAAGAGAGGATCTTGAAAGCAGCAAGAGAAAAACAATCCATCACATACAAGGGAAACCCAATAAGACTATGTGTAGATTTCTCAGCAGAAACCATGGAGGCAAGAAGACAGTGGGATGATATATTTAAATTACTAAAAGAGAAAAACTGCCAATGAAGAATTCTATATCCAGCAAAACTGTCCTTCAAAAATGAGGGAGAAATTAAAACATTTTCAGACAAATAGTCACTGAGAGAATTTGTGACCAAGAGACCAGCTCTGCAAGAAATACTAAAGGGAGCACTAGAGTTAGATATGAAAAGACAGAAGAGAGAGGTGTGGAGAAGAGTGTAGAAAGAAGGAAAATTAGATATGATACATATAATACAAAAGGCAAAATTGTAGAGGAAAGTATTACCCAAACAGTAATAGCACTAAATGTTAATGGACTGAACTCCCCAATCAAAAGACGTAGACTGGCAGAATGGATTAAAAAAACAGGATCCTTCTATATGCTGTCTACAGGAAACACATCTTAGGCCCAAAGATAAACATAAGTTGAAAGTGAAAGGTTGGGAAAAGATATTTCATGCAGATAACAACCAGAAAAGAGCAGGAGTAGCTATACTAATATCCAACAAATTAGACTTCAAATGTAAAACAGTTAAAAGAGACAAAAGAAGGATACTATCTACTAATAGAAGGAACAATTAAACAATAAGACATAGCAATCATAAATATTTATGCACCAAACCAGAATGCCCCAAAATACGTGAGGAATACGCTGCAAATACTGAAAAGGGAAATAGACACATCTACCATAATAGTTGGAGACTTCAATTCCCCACTCTCATCAATAGACAGAACATCTAGACAGAGGATCAATAAAGAAACAGAGAATTTGAATATTACAATAAATGAGCTAGACTTAAAAGACATTTATAGGACATTACACCCCACAACAGCAGGATACACCTTTTTCTCAAGTGCTCATGGATCATTCTCAAAGATAGACCATATACTGGATCACAAAGCAAGTCTCAACAAATTTAAAAAGATTGAAATCATACACAACACTTTCTCAGATCATAAAGGAATGAAGTTGGAAATCAATAATAGGCAGAGTGCCAGAAAATTCACAGATACGTGGAGGCTCAACAACACACTCTTAAACAACCAGTGGGTAAAGGAAGAAATTACAAGAGAAATTAGTAAATATCTCAAGGCGAATGAAAATGAAAACACAACATATCAAAACCTATGGGACGCAGCAAAGGCAGTGCTAAGAGGGAAATTTATTGCCCTAAATGCCTATATCAAAAAAGAAGAAAAGGCAAAAATTCGGGAATTAACTGTCCACTTGGAAGAACTGGAGAAAGAACAGCAAACTAACCCCAAAGCAAGCAAAAGGAAAGAAATAACAAAGATTAGACCAAAAATAAATGAAATTGAGAACATGAAAACAATAGAGAAAATCAATAAGACCAGAAGTTGGTTCTATGAGAAAATCAACAAGATTGATGGGCTTTTAGCAAGATTGACAAAAAGAAGAAGAGAGAGGATGCAAATAAATAAGATCAGAAATGGAAGAGGAGACATAACCACTGACCTCACAGAAACAAAGGAGGTAATAACAGGATACTATGAACAACTTTATGCTAATAAATACAACAATGTAGATGAAATGGACAAGTTCCTAGAAAGGCATGAACAACCAACTTTGACTCAAGAAGAAATAGATGACCTCAACAAACCAATCACAAGTAAAGAAATTGAATCAGTCATTCAAAAGCTTCCCAAAAAGAAAAGTCCAGGACCAGACGGCTTCACATGTGAATTCTACCAAACATTCCAGAAAGAATTAGTACCAACTCTGCTCAAACTCTTCAAAAAAATTGAAGTGGAGGGAAAGCTACCTAATTCATTCTATGAAGCCAAAATCACCCTCATACCACAACCAGGCAAAGATATTACAAAAAAAGAAAACTACAGACCAATCTCTCTAATGAATATAGATGTAAAAATCCTCAGCAAAATTCTAGCAAATCGAATCCAGCAACACATTAAAAGAATTATACATCATGACCAAGTAGGATTCATCCCAGGTATGCAAGGATGGTTCAACATAAGAAAATCAATTAATGTAATACACCATATCAACAAATCATAGCAGAAAAATCACATGATCATCTCAATTGATGCAGAGAAGGCATTTGACAAGATTCGACATCCTTTCCTGTTGAAAACACTTCAAAGAATATGAATACAAGGGAACTTCCTTAAAATGATAGAGGGAATATATGAAAAACCCACAGCTAATATCATCCTCAATGGGGAAAAATTGAAAACTTTCCCCCTAAGATCAGGAACAAGACAAGGATGTCCATTATCACCACTGTTATTCAACATCGTGTTGGAGGTTCTAGCCAGAACAATTAGACAAGAAAAAGAAATACAAGGCATCAAAATTGGAAAGGAAGAAGTAAAACTATCACTGTTTGCAGATGATATGATACTATACGTCAAAAACCCTGAAAAATCCACAACAAAACTACTAGAGCTAATAAATGAGTACAGCAAAGTAGCAGGTTACAAGATCAACATTCAAAGATCTGTAGTGTTTCTATGCACTAACAATGAACAAACTGAGGGGGAAATCAAGAAACGAATTCCATTTACAATCACAACTAAAAGAATAAAATACTTAGGAATAAATTTAACTAAAGAGACAAAAGACTTATACAAAGAAAACTACAAAAAACTGCTAAAAGAAATCACAGAAGACCTAAATAGATGGAAGGGCATACCGTGTTCATGGATTGGAAGACTAAATATAGTTAAGATGTCAATTCTGCCTAAATTGAGTTACAGATTCAATGCAATACTAATCAAAATCCCAACAACTTATTTTTCAGAAATAAAAAAACCAATAAGCCAATTTATCTGGAAGGACAGGGTGCCCCAAATTGCTCAAAGTATCTTGAGGAAAAAAAACAAAGCTGGAGGTCTCACGCTGCCTGACTTTAAGGCATATTATGAAGCCACAGTGGTCAAAACAGCATGGTACTGGCATAAAGATAGATATATCGACCAATGGAATCAAATAGAGTGCTCAGATATAGACCCTCTCATCTATGGACATTTGATCTTTGATAAGGCAGTCAAGCCAACTCACCTGGGACAGAACAGTCTCTTCAATAAATGGTGCCTAGAGAACAGGATATCCATATGCAAAAGAATGAAAGAGGACCCGTATCTCACACCCTATACAAAAGTTAACTCAAAATGGATCAAAGATCTAAACATTAGGTCTAAGACCATAAAACAGTTAGAGGAAAAGGTAGGGAGATATCTTATGAATCTTACAATTGGAGGCGGTTTTATGGACCTTAAACCTAAAGCAAGAGCACTGAAGAAAGAAAGAAATAAATGGGAGCTCCTCAAAATCAAACAATTTTGTGCATCAACGAACTTCATTAAGAAAGTAAAAAGACAGCCTGCACAATGGGAGACAATATTTGGAAACGACATATCAGATAAAGGTCTAGTATCCAGAATTTATAAAGAGATTGTTCAACTCAACAACGAAAAGACAGCCAACCCAATTACAAAATGGGAAAAAGACTTGAACAGACACATCTCAGAAGAGGAAATACAAATGGCCAAAAGGCACATGAATAGATGCTCAATGTCCCTGGCCATTAGAGAAATGCAAATCAAAACCACAATGAGATATCATCTCACACCCACCAGAATGGCCATTATCAACAAAACAAAAAATGACAAGTGCTGGAGAGGATGTGGAGAAAGAGGCACACTTATCCACTGTTGGTGGGAATGTCAAATGGTGCAACCACTGTCGAAGGCAGTTTGGCGGTTTCTCAAAAAGCTGAATATAGAATTGCCATATGACCCAGCCTTACCATTGCTAGGTATCTACTCAGAGGACTTAAGGGCAAAGACATAAATGGACATTTGCACACCAATGTTTATAGCAGCATTATTTACAATTGCAAAGAGATGGAAACAGCCAAAATGTCCATCAACAGACGAGTGGCTAAACAAACTGTGGTATATACATATGATGGAATATTATGCAGCTTTAAGACAGAATAAACTTATGAAGCATGTAATAACATGGATGGACCTAGAGAACATTATGCTAAGTGACACTAGCCAAAAACTAAAGGACAAATACTGTATGGTCCCACTGATGTGAACCGACATTAGAGAATAAACTTGGAATATGTTATTGGTAACAGAGACCATCAGGAGATAGAAATAGGGTAAGATAATGGGTAATTGGAGCTGAAGGGATACAGACTGTGCAACAAGATTGGATACAAAAACTCAGAAATGGACAACACAATACTACCTAATTGTAATGTAATTATGTTAAAACACTGAATGAAGCTGCATCTGAGCTATAGTTTTTTTTGTTTGTGTGTTTTTTTATATTTTTTTTTGTATTTTTTATTTTTATTTTTTCTCTATATTATCATTTTATTTCTTTTTCTGTTGTCTTGCTATTTCTTTTTCTAAATTGATGCAAATGTACTAAGAAATGATGAATATGCATCTATGTGATGATATTAAGAATTACTGATTGTATATGTAGAATGGAATGATTTCTAAATGTTGTGTTAGTTAATTTTTTTAATTAAATAAATAAATAAATAAATAAATAAATAGACAGAAAGATTCGGGTGCTAGAGAAAATGGGAAGAAAGAGGTATAACTATTCAATGTTGATAAGGTAGCAGAAAGGTGCAGCTCCTCTGGTGGATAATGGAGTGTATCCACAGAAGGCTAAACACAGGGTCACCGTATGATTAGGCAATCCCACTACTATGAATATACTTGGAAGAACTGAAAGCAGAGACTTGAATAGACCATTTGCACACTGATATTCATGGTGGCATTATTCATGATAGCCTGTGGATGGAGGTGGGCCAAAGGATATATTGACTGAAAAGCAGAAGGGCAAACTATGATGTATACAGACCATGGAATATTGTGTAGCTGCAGAAAGGAACAAAGTCGGGAGGCATGCAACATGGTGAATGAAACTTGAGGAAGCTATGTTGAGCAAAATAAATCAGAAAAAAGGCAAATATTGTGTGATCTCTTTTAGAAAATAGCTATAAGAAAATTAGGGCCCAGATTGTAAGCTCTTTCAGCAATCACATTTATTCCTGAGCTTCATGTTTCATTTCTAAATTCTAAGAAGCTGTGCTCTATATGTGTAACCTGGTATTTCTCTGGAATTTCGATTATCTGTGTGACACTGAAGATTCAGATTTAGAGTTCTGCAGCTCTGAAAACTAGTATTACTCCATGCAGCTACCGTTAAAGAAGTTGAAAAAAAATCAGACTTCAATTAGAGATAAGAATGAAGCCAATCTGGCTGGGACTGAGGTAAATCAGAATACAGGGTAAAAGATGACATTGTCTGTATTTTAGAACTTCACCATCTGTGTGAGACCAAAGGAAGAGATTTTTATTTTGTTCAAAACTGAAATTTTCTGTAGCACACACACCCTTACTTAACCTGTCTGGCCAGTTCATTTAAACAACCTAAACACATGGAGCCTAGAATAGGGAATGAGATTTTGCAATTCTATATAGCTTAATGTGTATAGCTTAACCCTGATACATTCCAGAATATGCTGGGCAGATAATTAAAAAGTACTGGCAAAGTCCCTTGAGGGAATAAAGAAAAAATACTGAACTATTAAATTTCCCCACCTGGGAAATTACTGGTACTCTCTCAAGCACTAGGGACTGCCAAGTTAATGGGCCAAGACCTTGACCTTGAGGTTTGCTGTTATGACAGTTATTTCTATAATGAGAAAGCTAACCTTATTTATAATTATGCCTAAGAATCACCTCCAGAGAACCTCTTTTGTTGCTCAGATGTGGCTTCTCTCTATCCAATCCCAGCTCTTCAAGTAAACACATTACCCTCCCCACTACATGGGACGTGACGTTCAGGAGTATAAGTCTCCTTGGCAATGTGGGCCATGACTCCCAGGAATTAACCTGACCTTGGCATCATGAGATTGACAGTGCCTTCCTGACCTAAACGGCAGAAAGAATTGTAACACAATAAGGTATTAGTGGCCAAGAGATTTCAAAGAGAGTCAAGAGGCTATTCTGGAGGTTACTTTCATGCAAGCTTCAGCTAGACATTGCAAATTGCCACAGTATCCCACACCCCAACCAACATCATTCCTGAAAACCCTAAAGAATACCCAGGGCTCTATCTGAGGCTCTGCAAAAGCTTCACTCACTAAGTTCATTTTTCAGAAACTTAAAACCTCCAGATTGTTCCTGTGTCAGATAAGCTCTGAAACCCAGAGCCACTGTCTCTCCAAGGACATCAACTAGTTGGATCCCCCTACTGCATAATGCTGACACCTCTTCTCAACATGAAGAAGTCAAAGGGTCATTGCTCAAATATTCCTGAAGATTGGGAGAAGGATCAAATGAGAGGGAGGTGTTGTAATGGAGAAAATATAGGATTTAACAAATGATTGTGGCTACTGGATCATTATATTGATATTTCTTGTTAGTCTCTAGTGTGTTAGAACAGGAAAATTGGAAATTGTGGAACTGAAACCCATACCATACTTTGAAATTTGTTCTATGACTACTTGTTAAACTATACTTTAACATTTATCACTTTTCTGTATGCTGTATTTCACAATAAAAATGTTTCAAAAGCAAACATCCTTGACAAATTATTACTTTTAACACTTCCTCAGATAATACTAGAACTTTAAAACCCTTTAACTGAATTCACTCCTCTAGCATTTCCCATTATTGTTCTCACGTATTTTAATTCTGCATATACATAACATATGTGTGTTTGTGTGTGTGTGTGCGTATTATATATTTTTTGTGTGCTGTATGGCAGGGTCACATTTCATTATCTTTCCATGTGAGTATCCTGTTACTGCAGCACCATTTGTTGAATTTTTGTTTGTTTGTTTTGCTTGTTTATTTTGAGGGAAGTGCATGGACTGGGAATCGAACCCGAGTCTTCCGCATGGCAGGCAAGAATTCTATCACTGAACTATCCTTGCACCCCCCTAATTCTACATATATTTTAAAATCCACAAGTTACCATTATAATTATTGCTTCATAGAATTTCTATTTATTTATGTTTACCAATATGTTCACCCTTCCCAATGGGCTTGTTTCTTTCTTGAATTTCCATTTTTCCATCTGAGATCATTTTCCTTTTGCCTGAAGAAATCCATTTTATATTTCTTTTAGTGCAAGCCTACTGATGATGCATTCTCTCAGTTTAGTACATCTGAAAATATCTTCATTTCATCTACAGTTTTGAATGATATTTTCACTGGGTATAGACTCTTAAGTTAGAAATTGTTTTAGTTTACCATTTTAAAAATGTCATTCCATTCTCTTTTGTCTTCCATAATTTCTGTTCTATCAGATGCTGTTATTGGTCATTTAAAAGTAACGTATCTTCTCTGGATCCTTTTAAAACTTTCTTTGCCTTTGTTTGCACTAGTCTAGTCTTATTAGGGTATGCCTGGGTATGTTTTCTTTGCATTTATCCTGCTTGGGATTCACAGAGTTTCTAGAATGTGTAATTAATTGTAAATTTGACTATATATTACTTCTGCCCATTCTCTCTTTCATCTCCTTCACTTCTGGGATTTTAATTCAAACTAATTCAGCCTTTTCACTATGCTTCACATATCTCTTACACTCTTTTATTTATTTTCCATTATTTTATTCACCACGTGCTTCATTTTAAAAACTTTGATGTGTCTTTCAGTTTACTAACCTCTCTTCTGTTGTGTATAATATTCTATAAAATAAATCATTGAGTTCTTAAGCACTGTTTTTCAATTCTAGAATTTCCATTTGATTCTTTTTATATAGATTCTAATTATCAAATAAAATTCTGTTTCTCATGTTTTTGAACATTTTAATTAATTTAATTTTGAGAAGTTCCTTGTCTACTAATTTATATATCTGGATTACTTGTGGGTTTGGGTCTATTGTCTGTTTTGCTTTCTCAAACTTCTCAGTCATATGGTCTCATCTCTTGAAATTCCTGTATCTCCCTTACTTTTTAACTGCTAAAAACAGACATACTGTGATGGACCAGTTTTGATTATGTAGATGAGGACAATATTTTAGGGAATGATGGAACCATAATATAGAATGAAACTGGGTCTTTGGCAGACATAGCACAGGAAAGCACATCTGTTATGACCACTTGTCTCTCTGTTTTTTTTTTTTTTTTTGGCAAGTAAGAGGGATAAACATTCATCTTATCTGGATACATACTGTGTTGTCCTTAACCAGTCACCCACGGGAATATTTTCTGTACAATTTGGCTCATAGCCTGTCTTCAGACTTCAGCCTGTCCACCTTGGGCAGTGACTATCAAGACCAAACTCAAGTTCAGCCATCACTGTAAAGGCAATCCTGTCCAACCACCCTTTGCCCCTATCTTCATTAGGTGTTACTTCTCTCTCTTCCCAAAGAACTCTGGGTCTACCTTTCTCCCACCATTTAGCACAAAGGATTTTGTTGTCTGTGGATGTGTCCATCCTCCTCGCTGGATAGTGAGGTCCTTGACAGTTAAGCTTTATCTTAATTGTTCATTGTTGTTACTGCAGCACTTTCAGGATTTAATTTGGACCTCATATCCTTTGAAAAACTTTTGCTGGCCTCTCCTCCACCAGATTGGGTGAGGAGTTCCTCCCGTGTACACTTACAGCATCTCAACAAGTCCAATGTATCACCTACACAGCAATGAACATGATGCATTTTAATTGTTCCTTTTATCTTTTCTTCTCCACTAAACTATATGCTCCTCCAAGGTTTCTGAATACCCAGCAAGTTATATTGCACCTCACTTACTAATTTACTTAATGAATGAACTTCCAAACAGTTTTACATCAGGAGACAGAAAAGAATGCAGTATTATGAAGTCTTGTCTTATGAATAGATTGGTCTCCAATATTTTGTTTCTAAGGCAGTTATTTGGAACCCTGCTTTCCATTAGAGATGGTGTGGTTAAATGCAAGGCCTGATGGCAAAATACATGGCTTCTCTGTCATTAACTCCCTAAAGACTGTAAGCAAGTTCGTTTCTCTATCTGTGACTCAGTTTCCTCTTCTATAAAGTAAGGGTATAAAGAGGTGATTTCCAAGGCCTTTGTTACTCTAGATTTCTATGATGTTCTGTGAAAGGATCTGCTCTCTCATGGCTCCTCTGTCAAAATTCAAAACATGCAGGGAAAGTCCCATTAAATTTCAAATATCTTGATTGAAGGAATTTCTGTTGACCCTACTGTTTTTCTTTAGATGAACTGAAGGGGTAACCTGAGATTCATGGGCCCCTGGATGGGTCACAAATTGTAACACAGAGAAGGAGCAGCCATCAGGGGAAGGAAGAATTACAGCAGAGGCGTTCTTACTTCTCAGGTGCCGAGCTTCGCAGGCAGGTTCACCTGAGAAAATACAATCACTAGCCGGGTGAAGATTAACCCATTCAGATTCTTGAGATAGGTCAAACAGTGCCCAGGCATTCCCAGGGGCCACTCCTGGAAGGAATTTTGGAGTAAAGTTCTCATCACTCATTTCTTTCACCTCCCAAGCTTGGCCCCTCCCAATATTGCCACAGTAGGGAACCTTCCCAGGCTCCAGGCTAGGGTTGGCATGTTTTCTCAAGGGACTGATTGGGACATTGCTGTGGATGGCATCCAACTTGCCAGGTGTTTGGTTGGAGGCAGTCAGGGAAGGCCTGACAATGCAGACCCTGATTGTAGCTTTTGGTTCCTTGCTGAGAAGGCTGATAAACTCCCTCAGGGAAGACTGCTGCGTTTGCACTTTTGGTGGCTGATCAAAGGGCATTGTTTCTGCCCTGCCTCATGTATTTCTGTATGTGCATATGATTCAAAATGTCCACTTTCTGCCTTGAGTGTTAAGTAGTTGTGCTGGTTTAAAATGATGTGTGTATCCTAGAAAAGCCATATTTTAATCCTAATCCCATTTTGTAAAGGCAGTTGCTTCTTCCAATCCCTATTCAGCACTGTATGTTTGAAACTGTAATTAGATCATCTCCCTGGAGATGTGATTTACTCAAGAGTGATTGTTAAAATGGATTAGATGAAGGGGTGTCTCCACCCATTTGGGTGGGTCTTGATTAGTTTACTGGAATCCTATAAAAGAGGAAGCGTTTTGGAGAGAGATTCAGAGAGAGCAGAGAAGAACGATATAGCCACGAGAAGCAGAGAGTCCATTAACCAGCGACCTTTGGAGATGAAGAAGGAAAATGCTTTCTGGGGAGCTTCATAAAACAAGAAGCCAGGAGAGAAAGCTAGCAGATGATGCCATGTTTGCCATGTGCCCTTCAAGCTGAGAGAGAGAGAAGCCCTGACTATGTTCGCCATGTGCCTTCTCACTTGAGAGAGAAACCCTGAACTTCATCAGCCTTCTTGAATCAAGGTGTCTCTCCCTGGATGCCTTGGATTGGAAATTTCTGTAGACTTACTTTAATTGGGACATTTTCTTGGCCTTAGAACTGTAAACAGGCAACTTATTAAATTCCCCCTTTTAAAAGCCATTCCATTTCTGATATATTGCATTTCGGCAGCTAGCAAACTAGAACAGTAGTAGAAGGGCCTCAGTGAATCTGATGGGATGAGCATGATGTGCACATAGGAACCATATTTGTAATTGCACTCACCGAACAGAAAGAGCACAGGGGCCCTGCTTTGTCCCCACTACTTCTTCAACCAGCTTTACCTGCATACTGTTCTTTTTCAGCCAACCCCCTTTGTTTAGTTCTTACAAAGAAAATAGACAGGGGCTAGGGCAGGTTAGCAGAGGGATTCGGGAAGAGCTGAGACATGTGCAGCACTAGTTTGATGGTGAAGTGAATCTCTTAAGGGCAGTGGGAAGGGGGCCACATAAAGTCACTGCGAAGCATCTCAGAGGAATGAGACAAAGGTTAGGATCCCTGGCAGCCAATCTTGGCTCTTACTGCTCCATCTCTATTTAGGTTTTAACTGGATGGTTTTGGCCTTATGAGACTCAGATAAGAGGTGTAGATTAAAGGACTTTATAGATGCAATACAACTCTTTGGTTTTATTACATGACATGATTTGAGAACATAGTGAAATGTTCCCCACTAACTACCCATGTAACCAAACTCTATCCAATTCATGACTTCTAAACCCATATTTAGAAATTAATTCCTTCCATGGCATTGATCTGCTTCAAACTCCTCTTTTAAAATTGCAGCCCCACCCCCTAGGACACTTCTCCTCGAAGATAGTCCATCAGGGGCCTAGGATCTCAGTGTGAAGATTTTTCATACCATTTCCTCTATGATTATGGCCAAGAGGAAATCACAGGATATCTGGAGGCAGAGGAGTCAGGGAATAGAGGTGAAAGTCACCTGCTATCCTTATGTTCAACAACTGCTGACAATTTTTCAAATTAAATTTTATTTTTATCAAAACAACAGATGCTGATTTAGAAAGTTACAGTATACCAATCTAAAGGGCCTATTGTATAAAACAAAGTGAAAAAACAAAGTGAGACCCCCTGCCTCGTTGGACTCCCTCACCACTTGTCCCCTCTTACTCAATAGCTTTAATCTTTTACAACTCTTTCTTCTATTTCCTTCCATATTTTAAAATAACATGCATGCATTATCCACTCTTGATTCATTATAACTAATCTATTGGCTACTTATTGTAGTAGATGACCATTTCAATTTTCTTGCAAGTTCTCTTCCCTCCTCCATTTTTGCACAGCAGAGTTCTATCGCAATTCAAGTTTGTATCATTATGATTATCGCAAATATTGTTTACTGCTGAACCAAGAAGTATACTATGATTGCATTTATTTTCTTGTGGAATTTCTGTTTTCCTGAAATTAATAATTTCCTCATTCATTTTTTCCTTCTTTGCTTGTTTCTTTTTTCTTTCTTTCTTTTTTTGATCCTGTAGCCGAACCTTCCTATACCTTCCAATGTTCTGGTAAAACGTCAGTACAATTGTCCACATGTCCCCATGGGCAAAGCCCCTAGATTATCTCTCAGGTTTTTTATATTGCTGTTTGGTAATTTCATTTTGTTTTGCATTGTTCTCCTAGAAATGTCCCTTATGGGCCCTCTGGTGTTCTACCGCAGTCTAATCTGGAATTTACAGCTGTCATCACCATCCAGGAAATTCCCTTCACCATTCCCATGGGTAGGATTCCTCTTTCATGAATTTCTTTCTGGGTTTACATCCTTGTTTTGGCTGAGCACCATCTCCTAACTAAGAGATGGTAAGATTTCTGATGCATGTCTAAAATCTTTTTATTCTGTCCTCTCATTTGATTGATAACTTATCTGAAGGCAAAATTATTGTTTGAAAATAATCATTTTCTCAGACTCTTGAAGACATTACGCTATTGTCTTCTAGTCTTGGAACTTGCTATATTGAGAAATCCAAAACATTTTATTAGACTGATTTTATTTTTCTCTCAGGAAGTATTTAAGTCTCTTCTCTCTAGTATTCTGAAATTTCACAATGCTGTTGTTCCAGACACTAGTTGGCCCCTTAAATCTGGAAATTCATGTCCTTCAGAACTGGGAAATTAATTACTTGATATTGCTTCATTGATAATTTGCTCCTATCATTCTCTTGCTTCCTTTCTGGAGATTCTTAATAGCTTGATGATGATGCTTTGGCCACCAATTTCCGTTTAAAAGGGAATTAATGATTTAATTATCTTCTACTTTTCCTATCTCTATTTTCATATTGCCTGCCAAAATGTAACTTTCACCCAAATGTTCCACCCCATGCAAGTTGAAGTTGGTGGAGCAACGTATGGGAATGCTGAATTTTATACATGATTGTTCTGGAAACCCACATCTTGTATAATAAAAAAATTTTTTTACATATATATAAATATAAAAAGAAGGTATAAAAGAAGATTGGCGATACCATTTTTGTAGTCTACTTTTAGCTTTCATTCAACACAGCTGAAAATTCAAAATTCTTCATTTTCTGCCCATAATGGCAAAGAGAAGAAAATCTCCAGAGGAAGACATTTTGGTTATTAGACAAATCAGCTAATGAATACAAAGAGAAAGATAACAGGCCTCTAGAGGATGGCCAAATTAATTGCCTAAGTGAAATCTCAGACTGAATCTTCAGACAAGATGCTAATGAGTATTCTTAAACTTAAGGACACTGAATGAGCAATATATATCTAAAGGCAAAAATAAAATAAAATAATAAACTATTCCCATCTAGCTAGCCATTCTACAGGAAAGATGTTCTAATTTTCTAGCTGCCAGAATGCAATAAACCAGAAATTGAATGGCTTTTGCAAAGAGGAATTTAATACGTTGCTAGTTTACAGTTCTAAGGCCAAGAAAATGTCCCAATTAAAACACGTCTATAGAAACATCTGATCTAAGGCATCCAGGGAAAGATACCTTGGTTCAAGAAGGCCGATGAAATTCAGAGTTTATCTCTCATCTGAAAAGGCACATGGCGAACACAGTGTCATCTGCTAACCTCTTTTCCTGGCTTCCTGTTTCATGAAGCTCCCTGGGAAGCTTCTTCATCTCCAAAAGGCACTGGCTGGTGGAATCTGCTTCACATGGCTATGTCATTCTGCTCTGCTCTCTCTGAATCTCCCATTCTCCAAAATAAATCCTCTTTTATAGGACTCCAGTAAATCAATCAAGATCCACCTGAATAGGTAGAGACATGTCATCACCTAATCCATCTTAACAACCACTCCTGATTAAATCACACCTCCAGGGAGATGATCTAATTACAGTTTCAAACATACACTACTGAATAGGGATTAGAAGAAACGGCTGCCTTTACAAAATGGATTAAGATTAAAACATGGATTTTCTAGGGGACATGCATCTTTTCAAACCAGCACAAAAGACTCTTGCATTGATTTGCAACAAAAACCTGGACTATTTTGTTTTGTTAAAAGGCTGCATGGGAGCCAAGATGGTGGCTTAGTGAGGTGTGGGATTTAGTTCATCCTCCCGAGCAGCTAGTAAATAGCCAGGAGCAGTCCAGAACAACTGCTGGGGCCACATCAGTGATTGGACACACAGTGTACACCAGTCTGGACAAACTGGGCCAGCTGCTAGCCCACCCAGAACCATGAGTCCCCGAACTGGAGGTGCTGATGCCCCTCCCCCACAGGCTGCTTTCCAAAAGGGAGAGGAAAAGGAGTTTACTAGTAGCAAGGTGCTGAGCTCTACCGAGCTCCAATTTGTGGAATTGATGAATAAATTCTGACTACTAAAAATCGGCCCCCAGCTCACCTGAACCTCAAGTAAAAGCTGAGGGTGCAGGTTTTTGCCCTGGGAGCAAAAGCTGATGGAAAAAAAAAAAGAGGATTTTATTTTGTTGGATCAGACAGCACAAAATACTTGAAAGGGTCTGGGCCTTAAAGAAAAGAAGGGGGCACACAGAACCTAAAGATATACTGAGCAATGAACCAACTTAAGCTCTTGATTGGTGAACCTCAGGAGGGGGGTGCTGCTCTGAAAAGGAATTTTTTTCTTCTCATTTTAGTGGCTGTGTTTCTATGGCTTCACTGCTGATTGGACACAACTGCAAGGCTTCTCAGGCAGAATTAAGCTTGTCTGAGAGCTTGTCTGGAGGCTGTGCCTTCCCCAGGAGAGTGGTGGGGCTCAGCTCAGGTGGAATCCCTCCCTCAAGGAATTTAGACCCCAGGGTCTGGAAAACTGAAATGATTAATGCCAGCCTGCAACCTCTCCTCTGTCTCCACCACGTCCCCATCAGGGAGAGTCTGCGGAGGTTAAAGGTACCATATCACTTAATGCTGGTAGGATCCGCAGGCAGATAAGCACCACATACTGGACAGGACAGGAAAAACACAGAGTCTAGATGATTCATAGGAAAGTCTTTCAATCTGCTGGGTCTCACCGTCAGGGAAAACTGACACAGATGACTCTTTCCTCCTGAGAGGAGGCCAGTTCAGCCTGGGAAAATCTGACTGGGGCCTATAATACCTAAGTAGGCCCTCCTAAGGGGGAAAAAAGGCACCATACAGGCAGGGCAAAATACAAGAAAACAAGAACTGAAAAATTCTGATCTGTTAAACAAAACCTAAGCTAGAGGTTCAGAATAAGCTGACTTGAATGTCAAAGAACAGATAGACAACACAGTCATCCAGGAAGAAAATCCTAGGTAAAAAAAAGTGAACACAATCTCCAGAATAAACTAATTAAGGAAATTAAATGCCTAGATGCCAACAAAAAATAGTGAATCATACTAGGAAAATTGAAGATAGAGCCAAGTCAAAGGAACAAACCAACAATTCAAATGAGATACAGGCCTTGAAATAAATGATTTAGAATGTTCAAACAGTCATGGAAAACCTCATCAAAAATCAAACCAATGAATTGAGGGAGGATATAAAGAGGCAAGGAATGAACAAAAAGAAGAAATTGAAAGTCTGAAAAAAATCACAGAACTTATGGGAATGAAAGGCACAGTAAAAGAGATGAAAAACAATGGAAACCTACAATGTTAGATTTCAAGAGGCAGAAGATAGGATTAGTAAACTGGAAGACAGAACACCTGAAATCTGACAAGCAAAAGAAAATATAGGGAAAAGAATGGAAAAATACGAGCAGGGACTTGGGGAATTGAATGACAACGTGAAGCAAGCAAATATACATGCTGTGGGTGCCCCAAAAGTAGAAGGGAAGGGAAAAGGAGGAGAAAAACTAATGGAGGAAATTATCACTGAAAATTTTCCAACCCTTATGAAAGGCTTAAAATTACAGATCCAAGAAGTGCAGCATACCCCAAACAGATTAGATCCAAAAAAGACGTATTCCAAGACTAATCAGAATATCAGATGTCAAAGAGAAAGAGAGAATTTTGAAAGCAGCAAGAGAAAAGCAATCCATCACCTACAAGGGAAGCCCAATAAGAGTATGTGTAGATTTCACAGCAGAAGCCATGGATGTGAGAACAGAGTGGTATGACATATTTAAGATACTAAAAGAGAAAAACTGCCAACCAAGAATTCTATATTCAGCAAAATTGTCCTTCAAAAATGACAGGGGAATTGAAACATTTTCAGACAAAAAATCACTGAGAGAATTTGTGACCAAGAGACAGATTCTGCAAGATATACTAAAAGGAACACTAAAGACAGATAGGAAAAGACAAGCAAGAGAGGTGTGGAGAAGAGTGTAGAAAAGAAGACTATCAGTAAAGGTAAAAAGAACGAAAAATTAGATGTGACATGTAAAATCCAAAAGGCAAAATGGTAGAAGAAAATACTGCCCTTACAGTAATAGCACTAAGCATTAATGGATTAAAATCCCCAATCAAAAGCCATAGACTGGCAGAATGGATTAAAAAACAAGACCCATCTATATGCTGTCTAGAGGAAACACATCTTAGACACAAGGATAAACATAGGTTGAAAGTGAAAAGGTTGGGAAAATATATTTCATGAAAACAACAATCAGAAAAGAGCAGGAGTAGCTACACTATATCCAACAGATTAGACTTCAAATGTAAAACAATTAAAAGTGACAAAGAAGGACATTATGTATTAATAAAAGCAACAATCCAATAAGAAGACATAACAATCCCAAATATTAATGCATCAAGCCAGAGTGCTCCAAAATACATGAGGCAAACACTGAAAACACTGAAAAGAGAAATAAACACATCTACCATAATAGTTGGAGACTTCAATTCCCATTCACATCAATGGACAGAACATCTAGACAGAGGTTCAATAAAGAAACAGAGAATTTGAATAATGCTATAATGAACTAGACTTAACAGACATTTATTGAACATTACACCCCACAACAACATGAAACATCTTTTCCTCAATTGCTCATGTATCATTCTCAAGGATTGTCCATGTACTGGGTCACAAAGCAAGTCTCAATAAAATTTAAAAGATTGAAATCATACAAAACACTGTCTCATGTCATAAAGGAATGAATTTGGAAATCAATAATAGGCAGAGGACCAGGAAACTGACAAATATATGGAGGCTCAACAACACACTCTTAAACAACCAGTGGGTCAACGAAGAAGTTGCAAGAGAAATCAGTAAATATCTCGAAGCAAATGAAAATGAAAACACAACATATCAACACTTATGGGATGCAGCAAAGGCAGTGCTAAGAGGGAAATTTATTGCCCTAAATGCCTATATCAAAAAAGAGGAAAGGGCAAAAATTGAGGAATTAACTATTCAGTTGGAAGAACTAGAGAAAAAACATCAAATAAACCCCAAAACAAACAAAAGGAAAGAAACAACAAAGATTATAGCAGAAATAAATGAAATTGAGAACATGAAAACAATCAAGAAAATCAACAAAACTTGGTTCTATGAGAAATCAGTAAGATTGATGGACCTTGGTGAGGTTGACAAAAAGAAGAAGAGAGAGGATGCAAATAAATAAAATCAGAAATGGAATAGGAGACATGACCACTGACTCTGTAGAAATAAAAGAGGTATGAGAGGATACTACGAATAACTTTATGCTAATATAGCAGACAATGTAGATGAAATGGACAACTTTCTAGAAAGGCATGAACAACCAACATTGACTCGAGAAGGAAGAGACGACCTCAACAAATCAATCACAAGTAAAGAAATTGAATTAGTCACTATGAAGCTCCAAAAAAAGAAAAGTCCAGGACCAGATGGCTTCACATGTGAATTCTACCAAATATTCAAGAAAGACTTAGTACCAATTCTGCTCAAAATCTTCCAAAAATTGAAGAAGAGGGAAGTTTACCTAAATCATTCTATGAAGCCAACATCACCCTCATACCAAAGCCAGACAAAGATACTATAAGAAAAGAAAATTACAGGCCAATCTCTCTAATGAATATAGCTGCAAAAATCCTCAACAGGGCGGGCCGCGGTGGCTCAGCGGGCAAAGTGCTTGCCTGCTATGCCGGAGGACCTCGGTTCGATTCCCGGCCCTAGCCCATGTAACAAAAAACGGAAAAACAAAATACAATAAAACAAGAAAATGTTTAAAGATGTTTCCCTTTCTTCCTTCCTTCCTTCCTTCTATCCTTCCTTCCTTCTCTAAAAAAAAAAAAAAAATCCTCAACAAAATTTTTGCAAATCTAATCCAGCAGCACATTAAAGAATTATACACCATGACCAGGTAGGATTCATCCCAGGTATGCAAGGATGCTTAAACATAAAAAATCAATTAATGTAATAAACCATGTCAAGAAATCAAAGCAGAAAAACCACATGATCATCTCGATTGATGCAGAAAAGGCACTTGACAAAATTCAACATCCTTTCTTGTTGAAAACACTTCAAAGGACAGGAATAGAAGGGAACTTCCTCAACATGAGAAAGGGAATATATGAAAAACCCACAGCTAACATCATCCTCAATGGGGAAAAACTGAAAACTTTCCCCCTAAGATCAGGAACAAGACAAGGATGTCGACCATCACTATTGCTATTCAACATTGTGTTGGAAGTTCTAGCCAGAGCAATTAAACAAGAAAAAGAAATACAAGGCATCAAAATTGGAAAGGAAGAAGTAAAGTTCTCACTGTTTGCAGATGATAAGACACTGTATGTTAAACATCCAAAAAAATCCAGAGCAAAGCTACTAGAGGTAATAAATGAGTGCAGCAAAGTGGCAAGTTACAAGATCAACACTCAAAAATCTGTAGTGTTTCTATACATCAGTGACGAGCAATCTGAGGAGAAAATCAAGAAATGAAATTCCAGTTACAATTGTAACCAAAAGAATAAAATATTTAGGAATAAATTTAAGTAAGGATACAAAAGACCCATACAAAAAAAAACTACAAGAAATTGCTAAAAGTAATCCAGAAGATCTAAATAAATGGAAAGGTATACTGTGTTCATGGATTTGGAGACTAAATATAGTTAAGATATACATTCTACCTAAAATGATTTATAGATTCAATGCAATACCAATTAAAATCCCAAAAACTTGCTTTTCAGAAATAGAAAAACCAAAAACCAAATTTATCTGGAAGGGCAAGTTACCCTGAATAGCTAAAAATATCCTGAGACAGAAAAATGAAGTTGGAGATCTCATACTACCTGACTGTAAGGCATATTACGAAGCTTATAAGTGGTCAAAACAGCGTGGTACTGGGATAAAGATATACAAGCTGACCAATGGAATAGAATAGAGCATTCAAATATAGGCCCTCTCATCTATGGACAATTGACCTTTAATAAGGCAGACAAGCCAACTCACCTGGTACAGACAGTCTCTTCAATAAATGGTGCCTAGAGAATTGGATATTCACATACAAAAGAATAAAAGAGGATCCATATCTCACACCCTATATGAAAATTAACTCAAAATGGATCAAAGACCTAAACATTTGATCTAAGTCCATAAAACTGTTAGAAGAAAATGTAGGGAAATATCTTATAAATCTTATACTAGGGAGAAGTTTCCTAGATCTTATACCCAAAGCATGTGCATTGAAGAAAGAAATAGATAAATGGGAACTCCTCAAAATTAAGCACTTTTGTGCATCAAAGAACTTTGTCAAGAAAGTAAAAAGACATCCTACACAATGGAAGACAGTATTTGGAAATGATGTGTCAGACAAGGGTGTAGTATCCAGAATATATAAAGATTGTTCAACTCAACAACAAAAAGACAAACAACCCAGTTACAAATGGGCAAAAGACGTGAACAGACACTACTCAGAAGAGGAAAAACAAATGGCCAAAAGGCACATGAATAGATATTCAACTTTCCTGGCTACTAGAGAAATGCAAATCAAAACCACAATGAGATATCATCTCACACCCACCAGAATGGCCATTTTCAATAAAATAGAAAATGACAAGTGCTGGAGAGGATATGGAAAAAGAGGTACACTTATCCATTGTTGGTGGGAATGTCAAATGGTACAACCTCTATGGAAGGTAGTTTGGCGGTTCCTCAAGAAGCTAAGTACAGAATTGCCATATGATCTGGCAATGCCATTGCTAGGTATCTACTCAGAGGGCATGAGGGCAAGGACACAAATGGACATTTGCACACCAATGTTTATAGCAGTATTATTTAAATTGCCAAGAGATGGAAACAGCCCAAATGTCCATCAACAGACGAGTGGCTAAATAAACTTGGTATATCCATACGATGGAATACTATGCTGCTGTAAGACAGAATAAAGTGATGACATATGTAACAACATGGATGGACCTTAAGGACATTATGCTAAGTGAGATTAGTCAGAATCAAAAGGACAAATACTGTATGGTCTCACTGATATGAACTAACATTAATGAATGAACTTGGAGAATTTCAGTTAAGAACAGAGACTGAGATTTTGTAGGTTTGTCCAGAGTGATGTTCCAATAAATCCCAGAGCGATTTGAACAGTAATAAAAAAAGTATTTGCAAGGTGGGCCATTATGGTTCAGCAGGCAGAATTCTCACCTGCCATGCCAGAGACCCGGGTTTGTTTTCTGGCACCTGCCCATGCAAAAAAAAAAAAAAAAGTATTTGCATAGTCCCCTTGAGGGAAAGGGGAGAAAGAGGGAAAATTCAACTTCCCCATTTGGAGAATTCCTGATATTCTCACAACTAGTGGGGACAACAAAAGGAATAGACTGAGCCCTCAATCTTGGGAGTTGTTCATATGAAACATCCCCACAAAGGATAGGCTAAGCCTACTTAAAATTAGGCGCAAGAGTCACCCCCAGAGAACCTCTTTTGTTGCTCAGATGTGGCCTATGTGTCAGCCAATATGGAAAGCAAACTCACGGCCCATTTATGCAGCAAACTCATCTTTGAATTTAATGATGTCATGTGTGAAAGTCTCATCTGTCCAACTGCACTATATGTTACTTGAAGGCAGATCCTATGTCTTAGATTTTGGGAGGGAATTTTTTAGTTGTATCCAAGTGTTGGGCTTTTTCATCCAAATTAGAGAAATTTAAAAATGTACATGTATTTCTATTTCACCTGTACATAAAATAGTCATATAACTGACAATCAAGGGCAGATGTTTCCTTATAATATCATTCTTTAGGATAGGATTATGACATCTTTATCTTTGGCATCAGAAATTTTTACCAAGTTCCTCTTTATATTTACGTATTCCCATGTCAATGGTTGTGAGTACTTATCCTTGCTTTCTCTGGCTTCCATCACAAGCCAGAGTTTTGTCACTTGGCCAAAAATGTAGATGATTTATTGGTGGTATTATTTAATCTAATTCTTGCATAGTCTTTTCCAGCCAATGAAGGGAAGGGAGAGCTACCCTTTGGAGAAGCTGGTAAAATTTTCCCTAAGACCTTTTGCAAATAAGCTACTGGATTTATTACAAAACTCATTCCAATAAACAAAAGTGTATAATAAATTCAGTTCCTAATCATGAAGTCCATAAAGTTCTAACTAAAGGCATTTGGGAACTCAAAAACCCAAATTTTTATTTGATTCTAAACAGAAAACTATTACTGGAAGTGCCGACAGTTGATAAGTTTGAGACATATGGTCCTATTCTCTTTCTCCAAAATGAGAATGGTGGTTTTAGCAGAAAATTGATAGTGTAAGTAAATCTAGCACTTGAAAGAATTTAATTAAATTCCGTTATCCTCAGTGTAAACGCCAGACAGAATCTATCCTTCTGGTAAAGAGAGGTAATGGAAATCCCCTATGGCAAATGACTATTGCACTAAACTAGCTCCTGTTGAAAAGGCAGGAATGATGATCATGTAAGATAGCCTGTAGTCAACAGCAGATAAAGCGTCTCCAATTTTGAAAGGGAAATATATCACAGCAGAGCACTGACATGTCAGCTGCTTAGGAGTGCTAAGCAGTCATTGCTATGAGCACTAGCAGAATAGCTGATAGGCTCCACAGCAAAAGGGAAAGGCCCTATTCTCATCACGTTGGTAAACAATGGTGTAAATGCAGGTGCCAAATGGGGAGAAAGGAATGGAAACATAGAAGGTGCAGACATTAGTTGAGAAATACTCTAGAATGATACTAACCTTTAGAGAACTAATGACTACTTTGGAGCTCTAGAAACCAGAATAGCTAATCAAATTGTTTTTGCCAACAAGAAACTTCACATAGAAAGCCTTTAGCCAACTCAGATGAGCATGCATTAGATAGTAATACACCACCCCAAATCCAGCTCTGCCCTTCAGCATTATTTTTATATGGAAAATACTCTTAAAAATGTTGGAAACAAAACTGTCTTGCAAATGCAGGCACTTTTGACTTTATATTTGAGTAGGACATAAAGCTATTTTGTGAAACAAAAAGACTATAGATTGAAGGTTAGTTACAGGCCTAAACCTGGACAAAGATATGAAGAAGACAAAAGTTCTTTCATCTTATTTTTCTGTGTCCCTTCCCTTCCCCAATCCCATTTCAATATCTTCCTTTTCTACCCAATATCCACAGAGTTGTGGATTGATCCATATTGTCAAAAAGATAACACTGTTCATTGAGATTTAATATGCTGCATCTTTCTGTGCATTGGCATTTTAAAAACTGAGTTTATTTATTTATTAGTGTATTCAAAAGATATTTTTGAACACCCACTATGTCCCTGGCACTGTGCTAGGTTATTCAGTAGTGAACAAAAAAGATAGGGCCCCTGTCCTCATAAAACTTACAATCTGGTAGGAAAGATAAACTATAAACAAATAAGCAACAAATAATTTCAAACTGTGTCAAGTGTGTTGAAGAAAATGAACAAGGAGCTGTGTGTGATGGAAGTAACAGAGAGAAAGGGAGCTTACTATTCTTAAGGTGGACAGGAAAGTTTCTGTGTTAAGGTGACAGTCTAGCTGAGAAATGAGTTCCCCAATCCCTCATCCACAATTGCTAAATCCAAAACTCTCTGAAAACAAAAAGTTTTTTCATAATCTTATAGAAAATCCATGTGTAGATTACATGTGAGGTTTATGTTTATCCCACTTTATGTGAATATTCCTGTAATTCACAGAAGAAATCTCAACATGTTTATTATGAGATGCTTCCCACCCCCCACTGGAAGTATTAAGCAATATACAGTCTATAAATGACATTGTCTTTCTAAAACCCCCCAACTCCAAACTCTGAAACACGTCTGCTTCTAAGGGGGTTGGATAAATGATGGTGGCCTAGTAATAATAATAAAATGAACAATCATAATAACCAACAACTATATATAAAGTACTTAGAACTGTGCTTGGCACATAGTACATGCTAAATTTCATCTCAGTTGATTGTCATTAATATCCCCATTGGATAGATGAGCAAATTGAGGCACAGAAAGATTAGGTAACTTGTCCAAGACCACGCTATAAGAGATAGAGCCGGGATTTGAAGTCAAGTTGCTCACTTCTCTAAAGATAGAATTGCAGGGATTAAGGAATGAGTGTGAGGAAGGAATTACTGGCTAAAAGACTTTTCTGGGTCAGTTTACTTATTCCTCCTACATTTTCAGTGAATCTTGATTAATGAAACATGCAGCAAGATCTGCAGAACGTAAAATAATAGTCACCATATTTTAAGCAGAGGCCAGATGAGCCTTGTCCTGGATGTATAGAGGGCATTTTCCCTAAGGATATTCCCTATCGTGCTTCTTCCTTAAAAGCCTGCCTTGGGTCTCCACTGCCTAGAGCATTCAGCACAAACTCCGAGGGCCAGCTCTCAAAGCCCTCCCATCAACCCGCCTTCCCGGCTGCCCCTCCCACTACTCCCTAATGGCTGCCTAGGGCACTAACCTAAATGCGCTCCCTAATCTTTCCACAGCCTAATCTAAGCTTTCTTCCCTCATGTTTCCCTGTGTGTTGTCCTGACTGTCTTGTTCTTCTGCCCTAGCATCTTATCTTGCTAATTATCCTTGATGTCCCATGGCGAATACCGTCTCCTCTGAGAAGCCTTTCAATCTGGCTTCTCTCTCCTCTTTTCAAATCAATCGTGACCGTTGAGACCTCATAATATAGTGTTTAAACATCTTCTATGGCACTTATTGTCCAAGTTCCCATTGTCTCTCCCTTTCAAAAAGTGGCAGTGTTTGTTTTTGAAACATCAAAAAAAAATGACTTTTACCATGACTAATAAATCTGATCTGTTCATTGCATACTCACTGGAATTTTCTTTTCTGTAACTCAGGCCTGAGAACTAATCAGGGTAGCCCATCCGATTGCAGTGTATGCCCCAGAAAATCATCTACCCATGGACTGCTTGTTGACCAAGCCTATATCTCCAAAAGACTTGTAATCTGGCAAGTTTTTTTGGTTTCCTATTACATTTACATCCACACTGATTTGTGACTTGCTAGTATGCTGTCTCACTCCGTGCTAGAGTGATCTTTCTAAAAGCATCTGATATTTCAAGCCATCGCCCTGCTTGAAACTGTTCAAGGTTTGCTATCATTCTTAGGATTCAGACCCAGGTCCTCAGGCTGGCCTAAAAGACCCTTCGATCATCTGGCATCTGTCTAATTCTGCTAACCTCACTATTCCCTATCCAGGTCGCTGCAGTAGCACCCCTCAAAACCACTTATAGGTTTCTTCATTCACCAGGCTTTTTCCACCTCTGCTTTTGTGTTCACACCCTTTCCCCTTCCAGAGATGCCTTAGCCTCTTGTCTGCTTGGGGCACTGCTACCTCTCCCTCAAGATTCAAGGGACACCTCTTCCGTGAAGTTTCCCAGATGCCCCCCTCCCATCTAGAGCTAACAACTGCTGCCGCCGTGCGCTGTCCAAGTATCCACTATCACACCTATAATATTTTACCATGTATTGACATGTCTGTTTCTCTCCTCTAGACTGTAAGTTTATTGAGAACTGGAACATGCATTTTTTTCTGTTATGTTGCATTTTATTTAAGCTTTATTGAGGTGTAGTTCACATATCATACATGTGAAGTATACGATTCAATGGCTTTTAGTATATTCAGAGCTGTGCAATCATTACCACAGTCAATTTTAAATCATTTTCCTCACCTAAAAAGAAACCCCATATCCTTGACCATCAACTCCAAACTCTCCATTCTCCTTGCCCTAGGCAACCACTGGTCTACTTTCTGTTCCTACAGATTTGTCTACTAAGGACATTCTATATAAATGGAATCATACAATATATGGTCTTTGTGACTTGGATATATAACTTATCATAATGTTTTCATGGTTTATCTATATTGTAGCATGTATCAGTACTTCATTTATTTTATTGCTGAATTATACCCAAATGTACAGATATGTCACATTTTGCTTGTCCATTCCTCACTTGACGGACGTTTGGATCACTTCCCTTTTTAAGCTATTATGAATAATGTTGAAATTGATATTTATGTACAAGCTTTTGTGTGAACACTGTATGAAATGTTTTCATTTCTCTTGGGTATATATATCCAGGACTAGAATTGCTGGATCGTATGATTTAATCATTGAGGAACTGTCAGACTGTTGGAACATGAATTTTAACTCCTTATTAAACTCCTTAACCCCCATATCTAATACAAGGACCAGCACAAAGTAGCTGCTCAATAAAGGATTGCTAAATGAACTATGATTTAATTAATTAAGGAAAAGGAATAAGACAAACGTGATACTAAGGCTATAAGCCTAAAATGATCACTTGATTAGGTCAATCAACTCATTGTTCAATATCAGTCACCACCTAGTTGCTTTATTTTCAGAAATGTAAGAATAATGTTTGCCTCTGTTTTGAATTTAGAATTTTTTTTACCTTTGTGCCTGTTTGAATCTGTGGTGTACCCCAGAAAAGCCATGTCCTCTAATCCTCATTCAATATTACTGTGTGCGAGCTTTTTTTATTATCCATGGAAGTGTGACCCACCCAACTGTGGGTGGTAACTTTTTTCATTAGATGGTTTCCCTGAAGATGTGTCTTCCCCCATTCAAGGTGGGATTACTTACTGGAGTCCTTTAAGAGGAACCATTTTGGAAAAGGCTTTAAAGCCATGAGAGCCCACGCAGTGTCACCTTTGGAGATGAAGAAGGAAAATGCCCCCGGGGGAGCTTCTCCAGAAGAAGCCTGGAGAGAAAGCTAGCAGACGTTGCCATGTTCACCACTGTGCCCTTCCAGTTGAGAGAGAAACCCTGAACGTCATCTGCCTTCTTGAACCAAGGTATCTTTCCCTGAATGCCTTAGATTTAGACATTTTCATAGGCCATAGAAATGTGAACTTGCAACTTAATAAGTTCTCCCTTTTTAAAAGCCATTCTGTTTCTGGTATATCACATTCTGGCAGCTTGCAAACTAGAACAACCTCACAGTCATTATTTTTATACATTTTATCCTTTCTCTAATAGACCACCTGTTTCTTCAGGGCAGGAACTAAATGTCACATATTTGTGCATTGTGCATAATGAGCACTCAGTATACAGTTGTTGTGTTAATTGATTCCTTACTTTTGTATATCTCTTGACAGTAACAAAGATCTTTCCTTAGTAAAACCCAATGAAGTAAGCAAGTATTCTCTCCATCCCTCCTCTTGTTTTGGATAAAGGAACTGATGGTCAGAACAACAATAGAGATTTGCCCATCTTTAAACAGCTGGCAAAAGTCATGCCTGAAAGCCCTATGACCCCCTTCTTCTTGCTCTGAAATCTTTTATTCCTTCCTTTGCTCTCCCTGCATAGACCAATCAGCTTCTTTGCCCGATGTGGTCATGCTCCAGAGAAGGCAAGAGGTTTAGACAAATGTCATTACTTGGTTCCTTGATATAAACTACCTGGTCAAATGTTTTACACAGTGATTAGTAACAACTACCAAGCTTAATTGTCAAAAGGAAATCTTTCAGGACCTGGACTTTTGTAATAAATGCCTCCTTTCTGTTCTGGAGCTAACATGAAGAAAGTAATCTCTCTTAGAGCCAGTCCAGGACCAGATCAAATAACATCAGAGTCCAGGTGGGCCACGGTGGCTCAGCAGGCAGAGTTCTAGCCTGCCATGCTAGAGACCCGCGTTCGATTCCTGGTACCTGCCCATGCAAAAAAACCAGAATCCATATTGGCTCAGTGGTTGGCCAATCACATAGTGATGTGAAAAACAAACAATACTGTACATTTTATACCGTGCATTATATTCTTGAATGCCCATTCAACTACATTACTGTAATCACACCATCCGTTAGTCCTGCAAGGGGATGTAAGGTAGATATTTTTATTCCTAGACAAGAAAATGGGATCAGAAAGATTGAGTACATTATATATTATTATATTCTTAGCCATGCAAAATTTTTTTTTATTTTTTTTTTATTTTTTGTTTGTTTGTTTGTTTTTTTTACATGGGCTGGGGCCGGGAATCGAACCGGGGTCCTCCGGCATGGCAGGCAAGCACTCTTGCCCGCTGAGCCACCGCGGCCCGCCCAGCCATGCAAAAATTTTAGAAGCCTGGAGACTATTTTAAAAACTTTTATCAGGAGCCAAGATAAATTTGTGCTGTGGGTCAAAAAGACTTGAAGTTCAATAAAACAAACCAATCACACAACAAAACAGGAGAAACCCTTTTGTAGTTAACTGGCAAAGTGAAAAGTATTATTGTTGAGAATCCAGTGTCAAATAAATAAAAATTCATTTCTGTTACATTAGTCTTTGACAAGCAAGTATGGAAGCAATTGCTGTACTGTAGTTGGTTAGGATGGTATTGCCACACCGCAAAAGGGAAAGGAAACTGCATTAATACTACATTGCTGATTGCTGTGGGAGAATTTCTCAAATACATTATGGAGTAGGTTTCTATTATGATCCTTAGAAAACTTGAAGGAAGATCTTGATTTCTATTGATAGGCCACTTAAATTCTCTAAACCTCAGTTTATCGTTGTTAAGTAGGGAAGATGATGCTTACTTCATTCAGGATTGCCGTTGGGAGTTATCTAGCTTAGTATGTAACCCATAATGCATGGATGAGGGGAGGAGCAGCTCAATAAGGGTTACTTCCATTTCTTTTTCTTTTATAAGTGAAACATGTTACTTGGACCAAACGTGTAACAAGGATCAGTCAAGTATAATATGAAACTGTTAATAACATAGCTGCTATTTCTAACTAAATAAACCATGACATCATAAGTGTGCCAGATAAGCGCCATTGCCTTTTAAAGTGTCTGGCTTGGGGGAGTGTAAGAGTAGTTCAGTGGTAGAATTCTCGCCTGTCATGAGAGAGAGAGACCTAGGTTCGATTCCCGGTCTATGCATTTCCCAAAACAAAACAAAACTAAAAAGCATAAAGTATCTCACTTGGGAGACTGTCTACCTATTCTTATGCTACTCAAAACATATCTGGAAATAGGACCTGCCTTCAGAGTCAATTACGAAGTCTTTTAGAAAACCAATCTCATTTTTTAATTGTCACATCTCACTTTTAATTAAAAATTTATGTCCCAGCTCTTTCGCTTGTCTTATTCATTTGGCTTAGCTCTAAGTGACATTTGGTTGTTCCCAAACACCTTGCCTACTGTCCAATGACGAAGATGTGTTCCCAATGAGGCCATGTGCCACAGGCAGTGAGAACAGCTATCAAGTGTCTGTGAATAATCTTTCAAGGATATTATTTCAAAGAGACTACACCACATGCCTAGGTGTTGTTATATTTGTTTTAAAATCAATGTTATCACATCATATTGGAAGTACATAGATAGATACAAGGACAGGAATAAAAGGAGTGAAAGCAAAGACAAACATTATAGCCTTGTTTCATTGTTGGAATTGTGTCACTGTCAACTTATACATCCTGTCTCTGCTTCAGTACTTGGGGCCTTCTTGAGTCCTGGTGGCAAATGTTTGCTATATATTTGTGGAACCATTTAATGTCTTACTTTTATTTTTAAGAACATGAACAATGTCCTAGACAACTTTGCCTCCTACAAAACACATAGCACAGTGCCTCACACTGAATAGAATCGTGGATTTATAGACCGCTAGAGCTAGAAAGAGTCTGAGGAGATTGAAACTCGGACTGAGAAGTGATGAGTCTAGGCTATCTATATAGGGAGGTGCACTAGTTTAGGAGCAGGCTTTCAAACTCAGACCTTCATACTCTCAGTCCACTGTTGCTATCAGTCCACCACATTTGAATGAACAAACTAGGATCTCCTGATTGCTTATTATTTGAATGAACTTTGGACAGCCCATATAGATCAGCTATCTTGTTCTGTAATATCTCTGGTCTCTGATTTACTGCTACAATTATGTTATACTTTGGTAAAGTGGTCCCAGTTCAGGCTCCTAGCACTCATCACCTGACATGGTACTACATATGCACTTTTCTTGATTTGTATGCAAGAATCAGCAGAATCCCATATTGTAATACCTAGTAATCAGCCTCAGACAATTAACAGAAGAACACACCTATCATTCATAAGAACACATGCCTAATTTCACTTCATTCAAATAATAATGAAAGCAGACACTAATGACATTTGTTTGGATCGACATCGGCAGAGCTAAAAAGAAACAAACAAATGATGCAGTTAGTTAACCTTCAACCCATATGGAGTAGTAAGTAAATGTTTTCCAATTGTCAGTAACACCTCCAAAATTATGAGCTCTGTTCAATGACAGCATTGGTTTAAATGATGAATATACCGTAATTATGTAGGCAAAAGTCCAACAGAAGAATTAAATTTCAATATTAAAAAAAAAACGCTACCTGAAAATCATAAATTAGATAGTTACTTGGTGCCATTTTCTTTTTCTTACTTTTAAAAAAAAATTTCATACACAAAATACAGGATTCACATATACAACCCTATTATTAACACCTTGCATCGGTGTGGTACATTTGTTGCAACTGATGAAAGCACAGTTTTATAATTATACTGTGAACTGCAATCTATGGTTTATCTTAGGGTTCGCTGTTTGTGTTGGGAAGCTCCATGTATTTTTTTATTCATTCTAGTAACATATATATAAGCTAAAATTCCCCTCTTTAACCACATTCAAATATATAATACAGTGCTGTTAATTATATTCACAATGTTGTAGTAACATCACCACCATTCATTAGCAAAACTTTCATTCTCAAAATAGAAATGCTATACATATTAAGCACACGCTCTCTATTCCTTACCCCCATACTGCCCCGGTCAACTATATTCTAAATTCTGACTCTATGTATTTGCTTATCCTAATTATTTCATATCAGTGAGCTCATTCAATATTTGTCCCTTTGTGTCTGGTTTATTTTACTCAGCACAATGTCTTCAAACTTCATCCATGTTGTGGCATGTATCAGAACTTCATTCCTTATTATGGCTGAATAACATACCAATGTGTCTGTATACTAAATTTTATTTTTCTGCTCATTGGTTTACGGACACTTGGGTTGCTTCCACCTTTTGGAAATTGTGGATAATACCACTATACACATAGGTGTGCAAATATCTGTTCTATTCCCTGTTTGTAATTCTTTTGAGTATATACCTAGTAGTGGAGTCACAGGTCATATGGTAGCTCTATACTTAAGTCTCTGAAGAACTGCCAAACTGTTTTCCACAGTGGCTGCCCCATTTTACATTCCCCCAGCAACGGATGAATGTTCTTACTTCTCCATATCCTTTTCAACACTTGTTCTTAAAAAAAAAAATAGTAGCCATTCTAGTGGGTATGAAATTATATTTCATTGTGATTCTGATCTGCATTTCCCTAATTTCTCTTTGGCATTTGTATATCTTTGGAGAAATGTACATTGGAGACTTTTGCCCATTTTAAAATTGGGTTCTTTGTCTTATTGTTGTTGAGTTGAAGGATTTCTTTATATATTAAACACTTATCAGATTTGTGGTTCCAAATATTCTCTCCCATTGTAAAAGTTATTTTACTTCCATGATAATATCCTTTGAGGTGCAAAAGGTTTTTTTAATTTTGATGAGGTCCCATTTATCTTTTTCTTTTGTTGCTTGTCATTAGGTATAAATTTTAATAAGCCATAACTTAACATAATGGCCTGAAGCTACTTCCCTATATTTTATTCTAGGAATTTTATACTTCTGGTCCTTATGGTTAGGTCTTTGATCTTTATGGACTTAATCTCTGTATATAGAATGAGGTAGGTTTCACTTTCATATTTTGCAAATGGAGACCCAGTTATCCCAGCACGATTTGTAGAAGAGATTGTTCTTTCCAATTGGGTGGTCCTTGCCCCCCTGTCAAAAATCAGATGGTCATAAATAAGAGTATTGATTTCTGAACTCTCGATTGAATTTCATTGGTCCACATGTCTAAATGGAATGTCCTTCTATTTATTTATGTCTTCTTTGATTTCTTTTAGGAGTGTTTTGTAGATTTCTGTGTACAAGTTCTTTACATCCTTAGTTAGATTTATAACTAGATATTTTATTATTTTATTTGTTATTATGAATGGAATTTTTTTCTTGATTTATCCTTCCAATTATTCATTGCTTGGCTATAGAAGCACTATTGATTTTGGGGTGTTGATCTTGTATCTTGCCACTTTGCTGAATTCATTTATTAGATCCAGGAGCTTTTTTGTGGATTTTTCAGGATTTTCTACATACAGGACCATGTCAATTGCAAATAGTGGAATATTTTGCTTTTTCTATTCCAATTTCAATGGCTTTTATTTCTTTTTCTTGCCCAATTGCTCTGGCTAGAACTACTAACACAATTATGAATAACATTGGTAACAGTGGGTAGCCTCTTTTTGTTCCTTATCTTAAAGGGAAAGCTTTTCAGTCTTTCCCCATTAAGTATGATGTTAGCTATGGGTTTTTTGTATATGTCATTTACTGTATTGAGACAATTTATTTCTGTTCCTAGTTTTCTAAGTGCTTTTATGAAGAAGCACTGCTGGATACATCAATTGAGATGATTACATGTTTTTTTTTCTTTCATTCTATTAATGAAGAATTAATTAATTATATTAATTTATTTTCTTACGTTGAACCACTCTTGCCTACTTGGAATAAATCTCACTTGATCATGGTGTTCTAATATACAGTTGGACTCAGTTTCCTATTATCTTGTTGAGGATTTTTGCATCTATATTCAAAGGAGATGTTGGTCTGTAATTTTCTTTTCTTGTGATATCTTTATCTGACTTTGGCGTGAGGGTGATTGTTTTGTTTTGATTAAGACCAACCCTAGACCACTCCTTAACCGAAGTAACCACATTAATATGTCCTAGTTACAATATGTTTACAACTACAGGAATGGATTAGCTTTAAGAACATGATTTTCTGGGGTCCATGCAGTTTCAATCCTCCACAGTGATGTGACACTCAGAGAATGAATTAAGGAGTGCTCCCACCTCTTCACTTGTTTTCGGGGAGAGTTTGAACAGAATTGGAGTTAATTCTTCTTTGAATGTTTAGTAGAATTCAGCTGTGAAGACTGAATTTTCTTTCTGTACTTTCTTTGAAGGTTATTGATTATTAATTCCATCTCTTTGCTAGTTATAGTTTTTTGAAATTTCCTATTTTTCCTAGATTCAGTGTATGCAGTATGTGTGGTTCTAAGAATTTGTCCATTTCATCTAGGTTATCTAATTTATTGGCATACAGTTGTTCAGAGTATCCTCTTGTGATCTTTTTTATTTCGGGGAGGGGTAGGCAGTAATGCCTCCTTCTCATTGCTGATTTTAGTCATTTATGACCTCTCTCTTTTTCTTTCAAGAATCTAGCTAAAGTTTTGTCCATTTTATTGATCTTTTCAAAGAACCACCTTTTGGTTTTGTTGATTCTCTATATATTTTTTTAATTCTCTATTTCATTTATCTCCACTCTAATCTTTGTTATTTCCTTCGTTCTGCTTTTCTTTTTCTACTTCTTCCAGTTTTTGGGTTAGGTTTCTGACTTGAAATCTTTCTTCTTCTTTTTTGGAGGGGGTGTGCATGGGCTGGAAATTGAACCCGGGTCTCCTGCACGGAAGGCAAACATTTTACCACTGAACCACCTGTGCACCCTCTTCTTTTTTAATGTACACATTTAGAGCTATAAATTTCCCTTTCATCATTGCCCTTACTGTATCTGAGAAGTTTTGGTATGTTGGCATGGGTTTAAAGTTTTCCATTCTAAATGTATAACAATAATATTTGTTTCGATACCAGCATGACTTCAATAACAAACATATACTGTTCTACCCTTCTGCCCCCTCGCCTTTTTTTGGTATTTATTATAAATTATACATTGTATATTGTACACCCTAAACCATACATTTATCATTACTTGTTAGGCATATGCACGCTATCATCTGTAGGAAGTAAGAAGTGGAGATACATACCAAGAAATAAAACACAATAGTACTGACATTTCAAATTGCCCAAATGGCTACTTTGCTAGAGGTCTTTATTTCTTTATGCTACCCTGAGCCACTGTCTAGTGCCCTTTCTTTTCAGTCTGAAAAACTCCGTTTCGTATCACTTGTAGCGCTGGTCTAGTAGTGATGAGCTCCCTCAGCTTTTGCTTATCTGTGAATGTCTTAATCTCTCCCTCATTTTTGGAAGAAAGTCTCACCAGATATGAAATTCTTGGTTAGCAATTGTTTTCTTTCAGCACTTTAAATGTTTCAATCTACTGCCTTCTTGCCTCTATGGTTTCTGGTGAGAAATCAGGACTTAATCTAATTAAGACTCCTGTGTATACACATTGTTTTTCTGTTGCACCTTTCAGAACTCTCTCCTTATCCTTTTCGTATTTCCTTGATCAATACACACACACACACACATTTCTTTGTTGTTCTCTGGGATGCTTGACTGTGCTTCGTCACGACTTCTGTTAAGTTTGGGAAGTTCTCTGTCATTGTTTCTTTGACTATTCCTTCTGCCCCGTTCTCTCTTTCTTCTCCTCCTGGAATTCCCAAAATGTGTATACTGTTAGGCTTGATGGTATCTCAGAGGTCTCTCAACTATTTTTGCTTTTATAAATCTTTTTTTCTTTCTGCTCCTCAGTCTGTCTCATTTCAATTTTCTTGTCTTCAAGTTCACTTATTCTTTCTTCTGCTGGTTCCAATCTTCTGTTGAAACCCTCCTGGAAATTTTTTATTTCAGTTATTGTGGTCTTCAACTCCAGTAGTTCTATTTGGTTCCATTTCAAAATTTTTATCTGTTTATTGAGATTCTCATATCTCGGGGAATAAATCTCAGAGTAAACATTTAAAACTTTTTGTACAACAAAAGTTTACAAGACAAACAAAGAAACAAACACACAAAAAATGATGACCACTTCAAAGAAAGAGAATAGAAGCCCAGAAAACAATGAAGAAGACAAGACTTTGGACATACCAGAAGAAGTCTGGAAATTAGATGAAGGCAAATACAGAGAAAGCATTAAAGGATATCAGGAAAACAATGAGTGAACAATATGAGAAACACAGCAGACAAATCCCAAAAGCGACACATTCCACAAAATATCTGATTGGTACTGTTCAAAACTGTCAGAGTCATCAAGAACATGGAAATTCTGAAAGAAACTGTCACAGCTAAGAAGAGCCCAGGGAGACGTGATCACTAAATGTAAAGTATCCTGATTGAGATCCTGGAAGAGAAAAAGGACATTAAGGGAAAACTAAGAAATTTGAAGAAAATATGAATCAGCATCGGTTGATTAATTGTAACAAATATACCATATTAATGCAAGATGACAATGATAGTGGAAACTGGGTTTGGGGTATATGGGAACTCTATATAATCTTCACAATATTTCTGTAAATATAGATTTATTCTAAAATAAAAAATTAATTACAAAAATATATAGCTGTGGTTAACCTTTTTTTTCCCCCAAAGCCTCATAGGCCTTTTATTTTCTGTCGAGCAAGGGTTAGCAAAATATGGCCCGTAGACCAAATCCAGCCCCCAGCCTGCTTTTGTAAAAAAAGTTTTATTAGTATGCAACCAGGGCCATTTGGTTAGGTATTGTTATGGTTGTTTTCAGTTTACAGAGACAGAGTTGAGTAGTTGCCAGAGATCTTAGGGCCCACAAAATTGAAATATTTATCATCTGGCCCTTTATAGGAAATCTTTGCCAACTCCTGCTTTTGAGTTACTAAGTTTTATACTTTGATCAGACCCAACATCAGAGATTCACTGACTGGACATCCTTGTCTGCTCCACTGTGGCCTGTACTTTAGGGCTCTGCCATCAGGCTGCATCAAGGGACATTAACGGCCTGGGTGTTTAGACTGAAGGGTGTCAAGAACCTTTTATCACTTGGCACTGTGGTTACCTTTTCTTTTTTTTTTTTTAGTTTGCCTTTGTGTGTGTATGGTCATCTTTATTTTATTTTATTTTTTGCATGGGCAGGCTCTGGGAATCGAACACGGATCTCCAGCATGACAGGCAACAATTCTGCCACTGAGCCACCATTGCACCGCCCTGTGGTTACCTTTTTTTTTTGGGGGGGGGTGCATGGTCCAAGAATCGAACCGGGTCTCCCACATGGAAGGCGCACATTCTCCCACTGAACAACCAGTGCACCCTGTGGTTACCTTTCTCAACCTTTTTTTTTTTCCTTTTTTCTTTTGCATGAGCAGGCACTGAGAATCAAACCCAGGTCTCCGGCATGGCAGGTGAAAACTCTGCCTGCTGAGCCACTGTCACGCCACCCTGTGGTTACCTTTTGATGGTAGGATTTTAGGTGAAATTTTTATGTTCTTTCTTTTGCCAGACCATAGTTTTCTACATTTAACAAGCATTGCTTTCATAATTAGAAAATAATTTATTTGTAAAAGTGTGTGAATTTATATTTTACTCATCACAATAGTATCTGCACAAATTTAAAACATTGCATATGTGCATCACTTCATTTATTGAAAAGATGGAAAGGGAGAGAATACAGGACTTTATTTGCTGTAAGGTGCCTGGTGCACTGTAGTTGTTTGACGAGTACTAGTTTGCTCCCTCTCCTTCCTTTTTGCCATTAACTCCTTAGCTCTTACAATTTTTACACCACTTACTTGCCCTTGGATGTGTGAGTTTTAGTGTCCAAAAATTTATCCCCTAATATCATGATTTATAGATAAATAGCTGGCTAGTGGTGGGCTGAGCATGGAAATAGGATAAACTTCCTTTCAATCTATTAAAAATATTTATTGAATACTTCCTGGGTGCTGGGGGTATATGGCCTGGGGCACAGCAGTTGATAAATATTTGTCGAGTTAATGAGCAAAGCAGAGAGTTCTCCTTCCATCAAGGAGTTTGCACACTAGTGGAGGAGACAAACAAATAAACAGGCAATTACTATACAGGGTGGAAATCTAGGGTGCTAGGGGAGGGCAGAGCGAGGGCACCTTACCCAAACTGAGGCAGCCCGGGAAGGTATCGTGAAAGAAGAAGTTTAAGCTTAAAATCTAAGGGAGAAGAGTGAGTTAGCGAGGGAGGAGAGGGAGTTGGAAAAGGGCAAGACACAGAAGCAAAAATTCTCATGGTGTATGTAAGAAATAACTGGGCTGTGTGGGAAGGTTCCTGCTGAGGATTCATAAAAGAAAAAAAAGACACGTTTTACAGTCGGTTCGAATCCCAGGTGAGGAGATCCTTGACTGCCCAATTGAAAAAAACGTGTGCCTTCACCTTGGAGGTAATAGGCCATCATCACTTACTTTTGAGCTGGGCTCTGACAGAAGTTTGCAAAGTAGTGTTCTAGAACAGCCTTGGATTGAACTGGAAGGGAACATGTTAGAGGTGGAGTGGGCAATTGGGAGGCTTTAGTGGTAGTAGGGTGTGAGGTGGGGAGGTCCTGAACTAAAATGGTAAGGTTGAGAGTGGGAGGACGCCGTGGCAGACGGATGCAGGGAATATTTCAGAGGAAGAATCCGTAGGACTGGGTGGCTTGCCTTAGTTTTATAATTCCTTCAGTCATGGTGACCTCCGTAAAGTGTAAACTCTGGGTGAGCTCTACTTTGGGCAGCAGCAACCCAGTTTCTTCCATGTACAGGTTTCACAGCAACAAGGAAGCGCGTTGTGTCTTCTCTATTAAAATCCCTGAAATGTATTTTTGTTGTTGTTATAAAACATTCGAAAACCATAGAAAAGTAGAAAGAGAAAAAAAAAAAAGCAAGGTGGGTGCTTCTAAGTTAATCTTCTGCTGACATCTAGTGACAGAATTCTGTATATTCACCTAGTTGCTCCAAATGCGAAAAAAATGTTGTTTTGTTTTAAATTGCCAGGAATTTGAAACAGAAAGTAATGATTATGTATTATACAGAACAATAATGTCTAATAATGTCTAACTTATTTTACACTAATTTTTTCACATAATTTTCCATAGCCTTTTAAAGTATTCAGGCACCAACCAGAACTTTAAAAGGACTAAAGTTCCAATTCTGAGGCAAATTCTCTCTATCTTCATTATCTGTTACCTGCTGGGGGAATTCTTGAGAGTATGCAGAGGCCCAAGTAAGTCAGAAATTCACCCTCTGTAAATTTATGTAGCAGTTAGGATAAATTCTCCCTAGACGTTGCATAGGATGAGACTGAAGACCATAGTGTTTCAGAATCATACTTTTGTACCATTGAAGAACACTCTACTTCGTTTTAAGGGTCTATGCTAAAGGGAAAAAAATCTAGTTCTTATATGTAATTACTATAAATTGCCATTTATCAAGAAAATTTAATTAGTAAATGGGGGGCGGGGAATTACTTCTTATGGTATCCAATAATGTTGAGGAGTTACAAGCATGGTTTGCACATAGATCATTTTAAAATATAGGATTTGAACTGCTGTATGGTAACCCAAATCACTTAAGCAGTAAAAGCATTCAAGAGGATTCCACTGGTGTTTGGGGGAGTAATAGCCATAGAGGCAAAGCAAGACATTAAAAATGGAAAGTTTGTAAAAACGAAAGCATGAATTCTCTCCTTGAATCATGTCTACAAGGTGTGTGATCTTAGGTAAGTTAGTTAAACTCCTTGAGCCTCAGTTTCCTCATTCCTAAAATAAGGATGATGATAATAGTAATTGCCTCATAGGCTTACTGGGGGGTATTGAAGTGTTCCACAAAATTCCTGACACATAGCAAGTGTCCAATAAATACATGCTATTTATAATAGTAGTATTAAACATAATTAACCTTATCCCCTGCCATCTCCCACAGACTTCAATGTTTTCCCAGTGGCAAGTGAAGGAAGTTCCCTGTTGTAAACTCATTAAAACACTTTGGAGCACGATTGCGACCACCTTAGCACTAGGTACTACAGATTCCAGGTTAAGTGACCTCTGGCAAGTTATGGAAGCATGTCCTCAGAGGGAATACAAAATCAATAGGAATAGCCAGCTTTGCTCAAGGTCAGAGAAACAGGAGGATAAAATCTAAATTCTTTGCCATTCTCTCACTACTCATTCACTGGCCTGTATGCAAAGAAACAGAATTGTTAGCTGTGAAGAAGGTAGTTCATATACTATAGGCTATGGGCTGGACTGACCTGAGTCAGCTCAGCTTGAATTTGCACAGTTGCTTAACCTCTCCAAGCCTTAATCTTTTCATTTTTAATTGGAAATAATAATAGTACTAGACTTTTAAGATTATAGCAAGGATTAAATGAAATGGTGGGTGTAAAGCTCTTTGCACAATGCCTAGCATAGAGTCTATAATCGATAAATTGTTATTACTACACAATTAAACCATACAATTTGCCACCACTTCAAATAAGGCCTTGACATTTGAACTAGCTTAGTGGTTTCAAATGAAATTAGAGTAATCTGGGAAGCATGTTTTCCATGTCTTTTGCTATCTAAACTTCAAATCTGATCCTAATCACCATTTGTTAAACACCTACCATAAACCAGGCATTAGGTACTGCTTTAGTTTGTAAGCTGCTAGAATGGGGTAAACCAGAAATTGAACAGTTTTTTAATAAGAGAATTTATTAAGTTGCAAATGTACAGTTCTAAAGCCATAAAAATATCCAAATTAAGGCAAGGCTATAAAAATGTCCAAACTAAGGCATCCAGAGAACATACTTTGGCCCAAGAAGCTCGATGATGTTCAGGGTTTCTGTCAGCAGAAAGGCACATGGTGATGTCTGCTAGCTTTTCTCTTCATTTCACAAGGCTTCCCTTGGGGGCATTTTCTTTCTTCATCTCCAAGTGTCTCTGGATGTATGGGCTCGGTTGGTTCTGAGATTTTTCCAAAATGGCTCCCTCTTAAAAGGCTCCAGTAAGTGACCCTATCTTGAATGGGTAGAGACACATTTCCATGGAAACCATCTAATGAAAAGTTACCACCCACTGTCTATAAGTAATACTACCATACTGAAGGTGAACGTGATTGAAAGGGGTTGTATAGACTCATGTATCCCACCAATTAACACTATAAATATAAATAAAGTCTTGCATGAACTACTGCAAAAGTATGAATCTTATACAAAGAGTGTATAATTTGGGGGTATGGGGGGGAAATGATACTGTATGCTCTGGGCTGTGTTTAACAGGAAAACATCAACAGTACCGCAGTAATACCAGGGGTACATAATGGGGGGAGTGATGAGTTAAGGGGAGGTTTGGATTTTCTATTTGGTGAGGGTGTGTTTATTGGCTATCTTTCTCTTGGGAACAATTATCTAAAATTATCTCAATTATCTAAAATTGAGAGTGTTGATGGACTGTGGACTTTGGACCTTATATATGAGGCCCAGTAGATGGACGTGGCTGAAAGATGCACTGACTGAGAAGTAGATTGGCGAATGATGGTATAACCATATGATCGAATGTGGTACTGCTACAAAAATGAATGAAATTGTGAGGTATGAAACGATGTGAATAACCTGTGGGGCATTTGGTGAGGCAAAATAAGCCAGAAACAAAAGGAAAAATACTGTATGATCTCATTTAGAAAATACTTACAAGAAAACTGGGGCCTAGATAGTAAGCTCTTATAGCAGACACATTTGGCCTGAGGTGGTAATTCTTATTTCTGGATTTTTAGGAGCTGTTTTATATATGTGTAACCTGGTATTGAGAGATAAGAATGAAGCTGATAGGGTTGGACTTAAGGTAATTTAGAATACAGGGGTAAGGAAGACAACTGCCAGTATTTTAGAACTTCATTTATTTTTTGAGACCAAAGGAAGATAGTTTTATTATGTCCAGAACCTAAGTTCTCTGTAGCATGTAATCCTACTCAACCTGTCTGGATAGATCATTTAAACAATCTAAACACAGGGAGCCCAAAATAAGAATCAGAACCTTTAATCCTGTATAGCTTGATGTAATGCCTGGATACATCCAAGAGAATATGAAGCAGATAATCAAAAAGTATTGGCAAAGTCCGCTGAGGGAAGGGAGAAAGACTACCGAACTATTAAACCTTACCATCAGGGAATCCCCTGATACTGTGTCAAACATTAGGGACACCCTAATCAATAGGCCAAGCCCTTGATCTTGAGGCTTGCTCTTGTGAAGCTTATGTAGGTAGCAGAAAAGTTTAGCCATAAGTATGCCTGAGAGTTCCCTCTGACCTCTTTTGTTGCTCAGATGTGGCCTCACACTCTTTGGGTCCAACTCTGCAAGTGGGGTCTTTGCCCTCCCCCCTGTATGGGACATGACATCCAGGGGTGAGGATCTCCCTGGTGGCGTGGGGAATGGCTCCCAGGGATAGGTCTGGCACTGGCACCATGGAATCAGTGGTGCGGTCCTGACCAGAAAAGGGAAAATGGGTGTAACAAATAAGGCGTCAGCGGCTGTGAGTGTTCAAGTGGAGCCAAAAGGCTGCTCTGGAGGTCACCCTTGCACTAGCTTTAGTTGGGCATTGCTGCCTATCATGACTTGCCAGGCCGCAACCAAAACCATTCCAGCCAATCCTGAGGAATATCTAGGGCAATATATGGGATTCTGTGAAGGTTCCATGTACTGGGGTAACTTTTCAAAAGCCTCCAGTCTCCAGGTGGGTCCCTGGACCAGCTAAGTCCCGAAACCTAGAGGGCCCAGCCTCTCCAGAGCACTGGCTAGTTCCATCTCCTTACTCCTTATTGTTGATAGCCCCTTCCAATATGAGGGGGTTAGGGTGGGCATGACCTGGATACCCCTGGGGAGTGGGAAGAGGATGGGAACGGTGGTGGAGTTGTGCAGAGAGGGTGGGGTTTGGTGGACGGGTGTAATTGCTGAATCATTGTATTGATGTTTCTTTTAGTCTCTAGTGTCTTGGAGCAGCCAGAGGTTGAGAGTTGTGGAGTTGCAGCACATGCCAGGTTCTTGAATCTCTTCTGCAGCTGGTTGTTGTGCTGTGCTTTAGAATTTATTGCTTTTGTGTGTGTGTATGTTGTTTTTCACAAAGGGGAAAAAAATGATGACAAAAAATATATATATTCCTTCCAGCCTCCAATGTTCTGGAACAGCTAGAAGGAAAAATCTGAGATAATGGTATGGTAGCCCATTACAAACGCTGTTATCTCTCCTGTAACTACTTGTTGAAGAGTGCTTTGAAAACTATTGCTTTTTTCTTCTTGGCTTTGTATATATGTTACATTATATAATAAAAGAAGTTAAAAAAAAAAAAGAGTCACCTTTGGAAGACCTCTTTTGTTGCTTAGATGTGGCCTCACTCTCTCTAAGTCCATATCTGCAAGTGAAACCATTGCCCTCCCCCCTACATGAGACATGACATCCAAGGATAAAAGTTTCCCTGGTGGCATTGGAGATGACTACCAGAGATGAGTCTGGCCCTGGCACCATGGGATCAACCATGCCTTCCTGACCAAAAGAGGGGAAAAGAAGTATGACAAATAAGATGTCAGTGGCTGAGAGAGTTCAGAGTCGGAGGCTACACTGGAGGTCACTCTTATGCATGCTTCAGTTAGACCTTGCTACCTATCATAACTTGCCAACTCCCAAACAAAACCATTCCTGCCAATCTTAAAGAATACCTAGAGTATTATATAAGATTCTACAAAGTTTCCATGTACTAGGGTAACTCTCCAAAACCTACAATTTCCAGATGGGTCCCTGGACCAGATAAGTCCTGAAATGCAGAGCGGCCAGCCTCTCCAGAAAATCAACTAATCCCATCCCCCTATCCCATATTATCAACTGCCCCTTCCAACATGAAATAGTATTTGGGAATAGCCCAAATACCCTTAAAGAGTGGGAGAAAGATCAAAGGCAATGGTGGGGTTATACAGAGAAGGTCAGGTTTAACAAACGAATACGAGTGCTAAATCATTATGCTGATATTTCTTTTAGCCTCCAGTATCTTAGAGCAGTTAGAAATAAAAACCTAAAATTGTGAATTGTAACCCATACCAAACTCTGAAATCTGTTCTACAACTAATTGTTGCGATGTACTTTGAAATTTTATGTATGTTATTTAAAGAGTAGCAAGAGTATAACAGAGAAGATAGGATTTAACAAATGAATATGAGTATGGCTGCTGAATCATTACATTGATATTTCTATTGGTTATCAGTGTCTTAGAGCAGCTAGAAGAAAAAAAAGAAAAAATTGTGGAACTGTAACCCATACCAAACTTTAAAATCTGTTCTATAACTACTTATTAAAATGTACTTGGAAATTTATTGCTTTTTTTGTATATATGTTATATTTCACATTTAAAAAAAAACTTAAAAAAAAGTTACCACCCACAATTGGGTGTGGCAAATCTCCATGGAAACAATAAAAAAGATCTCACCCAGCAATATTGGATGAGGATTAAAGGACATGGCTTTTCTGGGGTACATAATACTTCAAACCACTACAGGTACTTTTCTTTATTTTCACAGCACCTGGATAAGTTAGATATTATTTACCCTTTACAGATGAGAAAGGGAGGCTAAGTGAAAGTAAGTAGCTTGCCTCAGGTCACACAAGCAGCACTGCCAAGAGTGGAAACTGGGTCTAGATGCCTCAGCCTGTGCTTTGGCTCAGTGCAGTGTCCTGTCCAACCTTTCTAAAATCTCATTCAATGACTTCCTATGGTTTTCAGGGAATAGTGCAACCCCCTTAGCTTACTAAACAAGGCTTTTCTTTATCTGTCTCTAATGTCTACCAACCTCTCTGACCTACTCACCCATAGCCCAAATGCCTCCTTCAGGAAGCCTTCCCTGCTGCCCTTCCTGAGTCTGCCATCGCACCCTATCCCTATCTCTATCACAGGACTTGCCACGCTGTACTGTAATTCTTAATTTAATTGTCCTTATTCTTAAAGAGACCATGAACTCCTTGAAGGCCCTCTGTCTTATCCATCATTGCTTGCCCAATAGTCTAGCAAAGTGCCTGGCACAGTGAGAATTTCAAAAAATGTGTTGGAATGAAAGAATGAGTGGATAAATTAATGAGTATTGAACAGAGAAGGTCCAAATACAAAGCCCTACCTTTTTCTAGAACAGTGGTGCTTAAAGGTTGGACCAGCAACAACAGTGTCTCTTGAGAGCTTGTTAGAAATGCGAATTATCGGCCCAGCCCAGGACCTACTCAATCAGAAACTCTGGGAGCAGTGTCCCGACATATGTGCGGTCTCTTTAACATCATCTCTAGGTAATTCTGATGCACCTAAGTTAGGAGTATTATTAATACAGATCCCTTAAATTTACTTGGTGCTTCATAGATTACAAAATGTTTTCCCAGTTACTACCTATGAAATTAAAAATGAAATGGAGAGTGAATATTAAGCAGTTCAGAACTATTTTAGATTTAACTCTATTGGGTAGGCTTTTGAGTCCTGAGGAACTTTCTCAGCTGTTACCATCAGAAAATAAGACTTTTGCATCTTTGTGGGAGTGCCGTCTGACCATGCTGGGATAGCACCCTCTATGATAGCAGCACCTTCCAGCAAATTCTATTGGTTGTATGAAGGATTCCAGGAGGGCCAGGTTGAATGTGATTAAACACCAAGTGGGTTTGTAGGTAAGGCCTATTCAGGCAGGGTATGGGGATTACATGAGTATTTCTAATACTTTATGCAGACATGCAAAAGTCAGGGAAGGAGGCTGCTCACAAAATTATGTGATCCTGTTCTTAGTTTTAAAAACATAGCTGTTTACTCTTACAGAAAAATTTTGAGAAAGACAGAAAAATGTTAATGGCAATTTTCCATGGGTAATGAGATGACAGCTTTATTTCTTGATTTTTTTTCAATAAGCATTATTTTTTATAATGAGAGAAGTGTAACAAGGAAATTTTACTGTTTTTCGCGTACTCAGGGAGCTTAACGTGCCGGGCAACTGGTGTAAGAGGAGGCAGAATTTGAATGGGGAGATTTGCATCTCAGAGGCTAAAGGGGTTTGTAAGATAACCTAACTGATATCAAAGGGGCTCCAGAGTATATAGACTAAGATTTCTTCACCTTATGGTAAAATTTGACTGTGTTTCTGAAAATCATTGCACGAACAACAGTTACTCTGGGGTGGCAGTTGATACAGAAGAAATGAAAGCAAAATTCTGAGTCTCAAGGGCATGGTCTCTGGAGGAAAAGCCCTCCCCCTCATCTTTGAGCCCTGGGAGTGGAAAGTTATCATTTGAGCAGTTTGTATTTATTGAGCAGTTAGTGTTTGGCAGGCTAAGTGCTTTGAATGGGTTGTCTCATTTATTCCCTAAAGGATCCCTGTGATTTAGATACTGCTATTATGCTCAACTTTACCAAGGAGAAAATGGAGTTGTAGCTAGCAAAGGGCAGTGTTAGTTAGGACTGTTTGACTCCGAAGTCCAAATTCCTTCTACCACACTATGCTACATTTGTTAGTCCTGCAAACACCCTAAAGGGAGTAATGATGGCAATAAAATTCTAAAAATAGCTAAGGTGAGGGTATAAAAAAGTACCAAATAAATTTAAGGGATCAGTATTAATAACAATACTCCTAACTTAAGCGTCATGCAGCATTGACAGGAGTGTGAATTGGTATGACCTTTCCGAAGGTCAATTGGGCAATATTTTCCAGAAGAATTTTAAATGCAAATACCCTTTGTTTCATTTATAGATCTACTAGAAAGTCACTCTAAAGATTAACTGACAAAGCTATATATGCAAGATGCTCATTGCAAAGAATTAAAAGCAACTGGTGTCCTTCAATAGGGAACTCCTCACCCAAATTTTGGTACAGCTATTTAAAAGAATGAAATAGATATATATGTTCTAAAATCACCAAGATATAGTAAGTGGAAACAAGTGAGATGCAGAATGGTGTATGCAGTTTGTAGTGTGATCACTTTTGTGGCAATCTTAAAAGATACATATAGAATGTGGATTGATAGATGCACTGGCAATATAAATAACCTTTTTATTCCTCCAAGAAAGGAAACACAAGGGCTTTTTAAATAGGTATATCTTTGGAAAGAAGTACTGAGTTATTACTTTTATGCCATTCAGAGATATTTGGGTTTTTTTTACATTTTGTTTTCTACCCTGTGCTCTCTGATTAAAAGCAAAACAAACATTTTATTAAGCCTTTTAAATAAAAACCAAATAGCTAGCATTCACTGTGTGCTAAGCACTTTACATGCAATACCTCATATATATTCTCACATGAAATTATCCCCATTTTACAGGTAAGGAATCAGAAGCTCAGACAGTGAAATCACACAGCTAGGAGGTAGGAGAGTTGCAATTTAAATCCCTGCCTGTCTCATTTAAGAACTCTAGCCCTCAATTGCCAGGCCCTGTACCTCGAATTGGTCTTTACACTCTCATGGCCTAATGAAAGTAAACTGGTGAACAACTGGAGTCTAATGAGATAATGTATGTGAAAATAATTTTCTAAGTATAGAGTTGTTTGGGGGGAGGTAAAAAAGGGACAGGGAGTTTGTCTAAATTGAGCAGACCTGTCCACTGACTCCTAAACATTTAGGATATTGTTTTTAGAGGAAGCGATGATCAAAGACTTCCTTTTATTTTCCCTTTAAAATGTTAAAATTATATTTATTGTCTTTTCCCCAATAATACCTGATCATTATTTTAAAATTAAAATGATATGGAGAAAAGACAGTTCTTCCATGATAACCCTCACCCATAATTAACTAGTTTGCTTCAGATTTTAATGGCTATATAATTATTGCATATGCACTGGCACATATTTTACATAAATGGAAGCAACGATATATTTGTTTAGTATCTTTTTCAGTCTCACAATGCATTGTGGGGTTCTTTTCATAACAGTACTTACAAATCTACATCTCTTTTTAAAATAGCAACCTAGTATTCCATTTTGTGAATGTATCCATATATATATATTTTAACATGGGCAGGCACTGGAAATCGAACCCGGGTCTCTGGCATGGCAGGTGAGAACTCTGCCACTGAGCCACTATCGTACCGCCCTTCTCATATATTTTTGAATCATGTGTAGGAAAACATTGAAGTTTATTCCCAAGTCTTTGTTTTCCTAAACAATGCTTTACTAAGAAAGCTCTTCAGGCTGAGTGTGGCACTTGGCGACCCCTTAGTTGACGAGACTGACCCAAAAGGATTCTGTACTGAGGGGAGGAGTATGTTTCACTGTATGGAGAAACAAAGAATTCTCTCCAAACCATGACCAATACATCAGAGATAGTGCATCTGCCAACAGGTGGGATGGCGTCAAAAAGAAGAGCTCCATGTTTTGACAGTTAGGGATAGAGCAGACTTGCTAAGATTGCTAAACCAGTGGCTGGATCAGAAGAGGAATTTCCAGACTCAATTACAAGCAGTGCTGGTGGAGGGCTGTGGATTCTACCAGACAGTCTGGAGACAGCTAGACGGGGAGATGGGCAGCAGAGCTCCAAATCAGGCAACAGCACGTGTGAAAGGAGCAGTGACCTATGGGGAGACTCATAACTCAGAGAACAAACCTTTTCCAGCAGAGGGCAGTGCGTCTGATATGAAGCGAGGTCCAGGCCAGCTGGAGCCAGAGCTGGGGACTTTGCTGGAGAGATTGCGCCAGGCCTGGGCCAAGGAAAAATTGAACTAAACGGTCCTTTGGATACTGTAAGTGACATTGGGAAACACTCAGGGTGGGACACACTACTGTGATTTGCCTATTTTCTAGGGTCCAGTAATTTGGATTTGTCTGTATTCAGTCTGTCCAGCCAAGCTTGCAAGTAAGGGACTTAAAATTCAATTTAACTAGGCTGGCCACCATGTTTCTCAGGTTTCTGGGTGCATGCTTGAATTTAAAAGGGGGGGACCTGCCGAAAATGTGACTAGTCTTCTGATCCTGGGGCTCTGTGGATCTGATACGAAGTTTACAAATAGAAGGCTGTCAGAGTGAAAGCTACGTGAGAAGTAACAATTTTATCTAAAAATAGCAACTTAGTGTCTAGCATTAGTAATTATTTGTTTTTGAATTTCAATGACCCTCAAGGATGACAATTAAAATAAACTTTAAAGTGGGAGAGTCAACAGTGTGAATTGCTCTGCATTTAGATGATCAATGATTAAAGGAAATTAGTCCGCTGACCTAAACAATTTCCAATCAACTGTTCCCTGCATATTGGTTTCCCTTTCTGTTACGTAGTCTTTGACATCAAATAGAGGCAAAAGTGAAGTAGCATACCATGAGTCTGTTTCCAATGCTGTCATTTTGCAGCCTTGTGATAAGAAAGTGAGTGATGGGGTCAAGGCAGACCTGTCAGATGATAAAAGTATTGCGCGTTTCTGTGTTTAATTATTTGCCAGGCACGGCTAAGTAACACGCCCACATGGGAATAGGAAACAATAGCATAGTCTAGGGGTAGTTTGCATGAATTTCTTGGAAAAAAATAACAAGTGGAGGAAATACCAGCAAAGACCATCAACTTTCTCGGCCGTTTTATTTTCCCTGCAACTTCTAGCTCAGAGATTTTGGTCTTCTCCCGGTCGCTGGATAATTAGCTGGTGGTCCCGTGTCCTGGCCAAAGAGAGATGAGTCCTCAGGCCTGGCTGGGGGAGCGTGAGCCGCGGAGGGGCTTCACCCGGTTGGGAGGTGGGACCGTCAACAGCCACGGCTGCGGGCCGGATAGGGGGGACGCTGGCAGTCCACCCAGAGGTCCTTCGTCCCGGCCCGAAACCGTCCCCGACCCGCTCGCCCTCTCGCCCGCTGGGCAGGGCGCGGCCCCAGCGCCAACCGGCTCGCCCCGAAGAGGTGGGACTTTCCCCACCGGAAGTGATCCCGTCCAGTCTCGGGGAACTGGGGCACCTCAGCCAGTGTGTCAGGGAAACCCTTCCGGGTGTGTGCTGGGGGTAGGGGGTGGGGGTGGGGGGGTGGCTGAGGGAAAAAAAAAAAAAAAGAGGTGGGTGAGCCTGAAGTCCCTGCGGCCGCTGCGGCCGGACGGCCCCCCGCCCCTTTCTCCTCCTCTGAGAGCGGCAGCTCTGGGGCGGCGGTGAGACCGAGGAGCCGGCCGGTGGCAATGGCCTTGGCGTGACAGAGCCTCCCGGGCGGGCGGGCGGGCGCGGACGGCAGGGTAAGCGGCGGCGGCGGCGGCGGCAGCCCGGGGCTGGCTGGGAGCGAGGGGTGGCGGAGGTCAGGCGGGTAACGCGCACCCCTCTCCCCCTCGCAGGCCGGACGACCCCCCGCGGGAGCCGGGACCCGGAGACCCGCCCGGGCGGCAGTGACTGGAGCGGAGCCCGCAGGCCAGGGCCGGCTCGGAGGCGCGAGCAGGAAGCGGGGTCCCTGGGCCACTTTTGTGTGAAGGGCGGGGGAGGGGTGCTTCTCGGACGTCCGCCTTCCCGCGGGGGCCCCCTTTCTGCAGCGTCCACCCCCCCCCCCCCCACTTCCCCACGGAGGGGCAGGTCTCGTCTCCCCACCCTCGCTGGCATCTTCCCGGGCTCGCCCTCGTCCCCACGCCCCCTGCCTGGGCTTCAGTTCCTATAGGAAGGGCATTACCATCCCATCCCCACCCACCCCGACACTTCGCTCTTTCCCCTCCCCCTCTTTTAACTTCCTCTTCTTCCCCCGTTGGGCCCTCGGCTTCTCTGCACTCTCCTCCCCAGTTCGCAGATTTCCGCCCACCTTCCGCCTCGCCTAGCCGCACCGCAGCTAGCCGGGTGTTGTCCCCCCACCCCTCCTCTGGTAGGAGTTGGTGAAGGTGAGACTCATGAGGGAATACAAGGTAGTGGTGTTAGGGAGCGGAGGGGTTGGCAAATCTGCGCTTACTGTGCAGTTTGTCACTGGGACTTTCATTGAGAAATATGACCCCACCATTGAAGATTTCTACCGCAAGGAGATCGAAGTGGACTCTTCCCCCTCCGTGCTGGAAATTCTGGACACCGCAGGAACTGAGCAGTTTGCCTCCATGAGAGATCTTTACATCAAAAACGGCCAAGGTTTCATCCTCGTCTATAGTCTGGTTAACCAACAATCTTTTCAGGTAACCAAAACCAAGTCTTGTAATTTGTTAGAAAGGGGTGTGCTAATCCTGCATCTGCTTCTGGTTTGCCTGAAACTGTGCATTAATGACTGTGTTTGCTTTTGAAAGTCAGACATGGGCCATTTTTGAGGTTACTCCTCGCATGGAAAAGTCTCGGGTTGTTTCTATAGAGAGTAGTGCAGTAATAACCGTCAACAAATATCTTAAAGTTGTTTGTAGGTCCAAGAAAAGTGAACAAGGAATAGACGGGCCAGTCCGCCTATAGTTAGCCTGGAATAAAACCTTTTGAAGCTGCTTGTTCAATTCAACAAGTATTGATTAATTTACTCAACAAAACACAAGATTTAACTGATAATCTCCAGCAAATAGAGCACTTTGAAAGGAAAATTATTTGGAGTCCATTATCTTTTGCACAGATAAGCTCTTTCTGTCTGCTTCCCCCTCTGCCTCTATTCTCACCCAAGTTTCTCAACTTGAATCATAAATTTGAGTGCTGCAAGATAAAGAACCCAAGACCTGCCTTCTAGGCATTTTACTTAGAATGTGTGGCAAAAAGGGAAGTTACTAATAGAAAAGACTAGTATCCAGAATTAATAACCAACAAAAAAGCAAGAATGATTTTCTTTTTGTGCCATAGTTCCAAAGTGTTTTTGGTAGCATTGACTATAGAAAATGCAGACTTCTTACCCTGGCTGGTTAGCCAAACTGGATGTGGTCCAGTTTCTTAGGAAAATCTGTCCTGTCCTTCACTGTAAGACAGAGTGAAGGTTTAACATTGTTTTAAGAGCTGCAATAAATGTTGCTATTTATTGCTTGAAAATAAATAACCTCATATTGACCCATTGTATTGACTTCCATTGACTTAGGAAATGGATGTTTTTTCTGCATTTAAAGGTAAGCACTTAATGTTGTATACTTAAGAGACTAAGTGCTTTAGCGGGTGCAATTTACTAATTACACTTTTCTTAGTATTTTTAAGGTACTGTGGCAAACTTTTCCAGTAACTTGACTAATATAGCAACTTCTGAATTTTTTTTAAGATGTTGAGTTGTTAGTAAATGAATCAAAGCTATTGCAACCAAACAAAAGTTCATTTTATGTAGGCTTAAATTCCAAAACAATAGTATCATAAAAACATTTTTCCCCACAAACTACCAAAGTACTAAAGGTGCTATTTGACAGGCTTTTTTTTTTTTCTAAAGGATCCTGGGGAGATTTGTTATTCTATTAGCTGACTCTCTTGAGGCTGGAAATCTCTTGAAGGGTTTTTCATAAGATGTCCATTATATCCACTTCTGTTATTGACATAAATGGGGGGTGAAAAACTGCCATCATTTCAACAGAGACTATTACTCTTTTGAGCCTAACTACCATAAGTTTGGATTCTCAGCTGAAATTTGTGTTTCTGTAAGGACACAGGGAAATAAAGCTTAGCCTAGAAGATTGAATTGATTATATGATCAAACAAAATTGTTGCAAATACCAAATAACAGTATTTGTCCCTAAATTTTCAGTCCCGTTTTTCCTTCATTCTGCCCATGTATATTCTGTGTTTACTGTATCTGTTCAAATTAAACATAGATTTTATATTTATGTCAAATCTTTTGAGATGAAAAACAAAAAAAAATTGTGGTGTAAGGATACAATCTATGATATCATCTTGAATCAATATTTTTTCACCCTCCAAATTGATGCTGCTGGAGAATTGTTAAGACTCTTCTTCTTATTTTTTGTAGTTAAATGGTTTTTTTATTAGAAAAAGTAATACATATGGAAAAATTCAAGTAGTAAAAACAGAGGTATGTGAAGAAAAGTATGACTTCTTTCCACCCCAGAATCCCCCTTCATTGTTCTTCTCAGGAGTTGCTCACTTGAAGTGAATTTAAGTATATTTTAAGATTTTGCTGGGATAAAGGCATACCATTAAATTTAAAATGAAACATTTAAGTGTATTAATCTGTTCTTAATTTTGATCTTCTAGGTAAATTCTAAGGTGTTTTTGTTCCCACCTAAAACACTTTCTCTCAAGTACTCTTGCTAAATGGCTAGGAATGCATAGATGCAGCAAGCCTGTGCTAGGATAACAGGTGTTACAAAGAGTGATGATGACAAGCAGGCAAGAATATGGAAATGGCCAAACATGCTCATGTATGAATGGGTTAATCATATTTGGGGAACTTCCTTTTTGAATTAGTATAGAATGGGGGATAGAAGTGATTATATGAGTCCTAAGGTTAGTATGTAACCTAAGTTTTATATTATTCTCTATATAAATCTGGTAGGTAGGACCTGTAGAAATGATCTAGTTCCTAGTTCAATGGAGAATATTTTCTCTATTTGGGTGTATGATTTTAGTTTGGACATAGCTAAATATTCTCACTGAGGGATAACTTTTTGTGATATTTTCATATTTCTGTTATAGTTGTACAAGCAGCATAATTTTTTTTCTCTTTGTGATTATTTGAATAGGATATCAAGCCAATGAGAGATCAGATTGTCAGAGTGAAGAGATATGAAAAAGTCCCACTAATCTTAGTAGGAAATAAAGTGGATCTGGAACCAGAAAGAGAGGTTATGTCTTCAGAAGGCAGAGCTCTGGCTCAAGAATGGGGCTGTCCTTTCATGGAAACATCGGCAAAAAGCAAATCAATGGTGGATGAACTTTTTGCCGAGATCGTCAGGCAAATGAACTATTCATCCCTGCCCGAGAAGCAAGATCAGTGTTGTACAACTTGCGTTGTCCAGTAATAAAGATAACCTCAATCATGGCCATACCGAGCAGGTTAGTTGTTGGTGGAAATGTGTGAGCCCGGTGGTATTCTGTTTTTGATCAAGGTTGACAAAAGATTGGTTAATATTAATACACATTGTACTACCTTAAGTCTGTTTATTTCTAAAATAACATTTTCCTTAGCATAAAAGCAGTCAGCATTCAATGCAGAAAATAAAAAAAAATACAGATAAGCAAAAAGAAGATGAGAAATTGCCTGCATTCCCATTACCAAGATTTATTTTTTAAAGTGACCTACTGTTCTTCCCTTTCTGCTTTATTGATAATATTTCTTTGGGGTGAGTTAAAAGGTAATGTGCCTTTTTCCTGTCTTACTGATTTAGCATCCAAAATACACAGGACAGCATTCAATAATATTTCAGAAGATAATTAGTTTTGTTATGTTTGCTAGGCTTTTATATCCTGGGCTAGATAGAGAGCTTCTATAATTTACTAATCACCCAAGTGCTTGATTTAACAGGGTTCTTATTTTATCAAGTTCATCTGTACCTTGCATCCAAGTGATATAAGTGACCTCTGATTATAACAAATTATAGTGCCACAATGTACACTGACTTCATAATGAATATATGATTCGAATGACAGTCTGGTTAAATCATCTGTGATGTGTTAGAAGGGACTGTCCTAAATGCAGGAAATATTTTTATACAGTGTAATAGATAATGGAGTTAAGAAGAAGCAATAACAAATCCTCAAGCCTTTCATTGAATTGAATGATAACTTAATAAAAGTTTTTAAATGAATGAAGTTTTGAAAAATGAAGGTTATATAAACTTACTGAGCAATTAAAATGAAAATATTTTATTTACAGCCTAATCTTTTAATCTGGATTAGAATTGGCCAGATAGTCTCACTTAGACATTAACACTTAGATAATAAAACAACCAATATTTTAGATGACTGAGAAATGACAGCAAATGCCAGACTAGCCTGACAGTGTCAGGGATGGAATTGATCTTTTTGAACCAAGATTGACCTCAAGTCTAGGAGGCAGTGTTGCAAATGGCAGTAGGCATTCCAGATCGCAGTGATGATTCCTAATCAAAGGTCTGGCTTTATATGTGCTCCCTAGAGAAAAGACTAACAGCCCCTAATTTATCTTTGCAGACAAGGTCTCCTGCCCGGTAGTGTCATCTTTGAAATTGAAGGATGGCAACTGTACTTCATTCAAAATGCCTGTACTTGTCAGTCTTTTAGCATACCAGAATATGATGAAAACTCCTTTATTTTCTTATATCTAGCTACATTTGCTGTCTTAAAAAGTCACTATTCAAACGATATAATCCAGCATATATTTTGTTGGCAGTATCACATTTAGCAGTATATTCCTCTTGAGACACATGAATGTAGGTGAGTCCCATGTTCTTGTTCCTGTAATCTCCCTGTTTAAACTGTAAGCCAGTTTAAAGTTTGAACAAGTTCTGTGGTGATCACATCTTTACCATTATACTTTATTTCCCTGACACTCCTTAATTGGACAGATGCCATAAGTATACAAGTATTTAGTTTTATAATCTTTATTGAAAAATTAACCAACTCCCACAGAATGTTCCCAATTTTCTTTTCAGCATTAATGTATACAAATATGGGAAGTAAACTGAATAAAATTGATCTCATTCATGTACGGGGCCAGCTGTCTCAGTCAAACTGACAAATGAATAATTTCTAAAGCTCCTTGTGAATTAGTTTTGAATTACTTTCATTTTGCAAATTTTTTGTGATCTAAATTATTTTAATGCATTTGGCTATCTATAGGAATGAATATGTAGTTTTCTTCCTTTTATGTTTTTTTTATATCTTAAGCCAACTTTAAGTCCTATATTTGTGGTTGGTCACTATTTTAAAAATTGGGAAATATTATTAATACCAATAATTGCTTATTAAGTTGCCTGCAGAGCTTTTTTTTTTGCTTTTGTTTTTGTAAGCAGAATGCACATGTGAAGGTGTAGAACTTGAAATAAAATATTTAGTCAGCTGAATTTCTGAAAATATAGGGAATTCCCTGACTTTAATATGATTTTTAGAACAAAGTACATTATATGCAGTTCTCTTTCTGACATCATTTCAATAAGATTGAGTGGATTTATATGGCAATCTGTAATCTGAGACCAGTAAAGTTTGTGGTTGTACTCACTCTACTTATCTAAAAAAATAGGCAGTAGATTTTGAATCCTTTAGCTCAAGTCATGGAGCTGTGAAGTCCCTCAAATCGCATACTGTCTTAAGAGTCAAACTTTGACAGGTAAAGGTGATTTGAGAAAGGTTTGTCTTTAATATTTAGAACAGTACTTTGTCCAATTTAGAAATTTTAAGACTCAAAGAAGTCAGAAAGACTGTGATTGTTAGCTATTAACTGGTTGCTCTTAATTGAGCGTTAAAGTTTATTAATGCTCTGAGAACTGCTTCTGATAATTCCTCACATTTATTTCTCACCACCCTTCAATTTGGGTCACCAATATCTTACCCAGCATCTATTTATCTGCATGGCTCCCAGGATTGCTTCCTCACTTTTACCTTCTCACTGGCAGTAATCTTAGTGTAAGCATGGTCAGATTCTTTCTGCACTATCTCCATGCCTGGCTTCCTTACTGACCCAAGGAGATTACCATAAAGTGCTTTGAAGGACTACTTTTTATTAACTGCATCATAGCTCTCCTGAATTGGTGTAAATAGTGGGCAGTTGGCTGTTTAGGTATATGTTGTTAAGGATGGATGTTTTGTTAATAATCTAATACTATAAAAGAAGTAAAACACTGTACTGTGGGGATTCAGGGAAAGGAGAGACCTCATCCAGCTAGGGCACGATTGACGCCACATTTTGGACTAGATGATTCTTTGTTGTGGAGGCTGTACTTCACATTGTCGTTGTTCAGCAGCATCCTTGGCGTCTACCCATTAGGTGCCAGTAGCATACCCCCCTCCCCTGGTTGTGGCCACTAAAAATATCTCCAGATATTACTAAATGTCCCCTGGAGTGAGAAGGCAAAATCAGCCCTGGTTGAGAACGACTTAGAGAGTTTGGGGAACAGTCGTATTCAAGTCAGGTCTTGAAGAATAGGTAGGATTTGAGTGGGTGGGAGAGGGATGGAGGTGGATTCCAAACAGGGAATGCCAGAAATGAGCGAAATAATACTGTAAAATATTCTGTCAATTCCTTGAAAGGGAAGAAGTACAATAAGTGTATCCCTTCAATGTGGCGATTTGGTTAGACCCTTTCCACAAATCGATTTTTTTTCAAAAGTTATTTTTCAAGGATTTCTGTATCTCAGTCCAGCACTGATGAAAGTTATAAAAAAAGAAAGCAGAAATAAAAAAGTATTCTTCACTACAGTTTGATGGTCTTCTGCAAAATTTTAGAACATTTTTCTCAGTATATTATAGAATGGGTTTTCCCAACAAGCAAAAATGGTGAATAAGAGTACCAAACACCAGGAATTGAACTGAAAGAACAAAGATCATTATTTATGTCAGCCCCGGTTCATTATGTATGTCAGCCTGAAGAAAAAGGGAGATTCTTGATTGAAGACTAGCACATCATTTCACATGGCAGCAGAATGCCTGGGATGTTAACAAAGACTCGTGAAGGGCTTAACACATCCATGAATGTCATTTTAGTGTAGCTGGACTTATTATTTCTAAATACAGTGGAATTGGCATTTCAGAGTTCTTTAAAAATAAGTAAAAATGTGGAATCAGAATAGTTTCTAATCATTTGTTTCAGCTTTTATAATATGCTGGGGATTTAGCAAATGTGAAGGGAAAATCATCAAAAGTAAATCATATTTTGGACTTTAAAGTGCTGGCAATTTCATATCCAAGTTAAATATTCATATCACTAAAACACTAGGGGGGAAAAAGTTAATTTTGTTATATGCCTCCTTTTTCCCCCTGCTGCATTTTGCATGTCACTTTGAGTTGGTGGGAGGGGTATTGTTTATTTTAAATGCTCATCTATCATCCACTATACAGGGTAAGCCAAAGTGGATCAAAGGCAAGGAGTCCTTGAAAGGAGGAGGACACTGATTTGGCAGTGGAATATACCATATAGGTCTACAGTGGACCTGGGGTAGAAAGGAAGGGCAAACTTGCTTTGCTGTCACCACTGCCCCTTATTCTCTCAGACTTTCACTGACGCCCACAAGGTTCATGATTTGGGACTATTAGGAGTGGATAGGTGCCTAGTTAAATCTGCTTTGGGTGTGGAGGTGTTGGTGATTAGAATGACTCTTTGTATATCAGTTCCCTCTTTAACTGCTTCCTTTTAACCTCAAGATTAGGCTTTTATTGCAGAATGAAATACCTATGAGCCAGTTTTACTCCATTACCTCCCTGGCTTAGAAGGAGCCATCAGTAGAATTAACAAAAATTGCGTCATAGGGTTGGAACTTTGCCACTGAGAAAGTGTTCTAGCCATACTACAGGAAAGATTCTCCTTGTGGGATTACTTCTCAGTGGAATTCTGTAATTCAGAAGATAATGTCACTAAGAAAAACTTAAATCCTGTCAGCTGTTTGAAAAACTTATCCTACCAAAAAAACATCCTTACAAATTCTTTTGATTAGCTACAGTCATAGAAATATCAGGCTTAGCAAAAAAGCAATTTAAAGTTGAAAACAGCAGTCCTACCTGGTCTAAGTCAAAGCAAGCAGATGGGATCAGTAGCTCACATTGCTGCTTATCAGTGGACATGGTCACTGTTTCAGATCTCATCAAATTAATTTAACCTTTTGAAAATGTAGAAAAGTCTAGAACGTAAGAAAAATAGCTTAGCCCTTCCCTTCTACTCTGTGTTCACTATGAATTTTAGGATGCATGCTCTCTTTAAATCATGATTCCACCTTCATTCAGTGATTCTGTGCCATAGGTTTTGCTTTTGCTCTCTGTTTAACCAGTGAGCACTTTTCATGACCTAGTCCTCCCACCCCCAACAAGCTTTGAAATTATTATGCAAATTAGGGTACAGAAACGAAAGAAGATATTTAATAAAAACATAACCTCTAGCCACAGAATCCCATCATGTTGTTCTACTGATACAACATTTAACTTGAATATTAAAATGCCAAGTAAAAACTGAAGGGAAATTCATATAAAAGAAAAGTCCTTTGGTTAACTCCCCAGAATATCGTGTCCAAAAACTAAAAAAAAATTTAAAACCAATTATGTTTGCACATTTGTATTTGCTTAAAAGAGAAAGAATGTTAGTAAATTCCATTATATTTAGAAATAGTCCAGCTAGGCGAAAAATGACATTCATAAACTGCTAAGCCTTTCAGGGGCCTTTGTTAATGTCCCAGGCATTCTGCTGCCACGTGAAATGATGTGCTAGCCTTGAATCAAGAATCTCCCTTTTTCTTTAGGCTGACATATAAATCATGATCTTTGTTCTTTCAGTTCTGTGTTTGGTACTCTTGTGTACCAATTTAGTCCACTAGGGAGACCCTATCCATAGTTTCCTGACCAAAATGTTTGGCTCTCTTTTTTACTGTTTTTGACTCTCCCATAATAAAATTTTATTGGCAAAAAGTGAAAAAGTGAAACCAAGCAGTTAAGCAAGAATACAGGTAGAAGCTTCCAGAGTTACAATTTGTTGGGTGCCCTCCTGGAAACTTGAGAGTAAGGACAAGGATAACTTGTGTTCTAGCTTGCAAGCAGCAAGTCATAATTTGCAATGTGTGTCTGGATGTGATATCCTAGAAATTAAAAAGTACTAGTTTGACCAGCTTCCTTTAAAGCTTCTGAGATACATATTCTTAATGATTGAATGTTAGTGCACTGAAAATGTTGCTGTCGCAGTGTAGAGTGAAAACATTTACATTTTGCGTTCTGTGAAATTCTAATCTGAGGCAGACCATCTTTTTTGCTTGAAGGATTTATTACTACAGAGAATTATAATTTATTACCCTCTTAGAAAGTAGCTGGTATGAACATTTTGTTTAAAAGTATGTCTAATATTAATATTGTTGAGTCTGACCCAGGGGTTTATCTGTGCCCCTTGATTTCACTGTAGTATTTTTGTTCTGTGGACCAAATGTTAACTGGATTTTGGAGGGTGTAAGGAATTGACAATATCACCTTTTATTTAATGTAGGTGGAAGGCTGTTTGTATTTCTAATGTTTATATTGGATAGACATAAATAAGAACTATTTTATTTTCTCAACTTGACTTCTGAGAATGCCTAAAATATTAATTTGTCTGATATTACAAGTCCTCATTATTTAAAAGCCATAACTACATTTGAAAATCCCAAGCTGTTATGGTTGCTTATTTTGAAAGTGTGGATTAAAACTCATAGCACTCTTATTAGTTCAAATTAATTCAAGAAATTAAAAAGTCTTCACTCTGAGTTGTTAAAAGGTCTCTACTATGAATTGCATATACAGTGACATACTATTGTCTTCAAGTAGGAACAAAAAATTTAAACTAGGCTAAAAAATATTCCTTAGTCAGGATATTAAAGACATAATCCTGTTCTTCTAGAAATGTATAACCTAGAAGGGAAATGGAAACAATACCTGACATTTATGTAGCCACTTATACTTTATAAGATACTTTCACATAATATGTTATCTTTACAACCACTCTGTGAGTGAAGTATTTTTACCCCTATTTTAATGGTAGGGAAACTGGATTTGCCTGAGTTTACATAACTTCCATCCTAATTAACAATTTCCTTCAAAGAAAAATATGCATAATTTTCATTAAGAAATCGTTTCCATAATAGTATTAAAAGAGGCAAACTTTTGTTCTGTTTTTTCCTAATAGGTTTAAGTGGCAGGATTTCATTAGTAATGAGAGGAGGAATCTTCTTTAAAAGTAGTCATTTTTATGATATAGCTGCTAATAAAAAAGAGTTATCTCAGATACTTTGAATAGTAGTAGAAGTGTAGCTATCAAATGAAATTAAAATTTTGCATTTATAACCACTGGCAGTCCTTAGAGTGATCTTAAATTGGTTTCACTTGTCATTTTTTCACAGTTGCTGTTCTCTTTGTTTCTGGCTTTATTTAACTTTTTTAAATCTTTTACATTAAAAAACAAACATCATGCCGGTGTGATGGTGGCTCAGTGGCAGTATTCTCGCCTGCCATGCCAGAGACCTGGTTTGATTCCTGATGCCTACCCATGCCAAAAAAAGAAAAAAAAAAGAATAGAAAACATCATTCTACTCCTCTAGAAGCTATTTGGTGATAATAACTTGCTGCTGGAAGATGATGTGTCTGAATGATCGCTTTTTCCCACCACCAGGATTAATTGAAAGGGAGCAAATTTATCAGCTGTAAGAGTAGAGACTGAGGAGTCCCTATCATAGGAAAAGGTCCTATGGTTGGGAGGATGTCCAAACAGGGCATACCAGAGTAGGAAATGCTGTGACTACTGTCACTTCTCCTCTAGCCCAAGCCAGGGCACCTAGCAAGTGTTCAATATCTGGACCTTGAATTGGATCATTTCCTTGTTCTTAATTCTCAAGAAGCTAAATTTTGAAAAGTCTAGCAACCTGTTAAGTTAGCTCATAATTAATATGCATTTAATTCTAATATTCTTTCCAGTAAAAAAAAATATGAAGAGGTCAGAACTAACATTTGCAACACTTTTTATACTGTAAGCTCTCTTAAACTAGTATGAGCATTTTAATATTGTATAAAGTAGAATAACAGTATAAAGTATAATAATATTACAAAAATAAAGTAGTTACACAAACACACACACTGTATGATATTATAAATCCAAAGCATTATTACTATATTTCTGATTTTAAGTGATTTTTCAGGACCACATGAAATTTTGTTTTTTTTCAAATGTAAATTGATGAGAAACACAGTGAAATTCTACCTTAAGGTAGTTATTATGGTACCACTTTCACATCTTTATTGATCTATTGTCAGCATTCTCATTTTAAACCATAATCCATATTTCTACATTTTTATGACATTTTTATCTTAATTGCAGATAAAACTCAGAGGAAATTTGCACAGATGCTGCTTTGGAGAACTTTACAACCTGGGTTGCAGAACTGAGCCTTGGTAAACCTGTCTCTATTACAGCATGTTGCCATACATCTAATTAAGTGCATAAGGTCTTTGGCCTTCAAGATCCATCGACCTTAAACAGGAATGCTTAGCATGTTTACCATATGTTTAAAAATCTGTTCTTTATCAATCAGTCCTTTTATAGCTTTCTAAGTTCTTATTAATGGCTATTATGCAAGGATTAATTTTTAATATTTTAATTGATTTCTTTAATCAGTCTTTCAACTTGTATTTATTAAATACTCAAACTCAGTATTACCTACTCAATGCCTTTTAAAAGAAAGTTATAATGGAGAAAAAAATTGAGCCTTAAACAAATGGTTACTTCTGTATATTACCTCGCACCAGTGCTTCATTCTATTTGTAAAATCTTTCTCCTTAAATGGTTGGCTAATACTTTGAGACGTTGTTTACGTGTGGCAGTGTTGTAAAAAGAAACTGAAGATCACGTTTTACCTGTATGGATGTAATATCCCTTTTCTTCAAGTACAGTTTGTGACGTCTTTTTGTACTTCCGTGTTCTGAAGGTTACAATTGATATTTGAAATAGATTGTAGAGCATTGAGCTGAAGAGTTAAGCATTCAGTTCCATTAAGTTTTCACATGTTTTAATCTCATTTTCAGCATCAAATTGCAGCAGTAACATTTTCCTTTCTGTGAAGTTCTAAATTTAGTTATGACCTACTTAGCAATGCCTTTGAAAAGGGATATTGTAGCCATGGTAAATTAATTGTATATCTAAACAGAGATAGCTCAGCTTTGCCTGTCAGGCTTATAATTGATATCTAGTCAACTTCTGCACATGTAAATGAAATTTGAATAAATTCATATACACTTTCTAGTTCTTAACATGTGTCCTTCTGAATAATAGTTTAAAGCAATATTTGTTAAAGTTTTCTTGCACTATCATAATTGCTTTTTAGTTATTTCTCAAGAAGCATGTTCGTAGTAGAGACAAAATCTGTAACAGGAGGGAGAATAGCACCAAGTCTCTGGGCTATATATATATGTGTGTGTGTATATATACACATATATATACACACACATATATATACACACACACATATATATATGCTTTTTTTTTGCAAATGTGCTTCTACTAGCCATTGCCTTCCATGTTGTTTACCTAATCAGCACATTTTGTCTGAATACTTGAACATTTTAACAGTGACACAGGTATAGAAACAGACAGGAAACTTATAAAGAGTAATCTTTTGGTTCAGTTTTAACATGGCAACAAGCGCTTTTTCTAGCAATGATTTTGAAATTTTGTAAGCTTGACAGTATTTTGTTGTTGGATTTTCCTTTGGTTTTAGTTGTTGTATGGTTTTAATTTGCTGAAGTTAGTTACTGCAGCTCACCTACTGCACCAAAGTTCTCGATTTTAAGAGCCCAGCTTTAGTCGTTTGAACATGCTTCTAAATAAAACAAAAACAGAAAAACCAAAACTATAATAATAGCTCAATAACTTTGTCAAGGAAAGCTCTAATATATGCAGTGATGGATGGTTTTTGAAAGGGTGTGGCAATTTTAAATTTATATTGTGTGTGATGTTCAAATAAAGTGATATCTACATTCATGTGATTTATTGGTCAGCATGACCATTAATTATTGAGTAGAAATTGATTAAACTTTGATTTCCTTTTTTTAACTCGTGTTGCATTTGATTCCTGATCAAATTCCCTCATAGTGAAATTTTGTTCTTAGCTTTTGAATTTTATGGTGATATTGTAAGTGTGGAGGCAATCGAAACATTGTTCCATATTTCTAAACTGCTTGAATTGAGTACCTAATTTAAGTTTGCACTTTAATACCAAACTTAAAACCAAACACTCAGTTCAAAGTACGTTAAGTGATCATGGTTCTTTATTAGGTGGGTGAAATTATAAAGGAATCAAATAATTCATAATGATTTAAATTTTCTGAAGATTACTGATTTTTAAAAACAGTATTTTGTTCCTATGGGTAGTTTTCTCTCATTCTTTCTTAGAAAAAAAAAATAGCAGTGTTCACTGTCATTGACTTCAGCAGCAAATTTGACTTGAATTCACTTAGGATGACAGGAATCACGAGAAAAGTGATTTAAAAGTGGTTTCTCCAGCACATTTTAAGAAAAGGGACCAAAAGTTATTTTAGCTTCCTCAATAGATTGCATGTCAAGTTGCTTATTAGGATAATAAATTAATATTAAATGCAATATATGTCTTGTCTTTACTATGGCATCTGTTTAGGAGTTGTTCAAATCACTGCAGTAGGGCTCTGCAAATAAAGTCATGTTACCTATTATGGATCTAATGTACTGTAATTTTATCAGTGAAAAGTAAAATCTGGAATAACAAGTACAAACATTGAACAACGAACTATAAAGATTTGTAAAAGCAAAATTTTTCCAGTAGATTTCATTCTTGTCATTTTGTAAGATGACCCTGCAGTCCACCTGTTTGTAACTTTTTTAATAAAATAGACATCTCTATTACTGAGATTGGTTTCTTGACTTATTTTCATGTATTGCTTCTTTTTCTAGATTTGCTAACTTATAAATCTCCCTACTATAACTGAAAGCCATTACTTTTTATCAAAATGATAATGTGTATTACTGTACATGTTTAAATGGAAGCTAAAAAATGTTCACTTGTTTCCTTAGTCACCATCCTGGCATATGTGTGGGGAAAACAAGAGATGTCCTAAAATATAGTAACTTTTAGAGTAATCCATTTGAATGACATAAATAAATTACAAATTATAGATAACAGGTAAATGAGAATAATATATAGGACTTGTCCCATATCCAGAAAGTGGCCTAATTACAAGTTTGTTGGCAGGTAATTGTCTGTGTACAGGAAGTTTCAAGCAATATAATTAAATTTTGAAATACTTAAAGAATTAAGAAAATTCAACACAGTTGTCACTTCTTTTGGTAATCACTAATTTACTGCCTAACTCAATATTTTAAATCGTTGAACTGAATACATTGTTTAACCTCATTGATTTTTTAACCCATAGTCAATCTTTTCATAGAAGTTGGACAGCTCTGTCTGTCAAAATATATACAGAATGTTCTTTTTTAAAATTTTTGTATATGGAGAGGTTTATGTACCTGTGACATGACATATAGAAAATATTGAATTGCTAACCATTGATTATTGGTCTTTAATTGGGTACCTTACAACTATAATGTGCTGGTACTAGATGCTGTCCTTGCAGTCTATAAAACCCTTTTCTACAATGAATGTACTCATGATGGCAGCCCCTGCTCCCTTTTCTACCGAAGGAATAGTTTTCTTGAATTCAGCAAGGTCAACACTTTAACCAATTGAATTCAGAACAAGAGAATGAGAGAACGAGAGAGAAAGAGAGACAACAGACAGAGTAAGTAAGAGCTAAGGGAAACTGGTCTGATGAGTCAAATTAGCCTCGGATATCAGCAGGCTATTTTGTCACTGCCAGACCACCTTCATTCTCTCACTTATTCTTATTCTGGGAGAAGATTCATGTAATCTTCAAACTTCTCCAGGATATAGCATCTTGAAATCAAGATCCAAGACTATAAGACTTTTTGTTCAGATTTAAAGCAGAGACAATTTTCCAAATAGGTTCCTGCTTTCACATATATTTCATTTTGGCCTTACTGCTTGCTATCTGATGATTTAGACTTTATTGCCCCAATTTTATAGCTGACAAAACTAAGGCTCAGGGAAGTTGTGGTTTCAGTTCATGAACAAAAGTTGAACAAAATGTTGAGAAAAGCTCTTTGGGGTAAGTTTTAAAACAAATCTAACATTGGATAGAGTCAAATGAGCACTGTTAAAATGTTATCTTGTGGAAACCAGATAAAAGACACACAGCAAAAAAATAGCTGTTTTAAGGCAGTGTGACAGTCCAGTCTATATGTAACACAATACTGTGGGTCCTATTTTAAAATAATGTGAATGGGCCATGGTGGCTCGCAGGCAGATTTCTTCCCTGCCATGCCGGAGACATGGGTTCAATTCCTGGTGCCTGCCTATGCAAAATAATAATAATAATAATGTGTGTGTGTTACGTTGCTATAAGATTATGTAAGACCTAAGCTGTTTTCATTATAGCTATTTTTCTTTGTGAAGCCAATGTCTTAAATGAGGATTTGGCAGCCTTTGACCCCCAGGCAGAATCCAGCCCAGGTAACTGTGCCAAAAGAACAGTAGTTAGATTTAGCAACTGTATCCTGAATTCACCCGTTTTCTATACCTAAACTTATAGTTTGAATGGAAGACCTGCTAATCACATACCCATCTCTTGTTAGCAAAGAGCTGTAGTCCTGTGGCATTTAAGCATTATTCTTAACAGACCAAACTATGGCACTCCCAAATGCAATGGTCCTACAATCATAATATAGTTTAAGAGTTTTCTCTGATAGATTGTGAGCTCCTTGAAGATAAGGACTTTGTCTCAATCACCTCTTCATCCTCAGTGCTTATTTCAGACTAATGCATTATAGGTGTTAAATAAATATTTTATGAAATAGTATTCACAGAATCAGTATGACAGATGGGTGTTTACTTTTTAGAAAATCCTAGCTCTGACATTCCCTATTGGTCTTTTTCATCTGTAGCATTTGAGTAGCATGGGAAATGCAATTTCTCCCCCTATCTTCCTTCATCTTCTGCAGTGCTGGTTTTTTGTTTTTTTGGGGGGTGGGGGGGGCTTGTTTTGCCTTTTGCTTTTTATTTTAATAGAAATATTTGTTTCTAAATTTACTTCCAAGGAAAATGTGTATCAGAGAGAGATGGTCCAAATGGGTATACTGTGAGTACAGACATAAGGACGTTGAGGCAAATACTAAATCTTGCAAAACTCTAGGGAGAAGAATCCAATCAAGAAAGTGTATTTGCCTCCCCATGCCTGGATTTCCTCTCCAATAGATTCTGAAGCTGACTCAGACCTGCCTTTACTTCATTCTTAGACAAATAAGATAAATATTCATGTTAGGGTCCAGAAGCTTCTCAAATATTTCTCCTTTAATCAGGCAATAATTCCCGTTCTCTCTGCAAAACCTCAAGTGGTGCTCCACCTACACCCCTACAGTCAATCCCTCTTGCCTTGTTCTTTATCCCTGCACCCATTTCTTCATGCCTACCAACCAGCTTAGACCCCATATAACTAAACTCCTACCCTACCTCTTGTCTTTTTTCCTCTGTGAATCTCAGAATGGAGAGTTTTATGAGTAATAAAGCTATTGAAAATAAGATTTAAAAAAAAATCTGCTTCCACCAAGTCCAAGACTCAGCCTTCAAATCTTTTGACATCATAAATTGGAGACATTTTCAGGTTGGCCAAAGGCTACCCCTGAACTGTTGGCCCCATGTATTGTGCCTCGATATTGGTGATCTGTGCAGTCTGCCTAGTAAGTAGAGATTCTCAGATGCCACAGAAAGCCCTCCAGGAATTGGCTCCTGAGGCTCTAGATACTTTCTTACTCAAGTTGTAAGTCCCAGGGAATGCCTTGAACTTAGTAGTTTGAAGATCTCCCAGCTGCTGTTAGCTTTAATGGTTTGGTGTTTGTGAAAGGAGGAGAGACTTAAGCCCATGCATGCTGAACTTTCCTTGGACTTTGAAAGTGAGCAAATGTTAAATCTACAGTTAAGAAATATAAGGATCTCTTAGGTTGAAGGTTTTGACCTTTCAATAAATCCAAATTTGGGGTTCATTGTTCCTCTATTTAAGAGGAAGTCCCTGATAACACCTTGATACCTGAACAATTCTCTGTTTTCTGGTGGTCCTTCTTTAGGACATATATGTGGCTGTCCTTAGGAAAATCTCAGATGAAGTGCAGACATTAGGCTATGCCCCAAGATATCTCTAAGAATGCTTTTTGTCCTTCGCTCACACCCCCAAAATACGCATGTGAATGGGAGAGTGGACATTTAAAGGCAGACACAAGGCTTTAATGTACTGCTTGGTTGCGAGCTGAGTTTATGGCCTGTGCATGATTCCTGCCTGAAAATTGTTTTGGCATGGTGATTGAAGCTCTTGCTCTCAAAGAGAAGCCAGAGCCACACAACCTAAGCGTTTTGCTCTCCGGCCAGCTAAAAAGATAGTTGCAGTGATATAGGAATAAAAACCTGGTCTAAAAAAAAGAGTGACTTCCCGTTGGCAGTAAATAGTTGCTTGGTGAAGAGGATAACTATTCTAGACAAAAAAGGGGCCAAGAAGATCAGTGCCTTCATTTAACATTTGGCTGAGCTTCTAAATATGTGCCAGGCACTACAATGAACTGAGTTTATAAGAGGAATGTGATATGGCCCCATCCTCTGGCAGAGCTTACATTCTAGCCTGGGAGCAGACTTTTAAGCAATAATTATGAGTTGATGTGATATGTGCTCTAATATCAGCATGTACCAGATGCCAGGGAGACCAGAGAAGGGAAGGGATTTGTTCTCTGTGTATGAGGGGGAGAGGTCAAGGAAAGGTCAGAGAAACTCTCCTTGTGAGTTAATGTTTGAACACTGGAGAAATTTGTGGGGAGGAGAAATGGGAAGTGAGGCTGGACAGTAGCATAGGCTGGAATATGAAGGTTTTGTATACCATTCTGAGCATTTGAGGATTTCTCCTGGCAGCAATGGGGAGCTACTGGCAGGCTGCCACAGGAGAATGGTGGGGGCAAATTGTTTTAAAGATAAACCAATGTGGAGGGCAGATTAGAGGGGGGTTGTCTGGGGCATAGAAATTTGCTGAGAGACTACTGCAATCATATAGATGAGAAAGAAGAAAAGCCTTAAGTGGGCCAAGACAGGGAAATGAAGAGATGGAAAATCCAAAATATGGACTCATGTCACAAATTTGAGCATATCACATTTTTCAGCTTAAAAATCTCTCCTGGCTCTCCAGGAGCCACTGCATCAAGCAAGGGCTTTCACATTGTGCTCTGGGCCTGTATCTCCAAACTTGTCTTCTTCCATGCCTCTCCTTATAACCTAAGCTCTAGTTCCAGTAATCCCAAACTTCTTGCTGATTCCCAAACAAGCCTGACACATTCACATTTCCATGACTTTGCATGAGCTATTTCCATCACATGCAATGCTCTCTTTCCAACCTCCTCCCTCTAGGGAACTCTTACTCATCCTTGAAGACATAACTCATACCTCATCTCTGGATCTTTCCCTAATCTTTCTCTCATTCTCCTCAGGCTGAGATAGTTGGTCCTTCTCTGTTACCCACCTCCACTTAGTCTTGGATAGCACCCAGTGAATACATAACCCATTATTACAAAATAATCTATTTACATATCTTTCTCCACCACAAGGCAAACAGCTTCTCTAAGGAGAGATACGGATTCTTTTCACCTAGCTTGGTATCAGAGTCATAGAAGGGTTCAATAAATGAAGAGCTATTAAATGAATTTGGTTGGTAGAAAACAGGACTTGATGTAGTTGTCTGTTGCTTATGATGAAGAGGGGGAAGTGGAATGTAAGTAGTTTTGAGCTTGAGTAACTGGACAATCTTAATCCAGTTTCTAAACAAGTCCCCATTCAAGCCTCTCGCTTCTACCCATTCATGGAGTGGCACTCTTAAACAGATCCAGTCACTGTTTCTTTTTAAGTGGGATGAATGTCAGCCTCCCAACTTACATCAATAACAAATCCACACCGAATGCAGAAAAGTTGGTCAAGGCAAATCTCTAGTCAGAGGTGTGTGAAGATGCAGAAAGAAAATGCCGCTAGGGAAGCTATTTGAAACCAAAAGCCAAAGGACCTGCAGACCCCAAGCACATGCCTTCCCAGCTGACAGAGGTATTCCAGACACCATTGGCCTTTCTTGAGTCAAGATAGCTTTCTATGGATACCTTAGTTTAGACATTTTTATGGCCTTAGAAATTTTTTAAATTCTTTCTATTGTATATAATATAACATATATACAAAGCAAAGAAAGAAAAAAGCAATAGTTTTCAAAGCACTCTTCAACAAGTAGTTACAAGACAGATCCCAGAATTTGTAGTGGGCTACCATACCATCCTCTCTGATTTTTCCTTCTAGCTGCCCCAGAATATAAGAGGCTAGAAGGAATAAATATTTATTTATCATCACAACCAACTTTTTGTGTGTGTGAAAAATAACATATACAAAAGAGCAATAAATTTCAAAGCACAGCACAACAACTAGTTGTAGAACAGATTTCAGAGTTTGGTATGGGTTACAATTCCACAAATTTAGTTTTTAGTTCTAGCTGCTGTAAGATACTGGAGACTAAAAGAAATATCAATTTAATGATTCAGCAATCATATTCTTTTGCTAAACCCTATCTTCTCTGTATAACTCCACCATCATCTTTGATCTTTCTATCCCACTCTTTAGGGGTATTTGGGCTATGGTCATTCTAACTTTTTCCTGTTGGAAGGGGCTTTCAATAATATAGGGTAGGGAGATGGAACTCGCTGATGTTCTGGAGAGGATGGACTAGGTTTCAGGACTTATCTGGCCCAGGGACCCATCTGGAGGTTGTAGGTTTCTGGAAAGTTACCCTAGTGCATGGAACCTTTGTAGAATCTTATATATTGCCCTAGGTGTTCTTTAGGATTGGCTGCATGCCTTAGAAATTTAAACTTCTAACTTAATAAGTCCCCTTAATAAAAGCCAACCCATTTCTGGTATATTGCATTCCAGCATCTTTAGAAAACTGAAACACTCCTGAAACCAATATTTTTCTTAGTCCGTTAGTAAGTGAATGGTTATTTTCCCACCTTTAGTTCTGGTCATAGCAACACCTAAGTCCGTACCATTAATATAAGCAGAATTAAGGGCTTCAGCTTCCTATTAAGTTTTTCATAGAGGCATTAGAAACAAGTATATCCATTGTCTTTGTCAAAGAATTCAGGTTCTGTTTGTTTACTTGTCAGTAGAAAATAATACATGGCAGTGTTACTAATAAAATGTAGAGCTCACTCACCCGGTGGAGGACAGTCATTCTATAGTACGTTATCTGTACCGTCTAGCACGGAATTTCATCCTATTGTGTATTGTTCTCTACATGTGTCTCATTAGAAGACCCATGGTTTATGTTATAGAAATATACCATAGATGAGACAAGGCAGTTACTCATAAAAGATCTTTGACTCAAAGAACAGGGCTTTCATACATCTGCAGTTCTGCACATAGCTACCTCAGAACCTTTCTCTGTATCTAAACATCATATTCACCACCATTAGGATCCCAGATCACATACAGCCTTCACCACAGCAGGACTGTTTCTTTTATAGCTAACTAAGATCCTGAAATTGACATATTCTCCCCTCCCCACCCCCAATCTCATGTTCTTCTGGTATCCTAAAAGAGGTAAATTAGAAATATTTTTTACTCTGGTTCTGTCATACTATAGAAAAGCATATTCATTTCTTTGTATCCTATCTCCTCACTTATCTATTTCAATTAAAGAAGTATGGTCTCGAGGTGCAATCAATCAATGTACTTCTGGAAACCAAGTTACTGTCACCTCCATTTTCAACTTATTTGCAAAAAGAAAAGTAATCGGAAGTATAATCCTTAGCCTTAGCATTCATAAAAAGAAACTACAAAGCAATAGTAATTAAATCAGTGTGATATGACTGTAAGAATAAGCAGACAGATTAATGAAAAACAAGGATTCTCTCACTCCCCATCTCTTCTTCATATAATAATTTAATGTGTTATAAAGAGGTATTAAAAACAGGGAAGTGAACAATTATATAAAAAAATGATGCTGGCACAACTGATTAACTATTTTGGTGCCTGGTCTCTTAGAGCTTCATCTCACAGCATATATTAATACAAATTCCAGATGGCTATAAAAACTAAAACCAAAAACTTAAGGGATGAAATAGAACTAGTCATCAGAACTCCCAATAAAGAAAAACATTTTGGGGGCGGGCCACGGTGGCTCAGCAGGCAAGAATGCTCACCTGCCATGCCAGAGGACCCGGGTTCGATTCCCGGTACTTGCCCATGTAAAAAAAAAAAAAGAAAAACATTTCGGGTTTAAAAGCAATGGAGGGTATTATTTTTGGAACTAAACTGCAAGTTTGAAATTATTTCAAACTAAAAATTTAAAAAAAAAAGTAAGGAAGGAAGAAATAAAAGTAAATGTTTAGTTTTGATTAGATTTTATAAAAATTTGAAAAATGGTTGTAACAAATATGATAGACCAAGAGGTTAATAGCTTTAATATGTTAAAAAAAAAATACAAATACAGAAGAAAAACTAAAAACCGCAAGGGAAAATCGGACAAAGAAAAACATTGAAGAAAAAGATTTATAAGTTGCTATGTACAAAAAATGTCCAATCTTACTGGAAACAATAAATATGCCAATAAAAAGAGGCATATAATTTTTATCGTTATGCATTAAAATGATCTCTTTAAAAAACTCCTCATGATTCTATTATTTTAAACAGTTGATGTTTCCTTATCCCCATATATAGGTCATTTCCTTTGCTCATCATTCCTTCCATCTAAAATCATGTTCCTTCTACCTGGAGTACATCCTTTAGAATGTACTTTATTGCAGGTTTTAATGGTGGTAAAGTTTGAATATTTGAAAATTGTTGAAAGATGTTTCCATTAGGCGTAGAAGTCTAGGCTGGCAGTTATTTTCACTTAGCACACTGAAGAGATCATTCCACAGTCTTCTGGGTTCCATGGTTGCTTTTGAAAAGTCAGCTACCAACTGTCTCTCTTTAAAGATATCTTTCTAATCTATTGGGTTTCCCATTTCAGTTATTTGGTTTGTTTTTCAATTTCCAAAGTTCTATTATTTCTTCTTCATTTCTGCTAGGTATTTTTAAAAATTGTTTCCTGTTCCCTGAAAATATTTTAAAGTTAGTCTTTTATTTCTTTAAACATATTAAACATTATTTTGTAATCTGATAATTCCAGTATCTGAAGTGTTTATGATTCTGTTCCTCTTGTCTGTTGTTTCTGTTGTATCTCACTTAGGGAGTGCCTTGTTTCATTGTGTGTAGTTATTTTTGGCGCTCAGCAGCTTATGGTCTTTGGAAAATTATTTGTGGCCTTGGATAGAAATGTGCTTCTCCAGGGAGTATTTGTCATGGGCCTGTATTTGTCTGGGGCCATATTGGGCTAAATTGACACCTTGAAGCTATTTTGTACAACACAGGCAATGTGAGTTTGGGGTGATAAATCCACACAAGAGCTAGATTGTGGTTACAGCTTCTCAGGGGTGATCATTCCCACTCCACCCCAAAACCCACTAGCTGTAACAGACAACAAGGTAACTTTTTTTACATTTTCTTGAAAGTGGGTGTTAGCTTCTGGTTTACCTTTACACTGAGGAGGTAGCCTTTGGGATACTAGATTTATGGGGGAGGGTCAACTAGTTAGACTCCCCACTTTTGATAGGGTCCTGAGCTTCATATTATGTTTCCCTTGTCTGGAGAAAGTATAAAACATAAAGCTCAAGTTTGACCAGTTTGCCAAATGTCCTCATGGTAAAACGAGCTTTAGTGCTCAACTTATCCCTCTGGGTTACTGCCTTCACTTAGATTTAGGCCTGATAATCCCAAGCTATCTTATTAACCTTCATTATATACCTTACCCAGCAGTTTAATTGTTTTCTATTTGCAGGATCTGTCCAAATACCTAGACAGCTATATTATCTTAAACTAAAATATAATATTTCATTACAAATAAAATGAACAAAGATATATATAAAAAGATAATCCTAAATGTTAGCAAGTATGTAATGAAAGAATATTTATATATAACCAGTGGGATGTCTACTAACCTTAATAAAGGGCTGTTTGGTAATATGTATCAGAATTTTTTATATGTTCATAACCTTGAAAACATAATTCCAAGTTGAATAATATGTAATAAGAAACAAGCCAAGATGACAGCAAACATGTATATGCAAGGATGTTTACTGAAATGTTACTTTTAATAGCAAAAAAAAACTTTATGGTATATCCGTAAAATGGACTATTATGCAGCCATTAATAAATATTTTTATAAGATATTTAATGACATGTTGAAATGCTCTTGATAAAAGTTTGATAAAATCAGGCCTCAAAATTATTGTATATAGCAGAATAATCCTAATATGTGGGTCTATATGTGGAAAGACAAATCAAAATGTTAATGTGTGTATATAATAAATGTGTATATATTTAATATATAGATATAATGCAAGAGATAGGTGGGATTATGACTAATTTTTATTTCCTTCATGAATTTTAAATTTTACATATTCTTCTAACATATTTTTTCATGATCAGAAAAGAACTTTTTAAAAAGGAAATGCATTAAGAAAATTGTAAATGTTTGCAGCAGTTCCTTAAATGGTTGATATTTGTATTATTTAAAGAACTCACACAATCTAAGAAAAGCTCTAAGACTAGAGGTAAATAAATCTGTATATTGCTATCAATAGCACTTTGCATCCTGTGAACCTAAATTCCGTGGTCCACCCAATATTGCAGAAAACCCTTTCTACCTAGCTGAACAAATGGATTTTCTTTTACTCCAGGAGAAACTATCCCTCTTCTCTGAGAGGCAGGGAAGCTATGGCTACAGATTTTGGGCTCTATCCTTTATATGAGCTATAGAGAGAGGCCTGTGGTCTGCAAGTGTACACATACATGTACACAGATACATATTTTTCTAGTTCTTACCTCTTCCACAAGCTCTGTTCTGGTTTACTAAAGCTGCTGGAGTGCAATATACCAGACATTGAATCATACCTTTTAAAAGGTATTATATTAAGTTACAAGGTCACAGTTCTAAGGCCATAAAAATGTCCAAACTAAGGCATCCAGAGAAAGATACCTTGACTCAAGAAAGGCTGATATCTGTCACATGGGAAGGCATGTGGCTGGTGTCTGCTGGTCCTTGTTCCTAGTTCTGTTGCTTCCAGCTCCTGATTCCAGTGGTTTCCTCTCTAAGCATCTGGGGACCTTCACTTAGCTCCTCCAGGACACAGGTCTGGGTTCTGGTTTTCTTAGCATGTGGCAATATCTGCAGGGCTTTCCCCCCATGTCTAAGCATCTGCTCTCTCTGTCGGCACTCTAAGGCTCTCTAAATGTCTACATCACTGTTGGATCTGAAACAACTGTTCTCTAATCATCTGCATCTGAGATTTCTCCAAAATGTTTCCCCTTTTTAAGGACTCTAATAAAACTAATTAAGACCCACGTTAAATGGGTGGAGTCACATCTCCATCTATTCAAAACACCACACCTATAATTGGGTATGCCACATCTCCATGGAAGTAATCTAACCAAAAATCACACCCACAATTGAGTGGTCAATCTCTATGGGAACAATCTGATCAAAGGTTTCCACCCTAAAGAGGTTTGCTCCCAGAAGATTGGATTAAGAAAGAAAACATGGCTTTTCTGGGGTACATAGCAATTTCAAACCAGCACAAGCTCCCTGAAGGGTTCTGACCACTACAAACTTCTTCTACATGTTTTTGGGAAGAATCTCATTTGTGCTCATGAATAAGTCCTATCTGTTTCCATATGGCTTTTGGGTTTTCTTTTCCCTATTCTCCTGTTCTAGCTTATATCCTCTGGATACTTTTGTGCGATCTAAGCATCACTATATTTTCTGGGCATAGTTGGCACTTATGCTGTGTAATGCTGCATTTGAAGGGTACTGTGCCACATCCACTGAGTACCAGCTGCCTCCACTGGCTTTCTTTCTCTGTTTTTTTTTTAACATGGGCAGGCACCAGGAATCAAACCCGGGTCTCTGGCATGGCAGGCGAGAACTCTGCCTGCTGAGCCACTGTGGCCTGCCCCCTCCACTTGCTTTTGCCACTCACCATGGGGACCACATTATTTCTACCTGCTAGAACTTATTCTGGCAGTAGCTTTTACTACATACCACAAGAATTAGTACTGGGCATCACTATCTTATGCCAAGAGCGATTGCTGACTCCTTGGAGCCTTGCAGTCAAGGCCATCATGGACAGTTGGGCAGTTTGTACACAACACAAGATATGCCTGGTTGAGGGGGAAATGTGGGAACTGGAACTCCGCATGGGTTCCCCTGCCTGTGGGGCTGAATCTTCCCCGAAGGAGATGGGAGATGCCTATTTCTAAATCACCTGGCCTGAGAGAGCATTGTCCCCTCATAAAGCTTCTGGGCTGCCTAGATCAGGGGCCACTTTCTAATTCATACAATGATACAGCATAGGCTAGTTGTGACCATGCCTGAAATGACAAAGTATATGGTGTTTGATATGATTTGACATAAAATGTTCCTCTCCTTCATAGGTTACACTAGAAAGTAAACAGCATCTACTTTTTTCACTCCTATATCCCCAACACCTAGCGCAGGGTCTGGCAAAGAGGAGGGGTGAGACAGATATCTATTGACTGAATAAATGAATGAATTAGTGGAATCCCAAAGCAGTTGTACTTATGCCCTAAAGACAAAAGATTCTTTTCATTTTCATTGATTCCACCTTCCTGCAGGCCCATAATTCACATAATCATTTGAGATCTGTGGGGCTAGGCCCAGAGACAAATTCCAGTGAAAGCCACAATGCTCCAATAAGAAATGTCTCTACCCTCTAGTGATTAAAGCTTTCTTACTTGGGCAACTTTGTATACCTGACTCTTTCTTTCCCTAGGATAAATTATGTCTCAGGAGGCTCCTTAGCCCTTTAATACAGATACATTTCTGATAGGCTTGCGGCAACAGCTTCCCAGCCATACCCAAACATGTGTAATGCCAGCAATTGACAGGGCTTGGGCTGAAACGGAGACCCTCCCTACTCCCCAGCTATACACACACATACACACATATTTTATAGGCACATAAACACATGTGTATGCATGTCTGTTCATGCAAATCCATACATTCACACACTTGGGCCCACAGATATATGTAATCACTCATATCTATATACAGTAAGCTCTAACATACAAATTTACATGCACATATGTGCAGGTATATATCCACCCCACCTTCCTAACACATTTCTATTTAGAACTATTTAATTGTCAAGGAGCATTGTTTTAGTTTGCAAGCTACCAGAACACAATATACCAGGAATGGAGTGGTTTTTTAAAAGGGGAATTAATGTATTAAGTTGCACGGTTACAGTTCTAAGGCCGAGAAAATATCCAAATTAAAGCAAGGCTAAAGAAATGTCCAATCTAAGGCATCCAGGAAAAGATAACTTGGTTCAAGGAGGCTGATGACGCTCAGGGTTTCTCTCGCAGGTGGAAAGGCACATAGTGAGATCTACTAGTTTTCTCTTCAGTGGCTTTCCCCGGGCTCTGTCTGTTCTGTTGGCTCTGTCGGTTCTGGTGACCGTCGTGGCTCTAAAGCTTTTTCCAAAATGGTTCCCTCTTAAAGGGCTCCAGTAAGCGATCCACCTCACCTTGAATGGGTGGAGACACATCTCCACGGAAACCATCTAATCAAAAGTTACCACCCACAATTGGGTGGGTCCCATCTCCATGGAAATAATAAAAAAGATCCAGCCCAATATTGAGTGAGGATTAAAGGACATGGTTTTTCTGGGGCACACAACTGATTCAAACAGGCACAAGCATCATTCCATTTTTCTGAACACTATGACTACTCTTCTCCTTTTGACTTAACCACACCAAACTAAAATCACATATAGGACCACCTAACTGGAATGTTCAATGTTTCTTTAATCCAAGAAGCTTATATCTCTGAGATGGTGCCCCCACAATATTGCATGACTTTCTCCATCAAAACACTTTCAGTTGTGGCCCACATCCTCTGCTTTCCTGTATGTACCTCAGTTAGGAACTGGTGATTGAGCGTCAACGCTCTTATCTTGAGATAGGGAGATGTGTTCTGGACATAATGGTAAATCAAATAAGAAAGCGGTGTGAGGTAAAAATAGTATTTAATGAGGTTTGTAAAAAATACAAGAAAGCACTGTTTTTAGGGGGAGCTTGAGAGGATTTCCTGGAATACTATAGTAGTTCTGATGTCTGGAGTATAGTAAGCATGGAGGTGAAAAGTGGGGGATAAGAATGGAAGACTTGGCAAGGGAAAGATCGTGGAAGTTCTTCTGGGCCTAGTAAGAAATTTGGTCTGTATCTGTAGGGAAAATGGAAAGCATAAAAGGCTTTTTAGATTTTATTTCATTTTATATATTACAGCAATTTTAAGTTTACACAGAAAAATCATGCAGAAAACACAGAGTTCCCATATACTACCACCATCCCCAAGGCATACAGGTTTTCCCTATTATTAACATTTTGCATTAGTGTGATACCTCAGCTGCAATTGATGAAAGATTATTTTTATAATTGCACTGTTAACTATACTCTGTAGTTTATTTTTGGGCTCACTGTGTATACAGTTCATTTTTTATATTAAAGTATAATTTAATCAGTGGAAGATCTGGCTACTACATCTCTAAACAATACTTTTAGAAAATAAGCATATCATTTTTGTAATACGGAAGCAATAAAAATTTATTTAAAGGCCCACAATTGTTCTTATATACAACTTATGTCTTATTTTTTATTTTTGAATAAACAGATTTTATTTATAAAGGAGTTTTTGATTTACAGAAAAGTTAAACAGGTATCATACAGACTTCCCATATACCAGTCCTCGCACATACAGTTTCCCGTCTTTTTTCTTTTTAAACTTTTTTTTAATTGTATAGTATAACATATATACAAAGCAAAGAAATTAAAAAAGCAATAGTTTTCAAAGCACTCCTCAACAAGTAGTTACAGGACAGGTCCCAGAGTTTGTCATTGGCTACTGTATGATCCTCTCATATTTTTCCTACTAGCTGCTCCAGAATATAGGAGGTTAGAGGGCTTAAATATTTTTTTTATCATCACAATCAACTTTTTTTGTGAAAAATAACATATATACAAAAAAGCTATAAATTTCAAAGCACAGCACCACAATTAGTTGCAGAACATATTTCAGAGTTTTGACATGGGTTACAATTTCACAATTTAGGTTTTTACTTCTAGCTGCCCTAAAATATTGGAGATTAAAAGAGATATTAATTCAATGATTCAGCATTCATATTCATTTGTTAAGTCCTATCTTCTCTTATTAACTCCACCACCACCTTTGACCTTCCCATCCCTACACTTTAGGGGTGTTTGGTCTATGGCAATTCTAAATTTTTCATATTGGAAGGGTCTGTCGTGAACATGGGGTAAGGAGATGGAATTATCGGATGTTCTGGAGAGGATGGGCTAGGTTTCAGGGCTTACCTGGACCAGGGACCCCATCTGGAGGTCGTAGGTTTCTGGAAAGTTACTCTTGTGCCTGGAACCCTTGTGGAATCTTATATATTGCCCTAGGTGTTCTTTAAGACTGGCTGGAATGGTCCGATTGGGGGTTGGCAGGTTATGATAGGTAGCAAGGTCTACCTGAAGCTTGCGTAAGAGCAACCTCCAGAGTAGCCTCTCGACTGTGTTTGAACTCTCTCTGCCACTGATACTTTATTAATTACACTTCTTTCCCCCCTTTTGGTCAGGATGGAATTGTTGAACCCACAGTGCCAGATTTGACTTCATCCCTGGGAGTCATCTCCCACGTCACCAGAGAGACTTTCACCCCTGGATGTCATGTCCCACATAGGGGAGTCCTTTGTTTTTTTTAAAAAACAATATTCTACTAACATATAAAATAAGTAAAATATCCTATTTTAACCATGTCCAAATATACAATTCAGCGGTGTCAATTGCATTCACATTGTCGTACTATCATCACCAATATCAATTATCAATACCTTTCAATCACCCCAAACAAATTCTGCACCAATTAAACAATAAAACCCCATTTGCCACATGCATCCTGGCACCCAGTAACTAATGTTCTACTTTCTAACTCTGTGAATTTGCTCCTTTTAATTATTTCATATCAGTGAATATATGTAATATTTGACCTTCTGTGTCTGATTCATTTCCCTCAAAACAATATCTTCATAGTTCATCCATGTCGTCTTATGTTTCAAAACTTCATCCCTTTTTATGGGTAAATAATACTCTGTTCTATGTATATACCACATTGTGTTTATCTGTTTATCAGTTGATGACACTTAGATTGCTTCAATCTTTTGGCAATTGTGAATAATGCCACTATGAAAAATGGTGTGAAAATATCTTTTTGAGTCCCTGGTCTCAATTCTTTTGAGTATATATCTATCAGTAAAATTACCAGGCTATATGGTAGCTCTATACTTAAATTTCTGAGGAACTGCCAATCTGTCTTCCACAATGGCTGCACCATTTTACATTCCCCCAGCAATGAATGAGTGTTCCTACATCTCCACATCCTCTTCAATATTTGTTATTTTTCATTTTTTAACAGTTGTGGTACTAGTAAGCATGAAATGGTATTTCAATGTTGATTTGCATTTCCCTGATGGCTAATTATCTTGAACAATTTTCATGTTCGTTTTTATCATTGTATATCTTCTATGGTGAAATGTCTATTCGTGACTTTTGCCCATTTTCTAATTGTGTTGTTTATCTTCTCATTGTTGAGTCTTAAGATTTCTTTATATATATATATATAAAGTATATATATGTGTGTATATATATATAAAGTATATATATGTGTGTGTATATATATATATACTCTAGATATTAAACCTTTATCAGATATGTGGTTTCCAAGTATTTTCTCCCATTCACTAGGTTGTCTATTCAGTTTCATGATAAAAGTTTTTGGAGGCACATACACTTTTATTTTGACGAAGTCCCACTTATCTACTTTTTCTTTTGTTTCTCCTGTTTTTGGTTAAAGTTTAAGAAACCATTATCTAAAATAAGGTCCTGAAAATGCTTCACTACGTTTTCTTCTAGGGATTTTATAGTTTTCATTCTTATATTTTAGTCTTTGATCCATTTAGAGTTAATTTTTGTATATGGTGTGAGGGTGGGGTCCACCTTCATTCTTTTGCATGTGGATTTCCAGTTGTATGGGCACCATTTGTTAAACAGGAAAAGTTTTGTATCCCGCCACTTTCCTGAATTCATTTATTAGCTTTAGGAGCTTTGTTGCAGATTTTTCAAGATTTTCAACACATAAGATCCTGTCATCTGCCAATAGGGAACATATTGCTTCTTTCTTTCCAATTTGAGTGTCTTTTATTTCTTTTTCTTGTCTAATTGCTCTGGCAAGAACTTCCAGTACAATGCTGAATAAGAGTAGTGACAGTGGGCAGCCTTGTCTTGTTACTGATCTTAGAGGGAAGCTTTCATTCTTTTACCACTAAGTATAATATTATCTGGAAGTTTCCTTCTTTTCCTAGTTTTCCAAATGTTTTGGTGCTGGATTTTGTCAAATGTCTTTTATGTGGCAATTGAGCTGGTTACATTTTTTTTTCCTTCATTCTATTAATGAGGTGTATTTCATTATTTGATGATCTTATTTTGAGCCACCCATCCATACTTGGAATAAATCCCAATTGATTGTGGTGTATAATTCTTTGTATAGTGTCTTAGTTTGCTAGGCTGCTGAAAGCTGAGACCATGAAATGGGTTGGCTTTTAACAATGGGAATTTATTAGCTTACAGTTTTGAAGCTGAGAAAAATGTCCAAATCAAAATATCAAGGTGATGCTTTCTTCCCAAACCCTGGCTGTGGGTGATCCTTGACTCCTCTACTGCATAGCAAGGTGGCAGGGCACATGGTGGCATCTATTGGTCTCTCCCTTCTTTTCTGGGTTGCATTGCTTACAGTTTCTTGCTTCTATCTCTCTCTCTCCATTCCATTTGTTAATGATTCTAAGAAGAGGATTAAGACCCATCCTGAGTGAGGTGGGTCATACCTTAACTGAAGTAGCCCCCTGAAAAGGTCCTAATTACAATGGGTTCACACCCACAGGAATAAATTAAATTTAAGAACATGTCTTTCTGGGTCACATACAGCTTCAAACCACCACACATGGGCTCTTGGATTTAGTGTGGTAGTATCTTGTTGAGGACTTTTGCACCTATATTCATAAGGGATTGTAATTTTGTTTTCTTGTAGTGTCTTCATCTGGCTTTGGTATTATGGTGATGTTTACTTCATAGACTGAGTTAGGTAGTGTTCCCTCCTGTTAAATTTTTTGGGGACGAGTTTAAGGAAAAATGGTGTTAATTCTTCTTGAAATATTTGTTTAGAAAGATGGTCTTAAAATAAAGTTTCTGTCACTGAGAGATTTCAGAGTCAAGAGTTATCCTGGAGGTTACTCGTATCCATTATACAGATGTCCCTTTTTAGTTTATGGTGTATTGGTGTGGCTAGAGGAAAGTACCTGAAACTGTTCAGCTGTGCTCCAGTAGCCTTGATTCTTTACAAAGATATAACTTCTACAATGAAAAAAAGTCACAAATTTAAAGGGAGAGTTTAGGCTGTGGAATTATGTAGCTATAAGCTGAGTAAAGAATTTGGCACGTGCACATAGAAACATAAATATAAGCATATATGTAAATATACTCATGTAGAGATAGTTGGATAGGCAACTTGGCATGTTAAATTTATGACTTGTGCCATGAGACTTAGTTTATAGTGTTTTGGGAAAAATCAAATGCAACTGAAGCAGCTATTCAGATTGTATTTTATTTACTTCTAAATTAGTGTTAGATTATAGTCATGAATTGCTGGCACACTCTGGCACCTGTATCCGATTTGATTTGTTGCAGCTAAAATCTTGTCAATGGCCCTGCTATTAATTTATCTGACAGCGTTCTGTTCTACATTGTTTTCAAAAGATTAAGGGTAAGGAATGTATATGATGGCTGATTATGGCTCTTCCATTTATAAATTTACATGGTCCCTTTAAAAAATAAAATGTACTTTCTCACATTAGATGCAATTTATTATTATAAAAAACGTGGAAAATATAGAAAAGTATGGATTGACAGAAGCTATTCAGATACAATGATGGTTAAAATTGGCTGTAGCATTCAAATCTAGTGATGATTATTCTTCTTTCAGGGATTATTATTTTATGGTGTTGAAATCCTAATGTAATAAAATTTTGTATCCTGTTCTTTTTTGGCTTATGGCATTATAGTATACACATTTCCCCATGTGATTAGAATTGTTTGTAAGAAAAAAAAGTGGGTCTTGAGCTTTTCATTGTTGGAAGGTTTGTGATAACTGATTCAATTACTTGACTTGTTATTGGTCTGTTGAGATCATCTGTTTCCTCTTGAGTCAATGTATATCGTTTGTGTGTGTCTAGGAATTTGTCCATTTCATATTATCTAATTATTTGGCATATGTTTGTTCATAGTATCCTGTTAGAATTCTTTTTATTTCTATGGGCTGGTAATAATGCCCTGCCTTTCATTTCTGATTTTAGTTATTTGCATCCTCTTTCTTTTTTACTTTGTGAGTCTAGCTTGAGGACTTTTATTAATCTTTTTGCAACACCAACTTTTGCTTCCATTGTTTCTCTCTATTGTTTTTTACATTACAGAAATTGTGGATTTACAGAATGATCAAGCATAAAATACAAGATTCTCATATGCCACCCTATTATTAACAGCTTGCATTGGTGTGACACATTTGTTACAATTGATAAAAGCACATTGGTATGATTGTGCTATTAACTATAGTCCAAGATTTAATTTAGGATTCACTGTTTGCATAGTACAGTTACGTGTATTTAAAAAAATTATTCTGTTACCATATATACAAACTTTCCTTTTTAACCACATTTTGAAACATATTTCAGTGCTGTTAGTTACATTCACAATATTGTGTTACTATTACCACCATCCATTATCAAAACATTTCCATATTTCCAAATAGGAAATGCATTTTAAGCCTTAATCCCTATACCTACAGTGCCCCTGGCTACCTCTCTGTTGTTTTTCATTCTCTATTTTGTTTGTCTCTGCTCTGATCTTTGTTATTTCCTTATTTCTGCTTTCTTTGGATTTAGTTCACTCTTTTTTTTCTAGATCCTCTGTTCTGAAATTACATCTCCTGTTTGAGAGTCTTCTTCTTTTTTAATGTAAACATTTAGAGCTATTAATTTCCCTCTCAGCACTGCCACTGCTGCATCTCACAAGTGTTGGTATGTTATGTTTTAATTTTCATTTGTTTCAAGATATTTCCTAATTTCCCTTTTTCTTTTATCTTTAACCCTTTAGTTGCTCAAGAGTGGGTTGTTTAATTTCCACGTATTTCTAAATTTTCCTATTCTTCTTTTGTTATTTATTCCTGGTGTCATTTCATTTTGGCTGGAGAAGATACAATGTACTATTTCAATTTTTTTTAATTTACTGAGACTTGTTTTGCAACCTAACATATGCTTTATCCTGGGGAATGATCCATGTGCATTACAGTATGTTTATTTGACTGCTGTTGGGGGAAGTACTCCATATATGTCTGTTAAGTTTAGTGGGTTTATGGTACCATTCAAGTCTTCTACTTCCTTATTGATCCTGTGTCTAGATGTTCATCCATCATTAAAAGCTGTGTATTGAAGTCCCTTACTAATGTAGAATCATCTATTTCTCCCTTCAAAATGTCAGTATTTGCTTCATATGTTTTGGGGCTCTGCTATTAGAGCCAAATATATTGATAATTGTCATGTATTCCTGTGGAATTGACCTCTTTTATCAGTATATTATAACTTTATTTGTCCCTTGTATCAGTTTTTCACTTAAAGTCTATGTTATCTGATATTAGTATATCAAGCTCTCTTTTGGTTACTATCTACATGGTATATTTTTCCACCCTTTTCACTTTCAACCTATTTGTGTCTTTGAATTTAAGGTGAATCTCTTGTAAACAGCATATAGTTAGGTGATCCTTTTTTATTTATACTGCCAATATCTGCCATTAGAATGGAGAATTTAATCCATTTATATTTAAAGTAACTTTTGATAATGTGATTTTGCTATTTGGTCTTTTTAAGTCTTATGTCATTTTTGTCCTTCAATTCTTCCATTAATTCTATTTTCACATTTATTTGATTTTTTTATTGTACCATATTGAGTCCTTCTCATTTCTTTCTGCTTATTACATACTTTTCTTTGCGGTTACCATAAGGCTTGAGTTTAACATCCTAAATATACCATAGTCATATTTGATTTGATACCAACTTAACCTCAATAGCAAACACAAACACTGTACCTATATGTTTGTTCCCTCATCTTTTTGTATTTGTTACAAACTATAGCTTTCTATATAATCTAAAACCATAGATTTATCTTTACTTTTTATGCATTTGCATTTTAGAATCTGTAAGAAGTAAAAACTGGAGTTTCATACCAAAAGATAGAGTTCAATACTACTGGCATTTATAATTATCCATATGACTGACTTGTCTTTATTCAGCACTTATTCACTTACTGCAACCCTTTAACTGTTTTTCAGAGTTTTGAGGAAAATGGCTCAGCCAGTTTTTGCTAAGTTGTTCAAAGAGTCTGTGAGGAAATGGCACCCTGGAGCATCTTATATCACTAACTTGGTCAACCAGAAGCCATAAAAGGCTTTTCAGCAAAGGAATGAAACTAACTGCTATGTGGAAGAAGGGTAGAAAGGGTGTGTGACTTAAGGCAAGGAAACCTGTAAGTCAGCTGAGCAAGAGTCCAGATAGAGACAAATGCAGATTGTACTGGGAGAGTACAACTGGCAAAACGGATAATTTCAAAAGATATTTAGGAGGCAGGGAGTAGCAGGAGATAAGGCAGGACAATTAGGCAAAGGTTGGATTTTAAGAATTACAGGGAAAGAAAGATTATAAGCCATTGAGAAGTCTTTCAATGAAAGAAGTATATTCATATTGGCATTTTAGAAAGAGTACTCAGGATGCAGTATGAAAAATGAGTTGTAGGGGCAAAAGGGTGGAGGCAGAGAGACTAATTAAGAAGGATGTTGCAAAGAGATCATGGAAGACCTAAATAAATGGAAGGCATACCATGTCCATGGATTGAAGGACTAAATATAGTTAAGATGTCAATTCTACCCAAATGAATTCATAGATTCAATGCAATACCAATTAAAATCCCAGCAACTTACTTTGCAGAAATAGAAAAACCAATAACCAAACTTATTTGGAGGGAAGGATACCCAGAATAGCTAAAAATATCTTGAGAAAGAAAAATGAAGTGGGAAAGCTCACACTTTAAAATATATTACAAGACTATAGTGGTCAAAACAGCATAGAACTGGCATAAATAGATATATTGAACAATGGAATAAAATTGAGTGTTCAAAAATAGATCCTCTCATCTATGAACAATTGATCTTTGATAAGGCAGTCAAGCCAATTCACCTGGGACAGAACAGTCTCTTCAATAAATGGTGCTTAGAGAACTGGATATCCATATGCAAAAGAATGAAAGAGGGTCCATATCTCACACCTTATACAAAAATTACAAAACGGACATTTACACTGTGATGTTTATAGCAGCATTATATGGCAATTGCCAAGAGATGGAAACAACCCAAATATCTATCAATAGATGGGTGTCTAAACAAACTTCAGAATATACATATAATGGAATATTACGCAGCTGTAAGACAGAATAAAGTCATGAAGCATGTAGCAACATGGATGAAACTTGAGGACATTATGCTGAGTGAGATTAGCCAGAAACAAAAAGACAAATACTGTATGGTCTCACTGATATGAACTAACATTAATGAGTGAACTTTGAGAATTGCAGTTAAGGACACAGGTTATCAGGAGATAGAAAGAAGATAGAGATTGGGCATTTAGTATTGAAGGAGTACAGAAGGCATGGCAGGACTGATTGTAAAAATTCAGAAATGGATAACACAATATTATCTGATGGTAGCACAATAATATAAGTACACTAAAAGAAGCTGAATGCAAGTATGGTTGAGGGAGAAAGGCTGGAGGCATGTATAACACCAGACGGAAAGACTGAGGATAAAGACTGAGTTGGTACAAGTTAGGAATGCCTAGAGTAGGCAATGATGGTGATTAAATGTACAAATATAAGAATGTTTTTGCATGAGGGAGAACGAATGTCAACATTACAAGGTGTTGAAAATGGGATGGTATACAGGAAAAAATACAATCAATGCAAACTAGGCTCTATGGTTAGCAGTAACATTGTAATATGCTTCAATTGACTGTAACAAAGGCAATATGCCAAAACTAAATGTCAATAAACTGGGGATATGGGGGAGGGGTATGGGATTCTTTGTGGAAGAAAAGGAAATGTCTTCATATAGATTGTGGTGGCAAAGGCATGGCTACGTAACTGTACCAGGAACCACTGATTTTTTTCCATTAATTTTTATTATGAGAAAAATGCAAACATACACAAAGATAGAGAGAATGATGTAAAAAAAAAAAGTGCAGGTACCAAACTCAGCTTTGACAGTTTTTAATATGCTGCCATTCTTATTATTTAGTCCTGATTTTTTTTTGCTAAGGTATTTTACATTTTGTCAAGTGTATTATCATATAATTCACACATAAATACTTGTGTCTATTTCTACCATAATAAGCTTTCACTTTTAGCAAAGTCACAACGCCATTGTCATACCTCAAAATTAATAGCAATTCCTTAATACCCAACTTTTGTTCAACTTTCTCTAATTGACTCAAATCTATACATTTCACAGTTGATGTTATTTGATTCAGTATCAAACAAGCCCCATCCATGGCATTGGCTTGTTATATCTTAAGCTTTAGTCCTTGTCTAGATCTGTTACTCTATAAAGAAATTCAAAAGGGTGATTTTCTAATTCTACCATCCCTTCTACAATGTTTTAAAATTTATTTATTAAACATAACAACATACGAACACCAACATTCTTACCATATGATCATTCCATTCTTGATATATAATCAATAACTCACAATATCATCTCATAGTTGTATATTCATCAACATGATCATTTCTTAGAACATCTGCATCAATTCAGAAAAAGAAATAAAGAGAAAACAGAAAAAAATTCATACATACCATACCCCTTACCCGTCCCTTTCATTGATCACTAGCATTTCAATCTACTCAATTTATTTTAACATTTGTTTCCCCTATTATTTATTTATTTTTAATCCCTATGTTTTACTCATGTGTCCATAAGGTAGATAAAAGAAGCATCAGACACAAGGTTTTCACAATCACACAGTCACATTGCAAGAGTTATATCATTATACAATCATCTTCAAGAAACATGGCTACTGGAACATAGCTCTACATTTTCAGGCACTTCCCTCCAGCCTCTCTGTTATGCCTTAACTAACAAGGTGATATCTATTTAATGCATAAGAATAACCTCCAGGATAACCTCTTGACTCTGTTTGGAATCTCTCAGTCATTGACACTTTATTTTGTCTCATTTCACTCTTCCCCCTTTTGGCCAAGAAGTTTTTCTCAATCCCTTGATGCTGAGTCCCAGCTCATCCTTGGATTAATGACCCATGATGCCAGGAAGGTCCACACCCTTGGGAGTCATGACCCACGTAGAGAGGGAGAGGGCAGTGAGTTTGCTTGTCCTGTTGGCTGAGAGAGAGAGGCCACATCTGAGCAACAAAAGAGAGTCTCTTGGGGGTGACTCTTAGGCCTAATTTTAAGTAGGCTTAACCTATTCTTTGTGGGGTTAAGTTTCATACGTACAAACCCCAAGATTGTGGGTTCAGTTAATTGCTTTGATTGTCCCCACTGCTTGTGAGAATATCAAGAATTCTCCACTTGGGGAAGTTGAATTTTCCCCCTTTTTCACCATTCCCTCAAGGGGACTTTGCAAACACTTTTTTATTTGCTGTTCAAATCACTCTAGGATTAATTGGGGTATTACTCTGGACAAACTTACAAAATCTCATGCCCTACTCAAGGGAACTGTTGATTTTTTACTTACATTGGATTTGATGTGCTAATAAAACCATTTAAAAATGAACAGAGAGAAGTGCTGGGGAGAATATGGAGGAAGAGCTATACCCATTCACTGTTCATAGGGAAGCTGGCATGCAGCCCCCATGGAGGATAGCACGGTGGTTCCACTGGAGGCTGAGGGCGGGGTTGCCATATGATCCTGCAACCCCGTAGCAAGGTATATACCTAGAGGAACTGAGAGTAGGGACACGAATGGACATTTACACGCTGGGGTTATTGGCAGGAGTGTTTGTGATCCACAATAGATGGAGGTGACCTAAGGGGTACAACAACTGAGGAACGGAAGGGGAACTGTGATGTCTATATACAATGGACTACTGAGCAGCTGCAAGAAGAAATGATGTTGTGAGGCATGCAACTAAGGTAAATGAACATTGAGGACAATATGTTGAATGAAATGTCAGAAACAAAAAGACAAATATTTTCATGTCTCACTCATATGGACTAACTATAATATATAAACTCAGAGAATTGAAGTCGAGAGCATGAGTTCTCAGGATGGGGTCTACTGGAATGGGTTCTAGATTGTAAGCTCTTATAGTAGTTACATCTATTCTGGAGTTGTAACTGTTATTTCTAAATTTTGAGATACTGAGCAATTTGCATATAACCTGGTCATTCTCTGAAACTTCTGGCATTTATGTGACACCTGAGACTCAGAGTTAGAGCTCTGAAGCTATGGAAGTCAGCATTACCCCATACAGCAACTGTTTAAAAGGTTGAATAAGTGATCAGACTTCGACTAGAGATATGAGTGAAGCTGATCTGGATAGGACTAAGGTAAATCAGAATTCGGGGTAAGAGATGATACGGTCTGTATTATAAAACTTCAACTTCTGTGTGAGACCAAAGGGAGAGATGTTTATTTCATGCAAAGTGTGTATTTTAGGTAGTGCATTATCTAATTTAACTTGTGTGGTCAGTGGATTCAAACACTGTAATCACATAGACTCCCGAATAGGGTGTGAGATCTTGTTGGTTTGCACAGGTTAGTGTGATGTTCTGATACATCCCAGAGTAATTAGAGCAGGGAATAAAAAAGTATTTACAAAGTCCCCTTGGAGGATAGGGAGAAAGGAGTAAATAGTCATCTTCCCCATCTGAAGAATTCCTGATATTCTTGTAAACAGTGGGAGCAACCAATTCAATAGGCTGAGCCCTCAATCTTGGAGTTTACCCCTATGAAACTTATTCCTGAAAAGGAGAAGCTAAGCATACTGATAATTATGCCTAAGAGTAACCTCCAAAGAATCTGTTTTGTTGCTCAGATGCGGCCTCTCTCTCTCTCTCTAAGCCAACTTGACAGGTGAACTCACTGTCCTCCCCACTAGGTCAATAAGAGGGAAGGTTAAGGGGTATGGGATGTATGAGGGTTTTTTTTCTTTTTTCTTTTTCTGGAGTGATGCAAACATTCTAAAAATGATCATGGTTATGATTATGATCATGATTATGGTTATGAATGCACAACTATGTGATAATATTGTGATCCCATTGTATCCCATGTATGGACTGTATGTGTGTAAAGATTTGTCTGTCAATAAAAATATTTTTAAAAGATGGATGTTGCAATCCTTTGAATGGAGACGCTGGAGGCTCAGGCTAGGATGGTGGCAGTAGAAATGGATATAAATGGGCAGATTTAAGAGATAAAATGCAGCAAAGTTTTGAAAGAATGTGATGGCGAATATATTATGAAAAGCAAGGGAATACCAACAGATCCCACTGTGGGCCTGTGTTTGGTCTCCCAGAAGCCTTAAAGGCAAAAAAGGAACAATGACATCTCTTTAGTGAACAATGATGCTGCAGTTTTACTCCTGGGGGGAATGTGGGCTTTGTGATGGAGCCAAAAACACTGAGAGTACAGAAGAGGTTTATTGAGTCTACATTCAAATGATGCATTTGGCCTCATCCTCTCTATTCTCCAGATTGCCTTCTCTCAGCCAGTGCACTGAGAACTGATATTTCTAATGCTGGGTTTGTAAGCCTTTGGCATAAAGGAAAAACAATGAAGGCAGTAGCGTCCTTTAATAGAGTGCCTGCTTGCTAAGGGCCAGACTCTACTGGTACTTTCATTTATTTTCCTCACTAAATCCTCCCAACAATTCTATGAGACAGGAATTATTATCCTCATTCTCCAGAGGAGGGAAATGAGGTTCAGAGAGGGTCACTTAATGCCACAGTCAATTTGTTCCAGTCTGTAGAACTTCAAGTGCCACGATCCTTCCACAATTTCAGTGGTTCTCAAGCTTGGCTGTACCTTAAAATCACTTGGAGAGTTTTATGTGGGTTGTTTTTCCCTTTTCTTAAAGTAACTTTATTGATATATAATTCACATATCATACAATTCACTCATTTATAGTGTACGGTTCAATGGTTTTTAGTATGTTCACAGATAAGTGCAACCATCACCACAGTTAATTTCAGAACATTTTTCTACCTCAAGAAGAAATCCAGTGCCTGTTAGCTATCAGGACCCACCCCACTTAAACATCTCCCTTCCCAGCACTAAGCAGTCACTAATCTACTTTCTGTCTATATAGATTTCCTTATTCTGTATTTTCATATGAATTGAATCATATGGTATGTGGACTTTCAGGACGGCCTTCTGTGACTTAGTATGTTTTCGAGGTTCATCCATGTTATAGGATGCATCAATATGCCATTCCTTTTTATTCCTCAAAATATTCCATTGCATGTTTATTCCACATTTTGTCTATCCATTCATGCATTGATGGGTATTTGGGTTGGTTCCGCTTTTTGGATATTTTGCCTAATGCTGCGGTTAACATGTGTGCATGTACGTTGTTTTGTTTTTTTAACTTTTTTTTATTGTATAATATATGTACAAAACAAAGAAGGAGAAAAGCAGTGGTTTTCAAAATGCTCTTCAACAAGTAGTTACAGGACAGATCCCAGAGTCTGTCATGGGCTACATACTTTCCTCTCAGATTTTCCTTCTAGCTGCTCCAGAACATTGGCTAGAAGGAATAAATACTTTTCATCATAATAAACAATTTTTTTTCTTTTTTTTTGAAAAATAATATAAATACAAGAAAGCAACAAATTTAAAAGCACAGCGCAACAATTAGTTGTAGAACAGATTTCAGAGTTTGGTATGGGTTACCACCCAATTTTAAGTTTTTACTTCTAGCTGTTCTAAGGTAGAGACTAAAAGAGATATCAATTTAATGATTCAGTCATCATATTCATTTGTTAAATCCTACCTTCTCTGTATAACTCCATCATCACCTTTGATCTTTTTCTCCCACTCTAGGGTATTTGGGCTATGGCTATTCTAACATTTTGATGTTGGAAGGGGCTGTCAATAATATGAGGTAGGGAGATGGAACTAGCTGATGCTCTGGAAAGGTGGGGCCCTCTAGGTTTCAGGGCTTATCTAGACCATGGACCCATCTGGAGGTTGCAGGTTTCTGGAAAGTTACTCTAGTGTCTGGAACCCTTGTGGAATCATATATATTGCCTTAGGTGCTCCTTAGGACTAGCTGGAATGGTCCTAGGTGGGGTTTGGCAAGTTATGATAGGAAGCAATGTCTAATTACACTTTTTTCCCCCCTTTTGTCAGGATGGAATTGTTGATTCCACAGTGCCAGGGCCAGTCTCATCCCTGGGAGTCATCTCGCAGGCCGCCAGGGAGACTTTCACCCCTGGATATCATGTCCCAGGTAGGGGTGAGGGCAATGATTTCACTTGCAGAGTTGGGCTTAGAGAGACTGAGGCCACATCTGAGCAACAAAAGAGGTCCTCCAGAAGTAACTCTTAGGCATGCCTATAGGTAGTCTAAGCTTCTCTGCTACCTACATAAGCTTCACAAGAGTAAGCCTCAAGATCAAGGGCTTGGCTTATTGATTTGGGTGTCCCTAATATTTGACACAGTATCAGGGGATTCCCTGATGGTAAAGTTTAATAGTTCCACATTTTTTCTCCCATCCCTCAAGGGACTTTGCCAATACTTTTTTGCTTATCTGCTTAATATATTCTAGGATGTATTTAGGCATTACATTAAGCTCTACAGGATTAAAAGCCCTCGTTCTTATTCTGAGCTCTCTGTGTTTCAATTGTTCAATGAGCTATCCAGACAGGCTGAGTTAGATTATGTGCTGCAGAAAATTCAGGTTCCAGACAAAATAAACCTTCCTTCCTTTGGTCTCAAAAAGTAGGTGCATTGAATATGGTATTCTAGCTTGCTAGCTGCTGGAATGCAATATACCAGAAAGGAATGGCTTTTAAAAAGGGGAATTTAATAAGTTGCTAGTTTACAGTTCTAAGGCCAAGAAAATGTCCCAATTAAAGCAAGTCTATAGAAATGTCCCAGCAAAGGCATTCAGGGAAAGATAACTTGGTTCAAGAAGGCCGATGAAGTTCTGGGTTTCTCTCTCATCCGAGAAGGCACATGGTGAAAACAATCCCAGTTTCTCTCTTGGCTGGAAGGGCACATGGCGACCAAGGCATCACCTGCTAGCTTTCTCTCCTGGCTTCCTGTTTCATGAAGCAACCCGGGAGGCATTTTCCTTCTTTATCTCCAAAGGTTGCTGACTCATGGACTCTCTCCTTCGTGTTGCTGCAGCATTCTCTGCTCTCTTTGAATCTCTCTGAATCTCTCATTCTCCAAAATGTTTCCTCTTTTATAGGACTTCAGAAACTAATCAAGCCCCACCCAAATGGGTGGAGACATGCCTCCACCTAATCCAGTTTAACAAGTGCTCCTGATTGGGTTACATCTCCAGGGGGATGATCTAATTACATACAGTATTGAATAGGGATTATTCTGCCTTTACAAAATGGGATCTTGATTAAAACATGGCTTTTTTAGGGGACATACATCCTTTCAAACCAGCACATATGGCATGAGATTTTGTAGGTTTATCCAGGTTAGTGTGATGCCCCAATAAATCCCAGAGTGATTTGAACAGTGAATAGAGAAGTATTTGCAAAGTCCCATTAGGGGAACAGGGAGAAATTGGAAAAAGTCAACTTTCCCATTTGGAGAATTCCTGATATTCTCACAAGCAGTGGGGACAACCAAATCAATAGGCTGAGCCCTCAATCTTAGGGTTTATCCCTATGAAACTTATCCCCACAAAGGATAGGCTAAGCCTACTTAAAATTAGGCCTAAGAGTCACCCCCAGAGAACCTCTTTTGTTACTCAGATGTGGCCTCTCTCTCTCAGCCAATGCGGCAAGTGAACTTACTGCCTTCTCCCTCTCTATGTGGGACATGAGTCCCAGGGGTGTAAGCCTCCCTGGCAATGTGGGACAGAAATCCTAGAATCAGCTGGAACTCAGCACCAAGGGATTGAGAAAATCTTCTCGACAAAAAGGGGGAAGAGAGAAATGAGACAAAATAAAGTGTCAGTGGCTGAGAGATTTCAAACAGAGTTGAGAGGTTATCCTGGAGGTTATTCTTATGCATTATATGGATATTCGCTTTTCAGTTTATGGTGTATTAGAGTGGCTAGAGAGAAGTACCTGAAACTGTTGTGCTGTGTTCCAGTAGCCATGCTTTTTGAAGATGATTGTATAATGATATAGCTTTTGCAATGTGTGTATGATTGTGAAAACCTTGTGTCTGATGCTCCTTTTATCTATGGTATGGACAGATGAATAAAAAATACGGACAATAAATAAGCAAATAATAAGGGGAACAAAGGTTAAAATAAATTGAGTAGATTGAAATACTAGTGGTCAATAAAAGGGAGTGATGAGGGGTACGGCATGTATGAGATTTTCTTTTTCCTTTCTTCTGCTGGAAAGATGCAAATGTTCAAAAAATTGATCATGGTGATGAATACACAATTATGTGATGATATTGTGAGCCATTGATTGTAACCATGTCAAGAATGTTTGTTTGTTGTTTATAATAAAAATATTTTTAAAAGAGTAGGTGCGGTTCTAAAATATAGACAATGTTTTCCTTACCCCTGTGTTCTGAATTACTTTAATCCCAACCTGATTGGCTTCATTCTTATCTTTAAATACCAGATTATAGATATATAAAACAGCCTCTCAAAATCCAGAAATAATAATTACCCATTTGGATTAAAAGTTTCTCCTATAAGAGTTTACAATCGAGGCTCCAGTTTTCTTGTAAGCATTTTCTAGAGGAGACCATACTATAATTGTTCTTTCGTCTCTGTCTTTTTTTCTTTTTTTTTTTTTGCCTGACAAAATATCCCACAGATTAATTCACATCATTGCATGCCTCATGAGTCTGATCTTTTTTGTAGCAGCACAATATTCGGTTATAAATATACACCATCGTTCACCAATTTACTTCTCAGTCAGTGCATCCTTCAGCCACCTGCATTCATCAGGCATTATCCATAATGCCCAAAGACCACAGTCCATTAACATTCTCAATTTTAGATAATTTCTTTGTTCCCAAGAGAAAGATAGCTAATAAACACACCCTCACCAATTAGAAAATCTAATCCTCCCCTTAACTCTTGTCCCTCCCCCCATTATTTACTCCTGCTATTGCTGTGGTAGTGCTGATGTTTTCCTGTTAAACATATCCCATAGCATGCAATAGCAGTTTTCCCCCTGTACCCTGGACTTAAACACTCTTTGTACATGAATCATACCTTTGAAGTAGTTCTTGCAAGAACTAATTTATATTTCTAATGTTAATCAGTGGGACACATGGGTCTATACAACCTCTTTCAATCTCCTCCACCTTCAATATGGTAATATTAGTTATAGACCCACTAGAGAAGCACCTTCACATCTATTTCCTTACATTTGAGCTCAACCTCATTAGCTAATCATTCACCTATCTTTAGCTTCTATGTATCTCTAAGTTCCCTATGTTCTATTTTATAAGCTTCTGGTTTTACCTTTACCCTGGTCATAAAAGTGGAATCATACAGTATCTGTCCTTTTGTGTTCGGCTTATTTCATTCAGCATTATGTCCTCAAGGCTCATCCATCTTATCATGTGCTTCAGGATGCCATTTCATCTTATCGCTGCATAATAATCCATCGTGTGTATATACCACATTTTGTTAATCCATTTGTCTGTTGATGGACATCTGGGTTGTTCCCATATTTTGGTGATTGTTAATAATTCTGCTATGAATACAGTGTGCAAATGCCTGTTTGTATCGTTGCTTTCAGCTCTTCTGGGTATACACCAAGTAGTGTATTGCTGGGCCATAGGGCAACTCGATATTTAGTTTCCTAAGGAACCGCCAAACAGTCTTCCATAGTGGCTACACCATTATACATTCCCACCAGCAGCGCATAAGTGTTCCAGTTTCTCCACATCCTCTCCAACATTTATAGTTTCCTGTTTGTTTAATAGCAGTCATTCTCATAGGTGTGAAGTGGTATCTCATTGTAGTCATGATCTTCATTTCCCTTATAACTAAGGGAAATGAACATCTCTTCATGTGCTTTTGAGCCATCTGTTTTTGCTCTTCAGAAAAATGCCCTACATGTATTTTTTGAGTACCCATTTTCATTGATTTTAGGTATATAATTAGGAGTAGAATTCTTGGGTCACATGGCAACTCTATATTTAATTGTTTGAGGAGCTTTCAGACTGTATGACCTGGGGAGTTTTACAATGTACTCAAAATACTGTTGCCCTGATGACTCCACCCATCCCTCACCCCCTGACCAAATGAATACATACTCTCTGGGGTTGCACCTCAGTTGATTCCAAGCACCACCACCATCCCCAGTAAATTCCAGTGTGCAAACTACATTAACACCACTGCATTATACCATGATCTTGATGATATTTGGTAGATGGCTCTAGTTAAAAATATACGAGTTTGAAGGTTTATCAACTTATAAGGACTCAGCAAGAAGCCTACGGTGCTTTTTATTTTTATTTGGTTAAGCCAACCACCCTGACAACTTGAGATTCTGGGGAGAGAAGGCTCCACTAGCACTTTGAAGATTTGTCGTTCTCTTCTTTATCACCAAGGCTGATCATCAGAGCAGGAAGGCTAATACAGCAAATAGCGGGCAGGATTTTCAATGTACTTCAAAGGTATTACTTGTCACAGTGACTAGAATGACACCATAAAAAAATTCCTTTTTTGGAGTCTGGAAAGATTATGAGTCTTCAAGAGTTTCTTAGAATCTACAGAGCTCCATGGTAGAAAAGAAAGTGACAGGGAGGGAGAGAGCCAGGTGGAAAACATGACTTTTTTTGGCAAGAGGCAAAGGGAAGGGAAATTGGCAGGATTGATTGCTTGCCTTCTTTCAGCCCTTTTCTGCACTCAAGCTATTCCATTTCCCCCATTTCTGGACAGTGAGTTACACTTTCACTCTGGCGGTAAGGGACCCTGAGGGAGAGGATGGAGTGTTCAGGTGGGAATGGGTGAGGGGATTTCCAAAGGACACATCCTGGATTTCATCATTTCATCCACGGAGAATCCCTCCCTCTTTGGCTCAGCTCAGTGTCTGTGCATTTACAGTTGAAGATTCTCAAAATATTTCCAGGAATAAGTGTGCAACAAAGCACACCCAATCAATTGCTAATTACAAATTTTCCATTTGGTATTGCTTCCAGGCCTTTTCCCTGGTTACTCTTCCTCTCAACTTTTTTCAAAAGAGGAAATGCCAGACCTTTGAAATTCAGCCATTTCGCATTTTCCACCCATGATTTGTAGTTTAGATAAGCACCGAATGCTTTCAGATATATTGGTCACAATATTGACCCTTACAAAACTTTGTGAGACTAACGAAAAATGTTCATAATAGGGAAAACTTGGGGGGGGGAGGGGAGGCAGTACTTTCTTCATGATTTTTCTGTGAATCTATAACCGCTCTAATTTAAAAAAAGGGAAAAAATGAGATATTAGTATCTCTAATACAGAGGAGGAAACTGAGGCTTAAAGATGATTAGGTGACTTGCCCCAAAACACACTACTAGTGTTAGGCAGAGATAGGACTTGAGCATGGGTCTCCTGATTCCATGTTTTTTTTTTTTTTTGCTCTACCTGTCCTAGCTGGATATAAAATATACCTCGAGAAGCAGCTACAAGTCATAGAATCAACATCAAATACAATTTGTGGAGTATATTTACCCTCAAATTTTGCCAAACCTTTAACTTTTAATAGGGGTAAAGAGTAAAAATCACCAGTAAATAACAGTGGGGAAGCAACTGAACTTGAAAAATATGACTACATAAGGGGTCTTATTTTTTTTAGTGTGCTTGTTTTTAATATTCACCAGTATCATTTAAAGCAGTGGTTCTCAAGCATTTTTAAAATTCAGTGTTCTTTTGGAAATGTGATAAATACAATGGATTGTCTATTCAGATAAACGCACATATATACAATTGTGGAGAATTATTATACGAGTTCAGAGGATTCATGCACTCATGAATCCAATCTTTGCATCCCAGATTATGAATCTCTACAGGGAATAGGAACAGAATGAAAAAAAGACAAAGACACTTTGCCCAGGATTGAGGATATGCAAGAGAAGTATGAGAAAAATTTAAAAATAGAGAGAATTTCAACTGGAATTCTTGACAAAGCAGACCATTGAATTCTGGTTGGGGAGAAAAACTAATGGAACTGAAGGTGATTGCCAGAGAATGAAGAAGGAGGGTAGGAACTGGGTTCTTGATGAAATGAAAAAACAGGTTGTTTAAAAGCCAGGCAAAGTCTCTCTCTAAGCCAACGTGGCAGGTGAACTCACTGCCCTCCCCATCATGTGGAATATGACTCCCAGGGGTGTAAATCTCCCTGGCAATGTGGAATATGATTCATGGGGATGAGCTGGGACCTGGCATTATGAGATTGAGAAAGCCTTCTTGACCAAAAAGAGGAGGAGAGAAATGAGACAAAATGAAGTTTCAGTGGCTGAGAGACTTCAAATAGAGTTGAGAGGTTATTCTGGGGTTATTCTTATGCATTACGTGGATATCTCTTTCTGGTTTTTTTGCTTTCAGGGTATTAGAATAGCTAGAAGGAAATACCTGAAACTGTTGCGCTGTGTTCCAGTAGCCTTGATTCTTGAAGACAATTGTCTAACTAAATATATGTAAAAACTATATAGCTTTTGCAGTGTGACCATGTGATTGTGAAAACCTTATCACTCATTCTCCCTTTATACAGGGTGTTTTGGTTTGCTAGCTGCTGGAATGCAATATACCAGAAATGGAATGGCTTCTACAAAGGGGGAATTTAAGAAGCTGCTCGTTTACAGTTCTAAGGCCAAGAAAATGTCCAAATTAAAACATGTCTATAGAAATGTCCAATCTAAGGCATCCAGGGAAAGATACCTTGGTTCAAGCAGGCTGATGATGTTCAGGGTTTCTCTCTCAGCTCGAAGGGCACATGGCAAACATGCTGGCGTTTGCTAGCTTTCTCTCCAGGCCTCTTGCTTCATGAAGCTCCCTAGGAGGCACTTTTCTTCTTCATCTCCAAAGGTTGCTGGCTGGTAGACTCTGGTTCTCTCATCCTTCTGTCATGGATCTGCAGCTCTCTCCTCGTTCTCAAAAAGTCGCTGGCTGGTGGACTTTCTGCTTCATGGTTCTGTGGCATTCTCTGCTCTCAGAATCTCCAGCTTTGTCCAAAATGTCTCCTCTTTTATACTATTCTAGTAAATGAATCAAGACCCATGTAGAATGGGTGGAGACACGTCTCCATCTAATCAAGTTTAATACCCACAATTGATTGAGTCACATCTCCATGGAGATAACCTGATCAAGTTTCCAACCTATAGTGCTGAATAGGGATTAGAAGAAATCATTGCTCCCACAAGATTTATTAGGATTAAATAGAGTAATCCTACGGCTTTTCTAGAGTAAATAAATCCTTTCAAACTGGCATGCAGGATGTGGACAGGGTGAGTGAAAACATAAGGACAAAAATAGATAAATAATGGGGGCAGGGATAAGGGGTAAAAAAATTAGGTAGAGTACAATACTAGTGGTCAATGTTAGGGAGGGGTAAGGAGTATGTGATGGATGAAGGTTTTCCTTTTTCTTTTCATCTCCTTTTCTGGAGTGATGCAAATATTCTAAAATAGTCATGGTGATGAAAATACAATTATGTGATGATATTGTGAGCCATTGATTGTATACTTTGGATGGACTGTATGGTGCATGAAGATATCTCAATAAAAAAATTCTTTTTAAAAAGAGAGTCATGCAAATGATTGGGAGATGTTGGCCAGGAAGGGAAGTCTCAGAATGAGAAGTTTCAGAGCTGGACCTCTCTCCTCTGAGTTTCAAAATTGTATATCAAATTACATACTTAACATCTCTACTTGGATGTTTAGCAGAATCTAAAATTTATCCTTGCTATATTAGAACTCTCTACTTCTCCCTCCCACTACAGACCTCTCTCTTCCAATCTTCCCCATCTCAGTTGAGGCATCCCTAGTTACTGAAACCAACTTCTTTTTATAAAAAATTTTTATTCACACCATTCAGTCCATCCTAAGTGTGCAATCAATGGCTTTTGGTATAATCACATGGTTATGCATTCACCACCACAAACAATATGAGAACATTCTTACTTCTTCTAGAAAAAGAAATTCCATACCCCTTATATCCCCCTATTATTGACTTTTAGCTTTGGTAAAGTGCTTTTGTTATAACAACAGTCCCAGTTTTATCCTCTAGCTTTCCTTTTGGTGACATACGTGACCCTAGCCTTTGTCTTTCAACCACACTCACACTCAGCATTGTTAAGTACACTTACAGTATTGTGCTACCATCATATAGTGTTGTGCTATCTACTTCTGAACATTTACAATCAACCTAACTAAACATTCTGCACACCTTAAGCAACAACTGCCCAATTTCTACCCTCTTTCCATTTCCTGATAACCTGTGCTCTCAAATTTCACTCCCAGAGTTTGCTCACTATAAGTGATTCATATTAATGAGAACATACAATATCTGTCCTTTGTTTCTGGCTTATTTCACTCAAAATAATGTCCTCAAGATTCATCTATGTTGTTGCATGCATCATGACTTCATTCCTTCTTATAGCTGCATAATATTCCATTATATGCATATACCACAGTTTGTCCACTCATCAGTTGATGGACACTTGGGCTGCTTCCATCCATTGGCAATCATGAATAATATTTATGTAAACACTGGTGTGCTAATGTCTATTCTTGTCCTTGTTTTCAATTTTTCTGAGTATATAATGTTTTAGTTTATTGACGCTGCTAGAATACAATATACTAGAAATGGAACAACTTTTAAATAGGGAATTTATTAAGTTACAAGTTTATAGTTCTAAGGCCTTAAAAATGTCCAAACTAAGGCATCCAGAGAAAGATACCTTGACTCAAGAAAGGCCAACATCGTCGCATAGGAAGGCACATGGCTGGTATTTGCTGGTCCTTGTTCCCGGTTCTGTTGCTTCCAGCTTCTGATGCCAGTGGCTTCCCCTCTAAGTGTCTGAGGGCCTTCAGTTAGTTTCTCTGGGACACAACTCTGGGTTCTGGCTTGCTTAGCATGTGGTGAGAAGGCACAGGGCGATGTCTCCTGGGCTCTGCAACTCCAAACGTCTGTTACTAGGCATCTGCTCTCTCAGTCAGCACTCCAAGCATCTCCAAATGGCTATGTCTCTTTCAGTTCTCCAGAAAATATTCTCCATGTGTCTCCATCTGAAATTTCCCCCAAACATTTCCCCCCTTTAAAGGACTCTAGTAAATTAATCAAGACCTACCTTGAATGAGCAGACCACATCTCTATCTAATCAAAAGACCACACCCACAACTGGGCACACTACATCTCCCTGGAAGTAATCTAATCAAAAGGTCATGCTGGGGTATGAGGGTAGCTTAGTGGTAGAATTCTAGCCTGCCATGTAGAGACTTGGGTTTGATTCCCAGCCCATGCATTTCCCAAACAAATAAACCAACAAAACCAAACAAACAAAATTCAACAAATGGTGCTGCAATAACGGGATACTCAAATAGAAGAAAGAGTGAAATCTGACCCCACCATACAGCATGCAAAAAAACAAAAAAAACAAAAGTCATGCCCAGGATTGAGTGGGTCAATGTCCATGGAAACAATCTAATCAAAGGTTTACACCATAAACAATAAGTCTGGCCCCACAAGAATGGATCAGAACTAAAATCTTGCTTTTCTGGGGTACATAATAGTTTCAAACCGGCATATATAATGGGTTTGCTGGACCATATGGCAATTTTATACTTATCTTCCTGAGGAACCTCCAAACTGCCTTCCAGAGCACCTGCACCATTCTACATTCCTATCCAACAGTGAATGAGAGTGCCTCTTTCTCCACATCCTCTCCAGCACTTGCAATTTTCTCTTTTGTTTTTTGATAATTCTAGTAAGTGTGAAATAGCATCTCATCATGGCTTTGAGCTGCATTTCCCTAATATCTTGTGAAGTCGAGCATCTTTTCATGTGTTTTTTAGCTATTGTATTTCCTGTTTGGAAAAGTGTCTGTCTGTGTCTTTTGCCCTTTTTAAAATTGGGTTGTTTGTCTTTTGCTTGTTGAGTTGTAGGATTTCTTTGTATATTTTGGATATTAAACCCTTATCGGATATGTGGTTTCTGAATATTTTCTCCCTTGAGTAGTCTGTCTTTTTTCTTTCCTGACAAAGTCCATTGACACACAAAAGTATTTTATTTGAAATTTAGTTCTTGATTCATGAGTCTTCTCTTTCCTTCTCATATCAAATCCATCCACTAGTCCTGTCAATTTTTACCTCCAGTCATGTAGTCTATTAGTTTCTCTTCATCTCTGTTGCCACCAGTCTGTCCTAGGCTCTTGCCCAGACTCCTGGGATAGCCTTCTAACTGGTCTCTCTAAGTTCAAAATTGACATGTCCTACCCCAGTCCATCTTCAACACAATGGTTAGAGGGATATTTTTAAAATGTAAATTACATATAGCTTCCTAATTTGAATCCCTTTGGTGAATCCCCATCACCTTCAGGAGTAATATTAGCTCCTTAATATTACTTGGAGTTATCCCTGAATCCTCTTTCCCTACCCAGTAACTGATCTTCCATACAATCCATGAGTAAATCCTGTTGGCTGTTTCTCCAAACCACCTTCTCTGCTACATCAAGAGGCTAAAGCTGCCATCACCTCTCCCCTGGATTATGGCAATAGTCTGTCAATCAGTCTCTCTGCTTCCAACTTTGCCCTCCACCCTCATAGTCAATTCTCAACACAGCTGTCCTACTGATTCTTTTAAAACAAAAGCCAGACATCATCACACTTCTAAAGCCCTCCGATGACTTTCTATTATATTGAGGATAGACTAAAACCCAAAGCACTTACACCGGTCTACAAAGCCTTGAAGAATCTGGATTCCTATTATCCCGAACTCTTATCTCCTATTGCCCCTCCTTTATTTGCTTCTGTGTGGTACCTTAGTTCTTTCTCACTTCTACCTCAGGACCTTTAGGCTTAATTTTCTTTTCTCTTGGCTTGGAATGACCCACACTCCCCACCCACACACATGGCTCATTCCCTCACTTCCTTCGATAAAGGAAGTCAAACGTCATCCTCAATGAGGCCTTCCTGGAATACCCTACTTAAAATCACAATCACCCTGTCCCTTCTTGCTGCATCTCTCCACCCCTCACTGGCACTTCTTACCTCCTTTTCTTGGTTTATTTTTCTTCATAGTACTTAAAACTATGTGACATACTATACAATTCACTTAGTTTGCTCATTGCTTATCTCCTCTCAAAAGAATATAAACTCCATGAGGGCAGGGAGTTTTGTCTAATTCACTGCTGTTCCCAAACCCATGGCTAGCACATAGTACATTCTCCATCACTGTTGATTGAAAGAGTAACTGAAAAGGCCCTATTCACCCTCATCTCTCTGCTACCCCCTCACACTCCATAGACAATGCATTTCCCTCCTCAAAACACTTGCCACATTTTATTATCCCCTGATGATTACCCTGATTTCCTACCTAGACTGTAAACTCCTCTGAGGCTGGGGTCCTGTTCACAGGAGTATCTCAGCACTTAGTAACCAGAACTGACACTCAATAAATGCTCTGAGGAGGGTTCTGCAGAAGAAGAGGTCACTTCCAGTTGGATGGAACTGAGTATCCCTACAACAGACATGAACTTACTCTTAATTCCCTTTTAAGATATATTATCCATGAAGCTGTGGCCTCATTTATGAAAAAGATCTTCTAAAATACTCTTTAAGAGTGGCTCAACTGAATCATGATGAGCTTTAATCTGTATGACTGGAGTCCTTTATAAACAGAAGAAATTCAGTTACAGTCAAAGAAAGAAAGGAGGAGACTAAGGACATTGGCATGTGATGGAAGACAGAGATGCAAACTAAGAAACCTTAAGGATTGGGCATTACTGATGCCTTGACTTGGAATTTCTGTCCACCAAAACCATGGTCCAATAAATTCTTGTCATTTAAGCCAAGCCTTGTGTGGTGTTTGTCGTAACAGCCTGTTCAGTTAAGACAAATGGATTGATAAGAAAATGTTTCATGAAAGAGATGGCGTTTAAAATAAGCTTTTACAAACAAAGTGGGAAGAGTTCTGTTTTGGTTTGCTAAAACTGACAAAATGCAATACACCAGAAATGGGTTGGCTTTTACATTGAAGGTTTAGTAATTTACAAGCTTCCAATTCTGAGGTTGTGAAAATATCCAAATCAAGGCATCAGTAGGACAATACCTGGACTCTGAAGATAGACTGCAGGCATCCTCAGCTCCTGTGTTACATGGGAAGGAACATGGCACTTCTGCTGGTCTCTCCTTTCTCTCCTGGGTTTCATTGCTGCCTACTTCTGGCTTCGGTGGTTTCATCTCTGAGCTTCTGCATGTTTCTCTCTTTTATTTTCCATCACTCTTAGCTTTATGTGTCCTTCTCTCTAAGCTTCACCCACTTTTCTTAGTGAGCTTCTCTGGCTTTTTTCTGTGTGCTTCTGTGTCTCTCTTCATATTCCTCTCATTTATAAAGGAATCCAGTAAGAGGATTAAGAGCCTCCTGGGCATGCCTCAACTGAAATAACCTAATCAAAAGGTCTCACCTAGAATAAGCCTACACCACATGAATGATTAGAATTGAGAACATGATTAGGGTGCATACAGCTTCAAACCACCACAAGCTCTACTTTTTCTCTTCTCTTCCTTTTCTTTCCCTCCCCAAACAATTCAGTCCCCAAGCTCTTAAGTGGGGTGGAGCAAGGAGGCAGAAAGGCGAGGAGTTACAGCCTGAGCACCATAAGAAGGGTGTCAAAGTGGGTGCAGGTTATCAAAGTCTAAACAGTGTGAGGAGGGTGTTTATGCAGGAGGAAGCCCCAGCATGGGGGGTCTGAGCCTGAGTCGGATGAAGGAAGTGTATATTTGTGGGAGTGGGGTGGGGTGGGATGAGAATTGTATCCATGGATGAGAAGAAAACCACACAGAAGGGAAGCCTGGGGTGGGTTAGTGGACCCCAAGCAAGGTGAGAGAGGAGACAACAAAATATTTAATACATAGAATGGGAAAAAGAGTAACTTCACAGTGGAGAAGGTCGGCAGAAATCACCTTAACAAAGTGAACAAAGAGAACGTCGTCAGTAATAGAATACATTGAAACCATGATCCTCCCTGACAAGAAGCAATGAGAACAAAACATCACTCATGTGCTAACCATGCCCCAAATGTACAACCTGAACCTAATCACGAGAAAACATTAGATAAGCTCAAATTGAAACACTTCAATTTAATAACCAATCTGTAATCTTCGAATGAATCAAGATCAGGAAAGTCAGAGAGAGTAAGGAGCTGTTCCAGAATGAAGGAGATGAAGGAAACTTAATAACTAAAGGCAACAAATGATTCTTAACCAGACCCGTTCACCATACAGGACATTATTGGGACAATTTGTGAAACTGTAATGGGGTCTGAGGATTAAGTGGTAGTAATATATCCATGTCAATTTCCTAGATTTGATAGTGGGGTTGTGGTTATGTGGGTTGTGGGGGCCAAATTCCTAATTAAGAGAAAAGCATAGAAAACAGAAAAAAAGAAAGAGTTTTGTACATATTTGAGAAGTTTAATTTCTCCAAACAAATCAGGCTGATAAAAGCCCAGTTCCTTCATAGAAACCTGCACTCCTTCTTCATTGACCTTCTCATAATTGTCATTAATTGAAAAGTTGAAAGTCTTTTGATTTAATGTCTGTCTCCCACAATGATTGTAAACTCAAAGAATCAGTGATATTTTTTGTCTGTTTTGTACATTGCTGTATTTAGTAAGGTACCTGGTGTGTAGTTCTCAGTCAATATTGGTTGATTGAATAAATGCTAAGAGAGATTGAGGGACAGAGATAGGGTATCCTATAAGTTATTTAGTCAAAGAAGCCCCTTGTTGGTTGCAGGGCATCTCTAGGGGACGCAGTGGGCCAGCCACAAAGCAACACTGAATCCAATGGGGATGGAAACCTGGCTGGGTGTGGTCCCATTCATCTATTTGCTCTGAGTCAAGCCCAAAGACAAGAGCAGGTCTAGCAGTCTGTCTGTGGAGCAGTGGGGAACGGGAACCCCCTAATAGAAACCTTCACAATTCTGGCACCTAGGGCACTGAGAAAATGTCAGCTTGCCTGTAGTAGATCCAGCCTAAGAACTTGGCAGACTTGCAGCTTCACCTGCAACTGACAACCATCTAAAGGGCCCACCACAGAAGTTGTCATTGTCCTGCAGCCCCTGGCAGGGATCCAGAGTCGCCTTTCCATGGCGCTCTAGGATCCAGATATAAAGGGAATGATTGACTAACAATGTCTGCTGGAACTTCCCCCAGGAGTAAGGTCTCACATGCATGCACCTCTCTTCTCATGTCATCTGCAGACAGGAGGTCTGGCCCTGGAACTTTTCTAAGTACTTGAGGCTGCAAGTGGGGGAAGCATTCCAGGCAGAGAGAGTTTAAGGAAAGGTATAAAACACTAATGCACATTGGAGTCCTCTAAGTAGTTTGATATAAATGAAGCTTTGGGGAGGAGGTGGAGCAAAACAAAAATTGAGGTTAAAGAAGTAGACACATAACTGTCTTAGTTTCCTAGCGCTTCCATAGAAAAAATTGTGTGGCTTTGGGATTGCTATAATAAAATACCTCAAACTTGGTGACTTAAAACAAGGTAAATGTGTTGGCTCACATTTCTGTAGGCTGGAAGTCCTAAATCAGGGTGTTGGCAAGTCCATGCTCCATCTTAAGTCTGTAGAGGAGAATCCTTCCCTGCCCTTTCCTAGTTTCTGAAGTTTGTTAGCAATCTTCGGTATTCTTTGGCTTGTAGATGCATTTCTGCATCTATCTCCATATTGCCTTCTTTATTGTCTCCATCATCACAAGGTTTTCTCCCCGATCTGCCTGTCCAATTCTTTCTTCAGATAAGGGTACCAGTCATATTAGATTAAGGGCCCATTTTACTTCAATATGACCTCATTTTAACTTGCCTAATTCCATCTGTAATGACCCTATTTCCAAATGAGGCCACATTCTGAGATACCGGAAATTAGGACCTGAACATGTCTTTTGGGGGGACACAAATCAACCCATAACAGCCACTTCATGAATGTCACACTAAGGAAACTGAGCTTTATTCTGCAGGCAATGAAAACTTACTGAAAAGTTTCATGTTGTGGCATTTTTAATCTGAGTGTTAGGGGAAGAATTGTTTAGAGTAAGAGGCAAACCATAGAAGAAGCTACTAAAATTGTACAGAAAAAAATGTAATGAAGGCTCAAACTAAGGAGTGAGCACAAAGAGGAAGGGTCAATTACGAGAGGCAGACAGCAAAGCAACAAATCTAGGCTGATGGTGCCTTCACTGAGATAAGCAATATAAGCAATAACTGAGATTTGTTTGGACACATTAAAATTAAGGTAACCATAGAGCATCCTAGTAAAAATGTCCCCTTAATAATTAATACACAGGTCTGGAGCTCAGAAGAGAAGCTGAGGCTGGAAATAAAGATTTGGAAATCATTAACAAATAACTAAAGCTATCATTATAAAGCGTTCACCCACAGAAAGTGTGGTAGCAGGAGAAGAAAGACCAATGAAGAGTCTGGGAAAATACCAATGTTTAAAGGTTTGTGCCAGTTTGTATCTGTTGTGAACCCCAGAAAAGCCGAGTTCTTTAATCTCCATTCAATATTGCTGGGAGGGATCTTTTTTTATTTTGTCCATGAAGATGTGACCCACCCAATTGTGGGTGGTAACCTTTGATTAAATGGTTTCCATGGAGATGTGTCTCAACCCATTCAAGGTGAGGATACTTACTGAAGTCCTTTAAGAAGGAATCATTTTGTGAAAAGCGTAGAACCAGCAGAGCCCATGTAGCCAGAGATCTTTGGAGATGCGGAAGGAAACACATCCAGGGAAGCCATGCCTTGCCAGCTGGGAGAGAAATCCCAAATGTCACCAACCTTCTTGAGCCAAGGTATCTTTCCTTGGATGCCTTAGTTTGGTCATTTTTATAGCCCTGCCTTAATTTGGACATTTTCATGGCCTTAGAACTGTAAACTTGCAACTTAATAAATTCTGTTTTTAAAAGCCATTCTGTTTCTGCATTCTAGCAGCTTACAAACTAAAACAAGGTTAATCAGAGAAGAAGAATGAGCAAAGGGGGTTGTGAAATGGTGGTCAATGAGGTTGGAGAAGCTAGCTAACTCATAAGTGAAGATAAAGTGAATTTCTGAGAAACAGGGCATGGTCAATAGTGTCAAATGGCAATGTGAAGCCAAGTGGGATGAGGACTGAGTAAAACTGAGGATGAGGGTTGAGAAAAGGATTAAAGGCAGTTAGGGGGTTACTGAGGCCTGTAGAAGGTTGAATTATGTGCCGGAGAAAAAACAAAAACCAGCTCTTAATATTAATCCCTTCCTGTGGCTGCGAACCTATTATAAATAGGACCTTTGGAAGAAGTTAATTTTAGTTAAGGTGTGGCCATCTACATCAGAATGGATCTTAATCCTCTTACTGGAGCCTTTATAGAGAGAAAGCTATAGGGAGGAGCTGGAAGCTGAGAGTCAACAGAACCCAGAAGAGAAAGGGGAGGACATTGCTATGTGATAGGAAAGCCAAGAAACCCAAGCATTGTCAACCAGCCAAAATGCAACCAATCTTGGGGTAGGGGGAAACAAGCCTTCCAATCTCCGAAACCATGAACCTATAAATTCCTTATTGTTCAGGCCAACCCAAAGGGTGGCATTTGTCATAGAAGCTAGTAAACTAAGAGAAGGATCTTTTCTAGGGTTGATCCAGGGGAAGTGTGAAGATAGAAGCCTGACTATAGCAGACTGAATGCTTAAGGGAACGCAAGGAATTAGCAATAGTAAGACTGCTAAGACTATTCTTTTGAGGGTCTTCACCAAAAAGAAAAGGAGAGAAGTGGGACTGTGGAAAAAGGGAAATGCAGAGTTCAGAAGGAGTCAAAGAAGTGATACTAAGCCTAAAAGCTCACATTATGAGGATCCTTACTACGTAATATGAACTGATCTAAGTGCCTTGTATAATTATCTCAACTTTACAACACTATTCTGAAGTAAATTATCCCCTATTTTACCCGGAAGGTAACGGAAGCCCAGAGAGAATAAGTAACTTTCTTAAGTCTCCAATCTAGTAAATGGTAGGGCCAGGATTTGAACACAGCCTGCCTGACTTCAAAGTCCATGTATTTAATCATACAGGGAGAATGGGGAGGTAGTGATGAGAGATGAACCTGATAAAACAAGCATGAGCCAGATCACGCAAGGCCTTGTGGGTCAGGCTTACAATTTTGGTCTTTACCCTCAAAGTATAGGCAGCCACTTAAGAGTTTAAAGCAAGACAGTGACCTGATCTGATTTACTTCTTGGAGAGATCCCATGGCTATTATTTGGAGACGGATAGTAGAGGCTCCAGACAGGACGAAGGGAGAAAATTGAGAAAGTTATTCACAGTAACGCAGGCAAGAGATGGTGGAGGTCCCTTGTAGGGTAGATACATAGGAGATAGTGAGTGATCACAGAGTCAAGAGATGCTAAGAAGAATAAAACTTGGTGACTGAATTTAGGAGGTAAGGAGAATAGATAGGGTAAGCCTTATCCTCTTGAGCGATGCCACAAAAATGACAATCACTCTGTCTTTCTTGAGAAAGATCCTAAAAGTCCATAACATTCCTCATTGGCTAAAAAACCTGGAAGCCGGTGTCATCACCAGAAAAGTCACTTATCAGAAACTCAGTGGCCTTAGGAAGGTGTAGTTTTCAGTGGTTGACCCAGCCACTTTCTCCTAATAAGAAAGACTCACAGATTGCATTTCGGGGCAATGTGATCTTCTGTCTGTGACCCAAATTAGGTGAAAATTTTCATGGCAGTATAAAGGCTGTCCTGGAACCTTAGAGGTCATGGTTTGAGATTTGTGTTCCAGTTTGTGAGAGTGGTATGACCCAATGGGAGCGCTCTCTGTGGAGGGCTGTGCTGGCATACAGATGGGCACTGTAGAGTACTTGCCCACAATACAAGATTGCAATATAGTCTTTGGTTGAGTACAAATTGTGGTCAAGGAAGAAAGCTAGAGAAATGGTGCTGAGCATCAAGATCAAAATATGTATAAAACCATAATCAATAAGAGAAATCATGAGATTGGCAGCTGAAAGAATCAGAAAGAAGGGGGAAATAATTAGGGTACGAAGTTAAGAACCAGGGTTGTGAACAATTTGGAAGTGTCAGAGCTCTGCTTTTGAGTGATGTTAGCTATGTGGTAACAGTTGTAAGTCTTGATGGCTTAACAGAGTTGTCCAGGCCTGTCCAGGGAGGCTGATAAGAAGAGCCTCTTCAGGGTTTCTGACATAAGTAAAGGACATGGAATGAATGTTGAAGTTTTTATCTGAAGAAACTTGATCAGACATGATAACAAGAAGTTTTGTCTTTCCAGAGTCTCAAGGTAGAAGGTGTCATTTCTTCGAAGGCCTTACTTCAGGCCAAAGGCCAAACTATGCACACAGCTTGACTTTGGTATTCTATTTAGCAAGTTTAAGAGTGTCATTGCTCTGGAGACAGGATTTCAGTCACTACAATAAGCCCTCATTAAGGGGGGGGGGGGTTCTAGTTTACTAGCTGCTGGAGTGCAATATACCAGAAACAGAATGGTGTTTTAAAAGGGGAATTTAATAAGTTGCAAGTTTACAGTTCTAAGGCCATGGAAATGTCCCATTTAAAGCAAGTCTATAAAAATGTTCAAATTAGGCAGTGCAACAGTGGCTCAGTGGCAGAATTCTTGCCTACCATGCCAGAGACTCGGGTTCAATTCTCCATGATTGCCAATGACAAGCAAACAAACAAACAAAAAAAAAAAAACGTCCAAATTAAGGCACCAACAAAAGGTTACCTTCACTCAAGAAAGGCCGATGAAGTTCAGAGTTTCTCTCTCAGCTGGGAAGGCATGTGGCGAACATGGCCATGTCTGCTAACTTTCTCTCCAGGCTTCTTGTTTCAAGAAGGTCCCCCAGGGGCATTTTCCTTCTTCATCTCCAAAGGTCTCTGACTGCGTGGGCTATTAGCCTCGTGTCTCCCTCGTGGCTCAGCAGCTTTCTGCAAAATGTTTCCTCTTTGAAAGGATTCCAGTAAACTAGTCAAGACCTACCTGGAATGGGTGGAGTCACATCTCCCTCTCATCAATGAATACATACAGTTGGGTGTGTCATATTTCTGTGGAGCTAATCCAATCAAGTTTCCAAACTACAGGACTGAAAAAGGATTAGAGGAAACGTCTGCTTCCACAAAATGGATCAGGATTAAAACATGGTTTTTCTAAAGCACATAATCCTTTCAAACCAGCATGGGGGTTACTGTAAAGATCTCACTCAGACAAAAGTATTGGCTACTTACTAGAATAATTAGCAAGCTGCAAAGAGTGGTGAAAATCTTGGTGCTATTCCAAGATTTTTAATATTATTTTTTGCTCTTAAAGAGATTCAAGCTATCTCTGCCCATAGTTCCTAATTTGAACTGGAAATCAAAATATATGTCATTGTTTGGAGTGTTTGTTTTATGAATCAACTCCAGATTTTTAGTCTAGGTAGTGTCTTTGCAGGGATAATAAATACTGATAATGATGAAATAATTAGAGAGGAAATAGACTTTTCAGGAATAACTAGCTTAAGGTTAAAGCTAGTAAATTGACACCACTACAATTCTACATAAATTTCTACAGTCTAAGATATTACTTCATAAATATGTGAAGACTTCAGAATTCCATGAGCAAATGAACATGTATTTCAAAAATGAACTATTGGAGTTGAAAATAAATGCAAAAATATGTTCACAGTGGAGAAAGGATAGTTCCTGAATTGTTACAGAGCTAGTGAGTGTTTCAGAGATCAAGTAATTATCCTGATGCATATTTGCTAAGTCTGGGACTAGTGTTTTATCTTTAGCCACCCTTCCATAGACCAGCACCCTCCCACACCTCCAAGATGGAATTCCCTCCAGTTTCCTCTTTCCCTGTACCAACCGTTTTTATCTCCGTGTCCATCTCTGCTTCCATCTCCCTCAGGATGTTACTGATCCTTTCTCTCACTATGAAATCCCCCATTTTACTTCTTTCACCTCTTCTTTTTCTCTCCCCTTGGACTGATCATAAAAACAAACTAAGGTATGTTTTTTTTATGTTGTCGAGTTTATTGAATTTAGGGTTTATGCTGCCTCTTTTTAATTTAAAAAAAAGAGGCAAGTGAATGAAATCTTTTTCAATAACATTGCTCTTTCCTTGTGTGTGGTCCTTACTTTCCTCTTATATCAGGTGACTGGACTTCTGTCAGTTTCCACTGGGTCTTAGAGCCTGAATCTTTCCTTTGCAATTACTTAGAAACAAACACGTGTAAATAACAGAGCTCTTGCCTGCTCTATGTCCCCTCCTCCATGAACTAGTTAGAAGTTCTGCCTGGAAACTCAAAGAGGTCTCTATCCTTGGTTGAAGCTCTGACATCTGATGACTGATCAGAGTGAGCTCTAGCATAAGTCAAATAAGCCAAGGGGCCAGGCCCATGTTCCCATTTGCAGGACCTAGTGGGTACCAAAAATTCAGTCTGCCTTGGTGGTGTGGATTGAATTTTTACCACAGTTTGTGGATGTGGACATTGTAAATAAGATGTCTTCAAAATGGCATTTCAGTTAAAGCGTGGCCCAATAAATCACATTGCCTTTAATCTGGATAACTGGGGTCTTTTATAAGCAGAGTGAAGGTCAGACAGAGAGAGAAGCCACCAGGAGTGGCCAGAAGGCGGAAGTCAATAGAACACAGAGGATAAGGTAGAAGACATCACCATGTGCATTGCTATGTGACAGAAAAGCCAAAGACCAAGGATCACCAGCAGATAAAATGCAGCCTTCTAGGAAAAAGCATCACCTTGCTAGTGCCTCAATTTTGGACTTCCCCTAGTTTCAAAACTGTGAATCAAAAATTTCCCACTATTTAAACTAACCTGTTGTATGGTATTCGTTTTAGCAGCTGGGAAACTGAAACACTTGGAATTACAGATATTGGATTCTGGCCCAATGAGTAACTTGGACACCTCTCTATATATGTATTCCCAGAGGGGCATATTGTATCTCCTTAAAGAAGTTTGATGGGTAGGCCACGGTGGCTCAGCAGGCAAGAATGCTTGCCTGCCATGCCAGAGGACCCGGGTTCAATTCCCAGTGTCTGCCCATGTATAAAAAAAAAAAAAAAGAAGTTTGATAATTAGTTCTCTGGAGTCAGACTTTGAAACTTTGAAAATATACCCTGTATTGGTAAATGGAATTGAGGGGTGCTCTGAAAATCCTGTTCATATTGATTCCTGAGACCAAGGAAAAGCTGGTTCCTTGGTTAGTGACAGCTCAGGGCAGCAAGGGTTAGGTTTCCCTCTATGCACACAGATTTTGTTCTGCCCCATCAAAATTCTTCCCTGGCTTCAAAGTCCATTTCAGTCATTTACTCCTACATGGAGTCTTTTTTTGATCCCTTAACCAGTTATGTCCAATATCTCCTTTAGACTCCTTGTTGTTTTCCTGTAGAGAATCACTTTTATTGTATTTATGGCCAAGACCACTAGTTGTCATACAATAGCTGGTCTCCCCTTATTCTTTAATAATGAAACTGCAATTTTAAGCTAGGCACATGACCATCTGGAATAAAGGTACAATCCTTCCTAAAGAAAACCTAGGGTATTATAACATTCTACCAAGATTCCATGCACTAAAGTAACTTTCCAGAAACCTACAACCTCCAGATGGGTCCCAGGACCAGGTAAGTCCTGAAACCTAGAGGGCCCAGCCTCTCTAGAACATCAACTAGTTCCATCTCCCTATCCCATATTATCAACAGCCCCTTCCAACATGAAAAAATTAGAGTGGGCATAGCCCAAATACCCCTAAAGAGTGGGAGCAAGATCAAAGGTGATGATGGAGTTATACAGATAAGGTAGGATTTAACAAATAAGTATGAGTGCTGAATCATTAAACTGACATTTCTTTTAACCTCCAGTACCTTAGAGCAGCTAGAAGTAAAAACCTAAAATGGTGGAATTGAAACCCATACCAAACTCTGAAATCTGTTCTACAACTAATTGTTGCAATGTACTTTGAAATGTATTGCTTTTTAATATATGTCAGTTTTCACAAAAAAGGAAAAAAGAGAAGGAATAGTATAATAGAGAAGATAGGATTTAACAAATGACTATGACTGCTGAATCAATATTCCTTTTGGTCTCCAGTGTCTTGGAGCAGCTAGAAATAAAAATGAAAAATCACAGAACTTTAACGAATACCAAACTTTAAAATCTGGTTTATAACTACTTGTTAAAATGTACTTGGAAATTTGTTGCATATACATATATATTATTTTTCACAATTAAAAAAAAACGTTAAAAAAAAAAAGATACAATCCAAATTTGTCCTGTGATGAAGTCCTAGCCATTGGGATACAAACAAAGGCGGCGTATGCAACTTTCGGGGAGTGTCTTTATAGATAAAAGAGCATGCTATTCATTCTGCTTCTCATCCTTCTTTTTGCTGGGCAGAATGGAAGCTAAAAGCTGGAGCACTAACAATTATCTTGGACCACAAAGGGTAGAGCAACAAGAAAGAAGGATCTTGCGTTCCAACTCACAGCATTTTGGTTACTGACTCTCTGATAATGACTCTCCATTCAATATAACTGGCCCAGACCTCTGCCCTGTACTCTATTTCCTTATTTCTTGCTCCCTGGCTTACAACTCCATCCATAGGCCCTGACTCTGTGAAGCACCATGCCAGTTCTGGACTGATGACGTTGGTATTTCTTGAACATGAAAGAGAAATAAATTTGTATTTGGGGAATATCTGGTGTTCATAACTAAACTTAATACCAAATAATAAATTATCATCTCTCCTTTGCCTTCTCTTAAAGATTCAGTCTTGCCTTAATCCCTGTGGGAATTCTGATGCATTTTTCCATGTGTGATATATAAAGGAAGATGATGCCAAGGTATGCATTCTCTCACTAGTCTGTCAGTTGACAATGCTACTTGGATGGACCCTTCTGAACAGAGATGGCTAAAAACTGTGTGCTTACCTCCAGTAAGGCTTTCAGTGTCAAACACAAAAGACCATTTCAGAGGTCCAAGAAGAGCAATGTTTCTGATCGTAACTGGAGAATATGCCAGGGATAGATCATTTCATTCTGCTCATTTCCATTCATGTATTAGTCCCAGAGAGAAGCATTCAAGTAAAATAGTCAAGAAGCCTGATTACCTGAGTGCAAATCCCAGCTCTATCACTTCCAAGCCTGTGTGACCTTATGCAAGTGACTTAACCTCTCCATGCCTGTTTCCTCACTTTTTAAGCAATGGTAATAATAGTGATGACCTCAGGATTGTTGTGAGGATGAAATGTATTAATTTACATAAACACATGAGCACTTGTTATTAGTGAATATTATTATCTTAAATTCTATTACCTACTGGTAAACAATGTAGATATGGACTCTGTCCTCATGAATCTTATGGTCTACAGAGGATAGACATTAAATCATATTTAAATAATTTTTAATTTAAAGTTGTAATTGGTGCTTCAAGGGGACTATGAGAGTGCATAAGATGCAAACATATTTTAATGTAGGGAATCAGGTAAGATGTCTCTGCAACAGTGACATTTAAATGGTGACATGGAGAATGAGTAAATTCCCTGGGAAAGAGTGCTAAAAAAAGAGGAAACTGAGAGACCCAGGTTGCTTTGGTGATCTGGTAAGACTGGGGTGCTCAGCTTACTGGATGACATTCCTAGCAGGAACTGAGGCCACCTACAGGGAAAGACTGCATGTGCACTGCAACTGAGAGAGAAGGGCCTGGAGGGCCAGGGAGAAGAAGATGCAGGGGAGTTGGTCTTTGAACACAAATCCTCCAATCCCCTGGACCATTTCAGGGCAGAGTGGCACAACACAGAGGAAAGGTGAGTTATTGCTGGGGGATACATTCTTTTTAGACAGGTTAGGACACCCATGAGGATATTCCACAAGGAAAAGTCAAGGCAGGGATCACACAAAACTGGCCAAATCACCTTTGCAGTTGATTTTTAGAAGAAGGTCCTCGAACACTTAAGAAATAATATTTGCTGTACATATGTGAAGGGTTGAGTCAAGAGACCTCAAATGCTCAAATGTATTCCTGGCATGCACAACCTTAAATTAGAGGGGCTAAATAAAGCTGTGACTTGTACTTCCTGAAAGTTTGCCAACCACTGATATAGATCATGTGGGACATAGGGCCTCATCTGGGCTGATGCTAAGACAGACATTGGAACTTGCTTTCTTGCTAAAATATCTAATGTCAGCCCTAATTTTTAGCCATGTCTCTCTTTCTCCGAGACATAAAGTACAGGGGGTCCTGGGGGAGGGTGGGCTAAGTCCCCAGCAGGCTAAAGGATTCTTTGTCTAGAGAATGAATGATTGATTCCTGGCCCCAAGCAGCCTACCCCAAGTTGTTCTTTCCCTTTACATAGACCCATCGTCTTCATAGCTTTTATATGTGCCCTCTGATGTTTTTATTTTTTTGCATGGGCAGGCATCAGGAATCGAACCCGGGTCTACAGCATGGCAGGCGAGAACTTTCCCTGCTGAGCCACGTGGCCCGCCTGCCCTTTGACTTTTGAGCAACATCTGAAGCGTTCTTTCAGTTTGGCATCAGTAAACACTCCAGACCTCCCAGGCAGCTTAAAGTCACGTTCCACATCACCTTGTTTAGGAACATCACCATTTGGTGGACTTCACTGTATCTTCTCTCAAGGACTTGGCTGTGTTTTACCAATTGAGGGCATCCATATCTTGCTGAATGCTTCAGCTGTACGCCTGCTCTGGGATTGGTATTTGAGGAAGCCAGACTTTGGGGCAAATAAAGGAGAATATACCATGCTTCATGCTTCTAAGCTAATAATCTTGGCACTCAGTTAACTGGATATATATGGTTTGGTTCGTTTTTCTCAGAAGCTCAGTGAGCCCCCCCCCCCATATTCCTTCTTCTAAGGAGTTTCACTGCACCTCTGTAAGCCTGAGTTGCCTTTCCAAGGACCACAGAAAGTTTCCAAGGGGTTGAAGGAAACTAATAACTTGCTGTTCTTTCATCATAGCTAATTGAAATTCAATCCCTGGAATCTCACAGGAGGCAAGACTGCCTTCTTTCCAATCAGGCCTTCCCTGGCATGGTCAATCCCAAGAGTGTCAGGTCAAATGAAACCCTGAGCCACCCATCCCAGACCTGTGCTGTGAAATTCATATTGCACTTGCTCTTTCCTAGCTAAAACATTAGCCAAGTCTCTTAAACACTGTCTTTCATTACTGGCAGTATAGGGAGCAGAAATACAGGCATTTGCAGTCTTAAATGAAAACATCTACTCAAGTGAAAAAAATGTCTAGGCTTTAGAGTTAAGGAGACATAGATTTAAATTCCAGCTTTTCCATGTACAAGTTGCATGGATGAAACACAGGCAGACATTCACTCAAGTCCTGCTTCCTCTACTCCCTAGCAGAAAGTGACTCAACTTTTCCAAGCTTCAATTTCCTTATCTGTAAAATGGGAATGATCACAGCTCCTATTTCATGTGGTTGCAATGAAAACTAAATGAGAGAGTAATTTTGCTATAATTAACTCTCACTTGGTAATTTAAAAAATGTAGTACTTTAATTTATTTGGGGTTTTGATAATAAAGGAGTTCAATCTTATTCTTGCCATCTAAGCCAAAAGTTCTTACTCAGAGTTGATTCATCCTTAGAATGTTGTTCTCTGAAATAGTCTATTTAGTGTCCAATGAAACGTATCTTGAGGGTCCAAAGTATTATTTTTAAACTTTAGATCTAATTATCTCATTTTCTTGGAGTTGTTGTTCTCAAACATTTTTTTCTAGGCAGCAGAGTTCCTTTTTTTCAAATGATTTCTCACTTGGAACTCCAATATATTAAGAGATAAAAGCAACGATGCAGGGGTTGGAGCTGGTGCTAGTGCTGAAGGAAGACAAGTATGGCTCTATCAGTTCCCGCTATAATTCTGGCTCTAGAACAGCAGCTGTTTTGCCTGATTTGTTCACTGCTGTATCCCCAGTGTCTACAACAATGCCATACATTGACATGACTCAATAGATATTTTTGAATGAATAATGGATGGATAGCATAAAATAAAGGTTGGCAACAGGCCACAGATTTCAGGTTTTCCGATCATTATTTGGGTAACCTCAGACCTCCCTGAGCCTCAGTTTCCCCATCTGAAGAGCTATCCTCATTCCTTTTCTGATAAAAATAGTAGCCACATCATAGGTTTATGTGGAAATTAAATGAGCCGATTAACTGATTAGTAAAGTACCTGGTATGTAGTGTATACAACACGAAAGCTCATCTTCCCTCTCTTCTTGTCCCAGAAGTTCCAGATAATAATTTAAAGATAAATTGTTCTGTACAGACGTCCCAAAGCAGAAGTTCAAGACTTGATAAGGGGCAAATGGTAGGATGTAATGGAGGCATATTTTAAGCAAAGAAATTCAGATGCACACATAGGAATACCAGGATTCCTGCGCTCCCTAAGTGACAGATGGGTAGAGAGTGGAGGCAATATAATAGAGTGGTCAAGAGCTGGGTACTGGAGGAATCTTAACAGCATGATTTAAAATAAAACCTTGGCCCTGCCGTTTGCTATGTACTTATTTCTCTTTTTGAACCTTCATTTCCTTACCTGTGAAATGGGGATGATAAGAATCCCTTCCTTCTTCGGGAGGCTGTCTTGAGGATTAAATGTAATAATATATTTGAAGACCAAAATACATAAGAGATCAATATATAGTAGTTTTGAATATTACTATTCCTAGGATTAACCTGTTTGGAAAGAAAGAGTTGGCTAGAAAGAATGGGAAAGAAAGTGTGGCAGTTTCCTCAACTCTAAGCAGGAGAAAGACTCACTTCTAGTGAGGGCTCCAAATAGACAGTCCTGTATAGAACTCATCCTTGAAGAGGACTACAGAAAGGATAGGCAGGGGAGGGCTCATGATCTACCAAAATTTGCCACTTTCGCTTTCTTGAGTTATCTTGACAACAGCCTGTGAGGTAAACAGACGCTTAGGTCCCAGGTTGGCTTCTCCACAAGTCGACCCTGAGATGAAGATTCATGTGCAAGTGATTTATTATGCAATTGTTCCTTGGAAAATTGGGTAAAGAAGTGGGAGAGAAACCAAATAAAAGGAGCAGTTTTAGGCTAAGTCCCAGCCTTAGCTTTATTTTGCAGGGGAGCTCTGGAATGTAAATCATGTATCAGAGTTGGACTTTTATATACCTTCACCAGTCAGTCATTGACTATGGGCTTCCCTGGACTCCCAGGCTTTTGGGGTTTCCTGCACTTTTAGGAAAAGTGGCTCCAGTCATCCAAGGTCAGTCCTCTTAAGAAGCCATTAAAAGCAAAGTACAAAAGCTGGAGGATTGAGCGTGCACACACACACACACACACACACACACCACACAAAACAGTAAAAGGTATCTGAAGGGATCATGCTTGCTATTCAGGTCTCTGTTGTCCCTATTTTACAGCCTTTAGAGTGATCTATCAAAAGTCACCCAGCTGGCAAATGATAGTGTCAAAAGTAGAACTCAGGGGGTATTTACTGGTTGTCTCCCTAGCATATATTGCTCCCTACTCTCTACCAAATGGAACCCATCTCTACATTTTGGGTGGGCCCTCATTGGCCCAACTCAATCAGCAAATCCTACACCTTTTCAGTGATTCGTTCAGAGATGAACCCGTGACTCAATTCAGACCAATTAGAGACAAAGGCACAAAACCTTTGTTTAAAATATTATAAGAAAACTCCAAACTCTCCTTTCCCTGCTGCATGTGAATGACAACGTCTGTAGCTGACAACAACCTTGGGAACAAGATTGGAAAATCAGCTAAACATTGGCACCCAACCAAGGAAAAAGAGCCAAGATGTGGAAAGAGAGAAACTAGGTCTCTGCTGCATGAGACACTTGATCAAGTGGCACATGGTATCTATATACCTCTGAACTTTTCTGGTTACAGGAGCCAATAAATTGCCTTTGTTACAAAAGCCAGTAAAGTTGGGCTTTGTGTTGCTTCTAACAAAGGACCCCAGTTTATTCACGAAGTTTCTTGATTCCAAATCTAGTATATTGCCAATGCCTTTGGATAGAAAACGGTCCCTCTTTCTCTGACTTTCACTTGTTTTTCATAAGCCTGTCAATGTAATTGTTGTTAAAATTCAAAATATCTTTCAACAGTTTGCAAATAGGACAGATAAAGAAGGTGGAAGTAGAATGGCGACAAGGATATTGAAAAATCCAAACATCTGGTTCTTTTTATTCCAACAATTTAAGAACCAATTTTACTGAGACATAGTTTACAAAAACACACCAGTTCTAAGAATTCGGTTTGGTGAGTTTTTACAAATATTTAGTCACCAACACAATCAATATGTAAAATATTTTCATTACTTTAAAAGTTAGTTTGTGCTCCTTTGTGGTAGTACACTCCCTTGATGGCTCTAGCCATCCAATATTTTGTTTTCTGTTACCAGAGATTAAGTTACTTTTACATGAATTTCCACAGAAATAGAATAATAATGTACTTTTTTTTGTACCTTCGATCAGTCAGGATGATGCTTTTGAGATTCATCCATGCTGTTACAGTTCATTCCTTGTCATTGCTGAGAGTACTCAGCATGTATGGATATACCACGATTTATCTATCCATTCATTTGTTAAAGGACGTTTGTGTTTTTTTCAGTTTGGAGCTATTATAAATAAAGCTGCTATGCACATCTGTGTGCAAGTCTCTGTGTGGAAATATATTTCTTTTGTGTAAAAATCTAGAATTGTAATTTTTTAGTTGCATAGTAAGTATAAGTCTAACTTTAAAAAAGAACGTTAAAAGGTGATGAAAACCTGCCAAAATAAAAGTAGGTGTATCTTTTCACATTCCAATGTATGAGGTGTACAAGGAATGTACGAGTTCTTGCACTTCCATATCCTTGACAGTACTTGGAATAGTCCATTTTTGTAATTATTTTAAACCTTCTATTTTGAAATATGTTCAAATATATAGGGCAGGTACAAAATAATATAAACCTCATGTAGAGAACTCCAACATACCCTTATCGCCAGTCAAAGATACCTAGAATGATCAATTTTAACATTTTGCCACATTTCATGTATCATTCCATCAATTCATCTATCTTTCTAACCATCTATTTCTCTGTCTATCTGATCTGTCTTTCTAGCCATCCATCCATCCATCCATCCATCCATCCATCCATCCATCAATCCATTTTCTAAAGACTTGACTAGAAATTATATGCATCATGCTCTTTGAACACTTAATACTTCAATGTACATTTCTTAAGAACAAGGCTGTGCACTTATGTAACCACCTTAAGTGCAGTTATCAAGTTCAAGAAATTTAACATTGATATAAAGATTACAGTCTATATTCCAATTTTTTCATATGTTCCTATAGTGCCCTTTTTGGAGCCTTTTCTCCTTCCTTGTTAAATCCTATCGAGTAATATATATTGCCTTTAATTGCCATTGTCTTTTTTATTGCTTTTTCTTGTTCTTAATTGTGAGAACTTGTCCATCTCAACCACTCCAAAGCATATCGTTCAATGAGATTAATAACATCCACAATGTTGTGTTACCCTCACCACCTTCCAGTACTAAAATATTCTCATCACCCCAAACAGAAAACCAGTCTAACAGTGACTAAGTTGATCAGGTTTTGTTTATCTGAGAGTGTCTTAATTCCTTCCTCACTTTTGAAAACAGTTTTACCATATATAGACTTCTTAGTTGACATTTTCTTGCCTTCAATATTTTAAATATACCACCCCACTACTTTCTTGTTTCCATGGTATTTTTTTATGGCAAATTGGCACTTAACTTTATTGTAGCCTCTTATATGTAACATGTTGCTTCTCACTTGTGGCTTTCAGAATTTTATCTTTACCTTTGGCATGCAGCAGTTTGATTATAATATATCGCAGTGTGGATCTATTTGGGTTTATCCTGTTTAAAATTGAGTTACATGGATGTGTATATTCGTGTCTATTTAATTTGGGACATTTTAAGCTATTATTTCTTTGAATATTCTCTCTGCCCCTTTGTCTCTTTCTTTTCCTTCTGGGACTTGCACAATGCATATATTGGTATACTTGATTGTGTCCCACAGGTTTCTCAAGTTCTGTTGATTATTCTTCACGCTTTCTTCATTCTGCTCCTCAGACTGGGTGATTTCAATGATCTTATCTGCAAATTCACTGACTCTTTCTTCTGCCAGCTACAAACTGCTGTTGAACCCGTCTAGGAAGTTTTTTAATTTCTGTTACTGTAGTCTTGAGCTCTGTTTGGTTTATTTTCATAATTTCTATCTCTCTATTGATATTCTATTTATGTTCATCTACTCTTTTCCTGACTTCCTTTAGTTCTTTGTCCATGTTTCCCTTTAGCTCTCTGAGCATGTTTAGGACAATTTTTAAAAAGTCTTTATCTGGTATATCCCAGGTCTTACCCTTTTTAAATATGGTTTCTAGTGCTTTAATCTTCTCCTTTGCCTAGGCCATCACTTTCTGGGCTTTTTGTTTGTATATATACATATATAAAACCTTCTGTTTAAATCTGGATAATTTGATATTTTACAGTGTTTTCAAAGGAATTTAGTGTATGAGGAGTCTGTTCCTTAAGCTTGCATCCAGTTAGTGCTGTCACAGAATTTCCTGGAGTGCCAGAGCTAGCAAAACATACATAGAAGGAAAGAAAGAAAACACCCTCCTCAGTCTTTGCAGATTGCCCTGTGGGAGTGCTTCTTTCAGAGCTTATCTATATAATGAATTTACAGAACAGCTCCAGGCCAAAGCATGTGACCTCACTGATCCTTTCTATGTGTGCTTCTTATCTTGGGCATGCATGTGTGGCCCTAGGAATTCCCCCATTTATTCAGATAGGAATGTGCCCTCTTCCCTAGGAAACAATTTCCTCATGGTCCCTAGTACTATACCTTATGTCCCATAGTCAGCAATCCCTTGCCTCAGGTAGCCACTACTTGACTGCTATCCCACAGGTACTGCAGGAGCACTTGGTTAACAGCCTTTACCTTCAGGACAAGTTCTGGAGCCAGCCATAGTGAGCCACAGTGTCCTGGGGTTCAGTGCCTCAAGCTGCAACGAGAGCGACTGGGCCAGACATATATGCTCCCTGTATGTGCATGAGGGCTACTCTGCTGTCTCCAGAACTGGAACCAGGGACCCAAATTATGACTGTGGGCTGGTTTCATGCTGAGCTGGTGAGGGTATGGGTGAGGGACCAACCAGCATGCCATGAGATCCTACTACATTAAGATGTATATTCTTGATTAGGCACAGGACCTGTTACTGCAATCCTTTAACTCTTCTCTGGAACGTTGAGAAAACTATTTCTGCCAATTCCTGCTTGTTTTTCAAAGCCTCTATAAGAGGATGGAGTCCTGAAGCTTCTCACTCAGACAACTTCCTATCTTTGTAAATTTATCACTCTAGTAGATATGAATTACTATATCATGTGGGTTTTAATCTTTTTTTCTGATGACTAGATGATGTTGCACATCTGTTCATATGCTTATTGGTCATTGGTATATCTACTGTAAATCAAGTTTCAATACTTTTGTTTATATTTTATTGAACTTTGTCTACTTGTTATTATCCAGTTTAATAGTTCCTTATGTATTCTGGATACAAGTCCTTTGTCCAATATTTGTATTGCAAATATTTTCCCCATTCTGTGGCTTACCTTTTATTTTTTAAATGGTAAAATATGAGCAAGTTTTTTTATTAATTTTTTTAAATACCAAAAAAACACCAAACAAACACAAACATTCATAACTTTTGATCATTCTGTTCTACATATATAACCAATAATTCACATTATCATCACATAGTTGCATATTCACCATCAAGATCATTTCTTGGAACATTTGCATCTATTCAGAAAAAGAAATAAAAGAAAATTGAAAAAAATTCATACATACCATACCCCCCTCCCCCTCACCAATCACCAGCATTTCGCTCTAAATTTATTTTAACATTTGTTTCCCCTATTATTCATCTTTATTCCATATGTTTTACTCATCTGTTGATAAGGTAGATAAAAGGAACATCAGACACAAGGTTTTCACTAACACACAGTCACATTGTGAAAGCTGTATCATTATACAATCATCTTCAAGAAACATGGCTACTGGAACATAGCTCCACATTTTCAGGCAGTTCCCTCCAGCCTCTCCACTACATCTTGGCTAACAAGGTGATATCTATCTAATGCGTAAGAATAACTTCCAGAATAACCTCTCAGCTCTGTTTGGAATCTCTCAGCCATTGACACTTTATTTTGTCTCATTTCACTCTTCCCCCTTTTGGTCAAGAAGATTTTCTCAATCCCCTGATGCTGAGTCTCAGCTCATTCCAGGATTCCTGTCTCACATTGCCAGGAAGGTCCACACCCCTGGGAGTCATGTCCCACGTAGACGGGGGAGGGTGGTGAGTTTGCTTGTTGTGTTGGCTGGAGAGAGAGGCCACATCTGAGCAACAAAAGAGAGTCTCTTGGGGGTGACTCTTAGGCCTAATTTTAAGTAGGCTTGACCTATCCTTTGTGGGGTTAAGTTTCATATGAACAAATCCCAAGATTGGGAGCTCAGCCTATAGCTTTGATTGTCCGCACTGCTTGTGAGAATATCAAGAATTCAACTTGGGAAAGTTGAATTTTCCCCCTTTCTCATCATTCCCTCAAGGGGACTTTGAAAATACTTTTTTATTCACTGTTCAAATCACTCTGGGATTTATTGGGGCATCACCCTGGACAAACCAACGAAATCTAATGTCCTACTCAAGGTTCTGTGTACTTATGGTGTTCAATTAAGTTGCATGAACAAGTTTTTAACTGTAATGAAATGTAATTTACCATTGTCTTCTTCTAATGCTTCTTGCTTTTTGTGAACTTCCTAGGCAATCTTTGGTATCCAAAGATCATGTAGATGTACTTAAACGTTTTATACTAAAAGTTTTGTAGTATTAGATTTTGTGTTAATTTTTGCATATGATGAGAGGTAAGATTCAATGTTAATTTGTTTTCCACATGGACATACTATTATTCCAGCACCATTTGTTGAAACAAACCATCCTTTAGAAATTGAATTGTGTTGATACCTTGTCAAAACGAGGAAGTGGTGCATAGAAGCAGCCCCAAGCAAAAACACTAGACTTATCTTATTCATATACAAAGTTTAGCAGTTTCATGAACAAATAATTATCTCTTTTATGTCTCTGGTTGAATTCCAGATTACTGAAATGATTGTTTTTAACTATCATGTACAGCTTTATAGTTTTTTTTTTGGGGGGGGGGATTTGTCAATCCTTTGTACCATGCCAGAGTCCTGCCCTATAATTAATATTTTAATAATTATTTTATCCTTCAACTTTGCTAAATTCATTTATTATTTATCAGCTTTTCTGTGTGTTCCTTAGGATTTTATGCACACAACCATGCCATCTGCTGATTAAGCAATTTTACTTCATCCTTTCCAATCCGTGTGCTTTTATTTCTTTTCTTGCCTTGTTGCACTGGCTAGGACATACTGTACAAAGTTCAATAGAAGGGGTGCAATGAGACAACCTTTATTTTTTCCTGATCTTGAAGTCAGAGAATTCAGGCTTTTATCAGTAAGTACTACGTTAGTTTTGGATTTCTCATGGACCAGCAATGTTCTAATCACATACACACAATTCTTGGAGAAGTGAGAAGGGTTGATGTTTGGAGGAAAACAGCAAACTCTTGGAAAAAGTTAAGTCATCAACACTTTAAACCTAGGTCTTCTACTAACTAGTTAAATGACCTTGTGCAATTCTCTTTATCTCTAAATGTGTAAGGTTAGACCAGATCAGACATGTTCAGTCATTTTCAAATTTTAAAATAAAATTCCTTTCTTGAAAAAATTGGCCATAAAAGTTTATTAAAGAGAATAAAATAGAATCTTGGCATGTCCAGTACATGGGGTAGGGGAACTTGAGCCCAAGTCATTCATTCTTCCTGCCTGCCCTCTAACCTGGCAGATACTGCCACAGAAGCACTTGAGTTCCTCGTGTGGAATGCAGTTTGAGAAAGGAGATGCATATCATTATTAACATAATTCACTTGGGGTGGGGGAACAGGGGGTTGATATCCATAATAAAACAGCAGATGTTACATGAATTACATGTAATGATACATATATATACATACACACACACATACAAATAAATGTGCACATATATATATATAAAAGATCATCTCCAAGATGTTAGTGATAGATATTATCAGGTTGGTGGAAACTATTTCAGATAACATTAATTCCTACTTTATGCTTTTTGCTAAAAATTAAAAAATAAAATTTATTTTTTTATATTTTTATTGATGTATCTTTTTATGCGGTCCATCCAAAGTATGCATAATATACAATCAGTGGCTCACAATATCATCACATAGTTGTGTACTCATCACCATGATCATTTTTAGAACATTTGCATCACTCCAGGAAAAGAAATAAAAAGAAAAAAGAAAACCCCCATAAATCCCATACCTCTTATTCTTCCCTCTCATTGACCACTAGTATTGCAAATCACCCAATTTTTTTAACCCCTTCCCCCTTCCTATTATTTATATATTTATTTCTCCTTATTTTTACTCATCTGTCCACACCCTGGAAAAAGGGAGTGTCGGCCATAGGTTTTTACAATCATACGCTCATACTGTGAATGTTATATAGTTATACAATCTTCTTCAAGAATCAAGGCTACTGTAATGCAGTTCAATAGTTTCAGGTATTTCCTTCTACCCATACTATTACACTAAAAACTAGAAAGGGATATCCATTTAATGCATAAGAATAACCTCCAGAATAGCCTTTCAATTCTATTGAAAATCTCTCAACCACTGAAATTTTATTTTGTCTCTTTTCTCTTTTCCTCCTTTTGGTCGAGAAGGCTTTCTCAACTCCATGATGATGGGACTTGGTTCAATCCTAGGAGTCATGTCGCATGTTGCCAGGGAGATTTATACCCTTGGGAGTCACATCCCACATAGGGAGGAGGGCAGTGAGTTCACCTGCCAAGTTAGCTTAAAAAGGCCACATCTGAGTAACAAAAGAGGTTCTCTGGGGTGACTCTTAAGCATACTTATAAGTAGGCTTAGCTTCTCCTAGCAGTTATAAGTTTCATAGAGGCACCCCAAGATCCAGGGCTCGAACTATTAAATTAGTTGCCCCCAGTGCTTGCAAGAATATTCGGAATTTTACAGGTGGGGAAGTTTAATGTTTCCTTCTTTCTCCTCAGTTCCTCATGGGTACTTTGTAAATACTCTTTTATTCTATGCCCAAATTACTCTGGGGAGTATTGGGGCACTTCACTAACCTGTACAAACCAACAATATCTAACTCCTTACTCAATATTCCATGTAATTATGGTGTTCCAATAAACTGAGCATTCAAGTTAAATTAGATGGTGTGTTACCAAAAATATAAATTTTGTACCAAGTAAACATCTCTTCCTTTAGTCTCATGCAGAAGTCGAAGTTTTAAAATATAGACCCTATCATCCTTTAACCTGCGTTCTGTTTTACATTAGTCCTATCCAGACCAGTTTCATTCATACGTCTAGTTGAAGTATGATCGCTTTTACAGCTTTCTAAACAGTTGCTGTATGGGGTAATGCTGACTTTCATAGCTTCAGAGCTCTAACTCTGAGTCTCAAGTGTCATAAAAATACCCAAATTTCCAGGGAACAACCAGGTTATAGACAAATAGCTCAGCCTCTCAGAATTTAGAAATAACAGTTACAAATCTGGAATAGATGTGCCAGCTGTAAGAGCTTACCATCTAGGAACCATTATAATAGGCCCTAACCTGGTAACCTATGCTCTCGATTTCAATTCTGAGTTTGTATATTATAGTTAGTCCATATGAGTGAGGCATGATAATACTTGTCTTTTTGTTTCTGACATTTCATTCATCATAATATCCTCAAGGTTCACTCATTTAGTTGTATGCCTCACAGCTTCATTCCTTCTTGAGCTGCTCAGCAGTTCATTGTACGTACACATGACAGTTCCCACTTCCACTCTTCAGTCTCTGAACCCTTAGACCACTTCCAGCCATTGTAAATTGTTAACACTGCTGACATAAACACCAGTGTGCAAATGTCCATTCATGTCTCCACTCTCAGTTCCTCAAAGTATACAGCCAGCAATAGGGTTGCAGGATCATACGGCAACCTCATGCCTAGCCTCCTGTGGAGCCACCACACTGCCCTCCAGAGGGGCTGCGCCTGCTTCCCTACCAACAGTAAATAGGTACATCTCTCTCTCTCCACATTTTCTCCAACACTTGTATATCACTGTTTATTTTTAAACAGTTTTATTCACACATCATACAATCCACCCTACATAAAAAAAATTAATTGTTCCTGATATAATCACATAGCCATAACTTCACCACCACAATCTATATGAGGACGTCTCCTTTTCTTCCACAAAGAATCCCACAACCCGCCCCACAGCCCCTGCTTATTGACATTTATCTTTGGCATATTGCCTTTGTTACATTCAATGGAAGCATATTACAATGTTACTGTTAACTATAGACCCTAGCTTGCATTGATGGTATTTTTCCCCTGTATACCATCCCATTTTCAACACCTTGAAAAGTTGACATTCATTCATTCTCCCTCATGCAAAAACGTTCCTATATTTGTACATTTACTCACCATCATTGTCCACTCTAGGCATTGCTAAGTTATATCATCTCAGTTCTTCTCCTCTATCTTTCCCTCTGGGATCATACATGTCCCCAGCCCTCCTCCCTCAACCATACTCACACTCAGCTTCATTCAGTGTACTTATATTATTGTACTACCATCAGATAGTATTGTGCTATCCATTTCTGGGTCTTTAAAATCAGTCTTCGTTGACCATTCTGTACTCCTTCAGTACCAAATGCTCAATCTCTACCTTCTTTCTATCTCCTGATAGCTGGTGCTCTTAACTTTAACTCTCAAAGTTCACCCATTAATGTTAGTTCATATTATTGAGACCATACAGCATTTGTCCTCTTGTTTCTGGCCAATTTCACTCAGCATAATGTCCTCAAGGTCCATCCATGTTGTTACATGCTTCATGACTTTATTCTGTCTTACAGATGCTTAATATCCCATCATACGTGTACAACTTGTTTAGCCACTCATCCATAGATGAACATTTGGGCCATTTCCATCTCACGGCAATCATAAATGATGTTATAAACATCTATGTGTAAATGTCTATGTTTTTGCCTTTAGTTCCTATGAATAGATCTAGTATTGGGATTGCTGGATTGTATGGCAATTCTATACTTAAGCTTCTTATGGAACCACCAAACGGCCTTCCAGAGCAGTTGTACCATTTTACATTCCCTTCAGTAGTGGATAAGTCTGCTTCTTTCTCCACATCCTCTCCAGCACTTTTCGTTTTCTGTTTTTTTTTTTTGATAACGGCCATTCTAGTGGGTGTCAGGTAATATCTCATTGTGGTTTTGATTTATATTTCCCTAATAGCCAGCGAAGCTGAGCTTCTTTTCATGTGCCTTTTAACCATTTGTATTGCCTGTTCTGAAAATTGTCCATGTCTTTGGCCTATTTTTTAATTGGGTTGTTTGTCTTTTTGTTTTTGAGTTGTAGAATCTCTTTACATATTCTGGATATTAACCCCTTACCTGATATGTGCTTTCTGAATATTGTCTCCTATTGTGTGAGCTGCCTTTTTACTTTCCTGACAAATTTCTTTGATGCACAAGTGTGTTTAATTTTGAAGAAATCCCATTTGTCTATTTCTCTTTTTATTGCTCATGCTTTGGGTGTAAGTTCTAGGAAACCATTTACTAAAAATATAATTTAAAAAAAAAACAAGATATATAAGATATTTTCCTATATTTTCTTCTAAAAGTTTTGTGCTCTTAGTGCTAATGTTTAGGTCTTTGATCCATTTTGAGTTAATTTTTGTTTAGGGTGTGAGATATGGGTCTTCTTTTATTCTTTTGCATATGGATATCCAGTTCTCCAAACACCATTTATTGAAGAGATTACTTTGTCCCAGTTGAGTTGGCTTGACTGCCTTATCAAGGATCAATTGTCCATAGATGAGAGGGTGTATTTCTGAACACTCGATTCCATTGCATTGTTCAGTATGCCTATCTTTATGCAGTAAAGTGCTATTTCAACCACTGTAGCTTTGTAATATGCTTTAAAGTCAGGTAGTCTGAGACCTCTCACTTCATTTTTCTTTTCCAGGATATTTTCAGGTATTCAAGGCACACTGCCCTTCCAAAAACATTGTTATTGGCTTTTCTAAACATTTGTTTTTAAGTATAATTAGAAGAAAACTATTTTCACAGGGGACTGTGCAGAAAATGAATAAATCAATATATTTGAACAAGATCCTTGCAACTCTGACATTCTATTAAATCAATTGTTAAACAATAAATGTAATTAATTTCCAAAGCTATTGGCATCTTAATAAGGCATAGTTCTTTAATCTTAATGGAATAAAGCAGTAATGGTGACATGCCAAGAACTGAGGCCAGAATTTTGGTCAGAGGTCTTAATTGCTTGTATCCCTCAAGTTGTGCCACTGATCACTCTTTGGGTCTAAGTTAACAACCAGCCATATAGTACTTTTTAATTTTTGGTTTAAATTTATCTTATTTATTTTTAAATGATAATGGGAAAAACTATATAGATATACTCTTCTATTTCTATTCAGCTCTAAAACAATCTGCTCCCCAATCTCCTTTGGCTTCTGCTCCAGCCTCTTGCCCAGCTCTCTCTACACCTCCCTGTGTGTGGAAGGACTAAATGAATACAGACTGGCCAAGCTAATTTTTCCAAGGATGAGCTCAACTTTGGATATTTACTTTAATGTTAGAATATGAAATTTTCCTTTAGGATGGTTTCCTGTTTTGGCTCACAGTCTATTAGTTAAATTTTACCAGCAATAACTTCAGGAATAAAGTCTAGGTGGAAAAAGACATAAGAACAGTGAGACTGCATTTTAAATCTCAGCAAAATAGAGTTTATACATACTTAGTTCCTTGACATTCATCTATTAAGCAAACATTTGTTGAGTTCCTACTGTGTGCCCAGGTCTGAAATAGATGATTTTATATAGCCAGATATCTTATTTCTCACAGCGACCTTACGAGTTAAGATTGCCACCTATAATTTATACACCTGGAAACTTAGGCACAGGTAACTGAAGTGACCCACCCCAATTCACAACACTGATAAGATTCAAAATAGACTCTTCAGCACCAGAATTGCTTTCTTTTCTACCAGCTTTACAGCTGGCTGTCCGGTTGGAGTTGTTATGGAGCCTATGCTGTAAACCATTGAAGTATTAGCAAAAGTATGCACCCTTGTTCATCAAATGACAACATTTCATTGGTCTAATTTTCCCTGCCTATTTATTTAGTGGCAATCAAACAGTTGGTTCAATATAGACAAAGGGTATTGTGTTTGGCTTCTTGCCTAATCAGGTTTAATTATGCTTTTAAAATGTCTCCTTCAAAAGCCAGTGTTTTCCTTAATGAAGAAACATGGAAATCTTCCTGCTAAAGTCAGGAGAAAGAAAATGATGCCCACTATTGCCACTATTATTTAACATTAAAGTGGAGTTAGGCTCCAGTTAGGAATCAACAAGAACTGACAGAAACAACTTTTTCAAAGATCCAGAAAACAGTTTTAACTGCAGAAACAGGTTGACTGCTGAATCAAGAAAAGGCCAACTTAAAAATGGAAAGATCTCCAGGCTACCTTGCTAGCCTTTCTCGCATCCCTTCACAGGCTTGGTGCACAGCCATCCCTCGCTCTCAATGCAGGCCCCTGGTCCTGGTTAGACAGCAAACAGAGTAACCCATGTGCATGTACTTGGAGCATATATGTCTGGCTCAATCTGTCTGGTGGTGCCTAAGGGAGTGAACCAGGACTCTCATCACAAAACTTGCCATGCATATAGAAGACAGCCCACAAACTCTCCTTTAAAACACTGTAGTAGACATGTCAACAGACAAGTAGAACATATGGAATAAAAATAAATAATAGGGGGAACAAATGTTCAAATAAATTTAGTTTGAAATGCTAGTGATAAATGAAAGCAGGGGTAAGGGGTATGGTATGTATAATCTTTTTTTTTTCTGTTATTGTTTCATTTCTTTTTCTGTTGCCTTTTTATTTCTTTTTCTGAATTGATGCAAATGTTCTAAGAAATGATGAATATGCAAGTATGTGATGATATTGAGATTACTATGTATGTAGAATTAATTTTTTAGTTAATAAATAAATTAATTTAAAAAAAACAACACCTTAGTAGAATTGTCAAATGGCTGCCCCCTGAGACAAAGGTCTATTGGCTGTCGGATATAGGCGCATTGTCTGGCATTCTTCCTAGGGAAAAGGGGACTTTTGGACCTATGTAAACAGGAATTCCCAGGGCTACATATGCATGTCCAGGAGAAGACATGTGTAGAACAGGTCAGGGAAGATATAATTCATTGTATGGCTAAATTGACAAGATTACACACTCAGGCCAATCTGCAAAGAATGGGAAAGATGTTTCGTTCGTTCGTTCCTCCTTCCTTCTCCTCCCTCTCTCTCTCTCTCTCTCTCTTCTTCTTCTCCTTCTTCTTCTTCTTCTTTTCCTCCTCCTCTTCTTCCTCCTCTTCTTCTTCATCTTCTCCTCCTTCTTAGCAGCTGCCACTCAAGGAAAGCACTGTATAACATTAGCTGGATACAAGCTTAAGGAACAGTTGCTTCAGAGACTAAATTTCAGCAATAACATATTAAAATATCAAATGTTCAAGTTCACACAAAAGGTTACAAAACATAGAAAGAAACAGGAATTGAGGGCCCAGGCACAGGACAAAATTAAAGCATTAGAAACTATCAATGACAAAGACCAGATATGAGACATTTTTAAATGATCCTAATCATGCTCAAAGAGCTAAAGAAAAACACGGACAAAGAACAGAAGGAAATTAAGAAAATTATAGTTGAACACATCAATAAAGAGATGGAAATTATGAAACGAACCAAATAGTTCTGAGGACCACAGTAACAAAAATAAGAAATTCCCTAGAGAGATTCAACAGTTGATTGGAGCTGGCAGAAGAAAGAATCCGTGATCTTTAAGATAAGGCAATTGCAATTACTCAGGTTGAGGAACAGAACAAAAATTAATAAAGAATGAAAAGTGAACAGAGCCTGAGAAACATGTGGGACTACATCAAGGGCATCAATACGTGCATGTGAGTTTCAGAAGGAGAAGAAAGAGAGAAAGGAGCAGAGACAGCATTCAAAGAAATAATGACTGAAAAAATCCCAAATTTAAGAAAAGACATGAATGCATGCATCCAAGATGCCAAATGAACTTCAAACAGGATAAACTCAAGCAGACCCACACTGCAACATATTTTAATTAAACTGTCCATGGCCAAGGATAAAGAATTCTGAAAGCCAGAAGAAAAAAGCAACATGTCGCAATGCCAGGGAGTCTCAATAAAATTAAGTGCTGATTTCTCATCAGAAGTCATGGAGGCAAGAAGACAGTGGCATGAAATATTTAAAGTGCTGAAGGCAAAAAAGTGTCAACCAAGAAGTCTATATTCGTCAAAACTGTTTTACAAATGAGGAGAAGATTAAGCCATTCCCAGATAGACAAAAGCCAAGGGGGTTAGTCACTGGTAAACTGGTCCTGCAAGAAATCCTAAAGGGAGTTCTGCAGGTTAAAAGGAAAGGACGCTTGACAATAGATTGAAGCTGCATGAAGAGATAAAGATCTTTGGCAGAGGTTATAACATGGGTAAATATAAATGCCAGTACTCTTGTATTTTTTTTTGTAATACCACTTTTTACTTCCTATAAGATAAAAAGGACAAATGCATAAAATGTAATGATTAATCAGTGGTTTGGATTCATAATATATAAACATATTTCTTGTAACAAGAATTACATAAAGGTGGAGGTGGAGGGGTATAGGATTATAGTTTGTGTATGTTATCGAAGTTAAATTTAAATCAAACTAACTAATCAAGATTGTTATAGATTTAAGATGCTAAATTTAAGCCCCATGGTCACCACAACTGAAATAACAGAAAGCAGAGTACAAGTTACCAGTGACTGAGACAGGGGCAATGGAGGGTTAATAAATAATGGGTGCTAGGCTTCTGTTTGGGGTGATAGGAAAATTCTGGAAGGTGGTGAGGGTATCACAACACTGTGAATGCGATTAATCCACTGAATGGCATGGGTGGGAGTGGCTGAGATGGGACAGTTATATATGTTTCCACAATGAAAAGAAAGAGTAAAGCAACCTAAAAGACTAAATATCTGGGAATGAATTTATAAGAAGTACACAAGATCTATATGAGAATACTTTCAAACACTTGATGTTCATCACCTTAATTAACTGTTCAATTCTAACATCACTAAAATTGAAACAACCAGACATATGTCTCCAATGTGCTGTAATATGCGGTATACTGCATCGACTATAAAGTATCTTTACCTAAAAAGTTGAATGTGAATCTCATTAAGCGTTTATAGCTAGCTTCCATTTATTAGAAATATGGGAGCTAGAAGAGCAAATGAAATAAAAACACAATGAAGCAACCAGACAAATCCAGAACATGGGACATTTCATAAGACAATTAGTGCCATTTCTTCATTAAATCAAAAGCATAAAATGGAGAGAATGGGACTGCTATAGATTAAAAAAAAATTAATAGATGTAACAACCAAATGCATTATGTGGACCAGGTGTGGGTCCTGACTCCAACCAACCAAATGTAAAAAAATTTTTTGAGACAACGGGGAAAATTTGATTATGATATGGGTATTTATGATAACAGGAGTGTGTTTAGAAACTTTGTTAGATGTGAGAATGGCTTTCAGATTAGTCGTGAAAATGCCCATATTTTTAAGAAAATACTGAAGTATTTAAGGAGTGAAATGACATGATGTCTTGAGTTTGCTTTAAAATAATTTAGGGGAGAGAGAGAAAAACAAAGAGGAGGAGAGTGAGAAAGGACTGTGATAAAATGTTAATACTAGGTAATCTAAATGGTGAGTGTATGAGGGTTATTATAATATACTCTGCTTTTACATATGTCTGAAACTGTGTATTACATTCAAAAACATTCTAGAAGAGGACATAAAGTAAACTTGAACAAATGGAAATATATAGCGTGTTCCATTAATAGGAAGACTTACCATCAGAAAGATTTCTATTATCACTAAGTAAATGTATAACTGTTTACCTATCCCAATAAATATACCAACACTTCCTCTGGAACAGGACAATCTCATAAAGAAAAATAAGTAAATAATAATTGCTAGGAAAACTGAAAAAGAAGTGCAATGTTGTGGGAAACAGTCTCACTTAATATTAAAACATGCTCTAAAGTCTCAAAAATTAAAACATTGTGGTATCAATTATACTGGGACAACTGGGAAGCCATTTGTTAAAAGATTAAACTGGATCCCATAGCTTATACCATATATCAGGATAAACTCTAAATAGATCAAAGACGTGAAATTTTTTAAAAAATGAAAGTAAACTTTGAAATGAGACGATCCTTTCTGTGACTCAAGACCCAGAAGCCATTTTTAAAATATTGACAAATTTCCCTATACAAAAATAGAAATCTCTCAGGCAAACACACACAGATACACCTACATGCACACATACACACACACACACACACACACACATACACATACCTCAAAGGCAAAGTCAAAAGACAAAGGTCAAATGGTGGAAAACATTTTGTAATTCATAACAGGCCAAGGGCTAATTTCCCAAATTTTAAAAGGTTTCCTTGAAATTGAGGAGAAAGTCTAAAAAAGAAACCAATACTTTAAAAAGGGGCCATGTGAATACATGAACAGATGATTTCACAGAAAAAGAAATCAAAATGCCCCTAAGCATATGAAAATGTACCGAACCTCACTCATAATATGAAAAATTCCAATTCAAAAGCACACTGAGATTCTGTTTCTCACCTATCAGTTTGGCAAAGATCCGAAAGTTTGACACCCCAAACTGTTGGCAAACTACTGGAGAAAATAGGCACTCTCAGCTGTTGCCTGTGGAACTGCAAATTGATTTTTTGCAGTTCCAAAAACCGACTCTTTTTGAAGGAAGTTTAGAAGTAACTATACAAATTACTTATGTATTACCCTTAACCAGCAACTCCACTTCTGGAGCTCGATCCTACAGATACATCCTCACATGTATGCAATGACATATTTATAAAGATATCTATTTCAGCCTGAAAAAACCCATGTCCAGTAAGAGGGGAACTGGTTGAGTAAACTATGGCTCATCCGCCCAATGCAGAATTATGCAGCTGTAAAAAGGATTGATTGTGATAGCATGTTACCGAAATAAGAGAAGATTCATTTGTATCTGCTTGCACAGTATGCGCATAAGAAAACATTAAAGGCTAAATAAAAAAAAACAAGCAAACTAATAAAAATGCTACCGATGGAGTGCAATGGTAGGGGGCAGAATGGAGGGGGGCAAGAGTGGAATTGAGACTTTTCTGTATTTCCTTTTTCATATAGTTTTGGTTTTGGAATCACGTGAATTCAAAATAATTAAAATTTAAAATACATGTGTAAAGCTTCCTAGTTTGGCCATGGAATTTCCAGTATAAAATGAGATCAACACTAATCTTTTTATTTTTGAGTAGGGCTATTCTGGGTTTATTGAAGCTTCATCGGGGCTTCTCAACCTGTGCTCTTACGAAATAAAGAAAATCCCCAGTGGTGGCAAATGCTTGCTTTCTTTAAAATGTTCTGTGAAGAAAGGAACTGCATCTAAGAGGGTAGAGAGAGTCCAGTTGATTCCGACATTGCTCAGATAGGAGACTGGCCAGACGCTATTGATCGGCCACGTTCGGCAGGACAAATGTCCTTGGGTGTGTATCACTTCAAGCAAACAGAAGTGTGCCCTGCTGAGGGTGCGGATGCCTGGGTGGGGGTGGGGGGACTCAACGCACTGCATCCAGCTGAGAGCGAAATTCCTTGAGAAAGCCCCCTTCCTTTCGCAGCACCAACAGCACTCTGAGCCTGCTGGCAACTCGACGGCCTCTCCGAGAATGCTACATTTAAAAGTGCAGTTTTTGGATGATTCCCAGAAGATTTTTGTGGTTGATGTAAGTGAAAATCACATTGCTATTATTCCTTTATTATTCATTCAATCATGGTCATTTGTGGACAGCCCATTAGCTGGCGATGTTATGTCTTCTTTGGGACTGAATGAAGGAGGGCTGTGGTTTTTAGCTTTGGAAAAAGAAATCTGTATTTAATATCACGATGCAGCGCATGTTTTCCCATTAACCTTTCTTCTAGCACAGGTTCACTTTTCTCGAGGGAAAGCAAAAGTACATTTTGAGAGATGCTGAATATTTGTAAAAAGGCAAAGTAGCAATAACTTAGTTATCCTACTCAATAAAGTATTATTGCCCATTGAAATTATTTGTCTGTATGTCTCACCCCATGAGCAGTCGTGGTGAAAAAACTGTGATTCTGGGGGGAAAGATGAGAAAAAAAAACTACCCTCCTTTTCTGAGGGAAATCTACAGGGTTGAGGGTAGAATTATGCACTTGTAACGAGAACTGCAGAAAGTAATGACAAGTACGAAAGAGAAAAATAGGATAAGAGACTATTTAGTTTGATTTAGTGCTTATAGTTCAGGGTTCTTAATATAATTCCTAGCTCCAAGATGATTGCGTACAATTATACCTCATCTCCTCAAGAAAGAACAAATGTATTAAGCACATCATTTGGGGCTGGCTCATCATCCAGTTTCTTAAGATATGTACTTTTTGATGTCAGGATTTATGTTCTAGCATTTTGAAATGTTCTACATTTTTATTAGAACAAAAAAGTGCTATTTGCTCAGATATTTACCCAAACTAGTAACAAGGTACAAGTAGTTCACTGTCTTTAAAATTCACACAAAATGTTGGTTGTTTTCTTTTATATATAAACTGACAAGTACTGTAGCTAGCTGCGATGTTGGGTGTGTGGGTAATCCATTTTTCAAATGAGTGTTTCATTTTTATTTGAATCATGTGCTTTGGGGGTGATGACTTCGTGGATTTGGCCAACTGTTTTGCTGTCTCTCGCTTTCTCTTTTATGTGCAAAAGGCATTTCTAGGTCCATGGACCTGAATGATTTGTTTTTGCAGCAAATAGCTTCCATTAGAAGTATGAAGCATTTCCTTTTCTTTCTTACAGCTCTATTGAAGGGGTGGAAAATGTCTTTTGAGTAGTTCATCCATTGAAGGCTGGTGATGTACAATCACAGTGCTCCAGTACCTGACTTTGTGAACTGGGTATTCAAAAGACACTGCTTTAGGCTAAGTTTTTAAATAGATGTTTCAAGCAACTCAAAGAGAAATCTTTGACAAAAAGTGACAGAAGAGCTTTTGGAATGTGCAGTTCAAATTCAAATCCAATTAAATAGGGAGGTGAGGAAGCGCAGTACCAGAGCTTCACAAAATTCACCTTCTGAGAAACCGATTCCAGCAACTTGAAGCCGGCATGATTTGGCTCCAAGTCAGATCGTCTCTTTTCAGCTGCAACACACTGTGTTCCTTTGGAAGACAATGGGAGAGATTTGATACCCAGCAATTCGGGTGTCAAAGCATCTGATCCCTTTTGCTCTGAGGGAGGCTAGGCTGTAAGTAGCAATTGTGGTGTTACCAAGTGGCAGTAGCACTGGCTGCAGTCCCATAAGCAGCTTTGTCCTGATGGGGCAGAGGCTTAAGTTAGCATCCACTCATCCAATGTATCTTCTCTACTAAATGACAGTGGACTGATTATGATGATGATGGTGATGATAATGATGAGAGCATTAGTAGTGAATCATGTCGATAACGCTTTAACATTAGTCAAATTATTGTTGAGGGAGGGCCTAATATAGTCCAGGCCTTGTTCCGGGCACAATGGACTCTGCCATATGAGTAGGTGAAGTATTTGAATACCAGCACACTCTGGTCTGTGCAGTGCTGGCTGGATACTAGCCACTTATTCCTCCGTGACTTCCTTTCCCATCATTGCATAGGTGAGGGACACCCTTTGTGATTGATGCACTCTGTCTTTGGCTTACTGATGCTTCCTGTTCGATTACTGTGAAGAGTGGCTGGCCCCAGAACCGTCTTGCTTTTTCGATGGTTGCATATCTGAAGCACTGTGTGTTGATTTTATATCTTAACTCTGAGAACCAATCCTGAATTCCCAAGAGTGTTCTGGGGATAGATGCAGGACTTCAGAGTTGCTAGAACGTGCCAACTGAAGTTAATCTAATGAAGAAAATGAACTCAGTGAAAACTTCTGCCATTTTGAAAAATTCATATTTATTTCATGAAACCGATCATTGTCAAATATCACCATCATCCCTCCTGTTGGCGCTCACCATAGATATTATCCTTAGATAATCAAGGAGGGCTTTCTTGAATGATGGGAGGGGTGGGTTGGCAAAAAGAGAAATGGTGTAAGTGGATGATTCAAAAGTTGATTGCAGGGTGCCCGGGTAGTTCAGTGGTTAGAATGCTCGCCTTCTATGTGGGAGACTCGGGTTCATGCACCCAAGAAAAGAAAATTAATTGCAGGATTTAGTGACAATTCAGTTTTGCCTCTTCAGTGCAGGGATGAGGACTTTTCTGGATTGAAAAAGAAAAGACTCCCTGAGCTCTTAGAACAGAAGGAATAGCGAAGATCAAGTTTTTAACTTGACTCTGTATCCCCTCTCTCCTCCAAATCCACTCACACACACACACACACACACACACACACACACACAAATTGCAGTGATGACTGTTTGGAGGACAAATTCCTTTTAAGCCTGAGCTTATCTCAGGTTTAGATGAAGAGCTTTACAAAATAGTAAATCCATCACCATATTTAACAGTTCTACTGCCTGATATCCTACCAACTCCCCCTCCCCCCATCCGCTGCAGTTCTGTCTTGACAGAAGCATTGTGGAGGGGAATTTCCAAAATAACATCACTTCAAAGGTTTCTGGAGTCTAAAGTTAAAAGAAGAGTTTGAAACATCTCTACTCTGACACTTACTTGATTGCTAAGTGACCATATCAGCCACAGCAGTGGGTATTCAGCAGCTCACCCAGTGAGAGAATATAGTGAGTCAGCTCGCCATATTCCTCTGGGAGTCCGGTAGAAAGCCCACCAGATCTCATTTTCTGAAAGAAACAAATAGGAGGCTGTGCCACTGCTGAGCATTTTTCAAGCTAAGTAAGAAAGCAAAGAATTGCTTAGTGATTTTTCATCAGTGGTGGTTTTATTACCCTTGAGATGTTTGCTCTGGAGTAGGATTTTTGTATTTGTCATGGTGAGGAACTTTTGTAGTTTTATCAATAACAAGATGGATAGCCTTTCTCCCCTTCATGAGGCAAAGCGCTTCCAACTCCCATGAGATGAAGTAGCTCTGGTGTAGTGGAATATACCTGGATTTAGAGCTACAAAAACGGCACCATTTGAGCTGTGTAATCTTGGGCAGGTCACTTAACTAGTTCTTTCTAAAGTTGTTGTGAGGGGTACTGCAAATGAGATGATATAAAATTGGATTCTGATAGACTGGGGTTTAAATCTGACTGTCATTTATAAGCTGTGTGACCTCGGGCAAGTCACTTACCTATCTGAGCCTTAATTCATCTCTGAAAAGCTAGACTTGGGATGTCAGAGAAAACTTCCCAAAGAATAAGCTATTTAAGTCGCTGACTAGGAGCTAAGGAAGTTAGTGAAAACAGTTCAGAGTGAGAACTTCAGCATCTTTTTATTTATTAATTTATTCTTTCTTCCACTCAACCAATATTTAATGAAATATATGTTCTAAGTGCTGGAGATACCAGTTGGAATCTGGAGATCATAGCATCAAGTTCAGGGGCTCCAATTTCAGATACCCAATTTATGTCTTAACACATTGGCCAAACATCAGCGCTTCAGACTGATAGGGCTGGAACTTAGATAGTTAATTTTGGAAGCAGAGAGAAAAGATGGTGTGTGAGTTGGATAGTGTCCTGCCAAAGTTTATGTCCATCCAGACCCCAAGAACGTGAACTTCTTTGGAATAGGGTTATGGTAGATATAGTCAGTTAAGGTGAGGTCATATGGGATTAGGGTGGGTTTTGAATCCAATGACTGGTGCCCTTATAAGAGAAACTAGAGAGACATTTGGATACAGAGCCACAGAAGAGACACAGGGAAGAAGGCCATGTGACAATGGAAGCAGAGATGGGAATGATGCAGCAATAAGCCAAGGGTTGCCAAGGATCGCTAGCAACCACCAGAAGTGAGGAGAGAGGGAGAAACCATCCTCCAGAAGGAACCAATCCTGCTAACACCTTGATTACAGATTTCTGACCTATAAACTGTGACAAAACAAATTCTTATTGTTTAAGCCTGTCAGTTGGTAGCACTTTGGCAGCCCTAGGAAACTAAGGTAGATAGATAAAAGAGATGCTAATGAGGTAGAATTTCTAGAATTTAAAGCTCATCTGGATATCGGAGATGAGTGAGAAGGAATCTGGATGACCTTCAAGTATCTTGCTTAGGTGACTGATTGGATGGTGACCTTTTCACCAAGACAGAAGATAAAATAGGACGACCAAGTTCTTGGGGGCAAATGATGAGTTTTGTTTTGGATTTGTGGGTGGGATCATGGAAAGGGAAATGCTTTTGGAGTAAGGCACAAACTGAGTTCTAGTCTCAGCCTAACAAGGTTTAAGGTGTAAGACCTCTGGTGAGTCTGCTTACCTTTCTTTTCCTGTGTCCTTATTACTAAAATGGGGTCATTGTGAAGATTAAATGAGATAGTAGAGATGAGGTTTCTGACACAAAGTAAGCGCTCAAGACTTCTTAATGCCTTCTTCTCCTTTGCTTGTCAACCTCTTTGATTCCTCACTCTGCAAACCAAATGAACACGACCTTTTTCCTTTTGATAATGCTTGATTTTCCAGCCCCCCTCAGGCAATAGAGCTGCTTTCCCCCATGTCTGCAATTCCTCTGGGGTTTCCTGGGGTTAGTTCATCCTGGCGCTCTGCTTGGTTTGGCCCTTGCTGAGTCAGCAGCTCTAGAGGATTTGCTCTTCCCCCTGGAGTCATTCATCATGGGAGGGTCCATAATAACTGTCCAGAGTTACCTAAAATAATGTCCAGCTTTCTTTAAGGAAGCAGATGGAAATAGCCAAATTCTTTGCATTTAATTACATTTTAAATTACTCTGTGGTCACTACTTGCTAGTAATGCTAGCACAATTAATATAATGGCAACAACAATCCTACTGAGTAATTATGATAAATAAAATTTTTGATGGCCTGTGTGCTAGGTGTATTTTGAATGTACTATCTCACTTAATCCTCACCCAAATCAAGCATATGTCTCTATCCAGGACAGTTACATAAGCTCCCTGTGCCTTCTCTGTTCTCATCTGTAAAATGGGAAAAAATAAGAGCAATCACTCCATAGGACTTCTACAAAGCTTAAATCAGTTCATATTTGTAAAACACAGACCACTGTATGCTATACCGAGGCCAGGTGGAATTTGGCTCCAAGTTTAGATGGTGCTACTTATGTCCAAGCAGGAATATTCTAAGCTGAAGAGGGCTGGAATATTATTTTTCTCTCTACGGGCATATGTAAACTGAGGCTCAGAAAGGTTGACTTATCCAAGGTCACATTGCTATTTAGTTAATGGTTGAACTGGGATTCAGGTCCCGGGTCTGTTTAGCTTCAAAATCTTAGCTGGTGGGAGTGCGACGGTAGTTCAGTGGTAGAATTCTCGCCTGCCATGCGGGAGACCTGGGTTTGATTCCCAGTCCGCACACTTCCCAAAAAAACAAACAAGCAAACAAATCAAAAGTCAACAAATGGTGCTGCAATAACGGGATACTCACACGGAAAAATAATGAAATGTGATCCCCACCAAACAGCATACAAAAAAAAAAAAAACCCTGGCTTGTCATTGGGTAGGTGGTGGGTTTATGATTCAAGGGTGATTCCTCTGCCTCCCAGAAGCCCATCACACGCTAGATGCTCAATCTATTTGTTGATCACCAGACTGACCAGTTCAGTTCACCACCATCCCCATTAACTGTACAAAGAGCTCCAAGGGACGGAGCTTCAAAACCAGGTCAGAAAAATCATCCTGGAATCAGAAGGCCCCAGACTAGCCAAAGTCGGCCGTCTCTTTGCCAGGGATTTATTTGTCACTGCAAAGGGCCCCGAGCTGCCTGGCAAATGCCTTTGTTTAAACTACTGAGTTTGCTTTGCCCCTCCATATCCTAAGGTTTGTTGATTCAGAGAGTAAATTGAACTGAAAAAGAAAGAAAGTGCTTGTGCTCCGACTGGCCTGGGGCCAGTTTGAGCGATGGGCCAAGTGTGGTTTGGGTGCCGCCCGTCCCACCCCGCTGGGGCCCCACATCTTCTGCTGTCACCTGGCTGCCAGGCTGCCTTCCTGCTGCTGGAGCTGAGAGGAGAGGCCGGCACGCAGACTTTCCCACCGCCGCCCTGCCCTGCCTCTTCTCCTCCCAACCCCACAGCTCTGAAAGGAGGAGGGAACCCAAACCAAAAAACATTTGAGGCACTGGGGGAGGGAACCGGGTGGGTGGCGGTTGGATGTTTGTTCAAGTCTGCACTCGTGGGAATCTCTGTGAAGAGCTGCAGTTATTTGGGGCCTTGCCACCCCTTCACCTTTCATCACGGCGCAGGGCCCCGCCTGCCTGAGCACCGGGGAGGACCTGCTGAGGCTCCCTTCCCTGCAGCTGGAGCTTTCTGCACAGCTTCTCTCCCTGCGAAATCTGCTAAATGAAGAGCAAGTGTCCTCTGAATTCTACAGAAGTTTCTCTCTTTCTTTTAAATGCAGCTTGCCCTGTATCAGCATCATTGTTCGACTTGTCTCAAATTTGTCAATTGCAATAGGAGATAAAGAGAAATCCTTCAGACTGACTGAGCTGAGCCCAAAGCCTCTGGATCAAAAGGCTATGGCCTGAGGCACAGAACTACCTGCGAGTTGGCTGGCCTGGCCCAGCCATTTCCTAAAAGGCCCTGGAGACTGCCATCCGAGCTGCATAGCAAAGCCCTGGCCTTGGAGATCCCCAGGGCCACTAAGCAGCTTTGCGCCAGACTGTGAGAACTGGAAAAAACATTCGGTTAGACCAGTTCTACTGCTTGGAGATCCACCCTTGACAGTTCTTTGCACACTAGGAGGTAATGCCGAGTTGGCCAATGAGATGCCAGGGCAAAGCACCACGGTGAAGATTTGTGGAGAGCTGCAAAGCTCAGGAGGAATGGAAAGTGACGGGGGGGGGGGGGGGGGGGGGGGGGGCACGTCACCGGGGGCTGTGGAACTTGCTGATGTATAGCTTGTCTGCTTCTAAACACAGCTGCAGCGCAAAAGCTGCAATTATTACCCCCACAGAGACTTATTCAAGCCTTTTCTCTTTATTCCTGCTCTTCCCCTTTCCCCACTTCCTCCTTCTTTTCTGGGACCAAAGTGTGGGGCCAGAGAAGGGTGATCTGTATGGGTGAATTGACCCAGGCCCTGGAAGCATTTGAGGCTTGGTGCCTCCCCACTAATCACAGGGTTCAGCTGTCTTAGACAATAGGTCCTTTGTCCCCTGAGATTCCTTCTTTAATGACAAAATTCACCTTTCAACAGACTTGAAGGGAGACAAAGGTTCTCCAGAACTTCATACTCTGAACACTTTCAGTGATTGTAACAGATCTCTCACAAAGTTACTGTCAATTGCCTTTAATGGAGTGAGAGACCATTTCCTGATCTATGTTCCAGAAATTGCCACTGACAGTATTTCTTACAGTCGCTAGTAAATATGATTGCGAATTAGGTATTATTATACTCCATTCAACACTCATTTAACAAGTTTTTATGAGCTCTCACCGCTTCCTTGCACTGTGATGTGTATTGAAAATGCAGAGATGAATAAGAAAGAGTCCCCCACCCAAAGGGGCTCAGCCTAGTGGAAGAATCAGAAATAAAAATTGGTACATACGTGACAGTGAGTTGTACACAAATGATGGTGACAAGGGAGAGGATTTTTTAATGGCACCACAGAAGAGGGGCACTTCACCCAGCTTGAAGTGTTTTTGAAGTGTGCACGTGGAAAGGATGGTCACGCTCATTTTTCTGAGTACTGATTACTTAGGCATGTATAAGGAGTTGGGGAATGGAAGAAGCAGAGTTGAAGGTCGGTCAAGACAAAGAGAAAAGCACAGGGAAAGGTTTGTGAAGCAGCACAATCTGGTTGGAACTTAACACTGAGGACAAAGAATGCTGTGAGAGTGGGGAAACACTGAGAGATGAGACAGGACATGTGTGTGCGGGGGTCATTTCATAGAAGGGCTTTATCATACAAAGAAATTAAGGTTCAGCAAGGTTAAATATGAGCCCAAGGTCAGACAACTGCAAGTAAGAGCTGAGCCACGAACTGAAAGTAGAGGTGTTGATTCCGGAACTCCAACTCTTTCCCCTATAGCCTGCTGATGATGCTAAGTCAGAAGTTTGGGTTCTTAAAATCCTTCCACTGCTTTATCAGGCAAGGGCTACCACTGTCCCGCCCCATTTCCACAAGTTGAATTTCATGTTTAATTTAAAATTTAAATGAGAATTAATGAAACATTCCCACATTTAATTAAAAATCTCGAGCAACGATATTATGAGCCATTGATTGTGTACCACGTATGGACTGTATGTGTGTGAAGATTTCTCAGTAAAAATACTATATAAAAAAAGTCTCAAACCAAAATAACACCGGCAACCAACAACACAACCAAAATACACTGGACAAATTAAAATTTCTGGAAAGATGCATTATGAGGAAATCATTAAGGGTGTGTGCATAGGTGTAAGTACATCTTTATAGGCTAAGCTATTTGTCTTAACATTGCTTGCAATAGCTAAAAGGTGGAAATAATTTACATGTCCAACACAGGGGTTTCTTATACAGAAACAAATGATGATATCATAATATAATGCAAAGTATTTTACATACAAATTAATTACAAAGTAGTTTAAAAACTACTGCGCATCAAAGAATATTATGTATCACATGCATTGAGAGTCTGGAAGGCTTATACCTAAGGCTTATCCTTAGACTGGCTGTCTCTTGATAGGTTTGGGAACACTTTCTTTTTTTCTTGCTTTTCTGTTTCTTTGCTTTCACCTTGACTTTTAAAAATAAGCATATTTTGTTTTTGAAATAAAGTACAAAAAAAACAAATTATTCAAGGAAACTTCATTTTGGGAAAAAAAATGTTGATGTATAAATAATCAAAATAAAGGCGTCCTCCCAAATGGCAGGGCCAGACTCTCCAAGCTGCTCATAACTACATCACGCAATAGGAAAAGGTTCTGGGCATTGCACTCAAAATATCAAGCCCACTTCCCACCATGACAGTTCAATTAGTTTTGCAACTAATGGAATAATAAAATATATATATATATATTAATAATATATAATAACAATATATAGATATGAAGGTTTATTATGTGCCAGGTACCTAAGTGTTTACTTGTATTAGCTCATTGAAATCCTCAGTGAAGTAGGTACTGTCAGTACATCCCTTTGACAGATCAGCAAACTGGGCAGAGAGGTAAAGTAACCTGCCCTAAGTCACAGAGCTAGTAATGAGTGGAAATGAGAACTGATCTGGGTGATCTGGACAATAGATCCAATTTAGAGACATGGACAGGGTTTGAAAGAGGTATACTGAGCTTGGGAATTCATAAGGTAAAAGAAGCAGGTCATTCTTAAGGAGCTCAATGAGTGGGATTAAGAGTCCAAAAGGATGCAGAGAGTTCTGTTAATTCGGTGAAGGCAGTAGCTGTTATATAGACAGTACTTAAGCTGAAACATAGTAAATGCTCAATAAATATCTATTGCATCAATAAAAGAATGAATTCTGTACTTGCTCTCAGCTGCCAGGCAGCTAATTCCTGCTGTAATGAGTTAGCTGAAAAAATGCCAGTTTGCTGATAAAATATTCTAGGAAGACAAGTCTAAGTCAGGGGGATCATGGCACAAAAATTTCATGGATTCTGCTAACAATTTTTCTCTGAACCAGACCTGCAACCAAATAAAATGGTGTGGCTGACCATAGACGAGAAATACCCTGTCTAAAGGTCCCAGAAAATACAAGAAAGAGAGGTCATCTCTATTCCTAATAACATAAAAAGGCATGCCAAGTTGATCTGTGGGTGCCACTGCGAACATGTGTGCTCATTTGTGCATTTGGATGAATGTGGATTAGAGCCTCTTAAATTGGGCAAATGTCAAATTCTACATTCAGTTGGAGGAATATCCTTGGTTTTGATTTATAAATAGCAATGAGTCACCTTAACCAGAGCCTTTTGCACAAATAATTCCATCTAAGCAATTAAAGGAGAATGGTATTGGAAAAGCTCTCCTTGGGGGTGTGCCACTAATTTTAAGACACAAAGTTTAGTACCTTTGGGGACCTAGTCTCCTATTAAAGATTCCTAAACTTACAAATCCTGCTGCCACTAACCTTACCCCAGGTTCTCCACAATTCTACATTTTGCAAAATAAACATTCTTTCTCTTCCTTTCTTGTAAACTAGATTTTTTGGTGTATAGTATTTATAAGAAATGTATGAATTAAAATTTTCTGGGCTTGACTTGACTTTGCTTGTACATGGGTACAATTAGAGAATCCCACAAACAGTTTCATGTCACACATTCTAACAATAGATCTGCCATAGTGAGCTCAAGGAGGCCAAATATTGAAATAACCTTGAAGAGGGAGGGGGGAAAACAGAGGTTCCCAAACCAGGGCCAGCTCCAGACTCAGCCAGACTGAAAAGAATGTGTAATCTTTGGGTTTTGGATTGTAGAACCCAATTTACCTCCAAGGACCACGTGTATGAGAGGTCAAGGCTCAGGGCTCGGATGACCATATACTAGGAGAGCCTAAGTGGAAAGGAGAAGAAAGCTGCAAGTAAGCCCAAGGGTTAACTTCAGCAAATCTTCATGAAACACTTACCATTTGTGCAGCATACATGGAGAACAGTCAAGAGGAGAGACGAGCTAAGTGAAGCCTAGATGGCTGCAATTAAAGCTCCAACCCAAGGAACAGGAACCCAAGCGAACAGACCAGGTGGACAAAGGGTCAAGAATTCAGGTAGACATCTGGGAAGGGAAAGAGCAGTAAAATTACAGGTCCTAAGGGACTGCTGCAAGGATGGAGCTTCTGAGGCTGGGGCAGCTTATAGGCTTCCTGCCCCAGGGCAGAACTGGTACCTGAGTGTAGTCCACAGGTGCTGACATGCATGCACACCTGGAAAGAGTGGGGGATGACGTGAGGGTGTGAAAATGTGGAGAGTGAGACACTTAGAGACAGTGAGATTAGCTTGAGTGATTGCTCACATGACCTCTCATTTTGCCAATCAGTTAGAAGCCTTAAATTTCATTAAAATTCTAAAATTTTCATATCCAGCTTTAAAATATAATACAACATAAGTTCATTATAGATAAACTAGGAAATTCTGGTAAACAAAAGGAAGAAAATAAATGTCACGTATACTCCCATTGCCCAGATTTTAACATCTCGGTGTATACCTTATGCAATGAAATATTACCTTCTTACGGATCCCTAAGCGCCATTCAGTTTGGGGTAATTTCTTAAGTATATTAAAAAATAGTTCCTGTTAGGGCAATACAAATTCTCCACAGTAACCCTACCATGTTGGATTTCATGGCTTCTTATTAAACAGACAAATTAAAGGATTGTTTCTTAGTGACTTTGTTATATAGAGATTCTGTGAAATTTTGCTTAGAGCCCCCGGAGAATTCTAGTGAGCAGTCTTGATAAATGGAGCAAAGCTGATTCTAGGAAAGAAAAGAATTATTGAGAGCTGAGGAGAAAAAGGAGGCAAAAGGAGAAGGAGACACATTGAAGCAATAAGGAGAAAAAAAGTGATTAAACAATACAGTGAAAAGTTGAATAAAGTTAGGAAAAAACAGGGTATGAAAATATAGAGGGAATGAAAGGAACAAGTTGATGTTTCTTCCTCTCTTATCCTTCATACACCTAGCTATTACTTCTCCCTTGACCTTTAAGGACAGCATGGTGTAATGAAATGAGCCCATTACTGGAGGACAGAAGCCATGAGTTCAGTTCCCAGTTCTACCATTACCCTGCGGAAAGTCCTTGGATAAGTCACTTCCCTGGGTTGGATCTAAACCTCCCCACTTGTAGGATGAGAAATCTGGACTACATAATATCTAATTGTTTCTGTTGTGTCCTGAGTAAGCCTCACATTGCTAGATTTATGCAGAACGTTTTATCAATTTTGAGCTTAAAAGAAAATTCCAACTACCATTTGGAATGTGGTTGTGCGTCACGCACACTACATGGATTTAGTACTAAAGCATTACGTGGAAACAAACAATTATAATTGTTTTAATTACCCACAGTAAGTAGTAATTTCGACAAGACTTGGGAGCACTGTGGTGAGAATGCTATTATTACACTGTCACTTTTCAACTGGCTTTCCAGTATATGCATGGTAATTTCAATGTCCCAGGAGTGGAGGCAAGATTGCTATTAGAGTGGTAATCTTGTTTTCTTCTCCCGTTTTATCCATGTTTTCCCCTAGTTTGAAGGGTAAATCTGAACAGTGTGAGACTTTTTTATTCCATCCAGCTAGTCCAGCAATGAGTGAGGACTGGCAACCTGTCCAGGTCATTGTCAGACCTGCATAAGGCCTCAGGCAATGTCACATTATCATCTCCTTGTAACTTTAAAAAGGTGTCTGCCAGAAAGTATCATCTATCAGGTTCTAGACTTGTCATCTGAATTCCAGAATTCCCTGCAATTATGGGTTGAATTGTATCGCCCCCAAATTACATATTCAAGCCTTAATCCTGGGTCTTGTAACTGTGATCTTATTTGGAAATAGGATTTATGAAGATGTGATTAGTTGAGGTGAGGCCAAACTGGAGGAGGGTGGGCACTAATGCAATACTCCTTGCGTCTTTATGAGAGAAGCACGCACAGACAGACAAATGGGACAACACTTATGACAATGGAGGCAGAGTTTGAAGTGCCGCAGCTGCAAGCCAAAGAACACTATGGATTGCCTGCAAACATCCAAAGTTAGGAAAAGTCATAGACGAATTCTTCCCTGCAGGTTTCAGAGGGAACGTGGACCTGCCAACCCCTTGATTTTGGACTTCTAGCCTCCAGAACTCTGAGATGATAAATTCTGTCATTTTAAGCCGCCTAGTTTTTGGTAGTTTGTTAGGGCAGCCCTAGCAAAAAAAAAAAAAGGTACCTTCCTAACTTGGTTTAGATAGAATACATATGGCCATGGCTGAAGGGAATGATGGTCAGGCAGCCACTCAACATAGTTCTCCTGGAGTCTCCTAGGACAGCCACATTTCAGAAAGAAATTTCTCTGAGCAGTTTAATCCTGAACCACATTAAGCCTTCCATCTCTCACACATGTAACACTGAACAGCTTTATGCCTTCAGAAATAAAATAAAGCCAGTTTTAATTTGGTGTGAATTTCACACATGCACAAGCAAATATAAGGGTTGTTCTCTCTTCTTAGCCCCATGAGAAAATCTTAAGAATCCAGTTAAACTGTGCTTCTCTCCAGGGTTTATTGCTCAGTCTTTTTGGACTCTGGGGAAAGGGTCTCCGTTGACTTCCTGTTTATTCTTTATTCTTTGATGTGCCTAACCCCACCTTTCTCTACACAAGTTGCTAAAAGACTTGACTGCCTTCAGAGAGGGCTCCATTTTATTTTTATTTTTATTTTTTATATGGGTTTTTTCCCCTATTTTTTAATTAATTTTTTAAAAAAATTTACAAGAGACACAAACATTCTTAAGATATGCTCATTCCATTCTACATATATAATCAGTAATTCACAATATCATCACATAGTTGCATATTCATCATCATGATCATTTCTTAGAACATTTGCATCAATTCAAAAAAAGAAATAAAAAGACAACAGAAAAATAAAACGAAAATGGAGAAAAAGATAATTACACATACCATACCCTTTACCCCTCCCTTTCATTGATCACTAGCATTTCAAACTAAATTTATTTTAACATTTGTTCCCCCTATTATTTAACGGCTCCATTTTAGAAGGAACTGCTGCTATCTGGTAAGTGGCGTCTCACCACTCTCAGCAGTTTTCTCTCTCTTTTTCTTACAAGGAGTTGAACCCCAGAAGGCATGCAATTTGGCCAATGAATTTCTTCTGCTCTGTCCTGAGGGATTTCTCTTTCCTAGGGACATGGTTGGTTTATCAGGTGCAAACCTTCCAAATATGCTCAGCTTCTTTCTTTGAAAACTGTTTGCATCCAATCCTATTGGTAAATGTCTAAGAAAAGTGTGTGTGTTTTTTTTGTTGTTGTTGTTGCTGCAATTTTTAATGAAAAGTAAGATGGCCCCTAAAAAGGAGCTGCCAGGCTTTAATCCCCAAGGGATTCTGAGATTCCCTGACGTAGCCTGTGAATGATAGCAAAGGAGAAAGGGCTTGCCTTCCTTCGGAAAAGTCCACAATCTCATCTCATGCTTATTGCTGCTTATACACAGAGAACTGGATTGAGGTAAAGGAATGTAGATCAGAATGAAGACCAAGAGTTAATCCCATGGAAAAATTCATTTAGGGTCATTGAAAACATGCTTAGTTTGGAACTGCACCAAACGGTACCAAAATGTAGAAATATCTGCCGACTTCCTGTTCTACTTGGCACGAGCCAGATCCTATTCCTGGAGAGTTCTGTTTGGTCTTGGATTCCACAAGGACATTTGCACTTGACTTCAGGAGTCAAAGACTAAAAGGATAAGTGGAAATTAGCCAGAAGGGCAGCCAGGCGAAACAGTTCACCAGGGTCTCCATAATGATTCTCAGTGGCAATGAATGTGCTTGTACCATCCTGCATGGAATTGCTTCCAGGGCAGTGACAGAGCGGGTGATTGGGTTACACAGCAAAAGCAATACCATACGAGGAAGCTCTCAGTATATAAAGGCCAGAAAGAAGATGCCAAGTAGGTGACTTTAAAAGGAATCAATGAATACATTGGAGGTGGGGGTGCCAAAAAGATATTTAATAAGTTTATGTTGGCAGAAAAGCTTTTGATATGACAAGCTGTGATTTTTCTTTTCAAACCTGTGCAAAGGGTAAGGAATAACAAAGGAGGGGCTCAAGGATGTGCAGACATTGTTCAGGAAAGTTTCAAGTACCTGCTCTTCAGAGAGGTGGGTATGGAAAGAAAATAATTCAGTAATAAGAGGCGGGGATAGGGGGGTCAGTGAGGTAAACTGCTTGGATAGCCCTTTGCTGTACATGTGGTCTGTGGGCCCACTGGTAAAGAAAGAAATGTCAGGGAGGAGCAAAGCAAAACATGAAGGTGAATAAAAAGTGACAAAATGTAGGTTAAGCTCAGTCACGGGTGCATGCAAACCCTTATCCTGGCAGAAGGCAAAAGGTGAGCAAACCCCTAAGGCCTGAAAAGAGAATACCTCCAGGATGTTCCCTTTCCCTGACCTGCCGCATTCAATCAGTTCCCAGGTCCAAGGGTATCTACCACAGACCCATGGATCACTTTTCACCTCTTTCCATTCTCACCGCCACCACGTTAGTCCAAGGTACCATCGCCTCTTACCTGAACTGCTGCAGCAGTCCCAACGGGCCTGTCTGTCACGTGTTTGGTTCCCCTCCTCCATCCATCTCTTAGCCCTTTGTTCCTCAGTTTGGTCCATACCAGCTGCAGCAGTCTCACCTGAGCTTGTCAGAAATTCAGAATCTCAGGCCCAACATCCCACCTACTGAATCCAAGAATGCATTTTAAAAAGGTCCCTATGGGGGAATAAAAAAAATGGCTAGTGACATTTTTTCTTTTTTGCCTCAGGGAAGATTTACATAAGATGAAGTTTACAGAGATTGACATCTTTTTATTTTTCGTATAAATAACGAATTTGTGCTAGATGTAGTATTTTGTTTCACTTTGACAATTTCTAATGTGTAGTCATTAACGTCGAGAATCAAAACAAATCTCCAAACTCTATCACACATTTAAATCTCTTCTAGTTTATTCAACATTGTATCACATTCATATTTTGTCTACCAGAAAATAGAATTTGTGGTGATAAATTAGAAAAGAGATAAAAGGTCCCCAGGAGATTCCTGTGGACGTAACTGTTTGGGAAGCGTTGCTTTGACTACTGCCAGGATGGAGTTTCTAAAACCCAGCTCTGACCTTGACCTCCCCCCTGCTTACAATCATTCAGTACCCCTCCCCACCGTCTTTCAGGCATATGGCTTCACATGGCACACAAGGCCTTCCTCATATGGCTTCTGCTTACTTTCAAGCCACTAAATCTCACTTTCTCCTTCGGAAACATGAAACTGCTTGCAGTTTCATTGCTCACACCAGGTTTTCTAATCTCCTCTGCCTTTGACACCTTCTCATTTTTTCCTCTTCACCTAGCTAACTCCAGCTCTCACTTCACTTCAGGTCTCAGTGTTTTAGTTTGCTTTGCTGCCAGAAGCAGATACCATAAAATGTGCTGGCTTTTAACAATGGTAATTTATTAGCTTACAAGCTTACAGTTTTGAAGCCGTGAAAATGGCCAAATCAAGGCACCATCAAGATGGCATTTTCTTCTTGAAGACCGGCTGCTGGTAATCTTGGGCTCCTCCGTCACATGGCAGGGCACATGGCAGTGTCTGCTGGTCTCCCAGTTTTCTTCTGGGATTCCTTTCAGCATCTCACTTCTGTGGCTTTCCCTCTTTTTGCCCGAATTTCCTTCCCTTTTAAAGGACTCCAGTAAGAGGATTAAGGTTCACCCTAAGTGAAGTGAGTTACACCTTAATTTAAGTAGCCTCACCAAAAAGTCCTACTTATAATAGGTTTATACCCACAGGAATGGTTTATTTTAAAGAACATATATTTCTGGGGTACACATAGCTTCAAACTACCACTCTCAGGTTAGGTGCCTTTCCCTTTAAGAAACCCTGGTGCTGAGCCCTTACCCACCATCCTGGATTAGTGCCCTCTGCATATGTGATTCTATAGTGGCACTTAAACCAAACTACTGTGATTATCTACTGATGTGCCTGCCTTGCCTGCCAGACTATGTACTCTTTGGTGGCAATGCTTGTATCTTGTTCACCTCCTAGGCCATTGGGATACCTAGGCCATCTTACCTGGTACAGAGAAAAAGGGCAGTAACGTGTGGGAAATGGAAGAAAGGATGGAAAGGATCTCAAAACTATAAAGACAAAAGGGCAAAGGTGAGTACATCAAAAGGAAGCCCAGATTTCTTGGGCAGGTGAAAATTACAATGGGAAAGCAAGAATTAGTAAAAATGAGTAAGGAGTGCAGAAAAAAAAAGTGTTATAGTAGTGGAGAGGGGTCCACTGTCACAGCTTTAATTAAGGAGAAGGTTGAGGCAGTTCTTTGTTCCTGTCTTTTTTGTGTGGTTGTCATGACTGAGTCCCACCTATGCACTATATGCAATCAGAGAACTATGACTGAAAGGCAACTCATTCACTTGCCACTGGAAAAATGATCAACAGGCACAGATTTCTAATAGGGAGAGCTGTCTGTGAGCTTTATCATCCTGGAACTTAGATATTCAAATCAATACTGTCTTTGTCAGCATCTACCCTTTGATTGATCCAAATACTAATAGCTAGGTGACCATACACCCAGGTTTTCCCACAACAGATGCAGTTTCAAACCTGTTGTCACCCTCAAAAGTGTCCCAGTTTGGATAATAAATTACGTGGTCACCCTGCAAATAGCCAACATTTATTGAGCTCTTTCTATAGTCCAGACGTTGTGCAAAATACTTGACATGACTATTCTCATTAAATGCTCACTAGATTCTCATTAAAATTGAGACATAATTCGCATACCATAAAATTTACCCTATTAAAGTGTACAATTCAGTGGGTTTTTAGTATAGTCACAAGGTTGTGCAACTACCATGACTAACTCATTCCAGAACATTTTTATCACCCCAAAAAGAAACCCTGTACCCATTAGCACTCACTTCCCATTCTCTCTCCCAAGCTCTTGGCAATCACTAATCTATCTAACTTATGCTCTGTCTCTATGGATTTGCCTATTTGGGGCATTTCATATAAATAGAATCAGACAATATCTATGATTTTGTGTCTGGCTTCTGACAATCCTATTTTACAATTGAAAAATTGAGGCTCAGAAAAATGAAGTAGCCTGCTCAAGATCACCCCTCTAGTGGGTAGAGGGGCCAGAACTTAGAGCTAAGTGTGTTTGGCTCCAGAGCCCACATTCTTAATTGGCCATGATGTCCTGCATTTCCATATTTATTGCAGGTGCTAAGCACATTCTTGAAACTCCTCCTTGGCTTTCTGTAACTGGGCACATTCTTTTCCAAACGACTCACAAATATTCAATATTGAAGAGTGGATTTCGTGTTTGGACAGAGTCAAAAGTCATAAAGAGCAAATATGGTAACTAAAGTGGGCTATCAAGCCAGGTCATATTTTGGGATAAAAAAAAAATGAGGCATAACCATAAATTCAGGAGAATGAGTGATTATCACCTGTGTATTCAAGAACAATAACCTGAGAGTAGCATGAGAACTATTGTGAATGCCAGAGCTAGCATTGAAAATAGGAGGAGCATCTGTAAGATTCTTTGAATGGCTTTATGCTTCTATATTTCATAATGTCTATTGCATTTCTTTGGAAAATATGAAAAGTATAAGGAAAAAGTAAAAATGACCTATTGTACTACTGTTAGTGATATGCTATATTTTGTTCCAGTGTATCCTTTATTTAACCTTAATTGTATAGTCCGTTTTTTGTAAATTACATGATCAAGTACATGGGTACATTAGAATTTCTTTCATATAATGAGTGGTAGTTGGTCAGTTAATTAATAAACTTTGCTAGAGCAGAGAATCATAATAAATATCTCTCTTTCAATATGGATTTCTGATTAGTGTTCCTCTTTGTCTTTCTTCCATAAGCCACACCCATAATACATCATCTGTGATTTCCAGTACTGGTTTCTTTAACATGGAATAAGAATGTAGACATTTGAAAAGCAATTGGAATACAGACTCTTTCCAGATTCTGATATCTTTTCTTCCCCAATCTTTTACTGCTGTCATTATCCACAACTAATTTAACAGCATATTTTGAGAGATTCCTTCTAATTAAATCTTTACAAAGTAATCAACTTAGTTTTCATAGGACAACTCTTTTTATAGTGCTCATGATTCTTTTGCTATGCATACTATTTAATTACATTATGTAGTTACAATAACAAGTAGAACTGTCAAAAATACGTTCAAAAAATAATTATTAGTAGGTGTTTCAGTTTGTTAAAACTGCCAGAATGCAGTGTATCTGTAAAGGAATGGTTTTCAAAAATGGAATTTATAAAGTTGCAAGTTAACAGTTCTAAGGCCATGAAAATGTCCAAATTAAGGCCCCAACAACAGGTTACCTTCATTCAACAAAAGCTGATACCATCCAGAACAGTTCTGTCAGCTGGGAAAGCATGTGGCTGGCATCTGCTGGGGTCTCTGAGCTGGGAAGGCACATGGTGCCGTCTGCTAGCTTTCTCTCCTCATTTTGTAAGTCTTCCCTGAGGGTGTTTTCCTTCTACGTATCCAAAGGTCTCTGGCTGTGTGGGCTCTAAAGCTTTTTCCAAAATGGTTCCCTCTTAAAGAACTCCAGTAAGCAACAGCACCTTGAATGGATGGAGACACATCTCCATGGAAACCATCTAATCAAAGATTGCCACCCACAGTTGGATGGGTCACATCTCCATGGAAACAATCACAGAGCTCTCACCCAGCAATATTGAATGAAGATTAAAGAACTTGGCTTTTCTGGAGTGCACAAACTGGCAAGTAGTCATGGAATTCAATCTGCGGGTGTCAAAGGGCACAATCATACTAGAATCATGTACTGGCCAGGAGCTTTGGTCATAACATGGGCATCTGCCATTGTTTGAAAGACAAAATGGAGAGCGTTCTCTCTGCATCATAGAGTAGAAGGTGGTTAAGAGTTTCTACTGTAAAACCTACACTCTAGACCTATACAGAGTAGAGAATTAAAAATCCACTAACTTCTCCCCTCTCCAGGGATAACTGTGTTTAACAGTTTGGTGTGAATCCTTCTAGATTCTTTTGTATTATTAACTTATACATGTGCATTGCTTCAGTTGTATGATGGGCCAGGGACTGAACTAGGGCCTTGATGCACATCATCTTGTTAATTCCTTACAGCAACCCTATGAGATAGTATCAACATTATCTCTGTTTTATAGATGAGTAGACTGAGTCTCAGGTGGGTTCATTAATTTGCCCAAGGTCTCCTAGCAACTAATTAGATCACTTTCCTGAGAGAACTATCATAACAAGGTTTATGAATTAAGTTAAATGCTTTGATCCATTCATCTGTTCATTCAGACAATATTTAATGAATGTCCACTCTGCCAGGCTCTGTGCTAGATGCCAGAAATTCAAACACATGGTTTCTGCCTTCAGGAACCTGGAAAAAATAGTTCAATCTGTGAGTTAAAGTAAATGAATTGCCACAATTCATCCAGCTCTTCAATCAATTGGGCAGGATTAAAACTCAGGTTTGCTTTAACAAATTGATGTATGACAACCCTAGGCACATAGAAGCTTTGGTAGATTGGTTTTTAGAGCTAGCCACCTTAGATATTATGGTTGCTGTGAGAAGATGAGTTTAGACCCCCCAGGAATAAGTGATAATGACCCAGTTCGCAAGTTGGAGATTATAAATATAAATTCCTACAGCTCTGTTTAAAATTAATAATAATAATAAAAGGCAGACACAGTTCTACTGTATCCAAGGCAGATGAGGGCAAGACAGTGTTCAGGATTGAAGATCCATTTCCTTGGGTAGGAAAACTGGTGGTAAAGCATTTAGATCCACTAAAGAGCTTGATTAGGATGTTAAAAAGTGTGGGCTTAAACAAACAGCAGGCAATTATAAAGAGAATCACAAACCCAGCAAAGGGAAAATGGGAAAGTTGTATAGAAGGAAATAGCAGGAGAGAGATAATCATGACACAAAAATTGAGGAATTGGGTCACAATGGTTGGGAGAGAATAAAGGCTGAGTGTTGAGATACAGCCAAGACGTTACCTGTTATGAAATACATTCCACAGAGTTGGCCAGATCTGCACTACGGAAGACTGAAGGGAAGCGCGTCTCCAGGAGATAAGGGTGGAGAGCTTAAGCCAAGTGAGCACCTGACCTCCAAATGCAGAAGCGCCAAAGGCTTTTACGGCCAGTTGGCAACATGTTACAGCCATGGCAGAATTAGAGGATTATTCTTACAAACATGGTATAGAATCTTCCAAAAGGGGGCAAAAGGAAGCCCCACGAATGGCTATGGATACTCTGCGACTGTAGAAACACCAACACTGAATGTGGCAGTGTTGATGGGAGGATTAAGTGCCCCAATGGAAAATAAGAATAAAAAAAATGAGGAGGGAAAAGGAAAACCGTGAGTTTCTTAGTTTGCAAAGACACTGGAGTCTATGGCGGAATTTGGTCCTCCCTACTGAAATGTTTCTTCGGTGTTGGAAAAAGTATTGCTGTCATCTTTCTCTCTCTCTTTAGAAATTCCCCCTCCCTTTTTTTTTTTTTTTTTCCATAATAAAAATCCCGTGGCAGCTTCTTGTCTGGAGGACTTTAAAAATAGAGAGCGATTTCATCTATCTGGAATGGCGTGTGTCAGCACTTGCCCTAGGCGAAGTTGCCACATAGGCGGAAGCCCCCCCCCCACCCGTCCATACCCAGCGCCCCATCTACCACTGCCCCCCTCCAGTGTTCTCCCCATTCCACCCACCCACCCCCGCCCCTCCACACCTACCACCAAGCACCACCACCTGCTCTTCCCGAGCCCCAGCTCTAAGGTGACCTCCCACGTCAAATGACCCCCATGGCTTTAATAAGGCAGCTTTCTCTCCAGGTGCTAGGGATGCAATTGGTTTCACTCTTGGCGGCCAATTTGCTTTTTTTTTTTTCTTTCTTTCTTCTTCTTCTTCTTTTTTTGATTTGCTTTTAAAAAATAGGACCCGGTTAACACAAATAAATCTCGCGTTGGGCAGTGTTACCACGTGGTGAGAAGTCCAGGCAGGGAGCATTTGGGGTCGGTGGGGGAAGGGTGGAACGGGCCACCTTCCTGGAAGCTATTAAATCCCAGATGTGGGCTCTGTTTGTCGTGGTACCGCCTTCAGGGACGGGGTAGGGGATGAGGGTGCGGGGTGGAAGGACTTTCTGACCTCTCAAGGTTGCTGTTAATTCTCTGGGTCGGTGATTTCCAACTACATTTCCCGCGCCCTGCTTCCTTCGCCGCGCAAAAGGCGCCGCGTGACTCGGCTTTAACTAGGGGTTTTCAGCAATGTGTCTTTGTGCCTATCAGCCAGGGTCCAATTTTCCTGTCCCCGTCCCCCCTGCGACAGCAGCCCTCGGGTTCAGCAATGGTGGCGGCTGAAGATCAGCCCGGGACATGCTCAGCTCAAAGAGGTTTTCACAGAGGGCTCGTCAAAGCTCTTGTTTTGCATGAAGGAGGAAAAAGAATGTGTGTGTGGCGTTATGTGGAGTGAGTATGCTGTACGCAGAACGGGTGGGCAAAGCTGCAAGGTACAGTCTACTCGGGGGTGGGTGCAAGGATAGCACAGTGGTAGAATTCCCGCCTGCCATGCCGCAGACCCGGGTTCGATTCCGGCTCATGCAACTCCACACCCCCCAAATTCCACAAATGCTGCTACAATAATGGACAGTCACATGAGAAAAAAAGTGCAATGTGATCCCCCACTGTACAGCATTCAAAAAAGAAAAGAAAGAAAAAAGACAAAATCTACTCAAGGAATTCATATGAATAATTTGGTTATTTTCACGTTGGGTCAACAAGCTTTCAAGAACCCCTACTATGTGTTAAGCTCTGATTAGATCCGGCGCTTCATAAGAGAAGGAAAGCAAGATCCATCCATGAAGGAATTCAGTCTAACGGGGAAGACATCCAGTGTCTGAAGTGTCATGTTTAAAGTCTTTAGGAGCACAGTGGTGCCCTTGGCTCCGCCTGCTGCTGTCGGGGATCAGAGAAAGGTCTCCAGGGAAGATGACATTGGAGCTGAGTAGGAGGAAGCCAAACCAAAGAAAGGTGTGAAGGGAGTTCTGTGTAGAGGGTCATGAGCATAAGGCGTGGGAAACTGTGAGCAGGCTGCAATGATTAGAGCGGAAAGTGTCAGGAAGGGAGAAGCAAGAGAAGAGCCTGGAGGGGTTGGCAGGGCCACATGAGGTTGAGATGGCTCCGCCTTCCCTGTTTGGGAGTATAGACTTTATCCTTACGGAAGCCACTGAAGGATTTTGTGTAGGGGGGGGGGGTGTGTTAGGGTCATCTTGATGAAACTAGCAAGCTGGGGGAAATCATTCAAATTGCCTGTGGGAGGAATTGAATTTAGAATTCAGTTGAAAGTGTAGATTTGCAGGTCTAGCCGTAGTTGAGTTGAAAGGCTCATTTTTTGTCCCCCTCGCCCCAAGAGGTGTGTCCTTAGCGTGAGGCTCTTCTATCTGTAAAATTCAGTAGTATGTAGGAAAGGTGCAGGTCTCCTAACTGATGCTCACAGAAAACCTTACTAACAGAGTTTTTCATCCCACCTACTTCCACAATATCAGAATAGGAAAGTAAACTGTGCTATGATCTTTGTTTTGTTCAGCAAAAATCATCTGGGAAGGCGCTGTTTAACCTGAGTTGCAGCCATCTAAATCTTGCTGAAAAGGAGTATTTTGGATTAGAATTCTGCAGCCATTCTGGAAATAATGTAAGTTGATTTCATTACAGGATTCTTTGTCTCTATGTAGGACTCAAACACCTGATTAAAAAATGAGAAACAACATACACCCTTGCCAATGATTGGATATAATAATTATTTTTTCCTTTGTTTACTAAAAGTGATATCAGTTTGCCAAACGCAAGCAGTTCTACCCAATGCTTCTGTTTTGTTCTGCCATCTGTGATCTATCTACTTTCCAGATAGTTGACTTTCCACAGGTTGAACCCCAAACTCAAGCAAGATATGAGATTGGTAGCCTCACCAATAAATGTTAAGAGGAATCTCCTTTCCCCTTTCTCACCTAATATTCATCAGATTCTTCCCTTTGGGTCCCGCCTTGGCATATGTGTCATCTGGGCACCTTCCCCAAAAGGTTCTTGCGTCTATTAAACTGGCATGTGGGGGCTGTAGGATTCAAATGTGGAACCAAATGCCTTCATTAGTCTTTGTAGGCAGACTACAAACTGATGAGCCTTGTATGTGACACCTCTGTCATCCTATCGAGGCAGGGGAGCAGTGATTCAAATGTCAAACTGTGTATAGATTGACAAGGCTCACTGTCATTGGGAAAATACAAGCTGCAGATGGGGTGTGGTAGAGGTACGTCATCTCTTTGATATCATGGTTTCTAACTAGCTTTAGAAGTCTGAAGAGTCCTGCTATTTGTTTGTTTCATGTTGATCTTTTGCTGTTACCCTCCCCTCCAAAGGCAATAAAAAGCTGCACTCAGTGCCATCTTCTACCAATTTTTTTTTCATTACTGTTATTACAGGTTTGGTTGGAACTTCTAAAGCCCATAACAAAGCAAGTAAAAAGTAAGTATGGAAAATTATTTCAGGAATATAGTTCCCAGGTAGAATTTGAACATATTTGAACAATATCATGCAATTCTTCACCGTAGTATAAGGGGAGAAAAGGGCTTTGATGTATTCTTTCAGTCTTTCATACATCCAGTAATTTTAGTTAATTAAGAATAATCATTTTAATTTTGTCTGAGAGAAAGAAAATCATGCTGCTGGATCCTTGAGTATATTTGAAGAACCCTGGTAATTACAGCACTCTGTGGAATGGTTCTAGGAATATATCTCATAGTCTGGCGCTGCAAATCTTTGAGCATCCTTGATGTCAACCTGCCAGGCTGTTCACCGTCTGCCTCAAGGTGCTTTAGTTTCATCCTGTCACAGAAATTATCCGTTTGGTTCGGGTCATAACTGAGCGCCTACTGTGTGTGAGATATTTTTCCACCAGCACTTCTTCACAATCTAGTGTGGTGATTCTCAAATTTTAGTGTGTATTAGGATCACCTGGGTTTCATGTCAAATGCAGAGTCTGGGCCTAATCCCTGGTTGGGGGCCAGAAACCTGCATTTTAAACAAATTCCACGAGGTTTCTGGTGCAGGTGGATCGTGAGCCACACTTTGAGAAAGACTGTTTTAGTGTCCCTTTCACGGTTCTTTTTCCTCCACCTGCTCTTTACATGTTGTTGCTCCCAGAGTTCCGTCTGTTCCCTTAGTGCGACCATCATTTTTCTGTTTCCTAACTGATCGCTCCCCCACAACCGTCACCTACGCTACTCCCAGAGGGAGCTATAGAAAATACAAATCTGACCTCATTACTCTCCTACATTAAAATCCTTCCGTGGCTCCCTATTGCCGTGCCAATTGAGTCCAAACTCATTAGCCTGATTTATAGTTTCCTGAACTCTGACTACCTTTTTAGTCTTCTCCCTGCCACTTTGTATTCCTCCGCCTCCTAACTTTGATGAAACTAATCTCAGGCATAGGGTTGTCGGGTAAAATACAGGGTGCCCAATTCAATTTGAATTTCAGATAAGCAAAATAATATACATATATATATATATATTAAGTATAAGTATGTCTCATGCAATCTGAATCTCATATTTAACTGGGAGCCTTATATTTTTACTTGCTGAATTTGTCAACCCTACTCAAGTGTCACCTCCTCTAGGAATCCTTCCTTGACTTGACCTGCTGCATTGTTTTTTCTCTTGCGCTCCCCCAGTATTGTGCTTACAACCAACTCTTTTTAGCGTTTACCTTGTGGTGTTGTAATTGTCTGTGTAGATGGCTGTCTCTCGTACCAGACTGTGAGCTCTTAGCTATCTTTCACTCTCAGTGCTTGCCTAGTACAGTGCTTGGCACATAACATGTGTGCAACCAATATTTAATGAACAAATGGTGCTAATGATGCATGTATGTGTTTGCTTTTGATGCAAATAGTTTATTTTCAAATGCAAATATATGTGTTTTCTTAATGTTGATTTTAGGAGATATAGAGGCATCTTCTCAGCTGTGGATGTAGAATCCCGTGTAGCAAGTGGTACCTTTCTTCTAAATAAAACACTCCTTAGGAGAGGACACAGTAGGCCCCAAAGGGGCGCATCTTTTCAAGAGAAACTGAAATGGAGAGAGGGAGGGAAGAGGGGAGGGAAGAGGGGAGGGAGAAGTTTCCCTATGGACACAGTCCAGAAATAGCAACATGTTATATGCATGAAAAAATTAAATTTAAAGCAAAAGTCTGTTGGAAGAAGTGATGGGGAGGGGAGGGGATGGAAGAGAGTAGAGGAGTAAATGTGTGTGTGTGTGTGCACGCGCGTAAAGACCTGTAATTGTTGTGATGGACATTTAAATAACACTTATGGAGATATTGTGTTTTAAGATCCTAAGGAGATTGTTTTCAAATTTATGGTGAAATTTTTCCCAGTGGATCCTGGACATCTGCGGGAAGAACTCACAAGGTATTGTGCTTGCTTGTGTGTCTGTCGCGTGGTGATATTTAAGAGTCATTGCTCTCTGTTTAGCAGGGAAAGGCCTTTCAGCCCTCATTGAAAGGCTTGGTTTTATGTCACTCAATGGGAGATGGTGAGGAGCCCAGGAGAGGGAGGGCTTGGCTGGTACCCAAGGTTTCAATCTTCCAAAAGGTGGGGATTGTAGGGAGGTGGAGAAGGGGTGGTGGCCGTCAACAGCCTGGATGCCTGCTCAGAGGTTATGCCATCGGCCGCTACAACATTAAGCGTGCTCCCCTTCATTGCATCTGTGTTCCGATCAGATGGCAGCTCGGCAAAACAGGTATGATGCCAGCTGATTCCCACCGACATTGAAACTGTGTATGTGCGTGTATTCATCCCATAGGTAGAGGGTGAAACATTTTATAATGATGACAGTTTTGAATAAGGCCTTTTAAAATGTCAGTGCAACACCATTTCTGCAAAACTACGTTGTCAACAAAACACTCCCTAAGACCTTGCTCTGCGGTCTAAACTTAAGACTCTTAAACCTAGAAGGGCTCTAAGTGATAATCCAGTCTAGCCCTTCTGGTTGACAGATGAAGAAACGGGCACTGGGGGTGAAGGTGACTCGGCCAAGGTCACGGGAGGTTGGCAGTTAAATGACTTTCCCTGAAATCTTCCCCCCAACGCATATGGTCAAGAGCATTTTGTCTGGATCCCTTTTGTACAGGAGGACTTTTCTGAGAGGCCTTTGCAGAAGCCGCTTTTCAAACCCCTTCCTTTGCTTTCTTTCTCTTTTTCTCCCACAACTCTCTCCACATTTGTAAGTTGTAGGCCACTTTCCCAGGTAACATGATATCTTGGTGTCTCTATCAGTTTGCATTTGCTAACCCATTTCAGTTGAGTTTCAAATCGTGACCAATTTTGATGGAGATGAACTTTCTTAAAAAAAAAAAGAATGAGAAAATCAATGTGATGATAAATGATTCATCAGCTGTTCGGTGCAAGGATTTGGTATTTGTAGCAGGCAGCTGCCTTCTTAAAAGTGAGGAACGTGTCAAATGACAAGAAGTTTCCTTTCTTGCTTGCTTGGAGCAAAATAAAATTCACTTTTTCTTTAGCAATTGAGGCAGATTTTTCTCATTTACATCTATATATGAAGATGGGCAATGGCAAACGGTAGGCTTCCTAGTCCATTTAAGAATATTTAACCAAGGTTGACTTTATAAGGGTGCCTTGTTCTGGACCAGTGCATGGGTTTCTGAGAGTGGTGTGCAAATATAATTTTTCTTATTAGATAATTCTTAATGCATTAGGATAGCTCACTATTTGAAAGGATGATCTTTGAGTTTGAATAATCACCTGCTTATTCACCTGCTTTTTCTAATCTGAATTTTCATCTATCCCTGGCAATTAATTTTGATTTACCACATTGTCTTCAAGGCTTAATTGGTGAAAGATTAGAAACAAAAATGTCCTCATAGAACTTTATTTTGAAAATCGCATCTTACATAGGGCAGTGCACAAAGAAGTTACTCCGTAAATGTCTTAAGTGTGGGACAAATGTTATCTATTTGGCAAAGCCCAGGATCCCAGCCTCCATTTCATTTGTCCCTGATTAGCCTTTGGTCGGAAAAGGGAAGTCTGATGTAGTTCCATTTAGTAAACATTAATTAATTAATTAATTAATTAATTAAGCACCGTGTTGGACTCTGGCAATATAAAGAACATGGTCCAGGCAAAGGGAATAAGATGAGCAGAAGCATGGCCTCAAATGCATGATTTTTGAAGTACAGTCTTTTCCATAGGAGGCAGTCTACATTCAGTGGCCAGCCTGACTTCCAGCCTCAGCTCCATTATCTTTGGGTGACACGCTCTCTTCAAAATCACCTAACCTCTCTCTTTCAATGATTGTAAAATGGGGTGATCATTTCTGTCCTGTCATCCTCCCATGTGGTTATGACAGTGGGTATTTGATAGCATTTTTAAAACAATGCAGTTACGGGCCTCCTGGGCATTCTCATTCTTGTTGAATCTCCTTTTCTCTCTTGCTGGATTTGTGGCTTTGCTACGTGGCAGAAACCACCAGTCAACCGATGTTGATTGGCCGCCTCCCTCAAGTTGGCGGGTGCATTTGGCTGGGGTGAATCCTAATGGCTGGGAGGTCTGCCAAAGTGCTGGATCAGCCGAGTTGTGGTCTGGTGCTGATTTGGGGCTGAAGCAAAGCCTATGCATTACTCACCACCCCAAAAAAGGCATCTGACTGACTGGGGCACCGTTTCTTTCTTTAATCATCTGGGATCTGGGAGAAGGGAAATACTTCTTTCTTGTTCCTGGGTCTTTCTCAAGAGAATTTCCCAACTTGTCTGCAGGTATCTTTTCACTCTTCAAATAAAGAAGGATTTGGCTCTAGGAAGGCTTCCATGCAGTGACAATTGCACAGCGTTGATGGTGTCTCACATCTTACAATGTAAGTAGCCAATGTCTGCTTTGGGGCCTGTCAGCCAGGTAGAGAACCAAGCAAAGAATCTGAGCACCCCCAACTGTCCATCACTGTGCTAGGACTTGCAAGGTAGAGAAAGCCTCATTAAAATATAGAAAAACAGCCTGGTACAGTAGAAAGAGAGAAGTCATCGCAGCCATTGTGATTTGGGTTCAAATCCTGCCTCTATCATCTTCTAGCTATTGTAGCCTTGGGTTAAGTCCCCTTGCCTCTCTTAACCTGTTTCAGTGTCTTTAAAACAGCGACAAGAGGGTGGGCCACAGTGGCTCAGCAGGCAGAGTTCTCACCTGCCATACCAGAGACCCAAGTTCGATTCCAGGTGCCTGCACATGCAAAAATAAATAAATAAAATAAAATAATGACAAGAAAACCTTCTCGCAGAGTGATTGTGCAGATTAAAAGTAAGTGTTGATTTTCTTCTTCCTCATCCAACCTTCCCCTCCCGCTGCCCTGGCCTTGCTGTGCGGGAGCTGATTTGGACTAATCTGGGCATAGCTTTACCAGACAGGCCCTCCCTCTGTTTGCCCCAGGATGCAGCTCTGGTGTGTGCTCTCCGTGGCTTACTGTCACGTTCGATGTGATTCCTGTGTCATTCTTCATCATGATTCCCAAGAACAAAGCACAGAGAACAGCAGGTGGATAGAGGCTAAAAGGGAAAAAGGCCCCAGGGGTCTGTTATAATTCTCTATGTCCTAACATCCAAGTGGTTGGACTAAACTGAATAATGGAGAAGGCAGGGAGAAGGAGAATTGGGGAACAGTGGGGGCCTTACAGGGAGAGGGTGACACTAGGCAGGCCAAGCAGCAGACAAGCCAGGCTGCTCCTGCAACCCCAAGGGTAGGGACCAGGCAGCTGGAGATAGTATCTCTTCTTCTAGGGTCAGCTGGTCTTTTTCCTCTAGAGAGGCCTCACGAGGACAGGCTATTCCTTATTAATCCTGTAGAATCACAGGCTAATTTTTTCTCTTTGTTTCTTATGAAACAAAGTTCATTTTTGACCTCAACCCTGTACCTTCCTGACAGTTCCGAAATGGTTGATTTCTGATTTCACTGGGAATTCCAAAATGAAATGTTTGGATAGGAACAGTGTATATCCCAAATGCCTGCTAACTGGGATAGGTGATGAGAGCCCAGGATCTCAGGAAATGAGAGCTATAGTAATCAGGGAAGGCTTATGGAAGAAATGGATTTTATTCAGGCTTCTGCCTTAGCCAGACTCTCCTTCCCAAAAACAATTTGCACGTTCCCAAATAAGAATTTGATAGGTAATCATAAGTAGAGTAAACAGCATAAAGAAAACAGTGGTGGGAGAACAAGAATATGCAGGGGATGGTGAGTGACCCAGGATAGCTTGAGCATAGATATGTTTAAGAGAGGCAGTGGAAAATGAGGCATTATTCTGAAGAGCCTTGAATGCCAAGGACAGTCGCATGCTGGGAATTGGGCTTTGCACTAAGTTGGGGGAGCAGGGGGCGAGACAATTAGAGATAACAGTCTGGGAAGACATCCTTCTTCATGAACTGCTGACAGGTTGCTCAAAAAGCAATCAGGGGATTGGAACTCCCAGGCAGCCTCTGCTGGGGTGCCCTATCTCATACTTAACTGTTCAGCATTATGGATTTGGGCATTCCCTAGTGGCCACTTCAGGCATAGCACAGAGCCCTTCAGTTTTTCTCCAGGACAATTTGCAACAGAATCTCTTTCCATGGAAATTCAATGTGTTGCAGTTTGTAGCTGGAGAATGGAAGGGTGATATAAATAATTTGTTTTGGGTGATGGTTCAAAAGGATTGCCAACATTTCAGTGAGGTAGTCCTTTGCAATCGATCCAGGTGCTGTGCTGAATACAACGAGACTGCTCGTGTGCTTGTTCGTTTATTCTTTCATCCTATAATATATTTGATTGCCTGTTACGTTCTAGGCATGTGAGAAACTCCACCTTCCGACCTTCTCATTTGCCTAAGTCTCTCTTACACATCCTTCTGCTCTAGCCAGACACTCGCAAACACAATTCACACATTCCAAATGAAGTGTCCCTTAGTAACTGTTCTTTTTTATTCATTCAACCAATGTTTATTGAGAACTTACTACTGTTCCGGGTACTGTTATAGGCACTGGGAATGCAGTCATGAACTAAACAGACAAAAAGCCTTATGCTCACGGAGCTCAGTTTTTGGTGGTGGAGGAGAATTAGACAATAACTAAAATAAGTGAATTATCTATATTACCTGTTAGAAAGTGGTAAGTGCTATGAACAGGAAATAAAGCATGGAAGGGAGATGGGAAATTCTAAGGATGGGCACTGTTTTTTTTTATTTTTTTAATTTTTTTGCATGGGCAGGCACCAGGAATCGAACCCGGGTCTCCAGCATGGCAGGTGAGAACTCTGCCATTGAACCACCGTGGCCCGCCTGGTACTGGTGTTTTAAGTAAGGTGGTCAGGTAGGCGTCATTATGAAGATGACGGTTGAGCAAAGACTTGAAGGAGCTGAGATAGCAAGCTTTGCAGATATCTGGTAGAAGAGCGTTCTAAGCAGGTAGAATATCTGTGCGAAGACCCCGTGGTGGGAGCATATGCTCACAGTGTTCAAAAAACATCCGAGAGGTTTTGTGGCTGGCTGGGGGTCAGTGGAAGAAGGAGAGAGTAATCTTGGAAGGCCCTGAAAGCTGTATGAAAACTTGGAGCAATATTCTAAATGATGTGGGAAGTCATTGGAACTTAAGTAATGACATGATGTGAATTAGGTCTCTAAAGGGTGGTGAGACTAGCCCTTAGCAGGGCATGGTGGAAGTAGGTAGAACAGAGAAGAGCCTATTGCAGGAGAGAAAGAAATGATGGTAATTTGAACCAGGGTGGTCGCAGTGAAGGTGCCCATAACATTTGCTACTTTCTATTAGTGGTCATATTTACCCATATGCATGCCATAGTTCCCTTCCTAGATTGTCATCCTCTTGCACAGAGAGGAAAATAAAAACTATCCTATGTTTTCTTAAGGTTAACATGGGGTCTTGTTCTTTTTCATCAGGGGAGGGGGGTCCTTGTTCTTAATCAGGAAGATTGATTGGGGGGTGTACGCGCACGTACGTGTATGCTATCTGATTTTTTTTAACCACAGGTCAATCGAAGTATAATTTACATACCATAAAATGTATTCATTTTAAGTGTACAATTCAATGATTTTCGGTAAATTTACAGAGCTGTGCAACCATTACCACAATCCACTTTTAGAACATTTCCATCACATCAAAAGAGATCTATTTCTTGTGCGCTTTTGCAGTCACTCCCCGTTTCCATGCTCAGCCCCCAGGCGACCACTAATGTACTTCCTGTTTCTATAGATTTGCCTTTTCTGGACATTTCATATAGATGGAATCACCAAATAGGCAGTTTTTGCATTTGACTTCTTTCATTTACCACAGTGTTTTTGAAGTCCTTGCATGTTCTCGTATGTATTGTGTCAGTTCATTCCTTTCTACGGGTGAGTGGTATTCCATTTTAGAGATATACTACATTTTGTTTTTCCATTCACCTGATCATGTACATTTGGATTGCTTCCAGTTTGGCAATTATAAATTATGGTGCCTGGAATATTGGTATACATGCCTTGGTGTGGATTCTGTGTCTTAACCTTTTATGAAACTGCCAAACTGTTTTCCCAATTGTTCCCGTCCCACCAGAATTGTATGAGGCTTCCAATTTCTCCACATCTTCCCCAACACTTGCTACTGTCTGTTTATTTGATTATAGCTGTTCTAGTGGGTGTGAAGAGATAGTTCATTGTGGTTATAATATTTTCCTAATGATTAATGATGTTGAACACCTTTCACCTTTTCATGTGCTTATTAGCCATTCATATATATTCTTTTGTGAAATGTCTATTCACATTTTTTGCCAATTTTAACCAAGTATACAAATTAGAAGTATTTTCTTCTGATTTTTGGCTTATCTTTTCATTTTCTTAATGGTGTCTTTTGGAGTGCAAAGGTTTTTAATTATGATGGCGTTCATTTTGTTAATTATTTTAACGAATAATACTTTTGATGTTGTATCTAAGAATTCTTCCCAAGGTCACAATAATTTTCTCCTAAGTTTTCTTTTAAAACTTTTATAGGTTTTTACTTCTTACATTTGGGTTCATGACTCATTTTTAGTTAGTTTTTTGTATGCTTTTTTTGGTGTATGGTATGAGATAGTAGTCCAACTTCATTCTTTTGTATGTGGATATTCAATTGTCCCAGCACCATTTGTTGAAAAAGCTATTGTTTTCCCACTGAGTTATCTTGGTACCTTTGTCAGAAACCAATTGATCGTTAATATAAGAGTTGATATTTGAACTCTCAATTATGTTCCATTGATCCATATGTTTATCCTTATATCGTCACCACATTGTCTTGATTACTATGTCTTTGTAGTAGGTTTTTAAATAGGGATGTATGTCCTCCAACGTTGTTCTTTTTTTTTTTTTAAACTTGTTTTCATTATTCTGGATCCTGTACTTTTCCATATAAATTTTAAGATCATTTGTCAATTTCTAAAAAAAATAGTCTCCTGGGATTTTGATGGGGATTATATTGAATTCATAGATCAATTTGGGGAGAATTGCCTTCTTAACAGTATGGAGTCTTCTAATCATGAACACAAAATATCTTTCCATTCATTTAGATCTTTTCAAAAATTTTCTCGGCAATACTGTATAAGTATTATACATTCCCCATGTATAAGTCTTATACTTCTTTTGTTAAATTTATTCCTAAATATTATTTTCTTTTTGATGCTATTTAAAAATGTTTTCTTAATTTCACTCTTGGATTTTTCATTGCTAGTACATATTGTATATTGGTATTGAACTCATTTACTAGTTCTAGTAGTTTTTTGTGGGTTCCTTAGAATTTTCGGCATAGAGGACCATGTTGACTACAAGTGAATACAGTTTTATCTCTTTTCTCATTGGTGCAGATGATTTTTTTTTTTTTTTTTTTTTGCATGGGCAGGCCCCGGGATTCCAACCCGGGAATCAAACCCTCGTCTCCCCGGCATGGCGCGCAAATACTTTACCTGCTGAGCCACTGTGGCCGGCGCAGATGATTTATTTTTCTTCTTCTTGCTTGATTACACGGACTATTAGCAATGTATGTACTATAAATGTAAATAGTACATTTATACTGTAAATATAAATATTTACAGTTGGATAGAACGGGCAGGAGTAGACATCCTCACCTCATTTCTGGTTTTAGGGGAAAGCATTTAGTGCTCTAATGTGTTTAATGTGGTTATGATGTAGCTGTACATTTTTCATAGATGCCTTTTATCAGGTTGAAGAAGATCCCTTATTCCTACTTTGTTGAGAGAGTTTTTATGAAGATTCGGTGTTGGGTTTTGCCCAATGCCTCTTCTGGAACTATTGAAATGATAATGTGTGTTTTCCTTTATTCTGTTACTATACTGTGCTCCATTACTTGATTTTCATATGTTGAACTGACTCTGCATTCCTGAGATAGATCCCACTTGGTGATGGTGTCTAACTCGTTTTATATGTTTCTGGATTCAGTTTACTAGTATTTTGTTGAGGACTTTTGCCTCTGTATTTCATGAGGAATATTGATCTGTAGTTTTCTTTCCCTCTGCTGTGTTTATCTGTTTTTGGATTCAGGGTAATACTGGCCTCATAGAATGAATTGGGAGCTGTTCCCTCATCTTCTGTCTTCTGAAGAGTTTGTAAAGGATTGATGCTTATATTTTCTTTCAGTATTTGATGTAATTAATCAGTGAATCCATCTGGTCCTGAATGAATTTTAATGGGATTTGAACAATTATCAATTTTGGTAAAAGTAAATAAATAAAAAGACCATTGTTTTGGTCTTTTAAAAAACTTTGTTGTATGGAATTTTAATTATAGGTGATTTTGAACGATGCATGTAGTCCCATCTCACCTCCCTGAAAATGAGCCTGTCATCTGTCTAAAATACAATAGAAAAGAAAGACAGAAGAGGAAAGAAAAGCAGCATTCTAGCATTCAAAAAAGGTGCTCCAAGGTTCATGTATTTTACTTGGGAGAAGAGCACCACAGGATACTGCTGAGGGTCTACATTGCTAATAGGTTTGGATATCTGGCTTCCTATTTAATGGTAGATTAGAAGCCACAATTTAGAATGAAGTGGAAAGGTTTTCAGGGGCAGTCAGTCACAAAGAAGTAATTCATATCAATCTGATAGAGAGGGAGAAGGCATTAAAAACTATAAGGAAGATAAAAAGGACTCAAAAAGCAAAAGAGTCTGTGTTCATTTACTGTTGGGACAGATAATCCTAAATGCCCCAATTGCCTTTGAAGGCATGGTGCTGTAATAGATGTTTTTAACCGTAAACCAGTGACATCTCGAAAAGAATAAATTATGATTGGGGATAAGTTACCAGTTATTTGGAAAAATCACCGTTCCAGAATGATTCATCTCTTAAGGGTTCCAGATTGCTTGGGTTTTCCTGCATTCTCAGTGTACAGAGTGATGAATTGGCTGGGACTGGCTTGCATTGTAGTTGCTATTTATATTGCCCCTTTCTTGATAACGTACGGTTGGGTACAGCGAGGGTGATGGGCTGACTGGAAGTAGGAGAGATCGTAATCAGGATGTGGGAGAATGAAAATTTAACAAAATATTCAACTGCGATTGTGTGTGACTTACTATATTAAGAAGTCATTACCACACACTACTTCTGCTTTGAAAAAGAGCCAGTTATTTCCCTGTTACAGAAACACAAACATGCATAGAGAATGGGGCAGGTGGCCTGGGACTGCACTGGCTGCAAAGGAAGGGCTGTTTGAGGAAAGCCAGGGAGTCTGCTGGGTGCGCCATTGCTTAACCCCTTAATGCTATTGTGAGAAATGTCGCTTTTCTGTCATGCAGCAGAACTGGGAGACTTTCATGAAGAAGCAGATAGGAGACATCTGGTACAAACCCGGTATTTACTGAACCAGGACTGTTTAGAGAGTAAGATCATGCACTTTCATCAGAAGCACATGTAAGTACTTTAATTGGCACCTGCTTCTATCAGTAGGGAGCACTAAAGCTGGGGGCAGACTCTTAAAATCAGGCCTTTAAGTCTGAGAAACTTCAGGTCCAAGAAAACATTGAGCTCTTCACAGAGCTCTCTGGGTGGAGGTGACATTCTTACTGTGTTTATTGGGCTCATAAATTCTTTCCCTTTGCAGTGGCAGGAGCCCAGCTGAATCTGACATTCTGCTACTGGACATAGCGAGAAAGCTGGATATGTATGGCATCAGGCCTCACCCAGCCAGTGATGGTGAAGGGATGCAGATCCACCTGGCTGTTGCTCACATGGGAGTACTGGTGTTACGGGTAACAATTCTTTCCTTTGAAGCCCTTCGACTTGGATGCTATCTTGGCTCACACTTGAATGTTCATTCCCAAGGTGACCCCACCCTTCGGTCTTATCAACAGCCATAAAGGGAAGTAATTCTTGGAAATATTGCAGACAACTCCTGTGCTCTCAATGTGGCTTGCTTCCATTTGAAGTCTGTAATTGGCTGTCTTGATTCTGAGGAACTCACACATTAGATCAGACCAGCATAGAGGGTAGATGATGTCAAGTGGCACTTTGGAGCTTCTAGACTCTAAACAAGAATATGGATTTTGGTGAAATTCTGAAAGCTTAGGCCATGGCACCAAGTACATTTACCCTGTCCAAAACCACCAGAGACATCCCGAGGGGTTCAAAATATGGTGTTCTAGTTCAGTTTCTTGTTTCATTGGAAATACCCAGTGCCAACTAGTAGAGAATTAGTGCCCAGCTCTACCAGCAACTTTTTCTTTTTGCCAGTCCATCCTTTCCATAGGACTTTATTCTCCAGGTTAGAAACCAACTCAGCTCCCTCTGGTCCACCATCATCTTTAATGCTCACCCAAGGGAAGTTGGCCAGTTTTTCAGTCTTGTAGATTTCCTCACATCTTTGAGCAGTCGATGAATTTAGATCCAAGTTAACATTCCAGAACATTTGCTTAAATCTCAAAATGAAGAATGATGGGTAGAAACCTAGGCAGGTTTGGAAAGGAATCACTTGGGAAAGAGAAAGGGGTGACATCATGCCCACTGACCCCCAGGACCAAATTGTAACACTAAAGTAAAAAGCAAAGTAGGTTGACAGCAGACAGCCAATAGAATCTTGGCCTCATCATTGATTTGACTGTGAACTTTTCAGCATGAGTTATCACACTGATGGACCAAAGTCCCAATGGATCACAGGTATTACATGTCCACCTATGCAGCACTTCTCCTCCACCCCACTCTAACTCCTCATCCTTGTCATTTCCTACTGCATGAGGAAAGAAGGAGAGGCTAGGGGACAAAGCCATTGTGTTGGCTGTGACCTCCTTCAGTGAGAATACTTCTATCAAAAATTGGAAACAATATAGTGGTTAATTAGAGTAATCTGCAGCTCCTACTAAAAATCCAATCAAACAATAGATATTGATGTATCGAGTACCTTCTATGTGTTCTTCATCATATTATTCATTCATTCATTTTTTTCCATTCGTTCATTTTTTAGAAAAAATGGCAGCATTATTGAAATATGATGTGCATGCCATATAACTCATCTGTTTTAAGTGTACAACTCAATGGTTCTTAGTATGTTTACAGAGTTGGGCAGCCATCCATTCATTCTTTTGTTAGTATATTTATTGTGTCACTCTGTGCCAGGCACTAGAGCTACAGAAATAAATAAAAATGAACCTGGCTTTATGGTGCTTGCATTCTAATTGGGGATGACAGACAATTAAGCAAGAAATTACAAACAAGCCTAGTGTGCTTTGTGCTAGAGGAGGTATGGGGTGCTATGGTAATACATATGAAAGGGGGTTAGGAATGAAGAGGATTTATCAGGCCAAGGAGACAGGGTTGGGAAGTGGGAGAGAGTGTTCCAAAGAAAGGGAGACAAGGGCATAATCAAGAAACTAACATTAAACATAAGACATGGCTCCTGTCATTAAGATGCTTACAATTTATTTTGAAAGACCAGAGGAATGGTGAATGATATCAGACATAGGGGTAATCAAGAGCCAATCTATCATATTTACTTGTAGTTGTATGACAGGTATATACAACAAACTAATACATTTAGTTACTTGTAGGGAATGGGTAGATGGGGACAGAGATAGGAGTGACAGTTGTGGGATTGAGACTTCCCAATATATGTCTTTTCATAGACCTTTGAGTTTTGGACCATGTGAATGGATTACCTATCCAACAAATAAACAAACAAGCAGAAAACTAAGTTGTTTGGGCAGGCCGGGAGAGACGAGGGCATTCCGGGAAGTTAGAACTGGTTGTAGACTACAGTGATCACACAGAATGTCCTCCAAAAGGTGTTACCAGAGCTGGCAAGAAGTTCTTGGCTATGTGGATGGCATTCTGGGTAAGGAGAATGAGGAGACCTACGGGAGGGAAGGTACAGAGATGGATGGAAGGATGTTTCTCTGGGAACAATGGGAGAGAAGTTTGGATATTCATATAAATGGGGCAAAATCATAGAGGGTCTGGGAAAGCCAATCAGAAGGGTTTAGATTTGATGATACAGGCAGTGGGGAGCTCCTGAAGGAATTAATGGGGCTGGGTAAACAGATCTTTTTTAAGCAGCTGAATCTGGATACATAGGAAGGGGGAGAGATTATTGATGCTGCATTAATCTTTTCCTCCTGCAATCTCCCTGTCCTGGCTGGAAACCATTCTCAGACATAGCCCTTCTTGCTTGCATTTCAGAGTAGCCTTATGTCCCTCATGGAATGCCTCCTTACACCATAACTTCTACCTAATGTAACAGGATCAGTCTGCTCATGAATTGGGGCAAGTGTAGTCCCATTCATGAGACACTTTTTCAATCAGGTTTGCACTGTCTTATCAAACCAGCTTGTGTTGACCACTTATCCTGAAATCTGTTGCATATTTCATTATAGGGAAATACAAAGATCAATACTTTTAACTGGGCTAAAATTCGCAAGTTGAGTTTTAAGAGAAAGCATTTTCTCATCAAACTTCATGCCAACATCTTGGTAAGTAACTTTCGAATGAATTCTTCTTTCTGTTCACTTGGGGATTTCTTGGTTGAAAAGTTTCTGCAAATGGTTTATATGCACGTGGTGAAAACTGGATGGCCCTGATGGGTGATGCACTCCCTCTGCTGCTTCTACATAAATAAACCAGAGCCTTTGTTCTATTTTTAGTAAAAGAAAAACACTTAAGAATGCCAATTGGCAGTTAAGAATAAATAAATTAGAGGAAAATGGAGCGGCTGGACTGTAAGGCACATTTACTTGGAAGTCATTTTCCAGGGATTTGATGAATCCAATGGGTGTGACCAGATCTAGGACTATGGAAGCCTTCGTCTGATGTTATATGCTCTCTTTCCTAAAGTACTTTCACTCACTTTCCATAAGCAAAAGGCATTGAACACCTACTCTGTGCCAAAGCCAAGCAGGTTGATGTGTGTGTGTGTGGTGTATGTGTGTGTGTGTGGGGATGCACACATAAAAACACAAGAAGGAATTGTTGTGCAAGGCTCCATTGTACAGGATGAGACAAACATGCTAGAAAGGATGTTCTTTTATGACCATAAAGGACGTGAAAAAATTGAGATAGACTAATTTTTGTCCTATGGAAGATCCAGTAGTTTGGGGTTCATTCTATGGATCTTAGCTTTCTGTAAAAATTGTTCATTTGAGCAATTCAGAAGACTGTATCCAGTGGGAAGTTCATGAAGAGGTCTGGGGCTGCGTGCAGGAAGTGTGAAGGAGTGAGTTAAGGGGCCCAGCAGAGTGAGTTGATGGGGCTGCTGAGAATAGAGTGTGAGCAGGCATGCTGCGTAGCTCTGGGCTAATGGTGATATACGGTGAATTAGGGGTTGGGGAAAACTTGAATTTTAGATTTGGAAGGCCCAGCTCCTCTAGAACAGATTAACATATGCTAAATGGGCAACACAAACTATCATAGAACAAGGCAGCCCAGAGAAGAGGAAGTGTCTGTAGCTAGCACATTAAAAAAGACTCACACATGTAATCATCTTATAAACCTTGCCATCATTAAGGAAAATTTCCTCTCCCTTCCCTTTTCCTGTTGGTCATTTATAACTTCTTGACACCTTCCTAAAGTGTGCCCTTTGATGTTCATTTTAATCTAATTTACAACCTCATAAAAATGTTCCTGGCAGAGAAGAGGGAGTCAAAAAGGATTTGCGGTGAGGAAGTATGCAAAGCAAGATTTGCTTTTTAGAGAAGGCTCTGTTTCTGGGCAATGGCCCTGTCTGTTTCTCGAAAGGTTGCCAATCATTTGGGTTCAGTAGGTGTGAAGTCTACAGGGAGCCATGCGGAAAATCAGAAGTCCTGCTGCATGGACCAATAGTTGAGAAAGCTTTGGGATTTGAATGTCTTTGAAATTCATGAAGGATGTTTTGCTTGATGGAAATTTGGTTTATACAGGTGTTGTGCAAGGACACCTTGGAGTTCACCATGGCCAGCCGAGATGCCTGCAAAGCTTTCTGGAAGACTTGTGTGGAGTACCATGCTTTCTTCAGGCTTTCTGAAGAGCCCAAATCAAAGCCCAAAACCCTACTCTGTAGCAAGGGTTCCAGTTTTCGCTATAGGTAATGAAGTATCCCACATAGGCAAACTACACACACAGCTTCTTTTAAAAAACAGGTGGAGCTGGAATTCTAGAAGCAATAAAGAATCCTTATCAATCCACTTAGTAAATGACACACTTTACTGTTCATCCCTGTGTGACACATTAAATCAGCTGTTTTCTAACTGGGGTTTAGGGGGAGGTGGGGCATCCTGCCTAGTGGGTTTGATCTGAATCTCTGGAAGGGTTGAGGGAAGGATGTATGCAGTTTGAGAAAACATATTCAATGAATTCATTGTTTTCCTTATATGCAGCTTATGAGCAAGTCCTGGACTGAAAAGCTCAACAACAATCTTTTTTAGTGGTGGTTAGGTAAAAGATAGTATGATAAAGCATTGTAGGGTATAAGGGATGAAAAAGATTGAGCAGTATTGCCCAAGAAGCTCCTTGCTATGGGTAACAAACACCTTGGAGGAATGGAAGGGAGGATGAATTCAGACCTACATTTTACTTGAACAAACTGCCTAAGAATCCTTTGGAAGAAGCTTTCAAAATTCTTAGCTAAGATAAAAAATTCTAATTGAATGCTTCCACATAAGGGGTTTTTCAAATAATGGGAGCCTGTCCCATTAAGAACTGAGAGTTTTTAAACGTTATATATTTTTGATGAAAACAATCCAAAGTGTATTCTCCAAACCCCTGCCTTCTTAAGCAGATGATAGTGAGTATATTTCACCTTTTTTTTTTTTATGTCCTGGGTTACTATAAACCTCACTTATTCTCTGTAGGCAGCTGTACTGCTGTGATGGCTTCCGGCTTGGGGGAGGCATGTTAGGCCCCGCACCTTGGTGATAAATGGCTTAGACTTTTTGCATTTCATCATTCTTGTGATTCTTTAAAATTTATTTTTAGTTTTTTATTTGATTTTATTTTTTCTGGTAATTCTTTTTTTTTTTGTTTTTTTGGCTCTTGTGTTTCTTTCTGCAGCCAGCTTTCTTTGCTAATGTACGCCGGAACAGAGCAACCCTCTTCTGCTATTTGGTTAGCTGCTTTTCCTCTGCCACGGCCTGAGAAGCCAGATAAATAGCCTCCCTAGAAGTAGTGTGTACTGCAAATCAAAGCCAAATTACTCTGATTTGCAGGTAGGGAGAAGGCTTTTGGAGGAAAGTGCATTTCGTTTTCAAGTGCAGGTTTTTTTATTGAACTGTCATTTGGCCCTGATCAGAGGCTTTAAAAAAACCTAGGCTTTACCTAGGTTCTGGGTAACTGTGTTTCTGTGTCTGATCCTTGGGCACTATCGTTAATGCGATGGTCAAAGATCCATGTGTGCTATTCAGCCAGACTCTTTTGGTTTCAACAACAAACGAGACTTTCAAGTTTTAGTAGTGTGCAATTAACATGAATCTGATTTTTATCTCCTCCCTATAATAGTGGAAGAACCCAAAGGCAACTTTTGGAATATGGGAAAAAAGGAAGGTTGAAGAGCTTGCCCTTTGAAAGGTACATGCTGCCCCTCCCGCCGTGTTGCTTTTAAGTTGAATTTGGAGGTTTCGAGATTTTTATGTAACCTGATATTCACATGAAGAGCATTTCAAAGACTATTCTGTTTGGAAATTACAGGAAACATTACCCATCTCAGTACCATGAAAGACAGTGCAGGTCCTCTCCAGACCTCCTCACCGACGTTTCTAAACAAGTAAGGTTTTTTTCGAATTCCTACTCCTTTAGATAAATGCAACATATCTACATTTCCAGTGCTCCCGAGAAATGATTCTGCCAGAATCTCCCAGTGTCTCAAAGGGTTACTGTGTTAGAGTAGGTTAGCCTCCTGGGGAGGTCTGTTGGCTCAGTCCTTCCAGCCCAAAAACCATTTAGTAAACTGCCACTGCTACGTACCTTATTAACTGGGAGATCTGACACATCTTCAAATTGCAACCTGTATTGCTAACATCTTGCAAAATGCAGATCCAAATGAATTAATGTGGCGTTTTATTTTTCACGCTAAAAGCTCTGCTCTTTTACCTATGAAAACCTTAAGGCTTGGAGGAAGATATAAGGGCTTGGGTTAAGATTTTAAAGTATTTTTGCTATGTAATTGTATCATTCAATTTAAGAACAAAGGGCTGTTCCCCTGAATGGAAGATGGTGGCTTCATTTGCGTTTTATAGTATGAACCATGTTAATGATTTTCTCCCTCCCTAAAAGAAATACACATTAATTATACAGCCCATAAACTCTCATGTCTTCGTTGAATTGAAGGTTTTTATGTGAAAGGCATCAGAGGTATAATGCAGGAAGGGACCATCTAGTATATGCGAACCCTCGGCTATTCATAGCCCTCCTCCCCATCATTTTACAGAAGATAGGGAGGGGACTGGAGCAGGGAGGTTAGGTAACTTGCCTAAGCAAGTTAAAGGCAGAGCCAGGGCTGGAATCCAGGCCTTCTGACTCCTGGTTCATTGGCATAGCTGCTAAACCACGCTGCTTGAACGAACACTGCTGCTCGAAGTACATAAAGAACTTAGGTGATGGGATGGCATTGAGAAAGAATAGCGTTATGTGTGCTTTTTTTTAACACACGAATTGGGAATATAGTATAAATTTTTACCCTTTCTGTATGTTTAGTAACCCTGGGATAGCATATGGATTGAAATGACTCTGTGAAAAAATACTTTGTCAAAATCTGAGAGGCTCGTTTGCATTCTCCTCCTTCCTCAACCAAATGGCTCCTTCCTTCTTTCACCATCCTGTCCTTTCTCTCAAGGTGGAAGATTTGAGGCTAGCATATGGCAGTGGGTGCTACCGAAATGTGAATGGAGTGCACGCGTCGGAGCCTGTGCTAGACAGTAGGAGGAGGAACTCTGCAGTGGAGGTGACGTTTGCAACTGAGCTGGAGCATTCCAAACCAGAGGCAGATCCCACATTGTTGCATCAGTCCCAGAGCAGTTCCTCTTTCCCTTTTATTTATTCAGACCCCGTCTTTAGCACTGACCCTGTTCCTGACACTGATCCCAGAGACTTCGTTGAAGAGAGGAGTCCTCTAAGCTCCTTCCGAACCAGCGCTAAGTTTGCTGACAATCACCTGAACCTGTCTTCTGGCCTCACAAGCAAAGTGAGTCCAGCAAGGCAGCTAACTTACACAGATGTGCCCTATATTCCCTGTACTAGTCAGCAGGTTGACATTATGCCTCCCCAAGTCTTTTTCTACGTGGACAGGCCACCCCAGGTGCCCAGGCGGTCTCCAATCATGGCAGAAGAAAGGGAAACACCAGACAGCTGTCTAGAGCCCACTCCAATAAAGCCAGCTAAAAGAAGCCCGAGGAATATCAGAATGAAGAGTTTTCAGCAAGACTTTCAAGAACTCCAAGAGGTCATGACCAGGACTAGTGGTAGGAGTGCCATTAACGTAGATCTAGAAGAGGAAGACCCAATGTTAGAAGATGCATTTGCATACAACATTCAAGAGCAAACCCCTAAACGGTCCCAGAGCCAATCAGACATGAAAACTATCCGTTTTCCCTTTGGATCTGAATTCAGACCCTTAGGACCTTGTCCTGCTCTGAGTCGTAAAGCTGACCTTTTTACCTATATGTTTGCAGAGCAGGAGTTCCCAGCAGTTCTAATGAGTCAGGGTGCAACGGGAAGATATGTAGCTAGCGAATCCAGTGATTCTGAATCAGAGATTCTTAACCCAGACTACTACTCTTTGTATGGCAAAGGAATAAGGTCACCCACGGCCCGAATCCGCTTGTCTTCTGGTAGTCTACAGCTAGACGAAGAAGATGAAGATGTTTCTTTCAACACGCATTCTGGTGAAGACAGGACTTTACTAAAACCATGTAATTACTTCTTAGCTTAAAAGTGTGAACTCTGTGAACATTTCTGGCCAGTTCCATATTACTGCCTTAGGTAAAGATAAGGAACTTCTTTGGATAAACCGTTTTCTTAGTTATTAATCAGTGGCACTAAGGAGATCTATGAAGTTTGGACTCCAGGTTGATGAAAGATCCAGCTCTTGCCCCATTCCCCAGAAGCTGCCAGTGTTCTGTGACCTGAGAACACTGGGACTTGGGAAAATGCCCTCTCCTGGCCAGCACTGTGGTAGGATGAGGGGGCTATTTGTCATCTCCATTATACATTTCCTCATGGAGACATTATAAATGGTCAGGTTCTTTGGCACTGAAGAATGGCAGCAGTATGGATTGGTGTATGTCATTGGCTTCTGATGTCATTTAGTGATTTGGTAGATTGTGAATGTGCTGATCATTCTGTTCTTAAAACAATACTTTGACTGAATGTTTCAGTGCTTATTGTTTGTGTGGGGTCCAGTATTAATGGTCTTGCTCTATGTTAAGGACTGCCTTTTTTTTTTCAACCTCATATGTAGGGGGAGCATGGCCCTCCTAAAGCCTCAGGAACAAGGTAGTGGCATGGATCTCAACAGAACACATGTCTAAAATTGACCAAGACTTGGCAGAATTCTAAATCTAGGAAATTCATGAGTTAGATTATTTCTAAAGCCAGATATATGCCTGATGAGGATATGATGATGTTTGGCTTATAAATCCTTTATTATATGTAGTGAAACAGAAAAGTTAACCGGTTGGTTTGTTTAATCACTCTTACCATATATATACTTTACCACATCTTGTTGCATGCATGTAGGAAAGGAAATGAGACGTTATTTTAATAAAAACTGATGAAAAAAACATTTATTTGAAAGTAAGTTATAAATAAGTTCTTCCTTTTGTTTCAATTTCAGAAATGATTGGTTCTGGCTTATTACTAAGAGGAAAGACAATTAGGCATAGCATTATGAAAGTCTTTGTTTATTGATTTTAATGTTAAGTACAATATATTTACAAGACATAACTAATGTTAAGTACTAACTCCCAAGAAATGATGCAATTATATAGGCAAGTTATTTTTAATATATAACTCAATGGAGAAAAGGTGGGATAGTTTATTTTCCCAGTCTACATCAGAAGATCCCTTTTGATCTACCTCATTCCACTCCTTTCCCACATTTTAGCATGTTCCTTTCTGCTTCTGGCCTCATATTTAATACCTCACATATCTAGACTATTTAATAAGAATATATTAATGCCCAAACGCCTTTATATTAATCCTATATATCCTTACAGCTGTATTAAATTCATCTTCAACCTTCTATCCAGGAAAAAACTCAATTGCTTTATCGTTTATGCTCTTTCTCATCTCAAGAAATCTTTTATGTCTTCCATGGAGAACTATAGGGCTCAAATCTGCACATTATATCCTAATAAGTTTATAATTAGATAACCAGATAATTTATTGTGCAAACAAGGACATTTTTGAGTGGAAGGGGATTATCTTAGGGCAGGAGGCAGAAATTGGGGCAGATGTTCACATTAACTATAACTAGTACTTAATATAATGTGAAGAACACCTTCTACTAGGTTCGAACTAGTAAAAATGTTGGTTTTACTTTAACTTATGTGTGAGACTAAAGCAAAAAATGTTTATTTGGTACAAAATTTATATTTTGACTAGTGCATTTCCTAATATAATTTATGTGGACAGCTTAATTGAACACCATAAGTACATGAAACCTTGAGTAGGGCATGAGATTTTGTAGGTTTCTCCAGAATGATGCCTTGGTAAATCCCAGAAAGATTTGAACAGTGAATAAAAAGGTATTTGCAAAGTTCCCTTGGGGGAATGGTGAGAAAGGGGGAAAATTCAACTTCCCCATGTGCAGAATTCTTGATATTCTCACAAGCAGTGGGGACAACCAAAGTTATAGGCTGAGCCCCCAGTCTGGCAGTTTGTTCATATGAAACTTAACCCCGCAAAGGATAGGCCAAGCCTACTTAAAATTAGGCCTAAGAGTCACCCCCAAGAGAACCTCTTTTGTTGCTCATATGTGGCCTCTCTCTCTCAGCCAACATGACGAGCAAACTCACTGCCCTTCCCCCTTCTACGTGGGACATGAAATCCTAGAATGAGCTGGGACTCAGCATCAAGGGATTGAGAAAACCTTCTTGACCAAAAGGGGGAAGAGAGAAATGAGACAAAATAAAGTACCAATGGCTGAGAGATTCCAAACAGAGTCAAGAGGTTATCCTGGAGGTTATTCTTACGCATTAAATAGATATTACCTTTCTCATTAAGGCATAACAGAGAGGCTGGAGGGAACTGCCTGGAAATGTGGAGCTGTGTTCCAGTAGCCATGTTTCTTGAAGATGATTGTATGATATAGCTTTCGCAATGTGACCGTGTGATTATGAAAACCTTGTGTCTGATGCTTCTTTTATCTACCTTATGGACAGATGAATAAAACATATGGATGAAAAATAAATAAATAATAGGGGGAACAAATTTTAAAATAAATTTAGTAGATTGAAATGCTAGTGATCAATGAAAGGGAGGGGTAAGGGGTATGGCATGTATGAATTTTTTTTCTGTTTTCTTTTTATTTCTTTTTCTGAATTGATGCAAATATCCTGAGAAATGATCATGATGATGAATATTCAACTATGTGATAAAAAAGAATGTTCATATTGTATGTTGATTGGTTTTACTAATAAAAATTAAAAAGAAATGTTGGTTTCAGTGTTCCAACAATAAATTAAAAAGCAAAACAGAAATAATTTGAAACAATTAAAATATCATACCACACCTCACTCAAGAAAACAAACACTGAGAACCATGAAATTTAAATATTTATTTTTAAAGCCCCCAAAACACTGGAGTATGCTTTACTTATAAACAGTTTACAGGACTAAGAACTATAATGGATAATAAGCAATACAACTCATATCTGTGATGCAGTTGTGTTGTAAAGTTTCAAACAATCAATTTATAAATTTGTTGCTTTTACTTTTATAAAAATATTCATTTAATCCATGATATGAATTGCAAAATTATTCCCAGACTTATACAAATTATAAATAACAATTGAGTTTCAGTTACATAGCAGGTGAAAATTTTACCTAAGCTATTACTTCAAAATAGAATGTGTTAAGTACAGGCACCAATGAAAATAATTTTCTTGGCATATGACACCACAACATCTTTCTCAAGTGTTTTTATTATTAAAAAAAAAGAAATAAGAGGCTGTAATGGCCGCTTTAACTAAAAGGTGTATTCTTAATTTGAAGAATAACTTCTAACATTTGGCAGTTGTTCAGATTTTTTTAATGATGTGCAAAACCAAACTGTGCAGATCTAAACAATAAAACGTTAACTATCAAAACTAATTAATATTAATAATTCTACAATTACTGAAATATAGCCCCAGTTCAGAACTTAGGCATAATATATATATATACTGGGTTTAAAAGAAAAAGGTAATACCCACTTAACAGTACCATAAATATAACTGAAAATTAACTGTACAGTCTAATTCAATCTTTGTACAGACAAAAATCATCCTGTACTATGGTCACTTTCATAAGAACTAAAAAAAAAAAGATCATTTTAAATACCCTTTCAAAATGAACAAATGATGCTTATGTACTGTTAATTATGAAGAACAAAAATGTATAAATAGTTAATAGGACAATTTACTACCATGACAAAATATGCTGGTATAAGTTATATTCATACCTGTTTATCAGGTATTTAGTTACAAGATGATCAGCTTTTTTTAAGCTGCCCAAATTCAAGCACATCATATGCAATTTGAGTTGAAGATTTAAAAAGTGAAGTCTTTAAAAAGACTGATTTGTCCAGTATTACTAAAAACCCATCTTGCCTAAATGGTGTTACTTTAAATTTCCAATAAGAGTTAAATAAAGAGTTCACTGCTTCTTCTAAAAAGAGAAGGGAAATACAGCACATCAAGAGGTACCTCTGTTGCTACATGTTGCCTGCAAATGCTTCTAACACAGGACTCTTGAATGTGATTATCACTGAGCTGCCCGGAATATCATGCCACCTTGGTCAAAAGAGTCAATACTTTTCCAGGTTTCATTTCCAAGGACTTACTGAAAACTTCGGTTTTAAGAAGATAGGCCCTATGTCCACCTCCCCACCAAAAGTCATTTTTTTTTAGAATAAGCTCACATTAAAACAAAAAAGCTTTTTGAAGCTTGATGATTTGCAAAAGTTGAATGTAGGATGACTCTGAAAGACTTGCATGTCTCATGAGTGTATAGTTAATTAAAGATCAAAACATAGAAGGTTTTTATCCTAGTAACTTAATAATGATACCTAAAAACAAAAGTGTATCTCAATATTTACTAGAATACAAGTAAAACTACAGCACTAAAAGTTATTCCTTACAAAATAAACTCTTTAAAATACAAAATGATAAACACCATCACAAAATAGTTGAATAGGTTCTTCCAAATCTTCAATCATCAATACGTTGCAAAGATCCAAAGGCACATGGAGCTCATGAGTTAAGCATTGTTAAGCTTGAAGTAGCTTTGGTGGGTTTCTCTGGGTCCATATGAAACAGAAGCCAATAATAAGTTTCTTAGGGGGAATCATCTGCTGAACACCTATAAAATTAATTAAAAACTTAAATTGATATGCAATTTAATTTGTATGCTTAAATTTCTCATCTTTATGAATTCTGCAATTCAGGAACCAATTCAACAAACTAGATAAATTCCTTGAATTGAATCTCATCCTGTAGATGTTAAAAGGTAAACAAGTTCAAAAATCCCTTCTGTATCTGAAATCAGGACTTCTGATTGGTTTGTTTGGAAACTGGAAAACAGAGGGGGAGATTTCCATTAAAATTGAAGAGATTTTAAGAGGGGATTTAGTTTATGAATGTACGTAAGATTTATCAGACAGAAGATCTATGAGAGTGTGTGCTTTCACAGGCTATTTACTTTGTTCCAACTGATCCCAGTGGCATCACAAATACAAAGAAATAAAAAAAATACATGGATAAGAGATATAATAGAGTTAAAGCTAAAATTAGTATCCCTTTATCATTTGCTTGAGCTAAGGAGTCATATGTATGCACAAGCATGCATACAAAAGTCTTGTTTCTAAAACAATTTTAAAATGAAACCAATTTTTTTGAATGTGAACAACTATCAACCATCTAATAGTTCAAGAGGCAGTCACAGACTCAGTTGAATGTAAGGGCCATTTCATTCAGTGGAAAATTACCTTGTAATGCTTAAAGATGATAATTCTAAAAGTGAACATTTAAGGTAGGTAACAAATCAAAACCGTTTTCAGCATACTATTATTAAAAGGTGACTTTGTCAGAAAGAATGAAGAAGTGACTGGAAAAAGGTAACTGTGTTACATCATAAATGAATATCCAACTGAAAATATCAAAGAATTTTTTAAAAATGACATTTCAAGCTTACTTTTGAAATTTTTCAATTAATTTCTTCACCATTTTATCTGTGATGCCAGGACAGGTAGCTTCAGCCATAGCAATACTTTTCTCAAGTTCTTCAATTGCCTGATTCCTCCTAGCATTATGTTCATCCTGCTGTTTAAGCTGAGAAAGATCAATAGTTATAACATTTTAAATTCTATACTACTTAAAACAGATATCCAAAGCTAGTAAACCTGCACTTACTTCGGCAAATGCAGGTGTGATTATCATAGACAAACAGCTCAGAGTCTGCACAAGATCTTGCTCCTTTGAATAAATCATATAGATCATACACAGGAAAGATGAAACAGTCATTATGATTTTCTTGGTTATTCTATACCAGATATGCACTAATTTGGATCTACCTCGCAAAAGATCTGACATAATGTTAGGTCCCCATGCTTTGTCACAGCACTCATTCCCTTCCATCACCCAGAAAACCTCCAACTTTTAGGATTACGTTAGATATCCATGAATTCACTGGGTTTATGTATGTCTAGGTAAAAAGCATTTAACAAGGTACCACTGACCACGTAAAATGACTTCTATTACCTTTCTTAATTAGCTCAAAATCAAAGACAAATAAAACATACTGTGTATCACAGTGAGGTGAACAGGCATTTAAGGGTGTCGCTACATAGTTTGGAAAAGCCTATCAAGAGAAAAAGACCATCTTTCCATGTACATACTGCTCCATTCTGTAGTTTCTTTGGGTCAGGCTTCTTTCTCACAGTAGTAAAGCTCCATTCAGGATGAGTATTATTTTCCCTGCTGGTGGTGGATTCTCTAAAGAGATTATCAAAGGTACCTTGATAAGTTGCTAAATAATCAAGCTTGGTGAAAATACCAAATCGATGCAGTTAGAATTGCTCTAATGTTCAAAAAATTATAGTATAAGAAATCATGTTTCAGTTTCAGGTGAATACCACATTTCAGTGAATAGCTGTGGTTCTCAACTCTTTAAGTGTGCATTACTTAAAATATATAGATACCTGTTCCCCAACCCTTCCCACTGACGGAATTGGGAACTCCAGCACTATGGCTTGATTTTTAAAAAGCTCCAATGGTGATTTGCATGGGCAGCTAAGGCCAACAAATACTGGAACGGGGTATAAAAACGTCCTGATATTTATCCCTTTCGAAAGTTTTATCTCCTTGCCATAGATGCAAGAATCTGCAAGTATTATCTAAAGGAGTTTAATTTTGCCTCCATGTCAATTCAGCCCGTGGAAGAAATATTCTGGTGTAGCCTACAGATTTTCTAGTCTAAGTTAAGTTAGCGACATAGAGGTTAAAGCATTCAAATTTATGCTGCAGTTACAAAACACTGCAACTTTTCCAGGGAGTAAAACTCACATATAAATTAATACTTAAATGTACCAGTCTGTGCATGGTTTGATACATGGCCAAGATGGGAGAAAGGCTTGGAGGCCTTCTATGAGGGCTTTTGCAGGATGCCACCCACAGTTTCTTCTTATTTTGAGCAAACTAATATAATCTCTTTAATAGAATCTTGTTCCAAAATTTTGTAATATACTCAAGTATCCACTAGAGGCTAGACCAAGACCATGTAAAAACTCGAGTTCTTCATTTCCCAGAAAAACATGCCTCCAAACTCACTGTACTTCACAGACTGTGATTTAAAACGAACGTCATGGTTGCTAAGGTGCAACCTTACGATACGGTTTCTATTTGATGCTAGAGCAAGCATACCGGATCACAGCTACAGACATGCAGTAAGAAAGCAGACTACCTACGGCAAAATGAACTAGTTTTTACATACGAGTCAGAGCTCTCCGAATCTGAGTCATCGTCACTGTGTCCTTCTGCCTTCCATCTCTTAAATCGATCGATCAGTTCGGTCAGATAAGAAGTCTTCTTTGAATTTTTTACAATGAATTTGTGTTTCAGAAGTTCTTTAGCTGTAGGACGCTAAGAAACAGATGAAGGACGCATGGATGTTTCTAGGCTCCTTACGATTGATTGTAAGGGGTGGTAATTTGAAGTATTAAGCTGGAAGTTGGAAAAATTTGTTCTGCACACTGAGGACAACTGAAAGGCTCTAATACAATAGCTACAACTATTTTTGAAATGGCTCACTACTTGGGTACCGATTTGTTAATCCGAATAGGCAGAGAAGGGGGCTTACTTGCCAGCAAACCGACAGGAAGGGCCTTCTCAAAAGTACAGAAACACATATAAGATTTAGAAAACAAACTACAAGTTTAAAAACATCTCAAAATAGTACTTGAAAATGCTTTTATTATAGTTACTGTCTGTTGGAAAGAAAAAGAGAAAAACTAGTGTATCAAAATACCAACACCATGGGCTGTGGGGGGTATTATCCTCCCAGCATTTTATTAATATCGGAATTTCATTATCAGCTTAAAAATAGCTATATCAAGCATAGAGAGTTCTCGTATATTTCTAGTCTCTAGAAGTCATAAGGCAGTTTTATTTTCTAAAAGTAAAACAAATGTCATCAGATTTGCCAAGTCAATTAGGGGAACCCACTAGATTTCAGAAAAAGCATGTAACTTCATGTTGGAATTACTAAATATTAAATTAAAAAGGTTAAGTACAAGCATAACTTCTCATGAAAAATGAAAACACACTTGAACAAAAGTCACTATAAAGATTTATACATATACTTTAATGATGACATTAAATAAAATTAACTTTATTTCTCAAACTTATTTCCCATTAAGAAATAATCAATAGAATAAAGAGGTAGAAAAGATGCGGGGGGAGAGCAAAGGAACAAAAGATCTGGTTAAGAATAGAATAGAATTAGCAATATAGAAGGAAGAGCAAGGGTCCTAGATGGATTTTAGAAAATTTTCAAGTGCAATGTATTCTCTATTGAAGGAAAAGCTACTTTTGTTATATAGAGACCTAATAATAGAAAAAAAATAGTAGTAGTAATAGCAATATATACTCACAAATGATGGATCTTTGTTCAGGCAAGCATCAATAAATTCCTTAAAGGACTTACTAAAGTCCCCAACAAGAGTTGGGGGATTGTTTTTTGGAATAAGAAACAGAACTCTCATTGGATGCATATCGGAGTTAGGTGGCTCTCCCTTGGCTAGTTCAATAGCCGTGATTCCTAGTGACCAAATGTCAGCCTAAGGAAAGAGGGAAAAAAAGAAACATCACCTTGAAAGTCTGCTCCAACGTACTGCCTGCAAAACAGCCTGTGGACTCTAATGGTCATACAGTATTAATGTGTCTGAAAAAAATGTGTTACTGATAAATTTTACTAACAGAATTCATTTATTTAAAAAGACACAAGCATTTATTGAATTCCCAGCTATGTGCCTGGCACCATTCTAGACACTGAGGATCCAGGTGATGAATAAGACTGACAAAACTCCCTGCTTTCAAAGGGCTTGCATTCTGGGAGGGGAGATAGATAAATACATATATAATGCAATGTCATCTGGTGCTGGATAAGGGAAAGCAGGTTAAGGGAACAGTGAAAAAGGGGATTAAACGGGTTGCAGATTTATACAGGATGGCTGGGAAGGGCTTCTCTATGTAGGTAGTATTTAAGTAGAGACCCGATCGGGAATAAGGTCATTCTAGATGGAGGGGAGGGTAAATGCAAAGGTCCTGAGGCCAGAGCATACTTGTCATGTTAGTGGAACCGCAGTAAGGCCACTGTGGCTGGAGTGGATAGAAACAGACAGGAGAGTAGCAGAAAGAAGCTGAAGCTGAAGTAGCAGCCAAGGGCCAGATCACGGAGAGCCTTATATATCATTGTAAGGACTTTGGATTTTAGTCCAAGTGGAATGGAAAGCCAAGGAAGGGAATAGGGCCCGAGTTAAACCAATATTAAGGGAATTTAGGATTAAGTATCAAAATTTGACATAACTCTAGCTTTAAGGATCACTTGGAAAGGACTCCAAATCAAGGCAGTTCATTAAATATGACAGAGTAAATATTAAAATTTATTATTAAAAACAAAAAAGTGTGCACTGGTAACACTTTACTTTTGAGTCATAAGCCGACTGTTGAATAACTTCAGGAGCCATCCAAAATGGTGTCCCCACAAATGTATTTCTCTTAATTTGTGTGTCTGTCAGCTGGCCAGCAACTCCAAAGTCAGCAAGTTTAACATCTCCTTGTTCTGAAAGCAACACATTGGCAGCTAGGAGGAAAATTGAAAAGAAAAAACTCAGCTTCTTCAGATTTCTTCTATTTTTCTCAGATTCATATAGGACTTCTGTATACCTTTTATGTCCCGGTGGATTTTCTTTTCTGAATGCAGATAGTCCAGACCTTTCAAAATTTCCTTTAGCATGGTAGCGATCTGGAACTCATCAAACGGCCCAGCTCGCAGCTGAGGTGGAAAAAACACACATATATGAAAATTTGGGAAAATAAAATTCAAAACCAATATCTTTAAAATAAGGAAATCATTTAAATATATGAGGTGGTCTGTTTTTAAATCAGTGTTTAAACAAATGAGGAAAAATATGTTAAACATGGGGGAAGAGAGCAAAAGAGTTACGTCAAAGGGCTAAACAGGTTTTTTAATGATTAATCTTGAAAGATGATATGAACACTTTTATTTATGTACTGGCTCCAAGCTCTGAGGTGACTTTCCAGAATATTGACATAAAAGATTTAACAAATATGCTTAAATAATGACAGAACTAGCTATTTTTTTTTCAGATGGGTAAAGGGAATCATTTACTTAAAATTGGACATTTTCTGTTAAAAACTTATTAAATATTTACACTAAAATGAGTTTTAGATCAAATAGTCCATAGAGTTTCTGCAGCAACCCAATTTGAAAATATAGCTCTGCTGGAGCACAGTTCTTAAAGCACTGATGTGTTTCAATAACATTGTGGGGCAAAGGGCCTTTTTGAGACTTAAATTTAAAACAGGAATATAATAATTAAGCTACCCAGACTTTTCTTGTAAAAAAAAATAGAACAAAAAAAATTTTTTTTAATGGAACAAATTGTGGATGGATAAAGTTTTTTCAAATAAATAGAACACAATTTGCCTCTCTTTCCCCATCCCTGTACCAAGGCCAATAGCTCCAACTGGAATACAAGGAAAGCAATGATTAGGTTTCAGGAGGATTTGTAATGGAATATCTGAAAATCTCTCTTTAAAATAAATGGTTATTTTAAAATTCTAGTACCTCATAAAGCACAAACAGTGGACTGTACAATATTATTACAGGAAAGGGTGGGAATCTAAAGTCCAAGCTGAAGTAGAATTCTGTTTGCTGGTTGGAGGCAGGAGGTGCTGAAAAATCCAACACTGACCACTCTGCCTCACTCTGGGAGGGATTCCCAGCTCTTTGGCACCTTGTGTATTTCATCTGACATGAATGCCATATTTATGCTGAATAAAGAGTACTTTCATGTTGAAATTCAACAGCTGAAAATAGAAACCATACTCTGGTCTCACCATTTAATATTAACTGTGGTCTGTGTATATAGTATACTTGAGGGACTTTTGTAGTTCGGTAAGTCCCTTTCCTAGGTAACATTATCTGTTTACTTTCAAATCTCTCAATTTCCACCCCCAAAAGATTCTATTTAATTAGGAGCGATTAAAGTCAATTTAAAACGTGAAAATAGCCCATCATTTTAATAATTACTAGCAATGAAATTATTACTACTGAAAAGCTGAAGGACAAATATCACACTACTTCAGGTTGGTACTTAGTTATCATTAATCATAAAGTGTTGGCAGGGCCAGAGGATATATACCCTCTGTTACTTAAAAATTTGGTCAAGGTTTGTGAAAGGGATACAAGCTATTGTTCTGAATGACTTCTAAAAGGAGTCTGGGTAAGCCAGTGTGCTACCTAATACAGGATTTGAAAAAAAAAACATTTAAGTAAAAGCAAACACACAAAAACAGGAGCCTTATTTAAAAGACCCATTAGCTTATCTTTTATATTTAGGCTCAGTTTAAAATTCAGTACAAGTAAAATATCAATGAACTGGGTGCTGGAGGAGGACGAAAGGAGAAGACTCTGTGGCAGGGAAATGGGTATGGGGTGGAAATGCTAGTGGGTTTCTCTGGTTCATTTACAGTTAGCCAGGAAAGTTTCCCAAATCTGTGGTCAAGATGTTTCCTTAGACATGGTGGTAATGAACAGAAAAGGAGAAAATAGGGAGGTGGAAAGAAAAGAAAGGTAAAATAGATGGAACAGAGGTTGGTCTTTATTTCCAATGCAAACGTGGGAGAGATAATGTCCACTGTCCTTGGAGGGTATAACGGAATTTATCTTCAAGGACTGAAGACCTTGCTGTGTATAATGGAATTTATCTTCAAGGACTGAAGACCTTGCCGTGTCCCTAATAGGACACTGGCCTTGTGTAGTTTGTCACTGTTGTCAACTGAGGATATACAAGAGGGATATTTGCTCTTTCAAAGATTGTGCCCTTGTGGGTTTGTGGATTTGCCCTGTACTCCCCTTTCACTTCTAGCCAGTCCCTAATACCGAATGCTTTGTTATGGCTTCTTCTACATTAGTGTATTGATTCCAACTCTTTTCCTTGGTGCTCATGTTTTATCCGATTCACCCTATCATATGTGTTTTTGTTGTAAGCCACTGAATTCTTTTCAGAAAGAAGTGGAGTATAATATATTTAATAAAATAATCATATGCAGTATGCTCAAAGTCTGTTCACATGTATATCTAATTTTTTTTCAAGAATGGGAGGGAATATTTAGGTACACATTATATAATGTTGAACTAAATTACACGTTTATAATCTTACTTTATTCTACCAGTTGGGTATCAATTTAAAGTGATAAACACTCTCTGCTCAGCATCTCTCTGGTTCTGTCTTACTCCTGGCAGCAAGGCCCTCCTCCAGGCTTAACTCTTTCTTAGTTTCCCCAAATGATAGCATTCACTTGTAAAGGAATATATATGTAGAAAATATAGCACGTCTTCTCATTATTTGCTTTACTATAATGTACGGTTAAATGAGGTTTATAATTAAATGACAATATTATTGAATTTTAGAGCTAGAAATACAAAACCAGAGAAATGCCGAATCCAATTTCCAGTAAGTTAAGCGGCTTGCCAAATATCAGCGAGTTAGTCTGTGGGAGAACCAGGACTAGAACCCAGGTCTCCTGATTCTTGGCTAATGCAATGTTAGCAATACTGTAAATTAGCTCAATTTATCCTAATTGGTATTTGTTTTATTAGGCAGAGATCAAAATGGCAAGATGAGATTAAGATCTCACAATCATTTCACTGAGAAATTTCATACAACTGACTAAACTACAAGGGGCACTACACTGTGTTAGTTAGGGTTGTGCGAGTGTTCACACAAAGTTTAGCACTGCTATCAGCGAACCTGATGAATTGAGGGGACCATCTATGCAAATACATACAAAACAGGGAAGAGATGTGGTGAACACCTTAGGGTACCAGATAAAGTAACTGATAAATTTGGAAAGGGCTCCCAATATTTAAAAACTACAAGGGAGGCTTATGGAGCAATTGAGCAGATTCTTGTGGAGCTAATGTAGAAACTCTGGTGTAATAAACTATGTGACAAGGTAAATAGAAATGAGATCATTTAACTTCAAAGGAAGAATGAGGTCTGACTTCATATACATGAAGGATTATTATACAACGAAATATCAGGGGTGTTCTTTTACCAGGGAGGAGAGAGAATGAAAAGATAAACCTAAGCTTTAGGATGAAAGAATTAGATTAGATTCAAGGGGGAAGGATTACCTAACTGGGCAATTGCTTTAAAACTGAGATGAGCTCCTAGAAGTAAATGAGGCTCTCCATCAAGTTTAATTTTCATTCCTTTACAGTGGTTCAAGTATGGCTCTGCCTAAAAGGAAGAAAATCTCTTATGGCCACTTTTGTTCACAGGATCATTTGAAACTGAGTCACTGACAGTCAGGGTTAAAGCCTTTTAAAATAATTAATCACTTTTAATTAGGAAAACTTCTATCTACTTGTAAGAATTTAAATATACTTGATGATCTTAATCATCAAAATGCTCTCTTCTTGATGTTAAGAATTACTGAATGCATATGTAGAATGGTATGATTTCTAAAAAAAAAAAAAATGGACAGCACAATACTACCTAATTGTAATGTAATTATGTTAAAACACTGAATGAAGCTGCATCTGAGCTATAGTTTTTTTTCTTATATATTTTTGTATTTTTTATTTTTATTTTTTCTCTATATTATCATTTTATTTCTTTTTCTGTTATCTTGCTATTTCTTTTTCTAAATCGATGCATATGTACTAAGAAATGATGATCATACATCTATGTGATGATATTAAGAATTACTGATTGCATATGTAGAATGGAATGATTTCTAAATGTTGTGTTAGCTAATTTTTTTAATCAATAAAAAAAAATGCTCTCTTCTTAAAAACAGTGTACTCTCTAATTCCAAAGACAGAAGCATATTAATGAAATATGTCATAAAACGTTGAAGATGAGAGAGAACTTTACTTAGTACAACTTCTCTGTTTTATAAAAGACCCAAGTCCTGCAAGTTTATGTGTCTGGTTTACAGTTACAGATTTGGTTATGAATAGAGCCTGTCCCATAACCTCAAACGTTCATGGGCCAGTCTAGTGGTCTTTCCACTACATTAAGTTGCTTCTAGTAATTCATACTGAATTTTAACATATAATGTCATATTGATAAAGATTTTAAAGGGGAAATAACCAACACTGACAGGACCACATTAACTAGGGAATAAAAACCAGTGTTTCCCATGAACATTTTGTGTATGAACATATCTTCTTTGGGTGGAAGTTTTCTTATACAGTACAGGATGGTTAGCATTTTGATCCCTGCCCATAAAATGACAGCGGCACCCTGAAAGTCATTGTGACAACAACAAAAAAATGCCATTGTTTTTCTAACTAACCTACAGAGGGGCAGAGAGGACTTCGCGGAGGACCTCTGGATCTACAGGCTTATTTGCTTAAAACCCAAACACAATTTGGTTACGGTTATCTGAATTATACAATATTTAAAACCTAGGAAGAAACAGTCTCTTCAGGGATAAGCTCTCAAAGTCAAACTCTAAACTGACAGAAGTTGTCACACACTTTCCTCTAACTAATTTGAGGACCTTTATTTTTGGTGTCCTCAAACTCCCATGGACATACCGAGAAGCCCCCTTCAAAATTTGTATAAACTATTTGCATTTCTTATATATGCAGAACGACAGCAACATGCCCCATCTTGCAAAACAGCTCTATCTACATAAGTGCCATGGTCCTGAAAAGAGAGTTTATTTTGAACACATAAAGTAAAACAACCAGTTAATTTGACTTATAGCTGTTGCTTACTTCAATTGAAAGTATGGATATGCATGTGTGTGTATAAAATCATTTAAAAATACTTACAAGATCCAGTGCTGAACCGCCACCCAGGTATTCCATTATTATCCATAATTTTGAACCCTGTAAAATCCATGAAAAAATTAAAAATTACAAACCTGACTCAAATAACATATTAACCTAAATGCACTGGTCCTAAAATTCATGATTAATACTGGTTGTTTAGAACCCAGGGTATATTTTTCCCTAGAACACCACAACTGAAATTTCACTTCTGAACCTTGTCCCATCTCAAACCTATTTAGCTTATGATATAGATAAAAAAAACCGTTGAATTACTAGCGAATTTTATAAAGCCCAGGAAAAAAAAAACGCTAATTTTAAATTATTATCGTTAAGGATGGTACTGAAAGGAAAAGATAGTTACATTAAAGAATGAAGAGGCAAATATTTTATACAAATTTTGAATGGGGCTTCTGGGTATGTTCATGGGTATCTTTTAATGTATTTTATAGCTTTTATCAGCTATGATTAATGAACATTTTTGGTGCACACATGGGAAACCTAAAAAGAATACTGCAACTTCCCCTCCATAGAAATAGAGAATGTATAAGTTAAAAAATATATAAGTATTCCAGGCAGAATTAACTTCACTGTGTGTTGTACAAGCGGGAATGGCACTGATGGAGGGGACACAATATGAGTTCCAAAACAGATGCAAACACACAGAATACTCACCAATCAGCTCTATCAGTTAAAAATTGGGATAAGCCATTAATCCTCTTTGTCCCTTTCAGCTATAGTTTGAAATACTAGGAATAGCTCTCTCTCCATACCATTTCACATGCATTTTTGTAGGACTGCAGAGTTGACTGGGAACAGAACATTTTGTTTTACTATACTGGCAGCAGGCACGTTGTGAATGAACTGTGCTCCAAAAGTCCATTTTAAAATGTAAGATGTTTGGTATTTTTAAAGCAAGCATTTTCCCATACAAAAAAATGCGTCTAAGTTTCTGGGGGCTGTCCTCCAAAAACCCAATTCGATGCAAATGTATTCATAATATAGCATGAGGAGTATCAGAGAAACTAACTACTGTTATAACTATAACAGTATTTCTATGGGAAAAATACAGTGTTGTACATCAACTATGATGTCAGGGAACACATTTCTCACCTTGACAACCCTGGCTGCGGGATGAGGATTTCAAGTGACTGCCAATAACCTTCAAACTCTAAAATCTCTGAGGAGTACTCAGGGTGTACATTGAAAATTTTCGAGTGTCTCGATGGGGCTGCGGCTTTATCAAGGCAGAATATGGACTCCAGTGACAGGAAGTTGAGTGCTTAGCAGATAGCAGAGGACTGAAGAATCAGAGTTGATCTTGTAGTATGGGGGATGGGATGTGGCCTAGGGAAAGGGACTGGAGAGGGGACGCTCAAAGTAAGACAAAAAGATGTAGGATGTTATCAGAGAAAGAGGGGAGTAATGCTTTTTCCCCTCCTGCCCGATAATCTTGACATTCACCTTTGCTGTACCCAGTAAGAAAACTTGAACTCAGGAAGTAAAAATGGGGACCAGAATTGAGAGCCTTTGTGAACAACAGTCTACAGTAGCACAGAGAGGAAATAAATCCCCCACAATAGTGGGGAGGGGAAGTGAGTTCTAAGAACAGATCATTTCACTTGTATTTATGCATAGAAATTAGGCATTCAGAACCTGACAATGGGGGACATGCTGTGTCTTTATACATTTTTTTCAAGAGAAGCTTATAGCCTGGTCATTTCTTCTTTTGCTATGAGTTTGTTTCTAACAAGTAGTATACTGTACTGAGGAGGCTAGAATTAAAATTATTCAGCCTAACTAATACTTCATCTTCACTGGCTTATTCAGAATGCTTCCCATTTCTCTGACACTTAAAGTAAAATAGGGGGCGGGCCACGGTGGCTCAGCAGGCAAGAATGCTCGCCTGCCATGCCAGAGGACCCGGGTTCGATTCCCGGTGCCTGCCCATGTAAAAAATTAAAATAATAATAATAATAATAATAATAATAATAAAGTAAAATAGGATCTTTTAAAACATGTTTAGCTGTTTTGTCATTTGGCATGAATGAATGCACCTTTTTTTCCAAGTTAAAAAACCTTTTTTTTTTGGACCAATTCAAAAGAGAAACTTACCATCTGTCCTTCATTGAAAAGTATTTATAGAAAGCTTGGAATGTGACTTTACAAACCAGTATATACAACTGAGTTATTAAGGTTACAACTAAGTAACTTCCAGATATGAAAATAAGCTTCTTAACAGCAAGTGAGCTTTTCACTGGAAATATGACACCTTTGCCTCTTTGTGACAGAGAGGGGTCCAGAGCAAGCTTATAGCTTTTCTGGCTACCTCCTTCTGATTGCCACCCTTGGTGACAAGTCTTACTGGAGAATGGCCATAGATCTGGACATTCAGAAGACTGCTAGGCAGCCATGAGGACTGAAGCAAAGCCTGAGTGAGCACAGGTGGAAATAGCAAGCTGGTGCGACTTCTCCCTATTCAAGGTAGATTAATCCACAGCAGAAGCTCTTCTTACTGATTCCTTGTCCTCAGCAGGCAGGTTTCAACAGCTCAATGGAAACACCAATCATACCAAACCAAACCAAAACACCTACGTACAATCATTCTATTATTTGGAGGGGACTCCAACTTCTTCTGCCTTGGATAATGTGATAAAAGGCATGCAGGTTGGAGAATGCAGATAAGTATCCTAGATTTGCTTTTAAAATAATTGATAGTTACGTACTGGTTTACAATTCCAAAAGAGGCAAGTGAATGTAAACTACAACCACATAGCCCTTGCATTTGAAAACCCCACTTAAAAAGGACCCATGCATATAAAGGAGAGGTTGGAGTACTAAGTTTAGAGCCCTTCAATAACATGGGGTGTGAATCCAGTTAGGTAGTTGCCCTTTGTTCCCAAATTCAGAACACCTACAGAGTTGAACTTTTTACTGGGAAAAAGTAGGAGCCTAGTGTTAACAAATTACTGGTGCTGGGAGTACCAACTTTGTCACTCCATGTGGCCTTTGAATCCCACACTTGGCTCAAGGGGAATAAATGTCCCTCTTGCTCCAAAAGGGAACTTGAAATGTATTTGTTCATAGGCAAAACTACATTCAAAATGCACAGTACATGTATTTGAGAGAGCATTACTTGTATTATATACCAAGTACATGTTGAATTAAGCATTTTGGTCTAGGAAGCCAGTAACTAGTCATAACATTGACCACAAAAATCTTCATATGAAATTTTATAGAACCACACGGGACAACAGAGTTCATCTTGCCCAGAATATGGCCAGATGCTTTCCCATCTCTGAACCATTTACTCCAGCCTGGAATGCCCTATCCATGGCTTACCCTCACATCCCAACCCCCACCAAAACCATACTCAAGACCTAGTACAAGTACTACTGCCTCAGTTTTAGGGATATTAGGATTTGACATACCTAAAAATAATAGGGTAATATTAGATAAATAAGAAATGCATATCTGGAGCTGAGGAGAGAGAATGGAACTAAAGAGGCGAATTTAAAAGCTGTCAGCATAGGAGACGATGAGAGTGACCAGGGCTAGTATGCAGCACAGCCAGAGGAACACAGTATATAGTATGCACTCAAAATGTCTGTTGAATTGAATCTACTATGGAGTTTCCTAGTGGTATGTTATCATAAGTTTAAAAGAATTCTTATTTTGAGAGAAAAAGAAAACATTGTAAAAAAGGAGAAATTTTTTTCTGTTCTAGATTTTCCTCAAGTTTCATTAGAAATTCCAAAAAAATAAAAAATAAAAAGAATATTCCAAAGACATTCACCATACACTGGAAGTAAGAACACACAAAAAAGTTCAAGTTAAAAATAATGAGAAGGCCACCAAACTGTAGAGACTCTATTTTGGAATATTTTACTTCAATCATTCGATTCCTTTTTTTAAAAATAAATATTGGTGGTACTGTGTATATATGTGGGATATTTCCTTAACATAAACAGAAATCCAAAGGCAATTTTCAGCAGCAAATAAAGGTAGGATTCAAATTCTACTCAATGCCTGAGTGAGCTTCATTTTAAGATTTACACTGAACTAGAAAAATATTTAAAGATTATAAAAGATTCTTCCAATATTATGAGATCAGAAAGGAAGGGTTTGCTTATTTTAGCACTCTTCATAAAGACTAACATTGTCTGTCAAGAAAATCTGCAGTGAACCAAAATTAAAGGAAAACACTGCGGTCATACTGATGTGTTTGTCTGGTTTTTACTCTTGTTTTTAAAAATGAAGTTACACAGTGAGCTCAATAAGATGAATACCTGCTACATTTTTGCATGTCTCAAGGAAATCCCTGCAACTGCATACAGTTTCAAAGAGCATATAATTTTCTCTCAAATGCAGTAAGCTTTTGCTCCAACTAATAGTGAACTCTTGATTATGTATGATAGCCTGTGTAAAGAAAACTTGAGAAAAATCCATATCCTACACTTTACTCAATTAACTTCACTCAGGGAATCCCCCATGTCATCTGAAACCAAAGACACGCCCTAATAAGTCCAAGTTGACTGATAATGCAACTTAGTACTAAGAGGATGTGGCCTTGAAATTTGTTGACTGCACCAAACAGACCTCTGTTGTTTTTTATATGATTTTAGTTTAGGAGGAAAAAAAAAACAAAAAACAAAACCCAGAAGTCCAAATAGTAATGCTATGCTTTGATATAAATGGAAAATAAACAAGTTGTTAATTTGAGAGTAATTTAAATAAATAATTTAGACTGATGAACATTTAAAGCCATAGAAAGATATTTCTCTTTCTGTGTGCATACACATATGTCCATGTAGAAATTATACATACATACATACACGCACACACACATTATTTATCTTAATGTAAATAGACAACACGATAAAAATAATCAATGTCAACCAGCTGTGAATTTATACATTTTTTTCAAGAACTAACATGTTTTTGAAAGTAGTTTTTAACATCATGGGCATTAATTAACAACAGATAAAAGGAAATACAAATAACTCAGAGTATATTCCTTTAAAAAGACATTTTGGACAACAGTTTTGTATTATTGACTGGTCTGAGAACATCCTATAATCAAGATTTGGACAAAACAAACAGATAAGTTCATATTTATTTGAAGATTGAGTATTTATTGAGTGAATAGTACATGTATGCCACTGTGCTAATAAGCTCTGAGAAGAATTAAATAAAACAACCACCTTGAAATCTTAGGAATAAAAAACGTGAACAAATAAACAAGAAATCTCCCCATGAGAGTACTGAATCTGAATAAAGTGTATGAGCAACCAATAAGACACATTCATTGCATACTTGTCTAATTCTTGTAATATTAGAATAAATCAGGCTTTGAAAACAGTCGGTGCCATGTGAGTACCCATTTTTAATATAATAGTGAAAATCCCATTTTAAATAGGCCTTATTTAATATTTTAAGTCAGACACCAAAAATAGCTTATCTGTTACAAGGATCTAAAAACAGCAAGGGTTCAGGTTTGTTCTACAGTGTGCCTAAAATGACCAGGATCTCCAATCAAGGAAGAGTAAACCAGTATGAGTAAACACACACACACACACACACACACACACACACGCACATGAACAACAAATTCTTGGGGCTGCCTATAACTATGGGAATTAAATGGGGAACTTAAAATTACTTAGATTGAGTGACCACTCATAGGATTTCTATAAAAGAACCTGACCTGCTAAATTAGCTTTTCAGGAAAGAATATGAAAGCAAAATTATGCCACAAAGAACCAAAAAATTATTTATATAGTAAAAAGACACTAATGGCTAACATTTACAAGTAAATGCTGAAGTTGAATAGAAATCGCCAGCATCACCACTTCCCCTTGGAAGCCTTTTCTTCTCCCCACACCTAAAGAAAAGGAGAGAGGTGACTACTTGCTATTTTGTACTCCACCTGTACCTTGTAACACTTTAATCATAAAATCCACAATGTTTTATTACACTACTAGACTATGAGCTCCTTGAGGGCAGGAGTTAGTTGCTCATTTTTATATCTAGCACCTGTTACCATGTATGGTACATAGTATAGTGCATGGCACACAGCTGCAGTTTAATGATTCATTCTACTATGCATTCATTGCATACTTGTCTAATTCTTGTACTATCAGAATAAATCAGGCTTTGAAAACAGGAGTGAAATTGATGGTGGAATTTCTATATCAGGATTAACTGTTACAGAAACTTAAATATTCTAGGGTTTATTTGATCAGCAGAGCTTAAAAGGATAGTAATTATTTTTATGCCAGTCAACAGCTTAATGAGTCATATACACACCCTTTTTGGCCTAAAGATAGATGAACAAAACAAAACTTTTCCCTTTATAAAGTCTGACAGGCAAAGATCTAATACTGCCCTTTGAAAAATTTCAAAACAGGGATAAACAATTTTAATTTTAAAATAATTAAAATTCTAATCTGAGCTAGCTTTTTTCAGCTATTTATACTTCATATTTCAAAAGACATGAATCTTGACTTCTGACCCTGGATCTCAAGAACTCTTGGGTTTTTACTAACCAAAAAAGTTTTCTGTTATATAGCAACATTTCCATCTGCTAGAACTTCAGGTATCTGCAAATTCCATGACCCTGGAGCCAGTAAAACGCAATCTTTTTTTCTGGGGTGGAGGGTCACACATTTATCCTATTTAATTTCATTTCAGAAAACATTTGTCATGCGTTTAAGGCATACCAGAGCCTGTGCTACTAAGTGATGCAAAAACCAAGACTGGTTAACCGGAAGCTCACAAGTTGGTAGCAGAGAAAGACTGCATAAATAATAACGGTCCATAATTCAAACTCAATGGGGTAAGTGCGATACACACACATCCCATCAATGCTGAGGCTGAGACGGAATGAACCATCGAGAATACGTGAAAGCCCAGAAATACAGCTCTTTCCTGATAAAGGATATGTCTCTAGGACCAACCGCATTTCTTCTCCTCCAACCACCGAAGAGGTTAGGTGTGGAAAAAGAAGTAGCTGAGTAGCAGGATGCATTCAGGATATAGCTGCTAAATCTAACAATGGTCTATTTGGCACCATAAATACAGCTGGATTCTATCTGGGGGCCAAAGACTACCAAATCCTAATTTAAGACATTGCCTTTCACACGCAAAAAATTTGAGAACATAAAGAAAAACTTAGAATGAAAATACCTTATGACTTAAATAATATAGCATACACATTACCTTTAAATATGATCCATAGTATTTTGTTACATATGAGCTGTCACACTGACTCAAAACAGTTATTTCTTGCTGAATGTCTTCAATTTCATCTTCCGCTTCCTCTAGGTCTATGATTTTAATAGCAACCACTTGCTGGGTACGGTTATCAATTCCTTTGAAAACTTCTCCAAAGGAGCCTTTTCCGATGCGTTCTAATTTGGTGAATAGTTCTTCTGGATCTGCTATATTATTCTAAGAGGGGGAAAAAAGAGACAGAGAGGAAAAGAAAAGAACACAAATATTTTGACAAATTATTTTAACGGAGGAAAAGAAATCACATACGACAATAACACTTTTTTTAAAAAGTATATAAAATCCTTTGACTCTCTGCATGGGCTTTATTAGAATAACTATAATTCCAAATGGTAAGCTAGCCCACAGTCTATTGTATCACCATACTAGCTGGACTTAGCTTTTCCTGTATATACACAATTCTAATATAGCAAATGTTGTCTCTGGTCCCCGCCAAAGGGTTAGGCATGTTTTAGAATAAGGCGCCTGATTATAAACAGTTGGTACATCAATGGAAGGGTCACGATGATGAGTGAACAGTTAAACTAAACTACAGGTGAATTATCTAAAATTCTAATATTCTGCCAGCAAAATATTGTGCTTTAACTTTTCTTCTCTTTCCCCAACTTAACATCCCATTCATGCTGCCTGTATTTCTAAACCACCATCCAAATAGCATAAGAGTCAAGAATTCGTACTTCTAAAACATGGATCCAATCTGCATGTACTGTTCTTGTCAATGGCTGAAATGAGATGGCGTGCCTTTATCATAATTGCCAGTACTCATGAGGAAATGAGTACTTTTACAACTTTTACAACTCATCTCACAGTGGGGATCCAGACTATACCAACACTCTGCTACAATAAAAACTGGAATCAAGCAAAGGTTTTTAGGTTTACAAATGTGTTGGCATGACTTAAGATTTATAGATTCATTGTCCTTTCCTGATTTAGAAATTACATCCTTTATATTGTAATATGAAATTTTGAATTAAAGTTTTACTCTGACAAAACAACCCTTTACAGCCTTACTTTAGCTCAATGATGAAGATATACTCCTGATCAAGTTGAAACTCAGGATTTCCAAACCAAAAAAAAAAAAAAAAGCATGTTATTATGGCTAATATTATCTACAACCAAAAGTTCACTTTAATTTCCTCAAAATATGGGAGGATGCTCTCTCTAGCTCTGGTATGCTGTCTATTATCTAATTTGTCAACTGGATCTAACACATCTGTTCATTTAGTAACATTTTCTCTGATCAAGTTCTCTGCACCATGATCACCAAATAGACCTACTAATGCTGCTGCAGTAAGCTGCCTCCTTTTGAAGTAATTTGAAATGTTATGACCGGTTTTAATGAATTTTACCAACTTTTCTTGTTTCAACCTAAAATAGAGTTTACACACGACCTGCTTTCTTTATAAACTTCCCCATTCTTCTTGATTGGATTTTTCCCATTTCCGGAAGATGCATTTTCCATGTGGTAGTGTCTTTGATGTTGCAAGCTACCTGTGCCTCTCCCTACTCACCTTCAGTCCCATATGAAAAAATATATATTTGAGCTTCCCATATGGGCTTTTAAAAATAGTTTAAATTTCCAGTAGGTTGCAAATGCTCACATTTTGTTATAATATCTTCTCAAAAACTTGAGTGCCATCATTATTGATTACCTTGGTGTTTTCTCTCTTATCAAGACATGGGAATTCATAGCAATTACTATTACATAGTGGGTCTAACATTTAGACCCAAGTGTCCTAAATCCTTAGTAATACAGATTTCCTTTCCGTTTTTAGGGCAAGGAATCCACAGTTACGTCTTCCTACTTTTGGTGATATTTGTTCTCTTTCTAGTACCTTGTGGCAAAAATGCTCACCAAATATCTTGGAGATGAGTTCGCTTCCCTATAGATTTCTAAATTCAGTGGACTTCAAAAAATAACAAGAACAACTCAGTTTTTTCTGATGCAGCTGCAAAACTAAAATTCAAAAATATATCATTAATTTTAAAATACATAGTATGTAGCTCCTAAAACTAAAATGGTTAACACACTCTTCATTGGGAAGTATATTCTTTAACATCATCACAAAAATCTCCCGCTGTAAGAAACAAAGATTAAATCTTAATCTTCCTAATTAGTGTTTTCAAAGGATTTGACTAAACAATCAGCCCCAGGGAGGATACAGCTGCTCCTTTGCTTGCTATAATAAATGAGTTCCTGAAAGCATGTAAATCAAAGATTTAAAAACCAAGTCAGATTTTGCATTCAAAAGAGGCTCCGAAATGAATTCTAACTCTTCAATAGAGTTCAAGATTTTAAATCTGGGAATACCAAGTTGGAGACAGAAAAATAGAAAGATCCATCATTTACACAACATTTGCATCTACTTCCTTTTTGGGGTCTAAAACTTCCCAAAACATCCACATTTAGGATGAGGGAGTCATGGAAACAAGTTTTCATTGGTACAACCTCACCTCCTTGACTACCTGAAGGATAGAGATACCTGTCTTATTTACCAAATTCTGAATCCTTGATAGGTAATAGCAAAGTTCTAATTCTCCCCTCCCTGTCTCTCCAGCTTGAAAAACCCAAGTGTCCTAAATCCTTAGTAAGACAGATTTCCTTTCTGTTTTTAGGGCAAGGGCAAAAGTCAAGTAAATGAATAGTAAACATGCCAAATAATGCAATTTAAAAGCCATCTATATAAAAAACAGGTTTACCTAATCATTTCCATTGATCTTTTCAGAGCCTTGGAAAAAACCAAATCCGTGCTCTCCTCGCTCAAATCAAACATTCTTTTGAGACTATTAAAATTTCCAAATCTTTCTATTTCTACTTCACAATTACAATTAACTACTCTATCTGTGTCTGCATTGCCTTCCTGAAGCCATAGCAAAGGAAGGAGCTGCAAGCTCTGTAGCAGCAAATAGGAGGAACTGCTCAATTAACTTCATATTGATTTATAACAAATGGTAGATCATCTATATATATTCCACAAAAATGAATCTATGAAAAGGCAAACCTCATAGCGCCACCTCAGAACATTCACATTTTTCATTGACCTTCTGGATCTGTCCTTTGGCTTAGATTTGAACCCTACAGCTCTAAGTACACTGCCACAAATTGAAGACATAGAGAGCAGATATCATTACTACCAAAAAACAACAACTATTCAATACACAAGTTCTCTTAGGAAGTCCAAGAGGGAAAACTGTAAGGTAGTCATCTTGCTTCTCTGCTTTGAACAGTCAGGGGCAGATGGAAAAACGCTTCTTTCATACTTAAATCATAGAAATGGAGGGCTGGAAGACTCCTGAAGAATCTCGAGCGCATGCCAATCCTGGCTGCACATTAGAATCACCTGCACAATTTTTAAAAATGCAGATAACAAGATCCCATCACAAAACTCCTGATTCAGAATCTGAGATCTGGACGCCACAATCAGTATTTCTTAAAAAAAAACACCCCAAAAGATTTGTATGTAGTTGTTTTGGCACCAGTCTTGAGATCAGCACTTGGGGGCCATTGACCAGAAAGATCTGAAAATTGTATCCTTGATTACAGAGAATTCACTGCCTGTAATTTCCCTTGGCAAGCGTGTTGCTCTTTGACTCTGAATACTAAAAGTGAACAACTTGGAGTAAAATAAAGCCAAGAGGAACTTCTCACTTTCTCACATGGCAGACACATGCATATTTTAAAATTTATCTGCAAAAGAGGCTCTCTTGGGGGTGACTCTGAGGCCTAACTTTAAGTAGGCTTAGCCTATCCTTTGAGGGGTTAAGTTTCATATGAACAAACCCCAAGATTGGGGGCTCAGGCTATTGCTTTGGTTGTCCCCACTGCTTGTCGAGAATATCAAGAATTCTCCACTTGGGGAAGTTGAATTTCCCCCCTTTCTCACCATTCCCCCAAGGGGACTTTGCAAATACATTATATTCACTGTTCAAATCCATCTGGGATTTATCAAGGCATCAATTTGGACACACCTACAAAATCTCATGTCCTACTCAAGGTTCCATGTACTTATGGTACTCAATTAAGCTGTCCACATAAGTTATATCAGGAAATGCACTAGTTGAAATATAAATTTTGTACCAAGTAAACATTTTTTGCTTTAGTCTCACGCCTAAGTTAAAGTTTCAAAATATTAATTACCATCTATTTTCAACATCCTGCATTATTGACATTCCTTTGTTCTTCTTCACGCAAAACATTTTTAAATTTGTACATTTAGTCAGTATCATTACATACTCTAGGCATTCCTAGATTATATACCATCTCAGTCTTTATTGTCTATCTTTTTTTTCCGATTTCATTTGTGCCCCCAGGCCTCTTCCCTCTATCATCAAGAGAACCTCTTTTGTTGCTCAGATGTGGCCTCTCTCTCTCAGCCAACACAACAAGCAAACTCACTGCCGTCCCCCTCTCTACACAGGTCGTAACTCCCAGGGGTGTGGACCTTCCTGGCAACATGAGACAGAAATCCTAGAATGAGCTGGGACTCAGCATCAAGGAGTTGAGAAAACCTTCTCAACTGAAAGGGGGAAGAGAGAAATGAGACAAAATAAAGCGTCAATGGCTGAGAGATTCCAAAGAGTCAAGAGGTTATCCTGGAGGTTATTCTTATGCATTAAATAGATATCACCTTTTTAGTTAAGGCTTAACAGAGAGGCTGGAGGGAAATGCCTGAAAATGTAGAGCTGTGTTCCAGTAGCCATTTTTCTTGAAGATGCTTGTACAATGATATACCTCTCACAATGTGACTATGTGATTGTGAAAACCTCGTGTCTGCCGCATCTTTTATCTACCTTATGGACAGATGAGTTAAACATATGGATTAAAAATAAGTAAATAATAGGGGGAAAATTGTCTTCAATATTTATAAGGACAAATCCCTAAAACAAGTGGCTACTCTAAAATAAGACTAGAAATGTAATATGTATCAAAACACAAAACAGTCCATATTCTTTGTGCATGTATTACTGAACATCTTTTTATCTAATGAAGTTAGTATAACAAGGTGTATAAAAGGTTAAGTTGTGAGAGATAACAGAATTTTGAGGTTAACAGCCAACGTTGACAGCGGAAAAGTTAAGATTTTTTTCCATTCTGCCCTACATACCTACATTGCAACATACCTACTTATGTTTTAGAATTTTAGGTGAGACTCATGTAGATATCATATAGTTGGGTCATACTTCTTTATACAGTTTGGAAACGTGAATTCATTTACATTTGAAGTAACCACGGGTAATGCAGGACTTTTTTTCCTACCATTTTACTCTTTTAAAGCCCTATACCTTTTTTTTTGTGCCTCAATTCTTCTGTTAATACTTACATATATATATACACACACACATATATATATATATTTGTACTGTACCATGTTGAATACCTTGTCATTTCTATCTGGTTATTTTTCATCTATTTTCCTTGTGGTTAATATGGGATTAAAATTTTACTTCAGTAGTTCCAACAGGAAGTTCCACCTACGGTGAATGCAAAGTACAGGGTCCTGGGTTTGTGCCTGCTAGTGGCACTAGGAGGTCCCCAGCTTACAGGAGTTTGAATGCTCTCTCTACTTCCCAGGAGACGGACCTTCTCCCCTCCAGGGTGTTTCATTTCTAGGCTTAAAGCAGGTAAGCCTTGGCCCTAGGATGTCCACCTCAACTGTTTCTTACATGGGTTTCCCTGCCTCAAACTGCTTTTGCCTGGAGGGTAAATTCTAGGGGGAGTCAGTCTTTCATAGCTAGAACAAGGCCAGGGATCCACAAAGGGAGCCCCATTAGGCTCCAATTTCCCTGGAGAGGGAATAAGAAGGGGCCGGGATTGTTGCAAGGAGGGTTTTCCACAGCTCCCCAAGTGCTGCACATTCTTGACCTGCCCAGCTAATGCAGCCCTTCTCTTGTCCTCCGCAGGTCTCAGGAAGCACACCTTCTTAAAGTCTCCTCCAATGCCTTTGTCCAGGGGAGGTTGGAGCAATGATGAAACCTAGGTCTCCTGATTCTATTTATTTATTTATTTTAGAGAATGAAAATGTTCTAAAATTGACTGTGGTAATGAGTGCACAACTAAGTAATGATATGGCAAGCCACTGATTGCATACTTTAGACAGACTGTTCGGTGTGTGAATATATTGCAATAAAATGACCTTAAAAAAAAGTCGAAGGTTCTTTCACTACAGCTTGGAAATAACTTGAAACTTACACCGTACTTTTTTGTTATAAAGCCAAAATTATTTTCCATTACAGACCATACAACTGTCTAGTGTCTACTGTACAATATCTTTATATTTAAAGAATTTGAAAAACTGAAAGCAGACTTTCCTAATCTCCCCTTGGTGTAATTTCTTACAATATCTGAACCACCAATGTATTCATTCCTGTACATATGCACAACCGCCAAATATTTCATATTTTAATCTTGAAAAAAGTAGCCTCTAAGTAATCTTGATTTCCTAGCAGGGTTACTATCTTCAGCCTGTGCTTTTTTTTCCCCATGGCAATAATCAGACTGCAAATGGGCTATCTCTAAAGTGTGGGAGGCAAGGTAGTAGTGGTATTCCATATCACAATTTCCATACGATCCAGTGTCAGGAAGCCAACAGTTCTAATTCCAGCTTTATCAGTAGTTTACTGTAGACTTCAGTAACTCTTAACACTAACGTTTTCAGTTCTGATCATAAAAAGATAAATAAAATTGTACAGGAATTAGGATCGATTGTTAATTTTGTGTTCAACAGATCTGTTCAAACCACTATAGGAATGCTCAGATTACTTTAATAATAATAAGGACAAAATGAACTACCCATAAATTTTTCTAAATATTTGAAGAATGTGTTATTAGCCCTGAGTATTTCTCTACTTTGTATAACCTCAGGTTCATATTAAAAGTATCTGATACATTTTATGGAATTCTTAAGAGATCTCTGTGATTTGTATTTCTGAGGTAAATTACTTAGGCTCAGTATATTTTACATATAACAGAATAAGTACCAAGATAAAAATTAATATGTCTATATATGTTTCAAGCTAAACACGAAGAGTTGGGCTAGAGGTCAAATTTCCTTAAGTGGTCAGTTATTTGAATTTATATTTCCGTGTTTATGACAGCGAGAGCTCAAAATATTTATCTAAGTGCATAAAGAAAATATTTTCAGCTTATCTATTTTTATGGAGGACTGACAACATTTTTTTACCTTTCTCAAAGGTTACTATTACTCACCTTTCCAACATAAAATAGAAACCAAATTGACAGATTTTATATCCATGCAATGAAATAAATACAGTGTAGTTACAACAACTTTAACGGCTGTCAGACAACATTTTATCAATTCACAGTTGAGTCCCTGTCTCTACCCACCCTCTTAGAAGCTAATTTTAAGACTGAAGAGGCAGCATCACTGCAGCCCCTATCTTAATGGCAAAGCATAAATACAAGGGTCTCACATAATATTATTTTCTCCTCTTATGGCAATAGCTTAAAATTTCAGCAATACTGTGCATTGCAACAAGAAAAATGTGTTCATAAAGGCAAGAACAAAATTAAATTTCTAAGTACTTTTTCATCTCCCCTTTATTTTATTATTCTCATTTTTAAATGTACCTCAGTAGCAAAAATCCTTAGAATGTGAATATTTTAGTAAAGGATAACTTCATTAAAATTATTACCAAAGTTTTGACATAGCCGCATGACTAACACAGCAGTTTGAGAAATTTTTTCTGATTAATAATTTTGAGTCTGCGTCATCTTTAAGAGCAAAAGAATAATAGATAATATTCCTTCAGCTTAATTACTCCTACTCCAGAGGGGATAGCAGAAGAGCTTCCTCTGCCTTCTAATTTGCATTCTTTTCTTTACCCAAACTCAGATGAGAGGTAAGCAGAACACATTCTAGGATGTGAAGAATGCAATTCTTTACATGTTTGTAAGGCAGTTCAATTTGAAACCGGGTAAAGAAGAATCATTTATTTGATTCTATTGTCACTTAAGCACATACTCCAAAGAAACATACAATATCGAAAGAATGAGAATAAATTTAACCATAACATGCCCCATCTTAGAAATCCTCAGGCAACAACCAAAGTTATACATAACAGGCAACACTTTTATTAGCTCCATTTCTCAGGTATGGAGACCTTCAAATTCTTATTATTTTAATTGAAAGTAGAGATGTCAGATTATTTTGTTCAGCCAGGAAAATCATCTTTGGTTCTAAGACACTTTAAATGAAAGGAAATAACTAATTTTATCTTTTCTGACTAACTCTTTGGAATTTGATATTCCCTTAAGCCTTTAATTATATCCATGGTGAGGGGAAGAAAATATCCTGCAAACAATCACATTCTTCTCTCAATAAACCAAAAGTCAAGGCTATCATCAAAATAAATGCTGGATGCAAATTCCATTGCACCATTTAGCTCATTTTCCTCTGACCTTATGGCCATTCCCAAGGAAATCTAGAAGGAAGCCTGATAAGTATGAGTATTACAGAGGTAGGGAGAGCAGAGAGGTTAGGCAAAATTGGCTTAATTCTGCTTATCATGGAAATTACAAGAAATTAGTGATGAAACATTGGTGTCACCATCTGTATAATGAGGGTTGAAGACCTCTAAATCTCTTAGTGGTCTGACATTGTGTGAATCTGTGAAGTATTAGAAGCCAAGTCCCTTTGTTCCGCTCCATCGCTAGCAGTCACCGCCCTAATTTTGAGGCAATCATTAAGGTGAGGGGCGAATTTGGCATTAGCCACAGGGCCAATTCTATAGTGATTAACAATGGCTCAAGTGAAAATTATCTATCACCTCATTATTCCAGCAAGAAACTCAGAATCACTAGTAGACTGCATCAAGTGCCAACTTGCATACTGCAATGAGGCAGGCTCAGAAGCCAAGGATAGATAAAGAGCAGCAGAGTGAATCTCAGTCCAGACTGCCCCTCCCTGCCCCTCACACTGGCCATGTCCCATTATATAGGAGGGACTGCCCCAAGGAAGTCAAGGGGAGCCAGGAGTTCAGTTCCTGCACGCCCTCCTGCATGCTTTTATTAGTTCTCCTCTCCTTTAACAGTAAAGTAAATGCATTCAGAAAGCAAATGTAGTTATAACTTAACCATATATAGAACTTTAACAGTCAACAAAATTAAGTGCCCAAAGGGAAAACTCCAGAGATATATTAGCATATTGCAAGCCCACTTCTTCGGTGGGTGGTAGCTTAGACATTTAAACTTAAATGCAATGCTCCCTTGGGGAACAACTCCACTTAATAATTTCTGAGCCATTGACTTATGCCATTCTCTTAGCCTACAATGTCCTGCCTCTCCTTTTGCATCTCCGTGAATTCCAGCATCTTTAATTAAGGGGGAAAAAAAACCTTGCCAACCCCTCAGGGGAACCTGATTACCCAAACAGAATCTATTACCCTCATCCTCTGCCTTTCCACATATCTTTGTTTGCGCCTCCAATGGAGCACACATTTTATTATCTTTGCATTCTCTTTCATTATCAAGATCTTAGGATGGGGCTCTGTCTCACTGAGAGCCATGTGCCCTCATAACATCACGTACCATGCTTTGTATTCTGTAGCCTTCAGTGTTCACGGTATGGTTACCTGAGGACCCTCCTAAGATAAGACAAAGATAAACTCTTTGTCACGATGTTGTCCTTTCATTTCCAATTTGATTTCTGATTTTTGTTGCAAGGCAGATTACATTCAATAAAACAAATGTTAAAATAGGTATGGAAAAAAAGAAAAAAATAGCTATGAATCTCTAAGTCAATCCCTATTCACACATGTGATTAACATCATAAAAATTTTCCAAAGTGATAACTTTGTTTTTTTTTTTCCTTCCTATTTAAGCTGCAAAATAACAGTTCTTGAAATAGTATGGAACCATATCCAATGGGAAGAGGGTAGTAGCCACGCACACAAGTGTACATATCAGAAGTACATGTAATGCTGTGTCTGGAACCACATTTGCAATCACTATTAACCAGAGCCACATGCCTCCCGTGCGTCCTGAAGAGTCTAGGATGATGTCATACTCTAATGCAAAGATCAGAGGCCTCAAAGAGCCACAACTCGGAGTATCATTCTGCTGTACATTTCTTTTAATTTAGTTGTGCTAAACACATATAGAAATGCAAATTTCAATCAGAGGTCTGATTTAGCCAATAGCATGAATGTTAAAACTTAAAGGGATTAGTACTGACTAGTCAGGATGTTACATAAATGTGGCCTGGGACTGATAACAAGCATGAACTATAAAATATTCATTTGGAAGGGAGGTGGAGAAAGGCCATATAATGAATGGAAGGCAAAGAATCTGCTAATATAGAAATGATATAACTGGTATTCTAATTTATTCAGGCTATTATTTAATCAAACCCACCCGGGGCACTTTAAATTGATGGACATTGAGAGCCTTATTTTAATGCTATCCATATTAGAGGTAAAGTAAAAAGATAACACCCCAGTAAATTCAGAATCAAACACATTTGGATAGAATCTAAGGCAGCAGCCCCTTATAGCAAATATCGAACCATCATCATGGATACTTATTATGGTGAATCTTTAGCATACCTATTAAAATGCATTGGTTTAAAACAAAATTGATTTGCTCACTGCCTATCTTCCTTCTACATGCAGAACTTCAATTGAAATCAATAGGATTGAAGCTTGTAAGCACAGCACTAAATTATTAACACCATGAATTCTTCTAGAAAATTAATGCTGATTGAAAAAGTGGAATTTTACATGGGCTTACCTTTTCATACTTAATGAGAAAATGGCTGGAGAACAATTTCCCTCCAACATCTTCCTCTTTAATCGAATCTACACTCTGAATGAATTTAATCAAATTCTATTGCAAGGAGTTACCCAATGGAATCTTAGGACTAAAGGAAAATTATCCTTTGGGTCTTGCCGGCTTTAACATTCTAAGATCCTAAGAAAATGATACTGCTGGCGTGATGGCATCAATTGCAAAAAAATTTAATTTTGGCAAACACTAATAATGGAGCAGAGATTATAGGGTAGTCTAAAAGAATGGTCTCTAGTGTTTTCAATAATCCACTTTTCATTTCCCCAAATTGAAAAAAATATTATCAGAGTATGGGTTTATGTGTAAACGGATAAAATAATGCTTATTGTTATTTTACACCCTATCTATTTCTTAAAAGATTTGGAACAGTGCACTAATAAATAAGAATATGCTCAGAAAGTAGAATGGTATATGTATAGGTGGATGAAATAGCTGTATCTGAAAACCTAAGCTAAGAGCTACTACAAAGAAGCACGAGAGTTAGCTAGCTCTGTACTAAACAAGACAGGGCTTGGATTTCAACGTCTTCACTGCTAATGTTTTTATTATTATTATCCCCTGCCCCTGCACAGAGAATATAATTTATTTGTAAAAAATTAGCCCTAAATATTGTCATATCTTCATGTTTCCAAAGAATCCCAGCTTAGAGAGCTCGTCTACTTTTCGTTGTGAATTAATCTCTCAAAGTTCACCAACTTTCCCTGACCTCAAGTTTTCCAAACTACCTTCACCACCCCAACCTCACTGCCAAAAGCAATTGTGAATATCCTAATTTCCAACCCTACTGGTGACAAATTCACCAGGTTTCAGCGTATTGATCTGCACTGGAATTGCTGAAATCTGTTCATGTTACCAAAGAACTAAGTTTGGCAAATTAAACATTCAAATAAAGGAGGAAAAACTGCTGAAATGATAATATTTACCAATATGAATTGGATATTTTAATGTCTAACAAATATTATGAATATAACGTTCTTTCTCCATGTTCACACAAATATGACTGAATACTAAATACTGTGTGAACACAAAACATTTTATTAGTAGAAATTTACAGCCCTCCATTTAGAAAGCAATTTAGCAAAACTATAATTCCCCAAATAGAATAATCGACATGAAGTACCAAATTTGAATCCATGCACAAAATAGATCAGTTTCGCTCCAAAAAAAGATGTTATGTAGTCTGTTTAGAAACTTTAAAGGGCTGCAAGATTTTAATCCCTGAAATAGCCTTTATAAAATACTTGGCTTTTTTGTTTTTATCATGAGTGACTGATGTCTATCTGGTGGAAGGGGGCAGTGAGGAAGGCAATGACAGAAAAAGCAACCACAGGATGGAGACAAAGGACAAAGCTCGTCAATTAGTTCTTGAATTTCTGTCGCCAAAATAAGCTTGATTAGCAATTCAAAGCAACTGAAATGCTTTGAACAGGGTGCTACCCAAACAGCTTGTTGACCTACAACTTGACTACTTGCCCCTATCCTATAGCTTTAACAAAAGAAACAAGTACCAGTCACCGAACAAATCCTCACTGCTCACCCCAGGAAGATCCAAAACATATTTTGAAAATCGTAACCTTAGAATGTCCTTGGTCTGATCTTGCCTGGGCTAATTTCATTCCCCTCCGTGGGTCACTCTCCCTTTTTCCACCAGACCATCTCAGCCTGGCTTCACTTATCTTTCCCTCGGAATTTCTGGTAAGGCTAGGAGGGAGCCTCTGAAAGCTTTTAGCAGATAAGTGAAAAAAATAAAGGCTGTGTTTCAGGTAGCTCCGACGCGTCTGCACACAGCCCCCAGTCTATGTAGTGACAAAGGCCAGAACCGCATGATAAAAGAAGGGGATGATATCTGACATTTTCAAAAAAAAAAAAAAACACTGACAGAAATTCATGATTAACTAAATATGAAGAAAAGGAAATTAGTAGCAAATTACACATAATACCTACTGGCCTTTTTTTCCTCTGGTAATTTTCTGATTTACCAATATATGTTTTATGACGGATAGCACCTTCCCCCACTAAATCATGTAGTTAAGTGGCATTTGGTAGAGCCTGATAATTTAATATGCTGTGATCTAACAATTTTAATGCATTTTTGATTAAGCACTATTCTTCTTGCGGCTGACAGGGTACCTGAGATGTTAATTGTAGGGTGAAGACACTTATTCAGTACAAGGAGGAAACAAATGTGATTATATCTGACACTTAACACTTGTTATTCATTTTCCTTCTCTAATAGATGGGGCCATTTAATTAAAAAAAAAACGGATAAAGGCAATCAATGCTCTCCCCTTCTCTTCTTCACAATTCTTTTAAAGATTCACCTACTTCTCTTTTTTTTTAACATGGGCAGGCACCGGAATCGAACCCGGGTCCTCTGGCACGGCAAGCAAGCGTCCTTGCCTGCTGAGCCACCGTGGCTCACCCGATTCACCTACTTTTATGTTCTCACTTTAGAAAACTAAGAAAAATATTAAAATGTTTCTGTATACATACACACATTTTATCATTCATTATCATTACCAGCTACACAGAAATACCACTTTCCAAATAATTCACCGGTTCAAATTTATGTCTAAAAAACAAACAAGAATTAGATGGACCTATTTAATATAATCTGGGGTCTTAGTTCAAACTAAGCATTTTAAAAATAGGACCAATATATAAGTTAGTTATCTTAGTAATGAGTCTATTATCAGACTATACCTTTAACCTTACAGAAAAATTTATAAAATGCCTCCTTTTCCTTAAATCAGCCTTTCTCAACCGGCTTCTACATAGGGTTTGGCAAACTTTTTGTAAAAAGCTAGATAGTAGGTGTACATACATGGGTGTTTCAGTAGTAGAATGCTCACCTTCCATGCAGGAGACCCAGGTCTAATTACCAGACCATGCAAACCACCCCACCCCACCCCCGCTCAAGAAAAAAGGGCTACATAGTAAATATTTTAGGCTTTGCAAGTCAGGTATATCATTTGCAGTCTGTCATATATTCTTCTTCTTATTTTTTTAAATATGCTGTATGGCAGGGGTCACATTTAATTCTTTTTCCGTGTGACCACCCCATTATTTCAGCACCATTTGTTGAGTTTCTTTGTTACTGTTGTTGGTTGTGTTGTTCTGTTGCTGTTTTAGGAAGTGAATGGGCCCCGGGAATTGAACCTGGGTCTCGGAGAATTCTCCCACTGAACTATATCCTTGCACCCCCTCTTCGTATTTTAACAACTCTTAAAAATGGAACGAACACTTTTAGCTTGCAGGCCACACAAACCCAGGCCTCAGGCAGGATTTGGCCCTGGGGGCGGGGTGCAGTTTGCCAACCACCCCTCTAAGAAATTAATTGTATATGATAAATTAATTTCTCTCTAACGCATCTAAAATGCTCTTAGTTAGGTGTTGTCTTCCAGAAAACTGAGGAGATAGTCCCTCAAATCATTTTCTGGGTTCTGTGGTTCAGATGAGGAGCCTTGGCTGAAAAAGGCAGCACTAGATCACCAAAACTCCAAAACCACTATTGGAAGAAGGTGGATCATTATTATTTTCCCCAGATACAAGCATTCAAAATATTTACCAGGGAGGATTTACAATTCAAAATTTTTAAGGAGCTTCTTTTTCTCCAAAGCATAAGCTAAATGCTTAGAGCCTCGCCACTCCTTAGTAGAAAATTAATTACACTTAATTCAAAATTTGCTTGGAATGGGTACCTGATCCCTTTTACCTATAAAGAGTAATGTGTGCCTTATTATTATTATTTATTTTTTTACGTGGGCAGGCACCGGGAACCGAACCCAGGCAAGCATTCCTACCTGCTGAGCCACCGTGGCCCACCTGTGCCTTATTTTTTATAAATAATAATTCTGAGTGCAAACCCCAAACTTACAGTTTTAGACCTCATGAGTCGCCTATCAATCCCCTTACTTCACTGGAGATGTATGCAGACATTGTATTATAGTACAGTAGAAGAGAATATACTACATGCCTCATTACAGAAGTTAAGAGGAAACAATTTAGTGTTTTATCAGGAAAGAAGTAAATTCTCGAGCCCTGGGACCACTTGGCCATGTTAACTAAAAATATTCTTTCACAATGAATAGATTACCTTTTCAGTTAGGAGTTGTTTTGAAAGTCCAAAACTGTGCCTTATCTTTCAATCAGGTCATCCCTAGACTAAAACTGCATGATGCAGTTATCAAAAAATGCACACAAGAGTAATCAAATTAAAGTGCTTCTAGTTATTCAGATCTACTCTCCCAAACAAGAACCCAGGTTTGTGGGCTGCAGTCCCTAAGCAGAAAACAACGTTGTTTTTTCAAGTATGAAGAAATGTATACGTTTTAAGCTATTGGAAAGTTAAAAATCAGCAATAGAAATAATACAGTATTTAGCTCCCATAAGTATCCTAAGAAAAAAGTGTTTGGACTACTAGTACTACTCATAACTCTTCTCTGAGCCAAAACATAAATCAAGTGGTGCTAAACTCATTAGGCAAACTTATTGTAAGTAAATCTTAGATGCTACTCAATCTTGAAATAATCCAAACAAGTGTCTTAATCATTCTCTGAGGGAGATCTTTAGGGCCGGAATGTACTGGAAAAGTAACAAAGATATTAAATCCAATATTCGAAAGTGAGATTCTACTTTAGCCTCCCTCCCCCCACCACCAGATAACAGTTCAAATTAGCCAAATATAATCCAGTGATATGTTGGCATTTTTCCTTGTTAATGGAAAGTATTCACTTTGGCTACAGAGGAACAAAAAGCCACCCAAAATGACTCCAAGTGTCTAGAAATAATTTATTGGCCCAGTATAGATGCTGCCAAAATTGTATATCTTAAACAGAAAAGCAGCTGAAATCACCACCCCTGTGATGTCAACTCTACCCCCCATGTTCTTTTTTTTTATTTCAAGACCCCCCTGATCTTTTACAAGCTTTCCCCCAACCAAAAAGACTGTTTACAGGCATTTTCTTGCCACAACAAATTAATTATGCAAATGTACCTTTTTATCAGAGAAGTCATAAGCAACAAAAAAGAAATGAATTACTATTACCTCCCCAATTTCTTTTAGAAATTTCCCATTCTAAAAAAATAGAGAGAGATAATTCTCAATCTTTAAAGCAGAAAACTACTTTTTCCGTTCCTTGGAAATACTCTCTTTTTCTTCCAGAGTCCAACACCTTTTCCCTCACCGACATTTTCTATTTCCCCATGAGGCAGCAGGAATCCTCTGGTCTTATGAAATTCTACCTTCCCTAAGTCGGGTTTATACTGTAGCCTCCAAAAAACGATGCCTGAACCTCAGCAGAGAGAATATCCATAGCAACAGGTGGGTCTAGTCTTTTCACTTCTTATTACCAGAAATCACAGTCCAAACAGCACAACCATGGAGGTATCACCTATGCTAAAACCCTGAAACCGATTCCTTATTTAACTAGTCAAGTCTCACATTTTCATTTCATGTGCCCTTTGGGGAGCCTGTCACAGTAAAAAAAGATCTTTCGATGATAAGTCACCAGTTTTCACGAAGAGATAGTATCTTATTTTTTTAAAGGCAGCTTTCCTGGTACAAGATTTTCATTGTCACTGGAACAGAATCCAAAGGCAGGTCCTCTACATTCCCTATTACTTTAGAATCTATAGTGTGAAGCACCTATAAGAATTTTAGCTTCAAAATAAGAGCTTAGAAAATGATCACCAGTTTCTGTTATTTGCATACTGCCTCTGATTTTACTAACATGCATACCAATTTGTATTTATTCGATGCAGTGATTCTCCATTTACAGGAGAAATTAAGTGAAGAATTAGAAATCTTGATAAACATAATCCTATGTAATATCTGATTCTAATTCATGAAAATAATAATAAAATTATTGTTGAAATAAAAATGGGATAAAGACAGGATGGTCACTAAGTTCAAGAAGCAGAAAATTTATAGAAAATATATAGAATATATATACAGATTAAAGTGTTTTCAAATACAAAATATACTTCATGCATAATATGTTGTGTGTGCAAATATATATATATATATATATATCTCACTATCTGTGAATTTTTCCCCACAAAAAATTAAACTACTATCCTAGAATAATAAAAAATGAGTCATGACAGTGAATAAATATCTTGAAAAAGATACATCTACCATATAAGAAGTATGAAATACAAGATAAAAACATAAGAATTTTTACATCCAAACAGATTTTATTCCCAGAAAGAGGAAATGTCACCAAGGGGCTCCACAGATTTATTCTTACGTTGATTGAACATAGCTTAAAATGTTTTTGGAGGTACATTTCTGAAACTGTCTGTAGGACATGATTTTGAACATATCCAATAGTGGCAAATCTTTGTTTCTGAAGGAGGATTTGTTTTTTGTGGTTTGGTCATTTTAGAAATTCAAAAGTGATTTAAGTCCAAGGCTGGTGAGTGAGGTGGGGAATCAAGTTCACTCACATTGTTTGGTGTCGGCAAACTCATGATATAGTTCTCTTAGTTTCAGTTCTGATCCTTTGTTTGAACTAAACTCTGAGCTTTCCTACAGAGTACCTGTTGGCAAATGGTAATATATTAATCTGACATGTATAGCGAATACTTTAGGGAGCACAGGCTGAAGTCAAAAAGGTCATTTCGGAAATGATTTGATATTTCCTTTAGTGTTTCAGAAGAAACTTCCCCTATCCTCCAGGAATTTGTATATGTAAACACAAGTTGGCTTTGGAATGTCACCATTATGAATGGTTACTTTTTACACAATAGCAGCCCAGAGATACAAGTCCAGGTTTTAATTTTTGTGGGGGTGGGGCGGGAAGGGAAAGGACAATAAACGAAGGTAAAGGAGGAATTGTGGACAATAGGAAATGAAGCTGTATCAAAACTAGAAAAGTTCTTAAAAATCTCTAACTTTGGGGGGAAATTGACACTTAACTGGCCTCTAGGTACTAGGATTTTATTTCCTGTTAGCCAAGCTGCATTTTCCAAGAGTATAAATACAAACAGATTTCACGTTCTTAATAAAGTGCTTGCATTTGAAGATAAGGGCATTTACTGAGCTGTTGACTATAGTAAAATATCTAATCCTACAGGCCACAAAATTCCACAGAAACTTTCTATTTGTGAGAACGTGTCATCTAAGGGGTTTAGACAGACAGAAAAATGTTCAAATACATCTAACAAAACAAAAATAGTAAATCTATTACATAAAAACTAAAGTATTTACAGCATACGTGGGTCACAAATACATTTATAATAATGAGACTGGAGGGCAGGCCACAGTGGCTCGGCAGGATGGAATGCTTGCCTGCGATGCCAGAGGACCCGGGTTTGATTCCCGGTGCCTGCCCATGTAAAAAAATAAATAAATAAAATAATGAGACTGGAAATTTGCTGTCTGGGACACAAACCACCTAGATCAAGGAAAACATAGATCATGGGTGACAGTGAGATTTGGAAGCTATACAACTTAACAGGAAGTTGATTTCAGCTTATAATCAGGGATCCTTGATAATCAGAAATCATGCTACTTTCATCCCGCGCAATTTTACCTACTACCCACCTCCATGCATGACTCATTTGAGCTCCACCTTCACTCCTGAACCACCACCATCCTATTTCCCATCATGGCTTTCCAGGTAGGTGTTACTAATTACTTCTGTTTGCAGGTATGGCCAGTACTTCAAATACATCATATCTAAAAATGAACCCATCTTCTCCCAAACTCAGCCTATCTTTGATTCTTCTCTCTCCTGTTATGCTTCACCATGTCCCATATCCCAATTAGACACTAAGTTCTGTTAAAATCTTCCTTGAGTGACACTCGGAGTATGGTCCCCAGAATATCACGTAAGCAGCTACTGAATCAAAAACTGTGAGGTTGGGGCCTGGCAATTTTTAACAAGCCCTCTAGGTGATTCTGATACAAGCTAAAGTTTGAACGTTATTGCCCTAGATCAAATCCTGATCAACTAAAGTCTGGACTATTCCAATATCCCTCTATATCTATAGCCTCCCACTATCTCCAACCCAGCTGGCCAGGTTGGAAGACTAATATAATCTTCCAAAAAAAAAAAAAATCATTGCCTCTATAATCTCACTCTCTTGTGAATGACTCCTTATAGTAGACTGAGTGAATAATTGCTGAGTCTGGCATTCAAGGCCTTTAAAAATCTGGCCCTAGTAAAGTTCATTTCAATTCTCATCCACCTCACACTTCTATTATAGAAGTAACTTTGTTTGTGACCCTTTCTGCCTTTTATGCTGCCAGTCTCCCACCAGAAATGCTCTCTTATTCCCCCTAATCCAGACCCCATCTTTCCTTTAAGGGTTTGTTGAAGGTCACCTCTGCTGTTAAACTCCCCTGCCCAGAAGCAAGGTAGTTCGGTGGCAAAAGCATGAGTTTTGGAATTGGGTCTGGATTCTAATCTTAGCTTCAATTTTGTCTATTTGAATTTAAACATATCACAATCTTCCTAAGATTCATCTTCCTCATCTATACAATGATGCCCTGCAAGGCTGTTGTGAGGTTTGAATGAAAGGGCATATGCATACAGTGCCTTGTGTAAAGGGTACTTTATTTCCTTTACTTAATCTAGTCTTCCTTCGCATGCCTCTATCAACACGTACTCTATGTCAGTTTCTCTCACATTTGGGGTTCATATTTATTGATCTGCATTGTTGGATTTCTCACTGTGCAGATGCCTAGTCTCTCCAGTCAGAGTAGACCCCTCTTGAGGTCAGGAACTCTCTTATGCTTTTTGCTTCTCACGAAGCACTACAACCAACACAAAAATAGGCCTTCCAATCTTTGCTAGTAATAACTGCCTAGCTTAAACCAGACCCAGTTGTTTCTTGAAAACATCAAATCTGGTTTACCAGTATCCAACTGGGAAAGTGCAATATATTACCATTTACTGACAGGTATAGGAAGGCTCAGAGCTAAGTTCAAACAAAGGGTTTGGACTCAAGCTAGAGAAGCAAGAAGGACCCTAATGAATGAGTTTGCTAAATGTTATTTCCAGGCGGTCAGTAGCACTTAAAAGGCATTCATTTGAAATATGCTTCTTTCTCTGAGGCTGCCAGACACACTGATTGTAGTCTCCTCAACCACAAGAGGTCAAAGTTCTATTTTCTATCACCATACTTAGGAGAATGTGTGCATGCTTTGCTGATTGGTTTCTTTCGTGTTCCTGCTCAAAGTTTAAGGCAGGCAGCAGGAAATTGAGACCAGGGAGTCTAGAAACTTTCCCAGTTCCGGTGGGCAACAATAAGGAATGATGAGGCAGAGGCTCTGGGAAGAAATTGCGACCTCATGGTTTCTGTTGGCTCAGCTCTCCTAAATTTTCTTGCATTAATAACAATGCATGCACCACCTGATTATCTTTTTTGCCCATCCCTTCCCCCCACCACCGCTATGTTATTTATACTGTACTCTATCAAGCAGTTAAGCTCTAGCTTAATATAACATACTGTAAAGTGATATGTCCCAAAGCCAACATTTTAATGGAAAGCTGGGGTGGGGAGTGGATAAAAAGGAACTAACAGAGCAACTCAAAAATGTGTTTTCAACGAAAAATCTGGATGCTTCTAGATGTCCTTGAAGTATTTCCTCCACCTGCCAAAAATTCAGTCCTAGGATTGCGTTACCAGGCGCTATTGGAACCTGGTAGAATAATTCACTAGTATGCTTAGAAATTTCCTAACATATCAAGTGAGGTATGGATTTCAAATCCAATAAAACTTCATTAAGTTGATACTGGGAAGCTGTTTCTATAATTCAAAGCAACTGTTATGCTTCAGCTAGGCACCCTATTGTTCTGTAATAAACATACTGAAAACTCCGATGTTAGTTGATTTGAATTCAACTTTTTCCAGTCCTTTGCAATTCAAATTAATATGGCTTTAGAGATTTCTTTTCCCCACTCTTTTCTTTATAAACAAGGGAAGGGGAGAGGGAAACAAAAAAATAACACTGTTAGTTTACACATATACTCAGTCAAAGAAAGACTGAAAAGACTTTCTGTAAACATTTTTTAAGGGAAAAAGACAAAAACACAATGCCTTGGATTTCCTCAGCAGCACATTTTTTTTTTAAGTTACTTGACCAAAAAAGGGGGAAAGTGGACATTTAGAAAAGATAATTAAAATACTTTAAGTCTTTTATGTAAACCGCCTACTTTTTTTTTTTTACAATACTCCCCAGGAGGTATGAACCACACTTTTGTCCTTACTTTGTTAGAGTACCCAAAGCCATGCCATACAATGGCTAATCTGACATTCTAAGACACAAATCATTCTAATCCGTGATCTTATGATAAAGGAAATAAAAGAAAGGCCAACAGGCTGCTGTCAGAGAAATGCTGGAACAAGGCCAGAAAAGGCTGAATGGGGAGTTCTGAGCAGCATCCGGTAGATTTATCCCCAATAAGGCATATGCTGGTGAGAGGTGGTGGCGGGGAGGCAGGAAGAGAAGAGACGGAAGAATCTGTCCAACACTTAGGTTTCCTTTTTTCTCTGAATGTGCACCTCAGGTGTTCTGAGTCATGTGAGGTTTTGGGGGAAGTACAGCAGAGTGGATAATGGGTCGAGCTGGTCAGCATTGTGCTGCCAGTTTTATTTTTAAATCCAATTCTAAGGCATTTTCCTATTTTTGTAGGATTGCTGAATGGAAACAGTTAATAACTTTGATAAATGATTTATATACCAACATTAACTGAAAGATGGGGCCCTGCCATCTCAAAGCTTAGTCTAAAATGACAGATGACTAAATAATAAATGGACATAAGATGGAGTCAAAATTTTAGTTGTGCACATTTTATTGATTTTTGTTCTATTTAAAGCAAATTGCTTCATGGCATTTCTATAGAGATATTATTCTATACATACCTGTGCTGGAAAATCTTTGTCTTAATTATGAGATATGCAAAAGAAGTCTGTTGCATACACCTAATAAAAGTGCTAATTTTTGTTCTCCTAACTCTGTTTTCTGGCAGCAGAGAAAACGAGTAAAACCAACTCTTCTAGAAAAAAGACACAACTCATTGAAAAGTTACTGTCAAGGTCTCTAAAATTCTATGATTAAGTTCCCATTTCTTTAAGGCATTATTCCTTGTAAAATGTGAACATTTCATGGGAGAGGTCACACACTGAGTAATTAGTTAATAACATCTTAATATGAATTAAATGATCAGATTCTTTCTCATGTGAAGTCGGGGCAGGGAAGTAAAGCTGCTTGTTTGACTTGTTTGTTTTGGGTCGGGTGGCACAAGGGAAGGGACAAATGATACGTCCTAATCAACAGTGAGAGAACCCTAGAGAGCCTGTGAAGCCAGGACTAGAAGGAAGCAGGAAAGAAGAAATGAAAGCAGAAGAGACAGGAAGTTATTTCTCCCAAAGACACAAATTCATCTAATATCAGTCCTGGTTACTAAGAAAGCAATGTGGTTCATTTTTTTCTCAAAGGCCTTGGAAGGTAAGGGAATGAGAGCTACGGTGTACAGACAGCTGGCTAATTACATGTATATTTTGCTAGATATATTATATATAATGCATTAAAATTGTTTCAGGAAATAAAGAATGTCTTCATTGCACATACATAAATTAGCCTTCAGGAGCCGTAAGAATTCAAGCATTATCCAACATATTTAAAGAAACAGACTCCTTTTCTACATGAAGAATTTAGAATAGTCACTGCCCAAGTATCCCTGATGACTGAGAGAACGATCAAATGAGAGGGAGGAGTTGTAACAGAGAAGACCAGATTTAACAAATGATTGTGACTATTGAATCATTATATTGATATTTCTTGTTAGTCTCTAATGTATTCGAACAGCTAAAAGGAAATACCTGAAATTGTGGATTTGCAACTCATAATCATACTTTGAAATTTGCTCTATAACTACTTGTTAAACTGTACTTTGAAATTTATCACTTTTCGGAATGTATGTTATATTTCACAATAAGAATGTAAAAACAAGTTAACAATCATATTGAGAAATCACATACCATGTAATCACCCAAACTGTACAAAAGTTTTGGAGGCTCTGCCTTTGCAGGACTAGCAAAAAAAAAGTAACAATCAGAAGTGAAAAAATTTAGAAAAGTCTATAGTATAGACAATCCACACTTTTATATTCAACTCAGATTTAATAGTATAAAGAAGAGAAAAGTAAAAGATACGGTCCCTTTCTTCAAGAAATTTGCAAGCTAGTTTGGGAGAGAAAAATAACATACATAATATAATCATGGAAAATTCAAGACAGTATATAAGACAAGGACTGGACTATGTGCCACTAACCAGAGACATAGTAAGTGCTTGGAAATGGGAAAGATTTCTACAGCCTGGAACATTCAGACAAAATTCTTGGAGGAGGTAAGATGGAGACCTTGACAATCACGTAAGATGTGGATCATAAATGATTGCTGAACTGTAACTGGCATGGGCAGAGCAAAAGGCATTTCTTGCTGGGTAACAGTGAAAACTAACGTTAGACTCATAGAAAGGAGCCATATTATAAAAGGTCTGGAAAGCTGAGCAGAGGGCTTTGGCTCTGATTTGGGGTGGGGGTGGGGGATGGATTTCAACAGAAATATAGGTTATCAAGAAGGAGAGAGATGAGGTAACAGCAGTTTTTTCATGTGATTAGCCTAGGATTGTTTTGCAGGATGAACTGCCTATATATATCATGGTACCCTTTATAAAACAAGTCAAAATACACTTCACAAATAATAGTTACTTCATCCTAAAAACATATCACTAGAGGAAAGGCAATGCCGTTTTTATTATTCCCACTTTTGCAGGTGATTTGCTCAGGGTCACTGAATGAATGAAATACAGAATAAAAAACACAATATCACAATGTTGAATGGTTTCTAAGTACAAGCTAAATTATTTTCTCTCATCTTCCATGATTCAAGCACAGGAGGTACATGCTGGATCTTGTGCTCAAGTGCCATTTCTAGATCCTCATTAGACCTATGCAAGGCACATGTCCTAGCCCATGCCCAATTCCTCCTCCCTACAGGCCATCCCTCTAAGCCCATACCTTTCAAATACCTCCAACCCTCCCAGCTAACCACTGGCTTTGATTATTCTGTTCCAGCTGGTCTTCTGCCATTATCACTAGCAAATTCAACATCTCTTCTTCAGCTATCCACCAACAAGGAAAAAGCCTTGGGTTCATCAATAAAAGGCAACACTTTCCACTTCCTCAACTGCAAATTTGATTAATCCTTTCGGAAGGTGTAAGGGAGGTGAGAGCTCCACATACTGGATTCTGGTTCCAAACTGAATTCCTTCTCCAATTTAGGTTTCATGATGAAAGTTAAATAGTTAAAGAATTCTCAGTTAACTCCCTATCTTGATGCATTTTCTCATCCTTCCATGTATCTGCATCTTAAAGCCATTCTTCCTTTTTTTACAAGCTAATCCTCCATTTCTACTTCCTGTCACATGGGGGTCCCCACTTGGACATATCCTCTCTGGTATTATGAATCTCTCTCTCCTTGGTAGCTCCCACCCTCAAGTTTCAAGTAAAGTACCAGGTATATAGTAGGTGTTCAGTAAATGTCTGATGAATGACAGTTCTAGATCTTCAACCACTTGTTGGACATTTCCATATCATCATCTCATTGTTACCACAAATTTCATAAGTCTAAGACAGAAATCATTAACTTCCTTCCAGATCTGGCTCTTCCCACTGCCTTTTCAATTTCTTTAAGATGTACCATAATTCTTCCAGTTCCCCATATTAAGTGTCACAATGGCTTTGACTGTCACTTCTGTAACTAGCTAATCAATGTCTAGTAATTTCTTTTCTTCACAGTACTAGGCATATGGAAGGCAATAACTCAATGCAAGGTCACTGCATCTATACAGCTACAAATGTCCCATTGAAATACCACAGGAGATCAAACTGCCTTAAGTGTCACCAGTTCATCTATTCCCACAATCTTGAGATTCCTCTTCCTATGTATAATTTCATTCATTGAGTCTTTCTTGCTCAGACATGTTTAATAGCTAGTCCAAAGACAAAAATTTTCCTTAGCATTCAAGGACCACCACGACCCAGTTTTCCAATCTTATCTCCTAATATTTCTCTAGAGGAATCCTTCACTACAGCCCAATTGACCTTATCCTACTCTCAAAGAGTATGTGTGTCCGTGCGCCCATGTGCGTGCACATGCAGCTATGGCCTTTCTGTTTGTATTCCTTTGCTCAGGGTATTTCCCTGCTTGAAAAATCCCTCTCCAATCTGAATCCTACCAATCCCTTGGGGCCAGCTCAAGCGTTACCTTCTGGAAGCCTTCAATATTTCAGATCAGAAACATCTATTATACTCACAGTAAAATCACAGGTCTTCTTTGTGTGTGTGCCTTATTTGACATTTCACGTATTCATTTTATTTCCCCAAGATTTTAAGGTCTTTAAGGGCAGAGTTTATGTAGTATTTTTCTGTACTGTCCCCAGAACCAAGTAACTAAGCTCACCAACACAAGGCAATGTTTTCTACCTCTCAGACAAAAGGCCTCAATAAAGTTTTCATTAGTCCTTCAACTTCATTTCCATTTTATACCTCAAATAATGATCATTTTAAAACTAAACCACCGTGATTACATTTAAGGATTCATGAAGGCTTATTTCAAATTCTTCAGCAGGAAGTTTTGTAAACTCTTCAACAAGAGGCATAGCATAAAGCACAACATACATAATAAAATTTAGCACTCAAAATAACTTCAACATGTAACTTTAACATCTAAAGTTTATGCAAGGTTTAACAAACAATTTAGAATATTTGTCTTCATAAATATTAATTAGGCTTTAAGGGAAAGGTAAACTTACAAATGAGTCATAACTGAAAATTTCAAAGAAAAATACATTTTAAATCATTAAACAGTAAATGTTCCAGTGGAAAAAAACAGGTTTACTGGCGTATTTTTAAAAATGTGGTGTTTTCAGTATTTTTTTAAAAACTTCAACTCCTGGTATGCAAATTCCTTTAGTTATACACCAAGGAAACAAGCACAAATTAAGTACAAAAGAAGTTATACCCTCAACATTTGGTGTAAAATGGCAAAAATGTTCATTACTACAACATTAAGGAACATCACCAATATGAGTTTTATTAACTAATTCATAAAGAAGAGCTTGAACTGGACCAAATCCTGGGTTTTCTTTTGTCCCTCTAAGTTTCTTTTCTATTTTAAACTAGTGGCAACAGAAATTTCTTTGTCTGAAAGTCAGGAATGCTGGAAGTCTTAAGTGATAGAACAGGTAGCCGAGTTTCTCCTTCACAGCTCTCAGAGGGAGAAAAACACTATGGATAAAGTAATTTTGTTTTCATTTCTGGAAAAATCTTTTTTTCTACCAATCTTCATAATTCTTTAAAATAAACTGTTAAAAAGTTATAGGCTGGTGGACCAGCTCACCCTGATTTGTGGAAACACTATACATTCATTTCAAGAACACATGGCTAATGCAAGTTTCTTTACCACTCCAAAGAACTCTAAGTTGTTCCTTACTTTTTCATAAAACTCTCTAGAATTTTACCAACTCGTGATATATTTCTGCATCTCATCTGCAATATTTTTCACAAAACAGTGACAGCAGTCTAAGCTCAAGTCGCATTGCGTGCCGTCAAATTTATCTTTAGATGCTGTACAATTTTAACTATGGCAAACCTTTGTGTTGCACCAAGAGCTTAAGACCCACATTTTAAAAGAAAATGGAAATCAGAAATTAAGAATTTACCATCTTATTAAAACAAAGAAAATAGCAAACAGATATTACTCTCTTTCTTGCTAACAGAAATGATAGCCCTACCCAAGTTAGGTTACACAAAGTAATCACAACTTTTGGAAGGCATAAAGTGAGAGGCAGGATTTGTAATTTGAGGCAGGATTTGTAATTTAAAATATGTGATTCACATTTTAAACCACTTTAATTAAGATTCAAGCATTCAAAAGATAGGCAATTCAGATAACTACACAAAGCAGGGAGCAATAAGCAATAGAGAACAGTGAACAGTTCCTAAATCATATAAATCAAATAAAGTCAAGACAAATCAAATAAAGACCGGAAACCATATAAATCAAATAAAGTCAAAACAAATCAAATAAAGACCAGAAGCCATCTTCTCCTCAGCTCACTGAGTTCCCAGAATCAAAAACTTGATGAACAAGAGGCAAATACTCTGCAGACACACGCACATTGGCATGCACAAACAATAGAGAGAGAAGCCAGGAGACTCGAAGACACAACTTTTACATCTGTAACTTCCTACTCTTCGTATAATGGAGAGGGGAGCAGGGTGGGAAGATTTTCGCATTTTCTCCCAGATTGGACAGCAATAACTATAGTTAGTATTGCAAGCTATCAATTCTTTTGCTACAATCAAAGACCTCAATGAATGGTGTGTAGTGCAGAATGATTGCGGGAAAGTGAGGGGAAGCAGCTTGGGAAGATAAGTTTGAGGAGTTTTGGTAAGCTTGAATGGATTAGTTTTTTAAAAGCCCTAATATTTCCCATTTTCTTTCTTTCTCTCTTTCTTATTAAATACACACAAACTTTCTGAGAAGCAACATAGACTTGTTCTAAATGCAGCTGAGAGGCCTTTGCTTAGCATACACCTGGAATCCTAGGTTGGATATATGTCCAATACAAACGATCCCTTGCTTTGCAAGGACTTTTAACAATTATTTGTGTGTGTGTGTGTGTGTGTGTGTGTGTGTGTGTGTGTGTGATCATGCATAAAATAAACCAACTGTTACAAAAATAAATTCTATGCATCAGTAGACTAATTTGAGGCCCCTAATTCACAACACTTTGACTTCTACTAGAAACAAAGTTTAATAATCTAAAAAAAGTTTTTTCTGAATTTGAAAAAAGTTTGCTTTCATATTTCTAGAAGATAATGGACTGAGGCTTTAACATTTTTAACCTCAGACCTATTCATAAATGAGCTGTTTAGGCTATCTAGCAAAGGAAAAAAGTAAAACATGAATGCTTTTTAAAAAGTTAGTAGATTTGGTTAGCATAAAATACATGGCCTGAAATGTACTGATCTAAAAACATAACCCCATAAAAAGTCTCTTCTTTAATAAAATGAAACTATAATTGGGGTAGGGGTGGGTGGGCAGACCTTGAGTCAGAAGTTGGGTCCCATAGAGTAAGTAGTCCCATGTCCGGGACAAAAAGCTTTCTCTAACCACATGCAACAGTCATGTTATGGAAAAGGCAGAGAGAGGGGGCTCGGGAGTCATCACCTCAGAGACTCTACAGAGGAGCCTGCATTTCTCACGTCCACAGCATGGCCTGGGGCAACTTGTCCCATAAGCAGCACCAAAAGGGGAAAAGAAGTCACCTCGCTCTGCACACACAGGAAGAGCCCAACTCAAAGCGGCCACCACCTCCACCCCGTGTTACGCCCCGCCCAAACTGGTGGGGGGGAGGTGCGTGGGCACGGCTCGCGTTTTAACCCCACCGATTCTGAAACACCTTCATCTCTCCCAGGTTAAGCGACGCCCCCGCCCCCCCCCCCACCGCCCCACACCAACTGTGAAATGCTCAGTAGGTGCAGGTGTCTCTCACTCTGGCCTATTTTTTATCCCCCCACCCCACCCAGTCCCCATCTCGCGGAGCTTTCCAATCCCTCCCCGCCTTTCCAGCACAGAACACCACCTAGCCTGGACGCCAGGAAGCACCCTGAGCCCTACTCCCGAGTTACCTGGCCCGAGCGCCCGGCCTTGCCATTAAGGGAGCCCTGGGGCTGCCTCGCGTCGCGGGTGCCCAGCGCCGAGCGTGCACGGGGGCTCCCAGGCAGTCACGTGGGCGGCGGGGCGGCCTAGGCTTCCTCACCTGCATCCCGGGCACTTGGACAGCCACCGGGGAGTGGGCCATGGAGGCGAACGGGGCTCCCCACTGCTCCTGCGGTGGCGGCTCCTTGGGCTGCGACTGGCTCCTCCTCCGGGGGTAGCTCGGCGGCCCTCCCAGACTTTTCGACCGGGGCCTGGAACGACACCCAGAAGTGGGGTTACAGGGCGGGTGGCGCGCAGCCCGGGGCAAGGAGGGGAGCGGCTCCCTGGGACTCAGTCTACCTTTCGGACGCCCGCCGGCCGCTGCTGCTGTTGCCGCCGCCGCCGCTCCTCCTCCCGTATGCGGGGCGCCGTTTGTGGCGGTGCCCCGGACCTGAGCTCGAGTGATGCCGCTCCTCCGCGCCTCGCCGCTTTAGGAAGAGGAGGTGGAGGCGCCCCAGCAACCCTCCCGCTCGCCGGGCCCGGGAGGCGGTTGGGGGCGGTTCCGCCGTTGGCCCTGCCCCCGCCCGGCAGCCGGGCCGTGTCTGGGGCTCTAGGACTCCAAGGCGTCGAGAGGGTTTGGCTCGGACTGCTGAAGCCTGAGAACGGGGCGACTTTTCCGGCGGAGAGGAGAACCAGGGGGCCGCGAAAGCTGGGACACTGCCTGGCCTGGAAAAAGAACGAAAGAGTTGGGGAGACCTTGGGGGTATAAGGGCGGCCCCCAAACGGCCACGTTGCAGGCAGGCGTGCGAGGCTGGGACACGCGCAGCCTCGGCGAAGTCTGGAGTGGAAACTTGGGGACGGTTAGGAGGCTCTCTTGGCTCCCCGACCTGGCCGAGGGTGGGGCCACTGAGAGCGCCGACTTGTTGGACCCCAGGCTCTTCTTTCCCGCCGTCTGGGCTCCCGAGCCCTGGGCCCCGCGCCACGGGGAGGATCAGAAGCCACTCTCGGGCTTGGCGGATTCCCCGCCCCCATGCGCGCCCCGGGTGACTTAAACCTGAGGCTTCTGCGCCGACTTAGGCGGTCAGTTGGTGGGGGCGACCACACCGGGCCTTCCCTTCACCACAAGTTCTGGAGTGTAAGAAAGAGGGAAATTAGAAAATAGAAATCGGCAGAAAAATTAATGAGGATATTTGAGGCATGGGAAATAAGATAGGATCTTTAGCAATACATGTTGAGTTCGACATACGCCGCGGTGATCTCAGTAGCTCTCTTTGTCCCGCTCCATTTTAAGTTCCACTCCAGGAGGACGATAAGCTCTTTAGAGCTTATTATTATTATTATCATTATTATTATTATTAATAATAGTAGTAGCAATGATAATAGTAACAATTACAGAAATAGCAAGCATTATGAAGGCGCCTTTGAGAACGCAGGAAGGGTTAATTACGTTTTAAAAACCTAATACTCAAATGCCAGTCTAAAATGAGGATGAAATTCCCTACTTTGCAGGGTGTTATGGGACTGTGCCAAAGCCAGTTTGGGGGATTCTGACAGACACTCTAGAAATATTTCTCTTTCTCCTTTTTTCCCCTCTTTTTCAAAGATTTGTATTATTATCAATATTGTAATTATTAATGGGCACCATTTTCTTTGTGCCAGGTACTAAGTGCTTTATATGAGTTACTTTATTGAACCTTTACATTGCCCTCTGCTATACTACTCATTCCTCCGCTCCCCTGGCCGCCCCACCACCATTTTTAAAATGAAGAAAAAGGCTCAGCAAGGTTAAATGATTTGACCCCAAATAGCACACATCTGAGAAGCAGTAGAGCTGGGACTTCAAACTCAGGTTCCTACTTCCTGTATAGTTTTTGTGTACTTTCAAGGATGGTGAAAGCTGTAATTGTATTTTCCTTACCCCTAGCTCCCCAAAATCCAGGTAATCACTACTTTAAACCTGATGGTTCACCCCACTCCAGCCTCTATTTCCCAACAGCGCAGTTCACATTTACTATCAAACGGACCAGAAGTCCACATTGCTACCCAAACTTAATCCACAGAAATTCCCCTGGGGTCATTTTTCAATTGCAGGTTTGATGTCACAAGTCTGGAATCGGTCCAGGGTTCTACATTCTTGACAAGCTCCTTGGTGCAGGTACCGCTGGTTGTCAGAACACATTTTGAGTAGGGAGGATCTCCTGAACCAAGCCCTATCCATTTAATACCCATCTTAAGTCCCGCCGCCACTGAGTTGTCCTAGCTGCATCGAACCCTCCTTCAAACCCCTCCTGTTGTGGGTCCATGGGGCAGCACTCACATGGTAGTTCTTTCTCCTGGTGTCATGTATCTCATTTGTTTTCTCTGTCCAACAAGATTATTAGGTCTTTGAGGCCAGAGGTCCAGCTTCTCTTACACTAGAATATTCAGGTAGAACGTCTGCTTTGTGAGGGCAAGAAGCTTTTCTGTTTTGTTTATTGCCATATCCAGAACAGTGCATGGGGCAGAGTAGGCCATCAATAAATGTCTGTTGAATGAATGAATGGATGCCCTTCTTTTGAATTCTTCACTGAGGTTTACATAGTTCTAGGCACATAATGGGTGTTTTAGAAGTATATTTTATTGATGCCAGGTTCAACTCCTAGGCACTGCTCTAGTGGAATCTTTAAATTGTTCATTTCATTATATATTGCACCTTTAATTTTGTTGTCTCCTAAATTGTTTTCAGTTGCTTGAATTAAACAACTACCAAAAAGCAAGTAACGTGCAATTTTAGTAAATAAGTAAATTAAGCCTATCAGAGAGGTATCCTTCCCTGACATAATTCGCTGGGCCAGAGTTATGTAGTAATGTGGAAGGCTGAATTCTAAACGTTGAGATCCATTCTAAATCAATTGCTTTTGAGACCATAGTAATTTTTTTTCACCTTTATTTAGGTCAACTGCTATTAAATAAACATCTGTTGATACTACTGATAGAGATCAGTTTAGTTTTTACATAGGGTTCCTGTGGTTTTGCCTATGCCTTATTTTTTCTTGGTAAAAACGTTGTCAACATTTGAAAACAATTCAGATTGTCTGAGTACCAGGATCACCCTCCCTTCCCATGGGACTGTGTTACAACTCAAATTTTAAAATTTATATAAATGATAAGAACTTCAAGTATGCTTTTATTACACCCTCCCCAAAATGTTTTGAATATTTTACTTAAAAAAACATCCCAGAGTTTAACAATATATTACAAAGTAATTCTCTGAGCTTGATGGAAAATGTTCCTTAAGAGGAGACACCATGCCTTAAGCTCTTTGGGAGCCCAATGGGGTGTAAACCCAGTGCCCAAGATTGGGTTTAGTACCTGCCTGAATGAAGTGACCTGAGTGGCTGTGAATACTTAATAATCAAATGCATAAAATACAATTATGCACAATTAAGTAAAATCAGCGAATTCCAGCTTAGACAGTGCCCTTGAGCCAACCAAACTCAGTATTTTAAATTTAGCATCTGTGGTTTCAATTTCCTGACATTTGTCATACCCTCGATATTAAATATTTTAACTTTATTCATGTTTATAAACATTTTATGAATGGGTTTGTTCATAGTTAAAGTGAAATGCTCGAATTTTAAAGTGTCAACTGGAGGTGAAACATTAGGGCTGTGGTTCTCAACCAGGGGTGATTTTGTTCCCAGGGGATATTTGGCAATGTCTGAAAACATTTTTGGTTGTCACAATTGGTGGTGGTGGTGTGGTTTGTGGTACGGTTGTCACATATAGTGAGTGGAGGCCAGGGATACTGCTAAACATCCTACAATGCACAGTACAGTCTCCCCCACAATAAAGAATTACCTGGCCCAAACTGTCAGGGGTGCCAAGGTTGAGGAACCCTGCTCTATGCGCTATACAGTAGGGGTTACCAACCAAGAAACAGACTTGGGAATCACTGTTCCCTGAGGATTTCAGTTCAATAATATATATATATATATTTGCATGAGCAGGCTCCAGGGATCGAACCTGGGTCTCTGGCATGGCAGGCAAGAATTCTGCCACTGAGCTACCATTGCACCACCACCAAAATATTTTTAAACATTTCTAAAGACCCATAAGATATTAAGCCTGATCCAGGGGGTGTACTTGGAAATACAGCAGTATTCCTATGTTACCTTTGTACTAAACCACAGTTTATTTGACCCAAAAGAGTAAAAATTATTTAATAAAAAATGACTTTAAGAAAAAATAATGATTTGATTAAAAAATTTGGTCATAGAGCATGTTTTAGTGCACTAGACGTTACCTAGGAGCCTTCAAGTATGTTACCTCATTAAGTTAAATTTTATCTCAGTCCACTTTACAAAATGTAAAGATAGGGCTTCACGCTGTAGTTTTTCACATCTTGAACCTTATGACTACCTTGGAATATATAAAATGTACACATGTATAATGTCCAATTGATACAATTATCCGAATTTCTTTCAATTATACTTGAAACTAAAGGAAATTATCTGGGTAATTGTAGGAGCTCACTCAATGATAGTGGAATGTTTTGATTCAGGCTATTAGACTCTACTGACAGTTGGAAGTAAATATACAAGGGTCTTTGTATGCATCTGTGATACTTCAAATCTTGCTTTTACTCTCTGTATCAAATTGGAAATATAACATATATAATAGTTCTTGCAGATATTGTATGATCCCTGTTGTTGCAGCAAAGCATCCTGTGGAAAAACTTATTGCATCAGTTTTTTGTCAAGGAACATTATACCTGAATTCTCCTGAATAACATTGCACAATACTGTACCATAGTGTCACTTAAAATAAAAACTACGGTCTCTAAGACTCAGCACAGCTGAATTTTCTCGCTAGCTTTACTTCCGATGCTACAAAGGGGAATAGATCAACAGAGGAGGTGGGTGGAAGCAGATGCTGCTTAAGCAGTTTCCTGCTTATAACATTTCTTTACGTCTATGCTTATTCACTTTGAAATATTTGCATTTAGATACCAAAAGAATCACGCTCATAACTTGTCTTTATCACTTGTTTATAGAACTGAGAACGGGTAAATGTGGTCTGACAATTTCATTCATATGTAGAGGTAGGAATAAAAAGGTAGAATGAGAAGAGCTGCCTTCCAGGCTCTGTTTTTGCTGCTTGCCCAAACTTTCACTTCCAGAATCACACCATTGACCTTTAGAGGCCTGGACCCAAGGTGAAGGCCTTGGGCCTGCAATCGCTTCTCAAAGTCCTCTCAATGATGAGAGAACCCTAGTGTGCGCTGCCCTAGTCATACTATAAGTTCAGTTTTATTTTGCTGTATGGTATAGCCATATATATATGAAGAGACCGGGGAGTTTCTTGAGAGAGATGCTTTGGGAGACTGGGCTCTTTGTGAGGAAGTCAGGTAACTACTTTGTTTTTAGTCACAGGGGAACCCTTCATGTGTTACCACGAAACGATGCTAAACCACCAGTTTGGGTGATATTTTTTTTCCCTCTGAATTGACTTTTTAATATGTATTGAATTGACCACTTGTTCTTTAATTTGCAAGCTTCTCAAGAAAACAGTTCTAGCCAAAGGTGGCAGTTAAAAACAGGAAAAAAACTGGCAGTCGCGACCAAATAGGAAGTGACTATGCCATCAGCTCACATTGAGGAGAAGGAAGTTGTTGCCAGGACCTCTAAGAAAGGCAGTTGTGTAAAATTGCCACCCGTCAACTTGCTTGGCTTTGGTGAAAGCTTCCATAGTTTTTTTTTTGTTTTGTTTTGTTTTACTGATATACATAAAAGAACATAAGCAGGGGAAGGGAATAACAGCCCCCTCTTGCAGGACTGTTATCAGGGACTACAAGAAGTTTCTGGGGCTGAAATTCAATGCTGAATCCAAGCAACGTCTCCATCCTACTAATATTTGTGTCCTGTGTCAAATCGATATTTTAAATTGGTTTAAATTTAGTTTGTTATCCCATGAAGGTCCAACTCTAGACCTTAACTAGGATTCTTTGCTGAGAATTAGAAGGCAGAATGTCTTATTATATTTTCTCTTTGGTCCCAGATCCAGCCCAGTCCACACCACCTCTCCCTTTTCCTTTCTTTTCTCCTTTTTTTCTTTTCTTTCTCACATAATGCATGAGCACCATGCACTTTGCTAAGTGCTGGGAGTACAAAGAAAGGTGAGGAGTTTGTTTTCTCACAGGTGCTCACCATAAACAATAAGGAGTGTTCAAAGTAATACTAAAAAGTACTACAGCAGCAGGTACCAGAGAGCAATTCATTTTACCAGTGCAGATCCGGGATGGCTTCACAGAGGAGTTGGTATTTGAGCTGGGCCTTAAAGAGTGAGTAAGTGTTACCCAGACAGAGAATTGGGAAAGGGAGGTGAAGAAGAAAGGGAATTCTATGAACAAATACCTAAACCAGGCATGTGCTCCTCCAAGCACCTAATGGGATGATTAAAATACAGATTCTGAGCACTCACAGATTGATTCTGTAGGTCTGAGTTGAAGAAAGGGCATTTTTTATTTTTTAAAAAATAACTCCCCAGGTAACTATGATACAACATCTTGGTGAAAGACAACTGGCTTGGAGAAATGACAGGTTATGATTTCTTTGAGAACGAGCTAGGCAGTTTGGTTTGATAGGCAGAAACATGGAGTATAAGAGACATCTCAGGAATGAGGCTGGAAGGATAAGTTGGGGCTAAGACCCTGAGGTTGTATGCCGTGCTGAGGAGTTCGGACTTAATTCCATAGGTTCTGAAGGAGCCCTTATGGGTTTTAAGGAAGAGAGCAATTTGATCCAGTATTGTATTCTCAAAAGAAATCATAAGTTAGTACCTAAAGGATAGATTGGATATGGGAGATACTGGAAGCGGAGGGACCCATTAAGAGTCCATTTTAAGAGGGGGAGGGGGTGTAAGGGTAGTTCCGTGGTAGAATTCTCACCTGCCATGCAGGAGCCCTGGGTTCTATTCCCAGCCCACGCACTTTCCAAACAAACTAACAAATAACCAACCAACCAAACAAAAATTCAACAATTGGTGTTATAAAGAATGAAATGTGACCCCTGCTATACAGCATGCCAAAAAAAAAAAAAAAATTACAGGAGAGGGGACTTAACTAAATGAATGACTGTGGAAATAAAGAGGAGGGGATAGACTGGAGATGGAATCAACAACATTCAGTTGATTGAGTTTGGACAGGACTAGAGAGAGAGAGGTTTCAAATGCCAGAGACATCTATCTTAGGGAACTGGGTAAACGTTGATGACTAGAACTGAGTCCACAAATACAGGAGGACCAGGTTTGGAGAAAAGGTAAGGAATTCAGCTTGAGGCACACTGAGTTTGAGGTGCCCACTGAACCTCTAGGTGGAGATGTCCAGAAGGCAATTGAAAACAGCAAAAGGTCAGATTGCAAAAATAGATTTGGGAATTGTAGAGAGTTATTCTTTTTAACCTCCTGGAAAGGTGTCAATGAAGGTCAGAAAAAATAGAAACCAAGTTGGAATCATTCACTTTCCATTTAGAACATCACTTTGTGAATAATTATCCTGTGTTTTGTACTAGTCAAATACTGCCTGCCTACGGACATCGTTTGTCTGCAAGAAGCAAACCATTTTCTTCAAAGTGACAATTATTAATTTCAAGGCTATAAGATCGTATTGCTAAAGATTCCGCCTGTGTTCCTGCATACATACATTGCCCTTTGAATGCATGATAACGACAGCAAAGAAAGGAAGGGAGTAAAGTACAGAAATGATGTGAGAAGATCTAAATGCTACGTTGCCAGGTTTTCTGGGATGGTTTTCTTGCGTGCAACTGTAAAATAGATTATTGTGCGCCAGAACAGTTTGTATTATACTTCCCCTCCTACACCGTAAAGAAAATGAGGTGGGAGATGGCGTGCATGCAGAGTTTCATGAAGCCAAGTTAGTGTCTTCCATGATGGAAAGAAAAACAGGGACACTTTATTGCAATCTAAAGCACACATTACTGGCAAATTCATGATATTCGCCTGCTGTGAAAGTGCCCTGCAACTTTAGTTAATATTTCTCCAATTTTTCAGAATCATTCATACTGTTCTGACTCTCTCATTCTTTCTGTGCTATTGACCTCTTATGAAATTTCACACAGCCCTATAGTTTACCATATGTGAAGGTAAGCATTCAAATGGCTAAATGCCAACTTGAAATTAACATAGATAAATCATGCTTTTCATATAAATTGTGAAAATAGTGGCAGACATTTACAATCTGAGATCATGAAAGCAGATACAAATAGATTATACTTTAAATGTTTTGTACAATGCATTTTATTATGTGTTTGGGTTTTTCTCAGGTGCTACAAGAAACTGAAATATACCAGCTCTTAAATTTTAATGTTACTTTTGCATCTGACAACGTGCAGAGTCCTGTTATGTAAATACAGAGAAATGGATGCTTACTATGCTCTAAAGAATGGATTTAGTTTATGAAGTATACACTAAAAAAAAAAAGAAATATATATTTTAATTTTTTCCAGACTCTGAAATCATTTAAAAAACTATTGCTGTATGGAAAGGTAATTTATGTGAACAATAACAGGAGAAACTGTGCCTGGGGTTGTAAAATACTGGGTTATTGAATATATTTCCTAGTAAAAAAAAAAAGTTTTCAGAGTGAGTATTCATAATAATATGCTCCACTATCACTCATCTACTTTGGCTCTGCACATAGTTAATGAGGTTTAAAGTGATTCCTCTATTGTCCTTTTCAAAGCAGAAACCCAAGCAGAAGTAGTATTGATATATAGGAACTAGCTAATTATAACAGCAAATAGTCATATAATTCTTACCCTGTGCCAAGCATTAACATATATTCCCATTTGATCCTCACCACAACTCAATGAGGTGGGTACTACTATCATCTTTGTCATTCCCATTTTACAGATGAGGAAACTGAAGCACAGAGAAGTTAAGGAACTTGTCCAAAGTAGGGTTGCCAGATAAAACACAGGACACCCAGTGAAATTGGAATTTCAGATAAATAATGAGTAATTTTGTATGAGACATATTTATACTAAAAAAAACTTGTTTATCTGACATTCAAATTTCACTGGCTGTCCTGTATTTTTTTTTTTTTTTGTATGCTGTATGGCAGGGTCACATTTCATTCTTTTTCCATGTGTATATCCTGTTATTACAGCACCATTTGTTGATTTTTTGTTTGTTTTTGTTGGTTTCTTTTGTTTGTTTATTTTTGGGAAGTACATGGGCCAGGAATCAAACCCAGGTGTCCCACAGGGCAGGTGAGAATTCTACCACTGAATTACCCTTGCACCCCCCCACCCCTGTATTTTTATTTGCTAAATCTGACAACCATACAAGCAAGCCCAGGACTTATAGTTATTTCAAGGGTGGAGGCAGGATTTGTACCCAGGGATTATGGCACCAGAATTCAAACTTTTAACCACTGTACTTATACCAATGATAAGGAAAGGAGGGTAAAGTGCTTCATTATAAATATCTGGAATGTTGGAAAATTCATGACTAATGGATAAGCCTCATGGGCAAAATCATAGAGGCCTATGATTATTTTAATTTACTCTACTTTTAGTATCATTTGATTACAGTATTTTCCTGAGAAATTTTGTCCCAAAAGTGTTAAGAACTATAATGTTTTTTGACTAATTTTTCCTTCAGTGCTCTCAATGGGCTCCAAAGGGAGAGTTTCAAGTGAAAGCATGACTCACTGTAATGACTAAAGAGTGGAATTAACCGATCACTGGTGTTGTATAAAACACCTTTCACTTCTTTAACAAAGAAGTTTTGTGTTGTTCATGAAGAGTAAGAGCTTCTTTTTAGTAAGAGCTTTTTAAAAGAAAATTAGATGATTTATTTACTAACATCACTGTTTTTTCTTTCCCCTTGATATTTTTTACTCTAAAGCAGGCACTGGGGAGTCTACTTCCTGGAAGGTAGTACAGTTTAATGGAAAAAACATAGGCTTTGCAGCCAAACAGACCTTACTAGTTGCATGAACTTGACCTCTGAGCCTCATTTTCCTCATCTGCAAAATGGGGATTATTAATTTCTAGTTCTAATGATGGGTGTGAGGATTAAATGAGATCATGAATCTAAACTGCTATAATGCGATATCTAGTACAGAATAGACCCTTCACAAAATGTAGTCGTTTTCTCCCTCTTGCCATTTGCTTCTTCTCCTAAGCCTCCACTCCCCTCAGTAACCATCATGAGTCATTGAAAATCTTACCCTCATTTACTAAAGCATTTTAGCTTGTCCAAAAGTTATTATAGCAATCAGGCATAGAGGCAATTGGAATCCAGAGTGCCTAAAATGTTTTCCTTCCTTCCATATTTTCTGAATCCTTAAAATGTTTCGGTTAGAACAAAAGACTACAGTGTGACTTCTGCTCTTAGAGATTAGTTGCAAGAATGGTTTGATTTAATCTTTTTTTAATATATTAAGAATGTTCTTAGAGTTTCAGATTGAGGTTTATATAGTTTAGTGCCATGGGGAAGATGGATCCCAGTTTACCATGGACATCTCTGAGAGAAACAGAAAGACACGAAAAGAGATGGCCTGGGCAAGGCAATTATCTAATTAAAGCATTATCCTTTTTTTTTCTCCTCCAAATGTGTATGTGTGTGTGCATGTGTATTGAACAAAAGGTGGTGATATATATTAAGGGGAAATACAGAAATAAATGCAGTTAGGGCCAAATACAAAGTCATCATAAGACTAGAAATCAACTAATCTTGATACTGAAAAAGATTCACTCTGAGAGGTAGTTTATTGTGTTTTCATGTTAAGAGCATGAACTGCAGAGCTAGACTACTTAGGTTCAAATCTTAGTTTTGTCTACATACTAGCTCTATGATCTCTAGTAAGGGATTTAGCTACTCTGTGCCTCAGTTCCATCACCTGTCAAATAGGGATACTAAAAGTACATAACTTAAGTTGATGTAAGGGCCTAACTATGTGTTACCCTTTCTTTAGGCTTTTATTGAAGTATGGCACACATACAGAAAGCTGCACAAAGTCATAAGTGTAGAATAGCTCATTTTTCACAAAGTTAAAACATTCATGTATCCATCCACCAGATCAAGAAAGAGAACATTACCTGCTTGCCAGAAGTCATCTGATGCTCTCATTCAATCACTGCCTTCTCCAGCCCAAAGGTTTCCACTTCCCTATCTTCAGACATCATAGATTCATATTGCCTAACTTTGAACTTTAAATGAGGATCTGCATAAACTGTTTAGAATAGTGTCTGGCATGCAGTAAACTCCAAATAAGCCTGGTAATGTGATTTTAACAATAACAAAAAAATAATAAAATAAGAAGTCAATTTGTGAGGTAAAGCTTATGGCAATAAAGTTAAAGGTAACCTGCCTATTTAAAAAAAAATGATGAGTTCTTGAAAACATTTTGCTTCCATAAGTTAAATCTACTCTGTATTCCATACTAAGAAAACTACATTCCGTTTGAGACATCAGAAAAAAACATATGCCCAAGCATTTCAGCATGATCCAGAATTTTATTCAAAGTTTGCTTAAAAAAAAAAAAAGAAAAATTAACAGATGAAAAACAAGTTTGGCTGAAACTTCTCTAGGCCTCAGTCTCCTCATTGTAAAATGAAGAGAATTGGATCATCTCTAAGATTCTTACCAGCGCTGACATTTAATGATTCTATGAAAACATTTCTTACAAAGTAAAATCTGGAATTTTCTGAAGCTTTATTTTATAGCTAAATAATAAATCTAGAGTCACAGTTAAACATGACCTTTCAGAGGAAAAACAGCAGGGATTCTGTGAGGGAATAGCATGTCTAGTGCTCTTTAGGAGAGTAAATAACATATGGGCAAGGAAGAACCAGGGGATGGAATATATAGAGACTTTTTCAAAAGTCTTTGGCAAGCTTCCATGCTGTTGACTTTGGTTGTTGTTGCTTAATGAGTCCCTATGAGATTTGGGGAAACAATTTGTCATAGAAGGAGCGCTAACTCACAGAAGGAAATGAAGGATAGGAATGTGTGGGTGCTTCTCTGGATGGAGAAGTGTCAGTATTAAGGTTTCCATGATCCCAGGCTTAGATAACTGTTACAAGTGGTGTGAAAGAAGGTCTACACAGTGGTAAGAGCTACTAAGCTCTTCTCAGTAGTGAAATGCCAAACTGACGTAAGGACAAATGGCAAGAAAGTCTCTCAAAACTGGAAAAGAACAATAGAACATCTCCGCAAGGTAATGCATCCACAGAAAAAATATATACAAACTATACATGTTTGATAATAATCTCTGTTGCTCCCAAAAGGGAAGCTAGGAGTTGTAAGTTATTTCTGGAACAATTTCACCTCACTGTGCCATTTTTGGCCAGAAAGGCCAACAAAATGCTGTGCATGATTAGAAAACAGACTAGAAACAATATAACACATTATTCTATTTTGGGGGAAAAAAATTAAATCCTGGTGCAGCCACATCTGGAATACAACACTTAATTCAGGAAGCCACAAATCAGCAAAGCCAAAATGGAACTAAAGGTGGTGTAATGATGGGCCCTGAGAATGTGTGAATGAGAAGGTGCTAGACTGAGCCACATTCAAGGTGTTAAGATTCTTTTAACACAATACGATGAAGATAGAGGCAACAGCCAGAGTTACTACTGCTGCTACTTACCACTTATTTAGTGTGCACTCTGGGTCTGTTACAGGACCAAGTGCTTTTTGTGTATCAAATCCTGTAATACCTGTGAACCCCTATGAGATAGGTCCCCACTATTAGCCTTATTTTAAAAGTATCCTGAAGGGTATGGACAGAGTAAATAGCAACCAAAGCTATTAACTGGCTAGAACTCAGCACAGACCTTAAAACTCAAGAGTCAAATCCAAGGCAATCAACAGGAAGTGAGACTTTATATAGTGGACAGTAAAACCTGTGGAACTCACCACCTTCAAGCAGCAGTACAAATTAAGCTGTAAAGAGCACCAAGAAAGATTTAGGCTACATTTGCAAAAGATAAAACCAAGATAACCTGCTAAGAGAATCTTGCTAAGTGTCTTAAACTTTTTCTTTTTTCAATTTGCATGGGCAGGCACCTGGAATCAAACCCAGGTCTCCGGCAGGGCAGGTGAGAACTCTGCCTGCCGAGCCACCGTGGCCCGCTCTAAGTGTCTTAACTTTTGAGGTTGTCATTAAGGAGAACAACCACACCCTCTCCGCTCCCATTGCCAACATGATTCCGAGTCCCCCTCTAAAAATTCTTGGCTGCCTGGACCAGAAATTTGGTCCAGCGTGGCTTTTCCTTTTTAATTATGACAAAAATAGGGGAATGGTATTTGAATTCCTTGTGGGTAATTCAAGATGGTTGCAATTTGTACTATACTTGAATCCCTTTTAATGATAGCCTAAATTACACAGAATCCTATTTAAAGTGCTGTGCTCTTTAGAAACGAATTTTTTTTTACGAGTGACTTGTGGAAGAATGGATTGCCACAAAGATAGCAGGTAGAGGAATTCCCCTACAGCATCCATCATCTGGTCAAGCATTTACTTGCAGTTAGTTCATGTACATCTTTCTTAAAGAAGTTACATTTCGGAGAGAATACATTTTCATGCACAGAAAATTAGTTTAAAAGAGAATCCCTGTATAAAACCCGAAACTTGGACACCTCCCATGAAAACTTACATAGCAGCTTCTCTGTCACATCAGTCCTCACGAGACCTAAGGATGGATTCATCCAGTGTTGCTCAGAGCTTCTTCTGTCTTGTCGGTGTGACGCTGCTGGTTTACACAAAATGCACCGGTACCCACCCTTGGCTGGATGACCTGTACCTTAATTGAAACACTGTATGTGTTCTGGGCATGCCACAGAAAAGAAACAGAGAAGGAAAGAAAGGCTAGGAGTGAACATCTAGTTCACAGAGAACTAGCCTTATCTGTGGGGAGGAAGTATGTAAAAAAACAAAAAAATACTCGAGAGCCAAGAAACGGGAAGGGGAAAGGGATAAATGGAAAGATATGATCTTTCCTTAGATACATTAAGAATTCTTTAAAAAGGGAGATAAGACTAAATGTGGGTTTAAACAGTCACATGGGTAATTGGGTCATGAGTAAATCGGTGAAGTTGGCCACTTGTTTGAACATCACTACTTTTCATGACAGAGGTTCTGCTTTCTCCTCACACCCCCACTCCAATCTGTTTCCTCTCATTGCTGAAAGCCCATCTCTGCAACTAGGCATGAATCTGGTACTCCCCCAGGCCCTGATTCTGGGCCATTCTCACCTCCTTTGATCAAAATGTATCTGTGTTCTGCCCATTTTGATACCTTGGCCTGAGAACATTGCCATTTTAATAGGGAATAAGTTAATACTTACTCAATATGGCCCTCTACTCCTAGTTGTAAGTGGAGATATTTTGGGAGCAGAGATCTTCTCACACCCTCAAATAAGTTTAGGTAAAAAGCCAGCAGAATTTGCCTCAGCCAAGTGACCAGTTTCAGTTTCCTCACCTGTAAAATGGAGGAAATAATACATTTAATTTCCATCACTGTATATTCACACATCCTCACACCCATCCTCTTAAATAAGGATTATTACTCCCACTTTACAGACAAGGGAACTGAAGCTCAATGAAGTGAAATAGCATAGTCCAGGATATTATGTGAAAGAACTAGTGTATGAGGAGAGGAGTCTACTAGCTAAGATAGGAAGTTGACATGCAGTTAAAAAAGCTCCTAGGACATGGTGCCTGACATAGGAGCCACGTGGCTGTGTGGAGGCAATATGGAATCCAGGCTGTGAGTATGGACTTGGAGTACCAGAAACCTAGGTATGAATCCTGGCTCTGCCCCTTATTTCCTGGCATTCGTTGGGCAACTCACCTTCTCCAAGTTTACATTTACTTATTTGGAAGATGGGCATGATAATGCCTCTCTTATAGAGCTGTCGTTCGGATTAGCTAACACAGTGAGTGTAATGTGCTTAGTACAATGTGGAGCACGTGCGAAACAGGCAAAAATGTGGAAGCTACTGGAATGATTATTAGTAGTAATACTTTGCACACATGTTAGCCTAGAACATGGTGTTTGCTGGGCAGAAGGTAGCGTTAGCTACCAGTCTACTAGTTATCTACTAGTTGCTAGACTGTAGGCAACCAGAGGCAAACATAGTTAATGCAAGTTAAAAAAGAGAAGGCTGAATGCTCTTCAGACAGCACCACTGAAGGCTATCCAGGGCTAGGCTGCACGTTCCTTAGAATAGTGTTTCTCAAACTTAAAGGGTATATCAGCATCACCTGGAGGGAAGTTAAAAGACGGAGGGCTGGCCCGACTTCTAAAGTTTCCAATTCAGTAGATCTGGGGCAGGCTCAAAGTACTTGCATTTCTAACAAGTTCCTGGGTAAATACTGATGCTGCTGGTATGGGGACCCCACTTTAAGAATCACTGCCTTAGGAAAAAGAATCCCAGATCTTTAATTCCTGCCCAGTTCTAGGCATCAGAGTTTCCTTGCTTTAGTTTTCTCTTTCTTTCTTAGTAAAAGTCTACTTGAAAAATGCCAACCCTGTTTTGAGAGAACAGAGGGATTTGTCCATAACTGAGCCAGGAGATTAGGGGTAGGGTGGTGGTAGCCATTGCTCCAGCTACAAGGCTTGAGGAGAGGCCCCAGAGCAGAACAAATATCAAAACTGAGATGGAAAGACTTGGAGATAGCTGTGATTACTGAGCCTTTTCCAGCTTGGATTTTCCCTCAAGCAAGAGTTTTCTTGCTTGAGCTTTTTATCCCTTTACAACACTATCACTATATCTTGGGGGAGGGAGGAAGGAGTTACTACATTTTCTTTCTGCACTTTTCATACTCCCCTTTTCACTCTCTGCCAGCCACAAGGCCAACACGAACCTCTTGGAGAGCCCAGAGCAGCGTGAACAGATTACGGAAACCTGAGCAAAACCCCGAATGAAATTAGATGTCTTTCTTGAAGTAAAATATGTGCTCCATGCTCTTCGTGATGTTACAGCAAATTCGAAAACCAAGGGCTGGATTCCAAGTCACCACCTGGCAGCTGTCAGTGAACTAAGCCTCCGCTACCTGTTAAACACAGTTAATGAAGCAGTCTGTGTTTACGAATTAGGGGATTTGTCTTTGAAAATAGTGACCCAATAGAATGAGAAAAGATAGATAGCCTTGGGTTTAGATTTCTGGATTAGAAATCATCTGTCTCATGAATTTTAAGGGATAAAAGAACATGTGGTCTAACTTATTAATGAAAATGTATATTGATACTGCAAATGCTAGGAAATGGAAACACCAATATGGATAAGAATGGATATTTCTTAGGTTCTCGAGCCAGAGATACTTTGGCTTATGAGTTCTAGAGACGGTGTCTGGGCCTGTTCAGTGCCATTAGGCTATTAGGTACCTGTACCAACCTGCCCACACTACATGAAAACACGCCTCCTTAACGCTTTCAGAATTTATGGCTTCTGTCCCAAACCATTCACCCCAGCTCATTTCATACCCGATTTCCTAATTCTTCCTCAGTCTGTTCTAATTTCTGACCTCCTCACTCATTTTTCCTCTCACTGTCTTGCCTCACTCACCCTGGGGCCTGGCACGTGGTATTACTTCTCCAACTTGAACCCTTTGTAGCCTTCTTTGGCCAATAATCAGGTTCGCCCACTTGGCTACACTGTTGTCGGCTGCCATGGGTCAACCTGGTCCCCGGAACCTAACACCATCATACAAACCCTCATGGGAAGTGGCCCTCCCTGGCACACCCAGTCCTAGGAGCAGAACTCAGACTTGAGAGCTTTATGACTCCTTGATACTGCTGTCCGAAAGAACAACCCCCCCCCCAAAAAAAAAAAGCAAAGGAAGGAATTTGATTGCCCAATCACTATACACAGAAGAGCCAACTGAACTTTTATATTGTCTAAAGTATAGTATACATAACTATATACTGTTAATAGTTCTTCTCAGATTTGAAATTTTGTTCATTTCTTCCTCTCCTTCATATCTATCTCCTCTCAGCAGCCCACCCCTCTGATTGATTGTCAAGATTTATGATTTCTACCTCCATAATGTCACTTGAACCCATCATTCTCTTGCCTGAGCTGTTTGCAATTGTATCCTAATAACTGGTCTCTCTATAGCTAGTGTCTCTTCTTTCCCCACCTTACTCCCCCATGCCCCTTATCCCCTGCCAAGCCATTCTCCATATAGCTGCCAGAACAATCTTTCTAAAACATGGATATGTTCATGTTATTACTCCCTATCTTAGTATTTTTCATTCCCAGGTATGCATCAGATTATTTTAAATATGATTTTGGTTTTTAAGAAGAGACACTTCTAATTATAGCAATAATAATGATCTGCTACTTTAGAGTGCTTTAGAGTACTTTATTGTGCTTTAAAGTGTTTTCACAGCTATTAGTAATACATTAGAATGATTCACATATTATTATCTCTATATTCAAGCAGAGATGGTATCTTTTATTTATACTGAAGTATACAGAATGAGTAGTAGATATTAAAAATCAAATATATTGATCTAATTGGCTATGTAGTTGATAAATTAGGTACTCCTAAAGGAAATTCAGATTCACACTCAATTTCTTAATTCTTCATTTCCAGAGAATGAATTTGCTAAGTATTATTCTGATGCTGATCTATCTCAGTTGTTTAGAGCATGCAATTACTGAGGTCAGGGTTGGTAGTTGAACTCCCATTTGTTTAAGTTGGCCTCATTTGATTTCATGTATATCGCCTGTAACCCTAACTTCAGACAGCCATCTCACAGTTGCAGATCCCAACTGAGCTGTATAAGAGATTACATGAAATTACAGAAATTACCATGACTCCATCCCTATTACTTGAAAACTCAAATATCATAGTAGCTCTGTAGCATTATGTTAGCAGTTAGACAAATGTTTAGCAACAATTATCTAAACAAAGAGACAGCTTGACTCTCTAATGTGGTCCTTTGAGAACCCTGAAGAATTCTTCATAAGTATCTCATTCCTAATCATACAATTCCAGTCTAATAGTATTAAGCTCCATCTCAACTGATGATATAGGTAACAATTACTAATGTAAATTTACATGTGTCCTGTAATATTTCCACATAGTAATTTCTATATTCTCAAATGAATAAGGAAATGTTGTACATATAATACTACCTTTCGCATTCATGGAGATGTGGTGAGTGTCAGGTCCAATCTTACGTGCAGGTGGCATTACAAATTGCCTCTGTGGTAGAATCGGCAAGACCCTTGACCTGAAATTTTCAGATTCCCTCCTATTTACTCGGCATTAAGATGAGTCCATTGTTAAATGCAATTACTTCTGAAACGAGTAATAAATCATTAACAGTCATTAGCACCTAGGTATGAGTTAATTTATTAGATTCCTTCCACCTAATACTGAGTACCTTGTGGAAGACACTGGACTGATGTATTTTGATGAGAAGATAATGGAGGCAAAGGTACATATTCCCAAATAACAGATTTAGATGGGCTCCTGGATTGTCAGAGGGCACTATAAAGGCATGGAATGGGATCCATGGGATGAAGTAGGGTGTTTGTAGAAGAAAGAAGCAGAACAGTGCCAGAAGAGAAGTCTCTTATATCCCCATTTCATCTTGATAGAGCAGTAATGAGAGTATGTGAGATGGGATCATATCAACAGCATCATATCATGGTTAAGGCATCAAGTTCTGACATAAGATAGACCCAGATTCAAATTCTAGTTCTGCCATTCTCTAGCGGTGTGGCCTTAGGCAAGTTTCCTAATCTCTCTGAGGCTTGGTTTGCTGCTCTTTAAAATAGGGCAATAATTACAACCTACTGCACAGGATTGTCTTGAGGATTAGAAGGGATAGTTCACATAAAACACTTAGTGCAATACCTGGTTCAGAGTAAGTGATTAAGAAATGTTAGCTATTATTACATGAATAAACATCTAGACAATTCCTTTGATGCCAGAAAGAAAGAAACCTGGCTAAAGTAACAAGCAGTATTTCCAAGAAAGACACGAGGATAGAAATCTCCCCTTGTTCCAACAGAGATCTGAAAAGCATATCTTGGGAAGATAGGGCCTACTCCAATGTGTACTGTTGATAACTGAATCAATATCATGGGAACTCAGGGCAGCGTGGAAGGTCAGCAGATGAAACAAAGCTGGAAGTAGATGCAAACATTCCCTATTCAGAGAGGAATGGTGTATGATCTCTTGTCAACCTGTAAAAATAAAATGCAGTTTCTGCCACAAAAACAATTTAGAGGAAGGGAATGAAGGCGGATATCTTTTTTCGGAGTAGGAATTTGAGGGTAAGACATCCCAGATGACAAATTCGAAGGTCATATTATTATTATATTTATGTGGAATTCTGATTGACACCTCAGGAAAAATAGTATTTGTGTTTGTGTCTTCCTTCGGCCCAAGACATTTTTTCTGGTTCAGAATCCTCTGATTAACAGCTCTAAATAAATCTCAAATCACTGAGTTACACTGTAGCTTTTTAAGGACATAAACAATGAGTCCTTACCTAATGTGACTAAAATAAAAAAGCAGGCTAAAGCACCAGGTTTGATGGAATTTTTAAAGTATGGCTGTTAACTATTACCTGTGCAATAACCTGACAGCCATTCCCTCCATGGCAGCATAGGGAAGTGGGCTGGAGAGTGTGGGTGATTGACTTGTCATCTTGATTCGTCATTATGACCTGAATAATCCCTTCTACCTACCTTCCCTGCACAAGCAACATTTTTTTTTAATTATGAGAGACAGAGTGTAAGAAGTTAGTTTGGTTCTGCTAGATTCAAGAAATGTGGGTTTTCAGTTCAGAATAATGATTCCCTTTCCAGCATATAGGGCATGTTTACATGCATGATATCATTCAATTCCCACAACAAACCTGTGAGATAAGTCATAGCTATTTTTCTTCTACTATGAGGAAACTGAATTTCCAAGGGTGAAAAAACTTGCCCCAAACCCACAGTTGATAAAGGGTAATAATTCCAACTCTGACTCCAAATTCTGGGCATCTGGCTTCGATTAATGCTCTCAATATCTGTCAAGGTTCCCTACCTAGAACCCTTGTGTCTGCCATTTTGAAAGGCATGTCTGAACCCAACACTCCCTTACTTAAAACCCTTCAGTGGGTCCTCAGCTACTGAATGCCATCTAAATTCCTTAATATGGCCTTGCCAGCTCCCTTTCTCGTCCTTCTTTCCTGACACTCCTCTTGTCCCTGAATGTCCCATGACCTTTCTGGTTTCTGCATTTTTCATTCATGTTTTTCCTTCTATTAAGAACATTTTCTTTCTCCTGTTGCCTGCCTTATCACTTAGGAACCACCCATTAGAAATGCCTTCGGGGAGGTTTTCTTACCCCGATGTAGTGCTCCCATTTGTCTTCATATAAACTCCTGCTATGGCATTTAACAGGTTTGGCTGTAATTACTGATTTACCTGTTCCTCTGACCCAGGAGATGCTGAGCTCAGGGCCAAAGCCCCATCTTTTGAAACATTATGCTCAGCCTTTTTGCCTGACACACTGCTTGCAACATAGTAGAGAGTGAAAAATGTTTATGTCAAATTCATTGACGCAGTGGTGAATTGCCCACTATATTCCCAGCTCTACAGTATGTAGTGAGGTACTAGGTCCAAGCTTTAGTGAAAAGGAGAATAATGCAGTTTGTATTGGTAAAGAACAACATAAGACATTTTATAATTGACAGACTGTGTGGCACTGACAAAGTCTAGAGAAATTCAGAAGAAGACTTTGAAACTAGGGAGGCACCTCTTTCCTCTGGAAATGATGATTACTTCTGAAGGGCCCACAGCAATTGAATATTTGCCATCTGGCAACTGTCACAGTACTCATTATAAATCAGATTTACTAAACCCAAGTCCATTTTTTTTTAGTGCAATTCTTTTAAAAAAATTCTTTTTTTGAGAAATGGCAACATGCATACAGTCCAAACACATTATACACCCAGTGGCTCAAAATATCATCAAAACGTAGTTGTGTATTCTTCACCCATGATCATTTTTAGAACATTTGCATCACTCCAGAAAAAGAAGAAAAAAGAACTCATACATTCCAACCCCTTGCCCCTCCCTCTCATTGACACACAGTATTTCAGTCTATCCAATTTTTACCTATTATCTCCCTCTATTATTTATTTAGTTTTTATTCTTTTTTGTTTGCTTGTTTTTTAATTCATCTGTCCATACCCTGGATAAAGGAGCATCAGATACAAGGTTTTCAAAATCAGACAGTCACATTGTAAAAGTTATATATTATACAGTCATCTTTAAGAATCAAGGCTACTGGAACACAGTTTTAAGTTTCAGGTACTTCTTCTAGCCACTCCAATACACTATAAACTAAAAAGGGATATCTATATAATGCATAAGAATAACCTCCAGGATAACGTCTCAACTCTGTTTGAAATATCTCAGCCACTGAGACTGTATTTTGTCTCATTTCCCTCTTCCTCCTTTTTGGTTTTCCCCTTTTTCATTTCTATGATGCTGGTTCCCAGCTCATCCCCGGGATTTACGTCCCACGTTGCCAGGGAGTCATGTCCCACGTAGTGGGGGGGCGGGCAGTGAGTTCACCTGCCGAGTTGGTTTAGAGAGAGAGGCCACATCTGAGCAACAAAAAAGGTTCTCTGGGGGTGACTCTTAGGTATAATTATCAGTAGACTTAGCTTCTCCTTTGCAGGAATAAGTTTCGTAGGAGTGAGACCCAAGGTCCAGGGCCCAGCTTATTGAATTGGTTGTCCCCACTGCTTGCAAGAATGTAAGAAATTCCCCAGACAGGAAAGTTTAATATTTCCCCCTATCTCCCCAGTCCCCCAAGAGGATTTTGCAAATACTTTTTAATTCTCTGCCAAAATTATTCTGGGATATATTGAGGCATCACACTAACCTGTATAAACCAACAATAGCCCATGCCCTATTCGAAATTCCATATAATTATGGTGTTCAAGTAAACCGACCATACAATTAAATTAGGTATTGTGCTACCCAAAATGTAAAGTTTGCACCAAATAAACATGTCTCCCTTTGGTCTCTCACAGAGGTTGAAGTTAGAAAATAAAATCCAAGGTTTTTGTTTTGTTTTTTGCATGGGCAGGCACCAGGAATCGAACCTGGGTCTCTAGCATGGCAGACAGGAAATCTGCCTGCTGAGCCACCATCGCAACACTCAAAATCTAACTCCTTTTAAAGGTGACGGTGTTTTGTGTTATTTAGAGAGAAACACCATCCCCCTGGAGATTGGCTCAACGAAAGTACTTAGAAACTGAAACTAAACGCCTTCTAGTATTGGAAGGCAGAATTCTATTTGGATTGGATGAGATGGTTGTAATACTGTCCTTAAGGGAATCGATATTCATTATTTTCACTGAGGAGTAGAAACACATTTACTCTGCATTTGACCAAAGTATGATTAAATCAGGGTGGACATTTGCTGCTGTCCATTGGGCTGTTTTTCCCAGGTCAACACTGCCAAGTCTCTACATACACTCTAAGAGAATGTGACTCCAGTGGCCCTCCTGCTTCTGGATTGCACCCGCTCTTAGACTATAGCACAACCTGTAGAAATGTTTCCCACCACTGTCACTTTAGCTGGGAAACTACACCCTGCCCCTCAAAAGTAGTTGTTTCAACTATAGCTGTAGAGCCTTAAGTATTGTCTTAGCAATGTTGAAGTAAATCAGAGATAATGGCCTTTAAAACACACATATGTATCATGAAGCTCTTAATGGGGGATATTATTCAAGAAAGCCAGACCATTCAATCTTTATTGAATATTGCCTATGTGTAAAGTCCTATGCTTTTAACGTGTGGAACACCAGGAAGTAAAATACGTGGCCCTTACTCATAAATTGTTTTGTTAGGTGGTAGAAGGGTTTCTTAGCTGAATCAAGACTGGGGGAGGAAGTGTGAAATTAACCCTCAATTGTTACGTTATAATGAATTAATTGAGGCATTTTAAGAAAACTAGCAGAGCAGACACGCTATGACAGGAAAATGTAGGCTAGGAGATAGAGGTTGGCTGAAGAGAAGCAAAATGAAGGATCCTTGATGACCAGCGCTGGGCAATGCTGGGCAGAACTGCCTAAGACAAGAAAGTACAAGAAATATAAGAAACTTCATGGAGACAAGCAGGACTGTGTCATGGGATGGGACAGGAACATAAAAAGAAAGCTAAATTCATGGAGCAGGGTGGTCTAGATGTACCAGATGTGTTGGTGATGAAGGTGCAGGTTGCATAGTCAGAAATGGGCTTCACTAGAAGCAAAGGGTTCCATCAAGGGTTCAAGCAAGACAGAACCTTACTCCTCCAGAAACCAGAAAGAGAATCAAAGATAATAGCCCCACCCTGGACTGGCGGATGGAAGTAAAGTGAACCAACCAGAGTCACTGTGACTTGAAGGAAAGCCCTGTGGATTAAAAAGGAATGCCAGCAGATGGATTCTGAAAAAGATCTACTGAGAGCTTATCTCTGGCCATGAGGTACAGTGAGACACACAAACTCTACCTAGGAGAAATTTTACTGATATTTAGTACATGGTTTGGAATTTCTTTAGCTTGCAGGGAAGTTTAGTTATAAATCTAAAATGCTTGTTATACTGATCCTCTGTGGACAAGGTGGAAGAAGAGATATGCTCCTGGAGAATCCAGACAGCCAGGTGAAAATGGGGACTCTATGACTCCAAATAAAGAAATCTCTAGCTCCATCATACATAGCATTTTAAGAACCTGAGGAATATCAGTATGGGGAATCCATGTTCCAGGATCTGAAATTCCTGCCTTTAGATACTATCTTTCCTGACCTTTTGGAAACAGACATTTTAATTGAGCTAAGATATAGTTACATGGGAGGAGTAACACTAGCTTTGCCTCCATTCACTCAATAAACATTGAGGGCCTGGAACTGTGTCAGGAGATACAAGTGACTAAAATGCAACCCCTATTCTCAAGAAGCTCAGGGTTTAGCTGAGCCCAGGGCCTTAAGAGAAGAGGGTATAAGGAAATTCATCTTATAAGAAAGTGTAGGTGAGATGAGGTAAGATGGTAGAAGAGGGATAGAATTTGCAGGAGGCAAGGAAAATTACAGGGCCTGGAGCTCTGTAGAGGGATGATAATTTAAGGACCTAAGCACCTGGGGAGGTCGGGGGGAGGATGAGAAGATAAAGGGCAGGTCATGAGGAAGCTAAATTCTGTGGGTTGGAAAACAGATAACAGAGCATATGTACAGGCATGAGAGAGATGCCAAAATTGGAGGAAACTAAATTTTCTAAGTCTTGACATGGCTAGAATATCCATCATTTTTGATATAATGTCTCTGGAGAGTGTGTGAGACTGAGAAAAAGCAGGGAGAAAGGGGAGGGGAAAGGAGAGAGGGGAAGGGAGAGAGATTTTGTCAACACTTAACCATTGGTAACAGGGTGGAGACTTTAACCACGAAAACAAAAGCAACAAGCTCAGTGAGACTAAATTGAACTTTAAAAAAGAGGAAGTGAGGAAAGTTTGTGTGTGAGCTCTGGTGGCAGGAAATCCTGTGACTAACCTTATTTCATACATCTAAGATTATTCAAAGGGATCTAAACTTTCATAAGAGCAGTTACCTAAAATGGGAGGGGATGTCTCCGAGGCCCTGGTTCAGTTGTCTGGGAAGAGCTGACACTCTTGTTAAATAAACTAATCCAATTTGAGTTGTTGTCTACAGTGTGAAGGGATGCTTTAGGGAACGTGGCCCCCTGGTATTTCCAATCAATACAGTAATGCAGCATTGCCAGATAGCATTCAACTGTATTGAATAAAAATGCTAGCATACTGGGAATGAATGCACTCAACAGGCAATCCTCCTTTTACTTGCAGGAATGTTTTTATAGGATTGAAAACAACCAGTATATATGAGCTATAATCATTTTAAACAGCATCACTGGAAGTATGGACTATGTTGAGGATGACAGGGGACTGAAGAGTTTGGTGAAGTGGGATGGGGGAAGGATGGTGTTTAATGTCAGGCAATTACAAAACAAGCATCCCAGCAAATGATGACATGTGCTTCAGCAAGGGCACAAGGATGAGAAGCCCTATGCTGGGCTAAGCTGGCACATTAGCAAGGAGAGTTAGGAGTCAAACCACCTGGGGCTCTAATTTCCAGCTGAAGGTGCAAGTGTAGTAAGCAGGGGGTCTCAGACTTATCTTTCACCGCTCATGGATGAAAATGTGAAAATGTACCTCAGGCAAACACAGAAGCACCTTGCTTGCTTTTTTTTTTGTATGCTGTATGGCGGGGGTCACATTTCATTCTTTTTCCATGTGAATAGCCTGTTATTGTTGCACCATTTGTTGAATTTTTGTTTTGCTTGTTTTTTGGGGGGGGGGGGCAAGCGCATGAACCAGGAATCCCACCCGGGACTCCTTGCTTTTTTTTATGCATGGCAATCCAAATTTATTGAACTACTGATGCTAAGTTATACAAAATTGCACCGCTTTAATTTTAATTAAGCCTTTTAGTTTACATTTGGCCACCTCAAAGTAGTTGTAACATTCGGTTGGTCAATTTAAATACTGTGGCTCCCTGTTAGATAGACACACAATCTTTACACCCTAACATTAATGCATACAAAGCAACACGGCGTTGTTAAATAAAACAGCAATAGTTACTGCAAATTAGGCCTTGTGACCAATTACACATGATTAAAATTACTTCCCGCATTCACAGTACTGGTCCACCATTTAACATCTCCAACCAAAACGTTACACAAGTGAGACAATCACTAACAGGAGATTGTGAAAATAAATATTCATACCAAATATATTTGGTATTGCAAATACACTTATGCATGAGCAAGCCAGGGATTCACAGTGAGAATCTACAGCTGCGGAAGCCTGAAGATGATTTACGAAAAATGTTAAATCATTAAAAAACTGTTCGAAAATATACGCTTCTTGGTGTAGACCCCCACAGTATCAGAACTATAAACATTGTTCCCTATGTAAACAAACATTATAGAAACCTACATAAAATACGCCCAGTTTTATGAAGACATTAAGAGAAGAAAGTGTGAAAATCATTTACAAAGATGGTGAGGACTGGCATGGTTCAGGCCAATGTACTGGATTTTCCAGGTAGCCGAGGATCTAGAGGGACAATTGTCACGATACATCAGAGCATTGCTCTTTTTCGTGGAGTCAATAGGACGCTCATCACAAGTTTCTCTCCCTTTCAGATAGAATCATTTATTTGGAGGTGTACAAATCATGTCAATACTTATCTTACCACTTCCCATCCAAGGGCATTTGTCCCTGTAGGGGTGTGCTGCATGGCTACGTGTCTCTACAGGCAGCTGAGCCTCAGAGAAGGCCGGCAACCTATTTACGGTCCTGACTTACCACTTCACTCGTGGATCAACGAGGGCAGGGATCTCTCCATACTGTCTGAAATCGTTTGGGGGAACCTGCTGTGTTCAAAGAACTCTGACACAAAGCAGAGTGAGTAACCAAGTCAGATATTTGCAGGTACATGTTGGAAACCTGGCCTCCAGCTGACACAGGCAGATGGGTAGCAACCTCTCAGGGCTCTCTGCCTCCTTATCAGGCTCCCAATAGCCAGCCACCAGATCTGAGGGGCCAGGTCAAGCTGGAGACCCCAGTAGGCTGAAGTAAGTACTCCCAGCTGGTCTGGAGAGCCGGGAGTGGAGACGGGGGCTGGAATTACATCTGCACCTGGTTCAGGCAAGGTTCAGGAATCTGAGACAAGAGCCAGGCAGAAGGCAAGACGCAGGCGGGGAGGGGAGGGGGAGTGCGTCTCAGACCAAGAGAATGCTGTGAACACAGACCTCACCTCTGAGGAATGGGGAGGATCTGTTGTCAGCCCTCAGCAACATAGGAAGCGATAGAAACGGAGTTCCTAGGACTCAAGCTTCAAAACCCAGGAGAACACCTTGAAACTTTTCCACGGTGGAGGGGGGAGGGGTGGCAAGGAAAATGTTTCTCAACATTTACTTAAGTCGGGAAGACGCAATTACCTCAAATCCTGGCGACTGGGTTAATTACAGTTTTATGGCTCAGTGAGAGGCCTGGGCTAGAAACCAGTCAAGAAAACTTGGAGCTCAATGCAACACAACAATTGAGGACAAACTATGTGCAAGGAGTTCAACTAGGTTCTGAAACAGGAATTTGACAATTGGGAAGTAAAAAAGCCATGTCAAGAGTGTAAATCGTGCCAGATTTGGTTCTGTAATAAAGCCCAACATACTTGAATGTACACACTTGCTTGGGCATATGATGTGTTGTCAACCCACCATGAATATGACAAGTATATTTTATGAACTCTAGATCAAACATATCATCTTACTAAGGATTTTATTTCATTGCTGAATTTATTTACATTCAATTATTACAATTATTATGACATTTGACACTAAATCCCATTTAGTTCGGCCTTTAACAAATGATCTTTGATAACAATAATAAATACATGAAGAGAAAAACAAAATATAGAAATGAAAATGTGTATGAGTACAAAGCAAAGAGGGACAGTAGAAAGAGCTTATACTTGGCAGTGAGAAAAACATGATTTCAAATCCTATATCTTACCACTTACTAGCTGTGTGACCCTGGTAGAATTACTCAACCTTTGTAGGTGTCAGTTTCCTCTTGTGTAAAATGATGATAAAATAATACCTTGCAGAGTTATTGTGAGGACTAAATGAGATAATGTACATAAAACATATAGCATACTGTCTATATTTAAAGTAAGTGGTCAACAAATGGCAATTTTTATCCATTCATCTATTGTTGAATCTGATAGCATATTGTTACATTTGTACTTTCTTCTGTGATCTATTCAGCTTGTTCTAGATATCTTTATCCTTATTTTTTTCAAGCAATTTTTTCAAATAAATCTTGGCAAACATTTGAGTATTCATTTAGATTATCCAGAGAAAGTTTACATTTTCAAAGATCAGGAGTGGCTTTCTCTAATCCCCATAATTTTTGAATTTGTGCAAATGACCCTTGATGCCAACATTTTTACTCCATAGTAAACTGATAATTTTCCACATCCTTTACATTTAGACTACTGATATCCTCAAGAGGACGGCATTTAAGTATATTCTACCCTATCTGATCTGTAGTGATTCTCTGTATCCCGTTTGGCTAGTAAATCCTCATTAGGTTATTTTTTGAAAACCTAAAGTTTATTGTAAGACATAATGGCAAAAACACCTGGGAAGAGACTCTATCTCATACAGGGCTTATTTTTTTTTTTGCATGGGTAGGCACCGGGAATCGAACCTGCCTCTCCAGCATGGCAGGCAAGAACTCTACCACTGAGCCACCATCACACTGCCCCTTGTGTGGGGATCTTAATCAACTGATTTAAGACTAATCATGGATATGGTAGCCCATGACAAACTCTGGGATCTGTCCTGTAACTACTTGTTGAAGAGTGCTTGGAAACTATTGCTTTTTTCTTTCTTTGCTTTGTATATATGTTATATTATACAATAAAAAAGTTAAAAGAAAAAAAAAGAAAGAATAATCATGGAGTCTTAGCTTGGGTTCTCCAGGAAGCAGACTCTGAGATAAGGCTCCAAATGAAAGTGCTTTCTGTGAGAAGTGCAAGTTACACCTGTAAGGGAGTGGGGGAATTATAAGGGGAATGAAGGTAGTTAATAAAGAGTGGAATATTAAGCCAACTATCAGAGAGAAAGACTGAAATTTAATCCTGAGGGAGGAAACTCTGGAAAATGGTACAAACCTCCACCCCCACCCCCCCCACCCCAATTATCCAACCGGAGAGGCAAGGGAGCTAGAGTATTTATACATCAGTTTACAAGCTACATATCAATGCTTCCGAGGGGTGTTAATCTGCTGGCATTTTTAGAATGCTGTGCATGCAGACTTCGCAGTTCTGGGAAAAGAGCCCTGGAGCAGTATTGCAGATACTGCCAGTTGGACATCAGCTGAAGCACATGGAAAGGTTCAAGGGAAATGGGTGGAGGTCTATCACCACCTGTTATATCAAAAGAAGCTCAAATGAGCTTGTTTTCCACACGATGTGTGGTCTACTGGGTTAAGCTTTGGGCCTAAGGCTCTGACTCTGATTCCGGCTCTCTTAATACTGTTGCCTTAATCTTTTAATCTGCTTCTTACTGACTGGCATGCCTTTTCTTGCTTCCAGAGTAGTAACATCTAACAACTGAGAATGATCTCAGGGGCAAAAGTGGAAAAACAGATTCAGAGAACCAGAATTCAATCAGAAATCAAGGGCATTTCCTACCATGCCTAGAATCACTAGCCCCAGTCTTTCTGTAACTTTTGGTCTCATCTTATGGACGTTATGGAAGGAATCAAGCCAAAGAGAGAGCGAGAGAAGAGAGAGTCAAAAAAAACCAGAACTTATATCTATACAACCTCATAGAAGCAAGAGAAGCTGCCACAAGATAAGATCCCAAGAGAAAGGCAGACTGAGCTCCTGGCTCAATGGACCAACACAGGGACCTGGCATGTGATGTTTCCATTGCTTTGCTCCTCATCTTCAGTATGGATGGAGTTGAAGAAAGGAGAAGTTGACCAACATTTATTAAGATTTGCCTTTCTAAAGCTTAGGGCAATAGTTTTCACACTGCATTACCAGGTATAATAGACATTTTATGATTTTGGCTATCCAGCATCGAACTCCCCCTTCCTGACAGTATCCAAGTCTCCCTTTGGGAGAATCTCCCATTGTGTGTGGTATTAGTGGGAGGCAGCGCCTACATCATTACAGTATCCCAAGGGACCATGTAACCGCCAGAAAAATCCGGTTACACAACTAGGAAACACGTGGGGCATAGAATAGCAGCTGAAATAAATCTATAGTCTTAGAGGATGAAAGGAAGAAGCTTCTTTACTTCCAGAAATGTTAGACATGCAATATTCCAGAATTAAACTAAAGGGTCATCTGGACGGGTACATCACCATAGAAGCAGGGATGATGATGATGAAGATTAGGATGAGGATGATGATGATGATGAAGAAGAAGATGATGATGATGCTATTGCTGTTGTTGATGATGGTTAACATTTCTTCAAACCTTACTATAACCCAGGCACTTCACGCTGGTGAGATCATTTATCCTTATAACAATGCTGTGAGCTAAGTGCTATTATTATGTCCATTTTTCAGAAAAGGAAACAGAGATTTAGAGAAGTTAAGTAACTTGCCAAAGGTCATTTAGCTAGCCAAGGGGCTTCAGATTCTGTTCTGTCTCGAAAACCTAAGATCTTTACCATCATGTTAGGCTACCCCTTCTGATAGCCAGGATTTCAAATTGAATGAAGAAGCTTAGCTGAAACTCATCAACAGAATGGAATCAGTCCAAGGTAGTAAGGAGGGCCACCATTAAGTTAGCTGACCACAGAGTGTGACCTGGGAAGGGAGATTGTTGTGGCCAAATCATGTGGTTATGATTCAAATGGAATGGAGGTGCTGAATGATTAGGTGATGTTGGAAGGCTGAAGAACTGGTTCAGTAGCTAGGAGAAGTGATGAAGGCAGCATGGAAGAACTATGTGTTTAGAGATGGTAAGTGCTGAGTCCAAAGCAGCACACAGCCTTGTGTTGATGATATCCAGGGTGCAATGAACTGTTCTGTTGTGTAGGTGGACTAAAGGTTCCCATACCTCCTGCCATTATCCTATTTGAGATTCCTGGTGACTTCTTGATTTTATGGAATTCACTGGAATTTTGACCCCAGTTTTGTTCTCCTGGTTTTTTACATACAGTTTATATTGAGTTTGTTTCAATATTTTAAAATTTTAAAAATATTCTTCCATGCAATTCTGAATTTCATTGGGACAAAATTTGAGTAATGATTTTGGGGGGGTTGTTTGTGTGTGTATCTGTATACAAATGGATGCCTGCATGGTGTGTCCCAGCCTATTTCTCTTTGGTTTTACATATCTCTATCGACAGGGAAATTATAGTCAAGAATACTCATCCCGAATACATGTTATATTGCTTGAAGTGTCCTAATAATGGTGATTTGCATATCTCACACATTCGAAAGTGACTTTTGCAGTTCTTCTTTCTTTTGTCTGAGAGTTTACAGGCTTTAGAAAAGTTACTTTGAGTATGGGCATGAGAACTATGATTCTACGCAAAATTGTGTGTGTGCCCGTGTGTGTGTGTGTGTGTGTGTGTGCGCAATACTACCCCCACCCTATGCTTTGTTGTGATTGAAATATCACTGAGAACACCCCAGCAGGAAGTTGGCAGATAACCTGAGGGTTCCTTAGTAGTGTGATAGTGTTAAAGTTGTAAAAAAGAAACTTGAGAAATAACATCGAAAAAAAAAATGTTTTAAATCTATCTGGTCCTTAGGGGGTATAATAAATCACAGATATATAAAATTCACTCAGGTATTTAACCTCAGCGTAAATTGGAAAGGATGTAATATATATCCTTACATACTCCTTATAAACACTTCCCAGGACCCCTTGTTTACATTAGCTATTGGGGAAAATACGCTTTTATGTGAGGAGTGGGAAGGGTTATTTGGAGGAGAAAGAGCATGGTTTCAGGTGACTTCACAGCTGTGTGGGAGTTATACTGGCTTGTGGGATTCAGTGGTTTCCCAGGTCCAGGGCTCCTACATACATCTCACTGTGCCTCCTCCACCCACTCTTTTTATTTATTTTTACTCCAGACTGGTGAGAGTGAGCTTGGCAGGCTGGTAGGCTGGCTAAACCCCAAATCAGAGGCTTATTATGGATGAAAGGAACCATCGAGTCTGTCTAAGTAAATGAGACAATGAGGGCCAGATACAGTTGTCTATAATGGGAAGTTAGCGATAAGAAAGACATAAGGAAGCATAGCAAATGGCAAAGGCTCTCAGGATAGCAGGAATGAACATGTGAACAAAGAAGGGGATACAAAGGCCGTTCCAACATCGAGGGTTGACAGGACTTACTTAAAAGTAGGAGAGAACTGAAGTTCCTGAGCTTCCTGTGTCACTAGTTTGAGGACACTGAGAAATGCACTTGATGGGACACTGGGTGGTGACCCTCATATGCCCTCTAGCCTGAGCTATCAGATCTTATTCCACATCAAAGAGACCAACACCAAAATAGCCAGAGTTCTTTTCCTAATAAGGATAGTACGCGTATGAGAATAGAACACACTAGGCTAGCAAAGGGAATGGTGTTCATTGATGGGAAGAGATGCTCCCCACCGGGGACCCCTGTAGCAGTTGTGGCAACGATAGCAGCAAAAGAGTGGTGACAGTGACATTTAAAAAAGTGCTGAAGCAGCTTGCAGTGCGCCAGAAATATTAATAGTCAAACCAATACTTATTGAGGCTTACTCTGTATCAGGCCTTTTTCAGACATTATCCTAGTCCTATGGAGTAGGTACAATCTTATCTCCAATTTGCACTCAAGAAAATAGAGGAGTTAAGTATGTGGCTCTGGGTCACAGGGCTGCTAAGTGGCAGTGCCAAAATTCAAACATTTAACTTCAAACCCCATGTTCTTAATCACTGGGCTCTATTACAGCAAGAGTTTCCAAAGAGAGCATGAGCTTCTTGGTACTAGGCTTGGAGTTCTAGAATGTTTCTGAAAGGCTGCCATGGCCCATAACTTAATCCCTCCTCTCTAGGATCCAGATTGTCTGTGTGTAAATTAAGGTTAGTCCAAAGGAGTGTTCTCAACAGGGTTGGTACTGCCACCTAGAAGAGGTTTTGGGAAATGTGTGGGGGCGTGTTTGTCTCATTGAATAGTTGTGCCCAAGACTTTCTATATAGAATATTGTTTTATAATAAGCCACTTTCCTTTTTTACCTTCCTTTATATCACAGGGCATTATATTTATTGTGTTTTTATTTACATGTGTCCATAGGTTGAATCACCTAATGATTGTCTTTTCAGGAGGGTGGGATGGTTTGAATTATTTTTCTTAAGTAAAAAGAGGCATTAGGGCGGGCCGCGGTGGCTCAGCGGGCAAAGTGCTTGCCTGCTATGCCGGAGGACCTCGGTTCGATTCCCGGCCCCAGCCCATGTAACAAAAACGGAGAAACAGAATACAATAAAAAACAAGAAAATGTTTAAAAGATGTTTCCCTTTCTTCCTTCCTTCCTTCCTTCTATCCTTCCTTCCTTCTCTCTGTCTTTCCTTTAAAAAAAAAAAAAAAAAAAAAAAAAAAAAGAGGCATTAGTTTGAGAACCACTATTCTAGAATGTTTATAAAGACCCCTCCAGTTGTGATAGTCTGTGGTTCAAAATAAGTCTTGGGGTAAGTGCAACAAAATGCTTTGAGTTTGGCCTCTTTTTTTCTCAAAAAGTATGTTCTGTCTGCATCATGATGCTGCAGAGATGGCAAGCCTCTCTGCCACTTTGGGCCAGAGAGTTGGGATAACAGAGGACATCCATTAAAGCAAGTTTCAGGTATATCTCCTGACTTCCCTCAGGTTAGCTCAGGTCACCCTGATTAGGTTTTGATGTTTTATTCTATTCATCTAGCTCCTCCCCTCCCACCCATGCTGTCAGGATAAACTTACTCCAAATTTTGGGGACTCTCCATCCTTCCTTCTGAGACCCCTGCCATAGCCCTTGAGTTTCAAGCCAAGAATGTTCATTAGGCAAACAGTTAAACTCAGCCTCATGGCTGAGTTTGTTCATGGTTTCTGCCAGCACTTGTAACCAATCTCTCTCTCCTCAGGACCTTCCTCTTAGACTGCCAGAGTTGCCTCCAGCAGCTACTTCCTTTCCTAAGGTCTTTCTGAATTGACCACTAGCTCAATGCTTCCCCCAGCCATTCCAGACAGAAATAATATTTTGATTGTCTTCTCTGATCTAAGTTTTTCTACACATTTTTTTTCTCCCTAGCATGGTCTCCATTAGGTTCAGTCATCATATCCCCATCCAGCTCCAAAGCAGGAGACATCTTAATTTTCTTATTTGTGATAAGCATGCCACACAGGAAGTTCCATGTGTATAGGGATACATCTATGATACTCACTGTCATATAACCTGTACTCACTGTCATATAACCTGAATCTACTGGCCCAGATCTTGGTATTGAGTGGCCACTCAGTAAATGCTTTTTAAATTGGTGACCTACTGACTCTCTTTGAAGTCCATCTTTCCACTTCTTATTAAATAGTGGGGACTGTGGTATCCGCTTGACCCTCAAAAAATTATTGAATTTTAGGATGTTCTCTAAGGAGCCATGGATACTAATTGGTATTTATATCTGGGACCTAACCTAGTTCTCACCAAAAGCCAAAAAATCTAATGGCCTAGAATCATAAAATCTATGTCTGAAATCCATATCTAGAGTTTCTCAAGTCCCAAGGAATATTACAGCACGTCCCATGCCAAGTATTTTCAAGAAACAGCTTGACGGGGAATGGAGCGAGAAAGAAGGGGCACTCTTCTATTTTTGTTCCTGTCTCTCCCAGGCTGGGAGAGAAGGCCTTCTTAATCCTTCTTGACTGGTCTTTAAGATTTGTCCGCAGCTTGGACTTTACCTTAAATAGGACTCCCTAGTTAAAATTCGATTCAAGCCAGACAGTGTCTTTTTCTCTTCAGAAAATGGGAAAATAGTACCAGCCTGTGAGTCATACATGGAAAGTGCCCATCATGATGTGAAGTATAATTTCCAAAGGGCATCCAGATATTGCTGTTCTTTCCAGCCCACCCCAGTGGCTATGGAAGGTTATATGTGCCCTCTGAAGGGGACAATGAAATTTCTTACTTCATAGGGCCATGAAGGGATTGGCAGGGTCCTCACTCCGCTTCCTAGAGTATACCTGCAAGAAAATTAATGAAACCTGTAACTCTGGGAAAGGTGATTCACTCTCTGGGATCCATTTATAAAGTCTCCTCATTAACCGAATAAGGATATTAGGTCAATTGAGATCTCAGGCTCCTGCAAAGTGACTGTAGAAAACATACTGGCTTTGAAGCACATGAGCACAGATTTCATTCACATCTCTGCTACTTGCTGGCTGTGTGGCCCTGGGCAAATGAATTAATGTCTCTCAGCCTCAGATTCCTTACCTGGAAAAAGGAGTTGTAACCTACTTCATTAAATGAGAGAGCATAAGAGAAAACACCTAGCAAAGTGCTGGTACTCAGTCGTGATTAGTTTCCTTCTCTTCTTTCTTCTTCCTGTCTCTGTAAGAACATAAATTACCATCAAGGGAATGCTCAAAACATGCCTAGTGATGCTGGCTCCCTAGGCAGTGTCTGGAGACTTAGAATAAGGCTGCCTCCATTTGCTGCTGAAAGTGCAAAGGACAGGGCACATTTGAGACCAGCAGGTGATTGCCTTCTGGGAACATCTGGTCTTGGGCCCAGCAGTATTAACAGGATTCCTGTCTCAATACATTTTCCCAAATTCAGTACAGGATACCCCACTTTCAGCTGACCTGAAAGAGTTAGATTACAATTTGCCCTCTCAGACGTTGTTTTATAAATTAGGGAGATAAGAATTCACTTTACTAACTAAAGGTAAGAGTTCACATTCTCTTTGAATTTGTGTCAAGAATTTCTATTTCTGGGCCTATTGAACTAGAAAAGATAGAGTGGGTGTGAGCAAATGTACATACATAGTCTCGTTATCCATGGAATGCAAATTCCTGTTGCTTAGAGTAGATTATGAACTCCATCAAAAACCAGGGCTTGTTTTGATGGATTTCAGTAACTCCTCATGGTATGTACTTTATCACTCTTAAGTAGGCATATATTGCCTACTTAATTACTATTAGGCAGTATTATCTAATGGTTAAGAAGGCAGGTTCTGGAATCAGACTTCTTGGATTTGAATTCCTGCTCCACCATCTTCCTAGCTATGCGATCTTGGTCAAGTTACCTATAACTTTGCCTGAGTTTCTTCATCTCTAAAATAGAAATAATGATAAGACCTGCCTTGTGGAGTTGTGGTAATTAAACGTGATTGGATATATAGATCACTGAAACAATACTAGGCATAAAGCAAGCACTCAATAAATGTTAGGTCTTACTATCATTATCATTCTTAGGGCCCTTTGTGGGGATATAGCTAATACCATCTTTGCTAGACTTTGTCCTGTTTTATAAAGTGGGCTTTAGAAAAATGCTTCTTAATTTTTATTTGCAGTGAAAATTTTAGCAATGAAGTAAAAAATTTACTCCAAAATTGTTGCTCGTGCCAAAATGAGGCTTGCAACAGATGTTGGAATCTCCCATCCCTAAACTCTCTGCAAATTTGTTCAACATATATTTAGTGAGGACCCACTATGTTTAAGGTAGATTTGGAACGTTCTATGTTCAGGTATATGGGCTATCATATAATTATATACTTTCCCAATATATAATTATATTCCCCCTTGCCGGAAATAATCAGTTTTCTTTTGAACAACATAAACACTTATTTTGGGTTCTGAGGAAACTAATAAATATTTCTGTGGTTCATATTTGAGGTTAGACCCTATTAAGAGATGGAGTCAGGGGTCAGGCAAATGGAAATCAATATAATCACCTTTACTACTCATAAAGCTGTTGGAAGAACAAGTTAGATTTAAAAGGCCTTACCAATGCTGCATGAGCCACCCCCTTAATTGATACTATCCCCAACAGAATTTGGACTCTATCCCACGAAGACATAACCTACCCCACAAAGCATACTGGAAGAAGTGAACCAACCAGAATGTACCCTCTTGTGCAGGCCAGAAAATCCCAAAAGAGAAGAAAGGAGGAGGCCAAGGTAAAGATGTCCAGACTATTCATCCAAACCCATCAATTAATTCACTTCTCCCATGAGAATCAATGAGTAAAAGATGAGGAAAGAGACCAGGAATGACTAAGAAATCTCTTCACATGGAGTCATGAAGACTGGGGCATATGTGCCCTTCCAGCTTTCCCAAATTTTGATTCTCTTAACCATTAAGCACATGGTCAACTAGGGATATGGTTCTTCCCTTTGGGAATGGGGATCAACAGCCTGTTGAAGTTCTTTCTTTCATGAGGCCACTTCCCCAATACCACTTCTTACTGGGTGTCCTATTGTGATTACAAGTAGAAAATGTAGGTATTTTGCCTCCAGAAACTCTCTAAAATGGTTAATAACCAATTGAACCATATACATTAATTGTATGAATCCTGAAACCTGGATGAACATGGCTGGAGAAAATCATACAACCTTGGAAACTATCTCACTTTCCACTGATGGCAACGAATCTCAAGTGGGCCCTTAAGGCTGCTGCCAATCACAATATATTTCCCTAGTACTTTCACTCTCCCATTCTCCTAGACATCTATTTCATACCTTATCCTCTTTCCTCAAACTCCAACGTCTCCTTTCCTATCTGCACTCTCAGCTGATGGTTTTGCTTGGTATTTCACTGAGAAAATATAAGCATTCAGAAGATATTTTCATAAGCTCATTATATCTCCCAGCACCTGTGCTCATTTTCTTTTGCTATGGATGCACTGTCACTATTCCCAGGAAAGACCCTTTCCTTGTCACTAGAACCAATGCCCTCTCCCCTCTTCAAGGATATCACTCCGGCAATTCTTCCCTGTCTCTTACATCATCAATTTTTCTGCCTTTAGTGGAGCTTTCCCCCTACTCAAATATTTCTCCTTTCCTAAAAACAACAAACCAAAACCCCTCTCTCCAATTTCCTTCTCAATATACAGCCCTATTTCCCTCTTACTGTTTATAGCAAAACTCCTCAGAAGAGTCATCTATATTCTCCATCTCCAATTCCTCTCCAAGAGTTCTCTCATGAAACCATTCCCATCAATCTATTGCCCTTACCTCTCCACCAAAAACTCCACTTCAAAGTAATCAATGCCCTTCTTACTTCTAAATCCAGTGATCAATTCTCAGTTCTAATCTTATTTGACCTATAAGCAGCATTTGACAAAGTTTATGATTTTCTCCTCCTTGAATATCCTCTTCTCTTGCCTTCCAGAATACCACGTTCTACTTATTTTGTTTCTATCTGTGTGGCTATTCTCTCACAAACTCGTTTTACTATTTGTATGTTATCTTCCTGATCCCAAAACATTGGAGTTCCACAGGGCTCAATCCTAGGACCTCTTCTCATTTGTAAATACGATTATTCATGCTGATAACTCCTACATTTATATCTTCAGTCCAGACTTGTCTATTGAACTCTAAACTCATATACACTACCTACTAGGTATCTCTATTTGGATTGTAATAGACAACACAAATTCACAGACCCAGACCTCCTGATATACTCCCCTAAAAACTGCTTTTCCTGGTCTTCTCTATCACAGTAATGGCCACTCCATTCTTTCAGTTGTTCAGGCCCTATACACCATGGAGTGACTCTTGATTCCACTCTTTCTTTTATAATCCACAAATAGATCATCAGGAAATCCTATTGGCTCTATCTTCAAATATATATGTAACCACAATCCAATCATTTCCTACCCCCATCTATTGGTACTATCCTCGTGTATTCATCAGGGTTTTCCAGGAAAGAGAACCCATAGAAGAAAACTGTAAATATGAGATTTATAAAAGTGTCTCACACAACCATGGGGATGTAAGAATCTTTAAGGCAGACCATGAGCTGGCAGCTCTGATGAAGGTCCTCAGTGAACTCCCCAGGAAAGCCTGGCTTACTGAAGCAGAGAGAGAGAGTTTCTCTTCTAAATTCTCCTTAAAACGCCTTCAGGTGATTAGATTAAGCATCACTCAGTGCAGAAGACACTTCCCTTAGCTGACTGCAGATGAAATCAGTCATAGATGCAACCAATGTGCTGATGATGTAAGTCCAAGAAATGTCCTTACAGCAACAGATGGTGCCTGGTTGACCAGACAGCCAGACACCATCAATTGGCCAAGTTGATACATGAACCTAACTATGCTGGTTTGAAACTGTTGTGTACCCCAGAGAAGACATGTTCTTTAACCCTCATTCAGTATTGCTGGGTGGGTTCTTTCTGATTGTTTCCATAGAGACGTGACCTACTCAACTGTGGGTGGTATTTGTTGATTAGGTGGTTCCCATGGAAATGTGTCTCCACCCATTCAAAGTGTTTTGATTTTTTTTTTTACTAGCATCCCTTAAGAGGAAATCATTTTGGAAAAAGCTTCAGTGCTGACAGAGCCCACACAGCCAGAGACCTGCCAGAGACCTTTGGAGATGAAGTAGAAAAACACCCCTAGGGGAGCTTCATGAAACAGGAAGCAGGAGAGAAAGCTAGCCGACACCAGCCAAGTGCCTTCCCAGCTGACAGAGGTGTTCTGGATGGTATCAACCTTTCTTGAGTGAAGGTAACTTGCTTGCTGGTGCCTTAACTTCGACATTTTCACAGCTTTAGAACTGTAAATGTGCAATTTAATAAATTCCTTTTTTACAAGCTGTTCAATTTCTAATATATTGTATTCCATCAGCTTTAAAAACCTAAAACAGATTTTTGTACTGGAGAAGTGAGTGCTGCTACACTTTGCAAATACCAAACATGTTGGAATGGCTTTTTAAATGGATAAGGGGAAGATTCTGAAAGAGTTGTGAGGAGTTTGATAGAGAAGGCCTAGAATGTTTTAAAGAGATTGTTGGTAAAAAGGTGGATTCTAAAGACACTTCGGAGAAATGATGCATGTGTTATTGACAACTGAAAGGAAGATGATCCTTGTTTTAAAGTGGCAAATAATTTGGCAAAATTGACTACTGGTTTTGGATGGAAGGCAGATTTTTAAAGCCATGAGCTGGGATTCTCAGCTGAAGAGATTTCCAAATTAAATGTGGAAAGTGCAAGCCTGGTTTCTCCTTGCAGCTTATAATGAAATATGACAGGAAAGCCATAAGCTGAGAACTGACCACTTCGGTGTAGAGAAACCAGAAATTGATGGTCTGCAAAATCCTGGCCTTCCAGAAAGGAAGACCCCAGAGATTAGTGCCCCATGTGAGGATTTAACTGAACATGGAACCAGTCAGCCATTTCAGAAAAAGTCAAGACTGGAGATGGAGTGACCTAGGAAAGATTTGTGGAAAGTCATATTGTCTGATGGTTATAATCCTTGCATACTACATAGAAAACCAGCAAGAGTGTTGTGGGATCTTTATAAATGGAACCACTGACAGTCTGGAAGAAAAGGGGTGGAAAAGGGGCAAATTGAAGGAAAAATAACTTCAAAGGCAGAATCTTGGAAGCTGAGATCTGAAATCAGGAATCCTTGGTCCAGGAGAGTGGACCCACCCATGTACTTGGACAGAGTGAGTTTGCCCCAAAGGCAGAGGGTGGGGCTTCTGCCTAGATGTTCTGGAAGAGTTGTGCTCCAGGCCTCAGAGAGAGTGGAACACATTCCTTCATGATTGGGGGGAGTCTGGTTGCCACCCCATTATCTTGGAGGGGTCGATCATGTGCCCAGAAGGTGGCAGAGACCCCAGGTGCTGCCCCGATGTTTGGAGAGGGTGGAGCCAAGAAAAATGTGGTCTCCCCAGTGTCCCCCAGGTTGTATTTGGAGAGAGCCATGGTGCTGCTGCATAGGCCCTTGGAAAGGGTGGGACTGCCAATTTTTAAAGCCCTGAGGATAAATGATTCTCAGACTTTGAAATGTAATGGAGTTTGCCCTGCAGGTCTTCAGAACCATTTGGGTACAGTGACCTCTTTCAATTTCTCCCTAGGGAACTGGAAATATGTATCCTATGACTGTCCCTCCTTTGTGTATACTGGCAGCAGATAGCTTGTTCTGAGTTTTACAGGTCCAAGCAGAGGAGAAATTTGCCTTAGGATAGACCATGCCTTTAGCAGACTTTGATGAGACTTTGTACTGTTTCTGACTTTGTGTTGTATTTGTATTGTTACTGAAATGGTTTAAGGCTTTGTGATATAGTAATGGAATGAACATATTTGCATTTTGAAAGAACATATCTTTGGGGGGGTCCAGAGGGTGGAATGTGCTGGTTTGAAACTGTTGTGTCCCTGAGAAAGGCCATGTTCTTTAATCATCATTCAAAATTGCTGGGTGGGATCCTTTTCATCATTTCCACGGAGATGTGACCCAAGTAGTTGTGGGTGGTGCCTGTTGATTAGTTGGTTTCTATGGAGATGTGTCTGCACCCACTCAAGGTGGGGTTGCTTATTTGAGTTCCTTAAGAGGGAACCATTTTGGAAAAAACTTCAGTGCTGGCAGAACCCACACAGCCAGAGACCTTTGGAGATGAAGAAGTAAAATGTCCCCAGGGGAGTTTCATGAAAGAAGAAGTGTGGAGAGAAAGCAAGCAGACATCCCCATGTGCCTTCCTAGCTGAGAGGTGTTCAGAAGCCAAAGACCAAAAGCAGATGCCAGCCATATAACTTCTCAGCTGTCAAAATTGTTCAAATGACATCAGCTTTCTTGAGTGAAAGAAATGGCTTGTTTGTGCCTTAATTTGACATTTTCATGGCCTTAGAACTGTAAACTTGCAACTTACTAAATTCCCTTTAAAAAAGCTGTTGCATTTCTGGCATATTTCATTCTGGCAACTTTAACAAACTAAAACACTAACCATCACAGTCCACCCCTTGTCAACATGGCAGCTATAAACATCACCTTAAACTATACTTAATCTCTAAAGAAAAAACAATAACAGACACATTTCTTGTTTTGCCTAACAATACTCAGCTGTCCTGTGTGCCCCTGGAAACACACTAAATTTCCCCCAAATAGGATGCAAGTCCTTGGGTAATATGCAGTCTATAACTTAAATACTATAACATGAACAATACAACTTATTTCATATGATGATAAAGGGGATAAGATATAGAAGAAAAGGATATTTACTTTATGTACAAATACAAACATGCACATCACAAAGCAAGGAAGAAATATTCATACCATTACAGTCCTTGTTTCTGTAACTTGTCACATGATCTTAGTTCATATTTATCACTACCTTCTTCTACTACCTATTCCATGTCCCCTTTACCATCAGCAAGCACCTCACCTGGCCATGATTCTTTGCCTGGTAGTGTTAACTAAACCTCCATTCCTGAAGTTTCTGGGCTAATGGTAATCCTGACTGAATTGGGTTGTTGCAGTTTTCCATTTTGACTTTAATCACAGGGCATGACTGTACTAAGAGACACCTTAGGAGATCTCCTATATTCTAGGAAAATTCTTCTTTACCTCCATTGTGCAGTTGCAGTCCTATTTCTCCTTGATAGGATCACTACAGCCAGTAAATCAGTCCCATTTTTGTCTGTTGATTCAGGGGCATAGGAGTACCAAAGGGGCCAGGTAGCAGTCTTATCTTTCAATTAAACGGAATCATTGTTGTATCTCCCGGTGGAAGCATTCCTCCTTCTGGAACTAAGACCTATAGAGCAACAAAGCTCAAGGTTGCAGGAACAGGAAGCAAAGATTTTCCTACTGAATCACTAGGGTTAATAGTGAGTGGTGCCACTCCCATTTTCACCCTTTCATTCTTCGACCTTTGAACCTGGCTATGGGAGAAATAGCACCATAGAGTAGATGATGATTCAGAGCATACACAGCCTCCTGTAGAACACTGCCCTAGCCCGGCAAGATTTTGCCACCTAGTTAGTGCAATAATTGAGTCTTCAAAAGGCCATTCCACCATTCCAAGTCCAGCTGCTTCACCATGATGGGGACCATGGGAAGACAAGATAATTCCATAAGCATATGCTATTCCCACACTTTATTTGTTGTGAAGTGGGTTCCTTGATCAGAAGCAATGCCATGTAGAATACCACGATGGTGGATAATGCATTCTGTAAGTCCATGGATGGTAGTTTTGGGAGAAACTTTGTGTGCAGGGAAGAAAAACTCATATCCAGAATATGTATCTATTCCAGTTAGAACAAATTGATGCCCATTCCATAATGGAAGTGGTTCATTTTAATCAACCTGCCCCCATGTAGTGGCTGATCGCCTCAGGGAATGATGTCATATCAGGGATTGAGTGTTTGTCTCTGTTGCTGGCAGATTGGGCACTCGGGAGTGGCTTTAGGTATTCAGCCTTGGTGAGTGGAAATCCATGTTGCTGAACCCAGCATAACCTCCATCCCTATCACCATGAACACTAAGTTCATGAGTCCATTGGGCAATGACAGGAGAGACTGGGGAAAGAGGCTCACCGGTATCCATAGAATGGGTCATCTTATCCACTTAATTATTAAAACCACTTTCTGCAAAAGTCACCCTCTGGTGTACATTCACATGGGACAAAAATATCTTCATGTTTTTTTGCCCAGACAGAAAGGTCTGTCACATACCTCTTCCCCAGACCTCTTTGGCACCAATCTTCCAATTATGCCTCACCCAAGTCCCTGACCACGGCCCTATAAGCAACAGCCCATGAGTCAGTATACAAACACTACTTCTGCCAGTTCTCCTTCCAAGCAAAATGAACAATCAGGTACTGCTCTAAGGTCTACCCACTAGAAGGGTGTAGTCCTACAGCTGTCCAATTTTGGGTGGTACCTGCATATCTTGCAGAACCATCTGTAAACAAGGCTCAAGTTTTCTCTTCCTCAATAAATTGACTGTAAGAAACTCCCCAAGAGTCCATAGCTCCAGGCTGGGAAAGAGAACATAATGTGGTAGGAGTTGGGTCATGGGCATTTGGGCCACTTCTTCATTTAAATTACTTGTGCCTTTAGGACCTGCATGGGCCCTATCTTGCATATACAATTTCCATTTTATGATGGAGTGCTGCTGTGCACACCCAACTTTATGTGTTCGTGGACCAGACAGCACCTAGCTCATGATAGGCAACACAAGTCTCATGGTAACATGTTGGCCCAGGCTAAGCATTCAGTCTCTATTAAGGGCCAGTAGCAGGTAAAAAGCTGTTTCTGAAAAGAAAAGTAGTTATCTGAAGAGGATGGCAAGGCCATACTCCAAAATCTTAAGGGCCTGCCTTGTGATTTTCCTACAGGGTCCTGCCAAAGATTTCAGACAGCGTCTCTATTTGTCACTGACACTTCCAGCAACACTGGATCTGCAGGACCATATATCCAAGTAGCAGGGCAGCTTGAACAGCATCCTGGACCTGCCACAAAGGCTCCTCTTGTTCCAGTGCCCACTTAAAACTAGAAGCTTTACTGGTCACTTGGTAAATGGGCTGGAGGGGCACATCCAAATGAGGAATATGTTGCCTCCAAAGTCCAAAGATTTAAACTAAGTATTGCGCCTCTTTTTTTTTGACCATAGGAGTCACCAGATTCAACAGCTTATCCTTCACCTTAGAAGGTGTATCTCTACATGCCCCACGCCACTGGGCACCTAGAAATTTCACTGAGGTGGAAGGCCCTTATATTTTTGATGGATTTATCTCCCATCTTCTGACATGCAAATGTCTTACCCATAAATTTATAGTAGTTGCTACTTCTTGCTCACTAGATTCAGTCAGCATATCAACAATACAGTTGACCTGTGTGATGTCTTACGCATTCCAGAACTGGGGAAATAACCACAGAATGGGTTTGGGGTCCCACTAGGATGCACTGTGAGATGGACCTGGGCTAAAATTCCATTGATCACCTGACCTCCATAAGCCCCTCCTCTAACTCATCGACCAGAGTGACATTTTGGGTCTCCCAGAATTAGTTACTTCTGAACTAGTGCCAATAATCACTGAAATATCTGATCATTTCCTTTTCCCCAATGCACAGCAACCCCAGTCAAAGGCTGTAGGCCTCCTTGGGGTAGGCTTGGAGGAAGAGTAACAGTGTAGATTTATGGCAGTGCTACAGGGTCCTCCCTCAAAGGGACCTGGCCTTCCTCTCATTCAACGGGCTCTGGGTCTGTAGACTGTCTCAAGTCTAGGAATTGATTAAGGGGGTGTGATTCTGTTTTTGTAATTCAAGTTAGACTTTTGTTCACTTGACTGAGAACTCATCTGCTTATATAGCTCAAACAAGAATTTAGTAGACTGCCCATCTATCATGCTTCTAGGTACCCCATGATCTACTAGCCTACACCAAAAGTCTCTGCATGTCAGACTATTTTGACTGAAGCTTTGAGTTTGCTCTCCATTATGGTAGCCATACCCACCTTGCCTTTGGTGAATAAATGCCACTATGTGGCTTCTGCCAACTTGAGATCTGATCATCCCCATTGTGTTTAAGGCTTCTAGCTAACTGATAGCTGTTACCACAGTAATATCTGACTTACACAGAAGGGTGACTACAGAGCTTTTCAGGGACAATGGAGTTAGTCTCACATATTCCTCACATTTCCGGTGGAAAGTGTTTCTTCTGGACATTCCTGGTAAATGTGAGCAATTCTCCTGTGATAAATATGCTCTAACATTCCAGTCTCTCTAAGCCTCTGGATCCCCTCATCTACATTATACCAGGGCACTTCTGGCATTTGAACATCAGGTAATGTAGGCTACTTTTTAGTCCATGTTTCAGTCAACCACCCAAACTGTTAGAGCCCTTTCTAAACCCTCAAACTACAACACTGAATGCGGAATCTTTGCTTGATGGACCTGTATCAATAAATTCAGCCTGATCCAGCTTTATATTCCTTCCACCATTATCCCACACTCTTTATATCATTTCCACACATATTCCCCTGTTTTCCGTGTATATAAAGTATCTATATAAATTTAGATTATAGCATACTTCCTCATGGTTCAAGGGCTGTACATCACCTTTCAGGGCCTGTTGGACTTAGTCTAGTTATAGGCCTGGAAGAAAAGAGGGGTAGTGGGGTGGGTCTTGAAAAGAATTACAAGTGTCTTTCAAGCGAGTTACCTCAGGGCATTCTCTTGTAGTTTCATCTTGTAAAACAGGATTAATCTGTCCAGACAGAGCAGTGAGGGCTGTTTCCCCAGGGGAGGTGGTTACATGTATAGCAGACACTTAAGGGTTAATCTCTTCAGGTGGAAGTTGGATGGCAAAAGTGGAGGGGGAGAATATCTCTTCTGAATTTTCCTTAAAAGCCTTCAGGTGATTAGGTTATGCATCACGCATTGCAGAAGACACTTCCCTTAGACAATTGCAGAGATGTAGTCCCCCATAGATTCAACCAACATGCTGATGATTTAAGTCCACAAAATGTCCTTACAGCACCAAATAAGTCAGTACTTGCTTGACAAGACAACTGGGCACCATCCCCTGGCCAACTTGACATAGGAACCTAAACATCACACCTGGTCAATGCTGCCATCATTTATATCCTAAATTATTGCAGTACCCTCTTATCTGGTTTTTATGTTTTCTGTCTTGCCCCTCACCCTGCCCACACAGTTTATTCTCCACATAGCAGCCAAAGTGATCTATTAAGACTTATGCAATGTCATTTCACTCATCCGCTTACACTCTCTTATGGCTTTCCATCTCTTTCAGAGTAAAAGACAAAGCACTCTCTCTATCAGGATCTGCATGATCTGGTTTCCTGTTAACCTTTCTTCTGCTCCCAGGCTTGCTTACTCCTATCCAGCCAAACAGGCTACCTTGTTGTTCCTCAAATTCCCTAAGCCTCACTGGATTGGGTGTGCACTTATTGTTACTTCTTCTTGGGATGCTCTTCTCCCAGATATCTGCATGGCTTGCATTCTCATCTTCTTCAGATCTTTGCCCTCACTGGCCTCCCTACCTCAAATATCACTATTCTTTTTTTTTAATTTTATATTTTTTAATTGTATAGCATGATCTATATACAAAGCAAAGAAATAATAAAGCAAGTTTTCAAAGCATTCTTCAGCAAGTAGTTACAGAACAGATACCAGAGTTTGTCATGGGCTACCATATGATCCTCTTATATTTTTCCTTCTATCTGTTCCGGAAAGTAAGAGGCTAGAGGGCTTAATTTTTTTTTCTATCATCACAATCGACATTTTTCCTTCTTTTTTATGAAACATAACATATATACAAAAAAAGCTATAAATTTCAAAGCACAGCACTACAATTAGTTGTAGAACATATTTCAGAGTTTAACATGGGTTACAGTACAATTTTAGGTTTTTACTTCTACCTGCTCTAAGATACTGGAGACTAAAAGGGATATCAATTTAATGATTCAGCATTTATATTCATTTGTTAAATCCTATCTTCTATGTATAATTTAACCATCACCTTTGATCTTTCCATCCCTCTCTTTAGGGATGTTTGGACTATGACAATTCTAAATTTTTCATATTGGAAGGGTCTATCACTAATATAGGGTAGGGATATGGAGCTATCTGATGCTCTGGAGAGGCTAGGCTAGGTTTCAGGACTTATCTGGAACAGGGACCGATCTGGAGGTTGTAGGTTTCTGGAAAGTTACTCTAGTGCATGGAACCCTTGTGGAATCTTATATATTGCCCTAGGTGTTCTTTAGGATTGCCTGGAATGGTCCTGGTTAGGTGGCGGCAGGTTATGCTAGGTAGCAAGGTCTAACTGAAGCTTGCATAAGAGCAACCTCCAGAGTAGCCTCTTGACTCTATTTGCACTCTCTCTGCCACTGATACTTCATTAATTACACTTCTTTTCCAACTTTTGGTCAGAGTGGAATTGTTGATCCCCCGGTGCCAGGTCTGAATTCATCCCTGGGAGTCATCTCCCACATTGCCAGGGGGACTTTCACCCCTGGATGTCATGTCCCACATAGGGGGGAGGGCAATGATTTCACATGCAGAGTTGGGCTTAGAAAGACTGAGGTCACATTTGAGCAACAACCAAGGTCCTCCAGAAGTAACTCGTAGGCATGCCTATAGGTAGTCTAAGCTTCTCTGCTACCTACATTAGCTTCAGAAGAGTAAGCCTCATGGTCAAGGGCATGGCCTATCGATTTGGGTGCCCCTAATGTTTGACACAGTATCAGGGGATTCCCTGATGATAAGGTTTAATAGTTCCACATCCTTTCTCCCATCACTCAGGGGACTTTACCAATACTTTTTGATTGTCTGCTTAATATACTCTAGGAAGTATCCAGGCATTACAATAATCTATACAAGATTAAAGGACCTCTTTCTCATTCTGTGCTGTGGTAGTGCTGATCGTTTACTTTTTTTTTTGCATGGGCAGGCACCGGGAATCGAACCCGGGTCTCTGGCATGACAGGGAAGAACTCCGCCACTGAGCCACCATTGCCCACCTCTGATGGTTTTCTTTTGAACATAGCTCATAGCATGCAATTTAGCAATTTTCCCCCTGTACCCTGGACTTAAACATTCATTGTACAAGAATCATATCTTTGAAGTAATTCTTGTGAGAACTAATTCAGATTTCTTGTGTTAATCAGTGGGACACGTAGGTCTATACAATCCCTTTCAATCTTATTCATCTTCAATATGGTATTATTACTTATAGACCCGCTAGAGAAGCACCTTCACTCCTATTTGTTCCCTTACACTGGAGTTCAACCTCATAGCTAACGGCTCACCCATCTCTAGCTTCTATATATCTCTAAGTCCCCTAGATTCTGATTTATATGCCTCTGATTATACCTTTATGCTGGTCATAAGAGAGGAATCATATAGTATCTATCCTTTTGTGTCTGGCTGATTTCACTTAGCATATGTCCTCAAGGTTCATCCATCTTGTCATGTACTTCAGGACGTCATTTTATCTTACTGCTGCATAATATTCCATTGTTTGTATATGCCACATTTTGTTGATCCATTGGTCTGTTGATGGGCATTTGGTTCTTTTCATCTTTTGGCAATTGTGAATAATGCTGCTATGAACATCGGTGTGCAAATGTCTGTTTGTGTCACTGCTTTCAGCTCTTCTGGGTATATACCAAGTAGTGGTATTGCTGGGTCATAAGGCAACTCGATATTTGGTTTCCTAAGGAACCACCAAACAGTCTTCCATAGTAGCTGCACCATTATATATTCCCACCAGCAGTAGTGTCCCAGTTTCTCCACATCCTCTCCAACATTTATAGTTTCCTATTTGTTTAATAGCAGCCATTCTTATAGGTGAGGTGGTATCTCATTGTGGTCTTGATCTTCATTTCCCTTATAGCCAGTGAAAATGAGCATCTCTACATGTGCTTTTGAGCTATCTGTGTTTCCTCTTCAGAAGAATGCCTATGCATATCTTTAGCCCATTTTGTATTGGGTTGTTTGTTCTTTTGTTGTTGAGTTGTATGATTTCTTTGTATATACAGGAAATCAAACCTTTGTCCAATATGTGGTTTCCAAATATTTTCTCCCATTGAGTTGGCTGCCTCTTCACCTTTTTGACAAAGCTTTTGAAGTGCAGAAGCATTTGATTTTGAGGAGTTTATCTATTTTTTCTTCTGTTGCTTGTGCTTTGGGTGTAAAGTTTAGGAAGTCCCCTCATATTACTAGGTCTTGAAAACTTTTCCCTGCAATTTTCTTCTAGAAGCATTATGGTGCTAGTTCTTATATTCAGGGGTTTGATCTATTTTGGGTTAATTTTTGTGTAGGGTTTAAGATAGGAGGCCTCTTTCATTCTTTTGCCTATTGATATCTAGTTCTTCCATGTACAGTTATTGAAAAGACTGTTTTGTCCCAGTTCAGAGAATTTGGGGGCCTTGTCAAAAATCAATTGACCATAGATTTGGTGGTCTATTTCTGCACTTTTGCTTCAATTCCATTTGTCAATGCCTCTATCTTTGTACCATTACCATGCTCTTTTGACCACTGTGGATTTATAATAGGTTTTAAAGTCAGGGAGTGTTAATCCTCCCACTTCATTCTTCTTTTTTAGGATGCTTTTAGCTATTTGGGGTCTCTTTCCCTTCCAGATAATTAGCTTTTCCAAATCTTCAAAATAGGTTGTTGGAATTTTGATTGGTATTGTGTTGAATCTGTAGATCAGTTTGTGGATAATTGACATCTTAACTATATTTAGCCTTCCTATCCATGAGCAGGGAATATCTTTCCAACTATTTAGATTGCCTTTGATTTCTTTTAACAACGTTATGTAATTTTCTGTGTACAAGTCCTTTATGTTCCTAGTTAAGTTCATTCCTAAGTACTTGATTCTTTACTTGCTATTTTGAATGATTTTTTTCCTTAACTGTCTCCTCAGCTAGGTCATTGCTTGTGTATAGAAATGTTACTGATTTTTGCACATTAATTTTATATCATGCCGCCTTGCTGAATTTGTTGATTAGCTCAGGTAACTTTGCTGTAGATTTCTCAGGCTTTTCCAAGCATAGTATCATATCATTTGCAAATAATGAGAGTTTTACTTCTTCCTTTCCAGTTTGGATATCTTTTATTTCTATGTCCTGCCTGATTGCTATAGCTAGAACTTTTAGAGCAATGATGAATAGTAGTGGTGACAGTGAGCGTCCTTGTCTTGTTCCTGATCTTAGGGAGAAAGCTGTCAGTCTCTCTCCATTGTGTACAATGCTGGCTATTGTTTCTTCATACATTCCCTTTATCATATTGAGGTAGTTATCTTTGATTCCTATCTTTTGGAGTGTTTTTATCAGAAAAGGATGCTGAATTTTGTCAAATGCTTTTTCAGCATCAATTGAGAAGATCATGTGATTTTTCCTTTTCGATTTTTTAAATGTGCTGCATTACATTAATGGATTTTCTTGTGTTGAACCATCCTTGCATTCCTGGTATAAACCCCACTTGGTCATGGTGTATAAATCTTTTAACATTTGTTGGCTTCGATTTGCTAATATTTTGTTGAGGATTTTTGCATCTATATTCATTAGGGAGATTGCCCTGCACTTTTCCTTTCTTATAGCATCTTTACCTGGTTTTGATATTAAAATGATATTAGCTTCATAAAATGGGTTAGATAGAGTTCCCTTTTCCTCAATTTTTTAGAAAAGTTTGAGCAGGATTGGTGTTAGTTCTTTTTGGAAAGTTTGATAAAATTCCCCTGTGAAGTCATCTGACCCTGGGCTTTTCTTTGTAGGAAGATTTTTGATGACTGATTGACTCTCTTTACTTGTGATTTTGTTGATATCTCCTATATCTTCTTGAGTGGGTGTAGCTCATTTGTGTGTCTCCAGGAATTTGTCCATTTCATCTAAGTTGTCTAGTTTTTTGGTGTATAATTGTTCATAGTATCCTCTTATTTATGATTTCTTTTATTTCTTCAGGGTCTGTGGCAATGCACCCCTTCTCATTTCTGATTTTGTTTATATACATCCTCTCTCTTTTCTTCTTTGTCAGTCTTGCTAGTGGTCCATCAATTTTACTGATTTTCTCAAAATACAGCTTTTGGTCTTATTGATTCTTTCTATTGTTATTTTATTCTCCCATTCATTTTTCTCTGCTTTAATCTTTGTTATTTCTCTCTTTCTATTTTCTTTGTGGTTAGTTTGCTGTTCTTTCTTGATTTTCTCCATGTGTGCTGTTAATTCCTCAACTTTTGCTCTTTCTTGTTTTAATATAGGCATTTAGGGCAATAAATCTCCCTCTTAGCACAGCCTTTGCTGCATCCCATGAGTTCTCATAAGATGTATTCTCATTTTCATTTGTCTCTAGATAGATCTGATTTCTCTAGCAATTTTTTCTTTGACCCACTGGTTGTTTAAGAGTGTGTTATTTAATCTCCATATATTTGTGAATTTTCTCATTCTTTGGTGGTTATTGAGATCCAGCTTCATCCCATTGTGATCAGAGAAAGTGCTTTGAATAATTTCAATGTTTTTAAATTTATAAAGTCCTGTTTTGTGCCCCAGCATATCATCTATCCTGGAGAATTTTCCATGAGCACTAGAGAAAAATGTATATCCTTGTGCTTTGGGGTGCAATGACCCATATATGTCTATTAGGTCTAATTCATTTATCAAGTTATTTATCTCCCCTATTTCCTTGTTGATCTTCCATCTGGTTGTTCTATCTATAGAGGAGGGTGGTGTATTGAAGCCTCCTATGATTATTGTTGAAACTTCTATCACTCCCTTCAGTTTTGCCAATGTCTGTCTCATGTACTTTGGAGTTCCTTGATTGGGAGCATAAACATTTATGACTGTTTTATCTTCTTGGTGAATTGACTCTTTAATTAGTATATAGTGTCCTTCTTTGTCTCTTTAAATTTAAAGTCTTTAAATTTAAAGTCTATTTTGTATGCTATTAGTATAGCTACTCCTGCTTTCTTTTGGCTACAACTTGCATGGAGAATCTTTTTTCATCCTTTCACTTTTGATCTATTTGTATCCTTGTGTCTAAGATGAATCTTTTGTAAGCAGCATATAGCTGGATTATGTTTCTTAATCCATTCTGCCAATCTGTATCTTTTAATTGGTAAGTTTAGTCTCTTAACATTCAAAGTTATTCCTGAAAAGGCATTTATTGAATCCACCATCTTATCATTTTTATTTTATTTGTCAGATCTATATATTCCTTTCTCTATTTCTCTTTAAATTGCCATTAGTGGTACTCTTCTATTCTGTGCCCTCCTCAAGACCTACCTCTCCTGTATTTTTTTCTCTTTCAGCTGATAGAACTCATTTTAGTATTTCTTGTAGGGCAAAAGAATGTTTTTGACAAATTCTATCAGGACTTCGTCTGTGAAAACTTTAGTCTCTCCCTCAGCTTTGAAGGACAATTTGGCGGGCTACAGAATTCTTGGCTGGAAGTCTTTCTCTTTCAGGATCTTGAATATATCATACCACTGCCTTCTTGCCTCCAGGGTGTTAGTTGAGTAGTCTGAACTCAGCCTTATTTGGTTTCTTTTGTATGTACTAGAATGTTTTTCTCTTTTTTGCTTTCAGGATTTTCTGCTTCCCATCAACATTTGACAGATTGATTAGTATATGTCTTGGGGAAGGTGTATTTGAATTTTTTCTTTTTGAAGTTCATTGTGCTTCTTTGCCTTGTATATTTGTGCCATTTATGAGGGTTGGGAAGTTTTCCCCCATTATATCCTCAATTACTCTTCCTAGTCCTTCACTCCTGTCTTCTCATTCTAGGACACCAATGATTCTTATATTTGTACATTTTTTGTTTTGTGTATCATTTCCTTGAGATCCAATTCTTTTTTTTTCCATCTTTTTTGCCATTTGGTGTTTTGAGTCTTTGAAGTCAGTTATCCTGTCCTCTGTATCAATTATTCTTTCTTCTGTCTCTTCAAATCTGGTATTGTGTGCCTCTAATATGTTCTTTATTTGGTCAACAGAGTCTTTAATCTCTGTGATATCCAATATGTTTCTGTTCATTCTTTCAAATTCCTCTTTATTGTCTTCTACTGTCTCCTTGATCTTCTTTATGTCATTTGCTATCCCACTTATTTTATTAAGTAGAGTTGTATGAACATCTTTTATTAGTTGTTCCAATGTCTGTATCTCCTCTGTTGTTTTAATTAGGTCATTAGGCAGGGCTATATTTGTCTGCATTGTGATATACTTAGTGATCTTCTTCTATCTTTGTGGCATGTAAATGTCTTGATTGATTTACTTTGGGAGTTGATTTCTTTCAGTAGTCTAAAGCCTTGTGTTTGCAGGGTGGTTGTATAGCAAGGAGCAGGGTATAAGGTGGGGTATTCATTGCAGTGATTTGCTTCAGGGCAGGTATAGGTGCAGGTTGGGGATGTTGTGCTGATGCTTGTGAATGTGGGTGTCCAGTGGCCAGGGAGGATGTAGCTGTGCAAGTGCACTGAAGTGTGGGTCATGACCCCGGTGCGCTGGTCTAAGGCATGGAGCCCTTTGTGCACATGTGTAAAGCTGTGGCAACAGGTCAGCATTATGCCTTTGAGGATTGGGAGCAGATGTGACCCAGTTGTGCAGGTCAGCACTTTCTCAGAGCTGGGAATTGTGGCTGAGGGCCGTGCACATATGCAATAGTAAGACTGCTTTAAAGTGCAGTTCTCAGAGCTCAGTGATGTGATTGGGAGGCCTGTGCACATGCATTGGCCTAGAAGTGCCATAAACTTATGTGTAGAGCTCAGGGCAGGGCGGGTAAGGCTGTGCAACACTATGGGCAGGGGGCAATAGTAGACTGGGTATAGAGGTTAGTGCCTGCAGCCTTTATGTGCTGGCAACAGCCTGCTGAGAACAGGAAGGGAGAGGTAGTGCTCGGGAGGGGTGCAGGAGAGGTGGGTTGGGCTGCACTTGGGGTGGGGGTTGAGGGCAGGTTTGTGCACTGCAGGCTGATGGGGTGGGGGTGCCTGGAGCGTGGGAAATGGGAGCGGGTGAGGGGGTTCAGGTGCGTGGGCTGTGGGGTTAGTCACTGGTCAAAGGGCTGCACTGGTGAGGGTAATGCACCCAAGGAATGTAATCTGGCTTACTTCCTAGTCCCTGGCTCACTACTGTGCACTCCCATGGACTCCACGCCTCTGTACTAGCCTCGGGCTTTCTGCCTTTTAGTTCCTTGGTGTCTGCATCCAGGGTTCTCTATGATGTGCAGAAGGCTCTCCCAGGTCAGCCGCACTCCCAAATCATCGCCTCAGTCACCCTCCTGTTCCTTCTCTAACTTTTCTGTGGAGCCGGGCTAATCTCGAGCTACTGTATTTGGCCATCTTCCTGGAAGTTCCCCCTAAAATGTCACCACTCCTTTTTCCCCATTCCCTATTTCAGTATAGCACATATTAAAACCTAATTTGAAAAAGAGTCTAATTTGCTATATATTTTACTCATTTGTCTTGTTTATTAACCTTCTTTCCTCCCTCCTCCCAAAATAGAGACTATTTAATGCACAAAGGCATGGATTTTTTTTCTCTGACTCTTCACTACATGACACATAGTAGACACTTCATAAATATACATTTTATGAATGAACCCAAGGCTTAGAACCTCATTAACTATTCTATTTCCTCTCAAAAGTTATGTATAGCAGATTAAGCAATATAGGTAACCAGAGTTTCTGCAATGAGATTAAATATCAAATGAGCCAACAGCACAGCATTGTTCTGTGAACTAAAATAGAAATCTTCCATTTTGAAGATTCTTGGAAAAAATTAAGTTTAAATCATAAATACGCTTGTTAAAGTACATTGAAGTAGAAGTTCAAGATAATTAGAATTGAAAATAAAATTCTCTTGCTTTTGGGAGTTAAAGTCCACAGAACTTGGTGTTCCATGAACTGTGAACTTAAACTCAATTATCACTTCCATTTAAGACCAAAAATGATGAGAAGGCTCCAGATTTACCCTCCTACCTGCAACAATGAAAAGACCAATAAAAGATATGAAACAACAGTTTTTACGACACCGGGCATCAGGCAACAATGGCCAATGATCCTTGAGAGATGGGATCCCCACTCAATAGCAGGGAAGGGTTAGCTAGGGATTAAACGCTACTCTCTACTCTCGACCTGCCTCCAAAATCATAAAAGCAAGATCCCAAAGGATCAAAGTATTTCCAAGTAACTTACCTGTGTTGCTGAACAAAATTCAGAATATTTTTAGAAATACAAAAGTATACAACACCCAAGAAGGTAAATTTCACCATGTATGGTATCCAATAAAAAATTACCATGTGTGTAAAGAAGTGTGAAAATTCAACCCATAATGAAGAAAATCAATCAATCAATCATGACTGGCCCAGAACTGAAACTATAAGAAATATTAAGGGATTCCCTTTAGACAGAAGGAAAAATGATAGCAGATGGAAAAACGTGTTATGTACATAGGAATGAAGAGCACTAGAAAGGTAGCTAAGTGGGTAAATATGCAAGACTTTTTGTTTTCTTAATATTTAAATATCTTTAAAAGATAAATATTTAAAGAAAACAATAATAATGTAGTACATGGGATTTATAACACTTGTAGAAGTAAAATGTATGACAGCAATAACACAAAGGCTAGGAAGGAATAAACGAAAGTATTCTGTTGTAAGATTCTTATAAAGTTGATCGGAAGAAATTTCCCATGATAATGTTATTCATGATACTTTTTTTTTTACCTCAGTATTTGCAAGTTCTAGGCTTTGAATTGCATATGTTTTTTCTGCAGTAGGGGACTATGCTTCAAGTGTTGCCTCACTCTTCCTAGTCCTTGTAGAAACGTTCATCCAAGTTGCTAACAGTTTAGTCTTAAAATTTCCCTCCCTTTCTCTCTCTCTTTGTTCTGGGTCTGAACACCTTCCTTTCTTTTACTTTCGCTTTGCTTTCTCACTTAGACTTCTGTTTTTCTAACACAATCCTGTCTGTTCTGTTTTACAAGGCTTCCTTAGTGAGAGATGTGAAACTATTAAGTTTTGGCCCTTCCAAAATCATCCACTGTTGTGAGAAATCTTGCCAGCCTTCATATCCCTAAATTGCATAATCCTACGCAGGAGATATTTTCCCATGGAAACATTTAACTAAGAACCAGACTATTATTGCCCTGACTAGATCCCCTTTAATATGGCTCATCTTTGCTCTGCCTCTTCTTATACCCTAATCCCATAATTTTGCTAGCATATTTCATTAAGGTACAGGCAATTGCTTCTTTTCTCTATTGGCAAAAAATGCTAACAGTCATCTTAGCCTTCAGTGAGTCGTATTTTTTTTTAGCTGGTGGAGGGTCTTTTGTTAAAAACAGTTTTATTCACACAGTATATGATCCATACAAAGTGAAAATCCATGGCTTTTGGTATAATCACATAGTTATGCATTTACTACCAAAAGCAATTAGAGAACATTCTCATTTCTCAAAACAAGTTCCATACCCCAATTATTGACTCTTAGTTTTGGTATAGTGCCTTAGTTATAATTGATGAAAGAATTGATGAAAGAATACTACAATGTTATTGTTAATTATAGTCCTTAGTTTTCATCAATTGTATTTTCCCCATATTCCACCCCATTAACACCTTGTAATAGTGATGTAAATTTGTTCTGGTTCATGTAAGAATTTTCTCATATTTGTATAATTAACCACAGTTATTGTCCACTGTAGGTTTTACTATGTTGTACAGTACCATGTTTTATCCTCTAGCTTTTCTTCTAGTGGCATATATGAACCTAGCCTTCCCTTTTTGACCATACTCACACTCAGCATTGTTACTTATACTTACAGTATTGTGCTACCATCACATAGTATTGTGCTATCCATTTCCAAATATTTACAATCAACCTTATTAAACATTCTGTACACCATAAGCATTATCAGCCTGTTCTCTACCTTCTTTCCATCTCCTGGAAACCTATACTCAAGGTTTTTAAATCCTAGAGTTTTCTCATTATAATTAATTCATATTAATGAGACCATACAATATTTGTCGTTTTGTGTCTGGCTTATTTTGCTCAACATAATGTCCTCAAGGTTCATCCACATTGTTGCATACATCAGGACTTCATTGCTTCTTACAGCTGCATGATATTCCATTGTATGTATATACTACAGTCAGTTATCCATTCATCAGTTGATGGGCACTTGCACTGTTTCCACCCATTAGCAATCGTGAATTATGCTGCTATAAACATCTGTGTGCAAATGGCTATTCCTGTCCCTGCTTTCAGTTCTTCCAAATATATACCTAGTTACATCATTACCAGGTCATATGCCAGTTCTATACTTACTGTCCTGAGGAACAGCCAAACTGCCTTCCAGAGTGGCTGCACCATTCGACACTGTCACCAGCAGTGAATAAGTGTTCCTATTTCTCCAGCAAGAACAACTAGTTCTTGCTGTCTTGTTAGTGTCATCCTGACATTAACCCAATAATTGTTGGAATATTTTATTCTGATCCTTTTTGTCTTTTCTTCCCAATTCAGTTCACGTTTTCTGAAATCACTTCCTACAATTGCCCTTTCCTTCAATGGTATTTCCCAGTTTTAAATTGCATGCAATTTGCATGGTGACCTATGGCACTTAGCTACAGACATTGTAGCTATGATAGGATTTATTGAGAATAACTTACACTCAGAGGAGTAACATAACTCACAGGACCTCCTGCCCCCAGAACTATGAAATACCTTTTCCATCAAAGGGTGTGCTCAGGCATATGAGAGCTGGAAGAGAAAAGGAGAGGGAACTTTATAGACTTGGATAAAAGGACCAATTTATTTATTTTTATTTTTATCTTTTCTTTTGTTGTAACAAAGGGGCTTCCTGGCCCAGAAAGTATTTTTGAGGAACTTCTGGGACTCTACTAGGGAATTTGCATATCAAGCTGGCAGGTATCCTCCAGAGATCTCCAAGTCTCTCCTTAAGCCAGCTCAGTCCTTCAGAACCAATTCACTATCTCAGGCAAAGGAGATGGAAGGGAGCCATCATGCCTTCAGAGAGCAAGTTTTGTCTGTCCTCAACTATAGACTCACTAGTTAGGTCTTGATGCATATCCTTTTCCCTTTATAAAAGTCTCATTTCCTTCCTCATATATATCTAGATGTCTTCTAAGATCTCAACCTTTCTTTCTTTTAAAGACATTTCTCTTGTCCTTTAGCTTAATCAGCCCATCTTCTTTCATTTGCCTTCCATTCCTCTTTTACTCCTGTGTTGATTTTAAGACTGAAGCATAGATTTTAGAACATATTAGATTCTCATTGATTTTCTGAGCAAAAGTGATTTCTAGAAAAAGAGTATTCCAAATGTAGACTTTTCTCTTGTTTTTTTCCTTTTTTAAATTTTGTTAGGTCTATGTTTGAATTGCCATATAGTAAAATTGACTGTTTTAGCATATAGTTCTATGAGTTTTAATGCATATATAGACTCATGTGGCCACCACTACAATCAGGATACAGGATAGCTTCATCAGCCCCCCAAACCCCTTGTGCTATCCATTAATAGTCATGCCATTCCCCCACCCCTAATGCCTGGACACCGCTGATCTGTTTTCTATACCTGCAGTTTTACCTTTTCCAGAATGGTTTATGAATACAGTACATAATCTTTTGAGATCGGCTTTTTTTTCATTGAGCAAAATAAATCTGAGATTCATCCAAGCTAGCTTCTGGATCATTTGCCTGTTACTTTTTATGGCTGAGTATTAGTCCATGGCATAATTGTACCACAGTTTGTTCTTCCATTTAACCACTTAAGGACATATGGGTTGTTTCTGGTTTTTGCCTATTATGAATAAAGCTTCCATAAATGTTGAGATCCAGGCTTTTGTGTGAACATAAATTTTCATTTCTCTAGATAAAAAACCAGGAGTCACCAATTTAATAGGCCAAGCCCTTGACCTTGGATCTTGCTTTTATGGACCTTTTAATTATGCCCAAGGGTCATCCCCAGAGAATCTCTTTTGTTACTTAGATGTGGCATCTCTCTCTAACCCAACTCTACAGGTGAACTCACTGCCATCCCCCCTACATGGGATATGACTACCAGGTATGTAAATCTCTCTGGCCACATGGGACAGTACTCCCTGGATAAGCCAGGTCCCAGGATCATGGTATTGAGAAAGTTTTCTTGACCAAAAGGGGGAAAAGAGAAATAAGACAAAATAAATTTTCAGAGGCTGAGAGATTTCAAACAGTAGAGAGGTTATCCTGGAGGTTATTCTTATGCATTAAGTGGATATCTCTTTTTAGTTTTTAGTGTATTAGAATAGCTAGAATGAAATACCTGAAACTGTTCAACTATAATCCAGTAGCTTTGATTCTTGAAGATGTATGAGCATTCCATTGCTCAGCATCTCTGCAGCACTGGGTATTGCCAGCAATTTTTATTTAAGCCGTTCTAAAAGGTATGTATTAGCATCTCATGTTTTTAAATTTGTATTTCTCTAATGGTTAATGATATTGTACATATTTTCATGTGCTTATTTGCCATCCTTCTATCCGCTTTGGTGAAGTGTCTGCTCAAGTGATTTTCTCATGTTAAAATTGGGTTCTCTGATTTCTAATCTTTGAGTTTTGAGAGTTTTTAATGTATTCTGGATAAAAGGCTTTTGTTGGATATGTGAATTGCAAATATTTTCTGCAGTCTATAGTTTGCTTGCCTTTTCATTTTTTAACCAGTCTTTTATAGAACTAAAATTGCTTATTTTAATTGTGATAAAATACATGTTGGAAAATTTATTGTTTTAACCATTTTAAAGTGTACAGTTCGGTGCTGCCAAGTACATTCACAATGTTGTGAAACCATCAACTTTATCTAGCTCCAAAATACTTTCATCACCCCAAAAGGAAAGCCTGTACCCATTAGTCAGCCACTCTGCTTTTGCTCCTCCTCCCAGTTCCTAGCAACTACTAATATACTTTAGGTCTCCATGGCTTTATCTGCTCTGGATATTTCATGTGAATGGAATTATGCAATATATGATCTTTTGTGCCTGGCTTCTTTCACTTAGTAAGATGTTTTCAAAGTTCATCCACTTTGCAGCATGTTGCACTACTTCATTTTTCATTTTTATGTCTAAATAATATTCCATCATATGTATATCCTACAATCTGTTTATCCACTCATCTAGTGCTGGGCATTTTGGTCATTTCTACCTTTTGGCTATTGTGAATTACGCTGCCATGAATATTCATATGTAAGTATCTATTTACTATTGTGAATAATGCTACTGTGAATATTCATGTATAAGTATCTAAGTTCTTATTTCTAACTTTCTTGGGTGTATATATATATATATACACACACACACATATATATGAGTGGAATTGCTGATTCATATGGTGATTCTATGTTTAATATTTTGAGGAACTGTCAATCTATTTTCCACAGCCACTGCTGTGGAACTATTCATGTATAAGTATTCATTTATACGTAATATTCAGCAATGTTGCAGGTTACACAATCATCATGCAAAAATGAATTCGGTTTCTGTGCACTAGCAGTGAGTATATGACAAGGAAATTAAGAAAACAATTCCATTTACAAAAACACCCAAAAGGGAAAAAATACCTCAGAATAAATTTAACCAAGAAAGGGAAAGCTTTGTATTTTGAAAGTTAGAAAACATGGCTTAAAGAAATTAAAAGAACCTAAATAAATGGAAATAGATCATTGATCTATGAGTCTATACTTATGAGAATACCGCAGTGTTTTGATTACTATAGCTTTGTAATAAATAGTAGTAGTAAGTCTTGTAAGTAAGGGAAGTGAGTAGTTGTATCAAGTTTTGAAATAGGGAAGTATGAGTTTCCAACATTGTTACTTCTCTTCAAGTTTGTTTAGACTATTTGGGCCCTTTGTAATTCCATATGAATATGAGGATAGGCTTTTCTATTTCTGCAGCAAAAAGACCATTGGAATTTTGGTAGGGTTTCCTATCTGTAGATTACTTTGCATAGTATGCTATCCTAACAGTATTAGGTCCTCAAATCTGTAAAAATGGGATATCTTTCCATTTATTTAGGTTCTTTTAATTTCTTTAAGCCATGTTTTCTAACTTTCAAAATACAAAGCTTTCCCTTTCTTGGTTAAATTTATTCTGAGGTATTTTTTCCCTTTTGGGTGTTTTTGTAAATGGAATTGTTTTCTTAATTTCCTTGTCATATACTCACTGCTAGTGCACAGAAACCGAATTCATTTTTGTATGATGATCGTGTAACCTGCAACATTGCTGAATTTGCTTATTAGCTATAGTATTTTTTGCGTGTGTGTGGTTTTTTTTTTAGATTTTCTATATATACAATCATGTCATCTGCAAATGGAGACAATCTTTCTTCTGCCTTTCCAAGGTTAAATGCTTCTTTTTCTTGCTTAATTAATCTGGTTAGAACTTCCAACATAATTCTACATAACAATGGTGGAAGTGGACATTCTTTCCTTCTTCTCTTTTTTTTTTTTTACATGGGCAGGCACTGGGAATCGAACCCGGGTCCTCTGGCATGGCAGGCAAGCATTCTTGCCTGTTGAGCCACCGTGGCCTGCCCCTTTTCTTCTTCTTAATTTCAGGGGGAAAGATTTTATTCTTTCATCATTGAGTCTGATGTTAACTGTGTGCTTTTCGTAAATGCACATCATTTTGTTAGAGAAGTTTCTTTATATTCCTAGTTTGATGAGTGTTTTTATCATGAAAGAGTATTTTGTTTTGAAAAGATTTTTGTATCTCTTGAGATGATTATGTGTTTTCTCCTCATTCTTTCTATTAATGCGGTTTATTATAATGAATAATTTTTGGATACTAAACCACGCTTGCATTCCTGGTATACATCCCACTTGATTATACTGTACAATCCTTTTAATATTCTACTGGATTTGGTTTACTGGCATTTCATTGAGTATTTTTGTATTCATATTCATAATGACTATTGGCCTGTAGTGTTTTTTTTTCATCTGATGTCTTTATCTTGCTTTGGTATCAGGTTAATTTTGGCCTCATGTAATGAGTTAGGAGGTGTTCTCTTCTCTTGTATTGTTTTGGATAAACTTGGGAAGGTTTTTTGTTATTTTTTTTAATGTGTGCTAGAATTCACCAGTAAGGTCATCTGGTCCTGGGCTTTAATTTGTTGGGAGGTTTTTGATTGCTGATGTAATCTCTTTATTTATTATACATCTATTCAGATTTTAAATTTCTTTTGAGGTCAGTTTGGGTACCTTGTGTGATTTTCTGGGAATTTGCCCATTTTATCAATGTTATCTAATATTTTGGCATGCAGTTGTTTTATTTGAATTTTTCAAGGTTGATAATTCTTGCTTTTCTAATTTTATGAATTTGACTTTCTTCTCCATCAGTGTAGCTAAAATGGTATTTTTGTTGATCTTTTTGAAGAACAAACTTTTGTTCACATTGATTCTATTATCTCTCCATTTTATGCTTCATTTTCCTCAGCTCTAATCTTTCCTGACTTCTACTTTCTTATTTTATAGCTCCTTAAGGTGTCAATTAGGTTATTGATTTGAAACCTTTCTCCTTTTTTGATGTTGACGTTTGTAAATATAAATTGTCCTTGCAGTACTGTTTTTTTTTTTCTGGATTCCATATGTTTTGGTATTCATTTCATTCATTTTTAAGTATGTTCCAGTTTCCCTTGTGATTTCTTCTTTATCCATTGTGGAGCCTTTGGCAGGACCTTATAGGAGAATCACAATGTAGACCCTTAGGATTTTGGAGCAAAGCCTTACCATTCACTGCAGATAACTACTCTCCTTTTGAGAAACAGCTTCTAGCCTGCTACTGGGCCTTAGCAGAGAATGAATGTTTAACACAAGCTATGATGTTACCATGAGACCTGAGTTGCCTATCATGAGCTAGGTGTTGTCTACCCCACCAAGGCATAAAGTTGGGGATGCACAGCAGAACTCCATCATAAAATGAAAATTGAGCCCTACAGGATAGGGCTCAAGCAGGTCCTGAAGGCATAAGTAAGTTACAGGAGTACATGGCCCAAATGCCATGGCCTCCACTCCTGTCGCATTACCTTCTCTTTCCCGGACCAGAGCTATGGCCTCTTCGTGAGTTTCTTACAGTCGGTTGGCTGAGGAAGAGAAAAACTGGGGCCTGGTTTACAGATGATTCTGCATGATATTCAGGGATAACCCAGGAGTGGACAACTGCAGCACTACAACCCCATTCTGGTATGTCCTTAAAAAAGAGTTGAGAGGAAATCCTCCCAATGGGCAGAATTTCAAGCATGCACCTGGCTGTTCATTTTGCTTAGAAAGGGGAATTGGCCAGAAATGCTTTGTATACTGACTCATGAGCTGTTAATGGTTTAGCTGAATGGTCAGGGACTTGGAAGGAGCGTGATTGGAAAATTGGTGACAAAGAGGTCTGGGGAAGAGATATGTGGATAGAACTTTCTGAGTGGACAAAGAACTTGCAAATATTTGTTTCCCATGTGAATGCTCACCAGAGGGTGATTTCAGCAGAGGTTTATAATTAGCAAGTGGATAAGATGACCTGTCCTGTGGATACAAGTCTTCCTGTTTCTTCTGCCACTACTGCCATTGCCCAATGAGCTCATGAACAAAGTGGGCATGGTTGTAGGGATGGGGTGTATGCATGGGCTCAGCAACATGGACTTCCACTTACCAAGGCAGACTTGGCTATGGCCACTGCTGAGTGCCTAATCTGTGAGCAGCAGAGACTCACACTCAGTCTCGGATATGGCAGCATTTTCTCTGAAGTTATCAGCCTGCTACCTGATGGTAGGTTGATTACACTGAACCACTTCCATCATGGTAGGATCAGTGATGTGTTCTAACTGGAATAGACACATATTCCAGATATAGGCTTGCATTACTTGAATGCAATGCTTCTGCAAAAACTAACATCCATAGATTTACAGAATGCCTTATCCACCATCATAGCATTCCTTACAGCATTGCTTCTGCTCAAGGAACCCACTTCACAGCAAATGAAGTGTGGGAATTGGCACATGCTTATGGAATTCTCTGGTCTTACCATGTTCTCCATCAACTAGAGGCAAACTGGGTTGATAGAATGGTGGAATGGTCTATTGAAGACCCAATTAGTGTCAACTAGGTGGCAATACCTTGCAGGGCTGGAGCAATGTTCTCCAGTTGGCTGTGTATGCTCTAAATCATCAACCACTCTATGGTGCTGTTTCTCCCATAGCAAGGATTCATAGGTCCAGGAATGAAGGAGTGGAAATGGGAGTGGCACCACTCACTATTAACCCTAGTGATCCACTAGGAAAATTTTTGCTTCATGTCCCTGAAACCTTAAGCTCTGCTGGTCTACATGTCTGAGTTCCAAAAGAAGGCATGTTGTTACCAGAAGACACAACACTGATTCTATTGAACTGGAAATTAAGTTTGCCACCTAGCCACTTTGGGCTTCTCATGCCATTGAATTGACAGGCATGAAAGGATATTATTGTTTGTCTGGGGTGATCGATCCTGACTATCAGGGGGAAATATGATTGCAACTACACAATGGAGGTAAAGAAGTGTTTTCCCAGAATACATGAGGTCCCCTAGAGCGTCTCTTAGTACTACCATGCCTTGTAATTAAAGTCAATGAAAAACTGCCACAACCCAATCCCACAATGTGATAATCCAATCAATTGAAGGCTTTTAAGGAAGAAGAGAGACTCTCACTGATTCTTCAGCCAGCGAGCTTCTCCTGTGGAGTTCATCCTGATCCTTCTTCCAAGCTGACAGCTTCACAACCTGCCCTATGGATTTTGGACTCCTCCACTCCCTCATTTGCATGACACCTTTATAATTCTCATATTTACAGATACCTCTTTTCTGTTCTGTTTCTCTAGAGAACCCTGACCAACATACCTGTTTTACTTCTGTTACTGATTTCTAGTTTCATTCCATTGTGATCAGATAATATATTTTGCATGACTTCAAACTTTAAAAATTAGACTTTGTGTGTGTGATTTCTCCTAGAGAATGCTCCATGTGCACTTGAGAAGAATGTATATTCTGATGTTGTGAGGTGGAATGTTCTGTATGTATCTATTAGGTCCCATTGGATTATAGTGTGCCAGTCTTCTATTTACTTATTTCTATTCTGTCTAGTTCTTCTATCCATTATTGAAGCTGGGTTATTGAGGTCTCCAAATTTTAATGTAGAACCATTTCTCCCTTCAATTCTGTCAATTTTTGCTTCATATATTCCAGGGCTCTGTTTCTAGGTATCTATATTATTATTATTGTTATGACTTTTTCATGGATTGACACTTTTACAAATATATGATGTCTTTCTTTTTATCTTGTAACAATTTTTGACATAAAGTTTATTTTATCTGGTGTTAATATAGCAACCCTAGAAGTCCTTTGACTACTATTTGCATAGAATATTGCCTTCTAGCATTTCACTTTCAACCTATTTATCTCTTTAGGTCTAAATTGAGTCTCTTCTGCACAGCATATATATGGATCATAATTTGCTTGTTTTTATTCCAATTTACCAATCACAACCTTTTAATTAGACATTTTAATCCATTTAAGTGTAAAATAATTATTGATGAGGAAGAACATAGTTTGACCATTTTGCAATTTGTTTTCTGTATCATACTTTCATCTCAATTCCTCCAATACTTATTGTTTTGCATCTAATTTATTTTTTATACTGCACCATTTTGATTCCCTTCTCATTTCCTTTTATGTGTATTTTTAAGTTATTTTATTAGTGGTTGCCTTATGGAACACAAGTTACATTTTAAACATATAACAACCTACTTTGAATTGATACCAATTTTGCTTCAATGGTATACAATACCCTCCTCCTGTATGTATCTCTCCCTTCCCCTTTATGTGGTTATTGTCATAATTTATGTTTTTTACATTGTGTGCCCATTAAAATTGATTAATAATAATGATATATATATTGGTCTTTTAAACTGTATAGGAAAATATTATGTCTTACAAACAAAAATAGAATGATACTCACTTTTATACTTACCCATGTAGTTACTTTTACCAATGATCTTTATTTATTCATAGATAGCTTCAAATTACTGTCTTATATCCTGTTATTTTACCCTCTAGTGTTTCATGTAAGGCATGTATAGTAGTAAAAGAAATTCAGCTTTTGTTTTAATGGAGTTCTCCTAATTTCTCCTTCATTTATGGGGGGTACTTTTTCTGGATATAAGATTCTTGTTTGACAGTTGTTTTTCTTTTAGCACTTTAAATTAATTATCCATTGCCTTCTGACCTCAATGGTTTCTAATGACAAATTAGCTTGTTGAGAATCACTTGTATTTGGCAAATCCCTTCTTTCCTGCTGCTTTCAAGATTTATTTTTTCTAAAGATCAGCAAGAGAGGAAAGCTTATGGTCTTCTCAGCTATTTTTTTTTATTGTGAACTGTAACAAATATATAAAAAAGCAATAAATTTCAAAGTACATTGTAACAAGTAGTTATAGAATGGATTTCAGTGTTTGGTATGGGCTACAGTTCTGCAATTATAGGGTTTTCCTTATAGCTACTCCAAGACACTGGAGACTAAAAGAAATATCCATATAGTGATTCAGCAGTCATACTCATTAGTTAAATCCTATTTTCTCAGTTATAACTCCTCATTTTCTTTTGATCTTTCTCCCAATTTTTAGGGGTATTTGGACTATGACCAATCTAAATTTTTCATATTAGAAAAGTGTGTTGATAATATGGGACAGAGTTGGAACTAGTTGATGTTCTGGATAGGCTGGTTCCTGTTGGTTTCAGGACTTATCTGGCCAAGGAACCCCTCTTGGAGTTTGTAGGTTTCTGGAAAGTAATCATAGTGCATGAAACTTTTGTAGAATCTCAGATAAAGCCCTAGGTGTTCTTTAGGGATGGCAGGAATGATTTAGGTTGGGGATTGGCAAATCATGAGAAACAGCAATATTTAAGTGAAACTTGCATAAGAGTAGCCTCCAGAATAGCCCCTTGATTCTATTTGAAATCTCTCAGCCACTGATATCTTATTTTGTTGTAATTATTTTCTCCCATTTGGTCAGGCAGGCAGTGTCAATCCCATGGTTCCAGTGCCAGGCTCATCCCTGGGATTCATAGCCCACATTGCCAGGGAGACTTTCACTCCTGAATGTCATGTCCCACATAGCGGGCAGGGTAATGATTTTGCTTGAAGAATAGGGCTTAGAGAGAGAGAGGCCACATCTGAGCAACAAAAGAAGTCCTCTGGAAGTAGCTCCTAGACATAACTATAATTAGGCTTTGCTTCTCCACTACAGAAATAAGCTTCACAAGAGCAAGTCTCAAGATCAAAGGCTTGGCTTATTGACCTGGGAGTCCCCAATGTTTGAGACAGTATCAGGGATTTCTCTGGTGGTAAAGTTCTCAGTTATTTTCTGAACATGTCTCTTGCACTGGGAAGTGTGTGGATGCTTTTCAAAGGCTTTATTCCCCCCAAATATCATCTCCAGCTTTTTCTCCCAGGCTTTCACTTCATCCATTCTTTTTAATCTTTTTTTTTTCACATGGGCAGGCACCGGGAATCGAACCCGGGTCCTCGGGCATGGCAGGCAAGCATTCTTACCTGCTGAGCCACCGTGGCCCGCCCACTTCATCCATTTTTTGCCTCATCTGTTACCTTTTGTCCCAAGTGACAGCAGCTTGTTGATTTGCATTTTAGTGGTTTTGAAAACTGTCCTTTAGCTAGCCACTTCTCTGCCCTGAGAGAGTTCCATGTAAACTAAAACAAAGGCAAACTCCTAGCACCAGTCCTTTATAGAGGCTCCAAGCAAGTAAAAAGAGACAACACATTTCCTTGGAAACAACATCCACTCTACTTTCTCTAGAACCAGGAACCCATGCCAGAAATTTGGACAAAACTACTGCCATATCAAGGATGGAGGTAGGTTAGGATTAAATTAAAACTCCACAAAGCTTTTCCAATATTTACAGTGGTCTTTTCCTGGTGGATCATTGGCTTGTTGCTATAAACTTTTGATCACCTTCCAGAGTTCCTGTAAGATTGATTCTTATAGTTTTTGCCCATTATTTTTCTTTCTCTGTGGAGGAAAGTCACTTAGAGTTCCCTATGCTACCATTTTCATTAATGTTACTTCAGTAATGTGATTCTGATGAAGGCCAATTTGTCAATTTTTTCTTTTATGAGTCATGTTTTTGATATCATATCTAAGAACTCTTTGTCTAACTCCAATATACAAATATTTTCTTTTAAATATCTTATCATCTTTCATTTTATGTCTAGATTTCTTTTCAGTTTTGAATTAATTGTTTATTGGGTATGAGGATTAGTTAAACAGTTGGTGTGTAATTGTTCCAATGCCATTTATTGAAGAGATTATTCTTTATCCATTGAATGCTTTACATTTCTCTTAAAAATCAGTTGGACCAGGGGTGTAAGGGTAGTTCAGTGGTAGAATTCTTGCCTACCATGCAGGAGACCCAGGTTCGATTCCCAGAGCCTGCACATGCCAAAAATAGAAAAACAATGAGCCAAGGACTTTGGAAATTTTCTTCCAAAGAAAATCTACAAATGGCTAATAAGCACATTGAAATGATGCTCAACAGCCTTAGTCATCAGGCAAATACAAATGAAAACCATAGTGAAATACCATTTCACATCCACTAGAATAGGCTATTATTTTTAAAAGTGGAAATGAGCTTTGGTGAGGATGTGGAGACATTGGTAGATGGTTTGCTAGTCTCTTAGAGCTGGTGAAAAAAAAATTGGAGTTCATGGAGGACACATTGGACTTTCAATTGGGATTCCTGGAGGGCTACATACCCTAGGAGTAAGAGCACACCAGGAATAGACCAGTCCAACACAGAAACCCATCTGTGGTCATTTGAAGCTATATGTCACTGTCATGGTCAGGGACAGGTGTCAACTTGGCCAAGTTGCAGTACCTGTTTATCTGATTGGGCAAGCGCTGGCCTGTCTGTTGCAATGAGGACATTTCATAGGATTAGGTCATGATCATGTCAGCTACATCCACAGCTGATTCCATCTGTAATCAGCCAAAGGGGAGTGTCTTCTGCAATTAGTGATGCTAAATGCAATCATGGGAAACCTTTTAAGGAGGACTCAGAGGAGACAGGTTCCATTCCTGCTTTGGCTGGTGAGCCTCTCCTGTGGAGTTCTTCCAGGCCATCCATCAGAGTCATCGGCTTCACAGCCTGCCCTGTGGATTTTGGACTCTGTGTTCCTACGGTCATGTGAGACACTTTCATAAATTTTATATTTGCAAGTATTCCCTGTTGATTCTGTTTCTCTAGAGAACCCTAACTAATACAGTCACCAAGAAAAGATCATGTTCTTTTAATTCATTCCTGTTGATATAGACCTATTGTGGTTGGGACCTTTTAATTAAGTTGTTTCAATTTAGATGTGAATCACCTCATTCAAGATGAGTCTTAATCCTCTTACTGGAGTTCTTTATAAGAAGACAAAAGACAGAGAAAACCCTAGAAAAACTAAGAGATGAAATTCAGAGAATCACCTACAGCAGCTAAGCGAGACAGAAACTAAAAGAAGGACACACAGAAAACAGTGAGGAACACACCAAAGCCTAAAACTGAAGCAACAAAACCCAGGAGAGAAGGACCAGCAGATGCCAGCTATGGGCATTGCCATATGTCAGTGGTGTTCAGATACCATTTAATGATGCCTTACTTTGGGTATACTCTTGCTCCAGAACTGTAAATTGTAAGTTAATAAATCCCCATTGTAAAAGCCAGCCCATTTCTGGTATATTGCATTTCATCAGCTTTAGCAAACAAAAACACCATCCTTTTTCTTTAAATTTTGGTAACATAGAGATAACACAAAATTTCCAAGTTCAACCATTATTAAGTGTGCACTTTAGTAGTATTATTTACATTCACAATGTTTTGTTATGATCTTTTATGAAACTTTTTCATTACTACAAACAGGAACTCTGTATCTATTAATCAAAAGCTCCATATTACCCCCCTACCCTGGTCTCTGTTAGCCTCAAATTTATGTTCTGTTGCTCTGAATTTGCTTATTCTGTATACTAAATATAAGTGGAATAATACAATATTTGTTCTCTTGTGCCTGGCTTATTTCATTTAACACAATAATGTCAAGGTTCATCCATGTTGTAGCATGTATCAGAACATCATTCTTTTCTACAGCTGAGTGATATTCCATTATGTGTATATATCATATTTTGTTTATCCATTAATATGCTGATTGACCCTTGATGCAGTAGTTTGAAGCTGTTATGTACCCCAGAAAGGGTCATGTTCTTCTTCTTTTTTTTTTTTTTTTGAGGGACTGGTGCATGGTCTGGGAATCGAATCCAGATCTCCTGCATTCTACCATTGAACCACCCATGCACTCTTCATGTTCTTTTAATTAATTCCTGAGGGTGTAGATCTTTTGTAGGCTGGACCTTTTGATTAGCTTATTTCAATTGAGATGTGAACTACCACATTCAAGGTGGGTTTTAATCTACTAAATGGCATCTTTTATAAAAAAATAAATAAATAAAACATATACGGAAGGTAAGAGACACAGAAGCTAAGAGATAGAATTAAGAGAGGTTCACAGACAAAAACCCAGAGAAGTTGAAAGAGGAAAATACTGAAACAAGAAGCTGGAAGGCATGAAACCCAACAGAAAAGGACCAACAGACATCACCATGTGCCTTTCTATCTAACAGAGGATCCCAAGCTCACTGGTAACTAGTCTTCAGAAAGGGCATCATCCTGTTGATACCTTACTTTGTACATTTTCATGGCCTTGTAATTGTAAACTTGTAAGATAATAAATCCCTGTTGTTAAAAGCCAGTCCCTTTCTGGTATATTGCATTTCATCAGGTTTAGCAAACCAAAACACTTGTTTCTAGATTTTGCCTATTGCGACTAATGCTGCTAAGAACATCAATGTATAAGCATATGTTTCAGTTTCTGTTTTCAATTTTGGGGCCTATATGGCTAGAAATGAGATTTCTATGTTATACAGTAATTCTATATTTACACTTTTGAAGAGCTACAAAACTATTTTCCATAGTGGTTGTAACATTTTACATTCTCATCAGAAATGTATGTGTAGCAATGTTTCCACATCCTCACCAAAGCTCATTTCCACTTTTAAAAATAATAGCCTATTCTAGTGGGTGTGAAATGGTACCTCACTGTGGTTTTTATTTGTATTTGCCTGATGACTAAGGCTGTTTAACATCATTTCAATGTGCTTATTAGCCATTTGTAGATTTTCTTTGAAAGAAAATGTCCATTCAAGTCCTTGGCTCATTGTTTTTCTATTTTTGGCATATTGAACCTAGGTCTCCCGCATTATGGGCAAGAATTCTACCACTGGGAGATTACTGCACTGCCCAAAGGAAGGTTTTTCTTTCTTTTTCTTTCTTTCTTTTTTGGCATAAGCAGGTTCCAGGAATCAAACCCAGATCTCCAGCATGTGAGATGAGAATTCTACCACAGAGCTACCCTTGCACTGGCCTCCTTGGCTGATTTTTAATTGGGTTGTTTGTGTTTTTTGTTTTGAGTTGTAGCAGCTCTTTATATATTTGAGATATTAAATGTTTATCTGACATATGATTTTTAACTATATTCTCCCATTCTGTAGTTTTTTTCACTTCTTGATAATGTCTTTTGATGCAGAAAAGGTTTTAGTTTTGATGAAATACAGTTTACTCATTTTTTCTTTTGTTGATTGGGGGCTTGGTGTTATACATAAGGAATCCTTGCCAAGTCTTAGGTTATGAAGGTTTCCTCCTGTATTTGTGGTTTTAGCACTATGTTTAGGTCTTTGATCCATTTTGAATTAATTTTTCTATAAGATATGAGGTGGGGGTCTAATTTCATTCTCTTGCATGTGCATATTCAGTTTTTTCCACACTATTTGTTGGAAAGACTATTCTTTCCTCATTTAATGTACCTGGCACCATTGATGAAAATCAGTTGACCATAGATGTAGGGGTTCATTTCTGGATTCTTAATTAAATTCGATTGGTCTGTATGTCTATCCTTATGCCAAGACCACACTATTTGGTTACTGTCACCTTGTAGTAAGTTTTGAAATCGAGAAGTTTGTGTCCTCTACTATATTCTCTTTTATCACATTTATTTTGCCTATTTGAGGCCATATGAATTTAGTTGATGGCTTTTCTATTCCTGTAAAAAATAGGCTTCTGAGGTTTTCATATGGATTGTATCAAGTCTGTATATTAGTTTGGATAGTACTAACATCTTAGCATTATTAAGTCTTCAATCCATGAACACAGAATTTATTGCCATTTATTTAGGGCATATTCAATTTTTTCAGCAGTATTTTGTAGTTTTCAGTGGGTAAGTCTTTTGCCTCCTTGGGTAAATTAGTTATTAGATATTCTATTACTTTAGGTTCTGTATTAGTCAGAGTTACCCAGAAAACAGAACCAACAAGATATGTATATGTGTGTGTGTATGTAAATATTAAGATATTTATTATAGGAATTGGCTCACTATCACCGTGGGGATTGGCAAGTCCAAATTCCATAGGATAGACCACAAATTGGGAACACCATTGAAGTTTTTTATGGAGAAGCTGCCTGGTTGAAATGGAGATAGAAATCCTTCTTTCAGACTGATGAAATCATTGTTTCTCCATTTAAGACCTTCTGTTGACTGGATGAGACTTCTCTTATTGCCGAAGTCGATCTCCTTTGTTGATTGTAGTTTGACATGCCAAGATACAATCAAATGACTAATGATTTAAATCCACAAAAATATCCTCATGTTAACAGTCAGGCTAGTACTTGCTTGATAAACCAACTGGACACCATAATCTGCTAAGTGGACCCATGAACTTAACCATCACAGTCCACCCTTTGTCATTGGCACCCATACATATCTCCTTAAAACTACTTAATCTCTAAATAAAAACAATAGTCATACCTTAGCCTAACATAATTCAATTGTCTCAGGTATATCCAGAAATGCATTAATCATTTCCCCAGAAGAAGATGAAAGTCCTTGGGTGATAAACACTCTTAAATGTGATATCCTGTGATTTAAATACTATAACATAAAGATAATACATCTTATGTTTTATGGTGAGGGTATAAGATAAGGAAGAAAACTCCGATCTTTGCTTTGTATATATATATATACAAAGAGATTCATAGCAAAACAAAGGAGAAATACTCATAACCATTACAGCCTTCATTTCTACAACTGGCCAGATGATTGTAGCTTGTATTTATAACTACCTTCTTCCACTATTCATTCCATATTCCCTTTATACTCAACAAGCACATCAGCTGGTCATGGCTCTTTGCCAGAGATGGAGGGGTGTAGTAGTTAGGTTTAGGTGTCAAGTTGGCCAGGTGATAGTGTCCAGCTGTTCTGTTGCAGCGGACTTAAATCATCAGCATGTGAATTTCATCTATGGCTGATTACACCTGCAGCTAGCTAAGGGAAGTACCTTCCACAATAAGTGACATCTAATTTGATCATCTGGGGGGCTTAACAGGAAGAGTCAGAAGAGAGAGAAGCAACTCAGCACAGCTCAGCACACTCAGCAGAGACCAGTACAGCTCAGTTTAGAGCAAAGAGCTGACACAGACACAGACTTTTGGAGATACAGAAGGGAAATGCCCCAGGGAAAGCCTCTTGAACACAAGCTGGGAGAGAAGGTCAGCAGATGTTGCCATGTGCCTTCCCATATGACAGAGAGACCTGAATGAAAGCTAGCTTCCTTTCCTCCAAAGAACTGTAAATTTGTAACTAAATAAATCTTTATAAAAGCCAATCCATCTCTAGTGTATTGCATTCAGGCAGCTTAGCCAACTAAAACAAGGGATGACACAAACCTTCATTCCAGAAGTTACTGAGCCATTTATTTTAATCAGAGGGCATGGTAGTACTAAGAAATACCCTAAGGTAGCTCCTGTATTCCAGGAAAACTCTTCTTTTCATCCACTGTTTAGTAGCAGTCCTATTTCCCCTTCATAATCAGGATCAATCATACCAGCCACCCTTTTTTTTTGCCTGTTGATTCAGAGGCATAAGTAGCTCAAAGGGGCCAAGTGGCAACCTTAAATTCAAATTCAATGGAATCACTGTTATGTCTGCTGGTAGAATCATTCCTCATATTTGAACTAAGACCTGTAGATCAGGAGAGCTTAAGCTTACAGGGACATTGTAAATTCCCACTGGAAAAACCAATGCATTTCATGATATCTGCTTTGAGCAGCTTAGCAAACTAAAAAGGTTGCTTCCATTTTGTGGCAATTATGAGTAATGGTGCTTTGAGCATCAGTACTCAAAAATATGCTTTTGAATAAACCTGGAGGAGGTGGGTCAAGATGGCAGCAGAGTGAGGTGTGGAAATTTTAGTTCATCCTCCATAGGAGCTAGTAAATAGCCTGAAACAGTACAGAACAACTGCTGGAGGAACATCGTTGATCAGACACACAACATATACCAATCTGGAAGGGGTGGAATGGCTGAGATCCCACACAGAACTATAAGTCTCACAAGCCATGTAGGCTGGCACCCTATACCCATGGGCACAGCACACTGGTTCCATGATGGGAGAGGAAAGAAACTTTACCAGTAGCAAGAGCATACCTCAACCAAACTCCAATTGTGGAATTAATTAAGAAATTCTGACTACTGAAAACAGGCCCCAAACACAGATAAATCTGGAATAAGCACTAAAGGAACTAGGGGTTTATCGCCCCAGCAGAGAAGGGACAGGGCTGAGGGAGAAAAAAAACAGGGGCTTTTTGATTTGAACAGCACAAAGTACTGGAAAAGGGTTGGGCCCAAAGAAAAAGGGGGCACATAGAGCCTGGGGATACACAGGCCACATATCAACTCAAGCTCTTGTTCAGCAGGCCTACGGAGCTTGGGTCTGGCTCTGAAAAAGCTTTTTGAATTTTGTTAAAACTCTTACCAGCCCATCAGATAGAACTGCAATCATTCTCAGTCTCCAGCATTGTGCCAGGCAAGGGCAGAACTAAGGCATGTCTGAGAGACAAAGAAACTAGTCAGGTAAAAGGGGTTAATTCTCTTAAAGGCATAACTCCTCCAAGAAAAGGGGGTGGCCAAGATCAAGTGGAATCCCTCCTTCAAGGAATTCAGGCCTCAGGGACTAGAAAAAATAAGCAATCAAAGACACCTACTACCTCACCTCTGTCTCAACCATGCCCCTGGCAGTGAGAGTCTGCTGAAGGGAACTGCATCATTTTACACTGATGGGAAGTCACAGGAAGACAAGCACCAAATGCTTGGCAGGATAGGAAAAGCACAGAGTCTAGAAGGTTCATAAGAAAGTCTGACAAACTGTTGGGTATGCCCTCAGGGAAAACTGATGCTGGCTACACTCTCCTCCTGAGACATTAGCCTGTTTGGTCTGGGAAAATATGACTGGGGTTGATAATATCTGAGGAGACCCTCCTCAAAAAAAAAAAAAAAGGTTCCATATAGGCAGGCAAGAAACAGAAAAACAAGAACTGAAAAATTCTAATCAGTTAAACAACCTATGCTAGAGGTCTAGAATAAGTTGAACTGAATGTCAAAGAACAGATAGAGAACAAAGCCATCCAGTAAGAAAACCCTAGGTAAAAGAGTGAAAACAGCCTCCAGATTAAACTAATTAAGGAAATCCAATATCTAGACACCAGCCAAAATGACTTCTATACTAGGAAAATTGAAGATATGGGCCAGTCAAAGGAACAAACACTTCAAATGAGATATTGGAGTTGAAAAAACTAATTCAGGCTGTTTGAACAGACATACAAAATCTCACTGAAAATTAAATCAACAAGTTGAGGGAGGATATAAAGAAGGCATTGAACATAAAGAAGAACTCAAAAGTTTGCTAAAACCAATCACAGAAATTATGGGAATGAAAGGTAAAGTAGAAGAGATGTAAAAAACAATGTAAAAAACAATGGAAACCTACGACAATAGGTTTGAAGAGGCAAAAGTAAGGGTTAGTGAACTAGAGGACTGGCCATCTAACATCTGACACCAAAAGAAAATATGGGGAAAAGAATGGGAAAATATGAGCAGGGACTCAGGGAATTGAATGACAACACAAAGCAAATGAATATATGTATTATGGGTGTCCCAGAAGGAAAAGAGAAGAGAAAAGAAGCAGAAAAAATAATGGAGAAAATAATCACTGAAAATTTCCCATATCTTATGAAAAACATGAAATTATAGATCCAAGAAGTGCAGTGTACCTCAAACAGAAGAGATGCAAATAGACATACTCCAAGACACTAATCAGATTGTCAAATGTCAATGACAAAGAGAATTTTGAAAGAAGCAAGAGAAAAGCAATCCATCACATACAAGGGAGGCTTGATAAGACTATGTGTGGATTTCTCAGAGAAACCATGGAGACAAGAAGGCAATGGTATGATATATTTAAGATTCTGAAAAAGAACAATTGCCAATCAAGAATTCTATACCAGCAAAACTGTCCTTCAAAAATGAGGGGGAGATTAAATTATTTTCAGACAGTCACTGACAGAATTTGTGATTAAGAGACTGGGTCTACAAGAAATACTAAAGGGGGTAATACAGGCAGGTAGGATAATACAGACAAAAGAGAGAGGTCTGGATAAGAATGAAGAAGGCTATCAGTAAAGATAGAAAGAGGAAAAAATTAGATTTGACATATAAAATCCAAAAGAAAAAATAGTAAAAGAAAGTACTGCCTTTACAGTAACAACATTAAAGGTTAATGGAATAAACTCCCCCAATCAAAAGACATAGACTGGCAGAATGGATTTTTAAAAAGACCCATCTATATGCTATCTACAGGAGACTCACTATAGAACCAAGAACAAACAGAGCTTGAAAGTGAATGGTTGGGAAAAGATATTTCATGCAAACAACAACCAGAAAAAGAGTAAGGATAGCTATACTAGTACCCGACAATTAAGACTTCAAATGTAAAACAATTAAAAGAAACCAAGAAGGACACTATGTATTAATAAAAGGAGCAATTCAACAAGAAGACATAACAATCATAAATATTTATGCGCTGAGCCAGGTGTTCCAAAGTACAATGAGCAAATGTAACAACACTGGAGGGAGAAATAGACACCTCTACCATGATACTTGGAGACTTCAATTCTCTGCTCTCATCAGTGATAGAAAATTTAGACAGAGACCAAAAAGGAAATGGAGATTTTGAATAATGTGATAAGTGTACTAGACTTAACAGACATTTACAGAACAAGAGCAGGATATACATTCTTCTGAAGTGCTCATGGATCATTCTCAAGGAAAGACCATACACTGAGTCACAAAGCAAGTCTCAATGAATTTAAAAAGATTGAAATCATACAAACAGTTTTTCAGATCATAATGGGATGAAGTTGGAAATCATAACAGGTAAAGGGCCAGACAATTCACAAATATATGGAAGCTAAGGATCACACTCTTAAACAACCATTGGGTCAAGGAAGAAATTACAGGAGAAAACAGTAAATATCTCAGAGCAAATGAAAATAAAAACAGAACATAACAGAATTTATGGGATGCAGCAAAGGCGGTGCTAAGAGGAAAATTTATTGCCTTAAAAGGCATATATTATAAAAGATGGCACAAAAAATAGAGGAATAAACTGTTGGCCTTGAAAAACTAGAGAAAGAACAGCAAACTAACTCCAAAGCAAACAAAAGGAAAGAAATAATGAAGACTAGAGCTGAAATAAATGAAATTGAAAGCAATCAAGAAAATCAACAAAACCAGAAGTTGGTTCTTTGAGAAAATCAATAAAATTGATGGACCCTTAGCTAGGTTGACAAAAAGAAAAAGAGAGAGGGTGTGAATAAATAAAATCAGAAATGGAAGAGGAGACATAACGAGTGACTCCACAGAAATTAAGGAGGTAATGACAAAATACTAAAAGAAACTATATGCTAATAAACTAGACAACATAGATGAAATGGACAACTTCCTAGGAGGGCATGAACAAGCAACATTGATTCAAGAAGAAATAGACTACTACAACAAAACCAATCACAAGTAAAGAGAGTCATCAAGAAGTCCCCAAAAAGAAAAGTCCATGGCCAGATGGCTTCACATGTGAATTCTCCCAAGCATTCAAGAAAGAATTACCACCAATCCTGTTCATGCTTCTCAAAAAATTGAAGAGTAGAGAAAGCTACCTAACTCATTCTATGAAGCCAACATCATCCTAATACCAAAGCCAGACAAAAGCACTAAAAGACAAGAAAATTATAGACCAATATCTTTAATGAATACAGATGCAAAAATCCTCAACAAAATGCATACAATTGAGTCCAACAGCACATTAAAAGAATTATACTCCACGATCAACTGGGATTTATTACAGGTATGCAACATAAGAAAATCAACTCAACGTAAGAAATCTTTACAATATAAGAAATATTTTCAACATAAGAAATCAATGCAACATAAGAAATCTTTTCAACATAAGAAAATCAATTAATGTAATACACCATATCAATAAATCAAAGAGGAAAAACCATATGATCATCTAAATTGATGCAGAATAGGTATTTGACAAAATTCAACATCCTTTCTTAGTAAAAACCCTTCAAAGGATAGGAATATAAGGGGATTTCCTCAGCATGATAAAGGGAATATATGATAACCCATAGTTAACATCATCTTCAGTGGGGAAAGACAGAAAGCTTTCCCTCTAACAAAGATCAGAAACAAGACAAGGATGCCTACTTTCACCATTGCTATTCGACATTGTGCTGGAAGTCCTAGCTAGAGCAACTAGACAAGAAAAAGAAATAAAAGGCATCCAAATAAGAAAAGAAGAAGTAAAACTCTCACTGTTTGCAGATGGCATGATACTATATGAAGAAAATCCCAAAAAATCCAGAACGAAACTACTAGAGCTAATAAATGAGTACAGCAATGTGGCAGGATACAAGCTCAACACCCCAAAATCTGTAGTGTTACTGTACATTATTGATGAGCAATATGAGGAGGAAATCAAGAAAAAATATCCATTTACAACAGCCACCAAAGCATTCAAATATTTAGGAATAAATTAACTAAGGATACAAAAGACCTCTACACAGAAAACTACAAGAAATTGCTAAAAGAACCATGGAAACCCTAAATAAATGGAAGCACATACCATATCCATGGTTTGGAAGACTTTATATATATAAGACGTCGTTTCTACGTAAATTGATTTATAAATTCAGTGCAATACCTATTAAAATCCCAACAACTTATTTTGTAGAAAGAGAAAAACCAATACCCAAATTTATTTGGAAGGGCAGGGCACCCTGAATAATTAGAAATATCTTGAGAAAGAAAAAGGAAGTGGGAGGTCTCAAACTACCTGACTTTAAAGCATATTACAAAGCTACAGTGTTCAAAAAAGCATGATAATGGCATAAAATACATACACTGATCAATGGAATCAAATTAAGTGTTCAGAAACAGACACTCTCATCTATGGAGACAATTGATCTTTGATAAGGCAGTCAAGTCAACTCACCTAGAATAGAACAGTAGCCTCTTCAATAAATGGTGTTTGGAGACCTAGATATCCATATGCAAAAGAATAAAACAGGATCCATATCTTACACCCTATACAAAAGTTGACCCAAAATAAATCAAAGACCCAAACATTAGAGCCAAGACCATAAAACTTTTATAAGAAAATGTAGGGAAATACCTTTAAAATTTGTACTAGGAGGTGGTTTCCTAGACCTTACATCCAAAGCATTGAAAACATAAATAAACAAAAATAAATAGATAAATTGGATCTCCTGGAAACTAAATACTTTTGTGTATCAAAGAAATTTGTCAGAAAAGTAAAAGGCAGCTTATGCAATGGGAGACAATATTTGAAACTACATATCAGGTAAGGGATTAGTATACACAATATATAAAAATATTCTTCACACATGACAAGATGGTTGAGCCTTGAGGACATAATGCTGAGTGAAATTAGCCAGACACAAAATTATAGATACTGTTTGATTCCACTTCTATGACCAGCATAAAGGTATAACCAGAGGCTTATAACGCAGAATATAGGGGACTTAGAGATAGATAGAAGCTAGAAATGGGTGAACCGTTAGCTAATGAAATTGAATTCCAATGTAAAGGTATAGAAAGGAGTGAAGGTGGTTCTCTAATAGGTCTATAAGTAATATTACCATATTGAAGATGAACAAGATTGAAAAGAGTTGTATAGATCTGTCTGTTCCACTGACTAACACTAGAAATATGAATTAGTTCTTGTAAGAATTACTTCAAAGATATGATTCTTGTACAAAGAGTGTTTAAGTCCGGGGTACAGGGGAAAACCGCGATTGCATGCTATGAGCTATGCTCAAAACGAAACCATTAGCACTACCACAGCAACAGCTGACGTAAATAATGGGGGGAGGGACAAGGGTTAAGAAGAGGTTTAGATTTCTTATTTGGCAAGGGTGTGTTTATTGGTTTTCTTTCTCGTGGGAACAATGAAATTATCTAAAATTGAGAATGTTGATGGACTGTGAACTTTTGGCCCTCTACATGATGCCCAATGAATGCAGGTGGCTGAGGGTTGCATTGATGTAGAAGTAGCATGGCAAATGGTGTATACTTAGGAATGAAGGTTGTGCTGCTACAAAGAGGAACAAAGTCGTGAGGCATGCAATGATGTGAATGAACATGTGGGACATTTGGTGAGACAAAATAAGTCAGAAACAAAAGAACAAAAATGGTATGTCACCTTTAGAAAATGCTTATAAGGAAACAAGGAACTGTATTGTAAGCTTTTAGAGCAGACACATTAAGTCCAGAGTGGTGATTATTATTTCCGGATTTTTGAGAGGCTGTTAAAGTAATTCAGAACATAAGGGTAAGGGAGACAGTGTCTATATTTTACAACCACACATACTGTTTGAGATCATTGGAAGAAAGGTTTATTTGGTTTGGAACTGAAATTTTCTGTAGTGCATAATCTAATTCAATTTATCTGTACAACTTATTTGAACAATTGAAACACAGGGAGACCCAAATCAATAGGTCATACCCTCGATCATGAGGTTTACTCTTCTGAAGCTTATGTAGGTAGCAGAGAAGCTTAGACTACCTATAGGCATGCCTTAGAGTAACTTCTGGAGGATGTCTTTGGTTGCTCAGATGTGGCTTCAGTCTCTCTAAGCCTGACTCTGCAAGTGAAATCATTGCCCTCCCCCCTACATGTGACATGACATCCAGGGGTGAACGTCTCCCTGGCAATGTGGGAGAGGACTCCCAGGGATGAATCCAGACCTGGCACCATGGGATCAACATTTCCCTCCTGACCAAATGGGGAAAAAGAAGTGTAATTAATAAAGTATCACTGGCAGAGAGAGTTCAAATAGAGTCGAGAGGCTACTCTGGAGGTTGCTCTTTTGCAAGCTTCAGGTAGACCTTGCTACCTATCATAACCTGCCAACCCCCAACCAGGACCATTCCAGCCAATCCTAAGGAACACCTAGGGCAATATATAAGATTCCACAAGGGCTCCATGCACTAGAGTAACTTTCCAGAAACCTACACCCTCCAGATGGCTCCCTGTTCCAGATAAGTCCTGAAACCTAGCCCAGCTTCTCCAGAACATCAGATAGCTCCATCTCCCTACCCCATATTAGTGACAGACCCCTCCAATATGAAATATTTAGTATTGCTGTACCCCAAACAGCCCTAATGAGAGGGATGGGAAAATTGAAGGTGATGGTGTAGTTATATAGAGAAGATAGGATTTAACAAATGAATATGAATGCTGAATCATTAAATTGATATCTCTTTTAGTCTCTAGTATTTTAGAACAGCTAGAAGTAAAAACTTAAAATTGTGAAACTGTAACCCATGTCAAATGCTGAAATATGTTCTACAGTTCATTGTGATGCTGTGTTTTGAAATTTATAGCTTTTTTGTATATGTTATTTTTCACACAAAAAAAAGAAGGCAAAAAGTTGACTGTGATGAAAAAATATTTAATCCCTCAAACCTCCTATATTCTGGAACAGCTAGAAGGAAAAATATGAGAGGCTCATATTGTAGCTCATGACAAACTCTGGGATTTGTCCTGTAAGTACTTGTTGAAGAGTGCTTAGAGAACTGTTGTTATTTTATTTCTTTGCTTTGTATATATGTTATAATATACAATTTAAAAAGTTTAAAAAATTTAAAAATATATTGGGTAGATGGAAATAATAGTGGTCAATGAGAGAGAGGGGTAAGGGTTATGGTATGTATGAGTTTTTTCTTTTTTTTAAATTTCTTTTTCTAGAATGATGAAATGTTCTAAGAAATAATCATTGTGATGAATATACAACTATGTGATGATATTTTGTGTCATTGATTGTATACCAAGAATGGGATGTTCATATGTTAAGAATGTTCGTGTTTGTATGTTGTTATGTTTTGTCAATAAAAATATATATTTAAAAAAAAGATTCTTCAACACAGCAACAAAAAGACTAACAAACCAACCTAAAAATGAGCAAAAGTCATGAGCAGACAAGTATCAGAAGAGAAAATACAAATGGCTAAAAGGCACATGAAAAGATGCTCAACTTTACTGGCTATTAGGGAAATGCAAATCAAAACCACAATGATATATCATCTCCTACCCACTAGAATGGCCATTATCAAAAAGGAAAAGCAAGAAAATAACAAGTACTGGAGAGGGTGTGGAGAAAGAGGCACACTTATCCACTGTTGGTGGGAATATTAAGTGGTACAACCACGCTGGATAGGCAGTTTGGTGCTTCCTCAGTAAGATTTGTATAGGATTTCTATATGACCCAGCAATCCTATTACTGGGTATATATTCAGAGGAACTGAAGGCAAGGACACAAATGGACATTTGTACACTGATGTTTATAGCAGCATTATTGACAATGGCCAAGAGATGGAAACAGCCCAAAAGTCCATCAACAGATGAGAGGCTAAGCAAGCTGTGGTATATACATATGATGGAATATTATACAGCTGTAAGACAGAATAGAGTCATGAAGCATGTAATAATGTGGATGAACCTTAAGTACATTATGCGAAATGAAATTAGTCAGAAACAAAAGTACAAACACTGTATGGTCTCACTAGTATGAACTAACATTAATGAGTGAACCGTGAGAGCTAAAATTCAGAACACAGGTTATAGTAATGTAAGTACACTGAATGAAGCTGAATGTGAGCATGGTTGAGGGAGAGGGGCTGGGGGCACATACGAAATCAGAAGGTAGGATGGAGGATAAAGACTGAGATGGTATAATTTAGGAATGCCTAGAGTGTACAATGATGATGATTAAATGTACAAATTAAAAAATGTTTTTGCGGAAGGAAGTACAAAGGAATGTCAGTATGGCAGGGTGTTGAAAATATATGGTGTGGTAGTTAGATTCAGTTGTCAACTTGGCTAGGTGAAGGCACCTAGTTCTGCTTTGCTGTGGACATGAGCCAATGGTACATGAACCTCATCTGTTGCTGATTACATCTGCAGCCGGCTAGGAGGGGTGCTTACTGCAATGAATGACATTTGACTTAATTGGCTGGTGCTTAAATGAGAGAGCACAATGTAGCACAGCCCAAGCAGCTCAGCATACCTCATCTCAGCACTCGCAGCTCAGCCCAGGCCTTTGGAGGTGCAGAAAGAAATCACCCCGGGGAAAGTTGTTGGAACACAGAGGCCTGAAGAGAAGGCCAGCAGAGATCACCCTGTGCCTTCTCATGTAAGAAAGAACCTCAGTTGAAAGTTAGCTGCCTTTCCTCTGAAGAACTAACAAAATAAATCCCCTTTTATTAAAAGCCAATCCATCTCTGTATGTTGCATTCTGGCATCTGGCAAACCAAAACAGATGGTATATAGGAAAAAGTACAATCAATGTAAGTTGGGGCCTATAGACAATAGTAACATTGCAATATGCTTCCACTGAATGTAAAAAAAGGCATTATGCCAAAACTAAATGTCAACAGGCAGGTGCATTGGGAAATGGGCATGGATTCTTTGTGGAAGAAGAGGGAATGTCTTCAGAGAGAGTATGGTGGTGAGGGCATGTCTATACACTCAGGCTGGATTGTATAATGTGTAAATAAAGCTATTTAAAAATGGTCAGAGAGAAAAAAGTGCTAGAGAAAATGGGGAAAAAGAGATGTATCTATTCACTGATGGTAGGGAAATGAGAGGTATAGCCCCTTGAAGGGCAGTGTGGTAGTTCTGCAGGAGGCTAGGGGTGGGTTTGCCACATGATCCTGAAACCCCGTTGCTCAGTGTATACCTGGAGGAACTGAGTGTGGGGACATGAAAAGACATTTGCATGCTGGTGTTTCTGGAAGTAGTGATTGTGATCCACAGTGGAAGGAGGTGGCCTAAGGGTACAAAGACTGAGTAATGGAAAAGGGAACTATGGTGTGTATATACAATGGACTACTGACCTGCTACAAGAAGGAATGAAATTATGAGGCATGCAACTAGATGAATGAAGCTTAAGAGGTGATTGTTGAATGAAATGCCAGAAACAAAAAGACAAATATTATCATGCCTCAAATATATGGACTAACTATAACATAAAAATTCAGTGAACTAAAGTCGAGAGCATGGGTTATCAGGATGGGGCTTATTGTAAAGAGCCCTAGATTGTAAGCTCTTATAGCAGTCACATCTATTCAAGAGGTGTAATTGTTAATTCTAAATTCTGAGATACTGAGCTGTTTGTATATAACCTGGTCTTTCCCAAAAACTTTGGGTATATCTGTGGCACCTAAGACTCAGAGTTAGAGCTCTGAAACCATGAAAATCAGCACTACCCTATACAGGAAATGGTTTTTTAAAAAGTGGAAAAAGTGATCAGACATTGAGTAGAGATATGAATGAAGCTGATCTGGTTGTGGCTAAGGTATATCCGAAGACTGGGTAAAGGATGATATCATCCATATTTTAAAACCTCCAACTTGTGATAAAAGATCTGAAGTTCTGTGTACCCCAAATACCATTTAAATGGAAATTTTGATTTGTGTTTAAAAAGTGTTTGCTTTTGGTTTTACAGGCAGCTGGATGGATACTCTGCATGTAAGCCTTGAAACATTTAAATAAATTTCTGTAACCCTCCCTCACCCCCCAAAAACTTCCAACTTGTGTATGAGACTGAAGGGAGAGCTGTTTATTTGGTGCAAAGTTTATATTTTGGGTAGTGCATTTCCTAAATTAACTTGTATGTTCAGTTTAGTTGAACACCATAAATACAGGGAATCTTGAACAGATTTGGTTGGTTTGTCCAGGTTAGTGTGATGCCCTGATAAATACCAGAGTGATTTGGACAGTGAGTATAAACAAGTATTTGCAGGATCCCCTTAGGAGAATGGGGAGAAAGGGGGAAAGATTCAACTTCCCCATATGGAGAATTTCTAATGTTCTTGCAAGCAGTGGGGACAACCAAATCAATAGGCCAAGCTGCCAATTTTTGGGTTTGCCCCTATGAAACTTATTCCTGCAAAGAATAGGCTAAACCTACTTAAAATTAGGCCTTAGAATCAACCCCAGAGAACCTCTTTTGTTGTTCACATGTGGCCTCTCTCTCTAAGCCGATACAGCAAGTGAACCCACTGCCCTCTCCCACCACATGGGACATGACTCCCAGGAGTGTAAATTTCCCTGATAATGTGGGACAGAAATCCCAGGATGAGCTGGAACCCAGCAACAAGGGATTGAGAAAACTTTCTTGAACAAAAGAGGAAAGAGAGAAATGAGACAAAATAAAGTTTCAATGGCTGAGAGATTTCAAACAGAGTTGAGAGGTTATCCTGGAGTTTATTGTTATGCTTATATAGATATCCCTTTTCAGTTTATGGTGTATTTGAGTGGCTAAAGGGAAGTACCTGAAACTGTAGAGCTGTGTTCCAGTAGACTTCTTTCTTGAAGGTGATTGTATGAAGATATAATGTTCCCAATGTGACTGTGTGATAGTGAAAATCTTGTGTTTGACACTCCTTTTATCTAAGGTATGGACAGATGAATGAAAAATATAGATAAAAATAAACAAATAGACTTCCGGAGAAGATGGCGGCTTAGTAAGACGCGCGGGTCTTAGTTCCTCCTCCAGAAAAGCAACTAAAGAAACAGAAACCATATGAAACAGCTCCCGGAGTCACGACAGAGACCAAAAAGACAGCGTACCCCATTCTGGAATAGCTGAACGGGCAGGGAGAATCTGCTGCGGTGAGATATCCGAGGGGCGCGCGTTTTCCCGGCCGGGGCGGCTGGCGACTGGGGTCCCCTCCATGCACGTGGCTCCCCGGTCTGACTGGGAACGTTGGATAGCGGGGCCCTCCCGTCACGCTTGGCGTTTCGGGCCAGCTGGGCAATTAGGACCGGCACTTTCCTAAGCCGCGGCGGCCAGCGACCCGCGCCTCCACGCGCGGTTTCCCGGGCCGACTGCCGTGCAGACAGACGAGCACCACGAGTGCCACCTACTGGGCAGGAAAAGAAAAACAGAGCACAGAGATTTCACAGAAGAAGCTTTCAACCAGCTGGGTCCCACACCCAGGGAAATCTGATCAAATGCCCAGACACAAGCAGAAAATAATGGATGACGCTCGGAAAATTGAAGATATGGCCCAGTCAAAGGAACAAACCAATAGTTCAAATGAGATACAGGAGCTGAGACAACTAATGCTGAATATACGAACAGAAATGGAAAAACTCTTCAAAAACCAAATCAATAAATTGAGGGAGGACATGAAGAAGACATGGGCTGAACAAAAAGAAGAAATAGAAAATCTGAAAAAACAAATCACAGAACTTATGGGAGTGAAGGACAAAGAAGAAAAAATGGAAAAAACAATGGATACCTACAATGGTAGATCTAAAGAGACAGAAGCTACAATTAGTGAACTGGAGGATGGAACATCTGAATTCCAAAAAGAAACAGACACTATAGGGAAAAGAATGGAAAAACTTGAGCAGGGGATCAGGGAACTGAATGACAATATGAAGCGCACAAATATACGTGTTGTGGGTGTCCCAGAAGGAGAAGAGAAGGGAAAAGGAGGAGAAAAACTAATGGAAGAAATTATCACTGAAAATTTCCCAACTCTTATGAAAGACCTAAATTTGCAGATCCAAGAAGTGCAGCACACCCCAAAGAGAATAGACCCAAATAGGCATTCTCCAAGACACTTACTAGTTAGAATGTCAGAGGTCAAAGAGAAAGAGAGGATCTTGAAAGCAACAAGAGAAAAACAATCTGTCACATACAAGGGAAACCCAATAAGACTATGTGTAGATTTCTCAGCAGAAACCATGGAAGCTAGAAGACAGTGGGATGATATATTTAAATTACTAAAAGAGAGAAACTGCCAACCAAGACTCCTATATCCAGCAAAATTGTCCTTCAAAAATGAAGGAGAAATTAAAACATTTATAGACAAAAAGTCACTGAGAGAATTTGTGACCAAGAGACCAGCTCTGCAAGAAATACTAAAGGGAGCACTAGAGTCAGATATGAAAAGACAGAAGAGAGAGGTATGGAGTAAAGTGTAGAAAGAAGGAAAATCAGATATGATATATATAATACAAAAGCCAAAATGGTAGAGGAAAATATCCAAACAGTAATAATACTAAAAGTTAATGGACTGAATTTCCCAATCAAAAGACATAGAATGGCAGAATGGATTACGACCCAGCAATACCACTGCTAGGTATCTACTCAAGGGACTTAAGGGCAAAGACACAGACGGACATTTGCACACCAGTGTTTATAGCAGCATTATCTACAATTGCAAAGAGATGGAAACAGCCAAAATGTTCATCAACAGACGAGTGGCTAAACAAACTGTGGCGTATACCTACAATGGAATATTATGCAGCTTTAAGACAGACTAAACTTATGAAGCATGTAATAACATGGATGGACCTAGAGAACATTATGCTGAGTGAGTCTAGCCCAAAACTAAAGGACAAATACTGTAAGGTCCCACTGATGTGAACCGACATTCGAGAATCAGCTTGGAATATATCATTGGTAACAGAGACCAGCAGGAGTTAGAAACAGGGTAAGATAATGGGTAATTGGAGCTGAAGGGATATACACTGTGCAACAGGACTAGATACAAAAACTCAAAAATGGACAGCACAACAATACCTAAGTGTAATATAACTAGGTTGGAACACTGAATGAAGCTGCACCTGAAATATGGTTTTTTGTTTGTTTGTTTGTGTGTTTGTATCTTTTGTTTTTGTTTTTTTCTTTTTCCTTTTTATATATTTATATATATTATTAGTATTATTATTTTAATTCTCTTCTCTATATTAACATTCTATATCTTTTTCTGCTGTTTTGCTAGTTCTTTTCCTAAATCGATGCAAATGTACTAAGAAATGATGATCATACATCTATGTGATGATACTAAGAATTACTGAGTGCATTTGTAGAATGGCATGATTTCTAAATGTTGTGTTAATTTCATTTCTTTTTTTTGATTAATAAAAAAATTTAAAAAAAAATAAAATAAACAAATAATAGGGGGAAACAAAGGTTAAAATATATTGGGTACATGGAAGTACTAGTGGTCCACGTAAGGGAGGGGTACAGGGTATGGTATGTATGAGTTTTTTCTTTTTTCTTTTTATTTCTTTTCCTGGAATAAAGCAAACATTCTGAAAAATGATCATGATGATGAATATGCAACTATGTGATGATATTGTGAGCCACTAATTGTGCACCATGTACGGAAAGTTTGTATGTTAAGAATGTTTGTGCTTGTATGTTGTTTATCAATAAAAATATTTTAAAAATAGTTCAGTGAGGAAAAAAAGTGCACATTATCAGGAGATAGGAGGAGGGTAAAGACTGCGCATTTGGTGCTGAAGGAATGCCCATTGTGCACAGGACTGATTGTAAAAGTTCAGAAATAGGTAGCACAATATTACTGATTGTAGTACAATGATAATAGTACACTTAATGAAGCTGAATGTATTGATTGAGGGAGAAGTGTTGGGGGCACGTGTGAAACCAGAAGTAAAGATAGATATTAAAGATTGAGAAGGTATAATTTAGGAATGCCTAGAGTGGATAATGATGGTGATTAAATGGACAAATATAAAAACACTTTTGCATTAGGGAGAACAAATGAATGCCATCATTGCAAGGTTTTGAAAATGAATGGCATACAGGAAAAAAATACAGTCAATGCATGCTAGGGTCCAAAGTCAACAGTAACATTGTAATATGCTGCCACTGAATGTAACAAAGGCATTATGCCAAAACTAAATATCAACAGTCAAGGGGTATGGGTAGGGGTATGGATTCTTTGTGGAAGAAAATGAAATGTTTTATGGTGGGGAAGACATGTCTATTTACTTAGATTTTATGATGTGTGAATAAAACTGTTGAAGATGAACAGAGAGAAGTAAGTGTTAGAGAAAATGTTGGTAGGGAACCTGAGAGGTGCAGCCCTTCTGGAGGGCAGTGTCATGGTTCAACAGCAGGCTGGGGGTGGGGTTGCCATAGGATCCTGAAACCCTGTTGGTTGGTATATACCTGGAAGAACTGAGTGTGGCAACAAGAATGGACATTTGCACACTGGTGTTTATAGCAGCAGTATTCAAAATTCACAATGGGTGGAGGTGGCCTAAGGGTACAATGACGGAGAGAAGGAAGGGGGAACTGTGGTATATACATACAATGGACTACTGAGCTGCTGTAAGAAGAAATAAAGCTGTGATGCATGCATCTAGGTGAATGAACCTTAAGGACAATACGATGAATTAAATGGCAGAAACAAAAAGACAAATAATATCATGCCTCACTCATATGGATTAACTATAATACGCAAATTCAGAAAATTGAAGTTGAGCACATGGATTATCAGGTTGGGTCCTATTGTAAAGGTTCCTAGATTGTAAACTCTTGCAGCAATCACATATATTCAGTCATTGTAACTGCTATTTCTAAATTCTGAGATATTGAGCTATTTGTGTAAGACCTGGGCATTCCCTGAAACTTCAGGTATTTATGTGACATCTGAGACTTAGAGTGCTGAAGCTATGAAACTCAGTGTTACTCCATTCAGGAGCTGTTTAAAAAGTTGAAAAAGGGATCAGGCTTTGACTAGAGATATGAATGAAGCTGATCTGGTTAGGATTAAGGTAAATCAGAATATAGGATAAAGGATTATATGGTCCATATTTAAAAACTTCAACTTCTGTGTGAGTCCAAAGTGAGAGTTTTTTATTTGGTGCAAAAAATATCCTATATTTTGGATAGCACATTACGTAAATTTAACTTGCATGGGAAGTTTAGTTGAATGCCACAAGTACATGGAATCTTAAATAGGGAGTGAGATGCTGTTGGTTTTTACAGGTTAGTGTGATGCCCTAATTTATTCCAGAGTAGTTTGGGCAGTGAATAAAAAAGTATTTGCATAGTCCCCTTGGGGACTGGGGGGAAAGGAAATATTCAACTTCCCAATTTCGGGAATTCCTGATATTCTTGCAAGCAGTGGGGACAATCAAATCAATAGGTTGAGCCCTCCATCTTGGGGCTTACTCCTGCAAATGAGAAGCTAAGTGTACTGATAATTATGCTCAAGAGTCACCTCCAGAGAACCTCTTTTGTTGCTCAGATATAGCCTCTCCTTCTAAACCATATGAACTCACTGCCCTCCCTGCAACATGTGTACCCAATGGTGTATATCAACCTAGTAACATAGGACATGACTCCTGGTGGTGAGCCAGGACCCAACATCTTTGAAATGAGGAAGCCTTCTTGACCAAAAGGGGAAGAGAGAAATGAAACAAAAAAGTTTCAGTGGCTGAGAGATTTCAAACAGAGTCAAAAGCTTATCCTGGAGGCTATTCTTATGTATTATATAGATATCCCATTTTAGTTTATGGTGTATTGGAGTGGCTGGAGGGAAGTACCTGAAACTGTTGAACTTTGTTTCATTAGCCTTGATTCTAGAAGAAATTGTATAATGATTTGTCTTTTACAATGTGACTGTGTGATTGTGAGAATCTTGCGTCTGATGCTTCTTTTAAGCAGGGTATGAACAGATGAGTAAAAAAAATGATGAAAAATAAATAAATATTTGGGAAGGATAAAGGGTAAAAAATTGGGTAGATTAAAATGCCAGTGGTCAATGAGAGGGAGGGGTAAGGGGTATGGGATGTATAGGTTTTTCTGTTTATTTCTTTTTCTGGAGTGATACAAATGTTCTAAAAATGATCATGATGATGAAAACACAACTATGTGATGATATTATGAGCCATTGATTTTACACCATGTATGGACTGTATGTATGTGAATATTTTCTAATAAATATATATTTTAAATATATGCTTGAGTCCTGCATTAAGTTCTTTTGGGTATATACATAGCAGTGCAAATGCTGGATCATATAGTAATTCTATACTTAGCTTTCTGAGGAACTGTCAAATGTTCTTCCACAGTGACTGCACAGTTTTACAATTTCCAGAAGAAATGGATGATTGCTTCTCTTTCTCTGCATCCTCTCCAACACTTGCTCTCTTCTGTTTTTTAAATAGCAGTCATTCTAACGGGTATGAAGTAGTATGTCATTGTGGTTTTGATTTACATTTCCCTAATGACTTAAAGATGTTAAGCTTCCTTTCATGTACTTTTTGGATATTTTATATCTTCTTTGGAGAGATATCTATTCAAGTCTTTTGCCCATTTTTAAATTGGGTTGTATGTTTTTTGTTGTTAAGTCAAAGGATTTCTTCATATATTCTGGATATTAAGCCTTTATCTGATATGTGGTTTCCAAAAAATTTCTCTGATTGTGTAGATTGCCATTTTTCTTTCATGTAAAGTCCTTTGAGTAACTGAAGTTTTTCATTTTGATGAGATCTCATTTATCTAGTATTTGTTAGTTCCTTGTGCTTTGGGTGGAAAGTCTAAGAAACTATTGTCTAACACAAGGTCTGGAAGATGTTTCTTTAAGTTTTCTTTTAGGACTTTGACAGTTCTTATATATTATGGTCTTTGATCCATTATGAGCTAATTTTCCTGTACAGTGTGAGATAGGGGTCTTCCTTTTTTTTTCTTTTTTTTTTTGCAAGTAGAGATCCAGTTTTCCCAGCATCATTTGTTGAAAAGACTGTGCTTTCCCAAATGAGTGGCATTTGTCCCCTTATCAAAAATCAGTTGGCCATAAATGTTATGTTTGATTTCTGAGCTACCAATTAGATCCCATTAGTCTATATGTATGTCCCTGTGCCAGTACCATGCGTTTTTTTTTTTCCAGTTCCATGAAAAAATTTTTTAAATATTTGCTTTGGGAATCACAGTCATCATCCACCACAAGATTCACTGTATTAAACATTCTCATGGTTTTTTTTTGTACCAAATAAACATTTTTTGCTTTAGTCTCACACATAAGTTGAAATTTTTAAATATTAATTACTGTGGTTTTGTAATAAGTTTTAAGATCAGGAAATACGAGCCCCCAACTTCGTTCTTCTTATTTAAGAAAGCTTTAGCTATTCTGGTGCCCCTGCCCTTCCATATAAATTCAATGATTGGTTTTTCCATTTCTGCAAAGAAGGTTGTTTGAATTTTGATTGGGATTGCACTGAATCTATAAAAATTGCTCTGGGTTTTGAGATCTTAATGATATTTAGCCTTCCAATCCATGAACATGGAATGTCCTTCCATTTATTTAGGTCTTCTTTGATTTCTTTTAGCAATGCTTTGAAGTGTTCTGTGTACAAGTCCTTTACATCCTTGGTTAGATTTACTCCTAGATATTTGATTCCTTTAGTTGCTATAGTGAATGGCATGTCTTTACTTGATTCCTTTCAATTGTTGATTGCTTGTGTAAAGAAACACTACTGATTTTTTGGCATTGCTCTTGTATGCCACCTCTTTGCTGAATTCATTTTTTAACTCCAGAAGTTTGTTGTGGTTTTCCAAGGATTTTCTTTATAAAGGATCATATCTGCAAATAGGGAAAGTTTTAATTCTTCTTTTCCAATGTGGATGCCTTTTATTTCTTTCTCTTGCCAATTGCTCTGGCAGGAACTTTCAGTACAAAAGTCATAACGGTGGGCATCCTTGTCTTGTTTCCAATCTCAGAGGGAAGGCTTTCAGTCTTTTAACATTAAGTAGGATGTTAGCTGAGGGCTTTCATATATGCCCTTTATCATGTTGGAAAAGTGTCCCTCTATTCCTAGTGCTTTAGGTGTTTTTATTAAGAAATAATGCTGTATTTTGTCAATTTCCTTTCCTGCACCAATTGAGATGAATTTTGTGATGCAAGTGCCAGGTTCATCCTCCCAATGAGGTCTCATGTTGTTAGGGAGACTTATATCCCTGTAGGGGCAGGGGAGAGGATAGTGAGTTTTTCTTCCTAAGAGATTGGGCCAGCAGAGAGGCCCGGGAAACCTTCTAGAAGCATAGTTCTAGACACTTCTCATGAAAGGTGTGCTGGAAACAACCAGTGATTTTGTTCCCCATGTTCCCAGGAGATTGGGTCAGTGGAGTGGAAAATGCCCAGGCCTGATGTGTGTTGAGATGCCAAGCAGTCACACTGGTGCTAGTAAGAATCCTCTGTTTCCTTTTCCAGAGGAAATAGGAAAAGTCAACAGTATCCCCCTAGAGAACAAGGATCATTTTCCCATGGAAATCTACAAGACCTCCAATTTAAGCTAAAAGATGAGGAGGCATTGCCATCCAATGGGACTCTTAATTACAATTGAGAATAGTAAAAGACAGGAAAAGTAGTCAGAAATTCCTTATGTAAGCCTGAACTCTCAAGAAAGTCAGATTTTGCTGGACACTCATTTCCTCAGCCATTCTGCCCTTGACATTCAAAGAAAACTGCAAAAGCTCTCTATGGGCCCTCAAACTCCCATTAATGGCCTGTTAGGCTGTCTTTAACAATCAGCACAAGGCTGAAGACTAGAAGGCAAAGAAAAGTAAGCAAAAGACCAGAGAACAATCTCAGTTTATTGCAGTCACTGTTAAAAGCACCCTGCCCCCTTAAGGTGACCCAAACCATGACTCTAAGCCTTAAGGGGCTTGCTTCCACTTTGGGGTCAGAGGGCTGCTGGCAGAGAGAGTGCCAGAAGCCTCAAGACAACCCTCAACCTCAGAACCCACTGGGGCTTTGCTCCAAGTGTCACCAGCATGGGCTTCTGACCCAGCAACTGCACCACCCCCTGAAAGGATGGCTCCACTGACTTCACATCTGACCATCAACTTAAAAGAGCCTCAGGTGACTCACAATATGGCAGGTAAGATTCTTGATTTCTTAATTGAATAATAGAGCTACTTACTCTACTTACTCTGTTCTGAACTGCCACTGTGGATCTATGTCCACTCAGACTTTCCTGGTTATGGGAGTTGATGGTAAAGCCAAAACTAAGACCTTCACTACCTCTTTCCTTGGTAGGCTTGAGGACATTCTGATGTCCCATAAATTTCTCATTGTTTCTGATGGATCTACCGCCTTCTAGGGAGGGATTTTTTGCTCCCTGGGGGCCACGTTAAGACAAGTAAACCCAGGTAGTGTTTACCCCCTTGTTTGTCCTGAGGGCCCCTACTAGACCAAGGCCTCTTGGCATCCCAGAGGAAATCCTTAAGCAAATAAACCCTTCTGTGTGGGATGAAGGTGTACCAGGACAAACCCACCAAGTAATCCCGGTCTGCATTCAAGTTCTCAATCCTAGATCTTAAAAATGCATTTTTTTTTTTGGTATCCATCTTCACCCTGACTCTCAATAACTATTTGCAGGGACTTAAGAAAAAAATTCACCCCCCACCTTGCTCATTTAATGCTACCCCAAAGGTTTCAAGATAGTCCCAATCTCTTTAAGAGTGCCTTAAGAGCAGACCTTACTAACTTCCTGCTGCCTCAAAGCACAGCCTTGCAATATGTTAGTTTCATAAACTAGCATATTCCTAGCATGAAAGTGAATCTTGTTTGTTGTCATTGCTGACTATAAGACCTAGATGGATACAGAAAGTTGTGGATGTTCTGAGAAAGTGAATTTTGTTAAAATAATGTAGATGTTAGTCTGCTGTTAATGATAGGTTATAAAAAACTTTTTCTTAACCATCTGAGTACTGTGTCTAAAACACAAAGATTTTATATCATATCAGAATAATATCCTTATTGAGTTTTTTTTCTACATGGGCAGGTGCCAGGAAATGAACCCGGGTCTTCTGGATGGCAGGCGAAAACTTCTGCCACTGAGCAAATCCTTATTGATTTTTAAGTTGACCCAATCCTTTATTTCAAAAGACAAATCTCACTCTTAAAGGAAAACTTGCAAATGTTTGTTCTTTCACTTTGTAAAAGTGAGGTGCTAAAACAGTTTAACATTCTACATAAGAAGTGTCTAGGAAGTATCATATTAATTAAAAGAGGTTTTCTTTCCTTCTGTTAAGGAAATTTGAATGGGCAAAATGTTATTCATGTATTTAAAAATTGTTTAAAATTCCTAAAGACTTGACAATATTCTCACTGTCCATGTTATATCCTAATACTTATTGATGTATTAATGTTAGGCAAGAGTTGTCAGTTATGGTTTTAGTTATCCTTAGCAAAGACTACAGATCATAGAACAACTTAATTCAGACTTATTGACATGGAACCTATAATAAAGTATAAAATCTTAACCGGAAAATTTTAAAAAAGCATTTACAAAGTCCATTAAAGGATGAGAGAAACCTGAAGCTACTAAACTTCCTCACCTGGGGAATTCTTGCTCGTCTCTTAATCAAAAGGTGCTTCAAATTTAATGACACATGACCTCAATCTTGAGGCTTGCCCTTATAAAACTTATTTCTGTAATGGTAAAAGCAAAGCCTTCTTATAATTAATGCCTGTGTTAGTTAGATTCAGTTGTCAACTTGGCCAGGTGAGCATACCTAGTCTTGTTGCTGCAGACATAAGCCAATGGTGCGTGAACCTCATCTGTTGCCAATTACATCTGCAGTCAGCTAGAAGGCGTGTCTGCTGCAATGAGTGATGTTTGACTTAATTGGCTGGTGCTTAAATGGGAGATTGCAATGTAGCACTGCTAAGCAGCTTGGCATTCCTCATCTCAGCACTTGCAGCTCAGCCCAGGCCTTTGGAGATACAGAAAGAAGTCACCCCAGGGAAAGTTGTCAGAACCCAGGGGCCTGGAGAGAAGACCAGCAGAGACCATCCTGTGCCTTCCACGTAAGAAAGAACCTCAGTGGAAAGTTAGCTGCCTTTCCTCTGAAGAACCAACAAAATAAATCCCCTTTTATTAAAAGCTAATCCGTCTCTGGTGTGTTGCATTCCGGCAGCTAGCAAACTAGAACAATGCCTAAAAGTCATGCCCAGAGAACCTCTTTGGTTGCTCAGATGTAGCCTCTATCTAACCCAAAGTCTACATATAAACTCAATCCCCACTGCCCCATATGCGGGACATGACTTCCAGAGGTGTAAATCTCCTTATTTTTAATGTAAGCACTTAGAGCTATAAATTCCCCCCTCATCACTACCTTTGCTGCATCTGGTAAGTATTGGTATGTTATATTTTCAATTTCATTAGCCTCAAGATATTTCCTAATTTCACTTCTGATTTCCACTTTAACCCATTGGTTGTTTGAAAGTATGTTATTTAATTTGCAGATATTTGTGAAATTTCCCTTTCACCCTCTTGTTGATTTCTAACTTCATTCTTTTGTGGTCAGAGAATATTCATTGTATGATCTTAACATTTTTGGATCTACTGAGACTTATTTTGTGACTCAACATATGGTCTATCCTAGAGAATGATCCGTGTGCACCCACAAAGAATGTATATTCAGTTTTCTTTTGGTACAGTGTTCTATATATGTGTGTTATGTCTAGTGCATTTAATGTAATATTGAATTCCTGTACTTATTTATCTTCTGACTAGATGTTCTATCTACTATAGACAGTGTTGGGTTTAAGTCTCCTATTAGTAATGTAGAACATCAATTTCTCTCTTCAAATCTGTCACTATTTGCTTCTTATATTTTGGAGTTCTGCATCAGGTACATATATATTTATTGTTACATCTTCCTACTGAAAATTGTTAACTTTATTAGTATAAAATGACCATCTTTGTCCCTAGTAACTGTTTTTGACTTAACATCTATTTTATCTGATATTAGTATAGCCACCTCAGCTCTCTTTTGGTTACTACTTGCATGCTACATATTTTTTTCATCCTTTCACCCTCTAGCTACTCGTATCTTTTACTTTAAGGTTAGTCTCTTGCCAATAGCATAAAGTTGGATCATGCTTTTTAAATCCATTCTGCTAATCTGTCTTTTGACTGAAGACTTTAATCCATTCACATTTAACGAAACTACTGATAATACAGGACTTTCTTCTACTACTTTGCTATTTACTTTTGATGCTTTGTAAGTTTCATAACTTTTTTGTTCCTCACTTCCATAAAATCCTTTATTTATATTTATTTGATTTTTTATGTTGCATCTTATTTCCACCTGGAAATATGGTGAAAATATGATGTATTTTATTTCCATTTGGATATGCTTTTCTTTTGTTTTGCTTGTGGTTATCATCAGGTTAAATTTTAAAATTCTAAATACATAAAAATTACATTTAGTTTAATATTAACTTAAATTCAATAGTATGTATATGCATTATTCCTATGCCCTTCTGTCCCCAAACCATTTTTTCCCTTTTACCACTTATATCTTTGTACATTGTATGTCCAAAAACATAGATTTATAATTACATTTTATGCATTTGTATTTTAACACCTGTAGAAAGTAAGAAGGGAGTTATTTACCAAACAATAAAACACAATAATGCTGGCATTTATAATCACCCAAGTAGTTGTATTTATTGCAGCTCTTTCTTTATGCTTTTAACCATTATCTAGTACCCTTTCCTTTCAGTCTGAAAAACTCCCTTTAGCATTGCTTATAGGGCAGGTCTAGTGCTGATGAACGCCCTCAGCTTTTGTTTATCTGAGAATATCTTAATCTCTTCCTCATTTTTGAGAGTCTCACTAGAAATAAATTTCTTGGCTGGCAGTTTTACTTCAGCACTTTAAGAATTCAACCCACTGCCTTCTTGTCTTCGTAATTTCTGATGAGAAATTAGCACTCAATCTAATTGGACTCTCTTATATGTAACATGTTGCTTTTTTTCTTGCAGTTTTCAGAACTTTCTCCTTTCCCTTAACATTTGATAGTGTAATCAATATGACAGGTTGTATTTTCCTTCATGTTCATCCTATTTGTTGTTTCTGAGCTTCTTGGATATGCATATTCACACCTTTTGCTAAGTTTGGGAAGTTCTCTGTCCTTATTTCTTTGAATAATCCTTCTGCATCTTTCTCTCTTTCTTCCTGTTCTGGGACTCCCATAATGCATATATCGGTGCACTTGATGGTGCCCTAGAGGTGCCTTAGGCTATTTTCACTTTTAATATTGCATTTTTCTTTCTCCTTCTTAGCCTGACTCATTTAAATTGTCTTCAAGTTCACTGATTCTTTCTTCTGCCAGCTCCAATCTGCTCTTGAAGCCCTTCTGAGCATTTTTCATTTCAGTTATTGTGGTATTCAACTCCAGTAATTCTATTTGGTTTATTTTTAAAACTTCTGTCTCTTTACTAAGTTTCCCATGTTGCTCATTTATCACTTTCCTGATAATCATTAGTTCTTTTTCTACACTTTTCTTCATCTCCTTGAGCATTTTGAAGATAATTTTTAAGCCTTTTTTTTTTGGCATGTTCACCTTCTTGTCTTTTTCATTAGTGTTTTCTTTTTATCTTTATCCTCTTCTTTTGGGTGGGTCTTTGTTTCCTGTTCCTTTGTCTTGTACTCTTTTGTTGCACATTTTAATATTTAAAATGTTAATTCTGGGAATTACTCCCTGGGATGTTTGCTTCTTGGTTTTATAACCAGCTGGTGATAAGGCAGAGATTTTCTTGAGTTTCAGGACTCTGATCAGGAATACCCACCCAAGGTGAATCAGTGTAAAGGGTTTTCTCTATCTTTCTGGGCTTCTGTCTTGTCCTGGGCTTTTGCTTATTAGTTGTTTTGAAGTTCTCCTGCTTACAGGAGTTTGGTTGTCTCCCCTGTTTCCCAGGAGACAGAAAACCTTCTGCCAGCTACTTGAAGCAGACAAGACTTTGTCCCAGACTGTGTGTCTCTATGGTATTTTACACTCATTTTTTTTGTTTCATGCTGCTTTTGCCTGGAGGGAAAATTCTACAAGGCATGTATTTTGGAGAGGACTTTCCCAAGTTGGTCATTCTTAGCAAAATCAGGGCCAGGAATCCATTGAGGGGGCACAGAATGGTTTAAAAGTGCCCTAGTGAGGGGATAAGGAAGGCTACCAATATCTCCAATGGTTCCTCAAAGCTAAAGTTTCCTGGCCTGCCCAGCAAATGCACTCTTTCAGCTAATTGTCCTCACAGCCTTGAAGAAGTGCTGTATCTTTAAATCTCCACCACCTCTGCCCTTCTCCAGGGAGGGTTCAAACAATGGCTCCCACCGCCTTTATTGGAGCTGGGTTGAAACAGTGGCTGCTGCTGCCTTTGTCCAGAGTGGGTTGAGATAACAGCTGTCTTCAGATCCAGGACATGGTAACTTACTAATTGAAAACCATGACCAGTGATTGGCCATGCCCAAACCTGTTATTGAGGAAGAGTAACACTATACCCCTTTTTGTCATCAGCAGCTAGATAGGGAAAGGAACCCGTGGCAACTTGCCATGAAGATGGAGGATGGGCAATGTTAGCCACTGTGCAGAGAGAGCAACTTGCAGTTCTTTACCATCATTTCTCAGTCTTCCTTCTGCTCTTCCTTGGATGCTATACAGTTTTCATCTGGCCTCTTTGATTTGGAAAGAGTTGTTTCAGGGAGTTCTAGTCTATTAAATAGTTGTTTTTGTGGAGGGACTGACTCCTGGAGCTCCTTACTCTGCTATATTCCCGGAAAACTTCTCTAGCTCTAATAATTTTCTTTTGGATTATTTGTCATTTCTATAGGAAGGATCTTGTCATATGCAAATGGAAATAGTTTCACTTCTTCCTTTCCAACTTGGGTGCCTTTTATTTCTTTTTGTGTATTTGTTTTGACTAAAACTTGTAGAATAATATTGAATATCAGTGGTAAAAGTAGGCATCCTCATCTTCTCCCTGAACTCAGGAAGAGACCTTTCAGTCTTTCACCATTGATTATAATCTTAGCTATGGATTTTTCATACATGCCCTTTATTATGTTGTGGAATTTTCCTTTCACTCTTTTTCTTTTTTTTTTCATAAAAAGGGGATAGATTTTTTCAAATGCCTTTTTGTGCTGAAATCCATCCTTGAATAGATTCAAGATCTTCCCCTTCACCTAAGCAGTAGCTATTAAACTGAAAGGCTGATAAGAACTTTGAAAAACTTATGTGACTGGGGACACAATAATTGAGGTTTTAGAAGCACTTTGAAAACACCCCAGGCTTTCACTTGCTACCCATGAGGGTCTATATTTTTAAAAGGAAGTGTGAACTATAGGTAAATTATTCCTCAGACAATGACTAAAACACAGCCTCAAAGTGATTCCATCATTGATAATATTTAAGTGAAATTATCTGGGCATAACAACTTGTTATAAATAAAAGTAAAATCCTCTTTATAGGAAGACTACATTGTCTTGAGACTCAAATTATCTCTACATTTTTTTCACACACCATGTTGTGCATTCAATAGAAAATAACAGTCATACCATAAGACAAGGCCAAGTGCCCAGACCAGAACAACCAGACACTTGAAGCAATCTATAGAAGATTAGATATTGAACTTTAAAAAGCTGTGAATAAACTATATAAGTTATTAGAGGACAGGATCGAAAATATCACCATATAACTAGAATTTATAAAAACAATACAAATAGAAAATTTCAACTGAAAAATTTGGTAGCTGAAATCAAGACCTCAGCAGATGGATTTAACAGCAGATTAAAATTTAAAGTCAGCAAAATTCTTTCTGTATTGGGCTAGATAGTAAATATTTTGCAAACCACATGTAGTCTCTGTTTCATATTCTTCTTTGGTTTTTGTTTTATTTTACAATCCTTTAAAAATGGGGGAAAAATAACATGCTTAGCTAATGAGCTGTGTGTGCAAAAACAAGATGTGGGCTAGATTTATTCTCTGTGCTGTAGTTTGCCAAACCCTGGAATAGATGCCGACAAAGAGAAATTTAATGAATTGGATTATAGGTCTGAATAAATGCCTAGACTGAAGCATGTAGAAAAAAATAATTGAAAATACAGAGAAAAAGAGAGATACACACAAGACATAGTAAAAACTGTGATATATAAAACTATATATATATAATTGGAATCCCAGAAGCAGAGGAGAAAATGGATAATGCAATATTTGAAGAGATTGTGGCTTAAAATATTCCAAAATTGATGAAGATAATTAAAATAAAGATTTTAAAAATGCTAAAAAAAACTCACCAGAATGAAGACAAAGAAACCACATTGGTCATATGTTAGATTCTGAAAACTAAATTCTAAGAAAGAATCTTAATACCATCTTGGGTAGGAGAGTGAAGGTAACCTCTTGTTGGTGCCTTAATTTGGACATTTTTATAAACTTGCTTTGAATTGGGACATTTTCATGGCCTTAGAACTGTAAACTTGCAACTTAGTAACCCCTCCCCCTTTAAAAAGCCATTGTGTTTCTGGTATATTGTACTCTGGCAGCTAGCAAACCAGAACAGTGGGTAAACCTAATAAATATTGACCACATGAAACAGATATAATAAGGTCTTGCGGGGTTTAAAACATATATAGAATTAAAATACTCTAACTCTTAAAAGGAATAAAAAATAGCTCAAAAGGTTGGAAGGGCATAATTGGAATTAAAATATTCTAAGGTCTTTGTATTGTCCAGGAAGTAGTAAAGGTCTTCATTTATATAGGACTTTAATAAGTCAAGGATGTATGTTGCAATCCCCAAATCAGTAGCTCTTAATTATTTTTCATCTCAGGACTGTTTTGCATTTTTAAAAATTATTGAGGTTCTCAGAGAACTTTTGTTTATTTGGATTATATCTATTAGTGATTACCATATTAGAAATTGTGGCTAAAATTTTTTAAATGTTAATTAATTCATTTAAACATAAATGTAGTGAAATTTTTACGTGTTAATAGAAAGAAAATATACATGAAAACTGTTCTCTAAAATTAAAAAAAAAAATGTTTCCTGTAAGAGTGGTATCATTTTATTTACATTTTTACCAGTCTCTCTAGCATCTGGCTTAATAGAAGAGAACTAGATTCTCATATTTGCTTTTTTTCCCCCCACATATTGAACATTTATTTGGGAGGCATTTAACACTTGTATTACCCAGATACCTCCTGTGGTAGTTAGATTCAGTTGTAAACTTGGCCAGGTGAAGGCACCTAGTTCTGTTTCTGTGGCCATGAACCAATGGCATGTGAACCTCATCTGTTGCTGATTATATCTGCATTCGGCTAGGGGGTGTGCCTGCTGCAATGAATGTTTGACTTAATTGGCTGGTGCTTTAATGAGAGAGCGCAAACGTAGTACAGCCCAAGCAGCTTGGCATACCTCATCTCAGCACACGCAGCTCAGTCCAGGCCCTTGGAGATGAAGAAAGAAATCACCCCCGGGAAAGTTGCTGGAACCCAGAGGCCTGGAGAGAAGGCCAGTAGAGACCATCCTGTGCCTTCCCATGTAAGAAAGAACCTCAGTTGAAAGTTAGCTGCCTTTCTTCTAAAGAACTACACCATTTTTAGCAAAATAAATCCCTTTTATTAAAAGCCAATCCCTCTCTGGTGTGTTGCATTCCAGCAGCTAGCAAAATAGAACACCTCCTAAAGTAATGTGATTCAATTTTTTTTTTAACTTAACATCAAGATTTGTTTATTTATTTAGCCAGAGACAAGAGAAGTATATACAAGGCAAGTCATTTACATTTCTTTTCTTAATATGCCTGATTTGTGAAATTCTGGTATTAATTTCTTTCTTTCTGTTAATTAATAAAAAAAAAATAAGGTGGTGGAAAATATATTTTTCTTGCTTTTCTTCTCAAAGTGGTAGAGAACAGAGCCCTTTATGGATGATGAAAAATATGATACTAATGTGATTCAATTTTGATGGTTCTGTTTAAATATTTGATGCTTCTGAAATCAAAGTCCAGTCATGGGTCAGGTTTGAATCAATCTTTCTTACTCTCTGGAAATCATATAGGAGGACAGATATTTCATCCATAAAAAATTCAATTCATATTATTTTTTACAGGCAGCCATACTCACATTTACATATACTCATAACATTAGATACTTGTGAACTTTATTTCAACTAATCCTAAGACATGAGAATGTTATTGTCTGGAATCAATATTTACAAAAAGAGAATGTAAAAAGTAACTGTTTTGAAATTTCAAGGATGCTCATTTAGAAGTCATTATAACTGTTTTTATTCATGATCTGAATACATCCCACACTATGAAATGAATCATCATTAATTTGTAGAATAAAGATAAGCACACAAAAACCCAGACTTATTAAATCATCAAATGCAGGGAAAAAATTAAAATGGATAGAGAAGTTTACACTTAAATTAAATGATATAATACTACTAGCTCTATTATAAGTTTTTCCCTATATTTATTCCCCTGGCAATATACTCATTATATTCAAGGAAAAATACTGTAATGTATTTGATTGCATGTGGATGCTTTCTTACTTTTACTAATGTAATTACTGAAGTTCTGTATTCTGCTAAGGTATATGTTATGCCTTGTATCCCTGGACCTTCCCAGATACATAAGGTATCATCAAGCGCATAAAAAAATAACCATGTCAGGCAATAAAGCAACAATAGGACAGTAAAGATGATATTGTAGTCACTTCTGCTTCCTTTCAAGTCAAAGTGTTCTTGACAATTGTTGGCTCACAAAACTAAAGAAAGTACATTAGAACCTCAGTACTCCTAACAATGATCTCCCTTGGCTGTTATTGGTCTAAGAAGCAATAAACCATATAATTTAAAGGAAGAAAGTCACTGAATCCTTCAGAAAATACAACCCAGCAATCTGTCTTCAAAGCAGAATAATGAGGTGGCAGGGGTGTGATGGAGAAACTGGTCTTTGAAAACATCATGTAAGGAAATCCAGCTGTGCTTGTATGTTCTCTAGCTTGTTATAGAATCAAACAACTCCTTGTGACTGAACTCCATAAGAACTTTCTCCAGGCTCTTCGAACCTTCATTGCTCACACCTAGTTGTAACACAGCTGAAGGAGATTTTAGATTTGCCTGAGCAGAGTGAGCCATTTGAAGATTAAGCTGCCATCTGATCGTCTCTAGCTTGTGAGGAGCCAGAATCCTCTGCCTGAACTTTTCAACTGTTTCTTGATCCATGGTAAGACCGAACATTTACAAATGTTTCTGCTTTGTCTTGTCTAAGATGAATGTTCTATAATTGCTGCTGCAAAGTCACTGGCTTCACGTGGTGGCATATTGCCTGTTCTAAAGTGAATTAAATTATCTCAAGAACTAGGTGAAGATCTTGATTCTCCAGAGAAAGGGCAGATTGAAGTTTTTCTTCCTCTTCTTCACTGAAACTGCTCTCAACCTTGAGGTGAAGTTTTTGAAGAATTCAGGTGAGCATTCGTGGAAATCTTCCTGTATCTATTGCACTAATCAGCGACATTGCTTTTTTCACGCTGGGGCTCTCACGCAGGATCAGTGCTGCAGACACCACCATCCTAGAAGCTTCTTCCTCTCATATTTGCTTTTGCATTCAGTTTGTTACCATATGTTGACTTTGTTGAAAAATATGAAAAAATATCTGACCTCATGCAGAGATATACTTGGAAAAGGGAGAATTTACATTTTCAGACATCTGTGGCTATTCTCCTTAAATACACCAAACTTAAGAAATGGGATCATTTAAGGCTAGTTATGTGCAGTTTGAAACCATATCAATGAAATTTCCATTCTCTGCTACATTAAAATCCATTCATCTCTCTTAGATTTTCAATGCATATGTCATTTTGTAAAATAATACATTGGCCATTTGAAAAATAGTGGCTCCTAGGGTTATATGGATCTTCCCCAAATTACATATTTTGGTATGCAATATAAAAAAATTTCTTAATAGCTCTTAAAAGTCTTTAGTGTTAGGAAGCTTACTCTGACACATACAGGTTTTACAGAATGCCAAGTTTTTCATGAAAACTTGAATTTTATCATTGGCAATGTGTGTTATCAGATGTTAACGTGGAAGTGATAGGCTCACTTCGTTTGTTTTTGAGAAAATATATGCAAAATACTGAAGTCTGAGTAAAACATAGTTCATCCCTCAGTTGTTCTTTCAATTAAAAATGTATTCCATGAAAAACTCAGCTAGTTCAGCTTGCAACTCAAGGCAACAATGATTTTCCTTGATTCAGCCATCATGCTTCCATATGCAGCAGGAATGTTTTATGTGTTCTTCCCATTTTGTCACACAGAATATTAAGAAATATGTGTATTCAAAGGCTGGGGTTTAACGAAATTAATACTTTTTACTGTTTCATCAAGGACATTCTTAAGTGAAACTGACTTTGGGAGTTGGCTTTTATTTTTTAAATATTTTTATTGGCAGAACTTAACATACAAACATTCTTAACATACAAACACTCCATACATGGTGTACAATATGGCTGACAACATCATTGCATAATTGTGTATTCATCACCATGATCATTTTTTGAACATTTGCATAATTCCAGAAAAAGAAATAAAAAAGAAAAAAGAAAAATCTCATACATCCCATAACTCTTACCCTCCCGCTCATTGACCACTAGCATTTCCACCTATCCAGTTTATTTTAACCTTTGTTACCCCAATTATTTGATTTTTTTATCCATATTTTTTACTCATATGTTCATACTCTGGATATAAGGAACATCAGACTGAAGGTTTTCACAATCACACAGTCACATTGTGAAAGCTATATCATTATATGATCATCTTCAAGAAGCAAGGCTACTGGAACACAGCTCTACAGTTCCAAGTACTTCCCTCTAACCACTCCAATACACCATAAACTAAAAAGGGGATATCTATATAATGTGGAAAAATAACCTCTGGGATAACCTCTCAACTCTGAAATCTCTCATCCACTGATGCTTTATTTTTTCTCATTTCTCTCTTCCCCCTTTTGGACAAGAAGGTTTTCTCAGTTCCTTGATGCTGGGTCCCAGCTCATCCGAGGATTTCTATCCAACATTGCCAAGGAGATTTACACCCCTGGGAGTCATGTAACACATAGAGGGGAGGGCAATGAATTCTCTGCCATGTTGGCTTAGAGAGGGGAGCCACATCTGAGCAACAAAAGAGGTTATCTGGGGGTGACTCTTAGGCCTAATTTTAAGCAGACTTAGCCAGTCCTTTGCAGGAATAAGTTTCATAGAGGGAAACCCCAAGATCAAGGGCTCAGCCTATTGATTTGGTTATCCCCACCGCTTGTGAGAATATTAGAAATTATCCAAACGGGGAAGTTGAATAGTTCTCTCTCTACCATTTCCTAAGGGGGCCTTGCAAATACTTCTTTATTCACTGTCCAAATCACTGATACTTATCAAGGTATCACACTAACCTGAATAAACCAACACAATCTAATGCCCTATTCAAGATTCCATGTACTTATGATATTCAGCTAAACTGACCATACAAGTTAAATTAGCAAATGCACTACCCAAAATATAAATTTTGCACCAAATAAACATCTCTCCTTTTTGTCTCACACAGAAATTGAAGTTTTAAAATATGGATGATATCATCCTTTACCCAGTCTTCTAATATATCTTAATCCTATCCAGATCAGCGTTCCTTCGTATCTCCACTTGATGTCTGATTACTTTCAACTTTTTAAACATTTCCTGTTTGGGGTATTGCTGGCTTTCATAGCTTCAGAACTCTAACTCAGAGTCTCAGGTGTCACATAAACATCCGAAGTTTCTGGGAAAGACCATGTTATATACAGACAGCTCAGTATCTAAGAATTTAGAATTAACAATTGCACATCCTGAATATATGTGACTGCTCTAAGAGCTTACAATATTGGACCATTTACAATATGCCCCAGTCTGTTAACCTATGCTCTTGACTTCAGTTCACTGAATTTTCTTTTTTTTTTTTTTAACATGGGCAGGCACCAGGAATCCAACCTGGGGCTCTGGCAAGGTAGGTGAGAATTCTGCCACTGAGCCACTGTCGCACCACCCAGCTCACTGAATTTTTAAATTATAGTTAGTCCATATGATTGAGGCATGATAGTATTTGTCTTTTTGTTCTTGATATTTCATTCAACATGCAGTCCTTAAGGTTTATTCACCTAGTTGCCTGCCTCACACCTTCATTCCTTCTTGCAGGTGCTCAGTAGTCCATTGCATGTACTCACCATAGTTCCCCCTTCCATTCCTCAGTCGTTGTACCTTTAAGCCACCTCCATTCCTTGTGGATCATGAACACTGCCACCAGAAACACCAGTGTGCAAATGTTCATTCGTGTCCCCACACTCAGTTCCTACAGGTATATATTAAACTATGGGGTTTCAGGATCATATGGCAAACCCACCCCTAGCCCTTCCATTTATTTAGTGATTCCATACTGTCTTTTAACAGTTTCTTATAGTTTTCAGGTATAGGTCTTTTGTATCCTTAGTTAAATTTATTCCTAAATATTTTATTCTTTTGGTTACAATTGTAACTGGAATTTTATTTCTTGATTTTCTCCTCAGATTGCTCATCACTGATGTTTAGAAACACTACTGATTTTGGGGTGTTGATATTGTATCCTGCCACTTTGCTGTACCCATTTATTACCTCTAGTAGCTTTGCTCTGGATTTTTTGGGATTTTTAACATATAGTGTCTTATCTGCAAACAGTGAGAACTTTACTTCTTTCTTTCCGATTTGGATGCCTTATATTTATTTTTCATATCTAATTGCTCTGATTAGAACTTCCAGCAAAATGTTGAATAACAGTCATGACAATGGACATTCTTGACTTGTTCCTGATCTTAGGGGGAAAGCTTTCAGTCTTTTCCCATTGAGGATGATGTTAGCTGTGGGTTTTTCATATATTTCCTCTACCATGTTTAGTAGTTCCTTTCTATTCCTATCCTTTGAGGTGTTTTCATCAAGAGATGATGTTGAATTCTGTCAAATACCTATTCTGCATCAATTGAGATGATCATGTTTTTTTTCCTCTTTGATTTATTGATATGGTGTATTACAATAATTGATTTTCTTATGTTGAACCATCTTTGCATACCTGGAATAAATCCTACTTGGTCATTCTTTTAATGTGCGGCTGGATTTGATTTGCAGGTATTTTGTTGAGGATTCTTGCATCTATATTCATTGGTGAGATTGAGCCTTTATTTTATTTTCCTATAGTGTCATTGTCTGGCTTTAGTATAAGAGTGATGTTGGCTTCATAGGATGAGTTAGATAGCCTTCCCTCCTCTTCAATTTTTTTGAAGAGTTTGAGCAGGATTGGTACTTTTACTTTCTTGAATGCTTGGTAGAATTCACACGTAAAGTTATCTGGTCCTGGACTTTTCTTTTTTGGGAGCTTCTTAATGACTGATTCAATCACTTTACTTGTGATTGGTTTGTTGAGGTAATTTATTTCTTCTCGGGTCAATGTTGGTTGTTCATACCTTTCTAGGAAGTTGCCCATTTCATTTACATTGTTCATTTTATTAGCATATAGATGCTTATAGTAGCATCGCTACCTCCTTTATTTCTGTGGGGTCAGTGGTTATGTCTCTTCTTCCATTTCTGATTTTATTTATTTGCATTCTCTCTCCTTTTCTTCTTATCAATGTAGCTAAGCATCCATCAATTTTATTGATTTTCTCAAAGAACTAACTTCTGGTTTTGTTGATTTTCTCAATTGTTTTCATGTTTCTGATTTCATTTATTTCTGCTCTAATCTTCGTTATTTCTTTCTTTTTTTTTTTGCTTTGGGGTTAGTTTGCTGTTCTTTATCTGGTTATTCCAACTGAACAGTTAATTTTTCCATTTTTGTACTTTCTTCTCTTTTGATATAGGCATTTAAGGCAATAAAATTTCCTCTTAGCACTGCCTTTACTGCATCCCATAAATTTTGATATCTTGTGTTTTCATTTTCATTTTCCTCAAGATATTTACTGATTTCTCTTGTAATTTCTTCCTTGACCCACTGGTTATTAAAGAATGTGTTGTTTAGCCACTATATGTTTGTGAATTTTCTGGCCCTCTGCCTGTTATTGATTCCCAGTTTCATTCATTTTTGATATGAAAAAGTGTTTTGCATGATTTCAATCTTTTTTAATTTATTGGGACTTGCTTTGTGACCCAGTATATGGTCTATTCTTGAGAATGATCCATGAGCACTTGAGAAAAAAGTTTATCCTGCTGTTGTGGGGTGTAATTTTCTGTAAATATCTGTTAAATCTAGTTCATTTATTGTGTTATTCAAATTCTCTGTTTCTTTATTGATCCTCTGTCTAGATGTTCTATCCACTGATGACAGTGGTGAATTGAAGTCTTCAACTATTTTAGTAGAGGTGTCTATTTCTCTCTTCCATATTGTCAGTGTTTGCCTCCTGTATTTTGGAGCACTCTGGCTCAGTGCATAAATATTTATTATTGTTATGTCTTGCTAAATTGTTCCTTCTATTAATACATAGTGTCCTTCTTTGTTTTAATTGCTTTATATTTGAAGTCTAATTTAACGGATATTAGTATAACTACTCCTGTTCTTTTCTGAGTGTGGTTTTCAGGAAATATCTTTTTCCAGTGTTTCACTTTCAACCTATTTTTGTCCTTGGGTCTAAGATGAGTCTCCTATAGACAGTATAGATGGGTCCTGTTTTGTAATCCGTTCTGTCAGCCTATGTCTTTCGATTGGGGAGTTTAACCATTTACATTTAGTGTTATTACTGTAAAGGCAGTACTTTCTTTCTACCATTTTGGGTTTTATATGTCATATCTACTGTTTTTTCTCTTTTTACCTTTACTGATAGCCTTCATTTCTACACTCTTCTCCACACCTTTCTCTCCTGCCTTTCCCTATCTGCCTGCAGTGTTCCCTTTAGTATTTCTTGCAGAACTGGTCTTTTGGTCACAAAATCTCTCAGTGATTGTTTGTCTGAAACTGTTTTAACCCCCTCATTTTTTTTTTTAACATGGATAGGCACTGGGAATCAAACCCTTGTCTCCAGTATGGCAGGCAAGAACTCTGCCACTGAGCCACCATGGCCCACCCAACCCCCTCATTTTTGAAGGATAATTTTGCTGGATATAGAATTCTTGGTTGGCAGTTTTTTCTTTTAGAATCTTAAATATATCATACCACTGCCTTCTTGCCTCCAGGGTTTCTGGTTGGAAATCCACACATAATCTTAATGGGCTTCCCTTGTATGTGGCAGATTGCTTTTCTCTTGCTTCTTTCAAAATTATCTTTTTCTTTTTGACATCTGACAGTCTGATTAGTAAGTGTCTTGGAGTGTGTCCATTTGGATCTATTCTGTATGGAGTATACTGCACTTCTTGGATCTGTAATTTTATGTCTTTCATTAGAGATGGGGAATTTTCAGTGATTATTTCCTCTATTAGTCTTTCTTCTCTTATTTCCTTTGGGGACACCCACACATTCATGTACTTCATGTTGTCATTCAATTCCCTGAGACCCTGCTCATATTTTCCCATTATTTTCCCTATATTTTCTTTTGTGTGTCAGATTTCAGATGTTCAGTCCTCTAGCTCACTAATCCTTTCTTCTGCCTCTTCAAATCTAACATCTTATTCCATGTTCAGCTGAGCTGGGGGCCTATTTTTTCTTCTCTTCTACTGTGCCTTTCATTCCCATAAGTTCTATGATTTTTTTCAAACTCTCTATTTTTTTTTGTTCACCCAATGCCTTCTTTATACCCTCCTTCATCTTGTTCATTTGATTTTTGATGAGATTTTCCATGTCTGTTTGAACATCCTGAAATAGTTGTTTCAACTTCTGTATCTCATTTGAATTGTTGGTTTGTTTCTTTGGGCCAAATCTTCAATTTTCCTAGTATGACTCATTTTATCTTTACTGGCATCTAGGAATTTGATTTCCTTAATTAGTTTACTTTGGAGGTTGTTTTCACTCTTTTACCTAGGGTTTTCTTGCTGGATAGCTTTGTCCTCTACCTGTTCTTTGACATTCAGTTCAACTTAATATAGGTTTGGTTTAACTAATCAGAATTTTTCAGTTCTTGTTTTTCTGTTTCTTGCCCTATGTATATGGGGCCTTTTTTTCTGAGGAGGGTCTCCTCAGATATTATGGACCCCAGTCAGGTTTTTCCAGACTAGATTGGCCTCCTCTCAGGAGGAAAAAGTCACTTGCATCAATTTTCCCTGAGGGTGAGACCCAGTAGGTTGATAGACTTTCCTATGAAGCCTCTAGAGTCTGTGTTTTTCCTATCCTGCCCAGTATGTGATGCTTGTCTGCTTGCAGCTTCTCACCAGCATAATGTGGTGTGGTGCCTTCACCTTCAGCAGACTCTCCCTGTGGGGGTTGTGGTTGAGACAGAGGAGAGGTTGTAGGCTGGCCTTAATTGCTTCAGTTTTTCAGTCCCTGAGGCCTGAATTCCTTGAGGGATGGGTTCCATTTGAGCTGGGCCCCACTTTTCTCTTGGGGAAGGTAGAGCCCTTAGGTAATTAATTCCTTTCACCTAACTTGTTACTTTGTCTCTCAGACAAGCTTAATTCAGCCCTTGCCTGGGGCAGTGCTAGAGCCTGAGGAGCCTTGCAGTTCTATTTAATGATCTGTTAAGTAGTAGAAACAACACAAAAGAAGGAAACCCTGCTCCTCAGGTTTGTCAATCAAGAGCTTAAGTTGGTGCATGGCTCTATGTACCTCCAGGGTCTATGTGCCCACCTTTTTTAGGGCCCAGTACTTTTCAAATATTTTGTGCTATCCAACTGAAAAAGTCTCTGCTTTTTCCCCCATCTTCCCCACCCCCTCTCTGCTGGGGCAAAAACTCCTAGTACCTTTAGTTCTTATTCCATGTTCAGCTGAGCTGGGAGCCTATTTTCAGTAGTCAGAATTTATTAATTAAGTCCACAATTGGAGCTTGGCTGAGCTAAGCCTTGGCTGCTATTAAATTCTGTTTCCTTTTCCCTCTGGTTACCAGCCTGCTGCACCCACTGGGGAGTGGCACTGGCCTCCATGGCTTGGGAGACTTCAGTTCTGTGTGGGGTCTCAGCCAGTCCAGTTTGTCCAGACTGGTATATGCTATGTGTCTGGTCACTGATGTGGCCCTGGCAGTTGTTCTGTATTGTTCCTAGCTATTTACTAGCTACTCTGGAGGATGAAGTAAATTCCACACTCACTGAGCTGCCATCTTGACCAAAACTGATTTTTTTTCCCTTTCAAAGTCATGGTGGTAAAGAAGACAAGGACAAACTAGTTTAAAATTGGGTGCCATGACTTGATTTGTATTAAGGCACCAGAGAATTTCCCACTGTTGATTTTCAACATCAGTACAAATGCAAACGCAGTGGAAAAGACAAATAACATTTTACTGTTATTATGAAAATAGTTTTGACCTTGTGGATCCTCTGAAAGCATCTCAGGGACTGTCAGAATTCAGTAAACCACACTTTGACCATCACTACTGTAGGAAAACTACTAAAAGAATATTAAATAATTTATAGCTAACAAGTCAATAGGGGTAAAGAGGATTATTTTCAAAATACTTAATTAGGCAAGAATGGAGAGAAAAATGAATGTGCATGTGTAGGTCAGGTAGTACAATATTAGACTTAAACCCTCAAGATAAATTATTCCTTTGGTTTCCCATGCAAGTAAACCCTGGCAAGTACTCATCATCATTCACCCAAAATTTCTCAGAATTGAATCCTAAGACAAGCCCAGTTTATCCTTAAGATGGGACTCCTGCTTCCCATGAGCAGATTGAATCATGGAAGCTAAGATCATGACTTGAAGTCATTTGAGCAACAGGTTTAGAAAGGAATGATATGGAAAAATAAGCTCCTATTTTGATAAATGAATTTACTTGATAATGTAGATTGGGCCTTGCAGATGAAATTTTAAGTGAGAATGTCAAAGAAAGAAAAGTCATTTTGGTACATGGAGTCTAAAGCTTCAGGAGAATCTTGTGATTGGCATCTTCATTTGCTTTCTAAGCAAATCCAAAAACAAACAGGATAAGGTAAGGAAGTGTCTATTAAATTCCTCTTCTGCAAAGACAATTTAGTTCACTGGACTAGCCGCTGCTGGAATTCATCAAAAATATCTTCGCTGATCATCTCTATTGCACAGGTGTGTCTATCTCATTGATTGGTTGTCCATCAAATCTGAATCTAATCTATCTTGTTGACAAGCCATGTCTCTCACAATATGCCTCCATTGCTTTGCTGAAAGGTGTTTGTCAATTTATTTTGAGTTGAGTCACAGATCCATCATAGAATTATAACATAGTACAGTTGGAAGTGACCTTCTCAGTCATTTCTTCTAAACTCCTACTTAGTAAAGAAATCTACTGTATGGTGTCCATGCCTACAGGTCATTCAGCAGGTCCTTAGATACCTCTGGTAATAGGGAGTGCACTAATTTGTGAAGCAAACAATTTCAATTATGGCCAGATCTATTTCTTAGTAAGTTCTTCCTTATGGTGAGCCAGGATTCCTTGGAAGTTTTACCTCAGCCTAGGCTCCCATTTTGATTTCTACATCTTCACATAATAACATAAGTATACTGTTTTTTGTCCAGACAGCTAGCTATTTGGGGATTAATGTAATTATTTGTTTTTGATCCTTTCTTTAGCTTTTCTTTGGAAAACTGGAAGCTGATGGCTCTGGTATGTATGTGACCTTGAAGAATCTGTGCTGGGGGTGAGGAGGAGGGGACTGGAGAGAGAAATACCTGCATCTGGTTAAACATCATTGTAGCGGGTATTGCTGGATAGCTACCCAGCCAGCTCCCACTCTCCACCTTCCTATTTTATAACAGACCTCTGATTTTCTTCTGGTATCTATCATCCACTCCCAAATCACACTAACCCAAGTTACACAGGAGAAGGTTTTCTTGTCCTCAGCTCTATTTATTGTCTTGATTATCCAAGTCAATCAAGGTAATCCTAACCTCCTTACAAGTGCTTGGTTCATAAATAAAAATTAAGCTAAGACATGCATGACATATGCCTGGCAACTACTATCAATATTGGGTGGCCATGTGCCTTTGACCCAGTAAGACTGAAAGGAAGTACTTATTATTTTATGACTGGAAGAAATATTTTTCTTTCTCTGCCACTGAACATGAACAAAGAAGTATATTTCCCCAGTGGCTTTAGACAGTGACCATGACACAAGCCAGCCTGAGAACATATTGATCTTTGTTCAGAGAAAGACTGAGCTGAGAGAAACAGAATTAAACGGGGACCATGATTGTACTATACTCAGTGTCCTTCCTGTCTTTAGAGTTCCAGTCATGTGAGGTAAAAATTATTCTTATTAAGTTACTTGTAGCTTAAGACATACTAAAAACAATCATCTATTCTCTCATGGTGAAGGGTGGTTCCTAAAAGGGGTTAGGGTTTGCTTGAAATTTCTAACCATGATATAGAATAACAGGGTTTACTTTATGAAATTGGTGCAAGTGTGCTAGAAACTAAGGTGGATGGGATGGGATCTTTGTTTACAGAGGAGTAGAACCAATTATAAATTTGGACTTTGGCTCTAATGCTAGATAACTTTCTTTGGTTCAGTATTAAGGAAGAAAACTAGCACTGGTTGAATACCTATTACATTTCAGCAACTTTCTTATGTAATAAGACATTTAGTCCTTACAGCAACCTTGTAAAGCAGGTATGAGTTTGAACTGTGGAAATTGAGGCTCACTGAGGTTAAATGAACTTCCCAGGATCACAGTGGGTGATAGAGTTAGCATTGTCTCATTTTGGTTGGCTCCAAGTTCAGTGTTCTTTCCATTATGTTCTTGTCAGGTAATTCTTTCCAGACAATTCTAGTCCCTATGCCAGAGAAAGCTGTACAAAGCCTTGGACCTAGACTCTTCTTCAATGATAATATTATTGGTGGCTAAAAGTAGGACTAAAAGGATTCGACATTGACTCAAATTCTGGTTCTCGACTGAGGGAAGGAAAGGGGAACTGTGGTAGTATGTACCTACAATGGACTGCTGAGCGGCCACTAGAAGAAATGAAGCTGTGAGGCATGCAACTACGTGTATGACCCTTAAGAACTGTAATGTTGAATGAAATGTCAGGAACAAAAAGACATATATTATCCTGCCTCATGCGTATGGACTAACTATAACATAAAACCTCTGTGAACTGAAGTCTAGAGCATGGGTAATCAGGCTGGGGCCTATTGTAAATGGTCCTAGACTGTGAGCTCTTACAGCAGTCACATATATTCAGGAGTTGTGGTTGTTATTTCTAAATTCTGAGACACTGAGCTGTTTATTTATAACCTGGTCGTTCCCAGAAACTTTGGGTATTTATGTGACACCTGAGACTCAGAGTTAGAGCTCTAAAGCTATGAAAGTCAGCATTTCCCCACACACGAACTGTTTAAAAGGTTGAAAAAGAGATCAGACTTTGACTAAAGATATCAGTGAAGCTGATCAGAATGGGACTGGGGTAGAGCAGAACACAGGGTAAAGGACAATATGGTTCACATTTTAAAACTTCAACTTCTATGTGAGACCAAAGAGAGAGATGTTTATTTGATGCAAAATTTATGTTTTGAATAGTTAGTGCATTACCTAATTTAGCTTTGTATGGTCAGTTTAGTTGAACACCATAAGTACATGAAATCTTGAATAGGGCACAAGATCTTGTTGGCTTGTCCAGGTTCATGACCAGGTTAATTTTGACAGTGAATAAAGACGTATTTGCAAAGTCCCCTTGGGGTATTGGGGAGAAAGGAGGAAATATTCAACTTCCCCGTAGAGAATTCCTGATACTCTCATGAGCAGTGGGGACAATCAAATCAATAAGATGAGCCCTCAGTCTTAGGGATTGCCCTTATGAAACTTATTCCTGCAAGGGATAAGCTAAGCCTACTGATAATTATGCCTAAGACTCACCCTCAGAGAACCTCTTTTGTAACTTAGATGTGGCCTCTCTCTCTAAGCCAACTCAGCAGGTGAACTTGTTGCCCTGCCCCCTAAATGAGACATGACTCCCAGGGGTATAAATCTTCCTGGCAACGTGGGCCAGAACTCCCAGGATGAGCTGGAACCCAGCATCGATTGAGAAAGCCTTCTTGACCAAAAGGGAGAAGAGAGAAATGAGACAAAATGAAGTTTCAGTGCCTGAGAGATTTCAAACAGAGTTGAGAGGCTATCCTGGAGGTTTTCTTACGCATTGTATAAATAACCCTTTTTAGGTTATGGTGCATTGGAGTAGCTAGAGGGAAATACCAGAAACTGTTGAACTGTGTTCCAGTAGCCTTGATTTTTGGAGACAATTGTATAACTATATCGCTTTTACAATGTGACCCATGTGCTTGTGAAAACCTTGTGTCTGATGTTCCTTCTTTCCAGGGTATGGACAGATGAGAAAAAAATAAATCTGCAAAAATAAATAAATAAATAATATGAGGAGATAGGGTAGACTGAAATACTAATGTTCAATGAGAGGGAGAGGTAAGAGTTATGGTATGTATAAATTTTTTCTTTTTATTTATTTTTCTGGAGTGATGAAAAATGTTCTAAAAATGATTGTTGGTGATGAATACACACCCATGTGATGATATTACGAGCTATTGATTATACACCATGTATTGACTGTATATGTGTGGAAAATGGTCAATAAAAATCTTTTTTAAAAATTCTGGTTCTAATTAGTCATCTCTATTTCTTACACAGTTCTTCCTTACAGAGGCAAGCCTACTCCGTTTACTATCTATTTGACCTTGCCTGAGTTACTTACCCTCTTTGTGTTTCAATTTTTCTCCTTTGTAAAATGAAGATAATTACATACTTACCTCACAGTGTGGTTAGGATTCATGAGATAATGCTTGTAAAATTCCTGGACTGTAATGATAGCAGTGGTAATTCAAGTGTGAGGTGGTGGGAGTGGTCTGCTATGCAGTGGAGGGATATTTTATCACTGATTTTGTTTAGGGTTTTAGATCATGATGATAATAAAAGGCATATCAACTTTTAGTCAGTATTATTTATTTTAAGTTCTCTCCAGAAAACTACCATTTTATTGCTTGCACTGAGGGCAGACCTCTCAAATCTCTCCTCCTGGTAGCCTATATGTCTTTCAGTGAGTACATGCCATCTGTTTTTCTTTTTGGGGGTCAAAATAGGAAGAGTCTTACATTCAGGGCAAGAAAGTTAAACAAACTACATCTTTGCAGTTTAGATTACAAGGCATTAATTCCATTGAGCGCAGATTTTGGCTTAGATTATTAGCTAGATTCTTTTAAATTATAAAACTGTTAAAGTAGAAAAAAAGCTCTGCATATCAGAATGAGTATAGCCTTCCCTTTCAATCATGAAATTCTGGAGACAAGATATGATCAAAATTCTTCAATGCTGAGGGAATGACATTTCACCTTGCTTATAGTGGCAATTCCATTGCAAGTGGGTTTCCATTGGGAATTTGGTCAGGGAACACTTTTCATACATATTCACAATTGAATCTTCATGACAGTACTTTGAGGTAAGGATTATTTGCCCAATTTTGCTGAGGAGCAAGCTGAGATTGGAGATGATAAAGCCCTTGGTAATGGGGGAGGGAGATTTATTTCTATGGTCTCCCATTTTCCAAGGTAGGTAAGGCCTATTCATTTGCTTAAAACTGGATATTTCTTTAAATTATATTGTACTGACTAGAGTCAGTATTAATCTGGGTTGGCTGGGCTGACTAGGCCTGTAAATTAAGAGTGGATAGTCAAGAACTGGTTTGAATAATTTCTCACTCCCTGTTCCCAGCTATATTCTCAGGTTTCTCCAGACAGTGAGGTCATGGAGAGCCAGGACCTTTACTTTTCATCCTTGTATTGAAATTATTTAGCAGAATGTGTGTGTGTGTGTGTGTGTGTGTGTGTGTGTGTGTGTGTGCACATGTAGTGTCCATGGAAACATTAATCTTTAAGTAGAGGTGGTGCTGTGTATAAGAACAGAAGTTTTCAGGTCATTCTCCACACTTTTTCCACTTTCCCAGAAACTGGAGCCTGTCCAGGCATCAGTGAGTGCCTGGTACAACCTGAGCTATATTTATGTTCAACTTCCATATCTACTTTTGTGAGGACAGGAGGTCATGAAAGAATTAGGTAGAGAAGAGCAGATGTCCTAGGGGAGAAGGAGGAGGGACTGTAGAACATGGAGTGTGCCTTCATGAAAGGTTGGCGCTAGACACAAAAGGTCACATGGTGAATGCTCAGCCCTTTCTCCTGTAAATCATCAGGACTTTCCCACAGTATGCCATTGACTTCATATGAAAACAGGCCTCTGATACCCATGCATTTTTCACCATCCTGAGCTATCTAACTCACGCTGCCTCAGCCTCTGCTTGCCAAATGATTCCTGATCTTCCTTGTTTCTGACCTTTGACCTATCTTCCCTAATAGAGTTTCCGCAGCACCTGATTTCAGCACTACTTTCTCTATCCTGATCTTTTTATTACAGTCTTGGCCATGATTTGAATTTTCCCTCTGGTTACTCTACCATTGGCTTTTTTTTTAATTGTTAACTTTTTTATTGTATAATATAACATATATACAGAGCAAAGAAAAAAAAGTAATAATTTTCAGATCACTCTTCAACAAGTAGTTACAGGACAGATCTCAGAGTTTGTCATGGGCTTCCAGACCATTCTCTCAGATTTTTCCTTTTAACTGCTCCAGAATATAGGAGGCTAGAAGGAATAAATATTTTTTTATCATCACAATTGACTTTTTTCCCCTTGTGTGATAAATAACATATATACAAAAAAGCAATAAATGTCAAAGCACAGCACAACAATTAGTTGTAGAACTGATTTCAGAGTTTGGTGTGGGTTACAATTCCACAATTTTAGATTTTTACTTCTAGCTGCTCTAAGATATTAGAAACTAAAAGAAATATCAATTTAATAATTCAGCAATCATACTCATTTGTTAAACCCTACCTGCTCTGTATAACTCCACTGTCATATTTGATCATTCTCCCACACTTTAGGGGCATTTAGGCTATATCATTTCTATCTTTTTCACTTTGGAGGAGGCTGCCAATAATATGGGATAGGGGGATGGAACTAACTGATGTTCTGGAGAGGCTGGCCCCTCTGCATTTCAAGATCTTATCTGGTCTGGAGACCCATGTGGAGGTTGAAGGTTTTCGAAATTTACCCTAGTGCATGGAAGCTTTGTACAATCTTATATATTGTCCTAGGCATTCTTTAGGATTGACTGGAATGGTCCTGGTTGGGTGTTGGCAGTTATGACAGTTAGCAATGTCTAATTGAAGCTTGCATAAGAGTGACCTCCAGAGTATCTCTCGGCTCTATTTGAACTCTCTCAGCCACTGATACTTTATTGGTTACACTTCTTTTCCCCCTTTTTGGTCAGGATGGAATTGTTGATCCCATGGTGCCAGGGCCAGACTCATCCCTGGGAGTCATCTCACACATTGCCAGGGAGACGTTCACCCCTGGATGTCATGTCCCACGTGGTGGGGGGAGAGTAACGATTTCACTTGCAGAGTTGGGCTTAGAGAGTGAGGCCACATCTGAGTAATGAGAGAGGTCCTCCAGAAGTAACTCTTAGACATGCCTATAGGTGGGATAAGCTTCTCTGCTGCCTACATAAGCGTCACAAGAGGAAGCCTCAAGATCAAGGGCTTGGCCTATTGATTTGGGTGTCCCTAATGTTTGACAGAATATCAGGAGATTCCCTGATGGTAAAGTTGAATAGTTCCACATTTTTTCTCTCATCCATCAAGGGACTTGGCCAATATCTTTTGATTATCTGCTTAGCATATTCTAGGATGTATCCAGGCATTACATTAACCTATACAGAATTAAAGGTCCTCATTCTTATTCTGGGTTCCCTGTGCTTTAAGTGTTCAAATGAGCTATCCAGACAGGTTGCATTAGGTTATATGCTAAAGAAAATTTAGGTTCCTGACAAAATAAACATTTCTCCCTTTGATCTCAAAGAGTAGGTAGAGTTTTAAAATACGTCTTCCTTACCCCTGTGTTCTGAATTTACCTTAATCCTGACCCAGTCAGCTTTGTTCTCATCTCTAAATACCAGGTTATACATATATAAAACAGCCCCTCCAAATCCAGAAATAATAATTATCACTCCAGACTAAATGTGTCTGCTATAAGAGCCTACAGTCTAGGCTCCTGTTTTCTTATAAGCTTTTTTTTTAGGAGACTGTACAATAATTGTTCTTTTGTTACTGGTTTATTTTGCCTCACCAAATGTCCCACAGGTTCATTCACATCGTTGCATGCCTCATGACTGCATTTCTTTTTGTGGCAGCACAATATTTGATCATATGTATATACCATCGTTCACCAATCTACTTCTCTCTCAGTACATCCTTCAGTCACCTGCATTTATTAGGCATCAGGTATGATGCCCAAAGTCCACAGTCCATCAACACTCTCCATTTTAGATAATTTCATTGTTCCCAAGAGAAAGATAACCAATAAACACACCCTCATCAAATAAGAACTTTAAACCTCCCCTTAACTCTTGTCCCTCCCCCCATTATTTACCCCTGCTGTCACTGTGGTACTGCTGATGTTTTCCTTCTAAATACAGCCCACAGCATGCAACAGCAGCCCTCACCCCTGTGCTCTGGACCCCAACACTACCTGTACACCTTGAAGCAGTTCCTGCAAGACCTTATTTATATTTCTCATGTTAATCAGTGGGACACATTCTACCATTGGCTTTTGAGCAAAAGAGAAGAAGCTACTGGTAGGGAAGGCCATTTTTAAAAATATTTAGGTACAACCTCATGAGATCATGAAATTAATATTGTTGAAGGGCCCCAGCAAGCTAGAGTTAGCATGGGATATATTCTTCTAAAGTTTGATTTCAAAATCACATAGAGTTAATGAAGCCGGAACTCCCATGCTGATATTCTGATCAAAAGCTGGAGTAAAAGGAGCCCTCCCCCCACCACCCTGGAAGAACTTCAAATAGATTCATCTCCACCCCCTGGACTTGCTAGACAACATTTGGTGCCAACAATTGGCTGAGGTCTAAATCCAGTCATGTTAATCACAGCAAGAAAGATGGTCAGGTCATTCTCAGTAGTTCTTGATTTTGTTGATCTTTTCCTCTCTAATAGGATCTGGGGATGTATCAGGAAATTACATCAAAGGCCATCTTATGGCCTTTGCCACCACTGACTATGACACATTTACCACCAAATGGATCGTTAACTTTGCAGACACCAGTTTCCATAGGGATTAAATTTTATTAGGAACAGATTCTTAGTAATACATAATAACCCCCAATGAAGTATTAGAGACATTTGGTTAAACAGTGTAGACAATACTATGTCAGAATTTTGGCAGAAATAAACAATACCATTACTTGCAGGAAAGCAGTTAGTAGACCAGGAACTCCATCTTAAAGTTTCCAAACACATTTATTGGAGTTGGCTTAAAGGTAGCACAATGGCAGTCAGGGGCTCATAGAATGTCTGGTGGGAAGACTATATTAAGAAATCATCTAGGTAGACTATGACCATATGGGCCAAGATATCTTGAACGATGCTCTTCAGCAATATTTGGAAGACAGCTACGGCATTGCATTACGAAACAGCATTGTGAAATACTCTTACTGGTCAGAATCAGTTGTGCTTCAGTGTCATCATCTGCAATCTGGGACAGTACCTATCTTACAGTATTTTGTGAAGATTAAATGAGTTCATGTAGGCAAAATGCTTAAAAGTCTTTGTGCTAGGCATGTTTAAACCTGTAATCTCCTCCCGAACATGTACTCCATGTAATTCAAGTTATTTCCTGAAAATAAATTGCTAGCACACAGTGAGTACTACATAAGTATAAGCTGGTTTTGTTGTTGTTGTAACATGAGATCATGACAATCTCAACAAAAGGAGGTTTTCATGCTCTTCTCTTAAAAAGTAAGATCTTAGGGTGTCTGACTAACCCCAATGCAAGAAGTGTTTTGACCTCAGACTCAGTAAAAATGTATCTTGGGTAGGAGTACAGGCTCTGGTACCATACGAGAACAGTTACACTAGTGATGCAGGAATAGTTCCTTCTCTCCTATATCTGAAATCACATCTACATAAGCCAGATCATTATCTAGAATCATTGGTGTGGGATAAAATGAGGTCAGCATATTGGGAGACCTAGGCAATTCTGGTGGCAGAATCTCATGCACACAATTTCTCTTCTCTCTAACCTCATCTTGAGCCATTTTCTCCCAAGTTCGATATATTTCTACCACCTAAATTTCAATCTATTCCTCAAATACCCTAAAATCATTCTTTTCTTGGGCCTTTGCTATTCTTAGCCAAGAACACTCGCCCTTCAGATCTTTTCATGGCTACTTCCTTCTTATATTGAGCTCAAATGTCATCTCCTCAGAGAGGCCTTTCCTACCCCCTGAAACTGCCTCATCACTCTTTATCACATTATCCTGTTCATTTTCAGCATAGACCTTATCATGATCTGTAATCTTTTATTTATTTAAAATGTTAAACTGTCTGTTTTCCTCCCCTAAGATGTAAGATCCATGAAATCAGGACTTTACCTCCCCCCAACCCAGTGTGTATTCACAGTATCTAGAATAATGCATTATACATAGAAACACTCAATTAATATTTTTAATTAATATTTTTTTCAAGAAATAAATGGAATCGCATGGAGTACATGCTTTGGAGGAGATGATAGGACTGTGGATCTCTAGCCAGGAAAGGCTGAGCACGTAAATAAAAGCTGAGAGTCTAATATATAAAGGGCAGAATTGAGAGACTATGTGGGTACATGCCTAGGAACAGGACTTGTTCCATCAATCCTGGAAGGTTAAGACTTGCTCTTATGCTGTTTATGCATCAAAAATAAAAGGAAGCAAATATAAAGGAGGCACAAGAAGTCATATCTCAGAGCTTGTGTGAGAATTTCATGGCATGTGGATGGCCTATGGGCTTAGGTCTGGCCCTTTGGCAGCTGGACAGTAGTGGGTGCAGTCAAGTCACGTGGGTGCATGATCTAGAAATGTGCCACAATAATAAATAATGCTAGATTATCAGTCAGAGAAGAGGATGAGTCAACAGTTGGGGATTAGGAAAAGCAGCAGGATGAGCAAGAATTTACAGTGCAGGTCAAAAACTGGAAGGAAGCCAGAGAGAGCAAGGAAGGTTTGGTATTAGAATCACCACAGATAAAAAATAACAGAAAGTAATTGAGAAACCCCTTTTGTGATGTCAGGAGACTTGGCTTTGGTGGGGGGGGCTGTTTTCATGGAATAAATGTTGCTGGGGCACTAGTCTCCATAATGAGCAGGAGAATTGTTATAATTTCAAATTATTTCCTCACACTGTTTCTCTATTTATCTTTCTAAAAGGCAACCTGGCACATGAGCCAAGATACAGAACCAAAAATAAGAATTCTAAGAATCAAGGGTTCTAAGATTTAGAAATAGCCAAACTTACAACCTAGGGATGACCTGAAGGAATTCTGGGAATAAATTGCAGATGATTACAAACTCTTTACACAATTCTAGTATGGAATTTTATATTTAACTCAGAGGGCAACAGAAAGCCTTCCTTAGCCTTCATCCCTTATAAGTTTGTCTGGTACAAGTCCCTTCATTCTTCAAGGGACTTAGTCCCCTTCAAGTAGACAAGTATGAGAACTGTCCATGGTTTGATGGGAATCCAACAATTCTCCTAAGATCTATTATATTTCTCCATCCTGAACAATCAGGTCTGGACATTGGATATAATGCCATTGACACCACGTCAGGCTCCTGCGGTTCTCCTCATAGCCCTCTGACTACACCTTCTCTGTACTCTATATGGCCTTCTCTTAATTAGTATATCCAATAAATCCTGTGCTTTAATATACTTGGAGTCCATGTACTCTTTGTTTTATTGATTGGTTCATGAGGCAGGGTCCTCAATCCCCTTAAATTGAATGGAGAAATCTCTGGGTATGTACATTTGTATGTGTCTAGTATCCATAGAATTTTCCACATTCCAAAAGATGACTATGCTCTGAAAAAAGTTATGAATGATTGCTATTGTTGCACACAATTCCACCGCTCTTGATGCTCTCCAGTGTCATATAATTTCTTTCTTTTGTTTTACTTTTTTTCATTTCAAAATATATAGGTATTTTTTCCCTACCGCAGTAATTCAGTTCAAGAGAAATTTCATTATATATCTTCTACAAAGCCCTAAACTGAGACACCCAATATATTAAAATAAGACAAAAGGTGGGCTTATACTTCAGGCTAATTCCTCATTGGAAGACTCAGCATGGGGGCTCCAGAGACAAACATAGAGGTCTTCCAGGGAGAGCTGAAATGTTCAGGTAAGTGAGTTCTGGAAAGAAGGGGCAGTTGACTGGCTCTGGTTGGCTCATCCCTGGGGTAGAGCAAAAAGAACAGATGTTCTGAGAGGCATCAGAGGTATCTAATCTCAGGGGGATGGTACCTAATGAACAGCAGCGATAATTGAGTTTCAGTTACCTGAAGGATGGTGAAATAAAGTAGTAACTTCATCTGCTTGATATGGGGGAAGTTCATTGGTGTACTTGGTACACTCACAGTGGAATCCGTCCCTCTCTCACTGTGTTGGGTGATGGGACTCGCACAGCACTTCCTAATGATAGCCAGCATGCATCCTGTGAGGCAGCACCAGCCCACTACAGATAATGAAGCACGTTCTTGCAGGCCTGTCTCCCAGGGCTCTCTGCACCCTCTGTCTGAAGGGACAACACCATGGGAAAATTACACACAGCCAGCTTCAGCCATCACCCAAATTCAAAAAGTCTTTGAATGGCAGAGAAAGGCTCGTTTTCCTCTCTGCTGAGCCCAGGATTGGAAGCATACTCAGGACATTTGTGTGTGTGTGGGTCTATACAAACAGCAGAAGCCATTCTTCACCTAATCTTGGATTTCAGCTGCCTAATAGCAGCCATTCTAGTAGATGTGAGACATCTCATTGTGACTTTGATTTGCATTTCCCTAATAGCTAGTGAAGCTGAACATCTTTTCATGTGCTTTTTTTCAGCCATCAGTATTTCCTGTATGGAAAAATATCCATTCATGTCCTTTGCACATTTTTTAGTTGAGTTTTTTTGTCTTTTTGTTGTTGAGTTGTAGTATTTCTTTATATATACTGGATATCAAATTCTCATCAGATATATGGTTTCCAAATGTTTTCTCCCATTGAATTAGTTGCCTTTTCACCCTTTTGACAAAGTCCTTTGAAGGCCTGAAGTATTCCATTTTGAGGAATTCCCATTTATCTATTTTTTTCTTTTGTTACTTCTGTTTTGGTGTGTAAAGTCTAAGAAACTACCACATATCATTAGATCTTGAAGATGTTTTTCTACATTTTTTTCTAGGAATTTTTTGAAACTGTTTCTCGTATTTAGGTCTTTGATCCATTTTGAGTTCATTTTTAATAGGGTATGAGATAGGTGTCCTCTTTCATTGTTTTGTTTATGGATATGCAGATCTCCCAACACTAATTATTGAAGAAACTGTTCTGTTCCAGTTAAGTTGACCTGGGAGCCTTTTCAAAAATAAATTGACCATAGATTCTGAGAGCCTATTTCTGAAATATCAATTCAATTCCATTGATTGATGTCTACCGTTATGCCAGTACCATGCTGTTTTGACAACTGTGGCTTTATATTATACTTTCAAGTCAGGAAACATGAGATCTCCAACTTCATTCTTCTTTTCAAGGTGTTTTTGATTATTCAAGGCCTCTTATGATTTCAAATAAAATTTGCGATTAGCATTTCCACTTTGGCAAAGTAGGGTGTTGGAATTTTGATTGATATAGCATTGAATCTGTAGATCAGTTTAGGTGTAATTGACATCTTAACAACATTTAGCCTTTCAGGCCATGAACATGGCATGTTTTTCTATTTATTTAGGTCTTAGATTTCTTTTAGCAATGTGTTGTAGTTTTTTGTGTACAAGTCCTTTGCATCCTTGATTAAGTTAATTCTTAGATATTTATTTATTTTAGTTATTATTGTGAATGCAATTTGTTTCTTTATTACCTCCTTGGATAACTCATTGCTAGTGTATAGAAACACCATTGATTTTGAGTGTTGAGCTTGTATCCTGTCACTTTGCTGAATTCCTCTATTAGCTCAAGCAGCTTTGTTGTAGTTTTTTCATAATTTTCTAAATTTAAGATCATATAATCTGCAAATAGTGGAAGTTTTACTTCTTCCTTTCCAATTTATTTGCCTTTTATTACTTTTACTTGCCTAATTGCTCTGTCTAGAACTTCTAGCACAATGTTGAACAACAGCAGTGACAGTGGGCATACTCGTCTCATTCCCAATCCCAGAAAGAAGGCTTTCAGTCTCTCACTGTTGAATACGATGTTAACTGTGGATTTTTCATATATGCCTGTTTTGTTGTTGAGGAAGTTTCCTTTGATCCCTACTTTTGAAAGGTTTATAGCATTAAAGGATGCTGAATTTTGCCACATGCCTTTTCTGTGTCAATTGAGATGATCATGTGATTTTTCCCTTTTGATTTGTTAATGTGGTGTATCACATTACTTGATTTTCTTGGGTTTTCCCACTCCTGCATACCTGGTATAAAACCCACTTGGTCATGGTGTATAGTTCTTTTAACATGTTGCTGGACTCTACTTGCAAGTATTTTTTTGAGAATTTTGCATGTATATTCATTAAAGAGATCAGTCTGAAGTTTTCTTTTCTTGTAGTATTTTTATCTGACTTTGGTATTAGGGTGATGCTGGTGTCACAGAAAAAGTCAGGTTGTGTTCCCTTTTCTTCAATGTTCTGGGAGGAATTTGAGTAGGAATGGTACTAATTCTTCTTGGAATCCTTAACATTTGCCTGTGAAGCTATCTGGTCCTGGGCTTTCCTTTGTGGGAGGCTTTTGATAATTGTGTCAGTCTCTTTACTTGTGATTGGTTTATTGAGGTAGGTTGTTTGTGTGTTTATAGGAAGTTTTCCATTTCATCTCAGTTGTCTAGTTTGTTTGTTCAATTGTTCACAATATCCTCTTATGACATTTTTAAATTTCTTTGGGGTCCATGGTAATGGTCACCTCTCATTTCTGATTTTATTTATTTGCAGCGTCTCTCTTTTTGTCTTTGCCAATCTAGGTGTTTGTTGATTTTTTTTTTCTCAAAAAACCAACTTTCGGTTTTATTGATCCTCTATTGTTTTGTATTCTCCATTTCATTACTTTCCTCTCCAATCTTTGTTATTTCTTTCCTTCTGCTTTCTTTGTGATTATTTTGCTGTTTTTCTTCCTCCAGTTTCTCCATTTGTTCATTTAGGACATTGCAGTTAGCTCTTTCTTCCTTTTTAATGTAGGTATTTATGGCTAAAAATTCCCCCTCAGCACTACCTTTGCTGCATCCCATACATTTTGATATGTTGTATTCTTGTTTTCATTTCTTTCAATATTTACTGCTTTCTCTTGCAATTTCTACTTTGATTCAGTGATTTTATAAGAAGGTGTTGTTTAACTTCCATATATTTGTGTGTTTTCCATTTCCCCATTTGTTATTGATTTCTAGCTTCCTTCCATTATGATCAGTGAAAGTGCTTTCTAAAATTTTCTTTGAATTTACAAAGACCTATTTTGTTCCCAAGCATATGGCCTATCCTGGAGAATGTTCCATACCCTTTGAGAAGAATGTTTATCCTTCTGTTTTAGGATGCAGTGTTCTATATATGACTATTAGATCTAATTCATTATCACATCATGTAGGTTCTGTTTCTTTATTCATTCTCTGTGTAGATCTTCTCTCTATTGAAAAGAGTGGTGCATTGAAGTATCTTACTATTAATAAGATAAATTCTTCTATTCATCCCTTCAGTTTTGCCAGTTTTTACCTTTTGTATGTTGGGGCACCTTGATTAGGAGCATAAATATTTATAATTGTTATGATCGTTATTTCTTATTGGTGAATTGCCCCTTTTATTAATAAAAATGTCCTTCTATATCTCATAAAATTTTTACATGCAAAGTTTATTTTGTCCAATGTTAGTATAGCTACCCCAGATTTTTTTTATTACTACTTGCAAAATATCTTTTTCCATCCTTTGACTTTCAACCTATTTGTGTCTTTGGCTCTCAGATGACTCTTTTGTATACAGCACATAGATGGTTCATGTTTCTAATTTCATTCTGCCTATCTGTGTCTTTTGACTAAAGAGTTTGATCTATTAACATTCAAAGTTATTACTGTAAATGCAGCTCTTACATCAATCATCTTAACCTTTGGCTTTTATTGCTAGATCTATTTTTTCTCTCTTTTTATCCCTTTAGTGACCTTCACTAAAACTCTTCAATTGCATACACTCTGTTTTGATTTGCTAAAGCTACCAGAATACAATATACCAGTAATGGAATGGTTTTTTAAAAGGGAATTTATTAAGTTTCAAGTTTACAGTTCTAAGGCTATGAAAATGTCCAAACTAAGGCATTCAGTGAAGGATACCTTGACTCAAGAAAGGTTGATTGGTCTGGAACACCTCTGTCAGCTGGGAAGACACTTGGCTGGCATCTGCTGGGGTATTTGTCTTCTCATTTCACACAGCTTCCCCAGGGGAATTTTCTTTCTTCATCTCCAAAGGTCTCTGACTGTGTGGGTTCTAAAGCTTTTTCCAAAATAGTTCCTTTTTAAAGGACTCTTGTAAGTGACCCACCTTGAATGAGTGGAGATACATTTCCATGGAAACCACCTAATGAAAAGGTCCCACCCACAATTGGGTGGGTCACATCTCAATGGAAACAACTTAATGAAAAAGATCCCACCCAACCACATGAATCAGGGTTAAAGAACATGTCTTTTCTGGCGTACATAACAGTTTCAAATCAGCACATTCCACCTTCTAGACCCCCAAAAGCCATGTTTTTCCACATACAAAATGCATTCATTCGAATACAATATCATACAGATTTAAACACTTTCAGTAACAATACAAATACAATAAAAATCAGAAACAATGCAAAATCTCATTAAAGTCAGCTACAGGCATGGTCTGTCCTAAGGCAAAATTCTCCTCTGGCTCTGGACCTGGAAAACTCAGAACAAGTTATCTGCTGCCATCATACAAAGGAGGAACAGTCATAGGATACATGTTTCCATTTCCATAGGGAGAAATTGGAAGGAAAATAGGGGTCACTGGACCCAAACAGTTCCAAAAACCTGCATGAAAAACTCTTAGATTTCAAAATCTGAGGGTCATTTTCTTCTTAAATTTTTTTGCTATTATATAATACAACACATAAACAAAGCATAGAAAGAAAAAAGCAATAGTCTTCATAGCACTCTTCATCAGGTAGTTACAAGATGGATCCCAGAGCTTGTCATAGGCTACCATACCATCATCACATATTTTTCCTTCTAGCTGCTCTAGAACATAGGAGACTAAAAGGGATAAATATTTTTTTATCATCAAAATCGACCTTTTTTCTTTTTTGTGAAAAATAGCATATATACAAAAAAGCAATAAATTTCAAAGTACAGTGCAACAATTAGTTGTAGAACGGATTTCAGAGTTTGGTATGGGTTACAATTCCACAGTTTTAGGTTTTTACTTTCAGTTGTTCTAAGGTTCTAGAGACTAAAAGAAATATCAATTTAATGACAGCAATCATATTCATTAATTAAACCCTACCTTCTCTGTATAATTCCACCATCATCTTTGATCTTTCTATCCCAATTTTTAGGGGTATTTGGGCTATGCCCATTCTAACTTTTTCCTGTTGGAAGGGGCTGTCAATAATATGGGTTAGGGAGATGGAAATAGCTGATGCTCTGGAGAGGTGGGGCCCTTTAGGTTTCAGGACTTACCTGGTCCAGGGACCCATGAAGTTGTAGTTTTCTGGAAAGTTACATTAGTGCATGGTAGGTAGCAATGTCTAACTGAACATGGCTTTTCTGGGGTACATAAAAGTTTCAAACCAGTACATTCTCCTCCATGCCTCTCTCCCCTGTCTTTTGTTTTCATCCAGCAGAATTCCCTTTAGTAGTTTCTTGTAGGGCCAGTCTCTTATTAACAAAGTCAGCTTCTGTTTATGTATGAATATTTTAAACTCTCCCTCATTTTTTTTGTATGCTATATTGTGGGGTCACATTTCATTATTTTTCCACGTGATTATCCTGTTATTGCAGCACCATTTGTTGAATTTTTGTTTGTTTATTTGGTTTTTGGGGGACATGCATGGGCCGGGAATCTAATCCAGGTCTCCGGTATGGCAGGTGAGAATTTTACCACCGAACTACCCTCACACCCCTCTCCCTTATTTTTGAAGGACAGCTTTGCTGAATATAGAATTCTTGGCTGGTGTGCTGGTTTGAAAGGATGTACGTCCCCTAGAAAAAAACATGGTTTTATCCTAATCCCATTTTGTAAAGGCACCCATTTCTTCTAATCCCTACTCAGCATTGTATGTTTGAAACTGTAATTACATCATCTCCCTGGAGATGTGATGTATTTGAGAGTGGTTGTTAAGCTGGATTAGGTGATGACATGTCTCCACCCATTCGGGTCGGTCTTGATTAGTTTCTGAAGTCCTATAAAAGAGGAAACATTTTAGAGAACAAGAGATTCAGAGAGAGCAGAATGACATAGCCATGAGAAGCAGAGTCCACCAGCCAGTGACCTTTGGAGATGAAGAAGGAAAATGCCTCCCGGGAAGTTTCATGAAACAGGAAGCCAGGAGAAGAAGCTAGCAGATGATGCTGTGTTTGCCATGTGCCCTTCCAGATGATACAGGAACCCTGACCATGTTCACCATGTGCCTTTCCAGATGAGAGAGAAATTCTGACTGTCTTTGTCATGTGCCCTTCCAGATGAAAGAGAAACTGTGAACTTCATTGGCCTTCTTGAACCAAGGTATCTTTCCCTGGATGGATTCCTTTGATTGGACATTTCTATAGACTTGTTTTAATTGGGTCATTCTCTTGGCCTTAGAACTGCAAATAGCAACTTATTAAATTCCCCTTTTTAAAAGCCATTCCATTTCTGGTATATTGCATTCTGGCAGCTAGCAAACTAGAACAGCTGGCAAATTTTCTCTTTCAGTATCTACCATTGCCTTTTCACCTCCATGGTGTCTGATGAGAAATCAGCACCTATTCTGATTTGGCTTCCCTTGTATGTAGTGAATTGCCTTTCTCTTGCTGCTTTCAGAATTTTCTTCTCTTCAGCAATTGAAAGTCTGATTATTAGGTGTCTTGGAGTGGGTCTATTAAGGTTAATTATGTTTGAATTTCACCAGGCTTCTTGGATTTGCATATGTCTTTTATAAGGGTTGGGAAATTTTCAGCCATTATTTCTTTGAATATTTTTCCTAGCCCCTTTTCCTTCTCTTCTCTTTCTGGGACTCCCATGATGTGTATGTTTGTGTGTTTTGTGTTGTCAATCATTTCCCTGAGACCCTGTTCAAATTTTTCCATTTTTTTCTCCATTTGTTCTTTTGTGTATTCAAATTTGGTTGCTTTGTCTTCTAGCTCACTGATGCTTCCTTCTGCCTCTTCAAATCTGCTGTTGTATCTCCAATATATTTTTATTTCATCTACAGTGTCTTTTATTTCCATAATGTCTGTTGTTTTTCTATATAGTCTCTCAAATTCTTTATTATGCTCTTCTAGTATCTACTTAATGTACTTTATCTCTTTATATTCATGTTCCTTCATTTCTTTGAATTGATTCAGGAGATTTGCATGAAAATATTTGATTAGTTGTTCCAGATTCTTCTGCATTTCCTCTGACTTTTTGATTTATTCCTTTGACCAGGCATTTTTTCTTGAGTTTTAGTGTGCCTTGTCATTTTTTTGCTGATATTTGGTCATCTGATTATCTCAGTGGGTCTATTCTGAAGGTTGGTTTCTCTTTCTTGTGTAGGATTTAGGTGTTGCCTGGGTTTGTACTAGGGCACTGCTTTGACTGTATTTCTCAGCCAAAACTGGACCGTGTACCCATGCAGAGGCTTTAGATAAGTTCTGAGGGGCCTGGGATAGGATCTGGAGAGGCTTTGAAAAACCATGGAGTTTCCCCCTGTACTTTCCAGCCTGCCTAGCAGATGCTAATCTTCAATTACATACTCTTCCTCAGAAACTGTTTCCCCCCAGGAGCCCTGCAGTATCTGACTGGTAGGGGATGAAACTGCGTGGTCACTGTGCACTCACTTTCCCAGCCAAAATCTGGCTCAGTGTTGGGCTGTGTTCCCCTTTGTGCTTGTCCCCCTTTGGAGAACTCCTATGGCTTCCAAAGTCTTCAGCCAACCCCATGCAAGGGTCTGGCTGCCCACTGTTGTTTCTATCAGGAGTAGGGGATGGACACTAGGACCCATAGCTGGAATTACAGTCTCTGTCCATGTTTACTCAGACTCTTCATCCCTCACTGATGTGGGCTTTGAGATGTCCTCCTCTGCCCCATGGGTCACCAGTCAGTTGATCTGGACAGTTTCTGCCTGCTGTTTTGGGGGAAGATTCTGTGGTTCCTTCCCTAATCCTCCATGTGGAATCTCTTCTTTGCTTCCATGTTTCACTCCACCCCTTCTCAGTGGCTTGTTCCTGCCATGGGTCCCCTTCAACTTAGGTCTTGGTATCTGGATATAGGTGGCTATCTGTCTCAGTGCTGTAAGATATTTTATAGTCTGTATCCTAGTGGGATGTGGATGGGATCCTGGCTGGTGCCTCTGGACACTTCCCAAGCTGTGTGGGACTAAGTCAGGGGAGGGGAGGGGCAGGGTAGTCCAGGACAAGTTTTCTATCTGATATTTTTCTCTTTCTTCAATTCAGCATTTGCCCCCTTTTTTTCTCCTGAATCTCTGGGAGGAAGTTTTCAGCAGATGTCCTATGTCACCATCTTGATGACATCATTCCAGTGTTATTTTTTAGGACTCTTTATTGAGGTACAATTCACATACCATACAACTCACACATTGATTTATCCATTCAGTGTTTTTAGTATATTCACATTGTTGTACAACCAAAATCCAGTTTTAGGAATGTTTGTCTCACTTATTATAAAAGCAACCTATATTCATTAGTAATCACTTCCCAGTTCTCCCAACCACACAGAGCCCTAGGCCACTACTAATCTACTTCCTGTCTGTATTGATTTTCCAATTTTAGCATTTCAAATAAGTGGAATTGTACAGTATGTGGTCTTTGGTGACTAGCTTATTTCTCTTAGCATAATGTTTTCAAGATTCTTCCATTTGGAGTACATCTCAGAACTTTACTTTTTCTATGGCCAAATAATATTCTATTACATGGCTAGTGCCCAATTTATTTATCCATTTATCAGTTGATAAACATTGGAGTTGCTTCTACATTTTACATTTTGTGAATAATGCTACTATGAATATTTGGCTACAAGTTTTTGTGTGGACATGTTTTCAATTTTCTCGTGTATATACTGAGATGTGGAATTGCTGCATCATTTGATATCTCTGTTTAAACTTTTGAGAACATCCTAATTGTTTTCCATATTGGCTACACTATTTTTGTTTCACATCAGGAATGTATGAAGATTCCAATTTCTCCACATATTCATCAACAGATGTTATTCTCTGACCCTTTGATTATGCTCATCCTAGGGGGTGTGAGATGGTTTTGATTTCAATTTCCCTAATGCCTAATAATATTGAGCATATTTTCATGTCCTTACTGGCAATTTGCATGTCTTCCTTGGAGAAATATACATTCAAATTCTTTCCACAGTATTTAAAATAACAGTACTACTGAGATAAAATTCACCTACCATAAAAGTTCACCCTCGTAGAGTATACAATTCAGTGGTTTTTAAATAAATGCACAAAGTGATGCATTAATCCCCACTATCTTATTCCAGAATCTTTTTTATCACACTAAAAGAAACTCTATAGCTATCGGCAATAATTTCCCATCTCTGCCTCTGCCCAGCCCTTGGAAACCATGAATCTATTTTGTTTTTCTGTGGATTTGCCTATTCTGGATTGCCAATGGAATTATACAATATGTGATGTTCTATGTCATTTCTTCCAATAAGCATAATGCTTTCAAGGTTCATCCATGTTGTAGCATGTATCAGAACAGCATTTCCTTTTATGAACAAATAATATTCCATTGTATGGATATGTCACATGTTGCTTAGCCATTCATCCATTGGTGGGCATCTCGATTGCTTCCACTATGAGGAATAAGGTTGTTATGAGCATTTGTGTACACATTTTTGCATGTGCATATGTGCTTTCATTTCTCTCGGGTTTATACATAGAAGTGGAATTGCTGTATCATCTGGTAACTATATGTTTAGCTTTTTGAGGAACTGACAAATTATTTCCCTAGGTGGCTGCACCACTTTATTTTGTCACTAATAGTGGCAATTTCTTCACATCTTCACCAAAACATGTTACTATCCATCATTTTTATTATAGACAACCTAATGGGGAGAAGTCTTAACATGTTGTGATTTTGATCTCAATTTGCCTAATGACTAAGGATGTTGAGATTCTTTCCATGTACTTACTGGCCATATGTATATCTTATTTGAAGAAATGTCTATTCAATCCTTTGCCAGTTTAAATTGGATTGCTTGTCTTCATATTGTTGAGTCATAAGAGTTATTTGACATATTCTAGATACTGATAAATATATGACTTAGAAACATTTTCTCCAATTCTAGGAGTTTTCCTTTCCCTTTCTTCATGGTATTCTTTGAAGCAAAAAAAATTTTCATCTTGATGAAGACCAATTTCTTTGGTTTTTTTTTTTACGCATTCTTTTGATGTCATATATAAGAACATATTTCCTTACACACAATCATGAAATTTACTTGTACATTTAGTTCTAAAATATTTATAGTTTTAGAAACTCATACATTTGGATGTTTGATTATTTTCAGTTAATTTTTTCTGTACTGTGTGATAAGCATACAGCTTATTACTTTTGCCTGTGGCTATCCATTTATCCCAACACCATTTGTTGAAAAAACTATGTTTTCTCATTGAATTGTCTTGACATCCTTGCCAAAACACAATTGACCAAGGAGGCAGGACAGGATGGCAGTGTAGGGAGGTGCAAAACTTAGTTCAACCTCCAGGGAAGATAATAAATAGCCAGGAATTGTCTGGAACAACTGTCTGGGGGACTCCTGTGACCAGACACATATCATATACCAGTCTGGAATGTATAAAGGGCTGAAGTCAAAGCACAGAATTAGAAGTTCTCTAAAACCATGGAGGCAGATGCCCCTCCACCACTGGCAAAGAAGGCTGTTTGGAGTTACTTACCCTTGGTAAAAAGAAGCAGTCTGTACTAGGAGCAAGGGAAGGTAGCTCAACAAATCTCCATTTATGGAATTATTTAACAAATTCAGACTGCTGAAAACAAGCTCCAAGCACATATAAAACTGGAGCAACCATTCAAGGAATCTGGAGTTCTCTCCCTGGTTAAGAGGAAGTGGGGCTGACAAAAAAAATAGGTTTTCATGGTTAACTGAGCTCATAATACTGGAAAAGAGCTGTGTCCCAAGGAAAGGGGCACACAAAGTCAGGTACCAGCTCCAACTTTTGACTGGTGAACCTAGGGGGCTAAGGGCTGACTCTGAAAAGGATTCCCTTCATTTTCTTACTTTCTTTTTTCTTTTTTACCTTGTAGCAACCCATTAAATAAAGCTGCATGAGCTTTCTTTGGTGTCTTTCTGTCTGTCCAAGTGTAGAGAAGGTGGTTGTGGTGGGGAGCAGAGAGCTGCATCTGTGCTCCAGTCCCCAGAGTGGGGGCAAGTCAGAGCAGCTTCCTCAGCAGGGTCAGCATTGAGGGAAGTCAAGAAGGAGGTGTCTGCCATGGATCATGATGGGGTATCTGTGACATAGTGTTGGTCCCTCATTCAATGTGACTCCCCCAGTTGTCTCCCTTGGTGGAGATGCCACTCTCCCAGAGCCCTCCCTCCTTCCTGTCAATAAACCCTCTGCTCCTATGGAGTCAGGAGATGCCCACAGAGATCCTAGGGTTGACACAGAATGTCACTTGGGTAGAAGTAAAAGGTCTGCCTCCATGTCAATGATCCTTATATGGTTTAGCTGTGTTTTTCTGGGCTAGAAAAGTAAGGGTGGAATTTTCCTCAAGCTGGAGATTTTCCCAAAGGCCCTGAAGTTTTAAACCTGCTGCCTAAGGGTAAGGTAGTTGAAAGAAGCCTTTGAGTAGAGAGAAGCCTGTGGCTATAGCTCATGCTCCCTCTTCACTCCAGATTCTAGTTTCAGAATGTCTTCATTGAAATGATGTGATTAAAATCAGCTAGTGGGTTTAGGATAAAAGGCAAGATATTGCATGCTAAGTGGTGAACCAGGATTGAAATCATCCACAGGAAATCATTCACAGAAAACTACCACAATTGGGTTAGAGCCTGCTCTGGAACCCATATTAAATGGTACTGACATCCTTATATCTGAGCTTAGAAGCTTCCTATGGGATCACTGAGCAGGAGACCTGGTCTCTGCAGCTTTTTAGGCTTCTGGAAATATGGCAGAATAGGACAGCCTGAGTTCATCCCTTATCCATGGAACAACTAGAGAAGTGACAGAAAAATTACCAAGAACTTCCAGGGAAAAACGTGAGCAGAGAGGGACTTTTACATTATATAGGGAGGAGAAATTATGATTAAGAGGATGGGGTGAATTTATTTGCATCTGGGATGGGCCACAATGCACAGGTCTGAGTGAAAGCCAAAGGTATTCCACTCTCCCACACTCCCATTGTTTTATCTGCTTGAGAGATTGTCCCTCTCAGCTCCATAGCTGGGACCTCCCATGGGGAAACTGGAAACTAGCAGTCTTGGTACAACTATACACATAGACCTTGCTGCTGGGGGCACAGTGCCTACCCCACACCCCTGAGGCAGGCTGCTATGGGTGCCAGGTTTCAGCTGAGAATGGGGAGCCTTCCCCTTGGGAGAATGTAGGGACACATGGCTGCACTGGTCTGACAATTGGCCAGTGAAAGAGACTCCCTGGGTCCTTCTGCTTCTATCTTCTCACCATGGAGGCCTGTGGTGCTCATGGCGTGCATGAGTGGAGAGGCAGAGGTGCGGGAGAGAGCCATGCCACACTTCCAGGAACTCCTGGGATGACTAGGGGCAGGGGTAATTGTAATACTCAGTCCCAAAGCCCAAGATAATTCCACACGGGAGCGTGGGAACCACCAGACTCATCACGCCTACAAACAAATGCACAGACTTGGTGCACACTGCCCACCCCCAGCTCCAGGTTTGGTGGCTTTCAGCATACAAGACACCTGTAGCCTTGACTGACTTTGTATCAGATTGGTTCCCAGCCCAGTTACCTGACTTAGTCAGGGAAAGGTGGACCTGAGGGGAAGAAGTGTCCCTAGAGTGTCATCTGCTTGGAAGTTGGAGGAAGTGCAGTCTGTCAAATTGCCTTTCTCCCTAGCTCTTAATAGATCTTCAATTAGAGTTGCACCACCCACATGAGGACCCAGCCTTGGTTTGGCAGGGAATTGCTGACAGACCAAGGACAAAAGGAGACCTTCAACACAAACCCAAGCAACTACAAAATTTTAGATGAGCAAGGGAAATCAATTTTCAAAATAACCTTGCCAAGATAATCAAATGCCTTGAAGGCACCAGAAAATCACAAAGCACATGAAGATGCAAGAAAACATGGCCCAGCTAAATGACCAAATTTAAACACCAGAAAGGGACACAGAATTTGGAGCAACTAATCAAAGATGTCCATACAAATCTCGTAATAAGTTCAGTGGGTTGCCTAAAAACACAAAGGATATTAAAAAGACACTAGAATAACATAAAGAAGAATTTGAATTAATAAATAGAAAAATATCAGATCTTATGGAAATGATGGACACTGTAGATCAAATGAAAAATATACTAGAGACACACAACAGCATATTTGAAGAGGTGGAAGAAAGAATAAGTGAACTAGAGGACAGAACAACTGAATTAAAATGCATACAAAAAAAACAAATGGAAAGCAAGGAAGGGAAAATTTGAACTGGATCTAAGGGAAATGATGGACAACACAAAGTACACAAATATAAGAATTGTTGGTGTCCCAAAAGGAGAAGAGAAGAGTAAAGGGCGAAGGATACTATTTAAGGGAAAAATTGAGGAAAACTTCCCAACCCTTATAAAAGACAAAAATATGCAAATCAAAGACACCTAACAAACTCCAAATAGAATTAATCCACTCCAAGAGACATACTAATCAGATTGTCAAATGCTGAAGAGAAGCAGAAAGTCCTGAAAGCAGCAAAAGAAAAGTGATTCAAAACATATAAGGGAAGGTACATAAGATTAAGTTCAGACTACTCAAAGGCACAATGGACATGAGAAGTCAGTGGTATGATATATTTAAAATTCTGTAAGGGAAAAATTTCCAGCCAAGAATTCTTTATCCAGAAAAGTTCTTCCAAAGGGAGAGAAAAATTAAATTTTTCACAGACAAACAAATGCTGAGAGAATTGTTAACAAGAGACTGGCCATACAGGAAATATTAAACGGAGTTCTGTCAGCTGAAAAAAAAAAGACAGGAGAGAAAGATCGTAGGGAGGGCAGAGAATTGAAGAGTATTAGTAAGGGCGACTTGAAGGATAAAAAGAAAAAGAAGGAAAAAATAAAGGTACGTGAGAAATAAAAACCAAAGTATATGATGGTAGATTCAAGAACTGCCTTTACAGTAATAATTTTGAATGTTAATGGACTAAACTCACCAATTAAAAGATACAGATTGGAAGAATGAATTTAAAAATGTGACCCATCTACATGCTATTTAAGAGAGATTCATCTTACACCAAAGGATACAAATAGATCAAAAGTGAAAGGATGGGAAAAAATATTCTATGCAAGCTGTAACCAGAAGAAAGCAGGTGTAGCTATACTAACAGGAAAGATGGGATGTAAATGCAAAGATATGATAAGAGACAATGAAAGACACTACATTTTAATAAAAGGGACAATTAATCAAGAAGAAATAACAATCATACATGTTTATGTACCCAATTAAGGAGCTCCAAAGTACATAAGGCAAAACTGAAGGGAGCAATAGATGTTCACATAATAATACTGGAAGACTTCAATACATCACTCTCTTTGTATAGATGTTAGCACAATGAAACAGAGGATCAGTGAAGAAATAGAGAACCTAAACAATGTGATAAATGAACTAGATCTAACATATATATATCGATGATTGCACCCCCAAACACCCGGATATCATTCTTTTCTAGTGCTCATGGAACATTATCCAGGAGAGATCATACACTATGACACAAAACAGATCTTAACAAATTAAAAAAGACTGAAATTATTTGAAGCATTTTCTCTGACCATAATGAAATGAAGCTGGACATCAGTAACCACCAAAGAAACAGAACATTCACAAATATAAGGAGATGAAATAACACACTCGTAAACAATCAGTTGGTCAAAGAAGAATTGTAAAAAAAATCAGGGAACATCTGGAGATGAATGAAAATGAGAAACAGTATATCAGAACATATGGGATTTGGCAAAGTCATTGCTGAGAGGGAAATTTATTGTTTAATAAACAATAAACAATAAATTCTTTTCTTTTCTTCTATTAACAAAGAAGAAAGCAAAAATGAGGGCTTGTTTACCTGGAGGAACTAGAGAAAGAATAGCAAACCCCAAATCAAATAGAAGATTTCCCACCTGGGAAATCCCTGATACTCTCACAAACATTAGGGCCTCCCACATTAATAGGCCAAGCCCATGATCTTGAGGCTTGCTCCTATGAAATTTATTTCTGTAATGGAGAAACTAAGCCTACCCATAATAGTGCCTAAGAAATGCTTCCAGATAACCTTTTTTGGTGGTCAGATGTGGCCTCTCTCTCTCTCTAGCCCAACTCTACAGGTAAACCCATTATCCTCCCCACTACATGGTGCATGATGTCCAGGGTTGTAAGTTACCCTGGCAATGTGGGACACGACTCCCAGGGATGAGCCTGGGCCTGGCACCATGGGATTGACAATGCCTACCTGACAAAAAGGGAGAAAAGAAATGAAACAAAATAAGGTTTCAGTGCCTAAGAGATTTCAAATGTGATTGAGAGGCTGTTCTGGAGGTTACTCCTATGCAAACCTCAGCTAGATATTGCTAATTGCAATGTGTGCCAAGCCCCAACCAACAGTATTCTTGGAAACCCTAAAGAATACCCTGAATTCTTTCTGAGACTCTATAAAAGTTTCACTTACTAAGTTTAATTTTCAGAACCCAATAGCTTCCTGATGGTTCCTGGGAAAGATAAGATCCAAAGTCCAGAGTTATGAGTCTCTCCAAGACCATCAACCAGTGGCATCCCCCTACCCTATAATGATGACATCTCTTCTCAACATGAAGAAGTTAGAATGACCATTGACCAAATATCCCCAAAGAGTGGGAGAAAGATCAAAGGAGAAGGATGAGCTGTATCAGAGAAAGTAGGATTTAACAGCTAAGTATGATTACTGAGTCATTATATTGGCATTTCTTTTTAGTCTCCAGTGTCTTAGAATAGCTAGACGGAAACACCTGAAATCGTGGAACTGTAACCCATGCTATACTTTGAAATTTATTCTAAAAGTACTTGTTAAAATGTACTTTGAAATTTATCACTTTTTTGTATATATATTTCACAATTAAAAATGTTAAAACTAAAAAATAAAGGTGTTGACAATCTCAGGTTTCAGTTGGTCCCAGGCAATAGTGGAGTTAAGGTATATCTGAAAGACAAAGTAATCAGTCAGGTGAAGGAAATAATGGCCTAAATGTTGTATCTTCCACAAGAAGTGGGACAGGGCCCAGCACAAGTTGAAGCTTTCATTTGGAGAATTCAGACCCCAGGGACTGGAAAACAGAAAGAATTTAGGCCCACATTCTACCTCAGTCTCTGTCTCAACCACACTCCTGGCAGGATCAGAGTCTGCTGAGAATTAAAGATACCATACCATTTTATGCCATTTGGGCACCATAGGCTGACTAGTACCACCTTCTGAGCAGGATAGTAAAAACACAAAATCAAAAAGGACCGGTACACTGCTGGGTCTCATCTTCAGGGATATTTGTTACTGATTAAACCTTCATCATAAGTCCTGGCCCTGCTTATACGGGAAAATCAGATTGAGGTAGATCCTATCAGGCAGGGTAAGGACCAGAAAAATCAAGAGTTGAAAAATGCTGAAGAGTTAAACAGAAGCTATACTAGAGGTCTAAAATAAATTGAGCTGAATATCAAAGAATAGATAGAGAACAAAGCAAACCAACCAGAAAAACATAGGCAAAAGAGAGAAAACAACTTTCAGAATAAACTAATCAAGGAAATCAGATGCCTAAACATCAGCAAAACATCCTAAATCACACTAGGAAGCACAAAGATATGGCACAATCAAAGGAACAAACTACCACTTCAAATGAGATATAGAAATTGAAACAACTAATTTAAGAAGTTCAAACAAATCTTCTAAATCAAATTAATGAGATGATGGAAAATATGGCAAAAGAGATGAAGGATATAAAGAAGACACTGGGTGACCATAGAAAAAAATCTTAAAAGCGTGAAAAAAAAATGGCATAACTTACAGGAATGAAAGACACAATAAAAGAGATGGAAAACACAATTCAGACATTCAATAGCAGATTTGAAGAGGCAAAAGACAGGATTAGTGAACTAGAAGACAGGACATCTGAAATCCTGTACACAAAAGAACGGACAGGAAAAAGAATGGAAAAATCTGAGCAAGGTCTTAGAGAATTGAATGGCAACATGAGAACATGAATATATGTGTTATCAGTACCCCAGAAGGACAAGAGAAGGGAAAAGGGACAAAAGGAATAATAGAGGAAATAATCCCTGAAAATTTCCAAACTCTTATGAAAGACATAAAATTACAGATCCAAGAAGCATAGTGTACCACAAATGGAACATACACACATAAACCTATTCCAAGACACTTACCAATCAGATTGCTAAATGTCAAAAACAAAGAGAATTCTGAAAGCAGCAAGAGATAAATGATCCATCACATACAAGGGGAGCTCGATAAGACTATATATGGTTCTCAGTAGAAGCCATGGATGCAAGAAAGCATTAGTATGAAATATTTAAGATTTTGAAAGAGAAAAACTGTCAACTAATAATACTATATCTGGCAAAACTGTCCTTCAAAAATGACGGAGAATGTAAAATATTTTCAAACAGACACTGAAAAAGTCTGTGTACAGGAGATCTGCTTACAAGAAATACCAAATGGAGCACTACAAGAAGAAAAGACAGAAGAGAGAAGTTTGGGGAAAAGTGTAGCAGTGAAGATGATCAGTAAACATAAAAAGAGAGAGAGAAGAAATAAGATATGACCAAAAAAATTCAAAAGACAAAATGGTAAAAAAGTACTGGCTTTGCAGTAATAACATTAAATGTTAATGAATTAAACTTCCCAATCAAAAGACATAGACTGGCACAATGGGTTAAAAAATAGATCCCATCTGTATGCTGTCTACAAGAGACTCACTTTAGACCCAAGAACAAAAATGGTTGAAAGTGAAAGAGGAAGCCTAGGGGAAGGTAGGACAACAGAAAAAAAAGATAAGGGATAAAACCTGGGACTGTATACCTTAGTAAAACCTAGATTGGACAATGATTGTTATTAAATGTACAAATATGAGAAAGCTTTTACATGATGGAGAGCAAATGAATGTCAAAATTGCAAGGTGTTGAAAATGTGATGGTATATGGAAAAAATACAATCAATGCAAACTAAGGTCTACAGTGAACAGTAACAGTGTAAAATGTTTCCATTAATTGTAATGAAGGCAATGCACCAAAACTAAATGTCAATAAGAGAAGGATGTAAGAGAGGGTCATGGAATTGATGTTGTTGTTCTCCTTTTTTTATTCTTCCTTTTTACTTTTCATCTTCTTCCTTTGTGGAAAAAATGGAAATTTTCTCATAAAGATTGTGGTTGGTGAATGCATAACTATGTGATTATACTGGGAGCCATTGATTGTTCACTTAGGATGGATTTTATAGAGTGTGAATAAAACTGTTCACAAAATAGACAGAAAGATACAGGTGCTAGAGAAAATGTGGAGAGAGAGATGAACCTATTCACTGTTGGTAGTGAAGTAGAATATTGCTGTCTCTCTGGACGGCATTGTGGTTATTCCACCTGAGGCTAAGTACAGGTTTTCCTTATGGTCCTTCAACCAATGTTATTAGGTAAATGCTTGGAGAAACTGAAAGCAGGGACATGAATTGACATTTGCATACTGGTGTTTGTGGTGATAGTATTCATGATTGGCAATGGATGGAGTTGGCCTAAGGGCACATCAGCTGATGTATGGAAGGGCAAACTGTGGTGTATACATACAATGGAATATTGAGTAGCCACAAGAAGGAATGAAGTTGTGAGGCATGCAACTAGGTGAATGAAACTTGAAGATGTTATGCTGAGTGAAATAAGCCAGAAATGAAAAGACGAATATTCTAAGGCTTCACTAATATAAACTAACTATAATGTGCAAACTCTGAGAATTTAATTTGACAGCATAAATTATCTGCACAATAGAATATGCACAGAGATTGGATAATTGAGGATTAAGGAGTAAAGAATGTTTAATAAGACTTATTGTAAAGATTCCTAGATTGTAAGCTCTTACAGTAGCCACATCTATTCTTGAGTTTTAACTGTTATCTCTAAATTCTGAGATGCTGCAGTCTTTGTGTATAACCTGGTAGTTCCCTAGAACTTTGGGTATCTGTGTGACACCTGAGGCTCAGAGCTTGAATTAAGAAAGTTTGAAATTCAGTATTACCCCATACAGCAACTTTTAAAGAAGCTGAAAAAGGGAACAGGCTTAAATTACAGGTATGAATGAAGCAGATCTGGTTAGCACCAAGGTAAACCAGACTGAAGGGTAAGGAATGATATTGATTGTGTTTTAAAACTTCAACTTCTGTGTGAGACCAAAAGAAGAGATGTTTACTTGTTATCTTTTCAATAGTACACTATCTAATTTAACTTGTATGGTCACTTTATTTGAACACCATTGTTCTAGTTTGCTAGCTGTCAGAATGCAATATACTGGAAATAGGAATGGCTTTTAAAAAGGGGAATTTAATAAATTATTAGTTTAAAGTTCTAAGGCCAAGAAAAATGTCCAGATTAAAGCAAGGATATGGAAATGTCCAATCTAAAGCATCCAGGGAAAGATGCCTTGGTTTCAGAAAGCCGATGAAGTTCAGGGTTTCTCTGTCAACTGGAAAGGCACATGATAAACATGGTGATGTCTGCTAGCTTTCACTTGAGGCTCCTTGTTTCATGAAACTCCCCCAGGGATGTATTCCTTCTTCATCTCTGAAGGTCTCTGGCACCATGAGCTATCATATTTCTCGTGGTTATCTCATCATTCTGAAGCTTTCTTCAAAATGCACCCTTGGTTAAGGACTCCAGTAAACTAATCAAGACCCTTAGAATGGATGGAGGCACATCTCAGAAGAGATAATCCAATCAAGTTTCTAGCATGTGGTGCTGGGTAGGGATTAAAAGAAGTGGTTGTTCCCACAAAATTGATTAGGATTAAAACATAGCTTTTTTATGGTACATAAATCCTTTCAAATTGGCACAACCATAATTACATGGAACCCTGAAAAGGGAGTGAGATCTTGTTGGTTTGTACAGCTTAGTGTGATGCTCCAATACATCCCAAAGAAATTTGGGCAGAGAATAAAATGTATTTGCAATGCCCCTTTGAGAGGGTGGATGAAAATGTGGAAATATTAAGCTTCCCACCTGAGGAATTTCTGATATTCTCACAAGCATTGGGGACTACCAATTAATTAGACTGTGCCCACAATCTTGTGTCTTGCCCTTATGAAACTTATTCCTGCAGAGGAGAAGTTAAGCCTACTTATATTTTGCCAGAGAGTCACCCCCTGAGAACCTCTTCTTTTGCTTATGTGTGGCCTTTCTCTTGAAGTCAACTCAGCATGTAAACCCACTGCCTCTGGACTACATGAGACATGACTCCCAAGGTGTAAATCCCTTGCCATAGTGGAACATGACTCTAGGGGATGAAGTTGGCCCTGGCATAATGGGATTGAGAAAGACTTCTTGACCAAAAGGGGGAAGAAAAATGAAATAAAATAAAGGTTCAGTGGCTGAGATTACAAATAGAGTCGCCAGCTCATTTTGGAAGTTATTCTTATGCATTAAAAAGATATACCTTTTTCATTTTTAGTGAATTACAATAGATAGAAGGAAATACCTGAAACTGTTGAACTGCATTCCTGTAGCCTTGATTCTGGAAGATGATTGCATAACTATATAGCTTTTACAGTGTGTCTATGTGATTGTGAAAACTTTGTTGCTGACACTCCCTTTAATCAGTGGATGGACTGATGAAAAAAGGGGGGCAAAAATAAATAAGTAATAGGGGAGATAAAGGCTATGCAATGTTTTGGGTGTTGATTTTTATCTTTATTTTTATTCCTTATATGTATTTTTTTGAGTAATGAAATGTCCCAAAATTGATTGTGGTGATTAATGCACAATTATATCATGATACTGTGAACCATTGATTTTACGCTTTGGAAGATTACAGGGCATGTGGCTATTTCTTAATGAAATTGCATTAAAATTAATTTTATGCATCTGTGTCCAATTGTCCCAGCATTATTTACTGAAAAGGCTATCCTTTCTCCATATGTTTCTGATCACTAGTGGAATCTGCTCATATGTATTTTGGGTCACTTTCTAGACTCTGTTCCATTGATCTACATGTCAACACTTTACCACTACCACAATCTTTTGATTATTGTACTTTTACAGTAACTTAATTAATTAACTTAATTGAAGTAGTTTAATTCTTTTAAAAAGTGTTTTGCCTATTCTAGTTAATATAGTCTGTTATAAATTTTAAAACAGAGCCTTTAAGGATTGAAAACTATTATATAAGACCTATTTATTAAAGATGCAATTGTCCTTACTGTTTCTCCAATTAACATTCCAATTTGACCTATTCTTAAACTTGAAAAGAATAAATAATATTTAATCATGGATTACCTCAACCTTAATGTCCTGGTCTCATCCATTATGGCCCCCATATTGGTTCCTTATCGCTAATGTAACACATTATCACAAACTTAGTGGTTTAAACCAAGACAAATTTATTTGGGTCTCCCTGGGCTAAAATCATGATTTCATCAAGACTGTGTTCCTTCCTAAAGGCTATAGGAGAGGATTTGTTTTCTTGCATTTTACAGCTTCTAGAGGTTGTCCACATCCTTAGCTCATGACCCCTTTTGTCCATCTTCCAAGCTAACAACAGCTGTTTGTACACGTCTCATGTCGCATCACTCAGAATCTCTTTTGCCTCCCTCATCCACTTTTAAGGACATTGTGATTCTATCTGATTCCATGGGGAAAAAAATAATCTCCCTATTTTAAAGTAACCTGATTTGGAAACATAATTCAATCTGCAACTTCAATTTTCCTTTGCCATGTATCAGCATATTCACAGGTTCTGATGATTAGGACCATTATTCACCTACCACAATTATGATGCATTTTTCCTTTGCATGTATTTCTGTATTTCTGGATTTAGTTTAATAATATGTGGTTAAGGCTTTCTGTATCTTAGTCCTTGAGGGATGTTTAGTACTTTACTTGTGATAATCTTTTCCAGTTTTGATATTAGAGTAATGGTGACCTAATAAAATGTTTAATTGTCCAGAAGAGTTTTTCTTTTTTTTAAACTGATATTATTTTTTATTTAAATGCATGGAAGAATTTACCAGTGAAGACATTGAACCTGAAGTTTGCTGTTGTATTTGTTTGCTTGCTTATTTGGAGGTCTAAATACAAATTTAATTCCTATTGCAGAAATAAACAAAATATTCGGTTTGTTTATTTCTTCTTGAGTGAGCAATGATAGTTTCTTTTCTTAATCTCATCTAATTTATCCAATTTATTAGCATAAATTGTTCAAAATAGTCCTTTATTATCCTCTTAAATTTCTGTAAGATCTGGAGTTATGGCCAAACTTCCGTCCTCATATTGATAATTTATGTCTTCTTTTTTTCTTTTTGATGTGACTGGCTTAAGGTTTATACATTTTATTGTTCTTGTCTTAGAACCAAACTTTGGTGTGATTGATTTTTATTGTTTTTCTGTTCTCTGAGTCAATGGTTTGTGCTCTTATCTTGATATTTTCCAATATTCTGCTGGCTTTTGAGTGGAAAATGTTCTCCTGGTTCCTTAAGCCAAAATCTTAGCTTATTGATTTAAAAGCTTTTTTCTTTTCTTATACAGGCTTTTGTTTCAATAAATTTCCCTATAAGCATGTTTTATGTGTCCTACATATTTTCATGTTCACTCAACTCAAAATATTTTCTAATATCCTTTGTGACTTTTTTGAACCAAAGATTTTTAAAAGATGTTAAATTTCCAAATAATTGTGTATTTTCTAGGATTTGATTTCTAGTTTAATTCTGCCGTGTCAGAGGAAATATCTTCTATGACTTAAATTGTTTTGATTTTGTGTTTTATGTTATGACCCAGAAAACAGATCATATTGGTGAATGTGCCATATGCATCTAAAACCAATGTGTATTCTGTTTTTGGATGTAATGTTCTATTAATGTTAGGTTAAGTTTGTCGATAGCGTTGTACAGGTCTTCTATAGTCTCATTTATTTTCTGTCAACTCGTTCTATTAAATGGGAGAAAAGTGTAGAATTATCCAAATAAAATAGGGTATCTGTCTTTTTCTCCTTTCAGTTCTAACAATTTTTGCTTGATATATCTTGAAATTCTTGCTAGTTAATACACATTTTGCACTATGATGTCTTCTTAATGAATTAAATCCTTTATCATTGTGAAATAGACCTCTCCATCCCTGGTTATATTGCTTGTTCTTAAGACTACTTTGACCCACAGTTGAGTGGATCACATCTCTATGGAAACAATAAAAAAAAATCCCACATAGCAATATTGAATGCAGATTAAAGAACATGGCTTTTCTGGGGTACACAACATTTTCAAACCAGCACACTGGGCAATGGCCATTTTAATTTCTTTGTGCTGGAAAGGAGTGTCAACCTCATAGGGAAGAGGAATGAAACTAGTTGATGTTCTTGGAGAGACTGGTACCTATGTGTTTCAGGACTTATCTGGCATAGGCACAATATAGAGGCCTTAAGTTTCTTACAAAAATAAATTTACTAAGGAAAACTTTTATAGAGCCTTAGATAGAGCTCAGGGTTTTCAGGAATACTATTGTTTGAGGCTTGCCATACTGTCACAATTTGCAATATCTCGCTGAAGCTTACATAAAAATAAACTTGAGAATGACCTCTTGACTCTGTTTGAAATCTCTTAGCCACTGAAGCCTTATTTTGCTTCATTTCTTTCCCCCCTTTTGGTCAAGAGGGCATTCTCAATCCCACAATTTCAGGGCTTATGTAGGACATTACTTCCAGGGTTGTAATTCTTCTTGGCAAGGTGAGACATGACTCCCAGGTGTGAGTCTGGCTCTGGCATTGTGGGATTAAGAAACCCTTCTTGATCAAAAGGGGGATATTTTTTATTTATTTTGACCACTGAAAATAAGGTTTCAGTGGTCAAAAGAATTGAAATAGAGTTGAGAGGTCTTTCTGGAGATTATTCTTATGCACTGTATGGATATTTTTTTTTAGTTTCTAGTGAATTAAAATAGCTATAAGGAAATATCTGAAACTGTTGAACTGTACTCCAGTAGACTGGATTCTTGTTGATGATTGTATAACTATATAGATTTTATTGCATGACTGTGTGATTGTGAAAACCTTGTGACTGAAAATCCTCTTATCTGGTATATGTGCAGATGAATAATAAAATAAAGAAAAAAGTAAGTAAATAAATAATGTGGGGGTGATAAAGCATAAAAAAAAATTCAATTGTCCAAAAATGTGAGGGTTTATCTGGACTTTCAGTTCATTTCTATTGGTCTATGTGTCTATTTTATACAGTTGTAAATGAAATTATATTCTCAATTGCATTTTTGGATTATTAATTTTTTATAGATATAAAATTCATTTTTATATATTACTCTTGTACCATGAAAATTTACTGAATTTGCTGATTAGCTCTAATAGCTTTTGTGAATTCTTTGGATTTCTTGTGTACAAAATCATATCATCTCAAAATATGGATAATTTGGGCGGGCCACAGTGGCTCAGCAGGCAGGAATGCTTGCCTGCGATGCCAGAGGACTCGGGTTCGATTCCTGGTGCCTGCCCATGTAAAAAAAAAAATATGGATAATTTTACTTCTTCCTTCTGGATATGGGTGTGTTTTTTCATTTCACATTTCATCACAATTGCCCTCACTAGAGCCTCCAGTATAATGTTGAATAGAAGAGCCGTGACCAGACATTTTTAAAATTGTTGCTGATCTTACATGGTTGTACCAGTTTGAAACTCTCATACACCACAGGAAAGCCAAGCCTTTAATCCTCATTCAGTATTGCTGGGTGGGATCTTTTTTATTGTTTCCATGGAGATGTGACACATTGAATGTGGGTGGTAACTTTTGATTAGATGGTTTCCATGGAGCTGTGTCTCCACCCATTCAAGGTGCGGTTGCTTACTGGAGCCCTTTAGGGGGTAAACATTTTGGAGAAAGCTTTGGAACCAACAGAGCCCACACAGCCAGAGATGTTTGGAGATAAAGAAAGAAAACACCCCTGGGGAAGCCTTATGAAATAAGAAGAGAAAGCTAGGAGATGTCATTGTGTGCTTCCCAGCTAAAAGAGAGAAACCCTGGACATCATCAGCCCTTTCTTTGGAGTTAAGGTATCTTTTTCTGGATGCCTTAGTTTGGATATTTCTATAGCCTTAGAACTGTAAACTTGCAACATAATAAATTCCCTTTCTAAAAGCCATTCAGTTTCTGGTGTATTGCATTCTGGCAGCTTAAACAAACAAAAACAATGGTTTTTCCACATATGATCATAGCTGTGAGATTTTTATAGATCACCTTTTTCAGGTTAAGAACATGTCCTAATTTGTTGACTGTTTATAATTGTCATGAAAATGTGCTGGATTTTGTCAAATGCTTTTATTGTGGCTCTTAAGGTGACCATGAGTTTTTTCCATTATTCTATGAAAATGGAAAATTATATTTATAGATTTTCAAATATTGAAGCAAAATTTATCTTAGATTAAATCCCCGATGGCCATAGTGTATAATCATTTACATGTTGTCATATTTATTTTGTTAGTATTTTGCTGAAGATTTTCACCTCCATTTTTATAAGGGGCATTGGTCTGTAGATTTCTCTTCTTGGATGTCTTTGTCTGGTTTTGGTACAGGGTAATACTGACCTAAAAGAATGATTTTGGGGAAATGTTCTCACTTCTAATTTTTGGAGGAGTTTATGAAGGATTGATATTAATTCTTTAAATGTATGGTATAATTCACTAATGTAGTCATCTAGGTGTGGAATTTTCTTTGTGAGAAATTTTATTTTATTATAATTCTATTTCTTGTTATAAATCCATTTAATTATATATTTCTTCATGAATAAATTTTGGTAGTAGTGTCTTTCAAGAATCATGTCCACTTCATCTAAATTATTCAATTTGTCGACACACAGTTGTTCATAGTATTCCCTTAAAATTCTTTTCTTTTTTTTTTTTTTGAGGTTTTACTAATGTTGCCTCTTTCATTCCTGACATCAGTAATTTGAATCCTCTATTTTTTTTTCTTGGTCAATTTAACTAAATGTTTCTCCATTTTATTGATCTTTCCATAAAACCAAATTTTGTTTTTCTTTGATATTTCCTATTTCTTTTCTCTTCTCTGTTTCATTATGTCCATCCTTCTTTTTGCTTTCTTTGGGTATACTTTGCTCTTCTTTTTTAAATTTCTTAAGTTTGAAGGTAAATTATTGATTTAAGGGTTTTCTTTTTTCTAATGTAGGCAAAGTCATAAATTTTCCTTTAACCACTATTTTAACTACATACCTTAGGTTTTGGTATTTTCTATCTTCATTTTCAGATGCTGGAAGCCACAAAGAAGGATTATCCCCTAGAGCCTTAGGAAGACACAAAATTATATCAAAACCCTGAGTTCAGAGGTTTAGCCTCTAGAACTTTGAGAAAATACATTTGTGTTGTTACCACAGCATCTACAGTAATTGGTTATGTCAGACCCACAAAACTAATACAGTTGCTAAGGAGCATAGATGAAAGATATAAAAGGTGTTATGAGACCATCCATCACCACTAGAAAAGTGTCAACACTGTGTGAATGAGGCATGCTGTGATGGAAGCATTTTGAAGATAAAAACTAGAATGACACAGTGTTCTCTAAAGTGGTCCAATGGTCCCTTGGATCTCCCATCCTGTTCTTGATCCTATTGAAGATGACACTTGAGGGGACGATTTAAAATACGGGGCCTCAAAATGTCTTCATTTACTTAATTGCTATTTTGCAAGGGCCGTAGTGGATGACAAGGTGGTAATGTGCCCTGGGCTCATGGGTCCAAGTTTTCCTTGCTGGGAGCACAGCTGGATACAATCAACCTTCTCAGTATCCAGTGATTTGCCTTTCATTAAGTGAAAGGATCATGTCTTTCATTATGTCTTTCATTAAGTTTGTCTACCAGATGTATAGGATTTGATTGAATCAAGGGTCTGTTGTGGAAGTTGCTGGGGTGGAATTCTTTATCTTCAGTCATTCCTTTTCATGTCATGCATGCCCCAGCCCTTCTCTCTCAATAATATTCACATCCAGCTTCATGAAGTGTATGTATTTTTGTGCTACCATCAGAAAGTATTGTGCATTGATTTCTGAATGTTTACAAACAGTTACTTTGCACATTCTGCACTCCTTCAGCACCAATAACCCAATCTCTATCTTCTTTCTATCTCCTGATAAGCTGTGTTCTTAATTTTAACTCTCAAACTTCACTCATTAATGTTCATTCATATTAGTGAGACCATACAGTACTGGTCCTTTTGTTTCTGGCTAATTTCTCTTGGCATAATGTCTTTAAGGTTCATCCATTCACTTTGTTACTTGATTCATGACTTTATTCTGTCTTACAACTGCATAATATTCCATTGTATGTGTGTACCACAGCTTGTTTAGCCACTCTTCTGTTGATGGACATTTGGGCTGTTTCTCTCTCTTGGCAATTATAAATAATGCTACTATAAACATTGGTCTGCATATGTCTGTTTGTGTCATTTCCTTAATTTCCTCTGACTACATATCTAGTAATGGGATTGCTGGACTATATGGCAATGCTATACTTAGCTTCCTGAGGAACTGCCAAATTGCTTCCAGAGTGGTTACTTCATTCTACATTCCCACCAACAGTGAATAAGCTTGCCTCTTTCTCCACACTCACTCCAGTACTTGACGTTTTTTCTGGTTTTTTGATAATGGCCATTCTAGTAGCTGTGAAAAGATATCTCGTTGTGGTTTTTTTATTTTGTTCTGTTCTGTTTTTGTTGCTGTTGTTGTTTTGCATGGGCAGGCTCTGGAAATCGAACCCAGGTCTTTGGCATGGCAGGTGAGAATTCTGCCACTGCACCACCATTGCACCACCCTCATTGTGATTTTGATTTGCATTTCCTTAATAGCCTGTGAGGTTGAGCAGCTTTTCATATGTTTTAGAGCCATTTGCATTTCCTCTTTAAAGAAATGTCTGTCCATGTCTTTGTCCATTTTTTAATTGGGTTGTTTGTCTTTTTGTTGTTGAGTTGTAGAATCTCTTTATACATTCTGGATATTAAGCCCTTATCTGATATACTGTTTCCAATTATTGCTTCCCATTGCATAGGCTGCCTTTTTACTTTCCCAACAAAGTTCTTTGATACACAAAAGTGTTTAATTTTGAGGGTATCCCATTTATCTCTTTCTTTTTTCATTACTCATGCTTTAGGTGTAAGGTCTAGGAAACTGCCTCCTATTACAAGATTTATAAGATATTTCCCTACATTTTCTAAAAATTTTATGGTCTTCACTCTAAAGTTTAGGTCTTTGATCCATTTTGAGTTAATTTTTGTGCAGAGTGTGAGATAAGATCCTCTTTCATTCTTTTTCACAGGGATATCCAGTTCTCCAAACACCATTTATTGAAGAGGCTGCTCTGTTCCAGGTGGGTTGGCTTGACCACCTTATCCAAGATCAATTGTCTGTAAATGAGAGGGTCTACATCTGAATACTCTATTCAATTCCATTGTTCAGTATATCTATCTTTATGCCAGTACCATGCTATTTTGACCATTGTAGCTTTGTAATATTCTTTCAAGTCGGGTAGTGTGAGACCTCCCACTTCATTCTGTTTCTCAAGATATTTTTAACTATTCAAGGCATGGTGGTTAATTTTTGAAAATACTCTTTCCAAATTTATAACTACAATAAACTCTGAGATCTGCTACTTGGTACTATTTCTTTTAGCTTTGCTCCTTGGCTTCTTTATCAGTAATGATTCTTTTGATTACAAATTCCGATGGCTTAAACAAAAAAGGGAAAGCTCATTGGCAGATGTAAATGAAAGTCTTGGGGTAAGAATGACTTTAATTGTAGGTTGATACAGATGTCCAAGTCTTCTTGGTAACAAGATGGTTGAAGCAGCCCCAAGCCTTACATTCTCATTCCACCAGCGTCATTGAAAAAGCAGTACTTCTATCTCCCAGAAACCTCAGCAAAGTTCTCCTAGATTCTCATTAGTTCAGATTAGGTCATGTACCAATCTATGAGATAATCACTCTTGCCAGGGAGAGGTTTATTTGCTTGGGCCAAACAGGGTTTATTCCTGGAGCTGAGGGTGAAAGTCAATTCCAACTAAGCCAAATGAGTGACAGTAAGGTGAAGTGGATTACCAAGCAAAAGATGAGATGATATTGCTGGAAGCCTGGGGAATGACTACTGTAGAAATGTATAAATGTCCACTAAGCTTCCCTCTTCACCATGACTTGAGTTCTCCTTTTGGCTAAGCAGTCATTTTTAGCCTTAGATGAGTTCAACATTTCAATGAATGATCTTATGGTATTTAAAAGAAGCTAAGCCTTAAGATTTACCTAGATTTCCCACCAGAAGCACTGCCAATATGTCTTTCTCACTATCCAAAATATCAGGCAAGTATGAAGAGACTACATGGTAGAGAGATTTTCTGCTATCCTAAGTTAAATATATATATCTAAAACATGCTCCAGCTTGGCTAAAAGTGAGGATTTAGTGCATATTCAATGTTAAACATCTCTCTAGCAACATGTCATTTGGTTTTCTGGCTGTAGATGTGATTCTAGGATGAGAAAGCAATGCATTTTCTATGTAGGGGTTAGCATGGAACTAAAATCCAAACAAGGATGAGCCAAGTCAATATCCTTACGAGAGAGTTGAGGAGCAAAACCCAGTGCCGTGACCATAGTCAAGAGACAAAATGTTATCTATAGGCTTTGAATACTGCCTTACGGTTTGTGCACAAAATGGCCTGCAACTATTTCAACCCCAAACTGCTCCCATGGTAAGCACCTGCTCAGGCCCAGATATATTGTCCAGGGATTCTCTTGCTTACAAGAAGGGCCACTGTGTTGTGTTGGAGGAATATCTCTCTACTGAGTAAGAGCATATTAGGTAAGGTTGGGTCAGGATGGTGGAAGGATTGAAGAGTATCTTGAAATATTGAAATACCTCAACTGTTCTAGCGTAAAAAAGATGAGCACATTTCCTTGCATGTTTAGTTAGGTGGTGGGTGGTCAGATAAATTAGTGCAATAAAATAAAATTACTGTTTATTGACTAATAACCATATGATAGGCACTGTATTAAGTACTTTACATTCAATATCCCATTTAATTTTCATCAAAACCTATGAGGTAGATATGAGTACTATTTGCATTTAAGAGATGAAGAAACAAACCTAAAAATATTAAATGTCTTTCCTTATATCAGCCAACTACTAAGGTGCTGAGCCAGAATTTTAACTGAGATCTGTCAGACATTAAATCTCATGCTAGCCACTAGACTATGGTGCCTTTTGAGTCCGTCCAGTTCCAGTCATTTTAAACGGGCCAACTCTATACACACAACAACCCAGTAAGAGCAGGCTAAAAGTATAGCCATTAAAATAATGGGAGTATATAGTCATTCATTCAACAAACAATTAATGAGCATATATAGTCTGTACTGACACTGCATTGGAATCTAGGAATATAGAGGTGAATAATATATGATCTTACTGTTTTGTGGCACTGTAAGATAATACATTAATTACTTGTGGTTGTTTAACAAACCACCTTGCTCAAGCATCTATGGATTGGCTATGGCAGCTCTGCTAAATGTTACTGGTTTGCAGGACAACTGGAATGGCTGTGCTCAAGATATGTTCATTTTGGGCCACAGGCTGAAAGACAGCCATTACAAAAGGGTTGATGCACTAAAGGGCAAGTCCCACCACTAAAGTGTATTTTAAGCCTTTGCTTGACCCATGTATAATGCTCCATTGGCCAAAGATAAATGTAGGAAGGCATATACCCCTGCCATGGAGATGGTGGGGAAATGAATATATATTTTTGAGCACTTTTCTAATCTAGTCTAGAATGATAGACACATAAGACAATGATACAAAATGAGCTAATAAATGTGAATGCTAGAAGAACATGTAAACAGGGAGAGTAATAGGATGACAAGAATCCATAGGACAAATGATAGTAGCTGGAACTGTAGCAGTGAGAGTAGATATTGGAAGATGGGAAAGATTATGAGAAGTACTTATAGTACGAAATCTGCAGGACCTGTCTTTCTTTCCTTCCTTTCACAAATATTTTTGGCATTTACTGTACCAGGAATAGTTCTGGATATTGGAAGTACAGAGATCAATGAGAAAGACACTAACTCTACCCTAATAAAATCTATATACCTGTGAGGAGATGGACAACAAGCAAGTAAACAGATAAAATAAAAACAGTATTGTTTGATTGATGTAAGGCATGAAGGGAAAAGAAAGAATCAAATAATCAGACACTATTCTAGTTTAGAAATAAGGATAGTTCCATTTCCTGCAATAGGGAGTATTAGAAGACCAGATTTTCTAATGGTGGAGGGTTCCATTCGAAAACTCCAGAAGTCCTAACCCCCTGTATTAATTTTAAGTTGCCCAAGGTACATTCAAGTGGAAATATATTTTATACTCATTGATTTAGAAAGGAGAAGACAGCAGCAGTTGAGGAATATTTGGGGAAATGACTTGGGGTAATTACTGGTGGAAGTCTAGAATTTGTTGTCAGCTGTACTATTAAGGATTCTGAAGATGCTGAGTTTCATATATACACCTTAAATCCTGTTTAGTCAGAGGCATCTAAAATTGGATGTGTTAGAGGTGGCCATGAGTAAGCATAGGAGACTATGTGAAGGATAGAAGGGAAGGGGAGAAGTTTGGAGTAGGTAAGGTAGCCAGGATATATTAGATACTTAATATGCATATACTGACTTGACCCTGGGCCAAGCCAACATATACAGCCATTAAGGCTGTGTGCTAAACAACTCAGGGGTCCCATTCAATGTGATAGTGTTGACTTGGCTTGCTCAATCTGCTCATCCCAAAATATTAGAAATCCCATTAGTCAAGTGTGTTCCAGTACCTGGCACAAGACCTAGATTGTATTGATTCTTTGATTTTTTAAATTCTAGAGTATATGGGAATGGACTTTTAAAAGACCAGCTTGCCCAGAAAACCAACAGGGGAAATGGGATTGTCAAGTGTTGATATTGAATTGGGATGGTGACATTCAAACAGAATAGGGTGGTCACTAAAGTCCAAGAGTGACAACTATATGTTGAGAGACAAATTTGACTGTATAGCTTAGCGTGTCTGCCAAGATAGGCCAATGCTTACAGCCTATTGTAATCTTTTCATAACAGTATGCCTCTGAGAAAAAAGTCCAGGAACCTGTATATTTTTGGTGAGCCATATCACATCTATTCTCCTATCCTCCTAATGGGGACATTATCAATAATCTGTGACCCCAGGCTTCCCAGAAATTCTGCTGGGTCCAAAACCACAGCAAAAACTTTGACTTCGGTTTGAGCATTCAAACTGGATGTGGAAGTAGTCACTAACGGAAATGTGATTTGCTTGACCAGCTTCAAGCTGTTGGGATGTGCTATGGCAATCTAATCCACTCTAATGTGAAGCGTGACACATTTCAAAGAGGAATTATTTAGACACCTCACACTTTGCTTATGTCAACTTCATTAGTACCTAGTAGAATCCCCCTACAGAATAGGGACGCCAACCTCTGGAGCACCATCTTGTAGGACAAAGCCTACCAAAACAAACAAACAATAAATAAAAGTCTGCTGATGTAATGTCTCTGTGCCAAAAATAAATAGTTTCAGTGACATGGTTAGAACAGGCAAAGTACTTAAAAGTATCTACATGGGTGTTCAATTTTGGTCACAATAAATGTGACCAAAGAATGATCCCAATTTTTGACAGAGAAGGTAAACATGGCAACTACTATAGCAGAACTTCTCAGTGTGGAATCTTGGGGTGACACATGATAAATAGAAAAGCTAGACCCGAGTTTTGGAGACCAGAAAACCTGGAATAGATAAGAAAATGAAATGAGTGGTGAGTAGGTGCAAGCAATTCAGGACTGAGACTGTGAATAACCTGAGTGTGTCTGAGGCCAATTCTTACATAATGACTGTTGCACGGTATGTAAGCAGGACATATATGATAAAGAAACTGGGTATTTATCATCCAAAGGTGCCTCCTGCAGGGTGGGGTAGAACCAAAATTTCCTCATGTCTGGTGGGAAAACATTTTGTTTCAGTTTGCTAATGTGACCATAATGCAACATACCAGAAATGGATTGGCTTTTACAAGGGGATTTATTAGGTTACAAATTTAGAGTTCTAAGGCCATGAAAATGTCCAAATTAAGGCATCAAGTTAAAGACACCTTGACTCTGAGGGAAACACTGCTGGCATTCACATGAGAAGGCACATGGCAAATTAAGGCATCAAGTTAAAGACACCTTGACTCTGAGGGAAACACTGCTGGCATTCACATGAGAAGGCACATGGCAAAATCTGCCAGTCCCTTGCTTCTGGGCTCTATAGCTCTTAGCCTCTGTTTCCAGTGGCTATCTCTCTGAGCATCTGTGGGTCTTCTCCAGACACACGTCTCTGAGCTCTCTGTTTCTTGAGGGTCTGCTCCCAATGTCTCCAGAGTGTCTCTCTCCCTTTCTGTCTTTCACTGGGTTTCATCTCTCTGCTCTTCTGTATCAGCTCTGAGTGCTATGTTTTCTGTCTTTTATCCTTTTCATAGAGGACTCCAGTAAAAGGATTAAGACCCACCTTAAATTGGGTTGGTCACATTTCCATGGAAACAGCCTAATCAAAAGGTCTAACCCAACAATAGGTCTGCCTCCACAAGATTGGATTAGAAGAACATGGCTTTTCTGGGGTATTTAATAGTTTTAAACCAGCACAAATTTATTCATGTGAAATATAAACCAATGTAATGCGTGGTGCCAATTGTTGTCCTTGGTGTTTCTTTTATTCCTTTTACATTTTGTGTTCATACCACAATAGCACAGTCATTCAAGTTATGCTCTTCTACACTCAAAGAAGGAATGTATAGTTAAAAAGAGAAAAAGTGGAAGTAATTAAGTAACTTCTGAATTTTACAAATCTATCCCTCTGTTTTCCCAATGGGAGAAAATGATTCACCAGAAAATGATGGTTAATTTTATATGTCAACTTGGCTAAGTTATGGTATCCTATTGTTTGGTCAAATATTGACCTAGATGAAACACCTAGAGGTATTTCATAGATGGAATTGGTTTCCACAAATAATCAAATTTAAGTAAAGGAGCTTACCCTCCATAATTTGGGTAGGATTCACCCAATCAGATGTAAGTCTTAAGAAGGAGAACCAAGGACACTGGGGATTAGAAGGAATTCTGTCTCAAGAGTATACCCTCCACTTCTTCCAGAGTTCCCATCCTAAGGAATTCAGACTCAGGCCTTCAACATCATTATTATCAAAATTTCCAGCCTTCATCCTGCCCTAAAGAATTCATACTTGCCCATATTTGAAGGAATAGAGAGTCAGATGTAGGGTGGCCACACATCCAAGTTTGCACAGAAAAATCCTGGTTTGTGCCTGTTGTCCTGGAATAATAATTAAGAATACCTCCTTTCATTCTCAAAAATCTTCCAGGTTGGACAATAATTTTTGTTATCAATATAGAGGGGATGAAATGAGAGTGTAAATTCCGAAAGACTCAGAGAAAGTGAACTGATAACAGGCTTCTACCCCTAGTCAGACAAGCCCTGGGGTATGTGACAAAAATCAGAACTAGGTTTGAGAGAATAAGGGGAAAGAGGATATGTGCCCATTGTCCCATATAGAGTTCTAGGGAGATGGCAAGACTGCAGAGAAAAATGGCTACATAGTGCATCTATGCAGAAGAGACCTTTGGCACCCTCACAGAGCTTCTTGTGCATAGGAATAGTAGAATGACTTCCCTGAATACAGGAATGGTGCAGAATTTGGCAAAGCATGGTGTGCATAAAAAGTGGGGAGCTTAAGATCGCTTCTTCACCATGGGAACAACAAAACAATTCTCAGGCACTGGAGAGGGTAAAAGAGGCACAAGTGAAAGTTTCCAAATCTAAAAAATTTTTCTGACAGGCAGGTAGTCAATTCAGCAGAAACTGAGTGACAAATGGCAAAGGACCAGATGCAGTGGTTAGCATGGCAGTCATGGCAAATGACACAGAGACAGATAATACTGAAGACAGATTCCCAGTGACTTCCAACACCAAGGCCTTTGTACTGTGTACACCCCTCCAAACTTAGACATGACCTATGGAAACGGAGGAAGAACCTCCAAATTGCCACTGCAGTGTAATGAAGGCTTGTGAGGCTGTGAACTGAGGTTGATTTTTGCTACCTGGAATATTTTGAAGTAACGTGCTGTAGTGTATATATGAGAGGAATGCTTGCCAGATGCCACAACACCATTTATATTAGTCTCATTTCTTTGGTGTGAGAAACAAAGATATTGTGCCATGAAAACTCCAGCTTATTGTTTTTAATTCTTCAGATGGAATATAAATGTGTGTGGTATGACTGTGCTCAGGAAAGGATGGATATAAGAAGTAGGGGGCTATATGTAAAGAAATGAAGTTTTCTAACCTCCCTGTCTTGGAATGGGCTGGCGATTGTTCCTTGAGTTTCCCATAGACTCAAGTGAAGTGGACCTGGCTGAAGAACAAATTTGGGTCTATTACTTGATGGGTTGTTCTGGGGAGTGGTGCTTGTCCCAACTCAAGGTCATCATGTAAATCTAGCTGTGCAGCCTTGAGCTATTTCTGATATAAACCAGAGACTGATGTCAAAGTGGTGCTGGCTGGTGCTGGCTGGTGCAGAAAAAGCAGGGGTGAAATTCAAATGGCTCTGAAAGAGGGGACTCTTTGTGGACAAGTGCAGGGAATTTTGTATGTTCATAGGAATATGCTTTTTCAGGGCATTGGTTTGAGAGTTTGAGGTCGTGGATATGCAGATCTGAAGTTGGAAGGCCTTAAAAGTGAACCCTTCAAATCAGGATAATTTCATGTGGTTCAACCTAATGCAATGCCTGGTCAAGAAAGAAATAGCCCACGCAGCAAGGAAATTGCAAGGCCTAGTGAAGATACAACAGCAGGAACCAGGGCAACATATGAAGGGTTATGATCAGGAGGGGGCAGAATACAAGTCTGTAAGAGAATTCATTGTCATGGGGAAATTCAATTGTGCATTGGAACTGGTTTTTTGGGGTGGGGTGCATGGTCCGGGAATCAAACCCGGGTCTCCCGCATGGAAGGCGGGCATTCTACCGCTGAACCACCCATGCACTCTGTGCACTGAACACTTTAAAACTTATTTTGGGGTAATTTCAAACAGGAAAAATTCTAAAAGTGTTTTAAAAATCTCTAGATTTCACAAATGCTAACATTTTACCACATTTGCTTTATAATTCACCCTCTCTCTTGTTCTCAAAACACATACATACACACATGCATATGAAGATTTCTGAACTGTCTGAGAGTAAGTTGGAGATATTATGCCATTTCACCCTAAATATTTCAGTGTGTATTTCCTAAAATCATGAATATTCACTTAGGCAACTACAGTACAGTCATCAAAATGAAGATATTAACGTTAATACATTTTTGGCTAGTACACTGATTTTATTAAAAATCTACTAATTGTCCCAGTGGTGTCCTTCATAACAAAAGAAAATCCCGCATCACAAGTCACATTCTTATAGTGTACTTTTCTTGTGAATTCAAATGTAATGTTCTGGCAAGGATACCTAGAGCTGGTCATAACATGTGCTTGGATCGCTCCTTGAAGTTTGGTCATATGGATGACCCACAGTAACCAAGGCAGAAAGAGCTGAACTTCTTTGAACAGTACTGAGAAGGTAAGCACAGGGAGTTAGAATGGATTTACAATATAAGACCTGAAAACACACCAACTGATTCTGAGTACAACTGACCAGAGTACACTCCTTTAATAAGGGGTGCTGTAGTGATGAGAAGCTAAGTGGTGGCTGATATCTGTAGTTTGAGATTGACAGTGTGAGACCCTGCCGTGGGTCTGGGCTCTAAAATAACAATTTAGATGATGAGATTCTAGAATGCCAGAAGCCAGATGGCAATGCCAAGCCATCAACCATAATTAATATAATGGGCAGCAAGGCTGGAATGGTAATCACAATGCCTTTATGTGCAAAACTCTGTCACCATGACAAAATAGACCATGGCGTTTCTAGATTGGGAGCCAACTAGGCTTTTGCTAAACTTTGTAATGTAATAATATAGAAAGTTGGTGATCAGAAGGTTGATATCAGGTGGCACAATGGAAAATGCACTCCCTCAAACAGTTTCAAGGTCTAAGTCAGTTCGCAGACACTTTGATTCAAGGTAATGCTGGGTTTCCTTAGTTGTAAATAGTAAATATTCCTTTGCTGTTGCCCTGAAGAGTCCTTCAGCCATTTTCCAGGATAATTGCACAGTGAAAAGAGGGAATTTCCACACTTTCCTAGGAAGGCTGTATACATTGAGAACTCAAAACAGAGGACCCAAAGCGCCATCATAGTCCTCTGATTCACACAGAGGCTTACAGAAAACTTTGTGAGAAATGAAGTTTAGGCCCAAGCCAATCTTAGAGTGGGTCAAACTGGTCCACACATCCACACTGTGGCTTTTCATCTGGTCTCTGAATATATACTTGGGATACATGTTCTTAGATGCTGGAAGACCCCTCCATTGGTTTTCTGACCTGTAGATTAATGATCCATATAATAAGAGAACCAAATGATAGCCTCCGAATGTTCAATCCCTACCAGAAATTTAAATCAGAAGGACTATCATTTTCTTAGAGGCACTGCAGAAATCAGCACCATTATCAGATTTAAAAGACTGGAGGCTAAGTGGGCCCTACTACATCTCTCTCAAAACTCCAGTCTCGCCTCTGCAAAACCCAGGTGGTTCATGGCTGATGACAGTAGACTACTCTAAACTTAACAACCAAATAAAGGCCTAATGGTATTAGCTGTGCTGGATATAGTATCTTTACAAAACCAGATCAGTATACTTTCTGGCACAGTATATAGCTATGTTTTAATTGTAGTATATAGCTACTGATTTGGGAGAGTATATCCTTCCTGATGCACATGAGCAGGAAGGATTGAAAGCAATTCACTTACAAGTTCTGTTGCCTCAGTACTATGTTAATTCTTTTTGCTCTTTGATGAAATGTAGTCCATAGGAATCTTGAGTATCTTGAAATTCTTGAGAAGTCACTCTGGTCCCCATCATACAAATTGGACCTGCTGAGCTGGAAATGAGAAGTATCTTAGATTCCCAAGTAAGACAGTTGTATGTCTAAAGGTGGGGAATAAACTCCATGAATATTCATGGGCATGCCATATTGGTGGAGTTATAATGGCTCTGGAACTTACTGGGACATTTTCCCCAAGCAAAGGACAAATTGTTGCATTTTGTACCTCCTACCACTAAGAGAGAGGGGCAGCACTTAATTTGGCTCCAATAGGAGAGGAATAGTATAGAGCTTTAGAATTCTGAGCAAGACCATGCCATCCATGATAGAGAAATACCATCTGCCTGATCTTCTAATATACTAATGGGCCCTAGTAGAGACTGGGTACCTGATCACAGGATACCAAGAGTCTAACATTTCATAAGTTTAGATAGGCATAGAAGGCTATCCATTTAATCCCTTGTACAATGAAGTAATACATTTGTAACTGGGCTCAGGTAGGTCCAAATACTATGAATAAATTATATCATGCCTATATCATCTAACGTTGCTATATTAATGCATCTCTTCAACTCATATTTATTTCCATGTATGGGTTCCCTAAACAAAACGATAGAAGAGGAAAGAACTTGTTCCTGGGCTACAAACACATCAGTACAATATATTGGCACTAGCCATAAATAGACTACTGCCACATTACAACCTACTTGAGTGGCCGAAGTGTATGGATGGAACAATGGGCACAAGCCACGCACACACTTATGTTCCAGGCTAACACCTACCAGATAATATCCACTATAGAGGTGGCTCTTAACAACCAGCTGGACAAGATAAGCTGTCCAGTGGATGCCAATCAGTATCTCTCCTCAGCTACCTTAATACCTGTACAACTGTGTGGTCATGGTAGATAGGTAACAACAAGACTAATCTAGCTTACTGCAAGTGATGAGTATCCCAAGTGATAAGTATCTCCTACAGTAACAACCAGCAGTGAGTTCCCAATAGGACACTGTTATTCAAATACATAAGCCATATGTCTGGTAACAGATCAGTTATATCAGACCTCTTCTAATTTTGGGAGGGCAGCAACACATCCTTATCTGAATTGATGCATACTTCAGATTATGTGTTTGTTTTCTCTGTCTGCAGAACCTCTGCCATCCCCACCAGGCAAGGGCTCAGAAAATGCCCAATCCAATGCTGTAGTATTGTGAGCAATAATTTCTGGTACTAAATGACCCATTTTACAGCAAAGAAGGAGCAATAATGGGCTCAGCCACTTAAGATCCCTGCATTTACTATGTACCCCATTACCCAGAATCAGCAAGGTGAAAAGACTGTGAAGGCACCAGCTCAGTCACATCACCTTGTGGGAGTGAAAGTTATATCCTTCAGGATGAATATAATCATGGAGCCAATAGCCAAAATATGATGCTTTTCCTGAGTAGCTAGAGATCTCAGGTGTAGAAATCAAGGGGTAGCGGTAAGAGTGGTCCCTTTGCCCATGACTCCAGTGACCTACGTGTGAAATTTGTGCTTCTCCATCCCTGCAAACCTAGGCTAAACTGGGTCTGAGGTACCAGTTCCAGCAGGGAGGACACTTTCCCCTGAGGATACAGTAATGTTAGTTATTGACCATGTTATGTTCCTAATGTCAGTGGAACAATAGGCAGAACAAAAGGAGTTACTATAATGACTGGGCTAATCAACTAATTAGGATTACTAAATTCCCTTTTTTGTTCATATGTGTTTCTCCATCAGTAGAGCGTTATATCTTGTGATTCAAGACTTATATCATTACTTTATCCCCAGCATAGAGCACAGAATCTGGTCCTAAGTATGTGCCTGTGGTAGGCTGAGTTATATATCCTAGAAAAACATGTTCTTAATCTTAATCCCCTCCTGTGGGTGTGAGCCCATTGTAAATAGGATCTTTTGAAGATGTTATTCTAGTTAAAGTGTGGCCAACTGAAACAGGATGCATCTTAATCCTATTACTGCAGGCTTTATGAAGAAAAACCCATGTGAGCAGCAGAAGCTTTTAAGTCAAGGAAACCTGGAAGAGAAAGGAGAATACACTGCCATGTGGTGGAAAAGTCAAGGCCTCAGGATTGCCAGCAGCCAGCCCCAGAATACTCCCCAAGTCTTCTAAGAGAAAACATTGCCTTATTGACACCTTGATTTTTGCACTTCTCCTACCCTCAAACCATGAGCCAATAAGTTCCATTGTTAGAGCCGACAAATATTGTGGTGTTTGTTTTAGCAAACAGGAAATTAAGATAGTGCTCAAAAATGATTGTTGACTTAATAAATGACTGAGTGAATGAATCTGGGGCAAGTCTTAACAATGACACATCTTAGTCTAATTTTCTCATTTGATCCTTTCTACCTCCCTGAAAACAATTTTAGCCATACCATCTATTTGAATATTATTAGTATTACCATGTGGTGGAAATTAAGCTTTGAAGAATTAAGTTAAACCTGCCAAATGTCACACATTTAACAAATGGAAAAGGTACGACTTAAACCAAGTTCCTCTGGCATAATATCCTGAGCTTCTAATTGTAAATGCTGATTTATTTAACAATGAGTAGTCATGGTGATCGCTGTGATATAGGCTGTTTTTCATTCATTCATATAAACAGACATGCAAAAATTCAGAGTTCTAGGAACAGACAGAATAGGACAGGTCCAGTTCACCCCTATTCTAAGTAACAGCCAGAGAAGTGACAGAAAAATTACTGGGGCAGTGATTCCAGGGTGTAAGTAACCTGTGGGTCTTCTACACTACATAGGGAGGCCCTGGTTGAAAAAGCAGAAGAATTGAGACACAGAGAACCAGAGATGGGCCAGCTAATGCAAACAGCCTAGCAGCGTCCATTTCCAGACAGAGGCCTGGAGCTGTCAGGAGTGTAGACAGGAACAAGGAAGTAAACCAAGCCTAGTTCCTTGAATGTGCTGCCCTTACATGTGCCACCCCTGCCCCAGACCCGCGACCAGTGACTCACCCCACACCCCATGAACCTGAACCCTGTCAGCGCCCCCCACCGTGCTCCAAGCACCCCCACCAGGACACCCCTCCCTGTGCATCCTCACCCCACACCCCAGCCCGCGCATATGCACAGGCCTGTCCCTGCTTGACCCACCTCTCTCAGGCAAGCACACAGTCTCTCCCTGCCACCCCTGAGACCCACGCACCTGCATCTGACACCTCGACACTCACCTTGCCCTACCTGCCCCCTCGATGTGGTCACCTGTCCATCCAGGCTGCAGGCACTCACCTTCATACCTGAGCCACACTTGCGCCCAGCCCAAACAGTGGCACAACCCTGCCCTGAACCCCCAGCTCTGTGCATGTGCAAATCAGCATCTGGTACCCCCAGACCCATGTTGCACATGTGCCCACTTACGCCACACCCCTTCAGCTCTGGGCAAGTGCTGATCTGTGCATCCTGGTCATACCCGCCCCAGCCCATGTGGGCGCAATCCCACCCTGCTGCTCCTGAGCTCTGTGCACATGCACACCAGCGCACTGCTGCCACCCCCACCCCCGAGTTGCATGCACACCAGGTCCCTGGACTCCAGACCCAGACACGTGCAGTCACATCCTCCCTGCCTGGCACCGAACATATCTGTGCAATGGCCTCTTCACCCCTGCCCCCGACACATGCACATCCTTGCCCCACCCCCCAGCACAAGTGACCTTCTCCCACACCTGGCAGGTGCTCTCGTGTGCATCTGTGCCACATAGCCCCCCACTCTGCATATGTGTGCCCTCTTGCGCCAACCACCACCTTGCCCCTGCACACTGGTGCCAGAGCCCCACCCATCCTAAATTACCCACCCCTGACACATCCCACATCTTCTACAACCTAGGCCCCACCCCTACACACTCGTGCATGGCATCTGACCCCTCTGGAACCTTCCCCCTGTGCAAGGGCACACCCATGCCCTGCCATCCACATGAAAAGACTTTGTCAGGAAAGTAAAAAGGCAGCCTACACAATGGGAGACAATATTTGGAAACCACTAATATCCAAAATATATAAAGAGATCCTACAACTCAACAGTAAAAAGAAAAATGACAATTAAAAAGTGGGTGAAGAACATTCATAGACACTTTTTCAAGAAGGATATACAGATGGTTCAAAAACATGAAAAGATGCTCAACTTCACTAGCGATTAGAGAAATACAAATCAAAACCACAATGAGATATCATCTCACACCTACTAGAATGGTCATTACAAAAAAAAAAGCAGAAAACTAGAAGTGCTGGAGAGGATGTGGAAAAATAGGTACACTTATTCACTGTTGGTGGGAATGTAAAGTGGTGCAGCCACTCTGGTAGGCAATTTTGTGGTTCCTCGGGAAGCTAAATATAGCATTGCCATATGATCCAGCAATCCCATTACTATATATATACTCAGAGGAACTGAAAGCAGGGATACAAATGGACATTTTCACTTGGATGTTTATAGTGGCATAATTCGCAATTGCCAAGAGAAGGAAACAGCTCAATTGTCCATCAACAGATGAGGGGATAAACATACTGTGTTATATATATATGATGGAATATCACTGCAGCTGTAAGACAGAATAAGGTCATGAACCATGCAACAATGTGGATGAATCTTGAGGACATTATGCTAAGTGGAATAAGCTAGAAACAAAAGGATAAATACTGTATGGTCTCACTAATATGAACTAAATATAATGAGTGAAGTCTGAGAGTAAAAAGTTGAAAACACAGGTTACCAGGAGATAGAAAGAGGGTAGAGTTTGGGTACTTGATGCTGAAGGAGTACAAAACATTCAACAAGATTGATTGTAAAGATCCAGAAATGGATAGCTCAATACTATGTGAAGTATAATGAAGAAAGCTGAATGTGAGTATGTTTAAAGAGGAAGGCTAGGGGCATGTATGACACCAGAAGGAAATATAGAGGATAAAACTGGACTATATAATATAGTGAAATATAGAGTTGGACAATGATGGTGGTTAAATGTACAAATATAAGAAAGTTTTTACTTGAGGGAGAACAATTGAATATCACCATTGCAAGGTGTTAAAAATGGAATGGTATTTGGGAAAAACACAATTAAGGCAAACTAGGGTCTGTAGTTACCAGTAACATTGTAGTGTTCTTTCATTAATTGAAACAAAGGCAATATACTAAAGAAGTTAATGTCAATAAGAGGGAGATATAAGGGAGGGGTGTGGGATTCTCGTTGTTGTTTCTCTTTTTATTTTTCCGTTTTTCTTTTCTCTTCTTTCTTTGTGGAAGAAATGGGCATGATCTCATCTCATGTAGATTGTGGTGGTGAATGCATAACTATATGATTGTATTAGGAAGCATTGTTTGTACACTTGGGATGGATTGTACTTCTGTGAATAAAACTGTCTAAAAATAAATAGAAGGATACAAATGCTGGGGAATATATGAAGAGAGAAATATCTACTCACTGTTGGTAAGGAAAGTAGAATGGTGAAGCACCACTGAGGCAGTGTGATGGATCCACAGTTGGCTGGGTATAGGGTCACCACATGATCCTCCTGTAACCCCTTTACATTAGACAAAGACTTAGAAAAACTGAAAACAGGGACATGAATAGGTATTTGCACACTGGTGTTTATGGTGGCATTTTTCACAACTTATAATAGATGCAGGTGGCTCAGGGGTATTTTGATGATCAGAAGGGCAAACCATGGTGTGTATATATATATACACACATATATATATATGACAGATTATTGAGCAGATGCAGGAAGGAATGAAATCATGTGACTTGCAACTAAGTGAATGAACTTTCAGAAACTTCCTCTGAGTGAAATGACTGAAAAAAAGGACAAATAATGTATGGTCTCACTAATATAAACTAACTAAAATGAGCAAATTCTGAGAATTGAATTCAAGTGCATAGGTTATCATGGGATAGAAAGTGGGCAAAGATTGGGCAAGTGATGAGTAAGGAGTACAGAATATTCAAATAAGGCTCAATATATAAAGGTTCTTAGATTGTAAGCTCTTACAGCAATCATATCTATTCCTGAGTTTTAACTGTTATGTGTAAATTTTGAGATGCTGTGGTATTTGTGCATAACCTGGTAGTTCCCTGAAACTTTGGGTGTCTGTGTGACAACAGAGACTCAGGAAAAGAGCTTTGAAGCTCTGAAAGTCAGCATTACTCCACACAACAACTGTTAAGGAAGTTGAAAAATGGTTTGGACTCCAACTGAAGATATGTATGAAATGGACATGGTTAGGACTAAGGTAAATCAGACTAAAGGGTAAAGGATGATATTGCTTGTATTTTTAAACTTCAGCTTCTATGTGAGATTAAAGGAAAAGGTGCTTATTTGGTCCAAAATTTAAATTTTCTGTTGCACACTAAGTTAACCTGTCTGGTCAGTTTATTTAAACAACCTAATTACATGGAACCTAGAATAGGGAATGAGATGTTATTATTCTGTATAGGTTAATGTAATACCTGGATACATTCTGGAATATTGTGGACAGAAAACAAAAAAGGATTTGCAAAGTCCCCTTGAGGGACTAGGGAAAAATGTGGAACTATTAAGCTTCCCTGTTTAGGGAATTCTTGATCATCTCTAGTGCATTAGGGACTCCCAATTTAATAAGCCAAGCCCTCAATTTTGAAGTTTGCCCTTATGAGACATTTCTACAATGGCAAAGCTAGGCCTGCTTGTAACTATGCCTAATAGTCACTCCAGAGAGCTCCTTTTATTGCTTAGATGTGGCCTTTCTCTTTAAGCCAACTCTGCAGATAAACTCATTACTCACTCCCCTTCATGGGACATAACTTCTAGGGGTATAAATCTCCCTGGCAACATAGGACATGACTCCCAGGGATGAGCCTGGCCCTGGCATCATGAGATAGAGAAGACCTTCTTGAGGAAAAGAAATAGAACAAAATAAAGTTTCAGTGGCAACCCCACCCCATACCCTCTAAACTCTGAACACGCATGCATCAGTGTCTGGCCCTTTGCTGGTGCCAAGATGAGATATAAGGATCTAATTCCACAAAATCTAGGGGTGTATGGTCAGATTGCAGCATGGTGCTTTTGATCAGTGTTTCAGTTTGCTAAAGCTGCTGAATGCAATATACCAGAAATGGGGTGGATTTTAACAAAGGGGATTTATTAACATACAATTTACCCCATCTGCACAGCACCCCCATCAGCCTCCCGCTGCACCCTGCTCCTGTGCTCCAAGCTGTCTGAGCTGCACCTGGCCCCCACAGCCCCCGCACCACATCTCCACAAACCCACACCCCACACACCACACTTATACACACCAGCGTAGCGTCTCAGAACCATGCTTATACCTATGTCACAACCCTTCATGGTACTGTTGTGCCCCACCCCATGGCCCACATCTTGCTCCACAGCCATCCCACAAATACAAAGCTCTAGACTACTGAAGGAAATCAATTTCCAAAGTAACCTTATCAAGATATTTACATGCCTTGGAGGCAACAGAAGATCACTAATCATATTAAGATGCAAAAAGATATAGCCCATTCTAATGAAAAAACTAAAACACTGGAGGAGACACAGCCTTTTGAAAAATTCTTCAAAGGTGTTCATATAACTCGACCGAATAAAAAAAATGGGATGACTAATGACATAAAGGAGATGAAGAAGATACTATAAGAACATAAAGAGGAATTTGAAAGAATACGTAGAAAAATAACAGATATCACAGAAATTAAAGATGCTGTAGACCAAATAAAATATATACTAGAGACACACAGCAGATGTGAAGAAGCAGAAGAAAGAATAAGCGAACTAGAGGGCAGACAACTGACTCTGAACACTCAAAACAGCAAATGGCAAAAAAAGATGGAAGAATTTGAACTGGGTCTCATGGAAATGATGGACAAAATAAATCATACAAGTATAAGAATCATCAATTTTCCAGAAGCAGAAGAGAAGAGTAAAGGGCTAGGAAGATTATTTGAGGACATAATGGGGGAAAACTTACCAACCCTTATAAAACACATAAATATGCAAATCAAAGAAACCCAAAGAACTTCAAATAGAATAAATCCAAACAGGCCTAGCCCAAGACACATACTAATCAGACTGTCAAATGTTGAAGAGAAACAGAAAACCCTGAAAGCAGCAAAAGAAAAACAATCGACTGCATACAAAGAAAACCACATAAGACTGAGCTTGGACTACTCAGCTGGCACTATGGAGGCAAGAAGACAGGGCATGATATATTTAAGATCCTGAAAGAGAAAGATTTCCAGCCAAGAATTCTGTACACAGCCAAATTATCCTCAAAACTGAGGGAGAGGGGGGTGCAAAGACAGTTTAGTGTTAGAATTCCTGCTTATCATGCGGGAGATCCAGGTTCAATTCCCGGTCTATGAACTTCCCAAAAAAACAAACAAGCAAAAACAATGGAGCAAAAATTTTAAAATGGTACTGCAATAATGGGATACTCACATGGAAAAATAATGAAATGTGATCCTGCCATATAGCATGCAAAAAAAAAATGAGGAAGAGATAAAAAATTTTCACTAGACAAACAAATGCTGACAGAATTCCTGAACAAGAGACCAGCCCTATGAGAAATATTAAAGGGAGTTCTTCCAGCTGAAAAAAAAAGACAGGAGAGGGAAGTCTGAAGGAGGGCACAGAATTGAAGAGTACCAGTAAGGGTAACTTAAGGGATAAAAAGAAAAAGAGGGAAAAGAGTATATAGATCTGACAAATAATACCCAAAGGATGAGATGGTGGATTCAAGAAAGGTCTTTACATTAATAACTTTGAATATTAATGGACTAAATTTGCTGATTAAAAGGTACAGATTGGCAGACTGGATTAAGAAATATAATTCAGCTATATGTTTCTTACCTGAGGCTGATCTTAGACACAAGGATACAAATAGCTTGAAAGTGAAAGGATGGAAAAAGATGTTCCATGCAAGCTGCAACCAAGAAAGAGCAGCAGTGGCTATACTATTATAGACAAAACAGTCTTTAAATGTAAATGCATCATAAGAGACAGGGCACTATATATGAATAAAAGGGACAATTCAGAAAGAAGAAATAGCAATCATAAATGTCCATGCTCACAATCAAGGAGTTCCAAAGGGCATGAGATAAACATTGGCAAAACTGAAGAGAACAATAGATGTTTCAATAATAATAGTAGGAGAACTCAATACACCATTCTCCTCTATAGACAGAACAACCAGACAGAGGATCGACAAGGAAATAGAGAACTTAAACAATTTGATAAATGAATTAGACATAACAGACATATATATACATTCATCTCTAGTGTTCATGGAACATTCTCTAGGGCATATCATAGGCTGGGGGACAAAACAGGTCTTTATAAATGCAAAAACATTGGAATTACTCAAGGCACTTTCCCTGATCACAACAGAATGAAGCTCAAAATCAATATCCACATAAGAACAAGAATTTTCACAAATACATAAAGATGAAGTAACATTTTTAAGCAACCAGAGAACTCAGTAGCTATCTGGAGATGAATGAAAATGAGAATACAATATATCAGAACTCATGGGATGTGTCAAAGGCTGTGCTGAGAGGGAAATTTATTTCCCTAAATGCCTATATTATAAAAGAAGAAAGAGCAAAAGTTGAAGAGTTAACTACTCACCTGGAGGAATGTGAGAAAGAACAGCAAAGTAACCCAAAAGCAAATAGAAGAGAAATAGCAATGATTAAAGCAGAGTTAAATGAATGGGAGAACAAAAGCACAATAGAAAGAATCAATAAAACCAAAAGATGGTTCTTTGAAAAAAATCAATAAAATTGATGGGTCACTAGTAAGACTGACAAAGAAAAAAAGAGAGAGGATGCAAATAAAATCAGAAATGAGAAGGAATGCGTTACCACAGACCCTGAAGAAATAAAAGAAATCATGAGAAAATACTATGAACAACTATTTACCAACAAAGTAGACAATGTAGAAGAAATGGACAAATTCCTGGAGACACACAAACAAGTTACACTGATTCAGGAAGAAATAGAAGACTCAACAAACCAATCACAAATAAAGTGATTCAATCAGTCATCAAAAATCTTTCTACAAAGAAAAACCCAGGGCCAGATGGCTTCACAGGGGAATTTTATCAAACATTCCAGAAAGAACTAACACCAATCCTGCTCAAAATTTTCCCAAAAATTGAGGGAAAGGAACTCTACCAAATTCATTTTATGAGGCTAAGATCATTTTAATACCAAAACCAGGTAAAGTTGCTATAAGAAAGGAAAACTACAGACCAATCTCCCTAATGAACATAAATGCAAAAATTCTCAATAAAATATTAGCAAATTGAATCCAACAGCACATTAAAAGAATTATATACCATGACCAAGTGGGGTTTATATCAGGAATGCAAGGATGGCTCAACACAATAAAATCAATTAATGTGATACAGCACATTAACAAATCAAAAGGGAAAAATCACATGATCATCTCGATTGATGCAGAAACAGCATTTGACAATATTCAGCAACCTTTTCTCATAAAAACACTCCAAAAGATAGGAATCAAAGGTAACTCCTTCAATAAGATAAATGGAATATATGAAAAATTGATAGCCAGCATTGTACTCAATGGAGAGAGACTGAAAGCCTTCCCCCGAAGATCATGTACAAGACAAAGATGCCCACTGTCACCACTATTATTCAAAATTGTGCTAGAAGTTCTATCTAGAAGTTTCAGGCAGGTCAAAGAAATAAAAGGAATTCAAAATGGAATGGAAGAAGTAAAACTCTCACTATTTGCAGATGATATAATACTATACTTGGAAGATCCTGATAAATCTACAGCAAAATTATTTGATCTAATAAACAAATTCAGCAAGGTGGAAGGATATAAAATTAATTTGCAAAAAGTAACATTTCTATACAGAAGCAATGACCTAGCTGAGGAATCAGTTAAGGAAAAAATTCCATTCAAAATAGCAACTAAAAGAATCAAATGCTTAAGAATGAACTTAACTAAGGATGTAAAGGACTTGTACACAGAGAACTGCATAACATTGCTAAAAGAAATCAAAGGAGATCTAAATAGGTGGAAAGACATTCCCTACTCATGAATAGGAAGGTTAAATATTGTTATGTTGTCAATTCTTCCCAAATTCACCTACAGATTCAACACAGTACCAATCAAAACTCCAACAACCAACTTTAAAGATTTGGAAAAGCTAACTATCAAATTCATCTGGAAGGGAAAGAGACCCTGAATAACTAAAAGTATCCTAAAAAAAAAAAAAAAAGAGGAACAAAGTGGGAGGATTAACATTCCCTGACATCAAAACCTATTATATGGAGCTCTGGGAGTACTTGGAGTACATCCACATGGTCTTAGACACTTCTGGAGAAGATGGCGGCTTAGTAAGACACGCGGATCTTAGTTCCTCCTCCAGGACAGCTACTAGGGGAGTAGAAACGATACAGAACAGCTCCCAAAGCCACGACAGAGATAAAAAAAAGACAGCGTACCCCATCCTGGAACGGCTGGCTGGCTGAGAGAACCCGCTGTGGTGAGATCGCTGAGGGGCGTGCGCTTCACCGGACGGGGCGGCAAGCGGCCGGAGTCACTCTCTTCCCCCTTCCCGGGCCGGCTGGGAGAATTGGACAGGCAGTCCCTCAAACTGTGGCGGCTGGCGCCCACACCACGTGCGGCCCCCCCGGACCAATTGAGAGAATTGGATCGGAAATCCCCAGTCCGCGGAGAACGGTGACGGGGGGGGGCCCCTTCCAAACCCGTGACTCCCCGGGAACGTGCACTCTCCCGGGCGGGCCGCTGCGGCTGGCGCCCTCCCACCACGCTTGGTGCCCCGGGCCAATTAGGAAATTCAGACGGGTGCTTTCCCGGGCTGCGGTGGCCAGCGACCCTCCCCGCGTTCGGACCCCGGGCCGGCTGGCGCTCTTCCAAGCCACTTCGGCTAGCAAACCTCCCGGACGGCGAGAGTTTTCCAAAGTTAAAGGACCCAAAGCACCTTTTACTGGTGGGACCCGCAGACAAACGTGTGCCACGAGCGCCACCTACTGGGCAGGATAAGAAAAACAGAACCCAGAGATTTCACAGAAAAATCTTGCAACCTTGTTGGGCCCGACACCCAGGGAAATCTGACTAAATGCCCAGACGCCAGCAGCAGAAGATAACTGTCCACACTCAGAAGCTTGAGAATATGGCTCAGTCAAAGGAACAAACCAATAGTTCAAATGAGATACAAGAGCTGAGACAACTAATGCTGAATATACGAACAGAAATGGAAAACCTCTTCAAAAATGAAATCAATAAATTGAGGGAGGACATGAAGAGGACATGGGCTGAACATAAAGAAAAAATAGAAAAACTGAAAAAACAAATCACAGAACTTATGGAAGTGAAGGATAAAGTAGAAAAGATGGAAAAAACAATGGATACCTACAATGATAGATTTAAAGAGACAGAAGATGGAATTAGTGATTTGGAGGATGGAACATCTGAATTCCAAAAAGAAACAGAAACTATCGGGAAAAGAATGGAAAATTTGAACAGGGTGTCAGGGAACTCAAGGACAATATGAAGCGCACAAATATATGTGCTGTGGGTGTCCCAGAAGGAGAAGAGAAGGGAAAAGGAGGAGAAAAACTAATGGAAGAAATTATCACTGAAAATTTCCCAACTCTTATGAAAGACCTAAAATTACAGATCCAAGAAGTGCAGCGCACCCCAAAGAGATTAGACCCAAATAGGTGTTCTCCAAGACACTTACTAGTTAGAATGTCAGAGGTCAAAGAGAAAGAGAGGATCTTGAAAGCAGCAAGAGAAAAACAATCCATCACATACAAGGGAAACCCAATAAGACTATGTGTAGATTTCTCAGCAGAAACCATGGAGGCAAGAAGACAGTGGGATGATATATTTAAATTACTAAAAGAGAAAAACTGCCAACCAAGACTCATATATCCAGCAAAATTGTCCTTCAAAAATGAGGGAGAAATTAAAACATTCTCAGACAAAAAGTCACTGAGAGAATTTGTGACCAAGAGACCAGCTCTGCAAGAAATACTAAAGGAAGCACTAGAGTCAGAACCGAAAAGACAGAAGAGAGAGGTATGGAGAAGAGTGTAGAAAGAAGGAAAGTCAGATATGATATATATAATACAAAAGGCAAAATGGTAGAGGAAAATATTATCCAAACAGTAATAACACTAAATGTTAATGGACTGAATTCCCCAATCAAAAGACATAGAATGGCAGAATGGATTAAAAAACAGGATCCTTCTATATGCTGTCTACAGGAAACACATCTTAGACCCAAAGATAAACATAGGTTGAAAGTGAAAGGTTGGGAAAAGATATTTCATGCAAATAACAACCAGAAAGTAGCAGGAGTGGCTATACTAATATCCAACAAGTTAGACTTCAAATGTAAAACAGTTAAAAGAGACAAAGAAGGACACTATATACTAATAAAAGGAACAATTAAACAAGAAGACATAACAATCATAAATATTTACGCACCGAACCAGAATGCCCCAAAATACGTGAGGAATACACTGCAAACACTGAAAAGGGAAATAGACACAAATACCATAATAGTTGGAGACTTCAATTCCCCACTCTCATCAATGGACAGAACATCTAGACAGAGGATCAATAAAGAAATAGAGAATCTGAATATTACTATAAATGAGCTAGGCTTAACAGACATTTATAGGACATTACATCCCACAACAGTAGGATACACCTTTTTCTCAAGTGCTCATGGATCATTCTCAAAGATAGACCATATGCTGGGTCACAAAGCAAGTCTTAACAAATTTAAAAAGATTGAAATCATACACAACACTTTCTCGGATCATAAAGGAATGAAGTTGGAAATCAATAATAGGCGGAGTGCCAGAAAATTCACAAATACGTGGAGGCTCAACAACACACTCTTAAACAACGAGTGGGTGAAAGAAGAAATTGCAAGAGAAATTAGTAAATACCTCGAGGCGAATGAAAATGAAAACACAACATATCAAAACTTATGGGACGCAGCAAAGGCAGTGCTAAGAGGGAAATTTATTGCCCTAAATGCCTATATCAGAAAAGAAGAAAAGGCAAAAATGCAGGAATTAACTGTCCACTTGGAAGAACTGGAGAAAGAACAGCAAACTAACCCCAAAGCAAGCAAAAGGAAAGAAATAACAAAGATCAGAGCAGAAATAAATGAAATTGAAAACATGAAAACAATAGAGAAAATCAATAAGACCAGAAGTTGGTTCTATGAGAAAATCAATAAGATTGATGGGCGCTTATCAAGATTGACAAAAAGAAGAAGAGAGAGGATGCAAATAAATAAGATCAGAAATGGAAGAGGAGACATAACTACTGACCTCACAGAAATAAAGGAGGTAATAACAGGATACTATGAACAACTTTACGCTAATAAATACAACAATTTAGAGGAAATGGACAGGTTCCTGGAAAGACATGAACAACCAACTTTGACTCAAGAAGAAATGGATGACCTCAACAAACCAATCACAAGTTAAGAAATTGAATTAGTCATTCAAAAGCTTCCTAAAAAGAAAAGTCCAGGACCAGATGGCTTCACATGTGAATTCTACCAAACATTCCAGAAAGAATTAGTACCAACTCTCCTCAAACGCTTCAAAAAAATCGAAGTGGAGGGAAAACTACCTAATTCATTTTATGAAGCCAACATCACCCTCATACCAAAACCAAGCAAAGATATTACAAAAAAAGAAAACTACAGACCAATCTCTCTAATGAATATAGATGCAAAAATCCTCAATAAAATTCTAGCAAATCGTATCCAACAACACATTAAAAGAATTATACATCATGACCAAGTAGGATTCATCCCAGGTATGCAAGGATGGTTCAACATAAGAAAATCAATTAATGTAATACACCATATCAACAAATCAAAGCAGAAAAATCACATGATCATCTCAACTGATGCAGAGAAGACATTTGACAAGATTCAACATCCTTTCCTGTTGAAAACACTTCAAAGGATAGGAATACAAGGGAACTTCCTTAAAATGATAGAGGGAATATATGAAAAACCCACAGCTAATATCATCCTCAATGGGGAAAAATTGAAAACTTTCCCCCTAAGATCAGGAACAAGACAAGGATGTCCACTATCACCACTATTATTCAACATTGTGTTGGAGGTTCTAGCCAGAGCAATTAGACAAGAAAAAGAAATACAAGGCATCAAAATTGCAAAGGAAGAAGTAAAACTATCACTGTTTGCAGACGATATGATACTACACGTCGAGAACCCGGAAAAATCCACAACTAAACCACTAGAGCTAATAAATGAGTACAGCAAAGTAGCAGGTTACAAGATCAACATTCAGAAATCTGTAGCATTTCTATACACTAGTAATGAACAAGCTGAGGGGGAAATCAAGAAACGAATCCCATTTACAATTGCAACTAAAAGAATAAAATGCCTAGGAATAAATTTAACTAAAGAGACAAAAAACCTATATAAAGAAAACTACAAAAAAACTGTTAAAAGAAATCACAGAAGACCTAAATAGATGGAAAGGCATACCGTGTTCATGGATTGGAAGACTAAATATAGTTAAGATGTCAATCCTACCTAAATTGATTTACAGATTCAATGCAATACCAATCAAAATCCCAACAACTTATTTTTCAGAAATAGAAAAACCAATAAGCAAATTTATCTGGAAGGGCAGGGTGCCCCGAATTGCTAAAAACATCTTGAGGGAAAAAAACGAAGCTGGAGGTCTCACGCTGCCTGACTTTAAAGCATATTATGAAGCCACAGTGGTCAAAACAGCATGGTATTGGCATAAAGATAGATATATCGACCAATGGAATCGAATAGAGTGCTCAGATATAGACCCTCTCATCTATGGACATTTGATCTTTGATAAGGCAGTCAAGCCAACTCACCTGGGACAGAACAGTCTCTTCAATAAATGGTGCCTAGAGAACTGGATATCCATATGCAAAAGAATGAAAGAAGACCCATGTCTCACACCCTATACAAAAGTTAACTCAAAATGGATCAAAGATCTAAACATTAGGTCTAAGACCATAAAAAAGTTAGAGGAAAATGTTGGGAGATATCTTATGAATCTTACAACTGGAGGCGGTTTTATGGACCTTAAACCTAAAGCAAGAACACTGAAGAAGGAAATAAATAAATGGGAGCTCCTCAAAATTAAACACTTTTGTGCATCAAAGAACTTCATCAAGAAAGTAGAAAGACAGCCTACACAATGGGAGACAATATTTGGAAACGACATATCAGATAAAGGTCTAGTATCCAGAATTTATAAAGAGATTGTTCAACTCAACAACAAAAAGACAGCCAACCCAATTACAAAATGGGAAAAAGACTTGAACAGACACCTATCAGAAGAGGAAATACCAATGGCCAAAAGGCACATGAAGAGATGCACAATGTCCCTGGCCATTAGAGAAATGCAAATCAAAACCACAATGAGATATCATCTCACACCCACCAGAATGGCCATTATCAACAAAACAGAAAATGACAAGTGCTGGAGAGGATGCGGAGAAAGTGGCACACTTATCCACTGTTGGTGGGAATGTCAAATGGTGCAACCACTGTGGAAGGCAGTTTGGCGGTTCCTCAAAAAGCTGAATATAGAATTGCCATACAACCCAGCAATACCATTGCTGGGAATCTACTCAAAGGACTTAAGGGCAAAGACACAAATGGACATTTGCACACCAATGTTTATAGCAGCGTTATTTACAATTGCAAAGAGATGGAAACAGCCAAAATCTCCATCAACAGAAGAGTGGCTAAACAAACTGTGGTATATACATACGATGGAATATTATGCAGCTTTAAGACAGGATAAATTTATGAAGCATGTAATAACATGGATGGACCTAGAGAACATTATGCTGAGTGAGTCTAGCCAAAAACTAAAGGACAAATACTGTATGGTCCCACTGATGTGAACCGACATTCGAGAATAAACTTGGAATATGTCATTGGTAACAGAGTCCAGCAGGAGGTAGAAACAGGGTAAGATAATGGGCAATTGGAGCTGAAGGGATACAGACTGTGCAACAGGACTAGATACAAAAACTCAAAAATGGACAGCACAATAATACCTAATTGTAATGTAATCATGTTAAAACACTGAATGAAGCTGCATCTGAGCTATAGGTTTTTGTTTTGTTTTGTTTTTACTATTATTACTTTTATTTTTTTCTCTATATTAACATTCTATATCTTTTTCGGTTATGTTGCTAGTTCTTCTAAACCGATGCAAATGTACTAAGAAACGATGATCATGCATCTATGTGATGATGTTAAGAATTACTGATTGCATATGTAGAATGGTATGATTTCTAAATGTTGGGTTAATTTCTTTTATTCCGTTAATTAAAAAAAAATAGAGAAGGGGTAATTGGAGCTGAAGGGATACAGACTGTGCAACAGGACTGGATACAAAAACTCAGAAATGGACAGCACAATACTATCTAATTGTAATGCAATTATGTTAAAACATTGAATGAAGCTGCATGTGAGGTATAGGTTTTTTTTTTCTCTCTATTATCGTTTTAATTCTTATTCTGTTGTCTTTTTATTTCTTTTTCTAAATCGATGCAAATGTACTAAGAAATGATGAATATGCAACTATGTGATGATATGAAGAATTACTGATTGTACATGTAGAATGGAATGATTTCTAAATGTTTTGTTAATTTTTTTTAATTAATAAAAAAAATATTTACAAACTAAAAAAGAAAAAAAAACCTATTATAAGGCCACAGATGTCAAAACAGCATAGTACTGGCACAAAGACAGAGACATTGACCAATGGAATCGAATTGAGAGTGCAGAAATAGACCAACAAATCAATGGTCAACTGATTTTTGACAAGGCCCCAAATCCTCTGAACTGGGACAAAATAGTCTTTTCAATAATCGGGCATGGAATAACTGCATATTAATAGCCAAGAGAATGAAAGAGGACCCCTATCTTATATCCTAAACAAAAATTAACTCAAAGTGTATCAAACACCTAAATATAAGAACTAGCACCATAAAGCTTCTAGAAGAAAATATAGTGAAACATCTTCAAGACCTAATAACAGGAGGCAACTTCCTAAACTTTACACCCAAAACACAAGCAACAAAAGAAAAATAGATAAATGGGAACTCCTCAAAATCAAATGCTTCTGCACCTCAAAAGTCTTTGTCAAAAAGGTGAAGAGGCAGCCAACTCAATGGGAGAAAATATTTGGAAATCACATATCATGCAAAGGTTTTATATCCTGCATTTTCAGAAAAATCATACAACTCAATAACAAAAGAACAAATAACCCAATTATAAAATGGGCTAAAGATATGAATAGGCATTTTTCTGAAGAGCAAATACAGATGGCTCAAAAGCACATGAAGAGATGTTCATTTTCACTGGCTATAAGGGAAATGCACAACAAGACTACAATGAAATACCACCTCACACCTGTAAGAATGGCAACTATTAAACAGACAGGAAACTATAAAAGTTGGAGAGGATGTGGAGAAACAGGAACTCTTATGCACTGCTGGTGGGAATGTATAATGGTGCAGCCACTATGGAAGACTGCTTGGCAGTTCCTCAGAAAACAAAATATCGATTTGCCCTAGGACACAGGAATAGCACTTCTTGCTGTATACCCAGAAGAGCTGAAAGCTATGACACAAGCAGACATTTACATGCTGATGTTCGTAGCAGCATTATTCACAATTGCTAAAAGATGGAAACAAACAAAATGCCCATCAACAGTTGACTGAATCAACCAAATGTGGCATATACATACGATCAGATATTATGCAGCAGTAAGACCAAATGACGTCCCGAACCACATAACAAGATGGATGAGCCTTGAGAACATAATGCTGAGCAAAATTAGCCAAACACAAAATGATAGATACTCTAGGATTCCACTTTTATGACCAGCATGAAGGTATAATCAGAGGCTTATAATACAGAACACAGGGGACTTAGCGATACATAGAAGCTATAGATGGGTGAACCATTAGTTAATGAGGTTGAACTCCAGTATAAGGGAATAGATAGGTGCACAGGTGATTCTCTAGTAGGTCTAGAAGTAATATTAGCATATTGAAGATGAACAAGATTGAAACGGGTTGTATAGACCTAGGTGTCCCACTGAATCACACTAGAAATATGAATGAGTTCTCATAAGAATTACTTCAAAGATATTATTCTTGTATAAAGAGTATTTAAGTCCAGGGTATGGGGGAAAACTGCCATTGCATGCTATGAGCTATGTTCAAAAGGAAATCATCAGCACTACCACAGCAACAGCAGAGGTAAATAATGGGGTGAGGGACAAGAGTTAAGAGGAGGTTTAGATTTCCTATGTGGTGAGGGTGTGCTTATTGGTTTTCCACCTCTTGGGAACAATGAAATTATCTAAAATTGAGAACGTTGATGGACTGTGGACTTTGGGCCCTCTACATTATGCCTGATGAATGCAGGTGGCTGAAGGATGCACTGATGGAGAAGTAGATTGGCGAATGATGGTGTATACTTATGAACGAAGGTTGTGCTGCTACAAAAAGGAACAAAGTTGTGAGGCATGCAACGATGTGAATGAACATGTGGGACATTTGGTGAGACAAAATAACCCAGAAACAATAAAACAACAATAATATGGCCACCTTTAGAAACTGCTTATAATAAAACATGGGCCTAGATTGTAAGCTTTTAGTGCAGACACATAAGGACCAGAGAGGTGGTTATTATTTCTGGATTTTGAGAGGCTGTTTTATATAGGTATAGCCTGATATTTAGAGATAAGAAAGAAGCCAAACAGATTGGGGTTAAAGTAATTCAGAATATAGGGGTAAGGAAGACAATGTCTATACTTTAGAACCACACATACTCTTTGAGACCAATGGAAGAAAGGTTAATTTGATCTGGAACGGAAATTTTCTGTAGTGCAGAATCTAATTCAACTTATCTGTAAAGCTCATTTGAATAACTGAAACATAGAATAACAAACAGGTCCTTTAATCCTGTATAGATTATTGTAAGGCCTGGAAACATCCTAGAGTATATTAAGCAGATAAAAAGTATTGGCAAAGTCCCTTGAGGGAGGGGAGAAGACTATGGAACTATTAAACTTTACCACCAAGGAATCCCCTGATACTGTGTCAAACTTTAGGGACACCCAAATCAATAGGCCATGCTTGGTCATGAGGCTTATTCATGTGAAGCTATGTAGGTAGCAGAGTAGTTTAGACTACCTAAGAGTTACTTCTGGAGGACAGCTTTTGTTTCTCAGATGTGGTCCTAGTCTCTCTAAGCTCGACTCTGCAAGCGAAATCATTGCCCTCCCCCCTATGTGGGGCATGACATCTGGGGGTGAACGTCTCCCTGGCGACATGGGAGAGGACTCCCAGGGATGAATCCAGACTGGCACCATGGGGTGAGCATTTCCATCCTGACCAAAAGCGGGAAAAGAAGTTTAATTAATAAAGCACCAGTGGCAGAGAGAGTTCAGTCAGAGTCGAGAGCCTACTCTGGAGGTTACTTTTATGCAAGCTTCAGGTAGACCTTGCTACCTATCATAACCTGCCAATCCCCAACCAGGATCATTCCAGCCAATCCTAAAGAACACCTAGGGCAGTACATAAGATCCCGCAAGAACTAGAGTAACTTTCCAGAAACCTACAAGCTCCAGATGGGTCCCTGATCCAGATAAGTCCTGAAACCTAGCCCAGCCTCTCCAGAACATCAGATAGTTCCACCTCCCTACCCTATATGATTGACAGACCCTTCCAATATCAAAAATTTAGAATTGCCATAGCCCAAACAACCCCAAAGACAGGTATGGAAAGATCAAAGGTGATGATGGAATTATACATAGGTGATAGGACTTAACAAATGAATATGAATGCTGAATCACTAAATGGATATCTCTTTTAGTCTCCAGTATTTTAGAGCAGCTAGAAGTAAAAACCTAAAATTGTGAAATTGTAACCCAAGTCAAAGTCTGAAATATGTTCTACAACTAATTGTGGTATTGTGTTTTGAAATTTATTACCTTTTTGTGTATATGGTATTGTTTACAAAAATAAAAACAAGGGGAAAAACTCGATTGTGATGATAAAAAACGATTTAAACCCTCTATCCCCCTATATTCTGGAGCAACTAGAAGGAAAATTACGAGAGGATCATATGGTAGCCCATGACAAACTCTGGGATCTATCCTGTAACCACTTTTTGAAGAGTGCTTTGAAACTATTGTTTTTGTATTTCTTTGCTTTGTATATATGACATACTATACAATAAAAAAACTTGAAAAAGAAACAACCAAAGTGGAAAGAAAGAAGTAAAACTTTCATTATTTGCAGATGACATATTATACTTAGAAAATCCTGAGAAACCTAAAACAAAGTTACTTGAGCTAATAAACAAATTCAGCAAGGTGGCTAGATATAAATTTACTGTGCAAAAATCAGTAACGTGACTATACACAAGCAATGACCTAACTGAGGAGTCAATTACAGAAAAATTTCCATTTCAAAATAGTGTCTAGGAATGAACTTAACTAGGAATGTAGAGGACTTTTACACAGAAGACTATACAACACAGCTCAAAGAAATCAAAGATTTACATTGTTGGAAAGACGTTCCATGCTCATGGATATGAAAGTTACATGTAGTTAACATGTGAATTCTACCCAAATTGGTCTATTGATTCAAAATTCCAACAACCTACTTTGAAGACTTGGAAAAGTCTGTTACCAAATTTATCTGGAAAATAAAGAGTCCCTGAATAGCTAAAAGCATCCTTAAAAAGAAGAACAAAGTGGGAAGATTAACACTTCCTGATTTTAAAACTTATTGCAAAGCCACAGTAGTCAAAATAGCATGGTACTGGCACAAAGAGAGAAGTATTGACCAATGGGATCAAATTCAGAGTGCAGAAATAGACCACCAAATCTATGGCCAACTGATCTTTGACAAGTCTCCCAAATCCAATGAACTGGGACAAAATAGTCTTTTCAATAAATGGGCATGGGAAAACTGAATATCAATTGCCAAAAGAATGAAAGGGGACTTTACCTTATACCCTATACAAAAGTTAACTCAAAATGGATCAAACACCTAAATATAAGAACCAATATCATATAGCTTCTGGAACAAAATCTAAGGAAATATATTCAAGACTTAATAACAGGAGGTAGCTTCTAAAACATTACACCCAAAGCATAAGCAATAAAAGAAAAAAATAGATAAATGGAAACTCCTCAAAATCAAATGCTTTTGCACCTCAAAAAACTTTGTCAAAATACATGAAGAAGAAGTCAATTCAATGGGAAAAAATATTTGGAAATCATAGATCAGATAAAGTTTTGATATTCTGTATACATAAATCATACATCTCAACAAGAAAAGAACAAACAATGCAATTATAAAATGGACTAAAGATATGAATAGGCATTTTTCCTGAAAAGCAAATATAGATGGCTAAAAAGCACATGAAGAGATGCTCATTTCCCTTAGCTATAAGAGAAATGCAAAGCAAGACTACAAGGTGATATCATCTCACACCTATAAAATGGCTGCTATTAAACAAGCAGGAAACTACAAACATTGGAGAGGATGTGGAGAAATTGGGACACCTGCACTCCTAAAGGTACAGCTGCTATGGAAGATGGTTTGGTGGTTCCTTAAGAAACTAAATATCGAGTTGCCATATGACATGGCAATACCACTACCGGGCATATATCCAGAAGAACTGAAAGCAATGACACAAAAACAGATTTGCACACCAATGTTCATAGCAGCATTATTTATAATCGCCAAAGATAGAAAAAGTCATTGTCCATCAACAGACGAGTGGATTTAAAAAATGTGGTATACACATAAAATGGGACATTATGCAACAGTAAGATGAAATGACATCATGAAGCACATGGCAAGATTGATGAGTATCGAGGACATAATGCTGAGTGAAATATACCAGACACAAAAGGATAGGTACTTTATGATTCTACTTTTATGACCATGGTAAAGGTAAAATTAGAGGTTTAGAATACAGAATATAGGGGACCTAGAGATACATGGAAGCTAGAAATGCATGAACAGTTAGCTAATGAGGTTGAACTTAAATGTAAGGGAATAGACAGAAGTAAAGGCAATTCACTAGTGGGTCTATAAGTAATATTATCACATTGAAGGTGAACATGATTGAATGGGGATCTATAGGCCCATGTGTCCCACTGACTAACACTACAAATATAAATAAGTTCTTGCATGAACAACTGAAAAGATATGAATCTTGCACAAACAGTGTATAAGTTCAGGGCATGGGGGAAACTGCTATTGCATGCTATGGGCAATGTTTAACAGGAGAACATCAATATTATCACTGCAACAGCAGGGGTAAATAATGGTGGGAGGGACAAAAGTTAAGGGGAGGTTTGGATTTTCTATATGGTGAGGGCATGTTTATTGGTTGTCTTTCTCTTAGGAGCAATGAAATTATCTGAAACTGAAAGTGTTGATGGACTGCTGACTTTGGACACTATACATGATGCCCAATGAATGCAGGTGGCTGAAGGATGCACTGACCAAGTAGATTGGTGAATGATGGTGTATACATATTATCAAACATTGTGCTGCTACAAAAGGGAAAGAAGTTGTGAGGTATGGAATGTTGTGAATGAACCTAAGGGACATTTGGTGAGGCAAAATGCACCAGAAACAAATGAACAATTATTGTATGGTCTCCATTAGAAAAAACTTATAAGAAAGCAAGGGACCTAGATTGTAAGCTATTATAACAGTCGCATTTAGTCTGGAGTGGTCATTGTATTTCTGGATATTTTTGAGGGGGTGTATGGTTTAGGAATCAAACTCAGGTGTCCTGCATTGAAGGCAAGCATTCTACCACTGACCCACCCATGTACCCTATTTCTGAATTTTGAGAGGTTATTTTACATATGTATATCTTGGTATTGAGAGATAAGAACAAAGCCAGTGAATTTGGGATTAAGGTAATTCAGAGTACATGGGTAAGGAAGAAATTGTATGTATTGTAGAACCTCATGTACACTTTGAGACCAAAGGAAGAAAGTTTTATTTTATCCAGAACCTAAATTTTCTGTAGCCCACAATCTAACTCAACCTGTTTGAACAGATCACTTAAACAATCTGAACGTAGGGAGCCTAGAATAAAAACGAGGTCCTTTAATCCTCTAGAGTTTAATACAATGCCTGGATAAATCCTGGAATACATTAAGCAGATAATCAAAAGTATTGACAAGGTCCCTTGAAGGATGGGAGAAAAAATATGGAACTATGAACTTTACCATCAGGTAACCCCCTGATACTGTGTCAAACATTTGGGACACCCAAATGAATAGGCCAAGCCCTTGATCTTGAGACTTGCTCTTGTGATGCTTATGTATGCAGAGAATATAAATGTAGTCTACTTGTAAGAATGCCTAAGTGTTACTTCCAGAGGACCTTTTTGCTGCACAGATGTGGCCTTTCTTTCTCTAAGTCCAAGTCTGTTAGTGAAATAATTGCCCTCTCCCTCACATGGGACATGACATGCAGGGTTGGAAGGCTTTCTAGTGGCATGGGAGATGACTCCCAGGGATGAGCTGGGCCCCGGCACTGTGGGACCAACAATGCCATCCTGACCAATAGAGGAAAAGAAGCACAGTTACATGCCAGTGCTGAGAGAGTTCAAATTGAATCAAGAGGCTACTCTGGAGGTCACTCTTATGCAAGCTTCAGTTAGACATTTCTACCTATGATAGCCTGCCAACCCTGACCAAAATCATTCCTGCCAATCCTAAAGGACATCCAGGGAGTTATATAAGATTGTACAAAGTTTCCATGCACTAGAATAACTTTCCAGAAACCTACAACCTCCAGATGGGTCCCTGGTCCAGATAAATCCTGAAATGCAGAGGGGCAGCCTCTTCAGTACATCTACTAGTTCCATCCCCCTATCCCATATTATGAATAGCTCCTTCTAATGTGAAAAATTTAGAATTTGTGTAACTGAAATACACCTAAAAAGTGGAGAAAGATCAAAGTTGATGGTAGAGTTATACAGAGAAGTTAGGATTATCAAATGAATGTGATTGCTGAATCATTATATTGATATTTCTTTCAGTCTCCAGGACCTTCGAGCAGCTAGAAGTAAAAACCTAAAATTGTGGAATTGTAGCCCATATGAAACTCTGACATCTGTTCTACAACTAATTGTTGCAATGTGCTTTGAAATTTATTGCTTTTTGGTACATATGTTATTTTTCACAAAATGAAGTCTACTGTGATGATAAAAAAAAGTAACTGTAATAAAAAACGAAAAAAAAGAGTCATGGGAGATGCTCCTGGTGCCCTTGCTGGCTCCTCTCTTACCCCTTCTCCTGCACAGTGTGGAGCTTATCTGCACTCTCACTGCAGTTACAGCTGGGAAAGACTGACCTAGGAAACTCCTCTTGGATTCCCCTTGCTTTTCCTCCAGCTAAAATTTCCCCTCCAAGCAAAAGAGATTTGGAACAGCTGAAGCAATGTGTGGAACAATTAAGTGAAACATCTCAGGACAAATGGTTATTTGTTTTATGCCTTACAATAGAGCACCCTAGATATGTAGAAAGTTTATTGAATAGGGAGTAGAGGGGGTCAAATCCCTGTAAACAGGGGAATTTCTAAGGCCTCTAGAAAGCACAACTCTGGAAAATATGCAGGCTCAGAGAACAGAAGAACCCTGCACTTTGTATTCTACTTAGGAAGGGCATCATCTTGATAGGATTTCTGAACTATGAAAGCGAGTACCAGTTAATAGAAAGTTAATTTTCAAAGACTGCAAATGGTATATTTTACATTGATATGTCTGGCTTTGTAAGCTTATGGCACTCAAAAGAAAAGTCTCTATCATATCAATAGCTGTATATGAACTTAAAAAAGAGAAAGAACAGGGAATAAACCAAAAGTTAGCATTTAAAAATATTAAAATGTATAGTGATCAACAAAAGATCACGAGACAGGGCGGGCCATGGTGGCTCAGCAGGTAAGAGTGCTTGCCTGCCATGCCCGAGGACCCAGGTTCGATTCCCGGTGCCTGCCCATGTTAAAAAAAAAAAAAAGATCACGAGACAAATAAAGAAAGAGGAAATGATGAAACATCCACAGGAAAAGGACAAAAACTAAGAAAACTAAGAGACCAGACTATGGAGATATTGGAAAAAGACTCAAAAAAATGTTCTCCAATATCCCAAGGAGATGAAGAAAATAAGGAAAGCATATCAAGAAAATTAAAAATGAATTATAAGACAATCTCAATAAAGAGAAATTTTAAGAAGAAACCAAATGGAACTACTGGAGTTGAAGACCACAATAACTGAAATGAAAAATCCCAGGAGAATTTCAACAGCAGATTGAAGCTGGCAGAAGAAAGAATCAATGAACTTAAAGGAAGGACACCTGAAATGAGTTAGGCTGAGAAGCGTAAAGAAAAAAGAATTAGAAGAAAGCGAGAATATCCTAAGAGTCCTATAGGACACTGTGCCAGTTTGAATCTATTGTGTAACACAGAAAAGATATGTCCTTTAATCCTCATTTAATATTGCTGGGTGGTATCTTTTTATTGTTACGATGGAGATGTGACCCACCCAATTGTGGATGGTAACTCTTGATTAGATGGTTTCCATAGTGTTATGACTCCACCCATTCAAGGTGGGGTTGCTTATTGGAGCCCTTTTAAAGGGTATCAATTTGGAAAACGCTTTAGAGCCATGAGAGCCACCAGAACCAACAGAGACAACAGAATGGACAGAGCCCCAGGAAGCAACTGAAGAGAAAGCTAGCAGATTTCACCATGTACCTTTCCAACTGAGAGAAAAACTCCGAACATCATCAGCCCTCTTAAATTAAGGTATCTTTCCCTGAATGCCTTAGATTAGACATTTTTATAGCCTTGTTTTAATTTGGACATTTTCATGGCCTTAGAACTGTAAACTTGCAACTTAATAAATTCCCTGTTTTAAAATCCATTCCCTTTCTGGTATATCACATTATGGCAGCTTGTAAACTAGAACAGATACCATCAAGCATATGAAAAACACATTATGCAGTAAAAGAGAGAGAAGAAATAGAAAAAGGAGCAGAAGGAATATTCAAAGAAATAATGCCAGAAAACTCCCCAAACTTAGCACAAGACATGAATATACAAAACATAGAAACCTAACTATTTCAAATAGGATAAACTTGAAGACACACATAGCAGTCAAACTTTTGAATATAAAGGACAAGGAGAGAATTCTGAAAGCTGCACAAGAAAAGCAAGATGTTATATACAAGAGAGTCCTAATAAGGTTAATTGCTGATTTCTCACCAGAAACCATGGAGACAAGAAGACACTGGGATGGAATATTTAAAGTTTTGAGGGAAAACATTTTCTAACCAAGAATATTTTATTACCCAGCATTCTAGGGAAACAGAATCAACAGGAGATATCTACATATATGACATTTTATAAAATTGCCTCACTCAACTGTGGAGATGCACAATTCCAAATTCTTTAGGGCAGGTTGCAAGCTAACAGCTGCGATGAAGGTCTTAATGAATTCCCCAGGACAGGCTGAATGGCTGAAGCAGAGCAAGAGATTCTCTCTCTTGATAAGCCTTCTGGTTTATTAACCAGTGTTTTAGTTTGGTGCCTGCAGGAATGCAATATACCAGAAATGGAATGGCTTTTAAAAGGGGAAATTTAATAAGTTGCTAGTTTACACTACTAAGGCTAAGATAATGTCCCAATTAAAGCAAGTCTATAGAAATTCCAATCTAAGGCATCCAGGGAAAGATACCTTAGTTCAAGAAGGCCGCTGAAGTTCAGGGTCTCTCTCTCAAGTGAGAAGGCACATGGCAAACAGGGTCAGGGTTTCTCTCTCATCTGGAAAGGCATGTGGTGAACATGGTGTCATCTGCTGGCTTTCTTTCCTGGCTTCCTTTCATGAAGCTCCCCAGGAAACATTTTCCTTCTTCATTTCCAAAGGTTGCTGGCTGGTGGGCTCTCTGCTTCTTGTGGCTATGTCGTTCTGCTCTCTCAGAATCTCTAGCTTTCTCCAAAATGTTTCTTCTTTTATAGGATTCCAGTAAACTAATCAAGACCCACCCGAATGGGTGGAAACATGTCTCTACCTAATCCAGTCTAACAACCACTCTTAATTGAGTCACATCTCCAGGAAGAGATTTTATTACAGGTTCAAACATACAGTCCTGAATAGGGATTAAAGGAGATGGCTGGATTTATAAAATGGGATTAAGGTTAAAACATGGCTTGTCTGTGGTATATACAATCTTTCAAACCAACAACCAGCCACAAAATATCCTTGCAGTAATGGTTAGGCCAGTGCTTGCTTAATCAGACAACTGGGGACCATCACCAGGCTAAGCTGACACATGAATGGAACTATAACAGTCCACCCCTTATTAACTTGGCAGCAGTACACATCACCTTAAAACATGCTTAATCTTTACATGGAACACAATAACAGACATATTTTTCACCTAACAATACTCAACCGTCCTGTGTACAACTGGAAATGCACTAAAATCTTTCCAGGACAGAGTGCAAGTCAATTGGGTACTTAATCCCTTACACTTGATAATCTATAACATAACTACCACAACATGAACAATACAATTTATGCTATATCACAAGGGGATAAGATAGAGAGGAAAACAAAGATTTTTTTATGCACAAACACAAACAAATTCATAACAAAAGAAGAAGAAAATATTCATAGCCTCAGAGTTCTTGTTTCTGTTACTGTTATGTGGTCATAGTTCATATTTAGCACTGCCTTCTTTCACTACCCATTCTATGTTCCATTTACCTTCAGCAAGCACTTCAACTAGACATGGTTCTGTGCCTAGTGGGGTGACCCAAACCTTCATTCCTAAAGTTTCTGGGCCATTGGTAATCCTGCCTGAATTGGGTTGTTGTAATTTTCCATTGACTTTAATCACAGGGTATGATGGTGCTAAGAGATGTCCTAGGGGAGCTCCTGTATTTCAGGAAAACTCTTCTTTACCTCCATTGTGTATTTGAAGTCCAATTGCTCCTTGTCAGTCACGATCAATCACACCAGCTAGTATAGTAATCCCCTCCATTGCCTTTTGATACAGAGACATGAGAAGCCCAAAGTGGCCAGGTGGTAGTCTCAGCTTCCAATTCAATGGAATCATTCCTGTGTTTCCTGGTAGGAGCACTCCTTTTGGACCTAAGACCTGCAGACCAATAGAGCTTAAGGCTTCAGGGACAGGGAGCAAATTGTTTTCTAGTGCATCACTAGGGGTGATAGTGAGTGGTGCTACTCCCATTTCCACCTCTTGATTCCTGGGCCTGTGAATCCCGGCTGTGGGAGAAACAGCACCACAGAGTAGATGGTGATTCAGAGCATACTCCTGGAGAACATTTCCCCAGTCCTGCAGGGTATTGTCACCAAGCTGACAAAATAATTGCATCTTCAAAAGGCCATTCCAACATTCTATCAACACAGCTGCCTTTTGATGATGGGGAACATGGCAGAACTAGAGAATTCCATGAGTGTATGCCCATTCCCACATTTCATTTGCTGCAAAGTGCTTTCCTTGATCAGAAGCAATGCCATGTGGTATACCATGACGGTGTATAAGGCATTCTGTAGTTTTGTGGATGGTAGTTCTGGAAGAAGCATAGCTGGCAGGGAAGGCAAACCCATATCCAGAGTATGTGTCTATTCCAGTTCGAGTAAATCACTGCTACTTCCATGAGGGATGTGGCCAATATAATTACCCTTCCACCAGGTAGCAGGCTTATCACCTCAAGGAATGGTGCCATACCAGGGATTGAGTGTGGGTCTCTGCTGCTGGCACATAAGGCTTTCAGCAGTGGCTGTAGCTAGATCAGTCTTGGTAAATGGAAGTCTATGCTGCTGAGTCCATGCTTAACTTCCATCCATTCCACCATGATTGCATTATTAATGAGCCCTTTGGGCAATGGCAGGAGAGGCTGTGGAAAGAGGCTGACAGGTACATGCAGAACAGGTCATCTTATCCGCTTCTGATTAAAACCTTCATCTGCCAAAAAGAATATTTTCATGTTTTTTGCCCACCCAGAAATGTCTATCCACATACCTCTTCCCCAGACTTCTTTCTCACCAATTTTCCAATCATGTTGTTCCAAGTCGCTGACCATCTAGTCAAACCATTTACAACAGTCCATGAGTCAGTATATAAATGCACCTCTGGTTTGTTCTCCTTCCAAACAAAACGAACAACCAAGTGCATTGTTCAAAGTTCTGCCCACTGGGAGGATTTGCCCTCACCACTGTTGCTTGGGCACATCCCTGAAACGGGCTATAGCTGTCCACTTTTGCATGATACAAGCACATTGTATAAGCCATCTTGAAACCAGGCCCGAGTTTTCTCTTCTTAAGTCAACTGACTTTAAGGAACTCCCCAAGAGAACATAACTCTGGACTGTGAAAGAGAAGGTGATGCGGCAGGAGTGGAGCCCATGGGCATTTCAGCCCCTTCCTCATTTAAATTGCTTGTGCCTTCAGGACCCACTCAATCCCTATCTCATATACCATTTCTATTTTGTGATGTTTATGATGGTGTGCTGCTGTGCACACCCAACTTTGTGGCTTTGTGAGTCAGACAATACCCAGCTTATGATAGGTGATTCATGCTCATAGCAACTTGGTGGTCCATGTTTAAGCACTCAGTCTTTACTAAGGCCAAGTAGCAGGCCAAAAGCTGCTTCTCAAAAGGTAAGTTGTTTTATGTAGAGGATGATAAGGCTTTGCTCCAAAATCCTGAGGGCCTGCATTGTGATTCTTCTATAAGGGCCTGCCAATGGCACCAGACAACATCTGTATTTGTGACGGACACTTCTAGCACCATTAGATCTGCTGGATCATATGGCCCAAGTGGCAGAGCAGCTTGTACAGCAGCCTGAACCTGTCACAAAGCCTCCTCTTGTTCCAGTCCCCACTCAAAATTAGCAGCTTTTGTGGTCAGTTGGTAAATAGGCTGAAGTAGCACAACTAAATGGGGGGATATGTTATCTCCCAAATCCAAAGATTCCAACTAGGCATTGTGCCTCTTTTTTGGTTGTAAGAGGGTCCAGATGCAACAGCTTATCCTTTTACCTTAGAAGGTATATCTTGACATGCCCCACACCACTGGATTTCTAGAAACTTTATTGATAGGGAAGAAATTTTAATGATGTGGAAGTCCCTTCTATTTTTGTTGGATTTATCTCCCATCCTCTGACATACTAATGCCTTACCAATAAGTCTAGAGTAGATGCTACTTCTTTCTCATTAGGCAAAACAAACATGTTATCACCAGTGTGATGTCTTGTGGGAGGGAGAAATGATCAAGGTCTTTAAGGACAAGATTATATCATAGGGCTGGAAAGTTGATATACTCCTGAGGTAGGACAGTGAAGGTACACTCCTGGCCTTGCCAGCTGAAATCAAACTGTTTCTGATGGTCCTTACTACTATTGAGGAAAAAAAGCATTTGCTAGATCAATAGCTGCATACCAGGTACCAGGGCATGTGTTAGTTTTCTCAAGCCATGATTCCATATCTGGAACAGTAGCTTCAATTGGAGTCACCACCTCGTTAAGTTTATGGTAATTCAACCTCATTCTCCAAGGCCTATCTGTTTTCTGTGCATGCCAAATAGGAGAGTTGAATGGGAATGTGATTGGAGTCACCACTCCTGCATACGTCAAGTCCGTAATCATGGTACTAATCTCTGCAATCCCTCCAGCAATCTGGTATTGCATCTAATATAAAGTTTGCTAGGTAAGGGCAATTCTATGGGCTTCCATTTGGCCTTTCCTACCATAATAGACCTCACTCCATGAGTGAGGTAACCAGTGTAGGCATTCTGCCAGTTGTTCAGAATGTCTATTCCAACTATGTATTCCAGAACTGGGAAAATAACCACAGAAGGGGTCTGGTGACCCAAGGATCCACTGTAAGATGGACCTGAGCAAAAGCTCCATTGATCACTTAGCCTCCATAAGCCCTTACTCTGACTCATGGACCAGAGTAACATTTTGAGTCTCCTTGAAGTAATGTCACTTTTAAGCCAGTATCTAATAATCCCCAAAATATCTGATCATTCTTTTACTCAATGCACAGTTACCCTGGTAAAAGGCCATATGTCTCCTTGAGAAAGGCTAGGAAGATTAACAGTATAAATATTTGTGGCAGTGCAACAGGGTCCTTCCCCAAGGGTACCTGGTCTTCCCCTCATCCAAGGGTCTATGGTCTGTGAACTGTCTCAAGTCTGGGAATTGATTAAGGGGCTGTGACTCTCTGTTTTTGTAATTTAAGATACATTTTTGTTCACTTGAGCTAGAACTCACTCTTCTGTTTATACAGATCAAACGAGAAGTTAGGGGCTGTCCATCTATTGTACTTCTAGATACCTGATTATCCATTTGCCAATGCCGTAAGTATCTGTGAGTCAGATTATTCTTACTGCTGCTTTGCATCTGCTGTCCATTATTACAGTCACGCCCATCTCACCTTTGGTGATTAAGATGGCTTCTGCCAACTTGGGATCTGATCATCCCCATTGTGTTCAAGGATTCCAGTTCAGTGACAGCAGTTCCCACAGTGATACAGGCCATAAAGAGAAGGGCAACTACAGAACTCTTCAGGGATGATGGAGCTAGTCTCACAAATGTATTTCTCACAGTCCCGGTAAAAGGTGTGTCCTCTGGACATTCCTGGGGAGTGTAAACAGGTCTTCCATGATAAATCCACTTTAATATTCCAATCTCTTTAAGCCATTGGATCCCCTCCTCTACATTATACCAGGAAAGTCCTGGCATTTTGACCTCAGGTAATGTTGGCCACCTTTTGATCCATGATTCAGCCAAAGACCCCAAAAAACTTTTAACACTCTTTCTAACCCTTGAGTTACAAATTGAATGCAGTCTCTCTGCTTAGTGGGCACATATCAATAAATTCAGCCTGATCTAACTTTATATCCTTCCACCATTATCGCACACATTTAATATTTATTCCACATATATGCCCCTATTTATGTCTATATAAATTAGAAAACTCTTGCTGTTCTTTTGGAGTACAGCATGTTTACTTTGTACCTCACCTTTCAGGGGCCTATTGGGATTTTCGTCTAGTTATAGGTTTTGAAGAAAACATGGGTAGTGTGAGTCCATCAGGAAAAAAAATTAGAAGTGTCCTTCAAGCAATTACCTCGGGGGATTCTGTTGCACTTTCATCTGGTGAAGAAGGATTAATCTACCCGACAGAGGAGTTGAGACTGCTACCCAGCAGAGGTGGTTACAGGTTTAGCAGGCACTGAAGGGTTAATCTCTTTATGTGGTGGTTGGATGGCAGACTCCTCAAGGTAGACTGGAGGTCCGGAAGCTGTTCCCACAAGGCAGGCTGGAGGTTGGACAACTGTTTCCTCAGGGCAGGCTGGAGATCGGGTGGCTGCTCCCTCAAGTCAGGCTGGAAGTAGGGGTAAGCTGTCCCTTCAGGGCAGACCACTAGAGGTTTATCTATCAAAGACTCAGCAGAATCCACATTTCCAATATCCCCACTGTCATCATTATCAACCTATATGTGCCCATCCCAATTTTAAGGATCTCATTGTTTTTTAATCAATGCCTTTACTTGACAACCTGCAAGATTGGGTTTGTTTACATTGTAAATCTGCTACTTGCACAATGAGTTTCTGGGTCTGTTGTTTTCAGAGATCTCAAGTCTGCGACCACAGGAAATAAGATTTCCTTTCAGGGCACTCATAGTAACTTTTGCATCTTTTATATGGTGCTTAGGTTGCAAATTTGAAGCCTTCAGCTCATCTTTTCACTCATAACTGTATCTAGCATATCTAAGAACAACTAGTCAACATCATTATACCTCTTAACTTCACAAAGCTCTGTTAAGGTATCAAAAACACTGTCACCCAGAGCATTGACTTTTATAAGCATACAATTACAGAATTAAATGGTGATATTTTGCGTATCTCTATTGCCAACTCATGCCATGGACTGTCAGTGCCATCTGATTATTGGAAATAGAGTCATTAGTGACTTTGAGTATAATACAAGTAGAAAGCCAATTGCAAAAGCCCATTTTTAAGATTCTGTCTCAAGAACCACTACCAGTACCGAGCTGTATTAGTAAGGGTTCTCTAGGGAACCAGAACCAAAAAGAGATATCTGTAAATATGGGATTTTATGAAGGTGTTTCACACAACAATGGGGATACACTCACCCAAATTCCATAGGGCAGTCTGCAAGCTCACAGCTCTGATGAATGTCTTAATAAATCTGCCAGGATAGGCTGGCTGGCTGAAATGGAGAGAGAGAGATTCTCTTTTCTCCTTTAAATCCTTCAGCTGATTAGATTAAATGCCACTACTTGCAGAAGACACTTCCCTTGGAAAATGAAATCAGCCATGGATGAAATCAATTGATTGATAATTTAATAAACCAGTCTTCTGGTTTATTAACCAGCCATGAAATGTTGATGCAGTAATGGTCAGGCCAGTGCTTTCTTGACCAGACAACTGGGACCCACCTTCACCAGGACAAGTTGACACATGAACCCAATGATAACAAATATTATATCCAATAAGACTTTCTTTCAAAAAGAGAGACAGATTAAGATATTCCTAGAAAAACAAAACTGAGGGAACATGTCACCAATAGACCTACTCTACAGGCAATGTTAAGGGGAGTTCTTCAGACAGAAAGGAAAGCATAACAGACAGTGGGTTGAAGCAACAGAGACAAATAAAACCTACAGTAAAGTAAACATATGCACAACTGTAAATGCCAGTACTATTGCATTGCATATTTTGGGGGGATGCAGCTCCACTTTTTGCTTGTTTTAGTTTCAAAAAATGCAAATGCATAAATAATAACACTAAATTTATGGTTTGGAAAATACAATGTATAAAGATATAATTTGTAACAGGTACAACAAAGGTGGGGGACAGAGGGATATAGGAAGAAGGTAGGGTATTCTATTGAAGATAAGTTGGCATAAAATGAAACACTATAGTTATGGATTTAGGTAATTAAATTTTTGCCCCATTGATAACTACAAAGAAAATATATAAAAAAGTATACAGAAAGAAATAAGAATGTACTCAAAATGGAACAATACAAAAATCCAAACAAATATGAAAGTAAGCATTAACAGAAATATCGAGGGGCAAAAGTGGCATAACACATACCAAAATCATTTAGAAAAATGGCAGAAGGAAATGCTGGATTATCAGTTGTTACTTTAAAGGCAAATGCATTAATCTCTCCACTCAAAAGGCAGAGACTTGAAGTATGGCTAAAATGCATGTACCAACTAAGTGCTTATTACAAGAAACTCGGTGTAAATTCAAAGGCACAGGTATGCTGAAAGTAAAAGTATGAAAAAAGTATACCATGCAAATAGAAATCAGAAGAATGCTGGGTGGCTATACTAATATCAGATGAAAAAGACTTTAAGTCAAATCTATTATGAACACCAAGAAAATCAGTATAGAATGATAAAGGAGTCAATTCAAACAAGAAGATGTAACAATTATGAATGTATATGCACTTAACAGCAGAGATGAAGCAAATATTGGCAGATTTGAAGGGAGAAATAGACAGCTCTACATTAATAGTAGAAGAATTCCATACAATACTTTCAATAATGGATAGAACACTCAGAAAGAAGATAAATAAAGAAATAAAAGACTTAAATAATACTCTAAATCAACTAGATTCACCCAATAGCAGCAGAATACACATTCTTCCCTAGTGAACATGTATCATTCTCAAGGGTAGACCATATATCAGGTCACAAAACAAGTCACAATAAAGTTAAAATTATTGAAATCACACAATGTATTTTTTCTGACCACAAGAAGCTAGTAACCAATTACAGAGGAAAAATTAGAAAATATTCAAATATGTGGAAATCAACACACCCTTAAACAACAAATCGATCAAAGAAGAAATCACATAGCACATTAGAAAATATCTTGAGATGAGTAAAAATGAAAAAAGAATATACAAACTTATGAGATACAGCAAAGGCAATGCTGAGATGGAAAATATAGCTTTAAATGCCTATATTAAAAAAGAACAATCAGAGACTTAATCTCACAATTCAAGGATCTAGTAAAAGAAGAGTAGACTAAATCAAATCCATTGGAAGCAGTAGGGAGGAAATAAAGATTAGAGTGGAACTATATGAAATAAAGAATGGGAAAAAACAATAGAGAAAATCAACAAACCAAAAGTTTTTTCTTTGAAAAGATCAATAAAATTGAATAACCCTTAACTATACTGACAAAATAAGAAAAAGAAAAAGAAAAAATAATGTCATAAATGAAGGTGGGCTTTACTAGTCATGTCAATGAAATTAAAAGTATTATAAGAGTATAGTATAAACAATGATCCACCAACAAATTAGAAACTTAGATGAAATGGACAAATTCCTAAAGCACACAAACTACGTATAATGATTCAATAAATAAGAGGAGACTGCAGCAGACCAATAATATTTAAAAAGATTGAATCAATTAACAAAAATCCCACAATAAACAAAAGTCCAGGAACTGATTACTTCACTGGTGAATTTTTCCAAACAGTCCAAGTGGATTAAAACCTATTCTGTGCTTAGCATGGACAATGATGGGGATTAAATGTACAAATATAAAAATGTTTTTGTATGGGGGAGAACAACTGAATGTCAACATTGTAAGGGGTTGAAAATGGATAGTATACAGGAAAAGGTACAATCAGTGCAAGCTAGGGTCCATAGTCAACAGTAACAATGTAATACACTTCCACTGAATGTAACAAAGGCATTATGCCCAAATTAAATGTCAACAAGAAGGGGATATGGGGGAGGGGTATAGTTTCTATGTGAAAGAAAAGCCAGTGTCTTCATATAGATTATGGTGGTGAAGGCATGTCTATCTACATAGGTTGGATTGTATGAGGTGCAAATAAAACTGGTTTAAAATGAACAAAGAAACAAGTGCTAGAGAGAATGTACAGAAAGAGATGTACCTATTCCCTGTTGGTAGGGAAGCTGAGAGGTGGAGTCCCCAGGAGGGCAGTGTAGTTGTTCCACAGGAGGCCAGGGGTGAGGTTGCCATATGAACTTGCAAGTTCATTGCTAGGTATACACCTGGAGGAATTGAGAGTAGGGGCAGAAATGGACATTTGCACAGGTGTTTATGGCGGTAATGTTTATGATTCACAATGGATGGAGGTGGCCAAAGAGTACGACTGAGAAATGGAAGGGGGAACTGTGGTATACACATACAAGGGATTGTTGAGCCACAGAAATGAAGTTATGAGGCATGCAACTAGGTGATTGAATCTTAACAACAGTATGTTGAAAGAAATGGCAGAAACAAAATGGCAAATATTTTCATGCCTCACTTATATGGACTAACTAGATTATACGAACTCAGAGTTGACATTGAGAGCATGAGTTACTAGATTGGGGACTATTTAAAGGATCCTAGATTTTAGGCCCTTACAGCAGTCACATATATTCAGGAGTTGTAACTGATATTTCTGAATATTGAGATACTGAGCTATATGTATGTAACCTGGTCGTTCCCTGAAACTTTGGGTATTTATGTGTCACCTGAGACTCAGAGTTAGACCACTGGAGCTACAAAAGTCACCATTACACCATTCAGCAACTGTTCAAAAATCTGAAAAAGTTATCAGACTTCATCTAAAGATATGAATGAAGCTGATCTGGATAGGACTACGGTAAATCAGAATACCGGGTAAAGGATGATATAACTGATATTTTCAAAATTCAGCCTCTGTGCAAGGCCAAATGGAGAGGTGTTTATTTGGTGCAAAATGGATATTTTGGGTAGCGCATTATATAATTTAACTTGTAAGGTCAGTTTACTTGAACACCATAATTACATAGAATCTTGAATAGGGTGTGAGATCTTGTTGGTTTGTACAGGTTAGTGTAATGAATGCCCTAATATATTCCAGAGTAATTTGGGCAGAAGATAAAAAAGTATTTGCAATGTCTCCTTGGGGGACTTGGGGAAAAGGAGGAAATATTAAACTTCCCCATATGTGGAATTCCTGATATTCTCACAAGCAATGGGGACAAACAATTCAATAGGCTGAACCCTCAATCTCGGGGGTCATGCTTATGAAGCTTATTCCTACAAAGAGGAAGCTAAATCTACTGATAAATATGTCTAAAAGTCACTGCTGGAGAGCCTCTTTTGTTGCTCAGGTGTGGCCTCTACTCTCTAAGCCAACTTGGCAGGTGAACTCACTACCCTCCTCACTATGTGGGACATGACTCCCAGGGGTGTAAATTTCCCTGACAATGTGGGACAGGACTCCTGGGGTTGAGCCAGGACCCAACACCATTGGAATAAGAACGCCAATGGGGGAAAGTGAGAAATAAGACAAGATAAAATCTCAGGGAATGAGAAATTCCAGAGTTGGTAGGTTATCCTGGAGGTTATTCTTAGGCATTATATAGATATCCCTTTTCAGTTCATGGTGTATTAGAGTGGCTAGAGGGAAGTACCTGAAACTGCTGAACTGTATTCCAGTAGCCTTGATTCTTTATATATATATTTTTTGTATGCTGTATGGTGGGGATCACATTTCATTCTTTTTCCATGTGACTATCCCATTATTGTAGCACCATTCATTTAAATTTCTTTTTTGGGGGGTGGGGGGAAGTGCATGGGCTGGGAATTGAACCCAGGTCTCCCACAGGACAGGCGAGAATTCTACCACTGAACTATCCCTGCATCCTGAGCATTGATTCTTGAAGATGATTGTACAATGGTATAGCTTTTACAATATGACTGTGTGATTGTGAAAGCCTTGTATCTGATGCTCCTTTTAACCAGGATATGAGTAGATGAATAAAAAATTAAGAATAAAAAATAAGCTAATAAGGGGAGATAAAGGGTAAAAAATGGACAGATTGAAATACTGTAGGTCCATCAGATGGAGGGGCAAGGGTTATGGGATGTATAGGTTCTTCTCTTTTTATTTTTATTTCTTTTTCTGGAGTGATGAAATGTTCTAAAAATGATCATGGTGAAAAATACACAACTATATGATGGTATTGTGTGTCATTGATTGTATAACATGGTAGGACTGTACGTGTGTGAATATTTATCAATAAAAATATTGTTAAAATAAAAATAAATTTTAAAAAGTAAAGGAATGATTGAAATTTTCACAGGCTAATAAATGGTGAGAGAATTTGTTTACAAGGGACTGGCCCTGAGAGAAATACTAAAGGGAGCTCCGTCAGCTGAACAACAACAAAAAAAGACAAGAGAGATGTCTGGAGGAGGGCACAGAATTGAGGAGCATTAATAAGGGTAATTTAAAAGATAAGAGAGGGAGAAAAATAAGAAAATTATAAAGCAAAAGCACAAAAAAGTCCCACTTAAGATTAAACAAGGGTCATGGACTTTGATGTACATGAGAGCCCTTATCAGTTCAAAGCTAAGTAAACCAGTGCTATTCAGATTTCCTTATATGATACAAAAGATGAAATTTTATGGTTGTACATTGAAGTTTCTCCTAGTTCCTTCTTTCCTTTTGAGTTTTGAAAAATTGAACTGTATTTTGAAAAAAATAAAATATCCAAGATCTTACTGGAGGGGGGATCCATCCTGATGGAAATGTTTGTTATGGTTGCCTCTGGCTGCCTGTTTAGTTTTGCAGAAACCTTACCTACCAATGATGGTTAATGATGCATGCCTTGACAGTAGCAGGTGAATTGATACTATAGTTAAGAACCTGGGTTTAAATATTAACTTTTTCACTTTCTAGATGTGTGCCACTCGTAAACTAAAATACAGCAAAACAAGAAAAAAAATTCTGCAAAACTCCTCTAAACAATTGAAGAGAGGGCCATTTCTAACTCATTCTATGAGGCTACCATCACCCTAATACTAAAACCACAAAAGATAAAGATACCAATCTTTATCTTTTGTAGACCAATATTGTAGACCAATATCCCTTTTGAATATAGATGCAGAAATCCTCATCAAAGTGCTAAAGAACTGAATATAACAACACATTAAAATAATTGTATACCATGATCATGTACTATTTATCCAGCCATTCAAGGATGGTTCAACATAAGAAAATCACTTAATGCAATACCACATTAATTAATAAAAGGAAGAAAAACACATGTTCCTCTCAGAGAAAAAAGAAGATTGAAGTAAGAGGACTCACTATTCCAATTTTTAAACTTCCTACAAATCTACAGTGGTCAAAACAGCCTGGTGCTGGAAAAAGAAAAAAAAGGCCTCCAATAAATGTAATAATTGGGGTAATTACAAATGCCAGAAGTATTGTATTTTATTTTATGGTATGTAATTTTGCTTCTTATTGGTGCTAAAATGCAAATGAATAAAAATAATCATAAATCTATGGTTTTGGATGTATAATGTACAAAGATATATTTTGTAACAAGTACAAAACAAGATGAGGGGATGGAGAGCTATATGAAGAGTGCATGTGTATACTGCTGAAGTCAAGTTGATATCTAATCAAATATGATTGTTATATATTTACAGTGTTAAATTTTAACCCTATGATAACCACAAGGGAGATTTATAAAAAACATCTAGAAGCAAACAAGAAAGGACTCAATATGGAATAAAATGAAAAATCAAATAAATATGAAACTAGGAATTAATAGAAGTATTGGGGGACAAAAATGTGTAAGACTTATATGATGACCTGAAGCTATGTAAACTAGAAAGACATGTTCTTAAACTTAACCCATTTCTGTGGGTGTGAACTCTTGTAGTAAGACTTTTGGATGAGATTATTTCAGGTAAGGTGTGGCCCAGCTCAATCAGGATATATCTTAATCCTATTACTGGATTTCTTTATAATCAAAATGAAATTCATGTGGGAGACCCGGGTTCAATTCCCGGATGATGCACCTCCCAAAAAACAAATGAACAAGCAAAACAAAAAAACAAAAAATTCAACAGCTCACATGGAAAAATAATGAAATGTGAACATGCCATATTGCATACAAAAGAAAAAAAAAGAAATTCAGACAGATAAATATATGAAGCAAGAGCTGAAGGTCAATGGCACTTGAAAGATAAAATAGAAGTCAGCATAGGACGCCATGTGCATTTCCATGTGACAATGGAGTTCAGGACCGAGGATCACCAACAGCCAGCTCCAGAATGGCATTCTTCATGAATAAAACATCACCTTGATAACAACTTGATTGGACTTTCTCCTAGCCTCAAAACTGTGAGCTAATAAATTTACATTGTTTAAGCCAATCTACTGCATGGCATACTCTTGAGCACCCACGGAAAGTGAGATAACTTACAAACACCAAATAAAAACATGACAGAAGAAAGTCCTGCATTAAGAACAATTACTTCAGATATAGTGGATTAAACTCTCAAGTCAAAAGGCAGAGATTGGTTTGATGGATGAAAAAGCATGAACCAACTATATGCCATTTACAAGACACTCACCTTGAATTCAAAGATAAAAGTAGGTTGAAAGTGAAAGGGTAGAATAAAATATACCATGCAAGTAGTAACCAAATGAGAGCTGTGGTAGCTATACCAATGTCACACAAAATTGACTGTAAGTCAAAAACTGTTCAAAGGAACAAAGAAGGGCCCTATCTTAGGTCAAAAAAACATGCTTCAGGAAAATAAAAAATACTGAAATCATGCAATATATCTTTTCTGACACAATGGAATGAAGCTAGAAATCAATAACAGAGGGAAAACTTGAAAATTAAGCAATGTACTCTGCAACAATCATGGATTAAAATGGAAATAACAAAGGAAATTGGGAAATATCTTGAGGTGAATGATGATGAAGCGACAGCCTACCAAAATTCATGGGATGCAGCAAAGGCAATGGTGAGACAGAAATTTATAGTTCTAAAAGCTTACATTGAAAAGGAAGAAAGATTTCAAACCATGGACCTAATCTCAAAATCAGAGGAGCTAGAAAAAGAAGAAAGGAAACCGAAAGTGAGCAGCAGGAAGAAAGTAACAAAGATTAGAGTGGAGATAAATGAAATAGAGAATAAAAAATCAACAGAACCAAAGAGAACACAACAAATATAAGAAATGAAATGGGGACTACTATTACTAACACACAAAAATAAAAAGGAATATAAAAGGATACTATGAGCATGTCCATACCAACAAATTAGATAACCAAGACGAAATGGACAAATTCCTAGAAACACCCAAACTACCTAAACTGAGTCAAGACATATAAGATTTCAACAAACCAATAACTAATAAAGAGATTGACACATTAATCAAAAACTTCCCCAAAAAGAAAAGTCCAGACTACATGCCTCCACAGGGTAATTTTACTAAACATTCAAAGAAGAATTTACACCAATACTGTCAAAACTCTTCCAAAATATTGAAGAGGAGGGAACACTCCCTCATTCATTCTACATGGGCAACCCAATTCAAAAATGGGCAAAACATCTGAATAGACATTTTGCCAAAGAAGATATACAAATCACCAGAAAGGACATGAAACAAAGGTCAACTTCATTAGCCAGAGGGTCATTCAATTCAAAACCTTAATGGGATACCATGTAATACACAAATAGAATGGTTACTTTTTTTATTTTCAAAGACTGTGATAGTTTGGATCAGGTGTCAACTTGGCCAGGTGATGTGCCCTGTCAGGCAAGCACTGGCCTGACCACTGCAGTAAGGATATTTCATGGCTGGTTGATCAACTGGAAGGCTGGTTTATTAAATCATCAGTCAGTTGATTGCACCTGTGGCTGATTACATCTGCGATCAACTAAGAGCACACCTCCCACACATGAAATAATACAATCAGTTGAAGACTATTAAGAAGAGACTTTTTTGCTTTTTTTTTTTCAACCAGCGAGGCTCAACCGTAGATTTTGTGAAGACCCTTCATTGGAGCTGCCATCTTCACAGAATGCTCTGCAGATTTTGGACTCTTCCATTCCCACAGTTGCATGGGACACATTTATAAATCTCATATTTACAGATATCTCCTGTTGGTTCTGTTCCTCTAGAGAACCCTGACTAGTACAGAGACAAAGCACTTAATTCTTCACAGAAAAATAAGCAGCATGAGTTTCATGTTCACATAAGTTCCTACTTGCTTCTCAAATCCCATAGTGGCAATGCAAAAAGTAGATGAATGGGTACTTTCTACAAAACAAAAATAATAAGTGTTTGAGGGGATGTGGAGAAACAGGAACGCTTGTTCATTTGGGAATATAAAATTATGCAGCAGCTGTGAAAACAATTTGGTGGTTCCTCAGAAAAGTAAGTATAGAATTACCACATGGCAATCCCACTTCTAGGTATATAATCTAAAGGATTCAAAGCAGGGACGTGAACAGGTATTTTCACACAGTGTTCATAGCAGCATTTTTCACAATTGCTGAAAAATGGAGACAATCCAAGTGTCCATCAACAGATGAATGGATAAGCACAATATGTTATACACATAAAATGGAATATTATTCAGCTATGAAAAAATGAATTTCTAATACATGTGAATATATTGACGAACCTTCAAGACATCCTGTTAAGTGAAATAAGGCAGAAACAAAAGGACAAATACTGTATGATCTCACTCATATGAAATAATTATAACAAAGTTTACATAGAGTCAAAACTAGAATACACTTTACCAGGGCAGGAGTGGGGGTAGGGAATGGTAAGCTAATTCTTAATTGGTACAGAGGTTCTCTTTGTGTTGATGGAAAATTTTGGTAATATAGAGTAGTTATGGTAACAGCATTGTGGATGTAATCAGCACCACTGAATTATGTGTCTGTATGTGGTTAAAATGGGGAACTTTAGGTGGTATATATGTTGCTATAATAAAATAAAAATAACAACCATGGGACTGTACAACACAGTCAGTAAACCCTAATGTAAACTATAGGCTATACTTAATGTACAACTATGATAATATTCTCTCACCAGTTGTAACAAAGTTATCACACTAATGAAAAATGTTAAAAATGGGAGCAGATTTATGGGAACTGTGTTTTCTGCATGATCTTTCTGCAAACCTACAACATCTCTAAAATAAATAAATAGTTGGATAAATCATGGCATGGTGACAATAAAGTATCATGCATCAGAAATTATAATTAATTCATTTCTAGGATTTGAGGCTCATATGTGCTTGCAGGTAAGATCATAAGGACATGTGATTCATATTGAGGAAGAAAAGCAATATGGTACCCAGGATGGACTTACTCCATCAATCCTAAAACATTTAGAATTTGCTTTTCCCGTCTCTCGTACCAATAGAGAAGGATGCACACTCAGAGCAGTTTGCAAGAATATTACCAAACAACCTGGGTGAGATATTTATGGACTGTGGTTAGCTCATGGTCCTTAGTCTAGTGGGTAGGGTGAAGGGTGTGAAAGGAACGTAAAATTGGAGAGATGTGCCAGGAAAGGAGCCAATGAGAACAAGAAGGATCAGTACCTGGAGAAATAGAGATAGGGATTAATTGTTTTTATTTCAGGGATGGCCAGTATGTGGTATATATATCCTATGCTCATGGCATATATCACTAATTAATCATTGCTTTTTTATCCCACTCAGCTTGGTGTTATCTTTTAATTCTTTTCAACATAATACTCTATATAGGTAATAACAATTGATGAGCATTAGCAAATGAGACTTAATCTACTTGCCATCTTTAGACTGTGCAAAAAAATATCAGATTATTACTCAGAAGAGGTGATGAACCAATAATCAGAATGTTGTTCAGAGTCTAGGATGTAGGAAAGTTATGAAGGTGCCAAACTGGAGTAGGGCAGCTTAATAGAGAGGCCTGAGAGGAAGTTAGGATTGGTATCAAGTTGGCTGAAGATAAAGACTAGCAGAAATGGACATTTAGATATTAATTTGGGCAACGCTTTATAATTTGGCTTTAGTTCCCAAATTTTCGAAGCAGACTATAAGACCGTAAGACCCATGGTGGGATAATGCCAGTTTGTCATCATAAGAAGTCTGAAAGATATAGAGACTGTGCAAGAACAAGAACGGACCTGAAGATGGTGGGCCTCCCTTCAGACTGATAACACTGGGAGCACCTAAATGACTCTGGTAATCTCCATTTGGCCAATAATTTTAGTGAGGCTTTCATGGCCACACTGAGGGGAAATATGACCCTAACATTGACCTGGTTGATTTCCTCCAGCAAGAGAGGGTGGCAATCAGTGAGTCCTCTTCAGAATTACGTTGTTCATCCAGGACTGGTCTTACAACTCCACCACACCATCGATGCAGTGACAGGAATTCTCTGGAACCACACACTACAGACTAGCCTATAGTAGAAGATAATTCAGGTCAAAAGCGATGGTGGTATGGGGGACATTCTGGGGTGAAAGTGGCCAAGTGTGCAGAGCCTAGGGAGAACGGTGGTATATATATTATAGAGAAGCTGAAACTCTATAGCAGCACTGTCCAATAGAACTTTCTGATATGCTAGAAATGTTCTGACTGTGCTGTCCAATATTACAAGCCACCAGCACATGTGGCTATTGAGTACTTGAAATGTGGCTAGTGCAACTGAGGAAGTGAAATTTTAATTTTATTTAAAATGAACTAAAATTAAACTGTAAACAGCCACATGTATTTAGTGCCACATCTAGTGTCTGAGTCCTGCTTACTTTGGTTCCCTTTATCCTCTTTTACTAAGAGGACCCTGATGTGCTCTCTAGAATCATTAGGATTCTGGTAACTGAGTTAAAAAAAAAAAAAACAACACTGATAAATGCAAATACATAATGCCATGCAACTATTTTTATTTACTTTGCTTATCCCAGGTTTTCAAAATGGTAGCCACCCTCCAAACCACGAATGCCATCAATAGCATGCATAAATTTGCATTGAATTCATCTGTTCTGACTTTTGTCTGACCAACCTCCCAAAGAAGGACAGAACATTTGCCATGGTCAAGGCATTGAGCAGCTATAAACTCTGCTTACTTTCTCCTTTAACTGAACTCACCATAACCTGTCTTACAGAACTGGATATCTCCAACAGGGAAGTGTGGTTGGTCCTAAGGATTGGAGGAACCATTTTGAACAGGGTCAGTACCTGACCACAAAATCAGAAGATAACAGCCTGGAAAACTCCCAGACAATGTGGGAGTCCAGCCAGTGCCAGATGTGGTAGACTCCATGTTTGGGAACCCCACAGCTGCTTTTATTCTGTTCAGCATGCTGTTTTTTCCCTTTGGTAGGCCACCAGCTGTCTTTTGTACCACAACTCAAGTTACAACAGCAACGTTCACTTGAACTCTGGGAAACTGAGCAAATTCCTGAGGAGATGACCTCAATTATAAACTATGTCATTTAATGCAGCCACACTGGGTCTACTTTGAAGAAAATGTATATGGCTTCCATTGCATCTGCAAATGATATAATTTGAAGAGGGACCTTTAAAAGTGTGATTTGGGGGACTCTTATTCACAGAGTGTAATTAGAAACACAGCCACCTACCTAAGGTTATTTCAATGGCAGTCCCTTCAGAAAGCTAACTGGCAGGTGTGATCAGTGACAGCTGCCCCTAAAATATAAAGTTCCATAAGTCTATATGCATGTTATTTAGAATTAACTAAAGGCTACTCTGTTCTCCACAAAAATCTTAAATTTTCCCATGTTATTTTGGTCCTCTTCTTCCACATTAATAGAAGTCATTCAAGTATTCCCTCAGACATGTTGTTAGGTCTTCAATTATTGCTAGTGTGTAATCTCATGCACAGAGTTACTGTCACCAGTCTGGACATAGTGCAGTTTGAGTGGCCTTGGCTGCTAAGATTTTGCTTCCAGAGAAGCCCCCTTAGTGGTGGAATTTGATGGGCTTTTGCTAGTTGGACATGAGACAAAAGGGGAGTTGGTGAGGTTGGAGGGTGGTTTCTATAGGAAGCAACCAGCCCCAGTGCGTGAAATGTGGTTTATGTTCATTCCAGCCCAGCAACTATGCTAAAATTGGAGTGCTACAGTGAAGATTAGCATGACTTTGCATCAGAGTTGCTACGTGATTTAAGGAACAGGTACTGCCACAGTCTGAGTTCAGGCTAACATATACAATATTAACACATTCTCTCTCATGGGAATGTAACATATTTTCAAATGACGTATAAAGTTTTAGGTACTTTTGTGCATACAACATGGCAAGAGTTAAACACTTTATCTAAGAAGCCATCTTTGTGAACTGTGATTTCATTGGTCATCCTAGTATAGTCTGGTTTAAGGACGACTTCTGCCATTGGTGCAAACCTAGAGTGAGCTGCTTCAATGCTGGGACTGCAGACAGGGAGGATCCCCTATAATACATGACTTCAGTATTTTCAGGTGAGGTAAATGGAAATAAGATGGGATTCCTGCCTTTGGGTCATAGAAGAAAGCATGTACATAATGGAACCACAAGGAAACAAGCTTTAATTGACATTAGACAGGTACAATTAAGGGCTGGTGTCATTCAGAAGGCAGCTGTTACCCATTCAATTTTATATGGAAGTGTTTATCCACTGGTGGGGTGACTTATAGACAGTATTTGGGGAATCGCCTGTCTGCAATGATATTTGTGGGCATGCCTAGTAGGACGTCAGTGAAAAAAAGGCAGGGGTAGGCTATGAAGCCAATCCTGGAGGGGACAGTAGGGCCTGCAAAAGCATTGTATGGGCACAGAGAAGCAGTTACAATTTATTTAGCACCAGCTAACTACCTTCTATGCTTGCATCTAGTATTTCATTTCCTCTGCTTGCCCTTCATCTTTGCAGCGCAGCACACTTCAAGCAATCCAAGTAGCGACCTTCTTTGATTCTTTACAACTGGGTTGCTAAAAGCTACTTGAGAAAAATCCCCAAAGCTGGTGGATTGGCAGCTGAGCCCTCTCTATGCTTCTTTGCAATTGTTCTCTATAGGCCCAGGTGGGTGTTTCTCAAACTGTATCACCTGGACTAACATCACCAGCATTGCCTAGGAACTTGATAAAAAATGCAAATTCTTGGTCCTTGCCCCAAATTTTAGGAATCAGAAACTCTGAGGGTGGGGTCCAGCAATCTTTGTTTTAACAAGTCCTTCAGGTGACTCCCATGCGTGCTCAATTTGAGGATCACCGGGAGCCTAGTCAATTCCTTTTCCCCTTTCTCTCCACAAGTGTTTAAAACTTTTGTGTCTCCTCAAACCTCCTACTCCCCAAAATCCTCATCTACTTTCATAACATAAAGAAAGCAACTTTTAAGCAGAGGTTTCTGATCTTTCTATCCCCATAATGAGAATATTTCTGTATCAGGATACATCCTTTCCTCCTTCCCACTTTCCTCAGCTACCCAAGGAAAATCCATTTCTCTCTCTATTATATATAAACTCTGAGTTCCACCTCTTCTTGTCTCCTCAGTGACACTATTCCATCAGTTAACCATATTCTAATACTATACTTTTAGTATTCTAATATACTTTGAATCTATCGACCTTTGTTTCTCAGCCCATAAATATTCTCCAATCTTTCCTATCTTTATAAAAAATCCCCTATGTTTTCCTTTAACAAAATCCTTAACTTTTTCCCTCTTACAGCCAAGAGAAGTTCATCACTTATTTCCACTCCCTCACCTGCATTCGATCCACGCCTCACAGCAATCCGACATGTTACATCTATGCTTTTTGTCACTGTATTTTGAAATTATTAATGGTCAGAATGCCAGGGAGGGAATTGCAAATATTAAATAAGTTGTCAGGAAAAGCTTTAGTGAAATGATAACTTTCCTGCTATTTCTCTAACCACCTCTATTTGTCTACTTTTTGAATCATTGTTCCTCTGTCTGTCCCTTAAATGTAGATGTTTGACAGGAGTCTACACTTCCACCCTCTTCTCTTCTCATTCTACTCACTATAATGTATTATATACTTTCAAGTAGTTAATATATAATATTGAGTATCATCTGTTCAGCCTAGAACACTCTCCAGAACTCAGCAAACATGTCCAGTCAATCAATAAATATTTGAATACCTACTTCCTGCCTCATAAGCCCTTAGGCTTATCACCTGGGATTCATTCTTGATATTTCCCTCTCTTTATACTCAACATCATACTGGAGAGGAGATTTTGCACAACAGAATTGGTAAAAACATGAAAAATTACAAAGGCAAATAGGGATGAGGATTTATAAGATTTATAGGATTGACACAAGAGAGACAGTGTCCACTCAAGGCAAGACTGGATTAGTGATGGAGAACAGAGCAGGAAGAAAAAGACCTAGTTTGGACTACCATCTGAATATGCCACGTGGAAGTCTTTGAGAGCTAGTTGGCCAAGAAAACAATAAAGGTTAAGTAAGTTAAATAATGTGTCTGGGATCCGATAGGAAAGAAGGGAAAATATTGTTCATGAAGACTCTTGGGGAAAGCAATGCTAAGCTCATAAATGTGTATTAGGATTGGGAGAAAAAAATGTCCAGAAGGTTTGCTAAAGTACATCTTGGAAGAGAAACCAAAGGAACTGGAGAAGGGAAAAGAATAGCAACTTCTTTGTACCATTGTATGAGAAATTAATATGATGGAAATTTAATATTTGTAGAAACGGTGTTGGTGGAGACAATAATGATTAATATGTATGATATTTAAAATAAGAAATGTTAAGTATAAGCAAGAATAACTTATGCAATAGTACGTCTAACATAACAAAGCATTTTCCATACAAAAGACAATTCTTATCAGGGGGGGAATCACTCCAAACATGGGATTTGAGGGGCTATCACACATTAGTTCAAAGAGGGTGAATGTGATCTGAGGAACAATTCCTATATTATGTTTGCATAACCCCTATGTCATGAATTAATTCCATTCATTGTCTATGGCAAGGACCAAGAAGGTGGAGGTCACCAAAATTATGCTTCATATCCTGGAGAAGAACCTGTCCCTGTTGGACTCCTGTGGTAGTTCCATTCAGTATTACTTTTACTCTCTCTGCCCACTGTTTTGGGCACACTTGTTGCTTTGGGGCTTAATATGGCTTCCCAAAGTGCTTTTAGTCTTCAATTAATCAAAATAAATTCTTATTAGTTCTTTGTTCCATTCTAGTCATGACTTTGCCGAGTTTATACCAAAATGTTAGGCTCTACTGTAAATTTGTACAATTACTAGAATAAGGACCTCTCTTTCTATCTGTAGACCAAAGAAGGCAAGGGGCGGTGATAAAGTTATTTAGGCTATGGAATCTTGACGAAAGATACTTAAACTTGGTTATGACAGTATTTATGATCAATTCAGTCAAATATATAATTAAACAGTTCTATTGCATAAAATGACATAACTAGGTGATTGTCCAAAACTCTGATAGAAAGAATGGTGGTTTTATGTTTGCATATATGCTGTATTTTCCCACAAAATAATTTTTACCAATTTATGAACAAATTGGCTGGCCACTCCATACTTTTTTTTATTTTAAGTCAAACAACCAGTTATGATGCCAAGTGAATGGCTTGAATTGCTTTTACTTTCTTGCTTTTTAACCAGTTTTTCCAGCTGTCGATATACACACAACCTAATATGGTAAATTAAACTGTCTATATGTTACTAAAACAATGAGTCAATTCAATGAAAATCAAACTAGTAAAAGTGGCATGTCATAAACCAAACATCTGGCGGATCTACTGAAATCTTATTCCTTGCTCAATTGTTTTGTCATCTGTCTTCAATTGACACAGACTTAATATACATGGACATTCCATCTCTGTATAGGTCTAAACAAATCTTATTAATCCAAATAATTTCAATAAAGCCTATATTTACTGGAAGTTAGGAGATAAGACTAGGCAAGTTCTGTAATCCACACTCCCAGAAGCCTCTGGAAACAAATTAGGGCAGTTTTGTATGATTTACATAAATAAAATAACGGAGGATCACTGAAGACAGTTTCAGCTTAAGGAATTTAGGCATAGCACCAAATCCCTATAGATTTGGGGTGACTAATATGTGTTATGTCCATACAATGGAATACTATTCTGCCACAAAAAAGAATGAAATACTGACACATGCCAAAACATGAATGAATCTTGAGGACATTATGCTAAATAAAATAAATCAGGCAGAAAAGGCTACATATCGTGTGATTCTGTTGTATATGAAATATCCAATGAATAGGTAAATCTACACAGACTGAAAGTAGTTAATGTTTTCCTATAGACTAGGGGTGTGGGAGATTGGGAGGTGATGAAAGTGCTCTAAAATTTATTGTGGTGATGCTTATACAATTCTATTAATACATTAAAACCACTGAAATGTACAATTTAAAGGGGTAAATTGCATGATATGTGAATTATATCTCAATAAAGCTGTTCTTTAAAAAATCGCTATATGTTGTATAATTGTAACAATGTTTTGTACAACTGAATATTTTTTAGGACTCCAGTGGCTCTACAGCCAAATGGAGAAAGAGAGCATAGGAGCTCTGGGGTTCTTTACACCTGGATTCTCATTCCTGCTCAGCCACTAATAAACTACATAATCTTGAGAAAGTGAGTTTTCTCATATGTGAAATGGAAATATCACCTAGCCTCCTACAAAATTTTTCCAAGAACCAAATGAGACAATTTCTAAAAAGAGCCTACCTAACCCAGTGTGTAGGCTCTTTATAACCACCCAAGAAATATTACTTGCCTCCCTACTCTGACGTCCCATGTAGAATTTCCCTTCTGCTCACATTTCATCCTCGTGAACATGTGCCAAAATGTTGTTTCATTCCATCCTTCCTTGTGAGGTTCCTACATTATCAGCAAACAAGGCAACCTGAAGTTTTAGGTTTGAATAACTAGTAGAGAAAACTTGACTGTTTAAGTCATTAAATGTTGTCTGTATGTAAGTGGGAAAGACACAAAGGCAAAAATTAGGACTAGGAAGCAAGAAGAGAGAGCACCTCATTCATAACAGAAGCATTCTGCAGTTGGCAACACCCCCACAAATGACTAATCTCCAAGAAGTAATTTGATGCCTTCAACTGCAAGGAAAAAAAATTTAGCACAAGCAGCTGTGTCGATAAATCTTCCTATCAGTTGTGGTTTTAAGACTGGAAAATCTTGAGTTAATGTGATGGTGAATCATGCATATTTATTTCTTCTTGTTTAAATAGATTTTTCTTTTATTTATACAGAGCTGGTTTATAATAAAGCTACCATTAAATACAAATGTCAGAAAACCACCAAAGACAATGAATTTTCTAGCATCCATGATAGTAATAAAGATGCTCAGTTCATGACATGCAGTTCTTCTTCCTCTGTACAAATGTTGAAATGATATTTTCTGCTTGCCATATTCAAGATGCTATTGTCTTGATCCCCACCACAGAAAACAGAACTTTTTATTACATGTAGAAATTTTTTAAAATATTGATATTTTCCAAAAACGTATAGACGACTTACAGACCCCAAATATTCAACTAGGTTAATTAAAATGAGTCCACAGTAATTCAAATGCAACTTTGAAAAATCTTGTGGTGGTTTTAAATCTTCGTTACCTTAGCCTCAAAGTAATGCTTCCACTTCAGGAATGTGCTTCCACTTCAGGAATGTAAGGGAATATGTCCCTCCTTTACAATTGAGTTGCCAATTACAAACAAAGGGAGGGGGAGGGAAGAATACAAAGGTAGAGGCATAGACATTTACTATATTTAGCTAACTAAAAGTAATGTTTACTTTCATCCTAACTAGCATAATGAGAATTTTCAAGGATGGCTACTTCAGCAATGATTCTGGGGGAAAGCACATATGACTTCAAAGACAAACTTTTTTTTTCCTGCCTGGGCAGTTTTTCATTGATCCATTCTGTCCTCAGATGGAAAGTTAAATGTTTAATTAATCCTACAAGGAATCAAACTGGCAGAATTTAGATGACCTAGATGCCCATTCTAATATGATGGTCTAACCTAGCTTAACTTGCAAACTTGCTGGATCCTTAAAATGCTGTACTGCATCTATTAATCAGATTTTCCCCAAAGAATCATAGTGAGTGCAACAGAGTTATATATTTTTTAACCTAAGGGACTTCAGGAACACTATAGTGGGAGCTAAATTTGAGTCTATACCGTTAGAGCTCTATGCAAGTTGAGTTTAGAGATCACATCTTTAATTTTTGTTTTTTATGTAATAGAAATAAATTCAGTTTCTTTTATAAGTATAGGATTTAAAATCCCGTGTGTTAAAAAGATATCTGTATCTATCTATACATATATGTATACATGTATACACACACATTTCTATCTATTGATGTACACACACACATTTTTTTTCTAATTTCTCTACCTTGCACAGAGGGGATATATAAACTGCCTGAGAAAAGATCACACAGAGCCTTGCAGGCCATAGTAATGAGTCAGGATTTTATTACAAGGGAAATTGGATGCCATCTGAAGTTCTAAGCAGCAAAGTAGTATGATTCCTGTACAGTATTAAAATTTTACAATACCTGCTGTATGGAAAAATGAATTTATTATAGGAGTCCAGAGGCTTTTGTAGTAGTTCAGGAACGAGATGGTGGTGTCTTGGTCCAGGGTATTGGTTGTAGAGGTGGAGAGAAATCGATTCATGCTGTATGTGTTTTGAAGGTAGAACTACACTATTTTCTGATAGATGGATGGGAGCCATGGAGGGAAATGTAAGAAGGAAGAGGGTTTTGACCAGAGCAACAGGGTGATGGCAAGGATCACGTCTCAGTCACAAGAAAGTTGAGGCTCAGGCTTGCTTTCTTCATTCATTCATTCATCCTGCAAAGATTTATTGAGCATCCATTATATGTCATGCCCTGGGCTAGGTGCAAAGTATGTGGTGATGAACAAAATATGCCCAGTTCTTGCCTTCAAATGTGAGCCTGAGTCTGACCAACCAATACGTGCAAAAGAGTGTAAGTGTTGTGATAGTGGTAAGCATAGGATGCTTTGGAGCTTAGAGGAGGGACAAGTTACTCAGATTTGGGGGGTGTTGGGTTATGGAAGGCTTCCAAAAAGAAGTGACTTCTAAGCTGACATCTACAAGATGAGTGGGAGTCAAACAAGTGAAGAGGAAGATGGAGGAATGGTGGAGGCAGGAAGAAGAAAGTATAAAAGGTCCTGAAGAGAGGAAGACCATGGTGAGCCCCTAGAATTGAAAGAATATTCAATATGACTAGGTGAGAGAGAAGAAATGGTGAAAGATGAGACTGGAGAAGGGAGCAGGTGCCAGAAAATAAGGTATTTTATCTTTACCTTAGAAGCAAAAAGGGAAAAAACACTGATGGATTAAAAAATATTATTTAGTAGGTTTTAATTAAATATTTATTTTGAGGTAATTGTAGATTAAGATGCCATTGTAAGAAATAATATAGAGAGCTCCCGTGTACCTTTAATCCAGTTTTCCCCATGTTAAAATCTTACTGGGCAGTGCGACGGTGGCTCAGTGGCAGAATTCTCGCCTGCCCTGCTGGGGTACAAACTCTGGTACTATATTATAGTTAAGATATTCAAGTTAATACAGTCAAGAAACATTTTCATCACCATAAGGATCCATTGTATCATCCTTTTATAGCAACCTTCACTTCCCTTCTGCTTCTCACCCCTAAAATCCTAGCAAACAAATAATATGTCATCTATTTCTATAAGTTTGTTATTCAAGAATGTTATGAAAATAGATTCATACCATATGTAACCCCTTGGAACTGCAGAACCCTTTGGAGATTCATCCAGTTTGTTGCATGTATCAATAGTTTGTACCTTTTTATTACTGAGTATTTCATGATGTGGATGTGCTGCAGTTTGTTTAACCATTAATCTGTTGAAGGGCATCAGGGTTGTTTTCAGTTTGGGGCTATTACAAATAAAGCTATCATTACCATTAGTGCACTGTTTATTGTTTAAATAGAAGTTTTCAATTCTCTGGAATCAACGCTCTGGAGTGCAGTTGCTGGGTAGTATGGTAGTTGCAAGTTTAGTTTTAAGAACTAAAGGTCTTAGTTCTTAAACTAAATGAGTGGTCATTCTGGAGGTTATTCTTATGCATTATATGGATATCCCCTTTTAGCATTCAGTGGATTAAAATAGCTAGAAACAAATACCTGAAACTGCTGAACTGTGTTCCAGTAGCCTTGGTTCTTGAAGACGATTGTATAACTATGTAGATTTTACAGTGTGACCATGTGATTGTGAAACCTTCTAGCTGACACTCTCTTTACCCAATGTATGGACAGATGAGTAAAAAAAATTAAGATAAAAATAAATAAATAATGAGGTGGTGAATAAGGGGCATGGGACGTTTTGGGTGTTCTTTTTAATTTTAATTTTTATTCTGATGTGAATTTATTTGGAGTAAATGAAAATGTTCAAAAACTGATTGTGGTGATGAATGCACAGCTATATGATGATACTGTGAACCATTGATTGCACATTTTGGATGGTTATATAGTATGCGAATATATCTCAATATAATTGCATTAAAAAAAAAAGAAACTGCCAAACTGTGTTTTAGAGTGGCTATACCATTTCATGTCCCCACTTTCAATGTATGAGTGATTCAGTTTCTCTGCATCCTTGCAAGCAATTTTTCTTTTGTCTAATTTTTATTTTAGCCATTCTAATAGGTGTATAGCAATATTTTATTGTGGTTTTGATATGCATTTCCCTCATAAATAATGATTTTGACCATCTTTCCATGTGCTTATTTTCCATCTGTATATCCACTTCAGTGAAATGTCTAAGTTTTTGCCCACTTTCTAATTAGATTCTTTTTTTTATTATTGATTTGAGAATTCTTTATATAGAGAGATGTAAATATTGTCAAATAATTGGCTTATAAATATTTTCTCCCAGTCTGTACCTTGCCTTTTCAAAAAGAAAAGTTTTAAATTTTGATATAGTCCAATTTTATCAGTTTTTTTTCTTTTATGGAGCTTGCCTTTGGTGAGACATAGATCTAAGAAGTCTTTGCAGAGCTCTAAATCCTAAAGATTTTTTATGGCTTTCATTCTAAAAGTTGTGTAGTTTTATATTTTATGCTTATTTCCATTACCCATTTTGAGTTCATTTTTAAACCAGATGTCAGATTTAGATCAAGGCTAATTTTGTTGCCCATTGATGTCCAATTGTTCCAGAATCGTTTTTTCCCAAAGAGCTATCTTTCCTTCATTGAATTACTTGTGCACCTTTGTAAAAAATATATATATTTGTGTGGCTCTATTTCTGTGTGGTCTGCTCTGTGACATTGATCTATGTCTCTTTTCCTTGGCCAATACCATACATTGATTACCAAAGTTCTATCGTAGGTCTTGAAATTGGGAAAGCAATTCCTCCCATTTAATTCTTCTTTTTCAAAATCCTTTTACTTATTCTAGTCCCTTGCCTTTCCACATAAGTTTTAGAATAACCTTGTATATAGCTACAAAAAAACCTTTCTGGGATTTTGACAAGAATTGTGTTAAAACTGTGTATAAATTTGGGAAGAATTGACATCTCTACTCTATTAAGGCTTCCAATCCATAAACATGTTATGTGTCTCCATTTACTTAAATTTCCTTTGATTATTTCCAACAACATTGTGTAATATCCTTTACACATTGTGTTAGGTTTACATCTAAGTATTTCATTTTTTATCAAGTGTAAATGATATTGTATTTTTAATTTCAGGGTCCACATGTTCATTGCTAGTATGAAAATGTGATAGATTTCTTCACATCGCTATTTCACTCTGAGAACTTACTGGACTGAACTCAGTAGCTGTAGGAGTTTTTGTCGTTCCTGTTGTCAATTGGTTGGGATTTTCTACTTATATAATCATTTCATCTGCAAGTAGAGTTTTATTTCTTCCTTTCTGATTTGTATGCCTTTTAATTTCCTTTTCTAGCTTTATTGCACTGGCTAGAACTTACAGCACTATGTTGAAGAAGGCATCCTTGCCTTGGTCGCAATCTTAGAGGGAACGTATTCAATCTTTCATCATTGAGTATGATGTTAACTGTCAGTATTTCATAAATGTTATTGACCTGAGGAAGTTCCCCTCTAGTCCTATTTTTCTGACAGTTTTTTTTTAATTATGAATGTGTGTTGAATTTTGTCAAATGCTCTTCTGCATGGATTGATATGATCATGTGATTTTCTTCTTCAGCCTGTTAATATAGTGCATTACATTGATTGATTTTTTGAATATTGAAGCATCCTTGCATGCCTGGAATAAACTCTACTTTGATATAGTGTTTAATTCTTTTTATGTATTGCTGAATTCTATTAAATTTTTGGCATAGTTTTAATATTTATACTATCTGTATTTGATTTATGATATCAGAGTAATAATAGGTTGATAAAATGATTAGGGAAATAGTCCCTTCTCTTCCATCTTCTGGAAGAGATTATGGAAACTTGATGTGAATATTTTAGTCATTTGGCAGAATTCTCCAATGAAACCATTTGGTCCTGGAAATTTCTTGTTTTGGAGATTTTGAATTAAGAATTCAATTTCCTTAATAATTAGAGAGCTATTCAAATACTTGTTTCATATGGAGTGAGTTATGTTAGTGTATTTTGAGGAATTTGTCAGCCCTGTCTTAACTGCTTCTCACAAAATTTTATATGTTGTATTTTCATTTTCATTCAGTTTAATATATTTGTTTTTGTTTCCTTAACACTTCCACTTTGACCCATGGATTATTTAGAAGTGTACTGTTTAGTTTCCAAGTGTTTGGAAATTTTCCTGCTATCTTTTTGTTGTTTATTTCTAGTTTGATTCTCTCGTGACTAAAGAACATGCTCTGTGTGACTTCAGTTATTTTAAGTTGTTTGAGGCTTGTTTTATTGGGTCTGGATGTGTTCCGTCTTGAATATGTGTTCCATGGGCACTTGTATATTCTTCTGTTGTTAGGCAGAGTGTTCTATAAACGTCAATTAGATCTTGTTGGCTGATGATGTTGTTGAGTTCTTCTACATCCTTTCTGAGTATTTTGTCTAGTTGTTGTATCAAATGTTGAGAGGGAAATTGAATTCTTCATCTGTAACTGTGGACTTATCTATTTCTCCTTTCAGTGCTATCAGTTTTTTCTTCAAATACTTTGTAGCTCTATTGTTTGGCGCATAAATGTTTAAGATTACTATGCCTTCTTAGTTCATTATATCACTATATAATATCTCTCTCTGTCTCTAATAATTTCTTTTTCTGAAGTCTACTTAATCTGATATTAATACAGCCACCCCTGCTTTTACTGATGTTTACAAGATATATATTTTCCCATCCTTTTACTTTCCATCTATCTATATCATTACATTTGAAGTAAGTTTCTTATAGTCAGTCTATAGCCAGGTCATATTTTTTTTTATCTACTCTGCCAATCTCTGTCTTTTAATTCATGCATTTATATAATTTAAATTTAATATAAACATTGATGTTAGCATTTAAATCTGTCATGCTATTTCTTTTCTATTTATTCTCTTTGTTCTTTGTGCTTGTGTCCTTTTTTATGCCTTTCCTGTAGGAGGTAACTTGAACAACTTTTAGAATCCTATTTTTATTTACCTCTAGCAGTTTTGAGTATATCTCTTTGTATAGCATTCTTAGTGGTTGTTTTAGGTATTACATTATATATATATAGCTTATAACAGTCTAATGGTGTTATCATTTAACCAGTTTGAGTGAAATGAAGAAAGCTTACATCCCACTATATTCCTTTACCTTTACACAATTATAATACAGTTTTCTTAAATATTTCCTCTACATACATTTATAACCATATCAGGCAGTGTTATAATTTTTTATTCAACCATTAAACTTAATTTAGAAGGCTCAAGAAAGAAATCTACTGTATTTGTACACATTTCTGCATACCATATTCTTTCTTCTTTTCTGATGTTCTAAGACTCCTTATTTAATTGCTTCCTTTCTATTTAGAAAACTTCCTTTAGCAATTATTTTAGAGTAGGTCTGAAATGACAAATTTTCTTAATTTTCCTATACCCAAGAATGTCTTGACTTCCTCTTCATTCCCAAAGGATATTTTTGATGGATATAGGATTCTGGGTTGACAGTTCCTTACTTTTAGCAGTTGAAAAAATGTACCATTTAGTTTTGGATACAATGGCTATGATGACAAATCCATTGTCATTCAAATCATTGTTTCTTTGCAAATAATACGCTGTTTTCCTCTAGTTGCCTTAGAGATTCTTTTTTCCTTTAGTTTCTAAAAGAGTGAATTTGATATCTCTTAGTGAATGTTTATTTATGTTTTTACTGTTTGAGGTTTGCCCAGCATTATTTTAGCTCTACTTTCTTTTAACTCTCCTTTCAGACTTTGATTACAAGAGTGTTGTATCTACTTTTATAGTACCATGCATCCCCCAGACTCTGAAAAAGCTTTTCAGTCTATTTTTTCTCTGTTATTCGATAATTTCTAGTGTCCTATCTTCAAGTTTACTGATTCTATCCTCTGTCTCATCATTTCTGTTGTTGAGCCCATTCATTCACTTTTTTGTTTCAGGTATTGTAATTTTAACTTGTAAAATTAAAATTTCTATTTGGTTCTACTTTATATCTTATATTTCTTTGCTGAAACTCTATTTTTTTTCAATTGTTTTAGGCATGTTTATAATCAGCCATTGGAGCATTTTTTTTGAGGGCTGCTTTAAAATCTTTGTCACTTTGGTGTTGTCATTTATTGATAGTATTTCTCATTCATTTTGAGATCTTCCTCATTTCTGGTATGATGAATGATTTTCAATGGTAAATTTGGGTCATTTATGAGACTCGGAATCTTATTTAAACTTTCTATTTTATATGGCTTTCTTTACACCACTCTGGCAGGGGAAGGGGAAAACACTTCATTAGTTCCAATTGGGGGCAGAAGTATAGAATCCCCACTCAGTCTATGCTGACATTCAAGGAAGAGCTCCTTATTATTACTGGGCAGGAGTGGCACTTCTGGCTTCCCAGTAAGCCTTCAATGATAATTTCTTGGGTGGGAGGAGGAGGACGGTTTAATGATTGCTTCCTATGTGACCTCTACTGGCAAAACTTGGAAGGGGTATTAGCCTTGGTACTATTGACTGGTGGGAAAACAAGTGACTCTCTGCTAGGACTACTGTGATATCACCCCAGTAGTGGTTGTGGGGATGTTGGGACAACTTATTACAGTGTAGTGTGGGTGGAAGTTTTGGATCCTATATTCAGTCTTTGCTAGTGGGAGTGGGAGTGGGAGTGGGAAAATGGTTTTTAAAATATTTTTATTGAGATATCTTTATGCTATACAATCTTTCCAAAGTATACAGTCAATGGCTCAGAATATCATCACATAGTTGTGTATTCATCACCATAATCATTTTTAGAACACTTGCATCACTTTAGAAAAAAAATAAAAGAAAACACAAGCAATTCATACATCCCATACTCCTTACCTCTCCTTCTCATTGACCACTAGTATTTCAATCAATCCAATCAGTTTTACATTTTATTCACCCTATTTATATATTTTTGTCCTTTTTTAAAACTCATCTGTCCATATCCTGGATAAAGGGTACAGCAACCACAAGGTTTTCACAATCACACAGTCACATCATAAAAGCTATATCGTTAAACAATCACCTTCATGAATCAAGGCTACTGGAAAACAGTTCAGCAGTTTCAGGTACTTCTCTCCAGCCATTCCAATACACCATAAACTAAAAAGGGATATCTATATAATGCATAAGAATAACTAACCTTCAGGGTTAACCTCTCAACTGTGTTTGAAATCTCTTATCCAGTAAAACTATATTGTTTCATTTCTCTCTTCCCCTTTCTGGTCAAGAAGACTTTCTTAATCCCATGATGCCAGGTCCCAGCTCATTCCCAGGAGTCATGTCCCATGTTGCCAGGGAGACTAACACCCCTGGGAGTCATGTCCCATGTAGAGGGAAGGGCAATGAATTGACCTACCTAGTTGTCTCAGAGATAGAGCCCACATCTGAGCAACAAAAGAGGTTCTCTGAGGCTGACACTTAGGCATAATTATAAGTAAGCTTTAGCTTTTCCTTTGCAGGAATATGTTTCATAGGGGTGAGCCCCAAGATCAAGGGTTCAGCCTAATGAACTGGTTGTCCCTACTGCTTGTGAGAATATCAGGAGTCCCCAGATGGGGAAATTTAATATTCCATCCTTTCTCCCAAGTCCCCCAAAGAGACTTTGCAAATACTTTTCTATTCTTTGCCCATAGTACTGGGATGTATTGTGGCATCACACTAATCTGTACAAACAACAAGGTCTCACACCCTATTCAAGATTTCATATAATTATGGTTTGAATAAACTGACCATACAGGTTAAATTAGATAATGTGCTACCAAAAATATAAATTTTGCACCAAATAAACACTTCTTCCTTTAGTCTCACACAGAAGTTACAGTTTTAAAACAAAGACCATATCATCCTTTACCCTGTATTCTTATTTACCTTAGTCCAAACCAGATCAGCTTCACTCATATCTCTAGTCAAAGTCTGATCAGTTTTTCAACTTTTTAAACAGTTGCTGTATGGGGTAATGGTGACTTTCATAGGTTCAGAGCACTGACTCTGATCCTCAGATGTCATATAAATACCCAAAGTTTTAGGGGACAACTTTAAGTACCTCAGAATTTAGAAATGACAGTTACAACTACTGAATATATGTGACTGCTGTAAGAGCTTACAATCTAGGACCCTTTATAATAAGAGCCACAGTTATTAATGTGGCCTTTGGCTCCAGTAGAGTGTTTGTTTTCTAAGCATTGTTAGGCTATCCCTTTCATGGTCCAATGTCCAGAGAAAAAAGTCTTTTATTGGGGCTTTTTTGGTCTGCATTTCTAAGTCTCTGGCTTTTCCATACAAAAATCAAAAAAGAAAGCTCAGAGAGCTCATTGCCATGTTATTCTTTGGTTCCTTACAAAGCCCTATTCTCATCACCTTTCATTGTCTTATGTTTGTCTTATATGTAATACCCAGATTTTAATTGTACTTAGTGTCATGGTCAGGTTCATGTGTCAACTTGGCCAAGTTGTGGTACCTGTTTGTCTGGTTGGGCAAGTGCTGGCCTGTCTGTTGCAATGAGGACATTTCATAGAATTAGATCATGATCACGTCAGCTGCATCTACAGCTGATTTCATTTGTAATCAGCCAAAGGGGAGTGTCTTCTCCAATGAGTGATGTTTAATTTAATCACGGGAAGCCTTTTAAGGAGGATTCAGAAGAGATAGGCGCTATTCCTGCTTTGGCTGGCGAGCCTCTCCTGTGGAGTTCGTCCAGACCCTCCATCGGAGTCGGTGGCTTCACAGCCTGCCCTGCAGATTTTGGATCTGCATTCCCATAGTCACATGAGACACTTTTATAAATTTTGTATTTGCAAGTGTTCCCTGTTGATCCTGTTTCTCTAGAGAACCCTAACTAATACACTTAGTTTGAGGATAAGGAAAAGTACAATCACTTCATTTTTCCACCCCTGAAAGGTTTTAGGTTTAGGAGCAACCTGAGTGGAGAAGTAAACCTGGCTGCAACATGATGAGCAAATTGGAGCAAGGGAAAACAAAGAATAGAAAGACCATTTAGGTGGTCATGGCAGTAACCCAGGTGAGAAGTAATGGTAAAGTAAACTACCTGAGTGGTATTGAGGATGGAAAGAAAAATTAATATTCATTTATTGAATTCTTAATGCATTCATTCATTCAGCAACATTTCTTGGCAAACTACTCTGTACTACATGGTATTGATGCAGTAGAGAAAGTACAAAAAAATTCCCTGCACCCCCAGAGTTTTCAATCTAGAATGTAATTTTGTAAATTTTTAGGTGTTAAAGTTCACAATAATTATTGATAGATTTGATATGGGTGATGATGGAGAGGCAGGAATTGGAAATGATATCCAAATTTCTGCTTTTGTGAACTCTGTGTGTTGTGGTACCACTCACTGTAATAAGATATGGGAGGAAGGGAAGATATTAAAAGAGCCATGAGTTATATTATGTTGTTTTTAAGGTACTTTCAGGGCACCAAATGGTAATTGAAACTATTGAGAATGGAAATTGCTGAGTAAAAGAGGGTTCAGGGCAAAGAAATGGAACCCAGTAAAAAGTGTTGAATAAATCCAATATTTACTAGCTATATTGAGGGGGATAAACCTCTGATGGAGAATATGAATGGTCTGAGAGGTAGGATGGAAAAATAAATTTAATGCATTAAATTCTCAACTGAAGGCAAAAAATTGAAATCAGGAAGTTTTCTTAGGTGCCTGAAAGGAATTCTTTAACCCATAAATATTCAGGGAAGAAATTTGTAAGAATCAGGACACAAATCATGACTATAAGAGTTCAAAAGTTTCAGCCCCATGAACAATCCAATGAAATTATGGTAGAGTAAGTGCAGTAGTGGAGAAAGTGTGGGACCTAGGGCTTGGAGTGGACATCTGATCATATCCAAAGCAGCAGCAATGTCCTCCCCACTAGTGTAGGATAACTATGCTTCCCTTCATAAAATTCTTTCAATGACTTCACCTGAAGAAGTTGCATCACAAGGTGATATCTATATCCCTATGCTGGTTTTAAGCTGTTACGTACCCTAGAAAAAAACATGTTCTTCTAATATATCCCTGAGGGTAAAGATCTATTGTGGGCGGGATTTTTAGGTTAGGTTATTTCAATTGAGATGTGACCCACTCCATTCAAAGTAGATCTTAATCCTTTTGCTGGAGTCCTTTAAGATAGGATAAAGAACACAGAAAAAGCCCAGAGAGCTCAGACAGAAGTTTGAAGTTTGAAGAGAACTGAGAGAGAAAAGCCCTAGAGATGCTAATAGAGTGCACACAGAGGCTTAGAGAGGAGGCCAATGGAAACAGAAGCTGAAAGCAATGCTATCTGGGAGTGAAGGACCAGAAGATGTTGGCCATGTGCTTGCTTCTGGCAGAGGAAACCCAGATGCCAGTGACCATTCTTTAAAGAAGGTAATATCCTGTTGATGCCTCAATTAGGAAATTTTCATGGCCTTAGAAATGTAAATTTATAAACTAATAAATCCTCATTGTAAATTCCAACACATTTCTGGTTATTGCATTCCAACAGCTTTAGCAAACATAAACAAATTCTAGTACCGGGAGAGTTGGGATGCTGCTGAGATGCAAATGCCAAAATGCTGGAATGGCTTTATAAATGGATGTTTTAGTATACAAATGCTCCCAGAATGCAGTATATCAGAAAACCCCCTTTTATAAAGGGGGTTTATTAAATTACAAGTTTACAGTTCAAAACCCATAAAATATCCAAACTAAGGCATCCAGATAAAGATACCTTGACTCGAGAAAGTCTGATGGCATCCAGAACACTTCTGTTAGCTAGGAAGGCATGCGGCTGGCATCTGCTGGGTCTTTGGCTTTTGGGTTCAAGCAGCTTCCCCAGGGGCATTTTCTTTCTGCATTTCCATATGTTTCTGTCTATTTTGGTTCTTAAGTTTTTCTCCAAAATGGTTCTCTCCTAAAGGATTCCAGTAAGCAAATTAAGACTCTCTTTGAATGGGCAGAAACACATCTCCATGTAAACTACCTAACCAAAGTGTCCCACCTACAAATAGATGGGTCACACTTCCACAGAAACAATTTATACAAAAAAAGATCCTGCCCAAACAGTAAGTCTGCCCTTATAAGATTGGAGTAAGAAAAAGAACATTGCTCTTCTGGGGCACACAACAGCTTCAAACCAGTACAAAGTAGAAGGTTCTGGTAGAAACATGAGAAGCTTGATAGGAACAGCCTACATTGCTTTGAAAAGACTGTGCATAGAAATATGGATTCTTAAGGTACCTCTGATGATACTTTAGACAGAAATAATGAATATGTCATTGCAAACTTGAGGAAAGATGATACTTGGTTTAAAGTGGTGGAGAATTTGGCAAAATTCAGTCCTGGTGTCAAATGGAATGCCAAATTTGAAAGCAGCCCCTGCTTGCAACTTATAGTAAAATTCGAAAAGAAAGGGATAATTTAAGAACTGACCTTTTGGGTAAAAAGAAGCCAGAAATTGAAGGGGGAAAAAAAGAAACTAGAAATTGATTGTTAGAAAAATTGTGAGCTTTTGGATGACAAGTCCCCAGAGAATAGACTCCCAGGTGAGTACTTAACCAAACCTGGAACCAGTCAGTCATTTCAGTACAAGTCGGGATGGAAATGCAGCTCTGCAGAAAGAATTTGTGGAGAGTCTTATTGTTTGACAGTTGGTACCCATGCTTGCTACTGTGAAACCAATGAGTTCTTTGCAAGATCTTTGTGAATGAATCCACTGCCATCCTGGACTAAATGGGCCAAAAAGAGATAGATTGAAGGAAAAATGAGGTCTGGAGCCAAGAAAACTCAGGCCAGGAGAGTGGACTCAACCATGCCTACGGAAAGGATGAATTTGTCCTGCAGTTTGAAGAAGGCAGGCCTTCCTCCCCATTGTTCAAGAAGAGTGCTTCTACCACAGGGCTCTCAGATGCCTCAGAAATTGAGGGGAGCTTGGCTGTCCCGTTGTTCAGGAAGAGTGCTTCTGCCTCAGATTTCAGAGTGGATGGAGCACATTCCCCAGGGATTGGGGAAAGCCTGGCCACCACGCTACTGTTCTAAGGTGATTGATGAGGCCTCTGCACCAGAAGTGGCAGAGAGTCTAGATGCCACTCAGATGCTTGAGGATGGTGGGGCCAAGAACATGGTGGTCTCCCCAATGTTTGGAGATGTTGGAGCCATCACACCACTTTTGAAGAGAACAGAAATGTTGCATGAGCCCTTGGAGAGGGTGGGACTTCTGCTCTGTCAAATCCCAAGGATGGATAAAATGTCATTTAATACATTATTTTCAAGCCTGGAAATCTAATGAAGCATGTGCTTCAGGTTTTCAGAAGGGTTGGTGTCTGTGGCCTTTGTTTTCCTTCCAATTTCTCCTTAAGGAAATGAGAACATTTATCTTATGACTGTCCCTCCTCTGTACATTGTAAACTGATAACGTGTTCTAAGTTTCACAGGTCCACAGTCAGGAGAGAATTTTACCTTAGGGTAGAGCATGCCTGAAACTAGTTTTGATGAGACTTTGTACTTAATAGTGTTAATGAAATGATTTAAGGCTTTTGTGATATTGTGATGGAATAAATGTATTTCACATATGGAAAGAACAAGTCTCTTTAGTGTCCAGAGGGTGGAGTCTGCTGGTTTGAAGTTGTTATGTAACCTCAGAAAAGACCATGTTCTTTTAATCCATTCCTGAGGGTAAAGATCTATTGTGGCTGGGACCTTTAGTTAGGTTATTTCAATTGAGATGTCACCCACCCCATTCAGGTGGCTTGTAATCCTTTATAACAGGATAAGGTCCAGAGAGCTCAGCCAGAAATACCCAGAGAAATTCAAAGAGATCAGACAGAGAAAAACCCTGAATATGCTAAGAGAGAACCCACAGAAGCTCAGAGAGAACCCACTGGAACTAGGATCTGAAAGCAACAAAACCCACAAGTGAAGGGCCATCATATGCCAGCCACATGCTTGCTATATGAAAAGGAGCCTCAGATGCTAGTGGTAATTCTTAAAAGAAGATATCATCCTGTTGATGCCTTAATTGGGACATTTTCATGGCCTTGGAACTATAAAGTTGTAAATTAATAAACCTTCATTCTAAAAGCCATCCTATTTCTGGAATATTGCATTCCAGCAGCTAAAGCAAAACTGAAACATCCCCTCAGGACCTACTCTCAGCACCCAGACTCTAGGACCACTGTTAGAATAAGATCCAACTATTGCACAAAGTACATGCAACATGTATTTAGGGAGATAAAAGAGTTGCAAGTTGACCAATTTATTTAAGCAGGAATTTGAAAAGCAGGTGCTGGAGTGTATTCAAAAGATGGTAGTGAGAGAGTATGCTGAAAATAAAGAGCCGTACCACTTTCACTAGGGGGAATCCATAGGCAGACAAGCACCACATGATGGGCAGGATACAAAAACACAGAGTCTAGAGGCTTCTGAGGAAAGTCTGACAACCTGCTGGGTCTCAACCTCAGGGAACACTAATGTTGGTGACTTTTTCCTCCTGAGATGTAGACCAGTCCAATGTGAGAAAATTTGACTGAAGTTTATAAATTTGAGGAGGCCTTCTTCAAAAAAATTATCTATATAGGCAAAGCAATAGAAAGAAAAATAAGAACTGAAAACTTCTGGTCAGTTAAACAGAACCTATGATAGAGGCCTAGAATAAGTTAAACTGAATGTCAAAAAACAGAGAGAGAACAAAGCCATCCAGCCAGAAAATCCTAGGTAAAAGAGTGAAAATGACCTCCAGAATAGACTGTTTAAAGAAATGAAATGCCTAGGCAGCAAAAAATAACAGATCATACTAGGAAAATCAAAGATATGGTTCAAGTGAAGGAACAAACCAACAATTCAAATGAGATACAAGACTTGAAACAACTAATTCAGGATGTTTGAACAAAAATGGAAAATCTCATCAAAAATAAAATCAACAAATTGGGGGAGGATATAAAAAGTCAATGGGTGAACAAAAAGAAGAAATTGAAAATTTGAAAAAACAAATCATGGAATTTATGGGATTGAAAAGCACAATAGAAGAGATAAAAACAACAATGGAAAACTACAACAATAGATTTGAAGAGGCAGAAGAAAGGATTAGTGAACTAGGAGACTAGATATCTGACATCTGACACGCAAAAGAAAATATAGAGAAACAAGTGGGAAAATATGAGCAGGGTCTCAGGGAATTGAATGACAACATGAAGCACATGAACATATGTGTGGTGGGTGTCCCAGAAGGAGAAGAGAAAGGAAAAGGGGAAGAAAGACTAATGGAGGAAACTATCATTGAAAAATTTCCATCTCTTATGAAAGACATAAAATTTCAGATCAAAGAAATGCAGTGTACCCCAAACAGGATAGCACCAAATAGACATACACCAAGACACTTACTAATCAGATTGTCAGATGTCAAAGAGAAAGAGAATTTTGAAAGCAGCAAGAGAAAAGCAATCCATCATATACCAGAGAAGCTAGATAAAACTATGTGTGGATTTCTCAGGAGAAACCCTGGAAGTAAGAAGGCAGTGGTAAGATATATTTAAAATTCTATGAGGAAAACTGCCAACCAAGTATTCTACATCCAACAAAATTATCCTTCAAAAATGAGAAGGATCTCAGCCCATACATTTCCCAAACAAACAAGCTAACAAAGAAATGAAAAAACAAACAAAAAAAATTAAACACAAGGTGCTGCAGCAAAGGGGAAAAAATGAAATGTGACCCTTGTCATGCAGCATACAAAAAAATGAAGGGGAGATTAAAATATTTTCAGACAGTCACTGAGAGAATTTGTGACCAAGAGACTGGCTCTACAAGGAATACTAAAGGAGGCACTACAGGCAGATAGGAAAAGGCAGGAGAGAGAGTTCTGGGGAAGAGTGTAGAAAGGAAGACTAATCGTAAAGGAAAAAATAAAAATAAATTTATATGACGTATAAAATCCAAAACACAAAATGGTAGAAGAAAGTACTGCCTTTACAGTAATAACATTAAATGTTAATAGATTAAACTACCCAGTCAAAAGACATAGACTGGCAGAATGAATTTAAAAAACATGACCCATCTATATGCTCTCTACAGGAGACTCATTTTAGACCCCGTGAAAATGAAGAGTTGGGAAAAGATATTTCCTGCAAACAACAATCAGGAAAGAGCAGGAGAAGCTATGCTAATATCCAATAAATTAGACTTCAAATGAAAGCAATTAAAAAAGGCAAAGAAAGATACCATGTATTAAATAAAAGGAACAGTTCAACAAGAAGACATAACAATCATAAATATTTATGCACCAAGTCAGAGTGCTTCAAAGTACATGAGGCAACTACTGACACTGAAAGGAGGAATAGACATCTCTAATATAATTGTTGGAGACTTTAATTCCCAGCTTTCATCAATGGATAGAACATCTAGAAAGAAGATCAGTAAAGAAACAGAGAATTTGAATACTACAATAAATGAACTAAACGTAACGGACATTTATAGAACATTACACCACACAACAGCAGGATATACCTTTTTCTCAAGTCCTCATGGATCATTCTCAAGGATAGACCATAGGCTGGGTCACAAAGCAAGTCTCAATAAATTGAAAAAGATTGAAATCATACAAAACCCTTTCTCAGATCATAAAGGAATGAAGTTGGAAGTCAATGATAGGTAGAGTGCCAGAAAATTCACAAATATGTGGAAACTCAACAACACACTCTTAAACAACCAGTGAATCAAGGAAGAAATTACAAGAGAAATCAGTAAATACCTCAAGGCAAATGAAAATGAAAACACAGCATATCAAAATTTATGGGATCCAGCAAAGGCAGTGCTAAGAAGGAAATTTACTGCCCTAAATACCTATATCAAAAAAGAAGAAAGAGCAAAAATCGAGGAATTAACTGTCCACTTGGAAGAACTAGAGAAAGAACAGCAAACTAACCCCAAAGCAAACAAAAGGAAAGAAATAATGAAGATTAGAGCAGAAACAAATGAAATTGAGAACATGAAAACAATCGAGAAAATCAACAAAAACAGAACTTGGTTCTTTGAGAAAATCAGTAAGATTCATGGACCTTTAGTAAGGTTGACAAAAAGAAAAAGAGAGAGGATGCAAATAAATAAAATCAGAAATGGAAGAGCAGACATAACCACTGACCCCACAGAAAGAAAAGAAGTAATGAGATGATACTATGAATAACTTAATGCTAATAAACTCGACAAATGTCGATGAAATGGACAACTTCCTAGAAAAGCATGAACAACCAACACTGAATGGAAAAGAAATAGATGACCTCAACAAACCAATCACAAGTAAAGAAACTGAATCAGTCATTAAGAAGGTCCCCAAGAAGAAAAGTCCAGGACCAGATGGCTTCACATGTGAATTCTACCAAACATTCCAGAAAGAATTAGAACCAATCCTGCTCAAACTCTTCAAAGAAATTGAACAGGAGGGAAAGCTACCTAACTCATTCTATGAAGCCAAAATCACCCTCACACCAAAGCCAGCAAAGATATTACAAAAAAAAAGAAAACTACAGACCAATCTCTCTAATGAATATAGATGCAAAATCCTCAACAAAATTATTGCAAATCAGATCCAGCAGCATACTAAAAGAATCATACAACATGGTCAAGTAGGATTCATCCCAAGTATGCAAGGATGCTTCAATATAAGAAAATCAATTAATGTAATACACCATATCAACAAATTAAAGCAGAAAAGCCACATGATCATCTTGATTGATGCTGAAAAGGCATTTGACAAAATTCAAAATCCTTTCTTGTTGAAACCACTCAAGGATAGGAATAGAAGAGAACTTCCTCAACATGATAAAGGGAATATATGAAAAACCCACATTATCCTCAATGGGGAAAAACTGAAAACTTTCCCCCTAAGATCAGGAACAAGACAAGGATGTCCACTATCACCACTGTTATTCAACATTGTGTTGGAAGTTCTAGCCAGAGCAATTAGACAAGAAGAAGAAATACAAGGCATCAAAATTGGAAAGGAAGAAGAAGTAAAACTCTCACTGTTTGCAGATGATAAGATACTATATGTCAAAAACCCAGAAAAATTCGCAGCAAAAGTACAAGTGCTAATAAATGAGTACAGCAAAGTGGCAGCTTAGAAGATCAGCACTCAAAAATCTGTAGTGTTTCTATACACTAGTAATGAACAATATAAAGGGGAATCAAGAAAAAAAATTCCATTTACAATTGCAACCAAAAGAATAAAATATTTAGAAATAAATTTAACTAAAGATACAAAAGACCTATACAGAGAAAACTTCAAGAAACTGTCAAAAGAAATCCCAGAAGACCTAAATAGATGGAAGGGCATACCGTGTTCATGGATTGGAAGACTAAATATAGTTGAGATGTCAATTCTACCTAAATTGATTTACAGATTCAATGCAATACCAATTAAAATCCCAAAAACTTACTTTTTAGAAATACAAAAATCAATAACCAAATTTATTGGGAAGGGCAGGGTGCCTCAAATACCTAAAAATATCCTGAGAAATAAAAATGAAGTCAGAGGTCTCAAGCTACCTGACTTTAAGGCATATTATGAAGCCACAGTGGTCAAAACAGCATGGTACTGGCATAAAGATATATACTGACCAATGGAATCGAATAGAGTGTTCAGATATAGACCCTCTCATCTATGGAGAATTGATCTTTGATAAGGCAGTCAAGCCAACTCACCTGGGACAGAACAGTCACTTCAATAAATGGTGCCTATAGAACTGGAGATCCTCATGCAAAAGAATGAAAGAGGATCCATATCTCACATCTAATACAAAACTTAACTCAAAATGGATCAAAGATCTAAACATTAGATCTATGACCATAAAACCATTAGAAGAAAATGTAGGGAAATATCTTATAAATCTTATACTGGGAGGCAGTTTCCTAGACCTTACATCCAAAGCATGAGCACTGAAGAAATAAAGAAAGAAATGGGAACTCCTCAAAATTAAACACTTTTGTGCATCAAAGAAATTCGTCAAGAAAGTAAAAAGACAGCCTACACAATGGGAGACAGTCATTGGAAATGATATATCAGATAAAGTTCTAGTATCCAGAATATATAAAGAGATTGTTCAACTCAACAACAAAAAGACAAACAACCCAATTACAAAGTGGGCAAAAGACTTGAACAGACACTTCTCAGAAGAGGAAATACAAATGGCCAAAAGGCACATGAAAAGATGCTCAACTTCACTGGCTATCAAGGAAATGCAAATCAGAACCACAATGAGATATCATCTCACACCCACCAGAATGGTCATTATCAATAAAACAGATAATGACAAGTGCTGGAGAGGATGTGGAGAAAGAGGCACACTTATCCACTGTTGTTGGGAATGTCAAATGGTATAACCGCTGTGAAAGGCAGTTTGGCAGTTCCTCAAGAAGCTAAGTATAGAATTGCAATATGACCCAGCAATACCATTGCTAGGTATCTGCTCAGAGGACATGAGGACAAAGACACAAATGGACATTTGCACACCAATGTTTATAGCAGCATTATTTACAATTTCCAAGAGATGGAAACAGCCCAAATGTCCATCAACAGATGAGTGGCTAAACAAGCTGTGGTATACACATATGATGGAATATTATGCAGGTGTTATGAAGTTATGAAGCATGTAACAACATGGATGGACCTTTAAGGACATTTTGCTGAGTGAGATTAGCCAGAAACAAAGGAAAAAATACTGTATGGTCTCACTGTTATGAACTAACATTAATGAATGAACTTGGATCATTTCAGTTAAGAACACAGGTCATCAGGAGATAGAAATAGGGTAGATATTGGGTAATTGGAACTAAGGGATACAGATTGTGCAATGGGACTGATTGCAAAAATTCAGAAATGGATAGCACAATACTACCTAACTACCTAACTGTAATACAATAATGTTAGAACACTGAATGAAGTTGAATGTGAGAATGATAGAGGGAGGAGGACTGGAGGCCCAAATGAAATCAGAAGGAAAGATATATGATAAAGACTGAGGTGGTATAATCTAAGAATGCCTAGAGTGTATAACGATAGTGACTAAATGTACAAATTTAAAAATATTTTGCGTGAGGAAGAACAAAGGAATGTCAATAATACTGGGTGTTGAAAATAGATGGTAATTAATATATTAAAACTTTAACTTATGCTTGAGACTAAACCAAAAAATATTTATTTGGTACAAAATTTATATTTTGACTAGTGCATTTCCTAATATAACTTATGTGGACAGCTTAACCAAACACCATAAGTACATGGAACTTTGAGTAGGACATGAGATTTTGTAGGTTTGTCCAGAATGATACCTTGATAAATTCCAGAATGATTTGAACAGTGAATAAAAAAGTATTTGCAAAGTCCCCTTGGGGGAATGGTGAGAAAGGTGAAAATTCAACTTCCCCAAGTGGAGAATTCTTGATATTCTCGACAAGCAGTGGGGACAACCAAAGCAGTAGGCTTTGTTCATATGAAACTTGACCCAATCTTGGGGTTTGTTCATATGAAACTTGACCTCACAATGGAAAGGCTAAGCCCACTTAAAATTAGGCTTAAGTGCTCGCTTCGGCAGCACATATACTAAAATTGGAATGATACAGAGAAGATTAGCATGGCCCCTGTGCAAGGATAACACGCAAATTCATGAAGCGTTCCATATTTAAAAAAAAAAATTAGGCTTAAGAGTCACCCACAAGAGAACCTCTTTTGTTGCTCAGATGTGGCCCCTCTCTCTCAGCCAACACGGTAAGTGAACTCACTGCCTTCTCCCTCTCTATGTGGGACATGACTCCCAGGGTTGTAGACCTTCCTGGAAACATGGGAAAGAAAGCCTCGAATGAGCTGGGACTCAGCATCAAGGGATTGAGAAAATCTTCTCGACCGAAAGGGGGAAGAGAGAAATGAGACAGAGAACATAAAGTGTCAATGGCTGAGAGATTCCAAACAGAGTTGAGAGGTTATTCTGGAGGTTATTCTCATGCATTAAATAGAGATCACCTTTTTTATTTAAGGCATAACAGAAAGGCTAGAGGGAAGTGCCTGGAAATGTAGAGTTGTGTTCCAGTAGCCATGTTTCTTGGAGATGATTGCATAATGATATAGCTTTCACAATGTGACTGTGTGATTGTGAAAACTTTGTGTCTGATGCTTCTTTTATCTACTTTATGGACAGATGAATAAAACATATGGGTTAAAAATAAATAAATAATAGGGAGAACAAATGTTAAAGTAAATTTAGTAGATTGAAATGCTAGTGATCAATGAAAGGGAGGGGTAAGGGGCATGGTATGTATGAATTTTTTTTCTGTTTTCTTTTTATTTCTTTTTCTGAGTTGATGCAAATGTTCTAAGAAATGATCATGATAATGATATACAACTATGTGATGAAAAAAAGAATGTTCATATTGTATGTTGATTGGTTTTATTTAAAATTTTTTTAAAAGATAAATGTAATCCATAACCATCATCAGATTAAAAAAAACTCGAAACATAGGTCCTATTGACACTAAGGGCAAATGTCCTTTTCAAATATCAAACCCTCAGAGGTTTGCAAAGAAGCAGAGGTCTGGAGTGTAGGGAAGAATTGTATTGTTTAGGAAGAATATTCAACTCCTATAACATATGCCAAAATAATAGAGGCTTAAGCATGATATAATTATATTTCTCTCTCATACGAGAGTCCAAGTGTAAAAAATACACGTAAAAAATCATAGATATACAATAAAAAGTAAGAACCCTAATATAAACTACTGCTTACAGTTAATAGTATAATTATAATAGTATTGTTTCATCAATTGTAACAAAGGTGCCCCACTAACGTGAAACATTAATAATAGGGAAAACCATGTGTATGGGGTCAGGAGTGATATATGGGAAGTCCATACTATCTGTATGATTTTTCTGTAAATCTACAACTGCTCTAAGTAAAAAATATACGTTAAAAAATGGAGGTCTCTTAACTGGGAAAAGTTAAATCAATGAACATCTCTGAATTGGAAAAATTTGTAAATATACTTATATTCCACTCAGATACCCACCAAAAAGCATGCACTACAGATTAGGTTGTCAATAATCAAGTAAACAGGATGATGTTACCTGTGGATATCATCCAGCCTCTTTTCCCCTGCTCTCTGAAACTTGCCCAATGGGCCCTTGTACAAAATGTCAATGGAAGCAGGGAAGGAGGCTATGCTTTGGTCAAGACCAAGTCATCTTCTCACCAAGGCTAATCTTGCTATCACCACTACTCAGTTGCCAATCAGACATGAGCTGAGGCAAATGTTGATCCACATCATGGCACCATATCCTAGGAAGAAAAGCCAGGCATCTGGTGGCAGGTTGAGTCTCTCTTGTAGGGTGAGTGATTTGTCTTCATGGAAATTGATACATATACCAGATAATAATTTGTCTTCCTTGACCACAAACCTTTGGCTATCAGTACAGTTTGTAGACTTAAAAATTCCTTATTCATTGCCATGGAATTTCATACAATATTAAATCTGGAAAAAAAACACTTATTTTATAATGAAAAAAGTGTGGCAGTGGGCATCTACCCAAAGAATTCACTGGTCATTCACTCCATCATCCAAAAGATAGAATGGAGGAATGACTTATTGAGGGCTCAGTTCCAGTCCAGCTGAAATAACCTCTGAGGATAGGATGATATTTTATGAAATGCAATAAATATATGCCTTAAGTCAGCAGATAATATCTATTGCTATTTCCCCCATCTTCAGACTTACAGGGTCTCAGGACATAAGGGAAGGAAGTGAGGATGTCCCCCTCATTATTACATCTAATAATCCATTATAAATTTTTTATCTTGTCCCTGTGACCTTGGTTTAAGGGGATTTGAGATCTTACTACCTAAGGGAGTTCTGCTTCCTTCAGGGAATATAATCATGATTATACTAAATTGAAAGATGGGACCACACTACTTATAATTTGGGGTACCTCATGCTACTAAGTGAGCAGATAAAGAATGGAGTTTGCTGACCAAGATGGTTGCTCTCAATTACCATGAAGATATTGCTACTATAAAATAGGAGTGAAAAGTACTATATCTGGAGCACTGGGGATTTACTAAGAGGCTTGTTGATACTTCCATGTTCAAATAGGTTTGCGGCGGAACTATGTCAAATCAGAAAAAAATAGAACTATTGAGGTCTTAGATCCAGTGAGAATTAAGGTTTAGGCCACACTAACATGTAAAAGGTCAAAGTCAATGAGTCAAGGGTGCACAGGTGGTTCAGTGGTAGAATGCTCACCTTCCATGTGAGAGACCTGGGTTCGATTCCTAGACCATGCACTCCCCCCCCCCCCACAAAAATATCAGTGAGTCAAAGTGGTGGCAGAGAAACATCACATGAGTATTAGAAGGAAGCTATAATCAATTTATAGCTGTTATTAGCAGGAAAACTAAGATTAGTAGTAAGAGTGGATCACCCTGTGGGACTGACAATGCCTTCCTGACCAAAGTGGGGAAAAGAAATGAACAAAATAAGGTATCAGTGGCTGAAAATTTTCAAATAGAATCAAGAGGCTATTCTGGAGGCTACTCTTATGCAAGTTTCAGCTAGATATTGTTAATTACCATAGTTTGCCTAACCCCAACCAAAACCATCTAGGGAACATCTAGGGTTCTATCTGAGATTCTCCAGAAGTTTCAGGCACAATGTCACTTTTTAAAAACATATAACTTTCAGATGGATTCCTAGGCCAGATAAGTTCTGAAACACAGAGGGGCCAGCCTCTCCCAGAACATCAAGCAGTCCCATTCCCCCCATTCCATATTTTCTACACCCCTTTCCAACATGAAAACATTAAAATGGGCATAGCTTAAATAACCTTTCAGATTGGGAGGATCAAAGAAGAAGGAGGAGTTATAACAGAGAAGATACGATTTAATAAATGAGTATGACTGCTGAGTCATTGTATTGGTATTTCCTTTATTCTCCAATGTCTTGGAGTCCCTAGAAGGAAAAACTTAAAATTGTGGAACTGTGACCCATACCAAACTCTGAAATCTGTTCTATAACTAATTGTTGAGGTGTGATTTGAAATTTATTGTTTTTTTGTGTGTATGTTATTTTCACAACAAAATAAACAAATAAAAAGCATACATAATAACTTATATGCTTAAAAAGAATACATAATAACCTTTTATGTTTACGCACTGAGCCAGAGTGCCCCCAAATGCATGAGGCACATGCTGATGAAGGAAGAAGTAGATACATCCACAATAGTAGTTGGAGACTTCAATACACCACTATGACCAATGGATAGAACATCTAAACAGAAGATCAATAAGGAAACAGAGATTCTCAATAATATGATAAATGAACTGAACATAACACATTTATAGAACATTACACCCCACAGTATCTGGATACATATTTTTCTCAAGTGCTCATGGATCATTCTCCAGGTTATACCATGTGTTGGGTCACAAAGCTAGTCTCAATAAATTTCAAAATATTGAAATTATGGAAAACTCTTCCTCAGATCATAATTAAATGAAGTTGAAAATAAGCAACTGGCAGAAGGAAGGAAAATTCACAAATATATTGACACTAAACAACACTCTCTTAACCACTAAGGCAAGGAAGAAATTACAAGAGAAATCAGTTAATATCTCAATGCAAATGCAAATGAAAACACAACATATCAAAACTTACAGGATGCAATAAAGGAAGTGTTGACAGGGTAATTTATTGCCTTAAATGCCTATATTAAAAATGAAGAAAGAGCAAAAATAGAGGATTTAATGGCTCACCTGGAGGAAGTAGAGAAAGAACAGTGAACTAACCTAATAGATAACAGAAGGAAAGAAATGACAAAGATTAAAGCAGAAATAAAATAAAACAATAGAGAGAGCAAACAAAATTAAAAGTTGGTTCTTGGAGAAAATCAGTAAAAATGGTGGAATTTTAGCTAGGCTGACAAAAAAAAAGAGAGAAGTTGCAAATAAATAAATTCTGAAATGAGAGGGGGGACATAACTACTGACCCCGCAGAAATAAAGGACATAATGAAAGGATACCATGAGTAAGGTAATAAGATAGACAATGTAGATGAAATGGACAACTTCCTAGAAAAGCAAGAACAATCAATATTGACTCAAGAAGAAATAGACAACCTCCACAAGCCAATCATAAGTAAAATGATTGAATCAGTCATCAAGAAGCTCACAAAAGAAAAGCCCAGGACCAGATGGCTTCATATGTGAATTCTACCAAGCATTCAAGAAAGAGTTAGTACAAATCCTCCTCAAATTTCTCAAAAAATTGAAGGGGACAGAAATCTACCTAACTCATTCTATGAAGCCAACATCACCCTAATACCAAAGGCACACAAAGATACTACAAGAAAAGAAAATTATATGCTAGTCTCTTTAACAAATATAGATGCAAAAATCCTGAATAAAATACTCACAAATTGAATCCAGCAACACGTTAAAAGAATTATACACCATGAACAAGTAGGATTTATTCCAGGTATGTAAGGCTGGTTCAACTCAAGAAAATCAATTGATATAATACACCACATCAATAAATCAAAGTGTAAAAACCATATGATCATCTCAATTGAAGGAGTAAAACATTTGACAACATTCAACATGCTTTCTTGATTAAAACCATTCAAAGAATAGGAATAGAAGGGAACTTCTCAATATCATAAAGGGAATATATGCATAAAACACACAGATAACATCATACTCAATAGGAAAAGACTTAAAACTGTCCCACTAAGATCAGAAAAAAAGACAAGGATGCCTACTGTCACTATTGTTAGTCAACATTGTGCTGGAGGTTCTACGTAGAACAACTAGGCAAAAAAAGAAATAAAAGCATCCAAACTGTAAATGATGACATAAAACTTCGTTTACAGATGACATGATGGTATATGCCAAATATCCTGAAAAATCTACAGCAAATCTATTAGAACTAATAAATGAGTACAGCAAAGTGGCAGCATGCAGAATCAATACCCCTAAATAAGTAGTGTTTCTATACACTAGTAATGAGCAAGCTAAAGAGGAAATCAAGAAAAAAAATTCCATTTACAATAGCAAACAAAAACAAATATTTAGAATAAATTTAACTGAGATCACAAAAGATCTAAATGCAGAAAACTAAAATAAATTCTCAAAAGAAATCAAAGAATGCCTAAATAAATGGAAGAACATCTGTGTTCATGGATTGCAGAACTAAATACACTTAAGATGTCAATTCTACCCAAATTGATTTATAGATTCAATGCAATATGAACTAAAATCCCAACAATTTACTTTGCAGAAATAGAAAAGCCAATAAGCAAATATATTTGGAAGGACAGTGTACCACAAATAGCTAAGAATATGTTGAGAAAGAGGAATGAAGTGGGAGGGCTCACACTACATGACTTTAAAGCATATTACCAAGCTACAATGGTCAAAACAGCATGGTACTGGCATAAAGATAAATATATTGAACAATGGGATCAAATTGGATGTTCAGAAATAGGCATTTTCATCTATGAACAATTAAACTTTGATAAGGAAGTCAAATTAACTCAAATGGAACACTGCAGCCTTGTCAATAAATGGTGCTTAGAGAACTGTATATCCATACCAAAAAGAAAGAAACAGAACCCATATCACACACCTTGTACAAATACTAACTCAAAATGGATCAAAGACCTAAACATTAGAGCTAAGACCATAAAAGTTCTAGAAGAAAATATAGGGACATATCTTAAAGAGTTTGTTATAGGAGGTGGTTTCTTACACCTTAAAGCCAAAGCATGAGCAATGTAAATAGAAATAGATGAATGGGAGCTCCTCATTCACCTTTTGTGAATCAAAAGACTTTGTTGGGAAAGTAAAAAGGCAGCCTACGCAATGGGAGACAATATCTGGAAACCACACATCAGATAAGGGTTAATATCCAAAATATGTAAAGAGATTCTATAACTCAACAACAAAAAGACAAACAACCCAATTAAAAATGGACAAAAGACATGGACAGACACTTCTTTAAAGAGAATATACAAACGGCTCAAAAACATAAGAAAAGATGCTCAGTCTCACTGGCTATTAGGGAAATGCAAATCAAAACCACAATGAGATATTTTTCACAACTACTAGAATGACCATTATAAAAAAAAGGAAAAAATTGCAAGTGCTGGAGAGAGTGTGTAGAAAGAGGAAAATGTATTCAGTGTTGGTGGGGCTGTAGAATGGAGTAACCACTCTAGAAGGAATTTGGTGGTTCTTCAGAAAGCTGAGTATAGAATTGCCATATGATCTGGCAATCTCATTACTAGGTATATATTTGGAGGAACTGAAGACAAAATCATGAATGGACATTTGCATACAAACGTTTATACCAGCATTGTTCACAATTGCCAAGAGATGCAAGCAGTCCAAATGTCCATCAATGGAGAAGTGGCTAAACAAATTGTGGTATATACGTATGATGGAATGTTATACACCTGTAGGAGAATAAAGTCAGGATGCATGCAACATTTTGGAAAAAAACTTGAGGACATTATGCTGAGTGAAATTAGCCAGAAACAAAAGGACAAATAATCTATGGTCTCACTAATATGAACTAACATCAATGAGTGAACTTTGAGAGTTAAACTTGAGAACACAGTTTATCAGGAGACAGAAAAAGGGTAAAGAATGTGCATTTGATACTGAAGGAGGACAGAATATTCAACAGGATTGATTGCAAAAAAACCAGAAATGTATACACAGTATTATCTGATGGTTGCAGGACATTGTAAGTACCTGAATAAAGCTGAGTGTAGGTATGGTTGAAGAAGGAAGGCTGAGGGCATGTATGACACCAGAAGTTTAGAGAGATGATAAAGACTGGGATGGTATAATTTAGTGATGCCTAGAGTGGACAATGATGGGGATTAAGTGTGCAAATATAAGAATATTTTTGCATGAAGTAGAACAAATGAATGCCAACATTGCAAAGTGTTGAAAATGAGAGGTTATGTGGGCAAAATATAATCAATGCATACTAGGATCTATAATTAACAGTAACATTGTAAAATGATTCCATTGAATGTAACAGATGATATGCCAAAGTTAAAAATCAGTAAGTGGGGGATATGGTAGAGGGTTATGGGATATTTTTTAGGAATAAATGGAAACGTCCTCATATAGATTGTGGTAGTGAGGGCATGACTATGTGATTATACAAAGAACCCTTGAATTTTAACTTAGTTTGCATTGTGTGACATATGATTAAAACTGTTTAAAAGTGAACAGAGAGATACAAATGCTGTGGAAATATGGAGAATGAGATGTCTGTTCACTGTTGGCATGAAAGTAGAGAGGTTCAAGCCCTCTGGAGGACAATGTGGTGTCTTCACAAGAAGCTATGGTTGGAGTTGCCATATGATCCTGCAACCCTATAGTTAGGTGTATACTTGGAGGAACTGAGAGTGGGGACACGAAAGGACATTTGTACACTGTTGTTTATGACATCAGTTTCATTATTTGCACGGATGGAGGTGACCTAATGGTACATCCACTGACTAATGGAAGGGGGAACTGTGGTGTATACGTACAATGAACTATTGAGCATCTACAGGAAGGAAATCTCCTTGTCTTGAGGCATGCATTTTGGTGAATGAATCTTAAGGACAATATGTTGAGTGAAAAAAACCAGAAATGAAAAGACAAACATTATTACACCTCACTAATATAGACTAACTATAATGTGCAAATTTTGAGAAATGAACTCAAGAGCAAGAGTTATCAGGTGAAGGCCTATTGTAAATGTTCATAGACTGTAAGTTCTTACAGCAGTCACATATATTCCTGAGCTATAACTGTTATTTCTAAATTCTGAGATGCTGAGCTCTTTGTGTACAACCTGGTTGCTTCGTGGAACTTTGAATATTTGTGTGACACTCGAGACTCAGACATAAAGTTCCGCAGAAATGAAAGTCAGCATTACCCATACAACATCTGGTCAAAACACCGAAAACATGATCAGACTTCAATTAGAAATATGAATGATGCTCATCTGGTTAGGACTAAGGAAAGTCAGACTAAATGATAAAGGATGATATTGACTGTATTTTAAAACTTCAAATTTTGTGAGACCAAAGGAAAAGATATTTATTTGGTACATAATTTGTATTTTCAGTAGCACATTATCTACTCTCATTTGTATGGTCAGCCTTTTGGACACCATAATTATCTGGAGTTTTGAATAAGGAGTGAGATCTTGTTGATTTGCACAGGTTAGTGTGATGCCCCAATACATCCCAGAGTCATTTGGGCAGAAGATTCAAAAAGTATTTGCAAAGTTTCCTTGAGGAACTAGAGAAAAAGGTGGAATATTAAATTTCCCAACCTTGGAAACCCTGATATTCTCACATGCATTGGAGACTGCTATTTTAATGGGACAGGCCCTCGATCTCAGGTCTTGCCCTCATCTTGGGTCATGCTCTTCTGCAAAGGAGAAGCTAAACACACTTATGATTATACACCAGGGTCACCCACAGAACCTGTTTTTTGCACATATGGGACCTCTCTTTCTAAGGTGACTCCTCAGGTGAGCTCACTGCCTTCCCCCCTATGTGGGACATGACTCCCACATGTGTACATCTCACTGGCAGCATGGGACATGACTTCTGGGAGTGAGCCTGGCCCTAGGATTTTGGGAGTAAGAAAGCTTTTTTTACCAAAAGAGCAAAGAGAAATGAAACAAAATAAAGTTTCAATGGCTGAGAGATTTCAAATAGAGCCCAGGGGTATTCTGGAGTTTATTCTTATGCAGTATATAGATACCCTTTCAGTTATTGTCGTACTGGGGTAGCTACAGGGAAATACCTGAAACTGTCGAAATGTAATCCAATACCCTTTGTTCCTGAAGATGACTGAGTAACTACAGAGCTTTTAAGGTGTGACTGTAAGCGAGAAATTAGGATTTCAGGGATGATTTTTTTTTTTTTGTATGCTGTATGGTAGGGGTCACATTGCATTCTTTTTCCATATGAGTAGCCTGTTATTGCAGCACCATTTGTTGAATTATTTTTGAGTTTTGTTTGTTCATTTGTATGCTTGTTTGTTTGTTTGGGGAAGTGTATGGACTGGGAATTGAACCCAGGTCTCCCACATGGCAGGCAAGAATTCTATCACTGAACTACATTTGCACCCACTTCAGGGATGATTTTGATTACTGACTCATATTCTTTTCTTCTTTCTTGTCTATTGGAGTAGACAGAGGGGAATACCTGAAATCCCTAAATTATAATTCAGCTGCCCTGATATCTGAAATGATTGTTAAAGCCCTTAGCTTGTGCCTTTGAGACTGTATGAGCTGTTACTCCCTTTATCCAGTCACTTTCTTGTAAGACAAAGGATGAATTTGAAGTCATCCATTAACTAGTTTCAGCCCCAGACATTTGTAAGTCATATCAGCCAGACTCTCCTATTGAAAGATAACTTGTCTCCCTTCCTTTCAGCTCACACCTTTAATACTCAAATGATAGATCTGCCTTCCCTCCTTTCATCTTATGTTCTTCTATTGAAATGATAATGATAACACTGTCTCCTTTTCTGTTTTTGAACTTGATTTTAGAAATGACTTCACCTCCCTTTGCTAAAACCTTGAACCCCCTAAACTCAAGGAGATAGATTTGGGGCTGCTAGGCTATCTGCTCTCCTACTACATACCTAGTAATAAACTCCTTCTCTCTTTGAAACCCTGGTGTCTCAGGAATTGATTGATTATTGAGTGCATTGGGCAAAAGAATCTATGGCCTTTGACTCATAATATGACCATGTGATTGTGAAAACCTTCTGACTGACACTCTTTTATACAGTGTATGGAGAGATGAACAAGAAAAAAAGACAAAAAAATAATTTTATGTGTGGATGGGATGTTTTGGGTGTTCTTTTTCACTTTTATTTTTAGTTTTATTATTATTTTTGTCTTTTTGAAGTAATGAAAATGTTCAAAAATCGATTGTGATGACATGCATAGGTATAAGACACTGTGAAACACTGATTGTGCAATTAGGATATTATAAAGTATGTGAATATATAATGTATCTCAATAAAATTGCATTAAAAAAATGAGCAGAGAGGGCTTAGTGGCAGAATTCTTGCCTACCATGCTAGAAACCTGGGTTTGATTCCCGGATCCTGCCCATGCCAAAAAAGAAAAAAAAATGGACAGAGAGACACAAGTGCTGGAGAAAATGTGGAGAGAGAGATGTACCTATTCCCTGTTGGTAGGGAAGCTGAGAGGTGCAGCCCCTCTGGAGGGCAGTGTGGTGGCTCTACAGGAGGTTATGTGTAGGGTTGCTGTAGGAACCTGCAACTCCATTGTTACATGTATACTTGGAGGAACTGAGAGTGGGGACATGAATGGACACTTGCACACTGTATTTATGACAGCTGTGTTCACTGTGGTAATGGATGGGGGTGGCCTAAGAGTACATCAATGGATCAGAAGGGAAACTGTGGTGTATTCGCACAATAGAATATTGAGTAGCTGCAAGAAGGAATGAAGTTGTGAGGCGTGTAACTAGGTGACTCAAATTTGAGGACAGTTTGTTGAGTGAAATAAGCTAGAAATGAAAAGACAATTAGTATAACGCCTCACTTATATGTAGGGGTAATTGAATTCAAGAGCATGGGTTATCAGTGGAGGGACTGTTGTTAAGATTCCTACATTGTAAAGCTCTTACAGTGGTCACATACATTCTGGAGTGCTGACTATTATTTCTACATTCTGAGGTGCTAAGCTCTTTACATATAGCCTGGTCATTCCCTGGAACTCTGGATATCTGTGTAACACCTGAGACTTAGAGCTAGAATTCTGCAGCTATGAAAGTCAGCATTACCCCATACGGAAACTGTTAAAAACACTGAAAAAGTGATCATCCTTCAGTTAGAGATATGAATGAAGCTCATCTGGTTGGGACTAGGACAAATCAGGATAAAGGGTAAAGGATGATATTTACTGTATATTAAAACTTCAACTTCTGTGTGAGGCCAAAGGAAGGAATAATTATTTGGAGTAAAATTTGTATTTTTGGTAGCACAATATCTCATTTAAATTGTATGAGCTTATTTGAAGATCATAATTGCATGGAACCTTTAATAGGGAGTGAAATATTGTTGGTTGGTACAGGTTGCTGTGATGTCCTCCAAAATTTCGGAGTAATCCACATAGAAGATAAAAAAGTATTTTCAGAGTCCCTTTGAGGGACTGGGGAAATAGGTGAAAATGTTCAGCTTCCCCACCTGTTGAAGACCTGATATTCTCATAAGTATTGGGGAATGCCAAGTTAATTGGCCAGGCCCTCAGACCTGATATTCTCATAAGTATTGGGGAATGCCACGTTAATTGGCCAGGCCCTCAGTCTTAGGGCTTTCCCTTATGAAACATTCCTGCAAAGGAGTAGCTAAGCTTGTTTATGAGTATATCTAACAGTCACCCCCAGAGAACCTCTTTTTTCACTCAGACGTGGCCTCCCTCTCTAAGCCAACTCCGCAGGTGAACTCACTGCCCTCCCTCCTAAGTGGGGCATGATTACCATGCATGTAAATCTCCCTGGCAACATGGTACATGGCTCCTGGGGACAAGCCTAGCCTTGACATCATGGGACTGAGATAGGTTTCTTGGCCAAAAGTGTGAAGAGAAATGCAACAAATTAAAATTTCAGTAGCTGAAAGATTTCAGAGTCGGGAGGCCACTCTGGAGGTTATACAGTATATAAAAATATCATGTTTCAGTTTTTGGTGTATTGGAGTAGCTAGAGTGAAATGCCTGAAACTTTTGAATTGTAATTGAATAGCCTTGATTCTTGAAGTTGATCCTATAACTATATAGCTTTTAAGGTGTGACCCTGTGATTGAGAAAACTTTGTGAGTGAAACTTCCTTCTTTCAAGTGTATGGACAAATGAGTAAGAAAATAAAGGCAAAAAATAGATTAGTAATAGGGGTAGATGGGGGTTATGTGATGCTTTGGGCTTTCTTTTTTACATTTATTTTTATTTTTATTTTTTGGAGTAATCAAAGTGTTCAAAAATTGATTTCATGAATGCACAGCTAAATGACAATACTGTGAATCATTTTACACTTTGGATGATTATATGGTATGTGAATATATAATATATAATCAAGACAATTGCATTAAAAATTAACTAAGGGTCATGGTGGCTCAGTGGTAGTGTTCTCGCCTACCATGCTGGAGACCCGGGTTCAATTCCCAGTGCCTGCCCATGCAAAAAAACAAAAATTAAAAAAAGATTAACTAAAAAGTTTTTCAGGAGTGAGTGTTGTTTAGTCCAATACTTTTTTTATATTTACTGAAATAATGATATATTTTCTCCACTTATTTTGTTAATATGATTAATTACACTGATTAATTTTCAAACATTAAACCAGTTTTGCATTCTGTGGTAGTTAGATTCAGTTGTCAACTTGGCCAGGTGAAGGCACCTAGTTCAGTTGCTGTGGCCATGAGCCAATGGTAGGTGAACCTCATCTGTTGCTGATTTACATCTGCAGTCAGCTAGGAGGCGTGCCTGCTGCAATGAATGACGTTTGACTTAATTGGCTGATGCTTAAATGAGAGAGCGCAACATAGCACAGCCTAAGCAGCTCGGCATTCCTCATCTCAGCACTTGCAACTCAGCCCAGGCCTTTGGAGATGCAGAAAGAAGTCACCCCAGGGAAAGTTGTTGGAACCCAGGAGCCTGGAGAGAAGGCCGGCAGAGACCATCCTGGGCCTTCTCACGTAAGAAAGAACCTCAGTGGAAAGTTAGCTGCCTTTCCTCTGAAGAACCAACAAAATAAATACCCTTTTATTAAAAGCCAATCCGTCTCTGGTGTGTTGCATTCCGGCAGCTAGCAAACTAGAACACATTCCTAGGATGAACCCCACTTTGTCAGGATATTTATCCTTTTTATAGATTGTTGGATTTGGTTTGTTAAAATTTTACTTAGGATTTTTGCATCTATATTCCTTAGAAATTGTATTAGTTTCCTAAAGTGGCTTTTAAAAAGATAATTTAACAAGTTATAAGTTTACAATTCTAAGGCTACAAATACGTCCAAACTAAGGTATATAAAGATACCTTGGCTCAAAGAAGGCTGATCTGGAAAGGCATGTGGCTGATATCTGCTGATCCTTGTTCCTGATTCATTGCTTCCAGTTTCAGATGCCAGGGGGTTCCTCTCTAAGCATCTGTGGGCCTTCACTTAGTTCCTCTGGGAGACAATTCTGGGCTCTGGCTTGCTTAGCGTCTCATGGGGAGGCACATGGCAATGTCTGCTGGGCTCTGCCTGTGTCTAGGCATCTACTCTCCCTGTTGGCGCTCCAAGCACCTCCAGATATTCATGTCTCTGTCAGGTCCGTGGCAACTGTTCTCCAAGAGTCTGCATCTGAGGTTTCTCTAAAATGTTTCCTCCAGTCAACTAATGAAGGCCCACCTTGAATGGGCGGAGTCACATCTCCAACTATCCCAAAGGCCACACCCACAATTGGGCATGCCACATCTCCATAGAGATAATCTAATTAAAAGGGTTTCCGTCCTACATTATTGAATCAGGATTAGAGGACATGGCTTTTCTGGGGTACACAACACTTTCAAACTAGCACAGGGATACTGGTTTCAAATTTTCCTTCTGTATGATATCTGTCTGGATTTGGTAACAGGATAATGCTGGCCCCAGAGAATGACTTGGGAAGTGTTCCTTATTTTTCAATATTCTGAAGGAGTCTGTATAAAATTGGCATTTTTATCATCTTAAATGATTTTGAAAATTCCCCAGTGAAGCCATCTGATACTGGAGTTTTCTCAGTTGGGGCAGGAGGCTTAAACTACAATTTCAGTATCCTTAATAGACATAGGGATATTCAGGTTATCTATTTCATCTTGGGTGAAATTTAGTGGTATGTGTCTTTAAAGAATTAGTTCATTTTGTCCAATGTTTTGAATTTATCACCATAAATTTGTTCAAAATGGTCACTTAATGCCCTTCTAATATCTGTAGACTCTGTAGTGATTTCACCTCTCTCAATCCTTATATTTGTAATCTGTGCTTTCTCTTGCTTTTCTGTTTAGCTATAAGTTCATCAATTTTATTGATTTCTTCAAAGAACCAGTTGCCTTTTTCATTGATTTTCTTTTATTTTTTTCTGCTTTATTTTTCACTTATTTCCACTCCAATATTTATTATGTTGATTCTTCTACTAACTTTGGGTTTGATTTGAACTTGGTTTTCTGGTTTCTTAAGGTGGAATATGAGGTCATTTGTTTTGAGACCTGTCTTCTTTTCTAATACAGGCTTTTGTATTATATCCTTACCAATTTTTAGCCACATCCCATAAATTTCGTGTGTATTTTTTTATTTCAATTAGGTTCAAAATATTTTCTAATATTTCTTTTCATTACTTTTTACCTCTGAGTCATTTTGACTCCATATATTTTTTGATTTCAAGAAGTCCATCTCTTTTTTATTTAAAATTTCATCCACAGAAATCATAGTACATGCTTAGTATCACTTGAAAAATTTTATATGTACTGAGACTCATCTAAGGCACAGAATATGATCTATCTTGGTAAATGTTCCATGTTTACTTGAAAGCAATGTGTTCTCTGTTGGCATTTGGTGGAGCATTCTATAAACATCATCAGGTCAAATTGGTTGATAATTATATTCAAATCTTCTAGACTCTTACTAATTTTCTTGCTACTTCTTATATCAATTACTGAGAGAGGGCATTAGCAATCATAATTGTGGCTTTGTTTATTTCTCATTGTGGCTCTATCAGTTTTTGCATAGCCGTATTTAAAAACTCTATTATTAGAGGCATGTATATTTTAGTTGTTTTATCATTTTACTGATGCAACACTTTACCATTATGAAATTATCTTCTTAATCCCAGGAAATAGCCTTTGTTCTGAAACATGCATTGTTTGAGATTAATACAATCACTCTAGTTTGCTTCCTTCTCTCCTCCTTTCTTCCTTCTTTTCCTTTTTTTATTTGTTTTCTTTTTTCCTTCAATTTTTTCTTCCTTTGTTTTTTGAACTGTTACCAAAGTATATCTTTTTCTATCATTTTACTTTTAACCTATTTGTATCTTTTTATTTGAAGTATGTGATTGTGGACAGCATGTAATTGGTTTTTGCTTTTCTATGTAATCTGGAAATCTCTCCTTTTCGACTTGGTGTTTATACATAAATTTTATTTAATGTAATCTGAGGGATCACTAGGTTTAAATCTATTATTATACCATTTGTTTTCTATTTCTCCTATTGATTTTTTTATTCCTTTTCTCATTTTATGCCTATTTTTTGAATAAATGAATATTTTTATAATTCCATTTAATCGTTTTTGGTGGCTTGCATGATTTATGTATTTCTTTGATTTGTTATTTTAGGATTTTCCTTAGATTTTCTGGCTCATTCTTTAACTTATCACAGTATCCCTTCAAGTGATATTATACTAATTCTCTTAAACTTTAAGGGCATTAAAATGATATATTTCCATTTTTACACTCACAACATCTGTACTATTGTTGTTGAACACTTTATTGTACACATGTTATAAAGTCCACAGCACATATATTTTGTTGTTGTTTACAGGGTCAATTATCTTTTAAAAAAACTTCATAAGGCATATTTCACATACCATAAAATTCAGCAATTGTACAATTCAATGATTTGTACCACCTTCACTTAGTTATGCAACCATCACTACAATCTGTTTCAGAACCCTTATATGAACCCAAAAAGAAACCTCACAATAAACAAATCTCCAAACAAAGAGTTAAGTCCAGGACCAGATGGATTCACTAGTGAATTTCACCAAATATTTAAGGTGGAATGAACACAAATCCTTCACAAACTCTTCCAAAAGATAGAAGAGGAGGGAACACTTCCTAACACATTCCATGAAGCTAGAATTATCCTGAAACCAAAGCCAGGCAAAGACACCACAAAGAAAGAAAATTACAAATCAATATCCCTCCTGAATGTAGATGCAAAATTCTTAAGAAGATACCAGCAAAGCAAATCCAATGGAATATTAAAAAGGATTATGCACCTTGATCAAATGGGAATTGCTTAGGAATACAAGGGCAGTTTAACGAACAAAACTCAACCAATGTTATGCAACACATTAATAGAATGAAGGAAAAATACCACAAAATCATCTCTACTAATGAAGAAAAAGTAATAGACAAGAAACACCACACTTCCATGATTAAAAAAAAAATAGGAACACTAAAAAAGGTAAAAATCCAAGGGACTTCCTCAATACGATAAAGGACACTTATGAAAAATCCCACAAATAATAACATACTTAAGTGGTTAAAGGTGGAAAGCTTTCCCTTAAGATAGGGGACAGAGAAGGATGCCCACTTTGGCAACTGCTATTCAGCATTGTACTGGAAGTTCTAGCAAGAGTAACTAGGCAAGAAAAAGAAATAAAATTGCATCTACATTGGAAAGGAAGAAATTAAACCATCCTTATGTGCAGTATACAAGATCTTACGTGTAGAAAACCCCAATGCATTCACACACACACACATACACACAACTAACAGTGCTCATGAGTGAATTTAGCAAATTGCAGGCTACAAGACCAAGAAAGAAAAATCGGTCATATTTCTATGTAGTAGTAACAAATAATCTGAAAAGGAAATTAAGGATACATTCCATATATAATAGCATAAAAAGAATAAAATTTTTAGGAATAAATTTGACCAAGGGCAAGACTTGGTACACTGGAAACTGCAAAACTAAAAGAAGTAAAAGACCAAAATAGTTGGAAAGACATCTCTGTTCATTAAATGGAAGACTTAATATTATTAAGATGATAATGGTTGGTGGAAAGATGGTTGAGTAGGAAGCACAAGAGTTACGTCCTCAAGCAGAACAACTATTAAACACACAGGAACTGTCTGAAACAACTATTTTGAAACTTTGGAGGCCAGTAGGACACTGTACAGCATCCAGGGAAGAGAGGGGGAAGAGGCTTGTCAATTACAGTAAGGACGAGAAAATTGTTCTCTCTGTGTGGTAGTTTATTGGCACCTATCTCCCACTCTCACAGCAAGCCACCAAGGTGTCCAGTTCCTGGCTAGCTCACTGGTGGCAGAAAGGGCCATAAAAATGCTCTTCCCCAAGACCATGGGTGGGCACAGCTGTCCACTGATCACAGCTTTTAACTACTAATTTCAGATCACCAGAGTCGTGGCTCTGAGAGTGGCCATGGTCCCAACCCACCCTGGAAAAAGGTGGCATCAGAGGAGAATTAAAGATGTTATGCTTCTTCAAGCTATGGGGGACAGTTAGTTGAACAGCTGCATTTGTTGGGCAGATCAAGAAAACTCATCTTTGGAGATGCTTGGGAGAAATTCCTGGCACCCTTTCTGATCTCCTCCCCAGGGCATTTTGGAGCTGGCTTCTGCACACTTTGTGAGTCCCTGGCCGTGTTTTGATTGTGAAAGACAGGCTTAGGGAAATCCTCTCCAGCATGCCCCCCATCTGAGGCAAATGAAGCTTGAGATAACTAAAGGAGCGTAAGAAGCTACGGATGTAGAGAGTCTGGGGCAGAGGCTTGCCAACTTCAAAACACGTGGGAGAGGGAGGTCTGGGAAACAGACGTTACAACAAAAGTCCTATAAACAGGGGAATTCTGAAACAACTAACAAGCAGAAGCCCAGGACAAGACAGAAGCCCAGAAAGAAAGTGAAAACCCTGCACACTGCATTCACCTTGGGCATACCTTCCTGATATGAGGGCTGAAGCTCAAGAAAAGCTCTGTCTTATTGCCAGCTGGTAATAAAACCAAGAAATAGACACCCCAGAGGGTAAATCCCAGAGTTAACATTTTAATATGTGCCACAGAAGAGTACAAGACAAACAGAGAAACAGAAAATGATAGCCCAACCAAAAGAAGAGGATAAAAACACGGAAAACACCAACAAAGAAAATGGGAATTTGGACATACTGAACAGTCTTTTAAAAATGATCTTAAAGGACTTTCTGTAGTGGGCAGTGCTGAGACCAGGGGGACCCCACCAGAACCACTGCTGCCAGCCACATGTTCAAGGTAATTCAGAGGTTGATGGGACTGGCCAGTTTGAGTCTGCTCACCTTCAAAGTTTATGCGTCACCAAAAAAAGGACTCACTTCACAAAGATTCCATGAAGGTTGATGAGCTTTCACTCTACTCAGTTCCAGAGGGTCAGTCTAAATATGTGGAGAAGCCAAGGACCCAACTTGAAGAAAGCATTTCACAGCTCCAACATTATTGCAAGCCACATACAAATTGGTGCCAGGAAATGTACTCCCAAACTAAGCCGAGGATGCAAAGTATTGTCCAACAGCAGGTAGACAGCTATGAATATCTCCAAAATGCACCTCTTGGATTTTTTCCAAGACTCAGTGTAATTGGTTTTGCTGGACTTTGTGGGACTCCTTTTGGCTAGAGGTTTAAAAATAAAGAAGCTGGTGTATCCACCTGGTTTCATGGGATTAGATGCCTCAATCTCTTACCCACAACAAGCTATCATATTTTCCCAGGTCAGTGCAGAGAAATTATATGACTGGAGTTTGCAAGGATATATAGTCATGGATGATTTGTGGAAGGAGAACTTTCAAACACCAAGAAATGTGAAGAATTCACCTGGGAATAAGTGAAATACTTCTTGCCTGCCCATTTTAATCAGTTATAGGGAACGTTGGAAGTTCCATACAGTAAATCAGTATTTCTACAGAAAAAATGGTGACAAAGTCAGTACTGAATGTAATAAATAAGCTTTCTTCTTCACGAGAAACTGTGCTAGCTCTCTGTTATCTTGGGTGATATCATGTTACAAACAGACTAATCAGGAATCATTTCACCTAGAGATAATGTACAAGCCTTAGAACTCCTTGTTCTCATGTTGCTATTTATGTACATAATTAAAATCTCAAATAAAAACAAAACAAAATATTAAAATGCTCAAGGTGATAAAGGAAAATACAGAGAATGAACTAAAGGATATAAGGAAAGCTATGAATTAGCAATATGAGAGACTAAAGAGAAATTTTGAAAAGGAACCATCAGAACTAGTGGAGTAATTGAAATGAGTCAGGCTGAGAAGCAGAAAGAAGAAGGAAATATTGAAAGTGAAAATAGCCTAAGACATCTTCGGGACACCGTCAAGCACACCAATATATTCATAAAGGGAGTTTCAGAAGGGGAAGAACGTGAAAAAGGAGTACAAGGAATCTTCGAAGAAATAATGACAGAGAACTTCCCAACTTAGCGAAAGACATGAATATGCACAGCCAGGAAGCACACAGAACTACAAAAAGGATATACATGAAGAAAACTATAGCCCATTATATTTTGATTACATGATCAAGAACAAAGGACAGGAGATAATTCTGAAACCTGAAAGAGAAAAGCAACATGTTACATAAAAGGGATTCCCAATTAGACTGACTTTAGAGTTCTCATCAGAAACCACAGTGGGCTAAAATACTTAAAGTGCTGAAGGAATAAAACTGCCAGCCACGAACTTTGTAACTGGTGAGACTCTATTTTAAAAATGAGGGGGAGATCAAGATATTCTCAGATAAACAAAATCTGAGGGAATTCATCACTTTAAACCAGCCCTACAAATAATGCTAAAGAGAGTTCTTCAGCCTGAAAGGAAAGGAAAGGACACTGTACAGTGATTCGAAGTACCATAAAGAAATAAAGATCTGTGGTGAAGGTAAGCATTTTGATAATTATACATGCCAATATTAATGTATTGTATTTTTTGTATATAACTCAACTTCTTCCTTCCTATAGGTGATATACTACAAATGCATAAAAAGTAAGGATAAATCCATGTTTTTAGAAATACAATATACAAAGATATACATAGTAATAAGTATAAAAAATTGTGGGGAGACAAAGGACATAGGGGAAGTATATACGCATGCTGTTGAAGTTAAGGTGATATCAAACCAACTATGATTATTATATACTTACGATGTAAAATTTAACCACATGGTAATGACAAGAAAAATAAATGAAAAATACATCCAGATAGAAATGGATGATATGATACAACACACACACATGCACACACAAAAAAATGTAAAAGTCGGCATTAATGGAAGTGAGGTACAAAAAAGGTATAAAACTTGCAGAGGCTAAATAGCAAAATGACAGATAAAAAGTCCTGTATTAGCAGTATTGACTTTCAATGTAAATGAATTAAGCACTCAAAAGGAAGAAATTGCGGAATGCATAAAACTCATGACTCAACTATATGCCAACCATAAGGCACTCACCTTATAGTCCAAGATACAAGTATATTGAGGGTGAAAAGATGGGGAAGAAAAAACAATGAATAATAACTAAAAGAGAGCTGGGTGGCTATACCAGTATTGGATATAATATTTTTAAAGCCAAAAACAATTATGCAGGACAAAAATAGTCATTAAAAAATGATGAAGTGAACAATTCAATAGGAAGATGTAATAATTATTAATATGTATGCAACTGCTTTAGTTTGTAAGCCACCAGAATGCAATATACAAGAAATGGAAAGGCTTTTAAAAAGGGAATTTATTAAGTTACAAATTTATAGTTCTAAGGTCATGAAAATGTCCAAATTAAGGCATGCAAAGAAAAATACCTTAACTCCAAAGAAAGGGCTGATGAAGTTCAGGGTTTCTCTCTCAGCTTGGGGGGCACATGGTGACATCTGCTAGCTTTCTCTCCTCATTTCATAAGGTGTTTCCCAGGGGCATTTTCCTTCTGCATCTCCAAAGGTCTTTGTGGCTGTGTGGGCTCTGTTGGTTCTGTAGCTTTTTCCAAAATGGCTCCCTCTTAAGGGACCCCAGTAAGTGACCCACCTTGAATGGGTAGAGACACGTCTCCGTGGAAACCACCTAAGCAAAAGTTACCACTCACCATTGGGTGGGTCACATCTCCATGGAAACAATCAACAAATCTCACCCAAGAATATTGAATGAGGATTAAAGAGCTTGGCTTTTCTGGGGTACATGACAATTTCAAACTGGCACAGCATCTAACTGCAGAGCCACAAGATATATGAAGCAAATACTGACAAATTTGAAGGGAGAAAGTGACAGTTCTACATTAACAGTAGGAGATTATAATACATTACTCTGGATGATGGATAGAACTTCAATAATCAAGTATAGGACTTTCATGATACACTGCACCAACTAAACCTAACGGACATATAGAGAGCACTGCACCCAATGAAAACAGAATACACATTCCTTTCAAGTGCACATGGATCATTCTCCAGGATAACTTATATGTTGGGTCACAAAATAAAGCTTAATAAATTTAAAAATATTGAAATCATATACTGTATATTTCAATACCACAGTGGAATGAAGCTTTAAATCAATAGAGTGAGAAATGAAAAACAACCATGTGGAAATTTAATAACACACTTTTAGGCAACCAATGGTTTAAAGAGGAAACTGTAAGCAAAATTAAGAAATGTCTTAAACAGTCAGTGGATCAAGGAAGAAATTGCAAGAAAAATCATTAAATATCTAGTGAAAAATGAAAACAAAAACATGATGTATCAAAACTTATGGGATGCAGTGAAGGCAATGTCAAGAGGGAAATTTATAGCCCTAAATGCCTATGTAAAAATGAAAATGGAACTAAAACCAGTGACATAACTGAACAACTGGAGGAAATAGAAAAGAATGGCAAAATAATCCCCCAACGAGAAGAAATAAAGAAAGAACAAAAATTGGAGCAGAAATAAATGAAATTGAGAATAAAAAAACATCAACAGAGAGAATCAACAAAATCAAAAGCTGATTCTTTGAGAAGAACAACAAAATTGACAAACCCTTAGCTAAACTGACAAAGAAAAAAAGAGAAGATGCAAATAAATTAAATCAGAAATGGGGGGGGCATTACTACTGACCCCAGAAAAATAAATTTAAAAGATCCTAAAAGGATTCTATGAATAACTATATGTCAAACAGCTAGAAAAACTTAGATGAAATGGACAATTTTCTAGAAACGTATGAACAACCCACACTGACTCCTGAAGAAATAGAAGATCCAAGGAAGCAATCACAAGTAAAGAAATAGAAACAGTCATCAAAAGCGCCCCCTCAAGGAAAAACCCAAGACTAGATGGTTTCACAGGTGAATTCTACCAATCATTCCAAGAATTAATACCAATCCCTCAAAACTCTCCCATAAAATTGAAAAGGAGTGAATGCTACCTAAATCATTCCATGAAGCCCACATCACCCTAATACCAAAATCAGATAAAGATACTATAAGAAAGGAAAATTACAGACCAATCTCTCTAATGAATATAGATGCAAAAGTCCTCACTTTTCAACAAATTGAAAGAGAAGAACCACATGGTCATGTCAATTGATGCAGAAAAAGGGTATAAAATTCAGCATCTCTTCTTGAGAAAAGCATTTTAAAAGATATGAGTAGAAGGAAACTTTCTCAACATGATAAAGGGTGCATATGAACAACCCACAGCTAACATCATTCTCATTGATTAAACAGTGAAAACTTTCCCACTGAGATCAGGAACATGACAAGCATGTCCACTGTCATCACTGTTATTCAGGAATGTACTAAAGTTATGGCTAGAGAAATTAGGCAAGCAAAGGAAAAAAATATACCCAGACTCAAAAGGAAGAAGCAAAACTTCCACTATTTGCAGATGGAATGATCTTATACCTAAAACATCCTGAAAAACCTACAACAAAGCTACTAGAGCTAAGAAGTGATTTCAGCAAAGTGGCAGGATGCAAAATTAACAAGCAAAAGTGAGTAGTGTTTCTATACACTAGTAATGAACAATCTGAAGAGAAAATAAGGGAAAAAATTCTATTTACGATAGCAACTAAAAGAATCAAATATCTAGAAATAAACTTAATCAAGGATGTAAAGAACCTCATACACAGAAAACTATAAAACATTGCTGAAAGAAATCAAAGACTTGAATAAATGGAAGGGCATTCTGTATTCATGGATTAGAAGACTAAATAATTTTAAGATGTCAGTTCTACCCTAATTGTCTTAGAGTCAACATAATCCTTTTGAAAAGCCCAACAGCCTATTTTGCAGAATTAGAAATGTTAATTACCAAATTTATTTGAAAGGGTCAGGGGCCCTGAATAGTCAAAACCACCTTGAAAAAGAAAAATGCAGTTGGAGGACTCTCACTTACTGAATCTAAAGTGGGTTACAAAGTGAGGCCTGGAAGATGGTGGAATAAGACAGATTAAGTTCAGCCCCGCTCCAAGGAAAAGTTAGAGAAGGAATGGAAGGGTGACTGAGACAGTGATTCCAAAGTGTAGGTGACCTGGGAAAGTCTTTTGCACCACACAGGATGGCCCTGGTTGCAAAAGCTGAGGAAGTGAGAAGCAGAGAACCAGAGCCTAAGGCGGAAGCCCAGAGCCCACTAGAGTGCATGGACGGGGAGATGGGGACTAGGAAGTTAGCTAAGCCACGTTCCTTGAATGTGCTACCCTCACCAGTGCAGCCTCGTGACCCATGACTCACCCCACACCCCACACACCTGAGCCCTGTCACCTGCCCCCACACCCCGCACTCCAAGCCCGCCAGCTCTATCAACCCTTCATGCACAAACTGGCCCCACACCCCCACCACAAGTGCAGCCCAACCCACCTCTCCTGCAACCCTCCTGAGAACTGCCTCCCCCTCCCTGCTCCCTGCAGGCTGTTGCCAGCACATAAAGGCTGTGGGCCCTTACCTCCATACCCAGGCTACACCCGCCCCCAGCCCATACAGTCACACAGCCCCACCCCATCCTCCCTGAGCTCTCCGCACAGGTACATCAGTTTACAGCACTCCTGGACCCACACATGTGCACGGCCCCCAGTCACGGCCTCCAGCTCTGGGAAAGCTCTGACTTGTGCAGCCAGGTCACATCTGCCCCCAGCCTATGCAGGCATAATGCTGACCACTACCATAGCTCTGTGCATAAGCACAAAGGGCGCTGCACCCTAGACCAGTGCACACCAGGGCCATGCCCCCCAGACACATGCACCCCACACAGCCACATCCTCCCTGGCCACTGGGCACCCACGTTCACAGGCACCAGCATAGCATCCCCAACCTGTGCCTATACATGCACTGCAAAGTATCCCCACAGTGTTGTGCCCTGCCCCATGCCCTGCATCCTGCTACACATCCATCCCACAAACAGAAGGCTTTAGACTACTGAAGGAAATCAACTTCCAAAGTAAATCAATCAAGATATTTACATGCGGTGAAAACAACAGATGATCACTAAGCATATCACAATGCAGACAGGTCTAGCCCAGCTTAATGATCAAATTAAAACACCAGAGAAGACACGGGCATTGGGACAACTAATCAAAGATGTTCATATAACTCTACTGAATAAAATAAGTGGGATGGCTATTGACATAAAGGAGATCAAGAAGACACTAGAAGAGCGTAAAAAGGAATTTGAAAGAATAAGTAGAAAAAGAGCAGATATTACAGAGATTAAAGATTCTGTAGACCAAATAAAAAACATGATAGAGACACACAACAGCAGATTTGAAGAGGCAGAAGAAAGAATAAGCGAACTAGAGGAGAGGATAACTGATTTTGAACACTCAAAACAGCGACTAGCAAAAAGGATAAAAAGAGAAAGAGGGAAAAGAATATATAGATCTGACAAATAAAATCCAAAGGATAAGATGGTGGATTCAAGAGATGCCTTTTCAGTAATAACTTTGAATGTTAGCAGACTAAACTTACCAATTAGAAGATACAGATTGGCAAAATGGATTAAGAAAATATCATCCAGCTATATGCTGCTTACAAGAGACTCATTTTAGACACAAGGAAACAAATAGATTGAAAGTGAAAGGATGGAAAAAGATTTTCCACGCAATTTGTAACCAAAAGAAAGCAGGAGTAGCTATACTAATATCGGATAAAATAGACTTTTTGTTCTTAAAGAATGTTATTATTTATTTATGTATTTATTTTGGTATGTGCAGGCTCCAGTAATCAAACCCCTATCTCCTGCATGGTGGGCGAGAATTCTACCACTGAGCTCTCCTTGCACCACCCTCCAAAATAGACTTTAAATGTAAAGGTATCATAGGAGACAAAGAAGGATACTATATACTAATTAAAGGGAAAATTCACCAAGAAGAAATAATAATCACAATCGTTTATGCTCCCAATCACAGAGGTTGAAAGTACATGAGACAGACATTGGTAAAGTATATTACAAAGCAACAGTGATAAAAACAACATGACATAAAGATGGACATATTGACCAACGGAATTGAATCAAAAGTTCAGAAATAGACCCTCGCAGCTATGGTCAATCAATTTTTGACAAGGCTGTCAAGTCCAATTGTATCTGGCAACTTGTAAATTAACACACCACCCAACTGAGACAGAGCAATCTCTTCAACAAATGGTGCTAGACTGATTGATGGTTGGGGTCTTATTGGAATAATTGGATCTTGAAAAGAAAGTGACTGTAGACATAGAGTACAGAATACAAATAGTATGGGTGATGAAATGAAGACAGAAGAGTTCTTGAGGGGAAAACAAAGAGGATTCAAAGCAAGGATGTACTACTGAAGTCAATGAATAGGTATGTATATGTGAGCAGGAGTGTAACTGGCTAAGAATTAAAGGACAGGAGCTTTGTTAAGTGATTAAGATGACTGAATTAAAGATTTCAGAACTGTATCAGTTTGAAGGATGACAAAGTACATGGAAGTGAGTGATTGAGGAGAGTAAGGACGATATAGTCAAAGAATTGAAAAGCCAGAGTTTTGTTGGATAATACCCATGGATGGTGAAATCACACAGGATGTTGGATGGGAAGTTGTGCCAAAAACAGAGTAGCCTGTTAAATGAACTTGCAAGTAGTAAATAGGGCTATGAGCCTGGCTTGTGCCAATAGTGTGTTAAGGACAGACACCATTGAACAAAGTAGAAGAAGAGAAGCAAATATCAGTCCCAGTCTATAAAATCTCCATCAGGATTACTTCTGGAATTGGTTTTTAAGAATATTTAGTATCTGTTTAAACAAATTTCTCCATGTTGTCTAATGCCTGAATGCCACTGTGCCTGTTTGAAAATATTATGTACCCCAGAAAAAAGCATGTTTTCATCCAATTTTAATCTTGTGGAGGCAGCTATTTCTTTTCATCTCGATTTAAGACCATATGTGAAAACTTTTGATAAGATTATCTCCATGGATAATCTTATCTTAGAAATTTGTTTAAACAGATACTAAATATTCTTAAAATTTAAAGCTTATTTTGTAACCTAAAATTTGGGCAATGGCATATAATCAAGATTTCCTCTTGCATATTATTGGGAATAATGGGTGACAAGACTAGTGAACTTAGCTTGCACAAGGGGGAAACAGTAAGCACTCACAGGAGGGAAAGAAAAAGACCTCAAAGATGAATCAGAGTTCTAGCAAGTTGAAAGACCAGGAGAGGCAAAGAGATGAGGAAAAATGAAGAGGTAACTTTGAGAAATAATAAATTTGAAGAGATGGCAGGAAATCAGGGAGACATGCCTTAGAAGTCTAAACCAATCAACTGTATTTCTTCAATATTGTGGGGTGGAACATTTTGAGTAAGTTGTTTCCTTGGCGATACAACACACCTAATCATAGGTGTGACTTTTTGTTTAGATTACTCCCATGGAGATAACACATCAATTGTGGGTGTGACATTTTGATTAGATGGAGTTGTGACTCTGCCCACTCAAGGTGGGTCTTGATTAGTTTAGAGTCAAGTCCTTAAAAGAGCCAACACAGGGAAGCATTTAGGAGAAAGCTGAAACAGGTGTTTGGAAATGCAGAAGCCCCAGTAGTTGAGAGAGCCAACAGGAACCAGAGCCCAGCAGACATTGCTATGTGCCTTTCCATGAGATGCCAAGCAAGCCAGAACCTGGAGAGAACCAAGAGTAGCTAATAGAAGAAATCAAGAGTTGCCTCAGAGAAGCTAAGAAAGGACCAGCAGATGCTGGCCACATGACTTCCTATGTGATAGAGGAATCCCAGATGCCATTGGACTTTTCTTTGAGTCAAGGTATCTTTCTCTGGATGTCTTAGTTTGAATAGTTTTATGGCCTTAGAACTATAAACTTGTAACTTAATAAATCCCCTTTATAAAAGCTGATACATTTCTGGTACACTACATTCTGGCAGCTTTAGAAAACTAAAACAGGCTCTATCTTCATTTCTCTGCTTAGCTTTTTATGGAGCCGTTATGACATATCATAGAACATGGTGTGACTTGCTTTCCTGCCCAATTCTTTTCCCAAGGCACTAGACAATTTCTATTTTCTTTTTATTGTATAGTATTTTATATATATATATGTATACACACACAGAGCAAAGAGATGAAAAGGGAATAGAAAAAAAAAGTGGTTACAGGATAGATCCCAGAGTTTGTCAAGCACTATCATACAATCCTCTCATAGTTTTCCTTCTAGCTGCTCCAGAATGTAGGAGGTTAGAGGATTTAAATACTTTTTTATCATCACAATTGATTTTTTCCAATAACATATATACAAAAAGCTATAAATTTCAAAGCACAGCATCACAATTAGTTGTAGAACATATTTCAGACTGTGACATGGGTTACAATTTCACAGTTTTAGGTCTTTAATTCTAGCTGCTCTAAAATACTGGAGACTAAAAGAGATATCAATTTAATAACTCAGCATTCATATTCATTTCTTGAGTCCTATCTTCTATGTATAATTCCACCATCATCTTTGATCTTTCCATACTTATCTTTTGGGTTGTTTGGGCTATGGCAATTCTAAATTTTTGATATTTGAAGGGTCTATCACTAATATGGGATAGGGAGATGGAACTATCTGATGTTCTGGAGAGGCTGGATCCTCTAGGTTTCAGGACTTATCTAGACCAGGGACCCATCTGGAGGTTGTAGGTTTCTGGGAAGTTACTCTAGTGCCTGGAACCCTTGTGGAATCTTATATATTGCTCTAGGTGTTCTTTAGGATTGGCTGGAATGGTCCTGGATGGGGGTTGGCCTCTCAATTCTATTTGAACTCTCCCTGCCACTGATACTTTATTAATTACATTTCTTTTCCCCTTTTAGTCAGGATGGAATTGTTGACCCCACAGTGCCATTTCTGGGTTCATCCCTGGGAGTCCTCTCCCATGTTGCCAGGGAGACTTTCTCCCCTGGATGTCAGCACTAGACAATTTTTAGGGACTCTTCCAACTCTATGATTGCAGGTGTGGTCTGATTTCTAAAGACAGTGTTAAGACCATCAGAAGTCACAGCATACAATATCTGAAAATTTTAAACCAGTGTAAAACAAGTGAAGGCTATTCCTGAAAACTAAACAGAACAATTATACAAGTGAATTGCTTATGAACCTAGAAGGAACTGCCGCATCACTTATTCACATTTGTTGGCCCTTGATTGGGTTGTAACCTAAAAAAGTCCACCATGTTGAAATGAAGGACTGAGCATGGCATTCCTCTCTCTCCTGGGAGAAACATATGGTATATAAGGCTAGAAGTTAGCTTTTATGTCAATTTAGTGGTGATGGGAAAAAAATGCAATGTTTAGAATCCCTGAAAGCTCCTCTGAATTAGTCAATTTAAAGTAAAAATTTTTGTCACCTAGTAAAATAATGACACAATCTTGGTAACATGTGGAAAAGAATAAAGATGGCTGCTTTTGAGAACAAATTATGACAGACTTTATATGACAATAGAACAATATTGAGATGTCATTAAAACAATATTGGAAATTTGGGCTTTGGAAAAATATTGAACAAGCACCTCCTATGTACTCGGCACTAGGAACTCAAAGTTGGGTAAGGGAGCGAGGGATGACAGATAGCCATAACATGAGTTGCAAAGGGGTAAGAGTCATAGCAGAGAGGTATCTGAGATTTAGCAAGAATTTTTTTCTTTTGTTTGCCTAGAGCAATGTACCCATGGATCATTCCAGCTCTGCAAAGAATCCATGGGCAGAGTAGTGTCATGTATCAACACTGTGTATGCAGTAGGCTTTTGCTTTCCATTTAGTAGAGAGCTGAAGGAAAGACTGAATGTAACTGAAAAGGGGCAGCCCATTTACTGAATGGAGACAAGACCGTGCCCAAAGTCTATTTTTTTAAAGGCTGGGAAAGGAGGTGTAATTTGAGGTGCTAGGGGATACAGTTATGAAAAGTTTCAAGGTTGCAAAGGAAACCATTTCAACGCCTTCTGTGATTAAGTCCAGGAGAAGCAATTAGAAGGCCCTTCTCATGAAAGAGCTCAGAAGTATTTACAAAAACATGCCCAAGAAAAGGAGTTTATGTCAAGATTATTAACATTGAAGGGGCTTTCTTCCATAATAAAGTTAGTAAATCTTTAGAAACATAAAAAATTTCATTGCTTTCCTGGCAACTTTTGACTCTAAATGTCCTAGGAAACCAACATGTGCATCTAAGTGGCACCAAACGCCAGGATGCAAGGCAAGGAAATCTGCAACAATCTCCTGGATAATTCTAAAAACCTGGATGTTTGATTAAAAATATATTCAGTTTGGCACTAGTATCACTGCCTCTGGAAAATAACCTTAAGTCCTCAGAGAGAGCTCAGATTTCCTTTTCATATGTGCACATTTATCCCTCTATATTTTAATTAACTGTTCTTTTGTATGTTTTCCCACACTGCCTCTAGTTTTGGGAGGAGAGACACTGAGTCTCTGTTGCTCACATTTGTTTCCACAGCATCTAGAACAGTGCCTGGAGCATTACTACATAATATTTATTAAACAAATGAAGGGACACTAGGGCAACTTGTGATGGGCAATCATCAAACAGAGTCTGCTGTGGTGATGGCTGCAGGGAAAGAATTCTGTGAAGGGCCACCCAATCCCTTAAAGATTCACCTCAAGGGTGGCATAATGGCTTGAGTTGAACCACTGTGCAAGGACTTATTCCTTATTTCAGCCAAGGATGATAAAGAGAGGGACTGGAGAAGCCAATTTGATGTCCTACTACCATTTTAAAACTTAACCCCCCTCTAGGAGTCATCTGATACACTCCTCTCATCCTAATGAAGTAAACAACTGTTGTCCCTAAGGCACTAAGTAGCAGAGAAGACATACTCCCCCATATCTCCATTCATCCTGGTCAGTGCTCTTTCCTCTACAATTGACTGTCTCTCCTAAGAGCTTTGGAACTCAATGAGCCAGAGTTTTAAGGGCAGCTTCACAAAGAAGTACTGTGTGGCCTTAGGCAGGTCACTTCTGCTTTTCTGAACCTCAATTTCCCCATTAGGAAAATAGTCCTTATAACACATGACTTCCAGGGTCCTTGTTAGCTAGCTTTCAAGGAAATACTGCATGTAATGTGCCTAGCAGAGTGCCTAGTATATACTTTTTTCACAATCGTTAATTCAGACCCCTCCTCCCAGGCACTTGAGGCTATTCAGTAGATAAAGAAGAATGGTGTCCTTAGCGGTTGGGAAGGGGTCAGCTGGGCTGAGGACCCAGATGCTCAGAGCCCATTTCCTCCCACAGGAGGCAAATTCAGAGCTCAGACCTTTACTGTTGTGATCTTAGTCTATAGACTCTCCTCCCTGCTCATTGCTGACATCCCCCTAGGAAATGCAACCTTCAAAACTCAGACTTTCCAATTTTCCTAGTAAAATGAATGAACAAACCTTTAGGGGAATAAAGTGATTTCTTTTTAGCTCCACTTGTTTACTTTTCCGTAAGCTCCCAAAATGGCTTACATGTTAGCCGCTAATCACACCATCTGTTCAAACAGCACTTTAGTAAATGATTTGATTCATACTTTTCTTCTAAAAGAATCTTTTTAAGGACAATGTTTATTTCTCTGTTATTCTTCATTTGGTAATGTAGCATGAGCTATTTTAACTTTGCTATCATTGTAAACAAATAATGAATTCCCCATTTCTTAACTGTGCCAAAACCAGGACAACTTCTATGCATTTATTCTACTGAAATCTAGACTTGGAGAGTGGGGGTGCTACTGGACAGAGATTATATATTTTCGGAAAAGAAAAATTAGAAAGACAAGAAGTTTCAGCCCATATTTCCCCTGAAGGCTTGAATTTATTGACAATGATCATGATCCCGCTACATGAGACTATTGGGGCCAGGAGAAGATGAACAGTGTTCTCCGTGGTAGGGAAGGGGCTGGCTAGCTGTGCCGCAGGGCCTGACTGCTCATACCCCATCTCATCCCACAGGAAGCAACATCATCAGGTTAGGGGGACTCCTGGTCAGAAGGGCAGGGGTACCCACAGCAAATTCAGGCCCAAAACTCAAAAGATCCCAGGTCTGGAAAGGAGGCAGAAGGACTGATGGAGTCTTTGGGGGAGTGTGTGTGTAGAATTAGCAGGGTGAGAGAAGTAGTGAGGTAGGAGAGTAGAGGTAGATCTCTGAAGGCCCTATATCCATGTGAGCTTCTTGGAAAGTTCAGACAGCAGCGTGGTATAGCCTAATAGTGGCCCAGATGAAGGCCACTCTCCCCTGCTCTTCAAGACCTTTAGCCACATGGAAAGTGCTGCATTATAAAGCCATGTACAAAGTCTGAAGTGTGCAAAGGAGGAATGTAAACTTGTGTGGCAGGACAATGATGAGGAAGGGACTGACTTACCAGGCCGAGAGGCAGAGGGTAGTTGAAGAAGCTATAGTAGAGGGGACATGTTTGCTGGGCTTCCAGGAATAGGTAAGAGTTCACTAGGTGGAGAAAGTAAAGAACAGTATATGCCTTGCATGCACAGCATGAATCTTGTGTACAGAGATATTTGTGGGAATGGCAATATGCTTCCATGGTTAGATTGGCAAGAGTCTGGACACTCATATCAGCAGGATCCAGGCCATAGAAGGCCTTAAATATCACTCTGAAGAGTTGATATTTTTACTTCCATGAGACTGGATATCATCTAGGACTTTTAAACAAGGGAATAACATGGTCTACACATGACACATGTCTCAGAAAGTGCATGGCACCATAGTGTGAAGTCTGGATTGGAGTGAGTTATTGAGGAGACCAGTAGTAAGCCACTGCAATGGTCAAAGCAAGAAATAATGGAGGTTGGAATTAAGGAAAAGTCTGTAAGTTAAGAAACAAATGATGGGGGAGGGGAGAGGCTTGTGGGAAGAGAGCAGAGTAGAAAGATCCATGAATCAGTCCCTCCACCAGAACACCTATAAAACAGACAGGAACTGTCTGAATAAGCTGTTTTTGAAACTCCTTAGTCTAGTAGAACACTGTGCAGAATCCAGAGAAGAGTGGGAGGAAGAGGCTAGTAAATTGTGGTATACATCACTGAATTTCATTCTGGGTGGAGTGAGTACCATTTTCTATCCCCCAGCTTCATTGCAAGCAGCAGTGAGACCCTCAGTCACAGCTCCTGATGCAGATTGGAGGTGCCAGACTGGGATGTAAAGACCTCATTCCCCAAGATCTGAGGGTAATTTAGCACTGATGGCTGCTTTTGATCCGCTACTTCAGATTGCTGGGGGTCTGGCTCAGAGGGTGGCCATAGCTCCAACCTGCCTCAAGCAAAAACAGCAGAGGAGTCTTAAAGACAATGCCCTTCCTAAAATTTATGAAAAATAAAGGCCTGCATTTACTGGGCAAGTGCTGAATCAAGAAAACATGTCTTCAAAGAGCCATAGGAAAAACTTCTGGCACCTTTTCCTGGTGCCTCTCTCATCCCCTCCTCAAGGAAGTATGGCGCTGACTAGGGCTCCCTTTATGGACCCCTGGACTCCTTCCAGTTAACTAATCTTGAGAACTCCTTTTTGGCTTGTCCACCTCCACCTAGAACTTGCCCTCCAGGCAAAAGCATCTTAAGACAGCTAAAACAGTGCAATAAACAATTGAGTCAGGTGGCCTGGAGCAAATGTTTACCTGCTTTAAGTCCTGCAGTGGAGCACCCAAAGGAGGGAGAAATTCTGTTTCCTAGGAAAAAGAGGTTATTCAAATTCCTGTAAACAAAGGAACACCTACGGCTACCAGCAAGCAGAAGCCAGGACAAAACACAATCTCAGAAAAAAACAAAAAGGACCCAGAACTTTGCAATTACCTTTGGCTGATTTCTTGATGGGAGGGCTGAACTCTGAAGGAAAGCACAGTCAAAGCAGAACCAATTTGCAGACTGTGAAAGGCATTTGTTTCATTGGTTTGTTTGCTTTTGTAAGCTTCTGGCACTCAAGAAAATCTCATATCACCAGCTGGATACAAACTCAAGAAAGAGCTAGCTCAGGGACTAAATCTCAGAGTTAAAATATTAAAATGTACAGTGTGTGACAAAAGATTATAGGACAAAGAGGAAATGATAACTCATCCAAGGGAAAAGGACAAAAATCCAGAAAACATCAATGAAGGAGGTCAGTTTGTGGACATATTAGACAAAACTTTTTAAAAAATGATCTTCAGTATGCTCAAGGAGATGAATAAAAGGGCATAGAAGGAATTAAAGGGTATCAGAAAAATAGTGAATGAACAAGATGAGATTCTCAATAAAGAGATAGAAATTCTGAAAAGAAACCAAGCAGAAGTGCTGAGGGCCACAATAATGGAAATGAAAATTTCTGAAGACAGAAATAAAAATCAGTGACCTTTAAGACAAGAAAATTGAAAGGAGTCAGGATGAGAAACAGCCACAGTCAGAGGCATCCCAGAAAGACATTAGTGAAAAGAAATAGTATCAATATTTAGAACTCTAATTGTCCACATGAAGGAAAAGTGAATTAGAATATGGACCTATATGATTCAAGGCTGGACAACTGATCAGAAACTTGGAAAGAGGAATATTATGACTGGTGACTAGGAGCTATGGAGAAGTGGTATGCTGACAGACTTCTCACAGTGGACATGAAGTAGATGATATTTATATCCTATGTAAATGCCCACAAGAATATATCCACTTCAAAGAAAGTACTGAAAAATAAGGTGGGCAAGAATTGGTAGATTACAAAATAGCCAAAGATTATTCCCATTGCTAAATGCATGCTTCTTTGCGATGTGACATTGTCACTTTCCATATCAAGAAGTGAGTCTACTTCTCCATTCTTTGAATTTGAGCTTGACCATGGAACTTGTTTTGGCAAATGACACATTAATAAGTGTTATGTATTCAAGTTACCTATGCACTGGTGCTTGCTCTCTCTTTTTGGACTTGATACACTGAGACCATGTTCTTAGGAATGGAATCTGAGCTATTCCTCCTACTGAAGAGGATATGTGCAAAACAACTGAGGTGTTCCACTCACCAACCTAACATTTACCAGATATGTAAGTATGGCCCCATCGCCAGCAGACTTCAGAGATCAGTTGAGGCGGCCCAAAGCAGAAGTATCAGCTAGCCGGTCTACAAAATTGTGAGAAATAATATCTGTTGTTTAAAGTAAAAGAAGAAACTATTTTGCACAACCCTATCTATGCAAATACATTTTAAAATCTTGATGAAATGGATATTTTTTAGGACAATTCAGTATGCCAAATTTGACTTCAATAGAGTCAGAAAATCCAGGGGAGCAATATCAATAAAAAAATTAAATAAATTTAGATTTTGGCACTCCATCCAAAAATATGGAACAATGCCAAAAAAGTTTCATGTAAGAATTCTACAGAACTTTAAAAAAATAATCTTATTCCAAAGGTACTTGAACAATTGCAGAGCACAGAAAAAAACTTTCAGATTAATTTTAAAATATTTCTTTATTTTGAAATCATTTCATGCAGAAAAGCTGCAAGATTAGTACAAAACTTATCACATATCCTTCATCCAGAGTTTCTAATTGCCAACATTTGTTGCGGAGGGTCATAGGTTGTATTTAGTTGTCATGTCTCTTCACCCTTCTTTAATCTGAAACAGTTCTTTAGTCTTTCTTTGTTTCTCATGACTTTTACATTTTGTAAGAATACAGGTCACTTATTTTTGAGAATGTCTTCTCAATTTGGGTTCATGCAATGTTTCTTTATGAGTAGACTCAGGTTATGCTTTTTTTTTAAATCAAGAATACCAGAGAAGTTATTTTGTGTTCTCCTCATGGCATAATATCAGGAGCCATAGGATATTGGTTTGCTCCAATATTAATGATGTTAACTTATAACACTCGACTGTGGTATTATCTGCCAGGATTCTCCACTGTAAAGTTAGTATTTATCCCTCTGCAGATAATATATATCTAATGAGGAGAGACTTTGGGACTGTTTAAATAAACTGCTTATCATTGGATTTTTATCTAATAGCTTTAGCATAACACTCTCATTTTATTAAGCACTATGGATTTTTAAAACCTTGATTAACCTAATTTCAAACTTAGAGACAAGTTGCATGTACAGTACAAAGAATTTCTGTATACCCTTCACCAATATTACCAAAGATTTTTTTATTACATTTCCTTTATTGTTTTCTCTCTCTGCATGTATTTATATATGTATTTTTGCATGTGTACCATGTTTTTTCTGAAACATTTAAGAGTAAGTTAAAGACAAAATTCCCCTTTACCCTTAAATATTTCAGCTTGTGATTCCTAAAGGCATAGTCTTTCTCTTTCATCATCAAAGTACAATTACAAAAAACAAGAAACAATATTAACACAGCACTATTAGATTATCTATGCACCTTATTCAAATTATATCAATTATAAATGTCTTTTATAAGACCCCGCTTCTATCAAGATGGCAAAGTGAGATGCTTCAGAGCTCTGTCCTCCACAGAAGCTTCGAATGACTTGCAAAAACTGGAAGAAACAACTTTCTCAGATCTCCAGTACCATAGTAAAGGATGAGTGCAAAATCAACAAAAACATTACTTAAAGTAACTGCCCTTGGGCCCTGGCTGGCCCCTCCGCAAACCCTCAATGGCTTGGTGCCAAACTGCTCTGCCCTCCCTGAATATACTTCTCTGTTCCCAGTTCCAGAGGAGTAGAGTAAACCCCATGTACATACTGGGAGTATGCATGTCTGGTCCAATCTGTCCGGTGATGGACTGTGGGCCTCACCATCCCAAAACATGCCCTGCATATAGAAGGCAGCATACAGAACTCTCCTACTGAATGGTGTGTGAGAGGAGTCATGTTGTTTCCTGGGACAAGAGATTGCTGGCTATGGGACATACCTATAGCGCCCAGAACCCTGAGGAAACTGTTTTCTAGAGAAGAGGAAACAGTCACATCCATGTAGGTGGGGACTGGAGCCTCTCTTACATGCCTAAGATGAGAAACATGTGCAGATAAGGTCAGGGATGTCCCTATACTTTGTCCTGGAGCTATTATCTAACATCTCTGTATGGATAAATCCTGAAGGAGAACACTCTTGCAGGTTAATTTGCAAAGACTGGGTAAATTCATTTCTTTTTCTCCTTTTTTGTTAGATTCTGGCATTCAAGAAATACTTTGTCATAATACTAGCTGGATACAACTTACGAAAGAGAAATCTCAGAATCTAAATTCCATTGACAACAATTTAAAATATTAAGATGCCCAGGTTTCAGCAAAATATTACAAAACACACAAAGACATAAGAAGTGATGGCCCAGGCAAAGGAGATAATTAAAGCAAAAGGAGCCATCAATGAAGAAGACAAGACCTGAGCCATACCAGACAAAGACTTTTAAAAACTAGTCCTATTTATGCTCACAAAACTAAAGGAAAACATGGACAAAGACCTGAAGGAAATTAAGAAAATGATAGATGAACACAAAGAGGATATTAATATAGAGCTGTAAGTTATGAAAAGGAACCAAACAGAGCTGAAGACCAGAGTAACAAAAACGAAAACTTCCCTAGAGGGGTTATGCTGGTTTGAAAGGATTATGTACCCTAAAAAAGCCATGTTTTAATCCTGATTCAATCCTGTTGGAGCAACCTTTCTTTTAATCCCTATTCAACAATGTATGTTGAAACCTTTTGATTGATTATGTCCTTGGAGATGTGACATGCCCAATTCTGGGTATTAAACTTTGATGAGAGGGAGATGTGACTCCACCCATTCCATGTGTGTCTTGATTAGTTCACTGGAATCCTTAAAAACAGGAAACATTTTGGATAGAGTTAATTTGAGAGCCATGAGAACCTCGAGAGCCCATGCAGCCAGAGATCTTTGGGGATAAGGAAGGAAAATGCCCCCTGGGGAGCTTCATGAAACAAGAAGCCTGGGCAGAAAGCCAGTAGATGTTGCCCTTTTTGCCATGTGCCTGACCAGTTGAGAGAGGAACCCTGAACTTCATCGGCCTTCTTGAATGAAGGTAGCATCTTGTTGGTGCCTTAATTTGGACATTTTTATAGACTTGCTTTAATTTTTGATATTGCATTAGAACTATAAATTTGATAACTTATTAAATTCCCAGTTTTAAAAGCCATTCCAGTCCCGGTATATTGCATCCTGGCAGCTAGCAAGCTAGAACAAGGGCTAAACAGTGTATCGGGGCTGGCAAAAGAATCAGTGAACTTGTAGATAAGGCTATTGAGATCATCTAGTCTGAAGAGCATGAGGAAGAAAGCATTTTAAAAAGTGAACAGAGCCTGAAGAACCTGTGGGACACCATAGGCATATCAATACACACATTGTGTGAGTTCCAGAAGGAGAAGAGAGAAAATGGCACAGAGAATATTCAAAGAAATAATGGCTGAAAACATTACAAATTTAAGAAAAGACATGAATATACACATCCAAGACACTCAATGAACTTCAAACAGGATGAACCCAAATATACCCACTCCATAGCATATTATAATCAAACAGTCCAATGCCAAAGATAAAGAGAGAATTGTGAAAGCTGCAAAAGAGAAGCAACATGTCTTGTATGAGGGAGCCTCTATAAAATTGTTTCAATTTCTCAAAAAATCATGGAGGCAAGAAGGCAGTGAGATGATATAGTTAAAGTGCAGAAAGTAAAAAATTGCCAACCAATAATTCTATATCTGACAAAATCATCTTTCAAAAATGAGAGAGACTGGGTTCTGGGAAGATGGCGATGGCATAGGATAGGTCGAGTTCAACCCTGCTCCAAAGAACAGCTAAAGAACTGACAGAAAAACGACCAGGAGAGTGATTTCAAGGAGTGAGTGACCTGGGAAGGCCTTCTACACCTCATAGGGAGGACTTGTTGAAAAAGCAGAAGAATAGAGACACTAAGAATCAGAGACTGTTCAGCTAGTGCAAACAGCCTAATGCACCCCTTTCCAAGTGGAGGCCTGGAGCCCTCAAGAGTGCATGGACAGGGAGATGAGGACAAAGAAGTAAGCCAAGCTGGATTCCTTGAAAGCAATACCCTCATATGTGATGCTTCTGCTGTGAAATCCATGACTCCCCACACACCCCACACACCTGAAACCCATTACCTGCCCCCTAGTGGTGCTCCAAGCACCCGTGACCTGACACCCCTACCCATACATCCCTGCCTTACACCCCTGCCCCGTGCATTTCTGCAAACCTGTCCCAATCTCATTCACTTCTCCTGTGCAAGTGTACAGTCTCACACTGCTCCTCCTGAGACCCATGCACCCATGTCAAGGCTTCAACCACCACACCACTTGCCCCTCCCTGCCTTCTGGGGGTTGTTACCTGTACATCAGGTCTGCAGGCATTCACCTTCATTCCCAGGCATAAATATGCAAATCAAAGAAGCCCAATGAACTTTAAATAGAATAAAACCAAATAGGCCTACCTCAAGACACATACTAATCAGTCTGTCTAATGTTGAAGAGAAGCAGAAAATCCTGAAAATGGCAAGATAAAAAACAATCTACTACATACAAGGGAAAGCACATAAGACTTAATTCAGACTACTCAACTGGCACTATGGAGGAGAGAGAGTAGTGGTATGATATTGTCCTTCAAAACTAAGGGAGAGATTAAAATTTTCACAAACAAACAAAAGCTGACAGAATATGTCAACAAGAGACTGGCCCTACAAGAAATAATAAAGGGAGTCCTGCCAGCTGAAAAAAAAAAAAAAGACAGGAGAGGGACATCTGGAGGAGGGTAAAGAATTGAAGAGTATCAGTAAGGGTAACTTAAAAAATAAAAAGAGAAAGAAGGAAAAGAAGATATAGATCTGACAAATAAAATCCAAAGGACAAGATGGCAGATGCAAGAAATACCTTTACAGTAATAACTTTGAATGTTAATGGGATAAACTTCCTAGTCAGAAGATACAAATTGGCAGAATGGATTAATAAATAAGATCCAGCCACATGCTGTTTACAATAGACTCATCTTAGACACAAGGATACAAATAGATTGAAAGTGAAAGGATGGAAAAAGATGTTCCACACAAGCTATAACCAGAAGAAAATAGGAGTAGCTCTAATAATGATAGGCAAAACAGACTTTAAGTGTAAAAACATAATAAAAAACAAGGAAAGACAACATGTATTAGGAAAAGGGACAATTAACTAAGAAGAAATAATCATAAATGTCTATGGTCCCAATCAAGGAGCTCCAAAGTACATCAGACAGACATCAGCAAAACAAAAGGGACTGATAGACATTTCAACAATTATAATAGGAGACTTCAACACACCACTCTCCTCTATAGATAGAACACCAGACAGAGGATCAACAAGGAAATAGAGAACGTAAACAATTTGTAAATTAATTAGACCTAACAGACTTATATACACCATTATACCCCCAAACACCAGATATACATTCGTCTCTAGTGCTTGTGGAATATTCTCCAGGATAAATCATATGCTGGGGCACAGAACAGGTCTTTGCAAATTTTAAAACATTGGAATTATTCATAGCACTTCCTCTAATCTCAGTGGAATGAAACAAAAATCAATAACCACCAAAAAATGAGAACTTTCACAAATACATAGAAATTAAATAACACACACTTAAACAATGAGTGAGTCAAAGAAGAAATTGCTAAAGAAATCAGTAAGTATCTGGTGATGAATGAAAATGAGAATACAACATATCAGAACTTATGGGATGTGGCAAAAGCTGTACTCAGAGGGAAATTTATTGCCCTAAATGCTTATGCTAAAAAAGAAGAAAGAACAAAAATCAAAGACTTAACTGCTCACCTGAAGGAACTTGAGAAAGAACAGCAAACTAACCCAAAGCACATAAAAGTACAGAAATAACAAAAATTAAAGCAAAATTAAATGAATTGGAGAACAAAAGAACAATAGAAGAATTTTTTTAAAGTTGGTTCTTAGAGAAAATCAATAAAATTTATAGGCTACTAGCAAGGCTGACAAAGAAAAAAAAAGAAAGAGGATGCAAATAAACAAAATCAGAAATGGGGGGGGGGGGTCATCACCACATACCCTGAAGAAGTAAAAAGAAATCATAAGAGGATACTATTGAACAACTATACACCAACAAACAAGACAACTTACATAAAATGGAAGAATTCCTGGAAACACACAAACAAGCTACACTCAAGAAAAAAGAGAAGATCACAACAAATCAATCACAAGTAAGAAGATTCAATTGGTCATCAAAAACCTTCCCAGAAAGAAAATCCCAGGACCCGATGTCTTCACAGGGGAATTTTATCAAAGATTCCAAAAAGAACTAATACCATCTTGCTCAAACTTTTCCAAAAAATTGGCAAAAAAGGAACACAACTTAACTCATTTTATGAAGCTAACATCACATTAATGCCACAACTGGGTAAAGATGCTACATGAAAGGAAAACTAAAGATTAATCATCTTAATGAACATAGATGCAAAAGTCCTCAACAAAATATTAGCAAATCGAATCCAACAGCACATTAAACGAATTATGCACCATGACCAAGTAATGTTTATACCAGGAAGTTAAGGATGGTTCAACACAAGTAAATCAGTAATGTAATACAGTACATTAAAAAAATCACAAGGAAGAAGTCATATGATCATCTTGATTGATGCTTAAAAAGCATTTAACAAAATTCAACATCTTTTTTTCTGATAAAAACACTTCAAAATTAGGAATCAAAGGTAGGATTCAGAGGTAACTTCCTCAATATGAAAAAGGGTATATATGAAAAACCCATAGGCACTATCATACTCAATGACGAGAGAATGAACGCTTTCCCCCTAAGATTGGGAATGAGACAAGGATGCCCTCTGTCACCACCATTATTCAACATTGTACTATATTTCTAGCTGGAGCAATCAGGCAGGAAAAAGAAATAAAAAAGAATCCAATTTGGAAAGCAAGAAATAAAACTTTCATTATTTGCAGTAACATGATACTATACTTGGAAAATTCTGAAAAATCCTGACCAAAAGAGGGAAAATAAGCGTAATAAATAAGGTATCAGTGGCTGAGAGAGATCAAATAAAGTCTAGAGGCTACTCTAGAAGTCATTCTTAATGCAAGCTTCAGTTAGACACTGTTACCTACATAACTTGCCAACCCCCAACAGAAACCATTCCTGCCAATTCTAAAGAACATCAAGGGCAATATGCAAGATTCTACCAATGATCGCTTCTCGGCCTTTTGACTAAGATCAAGTGTAGTATCTGTTCTTATCAGTTTAATATCTGATACGTCCTCTATCTGAGGACAATACATTAAATGGATTTTTGGAGCAGGGAGATGGAATAGGAGCTTGCTCCGTCCACACCACGCATCGACCTGGTATTGCAGTACTTCCAGGAACGGTGCACCCCTCCCTCAATTGCGATGTAAACTGACAGACTTGACTTTTTCCCTGCTCTCCGGGCTTGCTCCTTTCTTTTACCACAGCGGGATGTCCAGAGCTCCCTTCGTGTCTTTCCGCCGAGCTGCTTGTGCTGTCCTTTCTCCTTCGTCTCCTATTTTCTTTTCTTGCTAGTGTCACGTCCTTTATTCGTGGGGATGGCCAACCCAGGTTTCGCTCAAGTAGTAAATACTAGGCAGTAAGTCTTGTGTGAGCACTTCACTTGTGCTGCATGCAGGCCGTTTGTTCGCTACCTTCTCCAACTTGCGAGAGACCTTCTCCTTCTCGCCATCAACTGCGTCAGCTGCACCTGGCTCACTCTCTCTGTTCTATCCTAGGTCTTATGCTTCCCGCTGGTTGTAGCCCCCTTTGTTACTAGCATCATACTCTCCGATCACCTTCTGCCTTACCTGCCACCTTTCTCTGTCTTCAACCCCCCATGTACCATGCTCTTTACCTCTCTCAAAAAAAAATTAAAAAAAAAAAGATTCTACAGATGTTTCATGCACTAGGGTAACTTTTCAGAAACTTACAACCTGTTCATGTGAATTTGGTAAGTAGTTTTTCCAAGTCTTCAAAGTAGGTTGTTGGAATTTTGATTGGTACTGCGTTGAATCTATAGATCAATTTGAGTAGAATTGTCATCTTATAAACCTCATAAGTTTATGTAGAACTTATTTATATTTGTAGTGTTAATTAGTGGGACACATGAGTATATAAAACCCCTCTCAATAACGTTCCCCTTCAATATTGTAACATTACTTTTAGACCCACTAGTGAACCATCTTCATTTTTTCATTTCTGTCTGTTCCCTTGCAATTATGTTCAACTTCATTAGCTAACTATTCACTGCTCTCAAGCTTCAGCATATCTCTAGGTTCCCTCTATTCTGTATTATAAGCCTCTGATTTTACCTTTATCATGGTCATGAAAGTGTAATCGTACAGTACTTCTTTTTATGTCTGGCTTATTTCACTCAGCATTATGTCCTCAAGGCTCATCCATCTTGCATGTGCTTTGGGATGTCATTTCATCTTACTGCTGCATAATATTCCATCATATGTATATACCATATTTTGTTAATCCACTCATCAGTTGATGGGCACTTGATTTGTTTCCATCTTTTGGTGATTGTGAATGATGCTGCTATGAACACTGGAGTGCACATCTCTGTTTGTGTCACTGCTTTCAGCTCATCTGGTTACATATTGAGTAACGGTATTGCTGGGTCATAGGGCAACTTAATATGTTGTTTTCTGAGGAATCACCAAATTGTCTTCCATAGCAGTTGTATCATTATATATTCCCACCAGCAGTGCATAAGTGTCCCAATTTTTCCACATCCTCTCCAACATTTGAAGTTTTCTGTTTGTTTAGTAGCAGCCATTCTTATAGTTGCGAGGTGGAAATCTCATTGTAGTCTTGATCTGCATTTCCTTTATACTTAATGAGAAGGAGCATCTCTTCATTTGCTTCTGAGACATCTGTATTTCATCTTCAGAAAAATGTCTATTCACGTCTTTAACCCATTTTATGATTGGATTGTTTGTTCTTTTGTTGTTGAGTTGTGTGATTTCTTTATGTATGCAGGATGTCAAACCTTTGTCTGATGTGTGATTTCCAAATATTTTCTCCCATTGAATTGGCTACCTCTTCACCTTTTTTGGTGAAATCTTTTGAGGCATAAAAGCATTTGATTTTGAGGAGTTCACATTTATCTATTTTTTCCAAATGGGTCCTTGGACCAGATAAGTCCTGAATTGCATAGTGGCCAGCCCCTCCAGAACATCAACTAGTTCCATCCCCCTATCCCATATTACCAACAGCCCCTTCGAAGATGAAAAAGTTAGAATGGGCATAGCCTAAATACTCCTAAAGAGTGGGAGAAGGATCAAAGGTGGTAGTGGAGTTATACAGAGAAGGTAGGATTTAACAAATGAGTATGATTGCTGAATAATTATGTTGATATTTCTTTTAGTCTCCAGTATCTCAGAGCAGCTGGTAGTAAAATCCTAAAATTGCGGAAGTGTAACTCATACCAAACTCTGAAATCTGTTCTACAACTAACTGCTGTGGTGTGCCTTGAAATTTATCACTTTTGTGTATATATGTCTGTGTGTACATATATATATATATATATATATATATATATATATATATTTTTTTTTTTTTGTATGGGCAGGCACTTGAAATCCATCTCAGGTCTCCAGCATGGCAGGTGAGAATTCTCCCACTGAGCCACCATTGCACCACCCTGTATATATGTTACCTTTAGCAAAAAAAGTTGATTGTGATGATAAATGCACAGCTATACGATGATATTGTGAACCATTGATTGGACACTGGATAATTACATGGTATGTGAATATATAATAAATATCAATAAAAATAAATAATTTTTAAAATGAGAGAGAGAGGGAGAGATAAAGACACTCACAGATAAACAAAAGCTAAGAGAGTTTGTAATCACTAGACTGGGCCTAGAGTTGACGTTAGTGAGAGTTCTACAGGTTGAAAGGAAAGGTCAATAGATAATAGATCAAAGCTGTATGAAGAAATGAAGGTTTCTGGTAAGGTTAATGGTGGGGATAAATATAAATGCCAGTACTATTATATATTTAATTTGTAATTCCACTTATTTCCTACAAGATCTAAAAGACAAATGCTTAAAATGTAATGATAAATCAGTGGTTTTGGAGTCACAACGTATAAATATGTAATTTGTGACAAGAACTCATGAAGGTGGGGGATGGAGGAGTGTAGGAACATAGCTTCTGTATACTATAGTAGTAAGTTGTTATCAAAGCAAACAAGATTTTTCAGATTTAGGATGTTAAATTCAAGCCTCATTGTAACTACAACAAAAATATCAGAGAATATGCAAGCTCATACAGACAGAAATTAGAATACTGGTTGCCAGGGGTAGGGGGCTTGGGAACAGGGTATTGAGGCAAAATGGTTGTAGGGTTTCTATTCTGGGGGGTGGAAACATTTTAGTAGTAGAAGGTGGTGAGGATACTGCAATGCCATGAATGCGATTAATCCTACTGAATGATATGCTTGGGAGTCGCTGAGATGGGAAAGTTTATGTTGTATGCATGTTCCCACAACAAAAAAAAATGGAAAAAGAACAACAAAAGAGATAATGATAATTTAAAGCACTATGTGATCTTGGATGGGATCTAACAAGGGAGAAGAAAAGGCTCAAAAAAACATTATTGGGCATGTGAAAACATGGAATATAGACTGTAAGCTTTATATCAATGTTAAATTTCATGAACTTGATAACTGCACTTAAGGTGGCTACATAAGTGAGTATCCTTGTTCTTAGGAAATGTATATTGCAGCACTAAGGGTTCAAGGAGTATGATGTGTATACAACCTACACTTAAGTATTTGAAAAATGGATTGATACATAGATAGAAACACAGGTAGATGGATAGACAGACTATTTGATGGTGATGAATAGACAGAGAATGATACGGCAAATGCGGTAAAATGTTGAAATCGGTGAATCTGGGTATCTAGGAGAATAGGGGTTATATTAATGTTCTCTATATAGGAGTTGTACTATTTTTGCAAGTGTCCTATAAGTTTGAAAATATTTCAATATTTTAGTGTTTTTTAAATGTCCTTTATAAGAAAAGAAAGTTCAGGGCAGGCCACGGTGGTTCAGCAGGCAGAGTTCTTGCCTGCATGCTGGAGACTCGGGTTCAATTCCTGGTGCCTGCCCATGCAAAAAAAAAAAAAAAAAAAGGAAAGAAAAGAAAGTTCTGAATCATTAATTGCATTCAGTTGTTCTGTCACTTTAGTCTCCTTTAATATGGAACAGTTAAACAGATTTTCCTAGTCTTAAATGATATTGAATTTTTTTATTTGTACAAGCCAATTTTTTTTTTGCAGAATGTCTGTTAACTTGGATTTGATTGATGTTTCATCATGATTAGATTCATGTTATGCATTTTTAGTGGGAATAGTAAAGAGGTGATGTGCTCTTCTCAGTACATCATATCTAGAGGCAGAAAATGTCAATTTGTCCCATTATTGGTGCTATTAGCTTTGTGAGCATTGCATTAAAGTAATGTATGCCAGGTTTCTCCACTGTGACGTTACTATTTTCCTCTTTGTATTTTACAGTGTATCTTTGTAAATATAAGCTCTTGACATTACTGTACAAGTTTTGGGTAAACATTTTTTTCATTTCTCTTGGATATATACATAGGACTGGAAATACTGTGTCATATTGTACTTCCATGTTTACAATTTTGAAATACCAAATTGTTTTTCACAGATGCTGCATCATATTACTTCATCACCGGAATTGTATGAGGGTTCCAATTTCTCCACATCCTCACCAACACCTGTTATATTCTTTTTTTTTTTTTTTTTATAATAGCTGTCCTAGTAGGTGCGAATTGGTATTTCATTGTGGTTGATTTGTATTTCCCTAATGGATAATGATGCTGAGCATCTTTTCAGGTGTTTATTGGCCATTTCTATACAGTATTTGGAGAAATGTCTCTTCGAATCATTTCCCATTTTTAAACTGGATGAATTCCCTTTTTTATTGTTGAGTTGTAATAATTCTTTACATATTATTGATACAAGTTCCTTATCAAATATGTGATTTACAAATACTATCTCCTATCCTGAGCTGTCTTTTCACTTTCTTGATAGTGTCCCTTAATGAACAAAAGACTTTTAGTTTTGATGAAGTACAGTTTATTTTTTTTCTTTGGTTGCTTGTGGATTGGATGTCATATGAAAGAAGCTATTGCCTAATCCAAGGTCATGAAGATGTACATGTCTCTTTGTGAGAGGTTTGTAGTTTTACCTCTTGTATTTAAGTCATTGATCCAGTTTCATTTAATTTGTATAGATTGTGGGAAGTAGGCATCCATATTCATTCTGTGCATTGTGGAAATCCAGTTGTCCCAGCACCATTTATTAAAAAGATTTGCTCACAAAAAAGTTGATTGTGGTGATAAAAAAAATATTTAAGCCTTCTAGCTTCCTATATTCTGGAGCAGCTAGAAGGAAAAATCTGAGAGGACCGTATGTTAGCCCATGACAAACTCTGGGATCTGTCCTGTAACTACTTGTTGAAGAATGCTTTGAAAACTATTGCTTTTTTATTCCTTTGCTTTGTACATATGTTATATTATGGAATAAAAAAAGCCTTACTTTCCCCCCATTGAATGGTTATGGCAACTTTGTCAAAAATCAATTGACCACAGATGTATGTGTTTATTTATGGACTCTTCATTTTATTCCTTTGGTATATCTGTCTATCCTTATGCCAGTACCACAGTATTTGATCACTATAACCATGTAGTAAGTTTTGAGCCCAGAAAACGTGAGTCTTCCAAAGTTGTTCTTTTCTTTCGAAGATTGTTTTGGCTATTTGCACTTCCACATGAATTTTAGGATCAGATTTTCCATTTCTGCACAAAAAAAAAGACATTGGGATTTTTTTCACCTTACAGATACATGTATTCATGCCATAAATAAATAGTACTTGTAAAAGTGTACAGCAATGTTCCATGTTCCCATCTGACATAACTTGCTTTAATTTACAGCCAGACCAACATTTCATCTGATTTGTGTTTCAAGTGAAGCTAGATAATGATGGCCATAAACAGGCACAGGAGTTGAAGCTTTAAAAGCTTTACTTCTCTAATCAGAACTCCTGATTTTATAAATGAAGAAGCGCATCAAACCCATCATGACCCGAATTTCCTAGTAAACTTGATAGAGTAGGGTTTCCTGGGATCCAAACATTTTTAGTAATGTTTTGATGCATTTCAGTACAGGATGAACAGCAAAGACCAAACCAAGGGCCCACCGGACATTGGGATTTTGACAAGGGTTGCATCCAATCTGTAGATTGTCTTAGGTAGTATTGTCATGTTCATAATATGAAGTCTAAATCATGGATCACGGGATATCTTTCCCATTATTTAGGTCTTCTTTAATTTCTTTCAGCAATGTTTTGTAATTTTCAGAGTGTAAGTCTTGTAACACCTTGGTTAAGTTTATTTCTGAGTAATTCTTTTTGATGCTATTGTAAATGAAAATGATTCTTTAGTTTCATAGTCAGATTGTTCATTGTTAATGAATAGAAACATAACAGATTTTTAAATATTGATCTTGTATCCTGTAACTTTGCTGGACTCATTTGTTATCTCTTTTTTACTGTAGGTATTTCCAACTATAAATTTCCTTCTGAACCCTGATGTCTATGAATCCCCCGTGCTTTGGTATGCTATGTTTTAGTTTTGTTCATATCAAAGTATTTTCTAATTTCCCTTGTGATTTCTTCTTTGACGCATTGATTATTTAGGAGTGTGTTGTTTAATTTCATGCATTTTGACACTTTTTAAATGCTCTAATCTGAGTTCTTTCCTGGAGAATGTGGCACTGAACATGTAGAATTCTGCATTGTTGGGTAGAGTGTTCTCAGATGTCTGTTAGGTTTATTTCATATATAATGTTGTTCAACTTAATTTTCTTTGATCTTCTGTCTATTTCTTTTGTTCGTAATTGAAAGCATAAATGTCTACATGTTTTTTATAATTGTTTTAGTTAGCAGCTTTAGCTCAAGGCCGATATGATGAAATGAATGCAAGCCTTTTGAGCCAGTCTTCCAGGGAAGCAGTGGACAGAACAAAATGAAAAATTACAATTCTTTGTGAATGAGGTACTACAAATATGAGTTGTCATTTTCAAGTCTACCACTGAGTTGGGGAGTGAGGATGAGACTATAGTAAACACTACAAAAATTTTGAACAAAAGTTTTGAAACACTACAAAATTTACCGTTCCTACTGAAATGCAGCAGTCTTTCTTGAATAAGTAAGTTTTCCTTTGGTTGCTGCAAGTCTAGCTAATTTCCAGAGTTATTAAAGTTGATTTTTATAGTTTTGCCAGGTTTTTCATTGCTTTTGTGGAAAGGTGAACTTTCAGAGTTCCTTATGCTACCATTTCACTAATGTCACTCTCCAGGATTGATTCTTGAATGAATCAGTAATAATAAGATTGCCAAATGGTGATTTTATAATTTCACCATTCCTTCTACACTTATTAGTTAATATTATTCCATAAGCAAGAACCTTTCCTTCTTCTATGGTTATTTACTTATTTCAGAAAAATATATTCTTTTTCTCCTAAAGGGTTATAACCTGCTACTATCTTTATTTATGTTGATGAGCAAATATTCCCAGATATTGCCATTTGGTAAACACTTTCAGGTAGTTTGTCTGTCCTTATGAAACATGCCAATATTTCTTTGACAAATTTTCTTATTTTCTAAACATAGTATTTATAGGGTCATTTTATACTTTCCCAGTCTTAGCTCCATGATCAGCCATTTTCCAAACTGCCTAGATTCCAAAAAAAAAAAAAACAACTAAGATCTAAGCACTAAGTGCTCTCATTGCTACTTCACTGTCACTACTTCTAGATCTTTCAGTGAACAAAGCTAGGAAATAGGTATGTATATACATGTATGTACATTAATATATGTATATATACATGTGTTTATATGCTTTAATCTATTTATCATTCTGTCTTCTATGATCCTAATTATCTATTAAGCCTTGAGTTCATACTAATACCTCCAATTCCAATCTAAAAAAGCATGTCCCATTTATTGTTCCCCTTCCATATATATATACTTTTTGGCCTGATCTAACCATCTCTGCGTTTTAATAGGGGTGTTGACACAGTTTACATTTAATGATTTATTGGTGTGGAAGGAGTTAAATCTTACCATTTTTAATTTTCTATTTCCTTATTCCTCTTTCCTGCCTTCTTTTGGATTAACTGACTACTTTAAATAATTCCGTGTTTGAGGACATTTACTGCATTGGGGAGGTGTGGTAGACAGAGAAATGCCTTCCAAAGATGTCTGTATCCTAATCCCTACACCTATGAATATGTTACCTTAGCTTGCAAAAGTAACTTTGCAAATGGGATGAGTTAAGTCATTTCAAGAAAAGGAGATTACCGTGGATTATCTGGGTGGGCCCATTGTAATCACAAGGGTCCTTATAAGAGGAAAGCAAGAGGGTCAAAATTATTTTAAAAAGTAGATGGGATGACAGAAACAGGTAGAGTGATATGCTATGAATACATAGCCAGGAGTCACAAAGCAAGTAGTATTGGCAGCCTCCAGAATCTGGAAAAAACAAGGCAATGAATTTTCCCCTAGAGCCTCCAGAAGGAATATAGTTCTGCCGACACCTTGATTTTTGCCAGGAAGACCCATTTCACACTTCAGACCTCTAGACCTTTAAGATAATTTGTGTTGTTTAAGCCGCTAAATTTGTGGTAACCTGTTACAGAAACAACAGGAAACTCATACGAGAATTGTTATTTTTGTTTTCTTCACCATTATAGCTATGTACAGGAGAGGGATGTCATCAGCACAGGTGATCTCTTTTTCTTTATTCATCTTATAATAGTTTTATTTTTTGCCTAATAATTTCAGAGTCCTGGTAGTTTAAAACATCCATAGTCCAAGGGCACCCTCTTCTGTTAAATTGGATAAATTGCAACTTTTTAAATTGTAGGCTTGTTTTTTTAAAATTCTTTGTTGCAATCGTTATTGTTCTTATAGTAGTAGGAGGATGTGTTCTGTTCTTTTTTTTCTTTTCTTTCCTTTCTTGCAAAGTCATAAATGTTACCTTTTTCCCTCTTTTCTCCTTCACTGTCCTATCTTCAAAAGCTGTTTCTCCCACCCTTTTTTACTTTCTGCAACAGAGGTGATGACTTTTGAAGACTGTTACCTTGATTCATGGTACCCTTACATTTTTTTCTCGTGGTAAGTGCTCTTATATACTAGTACATTTTCAATACTTTCACATTTACTGTGATTGTCTCTTTCTGAAAAATAATTTAGATTAATTTCAGGCCTACTGCTAGGTCTTCTCTTCTTTCTGCATTAGCTTTCTCCAGGCTGTCCTTGCCTCTGTTAAGTAATGTAACAGGAGTGCTTGAGAGATAGCACTGGGACTACTTTAATTTTCTACTTATACATAGCTTAAGTAATTTAAAGGTTTGGCACTCTCTGTCTTCTACTTAAGTGCGTGTATTTGGAATTTTTGTGGTATTTTGTTAGTTCTTTAAGATCCACATTTGTAGCAAAAATTGTCATCTACTAGGACTATTTTAATGTATTTGCACTTAGGATGGAGTTTATCTAGTGGCAACTTTAGATCAATTTTAGATCTGCTGCTAGCTTCCCTCATCTCTCAATCATGCAGTTTCTTCCAGACTGCTCTCTAATAAAAAATGGGTTTACTCCTATGAGATGAGATGGTTCACTGAGGGTTGATGTTTACCTTTCCATTTGTACGTAATTTAAAATTTAGATGGACTGTTACCTATTTTCTAGTTAAGCTGTGTATTTAGGTTTTCTATGTATTTATTTGTTTTATTTATTGTTATGTTTGGAGTTTTGGTATTTGTTGAGTAATTCTTGTCATTGTCATTATTTGGGATACCCTTAAAAATGTATCTTTAATTTTATAATTTTTATTGGAGAAGTAGATTTACAGAAAAATCATGCAGAGTTCCCATACACCCCCTACACACACACAGGTTTCCCATTATGAAAACTTTGCATAATGTAGTACATTTGTTACAATTGATGAAAGAATATTATTGTAACTATAATATTAACTGTGGTCCAGAGTTTATCTTATGGGCCTCTGTTTCTGTTGTACAGTCCCATGGTTTTTAAAATGTTTCTACTTGTAACATATATACAACCTAGAATTTTCACCATTTAACTGCACTCAAACGTATAATGTAGTGTTGTTAATTACATTCACAATGTTGTGTTATCATCACCACCATCCATTACCAAAACTTTTCCATCACACAACCATAAATTCTGTACCAAATAAGCATTACCTCCCATTTCCTTACCCCCACCTGGCCTCTGGTAACCTGTGTTCTAATTTCTAACTCTCTGAATTTTCTTATTCTAATTATTTTATATCAGTGAAATCATATAGTAATTGTCCTCTTATGTCTGACTTATTTCACTCAACAGGATGTCTTCAGGGTTCATCTATGTTGTTGCATGTATCAGAATTCCATTTCATTTTACAGCTGAATTATTTATAACACTGTGTGTATATGCCACATACTGTATATCCGTTCACTGGTTGCTGGACCCTTGGGTTGCTTCCATCTTTTGGGAATTGTGCATAAGGTCACTAGGAATATCAATATACATCTATCCGTTGGAGTCCCTACTTTCAATCCTTTTTGGGTGTATATCGAGAAGTGAAATTGCTGGGCCATAAAGTAATCCTATATTTAACTTTCTGAGGAACTGCCAAACTGTCTTCCAGAGCAGGTGTACCATTTTATATTCCCACCAACAATGAAGGAGTATTCCTATTTGTCCACACCTTCTCAAATGTGTACTTTCCACTTTTTTAAATCGTAGCCACTCCGTGGGTATGAAATGGTATTACTATTGATGTTTTTGTCTGCATTTCCCTAATGGCTAATGATGTTGAGCAACTTTTCATGTGTGTTTTGACCATTTGTACATCTTCTTTGAAGAAATGTCTACTCAAGTTCTGATGGTTTGAAGCTGTTATGAACCCCAGAAAAGGCCATGTTTTTTAAATCCATTCCTGTGGGTGCAGACCTATTGTAGGTGGGATCTTTTGATCAGGTTATTTCAATTGAGATGTAACCCAACCCATTCAAGGTTGGACTTTGTCCTCTTACTGGAGTCCATAATAAGAAGATAAAGGACTCACAGAAAAAATCCAGAGATCTTAGAGAAACCTCAGAGAAGCTCAGAGATGATTTTAAGAGAAGCTCACAAAGAAAATTCCTGGAGAAGCTGAAAGGACCAACAGAAGCTCAGAGAGGAAGCCACTGAGGCCAGAAGTGAAAAGAATGAAACCTAGAGTGAAGGACCAGCAGGTGCCAGTAATGTGCCTTTCTTTATGACAGAGGTGTTCTGGATGCCAGCAGTCTGTCTTCAAAGTCCAGATACCATCCTTTTGATGCCTTCAGTTGGATATTTTCCAGGCCTAAAAACTAAAAATTGTGAGTTAATAAATCCCTACTATAAAAAGCCAACCTATTTCTGATAAATTGCATTCTGGCATCTTCAGCAAACCAAAACACAAGCCTTTGCCCATTTTTGAGTTGGGTTGTTTGCCTTTTGGTTGTTGAGCTCTATAATTTTTTTAAATCAATTCTGGGTATTAAACCCCCATCTTATATGTGATTTCTCAATAATTTTTCCCTTTCCATAGGCTGTCTTTTTACTTTCAAGATGAAGGTTTTTTCATGCTAATTGATGTTTAATGGAAAAGTATAAGAAATCTGTAATTAAACTTTTCAATATTCAAAAAGTTTAGCATTTTTCAAGCTGTAATCATTCCATTTTATTTAGACTTTTTGTTTCTTTCTAAAATGGTGACCACAAGAAAAATCTATAAGCATCTTTTTAGAAGCCCTTAAATTTGCAAATAGTAAATGTCCATGTATTTTTTCTGGAGTTTAAGTTTCATAAAACTGTTACGTACAATGTACACATAAACAGAAATGCATACATATATATATATTTATATTGAGAAAGACATTTAATCATTCTGGATTCATCCAATTGGTTTTGGATGATTTTTGATATGACTGTACTAGAATATATTTTATCTCCTAGAGTGTGACAATAATGAGTGTTGAACTACTTCTGTTATTATATTGAGTTAAATACTACCGTCAATATATCACATTGGGGGAAAAACGATTTTTTTTTGTCCAGTCCATTTCATTTACATTCAGAAAAATTATTCAGCTTCTTGCTATTAACACATTTGGGAATTAAATCCTAAATTTACTAGTTGTGGTTTTCTTTCCTTTCAGTCTTATTTCCCTTTGTTCATTTAAGAACTGCATAATTGCTGGTTGTGGTTTTTCCTTTCAGCCATCCTATCTTCCTTTGTTCCTTCAAGAGCCGCATACTTGTAAATAAAATACAGTATAAATAGGGAGTGCAAGGTAGTTCAGTGGTAGAATTCTCGCCTGCCATGCGGGAGACCCGGGTTCGATTCCTGGTCAATGTACTCCCCCCCCCCCCAAATATATATATATAATATAAATAAAATTAAAATGATTATATGGCAAATGTTCTAAAAAAATGATCATGGTGATGAATACACAACCATGTGATGATATTGTGAGCCATTGATTGTACACCACGTCTGGAATGTATGTGCGTGAAGATTTCTTAATGCAAATAATGTTTTTAAATGATTATATGTACAAACTGGGCTAGAAATTGAGTATATAACAGATAAATATAAGGAATTTACATTTTGGTGTCAAAGGCAACATCTTAAAGCTTTAACATAAAATGATTTATTCAATAATAAGTGCTTTGATAGAGAAGTATTGGAATACAGGAAAACAAAAAAAGCAAAGTTAATTATGCAAAATAGGTGCTAAAGCAATTTAAGGCAAATATTCATCAGATGGACAGGGAAGAATTGAGAAAGAACAAGTCCCTATATAAACCCAGGAAAAAAAAGTGTGGGGTGTCTTAAAGGGATAGAGAGATATGCAATATTGCTTTTATTCTTATTATTTCTTTTTTTAATTAAAAAAGTTGTGAGTTTACGAATCAATTATGCATAAAATACAGGATTTCTGTACAATATCCCACCACCAACACCTGTATTGGTGTGGAACAGTTGTTACTATTGATGAGACCACTTTTTTATAATTGTGTTTTTAACAGTGGTTACCATTGTTACAATTGATGAAAGCTTATTAAAATATTTCTATCATCCATTATTTACATTAGGTGTATTTTTCCAATATACCTCTCTATTATTACCACCTTGTCAAAAATTTGTTATAATTCATGAAAAGACATTCTTATAGTTATTCTTAACTATAGTCCATCACCTATAATAGTGTTCTGTGCTGTACAGTCCTGTTTTATCATTTAACATTTATTCTAGTAATATATATGTCCTAAAATTTCCTTTTTTAGCCACATTTGCCTATATAGTCCAGTGCTGTTTATTACTCTCACAATAATATGCTATCATGACCACCATCCATTTCCAAATTTTCACCATCAGCCTTAAGAGAAATTCTGTACAAGTTAAACATCAACTCCACATTCTCTAAGCCCAATCTAGTGCCTGATAATGTATCAAATCAGTGAGATCATACAATATTTATCCTTTGCCTCTGGCTTATTTCACTCAACATAATGTACTCAAGGTTCATTCAACTTGTCTCAGGTTTCAGGACATCATTCCTTCTTACAGCTGAATAATATTCCATCATATGTATAGACTACATTTCGTTTACCAATTTATCAGTTGATGGACACTTGGGTTGCCTCCATTTTTTAGGCAATTGTGAACAATGCTGCTATGAACATCAGTGGGTAAGTGTCTATTCACGTCCCTGCTTTCAGTTCTTCTGAGTCTATACTTAGTAGCCGGGTTGCTGGATCACACAGCCATTCTGTATTTAGCTTCCTGAGAAACCGCCAGACTGTCTTCCACAAGCAGCTATGCCATTTTATGTTCCCATCAGCCGTGAATAAATGTTCCTATTTCTCCACTTCCTCTCCAACACTTGTGGTTTACTGTTTTTTAGATAGTGGTCATTCTACTAGGGGTGAAATAATACCTTTTTATGGTTTTGATTTGGGATTTTCCTAAAATGTAGTGCTATTGAGCATCTTTGCATACATTTTTTAGCCATTTGTATTTCCTCTTGGGAAAAATGTCTATTTAAGTCTTTTGTTCATTATTACATTGGGTTGTATGCCTCAAAAGTTTTTAATTTTGAGGAGGTCCCATTTATCTAATTTTCTCTTTCAATATGTGTGGTTTGAATGTAATGTGTAAGAAATGATAGTTTACCGCAAGATCTTGAAAATGCTTCCCTACATTTTATGGTCCTGGTTCTAATATTTAGGTCTTTGATCCATTTTTAGATATTATTTGTATAGGTGTAAGGGAGAAATCCTCTTTCATTCCTTTGGGTATGGATGTCCAGTCCTCTCAGCACCGTTTGGTGAAGGGACCATTTTGTCCCAGTTGATAGGACTTGGCATCCTTGTCAAATGTAATTTGGCCATAAATGTGTGTCTATTCCTTAATTCTTGATTCAATTCCACTGGTCAATGTATCTATCTTTATGCCAGTACCATGCTGTTTTGACCACTTTAGCTTTGTAATGTGCTTTAAAGTTAGAAAGTGTGAGTCCTAAAAATCTATTCTACTTTTTCAAGATGTCTTAGCTATACAGGGCCCTTTATGCTTCCAAATAAATTTGGCATGGCCTTTTCCATTTCTGCAAAGTATGCTGTTGGAATTTTTATTGGGATGGCATTGAATCTGTAAATCAATTAGGGTAGACACCCTTAGCACCTTAACAATATTTTGTCTTCCAATCCATGAATGTAGAATGTCCTTCCATTTATTTGGTCTTCTTTGATTTCTTTTAGCAATGTTTTATATCCTTGGTTAAATTCATTTCAAGATATTTAATTCTCTTAGTTGTTATTATAAATGGATTTCTTTCTTGATTTTCTTTTCATATTGCTCATTACTAACGTATAGCAACACTACTGATTTTTGTATATTGATCTTGAATCCTGCAACTTTGCTGAACTCATTTATTAGCTCCGGTTGCTTAGTTGTAGATTTTTCGGTACTTTCTTTATATAGGATCATGTCATCTGCAAATAGCGAAAATTTTATTTCTTCCTTTCCAATTGGGATATCTTTTTTTTTTTCTTGCATAACTGGTTCTGCCTAGAACTTCTAGCACAATGTTGAATAACAGTGGTGACAGTGGACATCCTTGTCTTGTTCCAGATCTTAGAGGAAAAGCTTTCAGTCTTTTACCATCAAATACATTGGGAGTTGATGGTTTTTCATATATGCAGTTTAAACATGTGGAGGAAATTTACTTCTATTCCTAGTGTTCTAAGGTGTTTTTTTTAATCAAGAAAGGATGCCGGGTTTTGTCAAATGTCTTTTCTGTGTCAATCGAGATGGCCATGTGGTTTTTTTCCTTTGATTTTTTAATGTGGGTCATACATTCATTGATTTTCTTGTGTTGAACCACACCTGCATACCACAGATAAAACCCATTTAATCATGGTGTGTAATCCTTGTAATGTGCCGCTGGATTTGATTTGCAAGTATTTTGTTGATGATTTTTGCATCTATATTCATTAGAGTAATTGGTCTGCATATTCTTTTCTTGTACTATCTTTATCTGGTTTTGGAATTAGGGTGATGTTGACTTAATAGAATGAGTTAGTTAGTGTTTTGGTCCACTAAATGCTACTGGAATGATATATCAGAAATGGCATGGCTTTTGAAAAGGAAATTTGTTGGGTTACAAGTTAACACTCTAAGGTCATAAATATGTCCAAACTAAGCCATCCAGAGAAATATACCTTAACCCAAGAAAGACCAATGTCTGTCACATGGCAAGGCAGGTCCTTGTTCCCGATTCTATTGCTTCCAGCTTCTGATGCCAGTGGTTTCCTCTCTAAGCATCTGTGGACCTTCACTTAGTTACCTTGGGACACAACTCTGGGTTCTGGCTTGCTTAGCATCTTGTGGGAAAGCAAATGGTGATGTCTGCTGGGCTCTGCATCTCCAAACATCTGTGTCCAGGCATCTGCTCTGTCAGCACTCCAAGCATCTCCAAATGTCTGCATCGCTCTCAGCTCTGAAGCAACTGTCTAGCTTCTCTTGACTTTTTGGCTCCTGGTGTTTCTTGGTGCTTCTGAATTTCCAAACATCTGTATCTGCATCTGTATCTATGTTGCTTCTGAAGCAGCTCCAAAATATCTCCCCTTTTAAAGGACTCCAGTAAATTAATCAAGATCCACCTTGAATGGGTGGAGTCACATCTCCATATAATCAAAACACCACACCCACAATTGGGTTTGTCATATCTCCATGGAAGTAATTCAATCAAAAGATCACATCCACCTTTGAGTGGGTCAGTCTCTGTGGAAACAATCTAATCAAAGGTTTCCACCCTAAACAATAGGTCTGGCCCCACAAGATTGGATCAGGGTTAAACTATGGCTTTTCTGGGGTACATAATAGTTTCATAGGGACACAGGTAGTGTTTCCTCCTCTTCAGTTTTTTGAAAGAGTTTGAGTGGGATTGGTATTAATTCTTCTTGGAATGATTGGTAGAATTCATCTCTGAAGCCCTCTGGTCCTCAGCTTTTGTTGGGAGGTTTTTGATTACTGAATCAATCTATTTACTTGTAATTGGTCTGAAGAGGTCTTTTATTTCTTCGACAGTCAGTGCAAGTTGTTGATGTGTTTCTAGGAATTTGTCCTTTTGATATAAGCTGTCTAATGTGTTGGCAAATAGTTGTTTATAGTATTTCTGTGGGGACAATAGTAATGTCCCCCTTCTAGCTTCTGATTTTGTTTATTTACATCTTCTCTTTTTTGTCACTTTGTCAGTCTAGCTAAGTGTTTGCTGATTTCATTGATCTTCTCAAAGAATCAACTTTTGTTAATTCTGTTGTTTTTTATTCTCAATTTCATTTATTTCTGCTCTAACCTTTGTTTTTTCTTTCCTTCTGCTTGCTTTAGGATAGGTTTGCTCTTCTTTTTCTAGTTCTTCCATGTGTGTAGATAGGTCTTTGATTTGAGCTCTTCTTGTTTTTTAATGTAGTAATGTAGGACTATAAATTTCCTTCTTAGCACTGCCTTCTCTGCATCCCACAAGTCTTGATGTTGTATTCTCCTTTTCATTCGTCATAAGGTATTTACTGATTTCTCTTGCAATTTCTTCTTTGACCCACTGATGGCTTAATACTGTGTTGTTTAACCTTCATAAAATTGTGCATATTTCAGTCCTCTACTTGTTGCAGATTTCCAGCTTCATTCCATTATGAACAGAGAAAGTGCTTTGCATAATTTGATGTTTTAAAATTTATGGAGACTTGTTTATTGACCCAACACATGGTCTGTCCAAGAGAATGATTAATGTACATTTGAAAAGAATGTATATCCTGCTGTTTTGGGGTGCAACACTTGTATATGTCTGTTAGGTTTAGTGCCATGTACATATTATTTAGGTGTTCTGTTTCCTTATTTATCCTTTGTCTAGGTGTTCTATCTGTTGATGAGAGTGGTGTATTGAAGTCTCCAGATATTATTGTAGAGATGTCTATTTTCTCCCTTCAATTTTGCCAGTGTTTTCTTCATGTATTTTGTGGTACCCTGTTAAGGCATAAATATTTATGATTATTTCTTCTTGATGGATTTTTCCTTTTATTGATATCCTTTGTCTCTTATAACAGTTTTGTATTTAAAGTCTATTTTGTCTCATATTAGTATAGCTACAACAGCTTTTTTAATCTGTGTGTTTTGATAATGGCGTTTAACCCATTAACATTCAATGTTATTACTGTAAAGGTTGTATTTACTTCAATCATTTTTTCCTTTTTTTTTAATATGTCATATCTTATTTTTGTCTCTCTTTTTCGCTTTTAGTTGCCATTATTGATCATCTTCATGTCTACAGTTTCCAAAAAGCCTGTTTCTCCTGTGTTTTCCTTTCAGCCTGCATAACTCCCTTTAGTATTTCTTTTAGGGCAAGTCCCTTGCTATAAAACTTCTCAGCTTCTGTTTACCTGAATATTTCAAACACTCCCTCATTTATAAAGGAGAGTTCTTCTGGATAAAGACGCCTTGGTTGGAAGGTTTTCCTTTCAGTAACTTAAATGTATCATACTACTGCCTTTGCATTTCCATAGTTTCTGATGAAAAATCAGCACTTAATCTCATTGTGGTTCCCTTGTATGTGATGAATTGCTTTTCTCTTGCTGCCGTTTTGATTCTCTCTTTATTTTTGGCATTTGACATCCTGATTATATGTATCTCAGAATAGGTCTATGTTTCAGTTTGCTAATGTTGCCAGAATGCAATATACCTGAGATGGCTTGCTTTTACAAAGGGGATTTATTAGGTTACAGTTCACAGTTCTAAGGCCAGGAAAATGTCTAAATTAAGGCATCAAGAGGAACATTCCTTCTCTCAGGAAAGGCTGCTAGCATCCAGGGCTTCTCTGTCATGTGGGAAGGCACATGGTGATGTCTGCTGGTCCTTCTCTCAAAATGTCTCTGGGCATTTCTCTCATCTTTTCTCGGGGCATTATCTTTCTCTGAGCTCACTTCATAATGTCTCTGCCTTTTATCCTCTCATAAAGGACTCCAGCAAGGAAATTAAGACCCACCTTCAGTGGGCTGGGTCTCATATCCATAGAATGAACCTAAGCAAAAGGTCCCACCCACAATAAGTCTGCACCCATAGATATTGATTAAAAGATCATAGGTTTGGGTGGGCCACGGTGGCTCAGCAGGCAGAGTTTTCATCTGCCATGCCGGAGACTTGGGTTTGATTTCCGGTGCCTGCCCATGCAAAAAAAGAGAAAAAGAAAGAAAGAATATAGGCTTTTCTGGGGTACATAACAGAGTCAAACAAGCACAGTCTATTAAGATTTATTGTTTGGAGTACATTGCACTTTTTCAACATGTATATTTAAGTCTTTCATTAGAGTTGGAAATATTCAGCCATTATTTCCTCACATATTCTTTCTGCCCTTGTCCCTTTTCTCCTTTTGGGACACCCATGATGCATACGTTTGTGCACTTTGTGTTATCATTCAAATCCCTGAGACCCTGCTAATTTTTCCCATTCTTTTGTCTGTTGCTCTGTCTCTAAGACTTCAATTTTCTCGTCCTCTAGATCACTGATTTATTCTTCTGCCTGTTCAGATCTGCTGTTGTATGCCTCCAGCATACCTTTAATTTCTTCTATTGCACCTCCCATTCCAGTAAGTTCTTATGTTTCTTTTTATACCTCTAGATTTTTCTTCATGCTCCCCCAGTGTCCTCTTAATAGCCTTTATCTCTGTGGTAGTTAGGTTCAGGTGTCAACCTGTCCAGGTGAAGGTGCCTAGTTCTATTGCTGTGGACCTGACCCAATGGCATGTGAACCTCATCTGTTGCTGATTACATCGGAGTCAGCTAGGAGGCGTGCCTGCTGCAATGAATGATGTTTGATTTAATTGGCTCGTGCTTCAATGAGAGAGCACAAGGTAGCACAGCCAAAGCAGCTCAGCACACCTCATCTCAGCACTCGCAGCTCAGCCCAAGGCTTTGGAGATGCAGAGAGAAATCACCCCGGGGAAAGTTGATGGAACCCAGAGGCCTGGAGAGAAGGCCAGCAGAGACCACCCTGTGCCTTCCCACATAAGAAAGAACCTCAGTGGAAAGTTAGCTGCCTTTCCTCTGAAGAACCACACATTAACGAAATAAATCCCCTTTATTGAAAGCCAATCTATCTCTGGTGTGTTGCATTCAGGCAGCTAGCAAACTAGAACAATCTCTTTAGCCATGTTTTCCTTCATCTCCTTGATCTGATGTAGGAGATTTGCTTGTTTAGTTGTTACAAATTCTTTAAATCTTCTGAAGTTTTGTTTGCTATATCCTCCAGTTTCTTAGTATTGCTTGCAATTTTTTGCTGATGATGTCTAGGCACTGGATTATCTTAATGAGTTTATTCTGAAGATCAGCTTCTCTCTCTTGCCTAGAGCTTTATTGTTGATTGGCTTTGTGTTAAGGCTCACTTGGTTCAACTTATTCCAGACCTTTACAATGGCTCTGATAAGACTTTTCCTCCTCTTCTTCAGCTGATTTTTTGCCCTGGATATGTGGTACAATTTTTAAGATTGAACTATTTGTGCAATTGTTTTGCCCCCAGGAGAAAGCTTCCTTTCCTCTGTTCCTTCTCTAGGAATCTTTGCCTATTATATTTGTTTTTGTTTTGCTTCTATACATTTTTTACAGTCTTTTGTTAACACTAACTGCCTTTGCCTTGAGGGCAAATTCTGGGAGAAAGGTCACCCAAGAGAGCACTTTCCTAAGTCAGTGTTTCCCAGCCAAAACAAGGCCAGTGTGCTAGTGTGAAACAGTTGTACCTCAGAAAAGCCACATTCTCTTAATCCTAATCCAATATTTGGGGGGCAGACCTATTATTTGGGTGAGATCTTTTGATTAGGTTGTTTTCATAGAGATGTGACCAATCCAAATATTGGTGTTACCTTTTGATTAGATGAGTTCCGTGGAGTTGTGATCACCACCCATTCAAGGTGAGTTTTAATTAGTTTACTGGAGTCCTAAAGGAGCTTATTGACCCAGAAAGAACTCAGAGCTGATACAGAGAGTAGCCACCTCTAGGAAATGTCTGGAGATCAGAAGGAGCTGAGAGAGCTGTTTGTACTGAGAAGCCTGGAGAGAAGGACAGCAGATGTTGCCGCGTGCCTTCCCATGTGGCAGAGAAACCTCAGAACCCGCCTGTCCTGAGTGAAGGCATTCCCATGAAAATTTGGTTATTTTCATGGCCTTAGACTTGTAACTTGTAAGTTAATAAATCCCCTATGTAAAAGTCAATCCATTTCTGGTATATTCCATACTGGCAATATTAGCAAACTGAAACAACCAGGGATCCATGAAAGGGCCACTGACCAGCTCCAAAGAGCCCTGGGGAAAAGGTCAGGAAAGAGGTCAAAAGCCTTTTTATAAAAAAATCATTTTTTCATGGTGTATTATCCATAGGCATACACAGTTATTACGTAGCTGTCATTATACCAAAGAAATCATTTTCTATTCCAACCTTATTTCATTAGAATAGGGAGAAAAATGATGAACATTATTGAGTTTCTATACGTGTCAAAGAATGTTGTAACATAATTTATCTTATTAATTCTTATAATTACCCAATAAAGCAGGTATTATCTCCAAATCACAGAGAGGTTAGCATAAAGAAGTTAGATTAATACTAATTTGTCTTCTGGACTATCATTGCAAAATCAGGGCAAATTCATATTTTAGAAAATATCTTTATTGAGATATCTTCACATACATACGATCCATCCAAAGCATACAATCAATTGCTCCCAATCGTCACATAGTTGTATATTCAGCACTATGATCATTTTTAGAACATTTGCATCACTCCAGAAAAATAACAAGAAAAACACCATACATCCCATACCCCTTACCTCTCCACCTCATTGACCACTAGTATTGCAATCCACCCTTTTTTTTTTTACCCCCATCCGCCCTCCATTATTTATTTATTTTTTGTCCTTACTCATCTGTCCCTATCCTGGATAAAGAGTGCATCAATCATAAGGTTTTTACAATCAAATGGCCACATTGTAAAAGCTATATAGCTGCAAAATCATCTTCAGGAGTCAAGGCTACTGGAATCCATTTCAACAGTTTCAGGTTCTTCCCCCTAGCCACTCCAATACACCATAAACTAAAAAGGGATATCTATATAATGCATAAGAATAACGTCCAGGATAAACTTTCAACCCTGTTTAAAATCTCTCAGCCACTGAGACTGTATTTTGTCTCATTTTTCTCTTCCCTCTTTTGGTCAAAAGGGCCAGAAACCTTTTTGACACTCCCAGAACACGTGCTTTCCTGGCCTGCCCAGTAAATAGCCCGCTTCAGCAAAGTGTTTCCCACAGCTCTAAGAAGGCTCTGTGTCTATAAAACTCCACTGCCTCCACTCCTGTGGGGTGGGGGGCAGATTGAAACAGCAGTTCAGTACTGGGACCCAGCGACCCGAATTTGTTGATCAAAAGCCATGATCAGTACTTATGAGTGCCCCCTCACCCCACCCCCTATTTTTGGCAAAGAGAACTTCCAAATCCCTTTCTGTCTGCAGCAACCAGCCAAGGTCTAGACCCCCCAGGCAACCCACCTTAAGAATGAGGTATGGGTACCAGCTACCACTGTGGCGCTAGCTACTCACAGTTCTTTACCACATTTTCTCAACCTCTTCCTCATGCTGTTTCCTGGAGGCTGTACAGCGCTCCCCTGGCCTCCGGAGCCCCAGAACAGTTGTTTCATAAAGTTCCTGCCTCTCCACTAGCTGTTTTGGAGGAGCAGTGAGTACTGGATCTCCTACTCCACCGTCTTTCCTGGAAATTCCTGACATTGTGTCCTTAAACCTCCACCACATTTGCCTCTGTTGGAGTCAGGGTCAAAACAATGGCTGCCACCAACTTTGTCTGGGATAGGTTGAAACAGTAGCTCAGAATTGGGACTCAGTGATCCAAATTCACCAATCAAAAGCTACTTCTAGCCTCTGGAGACCTAAAACAGTTGTTTCAGACAGTTCCTGCCAGTTTACTAGCTGTTGTGGCAGATAGAGTGAGCCCTGGGTTTACCTAAAAGTCATGATGAAGTTTTTGATGCACAAAAGTTTTTAAATTTAACGAAGTCTCATTTATCCATTTTTATTTTGTTGCTCATGTTTTTGGTGTAAAGTCTAAGGAATCATTGCCTAACACAAGTTCCTGAAGAATATTCCCTCTGTCTTCTTCTAGGCGTCTTACAGTTTTGGTTCTTATACTTAGATCTTTGATTGATTTTAAGTTTTTTGTATATGGTTTGTGAAGTAGGGGTCTCCTTCATTCTGTTTCACATGGAGATCCAGTTTTCTTAGCACCATCACCGAAGAGACTATTATTTCTCAATTAAGTGGAGTTGGCACCATTGTCAAAATTCAATTGTCCACAGATATGAGAGTTCTGAACTCTCAACTAAATTCCCCTGGTCTGTCTGTTCTGATGCCCAGTACCATGCTGCTTTGACTACTGTAGTTTTGTAATAACTTTTAAACTCAGGTCTAGTGAGTCCTCCCACTTTTTCCTTTTTTTTTTTTTTACAGGATGCCTTTGTCTATTTGGCACCCCTTAGGCTTTCATATAGTTTTGATGACTGGCTTTTCTATTTCTGTAAAGAAGTCTGTTGAAATTTCTACTGGGATTGTGTTGTATCTATAAATGGCTTTTGGTAGAATTGACATCTTAACAATATTCAGTCTTCCCATCCTTGAACACAGACTGTCCTTCCATTTATTTAGATTTTCTTTGATTTGTTCCAGAAATGTTGTGTAGTTTTCAGTGTACAAGTCCTTTACATCCCTGGTTAAAATTATTCCTAGGTATTTGATTATTTTAGTAGACACTATAAATGTAATTTTTTTGTTTGCTTTCCTCTTTAAATTGTTCATTGCTAGTGTATAGAAAAGTACTAATTTTTGCATGTTGATCTTGTCCTCTGACACTTTACTGAACTTTTTTATTAGCCCTAGTAGCTGTTGTGTGGATTTTTCAAGATTTTCTGGACATAGCATTATGTCACCTCCAAATAGGGGAAGTTTTCCTTTTTCCTTTCAATTTGGATGTTTTTTTTATTTTTCTTGCCTAATTCCCCTGGCAAGATCTTCCAGTAGCGTCTTCAATAAGAGTAGTGTGTGTGTGTGGGGGGGGTCATCCTGGCCTTTTTCAGGATCTTAGGGGGGGTGTCTGACAGGAGTGTCCCTCTTCAGTAAGCAGGTACCCCAAACATCTACATCCTTGAGAGTGTGTGAATAGGATGTGGTCTAGCCTTCCCCCCAAATTGCATCTTAGGTTCTATTTATTTGATAATTTAGGAACATTTAAGGCATTCCTAAACTTTGAGAAGAAAGGTAGATTAATGAGGAAACCTTAGAACTGCATCAATTCTTCTTCATATTAAACCCTGTGCTTGAGTGAGCTGGGCACAGGACCTCCGGGTGGAGACTGGGCTGGTGTCCTCAGTGGAATATTGTCTGCATGGTCCTGACCTGTGCTCCCAAGGTCAAATAATTATTCTAGAGGTTATAGGGAATACAAGCATAGTCAAAGACAGCTACATTGCAGTACCTATCAGTCATTATTTGTGGAAATAGTCACCCACACCATGTGATCTGGGAATGGAGAGGATTGTAAAAGAGAGGTATATCCCAGGTTCAAATGGAAAATGTTTTTCAGCTCTCATTCACTCAAAGATGTATGTGAGACATGAGAGAAAGATACAGGGACACTGGTTCGTCCTGAGCCTAATTTTTCACCCGTTAGATGTAAACAAATTTGACCTGTGAAAAGGCTGCCCTCAGCCCAGAAGACAAAAGTGAGGTATCCTGCCACAATCTCTGTCGCCATCTAGTGGTCCCTGAAGCTCATGACATGCAACCTCAAATACATGTGTGAGAAACTGAACCTTGGGAGAATGGAGAGCAGGTGTTATTAACTTAGGGGTCCAGAGTAAGGCAGGTGGGTGGGGTGAGTGGTGTTCTGTGCAAATAAAACCCCTTGAATACGATGTAAAAGCAATTCTGGAGCATTTTTTCCAAAAGACGGTCTATAACTGTCATCACATCCACAATGGGTTTGTAGCATACAAACATTTAAGGACAACAGCTAGAGGGTCAGCAAGTGGTTTTCATGAGAAAGGCTTGCTATAGGCTTGGGGTCCTCCAACTGTCTTATAACTCAGTGGGCAGAGAGGCCCACAGGGGGCTCTTTGCGCTATGCTCTCTGATCACAAAGGCAAGACACTGGGTGAAATTGCTCTAAAGGGGTTTCCTGGTTTAAGCCCTCCTAGTCTTTAGAGGTCAGATGACCAGGCCCTTCCTGAAAGAACCCTATTGGGGCCCCTCCCTTTTCCTTGGCCCTCAGGACCTGTCCTAGAGACCCTTGGAGGCCTTCCTCCTACTCAGCAATCCCAGGCCCTCTCTGAGGTCCCAGCCCCTTCTGCTCCCTTTGGGGTAAAACCTAGGACCCTTCCTCCTCCCCTCTCCATAACTGTCACCTCCCAGTCCACCCTTTGGTTCCACTTTTCCCTAAAGCACAGCTGCAAAGGGGCCCCACAACCACCCTTTCCTCTCCTCCTTTCTTGGGAGTCCAGATGGTCACACACAGACCATTCTTGATTATGGACTTGACTCTTAATCATGAAAGGAAAAGGCACACATGCAACATGACTAGCACACATAGGGACCACAAACAGAAAAGAGGCTTACAGAGGACTCAAAGTCACCATCACTGCCCTGCAGTTTCCTCCTTTTCGACTCAGTGATGACACCTGGAAGGCCTCTGGGGCTCTTGCCCTCAGCTCTCTTTCCTCAGGACTCAACTCACCACACCTTCCCCTTCTTTCATTTGCTTCCTTGAGGGGATATCATAACCTGACAAGAATATACAGACAGGATGCCAAGTGGACTCCCTTGTGTGGAGTGTGCCATAGTTGTCTCCAGTTTGAATGGAGGAAACCTCCCAAAGCCCACAGAATAAGTAGCTGTGGCCCCAAAGGCAAGTGTCAATAAAACTGTAGGTCAGAGGCAGGGAGCATACACTAGGTCAATGGTTCGCACCTGGGGATTTTTTTTTTTTTTAATATTAATGCCTGTGCCTCATCCCTAATTAATGAAATTAGGATCTCTGGTTATGAGGTCCAGGTTTTGGTATTTATCACATTTCCTAGGGTTATTTTATGGGACAGCCAGGTGTGAGATATCACTTCACTAAGTGGTCAGACAGACTCAATTCAGTGCATGGGAGAAGTTTTGGATAGGGTTATGGTGAGGATCAGCATGCATAGAAATGACCAAAGAAAAACACTGAATCTTGTTACCGAGTGTGACAAAATTCTCTAGAGAAACGAACCACATATATATAAAGATGTCTCACGCAACTGTATCTTGTTACCGAGTGTGACAAAATTCTCTAGAGAAACGAACCACATATATATAAAGATGTCTCACGCAACTGTGGGAAAGGAAGAACCCAAAATCCATAGGGCAGACTGGGAAGCAGGGAGCTCTGATGTAAGGTCTGGACAAACTCCATAGGAGAGGCCCACTGGCTGAAGAAAAGCAATGAAAAAGTCTCTCTTATTCCTTAAAAGCCTTCATTGGATTATCTTATTGGATTATCTCATTGTAGGAGATGTGCCTTAGTTGATCTCAGATGTAATCAGCCGCAGATGCAATGAACTGACTGATGATTTAATCAACCAGCCACAAAATACCCTTGCAACAATGGTCAGGCAAGCAGACAACTTGGCATGATCATTTGGCCAAGTTGACACCAGAACCTAACCATCACAGACCACCCTGTGTCAAATTGGCCGCTATATATATATATATATATCACCTTGAAACACACTTCATTTCCAAATAGAACACAATAACAGACATATGTATCACCTAACAATACTTAACTGTCCTGCGTACAACCGAAAATGCATTACATGTCTCCAGAATAGATCCATGAACAGTACAACTTATTTTGTATGATAAGAGGCAAACAAGATATTTGCTTATGTAAAAATGCAAACATACTCATAGCAAAATGGGGGAAATCTCATATAATCACAGTCCTCGTTTCTGTAACTGATCACTTGGTCGAAGTTCATATTTATCACTACCTTCTTCCACTACCCATTCCATGTTCCCTTAATCCTCAGCAAGCACTTCAGCTGGTCATGGCTCTTTGTGGGGTAGGGTGAACCACACTTCTATTTCTGACGTTGTTGGGCCATTGGTAGTCCTGCCCGGATTGGGTTGTTGCAGTTTTCCATGTCCACTTTAATCACAGGGCATGATAGCACTAAGAGACGCCCTACAGGATCACCTATATTCCAGGAGAATTCTTTACCTCCATTGCATAGTTGCAGTCCTATTTCCCCTTGATAGTCAGGGTCAATCTCCTCAGACAGAACAGTAAACCCCTTCTGTACCTGTTGATTCAATGGCATGAAAAACCTAAAGTGGCCAAGTAGCAGTCTTAATTTCCACTTCAATGGAATCACTGTTGTGTCCCTTGGAAGGACCATACCTTTCGGAACTAAGACCTGTAGACCAGCAGAGCTTAAGGTTTCAGGGACAGGAAGCAAAAATTTTCCTTGCAGATCACTAGGGGTGATAGTGAGTGGTGCCACTCCTATTTCCAGCCCTTGATTCCTGGACCCGTGAATCCTGGCTATGGGAAAACTGCACCATAGAGTGGACACTGATTCAGAGCATACAAAGCCTCCTAGCATCATAATTGGGTCTTCAAAAAGCCATTCCACCATTCTATCAAACTAGCTGCCTCTGGATGATGAGGAACATGGTAAGACCAGAGAATTCCATGAGCATGTGTCCATCCCCACACTTCATTTGCTATGAAGTGGGTTCCTTGGTCAGAAGCAATGCTGTGTGGAATACCATGATGGTGGATAAGGCATTCTGTAAGTCCACATATGATAGTTTTTGCAGAAGCTTGCATGCAAGGAAGGCAAACCCATGTCTGGAGTATGTGTCTATTCCAGTTAGGTTGAATCACTGCCCCTTCCATGATGGAAGTGGTCCAATGTAATCAACCTGCCACCAGGTAGCAGGCTGATCATCTTGGAGAATGGTGCCATATCGGGCCCTAAGTGTGGGTTTCTGATCCTGGCAGATTAAGCACTCAGCAGTGGGTGTAGTCAGGTTGGCCCTGGTGAGTGGAAGTCCATATTGCTGAGCCCATGCATAACCTCCATCCTACCACCATGACCACTTTGTTCATGAGCCCATTAGGCAATGGCAGGAATGACTGATGAAAAAAAGGATGACTTGGTTCCACAGGACTGGTCATCTTATCCACCTGATTATTAAAACCTTCATCTGCAAAAGTCCCACTCTGGTGCACATTCACATGGACACAAATATCTTCATGTTTTTAGCCCACTCAGAAAGGTCTATCCACATACCTCTTTCCCAGACCTCTTTGTCACCAATTTTCCAATTATGGTCTCCCAAAGTCCCTGACCATCCAGCCAAGCCATTAACTACAGCTCATGGGTCAGTATACAACTGCACCTCTGGCCAGTTCTCCTTCAAAACAAAATGAATAACCATATGCACTGCTCAATGTTCCACCTGCTGGGAGGATTTCCCCTCACCACTATTCTTTAAGGACATCTCAGAATGGGGTTGTAGTGCTGTAGCTGTCCAATTCTGGGTCATCCCTACATATTGTGCAGAGTCTGTAAACCAGGCCCGAATTTTCTCTTCCTCAATCAACAGATTGTAAGGAACTCCCCAAGAGGCTATAGGTCTGGACTGGTTTGGGAAGGAAAAGATAATGTGGCAAGAATGGAGGTCATGGGCATTTGGACCACTTCTTCATGCAACTTACTTGTGCTTTCAGGATCTGCTTGAGTCCTATCTTTAATATACCATTTCAATTTTTGATGGAGGGCTGCATACATAACTTTATGGCTTGGTGGGTCAGACAACACACATCTCATGATAGGCAACTCAGGTCTCATGGCAACTTGGTGGCCCATGGTTAAGTGTTCAGTCTCTACTAGGGCCCGTTAGAAGGTTAAAAGCTGTTTCTCAAAAGGAGAGTAGTTATCTGCAGGAGATGGTAAGGCTTTGCTCCAAAATCCTAAGGGTCTGTGTTATGATTCTCCTATAGGGACCCACCAAAGGCTCCAGACAGCATCTCTATTTGCCACTGACACAGCACCATTGGATCTGCTGGATCATATGGCCTAAGTGGCAGAGAACCTCACACAGCAGCCTGGACCTGCTGCAGAGCCTCCTCTTGTTCCAGTCCCCATTCAAAACCAGCAGCTTTTCTGGTCACTCAGTTAATGAGCCTGAGTAGCACACCCAAATGAGGAATATGCTGTCTCCAAAATCCAAAGAGGTCAACTAGGCATTGTGCCTTGGTTTTGGTCATAGGAGGGGCCAGATGAAACAGCTTATCCTTTACCTTAGAAGGAATATCTCAACATGCCCCATACCAGTAGACACCTAGAAATTTCACAGAGATGGATGGCCCCTGTATTTTTTTTGGATTTGTCGCCCATCCCCTGATGCTCACCAGTAAATCTAGAGTAGCTGCTACTTCTTGCCCACTAGGTCCAATCAGCATGATATCATCAATATAATGGACCAGAGTGATGTCTTGTGGGAAGGAGAAGCCATCAAGGTCCCTGCAGACAAGATTGTGACCTGGGGCTGGAGAGTTGATTAAAAATAGGACAGGGAAGGTGTACTGCTGGCCTTGACAGCTGAATGCAAACTGTTCTGGTGGTCCTTACTCACAGCTATTGTGAAAAAAGCATTTGCCAAATCAATAGCTGCATACCAGGTACCAGGCGATGTGTTGATTTGCTCAAGCAATGATACTACATCTGGACCAGCAGCTGCAATTGGAGTCACCATCTAGTTAAAGTTTACAATAATCCACTGTCATCCTCCAAGACCCATCTGTTTTCTGCACAGACAAATAGGAGAGCTGAATGGGGATGTAGTGGGAATCAGGAACCCCTGATTCCTTCAAGTCTATAAGAGTGGCACTAATATCTGCAGTCCATCCAGGAATATGGTATTGCTTCTGATTCACTATTTTTCTAGGTAGGGACAGTTCTACTGGCTTCCCCTTGCCTTTCTTACCATAATAGCCCTCATTCCATGAGTCAGAGAACCAATGTGGAGATTCTGCCAGATGCTGAGTATGTCGATTCCAATTATGCTTCTGAAACTGGGGAAATGACCACAGAATGGGTTTGGGGACCCATGGGACCCACTGTGAGATGGACCTGAGATAAAACTCCACTGAACCCCTATTACGACTGGTGAGCCAGACACCCTGCAAGCTTGAGATTTTAGTTTACGTTGTTAATCTGCTACTTGCACAATAAGGCTTTGTATCTGGTTGTCAGAGATCTCATGTCTGCACCACAGGAAATAAGATTTTCTTTCAGGGCACACATGGAAACATTTACATCATTCATATGGTGTTGAAGTTTGAAATTTGAAGCCTTCAGCTCATCCCTTTCCCTCATCACTGTATCCAGCGTATCTAATAAAAACCAGCCAACATCATTATATCTCTTAATTCCACAAAACTCCCCAAAGGTGTCAAAATAATTATCACCTAGAGCCTTGCCTCATATATGTGAACAATTAGCAGAATCTAGTGGTGATATTTCGAGTATCTTTTTTGCCAACTCACCCCATGGACTGTCAGTGCCATCTTGATTATTGGAAACAGAGTCATTAGTGCCTCTGAGTCTCATCAAAGTAGAAAACCAATTTTAAAGATTCTGTTTCTCAAGAACCACTCCTGGTACCAAGCTGTGTTAGAATTCTCTAGAGAAACAGAACCAATAGGAGAGATCTGGAAATGTGAGATTTTTAAAGGTGTCTCATGCAACCATGGGAAAGGAGGAGTCCAAACTCCGTAGGGCAGGCTGTGAGGATAGTGGCTCCGATGAAGGGTCTGGACGAACTCCACAGGAGAGGCTGGCTGGCTGCAGAAAAGCAGTAAGAGTCTCTCTTCTCCCTTAAAAGCCTTCAATTGAGGGTGCACAGCTGGTTCAGTGGTAGAATGCTCACCTTTCATGTGAGATACTTGGGTTCGATTCCTGGACCACACACCAAAAAAAAAAAAAAAAAAAAAGAGCTTTCAATTGATTTGATTATTTCACTGTAGGAGACGTGCCTTAATTGATCACAGATATAATCAGCCACAGATGCAGTCAACTGACTGATAAGTTAATCAACCAGCCACGAAATAGCCTTGCAGCAATGGTCAGGCCAGTGCTTGCCTGACCAGAGAACTGGGCATGATCATTTGGTCAAGTTGACACCAGAACCTAACCATCACACCAAGTAATGTGCGAAACGATCAACCCTGACTCTCCCCATCACTCCCTGCCCAGTGCCTACAATTAAATCTTTTCACCATACCTTCTGCTCACCGTAGCCCGTGCCTCGCTTCAACCCAACTCTGACTTTATCTGGGATAACTTCATTATCCCTCTTTCTCTGTAAACACACATGCATGCAGGCACACACTGAACACTTGGAGGGGTTGAGGGTGGCAAGGTAGTTCACCGCTTTCTTCACTTCTCATTTCTCTTCTCCTCCTCCCTACAGTTATCCTCCTGTAACAGCCATTTCTAACTATCCTTTGTGATTCTCACCCCTGCCATGTTGTAAAGTTTGAATGCATAGAGGAATTCAACAGCCACTCTCCCTTCCTTTGGACCCCAGATGGCCAGCATTTTTACTTTAAAGTCTTGAATATTGATCAAACAGTGCAACCTTTAGGATTTAGCAGGAACAAGAGATTTCAAAGAACCTAACAGAGTTCTCAAGGTCAATATCCTGGGTCAATAGTTTCAAGTTTCCTTTAGACTGAATAATAATCTCTGAACTAAGATCACAGTGTGCTCTTACCTTTTCCATTGTTTTCTCTCCCTCTCAGCTTGCTGTCTTTTGAGAAATCAAGACCTGAAGATAGAAAGCAGTTAGAACTTCAGGTTGCGCCATTTGATTCTGTATGATAGTGGTCTGAGAGGCTCTGTACAAAGTGTGACTCTGAATTCTCTAGGCCTGGGCCTTTCATTCATAAATAATCACCTTTAGATTCCCGTAAGATCATCTAATAGATAAGGTTATAATTTGTGTTTGGATATCATTCTAATTTAATTTCATATTGTGACTTCACATTAAATGATAGTCTGGACCATCTTATATTTAGTTCAGTGAAGCCATCTCCATGAAGAAGAAGTATATATTAGTTCAAAACACTGCTTCTAGAAACTTTTCTTTCCCTAACTAGGGGATGATATGGGTGAAGATATCTTTTGTCCTTGATTCAGAGGACAGCATTTTTTTCTTATTTATTTAAAGGGCCATGTGGAGGGCCAGGAGCAATCAATCAGGCCCAAGCAGGGAAAGTCCCCACAACATTGGGGCAGAAATAGTTAAACAATAACCAATGTTAGGAAACTGAGGGAACAGGATGTGTTTTGGCAACAGCTAACGGCATTTTTCTGCTTCTATGATATGCTTGCTTGCTAGCAACTGCAAAACCACAACATGATTTTAGCCCTTATAAGCACACCTTGAAAACCTCTGGGGGCTGCTCTCTGAATCTTCCTTCTCGGAAGTTTCTGAGGCAGTCGCCGGCCGGCTAATGAAGACTCCAAATTGGCTTGCAGTTTTGAATTATGTGGTCTCTCTTTCAGCGCACCCCATAACAAGCCAGAAAATCAATAATTTAAGCTATGCATGCACACAGGGCCTTTGTCACATAATCTTCGTTGTTTTTGTAAGAACCCTTTAAAAATGTAAAAGTGCTTCTTAGCTTGTAAGCTTTGCAATTACAGGTCATAGACCAGATTTATTGTATGCGAAATAGTTTGCCAACTCCTGTCTAGAGGGTCAGTCTCATCTCCTACCATTTCTTGAGCTTTCCATAGTACTAATATAGATTTATGATGAATTCTCTGACCCTGATTACCTGAAAAGCAGCTAGGCAGTTGACTTTTAGATATGGTGTGAGGGAGAAATCAAATTTCATTTTTACACATGGATGCCCAATGGTTCCAGGAACTACTTATTGAAAAATAATCATTTCCACACACAAGTGAGATGCTAACACCATCATATATGACACGTGTCATTCAAATAAGTATTGATTTTTCACCCAGAGACTATGGATGCCAGAAGACAGTAAACATTCTCTTTAAATTGCTGTCAGGAGGCACAAAAAACATGACCAACCTAAAATTCGATATCCATTGAAAATATTCTTCATGGATGAAAGTAAAATATATGACTTTGGATAAAGGAAAAATAAGATTACTTGTCACCAGCAGACATACACTAAAATAAATTCTTTAGGACATTCTTCAGGCCGAAGAGAAATTGTATCAGCAGAAAAGACAGATTTTTAGGAGCCAATAAAGAGCATTAAAAATGTTGAATACCTGGGTAAATACAAAAGATTATATTTCTTTCCACTTAATGCCTTTAAAAAAAAACATGAATATTAAAAGCCAAACTTACAACTTTATTTTGTAAAACTTTATAATGTACGTAGATGAACTACAGGTGACAACTATAGCACACAGAACACTGGAGGATGGTAAATGTGCCTAAATTGTTGTAAGGTTATTATATTCTGCATGAAGTGGTACAACTTCTTTCTTCATGGACTGAAAGTACATGAACATTAGACAGCTATACATTATCCCAAAGATCACTGAAACTCTTTCCATCTTATTAGCTGTTTTCATCTTTGTGCTCAACATCAGATAACTATTGATACGTTTCATGTCCCCTGATAATTTCTAATTCAGTGTCTAGTATGCTGTTCGGTGTCCAGAGAATCTCTCATTTTAACTTATTTTTCAAGTCTAAAATTTCAACTCTGTTTTTTTAGTTTCTAACTCTCTCTTTAATTCCCTATTTTCTCCCTTATTTTGTTTAGGCTTTCCTTTAAATCCTTGAATGCATACATAACCACTCTATTATAATCCATGTTTGCTAATTCTATTTACACTGTGATATCTGTGCCAGGTTCTACTGATCAACTTTTGTCTTGTTATGGGTTACATTTTCATGTTTCTATGTTCTTCTAATATTTTGGATTGTACACACACACACACACACACACATACTCTTCTACAAACACTTAAGGAAAACTTCTTCAGCTCACATAAAAACTGAACTCCAATCTTTGTATTTACACCATTGACTTACTTTGCTAATACAAGTAAAAGAAACAAAAATGAAAGCCGTTCTCCATTTATGATGGCCTAAATCTATAAACATATATTGATTCTAAAGAATGAATATGCACAAAAGGAATTATCCAGAAGGCTTCTAATCAACATATTAGTAGGGCCTATCTTTTAAGAGTGATGTTACGAAGGTAGAGCTTACCTGTTGTAACATTATCCCTTTCTGAAGGATTGAAATGTTAACAATAAGCAAAGGTTTCTTTTAAATTGAAGAGAGAACAAGAAAAAAATGATCTCAATAACATTTAATGAAATTGGAAGCTATAAAACATCATTAATTTTAAGATTCTATTTTTCTATAAAATTACACACAACCCCATCTACATTTTGAAATGATTAAATGTTCCACTCTTAATGGTTATGGAAACAAAAAGCTTCTGGAAAATTATTATTTAACATAAAATCCAATCTTCTTGAGCATATTTAATGACATTTGAAGTGGCCTTGCCACAAAAGGCCTGAGAAAAAAAATGAAAGAAGAAAAAAATATCAAACTATCACAAAATCCCCTGTATATCATGTCAGTCAAAATCATACACATACAAATACACACAAACACACACACACACACAGAGATACAATAAATATAGAAGAAAGAAGAATGCAATAGATCAAAACATCAACTGAGTTTCTATTAAGTTTATGTGTTCAGAGTATCATCTCTTTCCTGTTCTATAATTGCTTAATTTATAATTTATTTGCTATATGTATACATACCCTTAGGATGTGATCAATAATCAAGGACTTCAATGAGATTTAACAAGAAAATACTATTATGAATTGTTATGCTATCAAAAAGTGTCCATCATCCAAGGTTGAGTAAGTAATCCACGACAGAGCCCCACCCCGCCACCCAAGAATAACCAAGATGCAATCCAAGAAAAAAAATAATGACATGTTCATCTGTGGGTGACCGTGTTGTGTTTCAAGCACCTTGCTGAGCAAATAGGGGAATTCAGTAATGAACAGTAAGCAATATTGATTTAGCTCAATGGTATCAGCTCTCATTTAATAATACGCACCCATTCAGCGGCTAATGTTTCTCTTGGGAAAGGGAGATTTCGGATGAAATGTGTTCTTTTGTCCTTGATAGATTTGTGTACAGTGTGAGATTTTTCATAAAGCTTATATTTTAAATTAAGCAGCAAATCCAGAAGGCAAGAAATGATTGGTGAAAACTTGCTGTGTTGAATACATGAGACCTAACAAATGTGGGACTCTGTCTATAGACAATAAGAGGATTGAAGATATAACCACATTTTGCATGTCCTTTTCTGTTTGAAGTGGCATTAATTGTGACTTTGCTGTACCTGGACATGTTATTAAGAAGTATGTCTAATTATCCCAATCATCAACTGTTTAAAAAGCTGAAAAAGTGATCAGACTTCATCTAGAGATATGAAGGAAGCTGATCTGACTAGGACTAAGGTATATCAGAATACCAAGTAAAGGATGATATGACTTATATTTTCAAACTTCAACCCCTGTGTGAGACCAAATGGAGACATATTTATTTGATGCAAAACTTATATTTTTGGTAGCACATTATCTAACTAGTATGGTCAGTTTACTTGAACACCATAATTACATGGAACCTTGAATATGGCATGAGATCTTGTTGGTTTGTACAGGTTAGTGTGGTGTCCTGATATATCCTAGAGTAAGGTGAGCAGAGAATAAAAACGTATTTACAACATCCCCTTGGGGAATGGGGAGAAAGGAGGAAATATTCAACGTCCCCATCTGAGGAATTCCTGCTATTCTCACAAACAGTGGGGAAAACCAATTCAAGAGGCTGTGCTCTCAATCTTGGGGATCACCCCTTTGAAGCTTATTCCTGCGAAGGAGAAACAAAGCCTACTGTAATTTATGCCTAAGAATCACCCCCAGAGAACCTCTTTTGTGGCCTCTGTCTTTATGCCAACTTGGCAGGTGAATTCACTGCCCCCCACCCCTGCGCCCACGTAGGGCATGACTCCCAGGGATATAAATCTCCCTGGCAACATGCGACCTGACCCTGGGGAATGAACTGGGACCCAGCATCATGGGATTGAGAAAGCTTTCTTGACCAAAACGGGGAAGAGAGAAATGAGACAGAATAAAGTTTTACTGACTAAGAGATTTCAGAGTTGAGGGGTTAATCCGGAAGGCTAGTTATTCTTATGCATTATATAGATATCCCTTTTTAGTTTATGGTGTATTGGAGTAGCTAGAGGGAAGTGTCTGAAACTGTTGAACTGTGTTCCAGTAGCCTTGATTCTTTTAACTATATAGCTTTCATAATGTGACTGTGTGATTGTAAAAACGCTGTGTCTAATTCTCCTTTTATCCAGGGTATGGACAGATGAGCAAAAAAGGGATTAAATATAAATAATAGGTGGAGATAAAGGGTAAAAATTGGGTAGATTGAAATACTGTGGGTATAGGCTACAATTTTGTGAAAGGTTAAAAAACACCATACATTATCTGATGCTTATGTGTATAGTTGCGAATCAATATTTGTTTAAAGCACTTACATATAATAAAGCATAATAAAGATTAGACACCTTAGGACTTGAAATCATGAAACCTGAGGGATGGTGGCCTAGAGATTTAATTTCCAGCTGTTAAATAAGTGTCTATATAAACTGAAATTTTTTCGTTGAGATTCTCATATTTATTAGTAAATATGGAAATTAAGAAGCTCCTTATAAATGTTTTACTTACTAAAAGTCAGGTTTTTCAAATTTTTCATGATAATGACAAATTGCCCAGAAAATATGAGTGACTATATGACCCAAACCACAACATATACATTCTGTTTTGGTGTAAACTTATTGTTGAGTATCAACTGAAATATAAAAGTTCGTATGTGAATATTGAAACCGATGTATGAATATACTGAAAATGAGTTTGCGTGGATATGTTTGAAACATAATCCAAGTATTTATTAGTTTAAGAAAAATGATGAGATTCTATGACTGTGTTTAACTATTGATAAGCACAGGGCTATTTTTTGAATTATTTGCAAGCACCATGTCCTAGTTACTAATGAGAAAATATTACAAGACTAATGCATGAGAGAAAAACAGTGACACATATATATAATTAAGTGATATGAAGAAGTCAAAAGCCACTTAAAGACATTGGAAAATGCTTGTGTTCCAATATCAAATGAAACCATTAAAGAAAATCATGTGTCCCATATATCACATATACTCCCATTTGAGTATATGTGTTACTCTAAGTGGGACATTGCATAGCAGACAAACTTAAGAGCTATCTGGACCCGCTTCTCAGGTTCCAGCCAAATGGGTGTTTGCTATTCAACACAGAAGGCCAGTGCCTAGGTGAGAAAATGGATATCTGGGAAATGGACCAGGTGTCCTGGCGCCCAGATTTGCTCTTCTCCGGGCCCTTAAGTGCAACCATTTTCTTTTCCTCTTAAGCTTGGCCCCCTGAGGCTTGACCCCTCAGCTTGTGGTACAGGCTTTTTCCTGCACCACAAGACAACCTGAAACCTTGAGAAACTGGGTGTGAGAGAAAGTTGAGCTACGAAGACTAGGTGGATAGAAATTTCTTGAAAAGAAAAGCTGTCTGATGAGGGTGGGGCTTTAGACTTCAGTTTGATTTCGAATGGAAACCAAAAAGGAAAAGCACAACATTGTGGGCAGATTTGTTGAACTTGGGCAAGACGCAAAGCAGTCACGTTTCCTGGCAGCTTGTCCCTTGGTGACCTTTTTTTTTTTAGACAGGAAGGGCGGGAGAGGAGCGCAAAGGGTCAAATTCGGCTAGAATTCCTGGAACAACACTGCCATCGTGAGGAAGTGGCTGGAAAATAGCCCCAAAGCTCCTTTCTTTAAAGAATTTTCGTTTGTAAAGATCCATTGTGTAAAGAGGCTGAGCAGGCTAAGGCATCAAGCGGGAACTCAGTACCTCTTGGAGAAGCCTACCAGGAGCTTTGGACGTAGGCGGGATCCTGGTAGAAGCCGGCCAGTGATGGGCAGGACCGAACCAGCAGCTGCCAGGAAGCTAGAAACAGGAAGTTATGGGGTGGGGTCTTGTATGATCTCAGTGTGGGCGGGACTAGAGGAATCCACTAATGATGTGCAGACTTTTTGGGGCTTTTGTCTCTTTCTCCTGGCCTCACGACTGGCACGTGGTATCCCTGTGACCTGGGGCTTGAGTCCGTTTTGGTAGCAGAGCCAAAGCGGGGAGGACTGGCCAATTCCAGATGGCATATAGCAGGAGCATGTGTGCTTGCTGGAGGTCGCAGGTGCACCCAAATGCCGGGGGCCAATTGCCTGGAGCTAGGAGGGCCTGAAGAGAAGTGGAAGCATCCATCCAAGCCAAGAAAGGTTAGAATTTCTTCTAGGGGAGCAGATGCACGCAAAGAAATAGGGACCAAAAACAGTGAAGAGGATTGAAGAGGAACCCACATTTTAAAAGTCCTTGTCTGCAGAAGGTGGCATTACCTATGGCCTGGATTCACTTCTTCATACATGGCTGTTATAGCAGGTACATTGTAAAGAAGCATGCTTGTTGCTAGAAATGCAAAAACAGGTGGCAAATTTTTAAAACGTCAATATTACAAGGATCATTTAATGATGTTTGACAAGCATTCAAGCTATAATTCAGGACAACTTGTTTGAATGCTCAAGGTACAAGGGAATTTGGACATTCTTTTTTTAAAAGTACGTATTAAATGTACAAAGGGAAGAGATGAGAATACAAGGCAAAGATAATTTTAAAGTAACTATTTCTTCTTCCTGTGATTGAAACCATTTATTTTCTAGTTTATAATTTAAAAAAATTTGAACACTTTTCAGCATCTGATATAATTTTGTAGTATCTTGGAATAGAAAAGTCTTCTAGAGTAAGATATTTTAAAATGTCCAGCAATTCAAAATATATATTGATATGTAAATATGCAAATGCATACTTAATGTGGTGCTGAAGACATTTTGCAGAATTACACCCCATATGGGTGCAATTATTAAAAGAGAAGCAAACACACACACACCTCCATCTTTAGGTGTCTGAACATTTTTAAAAGCTATATATTTACAATCCCAGTCAGTGTTATAATAAGTATGTGTTTTAACTTGATACTCTTGATCAATATATTTATATCTATAGTTGTATTTTTATTTATATAAAAAAGATAATAGTGAAAGATTATACCTAGGAGTAAAGGATGTGAATGTATCCACCTTGAAATGTGTTAGGATAAACATTTCATTGGAATAACCGAATTTGAGATAAGCAAATTTCAATTTACATTTACTGAATTCTTTTCTTCTTTCTTTATAGCTTTTAAACATAAAATCTTAGGAGAAATATTTGGGATGAATTTTGAGAAGGATACAAAAAAAGAAACCTAATGTTTGAGTTCTAAATATGTAGTGCCTATTCCAATATATATTCCAATATATGCCCCCATAGTAATGATTAGGTAAGGCAGGTCTCAGAATTAGGATTCCTGAATGATAGCAATATAGGCATTTTATGTCCTGTTTATTATTAAGTAGTCATACATATCAAAAAAATTGTATGTGAGAACCTAATGTTTTTTAATGAATAGGCCAATCCAGAAGTTCTTTGGAAATGTTTTATTTTCTAAAACCTAGGTCTTGCAAATTTTTTCATGATCGTTTCAAATTTCCTAGGAATCTGAAGTGAAAACTTTGGGTCTAAAGCACGATGTTTATATAGATCCAATTTAAATGCAAATTTATGGTTTATGAATGTCAACTGTATGTGTGGGAAGAGGTAGCAATCAATATGCAAAGGGTTATGGGTACTTAATAAAAGGTTTTATGATAGCGCTTTTACTCTTGATCAGCATATGGTTGCTTACTGAACCCTTTGCAACCTCAATATCTTTAGTTAGTAATGAAAATATCATCGAAGACATAATCAGTGACCCACACATGAGAAGGTGTTGAAGATCATTTAGTGAAAAATGCGTGCGTTCCAATGGAAAATGGTAAAACTATGAGACAAAATTATATCTCCTCTGACCGGGACTTTTATATATTTAGTATAAATGTCACAGCAAGTGAGGGAGGCATTATACTGGAAGGGGCTTGAGAGCTATTTAGATGCTTATCTTGGGGGTTCCATTTAGGCTGCTTCCCACTCAACATACAAAGCCTGGTGCCTAGGCCAGAAAATGGAGAACTAGGGAAGTGAGCTAGGTTAAGAACCATGTTCTTGAACCTGGATTTGCTGTTCTCTGGGCAATTAGTTTCCATCATTTTCTTCACCATCTCAGCCCTGGATCCTTAAGAATTGCCATTTGAAGCAGACAACTTGATAACTTGATGTGGGGGATCAAGGTTAAGTAAACAACAGAAGACATGCGAAGCCTTGGAGGATGGAAATGGAATTATTGAAAAGAGAATTTAGTTGATGAAGGTGGGTGGTTTAGGCCTCAGTTTGATTTCAGATGGAAACCAGGGACAAAAGTACAAGTTGCAAGTCAGCCTCATTCACTGGCTCCTTTGGTATCTTGGCTTATTTCAGGCTTGATGGACAGGAGTAAAGTCCCTGGGGGTAGGGCTAACTGGCTTTTTTATTGTATAATATAACATATATACAAAGCAAAGAAATAAAAAGCACTCTTCAACAAGTAGTTATAGGACAGATCCCAGAGTTTGTCATGGGCTACCATACGATCCCTCATATTTTTCCTTCTAGCTGCTCCAGAATATAGGAGGCTGGAGTGCTTAAATACTTTTTTATGATCACAATTTATTTTTTTCCCTTCTTTTTTTGTGAACAATAACATATATGAAAAAAGCTATAAATTTCAAAGCACAGCACCACAATTAGTTACAGAATATATTTCAGACTTTGACGTGTTCTACAATTAGTTGTAGAACGTATTTCAGACTTTGACATGGGTTACAATTTCACAATTTTAGGTTTTTACTTATAGCTCCTCTATAATACTGGAAACTAAAAGAGGTATCAATTTAATCATTCAGCATTCATATTCATTTGTTAAGTCCTATCTTCTATGTATAATTCCACCATCACCTTTGATCTTTCCATACCTCTCTTCAGGGGTGTTTGGGCTATGGCAACTCTAAATTTTTGCTGTTGGAAGGGTCTGTCACTAATTTGGGATAGGGAGATGGAACTATCTGATGTTCTGGAGAGGCTGGGCTAGGTTTCAGGACTTGTTGTAGGTTTCTGGAAAGTTACTCTAGTGCCTGGAACCCTTATGGAATCTTATATATTGCCCTAGGTGTTCTTTAGGATTGGCTGGAATGGTCCTGGTTGGGGGTGGCAGGTTATGATAGGTAGCAAGGTCTACCTGAAACTTGCAGAAGAGCAACCTCCAGAGTAGCCCCTCGACTCTATTTCAACTCTCTGTGCCACTGATACTTTATTAATTACACTTCTTTTCCCCCGTTTGGTCAGGAGGGAAATGTTGATCCCATGGTGCCAGGTCTGGATTCATCCCTGGGAGTCCTCTCCCACGTCACCAGGGTGACTTTCACCTCTGGATGTCATGTCCTACGTAGTGGGGAGGGCAATGATTTCACTTGCAGAGTTGGACTTAGACTAAGGACACATCTGAGCAACAACAGAGGTCCTCCAGAAGCAACTCTTCGGCATGCCTGTAGGTAATCTAAGCTTCTCTGCTACCTACATAAGCTTCACAAGAATAAGCCTCCTGATCAAGGGCATGGCCTATTGATTTGGGTGTCCCTAAAGTTTGACATAGTATCGGGATTCCCTGATGGTAAGGTTTAATAGTTTCATAGTCTTTCTCCCCTCCCTCCAGGGACTTTGCCAATACTTTTTTATTATCTGCTTAATATACTCTAGGATGTTTCCATGCATTACAATAATCTATACAGGATTAAAGGACCTCTTTCTTATTTTATGCTTTCTGTGTTTCGGTTGTTGAAATGAGCTATACAGACAGGTTGAATTAGATTATGCACTACAGAAAATTTCAGTTCCAGATCAAATAAACCTTTATTCCATTGCTTTCAAAGAGTCTGTGTGGTTCTAAAATATAGACTGTCTTCCTTACGCCTATGCTCTGAATTACTTTAACCCCAACCTGTTCAGCTTTGTTCTTATCTCTAAATATCAGGTTATATATATAAAACAGCCTCTCAAAATCCAGAAATAATAATCACCACTCTGGACTAAATGTGTCTGCTGTAAAAGCTTAACATTTAGGCCCCTGTTTTCTTATAAACATTTTCCTAAGGTGACCATACCCATTTTGTTTTTTTGTTTCTGGCTTATTTTGTCTCACCAAATGTAGCACATGTTCCTCCACATCGTTGCATGCCTCACAACATTGTTCCTTTTTGTAGAAGTACTACCTTCGTTCCTAAGTATATACCATTGTTCACTATTCTACTTCTTCGCCAGTGCATCCCTCGGCCACCTGCATTCATTAGGCATCATGTAGAGGGCCCAAAGTCCACAGTCCATCAACATTCTCAATTTTAGATAATTTCATTGTTCCTAAGAGACAGAAAACTAATAAACACACCCTCACCACATAGGAAATCTAAACCTCCTCTTAACTCTTGTCCCTCCCCCCATTATTTACCTCCGTTGCTGTGGTAGCGCTGATGGTTTCCTTTTGAACTTAGCTCATAGCATGCAATGGCAGTTTTTCCCCGTACCCTGAACTTAAATACTCTTTATACAAGGATCATATCTTTGAAGTAATTCTTACGAGAACTCGTTCATATTTCTAGTGTGAGTCAGTGGATCATGTAGGTCTATACAACCCCTTTCAATCTTATTCATCTTCAATATAGGAATATTACTTCTAAACCCACCAGAGAATCACCTTCACTCCTATCTATTCCCTTACATTGAAGTTCAACCTCATGAGCTAACAGTTCACCCACCTCTAGCTTTTATGTATCTCTAAGTCCCCGATATTCTGTATTATAAGCCTCTGATTATACCTTTATGCTGGTCATAAAAGTGGAATCATATAGTATCTGTCCTTTTGTGTTTGGCTAGTTTCGCTCAGCATTATGTCCTCAAGGCTCATCCATCTTATCATGTGCTTCAGGAAGTCATTTTGTCTTACTGCTGCATAATATTCAATTGTATGTATATACCACATTTTGTTGACCTATATGTCTGTTGATGGGCATTTAGTTTGTTTCCATCTTTTGACGATTGTGAATATTGCTGCTATGAACATCGGAATGCAAATATCTGTTCGTGTCGTTGCTTTCAGTTCTTATAGGTATATATAAAGCAGTGGTATTGCTGGGTCATAGGGAAATTCGATATTTAGTTTCCTAAGGAACGGCCAAACCGTCTTCCATAGTGGCTGCACCAGTATACATTCACACCAGCAGTGCATAAGTGTCCCAGTTTCTCCACATCTTCTCCAACATTTATAGTTTCCTGTCTGTTTAACAGTAGCCATTCTTATAGGTGTGAGGTGGTATTTCATTGTAGTTTGATCTGCATTTCCTTTATAGCCAGTGAATATGAGAACATTCTTTATTTGCTTTTGAGCCATCTGTATTTCCTCTTCAGAAAAATGCCTGTTCATATGTTTAGCCCATTTAATAATTGGGTTGTTTGTTCTTTTGTTGAGTTGTATGAATTCTTTGTATATACAGGAAATCAAACCTTTGTCCAATATGTGATTTCCAAATATCTTCTGACATTCAGTTGGCTGCCTGTTCAACTTTTTGACAAAGTCTTTTGAGGTGAAGAAGCATTTGATTTTGAGTTCCCATTTATCTATTTTTTCTTTTGTTGCTTGTGCTTTGGGTGTAAAGTTTAGGAAGCTACCTCCTATTACTAGGTCTTGAAGATGTTTTCCTACATTTTCTCCTAGGAACTTTATGGTGCTAGTTCTTATATTTAGGTGTTTGATCCACTTTGAGTTAATTTTTGTATAGGTTGTAAGAAAGAGGTCCTCTTTCATTCTCTTGGGTATTGATGTCCAGTTCTTCCATGACCAATTATTGAAAGGACTATTTTGTCCCAGTTCAGAGGATTGGGGGCATTGTCAAAAATCAGTTGTCCAGGTGGTCTATTTCTAAACTCTTGATTTGATTCCATTGGTCAATACTTCTGTCTTTGTGCCAGTGCCATGCTGTTTTGAGCACTGTGGCTTTATAACAGGTTTTAAAGGCAGGGAATGTTAATCCTCCCACTTCGTTCTTCTTTTTTAGGATGCTTTTAGCTGTTCAGGGTCTCTTTCCCTTTCAGATGAATTTAGTAGTTAGCTTTCCCAAATCTTCAAAGTCAGTTGTTGGAATTTTGATTGCTACTCTGTTGAATCTGTAGTTCAATCTGGGGAGAATTGACATCTTAACTATATTTAGCCTTCCTATCCATGAGCAGGGAATGTCTTTCCACCTATTTAGATCTCCTTTGATTTCTTTTAGAAATGTTATGTAATTTTTGTGTGCAAGTCCTTTACATCCCTAGTTAAGTTCATTCATAAGTATTTCATTCTTTTAGTTGTTATTTCAAATGGAATTTTTCCCTTAACTATCTCCTCGGCTACGTTATTGCTTGGGAATAGAAATATTACTGATTTTTGCACATTAATTTTATATCCTGCCACCTTGCTGAATTTGTTGATTAGCTCATGTAACTTTGCAGTAGATTTCTCAGGACCTTCCAAGTATAGAATCATATCATCTACAAATAATGAGTTTTACTTCTTCCTTTCCAATTTGGATGCCTTTTATTTCTATGTCCTGCCTGATTGCTCTAGCTAGAACTTCTAGCATAATGTTGAATAATAGTGGTGACAATGGGCATCTTTGTCTTGTCCCTGATCTTAGGGGGAAGGCTTTAAGTCTCTCTCCTTTGAGTAGATTGCTGTCTATTGGTTTTTCATATACTCCCTTTATCATATTGACATAATTACATTTGATTCCTATCTTTTGGAGTATTTTTATCAGAAAAGGATACTGAATTTTGTCAAATACTTTTTCAGCATCAATCGAGATGATCATGTGATTTTTCCCTTTCGATGTGTGAATGTGCTGTATTACGTTAATTGATTTTACTGTATTGAACCATCCTTGTATTCCTGGTATAAACTCCACTTGGTCATCTTGTATAATTCTTTTTAAAAAAATTTTTTTTAGTAATTTTTAAATTAAAAAAAAATTACAAGAAAGAAATACAAACATTCTTAACATATGATCATTCCATTCTACATACATAATCAGTAATTCACAATATCATCACGTAGTTGGATATTCATCATCATGATCATTTCTTGGAATATTTGCATCAATTCAGAAAAAGAAATAAAAAGACAACAGAAAAACAAAATGAAAACAGAAAAAAAAATTATATATACCATACCCCTTACCCCTCCATTTCATTGATCACTAACTTTTCAAACTAAATTTATTTTAACATTTGTTCCCCATATTATTTATTTTTATTCCATATGTTCCACTTGTCTGTTGACAAGGTACATAAAAGGAGCATCAGACACAAGGTTTTCACAATCACACAGTCACATTGTGAAAGCTATATCATTATACAATCATCAACAAGTAACATGGCTACTGGAACACAGCTCTACATTTTCAGGCAGTTCCCTCCAGCCTCTCCATTACATCTTGGATAACAAGCTGATATCTACTTAATACGTAAGAATAACCTCCAGGATAACCTCTCAACTCTGTTTGGAATCTCTCAGCCATTGACACTTTGACTCATTTCACTCTTCCCTCTTTTGGTCGAGAAGGTTTTCTCAATCCTTTGATGCTGGGTCTCAGCTCATTCTAGGTTTTTTATCAATCCCATGATGCTAAGTCTCAGCTCATTATAGGTTTTCTGTCCCACATTGCCAGGAAAGTTCAAACCCCTGGGAGTCATGTCCCATGTAGACAGGGGGAGGGTGTTGAGTTTGCTTGTTGTGTTAGCTGGAGAGAGAGGCCACATCTGAGTAACAAAAGAGGTTCTCTTGGGGGTGACTCTTAGGCCTAATTTTAAGTAGGCTTGACCTATCCTTTGTAGGGTTAAGTTTCATATGAATAAACCCCAAGACTGGGGGTTCAGCCTATAGCTTTGGTTCTCCACACTGCTTGTCAACTTGGGGAGGTTGAATGTCCCCCTGTTCTCACCATTCCCTGAAGGGGACTTTGCAAATACTTTTCCACTTACTGATCAAATCACTCTGGGATTCATCGGGGACAAACCAACAAAATCTCATGTCCTACCCAAGGTTCCATGTACTTATGTTGTTCAACCAAGCTATCTACATAAGTTATATTAGGAAATGCACTAGTCAAAATATAAATTTTATACCAAATAAACATTTTTTTGCTTTAGTCTCACACATAAGTTGAAATTTTAAAATGTTAATTACCATCTATTTTCAGCATCCTGCAGTAATGACATTCTTTTGTTCTTCCTCATGCAAAAATATTTTTTTAATTTGTACATTTAGTCACTATAATTATACACTCTAGGCATTCCTAGGTTATACCATCTCAATCTTTATTGTCTATCTTTCTTTCTAATTTCATTTATGCTCCCAGCCCTCATCCCTCTATCATTCTCACATTCAGCTTCATTCAGTGTTTTAACATAATTGTATTACAGTTAGATAGTATTGTGCTGTCCATTTTATGAGTTTTTATATTCAGTCCTGTTGCACAATCTGTATCCCTTCGGCTACAATTACCCAATACCTTAACCTATTTCAATCTCTTGAGGTCTCTGTTACCAGCGAAATATTCCAAGTTTATTCACTAATGTCAGTTCATATCAGTGAGACCATGCAGTATTTGTCCTTTTGTTTTTGGCAAATCTCACTCAGCATAATGTCCTTAAGGTCCATCCATGTTGTTATACACTTCATAACTTTATTCTGTCTTACAGCTGCATAATAGTCCATCATATGTACATGCCACAGTTTGTTTAGCCACCCGTCTGTTGATGGACATTTTGGCTGTTTTCATCTCTTGGTAATTGTAAATAATGCTGCTATAAACATCGGTGTGCAAATTTCTGTTTGTGCCCTTGCCCTCATGTCCTCTGAGTAGAGATAGCATATAGATAGGTCCTGTTTTTTAATCCATTCTGCCAGTCTATGTCTTTTGATTGGGGAGTTTAATCCATTAACATTTAGTGTTATTACTGACTGGGTGGTACTTTCTTCTACCATTTTGCCTTTTGGATTTTATATGTCACATCTAATTTTCCTTCTTTTTACCTTTACTCATAGTCTTCCTTTCTACACTCTTCTCCACACCTCTCTCTTCTGTCTTTTCATATCTGTCTCTAGTGCTCTCTTTAGTATTTCTTGCAGAGCTGGTCTCTTGGTGACAAATTCTGCCAGTGATTTTTTGCCTGAAAATGTCTTAATTTCCCCCTCATTTATGAAGTACAGTTTTGCTGGATATAGAATTCATGGTTGGCAGTTTTTGTCTTATAATAATTTAAATATATCATCCCACTGTCTTCTTGCCCCCATAGTTTCTGCTGAGAAATCTACGTATAGTCTTACTGGGCTTCCCTTGTATGTAATGGATTGCTTTTCTCTTGCTGCTTTCAAGATTCTCTCTTTCTCTTTGACCTCTGGCATTCTGATTAGTAAGTGTCTTATAGAACTTCTGTTTGGATCTGTTCTCTTTGGGGTATGCTGCACTTTGGATCTGTAATTTTAAGTCTTTCATAAGAGTTGGGAAATTTTCAGTGATAATTTCTTCCATTAGTTTTTCTCCTCCTTTTCCCTTTTCTCTCCTTATGGGATACCCACAACACATATATTTGTGCGCTTCATATTGTCATTCAATTCCGTGAGTCCCTGCTCATGTTTTTCCATTTTTTTCCCTATATTTTCTTTATCTTGTCAGATTTCAGATGTTCCATCTGCAGTTCACTAATCCTATCTTCTGCCTCTTGAAATCTGACATTGTAGGTTTCCATTGTTTTTTACATCTCTTCTACTGTGACTTTTGTTCCCATAAGTTCTGCAATTTGTTTTTTCAGACTTTCGATTTCTTCTTTTTGTTCATTCCTTGCCTTCTTTATATCCTCCGTAAATTCACTGATTTGGCTTTTGATGAGGTTTTCCATGTCTGTTCGTATATTCTGAATTAATTGTTTCAGCTCCTGTATCTCATTTGAATTGTTGGTTTTTTCCTTTGACTGGGCCATATCTTCAATTTTCCTAGTGTGATTTGTTATTTTTTGCTGGCCTCTAGGCATTTAATTACCTTAATTAGTTTATTTTGGAGATTGCTTTCACTTCTTTTACCTAGGGTTTTCTTGCTGGATGAATTTGTTGTCTATCTGTTCTTTGACATTCAGTTCAACTTTTTCTGGACCTCTAGCTTAGGTTTTGTTTAACAGAGGATATATTTTCAGTTCTTGTTTTCTTTTTTCTTGCCCTGCCTGTATGGTGCCTTTCCCCCCACCCTTAGGAGGGTCTACGTAGGTATTATAGACCCCAGCCGGATCTTCCCAGACCAAACTGGCCTCCTGTCAGGAGGAAAGAGCCACCTGCATCGGTTTTCCCTGTGTGAGACCCAGCAGATTGAAAGACGTTCCTGTGAAGTCTCTGGGCTCTGTTTTTCTTATGCTGCCCAGTATGTGGTGCTTGTCTGCCTGCAGGTCCCCCCAGCATAAGATGATGTGGTACTTTTAAGTTTGGCAGACTCTCCTTGCTGGGGACGTGGTGGAGATCAAGGAGAGGTTGTAGTCTGGTTTTAATGACTTCAAATCAACAATCCCTTGAGGGAGGGATTCCACCTAAGTTAGGCTTCACCCCACCCCTGGGGAAGTCACAGGTTCCAGACAAGCCCTCAAAGTGAGTTGGTTTCTGCCTATGCCTGGGGCAGTTGCAACCTGAGACGCCCTGATGCTGTATCCAAAGGCAGTCAAGCCTTTGTAGAAACACAGCCACAAAAACCTCTGTTTCCTTTTTTTTTTCTTTTTCCCTCAGAAAAAGGTACCAGGGCAAAAATGAGCGACCTCTGCTTTGACCAGGTACACCTGAGCTGGGGGCCTATTTTTAGTAGTCAGAATTTGTTAATTAATTCCACAGTTGGCGTTTGATTGTGCTCAGCCCCTGCTGCTGGTAAAGTCTCTTTCCTTTCCCATCTGGGAATCAACCTGTGGGGGAGGGGCGCCAGCCACTGCAGCTTGGGGAACTCACGGTTCTGGGGGGGCTCACAGCCAGTCCAGCTGGTCCAGACTGGGGTACCCTGTGTACCCAGTCACTGATGTGGCCCCAAGAGCTGTTCTGTAGTGTTTCTGGTTATTTCATAGTTGTTCTGGAGGACGAACTAAGACGCACACATTGCTAAACCGCCATCTTGGCCTGGACTCCTGTATAATTCTTTTAATGTGCTGTTGGATTCGATTTGCTAATATTTTGTTGAGAATTTTTGCATCTATATTCATTAGGGAGATTAACCTATAGTTTTCCTTTCTTATAGCATCTTTACCTGGTTTGGGTATTAAAATGATATTAGCTTCATAAGATGAATTAGGTAGAATTCCTTTTTCCTGAATTTTTTGGAAAAGTTTGAGGAGGATTGGTGTTAGTTCTTTCTGGAATGCTTGATAAAATTCCCCTGTGAAGCCATCTTGCCCTTGGCTTTTCCTTGTAGGAGGATTTTTGATGACTAATTGACTCTCTTTACTTGGGATTGGTTTGTTGTGATCTTCTACTTCTTACTGAGTCAATGTAGCTTGTTTGCATGTCTCCAGGAATTTTTCCATTTCATCTAAGTTGTCTAGCTTGTTGGCATATAGTTTTTTGTAGTATCCTCTTATGATTTCTTTAGGGTCTGTAGTAATGCACCCCTTCTCATTTCTGATTTTGTTTATTTGGGTCTTCTGTCTTTTATTCTTTGCCAGTCTTGCTAGTGGCCCATGAATGTTAATTGATTTTCTCAAAGAAACAACTTTTGGATTTATTGATTCTTTCTATTGTTCTTCTGTCCTTTGATTCATTTATATCTGCTTTAATCTTTGGTATTTTTCTTTTCCTATTTGCTTTGGGGTTATTTTGATGTTCTTTCTTAAGTTCCTTCAGGTTTTTTGTTAAGTCCTTGATATTTGCTCTTTCTTGTTTTTTAATATAGGCATTTAGGGCAATAAGTTTCCTCTCAGAACAGCCTTTGTTGCATACCATAAGTTCTGATAAGTTATATTCTCATTTTCATTAATCTCCAGATAGCTACTCATTTCTCTAGCAATTTCTTCTTTCACCCCTTGGTTGTTTAAGAGTGTGTTATTTAATCTCCATATATTTGTGAATGTTCTCATTCTTCAGTAGTTATTGAGATCCAGCTTCATCCCTATGAAGGGATCAGAGAAAGTGCTTTGAATAATTTCAGTATATTTAAATTCATGAGTACCTCTTTTGTTACCTCTTATATGATCTATCCTGGAGAATGTTCCATGAGCACTAGAGAAGAATGTATAACCTTGTGCTTTGGGGTGTAATGACCTATATATATCTGTTAGGTCTAATTTATTCATCAAGTTATTTAACTTTTCTCTTTCCTTGTTGATCTTCTGTCTGGTGGTCCTGTCTATAGAGGAGAGTGGTGTTGAAATCTCCTACGATTATTGTTGAAACGTCTATTGCTCCCTTCAGTTTTACCAGTGTCTGTCTCATGTACTTTAGAACTCCTTGACTGGGAGCATAAACATTTGTGATTGTTATATCTTCTTGATGACTTGACCCTTTAATTAGTATATAGTGTCCTTCTTTGACTCCTATGATGTCTTTACGTTTAACGTCTATTTTGTCTGATATTAGTATAGCTACTCCTGCTTTCTTTTGGTTACAACTTGAGTGGATAATCTTTTTCCATCCTTTCACTTTCAGTCTATTTTTATCCTTGTGTCTAAGATGAGTCTCTTGGAAGCAGCATATAGCTGGATTATGTTTCTTAATCTATTCTGTCAATCTGTATCTTTTAATTGGTAAGTTTAGTCCATTAGCATTCAGAGTTATTACTGAAATGGTGTTTCTTAATTCCACCATCTTATCTTTTTTATTTTATTTGTCAGATCTATATATTCTTTTCCCTCTTTCTCTTTCTATTCTTTAAATTACTCTTACTGGTACTCTAATTCTGTGCCCTCCTCCAGACCTACCTCTCCTGTCTGTTTTTTCAGCTGGCAGAACTCCTTTTAGTATCCCTTGTAGGGCCGATCTCTTGTTGACAAATTCTTTCAAGACTTATTTGACTGTGAAAACTTTAATCTCTCCCTCAGTTTTGAAGGACAATTTGGCTGGGTATAGAATTCTTGGCTAGAAGTCTTGTTCTTTCAGGATCTTGAATATATCATATCACTGCCTTCACACCTCCAGGGTGCTAGTTGAGTAGTCTGAACTCAGTCTTATTTGATTTCCCATATATTTAGCAGATGTTTTTTCTTTTGCCACTTTCAGGATTTTCTGCTTCTCTTCAGCATTTGACAGACTGATTAGTATGTGCCTTGGGGAAGGCCTACTTGTATTTATTCTGCTTGGAGTTCTTTAGGCTGCTTTGATTTGTATATTTATGTCCTTTATGAGGGTTGAGAAGTTTTCCCCCATTATATCCTCAACTACTTTTCCTAGCCCTTTACTCCTTTCTTCTTCTGGGACACCAATGATTCTTTTATTTGTGCAGTTTGTTTTGTCTGTCATTTCCCTGAGTTTGAATTTATTTTTTTCCATCTTTTTCACCATTTGCTGTTTTGAGTCTCTGAAGTCAATTATCCTGTCCTCTATATCATTTATTCTTTCTCTGTCTCTTCAAATCTGGTGTTGTGGGCCTCTAGTATGTTTTTTTTTTTGTCAGCAGAATCTTTAATCTCTGATTTCTGCTATGTTTCTGTTTATTCTTTCACATTCCACTTTGTGCTCTTCTACTGTCTTCTTGATCTCCTTTATGTCATTTGCTATCCCACTTATTTCATTAAGTAGAGTTGTGTGAACATCTTTGATTAGTTGTTCAAATGTCTGTGTCTCCTGTGGTATTTTAATTTCGTTATCAGGCAGGGTTATATCTGTCTGCATTGTGATATGCTTAGTGATCTTCTGCTGTCTTTGTCACATGTAAATATCTTGATTGATTTACCTTGGGAGTTGATTTCTTTCAGTAGTCTAAGGCCTTGTGTTTGTGGGATGGTTGTACAGCAGGGAGCGGGGCACAGAATGGAGCACTCAGTACAGTGATTTGTTTCAGGGCAGGTATGGGTGCAGGTTGGGGATGTTACGCTGATCCTTGTGAATATGGGCTCTCAGTGGCAAGGGAGGATGTAGCTGTGTGGGTGCACCGGTCTGGGGGGCATAACCCTGGTGTGCACTAGTCTAAGCATGGGAACCTTTGTGTGCATGTGTAGAGCTGTGGCAGCAGGTCGGCATTATGCCTTCATGGATTTGGGGCAGGTGTGGCCTGGCTACGCAGGTTGACACTTTCTCAGAGCTGGGAAGTGAGGCTGAGGGCTGAGTGCATGGGTGGTTCTAGGACTGCTGTAAAGTATGGTCCCCAGAGCTGAATGACATGATTGGGGGCCCGTGTGTATGTGTGGGCCTGGGAGTGCCATAAACGATGTGTTGAGCTCAGGGAGGGCAGGGTGAGGCTGTGCAACACTATGGGCGGGTGGGGGTGGTAGCCTAGGTATGGAGGTTAGTACCCACAGCCTTCCTGTGCTGGCAACACTCTGCAGGGAATGGGGAGGGGGAGGTAGTGCTCGGGAGGTGTGCAGGAGAGGTGCGCTGGGCTGCACTTGGGGTGGGGGTGGGGCAGGTACATGCACTGGGGGCTGGTGGGGTGGGGGCACCTGGAGCTTGGGGAATGGGAGTGGGTGACAGGGTTCAGGTCCAAGGGGTGTGGTGTGAGTTGTCAGTCCCAGGGCTGGGCTGGTGAGGGTAGTGTGCCCAAGGAACATGGCCTGGCTTACTTCCTAGTCCTTTGTTTTCCTCTGTGCACTCCCACAGGCTTTGGGGCTCTGTGGCTGCAAGCCTCAGCGCCAAGCTCCAACCTTCTGTCTCTCAGATCCTTGGCCTCTGCAGCCAGGGCTGCCACATGTGGTGCAGAAGGCTCTCCCAGGTCAGCTGCAGTCCTAAATCACTGCCTCAGTTGCCCTCCTGTCCCTTCTCTATCTTTTCTGTGGAGCAGGGTGAATTTTGAGCAACTCTAGTCGGCCATCTTCCTGGGAGTCCTCAGGGCTAATTGGCTTTTTAAAAAACATTTTTAGTTTATTTTCTTTATGTTTTGATTGTATAATATAACATATATACAAAGCAAAGAAATAAAAAAGTAGTAGTTTTCAAAGAACTCTTTGACAAGTATTTACAGGATAGATCCCAGAGTTTGTCATGGGATACCAAATGATCCTCTCAGATTTTTTCTTCAAACTACTTCAGAATATGGAATGCCAGAAGGAATAAACATATATTTTTTATCATCACAACCGACTTTTTTTCTTTTTTGTGAAAAATAACATGTATACAAAAAAGCAATAAATTTCAAAGCACAGCACAACAGTTAATTGTAGAAGAGACTTCAGAGTTTGGTATGGGTTACAATTCTACCATTTTAAATTTTTAATTGTAGCTGATCTAAGATACTGGAGATTAAAAGAAATATCAATTTAATGATTCAGCAATCATATTCGTTTGTTAAACCCTAACTTCTCTGTATAGCTCCACCATCACCTTTGATCTTTCTATCCCACTCTTTAGGGGTATTTGGGCTATGCCCATCCTAACTTTTTCATGTTGGAAGGGCCTGTCAATAATATGGGGTAGGGAGATGGATCTAGCTGATGTTCTGGAGAGGCTCAACTCTCTAGGTTCAGGACTTATCTGATCCAGAGACCCATCTGGAGGTTGTAGTTTCTGGAAAGGTACCCTACTTCATGGAAACTTTGTAGAATTCTATATATTGCTCTAGGTGTTCTTTAGGATTGGGGTTTGGCAATGGTAGCAATGTCTAACTGAAGCTTGTATAAGAGTGGCCTCCAGAGTAGCCTCTCGACTCTATTTGGACTCTCTCAGCCACTGATATTTTATTAGTTACACTTGTTTTCCCCCTTTTGGTCAGGATGCAGTTGTTGTCCTGCAGTGCCAGGGCCAGATTCATCCCTGGGATTCATCTCTCACGCTGCCAGGGAGACTTTCTCCCCTGGATGTCATGTCCCACATAGTGGCAAGGGCAATGATTGCACTTGCAGAGTTGAACTTAGAGAGAGTGAGGCTACATTTAGGCAACAAAAGAAATCCTCCAGAAAACCTATAGGCAGGCTAAACTTCTCCACTACCTAAATAAGCTTCACAATAGTAAGCCTCAAGATCAAGGGCTTGGCCTATTTATTTGGGTGTCCCTAAAGTTTGACACAGTTTCAGGGGATTCCCTGATGGTAGAGTTTAATAGTTCCATATTTTTCCTCCCATCACTCAAGGGACTTTGCCAATACTTTTTGATTCTCTGCTTAGTATACTCTGAGATGTATCTAGGCATTACATTAAGCTCTGCAGGATTAAAGGCCCTCATTCTTATTCTGGGCTCCCTGTGTTTCACTTGTTCAAATGAGCTATCCAGATAGGTTGAGTTAGAATATGTGCTACAGAAAATTTAGGTTCTGGACAAAGGAACCTTTCTTCCTTTTGTCTTGAAGAGTAGGTGTGGTTCTACAATATAGCCAATATCTTCCTTACCCCTGTGTTCTGAATTACCTTAATCCTGACCTGATCTGCTTCGTTCTTATCTCTAAATACCAGGTTAAAGATATATAAAACAGCCTCTCAGAATCCAGAAATAATAATTACCACTCCAGAATAAATGTGTCTGCTATAAATGCTTACACTCTAGGCTCCTGTTTTCTTGGAAGCATTTTCTAAAGGCAACCATACCATTGTTGTTCTTTTGTTTCTGGCTTATTTTACCTTAACGAATGTCCCACATGTTCATTCACACCATTGCATGCCTCATGGCTTTGTTCCTTTTATGTAGCAGCCAAACATTCATTTTTAAGTATATATCATCATTGGCCAATCTACTTCTCAGTCAGTGCATCCTTCAGTCACCTTTTCCATGGACATAAAAGTGGAATCATACAGTATCTATTGTTTTGTGTCTGGCTTATTTCATTCAGCAGTATGTTCTGACGGGTCATCCATGTTGTCATGTGTTTCAGGATGTCACTTTGTCTTACTGCTGCATAATATTCCATTGTATGTATATACCAGATTTTTTAATCTACTCGTCTGTTGATGTGTATCTTTTGGCGCTTGGATTTAGTGTTGCTCTGAACGTTAGTGTGCAAATGTCGGTTTGTGTCATTGCTTTCAGCTCTTCTGGTTATATATCAAGTAGTGCTGTTGCTGGGTCATAGGGCATCTTGAAATTTAGTTTCCTAAGGACCCGCCAAACAGTCTTCCATAGTGGCTACATCGTTATACATTCCCACCAGCAGTGCATAAGTGTTCCAGTTTCTCCACATCCTCTCCAACATTTATAGTTTCCTGTTTGTTTAATAGCAGCCATTCTTATAGGTGTGAAGTGGTATCTTATTGTAGTCTTGATCTGCATTTCCCTTATAACCAGTGAAAACAAGCATCTCTTCATGTGCTTTTTTTGTTGTTGTTGTTGGAAAGTAACTTTTTTTTTAGCATTTTAAAAAATATTTTTATTGACAAATCTTCCCACACATGCAGTCCATATATGGTGTATAATCAATAGCTCTCAATATTTTCACATAGTTGTGCATTCATCACTGTGATCACTTTTAGAATATTTGCATCACTCCAAAAAAAGAAATAGAAAGATAAAAGAAAAAACTCACACATCCCATACCCTTAACCCTCCCTCTCATTCACCATTGGTATTTCAATCTACCTAATTCATTTTACCCCTTATCTCCCCTAATATTTATTTATTTATTTATTTTTTTACATGGGCAGGCACCAGGAATTCAAGCCGGGTCTCTGGCATGGCAGGCGAGAACACTGCCACTGAGCCACCATCACACCGCCCTATTTATTTTATATATATATATTTTACTCATTTTTTCCATACCCTGGATAAAAGGAACATCAGATGCAATGTTTTCATAATCACACAGTCATAGTATAAGAATTGTATCATTATACAATTGTCTTCAAGAATCAAGGCTACTAGAACATAGTTCAAGAGTTTCAGGAACTTCTTTCCATCCATTTCAATTTACCATAAACTAAAATGGGATATCTATATAATGCATAAGAATAACCCCCAGGATAACCTCTTGATTCTGTTTGAATTCTCTCAGCCACTGAAACTTTATTTTGTCTAATTTCTCACTTCCCTCTTTTTGCCAGGAAGACTTTCTCAATCCCATATTCATGTGATTTTGAGCTATCCGTATTTGCTCTTCAGAAAAATGCCTATTCATATATTTAGCCCATTTTATAATTGGGTTGTTTGTTCTTTTGTTGTTGAGTTGTATGATGTGTTTGTGTTTACAGGATATCAAACCTTTGTCCAATATGTGATTTCCAAATATTTTCTCCCATTCAGTTGGCTGCCTCTTCACCTTTTTGATAGTCTTTTGAGGTACAGAAGGATTTGATTTTGAGGAGTTCCCGTTTATCTATTTTTCTTTTTGTAGCTTGTGCTTTGGATGTAAAGTTTAGGGAGCTACTTCCTATTACTAGGTCTTGAAAATGTTTCCCTACATTTTATTCTAGAAGCTTTATGGTACTAGTTCTCATAGTTAGGTGTTTGATCCACTTTGAGTTAGTTTTTTGTATAGGGTATAAGATAGGGGTCCTTTTTCATTCTCTTGGCTATTGATGTCCAGTTCTTCCATGCCCATTTATTGAAAAGACTATTTTGTGCCAGTTCAGGGGATTTGGGGGTCTTTTCAAAAATCAGTTCACCATAGATTTGGTGGTCTATTTCTGTACTCTGATTCGATTGCATTGGTCAATGCTTCTGTCTTTGTGCCAGTACCATGCTGTTTTGACCAGTGTGGCTTTATAATAGGTTTTAAAGTCAGGAAATGTTAATCATCCCGCTTCATTCTTCTCTTTTTAGGATGCTTTTAATTATTTGGAATCTCTTTCCCTTCCACATGAATTTAGTAACTAGCTTTTCCACGTCTTCAAAGTAGGTTGTTGGAATTTAGATTGGTATTGTGTTGAATCTGTAGATCAATTTGGGTAGAACTGACATCTTAACTATATTTAACCTTCCTATCCATGAGCAGGGAATGTCTTTCCACCTATTTAGATCTTCTTTGATTTCTTTTGGCAATATTATGATAGTTTTCCATGTACAAGTCCATTATGTCCCTAGTTAAGTTCATTCCTGAGTACTTGATTTTTTTAGTTGCTATTTTGAATGGAAATTTTTCTTTAACTAACTCCTCACCTGGGTCATTGCTTGTGAATAGAAATGTTGCTGATTTTTGCATATTAATTTTATATCCTGCCACCTTGCTGAATTTGTTTATTAGCTCAAGTAACTTTGCTGTATATTTCTCTGGATCATCCAAGTATAGTAGCATGTCATCTGCAAATAATGAAACTTTTACTTCTTCCCTTCTAAGTTGAATGCCTTTTATTTCTATGTCCTGCCTGATTGCTCTAGCTAGAACTTCTAGGACAATGTTGAATAACAGTGGTGACAGTGGGCATCCTTGTCTCATTCCTGATCTTAGGGGGAAAGCTTTCAGTCTCCCTCCGTTGAGTACAATGCTGGCTACAGGGTTTTCATATAGTCTCTTTATCATATTGAGGTAGTTACCTTTGATTCCTATCATTTGGAGTGTTTTTATCAGAAAAGGATGTTGAATTTTGTTAACTGATTTTTCAGTATCAATTGAGATGATCATATGATTTTCCCTTTTGATTTGTTAATGTGCAGTATTACATTAATTGCTTTTCTTGTGTTGAATCATCCTTGTATTCCTGGTATAAGCCCCATTTGGTCATGGTGTATAATTATTTTAATGTATTGTTGGATTCGATTTGCTAATATTTTGCTGAGAATTTTTTTTTTTTATTAATTAAAAAAAGAATTAACAAAACAATTAGAAATCATTCCAATCTACATGTACAATCAGTAATTCTTAATAACATCACATAGTTGCATATTCATCATTTCTTAGTACATTTGCATCGATTTAGAAAAAGAAATAAAAAGACAACAGAATAAGAATTAAAACAATAATAGAAAGAAAAAAAACAAAAAAAACAAAAACAAAAAACCTATACCTCACATGCAGCTTCATTCAGTGTTTTAACATAATTGCATTACAATTGGGTAGTATTGTTTTGCTGAGAATTTTTGCACCTACTTTCATTAGTGACATTGGCCTGTAGTTTTCCTTTCTTATAGCATCTTTACCTGGTTTTGGTATTAAAATGATATTATCTTCATAAAATGAGTTAGGAACAGTTCCTTTTTATTCAATTTTTTGGAAAAGTTTGAGCAGGATTGGTGTTAATTCTTGTTTTGGAATGTTTGATAAAATTCCCCTGTGAAGCCATCTGGCCCTGGGCTTTTCTTTGTAGGAAGATTTTTGATGACTGATTGAATCTCTTTAATTCTGACTGGTTTGTTGAGATCTATTTCTTCCTGAGTCAGTGTAGCTTGTTTGTGTGTTTCCAGGAATTTGTCTGTTTCCTCTAAGTTGTCTAGTTTGTTGGCATATAGTTGTTCCTAATATCCTCTTTTGATTTCTTTTATTTCTTCAGGGTCTGTGGTAATGCATTCCTTCTTATTTCTGATTTTGTTTATTTGCATCCTCTCTCTTTTTTTTGTCAGTCTTGCTAGTGGCCCATCAATGTTATTGATTTTCTCAAAGAACCAATTTTTGTTTTTATTGATTCTTTCTATTGTTCTTTTGTTCTCCCATTCATTTATCTCTGCTTTAATCTTTGTTATTTCACTTCTGTTTGCTTTGGGGTTAGGTTGCTGTTCTTTCTCAGGTTCTTCCAAGTGAGCCCTAAGTTTTTGCTCTTACTTGTTTTTTAATATAAGCATTTATGGCAATGAATTTCCCTCTTAGCTCATCTTTTGCCACATCCCATAAGTTTTGATAAGTTGTATTCTCATTTTCATTTGTCTCTAGATAGCACTAATTTCTCTGGCAACTTTTTCTTTGTCCCACTATTTGTTTAAGATTGTGTTATTTTATCTCCATATATTTGTGAATGCCTTCAGGTTTTTGGTGGTTATTGAGAGCCCAGATTCATTCCCTTGTGATCAGAGAAAGTGTTTTGAATAATTTCAAAGTTTTTAAATTTATAAAGACCTGTTTTGTGTCCCAAAGTATGCTCTATCCTGGAGAATGTTGCATGAGCACTAGAAAAAAATGTATATCTTTGTGTTTTGTGGTGCAATGACCTATATATGTCTGTTAGATCTAATTCATTTATCAAGTTGTTGAACTTCTCTGTTTCCTCGTTGGTCTTCTATTTATAGAGGAGAAAGACAGAAGTCCAGCTTTGCTGGTTGTTTTATCTATAGAAGAGAGTGGTGTATTGAAGGCTCCTACTATTATTGTTGAAACATCTATCGCTCCCTTTAGTTTTGCCAATGTCTGTCTCATGTACTTTTGAGCTCCTTGATTGGGAGCATATACATTTATGATTGCTCTATCTTCTTGGTGAATTGTCCCATTTATTAATATATGGTGTCCTTCTTTGTTTCTTATGCTGTCTTTACATTTAAAGTCTATTTTGTCCGATGTTAGTATAGCTAATTCTGCTTTCTTTTGGTTACAACTTATGTGGAAAATCTTTTCCATCCTTTTACTTTCAATCTGTTTGCATGCTTGTGTCTAAGATGAGTCTCTTGTAAGTAGCATATAGCTGGATTATATTTCTTAATCCATTCTGCCAATTTGTATCTTTTAATTGGTATGTTTAGTCTGTTCACATTTGAAGCTATTATTGAAAAAAGCATTTCTTGAATCCACCATCTTATCTTTTTTATTTTATTTATCAGATCTATATATTCTTTCCCTCTTTCTCTTTTTATCCTTCACGTTACCCTTACTGGTACTCTTCAGTTCTGTGCCCTCCTCCAGACCACCCTCTCCTGTCTTTTTGTTTTCATCTGGCAGAACTCCCTTTAGTATTTCTTGTAGGGCCGGTCTCTTGTTGACAAATTCTTTCAGGATTTGTTTGTCCGTGAAAATTTTAATCTTTCCCTCAGTTTTGAAGTATAATTTGGCTGGGTACAGAATTCTTGTCTGGAAGTCTTTCTCGTTCAGGATCTTATATATACCATACCACTGGCTTCTCATCTCCATGGTGCCAGTTGAGTAGTCTGAACTCAGTCTTATGTAGTTTCTCTTGTATGTAGTAGATTGATTTTCTGTTGCTGCTTTCAGAATATTCTGTTTCTCTTCAACATTTGACAGACTGATTAGTATGTGTCTTGGGAAAGTCCTATTTGCATGTATGCTGTTTGGAGTTCATTGGGCTTCTTTGACTTGTATGTTTATGTCCTTTATAAGGGTTGGGAAATTTTCCCCCATTATATTCTCAATTACTCTTCCTAGCCCTTTATGCCTCTCTTTTCCTTCTGGGACACCAATGATTCTTTTATTTGTGCACTTTGCTTTGTCTATCATTTCCCTGAGATCCAATTTAAATTTTTCTATCTTTTTTGTCATTTGCTCTTTTGTGTGTTTGAATTCAGTTATCCTATCCTCTATTTCACTTATTCTTTCTTTTGCCTCTTCAAATTTGCTATTGTGTGCCTCTAGTATGTTTTTATTTGGTCAACAGAGTATTTAATCTCCATGATATCCGCTATTTTTCTATTTATTCTTTCAAATTCCTCTTTATGCTCTTCTACTGTCTTCTTGATCTCCTTTAGTCATTTGCCATCCCACTTATTTTATTAAGTAGAGTTATATGAACATCTTTGTTAGTTGTTCCAGTGTCTGTGTCTCTCTGGTATTTTAATTTGGTCATTAGGTAGGGCAATATCTGCCTTCACTGGATTATGATTAGTGATCTTCTGATGTTTTCGTCACACATAAATATCTTGATTGATTTACTTTGGGAATTGATTTCCTTTAGTAGTCTAAGGCCTTGTGTTTGTGGGATGGTTGTACAGCAGGGAGCATGGTCTGGGGTGGAGCGCTCAGTGGGGTGATTTCTTTCAGGGCAGGTGTAGCCACAGGTTGGGAATGATATGCTGATGCTTGTGAAGGTGGGCGCCCAGCAGCCAGGGATGATGTATCTGTGTGATGGCACCGGTCTGTGAGGCATAACCATGGTATGCGCTGGTCTAAGGCACGAGGGGCCCTTTGTGCACATGTGTAGTGCTATGGTAGCAGGTCGGCATTATGTCTTCATGCATTGAGTCCAAATGTAACCTGGCTGTGCAGGTCAGCACTTTCTCAGACCTGGGAAGTGTGACTGAGGGCCATGCGCATGCACGGTTCTAGGATGCTTTAAACTGAGGTTCCCAGCGCTGAAGACGTGATATGGGGCCCATGCGCATGCGTGGGCCTAGGAGTGCTGTAAACTGATGCACAGAGCTCAGGGGTGTGGGGTGAGACTGTGCAACACTATGGGCGGGAGGAGGGGGGCAGGGTTAGCTTGAGTATGGAGGTTAGTGCCTGCTGCCTTTATACGCTGGGAACAGCCTGCAGGGAACAGGGAGGGGGAGGTAGTGCTCAGGAGGTGTGCAGGAGAAGTGGGTTGGGCCTCATATGGGGTGGGGGTGTGGGGCAGGTAACCTGCACTGGGGGCTGGTGGGGTGGGAGCATCTGGAGTGTGGGGAATGGGAGTGGGTGACTGGGTTTGGGTGCGTGGGATGTGGGGTGAGTCTCAGGTCATAGGGCCGTACTAGTGAGGGTGGCATGTTCAAGGAATGCAGCCTGGCTTACTTCTTAGTCCCTGTCTCCCTATCTGTGTGCTCCTATGGGCTCTGGACCTCCAAGTTAGGCTCCAGTTCTCTGCTTCTCAGCTCCTCAGTCCCTGCAACCAGGGTCTCCCTATATGGTGCAGAAGGCTCTCCCAGGACAGCTTCCCTCTGGAATTGCTGTCTCAGTCACCCTCCTGTCCCTTCTCTAACTCTCCTTGGAGCAGTGCTAAACTTGACCTACCCTATTTGGCCATCTTCCTCGAACTCCGAATTGGCTTTTTAGAGCAGTACTGCCATCAAGAGGAAGTAGTTTCACAAAACCCAGAGCTGTTATGTGAATTCTTGCAAAGCCCAGCCATTGAGAAAGGAAGCTCATTGGGCTCTGACCCCAACCTTGGCCTCTTTCCTTTCAACCTGAGGCCTTCCCAGAGCTCTGGCCAAAGGTGGGATCCTGGTGAAGAAGCTGAGGAGTGAGGGGGCAGGACTGAGTAGGGAGCCACTGGGAGATGAAGCACAGGAACTCATGGGATGGGGTTTCACTTTCAGTTCAGTGAGGGCAGGGCTAGAAAAACTACTCAAAGCCTAAGCAGTGCTTCTGGGCATTTGTCTCCTGTGCCAACCCTTTGGAGAATAAGGTAGTAGAATTGGCACAAGGTATTCTTATACTTTGGGGCTTAGGCCTTCTGTGGCAGCTGTTTCAGAGTGTGGGTGAAAAAAAATCTCAATTCTAGGTGACATCTAACAGAAGCCAGTGCCCTTTCTGTGGATCTCAGGGATGCCAAAAGGTCTGTGGCCGCATTGCCTGGAGAAAGTATGTGCCGTGCTGCCAAGTCAGTAAACTCCAGAACATCAGTAGGAATACAAATGTGCACTACCACATGGAGTCGAAGAATAGAGAAGACCTGGAAGAGTTCTCTGACTCTTTAAGTGACCAGATGTAATGCTGCAGCTCTTTTTAGGGCCCAGTGTGATGGCCAACCCTCTTAGAGGGATTTGTTCTCATCTCAACTCTCTTAAGGAGACAGAGAGAGGTTTGTTGGCAAATTGCTTTCCCCAAAGGAAGATGAGACCTTTGAGACTTGGGACTATGACTGTTCACTTATACTAGCGAGTATTATTCTCTTTGCCTGCTTCTTAGCCTTTTACTGATGAAGATTCCTTGAACACCTAAGAAAAGTTGAGCACCTAGGGTCCCAAGAACACTTGTTTTTAACTTGGAAAAAATGTCTAAATTTCTTAGAAATCAATGTCTCCTTCTTCTGTATCAGTGATGGTATATGTAGCTGACCTCTTACAAAAGCAGAAGGACATTATATCTGGTGCACTGCAGTTTTGGCTGACCACCTTCTTTATTCTGTTGACCTAGTGTGGAGCTGCAGCTGCTGGCAAACTTTTAGCATCTATTATTATTCCATGTGTTCCCTGGGGAAATTGGCTTACTTGATATCCATGCCTGGGCCTAGCTGTCCTTGAGACTCCTCTTGGTTGAGGTCTGCAACAGTCTATGGACATATGTATCATAGGTTCCCAGGAAAGCATTCCTCAATGGTCCCAAGTACGCTGTGAAGGTAGAATGTGACTTCTGACCTCTGTGACCTACTTCAGCTAAAGCAGATTCAGAGAGAAACCTGCATCCAGTGAGCTAAGTTGCTTGTTTTGGAGTGGTTGTTTGGCTTGACCATATGCCATTCTGGACAAGTCACATGTGTGAAGACAGTGGCTCATATCTGAAGTTAGAATTGTGAGTAACAAGAGTAGCCCTAGTTCTGGAATTCCTCAGGCTCAAGAGTTTTTGGCTCATACATTTTGGCTTATATGAAGGGATTTATCTGTCTAGGGAGCGGATGAAAGCCCAAATAAGTAGCAACTTGCAGAGTCACAGGAATTCAACTATGACACCATGAAGAGTAATGGGTGATTACAACTATTGCCAACCCCAACTACCATTCAATGATCAAAACTCATCTCAGGTCAAATGCTGTTCCAAAATAAAAAGCTAAAAGGAAAACAACCCAGCAGGAGAGGTAGCAAAGAAAAGAATGGGTACTTCCCAGACAATAAAAGCCCATGCAATATGAAAGTCTGTTAGCAGAGATTCTCAAATTCACCAGTACTTAAGTAAATTGCTATACAAATTCTTCCATACCATCCCTCATCCTTCATCCTATCTCTGACCGAGTCACTGAAAATGAAGCCATTAACATCAACTAGCATCATGGTCAGGTTCATATATCAGCTTGGCCAGGTGGTGGTACCTGTTTGTCTGGTTGGGCAAGTGCTGGCTTGTCTTTTGCTATGAGGACATTTCACGGAATTAAATCATGATCATGTTGGCTACATCCATAGCTGATTCCATTTGTAATCAGCCAAGGGGAGTGTCTTCTTTAATGAGTGATGCTTAATCTAATCACTGGAAGCCTTTTAAGGAGGATTCAGAAGAGACAGGCTCTCTTCCTGCTTTGGCTGGCAAACCTCTCCTGTGGAGTTAGTCCAGACCCTCCATCGGAATCATCAGGTTCACAGCCTTCCCTACAGATTTTGGACTCTACATTCCCATGGTTATGTGAGACACTTTTATAAATTTTATATTTATGTATATTTCCTATTGATTCTGTTTCTCTAGAGAACCCTAACTGATGCATCTTGGTACTAAGACTGGTTCTTAAGAAACAGAATCTTAAAAATGGGTTTTTATGAATGGTTTTCTACTCTGACTGGACTCAAAGGCACTAAGGATTCTGAGTCCCATGATCAGAATAACACTCCCAATCCATGGAGTGAGTTGGCAAAAGAGATAGTCAAAATATCACCATTCGATTCTCCTAATGCTTCACTTGTACAAAGTCAGGCTCTGGGAGATAATGTTTTTGACACTTTATGGAGTTTTGTGAAAATAGGAAATATAGAGATGTTCACTGGCTGTTGTTTCATACACTGTATGCTTTAATGAGTGAAAGGGATGAGCTTAAGGCTTCAAATGAGAAGCTTAAGCACTGTCTGATAGATGTAGACATTTCTGCGAGTGTTCTGAAGGAAAATATTATTTCCTGTAGCTGTAGACTTGAGATCTCCAAAAATGAGACTCAGAATCTTATTGTTAGAGTAGCAACTTTACAACGTAAATTGAAATCTCAATCTTGGATGGTGTCTACCATTAAAGTGAGGGCATTGATTGGAAAGGAGTGGGACCCTGAAAAATGGGATGGCAACATATGGATGGATAATGATGTTGGTGGCAAGGTTGAAACCCTAGGTCATGCTGAGTCTTCTCTAGATAACCCTGTAATTGTCTGGCCTGACGACATAGCCACCCCACCTCCACCCTGCCTTGAGGAGTTGGCCACCCAGCCTCCACCTGAAGGGATTAGCCCTAGAGTGATTAATCCTGTTTCACCAGATGAAACTGGAAATGAATGCCCTGAAGCAAATGGCTTGGAAGAGACTTTTAATTATTTTCATGACCCACCCTCACCACCCCTCATTTCTTACAGACCTATAACTAGATTAAAGTCCCAACAGGCCCCTAAAAGTGAAGTACAAAGTATCACACATGAGGAGGTATGTTACACTAAAAAAGAACTGCATGAGTTTTCCAATTTATATAGACAGAAATCAGGGGAATATTTGTGGCAATGGATTTTAAGGGTGTGGGATAATGGTGGGAGGGATATAAGGCTGAATCAGGCTGAATTTATTGATATGGGCCCACAAAGCAGAGATTCTGCATTCAATGTTATAGCTCGAGGGGTTAGAAAAAGCATTAACAGTTTGTTTGGATGGTTGACTGAAACATGGATCAAAAAGTGGCCAACATTACCTGAAGTTGAAATGCCAGACCTGCCCTAGTATAATGTAGATGAGGGGACCAGGAGGCTTAGAGAGATTGGAATGTTAGAGTGGATTTATCGTGCAAAACCTGCTCTTACACCTCAGGAATGTCCAGAGGATGCACCTTTTACCAGAACAGTGAGAAATAAATTTGTGTGACTAGCGCCATCATCCCTGAAGAGCTCTGTAGTAACAATTCTCTGTAGGTCAGATATTACTGTGGGAACTGCTGTCACAGAGCTGAAATCCTTAAACACAATGGGGACAAATGAATTCCAAGTTGGCAGAAGCCAGGTGGCAGCACTTAATTGCCAGAGACAGGGTGGACGTGGCTATTATAATAGACAGCAAACTCAAAGCAGGAGTCAAAATAATCTGACTCGGGTGGGCCGCGGTGGCTCAGCGGGCAAAGTGCTTGCCTGCTATGCCGGAGGACCTCGGTTCGATTCCCGGCCCCAGCCCATGTAACAAAAAACGGAAAAACAAAATACAATAAAGCAAGAAAATGTTTGGAGATATTTCCCTTTCTTCCTTCCTTCCTTCCTTCTATCCTTCCTTCCTTCTCTCTGTCTTTCCTTTAAAAAAAAAAAAAAAAAAAAAAAATAATCTGACTCACAGAGATTTGTGGCATTGGCTAGTAAATCATGCGGTACCTAGAAGTACAATAGATGGGCAGTCTACTAAATTCTTGTTTGAGCTGTATAAACAAAAGAGTTCTAGGTCAAGTGAACAGAAGTCTAACCTGAATTACAAAAACACAGAGTCATGGCCCCTTAATCAATTTCCAGACTTGAGACAGTTTACAGACCCAGAGCCCCTTGAATGAAGAGGAAGCCAGGTCTCTCTGGGGGAGAACCCTGCTACACTGCCACAAATCTATACTGGAAATCTTCGCCCAGGCCTTCCCCAGGAAGACCAACAGCCTTTTACAGAGTAACTGTGCATTGAGGAAAAGGAAATGATCAAATATTTCAGGGATTATTAGACACTGGTTCAGAAGTGACATTAATTCCAGGGGACGCAAAACATCACTCTGGTCCACCAGTCAGAGTTGGGGCTTATAGAAGTCAGGTGATCGATGGAGTTTTAGCTCGGGTCCATCTCACAGTGGGACCAGTGGGTCCCCAGACCCATTCTGTAGTTATTTCCCCAGTTCCAGAATGCATAATTGGAATAGACATACTGAGCAACTGACAGAATTCCCACACTGACTCTTTAGCTTGTACAGTGGGGGGCTATTATGGTGGGAAAGGCCAAGTGGAAGCCACTAGATCTGTCCCTACCTAGCAAGATAGTAAATCAGAAGCATACCGGATTCCTGGAGGAATTGCAGAGATTACTGCCATTCTTAAGGGACTTGAAGGATGCAGGAGTGGTGATTCCCAACACATCCCATTTCAACTCTCCTATTTGACCTGGGCAGAAAAGAGATGGGTCTTAGAGGATGATAGTGGATTATCATAAGCTCAACCAGGTGATAACTCCAATTGCAGCTGCTGTTCCAGATGTGATATCATTGCTTCAGCAAATCAGTGCATCCCCTAGTACCTGGTATGCAGCTATTGATCTGGCAAATGCTTTTTTCTCAATAGCTGTTAATAAGGACCACCAGAAACAGTTTGCTTTCAGCTGGTAAAGTCAGTAATATACTTTCACTGTCCTACCTCAGGGGTATATCAACTGTCCAGCCCTATGTCATAATCTTATATAGGGATCTTGATCATTTCTCCCTCCCACAAGACATCACACTGGTCCATTATATTGACGATATCATGTTGATTGGACCTAGTGAGCAGGAAGTAGCAACTACTCTAGACTTACTGGTAAGGCTTTGCATGTCAGAGGATGGGAGATCAATCCAACCAAACTACAGGGGCCTTCCACCTCAGTGAAATTTCTAGGTGTCCAGTGGTGTGGGGCATGCTGATATATCCCTTCTAAGATAAAGGATAAGTTGCTGCATCTGGCCCCTCCTATGATGAAAAAAGAGGCACAATGCATGGATAGTCTCTTTGGATTTTGGCAACAGCATATTCCTCATTTGGGTGTGCTACTCTGGCCCATTTATCAAGTGACCATAAAAGCTGCTAATTTTTAGTGGGGACCTAAACAAGAGGAGGCTCTGTGACAGGTTCAGGCTGCTATACAAGCTGCTCTGCCACTTGGACCATATGATCCAGCAGATCCAATGGTGCTGAAAGTGTCAGTGGCAAATATAGATGCTGTCTGGAGCCTTTGGTAGGGTCCTATAGGAGAATCACAATGCAGACTCTTAGGATTTTGGAGCAAAGGCTTACCATCTGCTGCAAATAACTACTCTCCTTTTGAGAAACAGGTTTTGGCCTGCTACTGGGCCTTAGTAGAGACTGAATGCTTAACCTTGGGCCATGAAGTTACCATGAGACCTGAGTTGCCTATCATGAGCTGGGGGTTGTCTGACCCACCAAGCCATAAAGTTGGCCATGCACAGCAGCACTCCATCATAAAATGGAAATGGTATATATGAGATAGGGCCAGAGCAGGTCCTGAAGGCACAAGTAAATTACATGAGTAAGTTGCCCAAATGCCCATGATCTCCACTCCCGCCACATTACCTTCTCTTTCCCAGACCAGAGCTATGGCCTCTTGGGGAGTTCCTTACAGTGAATCGACTGAGAAAGAGAAAACTTGGGCCTGGTTTACACATGGTTCAGCACGATATGCAGCTACCACCCAATAGTGGACAGCTGCAGCACTACAACCCCTTTCTGGGGTGTCCTTGAAGGACAGTGGTGAGGGGAAATCCTCCCAGTAGGCAGAACTTTGAGCAGTGTACCTGGTTGTTCATTTTTCTTGGAAGGAGAACTGGCCAGAGGTGCATTTGTATACTGACTCATGGGCTGTTGCTAATGGTTTGGCAGGACGGTCAGGGACTTGGAAAGAACATAATTGGAAAATTGGTGACAAAGAAATTTGGGGAAGAGGTGTGTGCATAGACCTTTCTGAATGGCCTAAAAACGAAGATATTTGTGTCCCATGTGAATGTGCACCAGAGGGCGACTTCAGCAGAGTAAGGTTTTAATAAACAAGTGGATAAGATGGCCCGTTCTGTAGATACCAGTCAGCCTCTTTCCCCAGAAACTCCTACCATTGCCCAATGGGCTCATAAACAACGTGGTCATGGTGATAGGGATGGAGTTCATACATGGGCTCAGCAACATGGACCTCCACTCACCAAGGCTGGCCTGGCTACAACCGCTGCTGAGTGCCCAATCTGCCAGCAGCAGAGACCCACACTCAGCACCCGACATGGCACCATTCCCTGAGGTGACCAGCCAGCTACATGGTGGCAGGTTAATTACATTGGACCACTCCCCCTCATGGAAGGGGCAGTGATTTGTTCTAATTGGAATAGACACATACTCTGGATATGGGTTTGCTTCCCCTGCATGCAATGCCTCTGCCAAAACTACCATCCACGTGCTTACAGAATGCTTTATCCATCGTCATTGTATTCCACACTGCATTGCTTCTGATCACGGAACACACTTCACAGCAAATGAAGTGCAGGAATGGCACATGCTCACGGAATTCTCTGGTATTGCCATGTTCCCTGTTCTAGTTTGCTAGCTGCCAGAAAGCAACACACTGATTGGTTTTTAATAAAAGGGGATTTATTTTGTTAGTTCTTCCGAGAAAAGGCAGCTTACTTTCAACTAAGGTTCTTTCTTATGTGGGAAGGCACAGGGTGATCTCTGCTGCCCTTCTCTTCAGGCCTCTGGGTTCCAACAACTTACCCCAGCATGATTTCTTTCTGCATCTCCAAAGGCCTGGGCTGAGCTGCAAGTGCTGAGATGAGGTATGCTGAGCTGCTTGGGCTATGCTACATTGAGCGCTCTCATTTAAGTGCCAGCCAATTAAATCAAACATCATTCATTGCAGCAGGCACGCCTCCTAGCTGACTGCAGATGTAATGAGCAACAGATGAGGTTCACGTACCATTGGCTCATGTCCACAGCAACAGAACTAGATGCCTTCATCTGGCCAAGTTGACAACTGAATCTAACTACCACATTCCCCATCATGCAGAAGCAGCTGGATTGATAGAATGTTGAAATGGCCTTTTGAAAACTCAATTACAGTGCCAACTAGGTGGCAATACCTTGAAGGGCTGGGGTAAAGTTCTCCAGGAAGCTGTGTATATGCTAAATCAGCATGTGCTGTATGGTGTGTTTTCTCCCATAGCCAGGATCCATGGGTCCAGGAACCAAAGGGTGGAAATGGAAGTGGTACCACTCACTATTACCCCTAGTGATCCACTAAGAGAATTTTTGCTTCCTGTCCCTGCGACCCCAAGCTCTGCTGGTCAACAGGTTTTACTTCCAAAAGGGGGAGTGGTTCCACTGGGAGAAACAACAATGATTCCATTGAACTGGAATCTAAGACTGCCACCTGGTTCCTTTGGGCTACTCATACTCCTGGATCAACAAGCCAAGAGGGGGATTACATTACTGGCTGGGATGACTGACCCTGACTATCAGGGGAAAATAGGACTGCAACTACACAATGGAGATAAAGAAGAGTTTTCCTGTAATATAGGGGATCCACTAAGGCATCTTTTAGTACTGCCATGCCTTGTGATTAAAATCCATGGAAAACTGCAACAACTCAGTCCATGCAGGGCTACCAATGGCTCTGAAACTTCAGAAATGAAGGTTTGGGTCACCCCACCAGGCAAAGAACCATGGCCAGCTGAAGTGCTTGCTGAAGGTAAAGGGAACATGGAATGGGTAGTGGAAAAAGGTAGTGATAAATATGAACTTCGACCACATGATCAGTTACAGAAATAAGGACTGTAATGCTGTTTTGTTCACATCATAATATTTAAGTTGTAAGATATCAGGTTTAAGAATGAATATTACCCAAGGACTTGCATCCTATTCTGGAGAGATTTAATGTGTTTCCAGTTATATGCAGGACAATTGAGAGTGTTATTAGGTGAGAAAAATGTGTCTTTTATTGTTTTCTATTTAGAAATTAGGTATGATTTAAGGTGATGAATATAGCTGCCAAGTTGACAAGGGGTGGACTGTCATGATCAGGTTCATGTGTCAACTTGGCCAGGTGGTGGTACCTGTTTGTCTGGTTAGGCAAGTGGTAGCTTGTCTTTTGCTGTGAGGACATTTCACAGAATTAAATCATGATCACATTCACTACATTCATAGCTGATTCCATTTGTAATCAGCCAAGGGGAGTGTCTTCTTTAATTAGTGATGCTTAGTCTAATCACTGGAATCCTTTTAAGGAGGATTCAGAAGAGACAGGCTTGCTTCCTGCTTTGGCCAGCTAGCCTCTCCTGTGAAGTTCATCCAGACCCTCCATTGGAATCGTCAGCTTCACAGCCTGCCCCACGGATCTTGGACTCTACATTCCCATGGTTATGTGAGACACTTTTTATTAATTTTATGTTTATGAATATTTCCTGTTGATTCGGTTTCTCTAGAGAACCCTAACTGATACACCTAATTTGTGTGATGATTTGTAGAATTGGACATGCTTCTACCAGGTGAGAAGTACTGTCCATTGGTTCACTGCTTTGGAAGTCAGTTGGTCACTTAGAATTTGTGAAAGTTAACCTTTCACGTGGACATATTCTTTTTCCAGAGGCTTAGTCTTTTGAAAGTGATCCACACTCCCACAGAAGAGTAGAGAGATGGGGCCAAGGAAGATCACTGAGGTATCCTTTGCAAGGGTGGACAGTGGGGAGGGGCAGATTCCATTGTTTGGGGTTCAGCTACAGTAGGTAGTCTTTGTAAGTCTTTAGAAAGACTGAAATCCATTCATTGTGTATTTATTCAGCAAAGTGTCCACAACTCTGATTTAAGGAAGCAAAAGCAAACTGTTTGACCCTTGGAATCAAACCGGCTGTTATGAGTTGAATTGTGTCTCCTACCCCCAAAGATATGTTCAAGTCCTAAGTCCTGGTCCTGTGAATGTATCCTTATTTAGAAATAAGTCTTTGAAGGTATTATTAGTTAAGGAGGCCAAAGTAGATTAGCGTGGGTCCTCAATCAATGTATTTGGGCACAGATCTAGAGACAGAATAAAAAACACCACATGATGACTGAGACAGAGAATGCCATGACCTTCCAGCAAGCCATTACCAGAAGCCAGGGAAGAGAGAGGCATGGAACAGTTTCTCTGGGGAAACTGTTGGGGAAGCATGGCCCTGCCAACATATTGATTGCATAGTTCTTTCCTCCACAACTGTGAGACAATAAATTTCTGTGGTTTTAAGAAATCTAGTTTAACAACCTTTGTTATGGCAGTCCTAGGAAACTAACAGTGGTTCATACAGGAAAACAAAATGGAAAGAGTCTGTCTTTATTTCCATAGTACATGCATGAATACCTTAAAGTGGAGCATATAAACACATATGGATTAAAAAACGTGAAGAGAGACAAAGGAAGTATTTGGAAAGCTTCTACTCAAACAGCTGACAGTGTCTAACTTTACAGAGTGATGCTTCTATTGCATGTCTTCAGGTTTTAACTTTATAACTGTGTGAAGTCTTGAAATATTGACAACAACCAAGGCTTACATTTGAAATTTAAAAAAATCAAGAAACCGATATTCTAATATATAATTAAGAGAATAGCATGTTGCAGGATTTACCTGTCTTTAAAAAAAATATGTACTCCTCTACATCCATGCAGAACTGTTTAAAGTCCTTGCTCTTAATTGTTATGGAAACAATACTATTTCCAAATTCTGCTTAACAGAAAATCCAGTTTTCTGAAGCATATTTAATGGCATATAAAGATGCTTATGTGGTATAAGACCTAAGAAAACTATCACGATGAAACAGCTCAAACTGAAGACATTCCAAATGTGTCATGTAAGTCAAAGTCCATACCAACAAACCCTAACAGCCCATACATATGCATATACATACAACTAATATCAAATAAAAAGAATGCAATAAATCAAATATAATGGAATATATATTGTGCTTCTATGGCTTACAATATTGTTACTTTACTGTTTTGTATTTGCGCAATTTACTTTCTAGACGCATGTGTTATTCTTGTGATTTGATCTATAATAAAGGAATGGTATGAGATTAGATGATAAAAATCTATGATCTTTTCCATGAGAAAAGTTAATGCTTTTGGAAAGTGCCTAGCATCCAATATTCAGTCAAGAAATCATAGTACCGAATTCCAAGTACAGTGTGATAAGGGTGGATTTGAAGAAAAGAAATGGAGATGTTTATGAGTGTTATGTCTGTGCAGTAGTTAGGTTCAGGTGTCAACTTGGCCAGGTGATGGTGCCCTGTTGTATTAGTGTGGACTTAAGTCATCAACATGTGAATTTCATCTATGGCTGACTACATCTCCGGTTGGCTAAGGGGAGTACCTTCTGCAATGAGTGAGGCTTAAAAGGAGAAGTCAGAAGAGAGAATCTCTCTGCTTTGGCTGACCAGCCTCTCCTTGGGAATTCATCCAAGACCTTCATTGGAGTTACTGTCTCACGGCCTACCCTGCAGAGTTTGGACTCGTGCATCCCCCACGGTTGCAAGAGACACTTTTATACAGACTCATATTTACAGATCTGTCTCTTGTTGGCTTGGTTTCCCTAGAGAACCCTGACTACTACTGTCTATGTTTGTATGCAGCATTGTGCTAAGAATATTAGACTTCTGTTGATGAGATGAAGTCTAAACCCATTTAGTTAAATGATGTCAACTCTCCTGAACAGTTGCATTTCCCTTTTATAATATTTAAATGAATGTTAACGATAATGCTGCTAATAGTATTTCTGCCAGGAAAGAGGGATTTGAGATAGTGTTTCCATTTGTTTTTTGTTTGTTTGTTTGCATTGGCAGGCACCAGAAATCGAACCCAGTCTCTGGTATGACAGGCGAGAACTCTGCCACTGAGCGACTGTGGCCTGCCCTCCATTGGTTTTTGATAGATTTGTGTATTCTAAGATTCTACAGGAAGCTGATAATATATTTGTAATTTGAGAAGCCATCCAGAACTAGTACTTTTAGAAGAAATTGTTGGTAACAATTGATTTGTAGGGCCGCTTGAGACCTAATATATCTATATCTCTAAATGAGCACATGAAACAGGAGGATTGAAGACACTCACATTTTAAAAGTCCTTTGCTGCTTGATGGGGCAGTATTTGTGGCCATACTGCACTTCTTTACACATGGGTAAAGTATTAGGTTATTTTGTAAACAGACATGCTTAATTCTAAGAAATGCAAAAGAATGAGAGACATTAAAAATGTTAAATATTACAAGTCATATTTAATGATGTTTGCAAAGAACTGAAACTATAATAAGTGAAGATAACATGTTTGAACACTTGTGTAAAGGAATTTGGATTTTAGGTTAAGAAATATATGTGTATAGGGAAGACACAAGAATATGTCTTGTGTTGACTGAGGTACCATTTGTTTTTGGCTTTACCATTTCTAAAAAATATGCATAGGCTGCCAATAGCAGGTGTTATTTTGTAAACTTCTGGAAGAGAATCCTCTTTCTAGAATAAAACTTAAAACAAGGTGGGGAAAATATATTGATAGGGGAGCATGCAATTTAGATAAGATTCTGTGCATAACTACACCCAGTATGAGTCAAATTATAATTAAGGAAAACATATATATAGGCCTTTTAAAAACCACATTTGTAATCATGGGCAGTATTAAACTGAGTAGGCAATTGAACTTAATACACAAAATCTAAATTTGTGTTTGTATACACATATCTGTGGGGGCGGGTAGAGAGAGAAAGAGAGAAAGATTGCTCAGTGAAAGAATATAGATGCATATGATGCTTGTGAATGCACTCCCTTAAAGGGATTGTAAGAATATCTGTCTGGAGCACGTAATTTGAGTAATGTACATTTGAAATTTTATTTTAGTTCTAGTTTATTTTCTTACATTAAAAAAATAGTATTTCAAGAGAAAATTTTAAGTAAGTTAAAAACACAGCCAAGCCGTCTTGAGTTATATGTAGAGACTGACCTAATATGGTTTAAGAATATTTTTATATTTTTTATGGTTCTTTTTTACATGCATTCATAAATTGAGAATTTTTTTCTATGACAACATGATATATTTAAGAAATTAAAAAATTTTTTCCTAATGATAAAAATGAGAACTTACAAATTTCTTATAATATTGTCAAACTGCCTAGAAATCAGGTGTGAACATTTCTGATGCAATCCACAATGCACAAACATATCTAATTATAATGTAAATTCATTGTTGAGTGTGAGTTTAAATATAGAACTCTGTGTGTACTGATAGGAGTAGAAGGTCATAATCCAAAAGTTAATCTGTGGTCTTAACTGTGCTTTTCTTCTTGAACAGCACAAGGTTATTTCTGAATCCCTTCCAAAAACCATGTCTTCGTAACTCATGAGAAAATGCTTTTAAGGCTAATCTCTAAAAGAAAGACCATAACATGCATGCGTACACACACCGTAAAGTCATGGGAAGCAGTTGAAGGCCATTTAATGCTGTGGGAAAATGTGTGTGTTCCAATGTTAAATGAATCCATGAGACAAAAGTAACTTCTGATTGGTGTTCATATCCTGCCATGTGGGACACCGTATAGCATACCAAGGTAAGAGCTATTTGAGCAATCCTCTTCTCTTCCCAGCCAAATGCTTGCTGACCGTGAAACACATAAGCCCTAATTCTTTATCTAGAAAATGGAGAATTAATTGGGAGCCTTGGAGGTGAGCCAGGACAAGGACACATTGATTGTCACCTAGCGATGACCTCCTCCATGCCTTTAGTTTCCAGAATTTTCTTTCTGTTTAAGCCTGGATTCTTGAGACTTGCCCCCAAACCAGACAACTTCATACCTTAGTAAAATACTGGAGATGTAATGCTGAGTGAACAAGAGCAGAACTGGTCTAGTAGAAATTGAATCGTTGTGGAGAAACCATGCCTGATGAAGGTGGGAGGTTCAGTTTGCAATTTGATTTCAGATAGAAACCAAAAGCAAGAGTACAGGAATCTGAGCAATTTTCCTCAAACTTGGCAAGATGCAAGACAGCCATGTTTCTTGGTGCCCTTGTCTCTTAGTTGCGTTTTTTTTCAGACCTTCATGGGGCGGGAGGAAAGGACATGGATGTAGGGCCTGTTGGTGTATCTGCAACTCTACTGCCATCGTGAGGAAATAGTTTTAAAACACTCAAGACATAATTGCTTCATTCTCATGAGGACTTTCCTTTTAAAAAGGTCCACCCTATGGAGCATGGCATCTAATTTTGCACTCTCTTGATTCTCTTTCAAGGTGGAAGCAAAGCAAAAGTATAAGTTTAAAAGACAGAGAAAATAAGAGGCAACAACAACAATCTTTTAGAAGGTGGAAGCAGACGAAGTAATAAATGAATAGGAGACAACAGAAAATTCAGTTCTGATCCAGCAGAAGACAAAACCAAACCAAACCAAAACACATACATACACCACAGAAAGGCTTAGGAATTGGTTTTACATGGTACAGGAGATAGGAGGTGGCATTAAAATATGAAGAATTTTCATTTTAATCTGTTTAAGAAGCAATCAGGGGCTGAGGGCCAAGATGGTGGCTTACCAATGTGCGCATTTTAGTTCGTCCTCCAGAAAAACTACTAAATAACATTACAGAACAGCTCCTGGGGCCATGTCAGTGACCAGACACACAGCGTACTCCAGTCTGGACCAGCTGGACTGGCTGTGAGCCTCCCCAGAACTGTGAGTTCCCCAAGCTGCAGGGGCTGGTGCCCCTCCCTCACAGGCTGCTTCCCAGAGGGGAAAGGAAAGAGACTTTACGAGCAGCAGGGGCTGAGCCCAACTAAATGCCAATTGTGGAATTAATTAACAAGTTCTGACTACTAAAAAAATAGGCCCCCAGCTCAGGTGAACCTGGTCAAAGTGGAGGTCGCTGATTTTTGCCCCAGAGCCAAGGGGGCAGGGCTGATGGAAAAAGAAAAAAAAAAGGAAACAGATTTTTGTGGCTGTGTTTCTACAAAGGCTTGACTGCCTTTGGATATAGCGGCAGGACTTCTCAGGCTGCAATTGCCTCAGACATAGGCAGAAACAAGGTTCTTTGAGAGCTTGTCTGGAGCCTGTGCCTTCCCCAGGAAAGGGATGAAGCCCAACTGAGGTGGAATCCCTCCCTCAAGGAATTCAGACACCAGGGCTTGGTAATTTGAAGCCATTAAAACCAGCCTACAACCTCTCCTCTGTCTCCACCATGCCCCCAGCAGGGAGAGTCTGCCAAAGCTAAAGGTGCCACAACATCTTTTGCTGGTGGGGCCTGCAGGCAAACAAGAGCCACATACTGGGCAGGATAAGAAAAACAGAGTCCAGAGACTTCACAGGAAAGTCTTTCAACCTGTTGGGTCTCACCCTCAGGGAAAACCAATGCAGGTGACTCTTTCCTCCTGATAGGAGGTCAGTTTGGTCTGGGAAAATCCGGCTGGGGTCTATAATACCTACGTGGACCCTCCTAAGGGTGGGGGGGGGGGGAAGGCACCACACAAGCAGGGCAAGAAACAAGAAAACAAGAACTGAAAAATTCTCCTTTGTTAAACAAAACCTAAGCTAGAGTTCCAGATAAAGCTGAACTGAATGTCAAAGAACAGATAGACAACACATTCATCTAGCAAGAAAACCCTAGGTAAAAGAAGTGAAAGCAATCTCCAGAATAAACTAATTAGGGTAATTAAATACCTAGACACCAGCAAAAAATAACAAATCATACTAGGAAAATTCAAGATATGGCCCAGTCAAAGGAACAAACCAAAAATTCAAATGAGATACAGGGGCTGAAACAATTTATTCAAAATAAATGAACAGACATGGAAAACCTCATCAAAAGCCAAATCAGTGAATTGAGGGATGGTATAAAGAAGGCAAGGAATGAACAAAAAGAAGAAATAGAAAGTCTGAAAAAACAAATAACAGAACTTATGGGAATGAAAGGCATGGTAGAGGAGATGAAAAAAACAATGGAAACCTACAATGGTAGATTTCGAGAGGCAGAACATAGAATTAGTGAACTGGAGGACGGAACATGTGAAATCCGACAAGAAAAAGAAAATATAGGGAAAAAAATGGAAAGATATGAGCAGGGACTCAGGGAATTGAATGACAATATGAAGCGCATGAATATACATGTTGTGGGTGTCCCATAAGGAGAAGAGAAGGGAAAAGGAGGAGAAAAACTAATGGAGGAAATTATCACTGAAAATTTCCCAACTCTTATGAAAGACTTAAAATTACAGATCCAAGAAGTGCAGCGTACCCCAAAGAGAATAGATCCAAATAAACATACTCCAAGACATTTACTAATCAGAATGTCAGAGTTCAAAGAGAAAGAGAGAATCTTGAAAGCAGCAAGAGAAAGGCAATCCATCACATACAAAGGAAGCCCAATAAGACTATGCGTAGATCTCTCAGCAGAAACCATGGAGGTGAGAAGACAGTGCTATGATATATTTAAATTATTAAAAGAGAAAAACTGCCAACCAAGAATTCTATATCCAGCAAAATTGTCCTTCAAAAATGAGGGAGAAATTAAAACATTTTCAGACAAAAAATCACTGAGAAAATTTATGACCAAGAGACCAACTCTGCAAGAAATACTAAAGGGAGCACTAGAGACAGATATGAAAAGACAGAAGAGAGAGGTGTGGAGAAGAGTGTAGAAAGGAAGACTATGAGTAAAGGTAAAAAGAAAGAAAATTAGATATGACATATAAAATCCAGAAGGCAAAATAGTAGAAAAAAGTATTACCAATGCAGTAATAATACCAAATGTTAATGGATTAAACTCCCCAATCAAAAGACATAGACTGGCAGAATGGATTAAAAAACAGGACCCATCCATATGCTGTCTCTACTCAAAGGACATGAGGGCAAGGACACAAATGGACATTTGCACACCAATGTTTATAGCAGCATTATTTACAATTACCAAGAGACTGAAACAGCCAAAATGTCTATCAACAAATGCGTGGCTAAACAAACTGTGGCATGTACTACGATGGAATATTATGCAGCTGTAAGACAGAATAAAGTTATGAAGTGTATAACAACATGGATGGACCTTAAGGACATTATGCTGAGTGAGATTTGCCAAAAACAAAAGGACAAATACTCTATGGTCTCACTGATATGAACTGACATAAGTGAACAAACGTGGAAAATTTTGTTGGTGACAGAGACCATCAGGAGATAGAAATAGGGTAAGATATTGGGTATTTGGAGCTGAAGGGATACAGATTGTGCAACAGGACGGGAATATAAAATCTCAGAAATGGACAGCACAATACTACCTAACTGTAATACAATTATGTTAAACACTGAAGGAAGCTGAATGTGAGAATGATAGAGGGAGGAGGGCTGGGGGCATAAATGAAATCACAAAGAAAGATAGATGATAAAGATTTAGATGGTATAATGTAGGGATGCCTAGACTGTATAATGATAGTGACTAAATGTACAAATTTAAAAAATGTTTTTCCATGAGGAAGAACAAAGGAATGTCATTACTGCAGTGTGCTGAAAATTGATGGTAATTAATATTTTAAAATTTCAACTTATGTGTGAGACTAAAGCAAAAAAATGTTTATTTGGTACAAAGTTTATATTTTGACCAGGGCATGTCCTAATATAACTTATGTAGATAGTTGGTTGAACAACATAAGTGCATGGAACCTTGAGTAGAACATGAGATTTTGTTGGTTTGTCCAGAGTGATGCCCTGATGAATCCCAGAGTGATTCGATTAGTGAGTGTAGAAAAGTATTTGCAAAGTCCCCTTTCGGGAATAGGGAGAACGGGGGAAAATTCAACCTCTCCAAGTGGAATTCTTGATATTTTCACAAGCAGTTTGGACAACCAAAGCTATAGGCTGAGCCCCCCCAGTCTTGGGGTTTGTTCATATGAAACTTAACCCCACAAAGGCTAGGTCAAGCCTACTTAAAATTAGGCCTAAGAGTCACCCCCAAGAGAGTCTCTTTTGTTGCTCAGATGTGACCTCTCTCTCCAGCCAACACAACAAGCAAACTCAACACCCTCCCCCTGTCTACGTGGGACATGACTCCCAGGAGTGTGAACCTTCCTGGCAACGTGGGACAGAAATCCTAGAATGAGCGGAGACTCAGCATGAAGGGATTGAGAAAAACCCTAGAATGAGCTGAGACTCAGCATCAAGGGATTGAGAAAACCTTCTCGACCAAAAGGGGGAAGAGTGAAAGGAGACAGTGTTAATGGCTGAGAGATTCCAAACAGAGTCAAGAGGCTATCCTGGAGGTTATTCTTATGCATTAAGTAGATATCACCTTGTTATTCAAGATGTAGTGGTGCAGCTGGATGGAACTGCCTGAAAATGTAGAGCTGTGTTCCAGTAGCCATGTTTCTTGGTGATGATTGTATAATGATATAGCTTTCACAATGTGACTGTGTGATTGTGAAAACCTTGTGTCTGATGCTCGTTTTATCTACCTTGTCAACAGATGAGTAGAACATATGGAATAAATTAAATAATAAGGGGAACAAATGTTAAAATAAATTTAGTTTGAAATGCTAGTGATCAATGAAAGGGAGGGGTAAGGGGTATGGTATGTATAATATTTTTTATGTTTTCATTTTATTTCTTTTTATGTTGTCTTTTATTTCTTTTTCTGAATTGATGCAAATGTTCTAAGAAATAATCATGATGATGAATATGCAACTATGTGATGATATTGTGAATTACTGATTATATATGTAGAATGGAATGATTATATATTAAGAATGCTTGTGTTTCTTTGTTGTCATTTTTTAAAATTTAAAATTAATTAAAACATTTAAAAAAAGAAGCAATCAGGGGACTTTTGGCTTCTTACTAGAATGTGGAACGCCAGAAACAGTGATATTTCATTCTAACAACAAGAAAACGTTGGATAATCTAAAAAAATCATAATATTTCTTGAACCCATTAGGGAGCTGAGGAAGCAGAGTAAACAGCTGTCTATGCAAAGACAACTGGCTCTAAGGAGAGATGATATGAAAGGACTGGCTCTACATGAATGATGATAGCCTCATAAAATGGACCTTCACTGGGTGCACATGAGAAGGGTTGGGGGCAGGGCAGGACACCAGATAAAGCCTCACAAGGTGCTGGGAGGCTGGAGGCTGGGACCAACCACTGCCATGGGCAAAGCACAAGACTCTATCTGCATCCATCTCCACAAGGACAAAAGCTTCAAACCACTGGGGAAAAGACAGCAAACCCTGTCACAGCTGGGGTACAGGTACCCATTAAACCTTGGGGAAGGGAAAATAAAAACTCTTTATCCTTTTGGGAGGGTTTAGAAACCCTCTAGAGTAGTGGTGGTCTCCTACTGCTGGGGGAGAGCAGAATCACTTGGAATCCATCCCTGAGAGCCAAGGACACAAGGCCTACTTAAGGTGGAGGAGAGAACAGGACAACAGGAAAAACAACAACAACAACAAAACCACTATCTGCAAGCATCAGGTAACAAAAAACAGCAATATACCACTAGGGGAGTTGCAAGAGCGTGGATAGAGAGACCCACATTGTGGCACAGGTATACAGAGAGCATAAAGCCTTTCAGAAGGGAGATGGAAACTATAAGGAAATGCCAAATGGAAATGCTAGAAATGAGGTTTGTTTTCCATGGACTCATTAGTACACTGCAAAAATGTTGGGGAAGGGTCAATAGCAATTATGCAAACTAATGTACAAAGAGAAAAAAAAGAGTTGGGGGAAAAATGATACAGACCACCAAAAATCTGAAGGATAACGTCAAATATCTAACATATTCAATTGGAAACACATAGGAGAAGAAAGTATGGGGCTGGATAAATATTTGAAAAGTTAATGGCTGAGAATTAAATAAAGAAGAAAGATTTCAAACCACAGATCTAAGAAGTTCAGAGAACCCTAAATAATCACACACATGCACCAAGAGGCATCACAGTAAAGCTCCTGAAAACCAAAGATAAAGAGAAAATCTAGAAGGCTGATAAAGACAAAAGGCACTCCAGGGAGAGGAACGAAGTACGATGTTTTCTAGCAGACTTCTTGTCAACAATGATTCAAGCTATGAGGAAATGGAGTGTTGTCTTTACATTACTGGAGAAAGCAAAACTATAAACCCAGAATTTTACACCATCAAAAATATCTTTCAGAAATGAAGGAGAAATAAAGATTTTCAGACCAAAACTAAGGGAATTTGTTATCACCAGATCTTCACTACAATAATATCAAGGAAACTCTTCAGGCAGAGATAATGCGATACCAGACAGAAATCTGGATTGACAAAAAGAAATGAAGATCTATGGAAATGGTTAAAATGAAGATAAATAGGAGCAACAATTTTTCTTATTTTTAAATTACTCTAAAATATCATTGTCTATTGGAAAAATAGTAGCATATGTATAATTAAAATCTATGATGACAATAGCACAAAAGGTGGGCGGTAAGAATTGAGAATATAGTATTGTAATGTTCTTATACTACATAAGATTCAGTATATTATTTGAAAGCATACTGGGATTATTTACATGTATTGTTTTAAACGCAGGTTCAACCACATAATTATTAAAAAGTTTAATTAATGAGCCAATAATGGTGATAAAATTGGAAACATTTAAAAAATGTAGTTGGTTCAATAGAAGTCCAGGAAAGATGAAAAAAGGAACAAATAGAAAACACCTAGGAAAATGATAAATTTAAATTCTGCCGTATCAATGCCATGTCATCTAAATGACCTAAACGCTCCAATTGAGACAGATTTTCAGATTAGATAAACAAAGTATGAGCCAACTATATCCTGGCTACAGGAAATCCACTTGAAATATAAAGACATAGATATGTTCAAATAAAATCATGGAAAGTATACTCCAAGCAAACACTAATGAAAAGAAAGCCATAGTTCCTCAGTTGATCTCACAAAGTAGGCTTCAGACCAAAGATTATTACCAGGGATAAACAGCAACATTACAAAATGATAAAGTGATCAATTCACCAAGAAAACATAACAATACTAAGTTTTTATTCGTGCAAAAAGAAAGCCTCAAAATTCATGAAACAAAACTTGATAGAACTGAAAGGAGAAGCAGATAAATCCACAAATACAGTTGGAAATTTCAACTCCAAATATACTCCTCTCTCAGTAATAGAACAACTAGTAGACAGAAGATCAATAAGGATATAAAAGAAATACTGTCAACCAACTTGACCTAATTGATGTTTGCAGTACATGCCACCCAACAACAAAATATATACAGTCACCAATAAAGACCATATTCTGGGCCATAAAACAAAACTGTACAAATATAAAATAATTGAAATCATATAAAGTACATTCTCTGATCATAATAGAATTATACTAGAAATCAGTAAGAGAAATATCTGGAAAAGTCCCCAAATAATTGGACATTTAACAACACTCTTTAAAATAACCCTTGGGCCAAACCCTTGGGACAAGGGAAATTAGAAACATTTTGGAACTGAAGAAAAATGAAGACAAAACATATCAAAATTGGGGAGATGCAGTTAAGCCGTGCTTAGAGAGTTGTATCATTAAATACTTATGATAGAAAACTAAAGAGTCCAGAAAAAGAATAACAGATTAAGCTCAAAGCAATCAGAAGAAAAAAAAAATGATGAGAGGAAGCCAGTGCATTTGAAAAGAGTAAAACAGTGGGAAGAATTGAAACAAAATGCTAGTTATTTAAAAAGATCAACAATATGATTAAACATGTAGCCAGGTGGAGGACAGACACAAATTACAAATACCAGGAGTACAAGAGGGACCCTAACTACCTATTCTATGGGCATTAACAAGACAATGCAAGAACATTATGTACCACTTTTTGCCTATACATTTGTCAGTTTAGCTGAAATGGATATATTTCTTGAAAGACACAAGCTATCCAAACTCTCTCATGGAAAAGAAAAATATATAACCTGTATCTCTATTAATGCAAGTCACTTGGTAAAGTCTTCCAACATGGAAAAATTCAGTGAAGAGGGCTTTGCTCATGAATCCTATCAACCATTTAAGGAACCACGTGAATTTAGGAGAGGACCTCAAGCTTCAGATGAGACTGTAGTCCCAGCCCACAGCTAAGCCATGCCCAGACTCCTCATCCACAGACACCATGTGATAATAAATGTGGGTTGCTTTTAGCTGCTAAGTTTGTAGTAATTTGTTATACAGCAATAGACAACAAATAAAGTGCTTACACATGGGGGGAAAAAGCAACCAGAAGAAAATATATCAAAATATTAAAAGTGGTTTCCTCTGAGAAAAGAGAATGTGGGAGATTTTTATTTTCTTGTTTATACTCTTCTATACTTTACAATTTCTAAAGCATATATGACTTGCTTTTGTAAAGGAAGATAAAAGAAGAAAATGAAAACCTGTGAATTCAGTAGGATATATAATGAAAGCAGACATATATGATGTGTGTTTGAGTTTGGGTGTGGATTTGGACCCCCAGGCTGCACCTTATAGGAAGTGTTTTTGGGCCTAGGGATAAACTGGTCATATGACAGACATAATGAATGACTGCATATGTGTGTGTGTGTTTTTTGTTTACTTTTGGGGGGGGGGCATCGGCAGTGTCCAGGAACCGAACCTGGGTTTCAGGCATGGCAGGGGAGAATTCTGCCATTGTATATATTTTTAAATGTGTGAAAACGTAAACACACCAAAGTGCAAAGAGAAGTTATATCTGAAAACTGATTTCAGGTAAAAATTATTTCCATATTTAATACTCAATACATTTTTTGTATGAGGAGAGTTTCCTAAAAGTATGCATAATATTTTTCATCATAAAAATCTTATCCACAAAGAAATGATGAAGCAAAATGCAGTGTAGACTACAAAATGTCTGTGACCACATTTTTAAAATATCTCAGTGTCGTGAAAGAAAAAGTATAGAAGAATATATATCAAATTTGTTACAGCTATTATCCACGAACAAAATAGGATTGTTAAGTAATGTCTTAGTTTCCTGGGGTTACCATAACAATGTACCACAAACTGGGTGGCTTAAAACAACAGAAATTTGCTCAGTTCTGGAGGCTGGAAGTCCAAAATCAAGATGTCAGAAGGGCCCAGCTCCCTTTGAAGTCTGTAGGGAAGCTTCTGTTCCAAACCTCTTGTATATCTTGGGGGAACGCAATTCAATTCATACCAGGTAACATCCGTTTTCGGCATCATACACACATGAAATATATGGATATTTCATAATAAACATGAAAAATTAATTTTAAAAAGAATTATTTGACTCATGTCTAAAAAACAAACCGTCTGTACAAATCTTTTGGCAAGACACTAATTATACAATACATGAAAAAAATAGTAAAAAATATATCTTAAAGAGAAACCTAGTTTACATAAAAGAAAATCCACCTACAGAGCAGAAGTTGGAAAAAACTTCACACAAGTCTGCAATTGAAATCTTAATAAGGTCAAACTGTATTTCACAAGATTCGCTGAAAAAGAGAATCAGCTTATATTTATTCTGAAATAGAGAAGTAGAAATTAGCCCCTCTTACAATGGAAGTGGGAAAAAAAACATGGGAAAATAATATATTTACACAATTATTTGAATTGAAAAATAAATATAATACAGGGGGGTGCGACGGTGGCTCAGCAGGCAGAATTCTCGCCTGCCATGTCGGAGACGCAGGTTCGATTCCCGGTGCCTGCCCGTGCAAAAATAAAGTAAATAAATAAATATTAAAGGTACATTTGGTACCTCAGGTAGGACTCCATGAAGGCTGCAAAGTAAACCAATAAGAGCTATATTTTCTTAAGAAAAGAACTTCGCAAATCACAGCCTTACACAAAACACCTACTGTCTTCCAGAAAATATATGAAGACTCCCTGGGAGGCCAGAAAGCCAGGTCAAGGGCCATGAAACCTGCAGACTAGAACAGGGCTGCAACCAGACTTGGAGCTCACAGCATTTTTTTTCTCCCATTTAGGCCCAGATCTCTGAGACTTGCCCTCAGAAGAAGACAACTTGAAAACTTTGGGAAAGTGCTAGAGAACTGACATTGAGTGAAGAAAAGCGGAACAGTAAAGGTCTGGTGAAACTGTCATGCGTGAAAAGAAAAGACCCCGGATGAGGGTGAGTGTTTTAGGCCTCAGTTTGATTTCAGATGGAAACCAAAAGCAAAAGTTCAGGAGTTTCCACAGATTCAGCAAGACTTGAGGCAGCTGGGTTTCCTGGTGCCTTTGGGTTTTAGTAGTGTTTTTTTCAGACCGAATGGGAGGGAGAAGAGGTTGCGAGGGCCAAAAACTAGTTGCCATTTCTGGAGCACTACCGCCATCGTGAGGAAGACGTTTAAGAAAACCCCAAAGCCGTGCTGTGCTTCTTCCCACAAAACTCATAAATTGAGGAAGGTTGGACCCGCGGAGAGATTAATACCTTTCAGAAACTCTGGGAAAAGGCTTCATCTAGTTGTAGAAGCTGGCTGGTGAGTGTTCAGCACTCCACAGGCAGCTGCCAGGAAGTCCTGGGACAGGAAGTAGTGGGGGTGGGGCTTCTGGTTCTTCAGGCCAGAGAGTGTAGAGGAAGAAATTCTTAAGTGAGTACAAGGCTTCTGGGCATTTGTTTCCAGTATTTTTCCCTTGGTCCTGTAGAAGACAGGCTGGGAATGGTATTTCCACACTCTGGGGCCTGGGTCCCTTGTGGCAGCCTTGTTAGAGCTCAGAGTTTGCCTAGAAGGAGCAGGGTATCTGAATTATAAATGTTATTGAACAGCCAGTGTGTTTTCTGAGGGGTTTCAGGGATACGCCAAGGTCTGGACCCTATTGTCTGGTGCTTGAGGAGGACTGGGGGCCATCCTTTGGGCTTTGGCTGGGGATCAGATGTGCACAAGCAGGTGAGGACCTAGAATGTAGACAAAGGACTGAAGAACTTCTCTGAGTCCTCAGTTGACCAGCTGTGCTGGCTTTGCAGTTATTTTTAGGGCCCAGTGTGAATGCCTACCCACTTAGAGAAACCTGCTCTTACTTCAGCTCTCCTAGGGGACAAAAAAGTATTCTTTAGCAGTTGGCCTTCTCAGCTCTTGAGGCTGGGGGACCATGACTGTTCACCCTATACAAACCAGAGTTCTCTGTACCTGTTTCATAGCCAGTTCCTGATGAATATTCTTTGTAGGCCAGATATGATATCCTCCTTTAAGGAACTGAACACTCTAGAGACCCCAGGACAGTTACCTCCTGGCATGATGAAGGCTGCCAAAAATTTATTGGGATTCTGTGCATGATGAGGTGCACTGCTCCTTGCTCTCCTCTTTTGCACCAGTGATATTCTCATTTGGTGAAGAGGAAAAAGATTTTGTTGAGCTACTCTTCCCTTCCAGTGACATCCTGAAATATGCTAACCCAGGGTGGGCCTTCCTCATCTAAAAGTAACCGTCCAGCAACTACCATAGAGACTAAGCTCTCTCAAGGGAAGTTTACTTTCATAATAGCCACTCTTGGGCCTACCTGTCCCAGAGGTGTCTATAGCAATTTACGTCTAATCAGAATATACATAGAACTTTAATATGAGAATTATTAATTATAATAAAAGTAACTACAAGATATAAGGAAAGTCTGTATGGTAGGGACCTTAAGGCTGTGAGAGAATACCCAAGGAAGGACAAATTTGGAAGGAGTTCAGACGTCTTTGGAGAACGTGTGGTTTGGCTACAGGAGAGAAGAGAAGTGTGATTGTTTAACTAGACTGGAGCTTATCTGCAATTTCTGGGAAAACATTAACTCTCCAGAGTACAGGGTGGGGAGTAGAAGATCAGCAGTAAACAGTGGGAGTCTGGCTGTTGCCTGGGATGGGATGCCTTCAGTGTGCAAGGTCATGCAGGGAGGGTTTTAGTGCAGAGGGAGCCATAGCTCTGGGTGGATTGGTTGGATCTCATATGGTTCAGCTACACCAGGTCGTCCTTTTAAATTCTTGCAAAGATTGAATTCCATTCTCTGAGTCCGGATCAGGAAAAATGTCTCATACATTTGATTTAGGAATTAAAAGAAATCATTGGATTTTGGGGTCAAACCACCCTAGTTTCGAATTCAAGAAATCAGAAGGAGAAAATTAAGGTCTATCTTATTTCATATATGATTACCTCATGTGGAATACACAAGCATACATACATTCTAAAGAATGAATATGTACGAGAGTAGTAGTATAGCCAACGTACTCAGAGTGTCTACCTTTCTGCAATGATTTTTCTGAGGTCATGCTATCAGGTTTTAATTATATGTATGTCTGAAAGTCTGAAATGTTGGCAAGCAAGTTTACATTTGAAATTAAGAAACCACTGTATACCCCCATCAGGTTTTAGAACAGCATTCAGTGTAAGAGCCTCTTTCTCTTAAAAAAAAAAAAGATAGGCAAAAAATTCTATCTATTCACATGTAGGAATGATTAAAGATCTCACATTTCTTAGTGAAGAAAACAGAAGACTTAGGGCAAATTTTTAAGTAACACTAAATCATTCTTCTGAAGGATATTTAATGACCTGTGCAATTGCCTCATGCTATAAGGCCTGGGAACAGTATGACAGAAGGAAAAAACTCAAGTCCAAGGAGAGCCTTATATAAAGTAGAAGTCTAAAGTTGTACCAACAACCCCATGGGAGCACTCTCCATCCCCCTACACCCTCCTTTTCTCTCTCTCTCTCTTTCTCTCTCTCACACACACACACATATGCACACACAGGCAAACAGGCGAATACAATAGATTCAATAGTGTTAGAAGAAAGAGCAGGAAAAGAAATGAAAATAACCAATGCTTATTTCCATGGGCTACTCAGCCTTTCCTCTAAGGAGTCATATACTGAGACCACCTGGGGTACAGAAGAGTGACACCAAAAAATGACAGGTGTTTTGAGGGTCCTGATGTCCTCAGTTCCCCAAAGGAGAATATCTTCTCAGGCCTAAGAATCAGGCAAAGAGAATAATACTTGCTAGTGTGGGGAATTTACCGTCACTAGCTTCGAGGGTCATATCTTCCTTTGGAGAAAGCCATCTGCTAAAGAACCCCATTCTGTCCCCTAAGAAAGCTGAGAAGAGAGCAATTCCCTTGAAGTGGGTAGGTTTCAGTACTAGACTCTAGAAAACCGCTGCAAAACCGCTAGCTCTTGGGCTCAGAAAATTCCCCCAGACTTTCTTCTTCATTCTTGATTCCCATCCTGTTGTGCATATCTGCATTCCTACTGGGGTTTATCTTGACAAGGTGACACTTATTCCTCCTCAGGCCCTCCCAGCTCCAAGTGATAGGACACCAGAACTTTGGGTGTCACTGACACTCATAGAAAGCACACTGGCTGCTGTTAGATGTCACCGGGAATTGAGATTCCCCCCACTCCGGGTTCTGACACCGGTCCCACAGGGGGACCAGTCCCAGCGTGCAGGGACACCTTGGCCAGCAGACTGACTCACTCTCCAAAGGAGCAGGGTCAGAAGACAAATGCCTAGAAACCCTGCATAGGCTAAGTGGTTTCCTCTAGCCCCAACCTCAGAAAGAGGAAAGCCAAGCCTTGCCTCAGTCCTTGCCCCTCACTGACCTTTTTCGCCAGGATCCTGCTTTTATCCAGAGCCCCTGGAAGGCCTCAGATTTGAAGTGAAGGAGGCCCAACGTGGGGTCAGGGCCCACAGCCTCCTCACAGGCCGGAACTTTCTTAAATGCTACAGTTCATGGGACTTCCTACTCACAGCTTTGGATTTTGTTAAACTGTTTCCTCTTGATGGCAGTGGTGCTCCGCAAAAGCCAACTAACCCTGCCCCCAGGCCCTCTCCTCCCGCCCATCCAGTCTGAAAAAAAATACCAGCAAGAGAATAAGGTTCCAGGAAGCTGGGCTGCCCGTCCCGTTTGAGGAATCCTGTTGGCCCAGCTGCAGTTTTGCTCCTGGTTTCCGTCTAAAATCACACTGAGGCCTAAACCACTCAACATTACTCTGGGATATTTTCTTTTCAAGAATTCCACTTCCAAAAGACCCAGGCTTTTTCTTCAGTCAACTTTGATCTCTAGAATTTTCCAAGTTTTCCAGTGTTTTGCACCAAGTCTCAGGAATCCATGCTTGAAAAAGTGTTAATGGCTGGATTCTCCCTCTATAGACATGAGATTTTTTGGCCTTTGGCCTGCTCATGTCCCAGGCTCCTAGAGAGTCCTCCATTTTCTAGCTTATATTTTTTAGAAAAGAATCAAATGGCACCTCTGTCTTTAAATGTCACTCCATATGGGATAGTGCATAAATGTTTCAGTTGCTCAAATATAGTGCTCACAAGAAATCCTCATATTTATTCTCATTTAAAGACATTCGAGTCAAGCTCTGTTACATAGGTTTTGAACTAATATGTTAAAATTCAACATTCTCATGTGACTTTTTCCTTATATTCTTATACTTTATTTTTGGCCTCATATGTTCATATTTTCATTTTGGCAAAAGCATTAATGCTTTATGTGATTATAGAAATAGTGCTCTTTTTATGAGTTGGCAGTAGAGTAGGGAACATAACCAGTGCATCCTAAGTAGGTGATAGTCCAAGTCAGACTACTGCTATAAACCTTGACTTCCCAGGGCAAACCATGAGGATTGACGTTTGTTCACCCTATTTATAATTCAACAGCCTTGAGACAAACACTGATGGCATCTTTATGCTCTCCTTAGCCTTGTTTTAAATTTTACCTATGTATATTGATGCAGCTTTATTTACATATAAACATTCGTGTTTATAAAAATTGGGTATTTTCTCGCACATATTTTTCATTTTTTACTTTTCCCTTTTAGGTTTCATGAGTATTTTGAAACTATACTATAGTTGTCACAAAATATGAATTAAAAATTTGAAAGTGGCTGTTTTTCTCCGTATGAGAAATAAACTCTGGCTAAATGTAGAATATTTGGTTAATATAGAATTCAAATAAGTGAAAAGTGACCCATAATATTTCTATAATCCATATGTGGTTTTTCTTTAAATGCAACTTGGTTCATACTTTATGTTGGAATTTTTTTCTCTGCTGGCTGTCTTTACTTGCCTCTCTTTATCAACTCTTCGTTTTTCTTCACTTATCTTTCCCTCAAATGGCTGACTTATATGGATCACCTAATCTGTCTCTTTTGCACTGTGTGTCTTATGTTCTGCCAAAGGGGCTTCTGCAGGATTTCAGAGGAAGGCAGGGGTATTTATTTCGTTTGCTCCTTCCCTGTGGATTTATAACGGGTACGTTCCATCTGGTGGCCAAATATCACAGATCCTAACAGTATCAAAAAGGAGATCTGGAACTATTTGGTAAATAGTCACAATGAAAACCATAATATTGTGCTGAAAAATACAGAAATAATATCAATACTCACGTACCCATATGCCAGGTACACAACAATGCCAGGAAGATTGGAACCTGAACATGGCTCCATACCTCTTTACTTCTAATTCCAATTTATCTGCTTTGCCTAAGCCAGAGGGTCCTTGGGCATAGAAATAGATGGATATAAGTAGGGCCTTTATGGGGATTTCTCCTTGGGTTGCTTTCTGAAAATCAGCTTGGAAAGTTTCAAATCTTGGAGTGCAAAGTAGCATATTTGTGGAAAGAGCTTGACTTAAGAAATAATTTGAAGGTCAGCCAAGTCTGATTTATTTTTGCCTGTTGTTTGAGAAAATTAAGGTTTGGGCAAATGTCAGACAACTTACACACAGAAGGAAAGCAGCAATTGCACTATCAGTATCAGATAAATGCACTTTAAGGCCTAAAGCACTAAAACATAAAAAGGGTGGGATAATTTGAAATGAAAAAATGGAGTAGCATTGAATTGATGAATAAATTGGGGTAGAATTTATTTCCATTCTTGATCTATACTTGATCTTCCTTTACTCAATCATAGTGTCTTTCTTTGAAACTTAACTATTTTTTTCCAGTAAATTTATGTGTTTTTCTAACTTTTAGACTTGCAGATCTTTTATTACTAATTAATTGATAGTTACTGGGGTTATAGTAAATGGTATCTTTTTTAAAAATTAAGTGTTTTTATCACTGAATAGAAATACAGTTTTATTTTGTATATTGATCTTATACCCAGAGTTTAATCAATTCTCTTTATATATAGTTTTTTATCCCTGGATTCCTTTGTTATTTTCTATGTAAGACATCATATTACATTCGAATAATGATGGTATTATTTTTTCTTTTCTAATCCTAATGTTTTAATTTTCTTTTTCTTTTTTCATTATGCAACTAGAACCTTCAGTACAGTATTCAATAGAAGTGCAATTATTGAGCACCATTTTATTATTCATAGTTTTGAAATAAGGTCTTTTCATGTTTTAGTGGGTACTTGTACAAGATTGAATGCAAAAATGCCCTAAATTTCTCCTCCTTATGTTATAGTTCTTATTTATGTCTTAAATGTGCCTTTTGCCCTTCCTTACAGTAAGAGGTGGAGTCTATTTCTTAAATTTGGGCAAGCCTGTGACTTAATTTGTTTAATAGCTCGCAGAAGTGATGGTGTGTCATTTCTGGGTCTAGTTCCTTTATAGTCATTGCTTCCTAAAAGCTTCCACCATGAATGATGTTGAGTTTACCAAACATTTTTATTTTTCTGCATCTATAGAGATTGACCACTCTTTATTTGGAAATGTGGCAAATGACATTCCTTTTTCAAGGCTGCTTTTTTGGGATAGTTCAAAATTGGTTATAGTTTACTATCATTTCTGTAAAGATGGATTCTGTTTGATAAAATGTCATTTGCATTTTTACACCCATATTGATAAATGAAATTTTACTTTCAGTTTCTCTGCAGGCATGAGCTATGTTTGGTTTGAGTATTAAGTTTATAAAAATGTCACAGAATATGTTAGAGAGTAACCCATCTTAATATCCCTTCTAAAAGATTTTATATAGTATTTAAATAATCTTTTGCTTGAAAAGTTGTAGAACTAACCTATAACCATCGGGAATAGGTGTTTTCTATAGGGCAAGATATTTAAATACTGCCTTGTTTTTTCATAGTTATACATTCCTTCGGGGTTTTGCTTCCGTTCTTTGTCTCCTGTGCATCCCTGAATCCAAAGTCCAATATTGCCCAGCTAAGCAATGCCCTGAAGGCAAAGAGACTGGCTAGTCTGTAGCTTCCCGCAATTCTTTCTACCATAAATTTAATTCTACAATCCATTTCTCTTTTGTGGAATGTTTGATAGTTTTAAGGGGAACTTTATATTTCATCCTCGGTATTCTGTTTTCAGTGCAGGGAGGTGGGGGGAAGAAGTGGTCCAAATATTATAGCCCACCATAAACAGAAATTGAATTAGACCTCAATCTGTTTTACAAGTTTAAATATTTCTAGTCTCTTAGGTGATATTTCCCATTGATATCAATGTTACATTTCCTTATTCTCTGAAGAACGTGTAGGCAACACTATTACTTTTCAAATGAGAAGATAATTAAAAATAGGAAATAAAAAAATGTATATTAAATAAAAATATTTTAAAATAGTAAGCAAAAATTAATAGTGTGGGTTCCTAGGTTAAAAGCTGAAACCATAAGAAAATGCGAGTAACCTCTGATTGGAATTTATATATATTAAGAATATATATCAATCAAAGTAGGGCATCTTAAGTCATAAAGGGAGAACTACCTGGGGCCTCTTCTTAAATGGCTGCCAACAATTCAGTAGTTAAGTCCAGAAAATGAAGGAAGGCTCCTTGGTTTGCCTGGGAGGGAAGCCAGGTCCAGACCACTTGGATTTGTAAATTGAAAGTTAGAGTTGCCCTTCTCCAGGCTTCAGGTAATTTTTAATTTCAGATGAAAACCAAAAGCAAAAGTACAGCAGCGTAAAGTTTTCTGAAAGTTGCAAGGGAGCCTTACTTCCTGGCACCTTTGTCCCATGGTGGTGTTTTTTTCAGACTGGATGGGCGGGAGGAGAGCGCACAAGGACAAGGCCATTTGGCTTAATTGGAGCACTACTGCCATCGTGCGGAAATAGTTTGAGAAAACATGTCAGGTTGTTCCGGCTTCCTTCCCTTCAGGCCTAGCAGTTGAGGTGTGTAGCGCCTGTGAGGAGGTGGAATGGGCTTGAAACCAGCTCCTGCATTCTCGCCCAAACTTTACAGGAGAGCTGGATAATGGGGGAATTTGGTGAGTGAGGGGCCAGGACTGCCCGGCAGCTGCCAGGCAGCTCAGGCACAGGAAGCGGTGGGGTGAGCCCATGATTTCCTCCCAGTTAGGGGTGGGACTAGGGGAAACCACTCAAAGACTGATGGGAGCCCTGTGGACTCCTGTTTCTGCCCCTTTGAGCATGTTAGCTGGCCTTCACTTGGTGTGCCTATGTTGTGGGTCCTGGGCCCCTACCCCCTTTTTATGGCAGAACCAGTGCAGAGGACAGGCCAATTCCGGGTGAAATTTAGCAGCATCCTGCATGTTTGCTGTTGGTCTCAATCAAGAAAAATTCTGGGGCCCCATTGCCAGAAGTTAGGAGGTACTGAAGAAAAGTAGAACCATCCAGCTAAACCAGAGTTTAGAGCTGCTTCTTAAGGGAGAAGATGTGGCCAAGCAAATGGCTATAAAAAGCAGTGAAGAAGATTGAACATGAACTCACATTTTTAAAGTCCTGGTCTGCTGGAGATGGCATTACATGTGACCTCACTTCACTTCTTCATACATAGCTGTTATAGCAGGTGCATTGTAAGGAAGCATGATTGTTTCAGAAATGTGAATCAAGTAGCAAAGAGGTCACCAAAAATGGCAGAGCAGGCAGGGCTCAGTGCCCTCACAGAAGCTATTAATAAGCTGGCAAAAACTGTCAAAATCAATTTTTACAGAAATCTGTAATCTAATTAAAAAATTTTGACAGTTATGGGAAGGCTTGATGAAGAAAGAATCAGCTTCTTTGTGGTAAGAGAGCCCTGTGGTATTTTACATTAGCCACATGCCACCTCATACTGGCATAAGGACAGCAGCCCCTACACTCCTGATTATAGGCTGTTAGTGTCAGAGAGCAATTTTGACTTTGTTCTTAAATAACTGTGGTTGTCCATTTCAACCTGTGGTGCCCTGAAGGACCATTGAAAGGGCTTTCCTATGTTTTGCCTAACTCAGAAAATTCCCAGGGCTTTGGTGATTTCCTTGGCAGTGTTGGTTGAAAGCACTTAAAGGCACAAAGTATTGGCCACAGCAGACTGGGGCAAGGGACAATAGCTGTGACATGCATAAAGAGACCAAAGGACCTGGTAAGGAAAAGGTTGGGAAACAAAATATATGTGAGAATAAGGGCTTTGAAAATCTCTAGTATATACTCAAGAAAGCCATATACCTGCCTAAGGTGGATACAATCCAGGGATGCGAGAATGCCATGTACATGCCCGAGGCTGGACACATGCTAGCAAGGGCCTGAGAAAGCCCTGAGCTTTCACTATTCACTGACCTTCAGGCTCGGCACAAGTGGAAAGTGAAGGCGAAGGAAGAATTGTAATTAGCTTGGCTAAGTACTGAAGGAGTGCCTGAACATTGACACTATCTCCCAAAAACTGGGAGAGAATTCTTTTTTTCTTGCTTTGTCTCCAGGTGTTTAAGGAAATTCTGTCAGATCGCTAGGTGACAACTAAGCTAACAGAACACAGACTTCAGCGGCCACACATGACAAAGAATACAGACTCTACAAAACTAATTTAGAAAAGTCACTAGAAAAGCAGACAACAACCACCAAAAAATGAGTACCAGCAACTAACTGTGGAAAAGGAGAATTGGATTTCCAGAATTTCCACATTATAATATTGAAAATGTTCAGCTTTCAACAAAAATTATGAAGCATGCAAAGAGCAAAGTATGATCCATTCATCAGAAGAAAAAAGAAATTAATAAAAATGGTCCATGGGGAAATCCAGGCATTGGATTTACTAGACAAAAACTTTAATTTGACTGTCTTAAATACACTAAAGGAGCTAAAGAAAACAATGGGTTAAGAACTAAAGAAAACCAGGAGACTGATATGTCACCAAACAAAGAATATCAATGAAGAGATACTATAATAGCAACCAAATAGAAATTCAAAGGCTAAAAAGTACAATAACTGATATGAAAAAATTTACTAGACTGTTTTAACAGGAGATTTGCTTAGGCAGAAGAAAGAATCAGTGAACTTGAAAATAGGTCAATAGATTTTCCAGTCTGAGGAGCAGAAAGAGACAATAATAAATAAAAATGAAGAGATCCTAAGAGTTAGTGGTGGAATGAGAGGTCAGAGAGGAAAGGTCAGAAAGAATATTTGCAGAAATAAGGGCTGAAAACTTCCCAAATGTGAGGGGTAAAAAACAGTAATCTACAATCTGAGCATCTTAATGAACCCCAAGCAGGATAAACTCAAAGAGATCCACACTGATAGATATGATAGTAACACTATGGAAAAACAGAGAATCTGGAAAGCAGCAAGAAAGAAGGTACTTGTCATGTGCAAGGAAATGTGAGTAAGCCAACATCTCCCTAGAAACCATGGAGGCCAGAAGGGAGTGAAATGGCATATTTTAAAAGTGCTGAAAGAAAACAAAAAACTACCCACCAAGATTCCCATAGCTGGAAACTGTCCTTCAAAAATGAAGACAAAATTAAGATATTTCCAGAGTAAACAGAAACTGATGGAGTTCATCACGGGTACACCTGCTCTATAAGAAATGCTCAAGGTTTTCCTCCAGACTGAAATGAATGGGCACTAGAAAGTAACTCAAAGCCATACAAAAAAATAAATAACAATGGTAAAGTACCGACACAGGTAAACATAAAAGCCAGTAGTATCACATTTTTGGTTTGTAATTTCTATTTTTTCTATGTAATTTAAAAGTTCAATGCATATAAGTATTTGTAAATCAATGTTAAATGGGCACACAATGTATGTAGGTGTCATTTGAAACAGTAAAATAAGAAGGTGGTTGAGCTGTAAAGGCACAGATGGTTTGTATTTTATTGAAACTAAGTTGGTTGCCATTTCATAAATTTGAGATGTTCATTGTAATCACTAAGGGAAAAACTAAAAATATATAGAAAAAGAAATGAGATGATGCAAACAAAACTTTATCAACATATGTTCATAGTAGCCCTTTCCATAGTAGCTAAAAGGTAGAAACAACCCATTGTCCGTCAACAAGTGAATGGATAAACAAAATGTGACATAACCATGCAATGGGCTATCATTCAGCCAAAAAAGGAAAGAAATACTGGTATATGCTGCAACATGGATGCACCTCAAAACCGTAATGCTAAGTGAAAGAAGCCAGAGACAAAAGGTCACACAGTGAGTGATTTCTTTATATGAAATATCCAAAAGGGGCAAAGCCAGAGAGTCATAAAGCAGGTTTGTGGTTGCTAATGGAATAAAAACTGGGGAGTGAGTGCTTATTTGGTATGGTCTTTGCTTTTCAAGTGATGAATGTACTAAATACCACGGACTTGTACACTTAAAATATTTAATTTTATGTTACATGAATTTTACCTCAATAAGAAGTGACAAAATTTTGTAAAACTTTAAACTATAAAAAATGAGGTAAACTTGTTTTCACACTCAAGGTACAAAAATTTGAATATTTTTTTCTGAAGGTATGTATTATATGTGCATAGGGAAGAGATGAGAATGGATGGTAAAGATATTTTAAAAGTGGTTCTGCTCACTAATTGAGGTGCCATTTATTGTATAGTTTATAATTTCCCAAAGGTCTTCTAGAGTAAAATATATTTCAAGCACTCAAAATATATGTTGATATGGAAGTATGCAAACCGTAAAAGGTGATGTTGAAGACTTTGTGCAAAACTGCACAGTATTCACCCACATAGTTTTTAAGAGAACTATATGTATATATGTGTGTGTGCATGTCTGTCTATATGTGCATGAAGTATTAAAAATCTGTATATTTACAATCATGATCAGTGTCATAGTGACTGTGTGTTTGAACTTGCCATTCTTGGTCGACCCAAATATATATATATATATATGTATATCTGTATTTGTATGAACAGACACATTAATGAAAGGCTGTAGTTTTATATAAAGAGTATGAATATATCTATCTCAAAATTTTGTAAGAATACACATCTGAGTGACTGAATTTCAGAGATGCAAATTTCAATCATCATTTAATGAATTTTGTTTTCTTTGTTTATAGTTCTTAAAGATTAGATTTTAAGGTAAAAGTTCTGGACAAAAAATTGAGAAGGATAAAAAAGTTCTGAATTGTAAATATATACTACCTCTTCATTATTTGTTTTAGAGTGTGTGTGTGTGTATATATATATATATATATCAGCATAAAGATTAGTGAGGCAGGTCTCAAATATTCCCGAGTGGTGGCATTGTAGGAATTTTATGCCCTGTTATTACTAAGGATTTGTGTGAATCAAGAAAATTTTAAATGTGAACTTAAGGTTTTTTTTTAATAAACGGACCAATCAGGAAGTTCTGTGCAAATGTTTTATTTTCTAAAATCCAGATATTGCAAATTTTTTATGGTAATGCCAAACTGCTTAGAATTCAGAAATGAGATCTTTGGATCTGAAACAAGGTACAAATAACTTCAAATTAAATGTAAATTTATTGTTATGTATGATCATAGAAATAGAACTATGGTGTACATATTTTAACAGTAGAAGGAAATATGCAAAAGATTGTATGTTTGCAATGAAGTTTTATGCCAGCATTTTTAGTATTGAATGGTTATTTTTTAATTCTTTTCAGCATTCATGTCTGAATTACCAGGGAGAAAATGTTACAAGACTGATCCTTAAAAGAAAAACTGTGACACACATGCACAACAAAGTCATAGGAAGGTGTTGATGGTCATTTAATGACATTGGAAAATGTTTGTGTTACAATGTTAAATGATAAAACCGTAAGACACAATTCCATGTCCCACATAATTGGATTTTTTTTTTTTTTTTTTGGCATGGGCAGGCTCCAGGAATGGAACCTGGGTGTCTGGCATGGCCAGCGGGAATTCTGCCATTGAGCCATAATTGGAATTTATACATACTCAAGTATATATGGCATTGTATGGCAAGCATTCTTAAGAGCTGTCTGGAACTTCCTAAGGCTCCTGCCAAATGGCTGCCTCCCACTCAACACACAATACCCTAGTGCCTAAGCCAGAAAATGGAAGAGGACGCCCAGGAAACTTGAGAAGTGAGTCAAATCAAGAACCACTTTGCTTGGTGCCTAGGGCTTTGATCTTCTCCAGGCCCTTTATGTGCAACCATTTTCTTTGCCCTCTTAGCCCTGGGTCCGTGAAACTTGCCCCCGACACCAGAAGACAAGACAACTTTTGGAAAGTGCTGGAGTGATGAAGAGTGGAACAAAGAAGACTAAGTCCAATTAAAGTTGAATTCTTGAAAAGAGAAGAAGCCGATCAGGGTGGCTGATTTGGATCTCAAGTGAAAACCAAAGGCAAAGGAACAACAGTGAAAACAGATTTCCTAAAACTGGGCAAGGTGCTGGGCAGCCATGTTTCTGGTGTCTTTGTCTCGTGGAGTTTTTTAAAACTGGATGGGCGGGAGAACTGCGCCTGGAGGTTGGGCTTGTTTCCATTTCTGGAGCACTACTGCCATCGTGAGGAAAGAGTTTGATAAAGTCCCCAGCCATGACTTTCCTTTCTGCAAGACCTAGCAATTGAGGAAGATTGCGCCAGTGGGGAGGCTGAGCAGGCCTTGGACCCAAGCCTGGACACCCTACTTATCCATCTGAAGTCTTCCAGGAAGTATAGACAAAAGCAGAGTCCTGTTGTAGTACCTGAAAAGTGAAGGGCCAGGAGTGAGCCAGTAACCACGAGGTCAGATAGGAAATTATGGACTGGCTTTGGTTTCCTCCCAGTGAAGGCTTGACTAGAGTAAGCCACACAAAGACAATTGCTGGTTCTGGGAGCATTTACCCCCTGGCTATCCCTTTGGAGTTTTAGTAGGCTAGCTGTCCTTGAGGTGTGGAGACTATAGCCCTTGTGGCAGTAATTTTACAGCCCAGAAGACAGGACATTCCAAGTTATCATGTAGGTTCTAGCCAGTGGTGCACTCTGAGGCACCACAAAGTCAAGAGCACCTTTGCTTAGAGCAAGAAAAACCTGTGTAGAATGAATGGGAATGCACTGACGTGCCAGCATGTGCCAGAACATCTTCCAGGAGAACAGATTGGCTCAAGTGGATGAAAACGAAGAACGGAGAGGAAAGCCTTGAGGAATTCTCTGAGACCATTAGCTAGCTTTAGGTGTTCATTATCAGGCCCTGGGAAAAGTCCTTTCTCCTGACATTACCCTGCTTTCATTTCACCTCTCACAATGAGGGCAGGGAGAAGGGTTATGTCCTTTCGGTTTTTCTGTAAGGACGCTGACATTCTTAAGGCCTGAGAACACCATTTTTTACCTCATACTAGCTAGTGTTCTTTTTTTGTACTCCACACTTGGCTCCTGATGGAGATTCCTCAGACCTTGGAAGATAACCACACCTTTTTGTGGTCAGCCCTTTAGGGACTCTGACTCAATTTCAGAATCACAAAGAATGGCTAAAATTTCTTGGGAGCCTCTTACCTCATGATGCTCTATTCACTCTGTTCTTAAGAAGGGGGAAAGAATGTTGGTCTGGTGCTTTGCTGTCACTTTCTAATGGCTCAAGATCCTATTGAGGTATGACCTTTCCTAGACGCTGATGATCCAGGCAGGCCTACCACGTTGAAAGGCAAGCTTCCATCAACTACTGTGGGGACCATGCTGTCCATGAGAACACTGACATTTGCAACATTCTTAACTGTGTCTAGCTGTCCTTCAGGCTGACCATGGTTGAGGTCAGGAATGGCCTGTGGTCATAGGTGCCATTTACTTTTATTAGTGCCTGGAGACCTTCTGGAAAGGATGCCACAAGGGCTCTAGGTATCCTGCAAGAAGGAAAAAAATGACCTCTTAACGCCCCAACCTATTTTATGTAAAGTACATCCAGAAAGAAAAGCTAGACTAGATGAGCTGGGCTCTGTCCTATTGAGGAATGGTTTGACTTGACCCTCTTCTTAGAACATTACAACCATGTCTATAGAGACAGTGCCCTATATTTGAAGCTAGATGTATGAGTGACAGCAGGGATAGTCCTAAACCTTGAATTCTTTAGGCTCAAGAATGCTGTGTTTATCACTTTCTGACTATATTAATAGAGACCATCTGCCTGGGCAGTGGATGGATGCCTAAGGCAATGGCACCTAGTTGAATTCCAGTGCTTCAGGCATGATGTCACAAAAAATGACAAATAGCAAACTGTTAGGAACTACTACTAATGCTTAACACCATTCAGCCATTGACACAGATCTCAGATTAGGAGCCCATCCAAAGTTAAAGGTAAAATGGCAGGTAAAGGAATGAGCAGGCCATTCCCAGAAGAACAGAGGTCAAGGGACACAAAATTCTGTTGGGAAAGATTCTCACATCCACCTGTAACTAAGGCAATGGCTTTTCCTTAAGTTCTCCTATTTGCCCACTTATCCTTCAGTTTGTTCCTGAGAGAGCTGCAGAAAATGTAGTCAATGAATCACCCAATTTGCATGACGATTTGTAGAATTGGACAGGTCTCTACCAGTAGGGAAGCATTGTCAATTGGTTCACCTCTTTGGAGGGCAATTTATCCCCATCAATTAACCTTTCACATGGACATGCACTTTGTACAGAGACTCTGCCTCTCATGAGTGATCAGACAACCACATTCCAACAGGAGCAAAGAGAAGTAAGGCCACAGAGGTTCACTGAGGTTTTCTGTGCAAGGATAGATAGATAATGAGGAGAGACAAGGGGTCCATCCTTTGGGGATTGGTTCAACTCATGTCATTGAGCTACATCAAGTAGTCCCTTCAGTCTTCACAAAGACTGGATTCCAATTCTCTGTGTACTGATCAATAGAGACATTTCCTGCCTTTGATTTAGGGAGAAAATCAAACTTATACTTTGAGGTCAAACCATATAAGTTCGTTAAGCAAAACCAGCAAAGTCTGCTTTACACGATTTCTAGCATATACAATTGCCATGTGTTTCAGTTTCCTGGCTGTTGAAGCAAATACCATGCACTGGGTCGGCTTAAACAATGGGAATTTCTGGCTCCTCCTAGCTTTCTCTCCCTCTGTGGCCTTCTCTATAAGGCCTTCAGTGATAGGATCAAGACCCATCCTAATTCAGCTGGGCCATACCTTAACTGAAGTACTCTCATAAGAAGTTCTGTTTACATGAGTTCACACCCATAGGAATGGATTAAAATTAAGAACATGTTTTTCTGGGGTACATAGCTCCAAGCTATGAACCACACATAAGCATAAATGTATTTAGAATGAATAAGTAGGCACGTAGGGTTGGATCTGTAAGTAGTCAAAGAAAGCAACTAATAGTTTCTACCTTTCTAGAGTAATGTTTCTGGTGTTGTGACTTTTTTTCTTTTATATATAATGAAGACTTGAAATATTAACACTAAGATTTAGTTCTGATAACATTAAGTATAAGATTCTGTTTTTCCTTAAAAAATACACAGAGCACCATCTATATTCTTGAACGATGAACTATCTCACTCTTGCTAATTAAGGAAACCAAACTCTTTGGTCAAATTATTACTTAATAAAAAATCCGATCATCTGAAACATGTTCAACAACATATGAGGTGGACTCATGATATAAGACCTAGGAAAAATGTGATGAAAGGGAAGATCTTAAACCACAAGTAAATCCCATATAAATCATGTGAATTAAAATTCATACTAAATAAGGCAACTTTACTTATAAATCCACTGATTAGTTACTGTCACATCTGCCTGTCCCCTGCATTTAGATTCAACCTTTTTGGGTATCCTTTCCCCCCATCTCTAGCATTTGTATACTTCTCAGTCTGCTAAGTTCTGCAGTGTAACCTCTGAGATTACCTTTACCAGAGTCATTATAGCGAAATCATACAGTATCTGTCCTTTTGTTTTTGACAGTTGACTCAGCATTACGCCCTCACTTTTCATCCACATTGTCATTCTTTGGGACCTCATTTCTTCTTACTGCTGCATAATATTCCATCCTCTGTATATACCACATTTAGTTAATCCACTTGTCTGCAGATGGACACTTGGACTGTTTCCATCTTTTGGCAATTGTGAATAGTGCTGCTATGAACATCGGTGTGCAAATACCTGTTTTTGGCACTGTTTTCAGCTCTTCTGGGTATATACTGAGTATTGGTCTTAGCAGGTCATAGGGCAACTCAGTATTAAGTTTTCTGAGGAATCACCAAACTGTCTTGCACAGCAGTTATACCATTATACATTCCCACAAGCAGTGAATAAGTGTTCCAATTTCTCCACACCCTCTCCAACATTTGTAATTTTGTGTTTATTTAATAGCAGCCATTTTTATTGATGTGAGGTAACATCTCATTGTTTTAATTTGCATTTCTCCTATTGCTAATTAAAGTGTGCATCTCTTCATGTTCTTTTTAGCCATCTGTATTTGCTTTTCAGAAAAGTGTCTAATCATATCATCTGCCCATTTTATAATTGGATTGTTTGTTCTTTTCTTTTTGAGCTGTCTAATTTCATTATGTTTACAGGATATCATCTAAATCAACGTTTCTGAGGGACATGACTTCTGGGGTTGGATCTGGTTCTAGCACCATGGAATTGGCAATGCATTCTTGACCAAAAGGGGGAAAAGAAGTGTAATAAAATAAGGCATCAGTGGCCAAGAGAGATCAGATGGAGTCAAGTGGCTATTCTGGAGACTGCTCTTATGCAAGCTTCAGTTAGATAGTGCTAATTGCCATGGTTTACCAAACCCTAACCAACCTCACTCCTGTTGACTCTTTTTTTAAAAAATATTTTTAAATACCAGAAAACACCAAACAAACGCAAAGATTCCTATTTTGATCATTCCATCCTACATATATAATCAGTAATTCACAATATCATCACATAGTTGCGTATTCACCATCATGATCATTTCTTGGAACATTTTACATCTATTCAGAAAAATAAATAAAAAGAAAACAGAAAAAACAAATTGTACATACCTTACCCCTCCTTTTCGTTGATCACTAGCATTTCAAACTAAATTTATTTTAACATTTGTTCGTCCTATTATTTATTTTTATTCCATATGGTCTACTCGTCTGTTCATAAGGTAGATAAAAGGAGCATCAGACACAAGGTTTTCACCATCACACAGTCACATTGTGAAAGCTATATCATTATACAATCGTCTTTAAGAAACATGGTTACTGGAACACAGCTGTACATTTTCAGGCAGTTCCCTCCAGCCTCTCCATTATATCTTGAATAGCAAGGTGATATCTACTTAATGCTTAAGAATAACCTCCAGGATAACCTCTTGACTCTGTTTGGAATCTCTCAGCCATTGACACTTTGTCTCATTTCACTCTTCCCCCTTTTGGTTGAGAAGGTTTTCTCAATCCCTTGATGCTGAGTCTCAGCTCATTCTAGGATTTGTGTCCCATGTTGCCAGGAAGGTCCACACCACTGGGAGTCATGTCCCACGTAGACAGGGGGAAGGTGGTAAGTTTGCTTGTTGTGTTGGCTGGAGAGAGAGGCCACATCTGAGCAACAAAAGAGGTTCTCTTGGGGGTTACTTTTAGGCCCAGTTTTTTTTTTTTTTTTGGGATATAAAATTATTTTTTTAAATTTTTTTTATTTTTTACATGGGCAGGCACTGGGAATCGAACCTGGGTCCTCTGGCATGGCAGGCGAGCATTCTTTTTTTTTTTTTTGCTTTTTTTTTTATTATTAATTAAAAAAAATTAACTAATGCAACATTTAGAAATCATTACATTCTACATATGCAATCAGTAATTCTTAATATCATCACATAGATGTATGATCATCATTTCTTAGTACATTTGCATCAATTTAGAAAAAAATAGCAAGACAACAGAAAAAGAAATAAAATGATAATATAGAGAAAAAAATAAAAATAAAAAATATATAAAAAACCAAAAAAAGCAAAAAAAACTATAGCTCAGATGCAGCTTCATTCAGTGTTTTAACATAATTACATTACAATTAGGTAGTAGTGTGCTGTCCATTTTTGAGTTTTTGTATCCAGTCCTGTTGCACAGTCTGTATCCCTTCAGGTCCAATTACCCATTATCTTACCCTATTTCTAACTCCTGATGGTCTCTGTTACCAACGACATATTCCAAGTTTATTCTGTAATGTCGGTTCACATCAGTGGGACCATACAGTATTTGTCCTTTAGTTTTTGGCTAGTCTCACTCAGCATAATGTTCTCTAGGTCCATCCATGTTATTACATGCTTCATAAGTTTATTCTGTCTTAAAGCTGCATAATATTCCATCGTATGTATATACCACAGTTTGTTTAGCCACTCGTCTGTTGATGGACATTTTGGCTGTTTCCATTTCTTTGCAATTGTAAATAACGCTGCTATAAACATTGGTTTGCAAATGCCCGTTTGTGTCTTTGCCCTTAAGTCCTTGGAGTAGATATCTAGCAATGGTATTGCTGGGTCGTATGGCAATTCTATATTCAGCTTTTTAAGGAACTGCCAAACTGCCTTCCACAGTGGTTGCACCATTTGACATTCCCACCAACAGTGGATAAGTGTGCCTCTTTCACCGCATCCTCTCCAGCACTTGTCATTTTTTGTTTTGTTGATAATGGCCATTCTGGTGGGTATGAGATGATATCTCATTGTGGTTTTGATTTGCCTTTCTGTAGTGGCCAGGGACATTGAGTATCTCTTCATGTGCCTTTTGGCCATTTGTATTTCCTCTTCTGAGAGGTGTCTGTTCAAGTCTTTTTCCCATTTTGTAATTGGGTTGGCTGTCTTTTTGTTGTTGAGTTTAACAATCTCTTTATAAATTCTGGATACTAGACCTTTATCTGATATGTCATTTCCAAATATTGTCTCCCATTGTGTAGGCTGTCTTTCTACTTTCTTGATGAAGTTCTTTGATGTACAAAAGTGTTTAATTTTGAGGAGCTCCCATTTATTTCTTTCTTTCTTCAGTGCTCTTGCTTTAGGTTTAAGGTCCATAAAACCGCCTCCAATTGTAAGATTCATAAGATATCTCCCTACATTTTCCTCTAACTGTTTTATGGTCTTAGACCTAATGTTTAGATCTTTGATCCATTTTGAGTTAACTTTTGTATAGGGTGTGAGATACGGGTCCTCTTTCATTCTTTTGCATATGGATATCCAGTTCTCTAGGCACCATTTATTGAAGAGACTGTTCTGTCCCAGGTGAGTTGGCTTAACTGCCTTATCAAAGATCAAATGTCCATAGATGAGAGGGTCTATATCTGAGCACTCTGTTTGATTCCATTGGTCGATATATCTATCTTTATGCCAATACCATGCTGTTTTGACCACTGTGGCTTCATAATATGCCTTAAAGTCCGGCAGCATGAGGCCTCCAGCTTCGTTTTTTTTCCTCAAGATACTTTTAGCAATTCGGGGCACCCTGCCCTTCCAGATAAATTTGCTTATTGTTTTTTCTATTTCCGAAAAATAAGTTGTTGGGATTTTGATTGGTATTGCATTGAATCTGTAAATCAATTTAGGTAGAATTGACATCTTAACTATATTTAGTCTTCCTATCCATGAAAACGGTATGCCCTTCCATCTATTTAGGTCTTCTGTGATTTCTTTAAACAGTTTTTTAGTTTTTTTTTTAACTTTTTTATTAATTAAAAAAAAATAATAAACAAAACATTTAGATATCATTCCATTCTACATATACAATCAGTAATTCTTAATATCACATAGTTGCATATTCATAATTTCTTAGTACATTTGCATCGATTTAGAAAAAGAAATAAAAAGACAACAGAAAAAGAAATAAAATGATAATAGAGAAAAAAATATATATGTACCATACCCCTTACCCCTCGCTTTCATTGACCACTAGCATTTCAAACTGAATTCATTTTCACATTTGTTCCCCCTATTATTTATTTTTATTCCATATGTTCTACTCTTCTGTTGATATAGTAGCTGAAAGGAGCATCAGACATAAGGTTTTCACATTCACAGAGTCTCATTGTGAGAGCTATATCATTGTTCAATCATCATCAAGAAACATGGCTACTGGAACACAGCACTACATTTTCAGGCAATCCCCTCCAGCCTCTCCACTACATCTTGAACAACAAGGTGATATCTACTTAATACGTAAGAATAACCTCCAGGATAACCTCTCGACTCTGCTTGGAATCTCTCAGCCATTGACACTTTGTCTCATTTTACTGTTCCCCCTTTTGGTCGAGAGTTTCTCTCAATCCCTTGATGTTAATTCTCAGCTCATTCTAGGGTTTTTCTCAGTCCCTTGATGCTGAGACTCAGCTCATTCCAGGATCTCTGTCCCACGTTGCCAGGAAGGTCCACACCCCCTGGGAGTCATGTCCCACGCAGAGAGGGGGAGGGTGGTGAGACTGCTCGTCGTGTTGGCTGGAGAGAAGGGCCACAGTTTTAGGCCTAATTTTAAGTAGGTTTGACCTATCCTTTGTGGGATTAAGTTTCATATGAACAAACCCCAAACTGGGGGCTCAGCCTATAGCTTTGCTTGTCCACACTGCTTGTGAGAACATTAGGAATTCAACTTGGGGAAGTTGAATTTTTCCCTGTTCTCACCATTCCCTGAAGGGGACTTTGCAAGTACTTTTTTATTCACTGTTCAAATAACTCTGGGATTTATTAGGGAATCAATCTGGACAAACCAACAAACTCTCATGTCCTACTCAAGGTTCCATTTACTTATGGTGTTCAATTAAGCTGTCTACATAAGTTATATTGGGAAATGCACTAGTCAAAATATAAATTTTGTACCAAATAAACATTTTTAGCTTTAGTATCACACATAAGTTGAAATTTTAAAATATTAATTGCCATCTATTTTCAGCACCCTGCAGTATTGACATTCCTTTGTTCTTCCTCATGCAAAAACAATTTTAAAATTTGTACATTTAGTCACTATCATTATACACTCTAGGCATTCCTAGATTATACCATTCAATCTTTACCGTCTATCTTTCTTTCTGATTTTATTTGTGCCACCAGCCCTCCTCCCTGTATCATTTTCACATTCAGCTTCATTCAGTGTTTTAACATAATTGTACTACAGTTAGGTAATATTGTGCTGTCCATTTCTGAGTTTTAAAATTCAATCCTGTCGCACAATCTGTTTCTCTTCAACTCCTATTACCTAGTATCTTACCCTATTTCTATCTCCTGATGGTCTGTGTTACCAACGAAATTCTCTAAATTTATTCACTACTGTCAGTTCATGTCAGTGAGACCATACAGTATTTGTCCTTTTGTTTCTGGCTAATCTCACTCAGCATAATGTCCTTAAAGTCCATCCATGTTGTTACATACTTCATAACTTTATTCTGTCTTACAGCTGCATAATATTCCATCGTATGTATATACCACAGTTTATTTAGCCACTTGTCTGTTGATGGACATTTTGGCTGTTTCCATCTCTGCTATAAACATTGGTGTGCAAATGTCCGTTTGTGTCCTTATTCATGTCCTCTGATTACATACCTAGCAATGGTATTGCCAGGTCATATGGCAATTCTATATTTAGCTTTTTGAGGAACCGCCAAACTGCCTTTGTACCATTTGACATTCCTGCCAACAGTGGATAAGTGTGCCTCTTTCTCTACATCCTCTCCAGCACTTGTCATTTTCTGTTTTATTGATAATGGCTATTCTGGTGGGTGTGAGATGACATCAAATTGTGGTTTTGATTTCCATTTCTCTAATAGCCAGGGAAGTTGAGCATCTGTTCGTGTGCCTTTAGCCATTTGCGTTTCCTCTTTGCGAAGTGCCTGTTCAAGTCTTTTGCCGTTTTGTAATTGGGTTGGCTGTCTTTTTGTTGTTGAGTTGAACAATCTCTTTATAAATTCTGGATACTAGACCTTTATCTGATATGTCGTTTCCAAATATTGTCTCCCATTGTGTAGGCTGTCTTTTTACTTTCCTGATGAAGTTCTTTGATGCGCAAAAGTGTTTTATTTTGAGGAGTTCCCATTTCTTTCTTTCTTTCTTCAATGATCTTACTTTGCGTGTAAGGTCTAGAAAACCACCTACAAGTATAAGATTTATAAGATATTTCCCTACATTTTCTTCTAACAGTTTTATGGTCTTAGATCTAGTGTTTAGGTCTTTGATCCATTTTGAGTTAACTTTTGTATAGGGTGTGAGATATGGGTCCTCCTTCATTCTTTTGTATATGGATATCCAGTTCTCTAGGCACCATTTATTGCAGAAACTGTTCTGTCCCAGGTGAGTTGCCTTGACTGCCTTATCAAGGATCAGATGTCCATAGATGATAGGGTCTATATCTGAAGACTCTATTCGATTCCATTGGTCAATATATCTATCTTTATGCCAGTACCATGCTGTTTAGATCACTGTAGCTTCATAATACACCCTAAAGTCAGGTAGCGTAAGAGCTCCGACTTCATTTTTTTTTTTTTCCTCAGAATACTTTTAGCTATTCCAGGCACCCTGCCCTTCCAGATAAATTTGGCTATTGGTTTTTCTATTTCTGGAAAGTAAGTTTTTGGGATTTTAATTGATATTGCATCGAATCTGCAAATCAATTTAGGTGGAATTGACATCATAACTATATTTAGTCTTCCAATCCATGAACACGGAATGCCCTTCCATCTATTTAGGTCTTTCTGTGATTTCTTTTAACAATGTCTTGTAGTTTCCTTTATATAGGTCTTTTGTCTCTGTAGTTACATTGATTCCTAAATATTTTATTCTTTTGGTTGCAGTTGTAAATGGAATTCTTTTCTTGATTTTACTCTCAGATTGTTCATTACTAGTGTATAGAAACACTACAGATTTTTGAGTGTTGCTCTTGTAACCTGCCATTTTGCTCTACTCATTTATTAGCTCTAGTAGTTTTGCTGTGGATTTTTCGGAGTTTTCGACATATAGTATCATATCATCTGCAAACACTGAGAGGTTGACATCTTCCTTTCCAGTTTTGATGCCTTGCATTTCTTTCTCTTGTCTAGTTGCTCTGGCTAGAACATCCAACACAATGTTAGATAACAGTGGTGATAGTGGACATGCTTTTCTTATTCCTGATCTTGGGGGGAAAGTTTTCAGTTTTTTCCCATTGGGGATGATGTTAGCTGTGGGTTTTTCATATATTCCCTTTATCATTTTGTGGAAGTTCCCTTCTATTCCTATCCTTTGAAGTGTTTTCAACAGGAAAGGATGTTGAATTTTGTCAAATATCTTTTCTGCATCAATCGAGATGATCATGTGGCTTTTCTGCTTTGATTTGTTGATGCGGTATATTACATTAATTGATTGTTTTATGTTGAACCATCCTTGTATACCTGAGATGAATCCTACTTGGTCATGATGTATAATTCTTTTAATGTGTTGCTGGATTCGATTTGCTAGAATTTTGTTGAGGATTTTTGCATCTATATTCATTAGAGAGATTGGTGTGTAGTTTTCTTTTTTTGTAATATCTTTGTCTGGCTTTGGTATGAGGGTGATTTTGGCTTTGTAGAATGAGTTAGGTAGCTTTCCCTCCTCTTCAATTTTGTTGAATAGTTTGAGCAGGATTGGTACTAATTCTTTCCTGAATGTTTGGTAGAATTCACATGTGAAGTCATCTGATTCTGTACTTTTCTTTTTGGGGAGCTTCTTAATGACTGATTCAATTTCTTTACTTTGTTGAGGTCGTCTATTTCTTCTCAACTCAAAGTTGGTTGTTCATACCTTCCTAGAAAGTTGTCCATTTCATCTACATTGTTGTATTTAGTAGCATAAAGTTGTTAATAATATCCTGTCATTACTTCCTTTATTTCTCTGGTGTCAATGGTTATGTCTCCTCCTCCATTTCTCATCTTATTTATTTGTATCCTCTCTCTTTTTCTTTTTGTCAGTCTTGCTAAGGGTCCATCAATCTTATTGATTTTCTCATAAAACCAGCTTCTGGTTTTGTTGTTTTTCTCAATTGTTTTCATGTTCTAGATTTCATTTATTTCTGCTCTAATCTTCGTTATTTCTTTCCTTTTGCTTGCTTTTGGGTTAGTTTGCTGTTCTTTCTCTACTTCTTCCAAGTGGACAATTAATTCCTTGATTTTTGCCCTTTCTTCTGTTTTGATATAGGCATTTAGGGCAATAAATTTCCCTCTTAGCACTGCCTTTGCCGCATCCCATAAGTTTTGATATGTTGTGTTTTCATTTTCATTTTCCCCCATATTTACTGATTTCTCTTGTGATTCCTTCCTTGACCCACTGGTTGTTTAAGAGTGTGTTGTTGAGCCTCCACATATTTGTGAATTTTCTGGCACTCTGCCTATTATTGATTTCCAACTTCATTCCTTTATGATCTAAGAAAGTGTTTTGTATGATTTCAATCTTTTTAAATTTATTGAGACTTGCTTTGTGACCCAGCATATGGTCTGTCCTTGAGAATGATCCATGAGCACTTGAGAAAAAGGTGTATCCTGTTGTTGTGGGGTGTAATGTTCCATAAATATCTCTTAAGTCTAGCTCACTTATTGGATTATTCAAATTCTCTGTTTCTTTATTGAGCCTCTGTCTAGATGTTTTGTCCATTGATGAGAGTGGGGAATTGAAGTCTCCAACTATTATGGTAGATGTGTCTATTTCTCTTTTCAGTGTTTGCAGTGTTTACCACATATATTTTGGGGCATTCTGTCTCAGTGTATAAATATTTGTCATTGTTATGTCTTCTTACTGAATTGTTCCTTTTATTAATACTAATATCCTTCTTTGCCTCTTTTACCTGTTTTACATTTGAAGTCTAATTTGTTGGATACTGGTATAGGTACTCCTGCTCTTTTTTGATTGTTGTTTGCACGAAATATCGTTTCCCAACCTTTCACTTTCAACCTATGTTTATCCTTGGGTCTTTAAGATGTGTTTCCTGTAGACAGCATATAGATGGCTCCTGTTTTTTAATCCATTCTGCTTGTCCATGTCTTTTCATTGGGGAGTTTAATCCATTAACATTTAGTGTTATTACTGAATGGGTACTACTTTCTTCTACCATTTTGCCTTTTGGATTTTATATGTCACATCTACTTTTCCTTTTTTTTTTTTTTTTTTTTTTTTACCTTTACTCATAGTCTTCCTTTCTACACTCTTCTCCACACCTCTCTCTTCTGTCTTTTCCCATCTGTCTCTAGTGCTCCCTTTAGTATTTCTTGCAGAGGTGGTCTCTTGGTCACAAATCCTCTCAGTGATTTTTTGTCTGAAAATGTTTTTATTTCACCCTCATTTTTGAAGGACAATTTTGCTGGATATAGAATTCTTGGTTGGCAGTTTTTTTAAAAAAATATCATACCATTGTCTTCTCGCCTCCATGGTTTCTGCTGAGAAATGTACACATAGTCTTATTGGCCATCCCTTGCATGTGATGAATTGCTTTTCTCTTGCAGCTTTCATGATTCTTTGTCTTTGACCTCAGACATTCTGATTAGTAAGTGTCTTGGAGTATGTCTATTTGGATGTATTCTCTTTGGGTTATGCTGCACTTTTTGGATCTGTAATTTTAAGTCTTTCATAAGAGTTGGGAAATTTTCAGTGATAATTTCCTCCATTAGTTTTTCTCCTGGTTTTCCCTTCTCTTCTCCTTCTGGGACGCCCACAACACATATATTTGCATGCTTCATATTGTCATTCAATTCCCTGAGTCAGTGCTCGTATTTTTCCATTTTTTCTCTATATTTTCTTTTGCTTTCTGGATTTCAGATGTTCCATCCTCCAGTTCACTAATCCTATGTTCTGCCTCTCGAAATCTAATATTGTAGGTTTCCATTGTTTTCTTCATCTCTTCTACTCTCCCTTTCATTCCCATAAGTTCTGTGATTTGTTTTTTAAGACTTTCAATTTCTTCTTTTTGTTCATTCCTTGCCTTCTTTATATCCTCCCTCAATTCATTGGTTTGATTTTTGATGTGGTTTTCCAAATCTGTTCATATATTCTGAATTAAATGTTTCAGCTCCTGTATCTCATTTGAATTGTTGGTTTGTTTCTTTGACTGGGCCATATCTTCAATTTTCCTAGTGTGATTTGTTATTTTTTGCTGGCATCTAGGTATTTAATTACCTTAATTTGTTTATTCTGGAGATTGTTTTCACTTTTACCTAGGGTTTTCTTGCTGGATGAATTTGTTGTCTGTCCATTCTTTGACTCAGTTCAGCCTTTTCTAGACCACTAGCTTAGGTTTTGTTTAACAGAGGAGAAATTTTCAGTTCTTGTTTTCTTGTTTCTTTCCCTGCCTGTGTGGTGCCTCCCCCCCCCCCCCCGTAGGGTCTACTTAGGTATTATAGACCCCAGCCAGATTTTCCCAGACCAAACTGGACTCCTATCATGAAGAAAGAGTCACCTGCATTGGTTTTCCCTGAGGGTGAGACCCAGCAGGTTGAAAGACTTTCCTGTGAAGTCTCTGGACTCTGTTTTTCTTATCCTGCCCACTATGTGGCACTTGTCTGCCTGTAGGTCCCACCTGCATAAGATGATGTGGTACCTTTAACCTTGGCAGACTGTCCCTGCTGGGGGCATGGTGGAGACAGAGGAGAGGTTGTAGGCTGGTTTTAATGGCTTCAAATTACAAAGCCCTGGTGTCTGAATTCCTTAAGAGAGGGATCCCACCTGAGTTGGGCTTCAACCCTCCTCCGGGGAAGGTACAGGCTCCAGGCAAACCCTAACAAAGCAGTCAAGCCTTTGTAGAAACATAAGCACAGAAACCACTGTTTATTGTTTTTTTCTTTTTCCTTTAGCCCTTACCCCTTGGTGACCGGGCAAAAATGAGCAACCTCTGCTTTGACCAGGTTCACCTGAGCTGGGGGCCTATTTTTAGTAGTCAGAATTTGTTAATTAATTCCACAATTGGTGTTTGGTTGTCCTCAGTCCCTGCTGCAGGTGAAGTCTCTTTCCTTTCCCCTCTGGGAATTGGCCTGTGGGGGAAGGGCACATGCCACTCCAGCTTGGGGAACTCACGGTTCTGGGGGGCCTCACAGCCGGCCCAGCTGGTCCAAACTTGAGTATGCTGTGTGTCCAGTCACCAACGTGGCCCCAGGAGCTGTTCTGTACTGTTCTTGGTTATTTAGTAGCTGTTCTGGAGGACGACCTAAATCACGCACCTTGCTAAGGTGCCATCTTGGCACTTCTCCCCTCCTGTTGACTATTAAGAACACCTACAGCTTGAACCTGGACTCTATAGTGGTTTCATACACCAGATTTGCCTTTATGGAACCCATAATTCCAAGGGGATTCCTAGGTCAGATAAATCCTGCAACCCAGAGTGACCGAACTCTCCAAGATTATTGATTAATTACACCCCCCTATTCTTTAGTGTTGATACCCCTTCTCACCATGAAAAAGTCAGAATTGGCATTGTCCAAAGATCCATATAGATCGGAAAGGGATCAAAGAAGAAGGAGGAGGTATAACAGAAAGAATAAGATTAGGTAAACAAGTATGATTGCTGAATCACTATATTATATTAATATTCCTTCTAGCAGCCAGTGTTTAGGAGCGACTAGGAGGAAAAATCTGAAATAATGGAATGACATCGCATGACCAACCCTGGGATCTGTTCAGTAACCACTTGTTGAAGTGTGCTTTGAAGATTATTGTTTCATCTTTCTTTGCTTTGTATATATATTTTACAATAAAAATTTTTCTACAAATTTCATACTAAAAGAATCCATTTCACACACAGACACCCCCTCCCAATATGATAGAAATAGACGAAAAAGCAGAATGTAATAGATTAAAATATCAATTGGATTCTATTGAATGTCGATGAAAGAAAATATATGTTATTTTCTTCATTATAGTTGCTCAGTTTTTCATTTCTTAGCCAGAAGTTTGTATTACCCTTAGGATTTGAGCAATATAAATGGAATGTTGTGTGATTTAGATATAAAGTACTATCAGTTTCACCATGGGTAATGAATGCTATGGAAAATATCCTGTTATCTAGTATTGTGTGAAATAACCATGGCACTACATTCTACCCATAGTGTGACCAGGATGGGATTGAAAAAAGTAGTGCTTTTCCTTGTGTGAGTGTGCATGTGTTTTGAAAACCATGCTTACCAAATAGGGGAGTTGTATTGATGAAACTGTCTAATTAGTTAATTCATATCAGCTCTTGTGAACAATCATATATCTCTTTTTTTTCCAGCATATTTGAATGCATGTAGCTTTAAGCTATTAATAGTTGTTCCCTTGGGAAAATACAATTTGTAATAAACTGTTTCCATTTGTCTTACATAGATTCTAAGAATTTTTGAGAAGCTGATATTTGTAATTTGAGAAACAATTCATAACAAATATGTGCAGAAGACAGGGTTGGTTCAAAATGCTGTATTAATCACACAAGACATAAGGAATCTATATCTCTAATTGAATATAGAGAATTGGAGTTCTGATACACATACATTTTAGAAATCCTTGTCTCCTAGAGGTGATATTACCTGTGGCCTCACTTCACTTCTTCATACAGAGTTATTGTACCAGAACATATTGTAAAAAGCACCTCTAATTTTGAGAAATGTCAAAAATAAGAGGCCACTCTTACAAAAATCAATATTTCAAAGAATATTTGATAGCATTTGCAAAGCACTCAAGTTATAATGAATTCAGAAAAAGTATTTGGATATTGGAGGTAAAAAGAATGGGGATTTTAAAAAGAAACATTTTTATTGTACAAGCAAAGAGAAAACATGAGCATATATGCTAAAGGCATTATAAAAGCCATTATTCCTTCTTGCTTGGCTAGATTGACCATTTATTTTTATTTTTATTGTTACTATTTTGGGGGGTGCATGGTCCAGGAATTAAACCTGGGTCTCCTACATGGAAGGCGAGTATTCTACCACTGAACCACCTGCACACCCTTGACCATTTATTTTTAACTTCAGACTTTCTCAGACTTTGAACACTTTCGCAGTAGCAGACATTCCTTTTGTAAATCTTTTGTATGACAAAGCTCTACCAAGAGTAGGATAAAAAGAAATTTCAAGTCATCAAAAAAATATATATATATTTATTTATGGATATGGAAACTGTATAATAATGTAGATTATGTTCAAAACTACCTTTACTGTGTGTTCAAAGAAGCATGTAGTTTTGTGGATACACATTTGTAATATGTATATTTTTCATCACTGTGATTATTACCCCAAGAACGCTATTGCATTTTGACCCTCTATGTCCTTATGTGTATGTATGAATGTATTTACTTATATAGAGATAGGAATGAAAGATTATAGTTGCATATAAAGCAGGTGAATATATCCTCCTTGAAGCTTTGCTATAATATGTTCTGGTATGATCCAAATTACAGTGCATGCATTAGTCCAATTTTAATATAATTTATTTTTGTGCCTATCTACATGTAGATGTATGTATTGAAAGGTGTTCTAGTTTGCTAGCTGCTGGAATGCAATATACCAGAAATGGAATGGCTTTTAACAAGGGGAATTTAATAAGTTGCTAGTTTATAGTTCTAAGGCCGAGAAAATGTCCCAATTAAAGCAAGTCTATAGAAGTGTCCAATCTCAGGCATCCAGGGAAAGATACCTTGATTCAAGAAGGCCAATGAAGTTCAAGGTCTCTCTCTCAAGTAAGAAGGCACATGGTGAACACAATCAGGGCTTCTGTCTTGGCTGAAAGGGCACGTGGCAAAGAAGGCAGCACCTGTTAGCTTCTTCTCCTGGCTTCCTGTTTCATGAAGCTCCCTGGGAGGCATTTTCCTTCTTCATCTCCAAAGGCCGCTGGCTGCTGGACTCTGCTTCTCGTGGCTATGTCGTTTTGCTCTGCTCTCTCCGAATCTCTTTCTCCAAAATGTTTCCTCTTTTATAGGACTCCAATAAACCAATCAATACCCACCCAAATAGGTGGAGACATGTCGTCACCTAATCCAGTTTAACAACCAATCTTGACTAAATCACATCATCCAGGGAGATGATCTGATTACAGTTTCAAACATACAATATTGAATAAGGATTATTCTACCTTTATGAAATGGGATTTTGATTAAAACATGGCTTTTCTAGGGGGCATACTTCCCTCCAAACCCACACAAAAGGTATGCGAGGAAATAACGTAAAAGGTTTTAAGTTGTCTCAGCAGATTTTATAGCAGTGCTTTTCTTATAAGTACATGCTTATTTTCTGAATCTTTTGCAAGCTCCAGTCCTTAACTCACTAATGAGAAGATACTGTTTTGTTACTAAGAGGTAAAGATAACACACACGTATATACACACATGCAATAAAATCATAGGAAGAAGTTGAAAATTTAAAGGCATTATGAAGTGATGTGTCCCAATGTTGATTTTTGAAGCAAAAAGGCAAAACTCTTTAATCTCTGAATGGAGTTTATTCACATGTAAGTATATATATCATGCTATGTTTTACACATATGACATGCACTAATGAGAGCTACCTGGGTACTCCTTTTATGACTCCTGCCAAGTGGCTGCCAACAGTTCAAAACATAAGGCTGACAAATAGAGAAGAACTTGCCTGTTTGCCTGGGAGGCAAACTATGTTAAAAACCACTTGGATTTGTGATTCGGAGGCTAGAGATTCCCTCCCGGGCTTCAGGCATGGGAAAACGTTGGACATGGAATGCAGTGTGAAGAAAAGTAGATCCGCATAAAATTTATATTATGGGTAACACATTCTGTAATTTTAACTTCTATAGTCAGTTTGTTTGAACGTCATAATTACACGGAATCTCCAATAGGGCACGCGGACTTGTTGGTTTGTAGAGGTAGGTGTGATACTCTGATATATCCTACAGAAATTTGAGCAGAGAATAAAAAGTATTTGCAAAGTCCCCTTGGAAGACTTCAGAGAAAGGGGGAAATATTCAACTTCCCCATCTGGGGAATTCTTGATATTCTTGCAAGCAGTGGGACAACAAATTCAATAGGCTGAGTCCTCAATCTTGGGTCTCACCCTTATGAAACTTACTTTGGCTAAGTAGAAGCTAAGCCTATTGATAATTATGCCTAGGAGTCACCCCCAGAGAACCTATTTATTGCTCATATGTGGCCCCTCTCTCTAAGCCAACTTGGCAGGTGAACTCACTTCCCTCTCCCCTACGTGGGACCTGACTCCCAGGCTGAACCAGGACCTGGTATCATGAGAATGAGAAAGCTTTCTTGACCAAAAGGGGGAAGAGATAAATGAGATGAAATAAAGTCTCGGTGGCTGAAAGATTTCAAACAAAGATGACAGATTATTCTGGAAATTACTTTTATGCATTATATAAATATCCCTTTTTAGTTTATGGTGTATTGGAGTGGCTAGAGGAAAGTACCTGAAACTATTGAACTGTGTTCCAGTAGCCTTGATTTTTGAAGACGACTGTATCATTATATAACTTTTACAAAGTGACCCTGTAATTGTGACTACCTTGCGTCTGATGTTCCTTTTATCCAGGGTATGGACAGACAGATGAGTGAAAAAAAAAAAAGATAAAACATAAATTATAAAGCTAAAATGGCGGCTTAGCGAGGTGTGGGATTTAGTTCGTTCTCCAGAGCAGCTAATAAATGGTCAGGAATGGTACAGAACTGCTGGGACCACGTCAGTGACTGGACACACAGCGTACCCCAGTCTGGACCAGGTGGACTGGCTGTGAGCCTACTCAGAACCATGAGTTGCCCAAGCCACGGTGGCCAGCGCCCCTACCCCACAGGCTACTTCCCAGAGGGGAAAGGAAAGCGACTTTACCAGCAGCAGGGGCTGAGCACAACCAAACGCCAACTATGGAATTAATTAACAAATTCTGACTACTAAAAATAGGCCCCCAGCTCAGTTGAACCACGAGTAAAAGCGGAGGTTGCTGTTTTTTGCCCTGGCACAAAGGGGTCAGGGCTAATGGAAAAAGAAAAAAAAAACAGAGGTTTTTTTTTTTTTTGGATTTTAAAAGGTCTGGACCCTGAAGGAAAGGAGGGGTCACATAGGATATGGAGATACACAGAGCAATGTACCAACTTAAGCTCTTGGTTGACAAACCCAAGGAATGTGGGTCCTGCTCTGAAAAAAATTTTCTTTTTCATTTTTTGTGGCTGTGTTTCCACAGCTTGACTGCTGTTTGGATACAACTGCAAGGCTTCTCAGGCTCCAACTGCCTCAGGCATAGGCAGAATTAAGCTTGTCAGAGTTTGTCTGGAGCCTGTGCCTTCCCGGGGGGGGGGGGGGGTGTCTGGCTCACCTGGAACCCATCCCTCAAAGAATTCAAATCCCAGGGCCTGGAAAAGTGAAGCGATTAAAGCCTGGCTACAGTCTCTCCTCTGTCTCCACCACACTCCCAGCAGTGAGAGTCTGCTGAAATTAAAGGTACCACATCACCTTAAGCTGTTGGGACCTGCAGGCAGAAAGTGCCACATACTGGGCAAAACAGGAAAAACCCAGTCCAGAGACTTCATAGGAAAGCCTTTCAAACTGCTGGGTCTCACTCTCAGGGAAAACTGACACAGGTGACTGCTCCTGAGAGGAGGCCAGTTTGGTCTGGGAAAATCTAGCTGGGGTCTATGATACCTAAGTAGACCCTCCTAAGGGAGGGGGGGAAAGGCAGCATACAGGCAGGGCAAGAAACAAAAAACAAGAACTGAAAAATTCTGATCTGTTAAACAAAACCTAAGGTAGAGGACTAGAATAAGCTGAACTGAATGTCAAAGAACAGATAAACAAAGTCATCCAACAAGAAAATCTTAGGTAAAAAAAAAAAGTGAAAACAATCTCCAGAATAAGCTAATTAAGGTAGTTAAATGCCTAGATGCCAGCAAAAAAAAAAACAAATAATACGAGGAAAATTGAAGATATGCCCAGTCAAAGGAACAAACCAGGAGTTGAAACAATTAATTCAGAATGTTGGACTACACATGGAGAACCTCATCAAAAATCAAATCAATGAATTGAGGGAGAAGATAAAGAAGGCAAGGAATGAACAAAAAGAAGAAATCAAAAGTCAGAAAAAACAAATCACAGAACTTATGGGAATGAAAGGCACAGTAGGAGATGACAAAAACAAAGGAAACCTACAATGTTAGATTTCAAGAGGCAGAAGTTAGGATTAGTGAATTGGAGGATGGAACATCTGAAATCTGAGAAGCAAAAGAAAATATAGGGAAAAGAATGGAAAAATATGAGCAAGGAGTCAAGGAATTGAATGACAACATGAAGCACTCAAATATACGTATTGTATGTGTCCCCGAAGGAGAAGATAAGGGAAAAGGAGGAGAAAAATTAATAGAGCAAATTATCACTGAAAATTTCCCAACTCTTATGAAAGACTTAAAATTGCAGATCCAAGAAGTGCAGCATACCCCAAAGAGACTGGATCCAAGCAGATGTACTCCAAAACATTTACTAACCAGAATGTCAGATGTCAAAGAGAAAGAGACAATCTTGAAAGCAGCAAGAGAAAAGCACATATAAGGGAAGCCCAATAAAACTATACTTAGATTTCTCAGCAGAAACCATGGGGGCGAGAAGACAGTGGGATGATATATTTAAGATTCTAAAAGAGAAAAAGTGCCAACCAAGAATTCTATATCCAGCAAAAATGTCCTTCAAAAATGAGGGGGAAATTAAAACATTTTCAGACAAAAAATCACTGAGAGAATTTCTGACCAAGAGACTGGCTTTGCAAGAAATATTAAGGGGAGCACTAAAGACAGATAGGAAAAGACAGGGGAGAGAGGTGTGGAGAAGAGTGTAGAAAAGAAGACTCTCAGTAAAGGTAAAAAGAATAAAAATTAAATATGACATATAAAATCCAAAAGGTGAAATGGTAGAAGAAAGTACTGCCCTTACAGCAATAACACTAAATGTTAATGTACTGAACTACCCAATCAAAAGACATAGACTGGAAGAATGGATTAAATACAGGAGCCATCTATATGCTATCTACAGGAAACACATCTTAGACCCAAGGATAAGCATAGGTTAAAAGTGAAAGGTTGGGAAAAGATATTTCATGCAAATAACAATCAGAAAAGAGCAGGAGCAGCTATACTAATATCCAACAAATTAGACATCAAATGTAAACAGTTAAAAGAGACCAAGAAGGACACTATGTATTAATGAAAGGAACAATTCAACAAGAAGACATAACAATCATAAATATATATGCACCAAGCCAGAATGCACCAAAATATATGAGGCAAACACTGAAAAGAGAAATAGACACATCTATAATAATAGTTGGAGACTTCAATTCCCCACTCTCATCAATGGACAGAACATCTAGACAGAGGATCAATAAAGAAACAGAGAATTTGAATAATGCAATAAATGAGCTAGACTTAACAGTCATTTATAGAACATTATACCCCACAACAGCAGGATGCACCTTTTTCTCAAGTGCTCATGGATCATTCTCAAGGGTAGACCATATGCTGGGTCACAAAGCCAGTCTCAATAAATTTAAAAATATTGAAATCATACAAAACACTTTCTCAGATCATAAAGGAATGAAGTTGGAAATAAATAATAGGCAGAGTGCAAGAAAATTCACAAATATGTGGAGGCTAAAAAACACACGCTTAAACAATCAGTGGGTCAAGGAAGAAATTACAAGAGAAATCAGTAAACATCTTAAGGCAAATGGAAACGAAAACATGACATATCAAAATTTATGGGATGCAGCAAAGGCAGTGCTAAGAGGGAAATTTATTGCCCTAAATACCTATATCAAAAAAGAAGAAAGAGGAAAAATCGAGTAATTAACTGTCCACTTGGAAGAACTAGAGAAAAACAGCAAACTAACCCGAAAGCAAACATAAGGAAAGAAATAATGAAGATTAGAGCAGAAATAAATGAAATTGAGAGCATGAAAACAGTTGAGAAAATCAACAAAACAAGACATTGATTCTATGAAAAAATCAGTAAGATTGATTGGCCCTTAGTGAGGTTGACAAAAAGAAGAAGAGAGAAGGTGCAAATGGATAAAATCAGAAATGGAAGAGGAGACATAACCACTGGCCCTGCAGAAATAGAGGAAGTAATGAGAGGATACTTTGAACAACTTTATGCTAATAAACGCGACAGTGTTGATGAAATGGTCAACTTCCTAGAAAGGCATGAACAACCAACATTGACTCAAGGAGAAATAGACGACCTTAAAAACCAATCACAAAAAATAAATTGAATCAGACATTATGAGGCTCCCCAAAAAGAAAAGTGCAGGACCAGATGACCTCACATGTGAATTCTACCAAACATTCAGGAAAGAATTAGTACCAACCCTGCTCAAACTCATCAAAAAAATTGAAGAGGGAGAGTCTCGGAGAGGCAAGTTTCCCAAGCCAAGGCGGCCGGCGCCCCTCTTTTGCGGGTGGCTTCGAGTCTTGGCTTCGAGTCCGCGGCTACGAGTCTCGGATCAGAGGGCTATCCAAAGTCTGGACTGGCTAGTCTGACTGCGAGACTCGGCTGCGGTGAGACCCCCGAGCGGCGCGCGATTTCCCAAGCAGCCGCAGCTGCAGCGGTCGGAGCTACTCCCTCCCTCCTTCCCCGGACGGCTGAGAGTCTCGGAGAGACAAGCTTCCCAAGTCGAGGCAGCCGGCGCCCCTCTTTTGAGGGCGTCTTCGAGTCTCGGCTTCGAGTCCGCGGCTACGAGTCTCGGATCAGAGGGCTATCCAAGCCGCGGTGGCCCCCCCCCGCGGGAGGCTTCCTGGTCCGGTGGGGAATCCCCCAGGCCCGCTGCGGCTCGCGACCAGCCACAGGGTCCGCTCAAGCCGCGGCAGCTGACGCCCCCACTACGCGCGGCCCCTGAACCAACGGAGAGAATTGGATTGGAAATCCCCAGGCCGCGGAGATCGGTGACAGGGGGAGACCCATTCCAAACACTTGAGACAAACGTGTGCCACGTGCACCACCTACTGGGCAAGATAAGAAAAACAGATCCCAGAGATTTCACAGAAAAATCTTACAACCTTGCTGGGTCTGACACCCAGAGAAATATGAATAAATGCCCAGACGCCAGTAGCAGAAGATAACTGTCCACGCTCAAAAGATTGAGAGTATGGTCCAGTCAAAGGAACAAACCAATAGCTCAAATGAGATACAAGAGCTGAGACAACTAATGCTGAATATACACACAGAAATGGAAAACCTCTTCAAAAATGAAATCGATAAATTGAGGGAGGACATGAAGAGGACATGGGCTGAACATAAAGAAGAAATAGAAAAACTGAAAAAACAAATCGCAGAACTTATGGAAGTGAAGGATAAAGTAGCAAAGATGGAAAAATAATGGATACCTACAATGATAGATTTAAAGAGACAGAAGATAGAATTAGTGATTTGGAGGATGGAACATCTGAATTCCAAAAAGAAACAGAACTATCGGGAAAAGAATGAAAAATTTGAACAGGGTATCAGGGAACTCAAGGACAATATGTACTGCACAAATATACGTGTTGTGGGTGTCCCAGAAGGAGAAGAGAAGGGAAAAGGAGGAGAAAAACTAATGGAAGAAATTATCACTGAAAATTTCCCAACTCTTCTGAAAGACCTAAAATTACAGATCCAAGAAGTGCAGCGCACCCCAAAGAGATTAGACCCAAATAGGCATTCTCCAAGACACTTACTAGTTAGAATGTCAGAGGTCAAAGAGAAAGAGAGGATCTTGAAAGCAGCAAGAGAAAAACAATCCATCACATACAAGGGGAACCCAATAAGACTATGTGTAGATTTCTCAGCAGAAACCATGGAAGCTAGAAGACAGTGGGATGATATATTTAAAATACTAAAAGAGAAAAACTGCCAGCCAAGACTCCTATATCCAGCAAAATTATCCTTCAAAAATGAGGGAGAAATTAAAACATTCTCAGACAAAAAGTCACTGAGAGAATTTGTGACCAAGAGACCAGCTCTGCAAGAAATACTAAAGGGAGCACTAGAGTCAGATAAAAAAGACAGAAGAGAGAGGTATGGAGAAGAGTGTAGAAAGAAGGAAAATCAGATATGATATATATAATACAAAAGGCAAAATGTTAGAGGAAAATATTATCCAAACAGTAATAACACTAAATGTCAATGGACTGAATTCCCCAATCAAAAGACATAGATTGGCAGAATGGATTAAAAAACAGGATCCTTCTATATGCTGTCTACAGGCAACACACCTTAGACCCAAAGATAAACATAGGTTGAAAGTGAAAGGTTGGGAAAAGATATTTCATGCAAATAACAACCAGAAAAGAGCAGGAGTGGCTATACTAATATCCAACAAATTAGACTTCAAATGTAAAACAGTTAAAAGAGACAAAGAAGGACACTATATACTAATAAAAGGAACAATTAAACAAGAAGACATAACAATCATACATATTTACGCACCGAACCAGAATGCCCCAAAATACGTGAGGAATACACTGCAAACACGGGAAAGGGAAATAGACTCATATACCATAATAGTTGGAGACTTCAATTCACCACTCTCATCAATGGACAGAACATCTAGACAGAGGATCAACAAAGAAATAGAGAATCTGAATATTACTATAAATGAGCTAGACTTAACAGACATTTATAGGACATTACATCCCACAACAGCAGGATACACCTTTTTCTCAAGTGCTCATGGATCATTCTCAAAGATAGACCATATGCTGGGTCACAAAGCAAGTCTTAACAAATTTAAAAAGATTGAAATCATACACAACACTTTCTCGGACCATAAAGGAATGAAGTTGGAAATCAATAATAGGCAGAGTGCCAGAAAATTCACAAATACGTGGAGGCTCAACAACACACTCCTAAACAACGAGTTGGTCAAAGAAGAAATTGCTAGAGAAATTAGCAAATACCTCGAGGCGAATGAAAATGAAAACACAACATATCAAAACTTACGGGACGCAGCAAAGGCAGTGCTAAGAGGGAAATTTATTGCTCTAAATGCCTATATCAGAAAAGAAGAAAAGCAAAAATTCAGGAATTAACTATCCATTTGGAAGAACTGGAGAAAGAACAGCAAGCTAACCCCAAAGTAAGCAAAAGGAAAGAAATAACAAAGATTAGAGCACAAATAAATGAAATTGAAAACAATAGAGAAAATCAATAAGGCCAGAAGTTGGTTCTATGAGAAAGTCAATAAGATTGATGGGCCCTTAGCAAGATTGACAAAAAGAAGAAGAGAGAGGATGCAAATAAATAAGATCAGAGATGGAAGAGGAGACATAACTACTGACCTCACAGAAATAAAGGAGGTAATAACAGGATACTATGAACAACTTTACACTAATAAATACAACAATTTAGAGGAAATGGACGGGTTCCTGGAAAGACATGAACAACCAACTTTGACTCAAGAAGACATAGATGACCTCAACAAACCAATCACAAGTAAAGAAATTGAATCAGTCATTCAAAAGCTTCCTAAAAAGAAAAGTCCAGGACCAGACGGCTTCACATGTGAATTCTATGAAACATTCCAGAAAGAATTAGTACCAACTCTCCTCAAACTCTTCAAAAAAATCGAAGCGGAGGGAAAACTACCTAATTCATTCTATGAAGCCAACATCACCCTCATACCAAAACCAGGCAAAGATATTGCAAGAAAAGAAAACTACAGGCCGATCTCTCTAATGAATATAGATGCAAAAATCCTTAATAAAATTCTAGCAAATCATATCCAACAACACATTAAAAGAATTATACATCATTACCAAGTAGGATTCATCCCAGGTATGCAAGGATGGTTCAACATAAGAAAATCAATTAATGTAATACACCATATCAACAAATCAAAGCAGAAAAATCACATGATCATCTCAATTGATGCAGAGAAGGCATTTGACAAGATTCAACATCCTTTCCTGTTGAAAACACTTCAAAGGATAGGAATACAAGGGAACTTCCTTAAAATGATAGAGGGAATATATGAAAAACCCACCGCTAATATCATCCTTAATGGGGAAAAATTGAAAACTTTCCCCCTAAGATCAGGAACAAGACAAGGATGTCCACTATCACCACTATTATTCAACATTGTGTTGGAGGTTCTAGCCAGAGCAATTAGACAAGAAAAAGAAATACAAGGCATCAAAATTGGAAAGGAAGAAGTAAAACTATCACTGTTTGCAGACGATATGATACTATACGTCGAAAACCCGGAAAAATCCACAACTAAACTACTAGAGCTAATAAATGAGTACAGCAAAGTAGCAGGTTACAAGATCAACATTCAAAAATCTGTAGCATTTCTATACACTAGCAATGAACAAGCGGAGGGGGAAATCAAGAAACGAATCCCATTTGCAATTGTAACTAAAAGAATAAAATACCTAGGAATAAATTTAACTAAAGAGACAAAAAACCTATATAAAGAAAACTACAAAAAACTGCTAAAAGAAATCACAGAAGACCTAAACAGATGGAAGGGCATACCGTGTTCATGGATTGGAAGACTAAATATAGTTAAGATGTCAATCCTACCTAAATTGATTTACAGATTCAATGCAATACCAATCAAAATCCCAAGAACTTATTTTTCAGAAATAGAAAAACCAATAAGCAAATTTATCTGGAAGGGCAGAGTGCCCCGAATTGCTAAAAACATCTTGAGGAAAAAAAACGAAGCTGGAGGTCTTGCACTGCCTGACTTTAAGGCATATTATGAAGCCACAGTGGTCAAAACAGCATGGTATTGACATAAAGATAGATATATCGACCAATGGAATCGAATAGAGTGCTCAGATATAGACCCTCTCATCTATGGACATTTGATCTTTGATAAGGCAGTCAAGCCAACTCACCTGGGACAGAACAGTCTCTTCAATAAATGGTGCCTAGAGAACTGGATATCCATATGCAAAAGAATGAAAGAAGACCCATATCTCACACCCTACACAAAAGTTAACTCAAAATGGATCAAAGATCTAAACATTAGGTCTAAGACCATAGAACTGTTAGAGGAAAATGTAGGGAGATATCTTATGAATCTTACAATTGGAGGCGGTTTTATGGACCTTACACCTAAAGCAAGAGCACTGAAGAAGGAAATAAATAAATGGGAACTCCTCAAAATTAAACACTTTTGTGCATCAAAGAACTTCATCAAGAAAGTAGAAAGACAGCCTACACAATGGGAATCAATATTTGGAAACGACATATCAGATAAAGGTCTAGTATCCAGAATTTATAAAGAGATTGTTCAACTCAACAACAAAAAGACAGCCAACCCAATTACAAAATGGGAAAAAGACTTGAATAGACACCTCTCAGAGGAGGAAATACAAATGGCCAAAAGACACATGAAGAGATGCTCAATGTCCTTGGCCATTATAGAAATGCAAATCAAAACCACAATGAGATATCATCTCACACCCACCAGAATGGCCATTATCAACAAAACAAAAAATGACAAGTGCTGGAGAGGATGCGGTGAAAGAGGCACACTTATCCACTGTTGGTGGGAATGTCAAATGGTGCAACCACTGTGGAATGCAGTTTGGCGGTTCCTCAAAAAGCTGAATATAGAATTGCCATACGACCCAGCAATACCATTGCTGGGAATCTACTCAAAGGAATTAAGGGCAAAAACTCAAACGGACATTTGCACACCAATGTTTATAGCAGCGTTATTTACAATTGCAAAGAGATGGAAACAGCCAAAATGTCCATCAACAGACGAGTGGCTAAACAAACTGTGGTATATACATACGATGGAATATTATGCAGCTTTAAGGCAGGATAAACTTATGAAGCATGTAATAACATGGATGGACCTAGAGGACATTATGCTGAGTGAGTCTAGCCAAAAACTAAAAGATAAATACTGTATGGTCCCAATGATGTGAATCGACACTCGAGAATAAACTTGGAATATGTCATTGGTAACAGAGTTCAGCAGGAGTTAGAAACAGGGTAAGATAATGGGTAATTGGAGCTGATGGGATACAGACTGTGCAATAGGACTAGATATAAAAACTCAAAAATGGACAGCACAATAATACCTAATTGTCAAGTAATCATGTTGAAATGCTGAATGAAGCTGCATCCGAGCTATAGGTTTTTGTTTTGTTTTGTTTTGTTTTGTTTTGTTCATATTATTATTACTTTTATTTTTTTTTCTCTATATTAACATTCTATATCTTTTTCGGTTATATTGCTAGTTCTTCTAAACCGATGCAAATGTACTAAGAAATGATGATTATGCATCTATGTGATGAGGTTAAGAATTACTGATTGCATATGTAGAATGGTATGATTTCTAAAAAAAAAAAAAAGAAAAAAAAATGGTCAGCACAATACTGCCTAATTGTAATATAATTATGTCGGAACGCTGAATGAAGCTGCATCTGAGCTATAGTTTTTTTGTTTTTTTGTTTTTTTCTTATATATTTTTGTACTTTTTATTTTTATTTTTGTTTTCTCTCTGTGTTATCATTTTATTTCTTTTTATGTTGTCTTGCTATTTCTTTCTCTAAATCGATGCATATGTACTGAGAAATGATGACCATACACCTATGTGATGATATTAAGAATTACTGATTGCATATGTAGAATGGAATGATTTCTAAATGTTGTGTTAATTAATTTTTTTAATTAATAAAAAAAATTGAAGAGGAGGGAAAGCTACCTAACTCTTTCTATGAAGTGAACATCACCCTCATACCAAAGCCAGACAAAGACGTTACAAAAAAAGAAAACTACACACCAATCTCTCTAATGAATATAGATGCAAAAATCTGCACTAAAATTCTTGCAAATAGAATCCAACAGCACATTAAAAGAATTATACACCATGACCAAGTAGGATTCATTCAGGTATGCAAGAATGGTTCAACATAAGAAAATCAATTATTGTAATACACCATATCAACAAATCAAAGCCGAAAAACCACATGATCATCTTGAATGATGCAGAAAAGGCATTTGACAAAATTCAACATCCTTTCCTGTTGAAAACGCTTCAAAGAATAGGAATAGAAGGGCACCTCCTCAACATGTTAAGGGAATATATGAAAAACCCACAGCTAACATCATCTTCAATGGGGAAAAACTGAGAACTTTCCCCCTAAGATCAGGAATAAGACAAGGATGTCCATTATCACCATTGTTATTCAACTTTGTGTTGGAAGTTCTAGCCAGAGCAATTAGACAAAGAAAAGAAGTACAAGGCATCAAAATTGGAAAGGAAGAAGTAAAACTCTCACTCTTTGCAGATGATAAGATACTATGTGTTGAAAACCGTAAAAATTCCACAGGACTAAATAAATGAGTACAGCAAAGTGGCAGGTTACAAGATCAACACTCAAAAATCTGTAGTGTTTCTATACACTAGTAATGAACAGTCTGAGGGGGAAATCAAGAAAAAAACTCCATTTACAATTGCAACCAAAAGGATAAAATATTTAGGAATAAATTTAACTAAAGGGACAAAAGACCTATACAAAGAAAACTACAAGAAATAGTCAAAAGAAATCACAGGAGACCTAAATAAATGGAAGGGCATACGATGCTCATAGATTGGAAGACGAAATATAGTTAAAATGTCAATTCTACCTAATTTGCAGATTCAATATAATACCAATTAAAATCCCCCAAACCTACTTTTCAAAAATAGAAAAACCAATAACCAAGTTTATCTGGAAAAACAGTGTACCCCAAAGAGCCTAAAATATCCTGAGAAATAAAAATTGAAGTCAGAGGTCTCATGCTACCTAACTTTAAGGCTAATTATGAAGCTACAGTGGTCAAAACAGCATGATACTGGCATAAAGATAGATAAACTGACCAACGGAATAGAATAAAATTGTGAATAAAAAGTGTTCAGATATAGAACCTCTCATCTATCAACAATTAATCTTTGATAAGGCACTCAAGCCAACTCACCTGGGACAGAACAGTCTCTTCAATAAATGGTGCCTAGAGAACTAGATATCCAAATGCAAATGAATGAAAGAGGATCCATATCTGACACCCTACACAAAGATTAACTCAAAATGAATCAAAACCAAAACATTAGATATAATACCACGAAACTTCTAGAATAAAATATAGGGAAATAATAATAAATCTTATAATAGGAAGTGGTTTCCTAGACCTTACACCCAAAGCATGAGAACTGAAGTAATAAATAAATGAATGGGAATTCCTCAAAATTAAACACATTTGCACATCAAAGAACTTCGTCAAGAAAGTAAAAAGACAGACCACACATTGGGAGACAATATTTGGAAATGATATATCAAATAAAGGTCCAGTATCCAGAATATATAAAGAGATTGTTAAACTCAACAACAAAAAGTCAGACAACCCAATTACAAAACAAGCCAAAGACATGAACAGACACTTCTCAGAAGAGGCAATACAAATGACCAAAAGGCACATGAAACAATGCTCAAATTCCCTGGCTATTAGGGAAAAACGAATCAAAACCACAGTGAGATATCATCTCACATCCACCAGAATGGCCATTATCAATAAAACAAAAAAGCACAAGTGCTGGAGAGGATGTGGAGAAAGAGGCACACTTATCCACTGTTGGTGGGAATGTCAAATGGTACAACCACTGTGGAAGGCAGTTTCACAGTTCCTCAGGAAGCTAAATATAGAATTGCCATATGACCCAGCAATACTATTGTTAGATATCTACTCAGAGGACAGGGCAAGGACACAAACGGACATTGGCACACAAACATTTGTAGCAGCATTATTTACAATCGCCAAGAGATGGAAACAGTCCAAATATCCATCAACAGACGAGTGGCTAAGCAAGCTGTGGTATATATGTATGATGGAATATTATGCATTGTATAACACAATAAAATTATGAAGTATGTAACAACATGGATGGACCTTAAGGACATAATCTCACATAAGTGAGATTAGCCAGAAACAAAAGGAAAAATACTGTACGGTCTCATGATATGGAATGACATTAGTGAATGAACATGGAGAATTTAAGTTGGTAACAGAGACTATCAGGAGATAGCAATAGGGTAGATATTGGGTAATTGGAGTGGAAGGGATACAGATTGTGCAGCAGGACTGATTGTAGAAATTCAGAAACGGATAGCACAATACTGTAATACAATAATGTTAGAATGCCAAATGAAGCTGAATGTGAGAATGATGATGGAAGAGGCCTGGGGGCACAAATGAAATGAGAAGGAAAGATAGATGATAAAGACTGAGATGGAATAATCTAGGAATGTCTAGAGTGTATAATGATAGTGATTAATGTACAAATTAAAAAATGTTTTTGCATGAGGAAGAACAAAAGAATGTCAATACTGCAGGGTGTTTAAAATAGATGGTAATTATTATTTTTTGATCGTTTCTGATTTTTTAACTTTTTATTTTGGAATAACTTCAGATTTACAGGACAGTTACAAAAGTAATGTAAAACCAGTACAGAAAAATAAAACCAAAACAAATAAGAAAGACATAAATAAAAGAGAACTCCAGTATACTCTTTTTTTTTAACTTTTGATCATTCTGTTCTAGATATATAATCAGTAATTCACAATATCATCACATAGTTGCATATTCTTCATTATGATCATTTCTTGGAGCATTTGTATCATTCAGAAAAAGAAATAAAGAGAAAACAAAAAAATTCATATATACCATACCCCTTACCCCTCCCTTTCAGTGATCACTAGCATTTCAAATTAAATTTATTTTAACATTTGTTCGCCCTCTTATTTATTTTTATTCCATATGTTCTACTCATCTGTTGACAAGGTAGATAAAAGGAGCATCAGAAACAGGTTTTCACAATCACACAGTCACATCGTGAAAGCTACATCATTATACAATCATCTTCAAGAAACATGGCTACTGTAACACAGCTCTACATTTTTAGGCGGTTCCCTCCAGCCTCTCCATTATATCTTGACTGACAACGTGATATCTATTTAATGCATAAGAATAACCTCCAGAATAACCTCTCGACTCTGTTTGGAATCTCTAAGCCATTGACACTTCATTTTGTCTCATTTCACTCTTCCCCCTTATGGTCGAGAAGGTTTTCATAATCCCTGGATACTGAGTCTCAGCTCATTCTACTGTTTTTCTCAATCCCCTGATGCTGAGTCTCAACTCATTCCAAGATTTCTGTCCCACGTTGCCAGGAAGGTACACACCCCTGGGAGTCATGTCCCACGTAGACGGGGTAGGGTGGTGAGTTTGCTTGTTGTGTTGGCTGGAGAGAGAGGCCACATCTGAGCAACAAAAGAGTTTCTCTTGGGGGTGACTCTTAGGCCTAATTTTAAGTAGATTTGACCTATCCTTTGTGGGGTTAAGTTTCATATAAACAAACTCCAAGACTGGGGGCTCAGCCTATAGCTTTGATTGTCCACACTGCTTGTGGGAATATCAAGAATTCATTTTGGGAAGTTGAATTTTCCCCTTTTCTTACCATTCCCCAAAGGGGACTTTGCAAATCTTTTTTATTCACAGTTCAAATCACTCTGGGATTTATAGGGTCATCACTCTGGACAAACCAACAAAATCTCATGTCCTACTCAAGGTTCCATGTACTTATGGTATTCAATTAAGCTGTCTACATAAGTTATATTGGGAAATGCACTAGTCAAAATATAAATTTTGTACCAAATAAACATTTTTTTGCTTTAGTCTCACACATAAGTTGAAACTTTAAAATATTAATTACCATCTATTTTCAGCACCCTGCAGTAATGACATTCCTTTGTTATTCCTTATGCAAAAACATTTTTTTAATTTGTACATTTAGTCACTATCATTATACACTCTAGGCATTCCTAGATTATACCATCTCAGTCTTTATCATCTATCTTTCTTTCTGATTTCATTTATGCCCCCAGCCCTCCTCCCTCTATCATTCTCACATTCAGCTTCATTCAGTTTTTTTTTAACATAACTGTATAACAGGTAGTATTGTGCTGTCCATTTCTGAGTTTTTACATTCAGTCCTGTTACACAATCTGTATCCTTTCAGCTCCAATTATCCAATATCTTACCCTATTTCTATCTCCTGATGGTCTCTGTTACCAATGAAGTTCTCCAAGTTTATTCACTAAAGTCAGTTCATATCAGTGAGACCATACAGTATTTGTCCTTTTGTTTCTGACTAATCTCAGCATAATGTCCCTAAGGTCCATCCATGTTGTTACATACTTCATAACTTTATCCTGTCTTGCAGCTGCATAATATTCCATCGTATATTTATACAACAGTTTGTTTAGCCACTCGTCTGTTGATGGACATTTTGGCTGTTTCCATCTCTTTGCAATTGTAAATAATGCTGCTATAAACATTGACATGCAAATGTCCGTTTGTGTCCTTGCCCTCATGTCCTCTGATACCTAGCCATGGTATTTCTGGGCCATATGGCAATTCTATATTTAGCTTTTTGAGGAACCGCCAAACTACCTTCCACAGCAGTTGTACCATTTGACATTCCCACCAACAGTGGATAAGTGTGCCTCTTTCTCCATATCCTCTCCAGCACTCTTCATTTTCTGTCTTATTGATAATGGCAATTCTGGTGGGTGTGAGATGATATCTCATTGTGGTTTTGATTTGCATTTCTCTAGTAGCCAGGGAAGTTGAGCATCTCTTTATGTGTCTTTTGGCCATTTGTATTTCCTCTTCTGAGAAGTGTCTGTTCAAGTCTTTTGCCCATTTTGTAATTGGGTTGTCTGTCCTTTTGTTGTTGAGTTGAACAATCTCTTTATAAATTCTGGATACTAGACCTTTATCTGATATGTCATTTCCAAATATTGTCTCCCATTGTCTCCATTGATGAGTTTCTTTGATGCACAAAAGTGCTTAATTTTGAGGAGTTCCCATTTCTTTCTTTCTTTCTTTCTTCAATGCTCTTGCTTTGGTTGTAAGGTCTAGAAAACCACCTCCTAGAATCAAATGTATAAGATATTTCCCTACATTTATTTCTAACAGTTTTATGTTCTTAGATCTAATGTTTAGGTCTTTGATCCATTTTGAGTTAACTTTTGTATAGGATGTGAGATATGGTTCCTGTTTCATTTTTTTGCATATGGATATCCAGTTCTCTAGGCACCATTTATTGAAGAGACTGTTCTGTCCCAGGTGAGTTGGCTTGACTGCCTTATCAAAGATCAATTTTCCATAGATGAGAGAATCTATAGCTGAACACTCTATTAAATTCCATTGGTCAATATAATAGGTGGTAATTAATATTTTAAAACTTTAAGTTATCTGTGAGACTAAAGTAAAAAATATTTATTTGGTACAAAATTTGTGTTTGACTAGTGCATTTCCTAATATAACTTATGTGAACAGCTTAGTTGAACACCATAATACTTGAAACCTTTAGTAGGACATGAGATTTTGTAGGTTTGCCCAGAGTGATGCCCTGGTAAATCCCAGAGTGATTTGAACGGTGAATAAGAGATATTTGCAAAGTCCCCTTGGGGGGATGGTGGGAAAGGGGGAAAATTCAACTTCCCCTAGTGGAGAATTCTTGATATGCCCACAAGCTGTGGAGACAACCAAAGCAATAGGTTGAGCCCCCAATCTTGGGGTTTGTTCATAGGAAACTTAACCCCACAAAGGATAGGTCAAGCTTACTTAAAAATAGTCTAAGAGTCTCCCCCAAGAGGACCTCTTCTGTTGCTCTGATGTGGCCTCTCTCTTAGCCAACAAGACAAGGAAACTCACTGCCCTCCCCTTCTCTACATGGGATTTGACTCCCAGAGGTGTGGATCTTCCTGGCAACATGGGTCAGAAATCCTAGAATGAGTCTGGGATTCAGTACCAAGGAATTGAGATAACATTCTCGATTGAAAGGGGGAAAGCAAAATGACACAAAGCAAAGTGTCAATGGCTGAGAGATTCCAAACAGAGTCGAGAGGTTATCCTGGAGGTTATTCTTATGAATTAAATAGGTATCACCTGTTTAGTTAAGGTATAATGGAGAGGCTGGAGGGACCTGCCTGAAAGTAGGTGTGTTCCAGTAGCCATTTTTTTAAATTTATTTATTTATTAATTTAAAAAATTAACAAATGAACTAAAAAACTAATATGTGATCATTCTGTTCTACATATATAATCAGTAATTCGCAATATCATCACTTAGTTGCATATTCATCATTTCTTAGAACATTTGCATCAATTCAGAAAAAGAAATAAAAAGACAATAGAAAAAGAAATAAAACAAAAACAGAAAGAAAAGATTATACATACCATACCCCTTACACCTCGCCTTCATTGATCACTACCATTTCAAACTAAATTTATTTTAACATTTGTTCCCCCTATTTATTTTTATTCCATATGTTCTACTCGTCTATTGACAGGTAGATAAAAGGAGCATCAGACACAAGGTTTTCACAATCACATTCACATTGTGAAAGCTATAACATTATCAATCATCATCAAGAAACATGGCTACTGGAACATAGCTCTACATTTTCGGGCAGTTGCCTCCAGCCTCTCCATTACATCTTGAGTAGCAAGGTGACATCTTCTCAATGCGTAAGAATAACCTCCAGGATAAGCTCTCGACTCAGTTTGGAATCTCTCAGCCATAGACACTTTGTCTCATTTCACTCTTCCCCCTTTTGGTTGAGAAGGTTTTCTCAATAAAAGATTTCTCAATAAAAATATTTTTTAAAAGGTAAAGCAAAGGGCAGGCCACAGTGTCTCAGCAGGCAGGGTTCTGATCTGCCCTGCCGGAGACCCAGGTTCGATTTCTGGTGCCTGTCCATGCACCCTCCCAAAATAAATAAATAAATAAAATGGAAAAAAAAAACCCAAAATAACCAAAATGTAGATCTTTATAGACTTGGTTGAATGGAAAATGTATTTCCGAAGGAACAAAATACCTGGTGAGGGTGGATGGTTTAGGCCTCAGTTTGATTTTAGTCGAAACCAAAAGCAGGGAGAGGTTCCCTAAGACTGGGCAAGATGCAAGGCATCCATGTTTCCTAGTGCCTTTGTCTCTTGGTGGCATTTTTTCAGGAATGAATGGGTTGGAGAAGAGTACCTGAGGACAGGGTCTGTTGGTGTAACTGGACCACTACTGCCGTAGTGAGGAAAATTAGAGAAATCATGTTAAAATTCCAACTTCCTTCCATTCAAGCCTAGATGTTAAGGTATGTGGGCCTATTCGGAGGTAGAAAGGATTTGGTCCCAAAGCTAGGCCTTTTGCAGTTTCTTCGAAGCCTTACAGGTGAACTTTTCAGTGGAGGAGTCTTGGTATAGAACCTAACAAGTGAGGAGCCTGAACTGACCTGACAGCTGCCAGGCAGCTCAGGCACAGGAAGTGGTGGTGTGGGGATTCAGTTTCCTCCCAGTTAGGGGCAGGACTGGAGGATACTGCTCAAAGACAAGTGGAAGCCCTGGGAACATTGCCTACTGTTTCTGCCCCTTGGAGCAATAGTAAGCAGGCTTTCATTCAGTTCCTATTTTGTATGGGGCATAGGGTCCTTTTGGTAGGAGAATCAATGTAGAAGACAGGTCAATTCCTTATAAAATTCATTAACATCTGGTATGCTTCCTGTTGGTCTTTGGCCACAGGTTCTGTTGGCCCATTGACTGGAGGAAGAAGGACCTGATGAGAAGGAGTGGAGGCTAAGATGTCCAGACTATTTTTAGTGGAGGACATGTATACATCCAGATGGAGGCCACAAATGGAGAGGAAGGCTAGGAGGAACTCACTGTGTCCAAGAAGAAGAGACAGTTACAGTGGATACGTAGCTGTTTTCTCAGGCCTAGAGGAGAGTCCTGTTGCCAGATGTAGCCTTGATCTCATCACAGGTGTCACAAGAGTGATAGGACCTGGACACTTAATCTCATGGCTTTTCCAGAGCTAACAGGTCCTTGACACCTGGGACCACAAGTCACATTATTTTAACCAGTGTTCTCTTTTCCTGTTTCATATCTGCTTGATAATGAAAATGCCTCATAAACCTGACAGGATATTTTTTTCTTGGAGCTTGAGCATTTCAGGACCCAAGGGACACTTGCCCAAGGATTTTAAAGCATATTTGCCATTTCTTGATATTCATTATCTACAAGAGAAGCCGAAATCACTTCTCTTTGTCACAGACAGTGTCAGTAACTGACTTCTTGGAGAAGAGGGAGCCCAGATGTTGAACTTACTAGGCAAAGAAGTTAAATCACTTCTTTACATTTAAAGATCTAAATCAACATAAGAGTAGGATGACTCACCAAATAGAGAACATCAACAATGAAGTAGAATTTATTTTTTTAAAAAATCATCACTTTGGAGTTGAATGTACAATAATTGAAATGAAACTATTACTAAAGGGGCTACTAATAGATTTTAACTGGCAGAGGAAAGAAGAACCAAACTTGAATAAAATTGAGATGCAGTAGTCTGAGGTATGGAAAGAAAAATCAACAGAGAATCAACAACCTGTGGGGCACCACGATGCATGTGAACACATACATAAGGTAAGTCCCACAAGAAAAGGAGAGAGAGATAGGAACAGAAATAATGTCAATAATATTTCCAAATTTGATGTATAACTTTAATGTTTAAATCCAAGAAGCACAACAAACCCCAAGTAAGATAATTTCATAGAGGTCCACATCTAGACACATCATAATGAAACTGCAAAAAGCCTAAAATGTAGGATTTTGAATGTAGCAAGAGAAGTGGCTCTTCCTGTACAAGGGATCAACAAGATCAGCAGCAGATTTCTCATAAGAAAGCATTAGGTCAAAATGCAGTGGGATGACATTTTTAAAATATTGTATGTAAAACACTGTCAGCCAAGAATTCTACATACAGCAAACCTATCCTTCAAAACTGCAAGAGAAATTAAGACATTGATAGGTAAACAAAAAATCATCACTAGTAGACCTGCCCTATGATAAGTTTTTAAAGAAATCCTTCAGACTGAAATAAAATGACCCTAGAGAGTAAATCAAGTCCACATGATGAAATAAAAAGCACCCATTAAGGTAACTACATAAGTAAATGGAAAAGACACTATGAATGTATTATTATTTGTAACTCTTCTCCTTTCTAATTTAAAGGACAACTGCATAAAGCAATAATTATAATCGACAGATTTATGATATATAAAATGTAATTTGTCATAGTTGCACAAAGGAGGGAGGAGGCACTGGAGTCATATTGAAGCAAAAATTTTTATACATTTGAAATTAAGTTAGTATTATTACAAACTACATTTTTAAGTTAAGATGTTAATTCTATCTCTGGAATATCTTTAAGCAAAGAAACTCAAAATAAATATAAGAAGTAACAAGGGAATACAACAGGCATATGAGAAAATAGCTATTAAATTCAAAAGAAGGCGGCAATGGAGATACATAAAAACAATGAAAACCCACTGTATGAAACCAAAGGAAGAGAGGTTTATTTTGTCCAAACCCTAAATTTTTGTAGCACATAATCTAATGCAATCTATCTGGATAGCTCATTTAAACAACCCCAACACATGGAGCCCAGAATGGGAATGAGGGCCTCTGATTCTGTATAGCTTAATGTAATACCTAGATACATCCCAGAGTATGTTGGGCAGATAATTAAAAAGTATTAACAAATTCCCTTGAAGGACAGAAGAAAAAATATAGAGCTATTAAGCTTTGCCCCCAAACTATATCAAACGTTAGGGATTCCCAAGTCAATAGGCCAAGCCCTTGATCTTTATTTAAAAAAATATTTTTATTGAGAATTTTTCACACACATACAACCATACATGGTATATAATGATTGGCTCACAATATCATCTTCGTTGTGTATTCATTACCCATGATCATTTTTAGACATTTGCATCACTCCAGAAAAAGAATTAAGAAAAAAAGCTCACACATATTCCAAACCCCTTACCCCTTCTTCTCATTGACCACTAGTATTTAAATCTACCCAATTTCTTACCCTTTATCCCCCATATTATTTAAGCATTTTTATTCTTACTTTTTAAATGTTTTTTATTGTTAAGTACAACATATATACAAAGAAAAGAAATAGAAAGCAATGATTTTCAAAGTACACTTCAGCAAGTAGATACAGAACAGATTTCAGAGATTGTTATGGGTTATCATTTCAGTACTTTAGATTTTTCCTTCCAGCTGCTCCAAAACACTGGAGGCTAGAAGAAATATTTTTTATCTTTTCTGTAAAAAATAAAATATATACAAAAAAGCAACACGTTTCAAAGCACATTGCAACAATTAGTTGTAGAACAGATTTCAGAGTTTGGTATGGGTTTCATTTCTACCATTTTAGGTTTTTACTTCTGACTGCTCTAAGATACTGGAGACTAAAAGAAATATCAATATAATGATTCAACAATCATACTCATATGTTAAATGCTACCTTCTCTGTATAACTCCACTGTCACCTTTGATCTTTCTCCTACTCTTAAGGGGTATTTGGGCTATGCCCATTCTAATTTTTTCATGTTGGAAGGGGCTGTCAATAACATGAGATGGGATGGAAGTAGTTGATATTCTGGAGAGGCTGGGCTATCTAAGTTTCAGGACTTATGTGGTCCAGGGACCATCTGGAGGTTGTAAGTTTCTGAAATGTTACCCTAGTGCATGGAAGCTTTGTATGATCTTATATAATGCCCTGGTGTGCTTTAGGATTGGCTGGAATGGTTTTCATTGGGGTTTGGCAAGTTATGATAGGTAGCAATATCTAACTGAAGCTTGCATAATAGTGACCTGCAGAGTAGCCTCTTGACTCTATTTGAACTCTCTCAGCCTCTGACACCTTATTTTTTTTGGTCATTTTTTAATAATTTTTTTCTGTAAAACCTTAACAAACTTACAAATACTCTTAACACACTAACATTCTGTACATGATGTACAATCAGTGGATCACAATATCATCACATAGTTGTGTATTCATCACCATGATCATTTTTTAACATTTGCATCACTACAGCAAAAGAAATAGAAAAAAGAAAAAACTCATACATACCACACCCCTTACCCCTCTCTCCCATTGATTTCAATCTACTCAATTTATTTCAATCTTTGTTCCCCCTATTATTTATTTTTTCTCCATATTTTTTTATTCATCTGTTCATACAGTAGATAAAAGGAGCATCAGACACAAGGTTTTCACAATCACACAGTCATATTGCAAAAGCTATATCATTATACAATAATCTTCAAGAAACATGGCTACTGGAACACAGCTCTACAGTTTCAGGTACTTCCCTATAGCCACTCCAATGCACCATAAACTCAAAAGGGATATCTATATAATGCATAAGAATAACATCCAGGATAACTTCTTGACTCTGAAATCTCTCAGTCATTGAAACTTTATTTTGTCTCATTTCTCTCTTCCCACTTTTTGTCAAGGCTTTCCCAGTCCCATGATGCTCATCCCACCTCATCTCAGGAGGCCGGTCCCACGTTTCCAGGGAGATTTACACTCCTGGGAGTCATGTCCCACATGGGGGGATGGCAGTGAGTTCACTTGCTGAGTTGCAAGCCCTTGATCTTGAGGCTTGCTCTTGTGCAGATGATTTCTGTAGCAGAGAAGCTAAGCCTACCAATATTTTTGCCTAGGAATTACCTTCAGAAAACCTCTTTTGTTGTCAGATGTGGTCTTTTTTTCTCTAAGTCCAACTCTACAAGGCCAATCATTATCTCTCCCACCCCCCACATGGGACATGACATCCAGGTGTGATTGTCTCTCTGGAAATGTGGACATGATTCCCAGGGATGAGCCTGGCCCAGGTACTGTGGGATCAACAACACCTTCCTGACCAAAAGGGGAAAAACAAATGTAAGAAAATAAGGTATTGGTGACTGAGAGTGTTCAAATAGAGTAAAGAGGCTACTCTGAACACCACTCCTATGCAAGTTTCAGCTAGATATTGCAAATTACCATGTATGGCAGTTAGATTCAGTTGTCAACTTGGCCAGGTGAAGGCACCTAGTCCTGTTGCTGTGGACATGAGCCAATGGTACGTGAACCTCATCTGTTGCTGATTACATCTGTAGTTGGCTAAGGTGTGCCTGCTGCAATGAATGACGTTTGACTTAATTGGCTGGTGCTTAAATGAGAGAGCGCAATGTAGTACAGCCCAAGCAGCTTGGCATACCTCATCTCAGCACTCGCAGCTCAGCCCAGGCCTTTGGAGATGCAGAAAGGAATCATCTCGCAGGAAGTTGTTGGAACCCAGAGGCCTGGAGAGAAAGCCAGCAGAGATTTCCCTGAGCCTTCCCATGTAAGAAAGAACCTCAGGTGAAAGTTAGCTGCCTTCCTCTGAAGAACTAACAAAATAAATTCCCTTTTATTTAAAGCCAATCCATCTCTGGTGTGTTGCATTCTGGCAGCTAGCAAACTAGAACACCATGGCTTGCCAAAATATAACCCCAAACCATTCCTATTAACCCTAAAGAACACCAAGGGCTCTATCCAATATTCTACAAAAGTTTCACATGCTAAGATTACTTTCCAGAAACCTACAACCTCCAGATAGTTTCGTAGGCCATGTAAGTCCTGAAACCCAGAGGGCCCAGCCTCTCCAGAACATCAACTAATTGCATCCCCCATCCCATATTATCAACAGCCCTTTCCAACACAAAAATATTAGAATGGGCATAGCCCAAATACCCTTAAATATTGGGAGAAGGATCAAAGGAGAAAGAGGAGTTATAACAAGAAAAGATTTAACACATGAGTATGACTCTTGAATCATTCTATTGATATTTCTTTCAGTTTCCAATGTCTTGAAGCAGCTAGAAGGAAAAACTTAAAATTGTGGAACTGTAATCCATACCAAACTCTGTTCTATAACTACTTGTTACAATGTACTTTGAAATTTATTGCTTTTTTCTCTATATATTTCCCAATAAAAATGCTTTTAAAAAAACTAAAAAAAAAAACACAAAACAACATAGTTATACAGAAAATGGTACAAATGACAGACGTATATCCTGCATTATCAATAATTGCGTTTAATACAAATGGGCTAAACACTCCAATCAAAGGACAGAATCTTTAAAAGAAAACATGATCCAATTATATGCTGTCTACAAAGGACACACTTTAGATACAAAGAGACAAACAGCTTGAAAAATGAAATGATTCATAAAGGCATACCATGAAAGCTACTCAAAAGAGAGTTGGGTTGGCTATAAAAATTTCAGACAAAACAGACTTTAAGGACAACCATAATTAGAGATAAAAAGGGACAACTGAATGATAAAAGTTTAAATCTAACAGGAAGATATAGGAATTACAAAGATACGTTCACATAACACCAGAGCTTCAAAATGCATGAAACAAAAATTGACAGTTGAAGGAAGCTATAGAACATTTAACAATAATATTAGACACATCAATACCACTTTCAATAATGGAAAGAATAACCAGGCAGAAAGTCAACAAGGGAATAGAAAACTGATCAGAATTATAAACTAACTATACTCAACAGACATCTATGTAACACCATATAGTAGCAGAGCACTCATTTTTCTGAAGCACACATGGAACATTCCTCAGGGTAGGACAAATGCTAGGCCATAAAACAAGTATTAAGAATTTAAAAATATTGAAATCATACAAAATATTTCCTCATACCATAACGGAGTGAAATTAGTAATCAATAAAATATTGAAATTGTAAAATTTACAAATATTTGGAAATTAAAAAGTAGATTACTGATGGTCAAAGAAAAATAAAAAAGGTAATTAGAGAATACTTTGAGATGACCAAAAATGAAAACATAAACTAATGTTTATGGGAAACAGGCAGTGCTGAGGATGAAATTTGTATTGTAAAATCTATATTAAAAAGAAAAGATATTTGAAATTAATGGCTGAACCTCCATCTTAAGACAAAGAGTAAACTATATATATATCAAGCAAAGGAAAAGCATAATAAATATTAGAATGAAGATCAATTAGAGAGAAGAACAATAGAGGAAAGCAAATCAGAAGTTACTTCTATGAAAAGAGCAACCAAATTGACAAATCTTTAACTAGATTGAAAAAGAAACTAAGTTGTTGTAACAGTAATGAAAAGAGCATATCAATACTGACCTTACAGAAATTAAAAAAAGGTATATGGAAACAGTATGATCCACTGTATGCTATAAACTAGATGAGGTGAAGAAATTCCTGAAAACACACAAACTATGAAATGGACTCAAGAATAAATAGAAAAATCTTAACAGACCTATAATAAGTGAAGAGAATGAATTAGTAATAAAAAAACCCCACTACATAGACAATCCCAGTCCTAAATTGCTTCACTGATGAAATCTTCCAAACATTTAAAGAATTAACAACATTCCTTCACAACTTTTTCAAGAAATAAGAGGTCACACTTCCCACCTTATTAGATGAGGGCAGGATTTCACTGATACCAAATCCAGACACAGAAAACTAGAGATCAGTATTTCTTATGCAAACAAAAGTATTTTCAAAAACATACTAGCAGACTGAATCCAGCAACATATATAAGTGATTATACACCAGTAATTAGTGGGCTGTATCTCAGGGGGGAATATGAGATAGGTTTAACATATGAAAGGCAATCAATGCGATGAACCATATTAATAGGATATAAGAGAAAGCCCATGAGATTATTTCAATAGATGCAGACAAATCATTCAACAAAATAGAACACTTTTAATGAAGAAAAAACAAACTGAGCAATGAATAGAAGGGAACCTCCACAACCTGATAAAGAACATGTTTAAAAAACACAAAGATTTCCAGAAATTGTAACGAAGGCAATATACCAAAGCTAAATGTCAATAACCAAGGGAGGGTTATGGGATTCTTGGTTGTTGGTGTTTCTTGTTTTTATTTTATTTATAATATTTTTTTCTTCTTCCTCTTTGTCTAAGAAATGGAAATGTCTTCATATAGATTATGGCTGTGAATACATAGTTATGTGATTATAATGAGAACCATTCATTGTTTACTTATGATGGATGGTATTGTGTGTGAATACAACTGTTTAAAAAATAAACACAAATACTGGGTTGGAGAAAATGTGGAGAGAGAGATGTACTGTTCTTTATTCACTGTTGGTGGGGAAATAGAATGGTGCAGTCCAACTGGAGGTCAGTGTGGTGGTTCCACAGGACGCTGAGTATAGGATTGCTATATGATTCTGCAATCCCATTACCAGGTATATACATAGAAGAAGTGAAAGCAGGGACATGAATGGACATTTAAACACTGTTGTTTATGGCAGCAGTATTCACAATTTGCAATGGATGGAGGTGAACTAAGGGTACGTTAACTGATGAATGAAAGGGTGAACTGTGGTGTATACATACAATGGAATATCGATTGGCTGCAAGAAGGAATGAATTTGTGAAGCGTGCAATTAGGTGAATGTACCTTGAGGACACTATATTGAATGAAATAAGCCAGAAACAAAAAGACGAACATTATAATGTCTCACTAATATGGACTAAGTATAACGTGCAAACTCTGAGAATTGAATTTGAGAGCAGAGGTTATCAGGGGAAGGCTTATTTAAAGGTTCTTAGATTGTAAGCAGTTACAGCAGTCACATGTATTCAGGAGTTGTAATGGTTATTTCTAAATGCTAAGATGCTGAGCTCTTTATGTATAACCTGATCATTCCCTGGAACATTGGTTATCTGTGTGACTACTGAGACTCAGAGCTAGAAGGTCAGCATTACCCCATACAGCACCCATTAAAAAAAAAAACAGACTTCAATTAGAGATATGAATGAAGCAGATCTGTTTAGGTCTAAGGTAAATCAGATTAAAGGGTAAAAGATGATATTGGCTGTGTTTTAAAACTTAAAGTTCTGAGTAATACCAAAGGAAGAGATGTTTATTTGGAACAAAATGTAGATTTTCTGTAGCACACTATCTAATTTATCTTGTATGGTCAGTTTATTCGAATGCCATAATTACATGGAACCTTATGAAACTCATTCCTGCAAAGCAGAAGCCAAGGCCTAGGTTCCAAGATAGTGACTTAGTAAGGTGTGGAATTTAGTTTGTCCTCCAGAGCACCTAGTAAATACCCAGGACCAGTGTATAACAATTTCTGGGGCCACATCAGTGACCAGACACACAGCGTACAGGAGTCTGGACAAGCTGGATCAGCTGAGATCCCACACAGAACTGTAAGTCCCCCAAGCTGCAGAGGCAGTGCCACACCCCCACAGGCTAGGTCCCAGAGGGGAAAGGAAAGAGACTTTACTAGCAGCAGGGTCTCAGCTCAACCAAGCTCCAGTTGCAGAATTAATTAACACATTCTGACTGCTGAAAATAGGCCCCCAGCTCAGATAAACCTCAAATAAGAGCAAAAGGTACTAGGAGATTTTGCCCTGGTACAGAGGGGGCAGGGCTGATAGGAAAAAAGAAAAACACAGAAGTTTTTTGGACTGGACAGCACAAACTACTTGAAAAAGGCTGGGCCCTAAAAAAAAAAGTAGGGGCACAAAGAACCTGGAGATACATAGAGCAGCATACCAACTTAAGCTTTTGATTAACAAACAGGGGTCTTGCTGTGAAGAGGATTTTTTTGGGCTTTGTTTCTACTACTTAACAACTCATTAGATAGAACTGCAAGGCTTCTCAGGCTCCAACTGCCCAGGCAAGGGCAGAATTAAGCTTGTCTGAGAGGCAAAGAGGCTGGTCAGATGAAAGGTATTAATTCCCTGGAGGCTGTGCTTTCCCCAGGAGAGGGGTGGGGCCCAGCTCAGGTGGAATCCCTCCCTCAAGGAATTCAGACCTCAAGGACTGGAAAACTGAAGCAACTAAAGCCAGCCTACAACCTCTCCTCTGTCTCAACCATGCCCCCAGCAGGGAGTGTCTGCTGAAGTTAAAGGCACAGTATCACTTTATGCTGGTGGGAAACCGCAGGCAGACAAGCACCACATACTGAGAATGGTAGGAAAAACACAGAGTCTAGAGGTTTCATAGGAAAGCCTTTCAATCTGCTGGGTCTCACCCTCGAGGAGAACTAATGTGAGTGACTTTTTATTCTGGAGAGGAGACCAGTCTTGAAAATCTCACTGGGGTCTATAATATCTAAGTAGACCCTCCAAAAAAAGAAAGGCTCCATATAGGCAGGGCAAGAAAAACAAGAACTAAAAAATTCTAATCTGTTAAACAAAACCTATGCCAAATGTGTAGAATAAACGGAACTGAATGTCAAAGAACACAGAGAACAAAGCCATCCAGCAAGAAAATCCTAGGTAAAAGAGTGAATACATTTTCCAGAATAAACTAATTAAGGAAATCAAATGCCTAGACACGAGCAAAAAGCAACAAATCATACTAGGAAAATTGAAGATATGATCCATTCAAAGAATCAAATCAACAATTCAAATGAGATGCAGGAGTTGAAACAACTAATTCAGATGTTCGAATAGACACAGGAAATCTCACCAAAAATCAAATTATCAAGTTGAGGGAGGATATAAAGAAGGCAATGGGAGAACGAAAAGAAGAAATCAAAAGCCTGAAGAAACAAATCACAGAACTTATGGGAATGAAAGTCACAGTAGAAGAAATGAAAAAAAGCAAAAGCAAAGAATGGAAGCTTGCAATGTTAGATTTGAAGAGACAGAAGAAAGAGTAAGTGAACTGGAGGACTGGACATCTGGAATCCAATGCACAAAAGAAAATATAAGGAAAAAAATGGGAAAATATGAGCAGGGTCTCAGGAATTGAATGAGAACCAGAAGTGCATGAACATATGTGTTGTGGGTGTCCCAGAAGGAGAAGGGTAGGGAAAAGGAGGAGAATGATTAATGGAGGAAATAATCACTGAAAATATCCCATCTTTTAAGAAAGACATAAAATTACAGATCTGAGAAGTACAGCATACCCCAAACAGAATAGATCCAAATAGACATACTCCAAGACAGTTACTAATCAGACTATCAGATCTCAAAGAGAAAGAGAGAATTTTGAAAGCCGCAAGAGAAAAGCAATCCATCACATACAAGCAAAACCCAGTAAGACTATGTGTAGATTTCTCAGCAGGAACCATGGAGGCAAGAAGACAGTAGTATGATACAGCAAAATTTTCCTTCGAAAATGAGAGGGAAATTAAAATATTTGCAGACAAAAAAATCACTGAGGGAATTTATGACAAAGAGACAGGCTCTGCAAGAAATACTGCCTAGAGGCAGATAGGAAAAGACAGGAGAAAGAGGTGTGCAGAAGAGTGTAGAAAGGAAGACTATCAGTAAAGGTAAAACGAAAAAAAATTAGATATGGCATATAAAATCCAAAAGGCAAAATGGCAGAAGGAAGTACTACCTTTACAGCTATAGCACTAAATGTTATTTAAACTCCCTAATCAAAAGACATAAACTGGCAGAATGGATTATAAAAACAAGACCCATCTATATGCTGTCTACTGGAGACTCATTTTAGACCAAGGACAACATGGGTTGAAAGTGAAAAGTTGGGAAAAGATATTTTGTGCAAACAACAATCAGAAAAGAGCAGGAGTAGCTATACTAAATATCTGGCAAATTAGACTTCAAATGTAAAACAGTTAAAAGAGACAAAAAAAGGACACTATATATTAATAAAAGGAAAAATGCAACAAGAGACATAATAATTATAAATATTTATGCACCAAACCAGAGTGCTCCAAAATACATGAGGCAAACACTGAAAAGAGAAATAGACACCTCTACCATAGTAGCTGGAGACTTCAGTTCCCTGTTCTCATCAATGGATAGAACGTCTAGACAGAGGATCAGTAGAGAAACAGAATTTGAATAATACAATGAGCGACGTATAAATGACTTAACAGATATTTATAGAACATTACACCCCACAACAGCAGGATACACCTTTTTCTCAAGTGCTCATGGATCACTCACAAGGATAGATCATGTTCTGTGTCACAAACAAGTATCAATAAATTTAAAAAGATTGAAATCATACAAAACACTTTCTCAGATCATAAAGGAATGAAGTTGGAAATTTAACAGGCAGAGGGCAAAAAATTCACAAATATATGGAGGCTCAACAACACACTCTTAACCAGTGGGTCAAGGAAGAAATTACAAGAAAAATCAGTAAATATCTCGAGGCAAATGAAAATGAAAACATAACGTATCAAAATTTATGGGATGCAGCAAAGGCAGTGCTAAGAGGGGAATTTATTGCTTTAATGTGTATTGAAAAAGAAGAAAGAGCAAAAATCGAGGAATTAACTGTTCACTTGGAGGAACTAGAGAAAGAACAGCAAACTAACCCCAAAGAAGGCAAAAGGAAAGAAATAATGAAGATCAGAGCAAAAATAAATGAAACTGAGAACATGAAAACAATTGAGAAAGTCAGCAAAAACCAGAAGTTGGTTCTTTGAAAAATCAATAAAATTGATGGACCCTTAACAAGGTTGACGAAAGGAAGAGAGAGAGGATGCAAATTTAAAAAATCAGAAATGGAGAGGAGACATAACCACTGACCTGGCAGAAATAAAGGAGGTAATGAGAGGATAGTATGAGCAACTTTATGCTAATAAGCTAGACAATGTAGATGAAATAGACAACTTCCTAGAAAGGCAAGTAAACCAATGCTGACTTGAGAAGAAATAGATGACCTCAACAAAGCAATCACAAGTAGAGATTGAATCAATCATCAAGTGGCTCCCAAAAAAGAAAAGTCCAGGACCAGATGTCCTCACATGTGAAATCTACCAAGCATTCAAGAAAGAATTAGTACCAATCCTGCTCAAACTCTTCAAAAAAAATTGAAGAGAAGGGAAGGCTACCTAACTCATTTTGTGAAGTCAACATCACCCTCATACCAAAGCTAGACAAAGATACTACAAGAAAAGAAAATTAAAGACCTACCTCTCTAATTAATTAGATGCAAAAATCCTCAACAAAATTCTTGCAAATCGAATCCAGCAGCATAGTTAAAGAATTATACACCATGACCAAGTGGGATTTATTCCAGGTATGCAAGGATGGTTGAACACAACAAAATCAATAAATGTAATACACCATATCAACAAATCAAAGCAGAAGAACCACATGATCATCTCAATTGATGCAGAAAAGACATTTGACAAAACTCAACATCGTTTCTTGATGAAAAAATTTCAAAGGATAGGAATAGAAGGGAACTTACTCAACATGTTAAAGGAGATATATGGAAAACTCACAGCTAATATCATCGTTAATGGGGAAAGACTGAAAGCTTTCCCTATAAGATCAGGAGCAAGGCAAGGATGCCCACTGTCACCATTGTTATTCAACGTTGTGTTGGAAGTTCTAGCCAAGCAATTGACAAGAAAAAGAAATACAAAGCATCAAAATTGAAAAGGAAGCAGTAAAACTCTCACTGTTTGCAGATGATATGATACCATATGTTGAAAACCCTGAAAAATCCACAACAAAACTACTAGAGCTAATAAATGAGTACAGGAAAGTGGCAGGGTACAAGATAAGCACTCAAAAATTTGTAGTGTTTCTATACACTAGTAATGAGCAATCTGAGGAGGAAATCACCAAAAAAGATTGATTTATGATTGCAACCAAAAGAATAAAATCTTTAGGAATAAATTTAACAAAGGATACAAAAGTTCAATACAAAGAAAACTACAAGAAATTGCTAAAAGAAATCACAGAAGACCTAAATAAATGTAAGGACATTCTGTATTCAGGGATTGGAAGACTAAATATAGTTAAAATGTCAATTCCATTTTACATTTGGCATTATTAACAATTGCCAAGAAATGGAAACAGCCCAAATGTCCATCAACAGATGAGTGGCTAAACAAACTGTGGTATCTCCATACAGTGGAATATTATGCAACTGTAAGACACAATAAAGCCATGAAACATGTAACAACATGGATGGACCTTGAGGATGTTATGCTGAGTGAAATTAGCCAGAAACAAAAGGACAAATACTGTATGGTCTCACTGATATGAACTAACATTAATGAATGAACTTGGAGAATTTCAGTTAAGAACACAGGTTATTAGGAGATAGAAATAGGGCAGAGATTGGATAATTGGTACTGAAGGGATACAGATTATGCAACAGGACTGATTGTAAAAATTCAGAAATGTATAGTACAATAATACCTGACTGAAGCACAATAATGTAAGCACACTGAATGACACTGAATGTGAGAATGATAGAGGGAGAAAGGCTGGGGGCACATATGAAACCAGAGGGAAAGATAGATGATAGAGACTGAGATGGTATAATTTCAGAATGCCTACAGTGTACAATGATCCATTTTGAGGACAGATGAGTAAAGCATATGAATTAAAAATAAGTCAATAATAGGGGGAAAAATGTTAAAATAAATTTAGTAGATTGAAATGCTAGTGATCAATGAAAGGGAGGGGTAAGGGGTATGGTATGAATGATTTTTCCCTGTTTTCTTTTTATTTCTTTTTCTGAATTGATGCAAATGTTCTAATTGATGCAAATGTAAAAATTTAAAAAAACATTTTTGCATGAGGGAGAACAAAGGAATGCCAATATTGCAGGGTGTAGAAATAGATAGTCATTCATATTTTAAAAATTCGACTTCCATTTGAGACTGAAGCAAGAAATGTTTATTTGGTGCAAAAATTATATTTTGACTAGTGCATTTCCTAATTTAACTTATATGGGCAGTTTAATTGAACACCATAAGTACATGGAACCTTGAATAGGGCATTAGATTTTGTTGGTTTGTCCAGGTTAATGTGATGTCCCAGTAAATCCCTGAGTGATTTGAACACTGAATGAAAGTTTTTGCAATGTCCCTGTATTAGTTAGAGTTCTCTAGAGAAACAGAATCAACAGAGAACACTCGCAAATATAAAATTTATAAAAGTATCTCACGTGACCGCAGGAATGCAGAGTCCAAAATCCGCAAGGCAGGCTGTGAAGCCGACGACTCCGATGGAGGGTCTGGATGAACTCCACAGGAGAGACTCACCAGCCAAAGCAGGAATAGAGCCTGTCTCTTCTGAATCCTCCTTAAAAGACTTCCCGTGATTAGATTAGATATCACTCATTGCAGAAGATACTCCCCTTTGGCTAATTACACGTGGAATCAGCTGTGGATGCAGCTGACATGATCATGATCTAATTCTATGAAATGTCTTCATTGCAACAGACAAGGCCAGCACTTGCCTTAACCAGACAAACAGGTACCACCACTTGGCCAAGTTGACACATGAACCTGACCATGACAGTCCCCTTTGGGGAATGGGGAGAAAGAGGAAAAATTCAACTTCCTCATTTGGAGAATTCCTGATATTCTCACAAGCAGTGGGGACAACCAAATCAATTGGCCAAGCTCTCAATCTTGTGGTTTGCCACTATGAAGCTTATCCCTGCAAAGGATAGACTAAGCCTACTTAAAATTAAGCCTAAGAGTCACCCCCAGGAGAACCTCTTCAGTTGCTCAGATGTGGCCTCTCTCTCTCAGCCAACATGACAAGCAAACTCACTGCCCTCCCCCTCTCTACTTGCGGGATGACTACCAGTGGTGTGGACCTTCCTGGCAACATGGAACAGAAATCCTAGAGTGAGCCGGGACTCAGCACCAAGGGATTGAGAAAACCTTCTCGACCAAAAGGAGGAACAGCGAAATGAGACAAAATAAAATGTCAATGGCTGAGAGATTCCAAACAGTTAAGAGGTTATCCTGGAGGTTATTCTTATGCATTAAATAGATATCACCAGTTTAGTTAAGGTGTCCTGGAGAGGCTGGAGGGAACTGCCTGAAAATGTAGAGCTGTGTTCCAGTAGCCATGTTTCTTGAAGATGATTGTATAATGATATAGCTTTCGCAGTGTGACTGTGTGATTGTGAAAACCTTGTGTCTGATGCTTCTTTTATCTACCCTATGGACAAATGAGTAAAACATATGGATTAAAAATAAATAAATAATAAGGGGAACAAATGTTAAAATAAATTTAGTAGATTGAAATGCTAGTGATCAAGGAAAGGGAGGGGTAAGGGGTATGGCATGTATGAACTTTTTTTTGTTTTCTTTTTATTTCTTTTTCTGAATTGGTGCAAATGTCCTAAGAAATAATCATCATGATGAATAATACAACTATGTGATAAAAAAAAAAACCCTCATCGCCCTCCCCCTCTCTACGTAACTCCCAGGGGTGTGGACCTTCCTGGCAATGTGGGACAGAAATCCTAGAATGAGCTGGGACTCAGCACCAAGGGATCAAGAAAATCTTCTCGTCTGAAAGGGGGAAGAGAGATATGAGACAAAATAAAGTGTCAATGGCTGAGAGATTCCAAACAGAGTCATGAGGTTATCCTGCAAGTTATTCTTATGCATTAAATGATATCACCTTTTTAGTTGAGGCATAAAGGAGAGGCTGGAAGGAACTGCTTGAAACTGTAGAGCTGTGTTCCAATAGCCATGTTTCTTGCAGATGATTGTATAATGATATAGCTTTTGCAATGTGACTGTGTGATTGTGAAAACCTTGTGTCTGATGCTTCTTGTATCTACTTTATAGACAGATGAATAAAACATATGAATTAAAAATGAGTCAATAATCAGGGAACTAATGTTAAAATAAATTTAGTAGATTGAAATGCTAATGATCAATGAAAAAGAGGGGTAAGGAGTATGGTATGTATGATTTTTTTCCTGTTTTCTTTTTTATTTCTTTTTCTGAATTGATGCAAATATTCTAAGAAATGATCATGATGATGAATATACAACTGTTATAAAAAGAATATTCATATTGTATGTTGATTGGTTTTATTAATAAAAATTTTTAAAAATGAATGAATGTATTTTAAAAGGTAAACACAGAGACTTATAATGTAGAAGATAGGGGACACAGAGATACACATAAGCTTGAGATGGGTAAACGATTAGCTAATGAAGTTGAACTTAAATGTAAAGGAATGGTTAGAAATGAAGGCAGTTCATTAGTGGGTTTACAAGTAATATTGCCATATTGAAGGTGAACATGATTGAAAGGGGTTATGGTAGAGCCATGCATTCCACAGATTAACACCACACATATAAATAATTTCTTGCATGAACTACTTGTTGTACAAAGTACAATAATACTTTGTACAACAAGTAGTTGTACAAAGAATCAATTGGATCTTGTACAAAGAGTCAATAATAGTGGGGTATTTGGGGGCAGCTACTATTGTATGCTGTTCTAGTTTTCTAGGTGCTAGATTGTGATATACCAGAAATGGAATGGCTTTCAAAAAGGAAAATTTATTAAGTTGCACGTTTACCATTCTAAGGCCATGAAAAATGTCCAATATTAAAGCAAAGCTATAGCAATGATCAATCTAAGGCATCCAGCGAAAGACACCTTGGTTCAAGAAGGTCAATGATGTTCAGGGTTTCTCTCTCAACTGGCAAGGCACATGGCGAACATGGCAACATCTGCCAGCTTTTTCTCCAGGCTTCTTGTTTCATGATGCTCCCTGGGGATGTTTTCCTTCTTTATCTCCAAAGGTCTCTGGCTGCGTGGGCTCTAGTGGTTCTCCTGGCCTGGCTCTCTCGTGGCTTTGTTGTTCTCTCCAAAATGCTTCCTTTTTTTGGTATTCCAGTAAACTAATCAAGACCCACCTGCAATGGGTGGAGTCACATCTCCCTCTAATCAAAAGTTAATACCCACAATTCGGTGAGTCACATTTCTGTGGAGATAATCTAATCAAGAGATCCCAACCTACATTATTGGATAGGAATTAAAAGAAGCAGTTGCTCCCAGAAGGTTGGATCAGGATTAAAACATGGTTCTTCTTGGGTTCATAATCCTTTTAAACCAGCACACATGTTATGGCCTATATTTAACAAGAAGACATCAACAGTACCACAGCAATACTGGGGTAAATAATTGGGGGGAAAGGACAAGAGTGAAGGGAAAGTGGATTTTCTATTTGGTGAGTGTGTTTATTGGTTATTTTTCTCTTTGAAGCAATGAAAATTGTCTAAAATAGAAAGCATTGATAATTGTACATCTAAATGAGAATAATGTGAGACATGGATTCTTCACTTTGGACATTATCCAAGATACCAAATGGATAGAGGTTGGTAAAGGATACCCACCTGACTGAGAACAGAATGGGAAACTGTATATATGATGGGCTATTGTACAGCTACAGGAAGGAACGAAGAGGTGAGACATGCAATGAGGTGATGAACCTTGGGGGTATTATGTGATGCAAAATAAGCTAGAAACAATAGAACAAATATTATATAGACTCTTTTAGAAAATACATACAAGAATATTGGGGGCTAGATTGTAAGCTCTTAAGCCCTTATAGCAGTCACATTTAGTTCAGAGCTGTAGAAGTTATTTCAAGATTTTGAGATGCTGTGTTATATGTGTAACCCTGGTTTTCCCCTGGAACTTTGGGTACCTGTGTGATACCTAAAACTCAGAGTTTGAGTTCTGCTGGTCTGAAAGTCAGAATTGCTATATATTACAATTTGTAAAGAAATCAGGCTTCAATTGGAGATAAGAACAAAGTCGATCAGGTCAGGACTAATGTAAAAACAGAATACAGGGTAAAGGATGATATCGTCTGTATTTTAGAATTTAACCTACTGTATGAGACCGAAGGAAAAGAGATTTATTTTGTCCAAAAATTGAATTTTCTGTAGCACATAATCTAACTCAACCTGCCTGAATAGCTCATTTAAACAACCCAAATACATGGAGCCCAGAATGTGAACTAGGGTTTGTAATTCTGTATAGCTTAATGTAATATCAGATATATCCCAGACTATGCTGGGCCAATAATTTAAAAGTAATGGCAATGTCTGTTGAGGGACTGGAGAAAAAATATTAAACTTTCCAAACAGGGAAACCCCTGATACTCTCTCAAACATTAGGGACTCCCAAGTTAATAAGACAAACCCTTGATCTTGAGGCTTGCTCTTATGAAGCTGAGTTTACCCATAGTTATGCCTAAGAGTTACTTCCAGAAAACCTCTTTTGTTGCTCAGATGTGGTCTCTCTCTCTCTAAGCCCAGCTCTTCAAGGAAAATCATTACTCTCATTCCTAAATGGAACATGACATTCAGGGGTGAAAGTCTCCTTGGTAGTGTGGCACTTGACCCAGGGATGAGCCTAGCTCTGGCACCATGGGATTAACAGTGCAATAAAATAAGGTATCTGTGGCTAAGAAAGTTCAGTAGAGTCAAGAGGATATTCTGGAAGCTATTCTTATGGAAACTTAGATAGATATTTCTAATTGCTACAGTTTGACAAATCCCAACCAACATCATTCCTATTAAATGTAAAGAACACCCAGGACTCTGAGATTCTGCAAAAAGTTCCATGTAATAAGATTACTTTCCAGAAGCCTACAACCTACAGATGGGTCCTAGGTCAGATAAGTTCTAAAACGCAGAGGGGCCGGCCTCTCAATGAACATCATCTAGTTCCATTCCCCTAAACCATATTGTCATCACCCCTTTCCAACATGAAAAGGTTAGAATGGGCATAGCCCAAATATCCATAAACATTGGGAGAAGGATTGAAGGAGAATGAGGAGTTATAACAGAGAAGATAGGATTTAACAAATAAGTGTGGCTGTTGAGTCATTATATCGATATTTCTTTTAGTCTCCAGGTTCTTGGAGCAGTTAGGAGGAAATCCCTGAAATTCTGAAACTGTAACCCATACAAACTTTGAAATCTGTTCTAAAACTACTTGTTATAATGTACTTTGAAATTCATTGCTTTTTAAGATATACATTATATTTCACAATAAAATTTTTTTAAGTGAAAAAAAAGTATCAGTGGCTGAGAGATTTCAAACAGAGTTGAGAGGTTATCCTGAGTGTTGTTCTTAGAATTATATAGATATCCCCTTTTTAGTTTATGGTATATTAGAGTGGCTAGAGGGAAGTACCTGAAACTGTAGAGCTGTGTTCCAGTAGCCATATTTCTTGAAGATGATTGTATAATGATATAGCTTTTGCAATGTGACTGTGATTGTGAAAACCTTGTGTCTGATGCTCTTTTTATCTACTGTATGGACAGATGAGTGAAAAATATGGATAAGAGCTAAACGAATAATAGAGGGAGCAAGGGTTAAAATAAGTTGAGTAGATTGAAATACCAGTGGTTCATGACAGGAACAGGTAAGGGGTATGGTATGTATGAGTTTTTTCTTTGTTCTTTTTTATTTCTTTTGCTGGAGTGATGCAAATGTTCAAAAAATGATAATGGTGCTGAATACACAACTATGTGATGAGATTGTGAGCCATTGATTGTAACCATGTCAAGAATGTTTGTATGCCACGAATATTTGTATGCTTGTTTGTTCACAATAAAAATATTTTTAGAAATGGAGAAGCTAAGCCTCTTATAATTAAGCCTAAGTGTCACCCCTGGAGAACCTCTTTTGTTGCTTGATGTGGCCTCTGTTTCTAAGCCAAATGAGCAGGTAAACTCACTACCCTCACCCCTATGTGGGATATGACTCCCAGGGATACAAATTTCCCAGCAACATGGGATGTGACTCCCAGAGATGAGACTGGATCCAGCATGGTGGGATTGAGAAAGCCTTCTTGACCAAAAGGGAAAAGGAAAATGAAACAAAAATAAAGCTTCAGTGCCTGGGAGATTTCAAATAGAATCAAGAGGTTATTCTGGAGATTATTCTTATACATTATAGAGATGTCCCTTTTTAGTTTTTAGTGTTTTAGAATAGCCAGATGGAAATACCTGAAACTGTTGAATTGTATTCCAGTAGCCATGATTCTTGATGATGATTTTATTATTCTGTATCTTTTACAGTATGACTATGTGATTCTGCAAACCTTGTGGCTGACACTCCCTGTATCCAGTGTATGAACAGATGAGAAAAAAAATAAGAACAAAAATAAATAAATAAAGGAGGAGAAGGGCCATGGGATATTTTGGCTATTCTTTCTCATTTTTATTTTATTCTTACACATATATATTTTTTTAATTTTTTAATTAATTTTAAATTTAAAAAATATGACAAGAAAGAAACACAAACATTCTTAATATATAATCATTCCATTCTACATATATAATCAGTAATTCACAATATCATCACATACTTGAATATTCATCATCATCATTTCTTAGAACATTTGCATCAATTCAGAAAAAGAAATAAAACAAACAAAAAAATTATACATACCATACCCCTTACCCCTCCCTTTCATTGATCACTAGCACTTCAAACTAAATTTATTTATTTATTTTTTATTTATTTATTTTATTAATTAAAAAAGGTTAACAAATGAAACATTTAGAAATCATTCCATTCTACATATAATCAGTAATTCTTAATATCATCACATAGTTGCATATTCATCATTTCTTAGTACATTTGCATCGATTTAGAAAAAGAAATAAAAAGACAACAGAAAAAGAAATAAAATGATAATAGAGAAAAATATATATATACGTACCATACCCTTACCCCTCGCTTTCATTTACCACTATTTCAAACTGAATTTATTTTAACATTTGTTCCCCCTATTATTTATTTTTATTCCATACGTTCTACTCTTCTGTTGATATAGTAGCTAAAAGGAGCATCAGACATAAGGTTTTCACATTCACAGAGTCTCATTGTGAAAGCTATATCAGTGTTCAATCATCATCAAGAAACATGGCTACTGGAACACAGCACTACATTTTCAGGCAACTCCCTCTTGCCTCTCCACTACATCTTGAACAACAAGGTGATATCTACTTAATGCGTAAGAACAACCTCCAGGATAACCTCTTGACTCTGTTTGGAATCTCTCAGCCATTGAAACTTTGCCTCATTTTACTTTTCCCCCTTTTGGTCGAGAAGGTTCTCTCAGTCTCTTGATGTTAATTCTCAGCTCATTCTAGGGTTTGCTCAGTCCTTTGATGCTGAGTCTCAGCTCATTTCAGGATCTTTGTCCCACATTGCCAGGAAGGTCCACACCCCTGGGAGTCATGTCCCACGCAGAGAGGGGGAGGGTGGTGAGACTGTTCATCATATTGGGTGGAGAGAGAGGCCACATCTGAGCAACAAAAGAGTCTCTCTTGGGGGTGACTCTTAGGCCTAAATTTTAAGTAGACTTGACCTATCTTTTGTGGGGTTTAGTTTCATGTGAACAAACCCCAAGACTGGGGGCTCAGCCTATAGCTTTGGTTGTCCACATTGCTTGTGAGAATATCAAGAATTCAACTTGGGGAAGTTGAATTTCTCCCCACTCTCACCATTCCCCAAGGGGGGCTTGCAAATACTTTTCCAGTCACTGATCAAATCATTCTGGGATTCATCGGGGGATCACTCTGGACAAACCAACAAAATCTCATGTGCTACCTGAGATTCCAAGTACTTATGACATTCAATCAAACTATCTACATGAGTTATATTAGGAAATACTCTAGTCAAAATCTAAATTTTGTAACAAATAAACATTTTTTGCTTTAGTCTCACACATAATGTGACATTTTAAAGTATTGGTTATCTATTTTCAGCACCCTGCAATAATGAGAATCCTTTGTTCTTCCTCATGCAAAAACATTTTTAAAATTTGTACATTGTACATTTCACTATTATTATACACTCTAGGCATTCCTAGATTATGCCATCTCGATCTTTATCATCTATCTTTCTTTCTGATTTCATTTATGTCCCCAGCCCTCCTCCCTCTATCATTCTCACATGCAGCTTCATTCAGTGTTTTAACATAATTGCATTACAGTTAGGTAGTATTGTGCTGTCCATTTCTGAGTTTTTGTATCCAGTCATGTTGCACAGTCCGTATCCCTTCAGCTCCAATTACCCATTATCTTACCCTGTTTCTAACTCCTGATGATCTCTTTTACCAATGACATATTCCAAGTTTATTCACTAATGTCAGTTCATATCAGTGAGACCATACAGTATTTGTCCTTTAGTTTTTGGCGAGTTTCACTCAGCATAATGTTCTCTAGGTCCATCCATGTTGTTACATACTTCATGAGTTTATTCTGTCTTAGAGCTGCATAATATTCCATCGTAGGTATATACCACAGTTTGTTTAGCCACTCATCTGTTGATGGACATTTTGGCTGTTTCCATCTCCTTGCAATTGTAAATAATGCTGCTATAAACATTGGTGTGCAAATGTCCATTTGTGTCTTTGCCCTTAAGTCCTCTGAGTAGATACCTAGTAATGATATGGCTGGGTCATATGGCAATTCTATATTCAGCTTTTTGAGGAACCGCCAAACTGCCTTCCACAATGGTTGCACCATTTGATATTCCCACCAACAGTGGATGTGTGCCTCTTTCTCCACATCCTCTCCAGCACTTGTCATGTTCTTTTTTGTTGATAATGGCCATTCTGGTTTGTGTGAGATGATATCTCATTGTGGTTTTGATTTGCATTTCTCTAATGGCCAGGGACATTGAGCATCTCTTCATGTGCCTTTTGGCCATTTGTATTTCCTCTTCTGAGAAGTGTCTGTTCAAGTCTTTTTCCCATTTTGTAATTGTATTGGCTGTCTTTTTGTTGTTGAGTTGAGCAATCTCTTTATAAATTCTGGATACTAGACCTTTATCTGATATGTCGTTTCCAAATATTGTCTGCCATTGTGTAGACTGTCTTTTTACTTTCTTGATGAAGTTCTTTGATGCACAAAAGTGTTTAATTTTGAGGAGCTGCCATTTATTTATTTCTTTATTCAGTGCTTTTGCTTTAGGTGTAAGGTCCATAAACCCACCTCCAATTATAAGATTCATAAGATATCTCCCTACATTTTCCTCTAACTGTTTTATGGTCTTAGACCTATTGTTTAGATCTTTGATCCATTTTGAGTTAACTTTTGTATAGGGTGTGAGATATGGGTCCTCTTTCATTCTTTTGCATATAGATATCCAGTTCTCTAGGCACCATTTATTGAAGAGACTGTTCTGTCCCAAATGAGTTGGTTTGACTGCCTTATCAAAGATCAAATATCCATAGATGAGAGGATCTATATCTGAGCACTCTATTCGATTCCATCGGTCAATATATTTATCTTTATGCCAGTACCATGCTGTTTTGACCACTATGGCTTCATAGTATGCCTTAAAGTCAGGCAGCGTGAGACCTCCAGCTTCTTTTTTTATCCTTAAGTTACTTTTAGCAATTCAGGGCACCCTTCCCTTCCAGATAAATTTGCTTATTGGTTTTTCTATTTCTGAAAAGTAAGTTGTTGGGATTTTGATTGGTATTACATTGAATCTGTAAATCAATTTAGGTAGAATTGACATCTTAACTATATTTAGTCTTCCAATCCATGAACATGGTATGCCCTTCCATCTATTTAGGTCTTCTGTAATTTCTTTTAACAGTTTCTTGTAGTTTTCTTTGTATAGGTCTTTTGACTCTTTAGTTAAATTTATTCCTAAGTACTTTATTCTTTTAGTTGCAATTGTAAATGGAATTCGTTTCCTGATTTCCCCCTCAGCTTGTTCATTGCTAGTGTATAGAAACATTACAGATTTTTGAATGTTGATCTTGTAACCTGCCACTTTGCTGTACTCGTTTATTAGCTCTAGTAGTTTTGCTGTGGATTTTTCAGGGTTTTCAATGTATAGTATCATATCATCTGCAAACAGTGATAGTTTTACTTCTTTCTTTCCAATTTTGATGCCTTGTATTTCTTTTTCTTGTCTAATTGCTCTGGCTAGAACTTCCAACACGATGTTGAATAACAGTTGTGATAGTGGACATCCTTGTCTTGTTCCTGATCTTAGGGGGAAAGTTTTCATTTTTTCCCCATTGAGGATGATATTAGCTGTGGGTTTTTCATATATTCCCTTTATCATTTTGAGGAAGTTCCTTTGTATTCCGATCCTTTGAAGTGTTTTCAACAGGAAAGGATGTTGAATCTTGTCAAATGCCTTCTCTGCATCAATTGAGATGATCATGTGATTTTTCTGCTTTGATTTGTTGATATGGTGTATTACATTAATTGATTTTCTTACGTTGAACCATCCTTGCATACCTGGGATGACTCCTACTTGGTCATGATGTATAGTGCTTTTAATGTGTTGCTGGATTCGATTTGCTAGAATTTTGTTGAGGATTTTTGCATCTATATTCATTAGAGAGATTGGTCTGTAGTTTTCTTTTTTTGTAATATCTTTGCCTGGTTTTGGTATGAGGGTGATGTTGGCTTCATAGAATGAATTAGGTAGCTTTACCTCCACTTCAATTTTTCTGAAGAGTTTGAGCAGGGTTGGTACTAATTCTTTCTGGAATGTTTGGTAGAATTCACATGTGAAGCCGTCTAGTCCTGGACTTTTTTTTGGGAAGCTTTTGAATGACTGATTCAATTTCTTTACTTGTGATTGGTTTGTTGAGGTCATCTATTTCTTCTTGAGTCAAAGTTGGTTGTTCATGCCTTTCTAGGAACTTGTCCATTTCATCTACATTGTTGTATTTATTAGCATAAAGTTGTTCGTAGTATCCTGTTATTACCTCCTATATTTCTGTGAGGTAAGTGATTATGTCTCCTCTTCCATTTCTGATCTTATTTATTTGCATCCTCTCTCTTCTTCTTTTTGTCAATCTTGCTAAGGGCCCATCAATCTTATTGATTTTCTCATAGAACCAACTTCTGGTCTTATTGATTTTCTCTATTGTTTTCATGTTCTCAATTTCATTTATTTCTCCTCTAATCTTTGTTATTTCTTTCCTTTTGCTTGGTTTGGGGTTAGTTTGCTGTTCTTTCTCCAGTTCTTCCAAATAGACAGTTAATTCCTGAATTTTTGCCCTTTCTTCTTTTTTGATATAGGCATTTAGGGCAATAAATTTCCCTCTTAGCACTGCCTTTGCTGTGTCTCATAGGTTTTGATATGTTGTGTTTTCATTTTCATTCACCTCGACATATTTACTAATTTCTCTTGTAATTTCTTCCTTGACCCACTGGTTGTTTAAGAGTGTGTTGTTGAACCTCCACATATTTGTGAATTTTCTGGCACTCTACCTATTATTGATTTCCAACTTCATTCCTTTATGATCTGAGAAAGTGTTGTGTATGATTTCAATCTTTTTAAATTTGTTGAGACTTGCTTTGTGACCCAGCATATGGTCTATCTTTGAGAATGATCCATGAGCACTTGAGAAAAAGTTGTATCCTGCTGTTGTGGGGTGTAATGTCCTATAAATGTCTGTTAAGTCTAGCTCATTTATTGTAATATTCAAATTCTCTGTTTCTTTATTGAGCCTCTGTCTAGATGTTCTGTGCATTGATGAGAGTGGGGAATTGAAGTCTCCAACTATTATGGCAGATGTGTCTATTCCCCTTTTCAGTATTTGCAGTATATGCCTTACGTATTTTGGGGCATTCTGGTTTGGTGCATAAATATTTATGATTGTTATGTCTTCTTGTTGAATTGTTCCTTTTCTTAGTAGATAGTATCCTACTTGGTCTGTTTAAACTGTTTTACATTTGAAGTCTAATTTGTTGGATATTAGTATAGCTACTCCTGCTCTTTTCTGGTTGTTATTTGCATGAAATATCTTTTCGCAACCTTTCACTTTCAACCTACGTTTATCTTTGGGTCTAAGATGTGTTTCCTGTAGACAGCATATAGAAGGATCCTGTTTTTTAATGCATTCTGCCAGTCTATGTCTTTTGATTGGGGAGTTCAGTCCATTAACATTTAGTGTTATTACTTTTTGGGTAGTACTTTCCTCTACCATTTTGCCTTTTGTATTTTATATATCATATCTAATTTTCCTTCTTTCTACACTCTTCTCCACACCTCTCTCTTCTGTCTTTTCGTATCTGTCTCTTGTGCTCCCTTTAGTATTTCTTGCAGAGCTGGTCTCTTGGTCACAAATTCTCTCAGTGACTTTTTGTCTGAAAATGTTTTAATTTCTCCCTCATTTTTGAAGGACAATTTTGCTGGATATAGAATTCTTGGTTGGCAGTTTTTCTCTTTTAGTAATTTAAATATATCATCCCACTGTCTTCTTGCCTCCATGGTTTCTGCTGAGAAATCTACACATAGTCTTATTGGGTTTCCCTTGTATGTGATGGACTGCTTTTCTCTTGCTGCTTTCAAGATCCTCTCTTTCTCTTTGACCTCTGACATTCTAACTAGTAAGTTTCTTGGAGAACGTCTTTTGGATCTGTTCTCTTTGGGGTGCACTGCACTTCTTGGATCTGTAATTTTAGGTCTTTCATAAGAGTTGGGAAATTTTCAGTGATAATTTCTTCCATTAGTTTTTCTCCTCCTTTTCCCTTCTCTTCTCCTTCCGGGACACCCACAGCATGTATATTTGTGTGCTTCATATTATCATTCAATTCCCTGAGCCCCTGCTCATATTTTTCCATTCTTTTCCCTATAGTTTCTGTTTCTTTTTGGATTTCAGATGTTCCATCCTCCAGTTCACTAATTCTAACCTCTGTTTCCTGAAATCTACCATTGTAGGTTTCCATTGTTTTTTCATCTCTTCTACTGTATCTTTCATTCCCATAAGTTCTGTGATTTGTTTTTTCAGACTTTCCATTTCTTCTTTTTGTTCATTCCTTGCCTTCGTCATGTCCTCCCTCAATTCATTGATTTGGTTTTTGAAGAGGTTTTCCATTTCTGTTCGTATATTCAGAATTAGTTGTCTCAGCTCCTGTATCTCATTTGAACTATTGGTTTGTTCCTTTGACTTGGCCATATCTTCAATTTTCCTGGTGTGATTTGTTATTTTTTGCTGGCGTCTGGACATTTAATTACCTTAATTACTTTATTCTGGAGATTGCTTTCACTTATCTTACCTAGGGTTTTCTTGCTAGATGAATTTGTTGTCTATCTGTTCATTGACCTTCAGTTCAGCTTTTTCGGGGCCTCTAGCTTAAGTTTTATTTAACAGAGGGTAATTTTTCAGTTCTTGCTTTCTTGTTTCTTGTCCTGCTTGTAAGGTGCCTTTTCCCTCCCCACACTTAGGAAGGTCTACATAGGTATTATAGACTCCAGCCAGGTGTTCCCGGACTAAGCTGGCCTCCTTTCGGGGGAAGGAATCACCTGCGTCAGTTTTTCCTGAGAGTGAGACCCAGCAGGTTGAAAGACTTTCCTGTGAAGTCTCTGGGCTCTGTTTTTCTTATCCTGCCAAGTATGTGGCGCTTGTCTGTCTGTGGGTCCCACCAGCAAAAGATGTTGTGGCTCCTTTAACTTAGGAAGGCTCTCCCTGCTGGGGCATGGTGGAGACAGAGGAAAGGTTGTAGGCTGGTTTTAATGGCTTCAAATTGCGAAGCCCTGGGATCTGAATTCCTTGAGAGAGGAATTCCACCTGAGTTGCATTTCACCCCTCCTGTGGGGAAGGTTCAGGTGGGAGACAGCCTGGAAAGCAGCCTGTTTCTGCGTTTGGGGCAGTTGCAGCCTGTGTAATCCCGCCGCTGAATCCAGAGGCAGCCAAGCCTCCATAGAAACAGCCACAGAAGGCTCAGTTTTTTCCCCTTTCCTCTTTTTTGATTAACCCAATAGGCGACCTCTGCCTTTACCAGTTTTGCCTGAGCTGGTGGCCTATTTTTAGTAGTCAGAATTTGTTTATTAATGCCTCTATTGGTATTTGGTTGGACTCAGACCCTGATACTGTTAGAGACATTTTCCTTTCCCTCAGGGAAGCCACCTGTGGGGGAGGGGCGCCGGGCACCAGCTGCTGCGGCTTGGGGAACTGCGCACGGCTTGGGGAACTCACTGTTCCGGAGATTCGCAGCCAGTCCAGCTAGTCCAGACTGGGGTATGCTTTGTGTCTGGTCACTGTTGTGGCTCCAGGAGCTGTTCTGTACTCTTTCTGGTTATTTAGTTGTTGCTCTGGAGGATGGGCTAAAACGTTCACACATTATTAAGCCACCATCTTGGCCCCTCAAACTAAATTTATTTTAACATTTGTTCCCCTTTTTATTTAATTTATTCCATATTCATCTGTTGACAAGGTAGATAAAAGGAGCATCAAACACAAGGTTTTCACAATCACACTGTCACATTGTGAAAGCTATATCATTATATAATCATCACCAAGAAACATGGCTACTGGAACACAGCTCTACATCTTCAGGCAATTCCCTCCAGCCGCACCATTACATCTTGAATAACAAGGTGATATCTACTTAATGCATAAGAATAACTTCCAGGATAGCCTCTAGACTCTGTGTGGAATCTCTCAGCCATTGACACTTTGGCTCCTTTCACTCTTCCCCCTTTTGGTCAAGAAGGTTTTCTCAATCCCTTGATGCTGAGTCTCAGCTCATTCTAGGGTTTTTCTCAATCCCTTCATGCTGAGTCTCCACTCATTCTAGGGTTTCTGTCCCACGTTGCCAGGAAGGTCCACACTCCTGGGAGTCATGTCCCACATAGAGAGGGGGAGGGTGGTGAGTTTGCTTGTTGTGTTGGCTGGAGAGAGAGGCCACATCTGAGCAACAAAAGAGGTTCTCTTTGGGGTGACTCTTAGGCCTAATTTTAAGTAGGCTTGACCTATCCTTTGTGGGGTTAAGTTTCATATGAACAAACCCCAAGACTGGGGGCTCAGCCTATAGCTTTGGTTGTACACACTGCTTGTGAAAATATTAAGAATTCCACTTGGGGAGGTTGAATTTTCCCCCATTCTCACCATTCCCTGAAGGGGACTTTGCAAATACTTTTCCACTCACTGATCAAGTCACTTGGATTCATCGGGGCATCATTCTGGACAAACCAACAAAATCTCATGTCCTACTCAAGGTTCCATGTACTTATGTTGTTCAACCAACCATCTACATAAGTTACATTGGGAGAGGCACTATTTAAAATATTAATTTTGTACCAAATAAATATTTCTTGCTTTAGTCTCACACATAAGTTGGAATTTTAAAATATTAATTACCATCAATTTTCAGTACACTGCAGTAATGACATTCCTTTGTTCTTCCTCATGCAAAAACATTTTTTAAATTTGTACATTTAGTCACTATCATTATACACTCTAGGCATTCCTAGATTATACCATATCAATCTTTATCATCTATTTTTCTTTGTGATTTCATTTATACCTCAAGCCCTCCTCCATCTATCATTCTCACATTCAGCTTCATTCATTGTTTTAACATAATTGTATTACAGCTAGGTGGTATTGTGCTGTCTATTCCTGAGTTTTTATATTCAGTCCTGTTGCAAAATCTGTATCCCTTCAACTCCAAATACCCAATATCTTACCCTATTTCTATCTCCTGATGGTCTCTGTTACCAACGAAATATTCCAAGTTTGTTCACTAATGTGAGTTCATATCAGTGAGACCATAGAGTATTTGTCCTTTTGTTTTTGGCAAATCTCACTCAGCATAATGTCCTTAAGGTCCATCCATGTTGTTACATACATCATAACTTTATTCTGTCTTATAGCTGCATAATATTCCATCATATGTATATGCCACCATTTGTTTAGCCACCCATCTGTTGATGGACATTTTGGCTGTTTCCATCTGTTGGTAATTGTAAATAATGCTGCTATAAACATTGGTGTGCAAATGTCCATTTGTGTCCTTGCCCTCATGTCCTTTGAGTAGAGACAGCATACAGATGGGTCCTGTTTTTTAATCCATTCTGCCAGTCTAAGTTTTTTGATTGGGGAGTAGAATCCATTAGCATTTAGTGTTATTACTGCACAGGTAGTACTTTCTTCTACTCTTTTGCCTTCTGGATTTTATATGTCATATCTGATTTTCCTTCTTTTTACCTTTATTCATAGTCTTCCTTTCTACACTCTTCTCCACACCTCTCTCTTCTGTCTTTTCATATCTGTCTCTAGTGCTACCTTTAGTATTTCATGTAAAGCTGGTCTCTTGGTCTCAAAATCTCTCATGATTTTTTGTCTGAAAATGTTTTAATTTCCTCCTCATTTTTGAAGGACAATTTTGCTAGATATAGAATTCTTGGTTGGCAGTTTTTATCTTTTAATAATTTAAATATTTCATCCCACCATCTTCTTGCCTCCATGGTTTCTGCTGAAAAATCCACACATAGTCTTATTGGGCTTCCCTTGTATGTTATGGATTGCTTTTCTCTTGCTGCTTTCAAGATTCTCTCTTTCTCTTTGACTTCTGACATTCTGATTAGTAAATGTCTTGGAGTATGTCTATTTGGATCTATTCTCTTTGGCGTATGCTGCACTTCTTGAATTTGTAATTTTAAGTCTTTCATAAGAGTTGGGAAATATTCAGTGATAATTTCCTCCACTAGTTTTTCTCCTCCTTTTCCCTTCACTTCTCCTTCTGAGACACCCACAACACATATATTCATGTGCTTCATATTGTCATTCAATTCCCTGAGTCCCTGCCCATATTTTTCCATTTTTCCCTATATTTTTTTCTTGTCAGATTTCAGATGTTCCATCCTCCAGTTAACTAATCCTATGTTCTCCCTCTCGAAATCTACCATTGTAAGTTTCTATTGCTCTTTTCACCTCCTCTATCATGCTTTTCATTCCCATAAGTTCTGTGATTTGTTTTTTCAGAGTTTCTATTTCTTCTTTTTGTTCATTCCTTGCCTTCTTTATATCCTCCCTCAATTCATTGATTTGGTTGTTGATGAGGTTTTCCATGTCTGTTCGTATATTCTGAATTAATTGTTTCAGCTCCTGTCTCTCATTTGCATTGTTGGTTTGTTCCTTTGACTGGGCCATATCTTCAATTTTCCTAGTGAGATTTGTTATTTTTTGCTGGTGTCTAGGCATTTAATTATCTTAATTAGTTTATTCTGGAGATTGCTTACACGTCTTTTACCTAGGGTTTTCTTGCTGGATGAATTTGTTGTCTATCTGTTCTTTGACATTCAGTTCACCTTTATCTGGACCTCTAGCTTAGGTTTTGTTTAACAGAGGAGAATTTTTCAGTTCTTGTTTTCTTGTTTCTTGCCCTGCTTGTATGGTGCCTTCCCCTCCACACACACACTTAGGAGGGTCTACTTAGGTATTGTAGACCCTAGCTGGAGTTTCCCAGACCAAACTGGCCTCCTATCAGGAGGAAAGAGTCACCTGCCTCAGTTTTCCCTGCCTCAGGGTGAGACCCAGCAGGTTGAAAGACTTTCCTGTGGAATCTCTGGACTCTGTTTTTCTTCTCCTGCCCAGTATGTGGTGCTTGTCTGCCTGCATGTCCCACCAGCATAAGATGATGCAGTACCTTTAACTTTGGCAGATTCTCCCTGCTGGGGGTGTGGTGGAGACAGAGGAGAGGTGGTAGGATGGTTTTAATGGCTTCAAATTACCAAGCCCTGGTATCTGAATTCCTTTAGGGAGGGATTCCAACTGAATTGGGCTTCATCCCTTCCCTGGGGAAGGCACAGGCTCCAGACAAGTCCTCAAATGAGCTTGTTTCTGCATATGCCTGGGGCAGTTGCAGCGTGAGAAGCCTTGCTGCTGAATCCAGAGGCAATCAAGCCTTTGTAGAAACACAGCCACAAAAACCTGTTACCTTTTTTTTTCTTTTTCCTTCAGCCCTTCCCCTTTAACACTGGGGCAAATATCAGCGACCTCTGCTTTGACCAGGGTCATCTGAGCTGGGGACCTATTTTTAGTATTCAGAATTTGTTAATTAATTCCACAATTGCCGTTTAGTTGGGCTCAGCCCCTGCTGCTGGTAAAGTCTCTTTCCTTTCCCTCTGGGAAGCAGCCTGTGGGGGAGGGGAATCAACCACCATGGCTTGGGGAACTCACGGTGCTGGGGGGGCTTGCAGCCAGTCCAACTGCTCCAGACTTGGGTATGCTGTGTGTCCTGTCACTGATGTGGCCCCAGGAGCTGTTCCGTACTGTTTCTGGTTATTTAGTAGTTGTTCTGCAGGGCAAACTAACATGCACACATTGTTAAGCCAGCATCTTGGCCCAGAAGTCCCACATTTCATATAGTTTTTGAAGTAATGAAAATGTTCAGCAATTGATTGTGGTGATGAATGCACAAAATGATGATGCTGTGAATAATTGATTGTATGCTTTGGATGATTTTATGGTGTTTGGATATATTTCTAAAAATGCATTTAAATACTCACAGATAACTTCGTACTTAATGGTTAAAGACTTGCTATTTATTTCGTATATTGATCTCATACCTGCAAAACTGCTGAACTTGTTTCTCAGTTTCCTGTTTAGGGGATCCCTTAGTTTATCTATTTACAAGATCATGTCATCTGTGAATAGATAAGTTTTGCCTCTTCTTTTCAAAAATGGATTCTTTTAATTTATATTCCTTGCCTAATTGCCCAGGGAAGAACTTTCAGTACAATGTTCAATAGAAGTCATGGAGTGGACAAACTTGTATTGTTCTTGATGTTAGGGGGACAATAGCAAGCCTTTAACCTAAGGTAACCTCAGGTGAACTGAATGTCAAAGAACAAATAGACAACAAATTCATCCAGCAAGAAAATCCTAGGTAAAAGACGTGCAAGCAATCTCCAGAATAAACTAATTAAGATAATTAAATGCCTAGACACCAGCAAAAAATAACAAACTCACTAGGAAAATTGAAGATATGGCCCAGTCAAAGGAACAAAGCAACAATGCAAATGAGAGACAGGAGCTGAAACAATTAATTCAGAATATACGAACCGACATGGAAAACCTCATCAACAACCAAATCAATGAATTGAGGGAGGATATAAAGAAGGCAAGGAATGAACAAAAAAAGAAATAGAAAGTCTGAAAAAACAAATCACAGAACTTATGGGAATGAAAGGTCAGTTGAAGAGATGAAAAAACAATGGAAATGTACAGTTAGATTTTGAGAGGCGGAAGACAGGATTAGTGAACAGGAGGACGGAACATCTGAAATCCGATAAGCAAAAGAAAGTATAGGGAAAACAGTGGAAAAATACAAACAGGGACTCAGGGAATTGAATGACAATATGAAGCACATGAATATACACGTTGTGGGTGTCCCGGAAGGAGAAGAGAAGGGAAAACGAGAAGAAAAACTAGTGGAGGAAATTATCACTGAAAATTTCCCAACTCTTATTAAAGACTTAAAATTACAGATTCAAGAAGTGCAGCATACCCGAAAGAGAATAGATCCAAATAGACATACTCCAAGACACTTACTAATCAGAATATCACAGTGAAAGAGAAAGAGAGAATCTTGAAAGCAGCAAGAGAAAAGCAATCTATCACATACAAGGAATGGCCAATAAGACTATGTGTGGATTTTTCAGCAGAAACCATGGAGGTGAGAAGGCAGTGGGATGATATATTTAAATTACAAAAGAGAAAAACTGCCAACCAAGAATTCTATATCCAGCAAAATTGTCCTTCAAAAATGAGGGGGAAATGAAAACATTATCAGAAAAAAAAATCACTGAGAGAATTTGTAACCAAGAGACCGGCCCTGTAAGAAATACTAAAGGGAGCACTAGAGGCATATATGAAAAGACAGAAGAAAGAGCTGTGGAGAAGATTGTAGAAAGGAAGTCTATCAGTAAAGGTAAAAAGAAGAAAAGTTAGATATGACATATAAAATCCAAAAGGCAAAATGTTAGAAGAAATTGCTATCCATACAGTAATAACACTAAATGTTAGTGGATTAAACTTCCCAATCAAAAGACATTGACTGGTAGAATGGATTAAAAAAAACAGGACCCATCTATATGCTGTCTACGGGAAACACATGTTAAACCCAAGGATAAACATAGGTTGAAAGTGAAAGGTTGAGAAAAGATATTTCATGCAAATAACTATCAGAAGAGAGCAGGAGTTTCTATACTAATATCCAACAAATTGAACTTCAAATGTAAAATTGTTAAAAGAGACAAAGAAGGACACCATTTATTAATAAAAGGAACAATTCAACAAGAAGACATAACAATCATAAATATTTATACACTGAGCCAGAATGCTCCAAAATACATGAGGCAAACCCTGAAGAGAGAAATAGACACATCTACCATAATAGTTGGAGACTTCAATTCCCCACTCTCATGAATGGACAGAACATCTAGGCAGAGTATCAATAAAGAAACAGAAAATTTGAATAGTACAGTAAATGAACTAGACTTAACATTTATAGAACATTACACCCCACAACAGGAGGATACACCTTTTTCTCAAGTGCTCATAAATCATTCCCAAGGATAGACCATATCCTGGGTCACAAAGCAAGTCTCAATAAATTTAAAAAGATTTAAATCATACAAAACAGTTTCTAAGATCATAAAGGAATGAAGTTGGAAACCACCAATAGGTAGTGTGAGTAAATTCACAAATATGTGGAGGCTCAACAACACAATCTTAAAGAACCAGTGGGTCAAGGAAGAAATTGCAAGATAAATCAGTAAATTTCTTGAGTCAAATGAAAATGAAAACACAACATATCAAAACTTTTGGGATGCAGCAAAGGCAGTGCTAAGAGGGAAATTTATTGCCCTAAATGCCTATATCAAAAAAGAAGAAAGGACCAAAATCAAGGAATTAAGTGTCCATTTGGAAAAAGTAGAGAAAGAACAGCAAACTAACCTGAAAGCAATCAAAAGAAAGAAGTAATGAAGATTAGAGTGGAAATAAATGAAATTGAGAACATGAAAACAATTGAGAAAATCAACAAAACCCAAAGCTGCTTCTATGAGAAAATCAATAAGATTGATGGACCCTTAGCATGATTGACAAAAGGAAGATGAGAGAGGTTGCAAATAGATAAGATTGGAAATGGAAGAGGAGACATAACCACTGACCCCACAGCAATAAAGGAAATAATGACAGGATACTATGAACAACTTTATGCTAATAAACACGACAATGTAGATGAAATGGACAACTTTCTAGAAAGGCATGAACAACCAACATTGACTCAAGAAGAGATAGATGACCTCAACAAACCAATCACAAGTAAAGAAATTTAATCAGTCATTAAGAAGCTCCCCAAAAAGAAAAGTTCAGGACCAGGTGGCTTCACATGTAGAATTCTACCAAATATTCCAGAAAGTGTTAGTATCAATCCTGCTCAAACTCTTCAAAGAAATTGAAGAGGAGGTCAAGCTACCTAACTCATTCTACGGAGCTATCACCCTCATACCAAAGCCAGACAAAGATATTACAGAAAAAGAAAACTACAGACAAATCTCTATGATGAATATAGATGCAAAAATCCTCAACAAAATTATAGCAAGTTGAATCCAGCAGCACATTAAAAGAATTATACATCATGATCAAGTAGGATTCATCCCAGGTATGCAAGGATGGTTCAACATAGGAAAATCAATTTATGTAATACACCATGTCAACAAATCAAAGCAGAAAAATCACATGATCTTCTCAATTGATAAAGAAAAGGTATTTGACAAAATTCATTACCCTTTCCTGTTGAAAATACTTCAAAGGATTGGAGTAGAAAAGAGCTTGGTCTACATGATAAAGGGAATATATGAAAATCCCACAGCTAACATCATCCTCAATGGGGAAAAATTGAAAGTTTTCACCCTAAGATCAGGAACAAGACAAGGATGTCCATTATCACCATTGTTGTTCAATATTATGTTGGAAGATCTAGCCAGAGCAATTAGACAAGAAAAAGAAATACAAGGCATCCAAACTGGAAAGGAAGAAGTAAAACTCTCACTGTTTGCAGATGATATGATACTATATGTTGAAAACCCCAAAAAATCCACTGCAAATCTACTAGAGCTAATAAATCAGTACAGCAAATGGCAGGTTACAAGATCAACATTCAAAAATCTGTAGTGTTTCTATACACTAGTAATGAAAAACATGAGGGGGAAATCAAGAGAAAAGTTCCAGTTACAATTGCAACCAAAAGAATAAAATATTTAGGAATAAATTTAACTAAAGAGCAAAAGACCTATACAAAGAAAACTACAAGAAATTATTAAAAGAAATCACAGAAGACCAAAATAGATGGAAGGACATACCGTGTTCATGGATTGGAAGACTAAATATAGTTAAGATGTCAGTTCTACCTAAATTGGTTTACAGATTCAATTCAATAGCAATTAAAATCCCAACAACTTAATTTTCAGAAATAGAAAAACTAATAACCAAATTTATCTGGAAGGGCAGAGTGCCCCGAATAGCTAAAAGTGTCATGAGGAAAAAAAAAATGAAGTTGGGGTCTCACGCTATCTGACTTTAAGGTGTATTATGATGCTACAGTGGTCGAAACAGCATGGTTCAGATATAGGTCCTCTCATCTATGGACAATTGATCTTTGATAAGGCAGTCAAGCCAACTCACTGAGACAGAACAGTCTCTGCAATAAATGATGCCTAGAGAACTGGATATCCATATGCAAAAGAACAAAAGAGGACCCATATCTCACACCCTATACAAAAAATTAACTCAAAATGGATCAAAGACCTAAATATTATATCTAAGACCATAAAACTGTTAGAAGAAAATGTAGGGAAATATCTTATAAGTCTTATACTTGTAGGTGGTTTTCTAGACCTTACACCCAAAGCAAGAGCATTGAAGAAAGAATGAAAGAAATGAGAACTCCTCAAAATTAAACACTTTTGTGCATCAAAGAACTTTGTCAAGAAAGTAAAAAGACAGCCTACACAATGGGAGACAATATTTGGAAATAATATGTCAGATAAAGGTCTAGTATCCAGAATTTATAAAGAGATTGTTCAACTCAACAACAAAAACACAGCCAACCCAATTACAAAATGGGGAAAAGACTTGACCAGACACGTCTCAGAAGAGAAAATACAAATGGCCAAAAGGCACATGAAAAGATGCTCAACTTCCCTGGCTATTAGAGAAATGCAAATCAAAACCACAATGAGATATCATCTCACACCCACCAGAATGGCCGTTATCAATAAAACAGAAAATGACAAGTGCTGGAGAGGATGTGGGGAAAGAGGCACACTTATCCACTGCTAGTGGGAATGTCAAATGTTACAACCACTGTGGAAGGCAGTTTGGTGGTTCCTCAAAAAGCTAAATATAGAATTGCCTTATGACCTGGCAATATCATGGCTAGGTATCTACTCAGAGGACATGAGGGCAAGGACACAAAAGCACATTTGCACACCAATGTTTATAGCAGCATTATTTACAATTGCAAAGAGATGGAAACAGCCAAAGTGTCCATTGAGCAGATGAGTGGCTAAACAAACTGTGGTATATACATCAATGGAATATTATGCAGTGCCAAGACAGAATAAATTTATGAAATATGTAACAACATGGATGGACGTTATGGACATTATGCTGAGTGAGATTAGCCAGAAACAAAAGGACAAATACTGTATGGTCTCACTGATATGAACTGACTTTAGTGAATAAACTTTGAGAATTATCATTGGTAACAGAGACCATCAGGAGGTAGAAATAGGGTAAGATATTGGGTAATTGGAGCTGAAAGGATACAGATTGTGCAGCAGGACTGAATGTAAAAATTCAGAAATGGACGGCACAATGCTACCTAACTGTAATACAATTATGTTAAAACACTGAATGAAGATGAATGTGAGAATGATAGAGGGAGGAGGACTGGGGGCACAAATGAAATGAGAAAGAAAGATAGATAATAATGACTGAGGTGGTATAATCTAGAAATGCCTGCAGTTTATAATGATAGTGACTAAATGTACAAATTAAAAAAATGTTTTTGCATGAGGAAGAATAAAGGAATGTCATTACTGCAGGGTGTTGAAAATAGATGATAATTAATATTTTAAAATTTCACCTTATATGTGAGACTAAAACAAAAAATGCTTATTTGGTACAAAATTTATATTTCGACTAGTACATTTCCTAATATAACTTATGTATACAGATTAATTGAACACCATAAGTACATGGAACCTTGAGTAGGACATGAGATTTTCTGGGTTTGTCCAGAGTGATCCCCCGATAATTCCTAGAGTGATTTGAACAGTGAATAAAAATGTATTTGCAAAGTCCCCTTCAGGGAATGGTGAGAAAAGGGGAAAATTCAACTTCCCCAAGTTGAATACTTGCTATTCTCACAAGCAGTGTGGACAACCGGAGCTATAGCCCCCAATCTTCGGGTTTGTTCATATGAAACTTAACCGCAGAAAATGTAGGTCAAGCCTACTTAAATTTAGGGCTAAGAGTGACCCTCAAGTGAACCACTTTTGTTGCTTGGATGTGGTTTCTCTCTCCAGCCAACACAACAAGCAAACTCACTACCGTCTCCCTGTTTACGAGGGACATGATTCCCAGGGGTGTGGACCTTCCTGGCAACGTGGGACAAAAATCCTTGAATGAGCTGGGACTCAGCATCAAGTCATTGAGAAAAACCCCAGAATGTGCTAACACTCAGCATCAGGGGATTGAGAAAACCTTCTCAACTAAGAAGAGGACAAATGAAATGAGACAAAATAGAGTGTCAATGGCTGAGTGATTCCAAACAGAGTTGAGAAGTTATCCTTGATGTTATTCTTACATATTAAATAGATATCACCTTTCTCATTAAGGTATAACAGAGAGGCTGGAGGGAACTGCCTGAAAATGTGGGGCTGTGTTCCAGTAGCCATGTTTCTTGAAGATGATTGTATAATGATACAGCCTTCACAATGTGACTATGTGATTGTGAAAACCTTTTGTCTGATGCTCTTTTTATCTACCTTATCAACAGATGAGTAAAACGTTTGGAATAAAGATAAATAGTAGGGGGAACAAATGTTAAAGTAAATTTAGATCGAAATGCTGGTGATCTGTGGGGGGGCATGGGGGTTTGGTATGTATGATTTTTTTTTCTGTTTTCTTTTTATTTCTTTTTCCAAATAGATGCAAATGTGCCAAGAAATGATCATGATGATGAATATGCAACTATGTGATGATATTGTGAATTACTGATTATATATATATAGAATGGAATGATCAAAAGTTAAGAATGTTTGCATTTGTTTGGTGTTTTTTTTGGCATTTAAAAAAATAATGAAAAAAGTAAATAAAATAAAATTAGAAGCCTCATGATATAAGATCTGAAAAGAAGCATGATAGAGGGAGGGAAAAAAGCCCTTAAACTACAAAGTTATCATGAAAGTTGAAAGTTATTTCAACAGTGTCGCATGTGTGGTCATAGACACAAATATAAATAGAAGAAATAGCAGAACAGAATAGGCATAAATGTCAACTGTGAGAGTATGTGAATGAGAACATCCTATCTTTACATTTCTGTAAGTTACTGATGTTTTTTGCCACATAAGTTAAGTATTAGAATTTATTTGTTCAACACTAAAGCAATGATATAAGATTATATATATATATATATTATATATATATTATATATATATATATGAAATGCCAGACATACGTTAAATATTAGGGTTTTATTAACATTAAAGCAATGATATGAGATTATATATATAAAGAATAATCAAGTTCCCATTCACTAGTTGATACTATTGGAAAGTTACTCTTATCCAATATTGCATAGAAATTCCATAGACCAAACTTCAGAACAGTGTGACCAGGATGGAGTTAAAGACAAGAAATCAGTACGTGAATGTGCTTGTGAGTGTGTGTGTTCACACTCCTTACATGGCTACTATATCTGAATATATTTGGATCATTTTGAGAAATGAATGAAAATCACAAGATGAGATTTAAATAATTAATATTCTAAATATTACTTAACACTAAACTATAATAAGTGAGGAAAACAAAATAGTCCATCTACAATGAAAATTAAATTATATGTGAAAAAATCCTTTATTTTATATATGCTTAGGGAATTGAGAAGGATGCAATGCAAAACCATTTCAGAACTGTTGTTTTTCTCTTTGGGATTCAGTTGTTACTAATTTTTGCTTTCATAGTGTTTGATGTTTATAATTTGCTCTTAGTGGATAAGATCCTGTACATCTGGGAAACAAGCCTATTTTTTTAATTATGATCATTTTGTTCTACATCTATAATCAGTAATTCACAATATCATCACATAGTTGCATATTCATCATCATGATCATTTCTTAGAACATTTGTATCAATTCAGAAAAAGAAATAAAAAGACAACAGAAAAAAATTCATACATACCATACCCCTTAACCCTCCCTTTCATTGATCACTAGCATTTCAATCTACATTTATTTTAACATTTGTTCCCTCTATTATTTATTTTTATTCCAAATGTTTTACTCGTCTGTTGATAAGGTAGATAAAAAAAGCATCAGACAATAGGTTTTCACAATTACACAGTCACATTGTGAAAGCTATATCATTATACAATCATCTTCAAGAAACATGGCTACTGGAACACAGCTCTACATTTTCAGGCTGTTGTCCCTCCAGCCTCCCTGTTATGCCTTAACTCAAAAGGTGATATCTATTTAATGCGTAAGAATAACCTCAAGGATAACCTCTTGACTCCGTTTGGAATCTCTCAGCCATTGACACTTTATTTTATCTCATTTCACTCTTACCCCTTTTGGTCGAGAAGGTTTTCTCAATCCCTTGATGCTGAGTCTCAGCTCATTCTAGGATTTCTGCCCCACATTGACAGGAAGGTCCACACCCCTGGGAGTCATGTCCCATGTAGACAGGGGGAGGGCGGTGAGTTTGCTTGTTGTGTTGGCTGGAGAGAGAGACCACATCTGAGCAACAACAGAAGTTCTCTTGGGGGTGACTCTTATGTCTAATTTTAAGTAAGCTTGACCTATCCTTTGTGGGGTTAAGTTTCATATGAACTAAGCCCAGATTGAGGCCTCAGCCTATTGCTTTGGTTGTCCCCAGTGCTTGTGAGAATATCAAGAATTCAACTTGGGGAAGTTGAATTTTCCCCCTTTCTCACCATTCCCCCAAGGGGCTTTGCAAATACTTTTTTATTCACTGTTCAAATCACTCTGGGGTAGATGGTGGCATTACTCTGGACAAACCAACAAAATTTCATGAAACAGGACTATTTTTATGTTGTGAGCTTTCAAGGCATTTCTAAGAACCAGTGGCATTCCTGTCTACTGTTGATATGTAATCTCAAGGAAAACCAACCCCAGGTATGACTAGGTCTCGAAATCCATTTTCTCCTAGGACAACATGGTACTGGAGATATGCCTTTGGATGTGACTGATATGTCCTAAGTTAACAGAGCCCATGGGGCAGTCAAATGTCAAAAGAGTCTTAAAACATGGGAAGTCACAGCAAGCATACCAGACATATACCTCCCTTTTCTTCAAGAATTCAGTTACAGAGATAACTGGGCCACAGAAGAAGGACATAAAGAAAAGGGACAATTCAAAGAAATTCTATTCATTGTTCATGATTCCTGGAGCTTGTCTCTTGAGGACCCTGAATTGTTCAACTACGAAACATCGGATATTTTGTCAGGCTTATACACAGTATCCATTGGGAACCAGCTATGAGACAGATATAAATGAGAAAACTGGTTAGCATGAGGTCTGGTCCCATGTCTCCAAGGCCTCCTATTCCTCTAGGGAGTGTCAATAAGCAAAGGACTTCCTACTCACTCTCCTTATATGAGCTGAGATGGGAGCAGGTCCCTGTCAGTGGCTTGCCTTGGTCTCAGAAATTTCCTTAAGATTTAATTTTCCATTCTTGGTCTCCATTTAGTTGGGAACATCTAGTCTTTTATTTGAAGTTCTGGAGTCTGGAGCTTTTTGGGTTGACATTGTGGCCCCCACTCCTACTCAGATCTAGAATTGGAGCTCCAGACTTTTGAGTGTGCCTTAGAATCCTCAGCAAGCAAACTGGGTGTTCCTGTCTCCCAGCATTGGACTATCCTTCATGCTCTCACATTTTGCCACAAGGAGCCTAGGACCTAGACTATGGGGACACTATGTGCCAGCCTGCTTCTAATGGGCATAGGACTGAATACAAATGCCCAGAGACTTCTATTCACTTCCCAGGCAGATGGCCTGAAATTAAGGCTGGACATAGAGGGGTGAATGCCACATTCTTGAGCCTAAGAGATTCCAAGGATTCAACCACTTCTGCTGTCACCTTCAGTTCTAGCTTCAGATATGGAGCACTTTCCCCACACATGTCTGCACCACTCCAGGAAAATGGTCAAGTCAAACCACTGCCTGATACTGGACAACACAGCTCATCAGTTCCAGGCTGTCTCTCTGGGTCTACTTTAGGGAAACAGGTTGGGGAGGATAAAGGTCATAGTTTTTCTTCAAAGTATTCCAGGAGCCCTTTAGGCATGCAAGGAATTTCCATGTGCCAATGCTACCCATGTTCACTTGGCCATCGTTGAACTCACCACGTTGCCTGATGATGATTTAGGCACAGTTGTGGATATCAAAAGAGGGATTGTCCCCTATCACAGCATAATCCTGCATTACTTTTTGGAGGATTAATTTTGCATATAATAGGCTGACCTTTGGCCAGCTGGGTAGAAGAAGTTTTCAGCTGATAACAGTCTTCTGTCATTGGAAGATCACCTCAGAAGAGGCAAATATTCCTTCCTCTTCTCCAAGAGGTCAGCAATGGAAATTATGAGACAGAAGAGGGATACCAGAGGAAGGACACTTGTAGACAATGAATATCAATAAATGTTGAACATGCTTTAAAATCCTTGGGCAAGTGTCCTTGTGGTCTTAGGATGCTTAACCTCCAAAAAAAGAATATCTTATCAGGCCTATGAGGCATCTTCATTGCCAGGCAGCTGTGAAATAGGAAAGGAGGAGCGCACTGGGTAATGCCATGTTAATTGTGGTTCTAGGCCTCAAGGGCCTCAGTTTCCTTTATAAAAGTCAAGAGATAAGCAGCCTCGTTCCCACCTCTCTATGACACCTATTATGAGATCAAGGCTACATCTGGGGATAGAACTGTTCTCTAGGCTTAAGAAACCAGCTACATATCCATGATAGCTACCTCTTTCTCTTCACCATGGCCTTCCTGGCCTTCCTCTCCATTTGTGGCCTCCATATGGGTATGTGCTAAATACCCATTAGCTAATTTTAATTACTAGCTAAAAATAGTCTGGACAGCTTAGCCTTCACTCCTTATCAGGTCCTTCCTTCTTCCTCCAAGCAAGGGGGCACAAGAATTTTGTGTGGCATGAAACCCACAGCAAATATACCAGATGTTACTGAATTTCACATGGAATTGGCCTGTCTTCTACATTGGTTCTGCTACCAAAATGAGTCCATGCCCCATACCACGGGGACACCATGTGAAAGCCTGCTAACTGTTGCTTCAAGGGGCAAGAACAGGAGATAAATACCTACAGAGACTAGTATTTCCTCTATTCCCAGCCCTCACTGGGAGAAAATCAAGTCTCCATCTCAACTACTTATGCTGACCTGACTGGCAGCTGCTAGTTCAGTCCTGGCTCCTCACTCAGAGGGTCCTACCCCAAGATCCCACCAATGTCCACATCTCCTGTAAGGCTTAGAGGAGAATACAGGAGGTTGAAATTGGGGCCCAAGTCTGTTCCATCTCCTTACAGGCCAGACATACCTCAACTGCTAGGTCTGACAGGAAGAAGCTGCAATGGCTTAGTGTGGTTCAAAACTATTTCCTCATGATGACAGTATTGTTTCACTTATGGCAACCCACCCTACCCATCTGAGAAAAACAACACCAAGAGAAAAAGTCATCAGGTAACTTGGCTGCCTTGCATCTTGCCCAGTTTGAGGAAACCTACTCACACTGCTGTACTTTTGCTTTTTCTTTCTAACTGAAATCAAACTGAAGCTTAAACCAGTTTGCCAAAGATGCCAAATGAGGCATCTTGTTTTCCCCAAAGTTCAATTTGCATTTGACCAGGTTTATGCAGATCTGCTCTTTTTCACTGAGCACTTTCCTTTGGTACCATGTTTTGGAATATCAAGTTCTGCTAGAAGGTATTTCTAGCTACCCAATTCAGCACTCAGGCTTTCAGAGATTTTTCTTCAATTTTCTGTCCTAGCACAGCTCCATGTAAAGGATGGCTACCTTTTATTCAAACCCAATATAGGGCCTAATTAGTTGCCATCATTGTATTCCATGGAAGGCCTCACTTGGAGTGACATTTATAGTGATAAATCTATATACTTCTTTCAGAATAGACACTGCTTTTTTAATGCAATTTTATTGAGATACTTATTTATGATTTTATTGAGATATATTTATGATTTTGTTTTCATCATTTAAGATTGCAACAGAAGAACTTTTAAATATCTTTAATATATTTCTACTACTTCTATAGCTTACATTTTTTCTTTATTTATCAATGACTGTTACCACTTTTTTTGTCAGTGTTAAAGAAAAGCACTGATATAAATTGGCCATGTCAAAATAAGCTCCTAGTCAATCTGGGTACTTATTTTTGATTCTTGTGTTCAATACATACATCTAACTCTAGGTTATAGTTTATAGAGGACAAACTAAATAATTCAATTAATAAGCATAATTTACTCAGTAAACATAATGTCTTATATCTCCCAATTAGAAATGAAAATTTTTGAGAAGTTCTTGCAACATTTATGATAATTTGTTATTTATTTGGCAAAAAGCCAATATGCTAATTTAGTAGGAATTTAGCACATCACATTTTCTGGCTATATTCCAATAAATTTTGAAAGAACTAATGAAAGGTTACCAGAAAACTTACTGATTTGAATAAAGGACATATACCTAGATTTCCTTTGAATTAAATAGGATGCCTTGCATTTTGCCCAGGGAACTTATATCATCCTGGAAGGAATTAAAGAAAGAGCACATTCAAGCCAATCCTTTGATTCCTGTGAATGTCTTATTTGGAGGCAAGCATTCATCCATAAATGACTCTGTCAAAAAAAGAAGTTTAAAGATTAAAGAAGAGGACAGAAAAGAATGAACTCTTCTTTCTAAATGTTAATAAACCACAAAAGAAACTAGAAAAACTGAGTCAGTCATTATTAAACTGAAGTCAATGGAATAGAAAACAGAAATTTAATAGAAATAATAAATGAATCCCAAATAGATCCTTTGGAAATACCAATAAAATAAATCAATCTATTTTGATTCTGATTAAAGATTCAAATGAGAGCCATATAGTATGGCTATGAGAAAGGTGCTTCCAGCTCTGATCAAGTGAGGAGATCAGGAAATCCTTTCTTTAAAGAGCAACTACAAAACTGGATAAAATTGACAAAAACAACTATTACTGTGCTCTGGAACAATGTAAACTTTGAATAAGAATAGTTGGAATCTGTTTCATGGTGGCCTGTGGCTGCTCCTTTTTCTCCATCTCTTCCCCTGATACTCCCGGCCAGGGTAGAATAAAGACCTTCATACATAAAGAAAAGACTGAGAGACTTCACTGCTAGCATACCTGTATTACAAGAAATACCAAAAGAAGTGTTTCAGGCTGAAAGGAAATAACTGTACATGGTGACTCGAATACATAGGGAGAAACGAAGAGTACAGGAAATGGTAATTGATGACTTAATATAACTAATCAATATGTAAAATATTTTCTAATCTTTTTACTTTTAATTTATTAAAAGAATTATAATGGTAGATATAAGTAATTGTTACACTGTACTGACTTTATAACATTTATAGATGCAATTATATAATAAAAACAAAGTGAATGGTATAGAGCTATATAGGAACAATATTTCTACATTTTACTAGAAGTATGCCAGTGTTAACCTGATGTAGATTTTTTTTTTTACATGGGCAGGCACTGGGAAATGAACTGGGCCTTTGGCCTGGCAGGCAAGAACTCTGCTATTGGGCCACTGTTGCCCCTGATGTACATTTTGATAGGTTAAAATATATACACTAATCCCTAGAAAACCACTAAGAACATAACTCAAAAATAAAGTAAAATTTCAAAGAGCTATTAAAATGGTACCTAAAAAAAATTTAGTTAACACAAAAGAAGGCAGTAAAGGTGCAACAGCAGAATAAGAAAAGACAAAAAACAGACCAAAAATAGATACAACTATATAAATAACTACATTAAATATTAATGGTTTAGTCATGCTAATTAAAAGGCAGAGATTGTTAGACTGGATAAAAAAAAACAAGATGCATGTAAATGCTGTCTACAAGAGACAAACTTTAAATTCAAAGACACAAATAGGTTGAAAATAAAAGGATAGAAAAATATATACCTTATAGACAATCACCATAGGAGAGCTGGAGTAGCTATATCACTATGTGAAAAATAAGTTAAAGTCAAGACTTTAAGACAAGATATATTACCAAACACAAATTGAGGAATTATGTGATGATAATGGAGCCAATGATTCAGGAAGATGTAACAGTCATAAATGTATATATATATTTAACAATGGAGCCTCAAGACAAATGAAAGAAAAACTGGCAGAATTAAAAGGAATATTAGTTCAGTCATAATATTTGAAGATTTCAATACACTGCTCTCAATGATTGATAAATATCTAAACAGAAAATTAGGAAAGATAAATAACACTTGCAAGACAGTATCAGTGAACTTGACCTTAAATGACATATAGAGCACTTCACACAAAAGTTGCAGGATACATACAGTTTTTTCAAGCACACTTGGAACTTTCTTTGGGATAAACATGCTGGGTGACAAAACAAGTCTCAATAAATCCAAAGTTTGAAATCTTATGCAACATACTCTCTGACCACAGTGGAAATAAATTAGAAATCATCAACAGTAAGAAATCTGGGATATCCACAAATATCTGGGAATTACATAACATACTTCTAAAGAACTGATGGATCAAAGAAGATCACAAGGGAAATTAGAAAATATTTTGAACAGAATAATATGAAAACAGCATATCAACATTTATGGAATACATCTAAAGCAATGCATAGAATGAAATTTATAGCTATATAAACACCTATATCAGAAAAGAAAAAAAGTTTCAAGTCAGAAGCCTCATTTGTCCCTTAAGAAACTTGAAAATGGAGATCAAACTAACTCAAAAGCAAGCAAGCAAAAAAAAAAAGAGTAAAGGTTAGAATGGAAGGCAATAAAATAGAAAAAAGAGGAAAAGCCCATGAAATCCAAAGTTGGTTATTTGAAAAATAAAAGGCAATAAAATTGACAAAACTTAAGCTGGACAGACCAAGGAAAATGAATAGACCCAGCTAAACAAAATCAGCAATGAAATTGGGGCATCAGTACAGATTACATAAATCAAAAGGATTGTAAGATAGTGTAATGAACACAATATGCCCAAAATTAGAGAACTTAGATGAAATGGACAAATTCCTGGAAAGACACAAATTATTAAGCACTTTTAAGAAAAAAATTAAAATTTGAATGGGCTTTATGGTGGGTTGAATTGTGTTTCCCAGTTTGGATGTGTTCTTAGTCTTGGTCTATATTTGGGTAGGTGTATGGACCCATTGTAAATAAAATCTCTTGATGATGCTACTTCAATTAAGGTGTGGCCCAACGGAATGAGGTAGGGCTTTAATCTGCATGGCTGTCGTCCTTTGAATACTGAATGAAATTCAGGCATAGAGACAGTGTTGGGGAGAAGTTTTAAGTTACCTGTCTATAGAAGAAAGGAGAAAATATCATGTGCACTGCCATGTGACAGAAAATCCAAAGGCCAAAGATCTCTGGCAGCCATCCCCAGAATGTCAAATTTTGGAGCGAATGGGACACCTAGCTGATGCCTCAATTTTGAACTTCATCTAGCTTCAAACCATGAGCTAATAAATTCCCATTGTTTAAGCCAATTCTCTGTATGGGTATTTGTTTTAGCAGTCAGGAAACTCAGACAGAAATCTAATAAGTAAATAGTTTAAGTTATTAATTAAAATCTGTTCCAATAAGAATAGTCCAAGTCCAGGAGTCTCTGCTGATGAATTGTATTAAATATTTCCAAATGAAATAATAACAGTATTTCAGAAATTGCTTCATGAAATAGAGGAGGAAATACTTCCCAACCTATTCTGTCGGGCCAGTATTACTTTGACATCAAAGCCAAAGATGTGACAAGAAAAGAAAAATGCAGACTAATATCCCTCAATACTATAGACAAAACGATACTTAACAAAATATTAGAAAACAAAATTAAGCAACATATAAAAAGGATTTATTCCAAGAATGCATGGTTGGTTTAACTTCTGCAGTCAATTAACATTCTACACAGCTTTTTTCACAGCTTGGATGTATCAGTTTATTTAACCATTGTTAACCATGTCTCCAGACATTTAAGTTATTGGCATTTTTTCACCAATACAAAGTTTTTGTGAATATCAAGGAGCATATATCTCACAAGTTGTAAAGCTATTTTTGCCAGATAAATTCCCAGAAATGTTAATGTTAAAGTGGCATCCTAATTTTTGGGTAGCAATCTGGTGTTGATCAAAGTAACCCACAGTTAAATAAGTCAGATTCCAAATCCAATATTCAGGCAATGGGGCAGAACAAGAATACAGCCAGAAAAGGAGCACTACAGCTAAACCAGCCAAGTCCTAAAGCTCCCGGTGTTCCTTGTGAAGAGATACATACAATTACATGGGTGGATGGGGGGCAGGTGTGGACGAGATCTTCTGCCATCAAATCAGTCAGAGGGCCCCACTTGCATCTAAGCCTGGACAGCCTTACTCTTTTGCATAATATAGTGAGATCGCATTGGATTTCATAGTGATACTTCGGATCTGTTCATCTTCTCTGCTTTCCATGTACCTTAACTTCTATGAAGAAAGGCTGATGGCATCTAGGACACCTTTGTCATATGAGAAGGCACATGGTGGGGGTCTGCTGGTCCTTCACTCCTGGGATTCATTGCTTTCTTCTGGTTCCAGTGGCTTCCTCTCTGAGCTTCTATAGGCCCTCTCTTCTCTACAAAGTTTTAGTATAATGAAGAACTAAAATCACATGATTACCTTAGCATATGCAAAAAAAGCATTCCAGATAATACAATATTCAATTATGATTAAAGAAAGGCTCAACAAACTAGGCAGAGAAAAATACTTCTTCAACCTAATAAAGGGTATGTATGAAATACCCGAAGTTGTCATCCTACTTAATGTTGATGAAATGTAGGTTCCCCCTCATATTGCTAACAAGGCACAGGTGGTTGCATTTGCCACTGCTATTTTAACATTGTAATGAATGTTCTAGCAGATGCAATAAGGCAAAGCAAATGAACAAGCAAAACAAAAATTAAACAAATCGTATTAAATGTATCTGGATTGGAAAGGAACAATTAAACTATTTAAGATAATATGATACTGTATATAGAAAACATCAAGAAATTCACACAAATAATCTACTGTAAATAATGAATTTGGAAAATTTGCATGATACAATATTAATATGCAAAATTTCACTTTATTAATATATATTTGAAAATTAAATTTAAAAATAATTCTATTATAAAATTAAATACTTAGATGCAAATTTTACAAAAGAATCACAAGACTTGACTGGTTAAAGTTACAAGATATTGTTAATTCTAAAAAAAAATGGAGAAGCAGTCCATGTTAATGGATGAAAAGACTATTGTCAAATTCTACCAAAATTGATCTATAAATTCGAGTTGGTCCCTTTTGAAATCCAAATAGGCTTTTTGTATAAATTGAAAGTTTGATCTTAAATCTACATGGAGATGGAAGTGACCTAGAATAGCCAAAACAATTTTGAAAAAACAAAATTGAAAGACAAACTAACTGACTTCAAAATTTACTATAAAATAAGTTAATATTTTGCAGGTGGATATCCAAGTGTCCCAGCACAATTCACTGAAAAGACCATTCTTTCTTCTGAGGAATTGTGTTGATATTTTTGTTAAAAATTAACTTAACATATATATAAGGATTTATTTCAGCACTCTCATTTCCACAAAGAAGATATACAAATGATCATAAGTGCATGAAAAGATGCTCCACCTCATTAGTCATTGTGAAAATGCACAACAAAAGCTCAAAGAAAATTGGTAGATTGAAATACTAATGGTCAATGAGAGGGACGGGTAAGGAATATGGGATTTAAGTGTTTTTTCTTTTTTCTTTTTATTTCTTTTTCTGGAGTGATGCAAATGTTCTAAAAATGATCATGGTAATGAATATATATTATGTGGTGATATTGTGAGCCATTGATTATACACCATGTATGGACTATATGTGTGTGAAGATTTGTCAATAAAAATATTTTTAAAAAGTTCAGAGATACAATTTCACACCCACTAGAATGACTATTATTAATTTTGGATGCTATATTTAGATCTTTGATGCACTTTAAGTTAATATTTGTAAGCCTACACTTGTGCCAATACTACACTGTGTTGATTACTGAGGCTTTAATAAAAAAGATGTAATGCTCTCTCAGATGCTATGAAACTCCTCATATACCTGTCCAGTCACATTTTGCACTGCTATTCTGAATGTGGGGTTCACTTCAATGCATGCTTTCCTATTTTGGAGCAGGGATTACAAAAAAAAAAAAAAAATAGACAGCTCACACTTCCCATTTAAAAAAAATTTTCACAAGGCTACAGTAATAAAACAGCATTTTACTGGCACTTCGACAAATATATAAACCAATGAAATTGAATGAGAGTTCAGAAATAAAAGCTAGTTAATTTTTGACAATGGTATTGTGCCCTCATTGGAGAAAGAGCAGTCTTTTCAACAAATGGTGCTGAGGTAAATGTCTATTGATATGCAAAAAAATTAAGGTGGACCCCAACCTTATACCATATATAAACATTAATTCAATGTGCATCAAAGATCTAAATATAACAACCAAAATTTAAAAATTCCTTGGAGAAAACTTGGGGAGGTATCATTTGGAATTTGTGTGCAGCAATGATTTCATAGCTGTTACATCAAAGGCATTAGCAATAAAAGAAAAAAATAGATAAATGAACTTGTTCAAAATAAAAAAAACAACTTTTGTGTATCATTTGACTTTGTCATGAAAGTAAAAACGTAGCCCACGTCATGAGAGAAAATAGTTGTAAACGCTGTAACTGATGAGGTTTTAACGTCCAGAATATATAAAAATTCCTTCAACTGAACAACAAAAAATCAAATAACCCAATAAAAATGGGGGCAAAATACTGTAGTAGACATTTCCACAAAGAAGATATATAAATGGGCAATAAGCACATGAAAAGATGCTCCACGTCATTAGTCATTGAGGAAATGCATCAAAAGCTCTATGAGATAATATTGCACACCCACTAGAATGGCTATTAATGAATAATTGAAAATAATGAATTTTGGAGAGAATATGGAGAAATAGATACACGAGTTCATTGCTGGTGTAAATGTAAAATGAAGTACTTGCTCTGAAATAGAGTTTGGCATTTCTTTGTAAAGTTAAATATAGAATTACCATATGACCCAGCAATCCTAATTCTATGTATACACGCAAAAGAATTGAGAGCAGGGCTCAAGCAGATATTTGTACATCCATATTCACAGTGACATTATTCAGGATTGTCTTAAGATGAAAGCAACCCAGATGTCCATCAAGAGAGGAATTGTTAAGCAAAATGTGGCATATACATACAATGGAATATTATTCAGCTGTAAAAATGAATGAAGTTTTGGTACATCCTACCACATCTATGAATCTTGAAGACACAATATTGAGTGAAATTAACTAGACACAAATGCACAAATATGGTATGGTTTCACTTATATGAAATAAGTAGTATATGAAAATATCTAGAGTCAGAAACTAGAATCCAGTTTACCATGGTCCATGATGGGATAGGGAATGTTTTATTGGTACAGAATTTCTATTTGGGGTGATTAAAAATTTATTTAATGGTTGTTGGTGATCGTAGCCCAACATTGCAGATGTAATTAAAACCCTTGAATCATGCATTTAAATGTCATTTAAGGGGGAAATTTAATTTGCTAACATGTTATTCAGAATAAAATATTTTTTAAAATCATAAAACTATTAAACACAAAGAGTGAACTCAACAGTATAATTTTAAAAATATTTTCATCAGTCGTAACAAAGTTCCAAGACTAATGCAAAGTATTAATAAAGGGGCAAACCACGTGTGTGAGGAAGGGGTATAGGGTAATTCTGTACTTTATACAGGATCGATCTTTCTGTAAACCTACAAATTCTCTTATTTTAACAAATTCTTTTAAATTGTTGCCAATAAGTTGGAAAACTGAGAAAAGTGTACAAATTCTTAATATAATTAATGGATCTAAAATTTATTGAAAGATTCTGTGTCCTACTTGGAAGAGTGAGGGGATATAATAACTCTAAGTAGATTGTGAAAAGTTAAGGATTTATCTTGAATTGATAGAGCAATCACATAAATGCAAATATATCCATAAAATAATTGATAAAATAAACTGGAATTCTCAGAAATATTTGAATTTTGTCTAAAAGAAGGCTGGAATTTTAGAACTGAGAAAACCAAGAGGCAAACAGAAATCAAATAATAAGCTTACTGAAGATGACATAGAAAGTCAAATTAATTCCATAACTATTTGAAAAGTAAGCATTAATTATAATTTAAGGGTGTAAAAAGAAACAATTTGCCACATATAAATTAAAGCAGTAAAAGATGAGAAAGAAAAACTATTCACCAGCAGGGTGATGTCAGTCTGAAAGTGGAATAAGAATTTCAATAGCCATCTATTCACAGCTGCTTATAATGGTATTTAGGGGTTTCTAAGTGGGAAGTTATAATGATTGATTATTTAAGCGCCTCATTATATAGGAGGGTCTTACAAACTGGGGAACAGATATACATTGTAGAGTGTGATATATCTATCCATTTCTGATAGGCTATCTCTACTGGACTGAAATGGCTTATTATTAAGTGTATATGTTACTCAAACTGCAACTTTATAGAAAATGTTCCATTTTCTTATAAGAGCAGGTCCTGTCCTTGAAGTTCAATAATTTTTTGTCTTCTGGATAGTCATTTCTTATATAGGGGTCTTTCTAGGCTACACCCAATGAAGGGGGCCATTTTATTTTATTTAATTGTGCCCAAAGGAAATAACTGTTCAAGGTTTTTAAAAATAACTTTTGTATTTTGAAACAATATAGACTTACAAAGCACTTGTAATCGCAGTGGAGAGAATTATCATATATTCCTCACCCAGTTTGTTTCCTCTAATATTAATGATTTAGTTTGTTAATGCTGCCAGAAATGCAATATGCCAGATATGGGTTGGCTTTTATAAAGGTGTTTATTAAGTTACAAGTTTAGAGTTCTAAAGCCATAAAAATGTCCAAACTAAGGCATCCAGAGAAGGATAACTTGACTCAAGAAAGGCCGATCTGGGAAGGCACATAGCTGGCATCTGCTCATCATTTAGCTTCTGGTTTTAAACAGCTTTCCCAGGGGGCATTTTCTTTCTTCATCTCCAAACATCTCTGTCTGTGTCAGTTCTGAGCTCTTTTCAAAATGGTTTCCTCTTAAAGAATTCCAGTAAGTGGATTAAGACCCACCTTGAATGGGTGGAGATAGAGCTCCATGAAAACCACCTTGTCAAAAGGTCCCACCCACAGTTGGGTGGTTCACATCTCCATGAAAACAACCTAATCAAAAATGTCTCACCCAGCAATATTGAATCAAGATTAAAGAACATGGCTTTTCTGGGGTACAAAACAGTTTCAACCTGGCACATTTATCATGTTATATTACAAGGGTATATGCATGTTAGTAGATTACAAATAATTAAGTTGAGACTTTATTCAAATTTCACCAGTTTTTTTTTTCACTAACATCCTTTTTCTGTTCCAGGATCCAATCCAGGATACCACATTGCATTTGATCATCATCTTCTTACCTGGTACATTTATCATGTTATATTACAAGGGTATATGCATGTTAGTACATTACTATTAATTAAGTTGAGACTTTTTTCAAATTTCACCAGTTTTTTTTTTCACTAACATCCTTTTTCTGTTCTAGGATCCAATCCAGGATACCACATTGCATTTGATCATCATCTTCTTAGTCTCTTTCAGTCTGTGACAGTTTCTGTTTTTCCTTCTTTTTCATGACCTTTACAGTCTTGAGGAGTACTGGTCAGGTATCTTATATACTGCCCCCAAATTTGGGTTTGTCATATGTTCACTCATGATTAGATTGAGATTATGGGTTTTGGAATGACTACTATAGAGATGACGTGCTCTGCCATCACATTAAGTGGTACATGATATCCACATGACATTACTAGTAATGTTAAGCTTGCTTTATGGTACTGTTTGCCAAACTTCTCCACTCTAAAGCCATATTTTTTCTCTTTTCACACACTGTACTATGAAAGACAGTCAGAAATCTCTCCCCCAAGCCCCACTGGGGAGAAAGGAAGGTAGGTATTCAATTCCTCCTCCTAGACAGGGTAATTCTTCTGTAAGGAAGATTGTCTTGTTTCCCCCATTTACTGGCTTATTAAATCATTATTTATATCAGTATGGGCTCATGTATATTTATTGTTTACTTTGGGTTATAATCCAATACTACATTATTTTGCTCAAATTGTTCAGTCTTTGGCCGTTGGGAGCACTTTCAGGTTGGCTCCTGTGACCTTCTGGCATGTCCTCAGTCTTTAGGAGTTTTTTGGAGTACTTCCTTTCTTTCTGGTACTATAAGGTGCTCCAGGCTCATCTTTTATTTTCCTTTACCCAGGCCTAAAATCAGCCATATCTCTAAGGAGCCCTTATTCCTTCTATTGAAGGATGATATTTAAAGCCCAACAGCTGGGTGCCAGGTGTCTTCATTGCTTGTGGAGTGATTCTAGATCATCTCAGTGGAGAGAGCTAGGTAATATGTTTATATTTTGTAATCCATGTATATACACATATCTAGAAATGACTGCTGTCTCTAATAATCTGTATGTGCATAAATGTATAAAATAAACGTGTTCGTACTGATGTCTCCAATTGAATCTAATTCCACCAGGTTCATTCTAACATTCCTTTTTTGCTTATCTATAACTTCTCTCTGACAGTGACAAACTTGGCTCCACTGCTACCGTATATTTACTTACTTTTTCAATGCAATATACATATAACAGTGTCAGAATAGTTAACCCATATCTCCATAAGAAACAAGATGAGCAACTAAAATACAATGTATATGCCCAGTTTCTTTTGTCTTTATGCTCATAGTTTCTAGTGAGAACACTGTTTTTTGAAGTTATTTAGGTCATAACCTTTAGCATACGTTTGTAATGTTGTTACATTCCTTTGTGACAGTCAGCATCCCACCCTAGGATCCCCTGAAATCCTAGCTGATATTTAAAAATTTTTTTAATTATGCATACATTAAAGTTTGCTCTTTGTGATGTACTATTCTATGGATTTTGACAAACGTAAAGAGTCACATAAACACCAATTCAGGACTATACAGGATAGTTCCTTCATCCTAAAACATCACATGTGTCCCTTTCATGGTTGACCATTCCCATCTCCCTTAATCTCTAGCAAGCACTGATCTTTTTTTCCACACTAAGGTGTTTTTACAATTGAGTTCTCTTAGAGCATTCAAGAAAATGATCATTTCAGTCTTACACAAAATTGTCTGCAGGTAACCAGATAGAATACTCTCAACACATTATATGTGGCTGGTATAACTTTGATATTAAAACCAGGAGTGCATAGTATAAAAATGGATCATATAGTAGAGTGAATGTTTTAGAAGCTCTTTAAGAAACAGCCAAACTGTTTTGCAAAGCAGCTTTTACCATTTTATTTTCCCACCAAAAAAAGTATGAGAATTTTTATTCCACATCCTCCTCAATACATTTTAAATAAAAAATTAAATTTTATCCATTTTAGTGGATGTATTAAGGTAATTTTAATTGTATTTTAATATGCGTTCCACATTGGAAAATCTATCAATTTGTCTGACTATCTCAACAAATTTAGAGAAAAACATAAAATGAAGAAGGCATTCAATAGCCGTTCCTTATAAATACTCAAAATACAGCAGGCATGGATGGAAACTACTTAAACATGATAAAGTGTTTAAACATCATATTAAAGAGTGGCATACCATTGCAATTCAATAGAAGTAGAATAAGGATGTCTGTGGTCAACACTGTTTTGGAGGTTATTGATTATATATTAATACAAGGATGTTTAATATTCAACATAGTCACTGAGGTAAAAAGAGACAAAATAATTTTTTTTCCGTTGATAGTCATTTTTATTGGAAAACCAAGATGAATGACTATACTAATAAAATCCATTGAATATTAAGAAAAATCAGTAGGTTTATTGTATATTAATAAAGTATACAAAATTGTTAGCGTTTCTTTATTACATTGTAAACTGATAAATAGATCTGGATATGTAAAAACATATCGCATTAATAATAATGAAAAAATCTGCAAGGAATGCATAGGAGCAATTTTAAAAGAAAGCTACAAGTCCTACATGAAGAAAACTATAATTCTTCCAATGGGTAAAATCATTAACTGAACTAATGGAGAGACATACCCTGTTCCTAACTGGGAATACTGAAGTTCATTAAAATATTGGTTATTCTGTATTAGTCAAGGTAGTCTGAGTTAACATTCATTAACAAGGTAATCCCAAAATTGTTGTGGTCCAACATAACAGAAAATCATTTCTTGCATATTTTCCATGTACAGTGCACTCTATTCCACTAGTGGATATAGGCAACCGGGTTGTGAGGTAACTAACTCAACTAAAGGGTTCAGGATTTGCCAAAGCTGGGCGAAAGAGACAATTGAAGAATTTGTCCCCATTTTTCTATGCTTCAGGCCTGAAGTGACACATGTCATTTCTACTTCTAACAAAGTTCACCAGAGCTAATCATACAGTCTTGCCTAATTGCAATGAGCTCTGCAAAATATGTATTAAATATTTGGTGGATAGTATGTTCTACCCCACAATTGCTAAAATCATTTCATAAATTTAAAACAATTTCAGTCAACATTGCTAAGAGGATTTATTTTTTTTGCATTTGAAGAAGATGTGAAAATAATTTGTAATATGAATATTTTAATATGAAGAACATAATGAAGGAACATTTGCCTCCCAGATATTAAAACTACTCCAATGCCACACTAATCAAATAAAAAACAACCAAGTAGATTTGTGGGAACAAATAGAAATTTCTGATATGGATCTTAGTATATTGGATTAATATATGACCAAGGAGGTATTTTGCATCAGTCAGCAAAGATGGTTTATCTATAAATGATGCTGGAATAATTAATCAGATATTGATGGAACAAAATTGAGCCAGCTGCTTTCTCACACACTGTACAATAATTTACAGATGGATTAATGTCTTAAATAAATCATCTGTATGAGAAAAACATCTAGGATGCCATTTCATAATCTTTGAATTGAAAAGACTTTTATAAGACAGATGATCCAAAAGCCATGTAATAAAACATTGGCATATTTTTACCCCTTTACCATTAAATTTTGAACATCAAATCATGAAATACCAAATCAAAAGAGAAACAATGAATTGAACTATATGACATATTTGTCATACAAAAGGTATTGAGCAAAGTAATGAAACTGTCCCAATGAAAAAGTTCATAATAAGCATGCAATTCCTACAAGAGAAAATGCAGGTGTTGAAGAAATACTCAAAAAGCTTCTTAGCTTCATGACTGGTGAGGAAGATAAAAATGCAGCAAGAATTTAAAAGCCATTTTTCACAAAAATAGAATAGGCAAAATATCCCCTGTTGGTAAGGAGAGAAAAAGCCATTTACATACACTGCTGGCGGGAGGGTATATTGCTAAAAACTTTAATGAAATAATTATAGTAGTGTCTAGTACTGGTAAAAGTACATATATTCTTTTGGTCAGAAAACTCACCTTGGGAAATCTATCCTTTAGAAATAAAAACACCAATGCAAAAAACTATATGTACAAAACGTTTATTTCTGCTTTATTTGTATATTTGTATGTCAGAAAACCAAATTGAAGGTCCACCTGGAAAGGAATGGTTGAATAAAGGATGGGACATTCCTGCTTTGGATTACTATGGCAACTGTTTTAAAAATTAGTTGCATCTGTACCAATTGATCTGGATGGGTGCCCATCATATAGTGAACGAGGAAAACAAGTGACACAAATTATTACACTTTTGTAAAAGCAAGCAGTATCTACCTGTGGTAGATTGAATCATTTCCACCCCTTCCCCCCCTACCCCGCCTTCCCCCCCCACTCCCAGACAGGTTTAAGTCCTAACTGTGATTCATGTAGGTGTGAATTTATTTGTAAATAGGATCTTTGAAGATCCTACTAAGATGAGTTCAAACTGAATTAAGGTTGTCCTTAATCTGGAATGACTAGAGCCCTTATATCAAAGGTAATTTGGACATAAAATTTCAAGCCAAAGGAGGAGACAGAAAGAGAAATTGTCATGTGATGGAGGCAGAGGTTGATTGCCAGCAAGCCACCACAAGAATGCTACACACTTGGGAGAAGGGACGGCCTACTGATACCTTGATTTTGGACTTCTATAGCCTCCAAACTGTGTGACAATAAATTCCTGTTGTTTAATTCAACCCAAATGTGGTATTTTGTTCTAACAGTCCTGGAAAGCTAAGATACCATCTATTTCTGTTTATACAGCATTTTGTTTATGCTTCAAAAGGATTAGAGGAATACCTTATTCTTCATTATCCTTGATAGTGTCACTTGTTTGAACGAGCATGCATACTTTTGTAATTACATTTTCAAATCAATAAAATTAAATGTTAGATTAAACTTGTATTTCTGATTCTATTTCTTTTTGCAAGATAGAATCATCAGTTACCAAATTTAACTTTTAGCTACTCATCGTCCAGCATTTCTCAAATGGGGAAATGTATATGCAGGGATGTGTCAAATTAGTTGGGAAGAATTTTTTTTTTAATGTGTGATCAGCCCTGTCCTTTCCTCCATCTCACGTCTGCACAAATTCTTTTAAACCCCTCAGGAATGTTGGGGACAAGTGGGCTGGGAATGTTATTTTTTAAGTTTACCAAGTGTTTCTGAAATGTTCCCTTCATCACCCTGCCCCTATCCCTGGTTGAAAACTACTGATTCAATAGGTACTGAAGCTTTAATAGAAACTAAAAATGTGTCTGAGTTTTAATCAAAGATGCCATTTTCCTAAGTAATGTTTTATTTTTCCTGAAAGTAGAGTCATTCTCCAGGGGAAAACAATGCTTTACAGTTTCCACAAATCTGTTCTCTAATTTTGTTCTCCATGAGATATATTATGACATTCTTTAAAAGCACTTTAGTAGAAGTGCTTTTAAATTATTAACAAAATTGATTCATAGGAAATGTATTTCTGCATCTTATTTTTAGTGAATTTGCCTGTGGCATAATTTTATTCTTGGCCTGGTGGCTTAGTCTCTTTCTCTCCCTCCCTCGCCATTTTGGCACGTCCGGTTCTTCTAGACCTCTGAATTACAAGCCTCACCGGTGACTAGTGATGATGCAGTCTTGTCTCTCTAACCCTATTGGTCTTCTCCTTAGTCCTCCACCTACCCAACATCCTCTGCTACGGGTACACTCAGGAACAGCATCTCTATGGTCACAGTCACTCATCCGTCCTCCCTGTGTGATTGGCTACCCTCCCCTGGAGGCCACGCCCTAACTCCGCCTCTCCTCAAACTGTATATAATCCAGGGCTCGCCGAGCCTCGTGGTCTTTAGCTACTGGCGGCCCTGGCATAAGCGTCTACCAACAATAAAGCTACCTCGCTTTATGCCTTAATTGGCTCGGCCTCCAGTCCTTTAGACCTGCAACGAGGTCTCCTGCGCGCGCCCCTTGGACCCAGACCCCCGGCTCTAGCCCCTTTTCTGCATGCGGCAGTGTCGTCTAGCAAGCAGTGAGAAGCTGAGGAGTAGAGGGTCCCCGATAGTTTAGCGGTTGGGCCAAACCGCAGAATTTGCCTTTAATATTTCTCAACATTCTGTGGTTGGTATTGCATGAAATCAGACCTCTGGCACTCTCGTAAGGCTCACAGTCTCTGTCTCATTCATTCAGACAAGTCTCTCAATTCCTGCTTATTTTGAATCTTCCTGCCTCTGAACTGAGCAGCCCCCCTCCCCCATTTATAACCTCCCCTCATTCAACTGAGCTAAAATCAGACTTAATGCTTCATATAGTCTTTCAAGTTTTTTTCGAGGAAGTTAATACTTACATTCTTGGTTACATTGCTTTTAGGAACATTGTGAAAATACCTTGCTCATTCAAAGAAACTCCTAAATTCCTTCATCTCAACCCTGATGATCTAAGCCACCTTTACCTATATTTGCCCCAGACCCACAAATAGCATCCAGACAAACAAGATCTTTGGGATTTCCTAGGAGTGTGGCTTGGGGTTGATCTTGTCCATGCTAGTGTTTCTGAGAAGAATGAACATGAAATTCATCCTTTACTCTAGATCTTATGGCCATCAATTGCTGTCCAGATGTGGGGCAGTTTGTTTCCTCTGAGGACAGTTTTCTCAAGAAGTTTTCTCAATGAGCTCAGGTCTCTGCCACAATAGATTCATTGACCCCACAGATAAAAGCATCTTTCTTTAGCAAGTAAGGCTTAGGTGATGCAGAAAAGAAAAGAGATTGAAATTGTATGGAGTTAAGGAAAAGCCTCAGTAGTGTATCAGATCAGATTAGGAGATCCTTCTTCCTTCTTTAGGTTGATAGATTGAGTTAGTATCAAAGATAGGGTTGGAGACAGAGGTGCCTGATTTGCACCTGACTTGGTAGTGATGTTCAGTGATTTTACAAAGAATAACGATTATGAAAAGCATGAAGGTTAGAATAAAGATTGTGGGAGGGAGAGTGGGATGTTTAAAGTTGATTCTAAATGTTGAATTTCAGGGTCCATTGTTTCTCATATTACTTGGTAATAAGAAGCAGCAGTTCAGTGTTTTTCTGTGATTGTTTTTGTGCACACTGAAACTCATCATATCCCTATCCAGACCTCATCCAACACCCTGAATTACATCTGTCTGATCATCTAATGCTGTGGCTCTCACCCCAGGCTGACCCTTAAAATCTCCAAGGGGGCCACGGTGGCTCACCAGGCAGAGTTTTCACCTGCTGTGCCGGAGACCTGGATTCAGTTCCTGGTGCCTGCCTATGTAAAATAATAATAATAATAATAATAATAATAATAATAAAATAAATAAATAAAATCACCAAGAGAGTTTGGAAAAACCACCAAAGCTAAGACCCAACACCCAGACATCCTAACTTCATTAGTTTGGGGTGGGGTCCAGGCATCAGTATTAAAAACAAAATTCCCAGGTGAGATCCACCAACCTGAGCCCTGCTCTTTGACTCCTGCCTCCAGTTATGTCACTGGTTTTATTGATGCTTGCTTTTTGGGTCACAGCTGGCTATTCTGTGGGCTTTGGGAGATTTCCTCCATTGACACTAGAGACAACTATGGCAAACTGCAGATAACTGAGTCCACTTGGCATCCTGTCTGGATATTCTCATCAGGTCATGATATCCTTTCAAGGCAGCAAGGAAAAGCAGGGGAAGGTGTAGTGACTTTGGCCCTGAGGACAGAGAGCCGAGGGCAAGAGCCCCAGAGGTCTTCCAGTTCTCATCTCTGAATTAAAAGGGAGAAGGTAACTAACTGCAGGGCAGCGATGACAACTTTGAGACCTCTGTAAGACCCTTTGCTGTTTGTGGTTCCTACAGCTGCCAGTCCTGCTGTGTGTGCCCCATTTCCTTGCATGATTAAAAGTCAAGTCCTTAAAGCAAGATTGGTTTGTGTGTGGACATCTGGGCTCCCAAGGAAGAGAGAGGGAAAGGGTGATGGGGCCCATTTACAACCATGCTTCAGGGATAACTGGACCTAAAGGGTGGACTGGGAGTAGCAGCTATTGAGAGGGGAGGAGAGGTCTTTGGTTTAAGTTCCCTGGGTCTTAAACTAAAGGGAGGAGAGGGGGCTGAGACATGAGAGGGGGTCTAGGGCCACTGAGCAGGAGAAAGGCTTCCAAGGGTCTCCATGACAGGCCCTGAGAGCCAAGGAAAGGGGAGGGGTCCCAATAGGGCTCTTTCAAGAAGGGCCTGGTCACCAGTCTTCTAAATGCCAGGAGGGTATAAACTCCACCAGGAAGCTCCTTCAGAACTACACCCAGCATCCTGCCTTTGTGAGCAGACAGCACAGTGCAGAGTGCCCCTGGAATTAGGGTCACCTCTGAGTTGGTGTCTAATCATCCCTGAAATCCCTGATCATTTCCTTTTCCCCAATGCACAGTATTCTGATAAATGGCTGCAGTTATCTTTGGGGAAGGCTGGGAGGAAGATTAACAGTGTAAATTTCTGGCAATATAACAGGGTCCTTCCCCAAAAGGACCCAGCATTCCTCTCACTGAAGGGACTCTAGGTCTGCAAACTCTCAAGTTTGGGCATTGATTAAGGGGGCTGTGACTTTCTGATTATGTAATTCAAGTCAGACTTTTGTTCACTTGACCTAGAACACTTCTGCTCATACAAAGCAAATAAGAATTTAATAGACTGCTTGTCTATTTTTCATAACTTTTTTACTGTGTAATATAGCATTTATGTGAAGCAAAGGAATGAAAAAGCAATAGTTTTCAAAGCACCCTTCAACAAGTAGTTACAGGACAGATCCAGAGTTTGTCATGAGCTATGATACAATCCTTTCAGATTTTTCCTCCTTGCTGCTCCAGAATATAGGAAGCTAGAAGGCTTAAATATTTTTTATCATCACAATCAACTTTTTTTTCTTTTTTGAAAAATAATATATGTGCAATAAAGCAATACATTTCAAAGCACAGTGCCACAGTTAGTTGTAGAACCTATTTCAGAATTTGATGTGGGCTACTATTCCACAATTTTGATTTTACTTTTAGCTACTCTAAGATAATGGAGACTAGAAGAAATATCAATTTGATGATTCAGCAGTCATATTCATGTGTTAAATCCTATCTTCTCTACATAACTCCATCATCACCTTTGATCTTTCTATCCCTCTCTTTAGGGGTGTTTGGGCTATGGCCATTCTAACTTTTTCATGTTAGAAGTGTCTGTCAATAATATGGGGTAGGGAGATGGAATTATCCGATGTTCTGGAGAGGCTGGGCTAGGTTTCGGGACTTATCTGGACCAAGGACACATCTGGAGGTTGTAGGTTTCTGGAAAGTTACTCTAGTGCATGGAACCCTTGTGGAATCTCAGATATTGCCCTAAGTTTTCCTTAGGATTGGCTGGAATGGTTCTGGTTGGGGTTTGGCAGGCAATGATAGGCAGCAATGTCTAACTGAGGCTTGCATAAGAGCAATCTCCAGAATAGTGTCTCAACTGTATTTGAATTCTCTCTGCCACTGATACTTCACTACACTTCTTTTCCCCCTTTTGGTCAAGGTGAAATTGTTGACCCCACACTGCCAGGGCCAGATTAATCCCTATTAGTCATCTCCCATGCCACCAGGGAGACTTTCACCCTGGATGTCATGTCCCACATGGGGGGAGGGCAATAATTTCACTTGCAGAGTTTGCCTTAGAGAGAATGAGGCCACATCTGAGCAACAAAAGAGGTCCTCCAGGTGTAATTCTTAGGCATGCCTATAGGTAGCTTAAGCTTCTCTGCTACCTACATAAGCTTTACAAGAATAAGCCTCAAGATCAAGGCCATGGCCCATTGATTTGGATGTCCCTAAAGTTTGATACAGTATCAGGGGATTCCAGATAGTAAAGGCTAATAGTCCTACATATTTTTTCCTATCCTCCATGGCCTTTCCAATACTTTTTGATTATATGCTTAATATACTCTAGGATATATCCAGATATTACATTAAACTATACAGGATTAAAGGATCTCTTTCTTATTCTGGGCTCCCTGTGTTTCAATTGTTGAAATGAGCTATATAGATAGGTTGAGTTAGATTATGTGCTACAGAAAATTACAGTTCCAGACCAAATAAACCATTTTCCTTTTATCTCAAAGAGTATGTGTGGTTGTGAAATATAGACAATGTCTTCTTTATCAGCCTCTTGAAATCCATAAATAATAATTACCACTCAGAACTAAATTTGTCTGCTCTAAAAGTTTACAATCTAAGCCCCTGTTTTTTTTTTTATAAGCATTTTCTAAAGGAGGCCATACCATTCTTGTTTCTTTGCTTCTGGCTTATTTTGCCTCACCAAATGCCCCACATGTTCATTCACATTGCTGCATACCTCATGACTTCATTCCTTTTTGTAGCAGCACAACATTCAATCACATGTATACACCATCATTCACCAATCTGATTCTGAGTCAGTTCATCCTCAGCCACCTGCCCAAAGTCCATCAAAACTCTCAATTTTAGATAATTTCATTGTCCCCAAGAGAAAGAAAACCAATAAACACACCATTGCCAAATAGGAAATCTAAACCTCCTCTTAACCCTTGTCCCTCGCCCCATTATTTACCTCTGCTGTTGCTGTGGTAGTGCTGATGGTTTCCTTTTGAACATAACTCATAGCATGCAACAGCAGTTTTTCCCTTGTATGCTGGACTTAAACACTCTTTTGTACATGAAGCATATCTTTGAAGAAGTTCTTTCAAGAACTAATTTATATTTCTAGTGCTAATGAGTGGGACACGTAGGTCTATACAACCCCTTTCAATCTTGTTCATCTTCAATATGGTAATATTACTTTTAGACCCACTAGAGAATTGCCTTCACTTTCATCTATCTTTTACATTGAAGTTCAACTTCATTAGCTAACCATTAACTCATCTCTAGCTTCTATGTATCTCTAAGTCCCCTATTATAAGCCTCTAATTTTACCTTTACCATCAACATAAAAGTGGAATCATACAGTATCTATCCTTTTGTGTCTGGCTTATATCACTCAGCATTATGTCCTCAAAGCTCAGCCATGTTGTCATGTGCTTCAGGATGTCATTTCGTCTTACTGGTGCATAATATTCCATGGTATGTATATACCATGTTTTGTTAATCCACTTATCTGTTGATGGGCATTTGTTTCCATCTTTTGGCGATTGTGAATAATGCTGCTATTAACATCGGTATGCAAATGTCTGTTTGTGTCATTGCTTTCAGCTCTTCTGGGTATATACCAAGTAGTGATACTGCTGGGCCATAGGGCAACTCGATATTTCATTTCCTAAGGAACCACCAAACCATCTTTCATAGTGGCTGCACCATTACACATTCCCACCCAGCAGTGCCTAAGTGTCCCAATTTCTACACATCCTCTCCAACATTTATGGTTTCCTGTTTGTTTAGTAACAGTCATTCTTATAGGTGTAAGATGGTATCTCATTGTAGTCTTGATCTTCATTTCCCTTATAGCCAATGAAAATGAACATCTCTTCATGTGCTTTTGAGCCATCTACTCTTCAGAAAAATGCTTATTCATATCTTTAGTCCATTTTATAATTGTGTTGTTTGTTCTTTTGTTTTTGAGTTGTATGATTTCTTTTGTTATGTTGGATATCAAAACCTTGTTTGATATATTTTCGCCCATTGATTTGGCTGCCTCTTCCCCTTTTTGACAAAGTCTTTTGAGGTACAGAAGCATTTGATTTTGAGGAGTTCCCATTTATCTGTTTTTTCTTTCATTGCTTGTGCTTTGGGTGTAGAGTTTAGGAAGCTACCTCTAGGTCTTGAAGATGTTTCTCTATATTTCCTTCCAGAAGCTTTATGGTGCTAGTTCTTATATTTAGGTGTTTGATCCACTTTGAGTTAACTTTTGTGTAGGGCATAAGATAAGGATACTCTTTCATTATTTTGGCTACTGATATCTGGTTCTTCCATTCCTATTTATTGAAAAGGCTCTTTTGTCCCAGTTTAGAGTATTTGGGAGCCTTATCAAAAATCAGTTGACCATAGATTTGGTGATCTAGTTTTGCACTCTCATTTCAATTCCTACACTCAATGGTTCTATCATTGTCCCAGTACCATCCTGTTTTGACCACTGTGGCTTTATAATAGGTTTCTTTTGTTTTGTTTTTTGCTTGGGCAAGCACCAAGAATCAAACCCGCATCTCTGGCATAGTAAGTGAGAACTCTGCCTGCTGAGCCACCATGGCCCACCCTATAATGGGTTTTAAAGTCAGGGAGTGTTAATCCTCCCACTTTGCTCTCCCTTTTTAGGATGCTTTTATCTATTCAGGGTCTCTTTCTTTTCCAGATGAATTTGGTAGCTAGCTTTTTCAAGCCTTCAAAGTAGGTTGTTGGAATCTTGGTTGGTATTATGTTGAATCTGTGGATCAATTTGGGTAGCATTGACATCTTAACTATTTTTAGCCTTCTTATCCATGAACAGGGAATGTCTTTCCATCTATATAGATTTTTAAAAGATTTATTTTAGCCATGTTATGTAGTTTTCTGCGTACAAGTTCTATACATCCCTAGTTCAGTTCATTCTTAAGTACCTGATTCTTTTAGTTGATATTTTGAATGAATTTTTTTCCTTAACTGACTCCTCAATGAGGTCTTTACTTGTGTATAGAAACATGACTGTTTTTGCACATTAATTTTATATCCTGCCGCTTTGTTGAATTTATTAGCTCAATTAACTTTGTTGTAGATTTCTCAGGATCTTCCATGTATAGTATCATGTCATCTACAAATAATGAGTGTTTCAGTTCTTTCTCTCCAATTTGGATGCCTTTTCTTTCTTTGTCCTGCCTGACTGTTCTAGCTAGAACTTCTAGCACAATGTTGAATAAGAGTGATGAGATTGGGCATCCTTGTCTCATTCCTCTACTTAGGGGGAAAGCTTTCAGTCTCTTTCCATTGAGTACAATGCTGGCTATCAGTTTTTCATATATTCCCTTTATCATATTGAGGTAGTTACCTTTGATTCCTAACTTTTGGAGTGTTTTATCAGAAAAGGATGTTGAATTTTGGCAAATGCTTAATCAGCATCAATCGAGATGATCATGTGATTTTTTCCCTTTTGATTTGTTATTGTGTTGTATTACATTAATTGATTTTCCTGTGTTGAACCATCCTTGCATTCCTGTTATAAGCCCCACTTGGCCGTGGTGTATCTGTTAATGTGTTGCTGGATTCAATTTGCCAATATTTTGTTGAGAATTTTTGTATCTATGTTCATTAGGGAGATTGGCTTATAGTTTTCCTTTCTCATAACATCTTTACTTGGTTTTGGTATTAAAATGATATTAGCTACATAAAATGAGTTAGGGAGAGTTCCTTTTTCCTCAATTTTTTGGAAAATTTGATCAGGATTGGTGTTCGTTCTCTTTGGAATGTTTAATAAAATTCCTCTGTGAAACCATCTGGCTCTGGGCTTTTCTTTATAGGAAGATTTTTTTTTAATTTTTTTTTATTAATCAAAAAAAAGAAATTAACACAACATTTAGAAATCATTCCATTCTACACATGCACCCAGTAATTCTTAGTATCATCACATAGATGTATGATCATCATTTCTTTGTACATTTGCATCGATTTAGGAAAAGAACTAGCAAAACAGCAGAAAAAGATATAGAATGTTAATATAGAGAAGAGAATTAAAATAATAATACTAATAAAAATATATATATATAAAAAGAAAAAAGAAAAAAACAAAAACAAAAGATACAAACAAACAAACAAGCAAACAAAAAACTATATTTCAGGTGCAGCTTCATTCAGTGTTCCGACATAGTTACATTACACTTAGGTATTATTGTGCTGTCCATTTTTGAGTTTTTGTATCTAGTCCTGTTGCACAGTCTGTATCCCTTCAGCTCCAATTACCCATTATCTTACCCTGTTTCTAACTCCTGCTGGTCTCTGTTACCAATGATATATTCCAAGCTGATTCTCGAATGTCGGTTCACATCAGTGGGACCTTACAGTATTTGTCCTTTAGTTTTGGGCTAGACTCACTCAGCATAATGTTCTCTAGGTCCATCCATGTTATTACATGCTTCATAAGTTTAGTCTGTCTTAAAGCTGCATAATATTCCATCGTAGGTATACGCCACAGTTTGTTTAGCCACTCGTCTGTTGATGGACATTTTGGCTGTTTCCATCTCTTTGCAATTGTAGATAATGCTGCTATAAACACTGGTGTGCAAATGTCCATCTGTGTCTTTGCCCTTAAGTCCTTTGAGTAGATACCTAGCAGTGGTATTGCTGGGTCGTAATCCATTCTGCCATTCTATGTCTTTTGATTGGGAAATTCAGTCCATTAACTTTTAGTGTTATTACTGTTTGGATAATATTTTCCTCTACCATTTTGGCTTTTGTATTATATATATCATATCTGATTTTCCTTCTTTCTACACTTTACTCCATACCTCTCTCTTCTGTCTTTTCGTATCTGACTCTAGTGCTCCCTTTAGTATTTCTTGCAGAGCTGGTCTCTTGGTCACAAATTCTCTCAGTGACTTTTTGTCTATAAATGTTTTAATTTCTCCTTCATTTTTGAAGGACAATTTTGCTGGATATAGGAGTCTTGGTTGGCAGTTTTTCTCTTTTAGTAATTTAAATATATCATCCCACTGTCTTCTAGCTTCCATGGTTTCTGCTGAGAAATCTACACATAGTCTTATTGGGTTTCCCTTGTATGTGACAGATTGTTTTTCTCTTGCTGCTTTCAAGATCCTCTCTTTCTCTTTGACCTCTGACATTCTAACTAGTAAGTGTCTTGGAGAACGCCTATTTGGGTCTATTCTCTTTGGGGTGCGCTGCACTTCTTGGATCTGCAAATTTAGGTCTTTCATAAGAGTTGGGAAATTTTCAGTGATAATTTTTTCCATTAGTTTTTCTCCTCCTTTTCCCTTCTCTTCTCCTTCTGGGACACCCACAACACGTATATTTGTGCGCTTCATATTGTCATTCAGTTCCCTGATCCCCTGCTCAAGTTTTTCCATTCTTTTCCCTATAGTTTCTGTTTCTTTTTGGAATTCAGATGTTCCATCCTCCAGTTCACTAATTGTAGCTTCTGTCTCTTTAGATCTACCATTGTAGGTATCCATTGTTTTTTCCATTTTTTCTTCTTTGTCCTTCACCACCATAAGTTCTGTGATTTGTTTTTTCAGATTTTCTATTTCTTCTTTTTGTTCAGCCCATGTCTTCTTCATGTCCTCCCTCAATTTATTGATTTGGTTTTTGAAGAGTTTTTCCATTTCTGTTCGTATATTCAGCATTAGTTGTCTCAGCTCCTGTATCTCATTTGAACTGTTGGTTTGTTCCTTTGACTGGGCCATATCTTCAATTTTCCGAGCGTCATCCATTATTTTCTGCTGGTGTCTGGGCATTTGATCAGATTTCCCTGGGTGTGGGACCCGGCTGGTTGAAAGGTTTTTCTGTGAAATCTCTGGGCTCTGTTTTTCTTTTCCTGCCCAGTAGGTGGCGCTCGTGGCACTCGTCTGTCTGCGGGGCCCACCAGTAAAAGATGCTGTGGCTCCTTTAAATTGCCAATCCGAATCTCACAGTCGGCCTGGGAAACCACGCATGGAGGGGGGGTCGCTGGCGCCGCGGCTTGGGGGACTGCCAGTCCAAATTGCCCAGCTGGGCCGACACGCCAAGCGTGGTGGGAGGGCCCCACTATCCAACGTTCCCAGTCAGACCGGGGAGCCACGTGCGTGGAGGGGACCCCAGTCGCCAGCCGCCCCGGCCGGGAAAACGCGCGCCCCTCGGGTATCTCACCGCAGCAGATTCTCCCTGCCCATTCAGCCGTTCCAGAATGGGGTACCCTGTCTTTTTGGTCTCTGTCGTGGCTCCGGGAGCTGTTTTGTATTGTTTCTGTTTCTTTAGTTGCTTTTCTGGAGGAGGAACTAAGACCCGCGCGTCTTACTAAGCCACCATCTTCTCCGGAAGTCTCTATAGGAAGATTTTTGATGACTGATTGAATCTCTTTACTTGTGATTGGTTTGTTGAGACCTTCTATGTCTTCCTGAGTCAGTGTAGTTTGTGTGTTTCCAGGAATTTGTCCATTTCATCTAAATTGTCTGGATTGCTGGCACATAATTGTTCATAGTATCCTTTTATGACTTCTTATATTTCTTAAAGTTCTGAGGTTATGCACCCCTTCTCATATCTGGTTTTGTTTATTTGCATCCTCTCTCTTTTTTTCTTTGTAAGTCTTGCTATTGGCCCATCAATTTTATTGATTTTCTCAAAGGACTAACTTTTGGTTTAATTGATTCTTTCCATTGCTCTTTTGTTATCTCACTCATTTAACTCCGCTTTAATAATTGTTATTTCTCTTCTGTTTGCTTTGGGGTTAGTTTGCTGTTCTTTTTCAAGTTCCTCCTGGTGAGCAGTTAAGTCCTCAGTTTTTGCTCTTTCTTGTTTTTAATATGGGCATTTAGGGTAATAAATTTCCCTCTTAGCATGGCCTTTGCCACATCCCATAAGTTCTGATAAGTTGTATTCTCATTTTCATTTGTCTCCAGATAGCTGCTGATTTCTCTAGCAATTCCTTCTTTGACCCACTGTTTCTTTAAGTGTATGTTATTTAATCTCCACATATTTGTTAATGTTCTCATTCTTTAGTGGTTGTTGTGATCCAGCTTCATTCCATTTTGATCAGAGAAAGTGCTTTGAATAATTTCCATGTTTTTAAATGTATAAAAACCTGTTTTGTGCCCCAACATATGATCTATCCTGGAGAATGTTCCAGGAGCACTAGAGAAGAATGTATATCACTGTGTTTTTTGGTGCAATGACCTATATGTTATAATTCATTTATCAGGCTGTTTAGACCTCCCTCTCCTGTCTTTTTTATTCAACCGGCATAACACCCTTTAGTATTTCTTGTAGGGCTGGTCTCTTGTTGATAAATTCTTTCAGGATTTGTTTCTCTGTGAAAATTTTAATCTCTCCCTCAGCTTTGAAGGACAATTTGACTGGGTACAGAATTCTTGTGTGGGAGTCTTTCTCCTTCAGGATCTTAACTATATCATACCATTGCCTTTTCATCTCCATGGTGCCATTTGAGTAGTCTGAACTCAGTCTTATGTCATTTCCCTTGTATGTATTAAATTGTTATTCTCTTGCCGCTTTCATAATTTTCTGCTTCTCTTCAACATTTGAGAGGCTGGTTATTATGTGTCTTGGGAAAGGCCTATTTGGATTTATTCTGTTTGCAGATCTTTGGGCTTTTTTTAAATTGTATATTTATGTCCTTTATAAGGGTTAGGAAGTTTTCCCCCATTTTATCCTCAGCTACTCTTCCTAGCCCTTTCCTCTTCTCTTCTCCTTCTGGGACACCAATGATTCTTATATTTGTGTACTTTGTTTTGTCCATCATTTCCCTGAGATGCAATTCAAAATTTTCCATCTTTTTTGTCATTTGCTGTTTTGAGTGCTTGAAATCAGTCATTCTGTGTTCCATATCACTTATTCTTTTTTCTGTCTCTTCAAATCTGCTATTGTGTGTCTCTAGTATGTTTTTCTTTGGTCAACAGAACCTTTAATCTCTCTGATATCTGCTATTTATTTATTTATTTTTTCAAATTCCTCTTTATGCTCTTTTTCTGTCTTCTTGATCTCCTTTATGTCATTTACCATTCTACTTATTTTATTAAGTAGAGTTATATGAACATCTTTGATTAGTTGTTCCAATGTCTGTGTCTCCTCTAGTGTTTTAGTTTGTTCATTAGGCTGGGCTACATCTGTCTGCATTGTGGTATAGTTAGTGATCTTCTGTTGTTTTTGTCACATGTAAATATCTTAATTGACTTACTTTTGGATTTGATTTCCTTCAGTAATCTAAAACTTCGTGTTTCCAAGGTGAATGCACAGCAGGGTGCAGGGTACAGGGTGGGTCACAACAGTTAGGTAATGTGTTGCAACACAGGTATAGGTGCAGTTTGGGGATGTCACTCTGGTGCTTGTGAATGTGGGCATCCCAGTGGCCAGGAAGGATGTAGCTGTTCATGTGCACAGGTCTGGAGGGCATAACCCTGGTTGCACTGGTCTAGGGTGTGTGGCCCTTTGTGCACATGCACAGAGCTATGGCAGCAGGTCCGCATTATGCCTTCATGGGTTTGGGGCAGATGTGACCCAGCTGCATAAGTCAGTGCTTTCTCAGAGCTAAGTAGCATGACTGAGGGCCATGCGTATGTGTGGATCTAGGAGTGCTGAAAACTGATGCACAGAGCTCAGGGTTGGGCAGGATGAGGTGGTGTGACACTAAGGACAGGGGCAGGTGTATCCTGGGTATGTAGGTAAGCACCCGCAGCCTTTATGTGCTGGCAACAGACTGCAGGGAGCAGGTTGGGGGAAGTAGTGCTCAGGAGGGGTGTAGTAGAAGTGGATTGGACTGCACTTGCAGTGGGGGTGGGGGGCAGGTATGTGCACTGGTGGTTGATGGGGCAGGGACACTTGGAGCATGGGGAGTGGAGGTGGATGATGGGGTTCAGGGGGTGTGGGGTGTGGGGTGAGTCACAGGTCATGCACTGGTGAGGGTAGCACGTTCAAGGAATGTGGCTTGGCTTACTTCCTAGTTCCTGTCTCCCCATCCATGCACTCCTGTGAGTTTCATGCTTCCGCATTAGGCTCCAGTTTTCTGCTACTCAGTTCCTCAGCTTTTGCAACCAGGGCCACCCTATGTGGTGCAGAAGGCTCTCCCAGGTCAGTTGCACTCTTGAATTGCTACCTCAGTTGCCCTCCAGTCCCTTCTCTAACTTTTCCTTGGAGCAGGGCTGAACTCTATCTACACTATGCAGCCATCTTCCCAGAACCTGACTGCCCATCTATTTTACTTCTAGGTACCCTATGATCTACTAGCCAATGCCATAAGTCTCTTTGAGTCAGATTATTTCAATGTCAGATTATTTTATTGCTTTGAGTCTGCTGTCCATTATGGCCACCTTGTCTTTTGCCATGTGGCTTCTGCCAAATCAAGATCTTATCATCCTCACTGGCTTAAGAATTCCAATTCAGTGACTGCAGCTCCCATATAAATATCTGACCTATAGAAAATAGTGACTACAAAACTCTTCAGGGATGATGGAACTACTCTCACAGATCTATTTCTCACAGTCCTAGTGATAGGTGTGTCCTCTGGAGATTCCTGGGGTGGGTGAGTAGGTCTTACATGGTAATTAATGAAATTAATTTTAATTACCTCATTTTGTTAATTGTACTGTAGTTGGATAAAGAAATGTCTTTGATTTCAAGAAATACACACTGAATTATTTAGGGTTAAAGGGCATCATGTCTCTAACTAACTCTCAAGGAATTCAGAAAATTTACCATAGCATGTATGCATGGGTGTGTATTGGAGAAAGAGAGAGAGAATGAGGAATGAAAGGGTAGGAGTGAGGGTGAATGACAAAGCAAATGCAAAATATTCACATTTGGGAGTTTCTTTGTACCATTTTTTGCAATTTTCTTAAGTCTGAAATTACATTAAAATAAAAGCTTAAAAATGTTCCAATGACAAGTGAATTTCCCCATGACTATGTATTCTCTTCTGGACTTGTATTCTGCCCTCTCCTGATCTTAAGCTTTCTCTCCTGTATGTATTATCCTGGTTCCTGCTGGAACATCTTCATAGGCCTTGCAATTTATTTGATATGTTGGCTGTTTCTTTCTGGACTAGGTCTTGCATTAAGTTGAAACACATGAAATTACCCTGATTAAATGGTTCGATTTTTAATGCAATTTTATTGACATATATTCACTCACTAGTCCATCTTATGTATACAATTAGCGGGTCACAATATGATCACATAGTTGTGCACTCATCACCAAAATCAATTTTAGAACAGTTTTATTACTCCAAAAATAAAGAAATTCCAAAACATCTCACATCCCTTATCCACCCCCCCCCCTTATTGACCCCTAGCATTGGTGTGGTACATTTGTTACTGTTGATGAAAGAATATTAATATATTACTGTCCACTACAGTCTATAGTTTGCAATTCATGCATTTTTCCATACACCACTCTATTATTAACTCCTTGTAATAGTGTCATGTATTTTTTTCTAGTTCGTGGAAACTTTTTTTTTCAATGAATGTGTTTAATGAACCCCAACCCACTGATTTTACAGAAAAAAAGGAATGAACATCTAATGAAGTTGTAAGTTGCACAGGTTCCTATTACACTTGTTGAAGATCTAACACTAGAAACAATTTCTCCTTCTCTTGGTTTAAGCTTCTTTTCCTTACATCAATGCTTTCCCACTTTTGTTATTTGAATACCATGGGCCTAGTTCACCAGGATACTGTGACAATTAACATACAATGATTGGCTTAAACAACAGGAAGTTGTCAGCTCACAGATATGAGGCTAGCAGAAGTCCAAAATTGAGTCATCAGCAAGGAAATGCTTTCTCCCGGAATTGTCTCCATATCTCACGTACCAGACAGGTCTTTCCTGGGTTGCCCCTGCAGCAGGCTTGACAGTCAACAGAGGGATTTGTGAGGTCTCTTAACCTGAATTCTGCTTTACTGACTGCCTTTTCTCTCTGTGACCTGAGGGCACTTATTTTCTCACAACAGGTGTGTATACAGTAAGAGAATTTCAGTGGAACCGAGGGAGGTGCAGATATACTAATCCCAGAGCAGACTTGCCATAGTAAACACCCCTCCTCAACCCCACGAAAGTGGAGTGGAAGAGAAACAGAGCTGAAACTTATACATGGCCTCTTGTGAACTTCCTAGGAAGGAGCTCAGGCTGGGATGAAACACATCCCCTGAACCTGCAGAGTCTTAGTGGGGCTTTCGGTGCGGTCGACCTTGTCAATCAGAGAACTTCCTAGGATGCTTCCACACCTCTAGACTCACCAGTGAATTGGCCCATCAATTTTCCGACGGTGCCATGAAAAGTATGAGAACATGCAGGTGGCACCTCAAGGGGAGTGAGCACGGGGACAAGAGCGGCAGAACTGCGGTGGGGACCGGGCAGGGAGACAGCTGCTCCTCCTCCAGCTGAGTGGCCCCTAGTCTCGAGGCTGAGGCTAAGGCCAGGCTTCTGCAAAGGCAGGTTTACTTGTGACCTCTAGTGTGGGATGCTGGAGACCCTTCTCAAATAATTAAAACCAAGATGATTAACAGCAATCTTTATGTGCTGAGGTAAGTTTCATCACATGCCAGGCACTCTGCCAAGTGTTCTCCATGTACCATTGCATTTTGTCCTACAGTATAACCCCTGAAGTAGGAACTAGTGTCATCCCTATTTTAACCAGAAGAAAACTGAGGCAGCCTCCAGAGGTGAGGTCACTCCTCTGGGACTGCTCAGATAGGACGTGATGGAAAGGCAATTTAAACCCAAGCAGACCCTCTCGGAGTACATGAGATTAGTCACTGCTCTTTTCAGGCACATCACAGCTATTTTGGGGCTCTTCATCTAGTGCTGCCCCTCTCCTCTTTCTCTGTCTTAAGGCCCAGCCCAAATGAACAGCTCCTTTCTCTGCCCTCCACTTCCCTGAGTATTACTATATGCACTGTATATTACTCCTCTCTGTCTCTCTCTATTTCTCCCTCTTACCTTCCTCCTTCCCTTCTTCCCTCCGTGCTTTCTTCTCTCTTTTTCAACCTGTATCTCTCTCTCCTTTTCTCTATATACAAAGAGAGACATCTTATAAAGAGGGGTCCAGATACACTAATCCCCTAAATTACATATGTCACGTATATACTATATATTAGTATATATTATTATACATATATATATATATATGAGTTCATTTATTCACAAAACACAAATATAAGTATCTCTGTAGGTGCCAAAGACACATGAGACAAAAAATAAACATCCAAGAGGAAGGGGTGTGGTTATAAAAGTACAAAAGTGGAACACAAGGAATCCCTGAGGCAATGGAACGCTTTGTGTCTTGGCTATAGTGGAGGATACAAAACGTTAAATATTTGATAAAATTGCACACAATCAATTGCACACATATACACAAATGAGTATAAGTAAAACTTGGGAAGGCTGAATAGGACTGGCGCATTGTAACCATGTCAATATCCTAGATGTGACGTTCGGTTGTGTGTTGGCAAGTTGTTGCCACTGTGAGAAGCTGAATAAAGAGCTATGGGTCCCTCTGCATCACTTTTTACAACTGTATGTGATCATGAAAACTTTTAAATATTTGTACTGGTAATCACTGTCATTGTCCACCACAAGATTCATAGTATTATACAGTTCCATGTTTTAAATTCTAGCTTTCCTTATAGTGGCACATGTGACTCTAAACTGCCCCTTTCAGCCACGTTCACAGACAATACACCACTGTTGCTTATACTCATATAATATGCTGCCATCATCTCCATCCATCCCCAAACAGTTAAATTGAACCTAGTTTAAAAAAATCTGCCCATATTAAGCAACTACTCCCCATTTTCTAGCCTCATCCTACCTTCTGGTAACTTATATTCTATATTTGATGTCTATGAGCTTACATATTATAATTAGTTCATGTTAGTGTGATAATACAATATTTTTCCTCTTGTGTCTGACTTATTTCACTGAACATAATGTCTGTAAAGTTCATCCATGTTGTTGCATGCTTCAGGGCTTCATTCCTTCTTACTGCTGAATAATATTCCATTATACATATATATATATATATATATATATATACACACACACACATACATACATACACCATATTTTGTTTATCCATTGGTTGATGGACACTGGATTGTTTCCATCTTTCTATCTTTTGGCAGTTGTGAATAATGCTGCTATGAACAACAGTGTGAAAATGACTGCATCCCTGCTTTCAGTTCTTCTGGTATAAACCAAGAACTGGGATTGCTGCATCAAAAAAGCAACTCTATACTTAATGTTCTGAAGAACTGTGAAACTGTCTTCCACAGCATCTGTACTATTTTGCATTCTTCTTACCAGCAATGATCAAGTGTTCCTATTTCTAAACATCCTTTACAACCCTCGTAATTTCTGTTTTTTTTTTAATAGTGGCCATCTAGTAGGTGTGAAATGCTATCTCATTGTGGTTTTCATTTGTATTTCCTTAATAGCTGGTGAAGCTGAACATCTTTTCATGTGCTTTTTAGCCATTTGTATTTCCTGTGTGGAAGAAAGTCTATTCATGTCTTTTGGCTATTTTTAATTGGGTTGCTTGTATTTATTGTTGAGTTGTAGGATTTCTTTACATAGTCTGGATATCAAACCCTTATGAGATACGTGGTTTCCAAATATTTTCCCACATTGAGTGAGCTGCAATTTCATCCTTTTGACAAAGTCTTTGTAAGCAAAGAAGTATTTAATTAAACATTATATATATTGTTATTGAGAAATATCTACACATGTACAGTTCAATCATATTATACAATTGATGACCCACAATATCATCACATAGTTGTGTATTCTCCACCATGATCATTTTTAGAAGTTGCATCACTCCAAAAAAAGAAATACAAAGAAAAAAAGGAACTCATGTATCCCATACCCTTACCCCTCCTTCTCATTGACCAACAGTATTTCAATCTTTCCAGTTTTTACCCTTTATCTCCCCCAATTATTAATTATGTTTATCCTTCCTTTTTTTTACTCATCTTTCCATGCCCTGGATAAAAAAACATCAGACATCAGATATTTAGAATCACACAGCCACATTATACAAGCTATATAATTATACAGTCCTCTTCAAGAATCAAGGCTACTGGAACACAGCTCAACAGTTTCAGGTATATTCCCTCTAGCCACTCCAATATAGTATTAACTAAAAATGAATATTTATATGATTCATAAGAATAACCTCCAGGATAATCTCCTAACTCTGAAGTCTCTTAGCCATTGAGGCTTTATTTTGTCTCATTTCTCTCTTCCCCCTTTTGGTTAAGAAGACTTTCTCATTCTGATCATTTTGGGTCCTGGCTCATCCTTGGGAGGAGGTCCCACATTGTTATGGAGATTTACACACCTGGGAGTCATGTCACATGTAGCAGGGAGGGCAATGAGTTCACCTGCCAAATTGGCTTAGTGAGAGAGGCCACATATGGGCAACAAAAGAGGTTCTTAGGCATAATTATCAGCAATTTTAAGTTCTCCTTTGCAGCAATAAGCTTCATAGGGGCAAGCCCCAAAATTGAGGGTTCAGCCTACTGAATTGGTTGTCCCCATTGCTTGCAAGAATATCAGGAATTCCCCAGATGGGGAAATTTAACATTTCCTCCTTCCTCCCCCATTGTCCAAAGGGGCATTGCAAATGCTTTTTTATTCTCTGCCCAAATTACTCTGGGATGAATGGGGGCACCACACTAACCTGTACAAAACAAGAAGATCTCATTCCCTATTCAAGATTCCATGTACTTTTGGTGTTCAAGTAAACTGACCATACATGTGAAATTAGATCATGTGCTACCCCAAATATAAATTTTGCACCAAAAAAAATTTCTCCCTTAAAGAATCTTGCACAGAGGTTGAAGTTTGAAAATATGGGCCAAATCATCCTTTACCCAGTATTCTGATTTACTTTAGTCCTATCAAGATCAGTTTCATTCATATCTCTAGACAAGTCTGATCACTTTTCCAGCTTTTTGAAATAGTGGCTGAATGGGTAATGCTTTCAAAGCTTCAGAAATTTTGAGGATATCTCATTTTTCTATTTTTTTTTCTTTCATTGCTTGTGCTTTGGGTGTAAGGTCTCAGAAACTACGACCTCTCACTAGATCCTGAGGATGTTTCCTTACATTTTCTACTAGGAGTTGTATGGTACTGGCTCTTATACTTAGGTTTTTGATCCATTTTTGAGTTAATCTTTGTATGGGGTGTGAGATAGGGGTCCTCTTTCATTCTTTTTTATATGGATATTCAGTTCTCCCAGTACTATTTATTTATGTATTTTAATTTATTAAAAAATATTTTTATTGAGAAACATCTACACACATAGAGTCCAACCATATTATACAATCAATGACTCACAATATCATCACGTACTTGTGTATTCTTCCCCATGATCCTTTTTAGAACATTGGCATCATTCCAGAAAAAGAAATGAAGAAAAGAACTCATACATCCCATACCCTTTACCCCTCCCTCTTATTGACCCACAGTATTTCAATCTAGGAGGTTATTTTGAATATACTATTTTTATGGTAGTTCCCCCCTAAACTTTTTATTTTTAACTTTTTTTATTGTAGAGTATAACATATATTACACAGCAAAGAAATAAACAAACAGTAGTTTCCAGCACTATTTATTGAAGAAGCTGTTCTATACCAGTTGAGTGGATTAGGAAGTTTTGCCAAATATCAATTGACCAAAAGATCTGAGAGCCTATTTCTGAACTCTCAATTCAATTCCTTTGATCAGTATGACTCTCTATGCCAGTTTTGACCACTGTGGCTTTATAATACGCTCTAAAGTCAGGAAGCTTGACATCTCCCACTTCAATCTTTTTTCTCCACGGTGTTTTTGGCTACTCGAGGCCCCTTACCCTTCCAAATAAATTTGCCAATCAGCTTTTCCATTTCCTTAAAGTAGGCTGTTGGAATTTTGATTGTTATTGCATTGAATCTATAGATCAATTGGGATAGAATTGACATCTCAATGACATTTAGCCTTCTTATCTATAAACAAGGAAAGTCTTTCCATTTATTTTGGTCTTTGATTTCTTTTAGCAACATTTCGTAGTTTTCTGGGTACAGGCCCTTTACATCCTGGGTTAAGTTTATTCCTATATATATTTTTCTTTTAGTTGCTATTGTAAATGGATTTTTTTTCTCTCGATTACTGCCTTAGATAGCTCATTATTATTGTATGTACAGAAGCACACTGATTTTTGCGTGTTGATCTTGTATCCCACCACTTTGCTGAACTTGTTTACTAGCTCTAGCAGCACTGTCATAGATTTTTTGGAACTTTCTAAATATAGGGTCATTTCATTTGCAAATAGTGAAAGTTTTATTTCCTCTTTTTAAACTTTGATGCATGTTTTTTTTTTCTTGCTGATTACTCTAGCTAAAACTTCTAGCACAATGGCAAATAACAGTGGTGGCAGTGGACATCCTTGTCTCATTCCTGATCCTATAGGGAAAGTTTTCAGTCTCTCACCACTGAGAATAATGTTAGCTGTACTTTTTTCATAAATGCCTTTCACCACATTGAGGAAGTCTCCTTCAATTCCTACTCTTCAAGGTGTCTTTATTTTTATCAAGAAAGATGCTGGATTTTGTCAAGTGCCTTTTTTATATCAATTGAGATGATCATGTGCTTTTTCCCTTTTGATTTGTTAGTTAATGTGGTGTATTACATTAATTGATTTTCTTTATTGAACCACCCTTGCATACCTGGAATAAACCTGACTTGGCCATGATTTATAATTCGTTTAATGTGCTGTTGGATTCAATTTGCAAACATTTTGTTGATGAATTTTGCATCTATATTCATAGACGGATTGATCTGTAGTTTTCTCTTCCTCTAATGCCTTTATCAGATTTTGGTATTATGGTGATATTGGCTTCACAGAATGAGTTAGGTAGTGTTCTTTCTTTTTATTGTTTTTGGGAAAAATTGAGCAGGATTGGTATTAATTCTTCTTGGAATGACAGGTAAAATTCACCTTTGAAGCCATCTGTTCCTGAACCTATTTTGTGCAGTGTTTTTTTTTAACTTTTATTTTATTATATAGTATAACCTATATACAAAGCAAAGAAACAAAAAAGCAGTAATTTTCAAAGCGCTCTTTAACAAGTAGTTACAGGACAGATCCCAGAGTTTATCTTGGGTGACCATATGATCCTCTCATATTTTTCCCTCTAGCTGCTCCAGAATATAGGAGGCTAGAGGGCTTAAATATGTTTTTATTAACACAATCGATTTTCACTGCCTCTTTTCTTGTGAAAAATAACATATATACAAAGAAGTTATAAATTTCAAAGCACAGCACCACAATTACTTATAGAACATATTTCAGAGTTTGACATGGGTTACAATATCAGAATTCTAGGTTTTTACTTCTAGCTGCACTAAAATACTGGAGACTAAAAGAGATATCAATTTAATGATTCAGCATTTATATATATTTGTTAAATCCTATCTTCTCTGTATAACTCCAACATCACATTTGATCTTTCCATTCCTCTCCTTAGGGGTGTTTGGGCTATGGTGATTCTAAAGGTTTGATATTCAAAGGGTCTGTCACTAATATGGAGTACGGAGATGGAACTATCTGATGTTCTGGAGAGGCTGGGCTAGGTTTTAGGACTTATTAGACCAGGGACCCATCTGGAGGTTGTAGGTTTCTGGAAAGTTACTCTAGTGCCTGTAACCCTCGCGGAATCTTTTTTTTTTTTTGAATTTTTATTAATAAAACCAATCAACAAACAATATGAACATTCTTTTTTTCCCATCACATAGTTGTATATTCATCATCATCATAATTTCTTAGAACATTTGCATCAATTCAAAAAAAATTAAAAGAAATTCATACATAACATACCCCTTACCCCTCTCTTTCATTGATCACTAGCATTTCAATCTACTAAATTTATTTTAACATTTGTTCTTCCTATTATTCACATTTTTAGATTAATTTTTTAATTTTTTAAAAAATGTAACAACAAATGTAAACATTCTTTTTTATCGATTAAAAAAATTTTTTTAAATACCAAATAACACCAAACAAGTGCATTCTTAACTTTTGATCACTCCATTCTACATATATAATAAGAAATTCACAATATCATCACATAGTTGCATATTCATCATCATGATCATTTCTTAGAACATTTGCATCAATTCAGAAAAAGAAATAAAAAGAAAACAGAAAAAAATTCATACATACCATACACTTTACCCCTCCCTTTCACTGATCACTAGCATTTCAATCTAAATTTATTTTAACATTTGTTCCCCCTATTATATATTTTTATTCCATCTGTTTTACTCATCTGTTGATAAGGTAGATAAAAGGAGCATAAGACACAAGGTTTTCACAATCACACAGTCACATTGTGAAAGCTATATCATTATACAATCATCTTCAAGAAACATGGCTACTGGAACACAGCTCTACATCTTCAGGCACTTCCCTCCAGCCTCTCCATTACATCTTGGATAACTAGGTGATATCTACTTAATGCATAAGAATAACCTACAGGACAACCTCTTGACTCTGTTTGGAATCTCTCAGCCATTGACACTTTATTTTGTCTCATTTCTCTCTATCCCCTTTTGGTCTAGAAGGTTTTCTCAATCCTTGGATGCTGAGTCTTAGCTCATTCTAGGATTTCTGTCCCACGTTTCCAGGAAGGTTGACACCCTTGGGAGTTATGTCACACATAGAAAGGGGGAGGGTAGTGAGTTTGCTTGTTCTGTTGGCTGGAGAGAAAGGCCACATCTGAGCAACAAAAGAGGTTTTCTTGGGGGTGATTCTTAGGCCTAATTTTTGTTTTTTAATTAATTTAAAAATTACTTTTAAATACCAAAACACACCAAACACAAACATTCTAACTTTTGATGATTCCATTCCACATATATAAACAGTAATTCCCAATATCATCACATAGTTGCATATTCATCATGATGATCATTTCTTGGAACACTTGCATCTATTCAGAAAAAGAAATAAAAAGAAAATGGAAAAAAATTTATACATACCATACCCCCACCCCTCCCCCTCACTGATCACCAGCATTTCAATCTAAATTTATTTTAACATTTGTTCCCCCTATTATTCATCTTTATTCCATATGTTTTACTCATCTGTTGATAAGGTAGATAAAAGGAGGATCAGACACAAGATTTTCACAATCACACAGTCACATTGTGAAAGCTACATCATTATACAATCATCCTCAAGAAACATGGCTACTGGAACACAGCTCTACATTTTCAAGCAGTTCCCTCCAGCCTCTCCATTACCTCTTCACTAACAAGGTGATATCTATTTAATGCATAAGAATAACTTCCAGGATAACCTCTAGGCTCTGTTTGGAATCTCTCAACCATTGTCACTTTATTTTGTCTCATTTCTCTCTTCCCCCTTTTGGTTGAGAAGCTTTTCTCAATCCCGTAATGCTGAGTCTCAACTCATTCTAGGATTTCTGTCCCACATTGCCAGGAAGGTTGACACCCCTGGGAGTTATGTCACATAGACAGGAGGAGGGCAGTGAGTTTGTTGTTGTGTTGGCTGGAGAGAGAGGCCACATCTGAGCAACAAAAGAGGTTCTCTTGGGGGTGACTCTTAGGCCTAATTTTAAGTAGGCTTGACCTATCCTTTGTAGGGTTAAGTTTCATATGAACAAACCCGAAGACTGGGGGTTCAGCCTATTGCTTTGGTTGTCTGCACTGCTTGTGAGAATATCAGGAATTCAACCTGGGGAAGTTGAATTTTCCCCCTTTCTAACCATTCCCCAAAGAGGACTTTGCAAATCCTTCTTTATTCACTTTTCAAATCGCTCTGAGATTTATCGGGGCATCACTCTGGACAAACCAACAAAATCTCATGTCCTTCTCAAGGTTCCATGTACTTATGGTGTTCAATTAAGCTGTCCATGTATGTTATATTAGGAAATGCAAAAGTCAAAATATAAATTTTGCACCAAATAAACATTTTTTGCTTTAGTCTCACATACAAGTTAAAATTTTAAAACATTAATTACTATCAATTTTCAACACCCTGCAGTAATGACATTCCTATCTTCTTCTTCATGCAAAGACAATTTTTAAAATTTGTACATTTAGTCACTATCCTCATACACTCTAGGCATTCCTAGATTATAGCATCTCAGTCTTTATCATCTATCTTTCTTTCTGATTTCATTTGTGCCCCCAGCCCACCTCCCTCTATCATTCTCGCATTCAGCTTCATTCAGTGCTTTAATATGATTGTACTACACTTAGGTAGTATTGTACTATCCATTTCTGAGTTTTTACAATCAATCTGGTTGCACAATCTGTATCCCTTCAGCTCCAATTACCCAATATCTTACCCTATTTCTATCTCCTGATGGTCTCTGTTACCAATGAAATTCTCCAAGCATTTCACTAATGTCAGTTCATATCAGTGAAACCATAGTGTTTGTCCTTTTGTTTCTGACTAATCTCACTCAGCATAATGTTCTTAAGGTCCATCCATGTTGTTACATACTTCATAGCTTTACTCTGTCTTACAGCTGCCTAATATTCCATCTTATGAATATACCACAGTTTGTTTAGTCACTCATCTGTTGATAGACAATTTGGCTGTTTCCATCTCTTTGCAATTGTAAATCATGCTGCTATAAACATTGGCGTGCAAATGTCCGTTTGTGTCCTTGCCCTCCTGTCCTCTGAGTAGATACCTTACAATGGTTTTGCTGGGTCATATGGCAATTCTATACTTAATTTCCTGAGAAACCGCCAAATTGCCATCCACAGCAGTTGTACCTTTTGACATTCCCACTCGCAGTGGATAAGTGCCTCTTTCTCCACATCCTCTCCAGCATTTGTCATTTTCTGTTTTGTTGATAATGGCCATTCTGGTGGGTGTGAGATAATATCTCATTGTGGTTTTGATTTACATTTTCCTAATAGCCAGGGAAGTTTAGCATCTGTTCATGTGCCTTTAGGCCATTTGTATTTCCTCTTTTGAGAAATGCCTGTTCAAGTCTTTCGCCCATTTTTTAACTGGGTTGTCTGTCCTTTTGTTGTTGATTTGAACAATCTCTTTATATATTCTGGATACTAGATTTTTATCTGATATATCACTTCCAAATATTGTCTCCCATTGTGTAGGCTGTCTTTTTACTTTCTTGACGAAGTTCTTTGATGCACAAAAGTGTTTAATTTTAAGGAGTTCTCATTTATTTCTTTCTTCAATGCTTGTGCGTTGGGTGTAAGGTCTAGAAAACTGCCTCCTAGTATAAGATTTATAAGAGATTTCCCTACATTTTCTTCTAACAGTTTTATGGTCTGAAATCTAATCATTATGTCTTTGAAACATTTGGAGTTAATTTTTGTATAGGGTGGGAGATATGGGTCCTCTTTAATTCTGTGACATATGGATATCCAGTTCTCTAGGCACCATTTATTGAAGAGACTGTTGTGTCCCAGGTGAGTTGCCTTCACTGCCTTATCCGAGATCAATTGTCCATAGATGAGAGGGACTATATCTGAACACTCTATTCTATTCCATTGGTCAGTATATCTATCTTTATGCCAGTACCATGCTGTTTGGATCACTGTAGCTTCATAATATGTCTTAAAGTCAGGTAGTGTGAGACCTCTGACTTCATGTTTTCTTTCTCAAGCTACTTTAAGCTACTTGGGGCACCCTGCCCTTCCAGATAAATTTGGTTATTGGATTTCTATTTCTGAAAAGTAAATTTTTCTGATTTTAATTGGTATTGTATTGAATCTGTAAATCAATTTAGGTAAAATTGACATCTTCTGTGATTACTTTTGACAATTTCTTGTAGTTTTCTCTGTATAGGTCTTTTGTCTCTTTAGTTAAATTTATTCTTAAATATTTTATTCTTTTGGTTGTAGTTGTAAATGGAATTCGTTTCTTGATTTCCCCCTCAGATTGTTCATTACTAGTGTATAGAAACACTACAGATTTTTGAGTGTTGATCTTGTAACCTGCCAATTTGCTGTACTCTTTTATCAGCTCTAGTAGTTTTGCTGTGGATTTTTCAGAGTTTTGGACATATAGTATCATATCATCTGCAAACAGTGAGAGTTTTACTTCTTCTTTTCCGATTTTGATGCCTTGTATTTCTTTTTCTTGTCTAATTGCTCTGGCTAGAACTTCCTACACAATGTTGAATAACAGTGGTGATAGTGGACATCCTTTTCTTGTTTCTGATCTTAGGGGGAAAGTTTTCAGTTTTTCCCCATTGAGGAAGCATGATCGAGATGATCATGTGGTTTTTCTGCTTTGATTTGTTGAACTTCCAACACAATGTTGTCTTGTTCCTGATAATAGGGGGAAAGTTTTCAATTTTTCCTTATTGAGGATGATGTTAGCTGTGGGTTTTTCATATATTCCTTTTATCATGTTGAGGAAATTCCCTTCTATTCCTATCCCTTGAAGTGTTTTCAACAGGAAAGGATGTTGAATTTTGTCAAATGCATTTTCTGCGTCATTCAAAATGATCATGTGGTTTTTCTGCTTTGATTTGTTGATATGGTGTATTACATTAATTGATTTTCTTATATTGAACCATCCTTGCATACCTGGGATAAATCCTACTTGGTCATGATGTATAATTCTTTTAATGTGTTTATGGATTCGATTTGCTAGAATTTTGTTGAGGATTTTTGCATCTATATTCATTAGAGAGGTTGGAGTGTAGTTTTTTTTTGTAATATCTTTGTCTGGCTTTGGTATGAGGGTGATGTTGGCATCGTAGAATGACATAGGTAGCTTTCCCTCCTCTTACATTTTTTGAAGAGCTTGAGCAGGATTGGTACTAACTCTTTCTGGACTGTTTGGTAGAATTCACATGTGAAATCATCTGGTCCTGAACTCTTCTTTTTGGGGAGCTTCTTAATGACTGATTCAATTTCTTTACTTGTGATTGGTTTGTTGAGGTCGTCTATTTCTTCTCAAGTCAATGTTGGTTGGTCATGCCTTTCTAGAAAGTTGTCCATTTCATCTGCATTGTTGTATTTAGTAACATAAAACTGTTCATAGTATCCTCTCATTACTTCCTTTATTTCTGTGGGGTCAGTGGGTATGTCTCTGTTTCCATTTCTGATTTTATTTATTTCAATTCTCTCTTCTTCTTTTTGTCAGTCTTCCTAAGGTTCCATCTATCTTATTGATTTTCTCATAGAACGAACTTCTGGTATTCTTGATTTTCTCAATTGTTTTAATGTTCTAAATTTCATTTATTTCTGCTCTCATCTTCATTATTTCTTTCCTTTTCTTGCTTTGGGGTTAGTTTTGTGTTCTTTCTCTAGTTCTTCCAAGTGGACAGTTAATTCCTTGATTTTAGCCGATTTCTCTTTTTAGATATAGGCATTTAGGGCAATATATTTCCCTCTTAGCACTGCCTTTGCTGCATCCCATAAATTTTGATATGTTGTGTTTTCATTTCATTTGCCTTGAGATATTTGCTTATTTCTCTTGTAATTTCTTCCTTGACTCACTGGTTGTTTTGGAGTGCTTTGTTGAGCCTCCACATATTTGTAAATTTTCTGGCACTCTGTCTAGTATCAATTTCCAACTTCATTCCTTTATGATCTGAGAAAGTGTTTTGCATGATTCCAATATTTTTAAATTTATTGAGACTTGCTTTGTGACCGAGCATGGGTCTATCCTTGAGAATGATCCATGAGCACTTGATAGAAAGGTGTATCCTGCTGTTGTGGGGTGTAATGTTCTATAAATGTCTGTTAAGTCTAGCTCATTTCTTGTATTATTCCAATTCTCTGTTTCTTTTTTGATCCTTTGTCTTGGTGTTCTGTCCATTGTTGAGAATGGGAATTGTGTTTTCAGTGTTTGCCTCTGTATTTTGTAGCATTCTGGCTTGGTGCATAAATATTTATGATTGTTATGTCTTCTTGTTTAATTGTTCCTTTTATTAATACATAGTGTCCTTTGTCTCTTTTAACTGTTTTACATTTGAAGTCTAATTTGTTGGATATTAGTATAACAAGGTGATATCTACTTAATGTGTAAGAATAACCTCCAGGATACCCTCTTCACTCAGTTTGGAATCTCTCAGCCATTGACACTTTGTCTCATTTCACTCTTCCCCCTTTTGGTTGAGAAGGTTTTCTCAATCCCTTGATGCTGAGTCTCAGCTCATTCTAGGATTTTTGTCCCACATTGACAGGAAGGTCCACACCCCTGGGAGTCATGTCCCATGTAGACAGGGGGAGGGTGGTGAGTTTGCTTGTTGTCTCGGCTGGAGAGAGAGGCCACATCTGAGCAACAAAAGAGGTTCTCTTGAGGGTGACTCTTAGGCCTAATTTTAGGTAGGCTTGACCTATCCTTTGTGGGGTTAAGTTTCATATGAACAAACCCCAGGACTGGGGGTTCAGCCTATGGCTTTGGTTGTCCACACTGCTTGTGAGAATATCAAGAATTCAACTTCAGGAAGTTGAATTTTTCCCTGTTCTGACCATTCCCCAAAGGGGACTTTGCAAGTACTTTTTTATTTACTGTTCAAATCACTCTGGGATTTATCGGGGAATCAGTCTGAAGAAACCAACAAAATCTAATGTACAGCTCAAGGTTCCATGTACTTATGGTGTTCATTTAAGCCATCTACATAAGTTATATTGGGAAATGCACTAGTCAAAATATAAATTTTGTACCAAATAAACTTTTTTTTGCTTTAGTATCACACATAAGTTGAAATTTTGAAATATTAATTACCATCTATTTTCAGCACCCTGCAGTATTGACATTACTTTGTTCTTCTACATGCAAAAACAATTTTAAAATTTGAACATTTAGTCACTATCATTATACACTCTAGGCATTCATAGATTATACCATCTCAACCTTTACCATCTATCTTTCTTTCTGATTTCATTTGTGCCACCAGCCCTCCTCCCTGTATCATTTTCACATTCAGCTTCATTCAGTGTTTTAACATAATTGTATTACAGTTAGTTAATATTGTGCTGTCCATTTCTGAGTTTTAACATTCACTCCTGTCACACAATCTCTTTCCCTTCAACTCCAATTACCCAGTATCTTACCCTATTTCTATCTCCTGATGGTCTCTGTTACCAGCGAAATTCTCTAAATTTATTCACTAATGTCAGTTCATGTCAGTGAGACCATACAGTGTTTGTCCTTTTGTTTCTGGCTAATCTCACTCAGCATAATGTCCTTAATGTCCATTCATGTTATTACATATTTCATAACTTTATTCTGTCTTACAGCTGCATAATATTCCATCGTATGCATATGCCACAGTTTGTTTAGCCACTCATCTGTTGATGGACATTTTGTCTGTTTCCATCTCTTTGCAATTGTAAATAATGCTGCTATAAACATTGGTGTACAAATGTCCGTTTGTGTCCTTGCCCTCATGTCCTCTGATTAGATACCTAGCCATGGTATGCCAGGTCATATGGCAATTCTATATTTAGCTTTTTCAGGAACCGCCAAACTGCCTTTGTACCATTTGACATTCTCACCAACAGTGGATAAGTGTGCCTCTTTCTCCACATCCTCTACAGCACTTGTCATTTTCTGTTTTATCAATAATGGCTATTCTGGTGGGTGTGAGATGACATCTCATTGTGGTTTTGATTTGCATTTCTCTAGTAGCAGGGAAGTTGAGCATCTGTTCATGTGCCTTTAGGCTATTTGTATTTCCTCTTTTGAGAAGTGCCTGTTCAAGTCTTTTGCCCATTTTGTAACTGGGTTGACTGTCTATTTGTTGTTGAGTTGAACAATCTCTTTATAAATTCTGGGTACTAGACTTATCTGATATATTATTTCCAAATATTGTTGTCCATTGTGTAGGCTGCTTTTTTACTTTCTTGATGAAGTTCTTTGATGCACAAAAGTGTTTAATTTTGAGGAGTTCCCATTTATTTATTTTGTTCTTCAATGCTCTTGCTTTGGGTGGAAGGTCTAGGAAACTGCCTCCTAGTTTAAGATTTATAAGATATTTCCCTACATTTTCTTCTAACAGTATTATGGTCTTAGATTTAGTGTTTAGGTCTTTGATCCATTTTGAGTTAACTTTTGTATAGGGTATGAGATATCGGTCCTCTTTCATTCTTTTGCATATGGATATCCAGTTCTCTAGGCACCATTTATTGCAGAGACTGTTCTGTCCCAGGTGAGTTGGCTTGACTAACTGCCTTATCAAAGATCAATTGTCCATAGATGAGAGGGTCTATATCTGAAGACTCTATTCGATTCCATTGGTCAATATATCTATCTTTATGCCAGTACCATGCTGTTTGGATCACTGTAGCTTCATAATATGCCCTAAAGCCAGGTAGTGTAAGAGCTTGGGCTTTATTTTTTTTTTTCCTCAGGATACTCTTTGCTGTTTGGGGCACCCTGCCCTTCCAGATAAATTTGGTTATTGGTTTTTCTATTTCTGGAAAGTAAGTTTTTGGGATTTTAATTGGTATTGCATTCAATCTGTAAATCAATTTAGGTAGAATTGACATCTTAACTATATTTAGTCTTCCAATCCATGAACACGGTATGCCCTTCCATCTATTTGGGTCTTCTGTGATTTCTTTTAACAATGTCTTGTAGTTTTCTTTTATAGGTCTTTTGTCTGTTTAATTAGATTTATTCCTATATATTTTATTCTTTTGGTTGCAGTTGTAAATGGAATTCATTTCTTGATTTCCACCTCAGATTTTTCATTACTAGTGTATAGAAACACTACAGATTTTTGAGTGTTGATCTTGTAACCTGCCACTTTGCTCTACTCACTTATTAGTTCTATTAGTTTTGCAGTGGATTTTTTGGGATTTTCGACATATAGTGTCATATCATCTGCAAACATTGAGTTTTACATCTTCCTTTCCAGTTTTGATGCCCTGTATTTCTTTTCCTTGCCTAGTTGCTCTGGCTAGAACTTCCTACACAATGTTGAATAACAGTGATGATAGTGGACATCCTTGTCTTGTTCCTGATCTTGGGGGAACGTTTTCAGTTTTTCCCCATTGAGGATGCTGTTAGCTGTGGGTTTTTCATATATTCCCTTTATTATTTTGTGGAAGTTCCCTTCTATGTGTATCCTTTAAAGTGTTTTCAACAGGAAAGGATGTTGAATTTTGTCAAATGCCTTTTCTGCATCAATTGAGATGATCATGTGGTTCTTCTGCTTTGATTTGTTGATGTGGTGTATTACATTAATTGATTTTCTTAAGCTGAACCATCCTTGCATACCTGGGATGAATCCTACTTGGTCATGATGTATAATTCTTCTAATGCGTTTCTGGACTCGATTTGCTAGAATTTTGTTGAGGATTTTTGCATCTATATTCATTAGGAGATTGGTCTGTAGTTTTATTTTTTTTGTAATATCTTTGTCTGGCTTTGGTATGAGGTTGATGTTGGCTTAGTAGAATGAGGTAGGTATCTTTCCCTCCACTTCAATTTTTTTGAATAGTTTGAGCAGGATTGGTACTAATTCTTTCTGGAATGTTTGGTAGAATTCACATGTGAAGTCATTTGGTTCTGGACTTTTCATTTTGGGGAGCTTCGAAATGACTGATTCAATTTCTTTACTTTGTTGAGGTCATCTACTTCATCTCAACTCAAAGTTGGCTGTTCATGCCTTTCTAGAAAGTTGTCCATTTCATCTACATTGTTGTATTTAGTAGCACAAAGTTGTTCATAGTATCCTGTCATTACTTCCTTTATTTATTTGGTGTCAGTGGTTATGTCTCCTCCTCCATTTCTTCTCTTATTTGTATCCTCTTTCTTCTTCTTTTTGTCAGTCTTGCTAAGGGTCCATCAATCTTATTGATTTTCTCATAAAACCAGCTTTTGGTTTTGTTGTTTTTCTAATTGTTTTCATGTTCTAGATTTCATTTATTTCTGCTCTAGTCTTCAGTATTTCTTTCCTTTTGCTTGCTTTGGGGTTAGTTTGTTGTTCTTTCTCTGCTTCTTCCATGTGGACAGTGAATTCCTCGACTTTTGCCCTTTCTTTTTTTTGATATAGGCATTTAGGGCAATAAATTTCCCTCTTAGCACTGCCTTTGCTGCATCCCATAAGTTTTGACATGTTGTGTTTTCATTTTAATTTTCCTCCAAATATTTACTGATTCCCCTTGTGATTTCTTCCTTGACCCACTGGTTGTTTAAGAGTGTGTTGTTGAGCCTCCACATATTTGTCAATTTTCTGGCACTGCGCCTATTATTGATTTCCAACTTCCTTCCTTTATGATCTGTGAAACTGTTTTGTATGATTTCAATCTTTTTAAATTTATTGAGACTTGGTTTGTGACCTAGCATATGGTCTATCCTTGAGAATGATCCATGCGCACTTGAGAAAAAGGTGTATCCTGTTGTTGTGGGGTGTAATGTTCTATAAATATGTTAAGTATAGCTCATTTATTGTATTATTCAAATTCTCTGTTTCTTTATTGATTCTCTGTCTAGATGTTTTGTCCATTGATGAGAGTGGGGAATTGAAGTCTCCAACTCTTATGGCACATGTGTATATTTCTCTTTTCAGGGTTTTAAGTGTTGCCTCACATATTTTGAACAATTCTGGCTCAGTGTGTAAATATTTGTGATTGTTATGTCTTCTTGCTGAGTCGTTCCTTTTATTAATACATAGTATCCTTCTTTGTCTCTTTTAACTATTTTACATCTAAAGTCTAATTTGTTAGATATTAGTATACATAGTCCTGCTCTTTTCAGATTGTTATTTGCATGAAATATTTTTTTCCCAACCTTTCGCTTTCAATCTATGTTTATCCTTGGGTGTAAGATATGTTTCCTGCAGACAGCATGTCGATGGGTGCTGTTTTTTAATCCATTCTGCCAGTCTATGTCTTTTCATTGGAGAGTTTAATCCATTAACATTTATTGTCATTACTGTATGGGTGGTACTTTCTTCTAACATTTTGCCTTTTGGATTTTATATGTCATATCTAATTTTCCTTCTTTTTACCTTTACTGATAGTCTTCCTTTCTACACTCTTCTCCACACAACTGTCTTCTGTCTTTTCATATCGGTCTCTAGTGCTACCTTTAGTATTTCTTGAAGAGCTGGTCTCTTGGTCACAAATTCTCTGTGATTTTTTCTCTGAAAATGTTTTAATTTCCCCCTCATTTTTGAAGGACAATTTTGCTAGATATAGAATTCTTGGTTGGCAGTTTTTCTCTTTTAATAATTTAAATATTTCATCCCACTGTCTTCTTGCCTCCATGGTTTCTGCTGAAAAATCCACACATAGTCTTATTGGGCTGCCGTTGTATGTGATGGATTGCTTTTCTCTTGCTGCTTTCAAGATTCTCTCTTTCTCTTTGAACTCTGACATTCTGATTAGTAAATGTCTTGGAGTATGTCTGTTTGGATCTATTCTCTTTGTGGTACGCTGCACTTCTTGGATCTGTAATTTAAATCTTTCATAAGAGTTGGGAAATTTTCAGTCATAATTTCCTCCATTAGTTTTTCTCTTCCTTTTCCCTTCTCTTCTCCTTCTGGGACACCCACAACATGTATATTCGTGCCCTTCATATTGTCTTTCAATTCCTTGAGTCCTTGCTCATATTTTTTCCATTTTTCCCTATATTTTCTTTTTCTTTGGGGATTTTAGATGTTCCATCCTCCCGTTCACTAGTCCTACGCTCTGTCTCTCAAAATCTACCATTGTAGGTTTCCATTATTTTTTTGATCTCTTCTACCTTGCCTTTCATTCCCATAAATTTTGTGATTTTTTTCAAACTTTTGATTCCTTCTTTTTGTTCATTCCTTGCCTTCTTTATATCCTTCCTGCATTCATTGATTTGCTTTTTGATGAGGTTTTCCATGTCTGTTCATATATTCTGAACTAATTGTTTCAGCTCCTGTATCTCATTTGAATTGTTGGTTTTTTCCTTTGATTGGGCCATGTCTTCAATTTTCCTAGTGTGATTTGTTATTTTTTGCTGGCCTCTAGGCATTTAATTACCTTAATTAGTTTATTCTGGAGATTGCTTACACTTCTTTTACCTAGGGTTTTCTTGCTGGATGAATTTGTTGTCTATCTGTTCTTTGACATTCAGTTCAGCTTTATCTGGACCTCTAGCTTAAGTTTTGTTTAACAGAGGAGAATTTTTCAGTTATTGTTTTCTTGTTTCTTGCCCTGCTTGTATGGTGCCTCTTTCCCCCCACCCGTAGGTGGGTCTACTTAGGTATTATAGACCCCAGCCAGATATTCCCAGACCAAACTGGCCTCCTATCAGGAGGAAAGAGTCACTTGTGTCAATTTTCCCTGAGAGTGAGACCCAGCAGGTTGAAAGACTTTCCTATGAAGTCTCTGTGCTCTGTTTTTCTTATCCTGCCCAGTATGTGGTGCTTGTCTGTCTGCAGGTCCCACCAGTATAAGATGATGCAGTACCTTTATCTTTGGCAGACTCTCCCTTCTGGGGGCGTGGTGAAGACAGAGGAGAGTTTGTAGGCTGGTTTTAATGGCTTCAAATTACCAAACCCTGGTGTCTGAATTCCTTGAGGGAGGGATTCCACCTTAGTTGGGCTTCACCTCTCCCCTGGGGACGGCACAGGCTCCAGACAAGCCCCCAAATGAGCTCGCTTCTGCCTATGCCTGGGGCAGTTGCAGCCTGAGAAGTCCTGCCGCTATATCCTAAGGCAGTCAAGCTGTTGTAGAAACACAGCCACAAAAACCTCTGTTTCCTTCTTTTTTTTTTCCCCCTTTTTCTGTCAGCCCTGCCCCCTTGGTGCCAAGGCAAAAAATGAGCAACCTCCACTTTGACCAGGTTCATCTAAGCTGGGGGCCTATTTTTAGTAGTCAGATTTTGTTATTTAATTCCACAATTGGTGGTTGATTGTGCTCAGCCCCTGCTGCTGGTAAAGTTCCTTTCCTTTCCCCTCTGGGAGGCAGCCTGTTGGGGAGGGGTGCTGGCCGCTGTGGCTTGGGGAACTCAAGGTTCTGGAGGGGCTCTCAGCTGGTCCAGACTGGGGTATGCTCTGTGTCTGGTCACTGATGTGGCCCCAGGAGCTGTTCTGTATTGTTTCTGGTTCTTTAGTAGTTGTTCTGGAGGATGAACTAAAATGTGCACATTTTTAAGCTGACATCTTGACCCAGACTTGAGGGATTGTTTTATATATATATATATATAAACCTGGTATTTAGAGATAAGAGTGAAGCCGATTGGGTCAGGATTAATGTAACTCAGAATACTGGGGTTAGGAAGACATTACCTAAATTTTTGTACTTCACCTACTCTTCTAGACCAAAGGAAGAAAGTGTTATCAATCCAGACCTAGGTTTTCTGTAGTACATACTCTGACTCAACATGTCATATAGATTATTTGAACTATCCAAAAACACGGAGCCCAGAATAAGAATGAGAGTTTAATCCTGTATAGCTTAATATAATGCCTGGATACATCTGTGGTAGTTAGAGTCAGTTGTTAACTTGGCCAGGTGAAGGCACCTAGTTCTGTTTCTGTGGATATGAGCCAGTGGTATGTGAACCTCACCATTGCTGATTAAATCTGTAGTCAGCTAGGAGGTGTGCCTGCTGCAATTAATGATGTTTGACTTAGTTGGCTGGTGCTTAAATGAGAGGGCACAATGTAGCACAGCCCAAGCAGCTCAGCATACCTCATCTCAGCATTTGCAGCTCAGCCCAGGCCTTTGGAGATGCAGAGAGGAATCACCCCGGGGAAAGCTGTTGGAACCCAGAGGCCTGGTCAGAAGGCCAGCAGAGATCATCCTGTCCTGTGCCTTCCAACATAAGAAAGAACCTCAGATGAAAGTTAGCTTTTTCTCTGAAGAACTAATGAAATAAATCCCCTTTTATTTAAAGCCAATCCATCTCTGGTGTGTTGCATTCCAGCAGCTAGTAAACTAGAACAACATCCAAGAGTATATTAAGCAGATAATCAAAGAGGATTGGCAAAGTCCCTTGAGGGATGGGAGAAAAATTATGGAACTATTAAACTTTACCAAAAGGGAACCCCAGTTACTGTGGCAAACATTAGGCCACCTAAATCAGTAGGCAAAGCCCTTAATTTTGAGGCTTGCTCTTGTGAAGCTTATGCATTTAGTGGAGAAGCTTAGCCTACCTATAAGTATGCCTAAGAGTCACGTCCAGAGGAACTCTTTTGTTGTTCAGTGTGGACTTTCTCTCTCTAAACCCAACTATGTAGGTGAAACCATTGCCCTCTCCCCTAGGTGGGACATGACATCCAGGGATGCGAGTCTCCTTGGCAGCTTGGGAGATAACCCCCAGGGATGAGTCTGACCCTATGTCCATGGGACCAACAATGTCATCTGGACCAACAGTGTGAAAAGAAGTGTAACAAGTAAGGTATCAGTAACTGAGAGAGTTCAAATAGAGTTTAGATTCTGCACTGGAGGTCACTCTTATGCATGCTCCAGTTAGCCATTGCTACCTATCATAACTTACCAAATTCCAACCAAAACCATTTCTGCCAATCCTAAAGAATGCTTAGGGCATTATATAAGATTCTACAAAGGTTCCATTCACTAGGCTAACTTTCCAGAAACCTAAAACCTCCAGATGGGTCCCTTTACCAGTTAAGTCCTGAAATGCAGAGGGGCCAGCCCTTTGAAAACATCAACTAGTTCCATCCCCCTATCCCATATAATTGATGGCCCCCTCCAACATGAAAAAGTTAGAATAGGCATAGCCACAATACCCTAAAGTGTGGGAAAAAGATCAAAGGTGATGATGGAGTTATATATAGAAGGTAGTGTTTAACAAATGAGTATGAGTGCTGAATCATTATACTGATATTTCCTTTAGTGTCCAGCATCTTAGAGCAGGTAAAAATAAAACCCAAAATCTGTTCTACAACTAACTGTTGTGATGTACATTGAAATTTATTGCCTTTATATATGTGTATGTGTGTGTGTGTCATTTAAAGAGATGGAGGAGTATAGCAGAGAAGATAGGATTAACAAATGAGCATGACTGCTCAATTATCATATTGATATTTCTGTTGCTTTCCAGTGTCTTGGTGCAGCTAGAATTAAAAACAAAAAATTATGGTACTGCAACCAATATCAAACTTTAAAATCTGTTCTATAACTACTTGTTAAAATGTATTTGGAAATTTATTGCTTTTTTATATATGCTATATTTCACAATTAAAAAAACATTAAAACTCAAAATTCTTGGCTGGAAGTTTTTCTCTTTGATTATCTTAAAAGTATTGTACCACTGCCTTCTTGCTTCCATGTCATCTGATGAGAAATCAGCACTTAGTTTTATTTGGCTTCTCTTGCATGGGTGAGTCACTTTACTCTTGCTGCTTTCAGAATTCTCTCCTTATCTTTAGCATTTGACAGTTTGGTTAATATGAGTCTTAAGTGGGTCTATTTGGCTTTTATTCTGTTTGGAGTATATTGGGCTTCTTAGATATGCATATTCATGTCTTTTATAAGTTTTGGGAAATTTTCAGCTATTATTTCCTCAAATATTCTTTCTGGCCCTTTTCCCTTTTCCTTCCTTCTGGGACCCCCATGATGCATGTTTGTGTGATTTGTGTTGTCAATCATTTCCCTGACACTTGTTCAGATTTTTTCTTTTTTTCTCCTTTGCTCTTTTGTCTGTTTGAATTTTATTGCTTTGCTTCTATTTTGTGGATCCTTCCTTCTGCATCTTCAAATTTGCTGTTGTGTGTCTCTAGTATATTTTTAGTTTCATCCTTAGTATCTTTCTTTTCCATAAGATATATTATTTTTCTATGTATTCTTTCAAATTCTTCTTTATATTTACCCAGTGTCTTCTTAATATGCTTTGTTTCTTTAGCCATCTTACTGAATTTGTTTAGGACATTTGTTTGAACATCTTTGATTAGTTTTTCCAAATTTATGTCTCCTCTGACCTTTTAACTTTTTCCTTTGACTGTACCATACCTTCCTGCATTTTAGTATATGTTATGATTTTTTGCTGATGTCTAGTCATCTGACTACCTTTATGGGTTTATTCTAAAGGTCGCTTTCTCTCCTGTCTATGATTTTGTTGGAGCTTTGGTTTGTATCAAGGCTTTTCTTTGTTAGTTGCATCATTAGTATTTTCCAGCCAAAACTGGGCTGTGTACCTATGCAATGGGCATAGACTAGATCCAATGTGGACTGTTTTAGGTGCTGCAGAGACTCAAAGTGCCACTTTATTTCCCATGCATTTTATGGCCTGCCAAGCAGATGGTATTTTTCAACTACCTATTCCATGTTGGAAGCGGTTGAAACAGGGCTCCCATCAACATCTGACCAGGAGGCTCTGAAAATAAGGGGATCCCATGTTTTCCCCTCACCTGACAAACTCTGGCTCAGTACTGGGCTGCATCACCTTCTGCTTGGGGCAGAGGTCTCCCATGGCCATTCCAATATTCAACTGTCCCCCAAGTAAGCATTGAGATACCTGCTGCTGCTTCCCTTAGGGTTGGGGAATGGGTGTGAAGAATCATGGCAGGAGCTGCAGTCTCTGATCACAATTTCGCTCTCTTTTTCCCACACTTCCCTTGGTATTATACTGCCCTTTCCTGATCCATGGATCCCCTAATAGTTGATATGGAAGTTTCTGCCTGGCTACTCACTACTATTGGGAGAGAAGTAAGTTCTGCCACTCCCTTCCTAATCTGACATTTTGAAAACTCCTCCTTGGGGCACTTTGTATTCAGTACTCCTATGCTGGTTTGAAAGGATGGTTGGACCCTAGAAAAGCCATGATTTAATCAAAATCCCATTTCATAAACTGGCAGAATAATCCCTATTCAATAATGTATGTTTGAGACTGTAATCAGACCCTCTCCCTGGAGATGTGATTTAATCAAGAGTGGTTGTTAAACTGGATTAGGTGACGAATGTCTCCACCCATTTGGGTGGGTCTTGATGGGTTTCTGAAGTCCTATAGAAGAGGAAACATTTTTGAGAATGAAGGAGATTTAGAGAGAGCAGAGCAGAACAACATAGCCATGAGAAGCATAGTCCACCAGCCAGTGACTTTTGGAGATGGAAAAGGAAAATGCCTCCCGGGGAGCTTCATGAAACAGGAAGCCAGGAGAAGAAACTAGCAGATCATGCTGTGTTTTCCATATGCTCTTCCAGATGAGAGAGAAACTGTGTTGTCCATGTGCCCTTCCACTTGAGAGAGAAACCCTGAACTTCATCGGCCTTCTTGAATCAAGGTGTCTTTCCCTGGATGCCTTTGATTGGACATTTTTATAGACTTGTTTTAACTGGGACCTTTTTTTGGCCTTAGAACTGTAAACTAGCAACTTATTAAATTCCCCTTTTTAAAAGCCATTCTGTTTCTGTTATATTGCATTCCAGCAGCTAGCAAACTATAACAACTCCTCAGCAGCTTGTGGTAAGCCTTGGATCTCTGTGGACTTGGGTCCTGTCTTTATATGCATGAGGTTATAACTCCCTACTGTGAGTGTTTTTATTGTCTGTGTCCATAGTGTGAGGTGGGAGGGATCCTGGCCACTGCTGCTGTGCACTTCCAAAACTGTGGGACCAAGTCAGAGGGAAGAAAATTTACCAGTCAGTCCAGGATGGAAGTTTCCTACCTGATATTTTTCTCTTTCTTTGATTTCAGCATTTCTGTGATCCTCTAGTTTCTACCTTCCTCTAGAGTTCTAAGTAAGTGATATCTTCCTTTTTTTCATGGAATCTCTGGGAAGATTTTTCCAGGGGATGTTTTATGTTGTCATGTTGATGATATCTTTGCTGATTCACTTTTAAGGCCCTGCATATTCAGATCTACATATCCATAAACTGAAACCCTCAAGTTTTGAGGAAACTTGTGGAAGCATGTGAACTAAATCTAGTACTTGAAGAACATAACTATTTCCCTGATCTTGTCCACAAGGAGTCCCCTCTTTTAGCTCCATGATGAATTTCACCACTAATTTTTCTGCACCAGCCAGCACCACTTTGACATGTTACTAATTTATATCAGGAATTCACATTATGATCTTTATGATGACTTTGATTTGGGCCAAGGATAATTCCAAGCACCACTTCCCAGGGTAAATCATCAAGCAAGAGACCCAAATGTGTTCTTCTGTCAGGTCCACTTCACCTGACCCTGTGGGAAAATCAAGGACCAGTTCCAGGCCTTCTCCAAGTTAGGGAAGTTACAAAGTCTATTGCTTTCCACTCCAGCTCCTCAGTTCTTTACATGTAGCCCCCTACTTCTTATATCTACCCTTTCCTGAGCTCATGCATATTCCATACATTTGCATTCTGTATGAACAATCAGAGATAATACATTTGAGTTTTCATGGTACAATACATTTCTCATTACCTTCAGGACAAACTGGACAAAGGAGTGAATCTAATATGAATAGGGATGTAGATTCCCATGAGTATTCCTCCAAGGTATGTTTTGTGTTATTCTGAAATTTTTATCTCAATATGAATCTCAATCCACACCCTTACAAAAATATAACTATTTTTTTTAAATAATTCAACTGTTTTCTATTTCAAGTCTCCATTTTACCAGGGGGCAGAAATGTAATCTCAGACACTTAAGGGAAATCCTTTTCCCAAAATTGCACCTAAGTTTTAGGGGCTACAATAGTTTCAATGCATTGGATGGGACATTGGTCCTCAATAATTCTCTGGTCCTTGGAAATTTGTTACTCAGGTTTCTTTTTTTTTTTTTTTTTTCATGGGCAGACACCGGGAATTGAACCCAGGTCCTCTGGCACGTGTTACTCAGGTTTCTGCTGAGTAAAATTCATTACTGTCTGCAAGATCCCTTTATATTTAGCCACTCTTCATGCTACCTCTGTGTCTCTGTTGTTTCAACAGCTAAGTATAGTATAGGAAGCATGGAGCTTTGGTAAGGCTTTCAGCTATATACATGCTTAATCTGCTTCCTAATAAGCTATCCATAGTCAGCCCTGTGATTCATACAAATGTCCACAGGCCTGTCAACATTTTCTCTATCTCTAAAACACATAAAGGACTACCAGTCCAGGGACAAACTGTGCCATTGTAATCTGAGTTCAAATTTATGCCATGATTAGGGTATACAAGATTTGACTGGGGTTCAAGATAGAGATTTCACATTTACTTTTACATGTTTTGTTTTGCAATGTCCTTGTTTTAGTTTACTAGGTTGCTGAAAGCAGATACCATAAAATGGGTTGGCTTTTAACAATAGGAATTTATTTTTACAAGCATACAGTTTTGAGGGTGTGAGAATATCCAAATCAAGGCATTGTCATGACAATGCTTTCTTCCTGAAGACCAGTTGCCTGTAATCCTGAATTCCTTTGTCAATTGGCAAGGCACATGATAGCGTCTGTTTATCTCTCCCATCTCTCCTGGGTGTCATTGCTTTCACCTTCTTGCTTCAGTGGCTTGCTCTTTTGCTTGCTCTCTGTCTCTGTCTCTCTCTCTCTCCATCCTGCTTGTAAAAGACTCTAGTAAGAGAATTAAGATCCACCCTGGGCCATGCCTTAATTGAAGTTAATGTCATCAAAAGATCCTACTCAAAATACACTTACAGAATGGATTAGCTTTATAAGAACATGATCTTCTGGGTTACATATAGTTTCAAACCACCACAATCCTCAAAGACAATGTCCCCATATTTGCAATCTCTGTTACGTTCCAAATGCTTTAAATACAATATTTGACACATACAAAGTATCCAATGAATGCTTGTTTATCAGTTTAAAATGGAAGAGAGAGAGAGGGAGAAATGGTGGGAAATACGGTTAAGAAGAATGGGAGGGAGAGAAAGAAGAACAAATAAAAGAAGGTAAAAAGGAAATAAAGGATAAAATAAGATTAAGAAGAATGGGAGGGAGGGAAAGAGGAACAACTAAAAAAAAGGTAAAAAGGAAAGAAGGAAAAAATAAAATTGGTCACAATTTCCAGGAATGGAGCCAAGTTAATTTTTTTTAATGTTATATTTTGAAGCATGGTCAGCACTGAGAATCACTGGTATAGACTGAGAACACAAGATGTCCTGGAAAGGAATTTTCTGAGGATTTGTAGCAACATTCAGGTAATGAGAGTGTAAGAGTCTCCATTAAAAGGGTATTAGAAGTAGCAGAAAAAGAGGTAGGAATAAAATTAAAAGATAGTGGTAGCATGGAGTTTAGGGAAGATAAATTGAAAAAGGCATAGTTAACACTACCTAAAGGAGTGAGAGGTTGAGTAAGTTTGGTCTAAGGCATGCTAACTCAATATGGTAATAGGAAAGACATTTCTGAACTTTTCCAGAGCTATTTTTGTGAAAGTATTGGTGTTTTAGTTGTGGGTTTGGGAGTAAATGGGAGATAAGTGATTTTAGCAAATGTAGACTTTTATTTGAAGAAGTCTGTAGACAGTGAGAAGTCAAAAGTATGGGATATTAAGCAAACAATTAATGAAGAGAAGTCTTGGAAGTAAGGGGAGGTAGTATGTCCAAGGATCCAAGCAGGTAGGTTATTCTGTAATAGGAGAGGACTCAACCATGCAAAATCGTGTCTTTCCGGTGATTAAATTTATAATTATATAGGTGGGATGTTGAGGGAATTAACACACAATAGCCTTAATTTTATTAGTGATATAATTTTCAAAGTTATCTGGTGAAAATATAGGAGGTAGAAATTGTATATGGGACTTTAGAGGAGTTGTAAATATTTGTCATTTTAGTTGCTGGGATGCAAGAATGGAATTGGGAGATGACCTAAAACAAATCAGCAGTGCTAGAATGGAATTGGGGGATGACCTCGAACAAATCAACCAAGGTCCAGTTGAGTTTGAAGACCTGAATTTTGAATGACGTCTTCAGGCTGATGGCTTTTTCTTCAGCTGTGCTCAGAAACCCAAGCACAGGGAAGAGAAGTATGGTTATGAGACTAATACCAAGGTTTGATTTTATAATGGAGGTGTATTTAGGAATACAGAAACAGAAAAGGCAATTCTGGTATTGACAAGTGTCTCAGTTTCCCAGCTGCTAAAAGAAATATTATACAATGGGTTGGCTTAAAAACAATGCAAATTTATTGGCTCACAGTTTTGAGGCTAGGGAATTTGAGAATTGAGGTGTCAGCAAGGTGATGCTTTCTCCCCAAAGACTGTGGTATTCTGGGACTTGCTGCTGGCCATCCTTGCATCATTGGCTTTTCTGTCACATAACAATGAACCTGGAAAGTTCATATTATTTCCTTTCCGGGTTTCATTGACTTCCAGCTTCTGCTCCACCTTGGTCACTTTCTCCCTAAAGTCCTCTTTATAAGACCTTCAGTAATAGGATTAAAATCCATCCTAATTCAGTTGCCAATACCTTAACTAAAAATAACATCTTCAGAAGGTCTTATGGGTGTACACTCATAGAAATGGAGTAAGATTAAGAACATGTGTTTTTAGGGTACATAATTCAACCTATCACAGTGAGTACAGGGCAGTTAATCATCTGTAGGGTCCAGAATAAAGAAGGAAGGAGGAGGCTTGAAATCTGGGGAAAAAATGGATAGTGTTTAGGGACTCCAAAGGTCTCAGGGTCAAAGATTAGAGTGCTATGGCAATAATGTGTGATGACAAGATCTAAAGCATAGCCATAGGTGTGGATGTAAGTGAAGTTGCGTTGAACTGAAGATGTCTTGCATTGAAATCAAGGGATGGGAATCCTACAGTAACTGATTGAACAATAACAGAACTTAGAAGTCCAGATGCCATGGTCATTGATTAATGTGGTCAGTAAATACATGGAACATAACTGCAGAAGAAGTGAGGAGATAATAGATATTATAACTCTCCTTAGGGAGGGGAGTTTAACACAATGGTACAAGAATAGTGGTTAAGAAGTAGCTGTTGTGAGTTTGGAAGGGCAATTCCCACAGGGACAAGTGGCACATAGGATAGAGGAGGTTAAGCCTCTCCACTCATGCGTGGATTCTGGAGACAGAAAGTCTTGATTTCAAACCTGAATCTGAATATATGTCAAATTACTTCTTTAATACTAGGTGTTCTAGTTTGCTAGCTGCCAGAATGGAATATGCCAGAAACAGAATGGCTTTTAAAAAGGGGAATTTAATGAGTTGCTAGTTTATAGTTCTGAGGCCGAGAAAATGTCCAATTAAAACAAGTCTATAAAAATGTCCAATCAAAGGTATCCAGGAAAAGATACATTGGCTTAAGAAGGCCGTTGATGTTCAGGGTTTCTCCCTCATCTGGAAAGGCACATGGCGAACACAGTCACAGCTTCTCTCTCTGCTGGAAGGGCACATGGCGAGCAAGCCTTCATCTGTTAGCTTTCTCTCCTGGCTTCCTGCTTCATGAAGCTCCCCAGGAGGCATTTTCCTTCTTCATCTCCAAAGGTCGCCGGCTTGTGGGCTCTCTGCTTCTGGTGGCTATGTTGTTCTTCTCTGCTCTCTCTGAATCTCCTATTCTCCAAAGCGTTTCCTCTTTTAAAGGACTCCGGAAATTTATCAAGACCCACCCAAATGGGTGGAGACACGCTTCTATCTAATCTAGTTTAACAGCCACTCTTGATTAAATCACATCTCCAGGGAGATGATCTAATTACAGTTTCAAACATTCAATAATAAATGGGGATTAGAAGAAATGGTTGTCTTTACAAAATGGGATTAAGATTAAAACATGGCTTTTCTAGAGTACATACATCATTTCAAACCAGCACACTAGGTCTTTAATTTGCAAAGTTCATAGTAATAATTTTATGTTCCTTGTACAGTTAGGATTAATTCAGCTATAGAACTTGACATAGTGTTGGTTCATAGTAAGTACTTAATAAATGTATTAAAATGGTATATAAAACAAAGAAATTTAAGATTTCTGAAGATGAGAAGTTTATTTCTGTTCCTCACTGCAACCCTGCTCCAAACTGATTTTCCCACAGTCTGCCACATTATAATAAGTGGCAACTCCATCCTTCTAACTGCTCAGGCCAAAAATAGCCACTTTGGCCCTTCTCTTTCTCTCATTCTACAGATGCACTCTTTCAGCAGATACTTTTATCTCCATCTTCAAAATGTATCCAGAATCTAATTACTGCTTCCAGTTTGCATGTAGGTCTCACGAGACTGTCACTCCTGTTCTAAAACTAAAACATGCCAAAATAAAATTATAGTTAAAAAAACACCAGTGTTCTGAAGACACAAAGAAATCCAATGAACTAAAACTCCAGAATATGGAAAGCCCTGTACATAACAAAAGACACTGCTCCTCTCACCTCTGGTGTAGCTTCAGAAGAAGGAGGACTTCACCACTGACAGTGTAAGGGTAATCAAGTTGAACTAGCAAGTTTTTGTTTTTATTTTTTGAGAAGTTGTAGATTTACAGAAAAATCATGCAAAAAAAGGAGTTCCCACCTTACCCTCCAATTTTCACTATTGTTAACACCTTACATTAGTATGGTACTTTTGTTACAATTGATGTGAAACAATATTATTATAATTATACTATTATAGTCCATAGTTTATACTGGGATTCCCTGTATTGTACAGTACTCTGGTTTTAAAAAATTATTCTAGTAACATATATACAACCTAAAATTTTCCTTTTTAACAGCTGCTTCCTGGGATATGGTGGAGTCAGACAGGCCAGGAAGGGCAGAGACTTAATCTAGATCTGGGATGTTTGTGTGTGCTGTATATTTTTCATTTATCCTCCCAGATTCACTTTCCACACCTCTCTTCCCTGCTCTGGGCCCAGAAAAGATGCCCTCTACTCTCTACATCAAAGGAGTTCTTTGCCTTTTGACTCTTAAGTTGGTTTGGACAATGGGAGGCAAAGGCAATGTGGTGATTGGAACTATATGTACCCCAGAAAAACATGTTCCTAAATCTAATCCATTCCTGTAAGTGTGAAAACATTGTTAAATAGAAACTTTTTATGAGGCAAATTGTTTATTCAATTTGTCTATTGAAGGTCACAGCTCCTAAAATGTTACTTGCTAGATATACCTATCCCTCTGCATTCCACTTACCACCCTCTGCTTGCCACTTCCGGCTTAGGTGTGGTAATGGCACTTCCCTGCAGTAAACCTGGGTAGTTTCCTTATATCCTGTTCATGCTTTTATTAATGGTTCTAAAATGCCACTTCATTAAACTTTTATCAAATTACCCAGTCTGAGTGTGATATCTGTTTCCTGTGAGGATCCTGGCTGATACAATAAGACATCAAAGGCCAAAACCGGTCTTGAATAGTGAGTGAATTTACCTTGACAAAGTGGAACCTGGTCCTATATTACATGGAAATAGAATCTAGGGAAACCATTACCCAGGGGCCTGTCAGGGTTGTAATTGGGTACAGTAGATCATTGGTTTTCTCTGAACTTTCATTTTCCTTTAGTTTTGTGAATCATGCATTTCCATATACCTGAGATGCAAGCCACTGTACACCACTTTTAGTACCTTGAAATATAACCCCTATAGATAATGACTCTTTCCACAGCACTATATAGCTCAGTCCTATAGATGTTTCCATATAAGAGGGGTAAGCACAACATAACAGTGAAGCATTCTGAGGATTCTTTGTGGGCAAAATTGTTTCAATTGTGAATGGATGAATGACCCCATAAGTCAAGACATTTACGCTTGGATGATGGAGGAAAAGGCCATCAATCCTCTAAACCTGCCATTCCTTTTTAGAAAGTTAGCTAGTTGGTCAGTGAGACTAAGTAGCTTGGGATAACTTTGTCAGTTGGTATGATGTAGTAGTGTGTCAAGTTGAGCACCTTCTTCTGACTTTTGATGATGAGAGGCAGGTCTATCTTAAGACTTAGCTTGTATCACTTTTATTTGAGTCACTTTCACCTGCATCATTCAATGTCAAAAAATATGTGCCACAGGGACTTGACCTCAGGCTGCTCAAAATGCATACTTTTCCTGGTTTCCGTGGAGATGGTTGCAGTGAGGCCAGCTCAGGTCATGTACACGGTCCGGCTTGGGGGATGTGTTAGAATTGTTTCTGTGTACAATTCCACTCCATATTCAGAAGAGAGTGTTCATTATAGTCTTTTTTCCTAAAATAGTTGGGGGCATGGCAAAGGCCAAAGGGCATGACTTTGTCTTTGAAATAGCAAGCCTCCTCTGAATTGAAGGAGACCATAAGCTAGTATATAGAAATAAAACATATTGAGGGCTGGAAAGCAGGATAAATTGTGTCATAAACTGGAAAAGTTAAGCAGGAAAGGAGCCACAGACCACGAGGAGCTGTATGAGGAATAAAGGATACAGAGGCTAGTGTTAAAAAGCTTTAGATTGCCTCAGAGACACCTGCAGCCCACTGGCGCAAAAGAGATTTAGGGCACTGAATGGGTTCCATCTTCAAGCTGAGAAGAGAGGCCTTAAAGGTGCTTTGGATATGCTCTCAATTGGCAATTAAGAAATCAGGGATGGGAGTGGGAAACTAGGGGAAGCTCCACCTGCTAGGGGCAAAGACCCAACTCAGAAGGGAGTTTGGAATGATAAAGAATGGAGATGATGAGAACTCTGTGTTCTGTGGCTCACAGATCTCACACATAAATAAGGAGTTAGAACAAGGTATAATGCTAGAGGGATGGACATGAGTGAAGATAGGGTAAAAGGGAGTTAAAGAAGGAATGAAGCAGGTTGCTACATTAATATATATGTACCATAGTGGGTGCTGTGTGTGCTACCCACAAACCCCTTCTCTCCTCTCAGGGCTGAGGCACTTATGACAGCTGCTAGTAGTTTTGGATACTGACAGCTCCCAGCTGAATCCCCCCCTGAAAAATTGCCTTTAGTCAAAGGGAACTGCGTATTCTAATATGATTTCCTGCCCAGAGGAAGCCTCTATTCATTGACTGGTTGATGTAGTGGGATCATGGCCAAGCCCTCTTGTGTCAATATGGGTCAGCTTTGCAGGCCCATCGCATTAGAGCTCCCCATAGTACTGGCTGGGTCCTTGGGACTGCCTCACAGTTCTGCTTTTCTCTCTGCCCAATCCTGTTGCTCTCACTCCCTCAGAAGTGTTGCCAAGAGCACCTCTCAATAAAATTCCTACATGCAAGTCACCTTTTCATAATGTGTTCCCTGGGAATCCATCTTGTGGAAGTTAGTTCTAGGAGTGGTCCTGGGAAGCAGCACTTAAATAGAATTTTTCAGCTGGATTCTTGCTGGCTGTCCAACAAAGAATTCATTACTGATGGTAGGTAGAACACTCATAGCCTCTGTTGCCTGGATTTCCCTGGAGAACAGGGGAGAAGAAGGGGAGCCGTGCAGGATTAAGAAACAACAGACACAAGAAGTTAGTTAAGTGGGGTCAGGGGACTTAAGCTCATCAGAAGCAAGAGCAAGAGCCCCGAATATGCTGACACCCACATATTTATTGTACTCTTACACAGGAACTGCTTTAGGGAGTATAATCAAAGCAAGATTATTTTTTAAAATCTGTCATGCTTGCAAAGCTACAAAGTTTGGTTCATAGTTCCTGTCCCAGGAACTGTTTCTTTCTTATCAGAATGCTCTCTATTCAGGTCTCTTTGGGCTCTTGCATCAGCATCCTTGAGAGCATTTGCTTCAACTGTTTACCACATTAGAAGAGCACGGTGTGCCTATGCCCCATGCCCTCGGCTGTCAGCCAACCACTCAAGCCTTCAGAGAACTGTCTACAACACTCTGTCATGCATATATTAAAACTTTCACAGGTGGTGAACTGAGATGGTATATCAGTGCAAGGGAATGTACTGGTAGATACAAAGTCTTCCATGTTTCAGAGGTATAGTTGTAATATTAAGCATGAAGGCTAGGAAATTATATGGCTATTGGATGGTCATTGATGCCTTGGAGAAAGATATTGAAAGGCTGAAGATGATTAAACACAAATTAAAAGCTAAATGTGCAAGCCAGAGAACCTCTGAATGGTACATAAAGAGATTCTCTTAACAGTATATAAAGAGATTCTACTCTCATTCAGCCTGAGAACCAAAGAAAACTGAGGATCAGGCCTGGTACTTAATTATAAAGGAAGACAAGTAGAGAAGGTTGAATTCTCAGGCCTAGTACGTTTGCTTTGCCAAGGTTAGGCCGGTTTTGGAAGGAGTTAAATCCTGAGACATGGGAGGGGGACATTAGGGTTGATCTACATAAAATATGTTAATGTCAAGTTTCCTTTGAACTTTGTCTGTAGAAGTAAACCACTCCTCCAAAGCAAAGCAACCTGTGGCCTCCCTCCCAGGATATACTCTCACCTCCTCTCCTTGACTATCATATAAATAATTAACATGAACTCACAAAATAACACAGCTGGGAGGTGCTGGGACTGGTAGGATAGAAAGGAACTATACCCCAAAGGAGTTATAGTTCCTAATCCGTAGTATTGTCAGGAGCTAGGAAAGAATGTATGGGACTGGATTCTGAGATTCCTGGCTCAAGGTGTAGGACAGGAAATAAAATTGGATAAGGGAAAAAATTTAAATGTTAGAGTATTTTTCCATGGCACATTGCTATCATTATATTAGGTTAGCTTTTTGTAGCTTGAAGAAAGCAGTGGCCCACGATAAGTAAAGTAAAAAGACCTGAATTGCTGTGGCAGATAGTGAAAAAAAGGGGACCAAAAGTCTAGTGTGGGTATATCATGAAGCCTGTACAAGCTATCAAATGGTTATATTCTTTAGGAAGGCCATAAGGGTATACCATCATACAAAGGAAAAAGAAATGCACTGATGAGGGAGGGCTACAAGCACCAATGTGAAACTCAGTTGTGGTCATCCTTAATAGGTCAGGGACAGAGGCAGACAACAATATACATTTACAACCCTGCACCAGGGCATGACCATCTGGACATTCCATAAAGTGTAATACTAGCATTGTGTATCAAAGAAATCAGGTTGAAATGAGCAAAAAGTGACTGGTATGTTGGAGACCTTATTAAGATAACATGCTTTCCAGAGGCACAAGATTAATTAGGGATAGGAGGGTCTAGGGAAGTGCATATGTTTGTATCTATGAAATGGGCTTGAAATTTTTGAAGTTTTTTGTTTTACAGGTTAATGACCATCAAAATGTTCATTACAGAGGATAAACTAAATAAGAAACTACATGGAAAACATTGGCCAGTTGATGTCAGTCAGTTTCTGTTATTGGCCACCCTAATGCTGGCACAAGGGACTCGTGAGTGGTTTAGACATGGTGTTAGAGATCAAAGCCATGTATGGGCCCTACAACATGGGAAAACTGACTTAGCACTAGTATTCAGAAGGTCCATTTTCCAGTACTATGAACCATTGCTACTATTCTGATATGGTACCATTCTTCAAGAAAACCACTCAGATGCTGGCTGGCAGGTTGATAACATTGAACCCCTTCAAATCTGAAAAATGTTTTCTAGGCCCTTTTTCTCTTTTGTAATGTAAGCATTTAAAGCTATGCATTTCTCTCCAAGTGCTGCTTTAGCCACATTGCACAAATTTTGATATATTTACATTTACATTCTGTTTGCAATAATTTCTCATTTTCCTTGTGAGTTCTTTGAACCATGGTTACTCAAAAGTGTGTTGTTTAATTTCCTAATGTTTGAGTTTTGAAAAACCTGTTTTTCTATTCATTTTAAATTAATTCTGTTGTGGTCAGAAAACATGTTCTATATCATTTCAGTCCTACATTTGAGACTTGATTAGTGGCCCTCATATGGTCAATTTTAGTGAATTTTCCATATGCCTTTGAAAAGAATGTGTATTCTGCAGCTGGTGTGTAATGTTTTTATAAATATCAATCAGGGTTAGTTGATTGATAGGGTTGCTCAAGTATTCTATACCCTTAATGAATTTATGTTTATTTGTCTATTAATACTGATACAGGATTGTTGATATCTCCAAATATATGTGTGCATTCCTCTACAACTTTTTTCAGTTTATCCAATTTTTGTTTACTGTAACTTGAAGCTCGGTATTTAGACACACGCACATGTAGCATTTTTATATCTTCTTAATGAATTAACCCTTTGATCATTATGAAATTCCCTCTTTATCTCTGGCAACATTTCTCATCCTGAATGCCACTTTGATATTAATATAACTACTCCAACTTGTTATATAGTAGGCATACGAATAGTATACATTTTCATCTTTGAAGTTTTAATCTATGTGTCTTTATATTTAAAATGTTTTTCTTTTAGATTGCATATAGTTGAGTCTTAAAATCTAGTCTGAAAATACAAACCTTTATTTGAAATATTTAGTTAGTTTACATATATCATATTTATCTACATGTTTGGTTTAATTCTTACCACCTTGCTATTTTTCTCCTGATTTCTTCGTATGTTCATTTTTGTTCTCCTTTTCTGGACTTCTTTTGGATTGACTGTTTTTTATTTAGAATTCTATTTGATAGTTGCATGTCATAAATCCAACAATACATTTATATTAATTTTTATATAAGCAGGAAGCAAAGTAAAATATATATTTTAAAATTTACCCATATATTTACTAATTCTGATACTGTTCTTTTCTTTGAATAAATTGAATTTTAATCTATTGTAATTTCCTTCATACTAAAAGATGTCACTTTACCATACTAATATGGTATGGTAAAGGTGTTGTGATGTTTAATTGCTTATCTTTTGTCCTTCCGAAAATCTTTCTTTTGCCTTCACTTAAAAAAATCAATTGTATTGATGTATAATTTGCATGTAATAAAATAACCTGTTTAAATTGTAGAGTTTTGATGAATGCATACACCTGTATAACCAACACTGCAATCAACATATAGTAAATTTCCATCATCTCAGAAAGTACCCTTGTGCCCATTTGCAATCGGTAAAATGTTGCATTCCCAGGCACGACAACCAGTGATCTACCTTGTCACTGTCAATTATTCTTACCTTTTCTAGAATTTCATATAACTGAAGTCATTCAGTATGTGCATTCCTTGCTTGATTATCTTCTTTAACTCTGCATAATATTTTTGGATTTATCCATTTTATTAAATGCATCCATATTTGTGGTAGGCAGAATTCTAAGATGGGCCCCTAGATCCTGGTCACCTGGTATACACACAGCTTCTCCAAGTTATCCGATCAAGTGCTAATTGGGTGCCACTGTGAAGGTATTCTGGAGACGTAGTAAGTTCCCAAATCAACTGACTTTAAGACAGGAAGATAATCCTGGCCTAATCAAGTGAGACTATAAAAGGAAACAGGCCCTTCCTGGCAGGGGGTTTCAAAGTGAGAGAGGGATTAAAAGCAAGAGAAATTTTGCCTGTTTCGAAGAGGTAAATGCTGTGTTGTGAAGATGGTTGCATGGCAGGGAATGACAAGTATCTTCTATGAGCTCCGAAAAGCTCCTGGCTGATGACCAGCAGAGAGCAAATACCTGAAAGCAGGCTCTAAGAGCTGAGAGTGATTCCTGGCCCACAGCTGGCAAGAAATTGAGTTCAGCCAACAACATCAGCAAGGTTGGAAGCCAGTTCTACAGACCAGCCCAGACCACTCCTGGACAAGAATCTGAATGGAGAACCCACCTATGCCATGCCCAGATTTCTGACCTACAGAACTGTGAGAAAATAATTGGGCATTATTTTAAGTCAAGTTTGTGGTAATTAGTTATACAGCAATAGAAGGCTAACAAAGTACTTCTTTCATTTTTATTGCTGAGTAAGTAGTGGAATCATAAAATATATGGGCCCTTGTGACTGGCTTCTTTCATTTAGTTTAACAGCCTTGGAGTTCATCCATGTTGTAGATATATCGGTACTTCATTCCTATTAAAATTGTTTTTTAATTTCAATTTTTTTTATTAGAGAAGTTGTGGGTTTAAAAACACAAAATACAGAATTCCTATACACCATCCTACCAGCAATATTTTGTATTGCTGTGGAATATTTGTTACACTTAATAATAGCACATTTAATAATGGTAGTATTAAAGTCCATGGTTTAACTTAGGGTTCCCTGGTTCGTATAGTGTACTTTCATGGATTTTTAAAAAATTTTTTGTTCTGTTACATATACACAATCTAACATTTCCCCTCTTAAACATATTCAGTATGTATTTCAGTGCTGTTAATTACATTCACAACATTGTGCTACCATCATCACCATCCATTACCTAAACATTTCTATCAATTCAAATAGGAACCCTGTATTTTTTTTTTGGCATAGTCAGGCTCCGAGAATACGAACCCGGGTCTCCAGCACAGCAGGCAAGAATTCTGCCACTGAACCACCGGTGCACCACCTGGAACCCTGTCCTTATTAAGCCTTAACTTCCCACTTCCTATCCCCACCCAGTTTCTTTGCAACCTATTGAGTAAATTTTGACTGTATGAATTTGCATATTCTAATTGTTTCAAAATAATGAGATCATACAATATTTGTCCATTTGTGCCTGGATTATTTTCCTCAAGATGATGTCTTCAAGGCTCATCCATGTTGTTGCATGTATTGGTATTTCATTCATTTTAATGGCTGAATAATATTCCAGGGTATGTATATACCACATTTTATTTTTCCATTTATCCATCGATTAACACTTAGGGTGCTTCCATCTTTTGGCAACTGTGACTAATGCTGCTATGAACTTTGACATGCAAATATATGTTTTGAGTCTCTGCTTTCAGTTCTTTTGTGTATATATCCAGTGGTGGGATTGCCAGGTCATACGGTAGTTCTATACATAGCTTTCTGAGGAACCATTAAGCTCTCTTCCACAGAAGCTGCACCATTTTACATTGTCACCAGCAATTAATGAGTTTTCTTATACCTCTGCATTTTATCCAACACTTATTTTTCCATTTTTTAAATACAAGCCATTTTAATTGGTGTGAAGTGGTATCTCACTGTGGTTTTGATATACATTTCTCAGATGGTCAATGATGCTGGGTATCTTTTCATGTGCTTTTGGGTCATTGCATATCTTCTTTGGAGAGATGTCTATTCAAGCCTTTTGCTGTTTTTTTTTTTTTTTGTGTGTGTGTGTGTGTGTGTGTAACTTGCTTTATTGTGATTTCCTCTTTATCCAAACCTGCAATATCTCCAAGGTATGTCTGTATTTCTTTTTTTTTTATTTTTAATTAATTTTTAAATTTCTTAAAGAAATATGACAAGAAAGAAACACAAACATTCTTAACATATGCTCATTCCATTCTACATATATAATTCACAATATCATCACATAGTTGCATATTTTAAATCAGGTTGTTTTTCTTTTTGTGATTTCTTTATATATTTTGGATATTAATCCTTTATTGAATATGTGGTTTCCAAATATTTTCCCCATTGTGTAGGTTGTCATTTTGCTTTCAGGATAAAGTCCTTGAAGGCACAAAAAAGTATTTTTTTTTAATTTTATAAGATCCCATTTATCAATTTTTCTTTTGTTGCTTGTGCTTTGGGTATAAAGTGTGAGAAGCCATTGCCTAACACAAAGTCCTGAAGATACTACTTTATGTTTTCTTTTAGGAGTTTTATAATTCTTGCTCTTACATTAAGAGTTTCCCCAGCATGATTTGTTGAGGAGACCATTTTTTTTTCCCCAAATGAGTGGTCATTGCCCCATGTCAAAAATCAGTTGGCCATAAATGTAAGGGTTGATTTCTGAGTTCTCAATTTGATTCCATTGTTCTATATATCTGTCTTTCTGCCTGTACCATTCTGATTTAATTACTGTGGCTTTGTAATAAGTTTTAAGATCAGAAAGTGGAATCCTCCAACTTCATTCTTCTTTTTCAAGATAGCTTTAACTGTTTGGGCCACTTAGCCTTCCATATAAATTTGATGATTGGCTTTTCCACTTCTGCAAAGAAGGCTGTTGGGATTTTGATTGGGATCGTATTGAATCTAAAGTTGTTTTGGGTAGTATTGACATCTTAGTGATATTTAGTCTTCTAATTCATGAACATGGAATATCCTTCTATTTATTTAGGTTTTCCTTAGTTTCTTTTAGCAATGTAAGTCCTTTACATCTTTGGCCAGATTTATTCCTAGATACTTCATCTTTATAGGTGCTATTGTGAATGGAATTTTTTTCTTGATTTCTTCTTCCAATAGTTCATTGCTTGGTTATAGAAACACTACTGATTTTTGGGTGCCAATCTTGTATGTTGCCACATTGCTGAATTTATTTATTAGCTAGGAGCTTTGTTGTGGACTTTTCAGGACTTTGTATGTATAGGATCATATCATCTGCAAATAGGGGAAGGTTTACTTCTTACTTTCCAATTTAGATGCATTTATATCTTTTTCTGACCTAATTGCTATGGTAAGCACTTCCAATACAATGTTGAATAACAGTGGTAACAGTGGACATCACTGTCTCATTCCTGATAACAGAAGAAAAGATTTCAGTATTTTACCATCAAATAGGATGTTAGCTGTGGGCTTTTCCTATATGTCTTTAATCATGTTGAGGAAGTTCCTTCTACTCATGGTGTTCTAGATGTTTTTATCAAGATAAGCTGCTGTGTTTCATCAAATGGCTTTTCTGCATCAATTGTAGATGATCATGATTTTTTCCCCTTCATTCTATTAATGTGGTGTATTATACTAATTGATTTTATGTTGAATCAATCTCTTATGTGAGGGATAAATCCCACTTGATAATGGTATGTAATTCTTTTAATATGCTGTTGGACAAGGTTTGCTAGTATTTTGTTGAGGACTTTTACATCTATATCAGTAAGAGATATTAGCCTGCAGTTTTATTGCTTGTGATGCCTTAATCTGGCTTTCATAGCAGGTTGATGTTGACCTTTTAGAATGACCTAGGGAGTGTTCCCTCCTTTTCAAGGTTTTGGAAAAGTTTGAGCACAGTGGAATTAGAGTCTTCTTGGAATGTTTGGTAGAATTCCCCTGTGAAACCATGGTCCTGGGTTTTTCTTTTTGGGGAGATTTTTGATGAATGAGTCCATCTCTTTACTAGTAATTCATTTGTTGAGATCTTCTGTTTCTTTTTGAGTCAATTTATTTAGTTTGTGCGTTTCTAAGAATTTGTTCTTTTCATTTAGGTTATCTAATTTATTGGCATACAATTGTTCCTAGTATCCTCTTTTACAGTGTTTTAATTTTAACAGGGTCAGTAGTAAAGTCCTGCTTTTCATTTCTGATTTCTGTCATTTAGATCCTCTCTCTCTTTTTAGTTTGTCAGTCTAGTTAAAGGTTTGTCACTTTTATTGATGTTTTCCAAGAACCAACTTTTGGTTTTGTTGACTCTCTCTGTTGTTTTTTATTTCATTTATCTTCACTCTGATCTTTATTTCCTTTCTTCTGCTTACTTAACTGCTCACTCTGGGTTTGGTTTGCTTTTTGCCTATTTCTTCCAGTTTTGACATTAGGTCTCTGATTTAAAATCTTTCTTCTTTTTAAATGTAAGCATTTAGAGCTATACATTTCTCTCTCAGCACTGTGTTCTCTCCACCCCATTGGTATGTTGTATTTTGATTTTCATTTGATTCAAGATATTTCCTAATTTTGATTCTGATTTCCACTTTAACCTACTGGTTGTTTAAGAGTGTGTTGTTTAATTTCCACATATTTGTGAATTTTCCATTTCTTGTTCTTTTACTGATTTTGAGATTCATTCTGTTGTGGTTGGAGAATATACATTGTATGATTTCAATATTTTTGAATTTATTTAGTCTTGTTTTGTGACCCAACATATAGTCTAACCTGGAGAATGATCCATGTACACTCAAGAAGAATGTATTATCTATTTTCATTGAGTGCAATCTATATATATCTGCTAGATCTATAGCTCCTATAGTGAATTATCCAAGTCCTGTACTTCATTATGATAAATGACTAGGTGTTTTATCCATTATTGAGAGTGGTGTGTTATAATTTCCTACTATTAATGTAGACCTGTCAATTTCTCCTTTTAAATCTCAGTATTTGCTTCATATATTGTGGATCTCTGCTGTTAGTTGCATACATATTTGTATGTTACATCTTTGTTTTATATTGTCATTTTTATCAGTATATAATGACCATCTCTGTCCCTTGTAACATCTTTTAATTTAAAGTATATTTTACCTGATACTTGTATAGCCACCCCAGCTCTTTTTTTTGTTACTACGTGCATGGCACATTATTTTCCATCCTTTCACCTTCATCTTACCTATGTCTTTGGATTTAAGGTGAGTCTCTTGTAGAAAGCATACGGTTCGGTCATGTTTTTTTAATCTATTCTGCCAATCTATGCCTTTTTTTACTGGAGAGTTTAATTAATTTACATTAAAAATTACTACTGATAATACAGGACTTTCTTCTGGCATTTTGCTGTTTAGCTTTCGTAAGTCATACCTTTTTAGTCACTCACTTCCCTTAATGCCTATTTTTATATTTATTTGCTTTTATTTTGTTGTACCATATCGAGTGCCTTCCCTTTTCTATCTGGATATATTTTTCATCTGTTTTTCTTATGGTTACCATGGGGTTAAAATGAAAGATTCTAAATTTATAATAATCATGTTTGGTTTGATATCAACTGAGCTTTAATAGCATGCACATATAATTCTCCTGTACACCTTTGTCCCCCCTTAACATTTTTGTATATGTTACCACATATCTTCATACATTGTATTTCCAAAAACCTAGCTTTGTCATTACTTTTTATGTATTTGCACTTTAGCACCTGCAGGAATTAAGAAGCTGAATTGCATTCCAAAGAATAATACTGGCATTTAAAATTACCAAAATTGTTACCATTAATGCAGATCTTTGTTGCTTTATGCTACTTTGAACCACTGTCTGGTGTCCTTTCCTTTAAGGATGAAGAACTCCCTTTATCTTTGCTTTTAGGGCCAGTCTAATGGTGATGAATTCCCTTTGGCTTTTATTGTCTGAGAATATCTTAATCTCTCTCATTTTTGAAAAAAGAATCTCATGGAAATAAAATTCTTGGCTGGCAATTGTTTTCCTTCAACACTTAAAGTATTTCAACCCACTGCCTTCTTGTCTTCATGATTTCTGATGCAAAATCATTACTTAATCTAATTGGGACTCTGAGCTTCTTGGCTGTACATATTTGTGTGTTTTGCTAAGTTTGGGAATCTACTCTCATTATTTCTTTGACTATTACATCTGTTTCTTTCTCTCTTTCTTCTCCTTTTGGGACTCCAATAACAGTGCATATATCAGTGCACTTGATATCCCAAGGCTGTTTTTGGGCTACTTTTGCTTTTAATATTCCTTTTCTCTTTTTGCTCCTCAGCCTGACTAGTTTCAGCTGTCTTTTCTTCAAGTTCATTCATTCTTTCTGCTGCCAGCTCCAATATGCTCTCGAAATCCTTTTGAGCATGTTTCATTTCAGTTATTGTGGCCTTCAACTGCAGTAGTTCTGTTTGGTTCCTTATTGAAATTTCTGTTTATTTAGACTCACATATTGTTCATTCATTGCTTTTAAGATATCATTTAGTTCTTTGCCTGTACTTTCCTTAATCTCCTTGAACATTTTTTTTAGATCATTTTTAAAAGAGCTTTTTTTGGTATGTCTACATTCTTGTATTCTTCTTTGGTGTTTTCCCTAATTTTTTCCTCTTTCTTTGGATGGGCCATCCTTTACTGTTTCTTTGTCTTGTACTCTTTTGTTACACACTGTCATTTTACTATTTAAAAATTTTACACACTGTACATTTAAATATTTTAAAATATTAACTCCAGAATTTATTCCTTAGGATATCTGTCTCTTGGCTTTGTAATGAACTGGGGACAGGTCAGAGATTTTGTTGAGTTTCAGCCCTCCTGTCAGTAAAGTCTGCCCAAAGCAAATGCAGTGTGCAGGGCTTCCCCTGTCTTTCTGGGCCTCTTTCTTCTCCTGGGCTTTTGATCTCATTTTCTCAAGCTGGTTTTGTCTGTAGTGCAAGTTCTAGGAGAGGGTCACCCCTAAGAGGACTTTCCCAATTCAGTCTTTCCCAGCAATAACAGGGTCTGTGCCCACAAATGGGGCACAGACTGGCTCCAAAGTACACTGGGGATGGAATCAGAAAGTGCTCTGTTCTAATTTGAAAGCTGTCAGAATGCAATATACCAGAAACAGAATGGCTTTTTAAAAAGGAGAATTTATTCAGCTGCAAGTTCAGTGTTCTAAGGCCATGCAAATGTTCAAATTAAGGCAAGGCTATAAAAATGTCCAATTTAAGGCATCTAGTGAAAGATACCTTGGTTCAAAAAAGCTGATGATGTTCAGGGTTTCCCTTTCAGCTGGAGAGGCACATGGTGAGATCTGCTAACTTTCTCTTTAATGGCTTCCCCAGGGCTCTGTCCATTCTGTTGGCTCTGGTGGCTCTAAAGATTTTTCCAAAATGGTTCCTTCTTAAAGGGCTCTAGTTAGCAATCCCACCTTGAATGGGTGGGGACACATCTCCATGGAAACCATCTAATCAAAAGTTACCACCCATAATTTGGTGGGTCATATTTCCATAGAAACAATAAAAAAGATTCTACCCAGAAATATTGAATGAGGATGATCACTTCTTGGCCTTTTGGCTAAGATCAACTATAATATTGAATGAGAATTAGAGGACAAGTTTTTTCTGGGGTACACGAGATTCAAACTGCACATGCTCCAAAACAAAGGATGCTGGATTTTGTCAAATGCCTTTCCTGCATCAATTGAGATGATCATGTGTTTTTTTAAACCCTTTATTTTATTGATTTGGTATATATATTAATTGATTTTTTTTATGTTGACCCACCCTGGCACTCCTGGGATAATCCCATTTAATCATGACATATAATTCTTTTAATGTGATGTTGGATTTGGTTTCCTAGTGTTTTTTTAGTACTTTTGCATCTGTATTCATGGGGAATGTTGGTCTATAATTTTATTTGTTTTGATATTTTTATCTAGCTTTAACATAAGGGAGAAGGTTGTCTGATATAAAAAGTTAAGAAGTGTCCCCTCTTCTTCAAATTTTTTAGACCAATTTGAGTATGACTGAAGTTAATTCTTCTTGAAATGTTTGGGAAAATTCTCTAATGAAGCCATCAGGTCCTAGGCTTTCCTTTGCTGAGGAATTTTTTTTCTTTTTCTTTTTTTTTTTTTTTTCAGTTTTCAAAGCACTCTTCAACAAGTAGTTACAGGATAGATCCCAGAGTTTGTCATGGGCTACCATACGATCCTCTTATATTTTTCCTTCTAGCTGCTCCATAATATAGGAGGCTAGAGGGCTTAAATATTTTTCATTCATCACAATCTACTTTTTTCCTTCTTTTTTTGTGAAAAATAACATATATACATAAAAGCAATAAATTTCAAAGCACAGCACCACAATTATTTGTAGAACATATTTCAGAGTTTGACATGGGTTACAATTCCACAATTTTAGGTTTTTACTTCTAGCTGTTCTAAAATACTAGAGACTAAAAGAGATCAATTTAATGATTCAGCATTCATATTCATTTGTTAAATTCTATCTTCTCTGTATAACTCCACTATCACCTTTGATCTTTCTGTCACTCTCTTTAGGGGTGTTTGGGCTATGTGCTGAGAGATTTTAAGTTACTGATTCACTCTCTTTTCTTATTATTGGTTTGAGATCTTCTATTTCTTTTTGAATCAGTGTAGGTTGTGTGCTTCTCTCAAGAGTATTTCATTGAAATTTTGTAATTTGTTGCCTTATAATTTATCTTTCATTTCTGATTTTAGTTATTTGCATACTTTCTATTTCTGTCTTTGTCAGACTAGCTAGTGGTTTGTTAATTTTATTGATTTTAAAAAGAATAAACTTTTGGTTTTGTTAATTCTCCCTCTCTCTCTTTCTCTCTCTCTTTAAAGTATCTTTCTTTTATCTCCACTGTAATGGCTATTTCTTTCCTTTTGCTCACTTTGTGATTAATTTTCTCTTCTTTTTGTAGTTCCTCTGCATTGAGGTTAGGTCTCTGCTTTGAGATTTTTTAAATGCAAATTTTTGGAACTATAAATTACCCTCTCAGCTCTGCTTTCTGGATATTAAACCCCTATCAGATATTTTGTTTTCAAACATTTTCTCCCATTGTGTGGGGTGTCTTTTTTCTTTCGTGATGAAATATTTTTAGTCATAAAAGTTTTTAATGATGAAATCTCATTTATCTCTTTGATTTTTTGGGGGGTGGAGTCATGTTTTTGGTGGGGTCTAAGAATCCATTGTTTGTCATTGTGTTCTGAACATGATTCCCTATGTTTTTTTTAGGTGTTTTATATTCATGATTGTCATGTTTAGCTCTTTGTTCCATTTTGTGCTGAGTTTTGTTTATTGTGTGATGTAGGGGGCCATGTTTATTTTTTTGCATGTGGATATCCAGTTTTCCAAGCACTATGTATTGAATACATTATTCTTTCCTAATTGATTGGACTTGGCACTTTGGTAAAAAAAAAATTGACCATTGATATAGGAGTTTATTTCTGAACTCTTAACTCAATCCCATTGGGCGGTATATCTGTCCTCATGAGAGTACCATGCTAGTTTGATCACTGTAGATTTGTAACAAGTTTTAAAATCAGGAAGTGTGAATCTCCTAGGTTTGTTACTCTATACAAAGAAGGTTTTGCCTATGCAGTGCCCCTTACTTCCAAATAAATTTGATGGTTATCTTTTCCATTAATGCAAAGAAGTCTGCTGATTTCTAAAATTTGTGTTCTGATAACATATACACAAAACTAAAATTTCTCCATTTAACAACATTCACATATATAACTTACTATTGTTAATTATATCACAATGTTTTGTTACCATCCACATTACCAAAACTTTTCTATCACCCCCAAAATAATTCCTGTACCAATTATGCATTATCTCCCCATTCCTTAACCTCACCCTGGACCCTGGTTAAGTCTATATTCTAGATTTTGATTCTATGAAAATTATTTCATATCAGTGATCATGTCTGTCCTTTATGTCAGGCTTATTTCACTCAACCTGAAGACCTCAACATTCATCCATGTTGTCACATGCATCAGGACTTCATTCCTTTTATGGCTGAATAATATTCCATTGTATCTATATACCACATGTTTTTTATCTATTTATTGGTTGATGGACATCTGGGTTGTTTCCATCTTTGGCAATTGTGAATAATCCCAGCTTGAACTTTGAACAAGTATCTGTTCAAATCCCTGCTTTCAATTCTTTTGGGTATATACCTAGAAGTGGGATTGCCAGGTCATATAGTAATCCTATACCTAACTTCCTGAGAATCCTAACTTTGATTTCCACAGTGTCTGTACAATTTTAAATTTCCATAAACAATGAATGAGTGTTCCTATTTCTCCACCTCATCTCCAACACATGTAATTTCTGTTTTTTAAAAAAATATTTTAATAGTAGCTATTCTAGTGGGTATGAAATGGTACCTCATTGGGGTTTGGATTTGCTTTTCCCTAATAGCAAATGATGTTGAGCATCTTTTCATGTGCTTTTTGGCCATTTGTATATCTCTTTGGAGAAATGTCTATTCAAGTCTTTTGCCCTTTTTCAATTTTTTTTGTCATTTTATCATTGAGTTGCAGAACCTCTTAATACATTGTGGATATTAAACCATTATTGGATATGTTGTTTCCAAATATCTTCTAAGTTTTCTTTTCATTTTCATGATAATGTTCTTTGCACAAAAGCTTTTAATTTTGTTGAGGTTGCATTTATCCTATTTTTGTTTTCTTGCTTGTGCTTCAAAGCACATCTAAGGAACCATTGCATAATAGAAGGTCCTGACAATTCTTCCCTACCTTTTCTTCTATGAGTTTTATAATACTGTTTCATATATTTAGGTCTTTGAGCATTTTGAGTTAATTTTTGCATATTGATAAATAGGGGTCTGACTTCACTTTTTTTTTCATATAGATATCCAGTACTCCCAACACCATTTTTTGAAGAAACTATTCTTTCCTAATTGAGTAGACTTGGAAGACCTGTCAAAAATCAATTGATCATAGATATGAGGGTCTATTTCTGAACTCTCAGTTAAATTCCATTGGTCTGTGTATCTATGCTTGCGGCAGTACCAAGCTGTTTTGACCACTGTGATAAGTTTTAAAGTTAGGTAGTATGAGTTCTCCAACTTTTTCCTTCTTTTTCAAGATGTTATTGGTTACTTGTGGTCCTTTATCATTCAAATAAATTTGATGTTTGCCTTTTCATTTTCTGCAGAGAAGGCTGTTGGCATTTTTATTGGTATTGCTTTGAGCATGAAAACAACTTTTGTTAGAATTGACACCCTGCAAATATTTAGTCTTCCAATCCAAGAGTATGCTATGTCCTTCCATTTATTTATATCTTCTTTGATTTCTTTTAGCAGTGTTTTGTATTTTCCATATATAAGTCCCTTGCATCCTTGGTTACATTTGTTCCCAGATATATGATTCTTTTGGTTGATATTGTAAATGGATTTTTTCTTACTTTCCTCTTCAGAATATTTGTTATTAATGTATAGCACACTACTGACTTTTGCAGTTGATATACCCTGTCACTTTTCTGAGCTCAATTATTAACTCTAGTAGCTTTCATGTAGTGTTTTTGGGGACTTTATATAGGATTATGTCATCTGCAAATAGTGAAAGTTTTTTTAAATTTATCTATTTTTTTTAAAACATAACAACATACAAACATGAACATTCTTAACATATGAGCATTCCATTCTTGGTATATAATCAATAACTCTCACAATATCATCACATGTTATATATTCATCATCATGATCATTTCTTAGAACATTTGCATTAATTCAGAAAAAGAAATAAAAAGAAAAAAGAAAAAAAACTCATATGTACCATACCCTGTATCCATCCCTCTCATTGACTGCTATTATTTCCACCTACCCAGTATACTTTAGCCTCTTGTTCCCCTATTTTTTTCTATACTCCTTAGCATTTCAATCTACTAAATTTACTTTAACATTTATTCCCCCTATTATTTATTCATTTTTAATCCATATGTTTTTCTTATCTGTCCATACCATAGATAAAAGGAGCATCAGACACAAGGTTTTCACAATCACACAGTCACATTGTGAAAGCTATATCATTATACAATCATCTTTGAGAAACATGGTTACTGAAACACAGCTCTACATTTTCAGCCACTTCCTTCCAGCCTCTCCAATATGCCCTAACTAAAAAGGTGATAACTATATAATATATAAGAATAACCTCCAGGGTAACCTCTCAACTCTGTTTGAAATCTCTCAGCCATTGACACTTTATTTCATCTCATTTCTCTCTTCCCACTTTTGGTCAAGAAGGTTTTCTCAATCCCTTGATGCTGAGTCCCAGCTCATTCTAGGATTTCTGTCCCATGTTGCCAAGAAAGTTTACACCTCTGGGAGTCATATCCCACATAGAGAGGGGGAGGACAATGAGTTTGCTTGTCCTGTTGGCTGAGAGAGAGAGGCAACATCTGAGCAACAAAAGAGGTTCTCAGGGGGTGACTCTTAGGCCTAATTTTAAGTAGGCTTAGCCTATCCTTTGCGGGTATAAGTTTCATAAGAACAAACCCCAAGACTGAGGGCTCGGCCTATTGCTTTGGTTGTCCCCACTGCTTGTGAGAATACCAGGAATTCTCCACATGTAGAAGTTGAATTTTCCCCCTTTCTTGCCATTTCCCCAAGGGGACTTTGCAAATACATTTTTTATTAACTGTTCAAATCACTCTGAGATTTATAAGGGCATCACTCAGACAAACCTACAAAATCTTATGCCCTACTCAAGGTTCCATGTAGTTATGTTGTTCAATTAAACTGTCCACATAAGTTATATTAGGAAACACACTAGTCAAATTATAAATTTTGTACCAAATAAACATTTTTTGCTTTAGTCTCACACATAAGTTAAACTTTTAATATATGAATTACCAACTATTTTCAACACCCTGCAATATTGACATTCCTTTGTTCTTCCTCATGCAAAAATATTTTTAATTTGTACATTTGTTCACTATCATTGTACACTCTAGGCATTCCTAGATTATACCATTGCAGTCTTTATCATGTATCTTTCCTTCTGACTTCATTTGTGCCCCCAGCCCTCCTCCCTCTATCATTCTCACCATCGGCTTTATTCAGTGTACTAACATTGCTGTATTATGATTAGGTAGTATTGTGCTATCCATTTCTGAATTTTCACAGTCAGTCCTGTTGCACAGTCTGCATCCCTTCAGCTCCAATTACCCAATATCTTATCCTATTTCTATCTCCTGATGGTCTCTGTTCTTAAAAGAAATCCTCCAAGTTCATTCACTAATGTTAGTTCATAACGGTGAGACCATACAGTATTTGTCCTTTTGTTTCTGGCTAATCTCACTCAGCATAATGTTTTCAAGGTTCATCCATGTTGCTACATACTTCATAACTTTGTTCTATCTTATAGTTGCATAATATTCCATCATATGTATATACAACAGCTTGTTTTGCCACTCATCTGTTGACAGACCTTTTGGCTGTTTCCATCTCTTGGCAATTGTAAATAATGCTGCTCTATAAACACTGATGTGCAAATGTCTGTTTGTGTCCTTGCTGTCATGTCCTCTGAGTAGAAGATACCTAGCAATGGTATTTCCGGATCATATGGCAATTCTATACTTATCTTCCCAAGGAACCACCAAACTGCCTTCCACAGCAGTTGTACCATTTTACATTCCCACCAACAGTGGATAAGTGTGCCTCTTTCTCCACATCCTCTCCAGAACTAGTCATTTTCTGTTTTATTGATAATAGCCATTCTGGTGGGTGTGAGATGATATCTCATTGTGGTTTGGATTGGCATTTCCCTAATAGCCAGGGAAGTTGAGCATTTTTTCATGTGCCTTTTGGCCATTTGTATTTCCTTGTCTGAGAAGTGTCTGTTCAGGTCTTTTGCCTATTTTATAATTGGGTTGCTTGTCTTTTTGTTGTTGAGTTGAACGATCTCTTTATATACTCTGGATACTAGACCCTTATCTGATATATCATTTCCAAAAATTGTCTCCCATTGTGTAGGGTGTCTTTTTCTTTCTTGAAAAAGTTCTTTGATGTGCAAAAGTGTTTAATTTTGAGATGTTCCTTTGTATTTATTTATTTCTTCAATGCTCGTGCTTTGGGTGTAAGATCTAGGAAACCACCTCCTATTCTAAGATTCATAAGATATTTCCCTACATTTTCTTCTAAAAGTTTTATGGTCGTAAATCTAATGTTTAGGTCTTTGATGCATTTTGATTTATTTTTTATACAGGGTGTGAGATGTGGATCCTCTTTCATTCTTTTGCATGTGGATATCCAATTCTCTAGGTACCATTTATTAAAGAGATTGTTCTTTCCCAGGTGAGTTGGCTTGACTGCCTTATCAAAGATCAATTGTCCATAGATGAAAGGGTCTATATCTGAATACTATTCTATTCCATTGGTCAGTATATCTGTCTTTATGCCACTACCATGCTGTTTTGAGCACTGTAGCTGCATAATATGCCTTAAAGTCAGGGAGTGTGAGACCTCCTGCTTAATTTTTCCTTCTCAGGATATTTTTAGCTATTTGGGGCACCGTGCCCTTTCAGATAAATTCGATTATTGGTTTTTCTATTTCCAAAAAGTAGATTTTTTTTTGGATTTTAATTGGCATTGCATTGAATCTGTAAATCAGTATATTAGGTAGAATTGACATCTTAACTATATTTAGTTTCCCAATCCATGAACACGGTATGCCCTTCCATTTATTTAGGTCTTCTGTGATTTCTTTTAGCAATTTCTTGCAGTTTTCTTCGTATAGGTCTCCTGTATCCTTAGTTAAATTTATTCCTAACTATTTTATTCTTTTGGTTGCAATTGTAAATGGTGTTTTCCCCCTCAGAGTGTTCATTATTAGTGTGTAGAAACACTACAGATTTTTGAGTGTTGATCTTGTAACCTGCCACTTTGTTCTACTCATTTATTAGCTCTAGTAGTTTGCTGTGGATTTTTCAGGGGTTTTGACATATAGTATCATATCATCTGTAAACAGTGAGAGTTTTACTTCTTCCTTTCTAATTTTGATGCCTTATATTTCTTTTTCTTGTCTAATTGCCCTGGCTAGAACTTCCAATGCAATTTTGAATAACAATGGTGATAGTGATCATCCTTGCCTTGTTCCTGATCTTAGGGGGAAAGTTTTCAGTTTTTCTCCATTGAGGATGATGTTAGCTATGGGTTTTTCATATATTCTCTTTATCATGTTGAGGAAATTCCCTTCTATTCCAATCCTTTGAAGTGTATTCAACATAAAGGATGTTGAATTTTGTCATATGCCTTTTCTGCATCAATCAAGATGGTCACATGGTGTTCCTGCTTTGATTTGTTGATATGGTGTATTATATCAATTGATTTTCTTATGTTGAACCATCCTTGCACACCAGAGATGAATCATACTTGGTCGTGGTGTATAATTTTTTAATGTGCTGCTGGATTCAATTTGCAAGAATTTTGCTGAGGATTTTTGCATCTATATTAATTAGAGAAATAGGTCAGTAATTTTCTTTGCTTATAGTGTCTTTGTCTGGCTCTGGTATGTGATGTTGGTTTCGTAGAATGAGTTAGATTCCCTTGCCTAATCTTCAATTTTTTTGAAGAGTTTGAGCAGGACTGGTGCTAATTCTTTCTTGAATGTTTGGTAGAACTCACATGTGGAGCCATGTGGTCCTGGACTTTTCTTTTTTGGGAACTTCATTACGACCAATTCAATTTCTTTACTTGTGATTAGTTTTTTCAGGTCGTCTTTTTCTTCTCAAGTCAATGTTGGTTGTTCATGCCTTTCTAGGAAGTTGTCCATTTCATCTACATTGTCTACTTTGTTAGCATAAAGTTGTTCATAGCATACCCTTTTTTTCTGTGGGGTCAGTGGTTATGTCTCCTCTTCCATTTCTGATTTCATTTATTTGCTTCCTCTCTCTTGTTTTTGTCAACCCCACTGAGGGTGCATCAATCTTATTGATTTTCTCATAGAACCAACTTCAGATTTTGTTGATATTATCTATTGTTTTCATGTTATCAATTTCATTTATTTCTGCTCTAATCTTCATTTATTTCTTTCCTTTTATTTTCTTTGTGGTGAGTTTGCTGTTCTTTCTCTAGTTCTTCCAAGTGAATGGTTAATTCCTCGAGTTTTGCTCTTTCTTCTGTTTTAACATAGGCATTCAGGGCAATAAATTTCCCTCTTAGACTGCCTTTGCTGCATCCCATAAATTTTGATATGTTGTGTTTTCATTTTCATTTGCCTCTATATAGTTACTGATTTTGCTTCTAATTTCTTCCTTAACCCACTGGTTGTTTAAGAGTGTGTTGTTGAGCCTCCATATATTTGTGAATTTTTGGCCCTCTGCCTATTATTGATTTCCAACTCCATTCCTTTATGATTTGAGAAAGTGTTTTGTCTGATTTCAAACTTTTTAAATTTATTGAGACTTGTTTTGTGACCCAGCATGCCGTTTATCCTTGAGAATGATCCATGAGCACTTGAGAAAAATGTGTATCCTGCTGTTGTGGGGTGTAATGTTCTATAAATGTCTGAAGTGTAGTTCATTTATTCTATTATTCAAATTCTCTGTTTTTTTTTATTATCCTCTGTCTGGATTTTCTATCCATTGACGAGAGTGTGGAATTGTAGTCTCCAACTATTATGGTTGATGTGTCTATTTCTCTTTTCAGTGTTTACCTCATGTATTTTGGAGCATTCTGGTTCAGTGCATAAATATTTATGATTATTATGTCTTCCTGTTGAATTGTTCCTTTTATTAATACATAGTGTCCTTCTTTGTTTCTTTTAATTATTTTACATTTGAAGTCTAATTTGTTGGATATTAGTATAGCTTCTCCTGTTCTTTTCTGATTGTTGTTTCCATGATATATGTTTTCCCAACCTTTCACTTTCAACCTCTATCTATCCTTGGGTCTAAGATGCATCTCCTTCAGACAGCATATAGATCGGTCCTGTTTTTAAATGCATTCTGCCAGTCTATGTCTTTTGATTGGGGAGTTTAATCCATTAATATTTAGTGTTATTACTATAAGGACAGTATTTTCTTCTACCGTTTTGCCTTTTGGATTTTGTATATCATATCTAATTTTTCTTCTTTTTACCTTTACTGATAGTCTTCATTTCTACAGTCTTCTCCACACCTCTCTCTCCTGTCTTTTCCTATCTGTCTTTCTGCTCCCTTTAGTATTTCTTGCAAAGCCAGTCTCTTGGTCACAAACTCTCTGTTATTTTTTTGTCTGGAAGTGTTTTAAGTTCCCCCTCATTTTTGAAGGACATTTTTGCTGGATATAGAATTCTTGGTTGGCAGTTTTTCTCTTTTATTATCTTAAATAGTGTCTTCTTGTCACCATGGTTTCTGCTGAGAAATCTATGCATAGTTTTATTGGGCTTCCCTTGTATGTGATGGATTGCTTTTCTCTTGCTTCTTTCAACATTGTCTCTTTCTCTTTGCCATCTAACATTCTGATTAGTATGTGTCTTGAAGTATGTCTATTTGGATCTATTCTGTTTGAGGTACGCTGTACTTCCTGGATCTGTAATTTTAAGTCTTACATAAGAGTTGGGAAATTTTCAGTGATAATTTCCTCCATTAGTTTTTCTCTTCTTATTCCCTTCCCTTCTCCTTCTGGGACACCCTCAACATGTATATTTGTGCACTTCATTTTGTCATTCAATTCCCTGAGTCTGTCCTCATATTTTCTTCTGCTTGTCGGATTTCAGATGTCCCATCCTTCAGCTCCCTAATCCTATCTTCTGCCTCTTGAAATCTAACATTGTAGGTTTCCATTTTTTTTTTATCTTTCCTACTGTGACTTTCATTCCCATACATTTTGTGATTTGTTTTCTCAGGCTTTCTATTTCTTCTTTTTGTTCATTCCTTGCCTTCTTTATATCCTTCCTCAATTCATTGATTTGATTTTTGATGAGGTTTTCCACACCTGTTCAAACATTCTCAATTAATTGTTTCAGCTCCTGTATCTCATTTGAATTATTGGTTTGTTCCTTTGACTGGGATATATCTTCAATTTTCCTAGTATGATTCGTTCTTTTTTGCTGGCATCTAGGTATTTAATTACCTTACTTAGTTTATTTGGCAGATTGTTTTCACTTTTTTTTTAACCTAGGCTTTTCTTGCTGACTTTGTTTCTTTCTGTTCTTTGATATTGAGTTCAGCTTTTTCTAGACCTCTAGTTTAGGTTTTGTTTAACAGATCAGAATTTTTGTGTTCTTGTTTTCTTTCTTCTTTCCCTGCCTGCATGATGCTCCCCCCTCCCCTTAGGAGGGTCTACTTCGGTATTATAGATCCCAGTCATATTTTCCCAGACAAAACTATCCTCCTCTCAGGAGGAAAGAGTCATCTGCATCAGTTTTCCCTGAAGGTGAGACCCAGCAGTTTGAAAGATTTTCCTATGAAGCCTCTAGACTCTGTGTTTTTCCTATCCTGCCTGGTGTGTGGTGCTTGTCTGCCTGCAGGTCCCACCAGCATAAGGTGATGTGGTATCTTTAACTTTTGCAGACTCTCCTTGTTGGGGATATGGTTGATGTAGAGGAGGAGTCATAGACTGGCTTTAATCCCTTCAGTTTTTAGACGCTGGAGTCTGAATTCCTTGAGGGAAGGATTCCACCTGAGCTGGGCCCCACCCCTCTGCTTGGGAAGGCACAGCCTCCAGTTTAATTCTTGTCTGCAGAATTAAACTTTCAGACAAGCTTAATTCTCAACTTGCTTGGAGCAGTTGGAGCCTGAGAGGCTCTTTGGAGATGTATCCAAAGAGCAGTCAAGCCATAGAAACACAGCCACAAAAAAGAAAAGAAAAAGAAATCCTTTTCAGAGTAGATCTCCCATTCCTCAGGTTTGTCAATCAAGAGCTTAAGATGGTATGTTGCTTTGTGTATCTCCAGGTCCTATGTGCCCCTTCCTTTCTTTTAGGGCCCAGATCCTTTCAAGTATTTTGTTGTGTCTGATCCAAAAAAAACTTTGTTTTTTTTTCTTTTTCCATCAGTCCTGCCCCCTCTGTGCTGTGGCAATAACCAGCAACCTCAGCTTTTACTCGAGTTTCAGCTGAGTGGGGGCCTATTTTTAGTAGTCAGAATTTGTTAATTAATTCCACAATCGGAGCTTGGTTTTGCTCAGCCCCTGCTGACTAGTTAAGTCTCTTTCTTCTCCCCTCTGAGGGGCAGCCTGTGGGGGAGGAGTGCTGGCTGCTGTGGTTTGGGAAACTCATGGTTCTGGGTGGACTCACAGCCTGTCTTGCTTGTCCAAACTGTGTGTCTGGACACTTATGTGGCCTCAGCAATTGTTCTATACTGTTCCTAGCTGTTTACTTGCTGCTCTGGAGGACAAACTAAATCCCACGCTTCACTAAGCCACCATCTTGGCCTCTATCAATAGTGAAAGTTTTAATTCTTCCTTTCTAATTTGGATGCCTTTATTTGTTTTCCTTGCCTAATTACTTTGGCTTTAACTTTCAGTACCATCTTGAATCATGGTGGTGACAGATGACATTCTTGTCTTGTTCCAGTTTTAAAGGAAAAGCTTTAGGGCTTCACCACTGAGTGATATGTAAGCTGTGGTTTTATCATATAGGCTTTTTATCATGTTGAGGATGTTTTTTTTTATTCCTTGTGTTCTAATTGTTTTTATTGGGAAGGGGTGCTTGATTTTGTCAAATGCCTTTTTGCACCAATTGATATGATCATGTTTTCTTTTGTTTTTCCCTTAATTTTGTTAAGGCTGTTAATTTTGTTAATGTATCAGTTGAGATTATTATGTGTTTCCCCCCTTTGTTTTGTTAGTATTTTGTGTTACATTGATTCATTTTCTCATGTTGAACATCCATTGCATACCTGGGGCAAACCCCACTTAATCATGTTGTATAATTATTTTAATGTACTGTTGGATTCAATTTTCTAGTATTTTGATGAGGAGATTTGCATCTATGTTCATGAGAAATATTGATATATAGTGTTTCTTTCCTTGTGGCATGTTTTTCTGGCTTTTGTATTTCTGTAGTGTTGGTTTCATAAAATGACTAAGGGAGTGTGGTAGTTAGATTCAGTTGTCAACTTGGCCAGGTGAAGGCACCTAGTTCTGTTTCTGTGGACATGAGCCAATGGTACGTGAACCTCATCTGTTGCTGATTACATCTGCAGTCGGCTAGGAGGCGTGCCTGCTGCAATGAATGATGTTTGACTTAATTGCCTGGTGCTTAAATGAGAGAGCACAACGTAGCACAGCCCAAGCAGCTCAGCATACCTCATCTCAGCACTCACAGCTCAGCCCAGGCCTTTGGAGATGCAGAAAGACATCACCACAAGGAAAGTTGTTGAAAAACCCAGAGGCCTGGAGAGAAGGCCAGCAGAGACCATCCTGTGCCTCCCCACATAAGAAAGAACCTCAGTTGAAAGTTAGCTGCCTTTCCTCTGAAGAACTAATGAAATAAATCCCCTTTTATTAAAAGCCAATCCATCTCTGGTGTGTTGCATTCTGGCAGCTAGCAAACTAGAACAGGGAGCGTTCCCATGTTTTAGTTTGTAAAAGCTTCTTGAATGCAATATATCAGAAACGGAATGGCATTTTAAAAGGGGAATTTATTAAGTTGCAAGTTTACAGTTCTAAGGCCATGAAAATGTTCAAATTAAGGCAAGGCTATTAAAATGTCCAAACAAAGGCATCCAGGGAAAGATACCTTGGTTCAAGAAGGCTGATGATGTTTGGAGTTTCTCTCTCAGCTGGACAGGCACATGGCATCTCTTACCTTTCTCTCCAGGCTCTTTTAATGGCTTCTCTGGGAGATTCTTTATGCATCTCCAAAGGTCTCTGGCTGTGTGGGGTTGTTGGTTGTTTCCAAAAATCATTCCCTCTTAAAAGGCTCTAGTAGGCAACCCCACCTTGAATAGGTGGAGACACATGTCCATTGAAATCATGTGATCAAAAGTTACCACCCACAATTGGGTGGGTCACATCTTCATAGAAATAATAAAAAAATCCACCCAGCAATATTGAATGAGGATTAAAGGACATGGCTTTTCTGGGGTTCACAACAGATTCAGACTGGCATATTCCACCATTTGGACCCTCCAAAAACATATTCTTTCCAAATGCAAAATACATTCATTCCATCATAATATCACGAAGCCTTAAGTCATTTTTGTAAAAATACAAATACAATACAAAGTCAGAAACAGTACAAAATCACATCAAAGTTAGCTAAAGGCATGGTCTGTCCTAAGGCAAAATTCTCCTTTGGCTTTGGACCTGTAAAACTTATGATAAGTTGTCTGCTGCTAATATACAAAGGAGGAACAGTCATAGGATATGTGTTTACATTGCCACAGGAAGAATTTGGAAGGAACACAGGGGTTACTGGACCCAAACAGTTCTAGAAACTTGCATGGCAAAGTCCATTAGATTTCAAATTCTGAAAATTGTTTTTCATTGGGGCTTTGAAAAGCAGCAGCCGCATCCTTTCCAAGGGCTGACACAGTGGCCCAGCTCTCTCCAAATGCATCCTTAGGGGACACTGAGGGCACCATCTTTTTCTGCCTCTACCCTCTCCAAACACTGAGGCTTCACAGGGGCTCTCTGCCATATCTGGGGCACATACTGAACCCCTTCAGAACAACGGGGTGGCAACCAGGCTCTCCCCAATCCATAAGTGATGTGCTCTTCCCTCTCCAAGGCCTGAGGCAGCACAACTCTTCCTGAGCAAGGAGATGTAAGACCTACCTTCTGACTTCACGGCAAACTCACCCTCTCCAAGTGCTTGGGCAGGTCCCTTCTCCTGGGCCAAAGTTTCTTGACTTCAGATCTTAGCTTCCATGGTTCTACCTCTGAAGTTATTTTCCCTCCTATTTGTCCCATTTCTGTCCCTTTTAGTCCAGACTGGCAATGGTTCTGTTTATACAGATCCCATAACATTCTTGTTGGTTTCTATGCAATATGCTGGGATCATACCTATCAGACAGAAGGACTTGCCACAAATCCTTTCTGGATAACTCCATCTCAAATCCTTGCTTGTCCTGTAATACCTGACTTCTTCCATATTTGGTTAAATTATAATGGGGGTCACTATTCTCTGGGGTCTCCCTTTCTGGAAGCACAGAATTTTCCAGACCATCTATTTCTGGTTTCTTTGTATACATTAGTTAATTTTCAGCTTATCTCTTTCTTTTGCATTTTACTATAAGCTGCATGGAACAGCCAGGCTGCATGTTCCACATTTAGTTTGAAAGTATCCTCAACTAAATATCCTAGGTTGTTGCCTTTAAATTCCAACTTCTATCCAACAGCAGTACACAATTTTGAAAGATTCCGTGCCACTTGAAAACAAGGATTGCATTCCTTCCAGTTTGCAATAACATATGCATCATTTCTACCCAAGGCCTTATCAGAGGTATCTTTAGAGTCATAGTTCTACCAACAGTCTCTTCAAAGCATTATAGGCCTTTTCTATCAAGTTCCTCACAACTCTTCCAGAATCTTAGCCTTATCCATTTAAAAAGCCATTCCAACATGTTTGATATTTGCAAACTGCAGCAGCATTCCACTTTTGGAACCAAAATACATGTTATTCTGTCTTACCAATGCATAATATTCCATCATATGCATATAACACTGTGTTAGATTGTAAGCTGCCAGAATGTGATATACAAGAAATGGAATGGGTTTTAAAAAGGGGGATTTTAATAAGTTATAAATTTACTGTTCTAACGACATGAAAGTGTCCAAATTAAGGCACCAGCAAGAGGTTACCTTCAATCAAGAAGGGCTGATAGGTTAGGAACATCTCTGTCAGCTGGGTAGTTATTTGGCTGGCATCTGCTAGTCACTTGCTCCTGGGCTCCATTGCTTTCAGTCCCTCTCCCTGTGGGGTCTTCCCACTTTGCTTCTTTTGGGCTGGCTTTCACCTCTTGGCCTCCCTTGTTTCTGTCCAGGTTCTGGCTTGATTAACATCTCATGATAAGGTTTGCTGGGGTCCAATATCTCCAAATATCTGTGTCTCTGTTCTCCAAGTGTTGGCATCTGTATCAGCTCTGCTGTGAAGTTTCTGTTAGCTCTGTCATTTCTGTCATTTCTGACTGTCTCTAAAATGTTTCCTCTTTTAAAGGATTCCAGAAATCTAATCAAGGCCCACCTGGATTGGGTGGATTCACATCTCCATCTAATCAAAGGTTATACCCACAAACTGGGCATGTCACATCTCCTTGGATATAATCTAATTGAAACTTTCCACCCTGAAATATTGAATCTGAATTAGAAGAAACAGCTGCCTTCACAAGACTGAATCAGGATTACAACATGGCTTCTCTGGGGCACATAATACTTTCAAACTGGCACAACCACTGTTTATTTATCTTCTCGTCTACTGATAGACATTTGATCTGTTACCATCTCTTGGCAATTGTGAATAATACCGCTATGAACATTGGTGTGCAAATATCTGTTTGTGTCCCTACCTTCAATTCCTCTGAACATATTACTAGTAATGAGTTTGCTGGATCATATGGCAATTCTATACTTAGCTTCCTGAGGAAATACCAAACTGCCTTCCAGAATGGTTGTACCAATCTACATTCCCACCAACAGTGATAAGTGTGTCTTTCTCCACATCCTTTCTAGCACTTGTAGTTTTCTCTCTCTCTCTTTTTTTTTAATATTTGCCATTCTAGTAGATGTGAGATGATATCTCATTGTGGTTTTGATTTGCATTTGCCTAATAGCTAATGATGTTGGGCATCTTTTCATGTTTTTTTTTTTTTTTTTTTTAATATGGGCAGGCACTGGGAATCGAACCTGGGTCTCCAGCATGGCAGGTGAGAATTCTGCCTGCTGATCCACCATGGCCTGCCCTCTTTTCATATGTTTATGAGTCATTTGAATTTTTTTTTTTTAACATGGGCAGGCACCGGGAATCGAACCTGGGTCTTCTGGCATGGCAGGCAAGCATTCTTGCCTGCTGAGCCACCGTGGCCCGCCCCATTTGAATTTTATTTCCCCCCAAATTTGCCCATTTTTAAATTGGGGTTGTTTGTCTTTTTGTTGTTGAGTTGTAGGATTGCTTTATATATTCTGGATATTTAACTCTTACCTGATATTTGTTTTCCAAATATTAGTTCTCATTGTGAAGGCTGCCTTTTTAATTTTCTGACAAAATCCTTTGATGTGCAAAAGTATTCAATTTTGAAGAGATCCCTTTTATATATTTGTTCTTTCATTACTCATGATTTTTTTGGTGTAAGGTCTAGGAAACCACCTATCACAAGATCTTTAAGATATCACTCTACATTTTCTTCTAAAATGTTTATGTTCTTAGCTCAAATATTTAGATCTTTTATCCATTTTCAGTTAATGTTTTTATAAGGTATGAGATAGGGGACCTATTTCATTATTTCAGAAATGCATATCCAGTTCTCGAAATACCATTTATTGAAAGAAAATTGTGTCCTAGTTGTGTTGGCTTGAGTGCCTTATAAAAGATCAGTTGTCCATAGATGAGAGGGTCGGTTTGTGAACCCTCAGTTCAATTGCATCAGTCAGTATATCTATCTCTATGCCAGCATCATGCTGTTTTGACCACTGTAGCATCATAATAGGCTATAGTCAGGTAGTGTGAGATCTCCCACTTTATTCCTCTTTCTCAAGATATTTCTAGCTGTTTGAGGCACACTGCCTTTACAAATAAATTTTTTGGTTTTTCTATTTCTGCAAATTAAGTTTTGGGATCTTAGTTGGTATTGCTTTGACTCTATATCAATTTGGGTAGAATGGCATTTTAACTACATTTAGTCTTCCAATCCAGGATCACAGTATGTCCTTCCATTGATTTAGGTCTTCTTTGATTTCTTTTAGCAATTTCTTGTAGTTTTCTGCATAAGTCTTTTGTGGCCTTTGTTAAATTTCTTCCTAAATTTTTAATCTTTTAGTTGCTATTTAAAATGGAATGTTTTTCTTGATTTTCTCCTCAGACTGCTCATTACTAGTGTATAGATACACTATGGATTTTTGCATATTGATCTTGTACCATGCTATTTTTGCTCTGTTCATTTATTAGCTCTAGTAGCTTTGCTGTAGATTTTGGGGGATTTTCTACATATAGTATCATATCATCTGCAAACATTTAAGTATTACTTTTTCCTTTCCAATTTGGGTGACTTTTATTTCTTTTTCCTTTCTAATTCCTCTATCTAGAACTTCTAACACAATGTTGGACTACAGTGATGACAGTGGGTATCCTTGTTTTGTTCCTGATCTTAGAGGGAAAGCTTTCAGTCTTTCCCCATTGAGATTGATATTGGTTATGGGTTTTTCATATATTTCCTTTATCGTGTTAAGGAAGTGTCCTTCTATTCTTATCCTTTGAGGTGTTTTCATTAAGAATGGATGCTGATTTTTGTCAAATGCCTTTTTTGCATCAATCAAGATGATCATGTGGACTTCTGCGTCAAGATGGCGGCTTAACAACATGCGCATTTTAGTTCGTCCTCCAGAACAACTACTAAATAACCAGAAACAGTACAGAACAGCTCCTGGGGCCAGGTCAGTGATCAGACACACAGTGTACCCCAGTCTGGACCAGCTGGACCGGCTGCGAGCACCCCCTCGAACCATGAGTTCCCAAAGCTGCGGTGGCCAGTGCCCCTCCCCCACAGGCCTCTTTGCAGAGGGGAAAGGAAAGGACTTTACCAGCAGCAGGGACTGGGCACAATCAAACGCCAATTGTGGAACTAATTAACAAATTCTGACTATAAAAATAGGCCCCCAGCTTAGGTGAACCTGATCAAAGCGGAGGTTGCTCATTTTTGCCCCGGTGCCAAGGGGGCAGGACTGACAGAAAAAGGGGGGGGGGAAGGAAGGAAACAGAGGTTTTTGTGGCTGTGTTATCTACAAAGGCTTGACTGCCTTTGGATACAGTGGCAGGGCTTTTCAGGCTGCAACTGCCCCAGGCATAGGCAGAAGTGAGCTCTTTTGGGGGCTTATCTGGAGCCTGTGCCTTACCCAGGGGAGGGGTGAAGCCCCACCCAGGTGGAATCCCTCCATCAAGGAATTCAGACCCCTGGGCTTGGTAATTTGAAGCCATTAAAACCAGCCTACAACCTCTCCTCTGTCTCCACCACACCCCCAGCAGGGAGAGTCTGCCAAAGTTAAAGGTACCGCATCATCTTATGCTGGTGGGACCTGCAGTCAGACAAGTGCCACATTCTGGGCATGATACAAAAAACAGAGTCCAGAGACTTCACAGGAAAGTCTTTCAACCTTCTGGGTCTCACCCTCGGGGAAAACTGACGCAGGTGACTCTTTCCTCCTGATAGGAGGCCAGTTTGGTCTGGAAAAAGCTGGCTGGGGTCTATAATATCTAAGTAGACCCTCCTAAGTGTGTGTGTGGGGGAAGGTACCACACAAGCAGGGCAAGAAATAAGAAAACAAGAACTGAAAAATTCTCCTCGGTTAAACAAAACTTAAGCTAAAGGTCCAGATAAAGCTGAACGGAATGTCAAAGCACAGATAGACAACAAATTCATCCAGCAAGAAAACCCTAGATAAAAGAAGTGAAAGCAATCTCCAGAATAAACTAATTAAGGTAATTAAATGCCTAGACACCAGCAAAAAATAACAAATAACACTAGGAAAATTGAAGATATGGCCCAGTCAAAGGAACAAACCAACAATTCAAATGACATACAGGAGCTGAAACAATTAATTCAGAATATACGGATAGACATGGAAAACCTCATCAAAATCCAAATCAATGAATTGAGGGAGGATATAAAGAAGGCAAGGAAAGAACATAAAGAAGAAACTGAAAGTCTGAAAAAACAAATCACAGAACTTATGGGAATGAAAGACACAGTAGGAGAGATGAAAAAAACAATGGAAACCTACAATGGTAGATTTCGAGAGACAGAACATAGGATTTCTGAACTGGAAGATGGAACATCTGAAATCCCACAAGAAACAGAAACTATAGGGAAAAAAATGGAAAAATATGAGCAGGGACTCAGGGAACTGAAAGACAATATGAAGCGCATGAATATACGTGTTGTGGGTGTACCAGAAGGAGAAAAGAAGGGAAAAGGAGGAGAAAAACTAATAGAGGAAATTATCACTGAAAATTTCCCAACTCTTATGAAAGACTTGAAAATTACAGATCCAAGAAGTGCAGCATACCCCAAAGAGAATAGATCCAAATAGACATACTCCAAGAATTTAATAATCAGAATGTCAGAGGTCAAAGAGAAAGAGAGGATCTTGAAAGCAGCAAGGGAAAAGCAATCCATCACATACAAGGGAAGCCCAATAAGACTATGTGCAGATCTCTCAGCAGAAACCATGGAGGCGAGAAAACAGTGGGATAATATATTTAAATTATCAAAAGAGAAAAACTGCCAACCAAGAATTCTATATCCAGCAAAATTGTCCTTCAAAAATGAGGGAGAAATTAAAACATTTTCAGACAAAAACTCACTGAGAGAATTTGTGACCAAGAGACCAGCTGGGCAAGAAATACTAAAGGGAACACTAGAGACAGTTATGAAGACAGAAGAGAGAGGTGTGAAGAAAAGTGTAGAAAGGAAGACTATGAGTAAAGGTAAAAAGAAGGAAAATTAGATATGACATATAAAATCCAGAAGGCAAAATAGTAGAAGAAAGTACTACCCATGCAGTAATAACACTGAATGTTAATGGATTAAATTCTCCAATCAAAAAGATATAGTCTGGCAGAATGGATTAAAAAAACAGGACCCATCTATATGCTGTCTCTACTCAAAGGACATGAGGCCAAGGACACAAATGCACATTTACACACCAATGTTTATATCAGCATTATTAACAATTACCAAGAGATGGAAACAGCCAAAATGTCCATCAACAGACAGATGGCTAAACAAACTGTAACATTTACATAACATGGAATATTATGCAGCTGTAAGACAGAATAAAGTTATGAAGTATGTAACAACATGAATGGACCTTCAGGACATTATGCTGAGTGTGATTAGCCAGAAACAAAGGACAAATACTGTATGGTCTCACTGATATGAACTGACATTAGTGAATACTTGGAATATTTCCTGTAACAGAGACCATCAGGAGATAGAAATAGGGTAAGATATTGGGTAATTGGAGCTGAAGGGATACAGATTGTGCAATAGGACTGAATATAAAAACTCAGAAATGGACAGCACAATATTACCTAACTGTAATAAAATTATGTTAAAACACTGAATGAAGCTGCAAATGAGAATGATAGAGGGAGGAGGGCTGGGGCATAAGTGCAATCACAAAGAAAGATAGATGATAAAGACTGAGATGGTGTAATCAAGGAATGCCTAGAGTGTAGAATGATAGTGACTAAATGTACAAATTTTAAAAATGTTTTTGCATGAGGAAGAACAAAAGAATGTCATTACTGCAGCGTGCTGAAAATAGATGGTACTTAATATTTTTAAATTTCAACTAATGTGTGAGACTAAAGCAAAAAATCTTTATTTGGTACAAATCTATACTTTGACTATTGCATTTCCTAATATAACTTATGTAGATAGTTGATTGAACACCTTAAGTACATGGAACTTTGTATAGGACATGAGATTTTGTTGGTTTGTCCGGGTGATGCCCTGATGAATCCCAGAGTGATTTGATCAGTGAGTGGAAAAGTATTTGCAAAGTCCCCTTTGGGGAATAGTGAGATGGGGGAAAACTCAACTTCCCCAAGTTGAATTCTTGATATTCTCACAAGCAGTGTGGACAACCAAAGCTATAGGCTGAGCCCCCAGTCTTGAGGTTTGTTCATATGAAACTTAACCCCACAGGGGATAGGTCAAACCTACTTAAAATTAAGCCTAAGAGTCACCCCCAAGAGAACCTCTTTTGTTGCTCAGATGTGGCCTCCTCTCCAGCCAACACAGCAAGCAGACTTACCACCCTCCCTCTGTCTACGTGGGACATGACTACCAGGGGTGTGGATCTTCCTGGCAACGTGGGACAGAAATCCCAGAATGAGCTGAGATTCAGCATCAAGGGATTGAGAAAAATCTAGAATGAGCTGAGACCCAGCATCAAGGGATTGAGAACATCTTCTCGACCAAAAGGGGAAAGAGTGAAATGAGACAAAGTGTCAATGGCTGAGAGATTCCAAAAAGAGTTGAGAGGTTATCCTGGAGGTTATTCTTATGCATTAAGTAGATATCACCTTGTTATCCAAGATGTAATGGAGAGGCTGGAGGGAACTGCCTGAAAATGTAGAGCTGTGTTCCAGTAGCCATGTTTCTTGAAGATGATTGAATAATGATACAGCTGTCACAATGTGACTGTGTGATTGAGAAAACCTTGAATCTGATGCTCCTTTTATCTACCTTGTCAACAGATGAGAGGAACATATGGAATAAAAATAAATAATAGGGGGAACAAATGTTAAAATAGGTTTAGTTTGAAATGCTAGTGATCAATGAAAGGGATTAGTAAGGGGTATGGCATGTAAAAACTTTTTTTTTCTCTGTTATTTTTTTTGTTGTCTTTTTATTTCTTTTTCTGAATTGATGCTAATGTTCTGGGAAATGATCATGATGATGAATATGCAACTATGTGATGATATTTTGAATTGCTGAGTGTATGTGTTGGGAATGTTCGTGTTTCTTGTAATTTTTTTTAATTAATAAAAAATTAAAAAAAATGATCATGTGGTTTTTCTGCTTTGATTTATTGATGTGGTGTATTACATTAATTGATTTTCTTGTGTTCAACCAACCTTGCTATACTTGCAATAAATCCCACTTGATCTTGGTGTAGAATTATTTTAATGTGCTGCTGGATTCAATTTGCAAGTATTTTGTTGAATATTTTGGCATGTATAATCATTAAAGCATTTGGTTTGTATGTTTCTTTTTTTGTATCTTCATCTACTTTGGTCTTAGAGTGATGTTGGATTCACAGAATGTGTTTGGTAGCTTTCCTTCCTCTTCAATGTTTTTCAAGAACTTGAGCTGGATTGGTGCTAATTCTTTCTTGAATGCTTGACAGAATTCACAAGTGACACCATCTGGTCCTGGACTTATCTTTTAGGGGAATTACTTATTTATTTTTTTAGGTGCATGGTCTGAGAATGAAACCAGTATCTCCCACAACTGAACCACCCGTGCACCCTTTCCTGGGGGAATTTTTTGATGAATGACTTAATCTCTTTACTTGTGGTTGGTTTGTTCAGGTCTTCTATTTCATCTCAAGTCAATGTTGGTTGCTCATGCTTTTCTAGGAAGTTGTCCATTTCATCTAAGTTGTATAGTTTGTTAGCATTTATTTGCTCATAGTATCCTCTCATTATTTCTTTTATTTCTGAGGGGTTGTTAGTTATGTCCCATCTCCTGTTTCTGATTTTATTTATTTGCATCCTCTCTCCTCCCTCCCTCTCCCTCTCCCTCTCCTCCCTCTCCCTCTCCTCCCTTTCCCTCTCCTCCCTCTCCCTCTCCTCCCTCTCCTCCCTCTCCTCCCTCTCCTCTCTCTCCTCCCTCTCCTCCCTCTCTCTCTTCTTTCTATTTGTCAGCCTAACTAAAGGTCCATTGATTTTATTGATTTTTTCAAAGAGTCAACATTTCTTTTTTTTTCCTCTCTATTGTGTTCGTGTTCTCAATTTTATTTCTGCTTTAATCTTTGTTTCTTCTTTATTTTTGTTTGTTTTGGGGTTAATTTGCTGTTCTTTTTCTAGGTCCTCCAGGTGAACAGTTCATTCCTCAATTTTTTTTCTCTTTCTTGTTTTTTAATATATGCATTTAGGGCAATTAATTTCCTTCTCAGCACCACCTTTGCTTCATCCTGTAAGTTATGTTATATTGTGCATTCATTTTCATTTGCCTAAAGATTTTACTGATTTCTCTTGTAATTTTTATCCTTTGACCCACTGGTTGTTTAAGAGTGTATTGTTTAGCCTCCGTATATTTGTGAATTTTCCAGCCTTCTGCCTGTTGTTGATTTCCATGTTCATTCCGTTATGATCTGAGAAAATGTTTTGTATAATTTCATTTTTTTTTCAAATTTATTAAGACTTGCTTTGTGACCCAATATGTGATCTATTCTGGAGAGTGATCCATGTGCATTTAGATAAATGTATATCCTGCTGTGGTGGGGTACAGTAGTCGATAAATGTCTGTTAATTCTAGTTCATTTATCATATTATTCAACATCTCTGTTCCCTTACTGGGCCTCTGTCTACATGTTCTATCCATTGATGAGAGCAGTGTATTGAAGTCTCCCACTATTATTGTAGTGGTGTGTTCTTCTTCCTTCAGTGTTGTCAGTGTGTGCCTCATGTCTTTTGCGGCACTCTGGCTAAGTGTATGAATATTTATAATTGTTATGTCATTTTGATGAGTTGTCCCTTTTATTAGTACATAGTGTTCTTCTATTTCTCTTTTAATTTTTTTGTGTTTAAGTCTAATTTGTCTCTTTTTGTTGTTGTTGTTTGCAGGAAACACCTTCTTCTAGCCTTTCACTCTGAACCTGTTTTTGACCTTGAACCTAAAGTGAGACTCCTATAGAAGGCATATAAATGGGTCCTGTTTTTAAATTCATTCTACTAGTCTTTGTCTTTTGATTTGGGAGTTTGCTCCATTATCATTTAATGTTATTGCCATAAAGGCAGTATGTTGTTCTTCCATTTTGTCTTTCATATTTTGTATGTTATTTATTTTCTCTCTTTTTAGCTTCCTGGTAGTTTTCATTTCTACCCTCTTCTTCAAACCCCTCTCCCGTTCCCTTTTAAAATAACTATTGATAAGATAGGACTCTCTTTTACCATTTTTCTACATGGTCTTTTTTGGCTCTTATATCATTTTTGCCCCTCAATTCTTCCATTAATGCCTATTTTTATATTTATCTGCTTCTTTTTTGTATTTTACGCTTTTGAGTCCCTTCTCTTTCTTTTTCAGCATGCAGGTTTTCATTTATTTTCTTTGTAGTTACCGTGGGACTAAAATGTACCATCATAAACCTGCAACAGTTATGTTTGATTTGATACCAAATTAACTTCAATTGCATTCACATACTCTGTTTTTATATCTGTCTCCACACCTTTTTATCTCAGTTGTTACCAATTATATCTTTATGCATTATATTTCTCGTACCATATATTTATCATTACTGAATTTTTGTACCTTTAAGAAGTAAATAATGGAATTATATACAAATAATACAATGCAATAGTACTGGCATTTATAGTTACCCACATGGTTACATTTACCAGAGGGTTTATTTATTTCAAAAATGAATTTTTGTCTGAATAGTTCATTTTGGCATTCTTGTAGGGCAGAACTAGTGGTGACAAACTTACCCAGCTTTTGTTTATCTAGGAATGTCTTAAACTCTCCCTCATTTTGAAGAACAGTATCACCAGATACAAAAATCTTGGTTTGTAATTTTTTCTTTTAGAACTTTGAGTATTTCATCCCATTGTCTTCTTTCTTCTATGTTTTTTGATAAAATCTGAACCTTTATCTTATTAGAACTCCTTTGCACATAACATGTTGACTTTCCTTTGCAGCTTTCAGACTCTCTCCCTGTCCTTTGCACTTGACTGTTGACTACTATGTGTCTGGGCTTGTTTTTCTTCACATTCGTCATCTTGAATGTGCATAGTTAACATCTTCTTTTCTAAGTTTGGGACCTTTTCTACCATTATTTCTTGGAATATTCCTTCTTCTTCTTTTTTCTCTTTTATTTCCTTCTGGGACTCAATAATGTATATATTGGTATACTAGATGGTGACCCACGTGTTTCTTAGGTTATGTTTACCTTTTAAAATTAATTTTTCCTTTGTTCTCCTCAGCTTGACTTATTTTAATTGTCTTGTATTTGGGTTCACTGGTTCCTTCTTCTCCCAGATCCAATATGCCTTTGAAACCCTCTAGGGAATTTTTCATTTCACTATTTGCAGTCTTCAACTGCAGTATTACTGTTTGGTTCCATTTTAAAATGTCTATCTCTTTCTAGAAATTCTAATATTGTTCATTCATTGTTTTCCTTATATCCTTTAATTCTCTCTGTATTTACCTTCATTTCATTGGTCCTATTGAGGATCAATTTTTTGAAGTCTTTGTTTAATATGTCCACAGTCTAGTATTTTTAGTTGATATTTTCTGGATTTTTAGACTTTTCTTTTGAATTGGCTATCATTTCTTGTTTCCTTGTATTATTTTGTTGTACATTGTACAATTTAATATTTAAAATTTTTAAGCTTGGGATTGTTACTGTGCTGTTTTTGAGTTTGTAACCAGCTTGTGTTATGACAGAGATTGTTTTAAGTGCTAGTAGGTAAGAAAACAAAATAAACCAGAGGAAAAATCACCTTTCATAGACTTTGTAAATTGGCATGCATTGGCTGATGTTCTCCTTCAGAATTCTCCCTCCTATCAAGAAGATTTGTATGAGCAAACTGCAAAGTACAGTGTCCTCCCTGTGATTTTTTTGTGATATGCAGATTTTTGTAGTTTTTAAAGTTTTTAAGTTGTGAGATATAACATATATACAAAAAAGGAATACATTTCCAAGTACATTTTAACAAGTAGTTATAGAACAGATTTTAAAGATTGGTATGGGTCATGGTTCTGTGATTTTTCATTTTTTTCTTCTAGCTGCTCTAAGACACTGGAGACCAAAAGAAGTATCAATATAATGATTCAGCAGTCATACTCATTTGTTAAATCTGACCTTCTCTATATGAATCCATCACTATGTTTGATCTTTCTCCCATTATTTATAGGTATTTGGGCTATGCCCATTCTAACTTTTTCATGTTGGAAGGGGATGTTGATAATATGGGATGGGGATGGAACTAGTTGATATTCTGGAAGGACTGGCCGCTTTGTATTTCAGGACTTATCTGGCCCAGGGACCCATCTGGAAGATGTAGGTTTTGGAATGTTACCTTAGTGCATGGAATATTTGTAGAATCTTATATAACACCCTAGGAATTCTTTAGGATTGACAGGATTGATTTTGGTTGGGATTTGGCAAGCTATGATAGGTAGCGATGTCTCACTGAAGCTTGCATAAGAGTGACCTCCAGAGTAGCCTCTCAACTCTATTGGAACTCTCTTAGTCACTGATATCTTGTTTGTTACACTTCTTTATCAACTTTTTTTCAGGATGAAATTGCTGTTCCCAATGTGCCAGGGCCAGGCTCATCACTGGGAATTATCTCCCATGTTGCCAAGAGAGGTCCTGGGGATGTGACTTTTTGGCTTACCTATAGGTAGGTTAAGCTTCTCTGCTATATATATAAGTTTCACAAGAGCAAGATTTAAGATCAAAGGCTTCACCTATTAATTCAGGTATCCCTAATGTTTGGCACAGTATCTGGAGTTTCCCTGGTGGTCAAGTTTAATGGTTCCATATTTTTTCTCCCATACCTTAAGGGACCTTGCCAAAACTTTTTTATTATCTTCTTAATATACTCCGGGTTGTATCCAGGTATTACATTAAGCTACAGAGGATCAAGGGCTCTTATATTTGTTCTGGGCTCCCTATGTTTGAATTGTTTAAATGATCTATCCAGACAAATTTACTTAGTTATGTATACAGAAAATTTAGGTTTTGGACAAAATAAACCTTTCTTCCTTTGGTCTTGAGTAGGTAAAGTTCTAAACTTCAAACATCTTCCTTACCCTTGTATTGTGAATTACCTTAATCCCAACATAATTGACTTTGTTCTTATCTTTAAATACCAGGTTATACGCTTATAAAACAGCCTCTCAAAATCCAGAAATAAGAATTACAGCTCCAGACTAAATGTGACTGGTATAAGAATTTACAACCTAGGCCCAAGTATTCTTATAAGTATTTTCTAAATGAGATCATACAGCATCTGTTTCTGACTTATTTGTCCTCAGCAAATGTCCCACAGGTTCATTCACATTGTTGCATGCCTCACGACTTCGTTCCTTTTTGTGGTAGCACAATGTTTGATCATATGTATACACCATCATTTGCCAATTTACTTCTCAGTCAGTTCATCTTTCAGCCATCTCCATCCATTGGGCCTCATGTATAATGTCCAACGTCAACAGTCTATCCACACTCTCAATTTTATATAAGCAATAAACATACGCTCATCTAACAGAAAATCCAAACCTCCCCCTAACTCTTGTCCCTCCCCCCATTGTATACCCCTGGTATTCCTGCAATACTATTGATATTTTCCTGTTAAACATAGTCCAATAGCATGCAATAGCAGTTTTTCCTCTATACTCCAAAATTCTACATTTTTTTTTGTACAAGATTCATACCTTTGTAGTAGTTCATGCAAGAACTTATTTATGTTTGTAGTGTTAATTGGTGGGATACATGAGTCTATATAACCCCTTTCAATCATGTTCTCCTTCAGGATGGAATTATTACTTTTAGACCCACTAGTGAACCACCTTCATGTCTATGTATTTTCTTACAATGAAGTTCAAGTTCATTCGCTAACTCTTTATCCCTCTCAAGCTTCCGTGTATTTCTAAGTCATCTATATTTTGTGTTATAAGCCTCTGATTTTACCTTTACCATGGTCATAAAAGTGTAATCATATAGTATCTATCCTTTTGTGTCTGGCTCATTTCACTCACATTTGTCATCAAGGCTAATCCATTTTGTGTGCTTCAGGACGTCATTTGTTTTACTGTTTTATAATATTCCACTGTATGTATACACCACATTTTGTTAATCTATTCATCGGTTGATGGGCACTAGGATTGTTTCCATTTTTTGGTGATTGTGAATAATGCTCCTGTGAACACTGGTGGGCAAATATCTGTTTGTGTCACTGCTTTCAACTCTTCTGTGTATATATTGAGTAGTGCTATTGCTGGGTCATCAGGCAACTCGATATTTAGTTTTCTGAGGAACTGCCAGTCTGTCTTCCATAGCAGTTGCACCATTATACATTCACACTAGCAGTGCATAAGTGTCCCATTTTCTCCATATCCTCTCCAACATTTGTAGTTTCCTGTTTGTTTAATAGCAGCCATTCTTATAGGTTTGAGGTGGTATCTCATTGTAGTCTTAATCTGCATTTCCCTTATAGCTAATGAGAATGGACAGCTCTTCAGTACTTTTGAGCCCTCTGTATTTGTTCTTCAGAAAAATGCCTATTCGTATCTTTAGCCCATTTTATAATTGGATTTTTTGTTCTTTCGTTGTAGAGTTGTAGGATCTCTTTGTGTAAACAGTACATCAAATCATTATCCAATGTGTGATTTCCAAATATTTTCTCTTATTGAGTTGGCTGCCTCTTCATGTTTTTGGCAAAGTCCTTTGAGGCTCAAAAACATTTGATTTTGAGGAGTTCTAATTTATCTAATTTTTCTTTTGCTCCTTGTGCTTTGGGTGTAAAGTTTAGGAAGCGACCTTGTATTCCTAGATCTTAGAGATGTTTCCTGACATTTCATTCTAGGAGCATTATGGTACGAGTTCTTATATTTAGGTGTTTGATCCATTTGGAGTTAATTTTTGTTTAGGATGTAAGGTAGGAGTGCTCTTTCATTCTTTTGGCTATTGATATTCAGTTCTCCCATGCCCAATTATTGAAAAGAATATTTTGTCCCAGTTCAGTGGATTTGGAGGCCTTGTGAAAGATCAGTTGACCATAGAGTTAGTGGTCTATTTCTGCCCTCTGGATTTGATCCCATTGGTCAACACTTCTCTCTTTGTGCCAGTACCCTGCTGTTTTAACCACTGTGGCTCTATTAAATGTTTTAAAGACAGGAAGTGTTATTCCTCCCCCTTCATTCTTCTTTTTTAGAATGCTTTTAGCTATTTGGGGTCTCTTTCCCTTCCAGATAAATTTGATAATCAGCCTTTCCAAGTCTTCAGAGTAGGTTGTTGGAATTTTGATTGGTACTGTGTTGAATCTATAGATCAATTTTGGTAGAATGGACATCTTAACTACATTCAACTTTCTATCAATGAGCATCGAATGTCTTTATACCTTTTTAGATCTTTGATTTCTTTCAGCAATGTTATGTAGTTTTCTGTGTACAAGTCCTTCACATCCCTAGTTAAGTTCATTCATAACTACTTGATTCTTTTAGTTGCTATTTTGAATGGAATTTTTTCTTTAGTTGACTCCTCAGTTAGTTCATTGCATGTGTATAGAAACATTTCTGATTTTTGCGAATTAATTGTATAACCTGTTACCTTGTTGAATTTCTTTATTATTAGCTCAAGTATCTTTGTAGATTTCTCAGGATTTTGCAAGTATAGTATCATGTCATCTGCAAATAATGAAAGTTTTACGCTTTTCTTTCCAATTTTGATGCCTTTTATTTCTTTTTCCTACCCTTCTAGTACAACGTGGAATGACAGTGGTGAAGGGGGCATCCTTGTCTCTCCCTATCTTTTCGAGCCTTTTGTCTTGTACTAGGTTTGTGCTTCCTCATGGCCTTAGGAATTCTCTAAGTGTTTACAGGAATTTCAATGTCCCTCTACTCCTTATGAAAAAGAATTTCTCCCTCTCTAGGTACTCAATTTAATGACTTGAGGGTGTAAGCCTTTGCCGTATGCTACTTTGACTAAATTGTTTCTTACACTGCTTTAGCTGTCCCAAGTTGCTTCTGGCAGGAGACAAATTCTGACTGGGGGAGCATAAGAGTCTCCTAGGTCAGTCCAGGTGATTGGCACTGACCTGAAAACACCCAAATGTCCATAGTGTTTATCACCTCTTGCTGGAGCAGAGCCAGGTACCCACAATGGGGCAGAAGCTGGCTACAAACCAACCTGGGGAGGGAGTAGTAGAGTGGCCAGTAAGGGCACCCTGAGTTCCTTTGAAGCTGTAGTTTACGGATTTGGTACATGTTAAGTTACTGCAGTCTTTCAATATATTTCTATCCTTTTGAGGAAAGGGACTGCCACTAAGACTCCTCTGCTAATTTTTTCTGAGGGGGTTGGAACAATGGCCACCCATGAACTGTCACTAGTGATATAAAAAAAAAAAAGCAACGATCAGTGATCAGATCATATCTCCCCCCTGCCACACCAGATTTTTGAAGACTATGTCTTTATATCTGACCCTGGCACCAGTAAGCTGTTATAGGACCCAGGGCATGGATCTCACTGCTGCGTATTACTTTTGAATTTTGGGAGTTATTTATCTATTTTACCATATAAAAATTAAAGCATTAAAATTATTTATTGACTATGGACTATAGTTAATAGTACAATTATAATGTGCTCTCATCAATTGTAACAAATGTATCATACTAATGCAGGGTGTTAATAGGATGGCATATGGGAATTCTGTATTTTATGTATGATTTTTCTGCAAACCTATTTCTCTAAAAAAAAATAATTTAGAAAAAGCAAAGAAAAAGCTCATATAGAGAAAGGGAGGGAGAGAAGGAAACTGTCAAGAAGCAAGCAGATCTTAAAAGGGGGAAGATTAAGTGAGTTCAATAGCTATCTGGTCACAGCTTCTTATAAAGGTATTTAGGGACTTTCCAAGCAGGGGGTCCCAATGACTAGCTGACAGAGTTTTTTTTTTATTTTTTTTATTCCATTAGAGGGTCTTACAAAGAGGAGAAAAGATATACCTTCATTACTATGTTATGCTTCCTAAGCTATCTCTACTGGACTGAATCTGGCTAACATCAGTTATTGCATAACTGCATTAGTGTACGGTGCGCTCTATTTTCTCAGAAAGATCCTGTAATCAATTTTTTAAAAAGTATCTGGCATTTCTTAGAAAGCGTTGCTCAGAGCAGTGCCCAAGATGACATTTTATTTTACTTAATAATAGATACTAGCCCCTTGACAGATATGGATTCCCTCTGAGAGAGCCGGCCCTGTGAGACAGCAAGCAGTTTCTTAGATCATGTTTTATTTTTCCTACTTAAGACTATAATCTAATTTGTCAATTTTTGTATTAGGTGTGAGTTTTGGTAGAGATTTGCTTCTTGCCTATGGATTTCCAGTTGCTCCAATATAGAATTTGTGGAAAACGCTCTTTCCCCCCTTTGAATTACTTTTGAGTCTTGTCAAAAATCAGTTCAGCAGATGTGGAAATGCAGGAGCCCCAAGTTTCTGGGTCTCCAAATTACCACAAGAAAAACTAACCACTATGTGAAACATGCACATTAAACAATTAAATGAACACAAAATAAACTTCATTGTGCTATATCACTGATTTAGCTGTTAGTGTTACCTAATACCTGTATCCACCTCTCTCTCTTCTCTCTCATATATAATTACACACATATATATATTAGAAGCATATTATGCACCAGAGGGTTAAGTGTAGTGTTCTTTGGTGACAAGATTAACAGGTTTTATTACTTACTTTTTTGTAAATGACCACGTTATCTAAGTTTTCTTCAGTTATTTATGATCAGGGAAAGAAAGACAAAACACACGACGTATTTTTCAACGAAAAAAATTCAGTTCGGTAGAAACGGCGGGAATGATGTCAACAAGATGGCGGCAAAGGACGCTTCTGGGCAAGGCCTCCCCTCAGAAATGGCAAAAAACGTTAATGAGCCCCTCCCCTCTGTGGGGTGGGCCCATGGAGCCGGGTTCCGCCCATCTCAGCCCACAGCTTGCGTGCGGTGACGTGGCCTCCGAGTCTTCGCCCAAGGGCCACTTGCATGAAAGGGGGTGGTGCGTCAGCCAGTCACGTGAGTCAGATTGTAGGGAGATGTGCCAATCATTCTAAAATCAGTGCCGTTGTTCCTACCGCCCCGCTCCGTACTGCCACTCGTTGTCACGTCGCCACCTTCAGCCTGCCCCGCTGCCTGGAAGGCCCCGAGTGAGTGTGTTCGGCAGGGGGATTTGGGGGTGGGGTGAGTGGGAGGTTACAGCGCGAGCGCAAATATGGCCGCACCAGTTCCCGGCTGGCCTGGAATCCTAAGTGTCACAGACCTCGCTTCACCGAGCCGTAGGACTTGGGGACTGGACTGGACAAGCGAAATCTCAATTCATATTCTGGAATCCCTATTTCTTTCCTACTGGCCCTGGCTGCCCCTCAATGGAGGTCTCTGTGTTTCCCTGTGTGATCTTTAAGAGTATTCATTTAAACCAGCGCGGCTTTGGGTTCCGGTCACTAGGTTAAAGGCCAGAGCTTTTTACTCTGAATTTTATGTTATGGAATGTTCTCCCCATTACCCTTCGCAGTTAACGGTAAAATTTCCCACCACCATTCTGGCGTCCTGTTTACTAAGCAACAGAGTTTCCAGCAGTAGAGCTAACCTCTGTGGACAAAATGGCTGGCTCTGGTTAGTACATATTCAGACTAGTCGGTTCAGGAGGCCTGCGGCATGGATTCCCCTATTTCTGTCAGGGAGTCTGACAAATCCATATTGTAGTTTTCCCCTGAGGTTTGCGGAAAAACCAGATGGCAGTTCCTGTTCTTTCCGTTCATGAAATAACTGGCGTTGCTACTGAAAAAAAAAATATTGCTTTAAGAGAATAATAGTGCTTGCCCTCATGCCTTTCCTGGTTCTCCTCATGCCTTTCTAGAATCTTGAGTACCTAGAAGCCCCTCCAAATCTGTTTTTGTATGTTGCTAGTGAATTTCCCCAGAAGTGAGAGTGGCTGGGCAGTGGTTCTAGTTGAAACTAAGGTTCAGAATTTTGTTCCGTGTCTTTGATATGTATCCTATTGAACACTGGAGGGCACCCTTGTGCTGTTAAATGTTGGGAGCTGTGTGTATAGATAGAAGCTGTAGTGGATCCAGAGAATTTTACCCAGTCTAATGGTCTCTCAGGGACCTGAACTGGGTTAGGGGATATGAGGAAGATTAAATACCGATTAAGAATTTAGTCAATGGTGGCCCAGTTTTTTAGGTAGAGGGAGCCAACCAAATGGGATATATATTTTAAATTACCATCTTTATGTAGATCCCCAAATTTGTGTTTCTGGATTTTTCTTTTGAGACTTAGATATATGCCTAACTGACTACTGGATTTCTACCCACCTAAATATTCTTCAAGTACCTTAAAGTCATTGTCCAAAATGGAACTATTTTTTTCCCTTACTTTCCTTACATACCACATCCGTGATCCCATACCATATCCCAAACCAGACCACATCACTCCTTACCATTCCTCTTCTCTGCTCCACAAACATGCTCCTTTACGCATTTGCCATCTCAGCAAATAGTACCATCTTTTTGTTCAAATCAGCAAACTGGTGGTACCATCTTTAATACATTCCTGTTCTTTGCCTTTCCTTTCTCATCCAATACCCCTTTCCTGTTCATTCTAACTCCTAAATATTTCTTGAATCTATCCAATTTTCCAAATTCCTCATTCTTGGCTATCATCTTCTCTCACCTGGATTATTGAAGTAGACTTGTAGCCATTTTCCCCACATACAGTGCTCACATCTTCCATTTATTCCCTATCCAGAAATCAGAGGCTATCTAAAATGGCAATCTAACCATGTCATTTATTTGCTTAAAACCCTTCAATGTATCTTCTTGGCTTCAGGATAATGTTTAAATGTATTAGCCTGGGATTCTATCAGTTCCACTTTTGGAGCATTTCTGCTGTGCTATGTACCATCTTAGAGACATGGGGAATGAATGCATGAATGGAAGATACACAGTCTCTGCTCTCATTGAAGATTAATTATTATATTCATAACATTTATGGAGCTTAGAGAATAGTGTCATACAAGACCATTCATGATTTGGCTCCTCTTCATTGCTCCAGCCTCTTATCTTGCCATTCTATTCCCTGCCCTATCTTACAATCACCTCACTGTCCCTTCAAACTCTATAATTCAGCCAAGCAGAATTACTTGCAGATTGAGTATTCCTTCTCCTCTTTCATGACTTTGTGCCTTTGGAAAGATTATTTTTCTTTTCATTGTGAAATGCCACCACAGCTTCTTTACCAGGCAAAATCCTATTTATCCTTCAAAACTCATTTCAGAGACCATATCTTGCAGGAAGCCCTCTCTCACATTACTCTGTACTCTGAGCCTGTGTTAGGTGTCAATATAATCTCACTGAATCCTGTGTTTATCTCTAATGCACAGTGTGCATTTTTCACACTGTGTTATAATTGTTTACTTGTTTCCCCATTTTTTTTGGTAGGGACCCATCACAAGAAAGATAACTTTCCTCCAGAGTATAAGTAGAAGGCCAAGTTAAACTGCTCATGTTTGTAGTATCTCAGTTTTTTGTTGCCAGCTAGTACCTTATCTGATTCAAGGTCTTTAACCAAGTTGTAACATGTAATCCTTTGTTCACCATCTTTCATTTTTAGCTATCTTCCCAAACACTGTTCTTTAGAAATATAAGTTCTTTCATTAAAAAAGAAAAGAGAGAAATCTTAGGGGGGAAAAGCTGTGGAGGAGATCCGTCAACATTCCCTCCTGGGAACTGTTTGCCCAACAACTAGAAATTGAACCATGATCTTGTACTGGCAAATGGCACACCCTCACCTCTGATTTTCTGATTCAACTCTGGGTGACTCAGTTATTCTCCAGTTTGGACTTTCTGGGACCCATACACACTTCTGCAGATAAAAGACTAAAGATGAAAACAGACTTTGTAATTTTCCTGATGGTAAGGTATAATGGTTTCATAATTTCCCTCCCTGCCTTAGGACTTTGCCAATATTTTTGATTATCTGCTTAATATATTCTGGGATGTATCCAGGCATTACAGTAATCTATATAGGATTAAAGGACATCTTTCTTTCTTTCTTTTTTTTTTTTTTTAACATGGGCAGGCACCAGGAATCGAACCCAGGTCCTCTGACATGGCAGGCAAGCATTCTTGCCTGCTGAGCCACCGTGGCCCACCCTAAAGGACAGCTTTCTTATTCTATGCTCCCTGTGTTTCAGTTGTTCAAGTGCAGTGTATAGATAGGTTGGATTAGATTATGTACTACAGAAAATTTCAGTTCCAGACCAAATAGACCTTTCTTCCATTGTTCTCAGAGAATATCTGTGATTCTAAAATATAGATACTGTCTTCCTTGCCCCTATGTTCTGAATTACTTTAACCCCAACTGTTTGGCTTCATTCTTATCTCTAAATATCAGGTTATATATAAAACAGTATCTCAAAATCCAGAAATAATTATCACCACTCTGGACTTAATGTGTGTGCTCTAAAAGCTTCCCATCTAGGCCAGTTTTCTTATAAGCATTTTCTAAAGGTAACCATACCATTCTTGTTCTTTTGTTTCTGGCTTATTTTGTCTCACCAAATGTCCCACATGTTCATTCATATCGTTGCATACCTCACAACTTTGTTGTGTATAGAAATGTTCATGATTTTCGCATATTAATTTTATATCCTACCACCTTGCCGAATTTGTTTATTAGCTCAAGTAACTTTGCTGTAGATTCCTCAGGATCTTCCAAGTATAGTATCATATCATCTGCAAATAATGAGAGTTTTAACTTCTTCCTTCCCAATTTGAATGCCTTTTATTTCTATGTCCTGCCTGATTGCTCTAGCTAGAACTTCTAGCACAGTGTTGAATAATAGTGGTGGCAGTGGGCATCCTTGTCTTGTTCCTGAACTTAGGCAGAAGGCTTTCAGTCTCTCTCCATTGAGTTTGATGCTGGCTATCGGTTTTTCATATATTCCCTTTATCATACTGAGGTAGTTACCTTTGATTTCTAACTTTTGGAGTGTTTTTATCAGAAAAGGATGCTGAACTTTGTCGAATGCTTTTTCAGGATCAATCAATATGATCATGTGATTTTTCCCTTTCGATTTGTTAATGTGCTGTATTACATTAATTGATTTTCTTGTGTTGCGTCATCCTTGCATTCCTGGTATAAACCCCACTTGGTCATGGTGTATAATTCTTTTAATGTGCTGTTGGATTCCAGTTGCTAACATTTTACTGAGAATTTTTGCATCTATGCTCATTAGGGAGATTGGTCTGTAGTTTTCCTTTCTTATAGCATCTTTACCTGGTTTTGGTATTAAAATGGTATTAGCTTCATAAAATGAGCTCTATTTTATGACTCTACCTATAGAGTTACTTTTTCCTTAATTTTTGGAAAAATTTGAGCAGAATTGACCTTAGTTCCTTATGGAATATTTGATAAAATTCCCCTGTGAAGCCATCTGGCTCTGGGCTTTTCTTTGTAGGAAGATTCTTTTTCTTTCTTTTTTTTTTTTTTTGGCATGGGCAGGCCCGGGAAATCAAACCCAGGTCTTGGGCACAGCAGATGAGAACTCTGCCTGCTGAGCCACTGTGGCCTGCCCTGTAGGAAGATTTTTGATGACTAATTGAATCTCTTTACTTGTGATTGGTTTGTGGAGATCTTCTATTTCTCCCTGAGTCACTGCAGCTTGTTTGTGTATCTCTAGGAATTTGTCCATTTCATCTAAGTTGCTAGTTTGTTGGTATATATTTGTTCATAGTAACCTCTTATGATTTCTTTTATTTCTTCAGGGTCTGTGGTAACACACCCTTCTTATTTCTGATTTTATTTATTTGCATCCTCTCTTCTTTTTTCTTTGTCAGTCTTGCTAATGGCCCAGCGATTTTATTTATTTTCTCGAAGAATCAACTTTTGGTTTTATTCATTCTTTCTATTGTTCCTTTGTTCTTCCATTCATTTATCTCTGCTTTAATCTTTGTTATTTCTCTTCTTCTATTTGCTTTGGGGTTAGTTTGCTGTTTTTTATCAAGTTCCTCCAGGTGTGCTGTTAAATCCTTGATTTTTGCTCTCTCTTGTTTTTTAATATAGGCATTTAGGGCAATAAATTTCCCTCTCAGCACAGCCTTTGCCGCATCCCGTAAATTCTGATAAGTTGTGTTCTCATTTTCATTCATCTCCAGATAGCTACTGATTTCTCTAACAATTTCTTCTTTGACCTACTGGTTGTTTAAGAGTGTGTTATTTAATCTCCATATATTTGTGAATGCTCTCATTCTTTGGTGGTTATTGAGATCCAGCTTCATCCCATTGTGATCAGAGAAAGTGCTTTGAATAATTTCAATGATTTTAAATTTATAAAGACCTGTTTTGTGCCCCAGCATATGATCTATACTGGAGAATGTTCCATGAGCAGTAGAAAAGAATGTACATCCTTGTGCTTTGGGATGTAATGACCTACATATGTCTGTTAGGTCTAATTCATTTATCAAGTTATTTAACTTCTGTCTGGTTGTTCTATGTATAGAGGAGAGTGGTATATTGAAGTCTCCTACTATTGTTGAAACGTCTATCACTCCCTTCAGTTTTGCCAATGTCTGTCTCATGTACTTTGAAGCTCCTTGACTGGGAGCATAAACATTTGTGACTGTTATATCTTCTTGGTGAATTGACCCTTTAATTAGTATATAGTGTCCTTCTTTGTGTCTTATGATGTCTTTACATTTAAAGTCTTTTTTGTCCGATATTAGTATAGCTACTCCTACTTTTTTTGGTTACAACTTGTGGGGAAAATCCTTTTCCACCCTTTCCCATTCAATCTATTTGTATCCTTGTGTCTAAGATGAGTCTTTTGTAAGCAGCATATAGCTGGATTATGTTTTTTAATCCATTATGCAAATCTGTATCTTCTAATTGGTAAGTTTAGTCCATTAACATTCAAAGTTATTACTGAAAAGGTGTTTCTTGAATCCACCATCTTATCTTTCAAATTTCATTTATCAGATATATATATATTCTTTTCCCTCTTTCTCTTTGTATTATTTAAATTACCCTCAGCGGTACTCTTCAATTCTATGCCCTCCTCCTGACTTCCCTCTCCTGTCTTTGTTTTTTTATTTCAGCCGGCAGAGCTCCTTTTAGTATTTCTTGTAGGGCCATTCTCTTGTTGATAAATCTTTCAGGACTTCTTTGTCTGTGAAAACTTTAATCTCTCCCTCAGTTTTGAAGGACAATTTGGCTGGGTACAGAATTCTTGACTGGAAATCTTTCTCTTTCAGAATCTTGAGTATATCATACCACTGCCTCCTCGTCTCCAGGGTGCTAGTTGAGTAGTCTGAACTCAGTCTTATTTTGTTTCCCTTGCATGTAGTAGATTGTTTTTCTTTTGCCGCTTTCAGGATTTTCTGCTTCTCTTCAATGTTTGACAGACTGATTAGTATGTGCCTTGGGGAAGGCCTGTTTAGATTTATTCTGTTTGAAGTTCGTTGGGCTTCTTTGACTTATATATTTATGTCCTTTATGAGGAATGGGAAGTTTTCCCCCTTTATATCCTCAACTACTCTTCCTAGCCCTTTACGCCTCTCTTCTCCTTCTGGAACACCAATGATTCTTATATTTGCGTGCTTCATTTTACCTATCATTTCCCTGAGTTTGAATTCAGTTTTTCCATCTTTTTTGCCATGTGATGTTTTGAGTCTTCAAAGTCAAGTATACTGTCCTCTATATCACTTATTCTTTCTTCTCTCTCTTCAAATCTGGTGATGTGTACTTGTAGTATTTTTTTTTATTTGGTCAACAGAATCTTTAATCTCTGTAATATCTGCTATTTTTTATTTATTCTTTCAAATTCCTCTTGATGCTCTTCTCCTGTCTTCTTGATCTCCTTTATGTCACTTGCTATCCCACTTATTTTGTTAAGTAAAGTTGTATGAACATCATTGATTAGTTCTTCCAAAGTCTGTGTCTCCTGTTGTGTTCTAATTTGGTTATTAGGCAGGGCTTTGTCTGTCTGCATTGTGTGTGCTTAGTGATCTTCTGCTGTCTTGGTGTCATGTAAATATCTTGATTGATTTACTTGGGAGTTGATTTCTTTTAGTAGTCTAAGGCCTTGTATTTGCAGGATGGTTGTACAGCAGGGAGCAGGGTAGGGGTGTGGCACACCATATGGTGATTTGGTTCAGGGCAGATATTGGTGCAAGTTGGGGATGTTACACTCATGCTCTTGATCATGGGTGCTGAGCAGCCAAAGAGGATGTAGCTGTGTGGATGCACTGGTCTGGGGGTCATAACCCTGTTGTGTGCTGATCTAAGGCACAGGGCCCTTTGTGTGCATGTGTAGAGCTATGGCAGCAGGTCGGCATTATGCCTTTGTGGATTAGGGGTAGATGTGACCTGGCTGTGCAGGTCGGCACTTTCTCAGAGCTGGGAAGTAAGGCTGAGGGATGTGTGCATGCGTGGTTCTAGGACTGCTGTAAAGTGCAGTTCCCAGAGCTGAATGACGTGATTGGGGGCCCATGTGCATGCATGGGCTTGGGAGTGTCAGATGCGGTTGTGCAGAGCTCAGTGAGGGAGGGGTATGGTGAGGCTGTGCGACACTATAGGCAGGGGGGTAGGGGTAGCCTGCATATGGAATTTAGTGCACACAACCTTTGTGATCTGACAACACGCTGGAGGGAACAAGGAGGGTGTGGTAGTTCTCGGGAGGGGTGCAGGAGAGTCTGCATTTACGGTGGGGGTGGGGGGCAGGGGGCAGTTACATGCATTGGGAGCTGGTGGGGTGGGGGCACCTAGAGCACGGGGTGTGGGAGTGGGTGACAGGGTTCAGGTGCATGGGATGTGGGGTGAGTCGCCAGTCACGGGGCTGTGGTGGTGAGGGTAGTGCGCCCAAGGAATGCTGCGTGGCTTACTTCCTAGACCCATGCTCCCATCCATGCACTCCCTCAGTCTCTGTGACTCTGTGCCTCCGTGCCAGGCTCCATTTTTCTGCCTCTCAGTTCCTGGGCCTCTGCAACTAGGGCTGCCGCATGTGGTGCAGAGTCTCTCCCAGGTCAGCCACACTCTCGAATCGCCCCCTCAGTCGTCCTCCTGTCCCTTCTCTAACTTTTCCCTGGATCAGGGCTAATCTCGAGCTACTCTATTCAGCCATCTTCCCAGAAGTCTCCAGGATCAGTACTTTTAAGACCTTATTTTCACTACCCTAATTTGCTCCAATTCTAGAAAATTGAAAGTAGTTCCAGAATAAAATGAGGTAAACATAATATGGAGAATGCCATTCAGCCCAGTTCTATCTTGGACAAGGGAATATTCTAGAACATCTAAGTGACTAGGAACATTGTAAAGCGCATATAAAAAGGTTTTGTTTGAACTGTTATTAATTTAGGGCCATAGGGGTAATGCTGAAGGAAAATTTAGGAAAAGTCCCTGACATTCTGGTCTTCTTTCACACACAAACTGTTTTCTACCTGTAACTCAGGATATCACACAAAGTTGAACCTTTGTGCTGGGAAAATGATCTGTTTGAGCAATATCCCAGTAAAATCTGGAGGAGAGAGCCCCAAAGAAGCTGCTTCTATTGAAGTGACCACACTGGGCTTATTCAGAACAAAGCAATGAACTGTTTTGATTACCTTTGTACTTGAATAATCTGATGAGAGCCACTGTATGCCATGATTTCTGTCGTTTACAGGGTGTAATTAGAGGTACAACCACCTACCTACCCAAGGTTATCTGAAGGGTAGTCTCTGAAGGATGCCATACAATAGGCAGATGTGATTTTATGTACAGCTGCCCTTGATGCCCTCAGAGAGGCCTTGGTTACTAAGATTTTGCTTTTGAGGGAGTCTCTTCAGTGATGGGATTTGAGAAGCTTCTTCTAGTTGGTTTGTTTTCAGGTAGTTGAATGTGAGACATTGCTGGGGTCTGCAGGGTAAGGGATTGGTTGTCCCTTTAACTCTATGAGAAGAAGCCAGTCCCTGTATATGAGATAAAGTTTATCTTTATATGCAACAGTAGCAACAGTTAAACACATGATTTGAGACGCCATCTTTTTGTGGTGTGCTTTTATTTGTCACCCGAATTGGTGTCGTTTGAAGGACAAAATCTGCCATTGGTGTGAATCTAGGACCAATGGGCTAATGGTGGGACTGGAGACATGGGGTATGCCCCACACCATGTGACCACTATGTGACTAGAAAGTCTGCCTGGTATATAGCTTCAGTGAGAAAAAGGCAGTAGAAGGCTGTGACACTAACTAACCTGGAGGGGGCAGCAGAGCCTGGCAAATACACCACATGAGAGCTGAGATATTAACAGATACAAATAGTAGCAGAAACAATGAAAATAGTACCAGGTACCATTTATTGAGTGTCTACCATGTACCAGACAGTGTATTCAAACCACCTTCCTTCTATATATATATTTTCAGCATTTATTTAAACTTCACAATGGCTCTGGAAAATAGATATTATTCTCGTTTTACAGAGGAAGAAACTGATCCCCAGTGAGGTTAATTACGCCAAATCTTGCAGTGATTAAGTGGTAGAGCAGGGTTTAGAAGCCAGGGCTTTCTAACTCCAAAGTCCATATTCTTTTCACTGTACTGCTCAAGTTTCAAGGATAGTTTCTGAGATTTTAGATGAATTTAGTTCTCAACTTTTTTTCTCTTGGCTTCTGCCAGAAAGGGTCATTTCTCATTGGTAGAGTGGAGTACGGACGAAAGATCTGTAGGCAGAAATCCAATAATTCAAATAAACTAAAATCTCATTTAGTCACCATTCTCTCAAACCTATCTTCAAATGAATGTTTCTTTAACTCAATTCCACCTCACTATGCCCACTTCAGTGCCTTTATTCAGGCCTAGAATATGGCTATATGATTGAAATGACCTCTTATTGGTTTCTCTGCTCCAGTCTCTCCTCCCTCCACAGTTATTCCCAAGTTATGTTTTCAAAACACAAATACAATCAAGTTATTCTCTAACTCACAACCTTTTAATCATTCCCCATTGCCAAAGGTATATGGGAACATTAATTATTGGGTCCTTGATGAACTTTTGCAGCTTCTAGTATGCTTCAGCCATAGCAAACACCTGCAGTTTTCCAAACACAGCTGTCTCTCTCTCAGGACATTGGAATCCATCCCCATTCCAATTTCATCTGAATCAGTTAAACTCTTTACTGCCTTTTCCTATATCTAGGCTACTGGATATTGCTAGGAAAAGATCTCACAACTATGCACATTTGTGGCCATGCTTCTAAATAAAGTTCTCCAATTTCCTTTGGGCCCTCCATGCTATCTGGTAATCCTTGTGCTTCTTTAGACTGCTCTCTTCTCCATTTCTCACAATAGCTTGGTGAAACTTCCATTAGCCTCCTTACATTTCTACTTCATCACTTCTACCTTTGCTATCAGTACTTGAACTCCCTACTACCGCAGAAAAAAGAGAAGTTATCAGGTTGGAACTCTTAACCTTCCTGCACCTTCCTACTACAAATGTGCATACATTTGATCTATCATTGCCTCTTCCCCTTTCTGCCTTAGTGCAAAAGTACCCCTTATTATGCCTAAGAATAACCATATATGTGCTCTGGATTCCATCTGCTCCTTCCTGCCCAGGAATTGAATTATTTCTTTTTTTTATTTTTAATACCTTATTCCTTTTTCTATTGATTCCTTTCCTTTATTCTGTGAATATATTCAAACTTGTTTTTTTTTCTGGGTTATTCATCCTCTAGCTATTACTCTGTTTTCTTCTTATTGCAGTTAAAACTCTTGAAAAACTTCGTCATCACTGGCTATACTCCACTAAGCAGGTAGGGACTGTGTGAAAAGGAGTTAAGTGTCAGGAATTAATATGTGTGTATGAGGGAATTATGTTGAGGGGAGGAACAAAAATGGATGCCAGGTAAGGATGGAGAAAGGACTAAAGGAAAACAGTAAAAGTGGAAGAGCAGCAAGAAGCAGTTGGGATAAACTAGTGGCTGTAGAAGGAAAACTACAACATGGGGCTGCCAAATAAAATATCTGCAGAGTTGAAAAAGGACGTCTGGCAGAAACACAAGAGAATAAGCACAACAGACTCCCTGAAGGTGGAGTCCAAGTCATAGGAATGGGGGAATAGAGAAGTGTGTAATAAAAATTTGTGTTAATCAGAGAGGAATAGTATCTGTTTTTTCCTTTCTTTCCTTTCAATTTTAATTTTTTTCTGTATTTGCACCCATCCCTTCCTTCTCTCTCTGAGGATGAAGCCTGCACATCTCTTACCAGTGCTAACTGCTCAGTGGTTAGTTGATTTCAACCCATTCTTGCCTTTACAGAATCTCACTTCAGTAGTTAGTCCTGCTTTCCATGCTACAAAATTTTATCCTATATTTTAAATCCCTTCCCTTCTCTTCCCATCCCCACTCTTCTTTCCTTCCCTCTTCCCTCCCTCTTTTTCTTCTCTCTCTCTCTCTCTCTCTGTGTATGTACTTTGTTTGAAGCTCTTTATGCATACAGGTTTACAGAGGATTACCTAGTTCTAAAAACATTCATCCTTAATCCTGATAAATTCTCGTGCTATCGAATTTCTTACCTTTCCTTTCTTACCTTCCGTTTGTCACTGAACTTCATTAAAAGATAGTCTACAACTGTTGGCTCTACTTTTTCAACCCATCTAGTTGCAGCACCTTCCATTCTACCTAAATATCTTGTTTGAAGGTTTCCAGTGACTTCCTAATTGTCAAATCTAATGCTTCTCAGAACTCATCCTCTCTTACATTTCTGATACATTTGGCATTAGTAATCACCCTCCTCCCCTTCTTTAAATTTCCTCTTCCTTTGGCTTCAATGACATTTCAGCCTCTGGATTTTTCTTCTAACTCCTGGACAACTGCTTTTACTCCTAAAGTGGCTCCTTTCTCTTCTTACCCCATAAGTGTGAGCAGAGTCCATGGATACTCCTTCAGATCTTTTATCTGATTTTGGTGTTGGTAATCTAAACTCCCACTACAAATTTAACTACCCCGTCTATATGGCAGATTCACAATCTTTATCTGTATATCTAACTTTTCAGACCCACGTGGCCAAATATTTGATGAACTTCTCGACTTGGGTGACTTTCAAGCACCTTAAGTTCCATTGTATTCAAAGCTGAACCAGTTTCTCTTTGACCAGATCCACCAGTGCCCTGTCATTCCTTCCATTGGTAAGAGTGATGTTTTCTTCTGAGTCACCCAAATTAAAAAAAATTGGGTTCAATCTTTGATTCATTCATTAATTCTTTTAGTAAAGATTTGAGAGTCTACTAGTTACTCCTGTTTTTAAAACTTCCAAATGGCTTACTTTTTACTAAAGAAATACTAAAGTCTAAGCTCCTTAAGTTGGCAATATTCTCTCCAATATGCCACTACCTTAGCCTATCTGATGAACAACTCTTGCAGGCCATCTTCCAGCCAACAGGAACTAGTGATTCTAAAAATACACCCAATGACACTCCCTCACACTTGAGTGCATTTTTCCTGCCATTTGGAAAACAATAATATCTCATGCCATATTTTGCTTATTAAAATCCTACCTATGGGCCAGGCAACAGTGGCTCAGTGGCAGAGTTCTCCCCTGCCATGCTGGAGACCCAATTTGGTTTCCCAGTGCCAGCCCATAAAAAAAAAAAAAAAAAAAAAAAAAAAAAAGAGATCCTACCTATGGGGTGGTACGGTGGTGGCTCAGCAGGCAAGATTCTCGCCTGCCATGCCAGAGACCCGGGTTTGATTCCTGGTGCCTGCCCATGCAAAAAAAAAGAAAAAAAAAATACTACCTGTGCTGCCAAACCTAGCTCAAATTCTTCTATATTAGAGAAATAGTCCACATTTTTTTGTTACTTAGAAATAATTTATTTCCTCTGCATTCATAACATACTGTTACTTTCTTGTAGCACTTGCCCATTCTTCACATGAAGTGAATGGGCTTGAGATTCTTGTTATTGAAAAGGAAGAATAAACAACAAAAGTGGGATAGTAAAATTTTTGGTAAAATACTATCATTCCAGTGTTTGAAGGATATCAGATCTGAACTGGAAGACGTGATCAAGGACGCCAGTTTGGAGGAGAAAAGCTTGGATTTGTAACCTAAGGGTACAATGCCCTTTCTCCATTCTTCATAAAGTATGTGGCTTTGGAGTGGAGAGACATTTCAATTACATCTCAGAAAAGACAACAGTGCCAGAGATAATTGGAAATTCGCCAGTGAAGCTGAACACTTAGAAAATTGGGTGTAGTACAAAGGGACAGGACAGGATTTAAGTACAGGCAATGTGGCTTCTTCTACTATATTGTCTCTCATAAATTTAAAAATATTTTACTGATTATAATAAAACATATCATGTTAAAATAGCATAGCTATTTTAAATGTGGTTGTAAAATACCTGCTTTACTAACTGCCTAATTGTTTCTTTAAATTTATATCAGTCTCTGATTTCTGATATAAGAAATGTGCTAAGGCAAATAGTTTTACTCTTGTATATTAGATACAATTAATGTACTTGACATAATGACTGAGTAGCTGAGTTAATTTTGTTTCTTTTTTAGCAAATGAGCTTCCTAGTGGGTCTGTAAATTTTTTTTAACTAAAATATTAATAATTGCAATTTAGTGTTTCTTATGTATCTGGTACTGTGCTGTGGTAGATTAAAGATGGTTACAATATATTTTCTGCTATTTCAGAAAATTGTGTGGAAAAAAATGGGGTCTTTAAAGATTATTTGGACGCATATGCTAATACTTTGCAATATGCTTACTTTAAAAGGAAGTGATCTAGTAGGGTTGACAGGGTTTATATGCAAGAGAGAATAGAGGTCCAGCATAAAATGAAAGATAGCAATTTTTCTGATCATACAGTGGTAATAGCTGAAATCAATTTCTTAAGAGCTTGAAATTTGGCAGAGGTAAAGGGGGGATGTGCAAATTCATGTAAGTAAGGGAAGTAATTGAAAATGATGAGGAATGGTCAAGGGAGTGAAGCCTAGCTTTCATTTTAAGCTGCCAGAAAGGAGTAGTACAGATAAAAATAATTTGAAGAAAACTCTCAAGGAAAGAAATGAAGCCAAATGCTTTGAAGATAAAAAAGATATTTTCAATTTTAGAATAAACTAATGGAGAACACAGATGGCTATGGCTAAGCTCGGCCAGAAAAAGATAAAGAAATTAGAGCAGATATATGGAAAACCAAAAGGAAAATTGACTATATGGTAAAAAAACAAGAGTTAATGACATTTGATCAAAGAAAAACTTAAAAACTGGTAGTCACTGACATTACTAACAATGCTTTTAGAAATCTCTCTATTCAAGGAGGCATGATTCATGACGCATAAGATGTAACAATGTGTCTAAAGGAGTGACAAGTGATCAGTGAACTTTGATTATATGGGAAGCCAGAGGATATGTATTATCTTTAAATAAAAATGTTGTATTTGACCAAAATATAATTCTATATACCATATGAAGCTATACATGGTCAGAGAAGGAGCTATAAAATATGACTATAATACAGCTATCTAACTTGAACCTTACCCTTCCATATCTCTTTGTGCTCAGTGAGTGTTAGGAAAGAACTTTGCTTCTGATAAAAATATCTATTCAATGTGAATGAGATAGGATGTAAAAAGGAAAATGGGATAGATACTCTATGCCCTAGGTCTCCTCCAATCCCCATTGCTACAACCCTTAGTTCAGGTCCTCACCAGTTCTCGACTATTGTGACAGCCTTCTAATTGGTCCTGTGTCTAATAATAACTTCTCAATCAGATGCCTCCACTGTTGTCGAAGTGATCTTTCTAAAACACGATTTTGAAAATTTTATTTCCCTGCTCTAAAATCTTCAGTGGCTACCCACAACATACAGCAGGGGTTGGCAAACTTTTTTTGTGAAGAGCCACACAGTAAGTATTTTAGGCTTTGCAGGCCATACACACTCTGTCAAATATTCTTCCTTCTTCTTTACGTCCCTTAAAAAATTTAAAACCATCGCTTCTCGGCCTTTTGGCTAAGATCAAGTGTAGTATCTGTTCTTATCAGTTTTATATCTGATACATCCTCTATCCGAGGACAATATATTAAATGGATTTTTGGAGCAGGGAGATGGTATAGGAGCTTGCTCCGTCCACTCCATGCATTGACCTGGTATTGCAGTACCTCCAGGAATGGTGCAAAAAAAAAAAAAAATTAAAACCCATTCTTAGCTCATGGACTGTACCATCCAGGGCCTGGATTTGGCCTTAGGCCGTAGTTTGTTGCCCTATGGAATAATATACAAGTTCCTTAATATAGCATTTCAGTTCCTCCATAAGGTGGCCTATTTATTTCTTCCCTAGTTTTACTTATTGCCAAATAAGACTTCCTACACCCTCAACTGCAGTTTTGTTGGACTGTTAACAGCATCTGGAAGTACACCAGGCTGGGTTTCATGCCTCTGAACTCTGAATTTTAAAATTCCTTTAAAATTGCCCTTCCTGGTCCAACTGGCAAATTACTCCTTTCTCAAGACTGCTAAAACTGTCACCTCGTCTATTAAATATTTCCTAATTGGCCCAATTAGAATAGTATCTGTAGTATTACACTTTGAATATTTGCTCCTCAACTCCAGTGTGAGCTTTTCAAAAGCAGAAAATGTCTTATTTGAATTTGGATCTCTAATGTACAGTAGCCACCTAGTAAATGTTTGTGGAATGAATGGCCCCAGGAACAGTGTTAGCAAGCAGTCCAGCACCAGCAATAACATAAGAAGAAGTGAAAATAGAGGACCAGCAATCTTCTGAATCGTAAGTGACCCATACACATAAGTGAGTGACAACGTTGGTAGTCTGTAGAAGCTCCCTGAGTCCCACCCTTACATCTTTATATGAGATCTCTTCATATACCTGTGAGGGTGTGGGGTGCTTGCAGAGACTCTTGCAACATATTATTTGGAGCATTTATCTCTTCTAAAAGTGCCTGAGTTTTTGAATCCTGAATGGGGACTCAAAACCAATCTTTCAATAAACATACATTTAAAAGTGGTCCTAGGAACAATAGAAGTATCAGTGCTAAAATGATGGCCTAAATTGGTATTGGTAAGCAACCCTTGGAATGTAGCCAGCCTATCTCAGTGAGAAAAATGTGCACTGACTTCCAAGCTAATCACTTAAAGTTTTAATTTTTGGATATAACTCATTCCTAAGTTTGGGTCTGTCTCTACTTAAAATATATTAAGCATGGGTCAGAGGAACTGTAATAAAAGTCAACCACATTAAGAGCAAAGCCATAAAAATGACAACCAAAGAAATATGATATGACTATGTTTCTAAAATTTGAGAATGGTCTGTTGAGGCTCTTCACTGTACACTCTTGAGGGGAAGATGCATAAAGGAAATAGACTTTAAAAAACAAAGAGTGGGGGTGTTTGGAGGCTATTAGAAAGAAATGGTAATATCTATTAGAAGAAAAGCAATAATTTAACATTTATTGAATGCTTACTATGTGTCAGGAATTGTTCTAAGCATCTTCATATGGACTATCAGTTTAATCCTTCCAATGACACAATACGGAGGGTACTATTAATTATCTCTGTTCTATGGATGGGGAAATTGAGGCACTGAGCAGTTGAGTAATTTGCCCAAGATCTCATAGCTAATAAATGGAAGCTCTTAAATTTGAATGTAATCTTTCTGATGCCATTGCTCACAAGTCAAGCAGCTTTTCATGATATGCATGGTACCACCCACAAAAGTGCAGTGTGCAACTGAGGGGGACTTCTATCTAGCCCTTTTAATACCATGGAAAACTGAGCCAGAAAAAATTTAAGGAAAGAGGGTCACGTTAGATTAATGGAAAATTGCCTATTTCCAATGATTTAACTCTTGAGCATTGGGCAGAAAATTGCTTCACCCTCCAATTTCCCATGGTAGTTGCAAGAGACTTATGGGAAGAGATACTTCTGTAGGGTTTTTTTTAGAAACCAGAGAGGATTAACATTTAGAAAGAAAGAAAGAATCTGTATGAAATAAGGTTAACTGCCAAGGATAGAAAATACTGGAACCAGAGAGTCTTCTGCCCATGAGAAGGCTGTGGAAGTTTGAGGAACAAGGTATATATATCCTCTGAATGTCTATGGCAGAAGAATTCTGGAGTCAGTTGGTCAAAATTAAGATGAAGAAAAGAATTACCAAGGTATCATAATATATTTATTTTACAAAGGGTATAGTAAATGATGGCTGCTAACAATAGAAAATACTTATAACATCTTATAAAATGGGGAAGAAGGGAAAAAGAATCACAGTCTTGGTCATGAGTACTCTTGGGTAGAGCAAAGATGCTAAAGCTCATAAATGTGTATGAGAAGAGGGAGTAGAAATGGCCTGAGGGTTGCTAAATCATGTCATGGAAGAGAAGGCAGAGAAATAGGAGAAGGCAAAAGAATAATAATTTCAGAATAAGAAATTGATATGATGGTAATTTAGTATTTGTAGAAATAATGTTGGTTAAGAAAAGATTTATTAATATGTATTGTATGTAAAATAGCTCAACATAAGAAATTGTGAGATAAATTTGAATAATTTATTAAAAATACTTTTTAAAGGATAAAGTGTTTCCATAGAAAAGTTATGTCTTAGGAGATGTTATCACCTAAATGTGGGATCTGAGGGGCCATTTGTCCATTAGGTTCAAATTAAAGCAAGTTGCCTATAAAAGTGTGTATGAGGAATAAATCTTATATTATGGTTGTGTAACTGCTGTCTGGTATGTGAATTTTATCCACTCTGTGTGGCATATACAAAGAAAATACTTGGTCACAAAAAATGAGATGATTTATACCCCAGAAAAGAACCTCTTCTTAATGGGCTATCATGGCTGCTGCATGATCTGTACATATGTACTACAAGTATTTTCTGAACTGTTTTTGATGAATTTATGGCTTTATGCCATAATATGGCTAGACAAAATGGTACCACCCATAGTAAACTAGTTAATGAGTGCCTCATGTTGGCCATGGAGAGAACACTCACTAAAATTTTGTCATGGTTGTTTGTTTTAAACTATGTAGATTGAAGTAATGGATCAAGTTTTTGTTTTCTTGCGCATTGGAGGACTTTTTTTTTGAGGGTTAGAAAATATTTTAATTTTTATAACATTTTTAAGCAATTAAAAATATATTAAATGAACTTTATTTTTAGCATTTTAGTTGTATAAAGTTAAAGAACAAATGTGCTATTATTTGGATAATTTTTAGAGTTTGACCTTGAGAAAGCAAAATGTTAAAAGTTATTAGGTTTGAAACAATATTTGGTTTTTTATTCTAATTAAAGCTGAGTAAAAAAGTTGACCTTTTTAAACAGTGAGATGATTTATTTTTTTTTAACATCACCAAGGACATGATAAAGTTAACATAAAATACAAGAAGTTATTTTGATAAAAACCAGACTTTTTGCTTTCTAAACTGATTATTTAGAAAAGACTTGTGTTAGATTCAGTTGTCAGCTTGGCCAGGTGAGCATACCTAATCCTGTTGCTGCGGACATAAGCCAACTGTACGGTACGTGAACCTCATCTGTTGCCAATTACATCCGCAGTCAGCTAGGAGGCGTGTCTGCTGCAATGAGTGACGTTTGACTTAATTGGCTGGTGCTTAAATGAGAGAACGCAATGTAGCACAGCTAAGCAGCTTGGCATTCCTCATCTCAGCACTTGCAGCTCAGCCCAGGCCTTTGGAGATGCAGAAAGAAGTCACCCCGGGGAAAGTTGTTGGAACCCAAGGGACTGGAGAGAAGACCAGTAGAGACCATCCTGTGCCTTCCACGTAAGAAAGAACCTCAGTGGAAAGTTAGCTGCCTTTCCTCTGAAGAAGCAACAAAATAAATCTCCTTTTATAAAAAGCCAATCCATCTCTGGTGTGTTGCATTCCGGCAACTAGCAAACTAGAACAAGACTTTTATAACTTTTTATTAAAACAGGCCAATAGTCCATGAAAACTTTATTACTTAACAGAAAATTAAATACTAGTTTTGCATCAGCATATTATTTAATATTAAAGTTTTTTTTTAATTTTATAGATAGACCCATTAAATCTTTTTTGACTTTGACCATAATTTTCTTTTTCAGAAACCCTCAGCAACTTATTATATCCATTCAGGCTTTGTCCTACATCCTTCTCACTCTGCAAAAGTCATCCATTTTATCCTAGGACAAAACTTCTCTCTTTTTTCTTTCAATAAAAACACATCATTTATATTCTTCATACTCAAGCCACTACTTCAAGCAAGCATTTAACCACATACAATTACCATCAAAATTAAATTTGTTAGAACAACTCCATGTATTTAAAATGCTTGAGTTAATGTACACTTAAAACATTAATATCCACTTCCTTGAAGCATTAGAATATTTTTAATTTTATTATATTTTATAACATGTTATTACCAGGTACATTGCTTGCTTTATGCAACCTGTTAGTTAGTTTAAGAAGAATTCTGAGAATGTACCCACAATACTAGTTTATTTATTTGTAAGCTTATTTAAACTTGAGGAAAACACATTTAAGCAGAATAAAACTGCATTTGTTTAATTTAAAGGTTCATTTTTTAACTCCATTGTTTTTTTTGTTATAAAAAATGAGGTTTATTTTTTTATTTTTATTTTTTTTTAGTTTTCAAAGCACTCTTCAAAAAGTGGCTGCAGGATAGATCCCATAGTTTGTCATGGGCTAACATACAATTTTCTCATATTTTTCCTTCCAGCTGCTCTAAAATATAGGAGGCTAGAGGCTTAAATACTTTTTGATCATCATAATCGACTTTTTTTTCCTACATTTTTTTTGGTGAGCAATAGCATATATGCAAAACAGCTGTACATTTCAAAGCACAGCACCACAGTTAGTTGTAGAACATATTTCAGACTTTGACTTGGGTTACAATTTCACAATTTTAGATTTTTACTTCTAGCTGCTCTAAGATACTGGAGACTAAAAGAGATATCAATTTAATGATTCGGCATTCATATTCATTTGTTAAGTCCTATATTCTGTGTATAATTCCACCATCACCTTTGATCTTTCCACACCTCTCTTTGGGGTTGTTTGGGCTAAATTTTTGATATTGGAAGGGTCTGTCACTAATATGGGGTAGGGAGATGAAATTATATGATGTTCTGGAGAAGCTGGGCTAGATTTCAGGACTTATCTGGACCAGGAACCCATCTGGAGATTTTAGGTTTCTGCAAAGTTATTCTAGTGCCTGGAACCCTTGTGGAATCTTATATATTGCCCATGGTGTTCTTTAGGATTGGCTGGAATGGTCCTGGTTGGAGGCTGGCAGGTTATGATAGGTGGCAAGGTCTACCTGAAGCTTGAGAAAGAGCAACCTCCAGAGTAGCCTCTTGACTCTATTTGAACTCTCTCTGCCACTGAAACTTTATTAATTATACTTCTTTCCCCCTATTTGGTCAGTAAGGAATTATTGATCCCATGGTACTTGGTCTGGATTCATCCCTGGGAGTCCTCTTCCATATTGCCAGGGTGACTTTCACCCCTGGATGTCATATCCCACGCAGTGGGGAGGGCAATGATTTCACTTGCAGAATTGGGCTTAGAGAGACTGAGGCCACATCTGAGCAACAACAGAGGTCCTCTAGAAGTAACCCTTAGGCATGTCTATAGGTAGTCTAAGCTTCTCCACTACCTACATAAGCTTCACACGAGTAAGCCTACTGATCAAGGGCATGGCCTATTGATTTGGATGTCCCTTAAGTTTGACACAGTGTCAGGGGATTCCCTGATGGTAAGGTTTAATAGTTCCATAGTCTTTCTCCCCTCCCTCAGGGGACTTTGCCAATACTTTTTGATTATCTGCTTAATATACTCTTGGATGTTTCCAGGCCTTACAATAATCTATATAGGATTAAAGGACCTCTTATTATTCTGCGCTTCCTGTATTTTGGTTGTTCAAATGAGTTATACGGATGGGTTGAAGTAGATTATGCACTACAGAAACTTTCAGTTCCTTACCAAATAAGCCTTTTTCCAGTGGTCTCAAAGAGTATGTGTCGTTCAAAAATATAGACACTGTCTTCCTTACCCCAACCTGCTTGGCTTTATTCTTATCTCTAAATATCAGGTTATTTTATATATAAAACAGCCTCTCAAAATCCATAAATAATAATCACCACTCTGGACTTATTCTGTCTGCTCTAAAAGCTTATAATCAAAGCCCCTCTTTTCTTATAAGCATTTTATAAAGGTGATCATACCATTGTTGTTCTTTTGTTTCTGGCTTATTTTATCTCACCAAATGTCCCAAATGTTCATTCACATTGTTGCATGCCTCACAACTTTGTTCCTTTTTGTAGCAGCACAACCTTTGTTCCTAAGCATACATTGTCATTTGCCAATCTACTTTTCCGTCAGTGCATCCTTCAGCCACCTGCATTCATTGGGCATCATGTAGGGGGCCCAAAGTCCACAGTCCATCCACATTCTCAATTTTAGATAATTTCATTGTTCCCAAGAGAAAGAAAACCAATAAACCATCCTTGCCAAACAGGAAATCTGAACCTCCTCTTAACTCTTATCCTTCCCCCCATTATCTACCTCTGCTCTTGCTGTGGTAGTGCTGATGGTTTCCTTTTGAACATAGCTTATAGCAGGCAATAGCAGTTTTCCCCCTGTACCCTGGACTTAAACACTCTTTATACAAGAATCTTATCTTTGAAGTAATTCTTGTGAGAGCTAACTCGTATTTCTAGTGTTGATCAGTGGGACACATAGGTCTATACAACCCCTTTTAATCTTATCTTCAGTTTGATACTATTTATAGACCCACTCGAGAACCACCTTCTCTCCTATCTATTCTCTTACATTGGAGTTCAGCCTCATTAGCTAACGGTTCACCCATCTCTAGCTTCTATGTATCTCTAAGTCCCCTATATTCTGTATTATAAGCCTTTGATTATACCTTTATGCTGGTCATAAAAGTGGAATCATACAGTATCTATCCTTTTGTATCTGGCTAACTTCACTCAGCATTATGTCCTCAAGGCTCATCCATCTTGTTGTGTGCTTCAGGATGTCATTTTGTCTTACTACTTCACAACATTCCGTCATATGTATATACCACATTTTGTTGATCCGCTCATCTGTTGATGGCATTTGATTTGTTTCCATCTTTTGGTGATTGTGAATAATGCTGCTATGAACATCAGCATGAAAATGCCTGTTTGTGTCATTGCTTTTAGCCCTTCTGGGTATATATACCAAGTAGTGCTATTGCTGGGCCATAGGGGCAACTCGATATCTAGTTTCCTTGATATTAAGGAACTGCCAAACAGTCTTCCATAGTGGCTGCACCATTATACATTCCCACCAGCAGTGAATAAATGTCCCAGTTTCTCCACATCCTCTCCAACATTTATAGTTTCCTATTTGTTTTTAGCAGCCATTCTTATAGGTGTGAGGAGGTATCTCATTGTAGTCTTTATCTGCATTTCCCTTATATCCAATGAAAATGAGCATTTCTTCATTTGCTTTTGAACCATCTGTATTTGCTCTTCAAAAAATGCCTATTCAAATAGTCTGTTCTTTTGTTGTTGAGTGGTAAGATTAAGTTGGATATACAGGATACCAAACCTTTGTCTGATGTGTGATTTCCAAATATTTTCTCCCATTGAGTTGGCTGACTCTTCACCTTTTTGACAAAGTCTTTTGAAGTGTGGAGGCATTTGATTTTGAGGAGTTCCCATTTTTTATCTATTTTTTTTCTTTTGTTGCTTGTGCTTTGGGTGTAAAGTTTAGGACGCTACCTCCTATTACTAGGTCTTGAAGATGTTTCCCTAGATTTTTTTCTAGAAGCTTTATGGTGCTAGTTCTTCTATTTAGGTGTTTGATCCACTTTGAGTTAATTTTCATGTAGGGTGTAAGATAGGGGTCCTCTTTCATTCTCTTGGCTATTGATATCCAGTTCTTCCATGTACAGTTATTGAAAAGACTGTTTTGTCCCAGTTCAGAGGATTTGGGGACCTTGATAAAATTTAGTTGACCATAGATTTGTTGGTCTATCTCTGCACACTCCATATGATTCCATTGGTCAGTGCTTCTGTCTTTGTGCCAGTACCATGTTGTTTTAACCACTGTTGCTTTATAATAGGTTTTAAAGTCAGGGAGTGTCAATCCTCCCTTTTGTTCTTTCTTTTAAGATGCTTTTAGCTATTTGGGGGTCTCTTTCCCTTCCAGATAGATTTGGTAATTAGCTTTTCCAAATCTTCAAAGTAGGTTGTTGAAATTTTGATTGGTTTTGGAGTTTGTTGTGCTTCTTTGACTTGTATATTTGTTTCCTTTTTGAGGGTTGTGAAGTTTTCCCCCATTGTATCCTTAACCACTCTTCCTAGCCCTTTACTCCTCTCTTCTCCTTCTGGGACACCAGTGGCTCTTATATTTGTGTGCTTTGCTTTGTCTGTGTTTCCCTGAGATCCAATCCATTTTTTCCATCTTTTTTGCCATTTGCTGTTTTGAGTCTTCGAAGTCAGTTATCCTGTCTTTTATATCACTTATTTTTTCTTCTGCCTCTTCAAATCTGGTGTTGTGTACCTCTAGTATGTTTTTTATTGGGTCAACAGTCTTTAATCTCTGTGATATCTGTTATTTTTTAATTTATTATTTCAAATTCCTCTTAATGCTCTTTTACTGTCTTCTTGATTTCCTTTATGTCATTTGCTATCCCACTTATTTTATTAAGTAGAGTTGTATCAACATCTTTAATTAATTGTTCTAATGTCTGTATCTCCTTTGGTATTTTAATTTGGTCATTAGGCAGGGCTATATCTGTGTGCGTTGTGATATGCTTAGTGATCTTCTGCTATCTTCATGGCATGTAAATATCTTGATTGATTTACTTTGGGAGTTAATTTCTTTCAGTAGTCTAAGGCCTTTTGTTTGCGGGATGGTTGTACAACAGGGAGAAGGGTACGGGGTGGAGCATTCAGTGCGGTGATTTGTTTCACGGCAGGTATAGGCACAGGTTGGGGATGTTAACGCTGGTGCTTATGAATGTGGGTGCCCAGCAGCCAGGGAGGATGTAGGTGTGAGGGTGTACTGGTGGGGGGGGGCGTAACCCTGGTGTGTGCTGGTCTAAGACATGGGGACCTTTGTGTGTAGGCATAGAGCTGTGGCAGCAGGTCGGCATTATGCCTTCAGAATTGGGGGAAGATGTGACCCGGCTGCGCAAGTCAGCACTTTCTCAGATCTGGAAGTGTGGCTGAGGGCTGCATGCATGTGCGGTTCTAGGACTGCTCTAATTCCCAGAGCTGAATAATGTGATTGGGGACCTGTGCACATGTGCAGGCCTAGGAGTGCCCTAAACTGATACGCAGAGCTCATAGGGGTGCGGTGAGGCTGTGCAACACTATGGGCAAGGGCGAGAGGTAGCCTGGGTATAGAGGTTAGTGCCCACAGCCTTTATGCTCTGGCAACAGCCTGCAGGGAATAGGGAGGGGGAGATAGTGCTCGGGAGGGGTACAGGAGAGGTGGGTTGGGCTCCACTTGGGGTGGGGGTATGGGGCAGGTATGTGCACTGGGGGCTGATGGGGTGGGGTAGCTGGAGCATGGGGAATGGGAGCGGGTGACGGGGTTTGGGTGTGTGGGGTGTGGGGTGAGTCGCTGTTCACGGGGCTATGCTGGTGATGGTAGCACACCCCAGGAACATGGTCTGGCTTACTTCCTAGTCCCTGGCTCCCACTCATGCACGCCTGTGAACTCCACACCTCTGCACCAGGCTCCAACTTTCTGCCTCTCAGTTCCTCGGCCTCTGCAACCAGGGCTGCCCCATGTGGTGTAGAAGTCTCTCCCAGTTCAGTTGTACTCCCGAATCACTGCTTCAGTCGCCCTCCTGTCCCTTCTCTAAATTTTCCATGAAGCAGGGCTAATCTTGAGCTACTCTATTCGGCCATCTTCCCGGAAGTCTCACATTGGAGGAGTTTAAAGAGAGCCATTAGAATTTTATATTTCCTTTGAATTTCCTAACTGTACCTTTTGCATCCTTATTTCTCAGTGTGCAAATGAGGGGATTTGACATGGGAGTAATGGCTCCGTAAAACATTGAGAAGACTTTATCCTCTTACTGGGTTTTCTTTGACTGAGATTTCAAGTACATGTAGATGGCTGACCCATAAAATATGGTGACCACAGTCAGATGGGATCTGCAGATGAAGAACACTTTGAGCGTGGTCTGTGCAGAGTGAATCCTCAGCACAGCAACTACAATGTGGAATTAGGAAATGAGAATGAAGGTGAAGGGCAGGGGCAGTGTGAACACACTGATGACCAGACCCAGGGTCAGATTGACTGGGTTACCTGAGCATGTGAACTGACAGGTAAAATGATTGATGATATTGTGTCCCCAGAAAAGAGCAGGAATTGCAATGATTGGTATTATTGCCAAAAGGAGGGCTGTGGCCCAAGTCTTCATGGCCAACTGTATGCAGACTTAGTTGTTCATAATGATGGTGTAATGCAGGCGATCAGAGATTGCAACAAACCTGTCATATGGCATGACACCAAGAAGAAGATACTCAGTCATACCTGGAAAGAAGGATGTGGTCATCTGGGCATAACAGCTGGTATAGAAGATGGTGGGGAAATCCTTGAAGCATTGCGCCAAGATGTATGACTCCCAGCTGGTAGAGTAGCAGTTATCAAGGAAGGACAGGTTACTGAGAAAAAAACACATGGGAATATGAAGTTGAGTATCTGTTCTGACTACAGTGATGGTAAGGCTGCTCTTAAACATTGTGACCAGGTAGAAGAACAGTGGTCTTCAAAAGAAGGCAGTCTGGATTTGAGGTTGTAAAATCCAACAAGGATGAATTCTGTCACCTCAGATGCATTGTCTCTCTTAACACTGTCCATTTAGTTATCTCAGGTACTGGGAAAGGAGACAAACATAATGTTTTTTCATGGGGAAATAAGTGGAAAAGCATCTCTGTTTCCTGTTAAAATATATGTTCTGGAGCTCTAATTATTTTATGTCATTCACTTTACTAGGCTAGGCTCTGTTGTACTTGCATCGTATGGTGGGAAGATAGGCTCTCTTTTCTTTCTTGTAGAACATTATATGAGTTGGAAAGGCTGATTAAGTTGTTTAAACTGTTAGAGCCCAAATAGAGGTGTGTATAGTTGGTCAAGTAAGACATCTGATTTGTTGTCAAGTAAGACAAACTTTTTTTGGTTTAAACAATATTATTACTCTCATGAAAGAGCATAGATGATTGGACTTTATCACTGGCCAAAAGGAGGCAAAAATGCTTTATCTCCCCACCAAAAAATAGGCTTGCAAGTTTTAGTTATATTGATTCACTATATGTATTTACGTTTTAGCTCAAAGATCCAGTTGTGGCTGTATGAATCTTGAAATACTTCATTGCTCTTCAACCTTATTTTTTAGTCTTATATATTATATTAGAACCACCTAAGAATGGTAAATTAGAAAATACATATGTGACTAAACTAAATCAGTCAATTCAATGGAAAAACAACACTGGCCAAATTGACGTGAAATAAACAAAGGAACTCAAGGATTTACTGAAATCTCGATCTTTTTTTTTTTTTTTTTTTTGGTTGCACGGTTTGGGAATCAAACCCCGGTCTACCACATGAAAGGCAGGCATTCTAACCACTGAACTACCCGTGCACCCTTTGAAATCTCAATTATTCTGACATCTGTCCTCAACTGACAGCTTAAACTGTGTGCAGATCCTACCATCTGCATATAATTCCAAACAAGAGCTTAAAGGGTGATAGTAAAATCTTATTAGAGAAAAGGATTTCATGAAGACAACAGTTACCAGAAATTGTGAGCAGAGGGAAGGCAAATTTAGAAATTCATGTTTCCAGAAATGTTAAAAAAAAAAAAAAAAAGAGAGAGAAAAGAAAAAACAGATCCTTGCCAGTCTTGCATTATTCAGGTTGGAAGTGAAACAGATGACCCATTAAGTTCTCTTTGGGCATTTGAATTTTCTTATTTAGACATAGCATCGGATCTCCCCATACTGTATAGTTATATTAGTTCTGTATATACTTGCGTAATTCTTCATACCACCAAAAGGGAAAATGTTGAAATACAGAAAGAGAACAAGGGAATCAGTTTTATTTAGTCCAAATTCTGGTTCCCCCACTAATAAACAGCACAATCATGGGAGATTCACTTTTCTTATAAGTGAAATGGGAATATCGCCTAACTTCTTGGATGATTGATGCAAGAATTAAATGAGATAACTTCTATAAAGAATCCAGCACAGTGCCTGGCACATTAAAGCCACCCAAGAAATGTTATTTCTTTTCCTGCTTTCATGCTCCATGTCGACCTTCCCTTCATCCAATTACATCCTTGTGAATATGTACCAATTACATCCAATTACATCCTTGTGAACATGTACCAAAAGGTCATTTCATTCTACCTCTTTTTGTGAGGTTATCACATTGTCAGAAAAAATACAATCTGAAGTTTTAGGTTTGAGTTACAACTAAGGAAACTTTGATTAAGTCATTAAAATTTGTTCCTGATGGTAGGCGGGAAAGAGACATAAAGATATGAAAATTATTCACTGACTTAGGGCTGGAGGACAGCAACAGAGACGTGCACCTCATTCATAACAGAAGCATTTTGCAGTTGGCGACACCCCCACAAATGACTAATCTCCAAGAAGAAATTTGATTCCTTCAACTGCAAGGAAGAGAAGTTTAACATGAACATCTGTGGCAGTAAATTTTCCTATCAGCTATGGTTATAAAACTGGAAAATCTTGAGTTAACTGTGTTGGTGAATCATGCACATTTATTTCTACTTTTTAAAATAGATTTTTCTTTTATTTACTCAGAGGTGGATTGTAATAAGGCTGCCATGAAATGTTGGTGTCCAAAAAATAATAAAAGAAAATTCCTTTTCTAGTATATATAATGATATAGATACTGGTTCATGACATGCATTTTTTCTTTGTACAAATATTAAAATATTTCTTCTTGTAGTGTCAAAAATTTTGTTACTCTGTTCTCAGCTACAGAAAAATAAATTGGGGTTCATTTTGAATATGTTGAGATTTTTAAAAATATTGATGTTTTGCTGAAAAGGTATTGTCTACTTACAGACCTCAGATATTTAAGTACCATTGAAAAAACCGCAGTGCAAATGAAAGAAGAAACTTTGGAAAAGTCTTATGGTGTTTTAAGAATTCATACCCTCAGTCTTGAAGAAGTGCTTCTACTTTTAGGACTTAGGGAATGTCCCTGCTCTGTAATTAAGTCATCTAATACAAACATGGAGAGAGAATACAAAGAAGGGGGAGATAGCTACTATATTTATCTCATTAAAATAGTATTCACTTTCCTCTGGATTTGGTTAATGAGAATTTCGAAGAATGTTCCCTACAGCAATGATTATGGCCAGTAAGTATGATTGTATGCTGGGGGGAGACCAGGGTTGGTCTTCCTTAAAGAGGGGCTTTCTTTTGTCTGGGCGGTTCTTGGTTCATTCACTTTCTCTTCTGGCTAGCAAGTTAACTTTTCAGGTTAGTGCTATGAAGAATTTAAATTGAGGAACTTGGTGACGAATATGTAACCATAGTTTGATTGCCTAACTTATGTGTCTACTGGGTCCCATGAATGATACGCTGTGTCGATGCATCAAAAGCTCGACCTGAAGCTGATTGCAAGTTCATCAGAGACTAGACAACATTTTGTTCTTATTTAGTTTTGTTTTTTAGCTTGAAGGCTTTTAGACCCTGTTTATTACAAGTAAGGCTGAGAGTACATCTTGGTGGCAATAAGCCCCTTGAATTGAGCAACGATATCTGAGTCATCTGTTTTCCAAAGCCATTCTGCCTTGCACAGAGGTAACTATTGAAAGATGTTTTCTGACATAAAATCTTTTGATGTCACTTTGACAAACTGAGTTGTTCCGTTCAGGTATTTTTATATTATACTTAATTATACCAGCTTGTTTTGGTCATTTCATCCCCGAAAATTGTTTTTTTTTTTTTCTTAAAATGTTTGCTCTTCAGTTTCTTCGTACAAAAGCAATGTTGATTGATAGAGCTTTCAAACAGGTAGTTAGTTTACATTGGGCTTTTGTGGGTTACTTCTACCATTGTCCATGGGGGGGGTTCATGGTGAGTTTTTCCTTACGTGGGCTACTTATTCCTCCAGAATTTTCTTTGTGGTTATATCCTAGGAACTTCTTCACACCTCCATGAAAAAAAGGTTTGTAAACCTACACAGAAATCCATAAAGTATGTAGAAGAATAAGATGGTGAAGATTTGTAGGAGCATACAAATTGGGAGAAATTGCAGTGCCATCAAAGAAATATTTCACAGAGGACATGGTTGATGCTTTCCTAATGAAGAGTACATAACTGGCATAGAAGCAAGTTATAGTAGGAATAGAAGGTTTCAGCTGTCCAGGCATCTGACAGAAGTCTCATTCTGCTAAAAGCATGCATCTGATAAATTCAGGATTTGCCTTGCTGACAATTTCATTTCTCAGAAGGTTAAAAACGCATTGAGGGGAAATGATGCTATGGACTTAATTATGATGGAAGGGACTGGAATCTAGGGAGAAATGAGCTATATCATCTGGGAGTTCATAATAGAAACTCTATGGCCAATATTTCTAAAAGGGAAGTTGGCTATGAACCCATAAGTATCCTTTTTTTTTCTGAATCTTTAATTTCAGACTTCTCTGATAATAGCTTGACCAAAGCCAGAGAGTCCCAAAAGATTTAAGGTCAAAATAACATTTTTTTTCTTCATTTCAAGATCAAAGCACAGAACATGAGAATGGCCCAAACTCTACCCTCCTGGGTACTTAGGTAGTGATTTCATAAATTCTATTTGAAAGTAACTTCCCTGCCCTATTATCAGAGTCTAGTAAACTGAGTTGTGCAGCCTCACTGAAAATTTACTAAGTATCTTCATTGAACTTATTCTGTGGATACCTTGCTCAGAATACCTTAATGTTGTGCTTTTTTGGAGTATAAATGAAAAGATTCAATCTGGGATTCACTTATAATGCATAATTCATTCATTCAGTCAGTCAACAAATATTTAATGAGCTCTTACTATGTGTCCGTCTCTGTTCTAGGTGCTGGGAATGTAGCAATGAACAAAAGAGACAAGATTTCCCCTCCTATTTAACATGTAGTCTATTTGGGTGAGACAGACAATAAAAAAAAAACAATTTCAGATAGTAAGAAGTATTATGAAAAAAATGAAACAGGATAGTATGAAAGAGTGCGGTGGGATGAGATTGTTAATACAGATGTGTGGTTTCAAGGGAAGTGACATTTGCGCTGAGACCGAAATGATTCAAAAGAATCAGACATGAAAATTTAGGGAAAGAGAGTTCCGGGTAGAGGGAAGAGCAAGCACTAAGACCCCAACTCAAGAACAAGTTTAACTTTTTGCTGAATAGATAGAGATTAAGTGTGATTGAAGCATAGGGTAGGGTGACTAACTATTCCGTTTGTCCACAACTTTCTGGTTTTAGCACTGACAAGACTGATGTCTCAGGAAAGACCTTATTTCTCATGTGGGATTTGGCATTACCACAGAAACAGGTTGATGTTGACCTCACAGTGAGAGAATTTTTCTCCAAGTTAAGCCTACCATAGTCCTTTCATTGCCTTCAGATGATGTGGTTTTAAGACCTTTCAAACCCTGATCATCTCCTGAGAATATACTTGGTATTATTTTTTCAGTTCCTCACATAGAGAGTGGCTCTTTGAACCAGATATCCTTCTACAATCATGGAATGACTAAGGTTCAGCATGGAGAAACTGCAATTTGGGTGACAGTATTCTTATACTGATTCATCCCAAAGCTGACAACTATTTTTAATAGTAACATATTTGGAAGGGAAGTAAAGCCCCTAACCCTGACTTTTTCTAAACAAACTACTGTTGAAACAGTTTATCCACATCCTGTAACTGTACCAGTGATTTCCATTTAACCTCAATAGTATACCTTTACCATTGGCTGGGCAATGCTTTGTCTTCTGTGGTTCAGCTCTGAGTTTCAGTCTATTGGGGTCTTTTTGAATGCTAATTCTGGTTTCCAGAACTTAGCCTATCACTCCTCAGTTTCCTTCTGATACCAAATATTTGACAGATTTTCCTTCTGAATTTTTATCTGTCATTTGATAAAAATGTTAGACCAAGTCCTGAGCCTATCACTGGAGACATTCTTCCTTAATATGTTTGGAGAAAATTTCATTCTCACTTTGTTACCCATAATTTGGGCAATGACATGTAATCAGAAGACCAAAATATTGTCTGCAGGCACAAATTACTTTCATCTGCGCTTGCAGATTACTGGGAATAATGGCTGTTACAACTAGGAAACTTGACTGGCTCAGGTGAAGAACAATAAGTGACCTCAAGGATGATTCAGAGGTTTTGCAAGTTGGAAGCCCAGGAGAGAAGGAGGGCTGAGGAGAAAGAATATGAATTTGAAGATATGGCAGAAAACCAGGGAGAAATGCCTTGGAAGTCTGCACCAATCCATCCAATTTCTTACTGCTAAGCTAACCTTCCAAAAACCCTGATCTGTTCACTGAAATGCATCTATAACATCCCCATTTCTCCTAATTTAAGTCTACATGTCTCAGCCTTTTATTGAAGGCCTTCATAAGAAATCCAAAATAGGTAAAACATAAAAGAATGGGTGTGGTTGTGTTCCAATAAGATTTTTACAAAAACACATGGCAGGGCATGTTTGGCCCACGGACTGTAGTTTGCCAACACCAGCTTAAGATGATTCAGAATCACCCTTTTAGAAACATCCTCATAGATGTATGTTTTAGCCCAGTATACAGTTTTATTTCTCATCTTCCTTCTTCTCTTTATCAGACTCTTCCATTACTGAGCTTCAAGGATGTATGTTTGAATACCTTTAACTTGCCTATTTTACTGGCTTTCTTTCAGGATTATTTCTTCCAACCTAATTCTTTTATGATTTAGACCAGCGGTTGGCTAACTTTTTCTGTAAACAGCTAGATAAAGAATATTTTAGATTTTGCAGGCCATAAGTTTTCTGTCGCAATGACTTAGTGCTGCTGTTAGCGCGTCAGCCACAGAGAGTATATAAAGAAATGGGCATGGTGGTGTTCTGATAAAACTTTACCTACATCAACAGGTGTTGGGCCAGATTTGGCCTACATGCTGTTGCTTTCCAACTGCTGATCTAGAGGGATGGTAATTATTCTTGAAATTGCGCCCTGTAACCTGGACTCCACTTTGAATTTGCTTTTTTGCATTATGCTTATTGGAGACCACTCATGCCCTATAGTCCATGGCAGGTATCGACCTCCACATTCTTGTGTCCTACATTAAACAGTATTCCTACATTAAACGATAGACCTTCTGTGCCCTCCAGAGCCCTTGTAGAGCTATGGCCTGGAAACGTCCTACTGATCTCATAGTCCCCAGACTCAGAGTCCTCTGAGAAGGCTGCTTTTAAGCCTGCCAAATTTTTCCCCCATCTCCTTGAGTCAGACTTCTGCCAATGTAATTATGAGGTATTAGCAATTAGGAGGAATTAGCACCCATCAGGGTAAAAGTTCATATTTCCTTGGGCGAAACCACCTTGTACCTGGGCACATTGACAGCAATTTGCCAAAACTGTTGAATCTCCTTTTGCACCAGAGGTTATGAGCATCCCTGGATAACTGAAGCCACTGTTGGCAATGCACACTTGGAAGAAGCAGATGACTGAGAGGAGGTACTAGGCCGTAGGGCAAGGGGATCCCTGCAAGATGATGAGTTCCAATGGCTATTTCAAATCAAATTTGAAGTCTAGTAAGCATATTCATTGCTTATGTAAAACCAAATTTTCCCACTTGACTTTAGAATGAATGTTGGATTTTAAAACTCACAGAATTCTTATTTTAGGCAATTTTGTAGGTCAATTGAAAAAGGAATATCTAAGCCAAACAGCTTGGGTTAAAAGTTCTAAGGGCAGATTTCCTGTTCTGGCTTTGACAGAACACCATAGACTTTAGTTTTCTTATGGGTAAACCAAATGGGTTTCACTTGACAATTACTAATTTAATAAACATTTTTCCCAGCCAAATCAGAAAACTTGCAATCCACAGAAGGCTATAGGTAAATGAACAAAAAACATACAGAATCCTAGTATTTAGCCATGACCACTATCCATATTTGGGCTCTATCCCCATTCCTATGCCCAGCTTTCTATGCAACCATTATGACATACCAGAGAAAATGGCACATTTTGCTTTCCTGTTCAATTGTTTTCTATGGCACTATAAAATTGTTAAGGACTCTTATACTACTATGATTTCAGATATGTTTGGTTTCCTATGACCAGTATAAGGACCATCAAAAATTATGGCACATGGCTGAGAGATTCCAAACAGAGTTGACTGGTTATCCTGGAGGTTATTCTTACGCATTATATAGATATCACCTTTTTAGTTAAGGTGTAATAGAGAGGCTAGAGGGAACTGCCTGAAAATGTAGAGCTGTGTTCCAGTAGCCATGTTGCTTGAAGATAATTGTATAATGATATAGCTTTCACAGTGTGACTCTGTGGTTGTGAAAACCTTGTGTCTGATGTGCCTTCTATCTACCTTATCGACAGATGAGTAAAACATATGGATTAAGAATAGATAAATAATAGGAGGACAAATGTTAAAATAAATTTAGTATATTGAAATGCTAGTGATCAATGAAAGGGAGGAGTAGGTGATATGGTATGTATGATTTTTTTTCTATTTTCTCTTTATTTCTTTTTCTGAATTGATGCAAATGTTCTAAGAAATGATCATGATGATGAATATACAACTATGTGATGATATTGTGAGTTATTGATTATATATCAAGAATGGAATGATCATATGGTAAGAATGTTTGTGTTTGTATGTTGTTATGTTTAATAAATAAAAAAAGAAAAATTTTGGCAAATAATATTTGAATTTTTTACCCAGTACCACTTAAATTGAACTTTTCATGAAAACTAAATAAAACAATTGTACAAGTGAGTTATTTATAAACCTAGAAGGAATTATTGCAACTTTTATTCACTTTTGTTGGCCCTTGATTGGATTGTGGTCTAATTAAAAGTCCTACATGGTGAAATGAAGAGCTGATTGTGGCTGTCCTCTCGTAGGCAAAGTATAAATGCTAGAAAACTTTTATCACAAATTACTTTAGATGATCAAAGATATTGTTTTAAAAATCTGAAAGCACCTTCGAATTGAGCAATTTATAGTGTAAATTTAGCACTTAGTAAAATAATGACCCAATCTTGGTGCCTTCTGGAAAAGAATGAAAATGGCTGCTTTTGAGAATGAATTATGGAAAACTTTATGTGCTGATTAAACAGTATTGAGAGATCAACAAAATGTTGGAAATTTGGACTTTGGACAAATATCGAACAAGTACCTCATGCATACTGGGAATTTCCAAGGAAGACCAGGATGCTGTTGCCTACAGGAACTCACAGTTGGATAGGGAAGGAGGGATGACAGATGGATGCAAGTGGTTATAAGGTGAGGTGCACAACAGTGTCATAGCAGAAGGGTATTGAGCTGTTCAGGAATTTCTTTCTTCTATTGACTTGGGCCAGTGTTCTCATGGAGCATCCAGCTCAGAAAGGAATCCATGGGCTGAGCAGTGTCACATATCAACATTGTGTATGCAGTAGGCTTTCATTCTATTTAGTAGAGAGCCAAATTGAATTCTGAATATAAATAAAAAGGGGCGACCCCTTTACTAAATGGGGAGAGGAGCCTAAGATCTATTTTTCAGAAAAGCCAGGAAAAAAGGTGGAATTGCAGGTGCTAGGGGACACACTGAAAGGTTTCCAAGTTGCAATGGAAAACTGTTTCAATACCTTCCAAAATTGTGTCTCATAGAGGCAATTAGAAGGCCCTTCACATGAAAGAGCTCAGAAATATTTACAAGAACATGCCCAAAGAGAGAGAGTTTATTTCTGGATTAACACTGATTTTGCTTTCACCCTTAAATAAGTCTCTAGATATTTGGAAATATAAAATATTTCATTGCCTTCTTGGAAGTTTTTGGTTCTAAGTGCCCTGGGAAACCAGCAAGTACATTTTTTAAATTGTGAAAAATATATACAAAAAAGCAATATATTTAAAGCACATTGTAACAGTTAGTTGTAGAACAAATTTCAGTTTGGTATGGTTTATAATTCTACAATTTTAGCTTTTTACTTCTAGTTGTTCCAAGACAATGGAGGCTAAAAGAAATGTTAATATAATGATTCAGCAATCATATTCATTCATTAAGCACTACCTTCTCTGTATGACTCCACCATCACCTTTAATATTTCTCCCAGTCTTTAGGGTATTTGTGTTATGCCCATTCTAATTTTCTCATGTTGGGAGGGGCTGTCGATAATATGGGATGGGGGATGGAACTAGTTGGTGTTCTGGAGAGGCTGGGCCCTTTGGGTTTCAAGACTTATCTGGCTAGGGACCTGTTCTAGTTTACTAGCTGCTGGAATGCAATATACCAGAATTAGAATGGCTTTTTTTTTTTTTAACATGGGTAAGCACTGGGAATCGAACCCAGGTCCTCTGGCATGGCAGGCGAGCATTCTTGCTTGCTGAGCCACCGTGGCCCACCCAGAATGGCTTTTAAAAAGGGGAATTTAATAAGTTGCTAGTTTACAGTTCTAAGGCCGAGAAAATGTCCAATTAAAACAAGTCTATAGAAATGTCCAATCAAAGGCATCCAGGGAAAGATACCTTGGTTCAAGAAGGCCGGTGAAGTTCAGGGTTTCTCCGTCAAGTGGAAGGGCACGTGGCGAACACAGTCAGGGCTTCTCTCTCAGCGGGAAGGGCACGTGGTGAACACGGCATCATCTGTTAGCTTTCTCTCTCCTGGTTTCTAGTTTCATGAAGCTCCCCGGGAGGCATTTTCCTTCTTCATCTCCAAAGGTTGCTAGCTGGTGGACTCTCTGCTTCATAGTGCTGCAGTATTCTCTGCTCTCTCTGAATCTCCCATTTTCCAAAATGTTTCCTCTTTTTATAGGACTCCATTAAACCAATCAAGACCCACCCAAACGGGTGGAGACGTCATCACCTAATCCAGTTTAACAACCACTTTTGATTAAATCACATCATCCAGGGAGATGATCTGATTACAGTTTCAAACATACAGTATTGAATAGGGATTATTCTACTTTTATGAAATGGGATTTTGATTAAAACATGGCTTTTCTAGGGGACATACATCCTTTCAAACCAGCACAGGACTCGTCTGGAGGTTATAGGTTTCTGGAAAGTGATTATAGTTCATGAAACCTTTGTAGAATCTCAGGTAAAGCCTTAGATGTTCATTAGGGTTGGCAGGAATGGTTTTGGTAAGGGTTTGGCCAACCATGATGAATTGCAATGTCTAGCTGAAGCTAGCATGAGAATAGCCTCCAGAGTAGCCTATTGACTCTGTTTGAACTCTCTCAGACACTGATACTTTATTTATTATACTTTTTCCCCTTTTGGTCAGAATGGCATTGTCAGTGGTGCCACCCACAGGATGATAGGCAAGCAAATCTGTAATGGTTTCTAGGATGATTCTGAAAATTTAGGTGGTTGATAAAAATGCATTTAGTTTGGTGCCAGAATCACTACCTCTGGGAAGCATACCTTAACTGTTCAGGTGGAGTTTACTGTTTTATTTTGTCACCTGTTTTTTTTATTTAAATGGCTTTATTGATATATTTATGTATCATAAAGTTCACCCATTTAAAGAATACAATTAAATGTTTATTATTCACAGAGTTTTGTAACTATCATCATAGTCTAATTTTAGAACTTTTCCATCACCCCCAAAATAAGCCCCACACCACTTAGCTGTCATTCCCCAATCCCCCACTCCAAGCCATCTGCAGTCATTAATCTACTTTCTGTCTATAGATTTACCTGCTCTGCTCATTTCATATAAATAGAATCATATAATATATATTTTTTTGAGACTGGCTTCTTTCATTTACTATAATGATCTTGAGGTTGATCCATATTGTAGTTTGTAACTGTATTTCATTCCTTTTTTTATAGAATAATATTCCATTCTATATACCACATTTTGTTTATCATTCAGCTGTACATTGGCTGCTTCTATCTTTTGGCTTTTATAAATAATACTGCTTTGGTAGTTAGTATACATGTCCCTGTATTGATGAGTTCATTATTAGATAAATTTTGCCCTTTGCCTGTAGTATATGTTATAGATATTTTCTTTAAGTTTCTCTGTTGATTTTGAACTTTATCTTATTCTTGTCATGCAACTTGAAAAAGTTTGTATATAGTCAAATTTATCAATCATAGTTCCTTTATTTAAGTCATTCTTTAAAGACCTTTCCGTACATCAAGGTTTTCTTCTAGTACTTCTGTGACTTAATTATTTTTGTCTTTTTAAACATCTCTTAATTTTGAAATAATTTTAAATTTACAGAAAGGTCGTAAAGATAGTATGGCTGGTTCCCATATACTGTTTACCCAGCTTCCCCTAATGTTAACATCACCATGGTACATTTGTCAAAACTAAGAAATTGGCATCGACAAAATACAGTAGCCTAAACTACAGACTTTATTAGAATTTCATCAGCTTTCCACTAATGTCACTTTTCTGTTCTGGGATACAATCCAGGATATCATATTGCATTTAGTTATAATGTTTCCTTAATGTCTTGAGACTGTTTTTCACTCAGTCTTTCCTTGTTTTTCATTACTTTGAGAGTCTTGAAGAGTATTGATGAGGTTGATTGTAGAATGTTCCTCAGTTTTGGGCAGTCCAGTGTTTTTGCATGATTAGGTTGGGCTTATAGGTTTTTGAAACTACCTTGGAAATGAGGTGCCATCTCTAAGCATCGTATAGGGGAGTTCATGCTTTCAACATCTCACTGGTTTGTTAACTTTGATCAGTTGGTTAAGGTATTAGCTGTCAGGCTTCTGCATTTTAAAGTTATTATTTTTCCCTTTACATCTTCTATTCTTGCAAGTTACTAATTCTAGCCCACACTCAAGGGGAGGGAAATTATACTCCACCTCCTGGAGGGGGGAGTATTAGCATGTATTATTTAAACTATTTATGTAAGGAAGATTTGTTTATTCTCCCCCATTTCTTTATTCAAGTATTTGTTTCTATCAGTATGAACTCATGAATATTTATTTATTTGAGTTATTATCAATATTATTATAATTTATTTTATTGCTTGAATTGTTTCATCTTTGGCTATTGGGAGTTTTTAAAGTTGACTGCTGTATATTTTACTCCCACACTTTTTTTGGTGTACTTCCTTATTCTTTCACTACAAGACGCTCTATGCTCTTCTTGTATTTCCCCTGTCCCAGCCCTAAAATTAACCATTTCTCCAAGAAACACTGACTCTATATATATATATTTTATTGAGTGAAATTCATGCAACACAAAATTAACCATTTTAAGGGATAATGGTATTTAGAAATTAAGCTCTGGGCAATGGGTTGCTGATTGCCCTTGGTGGTATTGCTGATTCTATGATCCCTTCACAGACAAGACTAAGAAAGAAATATATGTGCACTAATCCATGAATACATAATTTCTATAATTAATTCAGCTAATTATAGCTGAACTATCACGAGAAGGAAGCTTGAATTCATATTGATATTGTAAGCTCTAATCTAGCACCACAGGGTTCATTCTAGACTTAGTAGCTTTTTACATACATACAGGATGTTGTATATTTCACTCTATAATTTAGTTTTATATTTAGAAAGGCTCTTATATTGACTCTAGTGATCACTTTTCTACTTATATCTTTTAAAATGCCCCATTCTCCTTGTTTCTCATTTGATTATTATCTGTTTTTTTCCTCAAAATTCTTTAATGCCATTTTATAGCACTGAGGTTTTCCATTTTCCTCTTTCCCTCTCTTCTATTTTTCTCCTTGCAAATTATTTCTGCTTTGTCACAATATGTAATATTTGTACATTAGTCTCCCACCTGCATCCTCACTTTGTTTTTGTCTTAAATGTTCTTTTTATGTTTTAAAGTGCTCACCATCAGTCTTTCATTGAAATTTTGCCAGTATTGGATGAAACTCATCCTCTAGTAGAGTCCTTAAGAAGGGCTGATGAGTACAGAGTTCCCTATGTTCTTTCATCTAGATAACTATTTTTGTATATCCTTGATATTTGAAAGATAGTTTGACTGTTTTAAAAAGAGTTCTTAATTTATACTTTCTTTCTTCGAGCTTTTAAAAATTCTTCTCCATGATTTCCTTGATTTATATGTTGGTTTTGAAAAAGCTAATGCCATTTTAATTCTTTTGCCCTGTAAGTTATTTGATCTGTAGGCCTTGAAGATGTTATTTCTGTCTTTGAAATATAATAGTTTTACTTGTATATGTCTCAGATTTCGATTGGTCAGGGTTAATTTTTTCTAGGTCATGCATATGCCCTTTCAATGAATAAATTCAGGTCTTTTCCTATTTCTGATTTACTTTTTGTGTTATAGTTTTAAATATTAGTTCTGTTTCATTGTTTTGTTTTTCTTTTACAGGAACATCAATAATACAACTTCTATTCCTTCTTTTCCTGTCTTCCATTTCCATTACTTTACTTATGACCCTTTTCATTTTCTTTCTTTATGTAATTTACATTTACTTGGTTGTTTCCCTACCCTTCTTTAGTGACCCTGATTTTCGGGTTTTAATTTGAATTATCCTGAGTATCTTGTAATTTATTCTTCAGTTATGAGATATTTTTTCCTTTTCTTCTATTTCTTTCCTAAATTCAATCAGTTTTATTTTCATTTCTCCCTGTTTTCTGGACATTTCTAATTTTACCTTCTGAATTGTTGATTCGAGATTTCTGTTTTACTGTTTTCATATGCTTGTTGGAATATATTTGGACTTCCTTCTGCTACATGATTTTTGGGATTGGGGGATAGTTATCATTTGATATGTGTGAAGTATCTCTGTATGGATATCTCTTTTCTTTTGTTCATGTTTTATCATACTGGGAAGTATTATGATTTTCCTAATTTAATGATGCCCTCCTCTGTCAGTAAATGAAAGTCCACGTAATTTAGTGGGATCTTTTAAAAAATATTTTTAATGAGACATCTTCCCATACATATAGTCCAACTGTAGTATACAATCAGTGGCTCACAATCTCATCACATATTTATGTATTCATCACCATGAACATTTTTACAGGATTTGCATTTCTCCACAAAAAGAAAAAACTCATATATCCCATACTCCTACCCCTCCCTCTCAATGACCAACAATATTTCAATCTACCCAGTTTTTTACCCTTTATCCCCCCATTATTTATTTATTTTTTATCCTTAGTATTATTATTATTATTTTTTGGCATGGGCATGCACCAGGACTCGAACCCAGGTCTCCGTCATGGCAGGCAAGAATTCTGCCACTGAGCCACCATCATACCACCCTGTTTATTTTTTTCCTCACCTGTCCATACCCTGGATAAAGGGAGCATCAAACACAAGGTTTTCACCGTCACATGATCACATGTAAAAGCTATATAGTTATATAGTCATCTTCAAGAATCAAGGCCACTGGAACATGGTTCAGCAGTTCCAGGTAGTTCCCTCTAGCCACTCTAATATATCGTAAACTAAAAAGGGTTATCTATGTAATGCATAAGAATAACTAACCTCCAGGATAATGTCTCAACTCTGTTTTAAATCTCTCGGCCACTGAAACTTTATTTTGTCTTATTTCTGTCTTCCCCCTTTTGGTCAAGAAGGCTTTCTCAATCCCATGCCAGGTCCCGGGTCATCCTCAAAAGTCAGGTCTCATGTTTCCAGGGAGATTTACACCCTTGGGTGTCATGTTCCATATAGCAGAGTGGGGTGGGGGCAGTGAGTTCGTCTAAGCCTAGTTGGCTTAGAGAGAGTGGCCATATCTGAGCAACAAAAGATGTTTTCTGGGGGTGACTCTTAGGCATAATTGTAAGTAGCCTAAGCTTCTCCTTTGCAAGAATAAGCTTCAAAGGGGCAGGCCCCAAGACTGAGGCTCAGCATATTGGTTGTCCCTCCTGCTTGCAAGAATATCAGGAATTCCCCAAATGGGGAAATTTAATATTTCCTCCTTTCTCCCCAGTCCCCCAAGGGGACTTTGCTAATACTTTTTAATTCTCAAACCCAGTTATTCTGGGGTATATTTGGACATCACACTAACCTGTACAAACCAGCACGATCTTATGCCCTATGAAGATCCCATGCAATTATAGTGTTCAAATAAACTGTCCATACAAGTTAAAATAGATAATATGCTACCCAAAATTTAAATTTTGCACTAAATAGATATCTCTCCCTTTGGTCTTGCACAGAAGTTGAAGTTTAAAAATATAGGCCATATCATCCTTTACCCAGTATTCTGATTTACCTTAATCCTATCCAGATCAGCTTCATTCATATTTCTAGTAGAAGTCTAATCACTTTTTAAGCTTTTTAAACAGTTGCTGAATGGGGTCATGCTGACTTTCATAGCTTCAGTACTCTAACTCTGAGTCTCGGATGTCACATAATTACCTGAAGTTTCAGGGAATGACCAGGTTATGTACAGATAGCTCAGTGTCTTAGAATTTAGAAATAACAGTTATAACACCTGAATATATGTGACTGCTTTAAGAGCTTACAATCTAGGAACCTTTACGATAGGCCCTAACCTTATGACCTATGCTCTTGACTTCAGTTCTCTGAGTTTGTATGTAGTAATTATTCCATATGAGTGAGGCACGATAATATTTGTCTTTTTGTTTTGGATATTTCATCCAACGTATTGCCCTTAAGGTTCATGTATATAGTTGCATGTTTCACAACTTCATTCTTTCTTGCAGCTATTCAGTATCAGTATTCCATTGTATGTAAACACCGCAGTTTTCCCTTCCATTCCTCAGTTGTTGTACACTTAGCCACCTCCATCCACTGTGTATCACAAACACTGCCACCATAGACACCAGTGTGCAGATGTCCATTCATTTCCCCACTCTCATTTTTCTCCAGTTGCAGGACCAGCAATGGGGTTGCAGGACCACATGGCAACCTCATTCCTAGCCTCCTGTGGAACTACCCTGACCTCCGGAGGAGCTTCACCTCTCAGCTTCCCTACCAACAGGGAATAGGTACATCTCTTTCTCCACATTTTCTCTAGCGCTTGTTTCTCTCTGTTCATTTTTTTTGTATGCTGTATGGTGGGGGTCACATTTCATTCTTTTTCCATGTGAGTATCCCTTTATTGTAGCACCATCTGTTGAATTTTTGTTTGTTTGGTTTTTGTTTGTTCATTTGCTTGTTTGTTTTGGGAAGTGCATGGGCTGGGAATCGGACCCAGGAACCCCGCATGGCAGATGAGAATTCTACCATTGAACTACTCTTGCACCCCCCATCTGTTCATTTTTATACAGTTTTATTTGCACATCATACAATCCAACCTAAGTAAATAGCCATGCCTTCACCATCATAATCTATATGAACACTTTTCCTTTCCTTCCTCAAAGAATCCATACATTTCCCCGATATCCCTGCTTTTTGACACTTAGTTGTGGTATAACGCCTTTGTTGCATTCAGTGAAAGCATATTACAATGTTACTGTTTACTATACACCCAACTTTGCTGTGGTAGTCAGGGGTCACTACAGGAACAGGACCAACAGGAGATACCCATATATATGAGATTTATAAAGGTGTCTCAGGCAACTATGGGAATAGAAGAGTTCAAAATCCTCAGTAGGCTGATCACCTTGGAGAATGGTGCCATATCAGGGACTGATTGTGGGTCTCTGTTGCTGGCAGATTGGGCACTCAGCAGTATATGTAGTGAGGTCTGCCTTGGTGAGAGGGAGTCCATATTGCTGAGCCCATGCATAACCCCCCAAATTCTGATGAATTGATGCTCTTAATAATGGTCCACTAGGTTAAGTCAAAGTTAGAGCTTGTCTACAATTTCTTTACAAATCCTTTGGAAAATTAATGCCACAACTTTGCATTTGGTCTGCTTTTCTTTTTCTTTCCACATTTTGAACAATATTCATGCCATTCAGAAATCTCTCAATGGGTTAAGCATTTGTTTGAAGCAGGAGTGTGAGGAGCAGTAGACTGATTATGTGCTGTAGTGACATTTCTGTTAGGCTTTCCTCTTAACTTCAGGCTTCAGTTGTGATTCAGGTTCTTTTGTCTTCTTCATTATACATTCAATGTCTTGGGGCTGACTTAACCTTACAGAATTAATTTCAATTTTTTGGACATGAGGTAGGTATTCTTTACTTTCCTTTCAGTCTAGACTGCGTTGAGCTGCTGTTCTTCTTCCTGATATCTGTGTATTAGCATAATGAAAATGTCTGCCATGAACTAGAGTTCTAGAACATGATGCATTTTGTGTATTTTCACTCAATTTCTTATTGTCTCTCAACATATTGTCTAATTGCATTGCATTTCAGAGTTTTAAAACTTTCAGTGTTATTTTTGTCTATGTGTGTTAGGACTCCCTAGAGGAACAGAACCAACAGGAGACATCCATAAATGTGAGATTTATAAAGGTGCCTCACGCAACTATGGGGATGGAAGAGTCCAAAATCCATAGGGCAGGCTGTGAAGCTGTTAGCTCCAATGAAGGGTCTGGACGAACTCCACAGGAGAGGCTCACTGAATGAAGAAGTAGTGACAGTTTATCTTCTCTTCCCTAAAACATAACTGATTGAATTATCTCGCTGTGGGAGATGTGCCTTAGTTGATTACAGATGTAATCAGCCACCGATACAATCAAGTGACTGATGATTTAATACACCAGCCTTCCGGTTTATGAACCAGCCATGAAATATCCTTGCAGCAACAGTCAGGCTGGTGCTTGCCTGACCAGACAACTGAGCAAAATCACTTGGTCAAGTTGACACCTTAACCTAACCATCACACTTGCTGTGACTGCATTTTTTTCCCAGTATATCATCCCATTTTCAACACCTTGCAATGTTGACTTTCATTTGTTCTCACTTATGCAAAAGCATTTTTATATTTGTACATTTAATCAACATCATTGACCACTGTAGATTTTGCAACATTATACAGTCAAGTCTTTATCTTCTTTCCTTCTGGGGCCATACCTGTGCCTAACCTTCCTTTTTCAACCATATTCACACTCATCTTTGTTCAATGTATGTACAGTATTGTGCTGCCATGAAAGAGTATTGTGCTATCCATTTCTGAATAACAATCAATGCTATTGAACATTCTGTACTCCTTCAGCATCAAATGCCAGGTTTCTACCCTCTTTCTATCACCTGATATCCTGTGTTCTCACCTTTAACTTTCCGAGTTCAGTCATTAATTTTAGTTCATATTAGTGAGGCCATCTATTGTTTGTCCTTTTGTTTCTAGCTAATTTCACTTAGCATAATATCCTCAAGGTTCAGCCACGTTGCTACATGCTTCATGACTTTATTCTGTCTTATGACCGCATAATATTCCATCGTATATATCTATCAAAGCTTGTTTAGCCACTTATCCTTGAATGTACATTTGGGCGGTTTCCATCTCTTGGCAATCATAAATAATGCTCCTATAAACATCGGTGTGCAAATATCTGTCTGTGTCCTTGCCTTCAGTTCCTATGAGCATATATGTAGTAATGGGATTGCTGGATCATATGGCAATTTTATACTCAGCTTCCTGAGGAATCGCCAAACTGTCTTCCAGAGCAGTTGTACCATTTTATATTCCCACCATAAGTGGATAAATGTGTCTCTTTGTTTATATCCTCTCCAGTACTTGTCATTTTCTGTTTTTTTTTAATGGCTATTCTAGTGGGTGTGAGGTGATAGCTCACTGTGATTTTAATTTGCATTTCCCTAATATCCAGTGAAGATGAGCATCTTTTCATGTGCCTTTTAGCCATTTGTATTTCCTCTTCTGGAAAGTGTCTGTTCATGTCTTTTGATCATTTTTTAATTGAGTTGTTTGCCTTTTTGTTGTTGAGTTGTAGAATCTCTTTATATATTCAAGATTTTAAACCCTTATCTGATATTTGTTTCACAAATATTGTTTCCCATTGCGTAGGCTGCCTTTTTTACTTTCCTGATAAAGTTCATTTATGCACAAAGGTGTTTAATTTTGAGGAAATCTAGTGGGGTCTTTTTCATTCCTTTGCTTTTGGTGGGGAAACATGCTAAATGTTCAGAGTTTTTGGTTTGCTTGTTTTGCAGGATCCTAAATTTTCCCCTTTTTCCTACTTTTCCACTTTATTGTAAATGCCAAAGGGTACTTTCCCATTTTTTTTTTTACTTTTATTTTTCTTCCTCAATGGCCCCTTTAAATCATGCTTGCTTCTTTAAATCAAGCATGTCCTGTTGAATGGCATCTGGTACTTTAAATGGGTCCTGGCCCTTGATGTTACATGTACTTTGTATTCCCATCTTTGTCGTCTAAGCTCTGATCTACACACATACACTTTCCCAGTATTTTCAAATTTAGTGTGGTTTTGATCTTTCTGGTTATTTTTTCTAAGTCATCTTTATGTCCCTTCCCCTCCCTTCTTTTTAGTCTACATTTACTTGTCACAAAGCCTCCTAGCTGGTGGGAATAAGGCAACAGTGATGTCTTGTACTGAAATTTGGTATGTTTTCTCATATTATTCACAGGTATTTTGAAGCTTTAGCATTCTATTTCTTCAACTTTTGCTGAGGGTATTGTTTGTATAAAATTTACTTTCTGACTTCTGTTTTGTTTTGCTTGGGTATTTTTCCTTATACATTGAGAATACTGTTTTGGGAGATATGTCCCTATACTGCTGCTGGGGTTTTTTTTATTATTTATTTATTGCAAAACCTTAACAATAAACATACAAACATTCTTGACATACAAACATTATATACATGGTGTACAATCAGTGGCTCACAGTATCATCACATAGTTTTATATTCATCACCATGTTCATTTTTTTTTGAACATTTACATCACTTCAGCAAAAGAAATAAAAAAAGGTAAAAGAAAAACTCATACATACCATGCTCTTTACCCCCCCATTGACCATTAGTATTTCAATCTATTCAATTTATTTTAGCCTTTGTTCCCCTATTATTTATACATATTTTTTACTTATCTGTCCATACCCTAGATAAAAGGAGCATCAGACACAAGGTTTTAACAATCACATAATTAATTGCATTGTAAAAGCTATATCATTGTGCAGTCATCTTCAAGAAGCATGGCTACTGGAATGACAGCTCTACAGTTTCAGGTACTTCCCTCTAGCCATTCCAATATACGAATACCAAAAACGGGCAATATAACATGTAAGAATAACTTCCAGGATAACCTATCAACTGTATTTGAAATCTCTCAGCCACTGACACTTTATTTTATCTCATTTCTCTCTTCCCCCTTTTGGTGGAAAAGGTCTTCTCAATCCCTTGATGCCATGTCACAGCTCATCTCAGGATTTCTGTCCCAAATTGCCAGGGAGATTCACACCCCTGGGAGTCATGTCCCACCTAGATGGGGAGGGCAGTGAGTTCACTTGCTGTGTTGGCTTAGAGAGAGAGGCCACATCTGAGCAACAAAAGAGATTCTCTGGGTGTGACTCTTAGGCCTAATTTTAAGTAGGTTTAGCCTATCTTTTGCAGGGATAAGTTTCATAGGGGCAAACCCTAAGATTGAGGGCTCGTATACTGCCACTATTGAACTCAGCTACCTGGAAGTCCCAGCCCCTCATGTTAAAGATGGAGAAACCATGGCACAGAAGGGATCAGCTGTTGCCCTTAAGGCATTAGGTGGCAGAGAAGACATTCATACCCATGTCTCCAGACATCATGGTCACTGCTCTTTCCTCTATAATCGACTGTACTTAGAGCTCTGGAACTCAACAAGCCAGGGTTTTAATGGCAGATCCCAAAAGAAATACTGTGTGGCCTTAGGCAGGTCCTTTCTGCTTTTCTGAGCCTCAGTCTCCCCATTGAGAACAGTCTTTATAACACATGATTCCCAGGGATTTGTGAGTTAGCTTTAGAGAAATAGCACATGGAATGTGCCTAGTGGAGTACCTGGCACATAATTGTTTCATAGTCATTATCACAGACCCCTCCTCTGTGGTATATTGGGCTATTCAGGGCATGTAAAGAATGGTGTTCTTAGTGGTTGGGGAGGGGTCAGGCCTGGCTGTTTAGAGCCGGGATACTCATAGCCTATCTCATCCCCAGGAGGTAAATATGGAGCTCAAACCTGTAATGATGTAGACTTGATCTAGAGATTCTGTTCACTCCTAGCATCCCTCAGGGAATCATAGCCTTCAAAACACAGACTTTCAAATTTTCCCAATAAATGAATGAAAGAACCTTTGGGGAAATAGAGTAATTTCTGTTTAGCTCTACTTGTTTACTTTTCCAAAACTCCCAAGATGGCTTACATGTTAGCAGTTAATCACACCATCTGCTCAAACAGCACTTTGGTAAATGATTTATTTCATACTTTTTTTGTAAAATATCTTTTGAGGACAATGTTTATGTCTCTCTTATCCTTCATTTGGCAGTGTAGCATGGGCTATTTTAACTTTGCTATCATTGTAAACAAATATCAAATTTCCCATTTCTGAACTGTGCAGAAAATAGAACAACTTCTTTGCATTTATTCCACTCATCACTAGGCTTGGAGGGTGGGGGGGTGCCACTGAGAGTCTATATTTTCTAAAAGTAAAAAAATAGGAAGAAAAAAGTTCCAGCCAGTATTTTTTTGGAAGCCTTGAATTTAGTGACAATGATTATGATCCAGCCACATGAGACTATTCAGTTCAAACAGAGACGAACACTGTTTTTAGTGGTGGGGAATGGGTCAGCTAGCTGTGTTTCAGAGCCTGGTTTCTCAGACCCTATCTCATTCTGCAGGAGGTAAAGTCATTGGGTTAGAGAGACTCCTGGACAGAAGAGCCTGGGTAACCACAGCAAGTCCAGGCCCAAGGCTCAAATGCTTCCCTAGTCTAGAGAGGAGGTAGAAGGATTGTAGGAAACTTTTGGGGACAGAGTGTGTATAGTTAGCAGGGTAAGAGAGGTGGAGGGGTAGGGGAGTAGAGATAGACCTCTAAAGGCCCCATATCCATGTGAGCATCTTAGGAAGTTCAGACAGGAGCAGGAGTGTAACCTAATACTGGTCTAGATGGATTCTACTCTCCCTTGTGTTCCAAGACTTTTAGCCACATGGAATGGCTGCATTGTAAAGTCATGTACAAAGTCTTAAGGATAAACAAAGGAGGGACATGTAAACTTGTGTGTGGGGATATGATGAGAGAGAGATTGACTCACTAGACCCAGAGGCAGAGGGTAGTTGAAGAAGTCACATAGTAGTAGAAATACTCTTGCTGGGTTTCCAGGGATGGTTAGGAGTACACTAGGTGGAGAAGTTTCAGTACAGCATGCATCTTACACACACAACCTGAATCTTGTACACAGAGTTGGAAATAACTGAAGTTTTTATGGAAATGGCAATATGTTTATATGGTTGGATTAATGAGTCAGGACACCCACATCTGCTGACTCCAGGTTATAGAAGGCCTTAAATATCATTCTGTATAGTTGAACATTTCAATTCCATTTGACTAGACATTATTTGAAGACTTTTTTAATTGTAAAAAATGAGTATATATATATATATATATATACTAAAAAGCAATAAATCCCAAAGCACACTGCAACAATTAGTTTATAGAACATATTTCAGAGTTTTACATAGGTTACAGTAAATTTTAGCTTCTTCCTTCTAGCTGCTCCAAGACACTGGAGACCAAGAGAAATATCAGTATAATGATTCAGCACTCATACTCATTTGTTAAACTGCACCATACTCTCTGTTATGACTACACCATCACCTTTGATCTTTGTCCCAAACTTTAGGAGTATTTGGGCTATGCCCATTCTAACTTTTTCATGTTGGAAAGGGCTGTGGATAATATGGGATAGGGGGATGGAACTAGCTGATGTTCTAGAGAGGCTGGTCTCTCTGGGTTTCAGGACTTATCTGGCCCAGGATCCCCTCTGGAGGTTGTAGATTTTTGGAAAATAATCATAGTGCCTGGAACCTTTGTAGAATCTCTAGTAGAGCCTTAGATGCTCTTTAGGGTTAGCAGGAATGGTTTTCGTTGGGATTTGGCAAACCACAGCACGTAGCAATATCTAGCTGAAGCTTGCATAAGAGCAGACTCAAAATAGTCAAAAGGCTATTCTGGAGTCTGCTCTTCTGCAAGCTTCAAATAGCCTTTTGACTCTATTTGAACTCTCTTAGCCACTGACACCTTATTTTGTTGCATTTCTTTTTCCCCTTTTGATCAGGAAGTCATTGTCGATCCCATGGTGCCAGGGCCAGGCTCATCCCTGAGAGTTGTCTCCCATGCTGCCAGGGAGACTTTCACCATTTGAGGTCATGTCCTATGTAGTGGGGAGGGCAATGCTTTTACTTGCAGAGTTGTGCTTAGAGAGAGAGAGGCCACATCAGAGCAACAAAAGAGGTCCTGCAATAGTAACTCTTAGGCATACCTATAGGTAGGCTAAGCTTCTCTGCTACGTACATAAGCTTTGCAAGAGAAAGCCTCCAGACCAAGGGTCTGGCCAGTCGCCTTGGGAATCTTGAATATTTGAGACAGTATCAGGAATTTCCTCAGTGGTAGAGTTTATTAGTTCCCTATTTTTTCTCCCATTCTTCATGGGACTTTGCCAACTGATTTCAGTAATCTGTTCAACATACTCTGAGGATGTATCCTGGCATTTCATTAAACTATACAGGATTATAAGCTCTCATTTCCATTCTGGACTCCATATGTTTGGGTTGTTTAAATGATCTATCCAGACAGGTTGCATTAGATTATGTACTACAGAAAATTTAGGTTTTGGAAAAAATAAACCTTTATTCCTTTGGTCTCAGAGAGTAGGTGAAGTTCTAAAATATGGACAGTGTGCTCCTTACCCCTGAATTCTATTTACCTTAGTCCTGACCCAATTACCTTCATTCTTATCTCTGTTTGAAAGCTGATCTTTTAAAAATCTTAATTAACAGTTGTTGTATGTTGCGATGCTGACTTTCAGACCTGCCAAACTCTTACTCTGAATCTTAGGTGTCACACAGGTACCCAGAGTTCCAGATAAACACCAGATTATACCTCAATAGTACAATCTCTCAAAAATCTAGAAATAACAATTACAGCTCTGGACTGAATGTAACTACTTTAAGAGCTTATGTTCTAGGCCACAATTTTCTTATAAATATTTTCTAAATGCGACCATACAGTATTTGCTCTTTTGTTTCTGGCTTATTTTGCATCACATAGTATCCCCCGGGTTCATTCATTTGTTGCATGTCTCATGACTTCATTCTTTCTGTAGCAGCAGAGTAGTCAATCATGTGTATACACCAGAGTTTGTGATTCTACTTTTCAATCAGTATATCCTTCAGCCACCTCTGTCCATTGGGCATCATGTATAATGTCCAAAGTTAACAGTCCGTGTCTCATATTATCCTCACCTCATTCTATAATTATCAGCACTCTCAATTTTAGGCAATTTTCATTGCTCCCAAGAGAAAAATAACAAATAAAAATACCCTCACTAAATAGAAAATCCAATCCTCCCCTCAATTCTTGTCCTTCCCCCCCAATTATTTACTCCTGTTATTGCTGTGGTACTGTTGCTGTATTCCTGTTAAATGTAGCCCATAGCATGCAATAGTAGTTTTCCCCCATACCCTGATATTATTCTTTGTATAGAATTCATACCTTTGAAGTAGTTCATGCAAGAACTTATTTATATTTGTAGTATTAATTTGTGGGATACATGGCTCTATATAACCCATCTCAATCATGTTCACCTTCAATATGCCAATATTACTTATAGACCCACTAATGAACTTCCTTAACATCTATCTATTCCCTTACATTTAAGTTCAACCTCATTTGTTAACCATTCACCCATTTCTAGCTTCCATGTATTTCTAGTTCCCTTATATTCTGTATTCTAAGCCTCTGAGTTTACCTTTACCAAGGTCATAAATGCGAAATCATACAGTATCTATCCTTTTGTGTCTGGCTTATTTCACTCACAATTATGTCTTCAAGGTTCATCCATGTTGTCAGGTGCTTCAGAATGTCATTTTGTCTTACTGCTGCCTAATATTCCATCATACGTATATACCACATTTTATTTATCCACTAGTCTGTTGATGGGCACTGAGATTGTTTCCATCTTTTGGCAGTTGTGAATAATGCTGCTATGAACATCAGTGTGCAAACGTCTGTTTGCGTTACTGCTTTCAGCTCTTCTGGATATATACTGAGTTGTGTTATTGCCGGGTCATAGCGCAACTTGATGTTTAGTTTCTAAGGAACTGCCAAGCTGTGTAACAAAGCCTCTGTTCCATTATACATTCCCATCATCAAAGTGTAAGTGTTCCAGTTTTTCCACATCCTCTCCAATATTTATAGTTTCCTGTTTAATAGCAGCCATTCTTATAGGTGTAAAGTGGTGTCTCATTGGAGTCTTGATCTGTATTTCCCGTATAGCTAATGAAAATGAAGATCTCTTCATGTTGCTTTTTAGCCCTTTGTATTTGGTCATCAGAAAAATGTTCATATCTTTAGACCATTTTATGATTGGGTTGTTTGTTCTTTTGTTGCATTGTATGATTTCTGCATGTATTCAGGTTATCAAACCTTCTCCAATACATGATTCCAAATATTTTCTTCCGTTGAGTTGGCTTTCACCAATTCAGTTTTTCCCATTGAGCTGCTTTCACCTTTTTGGAAGTCTGAGGCATGAAAACATTTAATTTTGAGGAGTTCGCATTTATCTATTTTTTGTTTTCATTGCATGAAGGAGTTAACCATCTGTGGGTTAGTGGACTATGGATTAATTTTGATCAATGGGAGACAGGAGATGGTGGTTAAATTCTTCTCCCATGTTTCTACCCATGAATGATACTGAGTTTATAGAACTTCTTAAAAAGTTCAGTTGGATTAAGCTATCAGTCTCACTTAGCTGTGGTCTGCTTCTTTGATTCTTGTACCTCATTCTAACTCCCTGGAATTGTACTCCTAATGCAAGCAGCAGCACATAATTTCTCTCCTTTAAATAAAGGCAATGATATAGGATAAGTATTTGGTAGGCAAAACATAATTTAGGCAAGCATGACCAAAACAAACAGAAGATACAAACCAGCAGTCAGTATCAGTGGTATAATAATTACGAAAGCTTACCTAGACATGTAGATGGGGCATGGTGATCAGACAGACAGTCATCATTAGGGAGTTTGACAGCAGAGGGTCAGATAGGATTTCAGTCTCTGGAAACATCTTTGGAATGCTGCTGGCAAGAGCAAGTCTGCTCATGAGTTGTAGAGAAACTGGGCTACTAGGCAGTTGACCAGGGCCCAGAGAACTAATTGGAAAGAACATAATGGAGGTCAACTGGGACACAGGGTCAAATAGGGATTAGAAGCTGAATGTCCTGATATTGAATCACAAAAGTAATTATAGCTCCTGTCTCTATCTCTTGCCTAAAAGATTAAAATTGGGTTACAGACAGGTGGTAGGTAAAGTAATCCCTGTTTTATGGAGAGAAGTTTTACAAAGACTGGCAATGATGCAGAAATTGGGAGGAAAGGCAGTATGCCATCATTTGATGACCCCTCCCCCCGTAGTTGGAATGAAACAAGTAATGTACTCCTCATAGAGACTTTGTGTTTCAAGGTTTAATATTTCACTGACCTATATAAATTTTTTCACCTATTTAATGAGGATGCTTGGACATGGCAACAAATTAATGGCAGTAAGGAGTTTACCTTGCAAAAATTGCTTTAAGAACAATCTTAGATGATCAGTGGCACCTACACTGAATTTATAGTCAGGACACCTGACTGTAATTTGTATCCTTGAATGAGTCATTTGACCTCCATGACCCTTTTTCTCTTCTTAAAATGGAGCTAATATCTGCCCTGCATACCTCATAGATGTGTTTGAAATTAAATGTAATAATATATGTGAAATTTTTAAATTACTAAGTGTTATGCAGATAGCAGTTCTTATTATTAGAAGAGTCACTGGTACAGAGACTAGAGCTCCCTATATGATTAGCCTTAAATTTGCATATGATACAAAAATGATTATATTGTCTTTATGGGTGGATGAATTTCATATATTTATGATAGATTACTAAACTATTTTTTTTCTTTCCAACCTAATTCCAAAAATATAGCTTGCTGGCCTCTCTCTGTGCAGCAAATGTTTCATTATCCTCTGGAGAAGCCACAGTCTAGATGTCATTTTGTAAATAGCATCTTTAAGGATTAAGCAAAGCATCACTGAGTCATTGGTCCTGTAAGTTGTAGGTTTCTGATTGATGTCAAAGGCAGAAATGTGTTCTCAGTGAAGAACTTTATTTTTGGTGTAATAGCAAAGCCTTAGAACTATAAGTTAAAATGTCTGAATGCATGCTTGTGTGCCATTATATGGATGAAACTTTTCTCTTCCTCTATCCCCATTAAAGTTAGTTGAATAAAATCTCATTGTCCACGTTAGCAGAGCAGTCCTTTTTAAGATGTGATTGTCTACACTATCACTCCTCAAAAATGTAGGCCGCATACTAGCAACATTGGAATTACCTGGGAGCTTGTCATAAATACAGACTGCAGACAGTCCTGGATCTACGAATCACAATCTGAATTTTATCAAGATTCTCCAGGTGATTCATAAAGTTTGAAAACACTGGGCTACCCTAACCTACCCCTTTAATCCCTGTCTCTGGCCCTCTATTCTAGATGGGATTGCCCCACTATTGCTACTTGAAAGTGTGGCCTATATACTAACAGCATTGGAATCACCTGGGAGCTTGTTAGAAATCCAAATATCAGAGGTAGTCCAGACCTATGGATCAGAATCTGTGTTTTATCAAGAGTATTCAGATGATTCATAAAGTTTGAAAACCACTAGACTAGTAACCTACCCTTCAATCCCTGCCTCTAGCCCTCTGGACTTGCTGTTTACATCAATGTTCCTCCATGTGTCTGAAATTCCACTTTTCCTCATAGAATGTGGTTTGATTCACCAAACTGGTATCCTTGTTGATTTCAATGTATAAATATAAATAGTATATATTACAGCTCTGTCTCCTCAGAACCCAGTCCCACACACCTACTCATTCATATTCAGCCGGCACTTGAATGGGCAAGGCTAACTATGAAGGAAAGGAGTAGGAGAAAGTCAATTTGGCAGTACAATAAGGGTTATCTAGATTAGGTGGGATATATGTATCTGAGTCCTGTTAATTTTTTTTATTCCTCTGGTCTTATTTTTCAGCAGTCATTTGGTCATTTTGAGAATATAAGTGCCAGAAAAATACGCAGAAACCTCATTTTGTGTCGTAGACTCCATTTTTCTAAATATCAATAATTCTCTCCTTTCTGTATGTATGCTAGAAGGTGCTAAGGTAGACAAAACAAAACAGTGGCTGATCTAACAGTCAACCTGGTCTAACTTTGGAATGTGACATTACAAACTTATTGCAGCAAACAATTCAAGAATAAATGACATACTGGGAAGAGGTGGATATTGTGTAACCTTGTCATATCCTTTTTTCCATTGGGTGAACACCACTAATTAGCTGCTTCACAGCTAATGTGTAAAATTTGTTGCTATGAGTGGGTTATTATCAGAAGTCTTTGTGATCATTATACCATTGGGAAGGGGCAGTTTTTAAGCAAATCCATGACTGTTGAGGTATCCTGCTTAGTCTACATGTTATCCTCCTATTGTCCTCCTTACACACACCATACAGGCTGAACTGCTCCCCTACCCCCACCATACCCATCTCTGTTTCTCTCTGTGTGCATACCTCACAAGGCAATGGAATAAAGACCTAAGGGTCTAGTGTGTCGTGTGTGTATGTAAACTGTTTTAGTTCCTGTAAACTGTACCCCAAGATCTAGCACATGCTTCTACTAGGTTATGATTACAATCGGTGAGAGGTACATTCATGCATTGGAGAACTATCCTTAAGATCTATTCCTGAGGCTTTTTAAAAGACAAAACTGTCTTAGTAAGAGGTCTTTTGACAAAAACCAGCTCACATTTCTTGGGGTTTGAGATAGGGTTCACCATTTATTCAGTTGTGCTTTGTGAACAATTGTGAAAGAGCAAAGATCTGCTACTGACTCCTTGAAGAAGATACTGGGCAAGACACCTAAGGCCATCAGATTTGTACCTTTCCACTGACCAGCTTCACTAGGATACCTATCACATACTTGTTCCTCACAGTATAAATGAGGGGGTCCTCATGGGGGTTACTGCCTAGTTATTCTAGTTTGCTAGCTGCTGGAATGCAATATACCAGAAATGGAATGGTTTTTAAAAAGGAGGAATTTATTAAGTTGCTGGTTTACAGTTCTAAGGCCTTGAAAATGTCCAAAGGTCTCTGCTGTGTGGACTTTCTGCTTTGTTGCTCTTTCAAAAATGCTTGTTTCTTTAAAAGATTTCCAGCAAACTAATCAAGACCCACCTGGAATGGGTGGAGTCACATCTCCCTCTATTCAAAACTTAATACCCTCACCCCCAGCCAGGACCATTCCAGCCAATCCTAAGGAACACCTAGGGCAATATATATGATTCCACAAGGGTTCCATGCACTTGAGTAACTTTCTAGAAACCTACAACCTCCAGATGGGTTCCTGGTCCAGATAAGTCCACCAGCCTCTGCAGAACATCAGATAGTTCCATCTCCCTACTCCATGTTAGTGATGGACCCTTCCAATTGAAAAATTTAGAATTGCCATAACCCAAATACCCCTAAAGAGAGGGATAGAAAGATCAAAGGTGATGGTTGTTATACAGAGAAGGTAGGGTTTAATAAATGAATATAAGGAGTGCTGAGTCATTATACTGATATTTCTTTTATTCTCCAGTATATTAGAGCAACTAGAAGTAAAAACCTAAAATTGTGAAATTGTAACCCATGTCAAACTCTGAAATATGTTTTACAACTAATTGTGGTGCTGCGCCTTGAAATTTATAGCTTTTTTGTATATATGTTATTTTTCACAAAAACAGTTGATTGTGATGATAAAAAAATATTTAAGCCTTTTAGCCTCCTATATTCTGGAGCAGCTAGAAGGGAAAATCTGAGAGGATCATATGGTAGCCCATGACAAACTCTGGGATCTGTCCTGTAACTGCTTGTTGAAGAGTGCTTTGAAAACTATTGCTTCTTTTATTTTTTTGCTTTGTATATATGTTATACTATACAATAAAAAAGTTTAAAAAAAGTTATACCGTCGGCTCCTGGCCACAGGGGGCTGCCTCATCATCATCCTTGTCCTCCAGCTGATCCTTCACGTCTCAGCCACCGGCAGTAGTACTGCCACTGTGTCCTCTGCCACTGCCCCCTCTTCCCATGAATGTGATCTTTATGGTGGGACACTAAGTTTTTAAACTACCCCAATGGATGCAGACAGTGATGTTACAGTGGACATTCTGATTACAAATGTAGTCTGTGTGTTTAGAACAAGATGCTATTTGAACTTAAAAAAGATTGCTTTGGAGGGAGCAAATGTAATTCATAAGCATGATGTGATGTTGGAAAAATATTAATGAAGCTTAGGAAACCTAGAATTACAGCTGCGATTTGGTCCTCAGGACTAATTATTTGCACTGGAGCCACAAGTGAAGAAGAGGCTAAATTTGGTGCCAGACCTTTAACTCACAGTCTGCAAAAACTAGGTTTTCAGGTTATAAAGTTGTTAACGTTTTGGCAGTGTGTAACATGCCATTGAAATCTGCCAGAGTTCACATAGAGCAATAGCCCTCATGCCAGTTATGAACCTGAACTTCATCCTGCAGTGTACTGTAGAATAAAATCTCTAAGTGCTACATTACAGACTTTTTCAACAGAAAGTATCACACTAACAGGGCCCAACGTCAAGGCTGTTGTTACTGCTGTGAAACAGATTTACCCGTTTGTGTTTGAAAGCAGGAAAGAAATTTTATAATTGAAGACTTCATTGGTTACAAGTCCTTTTCTGAGCACCTTTTAAAATCTGCCTCACATTGGACTCAAAACAAAAGGAAACTGGACCAACAGTGGTGGAGGAAGTGGACTCTTACTCAGTCATGATTGCAGTATAAGCTCCAGTCCCTTTGGGTTTTATTTAAAATCTTGTTGTAATATTAAAGGAAGTTAACAAGACATGACATTGCTGCTTTTACAAAGGGACATTCTATTTATTTCCACAGTAATTCTCATGTCCTCTAAGTAGAGCTGTCATAGTACATACTACCTTAAATTGTTTTGTTGTTGATTTTTTTTCTGGTTTGAGCTAACATGTTTTATTTGTGAATAGTCTTTTACATTTTTGTGTGCTGAATATGGACACCAAAGAATCTGTAAAAATTATCTTTTTCAATTGAATGTGCACAAATAAACATTTGGGAACGACTTTTCTTCATATCCATTCAATAACTTTTCCCCATTTTCTATTTTAACAATAATTGTATTCATAGTTCTTTTTTTAAAAGTATGCAAGCTTAAACTTTTGCTAAAGTATATTTTGAAGTGTATTTTATATACACACACGTATATATATATGACATATGTGTATAGTATCTCTTTAATGCTCTGTTACCAGATATCAACTAGGAATTTTCTTGCACATTAGAAGTGAAAACATGTATATAAACTCTAGGAAACCAGAGTAGAACTTTAGAGATAAAGTCTAATGTTTTAGGTTGGTAATTTAATGTGGTAGATAATGTTAAATAACTTAAAATTGTGATTTTAAAAAGAAAAACCTCTTTACCCACAAGATTGATATGAGAAAGAAGCTGTGTTGAGTTGTACCTCATGTACATTTGTTATTCTGGAAAGACTCAGCTGTAGTGGTAGGAAAGTAAGTGAAGTTCTTGGCTCATTAATCTTAGGTTGATGGTCAAGGCTATATTAAGAGTCTTGCCAGAAGTCAATAACATCGTGCTGTTTTAACAAGAAGTGCCCACAAGTTGCCTCTGTGCCACAGTATAATTATAATACAGTTCAACTTGAACTTGAAAGCCATCATGCAAGCTATATCTTCCCTCTTGCTGTGTCTTATTCAATGGAGCTTAAGAGTGACTGTTAAGTATAGTACAAAAAATGGGATTGCTTACTCTTAAACTCATAATTAATGTGCATTTGTGAAAAAAAAAGTTAATACCCTCAATTGGGCGAGCCACATCTTTGTGGAGACAGTCTAAGCAAGTTTCAAACATACAGTATTGAATAAGGTTTTAAAGAAATGCTGCTGCACAAGATTGGGTTTGGGTTAAGCCATGGCTTTTCTGGGGTACACAGATCCTTTCAACCCAGCACATTCCACTCTTTGGACCCTAAGAATGGTATGTTTTTCCCATATACAAAATACATTCATTCCATCACAATATCAGAAAACCTTAAAACATTTCAGTAATAATACAAATGCAATATGAAGGTAAAACCAGAGATGACAGACATTGGCAGAACTGAAGGGAGCGATAGATGTTTCAACAACAATAGTAGGAGACTTCAATACACCACTCTACTGTATAGATAGAACAACGAGACAGAAGATCAACAAGGAAATAGAGAAGTTAAATAAATTGATAAATGAATTAGACCTATTAGACATACATATATAGGTCATTGCACCCCAAAACAGAAGGATATACATTCTTCTCTAGTGCTCATCGAACATTCTCTAGGATAGGTCATATGCTGGGGCACAAAACAGGTCTTTATAAATTTAAAAACATTGAAATTATTCAAAGCACTTTCTCTGATCACAATGGGATGAAGCTGGATCTCAATAACCACCAAAGAACAAGAACATTCACAAATATTTGGAGATTAAATAACACACTCTAAACAACCAGTGGGTCAAAGAGGAAATTTCTAGAGAAATCAGTAGCTATCTGGAGATTAATGAAAATGAGAATCAACTTATCAGAATTCATGAAATGTGGCAAAGGCTGTGCTGAGAGGGAAATTTATTGCCCTATATGCCTATATTAAAAAACAAGAAAGAGCAAAAATCGAGGACTTAACAGTACACCTGGAGGAACTTGAGAGAGAACTACTTGTTGAAGAGTGCTTTGCAAATTATTGCTGTTTTATTTGTTTGCTTTGTATATATGTTATACTATACAATAAAAAAAAAAAAAGATAAAATTAGTACAAAGTGTCATCAAAATTAGTTATAGGCATGATCTGTCCTAAGGCAAAATTTTCCTCTGGCTCTGGACCTGTAAAAACTCAGAACAAGTTATTTGCTGCCAATATACAAAGGAGGAACAGTCATACGATACATATACCCATTTCTATAGGGAGGAATTGGAAGGAACACAGGGATCACTGAACTCAAGCAGTTTCAAAAACTTGCAGGACAATCTCCATTAGATTTAAAAGTCTGAGAGTCATTTATCTTTGGAGGTTTAGAAAGTGCCATCCCATCCTTTCCAAAGGCTTACACAGTGGCCTGCCTCTCTCTGAATGCAACCTTGGGGGACATTGGGAGACCACCTTTTTTCTCGGCTCCATCCTCTCCAAACATTGGGTCTGTATCCAGGTTCTTTGCCATCTCCAGGGCACATGCTCAACCCCTCCATGTGGTGGCAGCCAGGCTCTCCCCAATCCTCAAGGAGTGTACTGTACCTTCCCCAAGGCCTGAAGCAGCATGACTCTTCTACTGCAAGGAGGTGGAAGGTATACCCTCTGCCTTCTGGGCAAACTTACCCTCTCCTAGTGCTTGAGTGGGTCTCTGTCCTGGCTCAAGACTTCTTGACTTCAGACTTTAGCTTCCACAGTTCTGCCTCAGAAGTTATTTTACCTTCACATTGTCCCTTTTCTGAGCCCCCCAATCCAGACTTGCAGTGGCTCTGTTTATACAGATCCCACAGCACTCTTGTTGGCTTTCTATATAACAAGCAAGGATTGTGCCCATCAGACAACAGGAGTTTCCACAGATCTTTCCTGGACAACTCCATCTCCAATCCTGGCTTTCTCTGAAATGGCTGATTGGTTACACATTTGGCCAAATCCTCATGTGGGTCACTATTATCTGATATCTCCCTTCTTGAAATCCCAGAATTTTCCAGAACATCAGTTTCTGGTTTCTTTGTACCCAAAAGTTCATCTCTCAGCTTATCTCTTTCCTGTCGCATCTCGCTATAAACTTTGAGGAGAAACCAGGCTGCACTTTCCACATTTAATTTGGAAGTCTCTTCTGCTAAATATCCAAGTTCATGGCTTTTAAAATTTGCCTTCCCACAAAAGCCACTAGTCATTTTTGCCAGATTATGTGCCATTTTAAAAGAAGGATTGCCTTCCTTCCAGTTTCCAATAACACATGCCTTATTTCTGTCTAGTGCCTTGCCAGAGGCATCCCAAGAGTCCACATTTCTGCCAACAGTCTCTTCAAAACACTTTAGGCCATCTCTGTCAAGCTCTTCACAACTCTTCCTGAATCTTCTCTTTTTCCATTTAAAAAGCCATTCCAATGTGTTTGGTATTTGCAAACCGCAGCAATACCCCACTTCTCTGGTACCAAAATCTGTTCTAGTTTGCTAGCTACCAGAATGCAATATACCAGAAATGGAATGACTTTCAAAAAGGGGGAATTTATTAAGTTGCTAGTTTACAGTTCTAAGGCCTTGAAAATGTCCAAAGGTCTCTGGCTTCATGGGCTCTCTGCTTCGTGGCTCTTTCAAAAATGCTTTTTTAAAAGAATCCCAGCAATCTCACCTGGAATGAGTGGAGTCACATCTCCCTCTATTCAAAAGGTAATACCCTCAATTGGGTGAGTCATATCTCTGTGGAGATAATCTAATGAAGTTTCCAACATTGAGATTTGAAAGTATAAAAAGAAATATAACAGAGTGGGCCATGGTGGCTCAGCAGGCAGAGTTCTCCCCTGCCATGCCAGAGACCCAGTTTGATTCCTATTTCCTGCCCCCAAATATATATATAAACAGAAATGATAGGATGAAAGGCAAAATGGAGGAGATTAAAAGTACATTAGAGGCACCAAGAGCATACGCTAGCAGGAAGAAGACAAACTCAGAGAGGTAGAAGAGAAGACAATTGGAACTTTATAGACTGAAGAGCAGATAGAAAAAAGTGTTTTGGTTTGCTAAAGCTGCCAGAATGCAATATATCAGAAATGGGTTGGCTTTTTCAGTGGGGATTTAACAGTTTACAAATTTAAAGTTCTGTGGCCATAGGATGACAAAATTAAGGCATCAGGAGGAAGATACAGTCTCTGAGGAAAGACTGCTGATATCCAGGGTTCCTCTGTCATATGGGAAGGCACATGGCAACGGCTGCTGCCGTTCTCTCATGGGTTCTGGTTTCAATTGCTTTCTCTGTGTTTCTGCCTTTTATCCTTTCATAAAGAATTCCAGTAAAGGACTAAGACCCACCTTGAACTGGGTGGGTCACATCTCAGTTGAAGCAACCTAACGAAAAGGTCCTACTCACAATAGGTCTACACCCACAAGAAAGGATTAAAAGAACATAGCCTTTTCTGAGGTACATAACTGCTCTGAACTACTACAAAAGAATGGGAAAATTTGAGCAGGGTCTCAGGGATTTGGATGACAGCATGAAGTGCACAAACATATGCATCATGAGTGTCTCAGAAGGAGAAGGGAAGGGAAAAGGAGCAGAAAAAATATCAGAGGAAAATATAGCTGAAATATCTCAACTCTTATAACAGAAATAAAATACATCTCCAAGAAGCACAAAATGTGCCAAACAGCATAAATCCTAATAGACCTACTCCAAGACTAATCAGGATATCAAAGACCAATGATAAAGAGAGAATCCAAAAGTAGTAAGAGAAAAGCAATTTGTTATATACAAGGGAACAGTAATACAATTAAGTGCCAGTTTCTCATCAGAAACCATGGAGACAAGAAGGCAGTTGATGATATTTTTAAGGTACTGAAAAAGAAAAAATTGCCTGCCAAGAATTCTTTATCTGGCAGAAATGTCCTTCAGAAATGAGGGAAAGTTTAAAGTATTCACAGATAAACAGAAGCTGAGATAATTTGTCAACAAGAGACCTTGCCCTATAAGAAATACTGAAAGGAGTTCTGCACGCTGAACGGAAAAGTCAGGATGGAGAGGCTTGCGGTAGAGTGTAGAAATTAATATTATCAGCAGGCATAATAAAAAGGGTAATAAAAGCTATTTCATATAAAAACCAAAGAATAAAATGGTTGAAGTAAGTACTGCCTTTATAGTAATAACATTGAATGTTAATGGATTAAGAACTCCCCATTCCAAAAGCAAAACTTGGCAGAATGGATAAAAGTTATGACCGTCCATATGCTGTCTGCAGGAAACTCATCTTAGACCCACAGACACATATAGGTTGGAGGTGAAAGTTTGGAGGAAGACTTTCCACACAAACAGTAACCAAAAAACTGCTGGAGTAGTATACTAATATTGGACAAAATAAACTTAAATGTGAAACTGTTAAAAGAGGCAAGGAAGGACACTATATATTAATAAAAGTGGCATTCCACCAAGAAGAAATAACAATGGTAAATATTTATGCACCTAATTAGGTTGCCCCAAAATATATGAGGCAAACACTGGCAAAACTGAAGGGAGAAAAATACATCTCTGCAATAATAGTTGGAGACTTTAACATGCCACACTCATCAATAGATAGAACAACTAGACAGGATCAATAAGGAGACAGAAAACTTGTATAATATAAATATACTAGACCTAACAGACATATGCAGAACATTGTACCCCAAAACTGCAGGGATATACATTCTTCTCAATTGCTCATAGATCATTCTCCAGGATATACCACATATTGGACCAAAAAACTTCTCACAATAAATTTATAAAGACTGAAATTTTACAAGGTACTTTCTCTGATCATAATGGGATGAAGCTGGAAATCAATAACAAGTGGAGAACTTAAAATTCCCAAGTATATGGAGGTTGAACAACACATTCTTAAATAATCAGTGGGTCAAAGAAGAATTTGCAAATGAAATCAGTAAATGTTGCAGAACAAATGGAAATGAGAACACCATGTATCAAAACTTATGGGATGCAGTGAAAGGCAGTGCTGAGAGGGAAGTTTACAGTCCTAAACAGCTACATTAAAAAAGAAGAAATAGCTAAAATTAGAGACCTAAATGCACACTTGAAGGAACTAGAAAAAGAGAACAGCAAACTAATCCACAGCAAGCAGAAGGAAAGAAATAAAGATTAAAGCAGAAATAAATGAAATTGAGAATCACAAACAATGGAGAGAATAACAAAACCAAAATTTGGCTCCTTGGGAAAATTAATAAAGTTGAAAAACTCTCAGCTAGACTGACAAAGAAAAAAGACAGAAGATACAAATAAATGAAGAAATATGACAGGGCATTACTATTGACCCCACAGAGATAAAAAGGTTCAGGAGAGAATACTATGAATAATTAATTGTATGCTAACAAATTAGACAATTTTGATGAAATGGACAAATTCTTAGAAAAAGACAACAGCCTACACTGACTCTATAAGTAATAGAATGCTTCAACAAACCAATCATAAGTAAAGAGATGGAGTTAGTCATCAAAACCTCCCAAAAGAGGAAAGCCCTGGATCACATGGATTCTCAGGTGAGTTCTGCCAATCGTTGCAAGAAGAAATAATACAGTGTTGTTCCAACTTCCAAAAAATCAAAGAAGGACCTTACTTAACTCATTCTGAGGCCACCATCACCCTAATACCAATGCCAGATAAAGGTACTAGCTGAAAAGAACTTACACACCAATTTCTCTAATGACTATAGATGCAAAAACCCTCGACAAAATAAATGAAAATCAAATTCTAAAGCACAAAAGATTAAGATGGTATAATCTAGGAATGCCTAGAGTGTATAACAATAGTGAAATGTACAATGTACAAAATTTAAAAAATGTTTTTGCATGAGGAAGAATAAAGGAATGTCATTATTGCAGGGTGCTGAAAATAGATGGTAATTAATATTTTAAAATGTCACCTTATGTGTGAGACTAAAGCAAAAAATGTTTATTTGTTACAAAATTTATATTTTGACTAGAGCATTTCCTAATATAACTTATATAGATAGTTTGATTGAACATCATAAGTACTTGGAATCTCAGGTAGGACATGAGATTTTGTTGGTTTGTTCAGAGTGATGCCCCGATGAATCCCAGAGTGATATGATCAGTGAGTGGAAAAATATTTGCAAGCCCCCTTCGGGGAATGGTGAGAGCGGGGAGAAATTCGACTTCCCCAAGTCAAATTCTTGATATTCTCACAAGCAGTGTGGACAACCAAAGCTACAGGCTGAGCCCCCAGTCTTGGGGTTTGTTCATATGAAACTTAACCCCACAAAGGATAAGTCAAGTCTACTTAAAATTTAGGCCTAAGAGTCACCTCCAAGGGAGCCTCTTTTGTTGCTCAGATGTGGCCTCTCCCTCCAGCCAACATGACGTAGCAGTCTCACCACCCTCCCCCCCTCTGCATGGGACATGACTCCCAGGGGTGTGGACCTTCCTGGTAACGTGGGACAGAGATCCTGGAATGAGCTGAGACTCAGCATCAAGGGACTGAGAAAAACCCTAGAATGAGCTGAGAATTAACATCAAGGGATTGAGAGAATCTTCTCGACCAAAAGGGGGAAGAGTGAAATGAGACTAAGTGTCAATGGCTGAGAGATTCCAAACAGAGTCGAGAGGTTATCCTGGAGGTTATTCTTATGCATTAAGTAGATATCACCTTGTTGTTCAAGATGTAGTGGAGAGGCTGGAGGGAACTGCCTGAAAATGTAGTGCTGTGTTCCAGTAGCCATGTTTCTTGATGATGATGGAGCAATGATAGAGCTTTCACAATGTGACTCTGTGAATGTGAAAACCTTGTGTCTGATGCTCCTTTTATCTACCATATCAACAAAAGAGTAGAACATATGGAATAACCATAAATAATAGGGGGAATAAATGTTAAAATAAATTTAGTTTGAAATGCTAGTGGTAAATGAAAGTGAGGGGTAAGGGGTATGGTATGTATAACTTTTTTTTCTCTCTTATTGTTTTATTTCTTTTTCTAAATCAATGCAAATGTTCTAAGAAATGATGAATATGCAACTATGTGATGATATTAAGAATTACTGATTATATATGTAGAATGGAATGATATCTTATTGTTTTGTTTGTTGTTAATTTTTTTAATTTATAAAAAAAAATTCTAAAGCACATTAAAATAATCATACACCATGATCACGTGGGCTTTATTCCAGTTATGCATAGGTGGTTCAACAGAAGAAAAGAAAAAATAAAAGGCATCCAAATGGGAAAGGAAGAAGTAAAACCCACTATTTGCAGATGACATGATCCTATATATAGGAAGTATCGAAAAATCTACCACGAAGCTACTAGACATCATAAATGAGTTCAGCAAAGTGGTGGGATATAATATCAACATGCAAAAACCAGTATTGTTTCCATATACTAGCAATGATCAACCTGAGGAGAAAATCAAGAAAAGAATGTAAGTTACAGCAGCAATTTAAAAATCAAATATCTACGAGTAAATCTAACCAAGGATATAAAGGGCTGGTATACAGAAAACCTCAAAACATTACTAAGAGAAATCAAAGAACTGAAATAAATAGTAAGATATCCTGAGTTCAAGGATAGGAAGACTAAATATAGTTAAGATGTCAGTTCTGCCCAAATTGGTTAAAAGATTAAAAGCAATCCCCATCAAAATTCCAACGACCTACTTTACAGAAATGGAAAAGACAATCATCAAATTTATTTGAAGGGTAAGGGGCCTTGAATAGCTGAAAATTTTCTGAAGATGAAGAAGGAAGTTGGGGGATTTACACTTTCTGACTTTAAAGTATATTACAAAGCTACAGTGGTTAAAATCGTATGCTACTGGCATGAAGATAGATGTACTGACCAATGGAATTGAAATACAGCTGTCATAGCTGTGCCCAGTTGATATTTGACAAGGCTGCCTAGTCAATCCAACTGGGACAAAATAGTCTTTTCAACAAAAGGTTCTGGGAGAGCTAGATATCCATATGGAAAAGAATGAAAGAGGATCCCCTCCCTCACACCTTATACAAAAATTAAGTAAAAATGGATCAAAAGCCTAAATATAAGAATCAGGACCATAAAACTCCTAGAAGAAAACATAGAGAAGCATCTTCCAGATCTTGTGGTAGGCAGTGGTTTCTTAGACTTTACAACCAAAGCAAAAACAGTGAAAAAAAATAGATAAGGGACCACCTCAAAATCAAAAACTTCTGTGCTTCAAAAGACTTTGTTAAGAAAGTGAAGACAGCCTGCTCAATTTGAGAAAATATTTAGAAACCACACATCGAATATGGGTTTAATATCCAGAATATATAAAGTAATCCTACAACTCAAAAATACAAAGACAAACAATGCAATTAAAAAATAGATTTGAATAGACATTTCTTCAGAGAGGAAATATAAATGGCTAAAAAGCACATGCAAAGATGCTCCACATCACCAGCTATTACAGGAATGCAAATCAAAGCCACAATGAGATATCATTTCTCACCTACTAAAATGGCCACTATTTTTTTTGTGTGGCAGTTATTTCAATGAAAAGAAAATTTCCTATGTCAACTTATGTAGATAAAAAAGATTCTTAACTATTTTATTCTCAGTCAGTAACAAATCAACCTATTGTTGTAGCAGCAATTCTTTAGACTTCAAAAGGATGGATTATTTTAAGAAAATTGTGAACAACCCCTCTCACATATTACAGGAGGCTCACACTACTTGTATTGCTCTATTGAATTGATCACTTAATTCTTCCTTATGGATTTTTTAAACACAATTTTATTGAGGTATTCACATACCAAATAATCCATCTAAAGAATAAAATCAGTGGCTCACAGTATCATCCTCATAGTTGTAATTTCATCATCATGGTCAATTTTAGATTATTTTCATTGCTCCAAGAAAAAAAATAAAAATAAGAAAGAACACCCAAAACATCCCATTCCCCTTATCCCCTCCCATTATTTATTTATTTGTCTTTATTTTATTACTTATCTACCCATACGCTGGATAAAGGGGTTGTAAGTTACAAGGTTTTCACAATCACACGGTCACATGATAAAAACTGTGTAGTTATATAATCATCATCAAGAGTCTAGTCTACTGGATTACAGTTCAACAGTTTCAGGTATTTCCTTCTAGCTATTTGAATACACTAGAAACTAAACATCAATATCTATATATTGCATAAGAAGTACCCCCCAGAATGACCTCTCAACTCTGGTTGAAATCTCTCAGCCACTGAAACTTTGTTTTTTTTAAATGTGATTTTATTGAGGTATATTAACATACCGCATAATCATCAAAGTATGCAATCAGTGGTTCATAGTTTTATCATATAGCTGTGTTTTCATCACCACAATCAATTTTTGAACATTTTCATTACTCCGTAAAGAATAAAAATGAGAATAAAAAGAAAAGTAAAAAAGAACACATGAAACATACCATACCCCCTATTCCCCCATTATTTTATTTAGTTTTGTCTTTCTTACTTATCTTCCATATACTAGATAAAGGGAGTATCAGTCACAAGGTTTTCACAATCACATGGTCACACAGTAAAAGCTATATAGTTATACAGTCGTCTTTAAGAGTCAAAGCTACTGGATTACAGTTCAGTGGTGAAACTTTGTTTTGTTTCATTTCTGTTCCCCCTTTTGGTCATGAAGGAATTCTCAGTCCTACTGATGCCAGTGCCATGCTCATCCTTGGGAGGCATGTCTTACATTTCGAGGAAGATTTATACCCCTGACAGTCTTGTCCCACATGGGGGAGGGTAGTGAGTTTATTTGCTGAGTTGTCTGAGAGAGAGTGGCCACATCTGAGCAACAAAAGAGGTTCTCTGGCAGTGACTCATGCATTATTATAAATAGTCTGAGCTTCTCTTTTACAGTAATAAGTTAAATAAGGAAAGGCCTCTAGATAAAGGGCTTGACTTATTAAATTGGGAGTCCCTAATGCTTGTAAGTCTATCAAGAATTCATGAGGTGGGGAAGTTTAATATTTCCACCTTTTTCTGCAATCTCTGAAGGGACTTTGCAAATATTTTTTTGTTTTCTGCCCCAAATACTCTGGAATGTATCAAGGTATTACATTAACCTGTACAGAATAACAAGATCACATTCCCTGCTCTAGGTTTCATGTAGTTATGTTGTTTAAATAATTTAACACAGGTTAAAATAGATAGTGTGCTACAGAAAACATAAATTTTGTACCAAATATACATCTGTTCCTTTGGTTTTACACAGAAGTTGAGGTTTTAAAATACAGTTGATATCCTTTACCCTGCATTCCAATACCTTAGTCCTAGCCAAGTCCAGTTCATTCATATCTCTAGTTGAAGTCTGATCTCTTTTTCAGCTTCTTTAATAGTATGGAGTAATGCTGACGATCAGAGCTGCAGAATTCTAAGTCTGAGTCTTAGATGTCACACAGATACCTAAATTTCCAAGGAACTACCAGGTTATACACAAAGAGCTCAGCATCTCAGAATTTAGAAATAACAATTGAAACTCAGGAATAGATGTGACTGCTCTAAGAGCTTACAATCTAGGAACCTTTACATAAGCTTTATTGAACATTCTGTACTCCTTAATCATTTGTTGCTTAGTCTCTGCTCACTGAAACTTATGTTCTATACCCTGAGAACCTATGTTCTTGAATTCAGTTCTTGGTGTTTGCTCATTTTAGTTCATATTGATGAGTAATATTTGTAATCAGTAGTGAGGATGAAGATGAAGAATGGCAGGAAAAAGACTGAGACAAAATACAGCATGAATTTCAAGTATGGAATATAAAAAATAATTATTTTTGGTGTGGTATAGGAGGGTGGAGCTAGGTTGGAGAGGAAGTTAAAGGAAAGCAGATTTCAGCCAAGTAGGAGGGCAGGTATTCTTATCATTAGAATTACCTAAACTGATGTGCTCATGAATTAGTGAGCTCCCCCCTCACTAGTACAAAATTCAATTTCAGCCTGGCCAGCAATAAAGTAGAGTACACTCCTCTATTGGACCAGAGGCTTAACTATGTCTAGTTTGTCCAAATGTGAGAGTCTATGATGCCATGATCATGGGATAGAAGAAGAGGGAAAGAGAAGGGCATGCAGAAGGCAGGGAAAGAGACAGATCTAGGAGAAGGAGAGAACCAGAGACCTAAGCTAAGGGAATCAAGAGGAGAATGTGAGCAAAGAAAGGTGAAAAGAGAGAGAAGACGATGCTTATCAAAAGCATGGAAGGACCTTTCTTAAACAACTTCCCTTCTTCACCAATTTTATTAAGAGTTATCTTCAGTCCTTCCACCCTCCCCATTAACTGATTTGGTTTCCACCACATTACTGAACCAGCTAGAAAGTGACCTGATGGCCTATTAATAACCAAATCCAGTGTTTTTGTTTTTTTTTTTTTTGGCTTTCATTCATTTCTTCTTCATCTGCTTCCCTTTTCTTCTAAGAACAATTTTTTTCTCCATTTACCTCTTACTTCTCTTTCTTCCACTTCTCTGACAGTTCCCTCTTCTCACCTTGAAAAGTTTGTATTTGTGAGGTTTTTGCAGTATTCAAGATAGGCTAATTTACTCTTCATTAGCAGAAGAACCTACACATTTTGAGTGGTTTGATACAGCAAAGGTTTATTTCTTGTTCATGTGGCATAACCATCAGCAGTGAGTTTCTGCCCATTGCAGTCACCCAGGAACCCAGAGTTCCTGGGGCTTGTGTTTGACACATGCATGATTGCTGAGGCAGGTAAAAAGGGAGGCAGTTAATTGTGCTCTGCCTCTTTAAGCTTCTTAAGAGAAATAGCATGTCACTTTTACTCGTATTTAGTTGGCTAAAGTAATCATATGGCAGGAAGGGTGTAAGAATGGAGTATTTGTGAACAACTATAATGACCATGGTATATTCCTAAGTGATCTCTGTAACTTTACTCTTTCCATTGATAGTCAAATCTGGGATTATGGGTTCATCTACTTTCTCTACTCATGACCCTTAAACCTTATAGTTAGAGGCCAAACATCTTTCTTTAATCAAAGAGCCACCACAACTTTCATTTGACTTCCCAAGCCTTGGACTGTAGGAGACTAAAATAAATTTAAAAATTGAAATGTAATTGTCACCATCCCATTTAAAACTGTATATGTTACTTCTCTACTTCTGCTAATAGCACCTCAATTTTCCCAATTAAACCAGTTTGGGAACCTTACTCATCATTCTTCCTCAGTGTACCATATCAAACTAAGTAGGTTTGGTGATTTTTACCACTGAAGTATTTCTTCAATGACTCCTCTACTCCATCCCCATGATAGTGATCCTTGTTGGAGTCTTCTGTGAGTTTTTAACATGGAATTCTCTAGTAGGTTTCCAGCTGGCTCCTCACCCTTTTTATCTACCCTGTATGTTTTTGTCAGTAATCTTGTGTTTTGAGGACATCCTTCCCTTATGCAAAAATCCTGCTTCATTCCCTGCTGCCTACAAAATCAAGTTACAATTTCTTAGCCTGCATTCAGTACCTATCATGGTCTGGCCTTAATCTAACTTTCTGTTGGGCTCACTCATTGACCCTTGGTTTCCCAACTTTTTCTTTACTTTCTACCATATACAAAACCAATGTCCTATAAATAGCTAGGATTAGCAACCATTCCAGGTTGTCCTGGATTTAGGGGTTTCTGGGATGCAAGAATTTTAGTGCTAAAACCTGGAAAATCCAAGGCAGGCTGTAATGAGTTGATTGCCCTAGATATTATATATCCACCATTCCCACAGTCATGCACCTTCCATAACTTGGCTCACATCTCCACTTCTCAGAATGACTATACATCCTTATTTTTTCCACTAAAATGCAAACCAGTCTTCAAATATTTTCTCAATCACTTCCAAGAAGCTCCTCCCCAGTCAGAGCTATTATTTTCTTCCAGCATTCTCTTATAGTATTTTGATTTTCCCTGTCTGTTATAGTATATACTACTTTCTTTATTAAATAGCTGTTTAATAACTGAGTACATATAGTACATGCTTATCTCCCTCTCTAGATTATAAGCTCCTTGAAGGTAGGGATTCTGTATCCTTTATCTCCATACCTGGCACAATAGACTTCAATAAATACTTGTTTAATGGAAATTGGAAAGCACAGAGAGAGAATAGGGCAAGGAAATAGCAAAATAAGGTCTGGAGTGGATTACAAAAGGAAGAACAGGAAGAGTTGGGACCGATCCCATGCATAGTCCAGCCCTTTTTTCCTGCATTGATGCTAGATCTGTCCCTTTCTCACTGGTCCCCCACCCACCTCAGTCCCAGGCATTATTTCCCCCAAAAAACATCCCCAAACATCCAAAACAACCTTGACTCTACTGCAGTAATTGTTTTTCATCAACTGCTTACTGATTACCTAGTCTTTATTACTGCTTAACTGTATTGGCAACACTGATTATTTATCTTACTCTCTCTACCAGCCAACTTTATACAACTGCCTATTTCATTTTTTTTTAACCTCATATGCACCTTCCAACTTGTTGCTTTGCATCCACTCATGGTAAGCATTCCAAACCCTTTCTAATTCCCCAAATTTAACAAGTACGAGTACAGGGAAGTTTGGGTTCCATCATGTCTACCATTATCATCAGTCCCAATCCACTCAAAATTTGTTTCTGACCCATGTGATAATAGGCTCTTCTCCACTGAGATTACACTTGCAGAATGAAATGTTGGGTTAAAAATATGTGATAGAGAATTGGATCCTGAATTTTAACAACCAGAGAATTCTGTATATTGGTTTTTATTTGGGGAAGTGGGAGATGATATGAAAAAACTTGATCTGAGAGATGCTTGGTTTTAGGTACTGGTTCTAGTTTTGCTCCACCTCATAGGTCATGATACCCTTAGTGAGCTAAACCCTTCTTCTCTTTGATTAAATTAAATTTGATAGATGGATATTGAGCCCCTACAATGGCTTGACATTGCACTGTCTGCTGTGTGTTAAATTGCAGCTACCGATTTAGATTTCTGTTTGTTTCCCTTCTAGACTGAGACAAGACTGTACTTTTTCAGATATCTCCAGTGTTATTACAGTACCAAGGACAAAAAGGGTATTAAGAAAATGTCAGAAAAATAAATGTATAGCTACTTTAGGTGGAACAGAGATAAAGATACAGTATCAGCCCTGAAAGAGGTCACCATCCTGCAGGTAGAAGGAGAGAAGAGCTTTGAATCAAACAACCGTAAACAAGTCAGACAAACAAATCTTGCTACTCTGTTATAGAACACAATGAACAACAGAGAACTGCATTTTGACCAGGGAATGTTGAGTCTATTTAAATTTTAATTGGATGACACTTTTTACTTAAGTAAAGTGGGTTTACTTACTAAAGGCTTATTATCGGTCTATCTTTGGTCCCAGTTGCCTGCATTGTCTTGAAAATAGGCTGTTTTTGTCTTAGAATTTCATGATTTGATGACCAGGTTCATTCTTCTATTAACTAATAATTTTTTCTCACCATGGAATGAAGAATTAATATTAAAAATTATGTTGAAAAACAAATCAGGTTTGTTGTTGGGAGAGAGGCTGGGAAAAGAAACTGGTAGAGGCATGAAAACCAAATTTTCTGAATCCAACACTGACATGGATATTGTGACAAGTGTGAGTTAACTTTCAGGAACAGCGTGAACATTTGAGGATGGGGTCATCTCAGAAAATTGAGTTATGAGGGACAATGTAATGTCTAAGTGTGTGGACGCTCAAAGTCAGGCAGATCTGAATTTGAATCTTCACTCTGCTACTTCCATGTAACCTTTGCTAAGCCACTTAACCTTACTGAACTTTAGTTTTGTCATATGTAAAACACTTTTTACCTTGGAATGATGTTATGAATATTAAATAAGATGATGCATAAAACATTATACCTTGTGTACAGTGGGCACTCAATACATTTATTTCTAATCTTTTATTATTATTTCAGGAGCCTGAATAGTAGTGCTGTTCAAGTGATACATGCATTGACTGGAAGTTGGACAAGGTAATCTTTCAGGTTCTTCTAGGCCAAGACTCTGACTTTATAGTACTTTTATTAGGGCAAAAATAAACTTGACTCACTGATACCTGTGCTAATGGGTTAACCCCAAAGCCAAGACACACTGCGTAATTTTCCAATAGCTACAACTTAGCTGGCAGTTCCCAGAGAGAGATGTTGGAGAAAGTCCAGTATCTGCGTAGTGCCAGGATCTACAATTTCTCATGGTCTGCCTAGGGAAATTTGACCAGATAAGAATATAATAAGATGTTCTCAAGATAGAAAAGCTCCTTTTATCTCTGAATGCACGTGTATTGATATTAAATGCCTGAACATGTGAGGTTAGTTTGAAGTATCTTCTGTTATTGTAAGAAATATAGAAAAGTGTTAAAATTGAAAACTCTTCTTCATATATTGTGATGCAAGCTGAAAGAAGCCTTTTCTTATTAAAAATTACTTTTCTGCCTGCGGAAGTGTAGAAGTATCAGCTTTAAAGAGCTGGGCCTAGTGGCAGTCCAGTGATGCCTAAGAAAATAAGTCTTATATCCTAGACTGACTCTCTATAAAACCGCAAATTAGGCCAGATTCCAGTCAGAGCTTAACAATTTACCTTGAATTCCCCAATCATTTTACAACTGAAGTAAATCTTATAAAACTGAAAACGAATACTGCAATGAGAACATTTAGTGGCTATCAATTCAATTACCAAAAAGTTCTCTTTTTGATATTCAAAGGAAAGGGTCTCTGCACAAAGGCTTATTATTTCCCTTGCCTGCTCTGGAATGATAACAGAGATTCTCCAGGTAAATATTTTGATGTCTAGCTTCTCCTAGTAATACATTCCCATTTCTCTATTTATAAATACTTTTTTAATTAGAGAAATTGTAGGTGTGCAGAAAGTATAAGTTCCCATGTACCACCTTCAATATTAACATTTTGCGTAGTGTGATATTTTGAAACAATTGTTGAAAACATGATTTTATAATTGCATAGATAACTATAGTCAATAGTTTACTCTAGGTACTGTCAATAATATGGGGTAGGGGGATGGAACTATGCACTAGGGTAACTTTCCAGAAACCTCCAGATGGGTCCCTAAACCAGGTAATCCTGAAATGCAGAGGGGCCAGCCTCACCAGAACATCAACTAGTTCCATCCCCCTATCCCATATTATTGACAGTCTCTTTCAACATGAAAAATTTAGCATGGGCATAGCCCAAATACCCATAAAGTGGGAGAAAGATCAAAGGTGATGGCAAAGTTATGCAGAGAAGGTAGGGTTTAACCAATGAGTGCTGAATCATTATATTGATATTTCTTTTAGTCTCTAGTACTTTAGAGCAGCTAGAAGTAAAAACTAAAATTGTGGAATTGTAACCCATACCAAACTCTGAAATCTGTTCTAAAGCTAATTTCTTCAGGGTTTGTTGCAACACACCCCATCTCATTTCTGATTTTGTTTATTCCCATCCTCCCTTTTTTTTTCTTTGTCAGCCTTGCTAGTGGTCCATTGATTTTATTGATTTTGTCAAAGAACCAACATTTGGTTTTATTGATTCTTTCTATTGTTCTTTTGTTTTCCCATTCATTTAAATGTTTAATCTTTGTGATGTCTTTTCTATTTGCTTTGGGGGTAGTTTGCTGTTCTTTCTCAAGTTGTTCCAGGTGAGCAGTTAATTCTTCGATTTTTCTTCTTTCTTCTTTTTTATTCTTTTTAATTTTTAACTTTTTTTTTTGCATGGGCAGGCACCAGGAATCAAACCTGGGTCTCTGGCATGGCAGGCAAGAATTCTGCCTGCTGAACCACTGTGGCCCGCCCTCTTTCTTCTTTTTTAATATAGGCATTTAGGGCAATAAATTTCCCTCTTAGTACAGCCTTTGCTGCATCCTGTAAGTTCTCAAATATTGTATTCTCATTTTCATTCTTCTCCAGATAGCCACTGATTTTTATAACAATTTCTTCTTTGATTCACTGATTGTTTACGAATGTGTTATTCAATCTCCATATATTTGTAAAAGTCCTTGTTCTTTGGTGGTTATTGATTTCCATCATCATTCCATTGTGGTCAGAGAAAGTGTTTTGAATGATTTCAGTGTTTTTAAATTTATAAAGACCTGTTTTGTGCCCCAGCATATACTCTATCTTGAAGAATGTTCCATGAGCACTAGAGAGTGTATATCCTGATGTTTGGAGGTCTAATGACCTATATATGTCTATTAGGTTTAATTCATTTATCAAATTGTTTAAATTCTCTATTTCCTTGTTGAACCTCTGTCTGGTTGTTCTATATATAGAAGAGAGTGGTGTATTGAAGTCTCCTACTGTTATTGTTCAAACATCTATCGCTCCCTTCAGTTTTGCCAATGTCTGTCTCATGTACTTTGAAGCTCCTTGATTGGGAGCATAAACATTTATGATTGTTATTTCTTCTTGATTAATTGTCCCTTTTACTAGTATATAGTGTCGTTCTTTGTTTCTAATGATGTCTTTATATTTAATATCTATTTTGTCTGATATTAGTATAGCTACTCCTGCTTTCTTTTGATTATAGCATGCGTGAAACATCTTTTTCCATCCTTTCACTTTCAATCTATTTGTATCTTGTGTCTAAGATGAGTCTCTTGTTAGCAGCATATAGCTGGATTATATTTTTTAATCCATTCTACCAATCTGTATCTTTTAATTGGTAAGTTTAGCCCATTAATATTCACAGTTATTACTGCAAAGGCATTTCTTCAATCCACCATTTTATTCTTTGGATTTTATTTGCCAGACCTATATATTCTTTTCCCTCTTTCTCTTTTCATCCTTTACATTACCCTTACTGGTACTCTTCATTTTCATGCCCTCCTTCAGACCTCCCTCTCCTGTCATTTTTTTTCAGCCAGCACGAGTCCCTTTAGTATTTCTTATAGAGCTGGTCTCCTGTTTACATATTCTCTCAGCCTTTGTTTGTCTCTGTGAAATTTTAACTCTCCCTCAGTTTTGAAAGACAATTTGGCTGGGTACAGAATTCTTGGCTGGAAATTCTTCTATTTCAGGATCTTAAATATATCGTATCACTGCCTTCTTGCCCCCATAGTGCTAGTTGAGTAGTCTGAACTCAGTCTTATGTGGTTTCCCTTGTATGTAGTACATTATTTTTCTCTTGCCACTTTCAGCATTTTCTGTCTCTCTTCAACATTTGACAGACTGATTAGTATGTGTCTTCGTCTAGGCCTTTCTGGGTTCATTCTGTTTGGAGCTTGTTGGGCTTCTTTGATTTGCATATTTATGTCTTCTATAAAAGTTGGGAAGTTTTCCCCCATTGTATCCTCCACTAATCTCCCTAACCCTTTACTCTTCTCTTCTCTGTCTGGATCACCGATGATTCTTATAATTGTATGCTTTGTTTTGTCCATCATTTCTCTGAGATCCAATTCAAAGTTTTCCATCTTTTTTTCATTTGCTCTTTTGTGTGTTCGAAATCAGTTGTCCTGTTTTCTATTTTGTTTATTCTTTCTTCTGCCTCTTCAGATTTGCCTTTGTGTGTCTCTAATATTTTTTATTTGGTCTACCATATCTTTAATCTCTGTGATATCTGCTATTTTTCTATTTTTTCTTTCAAATTCCTCTTTATGCTCTTCTAATATATTCTTGATCTCCTTTATGTCATTAGCCATCCCACTGATTTTATTCAGTAGAGTTATATGAACATCTTTGATTACTTGTTCCAAAGCATGTGTCTCCTCCGCTGTTTTAATTTGGTCATTAGTCTGGGCTATATCTCTCTGTACCTTCATATGCTTAGTGATCTTCTGTTGTCTTCATGACATGTAAATATCTTGATAGGGTTACTTTGGCAGTTGATTTTATTCAGGATTCTAAAGCCTTCTGTTTGCAGGATGGATGTGGAGCAGGATGCGGGGTATGGGAGGGGTGCAACACTGTACAATGGATTGTGGTACAGGTATGTATATGGGTTGGGAACTCTGCATTGGTGCCTGTGAGCATGCGGTTTGGATCATGGGGTTGTGGAAGTATTGTGTGGGACCCGTGGGGGCAAGGTGCAGTTCAGTCAGGCCTTGCAACATAGGAGCAGTTTGCAGTATGGTGGACACAGAGGTAGGGCGTGGAAAGAGGTAGATGGGGGAGGGCTGGGGGGGATGTGTTGGGGCTGGTATATGGGCAGAATGTGGGAGGGCATGTGGTATGTGTCAGTCATGAGTGTCAGGGTGTGGGGTACAGGGCACAGAAGTTGGGGCACAGGAGGGCAAGGCTGGATGTGTCCTTGTACTGAGGAAAGGGACCAAGGGGGCCTGCATGCAGATGCATGACTGTGTATGGGCAGGGCACCAGTTCAGGAAGTTTCGAGATGTGTGTCAGGGGTGAGTGATGACGGGTATGCATGGCCTTGGCACCAGTGCCCAGGTGTGGGGGTCTGGGATAGTGCAGGGCAGAGGCTACGTGGCACAGATGTGCATGAGAGTACCGGCCTGTCATGGAAGAAGTGCACTTGTGCCTTAGGGTGTGGCAAGAGTGTGCATGTGTGTGGGGCAGAGGAGATGGGTACAAAGGTCAAGATATTAGTGCATGGATATGTGGGTGCCCTGCAGGGAGGATGTGGCTGTGTGCGTATGTGGGTCTGCAGGGTTGGGCCTAGTGTGTGCATGTGCAGAACTTGGCAGGAGGGTAGGATTGTGCCTGCATGGGCTAGGGGTGGATGTGGCCCGTATACATATGTCAGTGCTTGCCAAGGGCTGAAGGAGTGTGGTATATGGGGGCAGGTGCACGTGCATGCATCTGGGGGACCTGAGTGCTGTGTTTGAGTGATTTTGTGGGCTGTGTGCAGGTGTGGCCCGGGTATGAAGGTGAGCACCTGCAGCCTGGATGTGCAGTTGAGTGCCTACAGGGGGCAGGGAGAGGGAAATGAGGATCAAGGGGCTGGCCGCAGGTACGCATATTACAGGAGGGATGGGGTGAGATGGTGAGCTTGTGCAGAAGAGGTGGATTGGGCTGGGATAGATTTGTGAGCACGTGTGAGGTCAGGGTGTGGGGCAGGGATACCTGGGGAGGGAGGGTCGTGGTGGGGGTGCTTGGAATGCAGTGAGGCAGTGTGAAGGGGTTCAGGTGTGTGGGGTGTGGGAGGAATCTCAGGGCAGAGGTGGCACATATAAGTGTAGCGCATTCAAGGAATGCGGCTTGGCTTACGTCTTGTCCCTGTCTCCCTGTCCCTGCACTCTTGACAGCTCTGGGCCTCTGTCTGGAAATGCACTAGACTGTTTGTACTAGCTGGCCAGTCTCCAGTTCTCTGCAAATCAAATTTTCAGCTTTACAATCACAGCCTCCCTATGTAGTGAGGAAGACCCTCTTAGATCATTTATACCCTGGAATGGCTCTCCTGATTGTTTTTTTTTTTTTTTTTTTTGTCAATTCTCTAGCTGTTCCTTGGAGCAGGGGTGTACTCAACCTATTCTATTCCACCATCTTCCCAGAACCTGACACCGTATTTGTTACACTTCTTTCCCTCGTTTGGTCAGGATTGCATTGTTGATCCCAGGGTGCTGGGGCCAGGCTCATTACTGGGAGTCATCTCCTACACTTGATGGGAGATTTTCACCCTAGGATGTCATGTCCCATGTAATGGGGAGGACAGTGGTTTTCACTTGCAGAGCTGGCCTTAGAGAGAGGCCATATCTGAACAACAAGAGGTTCTCCAGCAGTGACTCTTAGGCATACCTATTAGGATAAGTTTCTCTGCTCCATGCACAGACTTCACAAAGGCAAGCCTGAAGTTCAAGGGCTTGGCCTATTGAATTGGGTGTCCCTAATATTTGACACAGTATCGGGCTTCCCTGGTGGTAACAGTAAATAGTTCCATATTTTTTCTCCCATCCATCAAAGGACTTTGCCAATACTTTTTTTAAAATCAAAATCTAGTTTATTAACTGTTTTACAATTACATCAATGAATATACCACAGTTGATTTATTATTCTCCCATATTAAGGAATATATTTGTATAGTTTCTAAATTTTATCTATAACAAAGATATTGTGATGAAACTGCTTATTTCCTTTTGCTTATATCCTTAGAAATGGAATTGCTGCAATTTTTTACTGTATATTAAATTTAACTAATTACCTATTAATACAACAAAGAGTTCAGTGTTTCTGATTGTTTTATGAGACTTTTAAGATTTCCGTTTTTCAATCAGAGGTGTATGCATTGGTGTCTCATTTTTTTCACTTCTTTATTTTTTTAATTATTTATTTTTCAATGGTATATATTATATATTCATATACCATGTAATCATCCAAAATGTACAATCTGTGGGTCCAGTACCATCATACAGCTGTGCATTTATCGTCACAATAGACTTTTTCTTTTTTGTGTGTGAAAAATAACATAGATACCAAAAAGCAATAAACATTAAAGCACATTGCAACAATTAGTTGTAGACCAGATTTCAGAGTTTGGTATGGGTTACAATTCCACAGTTTTAGGTTTTTAGTTGTAACTGCTCTAAGATACTGGAGACTAAAAAAATATAAATATAATGATTAAGCAATCATACTCATTTTTTAAACCCTACCTTCTCTGCATAACTCCACCATCACCTTTGATCTTTCTCCCACTCTTTAGGGGTATTTGGACTATGCCCATTCTAACTTTTTCATGTTGGAAGGAGCTGTCAGTACTATGGGATGCGAGTATGGAACTAGTTGATGTTCTGGAGAGGCCGGCCCCTCTGCATTTTAGCGCTTATTTGGTCCATGGACCCATCTGGAGGTTGCAGGTTTGTGGAAGGTTACCCTAGTGCATGAACCATTGTAGAATCTTATATAATGCCTTAGGTATTCTTTAGGATTGACAGGAATGGTTTTGGTTGGGGTTTGACAATCTATGATAGGTAGCAATGGCTCAGTGAAGCTTGCATAAGAGTGACATCCAGAGTAGCTTCTCGACTCTATTTGAACTCTGTCACCCACTGATCCCTTATTTTTTATACTTCTTTCCCCACTTTTTTCAAGATGGCCTTATTGATCACATAGTGCCAGGGTCAGCCTCATCCCTGGGAGTATCTCAAACATCACCACAGACATTTTCACCCCTGGATGTCATGTCCCACTTAGGGGGGAGGGCAATGATTTCACTTGGAGAACTGGGCTTAGAGAGAGGCAACATCGGAGCAACAAAAGATGTCCTTCAGAAGTAACAGTTAGTCATACCTGTAGATAGGCTAAGCTTCTCTGCTCCGTACATAAACTTCACAAGAGCAAGCCCCAATATCAAGGGCTTGGCCTATTGATTTGGGTTTTCCTAATGTTTGACACAGTATTAGGGGTTCCCCCAGTGATAAAGTTTAATAATTCCATGTATTTTCTCATATTCCTCAAGGGACTTTTGTTTTTACTGTTTTTATTATAAATAATAAACAAACATCCAAAAATTCTTGACATGGTTACAAGCAATGGCTCACAATATCATCACATAGTTGTATATCACCATGATAATTTTTTTGAACATTTCCAACACTCCAGCAAAAGAAATAAAAAAGAAAAGAGAAAAAACTCATACATGCCATACCCCTTACCAATCCCTTTCATTGACCGCTAGTATTTCAATCTACTCAATTTATTTATTTATTTATTTACTTACTTACTTACTTACATGGACAGGCACTGGGAATTGAACCCTGGTCTCTGGCATGGCAGGTAAGAACTCTGCCTGCTGAGCCACCATGGCCTGCCCTACTCAATTTATTTTAACCTTTGTTCCCCCTATTATTTGTTTATTCCTTATCCATATTTTTTACTCATCATTTTTACTCATCCATACCATAGATAAAAGGAGCATCAGACACAAGGTTTTCACAGTCACACAGTCACATTGCAAAAGCTATATCATTATACAATCATCTTCAAGAAACGTGGCTACTAGAACGTAGCTCTACAATTTCAGGTACTTCCTTCTAGCCACTCTAATACACCATAAACTAAAAAGGGGATATCTATAATGCTAAGAATAACCTCCAGGATATTCTCTCGACTCTGTTTGAAATCTCTCAGCCACTGACACTTTCTTTTTTCTTGTTTCTCTCTTACCTGTTTCAGTCGAGGTTTTCTCAATCCTTTGATGCTAAATCCCAGCTCATTCTAGGATTTCTGTCCCATGTTGCCAGGGAGATTTACACCCTGGGAATCATGTTCCATGTAGAGATGGGGAGGGCAGTGAGTTCACTTGCTCTGTTGACTGAGAGAGAGAGGGGCCACATCTGAGCGACAAAGGTTGTCTGGTGGCAACTCTTAGGCCTAATTTTAAGTAGGCTTAGCCTATCCATTGTGGGGATGAGTTTCATAGGGACAAACCCTAAGATTGAGGACTTGGCCCATTGATTTGATTGTTCCCACTGCTTGTGAGAGTATCAGGAATTCTCCAAATGCGGAAGTTGAATTTTTCCCCCTTTCTCGTCATTCCCCCAAGGGGACTTTGCAAATACTTCTTTATTCACTGTTCACATCACTCTGGGATTTATTGGGGCATCACACTAACTTAGACAATCCAACAAAATCTCATGCCCTATTCAAGGTTCCATGTACTTACTGTGTTCAATGAAACTGTCCATATAAGTTAAATTAGGAAATGCACTTGTCCAAATATAAATTTTGTACTAAATAAGCATTTCTTGCTTTATTCTCACACAGAAGTTGAAGTTTTAAAATATGAATGACCATCTATTTTCAGCACCCTGTAATATTGACATTCCTTTGTTCTTCCTCATGCAAAACCTTTTTTAAATTTGTACATTTAGTCACTATCATTCTACACTCTAGGTATTCCTAGATTATACCATCTCAATCTTTATCATCTATCTTTCCTTCTGGTTTCATATGTGCCCCCAGCCCTCCTCCCTCTAACATTCTGTCATTCAGGTTCATTCAGTGTACTTACATTATTGTGCTACAATCAGATAGCATTGTGCTATCCATTTCTGAATTTTTACAATCAGTCTTGTTGCACAATCTGCATCCCTTCAGCTCCAATTACCCAATGTCTACCCTATTTCTATCTCCTGATTACCTCTGTTCTTAACTGAAATTCTCCAAGTTCACTCATTAATGTTAGTTCATATCAGTGAGACCATACAGTATTTGTCCTTTTGTTTCTGGCTAATTTCACTCAGCATAACATCCTCAAGGTCCATCCATGTTGTTACAGGCTTCATGACTTTATTCTTTCTTACAGCTACATAATAGTCCATTATATATATGGACATTTTGGCTGTTTCCATCTCTTTACAATTGTAAATAATGCTGCTATGAACATTGGTGTGCAAATGTCCATTTGTGTCCTTGCCCTCATGTCCTCTGTATTAGATACCTAACAATGATATTGCCAGGTAATTTGGCAATTCTACATTTAGCTTCCTGAGGAACCACCAAACTGCCTTCCACAGCAGTTGTACCATTTGACATTTCCACCAACAGTGGATAGGTGTGCCTCTTTCTCCACATCCTCTCCAGCACTTGTCATTTTCTGTTTTATTGATAATGGCCATTCTGGTGGGTGTGAGATGATATCTCATTGTGGTTTGGATTTGCATTTCCCTAATAGCCAGGGAGGTTGAGCATCTTTTCATGTGCCTTTTAGCCATTTGTATTTCCTCTTGTGAGAAGTGTCTGTTCATGTCTTTTGCCCATTTTTAAATTGGGTTGTTTGTCTTTTTGTTGTTGAGTTGAATAATTTCTGTATATATTCTGGATACTAGACCCTTATCAGATATGTCATTTCCAAATATTGTCTCCCATTGTGAAGGCTGTCTTTTTACTTTCTTGACAAAGTTCTTTGATGCGCAGAAGTGTTTAATTTTGAGGCATTTCCATTTTTCTATTTCTTTCTTCATTGTGCATGCTTTAGGTGTAATCTTGGAAACTGCTTCCTATAACAAGTTTTATAAGATATTTCCCTACATTTTCTTCTAAAAGTTTTATGGTCTTAGCTCTAATGTTTAGGTCTTTGATCCATTTTGAGTTAATTTTTATATAAGGTATGAGATATGGATTCTCTTTCATTCTTTTGCATATGGATATCCAGTTCTCTAGGCACCATTTATTGAAGAGAGTATTCCGTTTCAGGTGAGTTGGCTTGACTGCCTTATCAAAGATCAGTTGTCCATAGATGTACAACTGGCAAGGGACTTTGCCAATTCTTTTTGATTATCTGCTTAATATACTCTGGAATTTATCGAGGCAATATATTAATCTATATAGGATTAAAGGCCCTCATTCTTACTCTGGGCTCCCTGTGTTTGGATTGTTTAAATGATCTATCCAGACAGATTGATTTAGATTATGTGGTGTAGAAACTTTAGTTTCTGGACAAAATAAACCCTTCTTCCTTTGGTCTTAAACAGTGTATAAGGTTCTAAAATATAGACAATGTCTCCCTTACCCCTGCATTGTGTATTACTTTAATCCTGACCTGATCAGCTTTGTTCTCATCTCTAAATACCAGGTTTTATATATATATATATATATATATATATATATGACAGCCTGTCAAAATCCAGAAATAACTATTACCACTGCAGATTAAATGTGACTGGTATAAGAGTTTACAATCAAGGTCCCTGTTTTCTTGTAAGTATTTTCTGAATGAGACCATACAATATTTGCTTTTTGTTTCTGGCTTATTTTGCCTCATCAAATGTCCCACAGGTTCATTCACAGTGTTTCATGCTTCACAATTTTGTTCCTTTTTGTAGCACCACAATATTTGATCATATGTATATACCATCTTTCTTTAATCTGCTTCTCAGTCAGTGCATCCTTCAGCCACCTCCAATTATTGTACATCATGTATAATGCCCAAAGTCCACAGTCCATCAACACTCTTAATTTTAGATAATTTCATTGTTCCCAAGAGAAAGATAACCAATAAACACACCCACACCAAATAAAAAATCAAAACGTCCCCTTAATTCTTGTCCATCCCCACATTATTTGCCACTGGTATTGTTATGGTACTGTTGATGTTTTCTTGTTAAAACCCATAGCCTGTAATAATAGTTTTCCCCCTATACCCTAAACTTACACACTCTTTGTATAAGATTCTTACCCTTGCAGTAGTTCATTCAAGATCTTATTTATATTTGTTGTGCTAATTAGTGGAATATATTGTCTGTACAACCCCTTTCAAACATGTTCACCTTCAATATGGTAATATTACTTGTAGACCCACTAGTGAACAACCTTCACTTCCTTACATTTAAGTTCAACATCATTCACTAACCATTCACCTATCTCTAGCTTCCATGTATCTCTAGGTCTACTATATTCTGTATTATAAGCCTCTGTTTTTACCTTTCCCATGGTCATATAAGTGTATTCATACGGTACCTATCCTTTTGTGTCTGGCTTATTTCAATCAGCATTATGTCCTCAAGGCCCATCCATCTTGTCTTGTGCCTCAGGACATTATTTCATTGTAGTGCTGCATACATCCTATGCATATACCACATTTTGTTAATCTACTGGTCTGTTGATGGGCACTTGGGTTGTTTCCATCTTTTGACAATTGTGGATGCTGCTGCTATGAACATCAATGTGCAAATGTATGTTTGTGTCACTGCTTTCAACTCTTCTGTGTATATACTGAGTTGTTGTATTGCCAGGTCATTGGGCAACTCGATATTTAGTTTCCTAAGGAACTACCAAACTGTATTCCATAGTGTCTGTACCATTATACATTCCCACCAGCAGTGCATAAGTGTTCCATTTTCCCTACATACTCTCCAGCATTTGTAGTTTCTTGTTTGTTTAATTGCAGCCATTCTTATAGTTGCCTCAAAGACTTTGCCAAAAAGGTGAAGAGGCAGCCATATCAATGGGAGAAAATATTTGGAAATCACATATCAGGTGAAGGTTTGATATCCTACATACATAAATAAATCATGCAACTCAACAACAAAAGAACAAACAGATCAATTATAAGTGGGCTAAAGTTCTATGTTTTTTAAAAAATTGTATTCTGTGAAAATATATGCAACCTAAAATTTCCCCTTTTAGCCAGATTCAAATATATAATTGTATATTATAATGTTATATAATATATAACGTTAATTACATTCACAATGTTGTGCTACCATCAACACTATCCACTACCAAAACTTTTTCATCACCCCAAACAAATTGATAAAGATTGACTCTTTATCAATCAAGTATTAACTCCACATTCTCTAAGCCTATCACAGCCCTTGGTAACCTGTATTCTAATATCTGACTCTTTGAATTTGATTATTCTGAGAATTTCATATCAGTGAGATCATACAATATCTATCCTTTTGTGTCTGGATTATTTCCCTCAATAAGATGTCTTCAAGGTTCATCCATGTGGTTGTATATATAACCACATTTTGTTTGTCCATTCATCATTTGATGGACACTTGGGTTGCTTCTGTTGTTTGGAAATATTGCATAATGCCACTATAAATGTCATTTGAAAATATTTGTTCAAATCTGTGCTTTCAGTTCTTTGGGGTATATACCTAAAAGTGGGATGGCCAGGTCATATGATAATTCTACACTTAACTTTCTGAGGAATCACCACACTGATTTCCACTGTGACTGCATAATTTTATATTCCCACTAACAAGGATGAATGTTTCTATTTCTACGCATCCTTCCCAACACTTGTTATTTTGTGTTTGTTTCATTTTTGAAATAGTGGCCATTGTAGTGGGTGTGAAGTGGTATGCATTGTGGTTTTGATTTGCATTTTCCCAGTGGCTAATGATTTGAAGAATCTTTTCAGGTACTCATTGACCATTAGTATATCTTATTTGGAGAAATGTCTATTCATGCCTTTTACCTATTTTAAATTGGACTGTTTTTTATTGTTATTATGTTGTAAGATTTCTTATTATATTCTGGATAGTAAACCCTTAATCAGATATGTGGTTTCCAAATACTTTCTCCCATTCTGTAGATTATTTTTTTATATTCATGAAGAAGTTCTTTGATGCCCCCAAATATTTAATTTTGATAAAATCACATGTATCTATTTTTCTTTTTTTGTTCATGCTAGTGTTGGGATTTCTAAGAAATCATTCCCTAACACAAGGTCTAGAAGATGCTTACCTGTATTTCTTTCAGGAGTTTTGTACCTTTGTTTGGTTCTTATATTTAGGTCTTTGTTCTGTTTTGAAATTTATTTTTGTATATGGTATGAATTATGGGTCTCCCTTCATACTTTTGCATATGGATGTTCACTTTTCCCAGCACATATGTTGACGAGACTATCCTTTCCCAATTGAGCAGACTTGACACTCTTGTCAGAAGTCAGTTAGCTATAGAGGTAAGGGTTTATTTCTGCACCATCAGTTTGGTTCAGTTGGTCTGCATGATTGTCTGTTTGCCAGTGGCATGCTATTTTGATTAATGTAGCTTTGTAATAAGGCTTAAAATCAGAAATTGTTAGTACTCCAGCTTTATTTTTCAAGTTGATTTTAGTTATTTGGGGCCCTTTGCTCTTCCATATAAATTTGATGACTGGCTTTTTGAGTTCTGCAAAGAAAGCTTCTGGAATTTTGATTGGAATAATGATAAAACTGTAAATTGCCTTGAGTAGATTTGTTACTTTAATAATATCTAGTCTTTCAGTCCATGAACATGGAAATTCATTACATTTATTTTGGTCTTCTTTGATGTCCTTGAGCAAAGTTTTGTAATTTTCCATATAGAAATGTATCACATCCTTGGTTAAATTTATTCCTAGATACTTGAGTCTTCCAATTGCTATTATAAATGAATTTGTTTTCTTAATTTTCTCTTCATATTTTCATTACTAGTGTATAGAAACACTACTGATTTTCACATGCTGATCTTGTACTATACCTCCTTGCTGAGTTTGTTTATCAGATCTAGTTGCTTTGTTGTGGATTTTTCAGGATTTTCTATATATAGGATAATGCTTTGGCAAATAGGGAGAGTCTTACTTCTTCCTCTCCAATTTCAATTATTTAAATTTCTTTTCCTTGTCTAATTGCTCTAGCTAGAATTTTCAGTTCAACTTTGAATAACATAGTGACAGTGTTTATCTTTGTCTTGTTCCCGATCACACTGGAAAAGCTTTCTGTCTTTCATCATTGAGTATGATGTTAGCTGCATTTTATTTCATACATACTCTTTATCATGTTGAATTATTTTTCTTCCATTCTTAGTTTTCTAAGTGTTTTTATCAAGAAGGGTGCTAGGTCTCATCAAATGACATTTCTGCCTCATTTGAGATCATCGTATGTTTTTTGTCCTTTGTTGTATTAATGTGGTGTATTACTTTAATTGATTTTCTTATGTTGAACTACCTTTCCTTGCCTAGGATAAATCCCAGTTGATCATGTCATATAATTCTTTTGATTTGTAGTTAGAGTTGGTTTGCTTAGATTTTGTTCAGGATTTTTGCATCTGTATTCATGAGGGATATTAGTCTCTAATTTTCTTTTCTTGTGGTATCTTTATCTGGTTATGGTATTAGGGTGGTGTCATGGTCAGGCTCATGTGTCAACTTGGCCAGGTGGTGGTGCCCAATCATCTGTTTGGGCAAGCACTGGCCTGTCTGTGGCTATGAGACCATTTCATGGACTTAAATCATGACTACATCAGCAGCATCCATGGCTGATAGCATTTGTAGTCAGCTAAGGGGAGTGTCTTCTGCAATGTGTGATGCTTAATCTAATCACTGGAAGGCTTTTAAGGAGGATTCAAAAGAGGCAATCACTTTTCCTGCTTCAGCCGGCAGCCTTTCCTGTGGAGTTCATCCAGACCCTTCCTCAGAGTCACCAGCTTCAAAGTCTGCCCTATGGATTTTGGACTCTTCCCTTCCCATGGTTGTCCAGTTAGCCTGTCCTGACTGTTCACTGAGGAACTTCATTGGAGTTACCAGCTTGTGGTCTTCCCTACAAACCTTGGACCCTTACATTCCCACAGTTGCCCAGCCAGCCTCTCCTGAGAGTTCATTGAGGACCTTCATAGGAGTTACCAGCTTGTAGCCTGCCCTACAGACCTTGGACTCTACATTTCCATGGTTACATGAGACACTTTTTATAAATTTTATATCTACAGATATCTCCTGCTGATTCTGTTTCTCTGGAGAACTCTAACTAATACAGGTAATGATGACCTCATGGAATGAGTTAAGAAGTATTCTCTCTCTTCAATTTTATTGAATAGTTGGAGCAGCATTGTGTTAATTCTTCTTGGAATGTTTAGTAAAATTTACTTTTCATGTCATCTTGTCCATGGCAGTTCTTTAATTTTTTTTTTTTTTTTACATGGGCAAACACCGGGAATCAAACCCAGTCCTCTGGCATGCTGCTGAACCACCGTGGCCCGCCCCCTGGCAGTTCTTTTGTTTTTTTGGGAGATTTTTGTTTAGTGTTTCAGTCTATTTAGCTGTTATTGGAATGTTGAGAGCTTTTGTTTCTTCTAGAGTCAGGATAGATTGTGTTACCACTAACAGTTTGCCCAGTTCATCAAGGTTATCTAATTTGTTTGTGTACAGTTGTTCATAGTCTCCTTTTGTAAGTTTTTAAAAAAATTCCTGTGTTGTCAGTAGCGTTATACCCCATTTACTTTCTCATTTTTGTTATTTGCATCCTCACTTTGTTCTTTGTCAGTCTGGTTAAAGATGTGTTGATTTTATCAATATTTTAAAAAAACAACTTCTGGTTTCATTCATTCACCTAATATTTAGAAAATTTCTACTTCATTTGTCTCTACTTTAATTTTTGTTCTTTCTGCTCTCTTTTGGGTTTAGTTTGCTATTCTTTTTGACATTATCCATTTGTGAGGTTAGTTCTCAGATTTGTGATCTTTCTTCTTACTTAATGTAAGTATTCAGAGCTATAAATGTCCCTCTTAGAACTCCCTTTGCTGTATCCTATTAATTTTGGTATGTAGTGTTTTCATTTTCATTCATCTCAAAATATTTCCTAATTTCCCTTGTGATTTCTTCTTTGACCCTTTGGTTGTTTAAGAGTGTCTTGCTTCATTTCCATGTATTTGTGAATTTTCCAGTTCTCCATCTTTACTGATTTCTAGCTTCATACCATTGTGGTCAGAGAAGATCTCTTGTCTGATTTCTATATTTTTTAATTTATTGAGACTTGTTTTGTAACCTAAGATATTGTCTATCCTGGAGATTGATCCATGTGCACTGGAGAAGAATTTGTATTTTGATGCTGTTGAGCGAAGTATTCTGTATATATCTGTGTTGGTTTGAAACCGTTATGCACCCCAGAACAGCCATGTTCTTCTCATCCAGTCTGCTGGGTGCAAACCTATTGTAGGTGGGACCTTTTATTTATGTTGTTTGCATGGTGATGTGATACATCCAGTTGTGGGGGGACCTTTTGATTAGGTTGCATTCAAGTTATGTCTTAATCCTTTTACTGAAGTCCTCTATGAAGAGAATAAAAGTGAGAAAACATAGTGAGAACTCACAATTGAAACAGAGAGTAGAGAGATGAAACCAAGTTAAGGATACTTGGAGACAAAAAATGCCCTGGGAGATGCTAAGCTGAGATGAAATCCACACTTTGCCCTCAAAAAGCTAAGAGAGGACCCATAGACTCTTAGGGAAAAATGCCCCTGTAGAGGCCAGAAGAACCCACAAGAACTGAGAGAGCCAGTTTGGAAACCAAGTCAGTTGAGAAGGGCCAGCAGACGTCACCATGTGCCTTCCCATGTGACAGAGAAACCTGGGCATGATTGGCCTTTCTTGAATGAAGGTATTTTCATATTGATGCCTTAATGTGAAAATTTTCATGACCTTAGAACTGTGAATTTCTAACCTAATAACTCCCCCCCCCCTTTAAAAAGTCAATCCATTTCTGGTATATTGCATTATGGCAGTATTAGCAATCCAAAACAATGTCTATTAAGTCTAGTTGGTTTATTATTGTTGAAGTCTTCTAGTTCTTTATTGATCTTCTGTCTAGATATGCTATCCATTATTGAAAGTGGTGTATTGATGCATCCTACTATTATTGTAGAGCTGTCTATCTCTCACTCCAAATCTGTCAATATTTGCTTCATGTATTTTCGGACTCTGGTGTTAAGTGCGTATACATTTGTAATTGCACGTCTACTTGTTGAATTTATCATTATTTTATCAGTACATAGTGACCTTTGTCCTACATAACTGTTTTTGACTTCAAGTCTATTTTGCCTGATATTAGTATAGATTCCCCATCTGTCTTTTGTTTACTATTAGCGTGGTATATTTTTTCCATCCTTTTACTTTCAGTGTACCTGTGTCTTTGAATTTAAAGTGAGTCTTTAAATAATGTAGCTGTGTCATGTTGGTTTTTTATTCATTCTGCTAAGCTTTGCCTTTTGACTAGAGAGGTTAATCCGTTTACATTTAAAGTAACTACTGATAGTGCAGAACTTTCCTCTGCCATTTTTCTATATGGGCATTTTAAGCCAAATACCTTTATTTTTGGCTCTGAACTCTTCTGTTAATGCCTACTTTCATATTTATTTGAAATTTTTGTGTTTTGAATCCCTTTTAATTTCTTTCTGTATGTATTTGTCACATATTTTCTTTGTGGTTACCATGGGGCTAAAATCTGACATCCTATGTCTAGAACAATCATGTTTGTTTTAATACCAACTTAACTTCAATAGAGTACACATACACTGTTCCTATTACCCTTTGTCCCCCCACCAGTTTTTTGTAATTGTTACAGATTATATCTTTATGCATTTTATGTCCCAAACCCTAGATTTATCATTACTTTTAATGCATTTTAGAACCTGTAAGAAGTAAAAAGTAGAGTTACATACCCAATAATACAATACAATAATGCTGGTATTCGTAATTACCCATATGGTTCCTTATACCAGTAGTCTTTATTTCTTTAATTTACTTTGCATTAAAAGTGTCCTAGTATCTAATTGTTGAAGAGTGCTTTGAAAACTATTGCTTTTTTCTTCCTTTGCTTTGTATATATGTTCTATTATGCAATAAATTTTTTTAAAAGGTGTCATAGTGTCCTTTCTGTTCATTCTGAATAATTCTCTTTAGCATTGCTTATAGAGTAGGTCTAATTAGTGCTAAATTCCCTTAGCTTTTGTACACTTTGAAAAGTCTTAATCTTTTTCTCACTTTTGAAAAAACTAGATATAAAATTGTTGATTGGCAATTGGTTTCTTTCCGCAATTGAAATATTTCATCCCGTTGCCTTCTTACCTCTGTTGTTTCCGATGAGAAATATTCACTTTCATCTTAATGGGACTCCCTTGTATTTAAGTTGTTGTTTATCTCTTGCAGCTTTTAGAACTCTCTCCTTGTCCTTAGCATCCTATACTTTGATTACTATGTGTCTGGTGATGTTCCTCTTTGAGTTTATCCTTGTGGGGTTCATGGGGCATTTTGGTTCTGCATATTCATGTCTTTAGTTAAATTTGGGAAGTTTTGTGCCATTATTTCTTTGAATGCTCCTTCTGCTCCATTCTCTCTTTCTTCTCATTCTGAGACTCCAATACTGTATATATTGTATGCCTGATTGTGTCATACAAGCATTGCAGTGTATGTTTGCTTTTCAAAATTCTTTTTTTCCTGCTCCTTAATATTAATTATTTCAGTTTTCTTGTTTTCTAGTTCATTGATTTTTTCTTTACCAGCTACAATCTGCCATTGAAACCCTCTAGGGAGTTTTTCATTTCAGTTATTGTTCTCTTCTACACCAGTATTTCTGTTTGATTTCTTTTTCAAATTCCTGTCTTTTTGTTAAGAGTCTCATATTGTTCATTCATTTTTTTCACTGATATTCTTTAGTTATTTTTGCATGTTTTCCTTTATTTAAGGATATTGAGAATCACTTTTTAAAAAGTATTTTTCTGATATGTCTAACCCCTAGTATTCTTTGTGGATGGTTTCAGGATTTTTATCCTGTTCCTTTGGATGGACCATCATTTCCTGTTTCTTTGTTTGTGTTGTAATCTTTTGTTTCACACTGTACATTTTCATATTTTAGAGTATTAACTCTGAAATTTAGTCCCTGAGCTGTCTGTTCTTTAAGTTTGCCTCCAGTGATATAACAGAGGTCCTTGAGTGCTAGGAGCTAACAACAACAACCAAAAAAACCCACACAAACACAGGCTTTGCAAGTTGGCTCTGAATTTGCTGGTGCTGTCCTTCAGAGTTTAGCCCCCCTATCAAAAGATCTGTGTGAAGTTAATGCTAAGTGTATGATCCTCTCCATCTTTTCAGAGCCTGTGTATTGTCTTGGTGTTATGTTTGCTGGTGGCTTTAGCAATTTCCCCTGTTGTTGGAATTTGAATACCTCTTTTTCCCCCTATAAAATTTATTTTGTACCTCTACAGAGTGCTCTATTGTGTGACTTAAGTCATGGAATCCTTTGCCCCAGTATGCTTTGACTTAACTATTTTTTACACTGCTATAGTTGTTATCAAGTTGCTTCTGAGTGCAGGTCTAGTTTTGCAAGGGTGAGCCTGAGACGAGTTTCCTAATTCCATCTTTCTGGCTACCAGCCAATTCCTTGGCTCTGACATAGAGGTTATTTTACCCCTGCAGAAACAAGGCCAGAAATCCACAATGGGCATGCAGGCTGGCTCCAGCCCACATTGGTGAGGGAGTGGTGGACAGGCCAGCAAGGGCACTATAAGCTTGTCCTACTGCTTGTAAAGCTGTGTTTTCTTGATTCAGCACTCTTTTGGTTATTGCATCCCTTTAATTCTTTTCCAGAATTTTGAGGAAAATGGCTCTGCCAATTTTCCCTAGTTGTTCAAAGATTCTGTGTGGGAATGGCACCGTGAGGCATCTTAAATTACTATCTTTGTGGACTAGAAGACCACCACCCTTCTTTCTTGAAACATTTTTCTAAGTGTGATCATATCCTCCCTTTCTCCTCCGATCATGCAGGGTGAATAATTGGATGCTATTTTTCCTATAAAAGGTCAAGGGTCACATGCATGGTTCAAAATCCTTTTGTAAGCAAACCCACACTATGGGCGTGATTTAGCAAGAAAACTGCATAGCTTAGTATTTGAGTGACAGCTCTGTTGTCAGACAATCCTGAGTTGAATATCCAGCTCTGACCCTTACTAATTGTATGACCTCTAACTTTCCTACCTCTCATTTTCTTCAACTGAAAATGGATAGGAATATAATCATACTAATCTAATGGGGTTGTTTGTAGGATAAAATAAAATTTGCAAAACAACAGTTGATTCAGGAGTTTGATAGATGGTAGCTACTATTATTATTAAGAAGAAGCTTTCTTCATCAAGTTCACAAACTCAGAGGATTTAGCTGAAGTTGTAACTGTGTATATAAGCACTTTATGAAGTTTGTGGTAATTTTGAGAGCATACCATCATTTATTCTGTTGAGTTGGCAGATCCTAGGATTAGAGGTAGTTTGGGGGGCTTCAGCTATAATCCTTTTGGACCCCTTCTGTGCTGGTTTGAAAGGATGTATGTCCCCTAGGGAAGCCATGTTTAAATCAAAATCCCATTTCATAAAGGCAAAATAATTCAATACTGTATGTTTGAAACTGTAATCAGATCATCTCCCTGGAGATGTGATTTAATCAGGAGTAGTTGTTAAACTGGATTAAGTGACGACATGTTTCCACCCACTTGGGTGGGTCTTGATTAGTTTCTGAAGTCCTATAAAAGAGGAACCATTTTGGAGAATGAAGGAGATTTGGAGAGAGCAGAGAATGCTGTAGCACCATGAAGCGGAGTCCACAAGCCAGCGACCTTTGGAGATGAAGAATGAAAATGCCTTTCGGGGAGCTTCATGAAACAAGAAGCCAGGAGAGAAAGCTAGCAGCTGACGCTGTGTTCACCATGTGCCCTTCCAGCTGAGAGAGAAGCCCTGACTGTGTCCACCATGTGCCTTCTCACTTGAGAGAGAAACCCTGAACTTCATCGGCCTTCTTGAACCAAGGTATCTTTCCCTGGATGGATGCCTTTGATTGGCCATGTCTATAGACTTGTTTTAATTGGAACATTTTCTTGGCCTTAGAACTGTAAACTAGCAGCTCATTAAATTCCCCCTTTTAAAAGCCATTCTGTTTCTGGCATATTGCATTCTGGGCAGCTAGCAAACTAGAACACCTTCCAACTTCTGGTACTACAAATCTACCAGGGGATACTTGGACTGTAGCAGTTTGCAGCACCAAAATCCTTGATCATTGTTTTGGTTTGCTAAAGCTGCTGAAATGCAATACACCAGAAATAGATTGGCTTTTACAAAAGGGATTTATTAAGTTGCAAGTTATAATTCTAAGGCCATGAAAATTTCTGAATTAAAGCACAAACAAGAGAATACCTTCTCAGAGGAAAGGCAGTTGGCATTCAGGGCTCTTCTGTCCCATGGGAAGGCACACAGCAATGCCTGCTGTCCTCTCCTGGCTTCTGGTTTCATAATGGCTCTCTCATCAACTTTATGTACTTCTTGCTTCTGCCAGTGTCTGCTCCCATGGATTGGATTAAAAGAACATAGGCTTTTCTGGGGTACCTAACAGATACAAATCAGCAGAGTCATTAAAGCAAAGTAGATGACTATAGCTTTTAATTATGTTACAACATTACAGAATAAGCATTGCAGTAAAATATCTTGGGATTATTTCACTGTATTACTTCTCCAGCCAAGGGTTGACAGTCCCCTATTGGGCTTTTTCCTCAAAAGTTGTAAGCCCAAATAGGTGATTGAAATACATTTTTACTTCTTACCATTGGGCATATGGCCTGTATAAGTTGGAGAGCAAAGTTGAGAAACTCTTTGAAGTATTCATATTCTTTTAGAAGTTGAAAATTATATCTGAAAACTGTCACTGAAGAGAGAAGAAGCAAAGCTGGAAGACACTGTTGGTTGATATTTCATATGTTGAGATTGGAATTGAAATGCTAAGAGTAAGGAATTATTCATTTTTTATTGAAGTATCTGTTGCCTAGTATAATGATGTTTGGTTTGGTGAGACAGTGGGACCTTGGTCTCAATGCACTAAGATTTTAATCCCAACTCCACCATGAACTTTGAAATCATATTGGACAATCCATTTTCCTTGTCAGAGACTTATATTTTTTTCATTTAAAAATTGAAGTAAATTTTATATGCAGTGAAATATGTATGTTAAGTATAAAATGTGATGAATTATGATAAATGCATATAACCATGTAACCATAACCTCAGTATAAGATATAGAATATTCCACAATCACAACAAATTCTCATGTCCACTTACAGTAAATTCCCACTCTCATTGGTGACCCGTGTTTTGTTTTCTATTCTCCCAAATTAGTTTTTTCAGTTCTTGAAACTTATATGAATGGAAGTGGAATCATTTACACTTTTGCCTAATATACTTTTGAGAGGTATCCATGTTGTTGCATGTCATCAATTATTTATTCTTTCTTATTGCTGCACAATATTCCATTATATTAGTATACCACAATTTGTTTATCTGTTTGTCTGTTGACAGAATTTGAGTTGTTTCTGGTTTGGAACTATGCTGAATAATATTGCTATGAACATTTGTGTACATGTCATTTGGTGGACATATCTTTTCAGTTCTCTTGGGTAAATACTTAGGAGTCTAATGACTTAGTCATAGGATAGATATAGCTATAATTTTATAAGAAAGTCTGATTTTTTTCCAAATAGCTCATACTATTTTACATACTTACCAGAAATATATGAGAGTCCTAGCTGCTCCATATCTTTGCCAACATTTGGCATTGTTGGTCTTTTTTATTTTAGCCATTTTGGTGGGCAAATGGTAGGATCTCATTGTTGTTTTTAACTATGTTGTAATAATTTTAGATTTAGAGAAGACTTGTAAAGATAGTACAGAGACTTCCCAAATAGGCTTCATGTAGCTTCCCCTACTGTTAAGATATTAAATAACCATAATATATTTATGAAATCTGTAGAATTAATACTGTGACAGCACTATTAAGTAAACTACAGACTTTATTTGGATTTCACCAGTGTTTCCACAAATGTCCTTTTTCTATTTCAGAAACAATCTGGTATACCATGCTGTAGATGTTCTGTCCGTTGATGAGACCAGGGACTTGAAGTCTCCAACTATTATGGTAGAGGTGTCTATTTCTCCCTTTAGTGTTGTTAGTGTTTGCCTCATGTATTTTGGAGCACCCTGGTTTGGTGTATAAATATTTATGATTGTTATGTCTTCTAATTGAATTGTTCCTTTTATTAATAAATAGTGTCCTTCCTTGTCTCTTTTAATTGTTTTACATTTGAAGTCTAATGTGTTGGATATTAGTTTAGCTGCTCCTGCTCTTTTTTGGTTGTTGTTTGCATGAAGTATCTTTTCCCAACTTTTCACTTTCAACCTATTTTTGTCCTTGGTCTAAAATGAATCTCCTGTAGACAGCATATGGATGGGTCCTATTTTTTAATCCATTCTGCCTGTCTTTGTGTTTTGGCTGCGGAGTTAATCCATTAACATTTAGTGTTATTACTGTAAGGGCAGTACTTTCTTGTACCATTTTGTGTTTTAGATTTTATATGTCATATCTAATTTTTTTTTCTCTTTTTACCTTTACTGATTGTCTTCATTTCTACACTCTTCTCCAGACCTCTCTCTCCTATCTTTTCCTGTCTACCAGTAGTGCTCCCTTTAGTATTTCTTGCAGAGCCGGTCTCTTGGTCACAGACACTCTCAGTGGTTGTTCGTCTGAAACTATTTTAATCTCCCCCTCATTTTTGAAGGACAGTTTTGCTGAGTATAGACTTCTTTGTTTGCAGTTTTTCTGTTTTAAAATCTTGAATATATCATACCACTACCTTCTCACCTCCATGGTTTCTGTTGAGAAATCCACACATAATCTTATTGGGCTACCCTTGTATGTGATGGATTGCTTTTCTCTTGCTGCTTTTAAAACCCTCTCTTTTTCTTTGATGTCTGAGAATGTGATTAGTCAATATCTTGGAGTATGTCTAGTTGGATCTATTCTGTTTGGAGGTATGCTGCAGTTCTTCTATCTGTAATTTTCTGTCTTTCATAAGAAATGGGAAATTTTCAGCAATAATTTCCTCCATTCGACTTTCTCCTCCTTTTCCATTCTCATCTCCTTCTGGGACACAAACAACACGTATTTTCCTGTGCTTCATGTTATCATTCAATTCCCTGAGACCCTGCTCATATTTTTCTATTCTTTTCCCTATATTTTCTTTTGTGTGTTAGATTTCAGATATCTAGTCCTCTAATTTACTATTCCTTTCTTCTGTTAATTCAAGTCTGTTGTTGTAGGTTTCCATTTTTTAATCTATTCTTTTGTGCCTTTCATTACCATAAGTTCTGTGTTTTTTCGAACTTTCGATTTCTTCTTTTTGTTCAGTCAATGTCTTCTTTATATCCTCCCTCAACTCGTTGATTTAATTTATGATGAGAATTTTCTACATCTGTTTGAACACCCTTAATTTGTTGTTTCAATTCCTGTATCTCATTTGAATTATTGGTTTATTCCTTCTATTGGGCGATATCTTTGATTTTCTTAGCATGACTTATTTTTTGTTGGCATCTAGGCATTTGATTTCCTTAATTAGTTTATTCTGGAGGCTGTTTTTACATTTTACCTAAAATATTCTTGCTAGATGGCTTTGTTCTCTATCTGTTCTTTGACATTGAATTCAACGTATTCTAGGCCTCTAGCATAGGTTCTATTTAACTGGTCAGAATTTTTCAGTTCTTGTTTTTCTCTTTTTTGCCCTACCTATATGGAGCCTCTTTTTTTTTTTTTTGAGGAGGGTCTCCTCAGATATTATAGACCCCAGTCAGATTTTCCCAGCCTAGACTGGCCCACTTCTCAGGAGGAAAGTTTTGCCAGCATCAGTTTTCCCTGAGGGTGAGAACCAGTAGGTTGTAAGGCTTTCCTAAGAAGCCTCTAGACTCTGTGCTTTTCCTATCCTGCCCTCCATGTGGCATTTGTCTGCTTTTGGCTTCCCACCAGCACAAGTGATGGGGTGGTTTCAATTTCAGCAAACTCTCCCTGCTGAGGGTGTGGTTGAGACAGAGGTGAGATTGTAGGCTGGCATTAGGTGCTTCAGTTTTACAGTTCCTGGGAACTGAATTCCTTGAGGGAGGCATTCTACTTGAGCTAGGCCCCGCCTTTCTCTTGGAAAATGTATGGCCTTTAGGAAATTAACTCCTTTCATGTTGACTAGTTACTTTGCCTCTCAGACAAGCCTAATTCCACCCTTACCTGGGGCTGTGCTGGACTCTGAGAGGGCTTCCAGTTCTATATAATGAGCTGTTTAAGGAGTAGGAACCAAAAAAAAAAAAAAAACCTTTTCGGAGTGGAACCCTCTTCCTCCAGTTTGTCAAACAAGAACTTAAGTTAGTACATGGTTCTATGTATCTCCAGGCTCTGTGTGCCCCCCCCCCCCCCTTTTGAGGTCCAGCCCTTTTGTAGTGATGTCCATCTTGAAAAACCTCAGGTTTTTTTTTTTTTCCATAAGCCCCACCCCCTCTCTGCTGGGCAACACCTCCTAATACCTTTAGTGCTTATTCCAGGTTTATTTGTGCTGGTGTTTAATTCCAATAAGAATTTGTTAATTCTACAATGGAGCTTGGTTGAGCTAAGCCCTTGCTGCTAGTAAAGTCTGTTTCCTTTCCTTTCAGGGAACCAGCCTGCCATGCCTGTGGGACTTAACAGTTCTGTGTGGGGTCTTAGCCCGTCCACTTGGTCCAGACTGGTGGACTCTGTGTGTCTGGTTACTGATGTAGCCCCAGCAGTTGTTCTGTACTGTTTCTAGCTATTTACTAGCTGCTCTGGAGGATGAACTAAATTATACACTTCACTAAACTGCCATCTTCTCAGCAAACCTCTTCAATTAATTTTTGAGTATGGTGTGAGGTAAGAGTCAAGGTTATTCTTTTTTTCCATATGGATATTCAGTTGTTCAACCACCATTTTTTGAAAAAACTATCTTTTTCTCAATGGATTACCATGTAACCTTTGTTGAAATTCAATAGACCTTATATGTTTGAATCCAGTTCTGGACTTTGTATTCTGTTCCTTTGTTTTATTTGTTTATTCTCTAAGCAATGTAACTCTAAATATACCTTTAGAGTAAGTCTTAATATTGGGTATAGTTAGTTATTTTTTTTTTCTTTTTCAAAATTGTTTAGATATTGTATTTTCTTTGTTTCTCAAATACATATATGTTTTAGAAAAACTTCAATTTTCTACAAAAATTGCTCTTGGGATTTTGAGTGAGATTGTATACAATAGATAGTGTGAGGAGAATTAACATCTTTACAGTGAGTGTTCTGATCCATGAACATAATACTTCTCTCCGTTTATTTATGCCTTCTTTCGTTTCTCTCAGCAGTGTTTTGTACTTTCTAATTTAGGGGTCTTATGCATCTTTTGTTAAAGTTATTCCTAAATATTTGGTATTTCTGATGCTATTGTAGAAATATTTTTAAATTTGTTTTTAATTGTGTGCTGCTAGTTTATCGAAATGGTTGATTTTTGTGTAATGACCTTATATTTTGTAACTTTGTTAAACTCATTTATTGGTTCAAGTGTCTTATTTTTTGGTCGATCCCTTAAGATTTTCTGCATAGGTGATCATGTTGTTTGTGAATAAAGACAGTTTTACTTTTCTAAACTTTTGGCTTTCATTTCTTTTCCTTCATTTCACTGCTAGGAACTCCAATATGATTTTGAAAGAAGTGAGGGAGCAAACATCTTTACATTCTTTCCAGTTTTAAGGGAACATATTCAGTATTTCATCTTTGAGAACACTCCCATCATCTTAAAAAGTTACTTCAGAGTTCCAGGAAGATGGCAGAATAGGATAGGTCAAGTTCACCCCAGCTCCAAGGAACAGCTGGAGAATGGATGGGAAGATGACTGGCTTGGTGAATCCAGGGTGTAAGTGAACTGGGAGGGTCTTCTCCACAACATAGGGAGGCCATGGCTGAATAAGCAGAAGAATTGAAACACAAAGAAAAAGAGACCATTCAGCTAGTGCAAATGCCTAACACGCTCTTTTGGAAATGGAGGCCTGGAGCTCTCAGGAGTGCACAGACAGGGAGATGGGGACAAGGAAGTAAGCCAAGCTATGTTTCTTGAACACTACCCTCACTCGCACTGGCTCTGCCCAGGACCAGAGATCCAGCCATGCACCTGCACCCCATCACCCACCTCCCCCACAACACTCTGAGTACCCACATCTGCACCCGTGTCTCCACCCTCCATGCCTGAGGTAGCCCGACCCCCTCTCCCATGCAAGTGCACAGTCTCGTCCCATCCCTCTCAAGACCCACACACCCATGTCCAGCCTCTCAACCCTCACCTTTCCCTCCCTACCTCCTGCTGGCTGTTGCTTGCACATCCAGGCTGTGGGTTCTCACCTTCATATGCAGGCTACACCTGCCCCTATCCTATACAAATGTATAACCCTGCCCTGCCTCCCCAAGCTCTATGCTTATGTACATCAGCATACAGCTCTCCCTGATCAGCACATGCATACAGGCACACCCATGCCACACACCCCAGCTCTGGGCACTTCTTGACCTATGCATCCAGGCCACACCACCCCCAGCCCATGCAGGCACAATCCCAGCTGCTGCCCCTGAGCTCTGCGTAAATGCACACCAGACCCACACATGCACACAGCCACATCCTCCCCTCCAGGTGCCAGCACATCCATGCACCAGCTTCTTGATCCTTGCACCTCAACCTTCTGTCCTGCACATGTGCACACACTTGCCCTACCCCCCAGCACAAGTGCCCTGCTCCCACACCTGGCAGGTGCTCATGAGCGCATCTAGGCTACATAGCTCCTGCCCAGAACATTCATGTACCTCTGCCATAACCCCCCTGCACATGAGCACCTGTACCACAGCCCTGCACACTGGACATCACCTGCCATTGACCCATGTTCCACAAACCCCATGACCTGTGCCCCACCCATACTCACATCTGCATCCTTGGCTCCCTGGACACCTCCCCCTGTGCAAGAACACAACTGCACCCTGCTTTTCTTGTGCCCTTACCTCTGTACTACCTACTGTACACCCTGGTACCCATGACCCCCAGGCTCCAAATGCCCACCCACATCCTGCCTGCATGAGAGCTTCAGCACATCTGCTCAGCACCCCTATTCAGCTCCCATAATGCCCTACCTCTGTGTCCCCCATGCCGTACCCTGCTCCTGCACAAGTTTTGCCTGAGCTGTACCCTGCCCCACAGCTCCCCACACCACCACACTTCCACAACCCAGCACCCCACACACCATAGTTGACAGTCAGCAGCATAGTATACCCAACCCATACCTATACCAGCACTGTACCCTTTCACCCCACTCTTGTGCGAATGCCACAAACAACATACTCCTCCACATCCATCCCACAAATGCAAAGCTTTAGACTACTGGAGGAATTAAACTTCCAAAGTAACCCTATCAAGATATTTACATGCCTCAAAGGCAACAGAAGATCACTAAATATGTGAAAATGCAGACAGATATAGCCCAGTCTAATGACTAAATTAAAACACAGGCAGAGACACTGACTTTGGAAACTAATAAAAAATGTTCATATAACTCTACTAAATAAAATCAATGGGATGGTTAAAGACATAAATGAGATCAAGAAGACACTAGAAGAGTATAAAGGAGAATTTGAAAAAATAAATTAAAAAATAGCAGATATCACAGAGATTAAAGATGCTGCAGACCAAATAAAAATATACCAGAGACATGCAACAGCAAATTGAAGAGGCAGAAGAAAGAATAAGTGAACTAGAGGACAGGACAACTGATTTTGTACCCACAAAAGAGCAAATGGTAAAAAAGATGGAAAAATTTGAATTGGATATCAGGGAAATGATGGACAAAAAAAAGTGCACAAATATAAGAATCATTGGTGTCCCAGAAGAAGAAGAGTAGAGTAAAGGGCGAGGAAGATTAGCTGAGGATATAATGGGGGGAAACTTCCCAACCCTTATAAAGAACATAAATATGCTAATAAAACAATCGTAATGAATGCCAAGTAGAGGAAATCCAAATAGGCCTTCCTCAAGACACATACTAATTAGTCTGTCAAACATTGATCAGAAGCAAAAAAATCTCGAAAGTGGCAAGGAAAAAACAATCTACTACACACAAGGGAAACCATATAAGACTGAGTTCAGACTACTCAATTGGCACTTTGAGGGTGAGAAGGCAGTGGTATGATATATTTAAGAACTTGAAAGGAAAGACTTTGATCCAAGAATTCTGTGTCCAGCCAAATTGTCTTTCAAAACCGAGTGAGAGATTAAAATGTTCACAGACAAATACTAGAGAATTTGTCAACCAAGAGACCAGCTCTACAAAAAATTCTAAAGGGAGTTCTGTTGGCTGAAAATAAAAGACAGGAGAGGGACATCTGGAGTAGGGCACAGAATTGAATCGTACCGGTAAGGGTAACTTAAAGGATAAAAAGAGAAAGAGGGAAAAGAATATATAGATCTGCCAAATAAAATCAAAAGCATAAGGTAGTGGATTCAAAAAACACCTTTAGAGTAATAACTTTGAATGTTAATGGAATAAACTAACCAACTGAAAGATAGATTGACAGAATGGATTAAGAAATATAATCCAGGTATATGCTGCTTAGAAGAGACTCATCTTAGACACAAGGATACAAATAGATTGAAAGTGAAAGGATGGAAGAAGATGTTCCATGCAAGTTGCAACTAAAGGAGCAGGAGTAGCTATACTAATATCAGGCAAAATAGACTTTAAATATAAAAACATCATAAACAACAAAGAAGAACACTCTATATTAGTAAAGGAGGTAGTTCCCCTAGAAATAACAATCATAAATAATTATGCTCCCAATCAATAGTCCCAAATTACATGAGACAGACATTGGTGAAACTGAAGGGAACAATAGCCATTTCTACAATAGTAATAGGAGAGTTCAATATACCAATTTGTTCTATAGATAGAACAGACAGAGGATCAACAAGGAAATAGAGAACATAAACAATTTGACAAATAAATTAGATGTAACAGACATATGTAGGTCGTTACACCCCAGAACACCAGGATATGCATTTTTGTTTAGTGCTCATGGAATATTCTCCAGGATAGATCATATGCTGGGGCACAAAACAGGTCTCTATAAATTTAAAAACATTGAAATCATTCAAAGCACTGTCTCTGATCACAATGTAATGAAGCTGGAAATCAATGACCACCAAAGAATGAGAACTTTCACAAATATGTGGAGATTAAATAACACACTCTTAAACAACCAGTGGGTCAAAGAAGAGCTTGCTAGAGAAATCGGTGGCTCTTGGAAGTGAATGAAAATGAGAATAGAACATATGAGAACTTATGGGATGCAGCAAAGACTGTGCTGAGAGGGAAATTTATTGCCCTATATGGCTCTATTAAAGAAGAAGAAAGGTTAAACTTGAGGACTTAACTGCTCACCTGGAGGAACTTGAGAAAGAACAGCGAAGTAAACCCAAAGCAAATAAAAGAAGAGAAATAACAAAGATCAAGGCAAAGTTAAAGGAATGGGAGAACAAAAGAACATAGAATCAACAAATCTTAAAGTTGGTTCTTAGAGAAAATCAATAAAATCAATGGACCACTAGCAAGGCTGACAAAGAAAAAATGAGAGAGGATGGAAATAAGCAGAATCAGACGTGAGAGAGTGGTCATTATGACAGACTGTGAAGAAATAAAAAAATCATAAGAGGATAAAATAAACAACTATATGCCAACAAACTAGACAACTTAGAAGTGTAAAAATTCCTGGAAACACAAGAACAAGCTACACTGACTCAAGAAGAAATAGAAAATCTCACAAACCAATCACAAGTAAAGAGATTCAATCAGTCATCAAAAATATTCCTACAAAGAAAAGCCCAGGGCCAGATGGTTTCACAGGGAATTTTATCAAATGTTCCAAAAAGAACTAACACCAACCCTGCACAAACTTTTCCAAAAAACTGAGGGAAAAGGAATATTGCCTAACTCCTTTTATGATGCTAACATCACTTTAATACTAAAACCAGGTAAAGATGCTATAAGAAACAAAAACTACAACCAATCTCCCTAAAGAACATAGGTGCAAATATTCTCAACAAAAATACTAGGAAAATTGAATCCAAAAACACATTAAAATAATTATACACCATGACCAAGTGGGGTTTATACCAGGAATACAAACTATAAACTTTGCATTTGTTTAACACAAGATAATCAGTCAGTGTCATACAGCACAAATCAAATGGGAAAAATCACATGATCACTTTGAAATGCTGAAAAAGCATTTGACAAATCCACCATCCTTTTTGATTAAAAATAAAAAACACTTCAGAAAGTAGAAATCAAAGGAAACTTCCTCAATATGATAACAGGCATATATGAACAACCCATAGCCAGTATCTTACTCAATCATGAGAGAATGAAAGCCTGCCAGCTAGATGAGGAACAAGACAAAGCTACCCTCTGTCACCACTATTATTCACTATTATACTAGAAGTTGTAGCTAGAACAATCAGGTAAGAAAAAGAAATAAAAGGCATCCAAATTGGAAAGGAAGAACTAAAACTTGCATTGTTTGCAGATATCATGATAGGAAAATCCTGAGAAATCTACAACAAAGCTACTCAAGCTAATAAGGAAATTCAGCAAAGTGGTGGGATATAAAATTAACATGCAAAAATATGTGATGTTTCTATACACAAGCAATGTTCTAACTGGGGAGCCAATTAAGGAAAAATTCCATTAAAAATAGCAACTAAAATAATCAAGTATCTAGGAATGAACTTAAGTAGAGATGTAAAAGGCCCATACACAGAAAACTATATAGCATAGGTAAAAGAAATCAAAGAAGATCTATATAGGTGAAAGACATTCCCTGCTCATGGATAGGAAGGTTAAATATAGTTAAGATGTCAGTCTTACCAAAATTGATCCACAGATTCAATGCAGTACAAATAAAAATTCCAGCAACCTCCTTTGAAGACTTAGAAAAGCTAGTTACCAAATTTATCTGGAAGGGAAAGAGACCCTGAATAGCTAAAAGCATCCTGAAGAAGAAGAACAAAGTGGGAGGATTAACACTTCCTGGTTTAAAAAATTATTTTAAAGCCACAGTGGTCAAAACAGCATGGTGCTGACACAAACATAGAATTATTAACCAATGGAATTGAATTGAGAGTGCAGAAATAGACCACAAATGTATGGTCAACTGATCTTTGATAAGGCCCCAAAATCAACTGAACTCGGACAAAACAGTCTTTTCAATAAATGGGCACAGGAGAACTGGGTATCAATAGCCAAAAGAATGAAAGAGGACCCTTACCTTACACTTTATATAAAAATTAACTCAAAGTGGATCAAACACCTAACTATAAGAATCACTACCATAATGCTCCTAGAATAAGATGTAGGGAAACATCTACAAGACCTAGTAATAAGATGTAGCTTCCTAAACATTAGACCCAAAGCACAAGCAACAAAAGAAAAAATAGATGTGAACTCCTCAAAATCAAATGCTTTTGTGCCTCAAAAGACTTTGTCAAGAAGGTGAAGAGGCAGACAACTCAATGGGAGAAAATTTCTGGAAATCACGCAGCAGATAATAGTTTGATACCTGTATGCAAAAAGTAAAATAATCATACAAATCAACAAGAAAAGAACAAACAACACACTTATAAAGTGGGCTAAACATATGAATAGGTATTTTTCTGAACAGGAAATTCAGATGGCTAAAAAGCACATGAAGAGTGCTTAATTTCATTAGTTATAAGGGAAATGCAAGTCAAGACTACAATGAGATACCACCTCAAACCTATAAGAATGGCTGCTGTTAAGCACAGTAAACTACAAATATTGGAGAAGATGTGGAGAAATTGGGACACTTAAGCACTGCTAGTGGGAATGTATAGTGGTCCAGCCACTAAGGAAGACAGTTTGGTGGATCCTCAGGAAATTAAATATCATATTGCCCTATGACCCAGCAATACCACTAGTTGATATATACCCAGACGATCTGAAAACAGAGACACAAACAGACATTTGCACACTAATGTTCATAACAGCATTATTCCCAATCGCTGAAAGATGGAAAAAATCCAAGTTCCCATTAATGGATTAATGGATTAAGAAAATGTGGTAGATACATGCAATGGAATATTATGCAGCAGTAAGATGAAATTACTTCCTGAAGCACATGAGAAAATGGATGAGCTTTGAGGACATAATGCTGAGTGAAATATGACAGACACAGAGAATAGGCACTGTATGATTCCACTTTTATGACCATGGTAGAGGTAAAATTAGAGGTTTATAATACAGAATATAGGGAACCTAGAATGGAAGGTAGGTATGGGTGAATGCTTGGCTAATGAGGTTAAGCTCAAATGTTAGATAAAAGGTAGAAGTGAAGGCAATTCACTAGTGGGTCTGTAAATGATATTGCCATATTGAAGGTGAACATAGATTGAAAGGTGTTTTATAGTCTCATGTGTCCCACCAGTTAACACTATAAATATAAATAATTTCTTGCATGAAGTACTTCAAAGGTATGAACCTTGTATAAAGAATGTATAAGTTCAGGTATATGGAAAAAACTGCTATTGCATGATTTGTACTGTGTTTAACAGGAAAACATCAACAGTACCACAGCAACACCAGTGGTAAATAATGCGAGGAGGGACAAGTATTAAGCCAAGGTTTAGATTTTTCTAGTTGGTGAGGGAATGTTTATTGGTTATCTTTTTCTTGGGAACAATGAAATTATCTAAAATTGAGAATGTTGATGAACTGATGACTTAGGACATTATACATGATGCTCAATGTGTGGGGATTGCTGAAGGATGCGCTGAAAGAGAAGTAGATTGGCAAACAATGCTGTATACATATGATCAAGTATTCCTAAGAAAGGAACAAAGTTGTGAGGCATGCAACATTATGAATGAACCTGTGGGACATTTGGTGAGACAAAATAAGCCCGAAACAAAAGAGCAATTATTGTATGGTCTTATTTAGAAAATGTTTATAAGAAAACAGGGGCCTAGATTGTAATCTCTTATAACAGTCATAGTTAGTCTAAAGTGGCAAATGTTATTTCTGGATTTTGACAGGCTGCTTTATAGATGTAATACCTGGTATTTAGAGATAAGAATGAAGCCAACCAAGTCAGGATTAATGTAGTTCAGAATACAGGGAAAAGGAAGACATGATTTATATTTTAGAACGTCACCCACTCTTTGAAACCAAAGGAAGAAAGGTTTATTTTGTCTAGAACCTAAATTTTCTGTAGCACATAATCTATCTTTAGCCTGTCTGATGCCCAATAAATGGAAGTGATTGAAGCTTGCACTGACTGAGAAGTAGATTGGCAAATGATGATATATACATATGATCAAATATTTTGCTGCTACAAAAGAACAGAGTTGTGAGGCATGCAACATTGTGAATGAACCTGTGGGACATTTGATGATGGAAAATAACCTAGAAACAAAAGAGCAAATATTGTATGGTTTCATTCAGAAAATGCTTTTAAGAAAATGGGAGTCTAGATTGTAAACTCTTATAGCAGTCACATTTAGTCCACAATGGTAATTGTTATTTCTGGATTTTGAGAGGCTATTCTGTATATATATAACCTGATATTTAGAGATAAGAATGAAGCTGATCAGGTCTACATTAAGGCAATTCAGAATACAGGAATTAGGAAGACATTGTTTATATTTTAGAACCTTATTTACTTTTTGAAACCAGAGGAAGAAAGGTTTATTTTGTCTCGAACCTAAATTTCCTCTAGCACATAATCTAACTCAACCTATCTAGATAAATCATTTAAACAATCCAAACACATGGAGCCCATAATAAGAATGAGGGCCATTAGCCCTATATAGCTTAATATAATGCCTGGATATATCCCATTGTATATTGAGCAGATAATCAAAAAGTGTTGGCAAAGTCCCTTGAAGAATGGGAGAAAAAATATGAAATTATTAAACTTTACCGTGGGGAAACCCTTGATACTGTGTCAAACATTAGGGACACCCAAATCAATAGGCCAAGCCTTTGATCTTGATGCTTGCTCTTATGAAGCTTATGCATGTTGCTGAGAAGCTTAGCCTACCTATAGGTATACCTAAGAGTTACTTCAGGAGGACCTCTTTTGTTTCTCAGATGTGGCCTCTTTCTCTCTAAGCCAAACTCTGCAAGTAAAGTCTTTGCCCTCTCCCCCATGTGAATCATGACATCCATGGGTGAAAGTCTCCCTTGTAATATGTAAGATGACTCCCAGTGATGTGTCTGGCCCTGGAATCTTGGGATCAACAATGCCATCCTGACCATAAAGGGGAAAAGAAGTGTAAAACATAAGGTATCAGTGACTGAGAGACTTCAAATAGAGTTGAGAGCCTAATCTGGAGATCACTCTTATGCAAGCTTCAGTTAAACGTTGCTACTTGCCATGACTGCCAAACTCCAACCCAAACCATTCCTGACAATTCTAAAGAACACCTATATAAGTTTCTACAAAGGTTCTCAGCACTAGGGTAACTTTCCAGAAACCTACAACCCCCAGATGGGTCCCTGGACCAGATAAATCCTGAAATGCCAGCCTCTTCTGAACATCTACTAGTTCCATTTACCTATCCCATATTATTAATAGCCCCTTCCAATGTGAAAAATTTAGAATTTGCCTAACCAAAATACCCTTAAAGAGTGGGAGAAAGATCAAAGTTGATGGTAGAGTTATACAGAGTAGTAAGGATTATCAAACAAGCATGATTGCTGAATCATTATATTGATATTTCTTTTAGTCTCCAGTATCATAGATCAAGCAGAAGTAAAAACCTGAAATTGTGGAATTGTAACCTATGTCAAACTGTGAAATGTGTTCTATAACTAATTGTTGTGATGTGCTTTGAAATTTATTGCTTTTTTGCATATATGTTACTTTTCACAAAAAAGAAAAGAATATATTTCTTCTAGTCTGCAGTGTTTTGGAGTAGCTAGAAGGTAAAATTTGAAATAGTGGAATGGTAATCTGTAGCAAACTCTGAAATTTGTTCGGTAACTACTTCTTGAAGTGTACTTTGAAATCATTGCTTTTTCTTTCTATATGCATTATATTTAACAATAAATAACATTTCAAAAAAGTTACTTCCTGCCTTTTTTTGCCATTTATATTAAGTGTGCATTTCTTTTAGATGCTTTCTTTTGATTTCCTGCTTTTTCCTAATTTTTTTGTAAGTTATAGATACGAACAGGTGTTGAATTTTGTCAGTTGTTTCTTCTGCATCTAATGATATGATCAGATAATATTAATGTTTACTCAGTTAATATGATGGCTTTCATTTATTTTTTTGAATATTATGTCTCCTTGCATTGCAAGGATAAACTATATTTGGTCCTCATACACTATGCTTTTCATATATTACTAAATTCAATTTGTTATTCATTTTTGTGACTTTGTTAATGATAGATATTGGTCTACATTTTTTCTTTAATATCTTTTATCATATTTTGGTATCAGATATGCTGGCTACATAAAGCAAATTGGGAAATGTTTATTTTCTTAATTTGTTTAAAATTGACATTATTTCTTATTTTTATTAGTTTGTTTAGAATTGACTTTATTTCTTCCTAAAATACCTTGTATTTTTCAAGGACTTTGTACTTTACTAATTTCTCAAATTTAATAGCATATGGTTGAACATGATATTCCATTATTTTCTTTTAAATATTTATAAAATGTGTAGTGCTGTCTCCACTTTTATTACTGGTATCAATATATTTTGTTCTTTTTTCCCCAAAATGTTTTACATATACTAAAAGTCACCTATTTTAATGTAGTTTGATGGATTTTGGCAATAGTGTACAGTCAAGGAACTGCCACCAAAATCAATATGTAGAACATTTCTATCATTCCCAAATGTTCCCTTATTCCCCACTGTAGTGAATTCCTTTTCTCTATCCCTGGTCTCAGGCAACCACTAATGTTCTTTCTCTCACTAGTGTTTTGCCTGTTTCATAAATGGATTCACGCAATGGTCTTTTGTGCCTGAATTCTTTCTCAGACATTATAATGCTTTTGTATCCATCTGTGCTTTTTACTGTAGCTGTAGTTCATTTGTTTTTATTGCTAAGTAGGATTTTATTGTATGTATATAACACAATTATTCAACAGCTGATGATGGACATTTGGATTATTTCTACTTTTTGGCTTTTGTGAATAATGTAGCTATAAACATTCATGGATAAACCTTTTCAAAGGAATATATTTTTCATTTTTCCTGGCTGAATATCTAGATATTGCCAGGTCCCATGGTAAGCATATGTTTAATTTTAAGAAACTTCCAAATTGTTTTCCAAAGCAGCTATTCCATTTTGCATTCCCACACACAATGTTTGAGAACTACAGTTTCTTCACATCCTCTCCAACTTCGTCATATTAGACTATTAAAATTCTGGACATTCTAGTGTGTATGTATGTAGTGGTATCTCATGGTGGTTTGAACTTGCATTTTTCTGATCACTAGTGTTAAGTTGAAAACAGACTATGAAAACCACGATCCAGAATAAGTTTATTGAGCTAAGTGGCACCTGTGGGAGCAGAACCTAAGAGAAAGTTACTGCTTAAAGAAAAGTGGCAGGGAAGCAGTTTATATAGCTACATAGAACAAAGAAAGGGTATGGAGGGCTAGCTAGTGAAAGGCAAGGACAACTTGAATTCTGTGAGTTGTCCATGGCAGAATGTCCTTGGGTCATAGGCTATCTGCAAGGACTGTTTGCCAAGGATGTTTATGTAGCAATGGGCTTATTTGGTGAAGATAAGCAGAAATTCTGGTGTCCTATGATTTATTTATTACAATACCTCCTTTCTTTTGGAGGCAGGGATCTTAATTAGCCCTGAAAAAGATGGTTGGTTATGTCAGTGTGTTGAAGTTCCTTTTTGTTTATTCTTTGTAGTTTTCTGAGTAAAAATGGAAATTTAAGCAAATTAAGATGATTAGTTTTGCTGGTTTGAAACTGTTTATGTACCCCAGAAAAGCCTGTGTTTATTAATCCAATTTTATGGGGCAGACCTTTTGTTGAGTGGCACCTTTTGATTAGGTTGTTTCCATGGAGATGTGACTCTTCTCATTCAAGGTGGGTCTTAATCCTCTTGCTGGATTCCTTTAAGGGAGAGCCAAGAGAGCTGAGAAAAACTAAGAGAGAAACAGCACTCCGGGAGAAGCCACAAGGACCCACAGGAGCTGAGAGAGCCATTTTGAAAACAACCTTGGAGAAAGAGCCCAGCAGATGTCACCATGTGCTTTCCCATGTGACAGAGGAATCCCAGAAAAAATCAGTCTTTCTTCAGTGAAAGTATCCTCTTGTTGATGCCTTAGTTTGGACATTTTCATGACCTTAAAATGGTAAATTCTTTACATAATAAACCCCCTTTGTAATAGCCAATTCATTTCTGGTATATTGCATATCAGTAGCTTTAGCAAACTGAAACAGATTGTGGTGTCAGAGAAGTGGGGTGCTGAGATTTGCAGATATAAAAAAAATGCTAGAGTGGCTTTATAAATGGATGAGGGAAAGATTCTGGAAAAATTGTGATAGGCTTGATAGAAAAGGCCAAAATTGCTTTGAAGAGACTCTTGGTAGAAATATAGAGACTAAAATAATTCCAATGAGGCCTTAGACAGAAATGATGAATGTGTCATCATCAACTGGAAGAAAGGTGATCCTTGTTTTAAAGTGGCAAAATTGGGTACTGGTGTTGGATGCAATGGAGATTTTAAAAGTGATGATTTGGGATACATAGCTGAAGAGATATCCAGATTAAATGTGGAAATTGCAACCTGGCTTCTTCCTGCAGGTTATAGTGAAATGCAAGAGGTTTAAAAGGATAAGCTGAAAACTGAACTCTTAGGTATTAAGAAACCAGGCATTGATTGGAAAATTCTGGTTTTCCAGAAAGTGAGATGACAGAGGCTAGTGCCCCACATGAGGATTTACCCAGGCATGGAACCAGTCAGCCATGTCAGGAAGAGCCAAGCCTGGAGATGGAATTGTCCAGGAAGAATTTGTAGAATGTCCTGTGGTCTAACAGCTTTGACACCTGTATGCTATGTGCCAAGTCAAAAAAATTGTTTACAAGATCTGTATGAATGAAACCACTGCCAGTCTGGACTTAAAGAGACAGAAAAGGGAAAAATTGAAGGAAAAATTACTTCAAATGAAGAACCATAGAAGCTAAGATCTGGAGCCATGAAATCTCGGGCCAGGAGAATAGACACACCCATGCATGTAGAGAGGGTGTGTTTACACTGGAGGCACAGGGTGGGCTTTCAGCCTCAATATTCAGGAAGAGTGATGGTGCCCCAGGCCTCAGAGAGTGTGGAGCACATTCCCCATGGATTGTGGAGAGCCTGGCCACAACCCCACTCTTCTGAAGGAGTTGAGTATGTGCGCTGGAGATGGAAGAGAGTTTGGGTGCTACCCAAATGCTTGAGGATGTTGGAGCAGAGAACAAGGTGGTCTCCCCAGTGTTGCAACCCTCAACCTAGTGTTTGGAAAAAGCAGGATTTCTGTGTAAGCCCTTGGAAAGGGTGGGACTGTTGCACTCTCAAGCCTCAAGGATAAAATATCATTCTATAAATGGCTCTCAGACTTTGAAAGCTAATGGAGTTTGCCCTGCAGGTTTTGAGAACTGTTTGGGATATATGAACCCAGTTTTCTTTCCATTTTCTCCCTATGGCAATGGAAGCATTTATCCTATGACTGTCCCACCTTTGTATATTGGGAGCAGATAACCTGTTTTCGCTTTCAGAGGTCCACACCAGCGGAGAATTTTGCCTTAGGACAAACCATGCCTGTAGCTGATTTTGATGAGACTTGGTACTGTTTTTGACTTGGTATTGTATTTGTATTGTTACTGAAATGGTTTAAGGCTTTTGTGATATTGTGATGGAATGGATGTATTTTGTAAATGGAAAGAACATGTCCATTTTAGGGTCCTGAGTGTGGATGTGCTAGTTTGAAACTGTTATGTACCCCAGAAAAGCCTATGTTCTTTATTCCAGTCGTGTGGTAGCAGACCTATTGTTTGATGGGACCTTTTGATTGGGTTGTTTCCATGGAGATGTGACTCCACCCATTCAAAGTGGGTCTTAATCTTCTTGCTAGGATCCTTTAAAGGAGAGCTAATAGAGCTGAGAGAAGCTAAGAGAGTGAGAAAATGCCCTAGGATAACCCACAGGAGTTGAGAGAGCCATTTTAAAACCAACCCAGGAGAGAAGGGCCAGAAAATGTCACCTTGTGCCTTCACGTGTGACAGAGGAACCCCGGATGCTATTTTCCTTTATTTAGTGAAATTATCTTCTTGTTGCTGCCTTAGTTTGGACCTTTTCATGCCCTTATAAAACTTCACATTTGTAGCCTAATAAATCCCCTTTCTAAAAACTAATCCATTTTGGTATGTTGCATTTTGGCAGCTTTAGCAAGCTGAAACATTAGTAAAGTTATTTACCGTTCTAATGCACATTCCCTCCTTTTGGTCAAGGGAGTCTCAAGACCCCAGGAAGACCAAGGGGGATTATCTTGTTGATTAGGCCTTGCTAACTAAAGGACACAGGTGAAACAATGAAAAAAAAAAAACAGTTACAGGCTTTTAGTAGTTGAGACATGAAGTCAGTGAGCTATTGAAGGGTTACTGGTCTAAAGAGGAGCAGAAGCACAAGCATAGTTAAAGAGGAAATTAGGGAAAGTGGGAAAGTGTTACTATTTTACAACTTACTCCCTTTCACTACTCTTCATTCTTTCTGTCACCTTTTCTGCGTAATTCCTTGAGTGGGAACAGGAGGGTACAGGTTTACAGTCAATGATAATGAGAAACGAGCTCACAATTACATTATAAGCAGCAATGGGAGAGACAAATAATTTTTTAATACACTAAGGAATTGTGATACTTAAAAAGCTGTATTCTACAACTATTTTGGTTAAGCTATGATGTTACAGATGGGTGGGTCTTGTTTAGATGTTCCTTAAAAAATAGAAATAAGGTTGAACAGAGAGAATTGTTTGAATTACGTAGTTGCTACTTTGGAGTCCATGGGTGATTAACAGTTATTTAATTACTCCAGTTAACTAAAGACAGTGGGAGAATATTTCACGGGAGGCTGAAATTGGTACGTATTTGCATATTCAACAGTGAGTCTGGTTGTGGAATGCTGCTATGGCCACAGTTCAATTAAGGAAGATATTAGATGCACTTAGATGAAGCAGGGAAAGAGGCCTGGAGACAAAAACATAAATGTTTAGTGACTACCCGAGTAGGAAGGTCTTTTCCTATAAGTAAAATTACACAACTTTCTCCTATAGTACCTAGGATATCTGCTGCTAATGGGCAGGAGATAGACTTACAGTAACACACATGCTGTCGCCCCAGAGAAGCAGACTTTAGGGCCAATTGTGTCTTTTTAGATTTTAACCACATAGTTCTGGTGATTATTTCCCCAGTGGATTTATTTTTTGTTTATCTTTAATACTTTTTTATTGTGAAAAATAGCATATATATATATAAATTTCAAAGCACACTGCAACAATTAGTTATAAAACAGATTTCAGAGTTTAATATGGGTTATAGTTCCAGAATTTTAGGTTTTTCCTTCTGACTGCTTCAAGACACTGGAAACTAAAAGCAATAGCAATATAATAATTCAGCAGACATACTCATTTGTTAAATCCAATCTTCTCTCTTATAACTCCACCTTCTCCTTTGATCTGTCTCCCAATTTTTAGGTGTATTTGGGCTGTGCCCATTCTAAGTTTTTCATGTTGGAAAGGGCTGCCAATAATACGGGATAGGAGAATGGAACTAGCTGATGTTCTGGAGAGGCTGGCCTCTCTGGGTTTCAGGACTTATCTGGCCTGGGAACCCATCTGGTGGTTGTAGATTTCTGGAAAGTTACCCTAATGCATGGAACCTTTTTACAATATCCAATAAAGCCCTAAGTATTATTTATGGTTGGCAAGAATGGTTTTGACTAGGGTTTGGAAAACCATGATACATAGCAATATCTAACTGAAGTTGGCATTATAGTAGGCTCCAGAGTAGCTTCTTGATTCTATTTGAACTCTCTCACCCACTGATATTTTATTTGTTGCAATTCGTTTCCCCCTTTTGATCAAGAAAGTATAGTCAATCCTACAGTGCCAGGGCCAGTCTTATCTCTGGGAGTCATCTCCCATGCTTCCAGGGGGACTTTCACCCTTGGATATCAGGTCCCACGTAGGGGGAAGCACAATGATTTCACTTGCAGAGTTGGACTTAGAGAGAGAGAGAGGCCACATCTGAGCAATAAAAAGGTTCTCTGGAAATAAGTCAGGCATACCTATAGGTAGGCTAAGCTACTCTACTACATAAATAAGTTTCACATATCTTTCATATTGTAGTATTGTTGGTCCTTTTGAAAACAGGAAGATGGGATCCAGGGTTCCATTGGCCTAGTTCACAGTACCCTCCAGCATTATGCAACAGAGCCAATCTGGGGACAGTGTTGACTGACAAGGTAAGCATCGGAGCCCTTTTTAGCAGGCAGAGTTATAGGTGTTCGAAATAGTAAGGTATTTCTATACCATTCTCTAAACATTTTTTATGCCACTTATAGCTTACTAAATGAACTTAACTCTTTTTATTACTTCATCTTATACAAAGTGAAATTTTTTTTTTTTGCAGCTGTTTGGAATAAAAATACATCCTTTGGGATTTGACCTTGAGAAAGCAAAATGTTAAAAGTTGTCAGGTTTAAAACAATATTTGGTTCTTTTATTTAAGTGAAGTTAAGTGAAAGTTTTTTTTTAAAGTGTGAGGACTTGATTTTCTCAAACAACTAAGGGTGTGATATAGTCACCATCAATTACAAGAAGTTATTCTGATAAAACACAGACTTTTTGCTTTTTTACACTGATTATTTAGAAAAACTTTTTAGAAACTTTTGCCCAAAATAGACTAATTTCAGAAACGTTTACTCTAATAGAAAACGAAGTTTTAGTTTGCATCAATATACTATTTGATACTAAGGCTTTAAAAATTATAGACTTATTAAATCTTACCCAACTTTGAACACAAGAAATAGAATTTCTTTTACATGAGCTTTCTGCAACTTTCTGTGTCTATTCAAGTTGTAACAGAGACGTTAGGATTTAAGTGATGATTATGATTATTGAGTTATTATGTAGATATTCCTTTTTACTTTCTGGTATATTAGAATAGACAGAGGGAAATAGCTGAAATTAACTGTAATCCAGCTGCCTTGATCTCTGATAATGATTGTATAGACTTTATTTTGTGCTCTTGTGATTGTATAAACCTTATGACTGACCTTTACTTGTATCCGTTCTATCTGGTTTTTGACTTTATAGAGTCTAATGATCACTAAGGGCAGCATTAATGTTTATTAATGAGGGATCTTGGGTCAGGTGAGAACTAACCCACCCTAGTTCCAAAGTTATCTTGACAATCAAAACTGGATTTAACTTAAATGACATTCACAGTAGCTTAAACTTTAACCCATAAGTGATCTATACTTCATTATTATAATAAAAATCATTATTATCATTTTAAGGCTGCCATTTTCTTATATATGTTCTCTGACTAAGCTTGTAATTAATTTGTGCATGCTCAATAATTACATCACATCTAATTACATCATCTAGAGCCATTGTGCTCATTATCCAAAAACCAGCCCATTTAAAAAAAAATTTTTTGATTATATAATATAACTTATATACAAAGCAAAGAAAGAAAAAAGCAATAGTTTACAAAGCACTCTTCAACAGAGTTTGTCATGGGCTACCATACCATCATCTCAGATTTTTCCTTCTAGCTGCTCCAGAACATTGTAGGCTAGAAGGAATAAATGATTTTGTTTATCATCACAACTGACTTTTTTTCCTTTTCTGTGAAAAATAACATATATACAAAAAAGCAATACATTTCAAAGCACAGCAAAACACTTAGTTGTAGAACAGATTTCAGAATTTGGTATGGGTTACAATTCCACAATTTTAGGTTTTTACTTCTAGCTGCTCTAAGATACTTGAGACTAAAAGATAGGTCAATATAATGATTCAGCAGTCATACTCGTTTGTTAAACCCAATCTTCTCTGTATAATCCACCATCACCTTTGATCTTTCTCCTACTCTTTAGGGGTATTTGGGTTATGCCCATTCTAAATTTTTCATGTTGGAAGGGTCTGTCGATAATATGGGATAGGGAGATGGAATGAGCTTATGTTCTGGAAAGGCTGGCCCCTCTGCATTTTAGGACTTAGCTGGTCCAGGAGATTGTAGGTTTCTGGAAAGTTACTCTAGTGCCTTTGTAGAGTCTTATATATTGCCCTAGGTGTTCTTTAGGATTGCTTGGGTTGGTTTTGGTTGGGGTTTGGCAAGTTATGATAGATAGCAATATCTAACTGAAGCTTGTGTAAGAGTGACCTCCAGAGTTGCCTCTTGACTCTATTTGAACTCTTTCAGACACTGGTACCTTATTTGTTACACTTTCCCCCCCTTTTTGGTCAGAACTGCCCATTTTTTTAATACTATAACTATAAAACTTTTTTTGATACTATACTATAAAACTATCAGAATTTCTGCAGTTTGGGGAGACAGATTTTTGTGCCAGGAAGTCATCTGATCTCCTTCATGCCTAGAAATAAACTCTTTCTCCTTTTGAAACACTGATGTCTCAGGAATTGGTTGAGTGCATTGAGCAAAAAATTCACTGCCTTTGGTAAGAAGGTTTTGTCTTGCATATTGTTTTGTAACAACCAGTCATTTTGGTAAACCAAAATTACCTCTTTTTTTTTCTTTACTAAAAACATGTCCTGGGTTGCAAGGGTAGTTCAGTGGTAGAATTCTTGCCTGCCATGCAGGAGACCCAGGTTCGATTCCCAGTCCATGCACTTCCCAAACAAACAAACAAACAAACAAACCAACCAACCAACCAACCAACAAAAATTCAACAAATGGTGCTACAATAATGGGATACTCACATGGAAAAAGAATGAAATGTGACCCTGCCATACAACATACAAAAAAAAAAAAAAAAACACCAAAACAAAACATATTCTGTATACCTTACATACTTAAGTTACCAGAAAGATTCTGGAAACTGTTTTCAAGTAAATATCTTACAACATACAGTTATATCAAAACTATATTTGTTAGAACAATGCTAAATATTTAAAACACTTTACTTAATGCATTGTTGAAATAGTAATATGCAATCATTAACAAGAATTGATGGGGCATGCATATATATAATATATATATTACATTGTCCCCTAAAAAAAGTAAAAACACTGTTTTAATTTTATGTGAATTTTGAAGTCCATGAAGGTATTTTTTGTTTATAGTTTTGTAAAATCCTTTAGGAGCATTCTAGCTGTATGCATATGCCCACTACTATAGGCCACTGATCAACGATGATGCTGAAAACAAGTTTCACATTCTTATGTTACAGTTATTAAATCAGATTATTTGATAGGGATTCCTAATGCTTTTGGTCTCTTCAATGCCCATTATTTTTATGTAATTATAAGGCAGCTTCCTTTGCAGATGTGGGACATATTAGCTAGATACAGGTTAAAACATTTGCTTCTTAGTTACCAGGAGGAGAAGTTCTTCCCAAATTAATTAGTTCCCCAGTAGAGTATTCCCTCACACATTCAGTTTCACTTACTGGTTAAACAGGGCTGTAAAGGGACTTTTTATTGGTCTGACAATTTGCATTTTTGCTAATTTTTAAATTGTATTGATATTTCTTGATGTCTTTTTAGGAAGTCTAGGTTTTTGGATCCCACCCCCCTCCTTTTTTTTTTTTCCTATGATAGCTCTACCTTTAGGCTGGGTCTTTTTTTTCTGCCTTTTAATTTTAAGAACTGACAGGCTATCACCTTTATATCATTATCTCTCTTATTTAGCTGTTTTCACAAACTTGTCACTAAAGCAGAGGTGGAAATCTGCATCTCTCTAACTGTAACTTTTCTTTCAATATGCTGATTCTTCTTTCTTGATACAGCTTACTGTAGCTGATGATACTGCACATAACAATGGCCAGCTGACTGCAGTAGCAATGCCTCTGCTATCTTTACTATGTTTCATGATAATTATTTTGTTTTTGTAGCATGCACTTTATTCCCTCAGTTGTTTTCAGGGCATCTCCTTACCCATCAGAAGGTTTGTAGCAGTTAAACAATTGGGTAACTCCTCCTTACATTAAAGAAGCAGGCCAACTAGAGATTACTTCTGCAGGTTCCCTACTTTAGCTTATGCTTTGTGTCCAGGGAACAAAGGATTTGATTTTGAATGGAAATATTGGGGCTGGGTTAGATGGGTTACTTTTAAAAGGTCTTGCAGGGACTGCTCAGAAGTTTGGGAATAGGGAGGTGAGGAGAAAAAGGGGAATGGGGCTTTGGCAGCACTGCAAAAGAGAAGGAGAGGGAGAGAGAGGGAAAAAGAGAGGAGCAGCTACATTTTTAGGTTATTTTTCCCCCTTTCAGTAGTTTATAGGAGCCATTTGTTAAAAGCATCCCATTTACAAACTTAATTTTAAATTTGGGGCTACATTTTTCCTTGAAATAATTAGGTCTAACCTGATCAAAACAACCCCACTGTGGCTGTGTAAACTTAGGTTCATGGGTTTAACTCATTTACTAGGATAGTTGCAACTGTTGACATTAGAAGTCTTATAATAAGTTTATGTTTTATACATAAAACAAAACAGTTGATAAAACAGAGAGCTCTTACTTGGCGATTCAGTAATGAACACACAAAGGCCTTACTAGGCTATTTGCTCAATAAGACAGATTGACTGTTTCTGAGTCAGAGAAAGAGTAGAGAATTCTCTTACCTAATGGTCAAAAACAAGAGAGACTGTAACAGAGGGCCCGACCAGACTTCAGCTCAACAAACTTTGACCTCAAATGCAACTTGGCAAGAGTTCAAAGGTGTGAGAGGGGCTAGCTGAGTGGGCCAGATGGCAAACCCAGAGAACATGGAACACAATGTATTCCTGCTGATACGTAAGTTCTTCCCCAAGATGCCATCCCAGCATTGCCCCAGCATCCACCTTTGAATCACCCTTCTGACACCGGGCTGTTAAATTGAAAACAGACTTTGAAAACCAAGATGCAGAATAAGTTTATTGAGCTAAGTGACATGTGTGGGAGCAGAACTAAAAGATACTTCCTGCTCAAATAAAAGTGATGAGGAAATAGTTTATATAGTTACTTAGAACAAAGAAAGGGTATGGAGGGCTGGGGAGGGTATAGCAAGGAGAACCTGAGCTATGTGAGTTGTCCATGGCAGGACATCCTTGGGTCATGGGCCATAAATTTGCAAAGACTGTTTGCTAAGGTGTTTATGTAGGATTGGGCTTAACTAGTGAAGATAAGCAGAATATCTGGTGTTAGTATGATTTGTTTATTACAGTTCCTATTTTCCTATGGAGGCAGGGGTCTTAATTAGCACCACAAAGGATTGTTGTTAGGTCAGCTTGCCTCAGATGCTTTTTGTTTCTTCTTTGTAGTTTCCTGAGTAAAAATGGAAGTTTAAGCAAATTAAGATGATTAGTAAAGCTATTTACTATTCTAACTTCACTCTAGTAATGTTGACCATCTTTTCATGTTCATACAGCCTATTTGAATATCTGTTGTATGTGTGTGTATGTGTGTGTATAAATTGCTAGCTCAAATATTTGGCCAAATTTTTATTGAGTTTTTCTTTTTACCATTACATTCTAAGAGCCCTTTTATATTCTGGCTGCAAAAATCTTGTCAGATGAATATTTTGTAATATATATATATATATTACAAATGTGTATATATATATATATACACATTTCCTCCCAGTCTCTCATTTTGTGTTCTTAACATTGCCATTCTAAGAATAGAAGATTTAAAGTTTGATAAAGCACATTTTGTCACTTTTGTTTATTTTATGGGGGTGGTGGGCTGAATTATATATACATTTTTATTTCCAGAAACTGAATATGTTACCTTACATGAAAAAAAGGAATTTGCAGGTGTGATTAATTTAAGGTGCTTGAGATGAGGCGATTACAAAGGTCCTTATAAGAAGGAAGTAGGAGAATAAAATCAGCAGATGTGACAATGCTAGAGAGGGAAGAGGAGATTAAGATTGAGGGATATTAAGGGAGATCGAAAGATGCTATGCTGCTGGCTTTGAAAATGAGAAAGAGGTCATAATCCAAGAAATGAAGGCAACCTCTAGAAGTGGGAAAAAGTAAGGAAATGCATACTTCTCTAGAGCCAACAGAATGGAATGCAACTCTGCTGATACCTTGATTTTAGGACTTCTGTCTGCCAAAAACTGTAAGATAATTAATTTGTGTTGGTTTAAGCTGTAACTTGTTATTGTGTGCCAAAAACTGTAAGATAATAAATTTGTGTTGTTTAAGCTGTAATTTGTTACAATATCAATTGGAAACTGTTTTTATGTCCTTATTTTAAAATATTTTTATTGATAAGTCTTCACACACATATAGTCCATATGTAGTATACAATCAGTGGCTCACAGTGTCTTCACATAGTTGTGTATTCATCACCATGATCATTTTAGAACATTTGCATCACTACAGAAAAAGAAATTAAAAAAAGAAAAAACTCATATATCCCATAACCCTTACCCCTCCCTCTTATTGACCACTAGTATTTCAATCCACCCAGTTTATTTTACCCCATATTGCTCCTATTATTTATTTATTTTATTCATTTTTTTTTTACTCATTTGTCCATACCCTGGATAAAAGGAACCTCACACACAAGTTTTCAAAATCACACAGTTACATTGTAAAACTTATGTAATCATCTTTAAGAGTTAAGGCTTCTGGAACACAGCTTAACCATTACAACATACTTCCCTCCAGCCACCCTTGTACACCATAAACTAAAAAAGGATATCTGTATCATGTATAAGAATAATCTCCAGGATAAGTTCTTGACTCTGTTTGAAATATCTCGGCACTAAAACTTTATTTTGTCTCATTTCTGTTTTCTCCTTTTTGGTCAAGAAGGCTTTCTCAATCCCATGATGCTGGGTCCCAGTGAATTCATTCCTCAGTCATTGTACTTTTAGGCCACCTCCATCCATTGTCAGCCATGAACACCGCCACCATAGGCACCAGTGTACAAATGTCCATTCATGTCCCCACTCTCAGTTCCTCCTGGTATACACTGAGCAGTGGCGTTGCAGGATAACATGGCAACCCCACCCCTAGCCTCTTATGCAACCACCACACTGCCCTCCGAGGGGCTGCACCTCTCAGTTTCCCTACCAAGAGTGAACAGGTACACCTCTTTCTGTGTATTTTCTTAGCAGTTGTTTCTCTATGTTCATTTTTAAAGTTTTATTTATACATTATACAATCCAACCTAAGTACATAAACATGCCTTTGCCACCTATGCTGGTTTGAAAGGATTATGTACCCGAGAAAAAACATGTTTTAATTCTGATCCAATCTTACTTTTGATCCCTATTTAGTACTTTAGGTTGGAAACTCGATTAGATTATCTCCAGAGAGATGTGATTCACCCGATTGTGGCTGTTTAGAGGGATTAGAGGGAGATGCAACTCCACCCATTCCATGTGGGTCTTGATTTGTTTACTGGAATTCTTTAAGAGAGGAAGCATTTTGGAAAAGGCTTGAGATTTTGAGAGAGACATGACAGAGCCATGAGAACCACAAGAGCTCATGTGGCCAGAGACCTTTGGAGATGAAGAAGGAAAATGTCCCCTGGGGAGCTTCATGAAACAAGAAACCTGGCAAGAAAGCTAACAGATGTTGCCATGTTTTCCATGTGCCTTTCCAGTTGAGAGAGAAACCCTGAACTTCATCAGCCTTTCTTGAATGAAGATAACCTCTTGTTGGTGCTTTAATTTGGACATTTTTGTAGACTTATTTTAATTGGGACATTTTCACAATCTTAGAACTACAAAATAGCTACTTAATAAATTCCCCCTTTAAAAAGACATTCTGTTTCTGATATATTGTATCCTGGCAACTAGCAAACCACAATAGATTTTGGTACCAGATGTGGGGTGCTGCTGCAGTTTGCAAATACCACACATGTTCGAATGGCTTTTTAAATGGATAAGGGGAAGGTTTTGGAGGACTTGTGAGAAGGTTGGTAGAGAAGGTCTAGAATGCTTTGAAGAGACTGTTGGTAGAAATGTGAACTCTAAAGATACTTCTGACAGAGGTGAGGCGCGTGTTAGTATAAACTGGATCCTTGTTTTAAAATGGCACATAATCTGGCAAAACTGACTAGTGGCTTTGACTGGGAGGCAGATTTTAAAAGCCATGAACTTTTAAAATGCAAAAATGCAATAATTTTCAGAGCACACATCACAGCAATTAGTTGTAGAACAGACTTCAGAGTTTGGTATGGGTTTCAGTTACACAATATTTGGTCTTTGCTTCTAGCTTCTGTAAGATTCTGGAGACTAAAAGAAATATCAATATAATGATTCAGTAATCATACTCATTTGTTAAACGCTACCTTCTCTGTATAACTGCACCATCACCTTTGGTCTTTCTCCCACTCTTTAGGGGCTATGCCTGTCTAAACTTTACATGTTGGGAGGGGCTGTTGATGTATGGGATAGGGGTATGGAACTAGTTGATGTTCTGAAGAGGCTGGCCCTTCTACATTTCAGGACTTATGTAGTCAAGGAATAGATGGATCCTTTTTTATAAATCCATTCTGCTAGTCTATGTTTTTTCATTGGGAATTTTATTCCACTAACATTTAATGTTATTAGTGCAAAGCCAGTTCTTTATTCTATCATTTTGTCTTTTGGATTTTATATGTTGTTTTAGTTTGTAAAAGCTGCCAAAATGCAATATACTATTAACGGAACAGCTTTTAAAAAGGGGAATTTATTAAGTTGCAAGTTTATAGTTATAAGGCCATGAAAATGTCCAAGTTAAGGCATCTAGCAAAAGATGCCTTGATTCAAGAAAGGCTGATGGGTCCAGAACACCTCTGTCAGCTTGGAAGGCGCCTGCCGACTTCTGCTAGCTTTCTGGTAGCAAAATCTATTTTAGTTCATAAGCTGCCAGAATGCAATATACCAGAAATGGAATGGCTTTTAAAAAGGGAATTTATTATGTTGCAAGTTTACAGTTCTAAGGCCATGAAAATGTTCAAAATAAGGCATGAGGGAAAGATAACCTAACTTCAAAGACAGGAACCATGAAGTTCAAGGTTTCTCTCTCAGCTGGGAGGGAACATGGCAATGTCTGCTAGCTTTCTCTCCCTCATTTCATAAAGTTTCCCCAGGGGCATTTTCCTTCTGCTCCAAAAGTCTCTTGGCTGCATGGGCACTATTGTTTCTAAGCTTTTTCCACAATGGTTCCCTCTTAAACGGTTCCAGTAAGCAACCCGACCTTAAATGGATGGAGATACATGTCCATGGAAACCATCTAATCAAAAGTTACCACCCACAATTGGGTGGGTTATATCACCATGGAAACAGAAAGAGCCCACCCAGAAATATTGAATGAGTATTAAAGGACATGGCTTTTTTAGGGTACACAATTGCTTCAAACCGGCACATAAGTCATATCTAATTTTTTTCTGTTTTTCACTTAATGGATAGTTTTCATTTCTACACTCTACTCGACTTCTCTCTCCTACCTTTTCCTGTCTGCCTGTGGTGTTCCCTTTAGCATTTCTTGCTGAGCTTGTCTCTTAGTCACGAATTCTCTCATTGGCTCTTTGAAAATATTTTAATCTCTTCCTCATTTTTGAAGGACAGTTTTGCTGGATAGAGAATTCTTGGTTGGCAGTTTTCCTTTTTCAGAATCTTAAATCTTAAATATATCAAACCACTGCCTTCTCTTCATATTGTCATTCAGTTCCCTGAGACCCTGCTCATATTTTCCCATTCTTTTCCCTGTAGTTTCTTTTCTCCAGTCCTCTAGTTTACTATTCCTTTCTTCTGCCTCTTCAGTCTATTGTAGGTTTCCATTGTTTGTTTCATGTCTTCTATTATGACTTTCATTCCCATAAGTTCTGTGATTGGTCTTTTAAAGTTTCAATTTCTTCTTTTTCTTTGCCCAATGTCTTCTTTATATCCTCCCTCAACTCATTGATTTGATTTTTGGTGATATTTTGCATGTCTGTTTGAACATCCAGAATCAGTTGTTTCAACTCCTGTGTTTCATTTGAAGTATTGGTTTGTTCCTTTGACTGGGCCATACCTTCAGTTTCCTAGTATGACTTGTTAAGCTTTTCTGGTGTCTATGCATTTAATTAGTTTATTCTAGAGGTTGTTTTCACTCTTTTACCTAGGATTTTCTTGCTAGATGGCTTTGTTCTCTATCTGTTCTTTGACATTCAGTTCAACTTATTGTAGACCTCTAGCATAGTTTCTGTTTAAGTGATCAGGATTTTTCAGTATTTTTTTTCTTGCCCTGTCTATATGAGACCTTTGTTTCAAGGAGGGTCTCATCAGATATTATAGACCCCAGTCAGATTTTCTCAGACCAGATATGCCCACGTCTCAGGGCGAAAGAGTAACCAGCATCAGTTTTCCCTGAGGGTGAGGCCCAGTATGTGGTCAGACTTTCCTATGAAGCCTATAGACTCTGTGCTTCTCCTAAGCTGCCTAGCATGTGGCACTTTTCTGCCTTCAGCTTCCCACCAGCTTAAAATGATGCATTGCCTTTAATTTCAGCAGATTCTCCCTGCCACGGGCATGGTTGACACAAAGGTGAGGTAGTAGGGTGGCTTTGACTGCTTCTGTTTTCCAGCCCCTCAAGCCTGAATTCCTTAAAGGAGGGGTTCCACTTGAGTTGGTCTCTGCCCCCCTTTTCTAAAAGGAAGTGTATTCTAAAAGGAATACACTCTTTAGATAATCAACCCCTTCACCTGACTAATTACTTTGTCAGACAAGCTTAATTCTTTCCTTACCTGGGACCATGCCAGAGCTTTAGAGTGCTTCCAGTTCTATCTAATGAGCTGTAAAGGGAGTAGAAAAAGAAAGCAAAAAAGACTTTTCAGAGTTGGACCCCTGCTCCTCAGGTTTGTCAACCAAGAGCTTGAGTTGGTAAGTGGCTTATGTATCTGCAGGCTCTATTTGTCCCCTTTTCTTGGGGTCCAGCCCTTTCCCCCCTTTTCCAGAGTTTGTGCTGTCTATATATTTTTTCAAATCAGCCCCATCTCCTCTTTGCTGGAGCAAAAACTCCTAGTTCCCTTAGCTCTTATTCCAGGTTTATCTGTGCTGGTGCCTGTTTTAAACAGTCAGAATTTATTAATTAATTCCACAATTGGAGCTTGGCTGAGTTATGCTCTTGCTACTAGTAAAGTCTGTTTCCTTTCCCCTCTGGAAATCAGCTTACCATGCCTGTGTGTGTGTGTGTGGGGGGGGGGGGTGCTGGCCTCTGTGGCTTGGGGGACTTACAGTTCTTTGTGGCATCTTATCCATTCCACCTGGTCCAAACTGGTATATGCGGTCTATCCAGACATTGGTGCTCCCCTAGCAGTTGTTCTGTATCATTCCTGAGTATTTACTAGCTGCTCTGGAAGACGAACTTAATTCCACACCTCACTAAGTCACCATCTTGCCCCGTCTCCACAGCTGAGTTTTAACTATTGTATTCTTTTTTTTGAGGGGGGGTGCATGGTCTGGGAATCAAACCCAGTTCTTCTGCATGGAAGGCAAGCATTCTACTAGTGAACCACCTATGCGCCTCACAAATTCAGCTTTAAAATCTGTTTTTATGTTCTTTTAAAGATATCCCTGAATAATCCATTATCATAAGTTGTTTCCCTAAGTTTTCTTTTAGGAATTTTATATTTTTATCTCTTCTATTTAAGCTTATGATTCGTTATATGTTAATTTTTGTGTATGGTGTGAGATAAAGCTCAGTATTTATTGTTTTTTTTTCTATATCATTATAAAATGCAGCACCATTTAAAAAATATTACCATTTTGGTATTAAGTTATATTGATATTTTTGTAAAACTCAATTTTCCTTATAAGTGTGAACCAATTTGCGGACTAACTATTCTGTTCCCTCGATCTATATTTCTTTCCTTAAATCAATATGACACTGTCTTGTTTATTTTTAGCTTTATGTTAAGTTTGAAATCAGACAGTGTAAGACTTCAAATATTCTTCATTTTCCAAAATTATTTTGACTATAATCCATCTTATCTTTCCATGTAAGTTTTATCATTACCTTTTCTGTTTCTTTGCAAAATACTGGTAGCATTTTTATTGGGTTTGCATTGAGGTTATAGATAAATTTAGAGAGAATTGCCATCTTAATAATGTTGAATTTTCCAAACCATGACAGTGATGAGATGTCTTTCCTTTTATTTAGATCTTCTTTAGTTTTCATTAGTACTGCTTTGTAGTTTTCAGTGGCTGGTCTTATAGAACTTTTGTTAAACTACTTATGTGGATTTTTTTTAATGGCATTGTAAAATGAATTCTTTGAAAATTTCATTTTTCCTATTGTTTTTGGTAGTACATAGAAATGAAATTCATTTTTGTATAATGATCTTGCATTCAGTGAGCTTTATAAATTCACTTGTTAGGTTTAGTAGCTTTTTATTTTTATTAATGCTTTAGAATTTTCTACTTATAAGATTATGTTGTCACAAATAAAGACAGTTTTACCATCTTATTCCTTTTCTTTATTTTTCTTACTGTATATTACTGGCAAGAACTTCCAATACAATGTTGAATAGAAGTATGAGAGGGAACACTTTTAACTTGTTCCTAAATACATGGAAATAATTCATTCTTTTCCCTGTGAATATATTAGTTATAGTGTTTTCTTTGTTCTTATAGATGCTGTTAATCAGATGTTCTCTTTTATTTTCTGTTTAAAGTTTGCTGAGTGTTTTACTTCATCATGAGTGGATATTAAATTTATCAAATTGTATTTTTGCATGTATAAAAATTATCATTTTTTTTCATTTTTTCAATTTATATGGTTAATAGCATTGATTTTTTAAATGTCAAACCAGCTTTTCCTTCCTAGGATAAACCCATGTGTTCAAGATGTAGTGTACTTTTTATATTTTCTTGTATTCAATTTGCTACATTGTTGGGATGTTTTCATCTATATTAATGGGGATGTTAATAGCATTGTCTGGGTTTAATTTCAGGCTAATACTCAAAATTTTTTGGAAGTATTTTACTCTTTTATATTTTCTGAAATAGTTTGTATAGTTTTGATTCCATTTTTTCTTATATATTTCATTGAATTTATCAGAAAAGTCATTTGAGCCTGTAGTTTTCTTTGTTAGAAGATTTTGAAACACAGTTTCTTTAACTGAGGTAGAACTATTCAGGTATCAACTTTATCTTGGGTCACCTTTGCTATTTTATGTCTTTCAAGGAATGTTTCCATTTCATTTAAGTTGTCAAATTTATTTGTGTGATATTGTTCATAAATTCTTGTTTTTAGTATCTATAGTGATGCCGCTTTTATCGTCTCTAGTATAGTTACTTATGTATTCTCCCATTTTGTTGATCAGCCTAGGTGGTTATCAATATTATTGATATTTTAAAAAATTAGCATTTGGTTTATAAATTTCCTTCAAGGCTTCCTTTTAGCTGCACCCTACACATTTTTAAAATTTAATGTAAGTTGTAAATCTTAACTTCACCTTTCTCATACACTTTCCTTTGATGCCCACCCACCGCTAGGTTATATTTTTTACATGGGAAAAGGAATTAAATATATATTTTTCCACAATATCATCATATAGCTGTGCATATATTATCACAATCAACTTTTTTCTTTTTTTGTGAAAAATAACACATAGAAAAAACAATAAATTTCAAAGCACATCGCAACAATTAGCTGTGAACAGATTTCAAAGTTTGGTATGGGTTACAGTTCCACAATTTTAGGTTTTTAATTCTAGCTGCTCTAAGATACCTGAGACTAAAAGGAATATCAATATGTTTCAGCAATCATACTCATTTGTTAAACCCTAACTTCTCTGTATAGCTCCACCATCACCTTTGATCTTTCTCCCACTCTTTAGGGGTATTTGAACTATGCCCATTCTAACTTTTTCATGTTGGAAGGGGCTATCATTAATAAGGGGAAGGGGAATGGAACTAGTTGATGTTCTGGAGAGGCTGGCCCCTCTGCATTTCAGGATTTATCTGATCCAGGGACCCATCTGGATGTTGTAAGTTTCTGGAAAGAAACCCTAGTGCATAGAACCTTTGTGCATCTACACATTTTGATAAATAGTTTTGCATCTGTATTCACATCCTGAGGATTATTAGTTTTAAAATACAGGAACAAACAACTGATGAACAGGTAAACAAAATTTGGTATACCCATTCAGTGAGAAACAATAAGGAATGAAGTACTGATAATGCTATAACATAGATAAATCTTGAAAACATTATGCTAATTGGAAGAAGCCATACACAAAAGGTTAGATAGTTATGTTTACATTTATATGAACTATCCAGAATTAACAAATCTATAGAATAGTAAGTAGATTCATGATTGACAGGGGCTCCAGGGAGAAGGGACTGGGGAGTGACAAGTAATGGGTATAGGGTTTGTTTTGTTTTGTTTTGTTTTTGTGGTTAGAAAAATGTTCTGCAAATAGACATTGTGATTATTGCGCATCTTTGTGAATATATTACAAAGATGTGCAATAATCATACTTATATTTAATATATTAATATCCACTGATATTATGGTATGTGAATTACATCTCAATAAAGCTTTTTAAAAAGATATAAAGCCCTTTCAGTGGTCCAGGAATACATACACAATGTGGTTCCTTGTTACCTCTCTGAGCTCATCTGCTGCTCTTTTCTCCTTTGCTCACGCCTCTCCAGCTACACATGTGGCCTTGAAGTTCCTCCAATGCATTAGGCATGTTCCTGCCCTAGAACCTTGTTCTGGAATTTTATTTTCCTAGATATTCACATTGCTCTCTTCCTTTTTGTTCAATTTCAAATTTTCAGTTAGCCCTTCCATGATCTCCCTATTTAATATCTTCTTAGCCCTTTCCAAATGTTTAATTTCTTTGGTGAGAGACTTCCAGGAAAAGTTGTGAGTATGGCTTTAAGTACATTTTCTTCAATCTGGTGCTGCCAATACGCAGCTCTTCTATCAGTGATGTTGATTTTCAAGGAGTCAGTTCAACTTTCTAAGATGTGGCCTTGTGATTTTGGCACACTTTTTCAAGAAGTGATGTACAAAGAGGCAGAATTGCCCATTATCAGTTGCAAGTCATAAGTGCTGTTTGGAAGAGATAAGAAATGTAAGCAAGTTTCCCATGATATAACTTAGTTCCAAAGTGTTGTCTCTTTATTCCAAGTCAGAGTTGTTTCTGTAATAACGCAAGGCATATTCAAAGAATCCAGCCTTCACAGTAAACATTTAACATAAAGTCACCTTATGTGTGCATCTGTAACTGATTAGTTGTTCTTATAATAGAATCTCTTCAACTTTCTATTCACCCAGAATCTTGACTTCATGTCGAAAACCTGCCCACAGCTTGTTCCACACTTCCAGATGTAACATATTTCTCTCTCTCTAGAGAGAACCCTACTAACATCTTCCTGACATAACCAAAAGGGAAGACATTGGTTTACTTGTCTAATTTTCTGTCATACTAAGAAGGTCCCTGCTTCTCCCCAATAAATTTCTCTTTGTCAGCACACAGCACATCTCTTTGATTGTTCTTCTGTACTTCCTTAGTCCCTAATGAAAATGATCAAACTCCAATCAGTATTAGGTTTACAATTTTACTCTTTTTTTCCCTTTCCATTTGAGGAATTTGTCCTCATCCATCCAGTGTTTAACTGTATCTGCTCATAGTGTCTGAGTAGTTAATTTATAGTACCTATCCTTTAGTTTGAGGAGTACTTTAGGTTAAATGAGAAGGATTAGGAAACACCAGAAATAAAATTTACACTACAATTTGTTCAAGGTTTAATTGGTTTCATTACAACAAAATTTATATAACACCATATACTCCCTTTCAAAAGAGCTCTTTTTTGGGGTTCACACAGCATTCTCATTTCCATTTCCATTTTCAGTATACTCAAGTTGGCTTCAGTTATTGACCAATAAAGTCTTAATCTCAGGAGTGCTTGCCAGAGCAAAAAAGAATAGGTCAAATTAGGGGTCAGCCTGTCAGGATATATCTGGGCACCATGGTGGCATCCATTAACAACTTTGGGGGCTTTTTATTAGTCATGAACCTTTGAATACAGCATTTTATTTTCCCAGTATTAGCTGGCTCACTGTCATTTGGATCCAGCTTCAAAGACTCTGATTCTTTTTTGGTTGGTTGGTTAGTTGGTTTTTTCAAAGAGAGAAAGAGTTTACTACTAGGCGCATAGTAGGAGAGCAGATGGCCTATCAGTTCAAAATCTGTCTCTGAACTGCAGTAGTTCTGATAGTTTTATTAGATAAAAAGATGTGCAGGGTTTAGGATAATGAGCACAGTGGCTCCAGATGATGTAATTAGAGGTGATCTAAGTATTGAGTATGCGCAGATTGATGACATGTTTAGTCACAGAACATAGGTAAGAAAATGGCAGAATGAGGTATAGGTGACTTTAGGTTAAAGTCTAAGCTACTGGGCATGTCAGGAGGGCCCAGTTTGGTTAGATCCACTGTCCATTATCAAGGTAACTTTGGTCTTCAGGTGGGCTAGTTCTGGGCTAACCCAAGACCCTTCATTAATAAACATTGTTTTGATTGTTGAAATACAAATGACCATTGAACATGAGAAATATATTCAACCTCATTTATAATCAGAGAAACTTAAAGATAACAATCAGAAAATAATTTTTCAGCCTATCATATTGTCATGGATTATTTTTAAATGATACAGTGTCATTATCATTACAGACACAGGCAAATGAATACTCACATATTTCTGATGGGCTTGGATAGTAGAGGCCAAATTGGAAGTATTTTTCTGTTTTGATTGACATGTATTCAGTGTCCATCATGTGCCAGACATTGTGATAGAAGTTTAACACGTATTATCTCATTTGATTCTCAAAGCAAGTTTGTGAAGTAGGCACTCTTTTTCTTTTTCCTTTTTTTTTTTCAGGGGCCAGGGTGCATGGTCTGGGAATTGAACTTGGATCTCCCACACGGAAGGTGAGCATTCTACCACTGGAAGGCACTATTATCCACATTTTATACAGATGATAATTCTGAAACTTAAAGATGCCAAGTAAATAGCTAAATCTCACATAACTATGTGGTAGACTTAAATACATGACCTATGAAAGTCTAGGGAGTATTGGGATTACATATGAATTTTCATTTCTTTTCTACTCCTCCTATTTTAAAATAATTAACATTATCATTTTTGTAATCCAAAAATACAGTACATGTTTGCGTGCTTTTTAAGGAGCTCCTACTAGACTTAAATTTGGTCTGTTTTTGTTGCCAGTACCTTTGGAAGTTGCAGGCAATTATGCAAGAATAGTCTACACTAACAGAGGAAATATGGCCCTTTTAACTGATCAAGACAAGCAATTACGGGTTTGATAGGGCCAGCAGGCCTGCCTTCAGTATCTACAGTCTTGAAAGGCTCCTTGCTTCCACAGAGGACCTTCTATGTGAAAGTCTCATATAGCGGTTGAGTGATTTTCCTCTCTTCTCCCTCACATCCATCTCCTCTAAGGCTGGGTCACAGCATATTTTGTGCAAAAAGCATTGACATAACGTCTCAGGGAAGAGAAGCACAAGGAGTTGATATTTGATTTTCTACTGACATTCTATTTCATCAGTGCCTAGTCCCACAGATACTAGCCCACATGGTGACTTTTTGAATTAGAAAAAGTAAACCCTCTGGGCAGAGGGATTTTCAAAAGTGGAACTATCTGGACAGATTCAATTTTAGTATCTACTCCACTCCATTAGCTAATCTCCTTTTGTTGTGCACAGTTTGAATAACCATTCATGGCAACCTTGTGCTCATTATTAAGTATGTGCTTACTAAGTATTTGTGGGATAAAAAAAGCATCAAGGTAAGAATTGTACATTTTGAAATTTTTCTCATCACCTATAAAAGAGAATCTAGATTATTGGAATACTGCTTATTTAGTAAAATAAAATTGAACTGCTCAAGAATTAAAATGTGCTTATTATTATTTTGTCTAAAAACTCTCCCTCAAGACTGCCATATGTAATTTACTACTTAAATGGATGCCTTTGTAAAAATTTAACAGGTTCTTCTCAGTGGACAGGTGTTCTTTTTCACATGCTTGTTGAATACAGAAAAGCATGCAATTGAAAATAATTACCTTGCTAAAATATTGTTTAATATTTCTACTTTTTTATTATTACAAATCCATGTTAAGTTGTTCATTGGATGAGCTTCCATGGGGTATCCATATCCATTTTAGGACTCTTTCTTCCCAATTATTTTTCCTAGGGCATTTTTTACTTCCTTGTTCCTTAAGGTGTAAATAAGGGGGTTCAACATAGGAGTCACAACACCATAAAATGCAGAAATCACTTTATCATGGTCCTGGAATTTCTTTGACTGAGGTTTCAAGTACATGTAGATGGCTGTCCCATAAAATATGGTGACCACAGTCAGATGGGATCCGCAGGTGGAGAAAGCTTTGAGCCTGGTTTGTCCAGAGTGGATCCTCAGCACAGCACCCACAATGCAGATGTAGGAAATAAGAATGAATGTGAAGGGCAAGGTCAGTGTGAACACACTGATGTCCAGACCCAGAATCAGACTGACTGCGGTGTTTGAGCATACAAGCTTTAACAGGGCCTGACCCTCACAGGTAAAATGGCTGATGACATTGTGGCCACAAAACAAGCAGAAATTGCAATGACTGGTATTATTGCCAAAAGGAAGGCACTGGCTCTGTTCATCATGGCCAACTGTATGCAGACCCAGTTGTTCATAATGGTGGTGTAATGCAGGGGATTGGAGAGTGCAACAAACCTGTCTTAAGCCTTGATAGCAAGGAGACACTCAGTTATACCCAGAAAGAGGGGTGAGGTCATCTGGCCATAACAATGGTATAGAAGATGGTGGGGTAGTCTCTCAGGTCACTGAACAATAAAAAAGGCACTGAATTGCTGGGGTAGCAGGTATCAAGGAAGGACAGGTTGATAGAAAAAAAATACATAGGAATATGAGGCCTCCTTTCAATTCTAACCACAATAATAATGAGACTATTACCCACAAATGTAATCAGGTAGACCACTACCATGGTGCAACAAAAGGCAATCTGGGATTTTGGATAATTGAACAAACCCACCAGGATGAACAGTGTCACCTCACTGGCATTGTTCTGTCTACTGAGGAGGAAGAAGAAATTCAGTTCATCTTAGTTTAGGAAACACTTATTGTCTGCTATGTCCTCAGTCTTATATAGCAGGTACTATTAAGAGGAAACATCTACAAAATAAATGATGCCTTTTGGAAGTTCATTTTCTAATTTAGGAAATAATACATTCATACATAGCCCAAGATTAATTTCCAAAGTAGCACAAATCGTTGGGAGTCTTAATTCTTTTATTTATCATATGAGGAAGGCACCTGAAGTGTGTATGCTATTTGATTGCTCAAATGTAATCTGATGCCTGATTTATGGAATTGCTAATTGTTCTTTCCTGCTACAGATAGCCAAAAATTTGTCTTTGGTTGGTTCACATCTGTGACATAAAATGTGTGCCCTGTTGACTTTTCTTTCTTCCTTACCCTCTGGATCCAAAAAATTACCAAGTCCTATCAGTTCTATCTTTTAAATATATTTCAAATCTGCAAATATCTCCTTATCCATATTAAAAACTTTTCTAGTCAGAGCCACTGTAATCTCTCTTCTGGACTAATATGAAAGCTGCTTAACAGGTCTTCCATTCTTACCTGCTTACAATCTATTCTCCACACAGCAGCCAGGGAGAGAGATTTTACAAACATAAACATGCCCATATCCTTCCCTAATTAAAAACCATTTGAGGGCTCCCAATGGCACTTGGCATGAAATCTAACTTATTTACGATGACTTATGAGACTCTAAGTGATCTGACCGTATCCTCATCTTGTACTATCTTCTCTTGTTCTCACTATGTTCCAGCCATGCTGTTCTTATTGAAGCATGCCAAACTTGATCCCATTTCAGGGCATTTGTACATTGTGTTCTCTCTGCTGTCAATACTCTTCCTTCACTTATTTACTGGGTGAATCCCTAGTCATCCTTAATCTCTGCGTTTAAAGGAACTTACTCAGAAAAGCCTTTCCTACCTTCCTCAAACTAAATCAAGTCTTTTTCTTGCAATTTTTCAGAGCACCCTGAACTTTTCCTTCATAGCTTTTATCACGGTTTGTATTTATATATTTTTGTTTATTTAATATCTGTTCCCCTATAAAATATAAGCATCAATACAAGGTGTTAATAATAGGGTGGTATAAGGAAATCATGTATTTTATGCATGATTGTTCTGTAAACCCACAACTTCTCTGCTAATTCCTGCAAATCCTAAAGAACGCCCAGGGCGTTATATAAGATTCTCCAAAGAATAGGGTAACTTTCCAAAAACCTATAATCTGCAGATGGGTCCCTGGACCAGATAAATCCTGAAATAAAAGTGAAAAAAAAGATTATGCTGAGCTATTTTCTTTGCTTAAGATGTAAACATGTGATGCCCATAAATATTATTGCAACTTTTAGAATCAAGAAATGAACTGCTTAAAGCAACATATAATGAAATCATGTTTTTAAAAGTTAAGGGTGAGGGTGGTGCAATGGTGGCTCAGTGGCAGAATTCTCGCCTGCCATGCTGGAGACCTGGGTTCATTTCCTGGAGCCTGCCCATGCCGAAAAAAAGAAAAAAAAGTTAAGGATGACTCCAAATCAATACGCCAAGCTCTTGATCTTGAGGCTTGCTCTTGTGAAGCTTATGCATGTAGTGGACATACCTACCTAACGGTATGCCTAAGAGTTACTTCCTTTTGGAGAAAAGCTCAGACGCAGACATTTGGAGATGCTTGAAGTACTGACACAGATGCTTGGAGAACCGATATAGAAGGCCAGTGGAATCAGAAGCTGAAGGCAACGTAGCTCAGGAACAAAGGTCCAGGAGATGTCAGCCATGTGTCTTCTCAGCTAACAGAGAAATCCCAGATACTTTTCTTAAGTAAACTTATCCTCTAAATCCTGATGCCTTAGTTTGGACACTTGTATAATAAATCCCCTTTATTAAAAGCAAAAAAAAAATGTTAAGGATGACTTAAACATACACAAGGCCGTATTTGAAATATAATTAGGAATTATTTAATATTCATACAGCACCTCACATACCTTGTACATTGAATTTGTGAGTTATGGGCCTTGCTGAATTCATAAATAAAAGAAACTCATAGTACCCTGTTTTAAAGTAACAAGTTGTGAATTGCTGCCTAATTCAAATCATTTGAAAATACGAATATAATGATATCTTATCATCAGGAAACATGCCTTCCTAAGGTTGGCACATCTGTCTTTAAGAAGGGAAAGTGTAAGAAAGGTTGAGATGTGAAACCAAAATGGTTGTAAGAATAGGATTAGACAGCACCTGAGTTTTGCACCAAAGCTTCAAATAAGGATAAATAAAAAAGAAGACCTCTTGCAAGCCATCCTAGGAAGTAGGAGCTCCTTCTGGGAAAAGAGTGCCTTCAAAATGATTCTCTGTGTGAAGTGCATGCAATTTCATGTAGCAATAAAGTGTAACCTACAAGTGCACAACATGTTTCTAAAATGTGTAAAGTTAAGATTCAGTAGGAAAAGTCCTTGCTGTGGCACTTTGCTGCATCAGCAGATCTACTGAAGTCTTGGTCTTAATGTGACTTAGGTTTGCAGCATCAGACACACGTTTGCATTAAGCAACCATATAATTGAAACCTGATCCATTTCTCCATTTCCACCTTCTTTCCTACTTTGCAGCTATTCTGATTTCTGACCATTCCATATATATGTGTTGATTTGTTCAAAGAATAAAAGATGGCTTCTTTCCTTCCAGGGAAATAATCACTGTATATTATGTATAGTTCTTCACTTGCTCTTACAATAGGTTGTATCTTGGATCTGCTTAGCATTTTAGGATCTAGGACTCCAAATGATCCAAAATAGGAACAACAGAGTAAGGAGAATCTTAGAAATTCTCTGCTATCTTCTGTGTTTATTCATTCTGACTCAAAAGAACTGATTTCATTGAGGAGACTTCAGGGACCCAGTCCTGAGGTGGCAATTAAATCCACTGCCAAGTTGAAGCTGTCTGTTCACTTGGGATTGTTACTTCTAATTCATTAGAATACAAGTAGCTTTTCCTCACTGATTCCAAGACTGCATTAATGACAATATGACAAAACTTTTGATGGACACTGTTAACTCCATTTCTGTTCTCAAGTTATCAAGGAGTAGAGCCATCCCTAGGGTTTGGAATATTACATGATTCCCATAGTCCTGTATTTCTTGGGAGGGTTCCAAACCGTACTGTGGAAACCAGTCATCTGGGCAGTGACTTGAGATGATAATGAGTAAATAGGGCAAGGGGAGTAGACAAAATCTATTGGTACTCTATGAAAATTTTCAATTAAGTATTCAGATAAATTAAACTCTATAAACAGTGTTTAACGGAAGTCTCCACTTCCTCTTTTCTTTTCTTCATCTTCTCTGACCCCATCCCCACCAACTGTGATTTGAACAGCTTCTGGAAATCCCACTTTTCCCTAAAGCATGCAAGATTAGTTTTGGGGTACCATATAAAGTATCTCCGTGTAAATATAATGCTGACTCCCTCATTCACTACCCATTAAATTACTTTGTGCATGTACCTAATTATAGTGGTCTTATTTTGTTGATTTCTCATCCAGTTTTACTCTGAGTGTGTGATGCATTTGATTATTAATTTCTGTTTAATCTTGTTAAAATTCCCAACTTAGATATCAAGATTTTTGAGTGCAGGAGTTCTGGTCAACCAAGATTGTAGCTTAAGATGCTTAGGTGCTGTTACCCACAGAATCCTTGTACAACTAGCAAAAACTGCAGCACCATATTCCTTGAAAGGCTGGAAAATAGTTAATGGGTTACAGAAAATGGACTAGTGCTGAATCAAGAAAATGCAGCTTTAAAAACAGTAAGAAGAATGTGCAGTGGTAGAATGCTCGCCTTCCATGCGGGAGATCCAGGTTTGATTCCTGGACCACGCACCCCCAAAATAAGATAAATAAATAAATAAAACCAATAAGAGGATGGAGTTCGAGGCAGATGGTGGAATAGGATAGGTTGACTTCAGCCCCGCTCCAAGGAACAACTAGAGAAGGGATGAGAAGGTGACTGAGACAGCAATCCCAGGGTGTAAATGACGTGGGAGGGTCTTCTACACCACATAGGATGGCCCTGTTTGCAGAAGCTGAGGAACTCAGAAGCAGAGAACCTAGGACCCTCCTGGTTGGTGCAGACAGCCTAATACACCCCTTTCCAAATGGAAGTATGCAGCCCTCAGGAGTTAAGGGACCAAGAGATGGGGACTAGGAAGTAAGCCAAGCCTCCTTCCTTCACTGCTGCAGCTCTGTGATCCGTGACTCACCTCACACCCCATGTACCTGAACCCTGTCATCCGCCTCCCTCCAAGCACCCCAAGCCCCGCTCACTCCCGTGCCTGCCTGCCCCACACCCCCACTGGAAGTGCACACACACCTGCCCCAGCCCAACTCACTTCTCCTCTGCAAGCCCAGCCTTGCCCTGCCCTCCCGAGACCTACTACCCCCTCCCTGCCCACTGTAGGAAGTCGCCAGCACGAAAAGGCTGTGGGCACTTACCTGCACACCCAGGCTGCACTTGCGCCCAGTTACAGTCCTGCAATCTCACCCCGCCACCTCTGAGCTCTGTGCACATGTACATCAGTTGTAGCCCACTTAGATCCGCACACATTCATGGCCCCCAGTCATGCCCTACAGCTCTGGGCAATCTCAGACCTGTGCACAGGATCACACCCGCCCCCAGCCTACATAGCTGCAAGCCTTGGTCCACTGGCCCTGAGCTATGCACATGCGCACACACCGGCCTGCCCCCTAGACCAGTGCACGCCAGGGCTCCGTCCCCCTGAACCACACACCCACGCAGCCACACCCTCCCTGCCACCAGGGGTGCACAATTCATGCACTGACTTCTTGACCCCTGCTCCCCAACCCCTTGCCCACAAACATGCGCACTTGCCCCACCCCCTGGCACAAGCGCCCTGCTAGCACAACTGGCAGGTTCTCACAGGTAAATGTGTGCTACATAGCCCCACCCTGCATATGCATGCCCACCTGCTCCAACCCCCTCCAACCTGAGTATCCGTGCCAGGGCACAACCCACCCAACACCACCCTCACCCACCCACATCCTACAACCCCGCTGACCCGTGCCTACCCCTACATGTTTCCACATCTGCATCCAGGGCCCTCTGGACACTCCCATTGCACAAGAACACACCTGCACCCTGCCCCCATGCCTGAACTTCTGTGCCAGCTACCCTACACCCTGATATCCATGACACCCACACTCTGGGTGCCCACCCATATCCTACTTGTACACCAGACCCTGTGTATCCACACAGGCTCCCCATCCACCTCCCACCTCACTCTAACTCTGTGTCCTCCCTGCCACACACTGATTCTGCACTCCAAGGTCTGACTGAGCTGCACCTCATACCCCGGCTCCAACACCACACCTCTACAAACCCATGATCTACACTCCATGCTTACAGGCACCAGTGTAGTATTCCCAACCTGTGCCTATAACTGTGCTGCAATGCATCACTGCATTTTTGTGCCCACCCCGCCTCCTGTTCCACATCCATCCCACAAATACAAAGCTTTAAACTGCTGAAGGAGGGGTGCACAGGTGGTTCAGTGGTAGAATGTTTGCCTTTCATGCAGAAAACCTGGGTTCAATTCCCAGCCCATGCACCAAAAAAAATGAAAACCTAAAGCATTGTAGACTACTGAAGGAAATCAACTTCCAAAGTAAACCTATCAAGATATTTACATGCCATGAAGACAGCAGAAAATCACTAAGCATATCATGATGCAGTCAGATATAGCCCAGCCTAAGGACCAAATTGAAACAGCAGAGGAGACACATATTTTGGAACAACTAACCAAAGGTGTTCATAATAACATTTACTCTACTAAATAAAATAAATCAGATGGATAATGACATAAAGGACATCAATAAGGCACAAGAAGAACATAAAGAGGAATTTGAAAGAATAAATAGAAAAATAGCAGATATCACAGAGATTAAAGATGCTGTAGACCAAATAAAAAATATACTTGAGACACACAACAGCAGATTAAAGTAGCAGAAGAAAGAATAAGCAAATTAAAGGACAAGAACAACTGATTTCAAACACTCAAAACAGCAAATGGCAAAAAAGATGGAAAAAAAATTTGAATTGGATCTCAGGGAAATGATGGACAGAACAAAGCACACCAATATAAGAATTATGGTGTCCCAGAGGGAGAAGAAAAGAGTTTAAAAACTAGGAAAATTTAGTTGAGGATATAATGGGGGAAAACTTCCTAACCCTTAAAAAGGACATAAGTATGCAAATCAAAGAAGCCCAATGAAATCCAAATAGAATAAATCCAAATAGACTTTCCCCCAAGACACATCCTACTCAGTCTGTCTAATGCTGAAGAGAAGCAAAAAATCCTAAAAGCGGCAAGAGAAAAACAATCTACTACATACAAGGGAAACCACATAAGACTGAGTTCTGACTACTCAACTGGCACTATGGAGGCAAGAAGGCAGTGGTATGACATATTTAAGATCATGAAAGAGAAAGACTTCATGGTATTTACTTTGACCAGGATAGGAAGCTAAAACACCCACCCAGGGTGAACTTGGAGAACAGGCTGGATGAGTCTTTCTGAGGAGGTGACATTTGATCTGGACCTTGTAGGATGACTGAGTAACATGATTAGATTTCATTTTAGAAAAATCACTCTGTTGGCATTGATTGGATGGTTTGATTGGAAGGAAACAAGACTAGAAGCAAGGAAAATATTTAGGAACCTGTTACAGTCATCCTGGTAAGCATTGATGAGGCTGTGACCCAGGACAGAGAAGAGGGAATGGATTTGGGAGACATTTCAGAGCAAGAATCAATAAAATTCAGTGAATTATTTGTTGTCAAGTATAAGAGAGAGGGAGATGTAGAGACTACCTCTGAGAATAGTGATAGTAGCATTATGTGGCATTTGTAATGTGCTTTTAACTTTTTAACATCTAACATCTATGATATCATTTGATCTTTCACCTACTCTTTTAGTTAGGTTAGGAAGTTTACTTTGCCCTGTTTGACAGATGCAGTCCACAGAGGTTAAGTGATTCTGCCTGTGTTTCTTAGTTCATTAATGGCAGAAACCAAGACTAGAATTCAGACTTTCTGACGCCTAACCATGTACTCTTTCCACTCCATCATGGTGTTGCACTGAAAAAGTGCAGGACCTGCTGCTCAGACTTAACCCAGAGACAGTTACTATGCATATTGATATGAAAAAAAAGGAGAGGGAAATGACACACAGGAAGATGAGTACTGACTACTTTTGAGTGAATTAATTCAACAGTAATAATGATTACTCAAAGCCTACCTATAGTAAAAATAAAAATAGGTAACATTTATTGAGGGCTAACTATGTGCCAACCATCATTCTACGCATTTGATATAAATGAACTGATTTAACCATTTCAACAACACCAAGATCAGTCCGGTGATTATCTTCCTGGTATTGATGAGGAAACTGAGGCAAAGAGTTCGCTAATGTCAAACCGCTAGTAAGTGAGTGGGCTGGATTTTCTTTGCATAGCAACAATCTTGCCTTCTTCCTACTACTTTCTTCTATGGCCTCTCTGAGCCTTTCAGGCTTTCATCAGAAAGAGCATTAATCTAGGCATCAGGCAATTCCGTTCTAACCCCACTCCTGTCACTTAGCGTTGAACCTTAATATCAGAGCCTCACTAAATCTTTTCACCTGTAAAATGTTGGTCAATAATAATAATAACTGTTCTACTTATCTCATTAAGTCATTTTGAGTATGACATGAGGTAATAAATGTGGAAGCATCAGATAGACTATAAAGTGCATTATAAGAACTAGGCACATATCAATTCACACAATAACATTAACTGCGTCTGTGTCTTACTCCCACATTAGATAGTGAACCATTTCAGTGGAGGGAACAAGTATGTTTTCTTCACCACTGCATCTTGGCAATGAACATAGTGTCTACTATATAACATGTGATCAGTAAATATGTATTGAATGAATGATATATGTTTGGATGCTTGACTGCATGATTGAAGAAGCAGCATTGAGATACATTATTTAAAAAGCAAGTAGGCACTTCAGTTCCTGGCATCTTAGATTCAGATGACTCAGATACCATAATGACTGCTAATATTTATTGAGCTCTAACTATAGGCTAGGCATTCTTCTAAGTGCTTTTCATGAGTTGACTTACATAATTCTCATAACCAAATTATGAGGTGATATTCAACACCATTCCCATCCTTTTCAGCTCTCACCTATATTGTAATGTTTTGAAACTACATTTCCCAGACTCACTTGCCAGTCAGGTTCAGTTTGATATGCACTTGCAGCAAACCTGGCAGGTAGAAGAAAAGTAGAAGCCATCGTCACTCCTACTGACATCATGTTTATGTGTATGGATCCTGTTGGAGGAAGATTTATGTGGCTTCTGAGCATTCTCCTGTGGAACACTTGCTTCAGTAAAGTCGTTGGTGTCAATATCCTGATATCCCTAAGACCTCCCAAGATTCTTGCAATTCTTGCAACTTTCCAAAATTGTTGCCAACAGTCCCTTACCTCCCTTATCACAGTACTTCTAAAGGCTTTGTAAGCACTTAATTCCCATCATTCAATCTCTTCTTGCCTAAAATAACTGCAGTAGTTCCTGTCTTCCTGAACAAACCCTGAGTGCTATGGTTAGGTACTATTATTCATCCCGCTTTACAGGTAAGGAGATGAAAGCAGGGAGTAGATTGCATGAAGTGGCAGAATAAGGGTTTGAATCCAAAAAGTTTGGCTCCAGAGTCAGTGCTCTAAATGGTTATACTCCACTGCCTCTCATCACTTGAAAACCCCAATCCTATAAGTGGGACACTGTCTTTTTCTTAAATCCCTTTAAATATTTCAATGGAAGATATCTCTTGCAGCCTGTGTTTCAGTTTACAAACATTCTCCTCATTTTTTTAGAGAAATGTCTTAGTTTCAAATCAACCTTTATTTACTTTCCAGAGTAAAGCAAGATAACCTTTACTACCCAGATGCCTGGGATGTGAGGTGCACAGTGGAATGCTCCTTGTGGAAGCCTGTGATTGATCAAGTGAAGAAACAATATTCAACCTTAGGGGTTTTCAGCAAACCAGTATTGATTTCATTTCACAAAACCCTCATAGGGTTCATTTTTATATTTAAAATGAAGTAATATCAATGTTGAATTGGATTACCTTTGGGTTTTGAAGGCCTAGAAACAGAATGTTAGTGCTGGAAGGGCCGTCCATATCCATGCTAATTAGGTGCTATGTGTGCCTGCTTTTTTCAGTCAAAGCCAACATTTAAAGTCAGGTCGATTTATATATATTGCTCTGGATGAATGTGCATGACATATTGTCAAGTGGAAAAATCAAGCTGCAGAGTAAATTGATTCTGTTTCCTTTTTTTTTTAATTGAGAAAACCTACATAAAAACGCTGATACTCAAAATGTTAGAGCTAGAGAGGTCCTTGGGTAAATAAACACAACCTTCCCATTAGATTGATAAGCAAATTTGAGGACCAGAGAGTGATATAACTAAGGTCACATAACTAGTTAGTAGCAGAATTAATTCCACAGTCCTCATCTCCAGACTCCACTATGTCACTAAGTCTGTGGGCTGTTGTGTACCAACAAGCCAATAAAGAGAGAAAGAACCTAGTGTTATAGCTACCATTTGGGGGTAGAGGCCTCATCAGTGATAATCTGATCTTCATTTTAAACTGTAAACTCCTCTGTAATGGAAAGTGGATTATTTCCCCCAAAAAAGCAACGTCACTAAAGTAAATACTCTTAACATACCTAATGCCTGCATTCTTCTCTGTCTTAAGACTCTATTGTTTTTCATATAAAGTTATATCAATTTTACCAGTTTATGTTTATTTCACTTTAAGAAGCATTTTGCTCAAAGTATGAAACTTGCCTCATTATAATATTCAACACCTAGCAAGGAGCCTGGCTGAAAATAGGAACTTAACATTTGTTGAGTGAATAAATTAATGATTGAAATCGGTAGGCTTTTAAGTATTTTTTTCTTTCTTGTATTAAAATATGATTTCAATGAGTAAGAATACAATGTATCTTAAAAATTTATAGTAGATGAACTTTGAATAAATGCTGTATTAATTTTGAAGTTAAGCTATTTGGATAAGTGGTTTATTCATCCTCAACTTGTTTTCTCAATGAGCAAACATGTAAGACATATCCCTTGCATGCCTGGTATCACCTTTGCAGTAACACGCAGCATCACATCAACTTAGAGCAATCAGTTTATGAGGAATGCATTGGTGCTCACTTGATCAGTATTACCTTGCTTCAAATCCGGATGCTGTGTGCATATTTTTTTCTCCTCCTTTGTGTCTGATTCACTATCAGGCTGCTTTGGGGAGGACTTCATCATGTTTGGTGGGATTGTCCAAAGTAAAGTGAGCCTGGGAGAAAGGATATTTGGGTCTTAGTCCTAGATCTGCTCCAAATGAGTTTCATGATCTTGGGAAATTTACTCTCTGTTCACTGAGTCTTAGTTTCCTCACCTAAAATGAGAAATCTGGAGTAGGTCATTGTTCATCAAAACCCTTTTACTTTTTTGGAACTTCTTTTTCAAATGAACTTATACGCACAAAACTTTACCCCCTTTAGCAGCCTCCATGCTCCACAATAGAACCCGCAAGTTAAGTGAACTAAACTTTAAAAACCACTGTATTATATTCATTGACAGAGATTTAAAAATGTGGTAAATTTATACAATATAATATTACTCAGAAATAAAAAGGAGCAAACTACTGATACATATAAAAACATAGATGAATCTGAAAAACATGCTGAAGGAAACCACACACAAAAATACATTCCATATAATTCCATTTATAGGAAGTTCTAGAAAATGAAAACTATAGTGACAAAATCAGATCAGTCGTTACCTGGGACTGGGGGTAGAGGGAAGAATGGACTACAAAAGGGCATAAGGAAACTTTTGGAGATGATATAATTGTTAAGTACCTTGACTGTATTGGTGATTCAGTTGGGCATATATCTGTCAAATCTCATTGAATTGCACACTGTAATTGGATGAAGTATATTGGTCATAACTTATAGTACAATAAAGTTGGTAAAAAATTATTACATTAGATAATCTCTAAGGTCACTATAACTTGGACACTGTATAATGTACTTTAAGTAAGTGGAATCTGGGATCAAGCAGACCTAGATTCAGATACTTGTTCTGCTGTTTACTGGCTATGTGGTCATGGGAAAATAACTTAACCTATGGCTCTCTAGCAGTGGCCAAATCACTTCATCAGTTTCCTCATCTCTAATATGGAGATGATAATAGCACTAGTTCATAGAGATGTTGTGTGGATTACATATGATAATGGATGTAGAGAGCATAGCACAGTGCCTGACATATGGTAAATGCTCAATAAATGTTAGCTGCTTTTATAATTTTATGTTTCCAAATAATTTTCTAGACTTTGTTGGAGAAGTTTAGAGGTGGCATAGAAGTAGTCTGAATTCTAGTTTTGACTCCACTACCAATTATGTATGACCTCAGACAAGTCTCAGTGACTTCTCTGAGCCTCAGTTCCTGATTGCTAATAGAGGAAAACTGGTATCCTAACTTTGTGGAGATATTAGGAATATAAAATAAGCTAGTAGATAAAGACAGAAGTTTGGAAAAACCAAAAGAAAAACTGAAACACTTCACATAAATGTAGGGAATGGCTATAATACCTTTTCTTTTTTCATTATTCTGAGGTCAAGTGGGAGCAAGGAAATTGCATTTACACAACAGGGCTTGCCCTCATTAGAGTTGGAAAGTTTCCATCATTTGTCTTTTCCTCCATTCTTTGTCAAAGTTTCTAATTTCTGTTATGCCTTGCCTCCTATCAATAGTTATGGTAGGTTTTGTTGCTGCTCCCGTCCCTTCTGTCAGTTAGGAAATCATTCTGATAATCTTACTTACCTGAAGGAGTGTAACTTAATAGGTAACAGCTGACAGTGTTATATGCAAAGAAACTACAAAACTAATGCATCTAATGTAAATTCGGGTCTCAGCAGGGTTGATATTTTGGTGTAGGGTCACTTCCTGAAGCTGCTCATATGACAGTAACTTACTCTTTCAAGGGTAAATTCAATCCCTTTAAACAACTTGCATCATAGGTGAAGATATAGTTGAGTATTACTTTAGAAGTTTTAGAAGCGAAGGAGGACTTTTCACCATAACTTTCCTCATTGCCCCTATAACATCCTTGTTCCTCAGGCTATATATTAGGGGGTTCAGCATTGGTGTCAAAGCACCATAAAACACTGAGACAAACTTATCCTGATCAGATGAGGACTTGGACTGAGGTTTCATATACATTGAGATGGCTGCTCCATAGAAGATTGTCACCACGGTCAGGTGAGATCCACAGGTGGCAAAGGCTTTGAGCCTGCCTTGGGCTGAGCGAATCCTTAGGACAGCAGCAGCAATTCGAACATAGGAGAAGAGAACGAACCCAAAGGGTAGAAGCAGCGTGAAGATACCAGTGATTAGGATCATAAGCTCATTAATGCTAGTATCAGAACAGGCCAGCTTAAGGAGGGAGAGAATCTCACAGGCAAAATGGTTAATGACATTAGCCCCACAGAAGTTAAGCCGCAGGGATAAGATAAGCACGGTGATGAGCACAAGTGATGCCCCCCACGATGTAGCAGCCAGCCAGGCACACATTGGAGCATTCATGACCATGGAATAGCGCAGGGGATTGTTGATAGCAACCACACGGTCATAGGCCATGACAGCCAGTAGAAGACACTCTGCTGTGGCCAAGACCAATGAGACACTCATTTGAGTCACACACTGTGAGTACGAGAGGTATGGATGAGTAGAGAAACAATGCACCAAGACCTGGGGCATGGAGGCTGTTCCATAGCAAAGGTCTAAGAAAGATAGGTTACTAAGAAAGAAGTACATCGGAGTGTGGAGGTGGGGGTCAAAGTGGATCAGAAAGATGATAAGTCCATTTCCCAACAAGGTGCTGATGTATGTTAACAGCACCAATATGAAAAATGTGACTCTCCACTCAGGATAGTTAGAGATGCCAATAAGGAGAAACTCAGTTACTGCAGTGGCATTGTCCATGTCCATTCTTGCCCTTGGATGAGTGCCAATGCAGCTACCTAGTTTTACCTGCAAGAATGAGAATAAAGATGACAGATGTGAAAAAGATGAAAAGAATTAGGATACTCATGATTATTATCTTTGTCCGTTTCAAACGACACAGAACACAAAGGGAATATCTATAATGGGGACAGAGGTAAAGCTAAAACTCTGAGGACCCCTGGGAAAATAGAAAGTTTCTCATCATTTGAAAATAGTTTTATGAAAATTTCTTCAGCTATCCTCTACCAGATGCCTTTTTGGATTTTGTTTCCAAGTAAGAATGGAAGAAGAGGAGGTCATCTCCTGGCCCTCTCACTTGGTCTCCATTTTCCAAAGCAAATCTGGTGCATTCATTCAGCTTGAGTTACCAAGAGGTACTTTCTGACAGAAGAGATGGCTTAATGAAAATATTGCCTATACTTGCATCTGTCTCTCACTCCTAGATTAGGCATGCTTCCATTCTCCCATAGTGCCTGATGTGGATGCAAATATTGCTTTGACATGAAAATGGTGCTATGGAAATGGAGTAGTTCATGGAGTCTTGGAAGTCTTTGGGAACTCTCTGCTAATATCCTGGTTTGAAGTTACATTTTCAGTTTCTGTTGTGGTTTCCATGCTGTGGTTGCTGAGCCCCATTTAGGAATGTGAAAATATAATGTGATTTTTCTAAAGGTGTACGTCTTAAGGAGAGGGCTTCAGGAGCCAGACTATCTGAAAAGTCCCTCTCTTCCCTTCTCACTGTTCTTTATCCCCTCAGTTTCTTATATCACATTCTAAAATATGAAGTCTTTTTAACCATCTCATTTATTTTATTATTTGTTTTCTACTTGTCTCCCACTCAACCGTAAATTTATTAAGTATTGGGACCTAGTCCTTGTCTGCTTTGCTTTCTGATATAGCTTTAGCACCCAGAAAGAAGAGTGCCTGGGACATCACAATGACCCAATAGATACTGAATGAATAAATGAACATGTAAAGTGGATAGTCATGGATATTATCCAGAATCTAACTCTTTCTCTTTCCAACTGCAATGCCATCCCTTACTCCAAGCCATTGTCACTAATCTCCTGGATTTTCTCAATAACCTCCTTACTGTTTTCCAGCCCCCATTTAATTCAAATTATTAAGTTAGATTGTAAATCAAATCAGTCACTCTCCCATTAAAAAAATGTTTGATATCTCCCCATTTCAACCTCATTAAACGTCAATCTCCGTATTGCTAGCTGCAAGGCACTGCGTGGTTTGCCTCTCCATTACTTCTCTGAGTCCAGTTCCTACCACCCTTCCCTTTGTTCACTCTTGTCTAGTCAAACTCCTTACTGTTCCTCAGACACTCAAAGCACACTCCTTCCTCAGAACATTTGATCTTGCTGTTCCATATTTATGGAACATTTTTTCTCTAGATCCTTGCACAGCTTACTCCCTCCCTTCCCTCAGATGTTTACACACAGTCACCTTCTCAGTGAGTCCTTCCTGCACCTCTCTGTCTAAATGTTCAGCTCTAATCCATGACATTATTTATTTCATTCATTTCCTGCATTATTTAATCCTTAGTACTATTATCTTATAGAACACCTTTTATATTATCTATTAATTATGTTTATTGATTGTCTCTCCCAACTAACTAAATGATTTAAGCTAAATAAGGGCAGAGAATTTTGTCTGTTTTGCTCACTGCTGGTATACCTAAAACCTAAAATAGACGCTTAATAAGTATTTGCCAAATGAATGTATGAATGGAGCTTTTTAGCTGTTCCTTATTGAAAGACAGTGTTTCTTTTTCCATCTGCCACTTCCCTTGACATTGTTGCTTCTATGCCAAGTACCCCATAATGTCTGTGTGCTCCTTCATGAGACTCACTCTTCCATCTGTTTCTAATTCTCTCCCTGAAACTTGTTACTTCACTGGCTAGATGTCTCTGGACAAGTTTTCTTCCCCTCGCTTGAACTAAATTTTCATTTACAAACTAGTTAAACTAAGTGAGCTTTAAGAACCCTTCCAGCTCTAATATTCCAGGGTTCTTTGATTTCCCTCAGCTAAAACTGTAAAAAAAAAAAAAAAAACAAAACAAATCTTAACACTCTTCTCAGCACAGGAAATCTATGGCATTTTCCTCCTTTTTTGGAGAGGCATCTGTGCTAAAGACGGGCTTTTTGGTTAATGAATGGGGTTTCTCTAACCATCTTTGAGATGCGAGATTCATTTGTCTTTAAAAGTCTTCAGCAAAATCCATAACTACCCCCTCCCCGATCTTGCCGCTAAGTAACCTATTCCTGTGTCTCATTCTACACTTTTCTCAGCCTCTTAAATAGGATAGGAACACAAGAATGATAAATCCATGCATGGGGAAGTTTATGCTACTTGTGGAGTGACAAACAAATGTAAGGGATGGAGGAGATGGTGACCTGGTTTCACAAGAGTGTCCTCAGAACCTCGAGAGACCAGTGCTGACTTCACCTTCATTTATCATGATAAAGAGGTTTTGCCTTAGAGTATCTCCACATTTCCAAGTGAAAATTGAGATAATCATCTCCACAGAGAGTGAATGCAGAAAGATAAGAGTCAAATGGCTATATGAAATAATGTCTGAAGTCCATTATATGTTCAGTTAGTACATTCATACCTAAATATTTTTCAGTGTTCACTATTTAACTCCCAATTATCTACACATGGGCCATTTACAATGTAATATGTAGAAAGATGATGGCCTGACTGCAGATGGAAAGATGAAATGGTCTGTGTGGTGGATGACTGATTAGTATGCAATTTAAAGGTCTTTTTTGCTCCTACAACTCTATAAAACACATTGCTATTACTGTTAAATATTAAATATTGTTAAATAGATGTTTTTCATCCTTATATGAAGTTATCATTCGTAACGAACCTCAAGATGTATTTTGTGTGTACAAAATTGAGGCAAGGTTTTTAAAGACTCTATCTTGCAGTCCCTCTTGAGTCCAGTAAAATAAATTGATGAGCCCATTTGACTAAAATTTGGTGATCAGTCTACAACTGTGGGACAGAACTTTTTTACAAGTGGTATTAAGCTTACTGATAGAGATTTGAATTGAACCCGTGACCTTGGCTCCATTAGTACTGTTTGGACCCATGGAACTAAAATTGATGACCATTTCCCTCTCATGCTTAAAGGCTACTCAGCATCTAAATTGAGGGGCCTATTTTTCATTTAGATTGGACCTTGGTCTCCAAAGACAGTATTGATTGATCTGTCCTAGAATTATCATTTAAAAATTCCTGGCAAACTGGGCCCCCATGTTTCCCTTCTTAGTCCTGTCACCTGCTATTATTGATACGGTGTAACGTCCCCCTCAACTTATGGCTGCCCCTCACCTTCTTGGAGGTCTTGCATGCCAGAGAGAAGGTTGGAGATCCCAAAAAGGGAGAAAAGGAAAGAAACAAGAGCACAATTCTATTACTTACTCACCACTGGAAGTCCCTCTCAAGTCCCAATAAATAGAGCAAAGTGGAAAGACATAAGGAGCAATTCTCCAGTAGTTGCCGGTTTGGGAACTGTGACAATCTCCCAGCAAACTCTCCTGAAAAGATCTTAAAATCCTTCCCAGTTCCTGAAACTCCAAAATGACTGGAATTCTCTGAAGGAAAAAATAAGATTATTTGAAGTTTGTTTAAATCTCAATTGCCACACCCTTTGATCCGCAACCCTTGCTGAAGGTATCTAAATTAGTTAATTGCTCAGGCAAGCATTTCACTGATGTGTCTCCACACAATTTCTAGTTCAGTATCCCTAAAAAAAGTTATAACATATAGAGTATTGAGGTTATTTGAATACTTTGTGTCAAAACCCTAATGTTATTTCAATTTGCAACTACTAGTTCAGACATCATCTGCCTCTTGGCAGTATTTCTCCCTGTATTATCTTTTCTCAGTGTACTAGAACCCAACTAAACCAAATTGTCACTTCCTTTAAACGCCTGCACCTAGGGCTTTAAACTAAATTGAAAAACTTCCAGGAAGGGCCTTGGACTCTGTACATACCCTATCCAGTTTCCTAGTCTTTTTCCACCTCCCGTTCTTGGTGCTGGAAAGCAAAATGTACAACCTGATGCCTCCAAGAGCCTGCACATCCTGTAGTCAGCAGGAAGATTTAATGACAGTCTCTCTTCCTGCAAAAGCTGGAAAATGGACTCAGGCATTTCAAAAGCATTTTGCTGGAGTTGAAACCACAAAAGTTTTTTCATTACCCCTCACTTATCCAGAAATTTTGACTAACCAGAATTTGCCTTTCCTTGAGCAGTTTAGTTTCTAGAAATTGTACTGTATCTCCTCTTCTCTCCATCTAGGCTCTAATCCACCCATCCATATGTTTATCTGGAAGCTGTCACCAGAATTCTCTATCTGGGAGCATGTGTTGCTCTGAACTAAATCTATAAATTCCACATGCTAGGCCTACTCATGATGTCTAGGGTGCAGTTCTCTTCTAGATTCACTTCAAAATGCAAAGAATAAGTTGACGAGCTGCTCAGTAACTTAAATAAGTTGAAGCTCCAAAGTGCTGCCAGAACATTTATCTCATGAGTAGGGTTCAAATATTCCGATCTTCCCCAGGAAGAAATAATTAACGTCCTAGAACTTCAGGGACCTCATCCCAAATAGGCAATTAATTTTTTTCAAAGCAGAGCTGACTGAAAGAAAACATGAAAAAAGTAGCATTTTGTTTAGGGAAACAAATACAGAAAAGAAAAAGGAGACCTTTGAGACCATGAAACTTTCGTATACCATTGCTGGGCTTTCTGAAGTACTAAGAAATGATTCTTTTTTGTTTTTAATTTTGGTTCAAAATTTCTTCACATCCTTTCTGCCTTAAATTGGTGTCATGACAGAGCCTGCAGCTGGTTGGGAAATGTCTGTCAGGGGATGACTGGGATATAGAGTCCATAACGTGTTATTTGATATCCAAGTTGAAATAGCCCTTATGTTTGTCCTTCCGCTCCTACTTCCACCACCCCAGCCAGCTCAGACACCCTCCACGCACTCCATTTTCAACTGCAATTAGTCTATATTATTTCATCTGACATTCAAGGCCAACTATGGAAGCCCCCACCTATCATTTAAGTTGTTCTTTTGTACACCACATGGATTATGTTTATTCAACAAATATCTTATGAGCGCCCATGTTATGTAAAGCGAGGTGCTTGGCACTGAAGATACGGTGGTGGAAAATAATCCAGACATGTTTCCCACTTTCATAGAGCTTACTGTGTGGTGGGGGAAACCAATATGAACCAAACAATCAAGAATATAAATATGCATCTGATAGTGTACCTATGCAGAAAGCCAGTTGTACCAAATCCATTTTTTAGAACTCAACTTATGCCTCCAGTTCTTTTGCATTTTTTATCTTTTCAGCTATAACATAGGTAACCTGAGGACAGATAATTCCTTTTTTTCTACTTTGATACATTTTGTCATAGTGGTAGTAGATACAATATAGGATAGTGGGAGGCAGTTTGGGAGAGTGGTAAGTAGCTTGCTAGCCTTGTGATGCTGGATAAGTAACCCAAATCATCTGAGCCTAATTTTCCTTATTTATGAAAAAAATGCATGCATGTAGAATGTTAAGAACAGTTCCTGGAATATGCTGTGTCATTAAATATTACCCTGATAAATATTTTTACTTTTCTAAATGCAATTGCATAAATTGACACCTACATTTTATTGAAAAAAACTGAGGCCTAAGGAAATAAAGCGACTTGACCAAAGGACATAATTAATTAGAACCGAGGTGGAAAGAAAACTCAAATTTTCTTGCTTCTAGACCAGTGCTTTGAAAATTATTCATATTGTCTTTTGCTTGATGCTTGCTTTGAGAGCAAATGTCTCAGAACTGGTACTCATCAAGACTTTAGTCAGGTAGCTCACTGTTACATGATATGTCTTTAATTGAGACTGGTTTCACTGCCAATTACAATACAGTAATATTTAGGTTATGGGAGTAATTTAGCTTCAGTCAGTTTGATGACCACTGCATGTATCCCTAATGTTGTTTCTCGAATTTGTGCCGTTGATCAGAAAGAAGCACCTGAGGAGAGAATGCACACCTTGCAAGCTGTCTCACTTTGGGCAAGTCACTTCCACTTTCTGGGCCTCAGTTTCTTTTGCTACAGATCATCTCTGAGGTGCATTCCGATTAGGACATTCTTGATTTTAGAGGAACTATTCCAATTCAAAGCATTCCGTTTGATAATAGGTCATAAATATCACTCCTATATACTGAAGTTATCTTAAGGCCTAGTAAAAGGGTACAAGTCAGATATGGGTTAAAGCGAAAAAGGAATAATTTGTGGATTCTGTGGCTTAGTGTAGAGATGTATCATAACAGTCCATTGAAGGCCTTAGAATATTGAATAATAGGAGTTACTGAAAGAGACAGGGAATGGAGACTGAGCTGATAGAAATACATTTCTCTGCTTCAGCAAAATCATGACTACAAGCAGACCCCTTCAATAACTCTGGTTATGGTCCCCTCTTGAAAGATCATTAATCGGAGCAGGAGCAAAAGAGTGTGTATAGTGGATTCCAAAGAGCTAAATGTGGTCTAGGCAAATCCTTCTCACAGTCCTTGCGGGTCTTTCTAGGGCTATGCATAAATTCATAATCTTAATGTAGCAAGTGACAACTCTGTCTTCCCCCATCCCCTTCTGCTATGAGGTGGACCTCAGCCACAGATTAGGTGGTATCAGGGAAAACGGGAGTTGAGGTCTTGGGAAGGACAGATCAGCCAAATACCTCCTAATGGCCTTTAAACAAATTTATAAGGAAATTTGTGTCAATGTTGAAAAATCATGCATCCATCTTAGGTTGGAAAATTGGTCTTTCAGCCTCTGTTGCTTTGGGTTGGTCCCAGACAAAGAGTACATTGTTAATAGCTTTGTATCTAAGAGATTACTTTAAACTCTGGAGGCATGATTAGCCTCAGTGCACTGCTCAAAGTTGAACAATTAAAGACTATTTCTTGCAAATCCCCAAAGATGCCACGCTGAGCATTGTTAAGAGATTGGGAGACTTGGCACGTAATGTCACCTGAAACTTCCTGCAGCATAATGACAAACTAATTGTAAACAGTGGGGAAATGTAGAAACTTCTTCAAGATGTGAATGGAGAAGATTTGAAGGCTTGAAACCAATGAAAAAAATATTCTAAGCAAACAGAAGCCAAGTAGTGAGATTTAACCTTAAAATATTTTTCTGAGCTTGATACAAGAGAGTTGAACCAAATATGCTCATGTGAGTGATGCACATTTTGGAATATGAGCCTCTATTGCAAATGACCCTGATACCAAAATAAAAATGGCCTGTGGGGAGATCTGTGTTCTAGTCTTAGCTCTGTCACAAACTTGCCATGTGATTACAGTAAGTTCCTTAACCTTTTCTTGTGTATGAAATTGTGAACAGTAATCCCTTCCCTAGATACTGCACATGAGTGTTGTAAGGACAAAATTACATGTTGAGTGAAAAAGATACTTGAAAATATAAGGAAATAAACAAAGCCATGGAATTATTTTGAATCCATGATTTGATTGGAATCAGAGTAAGTTTATAGGGCTAAGGAATTGACTCTAAATTTCACAGATTGAACATGCTATGCCTTATTTAATTTGGGACAGGGTATATATCCTTAGATATATACATCAGCTCATTTAGTTTCATAATAGACCTATGAAATAGGTAATAGCACCTTCATTTCCTAGATTAAAAACAGACTTAAGGAGGTGAAACAATTTATTTGGAAAATGATAAGCAATGTGCCTAAAATATAATAAACACTTGTTTCAATTTGTTAAAGCTACCAGAATGCAATATACCAGAAATGGGTTGGCTTTTGTAATTGAAATTTATTAGGTTACAAATGTACATTTCTAAAGCCATGAAAATGTCCAAACTAAGGCATCAAGAGGAGGATGCCTTCCCAAAGGAAAGGCTGCTGGCATCCAGGGTTCCTCTGTCACATGGGAAGGCATATGGCAACATCTGCTGGTCATTCTCTCCAAAATGTTTCTGAGGTTCTGTGGGCATTTTTCTCTCTCTTAGCTTCTCTGAGCTCTCTCCGAAATGTCTCTGCCTTTTGTCCTCTCATAGAGAACTCCAGCAAGGGCATTAAAATCCACCTTGAATGGGTTGGGTCACATCTTCATGGAAACAACGTAATCAGAAGGTCCTACCCAGCAATAAGTCTGCCCCAACAAGAATGGATTAAAAGAGCATGGATTTCTGGAGTACATAACAATTCAAACCAGCACAAACACTCAAAAAATGGCAGTTATATTATGGACATCCTCTGATTCCATCAATTGTTATTCTCAGATGGGGAAAATTATAGGCTTCCAAGGAAGAACATGAAAGTCTATTGACTGAGCACAACTGGTAGAGTGGTGGAGTGGTGAGCTCTAGATAGAAGGCAAGGTTCCAGAAAATCGACATTACTTAATCTGTTGATTGGTTCATTGATTGATTCGTTTATTCATTTATTTATAACTTATTAAATAAGTTATCTTGACAGTGTACTACCATTTCAGACAATATATTGGGTGTCGAATGTACAGTAATAAGTCTGGATTCCTGACTTCTATGATTTTATTATCTGGTAAGGGGATGCAGGCATCTAAAAGACTTTATGCAAGAAAATGTTACAAAGAGTTTAGATTAAAATATTGCTGTAACTGGAGACAGAAGAGGGGATGATCAATTCTACGGGGGATGAGAAATTGTCAAGAAAGTTTAATAAATGAAGTGATTCTTGAGCCAAGTCTTGAAAGATGAGTAGGTGTTTATTAGTAAGCATGTTCTAGAGAGGAAAATCAGAGATAGGGAAAGACATGTACCAAGGCCCAGAGATGTGAAATCTTCCTTATTGGGGTAACCATAAGCAACTCAGAATGACTGGAACAGAACTTGTAAGACAAAATGGGGCAAGTGATGAGCTTGCCAGGGTAGGCAGGGATCAAATAATGAAAGGCCTGTTCACCATACTAAGGGCTTTGACTTTAGTCCAGAGGTAAAGAAAAGTCACTGAAGAGTTTATCGATGGAGAGTAATTTGTTGGATTTGGTTGTAGAAAGATCACTCTGGCAGTATTATGGAAGATGGAATAGAGGGAGGGAACTTCAGTGAAGATGGTGGAGTAGAGAGCTCCAGGACTCAGTCCATCCAACAAAACAAATATTAAATAGGCAGGAAATGTCTGAAACAACTATTTGGAAATTCCAGGGGCCAAAAGAACACTGTAGAGCATCTAGGGAAGAGTGGGAGGAAGAGGCTGATAAATTATGGCAAAAAAAAAAAAAAGGAAACTGCTCTCTCTGTGGGGCAGCTATAGGTGCACACCCCCCATTCTCATAACACGCCATCATGGGGTCTAGTCCCTGGCTAGTTTCGGGTAACAAGAAGGGAAATAAAAATCTACTTCCCCAAGAACAGGGGCATGGCCAATCGCTGATCTGGGCAAAGGCAGCAGCAGCCATTGTTTGACCCCATCCTAAACAAAGGCAGTAGCAGCCATTGTTTCAACTCTCCCCAGTCAGGGGTGGCAGTGGAGATTTAAAGATGAAGCACTTCCTCAAGGCTTCAGGGGACTATTCGCAGAAGAGCAGTTGCTTTGAGCAGGCCAGGAAAGCTCAGCTTTGGGGAGCCATCAGAGAAGTGCTTGGTGTTCATCCTTATTCCTTCCCCAGGCACATTAGAGCCCATTTATGCCCCTATCATAAGTCCCTGGCCCTTATTTGGTTGGGAAAAACTAACTTGGGAAAGTATTCTCTGGGATTCCCCTCCTCCCAGAATTTACCATACAAGAAAAAGTAGCATGAGATATCAAAAAGCATGTAAAAAATGATAGAGGTAAACAGTGTGGGACAAAGGCCTGCTGGTTCAAACACCCAGGAGAGGGAGGTCAGTCTTCTGGGTAACAGAGGGTACAACCAAACCTTATAAAGAAGAGAATGCCAAAATAATAACAATTCAAAGTCCAGGACAAGACAGAGCCCCAGAAAGACATGGGGAACCCTGAACGCTGCATTTATTTTCTTAAAGCTCAAGAAACTGTCTGTCTTACCACTAGCTGGTTACAAAACCAAGAAACAAACATCACAGGGAGTAAATCCAAGAGTTAACATTTTAGAATATTAAAATGTACAGTTTGCAACAAAATATTACAAGACATAAAACAGAAAATGGTGGCCCAACCAAAGAAAGAAGGAAAAATGAATAAAACACCAAGGAAGAAGATGAGAATGTGAACATACTAAACAAAGCCTTTTGAAATGATCCTGAAAATGATCAGGATATGAAGGAAAGTACAGAGAAAGAACTAAAGGATATCAGGAAAGCAATGAATGAATAATACGAGTGTCTATTCGAAGAGATAGAATTTTTCTTTTGAAGAATCAAACAGAACTAATAGAGTTAAAAAACACAAAAACTGAATTGAAAAATGCCCAGGAGCGTTTCAAGAGCAAATTGCAGCTGGCAGAAGAAAGAATCAGTGAATGCTAAGACAAGAGGCTTAAAATGAATCAAACTGAGAAGCAGAAAGGAAAAAATATTGAAAATGAAAACAGCCTAAGATAGCTATGGGACACCATCAAGCACACCAATGTATGCATTATGGGAGTCCCAGAAGGAGAAGAAAGGGGCAGAAGGAATACTCAAAGAAATAATGACAGAGAACTTCCCAATCTTAGCAAAAGATGTGACTATGCACATCCAAGAACCTCAGAGAACACAAAACAGGATAAACATGAAGGATTATACACCCCATAATGTATTGATTACACTATCTAATGCAAAGTACAAGGAGAAACTTCTGAAAGCTGCAAGATAAAAGCAATGCATTATGTACAAGGGCATCCAAATTAGATTGAGTACTGATTTTTTTAGAAACCATGGAGGCAAGAGAACAGTGGGTTGAAATACTTGGAGTCCTGTAGGAAAATAACTGCCAACCATGCACTTAATATCTTGTAAGACTTTCTTTCAAAAATGGAGAGATTAAGATATGTTCATATAAACAAACTGAGAGAGTTCATCACAACCTGATCTGCCCTGTAAGCAACCCTATGGTAACCACAAGGAAGAGAGAGGAAAAATATATCTAGATAGGAAAGAGGAGGCACTTGATATAGTACAACACAAAAAAGACAAATAAAAATAAAAGTAGGCATTAATGTTAAGTGAGGGACAAAAATTTTATAAGACTTACAAAGGATAAATAGCAAAGTGGAAGAAGAAAGTTTGCTATTATAAGTAGTGTCTTTAAATGTGAATAGATTGAACTCTCCAATCATATGGCAGAGATTGATAGAATAAATTTAAAAAACATGATCCAACTATATGCTGTTGTGCCAGTTTGAAAGTGTTGTGTACACCAGAAAATTTATGTCCTTTAATCTTGATTCAATACTGTAGGGTGGAAACTCTTTTGATTATATTATCTTCCCAGAGATGTAGCACTCCTGGTTGTTGCTGTGACCTTTTGATTAGATGGAGATATGACTCTGCCCATTCAGTGTGTCTTGATTAGTTTACTAGAGTACTTTAAGAGGGGAAACATTTTGGAGAAACTCCAGTTGCAGATGCTTGGAGAATAGTTGCTTCAGAGCTGACAAAGACATGGATGTTTGGAGATGTTTGTAGTGCCAACAGAGAGAGATGATACCTAGACATGGGCAGAAAGCCCAGCAGACAATTCCCTGTGCCTTCCCGTGAGATACTTAGCAGGACAGAACTTGGACAGGGCCAAAGGAAGCTAAGAGATGAAAGTCAGCCCTGGAGAAGCAAAATGAGGCTGTAAACAATGGAGCCCAGAAGCAAGGGACGAGCAGGAGCCAGTCACACGACTTCCCAGCTGACAGAGGTGTCACAGATGGCATCAACCTTTCTTGAGTAAACGTTTTTGTTTACTCAACCTCTTGTTGGAGGCTTAATTTGGACATTTTAAAGCCTCTTGTTGGAGGCTTAATTTGGACATTTTCTCAGCCTTAGAACTGTAGTCTTGTAACTTATTAACTCCCTTTTTTTAATTGTTAATTTTTTTATTTTTTTAAACAAAACAACATATAAACATGAACATCCTTATGATATGATCATGCCATTCTTGGTATATAATCAATAACTCACAATATCATCACACAGTTCTATATTCATCACCACAATCACTTCTTAGAACATTTGCATCAATTCAGAAAAAGAAATAAAAAGGAAAAAAACCTTATACATATCTTATCCCTTACCCCTCCCTCTCATTGATTGCTAATATTTCCATCTGCCCCATGTATTTTAGCCTTTGTTTCCCCTTTATTTTTCTATAACCTTAGTACTCCCTTTAGTTGATCACTAGCATTTCAGTCGACTAAATTTATTTTAACATTTGTTCCCCCATTATTTATTTATTTTTATCCATATATTATACTCACCTGTCCACACCATAGATAAAAGGAGCACCAGACATGAAGTTTTCACAATCACAGAGTCACATTGTGAAAGCTATATCGTTATACAATCATCTTCAAGAAACATGGCTCCTGGAAAACAGCTCTACCTTTTCAGGCAGTTCCCTCCAGCCTCTCCATTACATCTTGAATAACAAGGTAATATCTATATAATGCATAAGAATAACCTCCAGGATAACCTCTTGACTCTGTTTGAAATCTTTCAGCCATTGACACTTTATTTTGTCTCATTTCTCTCTTCCATCTCTGGTCTAGGTTTCCTCAATCTCTTGATGCTGAGTCCCAGCTCATTCTAGGATTTCTGTCCCACGTTGCCAGGAAGATCCCACCCCGGGAGTCATGTCCCACGTAGAGAGGGGTAGGGCAGTGAGTTTGCTTGTCATGTTGGCTGAGAGAGAGAGAGAGAAAGTCCACATCTGAGCAACAAAAGACATTTTCTGGGGGTGACTTTTAGGCCTAATTTTAAGTAAACTAAACCTATCTTTTGTGGGGTTAAGTTTCATATGAACAAACCCCAAGATTGAGGGCTTGGCCTATTGCTTTGGTTGTCCCCACTGCTTGTGAGGATATAAGGAATTCTCCACATGGGGAAGTTGAATATTCCCCCTTTCTTGTCATTTTCCCAAGGGGACTTTGCAAATACTTTTTTATTCACTGTTAAAACCACTCTGGAGTTTATCAGGGCATCACTCTGGACAAACCTACAAAATCTCATGCCCTACTCAAGGTCCCAAGTACTTATGGTGTTCAATTAAATATTAGGAAATGCACTAGTCAAATTATAAATTTTGCATCAAATAAACATGTTTTGCTTTAGTCTTACACATAAGTTAAAGTTTTAAAATATGAATTACCATCTATTTTCAACACCCTGCAATATTGACATTCCTTTCTTCTTCCTCATGCAAAAACATTTTTTAATTTGCACATTTAATCACTATCATTGTACACTCTAGGCATTCCTAGATTATACCATCTCAGTCTTTATCATCTACCTTTCCTTCTGATTTCAGTTGTACCCCAAGCCCTACTCCCTCTATCATTCTCACACTCAGCTTCATTCAGTGTATTAACATTATTGTATTACAGTTAGGTAGTATTGTGCTATCCATTTCTGAATTTTTATAATCAGTCCTCTTGCACAATCTTTATCCCTTCAGCTCGAATTACCCAACATCTACCCTATTTCTATCTCCTGATGGTCTCTGTTCTTAGCTGAAATTCTCCAAGTTCATTCACTAATGTTAGTTCTTATCAGTAAGACAATACACCATTTGTCTTTTTGTTTCTGGCTAATCTCACTGAGAAGAATGTCCTCAAGGTCCATCCATGTCGTTATATAAAGTCATAACTTTATCCTGCCTTACAGCTCGATAATATTCCATTGTATGTATATACCACAGCTTGTTTAGCCACTTGTCTGTTGATGGACATTTGGACTGTTTCCAGCTCTTGGCAATTGTAAATAATGCTGCTATACACATTGGTGTGCAAAAGTCCATTTGTGTCCTTGCCCTCATGTCCTCTGAGTAGATACCTAGCAATGGTATTGCCAGAACATATGGTAATTCTATACTACCTGAGGAACAGCCAAACTGCCTTCCACAGTGGTTGTGCCAATTTACATTCCTACCAACAGTGGATAAGTGTGTCTCTTTCTCCACATCCTCTCCAGCACTTGTCATTTTCTGTTTTATTGATACTGGCCATTCTGGTGGATGTGAGATGATATCTCATTGTGGTTTTCATGTGCATTTCCCTAATAGCCAGGGAAGTTGAGCATCTCATGTGCCTTTTGACCATTTGTACTTCCTCTTCTGAGAAGTGTCTGTTCATGTCTTTTGCCCATTTTGTAATTGGGTTGTTTGTCTTTTTGTTGTTGAGTCGAACAATCTCTTTATATATCCTGGATACTAGACCTTTATCTGATATATAATTTCCAAATATTGCCTCCCATTGTGTAGGCTGTCTTTTTACTTTCTTGAAAAAGTTCTTTGATGCACAAAAGTGTTTAATTTTGAGGAGTTTCCATTTGTTTATTTCTTTCTTCAGTACTCATGCTTTAGGTGTAAGATCTAGGAAACTGTCTCCTCTTATGAAGTTTATAAGAAATTTTCCTACATTTTCTTCTAAAAATTGTATGGTCTTAGATCTAATGTTTAGGCCTTTGATCCAATTTTGAGTTAATTTTTGTATAGGGTGTGAGATATGGATTCTTTTTCATTCTTTTATGTGTGGATATCCAGTTCTCTAGGTACCATTTATTGAAGAGAATATTCTGTCTCAGAATGAGAGAGTCTACATCTGAACAATCTATTCAATTACATTCATCAGTATATCTATCTTTATGCCAGTACCATGCTGTCTTGACCACTGTAGCTTCATAATATGCCTTAAATTCAGGTAGTGTGAGACCTCCATCTTCATTTTTCTTTCTTAGGGGAGTTTTAACAATTTTGGGCAGCCTGCCCTTCCAGATAAATTAGGTTTTTGGTTTTTCTATTTCTGGAAAGTACGTTTTGGGATTTGAATTGATATTGCATTGAATCTGTAAATCAGTTTAGGTAAAATGGACATCTTAACTATATTTAGTCTCCCAATCCATGAACACGGTATGCTCTTCCATTTATATAGGTCTTCTGTGATTTCTTTTTAGCAATTTCTTGTAGTTTTCTTTGTAAAGGAATTTTGTATCCTTAGTTAAACTTATTCCTAAATATTTTGTTCTTTTGGTTGCAATTGTAAATGGGATTTTTTTTCTGAATTTTCCCCCACAGATTGTTCATTACTATCGTATAAAAGCCCTACAGATTTTTGAGTGTTGGTCTTGTAACCTGCCACTTTGCTGTACTCATTTATTAGCTCTAGTAATTTTGCTGTGGATTTTTTGGGGTTTTCGATGTATAATATCATATCATCTGCACACAGTGAGAGTTTTACTTCTTCCTTTCCAATTTTGATGCCTTGTAATTCTTTTTCTTGTCTAATTGCTCTGGCTAGAACTTCCAACACAATGTTGAATAACAGTGGTGATAGTGGACATCCTTGTCTTGTTCCTGATCTTAGGGTGAAAACTTTCAATTTTTCCCCATTGAAGATGATGTTAGCTGTGGGTTTTTCATATATTCCCTTTATCATGTTGAGGAGGTTCCCTTCTATTCCTATCCTTTGAAGTGCTTTCAACAAGGAAGGATGTTGAATTTTGTCAAATACCTTTTCTGCATCAGTCTAGATGATCATGTGGTTTTTCTGCTTTGATTTGTTGATGTGGTGTATTACATTAATTTATTTTCTTATGGTGAACCATCCTTGCATACCTGGGATGAATCCTACTTGATCATGATGTATAATTCTTTTAATGTGGTGCTGGATTTGATTTGCAAGAATTTTGTTGAGGGTTTTTGGATTTATATTCATTAGAGAGATTGGTCTCTAGTTTTCTTTTCGTGTAATATCTTTGTCTGGCTTTGGTACAAGGGTGACGTTGGCTTCATAAAATGAGTTAGGAAGCCTTCCCTCTTCTTCAATTTTTTTGAATAGTTTGAGCAGGATTGGTACTAATTCTTTCTTGAATATTTGGTAGAATTCACATCTGAAGCCATCTGGTCCTGGACTTTTCTTTTTTGGGAGCCTCTTAATGACTAATTCAATTTCTTTACTTGTGATTGGTTTGTTGAGGTCGTCTATTTCTTCTCGAGTCAATGTTGATTGTTCATGCCTTTCTAGGAAGTTGTCCATTTCATCTACATTGTCTAGTTTATTAGCATAAAGTTGTTCATAGTATCCTCTCATTACCTCCTTTATTTCAGTGGGTCAGTGGTTATGTCTTTCCTTCCATTTCTGATTTTATGTATTTGCATTCTCTCTGTTCTTTTTGTCACCCTCACTAAGGATCCATCAATCTTATTGATTTTCTCATGAAACCAAGGTCTGGTTTTGTTGATTTTCTCAATTGTTTTCATGTTCTCAATTTCATTTATTTCTGCTCTCATCTTCATTATTTCTTTCCTTTTGCTTGCTTTGGGGTTAGTTTGCTGTTCTTTCTCTACTTCTTCCAAGTGGACATTTAATTCCTCCATTTCTGCTCTTTCTTCTTTCTTGATATAGGCATTTGGGGCAAAAAATTTCCTTCTTAGCACTGCCTTTGTTGCATCCTATAAATTTTGATATGTTGTGTTTTCATTTTCATTTTCCTCGAGATATTTACTTGCTTCTCTTGTAATTTCTTCCTTGACCCACTGGTTGTTTAAGAGTGTGTTGTTGAACCTCCATATATTTGTGAATTTTCTGGCCTTCTGCATATTATTGATTTCCAATTTCATTCCTTTATGATCTGACAAAGTGTTTTGTATGATTTCAATCTTTTTAAATTTATTGAGACTTGCTTTGTGACCCAGCATATGGTCTTTCCTTGAGAATGATCCATGAGCACTTGAGAAAAATGTGTATCCTGCTGTTGTGGAGTGTAATGTTCTATAAATATGTTAAGTCTAGCTCATTTATTGCATTATTCAGATTCTCTGTTTCTTTATTGATCCTCTGTCTAGATGTTCTGTCCATTGATGAGAGTGGAGAATTGAAGTCTCCAACTATTACAATAGATGTGTCTATTTCTCTTTTCAGTGATTGTGTCATGTATTTTGGGGCACTCTGGCTCAGTGCATAAATATTTATGATTGTTATGTCTTCTTGAATTTCTCCTTTAATTAATACATAACATCCTTCTTTGTCTCTTTTAATTGTTTTACACTTGATGTCTAATATGTTGGATATTAGTATAGCTACTCCTGCTCTTTTCTAATTGTTGTTTGCATGAAATATCTTTTTCCCAATCTTTCACTGTCAAACTATGTTCATCCTTTTGTCTGTGATGTATCTTGTGTAGACAGCATATAGATGGGTCCTGTTTTTTAATCCATTCTGCCAGTCTATGTCTTTTGATTGGGGAGTTTAATCCATTAATATTAAGTGTTATTGCTGTAAGGGCAGTACTTTCTTCTACCATTTTGCCTTTTACATTTTATATGTTGTATCTAATTTTTCTTCTTTTTACCTTTACTGATATTTTTCATTTCTACAGTCTTCTCCACATCTCTCTCTCCTGTCTTTTCCCATCTGTCTCTAATGCTTCCTTCAATATTTCTTGCAAAGCCAGTCTCTTGGTCACAAATTCTCTCAGTGATTTTTTGTCTGAAAATGTTTTAATTTCCCCTTCATTTTTGAAGGACAATTTTGCTGGATATAGAATTCTTGGTTGGCACTTTTTCTCTTTTAGAATCTTAAATATATCATCCCACTGTCTCCTCGCCCCCATGGTTTCCGCTGAGAAATGTACACATAGTCTTTTTGGGCTTCCCTTGTATGTGATGGATTGTTTTTCTCTTGCTGCTTTCAAGATTCTCTCTTTCTCTTTGACATCTGACATTCTGATTAGCAAGTGTCTTGGAGTACATCTATTTGGATCTGTTCTGCTTGAGGTACACTGCACTTCTTGGATCTGCAATTTTGCATCTTTCATAAGAGTTGGGAAATTTTCAGTGATAATATCCTCCATTAGTTTTTTTCCCTCCTTTTCCCTTCTCTTCTCCCTCTGGGACACCCACAGTATGTATATTCATGTGCTTCATGTTGTCATTCAATTCCTTGGTCCCTGCTCATATTTTTCCTTTCTTTTCCCTATATTTTCTTTTGCTTTTTGGATTTCAGATGTCCTGTCCTCCAGTTCACTAATCCTATCTTCTGCCTCTTGAAATCTAACATTGTAGCTTTCCATTTTTTTAAATCTCTTCTATGGTATCTTTCATTCCCATAAGTTCTGTGATTTATTTTTTCAGACTTTCAATTTCTTTTTGTTCATTTCTTGCCTTCTTTATATCCTCCCTCAATTCACTGATTTGATTTTTGATGAAGTTTTCCATGTCTCTTCGAACAATCTGAGTTGATTGTTTCAACTTCTGTATCTCATTTGAATTGTGGGTTTGTTTCTTTGACTGGGGCATATCTTCAATTTTCCTAGTATGATTCATTATTTTTTGCTGGCATCTAGGCATTTAATTACCTTAATTAATTTATTCTGGAGATTGCTTTCTTGCTGGATGACTTTGTTGTCTATCTGTTCTTTGACATACAGTTCAGCCTATTCTAGACCTCTAGCTTAGGTTTTGTTTAACAGATCAGAGTTTTTCAGTTCTTGTTTTTTTCTTTCTTGCCCTGCCTGTATGATGCCTTCACCCCACCTCCTTAGTAGAGTCTCCTTAGTATTATAGACCCCAGTAATATTTTCCCAGACCAAATTTGCCTCCTCTCAGGAGTAAAGAGTTACCTACATCAGTTTTCCCTGAGGGTGAGACCCAGCAGGTTGAAAGACTTTCGTATGAGACCTCTGGACTCTGTGTTTTTCCTTTTCTGCCCAGTATGTGGCATTTGTCTGTCTCCAGGTCCCACCAGCATAAGGTGATGTGGTACCTTTAACTTCAGCAGACTGTCCCTGCTGGGGCAATGGTGGAGACATAGGATAGGTTGTAGGCTGGCTTTAATCACTTCAGTTTTCCAAACCCTGGGGTATTAATTCATTGAGGGAGGGGTTCCACCTGCGCTGGGCCCCACCCCTCTCCTGGGGAAGGCACAGCCTCCAGACAAGCTCTCAAACAAGCTTAATTCTGCCCATTCCTAGGGCAGTTGGAGCCTGAGAAGCCCTGAAGCTGTATCCAAAGAGCAGTCAAGTCATAGAAACACAGCCAAATAAAAAAGAAAAGAAAAAAAAATCCTTTTCAGAGCAGGTCCCCATTCCTTGGGTTTGCCAATCAAGAGCTTTATTTGGTATTTTGCTGTGTGTATCTCGAGGTCCTATGTGCCCCCTCCTTTCCTTCATGGCCTAGACCCCTTCAAGTATTTTGTGCTGTCAGATCAAAAAACCTTTTGTTTTGTTTTTTTATTCTTTGTCTGTCAGCCCTGTCCCCTCTTCACTGGGGCAAAAACCAGCAACTTCAGCTTTTACTCCAGGTTCAGCGGAGCTGGGGCCTATTTTTAGTAATCAGAATTTGTTAATTAATTCCACAATTGGAGTTTGGTTGTGCTCAGTCCCTGCTGCTAGTAAAGTCTCTTCCCTCTCCCCTCTGGGAAGCAGTTGGTGGGTGATGAGCGCCGGCCACCATGGCTTGGGGAACTCATGGTTCTGGGTGGGTTTGCAGCCAGTCCTGCTTGTCCAGACTGGTGTACACTGTGTGTGTGATCGCTGACATGGCCCCAGCAGTTGTTCTGTACTGTTCCTGGCTATTTACTAGCCGCTCTGGAGAACGAATTAAGTCCCACTCCTCACTAAGCCACCATCTTGGCTGTCTCCTATCTTAATTCCCTTTTTAAAGGCTGTTCCTTTTCTTGCATATTGCATTCTGGCAGCTTATCAAACTAATACAGTTGTCTGCCTGAGACTCACTTTAGAGTCAAAGATACAAGTAAGTTGAGGGTGAAAGGATGGAAAAAATATACAGCGCAACTAGGAACCAAAAGACATATGGCATAGCTATACTAATATTGGATAAAATAGACTTTAAATTAAAAAGTTATGAGGGACTTTGGGTGCGAGGGTAGTTCAGTTGTAGAATTCTGACCTGACATGTGAGATACCCGGGTTCGATTCCCATGGAATTCCCAAAAACAAACAAATAAGCAAATAAACAAATGAAAAAACTAAACAAAAACAAAAGTACAACAAATGGTGCTGCAATAAGAGGATACTCACATGGAAAAAGAATGAAATGTGACCCTGTCATACAGCATACAAAGAGAAAAAAGTTACAAGGGGCAAAAATGCTCATTATATACTGATAAAGGAGCAATTCAAAAGAAGTTGCAATAATTATAAATATATATGAATGTAACAACAGAGAATCAAAATTTATGAAGCAAATATTGACAGATTTGAAAGGAGAAATTGACAGTTCAGCTTTAACAGAAGGAGACACATCACTCTCAGTAATGGATAGAATATCTGGTCAAAAGATAGATAAGAAAGTATAGGACTTTAATGATACACTAAACCAAATAGACCTAATAGACATATGTACAGCGCTGCACACAAGGACAACAGAATACACATTCTTATCTAGACCACATAGATCATTCTCCTGTCTAGAACACATGTTGGGTCACAAAAACATCTCAATAAATAAAAAAAATATTGAAATCATACCATGCATATTTTCCAACCACCACAGAATGAAGTTAGAAATCAATGACAGAGCAAGAAATGAAAAGTTCACAAATATGTGGAAATTAAGCAGCATACTCTTAAACAATCAATGGATTAAAGAGAAAATCAGAAGCAAAATTAGGAAGTATCTTGAGGTGAATGAAAATGAAAATACAGAATAAAACCTATGTAATGCAGGGAGTGGAGTGTTGAGAGGAAAATTTATAGTGCTAAATGCTTATGTTAAAAATGAACAAAGACCTCAAATCTGAGGCCTAACCTCAAAACTGGAAGAACTAGAAAAAGCAGAGGAAACTAAACCCAAAGTGAGCAGAAGGAAGGAAATAGCAAAGATTGACTGGAGATAAATGAAATAGACAAAAAGACAATAGAGTGAGTGACCAAAACTACAAGTTGTTTCTTTGAAAAGATCAATAAATCAACAAACCACCTAGCTAAACTGACAAAGAAAAAAAAAAAAGGTACAAATAGTGAAAATCAGAAATGAAAAGGTTGACATTCCTACCAACTCTGCTGAAATAAGGACTATAATAGGATACCATGTATAACTTTATGCCAATAAATTAGATGAACTAGATGAAATGGAGAAATTCTTAGAAGCACACAAACTACCTACATTGACTCAAGAAGAAATAGAAGATGTCAACAAACCCAATTACTAGTAAACAAATTGATTCAATCATCAAAAACCTCCCAATAAAGAAAAACACAACACCAGATAATTTCACAAGGGAATTCTACCAAACATTCCAGGAAATCTTAATCCAATACTGCTCAAACTCTTCAAAAAATTAAAGAGGAAGGAACATTCCTAACTCATTCTAAGAGGTCAACATCACCCTCCTACCAAAGCCAGATGAAGACACCAAAAGAAAACTACAAACCAACATCCCTAATGAATATAGATGCATAAATCCTCAACAAAATGCTAGCAAACAGAATTCAACATCATATCCAAGGAATTATACACCATGATCAAGTGAGACATCCATTGTATGCAAGGTTGGTTCAACACAAGAAGATAAATTAATGTATTACACCATAGTAATAGAATGAAGGAAAAACTGCAGAATCATCTCAGTTGATGCTAAAAAGCCAGTTGACAAAACACAGCACCATTTCTTGATAAAATCATATAGAAAATTAAGAAAAGAAGAAAACTCCCTCAAGGTAATAAAGTGCATATATGATAAGCCCAGAGCTAACATCCTATTTAATGATGAAAGACTGAAAGCTTTCCCTCTAAGATCAGGAACAAGACAGAGGTGACCACTGTCACCACTGTTATTCAACATTAGGCAAGAAAAATAAATAAAAGCCATCAAAACTGGAAAGGAAGAAGTAAAATTTTCCCTATTTACAGGTAATATGATCCAATACACAGAAAATCCTGAAAAATCCACAACAAAATTCATATAACTAATAAACAAATTCAGCATAGTGGTAGAGTACAAGATCCACACGTAAAAATCAGTAGTGCTCAAGCAATGAACAAGTGGAAGAAGGAATAAATAAAGTTCTACTCACAATAGCAACTAAAAGAATCAGATATCAGGAATAAATGTAACCAAGGACATAAAGGACTTATACTCAGAAACTGGAAAACATTACTAAAAGAATTAAAGAAGACCTAAACAAATGGAAGGATATTCCGTGGTTCATGGGTTGGAAGACTAAATATCATTAAAATGTCAATATTACTCAAAGAAATTTATAGATCCAGTGTAATCCCAATAAAAATTGCAACAACCTTCTTTGCATAATTGGAAAAGTCAATCATCATACCCCTTATATGGAAGGGTAAGGGGCCCCCATATTTAAAGCCATCTTGAGAAAGAAGAATTCTTAAAAATGGTTACAAAGCCACAGTAATCAATCAGCATGGTACTGGCACAAGTAAAGACATATAATCCAATGGAATAGAAATGAGAGCTCAGAAATCAACCCTCACATTTATGGCGATAAATGTGTGTGTGTGTGTGTATTTCAATTGTTTATTCTTTTTCCCTCTTTCCTCAACCATAGTTAGAAGCCATTGAGTGGCTTTCTCCTTGATATTACATCACTCCAAAGTCCAGTTAGTCATCCTCAACAGATAGCCATTATAGGAGTTGTGAGTTTACAATACAATCATGCATGAAATGCAGGATACCCAAACACCAACCCAACAATACCAACTTGTTTTGGTGTGGAATATTTGATACTACTAATGATAGCACTTTTTAATAACTGTATTATTTTTTAACAGTAGTTATATTCATTACAATTGATGATATATTATATAGTTCTATCTATTGTCCATTATTTAAATTAGGTATATTGTTTCCATATACCATTCTATTATAACCACCGTATCATACACTTGTAATAACCCATGAAAGAATATTCTTATACTTCTACTATTAACTATAGTCTATTGTCTACAACAGAGTTCACTGTGCTATACAGTCCTATGTTTTATTTTTAATTTTTATTCTAGTTATATATATACATCCTAAAGTGTCCTCTTTTAACCACATTCACATCTATTTTCAGTGTTGTTGATTATACACACAATAATAATAACAATAATAATATATTATCATCACTTCCATCCATTTCCAAACCTTTAACATCAGACTATATAAAAATCCTCTGCAAGTTAAGCATTAACTCTCCATTCTCTAACCCCAAGTAATCATCTGGAAACCTATGTTCTAGATTCTAATTGTATGATCTTGCTTATAATTTGTTCATAACAGTGAGATCATACAACATTTGTCCTTTTGTGCCTGATTTACTTCACTTAGCATAATGTCCTCAATGTTTATCCATGTTGTCACATGCATCAAGACTTTATCCCTTTTTGTGGCTGAATAATATTCCATTCCATCTATATACTACATGATGTTAATCCATTCATCATTTGGTGGACACTTTGATTGCTTCTATCTTTTGGCAATTGTGAATAATGATGCTATTAACACCCATGTGCAAATATCTGAGTCCCTGTCTTCACTTCTTCTGGGTATATATCTAATAGTAGGGCTGCCAGATTATATATTACTTCTACACTTAGCTTCCTAGGGACTGCCAAACTCTTTTCCACAGTGGCTGTTCCATTTTACATTCCCACCAGCAAGGAATTTTTGTTCATTTGTCTCCACATCCTCTCCAAAAGTTGTTGTTGTTTTTAATAGTGGCCATTCTAGTAAGTATGAAATGGTATCTCATTGTGGTTTTGATTTGCATTCCCCTACTAGCTAGGGATGTTGAGCACCTTTTCATGTGGTTTTTATTCATTTGTATTTCCTCATTGGAAAAATGTCTATTCAAGCCTTTTGTCCATTTTTAAATAGGGTTGTTTGTGTCCTTATTGTTGAATTGTAGGATTTCTTTATATATTCTATAAAACCCTTATAAGATACAAGGTTTCGAAATAATGTTTTTTACCATTGAATGGTTGTCTTTTCACTTTATTGACAAAGTTCTTTTAACCACAAATGTATTCAATTTTGAGGAGGCCCCATTTACATATTTTTTATTTTATTACTTGTGCTTTGGGTGTAAGTCTAAGGAAACATTGCCTACTGCAAGATCTGGAAGATGCTTTCCCACAGTAGTCTCCTAGGAGGTTTGTTGTCCTGGTTCTTATATTTAGGTCTTTAATGCATTTTGAGTTTTTTCTTTTTTTGTATATGATGTGAAATAGGGGTCCTCTTTCATTCCTTTATATATGGATAACCAATCCTTCCAGCATCATTTGTTGAAGAAAATATTATTTCCCCAGTTAGTTGGAATTGGCAGTCTTGCCAAATATCAAATGGCCATAAATGTGAGGGTCTATTTCTGAATTCTCAGTTCAATTCCATTGGTCAATGTATCTCTCATTAGGCCAGTACCATACTATTTTGACCACTGCAGCTTTGTAAAATGCTTTAAAGTCAGGAAGTGGGAGTCCTCCAACTTTTTTCTTCTTTTTCAAGATGTTTTTTTGCTATTTGTGGCCCCTTGAGCCTCCAAAAAATTGATAATTGGCTTTTCCATTTCTGTAAAGTAGGCTGTCTTAATTTTTATTGGGATTGTGATGAATCTATAAAGCAATTTGGATAGAATTGACATCTTAATGATATTTAGTCTTCCAATTCATCAACAGAGTGTCCTCCCATTTATATAGATTTTCTGTAATTTCTTTTAGCAGTGTTTTGTACTTTTCTGTGTACAAGTTATTTACATCCTTGGTTAAATTTACTCCTGGATATTTGATTCTTTTAATAGATTTCCCCCCTTGATTTCTTTCTCAGATTGCTCATTACTTGTTTACAGAAACACTACTGATTTTTGCCTGTTGATGTTGTATCCCACCACTTTGCTGCTCTCATTTATTATCTATAGTAGCTTTGTTGTAGATTTTTCAAGACTTTCTAAATATAAGATCATACCATCTGCAAATAGGGAAACATTTTTAATTTTTTTATTTAATAAAATAAACAATACACTTAGAGCCACCAAAGATGGATATCTTAGTTAGCTTAATCATAGCATATTTAAAATATGCAAATAGTCATTATAAAACCTGTGTTTGCACAGTAAGTTTCATAAACCAATTTAAAATTAAGACAAGGAAAAAAATCTACAAATTCAGATAGCAGAGTTTCTTAAATTCTATATGTTAAACTCTAACTTAATTATCATTTGATAGGCTGTCAAAACTGTGAATGTTCTCAAAATATCAAGTAGAAAGTTCTTACATTATATCAATGTTGCTATAGTAATGACCTATGTTACTAAACATATTCCTGACTTCAGGAAAATATAAAGAAACAAATGTTTTTTTTTTACAATTAACATATGAAAATCTTACTCACCTAAAATGGATGTCTTAGTTAGCTCATTTAAAATTGGCATATTTAAATAAAATATCTAAATAATCATTGTAAAGCCTATTTGTATAATATGTTTCATAAACCAATTTAAAATTGAAGCAAGGAAGGAAAAAATCTACATATGCAGATATCAGAGTTTCTTAGATTCTAAATATTGAACACAATTTTACATATCATTTGATTAACGATCAAAACTGTGTGCATTCTCAAAATATCAAGTAGAAAGTTATTACAAATGTGAACTTTGCTATAGTAGTGACCTATGTTACTAAACATTTTCAAATTTTTATTTCAGAAATTTATTTTAACTAATATTACTATAGCTTCCTATGGGTTTTTTTTTTTGCCATCTTTTACAGCAATATATATATATATATATATATATATATAGAAAGAAAAAAGAAATACTTCTCAAAACACACTTCAAAAAGCAGCCACAGAACAGGTCCCAGATTTTGTCATGGGCTACCATTCCTTCATCTCAGACTTTTCCTTCTAGATGCCTCAAAACACTGGAGGCATTACCAGTGTCAATATGATGAAATCATACAGTATCTGTCCTTTACTGACTGACCTATTTCACTCAGCATTATGCCCTCAAGGTTCATACACATTGTCATATGTTTCAGGGCATCATTTTGACTAACAGTTGCATAATATTCTATCGTATGTATATACCACATTTTATTTATCTACTCATCTGTTGATGGGCACCTGGATTGTTTCAATCTCTTGGCAATTGTGAATAGTGCTCCTATGAGCATTGACATGAAAATGTCCGTTCATGTCACGGCCCTCAACTCTTCTGGGCTGTGTTAGTTTGCTAGCTGACAGAATGCCATATACCAGAAATGGAATGGCTTTTATAAGGTCAATTTAATAAGTGGCAAGTTTATAGTTCTGAGGCAATGAGAATGCCCCGATTAAGGCACCAATGAGAAGTTACCTTAATTCAATGAAGGTCCATGGGTTAGGAATGCCTCTATCAGTGGGGTAGCCATGTGGCTGGTGTGTGTTGGTCACTTGCTCCTGGGTTCCTGGCCTCCATTGCTTTCAGCCTGTTCCTATAGAGGTTCCTCACATTACTTCTCCAGGGCTGGCTTTCATCTCTTGGCTTCCCTTGGCTCTCTCCAGGTTCTGAATTGCTTACTGTCTCATGGCAATGTCTGCTGGGCTGCAAGCACCTCCAATCATCCATGTCTCTGTTCTCCACATGTCCACATCTGTGTCAGCTCTGCTGTGAGGTTTCCATTGTTTTTGAGGCTTCTGTCATTTCTCTAGCCTCTGTCATTTTTGACTCTCTCCAAAATGTTTCCTCTTTTAGAGGATTTCAATAAACTAAACAAGACCCTCTTGGAATGGATGGAGTCAAATATCCATCTGATCAAAAGTTAATACCCACAATTGGGTGTGTCACATTTCCACAGAAATAATGTAATCAAAAGATTCCAGCCTACATTATTGAATGAAGATGAAAAGAAACAGCTGCTCCTAGATTGGATCAGGATTAAAACACGGCTTTTCTGGGGTGCATAAATGATTCCAACCAGCACATGGGTATATACCAAGTATGGTATTGCCAGGTCATAGGGCAATTCAGTATTTAGTTTTCTGAGGAATCACCAAAGCCAAATTGACTTCCACAGCAGAACCATTATACATTTCCACCAATGGTGAATAACTGTTCCAATTATCTCCACATCCTCTCCAACTTTTGTAGTTTCCTGTTTGTTTAATAGCAGCCATTCTTATAGGTGTGCGATAATATCTCTTTGTCATCTTAATTTGCATCTCCCTTATAACTAAAGAAGATGAGCTTCATATGGTTTTTAGCCATTTGTGTTTTCTCTTCAGAAAAGTGCCTATTCATATCCTCTGCCCATTTTATAATTGGGTTGTTTGTTCTTTGGTTGTTGAACTGTATAATTTCTCTATATACAAAGGGTATCAAGCTTTTATCCAGTATGTGTTTTCAAAATATTCTCTGTCATTGAATTGGCTGCCTCTTCACCTGTCCTAGTTTGCAAGTTGTCAGAATGCAATACACCAGAACTGGAACGGCTCCTATAAAGGAGAATTTAATAAGTTACAAGTTTACAGTTCTAAGGAACTGAAAGTGTTCAAATTAAGGCACCAGCAAGAGGCTACCTTCACTCAAGGAAGACCTCTAGGTCTGGAAAACCTCTGTCAACTGTGAAATCATGTGGCTGGCATCTGCTGGTCCCTTCCTCCTGGGCTCCGTTGCTTTCAGTCTCCACCCATGTGTAGGATCCTCACTTTGCTTCTCTGGGGCTGATCTTTCATCTCTTGGCTCCCCTTGGCTCTCTCCAGGTTCTGGCTTGGTTAACATCTCAAGGTGATGTCTGCTAGGCTCAAGTGTCTCCAAACATCCATGTCTCTGTTCACCAGGTATCTACATCTGTGTCAGCTCTGCTGTGAAGTTTCTGTTAGTTCTGAGGCTTCTATCATTTCTGTCATTTCTGACTCTCCAAAGTGTTTCCTCTTTTAAAAGATGCCAATAATCTAATCAAAACCCACCTGGAATAGGTGGAGCCACATCTCCATCTAATCAAAGGATAATACCCACAATTGGGTGTGTCACATCTCCATGCAGGTGATCTAGTCATAAGATTCCAACTTACATTATTGAATGAAGACGAAAAGAAATGGCTGTTGTCACAAAATTAGGTCAAGATTGAAACACGGCTTTCCTGGGGTGTATGACAGGTTCAAACCAGAATATCACCTTTTAAACAAAATCTTTTGAGGCACAGAGGCCCTTGATCTTAAGAAGTTCCCATTTGGTTCTTTTTTTCTTTCACTGCTTGTTGTTTAGGTGTAAAGTTTAAATAGCTACCTCCTATTATTATATCTTGAAGATGTTTCCCTACATTTTCTTCTAGAAGTTTTATTGTATTGGATCTTACATTTAGGTCTTTAATCCATTTCGACTTAATTTTTGTGTAGGGTATAAGGTAGGGGTCCTCTTTCATTCTTTTGGCTTTTTAAGTCCAGTACTCCCATGCCCATTTATTGAAAAGACTCTTCTGTCTCGGTTCAGTGGATTTGGGAGCCCTACTGAAGATCAAATGTCCATAAATTTGGTGATCAATCTCTGCACTCTCAAGTCTATTCCATTGTTCAATCCTACTATCTTTGTGCCAGTACCATGCGTTTTGACCACTGTGGCTTTATAGGAAGCTTTAAAGTCAGGAAGTGATACTCCTCCCACTTTGTTCTTTTTTTTTAGGATGTCTTTAGCTATTTAGGATCTCTTTCCCTTCCATATAAATTTGATAACCAGCTTTTCCAAGTCTTCAAAGTATGTGGTTGGGATTTTGATTTTTATTGCATTAAATCTGTAGATCAGTTTGGGTAGAACTGACATCTTGATGATATTCAACCTTCCTATCCATGAACATGGGATATTTTTCCATCTATATAGGTCATTTTAAATTTCTTTAAGCATTTTTTTGGTAATCCTGTGTATGAGTCTTTGACATCCCTGACTAGGCTGATTCCTAGATACCTGATTCATATGGTTGCTATTTTGAATGGAATTTTTTCCTTAGTTGTCACTTCAGATAGGTCATTGCTTGTGTATAGAAACATTACTGATTTTTATACACTTATTTTGTTTCCTGCCAATTTGCTGAATTTGTTTATTAGTTTTAAGTAGCTTTGCTGTAGATTTTTCAGGGTTTTCTAAGTATGGGATCATGTCATCTACAAATACTGAAAATTTCACTTCTTCCTTTCCTATTTGGACGCCTTTTATTTCCTTCTCCTGTCTAATCACTCCAGCTGGGACTTCTAATACAATATTGAATAATAATGGTGACAGTGGGTATCTTTGTCTTGTTCCTGATTTTAAGGGGAATGATTTCGATTTCTCACCATTAAGTATGATGCTGGCTATGGGTTTTTCATATGTGCCCTTTATGATATTAAGAAAGTTTCCTTCGATTCATAACTTTTGAAGTGTTTTTATCAGGAAAGATGCTGGATTTTGTCAAATGCTTTTTCAGCATCCATGAATAAGAGCATGTTATTTCTCCCTTTCAATTAGTTAATGTGCTATATTACATTGATTTTCTTATGTTGACCACCCTTGCATTCCTGGTATGACTCCCACTTGGTTATGATGTATAATTATTTTAATGTGACATTGGGTTCTATTTGCTAGTATTTTGTTAAGAATTTTCACATCTATGTTTATTAGGGAGATTGGACTATAGTTTTCTATTCTTGTAGCATCTTGATCTGATTTTTGGTATTATACTGATATTACCTTAAAAAATGAGTTAGTAAGCATCCCTTCTTCTTCAATTTTTTAAAATAGTTTGAGCAGGATTGGCATTAGTCCGTTTTAGAATGTTTGATAAAATTCTCCTGTAAAGCTGTCTGGTCCTGGGCTTTTCTTTGTGGGAAGATTTTTAATTGAATCTCTTTACTTTTAATTGGTTTGTTGAAATCTTCTATTTCTTCTCAAATCAGTAAAGGTAATTCATATGTTTATAGGAATTTTTCCATTTCATCAAGTTGTCTAGTTTGTTGGCATATAGTTGTTCATAATATTCTCTTATAATTTTAAAAATTTCTTTATTATCGAGGGTAACGACTCCCCTCTCATTTCTGATTTTGTTTATTTGTGTCCTCTCTCTTTTTCCTTCCTTAGTCAAGCTCAGGGTCCATCAATTTTATTGGTTTTTCCCAAAGAACCAAATTTAGTTTTGCTGATTCTTTCTATTGTTTTATTATTCTCCAGTTTGTTTATTTCTGCTTTAATCTTTATTATTTCTCTTCTTTTATTTGATTTGGGATTAGTTTGCTGTTCTTTCTCTAAATTCTCCAGGTGAGCAGTTAAATCCTCAAGTTATTCTTGTTCTTGTTGTAATACAGGCATTAGGGCAATACATTTCTCTGTCAGCACTGTCTTTGCTGCATCCTGTAAGTTTTTTTTTTTTTTTTTTTTTTTTTTGCATGGGCAGGCACCAGCAATTGAACCTGGGTCTCTGGCATAGTAGGTGAAAACTCTGCCATTGAGCCACCATTGCCTGCCCATCCCATAAGTGCTTGTATGTTGTCTTCTCATTATCATTCGTCTCAAGATATTTACTGATTTCTCCAGCAATTTTTCCTTGACCCACTGATTATTTAAGAGTGTATTGCTTAATGTCCATATCTTTATGAAAGCTCTCGTTCTTTGGTGATTATTAATTTCCAGCTTTATTCTGTTGTGTTCTGGGAAAGTGTTTTGGATAATTTCAATCCTATTAAATTTATAAAGACTCAGTTTGTGTCCCAGCATATGCTCTATCACAGAAAATATTCCATGTGCTCTAGAAAGAATGTATATCCCAGTGTTTTGGTGTGTAATGATTTATATATGTCTATTAAATCTAATTCATTTACCCATTGTTTAGGATCTCTATTTCCTTGCTAATTCTCTGTCTGGTTGTTCTATCTATAGTGAAGAGTGATACACTGAAGTCTCTCACTATTACTGTTGATATGTCTATAGCTTCTTTCAGTTTTTCCAATGTGTGCCTCATGTACTTTGGAACTCCTTGATTGGGAGGATACACATTTATGATTGTTATTTCTTCTTGGTGAATTGTCCCTTTTATTAATATGTAGTGTCCTTCTTTGTCTCTTATGATGGTCTTTACATTTAAAGTCTATTTGTGTGATATTAGTATAGCTACTCCTGCTTCCTTTTGGTTGCAGCTTGCATAGAAGATCTTTTCCCATCCTTTCACTTTCAATCTAACTGTGTCCTTGAATCTAAGATGCATCTCTTATAAACAGCATATAGATGGATTATGTTTTTAAATCCATTCTGCCAGTCTGTATCTTTTAATTGGTGAGTTTAGTCCATTAATATTTAAAGTAATTACTGCAAAAGCAGTTCTTGACTCTACCATCTTGCCGTTTAGTTTTTATTTGTCAGATCTATATATTATTTTCCTTCTTTCTTTTTTCCTTTAAATTACCACTACTCATATTCTTCAATTATGTGCCTTCCTCCAGACCTCCTTCTCCTGTCTTTTTTTTTTTCAGCTGGCAGGACTCCCTTTAGTATTTCTTGTAGGACAGGTCTTTTGTTGACTACTTCTTTCAATCTTTCTTTGTCTTTGAAGATTTTAATCTCTCCCTCAATTTTGAAGGATAACTTGGGAAATTTTTAACTTCTTCTCTTAGAATTTGGATATCTTTTACTTATTTTTCTTGCCCAGCGGCTCTAGCTAGAATTTTTAGTACAAAGTTGAGTAACAGTCAATGGACTTCCTTGTCTTGTTCCAGATCTTAGAGGGAAAACTTCAATCCTTCACCCTTGAATAGGTGTTAGTGGTGGGTTTTTCATATATGCCCTCCATCATGTTGAGGAAATTTCCTTCTATACCTCTCTTTTGAGTGTTTTTTTTTTTATCAATAAAAGATACTAGATTTTGTCAAATGCCTGGTCTGCTTTAATTGAGATGATCATGTGGTTTCCCCCTTTGATTTGTTAATGTGGTGAATTATATTACTTAATTTTCTTGAGTTGAACCAAACTTGCATTTGTGGGATAAAACCCATTTGATCACAGTAGGTTTTAAAAAGTAAAGATCCTTTACCTTGCAGATGGATTGGATTCAACTTGTGAGGATTTTGTTTATAATTTTTGCATTTATATATATTAGAGAAATTTTTCTTTTAATTTTTTTTCTGGCAGTATTTTTATCTGGATTTGGTATTAAGGTGATGTGGGCATCATAGAATGACTTTGGTAGTGTTCCCTCCTCTTTGATTTTTTAGAAGAGTTTGATCAGGATTCACATTAATTCATCTTGAAATTGGTGGCATTCACCTGTGTAGTATCTGGTCCAGTACTTTTATTTGTTTGGAGGCTTTTGATTACTGTTTCAGTCTGTTTATTTGTGATTGGTTTGCTGAGGTCTTCCATTCCTTCTGGTGTCAAGTAGATTGTTCTTGTGTTTCTAGAAAGTTGTCCATTTCATGTAAGTTATCTAATTTATTGGCATACAGTTGTCCATAATACCTCTTATGATCCTCTTTATTTCTGTGTGATCAGTAGTAATATCCTCTTTGTCATTTCTGATTTTGTTTATTTGCATCTTCTCTTTTTTTCTTTGTCTGTCTAGGTAAGGGTTTGCCAATTTATTAATCTTCTCAAAGAACCATCTTTTGGTTTTCTTTATTCCCTCAATTATATATTCTTATTCAAATTTCATTTATTTCAACTACATTGTTATTTCTTTCCTTCCGCATGCTTTGGTATTGGTTTGCTGTTCTTTTTCTAGTTCCTCCATGTGTTTAATTAGATCTTTGATTTTAGCTCTTTCTTCTTTTTTAATGTAGATGTGTAAGGCTATAAAGTTTGCTCTCAGCATTTTTTCACTGCATCCCACATGTTTTGATATGTTGTGTTCTCATTTTCATTTGTCTCAAGATATTTACTGATTTCTCTAGCAATTTCTTCTTTAACCCACTTCCTTAAGAGTGTGTTACTTAACTTCCATGTATTTGTGAACTTTATAACTATCCACCTGTTATTGATTTCATGCTTCATTCCATTATGGTCAGAGAAAGTGCTCTGTATATTTCCAAACTTAAAATTTATTGAGACTTCTTTTTGACCCAACATGTATTCTATTCTGGAAAATGATCCATAAGCACTTGAAAAGAATGTATATCCTGCTGTTTGGGGGTACAGTGTTCTGTGTATGTCTGTTAAGTCTAATTCTAGTTCATTTATCATATTCAATTCTGTTTCTTTATTGCACTTCTGTCTAGATGTTCTATGTATTGATGGGAGTGGTGTATTGAAGTCTCCTACTACAATTGTAGAGACATCTGTTTCTGTTTCTCCCTTTAGTTTTGACAATTTTTGCTTCATATATTTTTGGGTACCCTGGTTAGGTGCATAACTGTGTATGTTATTTCTTCTTGTCAGATTGTCCTTTTTGTCTCTTATAATTGTTTTGCATATAAAATCTATTTTGCCATGTATTAGTATAACTGCCCTTGCAGTTTTTTGGTTACTGTTTGGGTGGAGTTCTTTTTTTTCAACCTTTCATTTGCAAGCTATTTGTTCCTTTGGGTCTAAAGTGAGTCTCTTGTAGACAACATATATAGTTGGAATATACTTTTTTATGCATTATGCCAATCTGCATCATTTAATTGGGGACTTTAACCATTAACATTCTATATTACTATTGTAAATGCAATACTTCAACCATTTTACCCATTGGTTATTAAACATCATATCTTTTTTTCTCTCTCTTTTCACCCTTTTAGTTACCCTTACTGATAATCTTTATTTCTACACTGTATTCTAAACCTCTCTCCTCTGTCTTTTCCTTTCAGCCTGCAAAAGTCCCTTTAGTGGGTGCACAGGTGGTTCAGTGGTGGAATGCTCGCCTTCCATGTGGGAGACCCAGGTTCGATTGCCGGACCATGCACCCCCCACCCCCCACCCCAAAAGTCGTTTCAGTATTTCTTGTGGGGCAATTCTCTTGCTGATGAACTATCTCAGTTTCCTTTTTCTGCTAATCATTTATATTCTCCCTCATTTTTGAAGGACAGTTTTGCTGGATAAAGAATTCTTGGCTGGCAGCTTTTCTCTTCAGTACCTTAAATACACATGCCATTGCCTTCTCACCTGTATGGTTTATGGTGAGAAATTGGCACTTAGACTTGTCGTGGTTCCCTTGTATATAAAGAAACACTTTTCTTTTGCTGTTTTCAGGATTCTCTCTTTATCTTTGGCATTTGACATTCTTATTAGTATGTGTCGTGGCGTTGATGTATTCTAATTTTTTGTTTAGAGAACATTTCATTTCTTGGAAGTGCATATTTGTGTCTTTCATAAGAGTTGGGAAATTTTCTCTCCTTTCCTCAAATATTTTTCTGTCCCTTTTCCTTTCCTTTCTCATTCTGAGACACTCATGATGCATATATTTGCATGCTTCATGCTGTCATTCAAATCCCTAAGACACTGGACAATCATTCATTCTATTTTCTAACTTTTCTTCTGCTTCTACAATTTTGATTGCTCTATTTCTTATTTTTTCTTTTGCTTGTTCAAATTTACTGTTGTATGCTTCTAGTGTATTTTTCCATATCAATTAGACAACTTTTACTAAATGAGAAAACTATATGTAAAATGTGCTTATATAAAGTAGAATTAGAAAACAGATGTATTCATCTGAAAGAACTTTGCGTGTGATGAAAATCAAATATCTCGTAGTAGTACAATACGCCACTTCTTAAAATGTCAATGGAATTCTCAATTTAACTTTTCAAAGACAATATTAAGGTCAGGAATTTCACATCTATATTAGCACATATAGAAAGGCATTATAAATCTGATATCCATTCTTATGAAGCTTACAAATTTGACAATGCTCAATAAAACCTTTTAGAATCACATCCAATAGTGTCATAGCCAAAGAATCACTAGACTGTGTTCCATAAGTACTGCTTCTAAAATCTCTATATTAACTTTTCTATTCCTTGCAATTTGTTTATACTAATACAGAGAGAGAGAGAGAGAGAGAGAGAGAGAGAGACAGAGAGACAGAGAGAAAGACAGAAAGAGCAGGAAAAGAAAGGCTACAAGTTCTTGATCATGTAAAGAAATTTCTGCTAGTATATTTCACTACAACTCGTCTATATGATATCATGTGAACTTTCATCATGAAAAATCAGAAAAACAAAAATCTTTAGTGATATAAGCCCTACAATCAATTGTATAAATCATCCACGTAGCAATATTAGACAGTTTAAGCACCCAGTATCCATAGTTGACAAAGTGTTCCACTTGACCAGCATCTATTTATGTATATCTTTATAGAGGTGGAGCAAAGAGATAGTGTTAGCTTTCTATGCCTGGCCAAAAGAGGATTTTCATGCTCTCTTGATCTAAAAACAAACAGAAGAACAACAAAGAGAAACAAACACAAAACAAAACCAGTGTAGGTGAGGCCATTACCATAAAATTAAGCATGCCAAAGATGTTTAATGTGAATTAAAATCTAAAGCAAAGGTACTACATAATCACATTACCAACTAATTTGCTAATACTATATGAGCATTATCTGAAAGTTAAATGAGATGGCACTGCACAATAAAGCATCAATAAGTTAAAATCTATAGTGTACAAATCTAAATCGCTGGCAATTTCTGTATAAAGTAAAATATTCACTGTCAATTGTAAAATTTGCCCAGTCAAATTGTTTGATTACATCACTGGATTGAACAGTTTACATTTTTTAAAAACTATCAATCTCTTAAATTCAGTTGTACTGTAATGAAGCATAAGTTTTTTTAGTAAGATCAAACAGATACAAAAGTAGCTAGGCAAGGGGAAAAAGAGTCAGTGAATGCCTGCCTGCAAAGTTCTTCTCACATTTCACTTTAAAAAATGTTTAGGGGAAACAATATTTAAAAATATGTCCCATTATTCCTGCAAAAATAAACAAATAAAGCAAGGCCCAAATAAGCAACCAAGCAATACTAAAACCACATGATACAGACAGATCAATATGCTTTCATCTGATTTACCTATCACATCTAGTTCAACTAGGATGCTTCTCAAATTAAAAAATTGTGATATGTGAATATGTAACTTTAATGGATAATTTTGAATGTGGATTTAGTTGTGCTGACTATTATAAGAGTATACTTAATACAATACAATGTAGCACATCTTTTTATTAGAAAAAAATTAAGATTCTTTTTCTGTCCCCTTAAGTTAAAAGTGTGATATAATAAAGGGTGTCAAAGGACTAGATGGTTTTACAATGTGCACATATATTATGAAGTATGTACTTAACAAATATGATGGTTTCTTTACAGAGTTCTTTCCTCATCTTTTCTTTGGTGGATAAACTGTCCAAGGTAGAAGTGACAGGATGTCCAGAATTCAGTCCACCATACTGGCACTTAGCTTTCTTTTCAGATGGCTTCAATATCCTAAATGAACACATCGAAGTTTCATCTATATTCATCATTTAATCAGCAGCATCAAATTAGCCACAGAAACTTGGGACTGAAAACAGGGTTACCAATTGTCCTTTAGCAAATAATTCATACACATTTTCAACTACCTGATGAGCATGACAAATCAAGTGGAAATTATGATGACTCAGAAGTTTAATGACTATATCAGCTTGAAAAGTGATGGAAAAACCACGATCATATTCTTCCCAGCCTTGCATGTCCTTATCTAGGTCAGACCACAGCAAATCACAGAGCAATCCTGTATCAGAGATATCAGTGGGTCTCATTATTCTCCAAATCTGTTTCTTTGATTGCAGCTCTGGTGATAGTCCTCCATGACAGCAGAAGATCTTCTCATCCATAATGACAGCTCCAGCAATTGAGTGATGAGACTGTCCACGTTCAACTCACCATCCATCATTTTGTCAGCACCAGGCTCTCCCTCCTGGAAGTGGGAACAAGGGCTTCTCAGCTACAGAGGCTGTGGTGATGGCTTGGCCTTCTCTTACCATCACAGCTGTCTAGCTACCACACTGCTCCACATGGCCCTTCTTCTCTATTGTATTTTAATCTCTTCTATTATGCCTTTCATGCTCATAATTTCTGTTATGTTACTTTTTATACTTTCAAACTCTTCTTTAAGCTCACATAGTATCTTCTTAATATCGTTTACCCTTTTAGCCATATTTTCCTTCATTTCCTTGCATTGATTTAGGAGAGTAGTTTGAATATCTTTGATTAGTTGTTCCAAATTCTGTCTCCTCTGAAGTTTTAATTTGTTGTTTTGACTTGTCTGTGCCTTCCTGTTTCTTATTATGGTTTTAGTAATTTTTTACTGATGTCTAAGCATCTAATTATCTTGATGAGTTTACTCTCTCTTGCCTAGGGTTTTAGAGTTGATTGGTTTTGTGTCAAGCTTCTTCTTTGACACTAGGTTCAACTTGTTCCAGATCTTTAGAATATAGCCTGTGTTTAATCAGATTTTTTCAACAGAAAAAAATTCTATTTTTTTTTTCAGATTTTACCCTGGATATGTGGTACGATTTTTAAGATTGCACTATTTATGCAATTGTTTCATTCCCAGGAGAAAACTTCCTTTATGTGTTTCTTCTGGTAATCTTGATCTGTTCCATTTGTTTTCATTCTGCCTGTATAGTTTTTTTTTTTTTTTAACACACACTTTCATTGTTTCTAGTCGCTTTTGAATGGAAGGCAAATTCTGGAAAGAAAGTCATCCCAGAGAGGACTTTCCCAAGTCAATATTTCCCAGCCAAAACATGGCCAGAAATCCATGAAGGGGGCACAGTCCATCTTCAAAGTGCTCTGGCCAGAGGTCAGGAAAGATGCCAAGAGCTGCTTTGACGGTCTCCTGAAGTTGTGCTTTCCTGGCCTGCCAGCAAATGGAACCCTTCAGCAAAGTGTTCCCTGCAGCCCTAAGGAAGCACTGTGTCTTTAAACCTCTACCACCTTGGCACCTGTTGCTGGTAGGTTTAAAACAATGGTTGCATTGTCTTTGTCCTAGACTAGCTCAGAGCTGGGACCCAGTGATACAAATTTGCTAATCAAGGGCCATGATCAGTGTTTGGCTGTGTCCCCATGCCCTGTTCTAGGGAAAAAGGATTTTTATGTCCCTTTCTGAGAGTAGTAGTTATCCAGGGACCGGATCTGGAGGCTGCCTGCCTGGAGAGTGGGTGATAGGCACTGGCAGTTGCTGTGTAGAGAAATCTAACAGTACTTTGGCTCAGTTTATCACCCTCTACATCCCACTCTTTCATCTATTCTCCATTGTGTTCTTCTGGCCTCAAGAGCATCAGAACAATTGTTTCGGACAGTTCCTAATGTTTATTGGCTATTTTGGAGGACAGAGTGAATCCTGGAGCTCCCTACTCCAACATATTCCCTTGAAGTCCCAAAACTGATTTTTGTGGAAATGGTAAAGACCACTTACTTGGGAAAGAATAATCTCTTCAACAAATCATGCCGGGAAAACTGGATCTCCGTTTGAAAAAAAAAGATAGAAAGTAATAGGGCCCCTACCTTACACCATATACAAAAATAAACTTGATATGGATCAAAGATTATAAAATAAATGCTAGAACTATAAAACTCCTTGAAGAAAATGTAGGGAAGCATTTTCAGGAGCTTGTGTTTGACAGTGGTTTCTTAGACTTTACATCCAAAGCACAAGTAACAAATGACAAAATAGATAGATGGGACCACCTCAAAATTAAATATGTTTGCTCCTCAAAGGACTTCATCATGAAAGTAGAATGACAACCTATAAAATGGGAGAAAATATTTGGAAACCACATATCTGAAAAGGATTAATATCCAAAATATATATGAGGAAATCCTTCATCTCAACAAAAAAAGAGAAACCAATTTAAAGACAGGAAAATACTTGAACTAACACCTCTCCATAGAAGATATGCAAAGGTCAGAAAGTACTGGCAAAGGTGCTCAACACCATTAGCTGCTAGATATTTGCAAATCAAAACCACAGTGAGATACCATTTCACACCTAGTAGAATAGCTGTTATTAAAAAATGGAAAATAACAAGTGCCAGGTAGGATACAGAGAAACAGGAATACTCATGAATTGCTGCTGGCAATGTAAAATGCTGCAGCTGCTGAACAAGGCAGTTTGGCTGTTCCTCAAAAAGCTAAGTATAAAACGATCATATAATCTGGCAGTCCCACTATTAGGTATATACCCAAAATAATTGAGAGCAGGGACTTGAATAGATATTTTCACAGCAGTGTTCATAGGGCCATTGTTCACAATTGTCAAAAAATGGAAGCAACCCAAGTGTTTTAGTTTGCTAATGCTGCCAGAATGCACTATACCAGAAATGGAATGGCACTTATAAGGGAAATTTATTGTTATTAAATTTACAATTGTAAGGCCTTGAAAATGTCTAAATTAAGGCATCGAGAAAAAGATAACTTGACTCTGAAGAAAGGCCAAATGGCATCCAGGATTTATCTCTCAGCTGGGAAGGCACATGGCTGACGCTGAGGTCCTTACTCCTGGTTCATTGCTTTGTGCTTCTGATTCCAGTGGATTCCTCTCTAAGTGTCTATGGGCTCTCATTGTCATCTCCAGGGCAAAACCATGGGTTCTGGCTTGCTTAGCATCTCATGGGAAGCCACATGGTAACACCTGCTGAGCTATTCTCCTAGCTTCTGATTTCAAATATCTCTTGTAGATCCTATGGGTCCTTTCTGGTATTTTCCTCTGCATCTCCAAACATCTGCATCTGAGCTTTGTCCAAAATGTTTCCCCTTTTAAAGAACTTCAGTAAACTAATCAAGACTTACCTTGAATGGGCAGAGTTATACCTCCATCTAATCAAAAGGCCACACTCACAACTGGGTGTGTCACACTCTGTGGGACCAACCTACTCAAGAGGTCCCACCTTACAATATTAGATCAGGATTATAAGAACATGGCTTCCCCACAAGATTGGAGTAGGATTAAAAGAACATGGCTTTTCTGGGGTACATAATGGTTTCAAACCAGCACACCAAGTGTACAACAGTTAATGCATGGATAAATAAAATGTGTTATTACACATTTCCATACAATGCAATATTAACCGCATGTAAAATGAAACGAAGCCCTCATATGATGTGACAACAGTGATGAATCTTGAAGATATCATGTTGCGTGAAATAAACCAGACATAAAATGACAAATATTGTATGACCTCACTGTTTTGAAACAAATTAGAATAAGCGAACTCACAGAGTCAGAATCTAGATTACCAGGGGTTACAGTGGGGATAGGGAATGGGAATTCAAGGCGTAAAATGTGTATGATTCCCATTCGGAATAATGGAAATGTTTTGATAATGAATGGTGGTGATGGTACTACAACATTGTGAATGTAATTAACAGCACGGAAATATATATATGAATATGATTAAAAGGGGAAATGCTATATTTATGTATGGTAGTGGAATAAAAATTTTTAAAAATCCATGGAACTACACTATAGAACAGTGACTCCTAAGTGACACAATGGAATTTAATTAATGGCACAATTATGAAAATGTGCTGTCATCAGTTGTAAAAAGTGTCCCATGGTGTTCATGGTGGGGTGGTATATGAGAATCCTGAATTTTAGACATGATTGTTCTATAAAGCCACAACTTTTCCAATAAAGCAAAGATGAATACAAATAAATAAATTGAAGGAAAAAAGATGGAATAGAAGGGGTGAGTTTTGAGACAGTAAGAAGACTGCTGAAGTTGTGCGGAGGAGGTGTGAATTTTTATTAGTAGAGATAGAGAAGACAACAGATAAGAGATCTAGAAGGACAAAACTGGCAAACTTGTACACTGATTGGATATGAGTGGTGATAAGAACATGGAGGTGGAATGAGGAATATGCTATAGTGGGAGCTGAAGGTGACCAGTAGTTGTAAAGCTTACGTGATTGAATGGCTAGTTTTACTAATGTAGAAAGTGTAGGAGGAAAAGCAGATTGGAGGGAGAGATCATTTAGTTTTGATTTTGAGGGATATTTGAGTAAAGAGTCTAAGAGAATTTTTTTTTTTTGTATATTGTATAGCGGGGGTCAAATTTCATTCTTGTTCCACATGAGTATCCCCTTATTGCAGCACCATTTGTTGAATTTTTGTGTTTTTTTTTTGTTTGTTTTTTATGTTGTTGTTCGTTTTGCTTGTTTGTTTGGGAGGTGCATGGGCCAGTAATTGAACCTGGGTCTCCTGCATGGCAGATGAGAAGTCTACCACTGAACTATCCTAGAAATTTATATATTGTAGTTCTTAACTGCAGTTGGGAAATTTGGTCTGGTTATATAACTGTAGAGGAACATTGCTAGATATAATTGAATAGATGATATTATCACTGATTACTAGCTTTCTGACCTTGGACATATTACTCAATCTCTTTGTGCTTCAATTTTTTCTTCATATGTAAAATAGGTATAGTGATAGAATTTTGTGAGGATTAAATGAGTTAATATTTGTAGGGCACTCAGGATAGCACTGATACTTACGAAGCACTATATAAGTCTCTGATAAACAAATAGCTAAAAATATTTATAATGTTAAGTTCCTTGAGGGGAAGGATATTGACTGTTTTATTTACTATTATCTTAGCTGATATACATCCTGCTCTATATTTATGTGACATGAATGAATAAATATTAATTCCTTCCTTCCCCTTCTTTTTGACTTCTACTGTTTTTTCTTTTTATTCCAAAGAGGGCTTTATGCTGAATTCGACCCTTTAATTCAACAAAGAGTAAGTTAGAAGACTGAGTTTCCAATAAGGGAATATGAAGACTTTTAATAAAATTTCTATTACTGTTGCTTTTTGCAAATTGACTGGATGAGGATATGTTAAGAGTGTTTTCATTATATGAGACATTAGATACTGTGATTCTTTAACCTTCTTATATTGAACTTTAAGGGACAGTGCTAAATCCTAGTTTTATTAAGGACATTGTGTCAAATGCTGCTGCAATGGACCCCTAACTGGATATTAACAAGTATTTTGATGTGTAAATATTTTCATCACAATATTTCCTTCAGTGGACATTGGTTAATGCTATATCACAGCAAAATCTATTCTAGTGTGATCAAGCATTTTGTGAATATTCTCATCAATTCCTCATTCTCCATGCTTACTGGGGACAGAGAAATAGCCACAAACTGTGTTAGCCGTTAGATGCCTTAAATTGAGTCTCTGTGCCAGGGAGCTTATGGACCTTTTATTACACTGTTTCTCTTGACTCACAGCATCACTGGAAATAAGTAAACGATCACTATCATGATCCTTAAGATACATACAGAGCTGGGTCAAGGACCTTAATCACTTTATCCCTCATTTTATCACTGAGTTTTCATCACTCCAGGTGGAAAGAGAGGACGCACTTAGGCAAAACTTCCAGAAAACTATGTGAGCTGAAGATTTTAAGGGGAAATATGTCTTCTGTAACTAGCATGTTCTTGTCCCCAAAGATATTAGACTGTGGCTGATTATGATAAGAGTTGGGGCAAAGGGACTTCTAAAGTTCTCGTTTAGAAGCCATTGATTCCAGTATTGCCATCTAAACATAGGAACGGCAACAAGAACAACTAATATTCTCATAACCTTGTAAAATTAACAGATAATTTTATACTCATCAAAATATACTCAATATCAAACCCATAGGCCATCCATTTCAGAATGGAGAGGGAAAACACCTTGAGGTGTGGTTTATGGCAAATCATGGAAGTTCATGTATTAGGGAGTCAGATAAAAGATTCTGACGTTTGCTCACAGCATTCTCAACTTTCCACGATACTCCTTGAGGATCTTCCAGTAAGGAAGTTTTTAAATATAAAGACACTTGTGGTAGTTTAATATCCACATATTTTAAGTCTTTATCAAATTGAAGCAAAATAATCAAATTCTGTACCATTTAGGGGAGCCATAGATCAGCCTTTTCTTTGAAGAATTATATCTTGGGTCCTATCAAGTGTTGGAGTGAGAAGACTTATTTACCTTTCTATTCTTGATCTCCCTCAAATCCACATAGAATTTATGGATTTTAATAGGCAGGAGCAAATCTAGTGTTGCTGCAACTTGCTTGTATGGCTGCGACACTGGGTTCTTCATTTCAACCACACACTTCCAAGGTCTCAAAAGAAGAACATGGAAAAATTATCTTTTTTTTTTTCTATAATGGATTTTTTTCTGGAAATGCTGTGTTCATAAACATGAATATACTGGATGGAAGAATATTTATATATGCTCTATAAGGCCAAAAATTAGTATTTTCAAATTGAGATGAAATAGTTCCCTCAGAAAATATACTTCTTTGTCATTTGCAGTTTTAGATTCTGAAATTTGTATGCTTTTCATGCACTCCCTTATGCATTAATTCATTTCATTCACTCATTCATAGAAGCATTTGTCAAGTGCCTGCTGTTTTCTCAGCATGCCTCCAATTATTTCTTTGAAAGGTGACCAGAAGACTCCCAAAATGATGGTAATTTGATTGCTTTTTTTCAAGAGCAGTCTGAATGCCTGAAATATGAAAGAGCTTTCTGGAAACCAAGGGCCCTCGGAAATGCCACCCATGAGGCTCTGCTTTTCGTTTCACAAATTCAAAATGCATGCCTGGGATGGTGTTCACACTGCTTGTGCTTGCTTATTCACGTGGAGCCTCCACTTGCACTTTGGTTTCAGCTTTTGTGTCAGGCAGATCCTTGGCAGTTAACATCACAGCTTCCCAGGTGACCAAATGGGGAAGATTTTATATTTCTCACTGAAGTCATCATAAAACAGGAATTTCAGTGACCAATAAAAGAGGCATTTCCACAGCAGATATTTTGGCTGTCCTGATGTCTTTTCTTTTGAATAGTAGGAAATTTCTCAGTTGCCAGAAAATCCAAAATTTCCCTGAGAAGTCACACACAGCCAAGTGTTCATGTTATATTAATCTACCTTCCTTGCTCAGTATATATCATCTTCTGTGTATACACACATGGGTCAGTTTAACTAATATTTAATCCATTGGACAGTCTTTTCATTCAAATGGACAATTGCATCCATGATGTTATTTCACCCTACCTTGCAAATTCCATCAAAATATCAGAACTGTAAATATGAGATGAAATCTACAATAGAAACAAGGAACAGGGAATAAAGCTATCAAAATTAGAAACAATTAGAAGTCTTAACACTAAGACAAGTTTTGAAAATAGAAAGCAGTTGGGTTATAGGGTTTATAGCAAAAGTAAACAGAGCGAAGGTTACTGCAGTGTAACTTACACTAAAGACAGGGCCCCTGGCTATGAAATTATTAAGCTTTTTCTGTAAAACCATGGAAGACCCTCATGCTCAGTACTAACAGGGGCTTGGATTTAGAAGGGGCCATGGCGCATAGGATGGATGCTGTACATTTATTGATTTGTTTGCAATCAACGCTGTGGTATTTCATCTGAGCCAATGAAAAAGATGTAAATGTGAAATCATCACAGGTAGGATACATGACGTATGGAGACCCACTACCTCCTCAGAAACAAATACATACCTCCCAGGGAATAATGCTGAAGAGAAGGTTTTCTCAGGGCAAAAAATTGAGTTTCCATTTGTCCAATCTTACTATCCCAGCACTTCTCATTAAAGTATCTGTAACCAACGATTGGTTCCAATTAAAAGATGAATAACAACCCAAAAGATACTAGTGGGGACATATATGCTAAAATATTGTAATGGAGATGAGAAACAATAACTATCAGAGGCAGTTGAAGTATACATAACAGAAGAAATATGCCACAAAACAGAAGAAAATATGGAACAGAGACTTCTCCCTAAAATCAAGTTAATTCAAGAAAATATGGAATATCTGAACGAGGACCTAAAAAATGGCGATACACAAATTCAAAGAAGAGATTGTAATAAAACAACAGGAAATGACAAGTGAACTGGCAGAGCTCTGGAAGGGTATGTAATAGGAAAGAATAAAAATATAGGGGAAGTTCAGTGCTTAGAATGCTCGCCTTCCATGCGGGAGACCTGGGTTCAATTCCCGGACCATGCACCAAAAAAAAAAAAATATATATATATATATATATGAAATATATATATATATATGAAATATATATATATATATGAAATATATATATATATATGAAATATATATATATATGAAATATATATATATATGAAATATATATATATATGAAATAAAAATCACAGTAGAAGCAACCTGCTTGCTTACCTACATGTAACTTCCTCTTGCCCTTTAGTTTCTGCTTTTGTGTTGTATAGAAATATCAGTACCAAGTCAGAGTCTGCCAAATTTACTGTAGTTTAAGTATAGAGAAGAAATTCCATGGCTACACAGGCCACTCCTCCCCCAATCAAATGTAAGTGCAGAAATTCAGGCAGGCATGAGTCTTCTACAAAATAATAGTCGGTGCTAGGAGAAAGTGAAAGAATCCCTAAGAATTCTTAAAGGGAGGAAAATGGCACCAAAAAAAAAAAAAATCCATAGTCAGCCAAATTGCTTAAGTATCATACTCACAGACATATTTTTTACATAAGCAAGAATTCAGGTGTAATAGTTTTCTATTGCCAGCTTAACAAATTAATGCAAACTCTATGGCTTAAAAAACAGAAATTTCTTATCTCACATTTCTGTAGGTCAGAAGTCTGGGCATCACATGGGTCAGCTAGTTTCTATGCTTAGCATCTCACAAGGCTCATGTTATTACATTGAGCCTACCCAGATAATCCAGATAATCCATGTTTTAAGGTCAGCTGATTAGTAACCTTAATTCTATTAAAAAGTCTCATTTGCCAATCAATGGAACATATTCACAGGATCCTAGGATTGGGGTATGGGCATCTTTGGGGAGAGTAGGTAATAACCTACCCATAAATCCTTTTTGATACACCTAGTCTATGAAAAGTTCAACCAGTTTTACATACATGTGAAGTAATGCTTTTAACCATTTAGTATTGAACATGGAATATACTTAAAAATATAATATGGGGTATGGTTACAGAAAAAATATATAAATGACTTATTATTTAAGGAAATGATTGTTAGCTACTGTGGTAGTTAGATTCAGTTGTCAACTTGGCCAGGTGAAAGCACCTAGTTCTGTTGCTGTGGACATGAGCCAATAGTACATGAACCTCATCTGTTGCTCATTACATCTGCAGTTGGCTAGGAGGTATGCCTGCTGCAATGAATGACATGTGAGTTAATTGACTGGTACTTAAATGAGAGAGCACAATGTAGCACAGCCCAAGCAGTGCAGCAGACCTCATCTCAGCACTTGCAGTTCAGCCGAGGCCTTTGGAGATACAGAAAGGAATCACCCCGGGGAAAGTTGCTGAAACCCAGAGGCCTGGAGAGAAGGCCAGCAGAGATCACCCTGTGCCTTCCCGCGTAAGAAAGAACTTCAGTGGAAAGTTAGCTGCTTTCCTCTGAAGAACTAACAAAATATGTCCCCTTTTATTAAAAGTCAATCCATCTCTGGTGTGTTGCATTCCAGCAGCTAGCAAACTAGAACAGCTACTGTAATAAGCAACAGAAAAATATCAGCTTTAACTCTCTAAAAGGTTAGTATTTTTGCATATCACATTCTACTGCCGATTAAGTAACTCCCCTGAGTAGCTCTTCTCTGCATAGTGACTCAGGAATCAGAATCCAATGCCCTTCCAGTGGGTGACTCTGCTGTCTTTGAGCCCTTTACTTTCAAGTTCATGGATAGCAGAGAAAGAGAGAGGAGAGGGAGAGGAGGAAGGCTATCTTAGGACATTGTAGAGGCCAGGTACGGCAGCAGCATACATCATTTCTCCTCACATTCCATTGGCATAATTGATCATATGGCCCAACCTGAAAGGAAGGCTGGGAAATGTAGACTCTTTATGCCCCGAGGAAGAGGTAATAGGATTGGTGAATATATATCGAGTTTCTCCCACAATAGCCTTTTATGATATAGAAGTAATAATGTTGATATACTGTCTCTGATTTAAATTGGGAGGTGTAAACTGGGAGAGGACTTGGGAGAATATTTAAGTGTAATTATTTCTTTATCTTTTATTGTGGCTGCTTAAAATGCTGATTAAATAAAATCGTTTAAATACATCATTTGTATGTATAAAGGTAAGCACTAGGAGAGCTAAAAATTTGAACATAAACTGAAATCAGGAGATAGAGGTGAGTTTGGAGCAGGAAGAAGTATATATTTAGTAATTTTCTTATTTTTCACACTCACTAATTTATTGTCTACATTTGATAATTAAAGAAAATGTGATTTAAATTTACTGCATGAAACTGTAGTTTTAAGACAATGAACTAAAAACTGATTATCATATGGGAAGACACAACTGAATTAAAACATAGGAAAAACAGACAGTATAGGAAAAGACAAAATACAGAGGAGCTATTACTAAGAGTAGCATAAAATAACAGAAATAAAGCAGAAACTTTTATATCAATAAATAGAAATGAGACAATTTACATATTTGAAGAAAGGCATTTAGCTGAATATGAAAATCTATTCATACACACATACTCACAGCATCAGAGAAGTGCTTAAAATAAAATGAGGAAGCAAAGGCCGGGTTTACTCTCTCTCCTGATACTACAAAAAAACTAGATGAAATATACAAAACAATAATTTCCAAGACATTGTACATTAGGTAACAAAGTCTGGTGATCTCTGAAAGACAAGAAACAAATGATGTAAGCCTCACAATTATCCTGGCTTACTAACTCGAGTGAATTTCTAGCCCATGGCTAGGGAGAGAAACTCAGAGGGAGTTTGTCAGGCTCACCGAGAGAAGAAGATACATTAAGGAGTCCAGCGAGACCAAAGACCCCACCAGCCAAAGTGGAAAACCTCATAATTCATAGACTACTCAGAATGGACTTGCCTCAGTCGTGGAGCAAAATTAGCCTCTAGGCTAAATACTTTTCTGGTCTTGCCTAACAAAGCTTTGATGCAAGACCCAAAATGATTAAACTGGTTTCCAAGTAACTTAACTGTGTGTCCCACAATAAAGCTTAATAATATATAAAGAAATACAAAAGTAATCAGTACCCAACTAGGTAAAATTTACTGCTCCTTGGAATGTAAAATGGCACAACCCTTTCTAAAACAGTTTGGCAGTCTCTTAAAAAGTTAAATATCCCCCCATCATATGATCCAGCCATTCCACTCCTAAGTATTTACCAAGAGAAGTAACAACTAATATCTATACAAAGATTCATGCACAAATATTCATAGTAGCTTTATTTATTAGAGACAGAAGGTGGAAATAATCCAATCGTCTATCAACAAGTGGATAAACAAAACGTGATATATCAATACGATGGAATACTAGTCAACAATAAAGAGGAATGAACTATTGATGCATGCAACAACATGGGTGAATCTCAAAATAAATATACTGAATGGAAGAAACCAGACAAAAAAGTGCATACTGTATGATTCCATTTATATAAAATTCTAAAAAAAATGCCAATTAATCTGCAGTAACAGAAAGCAGAACAGTGCCTAGGACGGGGTGACGAATGATCAGGACAGGAGGGAGGGATTACATAGGGGCATGAGAAAACTTCTTGGAGTGCTGGATATGTTCATTATCTTGATTGTGGTGATGGTTTAACAGGTATATATGTGTTTTTAAATTATAAAATTCTATATTTTAAATATGTTCCATTTATTGTGCATCAGTTATACCTCAGAAAAGCTGATAAAAATGACAAAGGAAGATTGAAATGTAAAAAGATGGGCAAACATATACTAGCCATATGCAAATTGAAAAGGTCGGGTCCTGATATTAAAATATTGCCCAAGTTTTAATTCAAGGCAAGCTTTAAACAAGACAAAGAGGAAAACTTGTAATAAAAAGATTCAATTTTCATGAATTATTATGCACAAAATAAACTATCATCAATTTACGTAAAGCAAAAATTAGAGAAAACATAGGGTAAAATAAAAATGCAGTAAGTATTAGGGGACCTTAACACATCTCCCTAAGCCTGTGATGGATTTTGAAGACATAAAAGAGTACTAAGGACCTATATAATCCCAAGTTTTAGAAGGTATATTAATAAAATAAACATTAAACTATATACACTCAAAACCAAAAATAGCTTCTTTTCAGGTGGCCCATGGTAAATTTGCAATAACTGAAATTCAAAGTAAAGCTCAATAAACTCAAAATATTAGAAATAATGCAGGCCATATTTTCAAATTACAGAGGATAAAACTAGCAATAAAACAGAAAACAAAAATATTCCATTGGGTATTAAAAATAAAATATATTTCATACAATGGAATAGCATACAGCAATGAAAATAACCAAATTACTGCTATAGGCAAGGATGTGGCTGAATTTCAAAAGCATAATGTTGAGTAGAGGAAACCAGGCACAAAAGAGTATGCACATATGTGTGTCATGAGTCAGGATAGTGATTACTTTTACGGAGGGTGTATAGAGATTGGAAAGGAGCACAACTGGACTTTCTAGGGAGTGAGAAATATTCTATTTGTTGACCTGGTGTTGGTTATTGAGGGCATTCATTTTATGAAAATTCAACAAAACATGCACCTATGAGTTTTAAATTTTTCTGTATGTATATTATACTTCATTATAAAATTTTAGTAAAGTTAGAAAATAAGGTACTTAAACATCTTGGGTAAAAGAGGAGGAACAAAATTTACACCACCTGGAAACTGGCAGTAATGAAATTAAGGATTATTTATAATTTATGGACTATGTGGAAAGCGGTGTCAGGAGGAAATATATAGTCTTAAACACTTTAATATTAAGAAAACTAAAAATATATTAATTAAACATTCAACTCAAGAAGTTTGCAAATTAACAACAAAATAAACCCAAGTAAAGCAGAATGAAGGGGTTAATGATATTAGACAACAAGATGGCAGTAGAATTAATAAATCAGAGTCATTTTGAAAATTTAAACAGTTAGATAAACTATTTTTAAAGTGATCCATGATATACTCGCAAAATAAGGAACTAGAATGATGCCAATGCTACAAAAATTAATGAAATCAAAATAATAATGTGTAGCTCAACTCTTAGAAACATTTGAAAACTGAATGTAATGGATGATTTCCTTGGCACATATATGATACCAAAATTGCATCCCGAAGACGTGGGGAATTGAAACAGCCAAATTACCAGAGGAAAAAAAAATTGAGCTGTCAAAGAGCTCACTTCCTAAAAATCCTAAATCTTTCACAAATGAATTCTATCAAACCTGTAAGAGGAGATAACTCCAGTGTTATTTACACTAGCCCAGATCACACAATATAGTTTCTCAGAAAATCTCATCCCTATATAATCTGACTGAAGAGTATCTGGAGTGTTCAAAAACAGTTTTCTAACCAAAATTTATTGAATTATAGTCTTTGAAAGTGAGGTCTGGGAATCTGCATTCTTATCAAGTTTCCTAACTATTTCTTATGCACCCAAAAATTTTAGAGCCACTGGCATAGTCAGGAAAGGAAAATTTTCAACGTTTTGCTAAGCAAGAATATCACCAATATCAAATGTCATAAAAGAAAAAAAAATCCACAGATCAGTTTTATGAATATTGATGCAGATATAATAAATACAATTTTAGCAAGTAGAATAAAGCAGAACAAGTGGAGTTCATTCCCACAAAGGAAGGATGGTTCAGTATTAGATTCTCTATTACTGTGATCCACAATATAAGCAGAATATTCTTCAGTATTACCTACCAGGCCCTCATGATAAGCTTCTGATTATTTCTGCAAATACGTCTTTTACCACTCAATGTGTCACACTTGAAATTACAGCAAAGAATGGCCTCATCCCTCTTTATCACACACATCATATGGTTTATGACAGTGTGCTCTCTCATGCCCTCATCTGACCCTACCTCCCCCAACCCACACTCATTCTCTAAGCTAAAGTTCAGTTAAGGCACCATCAACTCAAACAGGGATTCCCTGACTCTGTGCTTTTTCTCTTATCTGCCATGTTTGTATGACTATTCTATGCATATCTCTAACATTATACATCTCACATTGCATTGTAATGATGTATTTATGTGAAAGTAACCTCAAAGAAAAAAAAAACTGGGTGCTTCTTAAAGGTGAATAATGTATCTTATTCACCACTCCATCTATAGTACAATCCCGGGAATAAAAGCTGTATGCATTAAATATATTTTAAGGCTGAATGAATGAATGCTGAATGAATGAATGAATGAGAAGCAAATTTGTTCCACATGGGGCCAAATAGAAACTCAGGATGACTTTTTCCATTCAGTGATTATGATATACTGTATACTTAACTCATGTATCTGTTGAGAACCGAGCCATTCAAATACAAATAAATAGGAGAACAGAAAAAGACAAACTGCCACAAAAGGAAGGAAAACTTGGTTGACCAATCTTTTTTTTTTTTTAAGATTAATGTAGAGATTTAGAGACATTTATCAAACCAGTTCAACCAACATTAACACTTTGGGTTGAAATATCCAGTTAAATGGGAAGGCTGGGTGATATTTGCTTAAATTATTGTTTTTGTATCGTTATTCCAAGAGTCTCTGAAATGTGTCCAGTTGTATCTAGCTGGCACACACAAAAGACCAAAACACTCCTAGTAAGTTGTTTGATAATTCCGGAAATGAAGGAATCCAAAATTTGGTTGATTGATTTTCTACTTTTTTACTAAGCTGTTTGGTGTCATAGCAATGTAAGTGTCATCTGTTCCCTTAAGGAGGAAGTGGAAAATAAAATTTTTGGTACATTTCTTCAATAATCACAGAATCGGCACATTCTTCCTTGATATAATAAAGTCTAATTATGTGTCCAGATGCTTGAGATTACTGGTGAAGCAGGTGGCCAAATAACTGCTATGTGTGAATTTCAAAAGTGAGATTTTGTTCCTGGCAGTTTGGAAAGTGAATGTGATAACTCACCTTTCTCGCAATTCAAGTTGCATTATTATTATCCCCCTTTTTAAAAAATTAGTTTTATCACATATATCTGTATGCCTAAATAATGTTATTTACTTTTGCTGTGTTCGGAGCTTTCTAAAATTGGTTGTGCACTGTATACAGCACTTTGTGGCTTTTTTCTTTTCATGTAACATTATATTTTTAAGATTTATCCATGTTATTACAGGTAGCTACACTCCTTACCATTTTTCTGCTGTATAATATTCTGTTGCATGATAATAATGTATATTATTACGTTATTACTATGTATATGGTATATATCCAGAAGTGAAATTGCCATGTTGTAGGGTAATAAGAATGTTTAATTTTATATTATTATGCCAAATTGTCTTCCAGACATTTGCATTCACATTTTCTCCAACAGGTGATATTCTCAGACTTCTAAAGTTTTGGGTTAAAAAATAATATTTTACTGTGGTCTCTATTTGCATTCCCCTAAATGTCATATGTGGCATTTTCTATGAGGTTGTTTGTATTTTTCTGATTGATTTGCGCAAGGTATTGTATATTGTCAGTACCAATATTTTGTAGATTAAACATATTGGAAATATTTCTTCTTTTGTGGATTGCTTTTTCACTTTCCTTATGGTGTCTTTAGATAAGCCTAAATTCTTACCTTTAATATAGCCACATATATTAATATGCTGTTGTATATAGTTAATGCTTTTTGTATTGTGTTCAAGAAACTGTTTCTAGCCCTATGTCAAAAATATATTTTATGTTTTCTTCAAAAATCTTATTATCTTTGCTCTTCAGTCTTAGTCAAACTTTGTTTGGAATTTAATTTTAGGTATCACAAGAAGGATCCAATATAATTTTAAAAATAATTCCTCTTATACCATTGATCTGCAATGCCCCTTATGTCATATATCAAAGTTCCATCATGCATGTATCCAACTATCCATGTTATATATCATCACATCAGTAACACTCCGCCTTAATTACTATGATTTTATAAAACGCCTTGCTATTTGCTAGGGCCAGTCTCCCGCTTTGTTCAGATGTGTCTTTACCATTTTTGCCCCTTTGTACTTCCATATAAAACTTAAAATCAGCTAATGAAGTTCCTAGAATAAAATTCTTTTGGAACTTTGATCAAAATTTATAGGATCTATGGATCAGTATAGGAAGAACTGACATCTGTAGCGTATTGAGTCTTTTGATCCATTAAACATTTGTTACCCCCTCCAAGTAGTTATATCCTAATATCTTATTATAATTTTAAAAATAATTTTCTGCTTATGGATCTTATACGTATTTTGCAAGATTTACTTCTAGGTACCTTATGGTTTGCTTCTATTTTAAATGGTGTCACTTTAAAATTATGTTTTCTAACTGTTGCTGGTGTACAGAAATACAATTGATATTTTACATGTTCATGTTATAACCAGTCACTTTGCAAAATCCCTTCATTTATAAGAATATGTATCTTTGTCTTAGTTTTATATATAGGCAATCATATACTCTGTGAATAACACTTTTGCTTCCTAATTTTGCATCCTTATGCCTTTAGAATATTTTTCTTGTCTTACTTCAAATACCAGGACTTCCAGGACAATGTTAAATAGAAGGAGTGACAGCAACATTTTATTATTTTTATTTTAAATGGAATAATTCTGTTTCCCCATTGAGTACAACGTTCATACAAGGTTTGGATAGAGACCATTTATGAAGTTATGGAATTTCCCTTCTAATCCCAGTATTTTGAAGTTATCACATTTTCCCCTTTAGTATGTCAATATAGTGCATTCACTATATTTGTTCATTTTCTAAGGTCAGTTACACAACTTTTTGGGATAAATTCAGTGTGCTCATTGTATCATTGTTATGCATAGTTGGATTCAAATAACTTTTAATTATTTTTAGGATTTTTTTTTTCGTCTTCAAGGAGATGACTAAAAAGAACTTGTGATTTTCCTTCCTCATATTACTTTTTCCAGTGTAGATAGCAAGATTACAATAATTTCATAGATTGAGGTAGGGAGTATTCTGATTTTTATTTTCTAGAAAGTTTTATATAAGGTGGGAATAATCCTTTCCTTGATAGTTTGGTATAAAACAGCAGTAAAACCATTAAGGTCTGGTGTTTTCTTTGCGGGAAGGCTTATAAACAGTGCTACAATTTTATCAATTGCTTTTGGACTATTTATTTCTAATCAGTTTTGGGAATTTATATGTAAGCAGAAATTGGTCCATTTTTCTGTTTTCCTTTTTTGGTGTAAAATTGTTCATAATGTTATAGTATTATATTTTTAATCCATATTTTATATGTAGGAATGTCCCACTTTTAATTTCGAGAATTGAAGTTTTTATATTCTATCTTGTTTTCTCGATAAACTTTGCCAAAGGTTTATCAATTTTATTAGTCTTTGTAGATTCTTTTATACCTTTGTTTTCTATTTCATTGACCATTGCTCTTATAATTATTATCTCATTTCTTTTATTTTTTGTTGTTTTTTATTTTGTTCCTTCAAATTTCTTATGTTGGATACTTATCACATTAATTTTAAGAAATTTAAATTTTCTAATAAAAACATGTAAGGCAATTACTTTCATGCTCACTACCAGTTTATCTATACCTAACAGTTTTCATTTGAAGCATTTTTATCATTATCTAGTTGTAAGTACTTTAAAACTTCTATTATTATTTCTTCTTTAGCTCATGGCTTAGAATTTCATTTAAAAATTTCCAGATGGATGGGGATTTTAAAAATTTTGTTTTTGTTATTGACTTGTGTTCTAGTTGGAAAGCTGTCAGAATGCGATATACCAGAAAATGGAAAGGCTTTTAAAAAGAGAAATTTATTAAGTTGCAAGTTTACAGTTCTAAAGCCATGAAAATGTCTAAATTAAAGTAAAGCTATAGAAATGTCCAACCCACGGCATCCAGGGAAAGATACCTTGGTTCAAAAAAGCTGATGATATTCAGGTTTTCTCTCTCAACTGGAAAGGGACATGGCTAGCATGGCGACATCTGCTAGCTTTCTTTCCAGGCTTCTTGTTTCATGAAGCTCCCCAGAAGCATTCTCCCTCTTCATCTCCAAAGGTCTCTGGCTACGTGGGCTCTTTCCAAAATGGTTCCCTCTTAAAGGGCTCCAGTAAGCAACCCCACCTTGAATAGGTGGGGAAACACCTCCATGGAAACCATCTAATCAAAAGTTTCCACCCACAATTGGGTTTGTCACATCTCCATGGAAACAATTTAAAAACTCCCATCCAGCAGTACTGAATGAGTTTTAAAGAATGTGGCTTTTTTGAAGTTCACAACAGATTCAAACCAGCAAACTTGTAACTTAATTGTATTGTCAGAAATCTATTCTCTGAAACTTTGCTTCCTTTATCCTTTAGTATAATTGATATTTGTAAATACCTCATGCATGTTTGAAAATTGGTATTCTCTCATATTTCGGTGTAGAATTTTATTTATGCCTATTAGATCAGGCTTGTGAACTGTGCTTTATGAATCATTAATAACTAATTTTTGTCTGAATGATTTGTCAATTAATCTAGAAAAGTGTGTTGAAATCTCACTAGTATGTCAGAATTGTCAATTTCTCAAGATCTATTGATTTTTGCTTTGTACATTTGGTAGATAATATATTAGTTTTGTAAAAGTTTAAAATTGTTTATCATGCTGGTGGACGGAATGTTTTATGATTATGTAGCAACTGTCACACTGGTGATATGTTTTCTCATCTTAAAGTTTAATTTTCTAATAGTAATACAAATATACAAATTTTCTTTTGGTTATTTTTTGCCTGGTATATTTTTCCACTATTTAACTTTTAACCTATCCATGCCCTTATGCTTCAAGTGTGTGACTTGCAGTCGCATATCTATATGGGCCTTATTGTTCCTTAAATCCAATCTGAAAACCTGTCTTTTAACTGGCAATTTCGGTCCATTTAGAGTTTCTTGTCGTTACTGATGTATTTGAACGTATTTATATAATCTCACATTTTTACTTCAATTTGTTTTAAATTTTACATTTTCCTTTTTCAGCTGGTCTGTTTGTGTGTGTGTTTATTGAGTATGCTTCTGTGTGTTCATTTTGTCCTTATTCCACATTTCTTCTCTCCATTTGTCCTTTTTTAAGTAGTTACCTTGAAATATTACTATGCGCGTTTACATTATATGGATGTACATTAACAAAATTTGAGATAAAAATGTCTTTAAAGTCCTTCTGAACAATATATTTTAACTCTTATTACTTGTTCTTCAACTAATTTGCTATTGTTGTCCAGTATTTTATTTCTGAACTTTTGCAATCCCACAAACTACTGCTAGTATTATTATTTATAAATACGATGATTGTATTTTCAGATATTGTTGCTATTTGCTCACTATTCCTCCTTGTATCAGATGCTTACATACATAATCATTTTCCTTCTTCCTGAAATGTATTCTTTAGAAACTCACGTATACCCTCTTAGTGGTAAACACTTTCAATTTTTGTTTATCTGTAAATAATTTTATTTTACCCTTGTACTTTAAAAATAACTTGCTTGTTAAATAAATTGAGGTTGACAATCATGTTCTTTCAAAATTTGATGTGATTTATGCCTATGTCTTCTGCCTTTCGTTGTTGCTGTTGAAAAGTCTGCTGTTAGTCCAATTATTCTTCCTTTATAGATGATAGGACTTTTCTGTCTGTATCCTTTCAAGATTTTCTTTTAGTCCTTCATGTTCTGAACTCATAGTAATGAGTCTAGGCTTGTATAATTTTTTTAAGGTTTTGCCATGGGTGTGTTGTGTATTCTCGATTGATACATGTATTTTTTCAGTAGTTCTGGAAAATTTGCAGTCGCTACCTCCTTAATTATTGGTACTCCTTCACTGTCTCTATTCTATACTTTGGGGACTCCAATAGATCCAATAGTTTCCTTTTTTTGTTTTGTTTTGTTGTGGTTGTTGTTCTTGTTGTTTTTTATGGGCAGGCACCGGAAATTGAACCTGGGTCTCTGGCATGGCAGGCGAGAACTCTGCCATGGAGCCACCTTAGCCACCCTCTTTCCTATTTTTAAATCAGATTATCTCTATGTGATAATTCTGAATAATTTATTTTGACATATCCTCCAGCTTGCAAACATTTTCTTCATCAATGTCTAATGTATAGTTTAATTGACACATATATTTCAATAAGCAAATTTTTACTTTCTTTGAATTATGTTTTCAATATCTGCTTGTTCATTCCTGATAATATTTCAGCGAATTCTCAACATTGTAATTACATCCCTCATTTATTTAATTCATTCCTGGGCCTCCTATAAGCTATAACTACCAACTTTAATATCTTCAATCCTTAGGTATCTAAATCTAAAGAATGCAGCTTTTGCTTAATCTTATGGATAGTGACATTCTATTATATTTAGTCATGTTTGATTGTGACCTCATTTTGTGATCTTAATTTGTGAGTATCATGTGCTCCAAGGAATATGTTTTTATTTGCTTCTGCTATTGTTGGTAGCAAATGGAGACCACTTTCCTAGAAAGACTACATTAGCCCCACTGCGAGGTTCAAAAGTTAATGATTGAGGGTGGTGCAATGGTGGCTCAGTGGCAGAATTCTCCCCTGCCATGCCAGAGACCCAGGTTTGATTCCTGGTGCCTGCCCATGGAAAAAACAAAACCTAATGAATGAGCCCCAGACTTAACTATACACTCTTGATACAATCCCAAAGCTCACTATTTGAATAGCAGTGGTGACAGAAGTTTCTTTTCTCAAAGCAACTCTACACCCCCAAGCTTTCCATTGTTTGGTCACAGGTCACACAGTTTTTATTTGGGGACAAATTAGTCCATGGAAACCCACCCTAAAACGTGTGAGACTGGCCATGGATCAAAAAATATTGTCCAGGGGTGACGTCAAATTTCTGAATTATTCAGAAATTTTTAGGAAATTTTGAACTGGAGAGGGACCCTATAAATCCTGAACTGAAAAAGTAGAAGAATAGCAGGTAGGAAATTTCCATTCCAAACCAGCTAGTCCTCTTTCTTCCCCCTCACTCAGTCTCACAGCACAGGACGGGCAGAGAAACAGCAGCAGGGAAACCCCCCCAATGGGGACATAGAATACATATTCTCTCACCACAGTGGGACAGACCCTCAACTTTTGGAGAACTGAGGGACGGGAGAGGGCATTTCAAAGGCCCAGGTCAGTGAGAGACAGAGAGTCTGAGAAAACTTAGACAGAAGCTGTGTTTCCAGCACTTGGGTCCCCAAGTCCTTCCTCCATGCTTGTGAAAAATGGCAGTGAGAGACCTGATCCCTACCAAGGGGAAGACTAAAAACTGGAACAGCTGGGAGTGTACTCTGCCACAGATAATCTGGGACACACAGACACATTTTGAGCCAGCTATTGGCCAGCAAAGAGAGGGAACAGAAGCAATGCTGTCAGTTTGACCTGGTGAGGCGCAGCCTGTGCCCCTATAGACACACAGCTCTGAGGACGATTAATTTATCGAATGCCACCATCTTCTGGCAAGAACAGAAACTACAAGGGAATTGAAGGGTTTTTTCAGAGACTACCCAGAAAATTATTTCAGACTGATTGGAGCAGGTCTAGACCACCTGCATGGGAACCCACCCCTGTTTTGGCTGAAAAACAGACAGCATGACTGTTAAAGCAGTGCCCTAAAACAAACCCAGGGCTTGCAGGATGGTGAAAACAAGGCAGCACTGGAAGACAGCAGACTTGTTTTATCCACCAACAGAGATGTTGTTGTCATGGCCAGTCCCCACTCCCATTCCTGAGTAAGTCCACTGTAGGTGCCTAGTTTGGGGGGAGGTTAGGGGGCAGAACAAATCTGACAACTGGCCAGTGACAGACATGAACAGATAAAGAACAAGTCCAACCAACAGGAAAACCCTAGGCAAAAGAGATTAAATGACCTCTAGAATAATACTAAGCAAGAAAAGCAGATGCCTTTACACCAGGAGAAAATCATTACTTATACCAGGAAAACTGAAGATATGGCCCAACCAAAGGAACAAACTAACACCTTAACTGAGATTCAAGAATTGAAACATCTAATTAATTATGTTATAATATGTTAAAACATCTTCTAAATCAATTCAAAGACTTCAAGGAAAATATGGAAAAAGTTATGGAAGAAGTATATAAAGAAGATACAGGGTGTCCATACAGAATAATTTGAAAACTTGAAAAAACAAGTGGCAGAATTAATGGGGATGAAATAGAAGTGATGAAAAACAAAATGTAGATGTGCAACAGCAGATTTGGAGAGACAAAAGAAAGGATCAATGAACTGGAAGACAGGACATCTGATATTCTATACACAAAAGAACAGATAGGGAAGACAATGGAAAAATTTTGAACAGGGTCTCAGGGAACTGAGTGACAACATGAAGTACATGAACAAACTTGTTATGGTTGTCACAGAAGAACAGAAGGAAACAGAGGCAGAGAGAATGGATGAAACAATGAAAATTTCCCAACTCTCATGAAAGATATAAAACTACAGGTTCAAGAAGTGCTGTATACAACTAAATAGAAAAGATCCAAATAGACCTATGACAAGACACTTACTAATCAGTTTAACAAAGGTCAAAAACAAAGAGAGAATTTTATAAGTAGCCAAATAAAAGACATCCATCACATACAAGGAAAGCTTGATAAGACTAAGTGTGGATTGCGCAGCAGAAATTATGGACATGAGAAGGCTGTGGAATGATATATTTAAGATACTGAAAGAGAATGGCTTTCAACCAAGAATTCTATATTTCCTGCAAAATTTCCCTTCAAAAACGAGGGAGAAATTAAATGTCTACAGAAGAACAGACACTGAGAGAATTCCAACAATAAGAGACAGGCTGTACAAGAAATGCTAAAGGGAGCACTACAGGCAGATAGGGAGACAGGAGAGAGAGGTTTGGAGAAGAGTGTAGAAATGAAGATTAATAGGAAGGGTAACTAATAGGGTTTTAAAAAGATATGACAGATATAATCTAAAAGGAAAAATGTGTAAAGAAAGCATAGCCTTTGTGCTAATAACATTAAATGTTACTGGATTAAATTCCCCAATCAAAAGACATAGATTGGCACAATGGAAAATAAAACAAGATCTATCTATATGCTGCCTACAAGAGACACTTGGTTACTTAAGACCCAAGGTTAAAAACAGGTTGAAAGTTAAATATTGGAAAAAGATATTCCATGCAAATAACAACTAGAAAAGAACAAGGGTAGCAATACTCAGAGCAAATAAATTAGACTTCAAATATAAAGCAATTAAAAGAGACAAAAAGGACAGTATGTGTTCCATTTGAAAGGATTTTTGTATCTAGAAAAGCCATGTTTTAATCCTAGTCAATCTTGTTGGAGCAAAGCTTTCTTCTAATCCCTATTCAGTACTATAGGTTGGAGACTTGATTATCTCCACAGCGATGTGACTCAATCAACTATGGGTATTAAACTTGATTAGACGGAGATGTGTCTCCACCCATTTTATGTGGGTCTTGATTAGTTTACTGGAATCCTATAAAATAGGAGACATTATGGAGAGACTCCTTTTTGGGAATGAGGAGAGAGCTGCAAAATCATGACAGAATGATGAGAGAACCACAGAGTCCACCAGCTAGTGACCTTTGGAGATGAAGAAAGAGAAAGCCACTGGGGAGCTTCATGAAGCAAGAGGATTGGAGATGATGCTAGTAGACATCGCCATGTTTGCCACATGCATTTCCAGTGGAGAGAGAAACCCTGAACTTCATTGGCCTTCTTGAATCAAGGTATCTTTATCTGGGTGCCTTAATTTGGACATTTTGATTTAGAAGCTTTAATTGGGACATATTCTCAGCCTTAGAACTGTAAACTAGCAACTTATTAAATTCCCCCTTTTAAAAGCCATTCCATTTCTGGTATATTGCATTCCAGCAGCTAGCAAATTAGAATGGTATGTATTAATAAAAGGGACAATTCATCAAGAAAACATAACAATCATAAATATCTATCCAGAGTGCCCCAAAATACATGAGGCAAATATTGACAACATTGAGGAGATAAATACACAATTCTACAATACTAATTGGAGACTTCAGTACACCACTCTCATCAATGGATGGAACATCTAGACAGAGGATCAATAAAGAAACAGATCCTCTGTCTAGAATCAATTAAGAAGCAGATATCTTGAATAATATGATAAATGAGCTAGACTTAAGAGGCACTTACAGAACATTGCACCTAACAACAGCAGAATACACATTCTTCTCAACTGCTTAAGGATCATTCTCTAGGATAGACCACATGTTGGGGCACAAGGTATGTCTCAGTAAATTTAAGAATATTGAAATTATATAAAGCACTTTCTCAGATGATAATGGAATGAATCTGGAAATCAATAACAGGTGGAGACCTGGAAAATTCAAAAATTTATGGAGGCTAAGCAACACGTTCTTAAACAACCAGTGGGTCAAGGAATAAATTACAGGAGAAATCAGTAAATATGTCAAGGCAATTGAAAATGAAAACACAACATATCAGAACTTGGGGGAGGCAGCAAAGCAGTGCTAAGAGGGAAATTTACTGCCCTCAATGCCTATATTTAAAAAGAAGAAAGAGCAGATATTGAGGAATTAAACTGCTTAGCTGGAGCAGCTAAAAAAGAACAGCAAACTAACCAGAAAACAAACTGAAGGAAAGAAATAACAAAGTATAGAGCAGAAATAAAGAAAATTGAGAAAATGAAAACAATAGAGACAATCAATAAAACCAGAAGTTGGTTCTTTGAGAAAGTCAGTAAAATAGATGGGCCCTTAACTAAGCTGACAATGAGACAGAGTGAAGATGCAAATAAATATAATGAGAAATTAGAGGGAGGACATAACTACTGACCCCACAGAAATAAGGAGAGGGTTGTATTAGTCAGCGTTCTCTAGAGAAACATCACCAACAGAAAATATCTGTAAATATAAAGGGGTCTCACACAACCATAGTAATGCAAGAGTCTAAATTCCATAAGGCAGGCTGTGAGGCTGGCAACTCTGCTGAAGTATCTCAATAAACTCCAAAGGAGTGGCTCACTGGCTGAAAAAAAAAAGGTGAAAATCCTTTCTTCTTTCTTGAAAGTCTTCAAGTGATTGGCTCAAACCCAACTGACTGGATTATCTCATTTGTGGGTGGCGTGACCCTAGTTGATCACAAATGTAATCAGCCACAGATGCAGTAAACTGACTGATGATTTAAATCAGTCTTCTGGCTTATCTACCAGCCATGAACTATCCTTGCAGAAATGATTCATCCAGTGATTTCCTGACCTGATGACTGGGCACCCTCACATGGTCAAGTTGACCAGATCCTAACTATCACAAGTGTACAATGAACAAATATATGCTAACAAACTAGACAGCATAGATGAAATTGACAACTTCCTAGAAAAATAAGAACAACCAACATTGACTCAAGAAGAAATAGAAGACTTCAACAAGCCAATCAAAACCAAAACAAAAAGTAAAGAGATTTACTCAATCATCAATAAATTCCAAAAAAGATAATTCACTGACCAGATGGCTTCACGTGTGTATTATAACAAATATTCAAAAAAGAATTAATACCAATCCTGCTTAAATTCTACAAGAACATTGAAGAGGAGGGAAAGCTACATAACTCATTCCATGATGCCAACATCACCCTAATATCAAAGCCAGGTAAAGTTACTACAATAAAAGAAAATTACAGACCAGTTTCTTTAATGAATATAGATGCAAAAATCCTCAACAAAATGCTCCCAGACTGAATCCAACAGCACGTTAAAAGAAGTATACACTATGACCAAGTGGGATTTATTCCAGGTATGAAGGGTTGTTTCAACACAAGAAAATCAGTTAATGTAATACACCACATAATAAATTGAAGAGAAAAAAACACATGATAATCGCGATTGATACAGAAAATGCATTTGACAAAATTCAGTATCCTTTCTTGATGAAAACACGCCAAAGGATAGGAATAGAAGGAAACGTCCTCAGCATGATAAAGGGAATAAATGAAAAACCCACAGCCAGTATCATACTCAATACGGAGAGACTGAAAGCTTTCCCACTAAGATCAGGAAAAAGGCAAGGATGCCCATTGTTACTATTGTTATTCAACACTGTCTTTGAAGCTAAGTCTCTGTCTTAGCCAAAGAAATTAGGCAAGGAAAAAAAATAAAAGGCATCCAAATTGGAAAGGAATAAGTAAAATTTTTACTGTTTGCAGATGACATGAGCCTGTATGTAGAAAATCCTGAAGAATTTACTGTAAAGGTACTAGAGCTAATAAATGAGTACAGAAAAGTGGCAGGATACAGCAAAGTGCAAAACTCAGTAGTGTTGTCCTAGGCTGAGATGGTGGCTTAGTGAGGTGTGGAATTTAGTTCATCCTCCAGAGCAGCTAGTAAATAGCCAGGAACAGTACAGAACAACTACTGGGGCCACATCATGACCAGAGACACAGTGTACACCAGCCTGACAAGCTGGGCCAGGTGCAATTCCACCCAGAACCATGAGTACCCCAAGCCACAGAGGCTGGCGCCCATCCCCCACAAGCTGGTTCCCAGAGGGGAAAGGAAAGAGACTTTACTAACAGCAAGGGGCTGAGCTCAACCAAGCTCCAATTGTGGAATTAATTGACAAATTCTGACTAATAAAAATAGGCCCCCAGCTCAGGTAAACCTCAAATAAAAGCTAAAGTAGCTAGTTTTTGCCCCAGTGCAGAGGGGCAGGACTGATGGGGGGAAAATGTGTTTTTTGGATCGGACAACATAGAATACTTGAAAAAGGTCTGAAACCTAAAAAAAAAGAGAGGGCACATAGGACCTGGAGATACATAGAACAATGTAACAACTTAAGCTCTTGATTAACAAACACAAGGAACTGGGGTACTGCTCTGAAAAGAAATTCTTTTTCTTTGTTTCAACCGCTTAACTACTTTCAGGCTCCAAGTACCCCAGGCAAGGCAAAACTAAGCTTGTCTGAGAGATGAAGAGGCTGGTCAGGTGAGAGGAGGTAATTTCCTGGAGGCTGTGCCTTCCCCAGGAGAGGGGTGGGCCCAACTCAGGTGGAATCCCTCCCTCAAGAAATTCAGACACCAGTACTGGAAAACTGAAGAGATTGAAGCCAGCCTGCAACCTCTCCTCTGTCTCAACCCACACTCCACAGCAGGAAGATTCTGCTGAAGTTAAAGGTACAACATCACTTTATGCTGGTGGGACCCACAGGCAGACAAGCACCACATACTGGGCAGGATAGGAAAAACACAGAGTCTAGAGGCTTCATAGGAAAGTCTGTCAACCTGCTGGATCTCACTCTCAGAGTCTGAAAAAACAAATCACTGAACTTATGGGAATAAAAGGCATAGTAGAAAAGATGAAAAACAATGGAAACCTGCAATGTGAGATATCAGGAGGCAGAAGATAGGATTAGTGAGCTGGAGGATGGGGTATCTGAATAAGCAAAAGAAAATGTAGGGAAAAGAATGGAAAAATATAAGCACACTCAATAAACACACACACAAACACACAGACCAGCTGAAAAAGGAAAATGTAAAATTTAAAGCAAATTGAAGTAAAAATGTGAGGTTATATAAGTAAGTTCAAATACATCAGTAACGACAAGAAACTCTAAATGGACCAAAATTGCCAGTTAAAAGACAGGTTTTCAGATTGGATTTAAGGAACAATAAAGCCCACATAGATATGCGACTGCAAGTCACACACTTGAAGCATAAAAGCATGGATAGGTTGAAAGTTAAATAATGGGAAAAATACGATGAAATATTATACAGCTGTAAGACAGAATGAAGTCATGAAGCATGTAACACATGGATGGACCTTGAGGACGTTATGCTGATTGAAATTAGCCGGAAACAAAAGGAAAAATCCTGTGTGGTCTCACTGATATGAACTAACATTAATGAATGAACCTGGAGAATTTCAGTTAAGAACAGAGGTCATCAGGAGATAGAAATAAGGTAGATATTGGGTGATTGGAGCTGAAGGGATACAGATTGTGCAACAGGACTGATTGTACAAATTCAGAAATGGATAGAACAGTACTATCTGATTGCAGCACAGTAATGTAAGTACACTGAATAAAGCTGAATGTGAGAATGATAGCAGGAGGAGGGTTGGATGCACAAATGAAATCAGAAGGAAAGATAAACAATAAAGACTGAGATGGTATAATCTAGGAATGCCTAGAGTATACAATGATAGTGACTAAATATACAAATTAAAAAATGTTTTTGCCTAAGGAAGAACAAAGGAATGTCAATATTGCAGGGTGTTGAAAATAGATGGTCATTCATATTTTAAAACTTCAACTTCTGTGTGAGACTAAAACAAAAAAAAATATTTATTTGGTACAAAATTTATATTTTGACTAGTACATTTCCTAATATAACTTATAAGGACAAATTAACTGAACACCATAAGTACATGGAACCTTGAATAGGGCATGAGGTTATGTAGGTTTGTTCAGTTTGATGCCCTGATAAATCCCAGAGTGATTTGAACAGTGAATAAAGAAGTATTTGCAAAGTTCCCTTGGGGGAATGATGAGAAAGGAGGAAAACTCAACTTCCCCATTTGCAGAATCCCTGATATTCTAACAAGCAGTGGGGACAATCAAAGTAATAGGCCAAGCCCTCAATCTTGGGGTTTGTTCATATGAAACTTATCCCTGCAAAGGCTAAGCCTAATTAAAATTAGGCCTAAGAGTCAGCCCAGAGAACCTCTTTTGTTGTTCAGATGTGGCCTCTCTCTCTCAACCAACATGGCAAACAAGCGCACTGTCCTCCCCATCTCTATGCTGGACATGACTCCCAGGGGTGTAAACCTCCCTGGCAACTTGGGACAGAAATCCTAGAATAAGCTGGGACTCAACACCAAGGGATTGAGAAAACCTTCTAGATCAAATGGCAGAAGAGAGAGATGAGACAAAATAAAGTGTCAGTAGCTGAGAGATTTCAAACACAATTGGGAGGTTATCCTGGAGGTTATTCTTATGTATTATATGGATATCCCCTTTTTAGTTTAAGGTATATTAGAGAGGCTAGACAGAAGTGCCTGAAACTGTAGAGCTGTGTTCCAGTAGCCATGTTTCTTGAAGATGAATGTATAATGATATAGCTTTTACTATGTCGCCATGTGATTGTGAAAACCTTGTGTCTGATGCTCCTTTTATCTATGGTATGGACAGATGAGTAAAAAATATGGATTAAAAATAAATAAATAATAGGGGGTCAAATGTTAAAATAAATTGAGTAGATTGAAATACTAGTGATCAATGAAAGGGAGTGTTAAATGTTATAGAAAAATAGGGGGAACAAAGTTTAAAATATATTGGGTAGATGGAAATACTAGTGGTCCATGAGAAGGAAGGGTAAAGCATATGGTATGTATGAGTTTTTTCTTTTTATTTCTTTTTCTGGAGTGATGCAAATATTCTAAAAAATTATCATGGTGATGAACATACTACTATGTGATGATTTTGTGAGCCATTAATTGTATACCATGTATGGAATGTTTCTGTGTTAACAATATTCATATTTCTATATTGTTTTGGTTTGTCAATTTAAAAAATTTTTAAATGAGCCAGAAACAAAAGGATACTGTATGATTTTGCTCTTAGGACCTTAAAGATAAACTAGGAGGTTTATACTACAGAATATAGGGGATCTATAAATACACAGAAGCTAGAGATGGGTGAACAGTTAGAAAATGAGATTGCACTTAAATGTAAGCGAATGGATAGAAGTGAAGTTAGTTTCATCAGTGGGTCCATAAGTCATATTGCCACATTGAAGGTGAACGTGATTGAAAGGGGTTATATAGAGCCATGTATCCCACCAATTAACACTACAAATATAAATGAATTCTTGTATGAAATACCTCAAAGTTCTGAATCTTGTACAAAGAGTTTATAATATCAGAGTATAGGCAGGAAACTACTATTGCATACTATGGGCTATGTTTAACAGGGAAACATCAACAGTGCCATATCAATATCAGTGGTAAATAATGTGGGGGAAGGGATCAAGAGGTAAGGGGAAATTGGATTTTCTGTTTGGTGAGGGTGTGTTTATTGGTTATTTTTCTCTTGGGAGCAATGAAAATTGTCTAAAATTGAGGGTGTTCATGATTATACCACTATGTGAAGATAACGTGTGACACAGACTGTTGACTTTGGACATTATACATGATGTCCATTGGATGAAGTTAGCTGAAGGATGCATTGACTGAGAAGTGGGATGGTGAACTCTGGTGCATACATATGATCAAATATTATACAGTCTCATTTAGAAAATACTTATAAGAAAATTGGGACCTAGATTGTAAGCTCCTATAGCAGTCACATTTAGTCTGGAGCTGTAGTTGTTATTTCTAGATTTTGAGAGGCTATGCTATATATGTGTAACTTGGTATTTCCCTGGAACTTTGGGTACCTGTGTGACACTTAAGGTCCAGAATAGAAATTCTGCAGTTTTGAAGGTCAACATTGCCACATACAACAACTGTTAAAGAAACTGAAAAAGAGATCAGGCTTCAATTAGAGATAAGAATAAAGCTGATCAGGTTGGGACTAAGGTAAATCAGAATGCAGGGGCAAGTACAACATTGTCTGTATTTTAGAACTTCACCAACTCTGGGACCAAAGGAAGAGAGGTTTATTTTATTCAAAATCTAAATTTCCTGTAGCACATAATCTGGTTCAGCCTGTCTGGAGAGATAACTTAAACAACCTAAACACAGGGAGACCAGAATGGGAATGAGAGCTTGTAATTCTGTATAGCTTAATGTAACCTGCAGATACCCCCAGAGTATTTGGGCACATAATTAAAAAGTATTGGCAAAGTCCCATGAGGCATGGGAGAAAAAATATAGAATTATTAAACTTTACACTGGGGAAACCCTTGATACTGTCTCGCAGTAGGAATTCCCAAATCAGTAGGCTAAACCCTTGATCTTAAGGCTTGCTCTTGTGAAACTTGTTTACATAGCAGAGAAGCTAAGCCTACTTATAGTTATATCTAAGAGTTACTTCCAGAGGATCTCTTTTGTTGCTCAGATGTGGACGCTCTCTCTCTAAGTCAACTTTGAAAGTAAAATCATTACACCCCCACCCCCACCCACACACACACATGGGGCATAACCTCCAGAGGTAAAAGTCTCCCTGGCAATGTGGTATTTGACTCCCAGGGATAAGCCTGGCCCTGACACTGTGGGATTGACAGTGCCTTCCTGACCAAAAGGTACAAAAGAATTGTGACAAATAAGGTATCTGGCTGAAAGAGTTCAAATAGAGTTGAGAAGCCATTCTCGAGGCTACGCTTGTGCAAGCTTCAACTGGAGAGCACTATTTATCATGGTTTGCCAAACCCCAACCAAAACTATTCCTGCCAACCCTAAAGCTTTATCTGAGATTCTACGAGGGTTCGACACACTATGATGACTTTCCAGAAACCTATAACTTCCAGATGGGTTCCTAGTCCAGGTAAGTCCTGAAACCTAGAGGGTCCAGCCTCTCCAGAACATCAACTAGTTCCATCCCCCATACTATACTGACAGCCCTTTCCAACAAAAAAAATTTGAATGGGCATAGCCGAAATACCCCTAAAGATTGGGAGAAAGATCAAAAGAGAAAGTGGAGTTATAACAGAGAAGATAGGATCTGTCAAATGAGTAAGACTGCTGAATCATTATATTGATATTTCTTTTAGTCTCCAGTGTCTTGGAGCAGATAGAAGGAGAAACCTAAAATGGTGTAACTGTAACCCAAACCAAACTCTGAAATCTATTCTATAACTAATTGTTGTGGTATGCTTGGAAATGTATTATTTTGTATATATGTTATTTTTCACAATAAAATTTAAAAAATAAAAAAATCAGTAATGTTTCTATACTTCAGCAATGAGAATTCTGAGAAGGAAATCAAGAAAAACTTCCATTTACAATAGCAACCTAAAGAATGAAATATTTAGGGATAAATTTAACCAAGGCTGCAAAAGGTCTACACACAGAAAGCTACCAAACTTTGCTAAAAGAAATCAAGAAGATCTAAAGAAATGGAAGGATATACTGCATTCATGGATTAAAGACTAAATATAGTTAAGATATCAATTCTACCCAAATTGATTTATAGATTCAATGCAATACCAATTAAAATCTCAACAACTTACTTTACAGAAATAGAAAAACTAATAAGCAAATTTATTTAGAAGAATGGGGTGCCCCAAATAGCTAAAATTATTTTAAGAAAAATGAAGTGGGAGGTCTCACCCTACCTGACTTTAAAGCATATTGCAAGGCAACAATAGTCAAAACAGCATGGTACTAACATAAAGATAGATATACTGATGAGTAGAGTTTGAGTGTTCAGAGGTGGACCTTTGAACACATCTATGGCCAATTGATCTTTGACAAGTTGGTCAAGTCAACACAACTGGGACAGAGTAACCTTTTCAACAAATGGTGCTTGGAGAACTGGATATCCATACCCAAAACATTGAATGAGGACCACTGCCTCACACCGTATACAAAAATTAGCTCAAAATGGATCAAAGACCTAAACTTTAGAGTTAAGACTATAAGACATTTAGAAGAAAATGTAGGGAAATATCTTAGGGTCTTGTAATAGGGGTGGTTTCCTAGAGAGTACATCCAAAGCATGAGCAATGAAAAGAGAGCTATATAATTGGGATCTCTTTAAAACTGAACACTTTTGCATGTCAAAGAAAATTGTCAAGAAAGCATAAAGGAAGCCTATACAGTGGGAGACAATATTGGAAAACACATATCTGATAAGGGGTTAATATCCAGAAAATATAAAAATATTCCACAACTCAACAACAAAAACACAAACAACCCAATTAAAAATGAGCAAAAGACATGGACAGATATGTTTCCAAAGAGGAAATACAAATGGATTAAAAGAATATGAAAAGAGAGAGGAAGTTCTGGGAAGATGGTGGAATGTATAGATCGAGTTCAGCGCCACTCCGAGGAAAAGTTAGAGAAGGGATGGGAGGGTGGCTGAGATGGCGATTCCAGAGAGTCTTCTGCACCACATAGGATGACCCTGGTTGCAAAAGCTGAGGGACTGAGAAGCAGTGAAACGGAGACGTCTGGCTGGTGCAAAAACCTAACACAAAAGCCCGGAGCCAGGCCACGTTGGCTCAGCAGGCAAGGACACTTGTCTGCCATGCCAGAGGACCCGGGTTCGATTCCCGGTGCCTGCCCATGTAAAAACCCGGAGCCTCAGGAGTGCATCAGTGGGGAGAAGGGGCCTAGGAAGTAAGCCAAGATGGGTTCCTTGAATGCGCTACCCTCACCACTGCTGCCCCATGACCTGCGACTCACCCCACACCCCACGCACCTGAACCCCATCACCCATCCCCGCTCCCTGCACTCCAAGTGCCCCAGCCCCTCCAATCCCTCGTGCGCATACCGTTCCCACACCCACACCCCAAGTGCAGCCCAACCGACCTCTCCTGCACCCCTCCCAGCCACTGCCTCCTCCTGCCTGCTCCTTGCCACTGTTGCCAGTGCATAAAGGCTGTGGGCTCTAACCTCCATAACCAAGCTTCACCCACCCCCAACCCATAGAGTAGCATAGCTCCACCCGACCCCCCCCCCCAGAGCTCTCCAAACAGGTACAACAGTTTATGACACTCCTAGACCTGACATGTGCACAGTCCCCAGTTGTGCCCCCTAGCTCTGGGAAAGCACTGACATGCATGGCTGGGTCACATCTACCCCCAATCCAGGCAGGCAGCTGACCTGCTGCCATAGCTCTGTGCATGCACACAAAGGGCCCCATACCCTACACTAGAACACACCAGGGCCATGCCCACTCAGACCTGTGCACCTGTACATCCATATCCTCCCTGCTGCTGGATGCCCATGTTCACAGGCACCGGTGTAACATCCCCCAAACTGTGCCTATTCCTGCACTGCAATGCATCACTGCACTGTTGTGTCCCACCCTACAACCTGCTACACATCCATCCTGCAAACACAAGACTTTAGACTACTGAAGGAAATCAACTTACAAAGTAAATCAATCAAGATATTTACATGCAATGAAAACAACAGATCACTAAGCATATCACAATGCAGATAGATATAACCTAGCCTAATGACCAAATTAAAACTCCAGATGAGACACAGATGTTGGAACAACTAAACAAAGATGTTCATAGAACTCTACTAAATAAGTGGGATTGCTAATGACATAAAAGAGATCAAGAAGACAGTAGAAGAGCATAAAGAGGATTTTGAATGAAAATAGAAAAATAGCAGATATCACAGAGATTAAAAAGTCTATAGACAAAATAAAAAGCATACTAGCGACACACAACAGCAGATTTGAAGAGGCAAAAGAATGAATAAGTGAACTAAAGGACAAGACAACTGATTTCAAGCACTCAAAATAGAAAATGGGGGCGGGCCATGGTGGATCAACAGACAGAGTTCTCACCTGCCATGCCAGAGACCTCGGTTTTATTCCTGGTCCCTGCCCATGTAAAACAACAACAACAACAACAAAATAAAAAGACAGCAAATGGCATAAAAGATGAAAAAAATTGAATTAGATTTGAAGGAAATGAGGGACAAAACAAAGCACATAAATATAAGAATCACTGCTGTCCCAGAAGAAGAGAGGAGCAAAGGGCTAGGTAAAGTAGTTGAGGATATAAAGGGAGAAAAATTCCCAACTGTATTAGCTAGGGTTCACTAAAGAAACAGAATCAGCAGGAAATATATGTAGATGTAAAATTTATAAAAGTGTCTCACATAAACATGGAAATATTGAGTGCAAAATCTGTAAGGCTAGCTGTGAAGCTGACAACTCTGATGAAGGGTCTGGATGAACTCCACAGAAGAGGCTCACTGGCTGAAGCAGGAAAAGAGTCTGTCTCATCTGAATCCTCCTTAAAAGCCATCTAGTGATTAGATTAAGGGTCACTCATTGCAGAAGACACTCCCCTTGGCTGATTACAAATGCAATCAGCTATGGATGTGATCATGATTTAATTCTATAAAATGTCCTTATAGCAACACACAGGCCAGCACCTGTTCAACCAGACAAACGGGCACCACCACCTGGCCAAGTTGACACATGAGCCTGATCATGACACAACCCTTATAAAGGAAATAAATTTACAAGTCAGAGAATCTCAATGAATTCCAAATAGAATAAATCCAAGTAGGACTTCCCCAAGACACATACTAATCAATCTGTCAGTCATTGAAGAGACAGAGCAAATTCTGAAAGCAGCAGGTGAAAAACAATCTGCTACATACAAGGGAAACCACATAAGGCTGAGTTCAGACTACTCAACTGCCACCATGGAGGCGAGAAGGCAGTGGTATGATATATTTAAGATCCTGAAAGAGAAAGACGTCCAGCAGAGAATTCTGTACCCTGCCAAATTGTCCATCAAAACTGAGGGAGATGTTAAAATTTTCACAGACAGACAAATCCTGAAATAATTTGTCAACAAGAGGCCAGCTCTACAAGAAATACTAAACGGAGTTCTGCCACTTGGGAAAAAAAAACAGGAGAAAGAGGTCTGGAGGATGGCACAGAATTGAAGAGTATCAGTAAGAGTAACTTAAAGGATAAAAAGAGATAGAAGGAGAAATATATATATAGATCTGACAAATAAAATCCAAAAGATAAGATGGTGGATTCAAGAAATGGCTTTCAGTATAACTTTGAATGTTAATGGAATAAACTTACCAATTAAAACATAGAAATTGGCAGAATGGATTAAGAAATATAATCCAGATATATGCTGCTTACAAGATATTCATCTCAGACACAAGAATACAAATAGATTGAAAGTGAAATGATGGAAAAAGTTTTTCCACATAAGTTGTAACCAAAAGAAAGCAGGAGTAGCTATACTAATATAGGACAAAGTAGACTTTAAATATAAAGACGTCATATGAGACAAAGAAGGACACTATATTTTAATAAAAGGGACAATTTGCCAAGAAGAAACAACCATCATGCATGTTTATTCTCCCAATCAAGGAGCTCCAAAGTACATGAGAAAGGCATTGGCAAAACTGAAGGGAGTGATAGATCTTTCAACAGTAATAGTAGCAGACTTCAATACACAATTCTCCTCTATAGATAGAACAGCCAGACAGAAGATCAGCAAGAAAATAGATTAAATAATTTGATAAATGAGTTGGACCTAACAGATATATATAGGTCATTGTACCCCAAAACATCAGGATATACATACTTCTCTAGTGCTCATGGAATATTCTCCAGGACAGATCATATGCTGGGGCACAAAACAGGTCTTTATAAATTTTAAAACTTTGAAATTATTCAAAGCCCTTTCTCAGATCACAAAAGAATGAAGCTGGATCTCAATAACCACCAAAGAATGTCAACATTCACAAATATATGGAGATTAACTAACACACTCTTAAACAACCAGTGGATCAAAGAAAAATTGCTAGAGAAATCAGTAGCTATCTGGAGATGAATGAAAATGAGAATACAACATATCAGAACTTATGGGATGCAGGAAAGGCTGTGCTGAGAGGGAAATTTATTGCCCTAAATGCATATATTAAAAAATAAGAGAGAGCAAAAATTGAGGAATTAACTGCTCACCTGGAGGAACTTGAGAAAGACCAGCAAACTAACACCAAAGCAAATGGAAGAAGAGAAATAACAAGGATTAAAGCAGAGTTAAATGAATGGAACAACAAAAGAACAATATAAAGAATCAATGAAACCAAAAGTTGGTTCTTTATAAATCAGTAAAATTGTGGGCCACTCGCAAGACTGATGAAGAAAAAAAGAGAGAATGCAAACAAACCAAATCAGAAATGAAAAGAGGTGCATTAACACAGACCCTGAAGAAAGAAATCATAAGACGATACTATGAACAATTATATGGAAACAAACTAGACAACTTTGATGAAAAGATAAATTCCTAGAAACCTACAAACAAACTACACTGACTTAGGAAGAAATAGAAGATCTCAACAAACCAATCACAAGTAAAGAGATTCAATCAGTCATGAAACATCTTTCTATAAAGAAAGCCCAGGACCAGATAGCTTCACAGGAGAATTTTATCAAAGATTCCAAAAAGAACTATCAACATCCTTCTCAAACTTTTCCAAAAAATTGAGGAAAAAGAACATTACCTAACTCATTTTATGAAGCTGGCATCATTTTAATGCCCAAACTGGGTAAACCTGTTATGAGAAAGGAAAACTACTGGCAAATCTCCATAATGAACATAGATGCCATAATTCTCAACAAAATACTAGCAAATTGAATCCAACAACACATTAAAAGAATTATAGTGTGCATGGGTGATCCAGTGGTAGAATGCTCACCTTTCATGTGGAAGACCCAGGTTCGATTCCCGGACCATGCCCCCCCCCCCCAGAGAAAAAAAAAGAATTATACCCCATGGCCAAGTGGGATTTATACCAGGAATGCAAGGATAGTTCAATGCAAGAAAATCAACTAATATAACAAATTACACATTAACAAAAACAAAAACACATTAATAAATCAACATGGAAAAATCACATGAACATCTGGATTGATGCTGAAAAAGCATTCGAATAAATTCAACATCTTTTTCTGATAAAAACACTCCAAAAGGTAGGAATCAAAGGTACCTTCATCAATATGATAAAGGGCAAATATGAAAATCCAATAGCCAGCATCATACTCAATGAAGAGGACTGAAAGCTTTCCTCCTAGGATCAAGAATGAGACAAAGATGCCCAATGTCATCACTGTTATTCGACACTGTGCTAGAAGTTCTAGCTAGAGAAATCAGGCAGAACAAAGAAATAAAAGGCATCCAAATTGGAAAGGAAATAAAACTTTCCTTATTTGCAGATGACATGATACTATACTTGGAAGATCCTGAGAAATCTACAGCCAAGTTACTTGAGCTAAAAACAAATTCAGCAAGGTGGCAGGAAATAAAATTAATGTGCAAAAATCACTAACATTTCTATACACAAGCAATGGCCTAACTGATTAATCAGATAAGGGAAAAATTCCATTTAAAATAGCAACTAAAAGAATCACATACATAGGAATGAACTTAACTAGTGAGTAAAGGACTTGTACGCAGAGAACTACAGGACAGATCCCAGAGGTTGTCATGGACCACCATACCATCATCTCAGATTTTTCCTTCTAGCTGCTCCAGAACATTTGAGGATAGGAGGGCTATATATATTTTTTTATCATCACTTTTTTTGCATGTGAAAAATAACATATACTAAAAAACAACAAATTTCAAAGCACAGCACAAAAATTAGTTGTAGAACAGATTTCAGAGTTGGGATGGATTCCAATTTCACAATTTTAGGTTTTTACTCCTAGCTGCTCTAAGATACTGGATTACTAAAGGTAATATTAATACAATGATTCAGCAATCATGCTCGTTTGTTCAACCCTACCTTCTCTTATAACTCCATTACCTTTGATCTTTCTATCCCACTCTTTAGGGGTATTTGGGCTTTGGCCATTCTAAATTTTCATGTTGGAAGGGGCTGCTATTGACTGTATTTATTTTTTTGCATGGGCAGGCACCACGAATCGAACCCGGGTCTCCAGCACATTGACTGTATTTTAAAACTTCAATTTCTATGTGAGACCAAAGGAAGGGATGTTTATTTGGTGTAAAATTTATATTTTCAGTACTACACTATCTATTTTAACTTGTATGGTCAGCTTATTCTAACACCATAATTAAATGGAACCTGGGATAGAGAGTGAGATCTTGTTGGTTTGTAGAGGTTCGTGTGATGCCCCCAACACATCCCAGAGTAACCTGGGCAGAAGATTAAAAAGTATTTTCAAAGTCCCCTTGAGCAGCTAGGGAAAAAGTTGGAAATGTTAACTTCCACACCTGGGGAAGAACTGATATTCTCACAAGCATTGGAGACTGCCAATTTGATGGGACAGACCTTCAATTTGCGGCTTGCCCTTATGAAACTTATTCCTGCAAAGGAGAAACTAAGCCTACTTATGATTATGTCTAAGAGTCACTCCCAGAGAGCATCTTTTGTTGCTATGATGTGGCCTCTTTCTCTAAGCCAACTACACAATGAACTCACTGCCCTCCCCACTACATGGAATATTACTCCCAAGGGTGTAAATTGCCCTGACAACATGGGACATGACTCCTGGGAATGAGCCAGGCCCTGGCGTCATAGGATTGAAAAATATTTCTTGATGAAATGGGGCAAGGTAAATGAAACAAAATAAAATTTTGGTGACTGAAGATTTCAAAAAAGTGTCAGAGGTCATTCTGGAGATTATTCTTATGCAGTATATTGATATCTGTGCTGGTTGTAGTCTATTATCTACCTTAGGAAAGCCATGCTTTAATCTGATCTCTGGATGCAGATGCTTGGTGAACAGTTGCTTCAGAGCTGACAGAGACATGGATGTTTGGAGGTGCTTAGAGTGCTGACAGAGAGAACAGATGCCTAGACATGGGCAGAGAGCCCAATATTGCCATGTGCCTTCCCATGAGATGCTAAATGATACAGAACTTGGAGAGAGCCAAAGGAAGCCGAGAGATGAAAGTCAGCCCTGGAGAATCAAAAAGAGGAACCCCCACAGGAATAGAGGCTGAAAGCAATGGCTTGCAGGAGTAAAGGACAAGCAGAAGCCAACCGCCTGCCCTCCCAGCTGGCAGAGTTGTTATGGACAGCATCAGCCCTTCTTGAGTGATGGTAACCTCTTGTTGGTGTCTTAATTTGGACATTTTCTCAGCCTTGGAACTGTAAACTTGTAACTTATTAAATTCCCTTTATAAAAGCCATTCCATTTTTTGGTATATTGCATTCCATCAGCTTAACAAAATAATACAATATCCTTTTTCAGTTTTTGGTGTATTGGACAGCTAAAGGGAAGTACCTCAAACTGTAATCCAATAGCCTTGATTCTTGAAGATGATAGAATGACTATAGAGCTTTTAAAGTGTGAATTTGTGAGTGTGAAAACTTTGTAACTGACACCCCCTTTATCCAGTGTATGGATAGATGAGTAAGAAAAAAAATAGTTAAAAGATAATAAATAATAAAGGGGGTGTGATGGTTAGGTTCTGGCGTCAACTTGTCCATTGATGATGCCCAGTTGCCTGATCAGGCAAGCACTGGCCTGATGATTGCTGCAAGGATATTTCATGGCTGGTTGTATTAAATCATCAGTCAGTTGATAGCATCTGTGGCAATCAACTAAGGCATGTCTCCCACCAACTAGGTAATCCAATCAGTTGAAGTCTTTTAAGGGAGAAGAGATTTTCTCACTGCTTCTTCAGCCAGTAACCATCTCCTGTGTAGTTCATCCGGTTCCTTCACAGGAGCTGCCAGCTTCAGAGTCTCCCCTGCAGATTTCGGACTCTTTCCATTCCCACAGTTGAGTGACACACCTTCATAAATCTCATATTTACAGATATCTCCTGTTAGTTCTGTTTCTCTAGAGAATCCTGACTAACAAAGCTTGATTCTGAGAGTGGTTCTTAAGCAAAAGAATCTTAAAAATGGGTTTTTGCAATTAGTTTTCTACTCTGATTAGATTCACAAGCACTAATGCCTCAGTTTTCAATAATCAAGAAGGCACTGACAGTCCATGGGGTGATTTGGCAAGAGAGATACTCAAAATGTCACCATTAGATTCTGCTAATTGTACATTTAAATAAGGCAAGGCTCTGGGTGAGAGTGTTTTTGTCACCTTTATGGACTTTTGTGGAATTAAGAGGTATAATGATGTTGGCTGGTTGTTGTTATGTATGCTGGATACAGTAATGAGGGAGAGGGTTGAGCTGAAAGCTTCAAATGTGCAGCTTAAGCACCATGTGAAAGATGTAAAATGTCCATGTTTGCCCTGTAAGAAAATCTTAATTCCTATGGTCACAAACTTGTGATCTCAGAAAACCAGACATAGAGCCCCATTGTGTGAGTAGCAGATTTACAACATAAACTAAAATGTCAACCTTGCAGGGTTTCTGCTGTTAAAGTAATGACTTCCATTAGAAAAGAATGGGATCCTGATAAACACTATGGGGATATAGGGTTTGATAATGATGGGGATGGGGAGATGTGCTCCCTGGAATCTATTGAGCCTCTGCTAAATAGACCTATAATGGACTGCCCTGAGGAAAGAGCTTCCTGACCTCCAGCCTGCCTTGAGGAAATAGTTTCATGGCCTCCAGTCTGCCATAGGAGTCTGCCATCATACTTCTACCTAACAAAAGTAACCCTTCAGTTCCTGTTAAACCTGTAACCACCTCCCCTGGGAAGAGAGCCATCACTCCTCTGTCTGGAGCAACTAATCCTTTTTCAAAAGATGAAACTGAAATGGAATGCCCTAAAGTAATTTGCTTGAAAGACATTTTCTATTTCTTTTCATGATCCTCTCCCACCACCCTTTTTTATTTCAATACATATAACTAGAATAAAGTACCAACAGACCTGAAATGTGAGGTACAAAGGTGACCCATGCTGAGGTATGCTGTACTCCAAAAGAACTGAATGACTTTTCCAATCTAAATAGACAGAAATCAGGGGAATATGTGTGAGAATAGATATTGAGGAAGTAAGATAATGGAGGAAGGACTATAAAGTTGGATCAAGCTGAATTTATTGATATGGGCCCACTAAGCCAAAGAGCCTTCATTCAGTTTTGTAGCTCAAGGGGTTAGAAAGAGAATTAACAGTTTGTTTGGATGGTTGGCCTAAATATGGATCAAAAGGTGGCCAACATTACCTGAGAAATGCCAGAACTTCCCTGATATAATGTAGATGAGGGGATCCAGAGGCTTAGAGAGATTGGAATGTTAGAGTGGATTTATCATTGAAGACTTGCTTACACACCCTAGGAATGTCCAGAGAATGCATCTTTCATCAGAAATTTGAGAAATAAATTCATGAGACTAGCTTCATCATCCCTGAAGAACTCTGTAGTTGCCTTCTCTGTAGGTCAGATATTACTGTGGGAACTGCTACCACTGAGCTGGAATCCTTAAACTTGATGGGGATAATTGAATCCTGAGTTGGCAGAAGCCATGTGGTTACAGTTAATCACCATAGACAAGGTGGGTGTGGCCACCATAATGGACAGCAGACTCAAAGCAGCAGTCAAATAATCTGACTAGCAGAGACTTGTGGTGTTATCTAGTAGATCATGGAGTACCTAAAAATAAAATAGATGCAGAGTGTACTAAATTCTTACTCAAGCTGTTTAAGCAGAAGAATTCTAGGTTAAGGGAACAGAAGTCTAACTTGAATTACCAAAACAGAGAGTCATGGCCCATTAATCAATTCCCAGACTTGAGACAGTTTACAGACCTAGAGCCTCTTGAATGAGGGGAGGGCAGGTAACTTCGGGGAAGGACTCTTTAACATGGCCCAAAATTTATACTACTAACCATCCTCCCAGCTTACCCCAAGGAGACCTATGTATGTTTAACAGGGTGACTGTGCAGTGCACAGAATGAAATGATCAGCTATTTTGAGGATTGCTGGATAAGTTCCCGAGTAGCCAGAAGCCATATGACAACCATTGATCACCACAGACAAGGTGGACATGGCCACCATAATGGACAGCAGACTCAAAGTAGCAGTCAAAATAATATGACTAGCAGAGACTTGTGGCATTGGCTAATTAAATCATGTGTTTCAAAAAAGTAAATTAGATGGGAAGTCTCCTAAGTTCTTTTTTGAACTTTGGAAACAGAAGAATTCTAGGTCAAATGAACAGAAGTGTAACTTGAATTACAAAAACAAAGCCATGTTTTTCCCAGACTCGAGACAGTCTTAATTCCCAGACTCGAGACAGTTTACACATCAGAGCCCCTTGAATGAAGGCAGGGCCAGGTACTCTTGGAAAGGACCCTTTAACACTGCCCCAAATTTACACTATTAACCTTCCTCCCAGACTTCCCCAAAAACCTTTTACCAGGGTGACTGTGCATTGGGGAAAAGGAAATGATCAGATACTTCCAGGTTTATTAGACATTGGCTCAGAAGTGGCACTAATTCAAGGAGATCCAAAATGTCACTCTGGTCCACAAGTCAGAGTAGGGGCTTATGGAGGTCAGATGATTGATGGAGTTTTAGCTCAGTTCCATCTCACAGTGGGCCCAGTGAGTCCCCGGACCCATTCTGTGGCCATTTCCCTAATTCCAGAATTCATAACTGGAATCAACATATTCAGCAACTGGCAGAATCCCCACATTGGTCCTCTGACTCATACAGTGAGGCATATTATAGTAGGAAAAGGCCAAGTGGAAGCCACTAGAACTGCCCCTACTTAGCAGAGTAGTGAATCAGAAGCAATATCATGTTCCTCAAGGGATTGCAGAGATTATTGCCACTCTTAAGGACTTGGAGGATGCAAGGATGATGATTTCCATCTCATTCCCAGTTAATTCTCCCATTTGGCCTGCACGAAAATAGATGGGTCTTATAGGATGACAATGGATTATGGTAAACTTAACTAGGTGGTGACTCCAATTGCCACTGTTGTTTCATTTGTGGTATCATTGCCTGAGCAAATCAACACTGCCTGGTACCTGGTATGCAGTTATTGATCTGGCAAATGCTTTTTTCTCAATAGCTGTCAGTGAGGACTACCAGAAAAAGTTTACATTCAGCTGCCAAGTCCAGCAGTATACATTCACTGTCCTGCCTCAGGAGTATATCACCTCTACAGCCCCATGTCATCATTTTGTCTGCATGGAACTTGATCATTTTTCCCTCCAACAAGACATCACACAGGTCCATTATATTGATGGTATCCTGTTGATTGGACCTAGTGAGCAAGAAGTAGCAATTTGACTTATTGATAAGGTCTTTGCATGTCAGGGAATGGGAGATAAATCCAACAAAAATGCAGGGACCTTCCACCTCAGTGAAATTTCTAAGTGTCCAGTGGTGTGGAGCATGTTGAGATATCCCTTCTATGGTGCAGTATAAGCTGTTGCATCTGGCACCTCCTATGATCAAAAAAGAGACACAATGCCTAGTTTGCCTCTTTGGATTTTGGAGACAACATATTCCTCATTTGGGTGTGCTCCTCCAGCCCATTTACTGAGTGACAGAAAAGCTGCTAGTTTTGATGGGACCAGAACAAGAGGAGGCTCAACAACAGGTCCAGGCTGCCATGCAAGCTGCTCTGCCACTTGAGCCATATGACCTAGCAGATCCAATGGTGCTGGAAGTGTTAGTGGCAAATAGGAATGCTTTCTGGAGCATTTGGCAGGCCCCTATAGTAGAAGCACAACACAGAACCTTAGGATTTTGGAACAAATCCTTATGATCCATTGCAGATAACTACTCTCCTTTTGAAAAACAGCTTTTAGCTTGCTACTGGGCATTAGTAGAGACAGAATGCTAATGATTGGCCACCAAGCTACCATGAGACCTGAATTGCACATCATGTACTGGGTGTTGTCTGACCCACCAGTCCATAAAGTTGGGTGTGCACAGCAGCACTCTACCTGGTGGCTGGTTGATTAAATTGGACCACTTCCATCATGGAAGGGGCAGTTATTTGTTCTAACTGGAATAGGCACATACTGTGGACATGCGTTTGCATTCCCTGCACTCAGTGCTTCTGCAAAATACCATCTGTGAATTTATGGAATGCCTTATCCACTGTCATGGTATTCCACACAGTATTACTTCTGATCGGGGAACCCATTTCATAGCAAATGAAGTGCAGTAATGGGCACATGATCGGGGAATTCTCTGGTCTTACCATGTTCCCCATCATCCAGAGGCAGCTGGGTTGATAAAACTGTGGGATGGCCTTTTGAAGACCCAATTATGGTGCCAACTAGGTGGCAATAACTTGCAGAGCAGAGGCAATGTCTTCTAGGAGACTGTATACTCTGAATCAGCATCCACTCTGTGGTGCTGTTTCTCCCATAGTCAGGGTCCTCGAATCAAGGGTGGAGGGGAACGGGCATGGCACCACTCACTATCACCCCTAGTGATCCACTAGAAATATTTTTGCCTCCTGTCCATGAACCCTTAAGCTATGCTGGTCTACAAAAGGAGGAGTGCTTCTACCAGGAGACACAACAATGATTCCATTGAACTGGAGGTTAAGACTGCCACCATGCCACTTTGGCTTCTCATGCCACTGAATTAACAGGCATGAAAGGGGATTTCTGTTCTGTCTGGGGTGTTGAGCCTAACTATCAAGGGGAAATAGGACTGCAACTACACAATGGAGGTAAAAAAGAATTTTCCTGGAATACAGGAAATCCCCTAGGGCCTCTCATAGTACTGCCATGTCCTGTCATTTAAGTCAATGGAAAAGTGCAACAACCCAATCCAGGCAGGACTACCAGTGTCCCAGAAACTTGTCTGGGTCACCCCACCTGGCAAAGAACCATGGCCAGCTGAAGTGCTTGCTGAGGGGAAAGGGAGTAGAAATGGGTAGTAGAAGGTAGTGATACATTATGTGCTACAACCATGTGACCAGTTACAGAAACAAGGACTGTGATTATATGAATATTTCCTCCCTGATTTGTTATGTGTATGTTGCATTTGTACATAAGCAAATATCTTGTTTTCTTCTTATCATATGACATAAGTTGCATTGTTCATGTTGTAGTATTTAGGTCATAGGATATGAAGTTTAAGAGTGAATGTTCCCTAAGTACTTGCACACTATTCTCAAGAAATGTAGAACATTTCTGGTTGTATGTACAACAGTTGAGTATTATTGTTAGGTGAAACACATGTCTGTTATTGTGTTCTATTTGGAAATTAAATGTGTTTGAAGGTGATATGTATAGCTGCCAAGTCGACAAGGGCTGAACTGTGATGGTTAGGAGGTGGTGTCAAATTGGCCAAATGATGATGCCCAATTGTCTTGTCAGGCAAGCACTGGCCTGACCATTGCTGCAAGGATATTTCATGGCTGGTTGATAACTCAGAAGGCTGGTGTATTAAAGCAACGGTGAGTTGATTGCACCTTGGCTGATTACATCTGTGATCAACTAAGGCATTTCTCCCACAAACTAGGTAATCCAATGAGTTGAAGGCTTCTAAGGAAGAAGAGAGACTTATTTTTTTACTGTTTCTTCAGCCAGCCAGCCTTTCTTCTCATGGAAGGTCAGTTCATCCAGACAATTCCTCAGAGCTGCCCACTTCACAGCCTGCCCTGCAGAGTTTGGACTCTTCCATTCCCGTGGTTGCATGAGACACCTTTATAAATCTCATATTATCAGACATCTCCTGGTGGTTCTGTTTCTCTGTAGAATCATGACTAATACAGGGTGATAGAGGGCATGGAATGTTTTGGGTGTTCTTTTTTACTTTTAATTTTTTGGGAGTAGTTGAAAATGTTAAAAAATCTATTGTAATGATGAGTACAAAGATTATGATAATATTGTCACCACTGATTGTACAGTTTGGATGATTATAACTCAATTAAAAAATCATTAAAAAAAGCTCAACATTAATCCTTGTGGTTAGGAAGATTATCATACGTTAAAATTATAGGACCTGCAATCAGATTTAGGAGCGCATTCACAGGCTATTAAACTAGATTGATCACATATGATGAGTTTATAAACTATGTGATAAAGAAAATAACTGTTCTTTATTTTTCAAATAAAGTATAAAAGCATCTTTAAAAAAAGAGTTATCCAGTGCCTTATACTTCTGCATCTTGAGAGTCACTCCCTTAGAATACCTGGCAAGCAATAATTAAGGAATCAGAAGTCAATAATTTATTCTTAACTTCCACTTTATTTTTAAGTATGCCCAAGATGTGGTGGGGTCTATGATACATTAAACAACAACTAAAAATACACATATCATCTTAGAGCAGCTAGGAGTAAAAACATAAAATTGGGGAATTATAACACATCCAAACTCTGAAATCTGTTCTACAACTAATTGTTTGCTGTGCTTTGAAATGTATTGTTTTTTAGTATATATGTTATTTTTCACAAAAAAGAAAAAAAGTGATGATAATATATATATATATATTTCCCTCTAGCCTCTGATGTTCTGGAGCAGCTAGAAGGAAAAATCTGAGATGATGACATGGTAGCCCATGACAAATTCTGGGATCTGTGGTGTAACTACTTGTTGAAGAGTGCTTTGAAAATTATTGCTTTTTTCTTTCTTTGTTTTGTATATATGCTATATTATACAATTTTAAAAGTTTAAAAAATACACACATCATTGTACCCTTTAGCAACAACATCCATACTATGTAAACAGGATATTCTGAAAATATAAATCAGATTGTATCCCTACAATGCTTATAACACTGGATGCTCACAGCACTATGAAAAAATATTGATGCAAAGGCATGATTAGGAGGTGTGTGGAAGAGTCTCCTGGTTCCTCCATTCTGGATATCTACCTTGGGTGTTGATATGATTCTTCATGTTGCCAGAGGGTGCCAATAAGCCATCTTCACTAGAGAAAAAGGGAAGGGTATTGAAGATTAATCCTGCATTTATGAGGGTGCATTTTCATGGAGAAAATCAATGCTATATCACTGGGTTCTACTTTGGAACAGAAAGAAAGAAGGCCCTGGAAAGGGACTGCATTTATGACGATCCCAGTGGCCAGAACAAGGCTGACTTGATCATAAAAGCAGACAAATCATCACCTTGGCTGACTGTTCAACAGCCAAGCCAACTGAGAGGTCTGACCACAGCAGATGAGTTCTGCAGAAGTGGAGGAGCAGCTACAGGTGTCCTTTCATTGTGCCTGCAGGCAAATGGGGAAAGACCTGTGGCCAAAGAGACCCCAACTGTGAGGTTGCATAGGAAATGCTCATTGGATCGCTCTGGGAGTAGGGTGGCTGAAAAAGCCTATGGCAATCTGGTTTGAGTATCTTCTGGCCATTGGAAAAACATGTGGGTTCTGCTTTAACTGTTCACTTACCTCTCTGAAAAGTTTACTCTTTCTGTGACAAAAATGTAAGAGGTAAGTGACTCATTGCAATCTAATTCCCTCTACCTTTGGTGACCATGAATCCCAAGGGATGAGGCTCAGGGAGCAACCCGGGCCCCCACCCATGTCAGGGAAGACCATTCATTGACATCAATCACAGGAAAAAGGAGGCCATTTTTATAGGGTGCTCTCATCTTAGGTGAATGTGGAGATGCTGTGGCAGGAAAGGAAATAATTGCATTTTCTCCTAAAGCCACTGGGAATAATTTCTACTTTAATGGTGAAAACAGGACTCTGCATCTCTGGACATTTTACATTGCAGGCTATAATGAGCAAGAAAATATCTTTCTTTTAATAGCTAATCCTCTGATGCTCCATGCCTGGGAATGGTAAATTTGATGTGGTAAATTATCTTTGTCGAAGAGAGAAAGTGAGCCAGGAACAGTATCCTTGCTTTGTCCCACTGCATCACTTATCTCTTGTTGGTATAACAAGGAAACTGATGCTTGTTTGCATCAGGATATTTCTTGAGAGAGTGTCCTTTAACAAGCACAGTCCTTCCCAGATGCAGAAAAACAAGAGAGACAACCTGGCTCACCCTCTCCCAGATTGCCAGTCTCCCTTAACTGAATTTGCAGGTGAAATCTCATTCCATGCACACTGTCCTGCTCCCTCCTCTTTCCTCTTCCCACCTCTCCTCTCTCTATCTTCCACCAGCAGCTCCTAGGGGTGCCAAAGAACTGGAATTAGTCTGTGCTATAGTCAGCATGATCCAGTGGTCTTAACTTAAGAGCCTGATTTTACCTGAGCATAAGCAGGCAGGGAGTGAGGCCAGAGGTAAATGGGTACAGAGTTGCCAACTGGACCATCCTCAGACCACCCACCTAGAATCAGAATGTTCTCTGGGACCAGCACTTACAATTTCCTGACTTAGCCCCTTCTTCCAACTCCTTGTCCCTTGGGGATGTGACATCTTAATCTAAGAGTATAGAGGTAAATGTCCGCCATATTTTTCTTCCTTATGTGAACTGTAGCTGCCCTTTACTTTCTCTTCTGTCCACATTCTATACAGGTGAGAAGGTGCTGAACATTTATAACAAATGTTCTGCAAATTGTTTTGGTATCCTTTTACTTGGAAAGTCTTACTTCATAGCAATTGTTTCTGAAGGTCTGTCATTTCAGGTATTTGAGACCATAACAAGTTTGGATTTACCATATTTCCCTCATTTTAATAGAATAATATGTCCTATTTTTGTCTATAATGTTTTTATATGGAGATGGCTGTAATGTATGGCCCTTTAGTTAATATGACCCTTCCTTCAACAAAGAAATGTTTGAGCCCAGAAACATTTTCTGTTTTCCTTCAAAGCCAACAATAAAAATTAATTTTTATGTAGCAGCAAATATCCTGTCATAAAATAATCTCTCAACAATCATTAAAAATGACTCTGAAGAATCATTTTCAAGGTCATGTCATGAATCATATTTGCTTTTGATAAAATTAAAGGTAATAATTTACTGACTTTTACATATCACAGAATAACTTATTAAAAGAACATGTCCAGAATGAGGCTGATCAGGTCAGGATAAAGGTAATTCAGAACACAGGGGTAAAGGAAACATTGCTTGTATTTTAGAACCATACCTACTCTTTGAGACCAAAGGAAGAAAGGTTTGTTTTGTCCAGAAACTAAATTTTCTCTAACACACAATCTAACTCAACCTGTCTGCACAGCTCAATTGAACAATTGAAACACAAGGAGCCCAGAATCAGAATCAGGACTTTTAATCCTGTATAACTTAATATAATGCCTGAATACATCCTCAAATTTATTAAGCAGATAATCAAAGTATTGGCAAAGTCCCTTGAGTGATGGGAGATAAAATTAAACTTTACCATCAGGGAATCCCCTGATACTGTGTCAAATATTAGGGACACCCAAATCAACTGGACAAGTCCTTGATCTTGAGGCTTACTCTTGAAGCTTATGTAGGTAGTGGAGAAGCTTAGCCTACCTATAAGCATGCCTAAGAGTTACTTCTCAAGGACCTCTTTTGTTGCTCAGAAGTTAGAATGGCCATCGCCCAAATATCCCTAAAAAGTGAGATAGACAGATTAAAGATGATGGTGAAGTTATACAGAGAAGGTAGGGTTTAACAAATGAATATGATTGCTGAATCAGTAAATTGATATTTCTTTTAGTCTGCAGTATCTTACAGCAGCTAGAAGTAAAAACTTAAAATTGTGGAATTGTAACCCATACCAAACTCTGAAATCTGTTCTATGACTAATTGTGTGCTGTGCCTTGAATTTATTGCTATTTGTAGATATGTGATTTCTCACAAAAAAGTCAATTGTGATGATAAAAAAAATATTTATTCTTTTAGCATCCTATATACTGGAGCAGCTAGAAGGAAAAATCTGAGATGATGGTATGGTAGCCCATGATAAACTCTGGGATCTGTCCTGTAACTACTTGTTGAAGAGTGCTTTGAAAACTATTACTTTTTTCTTTCTTTGCTTTGTATATATGCTATATTGTACAATAAAAAAGATTTTAAAAAATTAGACCTAAGAGTCACCCCCAGAAAACATTTTTGTTGTGCAGATGTGGCCTCTCTCTCTCTAAGCCAACATAGCAAGCGAACTGACTGCTTTACCCCTCTATATGGGACATGACTCCCAGGGGTGTAAACCTCCCTGGCAATGTGGGATAGAAATCCTGGGATCAGCTGGGACTCAGCATCAAGGGATTGAGAAAACTTTCTCGACCAAAAGGAAGAAGAGAGAAAATAAAGTGTCAGTGGCTGAGAGATTTCAGAGTTGAGAGGTTATCCTGGAGGTTATTCTTATGCATTATATAGATATCCCCTTTTTTACTTTATGGTGTATTAGAGTGGCTAGAGGGAAGTACCAGAAACTGTGGAGCTGTGTTCCAGTAGCCATGTTTCTTGAAGATGATTGTATAATGATATAGCTTTTACAATGTGATGTGTGATTGTGAAAACCATGTATCTGATGTTCCTTTTGTTTAGGGTATGGACAGATGAGTAAAAAATACACATAAAAAATAATAACGGGGGAACAAAGGTTAAAGTAAATTGAGTAGCTTGAACTACTAGTGGTCAATGAGCGGAAGAGGTAAGGGGTATGATACATATGAGATTTTTCTTTTTTCTTTTTTATTTCTTTGCTGGAGAGATGCAAATGTTCAAAAAATGATCATGGTGATGAATACGTAAATATGTAATGATATTGTGAGCCACTGATTTTACACAATGTATAGAATGTTTGTATGTTTGTTTGTTAAGGATTGACAATAAAAATATTTAAGAAAAAGAATGTGTCTATTGCTCATTGAAAACAAGATATTTTGCTTCATGTATAATCATGCTGACCATGGAAAATGTCATTGGATAGCAGTAAGAGAAGCCTTATTCACTTTTCTATTTTGAGTTTCCTCAAATCCACCTAGATTTTATGGATTTTAATAGAGAGGAAGCCTAATGTAGCTCAAATTTCCTTTAATGTGTGCAATACTGGGCCAAGGCCACCAGGGCTTCAGTTCCTTATTTGAATCAAACAGGTCCAAAGGCTCAGACAAAGGACATGAAAAAGTCAACAGTCTTTTTGCTTTTTCTTATAATAGGTTTTGTCTGAAAATGTTACTTTATGGGTGTGAATCAGCTGGGGGGGATAATGCATTATGTATGCTCTCTGAGACCAGAAATTAGTATTTTAAAATTGAGATGAAATAGTTGCCTCAGGAAATATACTTTTCTGATCATTTACAGTTTTAGATTCTGTAGTTTGTATGCTTTTCATGTACTCCCTCATGCATTCATTCATTTCACTCATTCATTCATAAAAGCATTTAGCAGGTACCTGCTGTTTTCTCAGTCTACCTCTAATTATTTTTTTGAAAGGTGACCCATTTGGAAGACTCCTGGAGGGATGATAACTTGTTTTTTTCAAGTGCAATCTGAATGCCTGAAAGTCTTTGGAAACAGGCTCATCACCCTACTATTTCCTGTGCTGAGAATTTGCAGAGAGCTCCCTGGAAACCAAGGGCCCCCAGCAATGCCACCCATGAGACTCTGCTTCTCCTCTCATAAATTCAAAATGCATGCCTGGGATGATGTCCACACTGCTTGTGCTTGCTTACCCACATGGAGCCTCCACTTGCCCTTTGGTTTCAGCTTTTGTATCATGCAGGTCCTTGGCAGTTAACATCACAGCTTCCCAGGTGACCAAATGGGAAAGATTTTATAATTCTCACCAAAGGCATCATAAAATAGGGATTTCAGCGACCAGTGAAAGAGGCATTTCCACAGCAAATATTTTGGCTGTCCTGATGTCCTTTCTTTTGGATAATAGGAAAGGCAATTTTTCAGTTCAAAGAAAATCTAAAATTTCCTTGAGAAGTCACACACAGCCAAGTGTTCATGCTGTATTAATCTACTTTCCTTCCTCAGTAAGGATCGTCTTCTGTGTCTATACATATGAGTCAGGTTAATTAAATTTAGTTCACAAACATACAAAATTAGCAAAGTATTCTATTTGTACCACATGTTGTTGAACAGTATATCTGGCTGAAATGTTCCCTTTCTTAGTAAGCTCTTACTAATGATGAGGATGCTACATAGTCATAATTCATATTTTTATCTGAGAATCAGAAGGAGACTCTGCTATTTATCTTTATTATTAAAGTCATCATGAGGATGGGATGTTGAAGGAGAAAGAGTGTCTTGAGCTCAATGATAGGTATCCTTTAATGTGAAAATGTTTTTTTGGGATGTTAGCATTAATTTATCAGCTCTCCATTTCAATTTATAAATATGGATTTTGGCCTATACAGGGACACTTTATGTGTTTATGAAGGGTTTATGTTTGGAAAAAAATAAAAGATTGTATTTAGTAACAAAAAAATTGAGTGAATTTGTGTTTTTGAATGTATGCAGTGAGAATGCATATATATATATATGATCAGAATAATCAGAATAAGTAGGAAAAAATTGAAGGTACTTTTAGAAAATAAAGATGCTTAATTAAAAAAATTCTGTTCCGAATTATGTTGGTTTTCCTTTCATATGGATATTTTACTAAAATTGTTCTCAAACTGGTTTCTTGGCACAGTTATTGGGCAAGCTGCCCTTCTAAAAGAGTTCTCCTGATTATAAGTATAGTCTATGGGCTAATGACTTTGACATTTCCTAGGAGCTTGTTAGAAATGCCGAATCTCAGGGCCCACTCCCCACCTACAGAATTAATCTTCATTTTAGCAAAACCCTTGGGTGACTCACCCACACCTTAATGTTTGTTAAGTACTACTTTCAAAGGCCATTTTTAAAAGCAAACATACCACCAACACCTCCTGGCACCTTTTCTTTTTCTTTTTCTTTCTTTCTTTTTTTTTTTTTGTATTCATTGTCTCTGTTAATAGCATTGCAATCTTTCCTATCAGCCAGGCTGTAAGCATCAGTCATATTTGTCACCTCCCGCTCTCATGTGCCTTATATCCCATCTGAAGCCAAAGCCTGGCTGTTATACATTTTCAACATCTCTTTGCTTTCTCCTTTCTCTTCCCATTTCTATTCTCTCGGTTTATAGTCTAGTGATGTTTCATTAGACTATTGGAGTAGCCATGTAATTTGTGGGAGTTTTTCTTGCCTCCAGACTTTCTGGTTCACAATCGTTTCTTCTTGTTACCATGTTAGCTTTCCTAAAGCTAACAATCTGACCCTGTTATCTTCTGCTCAGAATTTTTTACTGGAGACTTGTTGCCAATGAAGAAGTGTTCAAGTCTTCCAGCTTGATAGTCAAGGCCCTCTGTGATGTTTCCAAAAACCATCTCTGAAATGTTGTTACTTGGAGAATTTTCCCACCTGATCTTTCAGCCTTATCAGTTTATTTCATTTTATTCAAACTTGCTCTGTAATTTTCTGCTATTGTATTTTTTCTTCGTGTCTTAAATGACCCTTCCAAATAATCATACATGCAAACATTAACATCCTTTAAATCTTCTTCTAAACCCCATCTTTATCCTTTCTCACTCCTTGGGTCATGCTTCTGTAGAATTTAGTAGAATCAGTATTAGAACATCTCCCCTCTGTGCTCTGCCTTAGTGAGATTTGCATTTTTATCTTACTTCTTTGTTTAATTCTTAGGTTATTGAAGTTGGTAACAGTGTCTTATTCTTCTTCATACCTGTTACAATTCCTAGCCAAGTGCTTTACAAAAATAATGATTCAATAAATACAGTATGAATGCAAATTGATAAATCAGGGGCAATGGGTTACTATGCTTCCATTAGACACATCTTAGACATTAGCAAGCATTTATCAGATATCTATTAAAATTAGCTAGTGATGTTAACAGCTAGTGGTATGGGATAAACACAGAAGAAATGTTATCTACTAGGATTAGTCCCATTTCTTATTAGTTCTACAATCAAATATTCACCCATTGTCTCCTAGTTTTGAGTGCATTTATCTAAGTCTTGCATTTGCGTTTTGTGGCAGTACATCCAAAGGTGTACTTTTGCCTCTCTCCTAGATAATGTTACAGGGCTTAAAGGGCTAGTTAAAAAGGCAATTAACCCCACCCAGTGACAGAGGATAGAGGAATTGCAGGGATCATTGTGGTATTGTCTGGGTCTTTGGGAAAGTTGTGCTTAATGGTGATTTCTGATGTTAGTACTGTATAAGTTTCTGTGCATCAATATGTGTGTCTTAACCTGGAGCCTCTTTGGAGACAAGAAAGGATTGCCTCCCTTTTTATAGTGTCCATTCTTGCTCTGAGTAATTCTGTGTTGCTTTTTTTTTTTTTTTGATGAGGAGTCTGTGCTGATAAAATGATGATGATGTGATTTTTTTTTTTTTTACATGGGCAGGCACGGGGAAATGAACCCGGGTCCTTTGGCATGGCAGGCAAGCATTCTTGCCTGCTGAGCCACCATGGCCCGCCCTGATGTGATATTTTTCATAGCAAACATTTATTGAGCATCTACTATGTGCCAGGCACTATTCTAAGAATATTACTTGTTTTATCTCGTTTAATTTTTATCACATCCTGTGAGATATATACTATTTTCTTTTTCACCCCCAATCTATATGTGAGACAACTATGTCTTAAAAAAGAGATTGCTTAACTTGTTCACAGACACAGTTAGGAGGTCAAGGAGCTAGGAATTAAATTTTCACCTGACTTACTTGAATGCATGCATTCTCATTTCGTTATTTTGATGTTGACATTGATGAAGATGAAAATGTTGACTATTGATAAGGAAGATCATTTGATTATTTTCTTTCTGACAGTACATTCTAATATGATAGCAAAAAGTAACAGAAATTTGGTGATTTCACAGTTTCAGGAATTTCTGATATCTCTGAGCAGTAGATATCAGTAGATATCCTGTTCATCTCTTCCTACATGGGCTGTCTGTGCAAAGACTGTCTCATTATTGGTCATAAACTTTACATACCATGTACTCTTTTCTTGCCTACTATTCTCGCTGGACTCCTGTTACTCCTCACAAATTTTCCAAGGGGATACAGTAGACTTTCTGTTTCAGCTTAAGGTTACCTCATAGACTGAACATGGGTTAAAACTCAGTTTGTTCATTATCTTTGTTACTGTACAATTTTAGCTCTTGAGCACCCAGGCCAGTCATTGCCATGCTGACATCTGCAACTCATTGCTCTGCCCAGTACTCACATTAACCAAGCTTTTTATTGAGATTATTTATTTATTTTAGTTTGATTTTTAACTTTTTTATTATATAGTATAACATATACACAAAGCAAATAAATAAAAAAGCAATAGTTTTCAAGGCACTTTTCAACAAGTAGCTATAGGAGAAATCCCAGAGTTTGTCTTGGGCAACCATATGATCTTCTCATATTTTTCCTTCTAGCTACTCCAGAATATAGGAGTCTAGAGGGCTTAAATATTTTTTTATCATCACAATCGACTTTTTTCCTTCTTTTTTTGTGAAAAATAACATATATACAAAAAGCAATGAATTTCAAAGCACAGCACCACAATTAGTTGTAGAACATATTTCAGATTTTGACATGGGTTACAATTCCACAGTTTTAGGTTCTTACCTCTAGATGCTCTAAAATACTGGCGACTAAAAGAGATATCAATTTAATGATTCAGCATTCATATTCATTTGCTAAATCCTATCTTCTCTGTATAACTCCACCATCAACTTTGATCTTTCCATTCCTCTCTTTAGGGGTGTTTGGGCTATGGTCATTCTAAAATTTTCATATTGGAAGGGTCTGTCACTAATATGGGGTAGGGAGATGGAACTATCTGATGTTCTGGAGAGGCTGGGCTAGGTTTCAGGACTTCTCTGGACCAGGGAACCATCTGGAGATTGCAGGTTTCTGAAAAGTTACTCTAGTGCCTGGAACCCTTGTGGAATCTTATATATTGCTCTAGGTCTTCTTTAGGATTGGCTGGAATGGTCCTGATTGGGGGTTGGCAGGTTATGATAGGTAACAAGATTTAACGGTAGCTTGCATAAGAGCAACTTCCAGAGTAGCCTCTCGAATCTATTTGAACTCTCTGCCCTTGATACTTGATTAATTACACTGCTTTCCTCCCTTTTGGTCAGGATGGAATTTTTTATCCCACAGTGCCAGATCTGTATTCATCCCTTGGAGTCATCTCCCACATTGCCAGGAGACTTTTGACCCTGGATGCCGTGTCCCACATAGGGGGAGGGCAATTATTTCACTTGCAGAGTTGGGCTTAGAGAGAGTGAGGCCACATCTGAGCAACAAAGGAGGTCCTTCAGAAGAAACTGTTTGGCATGCCTATAGGTAGTCTAAGCTTCTCAAGAGTAAGCCTTCTGATTGAGGGCATGGCTTATTGACTTGGGTGTCCCTAAAGTTTGACACAGTATCGGGGGATTCCCTGATGGTAAGGTCCATATTGTCCTCCCCTCCCTCAGGGGATTTTGCAAATACTTTTTGAGTATCTGTTTAATATACGCAAGGATACATCTAGGCATTACAACAATCTATACAGGATTAAAGGACCACTTTATTATTCTGGGCTGCCTGTGTTTCAGTTGTTCAAATGAGCTTTACAGATAGGTTGAGTTAGATTATGCACTACAGAAAATTTCAGTTCCAGACCAAATAAACCTTTCTTCCATTGGTCTCAAAGAGTATGTGTGGTTCTAAAATATAGGCACTGTCTTCCTTACCCCTATGTTCTGATTTACTTTAACCCCAACCTGTTTGATTTCATTGTTATCTCTACATATCAGGTTATATATATAAAACAGCCTCTCAAAATCCAGAAATAATAATACTTAATGTGTCTGCTCTAAAAGCTTACAATCTAGGCCCCTGTTTTCTTATAGTCATTTTCCTAAGGTGACCATACCATTCTTGTTCTTTTGTTTCTGGCTTATTTTGTCTCACCAAATGTGACTATTATTCACTCAAATCATTGCATGCCTTACGACTTTGTTCCTTTTTGTAGCTGAACAAACTTCCTTCATATGCCATTTTTCACCAATCTACTCCATCAGTGCATCCTTCAGCCACCTGTATTCATCAGGCATCATGTATAGGGCCCAAGGTCCATAGTCCATCAACATTCTCAATTTTAGATAATTTCATTGTTTCCAAGAGAAAGAAAACCAATAAACACACTCTCATCAAGTAGGAAATCTAAACCTCCTCTTAACTTTTGTCCCTTGCCCCATTATTTACCTCTGCTGTTGCTGTGGCAGTGCTGATGGTTTCCTTTTGAACATAGCTCATAGCATGCAATAGCAGTTTTCCCCCTCTACCCTGAACTTAAACACTTTTGTACAAGAATCATATCTTTGAAATAATTCTTGAGAGATTTAATTCATAGCTCTAGTGTTAATCACTGGGAAATGTAAGACTATAAAATCCCTTTCAATTTTGTTCATCTTCAATATGGTAATATTAATAATAGATCCACTAGAGAACCATCTTCACTCCTATCTATTCCCTTACATTGGAGTTCAACTTCATTAGCTAATGGTTCATCCATCTTTAGTTTCTATGTATCTCTAAGTCCCCTACATTCTATATTATAAGCCTCTGATTATACCTTTATGCTGGTCATAAAAGTGAAATCATACAGTATCCAGAACTTTTGTGTCTGGATAATTTTACTGAACATTATGTCCTTAAGGCTCATCCATCTTGTCACGTGCGTCAGGATGTCGTTTTGTCTTACTGCTGCATGATATTCTATTGTATTTATATACCACATTTTGCTGACCCACTCATCTGTTGATGGACATTCAGTTTGTTTACATGTTTTGGCAATTGTGAATAATGCTGCTATGAGCACTGGTGTGGAAATGTCTGTTTGTGTCATTGCTTTCAGCTCTTCTGGGTAAATACCAAGTAGTGCTATTGTTGGGTCATAGGGCAACTCGATAGTTAGTTTCCTAAGGAATGGCCAAACAGTCTTCCATAGTGGCTGCAAAATTATACATTCCTAGCAGCAGTGCATAAGTGTCCCAGTTTCTCAACATCCTCTCCGACATTTATAGTTTCCTGTTTATTTAATAGCGGCCATTCTTATAGGTGAGAGGGGGTATCTCATAGTAGTGTTGATCTTCATTTCCCTTATAGCCAATGAAAATGAGCATCTTTTCATGTGCTTTTGAGCCATCTGTATTTGCTCTTCAGAAAAATGCCTATTCATATCTTTAGCCCATTTTATAAGTGGGTTGTTTTTTCTTTTATTGTTGAGTTGCATGATTTCTTTGTATATACAAGAAATCAAACTTTTTGTCTGATATGTGATTGCAAATATTTTCTCCCGTTGAGTTGGCTGCCTTTTCATCTTTTTGACAAAGTCGTTCGAAGTGCAGAAGCATTTGATTTTGAGGAGTTCCCATTTATCTATTTTTTATTGTATTGCTTTTGCTTTAGGTGTAAAGTTTAGGAAACTACCTCCTATTACTAGGTCTTGAAGATGTTTCCCTATATTTTCTTCTAGAAGCTTTATGGTGCTAGTTCTTATTTTTAGGTGTCTGATCCACTTTGAGTTAATTTTTGTTTAGGGTATAAGATAGGGGTCCTCTTTCATTCTTTTGGTTATTAATATCCAGTTCTTCCATGCCAAATATTGAAAAGACTATTCTGTCCCAGTCAGAGGATTTTGGGGCCTTGTCAAAAATCAGTTTCTGCACTCTCAATTCAATTCCATTGGTCAGTGCTTCTATCTTTGTGCCAATACCATGCCGTTTTGATCACTGTGCCTTTGTAATAGGTTTTAAAGTCACGGAGTGTTAATCCTCCCACTTTCTTCTTTTTTAGGATGCTTTTAGCCATTCGGGGTATCTTTCCCTTCCAGATAAATTTGGTAATTAGCTTTTCCAAATCTTCAGAGTAGGTTGTTGGAATTTTGATTGGTACTGTGTTGAAGCTGTAGATCAATTTGGGAGAATTGACACCTTAAGTATACTTAGCCTTCCCAGTCATGAGCAGGGAATGTCTTTCTTCCTATTTAGATCTCCTTTGATTTCTTTTAGCAGTGTTATGTAATTTTCTGCATACAAGTCCTTTACATCCTTAGTTAAGTTCATTCCTAAATACTTGACTCTTTTAGTTGCTGTTTTGAATAGAATTTTTTCCTTAACTGACTACTCAGCTAGGCCATTGCTTGTGTTTAGAAATGTTAATGATTTTGTACATTAATTTTATATCCCACCACCTTGCTGAATTTGTTTATTAGCTCAAGTAACTTTGCTGTAGATTTCTCAGGATCTTCCAAGTCTAGTATCATATCATCTGCAAATAATAAGAGTTTTACTTCTTCCTTTCCAATCTGCATGCCTTTTATTTCTTTGTCCTGCCCGATTGCTCTAGCTAGAACTTCTAATGCAATGTTGAATAACAGTGGTGACAGTAGGCATCCTTGTTTTGTTCCTGATCTTCCAGGGAAAACTTTCTGTCTTTCCCCATTGAGTATGATGCTGGCTATTGGTTTTTCTTATATTCCCCTTATCATGTTGAGGTAGTTACCTTTGATTCCCAACTTTTGTATTTTTATCAGAAAAGGATGCTGAATTTTTTAATGCCTTTTCAGCATCAGTTGAAATGATCATGTGATTTTTTTCCTTTCAATTTGTTAATGTACTGTATTACATTAATTAATTTTCTTGTGTTGAGGAATCCTTGCATTCCTGGTATATACCCCACTTGGTTGTGGTGTATAATTCTTTTAATCTGTTGTTAGATTCGATTTGCTAATATTTTATTGGTAATTTTTGCTATGTTCATTAGGGAGATTTGCCTGTAATTTTCCTATCTTGTAGCATCGTTACCCAGTTTTGGTAATAAAATGATATTGGCTTCTTCATAAAATGAGTTAGGTAAAGTTCCTTTTTCCCTATTTTTTTTGGAAAAGTTAGAAGGATTGATGTTAGTTCTTTTTGGAATGTTTAATAATATTCCCCTGTGAAGACATCTGGCCCTTGGCTTTTCTTTGTAGGAAGATTTTTGGTGACTGACTGAATCTCTTTATTTGTAATTGGTTTGTTGAGATCTTCTATTTCTTCTTTAGTCAGAGTAGTTTGTTTGTGTGTTTCCAGGAATTTGTCCAATTCATCTAAGTTGTTTAGTTTGTTGGCATATAGTTGTTCATAGTATCCTCTTATGGTTTCTTTTATTTCTTCAGGGTCTGTGGTAACTCTTTCTTATTGCTGATTTTGTTTATTTGCATTGTCTCTCCTTTTTTCTTTACCAGTCTTGCTAGTGGCCCATCAATTGTATTGATTTTCTCAAAGAACCAAATTTTGGTTTTATTTATTCTTTCTATTGTTCTTTTGTTCTCATATTCATTTATCTCTACTTTAACCTGTTAATTCTCTTCTTCTATTTGCTTTGGGGTTAGTTTGCTGTTCTTTCTCAAATTCCTCCAGGTGTGCTGTTAAGTCCTCAATTTTTGCTCTTTCTTGTTTTTTAATGCAGGCATTTAGGCAGTACATTTCCCTCTCAGCACAGCCTTTGCCATATCCCATAAGTCCTCATTTTCATTCATCTCCAGATAGGTACTGATTTCTCTAGTAATTTCTTCTTTGACTCACTGGTTGTTTAAGACTGTGTTGTTATTTAATCTCCATATATTTGTGAATGTTCTCATTCTTTGGTGGTTAATTGAGATCCAGCTTCATCCCATTGTGACCCGAGAAAGGACTTTGAATAATTTCAATGTTTTTAAATTTATAAAGACCTGTTTTGTGCCCTGGCATATGGTTTATCCTGGAGAATGTTCCGTGAGCACTAGAGAAGAATGTATAACCTTATGCTTTGGGGTGCAATGACCTATATATGTCTGTTAGGTCTAATTCATTTATCAGGTTATTTAACTTCTCTGTTTCCTTATTGATCTCTGTCTGCTTGTTTTTTTCTTTAGAGACGAGTGGTGTATTGAAGTCTCCTTCAGTTTTGCCAATGTCTGTCTCATGTACTTTGGAGCTCCTTGATTGGGAGCATAAACATTTATGATAGTTATAACTTCTTGGTGAATTGACCCTTTAATTAGTATATAGTGGATATATATATAATCCTTCTTTGATTCTTATGATGTCTTTACATTTAAAGTCTGTTTTGTCCAATATTAGTATAGCTATTCCTACTTTCTTTTGATTGCAACTTGCGTGGAAAATCTTTTTCCATCCTTTCACTCTAAGAAAGGATATGTCTAAGATGAGTCTCTTGTAGGCAGCATAAAGCTGGATTATGTTTCTTAATCCATTCTGCCAATCTGTTTCTTTTAACTGATAAATTTAGGCCATTAACATTCACGATTATTACTGAAACAGCATTTCTTGAATTCACCATCATATATTTAAAATTTTTTTGTCAGATCCATATATTCTTTTCCATCTTTCTCTTCATATTCATTTTTTTCTTCATATTCTTTAAATTACCCTTAGTGGTACTCTTCAATTCTGTGTTCTCCTCCAGACCTCCCTCTCCTGTCTTTTATCTTCTGCCAGCAGAACTCCTTTTACTATTTCTTGTAGGGCTAGTCTCTTGGTGGCAAATTCTTTCAGGACTTCTTTTCTGTGGAAAAGTTTAACCTCTCCCTCGGTTTTTGAAGGACAATTTGGCTGGGTACAGAATTCTTGGCTGGAAGTCTTTCTCTTTCAGGACTTGACTATATTGTACTCCTGCCTTCTTCCCTCCAGGATGCTAGTTGACTCGTCTGAATTCAGTTTTATTTGGTTTCCCATGTATGTAGTAGATTGTTTTTCTCTTGCCACTTTCAGAATTTTCTGCTTCTCTTCAACATTCGATAGACTGATTAGTATGTACCTTGGGGATTTATTGTGTTTTTATTTATTGTGTTTGGAGTTTGTTGGGATTCTTTGACTTGTATATTCATGTCCTTTATGAGAATTGGGAAGTTTTCCCCCATTATATCTTCAACTACTCTTCCTAGCCATTTACTCCTCTCTTCTCCTTCTGGTACACCAATGATTCTTTTATCTGTGCACTTTGTTTTGTCTATCATTGCCCTGAGATTCAATTCAAATTTTTCCATCTTTTTTGCCATTTGCTGTTTTGAGTCTTAGAAGTCAGTTATCCTGTCCTATATATCACTTATGCTTTCTACTGACCCTTCAAATCTGCTGTTGTGTACCTTTAGTATGATTTTTTTGGTCAGCAGAGCCTTTAATCTCTGTGATATCCACTATATTTCTATTTATTCTTTCAAATTCCTCTTCATGCTTTTCTACTGTCTTCTTGTTCTCCTTTATGTCATTTGTGATCCCACTTATTTTATTAAATGGAGTAGTATGAACATCTTTGATTAGTTGTTCCAATGTCTGTGCCTCCTCTGGTGTTTTAACTTGGTCATTAGGCAGGGCTGTATCTGTCTGCATTGTGATATGCTTAATGATCTTTTGCTGTGTGTGTGGCATGTAAATATCTTGATTGATTTACTTTGGGGGTTGATTTTTTTCAGTAGTCTAAGGCCTTGTGTTTGTGGGATGGTTATACAGTAGGGAGCAGGATACAGTTTGGGGCCCTCAGTGTGGTGATTTGTATCAGGGGAGGTATAGGCACAGGTTGAGGATGTTATGCTGATGCTTGTGAATGTGGGTGTCCAGCAGCCAGGAAGGAAGTAGCTGTGTGGGTGCACTGGTCTGGGGGCATACCCTCTGTGTGTGATCGTCTAAGGCATGGGGCCCTTTGTGCACATGGGTAGATCTGTGGCAGCAGGTCAGTCTTATGCCTTTGTGGATTGGAGGCATATGTGACCCGGCTGAGCAGGTCAGCAGTTTCTCAGAGTTGGGAATTGTGGGTGAATGCCACGTGCATGTGTGGTTCTAGGACTTCTGCAAACTGATGCTCCCAGAGCTGAATTACATTATTTGGGCCCGTGTGCATGCATGCATCTAGGAGTGCTGTAAAATGATATGCCGAACTTGGTGGGGGGGGTGCTGGGGGTGCTGTGCAACACTATTGGCAGGGGATAGTCTAGGTATGGAGGTTAGTGCCCACAGCCTTTATGCACTGGCAACAGCCTACAGGGAACAGGGAGGGGGAGGTTGTGCTCAGGAGGGATGCAGGAGTGGTGGGTTGGGCTGCACTTGGGGTGGGGGTGGGGAGCAGGTATGTGCACTGGGTCCTGGTGGGGTGGGGGCACCTGGAGCACAGAGAATGGGAGCGGGTGATGGAGTTTGGGTGTGTGGAGTGTGGGGTGAGTTGCAGGTCACAGGGCTGAGGTGGTAAGGGTAGTGTGCCTAAGGAACACGGCCTGGCTTACTTCCTAGTCCCCAGCTCCCATCTGTGTACTCCCTTGGGCTCCACACCTCTGCACCAGGCTCCAGCTTTCTGCCCCTCACTTCCATGGCCTTTGCAACTAGGGCTGCCCTATGTAGTGCAGAAGGCTCTCCCAGGTCAGCTGCACTCACGAATCACCACCTCATTTGCCCTCCTGTCCCTTCTCTAGCTTTTCAGTGGAACAGGGCTAATCTCAAGCACTCTAGTCAGCCATCTCCCCAGAAGCCTGGCATTATTTATTTTTATTAGAGAAGTTGTAGGTCTACATAAAAATCATGAGAAAGTAGCAAGTTCCATATATGCCCCTTCACAGTTTTCCCTATTATTAACATTTTGTATTAGTGTAGTATCTTTATTACAATAGATGAGACAATGTTATTATAATTATACCATTAACTATAGTCCATAGTTTACATTACAGTTCAATCTTTGTGTTATGCAGTTATACAGTTCATTTCTATTCTGGTAACATATATACAACCTTAAAATATCGTATTTTATCTCGCTTTTTTTTACATAGAAAATATTTTATTAGCATATTCATATGTTTACAGAAAAAACATGCAGAAAGTACAGCGTTCCCATATATTCCACCACCCTCAAACACACACAGAAGTCCCTATTATCAACATTTTACTTTAGTGTGGTAGCTTTGTTGCAATTCATGAAGAAACATTATTATAATTGTGTTATTAACTATTGTCCTTAGTTTATTGTGCAGTTGTGTGGGTCCTCTTTTACTTCTATTATGGTAACAAATACAACTTAAAATTTCCCTTTTTATCCCCTTTCAAGTACACGATTCAGTGGTGTTAATTACATTCAAAATATTTTGCCACCACCTCCATCATCCATTACAAAAACATTTCCATCACCCCAAACAGAAAAATATTATCCATACTTTTTATGTCATTGGTGACTGTATTGTATGAGAAAATCCGTATTTTAATAACAATATCAAGCATATATTTCAGCTTTTCTTTTGTGGATTCAAAGTGGTGAACAACTACTTCAAGGAAATTTCCCTACTTTTAGCTTTACCCTGCCCAGATATCAACATTTGTGAGTTTCTGATCTCTAGCTCAAATTTCCAGATTACAGTCCTGTTCTCCATAATTTTCATCATTGTAGTCAACCTTTGCATTTGCTAACTGAAGGGGAAATGCAAATACTTCTCTACTTGTGCATCATGTTTTGTAATTGTCAGCAATCTTTAATGGAGCATTTATATATTGAAGACCCAATTCCCATTATATCTCATCTAGAACAGGGTGGACTATGTCATTTACAGTACAGTGATACCCACTCTAAGCCCTATTATCTATAGTTGAAGGAGCAAGAAGGGGCCAAAATCACTGGACATGGTCTAATGTAAATTTTCATTACTTTCAAGGTTGACTATATAAGCTGGCTTTTGCTTATCTGTTTTTTGCTCTATTAGTTCAAAAATTAAGTACAGAATCTCTACACAGTCCATTTAATTCACTGTAGCTTTTGCCTACAGACCTCCCCCTCAGTTTGCTTTCCTCAATCCTGATAATTTACACTGTATCCATAATGCTGTCCTATATTGTACACATGCTTTTATAACTTCAAATAGATAATGCACCTTATGAAGATTTTTAATTACAGATAGTTTAATTATTACTCAAAGTAATGGTCTCAAATCCTTGCCAATTTGTTTAGTCTTATAATTGCACCATTAGCATTTCAGTTTTTGAATTCAGAATGCAGGCTGTTAAATTATTTTTAAAGGGGAGCTACATTAATCTCCCCAAATTGTAGACCTTACTTAACAATCCATCAACAATGTATGCCAGTCTCCTTCTTAACACAGTGAAGTTCTGAGCTCTCAGGTGAATATTTTACAGGATGAGCAAGTAGGCTTTCAGTATGGTTATATACCAGTGAGGAATTCTACATTCTTTATCACTTCATGGGATTATTCACTGCAAATAGTATAATAGTGTTTGTAGCTTTTACTGATCTTTGGCATTTGACTCATGGAAAGAAATAGTTTATAGGTAAACTCTTTGAACACAATATAGAGGTCAGACTATTGATTCTTGTACAGAACCTCTACTCTAGCAACACTGACAAAATCAGTATTCACTAAAAGCAGTTTTTTTCATAGATATATAGCAATTTTGAACAGAGTAAAATTGGCATATATTTTGGCCATCCTTTCTTATTAAAAATATTTTTTGAGTGCATGGCATCCTTTCTTTTAAAATTGTGCCTCAATAACTGGATAATACTTTGGATAATGTAGATTCATGCAACTGCCACTAAAAAAGGATAAATATTCTTCTATATTGATGTTTAGTTTTATTGCAAAAAACTAAGAATATTTTCAACTGATATTAGCCTTGCTATCTAATTGCTATCAGAAATAATGATATCAGATCGACTATCCCAAAACCTAAGGCATTATTTTTGCTGGAACTCGTCCAACATTTAATTGGCTATGTATAATAGCCTGATATAGCAGGAAAATGTTTTTAGTTACAATCAGAGGACATTAAAATACATATAATGGGACATTCACCAGGAAGTTACATTGCCTTGCTTTAAACTGGATATTCTATAGTTCCTTTTATTGAGTTTATTATTATGGTAATGGTTTAGTAACACCTGCTTTGCAAGTTGTCCATTCTAAAAGAACTACAGGCATGGTTTATGACTGTAGTTTTTATATTGTGTTTTGAAATGGGGATTCTTGTTCATCTGAGGTGTTACCACATAAGGAAAGGGAAGACTGAGTTGTGTTTCAACAAGAGTAGCTGTGTCCACTTGTGTGTGGGTGGTGGTGGACGGGCGGTATTGTGTGTAAGAATTAATATAAAAAGAAAAATTTAAATAACCAAGCAAAATTTAAAAACCACTGTAATGAGCCACTTCTGGAATGATGGAGCAATGAGCTAAAAAAAAAAAACAACCAGAATATTTGCAACTCTGATCCTCAGGTGTCACATAAATACCTGAGGTTTCTGGGAAAGACCATGTTGTATACAAACAGCTCAGTGTCTCAGCATGTAGAATTAACAGTTACGCTACCTGAATATATGTGATTGCTGTAAGTGCTTACAATCTAGGACCCTTTACAAAAAGCCCCCATTTCATAGCCCATGCTCTCAAATTTATTCACCAACTTTTTGTCTTATAGTTAGTCCACATGATTGAGGCCTAATAATATTTGTCTTTTGTTCCTGACATTTCATTCAACCTACAGTCCTTAAGTTTCATTCACCTAGTTGCCTGCCTCACACATTCATTCCTTCTTGCAGCTGCTCAGTATTTCATTGTATGTGTACACCATAGTTCCCCCTTCCATTCCTCAGTTGTTGTACCCTTAGGCCACCTCCAGTCATTGTGGATCAAGAATACTGCTGCCAGAAACAAGTGTGCAACTGTCCATTTGTGTCTCCACATTCAGTTCCTCCAGGTATATACTGAAAAACTGGGTTTCAGGATTATATGGCAACCCCAAACCTAGCCTCCTGTGGAACCACCACAACGCCTTCCAAGGGGCTACACCTATCATTTCCCTACTGACGGTGAATAAGTTCATCTCTTTCTCCAAATTTCCTCTAGCATTTGTTTCTCTCTTCATTTTTAAATAGTTTTATTTACACATCATACAATCCAGCCTAAGTGTATAGACATGCTTTCACCACCATACTCTATCTGAAGCTATTTCCTTTTCTTCCACAAAGAATCCATACCCCTTTCCCAATCCCCCACCTGTTGACATTTAGTTTTGAGTTAATGCCTTTGTTGCATTCAGTGGAAGCTCATTACAATGTTACTATTGACTATCAGGTTTAAGATCTTGCCACTTTGATGGATTATTCTATCTATCCAACTATTTTATATTTATGTATTTTATAAACATGTGAGAGTAGGTTGTATACATTATAGTCCTTGAAGACTAGGTATTTCCATGGAACATTACCCAAGAAAAGGGAAATTCACTTATGCAACCACCTTAAGTACAGTGACCAAGTTCTAGAAATTTAGTATTGATATACAACAGTCTATACTCCAATTTTTTTCCATTAATGTCCTCCTCAATTATTAGATGCAGTCTGGGATTATTAATCTCATTCACAACATTGCACTACTCTCATGATTATCTTATACTATAATTTACCCATTACCCAAAACTGAAATCCTTCCGTTATGCACTAACTCCCCTTTTATCTCCTTCCCCACCCTGGTAAAATGCACTCTACCTTCTGCTTATATTAATTTGCATTATTCTAGCTATTTAATGTAAGTGGAATCATACAATATCTGACCGTTTGTTTTTTATTTATTTCACTTAATATGATGTTTTCAAGGTTCAGCCATGTTGTAACATGCATCAGAATGTCATTCTTTTTTAGGGCTGAATAACATGCTGTGGTAGTTAGATTCAGGTGTCAACTTGTCCAGGCGAAGGTGTCTAGTTCTATTGCTGTAGAAATGAGCCAATGGCATGTGAACCGCATCTGTTCCTAATTACATCTGCAGTCAGCTAAGAGGTGTGCCTGCTGCAATGAATGATATTTGATTTAATTGGCTGGTATTTAAATGAGAGAGCTCAATGTAGCACAGCCCAAGCAGCTCAGCATACCTCATCTCAGCACTCGCAGCTCAGCCCAGGCCTTCGGAGATGCAGAAAGGAATCATCTTAGGGAAAGTTGTTGGAACCCAGAGGCCTGGAGAGAAGGCCAGCAGAGATTACCCTGTGCCTGTCCATGCACGAAAGAATCTCAGTTGAAAATTAGCTGCCTTTCCTCTGATGAATGATACATTAACTAAATAAATCCCCTTTTATTGAAAGCCAATCCATCTCTGGTATGTTGCATTCTTGCAGCTGGCAAACTAGAACACATGCCATCATATGTGTATGTAACATTTGGTTTATCCATTCATCTTCTGATGAACCTTTGGCTTGCTTCTATCTTTTGGCTGTTGTGTATAATGCTGCTATGAACACTGGTGTACAAGTTGCTGTCTGATTTCCTGCTTTCAATTCTTTGAGGTTACGTAAGTAGAAGTGGATTGCTGGATCATATAGAGGTTCTATGTTTAACTTTTTGAGGAACTGCCAAACTGCTTTCCGTAGCAGCTTCACCATTTTACATTCCCACCAGCTAATGTAGTAATAAACTGATAGACAATGGAGTTATATAAGATTAGATACTGAAAAATGCTACAATATATATGAACCTTGAAAATGTTTCATCCTCACTAGCACCTGCTTTTTGGTTTTTTTTTTCAAATATAATAGCCATTCTAGTTGATGTGAGGTGGTATCTCATTGTGGTTTTGATTTGAATTTCCTTAAAAGCTAGTAATATTCAGCATCTTTTCATGTGCTTATTGTCCACTTGTTACTTCTCTGCAGGGACAGATCCTTGGAGTGGCTTACTCTGGCATCTTAATGGCAAGACCTAAAAAATCCCTCCTCTACTTTTGGTATTCCTCTTCTGATGTATTCTTCCTGGGGAACAACATCCATTTCCATGATTTCTTTCTTTTGTACACCCCTGTATCCAGCTTCGACTTCCCTCTTGATTGCCAACCTGTAAAGCAACTTCCAAGTATTTCCATCTCTACATCCTGTAAACAGTACAAATTCAGTAGTTTTCCAAACAAACCGTTCATATTCATCTCACTGTCTTCTTCTGTTCCTTTTTCTCTCTCTAGTATTTCTTCTCCAAGTGCTTCAAGAAGGACAGGATTGGTTCTGAGGGCTTTCACCTCATGTATGGATTCCAGATGTGTCCCATGAAGGCTCGAGGAATTTTAGGCAATTTCCCAAAATATTTTGGGCTCCAGAATTTGCTGCTCTTATCAGAGCTAGAAATGTGCCATCATCTCTGAATTGAAGAACTTAAAATTTATAAATATGTAATTTTCATAACATTAATAGCAGAGAGAAGCTGGGACACAGTGTATCTGTATAAGAAGTACTGATATATGCTACAACATGGATGAACCTTGAAAATACTATGCTACCAGTCACAGAAGGCCACATATTGTATGATTCTCTTTAAATGAAATGTCCAAGATAGAAAAAATCCATAGAGACAGAAATTAGATTAGTGTTTTCCTGGGGCTGATGGGGGAATGAGGGGTGACTGTTAATGTATCCAGGATTGCTTTCTGGGGTGCTGAAAATGTTTCAAAATTGGTTTTGGTGATGGCTGTGCAATATAGTGAATATCCAAAAGAAAAAAAAAAACAGCTAATGAATTGTGCATTTTTACATTTTTTTTAGAAATAAATTAAAACTAATTGCACCATGTCATAGAACTTGGGGACCTTGATGACCCATTAACTCATATTTTCGAGACTACTCAATATGTTGTCATCTCTTCTCAAGTGAATTTTAAATAAGCTACTTTCATGAATTGCAACTATCTCATGGCTAGTTAGGCAGCTATGAAAATGTATGAGTCTATCCTTAATTGAAAGCCTGGAATATCTTTTCCTCAAGTGGTCAAAAGAAAGTATAGACCATCTTTGCTGCTTATATCTTATCTAAAGGGGAAGTGTGAGAAAGACTAAAGGAAATATATTCCATTCATTACTCCAGATTTGTATTTTGGAAATCAAACCAAATCAACAGAAAGTTGTGTATCTAGACCATATTATTTTGTATTTTTTCCAAAGTACATTAGTGAAATTGCCCCTTGATGTAATACCCTCCTCTTTCCTTGAAGCATATAATCAAAAATGTCCTATGAAACTACTTACATATTGTGCTTTGTTGCTGGTATGCTTTTGAAGACTTTGTACTCTACAATAAATTTTTCAACTTTATGAGGACCCACAGAACAAATTTCTCTTTGAATTTAATGCTAGGGAAACTGTTTTTCATGAAAATTTTGTTTCATAATACTCTTGTGAACACTGTGACTCATCACCAATTATAATTCACCCTTTCCTTGTGTGGTTCCCAGCCAAATTCATGGGTCATTTCTTATTGCTGTATAGTGATCATGTCATACATTTTGTGCTTTAACCTTAATCATATATCTTTACATACGTCTTGTAATATTTTTATTACATTTATTGCTGGAATCTGCCTCAGATATCTTTTTCCAGTGGTGGAATGCTATTTGGATGGACAGATATAGATAGAGAAATATAGGTAGACTAACAGACCCTGGTCATGGCTCCAGAAGAATTCATCATGCCAACTATAACCTCACTCCATTCTACAAAAACTGCCTTATAAATGAATACTGTTGCACCAAATGGAGCGAGAAGAAAATTTATCACCTTGTCAGGGTAACACAACTGTATGACAGGAGTTGCAACTCACATACAGGTTCTACAGTCACAATTCTCATATTATATCCAGTTAATTGGTGATGAAAAGCTGGGTTCTCATGTGTAAAAAGTTAATATATGTTATTGCAGGTCTAATTTTCATTAGCATTATGAGATTGAAATACGAAGGTAACTTAAATTTCCCAGAGGTGTCAAATGATGGGATTTCAGAGAATTTGTCAACTCAGTTCAGCAAACTTAACCCTTTTGTTTTAAATATCCATTCACATGGGAAAGACGGAGTATAATTGTTAGCTTCAATTGTTTGTATTGTCATATTGGAACAATTGCTAAAATATTCTGGTTGTTCCTTCAGGATACTAAAAAAAATCCAGGTTGCTTTATTCCTGATAAGTCGTTTGATCCTTCTGGAAATGAAAGGATTGGCTGATTGATTGAGTGATTGGATTTGCTACATTTTATTAAGTTGTTTTGATGTCATGGCAGCATAGGCTTTGTCTCTCACTTAAGAAGGAAGTAGATCACGACATTTTTATTACATGTCTTCAAAGACGACTGCCTCAGAAGATCCTCCTTTGACATGAAAAAGTGCAATAATGTGCCCAGATGACTGAGGTTGTAGCACTTGCATGATTGCTGAAGCAGGTGGTCAATTACCTGTGATTCTTCTCTACATAAGTGATCCAGGAAGAAAAGTTTCCCCCTAAATCATCTTTAGAATGATCACACAATGCTTCAATTTCCTTGGCATACTCAACTTGTGGTCTACAAGAGATGGAAGATTTGGATTTAAAGAGAAAAATTTCAAACGTCTAAATATCTGGTTTACACATCTGTGTTTTGTAAATTGGAAACTTCTGGATAATGGTTCAAATTTTGCATCAAGATAGCTGTCATTGCATAAGTTTGTAAATATGATCATTTGTTTCCTTTACAGTCTATGCTGGTTTTATACAAAAACTAAAATACAGGACTGCCTTTGTAAGTGCTGGGTGATAGCTTGGCTGTCCTTAGCAAGGTGGGGTTGACTTGATAGATTTCAGTTCTGAAGATGGAGTGGAATAACCAGAATGCTAGTCACTATGTGGAACTCCTAGTTTTTCCCCCTCAAATCTGTTTCCATTCCAAGTCTTCCCTATCTGAGTAATTGGCACTCATAAGATCAGTTATTCAAATCACAAATTAGGAGTCATCCTTGTACTTTCCTTTCCCTTCAACTATTATTTCTAATTTATAAGAAATACTGTGTATTCCATCCATGGAACTTGTCTTGAGTTCAGAACTTCTCTACATGTCTTCTCTCATTAACTCTCTCACACTGTCATGAGTTATCCAAACCACTGCATTTCCAATTTTTGCCTTTCTTAATCTTGGAATCTACTTTCCACTCTGCAACAAGAACAATCTTTTCAAAATATAAATCAGGTTGTATCACTACAATCCTTATAATAGTGGATGCTCACAGCACAGTGAAAAATATTGGAAGAAAAGCATGATTAGGAGGTGTGTAGAAGAGTCTCCTGTTTCCTCCCTTCTGGATATCCACCTTGGGTGTTGATATGATTCTTCATATTGCCAGAGGGTGCCAATAAGCTATATTCACTAGAGAAAAAGGAAGGGTATTGAAGATTAATCCTGAATTTATGAGGGTGAGCTTTCACAGGAAAAATTGATGCTATCTCACTGGGTTCCACTTTGGAACAGAAAAGAAGGCGGCCCTGGAAAGGGGCTGCATTTATGACCATCCCAGTGGCCAGAACAAGGCTGACTTGATCATGAAAGCAAGCAAATCATCAACTCAGTTGACTGCTCAACAGCTGAGCCAACTGAGAGGTCTGACCACAGCAGATGAGCTCTGTAGCAGTGGAGGAGTAGCTATAGGCATTCTTCTTTCATTGTGACTGTAGGCAAATGAGGATCAAACTGCAGCCAAGGAGACTCAAATGTGAGACTGCATAGGAAATGCTGTTGGACCTCCCTGGGAGTAGGGTGGCTGAAAAAGCCTATGGCAATCTGGTTCAAGTATCTTCTGACCATTGGAAAAATGTATGGACTCTGCTTTAACTGTCCACTTACCTCTCTGAAAAGTTTACTCTTTCTGTGAAAAAGTGTAAGAGATAAGTGGTTCAGTGCAATCTAATTTCCTCTACCTTTGGTGACCATGAATCCCAAGTGGTGAGGGGTCAGAGAGCAGCTCTGGCCCCCACCCAAGCCAGGTAAAAATTATTCAATGGCATCAATCTCAGGAAAAGAAGGCCATTTTAATAGGGTGCTCTCATCTTAGGTGAATTTGGTGATGCTATGGCAGGAAGGAAAATAATTGCCTTTTCTCTTAAAGCCACTGGGAATAATTTCTACTTTAATGGTGAAAACAGGACTCTTTGCATCTCTGGACATTTTACACTGCAGGCTGTAATGAGCAAGAAAATGTCTTTCTTTTAATAGCTAATCCTCTGATGCTTCGTGCCTGGGAAGGGTAAATTATCTTTGTCGAAGAAACAAAGTGAGCCAGGAACAGCATCCTTGCTTTGTCCACTGTGTCACCTATCTCTTGTTGGTATAACAAGGAAACTGATGCTTGTTTGCATCAGGATATTTCTTGAGAGAATGTCCTTTAACAAGCACAGTCATTCCCAGATGCAGAAAAACAAGAGAAACATCCTGGCTCACCCTCTCCCAGATTACCAGTCTCCCTTAACTGAATTTGCAGGTGAAATCTCATTCCATGCACACTGTCCTGCTCCCTCCTCTTTCCTCTTCCCACCTCTCCTCTCTCTATCTTCCACCAGCAACTCCTAGGGGTGCCAAAGAGTTGGGATTAGTCTATGCTATACTCAGCATGATCCAATGGTCTTAATTTAAGAGCCGGGTTTTACCTGTGCATTATCAGGCAAGGAGTGAGGTCAGAGGTAATTGGTACAGAGTTGCCAACTGGACCATCCTCAGACCACCCACCCAGAGTCAGAATGTTCTCTGGGATCAGCACTGGGCATTTGGAATCTCTTGACTTAGCCCCTTCTTCCAACTCCTTCTCCCTTGGGGATGTGACATCGTAATCCAAGACTGTAGAGGTAAATGACTGCCATATTCTTCTTTCTTTCTCTTTAAAAAAATTTTTTTATCATCACAATTGTCTTTTTTTTGCGTGTGAAAAAATCATATATACAAAAAAGCAATGAATTTCAAAACACAGCACAATTAGAGGTAGAACAGATTTCAGAGTTTGGTATGTGTTATAATTCCACAATTTTAGATATTTACTTCCTATTGTTCTAAGATACAGAACAGAAATATCAACATAATGATCAGCAATAATATTCATTTGTTAAACCTGACCTTCTCTATATAACTCCATCATCTTTGATCTTTCTCCCACTCTTTAGGAGTATTTTGGTTATTCCCCTTCTAACTTTTTCAAGTTGGAAGGGGCTGTCAATAATATGGGGTAGAGAGATGGAGCTAGCTGATGTTCTGGAGAGGCTGGGCCATCTAGGTTTCAGGACTTATCTGGTCCAGGATCCATCTGGAGGTTGTAGGTTTCTGGAAAGTTACCCTAGTGCATGGAACTTTTGCAGAATCTTATATATTGTCATAAGTGCTTTTTAGGATTGGCTGGAATGGTTTTGGTTGGGATTTGGCGAGTTATGATAGGTAGCAATGTCTAACTGAAGCTTGCTCAAGTCTATTTGAACTCTCTCAGCCACTGATATTTTATTAGCTACAATTCTTTTCCCTCTTTTGGTCAGGATGAAATTGTTGATCCCAGTTCATCATCCCTGGGAGTAATCTTTTACATTGCCAGGGAGACTTTCACTCCTGGACATCATGTCCCATGTGGGGTGGGGGGGAGGACAATGATTTCTTTTGCAGAGTTGAGCTTAGAAAGAGTGAGGCCACATCTGAGCAGCAAAAGAGGTCCTCCAGAAGTAACTCTTAGGCATACCTGTAGGTAGGTTAAGCTTCTCCACTACATACATAAGTTTCAGAAGAGTAAGCCTGAAGATCAAGGGCTTGTCTTATTGATTTAGGTGTCCCTAATATTTGACACAGTATCAATGGTTTCTCTGGTGGCTAAATTTAATAGTTCCATAATTTTTCTCCCACCCTTCTAGGGACTTTGCCAAAACTTTTTGATTATCTTAATATATTCTAAGATATATCCAGGCATTACATTATGCTATACAGGATTAAAGGCCCTTATTCTTTATCTGGGTTTCCTGTGTTTTGATAGTCAAATAAGCAATCCAAATAGGTTGAGTTAGATTATGTGCTATTGAACATTTAGGTTCTGGATAAAATAAACCTTTCTTCCTTTGGTCTCAAAAGATAGGTGTGGTTCTAAAATTTAGACAATTTCTTCCTTATCCCTGTGTTCTGAATTACCTTAATCCTTATCAGATTAGGGTCACTCTTTTCTCTAAATACCAGGTTATAGATATATAAAACAGCCTCTCAAAATCCAGAGATAAAATTATGACTCCTGACAAAATGTGTCTGCTATAAGAGCTTACAATCTTGACCCCTGTTTTCTTATAAGCATTTCAAAAGTAGACCATACAATAATTGTACTTTTGTTTCTGGCTTATTTTGCTCATCAAATGTTCCACAGGTTCAGTCACATCATTGCATGCCTCACGACTTCATTCCTCTTTGTAGCAGCACAATATTCAATCATACGCATACACCAATGTTCACCAATCTACTTCCAAGTCAGTGCATCCTTCAACCACCTGCATTCATTAGGCATCATGTTTAATGCCCAAAGCCCACAGTCCATCAGCACTCTCAATTTTAGATAATTTCGTTGTTCCCAAGAGAAACATAACAAGCAAACACATCTCACCATGTAGGAAATCTAAACCTCCCCTTAAATCTTGTCCCCTCCCGCATTATTTACCCGTGCTGTTGCTGTGGTAGTGCTAATGGTTTCCTGCTGAACATAGCCCATAGCCTGCAATAGCAGTTTTCCCCCTGTACCCTGGACTTAAAAACTCTTTGTACGTGAATCATACCTTTGAAGTAGTTCTTTCAAGAACTTATTTATATTTCTAGTGTTAATCGGTGGGACACATAAGTCTATGCAACCCCTTTCAATCATGTTCACCTTCAGTATGGTAATATTCATATTCTTCTTTCTTATATGAGTGGAAGCTGCCTTTATCCTTCTGATCACATACTATACAAGTGAGGAGGTGCAGAACATTTATAACAAATGTTCTGCAAATTGTCTTGGTATCCTTTTACTTGGAATGTCTTACTTCATAACAATTGTTTCTGAAGGTCTCTCATTTAAGATATTTGACACCATAACAAGTTTAGATTTAAACATAAAACTGTATTTTCAACGGAGCTCTATTTCATTTTTCTTCCACAAATCCTTTTGGAATCGGTTTTAATGTTGTTGTGGGACAGTCTCACCAGTATGGTCACCACCATTTGGATGGGTAATTAATATTTTGACTGAAGCATAAATATATTTTTTAACCTAAGGCAGCCATACTCTCTAGATTGGCCCCTTCTTTGCTACAAAATATGCTTTTGGAATGGATGCCTAAGGTACAAGTATAGTTGGGGGGTTACATGAATCTTTTTTCTTGTATTCATGGACACTATAGGAAAATCTGCATTAAGTCAGTCTGGGTTGAGATTTCAAATGTCTATCTTGTGGATATTTCATAAAATCTCTGCTTCACCAGAAAGAAGAGAGAAAAATGCATTCAAAACCTTTAACTAAAGATAATTTTGATGAGCTTTCCTTTCATGCGTAATAAAAGTGAAAAAATGTAAAGCTCTGGTAACTTCTTGATTGTATAATTTCATGAGATAAAGTTGGCATTTAGTTGGACTTTCTGTATGACCCTGAAGGGAATATTAAAAACAATTTACAATGTAATGTTCAAAGAACACAATTAGCTCCATAAATTAGGGTCCACACTGATGTCTTATTTCTGACACAGGTGCTTTGTAACCCTCAAAGGTGGGATAATCTGAGATCACAAATTCTTCCAATGAGATCCTTGTTTAGTTTCCTGTAACAAACATTATAAATTAATATTAGGCTTTGATATTAGGCAATATATGTATCAAGAAATTTGCTAAAGCACAGAATCACAAAATGTTAGGTCAGAACAGACCTTTGAAAACATCTGCTTTAATCTCATTATTTTGCAAATGGGTAATCTTGAGAATAAAGAGGCAAAGATACTAAGGATGTAGTGGTAGAGTCGAGACCATTGCACCATGACAACGGGTAATTGGCCTGTGTACATACTTAATGATTCAGCTCATGCTTGTAAGCCTTATTATGGTCCACATGGCTGAGTTTATTAAAGTGCATTATCAGCCTTAGATTTCTTTCTTCTTCCACACTGTAATTTTACACTCCTAAATAATGTGCTTTGGTCCCTCATTTACTTCCCATTGAAGCAGAATAAAAAAAGGTGGGGAGCGGATTTTGGTTTTGAAAATGAATCTGAGAGACAGGATTTTACTTTGCTATGTATAAATTGGCACATAATAGAATTTTCTAATGTAGTTAAATGTAAAAATATAAATCCTCATCCAATAATTTTGCATGAAACACTTTTGAACCACAGTAATTTTATAAGAATAATTTTTAAAATCATATATTCAAGAAACTTATATGCTTCTAGAATTCAAACCCTTTGGCTTATATCTAGCTCAAGGGGTGGTCTTTGGCTTTGTCCTTTATGGGAGGCTATACATTAATAATTCCCAACATTGACTTTCCATAAGAATCACTTAGGCAATCTTTTAAACATATATGCTGAGTATGTATGAATTCACTTACATGATATCCTAGGACAGGCAAACTATTTTGACAAAAAGCAGATAAGTGGTTGCCTGGGATTGATGATGAGGAAGATTGTCCTTGATAGGATAGAAGGGAACTTTTTGGATTGATGGAAATGTTCTATGTCTTAATTTTGGAGTGGAAATTACATAGGTGCATACATTTGTCCACACTCACTGAACCATACACTTAAGAGGGGGAATTTTTACTCTCCAAATAAAAATCACATGTGAGGGCCCACCTCCAGAGATTCTGGTTGGGTAGATCTAGTGTGGGGCCCTGATATCTGCACAGGGGAGTTTGAGGATCAGTATGGTTGAAAACTTCTTTTCTAGATACTAGAGTCTAAGGTGAGCTTTCTCTGATTGGTCTGTGAGTTTTCAAATCAAGTATTTTTATCTCCTCCATTTTAATAAATATAGCATGAAAATACAATTTCTGAGACATGTTGAAATTAGTTGACACAAGTGAAAAGACTTCTTTAACCCTTGTGAAATGCAAAATAAGTATACATATTTTTTAGTTTTGTGTTCTCCTCTCAAGAATGTGGGCTACTTCCTTGCCCCAGACTACTGGTTCATATTCCATTGTTTTCTGCATTCTCTATTTCTATCACATAGAATGCATTGAGTGGTCATTACGAGGTTGAGGGGCACATTCTTTGGGTGGCCCAGAACTGCATAATCTTAAACATGCATGCACATTTGGAAAGCTGGAAAAGTGTAAGATTTTAGAAAAATTAAATAGGGTATTGTTTGTGTAAACACCATGTGACAAGGGTTTGGAGATCTTTGAAAGCTTCAGTTCTATGGTGCCTTTGATGGGACCTGGGATTGATGATGAGGAAGATGATGAGGGTCCACCACCAGAGATTCTGGTTAGGTAGATCTAGTATGGGGCCTTCTCAGTACATATAAAAGTTGTGTCTACACTATAATGTAGTCTATTAAGTGTGCAATAGCATGATGTCTAAAAAATGTGCATATTAATTTAAAAGACATTTTTGGTAAAAGTGTTAATCATTACCTAAGCCTTCAGCAAGCCATAATCTTTTTGATAATGGAGGGTCTTGGATTGCGGTTGATGGCTGCTGACTGATCAGGGTGGTGGTTGCTGAAGGTTGTGGTGGCTGTGGCAATTTCTTAAAATAAGACAACAATGAAGTTTGCCACATTGATCGACTGTTCCTTTCATGAAAGATTTCTCTATAGCATGAGATATTATTTAATAGCATTTTACCCACAGTAAAACTTCTTTTAAAATTAGAGTCAATCCTCTTAAATGCTGCTACTGCTTTATCAACTATGCTTAGGTAATATTCTAAATCCTTTGTTCTATTTCATCAATGTTCACAGCATCTTCATCAAGAGTAGATTGCATCTCAAGAAACTACTTTTTTTGTTCAACCATAGGAAGCAATTCCTTATCTATTCAATCTAGTTCTATCATGAAATTGCAGCAATTCAGTCATATCTTCTGGCTCCACTTCTAATTTTTGTTCTTTTGTTATTTTCACCTTATCTGCAATTACTTCCTCCACTGAAGCTTCGAATGAGGGTTGGAATCAACTTCTTCCAAACACCTGTTAATGTTAATATCTTGACCTCCTCCATGAATCATGAATGTTCTTAATGGCATGTAGATTGGTGAATCCTTTCCAAAAGGTTTTCACTTTACTTTCCCAGATCCATCAGAGGAATCACTATCTATGGCAGCAGGGCCTTATAGTATGTATTTCTTAAATAATGCAACTTGAAAATAGAAATTATTCCATGATCTGTTAGCTGCAGAATGTTTTGTTAGTAGGCTTGATAACAGTATTCATCTTATTGTACATTTCCATCAGATCTCTTGGGTGACCAGGTGCATTTTCAATGAGCAGTAATATATTACAAGGAGTCTTTTTTTTGAACAGTACATCTCAACAGCAGGCTTAAAATATTGAAAAGAGATATGCTGTCATCCAGGCTTTGTTGTTCCATTTATAAAGCACAGGTAGAGTAGTTTTAGCATAGTTCTTAAGGGCCCTAGGATTTTCAGAATGGTAAATGAGCATTGGTTTCAACTTAAAGTCACCAGCAGCATTTAGCCCCTAATGAAAATGTCAGCCTGTGTTTTGAGTCATTGAAACCAGGCATTCTCTTCTCTAGCTCTAAGTGGCATCTTCTTCCAATAGAAGGTGGATTCATCTACACTGAAACTCTGTTTTTCAGTGTAGCCGTCCTTCATCAATTATCTTAGCTAAATCTTCTGAATAAGTTGCTGTAACCTCTTCATCAACACTTGCTGTGCTTCACCTTGCACTTTTATGTTATGGAGCTGGTATCTTTCCTTAAGCCTCATAAACCAACCTCTGCTAGCTTCAAGCTTTTCTTCTATAGCTTCCTCACCTCTCTCAGCCTTCATAGAATTGAAGAGAGCTGGAGATATGCTCTGGATTAGTCTTTGGCTTAAGTAAATATTGTGACTGGTTTGATCCTCTACCCAGACCACTAAAACTTTCTCCATATCAGTAATAAGACTTTCACTTTTTTATCATTCATATGTTAACTGAAGTAGCAAATTTCCTCTGAGAACTTTTCCTTTGTACTTACAATGTCTGTCTGTAAGAAAAGGCCTAATTTTTTTTTTTTTTACCTATCTTGGCTTTCTAAATGCCTACCTCACTAAACTAAATCATTTCTAGTTTTTGATTTAAAGTGAGAGACATATGACTCTCCATTTCACCTGAGTATTTGGATAGTTTTGGGGGCAGAAAATGAACAGAAAGTAAACAGCCAAAGGAGCAGTTTAGCCTAAGGCTCTGGCTCCTCTATGTGTTCATCTAAATTTAAGAAGTTGATACAAGTGTCTTTTATGGCAGATTTCACATCTCCAGGAAAAGCTCTTACAGCAGAATAGTTTCTTTAGTGCTCCTTTCAAATCCTCGCTCCTTAGACTATAGATAAAGAGATTCATCATGGGGGTTATGATTGTATACATGATGCAGCCACTCATACATTTCTGCTGAGTAAGCAGAAGAGGGGAAAAAGTAGGCCCCAGTGATGGATCCATAGAAGAGGGACACAACTTTGAAATGGCAGCCACAACCAGAGAATGCGTTCTGTCTCTCCTTGACTGATGGAACCTCAAGCACAGTGTGGCAAAATAGCGAATAGGAAACAAAAATGAAAGTGAAGAGGGTGAAGATGACTGCTCCCCCAAAGACTGAGATCATCAGTCATTGAAATTTGTATCTGAACAAGCCTTACAATTGGTTGCAGGTCACAGAAGCAGTGTGGGATGGCTCTCTGATCACAGAAAGCCAAATGGCCCAGCAGGCTGAGATGTAATACTGAGACAAGGTTGTAGATGACCCACAGAGTCACTACCAACAGGGAACAGTGCTTGAGACTTAGGAATGCAATGTAGTGTAATAGATAACAGATGGCAATGCATCAGTCATATACTATGGCTGTCAGGAAGAAATTAGCATCCACCAGCAACATAAAAAAATGCATTATTGTAAGGCAACCAACAAAAGATATAATTGGATATCTGCCAGCATTTTGGAGGCTGTAGTGGCTGTGAAGCAGATGTCAATGACAGAGAAGAAGTACATGGGGCTGCGGAAGTGAGGTTTACTGTTGATGTCCATGATGATAAGTAAGTTTCCCACCACGGAGACCAGGTACATAGACAGGAGTAGCATAAAGAGGAGTGGCTGCTGTTCAGATACCACCATGAGTCATAGGAGGAAGAATTCAGAGATAGTAGTTTGGTTTCCTTGGTATACAATTTTTCTGTGTCTAAAAAAGGAAAAATTAAGCTTCATTGTAAAATGGTAAGATGACAAAAAAAATCTGGCTTTGGAATAAAACGGTTCTAGATTATATTCTTCTCCAACTAAAATACAAGCTCCATGAGTGCAGGAATTTTACCTGCTTGGTTCAAGGCTGTGTATCATCACTAAGGGCAGTGCCTTATATATAGTAGGTGCTCATTAAATATCGGTTGGAATTATGTAATAATGAGTGAATAAATGAAAAATTAAGTATTTGGGATTTACCACCATATTAGTTAGGATTCTCTATAGAAATGGAATCAACAGGAAACATTCATAAATACAAAATTTATGAAAATGTCTCACATAACTGTGGGAATGCAGTGTCCAAAATCTGTAGGGCAGTTTGTGAAGCTGATGATTCCAATGAAGGTTCTGGAGGAACTCCACAGGAAAAGCATGCTGGCTGAAGAAGGAAGAGAGCATGTCTCTTCTGAATCCTCCTTAAAAGGCTTCCAGTGATTAGATTAAGCATCAATCTTTAAAGAAGACACTCCCCTTGGTTGATTACAAATGGAATCTGTTGTGGTTGTAGCCAACGTGATTATGATTTAATTTTATAAAATGTCCTCATAGCAACAGACAGGCCAGCACTTGCCCAACCAGACAAACACGTACCACCACCTGGCCAAGTTGACACATGAACCTGACCATGACAGTCCACCCCTTGTCAACTTGGTAACTATGCTCATCACCTTAAACAATACCTAATTTCTAAATAGAAAACAATAAAAGGCACATTTATTTTTTCTCACCTAACAATACTCAACTGTCCTGCATATAACTGGAAACACATGAAATCTCCCCAGAATAGTGTGCAAGTCCTTGGGTAATATTCATTCTTAAACCTGATATCTTACAACTTAAAAAGTATAACATGCACAAAACAGCATAACAGTCCTCATTTCTGTAACTGATCACATGGTAGTAGTTCATATTTCTCACTACCTTCTTCCACTACCCATTCCATGTTCCCTTAACCCTCAGCGAGCACTTCAGCTGGCCGTGGTTCTTTGCCCGGTGGGGTGACCCAAACCTATATTCCTGAAGTTTCAGAGTCATTTGTAGTCTTGCCTGGATTGGGCTGTTGCAGTTTTTCATTGATTTTAATCGCAGGGCATGGTAGTACTAAAAGACGCCCTAGGGGATCTCCCATATTCCAGGAAAACTCTTTTTCACCTCCATTGTGTAGTTGCAGTCCTATTTCCCCCTGATAGTCAGGGTCAATCACCCCAGCCAGTAATGTAATCCCCTTCTTGCTTTGTTGATCCAGGGGTATGAATACCCCAAAGGGACCAGGTGGCAGTCCTAGATTCCAGTTCAATGGAATAATTGTTGTTTCTCCTGATGGAAGCATTCCCCATTTTGGAACTAAAACCTTCAGACCAGCAGCGCTCAGGGTTGCAAGGATAGGAAGCAAAAATTTTCCTAGTGGATCACTGGGGTAATTGTGAGTGGTGCCACTCCCATTTCCACCCCTTGGTTCCTGGACCCATGGATCCTGGCTATGGGAGAAACAGCACCATACAGCACACACTGATTCAGAGTATACACAGCTTCCTGGAGAACATTACCCCAGCTCTTCAAGGTATTGTAACCTAGTTGGCACTGTAATTGAGTATTCAAAAGGCCATTCCACCGTTCTATCAATCCAGCTGCTTCTCAATGATGGGGAACATGGTTGTGAAGTGTCTCCCTTGATCAGGGGCAATGCTGTGTGGAATACCATGACAATGGATAAGGCATTCTGTAAACTCACGAATGGTAGTTTTGGCAGAAGCATTGCATGTAGGGAAAGCAAACCCATATCCAGAGTATGTATCTATTCCAATTAGAAGAAATAACTGCCCCTTCCATGAAAAGAGTGGTCAAATGTAATCAACCTGCCACCATGTAGCCAAATGGTCACCTTGGGGAATGGTGCCATATCGGGGCCTGAGTGTGGGTCTCTGCTGCTGGCAGATTGGACGCTGAGCAGTGGCAGTAGCCAGGTCAGGCTTGGTGAGTGGAAGTCCATGTTGCTGAGCCCATGCATAACCTCCATCCCTACCACCATGACCACTTTGTTGATGAGCCCGTTGGGCAATAACAGCAGTTGCTGGGGAAAGAGGCTGACTAGTGTTCACAGAATGGGTCATCTTATCCACCTGATTATTAAAACTTTCCTCTGCTGAAGTCGCCCTCTGGTGCACACTCACATGGGACACAAATATCTTCATGTTTTTAGCCCACTCAGAAAGGTCTATCCACGTATCTCCCCAGATTTCTTTGTCGCCAATTTTCCAATTACGTACTTTCCAAGTCCCTGACCATCCAGCCAAACTATTAGCAAAAGCCCATGAGTCAGTATACAAACCAACCTCTGGCCAGTTCTCCTTCCAATCAAAATGAACAGCCAGGTGCACTGCTCCAAGTTCTGCCCACAGGGAGGATTTCCCCTCACTACTGTCCTTCAAGGACACCCCAGAAAGGGGTTGTAGTGCTGCAGTTGTCCACTTTCGGGTGGTACCTGCATATCGTGCTGAACCATCGGTAAAACAGGCCCGAGTTTTTCTTCCTCAGTCAATTCACTGTAAGGAACTCCCCAAGAGGCTGTAGCTCTGGTCTGGGAAAGAGAAAATAAGGCAGCAGGAGTGGAAATTTGGGCATTTGGGCCACTTCCTCATGTAATTTACTTGTGCCTTCAGGACCTTCTCTGGCCCTATCTTGTATGTACCATTTCCATTTTATGTTGGAGTGCCGCTGCGAATGCCCAACTTTATGGCTTGCTAGATCAGAGAGCACCCAGCACATGATAGGCAACTCAGGTCTCATGATAACTTGGTGGCCCAAAGTTAAGCATTCGGTCTCTACTAAGACCCAGTAGCAGGCCAAAAGCTGTTTCACAAAAGAAGAGTAGTTATCTGTAGCAGATTGTAAGGCTTTGCTCCAAAATCCTAAGGGTCAGCACTGTGATTCTCCTACAGGGTCCTGTCAAAGCTCCAAACAGCATCGCTATTTGCCACTGACACTTCCAGCACGATTGGATATGCTTGATCAAATGGTCCATGTGGCAGAGCAGCTTGTACACAGCCTGGACCTGTCACAGAGCCTCCTCTTGTTCAGGTCCCCACTCAAAATTAGCAGCTTTTCTGGTCACTTGATAAATAGGCCAGATTACCACACCCAAATGAGGAATATGTTGTCGCCAAAATCCAAAGAGACCGACTAGGTGCTGTGCTTCTTTTTTGATTGTAGGAGGGGCCAGATGCAGTAACTTATCCTTCAATTTAGAAGGGATATCTCAACATTCCCCATGCCACTGGACACCTAGAAATTTCACTAAGGTGGAAGGCCCCTGTATTTTTGTTGGATTTATCTTCCATCTTCTGACGCACAAATGCCTTACCAGTAAGTCTAAAGTAGTTACTACTTCTTGCTCACTAGGTCCAATCAACATGATATCATCAATATAATGGACCAGTGTGATGTCTTGTGGCAGGGAGAAATGATCCAGGTCCCTGAGGACAAGATTATGACATAGGGCTGAAGAGTTGATATACCCCCGAGGTAGGACAGTGAAAGTATATATTTTTGGGCTTGCCAGCTGAAAGTAAACTGTTTCTGGTGGTCCGTACTGATAGCTATTGAGAAAAAAGCATTTGTCAGATCAATAGGTGTATACCAGGTACCAGGGGATGTATTGATTTGCTCAAGCAATGATACCACATCTGGAAGAGCAACTGCAATTGGAGTTACCACCTGGGTGAGCTTATGATAATCCACTGTCATCCTCCAAGACCCATTTGTTTTCTGCAAAGGCCAAATAGGAGAGCTGAATGGGGATGTGGTAGTAATCACCACCCCTGCATCCTTCAAGTCCTTAAGAGTGGCAGTAATCTCTGCAATCCCTTCAGGAATCTGGTATTGCTCCTGATTTACTATTTTTTCTAGGTAAGGACAGTTGTAGTGGTTTCTATTTGGCCTTTCCCACCATAATAGCATGAGTTAGAGAGCCAATGTGGGAATTCTGCCAGTTGCTCAGTATGTCTAGTCCAATTATGCATTCCGGAGCTGGGGAAATAACTACAGAATAGGTTCAGGTCCCCACTGGACCCACTGTGAGATGGATCTGAGCTAAAATTCCATCAATCCCCTGACCTCCATAAGCCCACACTCTGACTGGTAGACTAGAGTGAAGTTTTGGGCCCCCTGGAATTATTGTCATTTCTGAACCAGTGTCTAATAATCCCCCAAATATCTGATTATTTCCTTCTCCCCAATGCAAAGTTATTTTGACTCCTGCTTTGAGTTTGCTGTCTATTGTAATAACCATGCCCACCTTGTCTTTGGTGATTAAGTGCTACCACCTGGCTTATGCCAACTCAGGATATGGTCACCCCCATTGGGTTTAAGGGTTCCAGCTCAGTGACAATTCCCACAGTAATATCTGATGTACAGAGAAGGGCAACTACAGAGCTCTTCAGGGATGACAGAGCTAGTCTCATGGATTTATTTCTCAAAGTTCTGATGAAGGATACATTCTCTGGACATTCCTAGGGTGTGTGAGCAGGTCTTCAATTATAAATCCACTCTAAAATTCCAATATCTCTAAGCCTCTGGATCCCCTCATCTACATTATACCAGGGCAGTTCTGGCATTTCAACCTCAGGTAATGTTGGCCACATTTTGATCCATATTTCAGCAAACCATCCAAACAAACTGTAAATGCCTTTTCTAACCCCTTGAGCTATAACATTTGAGACAGAATCTTCTTAGCAGGCCCATATCAATAAATTCAGCCTGATTCAGCCTTACATTCCTCCCATAATTATCCCACACCCTTATTGCCCTTATTTCTGTCTATATAAATGGAAAATCTCACACAGTTCTTTTGGGGTATAAATTACCTCCTCATGTGTGATGCATTGTACCTCATCTTTAGGGCCTGTTCAGACTTTAGTCTAGTTATAGGTCTGGAAGAAATGAAAGGTAGTGGGGGTGGGTCATGAAAAGAATTAGAAGTATCTTCCAAGCCATTTTCTTCAGGGCATTCACTTGCAGTTTCATCTGGTGAAACAGAACTCTAGGGCCAATCCCTTCGGGTGGAGGTTGGGTGGCCATCTCCTCAGGGCAGGCTAGAGGTGGGGCAGCTATGTCCTCAGGACAGACTGTTACAGGATTATCTAGAGAAGACTCACAATGACCTGGGATTTCAACCTCGCTACTGACATCATTATCAATCCATAGGTTACCATCCCATTTTTCAGGGTCCCACTCCTTTACAATCAATGCCCTCACTTTAACAGCAGACACCATACAAGATCGAGATTTCAGTTTACATTATAAAGTTGCTACTCAAACAATAAGATTCTGAGTCTGATTTTCAGAGATCTCAAGTTTATGGCTACAGGATATAAGATTTTCCTTCAGGACACTCATAGAAATATTTACATCTGTCAGACGGTGTTTACGCATCTTGTTTGAAGTCTTAAGCCCATCCCTTTCAGTCATTAATGTATACAGTGTATCTAACAACAACTAGCCAACATCTCTATACTTGCTATTTACTCAAAACTCCATAAAGGTTTCAAAAACATTATTCCCCAGAGCCTGGCTTTGTACAAGCAAAGCATTAGAAGAATTGAATGGTGATATTTAGACTATCTCTTTTACCAACTCACTCCATGAATTGGCAGTGTTATTCTGATTATGGGAATAAGAGTCCTTAGTGCTTTTGAGTCCAGTCAAAGTAGAAAACCATTCATAAAAACCCATTTTTAAGATAATGTTTCTTAAGAACCCCTCTTGGTACCCAGTTGTATTGGTTAGGATTCTCTAGAGAAACAGAATCAACAGGAAATATTCATAAATATAAAATTTATAAAAGTGTCTTGCATAATCATGGGAACATAGAGTCCAAAATCTGCAGGGCAGGCTGCAAAGCTGATGATTCTGATGGGGAGTATGTTTGAACTCCACAGGAGAGGCTCACCGGCCAAAGCAGGAAGAGAACCTGTCTCTTCTGAATCTTCCTTAAAAGGCTTCCAGTGACTAGATTAAGCATCATTCATTAAAGAAGACACTCTGGTTGATTACAAATGGGGTCAGCTGTGGATGTAACTGATGTGGTTATCAATTAATTTTGTGAAATGTCCTCATAGCAACAGACAGGCGAACCTTTGCCCAACCAGACAAATAGGTACCACCACTTGGCCAAGTTGACACATGAACCTGACCATGAGAACTACTTATTATCTTTATGACCTGCACTTATCTAAGCCTATTCCATCAACTGTAAAATGTAGAGAATATCTACTTTCCAGGGTTTTTGTGAATAATGCAGGGACATACAGAAAATGTGTATAATTGCATTTTAGCTATTGCTGCACAAATAGTGGCTGCTATCATTCACTATTTGGGAAAAATCACGGATCCAAAATCAAAAAGAAAACTCCAGAGAACATCTGAACCAGTGTGCTTTGGGGCAGGTGAAATCCAAAATAACCATTTAGCTGATTGCTCTGTGGGTACTCCAGGTACCCAGTCCTCACAACCTCCTTCCTGCACCCATTCAAAAATGTTATCCTCCAAGTAATTAGCTACTTTCTCACATATTCTGAAATCCTCCCAATTTTTACATTTGAACAAGGAGAAAGTGATCACCTGTATTGAATCCTACTAAGAACTCATAAAGAATGTCCACTAAATTAAGCAATACGGAAATAATATGTAGTGTCTTTAACAAAACCCTCATAATCAAGTTGATTGGGCAGATGTCAACATGAAGAAAGTTTAGGGGTAACTATTTAAGAGCTAGCACTCATTAATGCTTACTATGTTCCAGGCATGTTCCAGGCACTATGCTAAGTGCTTTTATGTTGATTATCTTAAATATTCACCCCAACACTTTGAGTCAAGTAGGACTAATAATAATATACCCAATTTAAATGTGGGGAAAGCAAGGATTAAGGAGGTTAAATAACTTTATTAAAAGGGTACATAGCCAGTGTAGTTGAGTTAGGAATCTGAGACAAGTTTGTCTGATTTCAAAGCCCTCTTGCCTAACCACTGTGTTGTATTGTCATTATGCTGCTATGTCTTCATTTACATGAAAGGTAGAGGTGTTCAAAAATTAATATCACCTATGTTCTAACCACATAATAGCTTTTCAGCCAAAAATCGCATAGTTTGTAATTGGTGGAGCTGAACTTTGAACCCTGACTCCTGTTTCAGTTTCCTGTGCTGATTCAGCTTAAACAATGGGAATTTATTAGTTTACAAGGTGAGAAAACATCCAAATCAAGGTACAGTGAAGGTGAAGCTTTCTTCTTGAAGATGAGCTGTTGGCAATCCTTGGCTCCTCTGCCACGTGGCAAGACACATGGTGGCATCTGCTGGTCTTTTGGATTTTGTTGGTTTCAGCTTCTTGCTTTCATGGATTTTCTCCTGCTCTCTGTATTCATTCTATTTCTAACGGATTCCAGTAAAAGGATTAAGTCCCATCCTGCATGAGGCCCATCCTTAACTGAATAAACCTCAACAAAAGGTCCATTTACAATGGTTTTATATCCAAGAAGGGATTAGATATAAGAACATGTTATTTAGGGGTACATACACCCTCAAACAACCACAACTCCAAAGCCTCTTTGCCATTTCTATGTAGGTACAAATGAGAGCAAATGGGCTTACTATTGGTAAGTTTTGTCTGCTTATTCCAATTTTCACCTTATCTAACTGTTCTATGTTTCTGTGAGATCCATTTTACACAGTTGCTACTTACTGAAAGCCTTGCCATTTTTATCCTCATACCACCCTCCCAGTGTAACACAACTGGGCAGCCATTGTGCAAATTCATGTATTTCTGCTGGTTTGATGTTTAATTTTGTGTTTTCATGAAAAAAGAGATGGAAGTACTAAGGAATAGTAGGAACAAGATTTCAGGAGGAATGTTGCACTTAACTGAACAGCTCAAATTTTCCTAATTAATGTAGAAGTATTCATTTGCATACTAAAATAAATATGCTAACTATAAATCAGACAGGATCAGGTCTGGTGGGACCCCTGATAGGCAATACTTAGCCATTTCATGTGTACAGGATGTATTAAAAATAATAAAGTGACATATTATTATATACATGTAATCTAGACTTTTCATTAATGTAGATTGAATTAGCAAGGTTTGACAGTCCACATTTCTTACTTGACCTTCGAGGCATCATATCAGCTAATGCCATTTAACTAACTGATCTCATCTGCTCTCCCCAAGCTGGAACCAATTTTTCAACCAAGTACATTCCTATCTTCAGTCTCTCAACCTTTATATCCATGTCACTAAGTTGGCACAATACTCTTTCAGTGAACATGGGGAGCAATACCTTCCCATGATACTTACGCAGATGTTTTGGCTGTTTCCAAGGCTATCTCAGAAAGAAACAATCTCACTGCCTACACTTTTTTTTTAAGTTCCTTTTTTTATTGTATAATATAACATATATACAAAGCAAAGAAGGAAAAAAGTAATAGCTTTCAAAGCACTCTTCAACAATTAGCTACAGGACAGATCCCAGAGTTTGTCATGGTCTGCCATTCCATCATCTCAAATTTTTCCTTCTAGCTGCTCCAGATTATAGGCACCTAGAAGGAATAAATATTTTTTATCATCATAATTGACTTTTTTTGTTTTTTGTGAAAAATAGCATATATATATATATAAGGAATAAATTTCAAAGCACAGCACAACAATTAGTTGTAGAACAGATTTCAGAGTTTGGTATGGGTTACAGTTCCACAATTTTAGGTTTTTTCTTCTAGCTGCTCTAAGATATTGCAGACTAAAAGAAATATCAATTTAGTGATTCAGCAATCATATTCGTTAAACCCTACCTTTTCTGTATAACTTCACCATCACCTTTGATCTGTTTATCCCACTCTTTAGGTGTGTTTGGGCAATGGCCATTCTAACTTTTACATGTTGGAAGGGGCTGTCGATAATATGGGGTAGGGAGATGGAACTAGCTGATGTTCAGGGGAGGCTGGACCCTCTAGGTTTCAGGACTTGTATGATCCAGGGACCTATCCGGAGGTTGTAGTCTTCTGGAAAATTGCTCTATTGCATGGAACCCCGGTAGAATCTTATATACTGCTCTAGGTGTTCTTTAGGACTGGCTGGAATGGTTTTGGCTGGGGTCTGGCAAGTTTTGATAGGTAGCAATGTCACTTCACAAGTCCTTGCCTCCACTTTTTGAAAAAGTTGTTGATTTTTCCAGCCAGGGATGTGCAACTTTCCACTTCCTAATATAGAGAAAAAGAGAAGAGAGCTCAAACAAGAATAGAGTATGATTGAAAACCTCAACTAATTGTGTTGATTCTCCCACTGGATTTAGAAAAGAATCACCCTAGGGAGCAGGAAAGAACCCTCTAGGCTCCGTATTAGAAACCATACTTAATTTCATCCTCCCTGGACCAAGTCCTCTCTACTGGGATATAGTGGAATTCACTGATTTCCTGATATATATATATGTGATTAGGGGCAAAACTTATGTTCCTGTTGCATTTTTAATGCAATATTTCAGATATATCCACACACTGTACAATCTATCCTATTGTATTTTACTTTAGCCTTAGAAAAAATCAACTTCTGGAGAAAAATGTCACACCTAATAGTTACATTTTGCATCTCTATTCAATCCAATAACAAACAGACACAGGTGAATTTGGGAGAGCATTAATAGTGAAAACAAAAGCCACAGAGTGCTTATTATTTGTCAGATATGGCTCTAAGCCCTTCATGTATATTAATTCATTTAATTTTCATAACAACATTATGAGTTAGGGAAACTTATGTTCTCCATTTTACAGATGAGAAAACTGAGGATAGAATATTTAAGTGATTTGCCCAAGGTCACTCAATTTGGTGGTAGAACCAAGGTTCACATAAAAACATTCTTCTGCTAGATTCCATATTTGAATCACTATATTACATTATTTCTTAATAATAATAGGAGCACTCTAGAAAAAAGAAGACAGGCTGAGAACTTGGCCAAATATTATCTTCCCAAATTTCCTTCTTATCATCACCTCTACCTCCAATCTCAGCAACTGTCTTCCTTACAGAGACAAATCTACCTCCAAACCTAGAGACTATGGCCATCTCAAACTACCCCTTTCTGTCCTTCATGTTACCATGGAGGGATATCCTTCCTTTTATTGTGGACCAATCCTTCCATCTTTATTCTGGATCCTATCCCTTTTTGCCTGCACAGGAGATTCATGCCATCAATTAACGTCTTGCTTCCCCGGATCTTCAACCTGAGTTTCTCTATGAGAGTCTTCCATTGGCTTTTAAACATGTTCTACTCTTATGTTGAAAGAGAGAAACAAAACACCCTGAATCCCTCCACTCCTTCCACTTGCTGAACAATCTTGCCTCTTCCATTAAGACCAATTTCTTAGATTGTCTACATTTCTGTCTCCATTTTTTCACTTCAATCTACTTCAGTCTGTGTTCTACCCCACACAGCTCCATGGAAATAATTCTCAAAAAGGTCACAATGAGACTCATGTTGCTAAATCCACTCTTCTTTGCAATTCAACAGCATTCAGCTCAGATGATTGCTACTCCTTAATGCACTCCTTTTCCTTGAATTTTGAGATCTCACATTTCCCTGGTTTCCTTTCTACTTCTTTGACCATTCTTTCTCTGTTTCAATTCATAAACCTTTTAATATAACCTTTAATCTTGGTTGTCATGCCACAGAGCTTTGTTTTCACCCACTCTACTTTATCTCTAGAATAAAACTACTCACTTTCATGTCTTCAATTGCCATCTTTTTGCTGATGATTCTCAGTTTTTTTATCTCTACTTTAGCTCTCTATTATGAGTTCCAGCATCATACATCTGACTTACTATTTATCTCCATTTTTGTACTTTCCAAAGCCAAGTTTTGTATTTCCAAAGCCAAACTTATTGTTTATGCACCCTGCTTTCTGCCAGTCTTAGTTCTTCTCAATCATTCTTTATGTCAGCAAAGTATAGCACTATCAATTTCTTTTTGCAATTCTTGACACTTTCTTCTCTCTTTCTTAAGATCCAGTTATTTAAGTCCTGTGAATTTTCCATCCTAAATGTTTCTTGTGTATTCACTTTTCTCCACCACACTTGTTCAAGCCATTACCACTTCTCTGGATTTATTGTTGTACAGTGGCTTCCTGTTTCTCCTAATTTAAAATAAAGAATTTTTAATGTAGCCTGAAATTCCTGACCTTCTTCTGATTCCTGATGTTGTGTTACTCTTTCCTCTTTCAACTTCTTGAAAGCCCCTAGTCTCTTTCTGCCTTACTGTTTTTGCATATGTTATATTAATTATCCTCCTCACATAGATAATTAACATTCTTATTTCAAGTCTCAATGTAAATGTTCCCTTTTCAGGTAGGTCTTCTATGACCTCTCAGATTACATTAGATACCTCACAGCGACCTTCCTAAGTCACCTGTACTTCTCCTACAAAAATATTTTTTTCAAGTACTTCTCTTTCTTATTACCCTATACCTCCCACAAGTACAGGGACTCTATCTATGTTCCACTGTATTACCAATGCTAAGCTCAGTGCCTGACAAATAATTAATACTCACAAAATAATATGTGATTGATTGAACTAATGAAGAGATAAAAAAAAACTGTCTGAAGATAGAACAATTAATTTAGGTTGGCAATGTGGATCACAGAAGGCATTAAATGGAAGGGGACTGTTGAACTGAGTCTTGAAGGATTAAAAGGACAGATGTGGGCATCCTAGCAGCAATTATAGAAATGTAGAGTCATAAAAATTGAGATCCCAAAGTGTAAGATGTGTTTAGCATTTTTGAGTTTCAAAGAGTGGCTGTAGCACAGGAGAGAGGGGTGAAAGGTGAGACTAGCAAAGCAGGTTGGGTATGATTGTGAAGGTTTTTGTGTGCCATCTGATTAAAGATATTTGACAGTGTCTAAAGGTAACAGCGAGTGTGATATTATATTCTGAAAAATTCAGACTTCAGAGAAGACTGACAAGTACCAGGGAAGGACTAACACCAGAAATACAAAGCAAAATGGCTATACGTAATGGCTTCTTTCTTTTGAGGCTCTATGTCTCTCTATTGAGTCTCCCTAGAGACCTGACTCCCTGTTTCCAGATAGCATGTCTGGGGACCTGCCTGACTTTCTAATGCACTAGAATAATGGCTAAACATAGCAATTGAAGAATGGAGAATCATGCTGCCTTTTGCAGACCTAGCAGCATGAATCCCCAGGCCCATAGAAAAATAGTACCGCCTCATCCCTCCTTTATGTTAACTTTCATTGGATTTTCCATTTCTGCAGGAGTCTTGGACTTCCTAAAAGAAAATTTTAAGTCTGAGGACAATTTTAATTCAGAATTTTAATGTCTGATTTATTGTAAGGGGTATATTTGGAAACAAAGGGCACTGGCACTGAACTTTTCTCTGAGTGGTTATTTTTCAATATGTCCTAGAAATTGCATTTAGGAATTTCTCATTCTTGGGAGGTATTCAGAGGCAGGGGAAGGAAGGCATCCTGGGAATTGGCAACAAATAACAAGGCAATGCAGAAAAGGAAGGGATATTCAGACATGATAAATGGGGTCATTTTTGCTTTGAAGAGATGGGTTGCTCCTCATTTAGAGGATGAAACCATACAGACTTAGGTTCTTGGTTGAATACATGGCTATTGTTTTACCCAGAGGATTATAGACATGACCATGGTTTTAATCTCACTTCTATTCTCAACTAATCTGTGTGAAGTCCTCTCTCTGAGTATAAATTTTGACCTTTGTAAAACAAGGGTGCTAAATTAAATTATCTCTATACTCCTTTTCCACTCTGACATTCGACAAGTCTATGTTTTCTAATTGGCTACATTTATGCATATTGTGGTAGAAGCGTGATCTCTATGGCTAGAACGTGGGTAGTAGAGAAAGTTCAATTTCTTTTCAACTTAATACAGTGGATTTTGTGTATGTGTGTATGTGCTATATATATAATTCATGAAGTTTCCCAATTTATAGTTAAGAGAGAGCTCACCACAACAAAATAACATTCGGCCTAATAATTTTCCCCTTTATTGTGTGTGTGGGTAGGGGACTTATCATAGCAGAGTGTCTTAGCTAAGAGGGATGATTTGGGATGGTGGTGGAGTTAGGCTCCTGTTTGAGATGAGGGAACAGGAGAAGAGTGTTTTAGTTCCTTGGCTGCTAAAACAAATGCCTTGAAATGGGTAAGATTAAACAATGAGGATTTCTTGGCTCATCATTTTTGAGGCTCAGAGAAGTCAAAGTCAGGACTCATCAAGGCAATGCTTTTTCCATTAAGACTGGTGTCCTGTGACTGGTTGCCAGGAATCCTTGGTCACTGGCATTTCTGTCACATGGCAATGCACGTGGTGGCCTCTCCTGGCTTCTCCCTTCTCTTCTTGAGTTCCAATGTCCACTTCTTCCCATGGTGCTCTCTCTTTCTGACTTTCACTCTGTTCATAAAGGACTCCAGTCGTCCAGATTAAAGGCCAACCTGAATAATTTGGGCCATACCTTAACTGAAGCAATATCTTGAAGAGATCTTATTTATAATGGGTCCACACCCACAGGAATGGATTAAGTTTACAAATATGCATTTCTGCAGTACGTAGCTCCAAGCTGCCAGAAAGGGAGAGGAAAAGATTAAACAAAGCTTAAGTGACCTGTTTAATAAAAGTTTGCAAATAACTTTCGAACTAGTTATCAGCCTTTCAACTAAATTGGAGCCAATCTCTGTTTATACTTTCACTGGCAACGTTTCTGAGGTGGGCTGCCAGACTTGTCATTTATTCATTGGTTCATTAATGGGGGAAGGAGGCAGTTTAAAAGCTCTTCCTGATGATTAGGGAAGAGGGAATAAAGTGGGAGAAGAAACCTGCAGGTCTCTTCCCTCCCCCACCTCTTACTCAGTTGGCAGAGGAGACCCAAGGATTCAGTTATTCCCCATTGTGTCTCATTCTTTTCCTCCCCCACAAAACATCCTGAAGAGCAGAAAAGGAAAAACTTGGAGGTGTGGGAAAGTAATGGCCAGATTACCTACAATTTCCTTGCTCCATCCAGTCCTAGCCTTCAGGGTCACAGCTTAATATTTCCTATAAGTAGAGATTCACATGTAGATTTTCCTGAGAAGAATCATATTTTCTTTTATTTTCAGGTCATTCCTTAATGCTTAGCTTTATCAGGGTTTTATTGGCAGGTACATAAAGGAAAATCTGGCTCATATGGGAGGGAGCTATTGGAGAGTGATGGGGATGGAGATATGGAAGCATAAAACTTAAACCTGTTAGTTTCCATTGTTGCAGAGACTAAGAGCAGATGGTGTCGCACGTTACTCTTTAGCATGCTATATTTGGGGCATGAGCCATATTTTGCCAACCCTTAGCTTGTTTGCTTCCCCACAACTTCACATTATTGTGTCAGTGAAAAGAGATTCAGAAAAATTAAATTTAGAACACATGAAGCACAGGTAAGCCAGACCATACAGCTATATGGAATGCACAAATTAATTAGGGAGAGTACACCAACACACATTGATAGCACTGCACCCCAAAGTAGTGTTTTCAAAGCAACAGGAAAACAAAGGGAAACACATAGAATGCAAAAGACAGAGAGATTGAGCAATCATAGTTGAGTGAGTTTCATCAGAAAAGTCTTCCTGGGGTATTTAAATTTTGGAAAGGCAACTGACTATTCCATCACCCACAATTGCTTCATAGTCTGGAGATCACTGGGACTTCTTTCTAATCAATGCTATAGTCAGTTGTAGTCTTGAGATTTTTGAGTATTGCATGGACTGAGTGGTCTGTTAAGTAACATTTATTGTCACGTGGGTCTTAGAACATTGTCCTTGACAGCTGTCGGAAGAACATGGTGACTTTGAGCTCCTAATTGGCCTGAGAAAGGATGAAATTTTGCCACCTGAAGTGCCAAGGGAACAAGTACATGATGTACTTCTTTCCTAATGAGCTTTGGAGGTTATTATTATTTTTTAAAATTTTTTTTGGTGAGTACTTTCTGGCTTTCAGTTTCTCAAATAGAGTGTCCAGAAAGATGGATTTGAACAGTGAAGTACAGAGTGAGGGTAACAGTGACCTAGCATTTTCGCAGCCCTTAAATTCTCTGTTGAATTCCCTCAAAACCAACATTTGGCCAGTGCCTTTTGCAACCAGTTGCTCAGAGGAAAGAGGCTTTTTCTGGGAGAAAAGATCTCTGTTTCCCAAATAGGGCTTGAAATCTGATTTGCAGTGTAACTTTGAACATATTACTTCCCCAATATGGGTATCTGATTTCTTTTATCTGTAAAAGACAGAGATTCCTTTCCTGGCTACAGAACTTGATCACATTGGACAACTTTTGAATACAATAATCTTTGTAGTTGCCACATGGTGGCTTGGAGGGTAGTAGGATGGAGGGGGCATGCTGGAGTGTGGGAAATTGGAAATGTAGAAGTGCTTCAGAGAGCCCTGCAGATAAAGAAATCTGGGGGAGATTGTGATTTGTGGACTCTGTACTGTCAACCAATGACACTCATTGAAGTTTATTTTCTTGGGAATCCAGGAGAACCTGGCACTTAAGGCATCTCTTTTGTGGGCCAATCCAAGTTATTTATTCCATTTTTATAGTGAAGAATCTGGGCTTGATTACCCTCCTCTATATCAACCTCTCTCCCTCTTTCTTCCTCACTAACTTGTCTTTTCTCCATGCCTACTATCCATGTCATGGACACAAAAGAAGTTGTAGGACATTATAGTAGAGTTCAAAAATATTGGCTTTCTTAGGGTATAACCACAATGTGTTTGTTTGTCCTCAGCCAAGGGCTACTTTTTAGATTTATAATATATGGCTCCTACATCACCATGTGCACTGTGTAAATCTATTTTATTACTATATTCTTCAATAACTATGACTCTTGGTGGTTAATTCATTAATGAATTAATTCAGCTAATATTTACTGAGCACCAACAACATGCTAGACTCTGTTCTAAATGCTGAGATACAACGATGAAGAGGCAAATTCATTTTCTGCCTTTTTGGTGCTTGCATTCTAGTGGAGGAAGGCAGTCAATAAATGTATAGGCAAATGAATTTAAAAACATAATTTTAGCTAGTAATAACTACTATGAATAAAATAAAACAGAATTGTTGGATTAGTGACTACTTTCAATAATCTGATTATGGAAGTCCTCTGGGAAAGTGATGGATAAAGTGAGACCAAGTAATGAGAAGAAGCTAGCCATATGAAGACCTTAAGGAATAGAATTTCAGGCAAAGACTAGTGTGAAATCCTGAACTTAGAAATGTTCTGAGCAAATACATAGAAAATATAGAAGATCAATGAGACTGGAAGTAGTAAGAATTAGTCAGGGGCCATATTACACAGGTTCCAGTAGGCTATGGTGAAAAATGTGGATTTAATTTTGGGTGCAGTGGAAGACAATTGAGGGGATTAACAAGGAGAGAAAAGGGGTCTGGTTTATATTTTGTAGAAAAAGCCCCTGAATGCTGTCTGGAGGATGATCTACAGGGCACCAGAATGAAGACACAGAGCCAGTTAGAGGCTTTTCCATTACTCCAAGAGAAAGATAATGGCAGATTGGACAAGGATGGTACAGTGGAAATGGAAGTCTTTGGATACTGGATGTCCTTTTGGAGTAGAGCAGACAGAATTTAATGGATTATAGACAGTATTTGTATATGATGCTATGGCTAAGGTAATCTCTGTGGGCCTTTCTTACCTCTGTGGTGTGCCATAGTGAGGGACTATTTTCATCAGTTATACTGGGTGCCTAATTGCCCCTGTAATGTGGAGATTTCTTCAGTTCTGGGAAAAGTTTTTGAATGGCTTCTTTGAATGTTTCTTTCCCTCCATTTTTCTATTCTCTTGCAGGAAAACCTATAATTCATATGCCCTCCTGTTTTGATTGTCTAAAATTTTAACATATTTTCTTTCTTATTTTGTATCTCTTTATCTATTGGGTCAAGTTTTTCTGAGAATTACCTAACTTTATTTTCCACTATTTCTATTGAAGTTTTACTTCCGAGATCATTTAGAGTATCTGAGAGCTCTTTTTTTTTAGTGTTCATTTTTTGTCATATGCTGTTCTTATTTAATGACTACAGTGCCTTCTCTTACATTTCTGATGTTATTATTGATTTTAAGGTTTCATCTCTTTGAAGTCTGTTTCCTTTAATTTTTTGTATAGTTTCCTTTAAATTGTCTTTTACCCTTTATTGTAATAATCAATATAGAGCACAAAATTTCCTTTTTAAATATTTGTAATCTTTGAATTATATTCAAAATATTTTGCTACTATAAAGGAAATCTCCTACCTCTCCTTTTTCATCACTTCAAACAGAAGCTACTTACCTATTAAGCCATAACACCCTCTTCCTACCCCACTCTTGGCAACCTATAAACCACCGTATATCTCTATGAAGTTTGCTTCTAGGTGTTTCATATAAATGAGCTCATAAAATATTTGCTTTTTGTGTCTGGCTTATTTCACTCAACATGATGTCTTCAAGGTTCATTTGTATTGTACCATGCATCAGAAATTCATTATTTTTATGGCTGAAAAATATTGATTGCGTGTATATACTACATTTTGTTTATCTTGTTCAACCATTGATGGACTATTTCTACCTTTGACTATTATGAATAATGTTGCTATAAACATTGGCATAGAAATAACTGTTCACATCTCTACTTTCAATTTTTGGGGTATATACCAAGAAGTGAGATTGCTGGGTCACACGGTAATTCTATTTTCATTTCTTTGAGAAACTGCCACACTGATTTTCACAGTAACTGCACCATTCTACAGTGCCATCAGCAATGTACAATGTCATTTGCCTCCACAATCCTTCCAACACATATTATTTTCTATTTTTTTAAATAACAATCATCCTAGTAAGTATGATGTGGTATTGCATTTGGTTTTGATTTGCATTTCCCCAAAGGCTAATGATGTTGAGAGTTTTTCCTTGTGCTTTCTGGACATTTGTATACCTTCTGATGAAAGATATCTATTGAAGTCCTTTGTCCAATTTTAAATTTGGTTGTTTGCCTATTTGTTAGGTTGAAGAATTTCTTTATAAATTCTGTATATTAAACCTTTATTGTATATGTGGTTTTCAAATATTTTCTCCTATTGTGTAAATTTTCATTTTACTTTCATGACATAGTCCTTGGACATGCAGAAGTTTTAGTTTTAATAAGGTCCCACTTATCTATTTTTTTTTCTGTTGTTGCTTGTGTTTTTGGGTGAAAAGTCTAAGAAACCATCGCCTACCCAAATGTCTTAAAGACACTTCATTTTCCTCTAGTAGTTTGATAGACCTATCTTTTATATTTAAATCTTTGATCAATTTTGAGCTGATATTTTGTATAAAGCATGAGGTAGATACCCTCCTGCTTTTTTTTTTTCTTTGCAAGTAGAAATTCAGTTTTCCCAGCACCATATGTCTTTTTCTTGTCTAGTTGCTATGGCAAGAAATTCCAATAGAATTTTGAATAAAAACCATGATCTTAGAAGGAAAGTGTTCAATCTTTCAATATTAAGTAGGATGTTAGCAGTGGTTCTTTCATATATACCCTTTATCATGTTGAGGAACTTTCCTCTTATTCCCATTTTTCTAATAGGATGGGATGTTGGATTTACCAAGAAAGGATGTTGGCTTTTCTCAAATGCCTTTTCTGCATCAATTGAGATAGTCATGGTTTTTTTTTCCTTTCATTCTGTTAATGTGATATATTACATTAATTGATTTTCTTATGGTGAACTAAACTTGCACAGATATCGAGGATACATCCCACTTGATCATGGTGTATAATTCCTTTAATATGGTGTTGGATTTGGTTTACTAGCATTTTGTTGAGGATGCATGCTTCTATTTTCATAAGAGATGTTGGTCTGTAGATTTATTTTCCTTTGATATCTTCTAGCTTTTGTATGTGGGTAATGTTGACCTCTTAGAATGAATTTTGGAGTGTTCCCTCCTCTTCAATATTTTGGAAGAGTTTGAGCAGAATTGGAGTTACGTCTTCCTGGAATGTTTGGTAGAATTCTGTGAAGCCAGCTGGTCCTGGAATTTTCCTTGTTGGGATGTTTTTGACTATTGATTCACTCTCTTTACTAGTAACTGGTTTGTTAAGACCTATCTCTTCTTGAGTTAATGTAGGCAGTTTGTATGTTGCTAAGCATGTTTTTATTTCCCCTAGTTATTAATTTACTGGCATGCAGTTGTCCCTAGAATCCTCTCGCATATTTTTTTATTTCAGCAAGATTGGTATCAATGTCCCCCTGTTCATTTCTGATTTTTGTATCCTCTCTCTTTTTTTCTTTGTAAGTTCAGCTAAAGGTATGTCAATTTTATTGATCTTTTCAAAGAATCTACTTTTAGCTTTGTTGAGTCTCTCTACTTTTATTTTTTATTTCATTCGTCTCCATTCTCATGTTTTTTTATTCCCTTCCTTATTCTTTTTGTTTTTGGGGGGAGGTGCAGTGTTCGGGAATCGAACCCAGGTCTTCCACATGGAAGGGGCACATTCTACCACGGAATCACACGTGCACCCTCCCTTCCTCAGTCTTTATTTGGATTTTGTTAATTTTCTTTTTCAAGTTCTTCCAGTTTTGAGGATAGTTCTCTGATTTGAAATCTTTCCTCTTTATTAATGTAAGCATTTAGAGCTATGGATCACTACTCTCTCAACACTGCCTTCTCAGCATCCTGTAAATTTTGGTATGTTGTATTTTCATTTGCATTCACCTCAAGATATTTCCTAACTTTGTTTCTGATTTTCTCTTTATCCCATTGGATGTTTAAGAGTATGTAGTTTCATTTCCACATATTTGTGAATTTTCCATTTCTCTCTCTGTTCTTGATTTCTAGCTTCATTCTGTTGTGGTCAGATAATATACATTGCATAATTTCAATAGTTTGGGATTATTAAGGCTTTTTTTTTACTAACATATGTTCTATCCTGAAGAATGATACATGTGCTCTCAAGAAGAATCTTTAATTTGTTTTTGTTGGGTGAAGTGTTGTATATATGTCTATTAGGTATAGTTCTTTAAGAGTATCATTCAAGCCTTGAATTTCCTTCTTGTCTTCTGACTAAATGTTCTGCTCATTATTGAAAATATTGTTTTAAAGTCTCCTACTGTTAATGTAGAATTATCAATCTATCCCTTCAAATTTTTCAGTATTTCAGTCATATATTTTTGGGCTCAGTTGTTAGGTACATATATATTTATAATTGTTACATATTCTTGTTGGATTATCCCCTTCATCAGTATATAATGGGGGTCTTTGTCCTGTGTTACTAGTTTTTACTGACATTTTATTTTATCCAAATTATTATAGCCACCACTGCTCTCCTTTGTTTACATTATATATATTTTTACATCCTTTCTCCCCTGAGCTCCTTGTAGCTTTGACTTTAAGTTGAGTCTCTTACAGACAGCATATATTTGGGTGATGCTTTTTTTTTTCTTACCCCTTCTGCCATTCTCTGCCTTTTAATCCATTTACATTTAAAGTCACTACTGCTAATGCAGGTCTATCTTCTATCATTTTGGTAATTAGCTTATCTGTGTCTTATACCTTTCTTTTATCTCAAGTCTTCCATTAATCCCTACTTTTATATTTATTTGATTTTTTGCATTGTACTCTATTAAATGCCTTCTCTTTTCTATCTGAATATATTTATCTATTTTCTTTGTGGTTACCGTGGGGTAAAATTTTAACTTCATCAATATATATAACAATCATATTTGGTTTGATGACAGCTTAACATCAATAGAAGTCACATATACTTTTTCTCAACCTGTCTATTCCATCACCTTTTCTTATACTTGCCACCATTTATAACTGTACATTATATGTTCAAACCCATAGATTTATCATGATCTTTTCTCTTGCACATTTTAACACCTGTGGGAAGTAAGAAGTGGAGTTTCATACAAAACAATACACTACAAGAATCCTGGCATTTATAATTACCCAAATGGCAACCTTTACTGCAGGACTTTATTTCTTTATGTTGCTTTGAATCGCTGTCAAGTGTCCCTTCCTTTCAATCTGAAGAACTCCCTTTAGCATTGCTTGTAGATCAGGTTTAGTGGTGATGCAATTCCTCAGCTTTTGCTTATCTCAGAATGTCTTAATTTCTCTCTCATTTTTGAATGAAAGCCTCACCAGATATAATACTCTTGGCTGACAGTTATTTTCTTTCAACAGTTTAATATTTCAGCATTGGCTTCATGTCTCCGTCATTTCTGATGAGAATTCATTACTCAATCTAATTGGGACTCCCTTATATATAACATGTTGCTTTTTTTGCAGCTTTCAGAACACATTCCTTGTCCTTGGCATTCTATAGTGTGATCAACATATGATGGGGTGTATTTATTTGTCTTCATGTTTATCTTGCTCGGGCTTCTCTGTGATTCTTGGATGGACATATTCATGTCTTTTTCTAAATTTGTGAAGTTCTCTGTCCTTATTTCTTTGGGTATTTCTTCTGCCCCTTTATCTCTCTCTTTTCCTTCTGGGGCTCCCATTGTGCCCAGAAGTTCTTAGGCTGTTTTCATTTTTACAATTCTTTCTTTCTGCTCCTCAACCTGACTCATTTCAAGTATTTTTTTCTTAGAGTTTACTGATTCTTCTGCCTTCTCCAATTTGCTCTTGAAGCCCTCATGCACATTTTTCATTTTAGTTATTATGGTCTTAAACTGTAGTAGTTCTATTTGATTCCTTTTTAAAATTTCTATCCATTTACTTAGACACACATATTGTTCATTCATTATTTTCCTGATACCCTTTAGTTCTTTCTCTGTTCCTTCCTTCATCTCCTTGAGCATTTTTAAAGATCATTTGTAAGAACTTTGTTCAGTGTGTCCACATTCTCATCTTCTTCATCGGTGTTTTCTGGATTTTCATCTTCTTTTGGATGGGCCATCATTTCCTCTTTCTTAGTCTGTCATGTACCATTTTGTTGCATACTGTGCATTTAACTCTAGAATTTATTCCCTGAGATGTCTGTTTCTTGATTTTGTTACTAGCTCATGAAAAGAAAAATTATCTTGAGCTTCAGTGCTCCTATCAAGGAGGTCTGCCCTAAGTTAATGGTATGTGCAGGCTTTTGTCTTTCTGGGTTTTGTATCATCCTGGGCTTTTGATTAGTTGTTTTGGAGTTCCCCTGCTTAGGGAGTTTGATTGCCCTCTCTGTTTCCCAGGAGACAAGCCTCCCTCTCCTGGGTGTTTGAAGTGGCAAGACTTGGCCCCAGACTCTCCACCTCTATAGTTTCTTACACACCTGGAATTGTCTCAAGTGGCTTTTTCCAGGCTGGCCAATTCTGGGAGAAAGGATAAGCCAGAGGGGACTCCCCCAAGTCAATCTTTGCCAGCCAAAACAGTGCCAGGGACCCATGATTGGGGTGCATACTGTTTCCACAGTTCCCTGAGGAGGGGATCAGGAAAGGCTCAAGTGCATCTTCCATGGTTCCCTATAACTAAGCTTTTTTGGCCTGCCCAGCAAATGCAGCCCTTCAACTAAATGTCTCTCACCACCCTGAAGAAGTATTTTGTCTTTAAGTCTCCTCCACCATGGCCTTTGGTGTATTGAACAAATGGCCCCCAGCAATCTGAGATCACTAATCAGAAGAACATTTGTATGTCCTTTCCTATCACCAGTGAGTGAGCCAGAGTCTGGACCCTACAGTGGCCTGCCATGAGTGTGGAGGATGGGGCCTGGTAAGTGCCACAGGGAGAGAGCAATTTACTTTCTTTACTGTAATTTATTATCTTCTTCCTTCTGCTCTTTCCCGGATGTGGCACAGTGTTTTTCTGTTTCAAAATAGGTGTTTCTGACAGTGTTTGCTTGTTTAATAGTTGTTCTGGTGGAAGGACTGCATCCTGGAGCTCTCTGCTCTGCCATCTTAGCATAATTATTTCTGTATGTAAATTCTAAATATGAATTTGAGGAGCAGTTTTCCATATTTGCAAAAGAGACTGCTGGGATTTTTATAGGGATTGCATTGAATCTGTAGATAATTTTGAGTAGTATTGACATCTCGATAATATCATTTTCCTGTCTATGAACATGGGGTGTCTTGCCATCTATTTAGATCTTCATTTGTTTGTTTCAGCAATGTTTCATCATTTTCAGTGTAAAAAATATTTCACTTCCCAGGTTAAATTTATTCCTAGGCATTTTATTCTTTAATGAGCTATTGTGAGGAGCATGTTTAAAATTTCCACTTCAGGATATTCTTTGGTGGTGTGTAGTAACAATTTATTTTTATGTGTTGATCTTGTAGCCTGCACCTTTGCTGAATTTATCAGTTCTGATAGTTTTGTTGTGGATTCTTTGGAATTTTCCACTTAAGGGACCCTGTCATCTGTGAATAGAGATTGTCATACTTCCTTCTTCTGATTTGGATGCTTTTTATTTATTTTTTGTGCCTAATTGCTCTGGAAGGACTTCCAGTACAATGTGGAATATCAATGGTGAACATGGATGTCCTTTTCTTCTGTCTAATCTCAGTAGGAAGTCTTTCAGCCTTTTGCCCTTGAGGATAAGGTTAGCTGTGGGCTTTTCGTAATTACCTTTCAGCATGTTTAAGAAGTTACTCTCTATTCCTATTTTTGTGAGTGCTTTTAACATGAAATTATGTTGGATTTTGTCAAAAACAATTTCTGCATCACTTGAAAGAATTGTGATTTTCCCCTTTCATTCTGTTAATTTGGTATATTGCATTAACTGGTATTTTTATGTCAAATCTCACTTACACTCCTGGGATAAATCTTGCTTGGTCATGGCGTATAATTTTCTGAATATGCTGTTGGATTGATTTAATAGTACTTTATTGAGGATTTCTGCACCTATATTTATAAGGAGCAAATGCTGTAGTTTTCTTTTCTTTTGGTGTCTTTATATGTCTTTGATATTAGGATAATAATGGCTTAATAAAATGAATTAGAAAGAGTTCTTCAATTTTTTGAAAAAAATTAAGAAAGGTTTGTGTTAATTCTTTGAATGTTTGGTAGAATTGACATTTGTAGATGTCTAGCTCTGGACTTGGCTTTTGGGGGACGTTTTTGATTACTGAGTCAATCACTTTACTTATTATAATTTTGTTAAGCTCTTCTATTTCTACTTGAATTGTTTTGGATAAGTTGTGTGTTCCCAGGAATTTTTCCATTTCATCTAGATTATCTAAGTTTTTACCACATGCTTATTTATAGTATTCTCTTGTAATATTTTTAAATTTCTGCAATATCAGTGGTAATGTCCCACTTTCATTTATAATTAGGTACTTGCAATCTTTCTCTTTTTTCTCTGTCAGTCCAGCTGATGGTCTGTCAGTTTTTTTCATCTTTGCATAGAGCCAAATTTTGGCTTCATTGATTCTCTCAACTGTTTTATATTCTCTGTTTCACTTATTTCCACTCCAATCTTTATTATTTCTTTCCTTCTACTTACTTTGTCCTAGCACATTTTCATTTATTTTCTTTGCTCTCTTCCTTTCATAATCGAATTTAAAAAATCATATTATCTTGGGATCTTTAGTGTCTTTTTACATTTGAATGAAATGCAAAATAGGCTGATTAAAATGTTTTATCTCAGTGTACATCACTACAGCATAATTGGGCTGGGTTCCTCCTTTATAGATTCCTAACATCAGTATATTTAGATAATTTAGTAGAACTGGTTAGAGTCTGTATTAGTTAGGGTTCTCTAGAGAAACATAATCAACAGGGAACACTTGCAAATATAAAATTTATGAAAGTGTCTCACGTGACCATAGGAACGCAGAGTCCAAAATCCACAGGGCAGGCTGCGAAGCTGATGACTTTGATGGATGGCCTGAATGAGCTCCACAGGAGAGGCTCACCAGCCAAAGCAGGAATGGAACCTGTCTCCTCTGAGTCCTCCTTAAAAGGCTTCCCATGATTACATTTAGCATCACTAATTGCAGAAGACATTCCCCTTTGGCTGATTACAAATGGAATCAACTGTGGATGTAGCTGACATGATCATGACCTAATCCTATGAAATGTCCTCATTGCAACAGACAGGCCAGCGCTTGCCCAATCAGATGAACAGGTACCACAACTTGGCCAAGTTGACACCTGTCCCTAACCATGACAGAGTCTTTCAGAAAATAATATTTCATCACGTTGCCTTGGAAATATAAGCTTTGGCTACAGGTTTCTGGAAGCCAAATAGGATAAGAGGGTTGATGGTCTCCATATGCAGCATTTAGCTAGACTTTCACTTAATGTCATGTTCAGTTGAGTGTGAGACACTCAAATATCTGAAACACCCAGTCCAAACAGCCTCTATTTTAATCACTGGAGAATAAATCTTCATTCTTCTGTAAGAAGGCTATGTGTGTGGGGTGGAATTAGTCAGCTGTGAAGAATTTATTAGGAGATTTGGAGGCCTAACTGCTTCTTAAACCATCTTTCTACCATCCCCTATTTTCAGGTCCACTTTACCCTCATTTCCAGAGGTACACAATGCTAACAATTTCTGAGCCTTTTGGGAATTAATTGGTGGAAATCATGTTATTTGTTTCCTCACTGCTTAGGTTTCTTGGCTCTGCTTAGACAGTTAATTATTGTTCTTTTACTTTCCTAGTCATAAGATATTTGCTGATCTCACCCTCTTTCTTGTTTTCTTTGTCTTTGTGGAGTGGGTTTATGGCTTTGAAATGGTTCCTTTCTAATAAAAATTTCCTTTATGTCATTTATAGATTAAATATGAGTGCCTAATCAACAGTCTTTAAGTGGACACACTGTTTCATTTTTCAACATATTTGCCACTTTTATTATACCACTTCCATTATATTGTATATTTTATATTTGTTTATTATGTGTCTCTGTCCACTAGTATGTAAGCATCATGAGCCTAATGACATTGACTGTATCGTTTCCTCTATCCCCCAAGTGCCTAGGACATAATGGGTACTGGGTAAATATTTGTCGAATTGGGTAATCTGACATATTTTGACTATTTCGGTCGTAACAGATCTGATAGTGTTTCTGGGAAAAATAAGTGTTCATAATAAAAATGATAAAATTATGGACTCAAGGAAAACCAGAAATTTGCGCAAGAAATCAGTCATAGTAATAGTACATATTTAACTTTTCAATGAACAATATTTACATTTCTGATTTTCATTTTAAAAGACCATTTGGCTGTGCATAACAGATCAATTTTAGGGGCATAAAAGCAGTTGAAGGGAGACCAGTTAACAGGCTATTGCTGTAGTCCAAGAGAGAGAATATTATGGTTTGGTAGTGGGGTAGTAAGAATTTAACAGACTCATAAATAATTTAGGAGTTGGAATTGGAAGGATTTAGTTACCACTTTATAAGAGACAAGGTGAGAAAGAATGGAGTATTAAGGTATTAAGGATGGCTTCTAGATTTCTGGCTAGATGGAGAATAGTACCGTTCTGTGAGGTTGTAGAATGATTGGAAGCAGATACGGGGAGACAATATCAAGATTAACTTTTTCTGCTTCTTCCATAACTGCTCAAATATTGTCATTTGGCTATTTTGCCTCAAAATTTAGGAAAAAATGTTTTACTTGAGTTACTCAGATTACAGGTACTCTTCTTGCATAAATTTAGCTACACAAAAGGGTGTATTAAAATAATCACTATTACGTATTCCTAACAGCAAAAACTGTTAATAACAGTACTTCCTAGTTTAAAGAATGTCAATTGGGTATGTAAAATTTACTGAACAAGAGATGAGATGACCTGGGTTCTAGACTCAGCTCTGTCATTATCTCACTTTGTATTGGTCATATCACTTCAGTTTTCCTATCTATAACATCAGATTGCTAATATAATAATTTCATTCTTGCATATCCATTCTCTGAGTGAGACAGTGAAGAATATTCACATTTATTTTGAAATCTGAAAGGCAGAGTATTCATAAGTAGGCAAAGTGCAAGTATGTTCTAGAAAGAAAGATATAGTGTGTTTGCCTATATAACAGATAACATTGGCTACCATTTATTGAGTAGCTACCATATACCTTGTACTTTGCCTGTGTTTTCTTTGTAATCATCACAACATAGGAGATAGCTACTTGTGGTACTTAGATTCAGTTGTCAGCTTGACCAGGTGAAGGTACTTAGTTCTGTTGTCTTAGATATGAGCCAATGCTATGTGAACCTCATCTGTTGCTCATTACATCCGCAGTTGGCTAAGAGGCGTGCCTGATGTAATGAACAATGTTTGATTTAATTGGCTGGTGCTTAAATGAGAGAGCTGAATGTAGCACAGCCCAAGCAGCTCAGCATACCTCATCTCAGTACTCACAGCTCAGCCCAGGCCTTTGGAGATGCAGAAGGAAATCACCCTGGGGAAAGTTGTTGGAACCCAGAGGCCTGGAGAGAAGGCCAGTAGAGATCACTCTGTGCCTTCCCACATAAGAAAGAACCTCAGTTTAAAGTTAGCTTCCTTTCCTCTGAAGAACTAATGAAATAAATCCCCTTTTATTAAAAGCCAATCCGACTCTGGTGTGTTGCATTCCAGAAGCTAGCAAACTAGAACACTATTACTATCTCCATTTTACAGATGAGAAAAGTAAGGCTCAGTGAGGGTAATTTGACAAAATAATATTGCTAGTTAGTGGTTTATCTAAGATTCAGACCCATGCTTGTTTTACAGCAAAACCAATACATTTTAAAAATACTTCATAATATTATCCTTTATATGAAGTGGGCTGCCTCTGAAACATGTTTATAGACAGACTCATTGAATCTTAGAAGTGGAGAAACTTGGCAAAACATCTGTTTTAGTTTGCTACAGTTGCTGGAATACAACACACCAAGGATGGATTGACTATTAATATGGGAATTCAGTTAGTTACAGATTTATAGTTCTTCAGAGGAAAGGCAGTTGGCTGTCCTCTGGCTTTCTCTGTCACATGGGAAGGTACATGGTGGATGTTCGCTGGGCTTCCCTCTTGGCTTCTGGGTTCAAATAGCTTTCCTAGGGTGATTCTTTTCTGCATCTCCAAATGTCTGCGTCTGAGCTTCAAGTGCTGAGATAAGGTATGTCGAGCTGCTGAGCTATCTTCTGACCTCTTTCTTCTAAGCCCCCAGATAATTAAATTAAGCAGCACTCATTGCAGAAGGCATTCCCCTAAGCTGACTGCAGATGTAATCAGCCATAGATGAATTTCACATGCTAATGATTTAAGTCCACAGCGTCAGAACAACAGGACATCATCACTTGGCCAAGTTGACACCTAGCTATCACATGTTCACCTCTTGTCAACTTGGCAACTATACCCATCACCTTAAACTATACTTAATCTCTAGATAGAAAGCAATAACAAAAAAATTTTTTCACCTAGCAACGATCATCTGTCCTGCATAAAATGCACTAAATCTTTCCATATTCAAAATGCATTATTTCATCATGCTATCACAAAAGCCTTAACTAATTTCAGTCATAATATGAATACAATGCAAACTCAGAAATAGTAGAAAATCTCATCTAAGTCATTTACAGGCATGGTCTGTAGTATTCTCTAACTGTGGGCCTGTGAATTTAGAGCAAGTTATGCGCTTCCAGTATACAAAGAAAGAATAGTCATAGGATAAATAATCTCATTGCCATAAATAGAAAAACAGGAGTCAATGGTTCTAAACAATTCCAAAAACCTTCAGGGCAAACTCCATAGATTTAAAATTTTGAGAGCCAGTCATCCTTGTGGCTTTAGAAAGTGTCAGTCCCACCCTTTCCAAGGGCCCATGTAGCAGCCCAGCTCTCTCCAACTGCAACCTTGGGGGACATTGGGAAGACCATCTTTTTCTGGACTCCACCCTCTCCAAACATCGGAGCTGTACCTGGTCTCTCAGCCATCTCTGGGGTACATGGTCAATCCCTTACTCAGAACAATGTGGTGGTAGCCAGGCTTGCCCGAATCCCCAAGGAATGTGCTCCACTCTCTCCAAGGCCTGGGGCAGAACTCTTCCAGAACATTGAGGTGGAAGGCCCACACTCTGCATTTGTGGCAAACTCATCCTCTCCAAGTACTTGGGTGGGTTCACTCTCCTGGCCCAAGATTTCTTGCTTTTCAGACCTCAGCTTCCATGGTTCTGCCTCTGAAGTTATTTTTCCTTCAATTTGTCCCTTTTCTGTCCCTTTTAATACAGTCTGGCAGTGGTTCTGTTTATACAGATCCCACAACACTTGTTGTTGGTTTTCTATGCAGTGTGCTGGAATCATGCCCATTGGACAAAGGATTTTCTACAGTTCCTTTCTGGATAACTCCATCTCAAATCTTCATTTGGCCTGTAATGGCTGACTGGTTCCATGTTTGGTTAAATCTTCACATGGGGTACTATTCCCTAAGGTTTCTCATTTTGGAAGAGCAGAATTTTTCAGACTATCAATTTCTAGTTTCTTTGTACCCAAAGGTTCAGTTCTCAATTTATCTCTTTCATACGACATTTCACTATAAGCTGCAAGGAGAAACCAGGCTGCACTTTCCACATTCAACTTGGAAATCTCTACTGCCAAATATTCAAGTTCATGTCTTTTAAAATCTACCTTCCATCCAGAGCCAGTAGTCAATTTTGCTAGATTCTTTGCCACTCCAAAACAAGAATCACCTTCCTTCCATTTGCAATGGAATTATCTTTAGAGTATTTCCCCCAGTAGTCTCTTAAAAGCACCCTAGGCCCTCTCTATCTATCTCCCCACAATTCTTCCAAAATCTTCCCCTTATCCATTAAAAAAAAACATTCCAATATGTTTGGTATTTACAAACTGCAGCAACACCCCACTTGTGGTACTAAAATATGTTTTAGTTTGCTAAAGCTGCATGAATGCAGCATGTGTGGGATGGATCAACTTTTAAATTTAATTTTATTTATTGTTATTTCTTTGGATCAACTTTTAATAAGGGACTACATTTAGTTGCAAATTTATAGTTCAGAGGAAAGGCAGTTGGCTTTCCTCTGGCTTTCTCTGTCACATGGAAGGCACATGTTGGATATCTGCTGGGTTTTCCTCCTGGCATCTGGGTTCAAATGGCTTTCCCTGGGGTGATTCCTTTCTGCATCTCCAGATGTCTGGGTCTAAGCTCCGAGTGCTGAGATGAGGTATGTTGAGCTGCTGAGCTCTCTTCTGATCTCTCTCTTTTAAGGCTCCAGATAATTAAACTAAGCAGCATTCATTGCAGAAGTCACTCCCCTTAGCTGACTGCAAATGTAATCAGCCATAGATGAATTTCCACAATGACAGAACAACAGGACACATTCACCTAGCTAAGTTGACACCTGTAACTATCACACCATATGATTCAATCTTTCATTTTACAGATGAGGAAACTAAGGGTGAGAGAGGAGGACTTATTTGGCAAAAGTCATATAGATAATTAGGGGCATAATTGAGATCAAGTCCCATATTTTCAGACAATCTGCCTATTGCCATTTCTAATTTGGGTGTCCAAACTTAGGCCTGAACCTAATCAGCCAAGCTATGTAAGTATGTGCTATGATTGCCTTACTCACTTTACAGGGATGTTAAGACAATAAAAGTATAGTAATAGATTTGAGTGGCATTTGAATAAAAAATTAGTTGTAAGAGTGATTTTTAAAAACATTTAACATATGATATCGTTAAGGAAAGAGAGCCTATTTGCACCTTAACCTTTCAATTAACCTCAAACTTCCTCAGGAGAGAATGACTCTGCATTATGCGTCATGTATTTCTTGTGAACACCACACAGTTCACTGATGAGTAGTGATTTACATGGAGAAACGTCCAAGAAGCTAAAAACATCAGTTTTTCCAAAAGAAACAATTGGGGGAGATCAGAAATGCTGAAAGCTTTCTTGGGAAAAAAAAAAAAGACATTGTAGGTGAGTATAGAGGCCTTGTGCTTTTATTGAAATCCTACCTCTTGAGTGGATGGTGTGCTGGTTTGGAATGATGTATGTTCCCTAGAAAAGCCACGTTTTAATCTAAATCCCATTTCATAAAGGCAAAATAATCCCTATTCAATACTGTAAATTTGAAACTGTAATCAGATCCTCTCCCTGGAGATATGATTTAATCAAGAGTGGTTGTTAAGCTGGATTAGGTGATGACATGTCTCCACCCATTTGGGTGGATCTTGATAAGTTTCTAGAGTTCTATAAAAGAAGAAACATTTTGGAGAATGAAAGAGATTCAGAGAGAGCCAGAGAAGAATGACATAGCCACGAGAAGCAGAGAGCCCACTAGCCAGCGACCTTTGGAGATGAAGAAGGAAAACACCTCCCAGGGAGCTTCATGAAACAGGAAGCCAGGAGAAGAAGCTAGCAGATGATGCCATGTTCACCGTGTGCCTTTCCAGATGAGAGAGAAACTCTGTGTTTGCCATGTGCCCTTCCACCTGAGAGAGAAACCCTGAACTTCATCTGCCTTCTTGAACCAAGGTATCTTTCCCTGGGTACTTTTGATTGGAAATTTCTTTAGACTTGTTTTAATTGGACATTTTCTCAGCCTTAGAACGGTAAGCTAGCAAGTTATTAAATTCCCTCTTTTAAAAGCTATTCTGATTCTGGTATATTGCATTCTGGCAGCTAGTAAACTAGAAAAGATTGGGAGCAAGCAATTGGGTGGGCCTTTTTACTCAGAGCCATGGATATTGGCCATACAGTAAAAGATGATATATTTTGAAGTGTCTGTCTGGAGCTTGGAACTTGAAAAACTTCAGGCAGAGAGACAAGTTTTTTTTGAGTATCTCTAAATTGCTTTTCACATTTCTATTTTATGTCTTCAGAGGAAACACACCATAAATTTGGGTAAGGAGGTAGCAGGCAGAAATCAAAGCTGATGAATTCCAAACTTACATAAACTATGTTCCCCAATCCCAGGTGTTTTTCTTTTACCCTGTCAGTAGACTTAGTAAAACAAGACAGATGTTCTAATTCCTTCTAATTCCTGTCCCATTTCTCATGGATTTGGGGGATTAGGCATTATGGTTGCATTGTTGAAATAGAAGAGGATTTAGTAGGCTAGGGTCTGAGAGCGAGAGATTGAAGAGTGCTGGGAACAGGGCATCAAGCATATTACCTGTGTTCATAGGAGATGTACAAGTGGAGGAAGGACATAATATGACTCCCTGCAGTAACTGGGAACAACTATCTCTCTTAAATTCCTGAAGGCACTGTGGGAACCCAATACTGCCCTCCTAGCCCTTCATCCCACAGAAGAATCTCAGTAAATACTTCTTGATTTGATTTACCCCTCACACATGTATAAAGTTACTGACATTTTAAAATTATGGAACTAGGACAAATTTACTGAAAGTAATGTAGTGGTTATGACATACTCTGAGTACATTTCTGAACTTTTTCATGTACAGTCATGGTTTTAAGTCATTTGAAGTTATTGCACAAATATATTTCTTTTTGTTACTTTTACTCATTGCACAGCCTTCCATCTTGTTAATACCCAATAGTGTGTGAAGTGACACCCCCACCAGTTATTGGGCATTTGGAATTGTTATTGGAATGGCCTTTCCTCTTTTAACCACTCCTAATAGGCATAAAACTCTACTCATCTCTCACAATCCATGTTCAATGCTATCTCCTCCATGAATCATTTCTTCTCACCCACACTCTTTTGTGGAATGAAATTGGTTCCTCATCTTTACTTATTTGGTTCTTTTACTTTATTCCATGAAAGGATATGTTATACATACTGTTGCCTTTCCCAATAGGTTCCTTGTGGACAAGAATTAGGCTTTACACATAATTGAATCTTCTATGCCTATAACACGGTGATTTATATATATACATATATAGCACACAAATATTTAAAAAGAAATGCAAAAACATTTTTGCAAACATTACTTATTTTGAATTTTATCTTTGGCAGTATATGCCCACAAATGGAGTTATCTAGGCAAAGGATAGCTATGCATCATCATAGTATATTCCAGAAATGAATATCACCACCAACAATTGACATGGTGACCTGTTTCCTGATAGTGGTCTTTATTATGTACACACTTATTAAGCCAAAGGAAGCTTTGTATTTTAATTTGTATTTTTCTCATCACTTGTGAGGGCACATGTTTTGTCATGTTATTATATAATCCAAGTGCTTTCAACTGTGTATACTATCCATCTTTTTTGACTATTCATCAAGTGAAACTTTATATTGATCTCATATATCTCACATTGTACAGATTTTGCACTTTGATCTTTACTTTATTATAGTACACTGTGTAAAAGATTTTGAGTGATATATTTAAACAATAATCCTGGCTCTGATAAAACCCCACTTTTTTCCAATGGCTAGAATACTTTGATAAACAATGAAGTTTTAGCTCCTTTTTGTTTTATTGTTCAAAATTCTATGTCAAAATTTTGACCCCTCTGAAATTTATTATAGTATTTGATATGATGTACATATCAAAATTTATTTCTTTTCTAACTGATGCACAACTGTTCCAACAACATTTGTTTGTGCTTCCTTTACATATGTGAGGGTTTGTGTGTGTTTCTAGCTTGGCACTCAGGTCTTTTTAAGAGTTTGGATCTCTTTCTGTAAAATATACCATTTCCCTGATCAATGTCTTTTTTTAAAGGCAATCTTATTGAGATATATTCACACACCAAAAAATCCATCCAAAGTATACAATTAGTGGCTCACAGTATCATCATATAATTGTGCATTCATCACCACAATTGATTTTAGAACATTTTCATTACTCCAAGAAAAAATAAAAATAGAAAAGGAAGCACAAAACATTCTATACCCGCTATCATCCCTATTATTTATTTAGTTTTTTTCTTTATTTTATTACTCATCTTCCCATATACCAGATAAAGGAAATGTCAGTCTCAAGATTTCAGCAATAATATGGTCACATGATAAAAGGTAATTGGTTATGTAATCCTCATCAAGAATCCAGTCTACCAGATTACAGTTCAACAGTTTCAGGTATTTCCTTCTAGGTATTCTAATATATTAGAAACTAAAAAGGAATATCTATATAATGCATAAGAATAACCTCCAGCATGACCTTTGGACTCTATTTGTAATCTCTTAGCCAATGAAATTTTATTTTGTTTCATTTCTTTCCCCTCTTTGGTCAAGAATTCATTCTAAATCACATGATACCAGGACCAGGCTCATCCCTGGGAGCCATGTCCCACATTGCTAGGAAGACTTAATCCCCTGGGAGGCATGTCCCATGTAGAGGGGAGGGTAGTGAGTTTATTTGCACAGTGGTTGAGAGAGAGAGGCAATATCTCAGCAATAAAAGAGGGTCTCTGGGAGTGACATTTTGGCATAATTATAAGTAGACTTATCTTCTCCTTTACAGGAATAAGTTTCATAAGGGCAGGACCCAAGATCAAGGGTTTGACTTATGAAATTGTGAGTCCTATATGCTTGTGAGGATATCATAAATTTCCCTGGTGGGGAAGTTTAATAGTTCCACATTTTGTCCAGTTCCTCAGGGGATATTGCAAATCCTTTTTTGTTCTCCCCAAAATATTCTGGGATGTATCCGGGTATTACCTTAACCTATACAGAATAAGGTCTCATTCCCTATTCTAGGTATCATGTAATTATGTTGATTAAATAAACTGACCAGACATATTAAATTAGATAATGTGCTACAGAAAATATAAATTTTGTACCAAATAAGCATCTCTTCCTTTGGTCCCACACAAAATTTGAAGTCTTAAACTATAGTCAATATCATCCATTACCCTGTATTCTGATTTACCTTAATTCTGCCCAAGTCCATTTAATTCATATCTCTAGTTGAAGTCTGATCTCTTTTTCAGTTTCTTTGACAGTTGCTGTATGGAGTAATGCTGTGTTTCAGAGCTGCAAAGCTCTAACTCCGAGTCTCAGGTGTAGCACAGATACCCAAAGCTTAAGGCAACTATCAGTTTATACACAAAGAGCTCAGCATCACAGAATTTAGAAATAACAATTAAAACTCAGGAGTAGACATGACTGCTGTAAGAATTTATAATCTAGGAGCCTTTACAATAAGTTTTATTGAGCATTCTGTACTTCTTAATTGTCAATTGCCCAATCTCCGCCCACATTCTATCCCCCGTTAACCCATGTTCTTGAATTCAACTTTCAGTGTTTGCTCATTATAATTAGCTTATATTAGTGAGGCCTTATAATATTTGCCCCTTTGTTTCTGGCTTATTTTACTCAACTTGACATCCTCAAGGTTCATGCACCTATTTGCATGCCTCACAACTTCTTTCCTCCTTGCAGATGCTCAATATTTCATTGTATGTATAAACACCACAGTTTGCTCTTCCATTGATCCATCGATGTAATCTTAAGCTACTTCCATCCGTTGAAAATCATTAATGCTGCCACAAACACCAGTGAAAATGTCAACCCATGTCCCTGCATTTGAGTCTTCAAAGTTTGCATTAAATAATGAGGTTGCAGGATCATATGGCAACCCTACACTTAGCCTTCTGTGAAGCCATCACACTACCTCTAGAGACGCTGCATCATTCTACCAGCCTACTGACAATGAATAGCTACATCTTTCTCTTCACATCTTCTCCCACACTTGTGTCACTCTGTTCATTTTTTAAACATACAATACACACCATAAATCAATCCTAAAGTTAGCAGTCAATGGCTCCCAGTATAATCACATAGTTTTGCATTCACCACAACAATCTCTATGAGAATATTTCATTTATTCTGCAAAGAAAAAAGAAAGGAAAAAATATTTTAAAAAATGATAAAAATAATAAAGAATAAAAAAATAAAAAGGAGAAACAATAACAATAATACCAACAATCCTAACCCCACCCTTCCATCCCCCTCTTATTGACACTGAGTTTCGGTATATTGACTTTGTTACAGTTAATGGAAGAATATTACAATATTACTGTTAACCAAAGACCCTAGTTTGCACTGATTGTATTTTTTTCATATACCATCCTATTTACAACACTTTGAGATGCTGCTGCAGTAGTTTGTTCCCCCTCATGTAAAATCTTTCTTGTATTTGTACATTTAATTGCTAACATTGTCCACTCTAGGTTTTGCTAAGTTATACCGTCCCAGATTTTATCCTCTATATTTCCTTCTGCTGTCAAACCTGCTCCTAATCTTCCTCTTCCAACCACATTCACACTCAGCTTTGTTCATTATACTTACAATATTGTGCTCCTATCAGATAGTGTTGTACTATCTGTCACTGGATCTTCACAATCAATCCTGTCAAACATTTTGTAGTCTTTCAACATCAAATGCCCAATCTCTACCCTCATTCTGTCTCTTGATAAGCTGTATTCTTTAACTCTCAGAGTTTGGTCATAATAGTCAGTTCTTATTAGTGAGAGCATACAATATTTTTCCCTTTGTGTCTGTTTAATTTCACTGACACGATGTCCTCAAAGTTCATCCATGTTGCTATAATCATTATGAATAATGCAACTATAAACATCAGTGTAGAAATGTTCGTTCATGTCCCTGCCTTCAGGTCCTCTAAGCATATACCTTGTAATGGGATTGCTGAATCATTCAGCAGTTCTACACTTAGGTTCCAGAGGAACCACCATGCTGCCTTCCAGAGCAGTTGCATGATTCTACAGTTCCACCACCAATGAATAAATGTACCTGTTTCTCCACATCCTATCTAGCCTTTGTAATTTTCTGTTTATTTATTTATTTTTTAAGTAATGGCCATCCTAGTAAGTGTGAGATGATATCGCATCTTGGTTTTGATTTGCATTTCCCTAATAGCTAGTGAAGCTGAGCATCTTTTCATATGTTATTGAGCCACCTGTATTTTCTCTGCAGAAAAGTGTCTGTCCATATCTTTTACCCATTTTTAAATTGGACTGTTTGTCTTTATTTGTTGAGTTGTAGTATCTCTTTATATATTATGAATATCAAACCCTTATTTGACATGTGGTTTCCAAATATTTTCTCCCATTGTATAAGCTGCCATTTAACTTTCCTGACAAAGTACTTTGATCTCCGAAAGTATTCAATTTTGAGGAGCTCCTGTTTATCTATTTCTTCTTTAATTGCTCATTCTTTGGGTGTGTGGGCTAGAAAACCACCTCCTATCACAAGATCTTTCAGATATTTCCCTTCATTTTTTTCTAAAACTTTTATGGTGTTAGCTATAATATTTATGTCTTTGATTCATTTTGAGTGAATTTTTGTGTAAGATGTTAGATAGGGGACATTCTTCATTCTTTTGGATATGGATATGAAGTTCTCCAAGCACCATTTGTGGAACAGACTGCTCAGTCCCAGTTGAGTAAACTCGATCACCTTGTCAAAGATCAACTGTCTGCAGATGAAAGGGTCTATTTTTGAATACTCAATTCAATGCCACTGATCAGTATACCTATCTTTATGCCAGGATCATGGTGTCTTGACCACTCTAGCTTTTTTATATGTTTTAAAGTCAGGTAGTGTTGAACTTCCTACCTCATTCTTCATTCTTGAGGTATTTGCAGCTATTCAGGGCACACTAAATTTCCAAATAAAATTGGTTGTTTGTTTCTCTATTTCTCTAAAATAAGCTCTTGGAATTTTAGTTGATAGTGCCTTTAATCTATAAATCAATTTGGGTAGAATTTACATCTTAACACTATTTAGTCTTCCTTTCCATGAGCACAGCATGTCCTCCCATCTATTTAGACCTCCCTTGATTTCAATTAACAATTTTAGTTTCCTGCCTGTAGGTTTGTTTGTGGCTTTGCTTGAATTTATTCCTAAATACTTATTTCTTTTGGTTGGTATTGTAAATGGAACTTTTTTATTGATTTCCTCATCAGATTACTCTTTACGGTTGTATAGAAACACTACTGATTTTTGCATGTTGATCTTGTATCATGCCACTTCGCTGTACTCATTTATTAGCTCTAGTAACTTTGCTGTGGATTTTTTTTGCATTATACATATATATGATCATTTCATCTCCAAACAGTGAGAGTTTTACTTCTTCCTTTCCAATTTGGATGCCATTAATTTCTCTTTCTTGCCTAATTTGCTCTAGCTAGAAATTCTAGCACAATTGTGAATAACAATCGTGACAGTGAGTATCCTCATGTTATTACTGATATTAAAGGGAAAGCTTTTAGTCTTTCCCCATTGAGTATGGTGTTAGCTGAAGGTTTTTCATATTCTTTCTTTATCATGTCAAGGAAGTTTCCTTCTATTCTAATCTGAGAAATTTAAAAAAAAATTCTTGATTTAAAAAAAAATTTTAATGCAAATTTATTGAGATATATTCACATGCCTTATAACCATCCAAAGTGTACAATCAATCATTCACAGTATCATCATATACATAGTCAGATAGTCAGTTTTTTAACCTTTTCATTAGTGGAAAAAAATTAAAATAAAAGTAAAAAAGAACACTCAAAACATCTCACACCCCATCCCTTCTATTATATATATATTAGTCTTCAATACAGTCATTTAAGTTAGGTTATATGATTTCTGTTTTAAATAAGGAAATTGATAGCAGAGAAGTTGAATAACTTGCTCAAGCAAGGATGGGAAGACAGGATGTGACGTAACTGGGATTCTTTGAGAGAGCTTTGAACAGCCTTTCTCTGCTTTAAGATGGTTAAGAAGTTTGGAAAACACTCCGACCATGCTCCTCAGTGCTGGACACCGAGACCAAATATGAATATGATATTTCTTTTTTACATTGAGAGCAGTGTAGAGCAGAGTGGAGTGGTTTGTATAACATAGATTCATGCAACCACAGAAATGTACTCTTTCAGCTTCCCTCTCTTCAATGCTGAGAATGTCCAACGGTCTGTGTACAGTTTGGTTTGCAGAGCCATATGGGAAATTAGAGCTCCAAGATGGAAAGAGCCTTAGAGGTCACTTCATCCAGCAACTTCATTTTATAGATGAAACTAGGACCAAAAAAGAGCAAAGCATTTGCTCAATATCATATAATGACAGAGAATGACCTTTCATCTGCTATTGGAAGAATGAATGTACCAAAGGCAAAAGCCCCTCCCAGAAAAACTTGAGGAAACCAGTAAAGGGGAAAACAAAATGGTATTATGGAAAAGGCACGGAATTGGATCACCAATGCTACATTCCAACACTACCTCTGCCACTAATTCAGTGTAATATCTTAAACAAATCACTTGACTTCTCTGAAACTTCTGCTTCTTCATCTGGGGGTGGAAAGAGTGGAAGAGATGATCTTTGCGAAGCTTGGCACTTATTAAAAACTTAAGAAAATCTTACTGAATAGGTAAATACTTGGCTCTTCACTTAAATTATAATTATTATGCTCTTTTTGGAAGAATCTCAGTGAAATACATAACTGAAGAACATAAGAAGGTTTAACAACTTTTTTAAAGAACCGATATTATAAATTTACATGCCTCTAGGGAAAAATACATGAGTGCATTTTTTAAAATATGCAAGGTTACTTCTTCAACAAATAGAAGGAATGCCTAATTATTTACAACAAGGAAATATCCAAAACACATTAGCCAAGATAATAATACAGTGATTGTGACTGCTATTATGACACTGGTTAATGCACCAGCATATTGAATGAGGTGTATCAAGTCATTTCCTTCATAATGTGTTAATTTAGTATGTTTATTTACTTTGATAAAAATCAATTCAGGGCAGGCCACAGTGGCTCAGTGGCAGAGTTACCACCTGCCATGCCAGAGACCCAAATTCCATTCCCGGTGCCTGCCCATGCAAAAAAAATAAATAAATAAATTCAAGGGTGGTGCACTGGTGGCTCAGTGGCAGAATTCTTGCCTGCTGTGCTGGAGACCCAGGTTCAATTCCCAGAGCCTGCTCATGCCAAGAAAATTAAATTAAATTAAATCAAAAAGCAATTCAAGCTATTTTAAAGATAAAAGATTTAGCTAAGGGTTTTTGTAGGTTTTAAAGACTAATACAGAGTCGTTTATTCATTAAGTTAATATTTGCTGAATGCTTATAATGAATGAGCACACCAAGGAGTAGAATTACCCTAAACTGGGAAATTAAAAAAATGATATAAGAACATGAAAGTAACATTGAATATGTGTCTTGCATAAGATCTAAGATATGTAAGAGCTGTTTGCTTAAATGTTCACAGGTTGAAACTTTCCTGATGGAGAGGCAGAACAGATGATGTGTGTGAAGGGTTGAGTGGGAGGGCAAAGAGTGCAACTTTGTAAGCATAAGCTGAAAGAAGCAGCATAAGGCAATCATACTGACATACTTCTCCCTCTTTCACTTTCCATGAAGGAATAATAATAGGGATCCTTTCCATGTGTATTGTATCACCATTCAGAGTTTACAGAGTGCTTTCACATTCATTATTTTATTTGATTTTTATGTCAACCCCCCAAGAAGGCATAGTGGGTATTGATTTCTCAATCTTTGAGATGAGAAAATATGAGCCTCAAAGAGAAGGCTTAAGTGACTTTTCCATATCTGAAAGGTAATACAAGTTAAGGTAAGGACTAGAACTTATGAATTGTGGCTCTAAAAGCAGTTCTCATTCTAACTTCCATCATTCAATTCAGTATTTTATCTTCCAGTTTCCCTATTTGAAGTATAAGTTGGTGACTATTTCTCCTGGGTTAGCTCCTGCACAGCAGCAGGAAGAGTTAACCTCAATGGCTTGAGAAGAACAATAATAAGGAGTGAGAACTTCCAGGGACATTTTCAGAGTAGGGGACTGCAGTGCTCACTCCTCCTCCAAAACAGCTGGTGGATGGTAAGAAACTGTCTGAAAACAACTGTTCTGGGGCTACAGAGCCTGGGACTGCATTTTATAGTATCCAGGTAAGAGTTGGATGGACAAGATAAGACACTGTGGCAAAAGCAATACATAACAAAACAAAACTAAACTGTGAGTAACTTTAGTGGTGACTTCTGTTGCCCATCCCGCCCCCCCTTGAGGCTAGCTGCCTGGGCTCTACTTCCTACATGGCTCCTGTGAAGGGACAGGGGCATGGAAGCACTCTTCTCTAAGAATGTGGAGTAGAAGGAAGGGGCAAGTTTGAGTATTGATCACAGCTCTTGATTGGCACATCTAGATCACTGGGTCCTGGCACTTTCAACCCAGCCCAGAAAGGGATACAATTATTTCAACCTAACTGTCAACAGGGATGAAGGCAGTAGAGATTAAAGGAAGCAAGGCCTAAATACAACTTCAGGGAAAAGTTTTCTGGTGAATGCCATCTGCTGGGTAGGCCAGGAAAATGCAGCTTTGGGGCACCATCAAAAAGCTTTTGGGCATCTATCTTGACTCTCTCCCAAGGGCTTTTGAAATTGTTCTGTATACATTTCATGGATCCTTGACCTTGTTTCAGCTGGAAAATATTCACTTGGAAAGTCCTCTCTGGGGTGACACCCCCACCACGATCATGGACTTTGCCTTCCCAGCAAAAGCAACTAGAGGCAATGAAAGAAAAGTGAAAAATTAAGATGCAAACAAACACAAATAGAACAGATCAAGAGTTCCAGAGAAGGAACGGAAGAAAGGACACTTTCTCCTGGGGGTAAAACAAATGCACAAATAATGCAATCTTAAAAATTGTAGCATATACACAGGTCAAGAATCAGATGAAGAGCTGAAAAATCCGATCAGTCAATCAATGACATTTCTGAAGATCTAGAATAAGTTGAACCAAGTATCAAGGAGAACCTCAACATAAGACTAATCTACAATAAAACTCTTGGCAGGAGAGAGAAACTGAACTTCACAGTAAACTCATCAAGATAATAAGAAGCCTCGATATCAGCAAAAAATTACAAACCATACTGAGAAACAGGAAGGTATGGCTCAGTCAAAAGAACAAATTAAAACTTTGGAGGAGACACGGAATTTGGAACAACTAATCAAAGGTGTTCAAACAAATTTCCTAAATCAAGTCAAAGGGATGACTAAAGAGATAAATTATATTGAGTTCCAGGAGTTGGCAGAATAGAATAAGTTGAGTTCACCCCTGCTCCAAGGAGCAGCTAGAGAAGTGACAGAAAAATGACCAGGGCAGTAATTCCAGGGTGTAAGTGACCTGGAAAGGCCTTTTACACCACATAGAGAAGCCCTGGTTGAAAACGCAGAAGAATTGAGATGCAGAGAACTGAAGACCTTCCAGCTAGTGAAAAACAGCCTAACATGCCGCATTCCAAGTGGAGGCCCAGAGCCCTCAGGAGTGCACAGACAGGGAGACACGACAAGGGAGTAAGCCAAGTTGCATTCCTTGAAAGTGCTACCTTCACATATGCAGAACTGCCCCGCTACCTGCGACTCCCCCTGCACCCCAGACACATGAACCCAGTCACCCACACCCCCACTATGCTCCAATAACACCCGCCTTGAGCCACCTTCCCTATGTCCCTGCTCTACACTCCAGCCCCACACAGGTGCACCAACCTCTTGCAGCCCAACCCACCACTTCTGCACAAGTGCACAGTCTCACCCCACCCCTCCTGAGAACTGAGCTCATGTGTCCAGCCCCTTGACCCCCACCTCCACCTCCCTGCCACCTGCAGGCAGTCACCTGTGCATCTGGGCTGCAGGCACTCACCTTCATACATGGACCACACCAGCAACCAGCCCATACAGTAGTGAAACCCCACCCCACACTCGTTGAGCTCTGTGCATGTGTACATCAGCATCCGGTCACCCCTGATGTGTGCAAGTGCATGTGCCCACTCATACCATGCCCCCACAGTTCTGGGCAAGTGCTGACCTGTGTAACCAGGCCACACCCACCCCCAGTCCACAGAGGCACAACCCCACACTGCTGCCTCTGAACTCTGTGCATGCGCATACCAGGGCCCTGGCACCAAACCTATGCACACTAGGGTCCAGGCCTACAGACCCACGCATACACACAGCTATGTCCTCCACACTGGGCACCTATATATCCATGCACTGGCCTCTTGACCCCTACACCCCACTCCCTTTGCCCTGCACACTTGCACATTCTTGCCCCACCCTTCAACACAATTGCCCTCCTCCCACACGTGACAGGTACTCTCACATACATCTGTGCCACATAGCACCCACCTCTGCATATGCATGCACCCCTGCCCCCTTACCAGCAATGGTGAACTGGTGTCAGGGCACTGCCCATCTGACATCATCCACCTCTGACACACATCCCACAAACTCCATGACCTGTGCCACACCCCTACACACTCGTGCATCCACATCCCAAACCCCTGGCACCTCTCCCCCTGTTCAAGAACACACCTGCACTCTGCCCTCCTTGTGCCCCCACTTTTGTGCCCTTTACCCCACATGCTGACATCCACAGCCCATATGCTCCATGCGTCCACCTGCATCCTGGCCACATACCAGCCCCAGCACATCCACACAGCCTCCCCAGCTGCCATCCGCCATGCTCTACCTTTGTGTCCCCCATGTCACACCCTGCTCCTGCAGTTCAAGGCTTGTCTGAGCTGCACCTTGCCCCCACAGGCCCTACACCAGACCTCCACAACCCTGTGACCTGCACCCATGCTCACAAGCACCAGTGTAACACCCCTAACCTGTGCATATACTTGTGACACAACCCATCACCACACTATTGTGCCTCTCTCCATACCTCGCATCCTGCTCCACACCCATCCTGCGAACACAAAGCTATAGACTACTGAAGGAAATCAACTTCCAAAGTAACCCTATCAAGATATTCACATGTCACAAAGACAATGGAAGATCATTAAACATATGAAGATGCAAACAGAGATAGCCCAGTTGAACGACCATATTAAAACACTGAAGGAGACACAGACTTTGAGTCAACTAATCAAAGATGTTCATATAACTCTACTAAATAAAATCAGTGGGATTACTAATGACATAAAGGAGATGAAGAAGAAACTAGAAGAGCATAAATAGGAATTTGAAAGAGTAAATGGAACAGTGGCAGATGTCACAGAGATGAAAGATGCTGTAGACCAAATAAAAGATATACTAGGGACACGCAACATCAGATTTGCAGAGACAGAAGAAAGAACAAGTGAACTAGAGAACAGGACAACCAAATTCAAGCACACAAAAGACCAAACGACATAAAGATGCAAAAATTTGAATTGGATTTCAGGGAAATGATAGACAAAATAAAGCATGCAGTTGTAAGAATCATCAGTGTCCCAGAAGGAAAACAAAAAGAGTAAAGTGTTAAGAAGATTAGTAGAAAATACAATGGGGAAAAACTCCCTAACCTTTATAAAAGACATTGTGCCAGTTTGAAAGGATTTATGTACCCTAGAAAAACCATGTTTTAATCCTAATCTGATTTTATTGAGGCAGCCATTTTTAATCCCTATTTAGAATCGTAGTTTGGAAACTTGATTAGATTGGCTCCACGGGGCTGTGACACACCCAACTATGGGTATTAAACTTTGATTAGATGGATATGTGACTCAAGCCATTCCAGGTGGGTCTTGAATACTTTATTGGAATCCTTTAAGGAAGAAAACATTTTTTCAGAGAGACACAGATTCATGAGAACCACAAGAGCCCACACAGCCAGAGATATTTTGAGATGAAGAAGGAATACATCCCCAGGGGAGCTTCATGAAACAAGAAGCCTGGAAAGAAAACTATCAGACATTGCCATGATTGCCATGTGCCTCTCCAGTTGAGAGAGAAACCGTGAACTTCACTGGTCTTTAATGAGTGAAGGTGACCTCTTCTTGGTGCCTTCATTTGGACATTTTTATAGACTTACATGGCCTTAGAACTGTAAACTTGCAACTTAATAGATTCCCCCTTTTAAAAGCCATTCCATTTATAGCACATAGCATTACAGCAGCTGGCAAACTAGAACAGACATAAATATGAAAATCAAAGAAGCCCAAGGAACTCCAAATAAAATAAATCCAAATAACACTTCCCAAAACACATACTAATCAGCCTGTAAAATGCTGAAAAGAAGCAGAAAATCCTGAAAGCAGCAAGAGTAAAACAATCTCCTGCATACAGTAGAAACCATTTAAGGCTGAGTTCAGACTACACAACCGACACTACGGTGGGGAGAAGGCAGTGGTATGATATGTTTGAGATCCTGAAAAAGAAAGACTTCCAGTCAAGAATTCTGCACCCAGCCAAATTTTCCTTCAAAGCTAAGGGAGAGATTAAAATTTTCACAGATAAAAAAAGGCTAAGAGAATATGTCAACAAGAGACCTGTGCTACAAGAAATAAAGGGAATTTTGCCAGTTGAAAAAAAAAGACAGGAGAGGGAGTTCTGGAGGAGGGCGCAGAATTGGAAAATACCAATAAGGGTAACTTAAAGGATAAAAAGAGAAAGAGGGAAAAGAATATATAGCTCTGACAAATAAAATCCAAAGTATAGATGGTGGATTCAAGAAATGCCTTTACAGTAATAACTTTGAATGTTAACAGACTAAACTTTCCAATTGAAAGATGCAGATTGACAGAAAGGATTAAGAAATATAATCCAGCTATTTGCTCCTTACAAGAGACTTATCTTAGACACAAGGATACAAATAGACTGAAAGTGAAAGGATGGAAGAAATATGTTCCATGCAAGTTGTAACCAAAAGAAAGCAGGAGTAGTTAAAATAATATCAGATGAAATAGACTTTAGGAGTAAGGACATCATAACAGACAAAGAAGGAATCTATATATTAGTAAAAGAGACAATTAACCAGGAAGAAATAACAATCATAAATGTCTATGCTCCTGATCAAGGATTTCCAAAGTACATGTTCTAGTTTGCTAGCTGCCAGAATGCAATATACCAGATACAGAGTGGATTTTAAAGAGGGGAATTAAAAACATTGCTCATTTACAGTACTAAGGCCAAGAAAATGTCCCAATTAAACAAGTCTATAGAAATGTCCAATATAAGGCATCTAGGGAAAGATACCTTGATTCAAGAAGGCTGATAAAGTTCAGGGCTTCTCTCTCTCAAGTGCAAAGGCATGGCAAACACAGTCAGGGTTTCTCTCTCAGCTGGAGGGGCATGTGGCAAACATGGAATCAACTGCTAGCTTTCTCTCCAGCTCCCTAGGAGGCATTTTCCTTCTTCATCTGCAAAACTCGCTGGCTGGTGGACTATCTGTTTTGTGGTGCTGTGGCATTCTCTGCTCTCTCCAAATCTTTTTTTATAGGACTCCAGTAAAGTAATTGAGACCCACCCAGAATGGGGGGAGACACGCCTCCACCTAATCCAGTTTAACGACCACTCCTGATTGAGTCACATCTCCAGGGAGATGATCTAATACAGTGCTGAATAGGGATTAGAAGAAGTGGCTCAATGTCTGCCTCATGTACTGTGCTGACTTGAAACGATGTATGTACCCTAGAAAAGCCATGTTTTAATCCTAATCCCATTTTGTAAAGGTGGAAAAACTGAAGGGAGCAATAGATGTTTCAGTAATAATAGTAGGAGACTTCAATATACCACTCTACTCTATAGATAGAACAATCAGACAGAGGATCAACAAGGAAATAGAGAAAATAAGCAATTTCATAAATGAATTAGACCTAACAGATGTATATAGGTCATTACACCTCAAAACACCAGAATATATATTCTCCTCTAGTGCTTATGGAATATTATCTTAGACAGATCATATGTTGGGCCACAAAACAGGTCTTTATAAATTTAAAAACATCGAAAACACTTTCTTTGATCAAAATGTAATGAAGCTGGGAATCAATAACAACCAAAGAATGATAACTTTCACAAATATATGGAGATTAAATAACATATTCTTAAACAATGAATGGGTCAAAGAAGAAATTGCTAGAGAAATCAGTGGCTATCCAGAGAAGAATGAAAATGAGAATACAACATATCAGAACTTATGTAATGTGACAAAGGCTGTGCTGAGAGGGAAATTTATTGCCCTAAATTCCTATATTAAAAAAGAAGAAAGAGCAAAAATCGAGGACTTAAGTGCTCACCTGGGAGAAATTGACAAAGAACAGCAAACTGACCCCAACACAAATAGAAGAGAAATAATAAGTATTAAATCAGAGTTAAATGAATGGAAGAACAAAAGAAAAATAGAAAGAATCAATAAAGCCAAAAGTTGGTTCTTTGAAAAAATCAACAAAATTGATAAGTCAGTAGCAAGGCTGACAAAGAAAAAAGAGAGGATGCAAATAAACATAATCAGAAATGAGAGGGCTGTCATTACCAAAGACCCTGAAGAAATAAAAAAATCATTAATAAACAACTGTTTGCCAACAGACTAGACAACTTAGATGAAATGGACAAATTCCTGGAGCCACACAAACAAGATACACTGGCTCAGGAAGAAATAGAAGATCTCAACAAGCCAATCACAAGTAAATGGATTCAATCGGTCATCAAAAATCTTGCTACAAAGAAAAGCCCAGGGCCAGATGGCTTCACAGGAGAATTTTATCAAACATTCCCAAAAGAACCAACACCAATCCTGCTCAAGTTTTTCCAAAACTTTGAGGAAAAAGGAACACTACCTAATTCATTTTATGAAGCTAACATCACTTTAATACCAAAACTGGGTAAAGATGTTATAAGAAAGGAAAACTACAGACCAATCTCTCTAATGAACATACATGCAAAAATTCTCGACAAAATATTAGCAAATTGAATTCATCAACACATTAAAAGAATTATACACCACAACCAAGCAGTGGTTTATATCCGGAATGCAAGGATGGATCTACTCAAGAAAATCAGTTAATATAATGCAGTGTATTAACAGATCAAAAGGGAAAAAACATATTATCATCTTGATTGGTGCTGCAAAGGCATTCAGCAAAATTCAACATCCTTTTCTGATAAAAACACATCAAAGAGGTAGGAATCTAAGGTAACTACCTCAATATGAATAACAGAATATATGAAAAACCAATAGCCTTCATCATAGTCAATGGTGAGAGACTAAAAGCTTTACCCCTAAGATTGGGAATGAGACAAGGATGCCCTCTGTCACTACTATTATTCAACCTTGTACTAGAAGTTCTAGCTAGGGCAATCAGGCAAGAAAAAGAAATAAAAGACATCCAAATTGGAAAGGAAGGAGTACAACTTTCATTTTTGAAGATGACATGATACTGTCATTGGAAAATTCTAGGAATATACAACAAAGTTACTCGAGCTAATAAACAAATACAGCAAAATGGCAGATTATAAAATTAATGTGCAAAAATCAGTAATGTTTCTATACACAAGCAATGACCTTACAGAGGAATCAAGTAAGGAAAAAAATCCATTCAAAATAGCAACTAAAATAATCAAGTACTAGGAATGAATTTAAGTAGGATGTAAATGACATGTACACAGCAAACTATATAACATTGCTAAAAGCAATCAAAGAAGATCTAAATAGGTGGAAAGACATTTCATGCTCGTGGGTAGGAAGGTTAAATTGTAGTTAAGGTGTCAATTCTACCCAAATTGACCTACAGATTCAAAGCAGTACCAACTAAAATTCCAACAACCTACTTTAAAGACTTGGCAAACTAGTTACAATTCAAATGGAAGAGAAAGAGACTCCAAGTAGCTAAAAGTATACTAAAAAATGAAGAAGGAATTGGGAGGATTAACACTTCCTTATTTTAAAACTTAATATAAAGCCACAGTGGTCAGTACAGCATGGTACTGGCACAAAGATAGAAATATTGGCAAATGGAATTGAACCAAAAGCCCAGAAATAGACCACCAAATCTATGGTCAACTGATCGTTGATAAGGCGCTTAAATCCACCTAACTAGGACAAAATTGTCCTTTCAATAAATGGGCACAGGGGAACTGGATATCAATAGCCAGAAGAATGAAAGAAGACCCTTAACTTTCACTCTGTACAAAAATTAACTCAAATTCGATCAAACACCTAAATATAAGAACCAGTACCATAAAGCTCCTTGAAAAAAAAATGTAGGCATACATCTTCAAGACCCAATAATAGGAGGTAGCTTCCTAAACTTTACATCCAAAGCACAAGTAACAAAAGAAAAAATAGATAAATGGGAACTCCTCAAACTCAAATGCTTTTGTGCCTCAAAAGACTGCCAAAAAGGTGAAGAAGCAGCCAACTCAATGGGAGAAAATACTTGGAAATCACACATTGGATAAAGGCTTGATATCCTGCATACACAAAGAAATCATACAACTACACAATCAAAAGCATATAACCCAATTATAAAATGGACTAAAGATATGAATAGACATTTTTTTCTGAAGAGCAAATATAGGTAGCTAAAAAGCACAATTCATATTAGCTATAAGGAAAATACAGATCAAGACTACAATGATGTACCACCACACATTCATAAGAATAGCTGGTATTAAATAAACAGGAAGCTACAATTGTTGGAAAGGCTGTGGAGAATTGGAATACTTATGCACTGCTGGTGGGAATGTATAATGTTGAAGTTGCTATGGAAGTTAGTTTGGCAGTTCCTCAGAAAACTAAATATCAAATTGCCTATGACCCAGCTGTACCACTATCCAGTGTATATCCAGAGGACCTGAAAACAGTGATACTAACACACATTTGCACACCAATGTTCATAGCATCATTATTCACAATCACAAAAGGATGGAAACCATCCAAGTGCCCATCAACAGATGAGTGAGTTAAGAAAAGTTGTTATATACAAATGATGGAATATTCTGCAGCAGTAAGGAGAAACGATGTCCTGAAACATGTAACAATATGGATGAACCTTGAGGATACAGTGCTGAGTGAAATAAGCCAGACACAAAAGGGTAGATACAGTATGATTCCACTTTTATGACCATGGAAATGGTAAAATAAGAGGCTTTTAATACAGAATATAAGGGACTTGTAGATATACATGGAACCATGAGCTAGGTGAACAGTTAGCTAATGAGGTTGAACTTAATTGGAAGGAAATAGATAGAAGTGCAAGTGGTTCACTAGTGGGTCTATAGGTAATTTTACCATATTAAAAATGAGCATGATTGAAAGGTGTTGTATAGACTCATGTGTTCCACCAATTAACACTACAAATATAAGTAAGTTCTTGCATGAACCATGCAAAGATATGACTCTTGTACAAAATTTGGGGTATAGGGGGAAACTGCTATGGCATGCTCTGGGCTATGTTTAACAGAAAAGCATCAGCAGTGCTGCAGCAACACAGGGGATACATAATGGGGGAATGGACAAAGGTCAGGGGGAGGCTTGGATTTTCTATTTGTTGAGGGTGTGTTTATTGGTTATCTTTTTCTCAGGAACAATGAAATCATCTAAAATTGAGAGTGTTAATGGACTGTTGATTTTGAACATTATACACGAGGCCAAAAGTAGATGGAGGTGGATTTAAGAAGCACTGACTGAAAAGTAGATTGCTGAATGAGGATGTATACTTATGATTGATCATTGTGCTGCTAGAAAAAGAAATGAAGTCTTGAGGCATGCATCAAGGTGAATGAACTTGTGGGACATTTGGTGAGGTAAAATAAGCCTGAAACAAAAGAGTAAATATTGTATGAACTCATTCATAAAATACTTATATGAAAATTGGGGCCTAGATTGAAAAGCTCTTATAGCAGTCACATTTAGCCTGGAGCAGTAATTGTTATTTATGGATTTTGAGAGGCTGTTTCAAACATGTATAACCTTGTATTTAGAGGTAAGAACAAAGCCAACCAAGTTGGGAATAAAGTAATTCAGAATACAGGAGTAAGAAAGACATTGCCTGTACTTTAGAACTTCACCTACTCTTGGAGACCAAAGGAAGAAAGGTTTATTTTGTCCAGAACGTAAATTTTTTGTAGCACATAATCTAGCTCAATCTGTCTGGATAGATCATTTAAACAACCCAAACATGTGGAGCCCAGAATAAGAATGAGAGCCTTTAATCCTGCATAGCTTAATACAATGCCTGGATACATCCTAGAGTATACCAAGGAGACAATAAAAAAATATTGGCAACGTCCCTTGAGGGATGGGAGAGAAAATATGGAACTCCTAAACTTTACCACCAGAGAAACCCCAGATACTGTGTCAAACATCAGGGACATCCAAATCAATAGGACAAGCCCTTGATCTTGGGGATGCTCTTGTAAAGCTTATGTACATATTGAAGAAGCTTAACCTACCCTAGATATGCCTACAAGTCATGTCTGGAGGACCTGTTTTGTTGCTCAGATGTGGCATCTCTCTCTATGTCCAACTCTGCAATTGAAATAATTGCCAACCCTACTATTGGGACCTGACATCCAGGGATGAAAGTATACATGATGGTGTGGAAGGAGACTCCCAGGAATGAGCCTGGCCCTGGCAACATAGGATCAACAATGCCTTCCTGACCAAAAAGGAGAAAGTATTACAACAAATATGGTATCAGTGACTGAAAGAGTTCAAATAGAGCCAAGAGGCTACTCCGGAGGTCACTTTTTATGCAAACTTCAGCTAGACATTGCTACCTATCATAATTTGCCAAACCTCAACCAAAGCTATTCCTGCCAATCCCAAAGAATACCTAGGGCATTATATAAGTTTCTACAAAGGTTCCATTCACTAGGGTAACTTTCCAGGAGCCTACAACTTCCATATGGGTCCCTGGACTAGATTAAATTCCTGAAATTCAGAGGGGCCAGTCTCTCCAGAGCATCAACTAGTTCCATCCCTTTATCCCATACTATTGACAGCTCCTTACAACATGAAAATGTTAGAATGGACATAACCCAAGTAGCCATAAAGAGTGGGAGAAAGATCTAACATGATGGTGGAGTTATACAGAGAAGGCAGGGTTTAACAAATGAGTATGGTTGCTGAATCATTGTATTGGTATTTCTTTTATTCTCTAGTATCTTAGAGCAGTTAGAAATAAAAACCTAAAGTTTGGAATTGTAACCCATACCAAACTCTTAAATCTGTTCTACAACTAATTATTACAATGTATTTGAAATTTATTGCTTTTATGTTTATATGCTATTTAAAGAGACAGGGGAATATAACAGAGAAGATAGGATTTAGCAAATGAGTATGACTGCTGAATCATTATACTGATGTTTCTGTTGGTCTCTAATGTCTTGGAGTAGCTAGAAGAAAAACTGAAAAATAGTGAAATTGTAACCCATACTATACTTTAAAATCTGTTCTATAACTATTTGTTAAAATGTACTTGGAAAGATATTGCTTTTTGCATGAATGTTATATTTCACAATTTAAAGAAGTTAAAAAAAGAGTTAAAGGATACTAAGAAGACACTGTGCGACCATAAAGAAGAATTTGAAAGCGTGAATAGAAAAATAATGGGACTTATGGGAATGAAAGGGACAAGAGACGAGATTAAAAATTCACTAGCGCGTCTGTGCGAATCTAAAGTAAGAACACGAGTGAGAGCAGTGAGGGTGACATTGTGGACTTTCTCTGGGAGGATGGCAGAACAGAGTGGATTGCGCTCACTCCTGCTGCAGGGAACAAGATAAGGAATAGGGAGAAAATGACCAGGACTGTAGTCCTGAGCTGTGAGTAATCAAAAAGGGTTTCTAGGCAGTTTGGGGGAAGTAGAGAGGTGGGAGGGATCAGGACACGGAGAGTGAGGAGGGTGGGTGACCACAGCAGCATGAGGGAAGGTGTGACCAGAGGAAACTGATAGTCTCTTCATTTCAGCCTACCCCAGCTGTGGCTTGGGAAACCTCCCAATATGGGTCATAGTTGACATCGCCAGTGGGGAGCCCAGAGACAGATCAGATCATCCACTGCGGGGGGTGGGGGGGGCCTCCAGGTGTAGGTGAAAAATCACCTGGTGAGGTGCTAGAAATAGCTGGCCCTGCAGGCATGGTGTCTGATGGACACACCAGTGCTGTGAGTTGGCTGATCCCTTGTATGCTAGTTGGTTCCCCAGTCTTGCTGACAGGGAAGGGCACTTCTGGTATGGCCAGAAGCAGCTCTACCCTGGTGCAGGCTGTTCTTGAGCAGATCAGGAGGGGAAGGCCTGAGGGAGGAGGAGCTTCAGGTGTGCAATCTGCTGGTGAGGAGCAGTAAGCATAGATTCATCTGAGGGAGGAAGTGCCTCGGGATTCCCACCTGCAAGAGAGAAAGGATAAATGCAGACAGGCTAACTCTTTATCTGTTTAGATTTTTATTTTTATTAAAATTTTTTTCTTAATGATCTTTCTTCTTTTCCTCCCATTTTAAATATATTTTTTCTATATATTTTTATTGGTAGTATAATTGTTTGTTCATTAAAAAATTTTATAGGTATTCTATATTTTTTATTAATTATTTTTATTTCCCATTTTATACATTATTTTTAATGTTCTATTTTCTTTCATTTATTTATTTTTTCTTAAATTTTCTCCCCCTTTGGGTGGCACCAGTCTGAGTTCACTCCCAATACATCTTGGGGGGCCTCCTTTTTACTCTGGTGCCTACAATTGTTGAAGTGTGTTTTGCTGTTGTTCTTGCTCTTGTTCTCATATTTTTATTTTATTTTATTTTATTATTATATAATTTTTCCTTTTCGTTTTTATTTTCTGGGTGCATGGGCCAGGAGTTGAACCTGAGTCTCCCACATGATGGATGGTCATTCTGCAGCTGAAGTACCCATGCATCCTAGCATAGCTTTTAATAGACCCTCAAGTTGAATTGTATTCCCTACATGAGATCTGGACCTTGATTTGGCAGTGAATAACTGAAGAAACAAGTGCAAAAGAAACCTTCAATAAAAACTAAGTAAATACAAAACTGTAGATGAGTGAAGGAAACCAACTTGCAAAATAACCATCTCAAGATAATCAAATGCCTTGAACACAACAGCAAATCACAAAGCACATGAAGATCCATGAGAAATGACCCTGCCAAAGAAACAAATCAAAATTCCAGAGGGGACACAGAATATGGAACAAGTACTCAAGGATATTTATGAACAAATAAATGACAACAAGAAGACACTAGAAAAGCATAATAAAGAATTCAGATGATTAAACAGAAAAATGGCAGATCTCACAGACATGAAATATACAGTAGACCAAATTAGAAATATACTAGAGACATGATAGCAGACTCAAAGAAGCAGAAGGAAAAATAAGTGAGCTAGAAGACAGTACAATTGAACTAGAGTGCCCAAAAGAACAAATGGCAAGAGAGATGGAAAAATGCAACTGGATCTTAGAGAAATCATAGACAGCAAGAGGCACTCAAATATAAGAATCATTGCTGTCCCAGAAAGAGAAGAGAAGAGTAAAAGGCTGGTAAAGTTAGCTGAAGATATAATCAAGGAAATTTTCCCAACCCTTATAAAAGACATAAATATGCAAATCAAAGAAGGCCAATGAACTCCAAATGGAATAAGCCCAAATAGCCTACTCCAAGATACGTATGAATCAAACTGCCAGATATTGAAGAAAAACAGAATGTCCTATAAGCAACATAAGAAAAGCAATCTACTATATGCAAGGGAAAACATATAAGACTGACTTTGGACTGCTCAACAGGCTCCATGGAAGCAAGAAAGCAGTGATATGGTATATTTAAGATCCTAAATGAGAAAGTCTTTCAGCCAGGATTTCTTTGTCCAGCCAAGTTATCCTTCAAAATTTAGGGAGAGATCACAATGTTCAAAGACCAAGATTGCAAGAACTAGTTAACAAGAGTCCTGCCCTCCAATAAATACTAAAGGGAGTCCTATCAGATGAGAAAAAGACAGGAGAGGGAGTTCTGGAGGTGAGCACAGAATTGCAGAATATGAGTAATGGTAACTTAAAGAATAAAGAGAGAGAGAAGGAAAAGAATCTACAGATCTGACAAATAAAAATTAAAGGATAAGATAGTAGAATCAAGAACTGCTTTTACAGCAATTACTTTTAGTGGTAATGAAATAAGCACACCAATTAAAACATACAGACTGGCAGAATGGATTAAAAAAACATAATCCATCTATGTGCTGTTTACAAGAGATGGATCTTAGACTCAAGGATAGAGTTAGACTGAAAGTGACAGAACGTAAAAAGTTCTCATATGCTAACTGTAACCAAAAGGAAGCAAGAGTAGCTACACTAATATCAGACTAGTTAGACTTTAAATGTAAAGACATCATAAGAGACAAAGAAGGACACTACATACTGATAATTCACCAAAAGGAAATAACAATCATAAATGTGTATGCTCCCAATCAAGGAGCTCCAAAGTACAGGAGGCACATATTGGCAAACTGAAGAGAATTATAGACATTTCAACAGTAATGGTGGGAGACATATATAGAACATTATATCCCAAACACCAGGATATACATTCTTCTCTTGTGCATGTAGAACATTTTCCAGGATAGATCATACACTGGGAAACAAATTGAGTCTTCATAAATTTAATGAGATAGAAATTATCCAAAGCACTTTCTCTGATCACAATGAAACAAAGCTGGAAGTTAAAAATCACCAAAGAATTGAAGCTTTCATAAATATATGGAAATTACACAACACACTCTTAAATAATCAGTGGGTCAAGGAATAAATTGCTAGAGAAATCTGTAAATATCTGGAGATGAATGATAATGAGAATACAGCATATCAAAACTTATGGAATGCAGCAAAGGTAGAATTTAGAGAAAAAAACAGCAAACCAACCCCAAAGCAAATGCTTTGATGAAGAAGGAAAATGCCTCCCGGGGAGCTTTATGAAACCAGATGCCAGGAGAGAAAACTAGCAGATGACGCCGTATTCGCCTTGTGCCCTTCCAGCCTAGAGAGAAGCCCTGACTGTGTTCACCATGTGCCTTCTCACTTGAGAGAGAAACCCTGAACTTCATCGGCCTTCTTGAACCAAGGTATCTTTCCCTGGATGGATACTTTTGATTGGACATTTCTATAGACTTGCTTTAATTGGGACATTTTCTCGGCCTTAGAACTGTAAACTTGCAACTTATTAAATTCCCCTTTTTAAAAGCTATTCTGTTTCTGGTATATTGCATTCTGGCCGCTAGCAAACTAGAACACCGATGTTCATAGCAGCACTATTCACAATTGCCAATAGCTTGAAACTGTCCAAGTGTCCATCAACAGAAAAGTGCATAAACAAAATGTGGTATACAAATATGATGGAATATTTTGCAGCAGTAAGATGAAATGATGTTCCAAAACATATAACTATGTGGATAAACCTTGCGAGCATAATGTTGAGTGAAATAAGTCAGTCACAAAAGGACAGATACTGCATGATTTCGTTATTATGACTCTGGTAAAGATAATCTCAGAGGTTATACTGTAAAGTATAGCAGACTTATAAGTACACAAAAGTTAGAGATGGAAGAGAGGCTACTGAAAGAGTTTGAATCTAAATGCAAGGGAATGGATAGAAACGATGTTAACTAATTAGTGGTTTTATAAGTAACTGCCATATTGAAGGTGAATATTACTAAAAGGGAATATATAGTGCCATGTATTTCAGTGATCAAATATATGATTATAAGTACATTCTCACATGAACTACTTCAGTGGATTGAAAGTGGACATGGAGTAAATTGTAGAGGAATATAGGGGGAAAACTAAAAATGTATGCCATGGTCAATACTTAACAGGAATACATCAGCAGTACCACAACACTGCCATGGGCAACTAACTTGGGGTGGGTGTTGATAAGTGATAAGGGATAGTTTTGATTTGATACCTATGTTTGCCCATTCTTTGTCATTATGGACCAATGAAAATTGTCTAAATTTGAGAGTGCTGCTGATTGTACAGCCAAACAAAGATACTATAAGACATGGTTTATTTATTTTGGACATTATCCATGGTGCCCAGTAGATGGAGGGAGCCAAAAGATATAATGACTGAGAAGTAAAATGGTAAACAGTGATATATTATATGATGGAATTTGGTGCAGCTACAAAAAGGAGGGACGTTGAGGGGCACATGATGAACTGAGTAAACCTTGAGGACAATGGGCTGTGCAGAATGGGCCAGAAACAAAAGAACAAATATGCCAAGTTCTCTCTCAGATTACACTTATTAAAAATGAGAGCCTGTATTGTATGCCCTTATAGCAGTCACATTTGGTCTGAAGTTGTGGATGTATTTCTGGATTCTGAGACACTGAGCTATCTGTGCATCCGCTGGTATTTCCCTGGAACTTTGAATAGCTCGGTGAAACCTGGGTCCCAGAAATGGAGTGCTGCAGACCTGAAAGTTAGCATAACTATATATAATAACAGTTGAAGTAACTGAGAAAGAGATAGGACCTCGAGTCAAGTTTAAAACAAAGCCAATCTGGCTGGGTCTAAGGTAAATTAGAATGCAGGGTAAAGGGTGATAGTGTATGCACTCTAGACCTTCAGCTGCTGTATGAGAGCAAAGGCAGAGAGGTTTTTTTTTTATGTTTAGAACCTCAATTTTCTTTAACACATCATCTGAATCAGCCTCTCTGGATAGCTTATTTAGCCAGTCCAGACTCCTGGATTCAAGATCGGAAGTGGGACCTTGTAATTCTCTATGACTTGGTAATAAATATTGATACATTCCCTTGATGATCTGAAGGGGAATATATATATATTAAAATCTCCCATCAGTGAAACCCAGGTACCCTCCCAAGCACTGGGGACTCCCAAGAAAATAGGCCAAGCCCTGGATTTTGAAGCTTGCACTTATGAAACTTGTTTCTGTAGGGGAGAAACTAAGACAACTCATAACAAGGCCTAAGAGTTGCTTCCAGGAAAGTTCTTTGCTGCTCAGATGTGGCCCCTCTCTCTAAGCCTAACTCTGCAAGGAAAATCATTGCTCTCCCCACCAGGTGGTACAAGTCATTCAGGGGTGAAAATCTCCCTGACAACGTGTGACATAACTCTTGGGGATGAGTCTGACCCTGGCACCATGGATAGACAACACCTTTCTGTCAAAAGAAGGAAAAGAAGTGTAATGAAATAAAGCATCAGTGGCCAAGAGAGATTTAATGAAGTCAAGAATTTCTTATGGAAGCTTCTTTTATGCAAGCTTCAGTTAGATACTGCAAATTGCCATGGTTTGCTAAATCTCAACAACATCACTCTTGTAGTCTCTTAAGAACACCTAGGGCTCAAACTGAGACTCTCTAAAAGTTTAATGTACTAGGTTTGCCTTCATGGAATATATAATTCCCAGAGGGTTCCTAGATCAGATAAATCCTGAACCCCATAGGGACCAGCCTTTTCAAGATTATTAACTAATTACATCCCTCTATCCTTCAGTGTGGACACCCTTTCTTAACAATGAAAAGTCAGAACAGGAATTCCCCCAAAGATCTCTATAGATTGGGAGAAGGATCAAAGGGAGAAGGTGGAGGTATAACAGAGAAAATGGGATTTAACAAATCGAGTTTGGCTGCTGAAACACTATATTAGTATTTATTGATATTTCTTCTAGACTCCAGGGTTTTGGAGCAGCTAGAAGTAAAAATCTGATATGATGGAATGGTACCACATGACAAACCCTGGAATCTGTTCTGTAACTACTTGTTGACGTATCCTTTAAAAATTATTGCTTTTTTTCTTTCTTTTCTTTGTACATAGGTTATATCATACAATAAAAACGTTTAAAACACACTAGAGGCATATAACAACACATTTGAACAGGCAGAAGAAAGAATCAGTGAACTAGAAGAAAGGACATTCAAAATCTCACAGACAAGAAGATCAGATAGAGAAGAGAATGGAAAAAAAATTGATCAGGGTCTCAGGGAAATGAATGACAGAATGAAGTATGCAAACATAAGCATCAGGGATGTCATAGACGGAGAAAAGAAGGGAAAATGTCAGAAAGACTAGTTGAAGAAATAATGGCTGAAAATTTCCCAGCTCGTATGAAAGAAATAAAATACTTGCCCAGAAAGGACATAGTACATGACATGGTCAAGTTCACGAGTCAACTTGGCCAGATGGTGGTGCCTGGTTGTTTGGTCAGGCAAGAACTTGCCTGTCGTTATGAGGACATTTCATGGACTTAAATAATGATCACATCCACAGCTGCTTTGCATTGCAATCAACTGAGAGAAGTGTCTTCTGCAATGGGTAATGCTTAATCTAATCACCGGAAGGCTTTTAAGGAGGATTAAGAAGAGACAATCACTCTCCCTGCTTCAGCCAGCCAGCCTCTCCTGAAAGTTCATTGAGGACCTTCCTTGGAAATTCCAGCTTGTGGCCTGCCCTCCAGAACTTGAACTCTTACATCCCCATGGTTGTCCAACCAGCCTCTCCTGAGAGTTCATTGAGGGCCTTCATTGGAGCTGCCAGCTTGTGACCTGCCCTACAGACCTTGGACTCTACATTCCCACGGTTACGTGAGACACTTTTATAAATTTTATATTTACAGATATCTTCTGCTGATTCGGATTCTCTAGAGAACCCTAGCTAATACAGTACCCCAAACAGAATAAATCTTAATACACTTACTCTGAGACACTTAGTAATCTGAATATCAAAGGCCAAAGATAAAGAGATAATCCTGAAAGCATCAAGAGAAAAGCTATTTGATACATAGAAGGGAATAGCAATGATTAAGTGCCAATTTCTCATCAGTAACCATGGAGGTAAGAAGACATTAGTATGATATATTTAAGATACTGAAAAGGTCACCCAAGAATTATCTGGCAAGACTGTCCTCCAAAAATTAGGGGAGCTTAAGATATAAAAAAACAGAAATACAGAGTTCATCAAAAAAGAGACCAGCCCTTCAAGAAATCCTAAAGGGATTTCAGCAGGCTGAGAGGAAAAGTTAGGATAGAGAGGCTTGGAATAGAGCATAGAAATTAAGATTATCAGTAAAAGTAACAAAAAGGATAAAAAGAGAGAGAAATAATATATAGCACATAAAAACCAAAGGAAGAAATATTTGAAGTAAGTATTGACTTTAATAAAATTGAATGTAGATAGATTAAAGTTCACAATCAAAAAACCCAGATTGACAGAGTGGATTAGAAAGTATGATCCATCTATATGTTGTCTACAGTGACTATCTTAGACTTAAGAATGCAGATAAGTTGAAAGCAAAAAGTTGGAAAATAATATTCCATGCAAAAGGTAACCAAAACCTGCTGTGGCAACTATATTAATATAAGGCAAAAAAGGTTTTAAATAAAAAAAAACTGTTATGAGATAAAGAAGTACTCTATATATGAATAAAAGGAGAAATCCACCAAGAAGAAATACAATCATAAGTATTTATGTGCCTATCCAGTGTACCCCAAAATACATGTAGCAAAATTGGCAAAGCTGAAGGGAGAAATAGATGCCTCGACAATTACAGTTTGAGACTTCAACACATCACACTAAGCAATAAATAGAACTAGAGAGGATCAATAAGGAAACAGAGAACTTGAGCAGTAGTATAAATTACTGGACCTAACAGACATATACAGAATATTGCACTCCAAAGCAACAGGATATACATTCTTCTCAAGTGCTTATGGATCATTCTCTAGTTGAACATATGTAGGGTCAAAAAAACAGTCTCACTAAATTTTAAAAATTTGAAATTATACAAAGCACTTTCTTTGAACAGTGAACCTTGAAATCAATAACTGGCAAAAAACTTTAAAATTCACAAAAATAAGGAGTTTAAATAACACACTTTTAAGCAACCTATTGATTAAAGAAGAAATTGCAAGATAAATCATTAAATATCACAAAACAAATTAAAAAAGAACATCACTGTGGTGGTTAGATTCAGTTGTCAACTTGGCCAGGTGGAGGTACCTAGTTCTGTTGCTGTGGACATGAGCCAATGGTAGGTGAGCCTCATCCGTTGCTGATTTACATCTGCAGTCAGTTAGGAGGCATGCCTGCTGCAATGAATGATGTTTGACGTAATTGGCTAGTGCTTAAATGAGAGAGCACAACATAGCACATTCAAGCAGCTCAGCATTCCTCATCTCAGCACTCGCAGCTCAGCCGAGGCCTTTGGAGATGCAGAAAGAAGTCCCCCTGGGGAAAGTTGTTGGAACCCAGGGGCCTGGAGAGAAGGCCAGCAGAGACCATCCTGTGCCTTCCCACATAAGAAAAAACCTCAGTGGAAAGTTAGAACTAACAAAATAAATCCCTTTTTATTAAAAGCCAATCCGTCTCTGGTGTGTTGCATTCTGGCAGCTAGCAAACTAGAACAATCTCATACTAGAACTTATAAGATGCAGCAAAAACAGTATTCACAGGGAAATGCATATCCCTGAGTACCTACATTAAAAAGAAGAAAGAGCTAAAATCAAAGACTTAGCATACCTGCAGGAACCAGAAAAAGAATAGAAAGCTAATCTCAAAGCAATTAAATGAACACAAATTAAATTAAAAATAAATGAAATTAAGAACAAAAACACAATGGAGAGTTATCAAACCAAAGGACAGAAGGACATAGTCCATGCGCTTAGCCTGTAGTGGCACCTGTCTCCAACCATTGTGATACCTGGGCCTTTGTTCAGATGGAGAAGTTCAATACTTACTTGCGGAATACACAGTTAGTTTTGTAACAGCAATATTCTGCTCTAGAATGGATAGAGGAATCAGTAAGGTGACGGCTAGCTATGAACTGCATATTTTCTTTAGGGCTTTGTTCCTTATTTGGTTGTGCTTTCATGGTGTTTTGGTTTGCTAAAGCTGTCACAAGGTAATACATCAGAAATAGGCTGGCTCTTTACAGTGGAGATTTATTAACTTATAAGTTACAGTTCTTAGGCCTTCAAAAGTTCCCAACTTAAGGCATCAACAAGATGATACCTGGATTCCAAAGACAGGCTGCTGGCATCCAGGATATCTCTGTCACATGGGAAGACACAAGACTTGTGTCTGCTGGTCCTTCTCTCCTGGGTTTCTTTGCTATCATCTTCTGGCTTCAGAAGTTTGCTTTCTATTTTCTGTGGGTTCTTTCTTAGCTTCTCTGGTGCTTTTCTATAAACTTCTCTGGGGCTTTTTTCCTGTCTTTTATCCTTTTATAAATAACTCCAGTAAGAGAATTACAACCCCCCTTTAATGAGGTGAGTTCCATCTCAATAGAAATAATCGAATCAAAATGATCCTACTCACAGGTATGGATTCAAAGAGCATGATCTTTTCTGGGGTACATAATAGCTTCAAATCACCCATGGGATCCAAGTGATACCTTCAGACCTGGGCAGAGTTTCTTATGATCATCCAGGGGCATTCTAATGCTACAATCTACCAGTGAAGAGATGATAAAGGCCCAGGAAAACCCTCTATTGGCCAAACAGAAGAGTGGGTACTGGTGCCTTCAGTGTTCGAAAATATATATCATATACTGAAGGGTGTTTGTCTGATGAAGATAAAATCAGTTGTCATATTTGCCCTATTGTGCCTTCATTTCGAACAGTTGCTTGGGCTTGATTATGGAAAGGGGGGGGGAGCAATGAGATGGATTTCCATACCACTGATTTTTGTAAGAATCCGCAGTCCTGTAACAGTAAAGAGCATCCCAGGATGGCATTGCTTTCTTTCTCCTTTACCTTTTCATTCCTACAACAAATATTAGCAAGTGCCTTCTACATTCTAGTCATTTACTCTCTTCCTCTTTTGTGCTCATACTTTCCAAATTTTCTTTAACTTCCTTTATCCTTCTCCCTTTTTCTCAGCCTATACATCTTCTCAGTCTCAATGTTATATCTGGTAAATGGGGGTACTATTTGGGAAGGTGTTTGAAGTGAGTGGAATTAATGGAGAGTACAGTGGTTTTACATGCTTTGGGTGTCACTGTTATACCCATATCATCCAGTTTTCTATTATTTCATCACTTAAAGCATATCTAAAGAGTTTTTAATTAGTCAAGAATATTACTCAGCTTGCATTGATGAATCGTTCATCCATAGTGACTGACTTCATTTTTTTAATGTAACAGACAACTCTCTCCTTGAGGTCCTGCTATTTGGAATCTGCCTTATTGTTTATATTACCGCTGTATTGGGGAATCTAAGCCTGGTAGATCAGAGTTAGACTCTGCCTCTATACTGCCATGTACTTTTTCCTTTCTAATGTAACCTTTCTTCATGTCTGTTTCTCTTCCATCACCATACCAAAGACTTTTGCAAATTTGTTATCTAAGTCAAAGTGAAAGAGAGAATTTTAAAAGCAGCAAGAGAAAAACAATCCATCACATACAAGGGAAGCCTGCTAAGACTATGTGCAGATTTCTCAGCAGAAACCATGGAGGCAAGAAGGCAGTGGTATAATATATTTAAGATTCTAAAACAGAAAAATTGCCAACCAAAGAATTCTATATCCAGCAAAATTGCCCTAAAAAATGAGGGGGAGAAAAAATGAGGGGGAGATTAAAATATTTTCTGACAAACAATCACCGAGGGAATTTGTGACCAAGAGACTGGCTCTGCAAAAAATACTAAAAGGAACACTATAGGCAGATAAGAGAAGGCAGGAGAGAGAGAGGTCTGGAGAAGAGTGCAAAAATGAAGAATATTAGTAAAGGTCAAAAGAGAAGAAAATCAGATATGACATAAAAAATCCAAAAGGCAAAATGGCCGAAGAAAGTACTGCCTTCATAGTAATAACACTAAATGTTAATATATTAAACTCCCCAATCAAAAGACATAGACTGGCAGAATGGATTAAAACACAAGACTCATCTAAATGCTGTCTACAAAAGACTCATTTTAGACCCAAGGATAAAAATAGGTTGAAAGTAAGAGGTTGGGAAAAGATATTTCATGCAAATAACAATCAGAAAAGAGCAGGAGTAGATATACAAATATCCAACAAATTAAACTTCGAATGTAAAACAATTTAAAAAGGGAGAAACAAACAAACAAAATAAATAAAAAACAATTAAAAGAGACAAAGAAGGACACTATGTATTAATAAAAGGAACAATTAAATAAGAACACATAGTCCTAAATATTTATGCACTGAGCCAGTGTGCTCCAAAATACATGAGGCAAACACTGAAGGGAGAAATAGACCCCTCTACCATAATAGTTGGAGACTTCAGTTCCCCTCTCTCATGAATGGATAGAACATCTAAATGGAAGATCAATAAAGAAACAGAGAATTTGAATGATACGATAACTGAACTAGACTTAACAGACATTTACAGAACATCACACCCCACAACATCAGGATAAACATTTTTTTCAAGAGCTCATGGATCATTCTCAAGTATAGACCATATGTTAGGTCTCAAAGCAAGTCTCAATAAGTTAAAAAAAAAAAGGATTAAAATACTATAAAACACTTTCTTGGATAAAAATTGAATGAAGTTGGAAATCAATAACAGGCAGAGGGCCAGAAAATTCATGAATATATGGGGGATAAACAACACACTCTTAAACAACCAGTGGGTCAAGGAGGAAATTACAAGAGAAATCAGTAAATATCTTGAGGCAAATACAAATGAAAACAAAACATATAAAATGGATGGGTTGCAGCAAAGGAATATTTAGGAGGGAAATTTATTGCCTTAAATGCCTATATAAAAAAAGGAAGAGGGCAGACAACAGTGGCTCAGTGGCAGAGTTCTTGCCTGCCATGCCAGAGACCTGGTTTCATTTCCTGGTGCTTGCCCATGTAAAAAAAAAAAAAAAGAAGAAGAAGAAGAAGAAAGAGCAAAAATCAAGGGATTAACTGTTCACATGGAAAACCTAGAGAAAGAAAAACAAATTAACCCCAAAGCAACAAAAGGAAAGAAATATGAAGCTTAGAGCAGAAATAAATGAAATTGAGAACCTGAAAACAATCGAGAAAATCAACAAAACCAGAAGTTGGTTCTTTGACAAAATCAATAAAATCAATGGTCCCTCAGCCAGGTTGACAAAGAGAAAAAGAGAGAGGATGAAAATAAATAAAATCATAAATGGAAGAGGAGACATAACCACTGACCTTGCAGAAATAAAGGAGGTAATTCAATGATACAATGAGCAAATATATGCTAATAAACTAGACAATGTAGACGAAATGCACAACTTCCTAGAAAGTCTTGAGCAACCAACATTGACTTGAGAAGAAATAGATAACCTCAACAAACCAATTACAAGTAAAGAGATTGAATCAGTCATCAAGAAGCTCCCCCCCCCCCAAAAAAAGTCTAGGACCAGATGGCTTCACATATGAAGTCTACCGAGCATTCAAGAAAGAATTAGAACCAATCCTGTTCAAACGCTACAAAAAAAAAAATTGAAGAGGAGGAAAAGCTATGTAACTCATTCTGTGAAGCCAACATCACCCTCATACCAAAGAAAACAAAGATATTATGAGAAAACAAAATCACAGGCCAAACTCTTTAATGAATATAGATGCAAAAATCCTCAACAAAATTCTTGCAAATCTAATCCAGCAGCACATTAAAAGAATTATACACCATGACCAAGTGGAATTTACTCCAGGCAAAGATGGTTGAAAATAAGAAAATTAATTAACATAATACATATCAACAAATCAAAGCAGAAAAACAACATGATCATCTCTAATGGTGCAGAAAAGGCATTTGACAAAATTAAATATCCTTTTTTGATTAAAAAACCTCACAGGATAGGAATTAAGGGGAACTTCCTCAACACGATAAAGAGAATATATGAAAAATCCACAGCTAACATCACCCTCAATGGGGAAAATCGAATGCTGTCCCCTAAGATCAGGAACAAGACAAGGATGTCCACTGTCACCATTGTTATTCAATATTGGGCTAGAAGTTCTAGTCAGAGATTTTATAAAAGAAAAAGAAATAAAAGGCATAAAAATTGGAAAGGAAGAAGTAAAACTCTCATTCTTTGCAGATGTTATAACACTATATGTTGAAAATCCCCAAAAATCCATAGCAAAGCTACCAGAGCTAATAAATGAGTACAGCAAAGTGGCAGAATACCAGATCAACACCCCAAAATCAATAGTGTCTTTATACACTAGTAATGCACAATCTGAGGAGGAAATCAAGAAAAAAAATTCCATTTACAATAGCAGCCCAAAAAGTCAAATATTTAGGAATAAATTTAACTAAGGATACAAAAGACCTATGCACAGAAAACTACAAGAAATTGATAAAAGAAATCATGAAAGACCTAAATAAATGGAAGAGCATACCATGTTCATTAATTGGAAGACTAAATATATTTAAGACGTCAATTCTACCCAAATTGATTTATAGATTTAATGCAATAGCAATTAAAATTCCAAAAAGTTACTTTGCAGAAATAGAAAAACCAATAACCAAATTTGTTTGGAAGGGCAAGGTGCCTCAAATAGCTAAAAATATCTTGAGACAGAAATATGAAGTGGGAGGTCTCACACTACCTGACTCTAAAGCATATTATGAAGCTACAGTGGACAAAACACATTGGTACTGGCATAAAGACAGATATACCAACCAATGGAATCGAATAGAGTGTTCAAATATAGACCCTCTCATGTATGGATCTTTGATAAGGAAGTCAAGCCAACTCACCTGGGACAGTGAAGCCTCTTCAATAAATTGAATTTTGGACATCCATATGCAAATGAATGAAAGAAGATCCATATCTCACACCTTATACAAAAAGTAACTCAAAATGAATCAAAGACTTAAACATTAGAGCTAAGACCATAAAATTTTAGAAGAAAATGTAGTGAAATACCTTACAAAACTTGTAATAGGAACTGTTTTTTTAGATCTTACACCAAAAGCACAAACACTGAAGAAAGAAATAGATAAATGGGAGCTCCTCAAAATTAAACACTTTTGTGCATCAGAGTACTTTGTCAAGAAAGTAAAAAGACAGCTTATGCAATGGGAGACAATATTTGGAAACAACATATCAGATAAGGGTATAGTATCCAGAATATATGAACAGGTTCTCCAACTCAACAACAAAAATACAAACAACCCAATTAACAAATGGGCAAAAGCAATGAACAAACACTTCTCAGAAGAGGAAATATAAATATCTAAAAGGCACATGAAAATATGTTCAACTTCACTGGCTATTAGGGAAATGCGAATCAAAACCACAATGAGATATCATGTGACACCCACTAGAATGGCCATTGTAAAAAAAAAAAAAACAGAAAACAATAAGTGCTGGAGAAAGTAGCACATTTATTCACAGTCGGTGGGAATGTAAAATGGTACAACCACTGTGGAAGGCAGTTTGGTGGTTCCTCTGGAAGCTAAGGATAGACTTGCCATACGATCCAGCAATCCCATTGCTAGGTATCTATTCAGAGGACAAGGGGCAAGGACACAAATGGACATTTGCACACCAATGTTTATAGTAACATTATTTACAATTGTCAAGAGATGGAAACAGTCCAAATTTCCATCAATGGATGAGGGGCTAAACAAACTGTGCTATATACTTATGATGGGATATTATGCAGCTGTAAGACAGAATAATGCCTTGAAGCATGTAAAAATGTAGCTGGACCTTGAAGACATTATGCTGAGTGAGATTAGCCAGAAACAAAAGGGCAAGTACTGTATGGTCTCACTAATATGAAGTAACATTAATGAGTGAATTTGGAGAATTGAAGTTAACACAGGTCATCAGGAGATACAAATAGGATGGCGATTGGGCAAATGGTGCTGAAGGGATACAGATTGAGCAGTAGGACTGATTGTAAAAATTCAGAAATGGATAACACAATACTACCTGTTTGTAAGTTCACTGACTGAAGATGAATGTGAGAATGATAGAGGGAGAAGGGCTGGGGGCACATATGAAACGAGAAGGAAAGAGAGGATGAAGACTGACATGGCATAATTTAGGAATGCTTAGAGTGTACAATGATGGTGATTAAATATACTAATTAAAAATGCTTTTGCATGAGGGAGAACAAATGAATATCAGCATTGCAGGATGCTGAAAATAGATGGCATAAGGGAAAAAGTACAATCAATGTAAGCTAGCGTCTATAGTCAACAGTGACACTATAATATGCTGCCACTGAATGTAACAAAGGCATTATGTCAAAACTAAATGTCAATAAGCAGGGCAATTGGGAAAGGGGTGTGGATTCTGGGTGGAAGAAAAGGAAATATCTTCAGATAGAGTATGATGGCAAAAGCATGTCTATACAATTAGGCTGGGCTGTATGATGTGTGAATAAAACTGTTTAAAAATGAACAGAGAGAAACAAGTCCTGGAGAAATGTGGAAAGAGAAATGTACCTATTCACTGTCAGTAAGGAAATGAGAGGTCTAGTCCTTTGAAGGACAGTGCACTGGTTCCACAGGAGGGTAGGAGTGGGTTTGCCACGTGATCCTGAAACCCCATTGCTCAGTATATACCTGGAGGGGATGAGACTGGAGACATTAATGGACATTTGTACACTGGTGTTTATGGTGGCAGTGTTCCTGATCCACAATGAATGGAGGTGACCTAAGGGTACAATGATTGAGGAATGGAAAGGGGAACAACGGTGTATATATACAATAGACTACTGAACTTCCGCAAGAAGAAATGAAGTTGTGAGGCATGCAACTAGGTGAATGAACCTTAAGAGCTGTTTGTTGAATGAAATGTCTGGAAAAAAAGACAAAAATGTCATGTCTCAATCATATGGACTAACAATAATACAAAATTTCGGTGAACTAAAGTTGAGAGCATGGGTTATCAGGTTGGGGCTTATTGTAAAGGGTCCTAGATTGTAAGCTCTTACAACAGTCACATATATTCATGAGATGTAACTGTCAATTCTGAATTCTGAAATGCTGAACTGTTTGTAAATAACATGGTGCTTCCCAGAAACTTTGGGTACTTATGTGACACTTGAAACTCCGATTTAGAGCTCAGAAGCTATGAAAGTGAGAGTAACCCATACAGAAACTGTTTTAAAAGTTGAAAAAGGAATCAGACTTTGGCTAGAGATATGAATAATGCTGACTTGGATAAAACTAATGTATACTAGAAGACTGGATAAAGGATGATATTGTCCATATTTTAAGACCTGAACTTCTGGGTGAGACTAAAGGGTGAGATGTTTATTTGGTGTAAAATTAATATTTTGGGCAGTACATTTCCTAATTTAACTTGTATGATCAGTTTAGTTGAACACCATAAGTACATGAAATCTTGAATAGGGATTGAGATTTCGTTGATTTTTCTAGGTGTGATACCCCAATAAATCCTGGAGCAATTTGGGCAGTGAATAAAGAAGTATTTGTGGTGCCCTTTTAGGGGAATGGGTAGAAGGGTGTAAGTGTTCAACTTCCCCATCTGGAGAATTTCTGATATTCTCACAAGCAGTGAGGACAGCCAAATCAATAGGCTGAGCCCTTGATCTTGGAGTTTACTCCTATGAAACTTATTCCTGCAAAGGATAGGCTAACTTAAAGTTATGCCTAAAAGTCACCCCCCTGAGTACCTCTTTTGTTGCTCAGATATGGCCTCTCTCTCTAAGCCAACTCAGCATGTGAACTCACTGCCTTCCCTCTTACATGAGACATGACTCCCAGGGGTGTAAATCTCCCTGGAAATATGGGACAAAAAGCCTGGGATAAGCCAGGACCTGGCATCAGGAGATTGAGAAAGTTTTCTTGACAAAAAGGGGGAATAAAGAACTGAGAAAAAAAGTTTCAGTGGCTGAGAGATTTCAGAGTTGAGAGGTCATCCTGGAGGTTATTTTTATGCTTTATATAGATATCCCTTTTTTGTTTCTGGTATATTGGATTAACTAGAGGGAAGTACCTGAAACTTTTGAGCTGTGTTACAGTAGCCTTGATTCTTGAAGATAATTGTATAATGATACAGCTTTTACAATGTGAATGTGTGATTGTGAGAACCATGTGTCGATGCTTCTTATATCCAGGGTATGGACAGATGAGTAAAAAATGTGGTAAAGGTAAATAAATAATAAGGGGAAAAGGGTAAAATAAATTGGGTAGATGGAGACATCAGTGGTCAATGAAAGGGAGGGGTAAGGTGTATAGCAGTGAGGCAAATGTTCTAAAAAATGATCATGGTGAGTAATACACAGCGATGTGATGATACTGTGTGCCATTGTTTGTGCGCCATGTATAGAAAGTATGTGTGTGAAAATTTTTCTCAATAAAAAAATTTTAAAAATTATACATAAAAAAATGATATTTAAGTTGCAGGCTGTTACTTTTCTTGGATGTGTGACTCAAATGGGTTTGTTAATAATACTTGCCACTGCTGAATGCAATGTTTTGGCTTCCATTACCTATGACTAGTATGCTGCCATCTGTCACCCCTATTCTACCACGTTACCATGGTAGAGACAACAGGGTCTGTTGTCTTTCCTTGGTACAAGGGTGTTACTTTGGTGGGCTAGTTAACATGGCTTCTATGACAATTTCCATCATATATCTATCATTCTGCCTGCCACATGTCTTTCCTCACTTCTTCTGTAACAGTCCCCCACTGTTGGCATTGGCATGCTCAGACCCCTGGGTCACTCAGATCTTGGTCTTTTGGTGTGGAGGATTCACCCTGGTCACATCCATTGTGGTGATCTTTATCTCCAACCTGTCTGACCTCATGACTCCCACCAGTAGTAGCTGGGACTCCCTCAGCTTCCAGCTAACAGAGAACCTTCTCCATCTGTGCCTCCCACTTGAATGCTGTTGGCCTGTACTATGGAGCAACTACTTACACTTACTTGCAGCTCTCTCAACATGGATTCTAGGCTGGAAATCAGATGGTCTCAGTGTTCTATACAATGGTGATCCCCATATTAAATCCTCTCATCTATAGTTTGAGAAACCATAAAGTGAAAATAGCTCTATGGGAAATGTTGAAGCAGAGCCCCAATGTTTCATTCTGTGTCTCAACAATGTAATATGTTCTATAGAGACATGTTTTTGGTTCTAGTCACATTGTTTTCTTTGCCTTCGAACAAAGCTTTGTTAATAAAAAATGAATTGCTCTAACTAAGTTTTTGGAAGTAGTTGTTTAGGTAAACAGCAACAAAATAGGGGAGAAATTATATGGACAAAATAGTGCATTTTCCCTTCTGAAACATTTGACTGGTAGGAAATATTTTAAAAGAAGCATTTTACTGGAAGAAATGTGTGTGTGTCGGCATGAATGCAAATCTGAACGGTGAACTGGTATGATGATGATAATAGTCATGAGTTAAAATAATTCCATGATAACAGGAATGTTAAAGAAAATATAATTTGACTAAAAGTTATGGAAGAGAACATGAATGGCAACTGGGTTGCACATCCTTTTGTTGTACTATATATTGATGATTCACTCGGTGCCCCATAGGCCAGTTCATATCTTTCATAAGGACTCAGAAGGCTCTTATATGTGTGTTTTCCAAATAATTTACCATGAATACCACCCTAAGACTTTAAAATGGGAGTTTTGATTTTCATTTAAAGAAAACTCCCAGACCTGCTTGAGAATCCATTCCTACTGAGGACCCAAAGCTCAAAATTACCAAGGCTCAGAAGTAGATGGCGTCTGATGTAGACAGCTATCCCAAGACCCAGGACCATCCCTTTATAATTAATACTTACTGGTGATTTTAGGCTCAAGTTACCCAGTAGTAGATCTGTTGTGGACAGTTAGTTAACCCAAGAATCAGGAACAGACCTGATTTTCATCAAATTGAAACGAACTCAATAACTGCACTACAATCTTCATTATTAACCTATTAGCCCTCTTATTTGCATTTTTATTCCTCCCTCTTCCCTTCTTTGCACCCCAGTCCATCTCTATTCCTTTGGCAATTAATCCTACTCTTTTTAAACTCCTCATTCTTGCCCTTACTCCCCTTTACTGGTCTCTTTCCATTCACCATAATTTATCCTAGCCATAAAAAAGCTGCTGGTCTAGGGTCTATTCTAATTTAGATTCCACAGAAAAGCCACAGTTATCAGCTGCACCCTTAGGCCTTATTTAATTGGCTAAATCTTAGATCTTGGGGAAACAAGATTTGTAACAAGCCCTGCTAATCCTTTTTATTTGATATAGTCATGCCAATGTCTCTTATTAATTGTCACATCTCCAGAATAAAAGCCACAGCTACCTCCCTAGTTATGCTAATGAGCCAAACCCTTGATCTTGAAGCTTTCACCTATAAAATTTATTTCTATAATGGTGAAACTAATCCTGATTAAAATTAATGCCTAAGAGTCACCCATGAAAACACGCTTCTTGCTCAAATGTGGCCCCTCTCTAAACCAAACTCTGCAAATAAACTCAATACTTCTCCCACCCCATATGTGGAGCATGACACCAAGGGATTAGCCTCCTTTGAGTCAAGAGATTAATGACAAATGCTTATTAGAGATGCTTCTGGAGAAAGAGCTTGATCAAAAGGGGGAAATGTTAAAAGAAATAAAACAATATATAGCTTCTATAGCTAAGAGATTTAAAGTGGAGTTGAGAGGTCATTCTGGAGGCTACTGTTATGCAGCTCTCAGCCATATTGTCAAGGTATGCAAAGCCTCAAGCAACAATGTTCCTCAAAAGCCTGAGGACATCTGGATACCATAAACAAACACAAGATAGAGAACTCAGTTAACTATCTAACATGAAGGACAATTGGAATACTCTAAATATCCAAATACAAACAACTTGTTTAACCTCTCTTTAAAATCCTGTGCCTTGAAATGCCAAGATGGGACATGATTGTTATCTGAATCTGTGTTCCCCAAATTGCAATTCTAAGATGCTTAAGTAAATTATTTTATTGTCTTGCAGCTTAATTTTTATTTCTTGGTTGACATCCTTTTCCCTCATTGTTAATAACTTTAAGCTCTATACTACAGAGGTCTTTGCTTTCCAAATCCTTGTCTTCCCTGGATTTCTGCTCTTCTATGGTCACTGACACAAAGGATATGATAGATTTCTTCCTGTAATAAAAACTCACCTTCTTTACAGGTTTCAAGGTTAAAAAATCTGAGAACCAAAAGTCAGAGATAGAATGGCCCATAAAGATCACCAAGATTGATGGTTTTCAATTTTTTAAGCATTAGAACTATCTATAAGGAAACTCTGATGCAGAACCAAAATATATAAAGCACAAAAGTGGAGCTGGTTTGACTGAAGAAAGTGTGAGTCACCCATTACCCCACTGCCTTGCACTCACTGTTCCCTCCCTAAGGTACCTCAAAAATTCAGTTCATTTCTGAGTACAACTTGAAAACACTAGATTATTCCAAACTACTCATTTTATAGGTGAGGAAATATTTCCCAAAGGGAAAGCAATGTTCTGGAGATTACTCAGCTAGTCAATGGCTGAAGCAGAATTTATATTCAGTTCTCCTGATTCATATGCTACAACACTCTCTTAGACCCCTTTCATGATTTGTGATGCTTAAAAAAGCCAGGAGCATAGAATTAAATGTGTCTCATTGGTTTGAACTGCAAATGCTTATTCAACATGGATCTCCTTGCATGGATCAACCTTAAACAATCCCAGCAAGACTAGAGTCAGATACAACCTCATTAGCTCTCTTCATCTCTTTAGGGGGAAGTGATGGGTCTCAGGGGATAAACAATTACTTTATTAATAGAAAAATCCTCACAGACAGGACTGGGTACCTAATTTGTAGACTTTATATGTGAAGCTCCTTCTTTGAAATGTAGCGCGAAAACCAGGAAAGAGGCCGCAGGCCTCCAAGAACATTCTGTGAAGTTAGAACAGGCTGAGACTAAGGATCCATAGTTTCGGGAAGCAGGTTTTATTAGCTCGTGTGCACAAGGGCTCAGCTGAGTCACCTCAAAAGTCTGAGCCCCGAACAAAAGGCAAACTTAGCTTTTATAGACTTTGACATGTTAAAGACAAGGTACACAATTGGTTGATTTAAGTTGAGAATGGCCCAGAGCTGAACCGTTGAGGGCCCCCCACCCCAGGAATGTCTTCTTTTGCCTACGTGCATCTTTACCAGTTCCTGAAGGCTGGGGGAGGGGGTTTCTATACCAGGAAATGTGCCTTATCTCGCTTGCTGCAAGGAGAGGGGGTTTGGGGATTTTTCACAGAGAACACAGCTAAACCAGAAAGACAGAAAGGCCTGCCTACTACAAAAAAAGCAGGGAAAAAAGTGTCATTAAAAGTACTATAGATTGACATCATCAACACGATGATGTAAATAGCTACTGGTAACTTCTCCTTAGAGACAGAGTGGAAAACAGTGTTATTTACACTTGCACAGAATTCTGGAGAAAGGTTTAGACTGGAGGAGGATTCTACAAAAGCTGAATCAAATAAAAAGAAAAATATCAGGTAAGAAACTTCCATCTCAGACTGGCCGGTTCTCCTCCCTCCCCCATCACACAGTCTCACATACTTCAGGAAGTGCACACAGATGGCTGCTGGGATCCCTCACACTTTCAATTTTGTAGACTTTAAAATTCCTCACAGTAGGAGGACAGATCCTCAACTATGTTCAGACAGACAGATGCAAACCTACAGAGACCCACAGTAGGACTTAAGCCATGGGAAATGTTGGAATACAAAAAGGAAGCATGGAAGAATTTTACAAAGTGAAGGACTAGGGAGAGGACAGCAAAACCTTCCCTAAAAGCAGCAAGAAGCCAGGCTGAGACTACCCAAATCAAGAGTTTGAGGACAGGGAGGACAGGGAGGACAGGGAAAGACATTTTAAGGTCCAGATCAGTGATAGACAAACAGTCTGAGAAAACATGAACAGAGATTGTGTTTCAGCCCTGGGTCTTGGTTCTCCTCTCCCACCCATGAAGAAAATAGCAACAAGAGGCCCCATCATTGCCTAGGGGAAACTGTTAGACTGGGTCAACTGGAGGAATCCTCCATTGCAAATAAAGTGGGAGATACAACCCCACATTGAGACAGATTTTGACCAAGTGAAGGGAGGACATAGCAATACTACAGCTACAGCCACACCCAATCAGACACTGCTGAGGCTGCAAGAGGTAATTCAGCTGTGCCTGGTCACACTGTTTCTAGGCTCTAAGACAAAAAGCTTCTGAGGACGACTAAGTTGCTGAATAGCACCACCTACTGGTTAGGTTGGAAAGTGCAGGGGCATTACAGGGTCTACCAGAGCATCTCTAGTCCCTATCCCAAGATCAGTCAGAGCTGGTCAACATACCCTGCACAAGTGCCCAGCCCTGTTTTGGTTGAGAAACATGGACAACTCAACTGTCAAAGCAGTTCCCTAATCCAAACCCAGGTTTTGCTGGATGGCAAAAAGCAGAATACTCCTGTACTGGCTGTTGGTGGTGAAACGGAAATTCTCAGTCCCACAATCTGAAGCCTTTCCATGTAGGAGCCAGGGAGCACCAGGCACATTTTGCTCATGGGAGGGGCCTCACTAAAGGTATACACTACAAATTGCTTTAACCCAAGAGTCAGCAGCTAACAGCACCCATGGAAAGTGGCAGCCTTGGCTGGATTGTAGCCTGGTTAGGGCCCATCCCAGCATGCTGCTACAGTAGGGGGGAGATATGGGTGTAGGGAAGAGGTGGCATAAGAATGTCAGCTGCTCAGAAGACAGGGAAAGTGCATTCTGGCAGATTTTTATTCTGATCTTCAACACAAACTCAAGCAAATATAAAATCTTAGGTGAGTGAGGGAAATTAACTTTCAAAATAATCTTATCAAGGTAATAAAATGCCTAAAAATCAGCAGAAAATCACAAAGCAAATGAACACATGAGAAAAGATGCCCAAGTGAAATGAACAAATTAGAAGCCAGAGAAGATACAGAATTTGGAACAACTAATCAAAGAAGTACATACAAATCTCCAGAATAACTTCAATGAGTTGGTTGAAGACATAAAGACTATCAAGAAGACACTAGAAAATCATAAAGAAGAATCTGAAAGAGTAAATAGAAAAATAGCTGATCTTACAGCAAGAAAGGATCCTGAAAATCAGATTTAAAATATACTGGAGACACAAAAGAGCAGCTTTGAAGAATCAGACAAGAGAATAAGTGAACTAGAAGACAGCAGAAGCGAATGTGAGGGTAAAGGAGAGCAAATGGTGAAAAGATGGAAAAATGTGAATTGGATCTCAGGGAAATGATGGACGACATGAAACATACAAATATAAGAATCACTGGTGTCCCAGAAGGAGAAGAGAAGAGTAAAGGGCTAGGAAAAGTATTTGAAGATATAATTGGGGAAAACTTCCCAAACTTTTAAATGACATAAATATGCAAATCAAAGAAGCCCAACAAACTCCAAATAGGATGAATCCAAATAAACCCACTTCAAGACACATACTAATTATACTGAATAATACTGAAGAGAAGGACAAAGTCCTGAAAGCAACAAAAGGAAAACAATTTATCACATGAAAGGGAATGCACATAGACTAAGTACTGACTAAGTACTGACTACTCAATGGTCATCATGGAGGGGAAAGGGCAGTGGTATGACATATTTAGGATTCTGAAAGAAAAGAAATTGTCAGCCAAGTGTTCTTTATCCAGCAAAGCTGTCCTTCAAAAGTGAGGTAGAGCTTAAAATCTTCACAGACAAACCAATGCTGAGAGAATTTGTTAACAAAAGACTTGCTCTGAAAGAAATACTAAAGGAAGAGTTCTGTTGGCTGAGAAAAAAAGAAGAGAGAGGTCTAGAGGAGGGGAAAGGATTGAAGAGCATTAGTAAGAGTAACTTAAAGGAAATAAAGAGAAAGAAGAAAAAATTTAAACCTGACAAATAAAAACCAAAGAATAAGAAGGTTAGCTTAGTTCAAGTATTGCCTTTACAGTAATAACTTTGGAAGTGAATGGATTAAACTCTCCAATTGTCCAAGAAAATGCAATAGAAATGACCCTCTGCTACTTCTGAGTGTAAGCAAGCTTTAAAGTGGCTTGAAAATTTCCACTTTTGCCCTTATGGGAAGCCAGTTATCATGATGTAAAGAAGTTCAGGCTAAACTACTGAATGCTGAAGAATTTCCTGGAGAGAGCCCTTGGAGAATGAGAGGCCCTTTTTTATGTTTCAGCTCCAGCTGAGCTCTCCACTGAATGCTACTGCAGAGAGATGTTGGCTATACCATGGGCAGAAAAGCTACCCATTTGGGCCCATTAAATACATAATAAATTATCTAAAGCCAATAAAAAAGATACAATTGGCAGAGTGGATTAAAAAGTATGATCCATCTATATGGTGTTTACAAGAGACTCATATTAGACCCAAGGGTACAAATAGATTGAAAGTAAAAGGATGGAGATTGTGGCCAAGATGGCAGCTTAGCAAGGGGCGGGATTTATTTTGTCCTCCAGAGCATCTAGTAAATAGCCAGGAACAGTACAGAACAATTGCTGGGGCCACGTCAGTGACTGGACACACAGCATACCCCAGTATGGAAAACTGGACTGGTTGCGAGCCTACCCAGGACCATGAGTTCCCCAAACTACGGCAGTCAGCACCCCTCCCTGACAGGCTGCTTCTTAGAGGGGAAAGGAAAGAGACTTCATTAGCAGTAGGGGCCGAGTGCAACCAAACTCTAATTGTGGAATTAATTAACGAATTCTGACCACTAAAAATAGGCCCCCAGCTCAGCTGAACTTCAAGTAAAAGCAGAGGTTGCTGGTTTTTGCACTGGCACAGAGAGAGCAGGGCTGACAGAAAAAGAAAAAGGAACAACAACAACAACAAAAAAAAAAACCCAGAGGATTTTGGATCAGATAGCACATAGTACTTGAAAGGGTCTGCATTCTAAAGGAAAGTAGGGGGCACATAGGACCTGAAGATACACAAAGCAACATACCAACTTAAGCCTTGATTGGCAAACCTGAGGAATGGGGGTCCTGCTCTGAAAAGGACTTTTATTTTTCTTTTCCATCGCTGTGTTTCTATGGCTTGACTACTCTTTAGATACAGCTACAGAGTTTTTCAGGCTCCAACTGCCCCAGGAATAGGCAAAATTAAGCTTGTTTGAGTGTTTGTCTGGAAGTTGTGCCTTCCCCGGGAGAAGGGTGGGGCCCAGTCAGGTGGAATCCCCCCCTCAAGGAATTCAGACCCCAGGATCTGGAAAAGTGAAGCAATTAAAGCCAGCCTACAACCTCTCCTCTGTCTCCACCATGCCCCCAGCAGGGATAGTCTTCCAAAGTTGAAAGTGCCACAACATCTTTTGCTGGTGTGACCCACAGGCAGATACGCCACATACTGGGCAGGATAAGAAAAACAGAGCCCAGAGACTTCACAGGAAAGTCTTTTAACCTGATGGGTCTCACCCTTAGGGAAAACTGACACAGGTGACTCCTTCCCCCTGATAGGAGGCCAGTTTAGTCCGGGAAAACCCAGCTGGAGTCTATAATACCTACATAGACACTCCTAAGGGTGGGGAGGGAAAAGGCACCATACAAGCAGGGCAAGAAACAAAAAAACAAGAACTTAAAAATTATCCTCTGTTAAACAAAACCTAAGCTAGAGGTCCGGAAAAAGCTGAACTGAAGGTCAAAGAACAGATGGACAACAAATTCATCTAGCAAGAAAACCCTAGGTAAGAGAAGTGAAAGCAAGCTCCAGAATAAACTAATTAAGGTAATTAAATGTCTAGACAAATGTCCAGCAAAAAAATAACAAATCACACCAGGAAAATTGAAGATATGGCCCAGTCAAAGGAACAAACCAATAGTTCAAATGAGATACAAGAGCTGAAACAACTAATTCAGAATATACAAACAGACATGGAAAACTTCATCAAAATCCAAATCAATGAATTGAGGGAGGATATGAAGAAGGCAGGGAATAAACAAAAAGAAGAAATGGAAAGTCTGAAAAAACAAATCACAGAACTTATGGGGATGAAATGTACAGTAGAAGAGATGAAAAAGCAATGGAAACCTACAATGGTAGATTTCAAGAGACAGAGGTTAGGATTAGTGAACTGGAGGATGGAACATCTGAAATCCAACAAGATACAGAAACTATAGGGGAAAGAATGGAAAAATATGAGCAGGGACTCAGGGAAATGAATGATAATGTGAAGCACACAAATATACGTGTTGTGGGTGTCCCGGAAGGAGAAGAGAAGGGAAAAGGAGGAGAAAAACTAATGGAAGAAATCATCACTGAAAATTTCCCAACTCTTATGAAAGACCTAAAATTACAGATCCAAGAAGTGCAGCACACCCCAAAGAGAATAGATCCAAATAGACGTTCTCCAAGACACTTACTAGTCAGAACGTCAGAGGTCAAAGAGAAAGAGAGGATCTTGAAAGCAGCAAGAGAAAAGCAATCCATCATATACAAGAGAAACCCAATAAGATTGTGTGGATTTCTCAGCAGAAACCATGGCGGCGAGAAGACAGTGGGATGATATATTTAAATTACTAAAAGAGAAAAACTGCCAACCAAGAATTCTATACCCAGGAAAACTGTCCTTCAAAAATGAGGGAGAAATTAAAACATTTTCAGACAAAAAATCACTGAGAGGATTTGTGACCAAGAGACCAGCTCTGCAAGAAATACTAAAGGAGCACTGGAGACAGATATGAAAAGACAGAAGAGAGAGGTGTGGAGAACAGTGTAGAAAGAAGGAAAATTAGATATGACATATAAAATACAAAAGGAAAAATGGTAGAGGAAAGTACTACTCAAACAGTAATAACATTAAATGTTAATGGACTGAACTCCCCAATCAAAAGACATAGACAGGCAGAATGGATTAAAAAACAGGATCCTTCTATATGCTGTCTACAGGAAACACATCTTAGACCCAAAGATAAGCATGGGTTGAAAGTGAAAGGTTGGGAAAAGATATTTCATGAAAATAACAACCAGAAAAGAGCAGGAGTAGCTATACTAATACCCAACAAATTAGACTTCAAATGCAAAACAGTTAAAAGAGACAAAGAAGGGTATTATGTACTAATAAAAGGAACAATTCAACATGAAGACATAACAATCATAAATATTTATGCACCGAATCAGAATGCCCCAAAATACATGAGGCAAACACTGCAAACACTGAAAAGGGAAATAGACACATCTACCATAATAGTTGGAGACTTCAATTCCCCACTCTCATCAATGGACAGAACATCTAGACAGGAACAATAAAGAAACAGAGAATTTGAATATTACAATAAATGAGCTACACTTAACAGATCTTTATAGGTCATTACACCCCACAACAGCAGGATACACCTTTTTCTCAAGTGCTCATGGATCATTCTTAAAGATAAACCATATGCTGGGTCACAAAGCAAGTCTCAACAAATTTAAAAAGATTGAAATCATACAAAACACTTTCTCAGATCATAAGGGAAGGAAGTTGGAAAACAATAATAGGCAAAGTGCCAGAAAATTCACAAATATGTGGAGGCTCAACAACACACTCTTAAACAAACAGTGCATCAAGGAAGAAATTACAAGAGAAATCAGTAAATATCTCGAGGCGAATGAAAATGAAAACACAACATATCAAAACTTATGGGATGCAGCAAAGGCAGTGCTAAGAGGGAAATTTATTGCCCTAAATGCCTATATCATAAAAGAAGAAAGGGCAAAAATACAGGAATTAACTGTCCACTTGGAAGAACTGGAGAAAGAACAGCAAACTAACCCCAGAGCAAGCAAAAGGAAAGAAATAACAAAGATTAGAGCAGAAATAAATGAAATTGAAAACATGAAAACAATAGAGAAAATCAATAAGACCAGAAGTTGGTTCTATGAGAAAATCAACAAGATTGATGGGCCCTTAGCAAGACTGACAAAAAGAAGAAGAGAGAGGATGCAAATAAATAAGATCAGAAATGGAAGAGGAGACATACCCACTGACCCCACAGAAATAAAGGAGGTAATAATGGGATACTATGAACAACTTTATGCTAATAAATACAACAATGTAGATGAAATGGACAAGTTCCTAGAAAGGCATGAACAACCAACTTTGACTCAAGAAGAAATAGATGACCTCAACAAACCAATCACAAGTAAAGAAATTGAATCAGTCATTAAAAAGCTTCCCAAAAAGAAAAGTCCAGGACCAGACAGCTTCACATGTGAATTCTACCAAACATTCCAGAAAGAATTAGTACCAATCCTGCTTAAACTCTTCAAAAAATTGAAGTGGAGGGAAAGCTACCTAATTCATTCTATGAAACCAACATCACCCTCATACCAAAACCAGGAAAAGATATTACAAAAAAAGGAAACTACAGACCAATCTCTCTAATGAATATAGATGCAAAAATCCTCTACAAAATTCTAGCAAATCAAATCCAGCAACACATTAAAAAAATTATACATCATGACCAAGTAGGATTCATCCCAGGTATGCAAGGATGGTTCAACATAAGAAAATCAATTAATGTAATATACCATATCAACAAATCAAAGCAGAAAAAACAAATGTTCATCTCAATTGATGCAGAGAAGGCATTTGACAAAATTCAACATCCTTTCCTGTTGAAAACACTTCAAAGGATAGGAATACAAGGGAACTTCCTTAAAATGATAAAGGGAATATATGAAAAACCCACAGCTAATATAATCCTCAATGGGGAAAAAATGAAAACTTTCCCCCTAAGATCAGGAACAAGACAAGAATGTCCACTATCACCACTGTTATTCAACATTGTGTTGGAATTTCTAGCCAGAGCAATTAGACAAGTAAAAGAAATACAAGGCATCAAAATTAGAAAGGAAGAAGTAAAACTATCACTGTTTGCAGATGATATGATACTATACATCGAAAACCCTGAAAAATACACAGCAAAACTACTAGAGCTAATAAATGAGTACAGCAAAGTAGCAGGTTACAAGATCAACATTCAAAAATCTGTAGTGTTTCTATACACTAGTAATGAACAATCTGAGGGGGAAATCAAGAAACGAATTCCATTTACAATTGCAACTAAAAGAATAAAATACTTAGGAATAAATTTAACTAAAGAGACAAAAGACCTATACAAAGAAAACTACAAGAAACTGTTAAAAGAAATCACAGAGGACCTAAATAGATGGAAGGGCATACCGTATTCATGGATTGGAAGACTAAATATAGTTAAGATGTCAATTCTACCCAAATTGATTTACAGATTCAATGCAATGCCAATCAAAGTCCCAACAACTTACACTTCAGGAATAGAAAAACCAATAAGCAAATTTATCTGGAAGGGCAGGGTGCCCCAAATCGCTAAAAGTATTTTGAGGAAAAAAACGAAGCTGGAGGTCTCATGCTGCCTGACTTTAAGGCATATTATGAAGCCACGGTGGTCAAAACAGCATGGTACTGGCATAAAGATAGATATATCGACCAATGGAATCGAATAGAGTGTTCAGATATAGACCCTCTCATCTATGGACATTTGATCTTTGATAAGGTAGTCAAGCCAACTCACCTGGGACAGAACAGTCTCTTCAATAAATGGTGCCTAGAGAACTGGATATCCATATGCAAAAGAATGAAAGAGGACCCGTATTTCACGCCCTATACAAAAGTTAACTCAAAATGGAACAAAGATCTAAACATCAGGTCTAAAACCATAAAGCAGTTAGAGGAAAATGTGGGAAATATCTTATAAATCTTATAATTGGAGGTGGTTTTATAGACCTTACATCTAAAGCAAGAGCACTGAAGAAAGAAAGAAAGAAATGGGAACTCCTCAAAATTAAACACTTTTGTGCATCAAAGAACTTCATCAAGAAAGTAAAAAGACAGCCTACACAATGAGAGAAAATATTTGGAAATGACATATCAGATAAAGGTCTAGTATCCAGAATTTATAAAGAGATTGTTCAACTCAACAATAAAAAGACAGCCAATCCAATTACAAAATGGGAAAAAGACTTGAACAGACGCTTCTCAGAAGAGGAAATACAAATGACCAAAAGGCACATAAAGAGATGCTCAACGACCCTGGCCATTAGAGAAATGCAAATCAAAACCAAAATGAGATATCATCTCACACCCACCAGAATGGCCATTATCAACAAAAGAGAAAATGACAAGTGCTGGTGAGGATGTGGAGAAAGAGGCACACTTATTCACTATTGGTGGGAATGTCAAATGGTGCAACCACTGTGGAAGGCAGTTTGGTGGTTCCTCAAAAAGCTGAATATAGAATTGCCATATGACCCAGCAATACCATTGCTAGACATCTACTCAGAAGACATAAGGGCAAAGACACAAACGAACATTTGCACGCCAATGTTTATAGCAGCATTATTTACAATTGCAAAGAGATGGAAACAGCCAAAATGTCCATCAACAGACGAGTGGCTAAACAAACTGTGGTATATACATATGATGGAATATTATGCAGCTTTAAGACAGAATAAACTTATGAAGTATGTAACAACATGGATGGACCTTGAGAACATTATGCTCAGTGAGACTAGCCAAAAACAAAAGGACAAATACTGTATGGTCTCACTGATATGAACTGACATTAGTCAATAAACTTGGAATATTTTGTTCATAACAGAGACCATCAGGAGATAGAAATAGGGTAAGATATTGGGTAATTGCAGCTGAAGGGATACAGATTGTGCAACAAGGCTGGATACAAAAACTCAGAAATGGACAGCACAATGCTACCTAACTGTAATATAATTATGTTAAAACACTGAATGAAGCTGCATGTGAGAATGATAGAGGGAGGAGGGCTGGGGACATAAATGAAATCAGAAAGAAAGACAGATGTTAAAGATTGAGATGGTATAATCTAGAAATGCCTAGAGTGTATAATAATAGTGAAATGTATGAGGTACAGTTTAAAAAAATGTTTTTGCATGAAGAAGAATAAAGGAATGTCATTATTGCGGGGTACTGAAAATAGGTGTTAATTAATATTTTTAAAAATCACCTTCTGTGTGAGACTAAAGCAAAAAACATTTATTTGTTACAAAATTTATATTTTGACTAGTGCATTTCCTAATATAATTTATGCAGATAGTTTGATTGAATGCCATAAGTACTTGGCATCTCAGGTAGGACATGAGGTTTTGCTGGTTTGTCCAGAGTGATGCCCCAGTGAGTCCCAAAGTGATTCCATCAGTGAGTGGAAATGTATCTGCAAAGCCCCCTTTGGGGAGTGGTGAGAATGGGGAGAAATTCAACTTCCCCAAGTTGAATTCTTGATATTCTCACAAGCAGTGTGGACAACCAAAGCTATAGGCTGAGCCCCCAGTTTTGGGGTTTGTTCATATGAAACTTAACCCCGCAAAGGATAGGTCAAGTCTACTTAAAATTTAGGCCTAAGAGTAACCCCCAAGAGAGCCTCTTTTGTTGCTCAGATGTGGCCTTTCTCTTCAGCCAACACAACGAGCAGTCTCACCACCCGCCCTCTCTCTACATGGGCCATGACTCCCAGGGGTGTGGACCTTCCTGGCAACATGGGACAGAGATCTTGGAATGAACGGAGACTCAGCATCAAGGGATTGAGAAAAACCCTAGAATGAGCTGAGACTTAGCATCAAGGGATTGAGAAAACCTTCTCGACCAAAAGGGGAAGAGGGAAATGAGACAAAGTGTCAATGGCTGATAGATTACAAACAGAGTCGAGAGGTTATCCTGGAGGTTATTCTTATGCATCAAGTAGATATCATCTTGTTATTCAAGATGTAATGGAGAGGCTGGAGGGAACTGCCTGAAAATGTAGAGCTGTGTTCCAGTGGCCATGTTTCTTGAGGATGATTGAATAATGATACAGCTGTCACAATGTGACTGTGTGATTGTGAAAACCTTGTGTCTGATGCTCCTTTTATCTACCTTATCAACAAAGGAGTAGAACATATGGAATAAAAATAAATGATAGGGGGAATAAATGCTAAAATAAATGTAGTTTGAAATGCTAGTGATCAATGAAAGCAAGGGGTAAGGGGTATGGTAGGTATAATCTTTTTTTTTTTCCTGTGTTCATTTTATTTCTTTTTCTGTTGTCTTTTCATTTCTTTTGCTGAATTAATGCAAATGTTCTAAGAAATGATGAATATGCAAATAAGAGATGATATTGTAAATTACTGATTGTGTGCTGTTTTATTTTGTTTCTTTATTTTTTTAATAAATAAATAAATAAATAAAAAGTAGAAAGAAAAAAAAGTGGAGAGTCAGCCAACTCAATGGGAGAAAATATTTGGAATCCATATATCTTATAAGGGATTGATATCCATCTTTATATATAAAGAATCCTTTATATCTTATAAGGGTTTGATACCCATTCTCTATATATAAAGAATCCTACAACTCAACAACAAAAGAACAAACAACCCAATATAGAATGGGAAAATATATGAATAGACATTTTTACAAAGATAAAATAAAATGACCACAAAGCACATGAAAAATGCTCATTTTCATTAGCTATTTGAAAAATGCAAATCAAAACCACGATGAGATATCAACTAACACCTATAAAAATGGCTGCCCTTAAACCAACAGGAAACTACAAGTATTGGAGAGAATGAGGAGAAATTAGAACATTTATCCACTGCTGGTGGGATTGTATAATGATACAGCCACTGGTCAAGAGAGTTTAGAGATTCCTCAGAAATCTAAGTATGGCATTTCTCTATGACCCAGCAATTACATTACTCGGTATATACTCAGAAGATCTAAAAGTAGTGACACAAACAGGCATTTGCAAATTGATATTCATAGAAGCATTATGAACAATAATGTTCACAGACTATGAGTTTTCTTTGCATGTTTCTGATCAGGGAGCCTTATTGAAGGAGGAATGTCCCACTCTGCCCCCCTGGGCTTTGAATGGCCTGCTGACCAAGCCCCCATGGGACAGTGGGACTTGATGGAGTAAACTTGATATCTCTGCAAAGAGAGAGGAACTTTAGCATGGAACTAGCTGAGGTGTATTTAACTCTGCACCTTCAAAGGAAGGTTTGGGGGAGGAGTTTTAGTGCCCAGGGCACTAAGTAGGAACAGTAGATAGAGACTTCTGAAGTTTAGGTTTCTGAAGAGGCAGAGTTCATCTTGTATAATTCTGATAACACAGCTAGGCTGGGATTAATGGAAAACAGAAATAAACAAGTCCATCAACAAGCATTTTCTGAGTGCACATTGCATATACAAATTTAATCTATGTATTATAGCAGTACAAGAAAGAGAGTAGGGAGAGAGGAAGGAGATACCAAAAGAGAAAGAGAACATAGATTTCCTCTTGGGGAACATGAATTATGGGCCCCAGAAGGGAAAATATTTAAACACTTGGGGAAAATGTCAAATAGAAATTGGTTTTACTTCATGCTTTTCTTGAAAAGTGATATGTAAAAAGACTGAAATTCTGTGAGCTCCCACTTACTCCCAATTTAATTTTAGAATTAAGCTCCTACTTACAAAAAAAAGCTAGCCTAAATTGACAACAACAATAAAGATTTCAATTTATCTTCATTAAGAATTGCCACCTTTTTCACACATGCTGGTTGATCCTGATAACTAATTGAAATATCTAAAATTACTTCTTGCTGATTATAAAGAATTAGCATGCCCATTATTGAGAAATTGGAAAATAAGGATAAGAAAGAGGAATATATAAATCAATCAATTTCAACACCTGGAGATAACTACAGTTAATATATTGGTTATGTTCTTGCCTTCTATCTTCATACACGAATATGTGTGTGTGCATGTTTGTGCATATAAATGCATTATTAATAGAATCATAATATAATACTCTTATCTGTGTGATAATAACCATTCCTATTCTTTTGTTTAAGGGGTGCATAATAGCCCATTATATGGATGAACCTTCATGACTAATCACTAAAAAAACTGAAAGAACTTATATGGAGAACATTGTTTAGATTCCTCCATTCATCAAAACAAATACTATGAAACAAGTCAAGTGAAACAGTGCGAATTTATTCACTCATGGTTTTGTGGCTGGGAAAATGTCCAAATCAAGGCATCATCAAGGAGATGCTTTCCTCCTAAAGACTGGCCACTAGCGATCCAAGGATCTTGCTCTTACGTGACAAGGCACAGGGTGGAGTCTCCTGGTGTCTTCCTTCTATTCTGGGTTCCTTTCAGTGTCTTGTTTTTTTTTTTCTGTATGAATTTCATTCTCTTATAAAAGACCCCAGAAGCAGAATTAAGACTTACCCTGATAGAGGTGGGATGCACCTGAACTGAAGTAACCTCATCAGAAAGCTCCTACTTACAATGGGTTTACACTCACAGGAATGGATTATATTTAAGAACATGTTTTTCTAGGGTATATACAGCTTTGAACCACTAAAAATATGTGGCTGACACTGTCTGTTATTAGTGTGCTCAAAGCTGGAGATGAAGTATGCAACTTGGAATGTGACCATACTTTATTATAGGTACAAATAGAAATACTGACTAAATGAAATTACTGGAAAGAAATATTTTATGTGATCAAATCTCATGTGAACATAAGTGTCTTAAATGAAACTTTAATCTGAACAGGTAAAAAGAGCAGTGGCTTATGTTCTGGAAGATTTTATCATATCTTTGCCCTCAGATTGTGGAGTTTGAACATTCAGGTGACCTTGTTGTAGAGCCCTGAGACCCACCTGTCCCAGCCCAGTGAGTATCTACCCCAAGGATGGAGAAAACAATCGAACATCTTGTTTCTGTAGCACAAGTTGAGAACAGTCAGGTGGGAGGTCAGCGAAGATGGACTTGTGCTTGCCCTGAACAGGAAACTTCTGAGGAGGATGAATGTTTATGGGCATATACATGCCCATAATTAAAGTTTTCCATGTCACAAAGGAGAAGCTGACAAGCAGGCCAGCTTGACCAAAGGAGGAGTATTATGAAAGTGGCCAGTATCAGAAATTTCAAATTAGCAGGTGGAACAGAAGGGCTGGTAAGGACACTTGACCTGATGGCCCCAATGGTACTTGGAAAATAAGTTGGAAAGGACCCTAGCCATGGGAACAGTCAGTGGGTGGAATCTAAGCAGGACAGAAGGATAAAAGGAGACTGACTCCAGTGAGGATAATCAGTCAGTTTCCCCCTATAGTGATAACATAGATCAAGAGGACCACCTCAAAGAGAGGCGTTAAAATAAGAGAGGCAATGCCGAGGAAGATCAGTCATCCCTTGGAGAAGGAACTTCTCCAACATAATGGAATTACCTTCCATGGTTTCCAAAAGGCACCGGGGACAGAACTCTTAAACGACAGATTCAAGGATTTGTCAGCTCTTCTGGCTCAGTCCCCTGACTTCAGGCTTGTTAAGGTTTCAATTCCTAATACTCTGAGTTGTCACAAGTTCAAGATATGCAATTTGCAATTATTGCAAGGGATTAAACCGATTCACATCATTTAAAGTTCATTGAAAACCATGTTTAATTAACATAATATTTAATTCTACTTTGATTACTTTTAAGAACCCACATATTGCCTTGTGGAATTAGTAAAATTAGACAAAATTAGTGTGTCATAACATGGAACATGCTGGGAATCATTAGTCTAAACCATCTGAACAGATGGCTTTCTCCATTCTATTTGACAATTGCCAGCATTGAAAACCCCACACCTACCCACCCATTTTTCCACCCACCTCCGGTAGGTATCCTCTTGGAAACTGAGAGTTCTTTTTCTGTCAAAGCACATTTATTTCTCTTCAAATTGATCAATCTAAAGGTAATAGCCTCAGTTTCCTCAAATATGGCCTGTAGGTAAAGGCCATTACTAATGAAACTTAAGCCCAAAAAGGATGCTGAACAGTAGGTCTTTAAAACGTATCTCAGACCAGAAAGGTGTAGTGGGTTGTGGAATTGATATTTTTCTTTCTTGGAGGGTATGGTCTCCATTTCCTTACTCACAAGACTCAAACATTACCTGTGATGTCTCGCAATAGCCATTGAGCTTGTGATGCTCTGGTCTCAGGTTCTAAGAATACTACTAAGACATCTCTCAAACCATGGAGCCCATGTGGTTGGGAAAGCACAAATGGGGAGAAACAGGATGTTGGGGTGAGATTATGACATCCCTTTGTACCTGCTTGAACAAGAGATGAAATACACACTTTGGAATGTGACGGGACTTTATTAAACATATAAATAGGTGTCTGAGCTCAATGAAGTTACTGGAAAAAACTGCAATAACAAGTAGTAGGACAGCAGCAGATGGGAGAGGACAGCTTTAACCCAGGATAAAGGGAAAAGCATCCTGTTAAAGGATCAGATATGACTTCCATTGTCCAGTGCTCTGAGTTGGGACTTTGTTATTTCTGTTTTAGTGGAAAAAGAATAATTTTTATTAGTTTTCAATCTCATTAGGTTTTTTCCTATCTTCTTCCTCTAACTTCATTTTTTTCTGGATTCCATCCTTTGCTTCCCATATAGAAATATAATATAGTGGGAAGAGCAGGTGTTCTGAGTTCACAAAGATAAAATCTTAATTTCTTAAAACCTCAGACCCCCTTTATCTGTTTCCCTTTATCTAGCCCCCCCTTTTTTCTTGTATTTGTCCTGATCCCCTCACTACTTCTTTCTCATGACTTTCCTCCATATTTAGGCCCATGCCACTTCCTTTAATAAGCAGTCTACTGGCAAGGATTTGGAAAAAATGGGAACCTATTGCTGGTGGGAATGCAAAATGGTGCAGCAGCACTGGAAAACAGTATGGAAAAACTTTTTTTCCAAAAAGTTAAACATACAAACACCATAGAAATCAGCAATTTTGCTCTTAGATATGTACCCAAGAGAAATGAAAACAAAAGTCCATGCAAAAATTTGTCCATGAATTCTCATAGCAGCGTTATTCATAATATCAAAAGAGTAGAAAAAATATCCACCACCTGACAAATATAAACAAAATGTATCTCCATATAATGGAATATTATTCAGCCATAAATATGGATGAACCTTGAAAACATTATGCTAAGTGAATGAAGACAAAAGAAGACAAAGGGCCACATATTGTATGATTCCAATTTATATGAAATGCATAGAATAGGCAAACCTATAGAGACAGAACATAGATTAATGATTTCCAGAGCCTGAGGAAAAGAAGGAATAGAGAGTGACTACTTACGGGTACAGGGTTTCTTTTTGGTGTGGTGGAAATTTTCTAAAATTAGATTGTGGTTATAATTGCAAAATTCTGTGCATATATTAAAAATTACTGAATTGTATACTCTAAATAAGTGGATTTTATGATGTGTGAATTATATCCCAATAGACCTGTTACACGGAAAAAAAACATGTTCGCCCTTAGAAATCTTAGCAATGTGGATAGAGTCCCTGTGACAGGCTTGGAATAATTAGGTTTCCTTTAATACTGTGATTAGATGAAAATCCTAGAAGGATGGATAGCTAAACAAAGGTGCTTTCCATAATTAGAGTGGGAAATAGTCTGTTAAGATGCTGAAACAAATTTGGGAATTTGGATTTGTTTGAATTCAAAATCTGCAGTCCTAACTCCCTATAGTCTTACCTGTAACTCTTATTAAGTACAATTTTCAAATAAATAATTAAATTTTATATAAAAAGGAATAGATTAAAATTAAATTAAAAAGCAATCAACATTATTAGTCATAAAGAAATGCAAATCATTATCAAAATGAGTTATTGAAGTCTATGGCTATAAATGTGAATTTGTCTATATCTCCTTTCACTTTTTGTTCCTCATGTTTTGAATCTCTGCTATTGGGTGTATATATATTTATGATTACCATTTTTTTTTTCAGAACAACCCTTTTATCACTATGTAATGCCCCTCCCTTTCCACCATCACTGGTAATTTTCTATTTTCTCAATCTACTTTACCATATGTTAACATAGCTTCTTATAGCTTCTTTTGATTACAATTTTCATGGTATAACTTTTTACATCCTTATACTTTCTCTCTACCTATATTGCTATATTTTTAGCAAGTTTATTGTAGACAACCTATTGCTCTTTCTTCCTTCATAATTGTGATGGCTTGAAGCTGTATGCATGCCAGAAAAGATCATGTTCTTAAATTTAATTCATTCCTGTGGGCAAAGACCTATTGTAGTGGTACGTTTTGATTAGATTATTTCAAGTGAGATTTGATCCACCTCATTCAGAGTAGATCTTAATTCTCTTACTGGAGTCCTTTATGAGAGGATAAAAGACAGAGTGAAGACACAGAAAAAAGGCCCCAGAGAAGTTAATAGAGACAGAAACTAAAAGAGAGAAACACACAGCATCTCAGAGAGGAAGTTACTGAAGCCAGAATCTGGAAGCAATGAAATCCAGGAGAGAAGAGAGAGACCAGCAAATGTCACCATGTGCCAGGCCATATACAGAGCAGCTGTTGTTTGCTGGTATCTGGTCTGGATGAGAAGGTATCATCCTGTTGATACCTTAATTTGGATCTTCTCTTGTAATTAGAGCTGTAAATCTGTAAGCTAATATATCTCCAATATTAAAAGCCAACCTGTTTCTGGTCTGTTTCATTTCATCAGTTTTAGTAAACTGAAACACTGATATTCTAAATTTTTTTCATTTATTCTTTGCTTTATACCTACAGAACTTCCTTTAGCCATTGTTTAGGGTAGATCTGCTAGTGATAAATTCTCTTAGTTTTCCTTTACTCAAAAGTGTCTAATTTCTCTTTCGTTCTTGAAGGTTATTTTTACTGAATATAAAATTCTGAGTTGGTAGTTCTTTTCTTTCTGTACCTGAAAAATATCATGTCAATTCCTTCTTCCTTGCATGGTTTAAGATTAGAAATCCCTTGTCATTTGAACTGATCTTCCCTTATAGATAAGGGGGCATTTTTCTCTGGTATCTTTCAAGATTTTTGTCTTTAGTTTTCAGAAGTTTCATTATGATGTGCTTGGGCATGGATATCTTGGGTTCATCCTTTAAGGCTCAAAGCTTCTTAAATCTATTTTTTGCCAAAGTGAGAAAAATTTAACCATTATTTGTCCAAACACTTTTTTAGTCCTACTTTCTTTCTTAAGTCTACTTGGACTACAATTACATGAATGATAGTTCTTTTGTCATAGCCCCACTGGTCCTTGAGGCTCTTTTCACTTTTTCTTTAACTCTGTTCTCTCTTGTTTGTTCAGAATCGGTAACTTATAGTGTTCTCTTTTCAAGTGCATTGATTCTTTCCTCTCTCTTGTCTATTCTGATGCCTATTCCATCCATTCGCTTTTTATTTCGGTTTTATTTTGAAGTTCTAAAATTTCCATTTGGTGCATTATATCTTCTATTTCTTTGTTGAAAGCGTCTATTTCTTTGCGGAGACTTTCTATTTTTTCATTTGTTTCAAGCATGTTTATAGTGGCTACTTTTAAGTCACGGTGAGATCGTTTTCATATCTTTCATCTTGGTGTTGGCATCAGCTAATTTTCCTTATTCGTTCAAGTTGATTTTTTTCTGGTTCTTGCAACAAAGAGTGATTTTCAATTGACACCTGCATATTTTGAATATTATTTCACGATACTATGGATTTTATTTGAGTCTTGTGTTTTTGTTGACTTCCTTTAACACTAGTCTGATGGGGAAAGGGGATGCTACCTTGTTACTTCAAGGTGGGAATGAAAGTCCAGGTTCTCCACTTGGTCTCTATTGAAGCATGAGAATGGGCAGATGGGATCCTCATTACTGCTGGTCAGGGGTGGAAGTTCAGGCTTCCTACTAGGCTTTAACTGATACCACTCTGAGTGTGAAAGGAAGAGGTATCTTGTTACTGTTCCTCATGTAGCCTCCACTGATATTGTTGGGGAAAGGAGCATCTTGTTACTGCCAAATAGGGATGAAAGTTCTGACTTCCCACTAACTTTCTCTACCACCACCTCTGGGGGGTATTGGGGTGCCTCATTATAGCCTGGGGAAGGTAGAAATCTAGGTTCTCCCTGGCCTTTGCTGGTGAGAGTGAGGGTAGGGTCAAAGAATTTCTGTGGTGTGTGTTTGGAGTATAGCACCTATTGTCTAAAATTTTCTCTCTTGCTAGGCTTCCCTTTCCTGGTTCTTTGGCTAGGGAGAGAAGGTTTCACTTAGGGAGTTACTTTTTGGCTGTTTCCAAGTTGTCATCATCTCCTTTACTTAAGCTGGGAAAATGATGTGAAAAGAAAACCCAAGGAACTCAAGGTCATGTCATTTCTTAGGTCCTGAAGTTCTTAGCCCATCAGCTTACTTCTCTCCACCATTCAGTCTTTTTACATTTGTTTTATATATTATGTTCACTGCTTTTCGCTTTACATAGCAGAAAAATAGAGAAAATCATGTCTATTCCACCACTGTGGAAGTGGAAGTGCTTAAATATTTGAATAGTAAATTTCATGCTCATAGAGCATGAGATTCTTAATCTCAGGGTCGTGGGTTCGGGCCCCACGTTGGGCGCCAGATGTTGCTTCCACATTGGAGCAGAGTGCAAAGGATATTAAGAAATGATGAGAAAGACAGATGGGATCAGGGGGTCTGAAGCTCAGTGATAACAGACAACTTTTTTCTAAACTAGTCCCTGTTTATATACTGTAGGGTCCATGTGACAAAGAGTACGCATGCACCTGGCGAGAATACAGAGTGCTTTCTTAAGATGACCACAAAGAACCGGGGGCTAAGACAAAACAAACATTCTCTCCCTCCCAGACTGTTCTACATTAAGCAAATGACAATCTCCACAGATTACCACTGCCACCACTCTGATACCAGCTGTTCTCAACAAATTCTGCAGGTCATGTTTTAACCCTTGCTCCTACATAGTAAATTTGTGTTTCTATCATGGCTTCTGGGTTAGTGCCGTACTTGGAAAGGTCTTTGCCACTCTGAAGTTAAAGACATGATCACCCATTTCTTCTAGTACTTTTGGTTTCATTTGTTAAAATGTACATCTTTGATCCACCTGAAATTTATTTTGGTGTATGCAGTGAGATTGAAAGACAACTTTATTTATCCCATCAGGAACCCATTTTTCTCAACACCATTTGATTAATCCATCTTACTTTTTCCCACTGATTTGAAGTACTATCTTCTTATATGCCTAATTCCAATATGATTTGACTCTCTATTTGTCTATTTTTTCACTTGTTTGCTTATTTATGCACCAAGTCCATAATATTTAAGAGCCGTAGCTTTATTATACATAAAATACTTTATTACTAGCCCCCTTTTGTTAGTATTCCTTTTCAGAAATATCTTGGTTATTCCTGAAGGTTTGCTTTCCAATGAAACTGTAACGTTTGCTTGATTAATTTAAGCATCCTTTTAGTGTTTTAAAAAGAAAGAAAGGAATCTAGGAAACACAATTATAAAGTAAAAAGCATATTTTTTTAACTTTTTAAATTGTATAATATAACATGTATATACAAAACTAAGAAAGAAAAAAGCAATTATTCTCAAAGCACTCTTCAACAAGTAATTACAGGAAAGATCCCAAAGTTTGTCATGGGCTACCATATGATCCTTTCAGATTTTTCCTTCTCACTGGTCCAGAATATAGGAAGCTAGAAGGAATGCATATTTTTTTTACACCACAGTTGACTTTTTTTTGTGAAAAATAATAACATATACAAAAAAGCAATAAATTTCAAGGCACAGCACCACAATTAGTTGTAGAACAGATTTCAGAGTGGCATGGGTTACAATCCACAATTTTAAGTCTTTACTTCTAGCTGCTCTAAGATAATGGAGACTAAAAGAAATATCAATTTGATGATTCAGTATTCATATTCATTTGTTAAATTCTATCTTCTCTGCATAACTCCACCATCACCTTTGATCTTTCTAACCCACTATTTAGGGGTATTTGGGCTATGGCCATACTAACTTTTTCATGTTGGAAGGGTCTGTCAATAATATGGGGTAGGGAGATGGAACTATCAGATGTTCTGAAGAGGCTGGGCCCTATAGGTTTCAGGATTTATCTGGTTCAGGGACCCACTGGAGGTTGTAGGTTTCTGGAAAGCTACTCTAGTGCATTTTAGAATCTTATATATTGCCCTAGGTTGTTCTTTAGGATTTGCTGGAATGGCTTTGGTTGTTTTTTGTTTTCAGTTTTATAACTGAAGCTTGGGTAAGAACAACCTCCAGTGTAGCCTCTCGACTCTATTTGAACTCACTCTCTGCCACTGATACTTTATTAGTTACACTTCTTTTCCCACTTTTGGTCAGGATAGAATTGTTGATCCCACAGTGCCAGGTCTGGATTCATCCTTGGGAGTCCTCTCCTATGTTGCCAGGGAGACTTTCATCCCTGGATGTCATGTCCCATGTAAGGGGGAGGGCAATGATTTCACTTGCAGAGTTGGGCTTAGAGAGACTGAGGGCACATCTGAGCAACAACAGAGGTCTTCCAGAAGTAACTCTTAGGCATGCCTATAGGTAGTCTAAGCTTCTCTGCTACCTACATTACCTTTGCAAGAGTAAGCCTCTCGATTGAGAGCATGGCCTATTGATTTGGGTGTCCCTAAAGTTTGACACAGTATCAGGGGATTGCTGATGGTAAAGTTTAATAGTTCCTTATTTTTTATCCCATCCCTCAAGGGACTTTCTGAAGATTTTTGATTAGCTGCTTAATATATTCTAGGATTTATCCAGGCATTACATTAAGATATACAGGATTAAAAGCCCTCTTTCTTATAGGCTCCCTGTGTTTCAATTGTTCAAATGAACTATGCAGATAGTTTGAGTTAGGTTATGTACTACAGAAAATTTAGGTTCCAGACAAAATAAACTTTTCTTCTTTTGGTCTCAAAGAGTATATGTGGTTCTGAAATATAGCAATGTCTTCCTTAGCCCTGTGTTCTGAGTTACTTCAACCCTGACCTGATCATCTTTATTCTTATCTCCAAATACCAGGATACATATATATATATATCAGCCTCTCAGATCCAGAAATAATAATTACCACTCCAGACCAGATGTAGGAGCTTACAATCTAGACCCTGTTTTCTTATAAATATTTTCCAAAGGAGACAATACAATAATTGTTTTTGAATTTCTGACTTATTTTGCCTCACCAAATGTCCCACACATTCATTCACATCATTGCATGCCTCATGACTTCGTTCCTTTTTGTAACAGCACAATATTTGATCATATGTATTCACCATCATTCACTAATCTACTTCTCAGTCACTGCAATCTTCAGCCACTTGCATTCATTAGGCTTCAGGTATAATGCCCAAAGTCCACAGTCCATCAACACTCTCAGTTTTAGATAATTGCATTACTCCCAAGAAAAGATAACCAATAAACACACCCTCACCAAATAGGAACTATTGTCCCTCCCTCCATTATTTACCTCTGCTGTTGCTGTGGTAGTGCTGATGTTTTCCTGTTAAACATAACCCATAGCATGCAATAGCAGTTTTCCCCCTGAACCCTGGACTTATTCTTTGTACATGAATCATAACTTTGAAGTAGTTCTTGCAAGAACTAATTTATATTTCTAGTATTAATCAGTGGGACACATAGGTCTATACAACCCCTTTCAGTTTGTTCACCTTCAATATGGTAATATTACTTTTAAGACCTGCTAGAGAACTGCCTTCACTTCTATCTATTCCCTTACATTTGAATTCAACCTCATTAGCTAAGTGTTCATCCATCTCGAGCTTCTATATATCTCTAAATCCCCTATATTCTGTATTATAAGCCTCTGATTTTGCCTTTACTGTGGTCATAAAAGTGGAGTCATGCGGTAGTTATCCTTTGGGTTTGGCTTATTTCACTCAGCATTATGTCCTCAAGGTTCATCCATCTTATCATGTGCTTCAGGATGTCATTTCATTTTGTTACTGCATAATATTCAATTGTATGTATATACCACATTCTGTTAATCCACTTATTTCTTGATGGGCATTTGGTTTGTTTCCATCTTTTGGTGATTGTGAATAATGCTGACATAAGCATCGGTGTGCAAATATCTGTTTGTGTCATCACATTCAGCTCTTCTGGGTATATACCAAGTAGTGCTATTGGTGGGTCATAGGGCTACTCGGTATTTAGTTTTCTAAGGAACCACCAAACAGTCTTCCATAGTGGCTGCACAATTATACATCCCCACCAGCAGTGCATAAGTGTCCTAGTTTCCCCACATCCTCTCCAACATTTTTAGTTTCCTGTTTGTTTAATAGCAGCCATTCTTATAGATGTGAGGTGGTATCTCATTGTAGTCTTGATCTGCATTTCCTTGATAGCCAGTGAAAATGAGCATCTCTTCGTGTGCTTTTGAGCCCTATGTACTTGCTCTTCAGAAAACTGCTTATTCATACCTTTAGCACATTTTATAATTGAGTTGTTTGTTCTTTCATTGCTGAGTTGCATGATTTCTTTATGTATACAGGATATCAAACCTTTGTCCTATACATGATTTCCAAATATCTTCTCCTATTGAGTTGGCTACCTCTTCATTTTATTGACAAAGTCTTTTGTAGTGCAGAAGAGAAGAATTTGATTTTGAGGGCTTTCCATTTATCTATTTTTTTCCTTTTGTTGCTTGTGCTGTGGTTGCAAAGTTTTAAAAATCTACCTCCTATTACTAGGTCTTGAAAATCTTTCCCTACATTTCCTTCTAGAAGCTTTATGATGCTAGTTCTTATATTTAGATGTTTAATCCATCTTGAGTTAATTTTTGTATAGGGTGTAGGGTAAGGGTCCTCTTTCATTCTTTTGGTTATTGTTATCCAGTTCTCTCATGCCCATTTATTGAAAAGACTATTTTGTCACAGTTTAGTGGATTTGGGGGTCTTGTTAAACATCAGTTGACCATAGAATTGGTGGTCTATTTTTGCACTCTCAATTCAATTTCATTGGTCAATATGTCTATCTTTGTACCAACACCATGCTGTTTTGACTACTGTGGCTTTGTAATAAGTTTTCAGATGAGAAAGATTGAGTCCTCTAAATTTCTTTTTCTCTTTCAAGATGGCTTTGACTATTCAAGGTCCTTTACTCTTCCATATTAATTTGATAATTGGATATTCAATTTCTGTGAAGAAGGTTATTGGAATTTTTATTAGGATTGCCTTGAATATGTAAATTACTTTGGGTGGAATTGTCATCTTAACAATATTTAGTCTTCCAGTCTATGAACATGGAATATGTCTTGTAGTTTCTGTGTACAAGTTTTTTCCAACCTTGGTTAGATTTATCCCTAGATAATCATTCTTTTACTTGTTATTGAAATGGAAGCTTTTCTTAGTTTATTATTCAGATTATTCATTGCTAGTATGTAGAAACATTACTAATTTTTGCGTGTGGGTCTTGTACCCTGCCACAGTAGCTTTGTTGTGGGTTTTCCAGGGTTTTCTGTATATGGGGTCATGTCATCTACAAATAGGGAATGTTTTACTTCTCATCCAAATTGGATGCCCTTTCTTTCTGTTGCCTAAATGCTCTGGCTAGAATTTTAAGAAAAATTTTGAAAAACAGTAGTCATAGTTGAGCATCTTTGTCTTGTTTTTTATCTTAGAGGGAAAACTGTCTGTTTTTCACCATCAAATATGTTAGCTGAGGGTTTTTCATAAATATCCTTTAATATGTCGAAGATATTTCCTTCTATTCCTGTTGCCTATGTGTTTTTATAAAAAATGGATACTGTATTGTGTCAAATGTCTTTTCTGCCTCAAATGAGATGGTCACGTGCCTTTTATTTGTTCAGTTAATGTGGTGTATTACATTTATTGATTTTCTTATGTTGAAACACCCTTGCATATCTGGTAGGGATCCCACTTGTTAATTATGTATAGTTCTTTTAACTTACTGTGGGATTTGTTTTGCTAATATTTTATTGAGGGTTTTTTCATCTATATTCATATAGGATATTGGTCTATAGTTCTCTTTTTCTCATAGTATCTTTATCCAGCTTTCGTATGAGAGTGATGTTGGCCTCATATATAAGTTAGGGGATGTTCTCTCCTCTTCAATTTTGTGGAAGAGTTTAAGGAGGATTGATGTTAATTCATCTTGTAATGTTTGGTAAAATTCACCTGTGAAGCCATCTGGTCCTGAGATTTTCTTTGTTGGGAGGATTTGATTACTGATTCAGTCTTTTTACTTGTTATTGGTCTGTTGAGCTCTTAGGATTCTTCTAGATTCAGTGTATGCAGATTGTGGGTTTCTAGGAATTTTTCCATTTCATCTAAGCTATCTGATTTGTTGGCATACAATTGTTCATAGCATCCTCTTATAATCCTTTTTTATTTCTGTGGTACCATGAGTAAAGCTTCTTTTTCATTTCCGATTTTAGTTCTTTTCATTCTCTCCCATTTTTTCCCCAGTCGAGCTAAAATTTTCTTGAATTTTTCAAAGAAACAACTTTTGGTTTAGTTGATTCTCACTATTGTTTTTATTCTCCATTTCATCTCTTCCTTCTCTAATCTTTGTTATCTCCTTCCTTTTGTTCACTTTGGGTTTAGTTTGTTCTTCTTTTACAACTTATCTTGTTTTGAGGTTAGGTCTCTAATTTGACATCTTTCTTCTTTGTTAATGTAAATATTTAGAGCTATAAATTTTCCTCTCAGCACCAACTTTGCTGGATCCCATAAGTTTTAGAACATTGCATTTTCATCTTCATCCCCTGGAATATATTTCCCAATTTCCGTTGTTTTCCTTTTTAACTTATTTGTTCTTTAGTGATACGTTGTTAAATTAGCATTTATTTGTGAATTTTCTTCTTCTCCCTCTATTATTGATTTCCAGTTTCATTCCATTGTGGTCAGAGAAGATATATTGTATGATTTTGATATTTTTAAAATTATTGAGACCTTTTTTGAGACTTCACATATGGTACATACTGTGGGAATGAATCATGTGCAATCAAGAGGAACGTGCCTTCTCTTGATTTTGGGTGATGTGTTCTATGTATGTCTGTTCAGTCTAGTTTTAGAGTGTTGTTCAAGTCTTCTATTCCTTACTGATATTCTGTGTAGATGTTCTGTCCATTATTGGAAGTAGCATATTAAAGTCTCCAACTATTAATGTAGAACCATCAATTTCTCCCTTCAAATCTGCCAGTATTTGATTGATCTATTTGGGTCTGCTGTAGGTGCTTACATATTTATGATTGTTATATCTTCTTGTTGAATTGTTCTCTTTATCAGTATATGATTTCTGTCTTTGGTCTTCATAACCGTTTGTAAGGTCAAGTCTATTTTGTGTGATATTAGTGTAGTCATTCCAGTACTCTTTTATTTGTTACTTGCATGGTGTATTTTCTCCCATCCTTTCATTTTCATCCTACTTTTTTCTTTGAATTTAAAGTGAGTCTCTTGTAGTTGGTTCTCTTACAGTTGGGTCATGCTTTTTATCCACTCTGCTAATCTCTGACTTTTGAATAGAGAATTTAGTCTATTTACATTTATAGTAACAACTGATAATGTATGACTTTATTCTGCCATTGTTCTTTGTAGTATGTGTAAATCATATACTGTTTTTGCTCCTCAATTCTTCCATTAATGCCTACTTTCAAATGTATTTAATTTATATGTATTGTACCATTTTGAGTCCCTTCTCATATCTTTTTGGATCTATTTTCACATATTTTCTTTGTGATTGCCATGGAGTTAAAATTTAGCATGCTGAATATATAATAGTCATATTTGATTTGATGCTAACTTGATGTCACTAGTGTACACATACACTGTTTCTCTACACTTTCACCTCCTACCTTTTTTACTGAGTATACATTATATCTTTGTGCATTATATGTCCAAATCCATAGATTTTTCATTACTTTTAAAGCATTTTCATTTAGCACATGTATGAAGTAAATAGTGGCGCAACATGCCAAAAAGTACAATACAACAGTAGTGGCATTTATAAGTACCCATATGATTAACATTACCAGAGATCGTTATTTCTTTTTGCCACTTTGAATCACTGTTTAGTGTCCTTTCCTTTCAGTCCAAAGAACTCCTTTTAGTAATGCTTATAGGCCATACCTAGTGTAATGAACTCACTCAGTTTTTGCTTATCTGGGAAGATCTTAATCTCTCCTTTAATTTTTAAATCCTTTATTAGAGAAGTTGTGGGTTTACAGAGCAATCATGCATAAAATACAGGAATCTCATACACCTCCCCACCACCAACACTTGCATTGGTGAGTAAAATTTGTTAAAATTCATGATAACACCTTTTTTGTAGTTCTATTTTTAAGCAGTAGTTACATTAGTTAAAATTTATGAAAAACTATTAAAGTAGTAGGATTAACAATTGTCCATAGTTTATATAGAGGTATTTCCTTATATTCACAATAACTTCTTCTTTTTATTATTATTATTATTATTATTTTCAGGTGTGTCTTTATTTTATTACTCATCTACTCATTCATTGGATAAAAGGAGTGTCACTCATAAAGTTTTTACCATCACACAGTCACAGGATGAGAGCTATATAGTTATACAACCATTATCAAAGATCAAGGCTATGGGATTACAGTTCAACAATTTCAGGTATTTCCTTCTGGCTATTCCAATATAGTAGAAACTAGAAAGAAATGTCTATATAATGAGTCAGTAGTCATAATAATTTGTTAAATCCTAACTTTTTATTTCACTCCCCCTTTTCATTTGAACATTCTCTAAATCTTCAGAGATATCTGGGCAATCACAATTATAACTTCTTCATGATGAAAGTGGCTGTCAGCATTATGGGGTTGAGGAATGAAACTGGTTGATGTTCTTGCAGAGGCTGGCACCTCTGGATTTCAGGACTTATATGAATTGGAGGCAACTGGAGGCTTAAGGTTTCTGCAAAAATAAACTTAATAGGTAAAACTTTTACGGAGTCTTAGTTAGATCCTAGGGCATTCTTTCAGGTTTTCAAGAATACTATTAATTGTGACTTGGCACGCTATAGCAATTGGCAATATCAAATTGAAGCTTGCAAAAGAGTAACCTCCAGAATGAAGTCTTGATCTATTTGAAATAAACTTTATAGTGTTTCATTTCTCTTCCCCCTTTTTGTCAACGAGGCATTGTCAATCCCATGATGCCAGGGCAAGGCTCATCCCTGGGAGTCATGTCCCATGTAGTGGGATAGGGTAGTGAGCTTATTTGCACTGCTTGGCTTAGAGAGAGAGGCATCTAAGCAACAAAAGAGGTTCTCTGGGGTGACTCAAGTATAATAATAAGTAGGCATACCTTCCCCATTACAGAAATAAGTTTCAGAAGGTCAAGTCCAAGATCGAGGGCTTGGCCTATAAAATTGTTAGTCCCCATTGCTGGAGAGAATATCAGGAAATCCCCAGGTGGGGAAATTTAATAGTTTCAAATTTTCTTCAACCCCTTAACTGACTTTGTAAATACTTTTTTTATTTTCTGCCCCAAATACTCAAGAATGTATCAGGGCATTACAATATCCCATACAGAATAATAAGATCTCTTTCCCTTTTCTAATTTCCACATGATTAGGTTCTTTAAAGAAACTGACAAGACAGATTAAATTAGAGAGTGTGCTACAGAAAATTTAAATTTTGGACAAAATAAGTATCTCTTCCATTGGTCTCATGCAGAAATTGAAGTTTTAAAATACATACAATAGCATTTATTCCCTTGTACTCTGATTTACCTTAATCCTAACCGTGTTGGCTTCATTTATATTTCTAATTGAACTCTGCACCCTTTCTCTGCTTCTTTAATAGCTGCTGTATCAATAACGCTGACTTTCAGAGCTGCAGAAGTCTAACACTGAATCGTAGGTGTCATACAGACACCCAAATTTCTGGTGAACTACAAAGTTATAAAAAAAGAGCACAGCATCTCAGAATTTAAAGATAACAGTTAACAATCAAGAATAAATGTGATTCTTTTAAGAGCTTACAGTTTAAACCCACACCAAGCTCTGAAATGTATTCTACGACTAAATGTTGTGCTGTGTTTTGAGATTTAAAGCTTTTTTGTATAAATCTTATCATCACATAAAAGAAAAAAGAAGTAAATTGTGATGATACAAAATACTTATTCCTTCTAGCCTCCTATATTCTGGGGCAGCTAAAAGGAAAAATCAAAAGGGATGGTATGGTAGCTCATGACAAACTCTGGGATCTGTCCTGTAAGTACTCTGAAAATTATTGCTCTTTTCTTTCTTTGCTTTGTATATATGCTATATTATACAATTAAAAAAGTTTTAAAAAAAGAGCTTACAGTCTAGGAATCTTTACAATGAGACTCAATGAACTTTCTGTACCATTTAATCATTGATTGCCCAACCTCTGTCCACTTTGTATCTCCTGGTAACCTATGCTCTCAAATTTAATTCTCAGAGTTTGCTCATTATACTTAGTTTATATTAGTGAGACCATACTATATTTGTTCTTTTGTTTTTGGTGTAATTTGTTCAACATAATGTCCTCTTGGTTCATTCATTTCATTGCATGCCTCACAACTTCATTCCTTTCTGCAGCTGCACAATATCCCATTGTATATTTTGCCTTTCTGCTCATCCACCAATGTACTCTTGGGCCACCTCCATTCATTGTCCTTTGTTTATTTTTTATTTTTTAATGCAATTTTATTGAAATATATTTACATGCCATATAATCATCCAAAGTGTAAAATCAATGGTTCACAGTATTATCATATAGTTGTACAATCACCACCACAATAAATTTTTGGACAACTCCATTACTCCAAAAACAGTAAAAAAATAAACAAAAAAAATAAAAAAGAACACCCCAAGTATCCCATACACTTTATCCCCCCCATTATTTATTTTATTTTTTGTCCTTATTTTTAACTTATCAGTCAATATACTAGATAAATGGAGTATAAGTTATATGGTTTTCACAATCACATAGTCACATTGTTAAAGCTATATAGTTATACAATATTCTTCATGAAACAAGGCTACTGGATTAGAGTTCAACAGTTTTAGGTAGTTTCTTCTGTCTATTTTAATCCACTAAAAACTGAAAGGGATATCTATGTAAGGCTTAACAGTAACCTCCAGAATGACCTATCAAATGTATTTGAAATTCTGCAGCCACTGAAACTTTACTTTGTTTCATTCTCTTCCCCCTTATGGTCACGAAGGCTTTCTCTGTCCCATGATACAGTGTAAAGTGTCATTCCTGGGAGTCACGTCCTACACTGCCAGATAGATTTACACCACTGGGCATCATGTGCCACGTAGCAGGGAGGGCAGTGAGTTTACCTGCTCAGTTGACTTTGAGAGAGAAGCCACATCTTTGGAGGTGACTTTTTGCACATTATAGTCACTCCATATTAGTGAGGCATTATAACCTCCATCCATTGCAAATTGTGAATACTGCCACCATAAACACCAGTGTGAAAATGTCCAATCATATCCATGTTCTCATTTCTTCCAAATATTACAGTTATATTGCTGGTTCATAGAGCAAACCTATACTTAGCCTCCTGTGGAACCACCCCTCTGCCTTCCAGATGGGCTTCTCCATTCTACTACTTTACCAACACTGAAGAGGGAACAGTACATCCCTCCCTTACATTTTCTCCAGGACTTGTATCTTACTGTTGATTTTATGAACAGTTTTATTCAACACCATATCATCCATCCTTATATGGATCCCAGTATAATAACAAAGTTATGCATTTACCACCACAGTCTATATGAGGGCATTTCATTTGTTCTGCAAAGAAAGAAGAAGAGGAAAAGAAAGAAAATGACATATAAAAATAGAAAATAAAAATTAAAATAAAAAATAAAATAATATAAAATGAAAATGAGAAATATCAATACTAACACCAAGAATCCCATACCTCTCCCATATATCCCCTCTAATTGACATTTAGCTTTGGTATATTACTTTATTTACCTTTACTGAATGCATATTACAATGTTACAGTCAACCATAGAATCTAGCTTGCATTGATTATATTTTTTCTATATACCATCTGATTTTTAATGCATTACAATTGTTGACGTTAGCTTGCTCTCCCTCATATAAAAGCATTCTTATATTTGTACATTTAATCACCATCATTGAACACTCTAGGTTCCACTAAATAATACAGTACAACTCTTTATTTCCTATCTTTCCTTCTGATGTCAAACATGCCCCTCGCCTTCCTCTTTCAACCATAATCACACTCATCATTGTTCAGTGTACTTACAAGATTGTGCTACCACCAGATATTATTGAGCTATCCACTTCTGGGTCTTTGCAATCAGTCCTGTTGAACATTCTGTACTCCTTCAGCCTCAAATACCCAATCTCTACCCTCTTTCTATCTCCTGAAAACCTGTGTTCTCAACTTTAACTCTCAGACTTTGATCATAATAGTTCACATTACTGAGATATACAGTATTTTTCCTTTTGTTTCTGGCTAATTTCACTCAACATAATATCTTCAAGTTTCATCCATGTTGTTGCATGCATCATGACTTTATTTCATCTTACAGTTGCTGAATATTCCATCATATGTATATACCACAGTTTAACTACTCATCCATTAATAGACATTTGGGCTGTTTCCATTTCTTGGCAAATGTAAATAATGTTGCTATAAACATCAGTGTGAAAATGTCTATTTGTGTCTCTGCCTTCAGTTCATCCAAATATATAACTAGTAATGGAATTGTTGGATGATAGGACAATTCTAATGTTAGTATCCTGAGAAACCGCCAAACTGCCTTCCAGAATAGTTGCACCATTCTACATTCCAACCCAAAATCCTCCCATACCTCTTATCCCTCCCCACTCCCCTATCCACTGACCCACAGTATTGGTGTGGTACATTTGTTAACTGTTAATGAAAGAATATTAAAATATTACTGCTAACCATAGTCCACAGTTTCCAATAGGTACATTTTCCCCCAAGTGTCCAGATTTTTTTTTAACATTTGTTACCTCTATTATTTATTTTTTTAATCCATATGTTTTACTCATCTCTGTACCATAGATAAAAGGAGCATCAGACACAAAGTTTTCACAATCACACAGTCACATTGCAAAAGCTATATCATTATACAATTATCTTCCAGAAACATGGCTACTGGAACACAGCTCTACAGTTTCAGGTGCTTCTCTCTAGCCTCTCTAATACACCTTAAACTAAAAAGGGATATCTATATAATGCGTAAGAATAACTTCCAGGATAACTTCTTGACTCTGTTTGAAATCTTTCCACCACTGACACTTTATTTTGTCTCATTTAAGTTTTTCTCAATCCCTTGATGCTGAGTCCTGGATCATTTTAAGATTTCTGTCCCACATAACCAGGGAGGTTAAACCCCTAGGAGTCTTGTCCCATGTAGAGAGGGTGAGGGCTTTGAGTTTGCTTGCTGTGTTGCATTTGCCCATTTTTAAACTAGTTTATTTGTCTTTTTGTTGTTGAGCTGTAGGATCTCTTTATGTATATTAAACCTTTTTTGATATATGGTTTCCAAATATTGTCTTCCATTGCATAGCCTGACTTTTTGCTTTTCTGACAAAGTACTTTGATGTGCAAAAGTGTTTAATTTTACAGAGATCCCATTTATCTATTTCTTCTTTCATTGCTTGCACTTCAGGTGTAAGGTCTAAGAAGCCACCTCTTATCACAAGATCTTTAGGATATTTCCATACATTTTATTTTAAACATTTTATATTCTTAGCTCTTATTTTTCAGTCTTTGATCCATTTTGAATCAAATTTTGTAAAAGATGTGAGAGAGCATTCTCTTTTATTCTTTGGATTTTGATATCCAATTCCCAAATACAATTTTTTTGAAGAGCATGCCCTGTCTCAGTCGATTTGGATTGACTGTCTTATCAGGGATCAATTACCCATAGATGAGAGGGTCTATATCTGAACACTAGATGCAATTCCTTTTGTCAGTATATTTCTATTTATGCCAGGATTATGCAGTTTTGACCACTGCAACTTTGTAATATGCTTTAAAGTTAGGTAGCATGAGACCTCCCACTTAATTCCTCTTTCTTAAGATATTTTCAGCTATTTGTAGCACCCTGCTCTCCCAAATAAATTTCATTATTGGTTTTTCTATTTCTATAGGTAAGTTGTTGAGATTTTCATTGGTATTGCATTGAATCTATAAATAAATTTGGATAGAATTTACATCTTAGCCTTATTTCCTCTTCCAGTCCATAAACATGGTATGGCCTTCCATTTATTTAGGTCTTATTTGATTTCTTTTAGAAATTTCTTGTAGTTTTCTATATACAGGTCTTTGTGGTCTTGGTTAAATTTATTCCTAAATATTTAATTATTTTTGTTGTTAATATAAATGGAATTTTTTCTTGATTTCCTCCTCAGATTGCTTTTTACTAGTGTATAGAAACACTACTGATTTTTGCATGTTGGTCTTGTACCCTGCCACATTGCTGTATTCATATTTTAGCTGTAGTAGCTTTGCTGTAGATTTTTCAGGATTTGCTACGTTTAGTATCATGTCATCTGAAAACAGTGAATTCTACTTCTTCCTTTTCAATTTGGATGCCTTTTTAAGAAACTTTTTTATTGTATAGTATAACATATTTACAAAGCAAAGAAATAAAAAAGCAATTGTCAACAAGCAGTTACAGGACAGATTTTCAAAGCACTCATCAACAAGCAGTTACAGGACAGACCCCAGAGTTAGTCATAGGCTACCATATGATCCTCTCAGATTTTTCCTTCTAGCTGCTCCAGAATATAGGAGACTAGAAGCCTTAAATTTTTTTTATTATCACAATCAATTTTTTCCTTCTTTTTTTGTGAAAAACAACATATATACAAAAAATCTATACATTTCAAAGCACAGAACCATGATTTGTTGTAGAACATATTACAGAGTTTGACATGGGTTACAATTCCACAATTTTAGGTTTTTACTTTAGCTGTTCTAAGGTACTGGAGACTAAAAGAGATATTAATTTAATGATTCAGCATTCATAGTCATTGTTAAATCCTATCTTCCCTGTATAACTCCACTATCACCTTAGACCTTTCCGTCCCTCTCTTTATTGGTGTTTGGGCTATGGCCATTCTAACTTTTCCTTTCCAATTTGGATGCCTTTTATTTCTTTTTCTTACCTAATTGCTCTACCTAGAACTTCTAGTACAATATCAAATAACAATGATGACAGTGGGCATCCTTGTCTTATTTCTCTTCTTAGTGGGAAAACTTTCAGTCATTCCCCACTGAATATGATGTTATCTGTGGGGTTTTTTTTTACATTCCCTTTATCATGTTGATTAAGTCCCCTTCTATTCATATCCTTTGAAAATGTTTTCATGAAGAAAGGATATTGAATTTTGTCCAATGACATTTCTGCATCAATCAAGGTGCTAATGTTTTTTTTTTCTGCTTTCGCTTATTGATGTGGTGTATTGCATTAATTAATTTCCTTTGTTGACCCAGCCTTGCTTAACTGGAAAAATGCTACTTGGTCTTGGTGTATAATTTTTTAATGTGCTACTGGATTCGAATTGTGAGTATTTTGTTGAGGGCTTTTCATGTATGCTCATAAGAGAAATTAGTTTGTAATTTTCTTTTTTCTTGCACTATCTTTGTCTGACTTTAGTATTAGGGTGATGTTAGCTTTGTAGAATGAGTTAGGTAGCTTTCCCATCTCTTCAATTTTTTTGAAGAGTTTGAACAGCATTGTTACTCATTCTTTCTTGAATGCTTAGTAGAATTTACATGTGAAGCCATCTGGTTCTGGGCTTTTCTTTTTGGGGAGCCCTTTGATGATTGGTTCAATCAATTTCATAACTTGTGATCGGTTTTTTGAAGTTATCTATTTCTTCTCAAGTCAATGTTGGATGTTCATGTTCTTTTAGGAAGTTGCCCATTTCATCTATGTTTTCTTGCTCATTAGTATATAGTTGCCCATAAGATCCTTTCATCACCTTCCTTTATTTCTGTGGGGTCAATAGTTATTTCTCTTCTCCCACTTCTGATTTTATTTATTTGCATACTCTCTCTTTTTTTTGACAGCCTAGATAAAGTTCTACTGATTTTATTAATTTTCTCAAAGACCCAACTTCTGGTTTTGTTGCTTCTCTTTATTGTTTTCATATTCTCAATTTCAATTATGTCACAGAAATCCTTGTTATTTTTTCCTTCTGTTTAAGGTTAGTTTGCTGTTCTTTCCTAGTTCCTCCAAGAGAACAGTTAATTCCTTGATTTTTGCTTTCTTCTTTGTTAAATATAATCATTTAGGGCAATAAATCTCTCTCTCATCACCGTCTTTGTGCATTCCATAGGTTTTGAAATGTATTGCCATTTTCATTTACTTCTAGATATTTTCTGATTTCTCTTGTAATTTCTTCCTTGACCCAATGGTTGTTTAAAAAGTGTTGTTTAGCTTCCATATATTCATACATTTTCTGGCCTTCCACCTGTTTTTTATTTCAACTTCATTCCATTATGATATGAGAAAGTGTTTTGTATATTTTCAATCTTCTTAAATTTATTGTGATTTGTTTTGTGATCCAACATGTGATCTTATCCTGAAGAGTGATCCATGAGCAATTTAGAAATATATGTATCCTGTTTTTTTGGTGTGTAGTATTCTATAAATATCTAAGTCATTTATCATAATATTCAACATCTCTCCTTCCTTAATGATCATCTGTCTAGATATTCCATCCATTGATGAGAGCATTGTATTGATGTCTCCAAACATTATTATAGAGGTGTCTACTTCTCCCTTCAATATTGTCAGTGTGTGCCTAATGTACATTGGGGCACTATGACTCTGTATAATTATTTATGATTGTTATGTCTTCTTGATTAATTGCCCCTTTAGTTAATATGTAGTGTCCTTCTACATCTTTTTCAATGTCTTACATTTGAAGTCTTATTTGTGTAATGATAGTATAACTACTCCCACTCTTTTCTTGTTGTTATTTGCATGAAATATCTTTTTCCAGCCTTTCACTTTCTACCCATTTTTGTCCTTGAATCTAAAGAGTGTGCCTTGTAGACAGCACATAGATGCATCCTATTTTTCAATCCATTCTGCCAGTTTATGTCTTTTGATTGGGGAATTTAATCCATTAGCATTTAATCTTATTACTGTAAAGACAGTACATTTTTCTAACATTTTGTCTTCTGGATTTTATACGTCCTATCTTATTTTCCCTCTCTCTCTCTTTACCTTCCTGATAGTCTTCATTTCTTTATTATTCCCCAAATCCCTCCTCTCTGTCTTTTCCTTTCTGCCTGTAGTGTTCCCTTTTGGGGTTATTGTAGAGAAGGTCTCTTGTAAACAAATATCCTTAGTGTTTGTTTGTCTGAAAATATTTTAAACTATCCCTTATTTGTGAAGGACAGTTTTTCCAGATATAGAATTCTTGTTTGGCAGTTTTTCTCTTTCCATATCTTAAATATATCATACCACAGGCATCACACTTCCACGGTTTCACTGAAAAATTCTGCACATACTCTTATTGGGCTTCCCTTGTATGTGATGATCACTTTTCTTTTGATGCTTTCAGAATTCTCTCTTCATCTTTGATATTTGACAATCTGACTCATAAATAACTTGAAGTAGACGTATTCTAATGTATTCTGTTTTAGGCACACCAGACTTCTTGGATCTGTACTTTTATGTCTTTCATATGGGGGCAGAATTTTCAGTGATTATATCCCCCTTTATTCTTTCTGCTCCTTTTCCCTTCTCTTCTCCTTCTGGGACACCCAGTGCACACATATTCATGTGATTCATGATGTGATTTAGTTCCCTGAAACCCTGTTCATATTTTCCCATTCATTTCTCTATCTGTTCTTTTGTGTGTATTATTTCAGATGTTCTGTCCCCTAGTTCACTAATCCATTCTTCTGAATCTTAAAATCTGCTGTTGTATGTCTCCATTATGTTTCTCATCTCTTCTATTATGCTTTTCATTCCTATAAGTTCTGCATTTGTTTTATCAAATTTTCCAAATTTTTTTGTTTCACCCAATATCTTCTTTTTTTATTTTGCTTTTTTCCCAATATCTTCTTTATATCTTTCCTCTCTTTTGCCATATCTTCCCTAACTCATGGGTTTGATTTTTGATGTGATTTTGCATGTCTGTCCTAACATCCTTAATTAGTTGTTTCAAATGTTAGTTTCTTCCTTTGACTGGACCATACCTTCATTTCCCTTGTATGACTCATTTATTTTTGCTGATGTCTAGGCATCTGATTTCCCTGATTAGTTTCTTCTGGATGTTGTTTTCACACTTTAACCTAGGGATTTCTTGTCATTTGTGTTTGTTCTCTATCTGTTCATTGGTCTTCAGTTCACTTTCTTCTAGACCTCTAGCACAGGTTCTGTTTAACTGATCAGAATTTTTCAGCTCTTGTTTTTCTGGTTCTTACCCTGCCTATATGGAACCTTTTTGTTGAGGAGGGTCTCTCCAGATGTGATTGACCCCAATCAGATTTTCCCCTATAAGTTAGGCTCAGATATCAGGAGGAGGGTGTATTCAGTATCAAGTTTCCCTGAGTATGAGACCCAGCAGGCTGTCAGATGTTTCTGTGAAGCCACCTGATTCTGTGTTTTTCCCATACTGTCCAGTAGATGGTACTTTTCAGCCTGCAGCTCCCCATCAGTGTAAAGTTATGCAGTGCTTTTAATTCTCAGCAGACCCTCCCTGTCAGAGACTGGTTGAGACAGACTCTGAGGTAAAATTTGGGTTTCTGTTTTCCAGACCTTGGAGCCTAAATTCCCTGAAGGAGGGCTGCCACTTGGGCCTTGGCCCTGTCACCATTTTCTTGGGGGAAGATACACCATTTAGGGAATTATTTCCCCCCCTTGAGTCATTATTTAGCCTCTCAGACCTATCTTAACTCAGCTCTTGCCTGGGCCCCACAGACAATTGAAAATGCCTGAGGCTTTCTCTAATGAACTACTAAGAATAGTTTTAAAATGAAGAAAAAAGAAATTCCTTTTGAGAGCCTGCACAGCTTCCAATGTTCACCAGTCAAGAGCTGGAGTTGGTACCCAGTTCTATGTCGCCCCCTTTTCTAGTGCTCTGAGGTTGGCCAACTCCAAAATCCTCCATCTTCATTTTTTTTTATTAGATTGTGTTGTACTTCCCTTTTTGTCTTTCAGCCCCACCTCCTCTCTTCTGGGATTAAGACTGCAATTGGAACTTGGCTAAGCTAACTTCCCCTGTTCCCAGTAGAGAGTACTTAAGGATTTGCCTTTTAAGGAACTGTCTTCTTCACTTGACTGGTTACTTTGCTCTCTCAGACATATGTTACTTCTGCCCTTAACCTGGGGCAGTACTGGACTCTGAGAAATCCCACAGTTCTTTCTAATGAGCTGTTAGGAAGTAGAAAAAAAAAGGAAATATTAAAAACCCCAAAATATCCTTTTCAATACCAGGCTTCAGCTCCCCAGTTTTCACAATCAAGAGCTGGAGTTTGTACCTGTCTCTATGTGCCCCTTTCCCAGTATTTTGAGCTCATCTAACTAAAAACACTTCTTTTTATTCCATTAACCTCACCCCCTCTCTGTATGGGCAAACACTCAGATTTCTTTTGTGCTTGCTCCAGGTTTATCTGTACTTGGAACTTGTATTCTGCAGCCCAAATGTGTTAATTAATTCCACAATTTCACTTGATTGAACTACTTTTCTTGCTCCTAGTAGAGTGGACTTTTTTTCTTGAGGAACCTACTTCTGGAAAGTCTGCCATGCCAGAGAGAAAGGGTACCTCACTCCATGTCTTCAGAGATTTACTGTTCTATGTGGGATCTCAGTCATTCCAGCCATTCAAGACTGGCGTATGATGTGTGTCCAGTCACTGAGGTCCCAAAAAGAGTTACTCCAGACAGTTTCTAGTTATTTACTAGCTGCCTAGGAGGATTTGCCATCTTATCCCGACCTCCTTTATTTTTGAAAGAAAGTCTCGCTGGGTATAAAATTATTGGCTGGTGATTGTTTTCTCTCAGAAATTCAAATATTTTAACCCACTATCTTCTTCCCTCCATGCTTTCTAATGAAAAAAATTGCAATGAACATATGTAAGACTCCCTTATATAACATATTGACTTTCTCTTGCAGCTTGCAGAACTCTCACATTGCCCTTTGCATGTGACAGTTTGATAAGTATGTGATGGGGCATATCTATGTTCAAGTTTATCCTCTTTGGTGCTCTCTAGGCTACTTGGATGTGCATATTAATGTCTTTGGCTACATTTTGGAAGTTCTCTGTCACTATTTCTTTGACCATTTCTGTGGCCACTTTCTCTATTTTCTTTTTGGGACTCACATAATGTGTAGATTTGTATGCTCCATTGTGTCCCACAGTTACCTTATGCATTTTCCCTTTTATAATTTTTTCTTTCCATCAGCCTGGATCATTACAACTATTTTGTCTTCAAGTTTACGATTCTTTCTTCTGCTATTTCGACTCTGCTCTTGAAACCCTCCTGGGAATTTTTTTTTTTAATTATTGTGTTCTTCAATTATAGTAGTTGTGTTTGGTTCCTTTTTTTGGCATGGGAAACCTCTTGGAATTGAACTCTTGTCTTTGGCATGGCAGGTAAGAATTCTGTCACTGAGTGCTTGGTTACTTTTTATAGTTTCTATCTCTTTGTTGAGATTCTCCCAATGCTCATTTGTCATTTCATGATTCCTTATTTCTTTCTCTGTATTTTCCTTAATTTCTTGAGCATATTGAAGATCATTTTTTAAAACTCTTTGTCCAGAGGACGATCAACTGAAGATGGCAGGGTAGGGACCCAACAGACATTTACAAAGCATTGCCCCCCAAAGAGCATGATAGACATTCTTCTCAACTCCTCATGGATCATTCTGCAGGATAGATCAAATGTTGAGTAAGAGATCAGGTCTCAATAACTTCAAAAATATTGAAATTGTATAAATCAGCTACTCTGATCATAATGGAAACTGGAAATCAATAATAGGACTGGGAAAATCACAAGTTTATGGAGGCTAAACAGCCACATGATCATCTCAGTTGTTGCAGAAATATCATTTGACAAAACCCAACATCTTTTCTTGATAAAAACAGTTCAAACTACAGGAACAGAAGTAAAATTCTTCATCATGATAAATGGCATATATGAAAACTCCACAACTAACATCACACTCAATGTGGAAAGACTGAAAAACACCCCTCTAAGATGTGGAACAAAGACAAGGATGACCACTGTGACCACTGTTATTCAACTCTGCATTGAAAGTTCTATCCAGAGCACTCCATCAAGAAAAAGAAATAAAAGGCATCCAAATTCAAAAGGAAGAGTAAAACATTCACTTTTTGGAGTGACATGATGCTATATTTAAAAAATCCTCAAAATCTATAACAAAATCTATAACATCCAACTAGAGCTCATAAACTCATTCAGCAAAGTGATGGGATACATCATCATGCAAAAATCAGTTGTGATCTATTCACTAGCATATGAGCAATCCCAGGAGGAAATGAAGAAAAGAATACCATTTACAAAAGCAACAAAATAATCAAATACATAGGAATAAATGTAACTGAGCACGTAAATGACCTATAGACAGAAAACTGCAAAAAATTGCTAAAAGAAATCAAGGAAGACATAAACAGATGAAAGGATACACTGTGTCATGTATTAGAAGACTAAATATAGTCAAGGTGCCAATTCTTACCAAATCATTAACAAATTCAAAGCAATACCAATCAAACTCCCAACAACTTAACTTCCAGAAATAGAAAAACCAATAACCAATATATTTGAATGGCCAAGTTGCCATAAATAGCTAAATCATCTTGAAAAAAAAAATAAAGTTGGAGGTCTCATACTTTCTGACTTTAAAGCATATTACAAAGCTCCAGTGTCAAAACAGCATGGTACTGACATAAAGATAGATAAAATGACCACTGGAATAAAATTGAAAGTTCAGAAATAAGCCTCTCATCTACAGCCAGTGGAGTTTTGACAAGGTTGCCAAGTCCACTCAATTGGAAGAGAATAGTTTCTTCAAGAAATGGTGCTTGGAGAACTGGAAATCCATAAACAAAAGAATCACAAATGGGAAGTCCTCAAAATTAAATATGTTTGTGCTTCAAAAGACTTTGTCAAGAAAGTGAAAAGGCAGCCTACTCAATGGGAGAAAATATTTAGAAACCACATACCTGTTATGGATATAATATACAGACTATATAAAGAAATACTACAACTCTAAAAGAAAAGAAAAAACAACTCAGTTTAGGAATAGGTAAAAGACTTGAACAGATAATTTTCCAAAGAGGAAATACAAGTGGATAAAAAGCATATGAAAAGGTGTTCGACATCATTAGCTATCTGGGAAATTCAAATCAAAACCAGAATAAGATATCATTTCCCTTCTCCAAGAATGGCCTCTCTCAAAAGAAAACAACAACTAAAAAAACTACAAGTGTTGGAGAGAATTGGAGAGATAAGAACATTTATTCAGGGTTAGGGTGAATGTACCATGGTACAGCTGCTCTGAAGACAGTTTGGAAGTTCCTCAGGAAGCTAAAGATAGGAATACCATATGATCCAGCAATCCAACCAGTATGCTACTAGGTACATACCCAAAATAACTGAAAGCAGGGACTCAAATAAATATTTGCACATCAATGTTCATTGAGGCATTATTCCAAATGCCAAGTATGGAAGCAACAAAATGTCCATCAACCAATAAATGAATAAAGAAAATGCTGCATATATATATGATGGAATACTATTCACCCATAAAAAGGAATGAAGTCCTGATGCATGCAATAACATGGATGAAACTTGAGGATCTAATTATAGTAAGCAAAATCATAAAGTTGAAACCTAGAGTACGGGTTACCTGGAGAGGGGAGGCTGGGCAAGATGGCGCATATGGAAGAGTGGAATTTTGTAAGTGCTCTAGAGCAGCTAGTAAATAGACAGGAAATGTCTGGAGCAACAGTCTGGGGGACATCTGGAAATGAACACACATTGTACACATTCTGGAACAGGTGGAAGGGCCAGGATCACAGTGCAGAGCTGTAAGTAAAGCTCCAAAACTGCAGAGGCTGGTGCCCTTCCTCACTGTCACAGCAGGCTGTGTTGATGACACTTCTCTGTGGGAAAAAGAAACAGTCTATACTAGGACCAAGGGAAGGCAACTCAACTAAGCTCCAATTGTGTCTTTTTGTTTTTGCTTTTAAGTGCATGGTCTGGGAATGGAACCCAGGTCTCCCACATGGAAGGCAAGCAATCTACCACTGAACCACCCGTGCACTCTCCAATTGTGGTTTAGTGAACAAATTCGTACTTCTGAATACAAATTCCAAGCACAGGTGAACTCAGAGCAAGCAGGAAAGGAACCCTGAGATCTCTCTTCCAGCAGAGAGAAGGCAGGGCTGATGGAAGAAGGAAAGGAAGGTTTTTGGGATTGGCCAAACTCAGAATACTGGAAAAAGGCTATGCCACAAGAAAAGGGGCACACATAGCTAAGTGGCATCTCCAGCTCTTGACTGGTGAAACTTGGGGGTAGAGGACAGGCTCTGAAAATGTGTTTCTTATTTTTTAAACTATTCTCAGTAGCTAATTAGAGAAATTGTCAGGTATTTCTTATTATCAGCACTGACCCAGGTAAGGGTGGAGTTAAGATATGTCTGAGAGACAAAGTAACTAATCAAGTGAGGGAGATAATTCCATAAAGTGCATCCCTTCCTCAAGTAAAGGGGAATTTGGCCCAGAACAAGTGGCAGCTCTTAGAGAATTCAGACCCAGGGGTTTGAAAACAGAAAGAGCTTAAGCCTACCTTCTTTGTCAGCCTCTCTCTCAACCATGTCCATGGAAGGGAAAGAGTCTGATGAGAATTAAAGGCACTGAACCACTTTATTCTAGCAGGGAGCTATGGGCTGAGAAGTGCTACCTGCTGGGCAGGATGGGAAAAGCACAAATTCAGTAGCTTGAAAGGAAAGTCTGACAACCTGCTGGGTCTCATACTCAGGGAAACTTGATACTAAATACACCCTCCTCCTGAGACCTGGGTTTGTATTATTTGGGAAAATCTGATTGAGGCCAATCATATCTTGGAATAACTTATACAAAATTAAAAAAAGCCATATAGGCAGGGCAAGAACCAGAAAAATAAGAACAGAAGTTATGCTAAAGGTCTAGAATATGTTGAAGTGAATGTCAAAGAACAGATAGAGATCAAAGCCACCAACAAGAAAACCCTTGGTAAAAGAGTGAAAACAACTGCCAGAATAAACTAATCAAAGAAGTTACATGCCTAGACACCAGCAAAAAGTTAACAGTCTTATTAAGAAAAACAAAGCTATGGCCCGGTCAAAGCAACAAACTAAAACTGCAAATAAGATGTAGGAGTGGAAACAACTAATTAAAGATGTTCAAACAAACGTGATCAATCAAATAAAAAAATCAAATCAGTGAATTGAGGGAAGATATGGCAAAAGAGATTAAGGATATAAAGAAGACATTGGACAATCATAAAGAAGAACTTGAAAGCTTGAAAATACAAATGACAGAATTTATGGGAATGAAAGCACAATAGAAGAGATGAAAAACACAATGGAGAACTACAACAGTAGATCTGAAGAGACAGAAGAAAGGACTTGTGAACTAGAGGACAGGGCATCTGAAATCCAACACACAAAAGAGCAGATAGGTCTGAGAACGGAAAAATATGAGCAAGGTCTCAGGGACCTGAAGGACAACAAAGTGATGAATATATGTACTATGGGTGTCCCAGAAGGAGAAGAGAAAAGAAAAGGGGCAGAAAGAATAACAGAGGAAATAATCACTAAAAATTTCCCTTTTCTTATGAAAGACATAAATTTACAGAACCAAGAAGCACAGCATACCTCAAACCAAATAGATCTGAATAGACCTACCCCAAGTCACTGCTATTCAGATTGTCAAATGTCAAAGACAACGAGAAAATTCTGAAAACAGCAATAAGAGAGCAATTCATCCCATACAAGAGGTTCTAAATAAGATTATGAGTGGGTTTCTCAGCAGAAACCATGGAGGTGAGAGGACAGTGCTATGATATATTTAAGATCCTGAAAGAGAAAAACTGCCAACCAAGAATTCTATAAATGAAAAAACTGTCCTTCAAAAATTAGGGAGATTTTAAAATATTTTCAGACAAACAGACACTGATAGAGTATGTTTACCAGAGATCTGCTCTACAAGAAATTCTAAAGCAAGCAGTACATGCAGATGGGAAAATATAAGAGAGAGGGATTTGGTGATGAGCATAGAAATGAAGACTATCAGTGAGGATAAAAAGTGAGAGAGAAAAAAATGACATGACATGTAAAATCCAAAAAACAAATGGTAGAAGAAAGTACTGCCCTTATAGTAATAACATTAAATGTTAATGGATTAAATGCCCCAATACAAAGACATACGCTGGTAGAAAGGATTAAAAAACAGGACCCATCTATGTGTTGCTTACAAAAGTTCACTTTAGACTCAAGGACAAAAATGGGTTGAATGTGAAATGTTTGAAAAAAACATTTCACACAAACATCATGCAGAATGGAGGGGTAGCTATACTAATAGCAGACAATTAGACATTAAATGTAAAATAATTAAAAGAGACAAAGAAGGACATTATGCATTAATAAAAGGGACAATCCATCAAGAAGACATAACAGTCATTAATATTTATTTATCAAGCCAGAATGCCCCCAAAATGCATGAGGCACACACTGACAACACTGAAAGGAGAAGTAGACACCTCTACAATAATAGTTGGGGACTTCAGTACAATCCTTTCATCAATGAATAGACTATCTAGACACAAATGATCAATAAAGAAACAGAGATTTTGAATAGTCTGATAAATGAAATAGACTTAACAGATAATTACAGGCTTTTACACCGCACAACAGTGTGATATGCACTTTTATCTAGTGCTCATGAATCATTCACCAGAATAGACCACATGTCAGACCACAAAGCAAGTCTCAATAAATTTAAAAAGGTTGAAATTATATAAAACACTTTCTCAGACCATAATGGAATGAAGTTGGAAATCAATTAACGCGTGGAACGCTGGAAAATTTACAAACATATGGAAGCAAAACAATACACTCTTAAACCACCAGTGGGTCAAGGAAGAAATCAGTAAATATCTTGAGGCAAATGAAAAGGAGAACACATCATATCAAAACTTACGGGAGCCTCTTCACCAGAACTTGGGCTAAACAATAAAAAAGTTGTTTCTTTTACAATATGAGCCACTACCAAAAATATAAATGTACATATTGCTTAAATAATTGGCTATTTTTATTTTTTAAAAGGTATGAAAACCAAAAATTAACATTGTATGAAGATGGAAAATAAGAAGATGCACTTACTGTGCTTTGTCAAAGCATTTATGTTACTAACTTGTGAAATCCAATTTGAGTTAATAGAATAATATGGCTTTTTTTAAGTGTATATGGATTGCCCAATGATCTCTTGAAAGCACATTTCAGTGAAATAAGCAGAACAAAAATGCATCTTCAAGCATATTTCATGAAATTTCTGAGCATATATACATTGTTCGCTGTGTTGTAGGATTTGGTTTTGTTTGGGTTATTTTGTATTGTGTATGAACGTCTCTTAATGTTACAGTTAAACCCATCTTTAAAAGCATGTTCACAAATAAAGGAAACATTCAGTATAAAGGTTTCCTTAAAATTTCCTACAATGTTAAATTTGGAGGCAGCTTCAGACTATTTTATTGATGGTAACTGCTCACTGATCTCTTTTAATAGTAATTAAAAACTCCAGAGAAGCAGCATGAATGTTGTATATTTCTAGGAGTTTGTTCACTTACATGTAATTTTTCATGCAATAAATTTTCAATTATTTCATGTAATAGAAATAAATAGAAATAAATTCTTAAAAAAAAAAAAAACTTGCGGGATGCAACAAAAGCAGGGCTGAGAGAGAAATGTATTGCCCTAAATGCCTATAATAAAAAAGAGAAAGGGCAAAATTCAAGGAAATGAGTTTACCTGAACGAACTAGATAAAGAACATCAAACTATCCCCAAAGAAACAAGAGAAAGAAGATAACAAGGATTAGAGCAGAAATAAAGAAAATTGAGAAAATGAAAACAATAGAGTGAATCAACAAAATCAGAAATTGGTTCTTGGCTAAAATTAATAAAATCAATTGACCTTTAGCTAGACTGACTAAAAAATACCAGAAAGGATGCAAGGCCAAAGTTGGAACAATTTGAGTAACGAAATAAAATAGTATTGGATCACCACCCAAAGTTCAGAATAAATTCACCTGAGTACATACTGATATAAATAAATGACTGAAAAAATAAATAAATAAATGGGGGAGGCGCATATCTTCTATGCAGAAAAATGCCAAACAATTTAGGTAGATACTTCACCCTCAAGATACTCCCCACTTCCTGAATGTAAGCTGCACATAGTGACTTTCTTTCAAAGAGTGCAGTATGGAGCAGGGGAGGAAAGAGTAATTTTAAGGTGGAGAAACCTGACAAACACTACCTCACCCAAGTGATCAAGTAAAAAAACATCTACATTTGTAATCATGATAATAGTATGTATCTTTAATATTATGCTATGAGAATGATGCTTTACCTCAGTGGTCTACCACCCCAAAACTTATAACCTCAGTCTAATCAGGAGAAAATCAACAGACAAATATCAATTGAGGCACATTCTACAAAACACCTGAACAATACTGCTCAAAACTGTCAAGACCCTCAAAAGCATGGAAAGTCTGAGAAACTGTCACAGCCAAGAGGAGCCTATGGAGAAATGATGACTAAGATTTAATGTGGTATCATGGATGGGATCCTAGATCAGCAAAAGGGCAACAGGGAAAACTAAGGAAATTTAAATAAAATATTGACTTTAGTTAATAATAATGTATCAATAGTGGTTCTTTAATTTAACAAATGTACCACACAAATGTAAAATGTTAATAGTAGGGGAAAATTTGGGTGGAGTATACAGGAACTCTCTGTACTATCTTTGATTGTTTTATATAAATTTAAGACTGTCCTAAAATTTAGTATATATATATTTAGATTATCTGATAAATTTACCCATGAAACCATTTGAGCCTGTTGCTTTTTGGGGGGAGAATTGCCCTTTGACAATTTTATCAATTTCTTCTATGGTAATTGGTTTGGTTGTGTCCTCCATCTATCCATTCTAGGAATCAGTTTGGTAATTTTTATCATCATAGAAAATAAAATGTAGAATTGTAGGTTTTTTAGTTTACTTGTATGTAGAACATGACAAGATTTTGAGGAATGCAACCAGGGTCAGTGCAATAAGCTCCCAATTCAATTACTGGACATTTTCCAACAACCCCAGCTGGAGCAGCTAACTCCCCCACTGGCAAGCTCTACCTCACCCTGCATTGAACTGTTGCAACTTGGAGCAGAAATCCTAGCAGGAATTTGAGTTTTTCTTTTCTAGACTTACTTTCCTTTCCAATCTCCCTGTTATATGACAGTCTTGTAGCCTGGTATCCCTAAGTTCTTATGTTGACTCCTTATCAACACCCCCAACTTTCCTTGCAATGCATTATACCCAGGACTGGGCTGACTTCTTCTGAATTCTGCTGGAGTACTTTGCCTAGAGCCCTGCAGAGCTGAAGCACCATAAATACACCTACATCCTCAATGCCAAATGATTTTATTTTCCCCAAACACCCCCAAAAATCACAATAATGGAGTTTTGACCTGTTTCCTAAACTTCCTCTGTACCACCTGTTTTACTTGCTACTTGGCAACCATCCATTGAAGCCTCCTCTGCATCCCTCCACTTGTTAGTGATGCCTCTTAGAGTTATGAAACATAACAGTCACCACCACTTTCTTCTCTCCCTTTCTGGATCTCAGGGTTTCTAATACAGTTTTGATGAATGAATCATTATCTGATACCAAGGTCCTGCCTGGTGACTTTTCAAAGGGAAAATCCTTTCCATTCCCAAATTGTCCCTCTCCATTCCCACTTTTTATTGAATTAATGATTCCAGGGGTATATGTTAGTTAAAAATTTCTTGGGGTTTACATGTATGAATTTCCCTTTCAATGGAAAGTGCCTTAAAGGAACTAGCAACAGATAAGAGCAATTTAAGAATATGTTGCTAATGCGCAGAGGCTAAAGCAGATTGATTTCAGTTTCCAAACTGCCTTCTGCAGCTGACCACCAATATAGCTGCCTTTCTATGGACACTTGAAGGGATTTAACATTTTGTTTGCATTTTTGTAGCAAGGATTCTGAGATCATTGCCTTAATAGAAGACAGAAATCCGGGGCAATGGCTACAAACTGTTTTAGCAAAAGAATTTCTCCAAAATCTATTCTGACAGAGCCTCACTTTCAAAGTAAAGTGCATTTCAAAGTGCAAACTTAGCAAATGTTCTAAACAGTTCTAATTTAAACATTCCCGGTTCCCCCTTGGTAGGTTCAGGATTTAACATGGGAAGATTTGAAATAAGTGGGATGGAGTAGACCTTTCTGGCTACTAGGGATTCTGATGGAAGTGATAAGGGGTGGAGTGGCTGCCTGGTGTGGTGGTAGGTACTTTGCTCTGAGGAGTGTGGAGGAGTGGTCAGTCAGATATCAGATGATTATATTGTTTTCCTGTGAAGAGAATTCCTGATCTACAGAACTGTACTGACTGGTTTCTGGGGGTTCTTTCAATAACTCACAATCCTTTATTTTATTTTTTTAAAAATTCAAAACAAATAGATCAGTAAAGGCTAATAAAATGGGAAAAATTCTTAGCAGAGGTAAAATTGGAAGTGTGGGGAATACATCTTGTCCAGGCTCAGGTCTGTGGATCTGCTGTATCAGAACCAAATTGGAGGGAGCTTGTTAAGATACAGATTCCTGAACATTACTACTCCTTTGCAACCAGGAGTATCCTAGAGATTCACTTTGAAATCTGGGTATTCACTGCAAGTTTGGGTGTTAGAGATCGAAAGAATACTTGGAACAGAGCAGGAGTCTATAGGTGCTTTTTTGGCTGTAAAAGAGATGGGTTTACCTAGAGTCTGGACATAAGCAGGGAAACTTTGGACAGAAGGATAATGGTGTGGAGGTTGGGAATATTAAAATGGATAAATTTCCGTGCCTCAAGTGGAGCCGCATCTATCCATGATAGAAGAAAGGAGTTGTGAAGTCTAGAGAGCATTTTCAGGGACTAGTTCCCTACATATGAAAGCAATGCCCCAAAGTTTACACTTGCAGGCCAAAAAACTTAGTAGAACCTGCCCACAGAAATCAAACTCGCTTCTATCTTAATCACAGAAATTCTGATACACACTGGACATGGTGGGCTCAGTACTTGCTGTCACATCTCTGGCACTGAGGGCTGTGATTGCTCTACTAATTCCTAATGCAGCACAGCCCTGATTGGTAGTTTCAAGACCTGTGCCTAGGGCTACCTGTTGCTTTTTTAGCTTTGAATGCTCAGAGTGGAAGCTGCTTAACCCTGTAGGCATTCGCATATGTGAGACTGGAGCCAATATCTGTGTCACTCTGGTGAACTTTGATATTCACCTTCTAGAATTGTTTCATTAACAGAAGAGGATACTATGCTGCTGCTGGATTTCATTGTGTTTTCTTGTCCTTCTAGCCAGAAGTCCCCTTGGGGTTTTCTTCCTTGCTTTTTCTCATGCAGTAGGGGAATTTTGAGCTCTTGTAGGACTCTTTCAACTGTATGAGTCAGTAGGGAGAGAGTTAATACCATCTGCTGTGGTCTCTAACTAATATTTTATGTTTCCTGTTAGCTTGGCAATCTCACTTCTTGCTATTAATCAGAAGTTTTATTATTGTCTCAGCCAATATATAAAGCACCCACTCCACTTGCCCAGACAGGAGTCACTGTCCCTAGCCCTGTGCCTCTCACGATGTCGGTGCTCAGCTGTTCAATAATTTCAGGGCTTCAGCTCTGCAGTGACTGCTTCTAAAGGCCAACTTTTATTTTCTCAGGAAAACAAACTGCAATTTAAGTACGTTATCACTAGGTGGAACTAGTCTGTTAGAGCAACTGGAGACCGAACCTGAAAGTTTGAGCTCTGCATGTGGTACAGATTTAAAAAAAAAAAAAGTTCAGATTTTTCTAGAATCATAAATAAATCTCTTGATTAAAGCTGTTGTACTCCAATTTAGACAGCAGAGTAGATAATTCTTTTAATCGCAAAAGATGCCTGAGATAGTCTTTTTCCTTTCCTTGTTGATCTCTTCCTTTGCCTTCATTAGCTAAACCTGAATCTGACTGAATCTGGAGTCAAAATTCTCTTCTGACAGGTACTTTCATTCTTGGTGCTGTTTTGACATCAAAAGTCTCCCCACCCTACCCCATGTTTATTCCTCAATGGTTACCAAAAACCAAACTGTAGTTCTCAGCCACAAGATGTCTACTCACACTGCCTCAATTGCTTGAGCTAATTATATGGGACAACATATTTGCCAACTAGGGAAGAGAAATCGGCTTCATAGAGGTGTGATGGTGCTGGGAGTGAACACCACCCCACCCCCAGTACCTTTCTCTCAAATCAGAAAAAAAATACTTTCTTACTTGATACCTTTTAAAATCCCTCCTCCCTTCAGCTCCCTGAACCCACTGGGGGCTGCTGGCTTAATTTCCACAATAGCTGCAGTTAATTAGTATCCCAGGGTAACTGACTTTCCTTAGCAACAGATGTAACAATGGCTTCAGCTCAAAAATTACCTTAGCTACAGTTTTCTTCCGCTGAACAAAACACATTCAACAACATTTGAACACAGCTTTTGAACAGAAAATTAATCTTATGGCCACTCATCAGCAAATATTTATTAAGCCACTACGGTGTGCAACTCACAGGACTGACCACTGGGTATAGAGAGTGGAATCAGCTGTGGTCCTGTTTCCTAAGGAACACAACAGAAATTGTAAAGAGAAGCTATGAAATCAAATGCGTCTATTACAAGGTGGTATTAAATACATGACTCAACAGAAGACTTGACAATTTTTGGGTCTGGGTGAGGTGGAACTTGAACTTGGAAGCCTTATTGTGGAGTCTGACACACCTGAGTTGAAAGTCTAACAGTCACTGGCTGTGTGATCTTGGGCAAGTAACTTAAATTCTCTGAGTTTCAATTTCCTTTTCTGTAAACTGGGAATACTAAAGCCCTCTCCAAAGGTTTATGTTGGGATTAGAAATTACTTTAAGTATCTAGCACATTACTCAGTAAGTAGCCCCTCTTCTCAGTATTGATAACAGTTTCAAAGGCTCCACTGACTTTAGTTAGGTAAAGAGGAAGGGGGTAGAATTTCCATTTGAAAGGACATATGCCAAAGTGCTGAGGGCTACTGGGGCAGACTAGGAAGGAAAGGCAGAGCAATTTAGTCAGTCTACAATGAGAGGCTAGGAGTAGGGAGTGGTTATATTGGAAAGGTAGTTCAAATTTTGTCACAAGGACTCTCAGTTAAAATTTCAGAGCTGGTAGGGACCTTTAGAAATAATCTGACAGTCAAAGCTCTTCATTTGATTGATAGCATTAACTTCCTTTCTTTGGTCCTAAGTCTCATAAGATGATTCCTTTTTATTGTAAAGTAGAATTTTATTTTTAAGTTAATGAAAAATTTAATGTTCATCTGTTCCATATGAAGTGTGGTTTTAAACTTCCATTATATCCTCTCTTAGCAGAGCTTTACTACACATCTAGCTATTGGTATGAGGACAAATATACTTTTATCAGAAACTCTAGGAGGGAGTCCTTAGATGGGTCTGGATCATGAGGTCGGCTGGAGAAAAGAGGCTGAAGAAATAACTAAGGAACAGTTTTCTGCTCCCTCAGCTTCCTAAGAAATCCCAGGTTTGGATACTATCTGATGTCACCCTCACATTCTCTCTAAACCCAGGAGAATGTCTGCTAGATCTTGATTTATCATATTACAATTTCTATCATGGTAAACGATGATAAAATATAATATCTGCATTTGCATACCACCTCTTGATGTTTCAAAAAAGCATTCAAGCCTGCCCTCTCATTTTCTTCCCACATCAGACCTGGAGATATTCGAGGCAGCCATCACAACCATCACTCCCCACCATCAGTTCTACAAATGAGGAAACTGAGGACCAATAAGTTGAAGTGACTTGACTCAGGACACAGAGAGTCAATAACCAGAACCCAGATATTCTAAGTGTCTACCCAGAGCCACTATGTTTAATTAGGAGGCGAGTGTATCCATTTAGATGTAGAGCTTATGTAGAGGAAGGTGACAGTGATCATTCAGTTTACATTTATCCCCAGTCTCTGGGAAGCCTTGTTCCTCATTCCCAGGACGTCTCTTGGATATCACACATTCTCAACAGCAGCCTTCCTACGCCCACAGATCATCAATACTCATCCAAAATGCCCAAGGCCACCAATGGTGCTTGTGTTCTTTTCCCACAGCTAACCAATCCACAGCATATGACAAATCCTTGACAAATTTGCAGTGAGAAAAAAGATAGCAGAAACAAAATACCCTCAGTGTGCAGGTTGGTGTGGCCAAGCATAGGCTCATTCCAAAGGGAACACAGTAGACCAGTCATGAGGCAAGACACCCCAAGTCTACTTGTTGATTTTCCCCATAGATGGTTAAGAGGATCTTATTAACATCTTGTTCTTTACAAAACAAAAGGAAAATGTCATCATTACAACTAAGTAAATTTCCAGAAGGCCCTTCACTTATACATTGCTGTGTATTTTTTGTCGTTGTTGCCATTTCATACTAAGCATATGAACATTAGATCAACATTATATTTATCAATTACTAGCACAGGGCTAGTAAGAGGTAGATTTGGCAGTTTAATTCAGGTCCTCTGACTCCAAAGTCAACATTTTTTCCTATTGTACCACAGCAACAAATACAGGAGCTCGTTCTAAAAGTAAAGTTAATTTTTAGGAAAGAACTAAGTGAGCAAATACTCTGAATTAGAGAACATCCTAAATTCAGATCCAAACCAGTTGGCCACTTAAAAAGACTTAATAAATCCCAGAGAATTCCACTTATCTAAAGTTATTAATAAGAAGGGCATCTCTCCATCAACTCCAAATGATAAAATCAATTTGGGAACTTTCCCAATAATTTGAACTTGAGACACTAACCTTAAGAGAAAGCCATACATCAAAAGTCTTCAGAGTATGGCACAAATATAACAGAATCTTAATTCTCTATTTCTATTAAACTGACTTTTCTTTTAAAGCAGCGTCAGAAAGCCAAAAACCCTTCAAATCCATTGAGCCTCTTGCATTTTATTTAAGAGGTTTCATTTTTCAAGCCAAAGCCCAGAAGACAAAACAAGCTCATTTAATTCACACCCCAGAATTGTAATTGCTCTGCTCAAGCCAATGTCTAAGTGCCTGTATTAAAGGCTTCCCACTGACCATAATGTGTTAATTCATCAATTCATATAACTTACTTTTGTACTTTTAAGCCTTCTCATTTCCTGTTGCATACAGTTTCCTATAAAATGGAGGACATACAGTAAAATTTTAATTTCAGATAAGCATTGAATAATTTTTAGAATAAGTATGTCCCATGCAATAATTGAGAGATACTTTTGGTAAAAATTCCATGTTTATGTGAAATTAAAATTCACCTGGGTATCCTATATTTTTATTTGCCAAGTTTGGCAATTATGCTCTGGGTTTATTATTGGTATGTCCCAGGATTTCATCTCTAAACTGTGATATTCTTAAAAATGTATTATTTGTGTGTTTTTGTGGTGCATATGTGTATATTTGTGCATCTGTGTGAATGCCTCTCAAAACGAGGTAGTTTTAGGGTATAGTCACATTCTTGAGACAACAGCTATCAATCACTTTGGTTTTCAATGTGCTGCATTTGTGTGTGTGTATTCACATATATGAGACTAGCAGGTTAATTGTAAAGAGAAAAGTAAGTGGAGGGAGATGGGTGGGTTAGCCCTGAAAACTTTTCCTACCTTGATTTAAAAAGTATTTAATGCCCATCAATGGATGAGTTGCTAAACAAACTGTGGTATGTACATATGATGTAATATTACCCAGCTATAAGACAGAATAAAGTTATGAAGCATATGACAACATGGAAGGATCTTGAAGACATTATGCTGAGTGAAATTAGCTAGAAGCAAAAGGACAAATACTGTTTGGTCTCACTGATATGAACTAACATTAATGAGTGAACTTGGAGAATTTCAGTTAAGGTCACAGGTTATCAGGAGATAGAAATAGAGTAGAGATTGGGTAATTAGTGCTGTTACAAATTGTGCAACAGAACTGATTTTAAAAATTCAGAAATGGATAGCATGATATTACCTGATTGTAACACAATAATGTAAGTACTCTGAATGAAGCTGAATGTGAGAATGATAGAGGGAGAAAGGCTGGGGACATGTATAAAACCAAAAGGAAAGAGATGATAATGACCGAGATGGTATAATTTAGGAATGCCTAGAGTGTACAATGATAGTGATTAAATGTACAAATTAAAAAATGTTTTTATATGAGGAAGAACAAAGAAATGTCAGTATTGCAGGGTGTTGAAAATAGATGGTCATTCATATTTTTAAACTTCAACTTCTGTGTGAGACTAAAGGGAGAAATGTTTATTTGGTGCAAAGTTTATATTTTGCCTAGTGCATTTACTACTTTAACTTGTATGGTCAGTTTAATTGAACGCCATAAGCACATGGAGCATTGAATAGGGCATGAGAATTTGTTGGTTTGTTCAAGTTAGTGTGATGCCCCGATAAATCCCAGAGTGATTTGAACAGTGAATAAAGAAGAATTTGCAAAGTCCCCTTGGGGGAATGGGGAGAAAGGAGGAAAAATTCATTTTCCCCATTTGGAGAATTCTTGATATTCTTGCAAGCAGTGAGGACAATCAAATCAATAGGCTGAACTCCTCGATCATGGGGTTCACCCCTATGAAATTTATCCTTGCAAAGGATAGGCTAAGCCTACTTAAAATTAGGCCTAAGAGTCACCCCCAGAGAATCTCTTTTGCTGCTCAGAAGTGACCTCTCTCTCTCTAAACTGATATGGCAAACAAAATCACTGCCCTCCACCCCCTCTACGTGGGACATGATTCCCAGGGGTGTAAACCTCCCTGGCAACATGGGACAGAAATCCTGGGATGAGCTAGGACTCGACATCAGGGGATTGAGAAAATCTTCTCAACCAAAAGGGGGAAGAGAAAAATGATACAATATGAAAAGTTGGTGGCCGAGAGATTTCAGAGTTGAGAGGTTATCCTGGAGGTTATTGCTATGCATTATATAGATACCCCTTTTTTAGTATATGGTGTATTAGAGTGGCTAGAGGGAAGTACCTGAAACTGTAAACCTGTGCTCCAATAGCCATGTTTCTTGAAGATGACTGTATAATGATATAGCTTTTCAATGTGATTCTGTGAATGTGGAAACCTTGTGTCTATGTACGTAAATACCTTTTATCTATGGTATGGACAGATGAATAAAAAATATGGATAAAAAATAAACAAATAATAGGGGAACAAAGGTTAAAATAAATTTGTAGAATGACATACTAGTGATCAGTGAGGGGAGGGGTAAAGGGTATGGTATGTATGAGTTTTTTCCTTTTTTCTGTTTTATTTGTTTAGCTGGGGGGATGCAAATGTTAAAAGAATGATCATGGTGATGAATACACAACTATGTGATGGTATTATGAGGCACTCATTGTTTTCCATGCATAGAATGTTTGTATGTCAAGAATGTTTGTATGTTTGTTTATTAAGGTTTACAATAAAAATATCTAAAAAAAAAATAAGCAAAAGACCAGAAAAAAAGTATTTAAAATCTAAAGTGACTTTAAAAGTTTTGTTCTGGTACATGAATAGACAAGTTAATACCATAGAGTAGGGATTGCCAGACTTCTTAGCTCAAAATAAGTTCCAGAAGTATCAAAGAATGAAATGGAAAATGCAATTGTAAAGGTACCAGGAGAAAATATGGAAAACTATATGCAATCTTGAAATGCAAGAGACCTTTCTAAGGAAGATGCAAAGCCCAGAAGACAAAAAAGAAAAGTTTGATAAATTTAACTACATAACAATATTTTTAAATTATAGGGTTTTGCATGGGAAATACAACATACAAAAGCAACTTAGGAAAACATATTCAATACATCTGATACGCAGACTAAATTATCTAGTATGTGAAGATCTCTTACAACTCAATAGGAAAATGAGCAGAAGTGTAAGTAGAAAAATAAGTAAAGACCATAAACAGACAGTTCACTGAAAAAAAAACCCACATATGGCCAACAAACACACGGAAAAAGATATTTAGCGTCACTAATAATTAGAGCAATACAAATTTAAACAGTGAAACATTCCCTCCCACCAGATTAGAAAAGGTAAAAAGTTTGATAATGCCTAGTATTGGTAAGGATAGAGAAACAGGCAATATCATACCCTGTAGTTTGGATTATAAATTAGTGCATTTATCCCTTGATTAATTCTCTCTCTAGGAATTTACATTATGAAAACACCTGCAGAAGTATGCAAAGTAATCATGCATAAGGATTTCCATTGCAACATTATTTGGATACTAAAAAATTAAAACCAAATGTCCGTTATTAGAGGATCGAATAAATCAATTGTATATATCCATATATTGAAATTATAGTCAGTCAATTAACAAAATAAAGGCATTTGCATGTGCTGAAGTGGAATGATTTCCAAGCTTAATTTGCAAAAATTTTTAAAAAGGAGGAAGGCTCATGACAGTATATATGGTATGCTCCTTTTTGGGTAAAGGGAAACAGAAAGATGTATAAACATATATATGCTAGTATGTGTAGAGTAGACTGGATTTCATTGCTGGGATCCTTTTGTACTATTTAAAACTTTTTGTATGAAGTGCATGTATTACTTTTTCAATAAAAACCCAATTTATAAAGACTTCTGGTTTGGGTCTTTTTTTAAAGCTTGCTTATCTCATCTCTCATTTCTTCTTTTGTTCTTATCTCAAGGTATATTTGCCAGTTATCACTGTTGTGACAGTGGTGTCCTGCAGGGAGATGATGATAACCAGTGGTGACTTGCTCCATTTCGTAACACAGCCCAGCAATCAACAATCCAATTTCCTTGTACCGGAAATGTCCTCAGTTGATGTTAGCATCTAGAAATAGAAGCACCTCAAACCTGCAAAGTATCAGGGAGCAGAATGTGTCCTCAAAAAGTGAAGTGTACGGCATTCTGCATTTCTTAGATGTAGCAACCAATGACCCTTACAATGGGTTCTTTTCTGTGACTCTCCAGCTGATGCTACTTTCCTCAGTAGCATTCTCCATGTGACACCTCTACCTAGAGTGCCCTCCATTGCTTAGTTCTGGCACTTCCAATTTTACCCATCCCTTAAGACTCAAGTTCCACGTTCCTCCAGGTTGACTTTTATGATTACTTCAGCCTTCACTGTTCTGTCCTTTCTCTAATTTGTCTTTTTTACTTTAGTAAAGATACAGTAGCCATTCCAAAGTATATTATCATAAAACATCTTTTCAAACGTTGTAACTAACACAACACAACTCTATGATGTTCTCTAAAGAGCACTGGTTTTAAAGTCAAGCACAACAGGGTTTGATTTTTTTCCAATTCTGTCTGAGCTTTGGACAAATGAAACTTTCTGCACCTTAATTTCCCCACTTTTAAACTGTGGCATATAGTAGCCACCACACAGAGTATTAAATGGTCTAATTAAGTAGTATTAAATGTAAAAGTGACTTTCACAGTATTAGAGATGACCAATTATTCTTAGCCTAGGGGTACCCCTTTCTGTCCCATCTCTTTTACTACCACTGAGAAGAGACCACCAAACTTGGAATTCAGAGAACCCAGAATAAACTTTAAACCACATATAGTGGGCTTTTGTCTTTCTTTTCACACACTTTATTGGTCTTATCTTATTTATTCTCTCTTTCTTTTCTCAAGGCTTATTTGTGCTCTCTGAGTCTACCACTTATCATCTGTGAGACCTTGGACTAATTACCGAACTTTTAAGAGACTCAGTTTTTCCATCTTAAAACAGGGCTGATAATGCTGTTCTTACAGGGTTGTTGGGACGTTTAAACTGGATTATGCATGTAAATGTGTAAAAGGTAAAGTTGCAAATACTATAACAATTTGAAGTGTTCTTATTAAATACTCATATAGAGGGAGATTTTTAAAGTGCACAGAAGCCTTTGGAGTCCCAATGATTTATTTTGTGGCTCAGATTGATGTGTCATTTTTCGTTGGTTCACAAGCCGTATTTCCAGCTGTCATCCATCAACACTTTGGCCACAGCTTGTTCTTGGCTGCCTGTCTGCATGGAATTAGTTATCCTTCCTAGCATAGCCTAGTTTCCTCCAGACAAAATCCTTTCTTCCCAAAGACAGAGAGCCTCTCATTAAAGTGTCCAACTAATAAATCCTTTTTTTCTGAATCTGCCTCATTTTTCTTACTTCTTTTTTCTGTCTCAGAGATGTTGGAGCATCTTAAAAGATTCATCCATTCATTCATAAATTCAGACCAAAAATATATATATTGGGTATTACTGTTTGCCAGGTCTGGTGGCTAAGTTCTGGAGATAAAGAGGTAAATAACGCGGTTCCCAGCCATGAAGGACTTCACAGTTGAGTAGGCAAGACATGTGTCAACAAATGCTTACAATCCATTTTGCCTAATAAGATTAACAATAACACTTTTTGCAAGGCATAGAAAGAGAGAGTTCAGAGAAAACTTCCTGTAGGAGTTGTTGTCTATGTTTGGAAGGAAGGATAATATATTTTTCCAGATAGATAAGAAAGGGAAAAACATTCCATGTAGAGGATACAGTGTGTGAAAAGATGCAAAATTATGAAGTAACTCTGTGTATTTAGAGGATATATTAAAAGATTATGTATAGGGGCATAAGGAGTATTAAAAGAAGAAGCTGAGGCCAGATCACAAAAGTTACCATAGCCACGTTTAGTGACTTGGGTTGAGGGGACAGCACTGAAGAGTTTCAGATAGGGGAGTGGATTATCAGTCTACAGAGGTGCTTGTCAACCCTCACTGCACATCAGAATCACCTGGGAATCTTTAAAACTATGGATTTCCAGACCTCACCCCTTATTTAATTTCTCTGCATTGAGATCAGTTTCTGATGTTTTTTTTAAGTTGTCGCCTGGTTATTTTCAGGTGCATCCAGGCTTAAGAACACAAGTGTAGAGTTTCTAAAAGATCATTTTGGTGATAGTATAGAGGATGTGCTGGGGTTTCAGGATAGGAAAGGCAAGAGGTAGGCAGACCATTGACGGGGAGGGGAGCAATTGCAATACTCTGGTGAAATAAATCCTAGAAATGTGGACATGTTAAAAAATATTTGCTTTATTATATAATTCCTAGCTAGATTAGGAGACAGACTTTTCTATTTTGGTTTCTATTATGTAATAGGTGTTTCTTTCCTGGAATCCATTGTTGACTGCAAGCACCAGACTATACATGTAAAGGTCAGAATGTCTAGGAAGGAGAGGCCCAAATAAATGCAGACATTAGATTTGGCCATTAAGAGAGAGAGAGAGGGAGAGGGAGAGAGAGAGGGAGGGAGGAAGAGAGAGAGAGAGAGAGGCAAATGTGGTAAAATGTTCACAAAGAATGACTCTAGATGAAGGTTATATGGGAATTTATTGTATTTCTCTTTAGGTTTGAAAATTTTCAACCTAAAAAGTTGATAATGCCACTGAGAGGTATACTTTAAAATATTTAAAATGGTGAAACTTATGACAATAAAAATGTTGGAGAAAAAATTACTAATTATGTGGATGAAGACAAAAGGGGATAATCACTTGGGTAGATGACCCAAATGTCTGGAGATGAGTAAGAGGGGAGGATATAGATGGGAGTTGAAAAGTTGGATAATAGAACCATGGTTCTGAAGATTATCAACAGACGGGAACGAAGAATGGGAAGTAATGATTTTATAGTTCTCATCTGAGTTTCAGAAAATCAACTGCTCATGTATAAGATAATGTGTCACTTCCAACAGTTGGAGTGAAATGCCCTAGGGGTTTTCAATTGCTCATAGCCTGATCTGAAGCAAAGGGTTGACCCAGTTGCTAAAAAAGGCCATGCATGTTTAGCTATTAGGCATCAAATTTGAATGTCCAAAACAGTAGAGGTTTGAGTCTCACAGCTTTTTGTAGCTTTCTGTTCACTGAAAGAGGGAAATACGTCTACATGAGAGTCACCTAGTTGGGGAAAGCTTAATAAATCCTTTCAGCTGAGGGTGAGAGTGTTGGGTATTTAATCAGTAGCCTGCTTGAGAATGGTTGCCCAGAGGGATGAAGCAGGTGGGTAGGTGAATAATCAGGATCAGTTATCTAGAAATAAAGAAGCTAAGAGTCAGAGGATTTATAATTCATGGTGTTATTAGGAGCTGGACCCAAAAGGTTAATGATGCAAAGTTCCCAAGAGCCTGGGCAGCAACTGTAAAGCAGGCCCATTGCAGCTGCTGCTCAGAGTTTGGCTCCACAGCCCTCCACTTGTTGCTTCTGCTGCTATCTGCCAAAGCCAAAGCACGGTCCTGATAGAGAGAAAAGATGTAAATGAGAAAGAAGTCCCTTCAAAACATATATTGCTGGATTGCAATTATTGTTATGCCCAGTTTATAGATGAAGAAACTAAGGCTCGAAAATGTTTTGATGACTTGCCAAAAGTCAGATGCTAAAGAATTACGGAAATGGAATATCATTCATTCATGAATCTACGTAACAGCATTTATTGCAAACTGCTCATGGCAGGCACTGGATTACAAAGTTGAACAATATGTGGTTCTTGCCCTCAAGATGTTCACGTATATTTTAAAACAATGCAATCAGGTTAAAATAGATTTTGTATAATAGTGTGTCTTCATGTGCTGATGAACTGTAGTTTAAGTGAGTTTGAGTGTTGAGTACACGGAAAGAGTGATGGAAATAAAATCTGGAAAACTAATTTATGCCCAAATCATGATGGCCTTAAAATGTTCTACCAAATTAAGTGGACTTCATACTGTATACAGGGGATAATTATAAACATTTCTAAGGCAAGAGAATGCATGGGCAACTCTATTTAGCAAAATAACTCTAGAAGCAGGTAGACTTCAGGGAGCTGAAAAGAAAGATAATTAAAGAGGTTATTACAATAGCCAATAGGAAAGAAGACAAAATCCAGAATTAAGGCATTAACAGTAGAGGCATCCAAGGGTCGGAATGTGAGAGCATTTTGGAAGAGTGAATCAGTAAGATTTTGTGATTAATTAGACACATGGGGTTATAATAAAGAAGTCAATGATGAAACTGAATTGGTAAAGCAATAGACTATTAATGTAAATGGAATCCAGGAAGAAGGCCAAGTTGAAGGAGGGAGATGATATTTGATTTGGGATACATCAGTTTTGAGTTGATTCAATGGCATTTGGACAATATTTCAGTAAGCAATTCAGAAACACGACTGAAGTTGAAGAGAAACATTTGGGTTAAAGTTAGACATTTGGGACCAGCAGTTCTTTTGAATTGGTTCAATCTGTGGGAGAGACTGTGTTTGTTTTGGAAAGCATAAAGAAGAGAGAAGAAGAGAGAATGGGAGGGGAGGGAGAGGGAAAGGAGGGGAAGGGAGGAGTGGGTTGTGGAAATATGCAAGGACTATGTCATAACACATGGTTGCACTTAGTATAACTACAAATTAAATTAATGTATAAACAAGCAAATGAGAGAACCTCAGTAATTAAAAGTTGAGTGAAAAAGAAAAATCTGTTAAAGACTGAGAAAGAATGGTGAGAGAAATAAAAGTAGAATGAATGGAGTTGTGCATGCCAAAGGAGAATAAAATTATGAGACGAGAACTGGACTAAAAAAGCAATGGATGACTGCCTTGAAGGGCTTAGAATCTATTTGGGTGCCTGAATTCAGTCACCTTTGGTAGCAACATACACATGATTGTTAATAAATTCCAGAAATAATAAGGGAAGGAAAGTGGGAATACTGGAAAAGCAACATTTAGAAAAGCTCCTCTGAAGGAGAGCATTTTGAACTGGAATTTAAAGGAGGAGAAGCATGGACTGGCTGAGTTAAAAACATTCTTATGTCATTAGAGATTATTGGGGTCAAATAGAGTCATTAGAAAGTTAGGAGTGACAATCACAAGTTGAGGCCTTCACCAACCGAAGGCTAGGTACTGAACGGGATCTCTCAGATTACTATCCAGATCGCTGAGTCTGTGCCTTGGGACTTTTGTCCCCGATGCCTTTTGAGAACTATAAACAACAATGCTAGTGTAATGGCATGACTGATGCTCCTCAGCATTACCTTTTCTTTATCTCCCTCTCTTAGAACGGTTCATCTTCTTCTGTGCTGTCATCAGGGTGGGGAATCTGGGCATGGTCTTTCTCATTGTTGGCAGTCTAAATTTATCTGTTTTTCCTGCTGGATTTCTGCCACTCACTTTCTTCATGCTCAGAGTATCAGCAAAGATGTTTCCAAGCACAAGGTTGCCCTTCCCTTTCTAGGATCGTGCAGTGCAGATCCTTTTAATCATCTCATCAAGGAATTCTTTCTTTTGACATCAGTAACCTGTGATGACTATGTTACAATTTGTGACCTTTTATTTCCCCCACTCACGAGATCCTATTCAATTAACATTTGATTGAGGAAAACCATAATTATGGCCATCAACTCGGTAGTTCCCACCAGTTTTTATTTTCCATCACCCATTCTTCAATTCCCACCTCTGCTCTTTTCCATGGAATTCCTCCCAAGTTCAAGATGACCTTCTCTGAAACAGGTGTTCTAGCTTTGGATGCTTGATTTCATTGAATCCAAGCTAATTGCTCTTCAAACCCTGCTATAGAACACCCATTGTCTATGCTGTCTTGAGGTATCTTCCTGGGAAAAGAAAAAGTGATTTTCAGTTCTAGACTGGGGTCATCCGATGCCAAATCAATAGATCTGAAGAACAGTTTTGGTAGAATTTTTCCAGAATCTGATCCATTGCTCTTTTCCACCTGCTCAGGTGAAACTTACATTAAAATTTTAAGGTAACACTAGACTAGATCATTCAAAGTAAACACTGTTTTGTACATATTCTCTTAATGCATACTATGCATTTTGTGAAGTTCAGTTAAGCACCACACTTCATATCAGAGGCATTGCTCTTAATAAACACAAGTAATGAAAGATTTTCTTAAATGCATGACATGTTCAAATCTTTGTTATTAAAATGTTAATGCGAAAATCAGGGAATGCTTTATTGTCTCTACTGAATCTCAGAAATCTCTGTATGACCTATATAAATACAAACTTGTACTATCTATCTCATTGGCATAGCCAGTTGCCTGTACATCATAAACCCATGAAATAAAGTCAATTATTCAAGAAACTGAGGCTCAGACAGGTTAAATCTCAAGGTGATGCAGATGGTTTGGTGGTGGGGCTGTAGTATATCTGGTATTTTAACTTTTGTATGCTGGCTTCCATATTTATGATTTAAGATTTTACCCAATGGGGATTATCTTGGTGGTATACCATTCATATAGTGCTTTTAAAAGCTTAAAATTTTGAGTGAGTTCATAGTATACTTTTGGAATTGACAATTTGGAGACTGGAATATGATGTTTCTTTCGACTGAGGGAAAATAGAATTCCTATATTCATCTCTCCAGTCATAATGGAAATCAGTAAGAAAATATTACTTTATTTATGGTAGGCTATTAACTTTATACTTAATTTACTATGACTGCACTTAATCTATGAAATCTACATGACTGATACCTGATTTTTCCCTGAAGTAACTTAGACATTCCCTTCTTGTAGAGTAAGTTTTAAACTACTAGCCCCCATTGCTAGGATAGTGCACTGGATGAGCGCATGAAGTACTCCATAAATGACTGCCTCCCTGGCTCATGTTTTCCTATTTCCCAAGCTCTTCCATTCCGCCACTAGAAGACCTCATTGAAAACATGGCAATCAGAATCACCTTCAATCCCCTCGAGTAGTGATTTAGTCAAAAGCTCTTATTCTGTTATTTGAATACCCTTCACATGTACATGCATTTGCCTGAGACTATAAGAAACTCCAGTGCTGAAATACTTTTATTGCTGAGTAGTAACCCATTGTAAGGATGTACCACAGTTTGCCTAACTGCTAATCCATTGAAAGACATTCGGTTCATTGTAAGTTTGGGGCTATTATGAATAAAGTTTCTATAAACAATCATGCATGAGTGCTTTTCTGAATATATATTTCATTTCTTTAGGAAAAATAACGAAGAGCATAATTGCTGAGTTGCATGGTAAATACATGTTTAACTTTATAAAAAACTTCCAACCTGTTTTCTAGGAAGGCTGTACCATTTTGCATTCCCACCAGCAATATATGGGCATTCCAGTCACTCCACATCCTCACCAGCACTTATATTCCGTTAAAAAAAATTAGATACCTTGATATGTTTGTAGTGCTATTTTATCTTGACTATAATTGGCATTCTCCTAAAAACTAATGGTGTTGAATATCTTTTCCTGTATTTATTTCCCATCTATATATCTTCTTCATGGAAAAATCTCTTTATCTTTTGCCCATTTTCTAATTGGATTGTTTGATTTCTTTTACTTTTATTTTACTTTGGAGTTTTGAAAGCTATTTATATATTTTGGGTACAAGCACTTTGTTAGATACGTGAATTGCAAATACTTTCTCCCAGTGTTTACCTTGCCCTTTCATTATCATGATGGTGTATTTGATAGACAAACAGTTCTTAGCATCAATAAAGAATTATTTATCTCATTTTTTCTTTTATGCGTCATGCTTTTGGTTTCATTTTTAAGACTTTTTTTGTCTGAACTAAGGTCATGTAAATTCTCTTCCATGTATTCTAAAACTCTTAAAATTTTTCATTGAAATCTAGGCAACATTTTGAGTTAATCTTGGTATAAGGTGAGGTTGAGTTCAGGTTTCATTTTTATGTATCTCATATGGATGACCGTTTGTTGAGAAGATTGCCGTTCCTTCAATTAATTGTTTTTACATCTTTGCAAAAGAGCAAATGACCATATTCACACGGCTCTATTTCTGTACTCTCCATTCTATTCCATTGGTCCAACTGTGTATTCTGTTGCCAGTGCCACACTATTTTAATTAATGTATCAGGATATTAGCAAGATTTCATCATGCTGTGTGTCACCAAGAAGTTCTCCATGTGCTATTACCTCAACCTGGTGCTGATCGCCCAGGAGTAGCAGTGCTACTTCAAACAGCAGGAAGGGTGACATCCTATTGAAGACTATATCCCACCAGGAAGCCATCATCTCCCAGAGCTTCAAGGGCACAATCTGCCTTAGTGAGATGCGGTACCCTAGCCATTCCTTTGACAACAGCAGGCAGTGAGGCCCCTGGGGCCAAGATGTTGCTGAGCCTCCACCCCCAGGATCCCCAGCTACCAATCAGCAGCAGCTAGAGGGGAAGGAAAGGAGGGCATGATACTCAGCTGACCTGTTACTTGCAACCCGAAAAAAAGTCATTTTTTTTGAAAAAAGGTAAGTCTTAATATTGAGTTTTGTGATTTCTCCAAATTTTTTTTTCAAAATTGTTTTAGCCATATTATTTCCTTTGTCCTTTCATAGAAAGTGTTATTGTCTACAGCAGCAATAAACATGCTGGGATTTTTATTGGTGCTGCATTAAATCTATGGATCACGTTGGGAAGAAATGACATCTTTTCTATGTTGAATCTTCCAATCCATGGCTACACTATATTTATTTGGTTGTTCTTTGATATTTTTATTGCATTTTCAGCAATTTTTGCTATATTTATACTAAGCATTTCATTTTTTGGAGCAATTATAAATGGTATACATATATATTTTTGTAATTTTGAAGTCCTTTTATTCATTGCTTGTTATATGCAATTAAAATAAATTTTGCATATTGACTTTGTATTTTGTGACCTGCTGAACTGACTTATTAGTTCTAGAAGATATTTTTTTAACATTCCTCTGCATTTTCTACATAGATAATCATGTTTTATGCAAATGGAGGCAGTTTCTCCTTTCCAATTTGCATGTCCTTCCAGTGTTTTTCTTAATTTATTGCACTAGTGAGAACTTGTAGTACAATGTTGAATAGGATATATGAGAGTGGATATCCTTGCCTTGTTCCTGATCTTATGGGGAAAGAATTCATTAAGTATGATGTTAGCTATAGTGTGTTGCTTGATACCTTTTATCAGGTTAAGGAAATTTCCTTTAAGTCCTAGTTTGCTGAAGGATTTTATCATGAATGGATGTTGTATTTTGTCAAATGTTTTTTCTGCATCTATTGATATGATGTGATACTTTTCTCTTTAGAGTGTTAAATTAGTAGATTATATATTGACGGATTTTCAAATATTGAACCAACCTTACATTCCCAGGAAAAAATATTCCCAATTGGTTGTGGTGTATTATTATTTTTAGGTATTGCTGTATTAAATTAGCTAATATTTTGTCAACTATTTTTGCATCTATGTTCATGGATATTGGTCTTTTTTTGCGCTGTCTTTGTCTGGCTTAGGTATCATAAAGTAAATTGGAAAATGTTAACTCTGGAAGGGATCATGAATTGGTGCTATATTTTCTTTAATTGTTTTGTAAAATTCACCAGTGAAACTGTCTGTGCCTAGATATTTCCTTTCTAGAAGAAATCGATTTCTGTTATAGTTGTAGAGCTATTTAGGTTAGCTCTTTAATCTTTTTAAAAATATTTTTATTGACAAATCTTTACAGTAAACACATGGTGTACAATCAATGGCTTGCAATATAGCTATTTAATCTTGAGTGAGTTTTGATAGTTTGTGGTATTTGAGGAAGTGGTGACTTCATCTCAACTGCTGAATTTCTGTGTGTAGACTTGTTCATAGTATTCTGTTGTTTGACCTTTAATGCCTGCAAGGTCTTCAGTAATAGCCCTTGATAACAATAGAATAAAAATAATAATATAGTAATAATGGTAATATTATCCTGATATTGGTAATTTTAGTTTTTACTTATATTTTGTCAGCTTTGCTAGAGTGTTATCAATTTTATTGATCTTTTCAAAAAATCAGCTTTGGTTTAATTTTCTCTATTTTTGTTTTACTTTCAATTTAATTGGTTTCTAAAGTTTTCTTATTTCCTTACTTTTTATTGATTTCAGTTTAATTTGCTCTTCTTTCTGTAGTTTTGTAAGACTGACACTTAGACAGTTTGAGGCTCTTCTTATTTTCAAATATGTGATTTCTTTTTTTTACATGGTCAGGCACTGGGAATCGAACCCAGGTCTCCAGCATGGCAGACAAGAACTCTGCCACTGAGCCACCATTGCCCACCTGAATATGTGATTTTAATGCTATAAATTTCTCTCTAAGCACTGCTTTAACTGTGAAACATAATTTTTAATGTGTCATATTTTCATTTCCAATTCATTCCAAATATTTCCTAATTTTCTTCAAGATTTCCTCTTTGATCCATGGATTATATAAGAGTGCTGTTTGATTTCCAAAACTCTAGAAACACTTATGGTTTGTTTTATAACCCAAGATACGGTTTATCTTGGTAAATGTGTTCTATTGTTGGGCAAAGTGTCCTATAAATATCAATTACTCCCAGTTGGTTGGTTATGTGGTTCAGTCATATATTTTGTATTTTATTATTTTCATAGCAATAGGAGATACTGTTTACTGAGCACTTTCTGTTTTATGGTTGCTGTACTAGACAATTACATACATTATTTATAATAAATATTTAAACCCTGGAAGATTAATATTATCTGTTCTAGTTTGCTAGCTGCCATAATGCAACACAACAGAGACAGATTGGCTTTTAATAAAAGGGGATTTATTTCATTAGTTCTTCAGAGGAAAGGCAGCTAACTTTCGACTGAAGTTCTTTCATACATGGAAAGGCACAAAGAGATCTCTGCTGGCCTCTCCAGGCCTCTGAGTTCCAGCGTCTTTCCCCAGGGTGATTCCTTTCTGCATCTCCAAAGGTCTGGGCTGAGCTGCGAGTGCTGAGATGAGGTATGCTGAGCTGCTTGGGCTGTGCTATGTTGTCTTCTCTCATTTAAGCACCAGCCGATTAAGTCAAATGTCATTCATTGCAGCAGGCACGCCTCTTAGCCAACTATAGACGTAATCAGCAACAGATGAGGTTCATGTACCATTGGCTCATGTCCACAGCAACAAAACTAGGTGCCTTCACCTGGCCAAGTTGACAACTGAATCTAACTACCACATTATCCCATTTACAGATAAGAATACTGATATTTAGAGATGTTGAGTACCATACCTGAAATTAGACAAAAGTAAAACTTTGATGCCAGAATTTGAAATGAGTTCTGTCTGTCTTTGAAGATTATGTTTTTTTCATTATGACACCCCACTTTTGGCTTGATATTTGTTTCAGTTTGTGTGTTATTTTGGAAGTGTTCTCAAATCTTTTTCACAAGTATAAATTTTGTCTCTCTGATTAGAGTGGTAGTTTCTGAAGTCAAAGAATGTGTTCTTTTCCTTCTACATAATGTCTGTTAAGGCCTCGGTGTGTACTAAAGATTCAGTAATTGCTGAGTGACAAATTCTGTAAAAAAGCCTTTTAAAAGCCACAGGTGGATCAGAATAATGGTAATCAAGCCACTATCTTTCAGGGGGCAAGAGGTTTCATCCCAGAATCTGAATTATGTTTTAGTATTTCTCAACAAAGTTGCAATTGGCATTTGAGGTTAGACAATTTGTGCCATAAGAATCCTGCAGAACTGTTTTGAGCATTATAGAACAACTAACATCCCTCACCCCACTACTTAATAGCAGTCATTCTGACATTTTAAAAAATTTGCACACAATTCCAATTCCAAATGCCTTTTCATAGGGACAGTACCACCCCAATTGAGAATGACAACAGTTCCTGGCACATTTGGGTGTTTAATAAAAGTTTGTTATATAAAAAAAAAAGTTTGTTATATAAAGTAAACAGAAAGAGCATCCTTCAGTGAACACACCTCATAATTTTGATTTAGGAACTATGTCTCCAGATTTCACTGTGGAGGAAAGAGAAAGGTGGGGCCTGTAGTCACCCATGAAATTCACTTACTTCATAAGGATCCATGAATTTATTCAGGATCACAGTCCAGCATTTCAGTGCTGTGCAGGATTCCTTAGAAAAGGAGGCACTTGTGAGGATCTGAAGGTAATAACTTATGACTTTCATGCAATGCATTCTTTTACTATTGTATTTGTAAAGAAGGATTTTATAAAGCTTAACAGTAGCTAATTTTTCTTGCTTAATTTAGCTATTTACATATATTTTAGCTTCTGAATGATAGAAATATCCAGCAAAAGCATTTGTGTCATTTTATATTCACTGCTATGCATTTGGTGTGAGTTAAGAATTGCAAAGAAAAGAGTTATGGGCCCCATCAGGCTAAGAAAAACAACCCGGGACTTCCTGGGGCGATTATCTGCTGCCTTTGTTATGCAAGGTTATCTGCTGCCTTGGTTATGCAAGGTTGTAACTGCTGGAGGAAGTTTATCTAAGAATGCAACTAAGAAGGTTGAGTAAAGGAGTTTTGCACAATGAGACAGTTGCTTCTTGCATGAAGCAGCTCCCATGACTCATGCACGAAAAATGTTTATCTGCTTCTTGCAAAATGTTTGTTATCTGCTTCTTGCAAAATGTTTGTTATCTGCTTCTTGCAAAATGTTTGTTACCCATGCTCGACCCTCACCCCCCTCCTCCTACCCCATAAAAGCTTCCCCAAACCCAGGCTCGGGGCTCTCTGTTCCTGCGTGTTCAGTGAGCCCCACGCATGTGTGGTAAATAAACCCCTTGTGTGTTGCGTGAGAGAACGTCTCTTGGAGTCCTCCTTTGCATGGCAAAACTCTCGAATTCTTACATATTGAGTGATGACTCCAAACTCTTCCCTAGACCCTCTAAAGAAACAGACAACTATTGTTATATATGCTACTTGTGAACAGGAAACAGGGAAAGAACTCATTAGCACACAATTCTAAATTTTTGGTTTTCAACTCTGGCAGTACATTTGAGTGCACTTAGGGAGCTTTAAGAAATATGGATGCCCATGACCAGTGTCTGACCAATTGCATCAAAATTTTAGTAGAACCTGGGTATAATATTTTTTATAAATTCCCAGATGATTCAAAATTATAACTGGTGTTAAGAAACAATTAGTTATGAAGAAAAAGTCTAATCAGATTAGCAAACAGTAGTTTGTTTTATTTTGTATTTTTAATAGATTATTTCAGTGCGCTATGGTGAAAAGAACATGGATTCTAGTGAGAAGGACACCGGTAACATTTCTTGCTTAGTTAAATAATAGCTTGTGTGTTTACCTGGGAAAATTCCTTACTTTCTCTGAACCTCACTTTCTTCATCTGTAAAGCAGAAATAATACCTACCTCATTGATGTGTTGTAAGAATCACATAAAATTTTGTGATTAAATTTAGTATGTTTCCTTACACTGACTGGCTGAATAAACCTTTAAAAAAAATGTAACATGAAATTATAACTGCAGAGCTATTCCATATATATTCATGAGCCAAGGAGGAGTAAGAGAAAATTTCATTTGTGGTAGTCGATGTAGTATGATGACATCATAACTAAAGAACACATTTCAAGTGAGACGGTAAAACCCTGTGTGAAAATGAATCCCCTGACCATGTCTACTTCAGACTGTTAAAAGGAAATCTCCAGTATCTTTCCCAGTAAAGGATACTCCTCCATCAAACCATTAGCACAGTAATATAAGAAGGAGAAATACATTTAGGTGTTATTAAGTCCATTCCTCACATCCTCCTCAAATGTATTGCGCAGATAGAGAAACAAATTAACAGAACAAAGGTCACCTGCCTCGACACTGTGAGATCAGAAGTGCTTTCAGCTAGGCATAAATTCACAGCCTTGGGCAGTGCAACGGTGGCTCAGTGGCAGAATTCTCCCCTGCCAGGCCGGAGACCCGGGTTTGAGTCCTGGAGCCTGCCCATGCAAACAAACAAAAACCTACGATCTAAACTTAAATATATAAAGTACACAAGGGTTCACGCACTAGAGTAATTTTCCAGAAACCTACAACCTCCAGAAGGGTCCCTGGTCCAGATAAGCACTGAAACCTAGCCCAGCCTCTCCAGAACATCACATAGTTCCATCTCCCTACCCCATATTAGTGACAGACCCTTCCAATATGAAAAAATTAGAATGGCTGTAGCCCAATTATACTTAATGAGAGGGATGGAAAGATCGAAGGTGATGGTGGAGTTATACAGAGAAGATAGAATTTAACAAATGAATATGATTGCTGAATCATTAAATTGATATCTCTTTTAGTCTCCAGTATTTTAGAACGGCTAGAAACAAAAACCTAAAATTGTGAAATTGTATCCCATCTTAAACTCTGAAATCTGTTCTACAACTAATTGTAGTGCTGTGCTTTGAATTTTTTAAAACTTTTTTATTGTGGAGTATAACATAAACAAAGCAAAGAAATAAAAAAGTGATAGTTTTCAAAGCACACTTCAAAAAAAAGTTAGAGGATAGACCCCAGAGTTTGTCATGGACCATATGATACTCTCCTATTTTTCCTTGTAGCTGCTCCAGAATATAGGAAGCTAGAGGGCTTAAATACTTTTTTGTCATCACAATTGATTTTTTTCCTTCTTTTTTTGTGAACAATAATGTATATACAAAAAAGTTATGCATTTCAAAGCACGGCACCATGATGAGATGTAGAACACATTTCGTACTTTGACATAGGTTACAATTTCACAATTTTAGGTTTTTATGTCTAGCCGCTCTAAAATACTGGAGACTAAAAGAGATATCAATTTAATGATTCAGCATTCATATTCATTTGTTAAATCCTATCTTCTGTGTATAATTCCACCATCACCTTTGATCTTTCCATACCTCTCTTTAGGGTTGTTTGGGCTATGGCAATTCTAATTTTTTGATATTGGAAGGATCTGTCACTAATATGGGGTAGGGAGATGGAACTATCTGATGTTCTGAAGAGGCTGGGCTAGGTTTCAGGACTTATCTGGACCAGGGACCCATCTGGAGGGTGTAGGTTTCTGGAAAGTTACTCTAGTGCCTGGAAGTCTTGTGGAATCTCATAAATTGCCCTAGGTGTTCTTTAGGATTAGCTGGAATGGTCCTGGATGGGGGTTGGCAGGTTATGATAGGTAGCAAGGTCTATCTGAAGCTTGCAAAAGAGCAACCTCCAGAGTAGCCTCTCAACTCTATTTGAACTCTCTCTGCCACTGATACTTTATTAATTACACTTCTTTCCCCCCATTTGGTTAGGATGAAATTGTTGATCCCATGGTGCCAGGTCTGGATTCATCCCTGGCAATCATCTCCCATGTTGCCAGGGAGACTTTCACCCCTGGATGTCATGTCCCATGTAGTGGGGAGAGCAATGATTTCACTTGCACAGTTGGGCTAAAGAAACTGGGGCCACATCTGAGCAACAACAGAGGTCTTCCAGAAGTAATTCTTCGTCATGCCTATAGCTACTCTAAGCTTCTATGCCACTTACATAAGCTTCACAAGAGTAAGCTCATGATCCAGGGAATGGCCTATTGATTTGGGTGTCCCTAAAGTTTGACACAGTATCGGGGGATTCCCTGATGGTAAGGTTTAAAAGTTCCACAGTCTTTCTCCCCTCCCTCAGGGGACTTTGCCAATACTTTTTGATTATTTGCTTAATATGCTCTAGGATTTTTCCAGGCATTACAATAATCTATACAGGATTACAGGACCTCTTTCTCGTTCTGTGCTCTCTGTGTTTCAGTTGTTCAAATGAGCTATATAGATAGGTTGAGTTAAATTATGCACTACAGAAAATTTCACTTACAGATCAAATAAACCTTTCTCAAATTGGTCTCAAAGAGTGTGTGTGGTTCTAAAATATAGACAATGTCTTCCTTACCCCTATATTCTGAATTACTTTAACCCCAAAATGTTTGGCCTCGCTCTTATCTCTAAATGTCAGGTTATATATACAAAGCAGCCTCTCAAAATCCAGAAATCTAAATCACCACTCCGGACTTAATGTGTCTACTCTAAGAGCTTACAGTCTAGGCCATTGTTTTCTTATAAGCATTTTCTAAATGTAACCTGACCATTGTTGATTTTTTGTTTCTGGCTTATTTTGTCTCACCAAATATCCCACATGTTCATTCACATCATTGCATGCCTCACAACAATGTTCCTTTTTGTAGCAGCACAGCCTTCATTCATAAGTATGCACCATCATTCGCCATTCTACTTCTCCATCAGTGCATCCTTCAGCCACCTGTATTCATCAGGCATCATGTAGAGGGCCCAAAGTCCACAGTCCATCATGTGCTTTGAAATTGATTGCTTTTTTGTATACCTGTTATTTTTCACAAAATGAAGAAGGAAAAAAGTCAATTGTGATGATAAAAAATAATATTTACACCTTCTAGCCTCCTATATTCTAGAGCAGCTAGAAGGAAAAGTCTGAGAGGATTGTATGGCAGCCCACGACAAACTCTGGGATTTGTCTTGTAACTACTTGTTGAAGAGTGCTTGGAAAACTATTGAACTATTGCTTTTTTTTCCTTTGCTTTATATGTATGTTATACTATACAATAAAACAGTTAGAAATATCCACAGCCTTCACTTTTTGGAGAAGAACTTCACTCCATTGCCCTGATCAAATAGTTAGAAATGTTGTAGTGCTCACATACTAGGGAAATGCAGAGAATACACTGAGACTGTGGTTTGAATCCTTATAAATCACTTTATCGCACTGTCAGTATTCTGTTCCTAGCTGCTGAGAAATCTTAGGGGCTTGAGAAATTGAGAATGGACAGAGATGCATGCCAAAAAGGCATTACCTCTATGTTATTCAAATGTCTGCAGGCAGCAACAATGGGTAAAGATATTCTCATTAATATATCACAACATGGAAAAGAGCAATGGATCTCTAGATGAAAACATTTGGGCAACAATTTGGTCTTCTGGCGCAGTATCTCCTTCATCCCTGAGCATTAATCACTTAGCCATTAAGTAGTTATCCTATAACGTCCATTTCAGTAAAGGCTACAAATGCTTATATTTTTCCTATGCGGTGGTGATGTCCCAAGATAATTAAATTTGGGGCACTGTTCTTTAATATGTGCAGTCAGCCCATCATGCCATAGCAGAAGCTCAAAAACTTGCTCAAATATTGCCTATTGTACTACAACTTAATTTGGTGAAAAGAGAAGATTTTCTTTACTTAAAATGACTACAAAACTCTGGCATAGCCAAGCAATAGAATTAAATGAATCTGCCCACACAAGAGATGTCTATAATGTCTATTTTAAACAATTTTCTTGTCTTAAAACCAATAACTTTAGTTCTTAAAATGCATAATAACTTGAATTTTTTTACAAAATCTGCTAGTGAGTCAGCACTAAAGGAGACTGTGGATGTTTTTGACGTTCAAGTGAGACATTATATTTCTGTGTATGTATGTGCGTGATGTGGAGTGGCAATGGAGTTTATGCAGGGGATGCTATTAAGTTATTATTCATTCTTAAACCCCCAACTTCTAGCACAATAAGAAACACATGATAGACATTTAATAAACATTCATTGAATAGAAAAAAAATGAAACAAATGGCTAGAGACAAGTCTTCCACAACGCAAACCTGGCTTGATAAGAAGTGGAAGATAAATGGCCACCACATACACCCCGGGTACAGGAATATTATTCAAACACTGAGTGGTACTAAGAGACATTATTGACCACATCAAAGCTAATTAAATAACTGTGTGCTGTTCAAAAGGAATTTATAGTTTATAATCAGAGTAAAAGATTGGGTAAACAAGATGATATGACAAATTCTAAAATGAAAATTATAGTCTTACGACTACCTTCTCTATGGTTCATTTCGCACATGATTACTAGAAAATTTCTGTGAAGAAAACAACCAATATTTTAACTTAACTAAGAAACTTTTTATATAACTATGAAGACATTTTAGATAAAAAGTATATAACAATGTATCTTACAGTCACTTTGATTCTTTCATTTGTTCCTCAAGCATCTCAGTGGTCAAATTCGAGTCCCCAGGCTCTCAGTGTGAGTCAGTAAAAACACCCTATTTGGGACAATTTTGCTTACTGCTCCAGCCATCTTGGATGTCACAGGTGCTAAACCCCTCTGCTTTCTTTTCTCAGGATTTTAGGAGGCCAGTTAAGAAGGCAAAACTTTGCCATAATAATGATTGTGCCAATTACAGAGAAATGGCCACGACTGAAGGGGTAAAATGAGGAGGTGGATATAAGTTGGAGCTTAGTTCCAGAGTATTTACCACTGTGGGCACACAGAATTTTTGAGTCTGCCAGAGGAACATCTGGAAAGAACCTGACCACTGAAGCTTTCCTGAAGCATTTTAGATGAATGCAGAAATAGGCAAGTGGTTATTGATGACTCATGATTTCTAGAGACATTCACAAAAAGAAGGTGGATGATAAAGGACAGGGATGTTTATTGACAAGAGTTTGAATGTCATACATATCCAATTAGCACTAGTCAGCCTCTACTTGGGCCATACTTTCAAATAGAGACAGTAACCATGGGTAGAAATTTGGGAGACCAGATTTTTATTCCTGGATATATCACTAATTCTCTGTGTGTATTCCAGATCTTTGCATGGATGCATCTCACTATTCAGATCTCAGCTCTTTTGTTACCTTCTCAAAGTTGCTTTCCCTTCCATTCTATGTAGTGTTGCCTACTTCTCAAACCCTGAGCCTTCTCTATCCCATTAATCTGTTTTATTTTCTTCATAATTTTACTATTATTTGTTTGTTGTTATTATGATTTTTAAGCATATAAAATATGTATGAGTAATACAAGAATAGAATGCCAAAGAAAATAAATTCAGCTGTAATAATTAAGGGCCTCCAACGTGCCAGGTATTATGCTCCATACTTTATAACATTATCTCATTTTTGATATTTTTTTACTGTGAAATATAACATATATACAAAAAAGCAATACATTTCAAGGTATATTTTAACAATTAATTATAGAGCAGATTTCAGAGTTTCATATGGGTTACAGTACCTTGATTTCAGGTTTTTCTTTCTGGCTGCTCCAAGACACTGGAGACTAAAAAGAAATGTCATTATAATGATTCAGTAGTCCTACTCATTCGTTAAATCCTATCTTTTATGTTATAACTCCCCCTTCTCCTTTGTTCCTTCTCCCAATATTTAGGGGTATTTGGGCTATGCCCATTCTAACTTTTTCCATATTGGAAGGGGCTGTCAATAATATGGGATGGGGGATGGAACTAGCTGATGTTCCTGGGGAGGCTGGCCCTTCTGGGTTTCAGTACTTATCTGGCCTAGGAACCATACTGAGGTTATAGGTTTCTGGAAAGTCATCTTAGTTGTGTGAAGCTTTTGTATAATCACAGATAGAGCCCTAAGTGTTCTTTAGGGTTAACAGGAAGGGTGTTGATTGGGGTTTGGCAACAATATCTGGCTGAAGCTTGCACAAAAGTAGCCTTGAGAATAGCCTCTTGACTCCAGTTGAACACTCTTAGCCACTGATACCTTATTTTGTTACATTTCTTTCCCTGCTTTTGGTCAGAAAGGCATTGTTGATCCCATGGTGCCTGGGCCAGGCTCATCCCTGAGAGTCATATATCATGTTGCCAGGGAGACTTTCACTCCCGGATATCATGTCCCATGTAAGGGAAAGAGGAATGATTTTCCTTGCAGAGTTGGGCTTAGAGAGAAAAAGACCACATCTAAGCAATAAAAGATGTTTTCTGGAAGTAACTCTTAGGCATAACTATCAGTAGGCTTAACTTCTCCACTACGGAAATAAATTCTGTAAGAACAAGCCTCAAGATTAAGAGCTTGGCCTATTGACTTGGGTGTCCTTAATGTTTGAGACAGTATCAAGGGGTTCCCAAATGAGAAAATTTAATAGTTCCATAATTTTCGCTCAGTCCCTTAAGGGACTTTGCCAGTACTTTTTAATTATCTGCCCAGTATACTCTGGGATGTATCCAGGTATTTCATGAAGCTATACAGAACTTCAAGTCCTCATTCACATTCTGGGTATCATGTGTTTGGGTTGTTTAAATGAGCTATCCAGACATGTTGATTTAGATTATGTGCTGTAGAAAATTTAGGTTTTGGATAAAATAAACCTCTCTTCCTTTGGTCTCAAATTTTGTTACTATTTAAAAATATGTTTGTATGTGTTTACTTGTTTGCTGTCCATCTCTTCCTATGTGTTGTGAATTCCATTAGAACAAGTTCTTTGTCCTGTCTACTGCTGTTTCCTTAGTGTCTATCCCATTTTCTAGCATCCAGCCAATGAATATATTTAGATGAATGAATATATGCATGCCCCAGTGCAAGACACCTAACTTTTTTGGAGCTCAGGTTCATCATCTATATAATTAAAAGAAACCACCTTTATTATCTTCAGGGTTAGTATGATAAAAACAAAAGAATATATTTTTATATCTCTTGAAACAAACTTTAATGATGCCTGTGTTAATTTCCTAGCTGCTGGAATGCAATATACCAGAACTGGAACAGCTTTTTACAAAAGGGGAATTTATTAAGTTACAAGTTTGCAGTTCTAAGGCTGTGAAAATGTCCAAATTAGGCATCGAGGAAAAGATACTTTTGTTCGAGAAGGCCAATGATGTTTGGGGTTTCTGTTTCAGCTGGAAAGGCACGTGGCGACATCTGCTAGCTTTCTCTCCAGGTTTTTTCAACAGTTTCCCCAGGGCTCTGTTCTTTCTGTTGGCTCTGTTGGTTATGGTGGCTTTTTCCAGGTTCTGGCTTGCTTAACATCCATGTTGATGGCCACTGGGCTCCAAGCATCTCCAAACATCTGTGTCTCTGTTCTCCATATGTCTGCATCTGTGTCAGCCCTGATGTGAAGTTTCTGTCTGCTCTGAGGTTTCTGCCATTTCTCTAGGCTAGTTTGTTTCTGTTTTCTCTCTCTATCATTCCTCACTCTTTTCCAAGTGTTTCCTCTTTCAAAAGATTCCAGGAAACTAATCAAGATCCAGCCTGAACAGTTGGCATCACATCTCCATGTAATCCAAAGTTAACACCCACAATTGGGTGTGTTACGTCTCTATTTAGACAATCTAATCAAAAGATTCCAACCTATATTATTGAATCAGGATTAAAAGAAACTGTTGCTCCCACAAGATTAGATCAAGATTTAAACATAGCTTTTGTAGGTTACATACTGTCAAATCGACACAAAGCTTGTTGTATGACTGCATGCCATTTTATTTAGAAATGACAATGTGAATATAACAGTGGTATTAGAATATTACAGACATGTGTTTGAATATAGACTCTGTCACTTAGCCAGTTATGAGAACTTGAGCAAATAATTGAGATGCTCTAAGCCTCAGTTTCCTGGATTTTAAGATAGGAATGATTTACAGTTCACAAAACATTTTCCTAGAGACTCTCATTCGATTTTTGCAGCAACCCTGTAGGATCAGAAGGGCAAGAGTTCTAATCTCCAGTTGACAGATGAACATCCCATGACTCAAAAAGAATTCTTAAAGGCTATAGAGCTAAAATAGTGTGGAACTAGAAATCAAACCCAGTTGTTCTGATTCTAAATCCAGTGATACAAATCCTCTGTGTCATGCTACTATTTGTCCTTCACTATTCTATCATGTAATAGGAAAAGCAGTATGAAAATGAAGTACAGTTAGGCATTGGCAGTTTCCCTGATTAAGAGGAATGGTGTGCCCAAGTGCACACAGCTAATAGTAGGCAGAATTGGATTCTAACCCACACATGATTGACTCAAGAGCTTGCCTTATTACTTCTACATTATACCGTTTGATATTCCACCCCCATCCATCCCCTGCCACCTCCCAAACACACAACTGAAAATGAAAGGACTAGCAAGTTTCTATGGTCTCTCCCATATTTGAGATTTGTGCCCTTGAATTTTTGCTTAGGCTGGACTTTGGCTGAAGACGCTTTGAGAATTGGGAAGAAGGGTGTGGAAGAAAAAAATAAATGAGAATACATTGAGTACCTATTCTTTATCTCATCCCATACCAGACATTTTGTTTAGACTACCATCAGCTTTAGTCCTCACACCCATGATTACAAGATAGGTATTTTATCCCTATTAGAGAAGATTCAGAAAGATTAAGACACTAGTTCAAGGTCACAGAGGCAGTAAATGAAAATATGAGATTCAAATCCATTTTTCTGACTCTAAATCCCTTCCTGCAGTCTTCTGTTTAAGGATTTGAGTTCTACATGTCTCACCATTGTTATGCATGCCCCCTGCAGACTTGCAGTGGCCCAGTGGGAACAGGCAATGCCAGTGGATTGGGTGAACTCTGCCTTGTGGGCCTCACTGATGATCCTCAGTGCCAACCCATCCTCTTTGTCCTCTTCCTCCTCATCTATTCAGTCACTGTTTTGGGAAATCTCAGCCTCCTTGCCCTCATTGTGGTCAGCCCCTGGCTCCACACGCCCCATGTATTTCTTCCTAAGCAATCTATCCTTTCTTAACTTCTGTTATTCCTCAGTAACAGTCTCAAAGATCTTGATGGTGTTCTTCTATGGTTGCCAAACCATATTCTTCCCTGGTTGTGTAGCCCAGACAAGTTGTTTGTGATCTTTGCTGTTACTGAGTTTTTCCTCCTGGTCTCCATGGCCTATGACTAGTATGTGGCCATCTGCAACCCTCTGCTTTATCATGCCATCACATATCCAAGGCTTTGCTTGAAGTTAGTGTTTCCACCTGTGCAGCAGACCTGCTGAACACGGTGTTCCTCACTAGCCCAACTCTTTGCTGAATTTCTGCCAGTCCCCTGTTTTCACTCACTACTCCCATTTAAAAATATGATATTCTCCCATTTTTAAAACTCTCTTGCTCCAGCACATAGGTCTTCAAGCTTCTTCTTTTTGCTTGTGGTGGCTTTAATATGTCTGTTTCCCTGACAGTCATCCTAGTCTCCTATATATGTGTCTTTGTTATCATCAGAATCCCTTCCACCCAATGCAAATATAAGACATTCTCCTCTCGCACTTACTACCTAACTGCTGTCAACCTGCACTACGGAACCACAGTGTTTGTGCACCTGTGCCCATCCTCTGAGTACTTAGTGGGCAAGGACAGGTTGATCTCTATATTCTACATGGTGATCATTCCATGTTCTCTCCCATGATGTACATTCTGAAGAACAAAGACTTGAGGGAAACATGTGGGAACATCCTCCAGAAGGTTTCATAATCCCTCTCTCTCCCCGTGCCCAGGTTTCCATGATGTCCAAAGGAGTAAAGAAAAGAAAGGGGAAGTAATGAGAGGGAAGTAACATATTTTGGCCACCTCATATTTCAGGCATCATTCTAGGAATTTTAAACAGGTTAAGTTTTGAATCCTCTTCACAACTCTGGAAGTCAGGGATTATTATCCTTACTTTTTAGATTAAGAAATCTGCTTGGTGATTTGCCAAAAGTTGCATAGTTATTTTTTTTCTTAGCTGTTCAGGGTACCCTGCCCTTCCAGATAAGTTTGGTTATTGGGTTTTCTATTTCTGAAAAGTAGGTTTTTGGGATTTTAATTGGTATTCCATTGAATCTGTAAATCAATTTAGGTAGAATTGACATCTTTACTATATTTAGTCTTCCAATCCATGAACACATTATGCCCTTCCATTTATTTAGGTCTTCTGTGATTTCTTTGGATAATCTATTGTAGTTTTCTTTGTATAGGTCTTTTGTATTTTTAGTTAAGTTTATTCCTAAATATTTTATACTTTTGGTTTAAATTGTAAATGGAATTTTTTTCTTGATTCCCTCTCAGATTGTTCATTACTAGTGTATACAAACAGTACAGATTTTGGGGGGTTTTCGACATATAGGATCATATCATCTGCAAACAGTGAGAGTTTTACTTCTTCCTTTCCAATTTTGATGCCTCTTATTTCTTTTTCTTGTCTAATTGCTGTGGCTAGAACTTCCAACACAATGTTGAATAACAACAGTGATAGTGGACATCCTTGTCTTGTTCCTGATCTTAGGGGGAAAGTTTTCAGTTTTTCCCCACTGAGGATGATGTTAGTTGTGGGTTTTTCATATATTCCCTTTATCATGTTGGAGAAGTTCCCTTCTATTCTTGTCCTTTGAAGTATTTTCAACAAGAAAGGATGTTGAATTTTGTTAAATGCCTTTCTGCATCAATCAGGATGATCATAAGGTTTTTCTGCTTTGGTTTGTTGATATGGTGTATGTCATTAATTGATTTTCTTATGTTGAACCATCCTTGCATACCTGGGATGAATCTTACTTGGTCGTGGTGTGTAATTCTTTTAATGTGCTGCTGGATTCGATTTGCAAAAATTTTGTTGAGGATTTTTGCATCTATATTCATAGGAGAGATTGGTTTGTAGTTTTCTTTTCTTGTAATATCTTTGTCTGGCTTTAGTATGAGGGTGATGTTGGCTTCATAGAATGAGTTAGGTAGCTTTCCCTCCTCTTCAATTTTTTGAAGAGTTTGAGCAGGGTTGGTACTAATTCTTTCTTGAATGGTTGGTAAAATTCATATGTGACAGGATCTGATTATAGACTTTTCTGTTTTGGGAGCTTCTTAATGACTGATTCAATTTCTTTACCTGTGATTGGTTTGTTGAGGTTGTCTATTTCTTCTCAAGTCAACGTTGGTTGTTCATGCCTTTCTAGGAAATTGTACATTTCTTCGACATTGTCGAGTTTATTAGCATAAAGTTGTTCATAGTATCCTCTCATTACTTCCTTTATTTCTGCCAGATCAGTGGCTATGTCTCCTCTTCCATTTCTGATTTTTTTTTTATTTGCATCCTCTCTCTTCTTCTTTTTGTCAACCTTGTTAAGGGTCCATCAATCTTATTGATTTTCTCATAGAACCAGCTCTGGTTTTGTTGATTTTCTCGATTGTTTTCATGTGCTCAAATTCATTTATTTCTGCTCTAATCTTCATTACTTCTTTCCTTTTACTTGCTTTGGGATTAGTTTGCTGTTCTTTCTCTAGTTCTTCCAACTGAATAGTTAATTCCTCGATTTTTGCTTTTTCTTCTTTTTTGATATAGGCATTTAGGGCAATAAATTTCCTTCTTATCACCGCCTTTGCTGCATCCCATAAATTTTGATATGTTGTGTTTTCATTTTCATATGCCTGAAAATATTTACTGATTTCTCTTGTAATTTCTTCTTTGACCCACTGGTTGTTTAAGAGTGTGTTGTTGAGCCTCCACATATTTGTGAATTTTCTGGCACTCTGCCTATGATTGATTTCCACCTTCATTCTCTTATGATCTGAGAAAGTGTTTTGTATGATTTCAGTCTTTTAAAATTTACTGAGGCTTGCTTTATGACCCACTGTATGGTCTATCCTTGAGAATGATCTATGAGCGCTTGAGAAAAAGGTGTAACCTGCTGTTGTGGGGTGTATTGTTCTATAATTGTCTGTTAAGTCTAGCTCACTCATTGTGTTATTAAAATTCTCTGTTTCTTTATTGATCCTCTGTCTAGATGTTCTGACCATTGATGAGAATGGGGAATTGAAGTCTCCAACTGTTATGATAGATGTGTCTATTTCTCTTTTCAGTGTTTGCCTCATGTATTTTGGAGCATTCTGGCTTGGTGCATAAATATTTATGATTGTTACATCTTCTTGTTGAATTGTTCCTTTTATTAATACATAGTGTCCTTCTTTGTCTCTTTTAAGTGTTTTATATTTGAAGTCTAATTTGTTGGATATTAGTATAGCTACATGAAATATCTTTTCCCAATCTTTCACTTACAACCTATATTTATGCTTGGGTCTAAGATGTGTTTCCTGTAGACAGCACACAGATGGGTCCTGTTTTTTAATCCATTCTGCCAGTCTATGTCTTCTGATTGGGGAGTTTAATCCATTAACATTCAGTGTTATTACTGTACAGGCAGTACTTTTTTTTTATCATTTTACCTTTTGGATTTCATATGTCATATCTAATTTTTCTTCTTTTTACCTTTTACTGATAGTCTTCATTTCTACACTCTTCTCCACACTTCTTTCTACTGTCTTTTCATATCTGCCTCTAGTGTGCCCTTTGGTATTTCTTCCAGAGCCAGTCTTTTAGTCACAATGATTTTAGTGGTCACACAGTCTCAATGATTTTTTTGTCTGAAAATGTTTTAATTTCCCCCTCAGTTTTGAAGGACAATTTTGCTGGATATAGAATTCTTGGTTTGCAGTTTTTCTCTTTTATTAACTTAAATATATCATCCCACTGTCGTCTCACCTCCATGGTTTCTGCTGAGAAATCTATGCATAACTTTATTGGGCTTCCCTTGTATGTGATGGATTGCTTTTCTCTTGCTGCTTTCAAGATTCTCTCTTTCTCCTTGACATCCGACATTCTGATTAGCAAATGTCTTGGAGTATGTCTATTTGGATCTATTCTGTTTGGGGTATGCTGCACTTCTTGGATCTGTACTTTTAAGTCTTTCATAAGAATTGGGAAATTTTCGGTGATAATTTCCTCCATTACATTTTTCTTCCTTTTCCCTTCTCTTCTTCTGAGACACCCACAATCTTACTTTATAGATTAAAAAATCAGATTGGTGATTTGCCCAAAGTTGCATAGTTTATCTGCCATGAAATTTGGATTTCAATTGTGGATGTCCTATTCTGAAACTCCCTTTCTTCTATATTACACTGTCTCAGTGCAAGACAAGATTCTACCTTCTTTCTTTTCCTTCAGAAACCAAGGTTTCAGAAGTTTTTCACTTTCTGGTAAATTTTTCTCTCAAAAATTATAATAGATTTAGCCTCCTAAGACCCACTCCATTTTCCATAGTCAGTTCTCTACCTGTGGCATTTGGTCATGCTTAATTAGGCCACTATATTAATTGAACACATATGAGTACAGAGCCCTATACCACATTCAGGGTTGGAGAGAGATCACAAGAAATAAAATTTTGTCCACTATAATCCCATCTAAGAGGCAGCTAGCATATGACTTTTTATTTAAGTGGACATTTGTTGAGTACTTTCTATGTGCTAGAAGCTTTACATCAATTACTTGATCCTCCCAAAAATTAGGTCCTATTTTAGTTTGCTGAAATTGTTGAAATGCAATATACCAGAAATTGGCTGGTTTTTAACAGTAGGGATTTATTAGCTTATCAGTTTACAGTTCCGAGGCTGTGAAAATGTCTAAATCAAGGCATCATCAAGATGATACCTTTTTCCTGATCATAGGTTGCCAGTGATCATGAACTCCTGTCAGATAGCAAATCATATGATGGTGTTGGCTAATCTCTCCCTTTTCTTCTAGATTTTGTTGCTTTCAGCTTCTTGCTTCTGTGGCTTTCTCTCTGACCTGCATCTTTCTCTCTGTCTTCCTCTTATAAAGGATTCCAGAAAGTGGATTAAGACCCACTGTAAATGAGGTGGGTCACTTTTTAATTTAAGATCCTTCTCACCAAAGACCCTACTTACAATGAGTCCACACCCACAGGAATGGATTAATTTTAAGAGTGTAATTTTCTGAGGTCCATAAAGCATCCAAACCATCACAGGTACTATTGTTGTTCCCATTGTACAGATGAGAAAGAGAGTTAAGTAACTCATTCAAAGTCACAGAGCTAGTGAATGGTGAATTCAGGATTTTAAACCAGGTTTGTTTTTCCAAAGAGCTCATGTTCTTTCCACTCTGCCATGCCACCTCTTACATCGCTGGGATGCCTACTGACAAGCACCAAAGAATATAAGGCTGCTAGAGGGGTTTCAAGGGTAAGGATCAAGATGGATTGGGTTCATAAGAGAGCTCTTATGAAGAGGTAGCTTGAATAAAGTATATTAAGACTGAGGAATGGTATACATGGATAAATAGTGAAGAGAGTGAAGGTCACTAAGCATAAAAAGCTTAGATAGAAGGCTCTGGATGCATGGAGGCCTGGTTTGGCTGGAGTGGAGTAGAAAACATATTTAGAACAAAAAGATATTGAGGGAATAAGGAGGTGGTTGGGTAGGGCTGATATCTACAGCACTATTCTTCATAAGCCTTACTAATATGATATCTCACAAACCCACCACCACCATATGTGGAAAAGATATATATAGAGGAGGCTTAATTTCCCTAATTTGACCCCAGATGGCTGTAAGTGTATTGCTGCTTAGAGTCACATATCATGGAGGCCAAGACCCATGAATTTATTCTGCTTTCTGCCTGCATATTGGCCAGATTACCAGCAAATTTGAGCCTCTGGTCATAAGGACCATCAAAGAGATAAATGGATGGCTGAGGTACAGCTTGTCCCACTCTTGGAGGATCGTTATTCCAGACAGCTTCATTATTATGAATTCTTCTATTCTAGAACAGGCTTTTGTCTCTTTTATCACTTGCTATATTAGCTAGGGTGCTCTAGAGAAACAGAATCAGCAGAAGATATCTGCAAATATAAAATTTTTAAAAGTGCCTCACGCAACTGTGGGTATTTAAGAGTCCAAGATCTGTAGGGCAGGGCATGAGCTGGCATCTCCAATGCAGGTCCTCAATTCTCAGGTGAAGCTGGCTGACTGAAGCAGGAAGAGTGATTGTCTCTTCTGAATCCTCCTTAAAGGTCTTCTGGTGATTAGATTAAGTGTGACTCATTGCAGAAGATGCTCCCTTTAGCTTATTGCGAATGCTATCAGCTGTGGATGCAGCCAACATGGTCATGATTTAAGTCCATGAAATGTCCTCACAGCAACAAAAATGAGGACAACAAAAATGTCCTCATCAGACAACTGGGCACTACCACTTGGCCAAGTTGACACATGAACCTGACCATCACACTTGCCTACATTATTGTAAGAGCATCCCAACTGATCTCACTATCTCCAGGCTTGCCCATGACCAATATATCTTCCACAATACTGACTTATGATTATTCTAAACAGAAGTCTAACAATACCGCTGTCCTACTTTTAACCATTTAATGGGTCCTCATTGCCTTCAGGATAAAGTCCAGATCCTTTATCTTTATTTATAATACCCTTCATGATAAGAATATTACTTAACTCTGAAACCTCATCTCTCATAACTTCCTGCTACTACATATATTTCCTTTTGCACTTTCCATTTTCTTTATTCACAATGTTCTCACTTTTCACTGGTGAAAAATGCTCCCTATATTTCTAACTGTGACTCCCTTCCTGAACCATCAAGAGGTGATCACTCCTTCTTTGGAACTTTAAGACAGAGTCTATCTAGCATGCAATCATCCTATACTACCTTATTCTATTCCACTTTTCTTGCATCCACATTTTGCCTTCTTACCTAGATTTGTGTACTCTTTGAGGCAGGGTCAAGATGTCACAGAGGCATGTAAGCACCTGGAACCAAATTGGTACTCAACGAAGGTTGTTTGTGATAAGAATGATGACTTTGCATGTACTGCCTGTTGGTATCCACTTCTGAACCCTCTGCAAAGGCCATATGTGTGTTACTAATTCAAGCCCCCTTTCTCCTCTTCAATACTCTACTTCTTATCCAATGTATATCTCCAGCTTGGTCTTTTTCTCAGCTACAGCTCCCCAGAATTTGCAAGTCCATCATTTTGTATTGATCTGGTTTGTGTGTGTCTGTGTATTTGTGTGATGTATTTCCAACTAGATTATAATTCCTTGAGCAAATGGATCATATCTAATTGGAATTCAGAAAATTGCCCATTGAATGAACAACTATGTGCCTATAACACATAGTTGATACAAAATTCAAGAGGGTTTGTGCAGACCTAAAAGCAGTGTGGGGTTTTTCTCATAGAAAAACTTTTATCAGAACTTCTCTAGAAACATCTCTAGATGTGGGTTTAAGGAAGGAATAGAGGAATAGCATTTATTATAGGCCTACTAAATACCAGTACTATGATACACCCTTGTATCATCTCACTTAGTCATTACAATAACCTGATTTTTTCTTAATTTTATACATGAAGTAATGGACAATCAGAGAGATTGTCACTTGTTCAAATCACACAGCCAGTATGGTGTAGAGTCAGAATTTTGAACCCAAGCCTGTCTGAATCCAGAGTCTGCATATTAATTATTTCATCAGCCTTCATTTCAAGGAACATTTCACTCTTTTTAAATACTAAGTTCATGTTATACATTATGACATCAAAGCACTTAGAGATGAACACTGGAGAGTGAATAGGTAGCATCACATTTTGTTTGGATTGAGTTCTCACATATCCATGCAGCTCTACTTCCCTGGACCTTGCTAAGCTGGAGCAAAGATTCTAAAGGATGGTCCCTACCTCGTTCTTCATTGCTGATACCACCCCCCACATCGTGTTCCCTGAGATGTCTTGAAGAAAGCTACCACCATGTGCTCATTCTAGAAATAATTCTTTTTCTGATGGATGCAGTATCCAGTAATTGTCACTGGCCCTGCCAATGTAATATGACCTAACCAGCTTGATTTAGTATTCTTTGCTTAGGCTCCTTTCTGGGTGACATACCGCCCTCTTTGTATTAGGTTCCTGTGACTGCCATAATAAATTACCACAAACTTAGTGGCTTAAAACAACAGTAATTTATTCTCCCACAATTCTGGTAGCTAGAAGTCTGAACTCAAGGCATTGACAAGGCCATGCTTTCTCTAAAGGCTCTAGAGAATAATCCTTCCTTGCTTCTTCCTGGTTTCTGGTAATAGCCAGCAATCCTTGGCTTTCCAGGGTTTGCAGCTGCATAACTCATCTGTCTTGCTTCTTCACATGGCATTCTTTCATATGTGCCTCTGTTTCTGTACCTCTTCTCTTCTTATGAGGAAACTAATCATATTGGATTAATGTCACCTTGGATTACTCCAGTATGACCTCATCTTTGTTAGTTATATCTGTGATGACCCTATTTCCAAATAAGATCACATTTTGAGGTGCTGGGGGTTACAACTACATTACATCTTTTTAGAGTACATTCCAAAATTAACCATCTTAAGAAATTAAAAGCCGGACTTGGATGTATTATTGTTACTATCATGGGTAATAATGACCTAACAAAAGCGCTTCCAGGTTATCGAGTGCCTACCATGTACCAATCCTTGTGTGCTGATGTTTTACATACAATTTTTCATTTCATTTTATAGGCAAAGAAAAAGAATCTCTGACAGTTGTGGCAATTTAAAAGAAGAACAAAAAAATAGTTGATAAATTCTAATTACTAGAAGGAGATTTTAACACACCCTATCAGAAGCTAAGAAAACAGAAATGTGATGGTACATAATATTCTCAACAATACAAATATCATGCTTGAGCTAATACACACACATTGAAACATGCACCCAACAAATATGTATGATACATTATTTTTGATCACATTTTCAAAATTTACAAAACTAGACCACAAATTAATATCAAAAGAAGTCTTTGGGAAGTTAAGGCTTAAAATGTACAAGGTTCTTATTTAGAATTATGAAAATGTTTTGGTAATGGATGGGGGTGATGGCAGCACCACATTGTGAACACAATTTGTTCTAAATTATATATCTGAATATGATTAAAAGGGAGAAACTTTAGATTGTATATATGCTAACAGAATAAAAAATTTTTAAAATAATCCATTAACTACACTGCAAAAATAGTGAACCCTAAGTTAAACTCTAGATTTTAATTAATAGTACAATTATTAAAATGTGCTATCATCAACTGTAACAAATGTTCAGCCCCAATGCAAGGTGTTGTTGGTGGGGTAATGTATGGGAATCTGGTATTTTATGCATAATTGTTCTGCGAACCCACAACTTCTCGAATGAAGAAAAATAGAAGTCTCAGTAAATTCCAAATGAACAATACCATATTAATCACATGCTAATGAAAATGCAATAAAATAGAAGTTAACTTCTTAAAAAGTCCACAAATTCTACACACATTTGAGCAAAAAAACCTTCTATATTGAATAAAGAAGAAATTTTAATAGAATTTACAAACAGCTGTTACTGGAATGACAACTATTACTGGAATTGTGGGATGTAACTAATGTAAGACATAAGAAAATTTGATGTGTACAATAAAACAAAAACTGCATGTTAACAAGCTATATATTCAACTCAAGAAGTTAGAAAAAGAACAATGAAACAAACTAGAAGAAAATAAAAGAGGAAAATAAAGATCAAAAGAGAAATTAATGAAACAAGAAACAAATTTAAAAAAATGCTTAATAAGGCTAAAAGCTAATTCCTTTAAAAGATTTAAAAAATAAGCAAAGTTCTGATTAAAAATGAGTAAGAAAGCAGAATTAAGGTCTATGTAAACACTATTAACAGATAAAATGGGGCTATTATTAAGCAAACAGTTCAGATTTTTCAATAAAAGTATGCTACAACTTTTTTACTTGAGAAGAAATTGAAAACATGAGTTGGTTATTGTGCCAGTTTGAAGTTATTATGTATACCAGAAAAGCCATGCCCTTTAATCCTCATTCAGTGATGCTGGGAGGGATTTTCTTATTGTTTCCATGGAGATGCAACCCAGTCAATTGTGGGTGGTAACTTTTGATTAGGTAGTCTCCATGAAGATGTGTCGTCACCCAGTCAAGGTGAAGTTGCTTACTGGAGAGAGAGAACCATTTTGGAAAAAGCTTTAGAGCCACTAGAACCAACAGAGCCTACACAAACAGAGACCTTTGGAGCAGAAGGAAAATGCTCCCAGGGAAACCTTATGAAATAATGAAAGAAAGTGAGCAGACATTGCCATGTGCCCTCCCAGCTGAGAGAGAAACCCTGAGCTTCAGCATCCATTTCTTTGGAGTTAAGGTATCTTTCCCAGGATGCCTTAATTTGGAAATTTTCATGGCCTTAGAACTGTAAACTTGCAACTTAAAAAATTCCCTTTTCAAAAGCTGTTCTATGTTTGGTATATTACATTCCAGCAGCTTACCAACAAAAACAGCTATTTAATATTGAAGAGATGAAGTTGGTAGCTAGCTCCTTGTTCTCAAAGGAACCACACTACTAGCTGGTTTCACAAGCATGTTTTAACAAACTTTCAAAGAACAGATAATCATTATCATACATAAATAGTCCATAAAACAGAAAAATAAGAAAAACTGCCCAATGCATTTTATAAGGATAGTCTAAATTCTTGATATCAAAACCAGGTAGAATGAGGAAAAATTATATGCCAATTTCATTTTTGGTATATTACCAAGTCATAGATAAAGTATTAGTAAATTAAATCCAGCAAATGAATAAAAATAATATGCCATAACTAAATGGGCTTGACCCCAGGAAGTAAAGGATAAATTAACTTTAGAAAATCTATTATGTTACTACTTTTATTTTTTAATGTTTTAATGTTTTCTTTTTAGAAAACAATACATGTTCATTGCAATAGATACAAGAAAAAACATTACATTCAGCACCTTTTTGTAACAAAAGAATTTGAAACTCTTAAAAATTCAATAATAAAGGGGAACTTTTAATCTGACAAGGGTATTTACCAAAAACCTACTATAAACTAAATTAATGATAAATGGAGAAACCTTAAAGGATTCTCATTGCAGATGTGAACAACCAAGACCAGGATACCTGCTATCCAACTACCATTCACATCGCATGGAGGAGATCATTGTCAATGCAATAAGGCAAGGAACAGAAATAAAAGATTTAAGCATTGGAAAGGAAGGAATTATTATTGTTAATTGCTATATGCTTGGTTACATAGGAAACCAAAGATAATTTTCAGAAAACCAGTTTAATAAGACAGTTCATCAATGTTTCTGCATAGAATATAGTTTTTAAAAAGATGACAATTTTCCTATATGGCAGCAGAAAGTAATTAGAATATGTAACTTTATAAAATTAGCAATCACTGGCTAAAATGAAAAAAAGAATTCTGACAGTATCAAGTGCTGTTCCAGATGTGGAACAACTGGAACACACATAAATTGCCACATTGGAGAATACCATCAATTTTTTATGCAGTTAAGCATACACTTATCAAATGATCCAACAATTCCACTCTTAATCATTTACCAAAGGAAATGACAACTGATATCCATACAAAGACTTGGCATGTGAATGTTCTTAATTGCTCTATTCATTATAGTCAAAGCCTGAAAACAACCATGAAATGGTGAATGGATTAACTGCAGTACATCCATACAATAGAATGCTACTCAGCAATAAAAAGGAATCCACTAAAGCCAAACTAAAAATAAAAAACTGAAAAAACAAAATAAAATAAATAAAAAGGAAACTACTGATACAATCAAAACATGGATGAACATCAAAAGCATTATGCTGAGTAAAAGAAGCCAGACATAAAGGACTATATAGTATATGATTACATCTATGTGAAATTCTAGAGAAAGGCAAAACTATCGTGCAGGGAGCATATAAGTAGTTGTCAAAAGCCTGGTGTGGGGTGAAGAGACTTAACTTCAAGGAGCATAAATAGTTTTCTAAATTCACACAATTAAAAAAACATTTCTTTGTATGCTATATGGTGGGGTCACATTTCATTATTCTTCCATGTGAGTATCCCATTATTGCAGCACCATTTGTTGAAATTTTTGTTTGTTTTTTGTTCGCTTTTGCTTGTTTGTTTGTTTTTTGGAAACTGCATGGATCGGGAATCGAATTCGGATCTCCCACATGTCTGGAGAATTCTACTATTGAACTACCCTTGCATCCCAATTTTAAAATTTTATTGTTTGTAAATTATACTTCATTAAAGCTAGTTAACGTAAAGCCACCATTCACAATAACTAGTGTTGTGGGGTGGCACCAAAAGAGAGACCACAGAAGTCAAAGCAATTTGTAAGCCAGTTAGGAGTCTTTATTAGCTGGCTGGCGACTGCCTCAGAAACTCAAGAAGGAGGAATCAGAGAGCAGCCCCGAGGAGTTCTCAAGGGGGGCTTATAAAGGTAAAAACCACAAGCATATCCACAGAAGCAGGAAAAAGGACATTATCTTTTTGAGCCACATCTTGGTTTGCAGCTGTAAGCAAGTAATCTTATCTAAGAAGCAGAGAAATGCCATTTGCTCTTGCACAATACATCCCATTCTTTTAGTTTCTTAACAATGATTATTGTTCAATTTTTAACTCTTGGGAACTTCCCGCCCTGGATCTTGTGACTCCAGATACCTTCTTCTTGCTAGGGCCTGATTTATTGCCTGATTTATTGCTCCTGACCCCCAACACTAGCAACAGTATTAAGTACCTAGATAAAAATCTTACAAAAGACATCCAAGACCTTTTTGGAAAGTATTAAAAGAACTATCAAAAGACATAAAAGAAAACCTTAATAAGAGGAGAGATAGGGCTTTTTCTCATAGAGGAAGAGTCAGTAACTTAAAGATGTCTACTCTCCCAAAAATTAATCTGTAAATTCACTGCAGTTCCAAACAAATTTCCAGCAGGATTTTTCATGACAATTGACAAGCTGATTTTAAAGCGCATATAAAAATGAAAAGACTGAGAATACTGACAACAATTAAGAGGAAGCAAGAACTTGTCTTACAGACATCAAGGCTTCTTAGAGTATTATAGTAATTAAAAGAGTATAGTATTTATGCAGAGAGAGAGGCAACAAGATCAACAGGAGGAAAAAGAGATCCAGACTCAAATACAAGTATACGACAGGACTAGCATTACAACCAGGGGAAAAATGATGAGTTATTCAATAAATGATGTAAGAAGTATAACCTATTCATAGTGAAATAAATACCATTAGAACCCTACGTTGCATGACATACAGAAAAAAATCCAGATTTATTTAACAACCAAACAAAACTTTTCAATTTTAAAAGAAAATTTAGACTTAGACCCTTATGATATCAGGGCATGAAAGGATTTTTTCTATAAGATGAATATAAGAATAAGTGTTAAATGATTGAAAAATTTTACCACATCTGGAAAAAAAAAGCTTTCTGGCTTCTGTCTGATTATAAACAATAATAATAATTCCAACCGTAGGATTCTTATTTTTAGCAAGTAAATCATACGGGAAAAAAAATCAACAACAGAATGTTCAGTATAAAAGGTAAATCAACAATGGGTGAATGAGAACTACATGTATCAGCAGGGATAGTGCTGAAAAAACAAATGTGAAATGAAAGAAAGGCAAATACAGAAAGTCATATACAATGTGATGTCATTTGTGTGATGTTTAAAACATACAAACTATTAACATACGAATATATATATTTATATAAATATAAATATATATAAACATAAATATATATATATATATTTTTTTTGCATGGGCAGGCACCAGGAATCTAACCCGGGTCTCCGGCATTTACAACATTTTTTTTTGCATGGGCAGATACGGGAATCGTACACAGTTTCCAGCATGGCAGGGGAGAACTCTGCCACTGCGTCACCATTGCCCGCCCTTACCATATATTTTTAGGGATACATTCTTAAAAGTAGAAGTAGAAAAACATGAATGTGATGGATGTCACATTCAACTTTAGGATAGTGCTTACCTCCGAGGCTCAAAATAAATGGAATTAGGAACAAAGGGAATTTTCCCTGTATCTACAATGTTTATTTATTAGAAAACAAACTCTGAAGCAAAAATAAATCACTCATCCATAGGCTAGGATATTATGCAAATGTTAAAATTAATGAGATTGATTTATGTTTTTAGATACAGAAACATGTCCAAGACATATAAAATGAAAAGTTCTATAAAATTAGTTTGTATTGCATGATTAACTTTCATATAAATATAAAATATATCTAAGTATATATAAATGCTGGTAGAAGCAAAAAACATTTCTTGAAGTACCCGCTATTATTTACAGTAGTTGCTTCTGGGGAGATGGATAGTTTGGTGTGCAAGGGGCACTTAGGTAGTATTGTTTTAAATTTTCACCAATTGAAAATTTTGTATTGCTCATTAAAGTTAGTTTTTGAAAATTTTAGAACTCTTAACGCCTTGATTTGGACGTTTTCACGGCATTGGAACTGTAAACTTGGAAGTTAATAAATTCACATTGTTAAAAGTCAGTCCATTTCTGGTATATTGCGTTTCAGTAATTTTAGCAAACTAAAACAGAATCCAAATGCCTTAGGATGGTGTGCAGGGCCCGACATCATCTGGCACCTACCTATTTCTCTAGCCTCCTCTCCTGCCACTCTTTAGTGGCACATGCTGTTCCCTCTGACTTAAACTCTTTCTAGCCCCTTGTTGGTTTGAAAAACTATTTATCCTTCAAAACCCCAAAATAGATGACAGGCTTTCACTGTTACTCCCTTCCCTTTAAAACTGACCCTCAAACTCCCTTCTCTGTGCTACATTTATACCATATAGAGACTCCTATCGTTGCATTCATCACGTTGAAATTCAACTGATTTGTTTGCATTGTCTGTCTCCCCTACGAGACATTAAGCTCCTAAATTTCAGAGTCAACTTTCTAGCCTTTGTTCATCTTTATATCCCAAGTATTTAGAGTACTTCCTGACACAGATAAGAAGCCCAATATTGTTTGTGAACCTGATAGATGAATACTGCCTGAATCTGATGATGACGGGGTAACAGAGGTGATTGTCGCATCCCAGCAGTACTCTGTCTAATAAGATGCTCACACAGCCATCAGCCAAATAGGGGAGAGGCTTCACTAAGCGCTACAGACAGAGGTTCCACTACCCCCAATCATCTACTCCCTGAACAGCCTGGAAAACAATGAAAGCGCATAAAACTAGCCCTGAGGAAACTTACTCAGGAGGTCAGATGCAATCTGTCCACCCAGGATGGAAAAATAACAAGGTTTGAAAATCTGCCTCTGACAGCTGGTGTAAAAGAACTTCTAATTGATTATAAAAAACAAACAGTAACAGTTTTGCTTTTAATTAGAATGTGGAACTCACTTCAGGTTAACTGAAGGCTTTGGGGAAAGGGGATTTGGATGTTTTCAAGATATATTTAAAGATGTAAAAAAATAAGTTTTATTTCCAGTTTTAGGAATCCAGGTCTCTTTGTACTCAAAGACAAAACTATCTTCAACTTCTATGATCAGCAATGCCATTGGCACGTTCCTCAAATATACGATCAACGTGGAGCATAGAGCTTTCCAGTTGATAAAGGGGTTTCCCACACATCATCTCATTTAAGTCTCAAAGCAACCCTGTTGGTTGGGCAATTACTGACCCTATTTAAAATAGAAAAACCAGGGACTCAGTGAGATCACATGAATCACACCAGATTGCTCATGCAGTGGAAGATCCAGGTCTAGAACTTAGATTTTCCCTCTAGAACCTAGATTTTCTGTCACAAGTTTCAGTACTTTTCACAGTGTATACTCCCAAAGCTATTGCTTGGTGCTTTCATCAGCTTCTGGAGGTTAGCCTGGATGGATCACGGCTCTGACCCATGTAACATGTCAGATACTCCACTATGCAATTTTACACCATTAGTCAGTAGCCACTGAATGGAACTTCAGAGAACATGTCACAAGAATCCACCATTGATCTCTAAATTAAAAAACCAAGCTCTCCTGGGAACCATACTTGGAGATAATTGGTTTTCTTGTTTGAACTGTATCTATTGGTCCCTGGTTGCAGAAGGTTGCAGGAGTGTTTAAAAGATAGATGCATTGGCAAGCATTATACTTTTTCTGAGCACAAAGGAGGACACTGATCACAGATGCGGTGGGGTGGTAAAAGTTTTTTGGCCACAACCACCTGAAATTTAAAAGTATCTTCAGGTGACATACTCCTAATACTTCCTTGTGGAAGCCTTGTGAGCTCTAAGGAATCAAGGAGAAAAGTATGATCGTGTAGGTGTAAAAGGAAAGACTGGAAAGCTGTAGTTCTTAAGATCCTGTCGGGTCTTTTTAAAGGGCATATAATAATGTGTCTGCTATGCTGTGGCTGGGTTCAAACAACCCAGTAGTGGTATAGCAAGCCAGCTCCCTGTTTTAGTAACCCACCTCGTTTCTGCTATGTTTGTTGGGCTCCACATATCTAGATGGAACAAGAAGACAGGTTCCGAAGGAGCAAGGCGAACATCTTTGCCATGGGCTCATCATAGCCATCTAGGGATGGATTAAGTCTCCAAACTCAAGTAGAAGGAAAAAAAGATGAGGTAATTATCTTAATAATCACTATCCACACCCGTTTTTACTATCTCTCCCTCTTCTCAAGGATGACTTTTCTTTCATGCCTGAAAATAATACCTTTACTTGTGTATTTCCCCATCCTGTCGCCTCCAACTTTCTCCAAGAACTTCCCTGCACAATCACTCATCTCTTTGCATATCTTTTATATTTCCTTTTTTCTAGATTTAGCCTCTATGTCCAGAAACTTCATTAAGTTTCTCATTTAGTAAAAGCAAAAACAAGAGTAAAAATGCCTCTCTTCAGTCCTCTCTTCTTTGTCTAGCTCTTTGGCACTCTCTCTCTTCTTTACTACACCAACATTCTTCTTAAAATAACAAACCACATTTGTCAGTTTTGCTTTCACCTCCACATCCCAAAGCAATTTGGATTATTGGTTCAGTACTCCAATATCCAAGCACTTTCTTTACTTCAATTCTGATGGCCCCTTTCCTCCACTGGACACTGTGGCATCATTCTCCTTGGTTTCTCCCACTTTTCTGACCCATTTTTTGAAATAATTTTCTTTTCCTTCTTTTCCAACAATGTCAGTGCTCCCCCATCCCTGTCCTTTCTTAAGCCCCCTACTCATTTTGCTCAACAGTCCTTCCCAAATCAATAAATCATGATCTTTAGGCTCCTGGATTTTTGTTCATGTTATTCTCTCTGCCCGAATGCCTTCACTCTCTCCAGCTAAGAAAGTGTTGCTTTTGTTGGACATCCAGCAAAGTTATGAAATGAATTTTACTTCAGCCTGTCCTCCAAACACCGTTTCCTTAAAGCAGCTTTTGGTTGCTGCATCTCCTTCATGGCAATCTACCTCAATTTCTTACATTTGTTTAGCTCAGATGTTGACAATCTCCATATGACACTTATTATCCAGTTATCTGGTAACAATTTCTGGCTCATAATATAATTAGCATCTTGTAAATTCAAATTTACATCAGCATGCATAATATTAGTTTTTTATCTCAAGGAGAAAAAGTTATAATTGAAATGCAAGTGCAATGTGGTGGTACAGTAATCATCATTCTTAGTTTTATCATCTGCAAATCAGATTAGAAAAATCAAATACCTACTTGCAAAAATCTATTCCCAAGATAGTTGAGTGGATTAAAAATAATAATGAATCTGAAAGTTCTTTGAAATGTAATTATTAAATGGAAGATAAGACTTCTTTCAGTCATTTACATATTAGGTATTCATATCCTTGTTTAGGGCACTGAAGAGAGATGAAAAGAGAAAAAAAAATAAGAGCATGTTATAATGAAAGCAGCAAGAACTAGAAAATGAGACCTGGATGTCAGTCCCTGCTCTGTTACCAACTGGATCCACGATCCTAAAAAAGATATTTTACATGTCTGGATTCCCTTTTTCAGCTATAAAATTTAAGGGTTGAGTCATATTATATTTTCAAAGTCCTTTCCAGCTTTAACATCCTATGATTTGATAATCAGTGGAAAGAAGTGGGAGAGAACTAACATTCATATAGTCCCTCATTATAGCTTTTATTTTTGGTGCAGGTATCTCCAATACCTTCGTCTCTCTTTTCTTCCATTGTTTTCATTTGGCAAAATCCCAACATTGATTAAAACAAACTATCTGCTTCCTCCACCCTGGCAGTTAAACAACCCCAAAGAATATCATACAAGAAAGCAGTCTGGTTTCACCTTCTTAAATTCGTGAGCTCAAAGATCAAATTGCCGCTCAACACTGCATGTAAAACATATTATTTGTCCTAATAGAATAGTTTTCTTACTTTGATATATGTCTAGGTTACAGTTTTTACTCTTCCCTGAAATTTCCCACATATCCTCGCCTCCTCTCACATTTACTTGATGAGGAAACAGAAAGCCTGTAGAAACAAATTCCCTCATCTTCCTAAGACTAAATGTAGCAACTTAAACACAATTGCATCTCTTTCCTCTAGCCTTCATCCTATTAAAAACATGAAGTGTTCCTGCCCTTAATGAAGATTGACTCTAAGGTTCAACAGAGCACAAGTTGTGCTCTGTATTCTATCACTCACTTTCTAAAGATTTCACTGCCAAAATTAGCTACTCTTTTACTTATGCATCATCAAAATCCCCTTTATGTTGGATAATTCTCATCAGTATATAAAAGGTAGGGTCAATTCCTTCCATGATTCCCTCCCTCATATCTATATAGTTACAACCCAAATTCTATGGTCTCTTTCAGTTTCCACCTCTCCAATGAAGCTCTTATGCATGTTACTAAATATTTTTCATCTTAACATTGCAATAGCATTTCAGACATGTTTAACATTGCAATGGCATTCCACAAAATTCTGGAAACATTGCTTTTGTTATCCTATTTCTTCTTGGTTTTCCTCCTACCTCACTGACTCCTCTTTTTCAGTCTCCTTTTCTGGCTTCTCCCCATCTGCCAGACCTAAGAGACAGAGGATCTTAGAGCACAGGGTAGAGCACTCTTCTATACACAGAATTTCTATTTCGATCTCTTATCTATTCCCATGAGTTTGAATGGGATCTATAATTTGGAGGATTCCTAAATTTGTATTCCCAATCCAGCATTCTCTTCTGGATTGTATATTCTCACGTTCAGCTGTCTCTTTGACCATTCCAGTCAGAATTCTCACAAACATTTTGAATTTCATACCTCCAAATGTAACTTTTTATATTTATCCTAAACTTTTCCTCCACATAATCATCATTTCAGTAAACGACACCCAGTTACTCAAACCAGGAGTCATCTTTGATAGTTCATTTTTCCTCACTCCTCATATCTAATATGTCAGTAAGTCCTAGCATTTCTATCTCTAAAACATTTCTCGAATCTGTCTTCTTCTCTTCATCCTTTTTGCAAGTACCGTATTCAGGTTTACTATTATCTACCTGTTGGTTCACTGCAACAGTCTCTTAATTGTCTCATTCATTCAAAAGGGCCTCCCTCTAATTCATTTATTGCACATTCACAAAGGTTATTTTAAGTTGTACATCTGATCATATTGCTGCTAGCAGCTTCCAATGGATTCCACTGCAGTTAAAATCTAAATTCCATAGCACAACCTATAAGGATCTGAATGATTTTATCCTTTCTTATTTCTGCTATTGCTTTATTTCTCTCTCTCAGTCTCTGCCTCTCTCTTCATGATAAACTGGTCTTCTTTCAATTTTCTTAACACTCTAAATCTTTCCTTCCTTAAGGCCTTCTCCCTCTGCCTAGAATGCTAGCCCTCAGCACCCCCTCCCCCGCTGAATCTCACCTATCTCCCATTTTTTCATATCTCAACTTTTTAGACTTTCCTTAACCATCCCAACCAAAATAGCACCCACCCACCCAAACCCACGCACATATAGCATACATCCTATTTAGGGTCCTTGTTTGTTACATTCAGAGTATTTATCAAAATTCAAAATTATTTTATAGGTTGCTTTCCTTGTTTTTAGTCTTTATCCTCCACTAGAAGGTTAACTCCATGAAATGTATAGAATATTCATGACTTGCTAAAAAATTCTTGACCTCTCCACTGTTTTATCCTGAGCACCTATCAAAAAGTTTAGTACATAGTAGGCACACAATAAATATGTGTTGAATAGATGAGTGAATATATTAAGTACTTAATATGTACCAGGAATTATACGATGCATGTACACAGAATTAATATGCCATTCTGAAGATCAGAAAATTGATTCTTAGAGAACTGATGCGACTTGCAGGTAACAAAGCCAGTAAGGAGCAGAGCTGGGAATTGAATTTAGGTTTGTCTCTTTTCACCACATCATGTCATCTCCCTACCATCCCTATTTCACCATCACTCTATTGTGCCTCCACTACTAATGTTTAGAGAACTTGCAATAAAATAAGTTTAAAGGATTAGACATTGTTTGACATGATGGAATATAACACATATAATATAGCTCATTTTGGAATTTCTAAAACAGGGAACAGATCTGATCATTTGGATTTTAACTACTGATGATAACACCACTTAGAGCATAGAAACAACCAGAGTAAGATGTCCAAGGATAGAACATTTCGCCCCTATTTTTCAAAGTAAAAATCTTTTAAAAATGGGCATGCATAATATATATGATGAGGTAATTGAAGCCATGAATCAACCATCTAAATGGCCCCTGTGGAGCTGCAGTCAAATTCATTAGCTAAGATTAAAAATCTCAAAATTCCAGAACAAAGCAAATTATGTAAACAAGTCTGTTGGTTTACATGATGCCTCTAAGCAGTTTGATTTTTCCTAAAAATAGCATTTGATCAATGGTCATTTTTCTATTTCTTTAGATCCAAATCATGGTCAGCAGTGAAGAAGAAAATATGACTCAAATTTCAGAATTTATCCTTTTGGGTTTTGGGGAACTCCATGGCCTTCAGTTTCTTCTTTTCGGTATATTTCTGGCCATCTACGTGGCAACTCTTACGGGGAACATTGTGATCCTAACTGTGGTGTCAGTTGATTGCTCCCTTCACACACCTATGTATTTCTTTCTTGGACACTTCTCCTTCCTAGAGATTGGCTACACTACTACCATTGAGCCCATGATGCTGAGGACATTGCTTTCAGCTCACGAGCCTATTTCTCTCCAAGCCTGTGCTTGCCAGTTTTATTTTTTTGCTGCCCTGGTTGCAACAGAATGCTTCTTCCTGGCTGCAATGTCTTATGATCGTTACATAGCCATCTGTAACCCATTGCATTACACCAGCATCATGGACCACTGGGGGTGCTTACAGCTTGCTGGTGCCTCTTGGGTGGCTGGGTTTCTGGCACCCATCCTTCTCATAGTCCTCATTTTTCAGTTAACATTCTGTGCTGCCAATGAGATTGACCATTTCTTCTGTGATTTGAAGCCCATCATGAAGCTGGCCTGCACTGATACCCAAATAGCTGAGAAGACCTCTTTTATATGTACTTCTTTGTTTGCTCTGGGCCCCTTCCTGCTGACCTTGGCTTCTTATATTCATATTATCTCTACCATTCTGAGGATTCCTTCTACCATGGGGATGAAGCGAGCCTTCTCCACATGTACCTCCCACCTGACAGTTGTCACCCTATATTATGGGACACTGGGTATTGTATATGGCTTCCCATCAGAGCCTCAGTATGAAGAATTATTGAAGTTGCTTTCCCTTCTGTATACGGTGCTCACCCCTGCCCTCAACCCTATCATTTACACCCTAAGGAACAAGGATGTGAAGGCGGCTCTGAGGAAATTGGTGCAATGAAGAATGTAGACATGTTCAAAAGAAAGTTTGAATTTCCCATTAGCTCTTGGTACTTTTAGAAACTCCAACAGCGTGTAAATCTTTCTATAGTGTCAAGAATGGTTCCATGAAATTGATGAATTTTCCTTTGTTCTCTCAACTTTCCCCACATTAATGAACAGAAAGTGTGTTAAGAATGATAACTTTCTTTTTTTCAACATTTTCTAGGTGCCAGGCACTGTTCTAAGCCATAAGCATGCATTATTGTGCTAAATCTCCACAGCAGCACTGTGCAGTTGCTCCTGACATTTTACAGATAACACAACTGAAGTCTAGAGATTAATTAATTTGTTCAAGATAATCCAGATAGAAATTAGAATTTGATTTTTAATTCATTTGCCTATTATCAAACCCATGCTCTTTCCACTAATTGAGGGGACCCCTAAATCTTAGAGGACCCAAAACGGTTGTATTGGACCAGGGATAACATTATTGGGAATATGGTTTAGATGCAAAGTGAGAAGAAGGAGAAAAGCTTATTTGTTTATTTATATACTTATTTATTTATTTATTTATACTAAATCTAATTTAATCCCTATCAAGTTTCTAAAATTATTGCATATCTTTTGGAAGCTTGGCTCAATTGCTGTTTTTAAAATAAATCTTAATTCATATAGAAACGAATACAAGCATTACAAACTTTGGAATATAGTATTTGATGTTGGTTGGAGGGTGGAGGTGGGAGTTGAGACTTCCATCCACGTTCTTTGATGGAGATGTATAATGCAATTTAAAACCCAGCCTCTCTCTTTTCCTCACCCAATATGTTGATAAAAAATGTGAGTTGATATATGAAAGATGCTGTGGTATTAATATTTGTCTTAGTTCTTCATTTCAAGATTGTTTTTAAGAACAAAATATTAAAAGCAACTTAAGTGTTCATCAGAAGAGGATTGGCTCAATAAATTAAAGCATATCCACAGAATGGAATATAATGTATCCATAAACAAACATACAAAAACAACAAAAAAGAATGAGGCAGCTATGCATATGCTGGTATGGAAAAATCTCCATCATGTATTATTAAGCGCAAAAAGCAAGATGTAGCACAGAATATACTGTATGATACTATTTGTGTCAAAAAGTAAAATAAAGAATATCTATACTATCTTATTTTATTGTAGATACATAAACTATTCTAGAAAGATACCTATGAATTTGGTGATATCAGTTGCCTCTGAATAGAGAAACTAAATGGGAGAGAATTTGTGTGAATCATATAAATAAATAAGCTACTTAAAAGTTTAACAAACCATTACAAATTATACAAAAGTTAGGATTGCTAAGCAGCCCCATTTCATATACCAACATGGAATCACTTCTAGATATTTAGGAGGCTTCTTTTCTCTCACAGGCAGGTTATAAGCCCTCTGATGGCAAAGACCTCACCATTTTCTTATTTCTCATTGTGCCTTAAATGCCAGAAAACAATTTTTCCTAGCATAGATGTTTAACACTTGTTATTATCATGCAAGCTAGGAGAGCTCAAGATCCACTGAACATAACATGCCCAACAACATGATATGTTCTGTTTCTAGGACAGGAAATTCAAGGGGGAAAAAGTATGGGAGTTGTATTTCTCGTGTTCCTCTTTGGCTATCATAACAGTGCTGCCGCAAAGGCTAGCAAGTGTCTGGGCATGAAATAAGAATGATTCCCTAGGCTCTTCCTCACAATCTCACCAGAGTGATTTTCCTATAATGCAGATCTGGCTACCTCTCCCCTATGTTTAGTCACCCTCTGTCACAAGTACTTCTAATTAGGAACAGAATAAAGGTCTCATATTCTCTTGTGACTCCATGACTTTTTATGCAGTTTCCATTTTTGCCTTGGCCTCACTACCTCTCCTGAGTTGCCTCATTTCCATCTTTCTAAAGCCCAACTCAAGGATCAAATGTCAAATATCACAAGCTCTTTGACAACTTTCTTGATCCACCGCTCTAAAGTTATGTCTTCTTTTTTTCATGTCACTGAAGCACTTTGCATATATTTTTCTTTTAGCATTGATTACATTGTACAATAATTGTCTGCAGATGAGTCTATCTTTCCTCATAATAATGAGACCTATTTTTATAGTTTAATGTATTTTAATAGCAAACTTACAAGAACAACACAGAAGACAGACAACACTAAAAAACATGTACTTGCATTTAGGACAACTTAGAAAAGTGTAGTGAATGGATAGAATCTACTGGATGATAAAAATGCTGCAAACACCATTTAATTGCCATCAATAAGAAATTTACTCATTAAAAAAAATTCAAATGCTGGCATTATCCAGAAAAATTGACAGGTTTATTTATAATTCTCATAAATTTGAACTGTTGAAATGTTCACTGAAACATTTTGACTGTATGTCCCTGAATTTATATTAAAAATTCACACACAAATGAAAATAGAAAAACTGCCAATACCTGATTTCTGTCCCCTATTTTTTCATTCACAATCATATACTTAGGTACCTTTACACCCCGGGTGTGTGTGTGGGGGGGGGAAGCTAATGTTCAGAGCTACCAGTAATAGGAAGAGAAAAAAAAAATTTTTTTTTTTGAGAATGAAATGTTTCTCGTCAAAGTGGATTTTTTGGGAATACGAACCTGGGTCTCTGGCACGGCAGGCAAGAATTCTGTCACTGACCCATCGTTGCAATGCCCTTACAGTGGATTCCTAAGCATGTTCTCCACGTATGCAGTGTGCTAGCTGAATGTTCTTTGACATAATTGTTGCACGTGCAGCCTCACTTGCCTCTTGCAAAACACCAATAGCCACACAGATCTGTTTTGAAGTCCTGAGCAATTTCTTGTATCAGACATTGGACGGGAAGTTTGTGAATCAGAAGTTCAGTGGACTTCTGATGACGTCTAATTTCATGGAGTGTGATGGTACCAGGCCTGCGATGAGGTTTATTCACCCCTCCAGTAGAGGGCACACTCTCAAGAAGCTTTTGTAATCAGTCGCTTCCTGGGTGTTCTACCACCAGTTGCTTTGCAGGCATCTGTTTACTTTGTATGAGCCATAGTATAGAGACCTCCCTACTTAGCCAGCTTCTCTTTCAGCTGGAGCTCAGCGAGCTAGAGGCCACGCTGGTGTTGGAGAGGGATGGCTGCGTGGTAGCGGTGGCTGCAAACACAATTGAAAGTTGTTCTTTAAGGACAAATACCATGTCTTGTTCATTTCTATATGTAACGAATTTTCACCTCCAGCACTTCTGAGCACCTAGAATGGGGTCTGAAATAGAATACGTACTTAAGTAAACATTTAAAAATAAATATAGTTATTAAATGACTTGACCAAAATCAAACAGTTAATTAAGGAATGGGTCAGATGTCTGTTTGGCACCTAGTCCATTGTTCTTGTACAATGTCTGCTGCCACTTACCTTACAGGGTAGTTGTTCACTTGCCCAAAGTGAAGGCTGAATTACATGCTTTCTTAAGGATCCTTCTAGTTACGGAAGTCTGAGACTTGACTTGAAGAAAATTTGACAGTAGAATTTGTAGTGAGGAGTAGACAATCTTGAGCATTTCCCCTTAGGGTTAGGGCGCAACATTGACCTGACCCTTTGGAAAGGTAGTCTAAATCATTCATTCATTTATATATTTAACACATTTTGAGGTACCTACTGTACAGGGCATTGTTCTAGGCACAAAAAGGATAAGTTTCATGTGAATTTCCTCACAAATTCTCCAGTCTAACAACTGGACACACTGCCATACAAAGAATGTGCACCCAATAATGTTTTTCGAATTATGCCAAGCCAAGTGAAGGACTAATGCCTTGACCTCTAGGGAATAGGACTGGCCTTTGTTGAGAAGATTATCAATTTCTAATGCCCATATTCCTAACCCTGGAGTCATATGTCTAGGAGATTTATGGAGTTCGGAATACATTGGAAAAAAATGTGGCAAAGAAGAAGGGATATTTCACATGGAAAATTTAAGAGTCATTGCCTACTTTACAAAACCAGTTGCCAACTGCCGTTGAGAAGGCAACATGTCTGTGGAGTGCAGTAGTTAGAGCTAATTGGGTTTCTTCATTTTAATGCCTAAGACAGGGCCCCACTGAGATCAGGTAAGGAGATCTATTAAAGGCAAGCTGTTCTCTGTGTACCACTTAATCCAAAGTGCTTGAAGTGGTTGATTACAGGCCATGCCCTCCAAAACTAACTGAAACTTAAAATGATAGTTTGTGTAAGTTTTAGCGACTTGATTTTTAAAGCAGAATGCAAATTAAAAAATCCTTTGAGAAAAACATAATTAAGCCATGTGGGCAATGCCTTGAGAAAGGGTGGATCATTTTGTACAGGTCACAGTTCAAACTTGGCCTGCACGAAACCAGACATTTGGATAAAAGTGCGAAATTCAGGCATATATTCAACTTCAAGGGAACTTCACATACAAAATGGCCATGTAACAACTGCATTTGCTGAATAGTGCTTCAAAGACTGGGCTCAGCATTCAGATAGACTAGCTCATAAGTCCTGGCTCTGTGACCTTAGGCAAATTACTTATCTTCAAAGCCCTCATGTGTAAAATATAAATACTAGTATCTACCTTACCTCATAAGGTTGTTATTAGGATGAAAAGAGATAATGTCCATAAAGCTCTTGGCACATAGGAGGTATTCAATGCACATTAATTATAATCTCAGCTATTATTACCGTTGTTGCTATCACCATTATTGTCATAATCATTGGATGCCACTGGACCCTCTTCTACTTGGATATATTTTAAAAAGTATGGAACAGGGAGGCATCTGAACAGCTACAAGGTGATCTTTCAGCCAAAAGCAGTGGCTAGAGTTATAGAGAAAAGATTCTGAGACCTCTCGGCTTGCTTTCATCTTTGGAAAGAAAAATACAAGCTGGGCACCAAGGTATTTCATATGTTACTTGATTGAGAAACTTCATGAAAAGTTTGGACCCTGCTGTGCAATATCTGGTTTTTAATAACGGCCCAAACAGTGAGATCAGATTAAGTACTTCTTATTCTTTCTGCAGGAACCATATTTCCTTCTCTCTTTACTCAACTCCCATGTTTTATTTACTAAAATCCTTCTCATAATATCAACTGATGAGGAGGGAAATGAGAGGCTTGCCTAATAGGAGTAGAAGGCAAACTAGTGGGTAATGGATCCATTAAACTAGTAGAAGTTTGGCCCTGTCTACCGCTCAAATTTCACTGTGTACCATCATTCCTTCTATGTGCTCCAGACACATTGGGATGCTCTTTCAGTTTCTTAAATCTGTAAATTCGTGTCTGCCTCAGGGCATCTGTATATGCTATTTTTTCTGCTTAAAATGCTATTCCCCCAAACTTGATATGATTGACTCCTTCTTATCCTTCTGTACTCATCTTAAATTTAACATCATATAGACATATCCCAGCCATCCAACCTAAGCTGACTTCCCTACCAATACTGTCACCCCCAACTAGTTAGGCTCCATCTTAACATCTTATCATTATTCTTAATAATGATCAAAGTGGCAGTTATGCAATTGCTTTTATATTTATGTTTTTCGTGTCTGTCTCCTCAAACCTTTGTACCTGTCCCCAAATAAATACTCAATATGTATTTGATAGATGAATGAATGAACAAATGGCTCTGGAATTCTCAACCCCTGATTGACTTGTTTGGATATTCTGTGGTTGTGGTTTTGGTAAGTTTTTGTAGAAATTTTAAAAGATATTCACAAGTTCTTTGATAACTTCAGATACTCATTGCATATGCTAGCGCATATGTTCTGTCTCCCTTACTAAAATATGAGCTGTTGGAGTGTAAGACCCTTGTCCATATCACTTTAATCTCCCAGTGTCTTGCACTGGGGATTTGGCTAATACAATTTTAATGATTGAAAAAATATTTTTAATGATCATTTTAATTTGGTCTGACTTCAGTATCCTCTAAATGCAAGGTTTCATAGGGTACCAGCTTGGCACCAACCTCCCGTTGGCAAGTATGTAATATAGATGAGGGTCAGAGCCATCCATGCTGTTCTGTTTGATTTAAGGTGATCTGTGCCTTCAGTATCCAGAAATTTCACTGGCATCTTATACATTCATTTCCTGCAGATTCGCTTCCTAAAGAAGTAAACACGTGGAGGGACAGACATAGTAATGAAGAAGCCAACAGCAACAGCCACTAGTAATAATTATAGCCAACAGCTGATGAAATCTGACTATGCTCTAGGCAGTGTACTAATATTTTATGTGTACAATCCTATGAAATCTTGAAAAAGCCATGTGAGATAGACACTAGAATATCACCATTTCACACATGAGGATTTTGAGGCTCAGAGAAGGTAAATAACAAAATTTCACTGTTAGTAATTTGTGGTACCCAGGTCTTTCTGAGTCTAAAGCTAGTTGACTGGCATATATTTCCTTCAATGTGTTGACTTTCTGGTTATTTCCAAAACCATTTATTATCAAAGGTTGAAAAAAAGCAACAAGTGTCTAGATTGTAAAGGCTTCAGGCAATAGCTGCATTGCTACATTAAATGGAGGGAGGGACATTTTTAAGGTTAGGCTAGAATAGGGTTTTCTGTTTTAGTGAAAATCTATCCCACTAAGGATAGCTGTGAAGATGACCATATTAGTCATTTCATGGGATCAGAGGTCGGGTGGGAGTTGTTGAGTTACCGTCTGATCCACACGCACATGGAATGCCAGATATTGAGAATCAAAACCCATATCATCCTCTATGTTTCCATCACGAGGCCAAGGTTTTCCCCTCTATCTCAGTCTCAAATCCCTCGCCGAGTTGACAGAAGGCAACAAGAGAAGGGGCTGAATCTTCATGGGCACCACAGATGGGAAGCCATAGGAGTGGAAGCCAGAGGTGGCTATTGGGCCAGAAGACCCTAGATTTTGTCTTCTAACATTAGCAAATGTCTGATGAGGGTGATGATTACACCAACCCTGCATCTGCACTGCTTATGTGGTTATATACAACAGCTGAGAAACTCAAGAAAGAAATTAAGAATTTGGTTTAACTGCGTGGAGGTAATTCTAATTATAGGCATTTATGTGACTAATTTACAATTCATGCTTAATTGCCACCCAGCACAATAACAATTATGCATATCATTAAATATGTGTCAGATTAATTTTGTTGTAAATTTTTATTACAACAGCAAACCCTATATGTGAATGCTCTGTCCTCACAATTTGTTGCTCAGATTGTTCACAATTTAGGAAAAAATGAAAGAGAACATTGCCTGGGGAGCTAAAAGGGGGAAGGTTTAGAGGTGGCTGCCTGGGTTTGAATATCTACAATGGTAGCATACACAAAGTAGATAATCAACACATCTCAGTAGCCTAACTTCACTGGAGCCCTGCAGGCAGCTTCACAATCTTTTATGCATTTATTGTTGATTTTTTTTTTTTTTGCCTTCTTTATGCCCACAGTGTCTCCCAAACCTTTTCTGGTCTACTCGACCTCCTCTCAATCTACGACTGCCCTCTCGACCCTTGCCTAGTGGGAAAGGATGACCCAGTGTCCATCAGGTCAGGCTAATGACTGCCCTCCTAAATTCTTTTATGTAGCAGTCCCTCTTTCCTTTGGGCCTCTGGCCTCTAACAAATACATATGCCTTTTCACCTGTGCTCTGGCTCCTTTCCTCCCACCTCCTCAAGGACTGATTCCTTGCCTCAGCATTTCAATCTCTTTCCCTGCTTTTTGTCAGGCACATAGTAGGCACTCAGTAAATCTTTGCTGGAGCTTCCTTCAGAAACACATGGGGCCCACATGGGTCACACACACACGCATGCACACACACACACAACACACACATACACGTGCACGTGCGCGCGCACACACGTACAGCTGCCCTTGCTCGTTCCTCTCGCTACCACCATTTTCTCCTCTCCCTCCAATTTAACCTTGCACTTATACATCTCATGTATCCAGTTAGTTTAGAAATTCATTGAGGATAAGCGAATTCTATGTTATCATTTTCTGATTTCTTAGCACAGCTTGATCAATAAATACTAAATGATCCCCATTCATGAATTTTCACAGGCTGATTCTTCTGTAAAGGAAGGAAAATTCTGGCTCTTTCTTTTCCCAAGTTGCTCTTTGAAATGCTAAGTAAGGTAATAGAAAATATGTGTTTGGTATCAAAAAGACCTGAGTTCCACTATAGGTTCTGCCACTCAGTGACTAAAGTAAACTTGGGCAACTAGCTTCATCTTTCGGAGATTCAACCACCTCACCTGAAAACAGGGAAAATGATAGTACCTACCACATGGATCTGTGGTAAGGTTAAAATGACATGCTGATGAAAAGGGCTTGACATACACTAGTAATGATTCTCAGGCAGAAACTTTCTGCTCAGTGGCTTACTCACAGTGAAGATTCATGTCTCCAGCTTGGGTAATAATGAGCCAGGATTTCAACAACCTCAAGCCTTACTCATTATACATATTCATCTTTCATTCTTAACTCTACATCTGTCCTTCTCAATCATATGAGACCTAGTACTCTCTCTTAATAACAAATATTGTGTGATTCCCTTTTGCTATTCTGTTCACAGATAAATAACCTACCTACATATGTAATTTTAAAAAATCAATATAGTGACCCAATTGAAATATAAATGAGAAATGAAAGGAAAGTAATTTATAAGAAAATGATAAATATTTCAATATATAAATGCTAAGGCACGACTGCATCAGAGAAAATAATGAAATACACGATTGCACCAACTTATAATGATTAAATTTAGATTTAATAAAAGTAAGGGGATTGGGAGTTATTACACATAAGAAGGAAAACAAACAAAAAGAAGTGCCAGAAAATAGTAGATAAAAAGCTACTATTATGATAAGACTAGATTCAGATAATTATAAACACTTTTTCTCACTTACATTTTTAAACTCTTGTGGAATATTTGAAAACTGTGTGAGATATAGGATATTGTCTCTTCATTTTCTAGGATTATCCCATACATTTCAGGACAACCAGTATCCCTGGCTCTCATCCATTAAATTTCATGGAACCTTTAAGCATTGTAGCAACCAAAATGCCCCAAATTTCCCAACCACCTCCTAATGGATGGAACTTTCCTCTTTGAGAACCAGTGTTCTAAAACTTGACCAATAAGGAAAAGGCAAATCTGGCAAGAGTCATGGAATATCCTTTCTTAGGATATGGTAATTTCCATGGCTTGGAGCTTCCTTCCTCTGAAATGTTCCTGGTGACCTTCTTGGGACTCTCAGAAACAATGTTGAGATCCTGGTGGTGGTATCAACCAACTACAGACTTTGTGCTCTTATGCGCTGCCATAGCTCTTACTTTCTCCTTTTGGTGTTCTGTTACCATTCAGTACTGTCTCAAGGATGTTGCCTATTCAATTATTGGGCCATGAGTTCATTTCTTTCTCAGGATTAGCTAACTAGCTTGCGTATGGCAATAGCATGATAACAATTTAATGTTACCTAATGGCAATAATGTCCTTTGACTACCATTTAAGTTTCTGCCAAGTTCAACACCTCACAACTCCAATCATTCTGCAAATGAGTCCTTGGCCTACAGTTAGACAACATATCATTGCTAATGGGCTGCATTGATTCATCTTGATCATTATTTTTAAGAGCCAGATTTTTATTTTAAACTGTTTTGATATAAATCTGTTCAAAATGTACTACTCTGTTTTCTGAAAGTCATGATACTAATCATTATTTCTTTGATGTTCCATGGATATTGCTCATTTAATAAGTATGCAATGGCACATTTAATAACTATGATTTATTCCAAATATTTATGAAAACATTCACATTTTTCAAAGCAAAGTTAAAAATATTGAAACTGAATACCAAAAATCCAAAATCTAAATTGTACCATTAACATTTTTCATTAGAAAAATTGTAGGTTTTCAGAAAAATCATGCATAAATACAGAGTTCCCACATACCACCTGTGATTGTTAGGTTCTGGTATCAACTTAGCCAAGTGATGAGGCTTAGTTGTCTGGTCAGGCAAGCACTGGCTGAAAGGACATCTCGTGGCTTGCTGATAAACTGGAAAGCTGGTATATTAAATCACCAGCCAGTTGATTGCTTTTGTGGCTGATCACATGGGTGATCAATGAAGGCGTGTCTCCCACAATGAGATAATCCAATCTGCTGAACGCTTTTAAGGGAGAAGAGCCAATGAGCCTTTCCTGTGGAATTCATCCAGAACCTTCATTGGAATCACTAGATTAACAGTCTGCCCAAAGGATTTTGGACTCATCCATTCCCGTGGTTGCATGAGGCACCTTTATAAATCTCATATTTACAGGTATCTCCTGGTGTTTCTGTTTCTCTAGAGCTGGCTAACACAGCATAGTACCAGGAGTGGTTCTTGAGAAACAGAATCTTAAAAATGTGGCTTTTATAATTGGTTTTCTACTCTGACTAAAGACAAAGGCACGTTATGACTGTTTCCAATAATCAATATGACATTGACAGCCCATGTGGTGAGTTGGCAAAAGAGATACTCAAAATATCACCATTAGATTCTGCTAATTGTAAATTATATGAGGCAAGGTTCTGGGTGATAATGTTTTTGACACCTTTTCGAAGTTTTGTGGAATTAAGAGAGAAAATGATGTTGGCTGGTTGTTGTTAGATACTCTGGATACGGTGAGGAGAGAAAAGGATGAGCTGAAGGCTTCAAATTTGTACCTTGAGCATCATATGAAGGATGTGAAAGTTTCCATGTGTGCCCTGAAAGAAAATCTTATTTTCTGTGGTCTCAGACTTGAGAACTCTGAAAACAAGACACAAAGCCTCATTGTGCAAGTAGCAGATTTACAATGTAAACTAAAATCTCAACTTTTCAGGGTGTCTGCTGTCAAAGTAAGGGGTTTGATTGGAAAAGAATAGGATTCTAATATGTGGGATGGTGAGATATGGCTTGATAATGTTGGTGATGGGAAGACAAAGATCCCTGGAATCTGCTGAGCCTTTGCTAGATAGAACTGTAATGGACTGCCCTGAGGAAAAAGTTTCCTGTTCTTCAACCTGCCTTGAGTTAAAAACTTCCAGGCCTCCAATCTCTCCAGAGGAATCTGCCATCCAACCTCCACCAAACGAGATTGGCACTTCAGTGTCTGCTAACCCTGTAACCACTTTCCCTGGGAAAAAATCCTTACTCATCTGTCGGGAGTGGCTCTTCCTGTTTTGTCAAAGGAAACTGCAATGGAATGCCCTGAGGTAATTTGCTTGAAAGACACTTCTATTTCTCTTCTTGAGCACACCAACCAACCCTCTTTTCTTCAAGACCTATAACTAGGCCAAAGTCCCAACATACCCGAAAAGGTGAGGTACAAAGTGTGACCCATGAGAAGTATATTCAATACTCCAAAAGAACTGCATGAGTTTTCCAAGCTATATAGACAGAAATAGGGGAATATGTGTGGGAATGAATATTAAGGGTGTGGAATAATGTTGGAAGGAATAGAAAGTTGGACCAAGCTAAATATATTGATATGGGCCCACTAAGCAGAGATTCTGTATTCAGTGTTGTAGTTCAAGGAGTTTGGATGATTGACTGAAACATGGATCAAAAGGTGGCTGACATTACCTGAGGTTGAAATGCCAGGACTGCCCTGGTATAATGTGGATGAGGGGATCCAGAGTCTTAGACAGATGGGAATGTTAGAGAGAATTTATCATGGAAGACATGCTCACACACTCCAGGAATGGGCAGAGGGCACATCTTTCACCAGAACCTTTAGAAATAGATTCATGAGGCTAGCTCCATCATCCCTGATGAGCTCTGTAGTTACTCTTTTTGTAGATCAGATATTACTGTGGGAACTGCTGTCACTGAGCTGGAATCCTTAAACACAATGGGGATGATTGGATCCTGAGTTGGCAGAACCCATGTGGTAACAGTTAATCACCATGGACAAGGTGGGTGTGGCCACCATAATGGACAGCAGACTCAAAGCAGTAGTCAAAATAATCTGACTAGAAGAAACTTGTGGTGTTGGCTAGTAGATCATGGGGTACCTATCAGTAAAATAGACAGTCTATTAAATTCTTATTTGGCCTGTTTAAGCAGAAGAATTCTAGGTTAAGTGAACAGAAGTCTAATTTAAATTACAAAAACAGAGAGTCATAGCAACTTAATCAGTTCCCAGACCTGAGACAATTTACAGACCCAGAGCCCCTCGAATGAGAGGGAGAGTGAATACCCTTGGAGAAGGACCTTTTTATATTGCCCCAAATTTACACTGTTAACTGTCCTCCCAGCCTTCCCCAAGGAGACCTATGGTTTAACAGGGTGATCATGCATTGCAGAGAAGGAAATGATGAGATATTTTGGGGATTATTGGACACTGGCTCAGAAGTAACACTAATTCCAATAGACCCAAAACGTCACTCTGGTTCACTAGTCAGAGTAGGAGCTTAATGAAGGTCAGGTGATTGATGGAGTTTTAGCTCAGGTCCATCTCACAGTTAGTGCAGTGGGTCCCCAGACCCATTCTGTGTCATTTTCTCAGTCCCAGAATGCATAATTAGAATCAACATACTCAGCAACTTGCAGAATCCCCACATTGGATCTATGACTCTGGAGTGAGGGCTATTATGGTAGGAAAGGCCAAGTGGAAGCCACCAGAACTGCCCCTTCCTAGCAAAATAGTGAATCAGAAGCAATATTTTACTTCTTTATTACTGATGGGATGGGATGGCAGAGATTAGTGCCACCCTTAAGTACTCAGAGGATGCTGGGGTAGTGATTTTTACTACATCCCCATTCAACTCTCCTATTTGGCCTATGCACAAAACAGATGGGACTTGGAGGATGACAATGGATTATTGCAAACTTAACCAGGTGGTGACTCCAATGGCAGCTGCTGTTCCAGATGTGGTATCATTGCTTGAGAAAATGAACACATTGCCTGGTACCAGGTATGAAGCTATTGATCCAGCAAATGATTTTTTCTCAGTAGCTGTCAGTAAGAAACACATGAAGCAGTTTGCATTCAGTTGGCAAGGCCAGCACTACACTTTCACTATCCTGACTCAGGTCTATAACAACTCCCCAATCCTATGTCTCAATTTTGTCCACAGTGAGCTTATTGTTTTTTGCTTCCATAAAATATCACACCAGCTCATTAGATTGATGATATCATGCTCATTGGACCTGGTGAGCCAGAAGTAGCAACTACCCTAGATGCTTTTGGTAAGTTATTTGCATGTCAGGGAATGGGAGATAAATTCAACAAAAATACAGGGGACTTTCACCTCAGTGAAATTTCAAGGTGTCCAGTGGTTGAGCATGTCAAGATATCCCTTCTAAGGTGAAGAATAAGTTGCTGCATCTGGCCCCTCCTACAACCAAAAAAGAAGCACAATGCCTATTTGTTCTATTTGGATTTTGGCAACAAAATATTCCTCATTTGGATGTGCTACTCTGGCCCATTTATTGAGTGACCAGAAAAGCTGTTAGTTTTGACTTGGGACCAGAAAAAGAGGAGGCTCTGTGACATGTCCAGTCTGCTGTGCAAGATGCTGTGCCACTTAGGCCATATGATCCGGCAGATCCAATGGTGCTGGAAATGTCAGAGGCATATAACGATGCTGTCTGGAGCCTTCAGCAGGTCCCTATAGGAGAATCACAATGCAGACCAATAGGATTTTGGAGTAAAACCTTATCATCTGCCGCAGATAACTACTCTCCTTTTGAGAAACAGCTTTGGGCCTGCTACTGGGCCTTGGTTGAGACTGAATGCTTAAATTACCATGAGATGTGAGTTAACCTGTCATGAGCTGGGTATTATCTGACCCACCAAACCACAAAGTTGGAAATGCACAATAGCACTCCATCACAAAATAGAAATGGTATATTAGAGATAGGCATTGAGGATTTTCTGAAGGCACAAGTAAGTTACATGAGATAGTGTCCCAAATGCCCATGGCCCATACTCCTGCCACATTACCTTCTCTTTCCTAGAGCAGAGCTATGGCCTCTCGGGAGTTCCTTATAGTAAATTGACTGAGGAAGACAAAACTCGGGCCTGGTTTGCAGATGGTTCTGCATGATATACAGGGACTCACTGAAGTGGACAGCTGCAGTACTACAACCTGATTCTGGAATGTTCTTAAAGGATGGTGGTGAGGGGAAATACTCCCAGAGGATGGAACTTAAAGCTTGTTCATTTTGCCTGTAAAGAGATCTTGCCAAAGATGCATTCATATACTGACTCATGGGCAGTTGCTAATGGTTTGGCTGGATGGTAAGGGACTTGGTAAGTGCATGATTGGAAGATTACTGACAAAGAGGTCCAGGGAAGAGATATGTGGATAGACCTTTCTGAGTGGGAAAATAGCATGAAGATTATATGTGTCCCATGTGGATGCCCACCATAGGGTGACTTCAGAGAGGAAGGCTTTAATAATGAAGTGGATAAGATGATTCATCCTATGGATACAAGTCATCCTCTCTTCAGCCACTCCTGCCATTGCCCAATGGGCTCATGAACAAAGTTTTCATGGTGGTACGGATGGAGGCTATGCTTGGCCTCAGCAACATGGATGGCCACTCACAAAGGCTGACCTGGCTGTGGCCACTGCTGAGTGCCCAATGTGCCAACAGAGACCCACACTCAGTTCCTGATATGGCACCATTCCCCGAGATGATCAGTCTGCTACCTGGTAATACGTTGATTACATTGAACCAGTTCCATCATGGAAGGGGCAGCTATTTGTTCTAACTGGAATAGACACATACTGTTGATATTCATTTGCCTTTCCTGCATGCATTGCTTCCACAAATCCACCATCTGTGGACTTGTGAAAAGCCTTATCCACTGTCATGGTATTCCACACAGTATTGCTTGTGATCAAGGAACCTACTTCACAGCAAATGAAGTGTGAGAATGGGCACGTGCTCATGGAATTCTCTGGTCTTACCATGTTCCCCATCATTCAGAGGCAGCTGGGTTGACAGACGGTGGAATGGCCATTTGAAGACCCAATTATGATGTCAGCTAGGTGGCAATACCTTGCAGGGATGGGGCAATGTTCTCCAGGAGGCTGTGTATGCTCTGAATAAGTGTTCACACTATGGTGCTTTTGCTCCCATAGCCAGGATTCAAGGGTTCAGGAATCAAGGGGAGGAAATGGGAGTGGCACCACTCATAATAACCCCTTGTAATCCACTAGGAAAATTTTTGCTTCCTGTCTTTGAAACCTTAAACTCTGGTGGTCTACAGGTATTAGTTCTGAAAGGAGGAGTGCTCCTACCAAGAGACATAACAATGATTCCATTGAACTAGAAGTTCAAACTGCCACCTGGCCACTTTGGGCTTCTTATGCCACTAAATCAACAGGCACGAGATGGGATTACTGTTCTGTGTTAGGTGACTGATCCTAACTATCAAGGGGAAATAAGACTGCAACTACATAATGGAAGTAAAGAAGAGCTTTCCTGAAATATAGGAGATCCCTTAAAGCATCTCTTATTACTACCATGATAGGTGATTAAAGTCAATGGAAAAATGCAACAACACAATGCAGGTAGGTCTACCAATGGCCCAGAAACTTCAGGAATGAAGGTCTGGGTCATCCCACCTGGCAAAGGACCAAAGTCAGCTGAAGTGCCTGCTGAGGATAAAGGGAACCTGGAATTGGTTGTAGAAGAAGGTAGAGATAAATATGAACTATGACCACATGGCCAATTATATAAACGAGGACTGTGGTTGTATGAATATTTCCTCCCTTTTTTTTTGTTATGAATATGGGCGCGTTTGTACATAAGCAAATATCTTACTTTCTTCTTATCATATGACTTAAGTGGTATTGTTCATGTTATAGTCTTCAGGTCATAGGATATGAAGTTTAAGAGGGAATGTTGCCTAAGGACTTGAACCATATTCTGGAGAGATGTAGTGCATTTCTGCTTGTACAAGGACAGTTGAGTATTGTTAGGTGAAACATATGTTTGGTATTGTGTTCTATTTGGAATTTATGTGTGTTTGAAGGTGTTGTGTATAGCTGCCAAGTTGACAAGGGGTGGACTGTGATGGTTAGATTCTGGTGTCAATTTGACCAAGTGATTATGCCAAGTTGTCTGGTCAGGAAAGCACTGGACTGACCATTGCTGCAAGGATATCTTGTGGCTGGTTGATAAACCAGAAAGGTGGTGTGTTTAATCAGCAGTCAGTTGATTGCATCTGTGGGTGATACCATCTGTGATCAACTAAGGTGTGGCTTCCACAATGAGATAATCCAGTCAGTTCTAACTGAGGAAGGAGAGAGACTCTTTCACTGCTTCTTCAACCAGTGAGCCTCTCTTCTGGAGTTTGTCCAGACCATAAATCAGAGCCACTAGCTTCACAGCCTGCCCTGTGGATTCTGGACTCTTAAATTCCCACAGTGTGTGAGACACCTTTCTAAATCTCATATTTACAGATGTCTCTTCTTGGTTCTGTTTCTCTAGAGAACTCTGATTAACATACCATCCTATGATTATCACCTTGCATTACTGTGGTACATTTGTTATAATTCAAGAAAGAACATTTTTATAATTATATTAACTATAGTCCATGATTTACAGTAAGGCTCAGTATTTATGTTTTACAGTCTTTTAAAAGATTTGTTTTCTTGTAACATATATACAATATAAAATTCCACTTTTAACCACATCTACATATATAGTTGAGTGCTGTTAATTATGGTCAGAATGTTGTGCTACCATCACCACCATTCGTTACAAAACTTTACACTCGTCCCAAACAGAAACTCTGTGCAATCCAAGCAGTAAATTTTCATTCTGTACAGCCCACCCCCTGGTAAACTACATTCTTGATTCTGACTATGAGTTTGCTTATTCTAATTACTTCATATCAGTCAGGTCATATAATATTTGTCCTTTTGTTTCTGGCTTATTTCACTCCACACAATGTCTTCGAGGTTTATCCATGTAGATACATGTATCAGAACTTCTTCCTTTTTACAGGTGAATAAAACTCCATTGTATGAATATACCAGAAGTTTTATCCATTCATCGGTAGGTGGACGCTTGGGTTACTTACACCTTGTGTTAATTGTGAATAATGCTGGTCTGAGCATTGGTGTGCAAATGTTTTTTGAGTCACTGCATTTAATGTATATTATATATATATAAATATATACACTGTATATTATGTATATAATGCAAAGGTTTAAATCTTTGCATTATAAACCTTGAAGTGGGATTGCTAGGTCTTATGTAATTATATACTTAACTTTCTGAGGCACCACAAGACTGCAGCATTTTACATGTGATTATTGGCCATTTGTTTGTCTTCTTTGGAGAATAAATGTCCACTCAAATATTTTCCTCAGTTTTAAAATGGGTTATTTGTGCCTTTATTCTTGAGTTGATATCAAAACCTTATCAGATATGTAGTTTCCTAATGTTTTCTCCCATTGAGTATATTGTTTTCATTTTCATGATAAATTCCTTTGACATGCAAAACTTTTAAATTTTGTTGGGTCCCATTTATTTTTTCTTGTTGCTTGTGTATTGAGTGTAAAGTCTAAGAAACCATTTCCTGACACAGGCTCCTAAAGATGCTTAGTTCTGGTTCTTATATTTAAGTCTATGATTCATGTTGAGTTTATTTGTGTATTTGATGTAAGGGAGGGGTCCACCTTCATTCTTTTGCACATGGACATCCAATTCTCCCAGCACCGTTTGTTTAAGGGACTATTATTTCACCATTGAGTGTCGAGGCACCCTTGTAAAAATTGGTTGAACATATATGTGAGGGTTAATTTCTGAACTCTCAATTTGATTTCATTGATCTATTTGATCTATTTGTCTGTCCTTGTGCCAGTACCATGCTGGATTTTTGTTGTTGTTGCTTCTGAATTAGAGTAGTTTTAGGTCTAAAGAACAATCATGCATACTACACAGTGTTCACATACACTGCCTTATTATTAACACATTGCATTGGCATGAAATATTTGTTACAATTGATGATAGCACATGTAAAAAATTGTACTCTTAACTAAAGTCCACGGTTTACCTTAGGATTCACTGTGTAGTGTAGTTCCATGGATTTTTTCAATTAATTTTTTTTTTTACTATATATACAATTTAAAAGTTGTTTTCTTTAAGTTTTTAAATTGCAAAATATAAAATACATACAAAAAAACAGTACACTTCCAAGTACATTTTAAGAAGTAGTTATAGAGCAAACTTTAAAGTTTTGGTATGGGTTACAGTTTAAAGAATTTTTGTTTTGTCCTCTAGCTGCTTCAAGACACTGGAGACCATAATAAATATCAATATAATGTTTAGCATCATATTCATTTGTTAAATCCTATCTTCCCTGTTATACTCCTCTTTCTCTCATTTTTATTTATTTTGAAAAATAATATATATACAAAAAAGCAATGCATTTCAAAGTACATTGCAACAACTAGTTGTAGAACAGATTTCAGAGTTTGGCATGGGTTAAAATGTCACAATTTCAGGTTTTTATTTCTAGCTGCTCTAAGGTACGGGAGATGAAAAGAAATATCAATATAATGATTCAGCAATCATACTCATTTGTTTAATCTTATTTTCTCTGTATAACTCCACCATCACCTTTGATCTTCCTCCCACTCTTTAGGGATATTTGAGTTATACCTATTCTACATTTTTCATGTTGGAAGGGGCTGTTGATAATATGAGATAGGGGGATGGAACCACTTGATGTTCTGGAGAGGCTGGTCACGCTGTATTTCAGGACTAATTTAGTTCAAGGGCACATCTGGAGGATGTAGGTTTCTGGAAAGTTAATCTAGTGCATGGACCTTTGTAGAATCTTACATAATGCCTTAGATTTCTTTAGGATTGGCAGGAATGGTTTTGGTTGGGGTTTGGAAAGTTATGATACGTAGCAATGTCTAACTGAAACTTGCATAAAACTGACCTCCAGTGTAGCCTCTCAACTCTATTTGAACTCTCTCAGCCACTGATACTGTATTTGTTACACTTCTTTTCCCCCTTTTGGTCAAGATGGTATTGTTGATCCCACGGTGCTGGGGCAAGTCTCATCCCTGGGAGTCATCTCCCATGTCCCCAGGGTGACTTTCACCCCTAGATATCATGCCTCACTTAGAGGTGAGGGCAACGGTTTCACTTTCAGTGTTAGGTTTAGAGGGAGAGAAGCCACATCTTTGCAACAAAAGAGGTCCCCTAGGGGTATCTCTTAGGCATATCTATAGGTAGGCTAAGCTTCTCTGCTACATGCATAAGCTTCACAAGAACAATCCTCAAAATAAGGGCTTGGCCTATTTATTTGGGTCTCCCTAATATTTGACACAGTGTCTGGGTTTCCCTGGTAGTAAAGTTTAATAGTTCTGTGTTGTTTCTCCCATCCCTGAAGGGACTTTGCTAATACTTTTGGATTATCTTAACATACTCTGGGATGTATCCAGGAATTGTATTAAACTATTCAGGATTAAAGGCTCTCATTCTTTTTCTGGGCTCCCTATGTTTGGATTGTTAAAATGATTTATCCAGAAGGTTGAGTTAGATTACATGCCACAGAAAATTTAGTTTCTGGAGAAAATAAACCTTCCTTCTTTTGGTCTTAAAGAGTAGGTGAAATTCTAAAAAACAGACAATGTCTTCCTTACTCCTGTGTGCCAGTTTGAATCTGTGGTGGATGCCAGAAAAGCCATATCCTTTAATCATCATTCAATATTTATGGCTGGGAGTTCCCATGAAGATATGATTGTTCCTATGGAGGTGTGATCCACCAAATTGTGGGTGGTAACTTTTGATTAGCTGTCTTCCATGGAGTTGTGCCTTCACCCATTCCAGGGGCATCTTGATTAGTTTACTGGAATCCTTTAAAAGGAAACATTTTGGGGAGAGTCCCTTCTAAGAGCCACAAGAACCACGAGAGTCAATGCATCCAGAGACCTTTGGAAATTGTCCCCAGGGAGCGTCCTGAAACAAGCCTGGAGAGAAAGCTAGCAGACGCTGCCATGTTCACCATGTGCCTTTCCAGTTAAAAGAGAAATCTGGACCTCATCAGCCTTTCTTGAGTGAAGGTAACCTCTTGTTGGTTCCTTAGTTTGGGTATTTTTATAGGCTTGTTTTAATTGGGACATTTTCACAGCCTTAGAACTGTAAAATTGCAACTTAATAAATTCCCCCTTTTAAAAGCCATTCCATTTCTGGTATATTACATTCTGGTAGCTTGCAAACTGCAGCACCCTGTATTCTGAATTACCTTATTCCCAACTTGGTCGGCTTTGTTCTAATCTCTAAATTTCAGGTTATACATATATAAAATAGCCTCTGAAAATCCAGAAATAACAATTACCACTTCAGGCCAAATGTGACTCCTATAAGTACTTACAATCTAGGCCTCAGTTTTCTTACAAGTATTTTATAAATGAGATCATACAATATTTGCTCTTTCATTTCTGGCTTATTTTACCTTACCAAATGTCCCATAGGTTCATTAATATCATTGCATGCCTTGCAATGTTGTTCCTTTTTGTAGCAGCACAATGGTTGATCATGTGTATACAGCACCGTTCACCAATCTCCTTCTCAGTCACTGCATCTTTCAGCCACCTCCATCTACTGGGCCTCATGTATAATGTCCAAAGTTAGGTCTCATTTTTAGATAATTTCATTGTTCCCAAGAGAAAACCATAAACACATCTTCACCAAATAGAAAATCCAAACCTCCCCCTAACCCTCGTTCCTCCCCACATTATGTTACCTGGTATTTCGGTGGTATTGTTGATGTTTTCCTGTTAAACATAGCCCATAGTATGCAACAGCACTTTCCCCCCATACCCAGAAATTATACACTCTTTGTACAAGATTCATACCTTTGCAGTAGTTCATGCTAGAATTTATTTATATTTGTAGTATTGAGTGGTGGGACACATGAATCTATACAACCTCTTTCAATCATGTTCACCTTCAATATGGTAATATTACTTATAGAGCCATTATTGAACTGCCTTCACATCTATCTATTCCCTTACAGTTAAGTTCAACCTTATCAGCTCTCTGTTCACCCATGTCAAGCTTCCAGGTATCTCTAGTTCCCCTATATTCTGTATTATAAGCCAATGATTTTACTTTTACCATGGTCATAAAAGTGAAATCACACAGTATCTATCCTTTGTGGCTGGCTGATTTCACTTACTATTATGCCATCAAAGATCATCCATCTTGTCAATTGCTTCAAGATATCATTTTGTTTTATTGCTGCATAATATTCCATTGTATATATATACTACATTTTGTTAATCTACTTGTTTGCTGATGGACACTTAGATTGTTTCCATCTTTTGGTGATTGTGAACAATGCTGCTATGAACATTGATGTGAAAATTTCTGTTTGTGTCACTGCTTTCAGCACTTCTGAATATAGTATATATACTTATATATTAGTATAAGTAGTGGTATTGTCAGGCCATTGGGAAACTTGACTTTAGTTTTCTGAGGAACCACCAGACTGCTTTTCATAGTGGCTGTACAATTATACTTCCCCATCAGCAGTGCATAAATGCCCCAATTCCTCCACATCCTGTCCAAAATTTTTAGTTTCCTGTTTATATAATGCCAGCCATTCTTATAGGTGTGAGGTGGTATCTCATTGTAGTCTTAATCTGAATTTCCCTTATGGCTAATGTAAATGAGCATTTTTACATGTGCTTTTTAGCCATCTATATTTGCTCTTCACAAAAAATGCCTATTCATATCTTTAGCCCATTTTATAATTGCATTGTTTGTTCTTTTGTTGTTGAGTTGTATGAATTCTTTATATATACAAGATATCAAACTTTTAGCCGATGTGTGATTTTCAAATATTTTCTCCCATTGAGTTGGCTGCTTTTTTACCTGTTTGGCAAGGTGTTTTGAGGCACAAAAGTGTTTGATTTTTAGGAGTTCCCATTTATCTATTCTTTGTTGTTGTTGCTTCTGTTTTGACTGTAAATTTAGAGGAAGCTACCTCCTATTATTAGATCTTGAAGATGTTTCCCTATTTTTCTTCTGGGAGATTTATGGTACTGATTCTTATATTTACGAGTTTGAGCCACTTGAGTTAATTTTTGTGTAGGGTGTAAGGTAAGGGTCCTTTTTCATTCTTTTGGCTATTGATATCTAGTTCTCCCATGCCCACTTTATTGAAAAGACAATTTTATCCCGGGTCAGTGGATTCGGGGACCTTGTTTAAGAGAAGTTTACTTATATGGTGGTCTATTTCTGCACTCTTTATTTGATTCCATTGGTCAATACTTCTATTTTTGTGCCAGTATCATGCTGTTTGACCACTGTGGCTTTATATGTTTTAAAATCGGGAAGTGTTAATCTTCCCACTTCATTCTTCTTTTTTAGGATGCTTTTAGCTATTCAGGGTCTCTTTCCCTTCCCAATGAATACAGTAACTAACTTTTCCAAGTCTTCAAGGTAGGTTGTTGGAATTTTGATTGGTACTGCATTGAATCTGTAGATCAGTTTGTGTAGAAATGACATCTTATCTACATTAAACCTTCCTGTCCATGAGCACCTATTTAGATCTTCTTTGATTTCTTTAGCATTGTTATGTTGTTCTCTGTGTACAAATCCTTTACATTCCTAGTTAAGTTCATTCATAGATACTTGATTCTTTTAGTTGCTATTTTGAATGGAAATTTTTCTTTAATTGATTCATCTGTTAGTTTATTGCTTATGCATAGAAACCTTACCAATTTTTGCACATTAATTTTATAACCTGTCACCTTGTTGAATTTGTTTATTAGCTCAAGTAACTTTGTTGGAAATTTTACAGGATTTTTAAGTATAGTATCATGTCACCTGCAAAAAGTGAAAGTTTTACTTCTTCCTTTACAATTGGGATGTCTTTTATTTCTTTTTCCTGCCTGATTGCTCCAGCTTTAACTTCTAATACAATGTTGAATAATAATAGTGACACAGTGCATCCTTATCTCTTTCCAAATCTTAGAGCAAAAGCTTTCAGTCTCTCACCAATGAGTGAGAGATTAGTTATGGGTTTTTCATATATACCCTTTATCATATTGAGGAAGTTACCTTTGATCCCTACCTTTTGAAACATTTTCTATCAGGAAAGGATGCTGAATTTTGTTGAATGTTTTTTCAGCATCAATCGAGATCATCATATGTGTTTTCCCTTTTGATTTTATAGTGTGCTGTATTACATTAACTGATTTTCTTATGTTGGACCATCCTTGCGTCCTGGTATATATATATTTTTTATTTCTTCGGGGTGTGTGGCAATGACCCCTCCTCCTTATTTCTAATTTTGCTTATTTGTATCCCCTCTTTTTTCTCTTTCTCAGCTTTGCTAGTGTCCCATCGGTTTTATTGATTTTCTCAAAGAACTGACTTTTGGTTTTATGGATTCTTTCTATTGTTCTTTTCTTCTCCCATTCATTTTACTCTGCTTTAATCTGTTATTTCTCTTCTTCTATTTGCTTTAGGGTTAGTTTGTGGTTCTTTTTCAATTTCCTCCAGGTGAGCAGTTAAGTCCTTGATTTTTGCTATTTCTTCTTTTTAAATGTAGGCATTTAGGAAATTAATTTCCCATTTAGAACAGCCTTTATCACATCCCATATGTTCTGAGTTTTTGTATCCTTGTTTTCATTCATTCCCAGATAGCTACTGATTTCTCTAGCAATTTCTTCTTTGACCCACTCATTGTTTAAAAATGTATTATTTAATCTCCATGTATTTGTGAAAATTGTCATCATTTGGTTGTTATTTATTTCCAGCTTCATTCCATTGTGATCAGAGAAAGTGTTTTGAAAATTTCAATGTTTTTAAATTAAAAGACCTGCTTTGTGCCACAGTATATGAACTATCCTGAGGAATGTTCCATGAGCACTAGAGAAGACTATATATCCTGGTGTTTGGGGGTGTAACCATCTGTATATATCTGTTAGGTCTTATCCATTTATCAAGTTGTTTAAGTTCTTTATTTCCTCGTTAATTCTCTATCTGATTATTCTATCTATAGAACAGAGACGTCTATCCTACTATTATCATTGTTGAAACATCTATCACTCCCTTCTGTTTTCCCAGTGTCTGTCTCATATACTTTGGAGCTAATTGATTGGGAGCATAAACGTTTATGATTGTTATTTCATCTTTAGTAATTGGTCCCTTTTACTAGTATATAGTGATCTTCTTTGTCTCTTATTATGTCTTTACACCTAAAGTCTATTTTGTCTGATGTTAGTATAGCTACTCCCACTTTCTTTTGGTTACAGCTTGTGAGGAGCATCCTTTTCCATCCTTTATCCTTCAATCTACTGGTATCCTCGTGTCTAAGATGAATCTCCTGTATGCAGCATATAGCTGGATTATAATTCTTAATCCATTCTGCCAATCTAAATATTTTAAAACTGGTATACTTATTCCACTATCATTCAAAGATAATACTGTAAAGGCATTTCTTGAATCCACTATCTTATGCTTTGGATTTTATTTGTCAGATACACATATTGTTTTCCCTCTTTCTCTTTTCATCCTTTAAGTTACCCTTACCAGTATTCTTCAGTTCTGTGCCCTCATCCAGACCTCCTTTTCTTGTCTTTCATTTTCAGCTGGCAGGACTCCCTATGGTATTTCTTGTAGACCTAGTCTCTTGTTGACATATTCTCTCAGCCTTTGCTTATCTGTGAAAATTTTAATCTCTTCCTCAGTTTTGAAGGACATTTTGGCTGGATATAGAATTCTTGACTGGATGTCTTTCTCTTTCAGGATGTTAAATGTATCACACCACTGCCTTCTTGCCTCCATAGTGCCAGTTGTATAATCCAAACTTAGTCTTATGTGGTTTCCCTTGTATGTAGTGGATTGTTTTTCTGTTTCTGCTTTCATGATTTTCTGCTTCTCTTTGAAATTTGAAATACTGATAAGTATATGTCTTAGTGCAAACCTATTTGTTTTTCTTCTATTTGGATTTCATTGGGCTTCCTTGATTTGCATATTCATGTCTTTTATAAAGGATTTGCATATTCATGTCTTTTATAAAGGTTGGGAAGTTTTCCTCCATGATATACTCCACTAATCATCCTAGGCCTTTACTATTCTCTTCTCCTTCTGGGACCCTGATGATTCTTATATTTGTGGACTTTGTTCTGTTCATATTTCCCTGGAATTCAATTTACTCTTACTCTTCTCTTCTCTTCTCCTTCTGGGACACTGATGATTCTCATATGTGTGTGCTTTGTTTTGCCCATCATTTCCCTGAGATTCAATTTGCTCTTTTGTGTGCTCAAAATAAGTTGTCCTGTCCTCTAGTTCACGTATTCTTTCTTCTGCCTCTTCAAATATGCTGCTGTGTGTCTTGAAGATATTTTTGCTTTGGTTTACAGCACCATTAATCTCTGTAATATCTTTTATTTTTCTATTTATTCTTTCAATTTTCTCCTTATGTTCTTCTACTGTCATTTTAATCTCCTTTATGTCATTAAGCATCACATTTACTTTGTTTAGTAGTTATATGTCTATCTTTGATTAGTTGTCCCAAAGTCTGTGTCTCCTCTGGTGTTTTAATTCAGTCATTTGACTGAGCTATACCTGTCTGCATCTTCATTTGATTAATGATCTTGTATCTTTGCAGTATGTAAAATTCTTGATAGCATTACTTTGTAAGTTGATTTCCTTCAGTAGTCTAAAGTCCTGTTTTCATAGGATGGGTGTGCAGCAAGATCCAAGATGTGTGTGTGGGGGGGGGAGCACAACAGTGTGATGATGGTTGTGGTACAGGTATGTGCATGAGTTGGGGATGCTAAACTTGTGCTTGTGAGTGTGCGGTGCACGTTGTGGAGTTGTGGAGGTGTGGTGTATGGGCCATGGGTTTAAGGTGCTCAGGCAGGCCTTGGGGGACACAGGGGTAGGACAGAGAAGGAGGCAGATGGGGGGCTGAGCGGATGTACTGGGGCTGGTATGTGGGCAGGTATGGGTGGGCACATGAGCGTGTGGGCTGCGGGTGTCAGAGTGTGGGGTTTAGGGCACAGAAGCTGGGTACAGAGAGGGCAGGGCACAGGTGTGTCTTCGTAGAGGGGGAGGGTTCCAGGAGGGCTGTGATATGGATGCATGAGTGTTTAGGGGCTGGGCACGGGTCGGGGAGATTGTGGGATGTGGCTCAGGGGTAGGTAATGTCATATGAACGGGGCCCTGATGTGGATGTGCAGGTGCGAGGGTGGGGTGAGGGAGTGGTGCATGGGTACACAGGGCAAGGGCTATGTGACACAGATGTACATGAGAACATCTGCCAGGTATGGGAGAAAGGCACTTGTGCCTGGGACAGAGCGAGGTTGTGCACATGTGCAGGGCAGGGGGGTAGTGTGCAGGACTCAAGAGGTCAGTGCATAGATGCATGGGTACCTGGCAGGGAGGATGCGGCTGTGCCTGTGAGTGGGTCTGTGAGGTGGGTGCACCCTGGTGTGTGCAGGTCTGGGGTCAGGGCCATGATGTGCGCATGCACAGAGCTAAGTGGCAACAGGGCTAGATTGTGCCTTGTGTGGGCTGGGGGCGGGTGTAGCCTGGATGCAGGTCACAGCTTGCTCAGAGCTAAGGGGGTGTGGGGTGAGTGGGCATGTGCCTATGCATGTGTCTGGGGTACCATATTCTTATGTGTTCATGTACAGAGCTCAGGGCCTGGGGTAGGGTTGCATGACTGTATGGATTGGGTGCAGGTGTGGCCCAGGTATAAGGTGAACACCTGCAGCCCAAAAGCACAAGTGACTACCTGTCGGGGCAGTGAGGGGAAGGAGTGTTCAAGGGACTGGACATGGATGCATGGGTCTCAGGAAGGACAGGGTAATACTGTGTGATTGCTCTGGAAAAGTGGGCCTTGCTGAGACAGGCTTTTGCACATGTGTGGAGTGAGGATGTTGGATGGGGTTACTCTGTGATGGGGTTTGGGGTGGGGTGCTTGGAGCACAGTGTGGGAGCAGGTGATGGGGTTCAGGTGCATGGCATGTGGGGGCAGTCGAGAGTCACAGGGGTTGGGGCATGCATAAATGAGTGCTGTGCTTTCAAGGAACTCTGCTTGGCTTGCTATTTTGTCCCTGTCTCCCTATCCATGCACTCCTTAGGGCTCCTGGCCCCTGTTTGGAAGGGGTGTGATAGGCTGTCCATACTTGCTAGATGGTTTCTGGTTCTCTGCCTCTCAATTCTTTGGCTTTTTCAACCAGGGTTGCCCTATGTGGTGTAGAAGACCCACCCAGGTCACTTAAACCCTGGGATTGTTCTCCTGGTCTTTTTTTCTCTAGCTGTTACTTGGAGCAGGGGTGAACTTGGCCTATACTATTCCATCATCTTCTCAGAACCATTAACAGTTGCTTTTTAAATCATATTCAGATATATACTGCAATGCTGTTATTATGTTCACAATATTGTACTACCATCACCATCATCCATTACCAAAATATTTCCATCATTCCAAATAGGAACTCTGGCACGTTAAGACTTAACTTCCCATCCCCTAACCCCACCCTGTCCCCTGGTAACATACATTCTAGATTCTGATTCTATGAGTGTGCTTATTCTAATTATTCCAAATCAGTGAGATCATAAAAGATTTGTATCTGTCGTATTTCCCTTAACATGATGTCTTTGAGGTTTATTCATCTTGTCAAATGTATCAGTACTTCATTCCTTTTTATAGTTGAATATTGTTCTGTTGTAAGCATATACCACATGTTACACACTTGGGTTGTTTCTATCTTTTGGCACTTGTGAATAATGTCACTGTGAACATTGGTGTACAAATATGTATTTGAGCCCTGCTTTCAATTATCTTTGGTATAACCTAGTACTGGAATTGCCAGGTCATATGTTAGTTCTATATTTAGCTTCCTGAGGAACCACCAAGCTGTCTTCCACAGTGACTGCAACATTTTACATTGCCACCAGCAATCAGTGAGTGTTCCTATTTCTCTACAGCCTTTCCAACAGTTCTTATCTTCTTCTTTTTTTAATATCAGCCATTCTAATGGGTATGAAATGATATCTCATTGTGGTTTTGGTTTGCCTTTCCCAACTGGCTAATGATGCTTATCATGTTTTCAAGGGTTTTCTGGCCATTCGTATTTCTTCTTTGGAGATATGTCTACTCAAGTTTTTTGCCATTTTTAATTGGGCTGTTCAATTTTTTGTTATAATATTGCAGGATTTTTTTATATATGCTGGATACTAAACCTTTACTGGGAACGTGTTTTCCAAAAGTTTTCTCCCATTGTATAGGTTGTCATTTTACTTTCATTATTAAGTTCTTCGAGGTGCAAGTTTTTAATTTTGATGAGATCTCATTTATTTTTTGCTTTTGTTGCCTGTGCTTAGCACAATTTTTTGAAGACTATTAAGTGGTCATTGACCCCTTGTCAAAAATCAGTTGGCTATAAATGTGATGGTTGATTTGTGAGCTCTCACTTGGATTCCATTGGTCTATAGGTCTGTGCTTGTGCCAGTAGTACATATTTTCATTACTGTGGTTTTGTAATACCTTATAAGATTGGGGAGAGTGACTCCTTGTGGTAGATTGAAGCTGTATGTAACTGAGAAAAGCATGTGTAGACCTGTTATGGGTGGGCCTCTTGATTAGGTTATTTCAGTTCTTTCTGAAGTCATTTATAAGAGGATAAAAGACAAAGAGATCACAGAAAAAAATACAGAAGAACAGAGAGAAAAGACAGAGATGCTAAGAAAAGACACAGAAACAGAGAAGAAGCCACTGAAGCTGGAAGCAAAGAAACTCAGAGAGAATGGAAAGACCATGTGACAGAGGAGCTGAGGATTGCTGGTAGCTAGTATTCAGGTAGAAACTTTGCCTGTTGATGCCTTGATTTGGGCATTCTCACAGCCTAAGAACTGCAAGCTTGTAGGATAATAAATCCCCCATTTTAAAAGCCAACCCATTTCTGTTATATTCCATTATGCCAACTTTAGCAAACTAAAACAGTCCTCCAAATACATTTTTCTTTTTCAAGATGGTTCTAGCTATGCAGAGTCCCTTATGCTTCCATATAAATTTGCTGATTAGCTTTTCCACTTCTGCAAGGAAGGTTGTTGGGATTTTGATTTACTTGCATTGGATCTGTAAATCACTTTGGATAGAATTGGCATCTTAATGATATTGAGTATTCAAATCCATGAACAAGGAATGTCTTTCCATTTGTATAGATCTTCTTTGATTTCTTTTAACAATGTTTTGTATTTACTGTGTACAACCCTTTACATCCTTGGTTAGATGTATTCTTAGATATTTTATTCTTTTAGTTGCTTTTGTAAATGGAATTTTTTCTTTGTTTAATCTTCAGATTGTTCATTAATAGTACAGAAAAACACTACTGATATTTAGATATTGATCTTGCATCACACCACTTTGCTGTATTTGTCTTTTGGTTCCTGTGTATTTGTTGTGGACTTTTCATGTCACATCATCTGCAAGTGGAGAAAGTTTTATTTCTACTTTTTCCAATTTGGGCCTTTTTTCATCTCTTTCTCTTGCCTAACTGTTGTAGTACGAACTTCTAGTAATATGTCGAATAACATTGGTGACCACAGACATCTTCTTTTCTTGTTTCTGATCTTAGGGAGAAAACTGTCAGTCTTTCACCATTGAGTATAGTGTTAGCTTTATTCATAGGTGCTCTTTATGATGTTGAAGAAGTTTCATTGTATTCCTGGTTTTCAAAGAGTCTTTTTTCAAGAGGGGTGCTGAATTTTGTAAAATCCTTTTCTGCATCACTTGAGTAGATCATGTGTCTATTTTTTCTTTGTTCTGTTAATGTGGTGCATTACTTTAATTGATTTTCACAATATGCGACCTTTTGTGCCTAGCTTCTTTCAATTATGACAGTTTCAAGATTTATCCATGTTGTAGCATGTTTCAGTACTTCATTTCTTGCTGAATAATATTCCATCGTATGGATATCCAACATTTTGTTTAATCACTCATCTGTTGTTGAAAATCTGAATTGCATACAACTCTTGGCTATGAAGAATAGTGCTGCTATGGGCACTTGTTCACAAAGTATTATTTGAACATCTGCTTTCAATTCTTTGGGGTATATATCTAGGAGTGGAACTGCCAGGTCATATAGTATTTCTATGTTTAATGCATCAAGGAACCACTAAGCTGTTTCCCACATTAGTTGCAACATTTTACATTTCCACCAGCAATGCATGATGGCTCCACCTTCTCCATATCTTTTCTAACAAGTGTTTCTGTCTGCATTTTTTTACTATGACCATCTTAGTACAGGTGAGGTGGTATTTTAATGTGGTTTTGAATTGCATTTCCCTAAGGAATAATGATGTTGAGAATCTTTTCATGTGCTTGTCGGCCATCTGTACATCTTTGAATAAATGTCTGTTCAAATATTTTACCCATTTATAAATTGGGTTGTTTGTGTTTATGTTTCTGAGTTGTAAGAGTTCTCATGTATTCTGGATACTAGACCCCTATTAGATATATGATTTGCAAATATTTTCTCCTATTCTGTTAGTCCTATTTTCACCCTCTTGACAGTGTATTTTGGTGTACAGAACTTTTAAATTTTGATGAAGTCCAATTTATCTTTATTTTGTTGTTTTTCATGCATTTGGTGTCGCTTTTAAAAAACCATTGCTAAATCAAATTTCATTGAGCTTTATCTCCATGTTTTCCTCTAAGAATCTTATAGTTTTAGTTTTATATTTAGATGTTACACATATTTTGATTTAATTTTTGCATGGTAATATGAAGAAAATGTCCAACTTCATTCTTTTTCATGTGGCAGTTATCTAAGCACAATTTATTGCAGATACTATTATTACCCCATTAAACAGTATTGGCACACTTGTCAAAAATTAATTGGCTGCAGGTGTGTGAATTTATTTCTGAACTTTCTATTCAATTCCACTGATTTATATGCCAGTGCTTATGCCAGTATCACAGTGTTTTGATTTCTATAAGCTCTGTAGTAAATTCTGAAATCAGGAAAAATTCCTCTGTGTATTTTTTTAAAGATTGTTTTGGCTATTCAGGAACTGTGTTCATTGTTGAAGTTGCCAGAAAGCAATATATAAGAAATGGAATGACTTTTAAGAAGGGGATTTGTTATGTTAGAATTTTACAGCTCAAAAGCTGAAAAATGTCTAAACTAAGGCATCCATGAAAAGATACCTTGACTCAAGAAAAGCCAGTATTTGTCACATGGGAAGGCATCTGCTGGTCCTTGTTCCTGGTTCCATTGATTCAAGCTTCTCATGCCAGTGGTTTCCTCTCTAAGCAGTTGTGGATCTTCATTTTGCTCTCCAGGGCGCAATTCTGGGTTCTAGCTTGCCTAGCATCTCATGGGAAGGCACATGATGACATCCACTGATGTCTAGGCATCTACTCTCTGTTGGCACTCCAAGCATCTCCAAACTTCTGTGTCTCTGTCAGTGCTGAATCAACTGTTCTCCAAGCTTCTGCATCTGAGGTTTCTCCAAAGTATTTCCCCTTTTAAAGGACTCCAGGGCGGGCCGCGGTGGCTCAGCGGGCAAAGTGCTTGCCTGCTATGCCGGAGGACCTTGGTTCGATTCCCGGCCCCAGCCCATGTAACAAACAAACAAAATACAATAAAACAAGAGAATGTTTAAAGATGTTTCCCTTTCTTCCTCCCTTCCTTCCTTCCATCCTTCCTTCCTTCTCTCTGTCTTTCCTTCCCTTCCTCCCTCTTAAAAAAAAAAAAAAAAAAAAAAAGGACTCCAGTAAACTCTTCAAGATCCACCCCAAATGGGTGGAGTCACATGACAGCTAATCAAAAGACCACACCCACAATTAGGTACGTCACATCTCCATGGAAACAATCCAATCAAAGCTTCTACTCTACAATATTGAATCAGGATTAAAAGAAACATGGCTGCCCCCAGAAGATTGGATCAGGAAAAAGGACATGGCTTTTCTGGGGTATATAACAGCCTCACACTGGCACAGAACCCTTGCAATTCCATATGAATTTAAGAAAAAGCTTCTCAATTTCTGCAAAAAAGCCATTGGGAATTTTTAAGTATTTTGTTAAATGTTTAAATTGCTTTGGGGAGTGTTTCCAGCTTGACAAGATCGTCTTCCTATAAGTGAATGTGGAATTTTGTTCCATTTATTTAGAAATTCTTTAATTCATTCAGATTGTTCATTGCTAGTTTTTAGAAATACAGCACATTTTTGCACATTGATTGTGCAGCCTAAATCTTTGATAAATTCATTTAAGAGCTCCATCTGTTTGTGTATGTGTGTGTATTTTTAGGAATTTTATACCCAAGACTATATCATCCGTGATGAGTTTTACTCCTTACTTTCCAATTTGGAGGCATTGCCTTTCTTTTTCTACCCAGTTGCTCTGAAAAGAATTTCCAGTACAAAGCCGAGTAGAAGATGAATTAGGGAATGTTCCCTCCTCTTTAATTCTGTGCAAGAATTTTAGCAAAATTAGCGTTACATCTTCTTGGAATGTTTGGCAAAATTTCCCTGTGAAACCATCTGGCCCTGGGCTTTTCTTTGTTGGGAGTTTTTTTTTTTTTATCATTATTACATATTCAGTCTCTTTGCTGGTAATAGGTTTTGAGATCTTCTATTCCTTACAGAGTCAACATAAATCATTTTTGTGTTTCTAGGAATTTTTCCATTTCATCTAGGTTATCTAATTCATTGAAGTATAGTTGTTTATAATATCTGCTTATAGCCCTTTTTATTTCAGCAGGGACAGTATTAGCATCCCTCTTTTCATTACTGATTTTAGTTATTTGTATCCTATCTCTATTTTCTCTGTCAATCTAGCTAAAGGTTTGTAAAATTATCTTTTCAAAGAATTGAAATTTCACTTTGTTTGTTCTCTTTTGTTTCTTTTCATTTTCTTTTTAATTTGTCTCCACTCTAATCTTTGTTATTTCCATCTTTCTGCTTGCTTTTGGTTTAGTTTGTTCTTCTTCTAGTTCTTCCATATTGGAGGGTAGGTCTCTGTTTTGAAGCCTTTATTCTTTTATAATGTAAGCATTTAGAACTATGCATTTTCCTCTCAGCACTGCCTTGCTGCCTCCCACAAGTTTTGGTATGTTATATTTTCATTTTCATTCACTGCAAGACATTTTCTAATTTTGCTTCTGATTTCCTCTTTAACTCATTGGTTCTTTAAGAGTATGCTGTTTAATTTCCACATATTTATGAATTTTCCCTTTCTCACTTTGGAATTGATTTCCAGCTTCCTTCCATTGTGGTCAGAGTATATACATTGCATGGCTTCAAAATTTTTGAATTTATTGAGACTTTTTTTGTGACTTAACATGTGGTTTATCCCGGATCATGGACCATGCACACTTAAGTGAAATATGTATTCTGCTTTGTTGGGTGAAGTGTTCTGTATATGTCTGTTAAGTCTAGTTGGTTTACAGTATCATTTGAGTCTTGTGTTTCTTTATTGATCTTCTGACTAGATGTCCTATCTGTTATTGAAAAATAGTGTACTTAAGTCTCTTACTCTTAATGTAGAACCATCAATTTCTCCCCTCAAGTCTATCAGTATTTGCTTCACATAATTTGAGGTTCTGTCACTAGGTATATATATATTTAAGCTGTTAACATCTTGTTGAATTTTCCCCTTTATCAGTTTGCAATGACTGCCTTTTTCCCTTGACTGTTTGTGACTTAAAGTCTATTTTGTCTGATATTAGTAAAGCTACCCCAGTTTTCTTTTGGATAACACTTGCATTATATATTTTCCCCAACTTTTCACTTTCGAACTACTTGTATCTTTGAATTCCAGGTGAGTCTCTTGCAGTCAGCATATAGTTGGGTCATGCTTTTGTACCCATTGTGCCAATCTCTGCCTTTTGATTGGAGAGTTTAATCTGCTTACATTTAAAGTCACTACTGATAATGCAGGACTTTCTCCTGCCGTTTTGCTATGTAACCTTTGAAAATTGTCCCTCACTTCTGTTAATGCCCACTTTTTGAAATTTCACTTTTTTGTACCATATTGAGTACCTTCTCATTTCTACTCAGATATATTTTTCATCTATTTTCCTTGTGGTTACAGTAGGGTTAAAATATAACATCTTAAATATATAGCAATTATGTTTGATTTAATTACCAAATTACTTTCAATATCATGCACCTATGCTATTCCTAAACCCCTCTGTCACCACACCTTTTTTTTATACTTGTTACCACTTATATCTTTGTTCACCATACATCCCAAACCATGGATATATCATTACTATCTATACATTTTATTTTAACACACATGGGAAATATGCTGTGTGAAACTATTATGCACCCCAGAAAAGCCATGTTTTAATCTTGATCCAGTCTTGTGGGGCCAGACCTATTGTTTATGGGAAACTTTGATTGGATTGTTTCCATGGAGATGTGAAACACCCAGTTGTGGATGTGACCTTTTGGCTAGATTACTTCTATGGAAATGTGACATACCCAATTTTGGGTGTGACCTTTTGATTTGATGCAGACATGACTCCACGCATTCAAGATGTATCTTGATTAGTTTACTGGAGTCCTTTAAAAGGGGAAACATTTTGAAGAAACATCAGATGCAGAGGCCTGGAGAACAGTTGCTTCAGAGCTGACAGAGAAACAGATGTTTGGAGATGCATGTGGTGCTGACCAAGACAGCAGATGCCTAGACATGGGCAGAGTCCAGCAGAAGTCACCATGTGCCTTCTCATGAGATGCTAAGCAAGCCAGAACCTGGAGAGAGGGCCAAGGGAGCCAAGAGATGAAACTCAGCCCTGGAGAAACCAAATGAGGAACCCCCATGGCTAACACAACCTGAAAGCAATGCAGCCCAGGAGCAAGGGACCAGCAGATGCCAGCTATGTGCTTTCTCAGCTGACAGAGGAGTTCAGGATGGAATCAGCCTTTTTTTTTTTTTTAACTTTTTTTATTAATTAAAAAAATTAACAAGCAAAACATTTAGGTATCATTCCATTCTACATATACAATCAGTAATTCTTAAGGAATCAGCCTTTTTTGAATATAGGTAACCTCTTGTTGGTGCCTCAATTGGGACATTTTCACTTCCTTAGAACTGTAAGCTTGCAACTTAATAAATTACCCTCTTAAAAGTCATTCCATTTTTTCATTTCCTAGTGCTTGCTCATGGAAAAAAAAAGGCATTCCATTTTTGCTATCTTGCATTCCAGCAGCTTTAACAAACCAAAACAGTATACTACAATAATACTGGCATTAATAATTATCCAAATGCTTACCATGACTGCAGGCTTTTATTTCTTTATGCTGCTTTGAACCACTGTCAACTGTCCTTTCCCTTCAGTCTAAAGAACTCCCTTTTGCATTGCTTAGAGGGAGGTCTAGTGGTGATGAGCTCCCTCAGCTTTTGTTTATCTGAGAATGTCTTAATTTCTCCCTTATTTTTGAAAGAAAATCTCACCAGGTATAAAGTTATTAACTGGCAGTAGTTTTCTTTCAGAAGTTTATGTATTTTGACCCACTGTCTTCTTGCTTCCACTGTTTTGATGAGAAATTGGCACAGAATCTAATTGTGACTCCCTTCTTGTAAACACGTTGCTTTTCTCTTTCAGGTTTCAGAGCTCTCTCCTTGCCCTTCACATTTGATAGTATGTTTGGTATTGGAAAAAAAGGTGGTATATTTTTTGTCTGATGTGCTCATGATCAATTCCTGAGACACTGGTATTTCAAGAGTAGAAAAAATTTACTTATAGGCATGGAGCAGGAGAACAGATGGTTTATTGGACCAAAATCTGTCTCCCCAAACTGCAGTAATTCTGATAGTTTTATATATTAAAAGATGGGCAGGATTTAGGATAATGAGCACAATGTCTCTAGATGATGTAATTAGAGGTGAGCTAATTATTGAGCATGTGCAGATTGATTACATGCTTAGTCACACAATGTATGTAAAAAATGGCAACCTTAATATGAGGGGTGTGACTTTTAGTATTACAATGAAATATAGGTGACTTATACGTTAAAGTTTAAGCCACTGCACATGTCAGATAGGCACATTTTAGTTAGATCCACCTTCAGTTATCAAGATAACTTTGGACTTGGGGTGGGTGGGTTACAGTCTGGATTAATCTAAATCATTTTATCAATAAACATTAGGGGCTGTCTTCACTGATCACAAGACTTCAAATTAAAAAAAAAACTGGGTAAAATGGGTACAAGAGAAAGTTAGTCACAAGGTCTTTACAATCACAATGGCATAAGACAAAGGCTGTATGATCATTAACAGAGATCAATGTGGCTGGATTACAGTTCAGAGATTTCAGGTATTTCTCTCTGCCTACTGTAATATATCAGAAAGCAAAGAGGAATTATCTACATAATGATTTAGCAACCACAATTATCCCTTAAATTCTTACATCTCAGTTACATGATCAGTATATGACAGGTTTATTTTTCTTCATTTTTTCCTGTTTGATGTTGTCTGAGCTTCTTGGATGTGCATTTTCACATCTTTTGTTAAGTTTGGGAAGTCCTCTACGATTATTTCTTTGAATATTCCTTCTGCCTCTTTCTTTCTTCTCCTTCTGGGGTTCCTATAAAGCATATAGTGGTATGATTGATGGCATCCCGAAGGTGTCTTAGGCTATTTCTGCTTTTAACTATTTTTATTAAAATTTCTGATCATCAGTCTGACTCATTTCAAGTGTCATATCTTCAAGTTCATTGATTCTTTCTTCTGCCAGCTCCAGTCTGCTTTTGAAACTCTCCTAGGAATTTTTCATTTCAGTTATTGTGCTTTTCAACACTAGTAGATCTGTTTGGTTCCTGTTAAATTTTCTGTTTTTTCACTAAGATTCTTATATATCTCATTCAATGTTTTCATGATATATTTTAATTCTTTCTTTGTGTTTTCCTTCATCTCTGGAGCAATATTTGCATCATTTTTTACTGGCTTTTTTTTTTTTTTTTTTTTTACTTATGCACATTCTTGTGTATTCTTCATTCTTGTTTTCTGGATATTTGTCCTCTTCCTTGGGATGGGTTATCATTTTCTGTCTCTTTGTCTTGTATTTTTTCTGCTGCACACTGCACCATTTATATTTAAAAATGTTAACTATGGGATTTATTCCCTGAAATGTCTGTTTCCTGATTTTGTAACCTGCTGATTTAAAGATAGATTTTATTGAGTTTTAGCCCTCCTATTGGAATTTCTGCCTAAGACAGATGGAGTGTGCAGAGTTTTCCTATTTTTCTTGGCCTGTGTCCTGGGTAGATTTTGCTTTTTGGTTGTTTTGGAGTTCCCCCTGTTTACAAGAGTTTGTTTGTCCCTTCTGTTTCCTAGGAGACCGACTTCCCTCTACTGAGTATTTGAAGCATTCAGGCCTTTGCCAGAGACTCTCTGCCCCTGTGTAGTATTTCTTTCTTTCTTTTTTTTTTTTTTTTGCATGAGTAGGCACCAGAAATTGAATCGAACCCGGATCTCTGTCATGGCAGGCGGGAACTCTGCCATTGAGCCACTGTTGCCTGCCTTGCCTCTACAGTTTTGATACTCCTTTTGTTGTCTTAATTTGCTTTTGCCTGGAAGGAGTCAGGAACTGTTTTTGGCTTGGGAGTCAGGAAGGGCACCAAGAGCCTCTCCAATGGCTCCTCAACCATAGCTGAGTTTTCCTGGCCTTCCCTGGATGTGTAGCACTTCAGCTATCTGTCTCTGGCATCTCCGAGGAAGTATAATGTCATTAATTCTCCATCCCTGCACTCTGTTTATGATAGTTTGAAACAATGGTTGCTGAAGACTTTATCCGTGACAAGTTGAAACAATGGCTGCCCTAGGAGTCTAGTCCCAGAACCCAAATTTGTTAATCAGTAGCCATGATCAGTGATTGGCTGTACCCTCCCCTGGTCTTGGAGAAGAGGATTTTTATGTTCCTTACTGTCACCAGCAATCAAACTAAGGGTAGGATCCCACAGTAGCATATGCTTGATAGTGTCCCACAGATGTCTTAGACTCTGTTTATATTTCTCCCTATTTTTTCCCTTTCTTCTCCTCAGAGTGGATAATTACAATTGATCTATTTTAAAATTCACTGATTCTTTCTTTTGCCAGTTCATGTCTGCTTTGCAGGCTCTCTATTTAATTTTCCATTTCAGTTATGTAGTTTTCAGTTCCAGAATTTCTACTTGGCTGTTTTAATATATATAATTCCTGTCTTTATTGTTATTCCTGATTTGTTGAGACATCATTTTTTTATTTCCTTTAGTTCTTTGCCAATGATTTTGGTGGTAGGTTGAATTATGTACCCCATAAAAATATGGTCTTAATCTTAATCCACTCATGAGGCTGTGAACCCACTGTAAATAACATTTTTGAAGGTGTTATTTTCGTTAAGATGTGGCCAATTGAAGCAGAATGGGTCCTACTCCAGATTTATGGAGTCCTTCATAAGGAGAAAAAATTCAGTAATATTGAAAGAAAGCCACATGGAGGAGACAAAGCTCGAAGACAATGAAAATGTAAAGAGAAAGAAGACACAGCCAAGTACATTGCCATGTGATGGAAAATTCAAGGACCCAAGGGTCACTGGCAATGAGACACAGAACACCACAATCTTCAGGGAGAAAGCATCACATCACTGATGCCTTGACTTTGGAACTTTTTTGTTCCTCAAAACTGTGAACGAATAAATTCTCATGGTTTAAACTAACCCATGGCTGCTGTTTGCCTTAACTGCTGAGAAACCAAGGCAATTTTATTTAGCTCTTTGTGCATATTTAAGACTGTTGATTTAAAATCTTTTCTAGTAATTCCAATGTCTATGCTTTCTCATGGACAGTTTCTGTTCATTTATTCTCATGAATGTACCATGCTATCTTGCTTATATGCATACTAAGTCATTTTGGATTGAATACTGAACATTTCAAATATTATGATATAGTAATTCTGAAAATGTTATTCTTTCTTCTCCCCAGAGTTTGTTGTTATTGCTTTCTCTGGGAGGCAGGTGTTTGTTTATTGATTTTTCTAAACTCTTTTTGTAATGACTCTATTATTTGTTGTATGTGGTCCCTAAAGAATCTGTTCCTTTAAATTAGTGGGCAGCTAGTGCTTTAACAAAGATTCCCTTAAAATATTAGAGCCAGAAAGAAAAATAAAATAAAATGAATACTTTCCCAGTCTTTGCATATTGGCTCTGTGGTTTGTATACTTCAGCATTTAACCAGGCCATTTAAATTCTGCTTTATTGTAACTTCTTGCTTACTCTGAGTCTAAAGAACTGTCAGAGTCAAAAGCTTAGGGTCTTTAATCTTTTCTGAGCATGTGTCCTGCCCTATGCCTGTGTGCTACTTCTTGACTCCCCAGGAGAGGAAAGAGTCTTTCAAAGCCCTTACTATGCAAATATGTTTATCCAGATTTTCTTCCCAGACTTTGGTTGTGTCCATTATTTGTCTCAAATGTTATCTTTGACATCAGTCACTTATCCAATTGCCTTTTTCCAAATTTTTTGAGAAAGACCTGCTGTATAGACACTGTCCCCCCCCCCCCCCAGGAGAGTTCTGAATTTGGCAAATCAATGCAATCCCTTTGTTTTTATGACAGTGCTTTAAGGAGACTGTAGACAGATCAAAAGGTACAAGCACAATTCCTTAAGAAGAAGGCCCACTCTGCTTCCTCTAGGATCAGGGACTGCCATCTTCAAGACTGCCACTGAGCCAGAAACATGAGTAAGGCGAAGTCAGTTAAAATGCTACAAAACTCTTCTGAGATTCAGTTGCCTTTTTCTAGATTAAGCATTCACTTCGGTGGCTGTAAAAATTTGACTATTTTTCAGAGTTCTGACAAAGTTGCTTATAGTAGTTTTTTCCCCCATTATTGGTGTTTCTGGGGAGAGGTTAGCCCTTGGTGTTGCCTACTATACCATTTCTGCTGCTGTTACATCAGCTAATATTAGTTAAAGAATTTTTAAATTTATGTTCATGTGGGATATTTAGCTAACACTTTCTTTCCTTATGATGTCTTTGTCTGGCTTTGTTACTAGGGTGATACTTGCCTCATGAAGAGACTTGCCCACTTTTTTTTTTCCTGGAAGAGCTTGTGTATAACTGGTATTATTTATAGTTTAATGATTTGATAGAATCCAAGAATAACTCCATCTGAGTGTGGTCTTTTCTTTGGGGGGGGATTTCTTAGTTACTAATTAATTTTCTAGGCATATTATATCTATTCAGATTTTCTTTTTTTCTCTCTGAGACAATTTTGGCAATGTGCATGTTTTTATGATTTTGTCCATTTTATTTATCTTAAGTTATTGACATGAAATTGTTATTAATATTTCTTTAAAATTCTTTACAGTTCTGGAGGGCAGGTAATGATATACCCACCCACTTTCATTCCTGATTTCAGTGACTTGCATGCTCTCTTTTCCTTTACTTTTTGTCAATCAAATAAAAAGTTTGTCAATTTTGTTGACTTTTTTTCACAACAACTTTTGGTTTCATTGATTTTTTTCTCTATTACTTTTGTTTTCTGTCTCATTATTTTCCATGCCAATTTTTATTATTTACTTTCTTCTCCTTGTTTTGGATATAGTTTGCTCTTCTTTATCTACTGAAGCATAGGTTATTTTCCTTGAGACACATTTATTTTATGATTGATGCATTTAAACATTTATTTCCTTCTAAGAACTGCTTTAATTGCATCCCATTAATTTTGACATGTTGCTTTTTAATTGACTTTTATTAAGTTCAGAACACTTTTAAATTCCCTTCGTGATTTCCTTTTTGACTCGTGCATTATTTAAAAGTGTATTAATTTGCAAATATTTGCAGATACTCCACGTTTCCTTCTGTTGTTGATTTCTAATTTAATTCCACTGTGGATGAAAAACATACTTGTGCAATTTGAATTTTTAATGTACTGAGACTTCCTTTATGACTTAATACATGGTCCATCTTGAAGATATTCTCCATACATCTGAAAAGAATATGTATTCACCAGTCGGTATGATTGTGCTATACAATGATTGGGTAGAGTAGCTTGATAATATTTTACAGGTTTTCTATATACTTGCAAATTTTCTGTCAAATTCTAAAGATTATTGTAATGGGCTATTGAAATCTCTAATATAATTGTTAAAATTTCTGTTTCTTCTTATAATTCTGTCAGATTTTGCTCAAATATCTTGGAGAGTTTTGATAATTGAATATATATTGATTGTTGCTATATCTTCCTGATGAGGTTTCCTTAAATTACATTTTTATTGAGATTTAACAACATACCATAAAATTCACCTACTCCAAATGTACAAGTCAATAGCTTTTAGTATATCCATGGGTTTCTGAAAACATTCCTACTAAAAGGACAGAACACTTTCATCACAGGAAAAAAAATCACCTTACCTGTTAATAGTCAATCCCTATTCCCCCTCTTTTTCCCCAAACTCTAGAATCACTGATGTAATTTTTATTTCTATGGATTTCTCTATTTTTGGATATTTCATACAAGTGGAATCACAATGTGAAGCCACAATGCAGCTTTTTGTAAGTGCCTTATTTCAATTATAACAATGTTTTCAAGATTCATTCATTTTGGAACATGTATCAGTGCTGCATTCTTTTTATTGTCAAATAGTATCTTACTGTATGGCTATATAGCTGGTGTAACCATTTATCAATTGATGGCCATTTGGATTATTTCCACCTATTGGCTACATTGAATAATGCTGCTATGAACATCTACATACAGATTTTTGTATAAACATATATCTTCTATTGTTCTCGATATATTGATATATCTAGACAACTGCTATATTAAATAATTAGCATTAACATTTTTCAACAAATCCCCCAGTAAAAAGCTGTTCACAGTGAGTGCACTCTAAGTTAGGTCAAATAAAAAATGCGACCTGTGGGTAGAGATTTCTAGGTTGATGTCAGAGAGGTCAAGTAATGACATTTCTCTTGGAATGAGGTCTTTCAGGGAGGTCCAAATACATTCCACACCATCTGCTTGCTTTTTTTTTTTTTAACATTTTTTTTATTGTGAAGTATAGCATATATACAAAAAAAGCAGTAAATTTTCAAGCACATTTTTAACAAGTAGTTATAGAACAGATTTTAAAGTTTGGTAGGAGTTGCAGTTCCATAATTTTTCATTCTTTTCTTCTAGCTGCTCCAAGACACTGGATACCAAAAATAACATCAATATAATGGGTCAGCAGATATACTCACTTGTTCAAACTTATCTTCTCTGTTATATTCCTCCTTCTCTATTTTCTTTTTTGTGAAAAATAACATATATACCAAAAAAAGCAATCAATTTCAAAGCACAGCAGAACAATTAGTTGTAGCATAGATTTCAGAGTTTGGTATGGGTTACAATTCTGCAATTTTAGTTTTTATTTCTAGCTGCTCTAAAATACTGGAGCCTAAAAGAAATATCAACATAATGATTCAGCAATCATACTCATTTATTAAACTCTACCTTCCCTGTATAACTCCTCCATCACCTTTGCTCTTTCCTCCACTCTTTAGGGGTATCTGGGCTATATGCATTCTAATCTTTTAGTTAGAATGGCACTTGTAGTTAGGATGGAACTAGCTGATGTTCCGGAAGGGCTGGCCCCTCTGCATTTCAGGACTTGTCTGGTCTAGGGACCCATCTGGAGGTTGTAGGTTTTTAGAAAGTTACCCTAGTGCATGGAACCTTTGTAGAATTTATATAATGCCTTATGTATTCTTTAGGGTTGACAGGAATGTCTTTGGTTGGGGGTTGGCAAGTTATGATAGGTAGCAATGTCTAACTAAAGTTTGTGTAAGAGTGACCCTCAGAGTAACCTCTTGACTCTATTTGAACTCTCTAAGCCACTGATACTCTGCTTTCTTTTTGAATGCCATTTTCACAGTTACCATATTTGAAAATCTATTTTCAAGGCCACTGTAGAGCTAGACAGAAAGAGATAGAAAATAGAACAAGTTCAAACACCACAAAGCTCACTTTTCATACTGAGATTTAGCCATTTTTTGTTGAATAAACCATCCTGTCTTTTTATAATAGTTTGGTTAATTTCTAGAGTTCTAAGAAAGTGATTTTTAAAAATTTTGATTTTATGGTGGAGTATATATTCTGAGGTCCAACCTCTGCCATGTCAGAAATGCTTCCTCTGCAGTGACACACTATCAGATAGATTTTGCTCCAAAAACATATCAAGTCTTAGTCTACTTTTTGTGCTATTATTACAGCCACCCCAGCTCTCTTACGGTATACCTTTTCCATCCTTTTACTTTCAATTTATGTGTGTCTCTGAGTCTAAGGTTTAGCTCCTGTAGGCAACATTATAGTTGGATCCTGCCTTTTTATTCAGATCTGAAAATCTCTCCCTTTTGATTGTGAGTTTTAGATAATTCACACTTAAAGCAATTCTTCTATGTTTGTGCATATAGTATGTAGACGTATATCTTTTCCAGATTGTATTTGATTTGTGAGGGTTTCCTATCTTTATTTCCTCTATTCTTCCTTCACTGCCATTTTTGATGTTCAATGAATATTTTTGGAATACTATGACATCTTAATTCTTCAATTGAATAGTTTTTACTATGCTGCTTTCAGTTATTTTTAATGAATGTTGTAAGATTATAATATTCATCATAATTGTTACAATGTAATGTGGAATACCGACCTAACTGTGGTGAAATATAGGAACATTACTCCATATTACCTATACCCTGCTTTTTACTATCCTCATATATATTACATTCATGTTTGCTATGAAGCCAACAATACAGTGTCATTATTATTGATTTATGGAATAATGTATTTGAAAAAATTTAAAAGATAAAATGAGAACAATGTTTATAGATTTTTTGTATTAAGACACATTTGCCATTTCTAGTGACCTTAAATTCTTCTTGTGTATTTAAGTGGCCTCATAGCGTATCATTTCCTTTCAGCCTGAGGTACACCTTTTTTTTTTTTTTAACATGGGCAGGCACAGGGAATTGAACCCGGGTCCTCTGGCATGGCAGGCAAGCATTCTTGCCTGCTGAGCCATCGTGGCCCACCCCTGAGGTACACCTTTTAATATTTCTTGTACAGTTGACACCCTAAGAATGAATCCTCTTGCTCTTTTTATTAGGAAATATGTTTATTTGACTTTTAGATTTTTTAAGCTTTTTATTTTGAAATCATTAAAAATGTATAGGAAATTACAAAAACAGTACAAACCACATGCAGAGAGCTTCAACATACTTCCACTCCTCCAGATAATAAGATCCACCAACTTTAACATTTTAATAAATGTTAAAATCTATATATCTATACCTATATCACCTATGTACATTTATCATCTATCATCTATCTATTCATCATCTCTTTTCTGAACATTAAAAAGAAGTTCAGAAACAAAACCCCTGCATTTTGAGAGCAGGTTGCACAGTCAGACTTTTTGAGCATATAAATATTCTAGGTTTATTTCCTAAGTAAATGATATTCACTTATGTTATCACGTTTATGTGCAGTTATCAACTTCAATAAATTGAACATTGATATGAATCTTACATTTGATGTTTCAATTGTTTCCTATGTCCCAATAATGTCCTTTTGAGCCTTATCTTCTCCATTCTTAGATCCCATTCAATATCATGCATTGCCTTCGATTGTCATTGACTCTTTAGTTTCTCTTTCTTTATATTTTTAACTGTGGAAACATAAATACAACATAAATCTTTCCATCCCAAACCTTCCCAAACACATTATTCAGTGGAATTGACCACATTCACAATGTTGCAGTAGCTTCAGCATCATCCATTACTAGAACTTTCTTTTCACCCCAAAGAGAAACCTTGCACTCATTTTGCATTAACTCCCCTTTTCCCCTGCCCCTCACTCCTGGTAACCTGTACTCTACTTTCTGCCTCTATGAGTGCACATTCTTTTGTATTTTCTTCATTGTTACTATAGGATTTAAATCGAGCATCCTAAACCTACACAATCTCCTAAACCTATACAAAGTTGGCATTGATACCAACTTAACTTAAATAATGTACATTTACATGTTCACATAATCCTCTGTTCCCCACATTTATACATTATGAGTCTGAAACCATTGATTTTTCATTACATTTTATGCACTTGACTTTTACATTCTGTAGGAAGTTAAAAGTGGAGTTACAAATGAAAAATACACAGAACTGGTATTTATATTTATCCTTGTCAATAGCTTTTCAGGAGATCTACGTTTTCTCATGTGGCTTCAGTCAATTGTCTAATATTCTTTCCTTTCAGCCTGCAGAACTGCTTTTAGCATTTCTCATAGTGCTAGTCTAGTGGTGATAATGTCCCTCAGCTTTTGTTTATCTGGGAATGTCTTAATCCCTCCTTCATTTTTGAAAGAGTTTTCCCAGATATAGAATTCTCGGTTGGAAATTTTTTGCTTTTAGGACTTTAAATATATCATCCTGCTGCCTTTCTGTCTCCATTCCAATGAGATTGGTGCTTAATCTTATTAAGGTTTTCTCATATGTGACATATCGCTTCTCTCTTGCAGCTTTTAGAATTCTCTTTGCATTCAAAATTCTTATTATAACATGGCATGGGCTTCTCCTGTTTGAGGTATGTTGATCTTCTTGGATATGTATATTCATATCTTTCTTAAAATTTGGAAAGATCTCAGCCATTATTTCTTCAAATATTCTCTCTGAATCTTTCTTCTTCTGGGACTCCCACAACGTGTATATTGCTCACTTTTCTTCGTTCTTTCTTCTTTCTGCTTTTCAGACTGGATGATTTCTATTGTCTTATGTTCAAGCTCACTGATTCTTTCTTCTGTCACTCCAATGTCTTCTTGAACCTCTTTGGGGAATTTTTAGTTTCTGTTACTGTGTTCTTCACTCTTTTTGGCTCCTTTTCATAATTTCCATCTCTACTGTTATTCTCTTTGTGTTCATCTATGGTTTTCCTGATTTTCTTTAACTCTGAGCATATTTAAGACCAGGTTTTAAAAGTGTTTATGTGGAATGTCCCAGATCTGATACTTTTCATTGATGGTTTCTAATGTTTTAATCTTCTCGTTTGCCTGGTCTATCACTTTCTGTTTCTTTGCATGTTTTGTAATGTTTTATTGAAACCTGGGCATTTTGATATTTTAGTGTTATTGCTGGAATTTAGACTCTAAACCATCTTCTATGTAAGATTTAATCCCAGTGGTACCATGACAAAACTGTCCTTGAATGACAGGAGCTAACAAAAAAAAATATGTAGAAAGAAAATAAAACACCTTTCCTAGCCTTTGCATATTGACCTGTGTGAATGCTCTCCTTCAGACCTTATCCATGACACTAGCTTTAAGAATAGCTCCCAGCAAAAATGTAAGGGCCTCCCTGGTCCTTTTTGCACATTCATCATGTCTTGGCAATGTACTTTTGCCCCTAGGATTTTAACCATTTATACAGATATGAATGTCACTTCTTTCCTTTCCTTATGGTCCTAGGCACTGCACTGTATGTCTACAGCCAGCAATCCCTTGCCTCAGCAGCCACTCGACCGCTCTTCCACAGTTTTCTGTAGAACTCTGTGAGCTGCCCTCTACAATAGAGCCAGTTCTAGGAAATCAAGTCCTTCAGGCCATGAGCAGACAGATGAGCATAGACATACAAACAAACCCATAATATGGACATGCTGTTTACTCTCTTCCCATGAACCCATAGGCCAGCTTTACACCTAGCTGATGAGTGCATGAAGGAAGAACCAGCTATGGTGCTAGGAGATCCTACCAGTTTTAAATGGCCTTTCCCTTGATCTGGCACTTGCCCTATTACTGTAATTCTTTAGCAAGTTTTTTGAACTTTCAGAAAGATGTTTCTGCCAGGTTTTTTCTTTTTTTGGTTGTTCAAAACTTCTGTGGGGGGCAGTGTGATGGTGGCCCAGTGACTGAATTTTTGCCTGCCATGCTGGAGACCTGGGTTCAATTCCCAGTGCCTGTCCATGCAAAAAACAAAAAAAGAAGAAGCATTTCAAAGTTTCTGTGAGGGAGTGGAACTTTGAAGCTTCTCACTCTAACATCTTGATTGGGGTAGGGCCTTCACCTCTAGTTTTGAATGTTAGCTTCGTTTGATATAAAATTTATTGTTGACAGGATTTTTTTCTTTCAGCACATTGATCACATCATTCCATTTTGTTATGACCACTAGTGTTTCAGACTTGAATTTGGCCATAAATCTTTCTGATATTCACTTGTACATTGTGAGTCATTTTTCCTTGCCGTTTTCTGTTTTAATGATGTGACTCTTCTTATGCATATGTCGGTAAATTTGAAGTTGCCCAACAGGTCTCTTGAGTTGGTGTTCATTATTGTTAAATCTTATTGGCTTCTTATTTCTCAGATTTTAAAATCTCTGTCTTTTTTTCTTCAAGTTTACTGATTCTTTCCTCTATTATCTTCAATTTGCTGCTGAATTTGCCTACAAATTTTTCATTTCAGACATTGTATTCTTCAAGGATGTAAGTTTTATTTGGTTTTTCTCTAATATTTCCCTCAAATTTATAATTCATTTTACTTTAATTTTCTGTGAGTAACTATAAAAACTGCTTTGAAGCCTTTTTCTATTAAGTCCAACAACTGGTGACACAGACACAATTTTTACTACTTATTTTTTCCCCATTGTGGGACACAATTTCCTGTTTCTTTACTTCTATGCCTCATCATCCTTTGTCGAAAATGGAATATTTTAGGTAATATTTCATACCAGCCTGGATTCTGGTATTTCCCCCATGAAGTTTGTTGTTGCTGTTTTTGCTTCTTTCTGTTTAGTAATGTCTTGAAGTAAATCTGTGAAATTTTTCTCCCCTGAGATGTGTCTCTGCTCATTTAAAAAAATTCTTGTTTTATTTTTAAGTCTGGCTTCCTAAGGGTTGTTCTTGTTTTGGTGTAGTTTAGTGGTTAGTCAATGACTTAACAGAGTTTAACACTTCACGCCATTAAAGATTGCACACCTTTTTGATAGAAGGCCTGTTTATAATCATTTCAGCATTTATACGATCTGTAGTGATAATTCCTCTTGTATTACTGGTACTGGTTATTTGAGTTCTCTGTTTTTTATTTTAATCAATCTAAGTGGATATTTATCATTTTCTGGATAATTTTAGAGGAGAAACTTTTGGTATTAAACAATTCTTTTTTTTTAAAAAAAGTATTGTGGTGATACATATATGTTATATTTATATATAAAATAGAATTTACCATTTTAAATGTACAATTTTAAGTGTAAAATTAACTATATTCACAATGTTTTGCAACCACCACCACCATCCATCACCAAAACCTTTTTACCAAACAGAAACCCTGCACTAATCATCAATAACGCCCCATTCCCCAGTCACTCCAGCCACTGGCAGCCTCAAAACTACTTTCTGCCTCAATTTTCCCAATCTCAACATTTCATATAAGTGGAATCATACAATATGTGTCCTTTTGTGTCTTGATTATTTCATCTAGCATAATATTTTCAAGTTTAATATTTGTTGTAGCATGTATCAGTACTTCACTCCTTTTCATGGCTATATAATACTCCACAATATGTATATACCATATTTTGTTTATCCATTCATCTTTTGATAGCGATATGCCATTTTCACTTTTTTCTATTTAGAATAGTCTTGCTATGAACATTGCTATACATGTATCTAAGTCCATATTTTCAATTATTTGGTTATATCTAGGAGTGGAATTGCCAGGTCATATGATATAAACATTTAATTTTTTGAGGCAATGGCAAACTCTTTTCTACAGTGGCTGCACTATTTTACATTCCTACTAGCAATGCACAAGAATTTCAATTTCTCCATATCCTCTATAACATTTATAATACTTTTTAAAAAATAATGAACTTGGTGGGTGGGTTTTGTCTTATATTTGCATTTCCCTAATGGGTAATGATGTTGAGCATAATTTCATGAACTTATTGGCCATTTGCATATCATCTTTGTAGTACCATTTATTCAAATAATTTAAAAATGACTTCTATAATAATTGATTTCCTATTTCACTGAATTCTGCTTTTATCTTTATAATTTTATTTCCTTTCTTCCACTTTCCTTGGATTTATTTTGCTCTTTTCTTTCCTAGCATCTTAAAGTGAAGACTAGGCCATTTGTTTTAGAAGTGTCTTCTTTTTCTGAAACAAGCATTTAATGCTATAAATTTCCACTTAGTTACTTGCTACATTTAGTAGGACAAATTCAATTGTGTTGTATTTTCATCATTCAGTTCATAATATTTAAAAATTTTCATTGTGATTTTATCCCTGTCCCATGGTTTATTTAGAAATGTGCTTTTAATTCCCCAATACATGGATTTTTCAAGATATATTATTATTGATTTCTAGCTTAATTTCATTGTGGTCAGAGAACATATTCTGTACGAATTTCATTATTTAAAATTCATTAATCCTTGATTTATGGTTCATCATATGGTCTAGTTTTGTAAATATGTAATGTGCATTTACAAAGAATAATAACCTTACTACATTATGTATTTGATCAGATCAACATACCTTTTTTTGGTCTACAAGCTTTATAAATTGCTGAAAGAATAGTGTTAAAATATTCAACACTGATTGTGGAATTGTCTATTTTTCTCTTTCATTCTGTCACTTGGCTCTTAACATATTTTGAGCCCTGTTACCAGGCATATATATATATATATATATATGATTTTGTTATCTTACAGAATTGACTTTTTTATTGGTATGGACTATTTCTCTATCTCTACCAATATTCTGTCATAATTTCTATTTCTTATGAGATTAATATAGCTAATACAGCATTATTATGCTCAACATGTTTATGTTACATCTTTTTCATATATTAACTTTCATGCCATCTGTCTTTATATTGAAACTGCGACTATTTTAAATCACATATACTTAAGTATTCCTTTCTTATTTACTGACAATCTCTGCTTCTATTTCATGTTTTTCCATTAATGTTTCATGTAATTATTGATATGGTAGGATTTAAGTCCATCACTTTACCTTTTTATTTTGCTTTTTATACTTTGTGTTTTGTTCCTTTGTTATTCCACTCTTGCTTTCTTTTGGATTATTGGAATAATTGTAAAGTTCAATTTTAATTTATTTAATTGCTTTTTATCTATACCTCTTTGTATTTTTAAAGTGGTTGCTCTAGGGAATTACCTTATACAGACTTAGCATATCACACACTATTTAAAGTAAACATTGTACCATTTCATATAAAATGCAGTGAAACCATATTGATCAGTTAGCCCACCACACAAACGTTGCACAGATTCTTTTATCCTATAGTTGCCATATATACATGATCTGTATATCTCTCATAAGATAATATGACACTCATGTATTTTCTATTAAATGTTTTATTTTAGACTAGTTTTAGATTCAAATAAAAGATGTTGAGTACAGAGTGTTCCCATATATTCATGTGCAGATCTCCATTGTTAATTACATTAATAATTACTTTAATTTGATACATTGGTTAAAACTAGTGACCAATATTGGTACATTATTATTAGTTATAAGAACACACTTTATTTGGATTTCCTAGATTTTTACCTGTTACCCACTTTTGGTCCCAGCATCATATGAAAGATATGACTTTCCATTATGTGTCATGCCTCCTTAGACTTTGCTAAACTGTGACAGTTTCAAATTTTTCTTGGTTTTTATTAATTTGATGATTTTGAGGAGTATTTTGTAGAATGTCCCTCAATTAAGGTTGTTTTATCTTCACAATTATGTTTTTCGGGGAAGAATACTACAAGTTGCCATATCATCACATCATATCAAGGGTACAGGCTATCAATATGATTTAAACTGACAATGTTAAACTTCATCACATGGCTGGAGGCTTGCTATCATGTTTCTCCACTGTAAAATTCCTCCCCCCATCCGCATTGTATTCTTTCAAATGAGGTCACCATGGGGATCTCAAATGAAGAGATGAGAAGTTATATTCCACCTCCTTGAGGGTATGGTATTTATATAAATTATTTGGGATCCTTCTGTATGAGAGATGTATCTATTCTCCTTCATTTTTAAATTCATTCAGTCATTTGTTGACAGCAATGTGAACTCATGGACTTTTTCAATACTTTGGGCTAAAATCTAATACTACAATATTTGTTTTGTTGCTCAAACTTTTACAGCTTTGACCATTAGAGTGTTTCAGTAGGTTCCTCTCTCCCTTTGACAAACCTCCATCACAGTGGGTTGTTTCCTGGCATTTTTTAGCATGTCTATACTTTCTGGCAATAAAAAAATGCTCCAGGGTCATCTTATATATTCTTTAATGCAGTCCTAGCATCAGTCATTTTTCAAAGGAGTTCTGGGCCCTTTTATTGGAGAAGAATGTTTGAAAACACAATATGGGTAAAGCGTGTGTTCATTATCATTGCTGCTGGCATGTTGATATTTTTAGACTTTCTCAGCTGACAGAACTTCCAAGTATATGTGTATATATTACATATACATACACACGTATCTATAATTATTCATAGGTATCTGTATTAAGCTAAACATGAATTTGCACTGTTGTCTCCAACACTAGACCAATAATACATAGTTCATTCTAGCTTTCCTTTTCTTAGATTATTACCTCCCCCTCCAACAGGGAGAAGCTTGGTTTCCATCAACTGCCATCAATTTACTTTTTTGTTCATTCGCAGTAGACATGTAGCAGTGTTTATAGTAATTTCAAGATTGTTAACTCTTACCCCCATGTTTTAGTTTCTTGGCTGCTAAAATAAATATACATCGGGGTGGCTTAACAACAGGAATTTATTTGCTCAATTTCAGAGGCTAGAAGGCTTATTTCCTCCTGGGGTTGGTATCTCCTGAAGGCTTATTTCCTACTGGGGTTGGTATCTTCTGGCTGGCCAGTAATCTTTGGGTTCCTTGGCTCTTCTATCACATGGCAATGAGCATGGCAGTGTCTTCTTTCTCTTCTGGCTTCCATTTACTTCCAGCTTCTTGCTTCTCCTGTGACTTTGCTTTCTGTCTCCAGTTTCCTTTGCGTATAAGGATTTCAGCCATACTGGAGTAAGGCCCACTCTCATTCAGTTTGAGCACACCTTAACTAATAACAACTTTAAGTGAATGATTTACAAATAGGTTCAAACCCACAGGACCAGGAATTGGGACTTGAATATGCCCTTTGTGAGGGACATGATCCAATCCTCAACACCCTTGAGAAACAACTTTATCAACTAGAGTGGAGTGTTTATTTACTTTGTTTTGTCTTTTGTATTATAGTCGCCACTAAGTCATCTAGGTAAGTATCTCTTTTACCCCCACCTTCATCATTGCATTTTTTGTATCATATATTTCTAGTATGGTTAAATTTTTTGTTACAGTATGCATTCCATCTTGGGATCCACTGACCTAATTGATTTCTTAAAACTGGTGTATATTAAGGTTCACTTGTGTTCTGTAATGTTATATGGGTTTTCACAAATACATAGTGCCATGTATCAAACACTAAAATATTAAATGGAGCAGTTTCAGTGTCATAAAAATTCTTTATGTTTTACTTAATCAACCTCCCATTAAATCCCAGGAAACTACTATCTGTTTTCTGTATATATATAGTTTTGCTTATTCCAGTATGTCATATATATAAAGTCATAAAGTATGTAGAATTTTCAGACTGGTCATTGTCACAGACTGTCTGTATAATCTCTTACACTCCTTTCATTTTCTCAAACTGCTTTTGTCTGGGGTGAAATTTCTGGGAGGAGGAGTACACCTGAGAAACTTTCTCAAGTCAGTCGTTCCTAACTTACTCAGCTCTAGGGGCCCACAAATGAGGCACAGATTAGCTTCATCGTGCTCTAGAAAGCTGATGATGGAGGTGGCCAATGATTCTATGGCACCTGCCCAAAGCTGCCTGTGGTAGTTAGATTCAGTTGTCAACTTGGCCAGGTGAATGCACCTAGTTCTGTTGCTGTGGACTTGAGCCAATGGTATGTGAACCTCACCTGTTGCTGATTACATCTGCAGTTGGCTAGGAGGTGGGCCTGCTGCAATGAATGACATTTGACTTAATTGGCTGGTGCTTAAATGAGAGAGCGCAACATAGCACAGCCTAAGCAGCTCGGCATACCTCATCTCAGCACTTGCAGCTCAGCCCAGGCCTTTGGAGATGCAGAAAGAAGTCACCCCAGGGGAAGTTGTTGGAACTCAGGGGCCTGGAGAAAAGGCCAGCAGAGACCATCCTGGGCCTTCCCACGTAAGAAAAAACCTCAGTGGAAAGTTAGCTGCCTTTCCTCTGAAGAACCAACAAAATAAATCCCCTTTTATTAAAAGCCAATCCGTCTCTGGTGTGTTGCATTCCGGCAGCTAGCAAACTAGAACACTGCCCTTTCCTGACATGCCCAGCAAATGCAGCCACTCAGCTAACTGCCCCCCATAGCCCTGAGAAAGCACAGCATCCTGAAGCCTCCAACACCTCTGCCCCTGCCCAGGACAGGTTGAAACAATTGCTGCCAATGCTTTTGTCTAAGACAGGTTGAAATAATGGCTACTCTAACAGCTGGGTCCCAGCTACTGGAAATCACTGATCAAAATCTGTGATCAGTGATCAGCTGTGCCCACCACTGGCATAGTAGAAAATGATTTTTTCTGCCCCTTCTTGTCACCAGCTAGCTAGGCAGGGACTGGACTTCAGCCATACTTGAGTAAGGCCCGCTCTCATTCAGTTTGGGCACACCTTAACTAATAACACTTAACTAATAAGAGAGCACGTACTATTCTCTACGGTAATTTATCAGGCTTTTCCTCCTGCTCTTTCCTGGATGTTATACAGTGTTCTTCTAGTCTCTAGAGTCTCAAAATAGTCATTTCAGGCAGTTCATTCCTATTTAATTATTGTTTTGGTGGAAGTACTTGAGTCCTGGATCTCCTTACCCCTCAATACTGTCTTTTTTATTCTTTTTAATGTAAGCATTTTGGGCTATAAATTTCCCTCTCAGCATTGCCTTTGCTGTATCCCATAGGTTTTGATGTGTTGTGTTCTTGTTTTCATTTATCAAAGACATTTACTGATTACCTTGTGATTTCTTCTTTGACCCATTGATTGTCTGAGTATTATTTAATGTCCACATAGTTGTGTATTTTCCAGTTCTTTGTTATTAATTCTGTTATTGATTTCCAGCTTCATTCCATTGATAGCAGAGAAGATGCTTTGTATAATTTCAATCTTTTTTTAAGTTATTGAGACTTGTTTTATGACCCAACATTTTTTCTATCCTGGAGTATGATCTATATGCACTTGAGAAGAATGAATGCCCTGCTGTTTTGAGGTGCCATGTTCTGAATTTATCTGTTAGGTCTAATTCATTTATTATATGACTCAAGTTCTCTGTTTTCTTATTGATCTTCTGCCTAGATGTTCTGTCTATTGATGAAAATGGTGTATTGAATTCTCCAGTTATTATTGTAGAAGTGTCTGTTTCTCCCTTCATTTTTGCCAGTGTTTGCCTCATGTATTTTGGGGTACCATGGTTAAGTGCATAAATATTTATGATTGTTCTTTCCTCTTGATGCATTGACACCTTTATTAATATATGGTATTTTTCTTTATATATGTCTCTTATAACAGCTTTTGACTTAAAGTCTATTTTGTCTGATATTAGTCTAGCTACCCCAGCTCTCTTTTGGTTACAATTTACATGGATTATCTATATTCATCCTTTCATTTTCATCCTATTTGTGTCTTTGCCTCTATGAGGAGTCACTTGCAAACAATATAGAGATCGATCAAGGTTTTAAAAATCCATTCTGCCTACCTATGTCTATGATTAGAGACTTTAATACATTAACACTCAGTGTTGTTGGTTTAAAGGCAGCACTTATATCAGCATTTTAAAATGTTTTTATTGTTAAATATAACATATATAAGAAGAAAAGAAAGAAAAGCAATGATTTTCAAAGTACCATTCAATAAGTAGATAGAGAACAGATCAGAGTTTGTTGAGGGTTACGATTCAATTATTTCAGATTTTTCCTTCTAGCTGCTCCAAAACACTGGAGACTAGAAGAAATATATTTTTTCTTTTTTTGTGAAAAATAACATATATACAAAAAAGCAAAAAATTTCAAGGCACGATGCAACAATTAGTTCTAGAACAGATTTCAGAGTTTGGTATGAGTTACAATTCCACCATTTTAGGTTTTTACTTTTAGCTGTTCTAATATCCTGGAGACTAAAAGAAATATCAGTGTAATAATTCAGCAATCATACTTATTTGTTAAACCCTACCATCTCTGTATAACTCCACCATCACCTTTGATCTTTCTCCCACTCTTATAGAGGTATTTGAGCTTTGCCCATTCTAACTTTGTCATGTTGGAAAGGACTGTGGATAATATGGGATGGGGGATGAAACTATTTGGTGTTCCGGAGGGACTGGCCCCTGTGCATTTTAGAACTTATCTGGTCCAGAGCCCCATCTGGAGGTTGTAGGTTTCTGGAAAGTTACCCTAGTGCATAAAACCTTAGTAGAAACTTATATAGCTATAGGTGTTCTTTAGAATTGGCAGGAATGGTTTTGATTGGGGTTTGGCAAGTTATGTTAGGTAGCAATGTCTCACTGAAGCCTGCATAACAGTGACCTCCAGAGCAGCCTCTTGACTGAAATCTCTCAGTCCCTGATACCTTATTTGTTACACTTCTTTTCCCCCTTTGGATCAGGATATCCCTGAGAGTCGTCTTCCATGCCACCAGAGAGATTTTCACCCTTGGATGTCATGTCCCACATAGGGGGGAAGGCAATGACTGCATTTGCAGAGTTGGGCTTAGAGAGAGAGAGAGAGAGAGTACTTCAGCCATTTTGTCCTTTCATTTTTGTGTCATATTGTTTTTTTGTCTGTCTTTTCCTTTGTTGTAGCCACCTTTTCTACTTTTTCTTAACATTTTTTATTGTGAAATGTAACATTTATACAAAAATAGCAATAAATTTCAAAGAACATTGTAGCAAGTAGTTATAGAAGAGATTTCAGATTTTGGTATGGGTTACAGTGCCACAGTTCTAGGTTTTTCCTTCTAGCTGCTCCAACACACTGGAGACTGAAAGAGATATCAATATAATGGTTTTAAAAATGATTCATTTGTTAAATCCTATCTTCTCTGTTATAATTCCTCCTTCTCCTTTGATGATTCTCCCAATCTTTAGGGGTATATAGGCTATGCCCATTCTAATTTTTTCATGTTGGAAATGGGTGTTGGTACTATGCGATGGGGAATGGAACTAGTTGTTGTTCTTGGAGAGGCAGGCCCCTCTGGATTTCAGGACTTCTATGGCCTAGGTACCCACCAGTATGTTGTAGTTTTCTGAAAATTAATCTTAGTACATTGAATTTAGTAGAATCTCAGGTATAGCCTTACATGCTCTTTAGGGTTGACAGGAATGGTTGTTGTTGGAGTTTGACAAACCCTGGTAATTAGCAATATCTAGCTGAATCTAGTAAAAGAATAGCCTCCAGAATAGAATCCAGAAACGATTTGAACACTCTTAGCCACTGATACTTTATTTTGTTACATTTATTTTCCCCCTTTTGGTCAGGAAGGGGTTGTCCATCCCACAGTATAAGGCCAAGCTTATCCCTAGGAGTCATGTCCCATGTTGCCAGTGAGTTTTGCTCCCGAATGTCATTTTCCATCTAAGGGGGAGGGTAATGATTTTACTTGCAAAATTGGGCTTACAGAGAGAGAAGCCAGATCTCAGCAGCACGAACAAGTTTTCTGGAGTAACTTTTAGGCATAACTATAGGTAAACTTCACTTCTCTGCTATACAAGTACACTTCACAAGAGCAGGCCTCAAGATCAAGGGCTTGGCCTATTGACTTGGGAGTCCCTAATGTTTGAGACAGCATCTGGAGTTTCCCTGCTGGAAAAGCTTAACGGTTCCATATTTTTCTCCCATTCATATAGATAATTTGCTAATACTTCTTAATTATCTGCCCCAAATATTGGGGGATGAATCTGGGTATTACATTAAGCTATACAGAATTATAAGCCCTGATTCCAGTTCTGAAATTGTGTTTGAGTTGTTTAAATGATCTATCCATATGGGTAGAGTTAGATTATGTGCTACAAAAATTTAGGTTTTGGACAACCTAAATCTCTCTTCTATTTGTCTCATACAGTAGGTGAAGTTCTAAAATACAATATCATTCTTTGCCTTGAATTCCTGACCCAAGTGTCTTCATTCTTATCTCTAATTGAAGTCTGATGTTTTTTTTTTCGTTTCTTTAACAATGTAATATATAGCAATGCTGACTTTCAGAGTTGCAGAACTCCAACTCTGAGTCTTAGGTGTCACATAGATAGCCACAGTTCCAGGGAGATACCAGGTTATAAATATTTGGCATACCATCTCAAAATCTACAAATAGCATTTACAGCTCCAGATTAAATGGGACTGATACAAAAGCTTACAATCTAGGCCCCAATTTTCTTGTAAGTATTTTCCAAGTTGGACCATACATATTTGTTATTTTGTCTCTGGCTTATTTTGCACCATATAATGTCCCCAAGATTCATGCACCTTGTTGCATGCCTCATGACTTCATTCCCTTCTGTAGCCACACAATATTCCATAATATGTATACACCGCAGTTTGCAATTCTGCTACTCAGGCAATGTATCCTTCAGCCACCTCCATCCATACGGCATCCACTCCCCACAGTCAACAATCCATGTCTCATATTATCCTCACTTAGTTATACAATCAACACTCTCAATTTTAGACAATTTTCATTGCCCCAAATAGAAAAATAACTGATAAACACACACCAAATAAAAAATCCAAATCTCCTCTTAATTCTTGCCCTTCCCCCTCAATTATTTGCCCCTGATATTGCTGTGATACTGTTGATTCTTCCTGTTAAATATAGACCATAGCCTGCAAAAGTGGTTTTCCCCTATACCCCTCTATAATTTATGCTTTGTATGAGATTCTTAACTTTGAAGTAGTTCATGTAAGAACTTATTTATATTTGTAGGGTTAATAAGTGGGATACATGGCTCTATACAACCCCTTTCAATCATGTTCACCTTCAATATGGCAATATTAATTTTACCCGTTAATAAACTGCCTTCACAGTACTATACATTCCCTTACATTTAAGTTCAACCTCATTAGCTAACTGTTCACCCATCTCTAGTTTCTGTGTATCTCTAGGTCCCCTATATTCTATATTATAAGCCTCTGAGTTTACTTTTACCGAGGTTATAATAGAGAAATCATAAAGTATCTATTCTTTTATGTCTTGCTTATTTAAGTCAGCATTATGTCCTCAAGTTTCATTCATGATGCATATGTTTCATTTCATCTTACTGTTGCATAATATTCTATCATATGTATATACCACATTTTGTTTATCCACTCATCTGTTGATGGCACTTGGATAGTTTCCATCTTTTGGTGATTGTGAATAATTGTACTATGAACATCAGTGTGAAAATGTCTGCTTGTGCTACTGCTTACACCTCATTTGGGTATATTCCAAGTAGTGGCATTGCTGGATCATAGGGTAACTCAATATTTAGTTTCCTAGGGAACCAACAGTCTTCTAAGGTAGCTGTACCATTATACATTCCCCTCTCCAGGAGTGAATAAGTGTTCCAATTTCTCCACATCCTCTCCAACATTCGTAGTTTCCTGTTCGTTTAATAGCACCCATTCTTATAGGTGTGAGGTGATATCTTATTGTAGTCTTGATCAGCATTTCCCTTACAGCTAATGAAAATGAGCATCTCTTTATATGCTTTTTAGCCATCTATATATGCACTTTGGAAAAATGTCTGTTCATATCTTTAGCACATTTATCATTGTGTGTTGTTTGTTCTTTTGTTGCTGAATTGTACGGTACCTTTGAATAATCCAAAGTCAGTCTTATTTGGTTTCCCTTTTATGTGGTGAGTCAGTCATTTTTCTCTTGATGATCTCAGGACTTTCTGCTTTTCTTCAACATTTGATGGACTGGTTGGTATCTGCCTTGGGGTAGGCCTATTTGGACTTATTCTGTTGGAGTTTGTTGGGCTTCTTTGATTTGCATATTTAAGTCTTTTATGGGTTTATAAAGTTTTCCTCTAATATCTTAACTAATCTTCCTAGCCCTTTGCTATTCTCTTCTCCCACTGGGTAGACGAATGATGCTTATATTTATGCACTTTATGTTGTCCATCATTTCCTTGAGATACAATTCCAATTTTTCCATCTTTTTTGGCATTTGTTCTTTTGTGTGTTCAAATTAGTTCTCCTGTCCTGTAGTTCACTTATTCTTTCTTCTGCCTCTTCAAACCACTGTTATATGTCTCTAGTATATATATATATATATTTAATGGGAAGGTACCAGGAATCGAACCAGGGTCTCTGGCATGGCAGGTGAGAACTCTGCCTGCTGAGTCACCATGGCCCGTCCTCTAGTACATTTTTAATTTGCTCTATAATATTTATCATCTCTGTAATATCTGCTATTTTTCTATTTATTCTGTCAAAATGTTTTCTGTGCTCTAGTGCCTTCTTGATATCCTTTACATCATTAGCCACCCATTGAATTTATTTAGGAGAGTTGTATGAATATATTTGATTAGTTGTTCCTGAGCCTGTTTCTCCTCTGGTGTTTTAATTTGGTCATTTGCCTGGACATATCTGCCTGCATCTTCATATGCTTTGTGATTTTCTGATGGCTTCATGGCATTTGATTGTCTTAACAGGGTTATTTTGTAAATTATTTTGTCTCACTTTTTTATAGGTTTGAATTTGCTTGGATTTGAATTTAAAGTCTCTTTTTGCACTTGGTTCATTAGTAATTCTCTGCCAAACCAAGGCCCAACCCACATGCAGAGGATGCAACTCTACTTGAGGATCTGTTTGAAGCTAGATGGATAAGCTGTTTGCCAGACTCCTTTTACCATTTCTTCCCAGAAGATGGCACTCTTTGACCCCTCTTACCCTCAAGTTGACCTGTCCCTGATTATGACAGCTGAGTGAGCTGGATGGAGACCCTGTACAACTCCAGCCAGGTCTGCTGGTCCTGGTGCTTGCTGAACCATGGGGTTAGGAAGTGAGCAGTGTGCACCTCAGTGGAGATTCTGCTTGTGGGCCCAATGGAACTGGTGGCTCGGAGACTCCCACTTGGAATGACTTTGGATTGTGAGTCTAGACATGTCAGCTTCCCTTGTCAACAGCCTACAACTAGATATCATGCTGGGCACAAGTCACAGGGTGGGGCATTGCATGCAACATGGGGGCACAGGGTACAGTGAGCAATGTGTGGTGTAGTGTGTGTCATGGGACACAGTGCACAGGGGTTGTTCTTAGGTCAATGGGCGGGGTTGGGTGGGGCATGGTATGAAGTGCACATGGTGGTATGGCAACAGGGTGTAGTGCAGGGTGGGTCACAGGGTCACAGAGCATGGGTAGTGGGGTGTGGGGGCACAGGGGTACAGTCTGTGGGGCAAGGCACTAGGTGCACGGGTGTGCAGGTGTGCAGGGTGTGTATGGCATGGGTTTGTGCATTCATGGAGTGTGGGGTCCAGGGTTTGGGTAGGAGTCAGCCTGAGATGGTGTACAGATAGCAGCATGTGTGGGTGGGATATGTGGCACCTGTGAGCACTATGGGACAGTACACTGGGGCTAGAGGCATGCCATAGCTTGCTTTCTCATCCCTGCCTCTCTGTCTATGCACTCCTTAGGACTCCACACCTCCATATGGAATGGGGAACAGTAGGCCCTGTGTAGTAGCTGAATGGTTTCTATGAGCTGGAGAAGGAAGTTTACTGGCTTCTGAGTTCCCCAAGGGAGCTCATGTTTGCAGAGATAAGGGGGTTGATATCCCAAACTAGCTTCAGGGACAGGCACTTTGCTGGGTGTGACTTCTTGTTCCTGCTGGAGTCACTACCAGGCACACTCAACCCTTTCTCTGCATCTCAATTCCTCAGATTTTTCATCCAGGACCTCACTATGTAGTGTAGAAGATGTAATTAGGTTACTCAAACCCTGGAACTGCTGTTCTGGTCATTTTTCTGTCACTTCTCTAGTTGTTCCTTGGATAGGGGTTGTTCTAGTTTGCTAGCTGCTGGAGTGCAATATACCAGGAATGGAATGACTTTTTAAAAGGGGAATTTAATAAGTTGCTAGCTTACAGTTCTAAGGCCGAGAAAATGTCCCAATTAAAACAAGTCTATAGAAATGTCCAATCAAGGCATCCAGGGAAAGTTACCTTGGTTCAAGAAGGCCAGTGAAGTTCAGGGTTTCTCTCTCAAGTGAGAAGGCACATGGCAAACATAGTCAGGGCTTCTCTCTCAGCTGTAAGGGCACATGGTGAACATGGCATCATCTGCTAGCTTTCTCTCCTGGCTTCCGGTTTCATCAAGCACCCTGGGAGGCGTTTTCCTTCTTCATCTCCAAAGGTCACTCGCTCGTGGACTTTCTGCTTTGTGGTGCTGCAGCATTCTCTGCTCTCTCTGAATCTCCTTCATTCTCCAAAATATTTCCTCTTTTATAGGACTCCAGAAAGTAATCAAGACCCACTCAAATGTGTGGAAACACATCTCCCATAATCCAGTTTAACAACCATTCTTGATTGGGTTACATCTCCAGGGAGATGATCTAATTACAATTCAAACATACAGTATTGAATAAGGATTATTCTGTCTTTACAAAATGGGATTTTGATTAAACATGGCTTTTCTAGGGTCCATACATCCTTTCAAACCAGCAAAGGGGTGAACTCAGCCTAGGCTATTGTGAAAATCAGAGTTCTCTAGAGAAACAGAACCAACAATAGAGATCTGTAAATATAAGAATTTATAAAGGTATCTCAAGCAACCATGGGAATGGAAGAGTCCAAAATCCTTATGGCAGGCTGTGAAGCTGGCAGCTCCCATGAAGGGTCTGGATGAACTCCACAGGAGAGGCTTACTGGTTGAAGAAGCAGGGAAATGGTCACTTTTTTTCATAAAAGCTTGCAACTGATTAGATGATCTCAATGTGAGGCACATCTTAGTTGATGGCAGATGTAATCAGCCACAAATGCAATCAACTGACTGATGTTTAATACACCAGCCTCCCAGGTTATTAACCAGTCATGAAGTATACTTACAGCAATGGTCATGCCAGTGTTTACCTGACCAGACAACTTGGCATAATCACTTGGCCAAGTTGACACCAGAACCTAAACATCACAGCCCATCCCTTGTCAATTTGGCAGCTATACACATCACCTTGAAACCAGCTTAATTTCCAAATAGAACACAATACCAAACATATGTTTCACCTAACAGTACTCAACTATTGCCTATAACTGGAAATGCACTACATCTCTCCAGAATAGGGTGCAAGTTCCTAGGTGACATTAATGTTTAATCTTCATATCTTATGACTTAAATGCTATAAAGATGAAAAATACAACCTATGTCATAGGATAAGAGGGAAGCAAGATATTTCCTTATGTACAAGTTTGAACATACTCGTAAAAAACAGGGAGGAAATATTCATACAATCACAGTACTCACTTCTGTAACTGGTCAAGTGGTCATATTTCATATTTATCACCATGTTCTTCTACTACTCATTCCATGTTCCCTTTACCCTCAGCAAGCACTTCAGCTAATGCCATGATTCATTACCAGGTGAGGTGACTCAGACCTTCATTCCTAAGGTTCCTGGACCATTGTAAGTCCTGCCTGGATTGGGTTCTTGCAGCTTTCTGTTGACTTTAATCACAGGGCATGGTAGTACTAAGAGACATCCTAGGGGATCTTCTGTATTCCAGGAAAATTCTATTTACCTCCATTGTGGAGTTGCAGTAATCCCCTTTCATGCCTGTTGTTCAGTAACATGAGAAGTCCAACTGGTGGCAGTTTGAAATTCTAGTTCAATGGAATCATCGTGCCTCCTGGTAGGAACACTCCTCCTTTTGGAACTAAGACATGTAGAACAGCAGAGCTAAAAGTGTCAGGGACAGGAAGCAAAAATTTTCCTACTGATAACTAGGGCTGATAGCGAGTGGGGCCACTCCCATTTCCACCCCTTGTTTCCTGGACCCATGAATACTGGCTATGGAAGAAACAACACCATAGAGTGGATGCTGATTCCGAGCATACACAGCCTCTTGGAGAACATTCTTCCAGCCCTGCAAACTATTGTCACCTAGTTGGCACTGTAATTGGGTCCTCAAAAGGCCATTCTATAGTTGTATCAACCTGCTGCCTATGGATTATGGAGAATATGGTAAGACCAGAGAATTCCATGAGCATGTGCCTATTCTGGCACTTCATTTGCTGTGAAGTGGGTTCCTTGATCAGAAGCAATGCTGTGTGGAATACCATGATGGTGGATAAGGCATTCTATAAGTCCATGTATGGTAGTTTTTGCAGAAACATTGCATGCAAAGAATGCAAACCCATATTTGGAGTATGCATCTATTCCAGTTACAACAAATCACTGCCTTCCCCATGATGGAAGTGGCTCATTGTAATCAGTCTGCCACCAGGTAGCAGCTGATCACTGGTTAGCTAAGGGAATGGTGCCATATCCAGGACTGAGTGTGGGTCTCTGCTGCTAGCAGATTGGGCACTCTGCAGTGGTCATAGCCAATTTGGCCTTCATGCATGGATGTCCATGTTGCATAGGCCATGAATAGCCTCCATACTTACCACCATGCCCACTTTGTTCATGAGCCCATTGGGCAATGGCAGGAGTGGTTGAGGAAAGAGGATGACTTGTATCCACAGGACAGGTCATCTTATCCATTTAATTATTAAAACCTTCCTCTGTTGTAGTCACCCTCTGGTGAGCATTCACATGGGACACAATATATTCACTTCTCTGCCCACTCAGAAAGGTCTATCCACATACTTCTTCTCCAGACCTCTTTGTCAACAATTTTCCACTCATGCTCTTTCCAAGTCCGTGACCATCCAGCCAAACCATTAGCAACAGCCCATGAGTTAATATACAAACACACATCTGGCCAGTTCTCCTTCCAAGCAAAATGAACAACCTGGTGCTGCTCGAAGTTCCACCCGCTGGGAGGATTTCCCCTCACAACCATCCTTTAAGAACATCCCAGAATTGGGTTGCAATGCTGCCGCTGTCCGCTTCATTGTGGTCCCTGCATATGGTGCAGAACCATCTGTAAAGTAGGTCCAAGTTTTGTCTTCCTCAGTCAATTTACTATAAGGAAGTCCCCAAGAGGTCATAGCTCTGGTTTGAGAAACAGAAGGTAACATGGCAGGAGTGTGGGCTGTGGGCATTTGGGCCATTTCCTCATGCAACTTACTTGTGCCTTCAGGACCTGCTCAAGCCCAGTCTCTAATATACAATTTCCATTTTCTGATGGAGTGCTGCTGTGTATGCCCAGCTTTATAGCTTGATGGGTCAGACAATACCTAGCTTATGACAGGCAACTCAGTTCACATAGTAACTTGGTGCCCCATGGTTAAGCATTCAGTCTCTACTAAAGCTCAGTAACAGACTAAAAGTTGTTTCTTAAAAGGAGAGTAGTTATCTGCAGCAGATGTTAAGGCCTTGCTCCAAAACCTTAAAGGTCTTCACTATGTTTCTCTTATAGAGGCCTGCCAAAGGCTCAAGACAGCATCCCTATTTGCAACTGACACTTCAAGCACCATTGGATCTGCTGGATCATATGTCCCAAATGGCAGAGCAGTTTCCACAGCAGCTTGGACATGTCATAGAACCTCCTCTTTTTCCTATCCCCACTCAAAACTAGCAACTTTTCTGGTCACTCAGTAAATGGGCCAGAGTAGCACAACCAAATGAGGAATAAGTTATCTTCAAAATCCATAGAGGCCAACTGAGCATTGGGCCTCTTTTTTTCATTGTAGGAAGGTCCAGATGCAAAACCTAATCTTTCACCTTAGAAGGGACATCTCAACATGCCCCACACCACTGGACACCTAGAAATTTCACTGAGGTGGAAGAGCCCTGAATTTTTGTTGGATTTATCTCTCATCCCCTGACATATAAATGCCTTACCGGTAAGTCTAGAGTAGATGCTACTTCTTGCTCACTAGGTTTAATCAGCATGATATCATCAACAAATGGACCCATGTGATGTTTTGTGGGAGGGAGAAGCAATCAAGGTTCCTGTGGACAAGATTGTGACATAGGGCTAGAGAGTTGATACAGCCCTGAGGCAGGACAGTGTAGGTATAGTACTGGCCATGCCAGCTGAATGCAAACTGCTTCTGGTGGTCCTTACTGGATAGCTATTGACAGAAAAAGCATTTACCAGATAATAGCTAAATACCAGGTACTAGGCAATGTGTTGATTTTTCTCAAGCAATGATACCACATCTGGAATAGCAGCTGCCATTGGAGTTATCACCTGGTTAAGTTTATGATAATTCATGGTCATCCTCCAAGCCCCATCTATTTTGTACACAGGCCAAATAGGAGAGTTGAATGGGGATGTGGTGGGAACCACACATCACCCTGCATCCTCCAAGTCCTTAAGAGTAGCACAAATCTCTGCCACCCCATAAGTAATATAATATTGCTTCTGATTCACTATTTTTCTAGGTAGGGGCAGTTATAATGGTTTCCATTTGGCCTTTCCTACCATAATAGCTTCTGTGATGAAGGTTAACAGTATAAATTTTTGTCAGTATAAAAGGGTCCTTCCCCAAGAGTTCCTGGTCCTCCTCTCATTTGAGCAGCTCTGGGTCTATAAACTGTCTCAAGTCTGGGAATTGATTAAGGGGCTGTGACTATTTTTGTAATTCAAGTTAGACTTCTGTCCACTTGACCTAGAATTCTTTTGCTTATACAGCTCAAGCAATAATATAGTAGACTTCCCATATATTTTACTTCTAGGTACCCCATTATCTACGTGCCAATACCACAAGTGTCTGAAAAACAGATTACTTTGCTGATTTGAGTCTTCTGTCCATTATGGTGGCCATGCCCTCATTGTCTGTGGTGGTTAACTCTTGCTGCAGGGCTTCTGCCAACTCAGGATCTGATCATCTTCATTGTGCTTAAGAATTGCAGCTCAGTGACAGCAGTCACCACAGTAATATCTGACCTACAGAGAAGGGTGACTACAGAGCTCTTCAGGGATGATGGAGTTAGTCTCATGAGTTTATTTCTCAAGGTTCTGGTGAAAGATGTGCGCTTTGCACATTCCTGGGGTGTGTGAGCAGGTCTTCCATGATAAATCCACTCTAACATTCCCATCTTTCTAAGCCTCTGGATCCCCTTATGTACATTATACCAGGGCAGTTCTGACATTTCGACCTCAGGTAATGTCAGCCACCTTTGGATCCACGTTTCAGCCAACCATCCAAACAAACTATTAATGGCCTTTCTAACCCCTGGAGCTACAGTGTTGAATCCAGAATCTCTGCTTAGTGGGGTCATATCAATAAATTCAGGTTGATCCAACTTTATATTCCTTTCACCATTATCCCACATGCTTAATAGCCATTCCCACACATATTCCCCTGATTTCTGTCTATATAGATTAGAAAATTCATGCAGTACTTTTGGAGTATAGTGTACCTCCTCATGAGTCACACTTTATACCTCACCTTTCATGGACTGTTGGGTCTTTAGTCTAGTTGTAGGCTTAAAGAAAAGAGGGGTGCGGGTGGGTCATGAAGAGAAATAGAGGTGTCTTTCAAGCCAATTACCTCAGGACATTCCATTGCAGTTTCATCTAGCGAAATAGGATTAGTCACTCCATACACAAAAGTGAGGGCTATATCCCCAGAGGAGGTAGTTACAGGGTTAGCAGGCACTGAAGGATTAATCTCATTAGGTGGAGGTTAGATGACAGACTACTCTGGGGAGACTGTAGGCTGAGAAGCTGTTTTCTAAAGGTAGGCTGGAGATTGGGAAGCTTTTTCCTCAGGGCAGTCCATTACAGTTCTATCTAACAAAGTCTCAGCAGATTACAGGGATCCTTGTCTCCCCATCGCCATCATTATTAAGCCATATATCATCATCCCACATTTTAGAATCCTATTCTCTTACAATCAAATCCCTTACAGAACAAACAGGAGAGATCTGTAAGTATATTTGTAGAGGTGTCTTATGCAACTGCGGGAATGAAAAAGTCCAAAATCTGTAGGGCAGTTTGTGGAGTTTGCGGCTCTGATGAAAGGTCTGGATGATCTCTATAGGAGAGGCTTGCTGTTGAAAGAAGCAAAGAGTCTCCCTTCTCCCTTAAAATCTCTCAACTGATTGGACTACCCCATTGTGGACAACATGCCTTAGTTGATGACAGATGTAATCAGACACAGATGCAATCAACTAACTGATGATTTAATACACCAGCCTTCCAGTTTTTCAACTGACTATGAAATATCCTTGCAGCAGCGGTCAGTGCTTGGCTGACCAACAACTGTGCATAATCTCTCAGCCAAGTTGACACTAGCTCCTAAACATCACATCTATAGTGCCATCTTTTCCTTATGGGAAAGCTTTTGTGATGTATCTAACTGTTTCTCATTTCTGTTTCTGTATATTTTTCTATTTATGGTTACTCTGGGGTTTGTATTATACAATCTAAGTCTATAACCTCCTGTTTTATAAAGATACCAGTTTAACTTCAACATGTTCTCTGCTCAAATATTCCTCTGTTTCTACTCTTTATGTTGTTTTTGTCCCACATCATCTCTCTATATTTTGTGTGTCCGTTATTAGGAAATATGACTCTTTCTTATTCAGTTGTATTCTAACTCTTACATGAATTAAAGAGTAAATTTACATATGAAGGATACAATACTATTAGATTTTACATTTACCCATTTAATTACCTTTACTGAAGGTTTTCACTTCTTCACACTGCTTCAGGGATTTATTTCGTTAGTTCTTCAGAGGAAAGGCAACTAACTTTCAACTGAGGTTCTTTCTTATGTGGGAAAGCACAGGGTGATCTCTGCTGGCCTTCTCTCCAGGCCTCTAGGTTCCAACAACTTTCCCCTGGGTGATTTCTTTCTGCATCTCCAAAGGCCTGGGCTGAGCTGCGAGTGCTGAGATAAGGTATGCTGAGCTGCTTGGGCTGTGCTACGTTGAGCTCTTCATTTAAGCACCAGCCAATTAAATCAAACATCATTCATTGCAGCAGGCATGCCACCTAGCTGACTGCAGATGTAATGAACAACAGATGAGGTTCATGTACAATTGGCTCATGTCCACAGCAACAGAAATAGGTACCTTCACCTGGCCAAGTTGACAACTGAATCTAACTACCACGAGCTTTTATGATTTGCTTAACATTTCTTGTTCACTCAATGTCTTCTTTTTATTAAACTTTTCAGTATTGGGGCCCATCCTGCCTTACAGCAGTTCAGTCCCCTCTTTTTCTGTGAGGCTTTCCTGCCTCTGGTTAAATCCCTTTTATTGTATCTCACCCTGGAGAGCCAGATGGAGTCAATCCAGAAAATGGTTTTTCATTTAGGTGATTCAGCAATCAGAGACTGAACTGAGTGTGTGAAGCTCTTGCCAACAGTTCTGCCATGGTCTTTATTTCCTAGGGACTGTGATGTATAAGCATGCTAGATGACTGTTTTGTTCTGCCCTGGGTCTCTGTGGACTTGGGTCCCTTTGTCTGAATATGTGTGTGGTTCTAATGAGCTGCTGTGAGTGGCTCTATGGTCTGAATCCATGGCATGAAATCCCAAAGCCATGCTGCCTCTGTGTGACTCTTAAGCTGTGGGGGTCCAAGTGAGGGGCAGGGGTCAGGACTGGTGGGCCTGGGTTATACATCTCCTACCCTTTTGCCATTTTTGATGTTTTCTTTATTTTTGTCTTGTTAGCATCTGTGGAGTCCTCCAGTCTCTATCATACTCCAGAGTTCCAGGCAAGTGGGATTTGTCTTTTATTAGTTGTTTCTGAGGAAGACTTTTCCAGGGGATGTTTTACATTGTCATGTTCATGAGGTCCTGGATTTTAAGATAAATGGAATCAAACAATTTATGGCCTTTGACTGGATTCTTTCATTTAGTAATATTTCCAAGGCTCATCCATGTCATAAAATGTATGTTCATCATTCATTTTAAAAAAATGTAAAGAATCTTATTGAGGTGAAATTCATATAAGATAAAATAACAATTTGAAAGAGAACAATTTAGTGGCATTTAGTATTTTCACAATATTTCATAGCTACCACCTCTACTTCTAAAACCTTTCCAGCACTTCAAATTAAAACCTTGTACACAATGAGGAATTTTTTCAAATGCCCCTCTACCACAAACCCCTGATAACCATTAATATATTGCCTCTATGGCTTTACCTATTCTGGATATTCCATAGGAATGGAATCATATAATATGTGGCATTTTGTGCCTGGTTTCTTCTGCTTATCATAATGTTTTCAAGGCTCATTCATGTTGTAGTATGTATCAATACTTCATTCCTTTTTACGGCTGAATAATGTTTCACAAACTGTATATGCAACATTTATTTATTCATTCATCCATTGAAGAACATTTAGTCAAATTTCACCTCTTGATTCTTGGAATTAGTGCTGCTATGGATGTGTGTATGCAAATATTTATTGAGGTATGTTTTTTTTGCAATTATTTTGGGTATAAGCTGGGTCATATGGTCATTCTATGTATAACTTTTTGAGGAATTGCACATTTTTTTTCCTCCAATGACTGCACCATTTTTACATTTCCACCAGCCTCATATGAGGGCTCCAATTTCTCCATATCCTTCCCAACATGTGTCATTATCTGATTTTCCAATTATGACCATATTAGTAGGTGTGGAGTTGTATCTCATTGTGAGTTAAATTTGAATTTATAAAATGACCAGTGATATTGAGTATCTTTTCATTTGCTTCTTGACTACTTGTTTGCCTTCTCTGGAGAATGAGTCAATTCAGATATTTTGTCCATTTCTTTATTGTGTTATATATCTTTATATTATTGACTTGTATGTGTTCTGTCCAATAAGTCTATAATTGATATTTTTGAACCATTTATATCTCTCTTCATGCATTTTCAGTTGGGGCTTTGGTGTTATATATATAAAACCTTTGTACTTGGTGGATTGATGCTCTATCAATATATAATGTCATTTTTAATAGTTTTTTACTTAAATTTTATTTTCCTTGATATTAATATATCCACCCAGCTCCATTTTGGCTATTTGCATGTAATATTTTCTCATCCTTTCATGTTCAAACTATTTGGGTTTTTGAATTTATGGTGAGTCTCTTGTAAACAGCATAAAGCTGGATCATGTTTTTTACCCATTCTTCCAACCTCTGCCTTCTGATTGGGGAATTTAATCCATTTACATTTAAAGTAATTATTGATAAGGCAGGAATTACTTTTGACATTTTGCTGTTTAAGTTTGTATTTCTTACACCTTTTTAATCTCATTGTATCTATTATTGCCTACTTTTATGACTAGTTGATTTTTGAGGAACCATTCTGTTTCCTTTCTCAATTTCATTTATATATAATTTTTTGACATTTTTATGGTTATATGGAGTTTACATTAAGCATCTTAAATCTATGACAATCTAGATTAAGTTGATAGCACTGTAACTTCAATAGCATATACAAACTATGTTCCTATATTTTTGGGTCCCATGCCTTTTCAGGCTCTTTACATACAAAGGCTAAAATCAGAAATCCTTGTTGTCTTTGTTGAATTAAGAGAAAAATGTATATTATTTTTATAAGGTCTTTTTCCTTTTAAGTAATTTTCCTTCCTTCCTAAGTGTCTCAGTTTCCAACTGTTATTAATTCCCTTTGCTTCAAGGAAGTCCTTTCTCAGTTCTTATAGTGTAGGTTGCTGATGATTAATTTCCTTTGTTTTCTTATATATGAAAATATTTTTATTTTCCCTTCATTTCTGAGGATAATTTTAATTTGATGTAGTCCATAATCATATGACTGTTGTGCATCAGTATAGACTGCATTGTTTTCCTCCAGTGTCTTTCATGATTTTTCTCCATATCTTTGATTTTCAGCAGTTTGATTGTGATATGCCCAGTATTTATTCTGTTTTCGGTTCAGGGAACTTCTTGAATTATTAAATTTATGTCTTTATTCAAATTGTGGAGATTTAGGGCATTATTCCCCCCAAATATATTTTCTGCTCCTTTTCCACTGGGGACTCAAATTAAGTAAGGTTTTGTTCATTTTTCCTGAATATTTCTCTCTTGTTCAAATTGAATACTGTCTATTGACCTGTCATCAAGTTTACTGTCTCTTTCTTTCCTCTTTTAGTGAATTTTAAATTTTAGATATTGTGTTCTTAAGTTTTGAAATGCCCATTTGGTTTTTTTTCTTAATGATTTCTATTTCTGGATAGCAGAATAGCATAGGCTGAGTTCACCTTTGCTCCATAGAACAACTAAGAAATGACAGAAAAATGACTGGGACAGCAGTTCCAGGGTAAAATGATCTGAGAGGGTCTTCTCCACTATGTAAGGAGGTCCTGGTGAGAAAGCAGAGGAATCAGATGGAGGGCATGCTGAGCCTCATATGTCTGAGCCTGTGTGCTGCTCCCAGTCTCCTGCATCTGCAATCATGCCCCTGTGCTTCCTCACCCAGCCCCCTTGTCTGAAGACTGTGCATGCTTTTGACCCCACACCTCATGCCCCCATATGCTTGTGACACCATGACTGTGCTGAGCACTGCACTAGAGTACCCCCTCTCTGTACTCCAGCACCCAGTTAGTTCCCCATTCCCCATGCCCATCAGTGTTCCATGCCCCTGAAAATCACACTGCTTTCCCATCATCATGTCCCACCTCACACAATGCCCCACTCCCCACACCCTACCCTTGCCATGCCTCAACCCATGCCATGCACCATGCCCCATACTCCACCCAGAGCCAAGCCTTGTATACCCATGTCCCACAAACCCTGAGACCAATATCCCCATACCCTGTGCCTCATGACACAACCCCACACTCTTCCCCATGCACCTGCACCCACACTGCTATGCCCCCTGCCCCCATACCATGCCTACTCTCTTTGTAGAGAGTACAAATATACAGTCACACAGCCCAATGTCATTCCAGCAGAAGCCTGGACCTAACAGACCCATCAGACCCACAAGCAGTATTGCTGCTGAGGTACACACTGCCCAACCCCAAACCCCAGAGTTGGCAGCTGTCAGCATGCCCCAGGACCAGCAGAGATGGCCGGAATTTCACTGGGCCTCCATCCAGCTCAGACAACTGGTACAGTCAGGGAGAGGTGGGTCTGAGGGGAAGAAGAGGCCTAAGAGAGTCATCTCCTGGGAAGAAATGGAAGGTGTAATCTGGCAAGTAGCCTATCTGTCTAGCTTCATACAGATCCTCAAGTAGAGTTACATCTCCTGCATGAGGTTTGCAAAAAACAAAGCAATTACAAGTAAAGAGATTCAATTAGTCATCAAAAATCTTCCTACAAGAAAAGCCCAGGGCAACATGGCTTCACAGGAGAAATTTTATCAAATATTCCAGAAAGAATTAACAATCCTGCTCAAGCTCTTCAAAAATTGAGGAAAACTGAATACTACCTAATTCATTTTATGAAGCTAACATCACTCTAATACAGAAATCAAATAATGACGATACAAAAGAAGAAACTTCAGGCCAATCTCTCTAATGAATGTAAATGCAAAAACCCTCAGCAGAATACTAGTAAATAAAATCCAATAACATATGAAAAGATTTATACACCATGATCATTTGGGGTTGATATCAGGAATGCAAGCATTGTTCAACAGAGGAAAATCAATCAGTGTATACAGCATATTAACAATTTGAAAGGGAAAAATCACATGATCATCTCAATTGATGCTGAAAAGCATTCAACAAAATTCAGCATCCTTTTGAGAAAAACACTTCAAAAGGTAGGCATCAAAGGAAAATTCTTCAAAATGTTAAAGCGGACTGCTTCCACCAGCATTAGCTGTGACCGAGCTAAGAGGAGACCATGGCCCTACCATCCAGCCTCTCTTCATTCCTGCCACTGGCTGCCAATTTTTGGAACCTGTTCCAACAATCTGTTAAAACATGGTAGATTACTATGAAGTTCTAGGTATACAGAGACATGCTAACCAAGGATATGAAAAAGGCATATCATAAATTGGCACCAAAGTGGTACCCTGATAAAAATCCTGAGAATAAAGAAGAAGCAGAGAGAATTCAAACAAGTAGTGAGGCATATGAGGTATTATCAGATGCTAAAAAACAGGACATCTATACAAATATGGCAAAGAAGGATTAAGTGGTGGTGAAGGTGGAAGTCATTTTGACAGTCCATTTGAGTTTGGCTTTACATTCCATAATCCAGATGATGTCTTCAGGAAATTTTTTGGTGGAAGAGACCCATTTTCATTTGACTTCTTCGAAGACCCATTTGAGGAGGCCTCTGTGGAACCAAAAACAGGAGCATGGGAGTTTTTCTCTGGGTTTCCATCTTTTGGAGGTGGATTTTCTTGTATTTATACAGGATTTACTTCATTTGGTTCACTGGGGCATGGGGGCCTTACTTCATTTTCTTCAACATCCTTTGGTGGTAGTAGGATGGGAAACTTCAAATCTATATCAACTTCTACTAAAATAGTTAATGGCAGAAAAGTCACTACAAAGAGGATTACTGAGAGTGGTCAAGAAAGAGTAGAAGTTGGAGAAGATGGCCAGTTAAAGTCCTTAACAATAAACAGTGTGGCAGATGAAGAAGCCTTTGCAGAAGAATGCAGGTGAAGAAGACAAAATGCCCTGCCTTCCCAGCCAGCCAATGTCCATTCACTGAATTCTCAGACCTGCCACTTTGCCAAAACATTTAGCTAACTATGTTTGTGAAGACAATGATGAGCAAGATAAACCTCAGGTCACCAGCAAGTGGGATCCTTCCATTTATTCAGCAGGATTCAGAGAAGATGGCAAGAGGAATAAACAGAAGCAGAGAGAGGAGCAGCAGCAGAAGTCAACCAAAGAGAATTACTAGGCTGAACTTACTAGACACATGCATACTTTAGCACCAAATGCTCACAAGACATTGGAACACAGTGTGTGTTCTGTGTGTGTTTTGGTTGTACACACTTTTGATGGAAGACATCTTATTTAATATTATATACCAATATCACACAATTTTAGCAGGACTATGTACATTTGATCACTGTAGATTAGGGATGTCAGAAGAAGTGAGTTGATGATAATGGTCGGCAATGAAATAAATTTGGAATACAGCATAAACCTGACTTTGCTTTTCCCAGCACTAAATCTATTAGTATTTTCCTATACCATTATTAAAACTCTAATTCACTTTTTCCCAAGGCTCCATCTCATTCTTTTTTTGTTATTCAACCACTATAAAAACTTCTGAAATATTTATAGCTTTAGAGTATAATAGAATACAGACATTGAGTATATGTTCATGAAATGACTTTTTTTCCCTACGACAGTAAAGTATTTGAAATCAGAATATAATTAAGTATAGCATAATTTGAAGACAATGCAAATTACACACTGAATCATGAATATAAGGGTACTTTTTTTGTAAATTTAATATCTAAGTATGAATTTTTCAAAGTAATCTGGCCTTATACATGGTAGACCAACAGTGATTCACTTCATATGTAAAATCATTCCTTATATTTATCGCTTTTTTAAAATTCTCTCTAAGTAGTCCAAATTCTACTTCAAATATTATTTATTTGCTGCTTAATCCCATCTCCCTCATCCTTGTATCCATAGTTGTTCTTTTAGCACATACACAGAATTCTACAAAACTTTACTCTTCAATACCATTTCTAGCTCTTACAATCTAGAACAATTAGGTTGAACTAAATATTTTGGTTTGCAAACATTGACTTGTTTTTAAAGAATCATTTTATTCTAGCAAAATTCTCCCCAGCTTCCTGTAATTATTTCTCCCCAGCTTCCTGTAATTATTTCATTTGCATAATACGTTGCTTCTTAACTTTTTTTAATTGAGCACTGAATAGAAATTAGTATTTCCTTAAAAAAATGTTAAAGGACAAATGTGAAAAACCCAAAGCCAGCATCACACTCAACTGAGAGAGACTGAAAATTTTGCCCTTAAGATTGGGAATTAGACAGGCATGGCCTTTGTCAGCACTATTATTCAACATTTTATGATGAGTTGCAGCTAGAGCAATCAGGCTGGAAAAAGAAATAAAATGCATACAGACCAGAAGGGAAGAAGTAAAACTTTCATTATTTGCAGATGGCATGATACTACACTTGGAAAATATTGAGAAATCTACGACAAAGCTTCTTAAGCTAATACATTCAGTACAGTGGTGGAATTCACAATTAATATGCAAAAAATCAGTAATGTTTCTATATACAAGCAATGACCTACTGAGGAGACAATTATGGAAAAATTCCATTAAAATAGCAACTAAACAATCAAGTATCGAGGAATAAACTTAAACAGGGATGTAAAAGACCTGTACACAGTAAACTACAAAACATTGCTAAAAAAACTAAGGAGATCTAAATAGGCGGAAAGACATTTCCTACTCATGGATAGGAAGGTTAATTGTAGTTAAGATGTCAATTCTACCCAAATTGATTTGCAGATTCACTGCAGTATCATTCAAAATTACAACAACCTACTTTGAAGACTTGGAAAATCCAGTTATCAAATTTACAAGGAAGGGAAAGAAACCTCAAATAGCTAAAAACATCCTAAAAAAGAGGAAAGTGGGAGGACTAACACTTTCTGATTTTAAAGCTTATTATAAAGCCACAGTAATCTAAATAGCATGGTACTGGCACACAGATAAAAATATTGACAACTGGATCGAATTGAGAGTTTGTAGATAGACCACAAATTCTATGGTCAATTGATGTTCATCAAGGCCTCCAAATCCACTGAACTGGGACTGAATAGCCTTTTCAATAAATGGATGTGGGATAACTGGATATAAATAGCTAAAAGAATGAAAGACAAACCTTACTTTACCCTTCTACAAAAATTAACTCAAAGTTTATCAAAGACCTTAATATAAGAGCTGGTCCCATAAAACTCCTAGAAGAAAAATTAGGGAAACTTCTTTAAGACCTAGTATTAGGAGGCAGCTTCTTAAACTCTGCACCCAAAATAAAGTAGTGAAAAAAAAATAGTAAATGGGACCCCTCAAAATCAAATGTTTCTGTGCCTCAAAGGATTTTGTTAGAAAGCTGAAGAGGCAGCCAACTCAATGTGAGAAAATATTTGTAAATCACATATCGGATAAAGGTTTGATATCCTGTGTACATAAAGAAATCATACAACTCAACAACAAAAGAACAAACAATCCAATTATAAAATGGGCTAAAGATATGAATAGGCATATTTCTGAAGAGCAAATACGGATGGCTCAAAAGCACACGAAGATACGCTGAATTTCATTATCTATAGGGGAAATGCAGATCAAGACTACAGTGAAATATCACCTCACACCTATAAGAATGGCTGCTATCAAACAAACAGCAAACTACAAATGGAGAGGATGTGGAGAAACTGGGATACTTATGTACTGCTGGTGGGAAAATACAATGGTGCAGCCACTATGGAAGACTGTTTGGCAGTTCCTTAGGAAAATAAATATCGAGCTGCCCTATGATCCAGCAAAAGCACTACTTGGTATATACCCTGAAAATTTGAAGGCAACGACACAAACAGACATTTGCACACCGATGTTCATAGCTGCATTATTCATAATTGCCAAATGATGGGAAAAAACCAAGTGCCTATTAACAGACGCATGGATAAACAAAATGTGATATACACATATGATGGAATATTATGTGCAATAAGATAAAATGAGGTCCTGAAGCACATGACAACATGGGTGAAAATTGAGGAGATAATGCTGAGTGAAATAAGCCACACACAGAAGGATAGATACTGTGTAATTTTGCTCTTATGACCTTGGTAAAGGTAAATGCAGAGGCTTATAATATAGAATATAGAAGACCTAGAGATACACAGAAGCTAAAGATAGGTGAACAGTTAGCTAATGAGCTTGAACTTATATGTAAGGGAATGGATAGAAGTGAAAACAGTTCATTAGTGGTTTTATAAGCAATATTTCCCTATTGAAGGTGAACATGTTTGAATGGGGTTGCATAGAGCCATGGATCTCGCTGATTAACAATAAAAATATAAATAAGTTCTTGCATGAACTACTTCAAAGGTGTGAATGTTGTGCAAAGAGTAAATAGTTAGAGGGGTATAGGGGGAAAATACTTTTGTAAGCTATGGCTTATATTTAACAGGAACACAGCAACAGTATCACAGAAATACCAGTGCTAAGTAATTGGGGTGGGGAGGACAAGAATTAGGGGTAGGTTTGGATTTTCTATTTGGTGAGGGTGCATTTATGGGTTATTCTGCTCTTTGGAGGAATGAAAACTGTTTAAAATTGATAGTGTTGATGATTGCATACCTAAGTGAGGGTAACATGAGACATGGATTGTTTACCTTGAACATAATCCATAATGCCCAATGGATGGAGGTGGCTGAAAGATACATTGACTAAGAAGTAGAATGACGGATTCTGGTGTGTACATATGATGGAATATTGTGCGGCTACAGAAAGGAATGAAGTCGTGAGGCATGCACCAAGGTAAATGAACCTTGGGGACATTATATGATGCAAATAAGCTAGAAAAAAAGAACAAGCATTGTATGGCCTCTTTTACACAAAACTTATAAGAAAACTATATGGTACGCTCTTATCGCAGTCCCATTTAAAACAGAACTGTAAACGTTATTTGGAGATTTTGAGATACTGTGCTATATTTGTATCACCTGATATTTCCCTGGAACTCTGGGTACCTATATGACACCTAAGACAGAGAGATGGAGTTCTGCAGCTCTTAAAGTCATCAGGTACATGAAACAACTGTTAAAGAAACCAAAAAAGATATCAGGCTTCAATTAAATGAAAGCCGATTGCATTGGGGCTGAGGTAAATCAGAATACAGGATAAAGGATGACATTGCTTGTGTTTTGGAACTTCACCTACCATATGAGACCAAAGTAAACGTTTTATTTTGTCCCAAACTGAAATTTGCTGTAGCACATAATCTAATTCACCTGTCTGGATAGCTCATTGAAATAACCCAAATACATGGAGCCCATAATGGGAACAAGGGTTTCTAATATACAGCTTAATATAATACCTGGATACATCATAGGCTATGTTGGGCAGATAATTAAAAAGTATTGGCAAAGATTCTTCAAGGACTAGAAAAAAAATGGGAGTATTAAGCTTTACTACAGGGTAAGCCCCTGATACTCTCAAATATTAGAAACTGCCCAGTTAAAAGGCCAAGCCCTTGATCCTGAGGGTTGCTCTTATGAAGATTATATGTGTAGCAGAGACGCTTAGCCTACCTAAGAGTTACTTCCAGAAAACATCTTTTGTTGCTCAGACATGGCCTCTCTCTCTCTAAGCCCAACTTGTAAGGAAATTCATATCCTCTCCCCTACGTGGGACGTGACATATAGGTATGAAATTCTCCCTGGCAATTGAGACATGACTTCCAGGCATGAGCCTGGCCTTGCCACCATGGGATCAACAGTGCCTTCCTAATGAAAAGGGGGAAAAGAAATGTAACAAAATAACATATCAGTTGCTAAGAGAGTTCAAATAGAGTTGAGAAGCTATTCTGGAGGTTACTCTTAAGCAAGCTTCAGCTAGATATTGCTAATTACCATGGTTTGCCAAACCCCAACCAACACCATTCCTGTTAACCCTAAAGAACACCTTGGGCTCCTCCTCATGTTCTACAAATGTTTCACACACTAAGATAACTTTCTAGAAATCTACAACCTCCGCATGGCTCCTAGGCCAAATAAATCCTGAAACCCAGAGGGGCTAGCCTCTCAAATAGCATCAACTAGTTCCAATCCCCCATCTTATATTGTCGACAAACCCCCTCCAACATGAAAAATTTAGGATAGGCAGAGCCCAAATACCTCAAAACATTGAAACAAGGATCAAAAGAGAAGGAGTAATTATGAAGAGAATTATATATAGAAGATAGGATTATCAAACAAGTATGACTGATGTATCATTACATTGATATTTCTTTTTGTCTCCAGTGTCTTAGAGCAGCTAGAAGGAAAAACCTGAAATCATGGAACTGTAGCCCATACCAAACTATGAAACCTGTTTATAACTACTTGTTACAATGTGCTTTGAAATTTATTGCTTTTTGTATATATGTTATATTTCACAATGAAGAAAATGTTTAAAAAATAATAATTTTATTTATTTGCTGACATATCTTATATTTTCATTCTTTATACACATATTTTCCTTTTGGTCATAATGCATTGGTATAATAGCCTTTGAAATATCCTTTTCTGATAATCTAATTTCTGATTCATCTTTGACTTGATCTCCTTTTATTGTCTTTTCTCTTGTTACTGATCACATTTCTCTGGTTCTTTGGTGTCAAGTAATTTTGGATTGTATTCTGAACATGTATTATGTTGTGAAAATTCTAAATTATTTTATATTCTTCTAAAAATGATTGATATTTTTGTTTTGTCAAGCCATTAACTTGGATGGGTTCAAACATCAAACTCTGACTCTTGAAGGGAATATCAAATCTCAGTAAAGTATCTTTTCCTTAACTGTTTTGAAGACCGCCCCACACAGATATAGTTCAGAATTCAGCCACAGATTTTGGTATAGATTAATACAGACTCTTTGTGGCCCCTCTTCTGTGGCTTTCTGGGTATTTCCTTACACTTTCCAGTGTCAGTGGTTGCCCCAAGCGTTGTGCTTTGGTTCTTCAGGTCAGAATGACTGTGGGTTCTCTATTGGAATTCTAATCTTCCCACATAGCACTGACTACACCTGGCTCTCAAGCTAAAAGCCATGAAAATAAATAATTCATCCTATGCTGGCCTCTTCTTTGGGTAAATGTTTCCTGTGTTCTGTCCAGAGTTTATAGTTGTTAAATGTGAGAGGGTAAGAACTGACTTGGCCAAATCACACAGATGGACTCCTTGATCATATTTTTAAACTTTATAGCAGTACTTTAATATTATTATAAAGCATAAAACCCATCATGGTCTTCTAACAACCTGATGGTCTCATCCATCATGGTATGGAAACTTACCTCTCTTACTGGCAGCCACCATACTCTAATATTATACAATATAATTTGTCTCTGGGATTTTATCAGTAAATCAACCAGATTAATTTAACATGATGTTGTTCTTCTGATCTATACTATTTTCTTACCAATTTCTGAGCCCAATTATTTTCACATTAACAAATCAGGATGTGGAAAAGTTCTTACAGGAAGCTAGTGAGTGACATCATTTGAGTATGTGTGCTGGTTTGGAAGTATTATGTACCCCGAGAAAAGCCATTTTAATCCCGATTCAGTCTTGTGAAGGCAGCAGTTTCTTTTAATCTGATTCAGTGCTGTAGATGGGAATCTTTTGAATGGATTCTCTCCACGAAGATGTGACACACCGAATTGTGGGTGTGAACTTTGATTAGATGGAGATGTGACTTCAACCAATCCAGGTGAGTCTTGATTAGTTTCTGGGATCCTTTAAAAGAAGAAACATTTTCGAGAGAGCATACAAAAACAGAAGCCTCAGAGCTGAGAGAGAGAGCAGATGTAGATGCTTCAGAGAACAGAGACACAGGTGTTTGGAGATGCTTGGAGCCCAGCAGACATCACTGTGAGATGTTAAGCAAACCAGAACCTGGAGAGAGCGAAGGGAAGCAAGAGATGAAAGCCAGCCCTGGAGAAGCGAAGTAAGGAACCCCCAAAAGAATAGAGGTTGAAGACAATGGAGCCCAGGAACAAGGGACCAGAAGATGCCAGCCATGTGACTATCCAGCTGACAGAGGTGTTCCTGACCCATTGGCCTTCTTGAATGAAGGTAACCAATTGTTGGTAACTTAGTTTGGACAATTTTATAGGCTTAGAACTGTACATTTGCAACTTACTAAATTTCCCCTTTTAAAAGCCATTCCAGTTCTGGTATATTGCATTCCAGAAGCTTACAAACTAATACAGTGTGATTTTAGGGTTCCAAACTGACTTCAGAATGACCAATGAGAGGGCCTTATATTACTGCAGAAGTCAAAGTGCAACAACTATGAGTACAATGACTTTCACATTTTTTTCTGTTTTTAGAAAATGTCCATCTTTTGTTCAAACAGACTTCAGTTAAGCTCTGATAATGTGCCAAGCACTATGCAAGGCTGGGCTTCCAAGTTACATATGGCACAAGGATCATTGTATGGGTAATCTTCATGCATCCACCACGCAAAAGTAAATGAGCTTCGATGAATAGAAATGTAATAGATGAAACTTAAATTTAAAGTTTGATAAAAAGTAAATGGAAAGGGACATAACTTGAACTGCGCTTTGAAGGATTTCACTTGGTTCCCAGAGCTCAAGCCTTAATAGCAGTGCATGTAAAAGACATGTAGTGGAAGTCAATACTCCCTAGATGTGTATCAAAAATTAGGCACAGATAAAAACCTGCTATCAGCTTACATTATATTTAGAGGAGCAGAATATGCTGTTCTGTGTGGTTGCAAGAGAACACCTGGATGAATGACCATAATGATTAAGGAACACAAAACTGTATCATATAAGGAATAGTTGAAGAAACCGGAAAAAGTTGGCCTGGTGAATGGAAGACAAAAATGCCATGATCTCTGCTTTGAAAAATATAAGTGAATAATACAGATATAAAACCTTTTACTTTTTGGAGACAAAATTAGGCAAGTTATAGGGAAGAACACTCAAACAGTCAGAACTATCCAAAGATGGATTGGGTTGAGTTGGAACATTGTGACTTCCCTGCCATTCTATCAACTAGATGATCCCAGCAGGGCTGTTGTAGATGGAGTTTTAGCATTAATGGGGGGTTGGACTAGAAAACTTTTCAAGTCCCTTCCAACCTCTATATTCTCAAAAGGTAGGATTCTTTAGATTACCAGAAGATTATCTCTCCTTCAAAATTATCAACAGCTCTCATAAGCAATTCTGAATGATTTCATATCAGAATAAATTTTCTAATTTAGTAAAGTAAGGCACAGCTTAAATCATGAACACACATCTCTCTTGCTTTATTTGTTTTGTGATTTGCACTGATGCTATCCTCTATCACTAACTATCTTCAATAGTGGCCTTAATACAATACCACTTACACATCTCATTTATTGTCCTATGACAGTACTCAATTGATTAGCAAGTGTTTGTGAGAATTCATTCTATACTCAGGGCTGAATAAGGTTTATCAGGTCATAGAAGTTTACAGCAGAATCCCTGCTCTCAAGGATTTCCACTTTTCTTGGGGAGTCCGTAGGAATACAAAGGACAACAGAATGGACCAGGATTTTACCTAAGGGAAAATGATATGGGTCAAAGTGACCAAGGGAACAACTGTGAGCTTTTACCAACACTGGATACCTTCTTCTCTTTTGGGGGTTCATATCTCAGTGCCTGACATCACTGTGCACAAAATTCTCCATGTAGAAATCTGAGAGTCAGCCTTGATATCTCTCCAACCCCTCTACCCAAATAATCAAAATATATTGGTAGTTAATGTGAATTTTAACTCTATTTATTAAATATTTATTCCTTTTCATACCTGCTATCACCAAAATCAAGGTCACCTTCATGTTGGGCCCAGAGAATGGCAATATCTATCAAAGTCTCCCTGCCTTTCCATATCCTATTCACTTTTCATACTGTAGATGGAATGATCTTTCTCATCTCAAACATAAGGTTATTACTCTTCTACTCAAACCCTTTCATTAGTTCCTCATTGCCCCTAAGATAGATTGTATTATCCTTGAGCGGGTCCAGAAAGTTCTTCAAAAACTGGGCCCAACCTCTCTAGCATTATCCCTTGCCTCTTCTTCCCTCCATGTTCCGGCCATACTTAATTTATTTTATATCATGAACTTCCAGATCTTTCTTCATTTTAGTTCCTTCTGCCTGGACCACATTTCCTCTTGTTCCTGGAGAACCCAAAGTATCTTTCAAGTCTCTTCTTAGATGTTACTTCCTCTGAGAAACCATTCCTTACCATTCCCTCCAAATCTGGGTTTCGTGCCTTTCCTCTGTGGTAGTAACATCCTGCATTTTCCCTTGTCATATGATCCTTTCCATAGCATCTGTTTACTTGTCCTGATACTCTATTAGTCTGTGAGCTGTGTGAAGGAAGAGACTTTAGTGGCCTTGTTAATGTACATCCAGTTGTTAGCACTTTACTTGGCACGTAATAGGTACTCAATAAATATTTGTTGAATGAATGATAGCATGGCATGTTAGAACATGGAGGGAGAGCAGAACAAGCAAAGGCAAAGAGCTTGGAATAAGCATGATATTGGTATGCTAGGGGACTAGGCATGGTGTGTGAAATTAGCAGAACTGCTTGATAGTACTCAAGAGTATGTATATAAGAATGGTGGCAATCAGAGGTAGAGAGGTAAATTGCAGTCATATGATGGAGATCTTGAATTCCAGAGTGAGGAATTTAAATTGATGCATAAGGCATTGAGGAATTCTGTAAAGAATTGCCTTTAAATCTCAGCTTTGGGCTCCCAGCTGCTTTCTACACCTGCCCCTCCCTGGAGTACAGGAGGAAAGAAGCAATGGCAGCACCATTTATTAGCAGGGTAGCCTTGGACATTTTGTTTGTCTGTTTTTATTAGCATTATTGAATTATCATTTACATACAATGGAATTTACCAGTTGTAAGCATACATTTTTTTGTTTTGTTTTGTTTTGCATGAGCAGGCTCCGGAAGTCAAACCCAGGTCTCCAGCACAACAGGCTAGAATTCTGCCACTGAGCCACTGTTGCCCGTCCAAGCATATAGTTTTGAGTTATGAAAAATGTAGGTAGTCATGTAACCACAACCAAAATCAAGATATAGACCATTTTATTAATCCCCCAAATTCCTTCCTTCATTCTCCTCTGCAGAAATCCTGTACCTCTAGCCCTTGTTCTTGGCACCACTGGTCTGTTCCCTGTCCCTATAGTTTTGCATTTGCCATGTAAATGGAATAGTACAATATGTAAACTTTTCAGCATCACTTCTTTCACTTAATATAATGCCTTTGAAATGTATCTTTGTTGTTACGTGTATTAATAACTTGATCTTTTTTCCTGAGTAGTGTTCTGTAGTATGCTTATAACACAATTTGTTTATCTATTCACTGGTTGATATTTGGATTGGTCCCTGGACCCATCAGGACTCACACTCCTGTCCCTCTCCACACCATGTAATTCATCAACACCATTATAAGGGTATTTTTATTGGTAATCACAAGAAAAAAAAACAATGATTTCTCACTTCTTTAAAGATTTATACGGATACAGTGAATCTTTGCATTTTCTCTCTCTCCTGTTTACTCTATTTTCCTTAAAAAAATTTTTTTCCTCTATACTTGCTCCTCTCCTCTCTTCTTCTTTCCCTTTTATTCCCTTCCTCCTCTTTTCTGCCTACCCTTCATTTTCCATTTCACCTCCTTCTTTCTCATTTTCCTCCCCTTCCTTCTTCCCTTTGTCATCTTCTAGCTTAGATTTTTATATTTATAAAAAGCTTCAACCAAAGATGTGGCTAATTTACATGAATTCTTGTACATCATAAGCATTTTATGCACTGCCAACTCATTTTATTTACTTGTTTTAACTGTGAGGATGCTAAATATTAAGTCCCATTTCTATTACATGAGCTCACATCAGTCAATTACACCTAATTTCCTATAGTAGTTCTGAGAATTTCAGCTGGATGGAACATTTATGTTTTGCTTTAAAGTACGCAGTTGTTGATTCCTATGCTGCATTCCACTGCCAACCTTTCCTGCCCCCCATTAAAACTCCTATGTTTTGACAAATTGGTATCATTAGTATTTCAGCCCTCTGAAATAGGTTTAATCATTCAGGCAGAGATGTTCTATGTTCAAACTTTTGTATTATCAAATTCCCCCTTTCCTTTTTCTTGATAAATAGGAACCTGATACTTAAGTATACTGGATTAGTGTTACAGGTGAACCTTCAGCCCATCCATGAGTTTCTGTGCTCAGATTCGTGTGTCAAATGCCATTGAGAATTAGAGGGACTAAAGACGTTCATTTTATAGGTTTATTAGAATTGATCCTTTTGTACCTAAGCCATTTTTTCAAGACCTGGGATCATGAACCCATGCTAGTTCACTCACATGCTGTTTCCTTTCCTGGGGTGCAAGAAGACATTCTTAAAAAAGAAATGGGAGGGGGTGTTTACTGCGGTGCATTGCTGTTTGTTCTTGATGGGACAAGGACAAGGGGGAAATGAATAGGGACTACAGGGAAGTACAATGTTTAGGGTATGCATGGAAATAATACCAGTGTCAAAGAACCAAATTGGAACATCACGGTCTTGGTACATAGCTTTAGAAAGGAAGGATAGGAAAAAGAAAGGGGGAGGAGGGGAAAAGGAGAGGGTAAAAGGGGGAGCAATTGACAGATTGGATTCAAAGACAACTTCTGCCTCCCTATTCCTCCTGAAAAGTTCTCATTTCCAAGCTAAGATGTCCAAGCCTCAGCAGTTCCTCGCCAACATGTTTTCCAGAACTTTCAGCATCCTGTTATCTTTCTTCTAGATGCATTTAAATTTGTGGCTGCAACCCTTATGTTCCCCCATTCTGCTATTTTCATTGAATTCTTCAAGTACACGTCTGCCAAGCACCGAGCTGGGCTGCAGTATCACTCCCTTGTTTCTGACTCTTTCTTTCTATTATTGCAGATGAAGATAAATTTCTTTTGCTGTGCAGGCACAACACACAACTGAATGGTATGGAGCGTACAGTCCTTGAAAGCTCCTAAATCTTTTTTTGCATATGTTATTACTTAGCCATATCTCATCCTCTGCTTGTGTATCTGGTTGATTTTGGACCCAAATGTAAGATATTAAATTTATGCTATATATTTTGTGCATATTTTTAAATTATTTTGATGCATTTATTATTAAGCATAATTCAGAGATTTAAAAAAAATAACTGTCATTAATTTTGCAGTCAATGAATGTCCTTTTTTGTTTTGTTTTCATCCTGAAATTACTTTCAGAATGGAAGCACAGATAATCAAACGTTCAAGGTGATTTGTATTTTCAAAGTTCAGCTTTAAAATGTTAATGTCCCCAGATTTAACCTGTTGACAAATAATAAATTTGAATTCTTCAATTTTCTGTCTGAAACATCCCTAGGTGGAAAAAATAGCAGCATGTGCCTAGACTGTCCCCAGTCTCCTGAAGTGGTGTAATGCTGCAATGGGCAGCATCATAAATCAAAATCCCTTAATTTTTGCATCTACTTATCAAGCTTAATGTGGAGACCATCACAAACAAGTTATTTGTTATACAAATAGGACGGTTGATGCATTTCAGGAAATTTTTATATCTTACTTAGTGTTTATGTGTGCTATGTTCTAGCCTTGGAATAGATACAATTTTTTTGTAAATAAAAATTAAACTACATTTTTAAAACCTCAATCTAGCCTCCCTGACTTGTGTTAAACATGGGTCTTAGAGAAACCATTCTTTTTATGCCTTCCATTTGAATTATTTCTAGCAGATTCCATTGAGTTATAAAGTGATGGATTTATAAAATCACAGAATGACCTTCTCATTTTAAGGGAAAATTCAGGTTGTTTTTAGCTTTTCTTTCTTTCCCTAAACTCTGAGGGAACACAAGTTCAAAGCAAACTTTCTCCCTCTAGGAAAAAAATTAGTATATTTCATATTTTCCTCAATTTATGCTTACTCTTTTATTACTGGTAAGAAAAGTATTCAATGACATCTTTCAAAAATACTACAAGCTATTATGTTGATTAGCAATTATAGTTGCTATATTATATATGGTATATCAACATTCAGTCCCAAACACCATAGCATCTGAATAGGTTGATTTCTGCAATTAGGTGCTGTATACTAGCTAGTTAGGAAAATAAGCATTGGCCGCATGAACCCAGGCTCTTTTTAGCAGCATTGCTGTGAAGGTAAAATGACAAAATGGATCTATGAGCACTTTGGGGGAAAAGAACCAACAATGCTATACATAGATAAGGAATTATTATAAAAATAACAGCCATCAGATCTGACCTAATGAAAATTGGACAGCAGAACTAAAAAGCAATTTCACAAACCCTTCATAACTATCTTTTTTTCCTTTTTTTTCTTTTTTCTTTTGGTTTCCATGACAATCTGTATTTGCGTAAAAGGCTTGTCCTTTGGATTAATTGTTCCCCCCATTAGTCTAACCCTTCACTCTAACCACCCACTCTCCCCCAAACCCTTACCATCTGTTCATTTAAGCAAACATATAAGTCAATTCAACTAAACGGCTAGTTTGCTCAGTAAAAATGATCAAACTGAATTAAGACTTGACCATCTTTGAGATGATTTTGCAGCAGTTGAACAGAAGCTAACCCATGATATAATACATGACCAAGCATTCACAAAGAATGGGTTTGTTCCGGTATGATTGGCACTTTAGGAGGAAGAGGTTAACATTATGAAAAGAAGGAAAATTAAGAGAAATAAGTGTTACAAAAAGACTAGAAATTTTATGATTCTGATGGTTTTTTAGTTTCTGAAATTGTATATTTACATTTTGTGTTATTTATTCTGTTATTTTAGTTTGTTTCTCCTTAACCTATTCAAACTTTTTCTTTGTTTTAATATTAATTCAGACTTACAGAAGTGTTCCAAAAGGAGTATAAAAAACCACAAAGATACCATCCTATAATATTCTCTGAATTTTGGCATTTTAGTGTATTTAAATTCTCCCTCCCTCCCCACCTCCCACTCATTCTCTCTCACATATGCACATACCCACCCACCCCATATTCTGAACCATTTAAAAGTGAGCTGCATATATAGTACCCCCTTTACCTCTGAATTTAAGCATATATTTCCTAAAAACAAGGAATTCTGATGGTTTTTAAAATCTACTTTAAATTGTTGCCCAACTCTTCAAAAATTGTTTTTTACCCCTAAAATAATTTGTTGCCACAGTGTAAAATGCAAGGATGAAGAAAAATGAACTGTGTCAACAAGAATTCTCTACCACATTAAAAATAACCAACATGAACATTTTAATGTATTTTCTTTCATTTTTTTCTATGTAACTTTTATGGGGTATTAATGTATATACTTTAAAAATAATAACATTTCTCAAATGCTTCATAAAAATACTTTTAAAAAATCCAGTACATGATAGACCATCTTTAGCAGAGAAAAACCCTTTACATTTCTTAGTATAGGCTGAAAATACAGTGACAGCTTTTCCTCCTTTCTATCCCTTCCTCTCTCACTCCTAAACGGTTTGCAGGTTCAGTAGTTTCTATTTTCAGAATTCCTTCCTTCCGTTCTCTTTCCACATTCATTTACTTATTGATTCAAAATTCTTAACTCCCTTCTGGGCAGCAGGTATTGAACCATGATAAAATGGGCTTTGAAATCAGATGACCTGGATTCAAACTGCAGCTCTACTTATGATTAGCTTGTGTGATCTTTGACAATTTGCTTAACCTCTTGGAGCCTCAGTTTTGTCATTTGTAAGAAGGAAATGCTAATACTGATATAAAACTCTTAGCGCAGTGCCTGGCTCATAGTAAGCATTCAATAAATGTTGAAGCTGCTTCTTTTGTTGTTGATGTCATCAGCACACCACAGGAATGTTGTGGAAGTCAAATGTGATAATGTTTGTAAAATGCTTAAAGGGTGCTCTGCAAAGAACAAGTACTTAGACACAGGAGATGCACAGATAAATAAGTCATATTTTCTATTCTTGGGGAACTGACCCTCTATGACTTATGGCTGCCATAAGGCTGCCGTAAGACTGTATCTGACCATATTTCATAGTTCAGTTCAAATGTGACCTCCACAAGGCTTTCACGGATCCCTTCGGTTGGAAAGAATATGGCCCTTTACTAAATTCCATGACCATTTTTTCTGTACTTTTCTTATTAAACTTTTAGCATATTGTAATTTTATTTTTGTTTGTTTACATGTCTTAGCTTCTCTTCTAAACTTTTACCTATTGAAAGGAAAGTGAATGTATTTTATATATAGTTTACTTGGCAGCATATAAGCAGAGGGTCTTGCACTCTTTTTTTTTTTGGCATGGGCAGGCACCAGGAATCGAACCTGGGTCTCCAGCATGGCAGGCAAGAACACTGCCTGCTGAGCCATCATGGCCCGCCTGGTCTTGTACTCTTTCATCCTTCCTTCCAGCCTTCACCCATCTTATTCCAGTAAATATTTGACCATTCTTTGGTTATATCAACAGAAGTTGGTTAAATTAATGAGCTTTGGAGTCAGGCACTTAAAATTCAAGATAGTGTGTGTTATTAAATCAGTCTTATAAAGAATATACAATTTATAATATATGATATATAATATATAACATATAATATATTATAGAGTGTAATGTACGATATATGAGATATACTTTTAAAACAAAAGCATAAAATTTAAACTACTCCTTGATGTCATGGGAATAAATTTCTGCTTCATTTTGTGTCTAAGTTCCACTTGGCAACTTTTTGGCGCCATCTTACAGCTATTTCAAGTGGGATTCTTTCATGGTGTGCATATTTTTAAAATATTGTCATGCCGTGCCCAGGATAGTCATAGGACTTCCACAGCAATGTGCTTCTTGTTGAAGCCCAGAGTTATTAATAATGACAAGTCATTTGGATACTTTAATTACTATCCAGCACTATTTCCATTAGTTAATATATATTTTTAACATCATAGTGCCTAAGAAGAATCGTGCTGCAAATTTCCTTGGCACTGCAATTTCCCCACTTGATTATGCCATTCTAAGCTTTTCAAGATCTTGCTGAAAATACTAAGAAACAACCTCTGGTAGATAAGGTCACGTGGGTAATCAAAAATCTTTAGTGCCCAGTAGCCAAACTTTTTCCTCTACCTGTTTTAAAATATTTAGATGGATTTCCATCAGCTTTCCTACACTCCCACCTTCCCTTCCCCACTTGTTCACTTGATTCTGAATAAAGAGTTTCAGCGAAATGAGATTGGATAGGGTCATCCCCAAAACTCGTCAGTTTTATCCACACTCCAACCAATCTCAGACACTATTAAGTTTCATCCAATAGTTCAGTTGCCATAGTTAGCAGGAAAAAGTCAGTCTGTATCTTTAGTAGCAGTAAAGTTGTGAAAATATTGTATCCAAGCATTAGAAAATGTATTTACCCAGACACTTAGGAAAAGTGCATTAACTGATACGTGAGGCTTTTTCTGTTTTGCTCACTGATGTATCACAAGAATGAGAAAGCAAAGTAGGTAATAAATATTTTGAAAGAATGTATGAATGAATGAATACCATTTGCCTAAGATCTCATAGTACCTATGTATTCTGAGTAATAAAGACTTTTTAATCATTCTGAATGTAGAGGTACCAAGGACCTGCTGTACTTTTTATTAGGGGAATCTCACCAGGTGTTCAACTAATTGTATAAAGTAATTCTGAATATTTTCGATGAAAACACCTTTTGCATTTGAATTTATCAGACCTGATTTTGATTTTTCCATCTGTACAGAATCTGATTCTTTAAACTGCCCTCCTTCAAATCCCATTAGAAATTATCCACTTGGACACATTGGAGTGATTTTTAAATAACCAGACCTTTGAAAGGGGCCAACACTTTCATATATGAGTATTTAAACTTGGTTGACTCTAAATGTAAACTATCCCATCTCCAGTTTATGCTTTCTTTTGGAACAGAAACCTGAACTACTAGAAGCCTGGATTAGAAGGACAGGTGGACTGTCAGCTCACAAAGTGGCCTCCAAGCCCTGTCCCTGAGGATCAGTGCCCAGGACAGCATAAATACGTCAGTGAGCATTAGGAGCTGGAAAAGGTCATTTTCTGCTTAGTTAGAAGCTCTCCCTTCGGACCTAGATCATTCCATGGCCTTCCAATTTGGCATAAATATGAATTTTTACCAAAAAGTGCTATGAGGCACGCATGGCTTGAATGATCTGTTTTCTGTCCATATCTCTGGACCACACTGTCTCCCAATACCTTGTGCCACCATACTTTGCACTTCTTTACCCTGAATTTCCAAAGAATGGAGTTGTACTATGGAATGTCAGGAAGACGGTAGGTGGGTGAAGTAGGTGTTTGGTAACAGGGAGCCTCATAGGTGCCCTCACCATGCACTGTGACAAGGGATTCTTGAATCTAGGCACTAAATACTGACAATCAGAATGAACTGTTTTCTCCTCTATGCTCCTATAATGATTTGTTTGACTTTCTGTCTTTCAAAGTTACCATCTTCTGCATTATATTTCAGTTAGTTGTGAACATAGCTGTACCTCACACTAAATCATACTCTTGAAGGTAGAGATTGTCTCTATTTTCTCATCACTTGCATTACTTTCTACAAATCATTGGGGTATAATCAAGCTGAGTACGTTTTTTAATTCTTTGAAGAGAATGACAAATCACACTGTGGGACATAACAGGGTATCATCTGAGACCTATTTAAGTTTCCTTCTTCCCATCTTCACCGATCTCAGTCCCAGATAGCACGTAATGAGCTCCTAAAAACCAAAAAACCAAAATAAACAATATTTAGGCTGAAGCAAGCAGAGAATTCTATATTCAGATTTAACTCATAATTACTGACTACTCATTTGACTGATGAGGAGATGGAGACTAAAACAACTTTCAGTGGTGCCAAATGTCATAAGATTATGCAGCTAGTAGGTGACTCTGCCAGGGCTGAAACTCAAATCCCTGACACAAAGCAAAACTTCTTTTCACCAACACTGAAACATGTAGGTGAATTCCTTTCACTCTCAGATTTGTAATTCTAATGCACATAATTATTTAATCAGAAACATGCTATCTGTACCTAAGCCACGCAGAAGCTAAATATTCTGAACACATGAGGCTCATCTTATGCAATGTTTAATTCCATGTTTATTTATTTTTGTATTTATTTATATTCTCTTTTTGTGTTTGTATATTTATGTATTCAGGTATTTATTGTACTTATGTATTTGCATGTGCATGTGATTATTTTACTCATGCATTTATGTATTTATCTTACCTGTAGGGTTATGAAGCTCTTACTCCCAATGTTATTAGATGAGAGCATGTCAGTTGAATATATATTAATTTCCTTTAGAGTTTCTGAGGATTTCAGCTTAAAATAGATCTTGCATTTTGATTCAAGGATCCCAGCTCTCTAGCTTCTAGGGCAGAGGACAGAGACAGTGGCTGTGTGCAGAACCAAATTGTTAAGCTACAGAAACACCTCCAACCCAACAGAAGCCTCAGCTAGAAAAGCAGGAAAAAAGAACCCCCCCCCCAAAAAAATCAAAGGTTAAAAGAAAATGAGAAAAAGGATGAAAACAAAGCCTAGGAGCAAGCAAGATGTACTATGATGAAGAAGAACCGGGACTCTGGGAGGATGCAGGAAGTATGGCTGGCCTGGAGAAGCAGCAGGCAGAACCCAGGGAAAGAGCCAACATAAGGGAGTTGATGCTTTCCACTCGGGAAGTGATGCAGTACTATGGGGACATTTTTACAAAAGCACACAGGAAAAGCTAATCAAAGACTGTGGGGTACTGATGAGTGAGGTTGTGGGATTGAAAGACTTTGAGAGAGGGAAAAAACTAAGTAACTATCATGGAAGAGAGAATTAGTACAAATGAAGATCAAATTGAGTTCCGGTTCAAAATATAAAAATTTTAAACAAAGAGCACCTTGCCATGCAAGAAAACATGATGGATCTTACAAACACTTCAAGGAGGTATAATATCTATGTGTAGACTTGAAACCATTATTATTAAGAAAATTATGGATAAAAATTTTTCAGAATTGAACATAGATCTCAACTTGCATAGAGAGAGAATTTACAGGTCTCCACTCAAATATATCTCAGTCTAAACGTTCAAGTCACAAACTTGTACAGTTCTTAAACTTGAAAGAAAAAGAAATCATCATGCATGCTACTCAGAAAAAAAAGAATGTTTTTTGACAAAGTTAAGATAAGGCCGATGCCTGACTATGCCTTAGCAACAGTGGAAAAGAAAGAAAGTTGGAGCAACAACTGCTGCCAGCTGAAGTTCTTTGGTCTGAATCCTCTAGTGAACTATCCAGCCAAGCTCTCTTTCTTTTTCGATGATGAGAGAAGAATCATTTACAATTAGGAAGCATAAACTTCAAAGCATTTGTTAGCAAAACTTCAAAACTACTGGATTTACTGCAAACAGATACAACCCAGGGAGAAGGGGCTCCTGAAGATAAGAGATTAATGCACTTACAAACCAAGATTCTTAATAGAATGCAGATCTTATTTTTATGATTGGTTGTATTTTTCCAGAGCAATTAGTGGGAAAGGAAGTAAAAATGTAATGTTGAACTGAGTTTTTAGCGTGTGTGCATGCGTGTGTGTGTGTGTGTGTGTGTGTGTGTGTGTGTGTGTGTGATAGGAACTGCATGGGAAGGGAGGAAGAGAAAAGAGAATGGGAGGGATAAATGGGAGGGAGGATTTGAATACAGCAAAATAAATCATGGTAAGTTGGGCAGGGAGACACTGGCATAAGCTAGATCATATAAGAAAAAATATTTTTATTGGCAATCTGAACAGCATTCAATTATATGAAATTAACAGATTTGTTTAGTGGGAGAAAGTTTCCCCCCACCCTCTGTCAAGGGTCACAGATCTTTTAGATAATTTGACTATGTCTTAGTGCACAAAAAGTAGAACTCGTGCATTATGATTGACTGTAAGCGGATACTTTTAAAAGCACATGGTAAACAGTGGGTAAAGCTGCAGTGATGTGTTTTTAAATTGTTAATTTGCGTAGCTGGTGCAATTTATATGACTATAACTTTAATAATGTAAGTGGCTAATCTTACAATAAATGGAAGACAAAAGAATCCATTGTTGACTTCTCTACTTTCCTTTGGACAAGTGTTTAAAAGTTAAATAAAAAGGAGAAAGACACCAGTTGTGCATTCCTGAGTGACACTCCCTGCTCCACTTCATTCTGCCTTCCTACAGGAAAATGCCTACAATTTGGGCAAGCTGGAGGCAAGTCAGATGTAAACTGCTTATGGGAGTCTCTTTGCCTGCATACTCCAGGTTTGAGTTTTTCTGGGATCACCAACTTTGTCCAACACAGGAAAATGGGATTCTGAAACACTTTACCACCCACTCACAGAGTCCTCAGGCATTTTAAAGATCCATTTCTGATCTTGCCCCTCCCACTATGGGTACAGACTCACACACGCATGCACACAATCTTCTTGGTGTTCCTCATAAAAATGAAATAGATCTTAAGATGCCAGGAAGATTTTCCTTTGGGTACGGTGGACCAGTAGTTTACCTCTTTGGTAAATGGTCCATAGGCCAAACAAGACCCTGTGGCCCTGCTAAATTGGAATACAGCAAAACCTTATTTTCTCTATCCACCCACTAATCTCAAGTTAAATTCAACTAGGTGATCACACTTTTCATTTGCTTTTTGACAGGCACCTGAAACCTGAACATATAGGCCCCATCTAATGCCTTTTGTGTTCATGAGTATTTTGACTAAATCAGTTTCAATTCTAGCTTCATCAGTTGCATTTGATGTATTCTAGGAAGCTTCCTGCACAGCCATGAAACATCCTCCAGAATAACTTCTGGAATTGACTTAGTGCCCAAAACTGTGCCTTTAACAATTGAAATGCTTGACAAGGATAAGTTGATACCCAAACTTTGCAGGCTGGACCTAGCTTCGCTTTCCAACTTTATACTCCCCACCTCCAACGCTGCCACCCCCATCCCCCATCTCCAGGTCTTGTTGGAACCTCACCTTTCCAGTTGGGATTCCTCACTGTCCCCAAACACTACTTTCTTAGTCTCACTTCTGAGTTACTCACTCACTCTTCACTCCACAATGCCTGCCCACTGCAAAAAAGATGGTGGCTCAAACTGATTGAATAGGGAGATGGTGCTAAAAGTCATTATTGGCCTTTGAATACACCAAACACCTGAGAGATCTGACACAGCTCTAGAAAGCTCATCACAGTGGTGAAGTGCAGGAGTGGAGTATTGAGAAGGAGATAAAACACAATGCTCAAAACCCTCTTAAGAGGGTATAACAATTATCAGGATTTTTTGGCAGTTTGGCAAAGCCCCTGCATACCAGGAGAATCACTGTCTTAAAACATAAAATTGGAAGTGATGTGCTAGTAAACGTTTAACAACCAGTTCACTGGGGTGGAAGTGGAGGACTGATTTGTAGTGTTTATTTCAGAGTGTCATCCTCCCATCATGGCCAATTTCAAGCTATCAGTGTGATGCCACTGAGTGCAAGATTGCAATAATGTGCATGCATTTGGTGGTTCTCCTGAGCCAGCGTTAGCCAGCACTGGTACACCACTGGAAAGAGGTCAGCTTTGCCCTAGGCTTCACCTGGCTGGGAAGCTCTAGAAGACAGATTCAACTAAAAAAGAAAAAAACACCTCATCATCCTATACTGGACTCAGTATGGAAAAAAAGCCCACTAGACCACCTTGTGCATGAACAAAGGAGGTTGGTATTACAGCTCATTGAAATTCTTCTAGCATTCTTCTGGCCCAGGATACAGATTTGTAAGATGGTAGCTCTTCTCTTCTCTCTAGACTGAGAGTCCTTGCAGTTCAGAAATTCTGTCCAACAAATCAATTTATGAGTGTCGTTCCACCCCACCACAGTCCCTACCGCAACTGTTAGAACTCAATAAAATGTTATGTTTAACTGTTGTGCCTTAAACCATAGTAAATTACTCTGAAACTTTTATGAAAGGAACCCTTTATGAGATCCTTTTTTCAGTGTTTTAAAATGAAAATTAGTGTGACTTAGGAAAATGTGCTGTCCTCCCAGGAGGACGGTGAGCATGGGGGTTCCCATACCAGATCCCTCTTCTCTGTCCCACCAGTTCGAGGGCATGAAGAGTCAGATGGGGCCAGACCATTAGGAACAAGACAAATCACACTTTCTTCTCAAAGTGTTTCCTGAAAGGAGAATTATTTAATATCAAATAACCCTAGAATAATAAACTGAGAGAGACACCCAGGCTTATTGGAGAGGATGTGTGTGCTTGTGTGCGTGTGTGTGTGTGTGTGTGTGTGAAAGAATGATTGAGAGCCACAGAACCACAGGCTTACTAGATTCCTAAAAGGGGCCCATCAAAGGCAATGTTGAGAACTCCATCTCAGCTGAGTCCTAGCTCACACCCTGTCCCACATTGACCTCTACCCCAAGCTTTGACCACTCAAGGTTTCTCCAGAGACGTTGGACAGAGACTATCTTTTCCTGCAGTTTGCAAGTTTCGAGACACACAGAATCAAAAAGATGGAGTGTCTAGCATCACAGTTGCCAGGCACAGTTAGAACAAGAGCTTTCTACGAAGACCGAAGAATAATATTTCAGAGAAAAAGGTGGAATTCAGTGGTATTCTCATCAACACAGCCCAAGATCTTCTCAGGCTTCTAGGTCAGATGGTGGGAACCTGAGTCCTGCACTCAGGCAGTTGGTCCAACAGTACAAGCTTCAGTCCAATGACTTGCAGAGAGCCAGGAGACACAATCATTGCCATTTTCCACACTATTAAAAGTATATTTGATTGATGCTTTTCTAGTTTACTAAGCACTTCCCTCCCTCTCCTGTGATGCTTTTTGTTTCTTTTTTTTTTTCTTTTAGTCTTATCATTCCATCCATTTAGAGCAGAGGCAACATTGGGAAGTGGTTAAGAACATGTATTGTACAAACAGACTACCCAGATTTCAATCCTAGCTCTACTGCTTGCTGGTTGTGTTGGCCTTAGGCAATCTGTTTAATGGCTCTGTGCTTCAGTTACCTTCATCTGTAAAATGGGGTTGATAATGATATCTACACCATAGTGTTGCTATGGGGATGAAATCAGTATTTGTGAGGCCCCTTAATGTTTGGTGCGATCATAATGATCTCTATGTAAACGTTTTGAAAATTGGTATGGATGTTTCTAACTTAGATAAAGTTAATAACGCACAACCGTGTTCCAGACAACCATTAAGCCTGGACAATTTTACCTCCTAAATGTTTCAGGAAACTTTGCTCTCCCCTCATCTGCTACCACTGCCCTACTTTAGGAACATATGGGCACAGTAAGTAACAGCAAACTGCTTGCAGTTTTCCAAACACATACTGCCATGCCTTACATGGATGGCTCCCCCTTCTCTGGCTAATTCATATTCATTCTCTAATAAACATTATCTCCTCCTCCAGGAAGCCTTCTCTCACTTTCTTGTTTACCTCTATCACTTTTTATCCTTAGACTATGAACTTTTATTTTTCACATGGGCAGGCACCGGGAATCTAACCCGGGTCCTCTGGCATGGCAGGCAAGCATTCTTGCCTGCTGAGCCACCATGGCCCACCCTACTATGAACTTCTTAAGAGCAGAAACTGTCATTCTCTCTCAAACTTCAGCATCCAGAACAATGCCAGGCACAAAGAAAGGACTTAATAAACATTTTACAAATAAGAAAATGGAGGCTTGGCAATGTTAAAGAGTTTTCCCAGAAACCCATTTTTATATTCTTATGCCTGTTCTATTCATTATACAATCATCTGTAGCTTCTAATGGTGCATAGTAGCCAAGGATGCCAGGAAGCCACAACAGATCATCTGATGCATGAAAATAAGATATTCGATGTGCTCATTAAAAGATGTTAGTTTATTTTTATGTAGTTTGTTCTTAAAGTATTTTTCTATTAGATTATTTTCAATCTTCTATGAAGGTAAAATGCACAGTAATAAAATTTGGTTATTTCTTATGAATATCAATTGTCTGTAATCCTGTTGGATATTCTAATTTAATCCCATCATATGCCATATCTCAAGAGCTTTATTTAATGTTTTACCCATACATTATCACCTTTAAAAGATAACTACATTTATGAAAGTTTCTCTACGTGATCAAAACTATCTTACTCTAGGAAGCTGCAGAAAGCTTTACATATTAATAGTAGTAGTAGCAGCAGTAGCAATTACCATTTATTTAGCACCTACTTTGTGCCTGGCACTGTGCTGTGAGTTTTACTGTCATCATCCCATTGAAGCCCTGAGAAATAGGTTCTGTTATTTTCTTTATTATTTTTGTTTTGTTTTGTTTTTTGCATGGGCAGGCACCGGGAAACGAACCCGGGTCTCCGGCATGGCAGGCGAGAACTCTGCCAATGAGTCACCGTGGCCGGCCCTATTTTCTTTATTTTGCACATGAGGAAACTGGGATTTACAGAGTTTAACTCACTTGCTTGATGCTGTAAGGCTATTGAATAGTAGAACCTGGACTGAAATTCAAGTTTATATGTCTCTGAAGCCTGGACTATTACATCACGCAAACTTTGAAGGCTGTCCAAGTTCCTTAACCCGCTCTGTGCTTTATTTCCTCATCTGTAAAAGTGGCAGAAATAATACTTAATCTTGGAGGATTGCTATGAAGATTAGAAATAATATATGCTCAGGGTCCAGCAGCACATAGTAGGGATTTATTATGGTGGCGATTTTTACGCCTATATGGGACAGTGAATGGCAGAAGATCTGAGATCCCTTTAAAGGCTTTGGGCAGCTGGAGAGGAGCTAGTTGTCTTAAGACCTGGCCCTCTCCCCTCCACAATACAGTGACCCAATGAAACTCTAAGCGACAGGCTAAGGGGCAGCGGCCTGAATTTGGCTCCAGCAGCCTCTGCAGGAAGTCGGGAGAACCGCGGAGAGCTGGGAGGGGCATAAAAATCGCGGTTGTGAGAGGACTGCAGGTGTCAGGCAGAGATGGTGTAGGTGGTCTCCCACGGCCAGGGGAGGGAGGGGTGGAGGTTGGGGCGGCTAAGCTGCTGGCGGGGGAGAATGGGAGGCGGGGCACAGAGCAGGGAAGGCTGTCCTTAGCTCTTCCCACGCCTGGCAGTTTGCTGGATCTGGAAGAGCTCACTGGAGAATCTCCAACAGCGGAGCGGGTCTTCAGCTACCGTAAGTACCTGCAAATAAGCGCATAGTCCAGCGGTTGAAGATTAAATACTGGTCACCAGATTCTAAACAAATCCTCAAAAGAGTATTCTCCCTGTAATTAATTTCTGTAAATTAGACTCTTCCCCAGTCTGCCACCACCACCCCCCAACCCCCTTCATCCCTCCTTTGTCCTTCCTTCTCTGGATCCCAGCCCTGCCTCGCTGAGAATCTCTGGGCACCGTAGATATCTTCCCTTTTCTTTCTCAGTCTTCCTTCCAAACCCTTGGTGGACTATGTACTGGGACCCACTCCGCTGAGCCCAACTCCTTTGATTCCTGGAGCTCTCAAAGCTATGCAGGAGGCGAGCCATTATATATTTTAAGGGTATATCACTCTCAAAAGCACTGTGGCACTGCCTAACAGTGGGGAAAGTGCTTGGGGCAGAGTAGATGAGCAGGGTAGACAGCCAAGATTGGGGGTTGAGAGGATGTGATAGGACAAAATGGGTGTGGCCAATTATCCCTTTTCATTACTGAACCTTGAGAGGATATCCCATGTTCCTTGGCCATAAGATCCACCATTTGGACTTAACCATAAATCGTACAGATTTCTTGGTGATTGGGGAGGGGTCAGCCATGCTAAGAAACTCAGCTGCCCTGACGGCACTCCAACCTCCAAGAGTCAAAGACCCTGGTTTAGGGGTCCAATCATGCTGGAAATCCAGATGGCATTTCCTGGGCATAATCACAGATTGAAACTTTCCCTTAACAGTAGAACCTGGCTTCCATTGATAAATCCTTGCCCAAAGCTCTAAAGAAACAAAGTAACAGGGTGGATCCCAAGTCTGGGCCTGGGCCTAATGTCAGGTGTAAGGATTTGTAGAAGCTGAAATGGAAAAAAAAACTCTGTAGGGTTTTACACCGTAGTTTAATTCCCCCTTTAGGAAGAAGAAAACAGAACCTTTAATGAAGTGTTTCCTATGTGCCTGGCACTGCGCACATATTACTGCTAATCCAACACAGGTGCACAGTAAGTGTCTAATGCTAGATAGGTATTATTCCCCCAACTTTACAGATAAGGAAAAGTTCAGAAAGGGGTGGTTTGGACATCCTTCAATGTAAAATAAGCAATGCAGAAAGGAGCTGTGCCTCCTTGGATCTTTGACTATCCAGCTGCTTCCTGCAGCCCAGATGTTTTAAAAATGAGTCTTCCCCTCTTCCAGCTCCTCCATTTCACCCATGACAGTGGAACAAATTAGTGGCTGGGGTCCTAGGATAAGCTTGGAGAATTTAGAGCAGCCCTTTATGCTGTTCTGGGAGCTACTACTACCCCACGCTACTGAAATAAGGATTAAATTGCTGGGGTAATCAGTACTTCAGGCTCTGAATAGAGGGCTGATGGGGGAGAGTTAGGCTGAGTTTGTGTGTTGGGGTGCACCTTCCTTTGGTAAAAGAATACTCTGAGGGGGACACACAAGCTACTTCAGGCACATGCACGGCCTATATTAATAGCGATTTCTGGAAAATGGAAAGGTCTCCCTAAACTCAAATATTTTTGCCAAACTCCCTGAAATTCAATCAGCTCCATTTTCCTTAGGGATCACAAACAAAAGTGCTTAGCAGGTCAAGAGCAGCCAATAAAGCATTTACACCTTATGTGAATTTGTTCAAGCAGCTGGATTCACTAACACCTACTTGAGGTGGGGGTATTGAGCTTTTGGAGAGTAAAAGATTAGAGTAATAGTGGATCTGATATATTCGATAGAAGGGTAGGCCGTGGTAGGATGAGATGGGAGGGGAGAGGGGGGATGAGGAGTTGGGCATGGGCTGCTTCTAGAAGTTTAAATACTGGTTTTGAAGCATAAGCGTTGGAGTCAAACATGGATTATGATTTTGGCTCTGATATTTAATGCCTTTTGACTTTTGGCAAATTATCCTCTCTTAGCTTCAGTTTCTGTATCAACAGCATGGGGATGGGAGTAACACTTCATTTTATAGGTTGCTGGATGTCTCATTCATTATAGTTGCTGGATGAGTAAAAGATGTGAAAAATTAACTCCCTGCACCTCCTATGTCCCCATCCCATGGGACTTCTGCAGGCCTGGACTAGGTAACCCTCTGAGCTTTTGCGATTCCAGAAACAAGGAGATATTTTGTCAGTTTTCTCAAACAAATGTGACATCTTGGGTACCACCAAAGACCTTAGATGGGAAAATGGGGGAGTGGGGAGAAGAAGCAAGGAGAAGAAATAGCAGGTCACTTTGTAATATCCTATATGCGTGTAAGTGGTGAAGAGTAGGGCTGTCAAGTGCAGGTTAGCGATCTAAACTAAACTTTAAGGAACAGAACAAGTCCCCTAAGTAAAAATATCTCTGTTTTTAGATCCTACTACCAACCGAAGGGCAAAGACTTCAAGACTAAAGCCCACAGGGAGCACCAGAGGCCCCAGGACACTGAACAAACCAGGGGAGGGAGCCACCATGCTTCAGACTTTCACTTTCTTGCTCTTTTGCATCCGTGAGTACAAAGAAGGAGTGAGGGCAAGTGAGAGTCAAGTGACCCTGCCACAGAGGTGGGGTATTATGCAGCTTGGAGACTAAGAAAAGAGCTTTGAAGTTTGAGGAGAACTTTAAGCATGAGGCTGTTCTTTACTATAACCTCTCTTTGCAGGGCTGAGTCTAAGTATAACATGAATAGGTGAGTGAGTCCTGCCACTTCAGGTACCTTCCTTCCTGAAGGTTCCAAGGCATAAGCCTGCCCCCATGGCCCTGGACATAACTGTCTTGAGATCCTAGAGACAATTCCAAGATCATGTTGGTTAGGAATAAGTGACCCTCACTTCATGACTTTGCTTCCTGGGGAAAGTGAAAGCTTTATCTCAGATGGAAAGGAAGCCAAACTTGCCCATTTTCCCCCAACTCACCTGGATTCATTGACCAGATATCTTGGTATCCCTATTTCATTTGTAACATGAGCAGACACTCCTATCCCCAAGTGAAAGAAGGAATCTAGATTGGGGCTAATTTTAAGGGACATGGGGGCATTGTGAGAGGGAGAGGATTGGACTGCTTAAATCTTTGTGGTCTCTAGGAATGACAGAGATGGAATCCCAACCAGAGGTGTGGATAGAGGGCAATTACCCAGAAGCACCTTGGGAGAACATCATACTCTGGTGCAGAAGCCCCTCTCGGATATCTGGCAAATTTCTGCTGCTGAAGGATAAGACACAGACGACTTGGATCTGCCATTCCTACAAGACCTTCCTAGTCTCGTTCCCTATAGGTGCCATTACTGAGTCTAGTATAAGCTTTTATAAGTGCTGCTACTGGCAGAAGACACACTGGTCAGAGCCCAGTCAAGTTCTAGATTTGGAGGCACAAGGTAAGGAGATACATAGTCAGGAATAAATTCCAGCTCCTATGTCTCAAACTTGCCTTTCATGGGGCAGAGTTTGTTTAATTCATTCAAACTTGCATACATGCATGTTTGCATGCATTCCACAATTATTAAATAAGTATCTACTCTGTATTAGACAATGCATGGTGGGTAAGCCCTCAACAAAGGGGAGGTGCAAGGATGTGGGAAGAAAGGGATGGCAAGTAAGGATCATACAGGGAAACTTTATTTGAAGTAGAACTCTCCTCTGCTGCTCCCTGGGCAGCACTAGCCTTGCCCTACCTGAATCCCAGTTCATTCTTTCCACTCAGGCCAACTGTCCAAGCCCATCTTTTGGATCCAGGCTGTGACCTCTCTACTTCCTGGATGTAATCTTAACATACTCTGCCAAGGCTGGCAGCAGGATTTGGTATTCATGATCTTTAAAGAGGAATATACAGAGCCCGTGGATTACCTAGTTCCACCTGGGGAAATGGCTATATTCTCCATTGACAACATAACACCTGAGAACGAAGGAGTTTATATCTGCTGCAGTCATATCCAGATGCTCCCCACTCAGTGGTCAGAGCCCAGCAACTGCCAGAAGCCGATTGCAGCAGGTGGGTCTGGCTAGGGTTGTTGGGGTCTGACAATCATTGTCCCAGGTATCGTGGCTAGGTGAGCCAGTATTTCCGTCTTTTCTTTCCTCAGCCAGTTTGTGGGTCCTGCAAGGCACATGGGCCACATTTTACTGGATGCAAACTGAAAACACATGGGTTGCAAGGCAGGTATGTGGGAGCCAGTCACTCGGCTAGTGAGTGAGGCCCCAGCAACTGTCCAGCAGCTCCAGCTCATCACAGCTTTATTGTTGAGTACCATTCATTCATTCAACCAATATTTATGGAGCACCTACTATGTACCAGGCAGTGCCATTGCAGTCTAACATACTTATTTAACAATTTTTAAGTATTGTTATTTTATTTATGGTTATCATTTTTAAATGTTGAAAATGGAACCAATTACCCATGCTGGTAATAAAAACGAAAAAAGTGACAAAAGTAATACTTCATGCTTTAAAAAATGGCTTATAAATTGCTTTGGTCTTGTATCTATAAATTCTTCAAGGCAGTACTAAGCTTAAGCACATCAGAAAGCTTCCCAAAATGTCCACACACCAGACACATACCCCATCCCCAACTCCCTCATCCTATGGCCTGATAACTTCTATATGGAATTGGTCATGGTTGCTTTCTCCTTCTGCCAAGCTAAATAAGATTGAGGAAGTTGTAGTCCTACAGAAATTACCCTGGATTTAGAAGCCATAATCCTGGTTTCTCGTTCCACCTCTGACGCTGCTTCCTTTTGTGATATTGAACAAGTCACTTCACTTCTCTGTGCTTCGGTTTCTTCCACCCCAAAACGGGATGATAACAGTACCTATCCAACCTACTGTATAATGTCTCTCTGTGCCTCATCTTCCTCATCTGAAAAATGGGTATAATAATAAGAATGCCTCCCTCACAGGGTTACTGTGAGGATTTGCTTAAATGTAATATATATACAGGGCCTGGTATGTGAGTTCTCAACAAATGATAGATATTAATTACTATAGCCTTTTATTGAAGATCAAAGAACAAAGGACTAGCTGTTTAATCTGTGTGATCTGTGTATGTGTATGTCTGTTGTGCATGTGTCCTTCCAGCATAGATTCCACAAATGTATACTTCTGTAGTTACCTGTTCACTGGTATTCCCCACTAGGAAATGAACTCTCGGTTGACAGGGATTATTTCTTCTTTACCTGCTTCCCCCTACATATACATGATATCAGATACATCCTAAATGCTCTATGGGCATATGACAGAGCTGATTCTTCCGTAATGGGTGCATGGGTCTACCTGGGATTGTGTGCGAGCAAAAAGGGATGGTATTGGGTGAGATTTGCCCTTTGTTTTGTGTTAAAGTTTCCTGGCCTCATTAACAGATTTTTTTTGGAGTGCAGACATGCTGGTCACACCCTCCTTATTAGCTTCCTCCAGTCCCATGTTAAAAGCAAGATCTTATATGACCTTAGGGGCACAAGATTCCTGTTTTAGGTTTGGCTTCTTAGGTGGTTCAAAGGACAATATTTGGCAAGATGCAAGGGCTTACAGCTATAGAAATTCCACTGAGACACACCTCTACTCATGGTTACAGCTCAGAGATGCTATTAGAATCTGAGTGAGAGGGCAATAGCATAAGTGAATCAACTGATGATTAGTTCCTAGGAGGAGGCAAGAATCCAAGGACGGGAGAAGAGTGAGAAGTTAAAACTTCAGCTACTGCTTTCGTCATCCAAGAAGATTAGAAAAATAAAAACAGAAGATGACAGGATGAATCATCCCACCTCTAATTTCAGAGTCTCTTCCATTTCTCGGACTCTATCTCAAACCAACTCTGACAGCCTATCCTGGGCCCATTGTGGCACCTGGAGAAAACCTGAATCTCAGGTGCCAAGGGCCAATCTATGAAATTACCTTTGCTTTAATGACGATTGAAGATGTGGAGAAGTCCTTTTACCACAAGAGGCTCATAAAGAATGAGGCATGTTTCTTCTTCTGGGCTTTGAAACTTCATGATGCTGGACATTATCTGTGCTTTTACTATGATGGTTTATATAGTCGTTCACTCCATAGGGATGTGCTAAAAATCTGGGTAACTGGTAAAAGAGAAGAATACTCTGGGACCAGTTTTGGGAGCTAAGAATATAATACTTCCTCTGGGCTCTCTGGAGAACCTAATCATGCACCCAGGACTAACAGTGGGGAGGGAAAGAGAATTGTAGAACTGGGCTTAAGCAGAGGTTTCTCAAGGGTGGACTGGAGAAAGGCATTCATGAGAGGAGGAAAAGAACCCAAAGTAGCGGGAGGGGGAAGTCACACTATTAGCCATTTATATTTTGGGTTTTATCCAAGACTCTTTTCACAAGACCTGGATAGTTGCTCATCCTGGTCCTTTGGTTCATATGGGTCAGAATGTGAACCTGTGGTATCAAGGGCTAATGGATGGAGTGGGGCTTGAACTCTACAAGAAAGGAGAAGACAAACCATATCAGCTCTTGGATGCCACCAGCATCAGTGATGATGATTTTCTTCCTTATCAATGTAACCTATAGCTGCAATTATCTCCTCACCCAGAAGAGCTCCATTAGGATGACATCATACAACCCTGTGGAACTTGTGGTTGTATGCAAGTGCTAACAATAATTATTGTTTGTTTTATCATCCTTACAGTATTCTAAGAAGGAGCTAGTAGCTCTTGTCCTCTCAGAGCTTTGATCCCAGGAAAAAACAAGCTGGGAAGATGGCGAAGGACTTTCTCCAAAACTTTTGGGATTTTCTATCCTATAATTATTCTTCAAACCCTACCTTTCAAGATAGCCTAGCACCACTGTAACCTCTTCAGGGTCAGAGGAAGTTTACAGTTGTGAAACCTTCCTAATTGAAGGTGGGGACACAGGAGTACTTAAAGCACCAAGGAGTAAGCAAAGATTCTGATGAACAGTCAAATTTGGAAGACTTTGCTTTAGTGGAAATGGCAAGGAATTGAAGACCAAATACGGAGCACAGAAAACTTGGTACAGGGAGCAGTATGGGGTTCAAATTCACTTCTAACTCTGGTTTCTGTATTGTTTACAGAGAAGCCTCCCAAACCTTCCCTGTCAGCTTGGGCCAGCTCATTGTTCAAGCTAGGAAAGACGATCACCCTTCAGTACCGAGTACTTCACCCTGTTCCTGAATTTTCTCCACAATGGGAAGAAAGAGCAACATTACAAAAATTCTCAGTAGATGGAGACTTCATCATCAGCAATGTCAAAGGAAAAGGCACAGAGACCTACAGTTGCAGCTATTGCATAGAGGCACACTTCAGCATCTTCTCACATTGCAGTGAGCCTCTGAAGTTGATGAGGCCAATAGGTGAGTGGATCATTCTTCATAAGGATACCCCTCAATGGCTTTGGCAATGCTATCCTTGGGATCCCTGAGATGTGTCCAGGGAGATATAGAAAGGGTAGTCAGGGGCTTGGATTTCAGAGCCCTTGAGTTTGAGCACCTCTTCCCTGGGGTGATGAAATGGGGTCTCACAAACACTCAAAGGCAGTCAGTATGATGCTTTCAAAGCTCTCACCTCCTAAGATAATAATGGCAACTTCTGCCTCAGCTTCCTAATATAGGTACTTTCTGAAATCAGCTCTCCCCTACCCCCACCACAGGCAAATATACTCACCTGTCCTTGTCCCCATCAAGGACCTTGCTTCTGGTATTCTCTGGCCACAGGCTACCTCACCTGGAATTACGTTCTGAATGAAGATATCAGATTGTCACTGATCATGCAGCTTGTTGCCTTGCTATTGGTAGTGCTGTGGATAAGGTGGAAGAGTTGGAGACTCAGAATCAGGTAAATATCTTGTCCCAGCCCCTCTTCCTCAATGTAGCTGAGTCTAGACTCCCAGAGTCTCGGGGTTACACCATGTCTCAGTTAAGATGAGTCACAAGATCACAATTTTTTTTATATCCCCCACCTTCTGAGCTTAGGTGACAAAACTTTCTCAACCCAGCCTTTTCTCTTTTACTTCACAGAGGGGTCAGCACTCAAGTCCGAGGGTAGAGAAATAAGTAATTCTCAGAGGCTGAAGAAGTAATCAGAACTCACTCACTGACACCCCGCACCACAGGAGAGTGCCCAAATCTCCCGCCAAACTATCCTGCCCCTCAGAAAGTGATGTCTCTTTTATTGCCTTGGTCTAAACTTTTTCTCTTTAAAAACCTGCATTATTCTGTCACCCTGGTTGTTATCCAACCCCATGCCAAGTTTTCACTCTTATCTTTAGCTCACAAGTTCTAGAGAACTTTGTGGTCCATCTTAATTTGCCATGGAAATCAGACTTTCTGCCACCCTTTCAGAACATTCTGGGAATATGATCTGAACCTGGATGGGCATTTGATCAGCAATGGATGGGGCCAGGGAAACAGATGGTTTCCTCTGACCAACAAAATTGCAAACCAGGCAGGTTCTCCTGACATTTCCTTTAATCCTTCGGTGTCCTCTTAGCCATGCCCCCCTCTCCCTGATTATCATGGCCTCTACTAAGGCTACTACACTTGGTACTGAAAAGAGAAAGGACAGTTTCTGGCCCAGTCAAGGGCCTCAGCTCCTGAATGCCTTGCCCATTTCCACTCCTGGTTGTAACCCCTGCTTTGTGATCATAGGCCTATGTGTTTCTTAGAGTATTCAACACATAGAGGATGTTGCCCATGACTATGTGTGTCTGGTTTCCATTGGGATCTAAGGGACAGAGTACTTGGATGATGGGAAGGAAACCCCTAAATATTCTTCAAAGACCCCACTCCTTCAGTTTCCATAACGTTTCGGTCGGGGTCAGATTCTAGTTCTTCCTACACTCCAGCCTGAATCCCACCACAGATTGGGGCAACCTCCAATTGGGGGTTAGAAAAAAAGCTTAGCTTCATGTGACTTGGGGTTCTAACTGGGGTTAGAAAAAACGTGTAGCTTCATGTGACTTCATGTGACTCACCTGAGCTCAGGAAGACGCCATCAAAGAATGAGGTCAGAAGCCAGATTTCTTTGCCTGGCCGGGAAGGAGTGTCTGTATTTTCTAAGGAAAAATTGTCAAATGGATTTGAACTGAATTTCATATAATACTACAGGACCCCAAATCCAAAGCCACTACTTATTTGTAGTCATAAGCTGGGTGAAGGGAGCCCTCTGACAAGTTTAGTTTAGCATGAGAACCCTCTGCTAATTCACTGCAGCTGCCTAGGCAACCCTTCCGTAACAAAGGCAGGTGAGGCAGGTCAGTTTGAGGACCAATACTGCTACAAGAACAGTTGCTTCCAAACTTAAACTTCATGACACAGAAATATCCAAGGTTTTTTCTTCCACCTCCATACCTATCATCCAGAGCTGCCTATCACACCGAGCCCCAGGGTTTCTGAGGACTAGACATACAAAAGCATTTTCACATCTGACATTTCAGTTCCAGAAACTACCTAATCAGGGGCCATGGAGAGCTGACATATGATATTGGCTGGGGAAGCGGGGAGGGGTCATGAAAGAGCAAAAGGATGGTCGAAGGTGAGGGCCTCAAAAAGAAAGATTATATCCCATTATCCTGGCCATATCCAATCCCTATTGGGTGGAGAGAAAGCCAATGACATAAATTGCCGCCCCCTTCTCTCCGCCCTCCCCCTAATCCCAGCAACTCCTCTCATCTCTTTTCTGGTCTCGCTAGAGAAGCCTGGTTGCTGGAAACAGCTCAAGGGGTCACCATGCTCTTCATAATCGCGGCCCTTCTCTGCTGTGGTGAGTACAAGGAGGTGGGGAAAGGGGCCGGGACAGAAGGCCGGGGTGAAGTCCCATGGGGGAGGGGCAGAGTCTTGGCAGCAGTATCTCTTGCAGGACTGTGCAATGGGGTATTGACAGAAGAGACTGGTGAGTTTTTCCTGCTCCAGACTGGGACATTCCTCCCTGAAGATCTGAAATAACTACAGAGTGTCAGTGTCAGTAGCCAGGGAGTGACTGGTTGGGAGGGAAGAACAGCCAGAAAGGGGCACTTGCTAAAAGCTGCTGGCACATTTCAGCTTCCAACTCTGCCTTTCTGCCTGCAAAATTTCCCTCCAGCTTCTGCACTTTTCTGGGGCTCAGCTGAGACATCAGCTTCCTCCTTCCCAAGCACCTGTGCAGAGAAGAAAGGGGTTTGGATTGGGGTTGAAAGGAAAGGAGGTGAACAATGTGATCTGGGTAGGAAGTTCAAGGGCAAGAAAGACAGCTTCGTGGACAGGGGAAAGGGAGGGAGGAGGAAGGATGGCTTCATTAACTCTGCTGTTTCTAGAAATAATCATGCCAACCCCTAAGCCTGAATTGTGGGCAGAGACCAACTTCCCTCTGGCCCCATGGAAGAACTTAACCCTCTGGTGCAGAAGCCCTTCTGGCTCAACTAAAGAGTTTGTGTTGCTGAAGGACGGGACAGGGTGGATCGCAACTCGCCCAGCCTCAGAGCTGGTCCGGGCTGCCTTCCCCCTTGGCGCTCTGACCCGGAACCATGCCGGGAGTTATCACTGCCATTCATGGGAGGAGATGGCTGTGTCGGAGCCCAGTGAGGCCCTTGAGCTGGTGGGGACAGGTAAGAAAACGCGTAGGATCCTCCCGTAGTTATCCCCGGTGTCCCTGAGGCTCCAAAACTGTTCCCAAGGGTGGGGCAATGCATAGAGACCACCAGGGGGCTTCTGCTGCTTGTAGGAGAGATGGGTGAGAAGGGAGGGGTGGTAGGGAAGAAAGCAAGAAGGAGACTCTCTGACAGGAAGAGCCAAGATCCCGCCCAGTATGGGTTTCTTTCTTTGTTGACAAAGTGACTCTGAGTGGGTGTCTCCAAACCTGACTCCTCTTTTACCTCATTTCTTTCCAGACATCCTCCCCAAACCTGTCATTTCTGCTTCCCCCCCAATCCGGGGCCGAGAACTACAAATCCAGTGCAAAGGATGGCTGGCAGGCATGGGGTTTGCTCTGTATAAGGAGGGAAAGCAGGAACCTGTCCAGCAACTTGGTGCCTTTGGGAGGGAAGCCTTCTTTACAATCCAAAGAATGGAGGATAAAGACCAAGGCAACTATAGCTGCCGCACTCACACTGAAAAGCGCCCCTTTAAGTGGTCTGAGCCCAGTGAGACCCTGGAACTTGTCATAAAAGGTAGAGCTATGAGGGAGGAGGGGGGGGCAGAGCTCTGGGGCAGACACTTCTCTCCCCACAGCAAACTTTGCTGCTGGTCCTAGAAGCCTGTGTCCAATCTTAGAGCCAGGCAGGCGTGGTGCTGGGAGTGCCAGAGTCTCTAGCTGCATGATATTAATAGCCATAATTGTTATTAATAGCTTGGGTTTGTGGAGGGTGATTTAATTTTTCAAATTATTTCCACATCAATTATCTCATTTAGCTATTGAGCAGAACTTCAAAGGAGGTTGGATAGGTACCATTTTACCCTCTTGTACAAATGGGTAAACTGAGGCTCAGAGAAAACAGCAGAGCCCCAAAGACAAGTCACTCTTTTAGCCTGCCTCCACTGGCTACCCTGATGGCAGTGAGCAACCATCTGGAGGAGGTGAGGAATCCCTGTGTGAGATGTCCATCTGCAAACAGGATTTGCTTTGATCTTTAATGTACCTACTTCTGAATACGACACTAGAGAAAGCAGAGGAGCTTCCTAGAACTAATATTTGCCATGTTTCCGTGTTTGCCTTCTTTCTTTTTTTAATTTTTTCCCCTAATTTGGTTTTGTGTTGTGTTTTGTTTTTTGCCTTGTAGAAATGTACCCCAAACCCTTCTTCAAGACATGGGCCAGCCCTGTTGTCACCCCTGGTGCCCGAGTGACTTTCAATTGCTCGACCCCCTACCAGCACATGAATTTTATTCTTTATAAAGATGGAAGTGAAATAGCATCCAGTGACAGGTCTTGGGCAGCTGCGGGGTCCAGCACAGCTCACTTTCTGATTATTTCAGTGGGCCTTGGTGATGGAGGGAATTACAGCTGCCGCTATTATGACTTTGCTCTCTGGTCTGAGCCCAGTGACCCTGTGGAGCTCGTGGTGACAGGTCAGGAGGGGAGAAAATCCATGTAGAAGTGGGGCTGACCCTGGAACAGTGGGTGGAAAAGCTGCCAGTGGGAAAGGGAAAAGGGCTCCTTTTAAAGTGAGAAGACTCCAGGGAAGTGCTTAGGACAGTGTTTGGCATGTAGTAAGCAGTCCATCCAAGGCAGCTGCTTATATTATTACAGGAAGAAGAGACAAAGGAGAGGGAGGAAGGCAAATCATTTACTTCTGTTGAAAGAAGAGAGGCAGGTCGGGGGTGCCCAATCCCAAGGGCCAAGCTCTGGTTGCCCTGTTTCTAAAATCTTTTGTGGCTCGGCCTTCAGCTTTCAGCTCAGTGTCCACTTTTTTTTCAACTGGGCTGTCAGAGATTGGTGGGCTAGATGGCCCTCAGATAAAGAGAGGCCTTGAAATGACAGCTGCATATTATGCAGCCATTTTCAAAGGCTGTTTAACGTCATAGGAAAATGTTTATAATATAAATTTAAGTGAAAAAAATAAGACCACATATCTGTGCATATAACGGGATCCCAATTATATAAATCATTATAGCACCATTGACATGGGCATGTATAGAAAAAAAATGGAAAAGAAATACATTACAAATATGTAAAGAATGATTATCTTTAAGAAATAGAACTCTATTTTCTTCTTTAGCTTTTTTATATTTTCTAATATTCTATAATAGACATATTGCTTTGATAATAACACTTAAAGAGCTATTTACAGAATGTGGGGGTGGGGTGGGGAGGGTCTATCTAATGTTGCAATCTCTTTAATTTCAGAATTCTACCCCAAACCCACTCTCTTGGCAAAGCCAGGTCCTGTGGTGCTTCCTGGGAAGAATGTGACCTTGCACTGCCAAGGAGCCTTCCAGGGCATGAGGTTTGCCCTCCTGCATGAGGGAACCCAAGATCCCTTACTGTTTCACAGTAGCTCAGGGAACTCAGCTGACTTCCTCCTCCACACTGTTGGAACAGAGGACTCTGGGAACTACAGCTGTGTCTACTATGAGACGACCATGTCAAACAGGGGATCACATGTCAGCATGCCCATTATGATCTGGGTGACTGGTAAGGACAGACAAGGCCTGGGACTAAGACAGAGACAACTGGAGTAGGGGTTAGACAGGGTGCTCCATCCTGAAAGTGAGGGGAACTTCTGTATGCAGGAGGAGAAAGACAAAAAAGTGTTAATTCTGGGAATGGTAAATTCTCATACTCATTTTACATCTTTGGTCTCTTCCTAGACACATTCCCCAAGCCCTGGTTATTTGCTGAACCCAGTTCTGTGGTTCCCATGGGCCAGAATGTTACTCTCTGGTGCCAAGGGCCAGTCCATGGAGTACAATACATTCTGCACAAAGAAGTAAAAGCCACTTCAATGCAGCTCTGGGGATCCACCAGCGATGATGGGGCATTCCCCATCGCCAACATATCTGGTGCTAGCATAGGGCGTTACAGCTGCTGCTACCACCCTGACTGGGCCAGTCCTATCAAGCTACAGCCTAGCAACACCCTGGAACTCATAGTCACTGGTAAGAGGCAGATGTTCTGGAGTGGGCATGGGAGTGTGGAAAGGAGAGAAGAGCCTGGTTCATGGGAGATGGTTTTCAAAGAGCTTGAGGAGTATAAAACAATAATCTCTCCTTTTTATGAACAGATGCTCCAGTGTGATTCAGTAGAAAGGGGTCTCCTTATCTCTGACCAGGAATTAATTTATTTTACAGGCTTACTCCCCAAACCCAGCCTGTTAGCCCAACCTGGTCCCATGGTGGCTCCTGGAGAAAACATGACTTTGGAATGCCAAGGGGAGCTGCCAGACTCAACATTTTTCTTGTTGAAGGAGGGGACTCAAGTGCCTTTACATCAACAGAGGCCAAGCGGGTACAGGGCTGACTTCTGGATGCAAGCAGTGAGAGGTGAAGATTCTGGGATCTATAGCTGTGTTTATTATTTGGATTCTGCTCCCTTTGCAGCTTCCAATTACAGTGACCCTTTGGAGATCTGGGTGACTGGTAAGGTCCTGGGGACTTCAGTAAGAGTCTCCATTTCATAGTATTTAGTAGTTAGCCCTTAAGCGGATAAAGGGCTGGGTTCAGTCACTTCTTCCAACTCTGTGCCCTGGTTGGTTGCAGATAAACCCCCTAAACCCTCTCTGTCAGCCTGGCCCAGCACCGTGTTCAAGCTGGGGAAGGACATCACCCTTCAGTGCCGAGGACCCCTTCCAGGTGTTGAATTTGTCATAGAACATGATGGAGAAGATGCACCCCAGCAATTCTCAGAAGATGGAGATTTTATTATCAATAATATAGAAGGGAAAGGCATAGGAAACTACAGCTGCAGCTACCGCCTTCAGGCCTATCCTGATATCTGGTCAGAGCCTAGTGATATGCTGGAGCTGGTGGGAGCAGCAGGTAAGAGGACAATCCTTCTATGGCCCTGGCATGACACCCCTGGGATTTCAGAGATGACTCCCAAGGAGACATCTCTAATACAGACCTTGGATTCAGAGCTCTGAAGTTTGGACATCTTCCTTGTAGAAGTGATGAGGAGGTGGGATCTCACATTCACTCAAAGATAGTGAGCAGGATGCTTTCGAGGGTCCTTCCTGCCAAGAGGAGGAAGGCTGCCTGTACCTCAGCAGAAAAAAGGGGAACAAGTTTGTAGTAATCTCCACAACCTTTGTTTCTGTTCTTTTATCATCACAGGGCCTGCTGCTCAAGAGTGTACCGTGGGTAACATTGTCCGTAGTAGCCTGATTGTGGTGGTGGTTGTAGCTTTAGGGGTGGTATTAGCCATAGAATGGAAGAAATGGCCCCGTCTCCAAACCAGGTAAATTCCTCTTCTCATCCTCTTGTAAGTCTACTGGAAAAACAAACAATGGGCTGTATGCTCCCTTAGTGTACGAGCCACAAAATGCAACCTGTTTTCAAGTTGATGGTTCTGGCTCTTCCCTTAGTCATGTCTTTTTCTCCATTTAGGGACTCAGACACAGACGGAAGGGACCAGACCATAGCCCTTGAAGAGTGTAACCAAGAAGGAGAACTAGGCACCACCACCAACTCTCCCTCATCAATCTGTCAGGGAACCTCAGTGGAACTGCCAGTCCCAATTTAATTATCTCCTCATTTATAAGAACTTTCCTTTCCTCTCTTTTTTACCTTCAGAGACCTGCAAGTCCAACTGATTACCTTAGGAACCAGCCTTATCTACTGCTCCTTGACCTCTGAACACCTGATCTGGGTCAAGAGGATTCTGGGAGTTGAGGGCTCTACCAGGGTGAGATGTGTCCTGAAGAAATGTTCCCTGCCCTTATAACCCCTCGCTGTATTGATTTACTGGTGCATGAAATTCTATTAAAAATGTATTCTTCTGAATAAAGAGAGTATTCACTATTTAACTGAAAAAGCTTCATCAGGGGTCTTCCATTGGTGCGTTATTCATTTATAGCTTAGCAGGGATGTAGTATTAGAGCTTACCTCCATGGCAGAATAAGAGAGTGAGGGGCTACTAATTCCAAAGAAAGAGCTCAAGGATGGGGGTGGAGGGAGGAAGAGGAGGCAGGGCTCCAAAACTGCTGTTTCCCAATCTGCTTTGAAATATGGTTGCTGAACAGTGTCTTATTCTACATCTGTCCCATTATTGAATAAATGAATTAATGGATGGATAGATGAGTGAGTGGCAGCAGTCTCTCTAGGTTGAGCCTGAAGTGGACAAATGACAAAGTTCTACCCTTTCCCCCATGTTACTTCTAGGTCCTTAGTACACCAGGTTTCAAACATCTGGATTAGGCCTCTGCAGAACTTTGAAGCTTACAAAGTAGTGTTTTTTGGCCCTTACCAAGAAATCACAGGTTGTAAATTAATTCATACTTAACTGTGAATGACTGATAAAGTGGAATGCTTCCACGCTCCATAAAGGAAGACCTGTTTTCTCAAAAGAATGGTTTGCTAGTGGTGGGATCTCAGGGAGTGTGCAAGCAGGAGAGGTTAGTGGCTTGGAGCAGGGAACTCCCAGTGCCACCCACCCCCCCACCCCCCTAACATCTCAAGCCAGGGTTAGCTCTGATTCTCAGCCCCTTTCTTCCTGGATCAGCATGCCTCTTGCCCCATAGTAGGAATTCAGCACAGATTAGGTGGATTGAATTGGGGAAGGAGGTTCACCTAGTTCCCTGAACCTAAGGTCTCAGAAGAATTGAACTACAGGTCTTAGAGGAGGTCATGATCCTGTCAAATTTGACCCTAATGTTTCTTGTCTTCAATATATTTAATTCTAAGCTAACAATGTTCAAAAGAGCAATATACAAGGCTGCCATACATAGTGAGTTTTATATATCCTGGGTTATAATAAAGTTTAGAGAGCCACTCCTATATTCTGGCATTCAGAAGCTTATTTACCAAGCAACTTAATGAAAATAATGCATCCCACTTTCTTTAATTCTTATTGAATGAAGCACTCTGAATACCATAAACTAATTTGTATTAAGCTCTTAGGAATGTAGAAATAGAAAGTCCCACTTCAATTTCCATTTGCTGAGATTCTATCAGTCGCTTATACTAATTTCTTATAGTATCCAAAATTACATTTCAAAAGTGCTTTTACATTTGAATTTAGCAAAACATAATTGTTGCTTTCTGATGAAAATCACTATTTGCCCACAAACTCTTTTATCCCTAGCCCTCAGTGTACATTTTGAATAGTGGAAGGAAGCCCATCCTTGGTTTTAGGATTGAAGTCCTTTGAGCAAGTCTGATTTTGTTTTTTAATCATTGGGTGTTCCAAGGTGTCTATTGTCAAGGCTAATGGTAGGTTTGTGCAATTTAACTGGTGATTGCATTAGCTGTTCAACAAGGGAAAGAGAAATGGGAAGTAAAGAACAGAGGGCCAAGGACTGAAATTTAGAGAAGTCTCTGAATTAGAAAAGCAGGAAGAGGATGACAGAAACAAGACTCTTTCGAAATCCAGACATTGAACCTGGGGTCTCCTGTGTCAAAAGATTCCAAGAGACAATCTGCAATCAGAGAAAATTCTGGTAAATCTTTTAGTAAGAAACAAATAGTGAGAAATATTATGACACTGACTGTTAGTTGGTTCTTCAAGCACTTACATATACCATTCTTTCATTTAAGAAACCAAGTTCTACACATTTTAGGAGGGAAAATATAGTTATCCATTAACTACGAAATACTGAGACAAAGAGTGGCTTTGGGATTTAACTTTCCTACTTGCTGTCAGAGCTATCCCAGTGAATTAAATATCTATTTATAATGCAGAAGTCGTCACAAACTATTTCAATGAATTAAGTATCTATTTATAATGCAAACGTAGCTTGTTGCTGGCAATGATCCACATGGTAAGTTTTTTCAACCTGGTTGCCATGGGAATCAGTCCCTTTACCCCTGGCTGGCCTCTAATCATCAGCCCAGCATCAGGTAAATACTGGGAAATGGAATTTCAATTAATGTGGAATGGATCTCTGAGAGGAGAATTTGTTTCTGGGACTCCAGGAAGAAAGTCCAAATATTCTGCCCCAATTCTAAAATGCAAGTTCGAAATTTCTCTGATCCCTGGACTCACACAACTTTGGCCCCAGCATCTCAGAGCTACACAGGTTGTCAAAGCTATGTGGTCTAATCTCCCACACAGTACAGAATCTCCTTTATAGAGTTGCTCACAGATAGACGTGCAGCCTCTTGCATAACTCCATGGATGGGGACCTCACCACTTTATGAGACAACCTGGGAAGCTCAAATTGTTCTTTGAGCCCCTATCTGCCTGTATTTAATCTCTCCACATTCAGTGGCTCTAGTTCTGGCTCAAGTTGCAGCCAATATGAAATCTACTTCTTAAACATAATAGGTTACAGAGTTTGGAAGATGCGGAAGTCAAATAGATCTCACTCAGTGGTGCTTCCAGGATTTGGCTAGAATTCATTGGCAAACATATCTATGTAGTTAATTCTCAATTAATTAGTCTTCCAAGAGGGCAGAGTTCCTATCTACCCCACTCCTGCCATATTTGACCAAAGCAGCTCTTTTACATATTTTACACATACATTTACTCTACAATTATTATTTGGCTGCCTACCGTATACTAAACACTGTTCTGGGCACTGGGCATATAGCACTGAATGAGAAAGATACAAATCCTTGCCCTTGTAGTATGGGAAACAAACTATATATATATAATTTTAGCTAGTAATAAATGAATCAGGAAAAGAGGTAGAGAGGAGGGTGCTTTTTTGGAGGGGGGAGATTACTGCAATTTAAAAAGATTTGAAGGAGAAGTGGGTTCTGGCAGAGAGAATAGTAAGTGCAAAAGCCCTAAGACAGGAAAGTGGCAGGCTTGTATGGGGAATTGCAAGGAGAGTAGTGTGGCTGGAACAGAGTAAGGAAGGAAGAGAGGAGAAGGAGATGAGGTCAGAGAGGTAATTGGGGCCATGCCAAATAAGACCTTGTAGATTACCATAAGGACTTTGACTTGTACTCTGAATGATGTAGGAAGCCATCAGAGTGAATGATTGGGCTTATATTTAAATAGGGACATTCAAGTTTCTGTGTGGAGAATAAACTTAGGAGACAAGGGTGAACAAAACAGATCTCCTAAGAGGATATGACAATAATCCAGGCACAAGAGGGTAAATTAGATCAGGATAACAGCAAAGAAGGTGATGAAAAATGGTTGGATGACTGATATAATTTGAAGAAAGAGCCAACGAGATTTGCTGATAGATTGGATGTGGGGTGTGTTCTGTAAATATTTTCATGAGTAGAAAGAACTGTTTCCCTCCTTCGTTTATTTTAATCTCATCCTCAAGAAGGGGTTTGACCAGCCCTCCTAACCCTGGTCACTGCCTCTGGATGATTTGTCAATGAGTTTGTCATTGTCCATTCAAAAAAATTTGTAAGCCTACAGTCCCATACGTCTACAGTGATCCAATCAGCACAGAGTGCAGGGAGATGATTACTTTCTGGGGTCTCAACTCACTATTTCTACTAATGTCATCTAAAATTACATTATTCTTTGGTCAGCCAGATCACATAGTTGGCTCATAGGAAACTTGTCGTCAACTAAAACCCACAGCTCTTTTTCACACAAGCGTTTGCTGATTCAATCCTCTCGTTTCCTTTGCTTGTACAGGTGAGCTTTATTTTGCAATGAGTTTTTAACTCAAATGCATGACTTGATGTTTTCCTCCTGGGTTTCATTTTACAAGTTCCAGTTTAGAAGCCATTACATTACCACTTATTGCGTCCCCTTCTGAATGTCACATATTCAGGCATTTATTCCTAGCAACAACCCTGGAGGCCCCATGCTCTTATTATCCCCATTTTATGCATGAAGAAGCAGAGGCTCAGAGAAGCTAGATAGCTTGCCCAAAGCTACCCAACTCACAGCCTAGGGCAGAGCCGAAACTATAATTCAATTGTACCTCATTGTAAACCCAGACTTTCCCGTATTAAACCTCAGATACACAGCACCTGGAATGTATAGGTGTACAATAAATATTTAGTGAATTGACTACCTTCCCAACCTTATTTTTGAAATTTATTTTCTTGAGCAATTTAAACAATTACTCATATTCGGTGTGTATGTGTCAGACTCTTGTTATATCGTTTTGCATTTATCATGTAACTTAATCCTTACAACAAATCTATGAGGTAAGTACTATTAATATTTACATTTCTTACAAAAGAGGAAGTGAATTTAAGTAACGGAGCCAGGTCACACATGGTATATTAGGTTGCCAGTTTTTCCCAGGAAGTCTGGCTCCGGAGTTTGAGTTCCTAACACTTAAGCTATGCTACCTCAGGCGACACTGAGATCCTGATCTTGCACTCTCAAGGGAAGGAGGGACATTGGCTTAATTCACTCTTCACTATCCAGTATCAGATTTATAGCCCTCCTATTAAAATCCAATCCATTTCCTTTCATTCCAGTTTTCTTTCATCATCAATGGAAACCGGCCTCTAAGCTTAAGAAGGAAGATTTGTGCATGTCCTCAAACTTCGTCTCATTATCTCCCCTTCCTTCCTTGCCACTCTGCTCTGTTATAGATCAAATTCTAGTGAGCCAATGTGAGATTGTTCCCATTCTGGGGACATCCCTGAAAAAGAAACCACATAACTGAAGACAGCTGGTCATTAGAAGCTTGGGAAAAGAAGATGTTTCCTCAGCCCCCTCCCCATGCCCAACGGTTGATCATAGTCCAGGACCATGATCTCATACTGTAGAAAATTAATTCTACAAGATTCTGGCTAGAGTCATGTATTAAACTGAGTGGTAAGGGTAAGTAGAGAAAGTGCCGGATGAATTCAAGCTGTTCACATGACTTATCAGCCTATTAAAGATGATTTTTGGTGGGGAAATCCTTATTATTTCAGAAGATCATCTTTGGCACCACATGCAAAAGTTCCAGGAATGATCTGCTTAATGAAGGCCCAAGCTAGAATACATATCAGGGGCGAGAATTAATTTTGAGCTTGGGACAAATTCCATAAAGGGGTACATGTGGCAGGAAACCTGACAAAATTAGCCAAAGGCCCTTTATTTTGCAGGATTGTTACTCAAGACATTTCTCCATTAAAACGTCCCCATTTTCTTCAAATGGAGCAAAATAGAATACCTTAGAGATGCTCTGTCCAACACGGTGCACAAAGAAACTATCACCTCCAAAAATGGTGGACACTATACTTCTCTTAATACGCCCCTCAGATCTCAATAGCATATTTAGCAGCTACAGAACCTTGTAGACTCTTATGAAATTTGGAGCTACCTGAAATCCCATGCCATTTACAGAAGTCCTACAAAACCTTGTTTTGACTCTGTGTTTATGCAGTTAATTTTAGAGCTAACTTCATTTTTGCTGCAACCATATTAGGATAAGAATTGTTTTCTAATGTTCAGCTTCACAGCCATTTGTCTCCTTGGCCAATTACTAAACCATTCAAACTCAGTTTTCATACCTATAAAATAGAGATGATCGTTGTTCTATACTGCAGAGTTGTGCTGAGGATCAAATGAAACAATATATGTGAAAGTGCTTTGTAATTTGAAAAGCATCATACCAACATGAGAACTGATGATGATGACGATGATGATTGTTGTTTTCTATTTTACAATGTACACAATATCCCTCTGAGCTTGTGGTCTCAAATTTGGTCATCATCTCATCCTTATTTTTATTCAAATGTTTAAAAGCACACATATCCTGGGTTAACAATAATTCATTAAATTCACATATTTTATATGTGCTCATTTAACTAGTTAAACATTCAACTATCCATACTATCAGCTAGAACCCATTTCTCTTATCTTGTTTGAAAGGACATCACTGAAGTGTTTGTCAAGATCCTCACTGAAATCCAGGTAAATGATTTTCACAACTTCCTCTTGTAAGCCCGTCTGAAAGGAAATGAGCTTAGTCTGGCATGGATTGTTCTTAATGAACCCATGCTGATTCCAAGTGATTAGTAAGTCTCTTTCTAATGGCTCAGAAATCATCTTCTTAATAATCTATTCTAGAAGTTTGCTGGGGATCGAAGTCAAACTCGCTAAGCTAAAATTTGTAGATTCTACTTGTCTTGTGGGGAGTAAAATCATCACATTATTTAGTCTTTTGGCACTTCTCTCCTTATCCGCAAGCCCTTGTATGCTACCAATAGAATTTCCAGACTTATAAGAAAGAAACAATGTTAGATGTGAGGCTGTCCGCTTTTCTTCACTTTTCTAAAGTGGGAGAATTCATCTTTGTTAGACTGATCTAGACATGACTTCCTACAACTGATGTCATAGTGTTTAAATGCCATAGTTTAGATAAGCCAGAATCCTAATGGCAGATTTGTGATTGGTTTCTTGACTGTGCAGAAGTATTCTTTCCAAGTGTTGCTTTACAGGAGCAGAGTTTCTTCTAGAGCAATGATTCTAAAATTTAATATGCCTACAAATCACTGGGGGATCTTGGTAAAATGCAGATTTTGATTCTTTAGGTCTGGAGCAGGGCATTTCTCACAAGCTCCCAGGTGATGGCCATATTGTTCATGCACAAACCACACTTTGTGTAGCAAAACTCTAGATCAATGGTTCTAGACCTTGGCCACACAACAGAATCACTTGAAGAGCTTTTAGAAATCCCCATGACCAGACTGCACTCCACATTAAATTATATCTGAGGGTGGGACCCAGGGATCAGCATTTCTAAAACTCCTCAGGTTATTCCGATAGGAAGCTGAGGTTGGGAACATTGTCCTAAAGCTAGTTAGATTTCATCTTTCAGCTTGTTGCTAGTCCCCAAGAGGACTCAAAAATAATCCACTGCCTCCTGTAACTGTGGAAGTGAAGTTTCCCACCTTCTTACAAGACTATGCACAATGGCCCCTCTTTTTTGATATGATGGTGTTAACAATTATTGGAACATTATTGAAAATTTCAGTATTAGTGATGTTGGGATAACTTTTCCTCCTCGCCTGCTGTCTATTACCATAATTGACGGTTAAGAAGGGTGGCATGCACTGGAGGAAGTTTAGGCTAGAAATAGTTTTATAGCAATAAAAACTCACTTTTTTTTCCCCAGTGGGCCATTTTATATAACACTACCACTTGTACAACAATTTAGAAAATATTGTAGAAAATGGCTAGGTTTGGTTGGGCTCAGATCTCCATAAAGAAATCCACTTATAGTAAACATCCCTCTTTTGATCATAATGAATACAAATATCAGTTAGGATATGCTCTATTGTTAAGCAAACCCTATCATTACTGATACTGGGTCAATGAGAGCCGAAGTAGACTAACCCAGGCAACTAAAAGAATTTGAGACCGAATATTAAGCCTAAGATTCAAAGATAAATCATTGAAGAGTCCCCAATTTCAAGGTTAAGAATCAACACTATGAAGGAACAAAAATGTAACAGAGAGAAAGCATTGGGATTTTAGAGCTATGAATTTCTTAGTTGACCAATCCTAATATAAATCCTCTCCCTGGCAGCCAAGCAGAGGGAGAAAGTTTATCAGTCTGCGGGTGGGCAATGGTCAAATGAAGCCAGGCTCAAAGGGGAACAAAAGAGCAGACTGGATGGTGACAGTTTCCAAAAAAGTTCTAGGCAGGGATCATCCCCCAGCAGCAATTCCTGCTGGTGCCAGACCTTTCGGACCTCATGAAAAAGTGCCACTTTGAGACCTGCTAATAAAGTCACCATTATTACACTACTAACCATTTTACAACATTTGAGATTCAACTTTCTTGAAATTTCTTCTTTTTACATATTGGTCATACATTAGAGGGACTAAAAAGGGAACTCTGCTGGGGATAATTTGTAGTTCCTTGAGAGCTGTTCAACAGGGGCTCTGCAAGGAGATTCTCCAGTGGCTCATCCTTTCCTGGAGAACCTACTGAAAAAAAAGAAAAGACAGAGCTAAGACTTCATTTATCTTTCCCTCCTTCAGAACTGGCCTTATCCCTACTCCCCACCCACTTCCAACCTCATATACTTCTTCCAACATTTTATTCTGAACCTTCTCTCAGAGAGGAAAAAACTCCTTACATCACATCTTAGTTCAACATGCCACTCAGAGGTTCAACGTCACTCTTCTGAAGGAGTCAACTCCAAAGCTGAGGGGTTTTTTTTTTTTTAAATGAACTCCTGGGAATATTTATTAGTCTGCCAATAGCAGTGATATTTTTCTGGCCAAAAGCAAGCCATGAGCCCTTTTGAGACAGTTTGGTGCACAAACAGTTGGTAATAAGATATGATGGTTTAAAACATAAGAGTGAGTAAGCCCAGAGTTTGAAACCCCCTCTTTGCCACTTCAGCTTGCACACTTTTAGGCAAATCACTAAAACTCTCTGAGGCTCAGTCTCTTCTTATGTAAAATAGAAGTGAATAATAGTACCCAATCCTGAGGGTTGTCATGAAGATATGGCGAATGTAAAGTGCCTAGGATGCAATAGGTGATCAAAAAATGAAGGCTTTAATTTTTTTTTCTGCAGACATTTTCTTGAAACTAATGAAGCTTAAAAGATAACAGTTGCAAACAAAAGGTGAAGGCTAGAAAATCTCACCAATTTAAAATGAAAATACCAGAGAAAAATGATAAAAATCACAACCTGAGGTAATCATGGAAAAATGAATAGAGATAACCTTGAACTGTCTCTGCCCCGGGTTTGTTCAACTCCGACTGTTCTCCTTAAATAAGACTGAAGTTCTCCCTGAGAAGCCAGACAAGGCTAGGATATATCCCAGTGCTGCCCCTTACCAGCTCTGTGACGTTGGACAAGTCAATTCCTCCAGGTCTCAGCTCCCTCATCTGCACGAGGGAAATAATAAGAGCACATAACTGATCTAAGTGTAGTGAGATTGCAACATGCTTTCACACTGTAAAGCTGAGTAGAAAGCTGTTCTCATTAACTCATACTCACCCCTTTTCAGAATTTTCAAATCTGGGTTTAATAGATTTCATCCACGTCTTTGGAGTCCCTTTACCATCTCTTTACACTTAGCTTTTCTTTAGCTTTCTGCGGAAAAAAAAAAAACAAAAAAAACAAACAAACAAAAAAACGAGCTAACTTATTTCAACCTACCAGTCTAACCTACTTATTTTGATCACTCCACTAAGGAGGAAGGGGCCAGAGGAAACATACCCGAATCTGTAGAAAACCCTATGACACTTGTGAGGGGGAGAGTAAAGGGCTAGATAGGCGGCAGAGAGAAGAAACCCTTTCACTTCTGCTTTCTTGGCCCCTGGTCCATTTTCTCCACCTGCTAAAGCTAAGCAGGGCAGCTCTTGAAAGGAGAGAAGTTAATGGTGTGTAAGCTCTGCTGCTCCCTCCAGTGACGGGGCCTGGAAAAGACGTGAAGTGGAGACAGTGAGGTCTCTAAGCCTAGGGCGGGCTCTCAGGGAAGAGCAAATGGCATTATGGAACAATGATCTCATAGGAGGCTCATAGGGAAGAAGGAATAATCACAACAACCATAATAGTATTATTTGGTGGCCTTATGGGAAAAGTGGGGGTAAGAATAACAACCACAATAAGAAGGGATAATGATAATTATAATCATAATATGATGGTGATTATGAGTAGTGGGGCTCATGCGGAAGAATAATCATAATTATAAGAGCTAACACTTACTTATTAAGTACTTTCTGCACATTGGGTACTGTGCTAAGTAGGTTTTTTATGTATTATTTCACACAACTCAGAGAGATTAAGTAACTTACCCAAAGTCATGGAGATAGTTTGTTGCAAACCTGGTATAAAAACCCAGGTCTGTTTCACCCCATAACCCGTATACTTTTTCTTGTACAATGTGGTGGCAATGGAGGGAAACTAGTCGACTTTGATGGTTAGGACACTTGTATCTTCCAGCCCAACTCAGCATCAAATGTCCACAGGGTTCTGGACACAACTGGCCAGTTACCAGGAAGCCACCCTCTCTCCTAGCCTCTTACAATCAGTCCTGTACAAGTGGACTTCTGGAAAATGGAATCCGCTCCACTTTTAGTAGAGTTGCATGTTCCCCACTGAGAAGAACAGTCTGGTACCTAGACAACCAGGTGTGCCATTTTCACATAAATGTGTGAATTGAGGGACGTGAGGGAGAGAACTCCTCCCTAATTACTAGAGGCTGAAATTGGACGTTTGGAACATTCTGTCCTTTATTAAAATGCAAATACCTGTTTTGATTCATTTACACCACAGCGTGAATCTTTCAGTTCATCATTGCCAAGAAAACTAGTCTCTGAAACTTTAGTCTAACATAGTTAGCATAGCAAGCAAAGCCTTTCATAATTTCTAGTCCCTGTTTCCATCTCCAATCTAGTCTCTGATTCCATCTCCAGCATCAACTGTTGCCACTCCCCATCCTACCACACCTCATCCGAGTAAATCACCCTTCAGCCCAAACCAGTTGTATCAATATGCTATTGTTCACTCTATTTGGAAAAACCCTTACACTTCCCTTTTTCACCTAATTTTAGTCATCAATCAAGTCAATCAAAATTCATTTCAGATGCCACCTCCTTCCTGTAAGCCACCCCTGACATTGCCTCCAAATTGATTCTATAGTACGGCTTAGGTGGCTGTCCCTTCTGTTATTAGAATAGCTTCTGTTTTCATATAGCTATCTATCTATATAATTATATATATTTTTTATACTTATATATGTTATAATTATAGTTGACATGGATATGTTATAATTCACTTACTGGTAAATCATATTTCTTTAATTAATAGCAGTATAAATAAACGCACATTGTTAAGAAATTCCAACAGTGAAGAAAATTATGAAGTAACAGAGAATCGCCATGTCACCCCACAGAAGTAACCTCTGATGACAGTTTCTTATGTAGTTTCACAGACATGTTTAATGCACATAGGATGATATTTGTATATACTTTGCACAGTGATAGCTTCATACTCTTCTGTGCCTTTCTTTCCTCACTCAATATATCTTTGACAAATTTCCATATCTATCTGTCATCTATCTATCTCTTTTCCTCTAATCTGCTACATAATATTCAAAGGGTTGATGTATCATGACTGATTGACTTATTGAAAAGACTTATTTTCCTGTTGTTTGTTTTGCTTTGTTGTTGTTCTTGGTTTGGTTTAGTTTGCTATTAGAAGCAAAGCTGCAATGAATGTACTCTTACAAAGATACATTTGTTTACGTACAAATTCTTAGAAATTCTTTGTTCTTAAATTCTTAGAAGTAGAATCACTGGATTAAAGGGTATGATCTTTTGAAATCTTGATAACCATGCCAAATTGCCCTCCAAAAACATAGCTCCAAATTACACTCCAACTGACTGCAAAAAATTTACTGTATCCCTACAACCTTGAAATTAGGTTTCATCAAACGTTATCATGTTTCAAGTCTAATGGGGGAAAATTTTATCTCATCGTCTTGATTTGCCTTTAGATAATTATTAGTAGGCTTGAGCAGAATTTTTACATTCTTTGGGCATTTATATTTCTTTTTCTTTTAAAATTCTAGGTCCATTTATTCTGTGGATATTTTTCCCTTCATCAACTGTAAAAGCTTTTGGTATAAAAAAGAAAGTAGTCCTTTGTCATATGTGTAATACACGTTTTTCCCTTAGTTTGACATTTGCCCTTTGATCTTGCTTGTTTATTATTGCCATACAGAAATGATAAGATTTATGTAGTTAAATGTATCAAACTTTTCCTTTACAGTATCTGGTTTTTGTACCATGCTTCATCAGAAATCTCTTTCATTGCAAGATTATAAGAACAAACACCCATGTTTTCATCAGGTACATTATGGTTTTCCCTTTTTTAATGTTTAAATTGTTGATCAATTGGAATTTATTTTGGTGTAAGTGGTCAGGTAGGGATCCTGATATTTTATTCAGGTAGCTAGCCAGTTGCCCACCATCACTTTGAATTTTTAATGCCTTCATGTCTCTCCCACTAGACCCTGAGCTCTTTCATGAAAAGAAATAATACCTTATTAACTGTTGTAATCCCAGCATCTAACACTGTGCCTGGCACATAATAGCACATAATAGTGTTAGCTGAATTTATGTTGAATGAGTGCCAGATACTGTTTCAATTTCCTCTGTTGGTGAACAAAGCCTGTTTAAAGACAATTAGCAGCCTACATTTGCGACATTTTGCTAACTCTAATGCTAACCCAGTGGGAGCCTCTTCTCATCAGCTACTGCCTTGTACTATAACCTCTTATCCTAGCTAGATGATTAAAAAGGCCAGGTAGACGTGACCAGAGTCTAATTAAATATTGCAGGCGTATGATGAAAGGAAACATAATAAAGCTCCATCTGGCCAAGAAGCCCCCTACTCCATAATTACTATTGCCTGAAATTCTATCTTTAGGACTTTATGTCCTTTATTAAAATGCAAATATCTTGTTGAATTTTATTTTTATTCATTCACACCACAGTGTTAATTTCTGCTGCCTGATTCAATGCAAGAAAAAAAGTCTATAAAAACAACTTTTGAGGGGAAGGCCAGAAAGAGATATAGGCTATATCAGTGGGCAGGAGAAAGATCACTGGGGAATCGGAGAGCAAGAGGATTACATGGAGCAGAGCATTTAAAACTCATGTTATAACGATGGGACTTTAATGTACCAAGCTACTTAATCACAAAATGCATCCCACTCACCTTTTCCTGAACCTCAGCAATCTAAACTCTCTAGACTCATTGGACATATTTGTAGGGGACTATTCATATTAGAGAAGATTACATCAGTCAGTTAAGAGCTAATTTATTTGGAGTGTTTCTGAGGATTTTAGTTTGGAAGAGCATTGGATTTTATAATTTTCTTTAATAAAATTGTTGATTTTTGTGCCCAGCATATCTTCTCAGTCTCTGTTGACCACAAACTTCCACCTGACTAAAATTATTTCTAGGAAGGAAGTAGAAGGTAGAAAAGGGTCAAGATGTATCTCTGCTTTCTTCTGATTTGGAGTTTTAAAATGCATGTTCTCAAACTTTCTCTACCCCATTTTATGTGGCTGAAAAGAAACCCAAATTTTAAGGATCCTAAATTGGTGTGACAAGTGAACTTGCAAGACTTTTGAGTCTGACGTCAGTGAGCAATGGGGGTTAAGAAAATCATTTTCCCGGTTTATTAGAATCTCTCTCGGAGCCCAGGTCATTCCTCACATGCCCTGGTCATGTCAGTCTAAGCTTCTTCCATCACAAGCTGTTTTCATTTCCTGGTTTGTATAAAAAATTAACGATAAAAGTTTGTACATGAGCCACTTTTTTATTGCTAATCCATCCCTGGAGTTTGAAGGGAATGGAATAACAAATAGATTCTGAAATTAAGGCATGGCTCTTATTAAAAGAGTAAATTCAACTAAAGATGCAGCATTTGAATTCACACTCATCCATACCTTAGTGTAAATTATTACTGGAGTCTTCCCATCCAAATTTCTAATTGAGGGCACAGCTTATGAAAGGAAAGGAATAGAAAGGGAAATCAGGTACTGGACCCTTAGAGTGGAAGTGCCACCACACCTAAAGAGGCCCTGAATTAAGAAGTAAGATAACACCAAAAAAAATCTTCAGTCCCCCTTCTGCACAAATTAATCTGAAATCTGTCTCTTATGATGAAGTGTTCTGGAACTTCCAAATAATGTATTAACCCAAGAGGATAATAATAAAGAGATACTGATAATATTAATGACAATTTATACTGAACACGTACTTTGTACCAGTCCTTTTATACATAGTCACTCATTTAAGCTTAACAACAACACTAAGGAAGACACTATTATCTACTCAATTTTACAAAGGGGGAAAGTAAGACTCACAGAGATTAGTACATGCCTAAAATGATAGAATTAATAAGGAGAGTCCTCCTTCACCAACTCGAAAGTCAAGGATGAGTCAAGAGACTGTCTTCTGAAAAAATTGAGCTACTTAATAGCAGGTTTGTGTGGCTCTTGCATGTTATCTCCAGGTCCCAGATATCCCTTGGTCCACAAAAATCCCAGTACTGGACATAATTCTGAATCAGAGTTAGCCTTACTGTATATGGTTCTCCCTGCCTGCACCCCAAATCTCCAAATCCTTTGGGCAGTCACTTCTGCACCCCTCCTTGGTACATGCCTCCTAAATTGGCTGAGACAAAATTAAATGAGAGAAGGTAAGGACGCATCTTTGGCATATCAGGCATTTTCCTAGGTACATTCATCATCCCCATTCGACAGGAAAACTGTATCTAAGACAGTTTAAGAACAAATCTAAGACACGTGACAATTTGGGTATGTGTTGGTCTGACTCCAAAATTGACAGGACTGGTGAGAAATGAATAATTTACCCATCTCAAGGGTATTTACAGGCTAATAGGAGACTTCCATTTCCCCCAAAGGACTGAATGACTACTGTTGTAATCTCTGGGAAAAGGAATAGGTAGGTGCCTGCCTATGCAAAAAACAAAAAACAAACAACAACAACAACAACAAAAACTAAAGAATAGATAGGTGAGGCCTATTTAGGGGCAAAAGGTTTTCTGTCCAGGGTCCTCTTCATATTAATCTAAGCAGCCACTTGCTCATTAGCACCCTCACATCCCAAAGATAATGCTGGTTAGTCTGGCCCTGCCCCTGGGATTATTCTTCAAAGCTTCATAGAAATACAAAGGTCAGCCTCCAGCTCAGTTATTTTTCCCTGCATAGAGACAGAGACTTTCACCCACATTGGGAGAGTGAGATTGAGGCTATGTTGGGGTTCCTTTAGCCCCTCAAATTTGGGGTAAAGATGTCTGGGAAGAATTGATGGTCCTAAAAATGTCTTAGTGATTCAAACCCCATTCCGAACTCCTACCAAACTTTTCATATATCCATCCACTGGAACCACTGTAAAACAATATCCCCTCATCTCTTTTCCTAAAATGAATGACCGCGGACTGAATTAATAATTCGGTTATTCATTTCTAATTTAGACAAATTAGAATAAAGACTCAGGCCTTCTAATATAGAATAGAGAATTATATTTAGCCAGTCACATAATGAAAAAAAAATGCACCTTAACATTTAACAGTACCTAAGCACTTGGAACACTATACATTGATTGTATTACCGTGTTTTGCCTTTTGAATACCAAGCACCCTCTCTCTGTATCATTTAATGAGACCCCATCAGGCGCTTGTGTTAATTTTATGGTGATTTTGAAATTTTCAGCTTCCCAAATTACCTCTCTCTGGTTTTAATGAAGCCACTGACACTGCAAAATACTCTCATTCTCCCCATCTCCACCAAACTGTCCCACCAGCACCAATTCTAATTTGATGTGACCCCATTTAATGTTCTTTGCCTTAAGACACTGAAATTTGTCTGATCTTGAAGATTTCAGATCCGTGAAAAGAGTTCAATTTTTAAGACATATGTTTACACACCTGAGTTTTAAACTACCCTTTTCTTTATGCATTTATTTCAATAAGAAACTCCAGATAAAAGCCTCAAGTTAATGTTCCAAGTGGACAATCAGCCTACAAAATTGTCTAACAATCTGGTACATTTTGGACTGTACCTGGATTTGGTGATCAACATCAGCAAATTTTAAAAGTATTTGAATGATTTTTAGAAAACATAATTACATTATTTGCAGAGAAGGTTTAGGTTTGCAGAAAAATTGCCCAGAAAATAGATGTTTCCCATATACTGCCCCCACATGCACAGTTTCCCCTAGTATTAACACCTTGCTTTTTTGTGGTACAATTGTTACAATTGAACTAATATTGACACGTTTTTAGTAACTGAAGTACATAGTTTACATTAAGGTTCACTCTTTGTGTGTAGAGTTTTATGAGTTTTGATAAATGTATTATATCATGTATCTGCCAACTCAGAATAGTTACACTGCCCTAAAAATGCCCTGTTTCTACCTAGTCATCCCTGTTCCCCATGCCCTTGAACCCCTGGCAACCACTGATATATTATTTTTTCTATAATTTCGCCTTTCCCACAGTGTCATATCTTGGAATCGTACTGTATGTAGTCTTTGAAGACCTAGCAATATGCACTTAATGATAGCTCATTTCTTTTTGTTGCTGAATAATATTCTCTTGTAGGGATGTGGCAGAATTTGTTTATCTACTCACCTGTAGAAAGGCATCTTGGTTACTTTCAGTTTTTGGCAATAATGAGCAAAGCTTCTATAAATATTCATGTGCATGTTTTTTTGTGTGGACATAAGTTTTCAACTCCTTCAAGTAAATACTGAGGAGCACAATTGCTGGTTCATATGGGAAGCCTATGTTTAGTTTGTAAGAAATATCCCAAATCTTTTTCTGAAGAGGATTTATATTTTGTATTCACATTTGCAATGAATGAGATTTCTGGTTGCCCCACATCCCCATTAGAGTTTTTTGATGCTGGTGTTCTGTCTTTTAGATATTCTAATATATGTTTAGTGGTATCTCATTGTTTTAATTTGCACTTCCCTAATGATAAATGATGTTGAATATCTTCTCCTATGCTTATTTCCCACTGGTATATCGCCTTTGTTTATTTTTAAATTGGTTTATTGGTTGCCTTACTGAGTTTGAAGAGTTCTCTGTATATTTTAGATACAAGTCTTTTGCATATATGTTTTTAAAAAATATTTTCTTTCAGTCTCTAGCAGGTTTTTTGTGGTCTATTAGAATCACTCCCTTTTTGGCCCAGATATTCCTCATAAACCATCATCTTATGAATTGTTCACCTTTGCTCAGTTTCCCAGTTTGCATGAAGCACTTCCTAGAAAGTTGTTTCTGTCTTGGAGGTCATCTGGAGTCATACCTACCATACTAGTTAGAAGAGAGGAAAATACAGTTAAAAGAAAGGAATATACAGTTAGAAGAGAGGAAAATCTAGTTAGAAAAGAGGTAAATGTCTGTGCCTATAGCTGGACAATTTCTTGAAGAAAGTAACTAAAGGCAGAGCATTCATATATCTGATTTTCCCTCAAGCCCCAAACCCCACAAATGATATGAAAGATATATTTATATATTCATAAGAGAAATTGAAAATAAGAAGTATAATTTTACACTATAAATTTTGAGGACCCTCAAAGTCATAAGGTAGAGAGGATAAGATTAATGGAGAAAAGCACAGCCTAAAAATATGCAGTCTAGGACAGCTAAGTACAGTGACTATCATTCCAGGTATTCTCTCAGCCCAATGATGTAAGATGCAGGCAGAAGATGGAACATATAAGAAAATCATTATTTGTAGGGTACCCCATTATAAGCAATTGATGGTTTGATCTCTTAATTCTATTGGGTAGCAGAAGTGTTTGCCCAGGCTACAGCAATTATTATGGATGCTTAGGCTGGAGAAGGAAGTCAGGAAACCAAGTATATGGCCAAACATAAGAGAAACAGAAAACCTCCATGTTCAGGTTATGAGTTACTTACATGCTCAATTCAGCAGTGTACACTCCATTCAGCAGCATACCCTGTTCCATCTAAAATCCTTACTAAGTGTGTCGGCAATGAGAAATAGAAATGTCATCTATAGGCAAATGGCAGTTCTCAAAAACACAAGTGCCAAACCATTCGGAAGGCAGCACCACAAAATAGAGTCACCAAACTCAAGAAACAGAACTCGTTCTCAAGGAAACAGAGTACTTAGAAGATAGAGACGAAAAAATAAAGAGAATTGGAGGGGAGAATTGATCTAGAACACCATAACAAAAAAATTCTCAGAGTTGAGGGAAAACAAAAATCTCCAAAAAAAGAGCATTTATCAATCGCTGGGGATGAGAGCTTTTAAGAAGATACTTATATCTAAGATACTTCTTGGTGAAATTTCAGCACTCCAAGGTTAAAGGGAAAAAAACTGAAAATTAACAAAGCAACAAAACAGGGTACCTACGCAGGAATGAAAATCAAGTTAGTAACAGATTGCTCATCAGCAACATTCAATGCCAGACAATGGAAATGGATTAGCTACAGATTTAAGAGAGAAAATAATTTTGAAGTAAAAATATTATACTCAGAAAAATTAACATTTAAGTTGGAGGGCACAAGCAGCTGCAAAATGAAGACAATTTTCCAGACATGCACATACTCATATTTCACCATTGGTAATTTATCTCTGAATGAATTACTGAAGGATGTACTCTCAGCAAAATGAAAAAATTAATCTGCAGAGATGTGGAATAAAAGAAACAATGGTGAACAAGGAAACCAGTACAATTTATAATTAATTCTAAAGAACTATTGATTGTAAAAATTAACAGCAATAAGGAGCTAGATTCCAAATGATCAAAATGGGAAATTATGGGGTTTATGAGAAAATAGAAAAGGAAAGTGAAAACTGCTATAGTTGTTGTCTTTTTCAGGATGAGATTATAAATAAGTATGAATTCTAGAAATGTATGGAAAATAAGTGTTTAAGTAAATTTCTTAGAAAATAAAAGGTAACCAGCAGAATATGATACAATGTAAAGCATCCAAAAAGCTATTCTAAAACATAAAAAAACTACTAGAGAACAAAAATAAAACACAAAGAATACAATCAATTCAATAAATTACTCAAAAAGAAGATAAAAACAAGAAACATGGTAATTATAAAGGATAAAACAAGATGGTAGGAATAATCACAAATATTGATGATCATATTAAATCCAAATGGCTTAAATTTCCTTAATTAAAACACAGATACATCCAATTGGACAAATAAACAAGATCTAGCTGTTCTGTTTAAAATAGACACATTTAAAACTTATAAAGTCTAAAAATAAATAAACTGAGAAAGATGCACAAAGAAAATGCTAACAGAAATCAAGTAATTATAATAATAATATAAGGCAATATAAAATTAATATAAAACTATAAAAGGGACAAGAGAGATATTTCATATTGGTATAATCCAGTAGGAGGTTATGTCAATCATTAGACTATTCATAGAAGCATAACTTTGAAATAAATGAAAGAAATATGGATAGCAAAAAAAAGAAGAAATTGGCCACCTATAATATTAATGGGAAACTTTTACATATCCCCCTCAGATTACGTAGAAATTCAAATACAGACGAAAAGAATTTGGATAACACAGTGAGTTTGTTTTTTTTTAAATATTTTTACTGAGATATCACCATGAACCATACAGCACATGCAAAGTATGCAATAAATAAATGTCTTACAATATCATCACGTAGTTGTGTATTCATCACTATGATCATTTTTTGAACATATGCATCACTACAGAAAAAAGAATAAAAAGAAGCCGGGTCATGGTGGCTCAAGAGGCAGAGTTCTCTCGCCTGCTATGCTGGAGACCCGAGTTCAATTCCTGGTGCTTGCCATTGCAAAATAATAATAATAATAATACTAATAATAAAAAGAAAAAAATCCATGCATCTCATACCCCTTACCCTTGTCTCTCATCAACCACTAGTATTACAATCTACCAATTTTTTTACCCTTTATCCCCCTTATTATTAATTTACTTCTTGTCTTTATTTTTTTTTACTCACCTGTCCATTCCCTGGATAAAGGGTGCATCAGCCACAAGATTTTCACAATCATAATGTCATATGATAAACGCTACATAGTTGTACAATTGTCTACAAGAATCAAGGCTACTGGAATATGGTTCAACAGTTTCAGATACTTTCATCTAGCCACTCCAATACACCATAAACTCAAAAAGGATATCTATATAATGCATAAGAGTAAGCTCCAGGATAATCTCTTGACTCTGTTTGAGATCTCTCAGCCACTAAAAATTTATTTTGTCTCATTTCTCTCTTCCCACTTTTGATCAGGAAGGCTTTCTCAATCCCATGATGCTGCATCCCACTTCATTCCCAAGAGTTATGTCCTAGGTTGCCAGGGAGATTTATATCCCTGGGAGTCATAGCCCATGTAGGAGGGACGGCAGTGAGTTCACCTGCTGAGTTGGCTTAGAGAGAGAGGCTACATCTGAGCAACAAAAGAAGTTCTCTGGGGATGACTCTTAAGCATAATTGTAAGTAAGCTTAGCTTCTCCCTTTGCAGGAATACGTTTCATAGGGGCAAACTCCAAGATCAAGTGCTCAGCCTATTGAATTGGCTGTCCACAATGCTTATGAGAATATCAGGAATTCCCCAGATAGGGAAGTTTAAAATTAGCTCCTTTCTCCCTGGTTCTCCAAAGGAAATTTTCAAATACTTTTTTATTCTCTGCCCAAATTACTCTGGGATGTGTCGGGGCATCACACTAACCTGTACAAACCAACAAGTTCTCACTCCTTATTCAATATTCCATATAATCATGGTGTTCAGATAAACTGACCATATAAGTTAAATTAGATAATGAGCTACTAAAAATATAAATTTTGCACCAAATAAACATCTCTTCCTCTGGCCTCACACGGAAGTTGAAGTTTTAAAATATAGACCATATTATCCTTTACCTTGTATCCTGATTTACCTTAGTCCTATCTAGATCAACTTCATTCATATCCCTAGTTGAAGTCTGATCACTTTTCCAACTTTTTAAAACAGTTGCTGTATGGGGTAATGCTGATTTTAATCTGGGCAGAGAATAAAAAAGTATTTGAAAAGTTCCTTTGGGGGACTTGGGAGAAAGGAGGAAATTTTAAACTTCCCTATCTGGGGAATCCCTGATATTCTTGCAATCATTGTGGACAGCCAATTCATACAAATACCTGAAGTTCCAGGGAATGACCAGGTTATACACAAATAGTTCAGCATCTCAGAGTTTAGAAATAACAGTTACAACTCCAAAATAGATGTGACTGCTGTAAGAGATCACAATCTAGGAATCTTTACAATAGGCCCCAACCTGATAACCCATTCTCTCGACTTCAATTCTCTAAGTTTGTACATTATAGTTAGTCCATATGTGTGAGGCATGATAATATTTATCTTTTTGTTTCTGACGTTTCAGTCACATACTGTCCTCAAGTTTCATTCACCTAATTGGATGCCTCTTAACTTCATTCATTCTTGAAAAATGAGTTTGATACAAAAGATTTATATATTCTTTTGTACCAACAGATAGAGAATAGACTTTCCTTAAACACATATGGGATGTACAGAAAATTTGACCATGTGTAAGGTACAAAGTAAGTCTCAGGAATGTCTAAAATGCAGAAGTCATTCAGGCTACATATCTTCATAACACATCAACATAATTAGAAATTAGCAATAATGACTGACCAAAAAAAAATAATAATTTCTATATAGATTAAAAAATAATTCCCCTTCTCCATGACCCCAGGCTAAAGAAAAACACCAAATTAAAATGACAAACTATTTAGCAATGAACAAGAATGAATGCTCTGCATACCAAAACCTTGGGAGCATGGTCAAAATAGCACTCAAAAAAAAAAACCATAGCCTAACTAAATCGATTAGAAAACAAGAAAGACTGAAAAGTAATGAATGATGCATTTAACTCAAGATATTAGGAAAAGAAAAAGTTAATGAGGAGAAAGTAATAGTGACTATAAATATAAATACATAAAGACATTTTGACAAGAACAAAGCAAAAGAAACAAAATGGACAATGCTGATCCATAAAAGCAGAAGCAATTTATTTGAAAAACAAAACAATACTAAAATAGATAAATCTTTGGGGATGTCTGAGCAAAGAAATTAGATAGACAGAATAAATAAACAATGTTTTGAACAATAGCTAAAATAACTACATATACAAAGGATACTTAATCTTGTATTTATTATACCTGTGTATAATTTTATGACAATAAACTATTTTCCAAGAAAATATGAATTACTAAAATTGACTCAAAAAGAGGTAGCAAACCTGAATAGACCACTAATGAGGAATGTTCTCATAGCTCTCTCCTTATAAAATGGACCGAGCCCAAAGGTTTAAATGAACAAGTTCAATTAAATCCTCAAGGAACAAATCACCCTAATGCTCTATATTACATTCTAGAGCAAAAAGAAAAAAGAACAGTTTCTCAATTTGTTTTGTAAGTCTCGCATAACTTTGGTACCAAAAATTGAAGAAATATAGCAGAAAAAAGAAACTATGGGGCGAATTTTGCTTATGAACATAGATCTAAAATACTAAAGATAATATTAGCAAGTGAAACACAGAACTGTATTAAAAGAAAAAACACTATGAGTCATGTGCAAGAAGGGGTCACCCATGAAATAAATATGGCTTGATACTAGGAATTCTATTATTGTAATCCACTACATTAACAGATTAAAAGGCAAAATTGTATGATCACTTCAATAGATACCCAAAATATTTCTTGAAACTAGGTATCCTCAACATGACACACTCAATTCCAGCAGATCTTATTTTAGCTATTAATAAAATGTTACTCTTTTCATTCACTGTATTGAGCTCACAGTTGCAACACGTGGTTCCCAAGTTATACTCTTCTTTGCTGGTTGCACTTGACTGTTTTAAACTGGTATTGCCCACTTATATACACTGAAGGATTTTTGCTTCTCTTTCTCCAATATTCTGTTTGTTTTTACTCTCTTGGAGCTTGGTTTTGAGCATTAATTGATTTGATCTCCCCACTAAATTTTTTTTAACATTTTATTGTATAGTATAATGTATATACAAAGCAGAGAAAATAAAAAAGCAATAGTTTTAAAGCACCCTTAACAAATAGTTATAGGACAGATCCCAGAGTTTGTCATGGGCTACCATACGATCCTCTCATATTTTCACTTTTAGCTGCTCCAGAATATAGGAGGCTAGAGGGCTTAAATACTTTTTTTTATCATCACGGTCAACTTTTTTCCTTCTTTTTTTGTGAACAGTAACATATATACAAAAAAGCTATAAATTTCCAAGCACAGCACCACAATTATTTGTAGAACATATTTCAGACTTTGACATGAGTTATAATTTCACAATTTTAGGTTTTTATTTCTAGCTGCTGTAAAATACTGGAGACCAAAGGAGTTATTAATGTAATGATTCAGCACTCATATTCATTTGTTAAGTCCTATCTTCTATGTATAATTCCACCATCACCTTTGATCTTTCCATACCTCTTTGGGGTTGTTTGCACTATGGCAATTCTAATTTTTTTTTTATATTGAAAGGGTCTATCACTAATATGGGGTAAGAAGATGGAACTCTCTGATGTTCTGGAGAGGCTGGGCTAGGTTTCAGGACTTATCTGGACCAGGGACCCATCTGGAGGTTGTAGGTTTCTGGAACGTGACTCCAATGTCTGGGACTCTTGTGGGATCTTATATGTTGCCATAGGTGTTCTTTAGGATTGGCTGGAATGGTCCTGGTTGGGAGTTGGCAGGTTATGATAGGTAGCAAGATCTGCCTGAAGCTTGCATAACAGCAACATCCAGAGTAGCCTCTCAACTCTTTTTGAACTCTCTCTGCCACTGATATTTTATTAATTACACTTCTTTTCCCCCTTTTGGTCAGGATGGAATTGTTGATCTCACGGTACCAGGTCCGGATTCATCCCTGGGAGTCCTCTCCCACGTGGCCAGGGAGACTTTCATCCCTGGATGTCATGTTCCACATAGGGGGGAGGGCAATGATTTCACTTGCAGAGTTGGGCTTAGAGAAACTGTGGTCACATCTGAGCAACAATAGAGGTCCTCCAGAAGTAACTCTTAGGCATGCCTACAGGTAGTCTAAGCTTCTCCGCTACTTATATAAGTTTCACAAGCATAAGCCTCAATAGGCATGGCCTATTGATTTGGGTATCCCTAAAGTTTGACACTGTATCAGGGGATTCCCTGATGGTAAGGTTAAATAGTTCCGTATTCTTTCTCCCCTTTGTCAGGGGACTTTGCCAATACTTTTTGGTTATCTGCTTAATGTTCTCTAGGATATTTCCAGGCATCACAATAATCTATACAGGATTAAAGGAACTATTTCTTATTTTGTGCTTTCTGTGTTTCGGTTGTTCAAATGAGCTATACAGACAGGTTGAATTAGATTATGCACTACAGAAAATTTCAGTTCCAGTCCAAATAAACCTTTCTTCCATTGCTTTCAAAGAGTGTGTGTGGTTCTAAAATAAAGACACTGTCTTCCTTACCCCTATGTTCTGAATTACTTTAACCCCAACCTGTTCGGCTTCATTCTTATCTCTAAATATCAGGTTATATATATAAAAGAGCCTCTCAAAATCCAGAAATAATAATCAACCCTCCAGACTTAATGTGTCTGCTGTAAAAGCTTAACATTTAGGCCCCTGTTTTCTTATAAACATTTTCCTAAGGTGACCATACCCATTTTGTTTTTTTGTTTCTGGCTTATTTTGTCTCGCTAAATGTCCCACATGTTCCTTCACATTGTTGCATGTTTCACGACATTGTTCCTATTTGTGGCAGCACAACTTTCTTTCATAAGTATACACCATCGTTCACCAATATACTTCTCTGTCAGTCATCCTTCAGCCACCTGCATTCATCAGGCATCATGTAGAGGGCCCAAAGTCCACAGTCCATCAACATTCTCAATTTTAGATCATTTCATTGTTCCCAAGAGACAGAAAATCAATAAACACACCCTCACCAAATGGGAAATCTAAACCTCCTCTTAACTCTTGTCCCTCACCCCATTATTTACCTCTGCTGTTGCTGTTTCCTTATTTACCTCTGCTGTTGCTGTGTGCTAATGGTTTCCTTTTGAACATAGCTCGTAGCATGCAATAGTAGTTTCCCACCTGTACCCTGGACTTAAACACTGCTTATACAAGAATTATGTCTTTGAAGTAATTCTTACAAAACTCATTCATATTTCTAGTGTGAGTCAGTGGGACACATAGGTCTATACAATTCCTTTCAATTCTGTTCATCTTCAATATGGTAATATTACTTATAGACCCACTAGCGAATCACCTTCACACCTATCTATTCCCTTACATTGGAGTTCAACCTCATTAGCTAATGGTTCACCCATCTCTAGCTTCTATGTATTTCTAAGTCCCCTATCTTCTGTATTATCAGCCTCTGATTATACATTTATGCTGGTCCCACTGAAGTTTTGTCAGCATTTCTTCAGTGGTTTCTCAGAGTTCTTGTCATTCAGCAGTGTTATCACTTCTTAAAACGTTTTTTGAGGGGGCTGAATGGTTCAGGAATTGCACCCAGGTCTCCTGCATGGAAGCAAGCATTCTACCACTGAACCACCTGTGCACCCTTCTTAAAACTTTTAAACCTTTGATTAAATAAACAAACACTTAAATGTACATAGTGAATAAGTAGTGTCATGTTTAAGAAAAATCACATCTTAAAGCAGTCTCTGTGTCTACATAATCCCTGAATGATTTCAAATCCATTGTCTACAGTGATCGCATGAGACTAAAGGTTTTCAGCAACATACCTGAGCATTTTTCATAGATCTATTTAATACCATTCCTAATGAAATCTTCTGGTAAAGTTAAATAAAATACAACTCCTCAATTGGGAAGGGTATCCACTATAAACACAGAGAAAACCTTACACTTAATGAAAAAGAAGCATTCTAACAGATGTCAGGAACAAAATAAGCATATACTGCTTGTCGCTTGTACAAGTCAATGTAAATTTTAGTAAGCAATACAATTAAATAAGAAATACAAATATTAGTAAGGAAGAGGCAAATATATAACTGTTCATCTTGAAAAAGCCAAATAACTCAATGAAAACTTATCAGAATTGTAATAGAACAAGTCAATTTTGTTCCTCTTTATGCCTAGGGCCAAGCACAGTGTCTGGAATATTGTAAGCACTCAAGTATTAACTGTTCAATAAATAAAGTCAAAGAAGCAATCAATTAGAAAATATAATAAGAAAATTAGCTCATTTCCATTAATAAAATAATAATTAAATATTTAGGAATAATTCTAATAAGGTATATTCAAGACCTATATGAACGACATTCTAACACTTCACTGAGAGTCATAAAAGAGGAATGGAATAAATCGAGAGGCTTATATGAATCACTCCTAGAGAAATGTAATTACTCTCCACATTTCCATAAGCTAAATTTAATTACAATCAAATTCCAGGTAGGAAGGTTTATAGAGTTTAAAGCTGATTCTATTATTCATCTATGAAAGAAAGTGTGCAAAAATAGCCAAGAAAAATTTGGAAACATAAAAAGGAGAGATTCTTCTAACAAATATCAAAGTATGTTAAAAATATACAGTTATTCAGATTGTGTAGTATTGATACAGATATAGTCAAACAGATCAGTGAAAGAGAATATAGAGTTTTAAACCAGATCCATGTATAGAAATAGAAATTCAGTTTGTGATTAATAATGAAGCATCTTGAATCAGTGGGGAAAAGACAAATGAACTCTTCAATAAATAGCCTTAGTATACGTGGCAACTGGCAATTGGGAAAAATTAAGTATGTGTCTATGTGTGCGTGTGTGTACATATATATGTGTGTAGACATATATAGAGAGACAGACAGAGGCAGAGAAACAGAAAGAGATCTCTCTTCATAATATACACAAAATAAATTCCAGATGGTTTAAAGATCTATCTAAAAAAATAAAATTTAAAATATTAGAAGAACATATAGAACTCATTTAGAAGTAGAAAAGGTCTTTTCAAGCAAGACTTAAGCCCAGAAATTGCAAAGAAAAGAGTGAATAAATTTGACAGGATCAAGAAGTTTTAACTCCTTTGCAACAATAGTCACCATAAGGAAAATTAAGAAATGAGCAGAATACTAGCATAACCTATTTACAATTATATATAATGATTTTACCATTATAAGCATGCAGGTATACAAACATGAAAATCTATCTGCCATTTCAGTACAAAAGTGTAAACAATCCATCAGAATAAATGGGCAAGGGTTATGAATGCATAACTTAGAACAAAAGGAAATGAAAATAGACAATAAGCATATGAAAAAAATTCCCAACCTTACAAGTAACCAGAGATACTATATTTAAAATAATTTATTTCAATAACAGAAATTGCAGGTTTACATAAAAATCATGCAGAGAATATAGAATTCCCATACACCCCACACAGAATTTTCCCTATTATTTGCACATTGCGTTGCTGTGCTAACTTTGTTACAACTGATGAAATAACATCATCATAATCATAATATTACCTGCAGTCCATAGTTGAGGGTCTGGTTCACTGGTTGTTTTGAATATTATTTTTTATATTTTTAATTTTTATCCCAGTAACATATATACAACCTAAAATTTCTCCTTTTAATGCAATTCAAATATACAATTGAGTGATATCAATTACATTCACAATGTTGTGCTACCATCACCACCATCAATTAATAAAACTTTTCCATCACCCCAAACAGTCATTCTGTACCAATTAAGCATTAACTCCCCACACGGTACACCATTCTTGTTTCTAACTCTAAGTATTTGCTTATTCTAATTGTTTCATATCAGTGACATCATATAAAACTTTTATCCTTTTATGTCTTGTTTATTTCACTCAACTAATGTCTTCAAGTTTCATTCACATTGTCACACGTTTCAGAACTTTTTTCCTTTTTATGGCTGAAGAGAATCCCACTGTATGTATATACCACATTTTGTTAATCCATTCATCTGATGATGGACACTTGGGCTGCTTCCACCTTTTGGCAATAGTAAATAAGCTGTTATGAACATTGGCACGAATATATTCACTAAAGACCCTGCTTTGAATTCTTTGAGGTCTATACCTAGAGGTGGGGTTGCTGGATCATATGCTCATTCTCTTCAGAACTTTCCAAGGAACTGCCAAACTGTTTTCCACATTTGTTGCACCATTTAACATTTCAAACAACAATAATCAAGTGTTCCTATTTCTCCACATCCTCTCCAACACTTGTTATTACTATCTTTAATGGCCATTCTAGTGGGTGTGAAAGGTATATCATTTTGAATTTTTAAAATTTAATTTAATTTTTATTTTGAAATAAATATATATTCATAGGAAGTTTAAAAGATAGTATAGAGAAGTCTTTTGTATTTTTTTACTCAGTTTTTCTCAATGTATCATTGTGGTTTTGATATGAATTTCCCCAATGACTAATGATGCTGAGCATTTTTCATATGCTTTTTGGCCATTTGTATATATTTTTGGGAGAACTGTCTATTCAAGACTTTTGCCCATTTTTCAATGGGTTGTTCAAACTTTTTTATTATTGAGTTATAGGATTTCTTTACATATTCTAGATATTAAATGCTTAATGCCTACCAGTTTCCAAGTACTTTCTCCTGTTCTGTAAGTTGTCCTTTAACTTACACAATAAAGTTGTTGGATGCAACAAAGTTTTTAATTTTAGTGAAGTCCCATGTATCTCTCTTTTTTTATTCATGCTTTTGGTGTAAAGTCTAAGAAGACATTGCCTAACACAAAGTACTAAAAATACTTCTGTTTTCTTCAAGTAGTTTTATAGTTTCAGTTCTTATATTTAGGTCTTTGATTTTAAGTTGATTTTTATATGGTATTATGTAAAGGTCCACCTTCTTTTTCTTATGGATACCTAGTTTTCCCAGCATTACCTTTTGAATTGAAGAGACTCTTCTTTTCAATTCAGTAGACTTGGAATCACTGTAAAAAAAAAATCAGTTGGCCATAGATGTGAGTGTTTATTTATGAACCCTCAATTCAATTATATTGGTCTGAATGTGTGTCTTTGTGTCCATACCAAGCTGTTTTGATTAGTGTAGCTTTTTTTACATTTAAAATCAGGAATGTGAGTACTCTAACTTCAGTTCTGTTTATCAAGATGATTTTGGCTATCCCAGGTCCCTTTCCTTTAAGTATACATCCAATGAATGGCTTTTTCATTTCTGCCAAGAAGGCTGTTGGAATTTTGGTTGGGATTCTGTTGAATCCGTAAATCACATTGAGTAGAATTAATATCTTAACCATATATAGTTTTCCAATCCATGAACAGGGAATATCATTCCATTTATTTAGGTATTCTTTGACTTCTTTTAGCAATGTTTTGTAGTTTTCCATGTATAAGCTTTTTACATTCTTGGTTAAATTTATTCCTAGAAAAGTGATTCTTTTAGTTACTATTGTAAATGGAAGTTTTTTATTTCTTTTTTCAGATTGTTCATTATTAGTGTATAGAAACACTACTGATTTTTACATGTTGATTTTGTACCCCTCTACTTTGCTGTATTTGTTTATTAGCTCTAAGAGCTTTATTGTGGATTTTCCAGGATCTTCTATATACAGAATCATGCCATCTGTAAATAGGGAAAGTTTTATTTCTTCCTTTACAATTTGGATCTGTTTTATTTCTATTTCTTGCCTAATTATTCTGACTAAAACTTCTAGTAAAATATTGAATATCAGTGATAACTGTGGCGTGGGAATTTGGAACCATGCTATCCAGAAAAATGAACTTTTAAACTTTTAATCTATTCCCGTGGTGTGAGCTCAGAAGCTGAAAGTTAATGGAACCCAGAAGAGAAAGAAGAATCCAAGAGATGCTGCCATGAGATTGTCATGTGATGGAAAGCCAAGGACTAAGGATCTCTAGCAGCCAGCCCCAGAACAGTCTTCTGGAAGAAAGCATCAACTTGATGATACCTTCATTTTGGACTTCTGCCTAGTCTCAAAACACCGAGCCAACAAATTCCCATTATTTAAGCCAAACTATTGCTTTGCATTTGTTTTGACAACTAGGAAACTAAAACAATGGGTATCCTTGTCTTGTTCCTAATCTTAGAGGCAAAGCTTTCAGTTGTTCACCATTGAATATGATGGTAGCTGTGGGTGATTCACAGACGACACTTATCATGTTAAGAAAGGTGACAGCTATTTCTTGTTTTGTAAGTGTTTTTATCAAGAAGGGGTTTTGGATTTTTTCAAATGCTCTTTGTTTACATCAGTTGGAATTATTACGTGGTATTCCCCCTTCATTCTTTAATGTGGTTAATATCAGCAATGTACTTATGTTGAAACACCCATGCATAACTGGGATAGATCCCACCTGATCATAGCATATCATTTTTTAAGTGATGTTAGATTCAGTTTGCTAATATTTTGTTGAGTATTTTTGTTTCTATATCAGTAAGGTACATTGATCTATAATTTTCTTTGCATGTGAAATATTTATTGGATTTTGCTACTAGGATGATGTTAGCATCAAGAATGAGTTAGGAACTGTTCTTTCCTCTTCAACTTTTTGGAAGAGTTTGAGCAGTATTGGCATTAATTCTTCTTGGAACGTTCGTTAAATTCACCAGTGAAGTCATCTAGTGCTAGGCTTTTCTTTGGCAGCATTTGATGAGTTTACTCGCTACTTACTATTCGCCTGCTGAGATCTATTTCTTCTTGAGTCTGTGCAGATAGTTTATATTTCTAGGAATTTGTCCACTTTATCTAGGTTATCTAATTTGTTGACAAATAGTTGTTCATAGTATATTCTTATAATCTTTTTTATTTGTGTGGGTTTGGTAGTTATGTCCCCTCTTTCATTTCTGATTTTATTTATTTGTATTCCCTTTCTTTTCTCCTTTGTCAGTCTAGCTAAAGATTTGTCAATTTGATCAATCTTTTCAAAGAACCAACTTTTCATCTCATTCATTATCCATATTGTTATCTGTAGTATTCTTTTGTTTCTATACTCCATTTGTCTCCTCACTCTACTCTTTATTTCCTTGCTTCTACTCAGTTTGGGTTTAGTTTGCTGTGCTCTTTCTAGATCCTTCAGTTGTGAGGTTACATCTATGATTTGAGATGTTTCTTCTATTTTAATAAAAGCATTTAAAACCATAAATTTCACTATCAGGACCCCCTTTGCTGCATCTCGTAAGTTTTGGCATATTGCGCTTTTGGTTTCATTTGCAAAGAGATGTTTCCTAATTTACTTCATGATTTCTTCTTTGACTCATGGGTTGTTTAATAGTGTGTTGCTTAGTTTCCACATATTTGTGAATTTTCTAGTTCATCCTCTATTATTTATTCTTGCTTTATTCCATTTTTGTCAAAGATACATTGTATGATTTCAACATTTAGTATGTACATACACTGTTCCTATAACCCTCTGTTGCCCCTCCTTATTCTTGTACTTGCTACAAATTATATTTTAGTACTTGTTATGAATTACATCTTTATAAATTATATGTCTAAAACCATATATTTTTCATTACTTTTATGTATTTGCATGTTAGAACCCATAATAAGTAAAAAGGGGCATTACACACCAAAAAGTTAAATACTGTAGTACTGGCATTTATAATTATCAAAATGGTTACCTTTACTGGAGGTCTTTATTTTTGTGAGCTACTTTGGTCCACTCACTGGTTTCCTTTATTTTCAGTCTGAAGAACTCTCTTTCACATTGCCTTTAAAGCAAATATAATGTTGACAAACTCCTTCAGCTTTCATTAATCAGAAATGTTTTAATCTCTCTCTCATTTTTGAAACAATTGTGCTGGATATAAAATTCTTGTTTTGCAATTGTTTTCCTTTTTCACACTTTAAATTTCTTCCCACTGCATTCTTGCTACCATGGTTTCTGATGAGAAATTAGAACTTAATCTTATTGAGACTGTCATACATAACGTATAGCTTTTCTCTTGCCTTTCAGAATGCTCTCTTTATCCTTGGCATTTGACAATTTGACTACTATATATCTGGGTGTAGTTCTCTTAAAGTTTATCCTGTTTGGGGTTTGCTAGGATTGTTGAATGTGCATATTCATGTCTTTCATTAAATTTGAGAAGTTTACTGCCATTATTTATTTGAATATTATTTCTGTCCCATTCTCTATTTCTTCTCCTTCTGAGACCCCCAAAATTTGCATATTGATATGAATGATGGTATCCCACAGGTTTCTTAATATCTGATTCCTTTTTATATTCATTGTCTGTTACACTCCTCAGCCTGAGTCATTTTAATTGTCTTGTCTTTGAATTCATTGCTTCTTTCTTCTGCCAGCTCCAATCTGTTGTTGATATCCTCTAAGGAAATTTTCATTTCAGTTGCTGTGCTCTTCATTCCAATATTTGTTTGCTTCCTTTTAAAAATTCCTATCTCTTTACTGAGATTATCATATTGTTCATTAATTGTTTTCCTGATATCCTTTTGTTCTTTCTCCAGGTTTTCCTTTATCTCTTTGACCAATTTGAGGACTTATTTTAAAAAACATATTTGCCTGGTATAACCAAAGTCTAGTCTTCTTCTTTAATGGTTTCTGTATTTTTATCTTGATCCTTTGACTGAACATCATTTCCTGTTTGTTTGCTTGTCTTGTAATCTTTTCTTTCACACTGCATTTTAATATTTTCTAGGGTTAACTCTGAGATTTGGTCTCTGAGCTGTCTCTTTCTTAAGTTTGTATCCAGATATTGAAATGACAGAGATTTTCTTCAGGGCTGGGAGCTTACAAAACAAACCAAGATGAAAATACACTTTTCATATGTTTGAAAATTGTCTCTCTGTTGACTGGTGCTCTCCTTCAGAATTTAGTTCTCGTATCAATATCAGCCCAGGATAATGTGAAATGGAGGGTCTTCCCCATCTTTCCTAAGCTTGTGTCTTGTCCTAGGCATGCACTTTCTCATAAACTCCAGAGTTCCCTCGTTTGCAGGAAATCCAATACCCCGTCCACTCCTCATGAAATAAGATTTCTCTCCCTCCAGGGGCTGATTGTAAGCAGGTAATTGTTTGTTCCAGGCCTCTTGGACTTAATTTTCTCTTAAACTGCTTTAGCTAACCACAAGCTGCTTCTGCCTACAGAGAAAGTTCTGGAAGGGTGAGATTAAGATGAATTTCTTGGTTCACTCTTTCAGGTTGTCACCCCAATAGTTTGATACCAACATACATACAGGCACCTCAGTATTTGCAAAGGGATTAATTTGCTCTCTCCATAATAGGACCAAGGACCCACAATGAGAGCTGAGGCTGGCTCCACGCTGTGCTAGGGAAAGGTTGGGGAGGAGCCAGAAAGTTTGCCACAAGTTTTTCTTCCATTTTTAAAATGGTTTTCTTGATTGGTCCTCATCCAGTTACTGCAAAACTATTTTTCAGTGTTTTGAGGAAAATGTCCCTGCCAGTTCTTACCAGTTGCTCAAATATTCCCTGGGAAAATGATACCTTGGCATTTTTAAGCTACTCTCTTGGTTTACCAGCTCCAGAGAATCTTTATTAGTCAGGGTCCTCCTGGGAATCAGATAATGTAAATACTGTGATACTTTTTATATTAATTGGTTCATGCAACTGTGGACATGGGCAAGTCAGAAGTCTGTATGGCAAGCTAAAAGTTGGTACTACAATGAAGGTTTCTGATGAATTCCCCAGGAGAAGTTGGCTTGCTGAAACAAACATGGAAATTCTTCCCTATGATTGATGAATTCATCCGTTCCCCTTTTAAGGTCTTCAATTGGTTGAATGAGACAGTTCTTTTGTTGAAGGCAATCTCCTTAGTTGACTTATTGATTATTTAAATCCACAAAACATTCTCACAGTAACAATCAAGCCAGTGTTTCTTTAACCAAACAACCAGACAGCATAAACTAGCCAAGTTGACACAAGGACTTAAACCAAACAGTCCACCCTTTGTCAAATTAACACCCATAGACATTTATTTTAACGACACTAGTCTCTAAACAAAGAACAAAATAGTCATATTTTTGCCTAATAATATTCAACTGTCCTGCATAAAACCAGAAATGTACTAACTCTTTCTCCAGAAAAGGGTGCAATACCTTGGATAATAACTCTTAAACTTGATATCGTATAACTTCAATACTATGGCATAAAGTTAATGCAAATTATGTTACATGATAGGATAAGATAGGGAACAAACAAAAATATTTTCTTTATGCATTTATACAAACAAAACATATTTATAACAAAACTAGGAAAGATATTCATAACCATTACAGTCCACATTTCTGTAACTGATCATATGGTCATAGCTCATATTTATAACTACCTTCTTCATCACCCATTCCATATTCCCTTTACCCTTAGTAAATTAGATACCTCTGTTTCTATGTGTGATAGGGTAATCCAAACTTTGTTCTTGAAGTTTCTGGGTCATTAGTAGTCCTGGATATGTTGGATTGTTGTAGTTTTCCTTTCATTTTAATCATAGGGTACAATAACATTAAGAGACATCATAGGGCATCTCCTGTATTCCTTGCAAACTCTTCCTTACTCCCACTGGATAGCAGCTGTCCTATTTCCCTCCTGACAATAAGGGTCCATCATCCAAGTTAGCATAATAATTTCTCTCATTGTCTGTTGGTTCAGAGACAAGAGGAAAGCAACGTTTCTTGGTGGCAGCCTTAACTTCCAGTTCAGTAGAATCATTGCTGTGTCTCCCGGTGGAAGCACTTCCCCTGTAGACCAGTGGAGCTTAAGGTAGTGGTGACAGGAAGCAAGTTTTTTTTTCCAGGGAATCTCTAGGGGTAATAGTAAGTGATGTTATACCCATTTTCACCCCTCAATTCCTGGACCCATGAATTCTGGCTTTGGGAGAAAAAGCACCATAGAGTGGAGCAAATTGAGAGCATATTCAGACTCCTTGAGAACATTGCCCCAACCTTGCAAGGTAATTCCACCCAGCTTGCACTGTAATTGAGTCCTCAAAAGGCCATAACATCATTCTATCAATACAGCTATATTAGTATGATGGGGAACATGGTAAGACCAGTGAATTCCATAAGTATATGCCCATTCTTGCCCTTCTTTTTCTGTGAACAGGGTTCCTTAATCTGAAGCAATGCTGTCCAGAATATCGTGATGTTGGATAAGGCATTCTGTAAGTGCATAGATGGTTGTTTTGGCAAAAACATTATGTTCAGGGAAAGCAAAACTGTAACTGGAGTATGTGTCAATTCCAATAAAAAAAAATGCTGTCCCTTCCATTATGTGATTCAATGTAATCAATTTGCCACCAGGTAGCAGGCTAATCACCTCAGGAAATGGTGCATATTCAGGATTGAGTGTTGATCTCTGCTTCCAGCAGATTGAGCATTTATCATGGCCATGGCAATATAAGCATTGGTGAGTGGAAGTCCATGTGACTCAGCCATGCATAATCTCCACCCCTACCACCATGGGCACTTAGTTTATGAGCCCATTGCTCAATGAAAGGTGTGGTTGTAGAAAGGGCCTGACTGGTATCCACAGACCAGGTCATCCTATCCTCTTCCCCAGATCTTTTTGTCACCAAGTTTCCAATCATGTTCCTTACAAGTCCCTGGCCATCCAGCTAAACCATTAGCAACAACCCATGAGTCAGTATAGAAATGCACCTCATGCCATTTTTACTTCCAAGCAAAATGAACAACCAGGTGCACTGCTCAAAGTTCTATCCAGTGGGGGAATTTCCTTCACCACTGTCCTTCATGGATGTCCTAGAATGGGGGGTGGGGGTGGCAGAGCAGTATTGCTGTAGCTTTCCACTTTGGGATGGTACCTGTATGTAATGCAGAATCATCTGTAAACTAGGCCTAATCTTTCTCTTCCTCCATCAACAGAACATAAGGGAGCCAGTCATGTGGCTCAGGAGGCAGAGTTCTCGCCTGTTATGCTAGAGACCCGGGTTTTATTCTTGGTGCCTGCCCATGTAAAAAAATAAAACAGAACAGAACATAGGGAACTCCCAAAGAGATCATGGATGTGGTGTGGGGAAGAGAAGATAATGCAGAAGGAGTTGAGCCCTTGGCATTTAGGCCTCTTTCTCATGGAAATTACTTGTGCCTTTAGAACATCCTGGAGCCTGATCTCATATATATCATTTCCATTTTATGATGAAGTGCTGCTGTGCATGCCCAACTTTATAGTTTGTTGGGTCATACAATACCCAGTTAATGACAGGCAACTCAGGTCTCATGGTAACCTGGTGGTTAAGCATGCAGTTTCTGCTAAGGCCCAGTAACAAGCCAAAAGCTATTTCTCAATAGGAGAATAGTTATCCACAGAGGATGGCAGAGCTTCACTCCAAAATCCTAAGGGTCTGCACTCAGATTCTGCTATTGGGACCAGCCAAAGGATCTACACAACATTTCTATTTGCCATTAAATCTTCTGCCACCATTGTATTTACTGGATTGTATGGTCAAAGTGGAAGAACAGCTTCCACAACAGTTTGGACCTGTTGCACAGTCTCCTCTTCTTCTGATCCCACTCAAAACTAGCAGCATTTTGAATCACTTGGTAAATTAGCTGAAGTAGTATACCAAAATAGGGAATGTGTTTTCTCCAAACTCCAAAGAAAACAATTAAGCATTGTTCCTCTTTTTTAGTTGTAGGACAGGCAAATGCAGCAGCTTATCCTTCACTTTAGAAGCGATATCTCAACATGCCCCACACCACTGGATGCTTAGAAATTTCACTCACATGGAAGGTCACCAAATATTTTTTTATTCATCTCCCACCCTTTAACAATCAAATGCATTACCAATAAGTGTAGAGCAGTTGCTCCTTCTTTCTCACTAGGTACAATTAATATATCATCAATATAATGTACCAGTGTGATGTCTTGTGGAAGGGAGAGGTGATTAGGATTCCCTTGTATTAGATTATGATGTAGGGCTGGAGATTTGATATACTCTTAAGCAGAACAGTGAAGGTGTGTTGCTAGTCTTGCCAGATGAAAGTAAACTGTTCCTGGCAGTCTTTGCTAACAACAATAGTGAAAGAATTCTTTGCCAGATCAATAGCTGCATACCAGGTACTGGGGGATGTGTTGATTTTTTCAAGCAATGATATCACACTTAGAACATCAGCTACAGTTGGGCTCACCACCTGGTTGAGTTTATGATAATCCCCAGTCATCCTCCAAGACCCATCCATTTTCTGCATAGGCCAGATAGGAGAATTGAATGAGGATGTGTTGGGAAGCACCACATCTGCAATCTTCAAGTTCTTAAGAGTGGTACTATTCTAGTTGGCTAGCTGCCAGAATGCAACACACCAGGGATGGATTGGCTTTTAATAAAAGGGGATTTTTTTCCATTAAAAATGTGTAGTTCTTCAGAAGAAAGGCAGCTGACTTTCAACTGAGGTTCTTTCTTATGCAGAAAGGCACAGGGTGATCTCTGCTGGCCTTCTCTCCAGGCCTCTGGGTTCCAACAACTTACCCAGGGGTGATTCCTTTCTGCATCTCCAAAGGCCTGGGCTAAGCTGTGAGTACTGAGATGAGGTGTGCTGAGCTGCTTGGGCTGGGCTACGTTGACCTCTCTCATTTAAGCTTCCAGTCAATTAGATCAAAGAACATTTATTGCAGCAGACATGCCTCTTAGCCAACTGCAGATGTAATCAGCAACAAATGAGGTTCACATTCCATTAGCTCATGTCCACAGAAATAGAACTAGGTACCATCACTTGGTCAAATTGACACCTGAACCTAACTACCACACGTCCACCCTTTGTCAACTTGACAACTATAAAACATCACCTTAAACAATATTAAAGTGACAAAAATTCTCTTCTGGCTGTGGACCTATGAGTCTCAAAACAAGTTATCTGGTGACAATATGCAAAGGAGGACATTCCCAAGATACAGGTTTTCATTTCCATAGGGAGAAATTGGAAGGAACACAGGAGTCATAAGACTCAAACAGTTCTGAAAACCTGCAGGGCAAAAACCATTGGATTTCCAAGTCCTAAAGTCATTTATCCTTCAGCTTTAGATACTGGCAGTCCCTCCCTTCCAAGGGTTTATGCAGTAGCCTGCCTCTTTCCAAATCTACTCAGGAGACATTGAGGGGACCACCTTTTTCTCAGCTACACCCTCTCCAAACATCATGGCCACACCTGAGCTGTCTGCCATTTCTGGGGCACACACTCAACCCCTCCATGTGGTGGCAACCAGGCTCCCCCCAGTCCCCAAAGAGTGTGTGGTACCTTCTCCAGAGCCTGAAGCTGCATGACTCTTCCATTGCAATGAGGTGGGGGACTCATCCTTGCTCTTCAGGGCAAACTCACCCTTTCCATGTATATGAGTGGGTCCACTCTCCTGACCTGAGTTTTCTTGGCTTCAGACCTAAACTTCCATGGCTCTCACTCTGCGAACGCCAATTTATCCCTTTTGTGTTCCCCTTTGTCCAGATTAGCAGTGATTCCGTTTACACCAACAGTCTCTTCAAGCACTCCAGGACTGGTACTAATCTATAAAATGCCTCCATAAAACTTGTATGGCTTCTGATTAACTCTTTTCCTAGGTAGGGGCAGTTATACTGCTTTCCATTTGGACTTTGCTATCATTATACTCCTCCATCCACAAGTCAGAGAATCAGTATGGGGTTTCTTCCAGTGGCTTGGTATACCTATTCCAATTACACATTCTGGAACTGAGAAATAACCACAGAATGGGTTCAGGTACCCACTGGACCCATTTTGGGACAATCCTGACCTAAAACTCCGTTGATCACCTGACCTCCATAAGCCCTATTCTGACTGATGGCTTTCACTTGGCCTTTTCTACCATAATAGCCATCACTCCACAAGTCAGGGACCATTGTGGATATTCTTCCAGTTTCCGAGTATGTTGATTCCAATTATGCATTTTGGATCTGGGGAAATAACCATAGAATGAATCCAGAGACCCATTGGACCCACTGTGAGATAGATCTGAGCTAAAACTCTGTCGGTCACCTGACTTCCATAAGTCTCTACTTTGATTGGTGGACCAGAGTGACATTTTGGGTCTCCTGGAATTAATGTTACTTCTGAAACAATGCCTAATAATTCCCAAAATGTCTGATCATTTCCTCTGCTCCAGTGCAAGTCACCTTTGTAAAAATGGCCATAAATCCTTTTGGGGAAAGCTGGGAGGAAAATCAACAGTATGAATTTTGGGCAGCATAGCAGAATTCCTCCCCGAGAGGACCCAGCCTTCCCTTCATTCAAGGAGCTTTGGGACTTAAACTGTCTCACATCTGGGAATTGATTGCCTGTCTGTTATTTTGATTCAGGTTTTACTTTGTTCACTTGACCTAGAAGTCTTCTGTTTATATGAATCAAGTAATAATTTAGTAGACTGCCCATCTATTTCATTTCTAGCCAATACCATTTTGTAAGAGCCAACAGCACAGGTCTCTGTGAGTCAGACTATTCTGATTAATATTTTGATTCTGCTTCTGTCCAATGTGGTAGCCATGTCTACCTTGTCTTTGGTGTTTAAGTGCTGCCACTTGGCTTCCAGTAACCTGAGATCCAATCACCCCCATTGTGTTTAAGAATAACGTTCAGAGGCAAAAATTCCCACAATGATATCTTACCTATAGAGAAGAAAGAGAACAGAACTCTTCAAGGATGATGGAGTGAGTCTCACAAATTTATTCTTCACAGTCCTGCTGAAAGGTGTGTACTCTGGAAATTCCTGGAGTGGGCAAGTAGTTCTTACATTATAAATCCACTCTAACTCTCCAAACTTTCTGAGCTTTTGGATCCCCTCATCCATATTATACCAGGGCAGTTCTGGCATTTTAACCTCAGGTATTGTAGGCCACCTTTAGGCCCATGTTTCAGCCAACAATCCAAACAAACTCCTAAAGCTCTGAAATCCCTCTAGCTACAACAGTTAATCTAGACTCTGCTTAGTGGACCTATATCAATAAATTTAGCCTCATGCAACTTTATGTTCCTTCAACCATTATCTCACAACCTTACTATCCATTCCTACACATAGTCCTCTGTTTTCTACCTATATAAATTGGAAAAATCATGAGTATAGCAAGCTTCCTCATGGGTCCCACTTTGGAGCCCACTGTTTGTGGCCTGTTGGGACTTCACTCTAGTTGAAGGTCTGGAAGAAAAGAGCACTGGTAGGTGTGGGTCATCAAAATAATTTATCAAGCACAACAGGGTTATTCTCTTCAAGTGGATGTTGATTGGATGATTCCTTAGGGCAGAATAGAGATTGAGTGGCTCATTCCTTAGGGCAGATCATTACAGGTTTATCTGGGAAAGAAGAATCAGCAATATCTAACATTCATTGTCCTCACCATCATCATTACCAACCCTTATGTCCCCATTCCAATTTTTAGGATTTCATTTTTGAAGGAAATGACAATGAACGTGTATCAAATTCAGCTGCTCTGATTCAGCAAGCCACAGCAGTTAAAAACAAGGATATAAGAAAATTTGGGGATAGGGTCTACGTCTCTGAAAAATAACAGTTTAGCAGGCTGTTGAATAAGATCTATGAGTTGTGCAGCAATGGAAACAATGAGATTCCAGACCTATTTGTGATTTTAAAGATGCAATAAAATTCATGTTAAAAACAGAATTTTAGTGACTATCTCAAGGTCACACAGTTAATTAGTGACAGAACTGCAATTTGAATCCAGGTTCCTGGTCTTCCAAAGCAGTGAGCACTACTACGTAGGTTGTTACCTCCATTGTTACCTAGGATTCCACTTGTTCCATTCAACAATGGAAGTCATTTTTTGATGTTACCAGAATGTCATTTTGGGATTATTAGACTAGAACCTTCTTTTAAATTTTATGTAGGCTGAACAGAACCTTTTGGCCCTTGTAGCTTGGAGCACAACAAAACATCATTTTCAACAACCACTTATTAACCTTAAGACAAATTACCTTAGTAATCATTATACTAAATGTTTTCTCTGTGATGCACACAGGGAAAACAATTACAACAGACCAATCTAATGCCTCATGGTGCTGAATGATTTATTTTATTAAATATGCTTCTGATTGGACTTTAGTGTTTGATTTATCTCCAAAGTCCTCTGTTCAATCCTGAAAATATTTTCATTTACAGTTGTGAAACTTTCTTTAGCTCTTGAAACTTGGTTTTTAATAATTAAAGTGCTCCACAAAGGATTGAAGTTACACTCTTTTCTTAAAAAAATATTTTTATTAACAAATGTTCACACATATAATCTATACATGATGTACAATCAATGGTTCACAAATACATTCTTTTGACCAATATTCTAGATCCTCCATGGCATAGCCCTAAATAACTGTTGAAGAAATACTTTCTTCTGCTGTCCTACAAGACTCCTTGCCTCCAGTCATACTGGACTGTTCCACTTAGTGTGCTTTAGTCACACCTTGCCCATTCTCATCTGTAGCATATTGTTCATGGTTGTGTCTTTCTCCAGCTTGGAATACTGTACCTCATCCATCTACTCTCACCCATAGACAGGCAGTACAATGTGGTGGTTAAAACATAGCTCTGGACTAAGACATGTTCAAATCCTGTCTTTTGCACTTAATTAATATTTCTGAACTTCAGTTTCTTCATTTTTAAAATGACAATAATAATACCTTATAAGGTTATAAGAATATGTATCTCCATCAGAACTGTATCTTAAACACAGTAAGTCATTATTATGATTACTTATCACTAACCAGCTCCCCACAACATCTTTACCCTAAATTGTGTAAGAGCATATGTATAAAATGCACATGTGAGCTGACATATGGCTTACCTGTCCACAAGACTCATGTATGGAGAGAGGGTAATTGCATCATGGCAACTGACTAGAATCAGGTCAATTTCCATTCAACAGCATCATAATATCACCTCCATCTTCATAACACAAGCACAACGGAAGCTCACATTCAGTTCCAACCCCACTCTGTGTGGACCAGAATTGTTCAATGGTCATGTTCAAAGGACTAAGAGATGGGCTGGGCCAAAACTACTTGTGGAAATGGGGAGAAATTACAGATGTTACTCCATGAATCTGTGCCAGAGTTAGATTTCGAGAGGAAGAGAAATAGCTTCCTCTAGTCCATGGGTCAAATTTATTGGTGCCTGAAATTTTTCCATTTGAACTTTATGTCTAAAAGACCTGGCATTTGGGCCCTTGTGCATGAGTTTCTGAAAAATAAATTGATTGTAAGCATGGACATTTTAAAAAGGAGGACTTTATGGCTCCATAATGAGTGACTGGTCTTCATTAAAATGCAAATATCTTAGGAAGGGTTCAGTATTGAGTTGTTCACAGCCATTCACGCCACAGTGTGAATTTCTGTATTAGGTATCATCCAAGAAAAATAACCAGAGAAAACAAGCTTTCAAAGAGGGAGAATAGAGAGAAGAAAAGGTCACCACTGGGCACATGGACACTCACTTCTAGGGAGAAGCATTCTGGGAGAGGGTTGTGTAGAGGACAGCACTTAAAGCTCATGTGTTAATGCAGGGACATTTGTTTACAAAGCAAGTTAATCAAAATTACATCTTCTTATTTCTTTATGTATCATGGTACTCTAAGCTCTCTAGAATTTGGGTGCATATTTTGTGGGACTATTTCTATTAGAGGGGATTGCATTAATTATGGTCTCATTTCCTAGTATATTTCTTAGAATTTCAGTGGGTAAGATCATTTGGACATTACATTTTTCTTTAAAAACTCCAGTTGGTGGGTCACGTGATGAACATACATCCCCATGCAAACAAAACCCTATTTTTAAAGTAAAGTCGTGACTTTAAGTATACGTTGCTCATAGGAAACTAAGGATGTAAGGGAAATGTGGAGGGTGATACCTGGGGGACAGAATAAGTCTGGTCAATATAAAAATAAAGCATAACAATTGCCTCATCTCCAGACTCCAGGCAAAGTTTCCATACTGCAAATAACAGTTCAAAGCTCTATCACTACCTTTATCTACTGAAGTCTCTGAATATCTTAAGAAACTATAAGGTATAGAAGAGTGGGACTATGGCATACCATCAATTGATCCTCAGCTTTTGGCATAATATCTGGCACATAAGAGGTAGTCACTGAAGTTGAAAAAAGAATAAATGAAAGAATAGATGAATGAAGAAATGAATGACTGAATAGAAATCAAGAACCCAGAGTGGAGAGGACTTCTGGTTCAGGTGACCCAAATGTCCAGGGCTTGTCGTGGGAAGGTGTTCTTCAGTGGGAGGCTGAAAATGAATTATTTGCCATCACCCTGAGTGAAAACAGATCAGAATCCTGAAGATAAAGCACTGCCAAAAATGCCTGGGTTTGTAATAGTCAAACATAATTACTCTTCAAAGATCCTTCTCCCACTGACTAGCAGCCCTCAGGAAACCAAACATCTGGTTCTGGGAACATGTGATTCTCCAGCCTCCATATCCTCTTGCTGTAGTAGGAAAAGAACCAGATTTAGAATCAAGAGACCTGGATTCAAATTCTGACTCTGCCACTTACAAGTTCGAATCCCTTGGGCAAATCACTTGAATCTTGTAAGGCTCAGTTTCATCTTCTCCATAATGGAATGATTAAAATCTATTCTGCTGGGCTGTTTTGCAGACTCAGTGGGTCAGCATATGTGAAAGCACTTATTAGGGATTATGAAAATGTTACATCCCATCCCCTATCCTTATCCTTCAGTGGTACTGTTGGCTTAGATTTGGAATTCCTTAGGATCTCTGAGAGTCCAGTGGCAGATAAACAGATATCTTATCAAATCTGACATCTCATATGTCAACACAGTGCTTGGGAGTGTATGATTAGGGGGAGGGGGATGAACAGGGGCCGGGAGTAGAACCAAGAAGAAGTGAAAATATCTGGAGAAAAAATAGACAAGCAACCTTGCAATGAGAGGAAGGAAGAGAAATGGAGGGGCGAAATGTTGTTTGGACAGAAATTGCGGCTTTGGAGTGATTGTAGGAAGCTGAAAAAATCCCCCAGAGTAAGAAGATCGGTGTCCCTTGGCTTTTACTTGAACCGCTGTCCCTTAGTGTCCATCATAAAGCAAGACCTTACATAGACCAAAAATAATCAATAGGAAGATTTCAGGCATGCCTCTTTACAAAGGGAGGTCTGATGTCCTGCTGCACTTCTCTCCACAGAAATCCTGCAACCCCAAAGATTCTCCCAATCCCATTCTGAGCTAGGATGATTAATAGATAAGATTTCAAGGAGGAGTGAACATATCCGTGTGGAGAAAGCAAGGGCCTGAGCATGATGGCATAACCTGAACCCCCACAACCACCATGGCTCTGACTACACCCAGAGTGATGTGCTCTTATGTCCAGATATACCCTGTTTCCTTTCGGTTGTGTCCTCTACACAAGAGGTTAGAAGAGGTAATGCTCCTTCTTTGAAGGGACTGTGTAACAGTACGAGTTTTCTTCAGCATTCACAGAAACTCTATACTATACCCCCCTTAATTCCCTAAGCATTCCAGTGTGTCCCCAAAAGATAAAGGTCTGATGTATTTCCCTTTGAAAACACATATTCTTTCTCAAAGTTTCCCCTTTAGAGGCCTCCTTTGGGTCTGAGATAGCCAAATGGTTGCCATGGGAACCTGCCCCTCATTTGCCTCTAATCACCTATTCTAGAAGGATAAAGCTTCAACTACCATTTCTATTAGAAGAGATCACATCAATAAGTTATACTAATTTCCTATAGTGTTTCTGAGAATTTCAGCTGGCAATAGCTTTTATGTATCGTTAAAAGAAGCTACTTGTTGACCCATGTATTGCATAGTGCCACCGCCCCTGCCTGCATCTGTGAAAACCTCTTTGCTTTTAATACACTAGGGTCCAGTCAGATAGTGTTCATAAAATTTCAGATTTCAGAAGTGGGTTTACTTGTGTCTGATTCTCCTTTTATCTACCTTGTCAACAGACGAGTACAACATATGGAATAAAAATAAGTAATAGGGGGAACAAATATTAAAATCAATTTAGTTTGAAATGCTAGTGATCAATGAAAGTGAGGGGTTAGGGATATGGTATGTATAATCTTTTGTTTTTTCTGTTTTCATTTTATTTCTTTTCCTGTTGTCTTTTTATTTCTTTTTCTGAATTGATGCAAATGTTCTAAGAAATGATGAATATGCAACTAAGTGATGATATTGTGAATTATTGATTATATATGTAGAACAGAATGATCACATGTTAACGTTTTAGTTTGTTAAATTTTTCTTAATAAATAAATAAATAAATATTTTTAAAAAGTGGGTTTAATCCATCACATGTGAAAGTTCAAACTTTTATATTCTCAAATTTCTGCTGTCTTGAAAAATAAACAACTTGCATTAGTATTACAGCTGAAATATTAGAACACAAAGTTGTCAGAGAATTGACTCATGGCAAACTGGCCTCAGGTACATCATTGGATCTGAGAGAAAGTACATTTTTTTTCTGATTTCCTGTATTTGGTCTGGCAGGGAGAAGGGAAACCCATAGCTTTTCTCCCTTGCCACTCCTTCTGTGTTTTTCTCCCATGACTGGGAACTGATGATAGGATTGTGAAGAGAGTTTTGTGCTGAGAAATTTGGGGTAAAATGGAAATTGTAGCTTCCTCCCCCTGAGATGGCTCTCAACTCTGATTCAACTCACCTTGTCTCCATGATAGAGCCCACAAAGGTGCTTTTCCCTTCTTCTATCCCCATCCATCCACTCTTGTTGCTACCCTCACAGCAATCACAGGGCTGAACAGTGAAAAGCACTCCAGCAGCTGACCCCTAGACAGTTCAGAGGCCATTTTGCTCCCCTCACCCCCACCTTCCTGTTCTTTCCCATAGATAGTATTGTGCTTAGCACAGAGCCTCTTGTAGAAGCTTAATACATGCAGATAATAAAATAGGCACATTCACATTTTTAATTTGGGGAGAAATTGGGTTAAGGGGAACTTGAAGGCCTGAATTGCAGCTAGAAAGTAGGAATTGAGTAAGGGATAAGATCTTCAGTGAGATGCCAGAATCAGTGGCCCAGGGAAATTGGACTGTGGAGACAGGGAAAGGCAAACAGGGGAGCTAGGGCCAGGAAATGGAGGAATAAGAAGGGGTGCAGTTTGCATTAAGCTAGTTCTTATTTGTCACTTATTTGTGATTCAGACAGAATCCAATTCCCCCAGCACTAAAAGAGCAGTGCCCCTTCTCATCTATAAGGACATAAGAAAGATGAAGGAAGAAGACAGGCCCATGAAAGCTATGGATCACTTTGTAGGAAACAAATTTAGAGCTACCTGCACTGCAGTGAATTTTATTAGTGACCATTATTTGTCTTGTTTGCAAAATATAACAAATGGCCTTAATAGCTTAAGACATTAACAACAAAAAATATATATGGCAACTTTCTTATAACATTTTTCGCTATAGAACAAAACAAGGCAGGTCCATGATGGACCCCATTAAAGGAACTTTAGTTGCTGAAGTGTCAAGCGTTTCTTGTGATTAGGTGTTCCCAAGGCAAGGAACCTGAGGAAATTCTTACTGTGATGCTATAGATGATAAAAGCATCTCACAAAATAAGATGCTTTCTTTCCTTTGCAGCAATAACTCCATGGACTGCTAGCAGGACATACACTGGCAAAGGCCCCCTCACGGCCAATAGTAACAAATTTATAGAACAAAGGTGAGTATCCCTTGATTCATGGTCAAAGGCCCACCACGTTAAATCCAAGCCAAAGCATATGAAAAATTTGACAAGCCTACAAAGAAAATATCCTATACCTTTATGCTTATTTATCCTCTGCCTACCTTTGAAAAGGAATTGACATGGCTTACAATTGTAAATTCTTGATATAAAATCTGTTAAAAAGAATAAAAGTAGTGCAGTGGGAATGAGGTAAGGATAAACAAAATCTACTGCTAAGTCCATATTTCTAAAATGCTAAAACAATTAAGCACACAATTTAGAACGGAGTTTCCTAGCAACCTAGATGAAAATCAAAACATGCTTTTAACCCTTGCTTTTTATAGTCCAGTTCACACTAATCTACCCACAGATTTTTGCAAGATGTTGGCCATAGCAGGAAAGAATAATCGAGACTGTTCTAGGGAGTTAATGGGATTTAGAAAGTGAAATCTTTCCTGAGTTCCATTACAAGAGATCTAGTGCACTTGTGTGGAGATATCAGATCAGCAGCTCTTCCTGGAAATCCCATACACAACCCAGCCATTTTTTTCTGCCCAGTGCCACCAGTACCCAAAGATTCTTGATTCTCTAGATCAACCATATTTGAGGGAAAACCTGTCTGAAATCTGTTTCCTACATGGTCCCACTTCTCTAATCCTCAGTGCCAGCTCCTGAAGCCAAAATTCTGCTAGACAACACCCTAGCACATTTCAGCTTAGAATTTGGTGGTGTCTCCATTGCTTCTCAATTCCATATAGGAATTCTGTGGACCTGCTGTTTGGTCCTATATATGAAGAGTCAGTCCCTCCCTTCAGGAATTGTGACTTTTCTTATTTCCACCCATTTTGAATGAACTCTGGGAGCTCCCCTTAGCTTACCCTTCACCTCTGACACTCCTCCTCTCAGCAGGCTCAAAACTCAAGCAGCCGGAGATGTGGCTGGGATGTGGACAGGAGGTGCCTTGGTACAATGGTTTTCATTGCTTTCGTTGTCTGGCAAAAGGAAACAGACATGTTCACCAGGAGAAACAAATTTTCTCTTGGCCCTGATCTTGGAGAAGAATTTGTTATGAGTCTTTATATGAAGAGGAGCATTGAACAGTATAATAGACAATGTCCTTGAACAGGAACAAAATATGGGAAGCCAGCTGTTAATTCTATAGAAACATGAGTTCAAACTCTGCAAATGGTGCTGATTGAATAATGGAGGTGAAGAGGATAAACAGAAGTTAACCAGGGGTGGGGGGTTCTAGCTTTCTCCTCCTATCTCAAAAGCCAGAGTCCCACCCTTTCTTCAACTTTCTCCTGCCACAGAAACCACCCAGGCAATAGAGAAGAAGAAGAAGAAGGCAACAATTTTGGAAAGGAGAATGGGAAAAGACTTCACTTTTAAGTCCTGCCTTTCTTTCTAGATCTTTCAGCAAGGGGAAGTGTGGAAGTAAAGAACCCTCTCCTCCAAAAGCAGGAATCACCTGCTTCATACTCAGCCCCTTTCCAATAAAATTCAAGTTTATATTACTCCCCTACCTGAGGCCATGCATATGCCCTCTACTGTATCTCTAACTCTTTGGTCCTCATTCATCCACTCCAGAAATGAAGGACAACAAGTTTCCTCTATTGGGGTACAATTGGTGTTGTGTAAGCTGAACAAATGGCTCCCAAAGATATCCAGGTCCTTCTCAGATGTTATTAAGGATCCTGAGATGGGGAAATTATCCCAGATTATCTGGGTGGGTCTGATTCCTAGTAAGAGGGAGGCAGAGGGAGATTTGAGTGCAGAGGAGAAGGTTATGTGACAGAAGGAGATGTTCAAAGATGCACATTTCTAGATGATGGAGGAAGGGAACATGAGCCAAGGAATACAAATAATGCATTTCTAGAAGATGGAGAAGGCAAGGAAACAGATTGTCCCCTGGAGCCTCTGCAGGGAGTGGCCCTGCTGACACCTTAACGTTAATTAATTTTCATTGTTTTAAGCCACTACATTTGTGGCAATTGGCTATTGCAGCAATAGGAAACAAATACCATTGCCTTCTGTTCTGACTATGTCAGGGAAAATGAGCCCATCCCACTCGCCTTTCCATGTTATGAAAGATACCACATAGGAAAAAATAAACTAAGGATCTGTCAGAGAATATGAGGAAAGTGAGGATTTGGACAGAAGTAAATTTTAAAGAACTTCTAGAGGGTAGGAAGTGGTTACTGAAGAGAGAGGAAGGAATTCTACGAAGAGGACAGTGATATCTGGAGAGGTGTCACATTTGAAAGAGGAAGCCTATTTCTGGGAAATGGGTGTGGTAGTTTGAAGCTGTTATATACCCCAGAGAAGTCACTTCTTCTAATCTATTCCTATGGGTACAGACCTATTGTAGGTGGGAACATTTGATTAGGTTATTTCAATTGAGATGTGACCAATCTCATTCAAGGTGGGTCCTAATCCTTTTACTGGAGTCTTTTATAAAAGGATAAAGCACATACAGAAGCTAAGAGATGAAATTAAGAGATGGTCATAGAGAAAATCCCAGGAGAAGCTAAGAGAGGACCCACAGAAACTCAGAGAGGAAGCTGCTGAAGGCAGAGGCTGAAAGCAATGAAACCTGGGAGCAAAGGACCAGCAGATGTTGGCCATGCACCTGCCCATATGACAGAGGTGCCCTGGATGCCAGCATCCTGCCTTAAGAGTCCAGGTATTGTCCTATTGATGCCTTGAGTTGGACATTTTCATAAGAATTGTAAATTGTAAGTTAATAAATGCCCATTGTAAAAGCCAACCTATTTCTGGTATATTGCATTCGAGCAATTTTAACAAACTAAAACAATGGGTGTGAGGGATTTATAAGCACATGGATTGAGGAAATTCTGCTCTGCAGTGTTTACTTTCTTTCCAAGAAATGAAGAAACATAAATTGGTGTAATGTAAGAGGTTAGGATTTGGAAACATAAGGGCTGAGTTGAAATCACAGCTGTGCAATGTTAAGCAAATCGTCTTCTCTGAGTTTCCATTTTTAACTGTGTAGTGAGGATATGGTACTTATTTTATAAGGTTGTTTGAGAGAATTAATAAAATAAGTGATGTAACATTACTGTGTCTGGCAGGTAATAAGTCCTCAATAAATTTTAATTTTAATGGCCCTGTCTTCCCTGTACCATGGGAGCTCCTTTCAAAGCACTCTGCTTTCCTGTTACTCCATTCCCTCTTTCTGGTTTCTCTTTTCCTAGATGCAGGTGAGGACCTCTACATATGAATACTATGCAACTCAACCTATGGCCCTACATTTAGGTTCTGGGAACATTAGAAGATGTAGACTGAGAAACAGATGACTAAGGTCTAGAACTGACTGATAGAAGAGGTCATTAGGCATAGTTACAGGTTACCAAGGCAACTCATTCTCATCTTCTGAGCCTGACACACCTAACTCCAGGGAACAGAGGGCAAGAAGATGGACACAGAGAGCAATACGGCTGTGCTGCAACCTTCTAGTTTGTGAGCAAGGAAAGACCTAACAAAGGTCATAGTGTCTGCATCCAAAATGGCATCCTCAGAACTTGTCTTACCCTCTGGGGATCAGTCCACATTGGTTAGGGTCTATCCCAAAATCGCTTTAATTAGAGACTAATGATTACACATCACATAGTGCATTATTTGGGGGCACAAATATCAGAGTGTGGGGAGTTAGGGTTATACTGGAGAACTCTGACATTGTTTGCATGGGGAAAAACTAGAGTTTACTGACTACAAATCTCTGAACTCTTTTATGAGGAGCAAGTTGCAAATGGAACATAGTGAGTGGAGAAAGTTCTTGATCTGTATCCCTGAACTGGATGGCTGAAGACACTAAAGTCACCTCGGGCATGAGCATTTCTTTATGTGTTTAATGAGTCCTCTGCAATGAGAAGGTAGACATTTTGACATTTTATTAATTGTGAAATATAACATATATACAAAAAAGTGATAAATTTCAAAGTACATTTTAACAAGTAGTTTTTAGTACAAATTTCAAAGTGTGGTTTGGGTTACAGTTCCACCATTTCAGGTATTTCCTTTTAGCTGCTCTAAGACATTGGGGACTGTGTTAGTTAGATTCAGTTGTCAGCTTGGCCAGGTGAGCATACCTAGTCTTGTTGCTGTGGACATAAGCCAATGGTATATGAACCTCATCTGTTGCTAATTACATCTGCAGTCAGCTAGGAGGCGTGTCTGCTGCAATGAGTGACATTTGACTTAATTAGCTGGTGCTTAAATGAGAGAACGCAATGTAGCACAGCCTAAGCAGCTCGGCATTCCTCATCTCAGCACTTGCAGCTCAGCCCAGGCCTTTGGAGATGCAGAAAGAAGTCACCCCGGGGAAAGTTGTTGGAACCCAGGGGCCTGGAGAGAAGGTCAGCAGAGACTATCCTGTGCCTTCCATGTAAGAAAGAACCTCAGTGGAAAGTTAGCTGCCTTTCCTCTGAAGAACTAACTAAATAAATCCCCTTTTATTAAAAGCCAATCCTCTCTGGTGCGTTGCATTCTAGCAGTTAGCAAACTAGAACAGATTTGGTACTGGAGAGTGGGGTACTGCTGCAGTTTGCAAATACCAGATCTGTTGGAACGGTGTTTTGGATGGCTAAGGGGAAGACTTTGGAGGAACTGTGAAGAGTGATGAAGAAGTCCTGGAGTGTGTGAAGAGACTGTTGGTGTAAATGGAACCACTGCCAATCTTGACAAAGGAGGACACAGAAGGAAGAGATTGGAGTTTGCAGAGTGAGGACCATGGAAGCTCAGGTCTGAAGCCAAGAAACCTCAGCTAGGAGAGTGGACCCACCCATATACATGCAGAGGGTGAGTTTACCCTGAAGAGTGAGGATGAGCCTCCCATCTTGTTGCAGTGGAAGAGTTGTGCAGCCTCAGGCCTTGGAGAAGATAGAGCATGCTCCTTGGGGGACTGGGAGAGCCTGGATGCCACCACGTGGAGGGGTTGAGCGTGTGCCCCAGAAATGGCAGAGAGCCCAGGGGTGGTCCTGATGCCTGGAGAGAGTGGAGCCAAGAGGTGGTCTCCTCTATGTTCCCCAAGGTTGATTTGGAAAGAGGCGGGCCACTGCATAGGCCCTCGGAAAGGGTGGAATTGCCACTTTCTAAAGCCGAAGGATAAATGACTTTCAGACTTTGAAATCCAATGGTGTTTGCCTGCAGGTTTTCCTTCCAGTTTCTCCCTATGGATCCTGTGTTTATCCTCCTTTGCATATTGGCATCAGATAACTTGTTTTGAGATTCACAGGTCCACAGCAAGAAGAGAATTTTTTTACACCTGTTTAAGGTGATGCTTGAAGTTGCCAAGTTGACAAGGGGTGGACATGTGTTAGTTAGATTCAGTTGTCAAGTTGGCCAGGTGAGCATACCTAGTCTTATTGCTGCGGACATAAGCCAATGGTACGTGAACCTCATCTGTTGCTAATTACATCTGCAGTCGATTAGGAGGTATGTCTGCTGCAATGAGTGACGTTTGACTTAATTGGCTGGTGCTTAAATGAGACATAGCAATGTAGCACAGCCCAAGCAGCTCGGCATTCCTCATCTCAGCACTTGCAGCTCAGCCCAAGCCTTTGGAGATGCAGAAAGAAGTCACCCCGGGGAAAGTTGTTGTAACCCAGGGGCCTGGAGAGAAGACCAGCGGAGACCATCCTGTGCCTTCCACGTAAGAAAGAACCTCAGTGGAAAGTTAGCTGCCTTTCCTCTGAAGAACTAACAAAACAAATCCCCTTTTATTAAAATCCAATCTGTCTCTGGTGTGTTGCATTCCAGCAGCTAGCAAACTAGAACAGAGACTAAAAAGAAATATCAGTATAATGATTCAGCATTCATATTCATTTGTTAAATCCTATCTTCTCTGCAACAAGCCTTCCTTCTCCCTTATTCCTTCTCCCAATACTTACAGATATTTGGACAATGACCAGTCTAACTTCTTCATATTGAAAAGGGGTGTCAACATTATGGGGTAGGGGGATCTAAGTGGTTTATGCTCTTGGAAAGACAGATAAGATAAGGGCTTATCTGGCCTAGAAACCATCTGGAGGTTTTAGGTTTCTGACGAATAAACTTAGTAAATGAAAATTATATAGAGTTTCAGATAGAGACCTAGGTGTTCTTTAGGGTTTACATGAATACTGTTGGCTGGGGCTTGACATACTATGGAAATTAGCAGTATTTAGCTGAAGCTTGCATAAGCATAACCTCCATAATAGCCTCTTGACTCTACTTGAAATCCTTTAGCCACTGATACCTTATTTTTTACATTTCCTTCCTCCCCTTTGGTTAGGTAGGCATTGCCAATCCCACAGTGCCAAGATCAGACTTATCCCTGAGAATTATGTCCCATCTTGCTAGGAAGACTTATAACCCTGGACATTATATTCCACATAGTTGGGAAGGTAATGATTTTACTTGCAGAACTGGGCTTATAGAGAGAGAGCAACAAAACAGACAATTCTCTGCAAGTAATTGTCAGGCATAATTATAGGTAGGCTTAGCTTCTCCATTATAGATATAAGTTTCATAAGAACAATCCTCAAAATCAAGGGCCTGGCCTATTAACTTGGGAGTCCCTAATGTTTGAGACAGTATCAAGGATTTCCCAGATGGGAAAGTTTAATAGTTCCATATTTTTTCTCCAGATACTCAAGGGATGTTGCCAATAATTTTTAATTATGTGCCCAACAAACTTTGGAATGTATATGGGTATTACATTCAGCTATAAAGGATGGTAAGACCGCATTCCCAATTCTAGGTTTCATGTTGTGTTAGTTTGCAAGCAACTGAAATGCGATATGCCAGAACTGGAATGACTTGTATAAAAGGAATTTAGTAAGTTACAAGTTTAGAGTTCTAAGCCTACAAAAATGCCCAAACTAAGAATCCAATAAGGACACCTTAATTCAAGGAAGGCTGATGGGTCAGAAACACCTGTATCAGCTGGGAAGTTATGTGGCTGGCATCTACTGGTACCTTGCTCCTGGGTTCCATTGCTGTCAGCCGCTGTTTCTGTGGGGGTTCCTCACTTTGCTTCTCTAGGGATGGCCTTCATCTCTTGGCTTCCCTTGGCTCTCTCCAGGTTCTGGCTTTCTTAATGTCTCATGATGTTATCTTCTGGGTTCCAAGCATTTCCAAATATCATGTCTCTGTTCTCTGAAGCAACTGTTCTCCAAGCATATACATCTGCTCCCTCTGTCAACTCTGAGGCTTCTGTCATTTCTACAAAATGTTTTCTCTTTGAAATAATTTCAGTAAACTAATCAAGACCCACCTGGAATGGGTGGAGTCACATCGCCATTTAAGTAAAAGGTCACAGCCACAATTGGGTGTGTCACATCACTGTGGATATAATCTAATCAAAAGATTCCAACCTACAGCATTGAATCAGGATTAAAGGAAACAGCTGCCTCCACAAGATTGAGGCAGGATTAAAATATGGCTTTTCTCAGATACATAATATTTTCAAACCGGCACACATGTGTTTAGGTTAATTATCTGAACTGGAAAAACAGGTTAAGTTAGATTGTGTGCTACAGAAAATTTAGGTTTTGGACAAAATAAACCTCTCTTCCTTTGGTCTCATATAGTAGGTGCAGTTCTAAAATAAAGATATTATCATCCTTTACCCTATATTCTGATTTACCAAAGTCCCAAGCAGATGAGCTTCATTCTTATCTCTAATTGAAATCTGGTCTCTTTTTTTGGCTTCAACAGTTGCTGTATGTAGGGATGCTGATTTTCAGAGCTGCAGAACTCCAATTCTGATTCTAGAGTGTCACAAGACACTGAAGGTACCCAAAATTCCAAGAAAATACTGGTTTATACACATAAAGTACAGCATCTCAGAATTTAGAAATACAACTTAAAGCTCAGGAATATATGTGACTGCTATAAGAGCTTACAATTTAGACCCCAATTTTCTTATAAGTATTATCTAAAAAAGACCATACAATATTTGTCCCTTTGTTCCTGGATTATTTTGCTCAACATAATCTCCTCGTGGTTCATTCATCTCATTGCATGCCTCATGACTTTGTTCCTTTCTTGTAACCTCACAATACTCTATCATATGCATACTCCACAGTTCACACTTCAGCTTCTCAGTCAATGTACCCTTTGGCCACCTCCATCCATTGGATGTCATGAATAATGTCACCATAAACATCAGAATGCAAATGTCTATTTGAGTCCCTGTTTTCAGTTCTTTGAAGTATATTCCCAGGAATGGAATTGCCTAATTATATGGTGACCCTATATTTAGCCTCCTGTGGAGTCACTATATTATGCTCCTACTCCATTCTGCTACCCAGCCAACATTGAATATATATACCTACCTCTCCATATTTTCTCTAGCACTTGAAGCTTTCTGCTTATTTATTTATTTTGATTCTGCATATTTTTCTGAGATATATTCATATAGCATATAATCTTTCCAAAATAAACAGCTACTGGTTCACAGTATCCTCACTTAGTTGTCCAATCTCATCACTCTCAATTTTAGACAATTTTCATTGTTACAAAGAGAAAAATAACAGATAGATACACCCACACCAAAAGGAAAATTCAAAACTCCCCTTAACTTTTGCCCCCCCATTTATTTACACTTATTATTGTTGCTGGAATAGTGATATATTCCTGTTAAACATAGACCATAATGATCAATAAGTAGTTTTTCCCATATACTCTTGTTATTAGCTGGGGTTCTCTAGAGAAACAGAATCAACAAGAGATATCTGTAAATATAAAATTTATAAAAGTGTCTCACATAACCATGGGGCTGCAGAATCTAAGGTCTATAGGGCAGGCCACAAGGTGGCCAATGAAAGTCCTCAGTGAACTCTCAGGAGAGGCTGGCTGGGCAACCATGGGGATGTAAGAGTCTAAGATCTGTAGGGCAGGCCACAACCTTGCAGCACCGATGAAGGTCCTCAGTGAACTCTCAGGAGAGGCTGGCTGGCTGAAGCAGGAAAAGTGATTGTCTCTTCTGAGTCCTCCTTGAAAGCCTTGCAGTGATTAGGTTAAGCATCACTCATTGCAGAAGACACTTCGCTTAGCTGGTTGCAAATGCAGTCACCTGTGGATGCCACCAACATGGTCATGATTTAAGTCCATGAAATGTCCTCATAGCAACAGACAGGCCAGCGCTTGCCCTACCAGTTGGGCACCACCACCTGGCCAAGTTGACACATGAACCTGACCATGACTACCATCTATTATTAACTCTTTATACAAGTGTAGAACTTATTTATATTTGTAATGCTAATCAGTGAGGCACATGGCTCTAAGGAATCCCTTTCATATTCACCTTCAATATGGCACTACTAATTACAAACCCTCTAATGAACTACAATCACCTCTATCCTTTTCCATAACTTTAGGTTCCATCTCTTTAACCAGTCTGTACATAAAAGGTAACTGTTCCCTCTTCTCTAGCTCCTGTCTATCTCTATGTCCCCTATATTCTACATTTTAAATCTCTGAGTTTACGTTTCCCAGAGGATTCATATTAGTGGAATCATACCTTCTCTATCCTTTTGTGACTGGCTCATTTCACTCAGCATTATGTCCTCAAGGTTCAACCATGTTGTCATATGCCTCAGTGCCTCATTTCAGCTTACTGCTACATCCTATTCTATCATATGTATATACCACATTTTGTTTATTCACTCAACTATTGATGAACACTTGGATTGTTTTCATCATTTGGAAATTGTGAATAATGTCACTATGAACACTGGTGTGTAAATGTCTATTCATGGCACTACTTTAAGGTCTTTTGGGTATATACTGAGTAGAGGTACTACCGGGTTGTAAGGCAAATTGATATTTAGTTTTTTGAGGAACCACCGAAAGGTCTTCCACATTAGCTGTACTATTATTATGCATTCCCACCAGCAGTGAATAAATATTCTACTCTCTCCACATCCTCTCCAACATCCATAGTTTCCTATTTATTTAACGCAGCCATTCTTGTAGGTGTGAGATGATCTCTCATTGTGGTTTTGGTCTGCATTTCCCTAATAGCTAGTGAAGATGAGTATCTTTTCATGTGTTTAGTCATTTGTATTTTCTCTTCAGAAAAATGTCTATTCATATCTTTTGTCTGCTTTGTAATTGGGTTGTTTGTTTGTTTTTTATATATATTTTATCCTTTCTTCTTTTTTTGTTTGTTCTTTTATTGTTGAGTTGCATGATTTCTTTATACATACTGGATAGCAAGCACTTATTAGATAAATGGTTTCCAAATATTTTCTCCCATTAAGTTATCTACCTCTTCACCTTTTTTTGTATGCTGTATAGCAGGGGTCCTCTTCACCCTTTTGAAAACACCCTTTGAGGCACAGAACCATTTGATGTTAAAAAGGTTCTCATTTATCTATTTATTCTTTCATTGCTTGGCATTATGTGTGAGGTCTAAGACAGTACCTCTTATTACTAGGTCTTGAAGATGGTTCCTTATATTTTATCTAGAAATTTTATGGTATAGGCCCTTATATTTAGGTCTTTGATCCACTTTGAGTTAATTTTTATGTGAGGTATGGCTCCTCTTTCATTCCTTTGGCTATAGATATCCAGTTCTCCCAGCTCTACTTATTGAAGAGACTATTCTGATACAGTTCAGTGGATTTGAAGGCCTTGTCAATGATTGATTGACCATTGTGCTGGTTTGAAATGATGTATGTACCTTAGAAAAGCCATGTTTTAATTCTAATCCTATTTTGTAAAGGCAGCCATTTCTTCTAATCCCTGTTCAAGCATTCTTGCCTGCTGAGCCACCGTGGCCCGCCCCATTTTAATGTGTTTTTGGCCATTTGGGTTCACTTTCCCTTCCAAATAAATTTGATCACTAGCTCTTCCAAGTCTTTAGAGTAAGTTGCTGGAATTTTGATCAATATTGTGCTAAATCTGTAGATAATTTTGGGAAGAATTGATATCTTAACAATATTTACCTTTCCTATTCATAAATAAGGAATATCTTTCCACCTACTTAGATCTTCTTTGACTTCTTTTAACAATGTTTTGCAGTTTTCTATGTATAGGTCCTTTCCTTCTCTGGTTTAGTTTATTCCTAGACACTTGGTCCTTTTAGTTGCTGTTGTGAAAAGAATACTTTTTTTCTTAATTGTCTCCAAGATAGGTCATTATTTGTGTACAGAAACACTAGTTATTTTTGCTCATTAATCTTGTATTCTGCCACTTTGCTGAGTTGGTTTATGAGCTCAAGTAGCTCTGTCATGAGTTTCTTAGGATTTTCCATGTCATCTGCAAATAATGAAAGTTTTACTACTTCCTTACTATTTTGATGCATTTTATTTCTTTTTCTTGCCAGGACATGGATTTTTGTTTGTATGCTCTGTGAAGGGGAGCACATTTCTTTCTTTTTCTATGTGAGTATCCCATTATTGCAGCGCCATTTGTTGAATTTTTTTGTGGGGGTTGGGTGGGTGGGGAGAGTGCCTGGCTGGGAATTGAACCTGGGTCCAAGAGGTAGATTTTTAAGGAAATAGTTTTAGAAGTCTTGTGTGTATGCTAAATATATGTATAGGAGAGTTGCTTCCAATAGGTGAGAGGGTTGAAGAATGAGTTGAGTGGTTATTGTTAGAATAAAAGTTGTCTACTCACTGGTATACCTAGAGCTATCCTTGGTCCCCATGTTTTTATAATAAGGTAAATACATCTCTGAGTAGATCACAGATAAAAATATGGGGAAAACTTTACTTGATTGTGGCTTTAGTCTTTGCCTTTGGGCAGTGAAGACCAAGCCATTAAACCCTACCGGTGTTTCCAACTGCATGTACCCACAATCCCTCCTTCTTAAAACTAGTCAAAACTAGAAGAGGACTGTGGGAAGATAGTGGAATAGAGAGGTCCATGACTCAGTCTTTCCACCGAAACAACTACTAAAAAGGAAATAACTGTTGAGAACAACTATTTTGAAACTTCAGTGGACAGAAGTACCCTGTACAGCATTCAGACAAGAGCAGGAGGAAGAGGCTGATTAATTATAATAAAGAACAGTAAATTTCTTTCTCTGCATGGGGGTTACTGGCACCCTTACCCCCTATAGACTATGGGCTCCAGACTAGCTCACTGGTGATAGAAAGGGACATGGATATTCTCTTCCCCATGAACAGGGGTGGAGATAGCTGGTTACTGATCATGGCTTTTGATTAGCAAATTTGGATTGCTGGAGGCTGGGGTCTGAGAGCAGTCATCATTTCAACACACTCTGGGACAAAGACAGCAGCAGCTGTTATTTCAACCCTGTATAGGAGCCATGACAGTGGAGACTTAAAGACACTGCAGTTCCTCAGGGAAGAGTTGCCGAAGGATTGCATTTGATAAGCAGGACAGGAAAGCTCAACTTTAGGGACCCATAAGATCAGCTCTTGGTGCCCTTCCTTATCCTTTCTCCAGAACTCTTTGGGTTGGCTGCACCCCCTTTGTCAGTGCCTGGCCCTGTGGTGTTTAAGAAAGATGGAACCTGGGAAATTCCTCTCCAATGTGCCTCCCCTCCAGGAATGTGCCCTCCATGCAAGAGGAACTTGAGAAAATTAAAGGAGTGTAATAAAGTATAGAGACAGACAGTCTGGGGCAAAGTCTGAGTAGATGAACACCCAAGGGAGGGAGGGCTGTCACCTGGGAAACAGAAAAGACAAACAAACTCCTGTAAACAGGAAATGCCAAACAATCTACAAGCAAAATCCCAGGACAAGACACAGACCCAGAAAGAGAGGGAAAACTCTGCACACTGCATTTACCTTGGCAGACCTACCTGATAGTAGAAATGATTAAAAAGAAAATCTTGGTCTCATCACAAGCTGGTTGCAAAATCAAGAATCAGACATCTTAGGAGAGAAATGCCAGAGTTAACATTTTACAATGTTAAAATGTACAGAGTGCTACAAAGAGTACAAGACAAAGAAACAGGTGATAATGACCCATCCAAAGGAAGAAGGTAGATATCCAGAAAACACTAGTGAAGAAGACCAGAATGGGGACATACCAAATGAATCCTTGTGGAAAATGATCTTAAAATGGCCAAGGGAATGAAAGAAAATACAAAGAAAGAGCTAAAGGGTATCAAGTAAAAAAAAAAAAAAAAAAAAAAAAAACAATGAACAGTATGAGATTCTTGGTAAAGGGAGCAGAATTTTAAAATGGAACCAAACAGAATTACTGGAATTGAAGACCACAATAAAGAAAGTGCAAAATGCCCAGGAGGTTTTCAAGAGCAGAGTGGAACTAGCAGAAAAAAGAAACAATGAACTCAAAGACAAAACACTTCATATGAGTCAGGATGAGGAGCAGAAAGAAAAAAATAATGATGAAAACTGAAAACAGTTGAGATATTTCTGAGGCCACATCAACTACACCACCATACACATTATAAGAGTCCTAGAAGGAGAAGAAAGACAGAAAGGGGCAGAAAAAAGTAGTAAAAGCAATAAAGGCAGCAAACTTACCAAACATAGCAAAAGATGTGAACATGCCCGACCAAGATGTGCAGAGAACACTAAACAGGTAAGCATGAAGAAAAACAACCATCAAATATTGATCACACTATCAAATCCAAAGGACAAAGAATGAGTCTGGAAGCTACGAGAGAAAAAGCAAACTGTTGTGTACAAGGCAGTCCTAATTAGATTGAGTGCCAATTTCTCATCAGAAACCATGGAGGCAAGAGGGCAGTAGGTCTAATACTTAAAGTGCTCAGAGAAAACAACCACTAGCCAAGAATTTTCTATCCAGAGAGACTTTCTTTCAAAAATAAGGGTGACATTAGACATTCCAAGATAAACAAAAGCTGAGGGAGTTCATCTGAGTAGATCTACCATACAAGCAACACTAAAAGGAGTTTAGCAGACTGAAAGGAAAGGATAATTGACAGTGGTTCAAGGCAGCATAAAGAAATGAAGACCTGTGGTAAAGGTAACCATATGGGATATGATAAATGCCAGTAATATTGTAGTGCAATTTTTGGTGTGTAAATTCACTTCTTACTTCCTATGGGAGCTAAACTGCAAATACTTGAATTATGGTGATAAATCTATGAATTTTTTGACAACATGCAAAGATGTAAGTGGTAACAAATACAAAAATAGGTGGGGTGACACAGGGGTATAGGATGGTATATGTGCATTGTAAGAAAATTAAGTTTAGCTTTCACACAAGATGGCACAGGAAAGGGCTGCAGAATAACTCAAACCGGTTTTGCAGGCAGGGAAGGAGAGCACCTCTGACATAAACCTAGAATTGATGCCAAACAGGTAGAGACAAGTTTAAATAAGTAATGGTCAGGGTCATTGAAATATAAAGTGTAATCAAAAGTAGGAATTTTCTGCTGGAAATTTGAATTAGTTAGACTATCCGGATAGGCTGTAACCTCTGGAGTATCCAATCAGCAGAGAAACAGGGAAGGGTCTGTGAGCTAGGCACAGATATAACCGTTTTGGCATTCTATTGTTTGGTGTACCAGCCACCAGTTTGCTTTTGGCTGGGCACCCTTTCTTGCAAGATCGTGAAAAAATTTTCTTCTCCACAATTGGGTGAGCATTTATTCACTTTCAAGTATGGGGTGTTTTTTTTTCTAACAATTTGGGGACTCATCCAGGATCCAAAGCTTCAGGGGAGGACCTCCAGGGAGGACAAAGGGAAGCCATGCCCTGCTGCTTGACTGGTCTCAGACTCTGCTTCTGGGGGCCCACCTTCGGCAGCCAGAAGGACCTGAGACCGAATGCTGGGATCCACTGATTGTGAAAAAGAAAACAGGAAGGGAAAATCTTCCTTACAGTGACCAGGCAACTCTGTGCATGGACAAGGTAAGAAAAGACTATGAAGTATTGCCTTGATGGTTGGGATGAATTCTGATGAGCCTGGTAATGAGTAAGCAAGTGCAGAGTCCCAATCCATGGTTCTCTTCTCCTACAAGGGAGGGGGCTAGGGTTGGATGAAGTGAAAGGGCATTGAGACAAAGGAATGACTCAGAATGGATAGAGGCAGTAGACTGACTGGGGTAAAAGGGAGGGGGTCCCTATAGGGTCCCCAGGAACATTCTCCTGGGTAGTCCATAGAGAGACCATTGGAACATTGACAGACCAAAGGAGAGAAAAATGTACATTTGGAAAAAAAGAAAACATTGTGCCACCCCGATGTATTCTGGCCAAAGTATGGGGCAGATGAAGATTGGCTTTATGTGAGATCTTTAAGGCCTTACCCTACAGGGGACGAAATTGGCTGTACCCAAATCTAAGAACTTAAAGCCTTTGAGCTGGCTTAAGGAAAAGACATCTTATCCACTATTTTTTAGTCCTTAAAAGGGACTCGAAGAAGCTACCCAGAGTTAGTGATATTCTAGCAATTTTCTAGTTTTGTCTCTGTTTCAATAGAACTATTTCAAAGTGGTATGTGACCACTTGATGCAGAGTCTTGGTTTCTCTATAATAAATCCCTTTGCCAAATGCAGGAATTGCAGACTTGCTACTAATAAGAGTAAAGCAAATGGGTGAATAAAACTATCTTGATGTGGGGGCATTTTCCTGTAGGAGTTCAGTCTTGACGAAAGTGTCAATACAGGAATTGAACTTCTAGAAGGGTTATGGTGTCTTCTAACGGGACCTACCAACTACTTCTGGGCAATAATGTTGGCATTATTTGAGGTGGCAGAAAAGATGCCTGCTTTCTGATTTATTTAGGCAAGTAGCTGAGCCAAGGAGAGGCTGGATGATTAAAGAGACACAAGGGATTTTTGATTGAACTAAGTATGTATCTTTTCCAGCAAAATCTTATTGGGTATTATATATTTTAAAGGAATTAACTTAAACAAAACTCCCTCTACTTACCTGCAAAAGTTAGGGGAGCAAGTAAGGAAATATTCAGGGATGGACCCTGATAGTCCTGTGACCCAAGGATGTAAAGGAGTCTTGGGCTGGCATTCAGAACAAGATCCAGAAAATAGATAGGTGGAAGGGTAAGCCACTAGGAGAGTTATTAAGAAAGTCTCAAAGTGTATTTTAGCTGTGATGTTTTGCTGTATTCAACTTTACTGGTGATGGCGGTCCTTAAGACTCAATTGGGCTCCTTTCTTTGTTTCCATATTTTATTTTAGATGTAAGAGTGATCACCTGCTCCTTCTTTGGTGCATGTGTAGGCTTTTGTTTGTTGTTTGTCTGCTCCAAGATATTGTATGAAAGGAAGGTGGGGAGCAGCTGAGAGGGGGGTGTTCAGAATTGCTCAGTGTCAGGGCTCTGAAAGGACATGCCAGAGCTCTCCACTTTGAATCTGCTCTGGAGAAGCAGTGCGAGGGAATCAGATAGTCACTAAGTGCCAGTTAGCAGAGGTCTTGTTTACTCAAGAGTAAAGAAGAAAAGAGGTGCTGAGAACAGGTCCTGCTTGCAGTGGCCATGGGGCAAATGCCGGCCACAGCAGCTCTATAGTCATTAGCTGTGTGCTGGCCACTACTGCATGGAGGGACCTGCAGTCTCTGCTGAGCCCAGGAACACAGGCAAACCAGAGCCACCTGGTAGACCAGAGGTGGGGGAAGGGGAAGAAACACGTGGCTGAGAGCATGGACTTGACACCCACCTGGTTCCCTTCTCTAAGTGCCCAAACCCTTCTGCCATGCGTGGCCCACCCCCAGGGTCCCAGGACCACACAGATTCTGGCCCCTTTGAAGGAAGGGACTAGTGCCAGGGATGGGCCAGCAAGGATGGGCTTGGCTGAGGGGCCAGTGAAGACACTGGCTGGGTGTTCCCCAGGCTGCCTGCCAAGTGCAGAAACCAGCTCACTTAGGTGGATGGCTTCCCCTGCTATGACATTGGTTATAGTGGGTTGTGGAAAGGGAAGAGGGAAGTAGAAACAACAAGATGAATTCATGTTGAGCAGGGTTGACACATGGTGAAAAGGGGATTAGAGATAAAGCATGGAGGAGACAGGCAGATGCTAGATAGAGAAACAATCTGAGCCAAAGGGAATAGAGGAGTGAGGAGATCATAAGACTTAGCAGTGTTATCACTGTGGGAAACTTGGTGATTTAAAAAGGGAATGCCCAAATTTAAAGAAAAAAGATCGGAAAATACCCCTGATGAATTTTGAAAATTAGGGAGGTTAAAGCCTCCTCATCTCAAGAGCCCACCAGGAGCCTTTAGTAAATCTAAAGGTGAGCCCATATCAGGGAGAAATTACATTTTTGGTGGACACTAGGGCAGCTTGATCTTCTGTGACCCATATCGTAATGGAGATCAAATTCTTGGTAGCTCCCTCACAGTTTCAGGAGTAAAAGGGGAAAGATTTAAAGTCCCAATTTTCAAACCTACTGATATCTATTGGGAAAATAACCAAATTATAAGCCACTTGTACATTCTGGAAGCCAGGAGTAGCTTGTTGGGGAGGGACCTGATATTTACACCAAGGATGAAGTTAAGGGAAGAGGAGAAGAGTTGGATGCTACTAGCCAAATGACAAGGGAGAATAGGATGGCCCTAGACATGATGTGAGCCAAAAAGGGAGGCATTAACATTATGGTCAAGGATAGTTGTTATATATTTATCCCAAATAGTACAGCCCCAAATGGAACTATCACCAAAGCTTTACAAGGTCTGAGGGCCTTATCTGATGAATTGACAAAAAAAATTCAAGCATTGATGACTCCCTCATGAAATGGTTAGAAACTGGTTTGGGGATGGAAAGGGGTGACATGGTCCATGCTAACTTCCTTAACCATCGTAGCTGGGGTACTCACAGCACTTAGTTGCTACATTAACCCATGTGCCTGAGGGTTAGTTCAAAGACTCATCAAGAACCCCCTTAAAGAGGAAAATCTCTATAATGAAGAATGTGAAAAAAAACTCTTATCAAGTTGGAAGAAAGACTAAAATTTGAAAGGTAAAAAGTTCAAAAAAGAAAGAGGAGGGGGTGGGCCACGGTGGCTCAACAGGCAAGAATGCCTGCCTGCCATGCCAGAGGTTCGATTCCCGGTGCCTGCCCATGTAAAAAAAAAAAAAAAAAAAAAAAAGAGGGGGCATTTGTAAGACAATTAAGTTTAGCTTTCACACAAGATAGCACAAGAAAGGGTTGCAGAATAGCTCAAATTGGTTTTGCATACAGGGAAGAAGAGCACCTCTGACATAACTCTAGAATTGGTACCAAACAGGCAGAAACAAGGTTAAATAAGTAATGGCCAGGGTCATTGAAATGTAAAGCATAATCAAAAGCAGGAACTTTCCACTGGAAAAATTGAATTAGTTATATTATCTAGATAGGCTGTAACCTCTGGAGTATCCAATCAGTGGAAAAACAGGGGAGAGTCTGTGAACTAGGCACAGGTATAACTGTTCTGGTATTCTATTATTTGGTGCACCAGCCACCATTTTGTGTTCAGCTAGGTACCCATTCTTGCAAGATTGTGAATAAATTATTTTCTTCTCCACAATTGGGTGAGCATTTGTTCACTTTCAAGTATGGCATTTTTTCTAACATGTATGTTATTGAAGTTAAGTTGGGATCAAACCAAATATGACTGCTATGTAATTAAGATATCAAATTTTAACCTATGGTAGTCAAAAGGAAAAGAGATGAAAATATATCCAGATAGAAATGAGAAGACACTCAAAATGGTACAGCACAAAAAATCAAATAAATATAAAGGTAGTCATAAATTAAAATGAAAGACAGAAAAGTTATAAGTCACAAAGGCTAAATACCAAAATGGCAGAGAAAGTCCCATATTATCAGTAGTGAAGTTAATTGTAAATGGATTAAACTCTTCTGTCAAAATACAGAGATTGGCAAAATGGATAAATTAAAAAATGACCCAAATATATGCTGTCTGCAAGAGACCTGAAACTTAAGGTGACAACTAGATTGAAAGTGAAATGATGGAGGAAAATATATCATGAAAGTAGTAATCAAAAGAGAACTGGAGTAGATATCCTATCAAATAAAATAGACTTTAATACAAAACAGTTACTAGACAAAAATGTTCATTATAGAATGATAACATAGCCAATTCACCAAGAAGTTGTAAAATTATAAATATACATATGCATCTCTGATGGGTAGTTCCAGGTGTCACTTGGCCAAGTGATTATACCCAGTTTTAATGGCTGGTTGATAAAGTAAAAGGGGGGTGTAATAAATCATCAGTCAGTTGATGATGATTAGCATCTGTGGCTAATTATATCTGTTATCAACTGAAGCATGCCTCCCACTAATGAGATAATCCAATCAGCTGAAGGCTTTAAAGAAGAAGCGAGATTCTTTCACTTCTTTCTTCCTCAGTTAGTGAGACTCTCCTGTGGAGTTTGTTCAGATCCTTCTTGGAGACACCAGCTTCATAGCCTGCCCTGGAGATTTTGGACTTTTCCATTCCTACAGTTGGGTGAGATATCTTTATATCATATTTACAGATCTCTTCTGTTGGTTCTGTTTGTCTAGAGAACCCTGACTAATACAACTTGGTATTGGGAATGGTACTTGAGAAGCAGAATCTTAAAAATGTCTTTTTAGAATTATTTTTCTACTCTGACTAGCCTTAGAGGCACTAATGACTCTGTTCCCAATAATCGAGGTAGCACTGAAAGTCCATGGGGGTGAGTTGACAAAAAAGGTACTCAAAATATCATCATTAGATTCTGCTAATTGTATACTTACTTGAGGCAAGGCTCTGGGTGAGAATGTTTTTGACACTTTTACTAGGTTTTGTGGAATTAAGAGGTATAATGATGTTGGCTGATTGTTGTTAGACATGCTGGATACAGTCATGAGGGAAAGGGATGAGCTGAAAATTTCAAATTTGTACCTTAAGCATCATATGAACAATGTAAAATTTTCTATGTGTGCCCTGAAAGAAAATCTTATTTCCTGTCATCACAGACTTGAGAGCCCTGAAAATCAGACACAAAGCCTCATTATATGAGTAGCAGATTTAAAATATAAATTAAAATCTCAACCTTGCAGGATGTCTGCTATTTTAGTAAGTGATTTGATTGAAAATGAATAGAACCCTGAAATGTGGGGTGGTGATATGTGACTTAATAATGATGGAATGGGGAGTCAGGATCCCTGGAATCTGCTAAGCCTTTGCAAGACAGACCTGTAATGGAGTGCCAAAAGGAAAAAGGTTCCTGTCCTCAAGTCTCCCCGGAGGAGTCTGCCATCCAACCTCCACCTAATGAGAATGACCCTTCAGTGCCTACTAATACTGTAACCACCTCCTCTGGGTAAACAGCCCTCACTCCTCTCTATGGAGTGACTAATCCTGCTTCACCAGATGAAACTGCAACAGAATGTCCTAAGGTAATTGGCTTGAGAGACACTTCTATGGTGGAAGGAATATAAAGTAGGATCAAGCTGAATTAATTGACATGGGCCCACTAAGCAGAGATTCTGCATTCAATATTGTAGTTCAAGGGGTTAGAAAGGGCAGTAACAGTTTGTTTGGATCATTGGATGAAACATGGATCCAAAGGTGGCTGACATTACCTGAGGTCAAAATGTCAGAACTTCCCTGGTATAACGTAGATGAAGGGATCCAGGGGTTTAGAGATATGGGGATGTTAGAGTGGGTTTATCATGGAAGACTTTCTCATACACTCTGGAATATTCAGAGGACACATCTTTAACCAGAACCTTGAGAAACAAACTCGTGAGATTAGCTCCATCATCTCTGAATATCTCTGTAATCATCCTTCACTGTAGGTCAGACAGTGTAAACTGTTGTCACTGAGTTGGAATCCTTAAACACAATGGGGATGATTGGATCCCCTGTTGGCAGAAGCCATGTGGTAACAGTTAATCACCATAAACAAGGTGGGCATGGCCACCATAATGGACAGCAGACTCAAAGCAGCAGTCAAAATATTCTGATGCACAAAGATTGTGGTGTAAGCCAGTAGATCATAGGGTACCTAGAAGTGAAATATAATGGTCTGGGTGCATGGGTAGTTTAGTGGTTAGAATGCCCACCTTCCATGCGGGAGACCTGGGTTTGAATCCCAGACTATGCACCCCCCTCAAAAAAATATGATGGTCAGTCTACTAAATTCTTACTTGAGCTGTGTGGGCAGAAGAATTCATGGTAAAATAAACAGAAGTCTAACTTGGATTACAAAAACTGAGAGTCATGGCCCCTTAATCAATTTACAGACTTGAGACAGTTTAGAGACCTAGAGACCCTCGAATGAGGAGAGGGCCAGGTTACCTTAGGAAAGGATCCTTTTTACACTGCACAAAATTTTCCCTGTTAACCTTCCTCCCAGCCTTCCCCAAGGAGACTTACAGCCTTTTACCAGGGTGACTGTGCACTGCGGAAAAGGAAATGATCAGATATTTCAGGGGTTATTGAACACTGACTCAAAAGTGACACTAATTCCAGTAGACCCAAAATGTCACTCTGGTCCACCAATCAGCATAAGGGCTTGTGGAGGTCAGGTGATTGATGGAGTTTTAGCTCAAATCCATCCCACAGTGGGTTCAGATCCAGAATGCATAATTGGAATTGACATGCTCAGCAACTGGCAGAATCCTCACATTGGTTCATTGACCCGTGGAGTGAGGACTATTATGGTAGGAAAGGCCAACTGGAAGCCACTAGAACTGGCCTTCCCTAGCAAGATAGTGAATCAGAAGCAGTACTGTATTACTGGAGGAATTGTAGAAATTAAGGACTTAAAGGATGCAGGGATGATGATTCCCACCACATCCCCATTCAATTCTCCTATTTGGCCAGTGCAGAAATCAGATGGCACTTGGAGAATAACAGTGGATTATTGCAAATTTAGCTAGGTCATGACTCCAATTGCAGCTGCTATTCCAGATGTGGTATGATTGTTTGAGAAAATCAACACATAGCGTGGTACCTGGTATACAGCTATTGATCTGGTTTTTTTCTCAATAGCTATCAGTAAAGACCACCAGAAACCTGAGTTGCCTATCATGAGCTTGTTGTTGTCTGTCCCACCAAGTCATAAATTTTGGTGTGCACAGCAGCACTCCATCATAAAATGGAAATGGTATAAATGAGATAGGGCTTGAGCAGGTACTGAAGGCACTAGTAAGTTACATAAAGTAAAGGCCCAAATACCCATGACCCCCACTCTTGCCACATTACCTTCTCTTTCCCAGAGCAGAGCTTTGGACTCTTGGGAGTTTCTTATAGTCAGTTGACTGAGGAAGCGCAAACTCGGGCCTGATTTACTGATGGTTCTGCATTATATGCCACTCAGAAGTGGGCAGCTGCAAGCACTACATTCTGATTCTGGGATGACCTTAAAGGATAGTGGTGATCGGAAGTCAAGCAGAGCATCTGGTTGTTCATTTTGCTTGGTAGGAGAACTACCAAAACTTGCATTTGTATACTGATCGTGGGCTGTTGCTAATGGTTTGGCTGGATGGTCAGGGACTTGGAAGGAGCATGATTGGAAAATTGGTGACAAAGAGGTCTGAGGAAGAGGTATGTGGATGTACCTTTCAGAGTGGGCAAAGAACATGAAAATATGTGTGTCCCATGTGAATCCCCAATGAGAGGGTGACTACAGCAGAAGAAAATTTTAGTAATCAAGTGGATAAGATGACCCATTCTGTGGATACAAGTCATCCTCTTTCCTCAGCCACTCCTGTCATTGCCCAATGGGTTTATGAACAAAGTGGTCATGGTGGTAGGGATGGAAGTTAAGCATGGACTCAGCAACATGGACTTCCACTCACCAAGGCTGACCTGGCTGCAGCCACGGCTGCATGTTTAATTTGCCAGCAGCAGAGACCCACACTCGTTCCCCACAATGGCACCATTCCCCAAGGTAATCAGCCTGCTACTACACAGGCTGATTCCACTGGATCACTTCCATCATGGAAGAGGAAGCAATTTGTTCTAACTGGAATGGACACATACTCTGGATATGGGTTTTCATTCCTTGCTTCTGAATTGTCTACAATCTGTGGTCTCATGGAATATCTTATCCACCATCATGATATTCCACACAGCATTGCTTTTCATCAAGAAACCCACTTCATGGCAAATGAAGTGTGGCATTGGGTACATGCTCATGAAATTCTCTGGTCTTACCATGTCCTCCATCATCCATAGGCAACTGGGTTGATAGAATGGTGGAATGGCCTTTAGAATACCCAATTACAGTGCCAACTAGGTGACAATACCTTGCAGAGCTGGAAGAATGTTCTCCAGGAGGTTGTATATGCTCTGAATCAGCATTCATTCTATGGTACTGTTTCTCCCATAGCTGGAATTTATGGGTCCAGGAATCAATGAGTGGATATGGGAGTGGCATCACTCACTATCACCCCTAGTGTTCCACTAGGAAAATTTTTGTTTTGTGTCCCTGAATCCTTAAGCTCTGTTGGTCTACAGGTCTTAGTTCCAAAATAAGGAGTGTTCCTACCAGGAGGCACAGCAATGATTCTATTGAACTGAGGATAAAACTGCCACCTGGCTTTTTTTTTTTTATTAATTAAAAAAATTAACAGAACATTTAGAAATCAGTCCATTCTACATATGCAATCAGTAATTCTTAATATCATCACATAGTTACATATTCATCATTTCTTAGTACATTTGCATCGATTTAGAAAAAGAAATAAAAAGACAACAGAATAAGAAATAAAACGATAATAGAGAGAGGAAAAAAAGAAAAAAACCTATAGCTCACATGCAGCTTCATTCAATGTTTTAACATAATTACATTCACTCTATGGTACTGTTTCTCCCATAGCTGGAATTTATGGGTCCAGGAATCAATGGGTGGATATGGGAGTGGCATTACTCACTATCACCCCTAGTGTTCCACTAGGAAAATTTTTGTTTTGTGTCCCTGAATCCTTAAGCTCTGTTGGTCTACAGGTCTTAGTTCCAAAAGAAGGAGTGTTCCTACCAGGAGGCACAGCAATGATTCTATAACTGAGGATAAAACTGCCACCTGGCCATTTTGTACTTCTTGTGCCACTGACTCAACAGGCTCAAAAGGGGATTACTCTTCTGTCTGAGACTATTGATCCTGACTATCAAAGGGACATAGGACTACAACTACAAAATGAAGATAGAGAAGAGTTTTCCTGGAGTACAAGAGATACCCTAGGGGTTCTCTTCATACTGCCATTTTCTGTGACTAAAGTCAATTTGAAATCCGGAACAACCCAATCCAGGCAGGGTTACCAATGGCCCAGAAACTTCAGGAACGAAGGCCACTGGCAAAGAACCATGGCCAGCTGAAGTGCTTGTTGAGAGTAAAGGGAACATAGACTGGATAGTAGAAGAAAGCAGTGATAAATATGAACTATGACCACATGACCAGGTACAGAAACAAGGACTGTGATTGCATGAATTACATGTTTTGTTACGAGTATGTTGGCAATTGTACATAAGGAAATATCTTGTTTTTCTCTTTCATATGACATAAGTTGTAATGTTCATGTTATAGTATATAAGTTATAGGATATGAAGTTTCAGAGTGAGTATTACCTAAGGACTTGCACCATATTCTGGACAGATTTGGTGCATTTCTGGTTTTCAGCAGGACAGTTGAGTATTGTTTATGTGAAACACGTCTGTTATTGTGTTCTATTTGGAAATTAAGCATGTTTCAAGGTGATGTGTATAGCTGCCAACTCGACAAGGAGTGAACTGTGATGGTTAGGTTCTGATGTCAACTTGCCCAAGGGATTACGCCCCATCATTTGATCATGCAAGCACTGGCTTAAGCATTGCTGCAAGGCTATTTCATGGCTGGTTGATAAACTGGAAGGCAGATGCATTGTCATCAGTCAGTTGCTTGCATCTGTGTCTGATTACATCTGGGATCAACAAATCATGACTCCCAGCAATGAGATAATCCAATCAACTGAAGGCTTATAAGGAAGGACAGAGATTCTTTCACTTCTTATTTAGACAGTGAGCCTCTCCAGTGACGTTCTTCCAGGCCTTTCACAACATGCCCTGTGGATTTTGGACCCTTCTCTTCCCACTGTTGAATGAGACACCTTTATAACCTCATATTTGCAGGTCTCTCCTGTTGGTTCTGTTTCTCTTGAGAACCCTTACAAACACAGCATCTAACAGCAGAGCCCCAAAATAAGTGAAGCAAAGATTGACAAATGAAAAAGGAGAAATTGATGGTTCTACATTAATAATTAAGAGTTTAATACAGCACTCTCAGTAACGGACAAAAAATGCAGTCAGAAGATAAATGAGGAAATGCAAGACTTGAACGACACTCTTAACCAATTAGACCTGACAGACATATATAGAACACTTCACTCAGCAAAAACAGAATACATATTCTTCTCAAGTGAACACTAATCATTTTCAAAGAGAGACCATATGTTAGTTCAAAACACAATGCTCAATATATTCAGAAATATTGAAATCATACAATATATATTCTCTGGCCGTAAGGGAGTGAAGCTTAATGGAGTGAGAAATGGAAAATTAACAAATATGTGGAAATGAAACAACATACTCATTTTTTTCTTTTAATTTTTTTATCATACAGTATAATATATATACAAATCAAAGAAAGAAAAAAGCAATAGTTCTCAAAGCACTCTTAAAAAGTGACTACAGAATAGATCCCAGAGTTTGTCATGGACTACCACGTGATCTTCTCCTATTTTTCCTTCTAGCTGCTCCAGAATATAGGAGGCTAGAGGGTTTAAATACTTTTTTATCATCACAATCAACTTTTTTCCTCCTTCTTTTGTGAACAATAGTATATATACAAAAAAGCTATAAATTTCAAAGCACAGCACCACAATTATTTGTAGATCATATTTCAGACTTTGACATGGGTTACGATTTCACAATTTTAGGTTTTTACTTCTAGCTATTCTAAAATACTGAAGACTAAAAGAGATATCAATTTAATGATTCAACACTCATACGCATTTGTTAAGTCCTATTTTCTACATATAATTCCACCATCAACATTGATCATTCCATACTTCTCTTTGAAGTTGCTTGGACTATGGCAATCCTGAATTTTTGATATTGAAAGGATCTGTCACTAATATGGGGTATGGAGGTGGAGCTATCTGATGTTCTGGAGAGACTGGGCTAGGTTTCAGGATTTCTCTGCACCAGGGACCCATCTGGAGGTTGTAGATTTCTGGAAAGTTACTCTAGTGCCTGGAACCCCTGGGGAATCTTATACATTGCCCTAGGTGTTCTTTAGGATTGACTGGAATGGTCCTGGTTGGGGGTTGGCAGGTTATGATAAGTAGCAAGGTCTGCCTGAAGCTTGCATAGCAGCAACCTCCAGAGTAGCCTCTCAACTCTTTTTGTACTCTCTCTGCCACTGATATTTTATTAATTACACTTCTTTCCCCTTTTTGGTCAGGATGGAATTGTTGATCTCATGGTACCAGGTCTGGATTCATCCCTGGGAGTCCTCTCCCATGTGGCCAAGGAGACTTTCATCCCTGGATGTCATGTCCCACATAAGGAGGAGGGCAATGATTTCACTTGCAGAGTTGGACTTAGAGAGACTGAGACCACATCTGAGCAACAACAGAGATCCTCCAGAGGTAACTCTTAGGCATGCCTATAGGTAGACTAAACTTCTCTGCTACCTACATAAGCTTCACAAGAGTAAGCCTCATGATCGAGGGCATGGGCTATTGATTTGAGTATCCCTAAAGTTTGACACAGAATCAGGCGATTCCCTGATGGTATTCCATAGCCTTTCTCCCCTCCCTCAGGGAACTTTGCCAACGCTTTTTGATTATCTGCTTAATATACTCTAGGATGCTTCCAGGCCTTACAAAAATCTATACAGGATTAAAGGACCTTTTTCTTATTCTGTGCTTCCTCCGTTTCAGTTGTTCAAATGAGCTATATAGATACGTTGAATTAGATTATGCAGTACAGACAATTTCAGTTCCAGATCAAATAAACCTTTCTTCCATTGGTCTCAAAGTGTATGTGTGGTTCTAAAATATAGACACTGTCTTCCTTACCCCTATGTTCTGAATTATTTAACCCTAACCTGTTCAGCTTCATTCTTACCTCTAAATATCAGGTTATATATATAAAACAGCCACGCAAAATCGTGAGATAATAATCACCACTCCAGACTTAAAGTGTCCGCTGTAAAAGCTTACCATCTAGGTCCCTGTTTTCTTCTAAGCATTTTCTAAAGGTGACCATACCATTGTCATTTTTCTGTTTCTGGCTTATTTTGTCTCACCAAATGTCCCAAATGTTCATTCACATCGATGCATGCCTCACGACATTGTTCTTTTTTGTAGCATCACAACCTTCATTCATAAGTATACACCATCATTCACCAAGCTACTTCTTGATCAGTGCATCCTTCAGCCACCTGCATTCATCAGGCATCATGTAGAAGGCCCAAAGTCCATAGCCCATCAACATTCTCAATTTTAGATAATTTTATTGTTCCCAAGAGATAGAAAATCAATAAACACACCTTTACCAAATAAGAAATTTAAAACTTCTTCTTAACTCTTGCTCCTTATCCCATTATTTACCTCTGCTCTTGCTGCGGTAGTGCTGATGGTTTCCTTTTGAACATAGCTCATAGCATGCAATAGCAATTTTCCCCCCTGTACCCTAGACTTAAACACTCTTTATACAAGAATTATCTCTTTGAAGTGATTCTCACAGGAACTCATTCATATTTCTAGTGTGAATATGTGGGACACATAAGTCTGTACAACTCCTTTCAATCTTATTCATCTTCAATATGGTACTATTACTTCTAGACCCACTAGAGAACCACCTTTGCTCTTATCTATTCCCTTACATTAGAGTTCACCCTCATTAGCTAATAGTTCATCCATGTCTAGCTTCCATGTATCTCTAAGTCCCCTGTATTCTGTATTATAAGACTCTGATTATACCTTTATGCTGGTCATAAAGCTGGAATCATACAGTATCTGTCCTTTTGTGTCTGGCTAATTTCCCTCAGCATTATGTCCTCAAGCCTCATCCATCTTGTCATGTGCTTCAGTATGTCATTTTGTCTTACTTCTATATAATGTTCCATCATATGTATATACCACATTTTGTTGATCCACTCTTCTGTTGATGAGCATTTGGCTTGTTTCCATCTTTTGGCAATTGTGAATAATGCTGCTATAAACATCGGTGTGCAATTCTCTGTTTGTGTCATTGCTTTCAGTGCTTCTGGGTATATACCAAGTAGCACTATTGCTGGATCTTAGGACAACTCGATATTTAGTTTCCTAAGGAACCGTGAAACAATCTTCCATAGTGGCTGCACCATTACACATTCCCACCAACAGTGCATGAGTGTCCCAGTTTCTCCACATCCTCTCCAACATTTATAGTTTCCTGTTTGTTTAAGGGCAGTCATTCTTATAGGTGTGAGGTGGTATCTCATTGAAATCTTGATCTGCATTTCCCTTATAGCCAGTGAAAATGAGCATCTCTTCATGTGCTTTTCAGCCATCTGTATTGGCTCTTCAGAAAACTGCCTAGTCATATCTTTAGCCCATTTTATAATTGAATTGTTTGTTCTTTTATCAAGTCATTTAATTTTTCTATTTCTTTGTTGATCCCCTGTCTGGTTGTTCTATCTATAGAGGAGAGTGGTGTTTTGAAGTGTCCTACCATTATCGTTGAAACATCTATAGCTCCATTCAGTTTTGCCAATGTCTGTCTCATGTACTTTGGAGCTCCTTCATTGGGAGCATAAACATTTATGATTGTTATATCTTCTTGGTGAGTTGACCCATTAATTAGTATATACTGTCCTTCTTTGTCTCTCATAATGTCTTTACATTTAAAGTTTATTTTGTCTGATATTAATATAACTACTCTTTCTTTCTTTTGGTTACAGCTTGCATAGAAAATCTTTTCCATCCTTTCACTTTCAATCTATTTGCATCCTTGTGTCTGAGATTACACTCTTGTAAGCAGCATATAGCTGGATCATGTTTCTTAATCTGTTCTGCAAATCTGTGTCTTTTAATTGTTACGTTTAGTCCATTAATATTCAACGTTATTATGGAAAAGGCATTTCTTGATTCCACCATCTTTTCTTTTTTATTTTATTTGTCAGGTATATATATATTCTTTTCTCTCTTTCTCTTTGTAATATTTAAATTAACCTTAGTGGTACTCTTCAATTCTGTGTCCTCCTCCAGACCTCCCTCTCCTGTCCTTTTTTTCAGCTGGCAGAACTCCTTTTAGTATTTCTTGTAGGGCCTGTTTCTTGTTGACAAATTCTTTCAGCACTTCTTTGTCTGTAAAACTTTAATCTCTCCCTCAGTTTTGAAGGACAATTTGGCTGGGTACAGAATTCTTGACTGGAAGTCTTTTTTTTTCAGAATCTTGTATATATCATACCACTGCCTTCTCACCTCCAGGGTGCTAGTTGAATAGTCTGAACTCAGTCTTATTTGATTTCCCTTGTATGTGGTAAATTGTTTTTCTCTTGCTGCTTTCAGGATTTTATACTTATCTTCAACATTTGACAGACTGATTAGCATGTGCCTTGGGGAAGGCTTATTTGGATTTATAATCTTTGGAGTTCTTTGGGCTTCTTTAACATGCATATTTATGTCCATAATGAGGGTTGAGAAGTTTTCCCCCGTTATATCCTCAACTACTCTTCCTAGCCCCTTACTCCTCTCTTCTCCTTCTGAGACACCAATGATTCTTATATTTGGGTATTTTGCTTTGTCTATCATTTGCTTGTGTTCTCATTCAAATTTTTCCATCTTTTTTGCCATTTGCTGTTTTGAGTCTTCGAGGTCAATGATCCTTTCCCCTATATCATTTATTCTTTTTTCTGTCTCTTCAAATCTGGTGTTGTGGGCCTCTAGTATGCTTTATTTGCTCAACAGAGTCTTTAATCTCTGTGATTTCTGCTATTTTTCTATTTATTCTTTCAAATTCCACCTTGTACTCTTCTACTCTTCTTTATCTCCTTTATGTCAATTGATATCCCATTTATTTTATTAAGTAGAGTTGTATAAACACCTTTGATTAGTTGTTCCAACATCTGTGTCTCCTCTGGTATTTTAATTTGGTCATTAGGCAGGGCTATATCTGTCTGAATTGTGATATGCTTAGTGATCTTTTGCTGTCTTCATGGCATGTAAATATCTTATTGATTTACTTTCAGAGATAATTTCTTTCAGTAGTCTAAGGCCTTGTGTTTGCATGATGGTTGTACAGCAGGGTGAAGGGCCCAGGGTAGAACACTCAGTATGGTGATTTGTTTCAGGACAAGGTTGGGGATGTTATACTAATGTTTATGAACGTGGGCACCCAGTAGCCAGGGAGGATGTAGCTATGCAGGTGCACTGGTCTTGGGGCTCTTGTGCACTGTTCTAAGGCACGGGGCCCTTTGTTCACATACATAGAGCTGTGGCAATAGGTTGGCATTACACCTTCATGAATTGGGGGCAGATGTGACCTAGCTGCACAGGTCAGCACTTTCTCAGAGCTGGAAAGTGAAGCTGAGGGTTGGACTCATGCGTGGTTCTAGGACTGCTGTAAAGTGTGGTTCCCAGAGCTGAATGACTTGTTTGGAGGGCTGTGTGCATGCATGGGCCTGGGAGTGCCCTAAACCTATGTGCTGACCTTAGGGACCATGGGGTAAGGCTGTACACTATGGACAGGGAGCAGGGGTAGCTTAGGTATGGAGATTAGTGCCCACAACCTTTATGAACTGGCAACAGCCTGCAGGGAACAGGGAGGGGGAGGTAGTGCTTAGGAGGGTTGCAGGAGGGGTGAGTTGGGCTTTGCTTGAGGTGGAGGTATGGGGCAGGTACATGCACTAGGGGCTGGAGGGTTGGAGGTGCCTGAAGTGTGGGGAATAGGAATGGGTGACAGGATTCAAGTGTGGGGGGTGTGGGGTGAGTCGCCGGTCACGAGTCTGCACTAGTGAGGGTGGTGTGCCCAAGGAACATGGCCTGACTTACTTCTTAGTCCCATGTTCCTGTCCGTGCACTCCCATGGGTGCTGCACCTCCATGCCTCCCCACCAAGCTCCAGTTTTCTGCCTATCAGTTCCTCAGCCTCTGCAAACAGAGCTGCCACGTGTGGTGCAGAAAGCTCTCCCAGGTCAGCCACACTCCCGAATTGCCAATTCAGTCGCCCTCCTGTTCCTTCTCTAACTTTTCCATAGAGCAGGGCTATTCTTAAGGTACTGTAGTCGGCCATCTTCCTATAATTTTCAACTACTCTTAAACAACAAATTGGCCGAAGAGAAAATCAGAAAAGAAATGAAAAAACATCTTGATGTTACCAGATGTTGTGCAGGCACTGCTGAGATGGAAATTTATAGCTCTCAATGTTTATATTAAAAAAGGAGTAAGACTTCAAATCAGAAACCTGAGCTCAAAACTGTAAGAAGTAGAAAAGAGGAACAAAAAAGCTAAATGTGAAGAGAAGGAAAGAAATAACAAAAATTAAAGCATAAATAAATGAAATAGAAAATAATAATAGAAAGAATAAAAAAAACCAAAAGTTGGTTTGCTGAAAAGGTCAATAAATTTGACAAACCTTTAGCTAGACTGATGAAGAAATAAAGACTATACAAATAATTAAAATAGGAAATCAAAAGTGGGACATTACTACTAATCCTGTTGAAATAAAAAGGACTGTAAGATGATACAATGAAAAATTGCATGCCAATATAGTAGATAAGCCAGGTGAAAAGGAAAAATTCTTAGAACTACACAAATGAGCTTCATTAACTAAAGAAGAAATCAGAAATCTCAACAAGCCAATTACTATTAAAGACATTGACTCAGTAATAAAAACCTCCCCCCCAAAAATAAAAGCCCATGACCAAGTGGCTTCTGTATCATTTCTTAAACTAGCAGAATGGAATATACTAGAAATGGAATGGCTTTTAAAAAAGGAATTTATTAAGTTGCAAGTTCACAGTTCTAGGGCTATAAAAACGTCCAAACTAAGGCATCCATGAGAAGCTACCTTGGCTCAAGAAGGTCGATTGGTCAGGAAATCCTCTGCCAACTGGAAAGGCACATGGCTGGCATCTGCTGGCACCTTGCCCCTGGGCTTCATTGTTTTCAGCCTCTGTTTCCTCTTGTTTCCCCTCTAAGTGTCTGTGGGCCTTTACTTAGCTCCTCTAGAGCACAAATCTGGGTTCCGGTTTGCTTAACATCTCATGGAAAGACATATGGCAATGTCTGCTGGGCTTTGCCCATGTCTGGGTATCCACGCTCTCTGTTGGCACCCCAACCACCTCCAAACATTCATGTCTTTGTCAGCTCTGAGTCAACTGTTCTCCAAGCATCTGCATCTGCTCTGAGCTTCTCCCAAAATATTTCCTTTTGTAAATGACTCCAGAAAACTAATCAAAGCCCACCCTGAATGGGCAGAATCACATCTCCATCTAAACAAAAAACCACACCCACAATCAGGCATGCCACATCTTCATGGAGATTATCTCATTAAAAACCCAGACCCACAGCTGAGAGGGCTACCTCTGTGGGGATAATCTAATCAAAAGGATTTCCACCCTACAATGTTGATAAGGATTAAATGACATGGCTTTTCCGGGGTACACAAACCTTCAAACTGGCACATCTTCCCAAGTGAATTCTACTAAATCTTTAGAGAACTAAACTCCAATTCTGTTCAAATTCTTCCAAACTAGTGAAGAGTAGGGTACACTCTAAGTAATTCTACAAGCTCAACATAACCCTCATCCCAAAAACAGATAAAAGTACCACAAGAAAAGAAAGCTATAGATTAATATCTCTTATGAGTATAGATACAAAAATCCTCACCAAAATGCTAATAAACCAAATACAACAGCATATTAAAAGAATTATACACCATTATCAAGCGGGATTTATCCCTGGTATGCAAGGATGGTTCAATATAATAAAATCAATTAATGAAGGAACATAAACACAGATGACAACCTCAATTGATTCAGAAAATGCCTTTGACAAAATCCAGTACCTCTGCTTTTTAATACCACTTGGGACACTAGAAATAGAAGGAAACTTCCTCAATATGATAAAGGGCATATTTGAAAAGCCCACAGCTGAAATTCTACTCAATGGTGAAAGACTGAAAGTTTTCCCTCTAAAATCAGGTATAAGAAAAGGATGCCCACTGTCACCACTGTTATTCAAGTTTGTACTAGAAGTTATTGCCAGATCAATTAAGCAAGAAAAAGTAATAAAAGGCATTCAAGTTGAAAAAGGAGAAGTGAAATTTCTCTATTTGCAGATGATATGACCCTATAAACAGAAAATCTTGAAAAATGCACAGCAAAGTGTAAGCTAACAAATGAATTCATCAAAGTGGCAGGGTACAAGATCAACACCCAAAAAGAATTAGTGTTTTTTTTAGCATTTGTATTGTATAATATAACATAAATACAAAGCAAAGAAATAAAAAAGCAACAGTTTTCAAAGCACTCTTCAACAAATAGTTACAGGACAGATCCCAGAGTTTCTCATGGGCTGCATATGATCCTCTCAGATTTTTCCTTCTAGCTTTTCCAGAATACAGGAGGCTAGAAGGCATAAAAATTTTTTTATCATCAAAATTGCCTTTTTTCTTTTTTTGTGAAAAATAACATATATACAAAAAGCAATAAATTTCAATGCACAGCACCACAATTAGTTGTAAAACATATTTCAGAATTTTACATGGGTTATAATTCCACAATTTTAGGTTTTTTACTTCTAGCTGCTCTAAGATACTGGAGACTAAAAGAGTTATCAATTTAGTGATTCAGCAATCATATTCATTTGTTAAATACTATCTTCTCTGTATAACTCCACCATCATCTCTGATTTTCTATCACTCTCTTTAAGGGTGTTTGGGCTATGGCCAAGCTAAACTTTTCATGTGGGAAGAGTCTGTCAATAATATGGAGTAAAGAGATGGAACTATCTGATGTTCTGGAGAGGGGCCCTCTAAGTTTCAGGACTTATCTAGTCCAGGGACCCATCTGGAGATTGTAGGCTTCTGGAAAGTTACTCTAGTGCATGGAACCCTTGGGAATCTTACATATTGCTGTAGGTGTTCTTTAGGATTGGCTGGAATCATCCTGGTTGAAATTTGGCAAATTATGATAGGTAGCAATGTCTAACTGAAGCTTGAGTAAGAGCAACCTCTAGAGTAGCCTCTTGACTCTATTTGAGCTCTCTCTGCCACAGGTACTTTATCAGTTACAATTCTTTTCCACTTTTTGGTCAGGATGGAATTGTTGATCCCATGGTGCCATGACCCTATATACAGAAAATCTTAGAAAATCCACAGCAAAGCTTGAGCTAATAAATGAATTCAGCAAAGTGGCAGGGTACAACATCAGTGCCCAAAAAGAAATAATGTTTTTATACACAAGCCAAGAACAATTGGAACAAGAAATCACGAAAAAAATTTCATTCTCAATAGTAAATGAAAGAAACAAATATCTAGGACTAAATCTAGCCCAAGCAATCTTGAAAGAGAAGAATGAAATTGGAGGACTCACATGTCTCATTCTTAAAACTTATTATAAAGCCTGAGTTATCAAAACATCCTGGTACTGGCACAAGGACAGACATACAGAACAATGGAATAAAATTGAGAGATCAGAAATCAGTACTCACATATATGGCCAACTGATTTTTCAAAAGGGGCAAATGCTACTCAATTGGGAAAGAACAGTTGCTTCAAGAAATGGTGCTAGGAAGATAGGACCTGCATTGCAAAGAAAAAAGAAGAAGAAGTAGAAGAAAAAGGACCCCTACCTCACTCCATATACAAAAATTCAACTTAACGTGAATTAAATACCTAAATATATGATCTACAAATATCAATATCTTAAAAGAAAACATAGGGAAGCATCTTCAGGACCTTTTATTAGGTGATAGTTTCTTAGACTTAGCTCCCAAAACACAAGTAGAAAATGAGAAAAATTGATACATGGGACCTCATGAAAGTTAACACCTTTTGGCACTGGAAGATTTTTATCATGAAAGTAAAATGCCAACCTCCACAATGAGAGAAAATATTTGGAAACCATATATCTGGCAAAGTTTCAAAATCCAGAATACATAAAGAAATCCTTCAACTTAACAACAAAAAGACAGACAATTGAATTAAAAATGGTAAAAGATTTGAACAGACATCTCTACAAGGAAGATATACAAATGTCCAGAAAACATGCTCAACATCATTAGCCACCAAGAAATGCAAATCAAAACCGCAGTAAGATACCATTTCACAAAAATTAGAGTGGCCGCTATTTTTTTTTAAATAAAAGGAATAACAAGTGTGAGAGGATGCAGAGATTTAGGAACACTCATTCACTGCTGGTGGGTATGGAAAATGGGGCAGCCACGGTGAAAGACAATTTGGCTGTCTCAGAAAGAGAAGTACCGAAATGCCATCTGACCCAGGCAGCTCACTGCTTGATATATGCCCCAAAGGACTGAAAATAGGAATTTGAACAGACATTTGCACACTGATTTTTATAGTGACATTTCTCACAAATGCCAAAAGATGGAAGCAAGCCAAGTTTCCATCAACTGAACAGATAAATATGATATACACATACAATGGAATATTATTCAGCCATAAAATGAAATGAAGTACTGATATAATGGACGACATGGATGAAGCTTGAGGACATCATCATGCTGTATAAAATAAGAAAGTCATAAACGGGCAAATATTGTATGATCTCACTGATTTGAAACAATTAGAATAAGCAAACTCACAGAGTCAGAATCTAGTAATAAGTTAACAGAGGACAAGGTAGGTATAGGGAATGGAAAGTTTAGCCTTAAAATGTACAGGGTTCCTATTTGCAATGATGGAAATGTTTTGGTAATGGATGGTGAAGATGGTAACATGACAATGTATATGTAATTAGTGGCAATGGAATATATATATGAATGTGATTAAAAGGGGAGAATGTTAGATTGTATATATGGTAACAGAATAAAACATTTTAAAAAAATCTGTGGAGCTACACTGCACCATGAACCCTAAATTAAGCCATTGACTTTAATTAATAGTACAATTATAAAAATGTGCTGGTATCAATTTTAACAAATGTTTCCCAGCAATGCAGGGTGTTGGTGGTGTGTTGGTGTATAGGAAAACTGTACATTATACATGATTGTTCTGTAATTCGACTTCTTTTATAAAGCAAAAAAACTTCAAAGCATGAAAACACCATCTACTACTTATGAAAGAGAAAGATCATTGATTGTGGAGCCAGACTAAACTTGATTATTCAAACAGTACTTATTGAGCACCTCCCAAATGCAAGACATTGTGCCGGACGCTGAGGACGCAAACTCTTAAAACTCTCAGTCTCATGCCCATTCCTCTTCTTTTCTGCAGATAATCTACTGGCAACACCAAAAACTGTCAGTGCATGGCCCATGAACTTCTTTCATTGAAAATTCAGATGTTTCTAGTTTCATACCCTTATCTCCATCTCCAAATGTTTCTGGTCTTCCAAATGCCTCTTTACTCTCTTTTCACTATCCAAAGAAGAGACCACCCCACATTTACCAAAGCAAACATTCCATGTAGCTCTTGATATTACCCCTTCTCATCTTTGTCACAGCATTGTTCTAGTGACTATCACCTCTGTACTCATCCCACATCTTTAATCCTTACATCCTTGCTCTTCCCTTCAGTTTACAACTGTGCTAAGGTCATCCCTATCCTAAGAAGATCTTTCAACAGCACTAGAACTCTTTACATGTCTCTTCTGCCCCTTTAATTTCACCACAAAAATTCTCTACATTCCCTTTCTCCAATTTGTTATCTATGCTGTTTCCCTTATTCACCCCCTGAAATTTGGCTCTGTGCTAGAACTTCTATTTGCAGATTACTAAAGATACTTTTCATCACCAAATCAATAGTATTTTCTCATCCTTCTTTCCCTTTGACCCTTCCACCACACTTATGATGTTGATCATTCAAACTTCCTAAAATCCCTTTTTCACAAATTCCTGTTCCCTCCCTCTCTGGTCTCTCTTACCTATCACCATTACTTATTTTCCTCCTTGTCATATCAACTCAATGGAGACATCCTCCAGGCTTTTGCCCTTGGCCTTCCTCTCTCACCAAGTTGATCTCATGGGTGCATGGATCACTTTTGAGAGATTTCTCCCAATTTCTATCTTAAGCCCAAACATCTGTCCAGGTAGCAGTCCCACGACACTTTCACTAGCATCACCATTCATCTATTCACAAAGGCTCTAAAGGTCAATGTCCCTTATCTCTCTCACTCCCTACATCCAATTATTCACAGATTTCCATTTATTTTCTCTTCACAATGTCTCTCCTGTGTCCATTTTGGCATTAGTTTTCTTAGTTCAAGTGCTTAATATACTACCTTATTCCTGAACTATTATATTGCAATAGTTTCTTAACTACTTCCAGTCTCCTCTCTCCCATCTATCCTACACACTGCTGACAGATTAATCTTCTTAATGCACCACTTTGACTGTCACACCTCTACTTTAAAACATCCAATGGTTTCCTGTTGTTTACAGGATTGAAACCTCCCTCCTTTGGCTGCCAGGTAAAGATTCTTCACATTTTGGCTGCAGCTGCTTTTCCAACTTCCTCTCTCATTCCTCCTTTCCACATACGCTGTGATCCAGCCACATTATGTTTTCTCTTGTTCCCATGAACTGACATAAAATAGTGTAGGCATTCATTGCATATATGGAATATGGATTCATATTGGCTTGAGTTAGACACTCAGTTCTGACACCAAATAGTTGAGTGATATTGGACAAATTATGTAGACTTTGTGACTTCAGTTGCTCCTCTCTAAAACTGGGATAATAATGGAATACTGCCTCATAGGGCTGCTATAAGGATTGCATGAGATAATGTATATAGAATGTTTAACATGGGCCTGACATGTAGAAAATGAAAGAGAGAGAGAAAAAGAGAGAGTGAATTTGCTATCATTTAATTAAAATGATACCTGCCTCCTCTGTCCCTTTGCTCAATCCATTCATTCTACCTTGAATGTCCTCTCCCATCCTTCACCTACTGTAGTCCTTTGTACTCTTCAAGGCCCAACCCAAACAGTACCCACTCTGGGAAACCTTTGCAGCTTCCTCTAGCTCTAGTAATTTTCTTGGACCCCTCTCTTGGCATTTTTCATCCTACCTTGGAATAAAAATCTCTATTTTCTGTGCCAAACTGAAAGCTCCATTCCATTCTAGCTGTGTTGTTTATATCACCCACAGTACTTACCAAATAATACCTGATACAGAATAGGCACTCAGTTAATGTATCTTGACTGACTATGTCTAAAAAATACATGTTCAAATGGCAAGAAGAGAAGCTGGAGAGAACTCAGAGATCAGCAACCCACGATGATAGGCTGACTAAAGTTGCTAATGGTGGCACTAGCAACCTCTTCTTTCTTTTATTTTTCTTTTTCCCTGTTTCTTACTCCCACACATTTTCTTTTACATCATATTCTCCTGGCTACTTGGTCCTTAGTCTTGTCAGTGTGTCTTATGGTCATTATCTAATCCTCTTGATGGCCTTTTAAAGGAAAGAGGTTCCTATGACAACCTCAGATTTTGTCCCTTTGTCTTCACTACTTTAGGCTTTGATGAAAACCACCTCCTATCTATTACAAATTCTTATAAGTGGGGTTCATTAAACTTATGATCCAATTCTCCATCTAAAAGCTGTGATAAAAATACAGAGCAGGAAATTAGACTCCTTTATGTAATGGCACTTACTAGCCTGCCCAGATACTAATCACCACTTGTGCTGGTTGAAAACTGTTATGTACCCCAGAAAAGCCATGTTCTTTCGATCCTAATCCAGTCTTGTGGGGGCAGATCTATTGTTTGGGTGGGATTTTTTTTATTTGTCTGTGGAAATGTGAGCCACCCAATTGAGGGTGGGACCTTTTTATTAAATTATTTCCATGGAGATGTGACCCTGCCCATTCAAGTGGGTCTTAATTAGTTTACTGGAGTCCTGATAAAAGCTCATGGACAGAGAGCACAGAGCCAGCATAGGGAGCAGAGAGTTCAGATGCTTGGAGACAGACAGAAACTCAGAGAGGAGGCCGCTGGAACCAGGAGTTGAAAGCAATGAAACTCGGGAGCAAAGGGCCAGCAGACATCACTATTTGTCTTCCCATGTAACAGGGAAACCCTGGAAGTGATCAGCCTTTCTTGAATGAAGTATCTTCTTCATGATGCCTTAATTTAGGCATTTTCATGGCGTTAGAACTGTAACTTGTGACTTAATAGATCCCTTTGTAAAAGTCAATCCATTTCTGGTATATTGCATTCTGGCGGCAGTAGTAAACCAAAGCACCACTATAAATCAATAACAGTCTTTGGCTCTTGAAGATTGCCTAACCCAAACTTTTTAAATTCGTGCTAAACACAAAGTAATGACAACTGTGGGATCGCCTATAAGCTTATCTGGTGTCCTCAGAATATTAGACCATTCAGCAAACTGTGTAAATACAGAGATAAATAAGATATGGTTGACACTTTGCTCCCAAGGAATGTACAGCCTACTAAGTGGGGTTTTTATGAAATTTCAGCTTTACATGCCACTTGCTGAGAAATCTTGGTTATCTCAGCCCCTGACTCCTATCCTCATCATCACTCTTGCACTCCAGCTGCCTTTCTTTGCATTAAATAAAGTCCATCATCTTTTTTTTTTTCATTTTTCATCAAAACAACCAGAAAAGAGAGGGGAGAGGGAAGGATCTAACTATTTTTGAGCACTTATTTTAGTAGACACTTTGCATACAAAGCACCTGCATTTCAACTACATGGCATCCTTATAATTACTGTTCCCATTTTACAGATGAGGTAGCTGAACTGTATTGAGCTTAAGCAACTTGCGCAAGCCACCCAACTACTAAAAGGCCAAGCTGGGATTTGAGGCCTCTCTCCAGGTTGAAAGTAATTACTCTTTCCATTCCACTGCGCTCCAACCCCTGTGTAAACCAATGCCTCTACTCCAGGTGCCTCCTTTTTTCTTACCACTTGCACTGTGGGCATGAGCCCTTTCCTGTAGACTCTAGTATCAAGTGTCCACACTGTCACTCCCATCATGAGATGCCCCAGCACCACTGAGAGTCAGCGTGCTTTCTCTACCTGCCCTATTTACTCTTGAGTCCTCGGTGTAGGCATTATCTCTGGGACCCTCACGTTTTGTCTTCTCTACCCTGTGATCACCCCCAGATTGAATCCTCTCAATCAAAGGAACAAAGAGACGAGAAAGGCTCTGAAAAAAATGCGTCTAGTGAGTTTCCCCAAGGATGCATTATAGAATGAATGAAACCAACTTTTGATCTTAATGCCTTGCTTAGAGAAAGAAGCTACACTGTACTGGAAAAAAGTATATTCTTTGATTTTTTTTTTACCTAAGCAATTTTAGAGGTGTAGTAGTAGATGTTTCCCTGATGCCTGCTATCTGAAGCCCATTGAAATCTAAGGTCCCATGTCATCAAATTATAATAGTTGGGAACAAAAAGCCAGTATAAACTAAAGGTGTACTCACTTTGAGAAAATCTACTAAAAAAAAATCTAAATTTAGCAAACAGAGACATTAGGAACCATACAAGTAGTCATATTACAAATATTCCTCTCTTCCAAACTTTGCTACAGGTCTTCTTTGATTAGAAAGCTCCCCTTATACATTTTCACAAAAGTGAAAAGATAAAGGCTTTTTGAAGACTCTCACCTATTATACATTCAAGATATATCCATAGTGTAACATTATATAGAGAGCAGGTATTCAATAATATTTTCTGACTGAAATCTAAAATACAGTTTTTTTCCTCTTCGGTGTATTCAATAAACTGAAGTTACAGCTTTAAAAGCTTGTAAAAAATGTGAGGTATTTGCTTTAATAAGTACACATGAATTATTTGTAATCAACAATATTGAGTCAGATAGGTATGTTCAGTTCTCATGTGGAGATTAAGCACAACACCTGCAACTTTGTTTACAGTAGTAATTTGTTCAGTAAACTCTTCCTTAATACTCAGTGCAGTAGCTCCTCATTCAAAAGATCCCAAATTCATACTGAGTTCAAGAAATTTAACTACAAATCAAAGCCTGAAATACAAGGCTGACATTTTAGAAGGGACTCCTAGGAGTATTGAACTAAGTATGGTAGTGGGGAGATGAGAGTTTGGAATCACTATTTTTAGCTGTTGATTCATTACTGAACATATTCAAGAAGAAAAAATTATATATTTGGATTTTTATTTTATTTATTCAACAAATATTAAGCACCTAATATATGCAATGATTTCCACCACAGGTGTATATTCAATTTTTAAATAAGTGAGCTTCTTAAAAATGATCGTGTGTTGAACTACAAATTAAAGAGTGTGGTAGTTTGAAGCTGGATGCACTCCCAGAAAAGCATGTTTTTAAATCTAATTCAATTCTGTGCATGTGACTCCACTTTAAGTAGGACCTTTTGATGAGGTTATTTCAGTTAAGGTGTGGCCTGTCTTAATCAGAATGAACCTATATCCTATTACGGGAATCATTTGTAGGCAGAAAGAAACTCAAACAGAAAAAAGACAGAGAGAAAGCCACAGAAGAAGAAGCTGAAATTCAGTGGAACCCAGAAGAGAACAGAGAGGCAAGGAAAGTCCACCATATACATTTCCATGTGACAGAAGAGCCAAAAACCAAGTATCATTGGCAGTGAGCCATAGACCACCACAGTCCTTGGAAGGAAAGCATGGCCTTAATGATGCCTTGACTTAAACTTTCTTTTAACTTCAAAACCATGAGTGAATAAATTCCCATTGTTTTACCCAACTCATTACACAGTATTTGCTTGAGCACTCTGTGAAACTAAAACAAAGAGAGAGGAAAAGTTTTCAGAGACAATAAGAAACTGGGATCACCTAAGGTGGAATGGGATGCAAAATGACAGAGAAAATGTAATTGCAGACAAACTTTTCCCAATACCCCAGTGTTGCTGTTGGCTGACTCTGCTTATCACAACAAAGAAGTTTGGCTTTTAGAGTTTTAATCAGCTCCTCTGAACTTGCAAACTCCAGAGCTCAGGGTTTAGTGAGAAATTTCTTGGGGAGAGACATCCTAGATGTTCTCTATCATTTTATTATTTAACAATTCCCACAAGAGGAAGAAAATATTACCCTTGGGAGACAGGCTTAAGGGAATTAATTTTCGTAACAATGTATTGAGCAGATAGGACCTGACTCCCTAATGGGAGGAAGCTAAGGCAGGATATTAAGTTGCGCAGTTAGAATAAGAACATTCTTGAAGGCAGAACCTTAGTTTCTGTCAGGATGAACAAAGCATCCAGGCCATGGGGTAGTGGTGATCAGACCTTTTGGGGAGGAAACAGGTAATGAAAGGGAAAAAAATCTAACTGAATCTCTACCAGCACTAATCCAAAAAAGAACTTTCATATTTTAGCTGGAATGGGAAAAACAAGTATGTCAATAAACATTCACTAAGATTTAACTGGGCATTCATTTCTTGTACTTGCTATGCGGAAGATATTTGAGAGAAATAGAAGAATTACAAAATTGCACCTTCTTTCCAAACATACAATCTCATGAGTGAGCCTAAACATGAAACAACTTAAGAGTAAAGGTATACAAACACAACTTTGTAAAACAGGAGTGAGATTGAGCATTTACAGAATGCTCTGTACCTTGCCAACGATTTATATGAATTATCTCATTCAGTCCTCTTCGTAGCACAATAAGTAGCTATATTATTATAATTATTATCTATTTTACAATTTAACAAACTGAAGCACAAAGAGATTAAGTTACTTGCTCAGGGACACATAGATAGAATGTGGTGGGGTCAGAACTCGTACTCATGTCTGTCTGATACTAAAGTCCATACTCTTTACCACTGCAATTTACTACTTTCCCATAACATGATAAATCCTCTACAGACCAAAGATACCATTAACCCTAGTTACTGTGATTATTGCAGCTTCCACACAGCTGTAAATTTGTCACCATCAGGGAAGAAGTGTTATCTAGGAGCAAAATGTTTCAGAAAGAAAATATGATTGATGACAGATAGAGTCCTTGAATGCAACAGGGTGAAGATTAAAGAGCAGCATGTGGTGGCGGTAAGGTTTTCTCCATCATCAGACCAAGCACCTGGAGATGGAAAGATACAAGAAAGTAAGTCCCCCCCCCATATTCAGAAGTCTAACTAGCACCATAAGACTGAATAGATAAGTATTAGAATGCTGGCTCAGGATATTTCAGTTTTCATGGATGTAAGGAAATGGAGAGAACATATAGAGTCTAGCAAATACTATTTCTTGACTCAGAGGACAACATGAACATAAGAAGCCAATTAGGAAAATATAACAGGTTAAAATTAAACTCCTCAATAAACCAGGTATTTGACATTGTGTAGGTAATTTGTTTTCTCCAGAACAGTTTATTGACTGCATTTTTAAAAATTCAATCAATTTCACATTTTTTCTATAAATTATAGCCCATAATTGGAGTCTATATTTGTAGAGTAAATGATGAAGTTTGAATACTTATCCAGATTATTTAGACTCCAAACTTTTTATATAAAATATCTAGACATGAGTGTGTTATTCTTTGCGTGACTTATCTGCATAATTATTGCCTTCACGTGTAGGCTAGGTATTTCACATAATGACACATCACATATCATTTGGCCCAAGGCACTCCCTGGCCTGTTTCACTGCCTGGCATGTTAACAAATGAAGCAGAACAGGAAAAATAAGTATTTGGTAACAAAGAATATAGTTGAATTAGAAATATCTGCCACCAGGTCTCAATAATGCCTATCTCCTAGTCTGTTTCTGAGTCTCGGTAATGTCTGTCTCAGTCATCTCAGTAATGCCTGTCTCCAGGTTTCAATAATGTCTGTCTCAAGTCTCAAGGTGCAAAAAACAAATAACAAAATCTTTCCCTGGACACCAAGGGGTTTTTTTGCATCAGTGTATAGTTCCTTTGAAAGATGAGCTGTCCACAATGTTTCACAAGTTGTGTTCAATGGAAAAGGAAGCAATTTTCTAAATTTTTCTTCTGCAAGTCACAAACTTGAATTATTCAAGAAAAGCGCAGCTTTTAGGAACACTTGCAGGAGGCAACCAGATAAGACGGTGCTATGTGCTTCCAGAGGCCTCCAGGCTGTTTTTCAGCCTATGGGAACAACAGGCTGAAGTAGTGGATGCAAAACGGATGAGTTAGCAGCCAACTGGTCCTCAGGTCTAGCATCTTCTAGCCACTGGACCAGGACCTTCTGCTGAAGTTGCTGAGTTGCCATGGGCCATCACTGCTGTCCCTGCTACGAAGGGAACAGCAGGACAATCTTCATTTCCTAAGCCTGCTGGAGTCTCTGGCCTAGCCTTTCCAGGGCCCACTGTCCCAGCAGCAGTTATAGGGCAGATTTTGTCTCTAAGTTGACAATATTTAGATACAGAGTTCATTTCCAAAAATAGCGGATCTGGTCTTTGCACTTTCCTGGAAATCAGATGCACCTGCAAGTTCTGAAGTTAATGAAGACAATGAAAATCATTATACTAGCATGCCACCTTTAGAGCACTTCACAGAGATACCCTAGTTTGGCCTAGAAGAGCTGTTTTTCTGAGATATTAAGCAGGTGATATAGTGATTGGAAGAATTCGTTCCATTCAGGAATTTGGGTTTTTCATGGTATTAATCTGCTTAGGCAATGGCATCATCAGAGATATATCCTACTGAGAAATCATAGCTCTTTACCCATTCAGAGACATGCCTTCTCACATTGACCACGGGGATACTTTATTGTATTACCAAGTTAGTGACATCATTTGAGCTGGAATCAAGGATATTGACAGATATCATAAAAAGCTTGCTGTATCTTTATGAGGCTCATCTCTTCTGCCACAGATGTCTTGGATTAGGTTAGGTGTAATTAGTTCTGAGGAGCTTCCTTTGTACCACAGGAGGAATATAGAACTATAGCAATTTTTTGGAGTTCTATGAAAAGATCATGCAGAGTTCTTTGGGATTTGTTACTCCAGCATTAGTTGAATTCCTTCTGGAAACCTAGGAATATATTAATCTAATTCACCTCTTTGATAAGAGGCCTATAAAGCAAAACTTTTTCTGAAGATGACTTTGCTTCTGCATTAAAAAAGCAACAATCTACATCTTCAACTTTAAAATGTGCGAAGACTGGACGTCATTGTTTTAAGGTTGGACACCTTGTGGATGCAATGAATGAATACAATAAGGCTCTGGAAATAGATAAAATGTGGAAGCTTTGTAGCTCGTGGAGCATTATATGCAACAAAAGGAAGTCTGAACAAAGCAATAAAAGATTTTGAGCTTGCATTGGAAGTTGGTTCTGTCCAAGACACAGGAATGCAAGAAAATACCTCTGCCGGACACCTGTAGAAAGAAGCAGGCAGCTAGAAGAAGCAGAAACATTTTTAAATGCTGAAAGTTACTATAAGGAAGTTGTGGTTTTGGATAAGACCTTTAAAGATGCAGAGGATGCTTTGTAGAAACTTCACAAATATAGGCAGAAATCTTTGCAATTAAGAAGCAAGCTGAAAAAGAAGAAAAGAAGAAATTAAAATAGAAACAAGTGGAATAAAGTTGCATATGCTCTTAAAAGAGAAGAGGTTAAAAAAGAAAAGAAAAAATCATCTTCTTCCTCTTCAAGCGTTTCTTCTACTGATAAATCAGTTTCTCCTTCATCATCCTCTACTGATCACAGAAGACATACATTATGGTAGAGAAACCATTCAGTCTTCTCACAGTTACAGAAGGCATTTGTCTACAGCATCTTCAAATCAGATAGATTAGAGTAGAAAAGATGAGTATTATCCACTTCCAATCAATTCTTAAGCATCTTTTCTTCACCAAAATCGAGTAGTGGAAAAATTTTTGGAAAAGCAAGATCAGTTATCATATCAAAAAACACAAGTAAAAGAGAAAGAAAGATATCCTGTCTTTTCATCTTCACTTGAAATTCCAGACAATTTTGGAGGTAGATCTGATGATCCAAGAGATTTTTACAATAGCTATAAAACTCAGGTACGTGGTAGCAAAACAGAAAGCCATATAAATCAGAAAGGCATTTTTCCAGTAAAAGATTCCTCAGATTCTTTCTGTAGGAATTCAGATGCCAAGATAAAAATTTATGATTATAGAAGACTTGCAAATGATATACAGGGCCTCTCGCCTTTCTCACCTCTGTCTTTGTGAGAGTGCCCACATGTTCTCTCACATGCGTATTCAATAAACTTTCTATCTGCTTGCTTTATGCTGTGCTGTGCCCTTGAATTCTTTCCCGTGGCATGGCCAAGAACCTGGAAACCAAATTCCAATAATGTTTTCATGAGCCAGGACTCCCATCCAACATCTTGGATGTTGTGGGGGGAGGTGGAATTTTGAGGTTTTATTTTACTCCCAGTCATGGTTATTGACTGGGGGGCTTGGCCTCATACTTTTACTTTTGCTTCCTGCTTTGTCCATTGCTATCCTCTTCTATGTCCTCCGGACAGTGTTCTCTCAATGTGTATTCAAAACACTTTCTATCTGTTTACTTTATTAAAAAAACAAGACCACTATAGGAGGTGGGAGCAAGTTTCACTTAGGCAGTACATTTCACCAACACACTCAAGCTACCCTTGGAATTCAGTTGATAAATATGAAATATATACTTACTCTGGATCACATGATTTTTGTAGACATGAGCAAAGATATCAACTAAACACAAATCAAGGAGACTATGAAATGGAAGACAATTATGGGAAGGATATTAAAACAGATGTTACAGTAGAAGATGAACTAAACAACAAAGAGCAATCAGAAATTGGGGTTAAAAAATTTTAACTCAAAATTTGCTAAATTTGAGAAAGGAAAAGGAAATAAGCCAAAAATTAATATGCCAAGGATATCAACACCATTACGCTAAGGACAATTATTAAAAATTGTGTCTTAGATAGCAATAGTCAAGTTCAAAAGTCTCTACTCCTAAAATTATTTTTTGTTGAGATTGCAGAGAGCAAATGCCTTTTTGCTGATCTCCAATTATTTCTGTTGTACATCCCTTTTTCACAGCCTGATTTTTTTTACTATCCATACGTGTGTTTATGAACAGTATTTCTTACCCCAACTGTTGATTTACCTGAAGAGAATTCTCTGAAAGTATTGTTTCTTCACTGTATAATGATGTATGAGAATTTCTATATCTACCTTATCCTTCCTGCTGGTTATAAAATTTGTTAATTGAGCACTTGTAAAAAAAAAGCACTATTCTTAAAGTTAATAATAAAATTCAACTGATAGAAGAACTAATATAGCACAAAATAAGAGTTTATTTTCTTCTTTGCCCTTTCAAAGAGCCTGTCTCTGAGTAATTTTCTTGCTCACCAGGTTGGCCTCTCTCAGTAATCACTTCCAGGAGCAGGCTAATATTTTTTTTAGAGCAAGAACAAGATATGATTTAAATAGTGAGACTTTGGGTACCAAGATGAATTTCTGTCATCACCAGCTACCTCTGATTTCTATCATGAAACAATTATCCCTGATATCAACCGTTTGTACTTTGGGGGAAATAATGATCTAAGAGCAGATTTGAGTGTTATGTGTTGTTACTTTTTGAATGGTTAGAGTGAGGATTGGTAGGGAAAGCCCTGGGTTCCTGATCAGTACAACCAGATCATGGTTCTCCTTATCAAGGTGTGCACGTCTCCTTCCAGCAATCAATCTTCAGCTGCTCTTCTGATTCCTCCTTACTTCCCCCTTTTCCAAGAAATTTCCCTAGATTGAATATAGAATAGATAAGTGTGGGCTTCTGTGACTAGTCACTCACTCTCTACTTACGCTGCTACACTTTCAGTTTTATGGTTGTGCTTTTGCTTCAGTAACACCTTGGATGTTGTGGGGGGAGGTGGGATTTTGGGGTTTTATTTTACAGTCTCCATCAAACAGCTTTCCATGCTAATGAACACCTTTTGGTGATTACAATAACATAGGAGAATTAACATCAAGGCAAATCCTGATTAAGGGAATACGAGGGGAAAAGAGTAGAGGGGGATATGGTTAATTAGATTTGCTGGTAACTGGAGGTTAAGAACAAAGCTCTTTTCCACTGTTATTGCTTTAAAAAACCTGTTAAGATATCTGAGTCCACTGTCCCAACTTAGTAAATCAAGTATAATGATGCACTTGAACCACTCGTTACTGATTGAGGATCTTTCAGAGCCTCAGGCCATCATTCGGAGCATTAGTTCTGATTGGCCAGAGCTATAAATAAAGATGGAGAAGAGACAAAGTGTAGGACTGAATGTATTTGGACCCCAGGACATCCCCTGAAAATTGTTTTCTTGACTGAGCTCATTTTAATGCCATCTGTCTCTCTCACACAAACGCAAAATGGAGCAAAACAGAATAAAGATGAATCTCAGACAATATAAAGCTCTGGGTAGTTCAACTGCCATTAATGAAGGTTTTGCAGAGGCTCTTACTCACCTTGAAGTGAATATAACAGTCCCCATCTAATTGTGCTTTCTTGTGCTTTGTAACAATAAAGATGTTCCTGATATGTGTTGCTAAGACTGGGGTTTGAACATTTGCTACAGGGTAAGTGAAGGTTACACAAACTGTAAGACTCTCTTTCCCTTTTCCCTTTTGAGACCAAGGGCAAGAATTTGTGAGACTGTGCTTAAGAGCATGTTCTGTGGTCACAGCGAAAACTCTGTCTTTCATGACTGGGGTTCTGTTTGTTACCAGGTTGCAGATTCATGTGAGGACTGAAATAGTCATCCCAGTAATGGATTGTAATCTACTGGATATGACAAAAAGAAAGGCAAGAGGAAGGAAGGAAGCAAGCAAAAACCTGGGATTTGTCTTTAATTTCTTCCTTTCAATCATGCCCTCTTCCAAAGCCATTCATCTGTAGCATATGCCATTATATTAAATAAAACTTTTTTCTTGAAGTGCAATATGCATACAGAAAAAGTGCACAAAGATATGTCAATTCTACTATGTAAAAAAAAAAATCCAAAATGCCTCCGCTTTACTCCATCCCGACTTGATCCAATCCACCATCTCTAGTCTGGTTTTACTGCTTTCCCTCTTAGCTCTTTACAATCCGTTCTTCTTCTAGAAGCCTGAGCGATCTTCCCACATTTTAAATCAGAGCATGTCAACTTCTACTGCCTTACCTTCCCCTCATCTCCCTCACCTGCTCCCTTCCAACCACACTGTTTGTTTTTTTATTGTTTGCTTGCTTTTTTTCGTTCTTGCAGTGATCCAGGTGTTTGTCCCATTCAGGGCCTTTGTATATGCTGTCTGTCTATACCTCCTTCTTGATTCTTCTCATAGATGCTACTCTTTTTCCACCATATCTCAGCTTAAATATGTCCTCTACAGAGAGATCTTGCCTAATTATGTTGCTTCTCCTCATATGTATTCTTTGAATCAGGACCCTAGTTTCTCCTTGGCAGCGATTATCACAATAGTAATTTTAAAGTTATTTGTAAAACCATCTGCTTAATGTCTATCTCCACCACTATAGTGTAAGCTGTGGGAACTTTGAGCCCATGTCTTTCCTGTGCTTGGTTTTATCCTTTATGTCTGCCTAGTCCAATATATGACATATAGTAGGTATCCAAAAATATTCAGCCAATGAATAAATGAATGGAGCCCGAAGCTGAAGCCTCCATTTTGAGTCAGCATGAATCTCTACTTCCCACATGAAAAGAGAAGATGAAAGAAGATTTAGGGAGGTTGGTGTGCATCTGAATTTGGAAGTTTCAAGGAGAATGTGTGTAGGCCAAAAGGGAAAATCAATTTTATTCCATTATTAATTAATGAGACTTGGGATTGAATGATAAATATCTAATGATAATGTCAATTCTGAATGCTAGCTGGCAGTCTCAAAAGACAAGGTAAAATGATAATAGGACACTGCAGTTTAATCCCCCAATTAGGATGCAGCTGTCACACCCAGGGACAGCCCTGGTTTCTGATTGATTTTACTTATATACTGTAATCATATTCAATACCCCCTTAGACACCCCAAATATCCATTCAAGGTAGGCCTTCCTTTACACAAGGTCAGATTGGCACAAAGGATAATTATGGAGGCATTCTTTCACTTCACAAACACATTCTCAGTAAGATTCCTTTGAATAGCCAGTTACCTGTGTGGATTTAAAATAAGATTTCATTTTAAAAAATATGCCTTAACTGTCGCTTTTTAGAGACACATTGCTATTACCTAAAGCAAAGCAGCAAAGATAGCTTTATTCCTTAGCCACAGACTGAGCCTTTTACCTAGAACACCAACTGAGCCAAGCTCCTAACTCTTCCCTCAGGCTTAAACTCAATTTAGACCACAAACCAGATTGATTACTAATCCGATCACAGCCCAGGCACTAAGACCAGATATCTCACAAATATCAGTCCTTAAGCACCACAGGGGGCTTGAGGTGAAGGGGGAGATGCGTCTATGACTCACTGCTAAACCCATCTCTGCTGTTGGAAAAAAATAACTCTAAATGCACATCCTACTGCCTCTGAGTCAGGAATGTCATTTTCATTTATGAAGGATGGAACATTATTTTTCTCTAACATTTCAAGTGAATAACTTTACATACATTTCCCCCCATTTCCATAGGAATTTGATGCCTTGGAAACAATCAACTACTCATCCCCAGAATCTGGCAGAAACTCTTATTTGTCTTAAGGTACTTTAAGATCAATAGCTCTGAATTGTCCTCCAATAACTTTCCTGGTGAAACCCATTCTGATTTGGAGATTCAGTGGGACATAGAATGGTCTGAATTCCAGTGTCATTTTAGGATTTGGATTTCCCATTTCAATTGACTCCGAAAAGCTGAATTTCAGAAGTTCAGAGAATATTAAGTTCAGAGAAGCTTCTGGGTCATGTCCACAGTTTGAATGTGCCTGCTACCCACTGTGAAGCTCCCACAGGTGGATTCATTACCCATATGTCGAGAGAAAGAGTAGAAAATAGCAGAGAAGGCACTCTCTCTGTTCATTCTGCAGTGCATAGTCATGATTCTGCTACAACTATCAGCAGATAGTAAATACACCTAGTAGAACAAAACCAAAAATGCATTACAGAAGAGAAAAGACAGGACCTTTGGATTGATTACTGTATGGAATTTTGGTACTATTGCTCTCCTCCAGCAACATGATTCTCTCTCCAATTGGCCATATTCTTTCTTTTTCTCAGGTCTGATACCTGACTCTCACAATTATGGATAATATGAACACTACCAAAAAAAAAAATTCTCCTGGAATTTGGGGAACTCCATGAGTTATGGTTTTGTTTTTTTGCGGGGGGATCTTTCTGGGAATCTATACAGTGACCTTGCTTGTGAACATTCTCATTCTTACAGTGATTTCCATCAATGATAGCCTCCAAACCTCCATGTATTTATTTTTGTTCAATGTCTCCTACCCTGAGATCTGGTATACCACTTCCATTGCCCCCACGATGCTGCAAACTTTCCTCTCAGGCCCTGAGATGATTTCCTTTATGGGCTGTGTGGCCCAGTTTTACTTTTTCTGTTCCATGGCAGTAGTTGAATGCCTTCTGCTGGCAGCCATATCTTATGACTGCTACCTTGCTCGCTGCAGCCCTCTCTGGTACCCAACTCTCATAAAGCTTCACACATGTATCCTGCTTGCAGGTGGTTCTTGTCTGGGTGGGTTCATAACCCTTGTAATCATGGTCACCATGACTTTCCAAATGCCTTTCTATGCAGCCTATGAAGTTGACCACTTCTTCTGTGATCTAGTCCCCATGCTGAAGCTGGCCTGCTATGACTCTAAGACAGTGGGAAGAACCACTTTCCAGCTGATCTCCTTTGTCACCATGGGGCCCTTCTTCCTTGCTGTTGCCTCCTATACCCACATTGTTGTTGGTGTCCTCAGGATCCCATCAGCTGCAGGAAAGCCTTCTCCACCTACTCCTCCCACCTCATTGTGGTCACCCTGTACTATGGAACACTGGGGACAGTGTGTGCCATTCTCACAACAGCACAGGCTTCTCCACTTAACAAGATTTTTTCCCTATGCTACACTGTAGTCACCCTGTGATCAAGCCCATCAAAAACCTTCTTGAGAAGCAGGAATGTTAAAATAGCAGTGAGAAGTCTTACAAGTTGGTCAGCATATGTGAAGAGGATCTAATGGTCCTTACCATCCCTAAGGAGTCCCTTTTCTCAGAGCAACTTGGGCTTCTGTGAAGGAGGCCAGGTGACCAGGCTGAGTTAATGGGTGTTCAGACCATTTCTCTTCTCTCCATTCACTGTAATAGCCAGCAATGCAGGGCAGATCTTACAACCTAATGCTCTTGGGACATCCAGATTAATCCCTGTATGATAAGATTACGTTTTGCAAGATAAATGTGACTCTCTCAGGCTATACTACCATATGTAAATGCCTTTTAGGGGAAAATTGGAAAGATGCAGGCTTGCACTGACAGCTTCATGTCATCACAGTCTTTGTGATATGCATGCACATATACTCATAGGCCTCATTTTCTGCCTAGCAATGCCTTCACTATACCTCTCCTTGGGGGTTGTGCACCTTCCTGCTACTATACATTGCTTTCTATTATTCCTTAGATCATCTGTCTCTCCAATTATCAGAAGAATCTCTCAAGTCCTAAGAAAGCTAGTCACTGTTCCACTCTAACAGGCAATCAAGCTCCTTGAAGACTAAAATAATATCACCTTGTGCATTTTAGTGTCCCCTAGCATGGTTGGCACTCTACAGAGAGTAGATGGAAACTAATTGTTTGTTAATTAAATAAATCAATTACAAATAAAATAAACTGATGTTTGATGGAAAAAATGTGTGAAATAAGTCATCTTTAACTAGGCTTGGAAGCTCTTAAAGGCAAAGATTATATGTTTGCTATATTTTCCCCCACAGTATCTAGATCCAGAACAGCACAGAACTCTACTTGCTCAAATAAGACATCTTCAACTGAATTGGAATGCAACTCTCACCTTCCTCTCCTCTTTCTCTCCATCTATTGATTTCTGACTTACAAAGTACTTTGGCTTGAGGGAAAACATAACATTGATTGGTTGTCAGTGATGTGTTTCTTTTTTACCTCATTTCACCTACCTATCCTCTACAGCCACAAAGAAACATCAGGAGCACAGACAGACTCCCCTAAAACCTCCACCCTTATCATGTGAGTCAAAGAACGCCAGGTAGTTTGGGAAACACTTTCCCTGCTGGTTCTCCCTACTCCCTTCCTGATCACACACGGAGCTCCCTTTTGTATAGGATCTAATTGGCTGTAATCTCCTTTTAACTTCTTGTAATTACCCTCAATTATGAAATATAGTCTGCAGAACATACTCCTAGTGGTTAAGACATGAATCCAGAGTACAAGTATAACTAGTTTTCAGCCTCTCAGGGGTTCTGCCTAGCCTTCTGTGCAGATGCTAAGTAGAAATGCCACATCAGTTCCATCCATCCATGACTTTAAATAAAAAAATTCAATTTCTAAGGAAGGCTAAGGGATTTGTTTAGTATGTTGGTCATTGGGGAATTTTGTTTTACTTTTTTATTGTATAATATAACATATATACAAAGGAAAGAAAGAAAAAAGCTATAGTTTTCAGAGCACTCTTTAACAAGTAGTTACAGAACAGATCCCACAATTTCTCATGGGATATCATATCATCATCTTCAATTTTTCCTTCTAGCTGCTCCAGAACATTGGAGGCTAGAAGGAATACATATATTTTTATCTCTTTTTTTGTGAAAAATAACATATGTACAAAAAAGCAATAAATTTCAACACACAGTATGACAATTAGGTATAGAACAGATTTCAGAGTTTGGTATGGGTGACAATTCCACAATTTTAGGTTTGTACTTCTAGCTGCTCTAAGATACTGGAGACTAAAAGAAATATCAATTCAATGATTCAGCAACCATATTCATTTGTTAAACCCTACCTTCTCTGTATAACTCCACCATCATCTTTGATCTTTCTCCCGCTCTTTAGGTATATTTGGGCTATGCCCATTCTCACTTTTTCATGTTGGCAGGGGGTGTCAATTATAAGGGATAGGGAGATAGAACTAGCTGATGTTCTGGAGAGGCTGGGCTAGGTTTCAAGGTTTATCTGGACCAGGGACCCATCTGGAGATTGTAGGTCTCCAGAAAGTTACTCTAGTACATGGTACCCTTGTGCAATATTACATATTGCCCTTGGTGTTCTTTAGGATTGGCTGGAATGGTCCTGCTTGGGGTTGGCAGGTTATGACAGGTAGCAATGTCTAACTGAAACTTGTGTAAGAGCAACCTCCAGAGTCACCTTTTGACTCTATTTGAACTCTCTCTGCCACTGATACTTTATTAGTTACACTTCTTTCCTCTCTTTTGGTCAGGATGGTATTGTTGATCAACCATGGGGAAGTTTTTAAAACTCTGCTGGCGCAGAATCAACTCAACTTAGAAACCTTCAACAACTTCTTACTGCTTATTCTTAGGAGAAAGTGCAAATGCCTCATGGAAGTGACCAGTATTACCTATCACAACATCCAAGGACATGTAGCCCATGCAGGGCCCATCCTGCATGGCCTACAATGATCTAACCTTTGTCTAAATCTCCAGTCTCATCTCTGCCTCTTTCTTGCTCTCTGAACTCCTACCTCCTTGGATTTAAATGCCTCAAACCCACTGATTCGGCCCCTTCTATTCCAGATTTTTCACATGTGCAGTTTTTTCTCCTCTTCCTCCATCCCACTTTTCACCTGGCTAATTCTATGAGTCCTATCTATACCCCTATGATAGCATGTCAGAGTACCCCGACTCTTTCTTTATAAATTTTTCCCTATTGTAATTAAATAATTATCTGAGTGATTATATATTTTATGTTTATCTCTTGTATCTGGACTATGAACTCCAAAAAGGCAGAATCTGGGTCTGTTTTGCTTGAACACCATATCTCTAGCACTCACCACTTAACACTGAGTGCTTTCTCAATAAATATTTATTAATAAAAGAATTAAAAAGAGCCATCTAAAATAATTTCATTTATTTGATAAAGCATTATGTGGTTTTCATTCAAAATCTCGTTATTTAATTTTCTTGTGGGTCAATTGGATTCACTCTGTCCCCCAAATCGCAGTTGCTCCCAGTCCCCCTTGCCAATCATCTCACAATAGTGTGAAATTTTCCTGAGGGAACTAGAGTAGAGTGTATGGATCAGAGCACCCTATCCCTACTTTGAGAAAAGTGTCAAAATGCATGTCCTGCTCACAGTGGTAGTACAACTCCCTGCTGAGCATAACAGCCAACACTTTTCTATTGTTATGCTTCAGTTAATGACAATTGCCTTTACAATTTGAATAGATATTCTCTATTGAGTGAAACATTGTGTTAATGATTGAACAGAGTAATTAATAACAAATCAGATTAAATTTTCATGCCTCTGTACAAGACAAAGAGAAATTATCCCCATTAACCTTATCAGTGCAAACTGTTATACTAGAGTAAAAGAGCTCCAGCTTCAATTTGCACTTTGACCCCTTCTGTTCTGGCCAGATGGTTTACTAGTACTTTCAGTGGCTGCTCAGGAAAGATGGAGAGAAAACCTGGAATGGGCATTTCTGGGGCAAGAAGAAATAAAATGAGTTAATCAAAGGGGCAGACTGGGAGATGCAGAAGGCAACAGGGATCTCAGGGCAGTGGCACTACTCATTTTCAAGTGAAAGGCTATCATTTTGTTCTAGACCAATGTGTTCGGAGGTAGAACTCCAGAGAAGAACTAGGGACAGAGTCCAGGCCCCAGTAAGAGGGGACAACCAAGAGACAGCAAAACAGATCAGGGTTCAGAGAGAGGTTCAGAAGTTAATTGTAGTACAAACCAAGAATAGCAGTAAACTATATTCAAGGCATCCTGGAAAGGGCCCTAAGATTTCTAAACTTTAACCCTTTCGTGCTTCTTCCTCTTCCCAAGCTCTACACTTTTCTCCAATTCATCGCTGCCCCCAATTTCATCTGTAGTGCAAACTCATTGCTGAAATAACTATGAAGACTCAAATATAATGTGGGGATATGGTGTCTGATCTTATATACTCATCTAGCTGGTCAAGATTGGGATTTAACAAAACCGATATCAAACTGTTTCACAGTAATATTAAAGTAGATAGGATTGATTATGTGATAAACTCATCAGAATTTAGATATCTAAATGAGAGCTGTCCTCTTTATACAATTCCTTGGGAAGCTGTGTACTTATTCAATTGAAGCTAAAAACAAAATTATTGGAAACTCTTTTTTGAATATTTTCTATATAACTTTAGCTACATTCTTTTGGATCTCCTCAGCTGAGGTTAACTTTCATCTTTTGAGAATAAATTTGCATTCTAGAAATGGCCAAAAGTCTTTCTGGACTTGGCCTGATTGGTAACATTGCAGATTAAGCTGAGTGATGCCATTCGAATAAGTAATCAAACCCGGGTTTCCAGCATAGCAGGCGAGAACTCTGCCACTGGGTAAACATTACCTGCCCTAAATTGGATTCTTTAACCATCATTTTTACATATATGAGCTATGAAATGTTGTCCAGGCCCTTCAGCCAAATCAAGAGTGACCAAAATCTGAAGGTCAGACAAACCAACAGGCCTGAGATAAGCTCTAAGATAAGCCTAAGTATTATGGAGCAAGTTCAAACAGGTGACCAAAATGTCAGGAAATCCTGGCAGGGGCAATAGTGGAGGGCAAGGCAAGAAATAGGTAGAGAAGTCACAGAAACAGATAGAGGTATAGTGTCAAAGTAGGGATTTGAAAGGCCTACAGTGGAGCAAATCAAAGCCTTAATCTCAGAGGGGATTGGAATATCAGTTGGGGAACCAAATAAAAGATTTGGGTTCTAGAAGAGAGTTACAAGAAATAAAGTAGGGACCCAAACAAAGTTATGGAGTGGCAAGGTCAGAGTAAGCCAAATTTTCTGGTGTTACCCTTGCTTACAGTTGGGAGTTGTTCTAAGAGTCTAGGGCAAAGCTGAACCCACAGGGGTTGTTGAGTGGCCCCATACACAATTAAAATTGCAGAAGTAATTGTGAACCATGGTGCCATGTGCAAAGAAACCAACCACCTTGCTCCAGTGCTTCAAAATATCTATCCTATTAGCCTGATTGGGTGGCACCATCATTTTTAGCAAGGCAGAACAACTCCATTATTCTCTGTAGTAGGGTTTTGCACCCATTCCTGGGCCTCATGCATGCTGAACTTTGCCTCTGACAATCTTAGCACTCTTGTTTCTTGATCATATTAGTAAAAACATTTTTTACTCTGGTTACTATTCTGCTCAAGAGCACCTTGTTTTGTCCAGTTTCCCTTGAAAGTTCAAAACAAATGTCAAGTGCTGCCTGTTTTCATTCATCACTCAAAATGCATTGACATCTTTACAGACTCTTTGCTTGTGTTTAGAGTTTCTCTCAGAGCAAGTCAGCTGCTTTAAGCAAATTGGATTCTTCAACCATCGTTCTTACAGTTGCCAGATATTAAGACATTTAATAAAGCAAATCTCTGACCTTTTCAATATTTCCATTGGTCTATGAATTACTAGATGACCAATTCATGCATTATCATGATACCTTTCCTAAACCTTTCATGGCAGTCCCAATTCTTGCTCTTGACATTATTCATCCCCTTATACACATCTCAACACATAGAGTATCTCACTTGAAAATTCATTTGATACCATTTTCCATATTGATTCTTTTCTCTAAATAATAAACACTCATTTTTAAGATGGCATGAAAATGACATGCACTTCATCACCAATGCTGGCAAGCGTAAGACTGGTTGGCTGACTTTGAAAGTTTTGTTCCTGAAAGTTAAAGCATGTTACCATTTTGGCCTTGGTCACTGTTCCAAACATTGAATAATATATTCCCTTTTGGCTGGGTAGCTATAGCCTCAAGGATGATTATTTTAAAAATTAAGACTCTAATGTTATTCTTTGTTTTTCATGGATTTTGTAATCATCTTCCCAACCAGACCTAGATGAGGGCTATTGCCACAGGGATTTGGGGATAGGGAGCTAGGATTTGGGAAGACCTGTCAGTCTGAGACTCTTCTTAGTTGCTGACATGTACCTGCTATAACATGCTAGAACATTTGGCATTTCTGATCACTTGAGTAATTACAGGATACGGTATTGCTTAAGATGATAAGCTCTGGAATTAGAACTGGATTTGAAACCCAAATCTATCACTAACTTAGTCAAGTAAATCACTTCACTGTACTACTGCTTCATTACGTATATGATGGAAATAACATCCAACTTGCAAGGTTCATGAGGCTTAAATGAGATAATGAGTGTAACACTCTGAGCATGGTACATGGCACACACTGAGCTCTCAATATATGTTAGTATTTTTATTAGTACTATTAATTGGTAGGAATACTAGTCTCAATTAATGAAAAATCAGAAATTTTTTCATAGCTGTAAGGTAGCACAGCTGTTAATATCAACTGTTTTTGCTCAAAAATTGCCTTCACAGAATAATGCCCGAAATAATATTCCATTCTAGCCTGGCTCCAAGGGGAGGCTGTGGCTCTAGAACTCTCAGACTTGTGGGATATATTTCTGTTTCCTTGGGACATGGTACCCATACCCAGTTAATTCTGAGCTAAAGACACCACAGACATGGAGCTTTCCCACAAAAAAGGTGTTGTTTCTCTTTCTCCTCAGCTGCTAGTGCCGTTCTCTAAGGATTAAGAACTTCCATTAATCCTCTATGCACCCAGGCTAACTTTATTCAAATAAGCTTTGTTCTCAATCAGTTTATTAATTGGGATATTATTGCTTGTGTTAGTACACCCAACTATATACAGAGAATTGCAATACCAAGTAGATGTCTTGATGGGATGCATATTAATAAATAGACAAGTACATCAATGTTTCTCATGGAAATGAAACCTACATTTCCCTTATAATTTTGTTTAAGGTATTAGTTTACCAAACATATTCTTTCTTTTTATAACTAGTGAAATGATAAACTCCAAATCTTCATCCATAAACAAGTCGATCCTACATTCTGAACTACTGAAGTCCAAATCAGTGAGGTTAATTTATTTTATCTATATTAGCCTTAACTACAAAGATATGTCACTTATCTGAAGGTTCCCTTTCTGGAAACCTTAATTGTTTAGGATTACAGAAGCAGAAGCTAAGAATTAACCTTTAAAAATCTTAGAGCAGCAGAAAGCATTGATACAAACTCTATGCACCAAAACTCATGCAGAGTATTCATAGAGAAATCCCTAAAGCCCTCAATCCTACTTTATACAGTACTATAACTCAGCTTGGTTTCTGAGTCTAGAGTGGAATAAAAAATGTCAAAGGACTACTAGAGACATAAACAATGTTATCAGCAAGAAAGACTTTAGAAAGAAGACAGGATACTTCTAAAAATAAAATTCCTGGGCCATTTAGTGGAGGATTAAACAGTCTGATATACCCCAAGTATCTCCTAAGAAAACCCCTATATCCCAAACCAACTTAATGATTAGCATCCATAAAGATAGCCAGGAATCAACCTGAAAGGCCAAATTGTGTTGGGTCACTTTGTATAAAAAGACAGAGACATTTGAAACAGCTGCAGTGAAAAGCACTTGGCCACTTCAAAAGATGCTTCTATTATTTGGGACATGTGCTTGAAAATACTTCATTCTCAGCCAATACCAAACAGATCAGGTGTTATGGTGTCTACCAAACAAGGCATGTCATACTAGGTTCTGCCAGTCTGGCTTCAATGAACAGATAAGTATTTGCGATGAACTCATTGTTTATATGTATATAGAAAACAGAAGTTAGATGTTAGGCAAATGTCTGTGAAACTTTCTTTCTACCTCCTGAAGTAACACACACGGGAATATTACCAGTTTAGGTGGTTTTTGAGTTATTCCCCACTTTGAATTAATGAGGTGGCTGTTTTGTTGCATATGTGGGTGTGGGTGTGGGTGTGGGGGGGTGTCAAGTGTTCTCCAAGGATGATCCCTGAAGCTCCATGGAGTTTATTAAATCTGCCCTTTAGACAAAAGAGATACTTGGGGCGGGCCATTTTTCCATAGTACCTTCCAGAAGTAATGTGTTTCAGCAAGAAAGGAAGTATTGGCAAGGAAGTTATTTTTCCAGGTTTCTAATGAAGTTGGGGAATTTTCTTTCACCTTGTTCCCAATAATAAATATAACTATGATGACCCTCTCGGGGGGAGAAGCACAAAATAATGGTCTCTCAAGGAGTTGTTACGTACTTGCTTTTAATAACTTCCCCTGAGTCCATTCCCAGGTAAACGTCTTTGTAGTTAAAATGCATGCTTTAGCTATGAAAAGTGCAACCAATTAAAACCATCAGGTCTACAGTGAATGGGATGCTAACTTTTTACTCCCAACAATTAGTGTGCAAGGAAAGAAGGAAAATGATGAAAGACACAGACAATTGGCTATAATAAAGTGAGTCACTTATATCCCCCACTTATATCCCTACCGGCAGGAAGTGCACAGGTAGATTGCAACTGGAATATGTGTGTATCTACACAATTATGATTTGTGTGTGAATCTTATATTGATAATTTGTATGAAAGATGGTGTGTATTTGTCCTGGGGGCTATAGTCATATAAAATTTTGTGGTTAAATATGGGTAATAGGTGTCCCTACATAAATGGGAAATTTACACTGGGGCTATTTATGGGGTGGGGGCAGTTAAAGAGTTCAATATACCCCAGGATAGCTCCTAAGGGTAACCTGTATCTCAGTCCAGACCGGTGGTCATAAAGATGGACTGATATCATCCAGAATGAGTTAGATTTTATCAGGTTCTCTTGGTATGGGACAGAAAGCTATCAACTTGAAACAATTAAGATGAAAAGGACTTGGTCATTTCAAGGAATTCTATTACTTGGGACGTGGACTTATATAGATTACCTCCTTCCTGGCTAGCACCAAACAGATGAAGTGTAACGGTATCCACCAACAAAGGCATGGCATACTATGTTTTGCCAGTGTGGGGATAGGTTTGTGCGTCAGCATTTTGTGTCTGTGGTGTGTGTGTGCGTGTGTACATGTTCAAGTTGGTGTGTATTTATGCATGTAGAAATGGGCAGTTGTGAATGGATATACATTTTTAATGAATTCAACCTAATGCAAACATATTGTTTCTGCCCAGCATCTTGCCTGCACCTTCGTTCTTACTGGTTTCCTGTTCCAATACCCTGTTTTTCCTTCTTCAAGGGGATTCAATCAGTCAAATTTGGCTCAGTTGGAGATTGCTCAGATTATCTGATCCTGCCTTATTTGTTGAGCCTAGCAAGTCCATTGCCCCATCCTTTGGCCTGAACTTCCATCTTCTTGCTATAGCTGGCACCTGTTCTTTGGCCCATTTTGGCCAGAAATACTTCCTTGAAACTGACCTAATGACCCTGCTTAACTTAGCACTGTCCTGGCAGTATAAGGAGCAGAAGCAAGGTGACAGGACTGGCCTGCAAGGCTTTGCATGGTGTGAACTAGGCTTCCTTAGCGACAGGAAGAACTTGGATGCATGTGAGGCTGCATGAAGTGAGGACACCTGCTTTTGGGTGGAACAGAGCATACACACATTCCCAGAAATCTTGGTTCACAGGTAAAATCAAGTGAAGATGTGAGCTGAGACCCCAAGTGTGCAGAATAATGGGTCATCAGTGAGAGGGAGGAAATGGAGCAAAGGGTAAAATCAAAACATGAAGCATCCTGGATTGTCAGTCCAAAGAGAGTCAGAAAGTCTCAATGCTGTCCCTTGGAGCACACCAGGTGGCCATTTATTGAGGACATACTATTTGCCAGCTACTTGCTAAGAACTAGCCATATGTAAGTAAACACAGCATAGCCTCTACCCTCAAGAAGTTTGCAGTGTATTGGAGGAGACCATCAAACAAGTTTTTGTTCACAATTCTGTGAGGAATGCATGCAAGAATTAAAAGAAGCTTCTAGGAAAAATGTGGTTAGCGAGGGGAATGAATATTAATGGTCACCTACTTGGCTGCAGGATAATGTCCAAATTCCTTGGCATGAAATAGAAACCCCATCATAAGTGGTCACGTTTTTCAAGTTTCAGTTATTGCCGCTATTGCCCATATAGTCTATAACCAACCAAACTTAATTACTTGTAACAGATTTGATAGGCATGGTCTCTTTCACTTCCAAGTTATTACAGAAAATGGTCACCTTACATGGAAGGCCTCACCAGGCACCACCCATGTAATCCTGCTTATTTTTCTTCACTCATCTCACATATCATCTCCTCTGGGAACTTTTCCATCTCCCCTTAACCTGGCTACGACCCCCTGAATGGTTTGTGTGCCTCTCCTCAATGATTTCCTAGGATCCCATAACTATCATAACATTAATCAAACTGATTATACATTGTCTGTTTACTTTTTGGTCTCTCCCACAAGGCTGTGAGCTCTGTGAGTGAAGGGACCATGATTTATTAATTGTTGTATCCTCAGTACTAGACATAAAACCAAGCACATAATAGGTATTCAGTACATATTTGACACAGTAGAAAAAGTGTTACGCCTTTGATCAGAGGCCAAAGCTTTTGAATGTACTCTGGCTCCTGGACCCTTATGCCTTCTCAGGGACCATACAATACCATATCCCTCCTGTCTCCTGCATCTTCATCATTTTTCTTTCTAATGAATCCTTCTAAGATTTTGATTTGATTCTAAGAGTATCAAAACATATTTACATTGTAAAAAGACACCTCTTCACTTAAACACACTCTCCAGCGCTCACCAAATCTATGTTCTGTCAGAGCCAGACTTCTCCAAAGAATTATACATACGTGGTGTCTTCTCTTTCTCAACTTTTATTCAATTCCTTATCTCCCTCCAATATGGCTTCTGGGACCAGTGCTCTACCAAAAGTGCTTTACTGAGATCATCAATGTCTTCCATGTTTTCAGGTACAGCAGACTCTTCTCTCTCTTCAATTTGCTCCTTCCCACAGCCTTAAGCAGCCTTAAACATAGATTTCTAGGTTTACTTCCTTAAAACATTCTCTTCTGTCCACTTTATGGGCCTATGCACTCATGGTTTCCCTTCTCCCTTTCTATCCATCCTCAGTCTCATTTACTAGATATTCTTCCCCTACATGACTTTTGAATTGTGGAAAACCCAGAACTCCATTTTGGGCTCTCTCCTCTTCTTCCTCTAAACTGGTTCTCTATATGACCTCACCCACATCCATGGTTTTAAATGCTACCCACAGGTTGATGGTTTCTAAATTTATATTTCTAGGGAAGATATTGCTTTTGATTTACAGATCATGATATTTAACTACCTTCTTGAAATCTGCTGGCATACCAGAATCTTCTTGTGCAAAATTAATCACATTATTTCTCTTTCTCACCCTCAAACTTGGCCTATTCCAGGGTTTTCCTACGTCAATGAGTAGCACAGGCACATATTCAATCCATAAAACATTAACCTTCCTCCCTCTGCAAACACACCACCAACCATATCAATTGTGTCCCTGAATTTGTCTAAGTCATTCATTTCTTGCCATCTCTTCCACTTCTCTCCTAGTCTACACCACCCATCATCTCTCACCAGAAGTACTGTTCTAGTGTTCCAACTGGCATCCTAATTTACAGTAGCCCTCCATTCCCATCAAAAATCATTGAATACCTAGCAGCTATGATTTTTACACTTTTGATCATGTAATTCTACTAAAACCATTCTGTGAGTTCCAATCTCACTTATAATTAAATCCAGTGAAGCCCTGAATTATTTCTACCTACCCTCTCAGCCCTACTGACCACACTGCCTTCCTTGATCACTACATTCCACACTAGCATTTCTGTATTCCCCAAACACTCCAAGATCTTTACCACTGAAGAACCTTGCTTCCAGCTAATCCTTCTGCTGAAATCCTCCCTTACTCCATCCCACCTAATAACCTATCATTGCCTGGCTTAGTCCTCCTATTAATCTTTCATGTCTCTATTCAAATTTGACATTCTTAGAAAAAACGTCTCTTGTACTCCCAACCAAATCCAAATTAAGTAACCATGTTTTATGCCTTCCTTGCAGCCTGTACTTTTCCTTCATAGCATTTACCACAGTAATTATTATTGAAGAATCATCAATATACAGGTGAAACTTGAAGCCAGGAAATAATTACAGTTCAGTAAAGGAGAAAGACATATCACACATCACCATTTACTCAACAAATATTCAACAAATGCTAACTGTGCTGGTTTGAAATGACATATGTACCCTAGAAAAGCCATGTTTTAATCCTAATCCCATTTTGTAAAGACAGCCATTTCTTCTAATCCCTATTCAGTATTGTATGCTTGAAACTGTAATTAGATCATCTCCCTGGAGATGTGATTTAATCAAGAGTGGTTGTCAAACTGGATTAGCTGGAAGCATGTCTCCACCCATTTGGATGGGTCTTGATTATTTTCTGAAGTCCTATTAAAGAGGAAACATTTTGGAGAATGAGAACGATTCAGAGAGAGCAGAGCAGAATGAAATAGCCACGAGAAGCAGAGTCCACCAGCCAGCAACCTTTGGAGATGTAGAAGCAAAATGCCTCCCGGGGAGCTTCATGAAACAGGAAGCCAGGAGAAGAAGCTAGCAGATGATGCTGTGTTTGCCATGTGCCCTTCCAGATGAGAGAGGAACCCTGACCATGTTCACCATATGTTTTTCAGATGAGAGATAAACTATGACTGTGTTTGCCATGTGTCCTTCCACTTGAGAGAGAAACCGTGAACTTCATTGGCCTTTTTGAACCAAAGTATCTTTCCCTGGATGGATACCTCTGATTGTACATTTCTATAGACTTGTTTTAATTGGGACATTTTCTCAACCTAAAAACTGTAAACTAACAATTTATTAAATTTCCCTTTTTAAAAGCCATTCTGTTTCTGGTATATTGCATTCTGGCAGCTAGCAAACTAGAACACTAACTATATGCCAAACACTCCTCTGGGCACTTAATATACAGTGGTAAATGACCAGATGATGTGATAACTAATTAAAAGCAGATCCATGGTGAATCCTATGGAGAAAAAGAGCAACATTACTTGGTTCAATGTACTGTATGGGAGAAATAAGAAGAAGATAATGTATCTGAGTACTGAAAAATGAAGAGGCAGTCACCAGATGAAAAACAGATATTGACACGTTTTCCAGGCCAAGGATTTAAGGACATACAATGTGATATGGTAAATTGTGAGATGGACACTGGTCGAAGATGAGATTGAAGAAGAAAATAGGAGAAGCAACATGGAATTCCTTGAAAATCATGAATTGGAGCTTGGACTTTATCCTGTGGAGATGGGTTTCATATGACTTCTGGGTGCAGACTATTATCCTAGGTACTTGAGGGTGCAAAGAGAAATGAATTTCAGTCTCTGTCCTTCAAGAGTTTGCAATCTTGCTGGGAGGATAGAAATACATGCAAAAAAGGGCATGAACTTGCATACTACATGTCAACTGAAGTGGAATAAAGTACTTCCAGAGAGGAGAAATGACATAAGCATGACAGTCTATGTGCATTCCAAGAGAAAGTAAGACTTGAGTTGGAATATGAAGAACAACATGGAGGTCTATTTAACAAAGCAAGGAACATTCTGAGCAACTGTGTTTCTTCATATGTCCTACTAAAAACTTTATTAGATGTGTACATTGTTTCACATTAATTATATAATTACTCTTAAAATCATGCTAAGTAAGAACATTAGAATTTTACATGCAGAGATTCTTTTCATAGGTAGTCCTTCAAAATCTGCATATTCTATATACAATGTAAAATTTTATTTTTTGAACAATTTGAAAACCAAGGCTACCAGACTGTGAATACATTGCAGTTGGAGGCTGTAACTACATTGTTCACTATTCTATCCCTAGCACATAGCACAATATATAGATAATGTTAGGATCTCAATAAATATTTTTGGTTGAATATATGTATACTCTCCCCTATCATAACAGGGTTTTATTTGGCTTCTCTTGGAGAGTAGCTCAAATATACCAGTTGATAATGTTAGGTAGCTGGTAACAGTTAGTAAAAAAAAAAAAGTACAAGGGTGAAGTTCAGCAAAGCAAACACAGATGTACAGTACAAGGAGGATCTGGGAGGGGAATGGAAATAAAGAAATAAAAGCACAGTGGGTAACTGTAAATGCTGGAGAAAACTCTATAGAAAAAGAGTGCCCTGAGCAATCCACACGTCTAAAAAATTTCTACAAGTGTTTAATGTACATTTCTCAAAAACTAGTCTTGTAGTGAGTTTCCAAATATTCTATCAGATTCCATCTTAAACTTCTAAATCCCAATCCAAATAGCAGTATTATTAGCTTTGAAGCAGCAATTCAAGCCTGTGTTTTGAAGGAAAGAAATGTGGCCCCTTTATTCAGAGAATTCCCTTATCTTATTCTTTAGTGACAGTTATCACTTCTGTTCCAACCCCAGTTTCTTCCTGCTTGATTTATTAAAAAAAACAAAACAAAAAAAAAACAGAGAGAAAATTGAACACAACTAATGCATACCTGCCAACTCTTGCCGAGCTTCTTAGAGGCTGTATGTTGCAATTATTTATTGTCTCTCACAAAATGACTCATCTCTCATCAACTGTGAAGACCTCTCTTCCCACAGTGTAAATATGCTCAAGGAAAATCACATCAATTCAAGGAGACCCTGGCCTAGACAAATAGACCAACTCTTTCCCCAAATCAGCAAAAATAGATTATTTGGGGATTAGCCAATATTTGAGGTTGTAAAAAATATCTATTCTGTGTTTTCCTAATCAGACTGGAAGTCTTTGAGGTTGGAGATGGTGCCTTTGCCTTCAGACTGCCATCATTTTGTGGATTGAATGGAGCTCATCATTTTACAATTAATTCCTCAGCTTCCTCAGGACCTCCTTGACATCTTTGTTTTTGAGGCTGTAGATAAGTGGATTACACATGGGTGTGACAACAGTATAGAGCAAGGAGAAGGTTTTGTTTAGAGCTGGCACCTGGCCAGCCAAGGGCACAGCATAAACCAGGATCAAGGTTCCATAAAACAAGGTCACAACCACTAAGTGAGAAGAACACGTGGTGAAGGCTTTCTGTCTACCAGTCACGGAAGGTATACGCAAAACTGTAGAAAGAATCCTCAAGTAGGAGGCTAAAGTTAGTCCAAATGGGGCCAGGGTCACCAGTGACGTTAAATTCATGCAGACAAGGTTGACCAGATGAGGATCTGAGCAGGAGAGCTTCTTTAGGGGGTTCAAGTCACAGAAGAAGTGGTCAATCTCGTTGCTACCACAGAAGGTCAAGCTGGACACCATAGCAGCCTGGAATGCAGCTGCAACTGTGAAGCCACTAGCCCATGAGCCAATTATTAGCCCTGCACACAGAGTCCCATGCATCAGTGTTGGGTAGTGCAAGGGCCAGCAGACAGCCAGGTATCGATCATATGACATCACTGCCAGAAGATAACATTCAGTGCTACCCAGGGCCCCAAAGAAATATAGCTGAATAATACAACCTACCATGGAGATTACTTTGTTCTCCCTTAACAAGTCCACCAACATCCTTGGTATAATGTTGGATGTATAACAGACCTCCAGGCATGCGAGGTTTGCCAGAAGGAAGTACATTGGGGTCTGTAGTCGCCGTTGAGTGCTCACCAGGACCACAAGGAGGAGATTACCAAAGATGGTTGCTAGGTAAAGAACACCAAACACTAAAAAGAGCAAGGGACCAAATTCCTTAAGATCTCCAAATCCTAGCATGATAAATTCATTTACCATCATGGTGGCATTTCCTGTTCCCACAGAAGTTAGACGTTCCAGAGGAAGTGTCAGATTCCCCATACTTCTATGTCAAATCACGCTACCATCTAGATTTCCCGCATAGTCCAGTTCTATCAGTTGTTAAAGCTCTGTTCTGATGAGGACATTTCCTCATATTGGTCCTCATCACAGGAAGTTAAAATTTTCCTCAGAAAAACTGTTTTATAGAAACCAGTTGAACCTGTCATCTGTTCAGTGTGTGAGGTGGGGATGAGGAGACTAAGTGGAAAAGGGAACATATCTCAGTGAAAATCTACCCCCAACCCTAAGGATACAGTACAGATACAGTCCTACTGGTGGCAAGTGTAGACCTCCAAATTCACATTTAAAGAAACATAGAGCACATGCTTGGAATCCTTTTGGTTGTTTTGAACAAAAGAAATCCCCAAGAATATCCTTGTTAATATTAAGACTTTTCAAAGAAATGACACACCAGATAACAAGTTTTATTTATGACCTCCTGTTATCAGCACATGTAATGGAGGTTGAAATGCAAAAACCGAAGAAGAGACTTATTCCACTGATATTACCAGGGCTTCCAAGTTTGTTTGATAACTGTATCCCTGAGATAGCAGGACAGCAGCCTCTGGTGTATGAGCATATTCTGGAAAACCGGTTGTACATCCTAAAACAAAATAAGGATTTCTTTTAAAATCTGTTCCCACAAAAAGCTGGATTATAGGCTTCTCCAAAGAAAAAACCCAGCAGTTGACATCTGGAACTGTAGGTTAGCCTCATATGCACACATCTGAACATATACAAGCACACACACACACATCCATGTAACTATGCATAGTCAGGTTTAGGTAGTCACACATATATAGACAAAGGGCAAATATGTTATCATCTTTGTCATCATTTTTTTACTTTGGGTTTCCCAGGGAAGTCTTCTAGAAGTGTCTTATTTACTCCATGGGACTTTGCCTGTAATTCTGATACACTGCCATTAGAGAGGTAGTAGCCTTGGGTTGGATGGCAAAGTCCAAATAACCAGATTTCCACATATATTACCAGCAATGGGAAAGAAAATAGCATGCTTTCTCAATCAATGTTGTAATTAGTCTGTTTTGTGTAATAATTAAACACATGAACACTAGGGCCAAAAGAGCCAGAGGCAAAGCCCAGCCTCACCGTTTACTCTCTGTGTCAACTTGAGCAAATTAGTTAAATTCTCTATGCCTGCATTTTCTCATCTAAAAAATTAGGATAATAGTTAGTTTCTCCTCACAGTGCTGTTTTGAGGAATAAATACATTTATAGTAATTAGAACAGTGCTTGACATGATTGACACGTAGTAAGGCATAAAAGTATTAAAGATTTTTGTTTACAAAATTAAACAATAAAAACAGATTCACAGAAGCATGAACCAACATTACTAATCACTATACGTGAATAAAATAAAGTAGGACAGTGAGACGGTGGCTCAGTGGCAGAATTCTGGCCTGCCTTGCTGGAGACCCAGGCTCGATTCCCAGTGCCTGCCCATGCAAATAATAATAAGATAAAGTAGTAAAAATGCCTATGAGGGAAATGGTACATTTCTCATTACTTTGTAACTGTTACCTATTAGCACTTAATTTCACCACTTTATTTAACTTAAAGATAATTTACGATGACATTATCACCTATCTATAGGGTTGTGTAAGCATTACATAAAATCTTGTGTATAAAGTGTCTGTCACATAGAAAATGCTCACTAAATCATGGCTGATAATAGTACTAACCACAATTTGCCCAAAGTCATCAAATAAGCACATGGTAGAGCTGAGATCCAAACCCTTTGGTGTGATTCCAACACCCATGATCTTTCCACCACACCAAGCTGACTCACTACCTGCTATTGTTAAAATGCATGTACGTACATACATGTATGTTCATCTTTATTAACACGTAAGGGACATTTATAATTCAATATAAAATAAAGGAAAACTTCCCATGTTAATGTCCCTTTAAGAAAGCTTGTTCTCTACACAGCTCCCTTGAACTAGTTACTCACAACAAACAAACCATGAGTACCCATATATACTATTTTCTTTGTTCCTTTGGCTCCAGTTCCTGCCCATTTCTGACCCTTCATTCTGCCTTCTTTTAGAGGTCCTGCACCTTCCCAGGGAAACTCAAGTTTTTTGTTGGGTTTCCTCAGCCTTAGTCTCCTACCTCTTCCTCGAGAGCTTTGGTTCAGACTCATCCCCCCCTTGTTTTCTTCACTATCGAAGTCATCCTTAACCGTTCCTTTTTAATGAAAAATTCCCATCCCTATACTATCCTGGCCTTCCTTTGTTTCCTGATTTATTTTTATTTATAACACATCATTTTTAACTTACATTTCACTTAATTATTTCTAATAGTCTGTCTTCTTTAATGTAGGCTCCACGAGAGCAGGGATTTCCTCTCGTTTGTTCATCACTGACTCCCCACCCCCCAGAGCATTACCTGGCACATAGTAAACAATAAGTACTTGTTGAATGCATTAGAGAGGCCGTATGGTATAGTGGAAAGTTCTTTGCCTTTGGAGTCAAGCAATCATGTTCAGAGCTCAACTCTGCCACTTATTAGTATGTGAACTTGGGCAATTCATTTGACCTCTACAAGCTTCAATTTCTTCATCTGTTAAATAAAAATTGCAGCAGAGCCTGTTAGTTGTACCAAAATATCCATTCTATCCTTATTCTAGAGCAAGGGTTGCCAATATTTTCCTGTAAAGGATTAGATAATACCTATTTTAAGCTTTGTGGGCCATGAGGTTACTGTTACAATTGTCAGTGCTGCCTTTGTAACTAGAAAACAGCACAAAATATGTAAATGAATGGGAGTGGCTAGGTTTCAATACAACTTCATTTACCAAAAAAGGCCTTTACTCCTTAGACTGTAGTTTGCTAACCCTTGCAACTTCATACATGGCTGACGAACTAAGGCCCACATTTCCCTTGCATCTAGGTTAAGTCAATGGTGTGTGAGTGGAAATGATGCAAGTAACTTTTGGATTGTGCCCTTAAAATAAAAGCCTATATCCTTGCCTTTCCCTTTTCACCCTTCCCATTAGCTGGAATGCAGAACAGACAGCGGAATCTGGAACTGCCATCTGGGACCATGAGATAGAAGGTGGGTATTGAAGATATTAGAGCAACAACACAGAAGCATCTTGCAGCATCAACATGGTATATGGCCACTGCCAGAGTAACCCTAAACAGCCTATTCATTTTTTTTTCTTAGAGATAAATACACTTGTATTTTGACTATCACTGAATCTTTTTGGTCTTTTTGTTTCCACAGCCGAATTTAACGATGATTATAAATACCTCCTGGGTTATCATGATTATTCAACAAGATAATCCAGATAAAGCACTTAGCATAGTGATTGGCAGAAAATAAATAGCATCTTTCATTATGAGAGCTGTTGTTAGTGACTTCTTTCTTTCTCTCCATTCTTCCCCTTCCCTGGCCTTAAAAATAGCTTATCCTCACCTAATTTTAGCTCTCTCAAGAGCCAATGCTTGATTAAGCCCGATAACCTTTGTGATGGATTCAACAACCCTTTCTTTCCATTGGCTCAATAAGTGCCCACACTTCTAGGAAGAGAAATCAAATGCAAACAACCAGATTTTTTTCTTGTTCCATGAATAAAGCACAAATAACACATTTGACTAATTTGGGCCTTTTTTTTCACGTTCCTTGTATGCTAGATAAGCAATCTTACCCCCCCAGGAGATACGTGGCAATGTCTGGAAACATATCTAGTTGTCATAACTGGAAGGGTGCCTACTCCTGGCATCTACTGAGTAGAAGTGAGGGATGCTGCTAAACATCCTCCAATGCACAGGACAGCCCTCTACAACAAAGAATGATCTGGTCCCAAATGTCAACAGTGGTGCTGTTGAGAAACCGTGCTGAGAGGTGGTACATAATGACTTCCCAAGGAGTTCAGATAGGTAGTTTTTTTTGTTTTGTTTTTTTGCAAGAGCAGAAACCAGGAATTGAACCTGGGTCTCTGGCATGGCAGGAGAGAATTCTGCCAGATAGGTAGATTTTAAGACAATTAATTTCGAATTTATATATGGATTGTGTGCTACACTTGATCTGCTGTGAATGTGCTTGAAGTTGCAATGTCATTATGGGTCTCCTTTTTCACCTCTCCTTTCACAATTACCCTTCTCCCACTTTATGAGAGAAAGGCCAACCTCTTAGGCATTTAGAATTGTATGCTAGTAGGAATCAATTTCTTCTTTGAGATCCTAGAGTACAGTAGAGAAGAATGGATAAGATCTTGAACTTTGCGTTTAGACATAGGTTCTAATCATCCCTCAGTCACTTACTAGCTGTATATCTTTGGGAAGGATTTTATTTATTTACCTATTTATTTACTAATGTTACTTTTTCTTTAGTTTAAAATCTCATTGTTAAAATGTATGATAAGATGGTCAAGAAAAGGCTTTTAATTATAAAATATGTATGACATTAGGATAAAATCCTGTGGGTAAAGTGAATGGAAATGCAAGTCTAAGAGGAAAAATAAATGACATTAGCTGTCTGAATGTTTAACAGCTTGACTATATTTTAATGAGTGAGAGTGGACCTCAAAATACTATCATATTTAGAATTCATTGAAGAAATTAAAAGAGCGATGTAGGAATTTAATTTTAAATTGTTAATATTTACAAGGTGATAGAAAATGTACCATTGGCACCTATTTGAAATTATGATGAAAATTTTCTAGATAGCAATTTTTAAATGTGCAAGGGAATAAGTATGGTACAAAGTTTGAAGAGCTAGGTTACTGCTGAGTCCCCCTCTGTATCTTTTTTCTCTGAATCCCCCTCTGTATCCTTTTTCTCTGAATCCCCCTCTGTATCCTTTTTCTCTCAATGAAGAAGCAGAAAGAGGAAAAAAAAAGTCACATAGAGATGTGATTAAAATGCAGCAGCGAGCCCTACTACACAAGACTGGTTTTCTCCAGTCCCCACTCATTCTGCCAGCTAACTTCCAAGTGGTTTTATTTCCCCTGTTCAAGAAGTTCTTCAGGCTCCTCCAGCCTTCCTTTCAAACCAATACCTATTTTTCCCCATTTTATCAAATAATCACTCTCTTAGTCATCACTGCAGGTCTCCTGGACTCTTACAACTTGCTTATGACTCATAATTATCAAGCAGAACTTTAAAAAACATATTAAAAGAAAAGAAAAAAATTAAAACAGTGCTCTAGGGTGGCCTCACTGTCTCTCTCACACATACACAGGCAGCACTCATAAAAACGTTGTCTTCCCCATGCCAAGAAAACTACTGGGCAAATTGACAAGTCAAGTGAATTGATTCGGTTGTTTGTTTTTAGGCAGGCAAGGGAAAAACCTGCTTCTTTTTCTGAATACAACCTTTTCTGCTTCAGGCAAATTGTGAAACCTGTGTGCTTACAGGCACAGAGAAATGATTTCATATGCATATGTAAACATACTTGACACACAGGGACTGGCAGGATTGCAGCTGTGATGAGCAAAGGGCGTGCTTGATGCTATCTACCTGCCCAGATCACATTTTCACACTGAAATCAGAGAACACAACTTTAAAACAGAAATGACAGTAAGCAAAATATTTCACTGTGTTCTAGATTACTTTGTAGAGTATATTTCGACAGTGGACTCTGACCTGGTATAAATGTCTTGCCTCACTGGAAGGCTGAGCTGCCATTTGATTCTTTCTGTGTGGCAACAATTACTTTATACTTTGAACCAAGCCAAGAAAGGAAATCTCCTTACACACTCTCTCAAGAACAATCATCACGGTATTGATTTGTATTCCAGCTCATCTCAGCTGTGTGACCTTGAGTAATATTCTTAACTTCTCTGAGCCTCAGGGGTTTTTTTTATCTGTAAAGTAGGGTTAATGTCATCTTCCTTGACTGATACGCAAAATTAATATTGAGGGTTACATAAGACACAATGTTTTTAAAGGTTATTTAAAGGCTGTATAAAATAAATTATAATAATACCAAATATCAATATTATTGTTGTTATTATAAGCTCCCAAGACCACATATTTCGCAGTTCATCAGTTCTAATTATTAAGAATGAACAAAACTCATAACCCCTTTAAATTCTACCCATTTGTCCTTGGTCTTCTCACTGATTCTATATACCACATTTTCTTTCTGTATGTAGCCTTTTAAATAATTGAAAAGAGATATCATGGTCCTATTCCACCCACACACATAGGTTTTCTCTTCTCTGGGAAAAAAGAAAACTAATCAACTGAGAAGCTCTTTAAAGAATAGGAAAAATACAATACCAGTAGATTTGTACTTCGGCTCTCAACATTATCGTTTACTTGACTGATGCCATTGTCCCCTTCTGAGGTTGTTAGCACATGGAAATGATGTTTGTTAAGTCTGGAAAAGTGAAAGAAGAAGTTTAGGGTTTGCTCTTTTATTCTCAGTACAAATCAGTTCTTAATACCTTTTCATGTACTCATGAATAAGTGGATGAAAATCCGTCACAAATTTTATTTTTTTCCTAAGCATGATGCCCTTGAGCTCCCAAGTCCTGTTCCCTGGTTTCAACATCACGAGTCTTGGGATCTTGGCTTTTCTCCCAGTCTACACTGACAGAGCACCTGGCTTTGTCCTCTATTTCTCTGGAAGGGGAAGAGGGAATTTAACAAGCTTTTTAGGGACTGAAAGCACCATGGAGCTGTCTAAGCCAGTGTCACTTACATGATGCCAAGATTGTTTTCTGTTTGCTTTGGGATATGGTTTTTGTTAGAGAGGGGAGTTGGTGGGGATTGGGCAGCCTTATCCTAAGTTCTCCTTTAGACAAATCAAGTAGGTTGACCATCGCATGTGCTCACTGTGTATTAATACTGAAATCTCAACCCCAGATCAGGTGACTAAAAGAAAAATGGGCTGAGTTCTTCAAAACCAAATAAAGAAAACTTCTGGAACACCAGCTAGAAAGAAGAGTTTTGTGTGTTTGTTTTATTGTCTTTTGTGCCTTTCTTTGGTTTGGGGTGATTCTGTTTGTTTGTTTTAATTCTACGCATCTTGCCTCCTCTTTATAACTTAAGTGAGCATAGGAAGCAGGAGATAACTGGAGCTTCTTAAATTACAAGGTTTTCTCAGAGTCAAGAAGTCAGCAGCCCCATTCCTACCCTTGTCTCCATTGTCTGCTCCTTCAACCTGATTGGCTCCAGTTAAAAATGCTCCTTTCGTGTAATATCTTAAATCCCTCAAGTTAAAGAAAGAGGAGAAAAACTCATTCAGAAGGAATTTTATATAGATAAAATAAAGCTTAAGCACAGCTGAGAAACTATATTTTCCTGTCATCAGGTTGGGTACCCAACATAACATCATAAATCATCAATTCCATGAGAGTAGGAACCATGTCTATATTGATCATGCGGTTTTCCAAAACAGCATCTAGATATTTAGTGTGCACTTAGTAAATATTTTGAGAAGGAAGAAATATAAAGAATATAAGGAGTAAAGGAAGGAAAGAAGGAAAGAGGGAAGGAAGTTCTTAAGAAACATATTTGAAGAATTAGTGCTGGCGTAAGGCATTTTAGAACCTTAAAGTCCTGGTGGTAGATGGGGTCATAAGAGACCATTAGTGTCCAGCTCACTGTGTTCACACAAGATTATCTGTGCCACTCTTCATTCATTTTTTGAGAATACATTGAACAGAAGGTTCCATGACTCTCTTTGCCTTCCACTTTCATTGTCAGTATAGTCATGTTCACATACTGGTCTGTAACTTATTGAAAATTCACAAGCTACACATCCAAGTTCACTGTTCCTACCTGAGCTATCAATGTGCTACTTAAGAAATTTACCTGTATTAATTTAGTCCCAATAGCAGCCAAACAACTGGTCAATTAAAAAAAAATGAATACAATCAACTCAGCTGTATTTCTTTCTCTGTACTTCCTTGAATATGTATGGCACCAAAAAATATCACTCTATATAACAGGTTTTCTGGTTTGTTGAGAGACAAGGAAAATGTTCTTGTGAAATTCTGATTAGTTAACACTCAACAAAACCAAGAAAGTTTAATATACTATGCTTTAAAGGGAGAAATAAAAATTAAAATAGGAACTGAGAGCACAATTTTAATTATACATTTTTTCAAAGGCTGTGCTCCACTCCAATAATATTCAGCCCAGTTTCCTACACCTTCTGCAGCTAAAGCTCTGGACACTGGTAAGAAAGGGTACAATGATTCCCCTACGATCCTAAAAGACACTTAGTGGATTAGAATTCAATGATGACCCTAGACTTCACATAGTAATTCAAGCAATGTGGACTCAGGGAGCTTGGAAAGATTTTTAAAAAGAAGATTTGAAATTAAGAAGCTTTTAAGTCCACTCTTCTGAGATTTCAAATACCTCATGAGACAGAACCCCCAATACTTCAACCATTCTGTACTGGTTTTGCCACATCATGATCCTTCTTACAAGTAGAGGTGGGACTAGTAGCAGCATCAGCTGTTGGCATCTATTAAGCCCTCAATACACGGTGAAATCTGCGACAAAGCCATTATATGGATCAACTTAATTATTCATAAATTATCTTCTTTAAATCTTGGAAAGATCCTATTAAGTAGGTATCAATATTATATGCATTTTGCAGATGAGAAAACTGGTAGAAAAAGATGTTGAACAGCTAGTTCATGGTTATTAACCTTTCAGAGTAAATGTAGCCAGCCTGTGATAGATAAGTCTTTATTTCAGTGCGAAGCTCCCTGCCTCAACTACAAAAATCATCTACTCTTTGGTCCTCTCCAGACCATGTTTTAACATGCAAAGTAATGCAGAATAGAGAGTGGGGTGGGAGACAGGTTAAAGTCAGGGGAACTCAAAACCCAAACCAATCCGCAGTTTTATAAACAGTCAAAACTTTTTCCTTCTCATGGTGAACAAGTGACAGCATTTTGAGATGCGAAAGAAAACACAGCATTAATATGTAAAACTATAATTTATATGAAAATATTTTCCTAATGATTGTTACATTTTGAAATATCAAATTAATCTATTTATAATTCACTATAATAAGGCAGGAATTAGGCAAACACATTATATCTATAAATGCTGTGATGTTTTGTCATCTTATTAAAATCAGCGCAATTCTGATTAGAGGCCAGGTGTCCAGATTTCCTTCTAAATTGATAACAATATAAGTTTAGCACCCCATTCTTTAAAATATTCACACAGTTCATGCAAAAGCACGATTGTGACAAGATAATAATTGGCTTAATTAAGGGAAAGAAGGGGAAAGAAACAAACATTTATTGACCACCTGCATCATATTGTACTAGATGCATCCACATACATTAGCTCATTATACTGATTATTCATATCTCACATGTTGTTCTGAGGATTAAACAAGCCCACATATGTGAATGTGTCCATGGGGAAGCAAAGAACGAGACCTAACGTTATCAATAACGTACAGTGATTCAGATCCTGTGCTGTGTGCTATCACATACATTATTTCCTTTAATATTCAAAACAGCCTTATTCAATTGGTCTTGCTATTTGGATTTTATGCATAAGAAGACTAAGGCTCAGGCAATGCTTCAGCTAGTAACTAAAGTTACACAGCTGGTAGATTTAGAATTAGAGTGCAGATCCTGAGTTAATTGAATTCCACAGTCATGCTCTTGCCAGTTAAGGGATGGTGTCTTTTTAATAACACTTAAACGTATCATAGTGAGGGAAGGGAAGAAAGACACCAATATACACTTGAATTTTTTCAAGTGATATACAATCATCATATACTCTGTGCCAGGCACTGAGCTAAATTCTTTCCATAAATGATCTCAGTTAATCTTCACAACACCCTTAAGAGAGAAGTTCCAAGATTATCCCTATTTTAGAGATGAGGAAAACAGGCATCAAGGAGGTTATTAACCGATTTGCTAAACATCATAAAGCTAGGAAATGACAGAATCTGGATTCAAAATTAGTTTTGCCTGTTTTCAAAGCCTGTACTTTCTAGAATACTGCACTACTTCTGGAAAGCTAATTCTGCTTGCCTGCGTGCAAAGCAGTGTGTTTTGGATCATCTTGTACATCAGTAGGAAGCCCAGAGTGCTGGTCCCCTGCCCTTGTGGTCTATTAAGTAGACTGTCCTCTTTCACCTAGGAGAGACAGATGCTCAATGCTGGCCACTCTGGAGGCAAAAGGGACCACAAGAAACCATCAAGTCCAGCCACCTCCTTCATGCAACATCGTTTCTGAACTACCTGCCTAATATTAATACTAAAGATATGTTGATGCCATCTTAAACCCAGTATTGTTCTGTGCATGCCATGGGTAAAATGATAGTGTGACAAGCTCCTTGCAAAATTACTTCCACTACTAGAGAGAGAACACCAAGTCAAGTCATTTTTTACTAAATAAACGATGGCAGAGGAAAGGCTACTGTATAACAAATGGACTTGATGGATCCCATAAGAAGACTTTTCAAATCATGAATTTGCCTTCAAAATCTTGAATTTGCCTTTAAAATCTGTCCTCCATTGTTCACCTGAGCAACAAATCCTATTTAACTCTACAAATATGTAAGCTAATGACCATACCTCTTAATAGGCAATGCCCAACCCACCTCGTTTCTTCTCCATGATCAGTGGTCGTTTTCTTCTCTTGCTGTAGCTATACCCATATCATCCACCCTTCCTACAGTTCTAAATAGTCTGCAAGCCAAGGATATGATTTTCTGAATTGAATCCTGAGCAAGCAAACCCGCCTTTCATTTTATTTAAAAGTGTCCTATTTGTCTCTTCCCCCACAAGGCCACCCTCTCATACCTTCATCAGGGGAATAGAACCTCCTTTGCCTACGTGTCCCAAGGATGGCCCTGAGGGGATGACTGGCCCAGAACTAAGAGTCTGATGTTAATGAGACTAAAATGGAGGGTTCAAGCTCTGTGGGGCCAGTTATAATCTTGCTTAGAGAAATTTGTTCTGTGACTGAAATCTCTGGGCAGCTACCCTCCCCCCCCTCCACCAAATGTACACCCTAAATCACAAAGAGGAACTGCTTCAAGTAGTAGAAGACCTCCAAGCAAACCTTTAAAAGTGCATATGGAATGGAGGAGAGGCACAGGGAAATAACTACAGACTTCACTCTCAGGAGTCAGTGTAATGTAACAGGATACTTGTGGCATCTGGAGCTGGAAACTTGTGTGATTTTGAGCAGTTATTTAATCCCTTCAAGTTTCTATTTCTTCATCCTTTATATGGGTGGTAAGCTGGGTGGAGAAAAGTTGAAGCATGAGCCAGAGAATCACATTTATTGAGTGTGATCTTAATGCCAGGCATTGTATTCAGTACTTCATATAGATATTCAATTCATCCTCCCCAAATTTCTTCCAGTAATGAGTTATTATTAAAATAAAAATGTACAATGTAAAAAGAGAATGCTTGGATCATATTACACTCAATAAATGTCAGCTCTCTTCTTATTCAAATCTGCAGGGAAATGATGAGACTTCAGTTCTCAGAGAATACATTTATTTCACATTCTCCCTAGTGCTTGGTAATGCAGTTTGAAGAGGCTTGAAGCAATCAATTTTAGAAGTAATCATAAAATGCCAGAGTGGAAAATACCATAGAGATTGTTAATGTTCAACTCTTCAATGGATAGAGCTGAGATTGAGAGCAGAAATGTTCTTACTTGTTACCGGTCTTTCAACAAAGCTCTAAATAGACTGGACCAGAACCAAAGTGTCCTCCCTCCCAAGCTAGTGTGCTCCTGTGACCCCTCAGGGGCTGGTCTTCTGCTAACCCTAAGTTAGCAGAAGTGAATAACAGTAGTTCAGAATCTGGGTGGCCCCAGTACATAGAAGCTTATGGTTCAAATATTACTGTTGCTAGGAGCTATAGAAAATTACTATGGGGTGTAGGAAAGATGGAGAGAGAGAGAGAGGAAGGTAGGGAAGGGAAACTAAAGTCTGCAGCATCAACGTGATGGGGTAGCCAACTTGTAAACGAAGGCATGAATAAAGGCAGACCATGATCTCTGTTCAGCTCCATCTTTGGGGATTGAAAGGCTGCACAGGATTCCACTTTCCCTCTGGGGTCTTCAAGTCCGCTATCCTCCCCCATGGGCTGGCTTGCAATTTCCACTTCAAGTCACAGACGATGTTTCCCAAAAGCCCCTGTGAAAAAGAACAGTCTGACAAGGAAGAGTTCTGCTACTGGAGCTGGAACTATGCATAGCAAGTGTCCCACAAATATTTGCTGAAAGAATGAATCGATGAATCAATGCTTGCCTGGGGAGGTTCTCTTGTCCTATCCTTGGAACGCAGAAGTAGGGCTGAGTTTCTAAAGTAGCCCATAGGCATTGTTGACTAGCTCTGTTTCTTACTTCCTAGCCTAGAGCTGGAAAATAGGCCTTCTCTGGATGAGACAGATCTTTTCTTCAAAAAGAAAAATGTTCAGTCCTTGTGCCCCATGCTGAAGTTTGCTAAATATTCTGTTAGACCTCCAAGCAAGCAAATATAAAAGAACTGAGGCCAGAACCACAATCCTTGATAAAAAGGGCAACTAGGAATGAAAAACAAAGTCCCCTTTCTATGGTGACGCCTCACCTGTCACTCAAAGGAAAAGTGTGGAGTGATCCCAGTCAATCCTCAATAGCACCCTACCACTTCTAGAGAAATAGCCTGAATGGAAGTCAGGGCAATAAGGGGGCCATCTGGGCTGTGGTGGTGGGGATAGGGGCTGCATTGACCAAGGTATGTACATTGAAGGACCTGAGAAAATTCCAGTCCATTCTATAATTTTCTCAGATTGAAAGAGCACCCTTTTTACTTACAAGCTTGACCTATAGATACAAGTCCATAGATTTCCAAAACCTTAAAATAATTCCATACACATATACACTAACTCAAATGTTTACAGGATATACACAGAGATCCAGGCACATAAGAAAAAAAACGAAAACAACCAGACAGACATAAAACTATCACACAAATACAAATCCACGAACATGTACAGATAAAACATACAAAGGACACACAAACACACATACACACACATGCACACATATGCTGTCAGACACAGGCCAGTGATGTTTCTGGGGTAACTGGACAAATGCCTCTACAATAAGAGCTTGCTACGACTCCCAATCCTCTCTTTACCTGCCCCCCTCTTAAGATGTTCCCTAATTTGACTGATGAAAATTCCTTTAAAACTTTTTGACTTGTATAATATAACATAGATACAAAGCAAAGAAGGAAAAAAGCAATAGTTTTCAAAGCATTCTTCGACAAGTAGTTACAGGACAGATCCCAGAGTCTGTCATAGGCTACCATACCATCATCTCAGGTTTTTCCTTCTAGCTGCTTCAGAACTTTAGAGGCTAGAAGGAACAAATATTTTTTTTTATCATCACAAATGACTTTTTTTTTCTTTTTTTCCTTTTTGTGAAAAATAACATATACACAAAAAAGCAAGAAATTTCAAAGCACAGCATCACAATTAGTGATGGTAGAGATTTCAGAGTTTGGTATAGGTTACAATTCCACAATTTTGGGTTTTTACTGCTAGCTGCTCTAAGATACTAGAGACTAAAAGAAACACCAATTTAAAGATTCACAATTATATTCATTTGTTAAATCCTATGTTCTCTGTATAACTCCACCATCAACTTTGATCTTCCTATCCCACTCTTTAGGGGTATTTGGGCTATGGCCGTTCTGACCTTTTCAAGTTGGGAGGGTCTGTAAATAATATTGGGTAGGAAGATGGAAATAGCGGATGATCTGGAGAGGCTGGGCCTTCTAGGTTTCAGGACTTCTCTTGTCCGGGGACCCATCTGGAGGTTGTACGTTCCTGGAAAGTTACCCTGATGCATGGAACTTTTGTAGAATCTTATATATTTCCCTAGGTGTCCTTTAGGATTGGCTGGAATGGTTTTGGTTGGCTATAGGCAGCAATGTCTAACTGAAGCTTATGGAAGAGTGACCTCCAGAGTAGTTTTTGACTCTATTTGAATTGTCACTGATCCTTTATTAGTTATACTACTTTCCCTCATTTTGATCAGGATGGAATTGTTGATCCCATGGTGCCAGGGCAAGACTCATCCCTGGGAGTCATCTCCATTGCAGCCAGGGAGGCTTTCACCTCTGGATGTCATATCCCATCTAAGGGGGGGGGGGGCAATGATTTCACTTGCAGAGTTGGGCTTGGAGAGACTGAGGGCACATCTGAGCAACAAGGGAGGTCCTTCAGAAGTAACTCTTAGGCATACCTGTAGGTAGGCTAAGTTTCTCTGCTACTACATAAGCTTCACAAGAGTAAGCCTCAAGATCAGGGGCTTGGCCTATTGCTTTGGGTATTCCTAATGTTTGACACAGTATCTGGGGAATCCTTCATGGTAAAGTTTAATAGTTCCATATTTTTTCTCCCATCCCTCAATGGACTTTGCCAATACTTTTTGCTTATCTGCTTAATATATTCCAGGATGTATCCAGGCATTATATTTAGATATATAGGGTTAAAGGCCCTCATTCTTATTCTGGGCTCCCTGTGTTTCAATTGTTCAAATGAGCTATCCAGACAGGTTGAGTTAGATTATGTGCTATAGAAAATTTATGTTCCAGACCAAATAAACCTCTCTTCCTTTGACTTCAAAGAGTAGGAGTATGGTTCTAAAATATAGACATCGTCTTCCTTTCCCCTGTGTCTGAATTACCTTAATCCTGACATGATCAACTTCATTCTTATCTCTAACTACCAGGTTATGGATATATAAAACATCCTCTCAAAATCCAGGAATAATAATTAGCACTCCAGACTCAATGTGTGTGCTGTAAGAGCTTACAATCTAAGCTGCTGTTTTCTTTAAGCATTTTCTAAAGGAGACCATACAATAATACTTCTTTCCTTTCCGGCTTATTTTGCTTCACCAAATGTCCCACAGTTTCACTCACATCGTTGCCTGCCTCACAACTTCATTCCTTTTTGTAGCAGCACAATATTTGATCATATGTATACACCATTGGTAGCCAATCTACTTCTCTGAAGGACCAAAATTTATAAAAAGTTGTAACAGTTCCAAATACGATTTATTGCTTACTTTTGACAGCTGGAGTTGGAGTGCCACTAGAGTGTTTACTTGAAGAAGCTAGGTCTTGAAGTCAGTTCTTTCATTATTCTACTTCCAATGTTTCTAACACTCTATGACTGCATTCCTTGCTTCTCTACCCAATGCGTTGAACACTCCACCACACACACACAGTAAGACACTACTCTGGCGTCACCCTTTTAGGTAACCCTCCAGCTTTTGGTTCTCTCTTGACCAGCAAACTGTTTTGTATCTCTTCACCTTGGAGCATCTTCTTCATGCTCAAATTCACAAGATTATCTCATTTGATCTTCAGGAAAATTAAGTAACTTGTCAAAAGTCACACAGTCATTAAATGGTGGACCTAAGATCATAATCCGGAGCTGTTGGGCTTCAATGCCTATGGTCTTTCTGCATCACTAAACTGCCTTCCAGAGCTAATTTGATAAACTGATCCGTTAATGGGTCAATAACACACAAAAACTAATAAAAAGGCCTGGAATAGTTGTATTTGTTTCGATATTGCAGTCAATGTGACACAAGATGAGCATAATACATTTTTTTCTAACTAGATAGGTATACCTGGTTAGGTCCTGAGACACAATTAGGGAACAATATAACACAGTTTCATGGAATGCACATTTAAATGTTCAGTCTTATAATGGAGGAAATAAGAGATTTTTAAAAATAAGTTATAAGGAAGATCAACAAGGAAGAAATTAAAATTGGCTGGATGCATCAAGGAAGAAATCAAACTTGAGCTTGATTAGGAAGGATTTGGGAATCTATAGAAAAGAATATAGGGCTTCCCATGAATGGGGAACAGCATAAGCAATGACTTAAAGGAAAATTTGAATATCCCTTGCATGGGAAACAGCGAAAAGACTGACTTCATTTCGACATAAGATACAGATTAAGGGGGAGCATGAAATAGCATGCTGGTTTTGAATAGTTGTTGGTGCCAGACACACAAAGAGTTTACATTCACTCACAAGATCTTTTCCATGAACATACGGTGGCTATTCTTGAGAAAGATTGGCACGAGGAAGGGCAACCCTGCCAACTTTCTCAGATTCTAATCTTTTATGAAACAAAACCTTAAGATGTTAGTAGTAAGAGCAGAAAACCCTCTCACTTCCATGACATAAGTGAAGATCTATTGCTTCAGGGATAGGGAGGCAGTAAAAGCAAACTTATCTGCCACTAAGGAAAGGGTAGGAAACTGTCTTATACTCAGGACACAGAAAAATCCATTGCTGCTGGGAGAAGGATACGAGTAAATCCATCTACCTCTAGAGGAGTGTCAAGAACTTTCTTGGGCTCGGAATCCTACAAAGATATCAAACATGGATATGTAACTATTGGTGGAGGGACAGGAAACTTCCTGAGACCAACCGTAGATATAAGGCCGAGTTTGACTGCCACAGCGAGAAGGGTCAGGAATTCTAAGGAAGCTCTATACTGACCCCCAAATGCGCAGGGCCTACCCAATCAAACTGGACCATGACAACAGAGAACCTGCCCTGTTCCGACCACAAGCCTAGCATCAAATAGCAAGTAATAGCATTTTACTGTAGAAGGAGAGGCAGGAGCATGGAGAAAAACACTTCTTGGTGCCCCAGGCATGCAATGGCACCTGAAAGCTGAGAAGTGAAGAAGGAAAACTGAGAAAAGCCCACTGGTAGCCCAGCCTCTACTCCGGGCATATGATTGAAGCAGGCTATCACTAAAGGAATTCAAAATCTATCATGTACTGATGGTAATGATAGCGTAAATCACATAGTATCTTAACTTCTGAGGGGATTTACTCAATTCCACAATTAAATGGCCTTATGAAAGAAGAGGTAGGTCATTTCCAGGCTTAGCTACTATTTATTTCTATATCTGCTGTTCTAAATAGACTGAGGCAGACATGAAAGTAGGAAAAAAACACCTCACTGTCAAGAAATAAAGCAATCAATGAACCCTGATTCATAGATGATGCAAATGTTGGAATGATTAGACAAAGACTTTAGAATAACTATGATTAATATGATAAATGACCAGGTACAAAGGGTAGACACACATGTATAGACAGCTGGAGAATTTCAAAACAACAACAGAAACTACATGAAAGAGTAAAACAGAAATAACAAAAATTTTAAGAGTCAATAGCAAACTAATAAAGTAATGATGTAACATAGATGAAAAATGCCTTTGATAGGCTCATTAATAAATGGATATAGCCAAAGAAGGAATCAGTGAACTTGTGGATAGGTCCTCAGAAACTGTCCAAATTATAAGGCAAAATGAAAAAAGAAAATTACATAAAAAAAAAAAAAAGAACATCCAAAATCTGTGGGACAATATGTAGCTAACATACATATAATTCAATCTATAGTTGTCTGACAAACATATAATACAAGCTTCAGAAGGCATAGAAAAATGGGACAGTGGAGATATCTGAATACACAATGACAGAATTTTTATGAAAATAGCAGGTCCAAGAAGCTCACAGAAAAGAATGTGGATAAACAGTCACACACACACACACACACACACACACACACACACATGCATGCAGTCAGATCACAGTCAAATTGCTGAAAACTATCAATAAAGAAAAAAGCTTGAAGGCAACAACTCAGTACATGCAAAGGAAAAAAGGTAATTAATAATAATAAAATTGGGTGACATATTTAAATTATTGAAAGGAAAACCTGTCAAATATTAAAAGAAGCTATACAAGCAGAAAGAATATGATACCAAATGGAAATATGAATCTTCAGAAAGAAATTAGGAGTTTCAGAAATGGTAAAAATAAGAGTAAATATAAAATATTAGAGAGGCTATAAAGAAATTGGAACACTTATTTACTGCCGATGGGAATGTAAAATGGTACAGCAACTGTGGAAGACAGTTTGGCAGTTCCTCAGAAAACTAAATATCAAGATACCCTATGAGCAGGCAAGTCTACTACTTGGCATATACCCAGAAGATCTGAAAGCAGTGACACAAGCAGACATTTGCACACTAATGCTCATAGCGGTATTATTCGCGACTGCCAAAAGATGGAAACTACCCAAGTGTCCCTCAACAGATAAGTGGATGAATAAAACGTGGCGTATACATGTGATGAAATATTACACAGCAGTAAGAAGTAATTAGGCCCTGAAGCGTGCAACAACATGGATGAGCCTTGAGAGCACGATGCTGAGTGAAATCAGTCAGACACAAAAGGACAGATATTGTATGAATTCACTAATATGGACCACTCAAAACATGTAAACTTGGAGTCTTAAAATATAGAATATACAGGACATAGACATAGACAGAAGATAGAGAAGGGGGAGCAGTTACCCAATGTGATTAGGATTGTTAGCAAGGTTGAACTTAAATGTTTCGGAATCGATAGAGGTGAAGGTAGTTATTGCGATTATAAGTATTAGTGCCATATTGAAGGTGAATTTGATTGAAAGGGGTTGTTTAAACTCATGTATCACATCAATTAACACTACAAATGTAAATAACTTCATGCATGGGCTACTAAGAATTTATGACACTAGTACAAAGAATTAATAATAAAGTTTATGTGGGAAAATTACCTATTGCATGATAGGTCTATATTTAACAGTAATGCCTTATCACTACCACACCAATACTAAGGATAAATAATGGGGGATGGGTGGATAAGGGATATGGAGTGTTTTGGATTTTCTTTTGTATGTGTGTGTATGTGTATGAGATGTCTAACTTTTATTTTACTCTTTGGAGCAATGAAAATTGACTACAATTGAGAGTGATAATGATTACACAATTAAATGAGGATACTGGGAGACATTGATTATATACTTTGGGTAGCGTATATGGTTTGTGACTAAATCTCAATAAAATCTGAAGTTTTAAAAGTAAACAGAAAGATACAAGTGTTGGAGAAGATGTGGTGAAAGAGTATATTAATCAGACAGAGGAGTGAGGGCTGTTTCCCCAGGGGAGGTGATTACAGGGTTATCAGGTACTGAAGGGTGGAGGTTGGATGGCAGACTCCTCAGGGCAGACTGGAGGTGGGTTGGCTGTTTCCTCAGGGCAGACCATTACAGATTTATCTAGCAAAGGCTCAGCAGAATCCAGCATTTCAATGTCCCCACTGCCATCATTATCAATCCATATATCCCCATCCCAATTTTCAAGATCCCATTGTTTTCCAATCAATGCCCTTATTTTAATAGCAGACACAATGCAAGCCTGAGAATTCAGTTTATGTTGTTAATCTGCTATTTGCAAAATAAGATTCTGAGTCTGGTTTTCAGAGATTTCTAGTCTGCAACCAGAGGATATAAAATTTCTTTCAGGACAAATCTAGAAACTTTTACATCTTTCATATGGCATTGAAGTTGCAGTTGTGAAGCTTCAGCTCATCCCCTTCTTCCATAACTGTATCTCTCATATTTAAGAACAACTAGGGACTGTCACTGTTATCTTGATTATTGGAAATAGAGTCATTAGAACCTTTGAATCTAATCAGAGTAGAAAACCAATTGCAGAAATGCATTTTTAAAATTCTGTTTCTCAAGAACCACTCCCTATACCAAAGTTGTATTAGTCAGGGTTCTCTAAGGGAAACAGAACCAACAGATGATATCTGTAAATATGAGATTTTATAAAAGTGTCTCATGCACTTATGGGGATGCACAATTCCGAATTCTGTAGGGCAGGCCGTGAACTGTCAACAATGATGAAGGTCATCAATGAATTCCCCAGGAGAGACTAGTTGGTTGTAGTAAAGAATATTCTCTCTTCTGACTGCTAAAGCCATCACCTCTCCTTTAAAGTCTTCAACTGATTAGATTAAATCCAACTGATTTGAATCTCTCATTGCAGAAGACATTTCCCTTAGTTCATAGATATAATCAGCCATAGATGCAATCAACTGATGATTTAAGTCCAAGATATGTCCTTGCAGTAACGGTTAGGCTGGTGGCCATCAAGCTGACACATAAACTTAACGATCACAGAGAGATGTGCCTAATCAATGTTGGTGGGGAAGTAGAGTGGTACAGCCTCTCTGGAAGGCAGTTGTTGTGGATCTGCAGGAAGCTAAATATAGGGTTGCCAAATGATCATGCTATACCATTACAAGGAATATACCCAGAAGAAGTGAAAGCAGGGGTACAAATAAACATGTGCGCTCTGACGTTTATGGTGGCATTATTCATGAATGTCAATGTATGGAGTTCACAAAAGGTGCATCGATTGATGAGCAGAAGGGTGAACTGTGGTGTAAACATATGATGGAATATTGCTTTGCTACAGAAAGGAATGAAGACTTGAGGCACACAACAAGATGAATGTATCCTGAAAAGATTATGTTGAGCAAAATAAGTAAAAAATAAAAGGAAACATATTGTATGGTCTCATTTAGAAAATGCCTTTAAGAAAATTATGGCCTAGATTGTAAACTCTTACAGCATTCACACTTATTCCTGAGTTTTAATTGTTATTTCTAAATTCTGAGATGCTGTACTCTTTGTGTATAACCCATTAACTCCCTGGAACTTTGGGTACCTGTGTGAATTCAGAGTTAGAATTCAGGAGCTCTGAAAGTCAGTAATATTCCATACAGCAACTTTAAAGAAGCTTAGAAAAGATATCAGGCTTCAATTAGAGTTATGAATGAAGCATATCTGGTTAGGAGTAAGGTAAATCAACATACAGGGTAAAGGATGATTTTGTCTTTATTTAAAAATTTCAACTTCTGTGTGAGGCCAAAGAAAAAGATGTTTATTTTGTTCAAAATTTAAATTTTCTGTAGCACACTATCTAACATAACTTGTTTGGTTAGTTCATTTAAACATCCTAATTACATGGAGCTTGGAGTAGGGAATGAGGTCTTGTTATTCTGCATAGCTTAACATAGTACCTTGATAAATTCCAGAGTATTTTGGCAAACAATTTAAAAGTATTTTTAAAGTCCCCTGCAGGAATGGAGAAAATATATTGAACTAATAAACGTCCTCACCTGGGAGTATTCCTAATGTTCTCTCAATCATTAGGGACTCCCAATTAATAAGCTGAGCCATCAGTCTTGAGGGTTACCCTTATGAAACATTCCTATAATGGCAAAGCTAAGCCTACTTATAATTACGCTAAGAGTCACTCGCAGAGAATAAGTCCATGAATTGTCCTCACAGTAATGGTTAGGCCAGTGTTTGTTTGACCAGACAACTGGGCACCATCACCTGGACAAGTTGACACGTGAGCCTAACCATCACAGAGAGGTGTGCATATTTTGTTGCTCAGATCTGTCTTCTCTTTCTTTAAGCCAGACTGCAAATAAGCTCATTATCTTCACCCCCTATGTGGGCATGACTTCCAGGAGTATAAATCTCCCTAGAAATGTGGGACATGACTCTCAGGGATGAGCATGGCCCTGGAATCATGGGATTGACAATGCCTTTTTGACCAAAAAGTGAAAATAAATGAAACAGAATAGCGTTTCAATGGCTAAGAGATTTCAAGTACAGTCAAGAGGTCATTTTGGAGATTACTCTTTTGAAAGCTCAACCAGATATTGCAAATTGCCACAGTATGTCAAGTCCCAACCAACAGTATTTCTGAAAATCCTAAAGAATACCCTAGGTTCCATTTAAGGTACTGTAAAAGTTTTCCTTAGTAAGTGTTTTTTCTTTGGAAACTTAAGGCCTCCAGATTGTACCTATGCCAGATAAGTCCTGAAATACATAGGTACCACTCTCCAGGAACATCAACTAGTTCTATTCCTCTACCACATGTGGTTTGCACACCTTTCCAGCATGAAGAGTTTAAAATGGTCATTGCCCAGATATTCCTGAAGTTCAAGTGAATGATCAAATGAGAGGGAGAGATTTTAAATGAGAAGTTAAAACATGGGAATGTACAACACTGTAAGTCTTGTGGTGAACAATGACTGTGATTAACTGTACAGATATTAAAAAGTTCTCTCGTGAACCAGAACAAATGTATGACACTTTCACAAGGAGTTAATAATAGAGGAGTATACGGGGGAAATGTCCCAATTACAAACTTCGGACTATAGCAAACAGTAATATCTTACCATTCTTATATCAACAGTATTAAATGTGCCACATGAGTACTAGGGGTTAATGGTGGGGAGGGGGCAAGGGGTTTAGGTTGTTTTGAGTTTCCTTTTTATTTTTTACTTCTTTTTCTGGAGTAATGAAAATGTTCCAAAATTGGTCATGGTGATGAACACACAACTATGTGATGATATCTTGAGTCATTGATTGGATACTTCAGATGGATTAAATTATGTGTGAATATGACTCAACAAAATGTCATTTAAATGGTATCTTTTTCATATTTACATATTTTCAACTTTTTAAAAGATAACTGACAGTTTTAAGGAAAAACGGTAACAATGTATTTAGGGGGTTATAACATGCATAAAGTGAAATGTATGAAAACAATGGCACAACAGATATGTGAGAGGATTTAGAAGTATATTAGCATAAGGTTCTTACGTTATATCTAAAATTTTATATTATTAGAAGATGGACTCTGATTGATTAAAGATGTATATTGTAAACCCTAAGGAAACCACTAAACAAAGTTTTTAAAAGCAGGAATTCTTAAATCAATAGAGGAGATAAAATGGAATTACAAACATTACTCAATGTATTCAAGAGAAGACAGAAAAGGTGGGAAAATGAAGAAAGTACAGATGTAAAGAACAGAAACCAGCTACAAAGAGATAGATGCAAATGTAACAACATTAATAATTCCATTACATATAAGTGGTCTGAACACCCTTAGAAAAGGCAAATATTGTCAAATTAGATATAAAAACAAAATCCAACTATACACAGTTTGAAAGAAGCCCACTATAAATATAAAGCATGAGTAGGTGAAAAATAAAATGAAGGTAAATAAGATATAGCATGAAAATCTTAACCAAATAAAGCTGGAAGATCTGTATTTATTAATATCAGACAAAGCAGTCTTAAGAACAAGCAATATAACAAGGGATAGAGAGGTATATTACACAAAGATAAAAGATTTAGTTCATTAAGAAGACAGCCTAGTCCAAAATGCGTATGTAGCTAGCAGCAGAGTTTCAAGATACATTAAACAGAAATTGTTAGAATTGAAAGGATAAAAAGACAAACACACTACTAAATTTGGATAATTCAATGCTTCTTTCCCATTTAATAGCAGAACAAGTAGACAGAAAATAAATAAGACTATAGAAGACCTATAAAATGGTATCAATAAACTTAACTTAAGTAACATTGATTTAACCCTACATCTAACAACAGAATGCATGTTAGCGTCAGGTGCTTATGGTACGTTCACCAATATGGCCTGTTTTCTTGTCATAAAATAAAACATAAAGTCAAAAGAATTGAAGTCATGGAAGATATTTTCTCTGAAACAGAAGAATTAAACTAGAAATCTAATCCTAGAAATTATCCACTTATTTAGAAATTTAGCAACATCCTAAAACATCTATGGGGGGTCTGTGAAGGTAGTTCAGTGGTATAATTCTCACATGCCATGTGGGAGATGCAGGTTTGATTCCTGGCCCATGCACGTCCCAAAACAAACAAACAAACAAAAGAAACCAACTAAGCAAACAAATAAAAGTTTAACAAATGGTGTTACAATAATGGGATACTCACATGGAAAAAGAATGAAATATGGCCCTACCATACATCATACACACACAAAAAAATAATCGATGGGTCAAAAAAAATCACAAAGGAAATGAGAAAATATTTTAAGTTGAGATAAAATAAAAATATGTGGAACACATAAAACATGCTTATAGGGAAATTTCTTGAAGTAAAAATCTTATATAAGAAAAGAAGGAAGATTTTAAATAAATAGTCTAAGATCCCAGTTTAAGGAGCCAGAAGAAAAGAACACATTCACCTCCAAAGCTAGCACAAGATAGACAAATATCAAAATAAGGGCACAGTCAATGACAGAGAAAACAAAAAAACAATAAAACTCAGTGAAACCAAAGCCTGATTCTAAGACAAGAACTATAAAATGAATTAACCTTAAACCAGAGACATAAGAAAAAAGGAGACATAAATTACCAATATAAGGAAGAAAGATGGACCATTACTACAGAACTTATAGAAATTTAAAAGGATAATAAATGATTATTTTGAACAATTTATGCAAATATTTTGGATAACAGATAAAATTGACAACTTCTTTGAAAGAAAGTATCATTGCTCACTCAAGAAGAAATAAACAAAATGAATATTCAGTTTGTTTATTTCTACCACAGAAATTAAATTCATAGTTAGACCCCCAAATACACAAGTAGGCAAACAAACAGAATCAATGATAATAAACTTCAGGTCAATGTCTTCACTGGCAAATTCTTCCATGCATTTAAAGAATAAATGGCATCAGTTATTAAAAAAAAAAACACTCTTCCAGACAATGAAAGAGTAGAAAACATTGTCCAAAATATTTTATTAGGTCACCATACTCTAATATCAAAACTGGACGAGGTTATTAAAAGTAAAGAAAAGTACAAAACATCCTTCAGAAATGAAGATATAGAAAGCCTTAACAACATATCAGTAAACAAAACCTAGCAGTATATGAAAAGGAAAAAAATACATCATGGTTGTGGTAGGTAAGTAATGATCCCCCAAAGATGCCTATGTCTTAATCACTAGAAACAGTGAATATGTTATGTTATATGGTAAGGGAAAATTAAAGTTGCAGATTCAATTATGTTTTCTAATCATTACTATAAAATAGGGAGATTATTTTGGATTTTCCCATGGACCCAAATAAAATCACAATGCCCTTAAAAGTAGAAGAGCAGGACAGAAGTGTGATGTGACATGAGACAGCTTCAAACAGCCATTGTTAGCTTTGAAGATGGATGAAAGAAGTCATGAGCCAAAGAATATGGACAACTTCTAGAAGCTGAAAAAGGCAAAAAAGCAGATTCCCTCCTATAGCCTCTAGAAAGGAACACAGTCCTGCCAACATTGTGATTTTACCCCCAGGGAGACCCAAGTAAGACTTCCCATCTATAAACCTGTAAAATAATAAATTTGCATTGCTTTAAATCATTAAGTTTCTAATAATGTGTTACAGTAGCAAAAGGAAATTAATACGTGGGCTTTAGTGGATGAGCCATGGCACTAAGGTTGAGGTAATCCATCATGAAATACTATTTCTTCTTCTCAAGTTTAACAACATGCCAAATTGTAATGTTAATTGGAGAAATATTAATGATAATCACCCCTTCTCTAAATAAGTCTTATATAATGGTTTCCAATCCTTAGAGGCACTATTTTTAAATTTATATCAAACTCTATGAGCTATAATAGGCAAAACAACTTTTTAAAAGAATTAAGTTATGACTTACAATACCTACTTTAAGTACTTTAAGACTTACTGTAAAAGTACAGTAATCAAGAGATTGTGGTATTAGTAAGAGGGTAGATATGTAGATCTATGAGACAAAACAGAGGGATTAGAAAGAGACCCAAAAGACATATGAGCAGACTACATCAGTGATCAGAAACATATACAGAGAAATACATATATATATCAGAAATACATATGGAGAAGGGATAGTCTTTTTATTTAATAATGATGGGACAATTGGACACAGATGCATAAAATTAATTTTAATGCAATTTTACTGAGATATATTTACATATTCTATAATCATCCAAAGTGTAAAGTCAATGGTTCACAGTATCAACATATAGTTGTGCATTCATTACCATGAACAATCTTTGAGCATTTTCATTAATCCAAAAAAAAAAAATACACAAGAATAAAAATGAAAAAGAAGACTCAAAACTTCCTTTACTCCATGCCCAGGCTTCCCCAGCCTCCATGCCCATAGTGTTGCACAGCCTCACCCCCACCCCACCCCACCCGACCTCTGCGCATCATTTTATGGCACTCTAGACCATGCATGCGCATGGGCCCCAATGAGAAAATGCTGACCTGTGCAGCTGGGCCAACATCTGCCTCCAATCCACAAAGTTATAATGCTGACCTGCTGCCACAGCTCTATGCATACGCACAAAGGGCCCCATGCCTTAGGCCAGCACACAATAGGATTACACCCCCCAGACCAGTGTACCTGCACATCTACATCCTCTCAGGCCATTGGGTGCCCATGTTCACAAGAATCAGCCCAACATCCCAAACCTGCACCTATACCTGCCCTGAAACAAATCACCACACTGCATGCCCCACACTGTACCCTGCTCTGTGTTGTACAACCATCCTGAAAACACAAGGCCTCAGACTACTGAAAGAAATCAACTCCCAAAGTAAATGAATCAAGATATTTACATACCACAGAGACAGCAGCAGATCACTAAGCATATCACAATGCAGACAGATACAACCTTGCTTCATGACCAAATCAAAACACCAGAGGAGGCATAGACATTGGTACAACTAATCAAAGATGTTCATACAATTCTATTTAATAAAATAAGGGGGATAGCAAATGACATAAAGGAGATCAAGAAGACAGTGGAAGAGCATAAAGAGGAATTTTATAGAATAAATAGAAAAATAGCAGATATTACAGAGATTAAAGACTCTGTTGACCGAATAAAAAACATACTAGAGGCACACAACACCAGATTTGCAGAGACAGAAGAAAGAATACATGATGTAGAGGACAGGATAACTGACTTCAAAGACTCAAGACAGTCAATGGCAAAAAAAAGATGAAAAAACTTGAACATTTGGATAAAGCTTGAACAAAGCTCGACAGGGTGGGCTATGGTGGCTCAGTGGCAGAATTCTTGCCTGCCATGCTGTAGACCCAGGTTTGATTCCTGGTGTCTGCCCATGCAAAAAAAAAGCATGCAAATATAAGAATTATTGGTGTCCCAGAAGGAGAAGAAAAGACTAATGGGTTAAGAAGAGTAGTTGAGGATATAATGGGGGAAAACTTTCCAACCCTCATAAAAGACATAAGTATGCAAATCAAGGAAGCCCAACAAACTCCAGACAGAATGAACCCAAATAGACCTTGCCCAAGACACATACTAATCGATCTGTAAAATGTGGAAGAGAAGCAGAAAATCCTGAAAGTGGCAAGAGAGAAAAATCTACTACATATGAGGGAAACCAAATAAGACTGACTTCAAATTACTCAGCTAACACCCTGGAGGTGATAAGGCAGTGGTATGATATATTCAAGATTCTGAAAGGGAAAGACTTCCAAGCCAGGAATTCTTTACCCAGCCAAATTGTCCTTCAAAACTGAGGGAGAGATTAAAGTTTTCACAGAAAAGGAGTCCTCAAAGAATTTGTCAACAAGAGACCAGCCCTACAAGAAATACTAAAAGGAGTTCTGCCAGTTGAAAAAAAAAGACAGGAGAGGGAGGCCTGGAGGACAACAGGATGGAAGAGTACCACTAAGGGTAATTTTTAAAATACGAAGAGAAAGAGGGAAAAAATATATATAGATCTGACAAATACAATTAAAAAAATAAAATGGCAGATTCAAGAAATGCCTTTTCATTAATAATTTTGAATGTTAATGGACTAAACTTACCAATTAAAAGATACAGACTGGCAGAATGGATTAAGAAACATAATCCATCTATATGCTACTTACAAGAGACTCATCTTAGATACAAGGATACAAATAGATTTGAAAGTGAAAGGATGGAAAAAGATCTTCCACACAAGTTGTAACCAAAAGAAAGCAGGAGTAGCTATACTAATATCAGACAAAATGGACTTTAAATGTGAAGACATCATACGAGACAAAGAAGGACACTATAAACTAATTAAAGGGTCAATACACCATGAAGACATAACAATCATAAATGTTTATGCTCCCAATCAAGGAGCTCCAAAGTACATGAGACAGACATTTGCAAAACTGAAGGGAGCTATAGATGTTTCAACAGTAATAGTAGAAACCTTCAATACACCACTCTCCTCTATAGCTAGAACAACCAGACAGAAGATCAACAAGGAAATAGAGAAGTTAAACAACTGGATAAATGAATTAGACCTAACAAATATATATAGGTCATTGCACCCCAAAGCACAAGGATATACATTCTTCTCTAGTGCTCATGGAACATTATCTAGGATAGATCATATACTGGGGCACAAAACAGGTCTTTATAAATTTAAAAATACTGAAATTATTCAAAGCACTTTCTCTGATCACAATGGGATGAAGCTGGATCTCAATAACCACCAAAGAATGAGAGCATTCACAAATATATGGAGATTAAATAACACACTCTTAAACAACTAGAAGATCAAAGAAGACATTTCTAGAGAAATCAGTAGCTATCTGGAGATGAACGAAAATGAGAATACAACTTATCAGAACTTATGGAAGTGGCAAAAGATGTGCTGAGAGGGAAATTTATTGCCCTAAATGCCTGTATTTAAAAAAAATAGGAAAGAGCAAAAGTTGATGACTTAACTGCTCACCTGGAGGAACTTGAGAAAAACAGCAAACTAACCCCAAAGCAATAGAAGAAAAGAAATAACAAAGATTAAAGCAGAGATAAATGAATGGGAGAACAAAAGAATAATAGAAAGATTCAATAAAACCAAAAGTTGATTTGTTGAGAAAATAAAATTGAGATGGGCCATTAGCAAGACTGACAAAGAAAAAGAGAGAGAGAATGCAAATAAACAAAATCAGTAATGAGAAGATGTGTGTTACCACAAACCCTGAAGAGATAAAAGAAATCACAAGAGGATGTGATGAACAGCTATACACCAACAAGCTAGACAGCTTAGATGAAATGGACAAATTCCTGGAGACACACAAACAAGCTACACCGACTCAGCAAGAAATAGAAGATCTCAACAAACCAGTCACAAGTAAAGAGATTCAACCAGTCATCAAAAATCTTCCTACAAAGAAAAGCCCAGGGCCAGATGGCCTCACAGGGGAATTTTACAGACCCTTCCAACATGAAAAATTTAGAACTGCCATAGCCCAAACACTCCTAAAGAGAGGGATGGAAAGATCAAAGGTGATGGCGGAGTTACACAGATAAGATAAGATTTAATAAATTAATATGAATGCTGAATCATTAAATTGATATCTCTTCTAGTCTCCAGTATTTTAGAACAACTAGAAGTACAAACCTAAAATTGTGAAATTGTAACCCATGTCAAAACTCTGAAATATGTTATACAACTAATTGTAACGCTGTGCTTTGAAATTTATGGCTTTTTTGCATATATGTTATTTTTCACGTGAAAAAAGAAGGAACAAAAGTTGAATGTGACAAAAAAATAGATTTAAGCCCTCTAGCCTCCTATATTCTGGAGCAGCTAGAAGGAAAAATCTGATAGGATCATACAGTAGCCCATGACAAGCTCTGGGATCTGTCCTGTAACTACTTGTTGAAGAGTGCTTTGAAAACTATTGCTTTTTTATATCTTTGCTTTATATGTGTGTTATATTATTCAATAAAAAGTAAAAAAAAATCCTATATCCCTTATCCCACCTGCGACTTACTTTTCATCCTTAATTTTTTACCCATCTGTTCATACACTGATTAAAGTGAGTGTCATCACACGATGTACATAATCATGTGGTCACACTAAAAGCTATGTAGTTATGGAATAATCTTCATGAATCAAGGCTACTGGACTGTGGTTCAATAGTTTCAGGTATTTCCTTCTAGCTATTCTAATTCACTAAAACTAAAAAAGGATATGCATGGAATGCATAATAAATAACCTCCAGAATGACCTCTCAACTCTATTTGAAATCTCTAAGCCATGGAAGCTTAATTTTGTTTCATGTCTCTCCCCCCTTTTAGCCAAGATGTCTTTCTCAATCCCATGATGCCAGGGCCAAGTTCATCCCATGGAGTGATGTACTACATCGACAGGGTGGTGTACACTCTTGGGAGTCATGTCTCATGTAAGGGGAAGCAGTGGGTTTTCTTGTTGAGATGGCATCAAGAGAAAGGCCACATCTGAGCAACAAAAGAGTTTTTTTGGGGTGACTCTTTGGTAATTATAAGTAGGCTTAGCATCTCCCGTGCAGGAATAAGTTTCATAAGGGCAAGCCCAAGATCGTGGGCTCCACCTATTAAATTGGTAGCCCCAATGCTGGTGAGAATATCAGGAATTCCCCAAGTGAGGAATTTTGATATTTTCACATTTTTCTCCAGTCCCTCAAGGGGGCTTTGCAAATATTTTTTATTCTCTGCCCAATTTACTCTGGGATGTATTGGGGCATCACACTAACCTGCACAAACCAACAAGAGCTCACTTCTTATTCAAGGTTCCATGTAATTATGGTGTTTGAATAAACTGACCATACAAGCTAATTTATATAGTGTACTATGGAAAATATGACAAATTAGTATCTTTTCCTTTGGCCTCACACAGAAGTTGAAGTTTTAAAACACTGTCAATCTCATCCTGTACCCTTTACTCTGATTTACCTTGGTATTAAGCAGATCTGCTTCATCCATACCTCTAATTGAAGTCTGATCTCTTTTTCAGCTTTTTAAACAGTTGCTGTATGGGTTAATGCTGACTTTCAGAGCTGCAGAACTCTTGCTCTGATTCTCAGGTGTCACACTGATATCCAAAGTTCCAGAGACTGACCAGATTATAAATAAAGAGCACAACATCTCAGAATTTAGAAATAACAATCACAACTCAGGAATAGCTGTGTCTGCTGTAAGAGCTTACAATCTAGGAATGTTTACAATAAGCTTTCTCCTGATAACCTATGTTCTTGGGTTCAATTCTTAGCATCTGCATGTTATACTTAGTCCATATTAGTGAGACGTTATAATGTTTGTCTTTTCTGGCTTATATCACTCACCGTACTGTCCTCAAGGTCAATTCACATAGTTGGATGCCTCACAAATTCATTTCTTCTTGAGGACGCTCAATATTTTATTGGATGTATAGACCACAGATTGCCCTGTGTTCGTCAGTCCAGGTACCCTTGGGCCACCTCCATCAATTGAAAATTTTGAGTACTACTGTCATAAACACCAGTGTGCAAATATCCACTCTTGTCCCCACTTTCAGTTCTATGAAGAATATACCTAATAAATGAAGGTGAATGTGAGTATGATTAGGGAGAAGGGGTGGGGGCAAGTTTGAAACCAGAAGGAAAGATAGAGGATAAAGACTGAGATGGTATAACTAAGGAATGCATAGAGTGGACAATGATAGTGATTAAATATACAAGTAAAAAACATTTTTTCTTGAGGGAGAACAAATGACTGTCATTACTGGAAGGTGTTGAAAATGAATGGCATACAGGAAAAAGTACAACCAATGCAAGCTAAGGTTTATAGTCAACAGTAATATTGTAAAATGCTTCCACTGAATGTAGCAAAGGCATTATGCCAAAATGAAATGTCAACAAGGCATGGGAGTTACAGATTCTTTGGGGAAGTAATGGAAATGTCTTCATATAGATTACAGTGTGAAGACATGCTTATTTTCTTAGCTTAGATTGTACGGTGTGTGAATAAAACTGTTTAAATATGAACAGAACAGAGATAAACAAGTGCCAGAGAAAATGCAGAGAAGGAGATGTACCTATCCACTGTGAATAGGGAAACTGAAAGGGGCAGTCCCTTGGAGGGCAGTATGGTGGTTCCACAGGAGGCTCAGGTTGGGGTTGTCATATGATCCTGAAACCCTGCTGCTCGGTATATACCTGGAAGAACTGAGTGTGGGGGCATGAATGGACATTTGCACACTGGTGTTTATGCTGGCAGTGTTCATGGTTCAATGACAGAGGATACAATGACAGAGGAATGGAAGGGTAACTGTGGTGTATACACACAATGGACAACTGAGTGGCCATAAGTAAGAAATGTCATCTGCAAATAATGAAAATTTTACTTCTTCCTTTCCAATTTGGATGCCTTTCATTTCTTTGTCCTGTCTGATTGCTCTTGATAGAACTAGCACATTGTTGAATAATAGTGGTGACAGTGGGCATCCTTGTCTCATTCTTGATCTTAGGGGGAAAGCTTTTAGTCTCGCACCATAGAGTTCAATGCTGACTATGGGTTTTTTATATTTGTCTTTTATTACATTGAGGAAGTTCATTTTGATTACTACTTTTTGAAGTGTTTTATCAGGAAAGGATGTTGAATTTTGTCAAATGCTTTTTCAGCATCAATCGAGATGATTATATGATTGTTCCTTTTTAATTTGATAATGTGCTGTATTACATTAACTGATTTTCTTGCATTGAACCATCTTTGCATTCCTGGTATAAACCCCACTCAGTCATGGTGTGTAATTCTTTTAATGTGCTGTTGGATTCAATTTACTAATATTTTGTTGAGAATTTTTGCATCTATGTTCTTTAGGGAAATTGCTTTGCAGTTTTCCTTTCTTGTAGCATCTTTACCCAGTTTTGGTATTGAAGTGATATTAGCTTCATAAAATGAGTTAGGTAGTGTTCCTTTTTCCTTAATTTTTTGGAAAAGTTTGAGGAGGATTGGTGCTAGTTCTTTTTTGCAATGTTTGATAAATTCCCCTGTGAAGACATCTGGCCCTGTAGGGGTGCAGCAGAGGTCATGAGGTTGTGGAATGTGTGTCAGGCGTGCATGATGCTTATGCAGGGCAGATGCTATGGGGTACAGATGTGCCTGAGGGCACCTTCCAGGTGTGGGAGAAAGGCACTTGTGCTGTAGGGCGGGGCAAGAGTGTGCACATGTGCAGTGCAAGGGGAGTGAGGTTCAGGGGTCAAGAGGTCCATAGAGAGATACATGGGTTCCTGACAGGGAGGAGGTGTCTGTGCTGGTGCGTGGATCTGGGGGCAGGGTTCTGTTGTGTGTGTGTCTGGGAGGCAAAGCCCAAGTGTTCAAGGGTCTGGGGGGCAGGGCCTTGGCGTGTATGTGCTCAGAGCTCAGGGGCAGAAGGGTGGGATTATGGCTGTGTGGAATGGGGGCAGATATGGCCCGGATGCACTGGTCAGCATCCTCCCAAAACCAAGCGGGTTTAGTGTGAGTGGGTGCATGCACATGCATGCATCTGGGGGACCTGAGGCCGATGTGCATATGTGCAGAGCTCAGTGGTGAAGGGGGTCCTGGACCATGTTGTGCAAGTCTATAGGCTGGGTTCGGCTTTGGCCCAGGTATGAAGGTGAGCACCTGAAGCCCGGATGTGCAGGTGACTACCTCCAGGAGGCAGAGGGGGAGATGGGGGTCAACGTGCTGGCTGTAGGTATGTGGGTCTCTGTAGGGGCTAGACTGCGTGCCTGCACAGGACAAGTGGGTTGGGCTGGGACAGGCTTGTGCACATGCACGGAGATGGGATGTGGGACACGGATGCATGAGGAGGGTGGTCAGGGCAGTGGTGCTTAGAGTGTGGTGGGCTTGTGGGTTAGGGGGTTTAGGTGTGTAGGGTGTATGGGGAATTGTGGGTCACAGGGTGTGGGAAGCGGGCTTGAGGATAGTGTGTTCAAGGGGCATGGCTTGGCTTACTTTCTTGTCACCATCTCCCTGTCTGTGCACTCCTGATATCCCCAGGCCTCCCTCTGGAAATGGATGGACTATGCTGTTTGTACTAGCTGGCTGGTCTCTGGTTCTCTGTGACTCAATTCTTCTGCTTTTTCAACCAGGGCCTCCCTATGTGGTGTAGAAGACCCTCCCAGGTCACTTAAACTCTGGAATTACTCTCCCAGTCTTTTTTCTGTCACTTCCTTAGCTGTTCTTTGGACTAGGGGTGAATTCGATGTATCCTGTTCTGCCATCTTCCTAGAAGTCCTCATTCATTCTTCCTTTTAAATATAACTATTTAGGGCAATAAATTTCCTTCTCTGCACTGCCTTTGCTGCATTCCATTAGTTTTTATAGGTTGTGTTTCATTTTCATTTGACTTGAGATATTTACTGATTCCTCTTTTAATTTCTTCTTTGACCCCACTGGTTGTTTAAATGTGTATTGTTTAGCCTCCATATATTTGTGAATTTTCTGGCTTTCTGCATGTTATTGATTTCCAACTTCATTCCATTATGATCCAAGAAAGTGTTTTGCATAATTTTACTCTTTTAAAATTTGACACTTGGTTGTGACCTAACAGGTGATCTATCCTGGAAAATGATCAATGCGCATTTGAGAAAAATGTGTAAGCTTTTGTTGTGGAGGTTAGTGTTCTATAAATACTTATTAAGTCCAGTTCATTTATCATACTATTTAACATCTCTGTTTCCTTACTGATCCTCTGTCTAGATGTTCTATCCATTGATAAGACAGGTATAATTAAGTCTCCAACTATTGTTTGTAGAGTTATCTACTTCTCACTTCAGTGTTGTCAGTGTGTGCCTCATGTATTTTAGGGCACCCTGCTTCAGTGCATAGATATTTAAGATTGTTATGTCTTCTTGATTAATTGCCCCTTTATTAATATATAGTGTCCTTCTATATTTCTTTTGGCAGTTTTACATTTGAATTTTAATTTGTCTGATATTAGTATTGCTATCCCTGCTCCTTTCTGGATGCTGTTTGCATGAAATATATTTTTCCAGCCTTTACTTTCAACCTATTTTTGTCCTTAGGTCTAAAGTATGTCTCCTGTAAATAGCATATAGATGGGTCCTGTTTTTAAATCCATTCTTCCAGTCTATGTCTTGATTGTGGAGTTCAATACATTAACATTTGATGTTATTACTGTAAAGGCAACATTTTCTCTTACCATTTGTTCTTTTTTATTTTATATGTCATAGCTTATTTGTTCTCTTTCTCCACTTTTTACCTTCTGTGCTGGTTTGAAAGGATATATGTCCCCTAGAAAAGCCATGTTTTAGTCAAAATCCCACTTCACAAAGGCAGGATAATCCCTATTCAATATTGTATGTTTGGATCTGTAATTAGATCATCTCCCTGGAGATGTAACCCAATCAAGAGTGGTTATTAAGCTGGATTAGGCGACGGCATGTTTCCGCCCATTTGGGTGGGTCTTGATAAGTTTCTGGAGTCCTATAAAAGAGGAAACATTTTGGAGAATGGGAGGTTCAGAGAGAGTAGAGGAGAATGACATAGCCACGAGAAGCAGAGTCTACTAGCCAGTGACTTTTGGAGATGAAGAAGGAAAACGCTTCCCGGGGAGCTTCATGAAACAGGAGGCCAGGAGAGAAATCTAGCAGATGACGCTGTGTTCACCATGTACCCTTCCAGCTGACAGAGAAACCATGACTGTGTTTGCCATGTGCCTTCTCACTTGAGAGAGTAACCCTGAACTTTATCGGCCTTCTTGAACCAAGGTATCTTTCCCTGGATGCATTTTATTGGACATAACTATAGACTTGTTTTAATTGGGATTTTTTCTCAATCTTAGAACTGTAAATTAGAAACTTATTAGATTCTGCTTTTTAAAAGCCATTCCATTTTTGGTATATTGCATTCTAGCAGCTAGCAAACTAGAACACCTTCCTAATAGTTTTCAGTTCTATGCTCTTCTTCAAACCTCTCTCTCCTTTGTTTTTTATCTGCCTGTAGTGTTCCCTTTATTATTTCTTGTAGTGCTGGTCTGTTTTTCACATGTTCTCTGTCAATGTTTGTCTGAAAATATTTTAAACTCCCCCTCATTTTTGAAGGACAGTTTTTCCAAATTCAGAATTCTTGTTTAGAAGTTTTCCTCTTTCTGAATCTTAAATATATCATAGCTCTGCCTTCTCATCTCCATGATTTCAGCTGAAAAATCTGCACATAGTTTTATTGAGCTTCTTTTGTATGTTAACATATCACTTTTTTCTCACTGCTTTTAGAATTCTTCCTTTGTCTTTGACATTTGACAAGATGATTAGTAAATGTGTTGGAGTAAATCTATTCAGATCATTTTGTTTGGGGTATGTTGCACTTTTTGATCTGTAATTTTAAATCTTTCATAAGAGATGAAAATTTAGAGTGATTACTTCCTCTGTTATTCTTTCTGCCTGTTTTTCCTTCTCTTCTCCTTCTGGGATACCCATAACTTATGTAATTTATGCACTTAATTTTGTCATTCAATTCCCTGATACCCTGATCATATTTTTCTAATCTTTTTCCTATCTGTTCTTTTGTGTGTGGGATTTCAGATGCCATTTCCTCTAGATAACTAATCTTCTCTTCTGCCTCTTCATATCTGTAGTTGTAGGTCTCCATTGTGTTTTTTTAATCTCTTCTATTGTGCCTTTCATTCCAATAAGTTCTTCCACTTGCTTTTTCAATCTTTGGGGCTCTTCTTTATGTTCACTCAATGCCTTCTTTATTTCCATCATCTCTTTTGCCATATCATCCCTCAGCTCATTGATCTGATTTTTTACATTATTTGGCATGTCTGTTTGAACATTCTTAATTAGTTGTTCCAACTTCTGTATCTTGCTGGAAGTGTTAGTTTGTTCCTTTGACTGGGCTATATTGTTACTTTCTCTAGTATGACTTGTAAATTTTTGCTGGTGTCTAAATATCTGATTTCCTTGATTAGTTTATTCTGAAGGTCATTTTCTCTCTTTTACCTAGGGTTTTCTTGTCAGTGTTTTGTTTTTTTTTTTTCTATATCTGTTCTTAGGCATTCAGTTCAACTTATTCTAGACCACTGGCATATGTTCTGTTTAACTGATCAGAATTTTTCAGCTTTATCCTATAGCTCTTGTCCTGCCTATATGGAACCTTTTTTTCTGCAGAGGGTCTCCCCAGATATGATTGACCCCAATCAGATTTTCACTGATCTTACAGACCCAAACTATTAAGAAGAGGTAGTAATCGGTTCCAAGTTCCCCTGATTTCCCTGCTGGTGAATCCCAGCAGGTTGTCAGGCTTCTATGAAGCCTCTTGACTCTGTGCTTTTCCTATCCTTCCCAGCGGTGATGCTTATCAGTCTGCAGTGCCCCACCAGTTTAAAGTGATGAAGTGCCTTTAATTCTAAGCAGATCCTCCCTGCCAGGGTCATGATTGTGACAGATGCTGAGTGTGCCAGTTTGAATGTATTATGTATCCCAGACAAGCCATGTTTTAATCCTGATCCAATCTGGTGGAGGCAGATGTTTCTTTTAATCCTGATTCAGCACTGTAGTTGAAACTTGATTAGATTATCTCCAAGGAGATGTGGCATGTCCAATTATGGGTGTGACCTTTGATTACATAGAGAATTGACTCCATTCATTCCAAGTGGGTCTTGATTAGTTTACTGGAATCATGTAAAAAGGAAACATTTTGAAAAGAGTCAGAAATGACAGAAACCTCAGTGCCAACAGAGAGAGCCTACAGAAACAACAGAGCTGACAGAGAAAGAGAGATGACACAGATGCTTGGAACTCTGCAGATCTTGCCATGAGATGTTAAGCAAGCCAGAACCTGGAGAGAACCAAGGGAAGCCAAGAGATGAAATCCATCACCAGAGAAGCAAAGTGAGGAACCCCTACAGGAACAGAGGCTGAAAGCAATGGAGCTCAAGATCAAGGGGCCAGCAGATGCCAGCCACATGACTGAGGTATTCCTGACCCATCTGACCTTCCTTGAATTAATATATCTTTCCCTGGATGCCTTAGTTTGGACAAAAAGTCATTCCAATTCTGGTAAATTGCATTCTGGCAGCAATTGTGAAACTAATACAATGAGGTATAACATGGGTTTAGTTTGTTTCTGTTTTCCAACCCCTGGTGCCTGAATTTCTCAGAGGAGGGCCATCACTTAAGCTGAGCCCCACCCCCATTTTATTAGGGAAGATACACCATTTAGGGAATTCTCTTCCCCACTTGACACATTCCATTGTCTCTCAGATCTCTCTTAAGTTGGCCCTTGTCTTAGTCTTGCTGAAAATTGAAAATACCTTAGGTTTTCTCAAATGAGTTACTTAGAATGGTTCAATAAAAGAAGAAGAAAAAAAGAAGTTCCTTTTCAGAGCCAGTCCCCAGTCCCCAAGTTTCACCAGTCAAGATCCAGAGTTGGTACCCAGCTCTACGTGCCTGTCCCCTTTTCCAGTACACTATGACAGGCTGACTCCAAAATCCTCTGTCTGTATATGTTTTACATTTTATTTCATTTTATTTTTGTCTGTAAGCCCCTCCTCCTCTCTTCTGGGATTAAAGTCATAATTGGTGTTTGGCTGATGTACCTTCCCTTTCGTCCAGTAAAGACTACTTAAAGATATGCTTTTAGGGAATTGTCTCCTTCACCTGACTAGTTACTCAGACATATATTAATTCCACCTTTGCCTGAGGCAGTTCCACAGCCTGAGAAAGCCCCCATTTCTATCTAATTGACTGTCAAGAATTTAAAATAAAAAGAAGAGAAAAAATCCTTTTCAAAGCTGGATCCCAGGCCCTGGGTTGGCCAATCAAGAGCTGGAGTTTGCACCCAGTTCTACATGCCCCTTTTGCAGTATTTTGAGCTCGCCCAACTCAAAAAGTTTCTGTTTTTTTTCCACCCCCTCTCTGCCAGGGTGAAACCTCTGGATTCCTTTCATGCTTGCTACAAGTTTATCTGTGCTCAGAGCTTATATTCAGATTGTATTTATTAATTTTGCAATTGGAGTTTAGTTGAGCTACTTTCCTTGCTTCTAGAAACCAACTCTGAGACGGACTGCCATGCTAGTGGAGGAAGGTTGCCACCCTCCATGGCTTGGGAGACTTATAGTTCTGGGTGGGATCTCAGCTGTTCCACCAATTCCAGAGTCACAAAATTCATTTTAATTCATATAATGCACCATATGAGAAAAATAAACCCAAATGTGTCATAATCCTAAATATAAACCCCAAACCTTTAAAGCTTCTAGAGAAATTCAATATGACTTGGGTCAGGCAAAGATTTCTTAGAAAGGACACAGAAAACTCAGACAATGACATTAAAATTTAATAAATTTGACTTTATCATAATTAAAAAGTTTGGTCTTTGAATGACACTGTTAAACAAAATAAAAAGGCCAGACACAGGCAGAGAGAAAATATTTTTAGAATATATATCTGATAAAGTACTGTACTTAGGATATATAAGTAACCTTCACAACTTAATAATGATAAAACAAACCATGGAATGAAAACTTGGGGAAAAATTTTAAACATACACTTCAAAATAAATGCCTAACATAATTATTCTTTAGGGAAATTCAAATTAAAACCACCTTGAAACATCAATGAGGATCTCTTAGAATGGCCAAAACAAAACAAAAATACCTTGACAATGCCTGGTGAGGTTGCAGAGCAACTGGAATTCTCACACCTTGCTGTTTGGAATCCAAATCAACATACACTCTTAAAAACAATTTGGCAGTTTCTCACAAATGTAAATATATAACTTCACTAGAGACTCAGCCGTCCCAGTTATATACAATTACTCAAAACAAATATAAACATATGAACACACAAAACTACGTGCTAATGTTTAAGGAATTTTTATTCAAAATAGCTAACAAAACATGATAAACCAAAATTTCCATTAACTGGGAAACAGATGAGCAAATTGTGGTGCATTCATACAACAGAATACTATTTATCAGTAAAATGAAACAAACTATTGCAGCATGCTACAAAATGAATGAATCTCAAAAGCATTATGCCTAGTGAAGAAAGGTAACAAAAGAATTCATATTCTTTTATTCCTGTTTTAGGGCTTTCTGGAAAATACAAAGCTATGAGAGAAGTCAGATTACTGGTTGCCAGAAGTAGGTGTTGGTGGAGGGCATTGAGTCTGAAGGAGCATGTGGAAACTTTTTTGGCTGATGGGAAATATTTTATATGTTGCTGTGGTGGTGATTAAATGACTCTCTATATTTGTCAAGACTCAGAATTGAACATTCAAAAATGGTGGGTTTAACTATTAAACCCTACCATCAGGGAATCCCCTGATACTGTGTCAAACATTAGGGACACCCAAATCAATAGGCCATGCCCTCGATCATGAGGCTTACTCTTGTGAAGCTGATGTAGGTAGCAGAGAAGCTTAGATTACCTACAGGCATGCCGAAGAGTTGCTTCTGGAGGACCTCTGTTGTTGCTCAGATGTGGCCTCAGTCTCTCTAAGCCCAACTCTGCAAGTGAAATCACTGCCCTCCCCCCTCATAGGACATGACATCCAGGGGTGAAAGTCTCCCTGGTGGCATGGGAGATGACTGCCAGGGACGAATCCAGATCTGGCAGCGTGGGATCTACAATTACATCCTGACCAAAAGGGGGGAAAGAAGTGTAATTAACAAACTATCAGTGGCAGAGAAAGTTCAAATAGAGTCGAGAGGCTACTCTGGAGGTGGCTCTTATGCAAGCTTCAGGTAGACCTTGCTACCTATCATAACCTGCCAAACCCCAATCAGGACCATTCCAGCCAATCCTAAAGAATACCTAGGGCAATTTAAAAGATTCCACAAGGGTTCCAGGCACTAGAGCAACTTTCCAGAAACCTATAATCTCCAGATGGGTCCCTGGTCCAGGTAAGTCCTGAAACCTAGTCCAGCCTCTCCAGAACATCAGATAGTTCCATCTCCCTAACACATATTAGTGACAGACCCTTCCAATATAAAAAATTTACAATTGCCATAACCCAAACAACACCAGTGAGAAGGATGGAAAGATCAAAGTTGATGGTGGAATTACACATAGAGATAGGGCTTAACAAATGAATATGAATGCTGAATCATTAAATTGGTATCTCTTTTAGTCTGCAGTATTTTAGAGCAGCTAGAAGTAAAAACCTAAAATTATGAAACTGTAACCCGTGTCAAAGTCTGAAATGTGTTTTACAACTAATTGTGGTGCTGTGCTTGAAAATTTATAGCTTTTTTGTATATATGTTATTGTTCACAGAAAATGAAGGAAAAAAAAGTCCATTGTGATGATAAAAAAGTATTTAAGCCCACTAGCCTCCTATATTCTGGAGCATATAGAAGGAAAAATATGAGAGGATAAACTCTGGAATCTGTCCTGTAAGTACTTGTTCAAGAGTGCTTTGAAAACTATTGCTTTTTTATTTCTTTGCTTTGTATATATGTTATACTATTTGCTTTGTATATATGTTATACAATAAAAAAGTTAAAAATTAAAAAATTAAATAAATGGTGGGTTTTATTGTATATAACACCTCAATAGACCTAACTGTTAAAAAAAACATGATAACAAAAATAAATGTAATGCATTTTAGTATCTAGAGCAAGAAAATTATGGGATATAAGGGGTCTTTTATGGTGATTGGATTTTTGCAGGATACATTAGAAAGAATAGAGTTGGAAGACCTAGCTGGGAGATATTGAATGATTCAGATATTAGGTGATGAGAATAAAATAGTTCAAAAATTGTCATTTAAAAAAAAGTTTACATTTATTCTGTGTGGCATCCAGAGGATAACTAGACACAGGTTTTCTGAAATGTAACATTTCTTTGTATTGAGCAAGCTGTCCATGAATAAAACTAAGTAAACTGTATATCCACAATTTGAGATACCAAACAAAGGCTGCAAGGAATGAATGGAAGAGACAGAGGAACAAGAAGCTTTTAACCTTTTCATTGTCTACCACCAGTGCCTTCACACATTTTCCTCAGAGGTCCCATTGTGTTCTATTTTATCCTTTAGAAGCCAAACTTGCAGATAATGCAACCTCAAGATAGGAGAGCTTGAAGACATTAGTCTCTGATCTGGAGCATAACCAAGCTGTATTTTTTGTGGTTTTCCTGCAGAGGCAGCTTCTCTTCTACATACTGCATTTTGCATTCAAATAAAACTTCAATTCCTCAAGTCTAGCTTAGCCTACTGCAAAGCCTTCGGGGCAAACATTCTTCAAATAGAGCTGAGATTACTAAACTACAATTTCGTCTTTGCCTGGTGGCTTGAGAGAAAAGTTTCTCATCTCCCACACTTCCATTTTTAAAACCTTTAAACCATCTGCTGAGAGGTGATTCCACCAGTATTCAGCAATGAGGCTTTCCTATCTTCTATCTCCAAAAATTTTCCAGAGACTTCAGGACATGTACCCTGCTTCATCCCAGCCCTATAAGAGAATTTAAAATGACTTTTATTTTTTAAAGTCAAGATAGTGAAGAAATCATAAACACACTAGATATCTCCAAGCACAAGCATATTTATGGAAGTCCTATGGGCTATTCCAAGAACACAGACACCACAAGATTTCAACTTAAACAACATCTTTTGAGTTATCTGCTGTCCTTCCCTGGTCTTTTCACAGACTATTAAATAAATTTATTTTGGGTTTGATGTCTTTAGGAAACGGTAGTGCTGGGCTCTGAAATTAAAAGAAAATGTGGCTCATTGGCAATATTTCCCCATGTTATGGTCCTCTTTATTTCATGCAACAGTTGTGCTCTCTCCTGAGACGTGGTCCATGGATTGATTTGTTTTAACAAATCCAATCTTTTGAAAATGCAAGGGAGAATCTTTCCATAATAGAAAGTCTCAGAGTGTATATGTTTTATAAATCTATATTTTAATCTATCATGCTGGCTTCAAGCAGAGTACTATTTGCTAGTGATTATGCCAGTCACACCACTCAAGGGCAAACCAAAAGCCAAGATCTTCATTTCAGTCCGTATCCCTCCACCACAAGTCACTTAGCGGTGTTTTGTCACTGAATTAACTGGTTACTTGGGGGACTAAAAACCTAGATATGAGTATGACTTAATATCACGAGTTTTCTTTTGATTCTTTGGCCATGCCTTGCATATCAACAATGAATATCTGAAAAGTAAAATTAATATCTCTGTGATCCTGTAGCTCTACATAATCAAAGGTAGCTTCCAATGAATTGACTCAACAATTTGAACTAAATTGATTACGGGTTCAGTTGATCTTTTTGTTCCCTTTATTCCATTTCCTCTGCATCCACAGTGATGAACTTGGAAATCTTAAATTTCCTAAAGAGAAAGCATAAATTACCAATCACACATAAACAAAACACACAAAGGTTGATAGGCTTTGGATGGGGGTGGAAGTTGCATGTTAATTAGTGGGATATATTAAAAAACTTATCTGGTATCTAATGAGGCCCAAAAAAATCAGAGACCTCTGAAGGACCTTTTCATGCACTGAGTTTACCAAGTCACCACTCCCTTATTGTGCATTTTGATGATTTGGGAAAAAGAAATCTTCAAAAAGACCACACTCCCTGAGAATTCCTGGAATAGGTTAAGTCTGTACAGAGGAGTTCAAGTTTGGAGGATAAATCTTGGCAATATGTGAACAAAAGTGTTTCAAATTTTGATTGGCTGCAACTCCACCAGTGAAGGATTTATTCTGTGTTTATGGGACTAAATCTGTGGCCATATTCATGGATTCAGTATGCAGCCAGGATAAAGGGATCATCAGTCCAGACAGTCCCAAGACTTATGGTCATTTCTCCCAGAAAGCCAGCCTTGAAGAAGACAACAGACAGAATTCTAGAGTTGGGACTCCAGAGAACAGGAGAATCCTGCTCCTGAACTTACCCAATTATCCACAAGTGCAATCATTCTTCTTCAGCATCATTCTGCTTGACTATCTTGTGTCTATGATTGGCAATGTCTTCAATGTTCTCATCTGGCTTGACCCCCATCTATATAGTCCTATGTTTCTTTTCAACAGAAATCTCTTCTTCTTAGTTATCTGCTACTGCAACATAGAAACACTCGTATGCTGGCCAATGGCCCAATTTCCACCCTGGTCCACTACTTTGCCCAGATGGCAAAATCCCCACCCTGGGCCCCATGGAATGCTATAACAAGGCTACATGGCTTACAGCTGAGCTGTGGCTATCTGTAACACTCTGCATTACCCACTCATCATGAGCTCAGGGTCTATGTGGAACAGGCAGTCAGGTGCTGGCTAACAGCACATAACTTCATTGAAGTCTTCATGGTCACCATATCACTGGGGGTCCCCTATGTCTTTGATGATTTTACTTGTAAGATTCAGACTGTACTAAAGCCGGCATTCTGACACAAGCCTCAGTGAGCTGTGACTGGCAGGCAGTAATACCATAAGTCTATTTATGCATTACTCATTCACAGGAGTCACAAATTGAGAACAAGTTCACTGCTGTGTTCTATGGCACCATCATACCCATGCTCCATGCCGTCATCCACAGCCACAGCAATGATGTGAATGCCTTTAAGAAGCATGTAGTAGAGAAGTAACTTAGACACATGGCCTAAGACTTTCATCATGAGGCTCATGGATGTGTGGAGGATCAAGCATCAGATAACTTACTTCTACACAGACTGACACCCACTCTTCAGTACTGGGCTAAAATTTGGGGGAAGGGAGCTTCAGACATGGTCCTAGCTCTTAACGATGTTGAAATCTAGTTGGGGGTGGGAAGAAAGATAAGTGTACCAATAACAACAATATAAGCAGTTCGTTGTAAGTGCTATGGAAGATCGAAGCCAAGGACCATAACATTCTGAAGATGAGGAGGAAGACCTCATTTCACTTTGGTTATGTGGGTTCATGGGAAGCTTCATGAACGAATTGGCAACATTTGCACTGCCGTTTAAAGTACAAGAGGGATTTGCATAAAGAAATATTAAGCAGTGGGGAGAGGATCTGAGGAAAAGGAAATAGAAGAAACAAATGCATAGGGATGGCAAAAAGAATGATGCAGGAATGGGAGAAAGTGTCCCTTAACTGGAGAAGAAAGAATGTGAAGATTAGAGAGAGAAGAAGCTGAAGAATTTGGCCATTATCCCAATGGAAATTGTCATTTAGGGAACGCTGGAGCCAGATTTTATGGGTTTAAATCCTGGTTCTACAAGTTAGCTGTTGTGTGACTCTATGCAAGTTATGTAATTTCTCTGGGTCTCCATTCCTTAATTGTAGGATGGGGCAAATAACAGTACCTATGACTCATAACATTATTTTGATTATAATATAAGGTAAGCCATGGAAAATTGCTTCAATGGTGTAAACACCCAGTAAATGTTAGCTTCTATCATTGTTATTCTTGGTTTCACCATCTCTCCCTGCTGTGAGCGCTTCTCCATATTCACCATATCAGACACTTACATTTGCACTCACAACTATGTTGGATACATAGAATTAAATTGATCCATGCTTGAAACATGGATAAATATATGAGTGGTTGAATGAGTAAATGGGGAGTGAGTGAATGAATGAATTTCACTGGGAGAATTCTTATATTACAGTCCCTAATATAAGAACCATTGACAAATAATATCCCCATCCTCCACACCCCTAAAGTGTCTTCCTCTGTTCACCATATGCTGGCTTCAGATGTTTACATGTTCACTTACCCAGTCTTTGGAAGTTGGTGTGGAGGCTGGTTCTGTACAGAACTCATAAATAGAGTAAGGGTTTTGAGTGGACAGAGTACTGACCAACAGCCAGAACCAGGTTTGAATCCTGGATATTTTACCATGATTTTTAATAAGCTATTCAACTTCTCTGAACCTCAGTTTTGCCATATCTAAAATTAGAAAGATGATGCCTGTATTTCATGGTTCTGGTGAAGATCAGAAGAAAAGACTTAAACCATGGTGTCTGGCATTCTAACTGAGTTTCCTTTCCAATTCTGTCTGGTAATAACATATTAAAGCATATTTGTTTGTATTGTTGGAGTTTGACCTATAATAGGGACAGGGACCCTAAAGCACTCCAGAAGTAGGAAGGCTAAGGACTTTCTGGGGGATACCCATGCACTGGGGACAACTGAGAACAGTGACTGCCTTCCAGCACTGCTATCTAACAAGGCTGCCAGCCTGGTAGAATCCAGGAGCTATTTGTGATTCAGCACTGTCTCTTATTTTCCCAGTACATGGAAGACAATAGAGGATTAATAAATATTTGTTGAATTGATTTCAGCTACAGATCCTCTGTCTGAATCTCTGCCTATTTCACTTGATTTTTTTCGTTGTTGCTTTGATTTTCTATCCACCTTTATCTTGTCTGTTTCTGTTTCTCCATCTGTCCCAGCCAACCTACTGACCACCCCATCCCACCAAGCGCCTATAAACATCTTTATCCCTAGAGTAATTAGTAGAGGCAGCCCAACAACTGGCCTTCCCAATGGGAGTGGCCCCCTGTACCACCAAAGTGGGGTCCACAGAAACAGAGCAGTTTCTGTGCTCTGTATGTACAAATCAACTCAGCCATGTGGGTAAAATGGGAGTTCCCTACAGCCTTTCCTGAAGCGTACTTCTTAAATTTCTAGGATTATTAGAGACCCAGAAACATCCAGAAAGTTTCTTTGTACTCCTATACCTACTCATGCCCCAGATAGAAAACCCTTGGATTATATCCTTCCTACTTGCAGCTGTTTGGGAGTCCCCTGGTGCCTGGGAGGTGCTCAAATTATTCTTTCATTCATAGTCTAACTCAACCAAATTTTTGTAAGTATTTATTGTTTAAAAAATATTTTTCACACAATATCTCATTTAATTTTCAAAGCGACCTCATGAGGTATCCATTTTACCAGTGAGGGAGCCTAGGCTCAGAGAGATGACATAACTGGCTCAAAGTCATGCAGTTAATAAGTGGCAGATAAGATTCCAAAATTTGAAACTCCTTATTACGAAGTCTTTCTCCCCTCCAACCATGACCCATCAGTAGACACCACATTATGGGACTGAGTGATAGACACACAGTGGTTAGTGATTGCAGAAGAAAATATAAGGTTTTATATTGTTCTACAGATATTACATTTCCAATTGGCATTCTGACATTTACTCTTGAATGTTTCACAAGAATCTCAAACTTAAATGTCCCAAACTGAACCCTGTCTTTCTCTGACCCTCCCTTCTACTTCCTTCTGCTCAGATCAGTTCTCCCCTCTCCTGCTCATGCCATATTTATTAGAGTGCACCACCATCTACCAACATCCCACCAGGAAATCCTCCTGTGCCATTCCCATTTCCTGTTCTCCCCTACCTCCGTGCTCCACACGTATGTCCAGTCTTGATGATCGTACTCCTGTGAGGAGTTTCCAAATTTCTGTATCCCCATGCCATTTCTGTTATCCAGAGCCTCATGACCTCTTCACATCACTTTTACAAAATCTACTACTCACCATTTCTTTCAAGTCTCTTTTGCTTATTTCTCCTCATAAACCCAAACTCTTAACATTGGATCACCTCAAAGCTCAGTTATTAAACCAAGTCACTAACTACTGTTATCTTGTGGTTACATCTGGTCTCACAGTGTTAAATACCGTCTATGTGACATCAATTCCCTAATTTTTAGCTCCATACTAGAACTCCACCCTAAACTACAGGTGTATTTAGCCAATTTCCTATTGAATACTTATACTTGGATAGCTAACAAAAGTCTTAAACTTTAGAGGCCCTAAACTAAACTGAAGATCCTCCATAAGCCCCAAGCATACTTTTATTCCATCCTTCTCTATCTCCATAAATAGAAACTTCATCCTTCCAGTTGCCCAAGTCTTGCTTATCCTAGGATGTAGCAAGCATACTCTTTTTATTTATTTATTTATTTATTTTGCAAGCATACTCTTACCAAAAGAACTTTCCACTTGCCAATTCGTCCATCTGAGCTGTTCTTCCACTGGATATCTATGTGGTGCATTCCCTCATTTCATTAAAGCTCTGCTCAGTTGATATCTTAACAGAGAAGACTTCCTTAACTACCTTATATAAAATAGAACCAACCCTCCTCCTTCACTCTAACCCCTTATTCTGTTTTATTTTGCTTCAGAACACATATTATTAACTAAAATATTAGATATTTATTTGCTTATTTGTCTCTGATCTGCCTTAGTCCTCTAGAATGTAGGCTCCATGAGGGAAGGGAAATAGTTTTTTCACTGCTGTATCCAAAGCACATAGGATGGACCCTGAAACATAATGGACGCTCAATAAATATTTGCTAAATTAAATGAAATAAATGAGCAGTCAAATTAATAAATAGATAAATAAAATTGTATATGTTTTGCATTTTTCCAGTCTCTAATCACTTTCTTATACTGGTCCCTCTGCCTAGAAGGCCTTTCTCCTACTCGTGGAAATTGTACTCTTTCTCTTAAGTCCCTGATCAAATGTTGCTTCTTTTATAAAGCCCCATTCAATTCTTCACATCCCCAGAACATAGTTAATTTTCCCTAACTTTGTGCTGCTCTCCCTCTAGCACATAACTTTCTACAGAATTCATCACTTTCTGCCTTAAGTTGGAGTTATCCAGAAACTATGTTGATCCCATGACTGAACATTGAGTTCCTTAAAGCATGGTGCCCTGAAGTGTCTGAAATAGTGTCTGGAACATTGTAACTTGAATGGAAGGGAACTGAATGCATATTATAAAACTGGACAAATCTACTTAAGGGTAATTAGCTTTGAGAATGGTAGTATTACCAGCAACTCAATTAATGAACTCTAATTGCTCTTCCCTGCTATGGACATTAGCTGGTGTTGAACTTTTGGGCTGGAATAAGTTTAGCTAACTTCACTATTAACATTAAGTCTGTGGGCTGTTCCACTGCTGGTGCTGATTGTGCTCCATCCCCAGAGCAGTAAGCATAAGTGCCAGGAAGTCTGGAGTGGAGACTATGTCTTCCTCACCAGACTGGGGGAGCCTCCCCATTGGAGACCGTGTCTCTTTCTTCTCTGGCTTGGGGAGAGACAAAATCTCCTTGACCTGATTGGTGTATCTATAGAGTAAGGAGACCATCATTTCTCCCTCACGTTTAGAACGCATAAATATAGTGATAGTTTCTCTCAACAGATGAGCCTTCCCAAGGTGAAAACTATCTCCTTTTAAATGTTGAGGATTCCTTAGAGTAAAGAAGCCATGTAACCTTTATCAGGGTCTTCACATGGTGAGAGGCTAACTAGTCTGTATAGTATAGGAGAACCATCTCTTGGTGGTCTCAACCAGTACCATGTATTTAAATATCATCTGTGTGCTGAAGACTTCTAAATTTGTATCTCCTTCCCAGAAACCTAATCTTAGCTCCAGACTCCTATATCCAACTGTGTAATCAACATAATACACTTGTATATCTAATAGGAATTTCAAACTTAACATATCCAACAAATAAACAAACAAAAACTCCTGAGCTTTCCATTCAAATATGCTCCTCCTTCAGTTAATGGCAACTTCATTCTTCCAGTTAGATTAAAAAAAAACCTTGAGGTCATTTTTTACTATTCTTTTTTTTTTATAATTCCCACATTTAATATACTAACAAAACCTGTTTTCCCTACCTCCAACATATTTCCAGTATTCAATCTAATTTCTCACCACTTTCATCACTACCATCTTGGGCTGAGCCACAATCGCACGACTTGCTTCTGTTCTTGCCATTCACCTATCAGCCCTTTCAGAGGCAGCCAGAGTGATCCTTGTAAAATGTAAGTCAGATCATTACACTTCTCAGTTCAAAACACTACTCTGAATCTACTTTTTATTGCACCAAAATACACATACATTTTACCACGGTAACTATTTTAAAGTATACATTTCAGTGCCATTAAATATGTTCACAATCTTGTACAACCATCCTCACCACCTTACTCCAAAAGTTTTTCATCTTCTTGAACAGAAAACCTGCACCCATTAAGCATTCACTCCCTATTCTCCACTTCTCCAACCCCTGACAATGATTAACCTGCTCTCTGTCAGTATGGATTTAGTAATTCTAGATAATTTTTATAAAGGAAATAATACAATAGGGGGTCTTTTGTGTATGTCTTCTTTCACTTAGCACACAGTTTCAAAGAAGAAGCCCATTCAGAAAACACTAAATATAGGAATACCTCAGAGGTATTGCAAGTCTGATTCCAGACCACCATAATAAAGTGAATATTCCAATAAAGCATGCCATGCAAATTTTTTTTGTTTCCTAGTGCATATGAAAGTTATATTTACACTATACTGTTGTTTATTAAGCATACAAAGCATTATGCCTAAAAAGCAATATACATACCTTAATTTAAAACTATTTTATTGCTAAAAATTGCCAACCATCATGAGCCTTCAGTGAGTCATCAACTTTTTGCTGGTGGAGAGTCTAGCCCTGATGTTGATGGCTACTTACTGATCAGGATGATGGTTGCTCAACTTTAGGGTGGCTGTAGTAATTTATTAAAATAAGACAATGATAAACTTTGCTGCATTGATTGACTCTTCCATACATGAAAGATTTCTCTGTAGTATGTGGTGTCGTTTGATGGCATTTTACCCACAGTAGAACTTCTTTCAAAGTTTGAATCTATCTCCTCAAACTCTGCAAGTACTTCATCACTTAAGTTTATTAAATATTCTAAATAAGTTGCTGCGGTTTCAACAATTTTCACAGATTCTTCACCAGGAGTAGATTACATTTCAAGAAGTAATCTATAAGAACCAACTCCTCATCTGCTAAAATTTTATCATGAGATTGCAGCAATTCAATCACATCTTCAGGCTCCACTTCTAATTCTAGTTCTTTCGCTATTTCCATCACATCAACATTACTGATGTCATAAACATCTCCACTGATGTCATAAACATTTCAAAGTTGCCCGTTAGGGTTGAAATAAACTTCTTCCAAACATTTATTAATGTTGATATTTTGACCTCCTTCCATGAGTCAAAAGTGTTCTTAGTGCAATCAAGAAGGGTGAAAACTTTCCAAAAGTTTTTCTATTTACTTTGCCCAGATGCATCAGAGGAATCATTATCTATGGCAGCTGTAACCTTATGAAGTGTATTTCTTAAATAATAAGACTTAATAGTTAAAATTACTCCTTGAACCATGGGTTACAGAATGGATGTTGTGTTACTGAGCATGAAAACAACATTAATCTCATTGTGCCTCTCCATCAAAGCTCTTGGATGACCAGGTGCATTATCAATGAGCAACATTTCAAAAGGAATCCTTTTTCTGAGCAGTAGGTCTCAATGGTGGTCTTAAAATATTCATTAAATAATGGTGTGAATAGATGTGCTGTCACCCAGGCTTTGTTGTTCCATTTATAGAGCACAGGTAGAGAAGATTTAGCTTAATTTTTAAGGCTCCTGGGATTTTTTTTGAATGATAAATGAGCTTCAACTTCAGATCACCAGCTGTATTTATTGCTAACAAAAGGGTAAAACTGTCCTTTGAGGATTTGAAGCCAGCATTCACTTCTCCTCTCTAGCTATGAAAGTCCTAGATGATTTCTTCTTCCAATATACAGTTGTTTAATCCTGCATTGAAAATCTGTTGTTCGGTATAGCTGCCTTCATCAATTGTCTTAGCTTGATCTTCAGGATGTTTGCTATAGCTTCTATATCAATAATTTCTGCTTCATCTTGAATTTTTATGTTAGGGATATATCTACTTTCCTTAAAATTCCTGAACCAACCTCTACTAGCTCCAAGCTTTTCTGGAACTTCCTCACCTCTCCACGCTTCATAACAAGTGAAGAGAATCAAGGCCTTGGTTTGGATTAGGCCTTAACTTAAAGGAATGCTGTGGCAAGTTTGAACCTCTATCCAGACCACTAAATCTTTCTCCATACCAACAATGAGACTGCTTCACTTTCTTATTATTCATGTGTTCAGTAAATTGGCTTTCTTAATTTCCTTCAATAACTTTTCCTCTGCATTCAAAACTTGGCTAACTTGGACAAGATCCTAGCTTTCAGCCTATCTTCACTTTTGGCATTCCCTTCCACACTAAGCTTAATCATTTTTAGTTTTTTATTTAAAGTGAGGCATGTGATTCTTCCTTTCACTTGAACACTTAAAGACAATTGCAAGGTTATTAATTGGCTTAATTTCAACATTGTATCTCAGGGAATATAGAGGCCCCAGTTAAGAGAGATGGGACAATGATTGGTCAGCATAACTATCAACATATGCAATATTTATCGATTGTTTGCCATCTTATAATGCTACAGTTCACAACACCCCCAAACAATTACAATAGTGACATCAATGATCACTGTTCTTATTTCTTAAACATTAAACCCAATGTGAAAGCAACATAAAAAATTAAATGGGGCCTTAATCAAAATTCAAAAGTTTTGTTCTTCAAAGAACTTTATCATGAAAGTAAAATGGCAACTTATACATGCGAGAAAATATTTGGCAACCACATATCCAATAAGGGATTAATATCCAGAATATATAAAGAAATACTTTAACTTAACAGCAAAAAGACAAACAAGCCAAGTTTAAAAGGGTCAAAGGGTTTGAACAGATATCTCTCTAAAGAAGATATACAAATGGTCAAGAAGTACTTGTAAAGATGCTCAACATCATTAGCCTTCAGGGACAATCAAATCAAAACCGCAATGAGATACCATTTCACACTCATTAGAATGGCTGCTACTTTCAAATAATGGGGAAAAAAAGCACTGCAGAGGATTCAGAGAAACAGGAACACTCATTGTTTGCTGGTGGCAATGTAAAATGGTGCAACAATTGTGAAAGATAATTTTGCCATTCCTCAGAAAGCTAAGACTAGAACTACCATATGACCTGGCAATCTAACAATTATCTGTCTACCTAACAGAATTGAAAACAGGGACTCAAATGGCTATTTTCACGCTGATGTTCATAGCAGAACATTGGGTTTCCAAAAGATAGAAGCAACCCTAGTGCCCATCAACTGATTAACAGATAAATAAAATATGGTATATACATAAAATGGAATATTATTCGGCCATAAAAAGGAATGAAATCTTGATATATGTGACAATGTAGATGAACCTCAAAAAGATCATGTTAAGTGAAATAAGCCAGACACAGACAGATAAATAATGTATGATTTCACTGTACTGAAACAATTAGAATAAGCAAACTCATAGAGTCAGAACCTAGAATATATGTTACCAGGGAAGAAGGTGGGGATAAGGAATGGGAAGTTAAGGCTTAAAATGTATAGTGTTTCTATTTGGAATGATGGAAATATTTTGGTAATGGGTGACGGTGAAAATACCACAACATTGTGAATATGATTAACAGCACTGAAATATATATCTGAATATGAATATAAGGGGAAAATGTTAGATTTTATTTATATGATAACAGAATAAACATTTTTTTAAAAATCCATGGAGCAGCATTATACAAACAGTGAATGCCAAATTAAACCATGGACTTTAATTAATAGTAAAATTGTAAAAATATGCTATTATAACTTGTAATAAATGTTTCACACCAATGCAAACATGGTGTTGGGGTGGTATAAAAATAGTGTTGCGGTGGTATATGGGAAACCTGTAGTTTTTGCACGATTTTTTGATAACCCCACAAATTCTCTAAAAAAAAACAAAGTGAAGAAAAATGATCACTGATAACAGATCACTGTAACATGTGCATAATAATAGTGAAAATTTTGAAAACATTGCAAGAATTACCAAAATGTGGCACAGAGATATGAAGTGAACACATGCAGTTGCACAAATGGTACCAATAGCCTTTCTCAATGCAGATTGCCATAAACCTTCAATTTGTAGGAAAAAAAGAACAAAACAAAACACAATATCTACAAAATGCAATAAAATGAAGCACAATAAAATCAGGTATGCCTGTAATTGCTTCAATTTAGCTTTCAGAGGAACTTTTTTCTGGATATAAATCCCTTAAATGTCAAAAATCTGATTATATTTCAAACTTGGAGCTTTCCTAACCTCTGAAGGTAATGTTAAATTAAACTGAGAGATTTTAGACATATTATAAAATAATAATTTATGTTTTCTGAATATAAAGTTTATAGATGCCTAGCTATGTTCTAAACCCAAACATACATTTTTCCCCTCCTCCATTATTTTATAATATCTTTGTCTCTTCTCTCTTTCATAAATATTGTTACTGAAAGAAAGTATGCAGGATCAAAAGCTTTATGAATTTATTATCAAATTTATTTCTAATTATATGCAGTCTGGATAAATAAAAACTATAGATAGAATGAATATGGAATGCCATACCCATAAAATAGATTTTGTTTTTTTTATAGTAATTGTTGACTATAAGCCCTGAATGGGTACACAAAATAGGAGAGAGTTGGGGAAAGTGAATTTTGTTTGTTATAATAAATTTTAATTATAAGCTCTAAATGATTATAAAAAGTTGTAAAGAAGGAGTTTATAAAACTAAATTCTGTCTGTCATAGTCAGTGTTAACCAAAATTTAATAGGTCTGTTTGCCACATGTTTCAAAAAAAAAGAAGGTTTTTGTGTCAAGCTGGGTCTTCATACAAAACTAAAGTTGAGTTTTCTCTGTGTTCTATTAACATGGATTATTAGTATGTTCTTAATATAAAATATTTTCAAAAGCAATTTTTCCTAATCATCCAAATACTGTGACTAGAATATTTTATGTCAGAAAAATATCCTTGTTAATGCTTATGTTGGCCTTATCATCCTTTATGTCAGAAAACAACTTTTCTCATGGTTAATGAAAAACTGCCACAAATAATTTGTTTTTTCACTATGTAGAAGTAAGGTGCTAAAATAGCTTAATCTACTGCACAAGAAGAGTTTAGAAAATAATACACTAATTAAAACAAGTTTTCTATCCTGTTGTCAGTCAAATGTGTATAGGTAAAATAATATTAATGTGCTCAGAACCTGTATAAAATTCTTGAAAATTTAACAATGTTCTCACTGTCCATGTTATATCCTGATATTAATCAATATGATGTTAAACAGTAATATAATTAATGCATTTGTTATGCTTTAAAAAGCTACAAATCAGAAAAACAGTGAAATTGTCAGTTGTACTACTCTGTTCTAATACAGCACTTAAAGCATATGTAGTCTACTATAGGTCAGAGCTCCATCTATAAAAAGAAAAACCTTTAAATGAGAAGAAAGATAATATACAAAATATGTTTTTCTTTTAATTAACATAAGTCTGGTAAATGTGCAAAGGTGAAACAGAGCAAAACATCTATCATTTGTTAACATAAAACAACTACCTAATGATTTATTTCTGAAAATAGCTTTATTAAAAAATACTTTTAAAGTTAGAGCTTATATTGTAAACTTTGTTATTGTTAAATTCTGAGGTGCTTTACTCTTTGTACAGCCTAGTAGCTCCCTGGAACTTTAAGTGTCTGTGTGGCATCTGAAACTCAGATTTGGTTCTCCAGCTCTAAAAGTCAGCATGAGCCCATATAGCAACTGTTGAAAAACAACTGACAAAGATCAAACTCTTATTAAAGATGTTATGAAACTAATCTCATTTAAATGAAGCTAAATCAATATACAAGGTAAAAATAATATTTTCTGTATTTTAAATCTTTATCTTTTGTGAAAAATATTTAATTTTTCCAAAATTCAAATTCTCTTTAGCATACTATCTAATTTAATCTATGTAGTCAGTTAATTTAAACAATCTAATTCACATTTATTTAATATAGACCATGGAATAAGTAATATAATCTTAATATTCTCTACAAGTTAATTTTATACCTGTTTTAGTTTGCTAACTGCCAGAATGCGACACACCAGAGATGGATTGGCTTTTAATAAAAGGGGATTTATTTCATTAGTTCTTCAGAGGAAAGGCAGCTAACTTTCCACTGAGTTCTTTCTTACATGGGAAGGCCCAGGATGGTCTCTGCTGGCCTTCTCTCCAGGCCCCTGGTGATTTCTTTCTGCATCTCCAAAGGCCTGGGCTGAGCTGGGAGTGCTGAGATGAGGAATGCCAGAGCTGCTTGGGCTGTGTTACATTGTGCTCTCTCACTTAAGCACCAGCCAAGTAAGTCAAACATCATTCATTGCAGCAGGCACGCCTGCTAACCGACTGCAGATGTAATTAGCAACGTATGAGGTTCACGTACCATTGGCTCATGTGCACAGCAACAAAACTAGGTATGCTCACTTGGCCAAGTTAACAACTGAATCTAACTACCACAATTCCATAATGCATTTTAGAATATTTGGGGAAGTCAGTGGAGGAATGTTTGCAAAGTCCCTTGAGGGACTGGGAAAAAAATACAACTATTAAACTTCCCCAACTGGGGAATTCCTAACATTTTCTTAAGCAAGAGAGACTCTCAATTTGTTAGGCCAAGGCCTCAATCTTGAGGCTTGTCTTTATGAAACTTATCTCTGTAACAGCAAACTGAACTTACTTGGAATTACTGCATAAGAGCCATCTCCAGAAAATCTCTGCTGTTGCTCAAATGTGGTCTCTCTCTAAGACAAACCCTGAGCTTCCCCCAATGTGGGACATAATTTTCAAAGGTGTTAGCCTCACCTTGGCAGTGTGAAACATAACTAGATCTGCATTGCAGGGCATAACTGGCCCTGACACTGTGAAACATCAACTCCAAGGATTAGACTGGCCCTGACATCATGTATGAACTGACCAAAAGGGGGAAAAGAAATAGAGTTTCAACAGCTAAGAGATTTCAAATCAAGTTGGGAGGTTATTCTGGAGATTACTCTTATGCAAGTTTCAGCTAAATATTGCAAACTGCTACATTACAGCAAATCCCAGGACATGCCATTTCTTTTTCATATAGCAGAACAGTGGAAGGGGCTATTTAACATGCAAAATGTTTAGACAATAAAGCTGAGCATTTAACTATTAAAGAGAAAGGGGGCGTTGGCAACTTTGGGATGGCATGTTGTGGCTAACTCCTGGGTATAATTGATTAAGCCAGAAAGCCCTCTCTGTTGGGAACAATGGAACCCATCACAACAATATAAGCCTTCCAACTCGAGGAAACTGGGATGGATGCCTTCAGAGCAATGTCTCCAGACTGTAATATTACAGGAGCTTCATGATTAGAAGCTTCATAATGGACTTCCACTCTATGCAGACAGCCAACCCAATTTCACAAATAACCAAGCCAAACAAAAAGCTCCCCAAAATGTTGGATTTAATGCAGGTAGCCAACTCAAACCCATGGAGCCTTGATTGCTTTATACAGGTAACCAACCCAACCCCAAAGAACTTCGTAATAAATTTCAAAATAGATTTACAATTCATAAAAACAAAACTTAAAAATATTAAAGAAAAATGTGGTCATGCTAAGTAATAACTTAACAAATGCAAATTCATCTTGGTTAGAAATTTTTCCCTCAAATTTTCTTTCATTCTTTCCACCCCTTTATGAGCTATTCTGCTTCCTCTCATTGGGACCTTAATCAACCTCATATTAATTTTCCTCCTAGTTCCCTGCATCTTACAATGTCTGATTCAGTTTGTTCACAGGCAATAGCAACTGTGACCAACTAGCAAAATTCTGAAAGCATACTCCTGCTGCAACAAAAGTTTGAAAATCTGCTCCCATCACCAACAGAAGATGCCCCAAAATCCAATTAATAATTCCCATGCTCAGCTCAAAGCAATCCCCCCCTCCAACTACACCTGTACCCAGTAGCAAGTAACCAAAAAAAAGTACACAGCATCCCTGCTTCTTTTAAAAATTGTTTTGAGCTAAGCTAGGGCATTAACCCAAACCCAACCAGGAAAGTCAGGTCTCAGAAAAAGAGCTTCACATATAAAAGAGACTTTTAACTAAGGGTGCCCTCAATTTCTTTTCCAGAACGAGATGTGGTAGCAAGATAAACAATCACAAGGTTTATGGTTAAAGGATGTTTGAGAGCCCCAGATATGCCAATGCAGCACCCACCAGAAGACCTGCTTGATAACCCTTGCTGGTACATGCCGCTGCACTCAAAGGAGAGCAGTGCATCAGAACCCCAGCAACCAATCAGTTCATAAGTCAATGAGCCCCCATACAATCAAGGGACAGGATACCACCTAGTGGGCCCCCTCCCCTCCTGGTGTAATTTTCCTTTTAAAATAAAGCTCCCAGAATGAGCTGCTGGAGCCATTTTCTTTTCTTTCACTGGCAGGTTTTGCTGGCTCCCACCTGCTTTCTCCCTTCAATAAATCTGTTAAGCTTTGACTTGCTGTCCTACTCAGATTCCTCAAGGACTCTGACCTAACACATTCATAGTTAAAATGCGCATGGGTGAGGAGTTCCTGGAAGATGGTGGAATAAGATAGACCCAGTTCAGCCCTATTCCAAGGAAAAGTTAGAGAAGAGGTAGGAGGGCAACTTATACAGCGATTCCAGAGTGTAACTTCCTGGGAGAGTCTTCTGCACCACATAGGGCAGCCCTGGCTGCAAAAGCTGAGGAACTGAGAAACAGGGAACCAGAGACATCTGGCAGGTGCAAACATCCTAACGTGGAAGCCTGGGGCCCTCAGGAGTGTATGGACAGGGAGATGGGGACCAGGAAGTAAGGCAACCCAAGTTCCTTGAATGTGTGCTACCCTCACCAGTGCAGTCCTGTGACCCGCGACTCACCCCACACCCCACACTCCACACCCCACACACCTGAAATTCATCAGCCACCCCCACTCTCCATGCTCCAAGTGCCCCTTACCTGCCAACCTCTCACATGTGTACCTGCCCCTCACCCTCACCGCAAGTGCAGCACAACCCACCTCTCCTGCACCCCTCCCAAGCAATTCTTCCCCCACCCTGCTCCTTGCAGGCTGTCACCAGCTCATAAAGACTATGGGCCCTTACCTCCATACCCAGGCTACACCTGCCCCCAGCCCATACAGTCGCACAGCCTCACCCCATCCCTGCTGAGCTCTCTGCACAGGAACAGCAATTTTTGGCACTCCTAGACATACACATGAGCATGGCCCCCAGTCATGTTCCCTAGCTCTAGGAAAATGCTGACGTGCACAGCCAAGTCATATCTGTCCCCAAGCCCATGAAGGCATAATGCCGGCCTGATGCCATAGCTGTGCGCATGTGCACAAAAGGCCCCATTCCCTAGACTAGTGCATGCTAGACCACATCCCCTAGACCCATGCACCTGCACAGCCACATCCTACTATGCCACTGGGAACCCACGTTCACAGGTACCAACGTAGCATCCACAACTTGCAACTATTCCTGCACTGCAATGCATCACCGCACTGTTGGACCCCACCCCGTGCACTGCATCCTGCTACACACCCATCCTACAAACACAAGGTTCTAGACTACTGAAAGAAATCAAGTTCCAAAGTAAATCAATCAAGATATTTAGATGCAGTGAAAACAAAAGAAGATCACTAGGCATATCACAATGAAGACAGATAAAGCCTAGTCTAATGACCAAATTAAAAGTCCAGAGGAGACACAGATGTTGGAAAAACTAATCAAAGATGTTCATATAACTCTACTAAGTAAAATAAGTGGGATGGCTAATGACATAAAGGAGATCAAGAAGACACTAGAAAAAACACAAAGAGGAATTTGAAAGAATAAATAGAAAAATAGCAGATACTACAGAGATTAAAGATTCAGTAGACCAGATAAAAAAAATGCCAGAGACACACGACGGTAGATTTGAAGAGGCAGAAGAAAGAATAAGCGGACTAGAGAACAGGATAACTGATTTCGAACACTCAAAGCAACAAAAAGCAAAAAAAATGCAAAAATTTGAATTGGATCTCAGAGAAATGATGGAGAAAAAAAGCACACAAATATAAGAACCATTGCTGTCCCAGAAGGAGAAGAGAGGAATAAAGGGCTAGGAAGAGAAGTAGAGGGCTTAATAGGGGAAAACTTCTCAACATTTATAAAGGACATAAATATACAAGTCAAAGAAGATCAACAAACTTCCAAATAAAATAAATCCAAATAGGGCTTCCTCAAGACACATGCTAATCAGTCTGTCAAATGTTGAAGAGAAACAGAAAATTCTGAAAGTGGTATGAGAAAACAATCAACTACGTACAAGAGAAACCACATGAGACTGAATTCAGACTACTCAACTGGCACCAAGGAGGCGAGAAGGCAGTGGTATGATATATTTAAGATCCTGAAAGAGGAAAACTTCCAGTCAAGAATTCTGTACCCAGCCAAATTGTCCTTCAAACCTGAGGGAGAAATATGAAAAATTTAGAATTACCGTAGCCCAAACACACTTAAAGAGAGGGATGAAAAGATCAAAGGTGATAGTGGAGTTATACAGAGAAGATAGGATTTAACAAATGAATATGAATGCTGAATCACTAAACTGATATCTCTTTTAGTCTTCAGTATTTTAGAACAGCTAGAAGTAAAAACCTAAACTTGTGAAATTGTGATCCACGTCAAACTCTGAAATATGTTATACAACTAATTGTGGTGATGTGCTTTTAAATTTATAGCTTTATTGTAAGTATGTTATTTTTCACCAAAAAAGGAGGAAAAAAGTCTATTGTGATAAAAAAAAATTAAGCCTTCAAGTCTCCTATATTCTGGAGCAGCTAGAAGGAAAAATATGAGAAGATTGTATGGTAGCCCATGACAAACTCTGGGATCTGCCTTGTAAGTACTTCCTGAATAGCACTTTGAAAACTATTGCTTTTTCATATCTTTGCTTTGTATATATGTTATACATACAATAAAAAAGTTAAAAAATAAAAAACAAACCGAGGGAGAGATTAAAATTTTCACAAACAATTTCTGAAAGAATTTGTCACCAAGAAATAAGTCCTACAAGAAAAAAAAAGACAAGAGAGGGAGGTCTGGAGGAGGGCAAAGAATTGAAGGGTACCAGTAAAGGGAACTTAAAGAATCAGAAGAGAAAGAGGAAAAAGAATATATAGATCTGAAAAATAAAATCCAAAAGATAAAATGGTGGATTCAAGAAATGCCTTTTCAGTAATAACTTTAATGTTAATGGACTAAATTTACCAATTAAAAGATGCAGATTAGCAGAATGGATTAAGTAGTATAATCCAGCTATATGCTGCTTACAAGAGACTCATCTTAGGTACAAGGATACAAATAGATTGAAAGTGAAAGGTTGGAAAAAGTTTTTCAATGCAAGTTGTAACCAAAAGAAAGCAGGAGTATACAATTATCAGACAAAATAGACTTCAAATGTAAAGACATTATAAGAGACAAAGAAGGACACTCTTCTAGTTTGCTAGCTACCAGAATACTATATACCAGAAATGGAATGACTTTTAAAAAGGGGAATTCAATATGTTGCTAGTTTACAGTTCTAAGGCCAAGAAAATATCCCAATTAAAACAAGCCTGTAGAAATATTCAATCTAAGGCTTCCAGGGAAAGATACATTGGTTCAGGAAGGCTGATGATGTTCAGTATTTCTCTCTAAGCTGGAAGGGCACATGGTGAACAAGGCAGCATCTGCTGGCTTTCTCTTTAGGCCTCTTGCTTCATGGAACTCCCCAGGAGCATTTTCCTTCTTCGTCTCCAAAAGTCACTGGCAGGTGGACTCTCGGCTCTGTGGTTCTGTGGCATTCTGAAGCCTTCTCCAGAATGCTTCTTCTTTTAAAGGATTTGAGTAAACTAATCAAGACCCATGTAGAATGTGCAGAGACACATGTACATCTAATCAAGTTCAATACCCACAATTGACTGAGTCACATCCCTCTGGAGATCAATTTCACAACCTATAGTACTGAATAGAGATTAGAAGAAACCGTTGCTCTCACAAGTTTGATAAGGATTAAAACATGGATTTTGCAGGGTACATAAATCCTCTCAAACCAGCACAAACATTATATATTAATTAAAGGGTCAATTCACCAATAAGAAATAACACTCATAAATATTTATGCTATCAATCGAGGAGCTCCAAAGTATATGAGACAGTAATTGGCAAAACTGAAGGGAGTAATAGACGTTTCAACAATACTAGTACCATGCTTCTTTATAGATCAAACAATCAGACAGAAGATCAACAAGAAATAAGAAGTTAAACAACTTGATAAATGAATTATACCTAACAGGCATATATAGGTCATTGCACCCCAGAACACCAAGATATACATTCTTCTCTAGAGTTCATGGACCATTCTCCAGGATAGATCATATGCTGGGGCACAAAACAGGTCTTTATACATTTAAAAACATTGAAATTATTCAAAGTACTTTCTCTGATCATAGACAAATGAAGCTGGATCTCAATAATCACCAAAGAAAGAGGACATTCACAAATATATGGAGATTAAATAAGACACTCTTAAACATCAGTGGGTCAAAGAAGAAATTGCTAGAGGAATCAGTAGCTATCTGGAGATGAATGAAAATGAGAATACAACATATAAGAGTTTATGGGATGTGGAAAAGTCTGTGATGAGAGGGAAATTTATTGCCCTAAATGCCTATATTAAAAAACAAGAAAAAGCAAAAACTGACGACTTAACTGCTTACCTGGAAGAACTTGAGAAAGAACAGCAAACTAACCCCAAAGCAAATAGAAGAGAAATAACAAAGACTAAAGCAGAGTTAAATGAATGGAAGAAGAATAGAAAGAATCAATGAAACCAAAAATTGGTTTCTTGAGGAAATCAGTAAAAATTGATGGGCCACTATCAAGACTGACAAAGGAAAAAAGAGAGAGCATGCAAATAAACAAAATCAGAAATGAGAAGGTGTGCATTACCACAGACCCTGAAGAAATAAAAGAAATCATAAGAGGATACTATGAATAACTATATGTCAACAACTAGACAACCTAGATGAAATGGGAAAATTCCTGGAGACACACAAACAAGCTATACTGGCACAGTAAGAAATAGAAGATCTTAACAAACCAATTACAAGTAAAGAGATTCAATCAGTCATCAAAAATCTTCCTACAAACAAAAGCCCAGGGTCAGGGGAATTGTATCAAACATTCCAAAAGGAACTAATGCCAATCTTACTCAAACCTTTCCCAAAAGCTGAGGGAAAAGGAACTCTACCTAACTCATTTTATGAAGCAAATATCATTTTAATACCAAAATTGGATAAAGAAGCTATAAGAAAGGAAAACCACAAGCCAGTCTCCCTAATGAACATAGATGCAAAAATTCTCAGCAAAATATTAGCAAATTGAATCCAGCAACACATTACAAGAATTATACACCACAAGCAAGTGGGGCTTATACCAAGAATGTAAAAATAGTTCAACACAAAAAAATCATTTGTTTTTCTTGTAAACCATTTAATACAGCACATTAACAAATCAAAAGGTAAAAATTACATCATCATTTCGATTGATGCTGAAAAAGCATTTGACAAAATTCAATCCCTTTTCTGATAAAAATACTTGAAAAGATAGGAATCAAAGGTAACTTCATCAATATTATGAAGGACATATATGAAAAACCAATAGTCAGCATCATACTCAATGGAGAGAGATGAAAAACATTCCCTCTAAGATAAGGAATGAGACAAGGATGCCCACTGTCACCATTCTTATTCAACATTGTGCTAGAAGTTCTAGTTAGAGCAATTAGGCAGGACAAAGATATAAAAGGCATCCAAATTGGAAAGAAAGAAGTAAAACTTTCGTTATTGCAGATAACATGGTATTATACTGGGAAAATGCTGAGAAATCTACAGTAAAGTTCCTTAAGCTAATAAACAAATAATGCAATATGGTGGGATATAGAGTTACTGTGTAAAAATCAGTAATGCTTCTATACAAAAGCAATGACCTAACTGAGGGGTCAGTTAAGGAAAAAATTCCATTCAAAATAGCAACTAAAAGAATCAATTACTTAGGAATGAACTTAACCAGGGACATAAAGGACTTATATACAGAAAACTACATAACATTTCTAAAAGAAATCAAGCAAGGTCTAAATAGGTGGAAAGATATTCCCTGCTCATGGATAAGAAGGCTAAATATAGATAAGATGTCAATTTTTCTGAAAACGATTCAATGCAGTACCAATAAAAATACAAGCAACCTACTTTGAAGACTTGGAAAAGCTAGTTACCAAATTCATCTGGAAGGGAGAGACCCAGAATAGCTAAAAGTATCCTAAAATAGAAGAACAAAGAGGGAAGATTCACACTCCCTGACTTTAAAACCTATTATAAAGCCACAGTGCTCAAAATAGCATGGTACTGGCACAAAGATAGAAATATTGACCTATGAAATCTAATCGAGAATGCAGAAATAGACAGCCAAATCTATGGTCAACTGATTTTTTACAAAGCCCCCAAATCCTCTGAACTGGGATAAAATAATCTTTTCAATAAATGGGCATGGGAGAACTGGATATCGATAGCCCAAAGAATGAAGGAGGACCCATACATTACACTCTATACAAAAATTAACTCAAAGTAGATCAAACATCTAAACATAAGAACAAGCATGATAATGCTTCTGTAAGAAAATGTAATAAACCATCTTCAAGACCTAGTAATAGAAGGTAGCTTCCTAAACTTTGCAGCCAAAGCACAAGCAAGAAGAGAAAAAAATAAATGGGGACTCCTTGAAATCAAATGCTTCTGCACCTTAAAAGATTTTGTGAAAAACGTGAAGAGGTGGCCAACTCAATGGTTGAAAACATTTGGAAATCACATATCAGAGAAAGATTGGATATCCTGTATGCATAAGGAAATCATACAACTCAACAACAAAAGAACAAACAGCCCACTTATAAAATGGGCTAAAGATATGAATAGGCATTTTTCTAAAGAGCAAATACAGATGGCTCAAAAGCACATGAAGAGATGTTCATTTTCATTGGCTATAAGGGAAATGCAGATCAAGACTACAATGAGCTACCACCTCACATCTATGATAATGGCTGTTAGTAAACAAGCAAGAAACTACAAATGTTGGAGAGAATGTGAAGAAATAGGGAAACATGCACTGCTGGTGGGAGACTACAATGCTGCAGCTACTATGGAAGGCAGTTTGATGATTTCCTAGGAAACTAAATACTGAGTTGCCCCATGACCCAGCAATAGCACTGCTTGGTATATACCCAGAACAGCTGAGAGCAATGGCACAAACTAATATTTGCACACTGATGTTCATAGCAGCTGTGCTGGTTTGAAAGGATTTATGTAACTTAGAAAAGCCATGTTTTAATCCTAATCATTCTTGTGGGAGCAACAGTTTCTTCTAATCACTCTTCAGCACTATAGGTTGTAAACATGTTTAGATTATCTCCACGGACATGTAATTTGATCAACTGTGGTTATTAAACTTGATTAGATGAAGGCATGTATCCAACCATTCTTTGTGGGTCTTGATTAGTTTACTGGAATGCTATAAAAGAGGACACATTTTGGAGAGAATTCCCCTTTGAGGAGAGAGCTGCCGAACCATGACAGAAGGATGAGAGAACCACAGAGTCGACCAGCCAGTGACCTTTGGAGATGAAGAAGAAAAGTGCCTCCTAGGGAGCTTCATGAAGCAAGAGGCCTGGAGAGAAAGCTAGCAGATGCTACCATGTTCACTATGTGCCCTTACAGCTGAGAGAGAAACACTGAATGTCATCAGCCTTCGTGAACCAATGTATCTTTCCCTGGATGCCTTAGACTGGATATTTCTGTCAATTTGCTTTAATTAGGACATTTTCTTGGCCTTAGAACTGTAAACTAACAACTTATTAAATTCTTCCTTTTAAAAGCCTTTCTATTTCTGGTATATTGCATTCTGGCAGCCAGAAAATTAGAACAGCAGCATTATTGAAAATGACCAAAAGATGGAAACAAACCAAATGCCCATCAACATACAAGTGGATTAACAAAATGTGGTATGTACATATGATGGATTATTATGCAGCTGTAAGATGAAATGATGTCCTGAAGCACACGACAAGATGGATGAGACTTTAGGACATAATGCTGAGTGAAATAAGCAACACACAAAAAGATGGATACTGTATGATTCCACTTTTCTGACCATAGTAAAGGTAAAATCAGAGGTTTATCATACAGATATAGGGGGCTTAGAGATGCATAGAAACTAGAGATAGGTGAACGACTAGCTAATGAGGTTGAACTCCAACATAAGGGAATAGATAGAAGTGAAGGTGCTTCTTTAGTGGGTCTATAAGTAACATTACCGTATTGAAGATGAACAAGATTGAAAGGGATTTTATAGACCTTTGTGTCCCACTGACTAATACTAGAACCATAAATTAGTTCATGCAAGAACTACTTCAAAGGTATGATTACTGTACAAAGAGTGTTTAAGTTCAGGGTACAGGGGGAAAACTGCTATTGAATGCTATGGGCTATGTTTAAAAGGAAACCATCAGCACTACCACAGCAATGGCAGAGGTAGATAATGGAGGGAGGGACAAGGGTCAAGAGGAGGTTTAGATTTCCTATTTGGTGAGGGTGTGCTTATTGTTTATGTTTCTCTTGGAGCAAAAAATTATCTAAAATTGAGAGTATTGATTGACAGTGAACTTTGGGTATTATACGTGATGCCTGATGAATGCAGGTGACTGAAGGATGCTCTGACTGAGAAGTAGATTGGTGAACAATGGTGTATACATATAATCAAATATCATGCTGCTACAAAAAGGAACAAAGTCATGAGGCTTGCAACAATGTGAATGAATGTGTGGGACATTTGGGGAGACAAAATAATCCAGAAATGAAAGAACAATTGTGATATGGTCTCCTTTAGAAAATGCTTATAAGAAAACATGGACCTAGGTTGTAAGCTCTTATAGCTTACAAGTTGGTCTTATGCAAGCTTCAGTTAGACATTGCTATCTATCATAACTTGCCAAACTCCAACCAGGGCCATTCCAGCCAATCCTGAAGAACACCTTGGGCAATATATGAGATTCCATAAGGGTTCCATACACTAGAGTAACTTTCCAGAAACCTGCAACATCCAGATGGGTCCCTGAACCACATAAGTCCTGAAATCTAGAGGGCCCAGCCTCTCCAGAACATGAGATAGTCCTTCTCCCTACCCCATATTATTGACAGATCCTTACAACATGAAAAAAGTTAGAATGGTCATAGCCCAAACACCCCTAAAGAGAGGTATAGAAATACCAACGGTGATGGTGGAGTTATACAGGTAAGATGGGATTTAATAAATGAATATGATTTCTGAATCATTAATTGATATCTCTTTTAAATCTCCAGTATCTTAGAGCAGCTCAAAGTAGAAACTTAAATTTGTGGAATTGTAACCCATGCCAAACTCTGAAATATGTTCTACAGCTAGTTTTGGTGCTGTGCTTTGAAATGTATTGCTTTTCTGTATATATGTAATTTTTCAAAAAAAAGAAAGAAATGTCAATTGTAATGATTAAAAAATACTTATTCCTTCTAGTCTCCTATATTCTGGAACAGTGAGAAGGAAAAATCTTAGAGGACCATATGGTAGCCCATAACAAACTCTGGAGTCTGTCCTGTAACTACTTATTGAGTGCTTTGAAAACTATTGCTTTTTTCTTTCTTTGCTTTGCATATATGTTATATTGCACAGTAAAAAAAGATTTTTAAATGGGCATAGGAACTCTGCATGATGATCAAGCTCAATTAGTCTATCCAGCATATTGACTTCTTTCTTCACTTGCTGCTCAAATGTCATAAAAAACAAAGTACCAAGTGGCAGTCAAAGCTTTACTTTTACAATAAAAGTACAGGGTATATTGATGGAAGCATCCACCTTCTGGAATCCAGGGCATATGAGACCACAGAACCCAAAGTTGTCAAGTGGGTCACTGGGAATGATGGTAAGTGTACTTAATCCTACACATTTTCCTATAGATCTATATATTCTACCTATTGGAAATAGACCAGTATATAATGACTGTTGGTTCAAGATATAGACTGTCTCTTGAAAGACAAGTCCCCCAAATCACAGGCATCATCTGCAAGATGCTACCCTATCTTTGTTTTCAAGAGAACATGCCAATATTCTACTAGCCTGCAAAGTCTCTTAAAGGGTAGCTTTAGTCTAATCCCATAGGGGAATACCGTTGTATAACTTGTTTCAGAGTTGTGCTGATATGAGTCCACAGAGCCTGGGATTTCATACACCTTCACTCCAATAACGATTGGTTAAGGCCACCAACAGGGACAAAATGTGCAGACACTTCTGACTCTCCATGCATGTAGGCAATGGAGATCCAGATAGCCTTATAGCAGTTACCTGAAAATTGGATGTAGGTGCAGGCTGTGGAATAGAAAGCATACCAGAACAAGAGGCTCCAAGAATAGGATCTGAGATCTAATTGGAGCAACGACATTTGTCTGCTACAATTGGTGATCTTGGAAAACTTTTTTTACACGGAATTGCAGAAAGTTAATTGCAGGGATTTAATGAAGAAGAAGACAGTGAGGAGGTAAAAGAAACTCATTTAAATAACTTACTCCAGAAGTTTGGTGATAGAAAGGAGGCTAGGATATTTACTGAGATAGGCCCTCGGAAAAAGAAAAGCAAAATATAGATCTACGTTGGAGGAGCACAAAACATATTTGAAGCAGCTAAGAGTTATATTGCCATTTATCTAAGCCTATTACAAAGATACATAGACAGTCTGCTTATTTATTGACATTGCAAAAGACTTGGTAGAGGAGAGCCTTTTAAATAACTACTACTGAAGAACATGGATATCCATTTATTAAAAATAATTATTGACCCATTTCTCATATCATATAAAAAATAAAACAATAAAGCTTGTGAAAAAAAATTGGACAATTCTTCCTGACCTTGTGGTAGATAAAGATATTTTTTAAGACTCAAAATGTGCTAAACATAAAAGACAAAATTTATAAATTATATCAAAATCATTCATTTCCACTCATCATAATAAATTATGAAAGAAGATCAAAAAACTCTACAGATTGGGAAAAGTATTTGCAATGTATATATTCAACTAACTAATTATATTAGGAACATATGAATTTCTAGTACAGATTAAAAATAAAAAACAGACCCCTGAATTAAAAAATGAAAAAAATTCTTAAACATGCACTGCATACAAAGTATATCCAAGTGGTAAATAAATGTGTGAAAAGATGTGTAACTTCATTAGTCATCAGAAAAATGAAAATTAAAAGCAAAATGGATAAATACCCATTAAATTGCCTTAAATGAAAAGTCTAACAATAAGGAGTGTGGTCAAGAATGTTGAGAAACTAGAACTCTTTTACACATTGAGAGTATAAATTTGTATAACAATTTTGAAAAATTATTTAGAAATATTTGCTAAAGGTGCATATATCACTGCATTATAGCATGAACATTCTTTCATGCATAGACACCAAAATATGTGATGCATATGTGCACAGGGATATTCAGAGCAGTATATGCACAAGACTATTCATAGCTGTACTATTTGTAATAGCTTGAGATCACACAAAATTGTATCAACAGCAGAAACGATCAATAAATTTATGTAAAGGAACACCATATAGTAAAGAGAATGAATAATTCAAAGTACATGTAGAGGAGAAGATTGTGGAAATATGGCAGAGGAGGGCACTCCGGGACTCAGTCTTCCAATGAAACAATTATTAAACAGGCAGGAGCTGTCTGAAACTACTTTAAATCTCCAGAGGTCAGAGAAACACCGCACAGTATCCAGGGAAGTGTGGGAGGAAGAGGTTGATAAATTATGGTAAAGAACAGAATATTACCCTTTCTGTATGGCAGCTGCGGGCATCCATTTCCCACTCTCACAGCAGGCCACCAAGGAATTCAGCCATTGGCTAGCTCACTGGTGGCAGAAGGGACATAAAAATCCTCTTTCTCAAATGGGAGTGAGCATGGCTGGTCAATGATCATGGCTTTTGATTCGTGAATTCAGGTCTCTGGGGGCCTGGCTCTGTGGGCAGCCATTGTCTAACTGGAGAAAAATCTCAACCAACCCAAGAGAGGGGCTGTGGCATTGGAGACTTAAAGATACTGTGATTCCTCAGCACTCGGTTAGTTGAAGTACTGCATTTGCTGGGAAGACCAGGAAAGCTCACCCTTGGGAAGCCATCAGAGAAGCTCTTGGTGTCCTTCCTGATTCCCTCCCCAGGGCACTTTGGCACTGGTCTACTTCCACTTTGTGGGTCCCTCGCCCTATTTTGGCCAGGAAAGACCGATTTTGAAAAGTCCTCTTGGGTGTGCCCTCCTGCCAGAATTTTTCCACCAGGTAAAAACAACCTGAGACAAGGAAAAGACTGTAAAAAACAAAAAGAGGGACAGTGTGTGACAAAGGACTGATGGCTTCAAACACCTAGGAGAGGGAGGTTGGTCTCCCGGGAAACACAGGTGACAGCCAAACTCCTGTAAAAAGGAGAACTTCAAAACAAATAGCAAGCAAAGACCCAAGAGAAAACCAAGGCCCAGAAAGTCTGAGAAAACCCAGTACACTGATGCATGTTGGGTAGACCTTGCTGATTGGAGGGCTGAAGCTCAAGAAAATTTCTGTCTTATCACCAGTTGGTTTCAAAACCAATGAAAAGTATCTCAGGGAATAAATCTTAGAGTTAGCATTTTTGAATATTAAAATGAACAATGTGCAACAAGAGAGTACAAGACAAAGAAAAAATAGGAAATGATGGCACACATAAAGGAAGAGGACAAAACTCCAGAAAAGACTAATGAAGAAGAGCAAAATGGGGACATACCAAATATTATTTTAAAAATGAACTTAAAATGCTGACGCTCAGAGCTTGAGTTCAGGAAGTTGGCAAAATAAGATAGGTTGAGTTCACCTTTGCTCCAAGGAACAGCTATAGAAGTGATGGAAAGACAACAGGGACAGCGATTCCATGGTGTAAGTGACCTGGGAGGGTTTTCTACTCCACACAGGGAAGCCCTGGTTTCAAAAGCTGAAGAATGGAGACACAGAGAACTGGAGACTGTCCAGGTAGTGCAAACAGCCTAATGTGCCCCTTTCTGAAGGGAAGCCCAGAGTCCTCAGGAGTGCACGGACAGTGATACAGGGACAAGGAAGAAAGCCAAGCGGAGTTGCTTGAATGTACTACCCTCATGCACACTGCCTCCACTGGGTGGTCCACGACCCATACCACATCCCATGCACCTGAACCCCAACACTTGCCCTCCCACTATGCTCCAAGCATGCCTGCCTCAGCTTCCCCCGTGCATTCCTGCCCACGCCCCCATCCCACACACATGGTTTCCTAAGCCCAACCCACCACTCCCACACAAGCATACATTCTGGCACCATCTCTCCCAAGACCCATGCACCCACACCAGGCTCCTTGAGCCCCACCCCCCTTTGGACCCTGCAAGCGGTTCCCTGCACACCTGCCCCAAGCCCATACAGTTGTGCAATCCCACCCCAGCCCCACTGAGTTCTGTACACGTACATCAAAGTCCAGCTTTCCAGATCCATGCTAACACACACGTGCATCTCTGCCACGCCCCCAGCTCTCCACAATCAACATCCAGGTGAAACCCGCACCCAGCCCATGCAGGCCCAACCCTGATCTGCTGTCCCTGAGCTTTACACACATACAAACCGGGGTCCCACCCCAAAGACCTGAAAACATGCACAGCCACATCCTTCCCAAAGACCTGCAAACATGCACAGCCACATCCTTCCCACCGGGTGCCTATGCATCTATGAACCGACGTCTTGACCCCTGAACCCCAATACCTGCCCAGCACATGTGTAAGCACTTGCCCCACCCCCTGGCACAAGCACCTTTCTCCCAAAACTGGCATGTGCTTACATGTGATTAGTGCTACGTAGCCCCCACCCTAGCACATGTGTGTACCTCTACTCCAACCTTCCCACACCGGCAAAACTGTACTAGGGCCCACCCCTGACTCACATCCCACAACCTCATGACCTGTGCCCCACACCTACACAGTAGTTCATCTGCATCCTTGGCCCCCCTCAACCCTTCCCCCTGCACAAGGACACACCCGCACCCTGATCTCCTTGTGCCCCAAATTCTGAGCCTTGTAAACCTCCCCTTGTTACCATGACCCCATGCTCCACATGCTCACCTACATCCTGCCTGTGCACAAACTGCCATTCATCCAAACAGCCCCCATCCACTTCCTGAGGCACCCTACCTCTGTGTGCTCCACACCACACTCTGTTCCTGTGTTCTAAGGCCTGCCTGAGCTGCACCCCACCACCAAAGACCCTGCACCACACCTGCACAACTCCACACCCTGCACCCAATGCTCACAGGCACCATTGTAGCACCCCTGGCCAGTGCCTATACCTGTGTTGCAACCTGCCAATGCACTACTGTGTCCCTTATCACACCCTGCATTCTGCCCACATCCATCCTGCAAATACAAAGCTTTAGACTACTGAAGGAAATCAACTTCTAAAGTAACTCTATCAAGATATTTATATACCTCGAAGTCAACACAAGGCATTAAGCATATCAAGATGCAGACAGATATAGACCAGGCTAATGACTAAACTAAAACATCAGAGGAGACACAGGTTTTAGAACAAGGAATCAAAGATGTTCATATAGTTCTACCAAATAAAATCAATGAGTTGGCTAATGACATAAAGGAGATTTAAAAAAAGACAGTAGAAGAACATAAAGAGGAATTTGAAAGAATAATAGAATATATAGAGACACACAACAGCAGATTTGAAGAGGCAGAAGAAAGAATAAAAGAACCAGAGGACAGGGCAACTGATATCAAATGCACAAAAGAGAAAATGAAAAAAAACTGGAAACAGTTGAATTGGATCTCAATGAAATGATGAAGAAAACAAAGTGCACAAATATAAGAATCATTAGTATCCCAGAAAGAGAAGAGAGAAGTAAAGGGCTAGGAAGATTACACGAGGACATAATGGGGGAAAACTGCCCAACCCTTATAAAAGACATCAATATGCAAATCAAAGAAGCTCAATAAGCGCCAAATAGAATAAATCTAAATAGGCTTACTGCAAGACACATACAAAAAGCAATCTGTCCAATGTTGAGGAGAAGCAGAAAATCCTGAAAGTGGCAAGAGAAAAATAATCCACTCCATACAATGGAAACCACATAACATTGAATTCAAATGACTTAACTGGCATTACGGAGGCAAGAAGGCAGTGGTATGATATATTTAAGATCTAGAAAGAGAAAGACTTCCAGCCATGAATTCCGTACACAGTCAATAGTTCTTCAAAACTTAGGGAGAGATTAAAATTTACACAAACAAATGTTTAAAGAATTTCTCAACAAAATACTGGTTTTACAAGAAATACTAAAGGGATATTGGCCAGCTGAAACAAAAAGACAGGAGAGGGGGGTCTGGAGGAGGACAGAGAATTGAAGAGTACCAGTAAGAGTAACTTAAAGGATATAAAGAGAAAGAGGGAAAAGAATATATACATATATCTGACAAATAAAATTCAAAAGATAAATGGTGAATTAAAGAAACACCTTTATAGTAATAGCTTTGAGTGTTAACATACTAAATTTACCAATTAAAAGATACAGATTGGCAGAATGGATTAAGAAATATAACCCAGCTTATGCTGCTTATAAAAGATTCATCTTAGACATAGGGATACAAATATATTGAAAGTGAAAGGATAGAAAAAGATGTTCCATGAAAGCCTTAACTGAAAGAAAACAGGGGCAGCTATACTAATATCAGACAAAATAGACTTTAAATGTAAAGACATCATAAGAGACAAAGATGGACACTATATATTAATAAAAGAGACAATTCACCAAGAAAAAATAACAATCATAAATGTTTATGCTCCCAATAAAGTAGTTCCAAAATACATGAAACAAACATTGGCAAAACTGAAGGGAACAATAAACGTTTCAACAGTAATGGTAGGAAATTCAATACACCACACTCCTCTACAGATAGAGCAATCAAACAGAGCATCAACAATGAAATAGAACACTTAAACAATTTGATAAATGAATTAAACTTAACAAATACATATAGGTCTTTACACACCAGAATATACATTCCTCTCTAGAGCTCAAAAAACAGATCATATGCTGGGGCTCAAAATATGTCTTTATGAATTAAAAGATATAGAAATTATACAAAGCAATTCCTTTGATTACAATGGAATGAAGCCATCTCAATAACCACCAAAGAAAAAGCACATTCACAAATTTATAGAAATTAAAATCAGTAGCAATCTGGAGATAATGAAAATGAGAAAAAAACATACAAAACTTATGTGATGTGGCAAAGGCTGCTCTGAAGGGGAAATTTATTGTCCTAAATGCTCATATTTAAAAACAAGAAAGACCAAAATTTGGGAACTGAACTGCTTACCTGGAGGAACTTGAGAAGAAAGACAGCAAACTAACCTCAAAGCAACTAAAAGAAGAGAAATGACAGAGATTAAAGCAGAGTTAAATGAATGGGGGAACAAAAGAACAATATAAAAAATCAATAAAATCAAAACTTGGTTCTTTGAGAAAATCGATAAAATTAATGGACACCTAGCAAGGCTGACAAAGAAAAAAAGAGAGAGGATGCAAATAAACAGAATCAAAAATGGGAGGGGGGTCGTTAACACAGACCCAGAAGAAATAAAAAGAATCATAAGAGGATACTATGAACAACTGTATGCCAACAAACTAGATAACTTAGATGAAATGGGAAAATTCCTGGAAACACACAAACGAGATACACTGAATCAAGAAGATATGGAATATCTCAAAAAACCAATCACAAGTAAAGAGATTAAATCAGTCATCAAAGCTCAGGGCCAGCTGGTTTTACAGGGGAATTTTATCAAACATTCTAAAAAGAACTAATACTAATCTTACTCAAACTTTTCCCAAAAAAATGAGGAAAAAAGAACACTACCTAACTCATTTTATGAAGCTAATATCACTTTAATACCAAAACCGGGTAAAGAAGCTACAAGAAAGGAAAAGTACAGGCAGTCTCCCAAGTGAATGTGGATGTAAAAGTTCTCAACAAAATACTAGCAAACTGAATACAACAACACATTAATAGAGTTATATACCACAACCAAGTGGGGTTTATACCAGGAATGCAAGGATGGCTCAACACACAAAAAATCAATTAATGTAATACAGCACATTAACAAATCAAAAGGGAAAAATCACATAATCATCATTTTTCATTGAAAAAGCATTTGATGAAATTCAACATCCTTTTCTCATATAAACACTTCAAAAGGTAAGAATCAAAGGTAAATTCATGAATATGATGAAGGACATATAAAACAAACCCATAGCCAGCATCATACTCAATGGTGAGAGACTGAAAGCTTTACCCCTAACACTGGGAATGAAACAAGGATGTCCTCAGTCATCACTATTATTTAACATTGTACCTAGAACTCCTTGCTATGGTAATCAGGTGGGAAACGAATAAAAGACCCCCGAATTGGAAAGGAAGAAGTAAAACTTTCATTACACGCAGATGACATGTTGCTATACTTGGTAAATCCTGAGAAATCTGCAACAAAGTTACTTAAGCTAATAAACAAACGTGGTGTAATATAAAATTAATGTGCAAACTCAGTCATCTTTCAATGCACAATGACCTAACTGAGGAGTCAATTAAGGAAAAAATTCCGTTCAAAATAGCAACTAAATGAATCAAGTATCTAGAAAGGAACTTAACTAAGGATTAAAAGGACTTGTACAGAGAAAACTACAAAACATTGTTAAGAGAAATCACAGAAATGTTAAGAAATAGAAAGACATTCTCTGTTCATGGCTAGGAAGGATCAATATAAATCTAATTAAGATGCCAATTCTACCCAAATTGATCTACAGATTCAATGCAGTACCAATGAAAATACCAACAACCTAATATGAAGACTTAGAAAAGGTAGTTGCCAAATTCATCTGGAAGAGAAAGAAACCCCGAATATCTAAAAGCATCCTAAAGAGAAGAACAAAGTAGGAAGATTAATTCTTTCTTATTTTAAAGAATTTGTCTATTATAAAACCACAGAGCCAAAAGAATGAAAGAAGATCCTTATGTTACACCCTGCACAAAAATTAACTAAAAGTACATCAAACACCTAAATATTAGAACAAGTAACATAAAGCACTGGAAGAAAATGTATGAAAACACCTTCAAGACATAGAAGCAGGAAGTAGTTTCTTAAACTTTACACCCAAAACACAAGCAAAGAAAGAAAAAATAGAAAAATAAGAGCCCCTCAAAATTAAATGCTTTTGTGCCTAAAAGATTGTCAGAACGTTGAAGAGGCATCCAACTCAATGAGAGAAAATATCTGGACATCACACATTGGGCAAAGGTTTAATATCCTGTACACATAAAGAAATCATATAACTCAACAACAAAAGAACAAAGAAGTCAATCATAACACAGGCTAAAGATATGAATAAGCATTTTTTTCTGAAGAACAAGTACAGATGGCTGAGAAAAGCACATTAATGCATGCTCATTTTTAATAGCCATAAGGGAAATGCAAATCAAGACTACAATGAGATACCACATCACACCTATAAGAATGGGTGCAATTAAACAAACAGGAAACTACAAATGTTGAAGAGGATGTGGAGAAATTGGGGTGTGTATGCTCTGATGGTGGGAATGTGTAATGGTACAGCTGCTATGGGAGACAGTTTGGTGGTACCTTAGGAAACTAAATATCGAGTTGCCTTATGACCGGGTAGTACCACTACTCAGTATATACCCAGAAGAGCTGAAAGCAGTTACACAGTCATTTGTACACTGGTGTTGACAGCAGCATTATTCACAATTGCCAAAAGATGGAAATAATCCAAGTATCAATCAACAGAAGAGTGGATTAACAAAATGTGACATATGCATATGATGGAATATTATACAAGAGTAAGACAAAATGATGTCCTGAAGCACATGGCAAGGTGGATGAGGCCATAATGCTGAGTGAAAGAAGCCAGACACACAAAAATAAATACCGTATGATTTTGCTTGCATGACCATGATAAAGGTAAAATCAGAGTCTTATAATAAAGAATATAGGGGACTTAGAGATACGCAGAAGCTAGAGATGGGTGAGCAAATTGCTAATGAGGTGAAACTTAATTTCAAGGGAATATGTACAAGTGAAGGCAGTTCACTACTGGGTTGATAAGTAACATTACCATATTGAAGATGACCATGATTGAAAGAGGTTGAATAGACCCATGTGTCCCACTGATTAACATTACAAATTTAAAAAGTTCTTGCATGAACTACTGCAAAGGTATAAATCTTGTACAGAGTGTATACATTAGGGGAATAGGGAGATAACTGCTTTTGTATGCTATGGGCTATGTTTAACAGGAAAATATCAACAGTACCACAGCCACAACAGGGGTAAATAATAGGAGAAGGGACAAAAGTTAAAAGGAAGTTAGAATTTTTCATTTGGTGAGGGTGTGTTTATTGGTTATCTTTCTCTTGGGAACAATTAAATTATTTAAAATTGAAAGTGTTGATGGACTGCTAACTTTGAACATTATACGTGATGCCCAATGAAATGGAGATGGCTGAAGGATGAACTGACTGAGAAATAAATTGGCAAATGACGGTGTATACATATGATTGAATATTGTGCTGCTGCCAAAAGGAATGGAGTTCTGAGGCATGCAACATTTTTTATGAACCTGTGAGACATTTGGTGAAGCAAAATAAACCTAAAACAAAAGGGCAAATATTGCATGGTCTCATTTAGAAAATACTTATAGGAAAACAGGGACCTAGATTGTAAGCTATTATAGCAGTCATATTTATACTGTAAATCGTGGTATTTAGAGATTAGTATAAAGGCAATCAGGTCTGGATTAAGGTAATTCAAAATACAAGGGTAAGGAAGACCTTACCTATACTTTAGAACCACATTTACTCTTTGATACCAAAGGAAGAAAGATTTATTTTGTCTAGAACCTAAACTTTCTGTAGTACATAATCTAACTCAAGCTGTCTCCATCGCTCATTTAAACAATCCAAACACAGGGAGCCTGGAATGAGACTGAGGACCTTTAATCCTGTATAGTTTAATGTAATGCCTGGATAAACCCCACAGTATCTTAAGCAGATAATCCCAAAGTATTGGCAAAGTCCCTTGAGATATGGGAGAAAAAATACGGAACTTTTAAACTTTACCACTGGGGAAACACCTGATACTGTCAGGCCAAGCCCTTGATCTTGAGGCATGCTCTTCTGAAGTTTGTGTATGTAGTAGAGAAACTTAGCCTATCTGTAGGTATGCCGAAGTGTTACTTCTGGAGGGCCTCTTTTGTTGCTCAGATGTGGCCCCTCTCTCTCTCTAAGCCCAAGTCTTCAAGTGAAATCATTGCCTTCCTCGTTATGTGGGACATGACATCCAAGGGTGAAAGTCTCCCTGGTGGCATGGGAGATGACTTCCAGGGATGAGTCTGGTCCTCTCACTGTGGGAACAATGCCATCCTGCCCAAAAGGCAGAAAAGAAGTGCAACAAACAAGGTATCAGAGACTGAGAGAGTTCAAATAGAGTTGAGAGATTACTGTGGAAGTCACTCTTATGCAAGCTTCCGTTGGACATTGCTACCTACCATAACTTGCCAAATCCCAACCAAAAACAGTCTTGCCAATCCTAAAGAACTCCTAGGGTATTATATAAGATCTACAAAGTTGCCATGCCCTATGGTAACTTTCCAGAATCCTGCAAACTCCAGATGATTCCCTGGACCAATAAGTCTGAAATGCAGAGGGGCCAGACTCTCCAGAACATCAACTAGTTTCATCTCCCTATCCCATATTATTGACAGCCCTTTTCAATATGAAAAATTTAGAATGTGGAAAGCCCAAATACCCTAAAGATCAGGAGAAAGATCAAAGGTGATGGTGGACTTATACAGACAATGTAGGGTTTAAGAAATGAGCATGTTTGCTGAATCATTATATTAATATTTCTTTTAGTCTCCAGTATCTTATAACAGCTAGAAGCCAAAACTTAGAATCATGGAATTATAACCCATGACCAAACTCTGAAATCTGATTTACAACTAATTGCTGTGATGTGCTTTGACATTTATTGTTTTTTTATATATGTTATTTTTCACAAAAAAAGAAGAGAACAGTTCATTGTGATGACAAAGTCATAACTATATGATGACATTGTGATCATGATGATTACATGGTATGTGAATATATAATATATATCAATAAAAAGGGTAATTAAAAATTCAATTGGAACAATTACAGATTTTAGCCCATTGCTAAATACAAGCTAAACATGCCAGCATTAATAACTTTCTTCTACAGTATCAAATACTAGTTAGATATAGAAAAAAATATCCCGTTCACTGCAGTAACAAAAATAATAAAATAAATTAGAACAAATTTAATTGCAAAGATATGAAATGTATGAAGAACACTCTGACATTTTATTGAAGGACCTAAATAAATGGAGCGTTGTACCATTATCATGGAGAGGGAGATTTAAAAATATAAAAATGTCAGTTCTTAACAAATTAATAGACATATAATGCCATCCAAATCAAAATGTGAAGATATGTTTTCTTTGGAGCTGGCCAAATTATCTAAATTTGTATAGAATAAAAATGTGCAAAAGCTTCTTGAAAAACAGTTGCTCAAGGACTTGAGGGAAAATACAAAAAAGAACTAAAATATATGAGGAAAACAATGAATGAGCAATATGAAAGTCATAGCAAAGAGAGAAATTTTTTTAATGAACCAAACAAAACTAATGGAGTTGAAGACTACAGTAATTGAAATGAATATTGCCCAGGAGGGTTTCAGGAGCAAATTGGAGCTAGTGGAAGAAAGAATCAGTGAACTTGAAGATAAGACCCTTGAAATGTGTCAGACTGAGGAGCAGAAAGAAAAAAAATAATGATATAAACAAAATTATCCTAACACCTCTCTGAGAAACATCAAGCACATGAATATATGCATTATGAGAGTCCCAGTGGGGGAAGAAAGAAAGAAAGGCACAGAAAGGATAGTCAAAGAAATAATGACAGAGAATATTCCAAGGTTAGCAAAAGACATGAATATGCACATCCAAGTAGCCCCAGAGAACAAGAAACAGTAGAAACATGAAGAAAAATGAATCTCATATATTCATCAGATTATTGAATTCAAAGGGCAAGGAGTCAATTCTAAAAGCCTCAAAAGAAAAGCAATTGAGTTGCAATGACGGTCAGCTAAGAATTTTATATCTAGAAAAATGTTCTTTCAAAAATGGAGACCAAAAAATTATCATGATGATGAATATGCAACTATGTGATGATATTGTGAATTACTGATTATATATGTAGAATGGAATGATCAAAATAGGAATGTTTGCATTCATTTGGGGCTGTTTTGGTATTTAAAAAATAAAATTTAAAAAATTATTTAAAAAAAAGAAACAACTTACTTTGTTCCTCCATAAAAAGCAACTCTTCATTTATTCAGGTTTTTAAAAATATGTTTTGTTTAAAAAATAAAGCAATACACTTAGAACCACCAAAACCGGATAGCTTAGTTAGCTTAACCACAGGCATATGTAAATAAAATATTCATATAATCATTGTGAAATCTGTGTGTGGGCAGTAAGTTTCATAAATCAATTTAAAACTAAGGCAACAAGGAACAAATATATAAATTCAGATAGCAGAGTTCTTAAATTCTAAATATTAAACACTAACTTGAATATCATTTGAACAGCAGTCAAAACTGTGAATGTTCTTGTAAGGTTTTATCAGGAGATCGCAACAATGCAGTCACATCTTTAGACTCCATTTCTAGTTCTTGTTCTCTTGCTGTTTCCACCACAGCTGCAATTACTTCCTCCCCTGAAGTCTTGTACCCCTCAAAGTTGTAATCAACTTCTTCTAAACTCTTGTTAATGTTGATGTTTTAACCTCCTCCCATGAGTCCAAATGTTCTTAATGGCATCTAGAATGCTGAATTCTTTCCAGCACTTTCAATTGACTTTGCCCTGATCCTTCAGAGGACTCACTATCTATGGGCACTATAGCCTTATGAAATACATGTCTTAAAAAACAGGATTTGAATATCAAAATGACTCTTTGACCCATGGGCTATAGATTGGATGTTGCATTAGCAGGCATGAAAATAATATTAATCTCAACGGACATCTCCAGCTGAAGTCTTAGGTGACCAGGTGCATTGTTAATGAGCAGTAATACTTTGAAAGTACTCTTTTTTCTGAGCAGTAAGTCTCAACAGTGGGCTTAAAACATTCAGTAAACTATATTGTAAACAGATGTGCTGTCATCCAGGCTTTGTTGTTCCTTTATAGAGCAAAGGCAGAATAGATTGAGCATAATTTTTAAGGGCCCTGATCATTCCTATCATTTTGGAATGAGCACTGGCTTCAACTTTAAGTCACCAGCTGCATTAGCCTCTCTCAAGAGAGTCATTCTATCCTTTGACACTTTGAAGGAAGCTGGGCATTGAATTCTCCTCTGCAGCTATGAAAGCCCTAGTTGACACTTTCTTCAAATAGAAGGCTGTTTTATCTACATTGAAAATCCATTGTTTAATGTAGGCACCTTCATCAGTTCTCTTAGCTGGATCTTTTGAATAGTTTGCTGTGGCTTCTGTATCAGCACTTGCTGCTTGACCATGCACTTTGATGTTATGGAAATGGCTTCTTTTCATAACCTCATAAACCAATCTCTGATAGCTTTATATTTGTCTTCTATAGCTTCCTCACCTCTATTGGCCTGTGGACACGTATTGCAGTATTCCAGGTCAGAGCTGATGTGAAGTTGTCTTCAACCATTTATATGTGTTGCTGTTTGCATGCCCTGAATCACCATCCCAGACTCCAATTGCATCAATCAAGGAAGATCCTTTTTGCCTTTTGCTCATCTTACTCCAGTGCTCTGACTTGGAAGAAGACAGTGGCAGTCTGGGGAGGAGGAGAAGATGAGTGGAAGAACAAGGTAGAATTTCAATGTGAACTCTACCTTTTGCCCATTACAGTCCCCTAGGAAGCTTCTCTGAAGACTGGCTGTCAGCAAGCTTAGGCTCTTCTGTCAGATAGCAAGTCACTTGGCAGCCTCAGTTGGTCCTTCTTTCCTGGACTTCATTGCTTCTAGTTTCTGGCTTCATGGCTTCCTCTCAGCTTCTCTGGGGCTTTTCTGTGAGTTTTGCTTAATTTAATCTCTCGGGAGCTATTGAACATTTTTACATACTAAATAGAACATCTGTTAGTAGAGCCAAAGTATACACTTATTATTGTCCTTAGTAGTTGTGGTAGCTAGGTTCAGGTGTCGACTTGGCCAGTTGAAGGTGCCTAGTTCTATTGCTGTGGACATGAGTCAGTGACATGTGAGGCTCATCCATCGCTGATTACATCTGCAGTCAGCTAGGAGGCGTGCCTGCTGCAATGAATGATGTTTGACTTAATTGGCTGGATGCTTAAATGAAGGAGCTCAACATAGCACAAACCAAGAATCTTGACATACCTCATCTCAGCACTCACAGCTCAGCCCAGGCCTTTGGAAATGCAGAAAGGAATCACCCCAGGGAAAGTTGTTGGAACCCAGAGGCCTGGAGAGAAGGCCAGCTGAGAACACCCTGTGCCTTCCCACGTAAGAAGGAACCTCAGTTGAAAGTTAGCTGCCATTCCTCTGAAGAACTATAACTAAATAAATCTCCTTTTATTAAAAGCCAAAAAAAAAAAAAATGAGGGAGAGAGACTTCCGAAAAGATGGCCAACTAGAGTAGCTCGAGATTAGCCCTGCTCCATGAAAAAGTTAGAGAAGGGACAGGAAGGTGAATGAGGTGGCGATTCGGGAGTGCAGCTGACTTGGGAGAGCATTCTGCACCACATAGGTCATCCCTGGTTGCAGAGGCTGAGGAACAGAGAGGCAGAAAGTTGGAACCTGATGTGCAGGGGTGAAGTTGTGGAACCCGCAGGAGTGCACAAATGGGAGTGCGGGACTAGGAAGCAAGCAAGTCCGTGTTCCTTGGAAGTGCTACATTCACCAGCATAGGCCCATGACCGGTGACTCACCCCATGTGCCTAACACCTGAACCCCATCACCTGCTCCCATTCCCCATGCTCCAGACACCCCCACCCCACCAGCCCCAAGTGCATGTACCTACCCCATACCCCTACCCCAAATGCAGCCAAATCCACCACTCCTGCACCCCTCCTGAGCACTACCTTCCCCTCCCTGTTCCCTCCAGGCTGTTCCCAGTGCATAAAGGCTGCAGGTACTAACCTCCATACATAGGGTGCCCCTGCACCTCTGCCCATAGTGTTGCACAGCCTCACTCCACCCCCACTGAGCACTGTGCATCTGCATTCATTTATGGCACTCCCAAGCACACACATGTGCAAGGGCCCCCAATCACATAATTCAGCTCTGGGAACCACACTTTACAGCCATTCTAGAACCATGCATACACCCAACCCTCAACCTCACTTCCCAGCAATGAGAAAGTGCTGACCTGTGCAGCCAGGTCACACCTTCTGCCAATCCATGAAGGCTTAAAGCTGACCTCCTGCCACAGCTCTATGCATGTGCACAAAGGACCCCATGCCTTAGACCAGCACACACCAGGGTTATGACCCCCAGACTGGGGTACCTGCTCAGCTGCATCCTCCATGGCCACTAGGCGCCCATGTTCATAAACATCAGTGTAAAATCCCTAACCTGCACCCATACCTGCCCTGAAACAAGTTACCATACTGAGTGCTCAACCCTATGCCCTGCTCCCTGCTGTACAACCATCCCACAAACACAAGGCCTTAGACTACTGCAAGAGATCAACTCCTAAAGTAAATCAATCAAGATATTTGCATGCCACAGAGACAGTAGACGATCACTATGCTTATCACAATGCAGACAGTTAGAGCCCTGCCTAATGACCAAATTAAAACCACAGAGGAGGCACAGACATTGGAACAACTAATCAAAGATGTTCATAAAACCCTATTTAATAAAATAAGTGGGATTGCAAATGACATAAAGGAGATCCAGAAGACAGTAGAAGAGCATAAAGAAGAATTTGAAAGAATAAAAAGAAAAATAGCAGATATCACAGAGATTAAAGATTCTGCTGACCAAATAGAAAGCATACTAGAGGCACACAACACCAGATTTGAAGAAACAGAGGAAAGAATAAGTGATATAGAGGGCAGGATATTTCACATTGAAGACTCAAAACAGCAAATGGCAAAAAAAGATGGAAAAAAATGAATAGGAACTCAGGGAAATAATTGACAAGAAAAATTGCACAAATATAAGAATCATTGGTGTCCCAGAAGAGAAGAGAGGAGTTAAGGCTAGGAAGAGTAGTTAAGCATATAATGGTGGAAAACTTCCCAACCCTCATAAAGAGCACAGATATATTGACATTAAATAACACACTCTTAAACAACCACTGGGTCAAAGAAGAAATTGCTAGAGAAATCAGTAGCTATCTGTAGGTGAATGAAAATGAGAATATCAAAATATCTTATCAGAACTTATGATATGCGGCAAAGGCTGTGCTGAGAGTGAAATTTATTGCCATAAATGCCTATATTAAAAAACAAGAAAGAGCAAAAAACGAGGACATAACAGCATATCTGGAGGAACTTGAGAAAGAAAAACAAATTAACCCCAAAGCAAATAGGAGAAGAGAAATAACAAAGATTAAAGCAGAGATAAATGAATGAGAGAACAAAAGAACAATAGCAAGAATCAATAAAATCAAAAGTTGGTTCTCTGAGAAAATCAATAAAATTGATGGGCCATTAGCATGACAGAAAAAAAAGAGAGAGGATGCAAATAAACAAAACTAGAAATGAGAATGGGTGCATTACTACAGACCCTGAAAAAATAAAAGAAATCATTAAAACGTACTATGAACAACTATATACCAACAAACTAGACAACTTAGATGAAATGGACAAATTTCTGGAGACACACAAGCAAGCTACACTGACTCAGGAAGAAATAGAAGATCTCAACAAACCAATCACAAGTAAAAAGATTCAATCAGTCATCAAAACTCGTTCCACCAAGAAAAGCCCAGGGCCAGATGGCTTTGCAGAGAAATTTTGTCAAACATTCCAGAAAGAACTAAAACCAACCCTGCTCAAATTTTTCCAAAAGTTTGAGGAAAAAGGAACTCCACCTAACTCATGTTATGAAACTAATATCATTTTAATACCAAAACGGGGTAAAGAAGCAATAAGAAAGGAAAACAACAGAGCAGTCTCCCTAATGAACATAATTGGTAAAATTCTCAATAAATATTAGCAAATCGGATCCAATAGCACATTTAAAGAATTATACACCATGACCAAATGGGGTTTATCCCAGGAATGCAAGGATGGTTCAACACAAGAAAACCAATTAATGTAACACAGCACATTAACAAAACGAAAGGGAAAATCACATGATCATCTTGATTGATGCTGAAAAAGCATTCGACAAAATTCAGCATCTTTTTCTGATAAAAACACTCCAAAATATAGGAATCAGAGGTAACTACCTCAATATGAAAAAGGGCACTTATGAAAAACCGATAGCTAGCATTGTACTCAAAGGAGAGAGACTAAAGGCTTTCTCCCTAAGATTAGGTACAGGACAAGGATGCCCACTGTCACAACTATTATTCAGCATTTTGCTAGAAGTTCTAGCTAGAGCAATCAGGTAGGAAAAAGAAATAAAAGGCATCCAAATTGGAAAGGAAGAAGTAAAACTCTCATTATTTGCAGATGATACCATACTATACTTGAAAGATCTTGAGAAATCTACAGAAAAATTACTTCAGCTGACACACAAATTCAACAAGGTGGCAGGACATAAAATTAATGTGTAAAAAACAGTAACATTTCTATACACAAGCACTGACATAGCTGAGGAGTCAGTTAAGGAAAGAATTCCATTCAAAATAGCAACTAAAAAAATCAAGTACTTAGAAATGAACTTAACTATGGAGGTAGAGGACTTGTACAAATAAAACTACATAACATTGCTAAAAGAAATCAAAGGAGATTTTAAAACGTGGGAAGACATTCCCTGCTCATGGATAAGAAGAGTTAAGATATTATTTCTACCCACATTGATCTGAAGATTCAACACAGTACCAATCAAAATTCCAACAACCTACTTCGAAGATTTGGAAAAGCTACCTGCCAAATTCATCTCAAAAGGAAAGAGACCAAGAATAGCTAAAATTATCCTGAAACAGAAGAATGAAGCGAGAGGATTAACACTCCCTGACTTTAAAACCTATTATATAGCCACAGTGGTCAAAACAGCATGGTACTGACACAAAGATAGAAGCATTGACCAATGGAATCAAATCAATAGTGCAGAAATAGACCACCAAATCTATGATCAACTGATTTTTGATAAGGCCCCCAATTCCTCTGAAATGGGGCAAAATAGTCTTTTCAATAACTGAGCATGGAAGAACTGGATATCAATAGCCAAAAGAATGAAAGAGGACACCTATCTTACACCCTATATGAAAATTAACTCAAAGTGGTCAAACACCCAAATATAAGAACTAGACCATAAAATTTCTAGAAGGAAATATAGGGAAACATCTTCAAGACCTAGTAAGAGGAGGTAGTTTCCTAAACTTTACACCCAAAACGCAAGCAACAAAAGAAAAAATAGACGAATGGGAACTCCTCAAAATCAAATGCTCCTGCTTTCAAAAGACTTTGTCAAAAAGTTAAAGGGGCAGCCAACTCAATGGGAGACAATATTTGGAAATCACATATTGGTCAAATGTTTGATTTCCTGAATATGCAAAGAAATCATACAACTCAACAACAAAAGAACAAACAACCCCATTATAAAATGGGCTAAAGATATGAATAGGCATTTTTCTGATGAGCAAATACAAATGGTTCAAAAGCATATGGAGAGATACTCATTTTCTTTGGCCATAAGGAAAATGCAGATCAAGACTAAAATGAGTTACCACCTCTCACCTATAAGAATGATTGCTATTAAACAAACAGGAAACTATAAATGTTAGAGAGGATGTGAAGAAACTGGGACACGTATGTACTGCTGGTGGGAATGTATAATGGTTCAGCTACTATGGAAGACTGTTTGGCGGTTCTTTAGGAAACTAAATTTTGAGTTGTCCTATGACCCAGCAATAGCACTATTTGGTATATTTCCAAGAGAGCTGAAAGCAATGACACAGACATTTGCACACCAATGTTCATAGCAGCATTATTCACAATCGCCAAAAAAATGGAAACAAACCAAATGCCCATCAACAGACGAATGGATCAACAAAATGTGGTGTATATATATATACATATATATATATGATGGAATATTATGCAACAGTAAGACAAAATGTCCTGAAGCACATGACAACATGGATGAGCCTTGAGGACATAATGCTGAGTGAAATTACCCAGACACAAAGGATAGATACTGTATGATTCCACTTTTATGACCAGTATAATCAGAGACTTATAATACAGAATATAGGGTATGTAGAGATATGTAGACATTAGAGATGGGTGAGCCATTAGCTAATGAGGTTGAACTCCAATGTAAGGGAATAGATAGGCGTGAAGGTGGTTCTCTAGTGGGTCTGTAAGTAATATCACCATATTGAAGATGAACAAGATTGAAAGGGGTTGTACAGACCTACATATCCCACTGACTCACACTAGAAATATGAATGAGTTCTTGTAAGAATTACTTCAAGATATGATTCTTGTATAAAGAGTGTTTAAGTCCAGGTTACAGGGGGAAAAGTGTCATTGCATGCTATGAGCTATGTTCAAAAGGAAACCATCAGCACTACTACAGCAACAGCAGAGGTAAATAATGGGATGAGGGACAAGAGTTAAGAGGAGGATTAGTTTTCCTTTTTGGCAAGGGTGTGTTTATTGGTTTTCTTTCTCTTGAGAACAATGAAATTATCTAAAATTGAGAATATTGATGGACTGTGGACTTTGGGACCTCTACATGATGCCCGATGAATACAGGTGGCTGAAGACTGCACTGATGGAGAAGTAGATTGGCAAATGATGGTGCATACTTATGAATGAAGATTGTGCTGCTACCTATCATAACCACCCAACCCCCAACCTGAGCCATTCCAGACAATCCTAAACAACACCTAGGGCAATACGTAAGATTCCCCAAGGGTTCCATTCACTAGAGTAACTTTCCAGAAACCTACAATCTCCAGATGGGTCCCTGGTCCAGAAAAGTCCTGAAACCTAGCCCAGCCTCTCCAGAACATCAGATAGTTCCATCTCCCTACCCCATATTAGTGACAGACCCTTCCAATATGAAAATTTAGAATTGCCATAGCTCAAACACCCCTAAGGAGAGATATGGAAAGATCAAAAGTGATGGTGGAGTTATGCAGAGAAGATAGAATTTAACAAATGAATAAGAATGCTGAATCATTACATTGGTATCTCTTTTAGTTTCCAGTATTTTAGAACAGCTAGAAGTAAAAACTTAAAATCGTGAAATTGTAACCCATGTCAAACTCTGAAATATATTCTACAACTAAATGTGGTCTGTACTTTGAAATTTATAGCTTTTTTGTATACATATTATTTTTCACAAAGAAAGAAGGGGAAAAAGCCGATTGTGATGATAAGAAAATATTTAAGCCCTCTAGCCTCTTCTATTCTGGAGCAGGTAGAGGGAAAAATAGGAGAGGATTGTACAGTAGCCCATGAAAAACTTTGGGATCTGTCCTTTAAGTACTTGTTCAAGAGTGCTTTGAAAACTTTTGTTTTTTTATTTCTTTGCTTTGTATGTATGTTATAGATAAAAATGAAATTTTTTTAAAAAAACTGCAAACTTCTGGAGTAGAACTCCTAGCTCAAAGCCCTTTCTTCTCTGACGGCTTCTCTTTCCTCCCTCAATGGATATGACTTTTCTCCCACACTGTTAAGGTGCTTTGTTCAAATTTCCATCAGAGTAACAATCCACTTATTTTTGGAATTTTTTGCATATGTATCTCTTCTTCCCTAATGAACTAAAGGATTCTAGTATCAAGGACAGTGCCTTATTTGTCTTAGATTTGACACTTGTGCTTAGAACAGTGTGATAAAACTGTTTAGTAAATGTTTGTTAAAGAAATTCTTGGTTTTCTGGGAAAATCTGAAGATCTAATTTCCCCCAAATTTTCACCTTTATACTTAGACCTTAGAGTGATTGAATACTGTATATCTGTGTAACAATGTGCTTTTTGAAATATCTTAAAGAAAAGTTTTTATTTGCATAGACACTTTGTAAGGATACAGCTGTTGCTGCTATCTTTGCCATAATAAATTCTGCATGGATCCTCAAAATAAAAATGAGGGAGAGATTAAGATATTCTCAGACAGATAATAGCTGAAGTAGGTCATCACCACAAGACCTGCCCTACAAGAAATGCTAAAATGAGTTCTTCACACTAAGTGGAAAGGACATTAGAAAAGTAGTTCAAAGTAGCATAAAGAAATAAATACTTGGGGTAAAGGTAACCATTTGGGAAATTTTAGATGCTGGTTTGGTATGTAATCACACTCCTTCCTTCTTACAGGTGCTAAAATGCAAATGCACAAATAATAATTATAAATCTGTATTTTTTGACATACAGTGCACAAAGACTATAAGTGGTGATGGGTACAGAAAATGGTGGGGTCACAGAGGTGTATAGGAAAAGTATATGTCCATGCTATTGAAGTTAATTTGGTATCAAACCAAATAAGAGTTTTAAATATATAAGATGTTAACTTTAACTCCACGATAATAAAAGAAAATAGATGAAAATATCTCCAAATATAAGTGAGAAGGCATCCAATACGGTATGACACAAAAATAATATAAATATAAATGTAGACATTAACACAAGTGAATGACAGAAATGGAAAAGTTGTAAGATGCACAAAGACTACAAAGAAAAATGGCAGCAGAAAGGTCTGTATTATCAGTAGTGACTTCAAATGTAAATGGATTAAACTCTCCAGTTAAAGTGGAGAGATTGACAGAATGGATAAAAAGCATGACCAAACCATATGCTGTCTGCAGGAGACTTACCTGAAATTCAAAGATACAAGTTGTTTGGGAGTGAAAGGATGGGGGGAAAAATACATTATGCAAGTAGTAGTCAAAGGAGAGACAGAGTGGCTAAGCTAATATCAGATAAAATAAATTTTAAGTCATGAACAGTTGCAGGGGACAAAGATGGTCATTATATACTGATAAAGGGGACAATTCAACAAGAAGATGTAACATTTATAAATATTATATATATATACATATATATGTATATATACATATACATTATATATATGTATATATATATATTATATATTATATACATATATTATAAACACCTAACAGCAAAGCCCAAAATGCATAAAGCAAATATTAACATTTGAAAGGAGAAATTGATGGTTCTGCATTAATAGTATGAAATTTTAATACATCACTCTCAGAATGGGTAGAACATGTAGTCAGAAGATCAATAAGGAAGTACAAGGTTTAAATGGCACTCTCAACAAGCTAGTCTTAAAAGAGTTATATAGAACACTCCTCACTCAACATAAACAGAATCCACACTCTACTCCAGTGCACATGAACATGAATCATTGTCCAGGATAGACCATATGTTGGGTCACAAAAAAGTCTCAATATATTAAAAAATATTGAAATCATACCATATATATACTCTGGCCACAATGGAATGAAGCTGGAAATCAATGACAGAGGGACAGATGGAAAATTCACAAATATGCGGAAATTAAACCACATATTCTTAAATAATCCATGGGTTAAAAAGAAATCAGAAGTGAAATTAGGAAGTACTTTGAGGTGAATGAAAATGAAAATATGACATACCAACACATATGGGATGTGGTGACTGCAATGTAGGGAGGGAAATTTATATCTGTAAATGCTCACATTAGAAAAGAAGAAAAACTTCAAATCAGAGACCTAACTCAAAATTGGAAAAAATAGAAAAATAAGAGCAAATGAAACACAAAGAGAGCAGAAGGAATGAAATAAAAAAAGACTAAAGTGGAGATAAATGAAATAGAGGAAAATAGAGAGAATCGACAAAATCAAAATTGGTTCTTTGAAAAGATCAATAAAACTGATTATAAGTTTAGTTAGAATAGCAAAGAAAAAAGAGATAGGGTGGAAAATAATGAAAATTAAAAATAAAAAATGGGGACATCACTACTGACTCCTTTGAAAAAAAATAACTAAAAGAAGATACTATGAACAACTGTATGCCAATAAATTAGATACTAAATGAGATGGAAAATTTTTAGAAATGCACATACTCCCTACATTGACTTAAGAAGTAATACAAGGTATCAACAAACCAATTACTAGTAAAGGGATTGAATCCATCATCAAAAACTTCCCAACAAAGAAAACCCCAGGACCAGATGTTATCAAACAGGAATTCTGCCAGACATTCCAAGAAGTCTTATCTCTATTTCTGCTCAACTCTTAGAAATAGTTGAAGAGAAAAGGACACTCACTAATTCATTCTAGGAGGCTAACACACAAAAGCCAGATACAGATACTACAAGTAAAGAAAACTTCAGACCAATATATCTTATGAATACTTATGCAAAAATCCTCAACAAAATACTAACAAACCAAATCCAACATCATATTAAAAGAAGTGCACACCATGATAAAGTAGGATTTATTCCTGGCATGCAAGCTTGGTTCAACATAAGAAAAGCAATTAAATATTTGACACCACATTAACACAATGAAGAAAAAAACAAACAAAAAAACCCCACATATTCTGGATTGGAGCTGTTATGTACCACTGAAAAGGTCATGTTCTTTTAACCCATCACTGTAGAGGCAAAGCTATTGTGGGTGGGACAGTTTGATTAGGTCATTTCAATGGAGAAATGACCCAGCCCATTCAAGATGGGTTTTAATCCTTTTCTGGAGTCATTTATGAAAGGATAAAAGACAGAAAACCTGAGAGCTTGGAGAGAGCATAAAAGCCAGAGAAACTGATGGACCCACAGGTTTTGAGAGAGAAAGTCACTGAAACCAGAAGCTAAAAGCAATTAATCCCAGGAGCGAAAAACCAGCAGATGCCACCTATGTACTTCCTTATGTGACAGAAGAACTCTGGATGCCAGCAACTTTTCTTCAGAGAAGATATCTTTCTCTTGGTGCTTTAATTTTAATTTGAACATTTTCATGGCCTTAGAAAAGTGAATTTGTAAACTATTAAATCCCCATTGTAAACGCCAACCCATTTCTGGGGTGGGCAATGACGGCTCAGTGGCAGAGTTCTCGCCTGTCATGCTAGAGACCCGGGTTCGATTCCCAGAACCGGACCATGCCAAAAAACAAAGAAACAAACAAAAAGCCAATTCATTTCTGGTATATTTCATTTCAGCAGCTTTAGCAAATCAAAACACCACATGATATCAATTGATGCAGAAAAGACATTTGACAAACTCTAGCACCCCTCTATGATAATAACATTTAAAACACTAAGAAAAGAAGGCAACTTCCTCAACATGATAAAGGAAATATATGAAAATCCCACAGCTAATATATTACTTGATGTTGAAAATGAAAAGCTTTCCTTCCAAGATTAGAAATAAGACCAAGATTCCTACTGTAGCCACTGTTATTCAACAATATACTGGAAATTGTTGCCAGAAAAATTAGGAAAGAAAAAGAAATGAATAACATCCAAATTGGAAAAGAAGTAAAACTTTCCTTATTTGCAGATTATATGATCCAATATAAAGAAAGCCAAAAAAAAAAAAAAATTCCACAACAGAGCTCCTGAGGTCACAAATGTATTCAGCAAAGTGGCAGGGTATAAAATCAACAACCAAAAACCATGTGTTAATATAAAAAAAAATGATCAATCAGAAAATGAAATAAGGAAAAGAATTTCATTCACAAGGCCAACTAACAGAATCGAATATGTAGGGAAAAACTAGGCAAGTCTCTAAAGGACTTGTACATAGAAAACTGCAAAACATTGCTAAAAGAAAACAAAAAAGACCTAAATAAATGGAAAGATATTCTGTGTTTATGGATTGGCAGACTAAGTTTCCTAAAGATGCCAATCCTACCCAAAGCAATTTATGCATTCAATGTAATCCCAATAAAAATTCCTTGCTGGTTTGAAACTGGTATGGACCCCAGAAAATCTATGTTCTTCTAATCCGATCTTATGGGTGCAGACCTATTGAGGGTGGGACCTTTTGATTAGGCTGTTTCCATGGAGATATGACTCATCCAATTCAGGGTGGGTCTTAATCATTTTATTGGAGTTCTCTATGAAGAGAATGAAAGGCAGAAAATAAAGTGATAGCTAAGAGCTGATGTAGAAAGCAGAAATGTGACAGATATTTGGAGAAAGAAAATGACCTGGAAGATGCTAAGCTGAGAGTTGAAATCGAGAGTTTGTCCCAGAGAAGCTAAGAGAAGATGCACAGATGCTTGGAGAAAGAAAATGCCCCATCAAAGGCCAGAAGGACCCCACAGGAGCTGAGAGAGCCATTTTGATACCAACCCAGGAGAGAAAGACCAGCAGACATCATCCAGTGCCTTCTTATGTGAAAGAGAAATCCCCTATGTGACTGGCTTTATTGAGTGAAAGTGTATTTTTGTTGACACCTTAATTTGAACATTTTCATGGCCTTAGAACTTATATTTGTAACTTAATAAACCCCCCCTTGTAAAAGCCAATCCATTTCTGGTATATTGCATTCCAGCAGCATTAGCAAACTGCAAAAATTTCCAGCAACCTTCTTCAGAGAAATGCAAAAGCCAATCACCCAATTCGCATGGAAGGATAATGGGTCCTTAATAGCTAAAGCAATCTTGAAAAAGAAAAATGAAGTTGGAGGACTTACACTTCCTAATCTTAAAACCTGTTACTTGCTATTAAAAGTTCATTATTTATAATCAAAAACAGCATGGTACTGGAACAAATAAAGGCATGTAGAACAATGGAATCTAACTGAGAGTTCAGACATAAGCCGCCACATTTATGGCTACCTGATTTTTGACAAGACGGCAAAGACCACTCAATTTGGAAAGGATAGTCTCTTCAACAAATGGCCCTGGAAACCTGAATGTCCATTTGCAAGAAAAAAAAAAGAAAGAAAGAAATTAGACACTTATTCAGCCATATACAAAATTCAACACAAAATAGATCAAATCCCTAAATATGAGAGCTAGAATTATCAAACTCCTAGAAGAAGATGAATAGAAGAATCATCAGCAATTTTGTTAGTCAGTGGTTTTGCTTTACTTTGTTAAAGCTGCTAGAATGCAATGTACCAGAAATGGAATGGCTTTTTAAAAAGGAATTTATTATGTTGCAAGTTTACAAATATAAGGCTATAAAAATGTCCAAACTAAGGCATCCAGGGAAAGATACCTTGACTCAAGAAAGGGCCAAGGATGTTTGGAATTTCTCTGTCAGCTGGGAAACCACATGGCAATGTCCACTAGAATTTTCTCAGGCTTCTCATGTCAAAAGGCTTCCCTGGGCACATTTTCCTTCTGCATCCCCAAAGGTCTCTTTTCTGTGTCAGCCCTGAAGCTTTTTTCAAATGGCTCCTACTTAAAGGTCTCCAGTAGGGGACCCACTCTGAATGAGTAATGTGTTTGTTTCCATTTGTAGACCTCAGAAAACCATGTCCTTTAATCCTCATTCAATACTGCTGGCTGGGAACTTTTTGATTGTTCCCACGAAGATATGACCCACCCAACTGTGGGTGGTGACTTTTGATTAGATGGTTTCCATGGAGTCATGACTCCACCCATTCCAGGTGGGTCTTGATGAGTTTAATGGAATCCTTCAAAAGAGGAAATATTTGGAGAAAGCTTCAGAATGATGAGAGACCAAGAGAGTCATGGCAGAGTCCACTAGCCAGTGGTCTTTGGAGATGAAGAAAGAGAATGCCCGTGGGGGTGCTTCATGAAACAAGAGGCCTAGAGAGGAAGCCAGTGGATGTCACCATGTTTTCCATATGGCCTTCCACTTGAGAAAGAAACCCTGAACTACACTGGCCTTCTTAAACTGAGGTGTCTTTCCCTGAATGCCTAAGATTGGACATTTTTATAGACTTGTTTTAATTTGGACATTCTTGTGGCCTTAGAACTGTAAACTTGCAACTTAATAAATTTCCCTTTTCAAAAGCCATTCCATTTTTGGTATATTGCATTTTGGCAGCTAGCAAACCAGAACAAATGGAGACAAATCTCCATGGAAATCACCTAATCAAAAGGTTCCACCCATAATATCGAATCAGGATTAAAGAACATGGATGTGCTGGGATAAACAACAGTTTCAAACTGGCAGAGGTATCTTAGACTTTACACACAAAGCAAAAACAAGAAAAGAAAAAACTGGTAAGTGAGACCTCATAAAAAGTAAAACTTTTTCACCTCAAAGGGCTTTATCATGAAAGTGAAACAAAACCTACACAAAGGGAGAAAATACTTGAAAATGAAACATCCAATACAAGTTTAATATCCAGAATATGTAAAGAAATCCTTTAACTTAGCAAATAAAAGCAAATAACACAAATTAAAAATTCACCAAAGTCCTGAATAGACATCTTTCCAAAGATATGTAAATGCACAGAAAGCACTTGAAAGATACTCAACATCATTAACCATCAGGGAAATGCAAACCAAAACCACAATGAGAAACCATTTCACATCCATTAGAATGGCTGCTATTAAAAACATGGAAAATAAAAAGTGTTGGAGAGAATGCAGAAAAATAGGATCACTCATTCATTGTTGGTGACAATGTAAAATGGTGCAGTCATTGTGATAAACAGTTTAGCAGCACTTTGGAAAGCTAAGTATAGAACTAGCATATGACTCAGCAATCCCATTACTGGGTGTATACACAGAAAATTGAAAGCAGTGATTTGAACAGATATTTGCACACCAATGTTCATAGTGGATTATTTATGATTGCCAAAAGATGAAAGCAACTCAAGTGTACATCAAAAGATTCATGGATAAATAGAATTTGATATATATGCACAATGAAATATTATTCAGCCATAAAAAGGTATTATTCAGCCATAAAAAAGTCCTCATACATGTTACAACATAGATAAACTTTGAAGACAACATGTTGAGTGAAATAACTCAGACACAAAAGGACAAACATTGTATAATCTCACTGATTTCAAGCAATTAGAACATGCAAACTCATAGAGTCAGAATCTAGAATATAGGTTACTAGGGATGGGATGAGGTGGGAATTGAGAATGGGAAGTTAAGACTAAAACTGTACAGGGTTCCTATTTGGAACATTGGAACCAATGTTTTGGTAATGGATGGTGGTGATAGTAGCACAAAATTGTGAATGCAATTAAGAGGTAAATTATATATATGAATATGATTAAAAGAGGAAGTGTTAAATTGTATATATGGTAGCAGAATAATTTATTTTTAAAAGTCCATAGAACTACACTATACAAACAGTGTGAACCCTAAGTTAAAAAAATCTATATGTAATAATATGATGACTCTCCAAACATAATGCTGAGTGAAAAGAAGTTTTAAAGAAAGGAATACACACTGTATGATCTCATTCATAAAATGTTTAAAAATAGGCAAAACCTATTATTCTGCTAGATGCCAGTATAATTGTTACCTTTAAAGGGTCAATGAATGTGAGGATGCACAAAGGTGGGGCCAGGGCTGTCAATAATATTGTTGTTCTTGATCCAGATGCTTGTTGCATGTGTGTGTTTACTTGGTGAAGATATAACAAGTAGTCATTTATGATTTTTGCATGTTTAGGCATGCCATAATTTCTTGAAACTTTTAAAAAACATATTGAGGTAAAATATGCAAAGATTTGAACAGACACCTCACAGAAGAAGATACACAGGTGGCAAATAAGTACTTGAAAAGTTACATGACATCATTTTCCATTAGGGAATTGTGAATTCAAACAGATATAACATACCACTACACACATATTAGGTTGGCTGAAATCCAAAACACTAACAATGCAAATTATTATTTTAAATATTATTAAAAGCCACATAACTTTACAGCACAAAAGCCAAATTTAAATGTAGGCAACTTTATAAAAAACATTTAGGTGTGCACAGAATCCCAAGATGGAATGCAGAATATGACAAAAGAATCTAAATGTATTACAAGTGTATTGAACAACCTCACCAAAGAAGGTGTAATAAGAAATTGACCTGAGTAACTTTAGAAATCAACATTGTGCTCCAGTAACAAATTTGTCTTCAGTGGGTGTGTAGGTTATCGATTCTGATACTGTTGAACATGTATACTTAGACTGAACAATTAAATAGATAGGTGGTGATTGGAAGGAACCAGATTTCTTACTGATGGAAGTGTGAGTTTACAGATAAGCAGAGGGAGAAGGCTGAATGATCCGTGTGGTAATGGCTTATAGTTGGAGACATCAATATTATCTCACATTTAACTTAATATAGTTTCAGTTGGGTACATATAGAAATATTTATAGATATGTGTATACACCTGGGATTAGTAAACACAGATCTATCTCCTTGCATTTTCAGCTGTGAGGACTGAGAAGCAAAGATAAAATCAAGGAGTGCAGATCTCTGTTTCTAATGTCATCTCCCATTTAAAAAAATAAAATAAAACAAAACAGGACTCTTTGGAGAAGTGGCTGTTTCTAGCATTGGGATAGGAATTAGAAAAAATGAGCTGGAAACATATTGTACTGCCAAAAATAAGAAAGTGCTTTAAAAATGAGATTATATCAAAGACATACTGAAACCAGCTGTAATATCACTGAATCACCAAAACCAGAAATTTTTGAGCAAACAAGATAGTATTGGGTTATAATCCAAAGTATAAAATAAAAATCCATGAGTCTATTCCATTATAAATAAGTTAGTGAATAAATAAGTAAATAAATAGGGAGAAAATAGACTGATATGCCAGGCAGAAGAATTCCAAATAATTCCCTATTTCTTAAGTATGAACTGTTGATAGTGACTTTTTTCAAAGGAGTACAGCATGGGAAGGGAGAGAAAGGACTAACATTATGGTGGAGAAAGCTGACAAACACTAAGCCAGGTGATCAAGGTTGACAGCAACGGAGATAAGTTACATTGATAGTATATACCCTTCCTATGGTATTGAGAATGGCTCTTTATTTCTATGTCTTCCTTCCCCCAAACATATAATGCTAGTCTAACCCTGAAAAGAAAAACATTCGACTAAGCCCAAATGACATACATTTTATAAAATTCCTGGCCTATGGGGTCATCACAAACAAGGAAAGTCTGAAAGGTCGCCAAAATCTAAAGGAGTCCAAGCAGATATGACAGTATATTGTACTATACTGAATGAGATATTGTGGACCATAAATGGGATATTGGGGGAAAACTAATGAAACCGAGGAAATATGAATAAACTATGCACTTTATCTAATAATAATAGGTTGATGTTGGGTCATTAATTGTGACAAATGTACCATACTAATGTAAGAAATTAATAATAAGGGAAACTAGGTGTGGGGTTTATAGAAACTTTGTACTATCTTCACCATAATTCACACATATTTGAACATAAAAACTTTATTAGAAAACAACTATATATATAGTCAAGGAGAGATTCCTAGAGCAGATATCACACAATGTGATAAAGCTATAACTGAGTTTTATCCATGGAGCTTTATGTGAGCAAAAAATCAGGAACAAAGGTATTTGTAGGGGGAAAGAAGAGCCAAGGAGGATTCCATGGAGAAAGGAGCTTTAGAGATGGATTCATTTCCACCTTCCTCTTCCTAATTGCTGGAAATGCACCACTGAACAACACAGACATGCCTCCTGCCCTCTTGAGCTTACATTCTAGTTAGGAATGACAGGACAGGTGTGGCTTAAATACAAAAACAAAAGTTTAAAAAGTCCAAACTGATATTAATTATGAGATGCAATGGGTGGTGAAAAAAAGGCACAGAGATTTAAAAACACATCATGTATTTGGGGACACAGGTTCCCTCAAGTGTGGCTTTAATAGTAGAATCAGGACTAGGATGATCTACCTAAAGTGCCCAAAGTGCAAAAATTTGGGAAGGTTCTTTGAGTTTTGCCCTAGGGACCTCACTTATCTCACCTGAGTCCAAGCCCTGAGCACAGGAGCTAGGGGGAGGGAGGGACTTGGAATTAGATTAAGAGACCAGACTGGTGCCATATCATGAAGGGTCTTATGTGCCTTGCTAAGAAATTGGGGCTTGAGCTTGTAGGTGGTGGAGGATCATTGGAGAAGTTTAAAATAGAATGAGAACTAGTCAAGTATGTGCATTAGAAAGAGTCGAAATCCATAAATCTCTCCTCCTCCCTTCCTACTTCTCCTTTCCTCCTTCCCCCTTCCCCCTCCCTCCCTGTCTCCACCCTTCCTATCTCCCCCCCCACACACACACAGGCACATGCACGTGCGCACACACACATACAGGAAAGAGGGTCTTCCAAAGATGGTAAATAATGCTTTTCTCTGAGGATTATTAATATCAAGTTTGAATATCAATTAAGGAAAGAAACTCAAAAGGTTGCTCATTCTATCCAAGGAAAACAGAACTAATGAGCTACAGTGAAACTGACAATTAAAAAGTCTTCATTTTATGGAAAAAGTGGTGGAATGGATCACCTGGTATTCCCAAGAGTGCATTGTTATAAAGTCACCAAGGGTATTCAAGATACTCTGGGATGAAATGAGACCAGACAGACAAGAATACTGCCTAAAGGATTTGGCTCTTTGATGTAGTTGACCCTATATCAAGCTATTAAGGGGGGTTGAGATCATTTGGGAGACATCCTTGACTTTTCAAGATGATGTTAGGGCACACCTAAGCCCCTCTTGCTCTTTATAATTGTCCTAGTTTGGAAAGTTAGTGTTAGCAGTTGGACATTTATGAATCAATTTATAAACTGTGTCCAAAAATATAGTATTCAGAAGGACATTAATAGATGCCACGAAAAGATGGTTCCATAGTCAAATAAAGGTGGAAATGCTGTGTTATACACAATTAAATTTTACGCTTTATTGAAGGATGTTTCAAAACCTTTAATATTGTAATGGGTATTATAACTAACCAAGAAAGTGATAAAGTCTGCTATTTATTTAACCTGGAAACCCGTACTTGTATTCCACAGATCACCACTTGGGAAATACAGTTATAATGCGTTATCACAGGAAAGTCCTTGTTAAAGTGAAAATATCCTACTTTGGAGAAAGCAATACATTAATTTATTAGCACCTACTTCTATATTTGATGATAGCATAACCCTCAAGGAATAGAATATTAGAAATAAACATTACCCCAGGGAGCTCACAGTCTAGCTGTAAGAGACAAGAAACTGAAATATACAATAAATATTTTGGTAGGGAATTATATAATGCTATAACATGATGGGGTCTTGAATGAGGGTGGTGGCAATGAAAATGGAAAGAAATTGATAGATTTGAGATATATTTGGGAGGTAAGATCAATAGGACTTAGAAATGGACTGAGGGATATAAAATGAAGGCAACAGAAAAATTAAAATGACTCTAAAATAATTTATTTTGCAACTATGTAGACAGTGATGCCATTCACTGTGAAAGAGAATATAAAAATACAGTGGCTTGTGGGAAGACAATGAGTGCCGTCTATAGAATTTCTAAGTGAAGATGTTCATTACACAGTAATTCTCAGGAATCATTCTATGGGGCTATTATTACTCTCTCTCTCTCTGTTCTGTCTCATGGTAAAATGATGAATCGGTTCTAATGAGGGGTGCCAGGTTAAAAATTCTGTCTAAGTCATTTATCCTCTCACTTATTCCCATTGTAGCTTAATTGATTAACTGAAATAGCAGACATAGACTACATCAGCTAGCTCTTCATTAAAAACGCAATGTTTCACTGAAAGCACAGGATAGGTATGTTTTCCTGATCAAATGTGTGAGATGACCAAAAATATATTAAGATGGTTAGCATTGATAAGATTTTTGACATTAAAAAAGTGAAAATAAAGCAAATTGTATGTACATTTTAATTTCTATGTGCTCAGTCAATTAAAATTTATTGTGTGTTCAGTAGCTTCCAAGTTAAATACTGAATTATGCAAATATGAAATCCCAGTACATTCCAGAATGTTTTGGGCAGAAAATAAAAAAATATTTACAAAGTCCCCTTGAGGTACTGGGGATTATTACATTTCCCCACCTGAGGTGTTCCTAATGTTCTCTCAAATGTTAGGGATTCCCAATTTAGTAAACCACCCCTTGATCTTAAGGCTTGCTCCTATGAAATTGTTCCTGTAATGTCAAAGCTAAGCCTATTTATAATTATGCCTAAGAGTCACCCCCCACCCATAGAATCTCTTATGTTACTCAGATGTGGCCTCTTTCTCTAAGCCAGCTTTTTAAATAAACTCACTACCTCCCCCCACCCTGCATAGCACATGCCTCTCAGGGGTCTAAGTCTCTCTGGCAACATGGGACATGACTCCAAGGGATGTGCTTGGCCCTGACATCATGGGATTGAGAATGCCCTTTTGACCAAAATGGGAATGGTAGTGAAATAAAATAGCTTCAGTGGCTAAGAGATTTCAAATAGGGTTGAGAGGTCATTCTGAATGTTATTCTTATGCAAGCTTCAGCCACATGTTTCATATTGCCACAGTATGCCAAGTCCCAACCATTTCACATCCCTGAAAACCCAAAAAAAAAAAAAAAACAAAAAAACACCCCAGGCTCTTTCTAAGACTCTACAAATGTCTTTCTTAGTAACTTTATTTGTTCAGAAACTTAAGGCATCCAGATTGTTCCTGTGCTAGATAATTCCTGAAATCCAAAAGTACCAGCCTCTCCAAGAATATCAAACTGTTCCATCCCCCTACCCCATCAGATCAACACTCCTTTCCAGCACTAAATAGTGAAAATTGTCATTGCCCAGATACCCCTGAAGACTGAGAGAATGATCAAATGAGAGGGAGGAGGTGTAACTGAGAAATTAGGTTTTAAATGATTATGATTACTGACTCATTATATAGATACTTCTTTTTAGTTTCTAGTGTACTTCAATAGCTAGAAAGAAATAACTGATATTGTTAAACTGTAATCCAGTACTCCTGCTCTTTGATAATGATTGCAAAACTATATAGCTTTTTTTCTGTGACTGTGTGAATATAAAGGCCTTGTGACTAACACTCCCTATGCCCAGTGTATGGGTAGATGATACTTGGTTGTTTCCATATTTTGGCTATTGTAAATAATGCTCTATGGACATTGGTGTTCAAGTATCTTCCATCACCATCGTAATATTGTGCAGCTATCTTCACCATTCATTATCAAAACATTTTCATCACCACAAACAGAAATAGTATACCACTTAAGCATTAACTCCCCATTCCATATCACAGGTCTGGCCCCTGGAAACCTGTATTATAGCTTCTATATTTATGAATTTGCTTATTCAAATTATTTCATATCACTGATATCACACAATGTTTAACCTTTTGTGGCTGGCATATTTCACTTAATATGGTGTCTTGAAGTTTCATCCATGTTGAACTTGTATCATCCATGCATCAGAACCTCATTCTTTTATGGCTGAATGATATTCTATTATATGTATATACCACATTTTGTTTATCCTTTCATTGGCTGATGGACACTTGTGTTGCTTCCACCTTTTGGAAATTATTAATAATACTTCCATGAACATCAGTGTGCAAATATCTATCCAAGTCCTAGCCTTCAATTCCTTTAGGTATATAAGTAGAAGTGAGATTGTTAGGACATACGGTCATCCTCCACTTAACTTTTTGAGGAACTTCTGAACTGTTTTCTATAGTGGCTACTCCATTTTACATTCCCACTAACAATGAATGAGTGTTGCTGTTTCTCCATATTCTCACTAAGACCTGTAATTTTCTGTTGTTTCAACAGCAGCCATTCTATTGGATGTAAAATGTTATATCATTGTGGTTTTGATTTGCATTTCTCTAATGCCTAATGATACTGACATATTTTCATGTGCTCGTAGGCTATTTATGTATTTTTTTGAAGAAATGTCTATCCAATTATTTTTACCATTTTTAAATTGTGTTGTCTTTTTGTTGTTGAGCAGTAATATTTCTTTATATATTCTGGATACTAAACCCTTATTAGATATGTGGCTTCCAAATATTTTATATCATTCTGTAAGCTGTCTTTCTACTTTCAAAATGAACTCTTCTGATTCAGAAAAGATTTTCATTTTGACGAGGTCAAATCTACTTTTTCTTTTGTAATTGATGTTTTTAGTGTAAAATCTAATAAATCTTTGCCTAATATAAATACCTGAACATGTGTTCCTATATTTCCTTTTAGTTTTATAGTTAGTGTTTATTTTTATGATTAAGTCTTTGATTCATTTTTATTTGATTTTTCTATATAGTGAGGTAAGGGGCCACCTTCATTCTCTTACATGTGGATATCCAATATTTCCAGCACTCTTTGTTGAAGAGATTATTCTTTTCCAATTTATGGGATGAAACCCTTCTCAACAGTCAATTCAATTGGTCATAGATGTGAAGGCAGATATTTAAACTCTCAATTTGATTCCATTGGTCCTTGTGCCAGTATCATGTTGTTTTGAATATTTTGACTTTGTAATAATTTTAAGATTGGGAAGTGTGAGTCCTCCAACTTTGTTCTCCTTTTTCTAGATGGTTTTGACTGTTTGGTGCTCTTTACCCTTTGATATAAATTTAATTATAAAATTATTCCTTTCTCCAAAAAAAAGCTTTTGGAATTTTTATTGAGATTTAATTGAATCCGTGAATAATTTTGAGTAGAATTGACATATTAACAACATTAAGTCTTCCAATTCATGAATACGAAATGTTCTCCATTTATTTAGTTATTTTTCTTTATTATTTTTTAGTAATTTGTTGTAGTTTTCTGTGTACAAGTCCTTTATATCCTTGGTTAGATATATTCATGGATATTTTATTCTTTTAGTTGCTATTGTAAATGGATTTTTTCTTAATTTCTTCTTCAATTTATTCATTACCACTGAATAGAAACACTATTGATTTTACATGTTGTTCTTGTACCTTACCATTTTGCTGAATTGATTTGTTACTATAAGAAACTTTGTGGTGGATTTTTCAGGATTTACCATGTACAAAATCATGTCATCTCAAATAGGGAATTTTAATTCTTTCTATACAATTTGGATGCCTCCTGTTTCTTTGTCTTGCCTAATTGCTCTGACTAAAACTTCCAGTACAATGTTGTATAACAGTAGTAAGAATGGATATCCTTGACTTTGTGATGGTTAGGTTTATTTATGTGTCAATTTAGCCATACTTTGATGAGCAGTTGTTTGTTCAAGCAAACACTGGCCTGATCGTTATTGTGTATATTTTCGTGAATTTAGGTCATCAGCCAGTTCAGTTTATCTATGGCTGATTATATTTATAAAGAACTAAGAAGCTTACCTTCAACAACTAGGGAAGTCAGTTAAAGGCTTTAAAAAGAGAAGTGATGATTTCAGCAATCAGAAAGAAGAATGTCCATCTCTACTTTAGCCAGCCAGATTCTCTTGCAGAGTTCATCAAAAACCTTCAACAGATTTCCCAGCTTGCAGCATGCCCTATGGAATCCAGACTTGCTGTGTTGGTTTGAAAATATTGTGTACCCCAGAAAAGTCATGTCCCTTAATCCTGATTCAATTACTGAGGGTGGAAACCTTTGATTAGATCGTTTCCATGGTGATTGACCCACTCAATTGTGGGTATGACTTTTGATTAGATGGAGATGTAGCTCTGCAAATTTAAAGTGCGTATTGATTAGTTTACTGGAGTCCTTTAAAAAGGAAGACATTTTGGAGAAACTACAATTGCTTCAGAGCCAGCAAAGATGCAGTCATTTGGAGATACTTGAAGTGTGAACAGAGAGACACATGCCTAGATATGAATGTTAGGAGATGCAGAGCCCAGAAGATAGCAATATGTGCCTTCCCATGAGTTGCTAAGCAAGCCAGGACTCAGAGTTGAGTCTTGCAACAGCAAAGTGAAAGCCCACAGGTACTTAGAGATGAAATCACTGGCCTGAGAAGCTGGGAGCAATGGAATGAGAACAAGGGCCTGCACATGCCAGTCATGTGCCTTCCCATGTGACAGACATCGGCTTTTCTTGAGTCAAGGTATCATTCTCTAGATGCCATAGTTTGGAGATTTTTATGGACTTAGAACTGTAAATTTGTAACTTAATAAATTCCCTTTTTAAGAGCCATTCCAGTTCTGGTATTTTGGATTCTAGCAGCTTTAGCAAACTAAAACACTTGCCTATCCCCACAGTTGTGTGGGCCAATTCGTATAATAAATCAAATAATATTTGCATTATTTACGTCATCAGTTCTGTTTCCTGGAGATCCCGGACTAATACACTTGTTCCTGTTCCTAGAGGGAAAGCTTTTATTTTCACCACTGAGTATGCTGTTAGCAACAAGTTTTTAAATACATATACCCTTTATTGTATTGATAAAGTTTCCTCTTATCCCTAGTTATGTGTTTGTTTGGTTTTTTTGTCAAGAAGGGGTTCTGGTTTTTGTAAAATGCCTTTCCTGCATCAATTGACATGATAACATGTTTATTCCCTTCATTCTGTCAATGTGGTATATCACATCAATAGATTTTATTATGTTGAACCAAACTAACATACGTGGGGTAAATCCCCCTTGATTATCATGTCTAATTCATCTAATGTGCAGTAGGAGTTGATTAGCTATTATCTTATTGAGAATTTTAAAATTTACATTCTTAAGTGATATTGATCTGCAATTTTCTTTTCTTTTATCCAGTTTTGATATTAGGGTGATGATGGCTTCACAGAATTATTTAGCAAGTGTACCTTCCACTTCAACTTTTTGGAAGATTTTTAGCAGGATTGGTCTTAATTCTTCTTTGAAAGTTTGTAAAATTCATCTGTGAAGTCATCTTGTCTTGGGATTTTATTTGTTGGGAGGTATGTTTACTGATTTAACCTCTTTATAATTATTGCTGTCTTTGTAACCTTATATTTCTCATTGAGTTAGTGGAAGTAGTTTGGGTGTTTCTAGGAATTTGCCCAACTTTACCTAAATTGTTGGCATATGGATGTTCATAGTGGATTCCTTGAATATCATTTTGTTCTGTGGTGTCATTAATAACACTTTTCATTTCTTTTTTCTTTTCATTTATAGAAGTTGTGGGCTTACATACAATCATGCAAAGAACACAGGAATCCCATATACCAACATATTATTAACACCTTGCATTGGTGTGGGACAATTGTTATAATTAATGATAGTACATTTTCATAATTGTACTATTAACTATGGTTCATAGATTAAATAATGATTCACTGATTATATAATATAATTCCCTGAACATTGTCTTAAAATTTTTATTTGGTTACCTTATATACAATCTACCATTTCCCCTTTAAATTACATTCAGATATATATATATATATATATATATATATTTGCTATTAATTATGTTCACAATGTTGTGGAACCATCACCCCATCCATTAATGATACATTACTATCATTTCAAAAAGGAAATCTGAACATTTTAAGCTTTAACTTCCTATTTTCTATCACCACCCCATCCCCTGATAAGCTATGTTCTAAATTCTGACCCTATGAGTTTGCTTATATCAACTCAAATTGGTGAGATCATACTATATGTGGCTTTCTATGTCTGGCCTGTTTCACTCAAATTGACATCTTCAAGTTTCCTTCATGTTGTTGTGTGTTATTGTATTGTTATTAAGTTGAGGGATTTCTTTATATATCCTGGATAGTAAACCTTTATCAAATATGTGCTTTCCAAATATTTTCACCCACAATGTAGGATGTCAATTTACTTCCATGATAAAGTCATTTGAGGCACATAGGTTTTAATTCTGATGAGGTCCCATTTGGCTATTTGGTTGTTGCTTGGGCTTCTAAGAAACCATTGACTAATACAAGATTCTGAAGATGCTTCCCTATTTTTCTTCTAAGAGTTCTAAGAGTCATGGCTCTTATATTTAGGTATTTTCTCCATGTTGAGTTGATTTTTGAATAAAATGTGAGTTAAGGGTCCAAAGTCTTTTTTTTAAAATGGGGATTCAGATTTCCAAGCACCATTTGTTGAAGAGACTATTCTTCCCCAATTGAATTGTCTTTGCCTCCATGTCAAAATTCTTTTGTCATTAAATTTGTTGATTTCTTTCTGAGCAGTCAATTAGATTCCTGTGATCTATAAGTCTGTCCTTGAGCCAACACCATGCTGTTTGAATTAGTGTGCCTTTGTACTAAGTTTTAAGTTCAGAAAGTGTGAAAATTCCAACTTCTTTCTTCTTTTTCAAGATTACTTTACATATTCAGAGCCCCTTGCCCTTCCATATAAATTTGATGATTGATTTTTCCATGTCTCCAAAAAAGATTGTTGGGAATTTTCTTTGGGATTGCATTGAATATATAAATTGTTTGGAGTAGGATTGCCATCTTGATGATATTTGGGCTTCCAATGAACATGGAATGTCTTTCCATTTATTTAGGTCTTCTTTGATTTCTTTTAATGATGTTTTGCAGTTTTCTATGTACAAGTCCTTTAGACACTTAGTTAGATTTATTCCTAGATATTTGATTCTTTTAGTTGCTATTGTTAATAGAATTCTTTTCTTGATTTCTTCTTCTGATTGTTCATTGCTTGTGATGCTACTGATTTCTGGGTGTTGATCTTGTTTGCCTCCACTTTGCTAAATTCATCTACTAGTATAAGAGTTTTTGTGGACCTTTTCAGGAATATATATATACATATATATTGCAATATATATACATATGCATATATATTGCATATTCAAACCACTGCCTTCTTACCTCCATGGTTTTTTATAAGAAGTCAGCACTCAATCTAATTGGAGCTCCCTTGTATGTCACATGTCATTTTTCTCTCACACTTTCAGAATTCTTTCCTTGTCCTTTGCTTTTTATAGTATGATCAATATATGATAGGGTGTGTTTTTCTTCATATTTATCCTGTTTTGTGTTCTCTGAGCTCTTTGGTTGTGAAGTTCTTTTTTGAAGCAGGGTTGGTCTTAATTCTTTGAAATTTTGTAAAATTCATCTGTGAAGTCATCTTGTCTTGGGATTTTGTTTGTTGGGAGGTAGATTTACTGATTTAAAACACCCCGGGGAAAGACATTTGAACCCAGAAGCCAATAGACATCATCTTCTCAAATTAGTAAATGTGTGATTAAATCAATCTCCCTTCTAAAAGCCATCCCATTTATGATGTATTGCAATCCAGAAGCCTTAGTAAACTAAAAGGCCATCCAAAGTATACAGTGAATGGTTCACGGTACCATCATATTAGTTGTGCATTCATCAGCACAATCAATTTTAGAATAATTTCATACTCAAAAAGATTCTACAAACCCTTATGCCACCCCCATTATTGACTCTTCATATTGGCATGGTACATTTGTTACTGTTGTTGAAAAATATTAAAATATTACTAAATATAGACCATAGTTTGTAAAGGTGCATTTTCCTATATACCACTCTATTATTAATGCATTGTAATAGTGATGTACATTTTTTCTAGTTCATGAAAGAACATTTATATGTTTGTACATTGTCAATATACCTAAAAATTTGTCCATTTTGTTGATCTCAAAGAACCAACTTTCAGTTTTGTTGATTTAATTGTGTTTTTGTTCCCATATTCATTTATGTATGCTCTAGTATTTGTTATTTATTTAAATCTCTTTACATTGGGATTAGTTTGCTCTTAGAATTCTTATTCCTAGTGATGTGCAGTTAGTTTTGACTTTTCACTTTTTCTTCATTTGTAATTTATGTGTTTAAGACCATAAATTTCCATCTCAGCACCACCTTCACATTTGATATGTTGTTTCATTTTGATGTGTTTTATTCTAATTTTCATACATATTGAGATGTTTAATAATTGCCCATGCAATTTCTTCTTTCACCCACTGATTGTGTAACAGTGTTGTTTAAACTCCATATATCTATGAAGTTCCACATTCTCTGCTTATTACTAATTCCTATCTTGATTTCACTTTGATCAGATAAAGTGCTTTGCATAGTTTCTATCGTTTAAAATATATTGAAAATTGATTTTTGACCGAACCTGTGGTCTATCATGGAGAATGTTTCATGGATATTTGAAAAGAATGTATATCCTAGGGTTTAGAGGCATAATGCTCTGTAAATATCTGTTGTAAGTCTAGTACATTTATCATTTTATTCAAGTTTCAAGTTTTCTGCTCCCTTATTATTGCTCTGTCTAGATGATCTATCTATTTATGAGAGTGGTGTATTGATGTCTACACTTATTGTCATAGAGATGTCTATTTCTAATTTCAATTTTGCCAGTGTTTGCCAGTTATGTGCATAAATATTGATGATTGCTTTTTTCTTTGTGGATTGCTTCCTTTTTATGTTGCATATATGTTTTTGTGTTTATTTTTGTTTTTATTCTTTCTCCTGATTTTTACTGATATATATTATATATATACATACCATGAAATCATACAAAATGAGGTCCAAAATGGCAGCTTAGTGAGGTGTGGGAGTTAGTTCATCCTCCAGAGCAGCTAGTAAATAGCCGGGAACAGTACAGAACAACTGCTGAGGACACATCAGTAACCAGACACACACATACACCAGTCTGGACAAGCTGGACCAGCTGCAATCCCACCCAGAATTGCTCCTTAGGCTCCACCTGCCCCAGGCATGTGTGGAATTAAGCTTGTCTGAGAGTTTATCTGGAGAGTGTGCATTCCCTAGGAGAGGGGTGGGGCCCAGCTCAGGTGGAATCCCTCCCTGAAGGAATGCAGACCCCAGGGTCTGGAAAACTGAAGATTAAAGCCAGCCTACAACCTCTCCACTGTCTCAACCACACACCTAACAGGGAGAGTCTGCTGAAGTTAAAGATACCACATCACTTTATGCTGGTGCGGCCTGCAGGCAGACAAAGCGCCACCTATTGGGAAGGATAGGAAAAACACAGAGTCCAGAGGCTTCATAGGAAAGCCTTTCAACCTGCTGGGTCTCACCTTAAGGGAAAACTGGTGCAGGTGACTCTTTCCTCCAGACAGGAGGCCAGTTTGGTCTGGGAAAATCTGACTGGGGTCTATAATATCTAAGTAGACCCTCCTAAGGGGAGAAAAAAGACATCATACAGGCATGGCAACAAACAAGAAAATAAGAACTGAAAAATTCTGATCTTTTAAATAACCTAAGCTAGAGGTCTAGAATAAGCTGAATTGAATGTCAAAGAACAGTTAGACAACAAAGTCATCTAGCAAGAAAATCTTAGGTAAAAAAAAGTGAAAACAATCTCCAGAATAAACTAATCAAGGAAAGTAAATGCCTAGACACCAGCAAAAAAGAATGAATCATAATAGGAAAATTGAAGATATGGCCCAGTCAAAGGAACAAACCAACAATTCAAATGAGATACAGGAGTTGAAACAATGAATTGAGAGAGGATATAAAAAAGACAAGGGATGAACAAAAGAAGAAATCAAAAGTCTGAAAAAATAAACTGCAGAACTTATGGAAATGAAAGGTACAGTAGAAGAGATGAAAGAATGGAAACCTACAATATTAGATTTCAAGAGACAGAAGATAGGATTAATGAACTGGAGGATGGGACATCTGAAATACAACAAGAAAAAGAAAATATAGGGAAGAGAATGGAAAAACATGAGCAGGGACTCAAGGAATTGAATGACAACATGAAGCACACAAATGTATGTGTTGTGAGTGTCCCAGAAAGAGAAGAGAAGGGAAAATAAGGAGAAAAACTAATGGAGGAAATTATCACTGAAAATTTCCCAACTTTTATGAAAGACTTAAAATTACAGATCCAAGAAGTGCAGCATACCCCAAACAGAATAGATCCAAATAGACATACTCCAAGACACTTACTAATCAGAATGTCAGATGTCAAAGAGAAGGAGAGAATCTTGAAAGCAGCAAGAGAAAAGCAATCCATCACATTCAAGGGAAGCCCAATAAGACTATGAATAGATTTCTCAACAGAAACCATGGAGGCGAGAAGAAAGTGGTACAATATATTTAAGATACTGAAAGAGAAAATTTGCTAACCAAGAATTGTATATCCAGCAAAATTGTCCTTCAAAAATAAAGGGACAGGTGAGTCATGGATGCTCAACAGGCAGAGTTCTTGCCTGCCATACCAGAGACCCGGGTTCGTGTCCTGGTGCCTGCCCATGGAAAATAAAAAGGACACAAAAAAAATGAAGGGGAGATTAAAACATTTTCAGGAAAATATCACTGAGAGAATTTGTGACCAAGAGACTAGTTCTGCAGCTCTGCAAGAAATACTAAAGGGAGAATTAAAGACAGGAAAACACAGGAGAGAGGGATGTGGAGAAGAATGTAGAAAGGAAGACTATCAGTAAAGGTAAAAAAAAAGAAAAATTAGATATAGCATATAAAATCCAAAATGCAAAATGATAGAAGAAAGTACAGTCCTTACAGTAATAACATTAAATGATAATGGTTTAAACTCTCCAATCAAAAGACTTAGACTGGTAGAATGGATTAAAAAACAGGACCCATCAATATGCTGTTTACAGAGACACATTTTAGATCCAAAGATACACATAGGTTGAAAGTGAAAAGTTTGGAATAAATATTTCATGCAAAGAACAACCAGAAAAGAGCAGGAGTAGCTATGCTAATATCCAACAAATTAGACTTCAAGTGTAAAGCAATTAGGAGTGACCAAGAAGAACATTATGTATTAATAAAAAGGAAAAATTCAACAAAAAGACCTGGCAATCATGAATATTTATGCACTGAGCCAGAGTGATCCAAAATGCATGAAGTAAACATTGAAAAGAGAAATAGACACATCTACCATAATAGTTGGAGACTTCAATTCCCCACTCTCATCAATGGACAGAACATCTAGAGAGAGGATCAATAAAGAAACAGAGATATTGAATAATACAATAAATGAGCTAGAATTAACAGACATTTATAGAACATTACACCCCACAACAGCAGGATACACCTTTTTCTCAAGTGCTCATGGATCATTCTCAAAGATAGACCATATGCTGGGTCATAAAGCAAGTCTCAATAAATTTAAAAAGATTGAAATCCTACAAAACACTTTCTCAGATCATAAAGGAATGAAGTTGGAAATCAATAATAGGCAGAGTGCCAGAAAATTCACAAATATGTTGAGGCTCAATAACACAGTCTTAAACAACCAGTGTGTCAAGGAAGAAATTACAATAGAAATCAGTAAATATCTCAAGGCAAATGAAAATGAAAACACAACATATCTGAATTTATGGGACACAGCAAAGACAGTGCTAAGAGGGAAATTTATTGCTCTAAGTGCTCTAAATATCAATAAAGAAGATAGAGCAAAAATCAAGAAATTAACAGTTCACTTGGAAGAACTAGAGAAAGAATATCAAACTAACCCCAAAGCAAGCAAAAGGAAAGAAATAATGAATATTAGAGCAGAAATAAATGAAATTAAGAAGATGAAAACAATCGAGAAAATCAACAAAACCAGAAGTTGGTTCTATGAAAAAATCAGTAATATTGATGGACCCCTTGTCAAGGTTGATAAAAAGAAGAGAAAGGATGCAAATAAATAAAATCAGAAGTGGAAGAGGAGACATAACCACTGACCCCGCAGAAATAAAGGAGGTAATGAGAGGATAATAAGGGCAACATTATGCTAATAAACTAACAATGTAGATGAAATGGACAACTTCTTAGAAAGGTATGAACAACCATCTATTGAGAAATAGATGACCTCAACAAACCAATCACAAGTAAAGAAATTGAATTAGTCATTAAGAAGCTCCCACAAAAGAAAATCCCAGGACCAGATGGCTTCATATGTGAATTCTACCAAACATTCAAGAAAGAATTAGTACCAATCTTGCTCACACTCTTCAAAAACATTGAAAAAGAGGTAAGGCTACCTAAATTATTCTATGATGCCAACATCACCCTCATCAAAAGCCAGTCAAAGAAACTACAAGAAAAGAAAATTACAGACCAATCTCTCTAATGAATATAGATGCAAAAATCCTTAACAAAATTCTTGCAAATCGAATCCAGTGGCACATTAAAAGAATTATACACCATGACCAAGTAAGATTCATCCCAGATATGCAAGGATGTTACAACATAAGAAAATCTATTAATATAATGCACCATATCAACAAATCAAAGCAGAAAATCCCCATGACCATTTTGATTGATGTAGAAAAAGCATTTGACAAAATTTCACATTCTTTCTTGTTGAAAACACTTCGAAGGATAAGAATAGAAGGGAACTTCTTCAACATAATAAAGGGAATATGTGAAAATTCCACAGCTAACATCATCCTCAGTAGGGAAAAACTGAAAAATTTCCCCCTAAGATCAGGAAGAAGAAAAGGATGTCCACTATCACCATTGTTATTCAACACTGTGTTGGAAGTTCTAATCTGAGCAATTAATCAAGAAAAAGAAATACAAGGCATCAAAAATTGGAAAGGATGGAGTAAAACTCTCACTGTTTGCAGATGATATGATACTGTGTGTCAAAAACCCCAAAAAGTCCACAGCAAAACTACTAGAGCTGATAAATGAGTACAAAAAAGTTGCAGGTTACAAGATCAACACTCAAAAATCTGCAGTATTTCTATACACTAGTAATGAAATCATACAAAGTGTACAAGCAATGGTTCAAAATATCATATAGCTGTGCATTTATCATTGCAATCAACTTTTTTTCTTTTTTCTGAACAATAACATGCATACAAAAAAAGCAATAAATTTCAAAGCACATTGCAACACTTAGTAGTAGATGAGATTTCAGAGTTTGGAATGAGTTACAATTCCACAATTTTAGGTTCTTACTTCTAGCTGTTCTAAGGTATGGAGTCTAAAAGAAATATCAGTATAATGATTCAGCAATCATACTCATTTGTTAAACCCTACATCCACTGTACAACTCTAACATCACCTTTGATCTTTCTCCCACTTTTTAGGGGTATTTGGCCCATGTGCATTCTAAAGTTTTTATGTTGGAAGGAGCTGTTGATAATATGAGATAAAGGGATGGAACTAGTTGATGTTTGAGATAGGCAGGCCACTCTGCATTTCAAGACATATCTGGTCCAAGAAACCATCTGGAGGTTGTAGGTCTCTGGAAAGTTAACTTAGGGCATGGAACCTTTGTAGAATCTTATATAATGCCCTAGGTGTTAGTCAGTATTGGCAGGAATGGTTCTGGTTGGGATTGGCAAGCAATGATAGGTTGCAATGTCTAAGTGAAGCTTGCAAAACAGTGATATTCAGAGTAGACTGATACTATTTGAACTCTCTCAGCCTTATTTGGTACATTTCTTGTCCCTCTTTTGGTCAGGATGGCATCGTTAATCCCATGGTGCCAGGGCCAAACTCACTCCTGGGAGTCATCTCCTAGACTGCTAGGTACTCTTTCTCCCCTAGATGTCATGTCCCACATAGGGGGAAGGGCAATGATTTCACTTGCAGAGTTGGGTTTAAAGAAAGAGATGCCACATTTGAGCAACGAAAGAAGTCCTCCAGAATTAACTCTTAACCATACCTATAGGTAAGTTAAGCCTCTGTGCTATGTACATAAGCTTCAAAAGAGCAAGCTTCAAGATTGGGGGATTTTCTTATTGATTTGGCTGTCTCTAATGATTTACACAGTACCAAGGGTTTCCACAGTGGTAAAGTTTAATAGTTCCATATTTTTTCTCTAATCCTTCAAGGGACTTTGCCAATTTTTTTTTATTATCTGCTTAATATACTATGGGATGTATCTAGGCATTATATTAAGCTATACAGGATTAAAGGTCCTCATTCTTATTCTGGACTCCTTGTATTTGGATAGTTTAAGTGATTTATCCAGACAGGTTGAATTGGTTTATGAGCTACAGAAAATTTAGAATCTGGATGAAATAAATCTTTCTTCCTTTGGTCTCAAAGAGTAGATGATATTCTAAAATACAGACAATGTCTTCCTTACCCCTGTATTCTGAATTACCTTAATCCTGACCCATTTGGCTTCATTCTTATCTCTAAATACCAGGTCATATATACATAAGAGAGCCTCTAAAAATCCACAAATAACAAATACCACGCTGGACTAAATGTGACTGCTATAAAAGCTTACAATCTAGGCCCAAAATTTTCTCATAAGTATTTTCTAAATGAGACCATACAAGATTTGCTTTTTTGTTTCTGGCTTATTTTGCCTCACCAAATGTCCCACATGTTCATTCACAAAGTTGATGCCTTACCACTTTGTTCCTTTCTGTAGCAGCACAATATGCAATTATATGTGTGCACCATTGTTCGCCAGTCTACTTCACGGTCAGTGCATCCTTTAGCCACCTCCATCCATTGGACAACACGTATAATGTCCAAAGTCAACAGTCCATCAACACTCTCAATTTTAGATAATTTCATTGTTCCCAAGGAAAAAATAGCTGAATAGAAAATCTAATGCTCCCCTAAACTCTTGTCCCACACCCCATTATTTACCCCTTGCATTACTGTGGTATTGTTGATGTTTTCCTATTAAATGTAGCCCATAGCATGCAATAGCAGTTTTCCCCCTATATCCCCAAATTATACACTCTTTGTACAAGATTTGTACCTTTGCAGTAGTTCATGCAAGAACCTTTCTGTATTTGCATTGTTAATCAATGTGACACATGGATCTATACAATCCCTTTCAATCATGTTCACCTTCAATATGGTAACATTAATTATAGACCAACAAGTGAACCATTTTCACTTCTATCTATTCTCTTATATTTAAGTTCAACCACATTAGCTAATCATTCACTCATCTCTAGCTTCAGTGAATTTTAAGTCCCCTATTTCCTGTATTATAAGCCTCTTATTTTACCTTTCCCATGGTCATAAAAGCAGAGTAATACAGTATCTACCCTTTTGTGCCTGACATACTCCACTCAGCATTATGTCTTCAAAGCTCATCCATCTTGTCATGTGCTTCAGGACATCATTTTCTCTTACTGCTGCATAATATTCTGTTGTATGTATACAGCACAATTCATTAATCCATTCATTTGTTGATGGACACTTGGATTACTTGCATCTTTTGGTGATTGTGAATAATGCTGCTATGAACATGGATGTACAAATACCTGTCTGTGTCGATGCTTTCAACTCTTCTGGGTATATACTGAGAAGTGGTATTGCCAGGTCAGAGGGAAACTTACATTTAGTTTTCTGATTTGCCGCCAGTCTATCTTCCATAGTGGCTATACCATAATACACTCCCACAGCCAATGCTCAAGTGTCCCAATTTCTCCACATCCTCTCCAACCTTTGTAGTTTCCTTTTTGTTTAAAAGCAGTCAATCTTATAGGTACAAGGTGGTATCTCATTGTAGTCTTGATTTGCACTTCCATTATAGCCATTGCAAATGAGCATCTCTTCATGAGCTTTTGAGCTATTTGTATTTACCGTTCAGAAAAATGCCTATTCATACCTTTAGCCCATTTTATAATTGGATTGCTTGTTCTTTTGTTGCTGAGCTGTATGATTTATTTAATTATACAGGATAACAAACCTTTATCTGATGTGTGATTTCCAAATATTTTTCTTTGAGTTGGCTGCCTCTTCACCTTTTGGAGAGTTTTTTGAGACACAAAAGCATTTGATTTTGAGGAGTTCCCATTTATCCGTTTTTTCTTTCGTTTCTTGTGCTTTTGGGTGTAAAGCTTAAGAAGTTACCCCCTATTACTAGGTCTTGAAAATGTTTCTGTACATTTTTTCTAGGAGCTTTATGGTACTGGTTCTTATATGTAGGTGTTTGATCCACTTTGAGTTAATTTTTGTATAGGGTGTAAGGTAAGGGTCCTCTTTCATTCTTTTGTCTACTGGAATCAAGTTCGCACATGCCCATTTATTGAAAAGACTATTTCTTCCCAGTTCAGTGGCTTTGGGTCCTTTTCAAACATCAGTTGACAACAGTTTGGTGGTCTATTTCTGTACTCTTGTTTTTAGTTCATTTGTCAGTACTTCTATCTTTGTGCCAGCACCATGCTATTTTGATTACTATAGCTTTATAATTAGTTTTAAAATCAAGAAGTTTTAATCCTTCCAATTGCTCTTCTTTTGTAGGATGTTTTTAGCTATTTGGGGTCTCTTCCCCTTCCAGATGAATTTGATAATAAGCTTTTTCAAGTCTTCAAAATAGGTTGTTGGAATTTTGGTTGGTACTGTGTTGACTCTGCAGATCAATTTGGGTAGAATTGATATCTTAACTATAGCCGTCTTATCCATGAGGAGGGAATGTTTTTCCAACTATTTAGATCTTCTTTGATTTCTTTTAGAAATGTTATGTAGTTTTTTGTGTAAAAGTCCTTTACATTCCTAGTTAAGTTCATTCCTAAATACTTGATTCTTTTAGTTCCTCTTTTGAATAGAATTTTTTCCTAATTGACTCCTCAGTTAGGTCATTGCTTGTGTATAGAAACATTACTGATTTTTGCACATTAATTTTATATCCCACCACCTTGCTGAATTTGTTTATTAGCTAATGTAACTTTGCTGTGGATTTCTCAGGATTTTCCTAGTATAATATCATGTCATCAGCAAAAATGAAAGTTTTACTTCCTCCTGGATGCCTTTTATTTCTCTTTTCTGCCTGATTGCTCTAGGAAGAAGTTCTGGTACTATGCCGAATAATAGTGGTGACAGAGTGTATCCTTGTCTCAATCCCAATTTTAGAAGGAAAGATTTCAGTCTCTTACCATTGAGTATCATGTTGGCTATGGGTTTTTCATATAGCCCTTTATCATATTGAGGAAGATACCTTTGATTCCTACATTTTGAAATGTTTTTATTAGAAAAGGATGTTGAATTTTGTCAAATGTTTTGTTGGCATCAATCAAGATGATCATGTGATTTTTCCCTTTCGATTTATTAATGTGCTGTATTACATTAATTGATTTTCTTGTGTTGAACCATCCATGCATTCCTGGTATAAATCCCACTTGGTCATAGTGTATAATTCTATTAATGTGTTATTGGATTCAATTTGCTAGGATTTTGTTGAGAATTTTTGCATTTATGTCCATTAGAAAGATTGATCTGAAGTTCTCCTTTCTTATAGGATCTTTACCCAGTTTTGGTATTAAAGTGATAGTAGCTTCATAAAATGAGCTAGGTCGTGTTCTTTTTCCTCAATTTTTTTTGGAAAATTTTGAACAGGATTGTTATTATTTCATTTGGAATGTTTGATAAAATTCCCTTCTGAAACCATCTGGCCCTCGACATTTATTTTTAGGAAGATTTTTGAAGACTGATTGAATCTCTTTACTTGTTTTTGCTTTGTTAAGATATTTTAAGATATTTACACGCTTTGAAGGCCACAGAAGATCACTAAGCATATGAAGATACATATTGATCTGTCTGCATCTTGATATACATAGTGATATTCTGTGGTCTTCAAAGCATATAAATATCTCAACAATGTCACTTTGGAAGTTAATTTCCTTCAGTAGGCTAAAGCTTTGTATTTGTGGGCCAGGTATTGAGCAGGATGTGAGGCCTTCGGGGTTCAACAGTGCAGTGGCAGTTTGTGATAGACGAATAGGAATGGGTTGAGGGAATGCTACAACGGTGACAGTGAATGTGGGGTGCAGGGTAGTGGAGGTGTGGTGCAGGGGCTGTAGGTGCAGGGTACAGCTCAGGCAGTCCTTGGAATACAGGAGCAGGGTGAAGTGTGGGAGACAGAGACATGGGGCAGTGTGGGAGGTGAATGAGAGGCTGTGTGGATGCATGGGAGCTAATACATGGCCCAGAGGTGGGTGGGCAGGAGAAGCATGGGGGTCATGGTTATCAGGGCTTGAGGTACAGGGCACAGAATTTGGGACACTGGAAGGAGAGGGTGTGGGTGTGTTCTTGCACAGGGGTAGGGGTCCAGGGTGACCAGAATACAGATGCATAATTATGCAGGGACAGGGCACAGGTAGCAGGAATTGTGGGACTTGGGTCAAGGTGATGTTGGGTGGGTGGGGCCTGGTGCGGGTGTGCAGGTGGAGTGTGTTGGCAGGGGTGCACACCTGTGCAGGGCCGGGGTTATGTGGCAAGGATGCACGCCTGAGTACCTGTCAGGTGTGGGAGAAGGATGTTAATGCTGGCCGGTGGAACAAGAGTGTGCACATGCATGGAGCAAAAGAATGGGGTGCATGGGCCAAGAGGTTGGTGCACAGATGCTTGGGTGTCTGGAGGAGAGGATGTGGCTCTGCACATGAGCGGGCCTGCATGGCAGGGCTCTGGTGTGTTCAGGTCTGGGGAGTGGGCCTGCTGTGCCCATGTGCAGAACTCAGGGGCAGCTGGGTGGGGTTGTGCCTGCATGGGCTGGGAGCAGATATGGCCCAGATGCACAGGTGAGTGCTTGCCCAGAGCTGGGGTAGTGTGGTGGATGTCACACATGTACTTGTGTGCAGAGCTCGGGGGGTATGAGGGCAGGTGTGGCCTGGGTATGAAGGTGAGTACCTGAAGCCCAGTTGCTCACGTGACTGCCTACAGGGATCAGTGTGGGGGAGGTGGGGTTTCAGGGGCTGGGCCCAGGGGGATGGCTCTCAGGAGGGACAGGGCCAGACTGTGTGCTTGCGTGGGAGAGGTGGGTGAGGTATGCGCACGTGCGTGGGGCAAGGGGGGGATTTGTTGGTGGGGGGTCAGAGCGGGAAGGGATGCTTGGAGCATGGCGGTGTGGCAGGTGATGGGGTTCATGTGTGGGGGAAGTGGGGGAAGTCTTTGGTAATGGGGCAGGGGCAGCACGTTGGTGTAATGAGTTCAAGGAATTCTAGTCCCCATCTCCCTGTCACTGCACTCTTGTTGGCTCTGGATTTTGGTTTGGCAGATTGCTTCTTTTTAAATATATGATCTCCTTCCTTGCCTCATAACCATTTTGTACTTAAAGTCTATTTTGTCCAATATTAGTACAGCTACCCAAACTGTATTTTTGGTTACTGTTTACAGAGAATGCCTTTTTCTCAGCCTTTCACTTTCAATCTATTTGTATCCTTGTGCATAAGGTGAGTCGCTTGTAGACAATATACTTGGTTCATATTTGCAAAATCCATTCTACAAATCTGTGTCTTTTGCTTGGAGAGTTTAACCCTTAACATTCAATGTTGTTACTCTCAAGGCAGTACTTCAAAATTTCATCCACTTGCTTCTGTATGTCATATCTTAACTTTTGTCTCTCTTTTTATGTTTTCAGGTACCGTTATTTATAATCTTCATTTCTACCCTATCCTGCAAGTCTCACTCTCTTTTTCTATCGAACACACAAAATTCCCTTTAGTCTTTCTGGTAGGGTAGGACCATATTTGGCACACTTTCTCAGTTTCTGTTTATCGATGAACATTTTAAACTTTCTCTCATTTTTGAAGGACAGTTTTGCCAGATAAAAATTCTTGGCTGATGGTTTTCTCTGTCAGTACCTTAAATACATATCATAGCACTGCCTTCTCCCTTCCATGGTTTCTGATGAGAAATTTGCACTTAATCTTATTGCAGTTCCTTCACATGTGATAAATTGTTTTTCTCTTGCTTCTTTGAGAATCCTCTATTTATCTTTGGCTGTTGAAATTCTGATTAATATGTTTAAGAGTGGGTTTATTCTGTTTGGAGTATGTTTTGGTCCTTGGACTTATATCCTTATGTCTCAGGAGAGTTGGAAAATTTTTGTCATTATCTCCTTGAATATTTTATTTGCTCCTTTCCTTACTCTTCTCTTTCTGGGGCATCAATGATGCATATGTTTGTGAACTTCATATTGCCATTCAATTCTCTGCTGAAATTATCCCATACTTTTCTCTATGTGTTCTTTTGTTTGTCTAGTTTTGGGTGTCCTCTTCTTCTAGATGCTGAACCTTTCCCTGGTCTGTTAAAATTTGCTGCTGTACCATAAGTACATGGAATCTTAAATAGGGTGTGAAATCTTGTAGATTTGTCCATGTTAGTGTGATGCCCTTACATATCCCAGAGTAATTTGGGCAGTGAATAAAGAATTATTTGCAAGGTCCCCTTGGGGGACTGGGGAGAAAGGAAGAAATAGTCACCTTACCCACTTGGAGAAATTCTGATATTCTTGCAAGCAATGGGGACAACCAAACCAATAGACTGAGCCTTCAATCTTGGGGTTTGCCCCTATGAAACTTATTCCTGCGAAGGATAGGCTAAGCATAATTAAAATTATGCCTAAGGGTCATCTCCAGAGAACCACTTTTGTTGCTCAGATGTGGCCTCTTTCTAAACCAACTCATCAGGTGAACTCACTGCCCTCTCCCCTATGTGGGACATGACTCCCAGGGATGTGAATCTCCCTGGCAACATGGGACAGAACTCCTAGGATGAGCTGAGATGCAGCATTAAGAGATTGAGAAAGCCTTCTTGAACAAAAGGGGGAAGAGAGAAATGAGACAAGATAAAGTTTCATTGGCTGAGAGATTTCAAACAGTCAAAAAGTTATCCTGGAGGTTATTCTTATGCATTATATAGATATCCCTTTTTAGTTTATGGTGCATTAGAATGGCTAGAGGGAAGTACCTGAAACTGTTGAGCTGTATTCCAGGAGCCTTGATTCTTGAAGACAAATATATAAAGATATAACTTGCAATATGAACTGAGGGATTGGGAATACCTTGCGTCTGTTGTTTCTTTTGTCCATGGTATGGACAGATGTGAAAAATATGGATAAAAAATAAATAAATAATATGAGGAACAAAGGGTAAAATTAATTGGATAGAAGGAATACTAGTGGTCCATGAGGGGGAGAGGTAAGGGGTATGGTAAGAATGACTTTTTTTTCCTTTTTATTTCTTTTTCTGGAGTGATGAAAATATTCTAAAAAAAGATCATGGTGATGAATACACAATTATGTGATGATACTGTAAGCCACTGATTGTACACCATTTATGGGATATATGTGTGTGATGATTTGTCAATAAAAATATTTTTAAATGCTCAAAATTATTTTTATGCATAATAACCACAGTAAAAACAAATTTTTTTAAAAAGAAAAAATATTGCTGTTTTATCCCTGTAGCTAATTTTAAATTTCAGTTATTTCCCCTTTCATTCCCTTAAGATCTGTAACTTTTCATTGCATATTTTCAAATTCTTCTTTATCCCTCACCAGTGGCTATCTGTATACTTTATCTTTTTAGTCATATCTTCCTTCATCCCCTTGAATTGCTTTAGATTTGTTTGAATATCCTTGAGTAGTTGTTTCAAATTCAGTGTTTCCTCTGATGTTTTAATTTGCTCTATTGATTGGGTCATAACCTCTTGTTTCTTAGTATGGCTTGTAATTTTTTGTTTATGTCTGGACTTCGATTAGGTTGACAAGATTATTATGAAGACTAATTTCTCTTTCTTATCTAAAATTTTATTGTTGATTGATTTCTTGTTAAAATTTTTCTTTGGCACTAGGCTCACGAGCATTTCCCAGCCAAATCAGGGCCAGGGGCCCACACAGAGGGTGTAGACCAGGTCCTAGGAGCCCTATTGAGAGGGTTAGGAAAGAAGTATCCCAAGACCGCACTTTCCCAACATGCCCAGCAGATGATACTGTTTGGCAGCCTATGCCCCAGAGCCCAACGAAAGCAAAGTATTTTAGCCATCAGTCTGCTCCACTTCCGAGACAGGCAGAAACAATGGCATCACAGGCAGCTGTGTGCAAAGGGCCATGGCTGTGGAAACCAGAGAATTGACTTCACCAACCAACTGTTGGATCAAGACTAGGCTACATCCCCTTTATTCCTGGGGCAGAGGGCTACCCCAGTTCTCCCAGTATGCAGCAGCCCAATGGTTAGTAACTGGGCCAATTAGAATCAGTTGGACTCCAGGGTGGGGAATGGGTGCCAGGAGCCATTCACAGTTTTTCTCCATCTGTGGAAACAATGTTACAGCAGACACCATGGGCAAGGCTATGGATCACAGGTGTCCAATTTTGCTGGCCAACAGTTAGATCAAATCTGTGTCACATGTCCTGTTCTAGCACGGATGAGTTTTCTGACTTTCCCAGTACACAGAAGTCCACTGGGCAGGAAATGGCCTGACAAGAAGGCACTGGACTCAAAGGTGGGGTGTAAGGAGTCACAGCTGAGTGAGAGTCCTTCACCTTGGTTTCTGCATAGTAGTTTCTCCATCACAGTTTCACTATCTCTTCATCCAGCACGTTACTCCTCTGGTCTCATGAGCCCCAGAACTGATGCTTTGAACAGTTTCTGCCTGTCCTCTAGGTATTTTTGGTGGAGGATCAAGCTCTGCTGCTTCTGTTCCACCATGTTGCACTTTAAAGATTATTAATGCAATTTTATGGGATCATATCAGCTGATGAGCTTTCAGCTTACACGATGCTGTAGATTCATCTCTGTCTGAAAACTTCCTGATATGCCTCCACCTATACAGACTTCAACATGTTTGTAGGGTCTGACCCTGTGCTCCTGATAACAAGACTCAAGATGAGACCTGACTCCTGGACACATAACTAAGTACTGATTTGGCCAAAGAAGCTCTTCATACTGACTATTACTGAGTGAGCAATTTGGGTCTAGGAAAAAGCAAAACACAGATGTAGACTAATTACCCTTAACAAATATCTGAATCTCAGCATTCCATTCTGAGCACTGTGTCTACTGATATCCTTATTGCTCTGTTTGTGATTATACCTTTTTCCTTGACTTAAATTTTCCTTCTTCATGTAAAAGGACATCATTTTATGGGTTTTCATATGATATAAATTCAGCCAAGGAAGGTCTTAGGATTGATTTGGGAGAAGAATATCATGAATATAAAAGCAACTCTTAGAATATCCATCCAAGATCATTTGAAAGACTTCTATCATGATTTCATAGCATCCTTAAAACACAAAATGAAATATTTTTATGTTAAATGGAATAATTGCATAAATTAACTGTCAATACAAAATATTCGATCTGAGTTTCTTTATATACAAACGTGCTCTTTCATTGCATTTTTTACTTCTTCAATGGATATGGAGGGACCTGTGAATGATTAAGGTGAAAAATGGCAAAATTTCAAAGTAAGGGAATATTTTATATTTGATGACTAATTGGATAGACTATTCACTTCCTATGCCTCCTAACTGAAATTTATGAATCCTCATGTTTCCTAGAGGTGTGGTGTGTTTTGAGAGAAAGTATCAGAATAATATTGATTAACAGGACTTTTTAGTGTTCTATAAAATTGGATGTGGACAATGATATAGAAATTCTTATGATATAGCTCAATATTTCCATTTCACTACAATGGGAAAACAATATTTACATGTGTGTATTGAAAAATCTGAGAAAGTTCACCCAGTTATCAAGTTGACATCACCAGGTTTGGGGTGGGTGGATTTGTGTTCCTTCCTGATGGGATGTACTGAGGAAAAGATGGCATCAGGCTGGGGTGTCCCAGTTGTAATGCAGACCTGTGTCTGCTCAGAAGGAGGCAGTGGGCAGGTCTGGGTTGGAGTCATCTGATTTGCCAAATCAGAATTCTGGGGTTAGAAAATTCCAATTCCTTCTCTCTGCAGATTCTCTCCTTTATCCAATTGGGAATTTGCATTCAATTTGCAGACCTGACGTCCCACTGAGACCAGATGACTGATGCTCTCCAGATTCATATCTGTGAACAGCTTTTGCTCAATGTATCCAGCAGGACCCACTCTTCCTGAGTGAAATCTATAATGACATCTTTTAAGTTCACTAACTTCAGTAGTTGCATTGTCAATATCTCAGCTAACAACTGTCTTGCTCTTGGTGACCACTCAGAACCAGATACACACCAAGTGAACATAGTAAAAATGCAAAGAAATTAAATTGTTCATGATGCTTTTACCACATTCCAGGGTTCAGAGCTTCTTTCTTCCTATAGAAAAAGGACCATATTCATGGAGGACACTCTTTTGATGCAGTTGATAGTGTCCTCAGTCCTGTAACTGCAGATCAGTGAGATATCCCAAAGCTATGATTGTTTTCCCCATGGGGACAAAGCTTGATCCTCACTGTACAGGCAGCACGAGGGTCTGAAGAACAGAACCCCGATATGTTTCTGGGGTGGTCTAAGTCATGGATCAGAAAATGTGGCTCAAGTGCCCGCTAGAGGGTGCACCCCTCCCTGTCACTCTGGCTGAATCCCTAAGGCTGAGATTCCTCAATGCCAGTGACCTGAGTGGGTGAAGTGAACACCTCAGCACGGTCAACAAAGAAAGCATCCGGAAGGAGGGATCTTCAGAGGAAAACAGATTTTTACTTAAGGTCTATTTTATCTTCTGTTAGTGCATTAGTTTCCTAAAGCTGCCAGAAAGGAATGTACCAGAAACAGAATGGCCTTTAAAAGGTAATTTATTAAGTTGCAAGTTCACAGTTCTAAGACTATGAAAATGTCCAAATTAAAGAACCACAAGAGGTTACCTTCATGAAAAAAAGGCTTACACCATCTGGAACACCTCAGTCAGCTGTAAAGGTACCTGGCTGGCATTTACTGGTCCCTTGCTCCTGGGCTCCACTGCTTTCAGCCTCTATTTCCTGTAGGAGTTCCTCACTTAGCTTCTCCAAGGCTGGGTTTTATCTCTTGTATTCCCTTGACCCGCTCCAAGTTCTGGCTTGCTTAGCATCTCATGGAAAGGCACATGGCAATGTCTGCTGTGCCCTGCATCTCCAAATGTTTGAGTTTCACGTTGGCTCTGTCAGCTCTTTCACTTCTTTTCTCCAAGCGTCAGCATCTGAGGTTTCTTCAAAATGTTTCCCTTTTTGAAGGACTCTAGTAAACTAATCAAGACCCACCTTGAATGGGTAGAGTCACATCTCCATCTAATTAAAAGACCACACCCACAATTAGGCATATCACATCTCCATGGAATTAATCTAACCAAAAGGTCACACCGACAACTAGGTGTGTCGTATGTTTATTGAAACTATCCAATTAAAGTTTCCTACCCTAAACAATAGCTTTGGCCCCACAAAATAGGATCAGGATTAAAACATGGCTTTTCTGGGGTACACAATATTATCAAGCCAGCACAATTAGTATAACTTGCCAGGTCTGTTTTGGTTACTATTTGCATGGTATGTATTTTTTCCTTTCCTGCACGTTCAACATACTTGGGTCTGAATTTTTCGAATCTCTTGTAAACAGCATATAATTTGATCATGCTTTACTATCCATTCTGTCAATCTCTTCCTTTGACAGAAAAGTTTAACTAATATACATTTAAAGTAACTACTGATGATGATGTAGGTTTTTTTTTTCCTTGCAGTTTGCTAAAGATTTTGGAATTCAATATACCAGAAAAAGATTGAATTAAAAAAACATTTTTATTGTGAAATATAGCATATGTACTTGGGCGTAAACTTTAGGAAGCTACTGTCTATTGCTAGACTTGAAGATGTTTCCTTATAGTTTCTTCTAGGAGGTTTATGATATTGACTCTTATACTTAGGACATTGATCCACTGTGAATTAATTTTTGTATAGGTTGTAAGGTATGGGTCCTCTTTCACTATTTGGCTAATGATATCCAGGTATCCCATGCCCATTTATTGAAAAGACTATTCTGCCCCAGTTCAGTGAATTAGAAGACCTTGTCAAAGATCAACTGACCTTATATTGGGTGGTCTATCTTCACACTCTCAATATGATTCCATTGGTCAATATTTGTATCTTTGTGCCAGTACCAGGCTGTTTTGACCACTGTGGCTTTATAATAAGCTTTAAATCAGGAAGTGTTAAATCTGCCCACTACGTTCTTCTCTTTTAGGATTTTTTAGCTAATTCGTGGAAGGCTTTCAATCTCTCAACATTGAATGCAATCCTGGCTATGGATTTTTTTTTTTTAGCTCAAGAAGCTTTTTCATAGATTTCTGAAGATTTTCCAAGTATAGTGTCCTGTCTTCTGAAAATAATGAAAGTTTTACATTTGTCTTACTAATTTAGATGGCTTTTATTTCTTTTTCCTGCCTGACTGCTCTTGCTAGAAGTTCTGGTACAATGTTGAATAGTAACGGTAACAGAGGGTATCCTTGTTTCATTTCCAATCTTTGGGGAAGGCTTTCAGTCTCTCTCCATTGAGTATGATGTTGGCTGTGGGTCTTTCATATATGTCCTTTATCATACTGAGTAAGTTTCCTTCGAGTCCTACTTTTTGAAGTGTTTTTATCAAAAAAGGGTACTGAATTTTGTCAAATGCTTTTTCATCTTCAGTTGACATGATTATGTGATTTTCCATGTTGATTTGTTACTATGCTTATGACATTGATTGATTGTCTTGTGTTGAACCACCATGGTATTCCTGCTATAAACCCAAATTGGTCATGCTGTATGATTCTTTTAATGTGTCATTGAGTTTGATTTGCAGTTATTTTGTTGAGAATTTTTGCCTCTCTTTTCATTAGGGAGGTTGGCTGTAGTTTTACTTTCTTGCTTCACTTTAATCTGGTTTTGGTCTTAGAGAGATGTTAGCTTCAGAAAATGAGTTAGGTAGTGTTCCTTTTTCCTCAAATTTCTAGAAACGTTTGAGCAGAATTGGTGCTAGTTCTTTTTGAAATGTTTGATAAAATTCCCTTGTGAAATCATCCAGCCCTAAGTTTTTCTTTGTAGGAGATTTTTGATGACTGATTGAATCTCTTTACTTGTTATTGGTTTGTTGAGATGCTCTATCTCTATTTGTTCTCAAGTCAGTGTAGGTTGTTCCTGTCTTTCTAGAAATTTGTCCATTTAATTTAAATTGTCTAGTTTGCTGGCATATAATAGTTTGCAGTATCCACTTATGACTTTTATTTTCTTCAGGGTCTGTGGTAATGAACCCCCTCATTTTTTATTTTGTTTACTTGCATTAAGTCTCTTTTTTCTTTGTCAGCCTAGCTAGATGTACATTGATTTTATTGATTTTATCAAATAACCAACTTTTGATTTTATTAATTATTTCTATTGGTTTTGTTCTCCAATTTATTTAACTCTGCTTTAATCATTGTTATTTCCCTTCTATTGCTTTAGAGTCAGTTTGTTGTTCTTTCTTTAGTTCCTCCAGATGAGCAGTTAAGTCCTCAATATGTGCTCTTTAATCTTTGTGTGTGTGTGTGCTGTATGGTGGGGATCACATTTCGTTCTTTTTCCATGTGACTTTTCTGTTACTGCAGCACCATTTATTGAAATTTGGGGAAGTTGGGGGGAAGTGTCTTCTGCATGGCAGGCAAGAATTCTACCACTGAACTACCTTTGTACCTCCTCATTCATCTTTTTAAAATATAGGCATTTAGGGCAATTAATTTCCCTCTTAGCACTGCCTTTACTTAATCCCATAATTTCTGATATGTTGTCATCTCATTTTCATTCGCCTCTATATATTTACCAATTTTTATATTGATTTCTTCTTTGACCTGCTGATTGTTTAAGAGTGTGTTTCCTTATATTTAATCTCCTTATGTTTTTTAAAGTTCTGGTTCTTTGGTGGTTATTGATTTCTGGCTTCATTCTGTTGTGATTAGAGAAAGTTCTTTGAATACTTTCACTTTTTTAAATTTATAAAGACTTGTTTTGTGCCCCAGCATATGTTCTATTTTGGGGAATATCCCATGAGCACTAGAGAATAATCTGTAGCCTAGTATTTTGGATGAAATGATCTATATATGCCCCTTAGGATTAATTCATTCATCAAATTGTTTAAACTCACTATTTCTTCGTTAATCTGCTGTTTGGCTGTTCTACCTATAGAGGAGAGTTGTGTATTGAAGTCTCCAGATACTATTGTTGAAATATCTATGGCTCCCTTCACTTTTGTTTATGTTTGCTTCATGTTCTTTGGAGCTCTATGATGGGGAGCATAAATATTTATGATTGTTATTTCTTCATGATCTATTTTGCTTTTTTTTAGTATGTGGTGTCCTTCCTTATCCCCTATGAATGCTACATTTAAAGTCCACTTAGTCTTATTTTTTTGTGTAGCTACTCCTGCTTTCTTTTGGTTACAGCTTGCATGGAACATATTTTTCCATCTTTTCACATTCAGTCTATTTGTATCTTTGGCTCTAAGATGAGTCTCTTGTAAGCAGCATATAGATGGATCATATTTCCTAATCCATTCTACCAATATGCATCTTTTAATTGGTGAGTTTAGTCCATTAACAGTCAAAGATATTATTGTAAAGGCATTTTTTAAAATATTTTTATTGAGTTCTCTTCACACATAAACGGTCTATCCATAACATACAATCTATGCCTCACAATACCATCCATAGTTATGTATTCATCACCATGATCACTTTTAGAACATTTACATCACTCCAGAAAAGGAAACAAAAAGAAAATAAAAACTCATACATCCCATACCTCTTACCACTCCCTCTCATTGACCAAAAGTATTGTAATCTACCCAATTTTTTACCCCTTACCTCCATTATTTATTTTTTACCCTTATTTTTTCACTCATCTGTCCATACCCTGGATAAAGGGAGCATCAGACACAAGGTTTTCACAATCACATCATCACATTGTAAAAGCTATTTAGTTATGCAATCATCTTCAAAAATCAAGGCTACAGGAACATAATTTAAAACTTTTAGGTACTTCAATCAAGCCACACCAATACACCATAAACTAAAAAGGGATATCTATGTAATTCATAAGAATAACCTCCAAGATATTCTCTCAAATCTGTTTGAAATCTCTCCACCACTGAAACTTTATATTGTCTCATTTCTCTCTTCCCCGTTTTGGTCAAGACTTCCTCAAACCCATGATGCTGGGTCCCAACTCATCCTTATGAGTGCCATCCCATGATGTCAGAGAGATTATACCACTGGGAGTCATGTTCCATGTAGAGTGGAGGGCAGTGAGTTGACCTGCCAAGGTGGCTTAGAGAGAAGGGCCACATCTGAGCAACAAAAGAGATTCTCTGGGGGTGACTCAGCATAATTATAAGTAGTCTTAGTTTCTCCTTTGTAAGGATAAGTTTGATAAGGGTGAGCCCCAATATCAAGGGCTCAACCTATTGAATTGGTTGTCCCCACAGCTTGTGAGAATATCAGGAATTCCCTGGATGGTGAAATTTAACATTTCCTCCTCTCTCCCCATTCTACCAAGGGGACTTTGCACATACATTTTATTCTCTGCCCAAATTACTCCAGGATGTACTGGGGCATCACACTTAACCCATACAAACAAATAAGATCTCATGCCCTGTTCAAGATTCCATATGGTTATGGTGTTGAACCAAATAAACATCTCTTCTTTTGGTCTCACACTGAAGTTGAAATTTTAAAATATAGACCATATCATCCTTTACTCTGTATTCTGCTTTACCTTAATACTATCCAGATCAACTTCATTCATATCTCTAAGTTGAAGTCTGATCACTTCTTCAACTTTTTAAACAGTTGCTGTGTAAGGAACTGCTGACTTTTATAGCTTCAGAGATCTAACTCTGAGCCTCAGGTGTAACATAAATACCCGAGGTTTCAGGGAACAACCAGGTTATATGGAACTATCTCGGTATCTCAGAATTTAGAAATAATAGTTACACCTCCAAAATAGATGTGACTGCTGTAAGAAGTCACAGTGTAGGACCCTTTACAATAGGCCCCAACCTGATAAGCCATGCTCTCAATTTCAATTATCTGAGTTTGTATATTATAGTTAGTCTGTATGAGGGGGGAATGATAATATTCCTCTTTTTGTTTCTGGCATTTCATTCAACATCCTCTCCTCAAGGTTCATTGACCTAGTTGCACGCCTCGCAATTTCATTCCATCTTGCAGCCGCTTAGTAGTCCATTGTATGTATACACCACAATTCCCCCTTCCAGAGAGGCTGCACATCTCAGCCTCACTACCAACAACGAATAGCTTCATCTCTTTCTCTTCCTTTATGCAGCACTTGTTTCTAGCTGTTCATTTTTAAGCAATTTTATTGGCAAATCATAGAATCCAAGCTAAGTAAAAAAAAAAATCAGTGGTTCCCGTTATAATCACATAGTTATGTTTTTGCCACCACAATCTATATGAAGACATTTTCTTTTTTTTTGGCAAAAAAAAAATCCCACACTCCTCCCCTATATCCCCCGTTTGTTGACATTTAGTTTTGGCATAATAACTTTGTTAGATTTAGTGGAAGTATATTACAATGTTACTATTGACCATAGACCCTAGCTTGCATTGACTGTTTTTTTCTGTGGACAATCTCATTTTCAATATTTTGTAATGTTGACATTAACTTGCTCTCCCCCATGCAAAAATACATTCTTATGTTTCTATGTTTAGTCATTATCACTGTCCACTCTAGGCATTTCTACATTATACTGTCTCAGTCTTTATCCTCTATCTTTCCTTCTGTTGTCATATGTGCCCACAGCCCTTTTCCCTCAACCATACTCATGTTCAGCTTCATTCAGTGTAGTTAAATTATTGTCATGGTCAGGTTCATGTGTCAACTTGGCCAGAGGTGGTTCCCAGTCGACTGGTCAGGCAAGCACTGGCCTGTCTGCTGCTATGAGGACATTTCATTGACTTAAATCATGATTATGTCAGCTGCATTCACAGCCAATTGCATTTGTAATCAGCTTAGGAGAGTGTCTTCTGCAATAAATGATGCTTAATCTAATCAGTAGAAGTCTTTTAAGGAGGACTCAGAAGAGACAGTCATCCTTCTTGCTTTAGCCAGTCAGTCTCTGCTGTAGAGTTTGTTGTGGACCATCGTTGTAGTTGTCAGCTTGTGGCCTGCCCTGTGGACCTTGGATTCTACCTTCCCATGGTTATGTGAGACCCTTTGTTTTGGGGGTGGTGGTGCATGGCCCGGGAGTTGAACCCAGGTCTCCCGCATCAAAGGCAGGCATTCTAACACTGAACTACCCATACACCCTATGTGAGATGCTTTTATAAATTTTATATATTTCCTGCTGATTCTGTTTTCTAGAGAACCCTAGCTAATACAGCTTGGTACTGGGAGTGGTTCTTAAGAAACAGAGTCTTAAAAATGGGTTTTTATGAATGGTTTTCTACTCTGACTGGATTCAAAGCCACTAAGGACTCTGATTTACATAATCAAATGTCACTCCCAATCCATGGAGTGAGTTGGCAAAAGAGATAGTCAAAATATCACCATTCAATTCTCCTAATGCTTAACTTGTACGAAGCCAAGCTCTGGGGGATAATGTTTTTGACACCTTTACAGAGTTTTGTGGAAATAGAAGGTGAAGAGATATTGTTAGATACATTGTATACATTAATAAGTGAAAGGGATGGGCTTTTGGCTTCAAAGGAGAAGCGCATGTGCTGTATGACAGATGTAAACATTTCTATGAGTGTCTTGAAGGACTATTTTATTTCCTGAAGCCATAGACTTGAGATCTCTGAAAATCAGACTCAGGATATTATTGTTAGCAACTTTACAATATAAACTGAAATCTCAATCTTACCTGGGTCTACCTTTAAACTGAGGGCATTGATAGAAAAGGAGTGGGACCCTGAAAGATGGGATGGTGACATATGGATATGGATTGATAATGATATCAGTGGAGAGCATGACGCTAGGTCATGCTGAGTCTTCTCTAGATAATCCTGAAACAGTCTGCCCTGAGGACATAGCCACCCCACCTTTAGCCTGCCCTGAGGAGTTGGCCACCCAACCTCCACCTGAAAGGATTAGCCCTAGAGTGATTAATCTTGTTTCACCAAATGAAACTGCAAATGAATGACCTGAACCAAATGGCTTGGAAGACACTTCTAATTCTTTTCATGACCCAACTCCACCACCCCTCATTTCTTCCAGACCTATAACTAGACTAAAGTCCCAACAGACCCCTAAAGGTGAGGTACAAAGTATAACATGTGAGGAGGTACACTATACTCCAAAAGAACAGTGTGAGTTTTCCAATTTATATAGACAGAAATCAGGGGAATATGTGTGGCAATGGATTTTAAGGGCGTGGGATAATGGTGGGAGGAATATAAGGCTGGGTCAGGCTGAATTTATTGATATGGACCCACTAAGTAGATATTCTGCATTCAGTGTTATAGCTTGAGGGATTAGGAAAGGTATGAAACAGTTTGCTTGGATGGTTGGTTGAAACATGGATCAAAAGGTGGCCAACATTACCTGAGGTTGAAATGCCTGAACTTCCTTGGTATAATGTAGATGAGGGGATCCAGAGGCTTAGAGAGATTGGAATGTTAGAGTGGATTTTCAAGGAAAGCCTGCTTATACATCCCAGGAATGTCCAGAGGATGCACCTGTTAACAGAACTGTGAGAAATAATTGATGAGACTAGGGCCATCATCCTTGAAGAGTTCTGTAGTTTCCTTTCCCCGTAGGTCAGATATTATTGTGGTAACTGCTGTCACTGAGCTGGAATACTTAAACACAATGGGAATGACCAGATCCCAAGTAGGCAGAAGCCAGGTGGCAGCACTTAATCGCCAAAGACGTGGTGGATGTGGCTATCATAATGGACAGCAGACTCAAAGCAGGAGTCAAAATAACCTGACTCACAGAGATTTATGGCATTGGCGAGTAAATCATGGAGTACCTAGACATACAATAGATGGGCAGTCTACTATATTCTTGTTTGAGCTGTATAACAAAAAAGTTCTAGGTAAAATGAACAGAAGTCTAACTTGTATTACAAAAATAGAGGGTAATGGCCCCTTAATCAATTTCTACCTTAGTAGAGACTGAATGCTTAACCATGGGCCACCAAGTTACCATGAGATCTCAGTTGCCTATCATGAACTGGGTGTTGTCTAGCCCACCAAGCCATAAAGTTGGGCATTCACAGCAGCACTCTATCATAAAATGGGAATGGTATAGAAAAGAAAGAGCCAGAGCAGACCCTGAAGGCACAAGTAAATAACATGAAGAAGTGGCCCAAATGTCCATGGTCTCCACTCCTGCCCCATTACCTTCTCTTTCCCATACCAGAGCTATGGCCTTTTAGGGAATTCTTTCCAGTGAGTTGAATGAAGAAGAGAATACTCAGGCCTGGTTTACAGATGGTTCAGCATGATATGTAGGTACCAACTGAAAGTGGACAGCTGCAGCACTCCAACCCCTTTCTGGGATGTCTCTGAAAGACAGTGGTGAGTGGAAATCTTCCCCGTGGGCAGAACTTTGAGCAGTGCACCTGGTTGTTCATTTTGCTTGGGAGGAGACCTGGCCAGAGGCACATTTGTATACTGACTCGTGGGCTGTTGCTAATAATGGTTTGGCTGGATGGTCAGGGACTTGGAAAGACCATAATTGGAACATTGTTGACAAAGAGGTCTAAGGAAGAGGTATGTGGATAGACCTTCCTGAGTGGGAAAAGAGAATAAAGATATTTCTGTCCCATGTGAACATTCACCAGAGGGTGACTTCAGTAGAAGAAGGTTTTAATAATCAAGTGGCTAAGATGACCCATCTTGTGGATACAAGTTACCCTCTTTCCTCAGTCACTCCTGCCATTGCCCAATGGACTCATGAACGAAGTGGTCATGGTGGTAGGGATGGAGGTTATGCATGGGCTCACCAACTAGGAATTCCACTCACCAAGGCTGACCAGGCTTACAGCCACTGCTGATTGCCCAATCTGTCAGCAGCAGAGGCCAACACTCAGCCCCAGATATAGCACCATTCTCTGAGGTGATTAACTGGCTACATGGTGGCAGGTTGGGCCACTCCCTTCACGGAAGTGGCAGCAATTTGTTCTAACTGGAATAGGCACATACTCTGGATATGGGATTGCTTTCCCTGCATGCAATGCTTCTGCCAAAACCACCATCTGTGAGCTTACAGAATGCCTTATCTATCATCATGGTATTTCACACAGCATTGCTTCTGATCAAGAAACACACTTCACAGCAAATGAAGTGCAACAATGGGCACATGATCATGGAATTCTCTGGTCTTACCATGTTCCCCATCATCCAGAGGCAGCTGTATTGATAGAACGGTGGAATGGCCTTTTGAAAACTCAATTATGATGCCAACTAGGTGGCAATACCTTGCAGGGTTGGGGTGATGTTCTCCAGGAGACTGTGTATGCTCTGAATCAGCATCCTCTGTATGGTACTGTTTCTCCCATAGCCAGGAGAACCAAGGGGTGTAAATGGGATTGACAGCACTCACTATTACCCCTAATGATCCACTAGGAAATTTTTTGCTTCCTGTCCCTGAAACCTTGAGCTCTGCTGGTCTACAGGTTTTAGTTCCAGAAAGGGGACTGCTTCCACCAGGAGAAACAATGATTCCATTGAACTGGAATCTCAGACCACCTCCTGGTCACTTTGGGCTACTCATGCCCTTGGTTCAATAAGCCAAGAATGAGATTACTTTCCTGGCTGGGGTGATTGACCCTGACTAACAAAGGGAAATATGACTGCAACTGCACAATGGAGGTAAGGAAATGTTTTCCTGGAATATAGGCGATCCCCTAGGGTGTCGTTTAGTACTACCATGCCCTGTGATTAAATCAATGGAAAATTGCAACAGCCCAATCAGACAGGACAACTTCAGGAATGAACATTTGGGTCACCCCACCAGACAAAGAACCATGGCCAGCTGAAGTGTTTGCTGAGGGTAAAGGGAACACGGAATGGAAAAAGGTAGTGATAAATATGAACTACGACCATGTGATCAGTTACAGAAACGAGGACTGCAGTACTGTTTTGTTCATGTTATTTTAGTTGTAAGATATCAAGTTTAAGAGTGAATATTATCCGAGGACTTGCACCCTATTCTGAGGAGATTTAATGCATTTCCAGTTGTATGCAGGACGAAAAAATGTGCCTGTTATTGTTTTCTATTTAGAGATCAAGTATGATATAAGGTGATGTGTATACCTGCTAAATTGACAAGGGGTGGATTTTCACGGTCAGGTTCATCTGTCAGCTTGGCCAGTGGTGGTTCCCGGTTGTCTGGTCGGGCAAGCACTGGCCTGTCTGTTGCTAAGAGGACATTTCATTGACTTAAATCATAATTATGTCAGCTGCATCTACAGCTGATTGCATTTGTAATCAGTTAAGGAGAGTGTCTTCTGCAATGAGTGATGCTTAATCTAATCAGCAGATGGTTTTTAAAGAGAATTCAGAAGAGACAGTCATTCTTCCTGCTTTAGCTGGCAAGCCTGTGGAGTTTGTTGTGGACCTTCTTCGGAGTTGCCAGCTTGCAGCCTTACCTGTAGACCTTAGACTCTATGTTCCCATGGCTGTGTGAGACACTTTCATAAATTTTATATCTATGAATATTTCTTGCTGATTCAGTTTCTCTAGAGAACCCTAGCTAATACAGCTACCATCAGATAGTATTGTGCTATCCTTTTCTGAATTTTTACAATTGGTCCTGTTGCACATTCTGTACTCCTTCAACACTAAATGTTCACTCTATACCCTCTTTCTAACTCTTAATAACCTGTCTCCTTAATTTTAAATCTCAAAGTTCATTCATTAATGTTTGTCCATATTAGTGAGACTTACAGTATTTTCCCCCTTGCTTCTGCTAATTTCCCTGAGCCTAATGTCCTCAGAGTTCATCCACATTGTTACATGCTTCATGAATTTATTCAGTCTTAGAGCTGCATAATATTCCATCATATATATATAGGTATATATTCTAGTAATGGTATCGCTTGATCATACAGCAGTTTGAGCATATAGCTTCCTGAGGAACCATCAAACTACCTTCCAGAGCAGTTGTACCATTTTACATTCCTACCAACAGTGGATAAGTGTGCCTCTTTCTCCATATCTTCTTCAGCAGTTGTTGTTTTATATATATATATATATATATATATATATATATAGGCTATTCTAATGGGTGTGAGATGATATCTCATTACAGTTTTGATTTACATTTCCCTAATGGCCAGTGAGGTTGGGTGTGTATAGTTATGCCTTCTAGCCATTTGTATTTCCTCTTCTGAGAAGTGTCTCTATTCATGTCTTTTGCCTATTATTTAATTCGATTGTTTGTCTTTTCCTTGTTCAGTTGTAGAAACTATATATTTGAGATACTGAGCCCTTATCTGATATGTGGTTCCTAAATATTGTCTCTCATTGCCATTTTAGTATCCTGAAAAAATTCTTTGCTGCACAGAAGTGTTTTATTTTGAGGAGATCCTGTTTATCTATTTTTTTTTCAGTGCTTATGCTTTAGGTGTAAGATCTAGGAAACCACTTCTTATCACAAAAGTTATAAGATATTTCCTCACATTTTCTTCTGAAGTTTTATGGTCTCAACTCTAATGTTTAGGTTTTGATCCATTTTGAGTTAATTTTGTGTAGGGTGTGAGATATGAATCCTCTTTCATTTTTTTTAATATGAATATCCAGTTCTCCAAAGACCTTTTATTGCAGAGGCTGTTCTGTCCCAGGTCTGTTTGCTTGATCATCTTATCAAAGATCAATTGTCCATAGATGAGAGGGTCTATTTCTGAACAATCAATTCGCTTCCATTGGACAGTATATCTATCTTTAAGTCAGTACCATGTTGTTTTGACCACTGTAGCTTGGTGATATGCATTAAAGTCAGGTAGTGGGAGACCTCCCTATTCATTTTTTTTCTCAAGATATTTTTAGCTGTTTGGGGCACCCTGTCTTTTCAAATAAATTTGCTTATTGTTTTCTTCTATTTCTGCAAATTAAGTTATTGGGATTTTAATTGGTATTGCATTGAATCTATAAATCAATTCAAATAGAATTGCCATCTTAACTATATTTAGTCTTCCAGTCCATGAATATGGCATGCCCTTCCATTTATTTAGGTCCTCCATGATTCCTTTCAGCAATTTCTTGTAACTTTCTGTGTATAGGCCTTTTGTGCTCTTAGTTAAATTTGTTTCTAAACACTTGATTCTTTAATTGTTATTTTAATTGTCATTTTTTTCCTGATTTCCTCCTCTGATTGTTTATCAATTTCTATAGAAACACTGCTGATTTGTGGGCATTGATCTTGTACCTGACCACTTTGCTGTACTCATTTGTTAGTTCTAGTATCTTTGCTGTAGATTTTTCAGGATTTTCAGCATACGGTATTATGGCATTTGCAAACAGTGAGGGTTTCACTTCTTCCTTTCCAATTTAGATGCCTTTTATTTCTTTTTCTTGTCAAATTAATACTGGTTAGAACTTCCAGTACAATGTTAAATAAAAATGATGACAGTGGGCATCCTAGTCTTGTTCCTGATCTTAGAGGGAAAGCTTTCAGTCTTTCCCCCTTTGTGGATGATGTTAGCTTTTCTAACAGCTGTTAGATGTTAGAAAAAAATGGGAAAATATTTTTCATATATTCCCTTTATCATGTTGAGGAAGTTCCCTTCTATTCCTATCCTTTGAAGTGATTTCATTGAGAAAAGATGTTGGTTTTGTCAAGTGTCTTTCCTGCATCAATCTAGATGACTATGTAGTTTTTGCACTTTGACTTATTGATATAGTGTGTTATTAATTGATTTTCTTATGTTGAACCAGTCTTGCACACCTGGAATAAATCCCATTTGGCCATGGTGTATAATTCTTTTAATGTGCTGCTGGATTAGATTCGCAAGTATTTTATTGAGAATTTTGGCATCTATATTCATTGAAGATGTTGGTCTGTAATTTTCTTTACGTGTAGTATCTTTGTCTGGCTTTGGTATTGAGTGATTTTTGCTTCATAGAATGAGCTAGGTACCTTTCCCTCTTATTCACTTGTTTTGAAGAGTTTGAGCATGATTGGTACCCATTATTTCTTGAATGCTATGTAGAATGCACATATGAAGCCATCTTGTCCTGGACTTTTCTTTTCTTGATTTGGGACTTCTGGATGACTGATTCAATCTCTTTGCTTGTGATTCACTCGTTGAGGTGGTCTATTTCTTCTCGAGTCAATGCTGGTTTTTCATGCCTTTCTAGGACGTTGTCCATTTCATCAATGTCGTCTAGTCTATTAGCATATAGTTGCTTATAATATCCTCTCATAACCCCCTTTAATTCTACAGAGTCAGTGGTTATATCTCCTCTTCCACTTCTGATTTTGTTTGCATGCTCTCTCTTATTTTCTTTTTCGTCAACCTAGCTAAAGGTCGACCAATTTTATTGATTTTCTCAAAGAACCAACATTTGGTTTTGTTGATTTTCTCAATAATTTTCATATTCTCAATTTCATTTATTTTTGCTCTAATATTTGTTATGTCTTTCCTTTTGTTTGCTTTGGTGTTAGTTTGCTGTTCTTTCTCTAGTTCTTCCAAGTGAACAGTTAATGCCTCGATTTTTTCTCTTTCTTCTTTTTTAATATAGGCATCTAAGGAAATAAATTTCCCTCTCAACACTGCCTTTGCTGCATTTAGGTTCTGGACAAAATAAACCTTTCTTCCTTTGGTATCGAAGAGTAGGTGGTGCTCTAATATACAATGTCTTCCTTACCCTTGTGTTCTGAATTGCCTTGATCCTGATCTGATTGGTTTTGTTCTTATCTCTAAAACCTGTTATTTATATATATAAAAAACAGTCTCTTAAAATACAGAAATAGGGCAGTGCAATGGTGACTCAGCAGGCAGAATTCTTGCCTGACATGCCAGAGACATGGGTTTGATTCCTGGAGCTCACCCATGTGAAAAAAAAAATACAGAAATAATAATTACTACTCCAGACTAAATGTGACTGCTTATAAGAGCTTACAATCTAGGCCCCTGTTTTCTTACAAGCATTTTCTAAAGCAAATCATACAATATTTGCTTTTTTGTTTCTGGCTTGTTTTGCCTCACCAAATGTCCCAGAGGTTCAATCACAATGTTGTGTGGCTCACAACTTCATTTCTTTTTGTATCAGCACAATATTTGATCATATGTATACACCATCATTCACCAATCTTCTTTTCAGTCAGTGCATCCTTCTGCCACCTGCATTCATTATGCATTATGTACAATGCCCAAAGTCCGCAGTCCATAATATTCTCAATTTTAGATAATTTCATTGTTTCCAAGAGAAAGATAACCAATGAACACACCCTTACCAAATAAGAAATCTAAACCTCTCCTTAACTCTTGTCCTTCCCACAATAATTTACCCCTGGTGTTGCTTTGGTACTACTGATATATTCCTGTTAAACATAGCCCATAACATGCAATAGCAACTTTTTAAGTTTTTTAAGGTTTGAACTTAAAAGCTCTTTGCACATGGCAGGCCACGGTGGTTCAGCAGGCAGAATTCTCGCCTGTCATGCCAGAAACCTGGGTTCGTTTCCCGGTGCTTGCTCATGCAAAAATAAACAAATAAACCAAAACTATTTGTACAAAAATTATATCTTTGAAGTAGTTCATGCAAGATCTTATTTATATTTGAAGTGTTAATCAGAGGGCTTCATACAACCCCTTTCAATCATATTCACCTTCAATATGGTAATATTACTTATAGACCCACTAGTGAACTTTCTTCACTTCTATTTGATTCGCTTACATTTAAGTTCAACCTTATTAGCTAACTGTTCACCCATCTCTAGCTTCTATGTATCTCTAGGTTCCCTATATTCTGTATTATAAACCTCCAATTTTATCTTTATTATGATCATTTAAGTGAAATCATGCAATATCTATCCTTTTGTGTCTGCCTTATTTCACTCAGCGTTATGTGTTCAAGGCTCATCCATCTTGTCATGTGCTTCAGGATACCATTTCATTTTACCAGTGCATAATATTCCATTGTATGTATATACCACATTTTGCTAATCCACTCATCTGTTGATGGGCATTTAGATTATTTCCATCTTTTGGTGATTGTGAATAATGCTCTATGAAATCGGAGTTCAAAGGTCTGTTTGTGTCATTGCTTTCAGCTCCTCTGGATATATACCAAGTAGTGCTATTGCCCAGTCATAGGGCAACTTGATATTTAGTTTCTTAAGGAACAGCCAAACAGTCTTCCACAGTGGCTGCACCATTATACATTCCTACCAGCAGTGCATAAGTGTCCCAATTTCTCCACATCCTCTCCAACATTTGTAGTCTTCTGTTTGTTGAATAGCAGCCATTCTTATAGGTGTGGGGTGATACCTCATTGTCATTTTGATCTGCATTTCCCTTATAGCTAATGAAAATGAGCATCTCTTCATGTACTTTTGAGCCATCTGTATTTGCTCTTCAGAAAAATGCTTATTCATATCTTTAGCTCCCTTTATAATTGGGTTGTTTGCTCTTTTGTTCTTGAGTTGTATGATTTCTTTATGTGTACAGGATATCAAAACTATGTTTGATGTGTTATTTCCAAATATTTTCTTCGATTGAGTTGGCTGCCTTTCAACCATTTTGAAAAGTCTTTTGAGGTGCAGAAGCATTTCATTTTGAGGAGTTCCCATTTATCTATTTTTTTCTTTTGTTACTTGTGCTTTGGGTGTAAGATTTAGGAAGCTACCATTACTAGGTCTTGAAGAAGTTTCCCTACATTTTCTTGTAGAAGCTTTATGGTACCAGTTCTTATGTTTAGGTGTTGGATCCATTTTGAATTAATTTTTGTATACGGTGTAAAGTAAGGTTCCTCTTTCATTCTTTTGACTATTGATATCAGTTCTCTCATGCCCATTTATTGAAAAGACTATTTTGTCCCAGTTCATTGGATTTGAGGACCTTGCAAAAATCAGTTGACCATAGATTTGGTAGTCTATTTCTACATTCTTGATTTGATTCCATTGGTCAATACTTCTCTGTTTGTGCCAGTACCATGCTATTTTGACCACTGTACCTTTATAAGTTTTAAAATCAGGAAGTGTTAATCTTCCCACTTCATTCTTCTTTTTTAGGATGCTTTTAGCCATTTTTTAGTGTCTCTCTCCCTTTCAGATGAATTGGGTAACTAGCTTTTCAAAGTCTTCAAAGTAGGTTGTTGGAATTTTGATTGGTACTGCGTTGAATCTGTACATCAATTTGGGCAAATTGACATCTTATCTATATTTTGCCTTCTTATCCATGAGCAGGGAATGTGCTTCCACCTATGCAGATCTTTTTTTTTAAATTTTTTTTTGCAATGTTATGTAGTTTTCTGTGTACAATTCCTTTACGTCCCCAATTAAGTTCATTCCTAGAAACTTGATTCTTTTTTATTTTTAGGTACATGGTCTGGGAATTGAACCCAGGTCTTCCACATGGAAAGCGAGCATTCTACCACTGAACCACCCATACATCCTAGAAACGGGATTTTTTAGTTACTATGTTGAATGGAATTTTTTCCTTAACTGACTCCTCAGTTAGGTCATTGCTTGTGTATAGAAACATTATTGATTTTTGGCAATAATTTTATATCCCACCACCTTGCTGAATTTATTAGTTCAGAGAACTTTGTTGTAGATTCCTCAGGATATTCCAACTATAGTATCATGTCATCTGCAAATAATGAACGTTTTACTTCTTCCTTTCCAATTTGGATGTCTTTTATTTCTTTTTCCTGCCTGCTTGCTCTTGCTAGAACTTCTAGTTCAATGTTGAATAATACTGGTGACAGAGGGCATTCTTGTCTCATTCCTGATCTTAGGGGAATACCTTTCAGTCTCTCTCCATTGAGTATGATGCTGGCCACCTGCTTATCATATATGCCTTTTATTACATTGAGAAAATTAATTTGATTCCTATCTTTTGAAGTTTTTTATCAGAAAAGGATGTTGAATTTTGTCAAATGTTTTTTGTCATCAATTAAAATGATCATGTGATTTATCCCTTGTAATTTGTTAATGTGCTCTATTACATTAACTGATTTTCTTGTGTTGAACTATTCTTGCATTCCTGGAATAAAACCCACTTGGTCATGGTGTATATGTATATAAATATATGTACATATTTTTTGCATGGGCAGGCACCGGGAATGTATAATTCTTTTAATATGTTATTGGATTCAATTTGCGAATCTTTTTGTTGAGAATTTTTGTATCTGTGTTCATTAAGGAGATTGGCCTGTAATTTTCCATTCTTATAGCATCTTTACCTGGTTTTGACATTAAAATTATGTTAACTTCATAAAATGAATTAGATAGTGTTCCTTTTTTCTCAATTTTTTGGAAAAGTTTGAGCAGGATTCTTGTAAGTTCTTTCTGGAATGTTTGATACAAATCCCCTGTGAAGCCATCCTGCCCTGGGCTTTTCTTTGTTGGAAGATTTTTTGATGACTAATTGAATCTCTTTACTTGTGATTGGTTTGTTGAGATCTTCTATTTCTTCCTGTGTCAGTGTAGCTTGCTTGTGTGTTTGAAGGAATTTGTTCATTCCATCTAAGTTGTCTAGTTTGTTGGCATATAGTTGTTCATAGTATCATCTTATGATTTCCTTTATTTCTCAGGGTCTGTGGTAATGTTGCCTTTCTCATTTCTGAGCTTGTTTATTTGCATCCTCTCCCTGTTTTGCTTTGTCAGCCTTACTAGTGGCCCACCAATTTTATTGATTTTCTCAAAGAACAAACTTTCAGTTTTATTGATTCTTTCTATTGTTCTTTTTTTCTCCATTCATTTTGCTCTACTTTAATCTTTGTTATTTATCTTCTTTTACTGACTTGAGTTAGCTTGCTTTTCTTTCTCAAGTTCCTCCAGGTGAACAGTTAAGTCCTTGATTTTAGTTCTTTCTTGTTTTTTAATATAGGCATTAAGGTAACAAATTTCCCTCTCTACACAGCCTTTGCAGCATCCCATAAGTTCTGATATGCTGTATTCTAATTGTCATTTATCTCCAGATAGGTACTGATTTCTCTAGCAATTTCTTCTTTGACTCACTTGTTGTTTAAGAGTATTATTTAATCTGCATATATTTGTGAAAGTTCTCATTATTTGGTGGTTATTGATATCTAATTCATTCTGTTGTGATCAGAGAAAGTATTTTGAATAATTTATATGTTTTTAAATTTATAAAGACCTGTTTTGTGCCAAAGCACATGATCTATGCTGGAGAATGTCTCATAAACACCAGAAAAGAATGTATATCCTGGTGTTTTTGGGTATGTTCTAGTTTGCTAGCTGTCATAATGCAATATACCAGAAACAGAATGGTTTTTAAAAGGGGGAATTTAATAAGTTGCAAGCTAACAGTTTTTAGGCCATGGAAACGTCCCAATTAATACAAGTCTATAGAAATGTCCAAACTACGGCATCCAGGGAAAGATATTTTGATTCAAGAATGCCAATAAAGTTCAGCATTTCTCTCCCAGGTGGAAAGGCACATGGTGAACATGGCATCATCTGCTAGCTTCCTGTCCAGCTCCCCATGAGGTGTTTCCCTTCTTTATCTCCAAAAGTCACTGGCTGGTGGACTCTCTGCTTCATGGTTCTATGATGCTCTGAAGCTTTCTCCAAAATACTTCTTCTTTTATAGGATTCCAGGAAACTAATCTCGAACCATGTAGAATGTGGAGAAAATGTCTCCATCTAATCAACTTTAATACCCACGCTTGATTGAGTCACATCTCTGTAGAGTTAACCTAATCGAGTTTACGGCCTATAGTGCTGAATGGAGATTAGAAGAAACTGTTGCTCTCACAAGTTTGATGAGGATTAAAACATAACTTTTCTAGGGCACACAAATCCTTTCAAACTGGCAAAGGGTGTAATGACCTATATATGTCTTTTAGGTCTAAATCATTTATCTGGTTGTTTAACTGCTCTATTTCCTTGTTGATCTTCTCTGTCTGGTTGTTCTATCTATAGAGGAGAGCAATGTATTGAAGTCTCCTACTATTATTGTTGAAACATCTATCCCTCCCTTCAGTTTTGCCGATGTCTGTCTCATGTACTTTGGAGCTCCTTGATTGGAAGCATAAACATTTATGATTGTTATATCTTCTTGGTGAATTGACCCTTTAATTAGTATATAGTGTCCTTCTTTGTCTCTTATGATGTCTTTACATTTAAAGTTTATTTTGTCTGATATTAGTATAGCTACTCCTGCTTTCTTTTGGTTACAACTTGCATGGAAAATCTTTTTCCATCCTTTCACTGTCAAATCTATTTGTATCCTTGTATCTAAGATGAGTCTTTTGTAAGCAGCATATAGCTGGATTATATTTCTTAATCCATTCTGCCAATCAGTATCTTTTAATTGGTAAGTTTAGTTTGTTAACATTCAAAGTTATTACTGAAAATGTGTTTCTTGAATCCACCATCTTATCCTTTGGATTTTATTTGTCAGATCTATATATTCCTTTCCTTCTTACTCTTTTCATCCTTTAAGTTACCCTTACTGGTACTCTTCAATTTTGTGCCTTCCTCCAGACCTCCCTCTCCTGTTTTTTTTTCTACTGGTAGAGCTACCTTTAGTATTTCTTGTAAGGTCGCTCTCTTTTTGAAATATTCTGTCAGTCTTTGTTTTTCTGTTAAAATTTTAATCTCTCCCTCAGTTTTGAAGGACAATTTGCCTGGGTGCAGAATTCTTGGCTGGAAGTCTTTCTCTTTCAGGATCTTAAATATATCATACCACTGCCTTCTCACCTTCATCGTGCCAGTTTAGTAGTCTGAACTCAGTCTTAGGTGATTTCCCTTGTATGTAGTAGATTGTTTTTTCTCTCACTTCTTTCATAATTTTCTCCTTCTCTTCAACATTTGACAGATTGATTAACATGTGTCTTGGGGAAGGCCTATTTGAATTTATTCTCTTTGGAGTTCATTGGGTTTCTTGATTTGTGTATGAATGTCCTTTATAACGGTTGGGAAGTTTTCCCCCATTATATCCTCAACTAATCTTCCTAGTCCTTTACTCTTTTCTTCCCCTTCTGGGACACCAGTGATTCTTATATTTGTGTGCTTTGTTTTGTCCATCACTTCCCTGAGATTCAAATCAAATTTTTCCATATTTTTGTCATTTGCTGTTTCTAGTGTTTGGAATCAGTTGTCCTGTCCTCTAATTCACATATTCTTTCTTCTGCCTCTTCAAATCTGCTATTGTGTGTCTAGTATTTTTTTATTTTATCTACAGCACCTTTAATCTTGTTTTATCTGCCATTTTTCTATTTATTCTTTCAAATTCATTTTTATGCTCTTCTGGTGTCTTCCTGATCTCCTGTATATCATTAGCCATCCAATTTATGTTATTTAGTAAAGTTTTATGAACATCTATGATTAATTGTTCCAAAGTCTGTATCTCCTCTGGTGTTTTAATTTGGTCATTAGGCTGGATTATATCTGTCTGCATCATGATATGCTTAGTGATCTGCTGTCTTTAAGGTATATAAATATCTTGATAGGTTTACTTTGGGAGTTGATTTCCTTCAGTAGTCTAAAGCTTTGTATTTTGCAGATGGATATGGAGAAGGATGCAGGTGCAGGGTGGGGTACAACAGTGTGGTGATGCATTGCAGTGCAGGTATGGGCACAGGTTGGGGACAATATGCTAGTGCCTGTGTGCATAGAGTGCAGGTCACAGGGTTGTGGAGATGCAGTGCAGAAGGGTATGGGGTGCAGCTCAGACAGACCCTGGAGTGCAGGAGCAGGGTGTGGCATGGGGAACACAGAGGTACATCATGGTAGGAGGTAGATGGTGAAGCTCATTGGATGCACAGGGTCTGGTGTGACATAAGAGGTAAGTGGGCACATGGAGCATGAGCGTCGTGGATATCAGGGTCTAGGGTAGGTGGCACAGAGGTCAGTACATGTGGGTGAAGGGCCTGGGTGCGTCCTTGAGTGGGGCGTGATTCCAGAAGTCCTTGGATGTGGACATGGGAGTGTGTAGGGGCAGAGCAGAGGTCACCAGAGTTACAGGATGTGGGTCGTGGGGTGGTGGTGTCATGTAAGTCGTGTCCTGGCATACGTGCACAGGTGAGGGGATTGGAACAGATGTGCACTCATGAGCAGTGCTGGGGCTATATAACACAATTTTGCACATGAGCACCTGCCAGGTGTGGGAGCAGAGTGCTTTTGCCAGGGGGTGGGGCAAGCGTGCATGTTTGTGAGGCAGAGGTTTGGGGTGCAGGTATTAAGAAGTCAGTGCACTAATGCATATGCATCTGGAGAAGATGTGTCTGTGCAGGTGCATGGACCTGGGGGGCGCGGTCCTGGTGTGCACTGGTGGGGGCGGGGCCCTTGTGTGCGCATGCGTAGAGCTCACGGGCAGTGAGCCAGGCAGGGTTGTGCCTGCATGGGCTGGGGGCTGGTATGGCCCGGCTGTGGAGGTCTGCACTTGCACAGAACTGGGGAGTATGACTTAGGGCTATGCACTTGTGCGGATCTAAGAGGGCCATAAACTGATGTACACATGTTGAGAGATCAGAGAGGCAGACAGGGTGGGGTGACATGACTGTATGGGCTGGAGGCGGTTGTAGCCTGGGTATGACAGTAAGGGCCTGCTGCCTTTATGCACTGGGGACCACGTGCAGGGGCCAGGGAGGGGGTGATGGCTCTCAGGAGGGTGGGAAGAGGGTGCGTCTGAGTAGAAGAGGTAAGTTGGGTTAAAGTGGGCATGTGTGCGCTTGCAGTGGGGGTGTGAGGTGAATACAAGGGGGGCGGGTGTGCTTGGAGCATGGGGAGGAGAGCAGGTGACAGGGTTCAGGTGTGTGATGTATGGGGTGAGTCGCAGATCACGGGGTTGTGCTGGTGAGGGTAGTGTTTTCAAGGAACATGGCTTGGCTTACTTCCAAGTCCCCATCTCCCCATCCATGCAGTTCTGAGGGCTCTGAGCTTCCGTTTGGAAAGGGTCACATTAGGCTGTTTGCACCAACCAGATAGTCTCTGGTTCTCTGGATCTCAGTTCTTCATCTTTTGCAACCAGGGCCTCCCTATGTGGTGTAAAAGACCCTCCCAGGTCACTTACACCCTAGAATCGCTGTCCCAGTCACATTCCAATCCCTTCTCTGTTACTTGGAGCAGGGGTCAACTTAACCTATCCTATTCTGCCATCTTCCTGGGGCTCTTATCTTGCACTTTTTTGTTTTATACTGTATATTTTAATATTTTAATGCAATAACTCTGATTTTATCCAAAAACTGTATTGTCTTTAAGTTTGTACCCAGCTGGCGATATGACAGCAATATACTTGAGGTCCAAAAACTTACAAAAACAAAGAAACAAAAGTAAAAGCACTTCTCAAAGCTCTGTAAGCTGGTTTTGCTTTGTCTGATGGTCTTCTTCAGAGCTTAGCCCTCTCATCAAGATTATTTCAACAGGAATGCAATGTGCAAGCTTTCTCTCTCTTATCTGATCCTGTTTTGAACCTGATTCTCGTCCTGACTTTGTGCTTGCCTTAGTAATTCCCCCAATTATTGGAATTCAATTGAGCCTTCTACTCCCTGTGAAATAGACTTTCATCCTCTCCTGCGTGCTGTATTATATGACTTATTGTAGGTACTCTTATGGCCCAGGCTGCTTTTACCTATTTCTTACAGAGCTTTAGTTTTCTGCAAGCTTTTTATCTGCCTGCAGGGAAATTTCTGGGAAGGTGAACCAGAGATGATTTCCCTGGTTGTCTTTCAGGTTTCTAACCGTACATTGGCATTGACATTACAGATAGTCCTGGGCGCACAAAGGTGTTACTAAGCTCCCTCTGGAACAAGGCCAGGGACCCATAAGGAGAGAGAAGTCTGGATCCACCCCATACCAGGGAGGGAGTTGGGGAATGGGCCTGCAAGAGTGCCATTAGCTTTGCCTACCATTTGTCAGACTCTGTTTTCTTGATTTGGCACTTATCCGCTCCCCCGCCCCCTTAAACGACAGTCCTGCAACTGTTTTTCAGAGTTTTGAGGAAGATGGCATTGTCAGTTATATCTAGTTTTTCAAAGATTCTGTGGAGAGACAGCACCATGAATAAACTTATACCAGGAATTTGGTAGTCCACAAGTGCTTCTTTGTACATTCTTGATTCTAGATATATGATTTATAACTATGATCTCCCTTTCTGAGATTGTCTTTCCACTTACTTGATACTGTCCTTAAATGTGCAAATCTTTTTAACTTTGATGTAGTTGAATTTATCTACTGTTTCATTTGTTGTTTGTGCTGTTGGTCTCATATCTAATAATGCACTGCAATCTAAGGCCATGAAAATTTGCCCATATATTATCTTATAAAGTGTTTAAGGTTTCAGCACTTGCATTTAGTTCCTTCCTGCATTTGGAGTTCATTTTTGTAAATGGTGTGAGGTAGGGGTCCAATTTCATTCTTCAGCATGTGAATATCCATTTTGTTCAGTTCCATTTGTTGAAGAGACTGATCTACTTGGCATCCTTTTCAAAAAGCAATTGGTCATAGATTTTTTTGGCACATTTCTGGACTCTGAATTCTATTCCATTGGTCTATATGTCTATTATTATACCAGTGCCATACTCTCTTGCATATTGTAGACTTGTAGAAAGTTTTGAAGTCAGGGTGAGTGAGTCCTCCAACTTTGTTCTTCTTTCCAAAGGGTTTTGATTATTCAGGGCCCATTGAAATTTCATACGAATTTTGTTGGGTAAGTATTGTGTTGTTGATTTTGTAGATCACTATGAGTAGTACTGACATCCTAGCAACACCAATCTTCCAATCCATGAGCACAGAATGTCTTGCCATTTTTTAGAGCATCTTTAGTTAATTTCAGTAACTTTAAAAATTAGTTTGTGTATTTATTTGCCACCAGTAGGATAAACATTCTTCTCAAGTGCACATGGATCATTCTCTAGAATAGACCAAGTGTTGTCACAAAACAAGTGTCAATAAATTTAGAAAGATTAAAATCATAAAAAGCGTCCCCCATGACCATAATGGAATGATGTTGGAAATCAATAACTGGCAGACACCTGGAAAACCCACACATGTTTGGAAGTTAGATAGCACTCTCTTAAACAATCAGTGGGTAAAAGATGAAATTGAAATAGAAATCAGTAAATATCTTAGGATGAATGAAAATAAGAATACAATATATAAAAACTTATGGCATGCAATCACAGCAGTGCTGAGAGTGAAATTTTTAGCCTTAAATGCTTACACTGAAAAAGAATAAAGAGACTTGGGCTCTTAGCCTTGGACTATGGAAGAAGAGGGAGGCAAACTGATGCTGAATCTCTGTCACTGGGGCATGGAATTTGTATTTCAGAAGTTACCCAGTGAGACTAATGATAAAATACAAACTTTGTGAACTGAAGTTGAGAGCATGGGTTATCAATTTGGAGCCTATTGTAAAGGGTCTTAGAATGTAAGCTCTTACAGCAGCCATATATTACTCAGGAATTGTAACTGTTATTTGTAAATTTTGAGATGCTGAGCTGTTTGTGTATAATCTGGTTGATTCCAGAAACCTAAGGTAATTATGTGACACCTGAAACCCAGAGTTAGAGCTCTGAAGCCATGAAAGCCAGCATTATCCCACACAGGAACTATTTAAAAAGCTGAAAAAGTTATCAGATTTTGACTAGAGCTATGAATGAAACTGATCTGGGTAGGACTAAAGTAAATCAGAATACAGGGCAAAGGATGATATGGACAAAATGTAAAAGCTACAACTTCTGAATGAGAAAAAAGGGAGAGGTATTTATTTGGTCCAAAATTTATATTTTGGGTAGTGCATTACCTAATTTAACTTGTATGATCAGTTTAGATGAACACCATAAGTACAGGTAATATTGAATAGGGGGTGAGATTTTATTGGTTTGTCCAGATTAGTGTGATGCCTTGATATATCCCAGAGTAATTTGGACAATGAATAAAAAGTACTTGCAAAGTCCCTTTGGGGATTTGGGAGAAAGGAAGAAACATTCAACTTTTTCATTTTGGAAATCCCTGATATTCTCAGAAGCAGTGGAGACAACAAAATCAGTGGATATAGCTCTCGATCTTGGGGTTTGTCCCTATGAAAATTATTCCTGCAAAGGATAAGCTAAGCCTACTTACAATTATACCTAAGAGTCACTGCCAGAGAATCTCTTTTGTTGCTTAGATGTGGACTGTCTCTCTAAACCAACTAAGCACGTGAACTCACTACCCTCCCCCTATGTGAGACATGACTCCCAGGGGTGTAAACTACCTGGCAATCTGGGACAGAATCCTTTTGATGAACCAAGACCCAGCATCATAGGATTGAGAAAGCCTTCTTGGCTAAAAGGGGGAAGAGAGAAATAAGACAAAATAAAGTTGCAGTGGCTGAGAGATTTCAGAGTTGAGAGGTTATCCTGGAGGTTATTTTTATACATTATATACATATCCCTTTTTAGTTTATAGTGTATTGGCATGGCAACATTGCTGTACCTGAAACTTTTGAACTGTGTTCCTGTAACCTTGATGATTGCAGACAATTGTATAGTGATATAAATTTTACAATGTGAATGTGATTGTGAGATCCTTGTGTCTGATGCTCCTTTTATCCAGGGTACGTACAGATAAGTAAAAAAAAAAACTATGGATAAAATGGATAAATAATGGTGGGATAAGGGGTAAAATATATTGGGTACATTGAAATACTAGTGGTCAATGAGAGGGAAGGGTAAAGGGTTTGGGATATGAGTTTTTTCTTTTTCTTTCTATTTCTGGGGTTATGCAAATGTTCTAAAAATGATCATTGTGAGAAGCACAGGACTATATGATGATATGGTGAACCACTGATTTTACACAAGGTGTGGACAGTATGAATGTGAAGATTTCTCAGTAAAAATATTCTTTAAAATGGCTACTCAGTGAGGATCTAAGATAGCTAATCACAGAAAGGCTGGACTCACTTCTCTCTCAGGTAAACAAGTGGGAAATGGGCAGAAACTGTCCAGAGAAAGAGTTCTGGAGCTCTAGAGATCTAGAGAAGTGCTTTGCAACACCCGTAAAAGTTCAAGATGAAGAGATGGAAAAGCTACAATGAGTGATCATGAGAAACTCCCCTCAGCATTGGCTTCTGGTGCCCATACCTCACTCTCTGGGGAGAAACTTCAGGATGTCCAGTCCCTTGAAGACAAGTGGAAAACTGAATGGGCAGTGCTGATTTACTCTCCCAAGATCATGGGGGCAGACATGGTCTAGCATTTTCTGGCAGTTGGCCAGTGAATTTGGACTGCTGGGAAGGATGGCTTCAACCTGCCTGACCCAGCATAGATATGCCATTGCCTGGAACAGACAACTAAGAACAGCCTGCCTTCTGAGGGCTGAGGGGAATAATTTGCTGAATAGTGTCATCTGCTGGTTGGTAAGGAAACCACACACTTGGGGAGTGAGATCAAAGGTTTTTTTGTATCTATACCTGACCCTCTCCTTGAGGTTCTGTGGAAGATATGTGCCCCTCTCATGGGTCTCTGACCCAGCCCTAGTCAGATAATTCTGAGGAACCAAGAGTCAAAGAACAGCATTCACCCAACCTGAATCAACAACAAAAGCATTGACATTAGAGGATCTAACCTTCAGAATAAATGCCCTAAGATAATCTGATACCCAGACATCAGCAAAAAAATAACAAGCCATATTAAGAAACAAAAAGATACGGCCTAATAGAAGGAGAAAATGAAAATGTCAGAGGAGTTACAAAATCTGGAGCCACAAATCAAAGATGTTCAAACAAATCTACCAAACTAATTCAAGGAGATGGTTAAAGAGATAAAGGATATTAAGAAGACATTGGGTGAGCATAAAGAATAATTTGGCAGCATGCAAAGAATAGTAACAGATCTTGTGGGAATGAAAGGCACAATAAATTAAATTCAAAATGAAGTAAAGTACACAATAGCAGATTTGAAGAAACAGAAGAAAGGATCAGCAAGTTATAAGAGAGAACATCCGAATTTGAACAGACAAAAGAAAAGATAAAATAGGAAAACATTCGAACAAGTTCTCAGGGAACTGATTGAAAACATGAGGCACACAAGCATTCATGTCATGGGTGTCCCAGAAGGAGAAGAGAAGGGAAAAGTGGCAGAAGGAATATTTGAGGAAATAATGGCTGAGAAATTCTCACTCTTATGACAGACATTGAAATCCATGACCAAGAATCACAATGTATTACAAACTGAATAAATCAAAATAGACCCACTCCAAGACACATACTAATCAGAACATCAGGTATGAAAGAATAAGAGAAAATTCTGAAAGCAACAGGAGAGAAGTGATCAATTATGTAAAAGTGATGCCTCATAAGACTACGCCCCAATTTCTCATCAGAAACTATGGAGGTGAGAAGGAGTGATTTGTGCTACATAGCAGTGATATATGGCAGAAAAACTGCCAACCAAGAATTTTCTATACAGAAAAACTGTCCTTTAAAAATAAAGGAGAGGGGGTGCAAGGGTAGTTCAGTGGTAGAATTCTTGCCTGCCATGCTGTAGACTCAGGTTCGATTCCCAGCCCACGCACTTCCTCCAAAAACAAAAATTCAGCAAATGGTGCTGCAATAATAGGTTACTCACATGAAAAAAAATGAAATGTGACCCCCCCCACCATACAGCATACAAAAAAAAATTAAGGGAAAAATTAAGATATTCACAGGTACACAAAAGCTGAGAGAGTTCATTAAAAAGAGACCTGCCCTTCAAGAAATACTAAAGGGAGTTCTGCAGGCCAAAAGGAAAGGACAAGAAAGACAACCTTGGAGGACAGTGTAGAAACGAAGAGCATCGGTAAAGGTAACTAAAATAGTACAAAAAGAGAGAAAAATGAGAAATGATAAAATGATTGAAGTAAGTACTGCAATTACAGTAACAGCATTAAACTTTAGTGGAATAAATGACCCAATAAAAAGACACAGATAACCCGAATGGATAAAAAAAATATGAGCCACCTACATGATAATTACAAGAGACTCTTACATCCATCTTACATCCAAGGATAAAAATAGGTGCAAAGAGAAAGTCTGGGAAAAGGTATTTGAAGGAAATATCTGAAAAATAAGCTGGGAGATATACTCATATGGAACTGAGCTATTGCAAGAGACAAAGAAGGAAATTATATATATTAATAAAAGGGGCAATCCACCAAGAAGGAATACCAATCATAAATATATATGCCCCAAAATATATAAGCCAAACACTAGCAAAACTGAAAGGAGAAATAGACATATCAACAACAATAATTGAAGATTTCAATAAACCAATCACATCATTAGATAGAACATCTAAGCAAAGGATCAATATAAACACAAAGAATTTGAAGAATGTGATAAATGAACTATAACTATAAGACATATACAGAACAAGGTACTCCAAAACATGATATACATTCTTCTCAAGTGTCCATGTATCATTCTCCAGCATAGGCCACATGCTGGGTCACAAAACAGGTCTTAATAAGTTTCAAAATATGGAAATCATACAAAGCACTTTCTCTGGTCATAATGGAATGAAGCTGGAAATTGACAAAAGGCATAGCACTGGAAAGTGCACAAATTTATGGCAGTTAAACAACATACTCTTAAACAGTCAGTGGGTCAAAGCAGGAATTGCAAGGGAAATCAGCAAATATTTTGAAACAAATGAAAATAAGAACACAACATATCCAAACTTAAGGTATGCGGTAAAGGCAGTGATGAGAGGAAAATTTATAGCCCTAAATGTTTACATTTAAAAAAGAAGAAAAGAGCTAAACTCAAAGACCTAACCTCAAAAGTAGAGGAACTAGAAAAAGAACAGAAAATTAATCACAAAGGAAGCAGAAAGAAAGAAATAACACATATCAGAGCAGCAATAAAAGAAATTGAAAACAAAATGAGAACAGAGACAAAAAAAAAAAAGAACCCAAAGCTGGTTCTTTTAGAAGATCAGTAGAATTGACAATCCTTTAGCTAGACTTACAAGGAAAAATGGACAACATTCAAGTAGATAAAATCAGGAATGAGAGGGGGGACATTGCCAATGACCCCACAGAAATAAAAAGAATCATAAGAGCATAATGATAACAGCAGTATGCCAGAAAAATGGATAACCTCGCTGAAATGGTCAAATTCCTAGAAACATACTATCAAACTAACTGATATGTCAAGAAATATATCACCCCAAGAAACCAATTACAAAGAGATTGAATCAGTCACCAAGAAATTCTCATCAAAGAAAATCCCAGGACCAGACGGCTTCACAGGTAAATTCTATCAATATATCTAAAAAGAATTAATACCAATCCTGCTTTTACTCTTCAAAAAAATTGAAGAACAAAGAACATTACCTTGATCATTCTATGAAGCCAACATCACTCTAACACCAAAGCCAGATAGAGATACTACAAGAAAGGAAAATTACGGACCAATTTCTCTATTGAATATAGATGCAAAAATTCTCCAACAATATGCTTGCAATTCAAATCTACCAGCATATCAAAAGAATTATATACCATGATCAAGTGGATTTTATCCCAGTAAGCAAGTTCAACATATGAAATCAATTAATGTAATACATCACATCAACAAAATGAAAGGAATAAAACACATGATCCTATCAATTGATGCAAAAAATGCATTTGACAAATTTCAGCATCGTTTTTTGATAAAAACACTTAGAAATATAGAAATAGAAAGTGTATTAGTTAGGGTTCTCCAAAGAAACAGAATCAGCAGGAGATATCTGTAAATATAAAATTTATAAAATTATCTCAGCAACTGTGGGGATGTAAGAGTCCAAGATCTATAGGGCAGGCTGTGACCTGGCAGCTCCAATAAAGGTCCTCAATGAGCTCTCTGGAGAGGCTGTGTGGGCAACCATGGGGATATAAGAGCCCAAGATCTGTAAGGCAGGCCACAAACTGGCCCTTCCAATGAAGGTCCTCAATGAACTCTCAGGAGAGGCTGACTGGCTGGAGCAGGGAGAGTAATTGGCTCTTCGGAATCTTCCTTAAAAGCCTTCTGATGTTTAGACTATGCATCACTCATTGCAGAAGACACTCCCCTTAGCTGACTGAAAATGCAATTGTATGTGGATGCAGCAAACTTGGTCATGATTTAAGTTCATGAAATGTCCTCACAGCAACAGACAGGCCAGAACTTCCTGACCAGACAATCAAGCACCACCACCTGGCCAAGTTGACACATGAACCTGACTAAGAAAGAAGGAAGCTTCATCAATATCATAAAGGACATATATGAATACACATAACTAACATCATACCCAATGGTGAAATTCAGAAAGCTTTCTCTCTAACATTTGGAACAAGTCAAGGATGGCCACTGTCACCATTCTAGTTCAACATAGTACAGGAAGTTTTAGCCAAAGCAATTAGGCAAGAAAAAAATAAAAGGCATCCAAATAGGAAGAGAAGAAAGGAAAGTTTCACTATTTGCAGATGGCATGATCCTATATAGAGAGAGTTCCTGAAAAATCCAGACAAAGCTACCAGAGCTAATAAACAAATTCAGTACATTTGCATGGTACAACATCAACACAAAAAATCAGTCTGTTTCTGTACACTAGTAATGAGTTATCTGACAAGTAAATCAAGAAAGAAATTCCATTTATGATAACAACTAAAAGAAATATCTAGAAATAAAGTTAGCTAAGGTTATAAAGTCTTGTACAAAAAAACTACAAAATATTGCATAAAGAATTCAAATAAAGCATAAATAAATGGAAGTAAATTCTATGTTCATAGTTTGAAAGACTAAATATCATTGTGATGCCAATTCCACCCAAAATGATTTACAGATTCCGCACAATCCCAATCAAAATTGCAACAACTTACTTTGTATAAATGGAAAAACTAATTATCAAATCTATTTGGAAGGGTAGTGTCCCTGAATAATCAAAAACACCTTGAAAAAAGAATGAAGTTGGAGGGCTCACAGGTCCTGACTTTAACACAAATTATAAAGCTACACTTGTCAAAACAGCATGGCATAGGTGCAAGATTTATCAACCAATGGAGTTGAATTGAGGGTTCAGAAATAGGCCCTCAAAACTATGGGCAATCGATTTTTTTTTTTTTTTTTTTTTTGCCAATTGATTTCTGACAAGGCTGTTAAGTTCAGGCAATTTGGAAAGACTAGCCTCTTCAAATAATGGTGCTGGGGGAACTTGGCATCCACATGCAAGAGAATGAAAGTGGGCCCCCATCTCACATGATATACAAAATTAATTCAAAGTGAATTGAAGACCTTAATATAAGAGCCAGGACTATGAAACTCCTAGGAGAGAATATAGGGAAGCATTTTCAGCGTCTTGTATTGGGCAATGGTTTTAGACTTAACACCCAAAAGACAAACAAAGAAAGAAAAAAGATTAAAATGGCACCTCCTAAAAATTAAAAACTTTTTTTCATCAATGGAATTTTTCACAAAAATGAAGAGACAACTCACTCAATGGGAGAAAATATTTGGAATTCACATATCCTATAAGGGTTTAATATCCAGTACATATACAGAAATCTTACAAATCAACAACAGAAAGACAAACAACCTAATTAAAGAATGGGCAAAAGATTGGTATAGACATTTCTCTGAAGAGGATATACAAGTGGATAAAGAACACACAAAAAGATGCTCGACATCACAAACTATTAAGGAAATGCAAATCAAACCACAATGAGATATCATTTCATACTCTCTAGAATGGCTACATTTTTAAAAAGGCATAACAAGTGTTGAGGATGTGGGGACACGTTCATTTCTGGTGGTATTGTAAAATGCTGCAGCCTCTGTGTAAGACAGTTTGGCATTTCCTCAGGAAGTCAAGTATAGAATTACTATATGACTCAGCAATTCCAGTACTAGGGTACATGCCTAGAAGCATTGCCAACAGAGATGCAAATAGATATTTGCACACTGATGGTCATAGCAGCATTATTTATAATTGACAAAAGATGGATGCAACCCAAATGTCTATCCAATAATGAATGGATAAACAAAATGTGGCTTGTAGATATGATGGCATATTATTCAGCTGTAAAAAGTATGAAGTCCTGATGCATGTGAGAGCATGGCTGAACCTTGATGACATGTTGAGTAAAATAAGCAAGGCAATAATGGGCAAATATTGTATGATCTCACTGTTATGAGCTAATTATAATAGGCAGACTCATAGAGATAAAATCTAGAATATAAGTTGCCAGGTGATAGAGTTGAGTAGAGAATAGGGAGCTGGTGCATAGTTTGTACAGAATTTCTATATAGCTTTATTGTAAATGTTTGGAAATGGGTGGTGGTGATGGTAGCACATTGTTGCAATTGTCATTAATAATGCTGTAGAATGTATGCTAATGTGTTTGAAAGGGGAAGATTTCGGTCATGTATGTTAATAGAATTAAAGTTAGAAGATAAAACATGGATCTTTGTATTGCAGTGCATCCTGATGTGGACAACGGACTAGGGTTCATAGTACAAGTATAAAAATGTTCTTTCATGAATTATAACAAATGAATAACACTATTTTAGGATGTTATTAATAGGGCTGTATATGGGGAAAATCCACCTAATATAATCTATGGACTATAGCTAGTAGTGCTATTTCAATATCCTTTCATCAATTATCACAAAGTTTCCATACTAATACAAATTGTCAACAATAGATGGTGTATGGGAATGTTATATTTTTACATGACTGTTTTTGTAAACTTACTTCTCTATTTAAAAATGATAGTAATTTTTAAAAATCATGCCCAGTGAAAGAGACTAGTTGTAAAGTAAAAGAGAAAATTTGAAACTTGAATATGAAAAATAATGAAATTAATAACACTTAATAGCAGAGGGTATGTTTTCCTAATTAGAGAACCCAAGGAAACCATTGGAAAATTCACTAAGATACATAAGAGAATTCAAAAATGTGGATGGCACATTCTTCTTTTCTGCCCACACATTGTTTTCTTAATATGCTTTATCTCTTTGTGCATATTTTCCTTCATCTCCTTGAATTAATTCAGGAAAATTTTTGAACACCTTTGATTAGTCATTCCAACTTGTTCTCTTGACTGAGCTATATCTTCCTGTTAGTATCACTTGTGATTCTTGGTTGATGTCTAGCATTTCGTTCTCTTAATAGGTTAACTCTGAAGGTCTGTTTCTCCCTCTTGTCCAGTTTTATTGTTTGTTGGCATTTGTGATAAGGTTCTTCGTCAACGCTTAGTATACCTTATTATAGATCTTTACAATAGCCCATATTTAACTCTTTAGCTTTCCTCAGATCTTTTTATTCTGATTCTTGCCCTAGATATGCAGTGCAATTTTTAATGTTGCAGTTCTGTGCAATTATTTCACCTCCAGGAGAGAGCTTTCTTTTCTTTATTCCTTTTTCAGGAATGTTGATCTGTTCTCTTTATTTTTGTGCAGAATTTTCTCCCCAGCTCCTATAATTTGTTTAAATTCTCTCCCTCACCCTGTGCCCCATTTTCCTTACACTTTTCAGTTCTGGGACCCATTTTGTCTATCAGAAGTTCAGTTTAACATCCCCTTTTTTTTCTATGAGGCTTTCTATGGCTCCAATTTCTTCCTCATTAAGGTATCCCACCATGGGGAGACAAATGGATCAATCCAGAAAGATGGGTCAATACTGAAAAGTCTGTTTTGCCTTTTGGTGGTCCAGCCAACTGGAACTGGTTTGGTCACTACAGTCTGTATCACCCTTTCCATGGTGGCCTTTCTCTGTGCTCCACAGGGACCCTTTTGTATTCCTCAGTGGCTTGTGCTCCACCCTGGGTCCCTATAGGTTTAGGTGCCTATGCCTAAATATGTGTGGAGTTCTAACTTGCTGTCATTCAGTCTACAATCTCTGTCTGTTGTGAGAGGGAGCCAGAAACATGCTGCTCTGTGTGGCCCCAGAGCTATGTGTGCACTGAGTGATGGGGAGGGGAAACAGAAACTGTTGTCTGTGGTGGACTTCTCCCACTTGAGATTTTTCTGTTTCTTCAATTCAGCATTTGTGGAGTAATTCTCCAAGCTCCAACATCCTTCAGAGTTAAAAACAAGTGGAATTTGTCTTTTTATTTGCTAAATCTCTGGGGAGGTTTTTTCAAGCAATGTTTATTTCACAATGTTGATGACATACCCAGATATTTTATTCTTCTGGATATTATTGTAAATGGAATTGTTTTCTTAGATTCCTCTTCATTTTGTTCACTGCCAGTGTACAGAAACACAATGGTTTTTGTATGTTGATCTAGTACTCTGAAAATATGCTAAATTCATTTATTAGCTATATCATATTTCTTGAGACTTTCCATACATAAGATCGTATCATTTACAAATAAAGATAGTTTAGTACTTCTGTCTTCTCTCATTTGTATGCCTTATATTTCCTCTTCTTGGTTAATTGTTCAGGCTAGAAATTTCTGGCACAATGTAGAATAGCAGTGGTGAAAGCAGTCTTTTTTTTTTGTTTCTGATATCATCGGGGGGACTATCAGTCTTTCACCATTGTATATGATGATAGTTGTGGGTTTTTCATAAATGTCCTCTATCATTTTGAGATAGGCCACTTCTATTCCTGTATTCTGAGTGTTTTAATCATGAAGAGATTTTGAATTTTGTAAGATGTCTGGTCTGCATTTATTGAGATAATTTTGTGTTGTGTTTTGAGTCTATTATTGTGGTGTATTACATTTTTAAGCTTCCATATGTTGAAAATTCTTTCATGTGTTTGCACTCCGGGGATAAACTCCACCTGGTTATTGTGTATAATCATTTTAATGTTGAATTTGTTTTGCTAGTATTTTGTTGAGAATTTTTGTATCTATATACATAAGGGAAATTGGATTGCAAATTTCTTTTATTGTGCTATCTTTATCTGGTTTTGTTACCAGTGTAATGCTGATATCATAGAGCAAGTTAAGAAATGTTCCCCTTTCACAATATTTTGAGAAGAGTTTGAGAAGGATTAGCATTAATTCTTCCTCCAATGTTTGGTAGGCTTCAGTGAAACAACCATCTGGGCCTGAATTTTTCTTCAATTCTTTCCATATTTGCATCACCTATATTCGAATTCCTTGTTTAGTTGCATATTTCTTTATAATTGGTATATCTTCCGTGTGGAATAACCCTTTATCAGTGTAAAAAGTTCTTCTTTATCTCTGTTGATTTTTTTTTAATTTTAGATCATTTTAATCATGGAAATTCTATTTAAAATAGGTTAATATTAATTTCAAGACAGGATATAACATTTGGGGAGGATACTAGAAAGGTCTACAGACATGAAATTGTGATATACACATGTTTCAGTTTGCTAAAGCTGCCAAAATTCAATAAACCAGAAGTGGGTTGGTTTTTACAATGGGGATTTAATAACTTACAATTTAGAGTTCTTAAGCCATGAAAATGTACAAGTCAAGGTATCAACAGGATGATACCTGGACTCTGAAGACAAGCTGCTGGCATCCATGATACCTTTGTCCCATGAGAAAGTATGTGGTCAGTGTCTGCAGGTCCTTTGCTCCTGGGTTTTGTTGCTTTCAGATTCTGGCTTTAGTGGCTTCCTCTCTGAACTTCTGTGCATCCTCTCTTTGCTTTTCTGGGGCTTCTCCCTAAACACTTAATTTCATTGCTTAGCTTCTGTATGTGTTTTATCCTTTTATAAAGGGCTCCCACAAAAGTTTCAAGACCCACCCTTTAATGAGGCAGGTGACATCTCAATTGAAATGACCTAACAAAAAAGGACCCACAACATAAAACAGGTCTGCACCCTAAGAAACAGATTAAAAGATCATGGCCTTTTCTGTTGTACCTAGCAGTCTCAAACTACCACACACATAACATCGACTCTAGATTTAATTGGAAGGAAAGAATTTGAAGAGAAACATTATATCTTCTTTTCACCTCTGTCAGCTTTTTAAACTAAGTATAGTTTACATGTAATAAAATGCGTCACATTTAAGTGTACAGTTTGTCAAGTTTTAACAACTGGGAGCACACATATAACCATCACTATCATCAAGATATAGAATATTTTCATCACTCTCAAATTTCCCTCATGTTATTTTACAGCCAATTTCCTCCATACCATCAAGTAGCCTTAGGCAACCACTCACCTGCTTTGTGTCACTAAAAAGTATATTTTTCTTTTCTAGAATTACAAATAAATGGATCATACTGTATGAACTCTGTGTGGCATATTTCCCTCTTCATAAAGTTTTTGAAACCTATCCATGATGAGATCCATCCATGTTTTTAATTTATCACTAATTGGTCCATTTTTATTGCCCTGTAGTATTCCATTTTATGGATAAACACAATTGGTTTAGCTATTTGCCTGCTGGTGAACATTTAGACTGTTTCAAGTTTTGATCTATCATAAATAAAGCTATATGTATATATGTCACAAGTCTTTGCATGGTCATGTTTTCATTTCCCTTGAGTTCCTCCTGCATCTGGGGAGGAATTGCTTAGTCTAAATGGTAAGTGTATTTGTAACCTTAGAGAGAACTGTCCAAGAGTTTACTTAATTGCCTGTACCATTTTGCATTTCTGCCGGAAAGATATTAAAGTTTCAGTTTCAAGCATCCTTGGTAATGCTTGGTATTGTTAGTCTTTTTAATTTTAGCCACTTTAGTAGATGTGTATTGGTATCTCATTGTGGTTTTTAATTTGTATATCCCTTATGTTGTTAAGCATCTTCTCTTATGCTTATTTTAAAATTTTAGATCTTCTTTAGTGAAGTTCTGTTTCAAATATCTTGCCCATTTTTTAAATTTGGCCTGTTTGTCTGATTATTGAATTATAAGAATTCTTTATACATTCTTGATATAAGTCCTTTATAAGATACGTGTTTTGTGAATATTTTATCTCCATTTATAGTTTGCTTTTCATTTTATTTTTATCACTTTTTGTTATAGCAGTTGTAGGTTTGTAGAAAAATCACACAGAAAGTACAAATTTTCCATATACCCTCTGCACACATGCAGTTTTCCCTATAATAAACATTTAGGGTTAGTGTGACAGCTTTGTTATCATTGATGAACCAATATTACTATAATGATATTATTAACTATAGTTCATAGCTTTCATTAGGATATATACGTGCTGTACAACTCTATGGTTTGCTTTGTATTTTGTTCTGGTAACATTTATACAACATTAAATTTTAGCTACTTTGAAGCATACAATTCAGTCGCATTAATTATATTAACAATGTTATGTTACTGTCATGAACATCCATTACCAATGCTTTTCCATCACCGCAACCAAAAACTGTACTGATAAAGCTTTAGCTCCCTATTTCCAACCCCCACCCCTACCCATGGTAAACTCTATTCTAATTCCTGACTCTGTGAATCTGCATTATCTAATTATTTCAAATACATGAGATCATACAATATTTGTACTTTTGGGTTTGGCTTATTTCACCCAACATTATGTTGTAGCATGTGTCAGAAATGTATTCCTTTTAATGGTTCAATAATATTCACTTGTATTTATACACCACATTTTATTTATCCATTCTTCCATTGATAGGCACTTGCTGCTTCTTTTTGGCAATTGTAAGTAATTCGGCTGTGAATACCAGTGTGCAAATATCTGTTTCAAGTGTCAGCTTTCAATTATTGGGGGTATGTGCCTAGAAGTGGGATTGCCAAATCATGTGGCAATTCTATACTTAACTTTGTGAAGAACCGTATGGCAACTTTTTTGTTTTTAAATCTATTTAAAGTCCGGTATTAGTGTCACAAATACAGCTCTTTTATGGTTGATATTTCCATGGTATATGATTTTCCATTCTTTTACTTTCAACCTCTTTGTATATTTGAATCTAAACTTCTCTCCTGTAAATAGTATATAGTGGGGGCTTTTGTGTTTTTATCAAGTATACAATCACTCTTCTCTGACTGGATTGTTCAACTCATTCACATTTAATGTTACTAATTATGTGGTTAAAAGTACATGTACCATTTTATTTTTTGTTTTTTCTATATCTCATGCCTTTTGCATTCATCTGTTCCTCCTTTATTGCTATCTTTTCAATTAAATGAATATTTTCTCATGTAGAATATTAAACTTCTTAAAATAATTTTAAATATGTTAGTTTTTTTCTGCATGTTGTTCTAGAGCTTACAATATGCATGTTATCTTAAAATCTACTTCAAACCTATAGTAACTTGATTTCAATGAGATATAAAAACTTTATTCCTGTATAGTTCTATTCTCTCTTTCTATTTTTGCTACTATTGTCATACATGTTGTTTCTATTCGTTACAAACTCAGCAATGCCTTGCTATAATTATTTATTGTTATAATTTTATATATTTTATACACATGGAAAGAGGAAAGGAGAACTAGTGTGTATTTATAGAACTTTAACGTTTTTTATTATTAAATATGTATACAAAAAAAAGCTATAAATTTCCAAGTACATTTTAACAAGTCATTCTGGAAGAGACTTTAAAGTTTGGGATGTGTCACATTTCCACGATTTTTCATTTTTTCTTCTGGCTGTTCCAAGACCCTGGAGACCAACAGAAATATCAATATAATGATTTTGCAGTCATACTCATTTGTTAAATCTTATCTTCTCTGTTATATTCCTCCTTCTCCCTGTTATATTCCTCCTTCTCTTTAAATAACATATATATATATATAAAAGCAATAAATTTCAAAGCACATCACAAAAATTAGTTTGTAAAACATATTTCAGGGTTTGTTATGAGTTACAATTCCCCAATTTTTGGTTTTTATTTCTAGTTGCTTTAAGGTACTGAAGACACAAAATATCAGTATAGTGATTCAGCATTCATACTAATTTGTTAAACCTGACCTTCTCTGTACAGCTCCACCATCATCGTTGCTCTTTCTCCCACTCTTTAGAGGTATTTGGGATATTCCCATTCTAAGTTTTTCATGTTGGAAGGGATGTCGATAATATGGGATAAGAGGATGGAACTAGATGATCTGGAAAGGCTGGCCCCTCTACATTTCAGGACTTATCTGGTCCAGGCATCCATCTGGAGGTTGTAGGTTTAGAGTTACCCCAGTGCTTGGAAAATTTCTAAGATCTTACATAATGTCCTAGGTATTCTATAGGATTGGCAGGAATGGTTTTGGTTGGAGTTTGGCAAGTTATGATAGGTAGCAATATCTAACTGAAGCATGCATAACAGTGACCTCCAGGGTAGCCTCTCAATTCTATTTGAACTCTCTCAGCTACTGATACCTTATTTGTTACAATTTCCCCCTTTTTGTCAGGATAGCATTGTCAATCCCATGGTGCCAGTGTGAGGTTCATACCTGAGGGTCATCTCCCATGCCCCAAGGAAACTTTCATCCTTGGATGTTATGTCCCACATAAGGTGAGGGCTATGGTTTCACTTGCAGAGTTGGGTTTAGAGAGAGAAAGGCCTCATCTGAGCAAGCAAAGAGGTCCTCCAGAGGTGACTCTTGGGTATACCAATAGGTAAGCTAAGCTTCTCCACTACATACATAAGCTTCACAAGATCAAGACTCAAGATCAAGGGCTTGGTCTTTTGATTTAGGTGTCCCTAAAGTTTGTCACAGTATCCAGGATTTCCCCAGTGGTAAAATTTTATAGTTCCATAATTTTTCTTCCATCCCTCAAGAGACTTTGCCAATACTTTTTGATTATTTGCTTAATATACTCAGGGATGTATCCAGGCATTACATTAAGCTATACAGGACTAAAGGCTCTCATTTTTATTCTGGGATCCCTGTGATTGGGTTGCTTAAATGATCTATCCATACAAGTAGAGTTACATAATGTGCTACAGAAAACCTAGGTTCTGGACATAATAAAGCTTTCTTCCTTTGGTCTCAAAGAGCAGGTGAACTTCTAAAAGACAGGCAAGGTCTTCCTTGCCCCTGTATTCTGAATTACCTTAATCCTGACCTAATTGGCTCCATTCTTATCTCTAAATACCGGTTATACATATATAAAACAGTCCATGAAAATCCACAAATAACAATTTCCGCTCCAAACTAAATGTATCTGCTATAAAAGCTTACAGTCTAGGCCCCAGTTTTCTGATAAGTATTTTCTAAATGAGATCATACAATATGTGCTCTTTTATTTCTGGCTTATTTTGCCTCACCAAATGTCCCACAGGTTCATTCACATCATTGCATGCCTCACAACTTCATTCCTTTTGGTAGCAGCACCATCTTCAATCATATGTTTACACCACCATTCACTAATCTACTGCTCAGTCAGTGTGTCTTTCAGCCACCTCCATCTACTGAGCCTCATGTATAATGTCTAAAGTCAATAGTCCATCAACACTCTCAATTTTAGAATAATTTCATTTTTCCCAAGAGAATGATAGCCAATAAACACACCTTCACCAAATAGAAAATCCAAACTTCCCCTTAACTCTTGACGTCCCCCCATTATGTATCCCTGGAATTGCTGCAGTACTGCTGATGTTTTCCTTTAAACATAGCCCAGAGCATGTGATGTCATTTTCCCCCATATCTCTAATTATACACTCTTTGTACAAGATTCATACCTTTTCATGTAAGAACTTATTTATATTAGTATTGTTAATTTGTGGAATACATGAGTCTATACAAGCCCTTTCAATCATGTTTACCTTCAATATGGTAATATTACTTATAGGCCCATTAGTCAATCACCTTAACTTCTGTCTATATCCTTACAATTAAGTTCAACTTCATTAGCAAACTATTCACCCATAGAAAACTTCTGTGTATCTCTAGGACCTCTATATTCTGATTTGTAAGCCTCTTATTTTATGCTTTACCATGGTCCTAAAAGTAGAATCATACAGTATCTGTCCTTTTGTGTCTGGTTTATTTCACTCAGCATTATGTCCTCAAAGCTCATCCATTTTGTCATGTGCTTCATGATGTCATTTCATCTTACTGCTGCATAATATTCCAACATAGGTTTATATCACATGCTGTTAATTCCTTCATCTGCTGTTGGACACTTGGATTGTTTCCACCTTTTAGTGATTGTGAATAGTATTGCTATAAACATCAATGTGCAAATCTGTTTATATCACTGCTTTCAGCTCTTCTTGGTGGATATCAAGTAGTGGTGTTGCTGAGTCATAGGGCAGCTCGATATTTAGTTTTTTGAGGAACCACCTGATTGTCTTCCATAGCAGCTGTACCATAATGCATTCCTACCAGCAGTGCATAAGTGTCCCAATTTCTCCACAGACTCTCCAACATTTGTAGTTCCCTGCTTGTTTAATAGCAGCCATTCTTGTAGGTGTGAAGTGGTATCTCATTGTAGTCTTCATCTACATTTCTCTTATAGCTAATGAGTATAAGCATCTCTTCATGTGCTTTATAGCCGTTTGTATTTACTCCTCAGAAAAATGCCTATTCACATATTTAGCCAAACTTGTAATTGGGTTTTACTTGTTCTTTTGTTGTTGTGTTGTATGATTTCTTTTTTTTATATATAAAACTTTATTTACAGAAACAGGTGTTAGGCCAGTTTTAGCTGGAGGTATCATAGTGTCCAAGGGCAGCATAGACATTCAGTAAATGCTTGTTGAATTGTAAACAAAAACCTTCATCTCAGAAATCTTTTTCTTGATTTTTTTTTTAGCAGTAAGGCAACCTGCATCTACAGGGCAGGGCTGTGCAATTGAGAGGTAGTTCTTGAAACAAGTTGCCTTTTTTTACCCCTTCATTAATTTTTTTATTGAGATACAATCATCTAAAGTGTACAATCAGTGGTTCACAGTATCATCCTAAAGCTTTGCATCCATCATTACAATAGATCTTTGGACATTTTCATTTCTTGAAAAACAACAAAAATAAGAATAAAAATAAATGTAAAAAAGAACACCCAAAATATCCCATAACCTCTGTACTCCCTATTGTTTATTTATTTTTTTGTCTTTTTTTTTTCTTAATCATCTTTCCATATCTGGATAAAGGAAATGTCAGTCACAAGGTTTTCACACTCGCACATTCATACTTTCAGTGCTTTATAGCTATATAATCATCTTCAAGAATGAAGGCTATTGGATTATAGTTCAACAGTTTCAGGTACTAGCTGCAGTATTAGAGTATTAGCTGCTCCAATATACCCAAAACTGAAAAGGGATATCTATATAATGCATAAGAATGACTTCCAGAATGATTTTTTGACTCCATTTGAAATTTCTCAGCCACTGAAACTTTTTTATTTTTATTTATTAATTAAAAAATTAACAACAAACAAACAAAAGATTAACATATCATTCCATTCTACATATATAATCAGTAATTCTCAATGTCATCACATAGTTGCATATTCATCATTTCTTAGAACATTTGCATCGATTTAGAAAAAGAAATAAAAAGACAACAGAAAAAGAAATAAAACGATAACAGAAAAAAAAGATTATACATACCATACCCCTTACCCCTCGCTTTCATTTATCACTAGCATTTCAAACTAAATTTATTTTAACATTTGTTCCCCCTATTATTTATTTTTATTCCACATGTTCTACTCATCTGTTGATATGGTAGATAAAAGGAGCATCAGACACAAGGTTTTCACAATCACACAGTCACATTGTGAAAGCTATATCATTATACAATCATCTTCAAGAAACATGGCTACTGGAACACAGCTCTACATTTTCAAGCAGTTCCCTCCAGCCTCTCCACTACATCTTGAACAACAAGGTGATATCTACTTAATGCGTAAGAATAACCTCCAGGATAACCTCTCGATTCTGTTTGGAATCTCTCAGCCATTGACACTTAGTCTCATTTCCCTCTTCCCCCTTTTGGTCGAGAAGGTTCTCTCAATCCCTTGATGTTAATTCTCAGCTCATTCTAGGGTTTTTCTCGGTCCCTTGATGCTGAGTCTCAGCTCATTCCAGGATCTCTGTCCCACGTTGCCAGGAAGGTCCACACCCCTGGGAGTCATGTCCCACACAGAGAGGGGGATGGTGGTGAGACTGCTCATCATGTTGGCTGGAGAGAGAGGCCACATCTGAGCAACAAAAGAGGCTCTCTTGGGGGTGACTCTTAGACCTAAATTTTAAGTAGACTTGACCTACCTTTTGTGGGGTTAAGCTTCATATGAACAAACCCCAAGACTGGCATCTCAGCCTATAGCTTTGGTTGTCCACACTGCTTGTGAGAATATCAAGAATTCAACTTGGGGAAGTTGAATTTCTCCCCGTTCTCACCATTCCCCGAAGGGGTCTTTGCAAATACTTTTCCACTCACTGATTGAATCACCCTGGGATTCATCGGGGCATCACTCTGGACAAACCAACAAAATCTCATGCCCTACCTGAGATTCCAAGTACTTACGGCATTCAATCAAACTATCTATATAAGTTATATTAGGAAAAGCACTAGTCAGAATATAAATTTTGTACCAAATAAACATTTTTTGCTTAGGCTCACATATAAGGTGACATTTTAAAATATTAATTACCATCTATTTTCAGCACCCTGCAATAATGACATTCCTTTGTTCTTCTTCATGCAAAAACATTTTTAAAATTTGTACATTGTACATTTCACTATTATTATACACTCTAGGCATTCCTAGATTATACCATCCCAATCTCTAACATCAATCTTTCTTTCTGATTTCATTTATGTCCCCAGCCCTCCTCCCTCTATCATTCTCACATGCAGCTTCATTCAGCGTTTTAACATAATTGTATTACAGTTAGGTAGTATTGTGTTGTCCATTTCTGAGTTTTGTATCGAGTCCTGTTGCACAGTCTGTATTCCTTCAGCTCCAATTATGCAATATCTTACCCTATTTCTATCTCCTGATGGTCTCTGCTACCAACGAAATATTCCAAGTTTGTTCACTAATGTCAGTTCATATCAGTGAGACCATACAGTATTTGTCCTTTAGTTTTTGGCTAGTCTCACTCAGCATAATGTTCTCAAGGTCCATCCATGTTGTTACATACTTCATAAGTTTATTCTGTCTTAAAGCTGCATAATATTCCATCGTATGTATATACCACAGTTTGTTTAGCATGATTTCTTTATGTATATTGAATAGCAAACATTTACCCAATATGTGATTTCCAAATATTTTATCCCATTAAGTTAGCTGCCTCTTCGCCTTTTTGACAAAATCTTTTGAGATGCAAAAGCATATGATATTCAGGAGTTCCCATTTATTTATTTCTTCTTTTGTTGCTTGTGCTTTGGGTGTAAGGTTGAGGAAGATACCTCTTATTACTATGTCTTAAAGATGTTTCCCTACATTTTCTTCTAGGAACTTTATGATACTGGTACTTATGTTTAGATATTTGATCCAATTTGAATTAATTTTTGTAAAGGGTGTAAGGTAAGGGCCCTCTTTCATTCTTCTGGCTATCCAGTTCTCCCCTGGCCATTTATTGAAAAAACTAGTTTGTCCCAGTTAAGTGGATTCGGGGACTTTGTCATTTTTTTTTGCACATTTATAGAATTTTATATTTAGCCCTTTATATAACTATTTCTGGTTATCTTCCTTTTTCCTGTAGATTCATGTTACCACCTGGTGTCATTTATTTATTCCCAAACAGCTTTGTTACCACACAAGTCCATTTTTTTCACTAATTGTCATACATATTATATTACCACGTGTCCCAAAGTACCATTATATACAAATTGTTTTAAGCAAGTATTTAAAACTCAGGTAAATAATAAGGGAAGCAAAGTATGATTTTACTCTTTATTTTCTAATTCCCTACATAATTACCTTTACTAACCATCTCTGTTTTATGTCTATTGAATCATTGTCTGGTGCTGCATGCTTTAAGCATGAATATCTTTCTTTACTCTTTCTTGTATCATGGAACTACTAGCATCAACTTTTCAGGGGTTTTTTCTAGGAATACTTTTATTTTTACCTGCATTTTTTAAAAACTTTTTTTATTGTATAATATAACATACATACAAAGCAAAGAAAGGTAAAAGCAATAGTTTTCAAAGCAGTCTTCAACAAGTAGCTATAGAACAGAGCCCAGAGATTGTCATGGTGTACCATTCTGTCATCTCAGATTTTTCCTTCCAGCTGCTCCAAAATATAGGAGGCTAAAAAGAATAAATTTTTTTAAATCATCGCAATTGACTTTTCTCTTTGTGAAAAATAACATATATATATATATATATATATAAGCAATAAATTTCCAATTATAGCATAACTATTAGCTTTAGAACTGATTTCAGAGTTTCGTATGGGTTAGAGTTCCACAATATTAAGTTTTAATTTCTAGCTGCTCTAAGATACTGGAGACTAAAAGAGATATAAATTTAATGATTCAGCATCATTTTTATTTGTTAAATCCTATCTTCTCTGTATAACTCCACCATCGCCTTTTTTTTTACATGGGCAGGCACCGGGAATTGAATCCAGGTCCTCTGACATGGCAGGCAAGCTTTCTTGCAAGCTGAGCCACTGTGGCCAGCCCTCCACCATCACCTTTGATCTTTCTAACCCCTTCCTTAGGAGTATTTGTGCTATGGCCATTCTAACTTTTTCATTTTGGAAGGGGCTGTCAGAAATATGGGGTAGGGAGATGGAACTAGCTGATCTTCTAGAGAGGCTGGCCCCTCTGTGCTTCAGGACTTATCTGGTCCAGGGACCTATCTGGAGGTTTTAAGTTCCTGGAAAGTCACCCTAGTGCATGGAACCTTTGTAGAATCTCATGTATTGCCCTAGGTGTTTTTTTAGGATTGGCTGGAATGGTTTTGGTTGGGGTTTGGCAGGATACAATAGGTAGCAATGTTTAACTAAAGCTTGTGTAAGAGTGACCTCCGGAGTAGCCTCTCGATTCTATTTGAACTCTTTCAGCCACTGATACTTATTTGTTACACTTCTTTTCTCCCTTTTGGTCATGATGGAATTGGTGATCCCACCAGGCCAGGGATGGACTCATCCCTGGGAGTCATTTCCCATGCTGACAGGGAAACTTTCACCCCTGGATATCATGTACCATGTAGGGAGGAGGGCAGTGATTTCACTTGCAGAGTTAGGATTAGAAAGAGTGAGTCATATCTGAGCAACAAAAGAGATCTTCCAGAAGTAACTCTTAGGCATATCTGTAGGTAGGCTAAGCTTCTCTGCTACCTACATAAGTTTCATGAGAGAAAGCCTCAAGATCAAGGGCTTGGCCTATTGATTTGGGTGTCCTTCATGTTTGACACAGTATTGGGGCATTCCTTGATGGTAAAGTTTAATAGTTCCAATTTTTTTCTCCCATCCCTCAAGGGACTTTGCTAGTACTTTTTGATTCTCTGCTTAATATATTCTAGGATGTATCTGGGCATTATGTTAAGCTATACAAAATTAAAGGCCCTCATTCATATTCTGGGTTCCCTGTGTTTCAATTTTCAAATGAGCTATACGGACAGGTTGAGTTAGATTATTTGCCACAGAAAATTTAGATTCCAGAAAAAATAAACCTTTTTACCTTTGGTCTCAAAGAGTAGGTGCAGTTCTATAATATAAACAAAATCTTCCTTACCCCTGTGTTCTGAATTACTTTAATCCCGACCTGATTGGCTTCATTCTTATCTCTAAATACTAGGTTATACATATAGAAAACAGCCTCTCAAAATCCAGAAATAATAATTTCCACCTGGACTAAATGTGTCTGCTATAAGAGCTTACAATCTAGGCCCTTGTTTTCTTACAAGCTTTTTCTAAAGGAGACCATACAATAATATTCTTTCACATCTGCCTTATTTTGCCTCACCAAATATCCCACAGATCCATTTACATTGTTGTATACCTCATGACTTTGTTCCTTTTTGTAGCAACACAATATTTGATCATATGTCTCCCCCATCATTCACCAATCTACTTCTCCATCAGTGCATCCTCCAGGCACCTGCATTCATTAGCATCATGCATAATGCCCAAAGTCCACAGTCCATCAACATTCTCAACTTTAGATAATTTCATTGTTACCAAGAGAAAGATAACCAGTAAACACACCCTCACCAAATAGGAAATCTAAATCTCCCTTTAAGTCCTGTTCCCTCTCCCATCATTTATCTCTGCTGTTGCTGTGATAGTGCTGATGTTTCCTTGTTAAACATAGCCCATAGCATGCAATAGCAGTTTTCCCCCTGTACCCTGGATTTAAAAACTCTTTGTACATGATCACGCCTTTGAAGTAGTTCTTGCAAGAACTTATATATATATTTCTAGTGTTAACTATTCGGACACACAGGTCAATACATACCCTTTCAATCTTGTTCAGTTTCAACACGGTAATGTTATTTATAGACCCCCTAGAGAACCGCCTTCACTTCCATCTATTCTCTTACATTTGAGTTCAACCTCATCAGCTAACCATTCACTCCTCTAACTTCTATGTATCTCTAAGTGCCCTATATTCTGTATTATAAGTACCTTCCTTTTTGAAAGCTTTGCTTGATATACAATTTTTGGTGAACTCCTCTTTTTCTTTCAACACTTTGAATATGTCATTCAACGACATTCAAAATTCCATTGTTTTTAAAATGAGAGGTCAGATGTTAACGTTATTTCAGTTTCATTTTGTATGATGAATCATTTTCTTCTTGCTACTTTCAAATTTTTGTCTGTCTTTCAACATTTTGACTATGATGCTCTGGTTATGTACCTCTTTGTATCGAACCTTCTTGAAGTTTGTTAAAGTTCTTAGATAAGTAGATTAATATTTTTCATCAGATCTTAGAAGTTTTCATTGACTATTCCTTCAAAATATTTTTCTGCACTTTTCTCTTTTTTCTCTCTTTCTGATTATGCATATGTTCCTATTCTTAATTGTGTCCCATGTTTTTCTGAAGCTCTATTAATTTTCTTCCATTCTTCAGATTGCATTATCTCAATGTTCATGTCGACAAATTTTCTTCTTCCACCTCAAATATGCTGTCGGCTCTCTCTAGAAAATTTTTTTGTTTAGGTTTTGAACTTTTTAACCCCAGAATTTTCTTTTCTGTGCTATTATAATTGATATATTTTTATTGTTATTATGCTTGATGAAACATTGACATCATACATCTCCTTAGTTATTTATAACAACTCTTTTGAAATCTTTGGCCCCTAAAATCAACATCTTGGATCTTTCAAAAGAAGTTTCTGTTGCCTGTGCTTTTGTTTTCTGCATGGGTTGCACTTTCCTGGCAATTCTTTGTATGACTTGTAATTTTTGTTTTAAAATGGACACTTTATAAAATGTATTGTAAGAAGCCTGCATATTGATTCCTCTAAGGGCTTGTTGTTTTTGCTTGTTTTTATTTTGAGCAACTTTCTTGATTGGTTCATGAAGTCTGTTTCCTCCACAAGGTAGAGTTTCTGATGTCAAGCATCAAAGGATACAGCCATGGATATATATGCAGTCACATGCCCAGTTGTTTCAGTAGGGTTTTCTTTGGCTGTTTCTTCCTGATCTCTGTTGTGCTCTCTGTCTCTGTTGGTGTCACCTACAGATGTTAGCTTCCACTAATTTCTGACTGAAATTCCACTAATTTCTGACCAATTGTCCTATTGCTTTCAACATTGCCCCACAACCTGATCCAATTAAATCTAGGACTCTATTTCAGTAGATTTTGAGGCAAGTTTCTGAGGTGTGTTCCAACAACAGGAAAGCTTTTCTTACTTGTCTCTTTTGATAATTCTCTCTGTTAAACTTCTAGCCCATCTGTGGTTTAACTTGTTGCTCTCATCAGACTACCAACCTCCTCTTAATTGCTTACCACCAAAATTTCCATTGTTTTCAACAGCACAAGTTAAGCTTTAACTTCTTCATGCTCTGTTCCAAATAAAGTCAGTTTCCTTTGGAAGAGCTATGGAAATTTCTTTTCTTATGGCCCACCTTTCCTCTTGTGCAAAACATCTACAGAACTTCACTGGAATTTGGAGTGGGCATAGTATCCTACTTCTCTTGAAGTGACAACCATGACTCATCAATGGGAGCTGGATGGAAGTAATAGCTTCCATTTTTCTTGGTTTACCTCTCCCAGGATGAAACATCTACTCTAAAAGAAAGCTGAGGTGGAGGAATTTGGCACCAATATTCATTGCTTTCCAAGCTTGAAGAAGATCTTCTGCTTTACAATGGATGCTGGGAAGAAGAGAATCCCAGACTTCTCAGCTGCTCTTGTCTGGAATAGAATTTCGGCAACACAAAGCTGGAGGGAATGAGACATGCTAGTGGTTTTCCCTTCCTGGGAAGATATTGCAGATTTAGACCGGGAGCTGAGGGAAAAGGGAGCTCTGTGTTCTTGGCCATATTTGCTAAAATTGAACTTTCTATTTCACTGAGCTGCATTGCAGATGATGGAAGGAGACAGAAATTTGCATCTCAAATGGCACAGTTTCTCGCTATTCTTACAGAGATTTAGTACATTTTCTTGAATAAGTATGTTTTATTTGCTCCATTCTCTAGAACAATTTTCAGAGACTTTCAGTAGTTGTTTCTAAAAATAATTTCCAATAATAATTTTGAGTGGGAGAGGAATGGTCTATGGAATTCCTTATGCCTCCATTATGGAAGTATTTCCTTTACTTTACTTCTTTTAGTATGGTTTTCTTTAATTCTTTGAGTTTAGTTGTAATAGCTGCTTTGAATGTTTTCTCTGTTGTATGTGACATATCAGTCTTCAAAAGGCAGTTTTTGTTGCCTGTCTTTTTTACTGTGATGGGTCACACTTTTCTGTTTTCTTGGATGACTCATTGTTCTGAAAGCTGGAAATTTTAGGCAGTATATTGTAGCAATCCTGGCTACTGACCTTCTGGGGCTTGTTGTTGTTTATTTTCTTCTTGTTCATTTGCTTACTGATTTGCCTGGACTGCTTCAGTGGTATCTATGCCCCCAGGAGTGGTAGCCTTTGATGTTCTTACTTTAAATTTTTATCATTTCCATTCACCTTGACTTTCTAGGGGTTGCCCCTAGTTCAGTGCCACTTAGAGTTTAACCACTTATTGATCATTGATTGTGCTTAAGTTCCTTGAACAAGAATATTTTTATCTATTACCATTGCATTTGTTTGGCTTTGCAACTGCTTTCACTGTTCAGATATTTTACCTGCTTGCCCTATATTCAGCCAGTAACTCAGACCTGTAACTCAGAATATTCCTCTATGGTTGTTCCTAAAAGAATGCAGCCTCAGATATGGACACAGCATTTCAGACCACCAGAGATAGCTGTGGTTTTAGAAGGCTCTCTTTCTCTTTTCCTCATCTTGCCTTTAAATTTCTTACTTCTCTGTCTTTATTCGTATCACATCCAGCTGTTAGCCTCCACTAATTGCTAGCTATCAGCTCTATTGTTTTCAACAATGTTCTGGGACATAAATTGCACCACAATCTGATCCAAATAAAGTCAAGGTTAGGGTGTTATTAGTTATTGAGGTTTTATCTTACCCAACACTTTCGAGAACCTCATGCTATAGAGCAGGAGCCTGCAGTGGTAGATAGAATGGAGAACTTACTCTTCTCCTGCTACCCTACTTGTGTTCTTCTTATAGTGCAGGAGCTGTTTTAGGGCATGAGGGGAGGAGACCGCTATCTCATAACCTGTAAAGCCTTATATGGATCTTCCTCAGCTTAAAGCCTGGAAGGATGGGATCTGCCAATGTTCACCTGGTAAAGAAGGTCCCCAAACATCTCTTACATCCAGAAGCTGGGAGATATTGGAGGTAAAACTTGGTTACTGAATGAATGGCGCAGCTTTTCCCTAACAGAGATGTGCAAGAAGAGACACTACACCTTACACTAGCTGCCCTACATAGATCTTCTGTTTATAGTTGGAACCGAGGCTTGTAACTGGAACTGTCACACAGATTTGGCCGACTGCCAAATCCACTCAAATTAGCTCTTCCATCCCAGGACCTGGAAGAGATGGAAACTACCATTTGAATGCTGAACTTGCTAGAACAGATGTGCAAAGTAGATATGTGATGAGATGTGTGCAGTCTGTAACTCAAATGCAATGAACTCCTTCTGTTCTTATCAAGTTTCTGTCGATTTTGTTGAAAAGGATCGCCTCAATTTATTGTAAGTCTTTGATCAATCACCAGAGACTACTAACAATTTTGTCTTTTCAAATATAATCACCATAAAAGATGCCAGGAGAGCTTCCCCTGTCCTCTTCATACATTCATTCTAGAATTCCCACCTCCAGAAGAAGTCATTTATGAATCACAGCTTATTTAAAAAGTCATGGGGAAAAAGTCATGGAAAACAATTAAAAAGTATGGACACAGGAATTGAAATTTTATGAAATTGACAAAGTATATTGTTTCATCAAGGACAGCTCAAATGGAACTGGCATGTTTTCTCAATGCAAATGCATGAAACCAAAGAACATAATGACTACCAATAGAATTTGAGGCTCTTACCTTGATTTGTGCTAACATACCAAATGTTTTACTTATTAGCTAACCAATTCATCTTTTTCACCATTGTACGAATGCAATGCAAAATGCTAATAATATTTAAGTATTTTCAAGAAATTGGCTTAAGCTTAAGAACCACTGAAAAAATTTTAGGGGATCCCCAGTTACCCACAAGCCACACTTTGAGGCCCAAAACCAGCAATGAAAATGGCTGAAAGACTTCATTTTTGGACTTGATATAGTAACAGGGGTAGCACTCTGAAAAGGTAACCAATTAAAATTACAAAAAAATTGAGAGAAAATGATATGAATAAGAGACAAAACTCCAATTAAAAATGTACTGGATAGGATTAGTAGCAAAATATGCACTGTAGAAGAAAAGTTTATAGAATTCAACATATGGAAATACAAATTGTATAAACATAATATAAAATATAAGCATAATAAAAATTGACTCAAAGTGCATAAAACACATAAAATATAAGAACCAGTACCTTAAAGCTCTTAGAAGAAAATGTAGGGAAACATCTTCAAGATAAAGTAATAAGAAGTAGTTTTCTAAACCTTACACCCAAAGTACAAGCAACAAAAGAAAAAATAGATAAATGGGAACTCCTCAAACTCAAATGCTTTTGTGTCTCAAAAGACTTTGCCAAAAAAGGGTGAAGAGGCAGCCACTCAATGGGAGAAAATATTTGGAAATCAAACATTAGGTAAAAGTTTGATATCCTGTATACATAAAGAAATCATACAACTCAACAACAAAAGAACAAAAACCAGATTATAAAATTAGCTAAAGATACCAATGGGCATTTTTCTGAAGAGCAAATACAGATGGCTAAAAAGCATATGAAGAGATGCTCATTTTCATTAGCTGTGAAGGAAATGCAGATAAAGACTATGAGATACCACCTTACACCTCTAAGGATGGCTGTTATTAAACAAATATCAAACCAAAAATGTTGGAGAGGATGTGCAGAAATTGGGAAACTTATGCACTGCTAGGAGGAATATATAATGGTACAGACACTATGGAAGACAGTTTGGCAGTTCCTTAGGAAGCTAAAAATCAAGTTGCCTTATGATCCAGCAATATCACTACTCAGTATATACCCAGAAGAGCTGAAAGGAGTGAAACAAACAGACAATTGCACACTGATGTTCACAGAAGCATTATTCAAAATTGTCAAAAGATGGAAACAAACCGAGTACCCATCAACAGATGAGTGGAATAACAAAATGTGGTATATACATGCAATGGAATGCTATGCAAGAGTAAGATGAAATGATGTCCTGAAGCACATGACAAGATAGAGGAGCCTTAAGGTCATAAGGCTGAGAGAAATGAGCGAGACACAAAAGGATAGGTACTTTATGATTCTACATTTATGACCATGGTAAAGGTAAAATCAGAGGCTTATAATACAAGATATAGGGGACATAGAGATACATGGAAGCTAGAAGTGGGTAAAAGGTTAGCTAATGAGGTTGAACTTAAATGTAAGGGAATAGGTAGAAGTGAAGATGGTTCATAAGTGGGTCTTTAAGTATATTACTATATTTAAGGTTAACTTGATTGAAAGGGGTTTTATAAACCCACGTGTCCCATTGATTAATACTACAAATATAAACAAGTTCTTGCATGACATATACTGCATAGGTGTCAATGTTGTACAAAGAGTGTATGAGTTCAGGGTGGGGGGAAAACTGCTATTCCATGCCATGGACTATGTTTAACAGGAAAAAAACAGTACCACAGCAACACCAGGGGTAAATAATGGGGAGAAGGACAAGAGTTAAGGGGAGGTTTAGATTTCCCATTTAATGGGGGGGGGTGTTTATTGGTTATCTTTCTTTTGGGAGCAATGAAATTATCTAGAGTTGAAAGTGTTGATGGACTGTGGACTTTGGGCATTATACATGATGAATGGAGAGAGCTGAAGGATGCACTGACTGAGAAATAGATTGGTGAACAATGGTGTATATGTATGATTGAATAATGTGGTGCTACAGAAAGGAAAAATGTTGTGAGGCATGGAACATTGTAAATGAACCTGTAGGACATTTGTTGAAACAAAATAAGCCAGAATCAAAAGAGCAAAATTGTATAATCTCATGCAGAAAACACTTAAAAGAAAACTATGGGCCTAGATTGTAAGCTTTTATACCAGTCATATTTAGTCAAGAGTGGTAGTTGTTATTTCTGGATATTGAGAGTCTGTTTTAATTCTGCATAACCTGGTATTTAGAAATAAAAATGAAGCTGATCAGGTCAGAATTAAGGTAATTCAGATTACAAGGGTAAGGAAGACAATGTCTATAGTTTAGAACTTCATCTACTCTTTGAAACCAAAAGAAGAATGTTTTATTTTACCCAAGACCTAAATTATCTGTAGCACATAATTTAACTCAACCTGTCTGGATTGTTCATTCAAACAATTCAAACACAGGGATCCCAGAATAAAAATGAGGGTTTTTAATCCTGTATTCCTTAATGTAATGTCTGAATACATCCTAGAGTACATTAAGCAAATAATCCAAAACTATTGGCAAAGTCCTTTGAGAGATGGGAGAAAAAACATGGAGCTATTAAACTTTACCACTGGGGAAACCACTGATACACTATTAAATAATTGGAGATACCCAAATCAATAAGTCAAGCCCCTGATCTTGAGGTTTGCTATTGTGAAGCTTATGTATGTAGCAGAGAAGCCTAGCCTACCTATAGGTATGCCTATGAGTTACTTCTGGAGGACCTCTTTTTTACTCAGATGTGGACTCTCTCTCTCTAAACTTAACTTTTCAAGTAAAATCATTGCCTTACCCCTATGTGGGACATGATATCCAGGAATGAAAGTCTCCCCAGCATGTGGGAAATGACTCCCAGGGATGAGCCTTTCCCTGGTATTGTGGGATCAACAAAGCCATCCTGACCAAAAGGGAGGAAAAAAAGTGTATCAAATAATGTATCAGTGACTGAGAGACTTCTAACAGTGTTGAGAGGCTATTCTGGAGGTCACTCTTACACAAGCTTCAGTTAGACATTGCTACCTATCATAGCTTGCCAAACCCCAGCAAAAACCATTCCTCCAGTCCTAAAGAACACCTAGGGCAATGTATAAGATTCTACAAAGGTTCCATGCACTAAGGAAACTTTCCAGAATCCTACCACCTGCAGATGGGTCCCTGGACCAGATAAGTCCTGAAATGCAAAGGGACCAGCTTCTCCAGAACATCAACTATTTCCATCCCCCTACCCCATATTATCGACAGCCCCTTCCAACAAGAAAAAGTTAGAATGGGCATAGCCCAAATACCCCTAAAGAGTGGGAGAAAGACCAAAGTTGATGGTGGGGTTGTACAGAGAAGGTAGGGTTTAACAAATGAGTATGATTGCTGAATCATTATATCGATATTTCTTTTAGTTCCTGGTATCTTGGAGCAGCAAAAAGTAAAAACTTAAAATTGTGGAATTGCAATCCATACAAAACTCTGAAATCTGCTCTACAACGGGATGTGCTTTGAAATATTTCTCTTTTGTATATCTGTTATTTTTCACAAAAAACAGTTCATTGTGATTATAAATTCACATCTATATGATGATATTGTGAACCATTGATTTTACACTTTGGATGATTATATGCTATGTGAATATATAATATACATCAATAAAAATAAATAATTTTTAAAAGTTAAAGCAAGCATAATTTAACTATTGAAAAATAAATATCTCTTTAAAACATCTTCTAATATCTCTTAATGTTAAATCTTTATCTGGTCATGAGTAATACTCTGGAATTTTATTAACAAATATCCAAGGAAGAATGTATATGCTTATGTGAGATATATATATATATATATATATATATATATATATATAGTGAGAGAGAGAGAGAGTTATTAAAACATTGGAGAAATAAATAGATCTTCAGTGAGCTGTGAGACAATATCAAACCCAGAAGAAATGAAGGAATGGAAGGACACAACTAATATCTAAAAAAATAATAGCCAAATCTTTTCTATATATATGAAAAACATAAATGCTCAAATGTAAGAATCACAACAAAACACTAGCAGGAAATAAAACATAGAGGAAACCATACCAAGGTACTTATAATCAATTGCTGAAAAATAGGGAGAAAGATCACATACAAATTAAAGAAAAAGTTCACATTATGTACAGTAAAACAAAGCAAAGACTAACAATATATTTCCTAGCCAGAAGACAGTGGGGGAAATATCTTATCATTGAAATATCAAATGAAGAAATATATTCATCCTTGAATATCACAATTAATAAAATATTATTCAGAAAAGAAAACAAACAAAAGACTTTTTCAAGCATACAAAACCTGAGTGAATTCATTGCCAGAAAGCCAACACAAGAGAAGTTAAAATAAGTTGATTAGGCAGAATGAAGATGATTCTAGATGGAAATTTGTATCTATAGAGTGGAATAACATAGAGTAAAAGAAATCACTATGATGGAAGTAATGTATAATGTAATTTTAAAAATATCTCATCAAAATAAATTATTTAAAGTAAAAATGAAGAATATATTATGGGGTTTATAAAATAAAATTAAAATATATCAGAATAGCACAAAGAAAACAAATGATGAAACAAAATAATGCCATTGTAAGGATGTTATACATAATATAAAGTGTTATAGTATTTATTTGAAGGTAGAACAAGACAAATTTAATTTGCATACAGAAATCCGTAGAGAAACCACTAAACAAAAGCAGTATATCTAAAAATCTAATATAGAAAATATGAAGAAATAATGTTTAAAAGAGTTAATATAAAATGAAGCATGAAATCAGGTAAAAGTGAGGAAAGAACAGCTGGAAGAAATAGAAAGCAAATGCAAAAAACTTTACAAATAAAGATAAATAGAGGTAAAAAATGAAAAGATGGAAAAAGATATAAGATGTCATCAATAATTTTTAAGAGTTAAAGTGAATATATTAATATTATATGAAGGTGATTTAAGAATGAAGCATATTATAGACAAATTATTCTTGGAGATTTCAATAACCTTCTCTCAATAATTGAGAGAAAAAGTAAGCAAGCAATAAGTGATGATATAAGTGACTTGAAAATCCCTAACTACGAACTTACTCAAGTCAATATTTTTAGGAAACTCCACTCAGTAACAGCAGGGTAACACTTTCTAAAAGTGCACACAAAACATTTTCAAAGATAAACCACATTCTTAGTCACAAAACAAGTCTCAAAAAATATAAAAGTGTTGAAATAATAGAGTATATTCTCTGATGCCAAGAGACTTAAGTTAGAAAACAATAACAGTAAGCTTTTTGGAAAATCCCCACATATGTGGAAACAAAACCACATGCTTCTGGATAATACATGGGTCAGAAAGAAAGTCACAAGTAATATTAGAAGATAATTTGAACTTAGTAAAATTAAAAGCACGACATCAAAATTTTGTGGCACCTCTAATATATTACTTAGGAAGAAATTTATAGCATTAAAAGCTCTCATAGAAAATTCCAAAAGTTTACAATTAATGACCAAAGCCTCAACCTCGTGTATCAAGAAAATGAAGAGCATATCAAAGCTAAACTAAGTAGAAAAAGGAAAGAATAAAGAACACAAATCAGTGTTGTTTGAAACAAAAAATTACAGGGAACAATCAAAGAAATCAAAATGATAATGCAAATTAATAAATGTCAAGAAAAATGATAGGGAAAAAAGATAAAGAAAAAAAGGAAGGAATGAGAGGACATCACTTGAAAGAAGTAGAATGGAATATTATCAACAACTTTATGTAAATAAACTCAACAACTCAGTGGGAATAGACAAATTATTGAAACAACCACCATACAAAGCTTGGGTGACTCCTATAACTATTAATGAAGTTTAAATGTCAGTTAAAAACCTCTCAATGAAGAAAATTCCAGAGGAAATAAAATCAAATTTTACAAAAGGCAGAAAAAAAGAATTTTAAATTTATTCCATATATTGCCCAGATAAACAAATATTACAAAAAAAAAGAAAAGCACATAATATTTCTTATGAATAGTGGTGCAAAATCCTTTTAAATATTATTGAATCAAATCCAGCCATACATAAAAATGGTACTACTTTATGACCACATGGAGTTTATTGTGCCTTCAAATTTGGCTTAACATGTCTAAAAAAATCAATCAGTGTAATTCAAAATATTACAGAAATTATTAAAGGACAGTCATGTAGTCATCTCAATGGCTGCAGAGAAATCTTTTGAAAAAATTCAACACTTAATCATGCAAATGTAAATAAAAGTAGAAATAGAAGTAGAAATTTCTTCAACCTGCTAAAGAAATACAAAACACAAACAGTTGAATATGATTGTTGAATCATTAAATTGATATCTCTTTTAGTCTCCAGTATCTTAGAGCAGCTAGAAGTAAAAACCTAAAATGGTGGAATTTTAACCCAAGCCAAACTCTGAAAGCTGTTCTACAGCTAATTGTGGTGCTGTGCTTTGAACTTTACAGCTTTTTTGTTTATATGTTATTTTTCACAAAAAAGAAGGAAAAGAAGTCAATTGTGGTGATGAAAAAATGTTTAAGCCCTCTAGCCTCCTATATTCTGGAGTAGCTAGAAAGAAAAATCTGAGAGGATCATATGGTAGCCCATGACAAACTCTGGGATCTGTCCTGTAACTACTTGTTGAAGAGTGCTTCGAAAACTATTGCTTTTTTCTTTCTTTACTTTGTATATATGTTATATTATATAATAAAAAAGTTAAATAACAAGAAGGAATGAAAATAGGTGGGAAAAAGGATAAAATAAATTGTGTATTTGGAAATATTAGTGATGAAAGAGAGAGGGATAAGAGGTATGATTTCTATGAGGTTTTTCCCCTTTTATTTCTTTTTCTAGAGTGATGCAAATGGTGATGAATTCATAATTATGTGGTGATATTATGAGCTATTGATTATACACCATGTATGGAATATATGTGTGTGAAGATTTTTGAAAAAAAATAGAAATAAAAAATATTTTCAAAAAAGACTTGTTTGTCTAGGTAGATAATCCTACAAAATCTACAAAAAAAAACTGAAATAAGTAAGTAAGCTCAGCAAGGTCACATGATACAAGATCAATATAAAAAATCAACTGTAAGAACTTTACAGTTTCACCTTCCACATGTAAAGAGTTTGGGACTTTTCAGTCTTGTACTTAGAAGAAAAAACAGCACAAACTGAAAATCCATGACTATTCTTGTTTTCATCAGAGAACTGAGGTCACAGGGCAAATTGCCACCACAAACTCTCAAGACACAAGTGAATCAAGAGAGTCAAGGTTGAGATTTGATAACCAGGAACTGGAGTGGTTGGAGCCATAAAATGGTAAGAAAATTTAAATCACAATTTTGATGAATTGGTTGAGAACAAATTTGGACTACAGGGAGAGTAAGAAACTCCAGGAGCCATAGTCTTAAGGGTCTACCCACATTTTCCTAGGCTCTTACTTCAGGAAATCCACAAAATTTTCCTGGTTCAGATCTGAGAACGACCCCTCTGGGCACTGTCAGTTTGAGGGAAGAGTATTTCTTGTAAAATATGACCAGAAGCTTCTCTTAACACAGGTCTCTGCAGTCCTGAGGGAAGGAATTTACCAGAGCCTTGTTCCAAAGCTTTAATTGAAAGGCAGTCCTCTCACTCCAGCCCCCTCTAGCCTTCCTGTCTCAAGTAATGGGAAACAAGCCATACAAAAAGAAATAATTTTGATGTTCATAGGCCAGAGACATAGGCAAACCAGCAGATTGGTATTTAATTGGAGTATTATACAATATTTTCCTCCCCCAACACTTTGCCACCACACCAATTATGTTAAAAGTACGATAACATTTGACTCTAATTGAAAGAGGTACATGATGTACTGTCTTGAAGGAGCAATACTTTTGGAAACTCACAGTCGGGTGGGGACACAAAAACAAGGAAAATAAAGCAATTAGAAAACTTTAGCACCTATAACTACAGCAAATGTTAAACAAAGCCAAACTCTTTTCCAAATAAACATAAATCCTCACACTAGAGGCCTATTTACCTCAGTTCATGGAACCTGATACATGTCTGGCCTTTAAGGAAACTCACAAAGTACAACAAAAGGCAAGAAAAATAAAACTCTGCATATAAAATGCAACCTTCAGAACAAGACTCAGGTATGAAAAAAATTATAGGAATTATCAGGCAGTGAATTTAAAATTATTATAATTATTTATGGTAAGGGTCCAAATAAAAAATATACAAAATGCAAGAACAGATGGATAATGTAAGCAGAGAGAAGGAAAATCTAAGAAGGAATGAAGATGAAATGCTAGAGATAATGAAAACCAAACAGGAACAGGAAGATTAGAGCACACTATTATTTTTAAAAGGCTCATGCCTAGGTACATAATATGTAAACTGTACAAAAGCAAGGAAGAAGAGAAAATCAATTGACAAAAAGCCAAAGGCAAGAATTACATGAGACTTCTCATCAGAAACTATAAGAGCAAGAGTGGAGTGAAATATATACAGTGCTGAAAGAGGAAAACCTACCAGCCTAGAATTTTCTATACAGTGAAATCATCCTTCAAAAGAGGATAAATAAAGCCTTCTTTAGACAAACAGAAACTGAGGTAAATTATTGCCAGCAGATAGGCCCTGCAAGAAATGTTAAAGGAAGTTCTTTAAGAAGAAGGAAATAATGCCAGAAACTTGTATCTACATACAAAAAGCAAAAAGTTCCAGAAAATGAATAAATGAAGGTAATATGTTTATTTTTCCTATGATTAATTGATCTAAAAGTTAACTGTACAAAGCGATAGTAGAAAAGTATTGGAGGATTATAGAATATAGATTAGTGAAATGAATGACATCAATATTAGAAGTAACAGGAGGGAGGAAAGAGGTATAAACAAAGGTGCTAACACTAATCATAAAAAAGTATAGTGCTATTTGAAAGTAGATTTACTACAAATTCTAGTACAACTACAAAAACATAGAAAAAGAACTATAATTGATATGATAACAGAGAGAAAAGTAGAATCATATGAAACACTAAAGAAAACCAAGAGAAGGAAGAAAAGAGAAAGATTTTTAAAGCAAGTTAAGTAAATGGAAACAGTTACCAACATGGTAAATATTAACCAAAATTTATCAATAATCACTTTCTAAATATTTTTATTGAGATATGTTCACACACCATACAGTTCATCCAAAGTATACAATCAATGGCTCACAATATCACCACATAGTTGTATGTTCATTACCATGATCATTTTAAAAACATTTGCATTAATCCAGAAAAAAGAAATAAAAAGAAAAAATAAAAACCCCATACATCCCATACCCCTTACCCCTCCTTCTCATTGTATCTAGTAGTATTGCAATCTACCCATTTTTATCCCTTAGCCCCCTCTATTATTTATTTTTTGTCCTTGTTTTTTTTACCCATTTGTCCATACCTGAGATAAAGGAAGCATCAACCACATTTTCAGAATCCCACTGTAAAAGCTATGCAGTTATATAACAATCTTCAAGAATCTAAGCTACAAGAATACAGTTCAACAGTTTCAGATATTCCCCTCTAGTTATGTTAATACACTAAAAACTAAAAGGGATATCTATATAATGCATAAGAATAACTTCCAGAATAAATCATCACTTTTAACGTAATTAATTTAAAGACAGAGTTTATCAGAGTGGGTAAAAAAACAGACCCAATTGCATGTGGGTTAAAAAAAATCCACTTTATATATATAGACATAGATAAACTAAAAGTAAAGGAATGTAGATGGATATACCATGCTAACACTAATCGAAAGAAAGCCATAGTTGGCTTTCAGGCTAAGGAAACTTCAGAACAAATAAATTATCAGGGAAAACGAAGAGCATAGCATAATGAAAAAGGGATCAGTTTTCCACGAAAACATGAAGATCCTTAACATGTATGCACCAAACAGCAGACAACCAAAATAAGCGACACAACTCATAAACATAAAGAGGAAATCAGGAGCAAACTTAGAAAATATCTTGAGGTGAATGAAAAGGAAAATAGAGCATACTAAAATTTATAGGTTTCAGTGAAGGCAGTGCTGAGAGGGATTAGATTTACAGTTCTGTTTTATGGTTCTAAATGCTTACATTATAAAAGAAGGCTTCAAATCATAGACCTAACCACAAAACTGTAAGAACTAGAAAAAAAAAAAGCAAACGAAACCCAAAGCAAGCAGAAGGAAAAAAACAACAAGATTAGAGCAGAAATAATTGAAATTGAAAATAACAAAACAATAGAATCAAGAAAAACGAAAAGCTGGTTCTTTGTAAAGATCAACAAAAATCGACAAAGTTTTAACTAAACTGAATAAAGAAAATAAGATGATAAAAAAATGAAAATCAGAAATTAAAAGGGAGGAATTAACAATGACACACTGAAATAAAAAAGACTACAAGTGGACACCATGAACTATATGCCAAGAAACTACATAACCTAGATGACATGGACAAATTCTTAGAAAAACACAAACCACCTACATTGACTTAGGAATGAATTGAAGATTCAATTAAACAAGGAAAAGATATATTCCCTGATAATGGGCATGTAAAAAAATTCCTAGAACCTCACAAATTACATCGACTCTAGAAGAAACAGAAGACATTAACACACTAATTACATGCCCATTATCAGGTGGGAGAAAAACATAAAGAGGGGAAACTGAGGAATATGGGAGCAGGGAACATGTGTGCTATTGATGCTGAGATGTATCTTTTCAAATTAGTATCTTATAAATGTAGATTATGTAATATAATCCCAAGGGTAACCACAAAGAAAGTATTTAAAAATATGCAGATGCAGTAATGAGAAGGGATCAGTCACATACATCACAACAGATCAACTATACAAAAAAAGAGGTTAGAATAAAGGAAAAGAGGAAAAAAGATATAGTATATAAAAACCAAAGATTAAAATTGCTGAGGCACTGCCTTTACAGTAATAGCACTGAAGTTAACAGATTAAAGTCCCCAATCAAAAGACACAAATTGGCAGAATGGATAAAAATCCATGATCTAACTATATAATGCTTACAGGAGACTAAAGTTAGACCAAGTACATGAATACGTTGAAAGTGAAATGATGGAAAAGATATTCTATGCAAATAGTAACCAAGAAAGGACTGAATTAGCTATTATTGGACAAAACAGACTTTATTAAAAGTTTTTATGAGACAAAGGACACTATATGTTAATAAGAGGGGCAGTCCATCATGAGGAAATAATAATCAGAAGTATCTATGCATCTAATCACAATACCCTAAAATACATAAGGAAATCACTGGCAAAACTGAAGGGAGAAATAGACATGTGTACAATAATATTTGGTGACTTTGAAACACCGTCCTCATCAACAGATTGAATATCTACACAGAGGATCAATAAGGAAAGAAAAACTTGAATAATGATAAATGAACTAGACCTATAGACATATAGACAGCATGTCACCCCAAAAGTAAAGTATACACATTCTTCTCAAGTGAATATGGGTCATTCTCCAGGATAGGTAACAAAACAATTCTCAATAAATTTAAAAAGACTGAAATTGTACAAAGCATCCTCTCTGATCATAATGGATGAAGATGGAAATTAATAACAGGTGGAGAACTGGGAAATTCACAAATAATGTAAGATCAATAACCCTCTTAATCAATCAGTGGATCAAAGTAAAATTTGCAAGGGAAATCAGTAAATATCTTGAGACAAATAAAAATGAGAACACAACATATCAAAACATATGAGATGCAGCAAAAGTAGTATTGAAAGAGAAATTTATAGTTCTAAATGCTTACATGAAAAAAGAAAGCTAAAATCAATGACTTAATGGAGTACCTGGAAGAATTAGAAAAAGAACAGCAAATTAACCCCAAAACAAGCATCAGAAAATAAATAACAAAGATTACAGCAGAAATAAATGCTGAGAATTTTTTAAAATAGAGAGATTTCACAAAATCAACATTGGTTCTTTGAAAAGATTCATAAAATTTACAAAAACTTAGTTGAACTGATAAACAAAAGAAGAGAGAAGGTACAAATAAATAAATAAAATCATAAATGAGATTGGGGACATTACTACTGACCCCATAGAAAGAAAAAGGATCTTAAGAGGATAGTCTGAACAATTGTATGGCAACAAATTAGACAACTTTGATGAAATGGAAACATTCCTGGAATCTCAGAAATTACACTGACTCTAGAAGAAACAGAAGGGCTTAACAGACTAATTACAAGCAAAAAGATTGAATCAGTTATCCAAAACCTCAGGACCAGATGTCTTCGCAGGTGAAATCTACCAATCATTCCAAGAAGACTTAATACCAATCCTATTCAAACTCTTCCAGAAAATTGAACAAGAGGGAACTTTACCCAAAAGCCAAGAAAAGAAAATTACAAGATTTTCTGAGAAAATCTTGGAAAATTTTCCAAGAAAAGAAAACTCCAAGAAAAGAAAACTGCAGATCATTGCCTCTTATGAATATAGATGCAAAAATTCTAAACAGATTACTTAGAAATGACATTAAGCAGCATATTAAAAGAATTATAGGCCACGATCAAATGGGTTTTATCCCAGCTATGCAAGGATGGTTCCACATAAAAACATCAATTAATGTAATACACCACATTATGAAAACAGAGAGGGAAAAATACATATTATCATCACAATTGAAACAGAAAAGGCATTCAGCAAAATCCTGCATCCTTTCTCAATAAAAACACTCAAAAAGGGCAGGCCATGGTGGCTCAGCAGGCAGAGTTCTCGTTTGCCATGCTGGAGACCCAGGTTTGATTCCCAGTGCCTGCCCCTGAAAGAAAAAAAAAAAACTCAAAAATAGGACAGAAGGAAACATCATAGGGATCTTGTACTAAGCAATGGTTTCTTAAGCTTTACATTCAAGGCACAAGCAAAGAAAGAAAAAATAAATTGGATCTCTTCAAAATTAAAAACTTTTGTGACTCAAAGGATTTCATCATGAAAGTGGTAGGCTATGTATTTAATTGGAGAAAATAATTGGAAATCACAAATGAGATAAGTATTTAGTATCAGAATATAAATATATGTCCTACAACTCAACAATAAAAAAACAAACAACCGTATTAACGAATGAGTAAAAGGCTTGAATAGATGTGTCTACAAAGAGGATATACAATGACTCACAAGCACATGAAAAGATGCTCAACTTCACCAGTTATGCAAATCAAAAGCATGATGAGATCTTATCTTACACCCACTAGAATGACTACTGTTAAAAATACAGAAAATTACAAGTGTTGGAGAGTATGTGGAGAAATAGGAACACTCATTCATTGCTGGTGGGAATGTACAATGGTGCTACTGGTAAGGGAGACAGTTTGGCAACTCCTCAGAAAGTTAAATATAGAATTACCGTATGAACTGGAAACGCTGCTACAAGTTTTATATGCAGAATTGAAGGCAAGGACTTTACACATCAATGTTGATAATGGCATTAATCACAATTGCCAAATAGTGGAAGCATCCAGGTATTCCTCAACCAATGAATGGATGAAAAATGTGTTAAACACAATAATGGAACATTATTCAACTATAAAAAGGAATGAAGTCCTCACGCATGCAATAACATGGATGAACTTTAAGGACATTATGCTGAGTGAAATAAGTCACACAGAAAAAGACCAAAGGACTATACAATCTCACTAATATGAACTAATTATAATAAGCAAACTCATAGACTTAGAACCTGGGTTATCAGGATATAGATTGGATTTAGAGAGTAGGAAGTCATTGCTTAATTTGTACAGATTTTCTATTTAGGTTGACTGAAAGTTTGGAAATGGATAATGGTAATGTTAGCACATTGTGAGTGTAATTAACAGCAGTGAATTATACAGGTGAATATGGGTAAAGGGGAAAATTTAGGTCATATGTGTTACTAGAATAAAAAGTATAAAACAAAGGACTGTAACACAGTAAACCCTATTGTAGGCAATGGACTATAGTTAGTTATAGAAGTTTAACAACATTTTTTACATTAATTATAATAAATATATGACACTAAAGCAAAGTGTCAATAATAGGGTGGTGTGCCAGTTTGAAAGAATTTATGTACCCTAGAAAAGCCATGCTTTAATCCTAATCCAAACTTGTGGGAGCAACCATTTCTCTTAATCATTATTCAATAATGTAGGTTGAAAATTTGATTAGGTTATCTCCACAGAGATGTGACTCCACCCATTCCAGGTGGGTCTTCATTAGTTTACTGGACTCCTTTAAAACAGGAAATATTTTGGAAAAGACTTGATATTCTGAGAGAGACAGAGCCTGCACAGCCAGAGACCTTTGGAGATGAAGAAGGAAAACACTCCCAGGGGAGCTTCATGAAACAAGAAGCTGGAAGAGAAAGCTAGCAGATGCCACCATGTTAACCATGAGCCTTTCCAGTTGAGAAAGAAATCCTGTACATCCTCGGCTTTCTTGAACCAATGTATCATTCCCTAGATGCCTTAGATTTGACATTTCTATAACCTTGTTTGAGTTGGTACATTTTCATGGCCTTAGAACTATGGACTTGCAACTTAATAAATTCCCCCTTTTAAAAGCCATTCTGGGGGGGGGGGGCTGGGAGAAAAAAAAAAAAAAAGCCATTCTGTTTCTGGTATATTGCATTCTGGCAACTAGCACACTAGAACAGGTGGTATACAGGAAAATATATCTAATGTAAAATATGGACATGGTTAATAGTACAATTGTAATACTTTTCATCAATTGTAACAAAGGTACCACACTAATGCAAAGTGTTGACAATAAGTGGGTAGATGGGCACACTATTTTTACATGACTTTTCTGTAAACCTACAACTTCTCTAATTAAAATAAAAGTAGAAGAATATATATGATGGCTCAATAAGCCGATAAAATGATACTCAAAATCATTAGTCAACAATGGAATGCAAATTAAAACAAAAATGGTGACACATAGTATGCCAGATTGGCCTTAAAAAAACAAACAAAATTTACAATGCCTAAGTTGGCAAGGATGTGGAGTATTTGGAACTCTCATACATTCCTAATGGAAATTAAAAATTGTACAGCCATTGTAGAAAATATTTTTTCAGTTTCTTTTAATATTAAACACAATTAATTGAACCAACTACACTAAGATTGTGATATTTTATGGGATTTTCAATGCTAAGCCTGGGCTGATCCTGGACAATCCGTAATGGTTGGTAAATTAGTTTCTTAAATGCTACCAGAATTAAAATGACTCTTATAAAGGAAATTTACTAAGTTTACAGTTCTAAGGAAGCAAAAGTGTCCAAATTAAGGCATCAATAAGAGGTTACATTCACTCAAGAAAGGCCAATGGGTCTAAACACCTCTGTTAGCTAGGAAGTCACATGGTTGGCATCTGCTTGTCCCTTTCTCCTGGGCTCCATTGCTTTCAGACTCTGTTCCTGTTGGGGTTCCTCACTTTGCTTCTCTGAGGCTGGCTTTAATCTCTTGGCTTCCTTTGGCTCTCTCCAGGTACTGGCTTGTTTAACAGATCATGGTGGTCTCTGATGGGCTCCAAGCATCTCCAAACATCTGTGTCTCTGTTCTCCCAGTGTTGGCATCTGTGTCAGCTCTGTTCTGAAGATTCTGTTGGCTCTGTCATTTCTTCTCTTTCCAAAATGTTTCCTCTGTTAAAGGTTTCTAGTAAGTTAATCAAGACCCACTTTGATTGGGTGGAATCACATCTCCATATAATCAAAAGGTCACACCCACAATTGGACATGCCATATCTCTGTGGAGATAATCTAATCAAGTTTCTACCCTAGAGTATTGAATTAGGATTAAAAAAATAATGGTTGCTCCTACAAGATTGGGTCAGGGTTAAAAGGCTTTTCTTGGACAAATAGTAGATTCAGACCAGCACAGTTGGTCTCCCTACAAATCATATGAGTTAGCAATACCTCTACTAGGTGTTTACCCTAGATAAATGAGAATACTGGCCACATAGAGACTTCTGTATAAATGTTAATAGGAACTATCTTAGTTTGCTAAATCTGCAAAATGCAATGCACCAGAGCGAGGTCAGCTTTTACAACAGGGATTTATTAACTTACAAGCTTACAGTACTGAGGGCATGAAAATGTTAAAATCAAGGCATCAACAGGTAATGTTTTCTCTCTGAATACAGGTTACCAGTGATCTTGGATTCCTCTGCCGCATGGCAAGGCACATGGCAGTGTCTACTGGGCTCTCCCTTCTCTCCCAGGTTTCTTTGCTTTCAGCTTCTGGTTGCTCCATCTGTGGCTTCTTTTCTCAGTTTCTGAGAAAGAAGCTGTGCTTTTCTGTCTCTGTATCTTTCTCTCTGTATTTCATCCTTTTATAAAGGACTCCAGTAAGATGATTAAGACCCACCTGGGGCACACCTCAATTGAAATAACCTAAACAAACAGTCCCACCTACAATTGGTCTACACCCACAGGAAAGGATAGGGTTTAAGAACATGATCTTCATGGGTGCAAGGGTAGTTCAGTGGTAGAATTCTCACCTGCCATACAGAAGACCTGGGTTCTATTCCCAGCCCATGCACTACCCAAACAAACCAACAAACAAACAAAAAAACTTCAACAAGTGATGATGCAATAATGGATACTCACATGGAAAAAGAATGGCCCCATCATACAGCATACAAAAAAAAAAAAAAAATGAATGTGATCTTCAGGGATCCATAAAGCCTCCAAACCATCATAATAGCCTTTTTCACAATAGCCAAGAATGGGAAACAACTAAGCAAACATTTAACTGTTGAATTAACACAAAGACTTAGTGTATTTATGATGAAATACTACTCAGCGATAAGTGAAAAACAAACTACTAATACATATAAGCAAGAATGAATTTAAAAACCAGTACATTAAGCAAAAGGAGCCATACACAGAAAGAAAATACATGGTATTTGATTCCATTCCTATGAAATTCCAGAACCGAAAAAAAAATAATCTCTAGTGATAGAAAGAAGTTCAGAGTTTGCCCATGATAGGATTCACTGCAAAGGGACTGAAGGAATTTTTGGAAGATAATGGAAACTTTCTCCATGATAGTGGTTAAATGGATAGGTACAGTTGTATCATCAAATTGGACACTTAAAATGCATTCACTGTATTCTATATAATTTATACCACAACAAAGTTTATTTTTAAAGAAACATACAATAGCACAAAAAAACAAATAATTAAGTGTAAATTTATCAAAATATGGGAAAGACCTGTAGATTGTAACCATTTTGATGGAAACTAAATAAGGCAGAAATAAATGAAGGCATTTACCTCATTTTTGTATTAGAAGACACTACCATTTAATTGTTAGTTCTTTCTCACATGGTCTATAGATTATATTCTACATGAATGTAAATCCTTGCAGGACTTTTTAATAAAAATTTACAAACCGTCTTTAAAATTTATCTGTAAATCTAAAGGACCTAGAATAACCAAAGCAATTTTCACTAAGAAGAAAAAAATAGAGGACTTACACTAACTGTGTTCAGTATTTACTCTGGATTATTGTCATACTAATAGACTTATTGATAAATGGAATGGAAAAAAGTCCACAAATAAATCATAGAATGTATAATCCATTGATTTCAACAAAAGTACCATAACAGTTCAAGATGAGAAGTAGAACCAAAATGCATGATATAAAATATGGTTTTTATTATATGAGTTTTGTATTATGCAAATGTTGTAGCAAATGAAGGATATTGTCTCTCCACCTACTGGTAAGCCTCAAGTCACTGTGTGTCACCATGACCATTAGTCAACAAGAAAAATTTTTCTAATGAAAAAAAAATCTATCATGCATTTTGCTTCACCATCTCCAACCTCAAAATTCAGGTGACTGGCAATTAAGGTGGTAGCACAATACAGTACATATAATTAACAAAGTAGAGTGCGCATATGGTTGAAAGAATCATGCAAGTCACCAGAAAGAAAGCTACGGGATAAAACTGGGACTGTGTAACTTAGCAAAACCTAAAGTGGACAATGATGGTGGTTAATTCTATAAATATAAGAGAGTTCTTAAATAAATAAAACAAACATATGTCACTATCGCAAGCTGTTAACAATAGGGTGTTATATGGGAAACATACAATTAATGTAAACTAAATTTTTCTTGTGAGCAATAACATTGTAATATTCTTTCATTAATTATAACAAAGACATTATACCAAAGCTAAATGTCAGTAATAGGGAGATATAAGATGTATGGGATTTTTTTCTTCAGAAGAAATGACAATTTTCTCATATTGAGTGTAGTGGTAAATGTATAACTGTGTGATTATACCAAGAGCCATTGATTGTACACTCAGGATGGATTGTATTGTGTGTGCATAAAACTGTTTAAAATAAAAGGATTCAAGAGCTGGAAAACTGTGAGCTTTGCTTCTTTCCCACACCAATAGGCGAGCCAGCAGAACAGAGACAACCTATATGAGCTGCAGTCGTGCCTATTTCCTTACACCGACCTTCAAGACATAATGACTAGGGCTGCATGGGTAGTTCAGTGGTAGAATTCTTGCCTGCTATGTGGGAGACTTGGGTTAGATTCCCAGACCATATACTCAAAGAAAAAAAAAACATTCTACAAATGGTGCTGCGATAGCCTTATATTCACATGGAAAAGATCCTTCAATTATTGCCTCACACCATACACAAAGATTAATTTGGAATGGAGCAAAGTTCAAATTGCAAAATATGATAGAATAGGCCAGAGAGAATAGCATAGTAAGGACCAGCAAAATTGTAAATCTTCCATAAAAACATCAAGAATACAAGCAAGGGCGGGCCACGGTGGCTCAACAGGCAAGAACGCTTGCCTGCCATACCAGAGGACCCGGGTTCGATGCCCGGTGCCTGCCCATGTTAAAAAAAAAAAAAGTATACAAGCAAAATTTCACCAGTGGCAACTTTTTTGAAAACTTTGAATATTAATCAAAGGCCTATAACAATCCAAAATCATTGACTTAAGAAAACTTGCTGAATGTAAGAATAACATATTTCATTGGATCTTATCATCCCCTAATCCCATTCCCACTCTCCCCAGCTATTCAGTAGCTTTACACACCAATAACCCACAGTCATAATGGCAACCAGAAAGGTAGCAACTACTGGATGTGAGCTGGACAAATTTGGAGCACCCCAAGAGCACAATTTCAGAATGCTGTAAATACTTGACCTGTCTAGAAGTTCCTTAGAATCCTACTAACAAGGCTTGACTTCAAGTGACCTGCCTGACTCATAGCTCACTCAGTGTGAGCAGATTTTTCCCTGGGAATGTTTTTCAAAAGCAATCAGTGCCAATTGTTTAATATTATGACTGCCTAAGAAGATGATAACAGGTGGAGCAAACAATGAGTTAATGAAATAACTTAAAAGGAAAAGCTGGAGAATGAGTTATCCATGGGAAAGTTTCAAAATCTTTGTCATATTCCTGGTAATATCAAAAGCCACATTTATGTGCAGGGCTGTGTGCATGCCTGATAAAAACCTTAGAAGGTCCTCCGCTCTCACCTATGGCTGAATATAATGCGCTGCAGAAGCAGTAAGGGAAAGCAAAGGCAGAGTTGTGCATTGCCTGTCTGAGCATTGAAGGTGTTCTCCAGCATGCACGAAGAGCTACTTAGCAAGGGCTTGGAGACTTATTGATCCTAAGCATTTTTAAAAATCTTTCTCAAACATTAGCTGTCCACAAAGCTACCTGAGTAGATTCTTCAGTGCCACACATGACAATAAATACAAATGTTACAGAAGTAGCTCAGGAAAACCACAAAAAGACCCAAATATCAACAAAAGTAAATACAATGAACAGCAGCAACAACAAATACTCAGGAAAAGGGACATTTAAGATGCCACATATTATTTCAAATGTCCAGTTTTGACATAAAATTATGATATGTAAAGAAACAAGAAAACAAGCCCCCATATGTAGGGGAGAAAGCAACACAAAGAATATTCTCAAAGCCCAGTAGAATGAAATTAGAAATCAGTAACAAAGGTAAATTTAAGAAATTCACAAGTATGCAGAAATTTAAAAAGACACTCTTAAATCACCAAATACATAGAATAACCTACAAGAAAAAATGGAAAATATTTTGAGATGACAGAAAAGAAAACCATATTGTACCATAACATATGGAGTGCAACATAAGCAATGCTTAGAGAAAAATTTAGAGATGTAAATGCCAATATAAAAAAGAAGAATTATCAAGACCCAGGTGCGGACTCACCACCCCCTACCTTGGGTTCTGTGAGCTCTCCCCGGGAGCGCAGGAATAAACCCCCTCACTCTAAAAAAAAAAAAAAAAGAAGAAGAAGAACGACCTCAAATAAATCACCTAAACTTTCACCTTATGAAACTAGAAAAAGGAAATAAGTGAAAATCAAAGAAAGTAGAATCAATGACATAGTAAAGAATAGATACAAATAAATGTAATAGAAAATAAAAAATATTTTAAATGAACAAAACCAAAAGTTGATCCTCTGAAAAGGTTAACAAAATAGGCAATCCTTTAGCTAGACTGACTCGAAAAAAATAAAAATGAAGCAATCTGCAAAAATGAGGAGTGAAAAATGGGAGACTGCTACCAGTGTTACACAACTAAAACAAGAATATTATGGAAAATTATATGACAACAAATTACATAACCCAAATGAAACTGAACTGGTGAATTTTGCAAAATGTTTAAAGAAAAATGAAAAAATAATCCCTTGTAAATGCTTAAAAAACATGAGAGGAGGGAACACTTCTCAGCTCATTCTATGAGGACAGTATTAAAAATTACCAAACCATTAAAAGGCATCACAAAAAAAGAAAACTATATTTTCTTTTCAGAAATAAAAGCATTTTGAGTATGGATACAAAAATCCTCAACAAAATAATAGCAAAATGAATCTATTAAACTATAAAAAATGTTATATAGGAGTTCATGGGTAGTTCAGCAGTAGACTTTTCTCCAACCAAGTAGGAGACCAGGTTTGATTCCCAGCCCATTCACTGCAAAAAAAAAAAAAAAAATACGTTTCAACAAATGGTGCTGTGATAATGAGATAGTCACATGGAAAGGAATGAAATATAACCCCCACGACACATCATGCAAAAAAAAAAACGTTATACAGCATGATGAAACGGGATTTCTTTCAGGCAAGCAAGGTTGGGTCAAGACACAATTTTCAATGTAATATACTATAGCTATACAGTAAGGAGCAAAAAACACGTAATCATCTCAATAAATGCATATAAAGCATTTCACATAATCCAATAACTTTTCATGATAAAATCACTTAAAAAACTGAGAATAGAAAGAAAATTTCTCTAAGTTATAAAGGGCATAAATGAAAAACCCACAGCTAACATCATACTTAAAGATGAAAGATAGAAAGCTTCCCCCCTAAGACCAGGAAAAGGACAAAGTTGTCCATTCTCACCACTTATATTCAACATTGTAGTGTAAGTTCTAGTAAGGGAAATAAGGTGAAATAAAAGAAATAAAAGCCATTCAGGTAGGAAAAGAAATAAATCTACCTCTATTCACAGATGACATGAACTTTGTATATGGAAAATACCTAGTAATTCATAAACAAATTATTAGAACTATAAGTTGGATACAATATCAACACAAAAAATTAATTTTCCTTCTCCATGAGCAGCAAAATTCAAAACAGAAATTATGAAAACAATTCCATTTTACAATAACATCTGAGTTACAAAATCCTTACAAATAACTAATGAAAGAGTGCAGCACTTATACAATGAAAACTATAAAACATCTATGAAAGAAATTAAGGATTTAAGTAAATGAATAGACATTGTCTGTTCATAGAATAGAATACTTTCATAATTAACATCACTACATTCCCCAAGCTGATCTACAGGTGAAATATAAAACTTAACAATTTCCCAGCTGCCTTTTACTGAAGAAACTGTCAGTCTGATTCTAAAAACCAATGGCAACATAAGACACACAGAGTTGTTGAAAAAGTCTTTATGAAGAAAAATGAAGTTTCACACTTCTTGATTTCAAAACGTACTATGAAGTCACAGTAATCAAGATAGTATAATACTGGCATAAGTATGGAAAAATAGATCGCTAGAATAGAACTGAGAATTAGGAAATAAGCCCTTCGATTGATTTGCAACAAGATTGCTAATATAATTCAATTGAGAAAGCACGGTCTTTTCAACAAATGATGTTTGGACAACTTGCTATCTATATACAAAAAAAAATTAATTTGGATTCCTGTCTCAACCATGTACAAACTTAACACAAAATAGATCCAAGACCTGAATGCATGAGCAAAAACTATAAAATCCTTAGAATAAAATATAGGAATAATTCTTTGTGACCTTCAATATAATGTTTTATTAAATATGACATCAAAAGCTCAATCAACAAAAGAAAAAATACATTGACTTCATCAAAATTAAATCTTTTATGCTTCAAAGGACAACATCAAAAAATTAAAATAAAGCATACAGAGAGAAAATATATGCAAATCATATATAGGATAAGATACTTTTTACATATTATATGAAGGATTTTTACAGCTCAACAATAAAAAGGCAAATAACTCATTTTGAAAAATGGGCATACTTCTTGTTACATCACTGAAAAGATGAGAGTAGCCAGCTCCAAGGATCTATCCCTCCTCTGAAACAACCATTAAGCAGATGAAAGATGTCAGAATCAATATGCAAACAGGACTCTAATAAAAAAAACTTGCAACAAGGGTAGAGTTTAATGAAGAAAGAAACTTAATTTCTGTAAGAAAGAATTATGGCAATTTTCTTACCCACCTGTAATCCTCCATTTCCCAGCTTGCAGCAGCTGGAATGATGACTCACTTTCCTGATATGGAAAATATGGACCCTATTCTCAAAGAATAGGTTATGCAATTTGCCGTCTCATGACTACTTGAGAGATTTGCACACAGACTTGCCTCTGCTTTGCCACCTTTGAAATCTCTTAGAACTGGAGCCACCTTCCAGGCAGCATTGTTGAAACAACTTATAGACATATACTGTCAGGGTCACCTGGGATAAGGAACAACAGGAACTGGAAACTTTGGTCCATTCAAAGGTAAAAAATAAATTTGCAACCCCATCTCAATCATGATGACAGAGTAAGAAGTTTCAGGGCTCTGCCTCTTACAGAACATTTGAACATCAAGAACTGGGAGAAACATCTTTCACAATCCTCCAGATAACAAAGGATTGCAGCACCAGAGATGCACTGAAGAAAGAAAAAGGCAACCTAGAAGAGGTAGCATCTTGTGGCCCTTCCACCATGCCTCATTAGCTTGGCAAGGAGCTAGCCAACACCCCCAGTGTGGGTTTGCAGTCCTGGTTCTTGAGGGAGGAGAATAACCTTCATGCACATACGGGAAGTATGAAGGTCTGGCCCTATTTAGTGCTAGTGTCCTGAGAGATGGAATCAGGGAAATCTTCACAAGATTTCCAGCCCAGAAATGGTCCTGTATGTAGAAGGACATACATAGAACTCTTCTACAGAATGCCAAGACCCATTATAATCGAGCTGTTGAAAGACAAAGACAAAAAGAAAATTTTGAAAACAGCATAAGAGAAGTGACTTATCACTTCCAAGGTATTCAATATGATTAGCAGCTGATTTTACATCACAACCCCTGGAGGCTAGAAAGTAGCTGGGTGACATATTTAAAGGGCTTAAAGAAAAAACTGTTGAGCAAGAATTCTACAATCATAAATACTATCTTTCAAAAATAAAAGAGAAGCTATTAAATTGCAAGATTACAAAAAAAAAGCAATGGAAGCTCATCGCTAGCAAACCTCATCTATAAGAAATGCTAAAATGGGTATTTCACTCTGAAATAAAAGGACCCTAAACAGTAACTGGAACCATATGAAGAGATAAAGAACTACAGTAAAAGTGACTACATAGGTAAGTATAATGTCAACACTATTGTAATTTTGGTTTATAACATCCTTTTTTGTTTCCTATATAAAAGAAATACAAACAATATTTATAAATCTATGTTAATGAACAGACAATGCATAAAGATGTATTTGTGATAATAACAATGTAAGACCATAGTTTTGTATGCCATTGAAGCTAAGTTGGTATCAATTAGAGCAAGATTGTTATAACTTTAGGATGTTAATTGTAATCTGCGGGGTAACCAGTAAAAAATTACTAGGAAATATACAGAAAAGGAGAAGAAGAGGGAATCAAAATGGCAAACTAGAAAAAAATTTAAACAAACAAAAAAGTTTTGGGCATCAAAAGACATTATCAAAAAAGTAAAAAAAACAACCTACAGAATAGGAGAAAATATTCCCATAACATATATCTGATACATGTATATATAGTATCGAATATATAAAGAACTCTCACAACTCAATGACAAAAAGTAAAAAAAAAAAAAAAAAAAAGTAAAAGTGGGACAAGGACAAAGATAGACATATCGATCAATGGAATCAAATTGATAGCTCAGAAATAGACCATCAGATCTACAGTCATTTGATTTTTGATAAGGTCCCAAATCCACTGAACGGGGACAGAAGAGTCTCTTCAATAAATGAGGCTGGAGGAAATGGATATTCATATGCAAAGGAATGAAAGAGGACCCCTAATTCATACTCTATAAAAAAATTAATTCAAAGTGCATCAAATACCTAAATATAATGGTCAGTACCATAAAATTCCTAGAAGATAATATAGGGAAATATCTTTAAGACTTAGTGATAGGAGGCATCTTCTTAGACCTTACACCCAAAGCACAAGCAAATAAAGAAAAAAAATAGGTAAATGGGAACTCTTCAACATTGACCACTTTTGTGCTTCAAAGGACTTTATCAAAAGATGAAAAAGCATCCAACTCCATGGAAGAAAATATTGGTAACCATATGTCTGATAAGGGTTTGATATCCAGTATATATAAAGAAATCCTACAATTCAATGATGAAAGGACAAACAGCCCAATTATAAAATAAGCAAAAGATGTGAATAGACTTTTTTCCAAAGAGGAGATACAAATGGTTGAAAAGCACATGAAAAGATATTCATCTTTATTAGCTATCAGGGAAATTCAAATCAAAACAATGAGATATCATTTCATACCAATAAGAATGGCTGCTATTAACTAAATATGAAACTATAAGCATTGGAGAGGATGTGAAGAAATAAGTACACTTATTCACCATTGTCATGAGTGCAAAATGATTCAGCCACTGTGGAGGACAGTTTGATGATTCCTCAGAAAACTAAATATTGAGTTGCCCTATGACCGAGCAATTCTGCTATTCAGCATATATACACAGAATTTCTAAAGCAGTGACATGAATGGACACACACACACTAATGCGCATAGCAGCATTATTCACCATTGCAAAAAGATAGACACGATTCAAGTGTCCATCAACAGATGAGTGGAAAAACAAAAGGTGACATATACAGACAATGGAATATTATGCAGCAGCAAGAAGAAATGAGGTCTTGATGCATGTGACAACGTGGATGAATCTTGAGGACATAAGTTGACTGAAGTAAGTCAGACACAAAGGACAAGTATTGTGTGTTTGCACGAATGTAAACTATAATATGCAAACTCAGAGCCTTCAAGTGTAGAATATAGAATACCTCGAGATAGAAGTTAGGGAAAGGGGAGTGGTTACCTAGTATGTTCAGAATGTATAGTGAGGTTGAACTTAAAATGTTTGGAAATAGATATGGCATGAGGGTAACTCATTATTGGGAATATAAGTAATAGTGCTGTATTGTAGGTGAATTTGAAAGAATATATATAAGTTCTTGTATTATGACAACTGATACAAAGATTTAATATTAGAGAGGTATATGGGAAAAAATACCTATTGCAAGCTATAAACTATAGTTAACAATAATATCTTAAAATTCTTTCATCAGGAGTAATTGATGAACTACACCAATACTAGTGGTCAATAACAGGGGGAGATAAAAGATATGGGGTGTTTGGGGTTTTCTTTTTTTTTTTAAATATTTTCATTGAAATACCTCCATTTACCATATAGTTCATCCAAAGTATGCAATCAATGCCTCACAATATTATCACTTAATTGTGTATTCATCACCATTATCATTTTTAGAACATTTGCATCACTCTAGAAAAAGAAATAAAAGGAAAAAAGAAAAACAATCCATACATACCATACTGCTTACCACTCCCTCTCATTGACCACTCGTATTGCAATCTACGCAAAATTTTTTTACCCCTTATCCACACCCACAATTCTTTATTTATTTTTTGTCCTTATCTTTTTACTTATCTGTCCATACTTTGGATAAAGGGAACATCAACCACAAAGTTTTCATAATCACACAGTCACATTTTTAAAGCTATATAGTTATACAATCCTCTTCAAGAATCAAACCTCTTGGAATTTAGTTCAACAGTTTCAGATACTTCCCTCTAGCCAATATTACACACCACAAACTGTAAACAGATATCTACATAATGCATAGGGATATCCTCCAGGAAAACCTCTCGACTCTGAAATTTCTCAGCCACTGAAACTTTGTTTTGTCTCATTTCTGTTTCTCCTTTTCATGAAGAAAGCTTTCTCAATACCATGATGCTGGGTTCTGTCTCATCCCAGGAGTTCTGTCCCATGTTGCCAGGGAGATTTATATCATTGGAAGTCATATCCCACTTAGAGGGGAGGGCAGTGAGTTCACCTGCCAAGGTGGCTTAGAGAGAAAGGCTACATCTGAGCAACAAAAGAGGTTCTCTGGGGATAACTCTTAGGCCTAATTAATTCCTGCAAAGCCTATCCTTCACAGGAAAATAAGTTTCATGGGGGCGAATCCCAAGATCAAGGGCTCAGCCTATTGAATTGGTTGTCCCTACTGCCTGTGAGAATATCAAGAATTCCCCAGGTGGGAAAGTTTAGTATTTCCTCCTTTCTTCCCTGTCCCTGAAGGGGACTCTGCAAATACTTTTTTATTCTCTTCCCAAGTTACTCTGGGATGTATAAGGGCATCACACTAACCTATACAAACCAACAAGATCTCACTACTATTCAAAATTCCATATAATTATGGTGTTTAATTAAACTAACCATACAAGTTAAATTAGATAGGGCACTGCCCAAAATATAAATTTTGCACCAAATACATATCCCTTTGGTTTCACACAGAAGTAGAAGCTTGAAAATATAGGCCATATCATTCTTTACTCTGTATTCTGATTTACCTTAGTCCTATCCAGATCAGCTTCATTCATATATCTAGTGGAAGCCTGACTGCTTTTTCAAGTTTTTAAACAGTTGCTGTATGGGTAATGCTGACTTTCAAACAGATTCAGAGCTCTAATCTGAGTCCCAGGTGTCACACAAATACCCAAAGTTCAAGGGAATGACCAGATTATACACAAATAGCTCAGCATCTCAGGATTTAGAAATAACAGTTACAACTGTGGAATAGATGTGACTGCTATAATTGCTTACAATCTAGGAACTTTTACAATAGACCCCCAACCTGATAATCCATGCTCTCAACTTCAGTTTTCTGAGCTGTGTATTATAGTTAGCTGATATGAGTGAGGTGTGATAATATTTCACTTTTTGTTTCTGACATTTCACTCAACATATTGTTCTTAAGGTTCATTCACTTAGTTGCAAGCCTCACAACTTCATGCCTTCTTGCAGCTGTTCAGTAGTCCATTGTATATATACTCCACAGTCCCCCCTTCCATCTGTTGCAAACTGTGAACACTGTCACCATGAATACGTGTGCAAAAGTCCATTCTTGTCCCCCCTCTCACATCCTACAAGTACATACCTAGCCACAAGGTTGCAGGACCATATGGCAACCCCCTAACCTCTGTGGAGCCACCACAGTGCCCTCCAGAGGAGCTGCAGCACTCTGCATCCCTACTAACAGTGAATAGGTATATCTTTCTCCACATTTTCTCCAGCACTTCTCTCTATATATTCACTTTTTAAACTTTTGTATTGTATAGTGTAACATATATACAAACCAAAGAAATTAAAAAGTTTTAATTTCAAAGCACTATTCAACAAGTGGTTACAGGACAGAACCCAGAGTTTATCATGGGCTACCATATGATCCTCTCAGATTTTTCCTTCTAGCTGCTCCAGAATTTGGAAGACTAGAAGGCATATTTTTTTACCACCAAAATCGACTTTTTTCTTTCTTTTTGTGAAAAATAACATATATACAAAAAAGCAGTACATTTCAAAACACAGCAACACAATTAGTTGCAGAACATATTTCAGTTTGACATGGGTTACAATTCCACAATTTTAAGATTTTACTCCTAGCTGCTTTAAGATACTTGAGACTAAAAGAGATATCAATTTACTGATTCAGCAATCATATTCATTTGTTAAATGCGATCTTCTCTGTATAACTTCACCATTACCTTTGATCTTTCTATCCCTCTCTTTAGGGGTGTTTGGGCTATGGTCATTCTAACTTTTTCATATTGGAAGAGTATGTCACTAATATGGGGTAGGGAGATGGAACTATCTGATGTTCTGGAGAGGCTATACCTCCTAGGTTTCAGGACTTACCTAGTCCAGGGACCCATCCAGAAGCTGTAGGTCTCTGGAAATTTACACAAGGGCATGGAACCCTTGTGGAATCTTAAATATTGCCCTAGGTGCTCTCCAGGATTGGCTGGAATGGTCCTGGTTGGGGTTTGGCAGGTTATGATAGGTAGCAAGGTCTACCTGAAGCTTGCATGAGAGCAACCTCCAGAGTAGCCTTGCAAGTCTATTTGAACTCTCTCTGCCACTGGCACTTTATTAATTACATTGATTTTGGACAGATGGAAGTGATAATCCCATGGTGCCAGGGCGGGATTCATCCCTGGGAGTCATCTCCCACATCACCCGGGAGACTTTCACACCTGGATGCCATGTCCCATGCAGGGGAAGGATAAAGATTTCGCTTGCAGAACTGGGCTTAGAGAGGGGAAGGCTACATCTGAGCAACGAAAAAAGGTCCTCCAGAAGTAACTCAGGCATACGTACAGGCAGGCTAAGCTTCTCCACTACCTACATAAGCCTCACAATGTAAAGGCTGTAAACCTAAAGATCAAAGGCATAGTCTATCAATCTGGGTGTCTCTAAAGTTTGACAAAGTATCAGGGGATTCCCTGATGATAAAAGTTTAATAGTTCCATATTTTTCTCCCATCCTTCAAGGGACTTTGCCACTACTTTTTTTATTTTTAATTTTTTTATTGTATAGTATAACATATATACAAAGCAAAGAAATAAAAAGCAAAAGTTTTCAAGGCACTCCTCAACAAGTAGTTACAGGACAGATCGCAGAGTTTGCATGGGCTGCCATATGATCCTCTCAGATTTTTCTTTCTAGCTGCTCTAGAATATAGGAGGCTAGAGGACTTAGATAAATTTTATCATCACGATTGACTTTCTTTCCTTCATTTTCCTTGTGAAAAGTGACATATATATATATAAAAGCAATAAATTTCAAAGCACAGCACCACAATTAGTTGTAGAATATATTTTAGAGTTTGACATGGGTTATAATTCCACAATTTTCTGCTTTTACTTCTAGCTGTTCTAAAAAACTGGAGACTAAAAGAGATATCCATTTAATGATTCAGCATTCATATTCATTTGTTAAATCCTGTCTTCTCTGTATAATTCCACTATCAACTTTGATCTTTCCATCCCTCTCTATTTAGGGGTGTTTGGGCTATGGCAAGTCTAAATTTTTTATATTGAAAGGGTCTGTCACTAATATGGGGTAGGGAGATGGAACTATCTGATGCTCTGGAGAGGCTGGGCTAGGTTTCAGGACTTATCTGGACCAGGGACCCATCTGGAGGTTGAAGGTTTCTGGAAAGTTACTCTAGTGCCTGGAACCCTGATGGAATCTTATATATTGCCCTGAATGTTCTTTAGGATTGGCTGTAATGGTCGTGATTGGGGGTTGGCAGGTTATGATAGGTAGCAAGGTCTAACTGAAGCTTGTTAAAGCAACCTCCCAAGCAGCCTCTCAACTCTATTTGAACTCTCTCTGCCATTGATACTTTATTAGTTACACTTATTTTCCCCCTTATGGTCAGGATGGAACTGATAATCCCACAGTGCCAGGTCTGAATTCATCCCTGAGAGTCATCTCCCATGTCAGCAGGGAGACTTTCACCCCTGGAAGTCATTTCCCACATAAGGAGGAGGGCAATGATTACACTTGCAGAGTTGGGCTTAGAGAAACTGAGGCCACATCTGAGCAACAACAGAGGCCCCCCAGAAGTAATGCTTAGGCATGCCTATAGGTAGTTTAAGCTTCTGTGCTACCTACATAAGCTTCACAAGAGTAAGCCTCACGATCGAGGGCATGCATATTGATTTGGGTGTCCCTAAAACTTGACACAGTATCAGGGAATTCCTTAATGGTAAGGTTTAATAGTTCCATATTCTCTCTCCCATCCTTCAGAAGATTCTGCTAATACTTTTTGATTATCTGATTAATATATGTTAAGATGTATCCAGGCATTACAATAATCTATACAGGATTAAGGACCTCTTTCTTATTCTGTGTTCCCTGTGTTTCAGTTGTTCAAATAAGCTATACAGATAGGTTGAATTAGATTATGCACTACAGAAAATTTCAGTTCCAGACCAAACAAACCTTTCTTCCATTGGTCTCAAAGAGTATGTGTCATTCTAAAATAAAGAAACTGTCTTCCTTACCCTTATGGTCTGAATTACTTTGATCCCATCCTGTTCGGCTTCATTTTTACCTCTAAATATCAAGTTGTAAATATATAAAACAACATTTCAAAATCCAAAAATAATAATCACCACTCTGGACTTAATATGTCTACTCTAAAGCCTTACACTCTAGCCCCTGTTTTCTTATAAGCGTTCTCTAGAGGAGACCATGTCATTTTTGTTCTTTTGTTTCTGGCTTATTTTTTCTCACCAAATGACCCACATGTTCATTCACATCATTGATGTCTCACGACTTTGTTCCTTTTAGTAGCAGCACAACCTTCATTCATAAGTATACACCATCATTCACCAATCTACTTCTCCATCAGTATATCGTTTAGCCACCTGCATTCATCGGGCATCATGTATAGGGCCCAAAGTCCACAGTCCATCAACATTCTCAATTTTAGATAATTTCATTGTTCCCAAGAGAAAGAAAACCAAGAAAAACACTCTCGCTAGATTAGAAATCTAAACCTCCTCTTAACTGTTCTCCCTCACCCCATTATTTACCTCTGCTGTTACTGTGGTAGTGTTGGTGGCATCCATTTGAACACAGCTCATAGCATGCAATAGTAGTTTTCCCCCTGTACCCTGAATTTAAACTCTCTTTGTATAAGAATCACATCTTTGACATAATTCTTGTGAGAACTAATTCATATTTCTAGTGTTAATCAGTAGGACATGTAGGTCTATACAACCCCTGTTAATCTTGTTCATCTTCTGTATGGTAATATTATTTATAGACTCACTAAACAACCACCTTCACTCCTATCTATTCCTTACATTGAAGTTCAACCTCATTAGCTAACTCTTCACCGTCTCTAGTTTCTCTGTATCTCCAAGTCCCCTATATTCTGTAATATAACCCTCTGATTATACCTTTATGCTGGTCATAAAAGTGGAATCATACAGTATATATCCTTTGTGTCTGGGTAATTTCACTCATCATTATGTCCTCAAAGCTCATCCATCTTGTCATGTGCTTCAGGATGTCATTTTGTCTTACTGCTGCATAATATTCCATCATATGTATATGATACATTTTATGTATATATGTGGATCATGTATATGATCCACTCATCTGTTGATGGGCATTTGGTCTGTTTCCATCTCTTAGCGATTGTAAATAATGCTGCTATGAACACTGGTGTGCAAATGTCTGCTTGTATCATTGCTTTCAGCTCTTCTGGATATATATGAAATAGTGCCATTGCTGGGTCGCAGGGCAACTCAATATTTAGTTTCCTAAGGAACGGTCAGTCTTCCATAGTGGCTTCACCATTATACATTCCCATCAGCAATGCATAAGTGTCCCAGTTTCTTCACATCCTTTTGTATATCTTTTTATAGATTCCTGCTTCTTTAATAGCAGCCATTCTTATAGGTGTGAGGCCTCAAATCCACTGGACTGGGATAAAATAGTCTTTTCAGTAAATGGGCATGGAAGAACTGAATATCAGTAGCCAAAAGAACGAAAGAGGACCCCTATCTTACACCCAATACAAAAATTCACTCAAAGTGGATCAAACATTTAAATATAAGAATTAGCACCATAAAGCTTCTAGAAGAAAATGTAGGGAGGCATCTTCAAGACCTAGTAATAGGGGGTAGCTTCCTAAACTTTAGACCCAAAGCACAAGCAACAAAAGAAAAATAGATAAATGGGAACTCCTCAAAATCAAATATTTCTGCACCTCAAAAGTCTTTGTCAAAAAGGTGAAGAGACAGCCAATTCAATGGGAGAAAATATTTGGAAATCACATATTAGACAAAGGTTTGATTTTCTGTATATACAAAGAATCATGCAACTAAACAATAAAAGAACAAACAACCCAATTATAAAATGGGCTAAAGATACGAATAGGCATTTTTCAAAGAGCAAATCAGATGGTTCGAAAACACATGAAGAGATGTTCATGTTCATTGGCAATAAGAGAAATGCAGATCAAGACTACAATGAGATACCACCTCACACCTATAAAAATGGCTGCCATTAAACAAACAGGAAACTATAAATGTTGGAGAGGATGAGGAGAAATTGGGACACTTATGCAGTGTTAATGGAAATGTATAATGGTGCAGCCTCTATGGAAGACAGTTTGGCAGTTCCTTAGGAAACTAAATATTGAGTTGCCTTATAACCTGGTAATGGCACTACTTGGTATATACCCAGAAAAGCTGAAAGCAATGACACAAACACACATTGCACACCAATGTTCATAGCAGTATTATTCATAATTGCCAAGAGATGGAAACAAACCAAATGCCCATCAATAGACAAGTGTTATATACAAAATGTGTTATATACCAAATGTGTTATATACATACAATGGAATATATATGCAGCAGTAAGATGAAATGATGTCCTGTAGCACATGAGAAGTTGGATGAGCCTTGAGGACATAATGCTGAGTGAAATAAGTCAGACACAAAAGGATAGATACTGTATGATTCCACTTTTCTGAACAGGGTAAAGGTAAAATCAGAGGCTTACACTACAGTATATAGGGGACTTGGAGATACATAGAAACTAGAGATGGTGAAGAGTTATTTAATGAGGTTGAACTCCAATGTAAGGGAATAGATAGAAGTGAAAGAGGTTCTCCAGTGGGTCTATAAGTAATAGTACCATATTGAGGATGAACAAGATTGAAAAGGGTTATATAGATCTACGTGTCCCACTGATTAATACTAGAAATATAAATTACTTCTTCCAAGAACTACTTCAAAGATTTTATTCATGTACAAAGAGTGTTTAAGTCCAAGGTACAGGAGAAAACTGCTAATTGCATACTATGGGCTATGTTTAAAAGGAAAACACCAGCACTACCACAGCAACAGCAGAGGTAAATGATGGGGGAGGAAAAAGAGTTAAGAGGAGGTTTAGATTTCCTATTTGATGAGGGTGTGTTTACTGGTTAACTTTCTCTTGGAAACAATGAAATTATCTAAAATTGAGAGTGTTGATGGACTGTAGACCTTGGGTCCTCTACATGATCCCTGATGAATGCAGGGAGCTGAAGGATGCATGGACTGAGAATTAGATTGGTGAACGATGGTGGATATGTATGAGTGAATATTGTGTTGCCACAAAAAGGAACCAAGTTGTGAGGTATACAACAATGTGGATGAATGTGTGGGACATTTGGTGAAGCAAAATAAGCCAGAAACAAAAGAACAATTATGGTATGGTCTCCTTTAGAAAATGCTTATAAGAAAACAGGGGCCTTGATTGTAAGCTCTTACAACAGACACTTAGACCGAAGGGTTAATTATTATTTCTGGATTTTAGTAAGCTGTTTTATATATATGTTTATATCCTGGCATTTGGAGATAAGAATGAAACTGATCAGGGTGGGGTATAAGTAATTCAGAAACAGGTGTAAGGAAGACATTGTCTATATTTTAAAACCACACATAATCTTTGAAACCAAAGGAAGAAAGGTTTATTTGGTCTGGAGCCTAAATTTTCTGTAGCACACAATCTAACTCAACCTATCTGTATAGCTCATTTGAACAACTGAAAAACAGGGAGACCAGAATAAGTCCTTTAATCCTCTATGGCATAATGTAATGATTTGCCACATCCTAGACTATATTAAGCAGATAATCAAAAAGAATTGGCAAAGTCCCTTAAGGGATGGGAGAAAAAATACAGAATATTAAAGTTTACCATTGGGGAATCTCCTGATACTGAATCAAACTTGAGGGACACCAAAGTCAATAAGCCAAACCTTTGATCTCAAGGCTTACTCTTGTGAGGCTTATGTAGGTAGGAGAGAAGCTTATCCTACCTATAGATATGCCTAAGAGTTACAACTGGAAAACCTCTTTTTTGTTCAGATATGATCTTATTCTCTCTAAGCCCAGTTTTGCAAGTGAAATCATTATCCTCCCCCATATATGGAGCATGACATCTGGGGTGAAAGTCTCCCTACTGACATGGGAGATGACTCCCAGAGATGAGTATGGCCCTAGCACCTTGGAATCAACAATTCCATCCTGACCAAAAGGAGAAAAAGAAATATAATTTTAAAAGTATCAGTGGCAGAAAGAGTTTAAATAGAGTGAGTAGCGGCTACTCTAGATGTTGTTCTTATGCAAAGCTTCAGTTAGACATTTCTACCTATCATAACTTGCCAAACCCCAACCAAAACCATTCCAGCCAATCCTAAAGAACACCTAGGGCAATATATGAGATTCTACAAAGGTTCCATGCACTAGGGTAACTTTCCAGAAACCTACAACCTCCAGATGGGTCCCTGGTCCAGATAAGCCCTGAAAACTAGAGGGCCCAGCCTCTCCAGAACTTCAAATAATTCCATCTCCCTACCCCATCTTGCTGACAATCCCTTCCAACATGAAAAATTTGGAATGACTATAGCCCAAACACCCTTAAAGAGAGGGATAGAAACCTAAAATTATGGAATTGTAATCCATGCCAAACTCTGAGGTATGTTCTGCAACTAATTGTGGTGCTCTGCTTTGAAATTTATTGCTTTTTTGCATATATGTTATATTTAATAAAAAAAATTCAATTGTGATGATAAAAAAAGATTTATTCCTTCTATCCTCCAATGTTCTGGAGCAGCTAGAAAGAAAAATCTGAGAGGATCATGTGGTGGCCCATGACAAATTATGGTGCCTCTCCTGTGACTGACTACTTGTTGAGGAGTGCTTTGGAAACTATTGCTTTTTTTTTCTTTCTTTGCTTTGTATATATGTTATATTATACAATAAAAAATTATAAAAAGATAATGGTCTAGGGATGCCCTCTGTCACCACTGTTATTCACCATTTTGCTAGAAGTTCTGGCAAGAGCTATCACGAGAGGAAAACAAATAAAAGGCATCCAAATTAGAAAGGAAGAAGTAAAACTTTAATTATTTGCAGATGACACGATACCATACTTAGAAAATTCTGAGAAATCTACAACAAAGTCATTTGAGCCAATAAATTCAGCAAGGTGGAAGGTTATAATAGTAATGTGCAAAAATTAGTAATGTTTCTATACACAAGCAATGACCTAACTGAGCAGTCAATTAAGTAAAAAGATTTCATTCAAAAACTGTTGATGCTTTCCTTTAAAAATAGCCCAGTGCATGCAATATCAGTTTCCTCCTATATTGCAAAAATTATACACTCTTTGTACAAGAGTCATACCTTAGCTCATGCAAGAACTTATTTATATTTAGTGTTAATTGGTGGGACACATGAGTCTATAAAACCTCTTTCAATCACATTCCCCTTCAATATGTTAATATTACTTACAGACCTGTTAGTGAACCACCTTCACTTCTTTCTATTGCATTACAATCAAGTTCAACCTCATTAGCAAACTGTTCACCCATCTCTAGCTTCTGTGTATCTCTAGGTCCTCTATATTTTGTATAATGTCTCTGATTTTACCTTTACCATGATCATAAAAATGAAATCATACAGTATCTGTCCTTTTGCATATGGATTTTTTCACTCAGCATTGTGTCCTCAAGACTCATCCATCTTGTCATGTGGTTTGGGGAGTCATTTCCTCATACTGCTACATAATATTCCACTGTATATATATATATATATATACACACACACACACAACATTTTGTTAATCCAAACATCCGTTGATGAGCACCTGGATTGTTTCCATCTTTTAGTGAGTGTGATGAGTATTGTTATGAATATCAGTGTGCACATCTCTGTTTGTGTCACTGTTTTCAGTTCTTCTGGGTATATATTGAGTAATGATATTGCTGGGTCACAAGGCAACTTGAGATTTATTTTTCTGAGGAACCAGCAGACTGTCTTCCATAGCGGCTGTTCTATTATATTTCACACCGGTAGTGTATAAGTGTACCAATTTCTTCACATCCTCTCCAACATTTAACTAACATTTATAGTTTCTTGGTTGTTTAATAGCAACCATTCTGATAGGTGTGAGGTGGTATCTCATTGTAGTCTTGATCTGAATTTCCCAATTAGCTAATGAGAATGAGCATCTCTTCATGTGCTTTTTAACCATCCATATTTGCTCTTCAGAATAATGTCTATTCATATCTTTAGTGCAATTTATAATTGGGTTACTTGTTCTTTTGTTCTTGAGTTGTATGATTTCTTTATGCATACAGGATATCTAACCTTTATCTGATGTTTGACTTCCAAATATTTCTTCCATTGCATTGGCTGCCTCTTCACCGTTTTGATAAGGTCTTTTGAGGCACAAAAGCATCCAATTTTGAGGCGCTCCCATTTATCTTTTTTTTTCTTTTGATGCGCATGCTTTGGGTGTAAAGTTTAGGAAGCTACCTCCTATTACTATGCATTGAAGATGCTTCCTACATTTTCTCTAGGAGCTCTAAGGGACTTGTTCTTATATTTAGGTGTTTAATGCAATTTTAGTTCATTTTAGTATAGGGTATAAAGTAAGGGTCCTCTCTCATCCTTCTGGCTATGATTGATCAGTTCTTCCATGCCCAGTTATTGAAAAGACTATTTTGTCCCAATTCTGTGGATAATCATGTATCTAGGAATGAGCTTAATTAGGGATGTAAAGGACTTGAACACAGAGAACTGCATAACATTATTAAAAGAAATCTGAGAAGATCTAGATAGGTGGAAAGACATTCCTCTCTCATGGCTAGGAAGGTGAAATGCAGTTACGATATAAATTCTATCCATATCAGTCTACAGATTCAATGCAGTACCAATCAAAATTCCAACAACCTATTTTGAAAACTTGGAAAAGCTAGTTACCAAACTGATCCAGAAAGGAAAGAAACCCTTAAAAAGTTAAAAGCATCCTAAAAAAAAAACAACAAGAATGAAGTGGGAGGATTAACCTTAGAGCACCTAGAAATGAAAACCTAAAATTGTGGAATTGTAACCCATATCAAACTCTGAAATCTGTTCTACAAATAATTCTTGTGATATACTTTGAAATTTATTGCTTTTATGTATATATATGTTATCTAAAGAGAAGGAGTATAACAGAGAAGATAGGATTTAACAAATGGGTATGATTGGTGAATCATTATAATGATATTTCTCTTGGTCTCAAATGTCTTGGAGCAGCTAGAAGAAGAAACAAAAAATCATGGAACTGTAACCCATACCAAATTTTAAAATCTGTTTTATAACTACTTGTTAAAATGTACTTGGAAAATTATTGCTTTTATATATATGGTATATTTCACAATTTAAAAAGGTTAAAAAATAGAAATAAAATATATATGGAAATTTTTTAAAAACACACTCCATTTTTTTCAGGGATAGTAATCTAGGATTTTCCACCTGTCTCTTTGCTGGTTGACTGTGCAATAAAATCTTTCTCTTCTCAAAAAAAAAAAAAGATAATGGTTTAGAAGTTTTCCAAATTGTTCAAAGACAAATTCACAGATCCAAGAAGCTCAGTGAATCCCAGGCATAAAAAATAGAAGGAAAAAGCCAACTTAGGCACATAACACACACCACACACAAGTTGCCAAAAACCATAGGTAGAAAGAAAAGAAAATTGAAAGCACCAGGGGAGGGCACATTAACTAAAGGTAGAAAACAGAAATAGCTGATATCTCATCAAATATATGGAAGGCAGAAATAAATCGAACAATGTTGTTTAGCTGATGGCTGGGGGTAAGCGGCCGTAATGAGTCAGTCACACAGACACACAGCACACAGCACATGACTCAGGAGACAACCCTCAGAGGTGAGTGGAAGGCGTCCACTTTATTGAGGAAGTGCACAGGCTTATATAGGCTGGGAGCATGCAAGGACACGTGTCAGGCTGGGATTGGTCACTGTTGTTGCTAGGGTAGAGGGCAGATTTCTGGGATTGGTCATCGTTGTTGCTAGGGCAGAGGGCAGATTTAAGGTTAGTGCTTTTGGCGCGAATCACCGCCAGTTCCGGGAAGAAAGCTGGTCGCGAGTTAGACCATTTTGTGTTGCCTTGCATCAGCCACAGCAGCCATGTCGGCAATAGTTTATGGCTTCTCCATCAGAACAACATATTTAAAGTGCTGGAAAAAGTACAATTGTAAACTTAGAAATCTATATGCAGTAGAAAGATCCTTCAATAATCAAGGCAATCATGTTAAAATCAAGACATTTCTAGGTAATAAATGTGAAAGAATTTATGTCCAAGGGAATATGACCTATAAGAATTGATGAAAGTTTTACATGCTGAATAAAAATGATACCAAATAAAATGCTAGAGCTACAAAAGTAATGAAAAACATCAAAAAGGGTAAATATGTCAGTGAATATAAAATACTTTTTGGGGGGATATTTAAAACATTGACTACTTCCAGTAGAAATAATAGCAATTTCCTATAAGGATTATATCATATGTAAAAGTAAAGCATGACAAGAAATTATCAAATAGGGAAGTTAGCCAAATAAATTATATCCTTATGAAATTCTTACATTGATCAGTGAGTAATGAAATATTATTTGAAGAAGTATACTGAATAATTAAAGAAACATATTATAATCTCTATAGTAATCCCTTAAATATAGCAACTATTTATAATTAAATATGAATGGAAAATAAAAGTGAATACTAATAAATACTAGTTTTACCCAAACAGAGCTAAGAAAGCAAAACACTAACAGGGCACATACAAAATAAATAGCAAGTTAGTTGACTTTGACAGAGAAATATGAATAATTATATTAAATATAAATTGAGTAAACAGTGTAGTGAAAAGGCATAAATACCAGATTAGTTAACAAGGCAGGACCCAATAATATGTTTTATCCAAGGGACCCACTTTAAATAATAAATAAACACAAACAAGTTGAAAGTAACAGAATGGAAGAAAATAAATCACAAAAATACTGACCATAAGAAAACTTGTGTGACTATATTAACATTTAAAAACTGAAACAAGAAATATCATCAAATATAAAAAAGTATATTTCATGCTAATAGAAAGGTCAGTTAATGAAGAAGACATAAAAATCTTAAATGTGTTGGCAACCAATAATAGAACTTCAAAATACATGAAACAAAAATTGAAGAAGTTAAAGGAGAAATAAACTAATCCAAAATATAGCTGAGGATTCTAAAACCACTACTACTAATTGATTGAACAAGTAGACAAAAATCGGTAAGAAAAAAAATTATTTGAACGACACTATTATAATTTGACTTAATTGACATTTATACAACACTACACCCCATGCCTGCACAATATATATCCTAGTCAAATGCAGATGGAATAGATTTCATGCTGCTCCATTGAACAAGTCTCAGTAAACTACTAATATTATGGTGAATATGTTCTCTGACAACCAGGTAACAAATTTGAATTTACTTACAATTGATTATATAAATTCATAAACAGCTGGTGATCAATCAAATATTCCAAATATCTTAGCAGTCAAAAAATAAATTATAGGGCTGATTTAAAATATTTCAAACTGAATGATAAGATTGGTAAAATAAAATATTTCAAACAACCTACCAAAATTTGTGGATTGTTGCCAAAGCAACAATTAAAGTTGAATTTATAGCACTAAATGCTTATATTAGTGGTTTGTTTACAAATTGCTATACAAAAAAATCACTCCAAAGCTTGGTATCTTAAAACTATTATTTTTCAATTCTGTGGGTTGAACAATTATGCTACATGTGATGTTGGTTGGAGTGTTGTGATTACTAGAAGTTGCAAGATGGCTTTATTGAAACTGCTGGCTGCCAGATGGAGGTTCAGTTGAATATGTCAACCAAAGACCTCACTTCTCCAGCATGTAAGCCACTCCCTGTGGCTTTTTGGTTTCCTCAAGACATTGTAGATGGCTTTCATGAATTCACATTCCAAGTGAACAATCTGTAAGATGAAGGTCTCTTAACAGTATGCCCCAAGAGTTGCCAACATCAATTTTGACACCTTCCATTGGTCAAAAAAAGGCCAGTTCAGATTGAAGAGAAGAAATAGATAACATCTCTAAGTGGGAGAAGTGGAAAAAGAATTATATACTCTCCAGTGGGCTGTGAATCAGGTTGCTGTGGGAAAACACCATTAAGAATATCTTATGTATTTCAGATGGTCTATGAGTGACCATATTAACTCTTCCTGAGGTCTTAACTAAATATCTTATAGCCACAACTTTAACTTCATGTTGATGCTGAGCTTAAGTTTTACTGACATCACCCTGTATCTTTCCCCAAAGGCCACATATTATTTTGAGAACTTTAGCCAGTTCAAGGTACTGTGAGTAAGAAATTGTTGAATTTTTCAACCAGCAAGTTTTGCCTCTTCTACATTTCTTTAAAATTATGCTTGGTAACTAAACATTCTCTAGTTTATTATAGAGAATAGTACAACTGTTTATTCCCATTCTGTATCATAAGCAACCATAACAATTATTCATTATATTATTATTATTATTATAATTCAACATGTTTTGCATTTTTGTTTGGTGCCTATTACCAAAGCCAAATAATTTTTTATTAAAATGTCCTACTTCTAAGTACCAATCTCCATTTCAATTATCTATTGTTGCATACAAACCAATGCAAAATATATTGACCTGGAAAAAAATAATTTATGATTGGTGATTCTTTATGTTCAGCAAGCAGTTTTTCTGCCTAACATGGTTTCACATCAGGTGCTAAGAGGACTAAAATGTCTAAAATTGCCTCAGTTTATAATAAAAATGAGATCATAAATCAATAGTATAGTAAGAAGAGAAACAGAGAATCAACTAAATCAAAAATTGGTACTTATCAAAATTAATAAATTTAATGAACCCCTAGCAAGACTAATAGGAAGGATGAGAGAAATAAAGTAAAAATTTCAAAATGAAAAGAAGGAAAAAGACATTGAAATAAAATAACTTATTACCAACATTATGCCAATTAATAAGATAATTTAAACAGAAAAAGACAAATAGCTTGAAAACACAACTTACCAAATTTACACAAAAAGAAATAGAAAATTTGACTAACTATATCTACTGAAGATATTGATTTATCAAACAACTGAGGAACAAATTATACCAATGTTACACAAAATCTTTCCAGAAATTGAGTATGCATTTGACTAAACCAGAATACATTTGATTAATCCAGACTAGCAGTAATACCAAACCTTAACAAATACACTACCAAACAAGAAAATTGTAGACTGAAAGGATCATGAATGGAAAATGTAATAATAAATGTACTTCACCACATTTACAGAATGAAGAAAAAAATATGTGACCCTCTCTTTAAATGCAGAAAATATACTTGGCAAAATTAAAACCATTAGGATAAGTATATAATATAATTACACTAGATAGGGAGTAAAATGTCCAGTCTATAAGGAATATTGATTAACACAGCAAACATCATACTTAATATTGGAAAAACATGAGTTCACTTAAGATTCTGAAAATCAGAAATGAGACCAGGATATCCACCCTAACAACTGCTATTCAAAGTTGTAATGCAAGTTCTCTAGTTCTCTAACCATTTCTCAGGTAAGTAAAAGAAATGAAATGTGTTAGTGGATAGAAATCATTTAAACTGTCATTGTTTCCATACATAATAGTACATCTTTGTAAAAACCATAGAATATACAGAAAAACCTAATAGATATAACCAAGGTCTTGGACATGAGGCCATTATTAAACAATAAAATTTTTGTACATTAACAATGAGTAATTGGAAAACTAAATCTCAATTTCATTTTTAAATCAAAAGTAGCAATAAAAACAATGCATAAAACACATAATGAAGCCCAGTCCCCCAAAGTCAGATGCTTCTTTAATAAAAGTGAAGCTTTAAGTTGCTGGAGGAGGTACTGCAAACAATTTTGAATCCCAAGGTACAAAGAAAGTCACATTTTTTTTGAAAATTAGAAAAAATATTCTAACACTAGGAAAGCGGCAAAAAACAATTTTAAGCAGAGCAACTTATAATATTATTAAAGGTCTCCAACCGCTGTGAATGAGGCAGAACCCCCTCTTGCACTCAAAGTTTATCATGGAGATCACAGGAAGGAATGCAGAGAAAGCCCCAACATCAGTGTCCAGGCAGTACCTAAAATCCTACCTAAGACATAAGCTAGACCAGAATAGCAGAGAATGACAATGCTCCCCAAAACCAACCTAGCAAGCAGCAAATAACAAGCAACAACAGTCTGCTACAGGGAAGGAACAAACAGCATGGAGAACCATATTGTGTCAAAGACACAGAGGGAAGCATGAAAGAAAATAGTAGAGCAGAAATACTGAGAAAAGCACTCCAGAAAATCCATTTGTTCTATAAGTACAAACATCATTATAGAACTTTGAAGGCTGTAGTGCATAGAAGTTAATGATAGCGACAACAAAAGCCAAACCCAGAAGAACTCTTCACTAAATTGGTTCAACTCCTACCCACACCAACAGTTTGACCAAAGAAGTGCATGCCCGTTTACAAGAGTAATGCTATTCATCTCAGTATTAAATACTGAGTATTAAATAGAAACTTAAACAGTGTCTAGGATTAGGGGGAAAATTGCAAGACCCATGAGAAATCTGTAGAAAACAAACCAAAGCAATCAACAGGATGACTGTCAGTGGTTGCTCACGTGTTTGAATTTCAGCAAGTGTTCTAGTTTCCTAGGCTGCCTAAAATAGATGCCATAAAATGGGCTGGGTTTTAGTAAAGAGAATTTATTAACTTACAAGCATACAGTTCTGAGTCCATCAAATTGTCCAAAGCATCATCACTGTGACAACTTCCTGTAGACCAGCTGCCAGCAATCTTGGACTCCTCTGTCACATGGCAAGTCACAGAATGGTATCTACTGGCCTCTCCTTTCTCTTCTGGGTTTTGTTTCTTTCAGCTTTTTGCTCCCATTGCCCACTCTCTTTTTATACTAATTTCATTCTTTTATAAAGGACTTCAGTAAGAGGATTAAGGCCCAATGAGGATTAAGACCCCAATGCGGTAGATCACATCTTAACTTAAGACAATACTCACCAAAAGATCTTATTTCTAATGGGTGCACACCCACAAGAATGGGTTAACTTTAAGAACATACCTTCCTGAGGTTATATATAGCCTCAACCCATCACGGAAAGGAAATGTAAAATAAGTATGGTTAATATATTAAAATATCTAGAAAAAGCAGGTGATGAAAACATAAACACAAAGATGGAAATCTTCAGCAACAGTATGGAAATGATAAGAAAGATTCAAATATATATGATAGAAAAAAATCAGGAAAAATTCCATAACAGGACTCAGTAGATTAAAAGCAGATGAAGGAAAAAACAGCCAATATGAAGACAAAGCTATAGAAATTGCAAAAACAGAAATGCAAAGAGAAAAGAGTGAAGAAACATAGCAGTGCATCCAAAAATTATGGTACAATATCTGTCTAAAATATATGTATTTAAATTGCTAGAAAGAGAATAAGAGATAGATATAATAGAACAGAAGAAATATTTGAAGAAATAATGACTATGAGTTTTCCAAACTAAGGGAAGACATCAAACTATAAACCCAAGAAACTCAGAGAACCAGAAGCAAGATACACACAGAGACACACACATAAACATATACATACATATATACATATATTTTTTAAAACCACACCTATATATATCACCTTGAAACTGACCACCAAAAAATGATAAATACAAAACAATTGGTGACAGTCAGAGAAAGGACACGTGACAAATAGAGAAACAAAGATACAATTTAGAATAGATATACTATAAAAGCTAAGTAAGCCAAAAGACAATGGAATGGGGTTCCAAGATGGTGGCTTAGTGAGGCATGGAATTTAGTTAATCCTCCAGAGCAGCTAATAAATATCCAGGAACAGTACAGAACAACTGTTGGGGTCACATCAGTGACTAGACATACACATACACCAGTCTGTACAAGCTGAACAGGCTGTGATCCCACCCAGAACTGTGAGTCCCCCAAACCATGGAGGCCAGCACCCCTCACCCACAGGCTGAGTCTCAGAGTGGAAGGTAAAGAGACTTTACTAACAGCAAGGGACTGTGTGCAACCAAGTTCCACTTGTGGAATTAATTAACAAACTCTGACTATTAAGGATAGATACCCAGATCAGCTGAACCTTGAGTAAAAATTGAGGTTGCTGGTTTTTGCCCTGGTGCAAAGGGGAAAGGCTGACAGAAAAAGAAAATGAAAACAGAGGTTGTTTTTTGTTTTTTTTTTTTATCAGACAGACAGCACAAAATACTTGAAAGGTCTGGGCCCTGAAGGAAAGGAAGGGGCACATAGGACCTGGTGATACATACAGCAATGTACCAACTTCAGCTCTTGATTGACAAATCTGAGGAACAGGGGTCCTGTTCTGAAAAGGTTTTTTTATTCCTGGCTGTGTTTCTACAGCTTGACTGCTCTTTGGATACAACTGCAAGGCTTCTCAGGCTCCACCTGCCCCAGGCAAGGGTGGAGTTAAGTTTGTCTGGAGGCTGTGCCTTCCCCAGGAGAGGGGTGGGGCCCAGCTTTGGTGGAATCCCTACATCAAGGCATTCAGACCCCAGGGTCTGGAAAACTAAATCTATTAAAGCCAGACTACAACCTCTCCTCAGTCTCAAGCATGCCCCCCAGCAAAGAGAATGTGCTAGAAGTTAAAGGTACTGCATCACTTTATGCTGATGGGACCCACAGGCAGACAAAACCACACACTGGACAGGATAGGAAAAACACAGAGTCTAGAGGTTTCATAGGAACGTCTGTCAACCTGCTGGGTCTAACCCTAAGGGGCAACTGATGCAGGTGACACTTTCTTCCTGAGAGGAGACCACACTGGTCTAGGGAAATCTGACAGGGGTCAATAATACCTAAGTAGACACTTCTAAAGGGAAAAAATGCATCATATGGACAGGACAAGAAACAAGAAAATAACTGAAAACTTCTGATCTGTTAAACAGAATCTATGCTAGAGGTCTAGAATAAGCTAAACTGACTGTCAAAGAACAGATACACAACAAAGTCATCCAGCAAGAAAATCCTAGGCAAAAAAGTAGAAACAATCTCCAGAATAAACTAATTAAGGAAATTAATGTCTAGACACCAGTAAAAAATAATGAATCATACTAGAAAAAATTGAAGATATGGCCCAGCCAAAGGAACAAACCAACAATTCAAATGAGATACAGGAGTCAAAAAAATTAATTCAGGATGTTCAAACAGACATGGTAAATCTTATCAAAAATCAAATCAATGAATTGAGGGAGGATATAAAGAAGGCAAGAGACAAACAAAAAGAAGAAATCAAAAGTCTGAAAAAACAAATTACAGAACTTATGGGAATAAAAGGTACAGGAGAAGAGATAAAAAAAATAATGGAAAGCTACAATGTTAGCTTTCAAGAGGCAGAAGATAAGATTAGTGAACTGGAGGAAGGGACATCTGAAATCTGACAAGCAAAAGAAAATATAGGGAAAAGAATGGAAAAATATGAGCAGGGAGTCAAGGAATTGAATGACAACATGAAGAAGCACACAAATATGCATGTTATGTGTATCTGAGAAGGAGAAGAGAAAGGAAAAGGAGGGGAAAAAATAATGAAGGAATTTATCACTGAAAATTTCCCAACTCTTATGAAAGACTTAAAATCACAGATCCAAAATGTGAAGCATACCCCAAACAGAATAGATCCAAATAGATGTACTCCAAGACCCTTACTAATCAGAATGTCAGATGTCAAAGAGAAATAGAGAATTTTGAAAACAGCAAGAGAAAAGCAATCCATCACATACAAGGGAAGCCCAATAGGACAATGCATAGATTTCTCAGCAGAAATCATGGAGGTGAGAAGACAGTGGTATGATATATTTAAGATACTAAAAGAGAAAAACTGCCAACCAAGAATGCTATATCCAGCAAAATTGTCCTTCAAAAATGAGGAGGAAATTAAAACATTTTCAGGCAAAAAAATCACTGAGAGAATTTGTGACGAAGAGACCAGCTCTGCAAGAAATACCAAAGGCAGAACTAGAGACAGACAAGAAAAGACAGGAGACAAAGGTGTGGAGAAGAGTGTAGAAGTGAAGATTATCAGTAAAGGTAAAAAGAAAAGAAATTAGATATGACATCTAAAATTCAAAAAACAAAGTGGTAAAAGAAAGCCCTGTCCATATAGTAATAATGCTAAATGTTATTGGATTAAACTCCCCAATCAAAAGACATAGACTGGCAGAGTGGATTAAAAAACAGGACCCAAATAGATGCTGCTTTACAGGAGATGTATTTTAGACCCAAGGATAAACATAAATTGAAAGTGAAAGGTTGGGAAAAGATATTTCATGCAAACAACAATCAGAAAAGAGCAGGAGTAGCTCTACTAATATCCAACAAATTAGACTTCAAATGTAAAACAATTAAAAGAGACAAAGAAGGTCACTATGTATTAGTAAAAGGAAGAATTCAACAAGACATAACAATCATAAATATTTATGCATCCAGCCAGAGTCATCAGAAATATGAGGCAAACATTGAAAACACTGAAAAGAGAAATAGACATATCTATCCTAACAGTTGGAGACTTCAATTCACCCCCTCTCATCAATGGACAGAACATCTAGACAGAGGATTTAATGAAGAAACAGATAAATAGAATTGCCATATGATCCAGCAATACTATCTGTAGGTATCTATTCAGAGGACATGAAGTCAAGGACACAAATGGACATTTGCACACCAATGTTTATAGCAGCATTATTTACAATTGCCATGGGATAGAAACAGTCCAAATTTACATCAACAGATGAGTGGCCAAACAAGTTGTGGTATATACATATGATGGAATATTATGCAACTGTAAGCCAAAATAAAGTCATGTAGCATGTAACAACATGGATGGCCCTTGAGGACATTAGGCTGAGTGAGATTAGCGAGAAACAAAAGGACAAATACTGTATGGTCTCACTGGCATGAACTAACATTAATGAACGAACTTGGAGAATTTCAGTTAAGAACAGAGGCCATCAAGAGATGAAAAGTGGGGTAGATATTGGGTAATTGGAGCTGAAGGGATACAGATTGTGCAAACATGACTGAATGTAAAAATTCAGAAATTAATTGTAGCACAATAATGTTAGTGCACTGAATGAAGCTGAATGTGAGAATGATAGAGGGAGGAGGGCTGGGAACACAAATGAAACCAGAAGGAAAGATAGAAATAAAGGCTAAGATAGGATAATCTAGGAAAACCTAAAGTATGCAATGATAGTAACTAAATGTACAAATTAAAAAATGTTTTTACATGAGGAAGAACAAAGGAGTGTCAATATTGTAGGGTGTTGAAAAATAGATGGCAATTTATATTTTAGAATTTTAGCTTATATGTGAGACTAACGTAAAAAATGTTTCTTTGGTACAAAATTTATATTTTGACTAGCGCATTTCCTAATATAAGTTATATGGACAGTTTAATTGAACGCCATAAGTACATGGAACCTTGAATAGGGCATGAGATTTTGTAGGTTTGTCCAGACTGATGCCCCAATAAACCCCAGAGTGATTTGAACAGTGAATTAAAAAGTATTTGCAAAGCCCCCTTTTGGGAATGGCGAGAATAGGGGAAAATTCAAGTTCCTCATTTGGAGAATTTCTATCTGTTCTGCAGTGCGAACAGTTTTTCTTAAACAAATTGATTCTAAATCTGCATGAAAACTGATTTCATTCTCATTAGTTAATGCATGGTTCATAATAATGTATTCCTCTTGGTTATATGTAGAAAAAGAGACCTTTTGATCATCAAATTAACTTTATAATGTTTACTCTCTCAAGAACATTTTTTACTTTCTTTTTTCACATTTGTTTTAATATAATAAAATCCAATGCAATAAAATAATAAACAAGCTGCACAAGCATTGTTATGAAAGAATGCATCAATGTATTCACTGTGTAGATTATTTAAGTGACACTGACAAAACTGACTGGAGAAACTCCACCATATTTTCCTTGTGATGCCACAAAAACGCCCATTCATCAGTTGGTACTTCTTCCCAGAAACAAATTAGTTGTGCAGCACCTGCCATAGGGAAATACATAAAATTGTGGCTTTTGCAAAAGTCTAACATAACAATATCTTAGTGCTATTTAATAATAAATTAGGGATATTATTGAACATACAGTGTGAAAAAATGATATACACATAAGTATACATCAAAGAAAGCTTTATATGCACAAAGGAAATAAGTGGGGACAACCAAATCAATAGGCTGAGCCTTCAATCTTGGAGGTTGTTCGTATGAAACTCATCCCTGCAAAGGATAGACTAAGTCTACTTAAAATTAGGCCTAAGTGTCACCCCCAAAGAACCTCTTTGGTTGTTCAGAGATGGCCTATCTCTCTCTCAGCCAACATGGCAAAGAAACTCACTGCCCTCTCCCTCTCTACATGGGACATGACTCCCAGGGGTGTAAACCTCCTTGGCAACATAGGACCAAAATCCTAGAATGAGCTTAGATTCAGCATCAGGGGAATGAGGAAATCTTCTCGATGAAAAGGGGGAAGGAGAAATGAGACAAAATAAACCATCAGTGGCTGACAGGTTTCAGAGTTGAGAAGTTATCCTGGAGGTTATTCTTAGGAATTATATGGATATCCCCTTTTTAGTTTAAGGTATGTTAGAGAGGCTACAGAAAAGTACCTGAAACTGTAGAGCTGTGTTCCAGTAGCCTTATTTCTTGAAGATGATTGTATAATGATATAGCTTTCATAAGGTCACTGTGTGATTGTGAAAATCTTGTGTCTGATGCTTCTTTTATCTATGGTATGGACAGATGAGTAAAACACATGGATTAAAAATAAAAAATAATAGGGAAAGCAAATGTTAAAATTAAAAAATATATATATTGGGTAGATGGAAATTTTAGTGGTCAATGAGAGGGAGGGGTAAGGGGTATGGTATGTATGAGTTTTTTCTTTTTATTTCTTTTTTCTGAAGTGATGCAAATGTTCTAAAAAATGATCATGGTGATGAATATACAACTATGTGATAACATTGTGAGCCATTGATTGTGTACTATGTATGGAATGTTTGCAGGGTAAGAATGTATGTGCTTGTACATTGTTTTATGAATAAATATTTTTTAAAAATTTAAAAAGCAAATATGTATATTAAAAGACAATGGAATGATGTATTTTAAGTTATAAAAGAATAAAAGCTCTCAATGCAAAATTCTACACCAAGTAAAAAATGTTTCATAAGTGCAGGCAAGGAGACGCAAGTGTAATTCAGTAGTAGAATTCTCTCATGCCATGCAGGAGGCCCAGTTTCAATTTCTGGCCTGTGCACTCCCCACCAAAACATAAATTCAACTAATGGTACTGCAATAATACAATATTCATATGGAAAAAAGAATGACATGTGACACCCCCCCCCCCCACCATATAGCATACAAAAAAATGGGAAGGCAATTCTCTTACACTAACTCAACACAGGACTGAAAATTCTAAGTACTGCAATAAAAGAAAAGAAATGAAAGGAGTATAGATAGAAAAGAAAGAAAATTGTCATTATTTTCAAATATAATGATTATATATAAAATCTCAAGGAATCTACAAAGAAATCTCTAAATCTGATCTTTAAGTTGAAAAAATCACAGTAAACATAATCAACATACAAAAATCAATAACAGGAGAGAAGTCAAGATGGAAGCATGAGGAGCTGTGGGATTTAGTTCATCCTCTAGGGCAGCTAGTAACTAGCCAGGAACTTCTGGAACTACTGTTTGGAGAACTTTTGAGACCAGACCCACGTTTTCCACCAACCAGGAACAATTTGAAGGACCAAGACTGATAAATAATGGCACAAAACTGCAAGTAAATTATTCCATGCTCTGTAGGCTATGTCCCTCCCCCACTGGCATGGCATGCTGACTTGGAGTCTCTCTCCAGAGGGAAACAGAAGCCCTCTCTACTAGGAGCAAGTGAAGGATAGCTCAACCAGGCTCCAATTGTGTATTTGATTAACAAATTCAGACTGCTGAATACCAACTCTGCGCACAGATAAATCTACAATGCAAACAAGAAATAAAATCCACCCCACTCTCAGCATGGAGAAGGCAGTGCTGAGAAAATTTAATAAAAAAAAAATTAAAAGATCAGAGGGTACTGGAGTTGGCTAAGCTGAGAATACTGGAAGAGGGCTGTTCCCCAAGGAAAGGGTCACATAGACCTAGGTACCAACTCTAGCTTTTGAATAGATGAGGGACAGCTTTACAAACAGATTTTTTTCTTTCTTTTTTAAGTAGCCCCTTAAAGAGAGCAGTAGCATTCTCTCTTTTTTTGTCCTGCCTCACGTGAGGGTAAGAGTAAAACTGAATGAAAGACCAAGTAACTAGTCAGGTGAAGGAGACAGTTCCCTAAAGTATCTCTCCAAAGAAAGGGGGTGGCGGGGTTCAGCACAAGGGGAAGCTGTCACTCAGAGAATTGAGACCACAGAAGCTGGGATATCAGGAGCAGTTTCAACTTACCCAAAGCAGAGCCCAGCCTTTCTCAAACAAGAAAAAGGGGGTAAAGGGAAGTTTCTTGAGAGTCCTGAAAATTTTCCAGCCTGCAGATAAAAAAAAGGGCTGACCACCAACTCCTACTCCCTCCCGAAGAAAAGATGGGGGAGGCAAGGTCCAGCACAGATGGTAAATGTTACTTAGTAGACTTCAGAACTCAGGAGCTGGAAAACAGAAACCATTTAACTCCAACTTCAGTATGGACCTCTGTCTCAAAAATGCCCAGGCAAGGAGACCTAGGTTCAATTCCCCATCCATGCGCTTCCCCCCAAACAAACAAACAACCAAAAACAAGCAAACAAAAATTCAACAAATGGTGCTGCAATAACAGGATACTCACATGAAACAATAATGAAATGTGACCCTGCCATGCAGGAAAAAAAAGATGCCCCAGGCATGGACAGAGACTGCTGAGACTCAAAGACACAGTATTACTTCTGACCTGTGAGGAGCAGCAGCATGACAAGCACCATCGGCTGGTCAGAATAGAAAAAGACCACTGTTAAGAGGCTTCGCAAGAAGAAAAACACACTGCTGGGTCTAGTTGCAGGAAAATGTGGCAAAAGAGATGAAGGCTATAAAGAAGACAATCAGTGACCATAAAGAAGAAAATGGATGCTTTCAAAAAATTGACAGAATTTATGGGAATGAAAGAAAGGCACAATAGAAGAGATGGAAAAGACAATGGAGACATACAACAGAAGATTTGGAGAGGCAGAAGACAGACGAGTGAACTTTGAGACACGACATCTGAAATCCTGCATGCAAAAGAACAGATAGGGGCGAGAATGGAAAAATATGAGCAGGGTCTCAGGGAATTGAATGACAACATGAAGTGCACGAATATATGTGTCATGGATATCTCAGAAGTAGAAATGAAAGGAAAGGGACAGAAAGAATAATGGAGCAATAATCACTGAAAATTTCCCAATGCTGATGAAAGACATAAAATGACAGGTCTAAGAAGTGCAACATTCCCCAAACAGAGTAGATCTTAATAGACCTACTACAAGAAGCTTACTAATTTCAGATTGTGAAATGACAAAGAAAAAAGGAGAATTCTGAAAGCAGTAAGAGAAAAGTGCTCCATCACATAGAAGGGAAGCTCAATAAGACTATATGTGAATTTATCAGCTTAAACCATGGAAGCTAGAAGAAAGTAGCATGATAAGTTTAAGACACAGAAAAAAAAAACTGCCAATCAAGAATTCTGTACCTGGCAAAATTGTCCTTCAAAAATGAGGGATAGTATAAAACATTTTCAGAAAAACAGTGAGAGAGTTTGTGAACAAGAGACTAGCTCTACAAGAAATAGTAAAGTGAACACTACAGGGAGATAGAAAAGGATAGAAGAAAGAGGTTTGGACAAGCATGTATAAATGAAGAAAGTCAGGAAGATTTTAAAAAAAAAGGAGAGAGAGAACAAATAAAGTATGACACGCAAAATCCAAAAGACAAAATGGTAGAAGTACTGCCTTTACAGTAATAAAATTAACTGTTAATTGATAAACACCCCAATCAAAAGACATAGGCTGGCAGAATGGATAAAAAGAAAAAACACAAGATCCATACATATGCTGTCTATAAGAGATTAACTTTAGACATATGGATAAAAATAGGTTGAAACGGAAAGTTTGGAAAAGATATTTAACACAAACAACAACCAGAAAAGAACAGGGGTAGCTATACTACTATCAGATGAATTAGACTTCAAATGTAAAGCAATTAAAACAGACAAAGAAAGACACTATGTATTAATAAAAGGGACAATTTATCAAGGAGAAATAATAATTATAAATATTTTTGCACCTAGCTAGAGTGCCCAAAAATACACGACACAAACACGGAAGGGAGAAGTAAATGCCTCTACAATATTAGTTGGAGATTTCAATACACCACTCTCATCAATGACTAGTACATCTAGACAGAGGATCAAAAAGGAGACATTCATCTTGAATACTATTATAAATGAGTTAGACTTAAAACACATTTACAGAACACTACACAACAAGAGGAGGAAACATTTTTTTCAAGTAAAAATGGGTCATTCTCCAAAATAAACCACATGTTGGATTACCAAACAGATCTCAATGAATTTTAAAAGTTTGAAATTATACAAAACAGTTTCTCAGATCACAGTGGAATGACATTTGAGATCAACAACAGGTGGAGGGCTGGAAAGTTCACAAATATACAGGGGCTAAACAAGACACGATTAAACAGTGTGTCAAGCAAGAAATTAAAAGATAAATCAGAAAATACTTTGAGGTAAACGAAAATGAATAAACAACATAACAAAGCTTATATTACAGGGGGGGCCACGGTGGCTCAGCAGACAGAGTTCTCACCTGCGATGCCAGAAACGCAGGTTCAATTCCTGGTGCCGGCCCATGCAAAAAAAAAAAAAAAAAAAAAACTTATGGGATGCAGTGAAGGCAGTGCTAACAGAGAAATGTATTGTCCTAAACTCCTATATTAAAAAAGAAGAAACCTGCCAGATATCTGGGTTCAATTCCCAGAGCCTGCATAGGCCAAAAGTAAAAATAAAAATAAATAAAATAAAATAAAAAAGAAGAAAGAGGAAAAATCAAGGACTTAGCCACTCACTTTGAAAAACTAGAAAAAATAAATAAAACTAACTCCAGAGCAAACAGAAGGAAAGAGGAGGGGGCAAGATGGTAGTTTAGTGAGGTGTGGAATTAAGTTTATCCTCCAGTTCATCCCCCAGAGCAGTGAGTAAATAGCCAGGAACAGTACAGAACCATTGTTAGGGCTACACCAGCAACCAGACACACAGCATACACCAGTCTGGACAAGCTGGACCAGCTGAGACCCCACACAGAACTGGAGGCCCTGGTTATAGAAGCTGAAGAATTGAGATGCAGAGAACCAGAGACTTTCAGGCTGGTGCAAACAACCTAGTGTGCCTCTTTCGAACTAGAAGCTCAGAGCTCTCAGGAGTGCACAGACAGGGAGACAGGGACTAAGAATGCTGTATCTGTATCCCCCATGCTACACCCTGCTCTTGTCCTCCAAGGTCTGCCTGAACTGCACCACATACACATGACCCCAGCACTGCACACCTACAACCCCACAAAATACACCCCATGCTAAAAGGCACCAGTGCAGCAGCCCCAAACTGTGCCTATGCCTACTGCAATGCATCACCACATTGTTGTGCTCCACCCCACAACCCACATTCAGGAGGACCACATCCATCCCACAAATACAAAGCTTTAGACTACTGAAGCAAATCAACTTCCAAAGTAAACCAACCAAGATATTTACATGTCTCAAAGACAACAGAAGATCACTAAGCATATCAAGACGCAGACAGATATAGCCTAATGACTAAATTAAAATACAGGAGGAGACACAGACTTTGGAACAGTTAATCAAAGATATTCATATAAATCTACTAAATAAAATAAATGGGATGGCTAATGACATAAAGGAGATTAAGAAGACACTTGAAAAGCATAAAGAGGAATTTGAAAGAATAAATAGAAAAATAGCACATATCACAGAGATTAAAGATGCTGTAGACCAAATAAAAAATATATTCGAGACACACAACAGCAGATGTGAAAAGGCAGAAGAAAGAATAAATGAACTAGAGGGCAGGACAACTGATTTTGAACATCCAAAACAGCAAATAGTAAAGAATATGGAAAAATTTCAATTGGATCTCAGGAAAATAATGGACAAAACAAAGCACACAAATATAAGAATCATTGGTGTCCCAGAAGGAGAAGAGAAGAGTAAAGGGTTAGAAAGATTAGTTGAGGATATAATGGAGAAAAACTTCCCAACCCTCATGAATTATTTATATAAATGAATTGCAATTATACTTATTTATTATAAATGACATGAATGTCATTTATTTATTATAAATGACATTTATTATAAATGACATGTAAATCAAAGAAGCCCAATGAACTCCTAATAGAATAAATCCAAATAAGCCTTCACCAAGTCACATAATCAGGCTGTCAAATGCTGAAGAGAAGGAGAAAATCCTGAAAGCAGCAACAGAAACACAATCTACTACATACAAAGGAAACCACATAAGACTGAGTTCAGACTACCCAACTGGCACTATGGAGATGAGAAGGCAGGGGTATAATATATTTAAGATCCTGAAATAGAAAGAATCCCAGCCAAGAGTTCTGAACCCTGACAAATTGTCATTCAAAACTGAGAGAAACAAATCAATAAGCCAAGCCCTGGATCTTGAGACTCACCCAAGTCTCAAGCTTATGTAGATAGTGGAGAAGATTAGCCTACTTATAGGTATGCCTAAGAGTTACTTCTGGAGGACCACTTTTGTTGTTCAGAGGTGTACTCATGCTCTCTAAGCTCAACACTATAAGTAAAATCATTGCCCTCCCCCCAACATGGGACATGACATCTAGGGGTGAGAGTCTCCTTGGCCACTGAGGTATATGACCCCCAGGAATGAGTCTGGCCCTGGCACCATGGGATCAACAATTTCACCCTGACCAAAAAAGGTAAAGAAGTGTAACAAATAGGGTGTCAGTGGCTGAGAGAGTTCAAATAGAGTTGAGAGGCTACTCTGGAGATCACTCTTATGCAAGCTCCAGCTAGACATTGCTACCTATCATAAGTTGCCAAACCCCAACCAAAACCATTCCCAGCCAATCCTAAACAACACCAAGGGCAATATATAAGATTCTACAAAGGTTCTATGAGCTATGGTAACTTTCCAGAAACCTACAACCACCAGACAGGTCCCTGGATGAGATAAGTCCTGAAACTTTTCCTTTGGAGAGGCCCAGCCTCTCCAAAATATCAGCTGGTTTCATCTTCCTATCCCATGTTGCTGACAGCCCCTTCCAACATGAAAAAGTTACAATGGCCATAGCCCAAATACACCTAAAGAGAGGGATAGAAAAATCAAAGGAGATGGTGGAATTATACAGAGAAGTTAGGGTTTAACAGAGAAATATGATTGCTGAATCATTAAATTGATTTTTTTTAGTCTTCAGTATCTTAGAGCAGCTAGAAGTAAAAACCTAAAATGTGAAATTGAAACCCATACGAAACTCTTAAATCTTTTCTACAACTAATTGCTGTGCTGTGCCTTGAAATTTATTCCTTTTTTTTGTATGTAGATTACTTTTCACAGAAATAAAAAAAGTCAATTGTGATAATAAAAAAGTATTTAAGCCCTCCAGCCTCCTATATTCTGGAGCAGCTAGAAGGAAAAATATGAGGGATCATATGGTAGCCCATGACAAACTCTGGGATCTGTCTTGTAACTATTTGTTGAAGAGTGCTTTGAAAACTATTGCTTTTTTCTTTCTTTGCATTTTATATATGTTATATTATACAACAAAAAAAGTTTTAAAAGAACTATGGAAGAAATTAAAATTTTCACAGACCAACAAATCCTGAAACAGTTTGTCAACAAGAGACCAGCCCTACAAGAAATACTAAAGGGAGTTCTGCCAGTTGAGAAAAAGGCAAGAGAGGAATGTCTGGAGGAGGGCACAGAATTGAAGAGTACCAGTAAGGGTAACTTAAAGGATAAAAAGAGATAGAGGGAAAAGAATATATAGAGATGAGAAACAAATTCAAAGGATAAGATCGTGGATTCAAGAAATGCCTTTTCAGTAATAGCTTTGAATGTTAATGGATTAAATTCACCAATTAAAAGATACATACTGGCAGAATGGATTAAGAAGTATGATCCAGATATATGCTTCTTACAAGACACTCATCTTAGACACAAGTTTACAAATAAATTGAAAGTGAAAGAATGGAAAGAGATGTTCCACTCAAATTGTAACCAAAAGAAAGCAAGAGTCACTATACTAATATCAGACAAAAATAACTTTAAATGTAAAGACATCATAAGAGGCAAAAAAAGGATACTATATTTTAATACAAGAGACAATTCACCAATAAGAAATAACAACCATAAATGTTTATGCTCCCAATCAAGGAGCTCCAAAGTATGCAAAACAGATATTGGTAAAACGGTAGAGAGCAATAGATGTCTTGACACTGATAGTAGGAGACTTCAACACATCACTCTCTTCTATAGATAGAACAACCAGCCAGAGGATTGACAAGGAAATAGAGAAGTTAAATAATTTGATAAATAAATAATACCTAACAGATACATATAAGTCATTACACCCCAAAACGCCATGATATACATTCTTCTCTAGTGCTCATGGAACATTCTCCAGGATAGATCATATGCTGGGGTACAAAACATGACTTTCTAAATTTTAAAATATTGAAATTATTCAAAGCACCTTCTCTGATCACAATGGAATGAAGCTGGATATCAATAACCACCAAAGAATTAGAACTTTCACAAATATATGAAGATTGAATAACACACTCTTAACAACCAGGGGTCAAAGAAAAAAATGCTAGAGAAGTCAGTAGCTATCTGGAGATGAAGTAAAATGAGAATAAAACATATCAGAACTTGATGGGATGCAGCAAAGGCCATGCTGAGATGGAAATTTATGCACTAAATGCCTATATTAAAAAATAAGATAGAGCAAAAATCAAAGACTTAACTGCTCACCTGAAGGAACTTGACCAAAAAAACAGCAAACTAACCCCAAAGCAAATAGAAGAAGAAAAATAACAAAGATTAAAGCATAGTTAAATGATTGGAAGAACAAAAGAACAATAGAAAGAATTGATAACCCTGTAAAGTTGTTTCTTTGAGAAAATCAATGAAATTGAAGGGCCACTAGCAAGGCTAACAAAAAAAAATGAGAGCAGATGCAAATATACAAAATCAGAAATGAGAAGGAGAGCATTACTACAGACCCTGAAGAAAAAAAAGGAATCATAAGATGATACTATGAACGCCTATATGCCAAAAAATTAGACAACTTAGATGAAATGAACAAATTCCTGCTTAGTGATCTTCTGTTGTCTTTGAGACATGTGTTCTAGTTTGCTAGCTGCCGGAATGCAATATACCAGAAATGGAATGGCTTTTAAAAGGGAAAATTTAATGAGTTGCTAGTTTACAGATCTAAGGCTGAGAAAATGTCCCAATTAAAACAAGTCTATAGAAATGTCCAATCAAAGGCATCTGGGGAAAGATACCTTGGTTCAAGAAGGCCGATGAAGTTCAGGGTTTCTCTCTCATCTGGAAAGGCACATGGCGAACGCAGTCAGGGCTTCTCTCTCGGCTGGAAGGGCACATGGCGAACGCAGTCAGGGCTTCTCTCTCGGCTGGAAGGGCACATGGCAGACACGGCGTCATCTGCTAGCTTACTCTCCTGGCTTCTGGTTTCATGAAGCTCCCCGGGAGGCATTTTCCTTCTTCATCTCCAAAGGTTGCTGGCTCGTGGACTCTCTGCATCTCATGGCTACATCGTTCTGCTCTCTCTGAATCTCTCTGAGTCTCCAAAATATTTCCTCTTTTATAGGACTCCAGTAAACCAATCAAGACCCACTCAAATGGGTGGAGACATGTCATCCCCTAATCCGGTTTAACAACCGTTCTTAACTAAATCTCATCAACCAGGGAGATGATCCCATCACAGTCCCAAATACACAGCATTGAATAGAGACTATTTTACCTTCAAGAAATGGGATCCATATTAAAACATGGCTTTTCTTAGGGGGCATACTTCCCTTCAAACCAGCACAACATGTAAATATCTTGATTGGTTTACTCTGGAAGTTGATTTGCTTCCAAATTCCTGGAAACACACAAATAAGCTACACTGACTCAGGAGAAAAATAGAAGATCTCAACAAACCAATCACAAGTAAAGGGATTTAATCAGTCATCACAAATCTCCTTGAAAGAAAAGCCCAGAGCCAGATGGTTAACAGAGGAATTGTATCAAACATTCCAAAAAGAATTAACACCAATCCTGCTCAAACTTTTCAAAAACAATTGAGGAAAAAAGAACATTACCTAACTCATTTTATGAAGCTAAAATCACTTTAATATGAAACCGAGTAAAAATATTACAAGAAAAGAAAGATGACAAGATACTATACTTGGAAAGTACTGAGAAATCTGCAACAAAGTTATTTGATCTAATAAATTCAGCGAGGTGTTTGGATAAAAATATAATGTGCAAAAGTATGGTAGTAACATTTCTATACACAAGGAATGACCTAACTGAGGAATCAATTAAGGAAAGCATTCCATTCAAATAGCAACTTAAAGAATCAAGTACCTAGGAATGAACTCAACCAGCGGTGTAAAGGACTTGTACACAGAAAACTACATAACACTGCTGAAATAAATAAAAAAACATCTAAATAGGTAGAAAGACATTCCTTACTCGTGGATAGTTAGGTAGATATAGTTAAGATGTCAATTCTACCTAAATTGATCTCAAATTCAATGCACTACCAATTAAAATTTCAACAACCTACTTTGGAGACTTAGAGAATCTAGTTACCTAATTCATTTGAAAGGAAAAGAGACCCCCCAATAGCTAAAACCTTCCTAAAAATGAAGAACAAAGTGGGAGGATTAACACTTCCTGATTTTAAAACTCATTATAAAGCCACAGTGGTCAAAACAGCATGGTAATGGCACAAAGATAGAAGTATTGACCAATGGAATCTAAATAGTGCAGAAATAGACCAGCAAATTTATGGTCAACTGATTTTTGACAAGACCCCCAAATCCTCTGAACTGGGACAAAATAGTCTCTTCAATAAATGGGCATGTGAGAGCTGGATATCAATAGTCAAAAAAAAATGAAACAGTACCCTTATCTCACACTCTATACAAAAAGTAACTCAGAGTGGATCAAACATCTAAATATAAAAACTAGTACCATAAAGCTTCTAGAAGAAAACTTGGGGAAACATCTTCAAGATGCAATAATAGGAGGTAGCTTCTTAAACTTTACACCTGGAGCACTAGCAACAAATGAATAAATAGATATTTAGGAATGCCTCAGAATCAAATGCTTTTACATCTCAAAAGACTTTGTCAAAAGGTGAAGAGGCAGCCAACTCAATGGGAGAAAATATTTGAAAGTGACGCATCAGACAAATGTTTGATAGCCTGTATACATAAAGAAATCATACAACTTCACAACAAAAGAATAAACAACCCAATTATAAACTGTGCTAAAGACATGAATAGGCATTTTTCTGAAGAGCAAATACAGATGGCTAAAAAGCACATGAAGAGATGCTCATTTTCATTAGCTATAAGGGAAATACAGATCAAGCCTACAATGAGATACCACCTCACACCTATAAGAATGGCTGCTGTTAAACAAATAGGAAACTACAAATGTTGGAGAAGATGTGGAGGAATTGGGACACTTATGCACTGCTGGTGGGAATTTATAATGGTACAGATACTATGGTAAAAAGTCTTAAATATCAAGGTGCCCTGTGGCCTGGCAATACCACTACTCGGTAAATACCCAGAAGAGTTGAAAGCAGTGACACTAACAGACATTTGCACACTGGTATTGATAGCAGCATTATTCACAATCGCCAAAAGATGGAAACAATACAATGCCCATCAACAGATGAGTGGATTAACAAACATAAGGAAAGAAATAACAAAAAATTGGAACAGGATTAAATGAAGTTGAGAATATGAAAAAAATAGAGAGAACTAAAAAAAAATAGAAGCAGTTTTTTGAGAAAATATAAAATATCAAGGGACCCTTAACTAGGCTGACAAATAAAAAAAGAGACGATGCAAATAAATAAGATCAGAAATGGGAGGGGGACATTATGACTGACTCTGCAGGAAAAAAAAGAGATAATGAGACGATACTATGAAGAACTATATGCTAATAAACTAGACAATTTAGCTGAAATGAACAACTTCTTAGAAAAGCATGAACAACCATCATCGACTCTAAATGGAATAAAAGGCCTCAACAAACCAATGAAAAGTAACGAGAGTAAATCAGTCATCAAAAATCTGCCAAGAAATATCACTACTCAGTATGTACACAGAAGAGCTGAAAGCAGTGACAAAAACAGACATTTTACAACAAGTTCATTAGCAGCATTATTCCCAATCACCAAAAGATTGAAATAATCCAAATGCCCATCACCAGACAAGTGGATTAACAAAATGTGGTATGTACATATGATGGAATATCATGCAGCAGTAAGACAAAATGACATCCTGAAGTACATGAAAAGATGGATGAGCCTTGAGGATTTAATGCCGTGTGAAATAAGCCAGTCACAAATGGATAGATACTCTATGATTCCAATTTTTTGAACATGGTAAAGGTAAAATCAGAGGTTTATAATACAGACTATAGGGGACTGTTCTAGTTTGCTAGCTGCCAGAATGCAACACACCAGAGACAGATTGGCTTTTAATAAGAGGGGATTTATTCCATTGGCTCATGTCCACAGCAACAGAACTAGGTGCCTTCCCCTGGCCAAGTTGACAACTGAATCTAACTACCACAGGGGCCTAAAGATACACAGAAGTTAGAGATGGGTGAAGGATTAGCTAATGAGGTTGAATTTAAATTAAGGGAATACATAGAAGTGAAGCTGGTTCACCGGTGGGTCTATAAGTAATATTATTATATTGAAAGTAAACATGATTAGAAGGGGTTGTATAGACCCATGCATCCCACTGATTAACACTACAAATATAAATAAGTTCTTGCATGAACTACTAAAATAAATGAATCTTGTACAAAAAGTGTATAAATTCATGGACTAGGGGGAAAATTGCTATTGCATGCTATGGGCTCTGTAACAGGAAAACATCAACAGTATTATAGCAACACCAGGGGTAAATAATGGGGGGAGGGATAAGAGTTAGGGGCAGGTTTAGATTTTCTATTTGGTGAGGGTATGTTTATTGGTTATCTTTCTCTTGGAAACAATGAAATTATTTAAAATTGAGAGTGTTGATGGACTACTGACTGGGCATTATACACGATGCCCAATGAATGGAGGTGGTTGAAGGATGCACTGTCTGAGAAGTAGATTGCTGAACGATGGGGCATACATATGATCAAATAGTGTGCTACTACAAGAAGGAACGAAGTTCTGAGGCATGCAATGTTGTGAATGAACCTCTGGGACATTTGGTGAGGCAAAATAAACCAGAAACAAAGTAGCAAATATTGTATGGTCTCATTTAGAAAATACTTTAAAGAACACAGGGGTCTAGATTGTAAGCTCTTATAGCACTCATATTCAGTCTGGAGTGGTAATGGTTATTTCTGGATTTTGAGAGGCTGTTTTGTATATGTATAACCTGATATTTGAGATAAGAACTAAAATGGTCAGATTATGATTAAGTAATTCAGAATACAGGATTAAGGAACACTTTGTCTATATTTTAAAGCCTCATCTACTCTTTGAGACCAAAGGAAGAAAAGTATACTTTTCCTGAGCCCAAATTTTCTATTGCATACATTTTTTACTCAATCTGTCTGGATAGATCATTTAAACAATCCAAACAAATGGAGCCCAGAACAAGAATGAGGGCTTTTAATCCTGTATAGCTTAATGTAATGCCTAGATACATCCCAGAGTATAGTAAGCAGATAATCAAAAAGCATTGGCAAAGTCCCTTGAGAGGTGGAAGAAAAATTATGGAACTATTAAACTTTATCACTGGGAAAACACGTGACACTGTGTCAAATATTAAGGACATCCAAATCAACAGGCCAAGCTCCTGATCTTGAGGCTTGCTCCTGTGGAGCTTATGTACGTAGCCTAGAAGCTTAGCCTACCTATAGTTATGCCTAAGAGTAACTTTCAGAGGATCTCTTTTGTTGCTTAGATGTGGCCTCATGCTCCCTAATCCCAGTTCTGCAAATGAAACCATTGTCCTCCCCCCTACATGGGTCATGACATTCAGGGATGAAAACTTCCCTGGTAGCATGGGTGATGATCCCCAGGCATGATCCTGGCCCTGGCCCATGGGATCAACAATGCCATACTGACAAAAAGGGGGAAAAGAGGTGGAACAAATAATGTATCAGTGACTGAGAGAATCCAAATAAAGTTGAGAAGCTACTCTAGAAGTCACGCTAACATACACTTCAGTTAGACATTGCTACCTATCATAACCTGGCAAACCCCAACCAAAGTCATTTCTGCCAATCCTAAAGAATGTCTGGGGTGTTATACAAAATTCTACAAAGGTTCCATGCACTAGGGTAACTTTCCAGAAACCTACAACTTCCAGATGGATCCCTGGACCAGATAAACCCTGAAATGTGGAGGGGCCAGCCTCTCCAGAACATCAATTTGTTCCATCCCCCTATCACATATAACTGACAGCCCTTATCAACATGAAAAATTTAGAATGGGAAAATCCTAAATACCCCTAAGGAGTGGGAGAAAGATCAAAGGTAATGGTGAAGTTATACAGAGAAGGTAGGGTTTAACAAATGAACATGGTTGCCGAATCATCATATTGACATTTCTTTTAGTCTCCAGTATCAGTGCAGTTAGAAATAAAAACTTAGAATTGTGGAATTGTCATCCATCCAAAATGCTGAAATCTGTTCTACAGTGAATTGTTGCAAAGTGTTTTGAAATGTATTGCCTTTTTGTATATGTTTTTTTTTCAAGAAAAAAAGTTGATTGTCAAGATAAATGCACAGCTGTATGGTGATTTTGTGAAGCATTGATTGTACAGTTTGGATGATTACATGGTATGTGAATGCATAATATATATCAATAAAAAATAAATAGTTAAAAAATATCTAAGGAGAAGGTGGAGTTATAAAAGAGAACATAGGATTTGACAAATGAGTATGACTCCTGAATCATTATATTGATATTTCTTTTAGTCTCCACTGTCTTGGAGCAGCCAGAAGGAAAAACCTAAAATTGTGGAACTGTAACCCATACTAAACTCTGAAATCTGTTTTATAACTAATTGTTTTTGTGTGCTTTGAAATTTGTTGCTTTTGGTATATATTTTATTTTTCACAATAAAAAGTAAAGAAAGACAATTTAAAAAAAAAAAACCTACCAAAAAGTAGGAATCCAGACTAGATGACTTCACATGTGAATTCTATTCTAGCACTCATTTCAGAAAGAATTAGTAGCAATACTGCTCAAACTCTTCAAAAAAAATTGAAGGGGAGGAAATACTACCTAACTCATTCTATGACATCGACATCACCCTAATACTAAAGGCAGTCAAAGGAACTATAAGAAAAAAAAAATTAAAGGCCCATGCCCTTAATGAATTTAGTTGCAAAAATCTTCAACAAAATACTTGCAAATCAAATCCAACAGCATATTAGAAGAATTATACATCATGACCAAGCGAGTTTTATTCCAGATATACCAGGGTGGTTCAACACAAGAAATCAATTAATGCAATACACCACATCAATAAATCTAAGGGGTAAAACCACATGATCATCTCGATTGATACAGAAAAGGCATGTAACAAAATTCAGCATTCTTTCTGGATGAACACACTTCAAAGAACAGGAAGAGTGGGAAACTTCCTGTGATGGATGGATTCATGTGTCAAGTTGGCCAGGCAATGGTGCCCAATTCTCTGGTCAAGTAAGCACTGGCCTATCTGGTGCTGTGAGGACATTTCATGGACTTGAATCATGAGCACGTTGACTGCATCCATGGTTGATTTCATCTGCAGTTGGCTAAAGGGAGTGTTTTCTGCAATTAAGTGAAAATCTAATCACCCTAAGGTCTTTAATGAGATTTCAGAAATGAAAATTCTCTTTCTACTTCAACCTGTCAACCTCTCCTGGGGAGTTCATTAAGGACTTTCATTGGAGGTGCCAACTCGCAGTCTGCTCTACAGATTTTAGAAATGTACATCCCCACGGTAGTGTAAGATACTTTTATAAATCTCATGTTTACAGATCTTCTGTTGATTCTCTTTCTCTAGAGAACCCTGACTAATACAATTCTTCAACCTCATAAAAGGAATATATTAAGAGCCCACAGTTAACTTCAATGGGGAATAACTGAAACCTTTCCCTCTAAGATCTAGAACAAAACAAGAATAACCACTGTCACCATTTTATTAACCATTATGTTGGAAGTTCCAGCTACTGCAACAGACAAAAAAAAAAAAAAGAGAAAAGAGAAAAAGAAATAAAGCATCCAAATTGGAAAGGAAGAAGTAAAACTTTCACTGTTTGCAGATGACATGGTCTTATATGTACAAATTCTGCAGTAAAAGTACTAGAGCTAATAAAAAAGTGCAGTAAAGTGACAGGGCATAAGGTGAACAAGTAAAAATTGGCAGTGTTTCTATACACTAAAAATGAACAATCTGAGGAAGAAATTCAGAAAAAAAATGCAATTACAATAGCAATCAAAATAATAAATTATTTAGGAATAAATTTCACCAAGAACATAAAAGAGCTATACACAGAAAACTATGGAACATTGCAGAAAGAAATCATGGGAGACATAAATAAATGGAATGACATACCATATTCGTGGATTGAAAGATTAAATATAGTTAAGTTGTCAATTCTACCAAAATTGATAATACATTCAATGCAACACCAATCAAAATCCCAAGAACCTACTCTGAAGAAGTAGAAAAACCAATAGTGAAATTTGGAAGAGCAGGGGGCTCTGAACAGCTAAAAATATTTTGAGAAAGAAAAATGAATTCAAAGGTGTCAGTCTACCTGACTTTTAAAGCATATTACAAAGCTACAGTGGTGAAAGCAGCACAGTACTGACATAAAGATGGTATGTACTGACAATGGAATCAAATTGAGAGTTCAGAAATATACCTTCACATCTGTGGACAATTGATTTTTGATAAAGTGGCCAAGTCCACTCAACTTAGACAGAGCAGCCTCTTCAACAAATGGTGCTTGGAAAACTGGATATCTATATCTAAAGGAGTGAAAAAGGACCCCATCTCACCTTATATAGAAATTAACTCAAAATCAAAATCTAAATATTAGAGCTAAGACCATAAATATTTTAGAGGAAACTATCTTAAAGATCTTGTGGTAAGAGTTTGTTTGCTAGACCTTACACCCAAAGCACAAGCAATGAAAGAAGGAACAGATAAATGGGATCTCCTCAAAATTGAATAGTTTTGTGCATCAAAGAACTTTTTCAGGAAAGCAAAAAGGCATCCTACAAAATGGGAGGTGATATTTGGAAACCACATATTGGATAAGGGTTTATATCCAGAATATATAAAGGGATCCTTCAAGTCGACGACAACCCAATTTAAAATTGGGCAAAAGACATGGATAGAGACTTTTCCAAAGAGGAAATACAAATTACTCAAAACTAAATGTCAACAAATTGGGGGTGTGAGGGAAGGGTATGGATTCATTGTGGAAGATAAGTAAATGTCTTCATATAGATTATGGTGGTGAAGGCATGTGCATTTACTTAGGTTGGTTTATATGATGTGCAGATAAAACTGTGTAAAAATGAATAGAGGAAATAAGTACTAAAGAAAATATGGAGAAAGAGATGTACTTATTCACCGTCAGTAGTGAAACTGAGAGATGCAGTCTCTCTGGAGGGCAGCATGGTGGTTCCACAAGAGGCTAGGTGTGAGGTTGCTATATGATCCTGCAAATTCATTGCTAGGTATATACCTGGAGGAACTGAGAGTGAGGACAAGAACAGACATTCACACACTGGTGTTTATAATAGTAGTGTTCATGATTTGCAATGAATAGAGGGATTCTGAAGGTACAATGACTGAGAGAAAGAAGGAGGAAGTGTGGTGTATACATACAACAGACTACTGAGTGGCCATAAGAAGGAATAAAGTTGAAAGGCATGCAACTAGGTAAATGAACCTTGAGAATAGTATGTTGAATGAAACGGCACAAAAAAAAAGACAAATATCATATCTCACTCATATGGACTAAGTATAATATACAAACTCAGAGAATTGAAGTTGAAAGCATGGGTTATCAGGTTGTGGCCTGTTGTAAAGGGTCCCAGACTGTACATTCTTGCAGCAGTCACATATGTTCAGGAATTGTAGTTTTTATTTCTAAATTCTGTGACACAGAAATATTTGAGTATAACCTGGTTGTTCTTGAAACTTCAGGTATGTATGTGACACCTGAGACTCTGAGTTAGAGAACTGAAGCCATGAAAGTCAGCATCCCCATACAGCAATTGTTTAAAAAAGTTGAAAAAGTGATCAGACTTCAACTAGAGATATGAATGAAACAGATTTGGATAGGACTAAGGTAAATCAGAATGCAGGGTAAAAGGTGATATGGTCCATATTTTAAAATTTCAAGCTCTGTGTGAAACCAAAGGAATGGATTCCTTTGGTGCAAATTTTATATTTCAGGTAGCACATTATCTACTTTAACTTGTATGCTCAGTTTACTTGAAAACCATAATTACATAGAATCTTGAATGGGGCATGAGATCTTGTTGGTTTGTACAGGTTAGTGTGATGCTATGATATATCAGAGTAATTGCGGCAGACAATAAAAGTGTATTTACAAAGTCCCCTTGGGGGACTGGGGAGAAAGGAGGAACTATTCAAATTCCCCATTTGGGGAATTTCGGATGTTCTCACAAACAGTGGGGGAAACCAGTTCAACAGGTTGGGCCCTCGATCTTAGGGTTTTTCCCTATGAAACTTATTCCTACAAAGGAGCAGCTAAACTTACGTATAATTTTACCTGAGTACCAGCCCAGAGAACATCTTTTATTGCTCAGATGTGGCAGATGAACTCACTGCCCTCTCCCCTACATGAGACATGACTCCCAGGGGTGTTACTCTCTCTGGCAACATGGAACAGGACTCACAGGATGAGCTGGGACACAGCATCACAGGATTGAGAAAGTATTTTTGACAAGAAACAGTCTTTTGACCAAAACAAAATAAAATTTCAGTGGCTGAGAGATTTCAAACAGAGTTGGGTGTTTTTCCTGGACACTATTCTTATGCATTATATAGATATCCCTTTTTAGTTTATGATGTATAAGAGTGGCTAGAGGGAAGTACCTGAAACTGTTGAGCTGTGTAGCTGTGTTCCTGTAGTCTTGACTCTTTTTTTTTTTTTTTGCATGGGCAGGCACCAGGAATCAACTCAGGGTCTCCCACATGTCAGGCAAGAACTCTGCCTGCTGAGCCACTGTGGCCCTCCCAGGCTTGATTCTTGAATTCAATTGTATACCTATTTAGCTTTTGCAATATGACCATGTGATTGTGAAAACCTTGTGTCTGATGCTCCTTTTATCCAGGGTATGGACAAATGAGTAAAAAAATAAAAAAAATAAGGATAATAAGTAAATAAATAATAGGGGGATGTGCCAGTATGAAAGAATGTTGTACTCTAGAAAAGCCGTATTTCATACTGATCCAATTTTGTGGGAGCAAACATTTCTTTTAATCCCTATTCAGTACCATAGGTTGGAAATTCGATTAGATTATCTTCACAGAGATATGACTCACCTAATTGTGGGTATTAACCTTGGATTAGAGGAAGATGTGACCCCACCCATTTCAGGTGGGTCTTGATTAGTTTTCTTGAAATCCTTTAAAAGAGGAAGCATTTTGGACAGAGGGGGAGAGCAACAGAGCAGAATGATGAGATAGCCGTGAGAACTACCAAAGCCCACACAGCCAGAGACCTGAAAAGGGAAAATGTCTCTGGGGGAGCTTTGTGAAGCAAGAAGCCTGGGGAGAAAGCTAGCAGGAGCTCCCATGTTCACCATGTGCTTTTCCAGTTAACAGAGAAACCCTGAACTTCATCAGCCTTTCTTGAGTGACGGTAACCTCTTCTTGTGCCTTAATTTGGACATTTTCATAGACTTGATTTAATTGGGACATTTTGATGGCCTTAGATCTGGAAACTAGCAATGTAATAAATCCCCCTTCTTAAAAGCCATTCAATTTCTGGTATATTGCATTCCAGCTGCCAGAAAACTAGAACAGGGGATAAAGGGTTAAAAATTGGGTATATTGAAATACTAGTGGTCAGTGAAGGGGAGGCGTAAGGGGTATGAGATGTATGAGTTTTTTAGTTTTTCTTTTTATTTCTTTTTCTGGAGTGATGCAAATCTCCCAAAGGTGATAACAGTGACAAATACACAACTACGATGATACTTTGAGCCATTAATTGTATACCATATCATGTTATGTGTGTGAAGATTTCTCAATAAAAATATTTTTAAAAGCATATGAAAAGGGTGGTGTGATGGTGACTCAGTGATACAATTTTCACTTGCCATGCCAGAGACCCAGGTTTGATCCCCGGTGCCAACCCATGCAAAAAAAATAATAAAAACAGCATATGAAAAGATGACTAACTTCACTAGCAGTTAATGAAATCCAAATCAAAACCACAATGAGATGTCATCTCATCCCCACTGGAATGGCCACTACAAAAAAAGAAAAGAAAACTAAAAGTGCTGTAAAGGATATAGAGAGATAGGTACACTCATTCACTCTTGGGAATGTAGAATGATGCAACTGCTTTGAGAGGCAGTTTGGTGGCTCCTCTGGAAGTTAGCTATAGAATTTCTGTATGATCCAGCAATCCCATTACTAGGTATATAGTAAAGAAATGAAAGCAGGAATAGAACATACATTTGCACACCAATGTTTATAGCGGCATTATTTGTGATTTCCAAGAGATGGAAACAGCCCAAATGTTCATCAACAGATGAGAGGATAAAAAAACTTTGGCATATGCATATGATGGAATATTATGCAACTGTAAAACAGAATAAGGTCATGATGTATGTTACAGTATAGCTGAAACTTGAGAATATTATGTTAAGCAAATTAAGCCAGAAACAAAATCACCAATACTGTATGGTCTCATTAATATGAACTAACTATAATGAGCAAACTCTGACAGTAAAAGTTGAGAACCCAAGTTATCAGGAGATAGAAGGATGGTAGAGATTGTGCATTTGATGTTTAAGGAGTACAGAATGTTTAACAAGATTCGCTGTAAAGATTTAGAAATGGAGTGTGGTTGAAAGAGGAAGGTTAGGGGCATGTATGGCACCAGAAGGAAAGCTAAAGGATAAAAAGAGGGACTGTATAACTTAGAGAAACCTAGACAGGACAATGATGCTCATTAAATGTAAAAATATAAAAAAAATTCTTACATGAGCAAGAACAAATGTACGCCACCATTTCAAGGTGTTAAAAATAGATTAGTATATGAAAAAATAGAATTAATGCAAACTATTACCTATAGTTAACAGTAACACTGTAATAGTCTGTCATTAATTCTAACAAAAGCAATATACAAAGATAATTGTCGATTAGAGGAGGATTAAGGGAGGGATGTGGGATTTATTTTTCTCTTTTTTTCCCCTTTTTTCTTTGCAAAACAAATGGAAATGTTCTCATATGTTTTGTGCTGGTGAATGCATAACTGTGTGATTATACCAGAAGAAATTGATTGTAAACTTAGGATGGATTGTATAGTGTATGCATAAGACTCTTTTAAAAATACAGTGACACAAGTTCTGGAGAGAATGTGGAGAAAGTGATATACCTATTCACTGTTAATAGGGAAGTAGGATGGTGCAGCATCTCTGGAGTGCAATGTGTTGGTTCCTCAGCAGGCTAAGTATAGGTTTGCCATAAAATTCTGCAATCCAGTTACTGGGTATATACTATAGAAGAACTGAAATCAGAGATGCAAATAGACATTTGCACACTTGTTTTTATGGCAGTATTATTCACTATTGCCAATAAATGCAGATGGGCCAAAGGTACATTGACTGATGAGAAGAATGGCAAGCTGTGGTGTATACATATAGTGGAATATTGTACGGCCGCAGAAAGGAATGAACTTGACAACTTTTATGGAGTTGTATGAAATTAAGAAGTATTTGTTTGGTTGTTATTAGATACACCGGATACAGTGATGAGGGAAGGCTTCAAATTTGCCCCTTCAGTACTGTATGAGAGATGTAAAAGTTTCCCTGTGTGCCAGAAAAGAAAATATTATTTCCTGTGATCTCAGGCTTAAGATCTCTGAAAACCAGACGCAGTGTAAGTAGTAGATTTACAATATAAACTAAGCTCTCAACTTTGTGAGGTGTCTGTGGTTAAAGTAAGGGCTATGATTGGAAAAGAATGGGATCCTGAAATGTGGGGTGGTGATATTTGGCTTGATAATGGTGTTGATAAGAAGAGATTCCTGGAACCTGATGAGCCTTGCTAGATAGGCCTGTAATGGACTGTCCTGAGGAAAGAGCTTCCTGATCTCCAGCCTGCCTTGAGGAAACAGATTCCTGGCCTCCAGTCTCCCAAGAAGAGTCCAACCTCCACCAAACAAGATTAACCCTTCAGTGGCTGCTAACCCTGTAACCACCTCCCCTGGGGAAGCAGCCCTCATGTCTCTGTCTGGAATGATTAATCCTATTTCACCAGATGAACTGCAATGAATGCCCTGAGGCAATTGGTTTGAAAGACACTTCTATTCCTTTTCATGACACACACCCATCACTGCTCTTTTCTTCAAGACCTATAATTAAATTAAAGTCCCAACAGACCCAGAAAGGTGAGGTACAAAGTATAGACCATGAGGTGATATGCTATACTTGAAAACAACTGCATGGGTATTCCAATCTATATAGACATAAATCAAGAGAGTATGTGTTGGAACGGATTTTAAGGGTGTGGGATGAAGATTGAAGGAATATAAGGTTGTATCAAGCTGAATTTATTGATAGGAATAGAAGTGTCTTTCAAACCAATTGCCTCAGGGCATTCATTGCAGTTCATCTGGTGAAATAGGATTAATCATTCCAGACAGAGACATGAGGGCTGCTTCCCCAGGGGAGGTGGTTACATGGTCCCCACTAAACACTGATTCTACATTCTATGTTGTAGCTCAAGGGGTTAGAAATGGCGTTAACAGTTTGCCTAGGAGGTTGGCTGAAAGATGAATCAAAAGGTGACCAATAGTACCTGAGGTCAGAATGCCAGAATTGCACTGGGATGATGTAGATGAGGGGATCCAGACTCTCTGATGGAAATGTTAAAGAGGATTTATCATGGAAGACCTCCCCACATACCCCAGAAATGTCCAGAAGATACATCTCTCATGAGAACCTTGAGAAATAAATTCATGAGACTAGCTCCATCATCCCTGAAGGGCTTATAGTCACCCTTCTCTCCAGGTCAGAATTACTGGAGGAACTGCTGTTACTGAGCTGGAATCCTTAAACACAATGGGAATGATCAGATTCCAAGTTGGGAGAAGTATTGTGGCAACAGTAAATCACCATAGAGAAGGTGGGCATGGCCACCATAATGGAGAGCAGACTCAAAGCAGCAGTCAAATAATTAGACTCACAAAACTTGTGGCATTCGCTAGTAGATCATGGGTTACTTAGAAGTAAATCAGATGGGCAGTCTACTAAATTATTGTTTGACCTGTATAAGCAAAAGAATTCTATGTTAAGCAAACAGGTGTCTAACTTGAGTTACAAAAACAGAAAGTCATGGTCTCTTAATCAATTCCTAGACATGAGAAGGTTTACAGAACCAGAGACATTCAAATGAGGGGTGGGCAGGGTACCCTTGGGGAAGGACCCTTTTACACGTCCCAAAATTTTCCCTGTTAACCTTCCTCCCAGCCTTCACCAAGGAGATCTACAGTCTTTTACCAAGGTGACTGTGCACTGGGGAAAAGGAAACGATCAGATATTTCAGAGATTATTGTGTGTTCTAGTTTGCTAGCTGTCAGAATATAATATACCAGAAAAAGAACAGCTTTTTAAAAGGAGCATTTAATAAGTTGCAAGTTTACAGTTCCAAGATCAATTAAAGAAAGGCTATAGAAATGTCCAGTCTAAGGCATCCAGAGAAAGATACCTTAATTCAAGAAGACTGATGAAGTTTAGGGTTTCTCTCTAGGCCAGAAGGGCACGTGGTGAAATCTGCTATGTTTCTCTTCCAGCTTCTTGTTTCATGAAGCTCCCTGAGAGTCACTTTCCTTCTTCATCTCCAAAGGTCGCTGGCTGGTGGACTGTGCTTCTCATGGCTATGTCATTCTGAAACCTTCTCCAGAATGCTTCTTCTCTTAAGGGATTCCAATAAACTAATCAAGACCCACCTGGAATGGGTGAAGACACGTCTCCACCTAATTAAGTTAAATACTCACACTTGATTGAGTCATATCTTCATGGAGATAACCTAATCAAGTTTACAACGTATAGTACTGAATAGGGATTCAAAGAAACCATTCCTCCCACAAGATCAATTAGGATTAAAATGTGTTTTTTTAATGGTACATAAATCCTTTCAAACTGGCACATTAGGCACTGGCTCAGAAGTGACACTAATTCCAGGAGACCTAAAACATCACTCTGGCCCACCATTCAGAGTAGGGGCTTATGGAGGTCAGGTGATCAATGAAGTTTTAGCTCAGGTCCATCTCATCGTGGGTCCATTGGGTCCCCAGACCTATTCGATTGTCATTTCCTCAATTCCAGAATGCACAATTTGCATCGACATACTCAGCAATTGGCAGAGTCCCCACATTGGTTCACTGACTCATATGGTAAGGGCTATTATGGTAGAAAAAGCCATGTGGAAGACACTAGAACTGCCCCTATCTACCAACATAGTGAATCAAAAGTAATACTGTGCTACTGGAGGGATTGCAGAGATTGATGCTACTCTTAAGGACTTGAAGGATACATGGGTGGTGATTCCCACCACATTCACATTCAACTCTCCTATTTGGCCAGTGCAGAAAATAGATAGCACTTGGAGGATGACAGTAGATTATTGCATCTTAATCAAGTGATGACTCCAATTGCAGCTGCTATTCCAGATGTGGTATGATTGCTTGAAAACGTCAACACATAGCCTGGTACCTGGCTTGCAGCTTTTGATCTGGCAAATGATTTTTTTCTCAACAGCTGTCAGTTAAGACCACCAGAAACTGTTCACATTCAGCTGGCAGGGCCAGCAGCATACCTTCACTGTCCTACCTCATGGATACATCAACTCTCCAGCCCTATGTCACAATCTTGTTGGCATGGGCATTACTCATTTCTCCTGCCCACAAGACATCACACTGGTCCTTCATATTGATGATATCATGCTGGTTGGACCTAGTGAGCAAGAAATAGCAACCACTCTAGACTTACTGAAAAGGCAATTGCATGTCAGAGGATGAGAGATAAATCCAACAAAAATACAGGCGTCTTCCACCTCAGTGAAATTTATAGGTGTCCAATGGTGTGGGGCATGTCCAGAGGTGAGGGATAAGCTGTTGCATCTGGCCCCTCCTATGACCAAAAGAGAGGCAGAAGGCCTAGTTGGCCTCTTTGGGTTTTGTAGAGAACATATTTCTCACTCAGGTATGCTGCTCCAGCCCACTTACTGAGTGAACAGAAAAGCTGCTAGTTTTGAATGGGGACCAGAACAAGAGGAGGCTCTGACATGTCTAGGCTGCTGTGAAAGCTGCTCTGCCACTTGGGCCGTATGATCCAGCAGATCCAATGGTGCTGGAAGTGTCAGTGGCAAATAGGGATTCTGTCTGGAGCCTTGGCAGGCCCCTAAAGGAGAATCACAACATAGACCTTTAGGATTTTGGACCAAAGCCTATTGTCTGTTGCAAATAACTATCTCCTTTTGAGAAACAACTTTTATCCTACTATTGGGCCTTAATAAAGATTGAATGCTTAACCATGGGCCACCAAGTTACCATGAGTTCTGAGTTGCCTATCATGAGCTGGGTGTTGTCCGATCTAAGGCATCCAGGGAAAGATAACTTGGTTCCAGAAGGCCAATGAAGTTCAGACTTTCTCTCTCAACTGGAAAGTAACATGGCCAATATAATGTAAAGCTTTTGCTCCAGGTTTCTTGTTTCATGAATCTCCTCTGAGAGTGTATTCCTTCATCTCCAAAGGTCTCTGGTTGTGTAGGCTCTCTGCTTCATGGCCCTTATAGTTCTCGTCATTCTCTAAAATGTTTCTTCTTTTAAAGGATTCCAGTAAACTAATTAAGACCCACCTGGAATGGGTGGAGTCACAACTCCATCTAATCAAGTTAATTTCCACATATGGGTGTGTCACATCTCAGTGGAGATAATTTAATCAAAACCTATAGCACTGAACAGGGATTAAAAGAAATGGTTGTCCCCACAAGATTGAATCAGGACTAAAACATGGACTTTCTAGGGTATATAAATCCTTTCAAACCAGCACAGTGGGTTTGTATGTAATAGTGCCATATTGAAGGAGAATATGATTGAAAAAGGTTTTTTAGAGCCATGTACTTCATTTAATAGCACTATAAATATAAATAAGTTCTTGTATGAGCAACTTCAAAAGTATGACACTTGTACAAAGAATTAATAATAGAAGAGCATATGGAAAAAACTACTTATTGCATACTATGGTCTATATTTAACAGGACACTACCACCACAACAATATTAGGTATAAATAATTGGGGGGGACAAGAGTTAAGGGGAGTTTGGGATTTCCTCTTTGCTGTGAGTGTGTCTGTTATTTTTTTTTTTTGGAACAATGAAAATTTTCTAAAATTGAGAATGATGATTCTACAACTAAATGAGGATTCTGTGAAACATTGTTTATTTTGGACAGAATATATGCTATATGAATATATCTCAACAATATTTGCTGATTCAAAATAAATGAATTGATTGATTAAAGTGCTAGACAAAATGTGGAGAGGGAAGTATACTATTCAATATTGGCAGGGTAGCAAAATCGGGCAGCCACTTCATAGGATAGTGTAGTGGATCCACAGGAGGCTAAATGTAGGGTCACCATATGATTAGGCAATCCCATTACTGGAATATACTGAAAGAACTGAAAGCAGGGACTCAAATAAACATTTTCACACTGATGTTTATGGACACATTATTCATGACACCCAATGGATGGAGATGACCAAAAGGTACATTGACTGAGAAGCAGAAAGGTGAACTGTAATGTATACATATGATGGACTATTGTGTGGCTATAGAAGGGAATGAAGGTATGAGGCATGCAATGAGGTGAATGAACCACGAGGACGTAATGTTGGACAAATTAAGCCAGAAACAAAAGGATAAATATTGTGTGGTCTCTTTTAGAAAATACTTGTAAGAAAATTGGGGCCTAGATTGTAAGCCCTTACTGCAGTCACATTTATTCTTAGAGGTAAGTGTTACTTCTAAGTTCTGAGATGCTGTGCTATATGTGTATAACCTAGTATTTTCCTGAAACTTTGGGTACCTGTGGCACCTAAGACTCAGAGCTGGAGTTCTGCAGCTCTGAAAGTCAGCATTCCACCATACAGCAACAGTTAAAGAAGCCAAAAAAGAGATCAGGTTTCAAAAGAGATAAGAATGAAGTCCATCTGGTTGGGACTAAGTTAAATCAGGTTATAGGGTAAAGGGTGATATTGTCTGTATTTTAGAATTTCATCTACTGCATGAGGCCAAAGGAAGAGAGGCTTATTTTGTCAAAAAGCTAAATTTTAGGTAGCATGCAATTTAACAACCTGTTTTGCCAGTTCAGTTAAACAACCTAAATACATGGAGCCTAGAACTGGGAATGAGGTCTTGCAATTCTGTATAATTTAAGGTAATGCCTGGACCTATTCCAGAGTATCTTGGGTAAATAATTTAAAAGTATTGGCAACATCCCTTGAGGGACTGGAGAAAAAATATGGAACTATTAAATATTCCCTCCTGGGAAATTCCTGATACTCTCAAACATTAGGGACTTCCAAATTGTTAGGCCAAGCCCTTGATCTTGAGGCTTGTTCTTATGAAACATATCTGTAATGGAGAAGCTAAGCTTACCTATAATAATGCTTAAGAAATACTTCCAGAGAACTTTTTTTGTTGCTTAGATGTGGCCTCTCCCTCTCTAAGCCCTATTTGCAAATAAAATCATTACCCTCCCCTCTACACGGAAAGTGACATCTAAGGCTGAAACTCTCCCTGGCAATGTGGGACATGACTCCCAGGGATGATCTTGGCCCTGGAACCACGGGCATAACAATGACTACCTGGCCAAATAGTGAAACAGAAATGTAACAAAATAAGGTGCCAGTGGCTAAGAGGTTTCAAATAGAGTCCAGAGGTTACTCTTGAAATTATAATTATGTAAGCTTCATTAGATAATGCTAATTGCCATTGTATGTCAATCCCCAACCAACGGTATTCCTGTAAACCCTAAAGAATACACAGTGCTGGGTGTTAAAAGAAATCAAATAAGACCTATACAGGTGGAAAGACATTTTGTATTCATGCTCAGGCAGGTTATATGCCATTAGGAAGTCAATTCTACCCAAATTGGTGTACAAATTCAGTGCAATACCAATAAAAACTCCAACGACCTACTTTGAAGACTTGGAAAATCTGGTTATCAAATTGATTTGGAATGGAAAGGGGCCTTAAATAGCCAAAAACATCCTTAAAAAGAAGAATGAAGTGGAAGGGCTTACACTTCCTGACTTTAAAGCTAATGATAAAACCACATGGTACTGAAACAAAAACAGAAGTATTGACCAATGGAATCTAAGTGAGAATGCAGAAATAGCCCACCAAATCTATGGTCAATTGATTTTTGACAAGGCCCCCAAATCCACTGAACTGGGACAAAATAGTCTTTTCGATAATTGGATATCAATACCCAAAACAGTGAAAGAGGACCCTTACCTTACACCCTATATAAAATTTAACTCAAAGTGGATCAAACACCTAAATATAAGAACTTGCACCATAAAGCTCCTAGAAAAAAATCTTGGGAAACATTTTAAAGACCTAGCAATAGTGCACAGACCTTACACCCAAAGTACAAACAACAAAGGAAAGAATAGATAAATGGGAACTCAAGACTGAACATTTCTGTGCTTCAAAGGACTTTGTCAAGGAGGTGAAGTGACAGCCATCTCAATGGGAGAAAACATTTAGAGACCATACATCTGATAAGAATTTGATATTCTGTATAATATATAAAGAAATCCTACAACTCAGCAATAAAAGACAAACAATCCAATTATAAAATGGGCAAATGATATGAATCGACATTTTTTCTGAGGAGGAAATGCAAATGACTAAAAAGCACATAAAATATCTTCATTAGTTATTAGGGGAATGCAAATCAAAGCCACAATGAGTTATCATCTCACACCTATAAGAATGGCTGCTATTAAACAATCAGGAAACCAAAAATGTTGGAGAAGATAAAGAGAAATTGGAACACTTATACTCTGTTGGTGGGAATGTAAAATGGCATAGCCACTGCAGAAGTGTGTTTGCTGATTCCTCAGAAAACTAAACATTGACTTGCCTTATGACTTGGCAATTTCACTACTAGTATATATCTTGAAGATCTGAAAGCAGCGACATGAACAGACATCTTCATACCAATGTTCACAGTGGCATTATTCACAACTGTGAAAAAATGGAAACAACCCAAGTGTCCATCAACAAATGAGTGGATAAACAAAATGTGGTATGTACATATGATGGAATATTATGCAACAGAAAGAAGGAATGAGACTGAATTATGTGACAACATAGATGAACCTTGGAGGCATAATGTTGAGTGAAATGAGCAAGACACATAAAGATATTGTATAATTTCACTAATATGAACCACTTAGAAAATGTAAGTTCATAGTCTTAAAATGTAGAATATACAGGACGTAGAGTTGGACAGAAGTTAGGTTATTGATTTGAGATCTTTCTTTTTTTAATGTAGATGTTTATAGTTATAAATTTCCCTCTGAACACTGTCTTTGATGCATCCCATGAACTTTGATATGTCGTGTTTTCTTTTTCAATCATCTCTAAATATTTTCAGATTCTCCTTTATATTCCTTCTTTGACCCATTGATTGTGGTTTAATTTCCATATATTTGTGAATTTTCCAATTTTTCTTCTGTTGCTGATTTCTAGTTTAATTCCATTGTGGTTGGAGAATATCCTTCATGTGACTTAAATCTTTTAATATATATTTGAACTTGTCTTGTGACCTAATGTATAGTCTCTCTTGGAGAATGAGCCATGTGCACCTGATAATAATGTGCATTCTGCTGTTGTTGAGTGATGTTCTGTATGTTTTTATTCATTCTAATTAGTTTATAGTAGTATTCAAGTCCTCTGTTTCCTTATTCAGTCTCTATATAGATGTTCTATCCATTTTTGGAAGTTGAGTACTAAAATCTCCTATTATTGTGTATTTGTCTCTTCAGTTCTCTCAATGTTTGTTTCATATACTTTTTGTTTCTCTTATTACGTGCATGTGTTTTTAATTGTTATGTATCTTCATAGATTGACCCTTTTATTAATATATAATTTCCATATTTGTCTGTCGTAATAGTTACTGACTTAAAGTCTATTTTGTCTGATATTGGTATAGACACCCCAATTCTCTTGTGGTTTCTGTTTGGATGGAATATTTTTTTTTATCATTTCACTTTCAAGTTATTTGTGTCTTTGGGTCTTAGATGATTCTCTTGTAAACAGCATAATGTTGGATCATGCTTTTTGAACCATTCTACCAATCTCTGCATTTTTATTAATATTTAATCCATTTACATCAAAATAGTTTTTAAAGGACTTCAGTCAATTTGCAATTTGTTTTTTGTAAGCCTTATGCCATTTTCTTTCTTATGACCTACATTTCATCCCTTTTGTACATATAGTTGATCTTTTGTAGTGAAACAGATTGATTCCTTTCTCATTTAATTTCTGTATTTTTAAAGATATTTTTCTTGTGGTTATCATGTAGTTTACATTTAGCATCTTAAATCTATAGCTAGTTTAAATTGATACCAATTTAACTTCAATATGCAATCTCTGAATGTGTATTCCACCATTCCCCCATTTTATGTTTTTTGTCACAAATTAATTCTTTATACTTTTGTGCCCAATAAAATAGAATTGATTATTTTTACATATTTGTATTTCAGATAATGTAGGGATAACAATTGGTGTTACAAATCAAGAACAGAAAAATATAGGAATTTATATTTAGCCATATAGTTACCTTTATCATGGATCTTTGTATGGTTTGTTACTGACTAATGTCCTTTTCTTCAACCTGGAAGGGCTCCCATTTTAGCATTTCTTGTAGGACTGCTACAGTGGTGACAAACTTCCTCAGCTTTTCTTTATCTGCATGTGCCTTGATTTCTTCATAATTTTTGAATTTTGGTTGACAGTTTTTCTTTTTCTTTCACACTTTAAATATATCAACCCACTGCTTGCTGGCCTCCATGATTTCTGATGAGAAATTTCACTTAATCTTATTAAGGTCTCCTTGTATTTGATGAGTCTCTTCTCTCTTGCTGCTTTTAGGATTCTCTTTTTGTCTTTGGCTTTTGGGAGTTTGATTATAGGATGGCTCTTTGTGTATCTCTTTGAATTTATCCTAGCTGGAGTTCTTACAAAATTCTAGGATCTGTATGTCCAGGTCTTTAATAAAATTTGGGAATTTTCCAATCATTAGATCTTCAAATATTATTTCTGTCGCTTTTTCTTTGTCCTTTATTCCTGGAACTCCATAATGTGTATCTTAGAAAGTTTTATGGTGTCCCATGATTCAGATTTTCTGTTGAACCCCTCTAGTGGTTTTTTCTGTTATTGTACTTTTCACCTCCAGAATTTCTGTTTGTTTTTTTTTTTTTGTATGCTGAATGGCGGGGTCTCATTTCATTCTTATTTCATGTGAGTATCCTGTTATTGCAGCAGCATTTGTTGATATTTTTGTTGGTTTTTGTTGGTTTCTTTGTTTGTTTGGGAAGTGCATGTTTGTTCGTGTATCATTTTCATGATTTTCTTTACTTCCTTGTATAATTTTTACCTTTAACTCACTGATTTTTTTTTAACATATTTGATTAGTAATTTCAATGTCTGGGATGCCTTGAGATAATTTCTGTCAGTTAATTTTGTTACTTTAAAAGGATCCTTTTTTCTTATTGTGAATTTTTATTGAGGTCTGGATATTTGAGCATTTCAATGTGTTAACTCTGGAAGTCAGATCCATTCTATTCCCCGGTGTTTGCTGAAGGGGTTTTGTTGTTGTTGTTGTTGTTGTTGTTTTAATTGTTAAAGACTGTAGTTTAGATTGGCTGCCCTTCAATAGTTAGCCCAGTTTATACTGAATCTATATCTTACCTGATGCAAGCCATTTGGCTTTTCTCACATTTTTATGAGTGTGTGACTTGCCCGGGGCATGCATGATAGCATTAAAAAAATTCGCCAGCATGCATGTATGCTCTTGGGTGTCCAAGCTTTCTCTCCAAAAATGTGTATCTCTCCTCCTAGCCCTAGGCACTGTGTTTTATATCTCAACCACAATTTTTCGACCCAGGTGGCTGTGGTTTGCTCAGTTCCATGCCACTTCTCTACACTGTTCTCCATCCCAAGTGAGTTCTTATTAAGGTGAAACAAGCGAGCACCTTGAATCAGTTTTTAGGTGGCAGGTTGCAGCAGACACACAAGCACATTAAATATGCACACTAGGTGTTGCTGATAACCATATACCAGGGGCATGTACTAAAAATGCAGACCACTGCCAGTGCTATAAACTGCTGCATCATGCCAAGGGAGGTTATAGAGTAGGGTAAGTGAAAGCACCATTCTGCTTTCTTGCAATTTTAGGTTTTCTTTTTCTGATTCAGCCTTCACTTGGTTGCGGTTTAGTCTTGACTGTTTTCCAGAGTTCTGGAAATGCTGATTCTGAGATTTTCTGCTTTTTTATGTTTTAATATGGAGTAGGGAGAATTCAATCAGAACTTCTTAATCTGTGATCTTACTGATGTCCAACTTTATTTTGATTAGTGTCATAATGGTTTATCCATTTTCATACATTTACTTTTAACCTCTGTTCCTATATATATATTTTTCGTATTAGAGAACTTGTAGACTTACAGAAAAATCATGCATAAAGTATAGAGTTCTAATATATGACTCTATTATAACACCTTTCATTAGTGTATTGCATTTATTGCAATTCATGGAAAAACAACTTTATAATTGTACTATATTAACTGTAGCCCATTTTTACAATGTTTCACTGTGTTACGCAGTCTTATTTTTTTAAAAATATTCTAACTGAAAGTTTCCCCTGTTAACCACATTCAAATATATAATTCAATGCTGTTAATTACATTCACAATGTTGTGCCACCATCACCACCATACAATAGGAAAACTTTATGATCAACACAAATAGAAACTCTGTACAGTTAAAGCATTAACATCCCATTCCTTACCCCCACCTCTCCTTTTTAGCATATATTCTGTATTCTGACCCAATGAGTTTGCTTATTTGAATTATTTCATAACAGTGAAGTCAGAAAATATTTTCCCTTTTGTGTCTTGCTTATTTCACTCAATATGATATCATCAAGTTTCATCCATGTTGTCACTTGTATTAGGAATTTGTTCTTTTATATGACTAAATAATATTATATTGTATGCACATACTACATTTTATTTATCTATTCATTTGTTGAAGAACACTTGGTTCCTTCCATATTTTGGCAGTTGTGAATAATGCTACTCGGGACTTTGGTGAGCAAATATCTGATATGGTCCTTACTTTCAGTTCTTTTCAGTATTCGCCTAGAAGTAGGAATACCAGATTATATGGGAGTTCTATAATCACCTTTCTGAGGAGCCACCAAACTGTCTTCCACAGCAGCTGCACCATTTTACATTGTCACCAGCAATGAAAGAGTGTCCTGTTTCTAGATATCCTCTTCAACATTTGTAATTTCCAGTTTTTTTAATAGTAGCCATTCTAGTGGGTTTGAAATGGTATCTCATTGTGGTTTTGATTTGCATTTCCATTATAGTTTGTAATGTTCTTATTTATTTGCATCCTCTCTCTTCTTCTTTTTGTCAATCTTGCTAAGGGTCCATCAATCTTATTGATTTTCTCATAGAACCAGCTTTTGGTTTTATTGATTTTCTCAAATGTTTTCATGTTCTCAATTTCATTTATTTCTGCTCTAATCTTTGTTATTTCTTTCCTTTTGCTTGCTTTGGGGTTAGTTTGCTGTTCTTTCTCTAGTTCTTCCAAGTGGACAGTTAATTCCTCAATTTTTACCCTTTCTTTTTTGATATAGGCATTTAGGGCAATAAATTTCCCTCTTAGCACTGCCTTTGCTGCATCCCATAAGTTTTGATATGTTGTGTTTTCATTTTCATTTGCCTCTATATATTTACTGATTTCTCTTGTAATTTCTTCCTTGACCCACTGATTGTTTAAGAGTGTGTTATTGAGCTTCCACATATTTGTGAATTTTCTGGCACTCTGCCTATTATTGATTTCCAACTTCATTCCTTTATGATCTGAGAAAGTGTTTTGTATGATTTCAATCTTTTTAAATTTATTGAGACTTGCTTTGTGACCCAGCATGTGGTCTATCTTTGAGAATGATCCATGAGCAATTGAGAAAAAGGTGTATCCTGCTGTTGTGGGATGTAATGTTCTATAAATGTCTGTTAAGTCTAGCTCATTTATTGTATTATTCAAATTCTCTGTTTCTTTATTGATCCTCTGTCTAGATGTTCTGTCCACTGATGACAGTGGGGAATTGAAGTCTCCAACTATTATGGTAGATGTGTCTATTTCTTTTTTCAGTGTTTTCAGTGTTTGCCACATGTATTTTGGGGTATTCTGGTTCGGTGCATAAATATTTATGATTGCTATGTCTTCATGCTGAATTGTTCCTTTTATTAGTACATAGTATCCTTCTTTGTCTCTTTTAACTGTTTTACATTTGAAGTCTAATTTGTTGGATATTAGTATAGCTACTCCTGCTCTTTTCTGGTTGTTATTTGCATGAAATATCTTTTGCTAACCTTTCATTTTCAACCTATGTTTATCTTTGGGTCTAAGATGTGTTTCCTGTAGACAGCACATAGATGGGTCCTGTTTTTTAATCCATTCTGCCAGTCTATGTCTTTTGATTGGGGAGTTCAATCCATTAACATTTAGTGTTATTACTGTACGGGTAGTACTTTCTTCTACCGTTTTGCCTTTTGGATTTTATATGTCATATCTAATTTTCCTTCTTTTTACATTTACTCTTAGTCTTACTTTCTACACTCTTCTCCACACTTCTCTCTTTTGTCTTTTCGTGTCTGTCTCTAATGCTCCCTTTAGTATTTCTTCAGAGCTGGTCTCTTGGTCACAAATTCTCTCAGTGATTTTCTGTCTGAAAATGTTTTAATTTCTCCCTCATTTTTGAAAGACAATTTTGCTGGGTATAGAATTCTTGGTTGGCAGTTTTTCTCTTTTAGTAATTTAAATATATCATCCCACTGTCTTCTTGCCTCCATGGTTTCTGCTGAGAAATCTATGCATAGTCTTATTGGGTTTCCCTTATATGTGATGGATTGCTTTTTTCTTGCTGCTTTCAAGATCCTCTCTTTCTCTTTAATCTCTGGTATTCTGATTAGTAAATGTCTTGGAGTATGTCTATTTGGATCTATTCTCTTTGGGGTGTGCTGCACTTCTTGGATCTGTAATTTTTAAGTCTTTCATAAGAGTTGGGAAATTTTCAGTGATAATTTCCTCCATTAGTTTTTCTCCTCCTTTTCCCTTCTCTCCTCCTTCTGGAACACCCACAACATGTATATTCGTGTGCTTCATATTGTCATTCAATTCCCTGAGTCCCTGCTCATATTTTTCCATTTTTTCCCTATAATTTCTGTTTCTTGTTGAATTTCAGATGTTCCGTCCTCCAGTTCACTAATCCTATCCTCTGCCTCTCGAAATCTACCATTGTAGGTTTCCATTGTTTTTTTCATCTCTTCTACTGTTCCTTTTATTCCCATAAGTTCTGTGATTTGTTTTTTCAGATTTTTCATTTCTTCTTTTTGTTCATTCCTTGCCTTCTTTACATCCTCCCTCAATTCATTGATTTGGTTTTTGATGAGGTTTTCCATGTCTGTTTGTATATTTGGAATTAATTATTTCAGCTCCTGTATCTCATTTGAATTGTTGGTTTGTTCCTTTGACTGGGCCATATCTTCAATTTTCCTGGTGTGATTTGTTATTTTTTGCTGGCATCTAGACATTTAACTACCTTAACTAGTTTATTCTGAAGACTGCTTTCACTTCCTTTACCTAGGGTTTTCTTGCTGGATGAATTTGTTGTCCTTCTGTTCTTTGACATTCAGTTCAGTTTTTTCTGGACCTCTAGCCTAGGTTTTGTTTAACAGAGGAGAATGTTTTGGTTCTTGTTTTCTTGTTTCTTGCCCTGCTTATATGGTGCCTTTCCCCTCCCCCACCCTTAGGAGGGTCTACGTAGGTATTATAGACCCCAACCAGATTTTCCTGACTAAACTGGCCTCCTATCGGGGGAAGAAGTCACCTGCATCAGTTTTCCCTGAGGGTGAGACCCAGCAGGTTGAAAGACTTTCCTGTGAAGTATCTGGACTCTGGTTTTCTTATCCTGCCCAGTATGTGGTGCTTGTCTACCTGCAGGTCCCACCAGCATAAGATGATGCAGTACCTTTAACTTTGGCAGACTCTCCCTGCTGGGGGTATGGTGGAGACAGAGGAGAGATTGTAGACTGGTTTTAATGGCTTCAAATTACCAAGACCTGGTGTCTGAATTCCTTGAGAGAGGGATTCCACCTGAGTTGGGCTTCACCCCTCCCCTAGGGAAGGCACAGTCTCCAGACAAGCCCTGAAACAAGCTTGTTTCTGCCTATGCCTCGGGCAGTTGCAGCCTGAGAAGTCGTACCGCTGAATCCAGAGGCTGTTAAGCCTTTGTAGAAACACAGCCACAAAAACCTTTGTTCCTTTGCTTTTTCTCTTTTTCCATTAGCCCAATGAGCAACCTCTGCTTTGACCAGGTTCACCTGATCAAAAAAAGTCTCTTTCTTTTCCCCTCTGGGAAGCAGCCTGTGGAAGAGCGGCACCGGTTGTCATGCCTTGGGGAACTCCAGCTCGCAGATCAAGCTCCTCTGGGGAGGCTTGCAGCCAGTCCAGCTGGTCCAGACTGGGATATGCTGTGTGTCTGATCACTGATGTGGCCCCAGGAGCTGTTCTGTAAAGTTTCTGGTTATTTAGTAGTTGTTCTGGAGGACAAACTAAAACATGCACATTGCTAAGCTGTCAACTTGGCTCCTCTATAGTTTGTAATGTTGAGCATCTTTTCATGTGCTTTTTGATTATTTGTATAACTTCTTTGGGATAATATCTGTTCATGCCTTGTGCTCATTAAAAAATTTTTTTTGGTCTTTTTATTGTTGAATTGTAACATTTATTTCTATATTCTGGATAGTCAACCCTTACATATATGTGTTTTCCAAATATTTTCTCCCATTGAGTAGGTTGTCTTTTTTATTTTCATGATGAAGTCCTTCAGTGCACAAGTTTTCGATTTTAATGAAGTCCCATTTGTCTGTTTTTTCTTTGTGGCTTAGGAATTGGGTGTAAAGTCTAAGAAATCATTGCCTAAAACAATGTCCTGAAGATGCTTCTGAACATTTTCTGTCTTGAGTTTTATAGTCCTAGTTCTTATATTTAGGTCTTTGATCAGTTTTAAGTTGATTTTTGTATATGGTGTGAGGTAGGGGGTCTACCTTCATTCTTTTGCACATGGACATCCAATTTTCCCAGTATTGTTTGTTGAATGGTGGACTTTACCCATTGGGTGGTCTTGGCAAGTTCTTCAAAAATCAGTTGGCTATAAATGTGAGCATTGATTTTTGAACTTTCAATTCAATTCCATTGGTCTATGTGTCTGTTCTTGTGCCAGTACTAAGCTATTTTCATTACTATGACTTTGTAATAAGATTTTTTGGTAATAAGTTTTAAGATAAGGAAGTGGGAGTCCTCCAACTTTGCTCTTCTTTTCCAAGATATCTTTGGCTATTTGAGGTGACTTATTCTTCCATATAATTTGGTGATTCACTTTTCCATTTCTGTAAAGAATGCTGTTGGAATTTTTATTGGGATTGCATTGAATTTTTACCACACTTAGCATAGAATTTACATTTTAAAAATATTTAGACTTCCAATACATGAACTCAGAATGTCTCTCCATTTATTTATGTGATCTTTGATTTTTTGTATTTCTTATAAACATCATATAGTTGGGCTTTTAAAAACATTTTTTTACTGTGAAATATAACAAATGTACATAAAAGTGATGAATATCAAAGTACAGTTTAACGAGTAGTTATAGAGCAAATTTCAAAGTATAGTATCTCCTTCTGGCTGTTTGAATATGCTAGAAACTAAAAAGAATATCTATACAACGAGTCAGTAGTCATAAGCATTTATTAAATCCTAAATTCTCTGTTCCCACTCTTTTTTTTCATTTAATCATTCCCTCAATCTTCATGAATATTTGGGCAATGACCATTCTAACTTCTTCATGTTGAAAAGGGATGTTGACATTATCAAGTAGGGGCATGCAACTGGTTGATGTTCTTGGAGAACTCCAAGTTTCAGGGCTTATCTAGCATACGAACAATTGGAGGTTTTAAGTTTCTGAAAAAAAAACATAATAAGTGAAACTTTTATAGAGTCTTAGATAAAGCCCTATCTTTTCTTTAGTGTTTACTGTTGGTTGGGGCTTGGCATACATGGTAATTTGTAATATCTAGCAGAATCTTGCATAAAAGTAACCTCGAAAATGACCTCTTGACTCTATTTGAAATCTCTTAGACACTGAAACCTTATTTTGTTACATATATTTTCCCCTTTTTGGCCGAGCAGGTGTTCACAATCCCATGATGCCAGTTCCAGATTCATCCCTGGGAGCCATATCCTATATTGTCAGGGAGACTTACATCGCTGAAAATCATGTCTTACATAGGAGTGAGGGTAATGAGTTTATTTGAAGAGTTTGTCTTAGATAGAGAGGCCACATCTGAGCATGAAAAAGAGGTTCTTTAAGGGTGACACTAGGTGTGCTTATAAGTAGTAACTTTGCATCTTTAGCAACTAAAAAACTAACAGCAAATGAAAATTAGCAGAAAAAAGACATAATAAAGATTAGCGCAAAGATAAATGAAATAAAGAATATAAAAAAAAAAGTTGATAGAATCAACAGAACCAAAAGTTGGCTCTTTAAGACGGTCGATAAAAATGACAAAACTTTATGTAGGCTTAACACAAAAAAGGACAGACTATGCAAATAACCAAAATCAGAAATGAAAGTGACTACAGATCTTGCAGAAATTAAAAGAATTGTAAGAAAATACTGTAAACCATTTTACACCTACAAATCAATGAACAGATTCCTAGAAATGCAAAATTTACCTAACTGATCTCATAAGACCTATAATATAAAGAGATTGAAAAAGTAACCAAAAATGCCTCAGCACAGACTAGATCATCACACTGTTGAATTCTACAAAAATAGTCAAAGAATTGAGAAGAATCCTTCTCAAAATCTTCCAAAAATATTGAAGAGGAGGGAACTCTTGCTAGACCATTCTATAGAGCAGCATTATTCTGATACCAAACCCAGACGAACATCAAGAAAAAGAAAATTGTATATCAATTTTGCTCATGAATATAGATGCAAAAATTCCCAACAAAATGCTACCAAATCACATCCAACAGTATATTAATAGTATTATACACCTTGACCAAGAAAGATTTATTCGAGTAATGATAGGGAGGTTCAATATAAAGTCTTCTGTGATAAAAGCTACAAAACCCTCTTAAAATAAAGAAGATGGGGAGGTGCAACAGTGACTTAGTGGCAGAATTCTCACCTGTCATGCTAAGACCCAGGTTCACTTCCTGGAGCCTGCCCATGTGAATAAAAATTTTAAAAAAAGAAAGAAAGAAAAAAGACAAATAAATGGCAAGATATCCCATGTTCATGTTTTGGAAGACAATATTGCTAAGATGTCAACACTATCCAAAATGGTCTAGAGACTAAGGACAATCTCTATCAAAATTGCAGCAATCTTTTTTATAGAAATGGAAAAGATGATCCTAAAATTCATATGGACTTGCAAGACACCTGTTCTAGTTTGCTAGCTGCCAGAATGCAACACACCAGTGATGGACAGGCTTTTAATAAAAGGGGATTTATTTCATTAGCTCTTCAGAGGAAAGGCAACTAAATTTCAACTGAGGTTCTTTCTTACCTGTGAAGGCACAGGGTGATCTCTGCTAGTTTGCTAGCTGCCAGAATACAACACACCAGTGGTGGACAAGCTTTTAATAAAAGGGGATTTATTTCATTAGTTCTTCAGAGGAAAAGCAACTAAATTTCAACTGAGGTTCTTTCTTACGTGTGAAGGCACAGGGTGATCTCTGCTGGCCTTCTCTCCAGGCCTCTGGGTTTCAACAACTTTCCCTGGGGTGATTTCTTTCTGAATCTCCAAAGGCCTGGGCTGAGCTGTGAGTGCTGAGATGAGATATGCTGAGCTGCTTGGGCTGTGCTACATTGCGCTCTCTCATTTAAGCACCAGCCAATTAAGTCAAACATCATTCATTGCAGCAGGCACACCTCCTAGCCGACTGCAGATGTAATCATCAACAGATGGGATTCACATACCATGGGCTGATGTCCAGCAGCAGAACTAGGTGCCTTCACCTGGCCAAGTTGACAACTGAATCTACCACAGCACCCAAATAGCCAAATCAATCATTAAACAGACGAACAAAGTTAGAGGCATCACATTCCCTGATTTCAAATCTTACTATAAAACCAAAGTAATCAAAACAAGGTGGTACTGGTATAAAGATAGACATATAGAACAATGGAAAAGAATTGATAATTCAAAAATTAACCCATACACGTACAGCCAACTGATTTTAGACAATGGTCTTAATATTAAATGGAGAAATAGTAGTCACTTCACCAAATGGTTCTGGGAAAGTCAGGCATCCTTTTGCACAGCAAAATAATAAAATTGAGCCCCTATTTCATATCTTGTACAAAAATTAACTCAAAATGGATCAATGGCCCAGACATAAGAGCTAAAACCATAAAACTTAGAAGAAAACATACCTTCAAAACTTTGGATTTGGCAATGTTTTCTTAGATATGATGCTAAAAGCACAAGCAACAAAATAAAAATAGGTAAAATGGACTTCACCAAGATTAAAATGTTTTGTGAATTAAGGACATTGTAAGGAAAATGAAAGGACAACCTAAAGAATTGGAAAAAGGAGCTGCAAATCATATAACTAATGAGGGTTTAATATCCAAGGTACATAAAGAACAGCTACAACTCAGCAATTAGGAAATGTGCAGAGGACTTGAAATAGCCATTTCCCCAAAGAAGATATACACATGATCAATAAGTATATGAGAAGATGTTTAGCATCATTAGTTGTCTGGAAAATGCAAATCAAAACTGCAATGATACCATTTCACAGCTCACTACTAGGGTGGCTATTTTTTTTAAATGGAAAATAAACACTGTTGGTGAGGATGCAGAGAAATTGGACCCTTGTTCATTGTTCATAGGATTGTAAAATTGTACAGCCATGGTGGAAAGCAGTTCAGTTGTTCCTCAACAAGTAAAATGTAGAATTACCGTATGACCTGAGAGTCCCACTTTTAGGTATATATCCCAAAGAACTTAAAACGGGGATATATTGAACAGATATTTATACTCCAGTATTCATAGCCACATTATTCAAAAAGTGGGAACAACCCAAGGTGTCCACAACAGATGGATGGATGAACAAAATGTGGTATATGCATGCAATAGTATATTATTCAGCTCTTAAAGGAATGAAGTTCTGAAACATACTGCAACACGGATGAACCCTGAAAGCATTCTGCTGAGTGAAATAAGCCAGACACTAAAGAATAAATACTGTATGATTCCACTTACATAAAATATCTAAAGTAAGCAAATTGATAGAGACCAAAAATATGTTGGAGGTTATCAGAAGCCAGAGAAAGGGGGTAATGGGAGTTATTCTTAACAGGTACAGAGATTTGTTTGAGGTCATGAAAACATCTTGGCATTAGAAGGTGGTGATGGTAACACCACATTGTGAATGTAATTAATACCACTGGATTGTACACTTAACAGCTAAAATGGGAAGTTTTATAATATATACATATATATATATATTTGCACAATTAAAAAAGAAGAAAGCTACAGTAACTATAAGTATCAGACAAAGCAGACTTCAAAACAAGGGAAATTATCAAGGTACGGCAGGTTATCACTTAATAAAAGGGTCATTCTCCAAGAAGATGTAACAATCCTAAAATTATGAACCTAACAACAGAGCATCAAGACACATGAGTAAAAACCTGACAGAACTGAAAGGAGAAATAGACAAATCCACTAGTATCACTAGAGAACTTCCACACCCCTCTGTCAGTGATAGATAGGTCAAGCAAGCAGAGTATCAATAAGGATGTAGATGACTTACTTAAACAGTACTATTAGTCAACTTGATTTATTTGACATTTATTGAATATTCCATCTAACAACAGAAGAATTCACATTCTTCTTAAGTGCACATGGAACATTTCCCAGGTTAGATCACATGCTGGTCCATAAAACATGACTTAACAAATTTTAAATAATTGGAATCATGCAAAGTATGTTTTCAGATCACAATGAAATTAAACTAAAAATCAATAACAAAAATATACTTGGAAACCTACAAATACTTGTAAGTTTTTTAAAAACTTATGAATAACCTAAGAGTCAAAGAAGAACTCTCAAGAAAAATTAAAAATATTTTAAGTAAATGAAAATGAAAATTCAATTTATCAAAATGTGTGGCATGCAGCAAAAGCAGAACTCAGGGAAATAACATTAAATGCATATATCAATAAAGAAGAAAGATTTAAAATCAATAATCCAAGCTCCCATCTTAGAAAATTAGAGAATGAAGAACAAATTATGAGTAAAGCAAGCAGAAGATATTAAACATTTAGAGAAACAGAAAACAGTAGAGAAAATCAATGAAACCAAAAGCTGGTTCTTTCAAAAGACCAATACAATTGATAAACATATAATCAAGTTCACCAAGACAAAAAGATGTCATAGATTGCCAACTTCAAAAATGAAAGAGAAGTCATCACTACTGATCCCATAGACGTTGAAAAGAAAAGGGAGCACTACAAACAAATCTATGCCCATAAATTTGATGACTTAGATTATGTGGACCAATTCCTTGAAATATACAAACTACCAAAACTCACACAAGGAGAAATAGAAAACCAGGATAGCCCTGTATCTAATAAACTAATTATATCATTAATTAAACCTTCTAAAAAGATAGCCCCAGACCCAGGTGGTTTCATTGATGAATAATATCAAACATTTAAGGAATAACTAATACCAGTTCTCCACAATCTCTCCAGAAAATAGAAACAAAGGAAACACTTTCTATCTCATTCCATGAGGCCAGAATAATCCTCAAGAAAACCAAAATAAAGACATTAAAAGAAAAGTCTACATACCAATATATCTCATGACCAAAGATACAATAATCCTCAACAAAATATTAGAAAATTGCATCTAATGATGTATAAAATGGATTATACACTAAAACCAAATGATATTTTTCCATGTTTTCAAGCCTGAATCATATGTGACAATCAATTCATTTGATCATCACATCGATAGACTAAAAGAAAATGCATAAGATCATATCAATAAATGTAGAAGAGCATTTGATAAAATCACTATGCAAACTAGGAATGGGGGTGGGAGACTTCTTCAGCTGGATAAAGAAAATTTACAAAAATCCTATAGCTAATCTCATACAAGGCCAATATTCAAAAGTCAATTAATTTACTTCATACTAGAATTTGAAAAAAAATTGTAATTTGAAATAAAATGCAAAACTATTACCAATATCACTAAAAAAATGAAGTAATTAAAGTATAAATTCAACAAAATATGTGCAGAATCTATATGCAGAGAACTACCAAATACTGAAGAAAAATCAAAGAAGATCTAAATAAATGGTGATATATTCTGCATTCATGGATAGGAAGATTCAATATTGTCACAGTATCAGTACTTCCCAAATTTATCTGTCTATTCAATGTAACCCCAATCAAAATCCCAGAACACTATTTTATAGGTATCAACAAGCTGATTCTAAAATGTATGTGGAAATATGAAGGACCACAGATAGGCAACACAATACTGAAGAAAAAAGACAAAATTGAAGGATTCAAATTACCAAATGTCAAGGCTTACTATCCTACAGCAATCAATACAGCATGGATTTGGCAGAACTGTAGACCTAAAGCAATAGGAGGCAGGCTTGGCTCTTTGGGTATAAAATGGAAACAGGAGGGATCCTTGCGATGATGGAACTTTATTGTTTCTCATCTGTATCAGTGTCAATATCCCACTTGTGACATTGTATGATAGATTTGCAGGATGTTTACATTGGGTAAACAGAACCTCTCTCTGTATTTACAGCTTCTTAAAACTGCATGCAAATCTCAAAATAAAAAGGTAAATGAAATTTTTTTTCAAAGAAAAATAACCAGGAGATGGAGGTTTCCCTGAAACCAAAGAGAATAAGTAGTACCACCAAAGTTTATTAAATGTAATAATAGTTTATCGATGGTGACATTTGCCACCATCATTTTAGTAGAGTTGTGGGAACTTAAGCCTGATTAATATGGATTGAAAAATAAATGGCATGTAATAAAGAAGATACAGAATAAACCTTTCTATCAACAAGCTCAGCAAAAAAAGGTATATGGCAATAAGTACAAGGTGTTTAAGGATCAAGGACATATTTCTGAAGATGGGAGACATAATTGTGTGATTAACATGAGATAAGGGGACTAATAGGGAGGGAGTGACTAAAGATTCAAGCAAGAGAAGGGATAAAAGTGTAAACAACATTGTAGAGTAAATGGGAGGGAGGAGGGAAAGAGGAGGGAATACAAACCAAGAGTAGAGGAGCTAGAAGAGAAGGGTCTTTTCTTCTAAGACTGAAGGAGAAATATGATGGGAGAGCTGGTGAAGCCAAGAGACCTTTGTAGTTGTGGGGACAAAGAATTGAGGGTGGCTTCAATTTTCTCTGGGAAGTGAGAGACTGGGTCATCACTGGGGGTTGTGGAAGAAGGCTATTCTTGAGGGGAGCAATGTAAAACCTTGGAATACGAATGGGAGGGGAAAGGCAAAAGATGATGTGGGGCACATGAAAGTTTTGCTAAGTGGCCTGAGGGCCCAGCTGAGGTTGGAAACTCTATGACTAATACAGCACCAGTATTTGGAATATCACACTTTTCTCCCATCATGATGGGATTGGAAATAGATGCTCAGGCTTTTAGAAGTAAAGCCATCCAGTGATGTCAGGTGGCTGGGAGTGATTGAAGTGGTAAGAGGTTAGGTAGTCAGGGAGACATAAGGCCAGGGTTTATGGGATGATTCCTCCACATGGAAATTGTTAAAGTCACCCAAGATGAGGTTTGGACTTGGGGTGTCGAGGAAACCTGTGAGCTGGAATATTAGGGCTCTCTAGAGAAACAGAATCAACAGGAAATATTTGTAAATATAAAATTTATAAAAATGTCTCATGTAACCATGAGAATGTAAAGTCCAAAATCTGTAGGGCAGGCTGTGAAGCTGACAATTCTGACGGAGAGTCTGGACAAACTCCACAGGAGAGGCTCACTGGCTGAAGCAGGAAAAGAGCCTGTCCCTTCTGAATCCTCCTTAAAAGGCTACTGGTGATTAGATTAAGCATCACTCATTGCAGAAGACACTCCCCTTGGCTGATTACGAATGGAATCAGCTGTGGATACAGCTGACATGACCATGATTTAATTCAATGAAATGTACTCATCGCAACCGACAGGCCAGCACTCACCCAACCAGAAAAGCAGGTACCACCACTTGGCCAAGTTGACACATGAACCTGACCATGATAGCTGGTCATCAGAAAATGGAGAAGAGAGAGGACAAAGCCCACATCTGCTTACTACTCTCAGCTTCAGCCCTTGGTTAGTAGTCAGCACTGGAAAAGAAATGTAGAGGAAGCAATAAACCCAAGAAAAAAGGTGGTTTCAGGAAAGTCAGGAGGTGAAGGGAATGTTTTGAAATTATTTATTTTCCTGTTTTTTATGGTTTATTTGTTGGCTTTTTTCATGGAAGGGGAAAAGCACAGGTAAACTCTTTCTGGAAATATTTTACTATTTTGATCCCATAAAGTACTAGGATGGCAGTCAGAAGGTCATGCTGAATTTTACCCCCTATGCTGGTTTGAAAGGATGTATGTACCCTAGAAAAGCCATGTTTTAATCCTAATCCCATTTTGTAAAGGCAGCCGTTTCTTCTAATGCCTATTCTGTACTGTATGTTTGAAACTGTAATTAGATCATCTCCCTGGAGATGTGACTCAATCAAGGGTGGTTGTTAAGCTGGATTAGGTGGAGACATATCTCCACCCATTCTAGGTGGGTCTTGATTAGTTTACTGGAATCCTTTAAAACAGGAAGCATTTTGGAGAAAAAGAGAGATTTAGAGACAGCCAAGAAGAATGACATAGCCATGAGAAGCAGAGAGTCCATCAGCCAGTGACCTTTGGAGATGAAGAAAGAAAATGCTTTCCAGGTTGTTTCATGAAACAGGAAGCCAGGAGAGAAAGCTATCAGATGACACCATGTTCACCATGTACCCTTCCAGTTAAGAGAGAGAGAAGCCCTGATTGTGTTCACCATGTGCCTTCTCACATGAGAGAGAAACCCTGAATTCCATTGGCCTTCTTGAACCAAGGTATCTTTACCTGGATGCCTTAGATTGGACATTTTTATAGACTTGTTTTAATCGGGATATTTCCTCGGCCTTAGAACTGTAAACTAGCAACTTATTAAATTCCCCTTTTTAAAACCCATTCCATTTCTGGTATATTGCATTCCAGAAGCTAATAAACTAGAATACCCCCAGACTGCTGACCTCAAGCAAGTCCCTTCTCTACTACCTAGTGTGGTCATATATATAATGAGAAGATTGGAACGGACAATCTGTAAGTTTTCCTCTGGTTTTAAGATCTGTGAGTCTCATCTGTTATTGCTATGGCCTGCCTGAAATGCCACAGTTACGGTCTAACAGCTTTCTTGAGAGAAAGGACCTATAAGGAATGAACCTGAAGCTTGTCTTTGGAAAGTGCAAACCCTAATCCAAAAAATTTACCACTGCCATCACAATGCATCTTTCTCTCAGAAATACTTTCACAACCTGGTTGGGCCAGTATAATCCAGTGTCTAAGCCCTTCAGCTTTGGAAACTGGCTGCTTTTCCACCAAACAGGTCCATAACTTGGGCACATTCCCTTACCTCTCTGTATCTCATTTTCCTCAAGAATAAAATGAAGATGACAGTAGCATGTATCTTATGGGGTTGTTGAAATATTAAATCAAATGATGCATATAAAGCTTTTAACAAATATATAGTAGCTATAATAATTATTATTAAAATAAAATTATTATATGAGGGACCAATGTTACATTTATGCTGTATGTAAGGCTCTATGCAAAGAAATATCCTAAATCAAAGTGTGTGAAAATAAATAATACACTCCATTTTATTTTCTGTGGCCCTTTCCCTGGCATGAGAAATATCCAACTATTTCATAAAGCCATACATTCAAGAGAGGGCAGATGTCCTGTCAATCAAACAGCAGTATGTTTTTCTCCTTAACCTTGGAAATTATGTCTCCAGATATTTCCATGTTTACATTTTCCACTAAATAAGGGGAAATTTCTCAGCTAAGAATACTTAAAGGTCTCCACATTAATTCCCTTCCAATCCCTTCCATAGGCCTTGTTCTCCTTCATTCCTCTCCCCTACTTCTCCTTCACCTCTCCTTACCCTTTATTCTATTTCACACCTCAATCCCTGCGATTCAATTACAGCCCCTTCCCTTTATTCCATTATACTCTTATTTATTCCACTTCACCCATCTCATTATTCCATGACACCCTGTCCCCTTTTTCCACTTCACCACTCCCCTCTAATGTATGTAACCCCTTCACATTATTCTATTTACTCATTGCCTGTTATATATCTCTTTATTTCCATGTCACCCACTCGCTGACTCTTATTCCCCTATATTCCACATAACCCATCCCTTTTTCCACTTCACTAATCCCCTATAATCCATGTCACCTGTTCATATTATTCCATGTGGCCCCTACGACTTTTCCCTGTTACACCTCCCTTTATGCCATATCACCCCTCCCCCCTGTTCCACGTAGGATGGCTAGGTTCATGTGTCACCTTGGCCAGGTGATGGTGTCCACTTGCTTGGTTAAGTAAGCACTGGGCCGGATTGTAACTGTAAGGGTATTTTGTAGACCTAAATCATCAGTAAGTTGATTGCACCTATGGCTGATTACATCTACGTTCAACAGAGGAGACTGCCTTCAACAATGAAAGATATCTCAGCTAATCAGTTGAAAGCTTTAAAAGAAGAAGGGATGATTTCGACAGTTGGAAGAGAGAATTTTCATCTCTCCTTCAGCCAGCTTCTCCTGGGGAATCCATTGAAAACCTTCATTGGAATTCCCAGCTTGCAGCCTACCGTATGGACTTTGGACTTGTGCATTCCCACAGACATGAGGGATAATTTTTTTTAAATCTCATAATATTTACAGATATCACCTGTCAGGTTTTTTCCCCTAGAGAACATGACTAGTACAGCTTTGGAACTGGGAGTGGTTCTTTAGAAACAGAATCTTAAGGATAATCACTATAAATTGGTTCTGCAATTTTTGGAATTTGTTCTCTATTCTGATTAGATTCAAAGACACAAATGACTCTATTTCCAAAAATCAAGATGGCATTGATAGTTGATAGTGTGAATTGGCAATCGAGGTACTCAAAATATCACCACTGGGTATGCCTTCTCAAATGCTTATAAGAGGCAAGGCTCTAAGAGTGTCTTTGACACCTTAACAGAATTTTTTGGAGTTAAAAGGTATAATGACGTTGGGTGGTTGTTGCTAAATATGCTGGACATAGCAAATTTGAAACTTAAGCATCCCATAAAGGACATGAAAGTTTCTGTGTGCCCTGAATGAAAATCTTATTTCATGTAGTCACTGACTTGAGACTTCTGAAAACCAGACCCAGAGTCTCATTGTGTGAGGGAATGAATTACAATGTAAACTAAATTCCAAACTTTTCAGGGTGTCTACTGTTAAAGTGAAGGCATTGATTGGAAAGGAATAGGATCCTGAAAATTGGAATGGGGACATATAGGTTTGTAATGATGGGCTAGGGAACATTGAAACCCAAGATTCTACTGTCTTTGCTAGATAAACCTATAATGAACAGCCATGAAGAACCATCTACCGAACCTCCACTCTGCTCTGAGGCATCTGCCGCCTGAAAAGATTAACCTTGCGGTGTCTAATAAACCTGTAACCACCTCCCCTGAGCAAACAACCCTCACTCCTCTGGCTGAAGAGATTAACCCTGTTTCACCAGATGAAACTGCCCTGAGGAACTTAGTTTGCAAAACACTTCTAATTCTTCTTGCAATGCACCCTCACCACCCTCCTCTTTTCTTCCAGATCTATAACTACACTGAAGTCCCAATAGGCCCCAAAAGATGAAGTAAAAGTGTGACCCATGAGGAGTTGCAACCCATTCCAAAAGAACTGCATGAGTTTTCCAATTTATATAGACAGAAATCAGGGGAATATATGTAGGAATAGATATTAAGAGTGTGGAATAATGGTGGAAGGATTATAAAGTTGGATCAGGCTGAATTTATTGAAATGGGACTCTAAGCTGAGATTCTGGATTCAGTGTTAGATCCTGAGGCATTAGAAAGGACTAACACTTTGCTTGGGTGGTTGGTTGAAACATGGACCTAAAGGTGGCCTACATTATCTGAGGTCAAATTCTAGAACTGTCCTGGTATAATGTAGATGAGGGCATCCAAGAGCTTAGAGAGATTGGAATGTTAGAATGGATTTATCACGGAAAGCCTGCACACTCACTTTAGGAGTGCCCAGAGAACACATCTTTCAGCAGGACTCTGAGGAATAAATTTATGAGACTAACTCAATCATTTCTAAGAGGTCTGTAGTCAGGCATTACTGTGGTAACTGCTGTCATTGAGCAGGGATCATTGGGCAAAATGAGGATGATCAGATCCTGAGTTGGCAGAAGCTAAGTGGCAGCAGTGAATTGCCAAAGTCTAGGTGTATGTAGCTACCATAAAAGACAGCAGTAATCAAAATAGCTGCACAGATCTATGGCTTTGGCTAGTAGATCATGGGGTACCTAGAAGTAAAATAGATGGGCAGTCTACTAAATTATTAATTGATCTGTAGAAGCAGAAGAGTTCTAGGTCAAGTGAACAAAAGCCTAAACTGAATAGCAAAAACAGCGACATTAATTCCAGAAGACCCAAAACATCACTGTAGCCCATCAGTCAGAATAGGGGTTTATAGGTCAGGTGATCAATAGAGTTTTAGCTCAGGTCCGTTTCACAGTGTGTCCAGTCGGTCACTAGACATTCTGTGGTCATTTCACCAATTCCAGAATGTATAACTGGAATCAACATACTCAGCAACTGGCAGAATCACCACCTTCACTCCCTGACTTGTGGAGTGAGGGTTATGGGAAGGAAAGACAAAATGGAAGCCACTAAAACTACCCCTACGTAGTAAAATACTAAATCGAAACAGTGCAAAATTCTTGGAAAGATTGCAGAGATTAATACCATTATCAGTGATTTGAAGGATGCAGAGGTGGTGATTTCCACTACATCCCCATTGAACTCTCTTGTTTGGCCTGTGCAGAAAACAGATTGATCTTGGAGGATGTCAGTGGATTATCATAGAATTCACATTCATAATACCATGTTGACTGGATCTAGTGGGCAAGAAAAATTATGGGTAAGGCATTTGCATGTCAGAGGATGGGAGATAAATCTAATAAAAACATAAGGGCATTCCACCTCAGTGAAATGTCTAGGTGTTTTTGTGGGGGGAGGAGGTATGTCAAGATGTCACTTCTAAGATGAAAAATAAGCTGATGCACCTGGTCCCTCCTGTGAACAAAAAAACATAATGCCTAGTTGGCCTCTTTGGATTTTGGAGACAGCATATTCCTTGTTTGGTTGTGCTAGTCTGGCCAATGTACCAAATGACCAGAAAGCTGCTAAGATTTTAGAGGGGACTAGAACAAGAGGCAATCCAGGCTGCTGTGGAAGCTATTCTTTCACTTGGGTCATATGATCCAGAATATCCAATGGTGCTGAAAGTGTCAGAAACAAATAGAAATTCTGTCTGGAGTCTTTGGCAGGACCCTATAGAAGAATCACAAAGCAGACCCTTAGAATTTTGGAACAAAGCCTTGCCATCTTCTGCAGATAACCGCTCTCCTTTTGGGAAACAGCTCTTGGTCTGCTACTGGGCCTTAGTAGAGACTGAATGCTTAACCATGGAGACCAAGTTACCATGGGCGCTCAGTTACCTACCATGAGTTGAGTGTTGTCTGACCCACCAAGCCATAAAGTTGAGAATGCACAACAGCACTCCATCACAAAATGGAAATGCTATATGTGAGATAGGACTTGAGCATGTCCTGAAAGTACAAGTAAATTACATGAGGAAGTGGCTGAAATGCCCATGGTCACATTTCCTTCTCTTTCCCAGCTCAGAGCTAAGACTTCTTGGGGAATTCCTTACAGTCCATTGACTGAGGAAGTGAAAACTCAGGCTTGGTTTACAAATGGTTCTGCACAATATGCAGGGACCACCTGGAAGTGGACAGGTACAGCACTGTAACCTCATTCTGGGATGTCCTTAAAGGACAGTGGTGAGGGGAAATCTTCCCAGTGGGCAGAACTTCAAGCAGTGCGCATGGTTGTTCATTTTGCTTGGAAGGAGAACTGGCAAGAGGGGCATTTGTATACTTATGCATGGGCTGTTGCTAATGGTTTGCTGGATGGTCATGGGCTTGGAAGGAACATGATTAGAAAATTGGTGACAAAGAGGCCAAAAGAAGAGGTATGTGGATAGACCTTTCTGAGTGGACAAAAACCATGAAGATATTTCTGTCCCATGTGTATGCTCACCAGAGGGTAGCTTCAGCAGAGGAAGATTTTAATAATCAAGTAGATAAGATAACTGGTTCTGTGAATACCAGTAAGCCTCTTTCCCCAGCCACTCCTGTCATTGCCCAATGGGCTTGTGAACAAAGTGGCCATGGTGGTAGGAACGGAGGTTATGCATGGGCTCAGCAACATAGACTTCCACTCATCAGGGCTGACATGGTTACATTCACTGCTGCGTGCCCAATCTGCCAACAGGAGAAACCCACACTCAGTTCCTGATATGACTTCATTCCCCAAGGTGATTAGCCTGCTAGCTTGTGGCAGGTTGATTACATTGTACCACTTCCACCATGGAAGGCACAGCCATTTGTTCTATCTGGAAAAGATACATACTTCAGATATGGGTTTGCCTTCCCTGCATGCAATCTTCAGTGAAAACTACCATCTTTGGACTTATAGAATGCCTTATCCACTATCATGGTATTCTGCAATGATTCTGATCCAGGGACACACCTTACAGCAAATGTAGTGTGGGAATCAGTACATGCTTAGGGAATTCTCTGATTTTACCATGTTTCCTATCATCTGGAAGCAGCTGGATTGATAGAACCTTTTAAAGACTCAATTTTGCCACCAACTAAGTAGCAATACCTTGCAGGGCTGGGGCAGTGTTCTCTAGGAGGTTGGGTATGCTCTGAATCAGTATCCACTCTATGGTGCTCTTTCTCCTATAGCCAGTACTCATGGGTTCAAGATTCAAGGGGTTAAAATGGGAGTAACATTACTCACCTTTTTCCCTGGTGATCCACTAGAACAATGTTTGCTTCTTGTCCCTGCAAACTTAAACTCGGTTGGTCTGCAGGTATTAGTTACAAAAGAAGGAGTGCTTCCACCAAGAGAAACAAAAATGATTCCATTAAACTGGAAGTTAAGTCTGGCACCTGGCCACTTTGGGCTCCTCATGCCTCTGAATGAGCAGGCGAATAAGGGAATTCTTGTACCAGTTGGAGTGATTGAGACTGACGATCATGTGGAAATAGGACTGCAACTACACAATGGAGATAAAGTGTTTGCCTGTTATATAGAACATCCCTTAGGACATCTCTTAGTTCTACCCTACCCTGTGATTAAAGTCAATGGAAAACTGCAACAACAAAATCAAGACAAGACTACCAATGGCCCAGAAACTTCAGGAATTAAGATTTGAGTCATCCCATGAGACAAAGAACCACTAACCACTGAGGTTCTTGCTGAGGGTAAATAGAAAATGGAATGAGTAGTGGAAGTAGGTAATGATAAATATGAACTAGGGATGTGTGACCAGTTACTGAAATAAGGACTCTAATGGTTGTGACTATTTCTTCCTTGTTTTTTATGAGTATATTTATATATGTACATAAAGCAAATGTCTTTGTTTTTCCCCTATCTTATACCCTTACATGGCATAAGTTGTATTTAAGTTATAGGATATCAAGGTTTGGAGTGAATATTAACCAAGGACTTGCTTCCTATTCTGGAGTTAGTGAGTTTCCAGTTGTATGCAGGACAATTGAGTATGGTTAGGTAAAAAATATGATTGCTATTATTTTTTATTTAGAAATTAAGTATGGTTTTAGGTGATGTGTATGGCTGCCAAGTTGAAAAGGTGTGGATCGATGGTTAGGTTTATGTGTCAACTTGGCCAGGTGATGGTGTCCACTTGTTTAGTTAAGTAAGCACTGGGCTTGATTGTAACTGTAAGGACATTTTTGTACTTAAATCATCAGTAAGTTGATTGCACCTATGGCTGATTACATCTATAATCAACAGAGGAGACTGCCTTCAACAATGAAAGATTTCTCGGCCAATCAGTTGAAGGCTTTAAAAGGAGAAGAAGTGATTTCAGCAGTCAGAAGAGTTTCCATCTCTACTTCAGCCAGCTTCTCCTGAGAAATTCATTGAAAACTTTCAGTGGAGTTCCAAGCTTGCAGCCCACCCTATGGAATTTGGACTGGTGCATCTCCACAACCATGTGAGACAATTTTTATAAAATCTCATAATATTTATAAATATCTCCACTTGGGTTTATTTTTTATGTGCCTTGAGAACACTGACTAATACACCGTCTCCCCTTCCCCTCTATTCCTTGTCACCCCTCCCTTCTATTGCATGTTACCTTCTTTCCCTTACTGTACCCTCTTTTATGTACCAGGCCATCTTCTTTTTTATTCTACGTCACTTCTTCCTCTTTATTCCATGTCATCCTCTCCCTTTTTCCCACTTAACCACACCCCTCTAATCCATATCTCTCTTCCCTTTATTCCATATCACTCCTTATCCCTCTACTCCATGTCATCTCTCCCCTCTATTCCATATCACCCCTTCCCTCTATTGTCAGTCCCTCCCTGCTATTCCAGTTTCCCCTCCCCTTTATTCCATATCACACTCCCTGCTATTCCACTTCACCCCTCCTCTTTATTCTATATTAACCCCCCTCTATTCTGTGTCACCCTTCAGCTCTACTCCATGCTTCTCTCTTCCTTTACTGCACCCCTTCCTTTATATGCCATGTTGCCCTCTCTTTTTTTTATTCCATGCCATTCTCTCCTTTTTATTCCATGTCACCCCTTCACTCTATTCTGTCACCTCCTCCCTTTATTTTCACATCACCCACTCCCTTTATTCCATATCTCCCTCTCCCCTTTATCCCATGTCTCTTCCTCTCCCTCTATTCCATGTCTTGTTCTGCTCTCTTTTTCATATTGTCTTCTCTTCTTTATTCCATGCCACCCCCTCCTCTGTATTCCATGTCAGTCCGTCCCCTTTATTCCATGTATCTCTCTTCCTTTTATTCCACATTTCCCTCTCCCTTGTCTTCAGTGTCACCCTCTCCCCTCTATTCCATGCATCCCCATCTCCACTATTGTACTTCATCTTCTCTATTTCATGAATATAATATTCTCTTCTATTCCTTTTCGCTCTTTTATTGCATTCAACCCCTTCCCCTAATTCCATTTCCCCACTTCCTTTTACTCTTTAGCTCTCCAGTCAGAGATTTTGAACTCACAAAAAAACTTCTTAAAAAATCACACGAGAAGACATGAATACGCTGCTGTCACAATACAGATGTTTATTAATGATTAAATGCCAGAGAAGTTTTAACAATCACAAATCTTTGAGCTCTGTGGTTGTAACCCATTGTATGATCAATATCTATCCCTCAATATGATACATTCTTCATTCTATGGACCTTAGCAGTTGTTACCCATAAACATCAGCTACAATTTTAGATGTCACACATGATCCATATTTGTGTGTTATCAAAGCATGTCCCACAGATTTGTATCATACTGCATGGAGGATCTACAGAGATGGTAGAGAATCATGTTTGAAATCAGGTGACTTTAACTATTTGGAACTATGTGTTTGTACCTACCTAGTTGTTTTTCTGACAACGCAATGGGAATACCAGCTGTCCAAAATTGTTTTCAAAATTTTGCAAAAATTCAAATTTTCCTTCTAACTTTTGACCCCAAAATATCTCGTTGGACTTATTTTTGAGGTTTTTTCCGTTGACTTGACCTGAGCAAAACTGCACAGAACTTTGGGAATGGCTGTTTGATGAGCCATTGGTCTAAATTGTTTGGAAAACAATATCCTGAGGCAGTGGAATTGCTGCAGGGACACAGCCATGAGTTGGTGTGACAGGGTTATTCACCATTAACTGCTTGTCAGCTGTCAGTAGGCTAATCTAACATTCTAGCATGCCTCTTGAGGGCCTTTCCAATTGAGCTCTTGGGAGGAGGATGGGGAAGTCAGGAAAACATGCAATTCCCTTTGGGGAAGGGAAAGCGCCTCAAGATTTGTGAGGTTCTCCGGGACAGGTGTTTACCACAAATGTTACATCAATTAAAGGAAGGGCTGCAATGAAGGAAAGCCAGGATCAGGGTTTAAAGGGAAAGGCAAGGTAGCACCAGAGTGCCTGGGCATGACACAGAAACATCTCTGCTTTTACCAGCAGAAAGGATCAAGCATTCCCAAAGAAAGGGCTGACAGAGCGCTTGGAATTCCCAACCTGACCCGAGCATCAGGCTGGAACTCCTTCTTACCATCAGATCTTTACCTTCAAGACTCTCAGGGTTTCCTGTGACATTTCAGGTCTACCCCCACCCTTTTCCCCTGACTGGCACCTTACAGAAGCAAAAAACATCTAAGGAAAAAAGTAGCTGGTGCCAGTTTTGGCCTCCTTCTCCCGGGGCACACGGAGTAATGGGCGGTCTTGCTCCGGAATGGGGGGATTACCCGCTCCTTCCTCATCGTCATGGGGAAGGGCAGTGCCAAGAGGCACAGGTGGCTCCTCAGAGGAACCTGGAAAATAGTAACAATGTTAACTCCATATGTTTCTGGTCTTCGTACTTTGCACAGCACCCCCACGGACTAAGACCTAAATTTGAGCCTCAAATACTGTATGAGGAAAGAAAGTGAGGCTGTAATAATTATCCCCTTATGACATGTGAGAAAAATGCAGACTAACAGAACACAGATCTCTAAACCTAGGCCCTAGTTTCTTCATGATCTGGGATTTCTTCAAAAGCAGGAACCTCTTTGAGATTTTTCATCATTATCTGAGGCATGTGCATGGTCTGGGATTTCATCAGTGTCTGGGGCTTCTTCATTGTCTGGGATTTCATCAGTATTTAAGGCTTCTTCATTGTTGGGGATTATATCATGATAGGGAATTTCTATCATGTCAAGATTTTCATAGTCTTCAACATCTGGTCCCTCTTCAAGGACATGGTTAGGGTTTTCTACAGGGTTCAGGTTTTCCTGTACATCTGGGGCTCCTTCAGGACCTGGGGCCATGTCAAAATATGGTATTTCTTCAAAGTCTGGGATCTGAATGAGTTCTAGAATTACATCATCAGGTTCTAGAATACCTTCAAGGGGAGGCAGTTTATCAAAATTCAGGGTATTGTCATCATCATCATTGTCTTCTTCATCAAGTTCTGGCATGCCTTCAAGATGCGGACCTTGAATCTTATTTAGGATCTTGAGACCTTAGACTTCCCCAAAGACTACTCTTTTCGTGATATTCAAATACTAAGACTTCATTGATTGATACATCTTTCTCAAGGGGCTTATCTTCAGCAAGGATCTGGCCTTCAGGAAGGGCCTGACCTTCAGCAAGGGGCTGACCTCAGCAAGGGCCTGACCTACAACAATGGCCTAACATTCAGCAAGGATCTGACCAACAGCAGGGAACTGACCTTCATCAAAGGGCTTGCTTTGAGCAAGGACAGCAGCCTGGATTTCAGCAGAGTTTTCCACTGGATCCGAAAGTAAGGCATCCTCTTCCATCTTGATCCGTGCACTCCTGAATGGGAAGGGATTTGAAAAAGCAAGTCAGTTTAAAGACTTGAGTTGACTAACATAAAATGGTCTGGGGCTGGTAGCCCCATGTAGGAGATTCAGCCTCAGGCTGAACATAAACAAACCCAGAAAACACTCACTGGATCTTCCTCAAATTCCTGCGTCTGATAAAATCAAGGGCTTCAGGACTGAATTTCCACACACGTTTAGCAACCTGCCTCTGGATGTGGGGAGGCACCTGTGGGTAAAATCAGCAATGTTATCCTTTACTACACCACAACTTTTAATTTATATTCTTCTCTATCATGAACTTATGCCTTGCTCTGACCTCCTGAATGCTGTGATCCTTACTCTAATATTCCAAGCAAGACTGCCCTCTTTAGAAGGACTGAAGGCATTATTATCAGCTAATAGGGAGGAAGAACTTCTAGACTGGGAATTTCTGTGGTTGCCTCTTTTGGATACCGTGAAAGATGCAGGTATCACCCTGTCTTGCCTGGTGAAAAGGAAAAGGAGAAGTGAAATGAGGGGGTTCAAAACTTCCAAATACCTGGAAGAGGATATCCCAGTTATCAATCATGGCCCGGACCACATTGACAGAAGCAACATAGTGATCAATCCCCAGCCTTGTCTTCCTGGTCTCCCTCTTGGCAAACCTCCCCTTCTTCAGGAGAGCAGATCCAAACACCAGAGCCAAATTAGTAGAAGTCATACGGTTGCCTGGAACCTAAGGAAAGCAGAAAGTGATTAACCTTGGGGTAACAATAGAGGTTATATGAATACATATACAACTCTTTTTGTTTTCACCCTTTGGTGTCTCTCTTTCATATACTCCCATGCATATCCATTACTGTACACAGCACTCACTACCCCTTCCCAGAGATTTTTACCAACTGTCCATCAATGCCAATGGAGTCCTCGCAGTTCTCAGTAATTTTATGCAGAGCCTTCAGTAGACGCTCCAGGGTGTCACTGTGGCAGGGTGGCATCAGGTAGACCAGCAATTGCAGAGCAGAAAGCTGATCCTGGGGCTTCAGAGCTGGAGGAAGGAAAGCAGGGATTAGCTCAGGTGAACTAGCCTTGGGAGCAGCCTGATACCAAGAAAGATGGGTTCTGCTTGAAAATTGCTGAAGGCTATGGAGAGTATACCCAGATATCTTGCCTTTGCTCATTCCCAAAGTATCTGATCTCAGAAACCCTGAAAGCAAGAAGTGCTCCCATCAAAAACACACCCGCTCTGTAGAGCTTCAGTTCTTCTTTGCCTTGAACACTGAGAGGACACAAGGTGCTCTAGAGAAATTTCAAAAAAATAGATCTAGTGGAATGTTAAGAGATACAAGGAAAATCACCTGGAGAGGTTTTTCTCAACTTCTGATGTCCATCCTGCCTTTGTTTCTTGGAGGCCTGAGGCCTGAGCTCTGTCCCTAGACCCACTACATCCCTTATAGTATGTCCTTTCCTTATCCAACAGGGAAGGACAGAAGACTTACTTGCTGTCAGGAGGAAGGACATGTATAGATCATCTGGCAGCAGAGAGTCCTTCATATCATGGAAAAACTCCTTGAGGAGTGCAGCCACATCATGAACATTCTGATTGTCATCCAGCACAACATCCAGACCTTGATCAAATTCTTCACGGAGCTGAAAAAAAACAAGGTGGGGCGGAGGAGTGATGGAAGAGCCATGGATTGTATGCTCTGCCACCACAGGCTCCATCCTGGCCATTCTTTCAACAAGTCCTGAACTTCAGTTGAGGTGGCAGTATGATGTCAGGAGGCTAGAAAGAAGACCTTACTCCCCTCACCAGGCATGGCACTCTCCCCACCTCCTCCTGCGTTTACTCACCCAAGGAACAAAAGGGTAAACTTAGCCAATTTACCTGGCGCACTCTTTCCTCAGAGTATTCAAGGGTGAAAATCCCCACTGCGCTCAAGCCTGGAAGAAAAGACCAGGGGACACTAGGTACTCTAGTCCCCTTTCCCATAGCATTTCCCTTCTCTTTCCCTGCTCCATACCCACCCCTCACTGGAGGCAGAAGAATGTTCTCTGAACCCTTCAGGCCAGGACCTCTTTTCTGTCTCCATTTTTAGACCCCCCCCCACTTCCCTTTAATTGCCTTTTTCCTTGGTTTAACAAGCACTTGAGGGCCACTTTACCATGTTTCTCAATGAACTTGCAGCAAGCCTCAACAACCTGGGGGATTTGTTTAGCAATCGGATTGAGACTCATTTTCCTTTTGGATCCCAGAAGTCTCTGGCCAATTGGAAAGGCAGTCTTGGAAAGTTGAAGGGTCTGCAACAGCATGGCCCCATCCTCCAGCTCAGCCAGGCTGTCCACAGATACTGCGCCCTATGAAGAAGAAATACAGACCATTTTAAAATGGGGGGAGCAGGAAGGTGTTTCTGGGGCCTTGTAGGGAGTGGGGACTGGGTGACATTGAGAACATGAGACCTCTCTGTGCAAGCTAATCACAACCCTCCTACTCTGTTCTTTCTGATCAGCTCCCTCCGAGGACACAGGCCTTGACCCTCCGGCCAGATATCCCAACGGCTAACTCTCCCTCCCAAGGGTTCCTGCCTGAAAAACCTGTGGGGAGAGGGCGGTTAACTCACTCGACGCCCACGGCGAGTGAACTCCCTGGGCAAGAAAGTTTCATCCTGCCTGCGAGTGAAAAAGCGCCTGATGCGGCCAAACATCCTTTGCGCCACATTTCCCCGACGACGACGATGACGACGCACAGCCTGCCTGGTAGGGTCTTCAATTGGCATCATGGCTCTTAGTTCAAGATGCTTGCGGCGGGTGAGCTCATTCACCAACACCTCTTCCAGACGGACGCCAAAGGTCTTGAGTGAAACGACTAGGGGACCACGGAGAGAAAGAAAGAGAAACGTCTAAGCCACGCCACACTGAAGTCAGGAGGAACTGCAGGGATCATAGTAGTCCTCTAAGCCACTGCCAGCCAACCCTACCTTTTACAGCACACAGCGCCCCTCCCTGGAGAAAGAGCAAAGAAGACCCTGCAATGGGTTGGCAAAAGGCCTCTGCTCCATTCAACCACTCCAAGGGGACTCAGGGTCCCTTCCTCCCTTAAGTCCTTCTAGGGTGATCACCTTAGAGCCAAGAGGGATATTTCTTCAGGGCGTGGTCTGTCTGGGGTGGGTCTGCAGGGAAGACTTAGGCAGGTCTGAAGGGACCACCCTGCATACTTGCAATTAGGGCGCTATTTCCTGAAGTCATCACCCACGGGGTTTCAGGGCGCTGGGGGGAGGGGGGAGGGCGGGGGCGGTGAGCCAGAGGGAGACAGTACCCATCGCCTGTTCTCCAAGAGCCAGGGGGAAATAAGGAAGTGTTCAGCTCCCCAAACGTTTTCTAAGAGAAGTATTAGAGCCCCTCACCCCTCTCCTGTCCTCTCAGGATCAGAAACCACTTCTCAAAGGTGTTTGGACGGTCAGCAGGTAGAGCTACAGGAAGAGAAAAAGAAAAGACGTTCACATTTACACAAACAAGACTTGATATGTGACTAAGAAATCACAATGCAGTCACCCGCAGGGGGACAAACAGCTCGGTCCAGCCGGCAAAAAGTGTTTTGCTTTTTTTCAGCCTCAGGTTCCCCATCTGACAACGGGACCAATCCCATCTAGCAGACATGAGACTCGAAGAATTCAACCAAACCAGACAACCTAAGGTGCCCCGGGCATTCTGCCACACGCCAGTTGTCCCTCAACACCCCACTTAAACATAAATTCTGGTTCTCTGAGGCTTACAGACTGTGCAACAGGCGAGGAGAAAGACTCTGCCCAGAGCGCCACCACTGGCGGGGTCACCAAGTGGAGATGCTGCGGGAGCACTCGCACCCAAGATACCATCTGCTCTCCAAGCTGCGGTGGGAGAAACGATTGCACCAGGCTGTCCCAGAGCTCTGACCCCGGCTACAGTAGCTGCCGGTGGAGGTCTCCTTGCCTGCCCTGCTGCACTTTCCAGTCCTGCAGGGGCGCCCTTTGGCGCATGCGACCCCCTCCCTTCTCCCCTGGCCCGGGGCCCAAACCCCGCGCACTCGCGCCTGAGAACAACCCCCACCCCCCACCCCCGCGAGGGCACGTTTAAACACCCTGTCCTGTACAGAGTCCCGCTCGCTACACCGCGGCGAGCTGAGGTGGGCAAATGCTGTCAGCGCACCCTCCCGCGCTCCAGCTCTCTGCCTCCTCGGCGCGTGTCTCTCACGGTCTCCTTATCTCACTTTACTCTCTGTCTCTCTACCGCTCTATCTCTGTCTGTCCCAGTACTCTCTCCAAGTGCCCCTCTGAACCCTGGTCTTGCTCTGCCTGGATCTCGCACCTCACCTGCTGCGTCTATCTCTCCACCTGTTTGCTATCCACTGTCTGTCCCTGAGTTCCGCTTGTCTCTCTTACCACTCCCCCACCCCTCTAAGCCCCCTGGCTTCCACCCAGCTCAATTAATCTTTACCTCTTCCACAATTCAATACAAAAAATAAACCTTCACCTCCCGTTTTCCCAATTCTACTGGCGCCAGGAGAACCGACCCAGTCTGAAAGCCAAAACGAACCTCTCTCCCACCCTCCTGGATCCCAACCTGTCCCGTCCTACCCGGAGGGCTCACTCAGCCAGAGGCGAGGATGCCACACTCCGGGGTACAGCTCACCTCTGTCAGGATTGAATTCAGACAGGAAATGTCTGGCCACGAGTTCGTGGTAAGCAGTCTCTTGCAGCTTCAGACGCTCCAGCTCGGAGAGGCTGTGTATTGATATCATTTTCGTCCTGCGGTCCAGGTTGTGTCCCGGGGCTCCTCCCAGGACGCTCACTAAAAAAATGAAAGCGGACAGCAACAGCAAAGGGGGCATGATTATGGGGCACAATATCCTCGCTGCCTTGAGAAAAGGAATGCAGCCACCCATTCTGGAAACAAATGATTATCAAGGCTGCATCATCCAATTGCCACTGGACCTGGTTGAGGGACCTACGGGGGTGGGGGCAAAAGGGGAGGGAAAACTGGGAGGCGGCTTCACCCTCCAGGAGAGCTGCCTCTGGTTGCTTATTAAAAAAAAAAAAAAAACTTAAAAAAAAATCAACCCTGAACAAACAGTCCACAAAAGAGAAGACATAATTAACCCAAAAAGAAAGAAAGATAAAAGAGAAGCAACCAGCCTTACTCATGATTTTAAAATGCATATTGAGACAACAACAAGGTAGTATTTTCAATTAATTAATGAAAACATTGATGAAGTTTATTCTTAAATAATACTCCATGCTGGCCAGAGTGGATGAAATGGGCACTTACCTCTACGTTAGAGGCACTAGAAATTTGTACAACTGTTCCAGAAAGAAAAACGACACATGGGCGTGAAGCCAAAAATCATCCCCAGGCCCCTTGACCCAGTCAGTAATTCCCCTTCTAGGAATCTATCCTAATGACATTTTCTTACAGAGAGAAAAAAAATCATATCCACATGAGCCATAACAATAAAAAAAAAGAAAGAAAAGAACTAGTCCACAAATGAGACTAGTTATATGAATTATGGAATGACATAGACAAATACGCAGTCATTAAAGTGATGTTCACAAAGGGTTCTTTAACAACAAATACAGAATTATATTAAATATGATTACAGCTATGTGAAGAAAAACATGCACAAAAATAAAAGAAATGCACTCAAGTACTAATAGTGTTTGTATTAAGTGGTGGGAGTTTGTTTGCCTTTTGCCTTTTCTCTATTTACCAAAAATTGTTCAATTTGGTTATATTATCTTTTCATACAGATTCAATTTGTTCCAAAACAAACAAACACCATTTTCAGACCATTTCTAGTGAGAATCATTATGAAGGTCTGGTGATGAGAGTGAACTTTGTTTTTGTGTACTGGGAAACCTGCTTTATAGGTCCCTTCTCCGCGTTGCCCACAGTCTCGTACTGCCCCCAGGCTGCACAGCATTCCTCAGTGAGGAACTCTTTGGACCCTAGACAGTATCCTTCCCTGCACAATCTCACCTCTATTACTCATTTGTTTTTTCATTCATTAAAGAAAAAAAAAAAGAAACCTGTATTAATTGCCCACTTTATTCAACCCTAGAGATTCAAAGATGAGCAAGATAATACTAGTCTTTTCATAAAAGATTTAACAGTGCAGTGAAGGAGGTACACAGGTTAGCAACAATTTACAAAACCTTGTGATTGACTTGTGTCCATCAGCTAAGATATAAACAAAGTACTGAAAGCAGAAAGGAGGAAACCTCTAAGTCTGCCTGGAGACAGGGAGAGGGGAGCGTCCAGACAGAAAGACAGCTTATACAAAGGCAGGGAGATGGGAGAGAGGTTGTCATATTCTTGAAACCCTATAGAGGGGTGGAAGGAGATAAATCTGAATAGGCAGGGATGAGATCATGAATGGCCCTCTAAGCCGTGTAAAGGAGTTAGACTTTCTCCTGAAGGCAATGGAGAACTACTGCAGGGTTTTAGGCTGCGAGGGGCAGAGTCAGAGCTACAGCTTGGAAAAAGCCTGGTTTAGGGTAACGGGCCTGAAGTAGGTAGATCAGCCAAGAGACAAGAGGTACTGGCACAATTCACTGTCACTGGTGCTGGGCAGGGAATGGATTTTAAGGGTAGAAATGACAGGACTTAGGGAAATGTTTAAATTGGAACAGAAAGAAAAGAAGGAAAGTGGCCACAGACCACTTTTCTGAGCTACCCTTTTCCATGGAGTTTTAAGATAATATTCTATATATCATTTGGGGGCTCGAATTTCACAGATCTAGTTAAGCAGTTTTGTCAGAGTATGAGTCTATTATTCAATATTTTAAATGAATGAGCTACCCTCTGTCAAGACAAAACAAAAACTCACAGAAACTTCATCCCTGAATTCTGTCACCAAAATTCTCCTTTGCCCACCTTCCTTAATGATCAAAGGTATGCATATCAGAAATGCTTGCCATAGAAATGAGGTGCAGTATGAGAAAAGATGAGGGAGTCTTTCTGTGGCTACTGAATTGAGCTAAGAGGAAAACCCTTACCAGTGGACTTTATCATCCCCCAGACCCAAAGCGAACCCTGAGCCCAACCACCAAACTGCAAAAACAAACTGACAGTTTTAACCAACGGCACATGCATAGCATCTAAGCACAATCCCAGACAAAGCTTTAGCAATCTCACATTTGTGACGGCAGGTCTAAAACCCACCAGCCAAGGGTCTCATTTGATACCCATATCAACCTAGCTCTGGCTTAATATTTCTAGCATCACTACCCCCCTCCCTTTGCCCCAATTCAAACATTTTTGTACCTGTCTTGAAGCTTCAGCTATTTCTTCTTACTGAGGTTTACCAGATCTGGACATCCAAGGAGCACACAGCTGGTTCTTTCACCCAAAAATCAAGATGAAAATAAATCCTCCCTCAAAAATACCACTAAAAAAAAAAAAAACAATATGAAAACCAAAACACCACCAATCAAGAAAGAGGGAGAGCGAGTGAGAGAGCCTTTGAGAGATGAGTCAGCCTAGATGCTTACAATTCTGAAGGAAATCAAAGGCCTTAGAATAAACGGTTTGTCATTGCCTCCTGCTCAAAGATACAGGACTTAAGTTAAGAGTAATCATATGTTGCAATTCTGCCAATAAAATTGGCACTGTCTTGCTTGCCTTCAATTGCCTGAAGGCACCAGTAGCATACAAGACAGAAGCAGGGTTAGGGAGGCCAGGGTGCCCAAACAAGAGCCAGTTAGGCAGGGTGAGGGGGGGAGCTGATAGGCAGGCTTCAGCACTGTGAGAGGCACAGAGCAGGCTGCTGAGATCTGAATACCTGTGGCAAGCCTGAGTTTACACAAGCTGAACACAAAAGGCGGCTCCCTACAGAGAATAAGATGCCAAGAGACCCTTCCTGTTCCAAAGTGTCTGCCCCTTCCCCCTTCAGCATGCCATAGCGCTGGCCTGAAGTGACCATAAAATAAAACAATATCCTAAAGAAGGAAGATTCTCATCTGCAAAATCTCAGCTCAGTTTCAGCAGGGCATTTACGACATTTAAAAAAGAAATGTCTTTAGACAAATGTCTGTAGTGGGCACTGGCATTAGAGCCAAATAGAATTCAGTTCAAAGCCGAGCTTTACAATTTCTTCACTTTGTGACCTTAGCAAAGCCTGCTGAATTCTCTGAGCCTCAGTGTCCTCTATAAAATGGGGATAATGGCACAGTACCCATTTCAGTGATGGTGTGAGAATCAAATGAAATCATGTATTGTGATACCTAGCATTGGTTTTTAATAAGCATGTTGATATTGAAGGTTCTTTGAGGATGGCCTGAGTTTACCAGAAAATACCAGGCTTCAAAAATAATGACCTAAAATTAGAGTTTTGTATCAATGCAACTAATGCCTACTCTGTTTAATCACTACCGAATTTGAATTAAATTAAAACAGGTAAAGAGATCTTGGGAGACTACAAGGAATAGATATCTTTTCTTCAATCTCCAATGTGATCAGGGTAAAGTATTCAAAAATTGTCTTATGAAATTTGGAAGAACAAACTATGTGGGTAAATTTATTTGGATTAGTAAAGTACCTATCTGCCCCTAAGTTTATTTCTCTTTCAGACCATCAAATTTTACATTGTTACAAGCAAAAAATAAATTAAAATGTGTATATATATATATATATATATATATATATATATATATATATTTCATATGAATTAGTAAATGGGCAGAAGATTAGCAGACACCAAGAGAGAATTTGAACAAAGGGCCAAGGGACACCCAGATCAAGTCTCAAGCAATACAAGAAGGGGAAACACACTTGTGGGGCACCAGGTCCATTTCTCACATCCTCCCTAAATGTATGACACAGACGGAGAAGCAAATTAACGTCAGAAAGGTCACCTGTTACAACGTTGTGAGGACAGAAATACTTTCAGCTAGGCATAAATCCATAGCCTCCACAATCTGAAGAACTAATTTCCTCCATTGAGCTCATCAAATACTTAGAAATAGTGCCATGCTCATTAGTGAACATCTACAAAAAAAAGGCAGGGGGAGACTATACTGATGCCTTGGTTTGAATCCTTATAAATTAGGCACTTTATGACACCATCAGAATTTTGCTCCAAGCCTTTGAGAGCTTCTCAGGGTTGAAAAATTGAGAGTGGACAGGGCTAGGTGCCCAAAAGGTATTACATCTGCATTATTTAAATGTCTACAGGCAGTAACAATAGATAAAGATATCCCCAGTAATATATCACCATGACATAGGAAGGAGCAATGGGTCACTAGATGAAAACATTTGGGCACCAATTTGGTCTGCTGGCACATTACCTCATTCATCCCTGAGCATTAATGAGTTAGCCTTTAAGTTGTTATCCCATAACCTCCATTTCAGCAAAGGCTGCAGATGCGATGAACAAAATAGCTCATTTTATCCTATGCAGTGGTGATGACCCAAGGTAATGAAATTTGGGGACAACATTCTTTAATACATGGAGTGAGCCCATAGGGCAGAAGCTCATAAGCAGGTAGTAATTCTGCTAAAATATACTGAGAAAAGACCCGTCTTCAAAAAAGAATGTTTAAGGTACTGCCTAGATTATTAGGATGGTTCACAAATAGAAAGAACCTTAGAGAACCCGTAATTCAAAATTCCATTCTACAGTTCAGAAAACTGAGGCTCAGAGAGCGACAGAAGTTTACCCAGAGTCACAGCAATGTGACAGCAGAGCCTAGACAAAAAACGCAGTTCTCCTCAACCCCAGAGCTTTTTCCACTGCACCATCCACCTTTGCTCTTAATAGCTGCAAAATTCTGCGTAGCTAAATAATGAAATCAAAAGAATGCATAAGAATCACAGCCTTACTCGATAAGTCAGGAGAGACCAGGTTTGAAGGCAAGCTGCCACAATAAATTACAACCTCTTTGTAAAACAAGTACAGTCGTCATTCCATAGACAATGGAATGCCCTTTTTAAATTTATTGACAAAAGAAACAACTCAAACTGAGGATAGCGAAGGCAATATTTATGCTCATAACATTCTAAAGGATAGTGTTAAAAAAGGTGGTGTGACAACAAACAGAAAACATAGACGCTATCTCCATTACCTGTGTCAGAGTATGTGTCAGGGCGTATGACAGTGCTAGCATCAAGAAGCTATGTCTGTGTATTTTTTTTTTCATTTTAGTTACTACTTCTATTAAGTCGCAGTGGAAAAGGTGAAAATTAAGATGTTCCCATTAACAGGAGGTAAAATATTTTAAATGCCTAATTTGTCTTAAGCTTTTCATTTTCTCAAAAAAGCTTTTCATGCCTCCATTATCTCCAGACCCTAGCACACAGTAGGTGTTCAATAATTGTTTGTTGGGTACATCATAGGATTATAAAATCTGAGGGGTTTGAGAGAACATAAAGACTGTGCGATGAAAACAACTATTCATGATTCATGAATAAATGAATCATGCCACTTTATTCTCACAACAACTCCTGGGAAGGAGGTAGGATGGAATTTATTTTTTTCCCATTTTACAGATAACAACAAACTAAGACTCTGGAGAGGTTGGAACTTCCCAGAAGTTGCACAGAAATGTCATGGAGGAGGATGACCTGGGACCTAGAGATCCTGACCTATTCTCAGTCTAGGCGTTGTCGTTCCCACCACACAAACATATGTCTTGGTATTGCAGCACCTGCTGCCTGTAACCTGAAAGATCTAAGTAAAGGCTAACATCTTTCCTAATGACATAGCTCAGTTTCTGAGGTCTTATTTACCCATGTTATTCTGTGCCATTCCTTGAGAAATGAAAAAACACATATATATATTTTTAAATGACTATTATGACAGGTAGAGGAGAGGAGTGGATAGAGTAGGGGGACACCCAAAGCCCCTATAATATTTATATATATTTACATATATATATAAATTTATATATTTACATACATATTTATAAATTTATATATATACCTCCCACTACATCTCTCACCCCGTCCTATTCCTAACTTGACAGCATGGTATCCTGAAAAGTTCCTGAGATGTGCAGTGGATTTGTGAATTGGAATGAATTATCTCTCTTCCCTGAGCTTCACCTTCCTAGCCTTACAAAATAAGAATCATGGTATCTAATAGGCATGGCTGTGGAGAACATTAAATAAAAAACAGGGAGGAATGAAAGCATCCCCTAAAGAGTAAACTGCTCTACCACAGTGAAGAATTGCCCCCAAAACACCTGTGAGCAAAATTTGAGAGAAAGAGAAGAACTGATACTATCAGGAACGTGGCAGATAGCGCCCCCACTGAAGAAGGTCCCCACCATTTACCGAAAGTGAACATGGGTGCTCACCCACCATCATCAGGGAGCACACATGGTCAGAGAGGACAAGATGAACTGCTTCTTCCCTGGGTCTTTCATGATGAGAGAGGCGAGGCAGCTAACTGCGGGGGGTTGGGGGGGGGGATTAGACTAGGCTATGAAATGCAGAAAAAAGTTAACTGGCTTACAAAAGTGCTTTAGTCCCTACCTTTGGCTTCTTCAGCACAGTGTGCAAGGCATCCGTGCCAGGGATGGCAGAGGCAAGGGGGGAGCCATCTGGAATGGAAAGCCTCAGTTCCGGCCCTGGGCTCTTGCAATTTAGTTGAAGGTCCCATAAATATCAAGAGGCTGAAGGACTATCAAGGAAGGCCTATGGGTCTAACGTCATCCTTCTCTACCCTAGTTTAAATCTATTTCCTCTCCTTTGTTACTTTAAGGAATATTAAGAATTCACCATTTCCCCAGGCCCATCAGTACTGGACAACAAGCTTCTAGTATATTCTCAGTAAATTCTGCTCCATTCTTCCAATCTTCCCAGCTTCCTTGCGTTTCCACAATTATCACCACCCAGCTTCCCTCCTGGAGACACGTACATACATTCCCTCTCACAGACACCTGTGCACAAACGCAGACTCCTCGCCATCTCTCCCGTGGGCATTTTCACATACACACATGCATGCACACACACCGAGAATAAACCTCTCCGGTGTGTTTACTACAAGAACACTACAAAGAGAGGGAGGGAAGGAGGAAAATGAGGCTCTAAATTAAAGGGAGTTTAATTAAGGTTTTGCCCTTCCAGATGTAAACCATGTGAACAGAACCCAAGTCAGGGAAACCTTGAGAATAAAGAATTTCTCAGAATTTGTGCTGAGCGCTTCCTCTCCTACACTTTTGCTGCACCCCCTCCACCTTGTATCTTCCCCCCAAGAGCATCCAATTTTCTGCCAGTTTTTTCTTTCATAATCATGTCTGAGTGGCTGTCACCGGGAACCCGAGTCGGGGAAGATTTTTTTCCTCTAGTTTTCAGGATAAGAATGGTATTTTAAAACCAATTTTAAAAAATCAACCTGTCTGTCTATTTCTCTCCAAAATCACACACCATTGTCTTATCTATGATGTTTATAAGGAAAGCCCTAGAACAGGAGTCGGGAGTCCTGCTCAGTTACAAAGCAGCTGGGTGGCCTTGAGCAACTCGGTGAGCATTTCCAAGCTCGAAACACAAACAGCGTAAATTGTTATTATTCTGTTTATCTAAAGCACTCCGGAGACACAGGGCGTAAATCTGCAAAGTCCTTGATTCTTCCCTGGGACCTGGCCTGCCCCAGGGCACAGGGCTGCAAGAGCGCCGTCCGAAGCTGGAGATCAAAAGTCCCCGCCCCTCCGCAGGCCCGCAGCGCCAGAATGAGGGGGTTTGAACGGGGTCTTGCCCCCCCCTTTCCAACCTGAAGCCCCGCTGCGTACCCTCGGTCCAGAGCCAGGTGGGGGGCGGGGGGCGCTGCGGGCGGCGTGCCCTGCGCCCCTCAGGCCACGTCCGGTGTCCTTGGCCTCTGGCAGGGCCTTCCGGCAGGGTTGCGCCGCGCGCGCCCCTCCTCTACAAGGCTGGAGAAAGCGCAAAGTCTGCAAAGTTAAAGCCCGCGGCGCAAAAACCCACTTTCCGCTACCTGCCCCTACAGAGAATTCAAAAACTGAAGTCTTTCTTGCGCGCTCCAGGTTTGAGCCACTGAACGCGAAAGCCTGGGCAACTCGTAGAGCATTCTCAGGCTTCCTTTCCCTCCCTCACTTCAGGACCTCCACCTGTAGTACCCTCATCCCCCCACCCGCCCCGTGCTCTCGCCCCCCAAGGGACCGCACTCAAGTCCCTGGAACCCTGCCCCTGTACTACCTCTCGGCGACTCTCCTGGTCCCGCCAGAGAATAAGTGGCTGCGTGACCTGATCCTCTGCCCGGCAGCACGGTCGTGGCCCGTCCAGGGACAAGCGTCAGACAACTGAGCGCTCAGCTCTGCCGCTCAGACTCCTGCAGTCGCTGTAAAGCCCTCCGCGGTGGCAAAGGGGCTGATTCATAGCAATTTCCCACACAGCAGCCAGCTCAGTGCTTTACGCAAACCTGTTTGCTGAATTCCCTGGGCTATTCCCACCGTTTCTCATTGTACCCCACAATCTCCTTTCTTCTTTTCTCCCCTTATTCAAAACGGATCTTTTGAAGATTCAGCCCCAGGGTCCTGTCTCTCTGCATCTCGGAATCCTCCCTTCCCTGGCCAGGCCACACAATCTGACATTGCCCAGCACTTTATCTCAGTTTTTGGTCAGTACATTTGTGAAGAAAAAGAAGTGAAGGTTCAGATGACCAAGAAGCTTACTCAAGGACACAGAGAGAATTAACCGCAGAGCCAAGATGAAATCCCAGAAAATTCCTGGATCCCAGCTCAACACAGAGTTTGCTATGCCACATTGTTTCCCTTCTGCCCTGATTAGCATGGCATACAAGTGCAAAGAACATCTTTTGTTGTCCCATTGCACACAAGGACTGCACACAGAAAAGGCATCATTGCCCCCACCCCTTTTCTTCTCTCTTTCTACTCATTCTTTCCGTTTCTCGTTGGGGGCCTCTGCACTTCCACACTCATAGTTAGGAAGGTCATTTTGTTCAAATGAGCGGCAAGAGCAAACAGCAGCTGATTTCAGAAAGTCCCCCACCCATCTGGATGAGAACAGTCTCAGGATCCCCCCTCACACACGCTACTACTACTATAATCTTCATCTTTTTCTTTCTTCTTTGCACACCTAGGGAAAGTCAGAAGACCATCCACACCTGCTTAAATCCTCGTATCTTCCCAAACTTCTTCCAAAAATGCCCTTCTATTCTGCATCTCACTAAACATGTTTATCAATCACATTTTAACCAGGAAAAATCATATTATTTATCAGAGCCAAATATTCTTTTCTGATGTCACAAGGGCAATATTGGGCTATAAACACAAGATCTCTTGTTGGAGGAATTTCAAATACACAATCACACTTTCTCCTAATTAAATTTTCTCCTGTCTTGGACCACATAAATGAACAAAGGGAGAATGTTCTTGACACAGAAGGACAGGGATGGAGAATAAAGAGGAGAGGAGAGTCTGAAATGCCATATATTATTGGTGAGCCTGGCAAGAGAGAAGGAGAAGGAAGCAGAGCCTAGGCAAAGGAGAGATGGAGGAATGGGAAAGAAAGAATAGAGTGCAGTCTGTGGGATATACTAGCTTCTAGCTCCAGGCATACAGAAGTACTGTGACGCCCAGGAAAATAAGAACCTGTTCTCCCAAGATTTAGGGATGTAGCTTTTAGGGCCCCGGGTTGGAAATGAGATCCAGAAGCCCAGTGGCTAGTTTCTCCTGTCCCCTAGCAAAGAGAGAGAGAGAGCTTCTGGCTCTGGCAGCAACACTGGCAGGTGGTACTTTCTCTGTTTTAAGCTTTAAGTGCAACTTCACCACCACAACCATGATGCCTTCTCCCCTTTCTCCTGTCTCACGCCCCTGTCCCCTCCTACAGGACTGGAATACACCTTACCCAACACAGGAGCATCATTTGAATGTTCCGGGCTGTTTTACCCTTCCACTGAAGGCGAGGATCCCTCTAACTCCTCCTGTCAGAAGCTGGCTGAGTGCTGCCCCTTCATACATTCTAGAGCATTAGATCAGGACAGGGTGACAAAGGAAAGGAGTGGCAGTTTGAGGCTGGTCCAATTTGTCCCTAGCATCTCTGTTCCCGTACCTTACTGCACCATCCTGCAGGAAGTTCCTCTATCACATTGTGATAAGGGACTGATATTAGGGTGCATCTTTCTGGTGATATTAGGGTGCATCTTTCTTTTTAATGTGGACTTTAGGTTGACATGCTAAGGAAGGATTTGGGCCTGGGTGGGATGAAGAGCTGTCTCAGGAAATAAAAGGAGAAACCCACCCAGGTAGCCAGATAGCCAGCTGCCCTGCCAGGGGGGAGCAAAGGTTGGTATCGGGGTCAGCCGGGAGACATGAATTGAACCTGAATACATAAGGAATCGATTTAAGCAGAGGACTGACAAGTTACTGGCTTGGATTACAGTGATTGCCTTGGTAACATAAATACGCAAAGACCTCAGGATGCATTAGAGAAAAGCAGGTAGATCACTGAATATCACCTAGACTCAGTTTTCTAAACTGCAGAATAGGGGACTAAATGCTGACTCCATTGTCGGGAGGATTGTGCGGAACAATATAGGTACAGTGCTTAGCACAAGGTCTGGTACACATTCTCTTGCCTCCTTAACTTCTTCTAGGGTTGGACAGAGGAGAGCCTGCAGCCTGCAGCCAAAAGCCACACAGGAAAGGATCCAGGCCACCTGCTTCTAGACCCAGCCCTCATTCTTAGCTAGCTCCATTCAAATTCATCGCACTTTGCATATTATCACATTGAATCACCAACACAACACTATTGCTACTGAAGTTCAGAGAGGGAAAAGTGCTTGTCCATGGTCACACAATAAGTGGCAGAGAGCTAAACTGGAACCTAGGTCTCCCAAACCTTATGGCGGAGAGGTGCTTTTCATACTTCCTCCTCTATGCAGCCAGCCAAGGCTGTCCTTGGGGAATTGGTGAGGCTAGAAGTGGGGAGGGAGATATAGAAGCTGTTCATATGAGTAGAGCTACTTTCTCACTGCTAGCCTCAGGGACTCAGACTCCTGCCTCATCCCCCCTTCTCATAATCACTCAGGTAATCTCTTCATGCCATCTTGTCCCTATTCATTACCACTTTAGCACTACCTCAACTGCCTAACTCTGAGGTGGTGACTCATGCTGTAGCCAACCGGGGGCACTGCCCTCCAGGAAAGAGGTTTTCTACTTAATTGACTGCAGAAGCCTCAGCTGCAGTGAGAGAACACCTTTCTAGGCAAGCTTTAACTGGAGGGCTTTGTGGACGAACGGAATAGCCCCTGTCCAAAGCGACTGCCCTCCATCCCTATAGTGCTTGGGGTGCCACTATAAGAGTCCTCCCTCTAGGTTCCCTGGGCTAACCCTTCAACTTTCAGTGTCTCTTGAGGAATTTCATACAAGACATCCCTTTGCTGTGTGCCTGGCACTATTTTAAGTGCATGGGACATAAGGTAAGAGACGTTCTTGGCATCCAATGAGCAGTCACTACATGTTAAAACAAATTGATGTGGCAACTTGGAGGGGGGAAAAATGCAGGTGATGAGTTAGAAGTTCCTGTGAGGGGTGGAAGTGATCGGAAGAAGGGCCTTACAGCAACCTCTAGGATTGGGGTTGTGGTCTGGAATTTCTTGTGGCCAGCAGCATCGCTAAAATAATTGGTGCAAACATTTCCCTTAAACACAGCACACTGCTAAGAAACTGAACGTCTACCAAGCCCTTCCTCTGCCTTTCTGTCTGGCTTAGAAGCACCAGATGGTTGCCAAGTCCCTCTGCCAGCCTCCTTTCCCAACCTTCCAAATCTGCACATCTTCAATGCGGACAGCGAAGAGGGGAGGGAATGGATGGGAAGGGACATCTTTGGGATCTTAACTGGGATAAACACCTTACATATGTCACTTTCTTTAAGCCTCATAATCACCCACCCCTTAAGTCAGTGAATTGTTAAAGTAGTCAACAGCTTTGAGATGGCAGAGCTGGGAGTGGAATCACTACAGACTTAGAAGCGTGTGCACTTTGCACAGCACTTTATACAAGGTGCCGCGGGGGTGCCCTCCCCTTCTCTCACCGACCCTTTCTCTGCCATCCTTTCCGCAGAAAGGAGACAAGCGGAGGACAGGCACCAAATGGTCACCCTCTGGAGTGATCCACGATGGGAGGAGATCTCACATTCGGTTTTCTCGAAGGGGCCCGATCGGAGGTTTACGCGGCAACAAGTGCAAAGCCCCTTCAGCGACTCTACCGCCCCCTGCTGTCCCTGAATCCCGGACCGATGCCGCTGTTTTCAGGGGAGTCTCTGCGTGCTAAGAAAACAGTTCACCGACTGCCCAAGAGCTGACGCGGGCCAGTGTTGGGCTGCAGACAGCCCTGCCAGATTTGGTGGGGTAAACCGATAGGAGGAACATTTACAGTACCCTAGTATTTGTCCAGTGCGGGGTCAGCAATTTATAACAGCGGTTGCCTTTTCCGTAGAAAATCAACTGCTTTGCAAAACAGCTAGCTGCCCAGCAAGAGAAGTTGCAAGCTAGATTAGAACAGGTTTCGCAAGAAAGCTTCTGTGAAGCTCTAAATTCCCTACTTCTTTAAATTAAAAAACCTTCCGCACCCTCAACAGTTGCTTGCTCTCTTGATTAGGGGAGGGATAAGCACCTCCCCTAGCGAGGGCAGAGGTCAAGGCGGGGAAGGGGCTTGGGGGAGCGTACAGGGAGGAGGAGCCTCTGGCAGGTCAACACTGAGCTGAGTCAGGGTCCCCGCTGAGTGTCACGCCCGCCTCCCTCCGGCGGATTCCCCCAACCTTCCCGTTTTCCCGGGCTTCCGACTGCACCCCACCTGGACCCAACTCACTCATTCCCTTTGCTTGGGAGTGTGCAACAGGCGTACTAATGTGAGAGGCATGCCAGGTCAAAGGGAAAAGGGCGTTAGTGCCCGCAATGGCCTGCAGTGTCCGCGGAGCTTCCCGGTCCCCCTCGCCCCGCCCCACCCCCGTCTTTTCCTTCCCCCCTCCCCTCGCCCCCTCCTCTTCCGCCGGGAGGGGAAGAGAGGGCGGGCTGTGTGTGTATGTCTGTATGCATATGTACGTGTGTGCGCGCGCGCGCGTGCGGTACGGCTGTGTGTGACTGAGTGCGGGGTGTGTGCGCGCGGTGCACGTTTTCAGCCAGCGAGCTTGGTGTGGTGTGCATTTGGTTTGTGCTTCTTTTGGAGCGTGTGTTTGTGCAGTGTTTGTGTGTGCATATTTGTAGGTTGCCTGTTTCTGCCCGAGTGTGGTGTGACTGTGGGTGTAGTCTGGAGGTGGGTGTGTTCGATTTGTGATTTGTATGTTTCTGCTGGGGTTTGTATTTGTGCTTTGGTGAATGTGTGTTTATGTGCAGTGTGTGTATGCATGTGTGCCTGTTGAAGCTGGTGTATATATGTGTGTGTGTTTACACTTAGATGTGGTATGTCAATGTAGGTTTATGTGTGGTGTTTGTCTTGGTGTGTAATGTGTGTCTATATATAAGCCTACTTAAGGTGTGCATGTTAAAAGGTTTCAAGGGTGCGATGTGTGTATATTTGGATGCGGTGTATTCGTGTGTGTGGTGCGGATGCCCATGGCCAGTGTATGCGCTCGGTTGGAAGGTAAAGATTGTGTGTGCTTTTGAGGAGTCATCGCAGCATGAGTGTACTGGTGCGGTCTGTGAGAGCACTGAGCTGTTGAAAAGAACCCAGGTGATTGTGTGTGTGATGTGTTGATGGGGGAGAAGGGGGCACTGTGCCAAAACTGGGTCCAGCGACCCGGGCAGTGGCTTCCGCTGGCTTGAACTCCCAGTCCTGTCCTCCCACCACTGTGTGCGCAAGGCCCGCTGGGGCAGGATGTAGCCTTACCTGGCTGCTGAGGGCAAAGAAGAGGAGGGCAACGCACATGATTGGCCAGGTAGGGCGCCTTAGAGCGCAGTGCGGGGGACGAGTGGGAGTAATCTGGAAAGATTCTTGGTCATTAAAGACACCCCCCTAGGAGATCCCAGTTAGTACTCAGCCGAACCCAGCTATTTGCAGGTCTCCCCACAAAGGGCTTAGCTGTGTCACACTTCTTGGGCTTTGTGTGGGCAGACCTTGATGCCTTGAAAGCCTTTCCACCTGGGCTTGGTGACAAATTCTTACCTACTTTTCAAGATCTAATTCAAGAGGTCTTTTCTGCCAACCACCACCCCTCCCCCAAACCAACTGAGAGCTTACTCTTTGAGCTACCATAGTTACACTCTTCATATTTTTCATGACATGATCATACATAACTGCAATTATTTATCTGTCTCTCATTTTAAACTGAGTTTCTCCACAGTGTTTAGTACATAGTAATAATAATAATAATAGTAATCATAATAAGAATGCTACCATTTATTAAGCACTTACCATGTACTGTGCTAACCATATGCATTATCTCCTTGGGTCCTCATGATGACTCTGTGAGGTAGATACAGCAATGATTATTGCCATTTTACACATCACACTCCAGGTTCAGAGTAGTTAAGTAACTTCCCCAAGGTCACACAGTCAGAAGAAGGCAGAACTGGTATTTGAATTCGGGCCTGTCATGCTCCCTAAATCTTTCTTCTATATCCGGCAGCCTAACTAAGAACCCCCTGGTTCCTGATAGATATTGAAGTCTCTATAAAATAATATCATTTCCCAACATATCATTCTTTTGAGTTTACTGACAGCATGAAATGTGTTTAGCATAATTACTTTCTTTGTTTCCCAGACAGCTGATACCTTCTCTACCTAATTACCTGTTTTGTTGACACCTCAAAATCTTTAATTGCCCTAGGCACATAAGCACTGTACCTCACCAGTTCCAGTTCTGGGAGCTCTCCTCAGGCTGGTGCTGAAAGAAAGAGCTGAGAATGAGCATTTTCTAGCCATAGAGTCAGAGGAATTGGGTATGGAGGGGAATGGGAGGTGTAGGGTCTGGATGGGGTAAGGAAGTTATTTCACAGCTCCCCAGACCCATTTTCACAGCACCACTACGAGAGTTTGGTATGCACTGAATTTCAAGCAAGCCAGCCATATCCATATCAAACTGCACATAGCAAAACAAGCAGACACACCCCCGCCTCCAAGAAAGGATTCCTGAATGGGCCCCATTTGGTTTTATTTATAATTGGTGGGCTGAACTTGCCTAATGGGGCTCATGCTGGTCTAATGCTTCCAAGCAGCCTCATCTGAGAAATCCAAATTAAAACAATACATTGCATTTTTGAGAGAACATTTACTGGGGGGGGGGGGGGGCGGGGGGGATGTCGGCCCAGTCACAGCTAAAGGGCCGCTGGAAGTACTGGCTCCCAGCTCAATCCCCAGGGAACCAGCCTAGACTGCAGCAGAGAGGTCAGGGGGTGGATAGTGAGGGACAATTCAATGACGGTGAGTCACTTTGCCACTTCTCAAGGGAGGGAAGGTGAGAAGCACGATTTAAATTGCCACCGCTATGATTGTGCCCTTTCAACTAGCATAAATGGACCTGGTACGCAGACGGGAAGGAGCTGGAACATCCATAAAACTTCCCCCCAGCTGGGCCCGGGGGAGCGCCTCATCCTGAGTGGGAAAGAAAAGCATTGACTAAAACATTATGTAGTCAGAAAGTCTCCTTTTGCAGAAAAAGAAAAAAAAGGTCTGGAGAGGCCAATGTAAGTCACGCACCGCACAGACTGCCTGAAGCCTTTTGGCTAGTTCACACTTAGGTCTTCCCAAGAAACTCATGCAAAGTTGGTGATGTCCCAGCATCTGGTATCAGGTACTAGGCTTTCCTGCTGCTATGGGGTCAATCTGACACCTCCTCATTCTCCTGTGTATACCAGCTTCAGACCCACTTCCTCACAGATGCTAATATGAGGTCTCTCCTTACTGAAAGCCTCTTGTCTCTACCTCCCGCCCCCCATCCCCCCAACAACTGGACCACATGTCTAAATTCTGTTGTGTGATTCCCACGTGGATTCACAAGGCCTGGTTCACTTCTACTCAATGCTTCTTCCCTTGAGATGGGGTGCAACTTCCACTTTGGAGAAGCCAAAACCCCAGGGATATGGCTCCAAAGGCTGTTGGCAAAATGAAAGGCAACGCTTACTCTCCCTGAGACTTGTTATAAATAGTGGGATGAGAGGGGTTACCAGAACCCCTGCCAGAACCGCCACCACTAGGTGACACATACACACATTCCTTGGAGCTTAAAATCCCCACTAGGAGTCTTTCTCTCTTGGGGGTTCAGGAAATGTGTCCCCATAACATGAGGATTCTATGGGGAATTGTAAAGAGGGAAAAATACTTTAATGACCCCCATTATTGCTCAATGTAAATAGAAATTTGCTTGCTTTTTTCTAAAAAACAAGAATCCGTAGGAGTAGGACACTGAAATGTAAGTTATATTAAGGAGAGAGATCCTGGTTTTGCCACAAGAGTAAGAGAATTAAAAGATCAGGATCTTTCTCTTTCAATGGGGGCAGAGAAAGATGGTGAGCTTTGGATTGAGACAGCTTTGAGTTGGTATCCCAGCTCCATCACTTACTTGCTGTGTGATCTTGGTAAGGTTACTTCACCTCTCTGAGCCTCAGTTTCCTCATCTGCAAAATGGAGATGTTAACGCCTGCCTCAGAATTTCTCAGATGACTGAAGAAAGTATAAAACATGAAAAGAAGCAGCCAAATACCTAACACCTATAGTAAATGTTCAAGAAAAAATCAGTTAATTCTCTCCCATGCTTTTTTATTTTTTTCCTGTTCTCAGCCAGAGTGTCTCAGCTCCACATTCAGGGAGTGGAGCTGACTAACTGAGCTGCCAATTTTCCTCATTACTGCTTGTCAGATACTCTTGAAAGAGCCCCTCTTCTTTTAGGATGATGTTTTGATCAGCTCATTGCAGCCCCAGAAGGTCTGGACCTTAAGTTCAATTCTCACCTTGCAGTTCTCCTGGCAGTGTTAATGAGACCAAGGTTTCAAATGTAATACTCCACACAAGAGAGTTTCACACTTTCTGTTCAATATACAGACTGCCTCCAAATGTGGACTGAGCCCCCAATTCTGGCTACAGACCCAGCCTCGACCCTGTCTCCTAAGTAATTCCACTGTGCCCAAAAGAATGAAAGCATGACTATTTCTTGGCTAATTCTGCACTATTACTCCTATTTCTTCTCACCTCTTCCCTAGAAGTTAAGAGTTCCAGAGACACCCTATTTCTAGCAGATATCAAGGTTGAGGGAGTAGATGAGATGATGCAGGGAGAGATGCTGGTTCTCTGAATTATACTCTGCAGCACCTCAAATATACCTCAGATTAGCTTTTATTTTTCTGTTCCCAGTTAAAGGAAAACAAAATGTACCGTTTGCAAAAAATGAAGTGGGAGAAGACCCTAACCTGCACCCCTTCCTCCCTGATTCTGTTTCCTCCCTCTAAAGACAAAAGCAAGTCACTACAGGCTAAAGCATCATTTAAGCAAAGAGTTGTGGGGGAAAGGTAAAGAGTTGGGGGTGGGCAGGGAGGTATAATGCTAGGGAGGGATAAAGAGGCTACAAAGTAGAGAAGTATTAGGATTCATGGAAGCAAAAGCTTTGACAAGCCCGCCTTTATGTGTTCCCAGTCGCTGGGAGATGACTTCAACTCCTCCCTCATATCCACCTTAAATGCTACCCTCACTGACCCTAGACTCCTCCTTGCAAGATAATATTTCAGTGAATTTCTTTTAGGATTTAGGAATCTAAACTTCTCCAACTCCTGCCCATGTCTACTTCTCAGGGGGTCCTTCAGCCTCTGCTCTGAGGAGGGAAATGAGAGGGGTAACAATCAATTATTAGCCATATCAAGAAGAGAAGAGTTGGAGCAGGGGCTTAGGACAGGCCCATGCCATTTAATAATGTCCCCTGAGTGCAGGGACCTACTAGCTGCTAGGTAGTAGATGCCTATCCCGAGAAAACTGCATGGTTTCTCAAGACGGGTATCTGAGAAATGATAGTTGCTGCTGCCAAGACTTATTAAACATGTTTCTATCTACTTCTGCTGCTTATACATGTGAGAACAAATGATACTGCCAGAAGGAAACAAAAATTGTTCCCTGGTGACTCAGAGCCCCAGCCATGAAGACACAAGGGGTGTTTTCATTGCATGTTTCAGTTGAAATGTGCACCTGTTCATAGAAAGGAATCAAAAGATAATCAATTGAATCAAAGACCGGATTTGGAACTCTGGACAGATATCATCATCATCATCTTGATCACCTAGTAAATGTCTCCTGTTTGCTAGCATAGTGCCTGGAGCTTTGCAAATGTTATCCCTTTTAATCTCACTTAGACTTTGTAATCAGACCAAAAGGCATTGCAATCCTTGCTTGGCCATTGTGTGGGGACAAGTTATTGAGCTTTTCTTTTGTCTTTAAAATAGAGATAATAATACTTACCTCAGAGAGTTGTTATGAACGTTAAATGAGATGATTTATGTAAAGTAACTGGCACATAGTAGATTCAGAAAATGTTTGGAGAAGGCATAAAACGCATCTTTTGGTACCTGAGCCATAGAAAGCATTTAATAAATGATGTTTATAATAATAATAGTAACAACAATAATTATTATTATTATTTGTAATTGGGATTATTTCAGTATAACCTGGAAATGTAAGTACTATCAATATATTATTTATAACTCAGAAATGTAGGCAACTCTGCAGAGAGGTTATGTAACTCTCTTACAATGACACTATAAATGCAGGTCTGGGTTTCAAACGAGTTCTGCCTCTTTCCACCCAGGAAATGGCGGATATTTCATGATCACTGGAAAGATCACATTTGGCTGATTTGATCTAGTCATAAATTTAAACTAAAATTTAAAGGGAAAAAATTTAGATCAAACTGTGTATTTGTAGGATTCTAGACCATTGTATAAATTATTTGCATATTATGGGCCCTCAATTAGCTTTTCTTTTTAAACCTTTTTAAATTATAAGAGTAATTTAAGAACAACTGTTACAGGGATTTTAGAAAACAGAGAAAAGAAAAAGAACAATAATTATCCCACCACCTTAATACAATCTCTAGATTTACCTCCTTACTGAATTTTTTTTTCCAGCCTACAAAATGCATATTTGTTAGTTATAATCATACAGTTTTCCATGTTGTTCCATATTCTTCCTAGACACCATTTTTATGGTTGTACAGGTTATATACTGGCTTATTTAACCATGCCATTTTTTTTTTTACATGGGCAGGCATCAGGAATTGAACTCGGGTCCTTGGGCATGGCAGGCAAGCACTCTTACCTGCTGAGCCACCATGGCCTGCCCATAACCATGCCATTTTTGCTGGACATTTAAATGTCTTAGTAGATAATTGTGAACAAAGGGAATGATATTGCTTTCACCACTGCCATAACAATGCTCAGGAACCTGATACCCTGCTCTATCAAAATCAAATATGCTTTCTGTTATTTGATACTTAAACTTGTTGGCTATCAGACCCACTATTGGAGTCTCAGGTACATTTGTAAGAACATTATTTTCTGCCAGTTTTCATCACACAGGTTCTGCATTTCATCTTCTTCATGGGTAAAGTATGGGCTAGCCTAGAAACGTAAGTTCCAGAGCATCACATTTTTTCCTATGGAAAAATGTTGTTTGTCATGCAAAAAAAAAGTGATTTACAAAAGAACTTTGGGAAGTCCTACCATTGGTAAATGGGGTGCTTGTCTGATGACCTGACCAGGAAGAGTGGGATGTCTCATTGGCAAGGTAGCCCCAGCTCTAGAAAATGATTCTGCTGAAGCTCAACCAGGCCTGGCCTCAGCAAATCAGTGGGTCCCATCTCCAAGAAAAGATCAAATTTGTATGTAAATTGGACCCCAGAGTCACTTCAGCTTTAGAGTTTTGGCTCCTTTACAGAAATCTAATTGTTTGAGGCCAAATCCAATGCCAGCAGTGAACTGGGAAGAGAATTTCAAGTGGGTTAATTGTGTTGTCCCTTTCTTTGGGAAAGAAGACCTTTCTGGGACCCTACTCCTTCCAGACTGCAGTGATGTCTCTCTCAAATGCCTTCATATGGTCACATATTGCCACCCTGAGAAGACTGTTCTGACATGCCAACTGTGGGGGGAGGGGGGGCGAAGGAACATGTAGAATACCTCCTGTTCTCTGCCCAATCAGTGGCCAGCTCCCTGCCTCTTAACCTTTGACTCCTGAGGATTTCTGGAAGACATGTGAAGGGAGCCACCACGTGGAGTTATAGTCCCACAGGATATCCATAGTTACCTACAAAGTTACCCTTCACAGTGCACAGCATTTCCTAGAGAGATTCAGTGAAGGGATACTTAACTGACCAAAAACCTCTGCCCAAAGACTAATTACCTATTTCAAAGGGATGTTGTGTGACTTAAGTGAGATCATAACATGTAATGGACTGAGCCTAGAGCCCAGGATTTGGGAAGTACTGCGTATACATTAAGCACTATTGTTATGAGTAATAGAACTGGTATAGGAGTAGAATACCCCTGGGGTAAGTGGGGGGGTCAGGATCACCAGACTGGAAATGCGGTAGCAAATATAAGGTCTTGCCGTTAAGTTCAAACATCAAATAAATACAGAATAGAGACTTTGAAAGAACTTGGGTTGAGTTCAAACAAAACAAACAAATGCAACTTAGCAGCTTTAGATGAAAATAATCCCAATTTAAATAAACAGTGTGATGTGTGCATAATGTGTGTGCATGGGACTTGTGTGTGATGCATGCAAGCGTGATATGCGTATATTGTGCTGGGTGTGGAGAGTATTTGATGCATGTGGAGTATATGTGTGTATGACATGAGACGTGTGTGTATGTGTGTGTGTGTGCTTTTTCCTAGGCCTGTGGGTGCACATGTCTTTGTGGAGCTGACATGCATGAGCCCATGTGTGTATGTGTTCATGGCTTTGTATGTGAGCATACATATGTGTGGGAATGTGTATGTATGTTGTGTTTGTGGCTATGTATGTTTATACCATGGGTGTGGCATGGGCTTCCAATAGAGGGGAAGCCAGTCATCCAGGACTATATTTATGGAAGAATTAGGGGGAAGTGGAAATCTTCTTTTAGTCAGGTCACTGGGCATTCACAACTTGGAAAATGTTCAAGGAAAAGAAGCTAGATATGAGGAGGGCTTTGCAGCCATGTCACATGTTAAACAGGTGAAAGAGCAGAGGTGGTTTGGCCTGGATAAGAAAGAATAGAGGTGAGTGAGGGGTGGGGAAAAAAGGAGGGCTGCTGTTGTTCCCTAGGAAGGAGGATCTGCCGGAGATGGAAGCTCCCAGAACATAGATCTGGGCTCTGTTTAAGAAAAAGCCTTCTAGTAGTAAAGATGGGGATGAACTTCCTTGTCTGATCCTATCCTCCCACCATGAGGTTAGTCATAAAGAACTTTCCTTCCCTTGATCTTACTGGAGTCACACAACGTTCTTGTAGTCCAGACAGAGGTGGCATGGTCCCCCTTCCCTTTTCTAGGGAAGAGTATTAGAGCCATAAGGGCAACATAAATAACTCCCTTATTTTTTGGATTCACCAGGATCAGTTAAAAACTTGAAAAAAATTAAGCCGAACAGAAGATTAAGCTCGTCATGTATACGGAAATCTATTTCCTTCTTGGTGACCTTGTGACCTCAGCCAGAGACTGTAGTTGAACTTGCCAAGTGTGTCACAGTCTCTTAGTAGGAGGTCATACTGCAGGGATGTTTCTCAGCAGCAAGCTGGGGCTGATGAGAACTAAAAACTGGTCTCTGCTGAATGAAGTTGCTAAGGCCCCTCCTCACTCTACTTCCCTTCCCCAGCCTGAGAGGGGGCAGAAGAAAGAGGAGACAACCCCAGGTTTGGTGACCAATGACGCACTCTCACCAATATAGATTTTAGAGGTGGAGACTATGGAAAAACAGGTGGCTGTGGGGGCAGATGGCAGCCTGGAGGGGGTGGGGTTTACCAGGGGGCAGTGAAGGACAGTGTGGGTGGGGGTCCTGGGAAATCTCAAAAAGAAAAGACAAGTTTCCCAAAACTTTTAAGGAAGAAAAAATTCAGTTTCCAAAATATGCTTTGTGGAAGCAGTTCCAGGAAAGGGGTGAATGTGAGGCACATACTTACACCCGTGCTGTGATCTTTGCACACCTATGTCCTCAACTCCACAGGAATAGGGGAACCAGGCATTGCTCTCAAGTGCCCAAGGACAGACCAGGACTAAAGGCCCCAGGTCTCAGCCACTGGGCAGTTGGGGGCAGTGGGCAGTTGACATTGCCTCAGCAGACTCAAATCTGCTGCCAACTCCTTGTGTGACCTTGAGCAGGCCTTTCCCATCTCTGGTCTTCAATGTCACCAACTCTTAAATGAAAGGGTTGACTCGACGACTCTAAGGGGCCTTCTCCTGTTGATATTCTGTGGTTGAGATTGGGGCAAAGGGGAGGGGGGAAGCTTTAAGGCAAAAGAGGGTGACCAGGAACCCCCCCACACCCACCTGTCAGGGTCCCTGGACCCTGACTGACTGCCCTGCCAAGGACATTCATCTTTGGGCCTTTAGGACCCGTGGGTTGCGGGACGGCGTTCCTGCGCATCTAGTCCCAAAGGCTCTGGCTTGTCCCTGAAGGCGGCCAAGCCAGCGACTCCGCCCCTGCGTTTGCCCTGCGTCCCGCCGAGCCATTAGCACAATTGCTCGCGGTTCCCGGCAAAGCTGGTGATTTATGCAGGGCCTCGACGGGGCAGTCCCTCGGGCCAGGAACAATTAGCTAAAGCCAGCGCGAAGGGAGGGAGGGGGGCGGCGAGCCAAGCCCCAGGGTGCCCGGCCGGGCTGCGATCGCCGGCGGACCTCAGCGGGTGCACCGCAGCCCCCAGACTCCCCGGCCCCACTCACCACGGCGGGGGCGGGGCTCAAAGGCCGATGCGAAGAGGCAGTCCAGTATCCACGCCATGACCCGCGCTCGGTGGCCGGCAGCCTCGCCGCGAATTTCCGCGCCGCCCCCCCCCCCGCCCCCCGCTCGAGCAGCCCTAAGTAGCCCCCGGTGACCACGCCCTGAGCCGCACCCTGCACCCGGCTAACAGAGTCTTGGTCACCGGACACCTCGAGCCTGTCACGAAGGGGGCAGGGCCTCAGGGGAGCCCCCCCCCCCTCCTCTCGCTGGAGGAGAGGCCGCTGGTCGTGCAGCCCCTTCCCCCACGCGGAGAGAGGTGGACACGGCTCCCGTCCCGGGAAGCTCTGAGTCCGAAGGCGGGACCCCGCCCCTGCCCCTGCCCCAGGGAGCCCCGAGTCTGAGGGGAGACGCCTTCTCAGCACTGGTGAGCCCCGAATCTGAGGGGGAAGGAAGGTCCCTGCACCCGGGAGCCCTTCATCGAGCGCGTAAAAGCGAGTCTATGCTCAGGATCCGGATTTGAGAGCGAGATGGTGCACCTGTCACAAGAACTTCCAGATCTGAGGATGAGACCCTAGACCAGCTTTGGGAAACCCCAGGTTTCAGTGGAGATGTCATCTCAGCTCTCCGGATGCGCAATCTAAGGGCGAAGTAGTGCCTACCCCGGGAGCCCTGAATCAGTAAGGGAGGCACTGCCTCAGCAGCCCTGGGTAGCTCCAAATAGGATTCTAAGTCACTGCCCTGTTCTAGAAGACCAAGAATGTGAGTAGGAGAAAGGACTTCGCCCCCTTCCCCCCCCCACCCCCCACCCCTTGCCACCAAGGAGTTCTGTACCTGAGAGTAATTTTATTGCCCCCTCCCCTAAGGACCTCCTCATGGAAGAGGGAGATGCTTTCTTGCCTGGGAACTCTTGTTTTGAAGGAACTGATTCCCAACTGAGAACCTACTGACAAGCAGGTATAAATGTGGGGTCCTCCCCAGTTGCTGCTAGCTTAGGGAATCCCCCATCTATGCTTTTGCTAGGGTCACCAGAGTAGGAGGGGCACCAATGTTTATTTTTAGAAAGAATTTGATATTTGATATTTCAACGGGGGATGGTATTGTGCTGGATTTCCTTACACTTCTGTATGGCTTTGTATTTTTAAATTTTAAATATATAAAGGGGTGCGTACCACAAGGGGTTCTGTGTTTGGGGGCTCTGGCAGTAATAATCCATCCCTGCCTCAAATTCTGGGATAGAAACAGCCAAAAGAGAAGGACCATATTGGGCAGAAAGGCTTCTAAATGGAATTTCCTTTTCTATTCAAGCCCAGGGGCTACATTAATTTCTCCCCCAATTCTCCATTGACAGTTGCACAAATGTGACTCCATGCTTGTTTGTCTCCACTGGGAAAATGGGGTTCTGTCGATCAAAATGTCAGTAAGAAGTTAAAACGAACTATGGAAAATCATCTTACAGCAGTTCTATTGCAGACCCGAGGAGAAGCTGCAGGCACAGGTCCTTTGGGGACCACAGTTATTGCATTTGCTTTACTAACCGCTGATATTAGCATTAACGTGGCAAAAGGGATGCATAAAATGGAAAAATCGCTGGTACTTTGCCATGCAATTCTTAGCAAAGCAGAGCTGTAGTCAGAGTTTAAAGTGCTTCCACTCATTTTCCTTCCTTTCTGGAAACCTTGGTACCTCTTTGCCTTTTGCACCAATTTCTAAATCATTACCAATTTTCTCTATTTTCTAAAAGCAATCAAAGACAACAAATATTCACCAGACCTGCTCTTTTCCCAATTTCCGCTGTACAAATACCTAGTCATCCAAGTCAAACAAGTTTGACATCTACAAATGTCCAGTTTCAGCCTCTGGATATTGAAATCCCAGCCTTACCTCTTCCCATCGACTTATCCAGCATCACCTTTTTTAATGGCCTCAATGGGTTTCTTTTTTGCCCAGTTGAATGAGCTTTATTTTGGCCTTCTCATAACCATAAAGGTTGCCTGTCCAGTCTAAACCAAGGGACCCTGGTAACTGAAGTTTCTCTACTTCCATAATAGGTTACCGATAGAACAAACCCATGAGAGCTTTCCTTCTTTGTTGCCTTTTTTCTGCAAAGCTGTGATGTGGTAAAGGAACAAAGTTCAGAATGCACATAGACCAAGATTGGAACCTCAGTTCTGTCATATACGAGCAATGTAATTTTGGGAGGGTTATTTAACCTCTCTGAGGCTCAGTTTCCTCAAGGTAAAATGGAGAAGTTAATGGTTGTGAACAAACTCCAGCCAAACCAGAGTCTAGTCTTTGGGGGAAGAAAGAAAGGACAAATAGAGAGTTCAGAATTTTTTCGAAAGTGATTTGGTAGCCAAGTTAACCGTTCTCCACCTTTCTTTTTCCTTGACCCATCTCCTCGGCCACTTAATTCCTTAGTGTAAAGTTCCCTTAGAAACTCTTTAACCTTAGCTAAAATGTTATATATTTGGGAATGCATCCACCCATCCATCAATCCATTCATCCATTCATTCAACAACTATTTAGCAAATGTCTTCTGGGTACCAGGTATAGAGCTATACAAATAATGTTGATTCACACGCTGAATTATTATGCAATTATTTAAAATGGATAGTTTCGAAGTATATATGATAATCTGAAAATATTCATAAATATTTTAAATTTTAAAAGGCAGGATGCAAAATGTATGTACACTATAATATAAACAATGCAAATAAATGATAATCCTATATGTTGAAAAAAAGGCTAAAATCACAGCACAATCTTAACAGTTATTGTATTTAGGCAATGCAATTATGGGCAATTTTAAAGGCTTTATTATTTTCATATTTTAGCATTTTCCAAATTTTCTTTAATAAACATGTATTATTTTCTGGAGTTGGAAAATACATTTTATAGGAAAAATGCATAATTTTGCCTCTGCTGAATAAAGAATTAAGCTGGATAGGGGAATGAGGGCTTTAGAATGGGGACTTTGTTATTGGCACAGTGGACACTGGGTCTGGTTTTGGTGAGCCAGAAAAAGCTGAGAAAATTGAACTTTGAGTAAAATGCAAAACTCCTTTTCAATGCATGTATATATAACCAGTTATGTACTGCCTTCCCAAAGATGCTGGGGTTCTCAGCACCCCCATCAATCAGCCAGGAGCCTGCCAACCAGAGCCCACAATCTCTCATCCCCAGGTGTGTTCTGAAGTGAGTTACTTTGGGCTTACCCTAAAAGCCCAGGGCCTAGAGCTTGACAAGTTGCTGCTTCTTCAGGGTCTCTCATTGTAATTCAAATTCAGAGCCAAGCATCTTGCTCCTTACCTAGGTCATTGTTTGCTGTGAGGTCTTTAGCAGGAGAACAATTATATGCTAACTGGAAAGAACCCACAAATGATGAAGTCAAAGTGGGGGTTAGACCATGAGAAGGAAGGCTTCAAACCTCCTTTATCTTTTGTCCTGTAGCTCAAAAGTGCTTGGAACCAGGCAAAACAATTGACGCATCAGAATCTCTGGGATGTGCTCTAACAATGAAGAGTCCCTGCTCCCAACTCAGACCTACTGAACAAGAATTTCTGGATAAGGGCACCAGAAAGCGGCATTTTAACAGGAAGCCCACTATAGTTAGAGAAATCTTAATATAGAGGAGAGGAGTACTTCTTGAAAACCTTCCACCATCACCTGTTCCCGCTGCATGTCAGCTACAGAGAACACTGGGCTAGCCATCTGGAGGAACTGATCACTTTAACTTCACCCTATTTCTATTGGGTGTGTGGGTAAATAGGTAGCAAGGGAAATTTACCAAATCTTAAAGCTTGTTTCCTGATAAGGTCTAGTCTAGGTGCATTCAAAATGAGCATAGTCAGTGAAGGTCATCTACTTGAATTTTCTAAAAATCCTTGTTTATATGTCTATATAACACTTTCCAGTTTGTTTATATCCTTCGAACTTTCGACTTAGGTTCTTTGCATAGGGCAAGAGGCAGCTGTAGTACAGTGGAAAGAGCATGGTATTTAGTTAAAATATCAGGAGTGAGGCTGGGCAGGTAGGTTGACTGGCTGGGTATATATGAGTATACCTGCTACCCAACCTGAGACCAAGCCTCCTCTTCTATGTAATGGAGTCCCCAGTCCCCCTACCTGGTTCCCTCAACAAGCTGTTGTAAGAGTGCCCATAATCTCGGGAGTGAGAAAACAAAGTACTCTGTTCCATGCCCACAGAGGGCATTGGCAGATTAGCAACTCTACTTCCCAGTACTGTCTTTTGAGAAGCCCTATCAGAAGGTGCACATGTTGTGTACAGGGAACATGTGCCCTCCAAAGAGGACTCTAAATCCCAGTACATCAGGTCTCTGTCTCCCTGCCTTTCTCTCTGGGAAAGGTTTATCTGGGCTGATGGTGGACATAGTGAAATCATGAGGATCCTATGTGGGACCTCTCCGAACCTCAGAAGGGCCTCACTTTCCTCATTTCTCAAATGGGATTGAACAGATCAAACAGAGTTCTTTACCAGCTACTTAACAGCGCTCCTAGGATGTACTTCTTCTGTAGCATTTCATGTCACGAAAGTCTGACAAGGTCCTGGCAACATCTTTGTGAGGTAGAAACGGGAAAGAATTATATCCTATTTTCTTAAGTTAGAAAATCTGAGGCAAAAGACAGTAAGTGGCCAGCCCACGGTCACTCAGGGGAGAAGAGATGAGCCAAGACCAGCTTGCAGATCTCTCACTTCCCTGCCCGTTCTTTTCTAGTACCCCTCGCTAGATGCCAGAAGCTGTCTGTCAGTGTGCTGACACCACTCAGGAAAATGAAAGTCTCATCCTGACACCAGAAAGACAGAGCTACAATTACGCTTCAGCCTCCAAGGAGGCAAAGAAATTACTTTTAGTTGACAAGTGCATCTCCCACACACATACCCCTCTGGTTGAATGGAAAGATAAAATCAAGTTAAAAATCCCAGAAGCTCACTTAATTTTGTAGAGCATTTTACTTCTTTGAGCTAAGGGTAGGCAGAATGAGAGAATTTTCCAACTCTAGAAGTCTCAAGGGAAGGAGAATAGTAGGAACGGGGTGGGGGGGGTGCAGAAAAATGTAAGTAAAAATAAAAAGTGGAGAGGTGATCTTTTTGTTTTATGTCATAATCAATAAGAGAAAAGGAGTTTTCTGAAATAAGAAATAGAAAGAACTTAGGTGGGTGTTTATATAGCTGCAATAGATGCAAGCCACTGGAATTTCTGTTATAGATGAAAATTCTATGGCTTCTAGTAATAAGAATTTGGGGGTTGGGCAGGGGACCATCCATTTCCATGTGTTTTTCCTGAGCTTTACTAGCTCTGAAGCTCATCTCTGCAAATCACTCACCCTTATATGTTTATGTGTGGCAGCTCCCAACATGCTGTCATATTTGTGTTCACATGTGAACCTCATAGAGCTTTGTGAGGTCGACAGGACTGAGATTAGCACAAGCCCCATTTCATAGGTAAAGAAAGTGAAGCCTGAGGAAAATGACTTACCCAAGGTCACTCTATTTTTGCTTTCTGTTTTGTTTTGTTTTGGTTTGGACCCTGTACCTAAAACACTGTTTGTGCCTCTTTCTCTCCTCCCATGCCTTTTGTGCTCAGTGCCCTCTCACACTGCCCATATCTGACACCCTCTGTACTCCAGAGCCTAGAGAATTTCCTCTTTCTGTGAAATGCAAAGCCCTTCAAATTATCTCAACTAAGAACATTCTTATACTTAGAAAATTCATGGTGAAGTACATAGGAGTCAAACATTATGCTGTCTGTAACATACTTTCAAACGGTGGGGTGAGGGGCGAAGAGAAGAAGGGAGAAAGGAGGAGAGAGTAAGCAAATGTGGCAAAATACTTGGCATATATAAGTATTTACTGTGCATTCTTAAAAATTTACTGCATGCTAAAAATTTTGAAAATTTTTAGTTTGAAAATTTAAGTTGAGGGAACAGCCCACTTAGACAGTTAACCTCTCCTGAATACCATAATATCTTGAGGGGCATTGGTGCATTCCCCCTACAGGGGTCCACCTAAGGACTCCAATAGGATGGCCCCAGCCCCAAGCACAGCTCTAGCTCCATAGGAAAAGCAGGCTAGACCCAAGAGTGATCTTACCTCTTACATGGAGCATCGGTGCTTTGAAATGGCTGCATGTACTCAGCAGGAGTTTATGGTGAGGGATTTGGTAGCAAAGCACCTAAATTGGAGCCCGAGAGGAGTTCCCTAACAGATTTCAATCAGAGCTCAGCCTTTTTCCAAAAATAGTTTTTAGGGATTCTTTTTTTTTTTAATTACAGAATTTGCGTATCAGGGCTGGAAGAGTCATTACAGATAATCTAGTCCGACAAGTTCACATCATGGGAAGTGGGAGGAAGGACTGAGACCCAGAGAGGAAAAATAACTTACCCAATATCGCCCAGCAAGTTAGTGGCTGAAATGGGACTAGAAGCCAGGTGTCCAGCCTGCTAGTCAAGAGCTTGGTCCATTACATCACACTGCCATCCCACCTTGGATTCGTGAGCTCTTGAAAGGTCATCTGCCCACCCCAGGGCTTCCTCTCTTCAGCCCACCATAGCACATGGGGGATTTGCAGTCAGCAACAGTCCCTGCTGCTGGGAGCAGAGCCAGGCGCCTGAAGATGACACCTGTCACATCCCATTGGAATGAATGACCTCCCTCTGAAACTGAGACAGACAGGGCAGAATCTGGGAGCGGCACCTTGAGAGCAGAGATAATCCAGGCCCACGCGGCTGGTGCGCCATGGACATTCAAGGCAGAGGAGGTCATGGAAAATGTCCTGAGCAGTTTGCTGGGGAGTTTTCCACCTCTCTCAGACCCCAAGTGATTTATTGATTGTTTTCAGGGCAGCCACTCCAGTTCATTGGTTTAGCTGCCATTACCCCTGAGGGGGCGGGATGAGGGGGGTGGTCTGCCTGCTGCTACCCTTGATCTGTCTGCTCACAGGATTGGTTCATGGGACAGCTGAGCTGGACCCTCGTGAGCCTGTCGGGATTAATGGTATTTGATTGTAGATCATGAGAAATCACAGCAGTAGCTGGGGGGTGGGGGTGGAGGGAGCAAGCTGGAGGAGGGTAGAAGAGAGGATGGGAGAAGAGGGAGGGGGGAAGGGATAAAAAGGAGGAGGGGAAAAGGGAAAAGGAAAACGTGATGAAGGAATTCTCTTGCACACCAAACGCTGACATTTCTGAGCTTGTAGCTTCTCTCATGAGTTTAATCAACCCCTCTTTAATTGCCATTTGCATTGTCAGTGCAAATAAATCTTTCTCCACTATGATTCAATCCTGGGACAACCTAAGCCTTGAATAGGGATTCACGCTGGCTCCAGAGCCCTAGATTTCCCCAACTAGTGAAATTTTTCTTTTTTTTTTTTTTTGTCCTTCTTTCCCTGTGTTCCTAAATCCCAGGCACCACTGAGACTGGTATATGAACATTAGGGCTGACCCTAAGTCAAAAGTTGCCGAGGGCTGACTTTCTCTTTTGAGCTGCTTTTGGCCTGGTAACCATCCAGGGCCCTGTTCTCCTGACTCCTGGGGCCCAGCACCCTCACCTACTTCCCAAGTACCCAGGGTGTATAATTGTTCTGCTGTTCCACCCTCCAGAACCCAGCAGACTTCTCAGAGAGAGAGCTAAGGGGCAGGAAGGGGTGGTCAGACCTGCAGGAGCCAGGTACCAGAGAGCAGCCATGCTGCAGGGAAGGGGCCACGGTTGGGGACAGAGCAAGTGGCATGAAGGCCATTTGATGCATTCAGCAGGCTGCATGCACATGTCAAAGAGCAGAGAACCAGGCTGTATTCTGAAAGCCCTTCCTTCTTACCCTCATTAGAGGAAGCATTTGGCCAGATCAGAGGGTTCTGGGCCCCCAGTACCTTAGTAAATAACAAAGACACTTGAGTTCTGAGTGACTGTGGATCAGACAATTTTCAAGAGGAGCTACAGGGTGGCTATTTGGTGTGGCATGGTTTTAGGTCATGGATGGTAAGCCCTCCACACTGGTCCAGGCTCTCAGCTCAGTATCTGGGACTGTGACTACATCTCTCTCTCCCAACTCCATATGGGAGACAGCTACTGGTATAGCCCCAACATCATACACCTTGCTATCATTAGGGACTGTCCCAAAAATCTACTCAGTGAGAGGTATGAGGGCCAAGGGGAATGATATTAGGATTCAAAGACTTAATGCAGAACATTGGCCTGTTTGGTTTTAGGTCCTTCCCTCCACCACAAAGGAAGAAGAGATCCCTCCCTGGCGCCCTCTCCACTGGTGCTGTGGAGCTTAGTTCGTCCCTCTCTGTTGTTACCTCAGTCACCAAGGAGCCTCTCAACCTTTTGTAGTTTCAACCTCTCCCCTCTATGACTCCTTTCCTCCTGCCCACACATATCTCAGCCCACCCCATAAGAAAACAATTCTCACCTCAGCCTTGTGGTTGTTTCCCAGGTCTGCAAAACACTTCAGTTGCGTGGCCTGCCTGTTGCCCCACTGGACCTCCGCTCATTATTTTACCTCTTCCCACTCTGCACCCACCACTGAAGACCCTCATAACTTCCTAATTCTAGATGAGCTGCAGTGGTCCCTTGTCAATTCTCAGTCCTCTTGCACACTTGGAAGTATTTGCTACCACATGATCCCTTTTTCTTTAGTGATTGAAAGTCCCTCGTCCCCTAGCTGACCTTCCCATTCTTTTCTCTTTCAGACGTCTACTTCTGTCTGTTCAGTCACCCCTCGCACCTGCTTATTTGTCCTTTCTTTCCCTATGGGCTTTTTCCCCCTAGCCCACAAAGACATTCAAATACTTCCATACCAAAACAACCCTCCATGAACCCAGAGACCTCTTCCAGTTATCATCCAGTCTTCCCCTTCTCAGCTGTATTTCTTAATAACTACAAAGAGTTGTCTAGACTTGCTTTTTCCACTTCTCACCATATACTCATTCTTTGGTCCATGGCAAGATGGCTCCTGGTATGCCACACACACACACATACATACTCCACTGCCATTCCTCTCATTGCAGTTACCAATGTCCTTTTGGAGGCTCAATCCGAGAAAGCACATTCATGCCCTAGTTTCACTTGTCTTCTCTGCAGAATGCCATATTATGGATTCCTGCCTATTTATTGAAACTCTTACCTCCCTTGGCTTTGAGGATGCTGTGCTACACTACTATTCATATCTCTGATTTCTCCTTTTGGCTTTGCATTATTCTCTGATACCCTAAATGGAAGCGTCCCTCTAGGACCTGTCCTTAATGCTCTATTCTTGTGTAGAGGGGCTCACCCACCCTGATGGCCATGTCTCTGGATCATTCTGGTATCTAAAGCAGTGTCCTACATATTATAGACAATTATTAAGTGTTTACCTAAATGATTAGCGTGTGTTAACTGCACAGTTCCAAGTATAACAAATGTTCCATGAGAACTGTCATTGAGGTTGTACAGTTTACAAACATTTCCTGTATATTTACCTGGCTTAATCCTCTTAAAAAAAACCTGTGAGCTTGATTTTTTATTATTCCTGCTTTTTACAGAAGAGAGGAGGGAAAAGGAGCTAACATTTGTTTTCCACCTACTGTGTGCCAAATGCTTTATACACATTTTTATTTAATTCTCACAAAAGCCCTGTGAAGTAAGTGTTCTTAGCCACATTTTACAGATGGGAAAACTGAAACTCAGAGAGGTACCCAAGATCCTTCTCTGTCTCATTGTTCTGGAAATTTGATTATACCAAATATAGTGTGCATTACTGTGGAAGAATATAAAAGGTATCACAGAGCAATATTATAATTGTTGCTTACATATAAGTACTTTGGTTTGCATTCCTATGAAATTTAGCATCAGGCACATAAAGAGCTGGAGGAAAATGAGCCCCTCTTATTTCTAAGTACTCACTCTTTTCCTTGTCCGTATTATAATAACTGATTATAATTAATTATTATATACTGATTATTGAGTGCTTACCATGTGCCAGGCAGTGCACTTACCATGTTACTTGTGTGATTTCATTTAATCCTCACCACAACCTTATGATAAAGAGGCTATGATTATACTTTAATTTATAGATCAGGTGATTGCAGCTCATGAGAGTCAAAACTTGTTCAAGAACTTGAGTTAATCTGTAATGTAACTGCAATTTTAAGTCAGGTTGGTCTGACTCCAAAACTACTGTTCTTTCAATGACACCAGGCTGCCTTTCCAAAAGGATAGGGAAACCAAGGCTCAGACAGTTTAAATGACGTCAAGTCTCCTCACTCTGTATTGTATATTTTTTCCACTTTGCTCTAGATGCTTGCATCACTTTGCTGAAGGGCCTGCTTTGTATTGTCAGTAAGCTTTATATATCTGTGGTCTGTCTCCTCAACCACATTGTCAGCTCTCCCAAACCTCTTTAGATCCCCCTCAGATGGTTCTCACTAAATACTTGTCATTGATAAGCACGGGGCTCTCTTCAGTTGAGAGCATTATTAATAAACCATCAGGCTTTGACAAAGCCTTTCTCATTTCCAAAGGAATTGAGTCCTTGGTGCTTAGAAGATATATTAGTTCCTCGCCTAACCACGGCATGAAGTCAGGAGCCCACACTCTCCGCCTCCACATGGCACCCATTTTCCAGGGAGCCTTAGTAACGTCAGAATCATTTCATCAAAGGCTGAATGATGTGTGTGACTCTGAGAGGACGAGGTCCCAGGAAACGGGGAGAAGAATACAGGCTGTGACCCTGTATACAAGTGGATCCTGAGGATGCTTCTTACTGTCTGAGATGATGTGCCAGCCTCTAGCAGCCACACCCTATAGAACAATTTCTGCAGATTGATCATTACTATTCTTATTGCAAATATTAATCATCATTCTTACATTTGTCCAGTGAACTTCCATTTACACCAAAGGTGCCTGCCTGTACAAGATTTCATTATTTTTCATTTGTTCTGACCTTCTACAAAACCTTTTGGGTGCTAAGATTACCAAAAACAAACAAACAAAAACAGTCCTCTGCCCAGCTGTTGTGGAAAGGAACTACCCCAGGGAAACAGAGGCTGCTAAAACCCTGAGAAGGGGACCATTAGCCAGCTGGAATTGAAGTCCAGCAACTGCTTCTGCTGAGCAATGAAACATGCTGGGGGCCTGAACACAGTCCACGACCCCTTCCTTCCCTTTGCCGGGTTCCCAGAACCAACACGAGAGCACCCCCCACCCAAGTCCAAGCAGAATCCTTTGCTCCTCTTGCCATCAGAATTCACCCTTGCAGGTCCCTTCCCCATCCATGGACTCAGGGACACCTCTATGGAGGCCAGCTCATCAATGATCTCCTCCCCTCCCCAGGCCAATTTTCTCATGCATTTGTATGAGTTCTCTCAGCATCCTGTGAAGAGACAGGCAGTAGTAATAATCACAGCTAACACTCGGGGAGCTTTTACTAGGAGCCAGGCACTATACTGAGCACTTTACATGCATAATCTCTCTTCATCCTCATAACAGTCTTATGAAGAAGGTATTATTAGGATCCCCATTTGATAGAAGAGGAAATTAAGGTTCTGAGTGAGTAAGCAACTTGGCCAAGGCCATACAACCAGCTAATGAAGAGCCAGGCTTCAAACCCAGGTCTGTTTGACTGTGAACCCCTTCACTATACTATCTCTTAGCAATGGGTTCCATTTCTCAAATAGAAGCAATGAGATCCAGCGACTGAGAGACCATGTCACATTCACAAGAAAGAGTCTCAGGAAGTCAGAAAAAGGCTTTCTTGTCATTTCTTCCATAGCAGGCTAGATGACACTGGGAGAGTCACTTAAAGGTTCCTGCATATGAATCTGCAAGTGGGGTCCACAGTGTGAGGTTTAAAAGAGACAAGTCAAAGAAGGTTACTCTCTTCCAAATTGATAAAGTTTAAAAGCATGACGCAAATGCAGAGTATTCCTTCTCATAATCTTTAACATTATTATTCCAGCCTCTTTATCTACCAATGAATCTGGGATAGAGTCCTGGCTCTGCCCCTGGATTCTGGTGCTATTTAAGCACCAAGACAAATGATCTTAGGGAGTCAAGGGTGATCCATTATCCAGATATGGATTATTTCTCAGGAGTAAATCGTTAGTCCTGTCGGGCAGCTGATGAATTCTCCTACAGCACCTGGGGGCTCATCGCTCTGCATGGAACGTGCAAGGAATGCAAGCAAAGGCTGGAGTCGCAGTGTGACTCTGCAGAAGGGGTCCTGGAGGCGGGGAACAGGGATGTAAGGGCAAATTTCCAGGCAGCAGCAACAACCCTACCGCCCAGGAATGAGAAGCTAGATGATGAAACCCAACTACCCACAGCCCAGTTCAGGGAAGAAAGGGGTCACATATGCTCTCTCCTGATGTTTGAAACATCTTTGGAGAGAGGGAAGCACAAAATAAGGGAACAGATTCATAGACAAGAAACTGCTGACAGACAGACAGATGGAGAGAATAGGCAACAGATGGAGAAACAGAAAGAAAGAATGGGAAAAGTCAGACATGGATTTAAAAAAGGGAGAGGAAAATTAATGCAATAAAGAACCACAGAAAAGGGACACAGAGTAAGAGGAATATAGTAAAATGAGAAATCCAAAAGAGAAGCTGAAATGAAAGGGAGAAAGAAAAAGAAATAAAAGCAGACTCAGAATGAAGAAAAGAGAAAAGCAAATAAAATAAAATAATAGAAAGAAGGGAAATATGGCAAAGTATGGGGGAAAGATAAATCTAGAGAGAAAAACAGAAACAGCAAAACACAGGAGAGGGTAATAAATATAACAGAAGCAATAAGAAAAGGCTATAGAGAAATGGAAAAAAAATTGAGAGAAAGAGACAGAGTAAAAGAAAAGTGATGTGGAAGAGAGGATGCCTGGAAAGAAAATGGATGAAGAAAGTAGAGAAAAATGGAAAACAAGAGACCAAAGACTTGAGGGGGACCAGAAATGTTTTGTTGTTGTTGCTGTTTATTTGATTGTGTTATTTCCTATCTGTGTATTTTTCCTTCGGCTTGTGGAATACACATGATTTCACCGTGATACCCCAGGGACTATCACCAGGTTTCCTCCCTAGCTCAGAAAACTCCATCCTTCTCATTTCCACCCTTAGTCATTCCTTATGGGGAAAATTATTGAAGGAAGAAACAGAAAGGTAGGGACAACCATCTACTGAAATAAAAGCCACAGAGTCATAAGCAAAGAGAATAACATACACAAACATACACTTGTGCAAAATCGGACACACAGAGACACATTCTGAGGGAAACAGGCACATGAAATGTAACACGTTGAGATACACAGATGCAGAAAGACTTGAGACATAGGCAGACACAGACCCACTGCAGACAAGTATCAACAGAGCCACCTGAAAGACATACAAGGATGGCATAGGCAGAAACTGACAAGAAACTAAATACACAGTTGCAGAAGATGAGACAGAGGCACAGAAAAAAGCCACCCAGCCAGGGTGGGAGAAGGAGGTCTTACCTTAGCTTTGATCCTCCTTTCTTATCTTTGCCTTCATAAAGTACCCTAATGAAGGGCCGTTACCACCTAGTGTCTCCTTCCCTCAGGATTTTCTTCTGGGCTTTGTGACAGTTGGTAGCAATGTGTTTTATTTAAATAAACTCACTCCTGCTAATGAGCCTGTTAGTTACTGTGTCATTTCTCTCAGAGAACAGATGGCCTAACCTGTTTAAGTGACCATACCCAAAAGGCTCCTTCAGGCATAAGTTTAAAGATGAAGTACCAAGCCCCGTGGCTAAGGCAGAGTTGGAGTCTGTTTGATTCCTGTTCCAAGACTAAGGCTGCTCTTTTTCCCAGTATACCATGATCCCTCCCAAGTCACTAGGCTTTCCTGTTCTCCTCTGCAGTTTGAGGCAGATGACAGGAGGAGGCTAAGCAGCAAGATCTAATACCTGCACTTCCACTTAAATGAGAAGAACACCATGAGATTTCACTAGATAAAAAGGGTTTCAGGCAAAGAAAATTTGAAAACCTCAGTGCTACACAGAGCCAGATGAGTTCTAAGGGTCCTTCCAGCCCTGGCATTCTACAATTCTATGACTAAGAGCTAATTTGTTCAAATCTAAACCCACGGTAATTGGAAAATCCTTGATTGAATTTTCCAAGCAAACATGGCGTCACTGTCTGCCCCAATAAATATTTAGCCATAGCCCCAGTTTATTGACTTTGTACAGTATCAATATTTCTTGGCACAACTTTCGACACTGACTGGAAGTTCCATGATGCTGTGCAATGTGTAGGCTCAAGATGCCCTCCCAGGAAACAACAGATGATTGCTGGTGTGTCCATCTGGCTTGGGATGACATGCAGACTGCACTCCACTCCCTTCCAGAGCTATGAACTGGATGGTGCTGGGCCCTTGGAGGGGTGATAGAAGTGCCTTTAGAAGGGGCATAATGCTCCACTGGGTGGAGCAGCTGGCTTAGAAGCTCAAGATGGTATAGAGAGCAGATCATAAAGAGAACCTAGGTGAATGGGGCTTGCTTTGTGTAGCTCTACTTTGATGATGGAAAATATCCCTTAGAGCTTCCACCTCACTGAGTGCCCATTCATTCACTCATTCATTGCACACTGAGTGTTTTCTCTGTGCCAAACTCTGTGCTAGAGTTAGGGATACAGACATGAACAAGGCATGCTCAGATAATTCCCAAATATCTCGTTTGTGACTCAAAATTGTGGTGCAGTCAAGGGGGGAGTATGTGAACTAGAGCCAAGAAATACGGATGCAGTTCAGTGTCAACAAACTTAGGCTATGGATAAATATTTATGAGAAGAAATAATTTGGTAGGAATATTACTGTATATGTATATGCTTTTAATTATTCCCACTGGCAAAACTGATGAATCAGAGACCTTTCTGTATGTAATATTTAATATGCATAAAGTCTTGTAATTAGTTCAGGTGAAATTATTTGATTGTTACCTAAGTACAACTCTAAAAAGTACAAGTTAGCTTAATACCTGTTGATTATATTTTAACTACACATTCTTGGTGACCAGGTTTCATCAGATGGTAACAGTCTGAGAGCATGGTTTTATGGAAAGAATTAAGGAATTTAGTGGAAGAGAGCGATTAATCCCCCTCTGATGTTGCTGTGATACTCATTCTTTCATTCCCAAACAGGGATATATTTGTATATGTATATATATATATATTCCGAATTTGTTCTCTTGATCATTCATTCATTTGTTTCTTCAGTCTTTTGTACACCCACCAACCATACACTAAGCATTTTCTTTGAAGTAGGTATTGGGGTCACGTGAGCATGTCCCTTAACTTCTCTGAGCTTTCAGTTCCATGTAAGAGAACTGCGTGTGATCGCCAAAGTACTTATCAGCATGAAGATTTTGTGATACATACATAGCACATAACAAACTTGACAGTCTTGGCACAATGCCTGAAAGAAGGTTGTCTCTCTCTATCCTATGGATAATAATTTGCTGCATGAGAATGGGCAAAAGTTAAAGGAAAGGAGGGAGAAAGAGATTGGGGAGAATCAAACATAGTCCCTGCCCTTAAAGGGCTTATACCCCAAAAGGAGAGCCAACAAGTAACTTGAGCACTTTATTATGAGCACTGTAATAGAGATGAGGACCAAAGGAAGCTGAGAAGAATGGTGTCTAAGAGATGAAGGTAATTAGGGGAGCTTTAAGAGCCGAAGTGACTCATGGCGGGGCATGTGAGAAAGAGGTCCGAAGGGCAACCCTATTCATCACTGTGAGGCCACACAGAGCCATACCCATTACCCCAGCTCTTTCTTTCTTGTTAATAACAAGTGTTTGTAAGAGCTATAATGCTACAAAACAAGGTGAACGATCTGTGGCTGGGGGTAGTCCAATAGTCTGCATAATTTGAACTGCCTCAATTTAGTATGAAATATATCCACTCCTTAAAAACAAAAACAAAAACAAAATAGGAGTGGTCAGAGCTTGTTTCTATCCACAACTCCAGTTCCTTGACATAAGATCTTTCTTCCTCACCGCACACTCCTTTCTAGCAGAATTCTTCTTCCGTGGGGGCAAAGGGCTGTGAGTAGTGCTGTATACCATGGTAGCTTTCAAATTATTCACATTCCAGAGGAGCTTTAATGATTTCCAAGATAATTGGTTATAGAAATAAGTCCTTCTAAAAACCCGGCAACAGAATGTTCATGATGCCACAGGATGATTCAGAGCATTTCGCCTTAATTACTTTGATTGTCCACCAGGATTTAATATGTGACTATTACATTGCAATCTTCAATTTAATTTCTTGTGTAAATGGATTGTGGCAGAATCCTGTAGTCCTGGAACTGGCACATAATTCAGCGTGGGAGACACTATCTTAACTCATCTCATTACTCAAGCCATTTGTTGTCCTTCAGGCTTTGACAGCCAGGAGATGGCAAAGTAGCAGAGGTGATGTGATCTCTTAACCTGGATCCAGACAGACATGAGCCATAGTCTCTACCGATTACGTTGTTACACACAGACTGCACTTATTTTCATAAGGAAAAAAAAACACTCTAACCAGTGTGCAGCTATGTGCCGTGGTCTTTCTTAGCATAGTGGAGTAGACAAAACTGGCATATCTATGCAAGAGGCTTAAGTTATAGTATTTAGCTCTGCCTCTAACTTGCAGTATGACCTTGAGCATGTCTCTTAACTTCTCTGAGCTTTCAGTTCCATGTTAGAGAACTGCATGGGGTTGCCAAAGCATCTATCAGCATGAAGATTTTCTGATAAATACATAGCACATGACAAAGTTGACAGTCTTGGCACAATGCCTGAAAGAAGGTTGTCTTTATCCTATGGCTAATAACCAGCCTCATGAGAATGGGCAAAAGTTGAAGGAAAGGAGGGAGAAAGAGATAGGGAAAATCAGTGGGAGGGAGGAAGGAAGGGAAGGAGAGTAGAAGGAACAAACAGCTCTGCCACCTTAGTGAACTGCAGCCTAGGGCCTGGGTAGCTTGTTAAGACCTTAGCAAAATGAGAGTCATTTAGGCATAGGGAGACTGAAAGAAATTAGAGGAAGAAAATGAGACTCAAAAAGTCTGAAAAAAGATTTAGTGCTGGAGAATTGCTTTGTAACACATATAATAGACAAAGGGCTTGTATCTAGAGCGTATAAAGAACTACAAATGAATAATAAAAGGGCAGATATCTAGTAAAAAAAATGGGCATAAGACTTAAATAAGAATTTTACAAAAGACAATATCCAAAAGATCAATAAACATAAAAAGCTGCTTAGCCTCATAAGTCACCAGGGAAATACAAATTAAACTACAATGAGATACCACTGCACACCCACCAGAATGATACAATTATAAAAGTCAGACAATACTATATGTTGGTAATGATTTGGAACAATGGAAGAGTAAATTGGTACAACACTTGGGAAAACCAATTGGCACCATCTACCAAAGAAGAATGTGTGCAGACCATATGACTCAGTGATTCTACTTCTAACAGAAATGCGTTCATGTGTGCACCAAATGTCAGACAAAAATGTCTATAGTAATGTTAATCATAACCCCAAACTGGAAATGGCCCAAATGTCCATCTATTGAAGAATGGGTAAACAAATTGTGGCATAGTCACAAAATGGAATATTATATAGCCATGAGAGCCAAAATAAGCTTCATGCAGCAACATGATCAATCTCACAAATATAATGTTGAATGAAAGAAATCAGGCCCAATAGAGAACATACCAATTATTTAGATAAAAGTAAATAGCAGAGCTGCTAGAAGTAAAAACCTAAAATTGTGGAATTGTAACTCATGCCAAACTGTGAAATATATTCTGCTTAGAACTAATTGTGGTGCTACAATTTGAAATTTATTACTTTTTTGTATATATGTTGTTGTTCACAAAAAAGAAAAAAAATCAATTGTTATGATAAAAAAATATGCGTTCCTTCTAGCCACCTAGAATCTGGAGCAGCTAGAAGGAAAAATCTGAGAAGATTGTGTGGTAGCCCATGACAAACTCTGGGATCTGTCCTTTAACTACTTGTTGAAGAGTGCTTTGAAAACTATTGCTTTTTCTTTCTTTGCTTTGTATATATGTTATATTATACAATAAAAAAGTTTTTAAAAAGTTAATAACAGGCAAATCTACAGTGTTTAGGGATGCATGCTTAGTTGTACAAGTATGAATAATAGCAAGGAAGTTATTTATGTAAAAGTTGGAGTAGTTGTCACCTTGAGGAAGGAGAGAAGGAGCTGTTCTCAGGAAGAGGCACAAGGTGGGCATCTGGAGTGCTAATATTCTATTTTTATTGGGTTATAATTACATAGGTTTTATTGACTAAGCTGTATATTTATGATATATGCACTTTTCTTTATGCATAGCATATTTCACAACTGTTCTAAAAGTTTTTAAAAATGCAGAAAAAAGCAATGACAAATCTTTTTCTCAGAGTAGTATGACCCCAAGTTCTAACTATCCTCTCAGAACCCTGATAATGCTAACGAGATTGTAGACTTTAAACAAAGGACTGTTATTTGATTTCCTTTCTGTGTCTGTCTGCCACTACTCTATCACTATCCTTGATATCCCTAGGCCCCTCCTCATTTCCTCCATTCTCAAACTAGTTTTGTTCCATTTCAGCTCTGTCCTTTTCTTGACACTATTTTGTCTTCTATTTTCAGCTTTGCTTGTGCCCTTTGGACCAATGACTGAGTGACCCGACTGGGTTTCTTTGGCTTGAACTTCAGCAAGACCTCCTTCTCCAAAGGCTTAAATGCCAACTCTCTTCACCGCACAGCTTCCTGTGCTCGTGGCTCACTCAGGTAGGGTCTCATCTCCATTCCAAGATCCTACAAGTCTAGAATGCCTTAGCCACAATCCAGATGTGTTTCAGAATTCAGAATTTAGGGAATTTTATAAATACTGTCCTGTGCATTTACTGCTATTGCATAATATCTTTAGTGGTTATGGCATAGCACCTGATAATCGATGCATTACTATTTCTATAGTAAAATTAATGAATATTCACAGTAAGTGGAATAAATACAGACTATCCACATCTTAATGTCAGTTAAAATGAGCTTTAGCACCAATCTTAAGAGAAAGCTTCTGGTTTTCAGAGCTCTTGGCTTTGGAACTGCAAATAAGAGATTGAAGATCTGGAGTAAGACCCCAATATTTGTTTGATGGATGAATGGAAGCATGGTAGCATGGATGGATGAAAAGCATTATATATATTTACCCTTCCAAATAAGTGACAAATGTGTTCTTAACAATAGCCTTCATAGCTTTAACCAAGAGTATCTGATTGTGGGCACGTTAAATTCCACTGTCAGCAAGAAGAATATGATTAGAAAAAGCCACCACCTAGGTCTTCTACCAGATCCTAGGTGGCCTGCCTTGGGTTGTGTCCTCCCCTGTGCCAATCAGGGGCCACTCCTATACATAAAATAGTCAATCCTTCTCCTGACCATGGGGCTAGAGGGGAGATAGGTTTAACTGGAAAGGAAAATTGTATGTGACAGGCACCTGGGCTATCTTGTTGGGTCCGAAATATATGAAAGGAATGGATGGGAGGCAAACATCACCTTTAGGTGGTCCTCCTTAAATGCTATTGCTCTGAGCCAAGCTTTTCAAAGATGTGGATGACAATGAGTTAGATCATCCTCCCCAGCAAGTACTCAGAGTCCAGTGAATTTATATTCCTAGTTAAGGTGGAGCTAGGTGTTTTTGTTTTCCAGCCACCTGGGGGCAGGGGTACAATATCTTGCTGTCCTGGGATGTTCCAGTGGCAAGGCAAGGTTCTCTAGGAAAGGCTAGCAAGGAAATAGCACATGAGTCAAAGTCAAACGTTCGGCTCCCCAACCCCACCCCAAAAGATGCTAAGCAGTCAGGAAAAACTCTGCAAGAGAAACAAAGCTTCCACTTCCAGGACCATTGCCTGAAAGGGAAATCCACTGGAGAGGGGGGATTTGACATGAGGTTAGCAGTCTCAGTTTCAGAGCTCCAGGACATGGGGCTGTTTGTTGCTAGAGGACGGAGACTGAGTTACCAGCTCAGTACCTCCCACAAGAGTAAACATAAAGGGATTTTGAAGTGCCTTAGACCCTTACTCTGTAAAACCAGGGATCAGTACTTACATGCTAAGACCCCTTCTTGCTCTCACTTTCAGCACCTGTGAAGCTATGATTTTCTTTTAAACAACACTTATTGTTTGTCATAAGAATAACACATGCTACTATTGAAAATTTGGATAATTGGGTAAATATATGAAAGTTTACATTTATGTTTATATACACCTATTATCCCACCTCTCACATTTGAGCGTATTTCTTTTTGGTCTTTTTGCTTACCTGCTTTCTATCTTTTTTTCTCTTCTTAAAACTGTGATCATGGATTTTTGTATTTTTGTGTTTTAAAGTTATACTCTTAAGTATATCAAGATATCTGATATACCATGATTCCAGTCTAACTTGAACGTTTAGCAGATATTGTAGAACATACTAAAAAGTATAAAATGTGTACCCTGACCTTATGAAACTTAAAATCTGGTTGAGAATATGAAACTGATATACATGAAACCAATACTGAGAAATACAAAATAGAATATACTTAAATGTATTTCTTGGGACAGACCAGGAGGTTATAGGAATCCAAAGGATGGAGAGATTGATGTGGGCAGCACTAGTGAGGGGAGGCTTCTGGGGACCGCAGGATTTAAGTTGGTCTTTCAAGAATAAGAAAAGGGGAATGAGGAAAGCAGAAGCATCAAGGAAAGCAGAAGCAATGGAGGGAGGCTGGACTGAGCAATCAAAATCCCTTTATGTTTACTCTTGTTGATGATGCAGAGCAAGCTATAGCTAGGATTTCAGGACTCCTCATGTGCTCATTTTACATATGAACAAATAAACCCAGATCTCTAACCTAAAGGGAATTTTGAGGATAAATGCTTGAAAATGAAGCTCTCATATTAATGTGCCAAAAGCTTAAGCTCAGACCTTTTTCATTTAGTAATTGCCTTGCATCTTTGCTGCATCCTGAACAGTAATGATTTATACATCATGGTGCTAGTGGTCACTGTCCCCAGTTTGACAACTTCCTATGGAAATAGGTGGCTATATGACTCCATAGCCCTGTTGGCAGTCAATTCACTACTGTCCGCTGGTGATCGCAATAACAGAGTAAATAATGAAAGAAAGCCCATAGCTCAGGCCTCCTTCTCCATCATTGAAGATGCAGCTAAAAATTCAATGGGAAAGTTAATTAAGCACATCTATGGTCTTAAGATCTCCACAGTGGGCGTTTCCCAGGGGTGGAAGGCTTATGGTTTGAAGAACAATAGAAAGGTACCCTTACATGAAATGCCGAAGTTAGAGATTTATTCGTGATGCATCAGACCGTGCCCTTGACTATGGTCAGGAGACTTGTCACTAATTAGCTGGATGACTTTGTCCAAATACTTTTACTTCCCCAACTTCATGTCAGTTTTCATCATCATCTGTAAAATGGGAACTATTCCAAAGTTCTCTGTCGGCACAAAAATCCCATAGTCCTATGAGGTCTTCGGGCCATCACAGCTTTTCAGATTTCAGGAATGCCCAATAACAATGCAATAATCCTGAGAAAAGACTACATCTTACCCTGTGTTGCCTGTCACCAGCATACCTGGGAACCGAAGTCCTTTAGGAAAGCATGCCCAGCCTGAAGGGAGAGACACAGAAAGGAGAAATAGGTAGGTTCCCAAGATGTCACCAGTTAAGTAGAGGCAGTTGTCTCCTCCTCTATCTGCCTCTCCCTTCAGTGCCCAGCAGCAGACTCTTCTTGACTGCGTGCCTACATAGGTGCCTGCTTGCCACAGGATGCCCTGGCTGCCAGAATGTTTTTCCAAGCCAATGAGAGAACCCTGAGGTGTTATCCTGGGGCCAATCATAGGTGGAAGTTTCTCTTTAATGGCCAGAGTGACTGCATCTTTGGCTCCTTTTCATTGGTTCAGGGCAACTGAAGGTTCTCTCGACTCTTAGCCAATGCTGAGACATCAGCCAACAGGAGTGGGCTTGGCTGCTGGATCCTGTTTTCCTCTGGGGCTGATGGGTAGCCCTGCCTCAAGGGCTGGCCTGTCTCCCCGTTATCATCTCTGACCGAAAATTATTGCAAAGAAGCACAGCAGGCATAAACAGTGGGATCTAATCAAGACAGCTCGATGAGAGGTCGGCTTGATGGGGCTAGAGTTCTTTCCTGGGCCCAGCCCCTGCAGGTGAGTGCAGGTGAACCAGCAAAAGGAAAGAACAAGCAGGTGGAGCTGGTAGGAGTGGGCACTGTGGAATTAAAGCCTAGGGAGATCCTGACAGGTAGAACTCTTATTACTTACTTCCCACAAGCTATGAGTATCCAAGTGGCTTGTCCAAAACCCTTTGGTGCCCCCTCTACTCTTGCCTTATAGCTCAAACTACAGTGGGGAAAAGATTATTCTCAGCAGAGTGAAGGAAGTTTTTTGGGGGGAAAGTGTGCTGGTTCCCAATTGCAAGCTGTATTCCCTGCCTAAGGATGCCCACAATGCCCAGAGGCAAACGCTGAACTTTAGAGGCTCTGGACTCCAAGGACACATGGTTCCCACTGCAGCCTGATCAGCTCCTCATATTCTTCAAGGAAGGCTGAGATTGTGGACTCAACCTTTAATAGAGTAACCTTCACTTTGCTCCTTGACCACTGACAAAATTACTGGTCCCATCCAAGGGCTAATATTCTATCCTGGGAAGCCACTTTAGCAGTGTGTACAGGAGAGAGAGAGAAAGAGAGACAGAGAGAGAGGGAGGGAGGGAGAGAGAGAAAGAGAGAGAGAGAGAGAGAGACAGAGACAGAGACAGAGACAGAGGGAGGGAGGGAGAGAGAGAGAGAGGAAAGCCTTCCCTATTTCTGGAGACATTCAGTCATTCATCAAACACTTTCTGAATGCTCTTTAGAAGGCAGGCACTCTGCTAGATGCTAAAGGGACAAAAATGAAGAAGACAGGTAGACTTTTGGTGAATGCCACTTGAGCAAGGCCAAGGGAGGAGTGTATTTTGAGCATTGAAAATAGACTACCTTTCACTCCTTTAGGGACTGACCTGTTATAGTTGCTATAAGAACTGGCCCTTAGTAAAACAGGCCAGAAAACTGTGTCTTCAGTGTCATTACGGTGCTCCCCTATTAAAACCTTTCAGAAAACAATCTGCTACACAATTGCTGTAAGACCTTAGGCAAGTCAATTCTCAGCTCGCTGCTCCTTAAAATGAGAAATTTAGGAAAGGACTGTGAAACCCTCTTCAAATTCAGTAGTCCATTTAAGAATCTAGGTAACAGTCATTTACTCCTTAGTATAAATTTAAGAATCTGTGCCCCTTTTTATTAGATTTACCTACATTTTAAGCTTCATTTCCAATTGTGTAATGAAAAGCTTTTGTCACTTGGTAGAGGAATTGCATAAATCTGCCTACAAGAGTGAGAAGTATTTGGGGAAGGAGAATGAAAAATAAAGGAAATATAACAAACTTTCCTGATGTACTAACATCCTCTTTCCTCAGGCTGTGGGGCCCTGCATTCCGTTGAAGCTAATCCCAAACTGTAGTGACTGACAAAAAGAAACATTGAAACATAAGTTCTCTTTTGCATTTCAAAGTTTTAAGAGCAATGGCTGTTGTAGGGATAAGCACCAAGGACCTGGTAAACAGCTCTGAGCACATATTGTACAGGCCCAGGACGCAGTGACTGCAGCAGTATCATTGTCCGTTTCTTTTCCCTCCTGCCTGCTTTGGGTTCCTGTGGATGTTAGGTCTCAGTCCCACTGACCACAAATATTTTGAATGATGCAAGATCAGGAAAAGGGACAACAATTCAGAAATGTACATCATTCCTTAAGTTCATTTAATTGCAAAAGACATCTAATTAATCCAGTCCCCTGTCTGAGCATGGCAGCTGGGAAAGCAAAGCTTTTGCATTTTACTCTAAAACAAAAAAAGAAGCCGAAGAGGGGAGGAGAAGGGGTAGAATCAATGAATCCAATCAATGGCCTATATCAATGTTTCTTACCGTGATAGTGCTGATTTGCAACTCTCCAGGTGCCAAATGACATCTGGGAAATGTTACTCCATCCCCCAATTGACGTAATAATTAGATTGCATAAATGGCTCCTCTGCACTCACTGCCAGCCCAAGAGACAAATGTTATTGGTGAGCCAAGCAATCCCCCATCCCTCTTCAAAGTTTCAACCTGCATCAGCAATTATGCTTTAGAGGTCGAAAGCCACCCAAATGAGTGAAAACTGGAAAAAGATGAATTTCAGGAGTGGACTACACTGTACTATTTCCCAATAGAGTGTGTGTGTGGTCAGAACCTGATCAGGTACATGAGCACAGCCCCAACTGTACATACCACCAGGGACCAGAAGAAAGAAGGAAGTCTAGTGGCATTTTCTGCAAGATTGCTTTTCTCCATTCCAGTTGTCTGCGTCACACTTCGACAAACCAAGGGGCTGAGGAGAGAATGGCAGGGGGAAGTATTAGTCATTTGGTTTTAGTCTAGTGTTAAGTTAAATAGCGGTCCCCCCAAAATATCCACATTCTAAGCCCCAGAATTTATGAATATTGTTTCATATGTCATTTTGCAGATGTGATTAAATTAGGGATCTTGAGAGGGGAGATTTTCTTGGGTCATGTGGGAGAGCTTAAAATACAATCACAAGTGCCCTTAAAGAGTGAGACAGAAAAGAAGGCAATTGACTATGGATGCAGAAATTAGAGTGATGCAGCTGTAAGCCAAGGGATGTCAGCAGCCACCAGAAGCTGGAAATGGCAAGGCATGGATTCTCTCCTAGAGCCCCCAGATGGTGCACAGTCTTGCCAGCACCTTCATTTTCATCCAGTGAAATTGATACCACACTTCTCACCTCCAGAATTGAAAGATAATAAATTTCTGTTGTTTTAAGCCACCAAGTGTATGGTATTTTGTTACAGCAACTATAGGAGGCTAATACTGTCCTCCAATACTAAGCTCAGGTCTCAGGTAGAATGATAAACAACCTTCCCACGGCAGTGTGAAGAGCATTAAAATCTTCTACCCAAAATACCACATCCATCTGTCACAATGTCTGACACTAGGAATCCAAAATTCACATGTATATGTCAACTTCTGTACTTTGGGGGCAATTCTTTCTGCCTGCTACATTGCAAACAGTACATGTAGGTTCTTGTTTTCCATTAGTCCTTTTGCATGAATTTATATATCCAATTACCTCCCGCCACCAGGCAAACCTTGGGGGGACAGGGAGGGACACTGTGCAGGTAGGGAAATACAGTAAATATGTCTAAATTGAAACCACAATTGGACTAAAATCAAATCTCTTTTAGTAATAACACTAAGTAGGGCCTTTAGGAAAACAAGTCATGGCAAACTAATTTAATTTACCCTTCTGATAAGGTTACAAGGCTTGTAGATGGGAGAATGCTGTAGACAGGATGCATCTGGATTTTAACAAGGCTTTTGACTTAGGCTCTCTCTAGCCCTTTGTAGATCAAGGGAAGAAATACAGGTTATAGGTGAGCCTCCAGAACTAGTAGGAGGCTGCTTGTGTTGGTCGGAGTTTCTAGTGACAGGTCACAGATCTCTAGTTCAATCCCAGTCGAGTCACCATTCTTATCCATGACTCACAAAGATTAGGATGGCATGTTCTCTGATTCTAGGAAGCTAGAGAGTCCAGCTAACAGGTCGAAAGTGAGAATTAGGATCCAAAACAATCTCAATAGGCTGAAGCACGGGATGATCTCTGTGAAATGCAATGTCCAGCATGAGGTATCCAAAAGTCTCCTGTACAAAGACGGTTTATGTGCAGAAGAACCGTCCAGGTGCAGAAAGCAGAGGAGTTGTCAGGCAGGCAGCTCAATAAGTCAGAAGAATGCTACAGCTTACAAAAAAAAAAAAAAAAAACCCTAAATGTAGCCTGAGAGTTCCCCTCCAGCAACAGGATAGATCCATCGCCCAAGCACACTGAGGTTCAGTTCTGAGCAAGATTCTTTTCCCTCTCACTTATGTATATTCTTTAATTAAAAAAAAAACTTACCAAAGCATATAAAGTAAAAAATGCCAATCCAACCCCCTCCCAATCCCTCACCCTAAAGGTAATCACTGTTAAAGAGTGGTGAGTGTCCTTCCCCACTTGTTTTTCTGTGAGGTTATTTATTATATACAATTGATTAATGCCAATGAGAGTGTGCTTTATATATTGTTTCTCCCTTTTGCTTTTTATTTTTAACAATGTATCATGGGCATTTTCCATCTGCCAAATGCAATTCTAAAAGCCTTTCACGTTTTACCTCATTTGACACTCATGATTATACCATGAGATGGGTGCTATTATTATTTTCCCCTTTGTAGAAAAAAGAAATCCAAGGTTCAGGATAATTTCCCAAGATCGCACAATTATCAAATGGCAAAGCTTGGAATTGAGTTGAAGCCTATCTGACTCCAGAGCCTGTGCTCTTTATATCCACATCATGCTATCTCTCAGTAGGTTGAGGGCTACTTCATTTTAAAAAATGACAGCATAGTTGTTTTTTTGAGTCTGTATCATAATTTATTTAATTGATCCTATATTAGTGGACATAAGATTATTTCCTTGATGAAGGGTTCCTCAAAAATTTGCTAATGTATATAGTAGGCATTAGGTCCAAAACTTCCTTAACCAAGGCATCGTTTTTCTTCTCATAGAACATTTGAGGGACTGAAACACTGGAGGGTCAAATTTTGATGTGCGTCTGCATCACTTGGGATGGTTTCCAAATGCAGATTCCCAGGTAGTTATTTCATGGAGCCACACGTTGAGAAACGCTGCTGGGTGGTATGGGATCAATCTGTGATGTGCCAAATGAATGTGAATGGCTAAATAACCACAGTTTTGAATAGACCAAAAGCATGAGTAGCTGGGGGAAGAGAAGCAAACACCCTTTTCTCTTCCTGCCCTGGACTACCTAATATCCAAAATTCATTCACTCCAATGTAAGAAGCCCACAGTTTAATGTAACATTCCTCTAAGTTCCCAAGGCACTAAACCACCAGTGGCCAACACACTTCTTTACTTCCCACAAGGAAGAGCTGTGCCACCACTAAATGTATGACCCAACAATAAGGTGAAAAATTCCAGAAGTTCATTCTATATAGATTTAAACTCTCACTACTGGGACCTCTCTTATCCAGGTTCTATCATCTATAAAAATATTAGGAATGGCCACTTTCTATCGCAAACATCTGCAGATCAAGACCAAGGGGGAAAAACAAAAACTAGAGAATTAGAGTCTGTTTTTTTGTTTTTTTGTTTTAAACTATGAACTTGGAAAAGTACAAGATGACCTGTTCATGTTCTCAAGTTATATTTAATATGATCAAATCCCATTCACCCATGCAGGTTTTTGCTTAAGGGTCACCTGAGGTTGACTTGGAGATGAGGGAGGCCAGAGGGAGAAAGGATGGGAGGGGGAGGGCACAGCCAGGCTGTCCAAAGAAGTGCCTGGCAGAGAAAACCTAGACACACTCATCAGTGAGTGGACAGGAGCCTTACTAGATAAGGTACCAGAGCAGCCCATTGTTGTTTCAGTGCAAGCCCTGCACTTGAGAACCTTTCCACAGATCCCATGTGGAGTTTTTCAAAATACCCTCACCTTCATAATCTCAAAGGATCCGCACTTCAGCTTTAAGAGATTAATAGGGCTTTGCTTCCAACCTTATTTGAGAAATGGAGATTTTGAGGCTACAGGTGCTTGAAAGAGGCTACACGTGGGGGCTAGCGTAAGAGAAAGGAGTTATACACATCATCGCACAGTGGAACATAAACTAGAGTACACAATTTTATACTTAGAGATCTCAAGCATGTGAAAATGGATAGAAAAAAACTGAAGGGCAATATGGATCCAAAATTGACAGTTATCACTGGAAGATTAGATTATGGGAATTATGTTTTGTTTTTTAAATACTTTTCTGGGTTGTCCCTCCCCTTCAAATGTTATACAATGAGCATTGATGTGTCTATACTTAGAAAAAAGCAAAATATTAAATTTAAAATAAGGCATTAGACTGAAGTTCAATGTTCAGCTCTGTCCCTTGCATAAGTCACTATACTCTCTGGAACTCCGTTTCTACAAACTTCCTCAGGGTCCTAAGTTGGGGTGAAGATATTTGCTGAGGAGGAAGGGAAGGGAAGGGAAGAGAAGGGGAGGGGAGGGGAGGGGAGGGGAAGGGAGGGGAGGGAAGGGGAAGGGGACGGGGAAGGGGTAGGGAAGGGGAAGGGAGGGGAAGGGAGGGGAAGAGATTATGTTGCCCTAGTTAGAGGTTATTTTGGAAGGTGAAGATATTACTTTCTGACCTCAAAGGTGGTGGCTGTGAGAATACTTTGCAAGTTTTGAAGGGCTATTATGCAAGTGGTGAGGGTGACTGCTATTATTGACTCCAACTCCCCTCAGACACACACACATGCATGCACACACCCCTTCCCCAAACTGCTTAAAAATGTGCTCTTTGACTCAATTTTTTCTTCTATTTCTCTGCAGTATTGCCCCGATGATAATCTCATTATCAACTCCATACAGATTGTGTTCTTTGCTTGTTCCTAGCCAATCTAGCTACCTTGGGCTCCTCACCATATCTTAAAGCACTTCCCCCTATAGATTGTTCTGTCATTAACAAGTGTCATTTACATAACTCAAAGTCATGTCCCAGGGCTCTGCAGCAGCCAGCATAGTGATTAAAAAAAAAAGCAACAGCCTTGTCCAACCAGGACAGGATCCGGATCTCCTTATTCCAAACTAGATTAATTGCTTCATTAATGATAATCCTTCACCTGTGTCCAGAACATATTGTTTACAAATATCCTGTATACTCCATATTTTTCTGGAGCTTCACAGTTTCACTATGACTGAGCCAGGGCAGGATACCACTTCAGTTTACAGACCACAGAGAGGGCCCATGAACTGTCCTAGATTCACAGAGAATGAGTTGCAGACAATACCACGATTAGAACCCAACTCCATCCCACACATAGGCCAGGCTCTTCTCCTATACCATAACATGAGCTCACAGTTGGGTGAGGGGGTGGGGAATGAAAACACAGAAAATGAGTAGCTGTGCACCTGGCCACTGAGATATTAGCAGCATAGATAGCAAAGTGATTTTCTTATTGGAGCAGATGAGGTCCTTGTCTTGCAAGAAGACCCCATTTGGGATCCGGAGGCCAGGAATGGGGAAGTTTCTCTCTACTGCTATTGGCACTGGTCTCTTCCACAAACCTTCTATTCTTTCCTTCATTAGTTCATGTATTCATTCAATAAACATGTATTGAACATTTTGTATGTGCCAGGCACTGTGCTTGTTGCTGAAACATAAGACATAATCCAGGTCCTCATGTCATTCACAGCAGGTTATGAGGGGAAGTTGGAAGCGGACATGGCTAACTCCAAATACAGGTCAAAATAGGATTCATGCCGTAAGAAAGTAAAATGCTTTAGTGGCCTAGAGGAAAAACTCAGATCTGTTTAGGTGATCTAGGATGACTTCAGGTGTATGAGCTGGGCCTCCAAAGGATAAGTAGGATTTGAAGAAATGGGGGCAGGGGCTGCCAGGGAAAGAGAATAGTTTGAGGTAAGGTACAGAAGTAAGAAGCCAGAAGGATTAGATGGAAATCAGTGTATAATTCTATGTGATCAGAGTAGAGGATGGAAGTAAGAAAGAAAAGATGAAATAGGAAAGTAGGTTTGGGCCGGATTGGGGTAGACTCTGAATACTGCAGGCCCAGCCTCAACTCCTCTCCTTCTCAGAAGCCAGTGGCAGTGACTGCACAAGGAAGGATTTGATGAAGGCAGTAAAGGATGGATGCTGTCTTTGAAACCTAGAGCCCAAGGAAATAAAGGTGATGTCTAGATGGGATCTAGAAAGAGAGATGTCATTCTGAGGCTCCTTGACAGGGTGGTTAATGATGGTAAATTCCTTTCAGAGACATAGCTTAATTTCATTATTGGAATCCTTGCTTTAGCACCTTCCCCCAATTCAGCCTTTACTCATGCTAAACCCTAAACCGTAGTGTCTTTCTCAGTCTCTCTCCCACCAGTTCTGCTTACAGAAAAAGTTGATTCATTTTTTTCAAGGTGTCATCCCTACCCTTTGCCTCAGTGGTCCTCAGTGACCCATAGCTGAAGCTACCGATACCTGTTCCTGCTCAGTCTCCTTCCTGGCTTTCCTTAGCTTACTCCTTTACATTTGATCTTCCCCAGAGTTAAGTCCTTAGTTCATCTCTCAGTCATATTTAAACACCTTACCCTGGGCTAGATGGGTCCAAAACTCATGATTTTAGCCACTGTGTCAGTTACCTCTAAATCTATATCTCCCTCTTCTTAGCCACAGACCCACATGTCCAGCTGCCTATTAGATATTTGTACCATGATGTCCCACAGTTAACTCCAATTGCACATCTATAAATCAGAAATAATCATCTCTCCACACAAAACATGACTTTCCACTTAGTCTACCAGGGAGCATTCTACCACCAAAATTAGGCACCTAGAAATTTCCTTTAACTATCATCAGCAAATCCTGAGCTGCTACTTCAATTTGGTCAAATGTGTCTGCTTCATTCCATCTTCATTGTTCTCTCATCTGGACTACTGAAATAACTTTCTAACTGATTTCCCTACCCCCAAACCATGAGCCATGTCTGGTCCAAGTCCTCATTCAATGATCTTCTCAAATATCACCTCTTCCAGGAGGTGTTTCCTTATCCCACTCTACTATATTTTTTCCCATAGACATTGCTCGGGAAATATAGGAATTGAATAGCGTCCCATACACAAAGAACCTCAGAAATGCTGGTACCACACTGTTTCTGCAAGAAGAAGTGGGGAGAAAGAAGATCAATGCTTCCAGAAATACTTTCCAAGTATATGCTGCTGTGGGGAATCCTGAGGCATATGTGTGCATTGGGAAAAGGGTCTCAGCTGTGGATTATGAAAGAGCAGCCAACTCTGAATGGGCCATACTAATCCACGTCCAAACCCTCTGAATTTTCTAATTTTACTTTTTCTTTGGCTTCATCACCAAAGATGTGACCCACTGCGGCAGGGATTTGAGAAATAAAATGCATCATTAATCAAAAATTACTCTTCCCTAAAATAAAATATTAGCTCTGTTCGTAGTTAATTGCATTATCAGAATGAACAGCTCATCCTCTTTTACAAGAGCTTTAAACCCTGATCGCCTAATAAGTGCAGGAATTATAGTTAATCTAGCTCAAAATTCAATTATGATGAGTCATACATCACAAAGCAAAGCACACAAGGGCAAAACTCTGGTGAAGTGGTGTCCAACTGACCTTGACCCCGGCCTGCTAGCTCTTTCCAAGTGGGAAATTGGAAATCCTTCCTGTTTGTGAGATAGCAGGGCCATCCACACAAGACCCACCCAAGGCTACCTCAGAGGTCTTACGAGAAAGTCTGCCTTAATCAAATTTTACCATGAGAAAGTCCAGAAGCAATTCTCCCTCAGGACACTCCCTACCAGATCCTGTTAGAGGATTATTATAGTCCGGTTTGAAGAACACACCAGGGGATCCAGGCTGGGACAGAGTTTTGAGGAATTGGTGTGAAGCCTTCAAAATTTAAGAATGCATCTAAATCTAGATTTGGGAACTCTCCAGGTTGGCAGGGACCTAGAAGACCAACAGTTTTCCCACATGATGTGGCTTTGAGTTGTCTCATTGTCTTGAGTGCTTGTGGAACTGAGGACCATCTTCCAGGCATTGTCTGAGTAGAAAAGCATGATAAACCTCCTTCATTTGGAATTTTCCACTTCTAATAATGTGGTTTAAGATCTCTCTGAATAGTGAACTGGCCCCTAAATTATTTTCTTACAGGTGGCTGCTAATTATTTATTTTTGTACATGTGCAGGTTGGACTCAATTGCATCACTTTTCATTATGCTAAGTTTTATCTTGTTATATTGAACTCATTATTGAGCCAGTCATGACTTAGGGCAATACTACAGCTGCCCTCCAACATAACTACTGTCTTTCCTTCTTCCTTGCCATCTGCACTATTGAAAAGCAGACCATTTTTTTCTGACTGTTTGGAAGTCATTTTTATTTTGTCTCCACTATTTGAAGGTGTATCAAGTACTATACATTTATTTCCTGACTAGGGTATAAAGAAGACTACATATTTTTCCTTAATTTTCTTTCCAGCCTCTGGCTTGACTTCCTTCTTTTGATATTTTGGAGTTTAGAAAACAAGTCTTTGTTTTAAGCCTTCCATGATGATAGAAATGTTAGTCATATCCTCCTCTCCTCTGCTTTGGTTATCTATTGCTTCTTAACAAGTCACCCAAATTTTAGTAGCCAAAAACAACAATTTATTTTATTCACTATTTCATTCATCAGAAATTTAAGAAGGTCACAAATAATGACTAGTGGTTTGTCTCTGATGTATTTGAAACTAAAAGCTGGTTCTTTGAGAAAAGCAATAAAATTGATAAACCTCTAACCAGACTGATAAAGAAAAAAAGAAAGAAGATACCATTTACAAATATCAGAAATGAGAGAGGTGACACCACTATAAATTCTACAGATAATAAGGAACGATAAAAGAATATTATGAACAACTTTATTGCCAATAATTTAAACAATTTATATGACATGTACAAATACCTTGAAAGACAGAAGCTACCAAAGCTCCCTCAAGAAGAAAGAGATAACTTGAAGTGCCCTATATCTATTAAAGACATTGAATATGTAGTTAAAAACCTTCCCACAAAGAAAACTCCAAGCCTAGATGGCTTTTCTGGCAAAGCTACCATACATTTAAGCAAACACTTTCAGAAAAATAAAGATGAAGGAATACTTAACAACTCAATCTATCAGCCAGCATTACCCTGATACCCTGATTTCAAAACCAGAAATTGCAAGAAAACTCTAAACCAATATGCTCCATAAACATACACAAAAGTTGTTAACAAAATTTTAGCAAATCAAATCCAGTAATATAAAATATATTAAATCATAATTAAGTGGGATTTATCCAAGGATTGCAAGGTTGGATTATCGTTTGAAAATCAAACAATGTAATTCACCATAATACACAAACTCTGAAAGAAAAAACATATGATTTTATCAGTGCATGCAGAAAGATGTGTTTGACAAAATTCGACATCCATTCCAGACGTTTTAAAAATACTCTAAGCAAACTGACATAGGGCATCTATGAACAACCTATTGCTAACATCGTTCTTAATGGTGAAAGTCTTTCCCCCCAGGTAAAGAACAAGTCATGATAACACTGAATTTCTGTTATGGGCTCTGATAAATCTAAGTACTGAATTATTGGAATATGCTTTTGACTGACCTTCTAAGGTCTGGAAATATGATATTTTTTGGCATGCAGAGATTTCTGCATATTATATCGGTTATGTGGTAATATTATGTGCATATTAACTCTCAAGGGTTTTTTAAATTGCTAAAAGTCAGAGATCTGGCATTCGACATTCTGAGACCCAAAATGAATAGCATTCCCTCAATGAGAGAAAGCTAGGCTGAAGCTGTGGAACAGAACAACCCTACTCATGCAATAGGAACTCGGAGTTTTCAGTGTAGGCCTGGAGACAAGTAAGCTAAAGTTTACTTTTTTCCATTTATTGTTTTTATCAGTTTAAATTTCTGAAATTAAATTTGGAAAAAATAAAATATAATCGTATATACAAATGACTACCAAAAAAGTCATTAAAGGCAAGGATGTTCATTCTTCAGCACTTTTTATGAATGTTTGTGACAAAGCAAATTTATTTATTTTTCTTTATTAGAGAAGTTGTGGGTTTACAGAATAACCATGCATAAATATGAGATTCCCACATGCCACCCTATTACTAACAGCTTGGTATGGAACATCTGTTACAATTTATGGTGGCACATGTTTATATTGTACTTTTAACTATAGTCCACGGTTTAGCTAAGGGTTCACTATTTGTGTAGTGTAGTTCCGTGGATTTATTTTTATTTTATTCTGTTACCATATCTACAATCTAACATTCAGATTTATGTTTCAGTGCTGTTAATTGCATTCACAATGTTGTATGACCATCACTACCATCCATTACCAAAATAGTACCATCATTCCAAATAGGAACCTTGTACATTTTAAGCTTTAACTTCCTATTTCCACTCTCCACCCTGTCCCCTAGTAACCTATATTCTAGATTCTGACTGTATGAGTTTGCTTATTCTAATTGTTTAAAATGAGTGAGATCATACAATATTTGCCGTTTTGTGTCTGGTTTATTTCGTACAACATGATGTCTTCAGGGTTCATCCATGTTGTCCCGTGTATCAGGACTTGCATTCTTTTTTATGACTGAATAATATTCCATGGCATTCATATACCACATTTTATTTATCCATTCATCAGTTGTTCGATACTTGAATTGTTTCCAACTTTTGGCAATTGTGACTAGTGCCGCTATGAACATCAGAATGAAAGCATCTGTTCAAGTCCCTGCTTTCAATTATTTTGGGTATATACCTAGTAGCAGAATCACGGGGTCATATGGTAATTCTATACTTAACTTTCTGAGGAACCACCAAATTGTTTTCCACAGCGGCTGCACCATTTTACATTCCCACCAACAATGAATGAGTGTTCCTATTTCTCTGCAACTTCTCCAACACTTATTAGTTTTCATTTTTTAAATAGCAGCATGCTAATGAGAATGCATTCTCACCACTTCTATTCAACATTGTACTAGACACCATACTCAGTGCAAAGAGGTGCGAAAAATAAATAAATAAAAGACATACAGATTGGAAACGAAGACATTTTGTACTCAGACTACATCTCTGCAGAAAATACTTAAGGATTCACAAAAATGCTACTAGGAATAATAAGTTCAGCAACGTTGCAGGAGACAAGGTCAATATGCCAAAATCAATTATATCCTACCAACAAACAAATGGAAACAAATTTTTAAACACCATTTCCAATAGCATGAGAAAATATAAAATACTTAGGAATGAATAAGTCAAAAGATATGGATGACCTATACACTGAAAATTACCAAACATTACTGAGAGAATAAAGAAGACCTAAGTGAATTGAAAGATATATTATGTTTTGGATCAGAAGATTTAATATTGTTAAAATGTAAGTTCTTTCCAAATTGATCCATAGATTCATCACATTCCCAATCAAACAAACCACCTTGGTTTTAAGACATATTTTAAAGGTACAGTAATCAAGTCAGCATACTGTTGATGTAAAGACAAACATATATATCAATGCAAGGAAACAGAGAATACATAAACATTAATTCCACATATATTATACATATAAAATCAATTGACTTTTGATGAAGGCACCAAGGAAATTTAGTGGGGAAATGTTTTTGAATGAATATTCTAAAATAATGGGATGATCATATCTAAAATACTGAACCTCAATCCTTATCCTTATCTCACACTATATTTAAAAATTAACTCAAAAAGATCAAAGACATAAATTTAAAAAAAAAACTATGAAACTTCTACAGAACACGTAGTTGAAACTGTAAGTAGCCTTGCATTTGGCAAAGATTTTCTAAGCAGAATGAAGTAAGCATGAACTCTAAAAGAAAAAAATTATAATTGGACTTCATCAAAATGAAAAACTATTGCTCCAAACTAACACTGTTACAAAAGTGAAGAGACAAATCACACATGGGGAGCAAATATTATAAATCACATATCCAATAAAGGATATGTATCTCAAATATATAAAGAACCCTTAACTTTTCTTATAATAGTTAAACGACAGTACAATAAAAATGGGCAAAAGAACAGACATTCACCAAAGAAGATATGTGTGTGGCAAGTAAACACATGAAATAATGCTCCACATCATCAGTCATTAGGGAAATGCAAATCAAAACCACAAAGAAATATCACTACACACCCATTAGAATGTCTAAAATGAAAAAAAAATGACTGATCATACCAATGTTGGTGAGGCTGTGAAACAACTGCAACTCTCATTCACTCTTAGTAGGAAGGTAAAATGGTACATCCACTTTGGAATGCAGTCTGGCAGTTTCTTAAAAAGTTAAATATATTTCCCTTACTACCAACTCATTCTTATTCTGAGTATTTCCTCAAGAGAAATGGTGTGTATGTCCATACAATGCCTTGCAAATATTCTCTGCATAAATGTTTATTATTCACAATAGCCCAATTCCGCAAATAACCCAAATGTTCATCAACAGGTAAATGAATAAACAAATTGTGGCATATTTGTACAGTGGAATACTACTCAGCAATTTAAAAGAGCAAACTGTTGATACATGCACAACATGGAGTAATCTCAAAATAATTGTCTTGAATAAAATAAGCTAGATGAAGGCATACATACTGTATGAATCCATTTATATAAAATTTTAGAAAATGCAAATTAATCTCTGGTAACAGAAAGCAGAGCAATGGTTACTTAGGGAAAGTGTGGGGATGTTTGGTTTATAGGGTGGCACCTTGAAACTTTTGTTGGTGATGGATATGTGCATTATTTTGATTGGGATGATGGTTTCATGGGTGTATATATTTGTCAAAATTCATCAAAATGTATACTTTGACTATTTGCAATTTATTATATGCCTCAGTAAAACTGTAATAAAAAATAAGATCAGGATTGGAAGAGTGATGATTGTGACTGCAGTGCCAATGGAGTGGTATAATGGAAGACCAGATCACACTTGGCTGAGAATAAAATAGGAGGTGAAGTTGCAGAGACTGAATATAGATCACTTATTTAAACACTTAAAGCTAGCAGACAGCTTTAATAATAGATGAAAGGGCAAGAGTGTCAAGGAATGGGCTTCTAAAGAAGAGGGACAGTTTTGTATCTGAATAACGTGAAGTAAGGGAACTAGTAGGAGGGAGTGACTGAAGATTCAGGCAAGAGAAGGGATAATAATGTAAGCACAGCTGTAGAGTAGATGGGAGGGAAGAGGGAAAGAGAAGGAAATACAGAGCAAGAGTGGAGGAGCTAGAAGAGGAGGGCCATTTCTTCTGAGACTGAAGGAGACATATGAAGGCAGAGCTGATGAAGTCAGAGACCTTTGTAGTTGTAGTGACAAGGAGTTGAGGGTGATTCATTTCTCTCTGGGAAGTGAGAGCCAAGGTCATTATCGCAGGTTGTAGAGAGAGAGGAAGGTGAAGGGGGCTGATACTTGAGGGGAGTGATGAAGAGCCTTGGAATATGAATGGGAGGAGAAAGGGAAAACACGATGTGTGCCCATTTTAATGAGCCCATTTAAGTTTTACTAAATGGCCTGAGGGCCCAACTGAAGTTAGAATCTCTGACTGATAGAGTACCAATTATTTGGAGTACTGAACCTTTCTCCCACAGTGATCATTTTGAGATTGGAGATAATATGTGATTGGAGATCACATATTTGAAGGGATTCAAAGCTGAGGCTAACTAGTGCAGATGTGGTATTTGGAAGGTAAGGGAATGACGATGCAGCTGGTTCTAAATCTATAGACCTTGAGATCCTAGCTAGATAAGGAAGGAAGTGCAGAGAAAAGGAAGTACTTGAGCCACTGGAGGTCTCATTGAGGCTGAAAAGCAGACATATGAGACCCAGCCATTTCTAGAGGATTTTTTCTCACAATGGGACAGGTCTCATTGCAGCCAAACAGTAGAAATGAGGAACCCAACCATTTCCATGGGGATTTTACTCACAGTGGGTCATTGGTGTTGAGTTTTTAGAGGTCAAAGCATCCAGTGATGTTAAGTGGCAGGGGGTGGTGGAGGTCGTAAGAGGTTAGGTGGTCAGGGAGACATGAGGCCAGGGTTTATGGGATGATTCCTCCGCATGGAAATTGTTAAAATCACCCAGGATGAGGTCTGGACTTGGGGTGTCGAGAAAGACTCAGAGAATTGACTTGGTCCTCAGAGAACTGGGAAGGGTCCTCAAGAGTTCTAGAAATGATAATCATAAGGTGAAGCAGGGCGCTCTTTGCCTTAAAGGATTTTCATACCCCCATATCTAGTGGCAAAGTGGTACTACTACTGAAAATTTCACCTTAATTTGATTACATTTCTAGGGCAATGGTTTTCAATGTAGCCAATTTTTCTTTCTTTCTCTTATGTCAGTCTTTGGGAAAGTTGGTTTGAACACTTAATTCATTGCATCTCTGAGAGAACAAATTAAGATAATGGATTTAAAGTGCTTAGCACAGAACCTGGCACCTAGTAAGAGATCAGTAAATGGAAGCTGTGATTATTAATATTATTACACTTTTGATTTATTTTAACCATTAAGTTATACTGTCCCTTTGAAAAGTTCCTTCAATGGGCTAGATTGTCCCCTCTGAAGCTACCTACAAGGCACTATTCTGTCTCTGAAAATAAAAAATCCTCAGACATATAGAGTTAGCCAAGACATCCCTCATCTCTCAGCAAAATATCCCCTATTTCTGCCCTGTGCCTCCTAGGAGCTCCTTTCCAGAATCACAATGAAAGAATACATAACAAGCTCAGTCATGGAGCATAAAACATAAGTCCTCAGCATATTTTCTTACCCTTCCCCACTGCCCTGACAATCATTCATAGCACCAACCCCTAACAGGACTGCACAGGTATGAATCTATGCTGTTTTATTGACTTTAAGACTTAAATTACTAAGTGCAATTTTTCAAATCTAGAAAATTGACTATGATTCATTTGATAATTGGGATCATATATATATATATATATATATATATATATATATATATATATATATTTAGCTTTTTAACTCAGTCTTAGGTAGAGGATACTCAATACTGTTCTTCAAAATAAAATAAATTCTGGATCCATGTCATGCCCTCAACAAACACTTCTCTTATTTTATTAATAAAATCAAATGGGGAAAAGCAAACATGCTTTAGACATAGCTGTATTAACTGACATACCCACTCACAATTATGACTCCAGAACTTTCCTGGTAGACCCTGTGAATTTTGTCATCGTCTCTCAGCCTCTTTCCTGCACCGGAATGAAAACCAGTGAGCTAGGCAAGCCAGCCTTGACAGTGACTGCATGTCATTTCCCCAGATTTCAGATATCAGCTTTCAAACTACTTCCTATTATAATATGCGTAAGGCCAGGAGAACAGTAGCACTGTGCATTGTACTGTGTGTGTGTGGCAGGGTAGGGTGGGATGGGAGTGGTGAGTATTGTCAAGGTGATTCTTCTCAGGTTGATGGGGAGAGTTGCTTAAATGTTGGGCCCTCAGGTCCTATTCAGGAAATTCTCACCACTGTCTCCCTAACCCCCCAATCCAGTACAGACCCTAATCCCTAAATCTTCTTCTTGATCAACACAACCTCTATTCTCACTCTTCTCATGTAGAACTAATTTTAGTTTTCAACACCCTGCTCCCTCTTTTGGTACAACTTTCTCCTTGCCCCAAATAATTTCAACCATGCTTCCTTCCATCCACCTCTATCCCCACCCCCCAAGCCTGGCCACTGCATCATTTATCTATCTCTTTTGGGCTGGATGCTCTTCAACTGAATTGTGAGATGTTCCTCTTCAGAGATCACTTTCCTGCCCACACACATCCCTCCACCACTGCAGTGTCTTTGGAAGAAATCATGTCCCCACTTCAGACCACATTCTCATTCTGAAAATAAAGTAAGGCTTGGTTTTAGAATCCAAACTCTCATTTCCATGGGAGTCATCTTGACTCCTTGCATATCATTCATATAGTCCTGAGGCAGGCACAGAGACTGCTCTTACTCATCTCTAGAATAAAAACTGATACAATTAAAAAGTGCACATCTTAAAGGCCAGGGAAATTCTGTCCTATATTTCTAACAGCTAGTACAGAAACATAGTAATAAACCCGGTAACTTGCTAATTATTTTTTCTGGTTATTTTGACCTCAAGATTCACAAATTTGAGTAACTTATACCCCTTGGTTCATGGCACACAGTCATCAATAAAAGAGCTCTCATTTTAATTTTAGTTAATTTTTTCTTCCTCATTCTCAATCTCCAACCCCATTTCTTTTCTTACCTCATGGATATTCATTCTAATGTACTTAATAAACATCCTTTTAATCCATCATCCATATATTTATTTGGATACATGTTTGATCTTGAAATGCAATAGTGTTTTTTGCATAAATTGTATTTCATATAAAATTCCCTTTATTTATTACTTATTTCAACCTCATGTTTTTTTAATCTATTCATGCTCCTAGAGGTGTATCTAGACTCTAAATTTTGAACTTACGTAGGATTCTATCATGTACATATACCACGTTTTACTTGTCCAGTCCCCTAGTGATAAATATGTAGATTGCAATCATCACTTTCACAACCAATGCTCCATAAACATCCTTGTGTATGTCCTTGTGTATGGACCAGTTCCCAGACTTAGAAACTTGGATGTAACATTTATGTATATTTAATTTCATGAAGCACCACCAGATTGCTTTCCAGAGTGTCTGTACCAGCTCACACTCTCACCAACAGTACATGAAGATAGATGATTCCCTATATTATCACCAGCTCTTAATATTATCTAACTTTCTAATTTTGCCTATGAATATATGTTAAGTAATACCTTGTGATTTTTTTAAAAATTTGCGTTTATATGAGTGCTACTGAAATTAGGTCTCTTCCCATGGTTTCATACTTCCTTTTCTGATAGGGAATACCTGTCAAACGTTTTGTTTATTTTTACTGAGTAATTATCTTTCTTAACTATTTGTAGACTTTGTAATGTCTGTTTTATATGTCATTAGTAACTCCATCTACTTCCAAAATGTATTTGAAGCAATTTAACATAAAAATTCAAACGAATATTGCAGATAAATAAAGGTCAACAGAGTGGCTAGAACACCAGGAAGAGAAAGGGAGAACCAAGAGTGAAATAGTTACCTCTACCTAAATTAGCTGTGAGATTCCTGGCAACCAAGGCAAAAAGGAAAATATGATTCATTTATTCAACATGTTTTATTTTGAAACTTTAAGATTCTAAATTTTCTTGGTTTCTTGGCTGGTTCTGAATATAGAAAATCAATATGATTTTGAGACAATAATCTGGCTAAATCAATTCACCAAAACACAATCATCAAAACAACACTAGAGAAAGTATTCCCTGAGGTTGAATCATCTCACTATCCATCATATCTGCAAAAAGGTTTTGAGACATTTACGTTGGTTTGAAAAATATCTTTAAGATATGCCAATTTCTATGTTTGTTTTTTTTTTTTACTTTAGTTTTGAACAGTGGAAAACAGAATACTTTAAAGGGTTTTGAAAATGTTTTCTCAAAATATTGTGAGGCTGAACGTGTTTAAACAATTTTTATTTCCAAGAAGCTTCAAAATGGCTATGAAAACTGCATTCCTCTGTGACGAATGAGTCTCCCACTGCTGGGATGGGGCCAGCCTGCCATGACCCCTGGCTAAGGGTTGGACAGGGTCCCAGCTGGTGGCCTGGATCACTAGGAATTAAGCTTTATGACAAGAAAAGAGCAAGCTTGGAGGGCTGCAGAGGTAGAGTCCTTAGGTGAATGGCCCCTGGTAGTGTCTGGAGTATCTACTAGATAAGGGTAGAGGAGCAAATGAAGAAGTGGTCCCTTGAGCTTCAACAGGCACTTCAGTGTCTCTGCTACCTGTTCAGTTGGAGTAGGTAAGGCTCTGCAAGCCACTCAGTTAAACCTTGTTAACTAGCACTTCTGGATCTTTATGAATCCTGGCATACTAGAGCAGAAAAAAACCTCAGTAAATACCATCGTTTAAGTATATACTATCCTCTAGGGCTGGTGCCAGGCACTTTACATAGATTGTTGCATTTAATATTCTCAGCAATCCCTTGAGGAAGATAATAGTATTATTCCCATTTTACAGATGAGGAAATCTGAGGCTTAGAACATTCTATGATTTCCCCAAGATCACACAGCTGATAAATAGGGAAACTGTAGCTAGAATCAAAGACCAAAAACTTTAAAACTCACGCTTTTAACCATTTCACTATATTCCCTGCATCTCCTCCAATCAGCAATGGAATTGATAATTTTATTATATTCATTGTATTAATGGCTGTATTAGTTTGTTAGGCTGCTGGAAAGCAATATATCGGAAATGGAATGGCTTTTATAAAGGGAATTTATTATGTTACAAGTTTACAGTTCTAAGGCCATAAATGTGTCCTAACTAAGGCATCCAGAGAAGGTACTTTGGCTTAAGGAAGGGTGATTTGGAAGGCAGGTGGCTGGCACCTGCTGGTCTTTGTTCCCAGTTCCATTGCTTCCGGATTCTGATGCCAGTGGTTTCCTCTCTAAGCATCTGTGGGCATTCACTTACCTGCTCTGGGACAAAACTTTGGGTTTCATCTCTTAACATCCGCTGGGGCTGGAGATTTCTTCTTTTCAGGTTCTGGCTATTACTGTGAGTCCTTGCTTAATCTCCAAACATCTACATTGGCTTTTCCAAAAGTCTGTGTGTGTATCTGCAACTGAGGTTTCTCCAAAATGTTCCCCCTTTTAAAGGACTCCAGCAAACTAATCAAGACCCACCTTGAATGGGTGGAGTCACATCTCCATCTCATCAAAGGTCACACCCACAAGTGAGCATGTTACGTCTCCATGTAGATAATCTAATCCAAAATTTCTGCCTTACAGTACTGAATCAGGATTAAAAGAAATGGCTGCCCCCACTAAATTGAATCAAGATTAAAATATGGCTGTTCTGGGGTGCATAACAGCTTAAAACCAGTGCAATGGTATCTTACATTCATATTGCGCTTTACTGCTTACCAATAACCTTGCCTCGTTGTCTCCCTAGCTAGAGTATAAGCGCTTTAAAGAGTATGAACTGCCTTTTATGCTTCTTTTGTACCCAGTAATGCCTAACAGAACTCTAGGAACTTAGAAGGGAAGGAAGGGAGGGAGGGAAGGAGGGAGAAAAGGAAGGAATGTACTAATAATTATTCAGTTCTCACCATGTCTCAGGCACTATCCTGAGTATTTTATATGCTTTATCTCATTAAATTGTCACATCTCTATGATATAAATGCTATTATTATTCCTGTTATATAGGTGAGGAAACCGAAGCTTAAAGAGTTTAAGTGACTTGCTCAGGAAGAAGCCAGGCACAAAATAGTGCATTCTGTATAATTCAATTTACACGATGATTAAAAACAGGCAAAACTGATTTATAGTGATAGAGGTTATAATAGTGACTACCTCTCCAGGGGGTACTAACTGGGACGAGGCATGAGAGAGCTTACCAAGATGCTGTAAATGTTCTCCATCTTGATCTAGGAGTTGGTTATATTAGTTTAAGCATTTGTAAAAATTAATTAAGATTCGTGCACTTTGAGGAAGTTGAATCTCAATTAAAAACAAATTAAATGACAAATTGACTTGCCCAGAATGCCATACCTCGCAAATAGTAGAGCTGAAATTTGAACCTAGGTCCATATGCTCCAACTTTCATGCTTCAAAAATCCCTGCCCCCCCCCCCCCACTCCTGCCATTTTATAGGTAACTACTTGGCCATCCTCTGGATAGCTTTTGCTTCTTCTTACAACTTCCCTAGCCACACATCTGCCTTCAGCCTTGGCTGAATATATTCGTGAGAACAGAATCCATTCATTACCCCCTCCCTTCCAACACCCTCCACACTCTTCCCTCAACACATGAGCTTCCTCTTAATCAAGGGACCACATTTGAATCCTCATGATGTCAATAATTAAAGCAGAGGCATCCATCAAATGAACTTTAGTAATTAAAAGCTGGTGATGTTGAAATAATTCTTCTGCTTACCTATTAATGATTGGAGAGTTTCACAACCATACTTTGGAAGAAATAATAAACAGTTTCGATTTAGTTAATCTATTCAATCTCACCAGTATTTATTGGTCAACTATTCTGCACAAACCATGGTGCTGAGTCCAGTGAAGACTGTAAAGATAACCAATACAGAATCTTTGAAGAGTACAAAAAGACATGTAGATGCGCAAAGATAATTCTGCTCTGCCAGGAGATGCAATGGCTCTCATCAGCATTACAGAGCTGTAATGTGCTATAGATATCCAGAAAGAGACACTGATTTCATTGGTAGGAAGGTAAGATGTATCAGGGAAGGCTTCCCAGAAGAGGTGGCTTTGAACTGAACCATGAAAGTTGGGACTTGAACTTGATAAAATCCTCAGAATCATCCTTGATTTTTCTCATTTTCTCATATCTCATATCTAAACTATCCACAGACCTGTTGGCTCTGTATTTGAAAGATCACTTGAATTCAACCACATACTCCTCACTTCCACAACTAACACTCTGGACCAAGCTGTCATCATGTCACCTGGACTATTGCAATAGCTTTCTAGCTAGATTGTCTCATTCTATTTTTGCCCCCAGGTTTTTCTTCACGAAAGTGCAGAGATCTATTAGAAACATAAATCAATTGTTGTCACTCGTTTGTTTAAAAATCTCTTGTTGGCTTTCGATTTTACTTAGAATAATAGTTCAACATTTTACTATGACCTCTATAGCCCTACATGATCTGGCCCATGCCTCGTTCTCTGCCAGTCTCCTTGCTTTTTATGCTTCAGCTATATTGGCTTCCTTAATGTTCCTGCTACTTGTCAAGTACATTTTTGCACCAGAGCCTATGCACACTTAATTTCCTCTGCTTGGAATGCCTAATTCCTCACCTCATTCGAGTTTTAGTTCATATGTCACCTCCTCAGAGAGACCCTTCCTGAAAACCCCAGCTAACATAGAACTCCCCTTCACCATCCTCTACCTCTTTATCCTGCTTCATTTTATTTCATAGCACTTGTTCCTACTTGAGGCTTACATATACAAGTGCATCATTTGATTTATTGACTGTCTACCCATCTAGAGTACATGCTCCATCAAAGAGGGGATCTTTGTTTTTGTCAGTGCTAGATTCCCAATGCCTAGAATATTGCCTTGCACATAGCAAGTGTCCAATAAATAACTGTTGAATGAACAGATGGAGATGGAGGGGAAATACATTCCCAGTGGAAAATTCATTCATACATTCATTGAACACTATGTAGGGTGCTGGGTGCAAACCTGTGGTCCGCATCCCTACAGATTCTCAGTATAATAAACAGTTACTAACTGTGGGATAAGTTCTTTGATAGGGGCAAACACTGTGCACTTTGGGAGCACATGAGTGGAACATCCTGAGATGATGAGCACAGTGACTGGCCCATAGTAGTTATTCATTCATTTACTCACCTTTAAAAATTTGTTGAGCAGTTCTTCTATGAAAACATTGTGCTTTGCAATGGGTGTTGTGCCTGTTTGAAGCTGTTATGTACCCCAGAAAAACCAGGTCCTTTAATCCCCATTCAATATTGCTGGGTGGGAGCTTTTGGATTGGTGGTAACTTTTGATTAGATGGTCTCCATGGAGATGTGTCTCCACCCTTTCAAGGTAGGGTTACTTACTGGAGCCCTTTAAGAGGGAACCATTTGGAAAAAGCTTTAGAGCCCACATAGCCAGAGCCTTTTGGAGATGAAGAAGGAAAATGCCCCTGGGGAAGCCTTGTGAAATGAAGAGAGAAAGCTAGCAGACATTGCTGTGTGCCTTCCAAACTGAGAGAGGTGTCCAGAACCCAAAGACCCCAGCACAGGCCAGCCACATGATTTCCCAGCTGACAGATGTCCCGGACAGCATCAGAGTGAAGGCATTCTCTCATTGGTGCCTTAATTTGAACATTTTCATGGCCTTAGAACTATAAACTTGCAACTTAATAAATTCCCTTTTTAAAAGCCATTCCATTTCTGGTATATTGCATTCTATCAAGTTACAAACTAAAATAAGTATTAAGCAATTAACAAGATGACTCAACTCCTTCTTTCACATAGCTTAAAGTCAAGCAGAAGAGGTACATGATGAATTCTGGGACATAGAAAGATAAAGGTGGATGAATCCTAGAGGCAAGTGGCTGAAGACCTAGGAGGAAGCTATTGCAATAATCTGGAAGGAAGAAGAGTTGGTCTGGGCCAGAGGGACCAGACAAGATATAGCCACTTTCACCAAGACACTCTTAACTGACCTGAAGAACCCCATATTCAGCTTTTTACTCTGTCTCCTCTCCCACCATCATGCATGCTGGTTTTTCAGTAGGGAACCCTTATTAATCCTGCCTAACATTTCATGAGGTCTGGGATGCTGATATATTCCATTGCACAGATCTGAATCTTCCAATGAAAGTTAAAATGGGCAGTGGGGTGTTGCCCTACTACAAGATAAGCTATATTAGCCCTACTAAGCAGTGAAGGGGGAGGGAGGTGGAAAGCAGACAGGAGGAAGACAGGAGCCAATAAGGGTATGAGAGGTGGGAGGCCCCTCCCTTGAGCCAGCCAACTGAGCCAAAAGAGGCAGACAGACCAAAGGCTGAGTTTCCAGGGGCCCATTCCATTTCATATGACTTATTTAGGCACTACTTTATTTATACCCCTGCCTCATTCCACACAGCCTACTGATCTGGTCTGTTGATCCCCTTCCCTCCCCTCATCCTTTCAAATTAAAGGTCATCAGGATAGATTTCCTTGGGGGCCCAGGCTACACCTGTTTCTTGCACGTGCTCAAGTGGGAAAGTGGCCAAGGACTAAATACAACCACTTCATCGTTGAGGAGAAAACTGAGACCCAGAGAAGTTGACGAAACAGATTAAGATCACACAGCTAGTAAGTGGCTAAATCCTGATTTTGCCTAGATGAGCCTAGGTCTTCTCATATTCCTAGTTTTGGAACAACATTTTCCTATGGTTTAAATGTCAGGAACTCACTTCTCAGTGGAGACCTTTCCTAAACTGGGTGATAATGTCAGTTAGTGGAAAAAGAAGATTCCCTTTACGAATTCAGTTGCATTCAACTTTTCAAGAAGCTAGGCTTGCGAGGGTAAGAGTGTGGAGGATTATATGTGTGCCTACGTGGTGGTTTCTTTGAGCTACACACACAACCAAACATACAAATACACACCCTTTAGCCACCCAGAAGCCTAAGCCCATCACTAGTGCACAAAGCTATCTTTCTAGGATGTGGAAACCATTTGGAACTGGATTCCATAGTGGCCTGGAAGGCGTTAAAGTGGGTAATGAATGACCTTATTATATGAGCCTCCTCCTGTCCAGTTGTGGGTCTCAGCCTCTCCCTTAATCCCTCTCACTTCCTCTACTCTTTCATTTTGTCTGTCACACTTTCTGTTGTTCTGATCTCTGTCACATTTTGTCTCTGTCACTCTTCTTTATCTCTGGCTCTCTCTCTTATCCTATTTCTTCCCCTGCTTTCTCTCTCCATCACACGTATGCCTTCTTACTCATTTACATACTCTTCATCTCTTTCTCATTCTCTCTTCCAAAAAGCCCCGAAGGAGCCCTAGACTTCTGAGCCGACCGGCTAGAACTGCCCTGTTCAGCTCTTAATTGGCTATCTTCCTTAGTTGTGCCACAAAAACAAGTCCCACTTCCAACCAAGATTAAAAGCATCTCTAGAAAAAAAATATGAGTCTTTGCTCTGGGGCACCCACCCCCCAAGATTTGTTGCAGTGGTGGACATACTCCAGGTACTCAGAGAAAACCCATTCCCCTGCCTTGACCTACTCCACTGATTGTTTGGCAATCACAAAGATATTCTTGACCCCAATACTTCCCCTTTGGAGGCAGAATAATTCAAGGCAGCTTGAAAGGAGAAGAACCTCCCAGAGTTCATTGGGCACATGTATCTGGGGGTGTCTTTTCCCCCTGCTGCGGCAATGCATTCTTTCCCCAGGTTCTGGCTTCCTGGCACCAGAGTAGGCTAGTCATTGGCAAGGATGTCCTAGGCTGATTCCCATAATATGTATCAGCCCCCTCACCATCCTTCCTTTAACTTTTCCCTAGAGTCAGACCCCAGTCCTAGTCTTGTTACTTACTAGTTGTGTGAGCTCGTGTGTAATGTTTGTTTTCCTCATTGGACAGTAGGCTCCAAGAAGGCAGTCTGCGCCATCTTTTTATCATTTTTTTTGTTTGTTCATTTGCATTATATTCAAAGCAGAGTACCTGGCAGAGAATAGGAATCCAATGCATGTTTGTTGAATAAATAGAGAAATAAACCAATTGTCCTCTGTAAACTTCCACTTTCTGTCCTATAAAATGGTGACTTGTGCGAGGATAATGTATGATAATATATGTAAATGGACTGACATGCAGCATGTACTCAATAAATGTAAGAAGCTCAGAGGGTTGGGAGGAAGAAATGAGATGACACATGCAGGTATGACCAGCCCAGTGCCTGGTGCACAGAAGTTCCTCAATAAATAACCATGTCTTCCATGTCTTCACCACAACCTACAACCAGAGAGACAGGGGGACTAACTGGCAACATGCCCCCTCCCAACTGCCTCTGGGAATGGGGCCTGTGCCATCCGGTAGCCTCTCTCAGCAGCCCTAAGCGGATGGACACTTAGTCTGTAATCCCCAAGGCCCTGTCTTCAGCCCCTGCCCAACCCTTCCTGGCTAATTAGATGAGTAACGGTGTTTACTGTCTCTGGCTGGGCAGCTGACTGATGGTAGAGGCTGCAGATCATTAACCTTTCCCGGGCTCCCAAATGTTCTCATTAAGGAGCCTTGTCCTATGTCTTTTTCCAGCCTTGAGCTGAAGGCTGTGGGGCTGGCTGACACAGAAAGCAAGCACAAGGTGGGACGTGACTGCACTGGTTCTAGGCAGAGTTCTCTGCTACAGCCTTGGAAATCTTTCTGTCCCCCATCCTTTCTGCAGAAAGCACCTCTTCCCAGAGGTAGATGCTCTTGCAAAACACCCACCAAGACTGCATCCCCTTTCTTACCTCCTATACATCTCACCAGGGCATGAGGATCAATTTGGGACTGAAAGGCTGCGGCAAAGACCCTCAAAACTCCAGGAAGTAAGGAACAGAGCCTCAAGCCACCTAAGGCATACCCTAATTCTGCCTCTAATTGGTTCTGTGACTGAGAAAACTACCTTTTCCTCTCTCTGCCCTGTTTCCCTGTCTTTGGAATGAGATTCTTTGCCTCTAAGGACTCTCTCAGCTCTTGGGATCTCTGTTTCTTAGGCAGAGGCAGTGGCAGATTACTCCAAGAAAGACCCAGAAACAAAGCTCACAAATGGTGACCCTACTGCAGTCAACCAGCCAATCAAGTTTCTATCTAAGGGGATCTTTACTCCCTTGATATTCTGCAGAAGGGATCTGTGCAGGATCCCCTGGGATCCCAGAGGCCTACACCCTAGTTCATAATGATACTATAGGGAAGGGTGTCCAAAGAAATAGTAATCTCAGGATTACTATTGAAAGCAGTGGCAGGGTACAGTTTGGAGGATAGCAAAAACTAAGCTAACTAACTAACTAAAATTCTTTTGGCATTCAGGGTTGAAATATGCTTTCAGGTTCTGTATCTGACTAGTTGTGTGACTGACTTTGGATGAGTTGCTTTACCTATCTGGGCCTTAGTTCCTTTCACTGTAAAATAGAAATAATAACAACCAGAGTACTTTAGACTATTAAATGGGACAATAGATATAAAACTCCTGACTCAATGACTGCATTTACCCCAAAGGGAGTCGGGGGCCACCCCATTTTATCTTAATTGGGCCACTCCTACTCACTGCACTTAAAGGGGTAAAATTCTAGAGCAGCTTCTTTCAGTCTTTCCCCACTGGCCAACCATAGACTTGAAATCCTCACCAGAAGAACCACTTTTTGAAGGCCTATGAGACACGTGCATTTTAGCCAGGTAAAGGTATCTGATGGGGATGTGGGATGGAGTAAACTGAGACACACTCTCTTAGTGGGTATAAGTTTATCTGATTGGTCTTAGTAGGCAAGACCTACCAAGTAGAACAGCAGTATGGTCCAAATCAGAGAAGAGGCAATGACTGAGATTTGAGTCATGTAAAGGCCAAAATATGGTTTGAGTAGAGGAACTCTCCTATGGCTCTTCCTCTCCCTCTCCTTGCACCATATCCGATTCATCACAGATTGCTGTCTACCTCCTTGGGTAGCTCATTTAGCTTGTCCGAAACTGAACTGATGGACCTTCCTTCAACCTGCTCCTCCTTCCTCAGTGCTCCCCTCTTTGAATACCACCACTTATATACAAAAGTCCCAAGCAATACACTGAGCTACATCTTTCACTCCTTTTCTCCTTCGTAATCCACAGCCAACCTCAAAACTCAGTACAGTCTCTATCCAAAATATATCTCAAAATCTGTTCACTTCTCTCTGTCTTCACTCCCAATGTTCAGGCTATATCCCATGAAATTGAATCAGAATCAAGAGAGGTGAGGTATAGGAATTAGTATTTTTAAAACTTCCTAAGCAAGCCCAATTTGCATATAAATTCACATTATTTATATAGTCTTTAACTGGATAGGACGCAAATGCTTATCAACAATAGAATAAATAAATAAAATATGTTATTGCCATAAAAAATACACCAAAAATAAATAAGAAGGAAAAAATTAACAACTCAACAACATGGCTGAATTTCACAGACATAGGACATGTAAAAGAAGCCAGACATAAAAAGTAAATTGAAGAACAAGCAAAACCAATCGATGTTGATAGAAGTCAGACAATTGCAGTGGTTCTCAATGCACCAGTAGCAACTGTGAACTTGTTAGAAAAGACAAATTCTCAGGCCACGCCCAGATCTACTAAATCAGAATGTCTGGGGGTTGTGCCCAGTCATTTGTGCTTTAAAAAGCCCACTACCTGATTCTAGACTAATGGTTACCTCTTACAAGGGTATGGACTAGGAAGGAGCATGAAAGATCCTTATCGTGCTTGAAATATTTCACAGCATCCCAGACAGTAGGTGCTAGGATATAAACAAGGGTGACAAATTCAGTAAGTAATGGGGAGTGAAAACAAGGCATGGAATGCTGAAGGAATAAGAAGTGACAAGGAGGGGGTGGGAACTTCAAGGGGGTAGCCTAGACTGGTATTCAATACATTCACCAGGCTGGTGCTCTCCATTTTAGCTCAGCTGCCTCCTTGGTTTCCAACCTCCAGAATCAAGCTTGGAGAATCCCCTCCTTTTGTTCTACACCCAGAGTGGTGTTTAGCCATGGTCCTTGGTTGCTGACCTCTCTGCCTTTGAAACTTTCTTCCCAATTAATAGAACTCTCATCTCTTTAATGGAATGAGCCATTTCTGTTCCAAGAGCCATTTCATTTGGCTGTGGCTCTGGGTGGTAGTGGTGGGGTGGAGTAAAGGATCTTGTTGAGTCTGCTAGAGTCATCATTTTCTTGTCTACTCCATCAGTACACCTACCTTAAGAGCCTGTCGGGAAGAAGATTAAGTACTCATCTGGGTTGCTGCTTTGGGGATGGCCCAGTAAATGTACAGTACTCGACAGGTTAACAGCCAATCACTGTTGGCCTCTTAGGGACCGAGAACTAGAAAGTTCAAACTAGAAGGCTCTCAGAGAGTTTTTGGTCTATTCTCTCATTAGATTCAGGGGAAACTGACATTCAGGACCACACAGAAATCTAGTGACTCTAGAAAGGATGCTTAGTCAATGTTAAAACTATATCACCCATGTGTCTTCCAAAAGAGGACCACATGAAAAAGAAAGTGGTTATGGTTCCAGCTTCCATCTCTGTTCGTTTTGCTCCAGCAAAGATTGTCTTTCAGAGCAATGGGCTTAAGATGGGAATATATTTCCTTATTGAAAACTAGTTTCATTTCCAGGGAAGTAGCTTCTCTCTAGAACCCTGAGAGTTCAAGATGCTTAACTCAGGGAGCTAGAGAAGCAGGACCATGTGCCACAAAATGGCCCAGCTCTCCTTGGGACTTTTTCGCACAAGTACTTGGATTGGAGCAGCTTGGCTCTCATTTCCTGGTTCATATGTGCCTCACGCTGAGCGTCACTGTGAACAATGGCTATTTTTGCAATAGGAGGCACAGCCCTCTTACTTGGAGGACACTGATCTGATGAGGGAAAAAAGAGACCATGTAGTGTGGTCAAAAGATTACTGGACCTAAATCCAGAGTGACATGGGTTCACAATCCCATGATTAGTAATTGGCACTTACTAATCATGATATCTTAGTGAAATCACTTCATCTGCCTGAGTTCCATGTTCCCCAACCATAAAATGCAAATGATAATATCTTCTTTCCAGAGTTGTATAGTAAGAACTTTCTAAATGATGCATGCTTGATTTTTTAAATTAGCTGGGAATCTTGAGCAAGTCTCTTCACCTCTGGAGCCATCATATTATATTTCAAACGGATATTATAATATCCATAAGATAGGGTTGTTATGATGATTAAATGAGGCCACGTATTTAAAATATCTTGCACGAGGCCTGGCATGTGGCAGGCACTCAATACCACTCTGTTAAATTTGGATAGAGACTGGAGAGAATATACACCTGGGTAGGTATTGGACAGGGAGGGCCTAAGCCCCTGATCTTCCAAAAGTGGGGCTCTCAACATTCAATTAGAAAAGCTGGTAATTGCAGAGTCATCAGTGCCAGGTCATTTATCTTGAAGACAGGAAGCTGATCAGGACTTGTTATGAGAAGATTTTATCCGGTAGCACCAGCTTGTTCCTGTCACCTGGATTTTCTATGTTTCTCAAGTTCCCTAGGGGATCTTGAGATAGGATTTGTTTTGAACTCACCGGTGAAACAAGAAAAGCAGAATTCAGGGCACAGACCAGCCACAGCTGGATGCCTTGATTTTTTTCTATTCCTTGGACTGCAGCAGCATAGTTTGACTAGTGCAGGGACGTAGGGAGCACTTGGGCCAGTGGAATAAGCAGAATGTCCAAAACAGCCTTAGAACAGCAAGAGAAATGCTGAGGATGGGGCCTGGATGAGTGCTATGGGAGCATGAGGAGGACACCAGAATGTCTGCTTGGAAGGGACAGGAAAGGCTATCCATAGGAGAGCATATTTTAGCCTGGCTTTGAAGGATGAGTAGAAGTTTGACAAGCAATCGTAGGGAAAATGAACATGAATGCAAATGCATGGAGAAATGAAATAGCATGGCATGTTTAAGAAATGGATTCAGTGAGAATGTGTACAGCATGGTCAAGAGACTGGACAAGAAAAACCTGTGTATTTCCTTGTGGGACATAGAAAGGAGAGTGGACTTAATCTCCTTAGAAATGGGGAGTTTTTGAAAGGCTTTATGGTAGGGCTCAGTGACATGATCAGATTCATGTTTTAGAAAACTTGTCTGGCTACAGTGGAGAACAGGCTGCAGTGGGAGAGACAGCAGCAGGGAAACCAGTTAGGAGTCTGTTGCAATAAGTGTGAGTAAGAAACTATGAGGGACTGTACCAGGGTAACAAGGATAGAGGAGAAGAACTAGACTTTGGTGATCAGTTGAATATGGGGCTGAAGGAAAGCAAGGGGACTGAAGATGGCCCCAAAATTTATAGTTTAAGAAACTGGATGGATGGCAGTGCCGTTGACAAAAAGAAGGAACAGGATGGGAAGTCATGGATAATGTTGAGTTTGAGATACATGGAAGATATCTAGGCAGAAATGACAAAAGCTGATACTTATTTTCACTTGCTATATGCCAAACAAGGTACATCAGCCATATTTTGAAATTTAATCCTTAAGACAACAATATGAGATAGACACTATAATTCTTCCCATTTTATGGATGAAAAAACTAAGTCCTTGAGGACTTAGATGACATGCCAAGTCTAGATTGATTCCAGGTTTCTAGTGATTGTATCTCACCCCTCTGCCACGAGACAGGCAAAGCCCGGACAGCCTCTACTGCGGCGATCCCTGTATACAAGCTGTGAGGTACCTATCATTGCTCTGCAAATAGCCACCCTGAACTTAAATTGACATCATTTCTAATCATTGTATTTGAAATCCCTTCTGGGGACTAATGTGGGGAAAGGCATACTCCAGACTGGGAACCCTTCTACCCCATATCTGCCACAGCTCTTCTCATTTGATTCGGCCTTAAGCCCATTCTTATTCCATTGGCTGCTGGGGAAACAGTTATGTTCAGCACTCCACTTGAATGATGGAAGAAATAGAGAAAGAACCTTACTGAAGTATCACACCATTTATAAAAAAGCATGTGAGTCTTCAGGAACTTTTAGTGCCAGGAGATATAGACTAGGCACACTTATTGGAATCGCAGTATTTTGTCCTTTTACCTTTTTTGCCAGACTTATTCACTTTTCCATGCAAGAGACATCCCTTCAATGACTACCACCTGAAAGATGACCATCTTTCTCGGCTTTATTCTTTATTTGCCTCCTTATCGTCCACTTCCATCCTCAGAGGCTTTTCAGAGTCACTCCAAGACCTCTGTGGTTTTAATTAACCAAGTGGTTTGGTGCCATCAGCCTCCTTCCATCAATTTATTAGTCATTTCCTTCTTGGGCTCATTAATGAATATATTTAAAAATACTGCTCCCAGCCCCGAGTCTCCAGATCCCTTCCTCACCCCTACCATCAACCAACATAATGCCTTTCTCCTTACCAGAAACTGCTGGGACTCATTCCCTAGCCCCTTCCTCTTGTATTATTTTGAAATTCATAAATAAGAACTTACTTGCTGGAGTTGGAGAGGAATCTCTGGGCATGTGTGTGGGTGTGGAGATGCATATGCATGTGTGAGGGGGGAAAAGGAGAGAGGGGGAGCCAGGGAGAAACAGACATAAAGAAAACAACAGAGAACGATAATGAAAAATTTTCCATAATAGGGTTTTCATCCACAGGCCTTTTGAAAATCACTCAATTACATAAAATGCATATCCTTTATCTCCTCATCTACAACCCGCTCTCAGTACTGTCATGCTGCCACCTATCCCCCTAAACCATGAATCATAGATTCACAAAATGTCACAACTGGAAGGGGCCTTAAACACCATCTAGCCCAAAGTCCTCATTGTGCAGATGAGAACATTAGGGCTCAGAGGGAGCCAGGTTATTACTCATCTGGGGTCACCACAGGCACCACTCTTCCAGCCACCCAGGGGAGACCCCCAACCACCTTCCCTAACTGGATGTGAGAGGTAGTAGAGAGGAGAGATTAAGAGGACAGACTTAGGAGCCAGATTGTTTGGCTTTGAGCCTTGACTTCTTCATTTTTAAAATGGGGATGGTAATATTTCCCATAGTTCTTATTTCAAGGAGTTTTAAAGATTAGATGAGTTAATAAATGGTGAACACTCAGAATAGTGCTTTCTGGCATATAGGAAGTGCAATACTGGCATTTTAGCCCCATTGAATCCTGAGCTCATGAGAGAATTCTGTCTTTTTTTTTTTCCTTCCCTTTCCCTTTCCCTCTTTACTTCCTTCCTTGCCTCCTTCTTTCTCTCTCTTTCTTTTTTCTTTAGATGTGTATACTGCTAAACTGAGAACAGTACTTGGCACATAATGGGGGCTCCTTAAATATTTGTTGAATTAGCACATTGGTGTTTGGGAATCATACCCAAAGGAATCCCACCTCCACAAGTTGAGGGGTACCCTGGAAGACCCACCCACATACCTCCTCCAGCTTGAGAAGCTAAAATTCATCCATCCCTTTGGGGAAAAAACTGAAATGGCATGGGGTTTGTGGTGCCATGCAGTGTCAAGGCTTACCAACAACACTGGGGAAGAGCACCCTTAGACTACATACAGCACTGTAGGAGATCACAGATTAGGGGGATTTGAATCACTTATCTCTGTGGGTACAGATATAGTTTATGCCGGCGGGAAGAGAGAGGGAGAGGGGAAGCAGGCAAGCAGGCACCAGCTGCTGGCTGACCAGGACAGAGAGTGCCAGCAGGTCTTTAAATACAGTCCCCCAAAACGTTCTGGGGACATTGCTAGCGAGGCTAAGAGAAACAGTCATGGAGCTCCCTACACACTGTGTCTTCAATTGGTTATTGTTGCCCAACGGATGCCCTTACTAGGAAAAGTGCCTGGCAGGGGCTGAGCCAGCTGCCCAGCTGTCCCACAGGGTTCAATTACCTTCACTCCCTCTCCACTGGGCAGGGATTTGCTCCTGGAGTTTGGAGGGAAGACTGTAGTGTGACAGTGTGCGTGCGTGTGTATATGCATGTGTCAGTGTGTGGGATATATGTACATGTTTGCTTGGCAGGACACGTTGCTTTCCAGGGCAGGAACATGTCATCTAAGCCTGCCTCCAAGGCCAAGGCAAGCGGTAGAGTTGAAATCCAAAATTAACACACTGACCTCCAAACTGTGGCCTGAACACATAAGGGTGCACATGGCAGGGGGCTGGTGAGCATGAGCATGAAGGAGAAGCATCAAGAAACCTCAAATTGGATTAGTCTTAGTGGAAATGCAAGTTCACCGAGTTATCTCCCACCCTTCACCTGAGGACCGTGCTGTATGAGATGGCTGGTCAGAGTTGACACACAGTCAGTAGCTGGGATTTTGAGCTCTATCTGTGACCTGATTGGGGGTTCGGTAGGTGGCCAGTATAAGGTTCAGCAATAGCTGAGATTTATTGAGCATGTATCAGATGCCAGAAATTCTGCTAAACCTTTTACAAATATTGACACTTTAATTTCTCAGAATCCTCCTGAGAGGATTACTAATAGTATCCCCCTTTTCCCACAAAAAAATCTGAGACTCAAAGGGTACCCAGGAAGTGATAAAGCCAGACTCAGTACCTGGGCAGTTTAACTCCAGAACCCATGCTTTTAACCATTAGGTTACATTGTGCTCAGAATAAGGCTCAGTCCGAGGTCACGGTACAAAGCCCAGACCGTGGCCAATGTTAGGGATTCAGTCTTCGGACAAATTTAGGGATCTGTTTACTTGTGGTTTTTGTACTGCCACCATCTCAGTTTTTGATTAATCACTGCAGCAAAAACATAAAGATTATATGTGTGGCAGCGCCCCCTTGTGAGTAGAACGGTGGTAACAGGTAAATGAGGGATTTTGAGGATTTTATTTTCCATTACGGACTCAGGGTGTTTGATGGGTCTAGAGTGCTTGCAGTCCCAGGAGGTGGCCCGATGGAAGAGACAGAGTTGCCATGAAAGTACTGAGAGAAAAACCCTAAAATGAGATAAACTGAAGAAAGGACTTTGGAGTATCTAATAGGCTTTAAAACCATAAAAGATAGCTGATAGTTGCACCCTCAATCCCATATTATCAACAACCCCTTCCAACATGAAAAAGTTAGAATGGGTATAGCCCAAATACCCCTAAAGAGTGGAAGAAAGATCAAAGGTGATGGTGGAGCTATACAGAGAAGGTGGGGTTTAACAAATGAGTAAGAGGAGTGCTGAATCATTATACCGATATTTCTTTTATCCTCCAGAATCTTAGAGCAGCTAGAAGTAAAAACCTACAATTGTGGAATTGTAACCCATGCCAAACCCCAAAATCTGTCCTACAACTAATGTGGCTATGTGCTTTGAAATTTATTGCTTTTTTGTATATATATATTATTTTTCACAAGAAAGAAAAAAAAGTCAATTGTGATGATAAATGCACAGTTATGTGATGATATTGATTGTACACTTTGGATGATTACATAGTATGTGAATCTATAATATACATAAATGAAAAATTTTTCAAAAGAGGTAGTTGAGAGGAGAAACCAAGATATAAGCTCAGTTTCTCAGGGAAACTGAGACAATAGAAATGAAGGAAAGCCTGGTCAGGAAACCCCTAGGTCCCATTAACTACAATTATAATTACATGTTATTATAAATCAATCAATAAGTATTAAAGAGTATTAAATACTGTTAAAGGTAATAGCTATAATTTATAGAACTCCAACTCAGTTTCAGGGTATTTACATATGTAATTGTCATAATTCCTGCACGGTGGAGATTTATTTTTTAATTGACAAAACTGAAATTCTGAGGATAAGTGACTTCCCCATGCTTTTTATATGGTACCGCATTTCACTCTAAAGGGCTCATTAACATCTGCAAATTCTGCCACCCTTCTTAGTTCCAAATAGCATTTACTACGTTTCTTCTGTGTGCCAAGCACTAGTTTTGACTCATTTAATTTTCACAATAACTCTAAGAAGGTATTACTCTTATCCCCTTTCTACAAATTAGAAAACTGAAGCACAGAGAAGTTACATAACTTGCCAAATATCGTACAGTTACCAAAGTGGCCATATCAATATTTGAACTCGGGTCTGTCTGACTTGAGGAGTCACGTTCTTCAGTTTTCTAATTTGTAGAAAGGGGATAAGAGTAATACCTTCTTAGAGTTATTGTGAAAATTAAATGAGTCAAAACTACTTCTCAAGAGACAAATCAAACCGCCCAAAAGAGTCAAGGCACAATTCATTTTCTGCAGCTGTCCTCACAGTCAAATTGAGAAACTGAGGAGTGACAAGATTTAAGATATCTAAAAGAGTGCCTTTTCCTACCCACTCCATCTCTATTTCTTTACCTTGCTTCATTTGTCTTCATGGCAAGTATCACCTCCTGACATTGCTTCTATATTTTTGTTCATTGTCTGCTTTCCCACTAGACTGTGAGCTTCTCGGTGGCAGGGATTTGGCTCTCTTGTTCTACCCCTGGCCCATAGAATGGTGCATGGTCCGTGGTCCATGTTCAGTATATGTGGGCAGGCTGAGCCCTAGATTGCAGGTTCTTCTCGTTGACTCCTCTGACAAATTCCCTTTGTAGGCTGAAGTTGGAATGGACAGATTTGTTATGGCCACCAGTGGCATACATGTCATACATGTCACCATGATCAACAGATTATTTTAAATCCCCAACTTATTGAACTCTGAAGCATTTGGTCAAGTTGACTCCCCAATCATTCATTCAGCAAATATTCAAATGATCAAAGCATCCTAGCCCTGTATTCAGACTGCCTGGGTTTGAATCCTGCCTCTGCAAAATACCAGCTGTGTGATCCCAAGTAAGTCACTTAAACTCTCTGTGCCTGGTTCTTCATCTTTAAAAATGGAGGTAATAAAGCAATGACTTCATAGGATTGCCATGAGGTATGTTAATCCACCCAAACTCTTAGGACAGTGCAGGCACATATTGAGTGCTTAACAAAGGTTAGTTATTTTTATCTGTGTGTTAATGAGTCCCTCTTCTCTGAGCTCCACCTGTGTTCTTGGTATCACCAATTGGATGTCTCAGAGACCCTTCAAACTTGATGTGTTCAAAAGCCAAACTCATAAGGTCCACACTCTCATCCCAAACTAGGCCTCTTCCAGTGACATCTTCATGAATAGCACCATCGACCACATAGTTACATAAGACTCATCCTAGTAATTTTTACTCCCCTCTTCCTCTCATTGAGTCCCCATTGCCAATCCATCAACAAGTCTTGTAGTAAAAAGGATAGGAAGTCTATCATCACAGTTAGGAACAGAGACTTGGGAGTGATACATGGGTAAACCCAGATCTACCATTTATTATCTATGTAATTAGCCCTCACTGGGTCTCAGTTTCCTTATTTGTAAAATGTGGACAATAATGATATCTATCTCATTGGGTTGTTGTGAGGATTGAATGAGTTAGTACAAATAAATATCTTAGAGCAGTGCTTAGGACATAAAAGGAAATCAATAACTGTTAGTCACTATTGTTATTAGAATGGCTTTTATTTTTTTGGGGGGGGGATTGCTGTAGACTTGGCTTTCTCGTTACTGTGTCCATCGCTCCAAGTGTTAACTTCTGTAGGAAGCAAAACAGCAGGAAATGAATGTGTGAGGCACTGGTGGTGAAATCTGGATATTGAAGCCACAGATGACCTTAAATCAAACAAGCACAGATGGCTCTGACCCTCATCTATATTCCATATTTGTTAAAGGAAGTTGCTGCTGACCTGGTACAAAGTGAAACGTAGCATTTAGACGAGTCTGAAGCTAGACCAGATTAAAATGATCACTAGAAACATTTGTTCAATCACTAAATATGTATTAACTCTTAACTGACCTCCTACTATGTGCTAGGCGATGAGGAGATAAGTGGATCAGATCTAGCTCCTGCCCTCAAAGATTGGAATAAAGGTTGTGGAGGTTTCAAGTCACTGCTCAACTCTCCCACAGCTTGTGCTTTAAGCTAATCATTGATGATTGTATCTATGCTCCCATTTATTAAATGGGACAGTTGCTATACAAATCTCACTCTTAAAACCCTCACTTACCTGCTACAGAAAGCCTGCCATGAGGAGTAAATAACAACCCAAGAACTGGAGTCACACAGGTCAGAAGACAAATCCCAGCTCTGCCACTTACTACTAGATGTGTAATTTTGAGGTAGTCATTCAAGTTCTTGGACTCTCTGTAACTTCATCTGTACAATGGAGATAATAATAGTACCTGTCTCATGGGATTGTGGAAGAGTAAAAGAGATCCAGTAAAGTAGTAAACACGAGCACAGCAGAGAGTAATAACTCAGTTCCCAATAGCCCTTATGATTAACCATTAACCATCAGCAATATTCTGAGAAGGAAACGAAAAAGGTCATGAGAAGATTTATCTATTGAAAACATGGAAAGAAAATATTGCCTAATCTGCAAAAACTCTGGCCACATCCCAATTTGATCACACAACACATACCTGTCATAACAGGGATCCCAGTACAAAATGTTGAGCTAAACTAGGGGTTTAAATAATGACATTAGCGGCCAGGAAATCCTGGGTTTGAAGACCTTGAAATACCAAGACTAGCTTTCTGAAGGTGACAACACTTGCTCTGCATTAAGGAAGAAGTGGCCCAAAGTTGGTGTCTTATGGGCCAAATAACCAGGATTTTAATAGTGGTAGGACAGAAATAGTCTGCTGTTTTATTCAGTTTTGTTGTTGTTGTTGGTTTGTTTTTTATAGGACACAATGTCAGGTAACTGCCACGAATATGGACTCTGGAGTTAGACTGCCTGGATTCAAATTACAGCTCTGCCACTTACTAGCTCTATCACATAGGGCAGGTTACATAGTTTTTCTGAACCTCAGTTTCCTCATTTTTCAAATGAGGTATATAATAATATACCTCCCAGAATTGCATAGAAGATAAAATGAGATCACTTTTATGAAAACACCTAGGACAATACCGGGCATTCAGTAAGCAAGTAAATAGGGGCTCCCATTAGAATTGTTATCATTAGTAATTACTCTGCCCTCCTAGAGCTTCCCCTTAAGACTGAAGAACACTGGTGGAAGTTTTATGCTTCAAAAGAAGACTGTTCAAAGCTCCTGCAAGCCTACCTAACAACCACAATATGCAGGGGGGTACCAAGGAAGAGGGAGGCTGACAAATCACTTTTACTCCAAAATCCCTCCTCAACTGCTAGGAACAGTGTCTAAAATTCTGATTACAGCCTCATTACCTCAGCTGGGTGGTCCAGATGCTTCCTTTTGAAGGCAAATGCATCTGAGAGAGGTCACACCCCCAACTGGGAACTGGGACCAACCCAAGTAGAGACTGGGGGACAGGCAGCTGACAGCTGGATAGAGATCTGGGGTAGTCACCGAGAGAGATCCCAGAAGAGAGATGATCAGGTATCAGAAAGAACTTCACCAATCTCTCAAGTGTCCCTGCACATGCACTGGGTGCTGGTAGGAAGTTTGGAGGAGACCCTGTGTTTGGCGAAGGTCCAAGTGGTGGCTCACCAAGCTCATCCCTTGTAGAATTGTGAGTAATAATGTGCAGTATTTCCCTATACCTGTGTAGATTTATTTTTTAATTAACTTGTTTTTGCATCATTAATTTTTGTTTGTTCTCTCCTCACTCCCAATGGCTCAGCCAATAGGCACAACAGCTTGTCATTTTCAGTCTTGTTGCCACAAAGGCTATTTCCTCAGAACTACATCTTCTGCCCCTGGTTCTGGTGGGTCCCAAATGGGCAGTTCATTCAACACATGTTTGTTTGTTTTTAATTTTTTATGCTCCCAATCCTGTCTGGCACAAAGGAAGGAGAGCAGGCTGAGTAGCTAGAGATTTCGAAGTTTGGATATCAGCTTTGCTGTGCCATCTTGCCTAAGTTGTCCCACCTCAGTGTGTCTCAGTGTCCTTTTGAAATTGGTGTCATGGGATCCACCTCAGAGGATTGCCGTGAGGGTGAAACAGTACGGTATGTATTATTATGCCTTTCTCAGAGGACACTCCTCGTGAGTTCTGGAATCATTGGACATGTAATGGGGGCTGGAGACTGGAGAGTGGGCAGTGAGCAGAACCTGGAGGGATAATGCGAATAATAAAAAGAAGATATGGGTGTGAATAAGGGGTTATGGTGGTGGGATGTGCCACCTGATAGTCTCCATGTCATCTGTGAAGGAAGTGAGAACTGCTGAGTATGAGGGAACAGGAACCTGAAAGTCTTTTCTCTTCTGTCTGTTTAAAAGTGTCTGAAATTTTCTCCATCTTCATTTCTTCTCCCTTGACTTCCTCTTCTTCTTTGTCTTTGATTTTGTCTTTTTTGTCTCTCTCAATAAACATCTTTCTAGCTTTGTGTCCCCTGTTCTTTCTCTCTCTCTCTCTCTCTCTCTCTCTCTCTCTCTCTCTCTCTCTCTCTCTCTCTCTCTCTCTCTCTCTCTCTCTCTCATTATATCTGTAAATATAATATAATCTATTTCTACAAACGTCTTTCTCTGTCTTGCAGTCTGTTCTGCTCTCTCTCCGCATCTCTCTGTCTCTGTTTCTCTTTCCTCACTGACTCTTCTTTCACCCTGATAGAAGAACCTTACTCACAGTTTCTTGAGCTCTGGAATTCCTTCACAACAGGTGGAGAATCTGAGAAAGTGCTCGAGGGAGTTGGCAGTGGTCCAGGCTGGGGGATATTTGCTGTTGCCAGAGGAGGAGAGAGAAGGAGCTTTTCTTCCTTCCATCTATAAATGGCCCGAAACAAGACCTATGGAAGCCATCCACTTCCCCACCCCACCCGCACCGGACACCCCGGTTTCAAAAGGCATGCTGCCTTCCGTCTCAGTCCCTCTGCCTCCTGATAAACAGGCTGTCATCTGGATTGCAGTTCAGTGAAAGGAGCGTCATCACAGGTGTTCGTCATCACAGGCCAAGGGGCTGTGGCAGATGGTGGTGGCAGAATTTACTAATGAAAAGGGAGGGGATACAGTTCCATACATTTGGCCCCAGGAGATTTTCTGCTTGTCACATGTTCACAGGGATAGACTCAGAAAACATCATAAGGACCCTTGGCATTAGGGACATAATTATCTAATCAATTCCCCCACCCCACCCCCCAAAAAAGAAATGCTCCTTTATATTACCCAATACCGCCACCCTCACCTCACCCCCTGACCCAGACACTTGGTTTATAGAGAGGCTCAAGTTTTGGGCAGAAGGCACACCATGTGACCTTTCTGAGCTCTTCCGATGCTAGACTCCTCTGATCATACGCTATGTTTAGGTTCGGCACCTGTTTCACAGCACAGTTCTATCTTTTCCTCACCACCATTGGTGTAGTGGTGCAAAAAGAACCCTAAATTTGAAACCAAAGGCATTACTTTGAGGTTCTGACTCCTACAGCCCTCCATGGTTCCTGATGGTTTCAGGAAGCAATTTTCCAAGTTGAATAACCACTTTAAAGGAAAAAAAGTACAGATTCCAATTATTGACTCATTTTCATTACGATATTCAACTACATACAAAGAGAAAATAAGCTGCATACTCCTTAAGCTTACGGCTTATATGCCAATACAAATCTGAAACAAACCTGGAAATGAAATGTAAACAAACTACAAAACCTATAAAATTCAAATGAACAATAATTATTTTAACAAGATGGCTGATGTTGTTTTTCTAAAATTAAATTGCTATTCAGATCGTGACTCTGGGGCTGACTGGGATACAGGTTCTTTTGAGTTCGTCGTGCTATATTACTGTGTGCCAGGCTATGACTCAGCTCTCACACCACTTTTTTTCCTATCAGATCTACTGCTAAACTGTCATTCCTGCAGCCCTCAGGGACATCATTTGGCCTTCACTGGGACTAAGCCATCATTTATGCATTAAGTCCTCTTATATTCTTTTCTCATTAGTCCTTGACAATGCACATAGAACAATGTGAAGCTAATGAGATCTTTTACAAAAATGTGGCAGAGATTGCTAGTCATCTACCCTACTCCTCAAGTAGACTACAAAGTACCTTGCTAAAATGCTATATTCCCTGGGCTCCCTTTTAAGTTGTCATACCACAGCCTTCTGGCCAATGAGAAATAAGTAGAAATGTGATTTGGGATCACTTATTAGTGATTAGTGATTAAAGGGAGGGGGCAGTCCTTCTTTTTTCCTTTTCTCTATCTTACTGCTTGGAATGACCAGTTATTGGCTGGAGCTACAACAATCATCTTGGATCATGAGGATGAAGGCCACACCCTAAGGATGGCACAGCAAAGAGCTGAGAGGAGTTGCAAGCCCTAAACAATTCATCTTCTCCCCTAATTAAAACACTATCATTTTGGATTTGTAATTCCTTTACGTGCAGCATAATCTGTTACTAATACACCAAGGCAGATGTAAGGAGGGCCCAGAAATCCTATGCCTGTCCTCGGTTGTAAATTATCACAGTGAATGCTCCAACCCCTAAGAATATGCCATACCTTCAGAGGTAGTCAGAACGCAGTACAAACTCTTGATTAGTGAATTACTAGTTGTCACCCAGAAGGGATCTAGGAGCCCAATCCTGAGGCAATGAGATACAGACCACGGCAAATCTATTGGGAATCACCTGACCTGAAGCTTGTGTCTCAGACAGGCTCCAACAGGAAGTTGGGCTGGGCGAGTTAGGAAGCTTGAGTGACGGAGGGCACTGTATTGACAAAAGCAAGCAGCAACTGGGGAAGATGTGCAGAAAGCATCCCCATCCTGTTAAAACCTACTCCACAGCCCCTTCACAGGCCTGGCTTTCTTCGTCCTCACCTACATAGCTGGGCCAGAAAGCTGCTCCTGACAGTATGAGAAGCCATAAACCCAGTGAGTAACCCTCATTGCTTCCTAGAACACCAGGGGCATGGAGCTGGTGACAAGAAGGTTGGGCCCAGAGTGCTAGCCAGGAAAGGTCAGCTTTCTATTCCTCTGTGGGGCCCTAGCTGCTGGCCTTAGCCCTCGTCCGTCCGGGTAACTTGATTCCTCTGACTGAAATCCCTGCGCTAATTTCAAATTTAGTCCTGGGCTTTGGGCCAATTCATAAACTGCCTCCTCATTTTTTCCCCCTTCCTACCACCTCCTCGGGGTTCAGGGCCAAAATATGGTAGAAGGGGTTGGGGGGGGCTGTGAAATGTGAACCTCAGTTTGGGCTGCTCAACTTGTCTTCAGAAAATAAATCTTAATCAAGTCATTGGAGAGAATTCCTCCTCCCCTTATCACAATTCTTTCTCTCTCTATGCTCCCCTGTGCCCCCTTCTCCTCCCACTTCCCTTTCTTCCTTCCTGGCACCCCTGCCCTTGGTCAGCCAACCTTCCCTTCTCCTGCAGGATTTGATGGACCTTATAGGGTGAAGTAGTGGGAAAAGCACGTGTTTGGGCTGCAGAATGAAAGTTAATCCCAGATCTGTCACTAACTAGCTGTGAGATCCAGGGCAAGCCATTTTAATCCTCTGAATCTATTTCTACTCCTGGAAAATAGGAATAGTAATTATCCTGATAAAGCTGTTGTGGTGATTAAATAAGACAAAATATGTCAATGTCCCTGGCTCATAGTACGTGCATGTGTATCACCCACCAGCCTTAACAATTCCCTAAACCTGACCCTCTTGCCCTGCCGTTGGCCGCGATGAATTGCCACTTGCACCAGCCATAAAGCAAGGAATTATTTCTGGCTTATCCTTATCTTCCACATTCAATCTATCACCAAGTAATCCCTGTCAATTTTACCTCTCCGTCTATGTCAGAAGTACTGTCTCATAATACCATGTGCCTCTCTCACTGCTTTGCAAAGATGTAATTTTGCATTTATGGGTGTCATTATTAATATCTACCTTCTCTTCATTGTATTCTCAGTGCCTAACATAGTTCCTTTCATGCAGTTAGATGTTTTATAAATATTGCTGAATAAGTGAATGAGGAAGAGGTACGGATTATTTCCATTAGCTGGCAAGCGAATTGAGACTCAGAGAGATTGAATGAATTTCCAAGAGGCATATAGACACTAAGTAGTTGTGGCGGTTTGGAGCTATGTACCCCAGAAAAACATTTTATTAAACTTAATCCATTCCTGTGGGTGTGAATCCATTGTATGTAGGCCCTTTAGGTGAGGCTATTTCCGTTAAGGTGTGACTCACTTCAACCAAGATGAGTCTTAATCCTGTTACTGGAGTTCTTTATAAATGGAATGAATACAGAGAAAGAGGGATTTAAAAAAAAAAAAAAAAGCCATGAAACCAAGAAGCTGAACATCAACGGAACCCAGGAGAGAAGGGAGAGACCAAGAGATGCTGCCATGTGCCTCGCCATGTGAGAAGACAGGGACCAAGGATGACCAGCAACCAACCCCAGGACACTGCAGTGTTTGGAAAGAAAGCATGGCCACACTCACACTTTGATTTGAACTTTTTTCCAAGCCTCAAATCATGAGCAAATAAATTCCCATCGTTTAACACAACCCATTTCATGGTATTTTCTTGACCAACCCAAGAAAGCTAAAATAAGTCAAATTAGTTTTTGAACTAAGGATTTTAACTCTGGTGCCAGAGTCAGTGCTCCTAACCACAGTGCTGGCAATGATCAAAAATGTCATACCTACAGGATGAAGAACACGCACAAGCATGAGATTGGTCAGGAGGGCTCTAAAGTAGTCGTGTGTATATTTTTGCTTGGGGAATGGACTTTAAATTGAGTCCTTCCCTTTTTATAGTTAGGCAGCAGGTCAGTGTTTGCGTCCGGGTCAGGATTCAAATCTGGTTGACATGGAGTCTTCACCCTTTTTCGTGCCCATGCCGCCTTGACCTGTGTGTAAGGGAATGGGGGGCGGGGGGAATCGTGGAAACATGGCAGCCAGACTTAAACCTTGAAAAACGGAGCAACATATGGATCTATACGAGGCTACCCTGAAGCCTGAAGATGGTGGGGATGGAAAGCTAGCACCACCTAGTGGTGGCCCCATGGAAATTCCTCAAGGCTCCAGGACCATTTTAAGAGGAAAATGTTGGAGTGTCTGGGGGCAGTGAGGAAGGAGAGAATTCAGGACCAGAGGAGGAATAAGAATTATATTCATTATTGAGAGTTTAGTGTAAGCCAGGCAGTGTACTAGATGCTTTAAATGCATTATCTAGTTTAATCTTTACACCAACCCAGAGGAGGAACCAAAGGCCAGAGAAATTAAGTGACTTACTTGAGATCGCACAGTTAGGGAGTGGCAGAGCTAGGACTTGGACCCAGGACTATCTCTCTCTCATGTTCTTTCCCTTGTGTCATAATATTGTATGCTGAAACCATAAGTAGCATAGGAGGGAAATTTGGAGGGAGAAGAGCAAGTCAAAACCCAGGGCAGTTCTGCACAACAAATGCACCAAGCCACAGCTCTCTGCACACTGATGCCCCAGGTCTCTGTACTATGACACGCCAAGGCTCCCTCTCAATCTTCTTATGAACAGCTGGTGTTGATGTTAAGATGACCTATCATATTCAGAACTATACAGATAGTAATGGTTGTGGTGGTTTGTAGCTATGTACCCCAGAAAAACATTATTATTAAACTTAATCCATTCCACTGGACCTGCCCCAGTGTCTGAGCACCTTATCCCTGTGTCACCCCCCTCATTTTGCCTCTCTTTTGTAGCAAGTTCTCGATGGCCTTGTCTGTCAAAAATTTAAGGATTACTCTCTCAAATTCCCTTCTGTGCTGGCACCTCTAGGGCAGATGAGTAAGACAGTTTGAAAAGCCTACACACAAATAGTAAGGATTTGGATTAAAAACAGTTTGTATCTAACCTAGCACAACATTCTAGGCTGTGTTAATATGGTTTTTAAGGTTGTGAAATAGAGAGGCACCAAAAATGTGTAACTCCTGACTCTATCATATATTTACCAACTACAGTATCTCAGGCAAGTCACTTCCTTTCTATGATCCTCAAATTCCTCATCCCTAAATGGAGACAGTAATTTCTCTCTTTCAGGGGCATTGGGAAAACTAAAAGGGAGAATATATATAAAACACTCTAGCACAATACCTGCAACACAGTAGGTATGTAATGTTATTATTCATAGTCAATCGCACAGCATAATCTATCCTGTTCCCAGCAGATATTAATAGTTATTAGTACAATGTTAAAGGATTTAGTTTGCTTATTCCTCCATTTCATTGGAAATGCAACCAACAGTCCTATTCTATTCAGATATAATCCATAGTGATAAAAGTTCTCAGTGGTCAGATTCCTGAAAGAGCAATCTACCCATGACAAAAGACGGGTTTGGGAAGATTACACACTTTCAGTCAAAGATCTGAGCCTGTGACAGACGCAGAGGCACACACAATTCTTATAAACACTTTTATGCGCTTACTAATTCCAAAATGAATGAAAATTTTAACATTACACATTGTAGAGAAATACTGTGATTAATATTTTTCCAGGTCTGACATTGTTATTCTTTTTTTTATTCGAGAAGTGGTGGGTTTACGGAAACATCATGAATAAAATACAGGACTCCCATGTACCAACCAACAACCAACACCTAGCATTAGTGTAGAACATTTGTTACAATTGATGATGGCACGTTTTTATAACTGTACTATGAATTAAACTCCATGGCTTAAGGTTCACTGTTTGTTTAGTGTAGCTCCGTGGATTTTTTAAATAAAACGTTTAATTCCATTACCATACATAATATCTAACATTTCCCCTTTTGATCATATTCAGAGGTATACTTCAGTGTTGTTAATTGCATTCACAGTGTTGTGAAACCACACCAACAATGCTGTGCATTAATGCTATCCATTGCCAGGATATTTCCATCATTCTAAATAGGAAATTTGTACATTTTAAGCCCTAACTTCTCATTCCCTATCCCAAGCCTTTCTCCTGGTAACTTGTATTCTAGATTCTAATTCTATTAGTTTCCTTATTCTAATTGTTTCAGAACACTGAGACCATACAATGTTTTTCCTTTTGTATCTGGCTTATTTCACTAAACATGATGCCTTCAAGGTTCATCCATGTCATTGTATGTAGCAGGAGTTCACTCCTTTTCATGGCTGACTAATATTCCATTATATGCATATACCATATTTTGTTTATCCATTCATTTGTTGATGGACACTGCCAAGTTGACTTAAAGAGAGAAGCCACATCTGAGCAACAAAAGAGATTCTCTGGGGGTGACTCTTAAGCCTAATTATAAGTAGGCTTAGCTTCTCCTTTGCAGGAATAAGTTTCATAGGGGTGAACCCCAAAAGAGATAAGTCTCAATATGGGGAAGTGTGAGTCTTTCAAATTCATTCTTCTTTTTGACAATGGCTTTAGCTATTTGGGGTCCCTCACCCCTCCATATCTATGTGGTGATTGGATTTTCCATTTCTGGAAAGAAGGTTATTGGAATTTTGACTGGGATTACATTGAATCTATAAATTGCTTTGGGTAGCATTAACATCCTAATGATAATTAGTCTTCCAACCCGTGAACATGGAATATCGTTCCATTTATTTAAGTCTCCTTTAATTTCTTTTAGCAATGTTTTGTAGTTTTTTGTATGTGTGTACAAGTCCTTTATATCCTTGGTTAAATTTATTCCTAGATATTTAATTCTTTTACTTGCTATTGTGAATGGAATTTTTTCTGATTTCTTCTTTTGATTGTTCATTGCTTGTGTATAGAAACACTGCTAATTCTTGAGTGTTGATCTTGTACCTTATTACTTTGCTGAATTCATTTGTTAGCTCTAGGAACTCTGTTGTGGGCTTTTCAGGATTTTCTGTATATAGGATCACATCATCTGTAAATAGAGAAAGTTTTACTTTTTCCTTTCTATGTTGGAGATCTTTTATTTCTTTTCATTTATTTCATAATTGCTTTGGCAAGAATTTCCAGAACAATGTTGAAAAGCAGTGGTGACAGTGGGCATCCTTGTCTTGTCCTGATCTCAAAGGGAAAGTTTTCAGTCTTTCGCCATTAACTAGAATGTTAGCTATGGGCTTTTCTTTAATCATATTGAGGAAACTTCTTTCTATTCCTAGTATTTTAATTGTTTTTATCAAGAAAAAGTGCTGTATTTTGTCAAATGCCTTTTATATGTCAATTGAGATGATCATGAGGGTTTTTTCCCTTCATTCTGTTAATATGGTTTGTTACATTAATTGATCTTTTTAAGTTGAACCAACCTTGCATATTAGGGATAAGTCCCACTTGATTGTGGTGTATAATTCTTTCATGCTATTGGATTTGGTTTTTGCTAGTATTTTGTTGAGGATTTTTGCATCAATCATCAAAGGTCTGTAGTTTTCTTTCCTTGTAGTATCTTTATCTGGCTTTGGTTTGAGAATGATATTGGCATCATAGAATGAGTTGCAGAGGGTTCCTTGCTTTTCAAGTTTTTGGAAATGTCAGCAGAATTGGAGTTAAGTTTTCTTGGAATATTTGGTAGAATCCCCTGTGAAGCCATCTGGTCTTGGGTTTTTCTTTTTGGAAAGGTCTTTCATTACTGGTTCAATCTCTTTTCTAATAACAGGTTTGATGTGATCTAGTTGTTCTTGAGTCAGTGTAGGCAGTTTACGTGTTTCTAAGAATTTGTCCATTTCATCTAGGTTATCTAATTTATTAGCATACAGTTGTCTATAGTATCCTCTCATAGTCCTTTTGATTTCAGTGGGGTCAGTAGTAATGACCCCTTTTCATTGCTGATTTCCGTTATTTGTATGCTCTTTTTTTCTTAGACATCTAGCCAAAGGTTTGTCAATTTTACTGATCTTGTCAAAGAACCAACTTGTGCTTTTGTTGATTCTCTCTATTGTTTACTTTTTTATTTCATTTATCTCTTCTCTACTCTGTTATTTTAGTCCGTCTACTCTCTTTGGGTTTAGTTTTCTCTTCATTTTCTAGTTCTTCCAGTTTCAAGGTTTGGTCTCTGATTTGAAGTCTTTCTTCTCTTTTCAATGTAAGCATTTTGAACTATAAATAAATTTCCCTCTCAACACTGCTGCTTCTCATAATTTGGGAATGTTGTATTTCCATTTTCATTTGTCTCAAGGTATTTCCTAATTTCACTTCTGATTTCTTCCTTAACTCATAGGTTGTCTAAGAGGAGGTTGTTTAATTTCCACATATTTGTGAATTTTCCATTTCTCCTTCTTTTACTGATTTCTAGCTTTATCCATTGTGGTCAGAGAATATACGGTCTATTATTTCAGTATTTTAAAATTTATTTAGACTTGTTTTGTGACCCAACATATATTCTGTCCTGGAGAATGATCCATGAGCGCCCAAAAAGAATGTGTATTCTGTTTTATTGGGTGCACTCTTCCAAATATGTCTGCTAGGTCTAGTTGGTTTAGTGCATCTTTCAAGTCCTGTACTTTTTTATTGATCATCTGTTTTATCTATTACTGAAAGTGATGTGATAAATTCTTTTACCATTAATGTAGAACCATTAATTTTTCCCTTCAGAATTGTCTGTATTTGTTTAATATATTTTAGGTCTCTGCTGTTAGGTGCATATATTTATAATTGTTACATTTTCTTGTTGAATTGTTCCCTTCATCAGTATATAATGACCATCTTTGTCCCTCATAACAGTTTTTCACTTAAAGTCTATTTCATCCAATATTATTATATCCATCCCAGCTCTATATGGTTACTTCTTGCATGGTATATATTTCTTCTTCCTTACACTTTCAACATACTTGTATCTTTGACTTTAAGGTGAGTCTCTTGTTGCCAGCATATATTTGACTCAGGTTTTTTTTTGTACATTCTGACAACCTCTGCCTTTTGACTGGAGAGTTTAATCCATCCACATTTAAAGTCATTACTGATAATGTAGGACTTTTTTTCTCTGCCAGTTTGCTATTTAGGCTTTGTAGTCTTATACCACTTTTGTCCTTCACTCCTGTTAAAAGTTAGTTTTATATTTATCTGCTTTTTTGTATTCTATCATATTGAGTGCCTTCTCACTTCTATCTGGATATATTTTTCATCTATTTTCCTTGTGTTTATTATTGGTTTAAATTTTAACATCCTAAATAAATAACAATCATATTTGGTTAGATAGGGACATAACTTCAATAGCATGCATGTATACTCTTCCTATACCCCTCTGCCCCAACCCACCATTTTTGTACTTGTTCCCACTTATATCTTTGTACATTGTATGTCCAAAAACGTAGATTTATTGTTACTTTTCATGCCGTTTCATGGTAGTACCTGTAAGATGGAAGAAGTGGAATTATATACCAAACAATACAATGCAGTAATACTCGCATTTATAATTACCCAAATGGTTACCTTTACTGCAAGTCTTTATTTCTTTATGCTGCTTTGAGCCACCATCTAGTCCTTTCCTCTCAATCTTAAGAACCCCCTTCAGCATTGCTTGTAGGGCTAGTCTAATGATGATGAGCTCACTCAGCTTTCATTTATCTGAAATGTCTTTATCTCTCCCTCATTTATATCCCTCACCAGATGTAAAATTCTTGGCTAGCAGTTGTTTTCCTTCAGCACCGTAAGTATTTGAACCCACTGCCTTCTTGCCTGCATACTTTCTGAAAAGAAATTGGAATTCAGTCTAATTGGAACTCTCCTGTACATAGCACAGTGGTTTCCTCTTGCAGCTTTCAGAACTCTCTCCTTGTTCTTTACATTTGATAGTGCTATCAATACATGATGGGGTGTGTTTATCATGTTTGGTATTCTCTGAGTTTCTTTGACATGCATATTCATAGCTTTTGCTAAGCTTGGGAAGTTTTTTGTCATTATTTCTTTGACTATTTCTTCTGCCCCTTTCTATCTTTCTCCTTCTTCTGGAACTCTTACAATGCATAAATTGATGCACTTGATGGTGTCCCATAGCTATCTTAGGCTATTTTTATAGCCTAAGACAAATTTTAATATTTATTTTTTCTTTCTGCTCTTCAGACTAATTCATTTCAAGTGCATTGTCTTCAAGTTCACTGTTTCTTTCTTCTGCCAGCCCCAAACTGCTCTTGAAACCACCCTGGGCATTTTTCATTTCAGTTATTGTGGTCTTCAGCTCTAGTTGTTCTGTTTGGTTCCTTTTTGAAATTTCTCTCTTTACATAGATACTCATATTATTCATTCATTGTTTTCTCTATAGCCTTTAGCTCTTTCTCTGTATTTTCCTTCATCTCTCTGAGCATTTTTAATATGATTTTAAGGCTTTGTTTAGTATGTCCACGTTCTTGCCTTCTCTGTTGGTGTTCTCTGGATTTTTATCCTTTTCCTTTGGATGGGCCACCAGTTCTTGTTTCTATGTTTGTTCTATATTCTTCTGTTGCACACTGTGTAATTTAATATTTTAAAAGGTTAACTCTGGGGTTTACTCCCTGGTATGTTTGTTTCTTGGTTTTGTGACCAGCTAAAACCGAGACGGAGACTTTATTGAGTTTCATTGCTCCTATCATGAACGTCTGCCTGAGAGGAATGCAGTCTGTAGGGTTTTCTCTGTCTTTCTGGGCCTCTGTCTGTCCTGTGCTTTTGCTCGGTAGTTGTTTTGAAGTTTCCCAGTTTACAGGAGTTTGATTATCCCCTCCGTTTCTCAGGAGACAAACCTCCCTCTCCCAGGTATTTGATGCAGCCACACTTTGTCCCAGACTTTCCACATCTGTAGTTTTTACACTTCTTTCCTTTTTTCATGCTGCTTTTGCCTAGAGGACAAATTCTGGGAGGAGGGTCACCCCAGAGAGGATTTACCAAGTCAGTCCTTCCCAGTCAAAACAGGGCTAGAAACCACTGAAAGGGCAAAGACCAGCAACAACGTGCCCTAGGGAGGGGATCAGGAAGCCCTCCAAAACCCTCTCCAAGGGTTCTCCAAAGCTGAGCTTTCCTGGTCTGCCCAACAAATGCAGTCCTTCAGCTAACTGTCCCCTGCAGCCCTGAGGAAGTGTTGCAAATTTAAATCTCCCCAGCCTCTGCCTCTGTCCTGGGAGGGTTGAAAGAATGGCTGCTGCCACTTTTGCCAGGGGCAGGTGGAAACAATAGCTGCCCTCAGAGCTGGTCCCCCTGTGATCTGAATTCACTAATCAAAAGCTGAGATCAGCTATTAGCTGTGACCACCCCTGTTCTTAGGGAAGAAGATTTTTATATACCTTTCTGTCACCAGCAGCTAGCCAGGGAATGGGCCCCCAGTGGCCTATTGCAAGACTGGGGGATGGGTGTTGACAGCTGCTGTACAGAGAGAGCAATTTACAGGGTTGTTTATTTTTTTACCATAGTTTATCTGCCTCTTCCTCCCACACTTCCACGGATGTTGTACAGTGTTTTTCTGGCCTCATTAAAAATAGTTGTTTCAGACAGTTACTGCCTTTTAATAACTGTTTTGATGGTAAGATTGAGTCCTGGAGCTCCCTACTCTGTCATCTTCTCCAGAAGTCCCTGTGATTAATTTTTAAAACAATAAGAAAATAAATGGTCAGAAAGGCCTATAGTCTCATACCTGCAATCTGTCAGAATCAAAATTTAAAAGTTGAAAACAAGTTTTCTCATGATCACTGAATGTTTAGCATATTTATTGGTTGAAGAGAGTCATGGAAATCTCACCCAGCTGCATATTGGGGAACACACCTGAGTGTTTTATTTTATTGCTAGAAGATAGCAAGTCACATGATGGTAATCATTCCATCCAAGGCAGTTAAACTGGAATCATCTGTGTGTACAAATTTAATGGTATATAGATAAATATACCCTCTTAATTGCACGTCTAGATTTGAAATAAAGCAAAGAAATTGGCAGGGGCCAAAAATGAAGAAGGAACAAAAATCTAGAGAAGTGATCACCCTAGCTGATAATGTATTATCCCAAGATGAAAAGAGGGATGGGAAGATAACTGTGCTGGTTTGAAGCTGTTATGTACCTCAGAAAAGCCATGTTTATTTGATCCAGTTTTGTGGGGGCAGAGCTATTGTTGGGTGGGACCTTTTGATTAAGTTATTTCTGTGGAGATGTTGTGGGGTGACCTTTTGATTAGATTATTTCCATGGATATGTGGCTCCACCCATTCAAGGTGGGTCTTAATCCTTTAATTGGAGCCCTGTGTGAAGATAAAAAAAGATAGAAAAAAGAGAGCTCAGAGTCCTCCAAAAGCCTCTCCAAGAGTTCTCCAAAGCTGAGCTTTTCTGGTCTGCCCAATAAATGCAGTCCTTCAGCTAGCTGTCTGTTCTCTAACACAGAGAACAGAGAGATGAAACCAAGACACAGATGTTTGGAGTTGCAGAGGAGGCATGCCCCAGGAAACATCTGAAGCTGAGAGAGCTGTTTGAAAACATAAGCTGGGAGAGAAGGGCCAGCAGCTGTCACCCGGTGCCTTCCCATACGACAGAGAAACCCCAGACTCAATCATCCTTTCTTGAGTGGCGGTATCTTATTATTGATGCCCTACATTTGAATATTTTCATGGCCTTAGAACTGTAAATTTGTAACCTAATAAATCCCCTTTATAAAAACCAGTCCATTTCTGGTATATTGTATCCTGGAAGCTTTAGCAAATCTAAACAGTAACTACGTCAGCAAACTAGAGGTTTTGGTTTTCCTGCCCACATGAGTGCAAAAGACAAGGCCTTAGGCCTGAAAAAAGCAAACAATTGGAACAAAATCTCTTACTTTACAATTGAGATCTTCAAATAGCTCTAACCTCATTGGAATAATAGTAAAAGTTCATACATCAGAACAGGTAGATATCAAAAGAGTTTGTCTATCTGGCTCTAAACTCTGAGTAGGGAAAGAAAAGAAGTCTCCCCTGGCAATAAGAATGAACCCACAGCAAGAAACCCAAGTAAAGCTATAGCACCAGAGCCACCGTAAATATTAGTGATAACTCCAGGGGCACCTTTACGTGTAGGGTGGAACGAATGACTCCCTCTGGAATTGTGCAGTGTAGTGTTCCCATGTAGAAGAACATAAGAAAAGGAAAGATATTCTAGGTAAACAGAGAGAAAATATTATCTAGAATGTGTGGCTTCTCTGGGTTGGCCAGGGTCTGACCTGACTGTCCAGGTTAGCCTATGGGTCTGCTTGGTGGGTTGCAGTGATTAGTCTCTCCAGAGTGGTCAATGTTTATAATTTGTCCGTGTGTGCAGAGTAGGCCATCTGTGCAGTCATTCAAGGCACTGGCTGTAGCAGTGCAGCTCCTGCATATTCCTGCATCTCTTTAAGCCTGTATGATGTCACTCCAGCTGAACATATAGCCTGAAAGTAACCATGATTGAGGGTGGGGCAGAAAACGGATTGGAGAGGCTCAAAGATTCCTTGAGACTCAGGGTCCAATGTCCCGTTGGCCGAGTCCCTTAAAAGAAATGTATCCAATGGAAGTCTGGGATATAGCCAGCTACAGCAGGAGACCTGACCCACTCTGGCATCTATTCCAGGTGGTCTGGTCAAAAGGGTTCTCACATCCCTCAACCACAGTTTCACTCCCTCCCAAGCTTCTCACTGTCCCAGTCTCTCACCCTAAAACAGTCCTGCCTGCTACATAATCTCTGTGGACAGAAAACCCACTTATTCTATCTTCAGACCTTTGCATAGAAAGGGAATGTAGGGAAGTTATGAGACATCCACATTCAGTCATAAGTGAGTAGGGTCCTGGAGTCACACACTCTGGATTTGAGGTCCTTCTTTGCCATGTACTCAAATATGTGACCCTGGGCAAGTTGATTAACTTCTCCAAGTCACGATTACCTTGTTTATAAAATGGAATAATGATAGCATCTACCTTGTAGGAAGAATTAAAAGAGATAATCCAGTATAGCATGAGCTTGAGCAAGTTACTTAGTTTCTCTCTGCTTCAATTTCATTATCCTTAAAATGGGAAGAATAGCAATGTCTAACTCATAGGGATGTTATGAGGATTAAAGAGTTCACATTTGTAAAGCACATAGAACAGAAACTGGCATGGAATAAGTGATATATAGGTGTCAGGGTTTTTCTTTTAACGAAAATGTCAGATTCTTCATTCATTCCACAAACATCTATCAAACACCAATTATGTGTGAGACATCATTCTAATCACTAGGGATGCATGAATGAACAAGATCAACAAAACTTCTTATTTTTGTGGAGCTCAGAGACTAGCAGGGGAAGACAACAAATAATTCAACAATAAAATAAACAAGAAAAGTATAAAGTAATGATTTCCAAAAAGGAAATGTTACAGGGTAATAGGAAAGAGAAGGATGGGGAAAAGGCAAGGCAGACTGTTTAATAAGGTGGTCAGGGAAGGTCTTCATAAAGAGGTGACATTGGAGCTGAGACCTGAGTAAAGAAACAGAGGCAGATTGGGGGATCTAGGCTTCCAGGCAGAGGGAGGAGCTAGTGAAATGATGCTGAGGTATATCTGAAGCAGAGAAAGGAAGAGGGCAACTGGTCAGAGATGAGGGCAAAGAAGGACCAGGGGCCTGATCATGTAAGGCTGTGTGGGCTATATAATGATGATGTTTAAGTTTCATTATAAGTGTATTTTAGTTTGCTAAAGCTGCCAGTACGTAACACATTGGAGATGGACCAGCTTTTTTTTTTTGGAGGGGGCGTGCATGGTCTGGGAATCCAACCTGGGTCTCCCACATGGAAGGCAAGCATTCTACCACTGAAACACCCATGCACCCTGGATTGCTTTTAATAGGGTGATTTATTTAGTTACAAATTTATAGGTCTTCAGAGGAAAGGTAGTTGATTTTCCTCTGGCTTTCTCTGTCACATGGGAAGGCACTTGGTGGACATCTGCTGAGCTTCTCTCCCAGCTTCTGAGTTCAAAGGGCTTTTTTCTGGAGTAATTCTTTTCTGCATCTCCAAACATATGGGTCTGTGCTCCAAGTGCCAAGATGAGGTATGCTGAGCTACTTGGGCTGTGCTGTGTTTAGCTCTCTTCTGACCTCTCTCTTTTAAGCCTCCAGCTAATTAAATTAAAAACATCACTCATTGCAGAAAGCACTCCCCTTAGCTGATTGCCGATGTAATCAGCCATAGATAAATTTCACATGTTGATGATTTACATCCAAAACAACAGAACAGGGTATCATCACCTGGCCAAATTGACACCTGATACTAACTATCACAAAGTGCAATAGGAAACCAATCTCATAGTCCAAATTCTCATTCTACATTTGTGGAAACTAATGCCCAGGGAGACAAAGAAGATAGCTCATTATCACAAACAAAATCAGTAGCAAAACTAGTATTAAGACTCAGCGTCTCTCATTCCTCAGAATCATGCACTTTACACCAAATTATCTCATAGTCCACAAATTATATTTATCAAACCTTGAAGTTTGGCTGAATGTGGTAATCAACAATCACATTTGATTACTTGAAAATGGGTTTCAGGTAATTTATTCAGCAAGGTCAACAGAGCATATGCTCAGCCCCATGCCAAATGCTGCTAATGGGAAAACCACACAGTTTCTGCTCAGTGAGGCACTGAAACTGGCCAGCCCAGCCCCTCTCTTTACAGTCTCCTCCAGGGAAGGAGCAAGAATAATTGCATTTGTAGACTCTGGTAGGAGGAAGCTGAAACCTGTTCTTGCACACAATTAGGCAGATGAGTTATCTGTCCTCTAGAGGTCAAGTTGACATGGAAAATTTGGCTGCAACCTTATACATTCATTCGTTTCTCAAGCTAGTTAAAGGAAAAACACTTGTTTTTTTTTTTAAGAAAACACCAGCTTGCGCTGCAGAGGCCAGCATTCACCAAAGAAAGAGCATCAGCCTAGTAGCCTGCTGCAGATTACCACAGCCATCTCCTTGCTGACCACAGGAGGACAATACTCTCCTTTTAACGCTCTATTAGTTCACTCAAACCTATACAGGAAGTCCAGAGTTTAAATAATCCAGCATTTTAAAAAATTGGATACTTATTTATAACAAAAAGTAATTATGTCTAGAGTAGGTGAGGGATACAAACAATTTGGCTTACAAAATACAGGGTTACAGATGGAATCATGTCCTCAACAAAGATATGTTCAAGTCCTAACCCCAGGTCCTGTGGATGTGAACCCCTTTGTAAACAGGGTCTTCAAAGATCCTATTTTTTGTTGTTGTTGATGTCGTTTTTATTTTTTGGTATGGGCAGGCTCCAGGAACCGAACCTGGGTCTCCAGCATGGCAGGTGAGAATTCTGCCACTGAGCCACCGTTGTACCACCCAGTCCTATTGTTTTTAAGATGAGGCCAAACATAATCAAGGTGGGCATTCATCCAAAATTAATGGATCACTGATAATCAGAGGAAATTGGACATAATAATAGTAAGCGATAGGAGGACACAGTTGGCCATATGACAGAGGCAGAGACTGAGTTATGGACTATTGGCAAGCCAGCACCGGAATGCTACAGACTTCAATGCTACACAGACTTCAGAAAGCACAGCCTGCCAACACCTTGGTTTTGGATTTCTATCTCCAAGTTCCTATTGTTTAAGCCAGCCAGTCTGTGGAATTTGTTATAACATCCCTGGCAAACTAAGACACCAAACTTACACAGACAACTCTGCATTCATTGGGCTTTTCCTTAGAAACTCTGGGGTCAAAAATTACAGGGGTCTGAGTCTACCCTGGCTAGCTTTCTTCTGAGTCTCAATGGACCCCATCCCATAAGGGACTCCAAGAAAAAAGTTTAAGTTTCTTTCTGTCCATATCAAGGTCTACTTCCTGTGGCAAAACCTTTCTTGAATGAACTTTTACATTTTTGAATGGTTTTAGATTTATTGAAAAATTGAGAAGCTAGTACAGAGTTACCATAGATCCTACACCAGTTTCACCTATTATGAACATCTTATATTAACATGATACATTAGTTAAAACTAATGAACCAGTGTTGGTACATTATTGTTAACTAAACTCCACACTTTACTCAGATTCTTAGTTTTTCCCTAATGTCGTTTCTCTGTTCCAGGATCCCATAGCAAATATCTAGTCATCACGTCTCCTTAAACTACCCTTGGTTGTGATAGTTTTAGACTTCCCTTGTTTTTGATGACCTTGAGAGTTTTGAAGAGTGCTAGTTAGCTATTTTGTAAAATGTCCCTCAATTAGGATTTGTTTGGTATCTTTCTCATGATTAAACTGTGGTATTGTGTTTTGGGAGGAAGACCTCAGAGGACAAGTGTCATTCTCATTACATCATTATCAAGGGCATATACTATCAATATGAAGTGTCAATATTGATATTAACTTTGATCACCTACCTAAGGTAGTATTGGTCAGGTTTCTCTACTATAAAATTGTTCATTTTTCCCATTGCATACTGTACCTTTTTGAAAGAAGCCACTATATACTGGCCAGACTTAAAGAACAGGAGTTACGCTTCACTGTGGAGATCATTTTCAGATAGAAGTTATATTTATTTGTACTTTCATTATTTGGATCTATATAATATGCAAAGTGCCACAGTTATATTAAATCCAGTGCTTCTCCTCTAACAACTTAATATCTAGTTGGACACATGGGCCATGTATGATATCATACAGGCAAATTGCAAAAGGTGTTTTCTTAGAATTCAGAATCTACATTGGGTTATAGAGAAGCATAGGCATCAAAAAAGTATATAATAATGAGGAGATTTAATTCCCAGTCAAGCAAGAATAACTGGTAAATGTTATTTTAAATACCATTTAAAGTCTCTCAAAATTGTCATAAGGGAATACAGCAAATGAAATATTTATTTAAGAAAATCTACCAAATCTTTGTAAGGACAGCGAGAGTCTGTGGCACTCGAGACATGACCTGCTCTCTCCCTACCCCCTACCCAGCTCAGAGGAAAACTCTATTCCAAATGAGTGTGGCCAAGGTCAGACTCCCTCTCCCCTCAGGTACCAGTTAAGAGACTCAGTATCTCACATGATGACAGACTAACAGCAATTCTTATCCCCCAGAGCTCTGAGTTGCAAAGGCTAAATTCCTGGAGAATGTAGCTGAGAGGACCAGTGAGAGCTCCCTTCCTCCACCCAGCCCCTATTCATAGGGTGTAAGCTCTACATCAGACATGGATAAATAATACTGGGGATCCAAGCACCCTCACCTCATCTCACTTAAAGAACCATGTTTTAAGAACTTTAAGAATGAGAGGAAAATGGCAGAATAAAAACCTCCAAATATTCTCTGTTCCATAAAAGCAATGAGAAAATTGGCAAAAATGGTCAGAATCAGACTTTTCCAAACTCTGGAAATTAACCAATGGCTTCCAGTAATCCAATGTGTGTGTATTCAAGAAAAACAGATGAATCTTTGTAAGACCAGTGAGCTTTGTGGTAATGTATCTTTCTCTAGTCCCATTCCCCACTCTCCAGCAACACGGTAACCTTGAAAAATAGTAGCACATTTGCAGTGAAAAACAGTAGCGTAGGAGCCACCAGAAAGAGCAAAATAGGGCTCGAGTTCTCTTTAAGCATCATTCCCAGAGAATTATCAATATTTGAATTTTCCTTAGGGGCATCTGTTGAAAATTTCAAGGTAATCGATTAACTTTGAGGCTGTGTGAGGCAGTGGATAACAGTTGGGGCAAACAAAAGACTAACCAAAAGGCTTAAAAAGAAAAGCTCAGGATTATGAAAAGTTCAGGCACATTCCTGAGAATCTAGAATGTGAAACACATGCCCTGGGTTGTGCACATACCAAGGAAAGACCTAAGAAGGCCCTAAGCTCTTATGCCAAGCTGATCTTGAGGTTCCTTTCAAGCAGGAACTGAAATCTAAGGCAGAGTTGTAAACTGCCTGACTAAGTGTTAAAGGTGTGACCCAAAACACATTCAAAGAGCCCATCTGCCAAGACTAGGAGACTTATTGGTTCCAGACATTTAAGGAAATCTCTGCTGATTATTAGCTGACCACTAAGCTAACTGAGCAGACATTTCAGTAGCCACATATGACAAAGAATGCGGACTTTATAGAATTACTTCAGGAAAGTCACAAAACAGACAACAACAACTAAAACAAACAAATAAACAAAAACACCAAACTCAGGGAGTGGGGGGAGAAAATCTGATATCCAGAGTTGTCATATTGTATTATTTTAAATGTTCCATTTTCAACCAAACATTATGACATGCAAACAAAAATATTGCCAATATACAGGTAAGAAAAGCAATCAATAGAAACATGATGGAAATGGCACATGATCTCTGAGGTCTTCCTCTCCAAAATACATTACCAGGCGGGCCACGGTGGCTCAGCAGGCAGGAATGCTTGTCTGCAATGCCAGAGGACCCGGGTTCGATTCCCGGTACCTGACCACGTAAAAAAAAATACATTACCCAAGTTTAATTATAAGAAATCTGAAACTATCACAAACAAGAGGAGTCTAAGGAAGCATGATGACTAGCTATAATGTGGTATCCCATGTGGAATCCTGGAACAGAAAATGGACATTAAGTTAAAACCAAGAGACTCCAAATAAAGCCTGAGCTTTAGTTAATAATAATGAGAAATCATCATGACAGATTTGGCAATGGTTTCTTAGATATACAACAAAACACAAGCAACAAAAGAAAAAATAGATGTCATCAAAATGAAAACTTTTGTGCTATAAATGACATCATCAAGACATGAAAAGATAACCCATAGAATGAGAGAAAAAGTTTAAAATATACATCTGAGAGAGTTGTATCCAGAATATATAAAGAACTCCTACAACTTAATTATAGAAAGACAAAATAATTTTAAAATTGACAAATGATTTCAATAGACATTTCTTCAAAGAAGGTATAAAAATTGCCAAAAGCACATGAATATATGCCCAACATCATTAGCCATTAAGGAAATGTAAATCATAACCACAATGAAATACTCCTTCACACTTAGCCAGGATGGCTATAATAATAAAAAAAACAGATAATAACAAATATTGTTGAGATTGTGGAGAAATTGGAACTCATAAATTTTAGCTGGTGGGAATTTTAATTGGTGCAGCTTCTTTGGAAAACAATCTGATGGTTCCTCAAAATGTTGAATATAGGGTTACTATAAAACCCAGCAATTATATATATACTGCTGGATATATACCCAAGAGAATTAAAAATATATGGCCACACAAAAACTTGTGCACAGATGTTCATACTAACATTATTGATAATAGTCAAAAAGTGTAAAAAGCCCAAATGTCCATCCATTAATGAATGGATAAACAAAGTGTTGCATAGCCATACAATGGAATATTATTCAGTCATAAAAAGGAATGTGTATTAGGTAGGGTTCTCTAGAGAAACCGACTCGACAGGGAACACTTGCAAATATAAAATTTATAAAAGTGTCTCACGTAACCATGGGAATGCAGAGTCCAAAATCGCAGGGCAGGCTTTGAAACTGACAATTCTCATAGAGGGTCTGGATGAACTCCACAGGAGAGTCTCGCCGGCCAAAGCAGGAAGAGAGCCTGTCTCTTCTGAATCCTCCTTAAAAGGCTTCCAGTGATTAGATTAAGCATCACTCATTGCAGAAGACACGCCCCTTGGCTGATTACAAATGGAATCAGCTGCGGATACAGCTGACATGATCATGATTTAATTCCATGAAATGTCACAACAGACAGGCCAGCACTTGCCCAACCAGACAAACAGGTACCACCACTTGGCCAAGTTGACACATGAACCTGACCACGACAGAATGAAGTACAGATTCATGGGACGACATAAATAAACCTTGAAAAAATAATGCTAAGTGAAAGAAGCCAAACTCAAAAGACCACATATTGTATGATTCCATTTATATGAAATGTCCAGTGTAGGAAAATCCATACAGACAGGAAGTACACTAATGGTTGATTATGGCTAGGACATTTTTGGTGGCAAATGTGGAATGACTGCTAATAAGTATAAATTTCTTTCTGAGATGATTAAAATGTTCTAAAATTGGTTGTGTTCATGGCTGCACTGCTCTTTGAATATACTAAATATATCATTTAATTTTTCTCTTTAGTGGTAAATATTGTGGTGTGTGAAGTATAACTCAAGAAAGCTGCTTTTTAACATGGGTCGGGAATCCTACAATGAGCTGGGACTCAGCACCAAGAGATTGAGGAAACCTTCTCGACCAAAAGGGGGAAGAGAAAAATGAGACAAAATAAAGTGTCAATGACTAAGAGATTTCAAACAGAGTCGAGAGGTTGATCTGGAGGTTATTCTTATGCATCAAATAGATATCACCTTGTTAGTCAAGATGTAATGGAGGGTGGGCCACGATGGCTCAGCAGGCAGAGTTCCTGCCTGCCATGCCAGAGGACCCAGGTTCGATTCCCGGTGCCTGCCCATGTTAAAAAAAAAAAAAAAAAGATGTAATGGAGAGGTTGGAGGGAACTGCCTAAAAATGTAGAGCTGTGTTCCAGTAGCCAGGTTTCTTGAAGATGATTGTATAATGATAGAGCTTCACAATGTGACTGTGTGATTGTGAAACCCTGTGTCTGATGCTCCTTTTAGCTACTGTATCAACAGAAGAGTAGAACATATGGAATAAAAATAAGTAAATAATAAGGGGAACAAATGTTAAAACAAATTTAATAGATTGAAATGCTAGTGATCAGTGAAAGGGAGTGGTTAAGGGGTATAGAAAAAAATAGGGGAAACAAAGACTAAAATATATTGGGTAGATGGAAATACAAGCAGTCAATGAGAGGGAGGGGTAAGAGATATGGTATGTAAGAGTTTTTTCTTTTTATTTCTTTTTCTGAATTGGTACAAATGTTCTAAGAAATGATCATGGTGATGATATTGTGAGTTTTTTATTATATACCAAGAATGGAATGATCATATGGTAAGAATGTTTGTGTTTGTATGTTGTTATGTTTTTAAAAATTTAAATTTTTTTTTAAAGAAGAGAGAGAGCTACTTTTTTAAAAGTGTAAATTTGAGACAATTTGGAATTGTACAGTTTCTCTTTAGACATACTGAAGTCTCCAACTGTATTTCTTCATTTAAAACATTAGACTTCAAATAAGCAATGATAACCCAGTGACTGTAAAACCAAAGAAACAGACGAGAATTCAATTATGTTATGTTATGTGACCACCTGAAGTGTTATTTGTGTTAAAAGTTAAAAGAGTTCTTTAATCAACTATGAGCAAACATAAATTGACAAACTGTACTTATTCTAGATATGCTACTTTTCAAAAGGCAGAAGTGTACTAGATAATTAAGGACATTTTTTCCTTTTAAGTAAACTTTGCTGAAATATAATTTACATAAAATGAAATGTACCCATTTAAAGTGTATAGCTCAATAAATTTTGACAAATGTCTTCATTTCTGTAACCACCACTATGCGAAAATATATAACATTTCCATCACCCTCATATAATTCCCTTGTACTCCTTTCCAGTCAATTCTCCACGTCTTCACACTCATCTATTGGCAAAACTGATCTGCTTTGTATAACTGTAGATTAATTTTGCCTGTTTTAAAGTCTCATATAAATGGAGTCATGGAATATTTATCCTTTAAAAAATTTTTGGCTATGTTTATTAAAGAATATTATTTGGCACTTTGTAGTTGTATACTCGTAGCATGGATCAGGATTTCTCTACAAGTTAAATTTCTCTAAAGAAATAGCCAATAATTTACCAAGCATAATTTCTCTAAGATGTATTTGTTACTAGAGTTTCCCCCCCAAAAAAGTTAAATCAGAAGGTGAGAAGAAATGAATTGCTATCCAAAAAATGCTACCCGAATTGGCAATAACAAGAAGCCTTCTAGGGCTAGAATGAAAAAAGCTTGAAAATTTGTTTCTTATTTACATCATTAATCTCCTTCGCTTTCCTCTTTCTTCATTGTCTTGTCTTGTTTCTTTAGGAATGTTTCACAATTGGGTATTGCTAGTGTTCATTACAAAGAATTATTGGGATGGCCTGCATACAGGCTAGAGAACACAGAAATTGACTCATTTTTTATGATATTAGATTTTTCGTAATGGGAGTAACAATCAATTTTCTTTCTTTTTTTATGCAATTTTATTGAGATATATTCACACACAATATAATCTTCCAAAGTGCACAATGATTCACAGTATCACCATATAGTTATGCATTCATCATCACAATCAATTTCTGAACATTTTCATTAATGAAAAAATATGCATAAAAATAAAAATAAAAACACCCCAGAATCCCATACCACTTATACACCTCTATTATTTATTTATTTTTGTCCTCATTTTTTCCCTTCATCTGTCTATAGAGTTCATCAAATCTCTTTTCAGCATCAATCGAGATGATCATGTGGTTTTTCTGCTTTGATTTATTGTTATGGTGTATTACATAAATTGATTTTCTTGTGTAGAGCCAGTCTTGCATACCTGGAATAAATCCCACTTGGTCATGGTGTATAATTCTTCTAATGTGCTGCTGGATTGAATGTGTTGAATTCAACTTGCAAGTATTTTATTGAAGATTTTTGTATCTGTATTCATTAAAAATATTGGGCTAAATTTTTCTTTTCTTGTAGTATCACTGTCTGGCTTGGTATTAGGGTGATGTTGCCTGCATAGAATGAGTTAGGTACCTTTCCTTCTTCAATTTTTTGAAGAGTTTAAGCTTGTTTCTAATTAGAGATTGGTACTGATTCTTGAATACTTCATAGAATTCACGTGTGAAGCCATCTGATTCTGAGGTTTTCATTTTGGGGAGTTTTTGATGATTGATTCAATCTCTTTAATTGTGATTGGTTTAATGTGGTTATCTATTTCTTCTCGAGTCAATGTTGTTTATTCGTGCCTTTCTAGGAAGTCATTCATTTCATCTAAGTTGTCTTGTTTTTTTTTGTTTGTTTGTTTTGTTTTTTGCATGGGCAGCACTGGGAATCAAACCTGGGTTGTAGGCATGGCAAATGAGAACTCTGCCTGCTGAGCCCCATGGCCTTCCCTGTCTAGTTTTTTAGCATATAGTTGGTTATAGTATCCTCTCAATATCTCTTTTATTTTTGTGGGATCAGTAGTTATGTCACCTCTCCCATTTCTGATTTTATTTATTTGCCTCCTCTCTCTTTTTTGTCAGCCTAGCTAAGGGTTCATCGATTTTATTGATTTTCTCAAAAAAGCAACTTCTGTTTTTTTTTAATTCTCTCTGTTCCTTTCATGTTCTCAATTTCATTTAATTTTGCTCTAATCTTTGCTGTTTCTTTCCTTCTGTTTGCTTTGGAATTAGTTTGCTGTTCTTTCTCTAGTTCCCCCTGGTGAACAGTTAATTCCTCAAATTTTTTTCTTTCTATTTTAAATATAGGCATTTAGGGCTATAAATTTCCTGCTCAGCACCATTTTTCCTGCATCCCATGTGTTTTGATATGTTGTGCCTTCATTTTCACTTGCCTCAAGATATTTACAGATTTATCTTGTGATTTATTCCGTGATTCACTGGTTATTTAACAGTATGTGTTCAGCCTCCATACATTTGAGAATTTTCTGGCCTTGCACCTGCTATGGATTTTCAACTTCATTCCATTATAATCTGAGAAAGTGTTTTTTATAATTCCATTCCTTTTTAAATATATTGAGACTTGCTATGTGACTCAACATGTGATCTATCCTGGAGACTGAGCCATAAGTACTTGATAAAAATGTGTATCCTGCTGTTGTGGGGTATAGTGTTCTATAAATGTCTGTTAAGTCTTCTTCATTTATCATACTATTCAACATTTCTCTTTCCTTATTGATCATCTCTATATATGTTCAAGCCACTGATGAGACCAGTGTGTTGAATTTTCAGCTACTATTGTAGAGTTGTCTATGTCTCCCTTCAATGTGTCAGTGTTTGCCTCACATATTTCGGGGCACTCTCACTTGGTGCATAAATATTTGTGATTCCTATGTCTTCTTGATGAATTATCCCTTTTTAATATGTGTCTTTCTTTGCCTCTTTTAAAAGTTTTACATTTTAAATCTAATTTGTCACATATAGCTATCCCCACTCTCTTCTAGTTTTTGTTTGCATGAAATATCTTTTTCAACTTTTCATTTTCAACCCATTTTTCTCCTTGGATTTAAAATGAGTCACTTGTAGACAGCATATAGATGTATCCTGTTTTTCAATCCATTCTGTAAGTTTATGTCTTTTGATTGGGGAGTTTAATCCATTAATGTGCAATGTTATTACTGTAAAGGCAGTACTTTATTCTACCATTTTGTCTTTCAGATTTTTTATGTCATACCTTACTTTTTTCTGGGACATCCATAACAAAAAATTTTATTGTGCTTCATGTTGCCATTCCGTTCCCTAAGACCCTGCTCGTATTTTTCCATTATTTTCTGTATCTGTTCATTTGTGTGTAGGATAACAGATGTCCTGTCCTCTAGTTAACTAATCCTTTCTTCTGCCTATTCAAATCTGCTGTTATAAGTCTCCATTGTGTTTTTCATCTCTTCTATTGTGCCTTTCATTCCCATAAGTTCTGCTATTTGTTTTTTCAAACTTTTGAGTTCTTCTTTATGTTTGCCCAATGTCTTTTATATCCTTCATCTCTTTTGCCATATCTTCCCTCAACCTCAATTGATATGGTTTTTAATGTTTATTTGAACATTTTTAACTAGTTGTTTCAATTCTTGTTTCTCACTTGAAATGTTAGTTTGTTCCTTTGACTTAACCATATCTTCATTTTTCATAATATGGCTTGTACTTTTGTGCCAGTGTCTAGGCATATGATTTCTTTTATTAGATTATTCTGGAGGTCATTATCACTCTTTTACATAGGGTTCTCTTGCTGTTCAGCTTTGTTCTCTATCTATTCTTTGGCATTCAGTTCAACTTATTCAAGACCTCTAGTATAGCTTCCACTTAACTGATCAGAATTTTTCAGCTCTTGTTTTTCTGGTTCTTGCCCTGCCTAATGTGGAATCTTTTCTGAGGACAGTCTCCCCAGATATGATCAACCCCAATGAAATTTTCCAAGAGCACACAGGCACAGGTCTCATGAGGAGTGTGTAATCAGTGTAAAGTTTTCCTAAGGATAAAAATCTCCCCACTGGTGTGAAGTGCTGTAGCACCTTTAATTCTCTGCAGACCCTTCTCACTAAGGGCATGGTTGAGAGAGAGGCGGAGGTAAAAGGAAAGCTTAAGTTGTTTTTGTTTTCCAGCCCCTGGGCCTGAATACTCTGAAGGACGGCTGCCACTTGAGCTTGGCCCACCCCCGTTTTCTTGGGGAAGGTATGCCATCTAGGGAATGTCTCCCCACTTGACTCTTTACTCTGTCTCTCCAACCTATTTTAAGTCAGCCCTTGCCTGAATCCAGCTGACATTTGAAAATGCCTAAGGTTTTCCTTAATAAGCTGGTTTAAACAGTTTTTAAAAAGAATAAAGAAAAGAAACTCCTTTTCAGAGCCAGTCCCCAGCCCCCAAGGCTCGCCAGGCAAGAACCTGGCTCTATATGCCCCCCTCTTCTGACACAGCCCCTTTCAAGTACTCAGAGCTTGGCTGACTCCAAAGCTTCCACCTTTATTGTTTTTTATTTTATATCATTTATTTCTTTCTGTCAGCCCCATCTCCTCTCTGCTAGTATTAATACTGTAATTGTAGCATGGCTGAGCTACCTTCCCTTGCTCCCAGTAGAGAATATTTAAAGGTACACCCTTTAACCAGTTGTGTAATTCAGGGTTTTCTAGAGAAACAGAAACAACAGGAGATATCTGTAAATGTAAGATTTATAAAGGTGCCTCATTCAGCCGTTGGAGTGGAAAAGTCCAAAATCCTCAGGGCAGGCTGTGAGGCTGGTGGCTCTGATGAAGGGCCTGAATGAACTCTACAGGAAAGTCTCACTGCCTGAAGAAGCAGTGAAAGAGTCTCCCTTCTCCTTAAAAGTCTTCAACTGATTGGATTATCCCATTGTGGATTTTTGGGGCGATAATCTGATCTCAGATGTGATCAGCCACAGATGCAATCAACTGACGGATGATTTAATCAACCAATCACAAAATATCCTTGCAGCAATAGTCAGGCTAGTTCTTGCCTGACCAAATAATTGGGCATAGTCTTTTGGCCAAGTGGAAACCAGAACCTTACCAGCACACCTGGCCAGTTTCTTTGTCCCTTAAACATTCCTTAATTCCACCTTTGCGTGGCACAGTGCTGAAGCCTAAGAGTCCCACAGCTCTATCTAATAGGCTGTTAAGAAGTAAAAAAGAGAGAGAGGGAGAAAAAAATCATTTTCAGAGATAGACCCCAGCTGCCCAGGTTTGCCAATCAAGAGCCAGTGTTGGTACCTGGCTCTATGTGCCCCTTTTCTTGGGGCCCAGGATTTTTCCAGTATTTTGATTTTGTCCAATTCCAAAAGCCTCTTTTTCTTTCTGTCAGCCCCACCTCCTCCCTTCTAGGGTGAAAACTCCTGGTTCCTTGTGTGCTTGCATAAGGTTTATCTGTGCTCAGAGCTTGTATTCAGAAGTTCAGATTTGTTAATTAATTCCACAACTGGAGCTTGGTGGAGTTACCTTCCTTGCTCCTAGAAGAGAGGGCTTCTTTTTCCCTCAGGGAACCATCTCAAAGACAGCCTGCCTTGGAAGAGGACCATTCTCCACAGCTTGGGAGACTTACAATTTTGTGTGGGATCTCAACCATTCCACCCATCCCAGGCTAGTGTACAATGCGTGTCCAGTCACAGAAGACCCCCAAACAGTTGTTCCAGACAGTTCCTGGCTATTTACTAGCTGCCCTAGAGGACTGACTAAATTCCACACCTCACTATGCTTCCATCTTGCCCAGCCTACCTCCAAGAGTAGAATATGTATCTTTCTGAGTCCACCTTCTTTCACTTGGAATAATGATTTTTAGATTCCTTCATGTTGCTGCATGTATCATTAATTATTTCAATTTTTATTGTTGAGTAGTATTCTATTGTTTGGATAAGCCACAATTTGTTTATGATTCATCAATTGATGAATATTTTCATATTTGAATATTTGAAAAATGCTGCCATGGGCGACAGTGTGCAAGTCTCTGTGTAGACATCTGCTTTTATTTCTCTGGGGCAAATGCCTAGGGGTGGAATTGCTGAATCATATGGTAAGTGTACATTTAACTTTACAAGAAACTGCCAAATAGTTCTCCAAAGTGGTTACACCATTTTATACCCCCCCACCAGTAGTGCATGGGAGTTTCACTTGCTCTGCTTCACCAGCAGAGACTGTTTATAACACCACCACCCAGATATCTGGGCCATTCCAATTCCAATCGTGAGTTCACCCTCCTAAAGGTCTTGTACTCTTATTTGTAGTTTGGGGGTTTCCACTGCCCCTCAGTGACTGTCTCCAGGAATAACTTCAAGCCTAAATCTAAGGGTTATGGCATTGACCCTAACCAAGGTCCCAGAGCTGAAACAGACTTTGATAATGTTTCCTAAATTATATCACTAGAGGTAGAAAAGGCAATTTTAGCTGATATAAAGGTGAAGTTTTAGAGCAACTATTGTATAGTCTCATTTAGAAAATACTCATAAGAAAACAAGGGGTTAGATTGGAAGCTCTTATAGCAGTCATTTTTAGTCTGGAGTGGTAATTATTATTTCTGGATTTTGAGAGGCTGATATATATATAACCTGGTATTTAAAGATAAGTAGGAAGCTGATCAGGTCAGGATTAAGGTAATTCAGAATACAGGGGTAAGGAAGACATTGTCTATATATTAGAACGTCATCTACTCTTTGAGACCAAAGGAAGAAAGGTTTATTTTTTCCAGAACCTAAATTTTCTGTAGCACATAATCTAACTCATCCTTTCTAGATAAGTCATTTAAACAATCAAACACAGGGAGCCCAGAATAAGAATGAGGGCTTTTAATCTTGTATAGCTTAATGTAATGCCTGAATATACCTCAGTGTATATTAAGCAGATAGTAAAAAAGTATTGGCAAAGTCCCTTGAGGGATTGGAGAAAAAATATGGAACTATTAAACTTTATCACTGGGGAAACCCCTGATACTGTGTCAAACTTTAGGGACACCCAAATCAATAGGCCAAGACTTTGACCTTGGGACTTGCACTTGTGAAGCTTATGTATGTAGCAGAGAAGCTTAGCCTACCTATAGGTATGCCTAAGAGTTACTTCTGGAGGACCTCTTTTGTTGTTCAGATGTAGCCTCTCTCTCTCTAAGCACAACTCTGATTCTGTAAGTGAAATCATTGCCCTCCCCCCATGTGGGACCTGACATTCAGGAGTGAAAGTTTCCTGGCAGTGTGGGAAATGACTCGTAGGGATAAGTCTGGCCCTGGTACCATGGGATCAACAATGCCATCCTGACCAAAAGTGGGGGGAAAAGTGGAGCAAATAAGGTATCAGTGGCTGAGAGTTCAAATAGATTCAAGAGGCTATCTGGAGGTTAGTCTAATGCAAGCTTTAATTAGACATTGTTACCTACCATAACTTGCCAACCCCCAACCAAAACCACTCCAGCCAATCCTAAAAAACACTTATGGTGTTATTTGAGAGTCTACAAAGGTTTCATGCACTAGGGTAACATTCCAGAAACCTACAACCCTGGGCCCATGGACCAGATAGGTCCTGAAATGCAGAGGTACCAGCCTCTCCAGAACATCATCTAGTTCCATCTCCTTATTCCCATATTATCGACAGTCTTTTCCAACATGTTAAAATGGGCATAGCTCATATATTCCTAAAGAGTGGGAGAAAAATTAAGGGTGATGATGGAGTTATACAGAGAAGGTAGGGCTTAACAAACAAGTATGATTGCTGAATTATTATATTGATATTTCTTTTAATATCCAGTATTTTAAAGCACCTAGAAGTAAAAACCTAAAATTGTGGAATTATAACCAATATCAAACTCTGAAATCTGCTCTACAACTAATTGGTGCAAAATGCTTTGAAATTTTTTAGTATGTTATTTTTCACAAAAAAAGAAAAAAAAGAATGGGCATAACCCAAGTACTCTAAAGATTGAGAGAAGGATCAAAGGAAAAGAAGGAGGTTATAACACAGAAGTTAGGAATTAACTGAAATTGTGTTATTTCAGTTTTTCAGGAAAAACCTGAAATTGTGGAACTGTAACCCAAACTAAATGTTGAAATCTGTTCTACAAGTACTTGTTAAAATGTACTTTGAAATTTTTGATTTTTTGTGTCTATGTTATATTTCACAATAAAAATGTTAAAAAAGATGAACTTTTAAATTTAATGTGTATGAGAAAAAATAACTAGTACATTGGATCCTTGATTTTATTAATATTACTTTTTATAAGGAGCAAAAATTAACAAGAGTAAGTTAAAGATAAGTAGTTAAAACATGATTTAATAAATGAAATTAATGGTGGTTAATTAAAAGTATAAGTGCCACTAAATATTGCAGAAGATTATGAAGGAATGACTGAAGTTTGGAAAATGTGTTCTAATACAATTCCAAAGACATCATAGTCCTAGAGGAAGAAAGATACACATGCAGTAATAAGGCTTCATTGTCTTAGAGCGATTCCCCCAATAATATGACCCTTTCCCTGCCGCTGTCAACACACACACAGGGTGCAAAACTTTGGGACTGAGAGTCCTCTAGAGAGCAGTCAAGGATTGGCCAACCTGGGCCTGGACCACAGATCTCCAGCTTGGGATCCTAAGACATTTAACCACCTTTTTTATGTCTCTTCTGATGCTCCTTACTTTCTGCCTTACAGCTTAAGACACGGAGCATGGATTGTATGGAATAAGTGTTACCACAGAAAATATCTTTAACCTAAAACTGCCACATAGTACTCCTTAATAAATAGAACCTATTATTGACTTTCTTACTAGATTGAATTTCCTTAGGGCTTGAGTTCTTACTCTAGGTCAGTGGCTCTCAATCCTCAGACCCATTTTCTTTTTTTTTTTGAATACACTTTGTGACATCTTCTTTATTATGCAGGAGTGAAATTCACAGCTACACACATAATTTCGAGGTATCAATGTAATAATCTATGTTATGAGAGAGACCAAAAGGAAAATAATTTTTATATATATTATATAACATATGTAAATCTCAGGCATGGGCTGTGGTAGAACAAGTAAAATGAAGAGGTCAGTATGGAATCGCCAAGAATATACCAACTACAAATATAGACTGACATAGGTATGTTGCATCAGTGACTCCAATCTGGAGTCACATTGCCTAAATCCATAGCTTGGCTTCTAACCTATTGCATGTATGACCTTTGACCCATTGATCTGTGCTTCAGTTTCCCCATTTGGAAAATAAGAATAATAATGTATGTTCTTCACAGTGTTTTGTGAAGATTAAATAAGATAATATATGTAAAATGCTTAGGTCACAGTAATTCTCAATAAATATTAGCTACTACTACTATTATTATTGTTTTTACTATTATGGTACAGCTTGACATGCAGAGACCTAATCTCTCCTCTTCCTGACTCATGCCCCCCACCCCTAGCAACAAATAAAAACTCTTGCCTTCATAACTAATCACAAAGGTTCAAACACCTGGTAGAGTCAGAGACCCCTGTGATTATTCACATGTGTTTCCTGAGAGAAGTACCACAGCAGTGCTTCATTCACTTCAATGCCATCATCCTGGATGCAGATATTCAACTTGTGAATTGTGAACAAAAGCAAAGAGTAAGGCCCTGAGGGCTGGAACATAGGATGAGACGACTTGAGGCTGGATTGGGCAGCAGGCACAGAAATGCCAGAATGGGGGTGAAGGGACTGCCCAGGGAGAGAGGGAAAGGTACAAAAGGGAATTCACAATCATGTAACCAGCCCGTGCTGATCAGTTAACAAGCTCGTCAGTTAGGTCTTGAATAAGAAAGTGAGAAAATACACCGGTGGTTAAGAGAGCGCTGCAGTCAAGCTGCCTAGGTTCAAATCTTAGTTCCACCACCTAACTGTGTGACCTTTTTTCGCCTCTGTTTTCCCATTTGTAAATAGAGATGATTATAATACTTACCTCATTGTATTATTGGGAGGATTAACACAGGTAAAGTACTTAGAACAGTATCTGAAGTATACGATGCACTCATTAAATATTAGCTCTTAATGTGTACCTACTATGCACACCACCCTTGGGGTCCTATGTGCAGCCTAATTTGAGAAAAGGAAGAACCTGTGGATATTGGCCTCATCTTCCTGCTTTGGGAGGGCTGTGGTTAACACCTCCTTACTTAACGTTCAGCAAATACTTTGTGTCAGACACCACTTCAGATAATGTGGGGGATGCAAAGATGCACAGGCTAAGACCATGACTTCAATCAACTGTTTATATAATGACAATTCCCAAATTGTTTTTGGACAACTCCCAAATTGAGCTACAGGTCAAACATCTTTCCTGAGTTTCATACACATCAATTGATTCTTGCTGAACCACTCTATCTGGACTGCAAACAGGTATCTCCATGTCACCATATAAAAAAAATAAACACACTTCCACACATCTCCCAAATCTGCCTCTTCTCTTGTGTTCTTTATTGATGTTCATAGCACCATTATTCACCCAAGTTGCAAACTAGATGCCAAGGAGTCATCCTTGAGGCATTGCTCATTCCCAGTTCCCATCAAACACTAAATCAGTTGATTTTACCTTCTAGAGACCCCTCAAATGCATACACATATCTCAATACACACTACCACTACCCCAGGTCAACCCACCATCTTACCTGGATTACTCTAACAGTAATACTCTTGCTACCTCCAATACATTTTCCAGTAAACAGCCACAATGGACTTTTATTTAATTATTTATTTGTAAAAAAGTTTTATTCACACACCATACAATCTATCCTAAGTGTGTAATCAATGGCTCCTGATGCAATCACAAAATCATGCATCCACCACCACAAATATATGAGAACATTCCCATTTTTTCAAAAAAAACAATCCCATACCCCTCACTTATATCCCCCTATCATTGACATTTTGCTTTGGAATAGTTCTTTTGTTATAGTTAATGAAAAAATATTACGATGTCACTGTTAGCTATAGACCTTAGTTTGTATTAATTGGATTTTTCCTATATACCTCCTTGTTTCAGTTTGCAAAAGCTGCTGGAATGCAATATACCAGAAATTGGTTGGCTTTTATAATGGAGATTTATTACTTTACAAACTTACAGTTCTAAGGCCATTAAAACATCCAAATTAAGGAATCAAGATAAGGATGCCTTCTTTGAAGAGAAAGATACCTTCTCTGAAGAAAGTCTACTGGCACTGGGGTTCCTCTGTCACATGATACATGTGTTCTTAACTGAAATTCTCCAAGTTCACTCATTAATGTTAGTTCATATCAGTGAGACCATATGCATTTGTCCTTTTGTGTCTGACTTATTTCACTCAACATAACATCCTCAAGGTACATCCATGTTAGTTGCATACATCATGACTCCATCCTGTCTTACAGCTGCATATTTCATTGTATGTATATACCACAGTTTGTTTATCCACTCTTGGACATTTGGGTTGTTTCCATCTGTTGGCAATTATGAATAATGTGGCTATAAATACTAGTGTGCAAATGTCTATTCATGTACCTGCTTTCAGTTCTTCTGAAAATAAACCTAGTGATTGTGGTGTGGCTCATATAGCAATTCCATACTTTGCTTCCTGAAGAAACTAAGTGTGGCTGCACCATTCTACATTTCCACCAGTAGTGAATAACTTTACCTATTTCTCCACATGCTCTCCAGTTCTGGTAGTTTTCTGGTTGCTGTTTGTTTTTATAATGGCCATTCTAATAAGTGTGAAATTGTATCTCAATGTGGTTTTGATTTGCATTTTCCTAATAGTGAAGTTAAGCATCCTTTCATATGCTTTTAGCCATTTATATTTCCTCTTCTGAAAAGTGTTTATCCAAGTCTTTTGCCTATTTTTAATTGGTTTGTATGTATTTCTTTGTTGAGTTGTAGCATTTATTTATATGTGGATATTAAACCCTTTTCAGAATGTGGTTTTTGAATATGTTCTCCAATTGAGTAGGCTGACTTTTTACTTTCTTGACAAAGTCCTTTGATACACAAAAGCATTCAATTTTGAGGAGATCCCATATATCTAGTTTTTCTTTCATTGCTTGTGTTTTGGGTATAAGGTCTAGGAAACCACTTCCTACTATGAGATCTTTAAGATATTTCCCTCCATTTTCTTTTAGGAGTTTTATGCTTAGCTCTGATGTTTAGGTCTTTGATTATGAGTTAATTTTTATTTGAGCAGTGAGTTAGGGATCCTCTTTCATTATTTTGGATATGGAAATCCAATTCTTCCAGCACCACTTGTTGAGGATGCTGTTCTGTCCCAGTTGAGTGGACTTGACTGCCTTGTCAAAAACAATCGTCCAGGGTGCATAGGTGGTTCAGTGGTAGGATGTTCACCTTCCATGTGGGAGACCTGTGTTCAATTCCTGGGCCATGTACCCCCCAAAGAAATTGTCCATAGATGATAGGGTCTATTTCTGAACTTTCAATTCAATTCCATTGGTCGGCGTATCTATCCTTATGCCAATACCGTGCTATTTTGACCACTGTAGCTTTGTAACATGTTTTAAAGTCAGAAAGTGTGAGACCTCCAACTTAATTTTTCTTTCTTAAGATGCTTAGGTATTCTGGGCACCCTGCCCTTCCAAATAAATTTAATTATTGGTTTTTCTGTTTCTGCAAAGTATGCTCTCGGAATTTTGATTGTAATTGTTTGGAATCTAATCACCTTAGGTAGAACTGACCTCTTAACTATATTTAGTCCTCCAATCCATGAACACAGTATATCCTTCCACTTATTTAGATCTTTCTTGATTTCCTATAGCAATGTTTTGTAGTTTTCTGTGTATAGGTCTTTTACGTCTTTGGTTAAATTTATTCCTAAATATTTTATTCTTTTTGTTCACTATCATAATGGAATTTTTTCTTGATTTCCTCATCAGATTGCTCATTATTACTGAAGCATTACTGATTTGGGAGTATTGATCTTGTACTCTTGCACTTTGCTGAACTCATTTAATAGCCTTAGTAGCTTTGTTGTAGTTTTGGGGGACTTTATAAATATGGATCATGTCATCTGAAAACAGTGAAAGTTATGCTTCTTCTTTTACAATTCGGATGCCTTTTATTTCTTTCTTTTGCCTAATTGCTCTAGCTAGCACTTTCAGCACACTTTTGAATAACAATGGCGAAAATGTGCATCTTTGTCTTGTTCCTGATCTTAGAGGGAAAGCTTTCAGTCTTTCCCTATTGAGTATTATGTTAGCTGTACATTTTTTACAATTAACTGTAAAAGTCTATATCGCATCAAGTCACAGTACCCCCCACCCCCCCACCCACACACACACACTTTAAAACCCTCTATGGAACAAAGTTCAAAATCCTTAACCTGACCGTCAAACCCTTTATCTCCTCAAGTTTAATTTCAGCCATGAATCACTCTACTTTTTGATGCCTTCAATCCAAATGCTTCAGTCAGACTGCCCTTCCTTCATTTCTCCCAAGATTTTAAAATTTCTCTTGCCTCAAAACATTTACCATGCTGTTTCGTCTGTCTGGAGGTCTCTTTACCATACACCCATGCCCCACAAATAATTTTTGCTTGGCATACAGTTTTTAACTAATTAGCAGAGTTGGGATTTCTTCTCTAGACCCCCAGATTAGGTGAGATCTTGCAGTTAAATGTTTTTCCTTCCAAACGCTTATCATGGTTGTTTTAATGTCTGTCTTCTCTAGTAGCCTCTAAGTGCATTAGGACAAGGACTAAGCTTTAGGCACCACAGTATCCCTAAATACCTAACAAATTGCTTTTGCACATACTAGATGCTTGATAAAAAGTTTTGGACAGGAGGAGTTCCAGGAAGATGTTGGAAGACGATAGGTCAAGTTTAGCTCTGCTCCAAAGAACAGCAAGAGAAGTGATGGGAAGGCAACTGAGACAGTGATTCTGGGATGTAAATGACATGGGAGGGGCTTCTACACCACACAGGGAGGCCCTGGTTGCAAAAGGTGAAGAATTGAGACTCAGAGAACCAGAGACTGTCAGGTAGTGCAAACAGCCTAACACACCCCTTCTGAAACAGAAACCCAGAGCCCTCAGGAGTGCACAGATGGGGAGATGGGGACAAAGAAGTAAGCCAAGCCACGTTCCTTAAACACACTACTCTCACATGCACTGCCCCACCCCATGAATCCCCGCACACCCCACACACTTGAACCCTGTCAGCTGTCCCTTCCACCACTCTCCAAGTGCCCCCACCCTGGCCACCCCTCACCCCCATGCATCCCCACCTCACACTCTTGTCCTGCACATGTATGCATGTCTTCCCCAGCCCGAACCACCTCTCCCACACAAGTGCAAGGATTGCCCTGCCCCTTCCAAGACCCAGGCACCCGTGCCCGGCCCCTCGACCCCCACCTTCCCCGCTCTGACCCTGCAGGCAGTCGCCTGAACATCTAGACTGCAGGTGATCATCTTTGTACTGGGCCACACCTGCCCCCAGCTCAGATAGTCACACAACCCCACCCCACCCAACCCTGAGCTCTGTACACAGGTACATCAGTGTTCACACCCCCCATAATCCAAGTACGAACACACATGCATCCCCACCATGCCCCCTAGCTCTGGTCAAGTGCTGACATGCACATCCGGCTACACCTGCCCCCAGCCCTCTCAGACGCAACCCTTGCCCACAGCCCCTGAGCTCTGCACATGCACACACAAGGCCCTGTCCCCCAGACCAGGGTCCCGTCCCACAGATCCACATGTGCGCACAGCCACATCTTCCCCACTGAGTGCCCATGCATCCATGCACCAAGCTCTTGACCCCTGCATCCCAACACCCTGTCCTACACACGTTCACATCCTTGCCTCAACCCCCAGCACAAGCACCCTGGCCCCACATCTGGCAGGTGCACACATGTGCATTGGTGCTACATAGCCACCTCCCTGCACACACAATGTACCCCTACCCCAACCCCCCTGAGCCTGCGCATCCACATGAGGACCTATGCACAACACATCACCTGCCCCTGACCCATGTTCTGCAACCACCACGACCTGTGCTCTCACCCTACACACTCGCACACCCACATCCCGGCTCCATGGACCTCTCCCCCATGCAAGGACACACCCTTGCCCTGCCCTTCCTGTGCCCCAACCTCTGTGACTCGTACCCCACACACTGATACCCATGACCTCCACACATCGCCCAGCTACCCATATCCTTCCTGTGTACCAGCCCCCAAGAATCTGCACAGTCACTACATCCACCTCCCTCTGGGCCCTATGTCTGTATCCCCCATGCTGCAACCTGCTTCTGCATTCCAAGGCCTGCCTGAGCTACACTCCACACTGACAGAACCTGCACCGACCCTCCACAACCACAACCCCACACACATTGGCACCAGCATAGAATCCCTGATCTCTGCCTATACCTGCACCACAATGCATCACCGCACTGCTGTGCCCCATGCCCCGCATCCTGCTCCACATCCATCCAGCAAATATAAAGCTTTAGACTACTGAAGGAAGCCAACTTCCACAGTAGCCTTATTAAGATATTTACATGCCTCAAAGGCACAGAAGATCACTAAGCATATCAAGATGCAGACATGTATAGCCCGGTCTAATAACCAAATTAAAACACAAGAGGAGACCCACACTTTGGAATAACTAATAAAAAATGTACATACAACTCTACTAAATAAAGTCGTTGGGACGGCTAAAGACATAAAGGAGATCAAGAAGATACTAGAAGAGCATAAAGAGGAATTTGAAACAATAAAGAGAAAAATAGCAGATATCACAAAGATTGAAGATGCTGCAGGCAAAATAAAAAATGTACTAGAGACACATAACAGCAGATTTGAAGGGACAAAAGAAAAAATAAGTGAACTAGAGGACAGGACAACTGATCTTGAACACATAAAATAACAAATGGCAAAAAAAAAAGATGGAAAAGTTGAATTGGATCTCAGGGAAATCATGGGCAAAACAAAGCACACAAATATAAGAATCATTAGTGTCCCAGAGGGAGGAGAGAAGAGTAAAGGGCTAGGAAGATTAGTTGAGGATATAATGGGGGAAAACTTCCCAACACCTATAAAGGACATAAATATTCAAATCAAAGAAGCTCAATGAACTACAAATAGAATAAAACCAAATATGCCTTCCTGAAGACACATACTAATCAGTCTGTCAAATGTTGAAAAGAAGCAGAAAATCCTAAAAGCAGCAAGGAAAAAAAAAATCTACTGCATACAAGGGAAACCACATAAGATTGAGTTCAGACTACTCAACTAACACCCTGGAGGTGAGAAGGCAGTGATAGGATATATTCAAGATGCTGAAAGAGAAAGACTTCCAGCTAAGAATTCTGTACCCAGCCAAATTGTCTTTCAAAACTGAAGGAGAAATTAATATTTCCACAGACAAACAAATCCTGAAAGAATCTGTCAACAAGAAACTGGCCTTACAAGAAATACTAAAGAGAGTTCTGCAGGCTGAAAAAAAAAAAAAGACAGGAATTGGAGGTCTGGAGGAAGGTACAGAATTGAAGGGAATCAGTAAGCATAACTTAAAGGATAAAAAGAGAAAGAAGGAAAAGAATATGCAGATCTGACAAACAAAATCCAAAGGATAAGATGGTGGATTCAAGAAATGCATTTACAGTAATAATTTTGAATATTAATGGACTAAACTTACCAATTTAAAGATATAGATTGGCAGAATGGATTAAAAAATAGAATCTATCTTTACGCTGCTTACAAGAGACTCACCTTAGACACAAGGGTACAAACAGATTGAAAGTGAAAGATGAAAAAGATGTTTCATGCAAGCTGTAACCAAAAGAAAGTGAAAGTAGCTATATTAATATCAGACAAAATAGACTTTAAATGTAAAGACATTATAAGAGACAAAGAAGGACACTCTAAACTAATAAATAGTGCAATTCACCAAGAAGAAATAACAATCATAAATGATTGTGCTCCCAATCAAGGAGCTCCAAAGTACATGAGACAAATATTGGCAAAACTGAAGAGATTGATAGACATTTCAACAATAATGGTAGGAGACTTCAACATAGCACTCTCCTCTATAGATAGAATAATCAGACAGAAAATCAACAAGAAAACAGAGAAGTTAAACAACTTGATAAATGAATTAGATCTAACAGACATATATAGGTCATTACACCCCAAAACACTAGGATATACATTCTTCTCTAGTCCTCATGGAACTTCTCCAGGATAGATCATATGATGAGGCACAAAACAGGTCTTTACAAATGTTAAAACACTGAAATTATTCAAAGCACTTTCTCTGATCACAATGGAATGAAGCTGGAAATCAACACCCACCAAAGAATGAGAACTTTCACAAATATATGCAGATTAAATAACACACTCTTAAACAATGAGTGGGACAAAGAAGAAATTGCTAGACAAATCAGTAGCTATCTGGAGATGAATTAAAACAAGAATACAACATGAATTAAAACAAAAATCAGAAATTAGAGGGTGTCATTACCACAGACCATGCAGAAATAAAAGGAAAAACCTAAGACGATATTACGAACAACTATGCACCAACAAACTAGACAACTTTAGATGAAATGGACTAATTCCTGGAAACAGAAACAAGCTACACTGACTCAAAAAGAAATAGAAGATCTGAATAAACACATCACAAGTAAAGAGATTGAATTAGTCATCAAAAATTTTCCTACAAGAAAAGCCCAGGGCCAGGGGAATTCGATCAAGCATTCTAAAAAGAACTCATACCAATCCTGCTCACACATTTCAAAAAAATGAGGAAAAAAGAGCACTAGTTAACTCATTTTATGAAGCTAGCATCACTTTAATACCAAAACTGGGTAAAGATGCTATAAGAAAAAAAAACTACAGGCCAATCTCCCTAATGAACATAAATGCAAACATTCTCAACAAAATACTAGCAAATTGAATCCATCAACACATTAAAAGAATTATACACCACCACAAAGTGGGGTTTATACCGGGAATGCAAAAGTGGTTCAACCCAAGCAAATCAAATAATGTATTAAGCATGTTCTAGTTTGCAGGCTATTGAAATGAAATATACCAGAAACAGAACAGCTTTTTAAAAGGACAATTTATTAATTTGTAAGTTTATAGTTCTAAGGCCATGAAAAGGTTCAAATTAAGGCACCAACAAGAGGTTATCTTTATTCAAGAAAGGCTGATGAAGTTCAGGGTTTCTCTTTGAGCTGGAAGCATTTGGTGAAGTCTGCTAGCTTCCTCTCCTGGCTTTTTGTTTCATGAAGCTCCCCCTGGGGTGTTTTCCTTTTACATCTCTAAAGGTCTCTGGCAATGAGGGCTCTCCCAGCTCTAAAGCTTTTTCCAAAATGTTTCCCTCTTAAAGGGCTCCAATAAGCAATCCCACCGGGAACAAGTGGAGACAGAACTCCATGGAAACCATCTAATCAAAAGGTACCACTCACAGTTGGGTGGGTCACATCTCTATGGAAACAAAAAAAAAAAGCTCCCACCCAGCAATACTGAATGAGGATTAAAGGACACAGCTTTTCTGGGGTCCACAACAGATTCAAATTGACACACAGAACATAAACAAATTGAAAGGTAAAAATCACATAATCATCTCAATTGATAGTGAAAAAGCACTCAACAAAATTCAACATCCTTTTCTGATAAGAGCATTTCAAAAGATAGGACTCAAAGGTAACTTCCTCAATATGATAAAGAGCATATATGACAAACCCTTAGACACATCATACTCAATGGAAAGAGACTGAAAGCTTTCCCCCTAAGCTCAGGAACAAGACAAGGATACCCTCTGTCACCACTATTATTCAACATTGTACTAGGAGTTCAAGCTAGAGCAATCAAGCCGGAAAAGGAAATAAAGTGTACTCAAATTGGAAAGGAAGAAGTAAAACTTTCATTATTTGCAGATTACATGATATTATACTCGGAAAATCCTGAGAAATCTACAACAAAGTTACTTGAGCTAATAAACAAATTCAGCAAGGTGGCAGGTTATAAAAGTAATGTGCAAAAATCAGTTATGTTTCTATAAGCAATGACCTAACTGAGGAGTCTAGTAAGGAAAAACTTCCATTCAAAATGGCAACGATAGAATCAAATATGTAGGAATGAACTTAACTAGGGACATAAGTGACTTGTACACAGAAAACTACGTAACATTGCTATAAGAAGTCAAAGAAGATATAAATAGTTTGAAATACATTCCCTACTCATGGATAGGAAGGTTAAATGCAGTTAAGATATCAATTTTACCCAAACTGGTCTACAGATTCCATGCAGTACCAATCAAAATTCCGACAACCTACTTTGAAGACTTCAAAAAGCTAGTTACCAAATTCATCTGGAAGAGAAAGAGACCCTCAATAGCTAAAAGCATAAGAACGCAGTAGAAGGCTACTTGATTTGAAAATTTATAATAAAGCCACAGTGGTCAAAACAGTGTGGTACTTTAACATTTGTGCATTTCATTATATGGCACTTTTATCTCAAAAGATAAAAAATAACTATAAAAAATATTGAACACTTGTTAGTAATATGTATATGGAAGCATTTTGGGGGAAGTGTTCTGATGTTCGCAAATAATTTTGAAATGCATCCAAAAATTAAATAGATGGAAAGAAGGATGGATACATGGATAGATACATGATAAAGTAAGTATAATAAAACATTGGTTACAGAATCTATGTGTGGGTACATGGCTATTAACTGAAAATTCTCTCAACTTTGCTGTAGGTATGAACATTTTCATAATAAAATGGTGGAAAATAAAAAAACAACAACATGGTACTGGCACGAAGATAGAAATATTGACCAATGGAATCAAGTCAAGAGTGCAGAAATAAACCACCAAATCTATAGTCAACTGATCTTTGACAAAGCCCTCAAATCCACTGAACTGGGACAAAATAGCCTTTTTAATAAATTGGCATAGGAGAACTGGATATCAATAGCCAAAAGAATGAAAGAGGACCCTTACCTTACAACCTATACAAAAATTAATGTAAAGTGGATCAAACACCTAAATATAAGAACCAATACCTGGGGTGCAAGAGTAGTTCAGTGGTAGAATTTTCACCTGCCATTTGGGATACCTGGGTTTGAGTCCTGGCCCACGCACTTCCAATAGCAAAACAAACAAACAAACACAAATTCAACAAACAGTGCTGCAATAATGGGATTCTCACACCATACAGTACACACACACAAACATACACACAAGAACCAATACCATAATGCTTCTAGAGGAAAATGTAGTAAAACAGCTTCACGACCTAGTAATAGGATGTATCTTCCTAAACTTTACACCTAAAGCACAAGCAACAAAAGAAAAAATAGATAAATGGGAACTCCTCAAAACCAAATGCTTTTGCACCTCAAAATACTTTGTCAAAAAGGTGAAGAGGCAGTCAATTCAATGGGAGAAAATGTTTGGAAATCACACATCGGATAAAGGTTTGTTATCCTGAATACATAACGAAATCATACAGCTCAACAACAAAAGAACAAGCATCCCAATTATAAACTGGGCTAAAGATATGAATACGCATTCCTCTAAAGAGCAAATACAGATGGCTTAAAAAGCATATGAAGAGATGCTCATTTTCATTTCCTATAAGGGAAATGCAGATCAAGACTACAATGATATACCATCTTACACCTATAAAATGGCTGCTATTAAACAAACAGGATGTGGAGAAACTGGAACATTTATGCACTGCTGGTGGGAACGTATAATGGTGCAGTCCCTATGGAAGACAGTTTGGCAGTTCCTTAGGAAACTAAATATCAACTTGCCCTATGATCCAGCAATACTGTTACTTGGTATATACCCAGAAGAGCTGAAAACAATGGCACAAAAGGACATTTGAACACCGATGTTCATAGGAACATTATTCACAATCCCCAAGAGATGTAAACAATCCGAGTTTCCATCAACAGCCAAGTGTATTAACAAAATATGGTATATACATACAATGGAATATTATGCAGCAGTAAGATGCAATGAAGTCCTGAAGCATATAACAAGATAGATGAGCCTTGAGGACATAATGCTGAGTGAAATAAGCCAGACACAAAAGGATAGATACTGTACGAATCCACTTTTAAGACCATGGCAAAGCTAATTGTCAGTGTTTTATCAGGGTTAAGTGAGGTTGTGCATGTGGAAACATTATATAAACTCTACAGTGCTTTATAAAGACCCATTGGCTTATGTGATGTATGATCAGGAGATCTGATTTAATGAGAATATTAATTGACTGTGATACAGGAAAGCAGCACTTTGCAGAATTTTCTTTTGGAAAACTCACAGCAGTCCTTTGAGGTTCCATTGACTTTTGGCTTCTTTCCATGCTTCCAAAAGCCTATGTCTGAATATCATTCTGCTTGTAAAGGACTCTACTAATCTCGATTAAAGCCTACTTGATTTAGTCAGGCTACATCTTAACTGAAGTAAAAGCTTCAAGATATCTTATTTACAATGGGTTCATAGCCCCCAAAATGTGGACCAAGACCAAGAACATGTCCAAACCGGGGTGCACATATTAATCCACCACACCTTCGCATTTTGGAAATCAGGTAACTGCGAGGGTTGGGTGACTCATCCAAGTATACTATGCACCAGGCACTAATGGTTGCATAGATGGGGTCAGAAGCAAAATTAAAACTTCTCACTCCATTCACGTTCCTTCTTCCCCACTGTACCTAAGATTTTAGTCTGGAGGAGATGCTGGAGCTCATCAAGTGAAGAACTCCCCAAACTTTAGTCATTCAAATACTACTTTCACAAACCTTAAAATATCCATGCAACACTTATATTGATACGGCATGATATTTCAAATTAAATTGACTTATAATTTCAAAAAAATAATTTTGGAGAAAGAAGGGAGGGAAGAGATTGTAAGAAAGAGGGAATAAAGGTTCCCTGACCTTGGGGAACTCCTAGATTGATTGAAGAGAGTCATGCAGGCAGACAATTCCATACAGGCATGTATGTTCTATGACAGAGGTGTATACAGGGGCTAGGGAACTCAGAGGAAGAAACGATCATATTGCTTGTGTGACTAAGGAATGCTTTACAAAGGAGATGACATTTGGATGGTTCTTTTAAAATAAAACTTTTTATTTTTTTATTTTAAAATGTTTAAAATAAACTTTTTATTTTAAAGTTTTATTTTAAAAGTTTTTAAAGTTGTGAGATATAATTCACATACCATACAATTTACATATTTAAAGTGTAAAACTCAATGGTTTTTCATATATTCATAGAGTTGTGCAACCATCACCATGATCAGTTTTAGAACATTTTCATCACCCCAGAAAAAAATGCTATTCACTAGCAGTCATTCCTCATTGCTATGTCCCTGTGAGCTCCTAGAAACCACTAATCTACTTTCTGCCTGTACGGATTTTCCTATTCTGGATATTTCATATAAATGGAATTGTATAATATGTGGCCTTTTGTGCCTGGCATCTTTCACTTAGTATAGTGTTTTCAAGGCCTACTCATATTATAGCATATGTGAGGATTTCCTTTTTAAGGCTGAATAATATTCCACTGAATGGATAGACCAGATTTTGCTTACAAATTAAACAATGAACATTTGGGTTATTTCCATTTCTGGGGATATTATGAATAATGCTACTATTAACATTAATGTACAAATTTTTGCATGAACATGTTTTCAATTATCTTGGGTACATATCTAGGAATTGTTCAATCATATGGTAACACTATATTTAACATTTTGAGGAACAGCCAAACTGTTTTCTGTAAAAAGCTGCATCATTTTACATTCCAACCAGTAATGTATAAGAGCTCCAATTTCTCCACATCATTGCTAATACTTCTTATTGTCTGTCTTTTTGTTATAACCATCTTATTGCATACACCATGATATCTCATTGGAGTTTTGATTTGCATTTCCCTGAGATAGCTAATGATATTGACCATCTCTTTTAGGTGCTCTTTGGCCATTTGTACATTATGGTAGACCAAATATCTCCCACAAAGACTTCTTCAAGTACTAACTCCTAGTCTTGTGTGTGTGAACTCATCTGTAAATAGGGTCTTTGAAGATCTTATTAAGATGAGGCCAAACTGAATCAGAATAGGTCTTAATCCAGTATGACTGGAGTCCTTATGGGCAAAGGAAATTTGAACATGGAAGTATAAGCAATAAAAGGAGACAGAAAGGGACAGATTACTAGCTGATGGAGGAAGAAGCTGCTTGCCAACAAGGCACCACAGGAATGCTATAGACTCAAGAGGGGAATGGCCTGCTAATACCTTGATTTTGGACTTCTATTCTGCAAACAAAATAAATGAGCCAATAAACCCCTGTTGCTTAAGCCAGCCAGTTTATGGTAGTTTGTTATAGTAGCCCAAAAAAATAAGATATATACCTTGATTGGAATAATGTGTATTCAGATCCTTTGCCACCTTTTCAAAATTGGGCCATTTGTCTTTTTATTGTTAAGTTGTAAGTGTTTTTTTATATATTCTGAATACAAGTCCCTAATCAGGTATGTTATTTGCAAATATTTTCTCTCAATCCGTGGGTTGTCTTTTCACTTTCTTGCTGCTGTTTTATGAAGGAGAAAAGTTTATAATTTTGGTGAAATCCAAAATATCTAGTTTTTTCTTTCATTGTTTGTGGTTTATGTGTCATATATAAGATTCTGCTGCCTAATCCAAGGTCTTGAAGACTTAAGATTATGAGAATTTATGCTTATGTTTTCTTCTAAGATTTTTAAAGTTTTGGTCCATTTTGAGTTAATTTATACATATATATAGAGTGTGAGGTAGAAGTCCAACTTCATTTTTTTACCTGTGGACACCTAGTTGTCCAAGCCTACTTATTGAAAAGACTATTCTTTCCTTATTGAATTGTCTTGGCACATCTGTCAAAACTCAATTGACCAATGGACTCTCCATTGAGCTACATGTTTATTCTTGTGCCAGTATCACAAGAGTAAGAGTAGGATTGCAGAAACAAAATTGGAATACTGTTAGGAACAGGGAGATAAATGCTAGATGGAAAATAAATAATGTCCAATACACAATGTTGTTTATGTCAATAACAATAATGATAATGATAACTAACTTTTTTGAAAGCTTCATATATTACAAGAACTGTGCTAACTGCTTGACAAACATTTTTCATCTAATCATCACAATATCCCTGTGAGGTGTGATCTACTGTTATCTACATTTTTAAAATGAGGCTTAGAGTACAAGTGACTTGTTTAAGATCAGACAGAATTAATTTAATAGTCTGATTCCAGAGATTGTATTTTTAAATTACCACACACCAATAAATAAGAAGGTTTATTGAATGCCTGCCCTATGCCATACGCTTGTGTTGGACACTGATCCTATGGAAAAGTGATTAGGATGGTAAGCATTAAGGATCTGTGGTTAAGATTCAAGTTTTGGAAATTAGTAGAAAAATTTTCCCTGTGTTTTTAACTCGTGACTCAATTACTTCATTATATCAGTGACTGGAGTAATTTAACCAGTAAAGAGGGGAGGTGTATCTGCTTATTATCATTTTAATGAAGGCCAAATTATCAGTATACTTCATATACTGCTTAAGCTATTTTTAAAATCAGAAAAAGAATCTTAATTATGCTCAGAAAAGGGGAGTACTCTATGCAACCTGCGAACCCCTCTCCCAATCACAGGGTTTATGGGGACAATCCCAGATATCATACCAAAAGGTCAGACCTATCTCTCACCTTGAGAAATTTACTTAATTTCCTCATTTGTAAAACTGGGAGCAATAATTGTACCTACTTCCTGGGTATGCTGTATTGTGAGGCATGAATAAGATAATCCACATAAAACAGAAAGATACCTGGCACATTCCTGTGGTGTAAATCCATTGTCAGTAGGACCTTTTGATGAGGTGTGTTAAGGTGTATCCCACCTCAGTCAGTATAGGTCTTAATCCTATTTCTGGAGACCTTTATAAGAGAATGAAATTCAAACATAGAGAAAGCCACAGAAGCAAAAAAACTGAAATTGATGAAACCTAGAAGAGAGAAGACCTAGAAGGGAGAGACCATTAAATGCTGCCATTTGCCTTGCCATGTGGCAGAGGAGTCAAGGATTGCTGGGAACCAGTCTTCAGGAAGAAAGCACTTCCCTGATGATGCCTTGTTTGGGACATTTTCCCAGCCCCAAAACCATGAGCAATTAAATTCTCATTGCTTAACCCAAATCATTTTGTGGTATTTGCTTTGAGCATCCTAGGAAACATATATTTTGGTAGCAGGAGACTGGGATGCTGCTGTTGCAAGAATGCTGGGATGGCTTTACAAATGGGTAAGGGGAATATTCTGGAAGAATTGTGAGGTGCCTGATAGAATGAGATGTTTGTAGAAATACGGATGCTAAAGGCACTTCCAATGAGGACTTAGAAGAAAATGATGAATGGAGGAAAGGTGATCCTTGTTTTAAAGTGACAGAGAACTTGGCAAAATTGAGTTCTGATGTCAGATGGAAGGTAAAATTCAAAAGTGATTAACTAGGATATTGACTTGAGATTTCCAAGCTAAATGAGGAAAGTGCAGCCTTGTTTCTCCTTAAATTTCATAGTGAAATGAGAGAAGAAAGGGATAAGCTGAGCACTGAACTCTGAGGCACAAAGGAACCAGAAATTGATGGCTTGGAAAATACTGAGTTTCTGGAAAGTGAGTTCACTGAACACAGAAGCAGTCAACAATTTCTGTGGAAATCAGTATTGAAAATGTGGTTAAACAGGAAGAATTTGTGGGAAGTTCTTTTGTCTGATGGTTTGGTCCCCTGTGTATTACAGACAAAACTGACAAGATTTTTGCAATATCTTTATGAACAGAACCACTGTCAGCTTGGACCAAAAGGGACAGAAATGGAAGAGGTTGAAGGTAAAATCACTTCAGTTTCACTTTATGGAAGCTGAGGTCTGGACTGAGGACATCTTCTTGGGTCAAGAGAGCATGACTGCGTAATATGAGTGGAAACCGTTAGTCCGCCATGACTCTTAGAGCGGGCAGGCCTTCCACTCCATTGTTCAAGAAGAGTACTGCCACCCCAGTGCTCAGAGAAGGTGAGCCTTGTTCCCTGGGGGTTTCAGAGAATCTGGACACCATCCCAGTGCTCAGAGAGAGAGGAGCCTGTGCCCTGGCATTTTAGAAATTCTAGCCACAGTTCTGGTGCTTGGAGAGGATGGAGCCTACATCCATGTTCCAGCAAATCATGGCTGCTGGGCTAGTGCTTGGAAGGGGTTGGACTGCCACTCCATCATGCCTGGAGAATAAAAAATCATTCCATAGATGACCTTTACGCTTTTAAATCTAATGTAGTAGGCCCTGCAGTTTTTGGAATCGTTTAGGATTCATGACCCTGTTTAGCCTCCAATTTCTCCCTATTGGAATGGAAATATTTATACTATGCCTGCTCCTCTTTTGCGTATTGGAAACAGATAACTTGTTCTCTAGGTTTCACAGGCCCACAGACAGGGGAATTGTGTCTCAGGACAGACCACACTTATAACTGATCTTGGTGAGACTTTGTACTTATCATTGTTTCTGAGGGACTTCTGGAATATTGTGATGGAGTGAATGTGTTTTGCATATAGAAAAAGCATATCTCTTAGGGGTCCAGAGGATTGAGTATGGTAGCTTGAATCTGTATGTACACCAGAAAAACATATCCTGAAATTTAACAATTCCTGTGGGTGTAAACCCATTGTAAGTAGGGCCCCTTGATAAGGTTACTTCAGTAAAGTGTGCCCCACATCAGTCAGGATGGGTCTGAATCCTATTACTGGAGTCCTTTATAATATAATGAAATTCAGACATAGAGAGAAAGCTACAGAAGCAAGAAGCTGAAATCAATGAAACCCAGAAGGGAAGAGAGAGGCCAGCAGATGCTACCATGTGCTTTGCCATGTTGCAGAGGAGCCAGGGATCACTGGCAGCCAGTCTTCAGGAAGAAATTATCCCCTGATGATGCCTTGAATTGGGCATTTTCCTGACCTCAAATCTCTGAACGAATAAATTCCCATCATTTAACCCAACCCATTTCATGGTATTGCTTTGAGCAGCCCAGGAAACTAAAATAAATGGGGAATTAGCAGTGTATTGGAACATGAAGTCCATTTCCTGGGCTGGTCTCTTTTATTTCCCATGCCTTACTCAACTGTCATTTCTTGACCACAAAATGTTATCCAGTACTGTTCTAGTTTGCTAGCTCCCGGAATGCAACACACCAAAGATTGATTGGCTTTTAATAAAGGGGGATTTATTTTGTTAATTCTTCAGAGAAAAGGCAGCTGACTTTTCACTGAGGTTCTTTCTTACAGGGGAAGGCACAGGATGGTCTCTGCTGGCCTTCTTTCCAGGCCTCTGGGTTCCAACAACTATCCCCAGGGTGATTTCTTTCTGCATCTCCAAAGGCCTTGGCTGAGCTGCAAGTGCTGAGATGAGGTATGCTGAGCTACTTGGGCTGTGCTACGTTGAGCTCTCTCATTTAAGCACCAGCCAATTAAATCAAACATCATTCATTGCAGCAGGCACACCCCCTAGCTGACTGCAGATGTAAGGAGCAACAGACGAGGTTCACGTACCATTGGCTCCTGTCCGTAGCAACAGGACTAGGCACATTCACCTGGCCAAGTTCACAACTGAATCTAACTACCACAAGCACTTTCTGGATTTAATTGATCAGGTACTGGCTTTGGGGTCACAGCTACAATGGCCTCCTTAACTCCCTGCTGTATGTTGGTCAAGCCTTAGGAAGTTGATTTGGTAGACACAGACCTATATCCATGCTGACCAGAGTCTACCTACCTCACATTGCTGTTGAAAGCTTTGTGTGTAATAAAAGGCCTTTCTTGGTCATCCCACCTAATGTAGTAGCCATCTAATTCTCTCCATATTATATTGCTCTGTTTTATTTATTTCATAACAAAATGACTGGTATTTATTTTTTTCTGGTTTATAATTAGTATACTCTACCTAAGACACAAGTCCTCCATGTCAGCCTCTTTCCCCAGAAACTCCTGTTATTGCCCAATGGGCTCGTTATGGTGGTAGCGATGGAGGTTATGCATGGGCTCAGCAACATGGACTTCCACTCACCCAGGCTGACCTGGCTATAGCCACTGCTGAGTGCCCAATCTGCCAGCCGCTGAGCCCCATACTCACCCCCCGATACAGCACCATTCCCCGAGGTGACCAGTCAGCTACATGGTGGCAGGTTGATTACATTGGCCCACTCCCTTCATGGAAGGGACAGTGATTTGTTCTAACTGGAATAGATAAATACTCTGGATATGGGTTTGCTTTCCCTGCATGCAATGCTTCTGCCAAAACTACCATCCATGGGCTTACAGAATGCCTTATCCATCGTCATGGTATTCCACCATAGCATTGCTTCTGATCAAGGAACACATTTCACAGCAAATGCAGTGTGGGAATGGGCACATGCTCATGGAATTCTCTGGTCTTACCATGTTCCCCATTATCTAGAAGCAGCTGGATTGATATAACGGTGGAATGGCCTTTTGAAAACTCAATTATGGTGCCAACTAGGTGACAATACCATGAAAGGCTGTGGTAATGTTCTCCAGGAAGCTGTATATGCTCTGTATCAGCATACACTGGATGGTGCTGTTTCTCCCATAGCCAGGATCCATGGGTCCGAAACAAGGGGTGGAAATGGGAGTGGTACCACTCACTATTACCCCTAGTGATCCACTAGAAAAATTTTTGCTTCCTGTCCCTGTGACCCTGAGCTCTGCTGGTCTACAGGTTTTAGTTCCAAAATGGGGAGTGCTTCCACCAGGAGAAATAACAATGTTTCCAATGAACTGGAATCTAAGACCACCAGCTGGTCACTTTGGGCTACTTATGCCCCTGGATCAATAAGCCAAGAAGGGGATTACATTATTGTCTGGGGTGACTGACCCTGACTATTAGGGGGAAGTAGGACTGCAACTACATAATGGAGGTAAGGAAGAGTTTTCTTGGAATATGGGAGATCCCCTAGGGCGTCTTTTAGTACAACCATGCCCTGTGATTTAAATCAAAGAAAAACTGCAACAACCCAATCCAGGCGGGACTACCAATGGCTCTGAAACTTCAGGGATGAAGGTTTGGGTCACCCCACCAGGCAAAGAACCACGGCCAGCTGAAGTGCTTGCTGAGGGTAAAGGGAACATGGAATGGGTAGTGGAAGAAGGTAGTGATAAATATGAACTTCGACCACGTGATCAGTTACAGAAACGAGGACTGTAATGCTGTTTTGTTCATGTTATACTATTTAAGTTGTAAGATCTCAAGTTTAAGAATGACTATCACCCAAGGATTTGCACCCTATTCTGGAGAGATTTAATGTGTTTCCAGTTATATGCAGGACAGTTGAGAATTGTTGGGTGAAAGAAAAAATGTGTGTTTTATTGTTTTTTATTTAGAAATTAGGTATGGTTTAAGGTGGTATGTATAGCTGCCAAGTTGACAGGGGGTGGACTGTCATGGTCAGGTTCATGTGTCAACTTGGCCAAGTGGTGGTACCTCTTTGTCTGGTTGAGCAAGTGCTGGGCCTGTCTGTTGCAATGAGGACATTTCATAGAATTAAATCATGATCATGTCAGCTGCATCCACAAGTGATTTCATTTTTAATCAGCCAAAGGGGAGTGTTTTCTGCAATGAGTGATGCTTAATCTAATCACTGGAAGCCTTTTCAGGAATATTCAGAAGAGACAGACCCTCTTCCTGCTTCAGCTGGAGAGCCTCTCCTGTGGAGTTCGTCCAGACCCTCCATTGGAATCGTCGACTCCACAGCTTGCCCTGCGGATTTTGGACTCTGTGTTCCCATGGTCATGCAAGACACTTTTATAAATTTTATATTTGCGAGTGTTCCCTATTGATACTGTTTCTCTAGAGAACCCCAACTAATACAAAAAAAAAAAAAACAGAATAAAATTCATGCATATCATACCCCTTACCCTTACCCTTCACCAATCACCAGCATTTCAACCTACTACATTTATTTTAACATCTGTTCCCCCTATTATTTATTTATTTTTAATCCATATGTTTTACTTGTCTGTCGATAAGGTAGACAAAAGGAGCATCGGACACAAGGCTCTCACAACCACACAGCCACACTGTGAAAGCTGTATCATCATACAATTGTCTTCACGAAACATGGCCACCGGAGCACAGCTCCACATTTTCAGGCAGTTCCCTCCAGCCTCTCCATTACACCTTAACTAAACAGGTGATGTCTATTTAATGAGTAAGAATCACCTCCAGGATAACCTCTCAACTCTGTTTGGAATCTCTCAGCCATTGACACTTCATTTTGTCTCATTTCACTCTTCCCCCTTTCAGTCAAGAAGATTTTCTCAATCCCTTGATGCTGAGTTCCAGCTTATTCTAGGATTTCTGCCCCATGTTGCCAGGAAGGTCCACACCCCTGAGAGTCATGTCCCACGTAGAGAGGGGGAAGGCAGTGAGTTTACTTGCTGTGTCAGCTAAGAGAGAGAGAGGTCACATCTAAGCAACAGAAGAGGTTCTCTTGGGGGTGACTCTTAGGCTTAGCCTATCCTTTGTGGGGTTTAGTTTCATATGAACAAACCCCAAGATTGGAGGCTCGGCCTATTGCTTTGGCTGTCCCTGGTGGCCCTGATTCTTGATAATGATTGTATAACTATATGGCTATGTGACTGTGAAAACCTTATGACTAACACCCATTTTATCCAGTGTATGGGCAAATGAGTAAAAAAATAAATAAATAATAGAGGGCACTAAGGGGTATGGGATGGTTTGAGTGTTCTTTTTAATTTTTTTGGGTAATTAATATGTTCAATAATTGATTGTGGTGATGAATACACAGCTATATGATGATACTGTGAGCCAATGATTGTGTACTTTGGATGATAATACTGTATGTGACTGTATCTCAAAAAAATTGCATAAAAAATTAAAATAAACTTTAAAAACTGTGGAAGGAAGAGATTAAGATATTCCAAGATAAACAAAAGCTGAAGGAGTTCATCACCACCAGATCAGTCATACAAGAAATGCTAAGGTGAGATCTGCAGGTTGAAAGAAAAGAATAATAGACAATGATCAAAGCCACGTGGAGAAATAAATATTTCTGGTAAGTGTATTAACATGCGTAAGTATAAATGACAGTATTATTGTATTTTTCATTGATACTTAACATTTTACTTCCTACAGGCAAGTGCATAAAATGTACTGAGAAATCAGTGGTTTTGGACTAATAATGTATAGACATATAATTTATGACAAGAATTACATAAAGGTGGAGGGACAGAGGGGTATAGGAACATAATTCAATATAAACTATTGAAGTTAAGTTTGTATCAAAGCAAATGAAATTGTTACAGATTAGGATGTTAAATTTAAACCCCATGGTAACTACAAAGAAAATATCAGAGAATATGCAAGCTCATAGAGACAAAATTTAAAATATAAGTTGCCAGGGGCAGAGCTGGGCACAATGGGGAGTTAATGCATGAGAAATGTGATGTTTTTGTTTGTGGAGATGTGAAAGTTTTAGTAATGGAAGGTGGTGAAGGTACCACAATATTGTGAATATGATTAATCCCATAGAATAGTATGCTTGGGAGGAGTTGAGATGGGAAGTGTACCTTGTATATGTGTTACCACAATTAATTTTTTTTAAAAAGAGCAAATAAAGAAACAATGATAATGAAATGCAATGTATGATCTGGTACAGGATTTAACAAGGGAGGAGAGAAGGGTCAAAAGGACATTATTAGGATACAATAAAAATCGGAATATAGACTATAGGCTTTATGTCAATGTTAACTTTCTTGAACTTGACAGCTGCACTCAAGTAGTAAAATAAGTGAATATCCTTGATTTTAGGAAAAGAAAAAAGGCAATTTTCAGTGTTCAAGTTTAAATTATATGACCTACACTCAGGTGTTTCGGAAATGGATTGATAAATAGATAAACAGATAGATGATGATGATGATGATAGATAGATAGATAGAGAGAGAGAGAGAGAGAGATAAAGGATGATACAACAAATGTAGCAAAATGTTAAAATACTGGGATGTGAGTGGGATGTGGGTATCTAGGGGGAGGGAGGGGTATTTTGGAGTGTTTTTTATTATTTTTGTAACTGACTTGTAAGTTGGAAAGTATTTCAAAATAAAAAGTCAAAAACATATATATATACTATGGTCCACGTCTCTAAAGCCCAAGATAAATAATGTGGGCACTGTTGCTGTTCAAGATCATCTGCAGATAGTTTTACCTCCATCAGAGGAAATAACCAAAATCCACATAGCTCATTAAAGCAATATTCATTTGCATCTGATTCAGTTGGATAATAATTTCATAAACTCGTATAGCTTGATATAACATTCAAAGAAATTTAACATTAGTAACTTGGAAGGATGCAACCAACTATGGGATTGGGATGGTTGGAGTCATTCAGCCACTTTGCAACTGAATAAACAGATGTCTCAAGTCTGCAAACTTCTAGTCAGGAGTATTTCTCTTTAGCACCCTAACTTCCCAGGGGACACTACGTCATTCTCTCCTCTCAATAGCTGGAAAGTGATTGCTTTACCTTGTAACAAAATCTCCCCATTCTCTCACCTAGCAAATTCCAGCCACCTTCTGAGTAATTTGGCCCTCGATGTGGGCAACTCTGCTGGATTATTGATGCTCTCTTCCTTTCCCTCATCATCTTGTGCATGTAAATGGTACGCCATTCCTCTTTGTCTTGGCCCTCACCAGCTTGACCCATTTGTCAATTTTCAATCTTAAGTTATCACTCCCCACCCAGGCGCTTAATATAAGCAGTCAGTATATTTCCATCTTGCCCATCTTCTCAGCCTCTGGGTCTATCACATGAAAGGTCATATTTCTCTATTCCAATTTCTGCTGATGGTCTTAACACCACTTAATGGGAACAAAAAAGGATTTCACCTTTCAAATGGTGTCAATCAACTTTCAGCAAGTTCTTCATTAATTCTGAATGTGTTTTCAAGATTAATTGAGCAAGACTGTTGACCTCTTCTATGCTGAGTCTGTTTCATGACATGCAATGTTCAGCTTGATCTTTTTTGCTGTCTCAGGGTGACTTGTAGGCTGGTGAGTTATATTTAATCATGATCATTCTGCTTGACAAGTGGCATTAGAGAACCTGTCATCTCCCAAGCATTTTAGCTGTCCTCCTACAATTGAAGGGCACCAGACCTGCCACACCCCTCCCCTTTTTCACAAAGCCCATACAAGACTTCCCAGGCTTAGGAGTTGGCAAGCATTCTCCAGTGCTATGCTATAGTTCTGATGTGTGTGGGGGAGTTGAATCAAGAAGAAGTCCTCAACATGCAGTACCACTTAAGGTGACAGGAGGCTGGGAAAATGGAGCAGAATATGTTTGGAGCCACAAAAAGGAGACTTTTGTTTCTTGTAAACAGAGTTCCAAGACAAGGCTAGGATTTGCTCTTAAGAATAATTCATAGAGGCCACGCTAACCTGACATCTCAGAGACATTTCCCTTGTATGCCAATCATTGTCCCAACTCTTGTCCCTTAAATTCCTGGGCCCACCAAACTTCAAAAAGAATGTACTGAGAAATTGGAGATTGTTGAAGGAGTGCATCCATCTATGTGCCAGGCTTCTTGCAAATCCTTAGGGAGACAAAGTTGAAGACAGACACAGTCTGTGCCCCCAGGTACTGAAGTCAAGCCTAGGAGACAGACAAGGAAGTAATTACATTATATGTCCTTGAGAAAGAACTGCCAATAGGGAAATACAGGGCACTATGGGAAAACAGAAGAGGGGCACCTAATAATTCCTTGGGAGATCAAGGAGGTCTCTGTGAGGAAATGACATTAAAGATTAGCTCTGGACGATGCCAAAGAGGAAGACAGGTGGAGGCTGGTGGAAGGAAGAGTGTTCAAAGCATTGGGAATGTGTGCAAGGAGCAAAAAGTGAGAGAGAATTTGCATATGAGTCACTGAGTATGGCTGAGGGGCAAAGATGAAAGCAGTGTGTTGTGCAGGTACCAGACCACAGAATTCCATCCATACAGGCTCTGCTAGGAAATGAGCGGGGATTTGAACAGCAACACAATTCCTACTGTCCGTAGTGTATATGGCATCTAAAAGTCCTTTCCAGAGACAACAGGTTGGATGAGCTCCCCAAGCACCCTGTACTGCTTCCCCATGGTTGTGGTTCATTTTCAAAATAGTCAGCAGCAATTCTTTCCTTCAAAGTACACTCTTTGTATTAGTTGAGTTTCTCTAGAGAAACAGAACCAACACATGATATTTATAAATATGAGATTTATAAAAGTGTCTCATGCAACCAGGGGAATGGGAGAGTCCAAAATGTACAGGGCAGGCCATGAGGCCGGCAACTCAGATGAAGGGTCTCAACAAACTCCACAGGAGAAGCTTGCTGGCTGAAAAAAAAAAAAACAGTGAAAATTATCTCTTCTCCTTAAAAGACTTCAGCTGATTGGATTCTCTTATTTATGGAAGACACACCACTTGTTGATCATAGCTGTAATTGGTCAGAGATGCAATCAACTGACTGATGGGTTTAATAAACCCATCTCTGGAATAACTCATCTGGTTTATCAACCAGCCACAAAATATCCTTGGAATAACAGGTCATGCTTGCCTGACCAGACAAGTGGGCATTACCACATGGCCAAGTTGACACCTGAACCTAACCATCATACACTTGCCCTTACTATATGTATTGGTAGAGCTTATTCCTCAAGCCCCCTTGAATATGGGTTGGCCTGTGATGGCTTTGACTAACTAAATAAGGTTAAAGTGTCATTATGCCAGTTCTGGGACTAGCCTTTAAGAGAACTGGCAGTTTCTGCTTCTTTCTCTTGCAATACTCCCTCTTGTAATGCTCCCTCTAGGAACCAAGCTTTCATGTTGCGAGAAAGCCAACCTAAAGGTAGAGGCATGGCTAGGTGCTCCAGTTGACAGCACCTGCTGAACTCCCAGGTAAAAGCCAGCCATATATATGAGCCATATTGGAAGTTCAGCCCAGTTGAGTCTTCAGGTGACTGAAGTCCCAGGAGACGTCTGACTGTAGGTACATAAGAGATATAGATGCCAAATGAGAATTTCCTGAGTCTCATCAATCCAGAGAACAATAAGAGAATAATAATAAATTGTTGTTTTCAGCTAAGTTTTGGTGCTGTTATTGGGCCTTGCTATTGGATAAATCCAGGGGTAAGCAAACTATCTCTGTTAAAGAGCAGATAGTAAATATTTCTGGCTTTGCTAACAACATGGTCTCTATCACTACTATGCGACTCTGCTATTGTAATGCAAAAGCAGCCACAGACAATTCATAAACAAATGGATGTGGCTTCTTCAGTAAAATTTTATTTACAAAAATGGGTAAAAAGCCAGGGTCAAAGTTTTCAACTCCTAGACTAATTGGATAAAATAATTCATTACAAAACAAGAAATACTAATAACTAGGTGGGCCTCTCCACGAATATTTTCCCAAAATGCACTGTGTGGAATAGGCATTAAGGTGGGGGGGAGGGGGAGTGATATGTTTTCAAATGATTTTTTTTTTAACTCTGGAATAAATCTAAGTTATACAAGATTTTATATTGCAAAATTTCTCAGAGACTTTAGATGCGAAAAAAAGTACACTGATAGAATTTCAGAGCCAATTTCAGGCTGCTAGGGGAGATATTTTGAAATGAGGGAATTTGGGGTGCCTATTGCTAGTTCTTCCTTATGTAAAACCAGAATTGCAGCTGTTTACTTTTTTCATTACCTGCTTTCCTGGTTCTTATTCAAGGCCACCCCCTGATCTCCACAACACCCTAGCTCTACCAATATTATGCTATTGGTTACTGGCATTTACCCTCTCTAGGCCTTGGCTTCTCTGATGTGTACAGCTAACAATTTTTACAATAACTCCACCCCAACTCCCCATTCCAGGTGCATATCTGGTGGAGAAGTATTCCTAGTAAAGAATTAGAATAAAGGACATAAGAAGGGAGCATTTCTACTCTTTTCAGAAAGCATCAAGGAAGCCAGTGGGGCTGCAGAATGAGTGAGGGAGCAAGTAGTGGAAAATGAAGTTACAGAGGTAACTAGGGGCCAGATTGTATAGAATCCTATGGACAATTATAGGACTTTTATCTATTATTATTCTAAATGAAATGGGGGAACAATTGTTAGGTTTTGGAGCAGAGGAGAAGGATGATTAACTTAGCAATTAAAAGCATCACTCTGAATGTACCAAAATACAAAAACTCAAAACACATGAGGTAAAAACTGACAGCGCTGAAAGAAGAAATACACAAATCCTCAATTATAGTTAGTGAATCTCAAAATAAAAACCCTCACAGAAACTCACAGAACTACAAAAGAGTGAATAATCAAGAATATAAAAGATCTTTCAGACTTCAACTACAGATACAGAATTTGAGTAGAGATATGAATGAAACTGATCTGGGTAGAACTAAGGTAAATCAGAATACTGGGTAAAGGATGATATTGAGTGCATTTTCAAACTTCAACTTCTATGTGAGACCAAAAGGAGAGATGTTTATTTGGTCCAAAATGTATATTTTGGGTAGCACATGTGGTAGATTCAGTTGTCAACTTGGGCAGGTGAAGGCACCTAGTTCTTTTGCTGTGGGCATGAGCCAATGGTACCTGAACCTCATCTGTTGCTGATTACATCTGCAGTTGGCTAGGAGGCGTGCCTCCTGCAATGAACGATGTTTGACTTAATTGGCTGGTGCTTAAATGAGAGAGCGCAACATCGCACATCCTAAGCAGCTCGGCATACCTCATCTCAGCACTCGCAGCTCAGCCCAGGCCTTTGCAGGTGCTGAAAGAAATCACCCCAGGGAAAGTTATCGGAACCCAGAGACCTGGAGAGAAGGCCATCAGAGACCACCCTGTGCCTTCCCACATAAGAAAGAACCTCAGTTGAAAGTTACCTGCCTTTCCTCTGAAGAACTAATGAAATAAATCCCCTTTTATTAAAAGCCAATTTGTCTCTGGTGTGTTGCATTCCAGCAGCTAGCAAACTAGAACAGCACATTATCTAATTTATCTTGTATGGTCAACTTACTTGGACACCATAATTACATGGCATCTTGAATAGGGAGTGAGAACTTGTTGGTTTGTACAGGGGGTACAAACAACCCCCTGTTGGTTTGTACAGGGGGTGTGATGTCCCCATATATCCCAAAATAATTTGGGCAGAGAATAAAAGAGTGCTTGTAAAGTCTCCTTGGGGGACTGGGGAGAAAGTATTAAACTTCCCTGTCAAAGGGAATTCCTGATATTCTCAGAAGCAGTGGGGGCAACCAATTCAATAGGCTGAGTCCTTAATATTGGGACTCACCCCTATGAAGCTTATTCTTGCAAAGAAGAGGATGAGCCTACTGATAATTATGCCTAAGGGTCACCCCCAGAGAGCCTTCTTTTCTTTCTCAGTTGTGGCCTTTCTCTCTAAGCCAACTCAGCAGGTGAATTCACTGCCCTCCCCCTATATGGAACATCACTCCCACAAGTGTAAATCTCCCTGACAATGTGGGGCCTGACTTCCTGGGATGAGCCAGGACCTGGCATCATGGGATTGAGAAAGCCTTCTTGACCAAAAGAAGGAAGAGAGTAATGAGACAAGATAAAATTTCAGTGGCTGAGAGGTTTCAAACAGATTTAAGAGGTTATCCTGAGGTTATTCTTACACACTATATAAATATTCCTTTTTAGTCTATTGTGTATCAGAGTAGCTAGAAGGAAATACCTGAAACTGTTGAGCTGTGTTCCACAGCTTTGATTCTTGAAAACTACTGTATAACTATATAGTTTTTACAATGCAACTGTATAATTGTGAAAACCTGTGTCTGATGCTCCTTTTATCCCAGGGTATGGACAGATGAGGGGAAAAAATAAGGATAAAAAATAGATAAATGATAAGGAGATAAAGGGTAAAAAATTGAGTAGATTGAAATACTCTTGGTCAATGAGAGGGAGAGATAAGGGGTATGGGATGTATGAGTTTTTTTTCTTTTTTCGTTTTATTTCTTTTTCTGGAGGGATGCAAATGTTCTAAAAATGATCATAGTAATGAATACACAACTATGTGATGATCTCATGAGCCAGTGAATGCATAATATGGTTGAACAATATGTGTGCGAAGATTTCTCAATAAAAATTTTTTAAAAAAAGAATATGGAAGATCTGAACAACACAATCAAACAAGATGTCACTGACATGTATAGAACATTTGAAACAACAACCAAAAAAATTACATTATTTTAAAGAGTCCATGGAACATTAACTGAGAAAGACCATAACCTGGGACAAAAAACAAACCTCAACAATTTTAAAATCACTGATCTCATACAGAGTGTGTTCATGGATTATAATGGAATCAAACCAGAAATCAATAACAAAACTAAATATATACTCTACTAAATAATCCATGGGTCAAAAAGGAAGTCTAATGGGAAATTTAAAAATGCTTTGAACTGAATGAAAATTAAAATATACTAAAATTTATGGGAAGTAAGTAAAGTAGTGCTGAGAAGGAAATTTACAGCACTAAATAATTACATTAGTAATGAGGAAAATTCTTACAACAACAACCTAATTTCCTACCTCAAAAAGGTAGAGGAGCAAAATATATCCAAAGTGGGAGAAGAAAAGAAATACTAAAGAGCAGAACCTAATGAAATGCAAAACAATAGTGGGGGAAAAAATCAATGAAATAAGAAACTAGTTCTTCAATAAGATCAGTAAAATTGACAAACCTTTCACAAGAATAACAAAGGAAAATAGAAAGAAGACATAAAACTTATCAATATCAGGAATGAAATGTCACTTAAAGGCCCTGCAGACATCAAAAGAGAATAAGGGAATATTAAGAAAATCTCTATACACATAAACTTGACCATTTAGATGAAATGCACCAATTCCTTAAAAAATATTCACTATCAAAACTCAGCTATGATGAAATAGGCCATTTGAATAGCCATATGATCTTCAAAGAAAATTAATTTATAATTAAAAACCTCTCAGGAAAAAAATTTCCTACCAAATGGTTTCATTTGGAGAATTCAACCAAATATTTAAGGTATTAACACCTTTTTTTACACAATCTTATTCAGAAAATAGAAGAATAGGAATGATTCCCAACTCACTTTATGAGGACAGTGTTAACCTAATAGTAAAACTAGGCAAAGACAGTGCAGAAAAAAACTATATCTCTCATGAACTTAGATGCAAAAATTCTCAACAAAACATTAACGAACTGAATCCAGCAATGTAAAAAAAGAATTATACAGAACAACTAAGTGGGATTTATTCCGTGTATGCAAGGCTAGTTATATATTTGAAAACTCAAATAGTATAATCCACCATATCAACAGGCTAAAGAAGAAAAATCATATGATCACATCAATTAACATGGAGAAATCATTTGGCAAAATCCAATCCCCATTCATGATAAAATAAAATCTCTCAGAAAAATAGTAATAGAGGAGAATTAAACAATAGATCATTTAGGGGTAGTATTGACATATTTATTATATTGAATATCCTAATCATAATATTCTAGTCTATAAACACAATATATCTCTTGATATGATATGAACACTTGATAAAAATAATTTACAAAAAACTATAACTAACATCATACTTACTAGTGAAAGATTGAATGCTTCCCCTCTGAGATCAAGAACAAGATAAAGATATCCATTCTCACTACTCTTATTCAAAATAGATTTGGATGTTCTAGCCATTGCATTAAGGCAGGTAAAGGAAATAAAAGGCATACAGATTGGAAGGGCAGAAAAAAAGCTGTCCCTATTTGCAAATGTTATGGTCTATGTAGAAAAATCCATGGAATATATATTTATATTTTGTTTGCTATATGGTGGAGTCACATCTCATTCTTTTTCCATGTGAGTATCCTGTTATTGCAGCACCATTTATTGAATTGCTTCTTTGTTTTTTTTTGGTTTCTTTGTTTGTTTGTTTGGGAAGGGCTTGCACCAGAAATCAAATCCAGGTCTCCCACATGGCAGGTGAGAATTCCACCAATGAACTACCCTCACTCCCCCTGGAATCTATATTTTTTTTAAAAAAAATCTTCCTAGGAATAAGCAATTCATCAAGGTCACAGAATACAAGATGAACAAAAAATCATTTGCATTTCTATATACTAACAATGAACATGAAGAAACTGAAATTAAAAACAATACCATTTGCAGTTGCACCAAATAAAAAGTAATACTTATATATGCACTTAACAGCACATGTACAGAATCATTATGCTCAAAATTACAAAATGCTGATGCAAGAAATCAAAGATCTAAATAAATGGAGAGACATACTGTGTTCACGCATAAGAAGACACAAACGTGGTAAAGCTGTTAATTTTCCCCTAAATGATCTCTAGGTTTTTAAAGATCCTAGCAAGGTTTTATGTAGACATAGGCAAGCTTGTTCTAAAATTTATATGGAAAGCCACAGGTCCTAGAACAGCCAAAACAATCTTGACAAAGAAGAACCAAGTGGGAGGAATCACTTTACCCTTTATTAAGGCTTACTATATAGCTACAATAATCAAGATTTTGTGGTATTGGCAGAATAAAGAACCCAGAAGTAGGCCCACACAAATATGCCCAAATGATTTTTGACAAAGATGCAAAGGCATTTCAATGGAGGAAGGATAGACATTTAAAAAATATATTGGTGCTGAAGCCATTGGACACTTACAGTGAGAAAAAACAAACAAACAACAACAACAAAAAAAACTCCAGTTAAATCTCACACCTTATACAAAAAACAAACACCCAAAATGGATCATGGACTTAAATGTAAAAGTATAAAACTTTTAGGAAAAAAAAAAAAACACAGGTGAAAACCTTTCGGGTCTAAGACTAGGCAAAGATTTCTCAAACTTGACACTAAAAGTTTGGTATCAAGTTTTCTTTTCATAAAAAGAAAAATCAATAAATTAGACTTTATCAAAATCAAAAGGTTTTCCTCTGTAAAAAAAAAAAAGATGCTGTTAAGCAGACGAAACTATAAGCTACAAAGCAGGAGAAAATCTTGAAAAATCCCATACCCAGCAAAGGACTAGTATTTAGAGTAAATAAAGAACTTTCAAAACTCAACAGTAAAAAAAAAAAAAAAACCAATCCGACTAGAAAATAGGCTAAAGATGAACAAACATTTCACTGAAGAGGATATAAGATGGCAGATAAGCACATGAAAAGATATCTAGTATCTTTAGCCATTAGAAAAAGGCAGATAAAAATAAGATAACTACACACCTATCAGAATGTCTAAAAATAAAAGTACTGGCAACACCAAATGTTGACAAAAGTGAAGAGAAACTGGATCACTCATATATTGCTAGTCGGAATATAAAATGGTATAAACACTCTGCAAAACAATGTGATAGTTCCTCAAAATGTTATAATATAGAGATACGATATGATGTAGCAACTGCACTTCTGGGCATTTATCCCAGAGAAATAAAAATGTATGTTCACACAAAGAGCCTACACAAATGTTTATAGCAGCTTTATTTGTAGTACCTAAAAATTGGAATCAGCTCAGACATACTTCAACTGTTGAATGGTTAAAACTACATCCATACCATAGGATTCTATTAAGAAATAAAAAGGAACAAACTATTGCTGCATGCAACAACTTGAATGAATCTTCTGAGAATTATGCAGACTGAAAAAAAGTCAACCACAAAAGATTACATAGTATATGATCTCATTTATATAACATTTTTGAAATGACAAAATTTTAGAAATGGTAGACATGTTAGTGGTTGCCAGGGTTTAGGGACTGGCAGTGTGTGTGAGGGGCAGAGCTGTGGGTGAGAAGCTAGAGGTATGTGAGTGTGGCATAAAAGGGCAACACAAGGGATCTTTGTGGTAAAAGAAATGTTCTGCATCTTGACTGGTGGTGGATACATGAATCTTTACACAAATAAGAATAAGTGAAACTGGGGAAATGTGAATAAAATCAGTAACTTGCATGTCCATATTCTAGTTGTAATGCTATATTATAGTAGCGCAAAATGTTAAAATTAGGGGAAATGGACAAAGTCTACAATGGGTCTCTCTCATATTATCTCTTACAAATTCATGTGAATCTACAATTATCTCAATAAAATTTAAATTGAGAAAAAAACACTTGGCTGTGAACAAATTTCAAAAGGCAAGGGTAGCAGCATGGAGAACAGTTAGGAAACTTTTGCAGAAACTCAGGAGAGAGATGAACAGTGGCTTCAACTAGGATCATAGAATAGTGTAGAGGTAAGAAGTGTTTTGGATTGTAGATATATAATATTTTGTAGGTAAAACCAATAGGATTTGCTGACAAATTGGATATAGGATGTGATTGAAAAGAGAGGTGTCAAGGAAGTTTTCAAGGTTTTAAGCCTGAATAACTAAAATATAGTTGCATCAAACAAAACAAAGAAGACTGCAGTTGGAGAGGGTATGGCAGAAGTGTGGGAGAGGTGGATGGATGATAAAGCAATGGGACTGAATGAGATCATCAAGGGAATAATCATAGATAGATAAAACAAAAAAACTGAGTTGAGACTTTAAAGAGGGTTCTCAAAGAAGGACCTCAAAATGATACCTGAAAGAGTTTAGGTTACCCATTTATGGAAGTATGGAACATCCAGGTATGTAGTATGCAACAGTATGCACCCCACAGACTAGGAATTATTGGGCTGGGGGATCTGGGCTGAGGGCATAAGATTCAGGATTTAGGCTCATGGGTCACCCAAGGACCTATGACCTATGAGGAAAGTACTTTCTCTTCCCCCCCCCAAGAAAAACAACAAATAAAACATAAAACAGCAGAGCCAAAGGGACTGCTTTCATATTATGCAAAGGCATTTCTGAATGGGCAGAGACTTACTGTGTAAATATTATAAAAGAATGATTCCATTCTGCCACTTGGTCCCATTTTTCCATTGGGAGCTTGGTTGCTTCCCTTAGGTCTAGCCTGTCAGTCTCATGGTTGATACACACTCAAGGAGATTTGGATGCCACCCTCCCCATCATGATCCTCACCAATCTGTTGGTTGATTCTTAATTCTCTGCATAGTTATTAGAATTTCCCTCAAGGAACCCAATTAAGGTGTGCTAATCAAGCAATAACTAATGTACCATTTGAATGAAATGTACAAAGCAATGGTTGACATGTTGGCTTGGGGGGGACTTGACAAGGGAAACAGACAATGCTCCCATAATTCCTGTCACTCCTGGACAGGACCAGAAGGGAAGAGGTAAGAAAAGAGGAAGAGAAACAGGATGGGGACACTTTGGGACAAAGCTGCCATCGAATTTGCCTCTGCCATGCCTGAAAAGAAATGAAAGCTGAAGGTAAGTACTCAGTTTCCTAAGGCCCTGGCAAGGCAGTAATATCTCTAAGCCAATTAGTTACATGGAAGGTGACAAAGTTGTTCAGTTTGGAGAAATGAAGCATAGGGAGGTAGAAATAGGAGCTGCTTTCAGTTGTGAGATGAGTTGTCACTATTGGTGACGTGAAAATGAGGGAGATTCTGCATTGTTGCTTCAAACTTAAAACCTAGTGAAGTCAGCAAGTTATGGAAGGCAAAGTATATGGACTTAGTTTGGGATAAATCTTTGGATCCTGCCTATCTACCTGCTCTCTATGCTTGGTGATAGAGGGTACTCCATGACTGTGGCATGAGGAAGGAAGGAAGGGTTGAACTAGAAACCTAGCAGAGGACCAGAATCACCTGGGACATTGGTCAAAAGTGAAGATTCCCAAGTTCCACCCCAGGCTCCTGAAACAGAATCTCTATAGAAGGGCCCCGTGAAATCTGCATTTTAACAAGCTATCCCCTATAATCCCTGTCTTGTAGCCTATCTACATTGTGATCTTTAGAATTCCCTGAGCCAGAGGGAGTTCCAAGGGGGAAGGATTATAGTCTCTAGCCCCAATGCCAGCCAATGCCACCTGGATAGAAGTGGGTCCAGGAAGAAGTTGCTTTTTAGAGCCAAGAAAAGGAGATGAAGACCCTAGGGAAAAGACTTCATTCCCCTTAAGCTCCAGCCATTCCAGTGTGGGAGGGTACAGTTGCAGAAATACTCTGTGAGGAGTCAGACAGCATTACTGCTTTCAATGACTATGTTTTATTCCCTAATAAGAGCTCACATGTACTGAGAATCTATTACATGCCCAACACTTTGCTAAGCACTTTATATTCACTTTCCTTCTTTATGATAACCCTCTGAGGTAGGTGTGGTAGTTAGATTCAGTTGTCAACTTGGCCAGGTGAGCGTACCTAGTTTTGTTGCTGCGGACATGAGCCAATGGTACGTGAACCTCCTGTGTTGCTGATTTACATCTGCAGTCGGCTAGGAGGCGTGCCTGCTGCAATGAAGGACTTTTGACTTAATTGGCTGGTGCTTAAATGACAGAGCACAACGTAGCACAGCCTAAGCAGCTCGGCATTCCTCATCTCAGCACTTGCAGCTCAGCCCAGGCCTTTAGAGATGCAGTAAGAATTCACCCCAGGGAAAGTTGTTGAAACCCAGGGGCCTGGAGAGAAGCTCGCAGAGACCATCCTGTGCCTTCCCACATAAGAAAGAACCTCAGTGGAAAGTTAGCTGCCTTTCCTCTGAAGAACTAACAAAATAAATCCCCTTTTATTAAAAGCCAATCCGTTTCTGGTGTGTTGCATTCCAGCAGCTAGCAAACTAGAACAGTAGGTATAATTATTGTCCAATTTTATAGAAGAAAAAAACGAGACTCAGAAAAGGGAAACAGCTTACCCAAGATCATGCAGCTCTTAACCATTATGCTTCACCTGGGCTGCCTCACTCAGGTAACAAAGGAGTACTTTGGCAAAGGCCTTTTTAGAGTCATTAAAACCAAAAATGCCACCCTCATGGTTAGACCTTCAAGTCCCAAGCTGTGTTGAAGAAAACATTTAGGGGATGGCCTGAGATATAGCAGCCCTTATGTCCTTCTTGGTGGTTTACTTGGATATCCAGCTCTGTGAAGAGGCTTTTCTGTTTGCCCTTAGTTCCACCACATTCCCCCTGCTTCCATATCTGGACCCACAATAATCCAAAAAGTACCTTTATGAGAATTAGCAAAAGGTGCCCACTTTAATAGATGCAACCCATAGGTGCAGGGTTTCTAAATAAGATTGAGACTTTGGGCAAATTAGAAAAATGATGGCCCTTTCTCTAGATGGATGCAGCTCTGAATCAGGTATATGGTTTTGGGGCTGGAAAATGGGCTGGATTACAGCCTCCTTGAACTCTTGGACTTTAACCTTTGTGCAGGGTCCAATCTTCTCAACCTCTGCACAGCTGATGTTCTCGCTACCTTGACTGATACTCCCTCTGGTCTCTAGGCCTGGAGGTGGCCCAAACTCAAGGAAATGAGAAAGGAGGGAGCTCTTCCCTGAAAGACACTGAGACATTGGGGAAGGGGATCAGAGAAGGGCTTACTGCACTTCTTGGATATGTAGATTATTGCCTTTAATGAAAGTTGGAAGTGTCAAGCCAACAGTCCTTCAAATGTTCTTTTTGCCCCTTTCTGTCTCTCCTCTCCTTTTGGGACTACAATTATGCATACAGTGCGATGGTTAAGTTCACATAACAACTTGGCCAGGTAATGGTGCCCAGTTGTTTGGTCAAGTAAGTACTGGCCTGATTGTTATTGTGAGGACATTTCATGGACTTAAATCATCAAAAGGCTGTTTACATCTATGGCTGATTACATCTACAATCAACTGAGGGGACTGCCTTCAACAATGAAAGACATCTCACACAGTTAGCTGAAGGCTTTAAAGGGAGAAGTGATATTTTCAGCAGTCAGAAGTGAGAATTTCCATCTCTACTTCGGTCAGTGAGTTTCTCCTAGAGAATTCATTGAGGACCTTCACTGGAGTTCCCTGCTTGCAGCCTGCCCTACGGAACTTGGACTTGTGCATCCCCACAGTCACATGGGGATTATAAAAATCTCATAATATTTACAGTTACCTCCTGTCAGTTCTATTTCCCTAGATAACCCTGACTAATACACCAAAAAACTATGTAATCTAGAAGAAATGGAAAAATTCCTACAAATGCAACAATTACCCAGATTGACTGGAGAAGAAATAGAAGACATCAACAAATCTATAAGAAGTAAAGAGATTGAATAAAAAATCAAACCTTCCACCAAAGAAAATCCAGATGGCTTCACTGGTGAATTCTACCATATATTTTAAGAAGAATTAATACCAATACTATCAAAATTTTCCAGAGAATCCAAGGGGAGGAAAAAGGAAACACTTCTTAATTTTGAAGCTTCCATGAAACCAGCATTAATATAATATCAAAGTCTGATAAAAAATCACAAGAAAATAAAATTATACACAAATTTCCTTATGAATATAGATGTAAAAATCCTTAACACAATACTAGCAAACCAAATCCAATGGCAGATTAAAAGGATCATACACCATGACAAAGTGGGTTTCATCTCAGAACTGCTAATGTGGTTCCTATACAAGAGCCAATCAGTGTAATACATTGCATAAATAAAACAAGGAAAAAACACATTATTAACTCAATAGATGCAGAGAAGGCATTCAATGAAATCCAGTACTCTCTCTTGATTAAAAAAAAACACTCAGAAAAATAGGAATAGAAAGAAATTTTCTCAACACAATAAAGGCCATCTATGAAAAACCTAGCTAATATCATATTCAAAGATGATAATGTAAAACTTCCCTCCTGAGATCAGGAATGAAACAAGGATGCCTGCTTTCATCAATGCTATTCAATATTGTACTAGAAGTTCTTGCCAAAACAAGTAGGCAAGTAACAGAAATAAAAAGTATCCAAATTGGAAAGGAAGAAGTAAAACTAAGTCCATTTCCTAATGACATGAAAACTCAAAAGAATGCACCAGAAACCTGTTAGAGCTAATAAATGAATTCAGCAAAATGGCAGAGTACAAAATTAATTGTGCTCTTATACACTAGCAACAAATGCGGAAATTAAAAACACAATTCTATTTACAATAGCATCTAAATGAATAAAACGTCTAGAAATAAATTTAATTAAGGATACAAAAGACCTGTATATTGAGAACTACAAAACACTGCTGATAGAAATTAAAGACCTAAGTAAATGAGAAGATATCTCATAATCATGGATTGGAAGATTTAACAATATTACTCAATGCAATATACAAATTCAATGCAATATCTGTTAAAACTATATCAGTCTTTTCTGAAGAAATGGAAAAACCAATCCTCAAATTTATATGGAACTGCAAGTTGGCCCAAATCGACAAAACAATCTTGAAAAGAATAGGGTTAGAGAATTCACATTTCCAATTTGTAAATTGTATTGCAAAGTAAAAGTAATCAGAACAGTGTGGTATGGAACAAAGATAGACAAATAGATCAGTGGAACAGAATTTAAAATCCAGAAATAGACCCACACATCTATGGCCAACTAAAGTTTTACAAGGGTGCTAAGCACACGTAGTGGAAAAAGAATAATCTCTTCAATAAATGGTGTGTTGGGAAAACTGGGTATTCACATGCAGAAGAATGAAATTAGACCCCTACCACAAACCATATACAAAAATCAATTCAAAATGGTATAAAACTCTTAGAAGATAACATAGGAGCAAATCTTTATGACCTGGATTAGGCAATGGATTCTTAGAAATGACACAAAAAGCATTTGCAACAAAAGAAACAATAGATAAATTTTATTTCACCAGAATTAAAGACTTTTGTTCATTGAAACAAGTTATCAAGAGTGACTAGACAACCTATAGAGTAGGATAAATAGTTTCAAACCATATATCAGATAAGGGTTTAATATCTAAAACTTTTACAATGGGGCAACAAAAAAGACAAATCAATGAAGAAAATGGGCAAGTGATTTAAATAGATATTTCTCCAAAGAAAATATACAAAATAACCAATAAACACATGAAATGATGCTCAACATCATTAGCCATTAGGGAAATGCAAATTAAAACCACAATGAGATATTATTTCACACTAGAATGGCCACTATTAAGTCACTTCTATGCTTGGAGAGGTTGGAGTCTTCATCCCAGTGTTTGGAAGACCATTGCTGCTGTGAAAGCCCTTGGAAAGGGTGGGACTGCTACTCTACCAAGTCCTGAGGACAAGACATCATTATATAGGTGACTCTCAGACCTTGAAATCAAATAAGTATATGAAGTATACTCTGCAGTTTTTGGAACTGTTTGAGACTTGTGACTCCTGTTTTCCTTCCAATTTCTCCCTGTGGAAAAATAGGGAGACTGCCCCCTCCTTTGTGTATTGAAAGCATATAACTTGTTCTAAATTGCACAGGTCCTTAGTTGGAGGGGAACTTTGCCTCAGGACAGACTACATCTGTAACTAATTTTGATGAGACTTTGTACTTAATATTGTTACTGAAATTATTTAAGACTTGTGATAGTGTGATAGATTGAATATATTTTGCATATGGAAAGAACATATCTTTTTGGGCTCCAGAGGGTGGGCTGTGATGGTTTGGAGGTTTTATGGATGCCATAAAAGATCATGTCCTTAAAGTTAATCCATTCCTGAGGATGCAGACCTATTGTGAGTGGAATATTTTCATTGGTTATTTCAATTGGAGCATGCCCCATGTAGGTCTTGATCCTCTTACTGGAGTCCTTTATAAGAGATGAAATTCAGAGACAAAACACAGGGAAGCTGAAACAGAAGGACACCCACAGAAGATCAGAAAGAATACCACAGATGGAGAAGACAGAACCTGAAAACAATGAAGCCAAGGAAAGAGGAACCAGTAGATGCTGCCTTGTGCCTTGCCATGTGACAGAGGAGCCCAAAACTGCTGTATCGACTGTTCATGCCTTAATTTGGTGTTCTAATTTGCTAGCTGCTAGAATGCAATATACCAGAAACAGAATGGCTTTTAACAAGGGAAATTTAATGAGCTGCTAGTTTACAGTTCTAAGGCTGAGAAAATGTCCCAATTAAAACAAGCCTATAGAAATGTCCAATCAAAGGCATCCAGGGAAAGATACCTTGGTTCAAGAAGGCTGATGAAGTTCAGGGTTTCTCTCTCAAGTGAGAAGGCACATGGCGAACACAGTCAGGGCTTCTCTCTCAGCTGGAAGGGCACATGGCAAACATGGTGTCATCCGCTAGCTTTCTCTCCTGGCTTCCGGTTTCATGAAGTTCCCCGGGAGGCATTTTCCTTCTTCATCTCCAAAGGTTGCTGGCTGCTGGACTCTCTGCTTCATAGTGTTGCTCTCTCTGAATCTCTCTGGATCTCTTTCTCCAAAATGTTTCTCTGCTGTCTCTGAATCTCTCATTCTTCAAAATATTTCCTCTTTTATAGGACTCCAATAAACCAATCAAGACCCACCCAAATAAGTGGAGACATGTCATCCCCTAATCCAGTTTAACAACCATTCTTGACTAAATCACATCATCCAGGGAGATGATCTCATTACAGTTTCAAATATACATTATTGAATAGGGATTATTCTACCTTTATGAAATGGGATTTATATTAAAACATGGCTTTTCTTAGGGGGCATACTTCCTTTCAAGCCAGCACATTTGGTCATTTTCACAACCTCAGAACTGTAAGCTTGCAAACTAATAAATCCTGAGTTTTAGAAGCCAGCCCATTTCTGGTGTATTGCATTTTGGCATCTTTATCAAACTAAAACAGAGCCCAAAGTCCAAGGTGAGACAAGATGGAGTAGAGGACCCTGGGGAGGCAGACTGATTCACTCTAGATGAAAAGGCAGCACGGTGTCATCACAATAGTGACAAGGGATAATTTACCCTGTGCTTTGCCAGTAACTATTCCATAAAATAATAAAGACAGAAAAGGCAAAAAGTGAAGAACAAGAAGGGTCTAGCTCTCACTAGGGGAAGGAGATGGTTCTTCTCTCTTTTCCTGAGGACCAGTCCATCCTTCAGACCTAGTTCAGGAACCAAATGAAAAAGAAGCTGCCTGGCTATATAGATTGTATTTGGCTGGGAGTGAGCTCCACTTAAGGGGGCTGAAATTTAACAATTGGTTCCCATAGTACTGGATGAAATATGGTATTCCTATTTAAGGATTGCACACAATTAGGGCAGAAGGTGGGAATGATCCACAGAGGAGATTTTGGTTCCTGGTACACACATACCTAACTGATGTGGATTTTTATAGCTTTGAAGGCTGACTACCCTATGTTAGGACTCATAGCAGCCCAAGCAAACTTTCATTGGAAAATATTGGCCAAGGCCAAATATCTACTCCACTAGTGGGGATGTTGGAATGTGCTTATCAGGCAACAGATGATGGAGGGCATGATAACTTTGCATGTCCAGAAGAGGCTGAATTGAGTCTTGAGTTCACTCAATTGTTTCTCAAGGAGACTCAAGACAGATAATATTCTCCTTACTGGCAATGAAGGTTAATACTAAAACAATTGAAGAGGTCATAGAGGCTCTGGATTTAATAGGAACCCATGAAAGACAAACTCAGAGTCGAATGTTGTCTGTTAATTGTAGAAGCAACACCCCACCTGGCTTAAATCAAAATTATGGTCAACAGCAAGTCTGCCCCCCTTGCAGGCCAAACAAACCATCTACAGACAGACCCCCACTTAAGGGTGAATCGCCAGACGAACAAGAGAGCTTATATTGGACCCTAAGAGACAAGGAGTCCCAAAATGTATGATATATTAAATTAGTGGCACAATTACAATACTTACTAGAGTTAGATTACAACCCATTGCAGTCTTCCCCTTAAGAGTCAGCCTTACTTTCTGTACCTGCCCATATCTTAACCTTCTCTTACGGATACACCACATCCCTTCCCTTATGCCACAATACCAGCTAAGACAAGACACTTCAGGCCTGTGGCCTGTCATAGGTGACACAGTTATAGAAGAGGTGATTCTTTCCATCTAACCTTTCAATTCTCCAATATTATCTGTGCTTAAAGTCACTTTTAATTAGCAGAGGTTAACTGTAGACTATAGAGTTAAACAATACTGTTCCCTTTTTTAGAGCACTTCTACCAGATATTGTTGCCTTAATGAACGACATTCAAAAAATCAAGGATTAATGATTTGGAGTTATAGTTTTGGCTAAAATGTTTTATTCAGTAAAATTTCTCAGAAGAGTCAACTACCATTCACCTTCACCTTTAAAGATTGTGGTAGTAAGGTTCAGATGTCAACTTGACTAGATGATGGTGCCCAGTTGTTGTGTTGCTGTGGACTTAAATCATCAGCATGTGAATTACATCTTTGGCTGATTACATCTGCAGCTGGCTAAGGGGAGTGCCTTCTGCAATGAGTGAAGCTTAAAAGGAGGAGTTAGAAGAGAGGAGTTCAGAGCCATTTCAGACCCAGATGTTTGGAGATGAAGAAAGAACATGCCCTAGGGAAAACTGTTTGAACCAAGAAGCTGGGAGGGAGGGCCAGCAGACTTTGCCATGTGCGTTTCCAAATTAGTAAATTTGTAACTAAATAAATCCCCTTTGTAAAAGCCAATCTATGTCTGGTGTATTGCATTTCCGCAGCCCTAGCAAACTAAAACAAGGGTCAACAGTATACATTTATCTGGTTGCCTATGGGATACCTAAATAGCCCCATGATTACACATGGACTTTGCAAACATGATGAAGATGCATGTCCCACACATTCACTCAAAATCTGGTTTTGGCATTAGATCAATGACATCTTCCTCACTGAACTTGATGAAAATTCTGTCTCACAGGCCACCACAACTGTGAGTAAGCACCTCACTGAGAGAGAATGTACAATTGCCCCACATAAGGTACAAGGCCCCTTCCAGTCTTCTCAATTTGGGGGATACATTTGGAACTCAGAAGAATGACCTATTCCCAATCAGGTAAAAGATAATCTAGCACTTCAACCTTCCACATTGGTATGTGTAATGAAGGCCCAAGGTTTTGTAGGAAAGTTTGGATTCTGATGCCAACACATTCCTCACCTCCAATATTAGAATCTATCCTATCTATCCTTACTATCTATTGAGTCACCCATAACTCTTCCACTTTTCAGTGGGGACCCGAGCAACAATAAACACTAGATAAGCTAAAGGAGGCTATTATTTGGACTTTTCTACTAGTGCCCCAAGGGTAGGACTTACAATTAAAAGTTTCTATCACCGCAACATTTGCCTCCTGGAGCCTCTGGACTGAATGGATAGGTAAAGGCCTAGGAATTTTGGTGTAAGTGGCTCCCAAACACAGACCCAACGTATATGTCACTACCGAAGCACTATACACTGTACACTGTACACTTCTGGTGGAGTACTGGCTACTTCTTGAAATTGAAGCCCTTACTGGGACAGAGCCAATTAGTCTACAGATAGAGATTTCTATTATGCCCTGGGTAATGGAAAAAGCTCCCCATAAAACTGATTCAGCAATAAAGGGTCTGTGATGGTTTGAAGCTATATGTACCCCAGAAAAGCACATTCTTAAAGTTAATCCATTACTGTGGATATGGACACATTATAAGTAGGATCTTCTGGTGAGTAGGATCTCTTTTGTTTGTTTGGTTTTTGTTTGTTTCTTTTAATATTTTTATCATAAACAATAAACAAATATACAAACATTCTTGACATACAAGCATTCTTGACATAGTTACAATCAATGGCTCACAATATCATCACATAGTTGTGTGTTCATCACCATGATCATTTTTTTGAACATTTGCATCTCTCCAGCAAAAGAAAAAAAAAACTCATACATGCCATACCCCTTTCAACTCCCTTTCATTGACCACGAGTATTTCAATCTACTCAATTTATTTTAACCTTTGTTCCCCCTATTATTTACTTCTTATCCATATTTTTTACTCATCTGTCCATACCATACATAAAAAGAGCATGGAGGATAAGTCAAAGCACACAAAAGGCCAAGCTGAGTGCAATATTCCTAGCAGTAGAATACTCCCTCAATAAACTTTTTTCTAAGGTCCATTATTTCTGTCAATTCCTTATCATTCACTAATGGAATAACTACTTTGCCAATAGTTTGGCAAAATCAGGGATGAGAAACACAAGGTCAAGACATTTGGGACAACGAGAAGTGGGAAAAATCACCACATTGTCTCTTACTCTGCCCTTCCTGGTGCACCATACCTCAGCTCATATCAAACAAGACATGAAGGAAGCAACCTATAAAACCAAAGCTGAAAAACTAAACAATCCACCAAAGCAAGTAAGCCTCTTGGAAAAGGGGATATCCCCAGAATTTTGGGATGAACCACCATACCCGTTATATCAGAGGACACATGAGAGATCAGAGAATTTGGGCATCACAGGACTTCGTGAACAGATTGTTAATAGAGGATTTCACCCAGCACAGATGCATTTACATAAAGCCATTAGGGATTCAACCACATGCCAGGAATCTAGATACTGGGCCTATTTATAGAAAAAGTTCACAGAGAGGAAGGGCTACACCAAAATTGGCAAGTAAACATCATTAGGTCTGTCCCTGCTACCTTAACACTGGTGGATACCTATATTGGCCTTCTGTTAACTTACCTATGTAAGGCACCAACCTCTGCTAATGTTGAGAGGTTAACGAAACAACTTTTACAGGCTCTGAGAGTGCCGTAAGTTATGTATTCAGATCAAGGCAATCATTTTACTGCAGAGCAAATGCAGCAATGGGCATTACACAATAGCATTGTTGGGTTTTTCAATTGCCCTATAGTCCTGTGGCAGCATGTTCACAGAATAATTCAGTGGGCTTTTAAAACAAGAGCTATTGAGTGAATTTGGAAGACGATGCTCCCCTGAGTAGTCACAAAAGTACTCTCCATCATCCTGATTACATTAAATGTATGTCCCTGTGGTATAACTGCAACATATTTAAATTCACAACAAATAAGGAGACAATCCAGAGGACATTGTGATCTCTACTGTTGCATATACCCACACAATCAGAAATTTTCACAGACCTGGGAGTCCGGACATTTCTGCCCACAACAAAGGAATATCCACTTGGCACTTTCACCTTTCCCTTCTCCCTCATAGAAAATCCGGAGCCTAGCCACTTCCCCCTCAATCCTGATATGGACATGATGTGGACCACCCACTCTAAAATCACCCACAGCCCTGTCCCCATCATCATCCAGTTTAAGCCAAGCCAACCACCTACCACTACCTGGAGAGAAAGAGGCATCAACTGCTGTTCACATATTTTGCTCCACTAAAGGCACGGTGAGACAAACCTAGATCTGCTCCTGACCCCCAGGAGATTAAACAAATTGGCCTGGACCAGGTAACACGATATGGGGGAATAACCAGGGGACAATCAGATCCCTTACTTCTGGCCACAGATGACCTCAAATTTTGACTCTTGCTATATCCTTCCTTACCTGAGAATTTCATACCCTTGTGAGTGTTGACTGCATATACATTGGCAGAGAACCCAAGCCTTGGTAAATCCACACCCTACTGTTGACAAGATATGTCTGGAAACAACATACTACATACACTCTGCAGGGAGATGCACAACACAGGTCAGATGGGGACAATGGGAGTCGCTCCTATTTACCAGGACTGCAGCTATCAATACTGAGGGGAGCACTCTTTCTCCTAGCTCTATTACCTCTAGCAAGTGTCCTTTTGGCTAAGCCAAACTCTGATGTACCACTTTTGATTCATAGATGCCTTCTAAACCCTATGGGCAAACTTTTACTTCAAATCAGACAAAGCATATTATTATTACTAACCAGTGCCATCAAACAAATGAAATAAGTCTTACTTTAGGAATGATCATAGATAATATGCACCTAATATTACACCTAGGATACTTTTGATTAGTACAAATTTAAAATGTAACATTCCAAAACCAGCACCAACAGAATTTATGTATGTGATTACTGGACTAAAATATTACCCTTATCAACCCATGGGATAGCAATAAATGTAAACCCTGCTACCAGTGTACACCATTATAAATATTTGAATTTTTTTCTATTAATTATAATGATCTCTCTCTCCCTCTGGTACAAGTCCCATTTACTAAGTGTTCTAGTTTGCTAGCTGCCGGAATGCAACACACCAGAGATGGATTGGCATTTAATAAAAGGGGATTTATTTTGTTAGTTCTTCAGAGGAAAGGCAGCTAACTTTCAAGTGAGGTTCTTTCTTACATGGGAAGGCACAGGGTGGTCTCTGCTGGCCTTCTCTCCAGGCCCCCGGGTTCCAACAGCTTTCCCCAGGGTGAGTTCTTTCTGCATCTCCAAAGGCCTGGGCTGAGCTGTGAGTGCTGAGATGAGGAATGCCGAGCTGCTTGGGCTGTGCTACATTGCACTCTCTCATTTAAGCACCAGCCAATTAAGTCGAACGTCATTCATTGCAGTAAGCACCCCTCCTAGCCAGCTACAGATGTAATCAGCAACAGATGAGGTTCACGTACCATTGGCTCATGTTCACAGCAACAGAAATAGGTGCTTTCATCTGGCCAAGTTGACAACTGAATCTAACTACCACACTAAGGTAGAAAGAAAGTGCACTAAAAAAGTGACCAAGTGTGCCTTACCATGGACCTTTTTCCTGGAGACTAATAAGTATATGAAAGGAAGACAATGGATACATGTAATATTATCTGGGTTAAGGCATGTCTAAAAAAAAATCAAGGCCTACAACCAGCTTGGGAATTCTTCCCTATCTCAACCTTCTAAAAATGCCAACTACAAATTGTACATATCACTTGGATATGGGCTCTCCAACACCTATAATGTTGACTACATTTAGTAAACAATCATAGCTCTTTAGTGCTATAACAAGGACAATTCTTCCAAAAACATATTTAATCCTATGGAGAAATCTAACCATTCTCTGCATGGAAGCTTCTCCACCTAAATTGACATCTAGTCTCTTACAACTGTTATGAAATTTTCTAGGCTTACCAAAAAACAACATTAATAGCACACAAAGATGGAGGTATTGACCAATAGAATCAAATCAAGAGCATGGAGATAGACCATCAGATTTATGGTCAACTGATCTTTGACAAGACCCCCAAATCCACTGGACTGGGACAGAACAGTCTTTTCAATAAATGGGCAAAGGAGAACTGTATATCAATTACCAGAAGAATGACAGATTACCTTTACCTTACACCCTATAAAAAACTAAATCAAAGTAGATCAAAGACCGGAATATAAAAACCAGTGTCATAAAACTCCTAGAAGATAATATAGGGAAACATCTTCAAGACTTAGTAATGGTGGCAGATTATTAAACTTCACACCCAAAGCACAAGCAATGAAAGAAAAAACATGATAAATGGAAACTCCTCAAAATCAAATGCTTCTGCATCTCACAAGACTTTGTCAAACAGGTGAAAGGGTAGCCAATTCAATGGGAGAAAGTATTTGGAAACCACATATTGGATAAAGCTTTGATATCCTGTAAATATAAAGAAATAATACAATCCAAATATAAAATAGACAAAAGATATGAACAGATATTTTTCTGAAGAGCAAATACAAATGGCTAAAGTACATGAAGGAATGCTAATCTTCATTAACTATGAGGGAAATGCAAATCAAGACTGCAAAGAGATATCCCCTCACACATGTAAGAACGGCTGCTATTAAACAAATGGAACTATAAATGTTGGAGAAGATGTGGAGAAATAGGAACACTTATTCACTGCTGGTGGGAGTGTACAATTGTACAGCTGCTGTGGAAGACAGCTTGGCCGTTCCTCAGAAAACTAAATATCAAGTTTCCCTATGACCTGGAAATACCACTACTTGGCATATATCCAGAAGAGCTGAAAGCAGTGACACATTTGCACACCGATGTTCACAGCAGCACTATTCACAATTGCCTAAAGATAGAAACGACCCAAGTACCCATCTACAGATGAGTGAATAAATAAAATGTGGTATATACATATGATGGAATATTATGCAGCAGTAACATGAAATAAGGTCCTGAAGCATATAACAACATGGATGAACCTTGAGGACATAATGCTGAGTGAATAAGCCAGACTCAAAAGGATAGATACTGTATGATTTTGTTACTATGACCCTTATAAAAATAAACTCAGAAGTTATAGAATGTAGCATTTAGGGGACATAGAGATACACAGAAGCTAGAGTGCATCTTAGTGAACAGTTACCTAATGTGAGGTTGAATGTAAATATAAGATAATGGATAAAAGAAATGATAGTTCATTAGCGGGGTTATAAGTAATATTGCCATATTGAAGGAGAATATGATTGAAAGGGGTTGTAGAGATCTATGTATCCCACTGATTAACACTACAAATGTAAATAAGTTTCTATATATGGTCTATAGTTAACAGGAAGACTTCAGCAGTACCACAGCAATATCAGGGGTAAATAATTGAGGGAGAAGGATACAAGTTAAGGAGAGGTTTAGATTTTTCTATTTGGTGAGGTTGTGCTTATCTGTTATTTTTCTCTTTGGAGCAATGAAAACTGAGAGTGTTGTTGACGGTACAACTAAGCAAGGACACTGTGAGGCATGGATTGTTTATTTTGTACATTATCCATGATGTTCAATGGATGGAGGTGGCCTAAGAGTACATTGACTGAGAAGCAGAAAGGCAGACTGTGGTGTTTGCATATGGCATAATATTGTGCAGCTACAGAAAGGAACAAGGTCATGAGGTATACAATGAAGTGAATGAACCTTGGGGTCATTATGTTGTACAAAATAAGCCAGAAGTAAAAGGACAAGTATCGTATGGTCCCTTTTAAAATATATTTATAAGAAAATTGGGGCCTAGACTGTAAGCTTTTATAGCAGTCACATTTAGCCAGAGTTGTGTTATTTCTAGATTCTGAGATGCTGCATTATATGTGTATAACCTGCTATTTCCCTGGAACTTTGGGTGTCTGTGTGACACCTAAGACTCAGAGTTGGAGTTCAGTAGCTATGAAAGTCAGCATTGCTACATACAACAACTGTTAGAGAAAGTGAAAAAGAGATCAGGCTTCAATTAGAGATAAGAACAAAGCTGACCTGGTTGGGAATAAGGTAAATCTGAATAGAGGGCAAAAGATGACATTGTCTGTATTTTAAAGCTTCACCTATTGTATGACACCGAAGCAAGAGAGGTGTGTTTTGCCCCAAAACTAAACTTTCTGTAGCACACTGTGGTAGATTCAGGTGTCAGCTTCACCAGGTGATGATGCCCCATTGTTCTGTTTCTGTTGCCTTAAATCATCAGTATGTGAAATTTATCTATGGGTGATTCATTTGTGATTGGCTAAGGGGAGTGTCTTCCACAATAAATAAGGTTTCATTTAATTAGCTGGAAGCTTAAAAGAGAGAGAAGCCAGAAGAGAGCTCAGCAGCTCAGCATACCTCATCTCAGCACTCACAGTTCAGCCCAGACATTTGTAAATGCAGCAAGGAATCACCCTGGAGAAAGCTGTTAGAACCCGGAAGCCAGGAGAGAAGCCAACAGACATCATCATGTGCCTTCCCATGTAACAGAGAACCTCAGATGAAAGCTAGTTGCCTTTCCTCTGAAGAACAATAACTTGTAAATAAATAAATCCCCTTATTAAAAACCAATCCATCTCTGGTGTGTTGCATTCTGGCAGCTTTGGCAGACTGAAACACACACAATCTAATGCAACCTGTCTGGATAGCTCATTTAAACAATGCAAACACATGGAGCCCAGAATGGTAATGAGGGCTTTTAATTCTATATAGCCTAATGTAATACCTGGATTCATCCCAGTGTATGTTGGATAGATAGTTTTAAGGTATTGGCAAAGTCCGTTGATGGACTGGAGAAGAAATATAGAACTATTAAACTTGTCCACTTGGGAGATAAATCCCTGATACTCTCTCAAACGTTAGCAACTCCCAAGTAAATAGGCCAAGCCCTCAATCTTGAGGCTTGCCCTTATGAAATTTATTTCTGTAGTGGAGAAGCTATGCCTACCTATAATTATTCCTAAGAGTTACTTCCAGAAAACCTCCTTTGTTGCTCAGATATGGGCTCTCTCTCTCTAATACCAACTCTGCAAGTAAAATCATTACCCACCCCCACCCCCACCCCCCACTACATGGGACATGACATCCAGGGACGAAAATCTCCCTGGCAACATGGGACATGACTTCCAGGGATAAGTCTGGCTCTGGCACCATGAGATGGACAACACCTTCTTGACCAAAAGGGGACAACTAAATGTAACTAAAGTATCAATGGCTAAGAGAGCTCAAATAGAGTGAAGAGGCTATTCTGGAGGCAACTCTTATTCAAGCTTCAACTAAGTATAGCTAATTACCACAGTTTGCCTTACCCCAACCAACATCATTCTTGTTAATGCTAAAGAACACCTAGGGATCTATCTGAGATTCTACAAAATTTCATGCACCAGGTTTCTTTCCAGAAACCTATAACCTCCAGGTGGTTCCTAACCCAGATAAGTCCTGAACTCAAAAGGGCCAGCCTCTCCATGAACATCAACTAGTTCCATCCCCCATCCCATATTATCAATATCCCTTTCTGACATGAAAAAGTTAGAAGAGGCATAGCCCAAATATCCCTAAAGATTGGGAGAAGAATCAAAGGAGTTATAACAGAGAAGACAGGATCTAACAAATGAATATGACTACTGAATCATTATGCTTATATTTCTTTTAGATAGCCAGGGACATGAACCAAATGGATTATAATGTCACTCTATTAACTACACAAATTGAACAAATCAAAACTTCTCTATTATGATTATTCTCCTGGCATTCCCCCACTAAACAGACAGATTGGCTGCAAATGGACTTTGAACTCCTGGTTTGTGTGCTTAAAAAAATTGAGTCCATAGACTGCTTTATCATTGCTCAAAATTCAGGTATTATAAAACAACATGCAATTTAGATTATAAAACCACATGGATCCAGAGGATAGATTTCTATATAAAATGGAACAAAGATTGCCCCTGTTTATTGACCCTTATGTTTTTTACTTCTTCAGAGCAGGGCAAGACTGTTAGCTCAAAGCTTGCTAGCACCAAACTCAAATTCTTACTCAATGAATTGTCTTAAATATAGCCCAAATAAGCATATTTTTAGCATTTTGGAATCTACCTATTTTGCCTACCCCATGAAACTCCACACAATATCTAGTTATCATAGATAAAACAAACTCTGGGGCTACAAAAGATGCCAAGCTGCTGCTGCTCTTCAGATTCTCCACTCTGCTGCTGAGTGACCTCACCCAGACACATAAGCCCACCTCCGACCCCCCTCTGCCCCAGGAGTTCCCTTTCCTGTCCCCCTTCTGGGAAGAGACCTCACACCACTGCCCCCAGAAAGTCTCCTGCTGGGAGGGACTTTTGCTCTCCTCTAAACTTATCAAAGCAAGGCTCAAATAAAGTTTGCTGTGTGCTACCGCCATCTCCTGGACATGTCTTTTCCTTGATTAATGCCCAAATTTTCAAACGCACTACAGGAACATACCAAAATATTATTCTATGCTATAAAACAAATCTCAGCAAACTGTAAAGAATTGAAATAATACAGACTGTATTCTTGACTACAATGGAATCAAATTAGAAATCAATAAAAGAAAGATAAGAAAATCTCTAAACAAGACACTTTGAAATAATCCATGAGCCAAAGAGGTAGTTGTAAGAAAAATGTTAAAAAAATTACATTGAACTATATGAAAACAAACATACAATGTATAAAAATGTGTGGGATGCAGTTAAGACAGGGCTGGGAGTGAAATGTATATCACTAAATGCTTACATTTAAAAAGAGTAGGGTGAGCGGGTGGTTCAGTGGTAGAATGCTTGCCTTCCATGCAGGAGACATGGGTTTGATTCCCAGACCACGTACCCACAACAAAGAAAAAAAGAAGAGGAAAACCTGAAATTTAAAAATCTAAGCTCACACCTCAAGAAACTGGAAAAGGAGGAGCAAAATAAACTCAAAACAAGCAGAAAGAAGAAAATAATAAAGACAAGAGCAGAAATCAATGATATTGAAAACAGAAACACAATATAGAAAATAAATGAAACAGAGTTGGTTCTTTGAAAAAATCAATAAAATTGACAAACCTCTAGCAAGACTGACAAGGACAAAGAGAAGACACAAATTATCAATATTAGGAACAAATTAGGGAATATCACTTTAGCCCTGAAGACATCAAAAGAAAGTTTAAAAGTGAATATTACAAACAATCTATATACATAAATTTGGAAAAATAGATTAAATGAGCCAAATCCTTAAAAGCACAAACTATCACAACTCACTCAGTATGAAATAGATAATTGAATAACCCTATAACTACTAAGGAAATTGAACACCATGACCAAGTACAGTTTCATCCAGGGATTCAAGACCAGTTCAATATTTGAAAATTAATCAATCTATTCCACCATATTAACAGTGTAAAGAAGAAAAATCACATGATCATATCAATTAATGCGGAAAAAGCATTTGACAAATTTTAACGCCCATTGGTGATTTAAAAACAAAAACAAAGAAACCTTTTTGGCCCTGGCACCATGGGATCAACAATTCTATCCTGACCAAAAGACGGAAGAGAAGTGTAACTAATAAAGTATCAGTGGCAGAGAGAGTTCAAATAGAGTCGAGAGGCTACTCTGGAGGTTGCTTTTATGCAAGCTTCAGTTAGACCTTCTTACCTGTCATAACCTGCCAACCCCCAATCTGGACCATTCCAGCCAATCCTAAAGAACGCTTACGGCTATATATAAGAGTCCACAAGGATTACATGCACTAGAATAACTTTCCAGAAACCTACAACCTCCAGATGGGTCCCTGGTCCAGATAAGTCCTGAAACCTAGAGGGCCCAGCCTCTCCAGAACATCAGATAGTTCCATCTCCCTATCCCGTATTAGTGACAGACCTTTCAAATATGAAAAAGTTAGAATGGCCATAGCCCAAACACCCCTAAAGAGAACGATGGAAAGATCAAAAGTGACGGTGGAGTCATACAGTGAAGATAGGATTTAACAAATGAATATGAATGCTGAATCATTAAATTGCTATCTCTTTTAGTCTCCAGTATCTTAGAGCAGCTAAAAGTAAAAATCTAAAACTTTGGAATTGTAACCCATGTCAAACTCTGAAATATATTCTACAACTAATTGTTGTGCTGTGCTTTGAAATTGATTGCTTTTTTGAATATATGTTATTGTTCACAAAAAAAGAAGGAAAAAAGTCAATTGGGATGATAAAAAAAAGATTTAAGCCTTCTAGCCATGTATATTCTGGAGCAGTTAGAAGAAAGAATCTGAGATGACCATATGGTAGCCCATGACAAACTCTGGGATCTGTCCTGTAACTACTTGTTGAAGAGTGCTTTGAAAACTATTGCTTTTTTATTTCTTTGCCTTGTATATATGTTATACTATACAATTACAAAGTTTAAAAAAAAAGCCTTTTACAAAAAAAGGGGTAGAAAGGAACAGTCTCAACTTGAAAAGTGCATCTACAAAATACCTACAGTTAACATTATACATGAAAAACTGTTCACCATCATCAGCCATTAAGATAATGCAAAATTAGAACCACGATGAGATCTACCCACATATTAGAATACCTGAAATTTAAAAACTAATGACAATACTAAATGCTGTCAGGGATGCATATTAACTGAATGTCCCATACATTGCTGGTAGGAATGTAAAGTGGCACTACCCTGAAAAATACCTGACAAAATACCTTGACCCTTTTTTAAAACATTAAGCATATGCCTACCAAATCACCCAGAAATCATATCCTGAGTATTTATCCCAGAGAAACAAAAACTTATGTCCACACAAAAACATGTACACAAACACTAATAACACTTATTTATGATAGTCCCAAATTAGAAACAACCTGGATATGTATCAATTAGTGAATCATTAAATAAACCATTGTACATACATAAAAAGAAATCAATAAAAAAGGAAAAAATTACTGATACAAGTGACAACTTGCATGAAATCTCCAGAGAATGATGTTAAACAAAAAAAGCCAATCCCGAAAAGTTAAATATGGTGTTATTTCATTTATATAACACTCTTGAAGTAAAAAAGAAATGTAGAAATTGAGAACAGATAAATTGTTTCCAGAGATTAAGGATGGAATGAGGGTGGGAGGGAAGTGGGAGTTGCTATAAAAGGGTAACATGAATGATTACTGTGGTGATGGAAATACTTCGTATCTTGCCTGTATCTGTATCAATATTAATGGGTGTGGTATTTTTCTATACTTTTTAAAATGTTACCATCGGGGAAAACTAGGTAAAGTGTACACAGGATCTTTCTGTATTATTTCTTACAAAACCATGTGACTCTATTATTATCCCAAAATAAAAAGTTTAATTTAACAAAAAGTTCCTGGGACAATAGGAGGTACTCTCAAGAAGCTGCCAATTCTGGAGAAGACTGGGATAAATTGGAATGGAACCACCTCTTGGAGACTTGATAAAAGGAAAGGACACAAAAGGAGGATATTAAGATTTCTGCAGAAACAAACGACAACAAAATTAGAGAATCAATAAACACAATACGACCATCACCATGACCAAAAGTAAATAATAAATAAATCAAACACCATCAATTAAAGAAACCGCTTTGTTACACCAACAGAAACAAGTTTCTTGGTTCTTGAACCAAGAAACATACTTAGCCTCTACCTGCTAATGCAACTGCTATTTCTATCCAGGGAAAATCTTTTTTTTTTAAATGAACAGAAAGTGAGTTACCGATATGAAGATGTAGGTCCTCTTTATTTCTGGTATGTTTTTCTTCTTTTAACTAAACTTTTAAATGTTAATTCTGTTTTATAGTTGCTTAGGGAATAGATAGACGATAAATAAAGATTAGACCTGACAAATCAGGTGGTGGAAAGTTAAGTAAGGACAAAAAAGATAATAAGGATATTATAAAAGGCAGTAGTATAAAGGTAACTATTGGAACAAAACTATAAACCTATCTAACTACCAAGATCAAGATAAGAGACACATGGACAAATATGGTAAACATAACATAATACACCTAGTGTGTGTGTCGGTTTGAATCTGTGGTGGACCCCAGAAAAGCCATGTCTTTTAATCCTTATTCACTATTCCTGGGTGGGAGCATTTTGATTGTTCCCATGGAGATGTGACCCACCCAATTTTGGGTGGTAACTTTTGATCAGATAGCTTCCATGGAGTTGTGACTCCACCCATTAATCCTTTAAAGGAGGAAACATTTTGGAGAGAGTTCCTTTTTTAGAGCCACAAGAAAGCCAGTAGTTGCCTCCATGTTCGCCCTGTACCCTTCCTTCCAGCTGAAAGAGAAACCTGAATGCCATCAGCTTTCTAGAATCAAGGTATCTTTCCCTGGATTGGACATTTCTATAGACTTGCTTTAATTGGGACATTTTCATGACCTTAGAACTGTAACCTTGTAACTTATTAAATTCCCCTTTTTAAAAGCCATTCCATTTCCAGTATACTGCATTCCAGCAGCTAGCAAACTAGAACAGTGTGGTATCTGTTTTTATGAGTAAATTTGGCTATGCCATACACCCCAATTATTCAAACACTAATCCAAGGGGTTGCTGTGAAAAGATCTTGCAAATGCAATTAAAGCTTTATTCAGTTGACTTTAACAAAGGGAGATTATCCTCAGTAATCTAGGTAGACTTGACTGAATCAATTTGAAGGCCTTAAAAACAGGGTTGAGGTTTCCCCCAAGAGAAAGAAGAAATTCTACTTGTGGACAGCAGCTTCAACTTGTGCCTGTGGAGTTTGATCTTCGTTTCCTGACTGCCGGCCCTATGGATTACAGTCTCGTTTAACCAACTCCACAACATATCCTTGCAGTAAATCTCTTTACTCACACACACATGCACACACACATCCAACTGGTTCTGCTTCTCTGATTTAATCCTGACTGATATACACAGTATGTATACGATAAAATATCATGACATTTGAAATTAAACATATCTGTCATATCAATAAATGAATTGAGGTAATTCACTATTTAAAAAAAGGTTCAGAAAAAATACAAGAAGCATCTGGATTATATTATAACACCAGAAAATAACAAAAGAGCTAAAAAAAATGGTGGGGGCATGTCAGAATGACATAGGAGCCATTTTGAAAGAGCTCACTATAGCAAAAACGGGAAAAAATTCAAAGAATAAAATAAATGTGCATGAGTTCATACAGATATAAATAAATAAATGGTTGAATGAGTAAATAAGTAAACAGGGGAATAGATGTGATTGGACTAGGCCTACCTGAATAATATCTCTATTTTAAGGTCAACTGTATCAAATAACACAACACAATCATGAGTGACATTATCATCATATATTCACAGGTACTGGAGGTTAGGGCATGACATTCTGGGGGCCACGTATACATTACAAATATGCTTACATATATGTTTACATATACATAAAATATATTTACATTTTAAATTAAATTCACACTTAAACAAAACTAATTTGTATAAAAAGTAATACTTCCTGCAAGAATCATCAGCTTAGGTATAATAAATTTTATAATTAAGAATAATTTATCATAAATTTATCCCAATATTGTCATAGCCTATAAAATATAAAATAAACATCACTTTCAATTATATTGACTGAAAATGAAGTTGTTAAAAGTATAAATTTTGAGGATCTAATAAATGATTTTACAGAACAGTAAGAAAAATCTTATGATAAATCAAGATCAATCACATTAATAAATTATTATTACTGTATTATATAAAATTAATATAAAATTGACAGTAATTTTTGCAATTTGTAAGTTTATGTGTTACTCATATGTTATTATTATTACCATTATTACATTCTATATGTAATAAAATATTTAAGGAAAAAGCTTGATATTTTAGTACCTTTAAAATTGCATTTTTCCTTGCTTTTTGAATGATGGGCCCATCATTTTCATTCTGCATTGTGCCCCCCAAATTATGTACCCAGCCATGACCTGACGAAGACATTACAAGAAAAACAAAATACAAACTAATATTCCTTATAAACACAGACACAAAATTTTTTAATAAAAAATTAACTTGATTACAGCAATAAATGAGTTACGTAATAGTTCAAGAATAAAAAACTTATTTCATATTCAAAAATCCATTATCAGGAAAACAGTTTGGCTTTTTCTCAAAAAGTTAAGCATAGAACTACCATAGGACCTGGCAATCCCACTTCTTGATATATCCCCACGTGGTGGTTTGAAGCAGTTATGCACTCCAGAAAAGGCCATGTTCCTTTAATCCATTCCTGTGGGTGCAGAGCTATTGTAGGTGGGACCCTTTGATTAGGTTATTTCTATTGAAACGTGACCCTCCCCATTCAAGGTGGGTCTTAATCCCCTTAGTGGAGTCCTTTATGAGAGAAAAAGAACAGACAGAAAAAGCCCAGAGTTCAGAGAAACCCCAAATAAGCTACAAAACAAGGACATGCCCACAGAGGCTGAGAGAGGAAGCCACTGAAGCCAGAAGCTAAAGGTAACAAAACCTGGGAGAAAAGGACAAGAAGATGCCAGCCATGTGCCTTCTCATGTGACAGATGTGTTCCAGATGCCAGCAGCCTTTCTTCAGCGAAGGCATCATCCTGTTGATGCTTCAATTTGGATATTTTCAAAGCTGTAGAAGTGAAAATGTGTAAGCTAATAAAACCCCATTGTGAAAGCCAAGCCATTTCTGATATATTGCATTTCAGCAGCTTTATCAAACTGAAACAAACCAAAAGAATTGAAATCAAATAGGTTGCTCTTATGCAAGCTTCAGGTAGAGCTTGCTACCTATCATAACCTGCCAACCCCCAACCAGGACCATTCCAGCCAATCCTAAAGAACACCCAGGGCAATTATATATAAGATTCCACAAGGGTTCCAGGCACTAGAGTAACTCTCCAGAAACCTACAACCTCCAGATGGGTCCCTGGTCGAGATAAGTCCTGAAACCTAGCCCAGCCTCTCCAGACCATCAGATAATTCCATCTCCCTACCCCTTATCAGTGACAGACCCTTCCAATATCAAAATTTACAATGGCCATAGCCCAAACAACCCTAAAGAGAGTTATGGAAAGATCAAAGGTGATGGTGGAGTCATACAGAGGAGATAGGATTTAACAAATGAATATGAATGCTGAACCATTAAGCTTAAATATCTCTTTTAATGTCCAGTATTGTAGAGCAGGTAGAAGTAAAAACTTAAAATTGTGAATTGTAACCCCTGTCAAACTCTGAAATATGTTCTGCAACTAATTGTGGTGCTGTGCTTGGAAATTTATAGCTTTTTTGTATATATGTTATTTTTCACAAAAAAAGAAGAAAAAAAGTTTATTGCCATGATAAAAAAATATTTAAGCCCTCTTGCCTCCTATATTCTGGAGCAGCTAGAAGGAAAAATATGACAGGATTGCATGGTAGCCCATGACAATCCCTGGGATCTGTCCTGTAACTACTTGTTGAAGAGTGCTTTGAAAACTATTGCTTTTTTATTTCTTTGCTTTGTATGTATGTTATACTATACAATAAAAACGTTAAACAAAAAAAGTAAGGGCTTTGTTTGGGAAAGAATGTGATCCTGAAACTTCGGATGGAGACACATGGCTTGATAATGATGGTAATGGGAAACTGGAAACTCAGGATTCTGCTGAGTCTCTGCCAGATAGACCTCTGTCCTGAGGAAACAACCACCCCATCTCCAGCCTGCCCTGAGGAAATAGCCACCCAATCTCCAGATTGTCCTGAGGAAAGAGTTTCCCAACCTTCAGCTTGCCTTAAGGAAACAGCTTCGTGGCCTCCAGTCTGCTCAGAGGAGACTGCCATCCAAACTCCACCTAAAGATATTAACTCTCCAATGCCTGCTAAACCTGTAAGCACTTTCCCGGGGAAAGAGCTCTCACTTCTCCTTCTGGACAGATTAATCTTGTTTCCCAGATTAAACTACAATGGAATGCCATGAGCTAATTGGTTTGAAAGACACTTCTAATTATTTTTATATGCCACCCCCACAACCCTCTTTTCTTCAAGACCTATAAAGAGACTAAAGTCCCAACAGATCCCCAAAAGGTGAGGTGCAAAGAGTGACCCAGGGGGAGGTACACTATACTCCAAAAGAACTGCATGAGTTTTCCAATCTATATAGTCAGAAATTAGGGGAATATATGTGGGAATGCCAGAACTGCCCTGGTACAATGTAGATGAGGTGATCCAGAGGATTAAAGAGATTAGAATGTTAGAGTGGATCTATCATGGAAGACCTGCTCACACAATCCAAGAATGTCCAGAACTTTGAGAAATAAATTTGTGCAATTAGCTCCATTGTCCCTGAAGAGCTCTGTAGTTGCCCTTCTCTGGAGGGAACTTCTGTCACTGAGCTGGAATCTTTAACGCAATAAAGATGATCAGATGCTGAGTTTGCAGAAGCCATGTGGTGACAGTTAATTGTCATAGACAAGTTGGGTGTGGCCACCATAATGGACAGCAGACTCAAAGCAGCAGTCAAAATAATCTGACTCACAGAGACTTATGGCATTGGCTAGTAGATCATAGGGTGCCTAGAAGTAAAAGAGACGGACAGTCTACTAAATTCTTGTTTGATCTGTATAAGCAGAATAATGCTAAGTCAAGGGAACAAAAGTCTGACTTGAATTTAAAAAAAAGAGAGGCCAGGCCCTTTAAACAATTCCCAGATTTCAGACAGTTTACAGGCAAAGAGCCCCATGAATGAGAGGAAGTCTGGATATCCTCGGAGAAGAACCCTGTTACACTACCCAATATTTACACTGCTGACCTTGCTTTGAGCCTTCCCCAAGGAGGACTAGAGCCTTTTACCAGAGGAACTGTGCATTGGGGAAAAGTAAATGATCATGTATTTCATGGAATACTAGACGCTGGCTTAGAAGTGACACTAATTCAAGGAGACACACAGTATCATTCTGGTCCGCCAGTCAGGGTAAGGGCTAACAGAGATCAGGTGATCGCTGGACTTTTAGTTCAGGTCCATTTCATAGTGTGTTCAGTGGGTCCCTGGACCCATTCTGTGGTTATTTCCCCAGTTCCAGAATGCACAATTGGAATTGATATATGCCGCAAGGGGCAGAATCCCACGTTCATTCCCTGCTCATGGAGTGGGGGCTATTATGGTAGAAAAGGCCATGTGGAAGCCACTGGAACTGCCCCTACCCAAAAAAAAAACAGTATATCAGAAGCAATACTAGATTCCTAGAGGGATGGCAGAGATTAGTGCCATTCTAAAGGACTTGAAGGATGCAGAGGTGGTGATTTCTATCACATCCCCATTCAACACTCCCTTATTTGGCAGAAAACAGATGGGTCTTGGAAGATGACATTGGCTTATCATAAAATTAACCAGGTAGTGACTCCAATTGCAGCTGCTCTTCCAGATGTGGTATCATTGCTTGAGCAAATCAGCACATCTTTTGGTACCTGATATTCAGCTATTGATCTGGAAAATGCTTTATCTCAATAGCCATTAAAATAAGGACCACCAGAAACAGACTGCATTCAGCTGGCAAGGCCAGCAGTATACCTTCACTGTCCTACCTCAGGGGTATATCAACTCCCCAGCCCCATGACATAATCTTGTCCACAAGGAACTTGATCATTTCTCCTTCCCACAAGACATGACACTGGTCCATTATATTGATGATATCATGCTGATTGGACCTGGTAAGCAAGAAGTAGCAACTATTCTGGACTTATTGGTAAGACATTTGCATATCAGGGGATGGGAGGTAAAACCAATAAAAATATAGGGATCTGCCACTTTTAGGTGTTCAGTGGTGTGGGGTATGTCAAGATATTACCTCAAGTGAAGGATAAGCTGTTGCATCTGGCCCCTCTTACAACCAAAAAGGGGGCACAATGCACAGTTGGCTCCTTGGATTTTGTAGACAACATTCTACATTTGGGTGTGCTACTGTTTTAGTTTGCTAAAGCTGCTTGAATGCAATATACCAGAAATGGAATGGCTTTTAAAAAGGGCTTATTAGTCAGGGTTCCCTAGAAAAACAAAACCAACACAAGATATCTGTAAATATGAGATTTATAAAGGTGAATCACACAACTGTGGGAATGGAAGAGTCCAAAATCTATAGGGAAGGCTGTGAAACAGGCAGCTCTGATGAAGGGTCTGGATGAACTCCACAGGAAAGGCTCACTAGCTGAAAAAAACAGTGAAAAAATCTCTCTTCTTCCTTAAAATTTTCAACTGCCTATATTATCTCATTGGTGGGAAATATGCCTGAGTTGATTGTAGATGTAATCAGTCACAGATGCAATCAACTGACTGATGATTAATACATCAGCCTTCTGGCTTATCAACCAGCCATGAAATACCCTTGCAGCAAGGCTCAGGCCAGTGCTTTCCTGACCAGACAACTGGGCATCATCATTTGGCCAGGTTGACACAAGAACCTAACCATCAGAGTCCACGCCTTGCCAATCTGGCAGCTATACACATCACCTTGAAACATGCTTAGTCCCAAATAGAACACAGTAACAGACATATGCCTTGCCTAACAATGCTCAGCTGTCCTGTGTACAACTGGAAATGCACTACATTTCTCCAGAATAGGGTGCAAGTCTTCAGGTAACATAAGAACCAGTACCATAAAGCTCCTAGAAGAAAATGAAAGGAAACATTTTCAAGACCTGGTAATAGGAGGTGGATTCCTAAACTTTACATTCAAAGCGCAAGCAGCAAAAGAAAAAAATAGATAAATGAGAACCCCTCAAAATCAAATGCTTTTGCACTTCAAAAGACTTTGTCAAAAAGATGAAGAGGCAGCCAATTCAATGGGAGAAAATATTTGGAAATCACACATCAGATAAAGGTTTGATACCCTGTACACATAAAGAAACCATACAACTCAACAACAAAAGAACAAACAATCCAATTATAAAATGGGCTAAAAATATGAATAGACATTTTTCTGAAGAGCAAATACAGATGGGTAAAATGCACATGAAGAGATGCCCATTGTCATTAGCTATAAGGGAAATGCAGATGAAGACTACACCTATAAGAGTGGTTGCTATTAAACAAACAGGAAACCACAAATGTTGGAGAGGATGTGGAGAAATCGGGACACTTATGCACTGCTGGTGAGAATGTATAATGGTACAGCTGCTGTGGAAGACAGTCTGGCAGTTCCTCAAAAATGTGAATATTGAGTTGCCTTATCACCCAGCAATACCACTACTTGGTATATACCAGAAGAGTTGAAAACAGTGACACAGAGATTTGCACACCGACGTTCATAGCAGCAGTATTCACAATCACAAAAAGATGGAAACAATCCAAGTGTCCATCAACAGATGAGTAGATTAACAAAATGTGGTACATACATACTATGGAATATTATGCAGCAGTAAGACGAAATGACATCCTGAATCACATGACAAGATGGATGAGTCTTGAGGACATAATGTTGAGTGAATAAGTCAGAAACAAAAGGACAGATACTGAATGATTCCACTTTTATGACCACGGTAAAGGTAAAATCAGAGGCATATAATACAGAATATAAGAGACCTAGAGATACACAGAAGCTTGAGATGGGTGAATGATTTGCTAATGAGGTTGAATTTAGTTATAAGTTAACAGACAGAAGTGAAGGTGGTTTACTAATGGCTCTATAAGTAATATTACCATATTGAAGGTGAACATGATTGAAAGGGATTGTGTAGACTTGTGTGTTCCACCAATTAACACTACAAATATAAATAAGTTCTTGCATGAGCTACTGCAAAGGTACGAATCTTGTACGAGTGTCTAATATCGGGGTATGGGGGGGGAATGCTAGTGCATGCTCTAGGCTATGTTTAACAGGAAAACATCAACAATACCACAGCAATACAGGGGACACATTATGGTGGAAGAAAAGAGTCAGGGAGAGATCTGAATATTCAATTTGGTGAGGGTGTGTTTATTGACTATCATTCTCTTGGGAACAGTGAAATTATCTAAAATTGAGAGTGTTCGTGGACTGTTGTCTTTGGATGTTATACATGAGGCCCAGTAGACAGAGGTGGCTGAAAGATGCACTGACTGAGAAGTAGATTGATGAATGATTGGTATAAACATATGATTGAACATGGTGCTGCTACGAAAAGGAATGAAGTTCTGAGGCATGCAACAATGTAAATGAACCTGTGGAACACTTGGTGAGGCAAAATAAGCCAGAAACAAAAGAGCAAATATTGTATGATCTCATTTAGAAAATATGTATAAGAAAACTGGGGCCTAGATTGTAAGCTCTTATAGCAGTCACATTTAGTTTGGAGTGATAATGATTATTTCTGGATTTTGAGAGGCTGTTTTATATATATAAGTATGTACATGTAACCTGGTGTTTAGAGATAAGAATGAAGCCGATCATGTCAGAGTTAAAGTAATTCAGAGCACAGGGTTAAGGAAGACATTATTTTAGAACCCCACATACTCTTTGAGACCAAAGAAAGAGAGGTTTATTTTGTTCAGAACCTAAATTTTCTGCAGCACATAATCTAACTCAACCTGCCTGTATAGATCATTTAAACAATCCAAACACAGGGAGCCCAGAATAATAACAAGGACCTTTAGTCCTGTATAGCTTAATGTAATGCCTGGTTACATTCTAGAATATATTAAGCAGATAATCACAAAATATTGGCAAAGTTTCCTGAGGGATGGGAGAAAAACTATGAAAATATTAAACTTTACCACCGGGGAAACCCTGATGTCAAGCATTAGGGGCACCCAAATCGATGGGCCAAACCCTTGATCTTGAGGCTTACTCTTCTGAAGTCTATGTAGGTAGTGGAGAAGCTTAGTCTACCTATAGGTATGCCTAAGAGTGATCTCTTGAGGACCTCTTTTGCTGCTCAGGTGTGGCCTTTCTCTCTGTAAGCCCAACTCTGCAAGCAAAACCATTGCTCTCCCCCAACATGGGGCATGACGTCCAGGGATAAAAGTTTCCCTGGCAGCATGGGAGATGACCCCCAAGGATGAGCCTGGTCCTGGTACTGTGGGATCAACGATGCCATCCTGACCAAAAGAGGGGAAAGAAGTGTAAAAATCAGGTATTAGTGGCTGAAAGAGTTCAAACAGAGTCAAGAGGCCACTCTGGAGGTCACTCTTATGCAAGCTTTGGTTAGACATTGCTACCTATCATAACTTGGCAAACCAACAAAACCATTCCAGCCAATCCTGAAGAACACCTAGGGCAATATATAAGATTCTACAAAGGTTCCATGCACTAGGGTTACTCTCCAAAACCTAAAGTCTCCAGATGGGTCCCTGGACCAGATAAGTTCTTAAATGTAGAGGGGCCAGCCCTTCCAGAACATCTAGCTCCATTCCCCTATCCTATATTATTAACAGCCCTTTCTAACATGAAAAAGTTAGATTAGGCATAGCCAAATACCCCTAAACAATGGGAGAAAGATCAAAAGTGATGGTGGAGTTATACAGAGAAGGTCAGGTTTAACAAATGAGTATGAATTGTGAATCATTATACTGATATTTTTTTAAGCCTCCAGTATCTTAAAGCAGCTAGAAATAAAAAACAAAAATTGTGGAATCATAATCCATACCAAACTCTGAAATCTGTTGTACAACTAACTGTTGTGATGTACTTTGAAATTTACTGCTTATATATATGCTAGCTAAAGAGAAGGAGGAGTATAGCAGAAAAGATAGAATTTATCAAATGAGTATGACTGCTAAACCATTATATTTGATATTTTTGTTGGTCTCCAGAGTCTTGGAGGAGATAGAAGAAAAAAAAATTGTGTAACTGTAACCCATACCAAACTTTAAAATCTGTTCTATAACTACTTGTTAAAATGTACTTGGAAATGTATTTCTTTTTTGTATATATGTTATATTTCACAATAAAAAGATACATTAAAAAATAAACACACATACACATGCACACACAAAAAGTAGGAGGTCCCATATCTTATGTGGAGGCATACTAGAAAGCTACAGTAATCAAGCAGGGTGATATTTGCATATGGGTAGACATATTTCTAGATTCTTCAGATAGTATAGAGAGCCCAGAAATAGACTCACACATATTTAGCCAATTGATTTTCCACAAAATTGCTTTTTGTCTATTATCTATAATTTTCTAGCCTTCTAAGCTCACTTTCCATGCCCTACCAGCACCACCAGGCACCCAATTGTTCATAAGGTATCCTGGATCCTCACAGTGCCTACCCACTCCAGCATTACCTTTCCTTGCCCAGCCTCACCTCCCCTCCCACCTTAACTGCACAATTTTCTATATCCCAGCTCATTGCCCTGTTCTGTCCACTAGGTGGCACCAGAGAATGCAAGAAGCCCATGAAATCTGTGTGACCCGTCTCTGAGGCATTTGGATTGTGAAGGGAGGGGAGTTTATGGTTTTTGTTTTTCTTTAAGGCCTGACTCCAACCATACTACACAGGCCAGCTTAGCCCAAATTCAGCTTACAGCCTTGCCCACATTCTTCATTCATGTGTTTCTAGCTTCCCTCACCTTTCCTTTCCAACTTTTAGGCCAGGAAGCCTGTCTTTTAAGACAAAATATCCTCCCTCTGATGAACTTGCAAAAGCTTCTCTAAATTCCCTTAATTCCATTTCCTGGGATACAACTACTCCACTTATACTTCTAACCTTCTCGTCTTGCCTCCCCAAAGTCATTCACTGGCACTTCCTAGAAGAGGTCCCAGTGAGGGCATTCTGATGAGGTTGGGAGAGGCAGGAGGGAAGATTAATTAGTTCTATTGGTCACATTTACAAGTCACCTTGACTCTGGAATTCTCAAAATTCTAGAATTTGAGCATTTTAACTTTGCCACTAAGACATCCTTGGAATAAAACATTATCCACAATCAAGGCAGATCATTAGTGAAGTTAATGGTGAAAGCAGAGGATCAAGAAGAGAAAAGATCTTGGAACAAAATGGGTAGATAGCAAGTGCTTAATATGCTTAAGTTTCCACAATTGTAAAATGGGGATAATAATAGTTGCTATCACATAAGGCTATTATAAGGAATAAAGGAGGTAATCCTTGTAAAGCATTTGTAACAGCACCTGGCACGTAGAAAGTGCTATATTTAATTTATAGCATTATAGCACTATAATTATCTATTAACACTACTGGGTCTCATTGAAGCCCTTTATGAGGCTAAGCCTGTCCTGGCTCTCAGTCAGTTCAATCTCCAGGTTCCTACCTATCCTGAATTCCTTCTGACACACTACAGGATCTATGGCCTCCTCCTAGAAGTCCTTATAGATTAATCCTCACCTTCAACTAAAATCATGTTTCATTGAGCATCAAGAGGGCTGGTGATTAATGGGTAAAAAGGGTATCTCAATGCACTAACATGCTATTTTGGGGAACCAGACATCAAGTTAGGTGTCTGAAAGTAAGTTTTAGTACCATCAAAAGAGTTAGGACTTTCTCCCAAATCCATTTCCCCCTTTCATTCTTGCAGCACCTCTAACCATTGAGCCCAACGGTAACCTCCCACTTGAGTGATTATTGCCTCATCCCAAAAGATTCTCTCATCTTGCACTGCTTCCTTATGGCTTGATGTATGTTTATTTCTAGGAGGATCAGAAACATGAAATGTTCAAGGTCATATAACACAAATCATCATTTTGCAGAAAACACATCAACCTAGAAAAGGGGGTGGGATTTGCTTAAAGTTACAATGATAGCATGTTTGTTTCTCCCTGGGACTTTAGGCTCTCTGAAAGATCATGATTTCTACTTAATTAATATGTGTCTCTTTAAAGTATCTTATATGGTGGAAGGCAAATGATATCGTGGAATTAGAACTGACCTTAAAGTTAGAAGGCTTGGGTTGTGAGCAGGCATCACTAATTCTATATCTAGAGTAGTTGCCATGCCTCTTTAGACTTAGTTTCCATATATGTCATATGAGGTTAATAATCCCTAACCTGTCTTCTTCACAGAGCATGGTCAGGATGAAAGGAGAAAATTAGGCACAAATATTCCCTATAATCCATGAACTGTCAGACAAATGAAATAAATTAATAGGTCTGAGTTAGGCATAAAGGGGCTACCAAATAAATGCTGTCTAAATGAAGGGAAATCTTCTGACATAGGATCACCAGCAAATTGGCCAGGATCTCAGAAAAGGGATACAAAAAACAGCACCCACCTCAAGTTTTCCTGGGACATAGGACCCATTGACCTTCTAGTTGCAAATGCTAGATGTGGATTAGATTGTGACACTGTGGATGACAAGCTGCCCCACAAGCTTGAAGCAAGCTGAGAAGTCCCAATCCTACCCTTATTCACATCCTTACTGTCTGTAATCCCTTCTGTCTTTATACCTATCCAAATTATTTAAATCCGTAAATAATTTAAATCCATAAAGTTATATGCCTCAACCAGAATATCTGGTCACTATATCCCCCACCCCCAGGAGTTTGCCCCTCCCAACCTCATCACTATTTACTAGCATAAATATTTACACTCAGGACAACTGCACTGTTCAGTTGGGGAGTGAGGAGGTATCATTACTGTGATCAACATGAAATTTTGTACACTGAGTTAGTAACATTGGCCCAAGAGAGAGATGTTCAACTCAGGTATTAAATGAGACATAATCATAAATAACTAACTCAGGTCAAAGAATAAAGAAGCTCAATAATGACCTTGAAGTGAAACCATATATTCCACAAAATTTGAGAAAATATCATGGCACAGTGTGAGGACTAACCTTGGTAAAGACCAGTCCCTGATCCTGTCTACAAATCAAAGCCCAATCAAAGTTAATCAGTTAGTTTACAGTGAGTACTGTCCCCATTTCCTGAAGGTGCCTTAACATGGCTTATAGACTTGAGCCTCTTACTTTAAATCCAGATTGAGTATTTCTGACTACATAACAGCCCCTACACTTGGTACCTGGCAGATCAATGAAGGTTTAAGGCAGACTAATCCCTAACCTTGGCCACAGGCTGAGTCCAACTCCATAGAGAATTGATTCTCAATCATGGACACAAAGTGAGCTGTAACCATGCCCCAAGGCTGAATCAGAACATCTAGATACATACAGAGGCTCAATATTGACCACAGACAAATTGCTAGATTGGGTTACAGACCTCATGATTTCCCAACCACAGTTACAAATAGAGTTTCTAATCTTGGGCCATAAACACAGTCCCTAATCTTGGACCCAGAAAGGACCCCTAAGTTCTATCTATGTTCTGATACCTAATAGAAGTCACAGCAATGTAAAAATAGCTTGCTCAAAAACTGAGTCTTTATGCTTATGAAAGTCTCAACCCCTAACTATAAGTACTGGTTGAATTTCACCAATGCTCATATATGAAGCCTGGCTGATGGAAAAGTTTTGATCCCACACTCAAAATATCTGAAGCCAGTGATAGACTGACTCTAACTAAAGCTGAAACAAAGGCCCAGACCTGCCTCAACTATTGACTCAGCACACCACATTAGAAGTCTAAGAGAAGAAAGGCAATAATGGTTTGGGGAGTAAATAGTAAAATGGTTCAGTCTCAATTGTTGCTTTGATACACATATGACGAGCATAAAATAAAAGAAATTTCTGGGGCGGGCCGCGGTGGCTCAGCGGGCAAAGTGCTTGCCTGCTATGCCGGAGGACCTCGGTTCGATTCCCGGCCCCAGCCCATGTAACAAAAACGGAGAAACAGAATACAATAAAACAAGAAAATGTTTAAAAGATGTTTCCCTTTCTTCCTTCCTTCCTTCCTTCTATCCTTCCTTCCTTCTCTCTGTCTTTCCTTTAAAAAAAAAAAAAAAAAAAAAAAAAAAAAAAAAAAAAAGAAATTTCTGTTATGAGAAGAAGCAAGAAAATGTGAACAATAATCAAAAGGAAAGAAAAATAGTCAATAGTACCAGAGCAATAAGTAATTCAAGTGATGGAATTATCAGGGACAATAAATAACTAAAATAAATATATGAAAAGACCTAGTGATAAAAAGGGAATAATGCATATGAACAAATGGGGAATGAAACTAAAACTCTAAAAATAAACAAATGGAAATGTGAGAAATGAAAAAAAGATAATCAAATGATTATGTTCAAATATCTCAAAAACAAATGGGAGTATGGAGATGCCTCACAGAGTTAAACATACAATTACCAAATTGCCTCAGAATTCCAATCCTGGATATATATATATACCCCAAAGAAGTGAAAATAGATACTCAAATGAGTACACATGCATGCATGTTCACAATAACAATGTTCACAATAGCCTAAATGTCTGTAATGGAAAAGCAAATTGTGATATATACATATAATGGAATATTATTCAGTAATTAAAAAGGAAGGGAGTCCTGATACATGCTACAATGTGAAAGAATATTTAAGCATTATGCTAAGTGAAAGAAGACAAACACAAAAGAATGCATATTGTGTGATTCAATTTATATGAAATACACAGAATCAATAAATCTAAAGAGACAGAACACAGATTGGTGGTTGTCAGGGGCTGAAGGACAAGTAGATTTGGGAGAAACTGCCTAAATAGTGAGGAGTTTTACTTTGGAGCACAATGAGAATGTTTTGGAACTAGATAGAGGTGGTGGTTATACAATATTCACCAGCTGGTACAAAATCAAGAAGAAGATATCTCAGAGAATAAATCCCAGAGTTAACATTTTTAAATATTGACATGTACAATGTGCAACAGAAGGATACACAACAAACAAAGAAACAGGAAATGATGGCCGATTCAAATGACAAGATAAAAATCCAGAAGATACAAGCAAAAAGATCAGAATGTGATCATACCAAAAAAAAAGCTTTTAAAAAAATGATCTTAAAAATACTCAAGTTGATGAAAGAAAATACAGAGAAAGAACTAAAGGATATCAGGAGGAAATGAATGAGCAATATGAGATTCTCAGGAAAGAGAAAGAAATTTAAAAAGGAACCAAAGACGAGACTAAGGTAAAGCAGACTAAAGGGTAAAGGATGATATTTACTTTTTTTAAAACTTCAACTTCTATGTGAGACCAAAGAAAGAGATGTTTATTTAGTACAAAATTTATATTCTGTGTAGCACACTAATTTATCTTGTATGGCTATTTGAACACCATAATTATATGGAACCTTGTATAGGGAGTGAGATCTTGATTGTATAGGTTAGAGTGACACCCCTATACATGCCAGAATAATCTGTGCAGAAAATTTTTAAAAAGCATGTGCAAAGCCCCCTTGAGAGACAGGAGGAAATGTGGAAATATTAAACTTCCCCACCTGAGGAATTCCTGATATTCTCACAAACATTGGGGACTACCAATTTAATAGGCCTAACCCTTCATCTTGGAGATTGCCCCTATAAAACTTATTCCTGCAAACAAGAAGCTAAGCCTAGACAAGGTCAACTGTGACTATTGTTTCAACCCTATGTTCAACAGGGCAAAGGCAGTATAGGTTTAAAGACACAGTGTTCCCTTAGGGCTGTGGCAAACAGCTTGCTGAAGGACATCATCTGCTGGACAGGCTAAGAAAGTGCACAAAATTGTCATAAAGGCTTTTGGCTTCTATACTGACCAGAGAAGAGAAAAGAAGGAGAAAGACTGATGGAAAAAATTATCATGGAAAATTTCCCATTTCTTATGAATGACATAAAGTTACAGACCAAGAAGTGCAGCATTCCCCAAACAGAATAGATCCAAGTAGAAATACTCTAAGACACTTACTAATCAGACTGTCAGATGTCAAAGAGAAAGAGAATTTTGAAAGCAGCAAGAGAAAAACAATCCGTCACATACAAGGGAAGCCCAAAAAGACTATGTGTGGGTTTTTCAGCAGAAACCATGGTGATGAGAAGGCACTAGTATGATATATTTAAGATTCTAAAAGAGAAAAACTGCCAACCAAGAATTCTATATCCAGCAAAATTGTCCTTCAAAAATGAGGCGGAAATTAAAACATTTTCAGACAAACAATAGCAGAGAATTTGTAAGCAAGAGACCAGCTCTGCAAGAAATAATAAAGGGAGCACTACAGGCAGATAGGAAAATGCAGGAGAGAGACAGGTGTGGAGAAAAGTATAGAAATGAAAACTATCAGTAAAGGTAAAAAGACAAAAGAAAAGTTAGATATAACATATCAAAAAGCAAAATGGTAGAAGAAAGTACTACTTTTACTGTAATAAGACTAAATGTTAATGGATTAAACTACCCAATGGAAAGACAATAGATTGGTACAATGGATAAAAAATAGGACCCATCTATATGCTGTCAACAGAAGACTCATTTTAGACCCAAGGACAAAAGTAAGTTTAAAGTGAAAGGTTGGTAAAAGATATTTCATGCAAACAAAAACCAGAAAAGAGCAGGGGTAGCTATACTAATATGTGACAAATTAGACTTCAAATGTAAAACAATTAAAAGAGACAAAGAAGGATGCTACATAATAATAAAAGGAACATTTCATCAAGAAGACATAATCATAAATATTTATGCACTGAGCCAGAGTGCCCCAAAATAGATGAGGCAAGCACTGAAAACACTGATGGGAGAAGTAAATACATCTACAATAATAGTTGGGGACTTCAATACACCACTGTCATCAATGGATAGAATATCTAAATAGAGGATCAATAAGGAAATATATTTTGAATAATATGATAAATGAACAAAACTTAACAGACATTTACAAAACATTATACCCCAAAAGAGCAGGACACATATTTTTCTCAAGGGCTCATGGATAATTCTCAAGGATAGACCACACGTTGGGTCACAAAGCAAGGCTCATTAAATTTAAAAAGATCGAAATTATATAAAAACCTTTTTGGGACATAATGGAATGAAGTTGGAAGTCAAATTTTCTGGAAGGCCAGAAAATTTACAAATATATAGAGGCAAAATAACGGTCCAGGAATAAATTAAAAGAGAAATCAATAAATATCTCAAGGCAAATGAAAAAAGAAAATGCAACATATTAAAACTTATAGGATGCAGCAAAGGAGGTGCTGAGAGGGGAATTTATTGCCTTAAATGCCTATATTAAAAAAGCAGAAAGAGCAAAACCCAAGGAATTAGCTGTTAACCTAGAAGAAGTAAAGAAAGAACAGCAGATTAACCCCAAAGCAAACAGAAGGAAAGAAATAGTGGATATTAGAGCAGAAATAAATTAAAGTGAGAACACGAAAACAATAGAGAAAATCATCGAAAACAAATGTTGAAGAGAGGATGCAAATAAATAAAATAAAAAATGGGAGAGGTGACATAACTACTGACCCTGAATAAATAAAGGAGATAATGAGAGGATATTATGACCAACTATATGCTAAAAAACTACACAACTTAGAATAAATGAATAACTTCCTAGAAAAGCTTTAAGAACCAACATTTACTCAAAAAAACAGATGACCACAACAACCCAATCACAGGTAAAGAATTGGAATCAGCCATCAAGAAGCTCACAAAAAAGAAAAAATTCAGGACCAAATGGCTTCACAGGTGAATTCTAACAAGCATTCAAGAAAGAATTATTACTAATATTGCTCAAAATCTTCAAAAAAAAAATTGAAGAGGAGGGAAAGCTACCTAATGCATTCTCTGAAGCCAAGATCACCCTCCTACCAAAGCCAAAGAAAAATACTATAAAAAAGAAAATTACAGACCTATCTCTTTAATGAATATAGCTGCAAAAATCCTCAATAAAATAGTAGCAAATTGAAAACAGTAGCACATTAAAACAATTATGCATAATAACCAAGTGGCATTTATTCTAGGTATGTAAGGCTGGTTCAACACAAGAAATTGAATGAATGTACTAGAGCAGATCAATAAATCAGAGCAGAAAAACCACATGATCATTATAATGGATGCAGAAAAAGCATTTGACAAAATTTAGCATCCTTTCTTAATGAAAACACTTCAAAGGGTTGGAATAGAAGAAAATTTCCTTGACATGATCAAGGGAACATATGAAAAACCCACAGCTAACATCATACGCAATGAGGAAAGACTGAAATCTTTCCCTCTAAGATCAGGAACAAGGCAAGAATGCCCACTGTCACCATTGTTATTCAACATTGTGCTGGAAGTTCTAGCCAGAGCAATTAGACAAGAAAAATAAATTAAAGGCATACAAATTGGAAAGGAATAAGTAAAACTCTTACTGTTTGCAGATGACATGATAGTATATGTTGAAAATCTTGAAAAATCTACAGCAACACTGGTACAGCTAATAAATGAGTACAGCAAAGTGGCAAGGTACAAGATCAACACCCTAAAAATCAGCAGTGTTTCTATACACTAGTAAGGAGCAATCTGAGGAGGAAGTCAAGAAAAAATTCCATTTACATCAGCAACCAAAAGAATCAAATATCTAGGAATAAATTTAACTAAGGACACAAAAGATCCATACACAGAAAACTATAAGAAATTGCTAAAAGAATTCATCAAAGATCAAAATGGAAGGGCATACCATGTTCATGGTTTGGAAGACAAAATATAGTAAAGATGTCAATTCTACCCAAATTAATTTCTAGATCTAATGGAATACCAATTAAAATCCCAGCAACTTAATTGCAGAAATATAAAAACCAATAAATAAATTTATTTGGAAGTGCAGGGTGGCCCAAATGGCTAAAAATATCTTGAGAAAGAAAAATGAAAAGGAAGGTCTCACACTACTTGACTTTAAAGCATATTGGCATAAAGATAGATAGATTGAGCAATGGAAGCAAATTGACTGTTCAGAAATAGACCCTCTCATCCACAGACAATTAATTTTTAATAAATTGGTCAAGTCTACCCACCTGGGACTGAGCAATAAATGATGTTTGGAGAACTGAATACCCATATGTAAAAGAATGAAAAAGGAATCATATCTCACACCCTATATGAAAATTAACTCAAAATGGATCAAAGACCTAAACGTTAGAGCTAAGACCTTAAAATCTTTAGGAGAAAATCTAGGGAAATATCTAATAAATCTTGTAATAGGAGGTGGTTTCCTAGACCTTACACTCAAAGCAGGAGCAATGAATAAAGAAATAGATAAATGGGATCTCCTCAAAATTAAAGACATTTTTATATCAAAGAACCTTGTCAGGAAGATAAAAAGGCAGCCTACACAATGGGAGATAATATTTGGAAGCCATGCATGAGATAAGAGTTTAATATCCTGAATATATAAAGAGAATGTACAACTCAACAACAAAAAGATAAACAACCCAATTTAAAAATGGGCAAAAGACATGGATAGATATTTTTAGAATAGGGAATACAAATGGCTAAAAGGTACATGAAAAGATGTTCACCTTCACTGGCCATTAGGGAAGTGCAATTCAAAACCATAATGAGATATCTCACACCCACTAGAATGGTCATTATCAAAACACACACACACAGAAAATAACAAATCCTTGACAGGATGTGGAGAAAGTAGCACACTTATCCACTGTTGGTGGGTATGTAGAATGGTATAACCACTCTGGAAGGCAGTTTGGCAGTTCCTCAGGAAGCTAAATATAGAATTGCTGTATGATCCAGCAATCCCATTGCTAGGTATTTATTCAGAGGACATGAGGGTAAGGACACAAACGGATATTTGCACACCAATATAACAGCATTATTTACAATTTTCAAGAGATGGAAATAGCCCAAATGTTCATCAATAGATGAGTGGCTAAAGAAGCTGTAGTATATACATACAATGGAATATTTCCCAGCAGTAAGACAGAATAAAGTCATGAAGCATGTAAAAATGTGGCTGAAGCTTAAGAACATTATGCTAAATGAAATTAGCCTGAAAGAAAAGGACAAATACTGCATGGTGTCACTAAAATGAACTAGCATTAATGAGTGAACTTTGAGAATTAAAATTAAGAACACAGATTGTCAGGAGATAGAAAGAGGGTAGAGATTTGTCATTTGGTGCTGAAGGAGTTCAGAATGTTCAATGGGGCTGATTGTAATGATCCAAAAATGTTCAGGACAATATTATCTAATGGTAACACAATAACACAAGTTCACTGAAAGAAGCTGAGTGTGAGTATGGTTGAAGGAGGAGGGCTGGGGGCAAGTATGACACTAGAAGGAAAGATTGAGGATAAAGACTGAGATTGTATAATTTAGCAGTGCCTAGAGTGGACAATGATGGTGATTAAATGTACAGATATAAGAATGTTTTGCATGAGGGAGATAACTGATTGTCAACATTGCAAGGTGTTTAAAATAAGATAGCACACAGGAAAAAATATAATCAATGCAAACTAAGGTCTATATTTAGCAGTAACACTGTAATATGTTTCCATTAAATGTAACAAAAGCAATATGCCAAAATTAAATGTCAGTAAGTTGGGAAACAGGGGAGGGCTATGGGATTCTTTGTGGAAGAAAAGGAAGTATTCTCATATAGATTGTGGTGGTGAAGCCATTGATATGTGATTATAACAGGAACCATTGATTTTTTACTTAGGTTGTATTGTATGATGTGTGAATAAAACTGTTTAAAAAATGAGCAGAAATTGCTAGAGAAAATGTGGAGAATGAAATGTACCTATTCACTGTTGGTAGGGAAGCTGAGAGACGCAGCCTCTCTGGAGGGCAGTGTCGTGGTTCCATAGAAAGCTAGAGGTGGGGTGGTCATATGATCCTGAAACCCCACTGCTAGGTGTTTAATTGGAGGAACTGAGAGTGGGGAACAGAATGGACACTTGCAAACTGGTGTTTATGGTGGCAGTGTTCTCAATTTGCAATGAGTGGAGTTGGCCTAATGGTACATTGACTGAGGAATGGAAGGAGGGATTGTGGTGTATACATACAATGTATACTGAGTGGCAGCAAGAAGAAGTGAATCTATGAGGCATGCAACTAGGTGAATGAACCTGAGGATGGTATGTGGAATGAATTAAATTAGAAATGAAAAGGCAAATATTATCATGCCTCATTCCTATGGACTAACTATAAAATGCAAACTTGGATAATTAAAATCGAGGACATAAGTTATCAGGTTAAGGTCTATTATAAAGGTTCCTAGGTTGTGAGCTCTTATAGCAGTCACATCTATTCCAGAGTTGTAACTGTTATTTATAACATAACATTGTGAGATGCTTAGCTATTTGGGTATAACTTGGTCATTCCCTGGAACTTCAGAGTTAGAGCTCTGAAGCTGTAAGAGTCAGCATTACCCCACTCAGCAACTGTTAAAGATTGAAAAGTTGATCAGACTTCAACTAGAGATATGAATGAAGTTGTTCTGGATGTGACTAAGTTCAATCAAAATACAGGGTATTTTGTATGGGTAAAGAATGACATGTTTATATTTTAAAACTTCAACTTCTGTGTGAGACCAAAGGAAAATATGTTTATTTGGTGGAAAATTTAAATTTGGGGTAGCACAATATCTAATTTAACTTGTATGATCAATTTATTCCAACACCATAATTACATGGAATCTTAAATAGGGAGCACTATCTTGTTAGTTTGTACAGGTTAGTATAATGATTTGATACATCTCAGAGCAGTTTGGGCAGAAAATAAAAAAGTATTTCCAAAATCCCCTTGAGGGACTGGGTAAAAAGGAAGAAATGTTAAACATTCCCATCTGGAGGATTCCTGATATTCTCATAAGTATTGGAGACAACAAGTTTGACAGGTTGAACCCTCAACCTTGGGGATTTACCTCTATGAAATTTATTCTTGCAAATGAGAAGCTAAGTCTACATGTAACTATGCCTGTGAATCACTGTGAATCACTTGCTCAAATGTGGCCTCTCTCTCATATTCAACTCAACAGATGAACTCACTGCCCTTCCCCCTACATGGGTCATGACTTCTAGGGTATATATCTCCCCGGCAATGTGGGTTGAGTTAGGACCAGCCATCATGGGATTGAGAAAGTCTTCTTGACCAAAGAGAGAAATGAGACAAAATAAATTTTCAGTGGCTGAGAGATTTCAAATAGACTCAAGACGTTATTCTGGGGATTATTTATATGTATTATATAGACATCCCTTTTTAGTTTTTAGTGTATTAGAATAGCTAGAAGGGAATACCTGTCTTCCGGTAGCCTTGATTCTTGAAAATGATTGTATAACTACATACCTTTTACAATATGACTGTGTGTGTGCCGGTTTTAATCTGTTATGTACCCCAGAAAAGTTATGTTTTAATTCTGATTCAATCTTATGGGGGCAGCCACTTCTTTTAAATCTGATTCAACACTGCAGATTGGAAATTTTGATTAGCTTATCTCCATGGAGATGAGGCTCCATCCATTCCAGGTGGGTCTTGATAACTTTTACAGTCTTTAAAAAGAGAAACATTTTGGAGGAGCCTCAGAATAGACAGAAATGACAGAGCCAACAGAAACTTCAGAGAATAGCTGATACACATGACTACACTTGAAGAGCTGAAACACAGATGTTTGGAGATGCTTAGAGCCCTATAGATGTCTCCATGAGATGTTAAGCAAGACAGAACATCTCTGGAGAGAGCCATGAGAATCCAAGAGATGTAAGCCAGAACTGGAGAAGCAAAGTGAGGAACACCACAGGAACAGAGGCTGAAAGCAATGGAGCAAAGGAGCAAGGAACCAGCAGATGCCAGCCACATTACTCCTATCCAACAGAGGTGTTCTAGACACATTAGCCTTCTTTGAATTAAGGAACGGTGCCATATCATGGCCTGAGTATGGGTCTCTGCTGCTGGCAAATTGGGTCCTCAGCAGTAGCCATAGCCAGTTTGGCCATGGTGAGTGGAAGTCTACGTTGCTGAGCCCATGCATAACCTCCATCCCTACCACCATACACACTTTATTCATGAGTCTATTGGGTAATGGCAGGGATGGCTGACTTGGATCTACAAGATGAATCATCTTATCCACTTGATTATTGAAACCTTCCTCTGCTGAGGACACAAATATCTTTCCACATGAGACACAGATATCTTCAAGTTCTTTGCCCAGTTGGAAATGTCTATCCACACGTCTTCCCCGGACCTCTTTGCCACCAATTTTCTGGTCATGCTCCTTCCAAGTCCCTGACCATCCAACCAAACCATTAGCAACAGCCCATGAGCCAGTATACTAATGCACATCTGGCCAGTTCTCCTTCCAAACAAAATGAATGATCACTGCTTGAAGTTCTACTCACTGGGAGGATTTCCCTTCACCACTGTACTTTAGGGACATTCCAGAATGGGGATGTAGTGCTGCAGTTGTCCACTTCCAGGTGGTTCCTGCATATAATGCAGAACCACCTGTAAACCAAACCCAATTCTTCTCTTTCTCAGTCAACTGACTGTTAGGAACTCCCCAAGACACCACAGCTCTTATCTGGGAAAGAGAAGATAATGTGGCAGGCGTGCAGGCCATGGGCATTTAGACCACTTCCTGATGTAAGTTACTTGTGCCTACAGGACCTACTCAAGCCCTATTTCTAGTATACCATTTCCATTTTATGATGGAGTGTTGCTATACATGCCCAAATTTATGGCTTGGTGGATCAAACAGCACCCAGTTCATGATAGGCAACTCAGATCTAATGATAACTTGATGGCACATGGTTCAGCATTCAGTCTCTATTAAGGCCCAGTAGCAAGCTAAAAGCTGTTTCTCAAAAGTAGAATAGCTAACTGCAGTGGATGTTAAGGTTTCGCCTCCAAAATCCTAAGGGTCTACATTGTGATTCTCTTATAGGGGCTTGACAAAACCTCCAGACTGCATTACTATTTGCCACTGACACTTCCAGCATCATTGGATAAGCTGGATCATATGACTAAAGTTGCAGAGTAGTTTGCATAGCAGCTTGCACCTCTTACAGAGCCTCCTCTTGTTCCAGTCCCCACTCAAACAGCAGCTTTTCTGGTCACTTGGTAAATGGGCCAGAGTAGCACACCCTAATGAGGAATATGTTGCCTCCAAAATCCAAAGACAACTAGGCATTATGCCTCTTTTTTGGTCACAGGAGGGGTCAGATACAGCAACTTATCCTTCACTTTAAAAGGGATATCTCGACATGCCCCACACCACTGGACACCTGTAAAATTTCACTGAGGTGGAAGGCCCCTGTATTTTTGTTGGATCTATCTCCCATCCACTGATGGCAAATGCCTTACCAATAAGTGTAGAGTAGATGCTACTTCTTTCTCACTAGGTCCAATCAGCACGATATCATCAATATAATGGAGCAGTGTGATGTCTTGTGGGAGGGAGAAATGATCAAGGTCCCTGCAGACAAGATTGTAACATAGAGCTGGAGAGCTGATATACCCCTGAGGCAGGACAGTGAAGGTATACTGTTGGCCTTGCCAGCTGAATGCAAACTGTTTCTTGTGGTCTTTACTGATAGCTATTGAGAAAAAAGCATTTGCCAGATCAATAGCCACACACCAGGTACTGGATGATGTGTTGATTTGCTCAAGCAATGATACCACATCTGGAAGAACAGCAGAATTGGAGTCACCATCTGATTAAGTTTATGATAATCCATTATCATTCTCCAAGTCCCAACTGTATTCTGGACAGGCCAAATAAGAGAGTCTGCATCCTTCAAGCCCTTAAGAGTGGCACTAATCTCTGCAATCCCTCCAGGAATATAGTATTGCTTTTGTTTCACTATTTTGTAGGTAGGGGCAGTTCTAGTGGCTTCCAACTGGCCTTTCCTACCTACCATAATAGCCCTCACTCCATGAGTCAGAGAATCAATGTGGGGATTCTGCCAGTTGCTTGAGTATGTTGATTCCAATTACGCATTCTGGAATTCAGGAAATGATCACAGAGTGAGCTTAGGGACACACTAGACCCACTGTCAGATGAACTTGAGCTAAAACTCCATTGAACACCTGACTTCCACAAACCCCTACTTTGACTGGTGGACCAGAGTGATATTTTGGGTCTCCTGGAATTAGTGTCACTTCTGAACCAGTGTCTAATAATCCCTCAAATATCTGATAATTTCATTTTCCCCAGTGCACAGTAACCCTGGTAAAAGGCTATAGGTCTCTTTGGGGAAGGCTGGAATGAATGTTAACACTGTAAATTTTGGGCAAATATCCTTCCACAAGGATATTTGGTCTTCCTCTCATTTGAGGGGCTCTGGGTCTGTAAACTATCTCAAGTCTGGGAGTTGATTAAGTGGTCACGACTCTGTTTCTGTAGTTCAAGTTAGTTCAATTCACTTGACCTAGAATTCTGCTTATACAGCTCAAACAAGAATTTAGTAGACTGCCCATCTGTTTTACTTCTAGATACTCCATGATCTATTAGCTAATGCCACAAGTCACTGCAAATCAGATTATTTTGACTACTGCTTTGAGTCTGTTGTCCATTATGGTGGCCATGCCTACCTCATCTATGGTGATTAACTGTCACCACATGGGTCGGGATCTGATCATCTCTATTGGGTTTAAAGATTTCAGCTCAATGAAGGCAGTTCCCAAAGTAATATCTTACATACAGAGACAGGTGACTACAGAGCTCTTCAGGGATGATGGAGCTAGTCTCACAAATTTATTTCTCAAGGTTCTGGTGAAAGATGTGTCCGCTGGACATTCCTGGAATGTGTGAACATGACTTCCATGATAAATCCACTCTAACATTTCCATCTCTCTCAGCCTCTGGATCCCCTCATCCTCATTATCCCAGTGCAGTTGTGGCATTTCAACCTCAGGTAATCATGGCCGCCTTTCAATCCATGTTTCAGCCAACCATCCAAACAAACTATTTATGCCCTTTGTAACCATTCAAACTATAACATTGAATGCAGAATGTCTGCTTAGTGGGCCCGTATCAATAAATTCACCCTCATCCAACTTTATATTCCTTCCACCATTATCCCACACACTTAAATATCCATTCCCAAAATTATTCCCTGATTTTTGTCTATCTAGTTTGGAAAACTCATGCAGTTCTTTTGGAGCATAGCATATCTCCTCAGGGGTCACATTTTGTACTTCACCTTTAGGGGACTATTGGGACTTTAGCCTAGTTATAGGTATTAAAGGAAAGAAGGATGGTGGGGGTGGGACATGAAAAGAAATAGATGTGTTTTTCAAGTCAAATACATGAGGGCATTCCATTGCAGTTTCATCTGGTGAAACAGGATTAGCTGCTCCAGGAGGAGTAAGGGCTGCTTCCCCAAGGCAGGTTGTTACAAGGTTAGCAGGGAGTGAAAAGTTAAACTCAGTAGGTGGAGATTGGATGGCAGACTCCTCTGCAGGGTCTGGAGGCTGGAACCTTGCTTCTTCAAGGCAGGCTGGAGGTTGGGTAGCTATTTCTTCAGGGAAGTCCATTACACGTCTATCTAGCAAAGGTTCAGCAGATTCCAGGGATCCCATCTCCCCATTGCCATCATTATCAAGCCATATATCACCAACCCACATTTCAGGATCCCATTATCTTCCAATCAAAGTCCTTACTTTAACAGCAGATATGCTGCAAGGTTGAAATTTTAGTTTATGTCATAAATGTCCTAATCGCACAATGAGGCTTTGTGTTTAGTTTACTGAGATCTCAAGTCTGTGACCAGAGGAAATAAGATTTTCTGTCAGGGAGCACATGGAAATGTTTACATTGTTCATTTAGCACTTAAGGTGCACATTTGAAGACTTCTGCCCATCCCTTTCCCTCCTCACTGTATCCAGCATATCTAACAACAACCAGACAACATTATTATACCTCTTAATTCCACAAAACTCCATAAAGGTGTCAAAAACTTTATCACCCAAGAGTTCTGGGAAGATGGTGGTATAAGATAGATTAAGTCCAACACTGTTCCAAGGAACAGCTAGAGAAGGGATGGGAGGGTGACTGAGAGGGCAATTACAGGGTATAAGTGACCTAGAAGAGTCTTCTGCACCACATAGGGTGGCCCTGGTTGCAAAAGCTGAGGAACTGAGCAGCATAGAACTGGAGATCATCTGTCTGGTGCAAACAGCCTAATGCTGTTTAATTTTATCAAATATTCCAAAAATAACTAACACCAATCCTGCTCAAACTTTTCCCCCCAAAAATTGAGGAAAAAGAATATTATATAAATCATTTTGTGAAGTTGATATCATTTCACTACCAAAACTGGGTAAAGATGCTATAAGAAAGGAAAACTACAGGTCAATTTCCCTAATGAACATAGATGCAAAAATTCTCAACAAAATATTACAAATCAAATCCAACAACACATTAAAAGAATTATACACCAAGACCAAATGGAGTTTATACCAGGAATGCAAGGATGATTCAACACAAGAAAATCAATTAATGTAATACAGCACATTAACAAATCAAAAGGGAAAAATCACAGAATCATCTCGATTGATGCTGAAAAAGCATTCGACAAAATTCAACATCCTTTTCTGATTAAAACACTTCAAAAGATAGGAATCAAAGCTAACTTCCTCAATATGATAAAGGGCATAGATGAAAAAATGATAGCCAGCATTGTTCTCAATGGAGAGAGACCGAAAGCTTTCCCCCTAAGATCAGGAAGGAGAAAAGGATGTCCACTGTCACCACTATTATTCAATATTGTGCTAGAAGTTCTAGCTAGAGCAATCAAGCAGTACAAAGAAACAAAAGGCATCCAAATTGGAAAGGAAGAAGTAAAACTCTTATTTTTGCAGATGATATGATACTATACTTAGAAAATCCTGAGAATCTACAACAAAGTCACTTGAGCTAATAAACAAATTCAGCAAGGTGGTGGGACATAAAATTAATGTACAAAAATCAGTAACGTTTCTATACACAAGGAATGACCTAACCGAGTAGTCAGTTAAGGAAAAAATTCCATTCAAAATAACAACTAAAAGAATCAAGTACTTAGGAATAAACTTAATTAGGAACATAAGGGACTTCTACACAGAAAACTATATAACATTGCTAAAAGAAATCAAAGAAGATCTAAATAGATGGAAAGACATTCCCTGCTCATGGGTAGGAAGGTCAAATATAGTTAACATGCCAATTCTCCCCAAATTGATCTACAGTTTCAATGCAGTACCAATAAAAATTCCAACAACCTATTTTGAAGACTTAGAAAAGCTAGTTACCAAATTCATCTGAAAGGGAAAGAGACCCTGAATAGCTAAAAGTGTCCAAAAAAAGAAGAGCAAAGTGGGAGGATTAACACTTTCTGACTTTAAAATTTATTATAAAGCCACAGTGGTCAAAACATATGGTAGGGAGACAAAGAGAAGTATTGACCGATGGAATTTAATTGAGAGTGCAGAAATAGGCCACCAAATCTATGGTCAACTGATTTTTGACAAGGCCCCCAAATCCACTGAATAGGGCCAAAATAGTTTTTTCAACAAATGGGCATGGGAGAACTGGATATCAATAGCCAAAAGAATGAAAAAGGACCCTCACCTTACACCCTATACAAAAATGAACTCAAAGTGAATCAAACACCTAAATATAAGAACTAGCACCATAAAGTTTCTAGAATAAAATGTAGGGAAACATCCTCAAGACCTAGTAATAGGAGGTAGCTTCTTAAACTTTACACTCAAAGCACAAGCAACAAAAGAAAAAATAGATAAATGGGAACTCAAAATCAAATGCTTATTCACCTCAAAAGACTTTTTCAAAAAGGTGAAGAGGAAGTCTACTCAATGGGAGAAAATGTTTGGAAATCTAACATTGGACAAAGGTTTGATATCCTGTGTACATAAAGAAATCATACAACAGCAAAAGAACAAATAACCCAAGAATAAAATGGGCTAAAGATATGAATAGGTATTTTTCTGAAGAACAAATACAAATTGCTTAAAAGCACATGAACAGATGCTCATTTTCCTTAGCTATAAGGAAATGTAGATCAAGACTTCAATATGATACCACCTCACACCTATAAGAATGGCTGCTGTTAAACAAATAGGAAACAATCAATGCTGGAGATGATGTGGAGAAATTGGGACACTTATGCACTGCTGGTGGGAATGTATAATGGTACAGCCACTATGGAAGACAGTTTGGCGGTTCCTTAGGAAACTAAATATCGTGTTGCCCTATGACCCAGCAATAGCACTACTTGGTATATACCCAGAAGAGCTGAAAGCAGTAACACAAACAGACATTTGCACACCAATGTTCATAGCAGCATTATTCACAACCGCCAAAAGATGAAAACAATCCAAGTACCCATCAGCAGATGAGTGGATTAACAAAAGGTGGTATATACATACGAAGGAATATTATGCAGGACTAAGATGAAATGAAATCCTGAAGTACAGGACAAGATGGATGAACTTTGAGGACATAATGCTAAGTAAAATAAGCCAGACACAAAAGGATAGATACTGTATGACTCCACTTTTATGACATTGGTAAAGGTTAAATCAGAGGCTTATAATACAGAGTATAGGAGACTTAGAGATTCATAGAAGCTACAAATGGGTGAAAGGTTAGCTAATGAAGTTGAACTCAAATGTAAGGGAATAGATAAAGTGAAGGTGGTTCTCTAGTGGGTCTCTAAATAATATTACCATATTGAAGGGGTTGTATAGACCTATGTGTCCCACTGATTGACACTAGAAATTTAGATTATTTCTTGCAAGAACTACTTCAAAGGTATGATTCATGTACAAAGAGTGTTTAAGTCCAGGGTACAGGGGAAACTGCTATTGCATGCTATGGGCTATGTTTAACAGGAAACTATCAGCAGTACCACAGCAGCAACTGAAGTAAATAATAGGGGGAGGGAAAAGAGTTAAGGGGAAGTTTAGATTTTCTATTTGGTGTGGGTGTGTTTATTGGTTATCTTTCTCTTGGGAAAAATGAAATTCTCTAAAATTCAGAGTGTTGATGAACTGTGGACTTTGGGCCTTATACATGATGCCTAATGAATGCAGGAGGCTGAAGGATGCACTGAATGAGAAGTAGACTGACAAATGATGGTGTATACATATGATCGAATATTCTGCTGCTACAAAAAGGAACAAATTTGTGAGGCATGCCATGATATGAATGAACCTGTGGGGAAAATGGTGAGGCAAAATAAGCCAGAAAAGAAAGAACAATTATTGTATGGTCTCATCTAGAAAATTCTTATAGGAAAACAGGAGTCTGGATTGCAAGCTCTTATGGCAGACTATTTATTCTGAAGGGGTAATTATTATTTCTGGATTTTGAGAGGCTGTTTTATATATCTATAATCTAGTATTTTGAGATAAGAATGAAGCCAATCAGGTAGGGGTTAAAGTGATTCAGAACACAGGGGTAAGGAAAACGTTGTCTATATTTTAGAACCACACCTACTCTTTTAGACCAAAGAAGAAATGTTTATTTTGTCCGGAACCTAAATTTTCTGTAACACATAATCTAACTCAACCTGTCTGGATAGCTTACTGAACAAATGAAACACAGGAAGCCCAGAATAAGAATGAGGGCCTTTAATGCTGTATAGCTTAATATAATGCCTGGGTATATCCTAGAATATATTAAACAGATCATCAAAACGTATTGGCAATGCCCCTTGAGGACTGGGAGAAAAAATATGGAGCTATTCAACTTTACCATCAGGGAATCCCCTGATACTATGTCAAACATTAGGGACACCCAAATCAATAGGCCAAGCCCTTGATCTTCAGGCTTGCTCTTATGAAGCTTATGTATGTAGTGGAGAAGCTTAGCCTACCTATAGGCATGCCTAAGAGTTACTTCTGGAGGATCTCTTTTGTTGCTCAGATGTGATCTCATTCTCTCTAAGCCCAACTCTGCAAGTGAAATGATTGCCCTCCCCCTTACATGGGACATGACATCCATGGGTGAAAGTCTCTCTAGCGGTGTGGGAGATTCCTCCCAGGGAGGATTCTGGCCCTGGCATCATGGAATCAACAATTCCATCTTGACCAAAAGGGGGAAATTATAGGAGATTTTAATACACCACTTTCAATAACAGATAAAATATCTATTCAGAAGATCAATAAGGAAATACAAGTCTTGAATGGCACTCCAAACCAGACTTAACACACATATACAGGACATTTCACTCAATAAAAACAGAATACACATTCTTTTCGAGTACATGTGGATCATTCTCCAGGAGAAACCATATGTTAAGTCACAAGACACAATGAAGTAAAAAATATTGAAATCATACTATGTATATTCTTTGACTAAAACTGAGTGAATCAATAACAGAGTGAAAAATGGAAAATTCACAAATATGTGGAAATTCCTTTGAACCAACCAATGGAATAAAGAGGAAATCACAATGGAAATTAGGAAATCCCTTGAGGCAAATGAAAATGACAGTGCAACATATGAAATTTAAAGACGTCACTGAACACAGTGCTGAGAGGGAAATTTATACCTCTAAATGCTTAGATTTAAAAGAAGAAAGACTTCAAATCAGACACCTTCGCTCAAAACTGGAAGAATTAGAAAAACAAGAGCAAACAATCCGAAGCTAACATTAGGAAGGAAATAACAACGACTGGATCAGAGCTGAATGAAATAAGAAACAAAAAAACAAATAGAAGCCACAAAACCAAAACCTGGTTCTTTGAAAAGATCAATAAAATTATCAAACCTTTATCTAGACTGACAAATAAAATAAGAAAGATGATACAAATAATAAAAATGAGAAAGGAAAGAGGGACATTATTACTGATAGTGTTGAAATAAGAAGTATAAGAGGATAGTATGAGCTACTGTACACCTATAAATTAGAAAAACTAGATGAAATGGACATATTCTTAGAAACACACTACCTACACTGACTCAAGAAGAAATAGAAGATCTAAGCAAACCAATTACTAGTAAAGCGATGGACTCAGCAATCAAAATTCTCCCCACAAAGAAAAGTCCAGGATCAGATGGTTTCACAAGGCAATTCTACCAAACAGTTGAAGATTAAACTCAATTCTGCTCAAAAACTTCCAAAACATTGAAAAGGAGGGAACAATCTCCAATTCTTTCTACGAGATCAAAATCACTGTCATACCAAAGGCAGAAAAAGATAAACATGAAAACAAAACTACAGACCAATATCTCTTATCAATATAGATGCACAAATCTTCACAAAGTATTAGCAAATTGGATCCAACAGCATATTAAGAGAATTATGCACCATGATCAAGTGGCATTTATCTAGATATGCAAAGGTGGTTCAACACAAGAAAATCAATTAATGTAATACACCACATTAATAAATCAAAGGGGAAGAAACACATGATTATCTTAATTGATGCAAAAAAAGACATTTGACAAAATCTATCACCACTTCTTCACAAAAACATGCAGAACACTAGGAATAGAAGGAAACTCCCTCAACATAACAAAGGGCATATATAAAAAACCCCAGCTAACTTCTTACTCAATGGTGAAAGAATGAAAGCTTTCCCTCTAAAGTCAGAAAGAGGATCAGGATGCCCGTTGTCACCACTATTTTTCCACACTGTATTGGAAGTTCTTGCCAGAGCCATTAAGCAAGAAAAAGAAATACAAGACATCCACATTGGAAAGAAAGAAATAAAACTTTCCTTAATTTTATATGATATGATTCTATATACAAAAAATTATGAAAATCTACAACAAAGTTAACAGAGGTAATAAATGATTTCAGCAAAGTGGTGGGACACAAGATCAAAACCCATAAGCCAGTGCTGTTTCAACACACAAACAATGAACAATCATAAGAAGAAATCAAGAAAAAAAATTCCCTATACAATAGCAACTAAAAGAATCAAATACCTAGGGATAAATCTAACCAACATTATAAAGGGCTGGTACACAGAAAATTACAAAATGTTGCTTATAAAAGAAATCAAAGAAAACCTAAATGAATGGAAGGATATTCCATGCACATGGATTAAAAACTATCATTAAACCATGAACCCTATCTGTGGTGGTTAGGTGTATGTGTAAACTTGCACAGGTAATATTGCCCAATTGTCTGGTCATGCAAGAAAAGTCCTACTGGTTACTGTAAGGACATTTCATGGACTTAAGTCATCAATACTTTTATTGCATCTATGATTGATTACATCTACAATCAACTAAGAAGAGTGTCTTCAGCAATGAGAGACATTTAATACAATGAAGAGAAAAATAAGAAGTCAAAGCAACAGCTTTGCAAAACATCTGCAGACTCAGAATACTGGGACCTGTGGGTTATGATGGAATGTTAACTTTAGAACACCAAAGTCAGTCAAGGTTGAGAAACATCCACTTGGCTAATGTTCCAGTAAAGATAGAGCAAAAACATGCTCTCTGTCTCCTTATCATTACCCCAATAATAAAGGAACAGGCACTCTGTCTGTATGTACCGTTAAAGAATAAACACAAATAAAACTTAGTTCTGTGCACTCCCTTCTGTACTGAGAAAATAAATACAGTGCTGAGCAAGTGTTCAGGTCTCTTGTCCTTTGAGACATGAGTCCTCTGCCCTCATCTTAAAAGACTCTTCTGTGTGAGTGTCTTTATTTTTCAGATTCATGGTGCCTTCCTTAACCCCACATGCTGAGCTGGTCTCAGCAAGTGGCACCCAATGTGGGACTCAAAGAAGATTCTCCAGATACCTTGATTGAAGAAGGCTGATGAAGTTCAGGGTTTCTCTCTCAAGTGGAAAGGCACATGGCGAACACGGTCAGGGTTTCTCTCTCAGCTGAAAGGGCACATGGCAAACACGATGTCATCTGCTAGCTTCCTCTCCAGCTCCCTGGGAGGTGTTTTCCTTCTTCATCTCCAAAAGTCACTGGTTGGTGGACTCTGCTTCTCATGGCTGCATTGTTCTGCTCTCTCTGAATCTCCTGGCTTTCTCCAAAATACTTCCTCTTTTATAGGATTCCCATAAACCCACTCGAACGGGTGGACACATGTCATCACCTAATCCAGTTTAATAACCACTCTAGATTGAGTCCTTTCTCCAGGGAGATGATCTAATTGCAGTTTCAAACTTACAGTACCGAATAGGGATTAGAAGAAACAGCTGCCTTTACAAAATGGGATTAGGATTAAAACATGGCTTTTCTAGGGTACATATATCATTTCAAACAAGTGCATTCCACCCTCTGGACCCTAAAAAAGACATGCTTTTTCCATACACAAAATACATTAATTTCATAACAATATAAGAAATCCTTAAACCATTTCAGTAGCAATACAAATGAAATACAAAGCTAGAAACAGTACAAACTCTTATCAAAGTTAGTTACAGGCATTGTCTGTTCTAAAGCAAAATTATCCTCTGGCTCTGGACTTGTGAAATTCAGAACAAGTTATTTGCTGCCAACATACAAAGGAGGAACGGTCATGGGATACATATACCCATTTCCATAGGGAAGAAGGAACACAGGGGTCACCGGACCCAAGCAGTTTTGAAAACCCGCAGGGCAAAGTCCATTAGATTTCAAAGTATGACGTCATTTATCTTCGGAGCTTCTGAAGGCGGCAGTCCCACCCTTTCCAAGGGCCTATGCAGTGGCTTGCCTCTCTCTGATTACAACCTTGGGGGACATTGGGGAGACCACCTTTTTCTCTGCTCCACCCTCTCCAAGCATCGGGGCTGCACCCAGGCTCTCTGCCATCTCTGAGGCACATGCTCAACCCCTCCATGTGGTGGCAGCCAGGCTCTCCCCAAATCTCAAGGAATGTGCTTCACCCTCTCCAAGGCCTGAGGTGGCACAACTCTTTCACTGCAATGAGTTGGAAGGCCCATTCTCTGCCTTTGGGGCAAACTCACCCTCTCCATGGGCTTGGGTGAATCTCTTCTCCTGGCCCAAGGCTTCTTGACTTCAGACCTCAGCCTCCATGGTTTTGCCTCTGAAGTTATTTTTCCTTTAATATGTCCCTTCTCTGAACCCCTCAGTCCAGACTGGCAGCAGCTCTGTTTATACATGTCCCACAGCACTCTCATTGGCTTCAATGCAGTAGCCTTGAATGAAGCCCATCAGACATAAGGAGTTTCCACAAATCCTTCCTGGATAGCTCTATGTCCAATCTTGGCTTTCTCTGAAGTAGCTGACTGTTTCCACATTTGGCCAAATCCTCATGTGAGGCACCACTCTCTGGGGTCTCCCTTCCTGGAAGCCCAGAATTTTCCAGAATATCAATTTCTGGTTTCTTTGTACCGAAGAGTTCAGTTCTCAGCTTATCTTTTTCCTGTCACATTTCACTATAAACTGAAAGGAGAAACCAGGCTGCGCATTCCACATTTAATTTGGAAATCTCTTCTGCTAAATATTCAAGTTCATGGCTTTAAAAATCAGCCTTCCAGTCAAAGCCACTCATCAATTTTGCCAGATTATCTGCAATTTTAAAACAAGGCTAACTTTCCTTCCAGTCTATAATAACACATGCCTCATTTCTGTTTAAGGATCAGAAGCGTCTTTAGAGTCCACATTTCTACCAACAGTCTCTTCAAAGCATTCTAGGCCTTCTCTATTAAGCATCTCACAACTCTTCCAGAATCTTCCCCTTATCCATTTAAAAAGCCATTCCAACATGTTTGGTATTTGCAAACCATAGCAGCACCCCACTCTCTGGTACCAAAATCTGTTCTAGTTTGCTAGCTGCCAGAATGCAATATACCAGAAATGGAATGGTTTTTTAAAAAGGGAAATTTAATAAGTTGCTAGTTCACAGTTCTAAGGCTGAGAAAATGTCCCAATTAAAACAAGCCTATAGAAATATCCAATCAAAGGCATCCAGGGAAAGATACCTTAGTTCAAGAAGGTTGATGAAGTTCAGGGTTTCTCTCTCAAGTGAGAAGGCAAATGGTGAACACAGTCGCAGTTTCTATCTTGGCTGGAAGGGCACATAGTGAGCATGGTGTCATCTGATAGCGTTCTCTCCTGGCTTCCTGTTTCATGAAGCTCCCCAGGAGGCATTTTCCTTCTTCATCTCCAAAATGCTGGCTAGTGGATTCTCTGCTTCATGGTGCTGCAGCATTCTCTGCTCTCTCCGAACCTCTTATTCTCCAAAATGTTTCCTCTTTTATAGGACTCCAGAAACTTATCAAGACCCACCCAAATAGGTGGTGACATGTCATCACCTAATCCAGCTTAGCAACCACTCTTGATTAAATCACATCTCCAGGGAGATGATCTGGTTACAGTTTCAAACATACAGTATTGAATAGGGATTATTATACCTTTATGAAATGGGATTTTGATTAAAACATGGCTTTTCTAGGGGACATACATCCTTTCAAACCAGCACAAAGACCAAGTCAATAAATGTGGGTATATGATGAGATCTTCAAACCTGGTGTAGTAGTTTGCAAGCTGCTGAAATGCAATATACCAGAACTGGAATGGCTTTTTAAAAGGGGAATATAATAAGTTACAGCTTTACAGTTCTAAGCCTATAAAAATGTTAAACTAAGGTATCCATGGAAAGATACCTTAACTCAAGGAAGGTTGATGTGTCAGGAACACCTCTGTCATCTTGGTCATCATGTGGCATCTGCTGTTCCTTTGCTCCTGGACTCCATTGCTTTCAGCCTCTGATCCTGTGGGGATTCCACATTTTGCTTTTCTGGGGTTGGTTTCCATTTCTTGGCTTCCCTTGGCTCTCTCCAGTTTCTGCTTGCTTAACATCTCATGGTAATGTCAGCTGGTCTCCAAGCATCTGTGTCAGCTCTCTCTCTGTCGGCCCTGTTAGTGTTTCTGTAGACTCTCTCTGTTGGCTCTGAGATTTCTGTCATTTCTGACTCTCTCCAAAATGTTTCCTCTTTTAATGAATTCTAGTAAACTAATCAAGATCCACCTGGAATGGGTAGAGTCAAATCTCCATCTAATCAAAGGCCACACCCACAAGTGGGCATGCCTCAATCTGAGATAATCTGATTAAAATTTTCACCTACAATGTTGAATCAGGATTAAAATATGGCTTTTCTGAGGTGCATGATACTTTCAAACCGGCACACATGGGCACAGGCAAAGACTCTGCTAGGCCCTTATGTGAGTGATAAATTGGTATATGCACAGATTGCATTTGTTCACTTGCAATTTGATATTCTGCACTACTAAGTAATGGCAGAAGAATATAAAAGTATATTGACATGGCTGAATATAGTGAACTGTGTGAGAATATAATAACATGCACAATACCTATTCTTCCTTTGGGCTTGGTTTGGCCAAGTGCTTTGTCTTGACAGTGTGCTTTGCACAGCCCTCCCTGATCTCCATGCATTTTGTGCATGTCTCCATAACTCAGCTACCTCATCCTCATATTCTTTTTCTAAAGTAAAAAGAATTTATTTTTTCTAAATAAAGTCCTACAGTTGATGTAGTCTTTATTAAGAATTTAACCTGTTTTTTCTAAACTTGTTATTATTTGTATTAGGATTGTTATTCACTGAGTTTAGTGCTCTGGTTACAAATTTGTAAAGTTTTTGTGTGATCTGGCCAACACTTTATTTTACACAAGTCCCTTTATTTTTTTAATTTTTAATTTTTTTGCATGGGCAGGCACCGGGAATCGAGCCTGGGTCTCTGGCATGGCAGGTGAGAATTCTGCCACTGAGCCACCATCACACTGCCCCCTTAATTTTTAATCCACAATTTTTCAGAACAATTTTTATAGGAAAGCATATTTTACATTATAAGAAAAATGACTGTACTTATCACAAATTGAGCCCTCAGGTGTAATTCAAGATTGAGTCCCTATCATTGATCACAGACTGAGCAGCAATACCTTAAGCATGGTCACAGTCCAAGCCACTAATATTAAATACAGGTCCCAGTTTATCACTGGGCACATACATACCAAACACCCAACCCAAGACACAGCCTAAGTTCCTAACTCTGGACTTGGAAACTTCACCCTAATTCTAGAATGAGCTCTTAACTCTAGTGATAGGTGGAAATGTTAATTCTATCCATAAACTTAATCTCTTTTCTGGCCACACTCCAAGACTTAACCCTGATTAAATTGAGTCCCTAAGCCTAGTCATAATACTAACAACCTCTGTCTGGCCCAAGACTAAGTACCTAAAACTGATCCTTCAACTAAGTCTCTTAACTTGATCTCCTATTGAATCATAACTATAGCCACTGAATAAGCCCTTAATTCTATGATAAGGACACCCATGACAACATCTGACATAGCCCCTAAACCTGTGCAGCTGAGTATCTAACCTAGGCTGAAGACCGTGGCCTAACTCTTTGATATACTTAGCATCCTATACTGACCACAAAATTAGTGCTGAGCACAGATAAACCGTGCTCTAACCCCAACCACAGAATGAGACTCTAACTCAGTCACAGCCTGAGATCTGACCTTGGAAAACCAACCCAGCTACAATTTCCACAGGCTTAGCACTAACCAGAAAATGACCCCACCACTGGCAAAAGAATGACTACCAAACTTGGCCTCACACAGAGATGAAAACATCTACAAGAAACTGAACTCTAAACTTGGCCAAAGACTGTACCTTAAACCTAGCCAAGAAGTGAAACCAAATCTACATAACTTGAAGATATTTTCTGACCACAGCATATGCCTTAATCCTGCTCACAGATAGAACACTGAACATAGCCACAGACTGAGACTTAACCCTGCTCAAAGCCCAAACAGATACCAGGTTCATAAGTATGGCCACAGAGTAAGCCACTGAAACTCAGATGGATTGAGACCCATTACAGGTCATAGAATGAGTCTCGAACTCTGGCCACAGACTGAATTTCTAACTCTCATCACAGATTGAGCCCATAAGCCTAACCCCCAATCTGAGCTTTTGACCTGAAAATAAAACTGATTCTGAATCTTTGACATAGACAACTAACTGTGGCTAAATGCTAGTCTCAGACTGAATTCCAACTCCAACTATAGCTTCAAACTTAACCAGGGCCATAGACTGATTCCCAATACCAGAAATTGCACTGATCATCAGCACTAGGTAAAGACTGAACCCAAACCATAAACTTGAATTAAGGACAAATTAGGCAAAGACAAAATAAATACTTTTTATATTCCCAGCCTTAAACCTAGGCACAGATTTAACTCTAATGATGAGCAGAGACTAAACTAACCATGGCCAAGATCTGAGCTCTATTCCCAGTCATATTCTGAGCACTGAACTTGGAGGAAAATTGTAAACCCTGCCTGAAGACTGAGGCCTAAAGACCAAGCTCTAAGCCTGGCTAAAGAATGATTCCTAACACTGCAGGGCTAAATTAAAACAACACTTGTATTATTAGACCTAAGAACACGCTAAGACCAAGGACTTAACCTTTGTCATAGAGTAAGTCTTAAGCCCATGAACAAAGTTAATTATATTAGTGGCCACACACTGAGTCCTAGCACTAGCTTGAAATTGATCAATCAGTTGGCCATAAACCTAATCCTAAATTGGAGGAGATGAACCCATGACACTGGGCACAGTATGTATACTAAGAGTTAGCATATACTGGTGTTCTAATTTGCTAGCTGCTAGAATGCAACACACCAGAGACAGATTGGCATTTAATAAAAGGGGATTTATTTCATTAGTTCTTTGGGGGAAAGGCAGCTAACTTTCATCTGAGGTTCTTTCTTATGTGGGAACGCTCAGGGTGATCTCTGATCGCCTTTGCTCCAGGCCTCTGGGTTTCAACAACTTTCCCCGGGGTGTTTTCTTTCTGCATCTCCAAAGGCCTGGGCTGAGCTGCAAGTGCTGAGATGAGATATGCTGAGCTGCTTGGACTGTGTCACGTTGAACTCTCTCATTTAAGCACCAGCCAATTAAGTCAAACATCATTCATTGCAGCAGGCATGCCTCCTAGCCGACTGCAGATGTAATCAGCAACAGATGAGGTTCACGTACCATTGGCTCATGTCCACAGCAACAGAACTAGGTGCCTTCACCTGGCCAAGTTCACAACTGAATCTAACTACCAAAACTGGACTCTACTACTGATCCCACAATGCCTGCTACACTACCCAGAGTCTAAGTCCTAAACTGACAACAAAACATGAACATTCTGAAGCTCTAACGCTGGCAAAAGATTGAACTCAAACTTTGGCAACAGCTTGCACACAAAACCTTAATTACAGGCTGAGTCTCTAAACCTGAACTCAAGCTGGATCTAATCATTCTCACCCCAAGTCTATCCCTAGGCTGAAATGTAATATCAACCAATGACCAAATCCAGATCCTGGCCAAAAGTCCATCTACAAAATCCTGTTTAGACTGTTAGTCCTAAAGCCTGCTTCATAGTAAACATTAACCTGGTGTGATAGTTAAGTTCATGTGTCAATTGTTACTGTGATTGTTACTGATTGTTACTATGAGGACATTTAACAGATTTAAATCATCAGTTAGTTGGCTGCATCTATGGCGGATTACATCTACAATCAACTGAGGAGATTTTCTTCAACAATGAAAGGCATTTCATTCAATCAGTTGAGGGAGGAAGGGGTTCTTAGGAAACAAAATCTTAGGGATAAGATTTCTAAATTGGAAAGGGGCCAAGATGGCGGCTTAGTAAGGTGCGCGCGTCTTAGTTCCTCCTCCAGAACAACTACTAAATAACCAGAAACAGTGCAGAACAGCTCCCGGGGCCACGGCAGGGACCGGACACACAGCGTACCCCAGTCTGGATTGACTGGTCCGGCTGCGAGAATCCGCTGTGGTGAGCTCCCAGAGTGGCACGCGTTTCCCTGGGCCACGGCAGCTGGCGGCCGGCGCCCCTCCCTCCCTCCTTCCCGGATGGGCTGGGAGTCTCAGAGAGGCGAGTTTCCCAAGCCGCGGCGGCCGGCAGCCAACACCCCTCCCTCGTGGGCGGCTTCCCTGACTGGCTACGAGTCTTGGATTGGCGAGTTTCCCCAGCCGCGGCGGCCAGTGACCAGCGCCCCTCCCCCACAGGCGGCTGCCCAGTCCGGCGGTGGGTCTCGGATCACGAGTTTCCCAAGCCGCAGCCGGCGACCAGTGCCCCTCCCCAACAGGCGGCTACCCAGAGGGAAAGGAAAGAGTCTCCAAACAGTAGCGGGGACTGAGCCCAACCAAACACCAATAGTGGCGTTAATGGACAAATTCTGACTACTAGAAGTAGGCCCCCAGCTCAGGCGAAACTGACCAAGGTGGAAGTACCCTATTGGGCTAACTGAAAAAGAGGAAAGGGGGTGAAACAGAGCCTTCTGTGGCTGTTTCTATGGAGGCTCAGTTACCTCTGGGCTCAGCACCGGGATTACACAAGGTGCAACTGCCCCAAACACAGAAACAGGCTGCTTTCAGGACTCGCTACCACATGAACCTTCCCCACAGGAGGGGTGAAACGCAACTCAGGTGGAATCCCTCTCTCAGGGAATTTCAGATCCCAGGACTTTGCAATTTGAAGCCATTAAAACCAGCCTACAACCTTTCCTCTGTCTCCACCATGCACACAGAAGGGAGAACCTTTCAAAGTTAAAGGAGCCACAACATCTTTTGCTGGTGGGACCCGCAGACAGACAAGCACCACATACTGGGCAGGATAAGAAAAACAGAGCCCAGAGACTTCACATGAAAGTCTTTCAACCTGCTGGGTCTCACACTCAGGGAAATCTGATTAAATGTCCAGATGCCAGCATAAAATAACAAATCACACCAGGAAAATTGAAGATATGGCCCAGTCAAAGGAACAAACCAATAGTTCAAATGAGATACAGGAGCTGAGACAACTAATTCTGAATATACGAACAGAAATGGGAAACCTCTTCAAAAACCAAATCAATAAATTGAGGAAGGACATGAAGAAGGCAAGGGATGAACAAAAAGAAGAAATGGAAAGTCTGAAAAAACAAATCACAGAACTTATGGGAATGAAAGATACAGTAGAACAGATGAAAAAACAATGGAAACCTACAATGGTAGATTTGAAGAGACAGAGGTTAGAATTAGTGAACTGGAGGATGGAACATCTGAAATCCAAAAAGAAACAGAAACTATAGGGAAAAGAATGGAAAAAATTGAGCAGGGGCTCAGGGAATTGAATGATAATATGAAGTGCACAAATATACGTGTTGTGGGTGTCCCAGAAGGAGAAGAGAAGGGAAAAGGAGGAGAAAAACTAATGGAAGAAATTATCACTGAAAATTTCCCAACTCTTATGAAAGACCTAAAACTACAGATCCAAGAAGTGCAGCACACCCCAAAGAGAATAGATCCAAATAGGCATTCTCCAAGAGACTTACTAGTTAGAATGTCAGAGGTCAAAGAGAAAGAGAGGATCTTGAAAGCAGCAAGAGAAAAACAATCCATCACATACAAGGGAAACCCAATAAGACTATGTGTAGATTTCTCAGCAGAAACCATGGAGGCAAGAAGACAGTGGGATGATATATTTAAATTACTAAAAGAGAAAAACTGCCAACCAAGACTTCTATATCCAGGAAAATTGTCCTTCAAAAATGAGGGAGAAATTAAAACATTTTCAAACCAAAAGTCACTGAGAGAATTTGTGACCAAGAGACCAGCTCTGCAAGAAATACTAAAGGGAGCACTAGAGTCAGATACGAAAAGACAGATGAGAGAGGTGTGGAGAAAAGTGTAGAAAGAAGGAAAATTAGATATGATATATATAATACAAAAGGCAAAATGGTAGAGGAAAGTATTACCCAAACAGTAATAACACTAAATGTTAATGGACTGAATTCCCCAATCAAAAGACATAGACTGGCAGAATGGATTAAAAAACAGGATCCTTCTATATGCTGTCTACAGGAAACACATCTTATACCCAAAGATAAACATAGGTTGAAAGTGAAAGGTTGGGGAAAGATATTTCATGAAAATAACAACCAGAAAAGAGAAGGAGTAGCTATACTAATATCCAACAAATTAGACCTCAAATGTAAAACAGTTAAAAGAGACAAAGAAGGACACTATATACTAATAAAAGGAACAATTAAACAAGAAGACATAACAATCATAAATATTTACACACCAAACCAGAATGCCCCAAAATACGTGAGGAATACACAGCAAATACTGAAAAGGGAAATAGACCCATCTACCATAATAGTTGGAGACTTCAATTCCCCACTCTCATCAATGGACAGAACATCTAGACAGAGGATCAATAAAGAAACAGAGAATTTGAATATTACAATAAATGAGCTAGACTTAACAGACATTTATAGGACATTACACCCCACAACAGCAGGATACACCTTTTTCTCAAGTGCTCATGGATCATTCTCAAAGATAGACCATATGCTGGGTCACGAAGCAAGTCTCAACAAATTTAAAAAGATTGAAATCATACACAAAACTTTCTCAGATCATAAAGGAATGAAGTTGGAAATCAATAATAGGCAGAGTGCCAGAAAATTCACAAATACGTGGAGGCTCAACAACACACTCTTAAACAACGAGTGGGGCAAGGAAGAAATTGCACGAGAAATTAGTAAATATCTTGAGGCGAATGAAAACGAAAACACAACATATCAAAACCTATGGGACGCAGCAAAGGCAGTGCTAAGAGGGAAATTTATTGCCCTAAATGCCTATATCAAAAAAGAAGAAAGGGCAAAAATTCGGGAATTAACTGTCCACTCGGAAGAACTGGAGAAACAACAGCAAACTAACCCCAAAGCAAGCAAAAGGAAAGAAATAACAAAGATCAGAGCAGAAATAAATGATATTGAGAACATGAAAACAATAGAGAAAATCAATAAGACCAGAAGTTGGTTCTATGAGAAAATCAACAAGATTGATGGGCCCTTAGCAAGATTGACAAAAAGAAGAAGACAGAGGATGCAAATAAATAAGATCAGAAATGGAAGAGGAGACATAACCACTGACCTCACAGAAATAAAGGAGGTAATAACAGGATACTATGAACAACTTTATGCTAATAAATACAACAATGTAGATGAAACGGACAAGTTCCTAGAAAGGCATGAACAACCAGCTTTGACTCAAGAAGAAATAGATGACCTCAACAAACCAATCACAAGTAAAGAAATTGAATCAGTCATTCAAAAACTTCCCAAAAAGAAAAGTCCAGGACCAGATGGCTTCACATGCGAATTCTTCCAAACATTCCAGAAAGAATTAGTATCAACCCTGCTCAAACTCTTCAAAAAAATTGAAGTGGAGGGAAAGCTACCTAATTCATTCTATGAAGCCAACATCACCCTCATATCAAAACCAGGCAAAGATATTACAAAAAAAGAAAACTACAGACCAATCTCTCTAATGAATATAGATGCAAAAATCCTCAACAAAATTCTAGCAAATCGAATCCAGCAATACATTAAAAGAATTATACATCATGACCAAGTAGGATTCATTCCAGGTATGCAAGGATGGTTCAACATAAGAAAATCAATTAATGTAATACACCATATCAACAAATCAAAGCAGAAAAATCACATGATCATCTCAATTGATGCAGAGAAGGCATTTGACAAGATTCAACATCCTTTCCTGTTGAAAACACTTCAAAGGATAGGAATACAAGGGAACCTCCTTAAAATAATAGAGGGAATATATGAAAAACCCACAGCTAATATCATCCTCAATGGGGAAAAATTGAAAACTTTCCCCCTAAGATCAGGAACAAGACAAGGATGTCCACTATCACCACTGTTATTCAACATCGTGTTGGAAGTTCTAGCCAGAGCAATTAGACAAGAAAAAGAAATACAAGGCATCAAAATTGGAAAGAAAGAAGTAAAACTATCACTGTTTGCAGACGATATGATACTATACGTCAAAAACCCGGAAAAATCCACAACAAAACTACTAGAGCTAATAAATGAGTACAGCAAAGTAGCAGGTTACAAGATCAACATTCAAAAATCTGTAGTGTTTCTATATACTAACAACGAACAAGCTGAGGGGGAAATCAAGAAACGAATTCCATTTACAATTGCAACTAAAAGAATGAAATACCTAGGAATAAATTTAACTAAAGAGACAAAAGACCTATACAAAGAAAACTACAAAAAACTGCTAAAAGAAATCACAGAAGACCTAAACAGATGGAAGGGCATACCGTGTTCATGGATTGGAAGACTAAATATAGTTAAGATGTCAATCCTATCTAAATTGATTTACAGATTCAATGCAATACCAATCAAAATCCCAACAACTTATTTTTCAGAAATAGAAAAACCAATAAGCAAATTTATCTGGAAGGGCAGGGTGCCCCGAATTGCTAAAAACATCTTGAGGAAAAAAAACGAAGCTGGAGGTCTCACGCTGCCTGACTTTAAGGCATATTATGAAGCCACAGTGGTCAAAACAGCATGGTATTGGCATAAAGATAGACATATCGACCAATGGAATCGAATAGAGTGCTCAGATATAGACCCTCTCATCTATGGACATTTGATCTTTGATAAGGCAGCCAAGCCAACTCACCTGGGACAGAGCAGTCTCTTCAATAAATGGTGCCTAGAGAACTGGATATCCATATGCAAAAGAATGAAAGAAGACCCGTATCTCACACCCTATACAAAAGTTAACTCAAAATGGATCAAAGATCTAAACATTAGGTCTAAGACCATAAAACAGTTAGAGGAAAATGTAGGGAGATATCTTACAAAACTTACAATTGGAGGCGGTTTTATGGACCTTAAACCTAAAGCAAGAGCACTGAAGAAGGAAATAAATAAATGGGAGCTCCTCAAAATTAAACACTTTTGTGCATCAAAGAACTTCATCAAGAAAGTAGAAAGACAGCCTACACAATGGGAGACAATATTTGGAAATGACATATCAGATAAAGGTCTAGTATCCACAATTTATAAGGAGATTGTTCAACTCAACAACAAAAAGACAGCCAACCCAATTACAAAATGGGAAAAAGACTTGAACAGACACCTACCAGAAGAGGAAATACAAATGGCCAAAAGGCACATGAAGAGATGCTCAATGTCCCTGGCCATTAGAGAAATGCAAATCAAAACCACAATGAGATATCATCTCACACCCACCAGAATGGCCATTATCAACAAAACAGAAAATGGCAAGTGCTGGAGAGGATGTGGAGAAAGAGGCACACTTATCCACTGTTGGTGGGAATGTCAAATGGTGCAACCACTGTGGAAGGCAGTTTGGCGGTTCCTCAAAAAGCTGAATATAGAATTGCCATATGACCCAGCAATACCTTTGCTAGGTATCTACTCAAAGGACTTAAGGGCAAAGACACAAACGGACATTTGCACACCAATGTTTATAGCAGCGTTATTTACAATTGCAAAGAGATGGAAACAGCCAAAATGTCCATCAACAGACGAGTGGCTAAACAAACTGTGGTATATACATATGATGGAATATTATGCAGCTTTAAGACAGAATAAACTTATGAAGCATGCAATAACATGGATGGACCTAGAGAACATTATGCTGAGTGAGTCTAGCCAAAAACTAAAGGACAAATACTGTATGGTCCCACTGATGTGAACCGACATTCGAGAATAAACTTGGAATATGTCATTGGTAACAGAGTCCAGCAGGAGTTAGAAACAGGGTAAGATAATGGGTAATTGGAGCTGAAGGGATACAGACTGTGCAACAGGACTAGATACAAAAACTCAAAAATGGACAGCACAATAGTACCTAATTGTAAAGCAATCATGTTAAAACACTGAATGAAGCTGCATCTGAGGTATAGTTTTTTTATTATTATTTTTGTATTTTTATTTTTTATTTTTTTTAATTTTAAAAAAAATTTTTTCTCTCTATTATCATTTTATTTCTTTTTCTGTTGTCTTTCTATTTCTTTTTCTAAATCGATGCAAATGTACTAAGAAATGATGAATATGCATCTATGTGATGATATTTAGAATTACTGATTGTATATGTAGAATGGAATGATTTCTAAATGTTGTGTTAGTTAATTTTTTTAATTAATAAAAAAAGATTTCTAAATTGGTTCTGCAGTTTTTGGAATTAGTTATCTAATCTAATTAGATTCAAGGTCATAAATTACTCTATTTCCAATACTCAAAATGGCACTGATAGGCCATTGTGTGAGTTGGTAATAAAGATACTCAAAATATGACCACAGAATATGGTTACTCAAATGCTCATGAGACAAGGCTCTGGGTGAGCATGGCTTTGATGCCTTAAAAGAGTTTTGTGGCGTTTAAAGGTATGATGATGTTTGTTTGTTGTTCCTAAATTCACTGGATACAGTTATAAAGGAGAAGGATGGCTTAGGCTTCAAATTTGAAACTTAAGGGTTGCATGAAGGATGTGAAAGTTTCTATGTCTGCCCTCTAAGAAAATCTTATTGCATAAGCTGTAGACTTGAGATTTCTGAAAACCAGACCCAGAGTCTTATCATTTTAGTGGCTGAATTACAATGTAAATTAAATTCCCAACATTGTATGGTGTCTGCTGTTAAGGTGAGGGCACTGACCATATGAAACTTATTTCTGCAAGGGTGAAGCTAAGCATATTTATAATTATGTCTAAAAGTCCCACTCCAAGAACCTCTTTTGTTACTCTTATGTGGCCTGTCACTGTCTCTAAGCCAACTCTGAAAATAAACTCGTTAACCATCTCCTTGTGTGGGACATGAGTCCAAAGGATGAGTCTGGCCTTGGCATTGTGGGATTGGCAATGTCTTCTTTACCAAAAGGGTGAAGAGAAATGAAACAAAATAAAGTTTCAGTGGTTAAGAGATTTCAAATAGCCGAGAGTTTATTCCGGAGGTTATTCTTATGCAAGCTTCAGCCAGATATTGCAAATTGTCACAGTGTGCCAAACACCAAACAACAGTATTCCTGAAGACCTTAAAGACTACCCTGGGCTCTATCTAAGACTTCATAAAAGTTTGTGTTAGTAAGCTTTTTTTTCAGGAAGTTAAGGCTTCCTGAATGTTCCTATGTCAGATAAGCCTTGAAACCCAGAGGGACCACTCTCCAAGAACATCAACATGATTCCTTCCTCTATCCCATAAGGTCAACACCCCTCTCCAGCATGAAGAATTTAAAATGGCCATTGCCCAGATATTCCTGAAGATCGAGAGAATGATTAAATGAGACGGTGGAGGTATATCTGAGAAATTAGGATTTAATAAATGATTATGACTATTGACTCAGTATATAGATATTTCTTTTTAGTTTCCAGTGTATTAGAATAGCTATAGGGAATATCTGAAATTATTAAACTGTAATCCAGTAGTCTTGGTCTTTGATAATGATTATATAACCATATAGCTTTTATCATGTGTTCAAGTGATTGTAAAAATTTTGTGGCTATCACTCCCTTTATCCAGTGTATGGGTAGATGAGTACTAAAATAAAGACAAAAAAATAATGGGGTGGGGGATAGGGATATGGGATGCTTGGGTTTTGGAGTAATGAAAATGTTCTAAAATTGATTGTGGTGATGAATGCACACCTATATAGTTATTGAACCATTGATTGTATAGTTTGGATAGAATATATGGTGTGTGATTACATCTCAATAAAATTGCATATAAAAGTGAGGACAAAAAAAAGTGTGGTCATTGATTGGAAAGGAATGGGGTCCTGAAAATTGGAAATGGGGACAGGTGGATTGATAAAGATGGCTGTAGGGATACTGAAAGCAGAGATTCTGCATGTCTTTGCCAGATAAACCTGTAATGGTCTGCTCTGAGAGACCAGCCTCCTGACCTTCAATCTTCCCTGAGGAACCAGCCTTTCAAATCTCCAGCCTTCTATAAGGAATTTTCCATCCAACCACTGCCTGAAGAGACTAATCCTTTTGTGTCTGATAAACCATATCCACCACTCCTGAGCAAACAGCCCTCGTTCCTCTGTTTTAAGAGATTAATCTCATCTCTGTTTCACTAGATGAAATTTCAATGGAATGCCCTAAGGTAATTGGCTTGTAAGACACCCCTAATTCTTCTCATGACCCACCTCACCATCCCTCTTTTTTTCCAGCCTATAACTAGACTGAAGTCCCAACAGGCCCCAAAAGATGAGGCAGGAAGTGTGACCCAGGAGAACTGTGCTATATTCCAACAGAACTGCATGGTTTTCCCAATTTATATAGACAGAAATCAGGAGAATATGTGTGGGAATGGATATTAAGGGTGAAGGGTAGTGGTGGAAGGAATATAAAGTTGGATCAGGCTGAATTTATTGATATGCATCCATAAGGAAGAGATTCCAGATTCAATGTTGTAGTTTGAGGGGTTAGAAAGGGCTCTCACAGCTTGTTTGGATGTATTTCAGTTCGCTAATGCTGAGGGAATGCAATATACCAGAAATGGATTGGCTTTCACAAAGGGGATTTATTAAGTTACAAATTTACAGTCTGTATTAGTTTGCAAGCTGCCAGAATGTGATATACCAGAATTGGAATGGCTTTTAAATAGGGGAATTTAATAAGTTACAATTTTATGGTTCTAAGGAAGTGAAAGTGTCCAAATTAAGGCACCAACAAGAGGTTACCTTCACTCAATAATGGCCAATGGGCCAGGAACACCTCTGTCAGCTGGGTAGTCATGTGACTGGCAACTTCTGGTACCTCGCTTCTGGGCTTCATTGCCTGAAGCCTCCTTTGCTGTGGGGATTCCTCACTTTGCTTCTCTGGGGCTGGTTTTCATCTCTGGGCTTTCCTTGGCTCTCTCCAGGTTCTGGCTTGTTTAATATCTCATGGCAACATCTGCTGGGTTGCAAGCATCTCCAAACACCCATGTCTCTGTTCTCCATGTGTCACCATCTGTGTCAGCTCTGCTCTGAATTTCCTGTTGGCTCTGTTGTTTCTTTTACTTCTGTAAATTTCTGGCTTTCTCCAATATCTTTCTTCTTTGAAAGGATTCCAGTAAACTAATCAAGGCCCACCTGAAATGGGTGGTGTCACATCTCCATTTAATCAAATGGTCACACCCACAATTGGGCATGTCACATCTCCATGGAGATAATCTAATCAAAGTATCCCAACCTGCAGTATTGAATCAGGATTAAAAGAAATGTCTGCTCCCACAAGATTGGATCAGGATTAAAACATGGCTTTCCTGGGATACATAATATTTTCAAACTGGCACGCAGTCCTAAGGCCATGAAAATATCCAATTTAAGGTATCCAGAGAAAGACATCTTGATTCTGAAAAAAATGGCTGATGGTGTCTGGGGTTTCTCTGTCATGCGGGAAGGATTATAGCGATGTCTGCCATCCTTCTTCTCCAGCTTCTGGTTTCAATGGCTCTCTCAGCTCCTGTGGGCCATCTGGTATCTCCTGGGGTAGTTTCTTTTGGCATTCCCAAACATCCGTGTCTAGGCATCTGTGTTCTGTATTGCCTCTGAGCATTTTCTCTCTCTGTGAGCTCCTTTAAAGAACCCAGTAAACTAATTAAGACCCATCTTGAATGGGTGTGTGTCACAACTCCATGGAAATAATTTAATCAGAACGTCACACCCACAATTGGGTGGGTCACAGCTCCAGGGTAACAACCTAATCAAAAGATCCCACTCTACAATGGGTCTGCCCCCACAATATTGGATTTGGATTAAAATAGCATGGCTTTTCCTGGCTTTATAACTGTTTCAAACCAGCACAGGATGGTTGGCTGAAGTATGGACCGAAAGGTAGCCAACATTATCTAAGGTCAAAATGCCAGAGCTTCCTTGGTGTAATGTAAATAATGGGATCCAAAGGATAAGAGAAATTGGAAATGTTTTAGTAGATTTATCATGTAAGACCTGCTCACTCACATCATGAATGTCCAGAAGACACATCTTTCAGCAGGATTGTATGGAATAAATTTGTGAGACTAACTCCATCATTCCAGAGGAAATCTGGGTTGTGCTTTATTGTAGATCAGATATTAGTGTGGGAACTGCTGTCACTGAACAAGGATACTTGAAGACAATGGGGATAATCAGATCCCAGATGAGCAAAAGTCAAATGGCAGCACTTAATTGTCAAAGACAAGGTAAGCAAGGTTACCAAAATGGACAGCAGATTCAAAGCAGTAATCAAAATAGTCTGGCTAGCAGAGACCTATGGCATTGACAAGTAGATCATGGGGTACCTAGAAGTAAAATAAATGGGCAATTTACTAAGTTATTATTTGATCTTTATAAGCAGAAGAGTTCTAGGTCATTGTCCCTTAATCAATTCCCAGACTTGAGACAGTTTACAGACCAAGAACCCCTCAAATGAAAGGAAGTTCGGTGTCCTTGGTGAAGAATGCTGTTACACTGCCAAAAATTTATACTAATAATTTTCCTCCCAGTTTTCCCCAAAGAGACCTTCAGCCTTCTACCAGGGTAACAGTGCATTGGGGGAAAGGAAATGATTAGATATTTGGGGGATTATTAGACACTAGTTTGAAAGTGACATTAATTTCAGGAGACCCAAAACGTCACTGTGGTCCACCAGTTAGAGTAGGGGCTTATGGAGATCAGGTGATCAAGGGAGATTTAGCTCAGGTCCTTCTCACAGTGTGTCCAGTGTGTCCCTGGACTCAGTGTGAGGTTATTTCCCCAGTTCCGGAATGCATAATTGGAATAGACATACTCAGCCACCTGGAGAATCCTCATATTACTTCCCTGTCTTATGGAGTGAGAGCTATTATGGTAAGAAAGGCCAAGTGGGATCCACTAGAACTGCTTATACCTAGCAAAATAGTAAATCAAAAGCAATGCCAGATTCTTACAGCGATTGCATTGATTAGTGCCACCATCAAGGACTTGAAGGACTCAGAAGTGGTGATTCCCACCACACTTAATTGAAATCTCTTATTTGTCATGCACAGAAAACAGATGGATCTTGGAAGATCACAGGGGATTACTTTAAACTTAACTGGGTGGTGACTCCAAATCCAGATGTGGTATTGTTGTTTGAGAAAATCTACAAATCCCTTGGTATCTTATATGCAGCTATTGACCTAGCAAATGTTTTTTTTCTCAATAGCTGTTAGTAAAGACCAAGAGAAACAGTTTGCTTTCATGTGGTAAGGCCAGAAGTACACCTTCACTGTCATACCTCATGGATATATCAATTATGTCATTATCTAGTCTGCAGGGACTTTGATTGTCTTTCTCCCACAAGACATCACATTGGTCCATTATATTGAAAATGTTATCATGTTGACTGTACCTAGAGAGCAAGAAGTACTTTCAACTACTATAGACTTATTGTAAGACATCAGTATGTCAGAAGATGGGAGATGAATCCAACAAAAATACAGGACCTTCCACCAGAGCAAAATTTATAGGTGTCCAGTAGTGTGGGGCATGTCAAGATATCCCTTCTACAGTGAAGGATAAGCTATTGCATCTGGCACCTCCTATAACCAAAAAAGAGGTACAATGTCTATCTGGACTCTTTGGATTTTGGAGAAACCATAGTACTCATTTGGGTGTTCTTTTCTGGCCTATTTACCATGTGACCTGAAAAGCTGCTAGTTTCGAGTGGGGACTGGAGAACAAGAGGTTTGGCGGTCTAGTCTGCTGCGAAGCTGCTCTGCTATTTGGGCTATATGATCTAAAAGATCCTATGGCTCTGAGAGTGTCAATGGCAAATGGAGACACTGGCTGGAGCTTTTGGCAGGCCCCTATGGAAGAATCACAGTGCAGGCCCTTAGGTTTGAGGAGCAAAGCCTTACCATCCTCTGCATAAAACTACTCCTCTTTGGAGAACAGTCTTTTGGCCTGCTTCTAGGCCTTAGTAGTGACCTAACACTTAACCATGGGCCATCAAGTTACCATGAAACATGAGTTGTCTCTCATGAGGTGGGTGTTGTTTGATCTGCCAAGCCATAAAATTGAGTGTACACAGCAGCACTCCATCATAAAATGGAAGTAGTATATATGAGATAAGGCTTGAGTGATCCTAGGTACAAGTAGGTTACATGGCACTATAATGGAAAGATACATTTGTAGAGTCTGTTCTGTTCAACTGATGTTGCCATCGCGTGCAAGTGATGTTGCTATTGCATGACCTTGGTAAGAAACAGTTGAAATGTGCACTCTAGCTGGGAGGACTGGCTATCCTCCGGGAAGGAGGTGTAATTTGATAAAGATATCTAGGTCCCAGGAAGTGCCTCTTGGTCCCTAGCCAGTTCCCAGAGGACGCAACTGGGCCCCATCATGTAAGCTAGTTGGAATTTGGCCACTATTGAGTAAAGATATCTGAAAAGTTGTATGCAAGTTGTCAGAAAGAGAGAGGAGTATCTACCTTATGAGAAAGAGAAAGGAGAATCTTATGAAAAAGAGAGAGCATCTCATCAGAATCTTATTCAGGAAAAGAATGCTTTGCTGTGGATTTTTAATAAGGAGACTCTGAATGCTGTCTCCAAGATTGCTGTGGATTTTTAGTAATGAAACTTGTAATGCTGCTTCTGAGACTTTCCAGCACTTCTCTTCAGGTGTTGGTACCATCTTATCTGATGATGTAACTATGCCTTATTTTTGAAAGGTATTTTAATTATTTTCTTTAATTACTTTCCTAATAAAATCTGTTTTTATATCACTGAAGTCTGTGTTGTCCACGAATCCAAACCTATAAATTAAGTGGCCACAAATATCATGTTGCCTTTCATGCAACAGGCACCAACTCATGCCACATAATGTTCTCTTTCCCATCCCACAACTATAGCCATTTGGGAGGGGGGTGGGTTCAGTACAATCAGTCAAAATGGAAGAGAATACTTGGTCCTGGTTTACAGATGGCTCTGTACAATATGCATGTACCTCCCAAAAGTATACAGCTGCAACACCACAGTTCCTTTCTGGGAAGTCCCTGAAGGACAGTGGTGAGGGGAAATCCTCCCATTGGGCAGAACTTTGAGCAGTGCACTTAGTTGTTCATTTTGCTTGGAAGGAGAAATGGCTAGAGGTGCATTTGTATACTGAAGCATGGGCTGTTGCCAATGGTTTGGCTGGACTCGGTAGGGACTTGGAAGGAACATGATTGGAACACTAGTGACAAAGAGGTCTGTGGAAGAGTTATGTAGATAGACCTTTCCAAGTGGACAAAAAACATGAAGATATCTGTGTCCCAAATGAATGCTCAACAAAGAGTGATTTCAGCAAAGGAAGATTTTAACAACCAAGTGAATAAGAGGACCTGCTCTGTACATACCAGTTGGCCTCCTTCCCCAGCCATTCCTGTCATTGCTCAATGGGCTCATGTACCAAGTGGTCATGATGGTAGGGAAGGAAGTTATGCATGGGTGCAGCAACATGGACTTCCACTCACCAAGGTCAATCTGGCTACAGCCATTGCTGAGTGTCCAATCTGCCAGCAGCAGAAACCAGCAATACTCAGTCCCTGATATGGCACCATTCCCTGAGGTGACCAGCCTACTACCTGGTAGCAGGTTGATTACACTGGAAAACTTTCCTCTTGGAAGGGGTAGATATTTGTTCCAGATGGAATAGACACATACTCCAGATATGGGTATGCCTTTATTGCATGCAATGCTACTGCCAAAACTACCATCTGTGAACTTACAGAATGCATTATCCACCATCATGCTATTCAAGACAGCATTTATTCTTCTTAAGGAACCCTCTTCACAGCAAATGTAAGCCACTGGTCTTACCATGTTCCCCATTATCCTCAAGTAGCTGGATTGATAGAATGGTGGAATGGACTTTTGAAGACTGAATTATTGCACAAACTAGGTGGCAATACTTTGCAGGGTGGGGAAATGTTCTCCAGGTGGCTGTGTATGTTCTAAATCAGCATCCACTCTATGTTGCTATTTCTCCTATAGCCAGAATTCACAGGTGCAGGAATCAAGGTGTGGAAATAGGAGTGACATCACTCTCTCTTACCCTTAGTAATCCATTACAAAAGTTTTGCTTCCTTTCCCTGCAAGCTAAGCTCTGCTTGTCTACAAGTCTTATTTCCAAAAAGAAGAGTGCTTCCACCAGGAGAAACAACAATTATTCCATTGAAATGGAGTTAAGACTGCCACATGGCCACTTTGGGCTCCTTGTGCCTTGGAATCAACAAGCAAAGAAGGGAATTACTGTACAGGTTGGGATGATTCATCTTGACTATCATGCAGAAATAGGACTTCAACTACACAATGTAAGTAAAAAAGACTTTGCCTGGAATACAGGGGGTCCTTTAGGGCATAAAATGCTTCCTGAATGGAATATACCAGAAATAGAATGGGTTTTTAAAAAGGTAATTTAATAAGTTGCAAGTTTACTGTTCTAAGTCTATGAAAATGTCCAAACTAAAACATCCAGGGAAAGATACCTTAATTCAAGAAAGGCCAAAGGATCTGGGAAAGCTCTGTCATCTAGGAAGGCATGTGGCTGGCATCTGCTGGGGTTCTCGGCTTCTGGTTTCAAACAGTTTCCCCAGGGGTGTTTCCTTTCTTCATCTCTGTAATTTCTGCTCTCCAAGTGTCTGCATCAGCTTTCTCTGTCAGCTTTGAACTTTATCCAAAATGTTTCCTCTTTTAAAGGACTCCAGTAAACTAATCAAGACCCACCTTGAATGGGTGGAGTCACATCTCCATCTAACCAAAAGTTCACACCCAAAACTGGGTGCGCAACACCTCTGTGAGATAATTTAATTAAACGTTTCTGCTCTATAATATTGAATCAGGATTTCTAAAAAATGGCTGCCACCACAAGATTAAATAAGGATTAAAACATGGCTTTTCTGGGGTACATAATACTTTCAAACCAGCACAACTACCATGCTTTGTGATTAAACTCAGTGGAAAACTGCAACAATCCAATCTAGGCAGGACTTCAGGAATGAAGGTATATTAGTTAGGGTTCTATAGAGAAACAGAATCAACAGGAAACACTCACAAATATAAAATTTATAAAAGTGTCTCACGTAACTGTGGGAATGCAGAGTCCAAAATACTCAGTGAAGGTGACAATTCTGATGGAGGGTCTGGACGAATTCTACAGGAGAGTCTCACCAGTGGAAGCAGGAAAAGAGTCTGTTTCTTCTGAATCCTCCTTAAAAGACTTCCCGTAATTAGATTAAGCATCACTCATTGCAGAAGACATCCCCCTTGGCTGAATACAAATAAAATCAGCTGTGGATACAGCTGACATGATCATGACTTAATTCCATGAAATGTCCTTATCGCAACAGACAGGTCAGCACTTGCCCAACCAGACAAACATGTACCACCAATTGGCCAAGTTGACACACGAACCTGACCAGGACAGTTCACCTCTTGTCAACTTGGCAGCTGTACATATCCCCTTAAACTATACTCAACTGTCCTGCATATAACTGGAAACACATTAAATCTCCCCAGAATAGAGTGCAAATCCTTGGGTAATATTCATTCTTAAATTTGATATCTTACAACTTAAATAGTATAACATGAACAAAACAGCATTACAGTCCTCTTTTCTGTAACTGATCATGTGGTTGAAGTTCATATTTATCACTACCTTCTTCCACTACCCATTCCATGTTCCCTTTACCCTCAGTAAGCACTTCAGCTGGCCGTGGTTCTTTGCCTGGTGGGGTGACCCAAACCTTCATTCCTGAAGTTTCAGAGCCATTGGTAGTCCTGCCTGGATTGGGTTGTTGCAGTTTTTCATTGATTTTAATCACAGGGCATGGTAGTACTAAAAGACGCCCCAGGGGATCTCGTATATTCCAGGAAAACTTTTCTTTACCTTCATTGTGTAGTTGCAGTCTTATTTCCCCCGATAGTCAGGGTCAATCACCCCAACCAGTAATGCAATCCCCTTCTTGGCTTGTTGATCCAGGGTCATGAGGAGCCCAAAGTGACCAGGTGGCGGTCTTAATTCCAGATCAATGGAATCATTGTTGTTTCTCCTGGTGAAAGCACTCCCCATTTTGGAACTAAAACCTGTAGACCAGCAGAGCTCAGGGTCACAGGGACGGGAAGCAAAAAATTTCCTAGTGGATCACTAGGGGTAATTGTGAGTGGTACCACTCCCATTTCCACCCCTTGGTTCTTGGACCCATGGATCCTGGCTATGGGAGAAACAGTACCATACAGCAGATGCTGATTCAGAGCATATACAGCTTCCTGGAGAATATTATGCCAGCCCTTCAAGGTATTGCCACCTAGTTGGCACCATAACTGAGTTTTCAAAAGCCCATTCCATCGTTCTATCAATCCAGCTGCTTCTGGATGATGGGGAACATGGTAAGACCAGAGAATTCCATGAGCATGTTCCCATTCCCACACTTCACTTGCTGTGAAATGTGTTCTTTGTTCAGAAGCAATGGTGTGTGGAATACCTTGACGATGGATAAGGCATCCTGTAAGTCCATGGATGGTAGTTTTGGCAGAAGCATTGCATGCAGGGAAAGCAAACACATATCCAGAGTACGTGTCTATTCCAGTTAGAACAAATTGCTGCCCTTTCCATGAAGGGAGTGGTCAAATGTAATCAACCTGCCACCACGTAGCTGGCTGGTCACCTCAGAGAATGGTGCCATATTGGGGGCTGAGTGTGGGTCTCTGCTGCTGGCAGATTGGGCACTCAGCAGTGGCTATAGCCAAGTCAGCCCTGGCGAGTGGAAGTCCATGTTGTTGAGCCCATGAATAACCTCCATCCCTACCACAATGACCAGTTTGTTCATGAGCCCATTGGGCAATGACAGGAGTTGCTGGGGTAAGAGGCTGACTGGTATCCACAGAACGGGTCACCTTATCCACTTGATTACTAAAACCTTCCTCTGCTGGTCACCCTCTGGTGTGCATTCACATGGGACACAAATATGTTCATGTTTTTAGCACACTCAGAAAGGTCTATCCACATACTTCTTCCCCAAGCCTTTTTGTCAACAATTTTCCAATTACGGTCTTTCCAAGTCTCTTTGACAATCCAGTCAAACCATTAGCAACAGCCCATGAGTCAGTATACAAATGCACCTCTGGCCAGTTTTACTTCCAAACAAAATGAACAACCAGGTGCACTGCTCAAAGTTCTGCCCACTGGGAGGATTTGCCCTCACCACTGTCCTTCAAGGACACCCCAGAAAGGGGTTGTAGTGCTGCAGCTGTCCACTTTCAGGTGGTACTTGCATATTGTGCTGAACCATCTGTAACCAGGCCCAAGTTTTCTATTCCTCAGTCAATTCAGTGTAAGGAACTCCCCAAGAGGCCATAGCCCCGGTCTGGGAAAGAGAAGGTAACGTGGTAGGAGTGGAGACCATGGGCATTTGGGCCACTTCCTCATGTAATTTTCTTGTGCCTTCAGGACCTGCTCTGGCCTCATCTCATATATACCATTTCCATTTTACAATAGAGTGTTGCTGCACACACCCAACTTTATGGCTTGGTGGGTCACACAACACCCAGCTCATGATAGGCAACTCGGGTCTCATGGTAACTTGGGGGCCCATGGTTAAGTGTTCAGTCTCTACTAAGGCCCAGTATCAGGCCAAAAGCTGTTTCTAAAAAGGAGAGTACTTATCTGCAGCAGATGATAAGGCTTTGTGATTCTCCTATAGGGGCCTGCCAAAGGCTCCAAACAGAATCTCAATTTGCCACTGACACTTCCAGCACCATTAGATCTGCTGGATCATATGGCCCATGTGGCAGAGCAGCTTGTACGGCATCCTGGACCTGTCACAGAGCCTCCTCTTGTTCAGATCCCCACTCAAAATCAGCAGTTTTTCTGGTCACTCGATAAATGGGCAGGAGTAGCACACCCAAATGAGGAATATGGTGTCACCAAAATCCAAAGAGAACAACTAGGCATTGTCCCTCTTTTTTGGTCATAGGAGGGGCCAGATGCAGCAACTTATCCTTCACTTTAGAAGGGATATCTTAACATGCCCCACACCATTGGACACCTAGAAATTTCACTGAGATGGAAGGCCCCTGTATTTTTGTTGGATTTATCTCCCGTCCTCTGACAGGCAAATGCCTTACCAGTAAGTATAGAGTAGTTGCTCCTTCTTGCTCACTAGGTCCAATCAACATGATATCATCAATATAATGGACCAGTGTGATGTCTTGTGGCAGGGAGAAATGATCAAGGTCCCTGCAGACAAGATTATGACATAGGGCTGTAGAGTTGATACACCCCCAAGGTAGGAGAGTGAAAATATATTGCTGACATTGCCAGCTGAAAATAAACTGTTTCTGGTGGTCCTTACAGCTATTGAGAAAAAAGCATTTTCCAGATCAATAGCTGTATACCAGGTACCAGGGGATGTATTGATTTGCTCAAGCAATGATACCACATCTGGAACAGCAGCTGCAATTGGAGTGACCCCCTGGTTGAGCTTATGATAATCCACTGTCACCCTCCAAGACCCATCTGTTTTCTGCACAGGCCAAATAAGAGAGTTGAATGGGGATGGGGTAAGAATAACTGCCCCTGCATCCTTCAAGTCCTTAAGAGTGGCAGTAATCTCTGCAATCCCTCCAGGAATCTGGAATTGCTTCTGATTTACTATTATGCTAGGTAGGGGTAGTTCTAGTGGCTTCCATTTGGTCTTTCCCACCATAATAGCTCTCACTGCACAAGTTAGAGAGCCAATGTGGGGATTCTGCCAGTTGCTCAGTATGTCTATTCCAATTATTCATTCTGGAACTGGGGAAATAACTACAGAATGGGTCCAGGGGCCCACTGGACCCACTGTGAGGTGGACCTGAGGTAAAACTCCATTGATCACCTGGCCTCCATAAGCCCTCACTCTGACTGGTGGACCGAGTGACGTTTTGGGTCCCCTGGAATTGATGTCACTTCTGAACCAGTATCTAATAATACCCAAAATATCTGATCATCTCCTTTTCCCCAGTGCACAGTTACCCTCGGAAAAGGCCATCAGTCTCCTTAGGGAGGCCCTGGAGGAAGATTAACAGTATAAATTTGTGGCAGTGTGTGCTGGTTTGAAAGGATGTATGTCCCCTAGAAAAGCCATGTTTTAATCTAAATCCCATTTCATAAAAGCAGAATAATCTCTATTCAATACTGTATGTTTGAAACTCTCATCAGATCATCTCCCTGGAGATATGATTTAATCAAGAGTGGTTTTAAGCTGGATTAGGTGACGACATATGTCCATCCATTTGGGTGGTCTTGATAGGTTTCTGGAGTCCTATAAATGAGGAAATATTTTGGAGAATGAGAAGTTCAGAGAGAGCAGAGATGAATGACACAGCCACGAGAAGCAGAGTCCAGCAGCCAGTGATCCTTGGAGATGAAGAAGGAAAATGTCTCCCGGAGAGCTTCATGAAATAGGAAGCCAGGAGAAGCTAGCAGATTATGCCATGTTCGCCATGTGCCTTTCCAGATGAGAGAGAAACTCTGACTGTGTTCCCCATGTCCCTTCTCACTTGAGAGAGGAACACTAAACTTCATCAGTCTTCTTGAACCAAGGTATCTTTCCCTGGATGCCTTTCATTGGACATTTCTATAGACTTGTAATTGGGACATTTTCTTGGCCTTAGAACTGGAAACTAGAAACTTGTTTGAATTCCCCTCTTTAAAAGCCAGTCCATTTCTGGTATATTGCATTCTGGCAGCTAGTAAACTAGAACACAGTGTAACAGGGTTCTCCCCCAAAGGGATCTGGCCTCCCCTTCATTCAAGGGGCTCTGGGTCTGTAAACTGTCTCAAGTATGGAAATTGATTAAAGGGCCGTGACTCTGTGTTTTTGTAATTCAGGTTAGACTTCTGTTCACTTGACCTAGAACTCTTTTGTTTATACATCTCAAACAAGAATTTAGTAGACTGCCCTTTTATTGTATTTCTAGGTACCCCATGATTTACTAACCAATGCCACAAATCTCTGTGAATCATATAATTTGGACTCCTGCTTTGAGTTTGCTGTCTATTATAATAGCCATGTCTACCCTTCTTGGCAATTAAGTGCTGCCACCTGGCTTCTGCCAACTCGGAATCTGGTCATCCCCATTGTGTTTAAGGATTCCAGCTCAGTGACAGAAGTTCCCACAATAATATCTGACATTCTTGGAGTATAAGAGCAGGCTTTGCATGATAAATCCAGTGTAACATTCCAATCTCTCAAAGCCTCTGGATCCCCTCATCTACATTATACCAGGGCAGTTTTGGCATTTCAACCTCAGGTAATGTGGGCCACCTTTTGATCCATGTTTCAACCAACCATCCAAACAAACTGTTAATACCTTTTCTAAGCGCTCGAGTTATAACATTGAATGCAGAATCTCTGCTTAGTGGGCCCATATCAATAAATTCGGCCTAATCCAGCCTTATATTCCTCCCGCCATTATCCCACACCCTTAAAATCATTGCCATATATTCCCCTGATTTCTGTCTATATAAACTGGAAAACACACAGTTCTTTTGGAGTATAATGTTTCTCCTCATGTGTGATTCTTTGTACCTCACCTTTAGGGGCCTGTTGGGATTTTAGTCTAGTTATGGGTCTGGAAGAAATGAGGGGTTATGGGGGTGGGTCATGAAAAGAATTAGAAATATCTCCCAAGCCATTTGCTTCAGGGCCTTCATTTGCAGTTTCGTCTGGTGAAACAGGATTAATCACTCTAGGGCTAATCCTTTCAGGAGGAGGTTGGGTGGCCAACTCCTCAAGGCAGGCTGGAGGTGGGGTGGCTATGTCCTCAGGGCAGACTATTACAGGGTTATCTGGAGAAGACTCAGCATGACCTAGGGTTTCAATCTCACCCCCAACATCATTATCAATCCATATGTCACCATCCCATTTTTCAGGGTCCCACTCCTTTCCAATCAATGCCCTCACTTTAACAGCAGACACCATGCAACATTGAGATTTCAGTTATGTTGTAAAGTTGCTACTCTAACAATAAGATTCTGAGTATGGTTTTCAGAGATCTCAAGTCTATGGCTACAGGAAACAAGATTTTCCTTCAGGATACTCATAGAAACTTCTACATCTGTCAGACGGTGCTTAAGCTTCTCGTTTGAAGCCTTAAGACCATCCCTTTCACTCCTTAATGTATCCAGAGTATCTAAGAACAACTGGCCAATCTCTATACCTCTCACTTCCACAAAATTCTGTAAAGGTGTCAAGAACCTTATCCCCCAGAGCCTGGCTTCGTACAAGCAAAGCATTAGGGGAATCGAATGGTGATATTTTGACTATCTCTTTTGCCAACTCACTCCTCGGATTGGGAGTGTCATTCTGATTATGGGAATCAGAGTCCTTAGTGCCTTTGAGTCCAGTCAGAGTAGAAAATCATTTATAAAAACCCATTTTTATGATTCTGTTTCTTAAGAACCACTCTTGGTACCAAGTTGTATTAGTTAGGGTTCTCTAGAGAAACAGAATCAACAGGAAACACTCGCAAATATAAAATTTATAAAAGTGTCTCATGTGACCGCAGGAATGCAAAGTCCAGAATCTGCAGGGCAGGCTGTGAAGCTGATGATTCTGATGGACGGTCTGGATGAATTCCACAGGAGAGGCTCACCGGCCGAAGCAGGAAGAGAGTCTGTTTCTTCTGAATACTCCTTAAAAGGCTTCCTGTGATTAGATTAAGCATCACTCATTGCAGAAGACACTCCCATTGGCTGATTACAAATGGAATCAGCTGTGGATACAGCTGACATAATCATGATTTAATTCTATGAAATGTCCTCATCGCAACAGACAGGCCAGCACTTGTCCAACCAGACAAACAGGTACCACCACTTGGCCAAGTTGACACATGAACCTAACCATGACAGAAGGTTTGCATCACCCCACCAGGCAAAGGACCATGGTCAGCTGAGGTGTTTGTTGAACATAAATGGAACATGGAATGGTTAGTGGAGGAAGGTAGTAATAAATAAGAATTATGACCATGTGACTAGATTCAGAAATGAGGATTGTACTGTTTATGGATATTTCTTCCTTTATTTTGTCATGAGCATGTTTATATACACACATAAAGCAAGTATCTTTGTTTTTTCCTACCCTGTCCCCTTATCAAAAGACATAAGTTGTATTAGTTTTAAGTTGTAGTATTTAAGTTATAGGATATTAAGTTTAAGAGTGAATATTACTCAAGGACTTACACCATATTTTGGAGGGAGTTAGTGAATTTCTGGTTGTATGAAGAACAGTTGAGTATTGTTAGGCAGAAATAAGACTTTCTGGTTTTATTTACAGATTAAGTATGGTCTAAGGTGATGTGTATGGCTGCCAAGTTGACAAGGAGTAGACGATGATTAGGTTTATGTGTCAACTTGGCCCGGTTATGGTGTTCAGTTGTTTAGTCAAGCTAGCACTGGCTCAATTGTTAATGTGAGGACATTTAATGGACTTAAATAATCTATAAATTGATTGCATCTATGGCTCATTACAGCTACAATCAACTGAGGAGATTGCCTTCAACATTGAGGAATATCTCATCCAATCAGTTGAAGGCTTTAGAATGAGAAGTGATGGTTTCAGCAGTCAGAAGAGAGAATTTCCATCTCATTCAGCCAGCCAGCTTCTCTTAGGGAATTAATAAAAAACTTTCATTGGAATTCGAGCTAGCAGTCTGCCCTATGGAATTTGGACTGTGCTTCTCCAGAGTAATGTGAGATACTTTTTAATAAAGTCTCATAATATTTACAGATATCGCCTGTCAGTTATGGTCCCTAGAGAACCCTGACTAATATACCTGGCCATTAGTAGTGCCCAAATTCTGGTAAAGCCTTAATCAGATAGCACCAACACCAGCAGTAAGTGAACACAAACCGTGCGCAAAGTCAAGGTGTACTCAGACTCAACTGCTTCCAGATTCAACTTTGATACTTGTTGAGTCTAAACGCTAACACAAGCCACTGACTAAGCCATTTTATGGTCACAGAATAAGGTCAAATGCTTGCCATGTGACTTTGTTCCACAAACTAAGGTCATTCCTTACATGGGCTATGGACAGAGACAGAATTGTGACACTGGCTAAAGACAGAAGACATATCTTAGACTTACCCTGGACAAATATGTGTCCCAATTCCTGTTCATATTCTTAGGTGAAACTCTGGCATATGTCAACTTGGCTAGGTTATGGTATGCGTAGTTTGGTCAAGTAAGCACTGACCTGATTGTTACTGTGAGGGTAATTCGTGGATTTAAATTACTTTTTTTTTCTTTTGCCAGTTGATTGCATCTATAGTTGATTACATCTACAATCAACAAAGGAGATTGCCTACAGCAATGAGAGAAGTCTCATCCAATCATTGGAACTCTTTATAGGGAAAACTGATTATTTCAGCAGTCAGAACAAAGAATTTCTATCTCTAATCCGGCCAGCCAGCTTCTCTTAGGGAAGTCATCAAAATCTTCATTAGAGTTCCCAACTTGTGGCTTGCCCTACTGAATTTGGATTTGCCTATCGTCATGGTCACATGAGCTAATTTCTAGAATAAATCTCATTATATTTATGCACATATATATCCTATCAGTTGTGTTTCTCTGGAGAAATCTAATACTGTCCCATGAATTATAACCTAATGTTGTCAACAGATGGACTGTTAACCCTGGTCTGAGCCAAAGCTCTAGAACACATATTAAAGTCTGAATATGGCCACAGATTAAATATTAAATTTAGACACTGATTGTGCCTTATCACTAGCCACAGACTGAGGCCTACTTCTGGACCAAGAATAAACTCTAACCATGAACATTAATCAAAACTTAAGCTTATGAAATATCAACATAAATCCTGTTCATATTCTTACTTAGCCTTTTCCCAGGCCACCAAATCAGCATTAACATTAACTAAAGACAGAGTCATAATGCTGGCCCTTATTGACTCTCAAACCTAGAAATAAAACTGATTCCAACACTGACCAACAACTAAAATCAAACCTTGCACCGAGCCCTAACTCTGGCTAAGTTTTGTCTAAGGCTGGTCCATGACATCTCAGAAGTAGGCTTCTTCCTACAAAGTATTAATACTGGCCAAAACTTGAACCCAAATCTTCAACACTGATTTCAAATAGAGGTATAAACCAGGCCACACTGGTTTACACCTCAAAGTATACAATGACAGCCTCAATGTGACTTTTAACACTAGTCATAGATGCACACTGATCATTGTTATACACCCAGCTATGGCTGTAAGTCCGAGGCTTAACAGTGAAATCAGGCTGAGCACCAAACTTGGTTCCACGGTCCTCTAAACAAGGGTCTGCGCTGACCTGTAAAGATAACTACAGACTGATGTAAATCTTAATCTGAGCAATGACTGAAGCCAAATACATTCTATATTATAAATCTAATCTGAGTTTTACATTGGGTTCTTGATAGAACCCTAAACATGGCCTACCAATTGAACTATAAATCCAGCTAAAGACTGATTTACCCTAGGCCACTATTTCACAAATGCATCTTATTTTATTCAAGTTTGTTTTATCGGATGTATTTTTATGAACAATGGCTTCTTAAGCATTAACAATGCTTAATTAACAATGGCTCTTAGCATCACCTTTGTATTGGGAAAGAATATATATATATGTATTTTTTTCCAATAAGCCACACAGAAATATTACCTGTCACTGTTACGTATTTTAATTGTTTATCTTATTTATTGATAATCTTTCCCTAGGAGAATATAAGATCCAAAAGGGCAGGGATGTTGTCTGCCGGGTTGTTTTTTCTTTTTTTTTCCACTTCTCTATTCCCAGCATCTAGAATCAAGTCCAGTACATTGTAGGTACTTAATAAATATTTCTTGAATGAATGAGTGGATTAATAGCCCCTTGTTACTCTTCTGTCTTTCTCTTACTTGTCCTCTCTGTGCTATATTCCAGTGTCTCCACATTTGTTTTCTATTGGTTCATATTATATGGCCATTCCTCCTTTGCTTCCTTTGAAGGCAACTCTTCCTCTACCGACTCCTTGAATACCATTATTCCCTAGGGTCCCACACTTAATCTTTGTGGGTTTTTTGTTAGAGAGGTTGTTGGTTTACAGAAAAATCATGAAGAAAATACAGAGGTCCCACATGATATCTTATTTTAACACTTTTCATTAGTGTGGTACAGTTGTCACAATTCATGAAAGAACATTTTAATAATTTTACAATAGGGTTCCCTGTTTGTGTTATACAACCTTATGCCTTTTTAAAAAATTTTTATTCTGTAACATATGTACAACCTAAAGTTTCCCCTTTTAACCACATCAAATATATGTTACTGCTGTTAATTACATTTACAATGTTGTGCTGTCACTAACACCATCCATTACCAAAACTTTTCCATCAATATGAACAGATTCTCTGTTTCTCTGTTTGTATCTCTGTTTGTATTTAAGCAATAATCCCCAGTTTTTTAAAAATATTATTCTAAATATTTTTTAAGTTCAATGTAATCCATGTTCACTACTTCAATTTCCATCTATATATTGATGACTTCCAAATATTTAGTTCCAACCCAGATCTCTCTCCTGAGCTTCAGACCCACATTTCCCAACAGCCTATCAGGCATGCCCATCCAAATGTTCCATAGAACCCTTAAATGTCAAATGTCCCAAAGTGAATTCATCCTCTTCCTCATAAAACTTGCTACTTGATCTGGTTCCTATCTCAATGAATGGTACTATCATAAACTCAGTCTTTCGAGTCAGAAATGTCGGAATAATAATGGGCTCCTTCCCTCTCCTCATGTCCCATGCCCACCTATCACCAAGTCCATCTGATCATGTGATTTCCTTGCCCAAGTGTCCATTGGCAAACGAACAGACGGACAAAGTCTTGTATATAAATACAATGGAATATTATTCAGCTGTAAAGAGGAATTAAATTCTGATATAAGGCAATGAGCCTTGAGGATATCATGTTGAGTGAAACAGGCCAGACACTAAGGGACAAATATTGCATGATCTCTTTGTTATTAAATAATTGGAATGAGCAAATTCACTGTCAGAAACTAAAAATAGGTTACCTGGAGCTGAAGTGGGGGTACGGAATGGGAAGTTAATGCTTAAATTGTACAGAGTGCTATTTGGGGTGATGTAAAGGTTTTGGTAATGGCTGGTGATGATGGTAGCACAACATTGTGAATGTAATTAACACCACTGAATTATATACTTGAATGTGTTTAAAGGGAAAATTTTAGGTTGTATGTATGCTACTAGAATAAACATTTAAAAAAACCATAGAATTGTATAAATAGGGAGTCCTAATGTAAACCATGGACTGTAGTCAATAGTACAATTATAATAATATTATTTCATCAATTGTAACAAATGTGTCATACTAATGCAAGGTGTTAATAATGGGAGGGGTATATGGGAACTCTGCTTTTTCTTCATTATTTTTCTGTAAACTTACAAGTTCTCCAATAAATATAATCCTTTGATAGTTTTGTACTTTTAGGTGACATTTTGAACTTATTGATATGACCTCCTATTCCTGCCTGAACTAGTTCCTGCATAAGGAACTATTTTATGGTTCCCTGCAGTGTCTCACCCCCTTATACCTCTGTAAATGCTCTGAACAGAATAAGATTCACCCACCTGCCCCCAGTCTGAAAGTATCTTACTCGTTTTTCAAGTCTTATCCTCAAGTATGGCCTCCTCCAGAAGTGGAATGAGTTCTCCTCTGTGCTCCCATAGAACCCCATCCAGACCTCTTCAGAGAACTTTGCCTGTTGTATACTCATCTTATTTCCCCTCCTAGGCTGGGAGCTACTAGAGGGTGGGGACTGTTTTTCAGTTTGAAAGCAATAGTGCTTGGTCCAGGGCATTGCACAAAGGAGTTTGCTGAATAAATGACTAAATGTATTCAATTCTCTTCCTCCTTCACTTCTCTTTTTAAAATCTTAGGCAATTACCTTAGCAAAATTCAATTTTTCTCTCTTTCCCTTCATTCAATTTGTAAGTCAAAACGTTTTCCTTATAAGTAAAACTTAGTAATAATCCAGCTCCAACAACCCATCCAGCTATAGTCATTTCTAACAAATAAGAGAAAAATAAAAGTTAAGAGTGAAATTAGGCCTCTCGTTTCAAATCATGATATCGTACTTCCCTCCCCACAGAAAACTTTTAATAGTTTAGCCAAGAGAAGAATAAATCTAGAGCTTTCACGTGCTTCCACAAGTACAACCCCGTGCCCTAAGGACAGATTCTGTGAGACAGTGCGTTCCAAACTACAATACCCAGAATACCTTGCTCCGGGGCCGATCGGAAGGGGAAATTGTGGGTATATAGAAAGAAGCGTGATAACTCCATCTCCCACTAACCCTTGGTCTTCACTTGAGTCTTTCCGCCAATCCCGATATGGAATCCCCTCCAGGAAGAACAGCTCCAACGACCTCAAACTACATTTCCCAAGAGGACCAAGGATTGGCCCTGTGGCTCCTTTGGTGATCAGTAACCAATAGGAGAGGCCGCAGCGGCAACAGTGCCGGCGAGACCCCGGTTGGGCCTAAACCGTCTAGCGCGGTGCAGAAAAGTTCAGAAGACTGTTGGGCGGTACTGAGCGATATAAAGGCACTGCGCACCCGGGAGCTGTCGCGCCCGCCTGATTTTCCGCGGTTGTATAAGGAGTAGTACTTCGGTAGCCGGGGAGCTGGAGGTCAGAGAGGCAGAAAGCCCTAGTGGCCGTGGTTGGGAACTGGGGGACTGTGGGACTGAGGGGGCCTAAGGAGGAGGGTGCTTCCGGAACCGCTGTCCTCAGCGCCTAACTCCGCCCAGCTCCGCCTTTGCCCGGGATGGGGGTTATTGGGATTGGGAGTGTGTTTTAGGTTGGGGGTGGGGGGCAGGTGGTGGTGGTGGTGGACCGGGACCTCCTGGGTCTCCGCGTCAGTTCCCTAGTGCTTTGGGAATGCGTTTTTGTCCCACCTGCCTGCCATCTTTTTCTTCCACTATGCCGCACCTTCCCAGTCACCCCTCCTTGCACCTCTTCGTAGGTCTGAAGTTAGGGTTCTCATCCAGGGTCTTATCTAGGCAGTGTCTGGAATCTTACTTATTTTTTTGAAGGAGTTGGGTGATCGCTTTCCCGTCTTCTTTCAATTTACATTTCAAGTTCGGGTATACCCCTTCCCAAGGAGGGCTCCTCTGGGGGCGTAGAAATTGCCACTCCCGGGGCGTAACTTTTTGTCAGATTTTCTTTTCCTGCCTCCTTGATGGTGGACTAAAGATCCCTAATTTTCCATTGTCCCGTCTGGCCACCTGCCCCTTACGCTACTACATCTTTGGAGTGGCCCCTCAATTTGGTTGTCCCTCAATTTCCAGGTCCCCAGAAGGGATGGAGAACATAAAAGAAAAGGAATCCTGGTTTAAAGAAATACATGTTTCAGGTTCAGTGCCATGTTCTAGTGAAAATAAAAGGCAGGTTAGACCTATTTTAAACACCAAGTTTCAGGGATTTCCAGCAAAGACTGATAGCATTAATGTTGACAACCATTTAGGAGGCACACCAACTGCAGAATAAAGTAGACTGTGTGAAACAGACTATTAATTATTTATTACAAACACGTTCTGGGATGGGGGTTAGTGGAAGGGCATAACAGAGGTTGGGGGAGGGTGGTGGCAAGAGCATTTATGGAAGTTGAAGCTCAGACCAGCAAGTGCTTAAGTCTTGAAACCTTCATCTTTCTTCCAGACCGATCCAGGTAGACTTTATGAAAGAGGCAAATTTTAATTTGGAGTCCAAAGTAAAGAGGATTTAAAATTGGGGCAGAAGTGAGAAAAAAAAATGCTTCCTGATACTGAGGTAGGAGTTTGAGAAGGACATACAGAAGAAGGAGTATGCGCTTGACAGATTTGCCTGACTGGAATAAAACATGTTAGCAGGGATAGATTGGGAAATAAATAAGGTTGAAAAGCTTGAGGTCCTAATAACAGGACAATTTGAAACATCCACATAGTTTGAATATTATTCTGTAAAAAATAAGATTAAAGGCAAAAAAATTAAGATTGGGTGTTTGTTTTTTTTTTTCATCCTAGGAGACCCTGATTTGAGATCAATTCTTGGAGAACACAAAGAAGTGTGGTGGAATGTTCCAGCTGTGAGTTTAATTTAAGTCCAATAAGAAATTTGTCCTGCTTACATTTTGTTTGTGGCTATTTCTAGCTACAGTCTATAGTTGTCAATTTTAAAGCTGATGACACAAATTAATTTTCTTAAGGAATGCAGTTGTTGCCCTTGTGTATCATATTGTCTGAATCACTATTTTACTGGGTGACAATAATGACTATTTATTGAGCCCAATTAATGTTCCAGGCACACTTTGTTACATTGTGTTAAGAGTCTTATGAAGCAGGTATTATTATTCTTAGTTTTTGAAAAGAGGAAACGAAAACGCACAAAAGTTAAACAACCTATGTAAAGTCACATAGATTGTAAGAGCTTGGGTTGGGATTTGAGTGTACAGATTTCTCACTCCAAAGCCCATGCTCTCTCCATCATGGTTTGCTGATCCTGATGTCACTTTTGTTCTTGACTTTTCAGTTTTAGTAAGGAGAGATGATTATTGGGAGATATAATTGATCATCCTGGCAGAAGCCCAAATGGTTCATTTTAATTTCTATGTCAGTATGTGTCTGCTCTAAAGTAGCTGCCAAAAGCCAAATTAGCTTAACTGCTGTTGGAACCATAGCTAATTGTATCTTCCAAAACTATAGTCGGAATGGCTATTTTTGAGTTAGTTGATTCTCTTTATGAAACATGTCATAAGCTATTTGGACCTGGGAAAGGATGTGCCTTGGGTTTTATTTTATTTTAGTTTTCTCTTAAAGTTATTTGCCTACCTTTTGGGTCACTAGAGCTCCTCCATGACCTCTGCCCACGTGATGTGTTGGGGATGCAGCATAGTATGAGGTGTAAGCTCTCCTTGCATCTAGTTCTAGAGATAGATGCCCATGATTCTGAGATAATGTAGTGAGATAATGTAGTGAACAGATAGGTATCAAGTACTATGGGGGGCTAGGGGAAGGAGTTGAGGGAGAGTCAGGGAGAAGCCTTCGTGGGGTGGGGTGACATGGCAGATAGGTCATGAAGGATAATGAGTTTGCTAGGCAGTGAGGAATGGGGGAGAGGCAGCCCAGATAGAGGAACAGCGTCTGGAAGACGTGACTATATAAGAACAGGGCATGTTCATTCAGTACTGAGGAATTCAGCATGTCTGGGGTGCAGATTGTTTGGGAAAATGAAGGTAGACTGGTAGGAGAAGAGGCTGGAAAGATAGATTTGTGAAGAACCTTGAATGCCATGCTAGGAGTGTCAGTGTTCCTTAAAATTTAAGGCAACTGCCAGTGTCGGTTACATTGTGTCCCCACAAACATTTTCAATGTTATTAGTTATATATTCTAATGCACATTATAAAACTTAATTAGATCTTCAATTCTGTGGTTGCTTAGGATATGGTTTAGTTAAAAAATAGGAAGTGAACAAGTTTTAAGTTGATTTAAGGATAAATATTAAGTAACTAATAGTTCACTTGGCATGGGGCTATGGGAAAAAAGTCACTGAGGTAGTTCTCAAATGACTGAAATTTGGGCAATGTAGCTATAGGCAATAGGAAACCACGAAATATGCTTTTGAAGAGGAGTGCCATGATCAACTATTTGCTTTAGGAAGATAATTATTGGGAGTATGCCCTGGAAGGGGACATGACCAGTTAGGAGGCTGGGGCTCTATTCCACAAAGAGATGATACAGACCCAAGGTAATAGAAAAGCAATGAATGAGAAGAGGCAACAGATTCAGGAGCTATTTAGAAGCTAGTATTGGTAGGACTTGGTAGATGTAGAGTATTATTATTATTATGTCAGCGTCATCAGAATTGTTTTAAAAGTCTGTACACCACTTGCCTGGTCTCCTGTATATTGTAAGATGAGCATAATATTGGCAAAACATTCTACGTGCATGTATGCATTAAGATAGCAGTTGATGCCTTTCAAAAGTAGGCTTGAATTACTCCAAAACATTCTCAGTGCTTTATTGAGTGTCCTTGAGAGCAATATCACAAATATACAAGGCACTGATAAGGAATATTAGTATGATCCGTGACCTTTAGCCATCTGAAGAACTCCTTCTTCAAGCTTCAGCTGAATATTAACACCTCTGCGAAGCTTTTCCAGCAACACCCCACCCCCGACACATGAATATATGCATGCACACACACACATGACACAGTGTTAGGCCCCTGGTGTCCATAGGACCCTGCATTTACTCCTATCCTAGCTGTACTTGTGGATGTATCTGTTTCCTCCACTAGACTGTTCCTTGAGGGCAAGGCTAGGTCCCATTCATACCCATTGCATCCAGAACACATGGTAGATACCTAATAAATGGTTATTGAATTAAAAGAATGGATCACAGTTACTGCCTAACAAGAGTATACCTCTGGATCTTGGAAGCAGAAAGTGCTAATCAACTATGAAAAGATTAGCTTTGTTTGCTACATTTGCTACTTTTTCTGAATAAAGTAGTGAATGAAAGTGACCTGGATGCATAGCTTCATTAGAGGTTTCTTTTTTCATTTTTTGAACTCTCCCCTGGTTTCCTTACTTTTTTCTTTCCCATCATTTATCCCCCAGCCACCTGTTCCTTAGACCATCCCAATGTTTTGCTCCTCTTGAAAGGATTCTCATTCATCCTGCCCTAATACCCTGTCAAGAAAATCTCTCTCCTCTCCATGTGCCAAATGTACTTGTCTCTATCCCTGAAATCATTCTCAAATCAGTCTTATCTCACTGGTAGACACTACATACTGCTAGTGGGAGTATAATTTGATATAGCCCTTCTGGAGAACAATTTGTCACTATGTATCAAAAATCTTAAAATTGAACATAGCTTTCATCTACCCCTTCAACTGCTAGGGTGTTATGCTAAACAAACAGCCATGAATGTTTCTTTAAAAATAAGCTCCCAGAATGACTGTCCCAGAATTTTTTATATATAAAAAGTTAATATCTTACATTTTCAATACTGGAAGGTTGAATTAAGTCAATTATGGTGCATGAATAGAATAGATTACTAAGTAGCTATATAAGCTGATGTTCCCAAAGACTATTTAAGATGTGGAAAGTTGTTTATGATCTATTAAGTGAAAATTTAGGTTATAAAACTGTAGGTACAGAACAGCAGATCCTAATTTAACACCCCCCCCAACACACACATATATCTGTGTGCACATGCATAGGAAAAATCCTGTAAGGTTAAACATGCAAAAAGTGTCAAGGGTTTGCTACGTGATAGGATTACCATATGACTTCTATTTTTTTTTTTTAACTCTGTTGCTTTAAAAAAATTTTTCTAATCTTCTACAATGGTACATTTGTTAATAAAACAAAACGTTATTTAAAAAATGTTTCCTTGCTGGTATCCATCCTAGCTCTCATTGACTTAGTTTTGAGGATATCTCCCTCCCATGCCAACACACATACATCACTTCTAGTCCTGATTACTGCTGCCTACTTTCCAATCCATTCCCCATCAATGCTGACAGAGTGATTTTTCTAAATAACAAATCTGGACCTATCCAGCTTCTGTATCAAATAGTTCAGGGGCTGTCCATTGTCCTCAGGATAAAATCCAAACTTCTTAGAATGGCTTATAAAACCTTTGAAAATCAGCTCCCTGCGTTTTTCTCCAGGACCACTTTTTCCTCATACAATTTACTTTTTCTTGGGGTCTTAGGCCAGTGCCTGTCACATAATAGGTATTTAGTTAATGTTAGTCAACTGTTGATGTGGATTGTATGGGTTACCTATGTATGCCAGGCAGTCTGCTGGTATTACTTAATTTAATCCTCAGTGTGAAGCCTATTTAGATACAGACAGTAACTAACCCTTTTTTACAGATGAGGGAAAGTATTTAAAATAAATAAAAGTTGGAAGAAAAATAATCATAATAACACTTTTTAAAGAAAAAAATCAAAACCACCTGCATTATCACAATTCTTTTCATTTTCCTGCAATCCCTGCCAGTATTTTTCAGTCTGCATATAGAGGTTGTATATTGCCTTGGGCAAGTTATATGTGACCACATTATATCAAGAATAGCCTCTCACTGACATTATCTCATTGCATCACATTTCACATTGTGCTAATGTACAGAAATCTTTCTTTTGTGTAAATAACACTTCAAGCAGGAGAGACAGAATAGCTCCATTGCGATTGCTCCCACTTTTCTTTCTGTTTTGAAATTCTATGTCTTTTGAGATGGAGATGTCAGCAGAGAGCTATGGAGAACTGTGATAGAATTGAATGTACAAGAAATAATATGTCTCATGGGTGCCGATGTCATCGGTTAATTTATTTTTTTAAATGTCATGTAGATGTCTTTTTCAGCAATATGTCCCCAGGGAAGACCTTGGGTGAATTCAGCTGTTAATCCTATTTACAGAATGCAGTCCATGTGTGCATTTATATTCTTGCATTGTTAAGTGATCTTAGACATATGTAGTGGATTACCAGAACTACAAACAATCAGGTGAATGTGGGATATCTGATTTTCTCTACAAAAATGTATTAGTGTCGGGCGGGCCATGGTGGCTCAACAGGCAGAGTTCTCACCTGCCATGTCAGAGACCTGGGTTCGATTACCAGTGCCTGCCCATGCAAAAAAAAAAAAAGTATCAATGTTTATATTGCCATTCAGGATCCTCCAGCATAGTCTTCCCTTCATCTTCCTTACAAATAATACCCATTGTGCAAAAATGGATGATCTTTAAAGGACAGACATCCTAAGGATGTATTGTCTGATAAAATTATATTACTTTGTAAGGAATTGCTACTTTTAAATACTCCGGGAAAAGAATCTATAGTTCTGATCCATGATCAAATAAGTTGAACTTAGAAATTACAGTTAGGGTTTCAATTCAGTCAGTGAATTATAATGGACTCACTGTGCACAATTCACACTAGATACTCATAAATACCACTTTTAAAACCTTCTAGAGAGAGAGAGATCAAATGTGCACACAAGAATGAGGGTGCAAAAGTGCAAGAGCAAATCAAAGAAAGATTTTAACAAGCAGCCCCATCATATAAATGAAAATTTACCCAGCTGTTAATTGGGATATATGCCAGTAGAGATTTATTCTTTTTTCCATCTTTCCTCCGTGGGATATATAGGCAAAAAATGAGCTACCAGATAGCTGATAAGCAATGACCTATTTCTCTGTTTACAAATAGTTCGAGAGAAGGAGCAGTGACTTTCTATGGGGCCAGCCCTGAACAAGCCTGCTGGTGATCTCGTGAGAGTTATGATTGTGTCAACTTTTCCAGGGTTTCTGTCTGGTGCAGAGATTTGGCAGACACCTCAGACAAATTTTATGTTTCTTAAATCTTCCTCAAGCTAGCTCTTAGATTTATATGTACGAAAAAAGCAAAGTGTTTACCAGTTTGACATTTTTGAGGATCAAAATAGACTCAGTTAAAAAAAAAAGTCTGCATACACCTCAGTTTAATCTACAGAAAGGACTGATTGTTTTTGCTATTTGTTTAATATTGTCAAGTGTTTACTTTTCAGAAGTGGCTACTGATCATGTCTGAAAATTTATATTCTAGTCCTCAGTGTTGCTTCTTCTTTTTCTTGCCTACAAAGTGTACTAAAGTTTTGCTAAAGTCTTAATTTTCCCTTTTTGGTTACTACTGATACATAGTATAAAACAATGCATGATGGAAAGCATGGTGAAATGTATTGACAAGATAGGAAAAAAAGAGTTTTTATTAGCTCAGCCTCCCTCTTTAAAAATGGCTCTGGTTTTTTATCACCCCTTACCCATAAAATTTTGTTTCTTGGCATAATAAAAATTGGAGAACTGTCCTTGTCTGCCCATTAGACCCAAATGCATCTGTAGGCAGAGCAAAAATGAAAGTCTGGCTGTAATTCAGAAGAGCTGAAAAACCATGTGGAGAATGTTACATAAACAACATTGCTTTGGTGGTGAACTGTGAAGGATAATGATGGGGAAATCCTTAGTAAGGGTCCTTCTAATCCACTCCAGCTGCTCTTCTTTTTAGCCAGCAACAGCTGCCATTGAGAGTTCACTGGAGTAGAGACCAATAAGGCCCTATAATATATCTTCCTACCATTTCTTCTTCAGTCAGGTTCTCAAACACACTTCACCAGGATTATTTTGGTTACGTAATATTCTAATTTTCACATTTCAAGAGATGCTGAGTTTGAATTCAAGGGGCACTTGATATTCATGCTCATTCATTAAATAGACTTTTGAGCACATATGCAGGACCAAGCCCTGTGGTGGGAATATCATGATGAATTAGATGGAGTCCCTAGGCAGTCCATTAGATGGACTCCCCTTAGGGAGTCCTTGGGGAGGCAGACGTACAAACCAATAATTACAGTACAGTGGGAAGAGTTCTCAAAAAGAGATATGTACAAGGTGCCCTGGGAACATGGCGGAGGAAATTACTGCTGGGAACACGTGGTGGTAGTTACAGACCAGAGTCTAACTGTGCTGAATCATAAAGAATGAGTGGGTTTTGTTTGGAATCTAAGTGGACATGGAGGTGGTGGGCAAGGATTCCAGACAGAGGGACCTCCAGCACATGCAAGGGCACCCAGATCTTTAAAAATGGATGATTCAGGAAAAGATAATATGTTGTGTGTGTGAACCACTTGGAGTATGGGCGAGGAGAATAGGATAAGAATCTGGAAAGATGATCCGGGGCCAGTTTGTTAAGGAAGTCTGCTTCTTAAGGAGCTTGGACTATAACCCCTAGGCAGAGGCAGGCCAGCAGGGGGTTTTAAATGGGGGAGCAACATGATTGGTTTGGAGGATGGGCTTTATGGGGAAAAAACTGGAGACAAGAAAGCCCACCTTTTTTTTTTTTTTTTTCTTTTTTAAGAGGGAGGAAGGGAAGGAAAGACAGAGAGAAGGAAGGAAGGATGGAAGGAAGGAAGGGAGGAAGAAAGGGAAACATCTTTAAACATTTTCTTGTATTTTGTTTTTTTTTTTGTTTGTTACATGGGCTGGGGCCGGGAATCGAACCGAGGTCCTCCGGCATAGCAGGCAAGCACTTTGCCCGCTGAGCCACCGCGGCCCGCCCGAAAGCCCACCTTTTAATTTGACAGTCTTTGAGAAGTTTTACTCTAATCATACAGTGGTCATTATTCAGCAGTTCCATCTTTAGGGTTTGTTTCAGTATACAAAGATCACTTTGAACAATGATTTGCTTCTATACCCAGGTATATCTTCCTTCATATGTTGCTTGGCTGAATATTCATTCTTCCCACCTCAGTGATCCCAGCAGTAATTGGGGTTCATCATGAAGGAAATCATAGTTTCAGAACACAGTACCTTAGTTCCAGAAACATTATTGTGAGGCTTATTTACTGCTTACTGAGTCAGCAGGGCTGAGACAAGTGCTGGTCAGCTTCTCTTGGAGGCTAGGGGAGGGAAAGGAACACAGGCTGAAGAAATATCAGGAAGTGGCTGTTGGAAAATGGCCAGCATCCAGAATGTTGGAAATCCCAAAAGACCACATCCAGGTATGGGAAGTAGATATAAGGGCCAGAATTATATGAATATAAAATAAATGTGTATTAAAGGAACCAGTACTCAAACAAACTATACTGCCAAACCAAGCACTTTTAGATCCAGTTCTTTGCCTGACTTTGATATCATAAATGGCTTCTCATTATCCAGACTCTAGCCTGCATTCAGTATTCTCTTTAATCTGACTTCAATTTACCTTTCCAGTTGTCATACTTCTGTCTTACAGACTTTTCTGCTCCAGTCAGTTACCCTTTCAGACACTGCTTTGGCATACCCTAACCTATACTTTGAGTCCTTTTGGGGCAGAGACCATGTTTTTTTCTCTTTGTGAGTGCCCCATAGGCCTAGCATAATGCCTTGCATTGTTTTTCTCCCCAGTTTTTGCAATTTCCCTGCTATTGTGGACCTAGATCCCCTCTCTACTAAAAATGGCAACTAAGACACTAGGCGAAAGGGGTCAATGTTCAACAATCATTTAACTTTATTTTAAAGTAATTTTAGATGTTCAAGAATTCAAATACATCTTTCACTCAGATTCATACCATTCACCCTCTTTTTTCCCCCAAACTTTTATTATGAAAAATTTCAAGTATACAGAGAAGTTGAAAGAATTGTATAGTGAACACCCATATACCTACCATCTAGATTCTATAATCAACATTTTATTATATTTTCTTTTTCACATATGTATCCATCTATTTTTTTATGCTTTTCAAATTAACTTGTAGACACCAATACAATTCTTTCCGACTCAGTATGCATATCATTGACTGGATGAACAAACTGTGTTGTGTGCTGAAATCTACCAAATCATTCAACTATACCTACATCTAATGTGTTGCCAAAATTCTGGTCTTCTTGTATGTCTTGGATTTGTTTGGACAGGGATCTTGTGGTTCCTTGATTAACCTTTGAAATGCCCTTCCATTTCACATACTGCAGTGCCAGGTCCACATTCCATAAATACTGCTTGATGCTGATGAGCAGAGACAGAGGTACAACCAGGGGAAGAATCAGAAGAAATCTAGAATAAACTGGAGGAGGGGGTGAAGGGTATTGTATGAGAAGAAGACCATAGGTAAATAGGAAAGAGAGAAGCCAGCGCTTGACAAATTGAGGGAAGAGGTTTGCCTTAGCCTATATGGTACTTCCAGCAATAACTCCATCTGCTATTTCCCAGCCCTCTTTTTAGAATGCTAGGTTCCCGAAAACTAGGGATCATTGTTGCTTAGCAGAGCACATGACATATCTCCTGCTATTGCTTAGGCACCACCGATTAGTATATTCATGAGGCCACATGTTGTTTGATAAATATGCTAATCTACCTCAAGATGCAGCTTAGTTTTGGAGGGTGTGGGTGGGCCACTGAAAACCTCTTTCAAACTATATCTATGCCAAAGAGCACTTGAGTTCACTGAATCCTGTTTCCCTTTTTCTTTATAACCTTTCCTTTCTTGCTCCATTGATTATGAGTACAAGAAAAGCTGTAATCTGCATTAATTAATTATTTCCTGCCAAGTGCTGTCTAGCTGCTATAACTTCATTGAAGCTTTCCAACAGCCCAGTGAGGTAGGTGCTGGTTCTTTGCACATTGCAGTCAAGTATCTTGTCCATAGCCAGGATTCAAGAAGTTCAGGTCTAACTCAAGAGCCCGGTGGTCTTAACCACTATACCACACTGTTACATGAAATAAAAAAATATAGTTAACCCAGTATAAATACAAGGAAGCTTACTTTCATACATGACTCAATAGGTGATTTATTCTCTTAGCAATTTCATTTAAAGCATTAAATTAAGAATGAAATATGCCTTTAATCATTAGAATGTTAGGGGTGGGTTCAGGTTGCTTGAGTTCAAATCCCAGTTCCATCATTTACCGTTTGAGTGACTTTATGCAAGTCCCTTAACACCAGTAAGCCTCAGTTTCCTCACCTATAAAATGAAAATAATACCTATCTTATAACTGTGTTGTGAAGACAAATTTAAAATATTATGTAAAGTATCATGCCAACTCTGTCATACAATAGGTTCTCAGCATGTTCTAGATCACATTCATTCTTTCTTCCTTTTAGGGACTGGATAAGCCACTTGTGGCTTTCATTTAAGGAAAACAAACTCCTTCTGAAACATGTTTTTTGAAGAGGGACATTCTGAAAAAGAGTGTCAGTTTGATTATTCCTGAGGCTGAGCAAAGACAGTTGCTGACTCTTATGTGAAGCATATTTCAGAGTAAGCTAAAAACATGAACCCTTAGGAGGGTAGGGGTGGTCCATCTCTCTGATTCCTGTGTATTGTGACCAAATTGTGATATTGTCTATTTCGTAGTTAGGTCAAATTTCACAATTGTCATGGACTATTAGACTTGAGACAATAGGAATCCAAGCCCAGCCATTTCAATGCAAGCAAGCTGAGGCCAAGAGAATAAAAGTGAATTCAACAAGGGCAAACTGAACAAAATCAGGAGCATCCAGTTCTTTTGATTCCTCATTCAGTGTTCATTCTGTGCTTCCTTTGTTAGCTATCAGGCTGGTGGAACCAAGCCTTGGTGTGTGCTCTTTGCAGGAGCTTGAACTGATTGGATTCTCAGGGTTTGGTACAAGTTTGAGTTGTTCAGAAAACATGAAACTTTTTTCTGGTTAAAATCTATTCAGTGGTTGTTGTTTTCAAACTGTTAACATTTCTGTTTTATTTGGGATTTAGCAAATTAGTGTTGTTTCTTTCCGTTTAGGGTCATATTCTTGGTTCTTTGGAATCTTCCACTGGGATTTTTGTTTTTGAAAAAAACAGCAAACAAACTTAGAATCCAAGGTGGTGAACAATGGTAATTCACTGCAATGGGTTGCAGCTGTGGTGGTAAAAAGGCCATTCTCAATACCTCAAAGGGCAAACACTTTCTAGGAGTTGAGATTTTGAATGATTATAGCAAGCATGTTTCTGACTAAAAAGACAGCTGTCACTTTAGAGTCATCCCTTCTCTTCTCCTCTCCTTGTCTCTCTCCTCTCCTCACCTCTCCTCTCCTCTTCTATCCCCCTTTTAATGACTTACTTGCTGTTAGCTTTTAATTCCCTAATTCTCTATGATTTATATTATCCCATTGATTTAACATAAATTCTGGATATATTTTTTACTGGCATTTTCAGTTGTGGCAATTATATTAAAGGGGCTTAGAAAAAGTTTTGTTTCTTTTCACAGAAAGCAGGCTGAGTACTTGTTTGAGGACACAGATGGCATTGGAGAGGGCCAGCGGTAGCTGACAGCTAATATTTCTGCTATTGCCCCACCTTTCTTTTTGTTGCTTCAGATTTGGCCCATGTAGATGGACACACACTTGGGTAACCAGTATACAGATTGGAAATCAGTACATGTGGAGATTTGGCTGAACCAAAGGTCCCCAGACATTGTCTAGATCATTTAGTGCCCCATGTGTGGCCACCCCAGGACTTCATGTGCTAAAATTGTGTCCCAGCTTAAGCCAGCTGGTCACTGTATATAGTATTAAGGCAACATGGAGCCTCATAAACCATGATTTTGGATTTTTTTTTTTACCTTGGGGAGTTAGATTTAGCTATTCAACCCAAATCCTTCCCTACACACGGGACAGTGAGGATGTAGCAGGTTAAGAGAAATATTTGATATTGCTCATTATCTAGTTAGCTTACGTTTTAAGCTAGATGGAGCATAATACCAGACTACAAAGAAAAATAGATCAACTTTCCAGAAAGGAAAGAAAGAATTAGAAGGCTTCCATGTCTTTAATAAATAATCTTTTATGTATCTGATTTTTAAATTTTTTCTTTAAAAAAAAATTCTCCTGTGTGGAATTTTAAGAGTAAAAATGTTTCCTTCTAATTTTAAAATTTGAGGAATTGGAGAATGTTCCATGCAATTGTATTGGTCCTTTCTTTTTATTTTCATTATAAGATAGAAGTGCCTCATTTCAGTCATTTCGGCAAGATTTGTTCTGGGGTATAAGACCTATGATCTTGTTAACTGATAATAGCGTTTTGCAACTTACAGAAGGCCCATAACGTCCATACCCTCATTAGCTCTTCACAGCCATCCTGTGGGGCAGACAGGGTAGATACTATTATTTCCAATTTTTAAAAAAGGGAACTTGGGTTCCGTTAACTTCAGAGAAATTAAGTGACTGGTCGAGATTCACACAACTACTAAGTTGTAGAACTGGAACCTGAACCCAGATTTCCTAATACCCAACCCCAGTACTCCTTCGATTACATCATATATTTCTCTCTTAAAAGGTTATCTCCCTTTCACACCTACACATGATTAATTTTGAAACTGATCTGAAAAAAATGTGCTTTAGTTTAGCATATGAGTAAATTGAAGCACTTACAGGTAAAGCATTTTCTTTAAAGTCACCTATTGAGTGAATCCTGCACATAGCTCTTAGCTTTTCACCTTGTCTTTCACTGAACTATTTTTAGGTAGACATAGATTTTTTCAGTGTTAAATAAATGCATAAAAGTTGTGTGATTTATTGATTATACGTGTGAAAGCTGCACCCGGGGAATGGGACTAGGGATGAAAAGTTGGCTTAAAATAATTAGCTTCTTGCCTTTTTTTTTAAGAGATGTCATGTTCGGTAGAATTTAATTTCTTTATACTTCCTTTGCTTCCAGCCTTTTAAATATAATTCTTTAGGAAGAATTAGCAACTCAGAATATTCATTCTGAACATTGATTTCTCAGGAACAGGGTAGCTGGGAAGAAAGAGAAAGCAGAGGGGTGAGTTTCCATGCTCTATGAGTGTATATGCATTATTTTGTTTGGAACTGCCAGCTAAGGTTTCTTCTAAGGCATGTGAATTGTAAAGTTCTGATTTGTCAACTGCATGCTGTTTCTTTAGGCACTGATGTAAGAAATCCCTCACTAATTCTCCGATGAACGTACTGCTAATTGCTTCTCCACCTGCTCTCCAACCTCCTCTACCCCACCCCCTCCACTCCCAATTCAGCCTATAAGTGTCTGTCATTGGAGATGGATGGTGACACATGCAGTAATAGCAATTCATAAAAGCCAGTTCCAGCCCTTGTCTTTAAGACTCCTGGATTTTCCACTGCCTGCTTTTGTTTAAGTGAAGTGGATGGAAGTGCTACTGGCATCAGAATCCACCTCCCTGTGGTCTGTTGCTAGAGCTCAGTTGTTCGGCTGAAGCTGAGCTAAACAGAAGCATTGGATCTGAGCTGAATTGTGGCTGTTTTTTTTTTCCCCCCGGATGGAGGGGTGGGTTAGGGGTAGTGTGTAGTGGGATTTGGGGTGCTTTGGCTTTTCTTTTTGTGGGGAGAAGAGGGCAAGTGGAGAATAACTCACGATAGGATACAACATTAAACAGTTCCCTGAAGAGTATCACAATGTTCCTGGTACAGTATACAGGTATAGTATATTTTATTTTATCTAAAATTTCCCTTTTGTTTCCAAGTGCATTTCTGTTATTTTTCCTCCAGTTCTACTGTACTGAAAGACAAATAAGGTTCCAGTGAGCTAAACAAAATAGCTGCATAAAGCATGCCTGCCCCTAGCTATAATGTTTATAGCATATTGCTGTGTGAAATCTGGGTTTTCCGTTAAATTGGTAGTCCTGATCCCTTAATTGTGCATGTTTCTCTGCTGTATTTTTGTATTGAATTTCTCAAGTCTTATGTCTACAACTGGTAGTATGTGATATAGCCTAGAGTGTTTGCGCAGAAGACACAGTGCTTTGGAATCAAAACAGTTTTTAAATACTTAATATGTTGTATGTCTCATGAATTTATTAACTCCTGTATTTATTAATTGGTTGTCTAGATTTTGATACAGTCTAGTAAGGAGGCTTCAAATAGAAAGCACTCCCAAACATCTGTTCGGTAAATTTATTTTTATTTCATTATTGAACTTAGGTTGATGAACATTATGTATTATTGTTGTTTATTTATTCTCCTGGTAGAAAACGTGCTGGGAACAGCTAGCTCTAAACTATCTGTATTGTAAAGTATCATTGGACCAGAAGTGTTCCTTAAGTATTTTCTTAAGCTTTCAAACATATTCGTCCATAGTAACAAAGAACTTGAAGACTAATGAGGTTTTGGTGAATATTGTTTGAAAGGCTTCTTATATAGAAGTTAGGACGACAGAAGGGACCCTTCCAGATGAAAAACCCTGCAAAAGTTTCACTTTCTTGCTGAACAGAACAGAAGCTTAGCTCCTCCAACCACATGTTTTGATAAGTTTGAATATCATTTATGGTCTAAGGACTTTCACCTCCATTCTTCCTTTCTGATCCCTAAGATATTGTACTCCTGTGCTTAAGTACTGAAAGATCATGTTCTGTTTTGATGCATGGTTTGACAGTTGATTTTGCTCCTCATTAATTGGACAGCATGCAGATGATGTGGAGAAGTGAGTGAGTGACAATAATTCAAGGTTACGCTGAAGAGCATACAGTGAACCTTAGTGCCTGGACCAACAGCTGCTGAATTGAATTGTCTGCAATTAAGGCAACAGCAGGTTTGTGTAGTCTCCCTGCAGCCTGTTTATTTGAATTTATAGTTTCAGTTTCTTCTTTGGGGATCAGATAGTTTATTTTGCCAAGTGTAGGAGAGTTGTGCTTGTTGAATGTTTTCCCCATGCTCCAGTGCATGCTTGACTCCAGAAGAGCCATCTCTGTGCACTTTAACGTGAGAGGTTGTTGAGTTTTTTTTTCCTTCTGGTTAAAACCAGAGAATGTCTCTTTTCCTCCACTATAAAAGTAAATAGATACATTGTCACAGAATGTGTTACTTTGTTCAATAAATAGAGGTTTCTCATTGGCTTATGTTACTGGTTTATGTTTCTGGCAATGAAAGATGTTAGACTTTGTTATGCTATGGGGTTTACTTTATCTGGGAATAATTTTTCTATGTTGTAATATGTGTTTATGTTTAAAAAAATTAATTACTATCTTTTGCCATCTCTCAATTTCAGGGTGACCCAATGAAAAATGTAAAATCCAACTAGGTAGCTTTTATGACTGATATTTATTTGTATGCTAATAGAGAATATGTGTTTAATTCCTTCCTGGTTTTACCCTATTGGAAAACAACTAAATTTTTTTCCTTTTTTGGGGAAGTTGTAAGTTTACAGAACAATTATGCATAAAATACAGAATTCTCATATACAACTCTATTATTAACTTGCATTGATATGGAACATTTGTTACAATTGATGAAAGTACATTTTCATAATTGTACTATTGACTGCAGTCCATGGTTTAACTTAGGGTTCACTGTTTGTATAGTGTAGTTCTATGGAATTACAATTCTTTTTATTTTGCTACAATATATACAACCTAACATTTCCCCTCTTAATCACATTCATATATATGTATATGTATATATATATATATCAGTGCTGTTAATTACGTTCACGGTGTTGTGCTACCATCACCATCATCTGTTAACAAAACATTTCCATCATTCCAAATAGGAACCTTGTACATTTTAAGCTTTAATTTCCCATTCCCTATTCCCCCCCGTCCCCTGGTAACCTATATTCTTGATTCTGACTCTATAGAAAATAATTTGTAATTGCAACATAGTTGTTTGTTGTTGGCTATGGTAGATGTGATGTTAAACATTTACACACTAATTTAATGTATACTTTCTCAGTTCATCCTCATAACAACCCTGTGTGAGATCAGTGGCATTATGATCTGCTTTTCTGTAGGTAAGAAAACTGAGAATTAGAGGTTAAATGGCCTGAAGTCTCACATCTAATAAGTGGCAGAGTCTGAACACATAGATTAAATTCTCTAACTCAAGAGTCCTACCCCACCCCCACATATCAGGCTGCCTCTCAGCTGATGGGTCCATGATAAATTTGACTTATTCATTCATTGACTAAAAAATGTATTCTTTGATAGGATTCTAAAAATGTTTTCAAAACTATTTTAACTCAACATTTATTTTAATATGTGAGTGCTTTACAAATTAATCTTACACATATATGAGAAACAGTGGTATTTTAATTTATACATCAAAGTGAATAAAAGTAGAACCTTATGAAGTTACTGGGAAGTAAAATGTCATCCAATCCAAAAGGTTAATGTGGATATTTTCCTTCTAGAACAATCTAGTTCATTTTTAATATTCTACATTTACAGATTGTATGGTTATTTTCATAAAAGAATGTGTATTTTTAAATATACTGGCCATGAATGTAAAGTGCTAAATGTTTTTAAGATTAGGATATTTTACATAGATAAACAGAAAAACTGTATAGTGTCAGATTATATAGTCAACTCAGTTTCACATCTTTCTTCCAGTTTATCTGTAAATATAAAATAGCTCAACTTTCCTATATTTAAAAATTCCCAAATGGCTTCTTGATTTCAAATTCAGTAAAGTGAAAAAAAAAAGGCATACTTTCTGTCCCACTGAAGAAACGACTACTGTTTAAAGCTACACTATCATTTCAGCAGATGAACCCAGACACTTGAGTAGATTTTAGTAGTTCTCTGATAAAACTTATTTTAAATTGTCTTCGGGAAACATATTCCCGAAAAGTTCATTCTTATATTTGAATTTATTGGAGACAACTCCATGTACTGGGGAATTAACCAAAGGTTCACACAATAGAGGACAACTCTTCAGCAACTGACAATGATATTTGAGAGCATTATCAAGTAAATGAGCCAGAGATAGAGTGACCAATGTTATGACCTGTCTATGAGACTTTTAGAAGATGATAATGGATAGATTGTCTCTGATAGTATGTATTTAGAATTTGTCCTTAGCTAAGATGCTATCTTTATATGTTAGCATGTCTTAAAGTAAAACTGTCCTGTTCTTTTCTTCTAACAAAAAGAAAATGGGAATGATATAAAGCCTTGTCACCATTAAAAAAAAAAACTTAAATGGAATTAGACACTTAAAATTACTGGCAGGAAAAAAAAAATTACTGGCAGGGACTTAGGGAAATGGATTGGGGTTACAGGAAGGAGAATTGGGCAGACAAGGCATGCGATTGAAAGCTCTTATTAAACTTCATTTTAAGTGGCAAATTTCCTGTGCAATTGGAAGTTCTGACCAACACTTCTCACTCTATTCCTCTTGCTGGGAACAAACACTCTGATGAAAAGTGAGAAAATAGTTTATTTGGACTTTTTAAGAAAATGACATTTTGTGATTGGTGAAAGAAATAGTCTGTCATCTGCAAAGTAATCACTTTTGTACTGCATTTAAAGCCAAGAGAAATTAGAGAGGGTGTAGATTTTTAGGTTCTGGTTTTTCAGGGAGCTGAAGTTGGGTTGTCTGATGGATTTTTCTCTTCTATGCCTTAGAATCTGTTCTAAGGGAATGAAGGGAAGCTCTTATAGACATAAGCATAAGGGTTAGAATACTCCAGCTAGTGGTTTGCTGGAGCCAATATGCAATGGGCTTCTTTAAGGGTGGATCACTAAGTAAATTTCCAAGTTTATAAACTTACTCATATCTGCCTTATCCCAGTAAGGACTTGTGATATTCATTTTGAAAAATAGCTAAGGCATGCCATTTATCAGGACCGTATACTGCAGATGCCCTGTGGACTGCTAAATTATACTTATTAGCATCCCTTATATGTATAGCATATCTGATGCCTTCAAAGATTAACGAGCAAGCACAGTTGAGTGTGTGCTCCTCCCCACCTGTGCATACCCAATAAAAACAATAGCTGAAATGTATTGAGTGCTTACTATGTGCCAGGCTCTGTTATAAATACCTAATATGTCTTAACTCGTCAATCGTCACAGCACTCTTATGAGATGGGTAGTATTATTATTTATATTTTAGGGTTAAAGAAACTGAAACAGTTTAAAAACCTACCTACTAGGTCACCCCTTTAGTAAGTAATAGAATTGGGATTTGATAACAGCAGGTGTGCCTCCAAGTCCTTGCTCTTAGCTACCACGTTGTAGTTAATTACCAAATTGTATGTCTTTAAGGGCACTGCAGTGAGGAAGCTCTTTGGCCACTGTGCCAATCAGAGCAGATAGCCCATTGCATGTGCCTTCAAAAGCCATAGTATAAAACTGTCTGCTCAGCAGACTGCTGAAAAATTTTACTTTCTTTATGATGCTGATCACTGGTATTCTTCTCTACTGCCAGAGTCATGGTGCATCACTGCATTCCCAGCAGCTTCTAAACAGTGCTACTACTCACCTTTCTTCAGATTTTCAGCTTTCTTTTATGTCTTTCATAATGTGTTGCTTCTCTTTCTATTCTCAGAGTTTTGCAAGAAGGAACCTTGCCAACTAGAGTGCAATTTTTCTTCCATGCTGCCAAATGACTAATCATAGCACATCTTCCCTGTATCTGTTCTCTCCCCACTCCAATCTATTTTACACCTAGCTGTTAGAGTGTTCTTCCCAAATGTAGATCGTATCATATCATTCCTCTCCTTAAAAACCTTCTAAAGGAGCTTTGGATTTTTCCAAACAAGTTTTCAGGGCCATCCATTGTCTTGTCCAAGCCACCAGTATGCCTTTACACCCCTGTCTCCCATTGGTAACCCTCTGTACCATTCATCAACCACTCAAGATCACTTTTGGGTCACCAGGTACATCCCACATTTCAAGCTGCTGTGTCTTTCCTCGTGCTCTTCTTTCATTTTAATTGCCACTTTTATACATTTCCAACTACTCTAAAGCTACTCAACATTTTAGGTTCAGCTCAAATGATACCTGCTATTGTATTATAATACCTAGTTTTGATTTGTTTTTCCTCAGTAGACTGTTGAGTTCCTTGAAATCATAAGCCATAGTTTACTCATCTCTTAGCTTTTAGCCTATAGCACTCACATTCAGTATTCAGGTCTTTAGCAGCTGCACCACCAAAGAGATTTTTCTCCTGCCTTGCTAGCTCAAGTTCAGAGCTGTTCTCAGAGCCTAAGAGTTCTAGAAATCAAATTTCCAATAACTTCTACTCTGCATAGATATGCTGGAATATTCTATTCAAAAAATTTATTGTGTTTCTACTGCAACTCTCTCCTTGATTTTTTTTCCCTCTATACCCATCCTTGCTCAGATCTACTATACCTTGAAAGCTTCTTTTGCTTTTGTGGGACTTTCTGTGCTTTTGAAGAGAGATAAGGGCTTGCCTATGTACACATATTAATTCTTATATATACAAAAACAAATAAAACAGATTCCCTATCTCTGATGATCTCAGAAACTTTAGACAGAATATGCAAACTAATTCTTGGAACTCAAAATGTGGTTTAGCTGTGCCAGCATTACCTAGGACTGTTTAAAATGCAGATTCCTAGACACCCATCCTTTATCTGTTGAATCACTGTTTGAAAGTTGGGCCCATGATTCTGCATTCAACAAACTCCCCACATGATTCATATATAATTGACTTTTGAAGATAATTGTCCAAGGTCAACAATAAAATGTTAAATCCTGATCTATGATCTTTATGTATATAAATAGTAAGTAGTAACATTGTGGAAAGCTATCACTAAAATGATTTAAATGTTTTGTTCTGATATGGAAAGATTTGGTCTTTAGGTATCTAGCCTGGTACTATCCAATATAGTTTTCTGCCATAATGAAATATTCTATATCATCACTGCCAGTACAGTAGTCACTGACCACATGTGTCTATTGAGCATTGAAAGGTGACTACTACAACTGAGGAACTGAAATTTTATTTTTATTTGTTTAATTAAATTTAGATTTAAATAGCCTCATGTGGCTAGTGGATACAGAATTGGAAAGTATAGCTCTAAAAAACTTGCCTATCCAGAAAGAGTAATTTTCTTAGGGGTCTAGATGGCCACAGTGATCATTGTATCGACAGGAAATAAAAAAAAGAACATTGTTTCCTTTGACATGTAAGACATTGAATTTACTATTTTAGATGACTTGAATTTTAAGGATGGCCTAAAGTGAGTTACTCTTAGAAATGATTTAATGAATTATGATCTCAATTAAATTTAAATGAGATCTACACTCTGTGTTTCTCATCAATGTAATTTTTCTCACCATGTTGGCTTGCTGTTAAGACCTGACTGCTAAGCCTTGATTTCTAAGCTGTGCCTAAGAAGGTTGAATTAATCAGAAGAAAGGCTTCTAGCTCAATGTTTAGGTCTTTGGCACTTTTACACATTTTAGCTTTCATAGACCCTTTTAACTATTCTCTTTCAGATTAATCAGTCCCTTAGCCACTAATAACTCACTACTTTTTAACTTCCATTTTTTCTTCTGACAGATATTCCTTGTACCATTAATGAACCCATTTCAGGATGATTTCATTATTTAGAATAGTATTGATAACTTTGACAGGGTTTGAATCAGAAATGGACTGTAGTGTCTACATAGAGAGACATAAATCTAGATACTTTGTTTCATTATTGTGTGGATTTCATCATTTGTGTTAGTTGTACTAGGTGGCTTTAAAAAACAGTATCAGAATCTAATAAATTTTTAAACACAACGTAGGTAGAATAATATACTTCAAGATTATTATTCATGAAAACTATATGGTAAATAATGTTGCCCGCTTGACCTGCCGTCTGTTGCCTAGATCCAAGTTCTTTATAGTATTTTTAGTTGCTAAATTTTTTAACAGATCCTGAAATTCCCTTCTTTCCCTTCACATACCCCACTTTCTTTGGCTTTGCTCTCTATTTTCAGTGGTGAGCAGGCCACCTTCCCCCTTTTGTACCATTCAAACTTACTACCAGAATCCATTGTTGTATCCAGCCTCTCTGAACTGCCTAGAAGAGTTCAAAACGGGAGTTTTAAAGTGCCACTCAGGGTCACCCTGGAGCCCTCTGCAAATAGGTGCTTTTGTTTTGAGGACTGAAGAGGTAGGACTGCAGCTAGAGAGTTTTGAGAAATTGGTTAAGACAAAAGCGATTTGTATCTAAAGGGAATTTTTAACCCCATGCCTGTCCTTTCCTCAAACTGTATCTACAAATTTCAATGACAGTTTTACTTTGTTTAGGTAGCCAGACATTTCTGCTTTCAATGAAAACATTTACTCTGATCAGGAACCTTCAAATCTTAAACCAGGATGGAGAAGATGTGATATATATATTTTAAAGGTATATTATAGGACAGGACAATGCTAGGATCTTTATATAAATTATCTTATTCAATCCTCATTATCATTCTCAATAAATGCTAGTTCTTCTTTCCTTACTCAAGGTGATGCACATACACACATGCGCACACACACACACACACACACACACACACACATATATATAACTTGCCTGTACTGCTGTCTCCAAACTCTACATCTTGTATTCCTGTTGCTTTTTTCTTATATGTGTAATTGTGAGTCGGTGTCTTTTTATCTGTGTCTGTGTAGGTGTGTGTCTGTATGTGCATGAAAAAAAGAGAAAAGAGGGAGGAAAGAGTTTCTTAGTACTAGGTTGCTTCCTCACAAAAATCCCAAATCAGTGTAAAGTAAGAGAATCTAAAGAAGACATTACCTGAAACTATCTACAGAATAGGAATTGGGATGTGTCCACCAAAGTCTTCTGAGAGGTTGTAAAGAAAATCTTTAATTCTTTATCCATTTTTCTCATTGCCACTCCCACTCCCTATCCTAGGCTGCTAACTTACTGCCAAGCTGATTGGCATTTCCCTAAATCCTGACCTTTGGTTTAGAAGTGGGGCAAGAACTGCAAATGAACTACAGCCCTTATACACTTTGCTGGGTCATGGGAATTTTACCCAGCTCATTCATTGGTAGTTGTACAATCTGGAATCAACTCAATTTGTAATAAGGATTGTGAAGAGCATAGAATAGATGTGACAATTCATATTTAATAAAAATGACAGTAATCTGCAAGTAGGTTAGACAATTCTGGAAAAATTTCATATTACATTTTATCTTGATTGTAAATAGCATACAAATAGAATATAAATTTGATTCTTGCATTTGTAAGTCTATAGGTGACAGGTGATAGTAAACTATATTTTTCAAGCAACATGATATGACTTTTAAAAAGCCAAGATGGTTTTGAGTAACTGACATGGATATGGACAAATAACTTCTCAAAGCAAAGTAGTGACAACCCCTTTTTAATTGGTAAGACTATGCCCAAATTTCCATTCTCTGAAATTGTGATACTTGAAATGGAAATAACAATTGAAAGGCTTAAGGGGTCTGGGGAGAGTGATTTATGGGGGTGGGATAAAAAATAAATACAATAATGACAGCTTGAGTAGTTTGTGACTATTGGCACTCATGGCTGTTCTGAGTGGTGTGAGCAATAAGGAACACAACCTGGCAGAAAAAGGGATAGGCACAGGCAAAAATATGACCAATGAAATAATGAGTCTGGGATTCCGCTATAACCTCTCCCCCTCCCAGGTAGCATTCTCTAAGTGCCCCAACTCAGGGGCCTAATGAGGTGTTTGATTTTTAATTTTGCTTTTTGTTTTGAAATAATTTCAAACTTACAGGACAGTTGCAAAAGTAATACAAACCCCATACAGAGAACTCCATCATACCACCATACTCCCAGATACCCAGATCCACCAGTTTTAGCATTTTGCCACCTTTGCCATTTCTTTCTTTTTCTTTCATCCATCTATCTGTCTAATCTATTTTTCTGTCATTTCCTGAACATTTGAGAACCAGTTGCACACATCATACAACCTGAACACATAATACTTCCATGTACATTTCCTACAAACAAGGATATTCACTTATGTAATCACCTTAAGTGCAGTTATCAAGTTCAATACATTTAACATTGATATAAAGCTTACATTCTATATTCTATTTTTTTCTTATGTCCCAATAATGTCCTTTTGAGCCCTTTTTCCTCCATCCTTAGATCCCATTTAGTACATTGTGTTACATTTAATTGTCATTATCTCTTTAGTTTATCTTTCTTTTTTTAATTGCGAAAATATATATACAACGTAAATCTTCCCATCCAGCCCCCTCTGAAGCATACCATTCAGTGAGATTAATCAAATTCATGATGTTACAGTACCCTCACTACCATCTGTTACTAAAACTTTCCCTTTACCCCAAACAGAAACCCCTACACACTCAGTATGCATTAAATCCCCATTGCCCTTACTCCTTACCCTGGTAACTGTACTTTACTTTCTGTTTCTATGAATTTATATATTCTTTGGTATTTTCTTTGTGGTTACTGTGGAGGTTAAATTTAACATCCTGTCTGTAATAATTTCATTTGCTTTGATATCACTTTAACAACTTCAATAGAATTCATAAACTCTGCACCTGTACCTGTCTGTCTTCCAATCTTTTTTTCCTTGTAGCTGCTCCAGAATATAGGAAGCTAGAGGGCTTAAATACTTTTTTATCATCACAATCGACTTTTTTTTCCTTCTTTTTTTGTGAACAATAATGTATATACAAAAAAGCTATGCATTTCAAAGCACGGCACCACAATGAGTTGTAGAAAATATTTCAGACTTTGACATGGCTTACAATTTCACAATTTTGGGTTTTTACTTCTAGCTGCTCTAAAATACTGGAGACTAGAAGAGATATCAATTTAATGATTCAACTTTCATATCCATTTCTTAAGTCCTATCTTCTATGTATAATTCTATCATCACCTTTGATCTTTCTGTACTTCTCTTTGGGGTTGTTTGGGCTATGACAATTCTAAATTTTTGATATTGGAAGGGTCAGTCACTAATATGGGGGAGGGAGATGGAACTATCTGATGTTCTGGAGAGACTGGGCTAGGTTTCAGGACTCATCTGGACCAGGAACATATCTGGAGGTTTCAGGTTTCTGGAAAGTTACTCTAGTGCCTGGAACCCTTGTAGAATGTTATATATTGCCCTGCGTGCTCTTTGGGATTGGCTGGAATGGTCCTGGTTGGGGGTTGGCAGGTTATGATAGGTAGCAAGGTCTACCTGAAGCTTGTATGAGAGCAACCTCCAGAGTAGCCTCTCAACTCTATTTGAACTCTCTCTACCATTGATACTTTATTAATTACACTTCTTTTCCCCCTTTTGGTCAGGATGTAATTGTTGATCCCATGGTACCAGGTCTGGATTCATCCCTGGGAGTCATCTCCCATGTCACCAGGGAGACTTTCACCCCTGGATGTCATGTCCCACGTAGCAGAGAGGGCAATGATTTCACCTGCAGAGTTGGTCTTAGAGAGACTATGGCCACATCTGAGCAACAACAGTGGTCCTCTAGAAGTAACTCTTTGGCATGCCTATAGGTATTCTAAGCTTCTCCCCTACCTACATAAGCTTCACAAGAGTAAGCCTCATGATGAAGGGTATGGCCTATTGATTTGGGTATCCCTGAAGTTGTATCCAGGGATTCTCTGATGGTAAGGTTTCATAGTTCCATAGCCTTTCTCCCATCCCTCAGGGGACTTTGCCAATACTTTTTGATTATCTGCTTAATATAGTCTAGGATGTTTCCAGGCATTAAAATAATCTATGCAGGATTAAAGGACCTCTTTCTTCTGTGCTTCCTGTGTTTCAGTTGTTCAAATAAACCATACAGATAGGTTGAATTAGATTATGCACTACAGAAAATTTCAGTTCCAGATCAAATAAACCTTTCTCCCATTGGTCTTAAAGAGTATGTGTGGTTCTAAAATATAGACACTGTCTTCCTAACCCCTGTGTTCTGAATTACTTTAACCCCAACCTATTTGGCTACGTTGTTATCTCTAAATATCAGGTTATATATATAAAACAGCCTCTCAAAATCCAGAAATAATAATCACCACTCTAGACTTAATGTGCCTGCTGTAAAAGCTTACCATCTAGGTCCCTGTTTTTTTTTTTTTATAAACTTTTTCTCAAGGTGACAATACCCTTTTTGTTTTTTGTTTCTGGTTTATTTTGTTTCACCAAAGTCCCACATGTTCATTCACATCATTGCGTTGCATACCTCACTACATTGTTCCCTTTTGTAGCAGCCTTCTGTCTCTTATGATGTCTTTACATTTAAAGTCTATTTTGTCTGGTATTACTACAACTACTTCAGCTTTCTTTTGGTTACAACTTGCATGGAAAATCTTTTTCCATTCTTTCACTTTCAGTCTATTTGTATCCTTGTGTTTAAAAATGAGTCTCTTGTAAGCAGCTATAGCTGGATTTTGTTTCTTAATCCATTCTGCCACTCTGAATCTTTTTTTTTTATTAGTTAACGGAAAAAAAGAAGTTAACCCAACATTTAGAAATCATACCATTCTACATATGCAATCAGTAATTCTTAACATCATCACATAGATGCAAGATCATCGTTTCTTAGTACATTTGCATTGGTTTAGAAGAACTAGCAACACAACAGAAAAAGATATAGAATGTTAATATAGAGAAAAAAATAAAAGTAATAATAATAGTAAAAAAAAAAAAAAAAACCCTATAGCTCAGATGCAGCTTCATTCAGTGTTTTAACATGATTACTTTACAATTAGGTATTATTGTGCTGTCTATTTTTGAATTTTTGTATCTAGTCCTGTTGCACAGTCTGTATCCCTTCAGCTCCAATTACCCATTATCTTACCCTGTTTCTAACTCCTGCTGGACTCTGTTACCAATGACATATTCCAAGTTTATTCTCGAATGTCGGTTCACATCAGTGGGACCATACAGTATTTGTCCTTTAGTTTTTGGCTAGACTCACTCAGCATAATGTTCTCTAGGTCCATCCATGTTATTACATGCTTCATAAGTTTATCCTGTCTTAAAGCTGCATAATATTCCATCGTATGTATATACCACAGTTTGTTTAGCCACTCGTCTGTTCATGGACATTTTGGCTGTTTCCATCGCTTTGCAATTGTAAATAACGCTGCTATAAACATTGGTGTGCAAATGTCCGTTTGTGTCCTTGCCCTTAAGTCCTTTGAGTAGATACCTAGCAATGGTATTGCTGGGTCGTATGGCAATTCTATATTCAGCTTTTTGAGGAACCGCCAAACTGCCTTCCACAGTGGTTGCACCCTTTGACATTCCCACCAACAGTGGATAAGTGTGCCTCTTTCTCCGCATCCTCTCCAGCACTTGTCATTTTCTGTTTTGTTGATAATGGCCATTCTGGTGGGTGTGAGATGATATCTCATTGTGGTTTTGATTTGCATTTCTCTAATGGCCAGGGACATTGAGCATCTCTTCATGTGCCTTTTGGCCATTTGTATTTCCTCTTCTGGTAGGTGTCTGTTCAAGTCTTTTTCCCATTTTGTAATTGGGTTGGCTGTCTTTTTGTTGTTGAGTTGAACAATCTCTTTATAAATTCTGGATACTAGGCCTTTATCTGATATGTCATTTCCAAATATTGTCTCCCATTGTGTAGGCTGTCTTTCTACTTTCTTGATGAAGTTCTTTGATGCACAAAAGTGTTTAATTTTGAGGAGTTTCCATTTATTTATTTCCTTCTTCAGTGCTCTTGCTTTAGGTTTAAGGTCCATAAAACCGCCTCCAATTGTAAGTTTCATAAGATATTTCCCTACAATTTCCTCTAACTGTTTTATGGTCTTAGACCTAATGTTTAGATCTTTGATCCATTTTGAGTTAACTTTTGTATAGGGTGTGAGATATGGGTCTTCTTTCATTCTTTTGCATATGGATATCCAGTTCTCTCGGCACCATTTATTGAAGAGACTGTTCTGTCCCAGGTGAGTTGGCTTGACTGCCTTATCAAAGATCAAATGTCCATAGATGAGAGGGTCTATATCTGAGCACTCTATTCGATTCCATTGGTCGATATATCTATCTTTATGCCAATACCATGCTGTTTTGACCACTGTGGCTTCATAATATGCCTTAAAGTCAGGCAGCGCGAGACCTCCAGCTTCATTTTTTTTCCTCAAGATGTTTTTAGCAATTCGGGGCACCCTGACCTTCCAGATAAATTTGCTTATTGGTTTTTCTATTTCTGAAAAATAAGTTGTTGGGATTTTGATTGGTATTGCATTGAATCTGTAAATCAATTTAGGTAGGATTGACATCTTAACTATATTTAGTCTTCCAATCCATGAACACGGTATGCCCTTCCATCTATTTAGGCCTTCTGTGATTTCTTTTAACAGTTTTTTTGTAGTTTTCTTTGTATAGGTCTTTTGTCTCTTTAGTTAAATTTATTCCTAGGTATTTTATTCTTTTAGTTGCAATTGTAAATGGGATTCGTTTCTTGATTTCCCCCTCAGCTTGTTCATTACTGGTGTATAGAAATGCTACAGATTTTTGAATGTTGATCTTGTAACCTGCTACTTTGCTGTACTCATTTATTAGCTCTAGTAGTTTTGTTGTGGATTTTTCCGGGTTTTCGACATATAGTATCATATCGTCTGCAAACAGTGATAGTTTTACTTCTTCCTTTCCAATTTTGATGCCTTGTATTTCTTTTTCTTGTCTAATTGCTCTGGCTAGAACCTCCAACACAATGTTGAATAATAGTGGTGATAGTGGACATCCTTGTCTTGTTCCTGATCTTAGGGGGAAAGTTTTCAATTTTTCCCCATTGAGAATGATATTAGCTGTGGGTTTCTCATATATTCCCTCTATCATTTTAAGGAAGTTCGCTTGTATTCCTATCTTTTGAAGTGTTTTCAACAGGAAAGGATGTTGAATCTTGTCAAATGCCTTCTCTGCATCAATTGAGATGATCATGTGATTTTTCTGCTTTGATTTGTTGATATGGTGTATTACATTAATTGATTTTCTTATGTTGAACCATCCTTGCATACCTGGAATGAATCCTACTTGGTCATGATGTATAATTCTTTTAATGTGTTGCTGGATATGATTTGCTAGAATTTTATTGAGGATTTTTGCATCTATATTCATTAGAGAGATTGGTCTGTAGTTTTCTTTTTTTGTAATATCTTTGCCTGGTTTTGGTATGAGGGTGATGTTGGCTTCATAGAATGAATTAGGCAGTTTTCCCTCCACTTCGATTTTTTTGAAGAGTTTGAGGAGAGTTGGTACTAATTCTTTCTGGAATGTTTGATAGAATTCACATGTGAAGCCGTCTGGTCCTGGACTTTTCTTTTTAGGAAGCTTTTGAATGACTAATTCAATTTCTTTACTTGTGATTGGTTTGTTGAGGTCATCTATGTCTTCTTGAGTCAAAGTTGGTTGTTCATGTCTTTCCAGGAACCCGTCCATTTCCTCTAAATTGTTGTATTTATTAGCGTAAAGTTGTTCATAGTATCCTGTTATTACCTCCTTTATTTCTGTAAGGTCAGTGGTTATGTCTCCTCTTCCATTTCTGATCTTATTTATTTGCATCCTCTCTCTTCTTCTTTTTGTCAATCTTGCTAAGGGCCCGTCAATCTTGCTAAGGGCCCATCAATCTTATTGATTTTCTCATAGAACCAACTTCTGGTCTTATTGATTTCCTCTATTGTTTTCATGCTTTCAATTTCATTTATTTCTGCTCTAATCTTTGTTATTTCTTTCCTTTTGCTTGCTTTGGGATTAGTTTGCTGTTCTTTCTCCAGTTCTTCCAAGTGGACAGTTAATTCCTGCATTTTTGCCTTTTCTTCTTTTCTGATAAAGGGATTTAGGGCAATAAATTTCCCTCTTAGCACTGCCTTTGCTGTGTCCCATAAGTTTTGATATGTTGTGTTTTCATTTTCATTCGCCTCAAGGTATTTGCTAATTTCTCTTGCAATTTCTTCTTTGACCCACTCGTTGTTTAAGAGTGTGTTGTTGAGCCTCCACGTATTCGTGAATTTTCTGGCACTCTGCCTATTATTGATTTCCAACTTCATTCCTTTGTGATCCGAGAAAGTGTTGTGTATGACTTCAATCTTTTTTAATTTGTTAAGACTTGCTTTGTGACCCAGCATATGGTCTATCTTTGAGAATGATCCATGAGCACTTGAGAAAAAGGTGTATCCTGCTGTTGTGGGATGTAATGTCCTATAAATGTCTGTTAAGTCTAGCTCATTTATAGTAATATTCAGATTCTCTATTTCTTTATTGATCCTCTGTCTAGATGTTCTGTTCATTGATGAGAGTGGTGAATTGAAGTCTCCAACTATTATGGTATATGAGTCTATTTCCCTTTTCAGTGTTTGCAGTGTATTCCTCACGTATTTTGGGGCATTCTGGTTCGGTGCGTAAATATTTATGATTGTTATGTCTTCTTGTTTAATTGTTCCTTTTATTAGTATATAGTGTCCTTCTTTGTCTCTTTTAACTGTTTTACATTTGAAGTCTAATTTGTTGGATATTAGTATAGCCACTCCTGCTGTTTTCTGGTTGTTATTTTCATGAAATATCTTTTCCCAACCTTTCACTTTCAACCTATGTTTATCTTTGGGTGTAAGATGTGTTTCCTGTAGACAGCATATAGAAGGATCCTGTTTTTTAATCCATTCTGCCAGTCTATGTTTTTTGATTGGGGAATTCAGTCCATTAACATTTAGTGTTATTACTGTTTGGATAATATTTTCCTCTAACATTTTGCCTTTTGTATTATATATATCATATCTGATTTTCCTTCTTTCTACACTCTTCTCCATACCTCTCTCTTCTTTCTTTTCATATCTGACTCTAGTGCTCCCCTTAGTATTTCTTGCAGAGCTGGTCTCTTGGTCACAAATTCTCTCAGTGACTTTTTGTCTGAGAATGTTTTAATTTCTCCCTCATTTTTGAAGGACAATTTTGGTGGATATAGGAGTCTTGGTTGGCAGTTTTTCTCTTTTAGTAACTTAAATATATCATCCCACTGTGTTCTAGCTTCCGTGGTTTCTGCTGAGAAATCTACACATAGTCTTATTGGGTTTCCCTTGTATGTGATGGATTATTTTTCTCTTGCTGCTTTCAAGATCCTCTCTTTCTCTTTGACCTCTGACATTCTAACTAGTAAGTGTCTTGGAGAACGCCTATTTGGGTCTAATCTCTTTGGGGTGCGCTGCACTTCTTGGATCTGTAATTTTAGGTCTTGCAGAAGAGTTGGGAAATTTTCAGTGATAATTTCTTCCATTAGTTTTTCTCCTCCTTTTCCCTTCTCTTCTCCTACTGGGACACCCACAACACGTATATTTGTGCGGTTCATGTTGTCCTTGAGTTCCCTGATACCCTGTTCAAATTTTTCCATTCTTTTCCGGATAGTTTGTGTTTCTTTTTGGAATTCAGATGTTCCATCCTCCAAATCACTAATTCTATCTTCTGTCTCTTTAAATCTATCATTGTAGGTATCCATTGTTTTTTCCATCTTTTCTACTTTTTCCTTCACTTCCATAAGTTCTGTGATTTGTTTTTTCAGTTTTTCTGTTTCTTCTTTTTGTTCAGCCCATGTCTTCTTCATGTCCTCCCTCAATTTATCGATTTCATTTTTGAAGAGGTTTTCCATTTCTGTTCGTATATTCAGCATTAGTTGTTTCAGCTCCTGTATCTCATTTGAACTATTGGTTTGTTCCTTTGACTGGGCCATATTATCAGTCTTCTGAGCATGGTCCGTTATCTTCTGCTGGCGTCTGGGCATTTAGTCAGATTTCCCTGGGTGTTGGACCCAACAGGTTGGAAGATTTTTCTGTGAATTCTCTGGGTTCTGTTTTTCTTATCCTGCCCAGTTGGTGGCGCTCGTGGCACACGTTTGTCTCACGTGTTTGGAAGGGATCCCCCCGGTCACCGTTCTCCGCGGCCTGGGGATTTCCGATCCAGTTCTCTCAGTTGGTCTGGGGGGCTGCGCGTGGTGGGGGCGCCAGCCGCCGCGTCTTGAGGGGACCCTGTGGCTCCTTTATTAATGCCCCTATTGGTGTTTGGTTGGACCCAGTCCCTGCCACTGTCGGAAATTCCCTCCTCTCCCTGGAGGGGTGCCGGTCGCCGGCTGCCGCGGCCCGGGGAACTCTCCACCAGACCAGGAAGCCGCCTGTGGGGGAGGGGCACCGGTTGCCGGCCGCTGCCGCGACCTGGGGAACTCGCCACCGGACCAGGAAGCCGCCCGCGGGGGAGGGGCGCCGGTTGCTGGCCACCACGGTTTGGGTAGCCCTCTCATCCGAGACTCGTAGCCGGTCTAGGAAGCTGCCCGCAAAAGAGGGGTGCCGGCCGCCGCGGCTTGGGAAACTTGCTTCTCCGAGACTCTCAGCCGGCCCGGGAAGGAGGGAGGGAGGAGCTCCGGCCGCCAGCTGCCGCGGCTCGGGGAAGCGCGCACCGCTCTGGGATCTCACCGCAGCAGAGTCTCGCAGTCAGTCTAGCCAGTCCAGACTGGGGTAGGCTGTGTGTCCATTCCCTGCCGTGGCCTCGGGAGCTGTTCTGCACTGTTTCTGTTCACCTAGTAGTTGCTCTGGAGGAGGACCCAAGACGCGCATACCTTACTAAGGCGTCATCTTGGCCCCCAAGAATGACTCTTTCCCACTCTGTATCTTTTAATTGGTAAATTTAGTCTGTTGACATTCAAAGTTATTACTTAAAAGGCATTTCTTGATTCCTGTATCTTATCTTTTTTATTTTGTTTGTCAGAGCTATATATTCTTTTCCCTCATTCTCTTTGTATTACTTAGTGATAATCTTCAATTCTGTGTCCTCCTCCAGACTTCCCTCTCCAGTCTTTTTTTTTCAGCCAGCAGAACTCCTTTTTAGTATTTCTTGTAGGGCCAGTCTCTTGTTGACAAATTCTTTCAGGACTTCTTTGTCTGTGAAAGCTTTAATCTCTACCTCAATTTTGAAGGACAATTTGGCTGGGTACAGAATTCTTGGTTGGAAGTCTTTTTCTTTCAGGATCTTGAATATATCATACCACTGCCTTCTTGCCTCCAGGGTGGCTAGTTGAGTAGTCTGAACTCAGTCTTATTTGATTTCCCTTGTATGTAGTAGATTGTTTTTCTCTTGCCGTTTTCAGGATTTTCTGCTTCTTTCAACATTTGACAGTCTGATTAGTATGTGCCTTGGGGAAAGCCTGTTTGGATTTATTCTGTTGGAGTTGTTTGGGCTTCTTTGACTTGTATATTTATGTCTTTTATGAGGGTTGGTGTGGTAGTTAAATTCAGTTGTCAACTTGGCCAGGTGAGCGTACCTAGTTCTGTTGCTGTGGACATGAGCAAATGGTACATGAATCTCATGTGTTGGTGATTTACATCTGCAGTCGGCTAGGAGGCATGCCTGCTGCAGTGAAGGATGTTTGACTTAATTGGCTGGTGCTTAAATGAGAGACCGCAACGTAGCACAGCCCAAGCAGCTCAGCATTCCTCATCTCAGCACTCACAGCTCTGCCTAGGCCTTTGGAGGTACAGAAAGAAATAACCCCAGGGAAAGTTGCTGATACTCAGAGGCCTGGAGAGAAGGCCAGCAGAAATCATCCTGTGCCTTCCCACGTAAGAAAGAATCTCAATGGAAAGTTAGCTGCTTTTCCTCTGAAGAACTAACAAAATAAATCCCCTTTTATTAAAAGCCAATCTGTTTCTGGTGTGTTGCATTCCGGCAGCTAGCAAACTAGAACAGTTTGGAAGTTTTCCCCCAGTGTATCCTCAACTACTCTTCCTAGTCCTTTACTCCTCTCTTCTTCTTCTGGGACACCAATGATTCTTGTATTGTTGCACTTTGTTTTTTCTGTTATTTCCCTAATTTCCCATTCAATTTTTTCCATTTTTTTTGCCATATGCTGTTTTGAGTCTTCTACGTCAACTATCCTGTCCTCTATATCACTTATTCTTTCTTCTGTCTCTTCATATCTGGTGTTGTATGCCTCTAGTATGTTTTTTATCTGGACAACAGAGTCTTTAATCGCTGTGATTTCTGCTATTTTTCTATTTATTCTTTCAAATTCCTCTTTGTGCAGTTCTTCTGTCTTCTTGATCTCCTTTATGTCATTTGCTGTCCCACTTATTTTATTAAGCAGAGTAGTATGAACATCTTTGATTTGTTGTTCCAATGTCTGTGTCTCCTCTGGTGTTTTTATTTGGTCGTTAGGCAGGGTTATGTCTGTCTTCATTGTGATATGCTTAATGATCTTCTGCTGTCTTCAGCGCATGTAAATATCTTGATTGATTTACTTTGGGAGTTGATTTCTTTCAGTAGTCTAAGGCCTTGTGTTTGCAGAAGGGTTGTACAGCAGGGAGCAGGGCATGGGATGGAGCACTTAGTACGCTGATTTGTTTCAGGGCACGTATGGGTACAGGTTGTGGATGTTACACTGATGCTTGTGAAGGTCGGTGCCCAGCTACCAGGGAGGATGTAGCTGTGCGGATGCAGCGCTCTGGGGTGCATAACCCTGTTGTGTGCTGGTCTAAGGCATGGGGTCCTTTTTGTGCATGTGTAGAGCTGTGGCAGCAGGTTGGCATTATGCCTTCATGGATTGGGGGCAGACGTGACCCAGCTGTGCAGGTCCACACTTTCTCAGAGCTGGAAAGTGAGGCTGCAGGTTCTGTCTTCCAATTTTTATATAGTTTTTAGTGCACATTAAATGTTTTTTTTTCTTTAAGAATCCAAAACCATTGATTCATCATTGCATTTTATCCATTTGCCTTTTAGATCCTGTAGGAAATAAAAAGTGGAGTTACAAATCAAAAGTACAGTATTACTGGTATTTATATTTACCCATGTCATTATCTTTACTGGAGGTATTTATTTCTTCATGTGGCATCACTCAATTGTCTAGTGTTCTTTCCTTTCAACTTGTAGAACTCCCTTTAGTATTTCTTGCAGGGCTAGTCTAGTGATGATGAAGTCCCTCAGTTTTTGTTTAACTGGAAATGTCTTCATTCCTCCCTCAGTTTTGAAAGACAATTTTGTTAGATACGAAATTCTTGGTTGACACTTTTTTTTTTTTAATTTCAGCACTTTATGTCTTTCCATGGCCTTCTTGTCTCCATGGTTCCAATGAGAAATCAGTGCTTTATGTTACTGAGGCTCTCCTGTATGTGACACATCGCTTGTCTTGTGACTTTCCGAATTCTCTCTTTATCTTGCTCTCAAACAATTTGATTATAATATGGTGCCGTGTGGGTCTATTTGAGTTTATCCTGTTTGGAATTCATTGTGCATCTTGGATGTGTATATTCATGTGTTTCAGTAAATTTAGGATCTTTTCAGCCATTATTTCTTTGAATATTCTCCCTGCCCCTTTCTCTTTTTCTCTTTCTTCTGGGATTTTGCCAATACATATATTTGTACCCTTGATGGTTCCTCAGGCTCTCTTCACCTTTCTTCTCTTTTTCTTCTTTCTGGTCCTCAGCCTGGATGATTTCAGTGGTCTTATCTTCAAGTTCACTGATTCTTTCTTCTGCCAGATGCAATCTGCTTTTAAACCTGCCTAGGGAATTTTAAATTTATGTTACTATGGTCTTAACTTCTGTTTGGTTGCTTTCAATAATTTTCATCTCTCTATTGATATTTTCTATGTGCTCATCTATTGTTTTTCCTGATTGGTCCATTATTTCATTTAGCTCTTTGAATATATTTAGGACCATTAAAAAAAATCTGTCTTGTATGTCCCAGGTCTGATCCTCCATAATTATGGTTTCTAATGCTTTAATTTTCTTCTTTGCCTGGGCTATCGGTTCCTTTTTTGTTTGTATGTTTTATAATGTTTTGTCAAATCCTGGACAGTTTGATAATTTAATATAGGCATCTATTCTTTAAGCTTGCTTCCAGCTAGTATTATGACAGAGCATTCTTTAACTGCCAGGTGATAATTTAAAAATGAAGGAAAAAAAGGAAACACCTTTCTTGGTCTTTGAAGACTGACCTGTACCAGTGCACTCACTCCTTCAGGATTTGTCTATACAATTACTTTGGAGCCTAGCTCCAGTCCAAAACATAGAGGCTTTCATGATCCTTTTTAGCACATGCTTCTTGTCTTTTGCATGTGTGTTTGGCCCTAGGAATCCCATCATTTACACAGATACAAAGTCTTCTCTTCCCTAGGAACAGTTTCCTCATGGTTACAGGCACCACACTGTATATTCTGTAGCCAGTAATCTCTTGTCCCAGGCAACACACTTGACTGCTTTCCCATAGCATTCTGTAGAGAGTACTGTGAGCTACCTTCTACTCATAGGGTAAGTTCTGAAACAGCAAGTCCCTCAGGCTACCACCAGAGGGATTTGACCTAACATTCATACACCTGGGATGTGCACGAGAGTTACTCTACTTCCTCTGGAAATGGGACCAGGAATTTGCAGTGGAAGTGCAGGCTGCCTCCAGGCCAAGCTGGTGAGTGAATGGGGGAGGAGCCAGCCAGGGCACCATAAGATCCTATGGCTTTTAAAGAAGTGACCTTTTCCTTGATTTAATGCTTGTCCTATTACTGCTATCTTTAACTGTTTGCTGGAACGTTTAGAAAGATGTTTCCACCGATTCTTGCGGATTGTTCCCGATATAAGGAATTTAATAAGAAGGTAGAGAAACAGTCTGGTATAGTATAAAGGAATTAAAGTGAGAGGGGCATAAATGTTTCTTCAAATAGTCACAGCTATTGAAAATATAAAGAATCCCCATTTAGCAGTGAACTCTCCAGAACATTTCTTTTGCTGGTCTCACATTAAGACCATATGAAGCTCAAGCTATAGTGAAGAACTTCACTCTAGCATGGAATTTGAGCTAAGGCAATGCCCTTCTTGGCTCTTTTCCATGATGTTTTATTACTAGAAGTAGAAGGGCCATGTTAGAATGTTAGGACACAAAGCTAAGGCATGAACACCCAAAGCTGGGATTTATAGTAACCTTGTGTATTAGCTGGATGATGAATGTGATATCATTGCAAGAGTTTTCCATTTGAAACTTTTAAGCAATGTGAACAGAGAACTTTGATATAGAGTTTTTATGTATGTCTAGGGAACAAATTAGTCAGCACTGCTTAACTAGTACCTACTATGTGTTTTGCCTGTATTTGGCCAATCAAGTAAAGGAGGTATTTTCCTTGAAACTGTTTAGTCATTTCTGATCCCCAGAGCACTATTCTTAAACTGTCCCCTGCCCCCACTCAGGATACTAAACTATCCCTTGCTGTTGTAAAACAAGTGATAGGTAAGTAGCTTTTCCTGTAGTATCTGGATACCATTTTTTAAGTGTAGAATCATTCCCAGTAGTTCTAAAGTGTGAAGTGGAGTAGAGGATTGCTACCCCATGAGGCTCTAAATCTAGATCATAGTGAACCACCCCTGCCAAATGATTCCACTTTATGATTCCAAGTTAAAGTTATTGACAGAGGATAAAAGCATTGGGCAATCGAGTGCTAGTTTCTTATGGCATTTGTGGTCTTAGGCCAAAATATTTGAAACCTTCAGCCGAAGGTTTCATTCAGCAGCTTTGGATGCCACTTATAAAAATCAACAGCCTGAATATTCCATATCTGATCAAAGAACAGAGGAGGGAGGAAAAGGAGAAAAGATGGGGGTACGGGATGATTTATGTTTGACAACTTAATTATTAATGAAACAGTGTTAAGTCAATGTGTGATGATGCCCTTGTTGACAATTTATGAAGTAGTTGCCCTGAAAGCTGACGACTAGAAAAAAAAAGAATAATTCAGGAGATGGGGGCTCATTACTAAATGGCTGAGTCAGAACAGCATATACGTATTAGAAGTGGCCCAAATCACAGCATCAGTTTTTATTATTTCATGGAAATCAGTATTGGAGCCTATGAATCTAGTAGGAATATATAAATACTCATTTATTACTGACTAGTGATGAATTGATTAAGTATGAGAAAAAGGAGGTTTACAGATGAAAGTTGAGGAAGCCTTATTAATATGTAATTTTTAAAGCAGTTTTATTCAATACCATACAATCCACCAACATGTACAATCAGTGGCTCTTAGTATATTCACATAGTTCATCCCCACATAGTTCATCCCCACAATCAGTTTTAGAATATTTTCATTACTCCAAAAAGAAAAACCCCATACCCTTTATGCCCCTCTATTAATGACACTTAGCCTCGGTGTGGTACCTTTGTTACAATTGATATAACAATATTATAACATTACTGTTAACTATAGATCATAATTATATTAGGTGTCTTTTTCCAATATACTACCCAATTATTAACACCTTGTATAGTGACATACATTTGTTACAGTTTGTAGAAGAACATTTTTGCATTTGTACTATTAACCACCTTTGTATCCATGACAGGGTTTACTAGGTTAGACAGTCCCATGTCCCATGCTTCATCCTCTAGCTTTTCTTCTAGTAACATGCACACCCTGAATTTCCCCTTTCAAACACAATCACATACATAGTTCAGCACTATTAATTACACACATGAAAATATGCTACCATTACCACCATCTATTTCCAAACATTTACAATCAACCTTATTAAAAATTCTGCACAATTTAAGCATCAGTTTGCCATTCTCTACAATCATTCTGTCTTTTGCTAACCTATATTCCAGATATCAATTCCATGAATTTGCTCATTATATTTAGTTCATACTAGTAAGATCATACAATATTTGTCCTTTCATGTCCAGGTCATTTCACTCAACATAATGTCCTTGAGGTTCATCCATGTTGTTGCATGCATCAAGACTTCATTTCTGCTTAAAGCTGAATAATATTCCATCATATATATGTACCACATTTTGTTTATCCATTCCTCAGTTGATAGACACCTGGGTTGTCTCCATCTTTTGTCAATTGTGAATAATTCCACTGTTAACATCAGTGTGCAAATGCCTATTCATGTTCGTGCTTTCTGTTCTTCTGAGTATATACCTAGTAGCGGGATTGCTGGATCATATGGCAGTTCTATACTTAGCTTTCTGAGAAACTGCAGAACAGTAACAACTGTACTATTTTACATTCCCACCAGCAGTGAAAAAGTGTTCGTATTTCTCCACATCCTCTCCAACATTTGTAATTTTCTGTTTGTTTAATAGTGGCCATTCTGATAGATGTGAAATATCTTGTTGTGGTTTTGATTTGTTTCCCAAGTAGCTAGTGATGTTGAGCATCTTTTCATGTGTGTTTGAGCCATTTATATATCTTCTTTGGAAAGATGTCTATTCAGGTCTTTTGCCCAGTTTTTAATTTGGTTGTTTGTCTCTTTATTGTAGGATTTCTTTATATATTCTGGATATCAAATCCTTATCAGATATGTGGTGTTCTAGTTTGCTAGCTGCTGAAATGCAACACACCAGAGATGGATTGGCTTTTAATAAAAGGGGATTTATTTTGTTGGTTCTTCAGAGGAAAGGCAGCTAACTTTCAACTGAGGTTCTTTCTTACGTGGGAAGGCACAGGGTGGTTTCTACTGGCATTCTTTCCAGGCCTCTGGGTTCTAACAGCTTACCCCAGGGTGATTTCTTTCAACATCTCCAAAGGCCTGGGCTGACTGCGTGTGCTGAGATGAGATGTGCCGAGCTGCTTGGGCTGTGCTACGTTGAGGCTCTCATTTAAGCACCAGCCAATTAAATCAAATATCATTCAATGCAGCAGGCATGCCTCCTAGCCAACTGCAGATGTAATCAGCAACAGATGAGGTTCACATGCCATTGGCTCATGTCCACAGCAGTAGAACTAGGCACCTTCACCTAGCCAAGTTGACGCCTGAATCTAACTACCATGTGTGGTTTCCAAATACTTTCTCCCATTGAGTACGCTGCCTTTTCACTTTTTGACAAAATCCTTTGAAAGCACATAAGTGTTCAGTTTTGAGGAGGTCCCATTTATGTATTTTTTTTCATTGCTTATGTTTTGGGTGTAAGGTCTAAGAAACCACTGCCAACCAGAAGATCTTGAAGATGCTTCCCTATATTTTCTTCTAAGAGTTTTATGTTCTGGTTCTTATAGTTATTTTTATTTTATTCATTTTGAGTTAATTTTTGTGTAACATGTGAAACAGGGGTGCTTTCTCATTCTTTTGAATATGGATATCTAGTTCCCCCAGCATCACTTGTTGAAGAGACTGTTCTGTCTCAGTTGAGTAATGTGGCAACGTTGTCAAAGATCATTTGACCATAAATGCTCAGGTTTATTTTTAAACCCTCAGTTCAGTTCCATTGATCAATAGGTCTGTCTTTATGCCGGTACCTATGCTGTTTTGACACAGTAATTTTGTAATATACTTTCAAGTCAGGAGGTGCGAGTCCTCCAACTTGTTCTTCTTTTATAGATGTTTTTGGCTATTCGGGACCACTTGCCCTTCCAAATAAATTTGGAAATTGGCTTGTTCATTTTTTCATAGTGAGCCGTTGGAATTTTTGTTGGGTTTGTGATGAATCTGTAAATCAATTTGGGTAGAATTGACATCTTAACGATATTTAGTCTTCCAATCCATGAACATGGAATGTCCTTCCTTTTATTTAGTTCTTTGATTTCTTTTAGCAATGTTTTATAGTTTTCTGAATATAGGTCCTTTGCATCCTTGGTTAATTTTATTCCTTGATGTTTGATTCTTTTAGATGGTATTGTAAATGGAATTCTTTTTTTTAAATTTCATCCTCAGATTGTTCCTGCTGATGTTTGCATGTTGATCTTATATCCCGTCACTTTGCTGTAGTCATTTATTAGTAGCCTTGTTATAGATTTTTCTGGACTTTGCTAATAATGAATGTTTTACATCTTCCTTTCCAATTTGAATGCTTTTATTTCTTTTTCTTGCCTAATGCTCTGGCTAGAACTTCCAGTACAATGTTGAATAACAGTGGTGACTGTGGTCATCCTTGTTTCCTTTCAGACCTTAGAGGGAAAGCTTTCAGTCTCTCACCATTGAGTATGATATTAACTGTGGGTTTTTCATATAAGCCCTTTATTGTGTTGAGGAAGTTTCCTTCTATTTCTGTCTTTCAAAGTGTTTTAATCAAGAAAGGATGCTGGATTTTTTCAGATGCCTTTTCTGGGTCAATCTATATGATCATGTGTTTTTTTTTTTTTTTTCTTCAGTTTGTTAATGTAGTGTATTACATTAATTGATTTTCTTATGTTGAAACACCTTTCATACCTGGAATAAAACCCACCTGATCATGGTGTATAATTCTTCTAAGGTGCTGTTGGGTTCAGTTTGCAAGTATTTTATTTAGGATTTTTGCATCTATATGCAATAGGGAGAATGATCTGTAATTTTCTTTTCTTGTAGTATCTTTATCTGGCTTTGGTATTAGGATGATGTTGGCTTCATAGAATGAGTTAGGTAGTGTTTCTCCCTCTTCGGTCTTCTGGAAGGGTTTGAACACGATTGGAATCAATTCTTGGAATGATTGGAAGAATTCACCCATTAAGCTACCTGATCCTTGACTTTCCTTTGTTATAGGTTTCTGATGATTGATTCAATCTCTTGACTTATGATTGGTTTGTTGAGGACTTCTGTTTCTTCTCTAGTCAATGTGGGTTGTTTTTGTGTTTCTAGGAATTTGTCCATTCCATCTAAGTTACCTAATTTGTCAGCATACAGGTGTTCATAGTATTCTCTTATGAGATCTTTTTAAAATTTCTGTGGCATGTATCCTAATGTCTCCCCTCTCATTTTTTTGGGGGGGGGGGTTGCTGTATGGCAGGGTCACATTTCATGGTTTTCCATGTGAGTATCCCATCATTGCAGCACCATTTGTTGAATTCTTGTTTGTTTGTTTTGCTTGTTTGTTTGTTTTTTGGGGAAGTGCATGGACCAGGAATCAAACCCAGGTCTCCCGCATAGCAGGCAAGAATTCTACCACTGAACTACCCTTGCACCCCCTCCCCTCTCATTTCTAAATTTGTGTATTCATGTCTTCTCTCTTTCTTTGTCAGTCTAGCTAAGGATTTGTCAATTTTATTGATCTTCTCAGAGAACCAACTTTCAGTTTTGATTATTCTATTTTTTCCTCAATTTATTTCTGCTCTAATTGTTGTTATTTTTTTTCCTTTTGCTTGCTTTGCGCTTAGTTTCCTATTCTTTTTTCAGTTCCTGCAGGTGTGTTGTTAGGTCTTAGATTTTAGCTTTTTCTTTTTGTTTAGTATAGGCATTTAGGGTATAAATTTCCCTCTTAGTACTGCCTTTGCAGCGTCCCATATGTTTTGATATGCTGTGTTCACATTTTCATGTGACTTGAGTTATTTATTTCTCCTTCAATTTCTTCTTTGACCCACTGACTAAGAGTATGTTACTTAACCTCCATATACTTATGAATTTTCCAGTTCTTTGGCTATTATTGAATTCCACCTTCGCTCCATTATGATCAGAGAAAGTGCTTTTTGTAATTTCAATCTTGAAAAATTTTTTGAGAGCAGTGCAACAGTGGCTCAGTGGCAGAATTCTTGCCTGCCATGCCGGAGACCTGGGTTCAATTTCCAGAGCCTGCACATGCCAAATAATAATAATAATAATAAATTATTGAGACCTGTTCTGTGATATGGTCTATCCTTAGGAATGATACATCGGTATCTGAGAAGAATGTATATGCTGCTGTTTTGGTTTGCAGTGTTATGTATATGTCTGTTAGGTCTAGTTCATTTATCATATTATTCAAGTTCTTTGTTTCCTAATTGATCCTCTGTCTAAATTTTCTTTCTATTGATGAGAGTGGGTATTGAAGTCTCCAGCTGTTATTGCAGATATGTCTGTTATTCCCTTCAGTTTTGCTAATGTGTGCATCATGTATCTTGTGGCACGCTGGTTAGGTGCATAAATATTTATGATGGTTATTTCTTCTTGGTGGATTGCCCCTTTTATAGCTACCACAGATCTTTTTTGATTATTGGTTGCATGGAAAATAGTTTTCTAGCCTTTTGCTTTCAACCTATTTATCCTTGGGTCTAAGGTTAGTCTTTTGAAGATAGCGTAGAGATAGATATATTTTTTTATCCATTCTGTCAATCTGTGTCTTTTGATTGGGGAGTTTAATCCTTCAACATTCAATGTTATTGTAAAGGCAGTACTTACTTCAACCATTTTATCTCTTGGCTTTTATATTCCATATTTGTTTTTGCCTTTTTTTTTTTTTATCTTTTATATAGCCTTACTGACAATCTTCATTTCTGTACTCTCTTCCAGGCCTCTCTCTCCTGTCCTTTCTTTTCTCCTGCAGAATTTCTTTTAGTATTTTTTTTATAGTGAGATCTCTTTTTTGTTATTTTTAACCCTGTAAGCTTCTGTTTATCTATGAATATTTTAAGCTTCTCTCTTTTTTTAAAAATTTTTGTATGCTTATGGTGGGGTTTCATTTCATTTTTTTTCCCATGTGAGTATCCTGTTATTACAGCACCATTTGTTGGATTGTTTGTTTGTTTGTTTGTTTTTGTTAGTTTCTTTGTTTTGTTTTAGGAAGTGCATGGGCTGGGAATTGAACCCTGGTCTCCCACATGGCAGGTGAGAATTCTGCCATTGAACTACCCTCACACTCCAACTTCTCTTGTTTTTGAAGGACAGTTTTCATGGATAAAGAATATTTAACTGGCAGTTTATTATACCACTGCCTTTCACCTCCATTGTTTCTGATTAAAAATCTGTACTTAGTCTTATTGAGTTTCCCTTGCATGTGATGGATTAATTTTCTCTTGCTGCTTTCAGAATTTTCTCTGTGTCTTTGGAATTTGACAGCCTGATTAGTATGTATCTTGGAGTAGATTGATTCAGATTTATTCTGTTTGGTGTACATTGCACTTCTTGAATATGTATATTTATGTCTTTCACAAGAGTTGTGAAGTTTTTGGCCATTATTTCCTCATATATTCTTTCTGCCCCTTTTCCTTTCTCTTCTCATTCTGTGACACCCATGATGCAATGTTTGTATGCTTTATGCTGTCATTCAATTCCTGAGACTCTATTAAATTGTTTACATTCTTTTCTCTATATGTTTTTTGTCTGTTTGATTTCAGATGTTCTGTCCTCTAGGTTGCTGACCCATTTTATGCCTGTTCAAATCTGCTGTTATATGACTCTAGCATATTTTTAATCTCATCTATTGTGCCTTTCATTCCCACAAGTTCTGTTATTTTTCTTTTCATACTTTCAGATCTTTTTTTATGCTCACCCAGTGTCTTCTTAATATCCGTTATCTGTTTAATTATCATTTCCTTCATCTCCTTGAATTGATTTAGGAGTTTTGTTAGAACATCTTTGATTAGTTTTTCCAAATTCTGTATCTCCTCTAACTTTATAATTTGTTCCCTTGACTGGGCTGTATCTTCCTGTTTCTTAGTATGACTTGCAATTTTTTACTGATATCTGGGTATCTGGTTATCTTGGTAAGATTACTCTGAAGTCAGTTTATCTGGGAAATTGGTTTTGATTGGGTTTGTTTTAAGGCTCTTCTTTATTTCAGATCCCCACCGGTGTACTTTCCTGGCTTGTCCAACTGATGGTGCTTTTCACCGAGAAGCCTTATTGACATCTTCCTGAATTTGCACTTTCTTGACCTGCCCAGCAGATGACACTCTTTGGCAACCTATTCCTTGCCACCCTAAGAGGCAGGGTACTGTTAGCCCTCTGGTCACTCTGCTTCTGATAAATGTCAAAATGTTCGTGTGGCTAGCATTTGTCTGTGATGGGCTAAACAGTAGGAACCAGCAGTCTAAGTTTACCAGCCTATAACTGGATCAGATCAGATCTGGGGCTTCTTCCCCTCTGTTTTATTGGAGAGGAGGGCTTTTGCAGTTCTCCCATTCCACAACAGTGTGCCAGGCAGGGACTGGGCCAACATGAAGCTGCTTGCCTCGAGGGTGGGGGATAGACTTCAGGAGCCTTGGCCACACAGGTTATAGTTTTTTTTTTTTTTTTACATGGGCAGGCACTGGGAATCGAGCCTGGGTCTCCAGCATGGCGCTACAGTTTTTGACTGTAGTTTTTCAGTCTATCTGTGCCACTGTTCCCTGGATGCTGAGCAGTACTCCCTTGGCCTCCAGAGCCCCAGAGCACTTGTTTTGGTCAACTTCTGCTTGTCCATTAGCTGTTTCTGAAAGAAGAATGAGGAATGAAACTCCCTATTCTGTCACCTTCCAGAAAGTCTCCTCCCTCTTTCCATTATATGCATTTTTATGGACTCCTAGGGTTCTGAGGAACCTTAAAGGCTATCAAGTTATCAAGTTACTTCTTTCATCCCTTTCATCACATACATACTCCATCCTCAAGTGGTCATCCAGCTTATGAATGCCTATTTCCAATGACTTGGTCCTCTCCACTATAAGGTAGCATATTTAATCTTCGAATAGCTCCAATTATTGAATGTTTACACAAATGAGACAAAACTGTTCCTTCATCCTCTGCATGTTGTTTCCTACTCCTAGACACAATGCCGTTCATACAAAATGCAATGTGAATTATGCTTTCTGGAGTTTTGTAGAGTGGTAGCCATGTTCTGCTCATACCTTATGGCTACACCAAGCAATTTCACTCCACTTCCATATAGTGGCCCTTAAAATGTTGGAAAACAGTCATCATGTGCTCTCTGGTGACTGATTTTTTTTTTTTTTAAATTGTTTTTATTACTAATTCTAAAATTTTAAAAATATATAAAAACAAAAAACTTAAACATTCTTAACTTATGATCATTCCATTCTACATATATATTCAGTAATTCACAATATCATCACGTAGTTGTATATTCATCACCATGATCATTTCTTACAACATTTGCATCAATTCAGAAGAAGAAATAAAAAAACAACAGAAAAAAATTCGTACATACCATATCCCTTACCCCTACCTTTCATTGATCAACAACATTTTAACTTACTAAATTTATTTTAACATTTGTTCCCCCTATTATTTATTTTTATTCTGTATGTTTTACTTGTCTGTTGATAAGGTAGATAAAAGGAATATCAGAAGCAAGGTTTTCACAATCACACAGTCACATTGTAAAAGCTATATCGTTATACAATCATCTTCAAGAAACATGCCTACTGGAACACAGCTCTACATTTTCAGGCAGTTCCCTCCAGCTTCTCCATTATATCTTTTTTTTTTTTTTTTTTTTCATTTTTTAAAAATTTTTTTATTAATCAAAAAAAAGAAAAGAAATTAACACAACATTTAGAAATCATTCCATTCTACAAATGCACTCAGTAATTCTTAGTATCATCACATAGATGTATGATCATCATTTCTTAGTACATTTGCATCGATTTAGGAAAAGAACTAGCAAAGCAGCAGAAAAAGATATAGAATGTTAATATAGAGAAGAGAATTAAAATAATAATACTAATAATATATATATAAAAAGGAAAAAGAAAAAAACAAAAACAAAAGATACAAACAAACAAACAAACAAAAAACCATATTTCAGGTGCAGCTTCATTCAGTGTTCCAACCTAGTTACATTACACTTAGGTATTATTGTGCTGTCCATTTTTGAGTTTTTGTATCTAGTCCTGTTGCACAGTCTGTATCCCTTCAGCTCCAATTACCCATTATCTCACCCTGTTTCTAACTCCTGCTGGTCTCTGTTACCAATGATATATTCCAAGCTGATTCTCGAATGTCGGTTCACATCAGTGGGACCTTACAGTATTTGTCCTTTAGTTTTGGGCTAGACTCACTCAGCATAATGTTCTCTAGGTCCATCCATGTTATTACATGCTTCATAAGCTTAGTCTGTCTTAAAGCTGCATAATATTCCATCGTAGGTATACGCCACAGTTTGTTTAGCCACTCGTCTGTTGATGAACATTTTGGCTGTTTCCATCTCTTTGCAATTGTAGATAATGCTGCTATAAACACTGGTGTGCAAATGTCCGTCTGTGTCTTTGCCCTTAAGTCCTTTGAGTAGATACCTAGCAGTGGTATTGCTGGGTCGTAATCCATTCTGCCATTCTATGTCTTTTGATTGGGAAATTCAGTCCATTAACTTTTAGTATTATTACTGTTTGGATAATATTTTCCTCTACCATGTTGGCTTTTGTATTATATATATCATATCTGATTTTCCTTCTTTCTACACTTTACTCCATACCTCTCTCTTCTGTCTTTTTGTATCTGACTCTAGTGCTCCCTTTAGTATTTCTTGCAGAGCTGGTCTCTTGGTCACAAATTCTCTCAGTGACTTTTTGTCTATAAATGTTTTAATTTCTCCTTCATTTTTGAAGGACAATTTTGCTGGATATAGGAGTCTTGGTTGGCAGTTTTTCTCTTTTAGTAATTTAAATATATCATCCCACTGTCTTCTAGCTTCCATGGTTTCTGCTGAGAAATCTACACATAGTCTTATCGGGTTTCCCTTGTATGTGACAGATTGTTTTTCTCTTGCTGCTTTCAAGATCCTCTCTTTCTCTTTGACCTCTGACGTTCTAACTAGTAAGTGTCTTGGAGAACGCCTATTTGGGTCTATTCTCTTTGGGGTGCGCTGCACTTCTTGGATCTGCAAATTTAGGTCTTTCATAAGAGTTGGGAAATTTTCAGTGATAATTTCTTCCATTAGTTTTTCTCCTCCTTTTCCCTTCTCTTCTCCTTCTGGGACACCCACAACACATATATTTGTGCGCTTCATATTGTCATTCAGTTCCCTGATCCCCTGCTCAAGTTTTTCCATTCTTTTCCCTATAGTTTCTGTTTCTTTTTGGAATTCAGATGTTCCATCCTCCAGTTCACTAATTGTAGCTTCTGTCTCTTTAGATCTACCATTGTAGGTATTCATTGTTTTTTCCATTTTTTCTTCTTTGTCCTTCACTCCCATAAGTTCTGTGATTTGTTTTTTCAGATTTTCTATTTCTTCTTTTTGTTCAGCCCATGTCTTCTTCATGTCCTCCCTCAATTTATTGATTTGGTTTTTGAAGAGTTTTTCCATTTCTGTTCGTATATTCAGCATTAGTTGTCTCAGCTCCTGTATCTCATTTGAACTATTGGTTTGTTCCTTTGACTGGGCCATATCTTCAATTTTCCGAGCGTCATCCATTATTTTCTGCTGGTGTCTGGGCATTTGATCAGATTTCCCTGGGTATGGGACCCAGCTGGTTGAAAGCTTTTTCTGTGAAATCTCTGGGCTCTGTTTTTCTTTTCCTGCCCAGTAGGTGGCGCTTGTGGCACTCGTCTGTCTGCACAGCAGTCGGCCCGGGAAACCGCGCGTGGAGGCGGGGGTCGCTGGCCGCTGCGGCTTGGGAGAGTGCCGGTCCTAATTGCCCAGCTGGCCCGAAACGCCAAGCGTGACGGGAGGGCCCCACTATCCAATGTTCCCAGTCAGACCGGGGAGCCACGTGCGTGGAGGGGACCCCAGTCGCCAGCCGCCCCGGCCGGGAAAACGCGCGCCCCTCGGGTATCTCACCGCAGCAGATTCTCCCTGCCCGTTCAGCTGTTCCAGAATGGGGTACGCTGTCTTTTTGGTCTCTGTCGTGACTCCGGGAGCTGTTTCGTATTGTTTCTGTTTCTTTAGTTGCTTTTCTGGAGGAGGAAATAAGACCCGCGCGTCTTTCTAAGCCGCCATCTTCTCCGGAAGTCTGGTGACTGATTTTTTAATAGCAGCATTATTGAGGTAAAATTTATGTATTGAACAACTCATCTTTTTTTTTTTTCTGTGTGGGCTGGCTCTGGAAATTGAACCTGGGTCTCTGGCATACAATTCACCCATTTTATGTATACAATTCAGTGATTTTAGTATATTCACAGGGTTGTATAATTATCAGCAAAAGTCTGATTTTATGGCATCTTCATTACCCCTGAAATAAATCCCATTCTCCTTAGCCATCACTCCCAAGCTACCCCTCCAATGCACAGCAGTTGGCAACACTTATAAACTCTATTGATTTGCCTATTCTGAACAGTCTTTGTGAGTGGTATCATACAATATATGGCCTTTTGTCTTTGACTTCTTTCACTTAGCATAATGTTTTTAGGATTCATCCACATTGTAACATGTTTTAGTACTTTATTCCATTATGGATTAATCATATTCCATTATGTGGATATACCACATTTTGTTTCTCCACTCAGTAATGAGTAGACGTTTGGTTATTTCCACTTCTTTTGTGAATAATGCTGCTCTGAATATTTCTGTATTTTTGTTTGGACATATGTTTTCATTTTTCTTGGGTATTTACCTAAGAGTACATACCTGGGCCATTTGTCAACTCCATGTTTAACTTTTTAAGAAACTGCCAAAATTGTTTTTCACAGTAGCTATACCATTTATCAGTCCCACCAGCAGATACTAAGGGTTCCAATTTTTTCACTATCTCACCAACACTTGTTATTGTTTGTCTTTTTATTTTAGCTATCCTGGTGAGTATGAAGTAGTATTTCATTGTGGTTTTGACTTACATTTCCCAAATGACTAAGGATGTTGAACATCTTTTCGCCCACTGGTTGGCCATGTGTATATTTTCTTTAGAGAAATATCTGCTCATATTCTTTGTCCATTTTCTAATTGAATTATTTATCTTTTTAATCAGTAAGTTGTAGGAGTACTTTATGTGTTATGGATACCAGTCTCTTATTAGAGAATATGACTTGCAAATATTTTCTCCCATTCTTTAGATTGTTTTTTTACTTCATGGTGGTATTGTTTGCAGCACAAATGTTTTTGATTTTGATGAAATCCAATTTATCTGTTTTTTTTTTCTCATGTCCCTTGTGTTTTGGTATCATATATAAGAAACCATAGCTTAACATATGGTCATAAAGATTTATGTTTTGACCTGTGATACATTTTTTGTTAATCGTTGTATATGGTGTTGTATATGTTCATTATTTTGCATATGGATATCCAGTTGTCTGAACACCATTGTTGTGGGTCTTTCTGCACATTTCTGGTTTAATCCTTATGTGCTGTACATATGCGTGTATGTGCACAAGTATGTGTGTTTGTTGTTTTATATCTTTTGTTTTGTTTTTGTTTTTGAACCTTAACAAAGATGCTTTTAATAATAGAATAAAGTGTTACAAATAAGCTTTGTGGCACTTTATCCTTTAGCTGAACTTATTGAGATTTCAGAGTTACACATGAAACTGGCTTTCTCACCTGAAAGGGGTATTTATAAACCATCTCTTATTTTTCTGCTTTCCTACTCTCTACCTCATTCCCTTGCTCAGTACTAGTTTCTGCATTAGCTTCTTGGTTATTAAGCTGCAGCTTCATAAGTTCTCCATGGTCTGACCCACCTCTCTGCACTGGTGTGATCATCTGTGCTGCCAACTTAGCAATGCTTGTTTGCTGGTCTTTGCCATTTCTTTCCACCATTTACAACCAAGAAGCCTTTCTAATTCCATCACACCCCATGCTTCATATTGTGCCAAAAGTGGTAGGCCATGTGTTTCCAAGTTACAGATGGAGCAAGGTGTTTACCATTCTAGGATGTCACACACACATGACATACTTCTTAGATTATGGATTATAGAAGCAATTCTTATTTTTTAAGAATGAAGAATACTCAGTCAAGATTTTAAAGCTTAGTCAACTGGAAAGCTGACATTGTATACGGCATCTAGCTTTTTAAATATTAATTCTTTTACCCTTCTTCCTTCCTTCTTTTTCTTTCTTTCCTCCCTTTATTGATCCTGTTAGTTTGGTGCTCTGGCACGCGGAGGTAGTCTAGGAATGAAGGTAGGTAATTTTTTTTTAAGTATTCAATGTGGACAGATGCTGAAATCAAATAGAAAGGGTATGTATCATCTTGGGGAAATATCAAAGTATGGAAGTTTTTGGAGACACATAGTTTGGAATAGGTTTCTTGGAGATTCTGATATGATTCTCAGTGGATATTGTACTAGCTTGGTTGAGAACCACTGAGATAAATAAAAATGACCGCTATATCATCCATTAGAATTTTATTTCTTCTTAACTTACCCTATAATGACTTCCTTTATCTTAATAAATGCTTTTGCCTTACAAAACAAAACAGATTGTAACAAAACTTAATGCTGAAGAAAATAGAAACTTATGTAGAACAACAACTTCTTAGATTGTTTCTAGTACTTGCAATTTGCTGTGTCCATCAACTGTGAGAGCCCAATGAAGTAAAGAAGCTCTTGAAAATAAGGAGAAAAGGCATATGCTAACCCCAATGATTAGGCATATCTTAAATTTTATCAGATTATGTGGGAGAAGGGGACACTACTGTCTGAAATGGGTAAAGAGAAGAGAAAGGCTCTGGGGAGCCTCTCTCAGCTTCAAAATATCTTCTCCATATAATTATACTAATTAGAAAGTCTGTGTTGGTTGATGATCCCTTTTAATATACAGATACCTCATGGGAAGGTTAAGCCTTAATCATATCTTATCATCAATTACTTTACTCAAATATTCAGATCAATTCCTACTGAGATTTCTGCTCCCCAATGGCTTAGAAAGGAAGATGTAAGGGAGGAATGTGTATCTCCATATCTCCTCATTTACCTGATTGATAATATTATGGGGGAACTTTAAAAACATTTCTGAGGTAAAGAATTCAAGAATTGAGATAGGATGAAGGAGGATGATATGAATTAATTAGCCTACATTGATTTCCCCATCTATGAATTACAACAGTGTTTACTGTCTATACTACCCAATGCAATGTTTGACTATTAAATCTTCTATTTTTAGTGAGTTCTTATGTCCTAATCCTGTTCCCTTAATACAAGGCTATTGATGTATGTGTACTGTTGGAAGGAAATGATTGTAAGTTCTTGAAGGCAAGGACTGTGATTTCTATTCCTTACTTTAGTATTCTCCATGGCATATACAACAGTGTATCTTGATCTAGATAAAGAACAGATATAACTACTGTTCTAATTAAGATTTTACTCTATACTGTTATCTGTCTTAAAGCATACAATATTTACAAGTAGATGCTGTGATGGATATGCTGTCCATAAATGTTCTCAGTTACTCGACCTAAGCTGAAAGCATTCTTTCTCTGCTTTGTATTAGCTTTAACTCATGGTACTGGAATTCCTGGTGACTAAACCCTTGATACTGGCTCAGTCTCATAATGACGAGAGGGAGCAAGTAGAAATGCCATTTGGTAGCTTCAATAGGATTGGTGCACTGAAGAAAATATAGCAGCTCTGCCTTGCTTCACAAAGATCTATACCTCATAAGCCCAATACTTGTTTCTTTGTTAAACTTTTTTTCTATAGAACATAGTGAACACATTCATTTATATAAAAACATCCTTTTTTTTCCACGTAGACTCCAGTGGGCAAAATTAAAATGTCCATCTTGGAAAATAGAGCAGTTTTTAAAATTCTCCTTACCAATTGATGAAATAGTAATGCACAGTAGCCATTGGCAGAGTGTTTGTTAAAGGGAATTTTATATATAAAAAGTCATTTATATATAATCATGTATATATGTATATATATATAAATAATCATTTCCCCTCTGCACTTATATGTGTGTGTGTGTGTGTGTGTACAAAATCATCTCCCCTCCATGCTTCCTCACCATTGTTCTTATTCCTTGTAACATTGTAACATCAGGTAGAATACGCTTCTCTTCCCTCAGTTGAAGTGTAAAATTATGAACCCAGTATAATGAAATGATGATTTTTATTCTGTCCTGATAGTAAAAAAGGATTTGCTGATGTGTGAAATGAGATAAAGATAAATAACAAACAGATGTTCTCACAAAATGTTCATTAAATCCCTGCCTATTAAAAGATGCTATATTACATGTGTTCAAACTCTAAATGTGTTAGAGTTATACCTTAATACTCAATTTAGGAAAGACTATATAGTTTTCTATTTAAAATTCATAGTAATCAGTGACTTACAGTATCTTCCTCATTTCAGAGGGGCTTGTCATGACTGTTTTAAAACTTTTCTTATTGGTTTTGACAGTTCCAATTATCCAAAGAGAAATTGCCTTATTGAGGGGTTATGAGTTGGGTTTAAGTCTCTTGGATTGTAAGGCCCCAGATAGGGGTTACAGAAGTTAACGTTTTTGCTTGGATCACCTTCAAAGGACTGTTTGCCATGGCGATGTGATAATGATTGCAGAGGAGTCAGGTTATGAAGAGAGAACAGGAGCAAGACCATCCTCACCTTGTTCCTCTGGCTCTTCCTAAAAAGTAGAAATTATAGTTATTGACACAAATATAGGAAGGAACACACCTAGCTTTACCTGGGGGACGGGGTAGCCAGGGAAGGTAGCATATTTGATCTACGTCTTAAAGGATGGTAGAAGTTTGTTAGAAAGGAGAGCAAAAAGCATTTCAGGCACAGGGAATAGCATATGCAAAGGCATAGGATCCTGAAACAACATAAGAAACTTTAGATGAACTGCCAGTGATTCAGTTTGACTGTTTTTTGCCTCAGTTTCTTCATTGCTAAAATGGGCTTAATAATGGGACTTATCTCATAAAGTTGTGAGGATTAAATGAATTAATATATGTAATTTATAATAGTACCTGGCACATAAGAAGTGACTAATAAGTATTAGTTCTTATAATGATTTTGATAGCATGTGGATAGGAAAGTGGAGAAAGGCTAAATTGAAGTAATAAATAAGGAGACGATTATAGATTAAGAGGTGGTAGAGCATGTAAGTTAGGAGATGGCAGTAGAAATGGAAAGAAAGGTATAGATTTCAAAGGTATTTTAGAGTTACAAGGGATCACAAAGTTGTAACTAACAAATGTGTTGTTTGATCCATACAGTGTTTGAATTTGAATGTCTTTCCATGGAATATGAACTCTCAAGTTTGACTTAGCAGCAAAATTTGCTACTGTATTACACCAAAAATTGATGTTACCTGGATGGCCCTTTATGGGTGAGGGAGAGAAAAGAAGTTAATGATGAACCCTCAATTTTGACATTGAGTGACTAGATGAACAGAGATTCCAACAGTTTAGATTGGGAATGCAGCAGTGTGGACAAATTTGGGAATTATATTTTGTGTGTATTAAGTTGGAGGCATCTATAGGATATCAATCAGAAATATAGATCTGCATGTTAAGAGATAAGTTTGCACTAGTTATATAAATTCAAGAAAACCATTAGTTTATAGGTGGTAGCTAAAGCTGTTTATGTGGATATTGCCTACCGAGTTTATTTAGAATGCTAAGAGGATTGAGGTCAACAAGAAACCAGTGAAGTGAACAGAAATAATGCTAAAGGGGGAAAGAATTAAGGCATTGTGTAGGTCATTGTTTCTCAAAATATGACCCATGGACACCTAGCGCTCCTGAAGATCCTTTCAGGAGTCCTGAGAGGTCAAAGGTATTTTCAAAATAATTCTAAGGTATTTTATTTGCCTTTTCACTCTATTGAAATTTTCACTGATATTGCAAATTCAATAATGGGTAAAACTGCTGATGCCTTGACAAAAATCAAGGCAGTGGCACTGGACTGTGCTACTAGTCCCTGTATTCTTCACCATCAACACACACTTACAGTTAAAAAACAAAACCGGTTTTACTTGATATTGTCGTTGATAAATCAGTAACTATTATTAATTTTGCTAAAACTTATCCTCCTATATCCATCATTTTAATATCCAGTGTATCAGCATATGAAGAATGCATAATACACTTTTATACATAATGAGGTATATTAGTGTTTCAAAGTAAAGCGCCCCAAGGCTGAGTTACAAACTGAGCTTGTGGATTTTTTAAAAATGTATTTTATTGTAATTTTTTTTGTTAGAGAAGTTGGATGTTTACAGAAAAAAAAATGCAGAAAATACAGAGTTCCCATATAACTCCCTCACATGCATGTTTGTCCCTATTATTGACACTTTGCATTATTGTGGTACCTTTGGTACAATAGATGAAACAATATTATTATAATTGTGCTATTAATTATGCTCCATAATTTACATTAAGGTTCCCTGTTTGTGTTATACATTCCTATGGTTTTAAAAAAAATTATTCAGTAACATATATACAACCTGAAATTTCCCCTTTTAACCAAACTCAAATGTATAATTCAGTGGTGTGAACTGGATTCAGAATGTTGCATTACCATCAGTACCACCCATTACCAAAAATATTCAGTCACTGCACACAAACTCTGTACCAAAGAATCATTAACTTCCCATTCCCTACCCACATCCCAGCCCCTAGTTACATGTATTCCAGTTTCTAACTCGATTAATTTGTCTCTTGTGATGGCCTCAAAGTTCTACCATGTTGTCACATGTATCAGAACTTCATTCTGTCTTATGACTGAATAATATTTCATTATATGTATATACCACATTTTGTTTATTCAGTTCATCTGTTGATGGACATTTGGGTTGCTTGCATTTTGGAAATTGTGAATAAATCCTCTAAGAACATTGGTGAGCAAAAATGTGTGTTCAAGCCCCTGCTTTCAAATCTTTTGGGTATACCTAGAAGTGGAATACCTAGAAGTGAAATACAGTAGTTCTATATTTAACTTCCTGAGGAACTGTCAAAACTGTTTTCCACAGTACCTGCACCATTTTACATTCTCACCAGGAAGGAATGAGTGTTCTTATTCCTCCACATCTTCTCCAACACTTATCTTCCATTTTAAAAAATATAGCCATTTTAATGGGTGTGAAATGGTATCTCATTGTGGTTTTGATTTACATTTCCCTAATGGCTAATGATGTCAAGCACCTTTTTATGTGCTTACTGGCCATTTGTGTATCTTCTTTGCAGATATATCTATACAAGTCCTTTGCCCATTTTTAAAATTGGTTTGTTTGTATTTCTGTTGTTGTAGGATCTTATTTTTATTTATCGTGGGTGTTAAACTTTTTTGAATATGAAGTTTCCAACTATTATTCACCCATTTTCTACATTGTATTCTCAGTTTTATGATGAAATACTTTGGTGCACAAAACCTTTTCATTATGATGAAGTCCCATTGATCTATTTTTTCTTTTGTTGCTCATGTCTTTAGAGTAAAGTCTACAAAATAATTGCCTAACACAAGGCCCTGAAGATACTTCTGTATGTTTTCTTCTAGAATTTTTATAGTTTGGGTTCTTATATTTAGGTGTTTGATTGACCCTGAGTTAATTTTTGTATATGGCATGAGATAGGGGTCCATCTTCATTCTCTTGCATATGAACATAGAGTTTTCCCAGCATCATTTGTTGAAGAGACTATTCTATCCCCATTGAGAGAACTTGCACTCTTGTCAAACTCAGTTGGCATGTAGCCTTCAATGTTTTTGAGCAGCAAGAAGGAAAAATCTGAGATGGTGGAATGGTAGCTCATGATAAGCTCTGGGATCTGTCTTGTAGGTGCTTGTTGATGTGTGCTTTGAAAATTATTGCTTTTTTCTTTCTTTGCTTTTTATAGGTTATTTTAAAATAGAGTTTCAAAAAATCAATTGGCCATTAAAATAACTATATACTTTGATCAAGTGGGATTTATCCCGGATATGGGAGAGCAGTTCAACATAGGTAAATTGATTAATGTAATACACCACATTACGAAAATGAAGGGGAAAACCACATAATCTGTCGATTGATGCAAAACAGTCATTTGACAAAATGCAGCACTTGTTCTTGATAAAAACACTTATAAAACTAGGACTAGAAGCAAATTTCCTCAACATGATAAAAGGCATAGATGAAAAACCCACACCTAACATCATACTTAGTGGTAAAAGACTGAAAGCTATCCCTCTAAGAACAGGAAAAAGACAAGAATGCCCACTGTCACCACTGTTATTCAACATTGTATTGGAATGTCTTGACAGACCAAGAATGCAAGAAAAAGAAATAAAGGAATCCAAATTGGAAAGGAAGAAGGAAAACATTCCCTATTTGCACATGACTTGAACCTTTATGCAGAAAATCCTGAAAAATCCACAACAAAGCTCCTAAAGCTAATAAATGAATTCAGAAGAGTAGTGGGGTTCAAGGTCAACACCCAAAAATCAGTAGTGTTTCTATACACTTGTAGTGAACAATAGGAAAAATAAATCAAGAAGAAAATTTCATTTCCAATAGCAGCTAAAAGAATCAAATATCTGGGAAAGAATCTAACCAAAGATGTAAAGAACTTGTACAAAAAAAACTATAAAGCATTGTTAAAAGATATCAAAGAAGACTTATATAAATGGAAATATGTTCCATGTTCATGGGTTGGAAGACTAAATATTGTTTGAGATGACAGTTCTACTCTAAGAGATTTGGAGTCAATGCACTCCCAATAAAAATTCCAACAACTTTTCTTTGTAGAAATGAAAAAGGGAATCATCCTATTTATATGGAGTGGTAAGGGACCCCCAAAAAGCCAAAGCCATCTTGAAAAGAAGAATGAGGGGGGTGCAAGGGTAGTTCAGTGGTAGAATTCTTGCCTGCTATGTGGGAGACCCAGGTTCGATTCCTGGTCCATGCACTTCTGAAAAAACATACAAGCAAAACATCAACAAATGGTGCTACAATAACAAGATATTCACATGGAAAGGTAATGAAATGTGACCCCACCATACAACATACAAAAAAAAAAAAAGAAAACAAAAAAAGAAGAATGAAATAGGAGGATTTACACTTCATGATCTTAAAACTTATTACAAAGCTGTAGTAATCAAAAAAGCATGGTACTGTTGCAAGTTTGAGAGCTCAGAAATCAAACCTCACATTTATGGCCAATGGATTTTTGACAAGAGGGCAAAGACTACTCATGTGGGAAAGAATAGTCTCTTCAACAAATGGTGCTGGGAAAACTTGATCTCCATTTGCAAAAGAATGAACGTGGAACCCGGCCTCACACCTTATATAAAAATCAATTCAAAATGGACCAAAGATCTAAATATATATTCCAGAACTATCACACTCTTAGAAGAAAACGTGGGGGAGCATCTTCAGGACCTCATGTTAGGCAATGTTTTTTTAGGCTTTAAACCTAAAGTATAAGTAACCAAAGAAAGAATAGATAAATGGTCTAATCAAAACTAAACCTCTGTGCTTCAAAGAACTATATCATGAAAGTTATGACAATCTAAAGAATGAAAGAAAATACTTGGAAACCACATATTTGATAAGTGTTTCATATACAGAATATATAAAGAATCCTTCAACACAACAACAGAAGTACAAACAACTCAGTTTAAAAATGGACAAAAGATGTTTATAGACATTTCTCCAAAGAAGATATACAAATTGTCAAAAAGCACATGGAAAGATTCTCAACATCATTAGCCATTAGGGAAATGCAAATCAAAACCACAATGAGATACATTTCACAACCACTAGAATGGCTGCTATTTTATAAAATGGAAAATTACAGGTGTTGGAGAGGATGTGGAGAAATAAGAACACTCATTTCTTGGTGGCGAGAAGGTAAAATGGTACAGATACTGTGGAAGACAGTTTGGCAGGTCTTCAGAGAGTTAAGTATAGAATTACAGTATGACCTGGCAATCCCACTTCTAGGTGCATACCCAAAAGAATTGAAAGCAGGGACTCAGGTGTTTATAGTCATTATTCACAACTGTCCAAAGATGAAAGTATCCCAAGGGTCCACCAACCAATAAATGGGTTAACACAATGTGGTATATCCATACAGTGTAGTATTATTCAGCCATAATAAGTATTGAATTTCTAATACATGTGACAATGTAGATGAATCTTAAGGACATCATTTTGAGTGAAATAAGCCAGATCCCAAAGGATGAATATTGTTTGATCTCACTGATATGAAATAATTAGAATAGTCAAACTCAGAGTCAAATCTACAATATAAGTTACCAACGGATAGGGTGGATGTAGGGAATAAGGAATTAAGACTTAAAAATGGAGTGGGAGAAAGATCAAAGGTGATGGTGGAGTTATACAAGAAGGTGGATTTATACAAGAAGGTGGAGTTTAACAAATGAGTATGAGTGCTGAATCATTATATTGATATTTCTTTTAGTCTCCAGTACCTTAGAACAGCTAGAAGTAAAAACCTAAAATTGTGGAATTGTAACCCATATCAGACTCTGAAATCTATTCTACAACTAATTGTCGTGATGTACTTTGAAATTTATAACTTTTTTGTATATGTTATTTTTTTGAAAATAAAAGAGAAGGAGGAGTATAACAGAGAAGATAGGATTTAACAAATGAGTATGACCACTGAATATTGATATTTCTTTTGGTCTCCAGTGTCTTGGAGCAACTAGAAGAAAAAACGAAAAAAATCGTGGATCTATAACCCATACCAAACTTTAAAATATGTTCTATGACTACTTGTTAAAATGTACTTAGAAATTTATTGCTATTTTGTATATATGTTATATTTCACAGTAAAAAATTAAAAAATATCAAGTGAAAGATAAATCATACCCTTGTGAAAGGGCATAATAAAATTGCCCAAATAATAAAAAAAGAAAAAATATACAGAGTTTCTTTTTGGAATGATGGGAAATGGATAATAGCGATTTGAGCACAATGTTGTGAATGTATTTAACACCACTGAATTATATATTTGAATTTGGCTAAAAGGGGAAATATTAGGTTGCATATATGGTACTATAATAAACATTTTCTAAAATTCTCTGGAACTACACAGCACAAACAATGAACCCTTAGTTAAATCAGGAACTGTAGTTAATAGTACAATTATAAAAAATGTGCTTTTATCAATTTCAAAAATGTTCCACACCAAACCAAGGTGTTAATAGTAGGGTAGTAGATAGGAATATTATATTGTATGCATGATTGTTTTGTAAACCTACAAATTCTCTGAAAAAAATAAATTGGCCATAAATTTGTGGGTTGATTTCTGAGCTCTCGATTGGATCACATTGGTCTCTGTTGTTGTGCTGGCTACATGCAGTTTTGATTACTATAGCTTTGCAGTAAGTTTTAAAATTGGGAAGTGTGACTACTCTAACTTTGTTCTTTTTTTTAAAGGTGATTTTGGTATTTGGATCCCCTTACCCTTGCATATGTTTTTTTTTTTTAATTCCTTTTTAATTTCTACAAAGAATGCACTGAAAAATTTGAGGGGATTATGTTGATTCTTTTTTTAATGGATGCTTTTATTCTTTATTTATAGATCATCAGGTTTGTCCCCCTCCTTACCTGCAAGTGGAATTTCATCTTGTTTCCATGCAGAGTAGTGAAACAGTGACAAAGCTAATCAGAATAAACTACTTCAAAAAGAGAAGTAGGCTAGCACAATTCACTTTCTGTTAGCAGGCACAATATGAATATCCACACTCTAGTAAACCACAATGATCTAGTCACTAAGAAATTCAAAGAGATTGTGAAGAACGTAGGCAAATCCAGGGTGCAGTAAAGATGAGCTGAGTTGCTGTACAGTTATTTAAGGGTTCCTAATACTGCATCTCTTTGTTCTATTAGTGTGGTATATTATTGTGTTTTTTCATGTTAAATTACCCTAACATACCTGAGAAAAATCTCATTAATTTTGGTGTATAATTCTTTTTAATGTGCTGTTGGATTTGGTTTGTTAGTATTTTGTTGAAAATTTTTACATCTATATTCATAAGAGATATTGGATTGGGCTGTAATATAATTTTCTTGTTGTGTCTTTATCTGGGTTTAGTATTAGGGTTATGCTGGCCTCATAGAATGAGCTAGGAAATATTTCTTCCTCTTTTTTGGAAGAGTTAGAGCAGGATTTTTTTTTCTTGGAATGTTTGGTAAATTTCACCAGTGAAACCATCTGGTTCTGGGCTTTTTTTTTTAATACTTTTATTGAGAAATATCCACACATGTGCAATCCAACCATATGCAATCAATGACTCACAATACCATCACATGGTTGTGTATTCTTCACCATGATCACTTTTAGAAGATTTGATTCACTCCAGAAAAAGAAATTAAAATTTAAAAAATGAAAGAACTCATATATCCCATACCCCTTACCCCTCCCTCTCATTGACCCACAGTATTTCAATCTACTCAATTTTGACCCTGTAGCTTCCTCTGTTATTTATGTTTCATGCTTTTTTTTTTCTCACCTGCCATACCCTGGATAAAAGGAGCATCAGACACAAGGTTTCCATAATCACACAGTCACATTGTAAAAGCTATATAATTATACAGTCTTCTTCAAGAATCAAGGCTACTGGAACACAATTCAACAGTCTAAGGTACATTCCACTAGCCACTACAATACACCATAAACTAAAAAGGGATATCTATATAATGCATAAGAATAACCTCCAGGATAACCCTCCATCTCTTTGAAATCTGTCAGCCACTGAGACTTTATTTTGCCTCATCTTCTCCCTTTTGAACAAGGCTTTCTCATTTCCATTGATGTTGGGTTTAGGCTCATCTCCTGGAGTCCTCTCCCATGTTGCCAGGAAGATTTGAATTCCTGGGAATCATGTCCCACGTAGGGGATAGTGCAGTGAGTTCACCTGCCACGTTGGCTTAGAGAGAGAGGCCACATCTGAGCAAGAAAAGAGGCTCTCTGGGGGTGACTCTTAGATGTAATTATTGGTACACTTAGCCTCTCCTTTGCAGGAATGAGCTTCATAGGGGTGAGCCCCAAGATTGAGGGCTCATCCTCTTGAATTGGTTGTCCCCACTGCTTGTAAGAATATCAGGAATTCTCCAGATGGGAAAGTTGAATATTTCTTCCTTTCTCCTCAGCCTCCCAAGGGGAGTTTGCAAATACTTTTTTATTCTCTGTCCAGATTACTCTGGGATATATTGGGGCATCACACTAACCTGTACAAACCAACAAGATCTCATGCCCTTTTCAAGATTCCATGTACTATGGTGTTCAAGAAAACTGACCATATGAGTTAAATTAGATAATGTGCTACCCAAATATAAATTTTGCACCAAATATACATGTCACCCTTTGATCTGCACGGAGGTTGAAGTTTGTAAATATGGAGCATATGGGCAGATCAGCTTCATTCATATCTCTGGATGGAGTCTGATCACTTTTTCAGCTTTTTTTTTTTTTGATGCTAACTGAATAGGGTAATACTGACTTTCATAGCTTCAGTGCTGTGATTCTGAGTCTCAGGTGTCATATAAATGCCTGAAGTTTCAGGAAATGACTAGATTATATACAAATAGCTCACTATCTCAGAGTTTTGAAATAACAAGTTACACCTCTAGGATAGATGTGACTGCTGTAAGAGCTTACAGTCTAGGACCCTTCACAATAGGCCCCAACCTAACCCATGCTCTTGATTTCGATTCTCCAAGTTTGTATATTATAGTTAGTCCATATGAATGAGGCATGAAAATATTTGTCTTTTCGTTTCTGACATTTCATTCAATTTACTGTCCTTAAGGTTCATTCACCTAGTTGCATACCTCACAACCTCATTCTTTCTTGCAGCTACTCAGTAGTCTGTTTTATGTAAACTCCACAGTTCCTTCCTCAGTTGTTGTGCCCTTAAGCTACCTACATCCATTGCAAATCGTGAACACTGTCACGATAGATATGGGCTTTTTTGTTAAGAGGTTTTTGAATACTAATTCAGTCTCTTTACTTGTTATTGTTCTGTTGAGATCTTCTGTTTCTTCTTGAGTCAATGTAAGTAGTTTGGATATTTCTAAGAATCTATTTCATCTAGGTTATCTAATCTGTTGCCATGTGATTGTTCATAGTATCCTCTTGAAATCCTTTTTATTTCTTTGGTATCGATGGTAATGTTCCCCTTTTGTTCCTGATTTTAGTTATTTGTTTTCTTTCTCTTTTTTCTTTGTCACTCTAGCTGAGGGTTTGTCTATTGTATTGATCTTTTCCAAAAAACCAACTTTTGGCTTCATTTATTCTTTCTGTTGTTTTTTATTAATGTATTTAATTTATCTTCACTCTGATCTTTGTTATTTTTTCTCCCTCATTTTTGGTTTGCTCTTCTTTTTCTAGATCCTCCAGTTCTGAGGTTAGAGCTCTGATTTTAAATCTTTCTTCTTTTTTAAAAGTAATCACTTTGAACTGTAAATTTCCCTATCATCACTCCCTTTACTCCGTCCCATAAATTTTGATTTTTTGTGTTTTCATTTTTGTACACCTCTTGATATTTCTTAATGTCCTTTTTCTATTTCTTCTTTGACCTATTGGCCATTTAAAAGTACAGTGTTTAACTTCCATGTGTTTTAGTTAGTAAAAGGTGCTGGAATACAATGTACTGGAAATGGAATGGCTTTTTAAAAAGGGGAATTTATTAACTTGCAAGTTTACAGTTTTAAGATCATGAAAATATCCAGGTTAAAACAAGACTATAAAAATGTCCAACCTAAGACATACAGGGAAAGATACCTTAGTTCAAGAAGGCCGACGACATTCAGGGTTACTTGCTCAGCTGGAAAAGCACATCGCGATGTCTGCTAGCTTTTTCTACAGGCTTCTTTAACAGCTTGCCCAGGGCTCTGTCCATTCTGTTGGCTCTGTCAGTTCTGGAGGCTCTCAAGCTTTTTCTAAAATGGTTCACTCTTAATGGACTCCAGTAGGCAACTCCACCTTAAATGGGTAGAAACACGTCTCCGTGAAAGCCATGTAATCAAAAGTTACCACTCATAATTGGGTGGGTCATATCTCCATGGAAACAATAAAAAAGTTCCTGTCCAGCAACATTGAATGAGGATTAAAGGATATGGCTTTTCTGGGATACATAATAGCTTCAAACCAGCACACCATGTATTTGTAAATTTTTCAGTTCTCCCTCTATTATTGATTTCTAGCTTCATTCTGTTGTGGCCAGAGAAGATACAAGTGTATGAATTCAATATTTTTTAATTCATAGAAACTTGTTTTGTAAACTAAAATGTGGTCTATCCTGGAGAATGACTCATGTACATTAGAAAAGAATTTGTATTCTGCTGTTTTTGCATTAAGTACTGTATATACCTCTCTTAGTCTGGTTGTTTTATAGTATCATTCAATTCTTCCATTTCCTTATTAATCTTCTCTCTAGATGTTCTATCAATTTTTGAAAATGATTATGTGAAATCTCCTACTGTTGATGTAGCATCATCTATTTCTCCCTTCAGATCTGGCAATATCTGCTTCCTGCATTCAGGGGCACATATATTTATATGTGCTGTGTCTCCCTTTTGATTTGACTCCTTTACCAGTATATAGGGACCTTTTTTGTTCCTTGTAACAATTTTTGACACAAAGTCAATTTATGTGATGTAAGTGTTGCTTTCTTTTGGTTACTATTTGTGTGGTATATATATTATTCTATCCTTTCACTTTCAACCTACTTATGCCTTTGAATTTAAGCTGAATCTCATATAAACAGCATATTGTTGAGTTATGCTTTATTTATCCATTCTGCCAATCTCTCCCTTTTGATTGGAGAGTTTAATCCTTTTACACTTAGATTAACTACTGATAATTCAAGATTTTCTTCTGTCATTTTGCTGTTTAGTCATTGTAAACCATATCTTTTTTGTCCCTCAGTTCTTCTGTTAATGCCTACTTTCATATTTATTTGAATTTCTGTAATGTATTATTTTGAGTCCCTTCTCATTTTTTTCTGCATATAGTTTTCACGTATTTTCTTTGTGATTAAAATGGAACATAAATTTTACATCCTAAATCTTTAACAATCATGATATAATACCAAGTTAATTTCAGTAGCATGTAGAAGCACTGTTCCTTTACCTCTCCATCTCCCCACGTTATTGCTGTATGTTTTAAAAATATTTTATACATTGTATGTCCAAAACCATAGATTTATCATTTCTCTTTACACATTTGCATTTTAATACCTTTAAGAATTAAGAAGTAGAATTACATACCAAAAATGAAATATAACCCTACTAACGTTTATAATCATCCCCATGATTAGCTTTACTGGATATCTTTGTTTCTTTTTGACTCTTTGATCCATTATTTAGTGTCCATTCCTTTCAGTCTGAAGAACTCCCTTTATCATTCCTTTTAGGGCAGATCTAGTAGTAATGAACTTTCTCAGCTTTTGTTTATCTGAAATGTCTTAATCTCTCCCTCTACTTTGAAAGAGCTTCACTGGATATAAAATTCTCAGTTGGTAGTTTTTTTCTTTTGGCACTTTACATATTTCATCCCACTGCCTTCTTGTCTCCTTGGTTTCTGATGAGAAATCAGCACTTCATTTTATTGGAATGCCCTTGTTTATAATATTTTGCTTTTCTCTTGCAGCTTTTATAACTGTCTCCTTGTCCTTAGCTTTCAATAGTTTGTCTACTGTGTACCCAGATTGTGATTCTCTTAGAATTTATCCTGTCTGGTGTTCTTTGGGATTCTTGAATGTGTGTTTTCATGTCTTTTGTTACATTTTGGAAGATTTTTTTTGCTTCTTTGAATATTTCTTCAGCTCCTTTCTCTCTTCCTTCTCCTTCTGGGACTGCAATAATGCATATATTGGTACACTTGATGGTCTCCCATAGGTCTTTTAGGCTCTGTTCACTTTTTTTTCACTTTTTCTCTGTTCCTCAGCCTAAATCATTTCAATTGTTTTGTCTTCGAGTTCACTGATTATTCAGCCAGCTCCAATATGCTGTTGAAACCCTCTAGGGAAATTTTCATTTATAGAAACAATATTTTAATTAAATAACAATATTATATTAATATTGTTTCATCAATTGTAAGCAAGTTACCACACTAATGCAAAGTGTGAAAAACAGAAAACTGTTTTTGAGAGGTGTTATATGGGGACTCTTATTTTCTCCATTGATTTTTCTAAACTTACAACTTCTCTAATAACAAATACATAAAAAGATTTGCAAACCTGTAAATTAATGGCATTCTTCTCATGAATTTTCATTTTGGAAAATAAAGTTATTTATTTATTTATTTATTATTATTATTTTTTTACATGAACAGGCACCAGGAAATGAACCTGAGTCTCCCAGCATGGCAGGTGAGAGCTCTGCCACTGAGCCTCCATTGCCCACCGTAAAGTTATTTTTGATAAACGCTATTTATTTTAACATAAAATATATTATATTGCTATAGTTACATGAATAAGTAATCATTGTTAAAATGTCAGTTATAATTTCTAATATGGTACATATTTCATAGATATAACCCATGAAAATGAAAGTTCTTTCCAATATTCGATAGTTTTTAAGATTATAAATCTATCTCAAGTCCAAGAATTTTGTGAACTTCTGCTGTAGAATATTGGAAAAACAGGGAGGGGGCAAATGATGACACTTATCTTACTGTTACGTAGTGTAGACTTCAGTAAGAAATACTGAGGAATAGAAAAACAGAATATGGAAAAATATGACTTAATGTCAAAGCAAGTACTAATGCCAAGGCAGGTACTAAGCAAGCTAAGGACATGAAGAGAAGAGTGTGAAGTAAAATAGTAAGAGATTTGCTGGAAAGGGAGACTTGTGTATAGGGTAAGATTTTGTAGAGAAAAGTGGAGAGGAGATTTTACAAGCCTGAACAAGTCTGTGAGGCAGTGATACTCATAATATGCTCCAGGAACAGTAAAGAGATCATTCTGTTTGGAATGAATAGTTTGTGTTGGTGACTACCAAGAGTTTAGTTGGATCAACAAGCTATAGTCAGATTGTAGAGAGTCTTAAATATTAGTTTGAGGAAATTATATTTGATGGTCTATGGAAAGCTATTAAAAGTTTGTGATTCAGGATTATGATATTATGAAAGTGGTATTTATTGAAAATCAATTGGGAAGTAGTGTAAAGGAAAGATTGGAAATAGAAAGTCTAAAATGTATCAGAACAATATTGTAGATGTCCCTGTATGAAGTGATGAGAACCTAGTCATAAATGCAAAGTAAATAATGAATATGAGAGCTACTGTGAAGAATGAACAGAACTTGATGATTGATTAGAAAGAGGAGATTAATTTTGAGCCTGAATGACTAAGAGAATGATGATGCCATTGATGGAAGATAAAAGGGTATAGATACTTGTTGAAGAGTGCTTTGAAAACTATTGCTTTTTTATATTTTTACTTTGTGTATATGTTATACTATACAATAAAAAAGTTTTTAAAAAGGGTATAGGCAGCTCCGTCCTAAGTAGTTGACAGTTGCTGTGTTATTGACTTGTTTATTGAAGATGTGGGATTATTCTAATAGAATTGTATATTTATGGGCATTTACTAGATAGAAAGCTGGATGAGAAGTATAAACCTGAGAGGCCATATTAGAAAAGTGATCCTTGAATTTGAGGCAATGAATGAGTTTTCTGAGGAACAGAGTGTATAGACCGGGAGTCCAGGAACAGTATCATGTGATCTACAGGTATTATGTTTTGTTAGAAGGAGGAACCAGTGAAGACTGAAGAAGCACTTAGAGAACAGAATAATATTGGCCTGCAGAAACCAAAAAAGGATAGAGTTTCGAGAAAGAGATAAAAATCAGCCATGCCATATTCCACAGAGAATGGAGATTTAATGTACCAATTCCATGAAAGCAGAAATCTTTGTATGTTTTACTCAATAATGTTTCTCAAGTGTCTAGAATTTTCTCTAGCACATAGTAGGTAATTAATGAATGAACAAATATTCTTCACTACTGCTGCTATATGTTTTGTGCAAACCATACAAATATAAGCAGATTAAAGGAATATAATTCATGAGTAACATCTTTGGATAAAAACCTCTGTAAATATGTTGATAGTCTCTATTCGCTTATCAGGCTCTATTATTTAAAGCTTACACAGTGTTGTTGCAATGTGTAGTGAAGATGGAGATAGATTGTTTGGCATTGCTAATTCACAATATGGGGCAGCTAGAAAGAGATAGATGATATATGTGCCGATTTGAAAGTATTTAGTACCCTAGGAAAGCCATGTTTTAATCCCAATCCAGTCTTGTGGGACTGTTTCTTTTAATCCTGATGCAATGCTGTAGGCTGAAAACTTTTGATTAGATTATCTCCATGGAGATGTAACACGCCCAATTGTGGGTGTGGCCTTTTGATTACGTGGAGATGTGACTCTACACATTCAAGGTGGGGTTGTTTACTGGAGCCCTTTAAGAGGGAGCCATTTTGGAAAGAGTGAAAAGAGCCCACACAGGCAGAGACCTTTGGAGATGCATAAAGAAAACATCCTCAGGGAAGCCATTGAAGAAGCCTGAAGAGAAAACTAGCAGATGATGTCTTTCCAGCTGAGAGAGAAATCCCAAATGACATTGGCCTTCTTTAACCAGGGTATCTTTCCCTGGATGCTTTGATTTGGACGTTTTTATAGCCTTGCCTTAATTTGGACATTGTCACAGCCTTAGAACTGTAAAATGCGACTTAATAAATTCCCCTTTTTAAAAGCTATTCCATTTCTGGTATATCACATTCCAGCAACTTTTACAAAATAATACCATGTATGTCTATTTGTATAACTCCAAATACCAAAACAAAGCTGGTAGTTTTACTTTCCAGTACTGTATAGGATATATTCTTTCACTGGTGGCACCTAGTGTAAGCATCATTGCACACTGAACTGAATAACTTCTTTGGAATTTATACAGTCATAATCAAAGTATATGATGGGATGTCACTTCCAATATAATGTTATAAAAACTCTGTAGCTTCTGTCTTGGGCACTCTTTCTCACTCCCTCTTGAATTGATCACTCTGGGTAGCCACCCACCATGTTATAGGACAGCTTTACTTTATAGTTATTTTTACATTGGTTCAGACATTTCAGTTGCAAGTATTACAGACTACCAATACATTAGTTGGGTTGAAAGACTATGTTTAAATTGATGATTAATGTAGTTTATTTCATTTTTGGCATGATTTACCATAATGGAGAAAAACACGTGATTCTATTGGAAGAGACAAGTTATTTGATATTCATTAATTTCCTCACAAACTAGTTAAATAGTATCTTAGTGAGTTAAATGCCATGACAAATATCACACAATGAGTTGGCTTAACAACAGGAATTTATTGGGTCAAATTTAGAGGCTAGAGGGCTTGCTTCCTCCTGGGATCAGTAGCCTTTTGGTTGGCCAGCAGTCCTTGGGTTCCTTGACTTTCCCATTTTATGGCAGCATCCTTTCCTTTCTTTTCTGGATTCTGTTGACTTCCAGCTTCTGGCCCCTCCTTCTGCTTTCTCTCTAAGTGGCTCCAGTAATAACATTAGGACACATCCTGGTTCGAATGGCAAGATCGTAACTAAAAGTAGCATCTTCAATGGTCCTATTTACAATGACTTCACATTTACAGTAACGGTTTAGGATTAAGTTCATGTTTTTTTCTGTGCTTCATAACTCAATCAGCCACATATAGTAATACCTGTGTTTTGAGTTTTAATTTTGTATTAGTTATCTACTACTATGTAACCAATTATCCCAAATCTTATCATATCAAAACAGCAAATATTATCTCACAGTTTCTGTGGACCAGAATTCCAGGCATGGCTTAGCTGGATGCCTCTGACTCAATGTCTCTCATAAGTTTGTAGTCAAGCTTTGACTGTGGTCTCATTTGAAGGCTTGATCGAGTGGGGAAGGGAATCTGCTTCTAATTTCATTTGTGTGGTTGTGGCAGAATTTGGGCCTTTGTCATATGGGTCTCTCCACAGGGCTGTCCTATGACATGGTGGCAGGCTACCCAGAGTGATCAATTCAAGAGAGAGTGAGAAAGAGTGCCCAAGACAGAAGCCATAGTCTTTTTATAACCTTATATTGGAAGTGACATCCCATCACTTCTGCCATTTTCTAATTGTTAGGAGTAAGTCCATGAATCCAGACTGTATTCAAAGGGAGGAGATTATACAAGGGCATGAATACCAGGAAGTGGGAATCATTTTGGACCATCTTAGAAGCTGCTTACCATAAATTTATTGACCATGTTTACCTTTAAAATGCATAACTGGAGTCACTTCTGGAGGGTCTCTTTTGTTGTTCAGATGTGGTCTCTCTCTTTCTCTAAGCCCAACTCTGCAAGTGAAATTATTGCCCTCCTTCCTATGTGGGACATGACATCCAGGGATGAAAGTCTCCCTAGCGAAGTGGGAGGTGCCTTCCAGAGATGGATCCAGACCCAGCACCATGGGATCAAGAATTCTATCCTGACCAAAAGGGGGAAAAGATGTATAACTAATAAAGTATCAGTGGCAGTGAGAGTTCAAATAGAATTGAGAGGCTGCACTGGAAGTTGCTCTTAATGCATGCTTCAGTCAGACGTTGTTACCTAGCATAACTTACCAAACCCCAACCAAAACTATTCCTGCCAATCCTAAGGAACACCAAGGATGTTATAAAAGATTCTACAAAGGTTCCATGGACTAGTGTAATGTTCCAGAAACCTACAACCTCCAGATGGGTCCCTGGACCAGATAAGTCCTTAAACTTAGAGAGGCCAGCCTCTCCAGAACATCAGCTAGTTCCATCCCCCATCCCATATTACAGACAGCCCCTTCCAATATGAAAAATTAGAATTGGTATAGCCCGGATACCCCTAAAGAGTGGGAGAAAGATCAAAGGTGATGGTGGATTTATACATAGAAGGTAGGGTTCAACAAATGCATATGAGTGCTGAATCATTATATTTATAGTTCTTTTAATCTCCAGTGTCTGGGAGCAGCTAGTAGTAAGAACCTAAAATTGTGAAATTGTAACCCATACTAAACTCTGCAATCTGTTCGACAACTAATTGGTGTGATGTGCTTTGAAATTTATTGCTTTTTGTGTATATATTATTTTTCACAAAGGAAAAAAAAGTGAATTGTGATGATAAATGCACAGCTATATGATGAAAAAATACAACTGAAGTTATAGAAGGAGGGAAGATATAGAGGTGAAGTCACCCTTTAGTAGTGAGACTAGGAACATATCCCGGGTCTCTTGAATATTGAGCAACTAGGTCTGGTATAAAAGATAAAGAATTTTTGAAAAATTTCTGAAGCTTTAATAAATATATGCATTTTAAAGTATATCTAATTATATATGCATTATTTAATATGTATAATTTTAAAAGATATAGTGTGTTTATTAAAACACAGCCTGACAAGAAGCTGAAAAGCTAAATTAACATGAAGGGATAAAATTTACCAAGTGACTCCTACAAAACCAAGCAGAAAGACAGCAGGAAATGTTAGACCTTAGCAATAACTCTCTTTTAATTTTAATGTCATTATTCAATTAATGTAAGTTAATATGAAATAAGATATAAACTACAGTTAAATGTAGCCCACATATGTTGTTTTTAATCCATATTTGAAGGCAGAGATGGAAAAAGTAGACTACACCAGGAATTGAATTTTAAAAATAAAAATTTTATAGGTCCTACCACAGCTCATATAATCAGAACTATCCATCTCTTTTGCTTACCTTTTCTTTACTTATATTGTATTTTACTTTAATGATTTTAATTATAAAAATATGCATTTTTTATGATAAAATGGTAATTTAACCAGAAGCTGAACAGTGCTTCTTGCATCAGATCTTTAAATTCAGATTTTAACTATATTAATTTCATTAGGTCTGGGTTGTTCTAGCTAAATCCAGAAAGTATAGATATTCATTTAAATTCATAAACTAAATTCCATTTATTCCAAATTAAAGATATAAACCTGTCCTATTCTACAGAGAGGAAGGATTGAAACATCATAGAAAAGTTCTTTGTTAATTATAATAAATCAGATGCATAATTGAAACTGAGGAAAGAGAAAATATGTAGTATAATATTTAAAAGGAGTGTATTTGTTTATGTGTTTGTGTATTTCAAAAGGGAAGAACTTCCAAAATAGTAATTTCTTATTTGGGAAAACAGAGATCTTTGCTCTCGAAAGCAAAAATAGTAAGTGAAAGAGGAAAAGTTTGGCTTAGGTGATCTCTAAGGTTCCTCCTAGCTTTAATAGTCTGTACATCAATGTTCAAATTAGATGTAATGTATATGTCTTGACTATTTGTGTGAAGGAGAATCAGAGAACACACATAATTAAAATCTATAATCATTCTTGTCAGAGTTCTCCAGAGAAACAGAACTGACAGGATACACATGTATATATCTCTATACATAAACTTGTAAATATTAAGAGATTTATTATTGGAATTGGCTCACGTGATTGTGGGGAATGGCAAGTTCACATTCCGTCTGGCGGGCCACAAGTGGGAAACGCAAAGGTGGCATTGAATTCCCCAGAAGAAGCCTCAATTTGGAATGTCCCACGAAGGTGATGATGATGAATTCCCCAGGAGAAGGTGGGGAAGGTGTCTGAAGTAGAGATAGAAATTCTTTCTGACTGCTGAAATCCCCAGTTTTCCTTTAAGCCCTCCAGCTGATTGGATGAGGAGATTCTGCTCATTGCTTAAGACACTCTGTGGTTGATTGCAGATGTAATCAACTGACTAATGATTTGGATCAATTTATGAAATACCCTCACAGTAACAATCAAGACAGTCCATGCTTGACCGAACAACTGGTCACCATAACCTAGCCAAGTTGATATGTGAAATTAACCATCACAAACCCAAATTTATTTTAGCCACTTGCTAGAGACAATATCAAATGTGTGTGTGTGTGTGTGTGTGTGCGCACGCGCACATGTGAATGAGTGTGTGTATGTGTGTTCAGGGCATTTTGACTTGGGTTTTATGGAAGTAAGGCAGTTCTTTATACCTTGAAATGGAATGTTTGCTATTTTGTAGCTTATCTGGAAATGTAGATAGTTGCTTTACAAATACACACCACTTTTGTATTCTCTGTGGGGCAGGAATTGATCAGAATAAGAGGGAAATTGTGATTAGCCTTCCCTGTACCCTTGGGGAACAGGGAGAAGATACTTTTCTTCTCCAATTCCCTTTTTCTCAGGTTTAACTAAGGTGGCTCTCCATATTTTCTCATCTCCTAGAGGTTCTGTTTCCATTTATTTATGTGTGTTCATCAAATATTTATTGAATGCCTTTTATGTGCCTAGCACTGTTCCAGGTGCCAGAAATACATCTGAGTACAAAACAATCCCTGCAGTATTGCTTAGGTTCTAGAGAGGGAGATAAGCTATAAATGTACACATACACACACCTATATTTAGAAGGTGGTAAGTGTTTATATGTATGTAAGTACATATACAGTCAGCAGTTAATATTATCGAACAAATATAGCAAGAATACGGAAATTGAAAATTTTGGTTGGATGCAAGCTGCAGTTTTATGTAGGATGCTCAAGGGAGATTTAATTATTTGGAAGAGAATGGCTATCTGGGGTAAGGACTTTTCAAACAGAGGAAGTAACCAGTACAAAGACCTTTAATCAGGAAAAGTGCCTGGAATTTTTAAGGAACTGGGGTTCGAGGAGTTAGTGTGGATAGAGCAGAGTGAGTAAGAGGAATAATAGGAGATTGATTCAGAAAGGTGTAATGGGGGACAGGGGAAGATCCTATAGAGCCTTTTGACCTCTGTGAGGACTTTGGCTTTTACTCTGAATAAAAGGAAGAGTTGTTGGAGGGTTTTGAGAAGAGGAGTGATATTATCTGGATTTTAAAAGGATCATACTGGCTGCTATTTTGAGAAGCTATCTTTCTGTTTTTGGCAAGAGTGGAAGTTGGGAGATCAGATTGGAGGCTGCTGCAGTAATCAAAAAAAGAGATGATGGTGGCTGGGACCTGAGTGGACGCAGTGTTAGATGTGAGAAGTGGAGAGATCCAGGGTATATTTTAAGAGCAGAACAAAAAAGATAGCTATCTGCTCCCAGCCCAGACATCTGCCCTTAGCCCATGCAAGCATAACGCCGACCTGTTGCATTAGCTCTGCACGTGGGCACAAAGGGCCCTGCACCCTAGACCAGCGCACACCAGGATTATGCCCCCCAGACCTGTGCACCTACACAGCTACATCCTTCCTGTCCGCTGGGTACCCACATTCACAAGCACCAGTGTAACATCCCCAACCTGCACTGCAACACATCACTGCACTATTGTGCCCTACTCTTACCCTGCATCCTGTGACATATCCATCCCTCAAACACAAGGCTTCAGACTATGAAGGAAATCAACTTCCAAAGAATATCAATCAAGATATTTACATGCAATTAAAACAACGGAACATCACTAAGCATATCACAATGCAGACAGATATAACCCAGCCTAAGACCAAATTAAAACACCAGAGGAGACACAGACGTTGGAACTAATCAAAGATGTTTATATAACTCTACTAAATAAAAGAAGTGGGATGGCTAATGACATAAAGGAGATCAAAAAGGCATTAGAAGAACATAAAGAGGAATATGAAAGAATAAATAGAAAAATAGCAGAATCACAGAGAATAAAGATTCTGTTGACCAAATAGGAAACATACTAGAGACACACAACAGCAGACTTGAAGAGACAGAAGAAAGAATAAGCGAACTAGAGGACAGGATAACTAATTTCTAACACTCAAAACAGTAAATGGCAAAAAGATGGAAAAATTTGAATTGGATCTTAGGGAAATAATGGACAACGCGAAGTGCACAAATATAAGAATCATTGGTGTCCCTGAAGGGGAAGAGAGGAGTAAAGGGCTAGGAAGAGTAGTTGAGGATTTAATGGGGTAAAACTTCCCAACCCTTATAAAGGGCATAAACATACAAGTCAAAGAAACTCAAAGAACTGCAACAGAATAAATTGAAATAGGCCTTCCCCAAAACACAAGGATGCAAATAGATTGAAAGTGAAAGGATGGAAAAAGGATTTTCCGTGCAAATTGTAACCAAAGGAAAGCAAGAGTAGCTATACTAATATCGGACAAAATAGACTTTAAATGTTGAAGACATCATAAGAGACAATAAAGGACATTATATGTTAATTAAATGGGCAATTCACCAAGAAGATATAACAATCATAAATGTTTATGCTCCCAATCAAGGAACTCCAAAGTACATGAGACAGACATTGGCAAAACTGAAGGGAGTGATTGGTGTTTCAACAGTAATAGTAGGAGACTTCAATACACCACTCTCCTCTGTAGATAGAACAACCAGACAGAAGATTAACAAAGAAATAGAGAGGTTAAACAACTTGATAAATGAATTAGAACTAACAGACATATATAGGTCATTGCACCCCAAGACACAAGGATATGCAATCTTCTCTACTGTTTATGGAGCATTCTCCAGGATAGATCATATGATGGGACACAAAACAGATCTTTACACATTTAAAAACATTGAAATCATTCAAAGCACTTTCTCTGATAACAGTTGAATGAAGCTGGACCTCAATCACCACCAAAGGATGAGAACATTCACAAATATGTGGAGATTAAATAACATACCTTTAACAACCAGTGGGTTAAAGAAGAAATTACTAGAGAAATCAATAGGTATCTGGAGATGAATGAAAATGAGAATACAACTTATCAGAACGTATGGGATGCAGCAAAGTCTGTGCTGGGAGGGAAATTTATTTCACTAAATGCCTGTATTAAAAAGCAAGAAGGGTGGACCACCGTGGCTCAGCAGGGAGAGTTCTCACCTGCCATGCCAGAGACCCAGTGTGGAGACCCGGGTTGGATTCCTGGTGCCTGCCCTTGCAAAATCAATCAATCAATCAATCAATCAATCAATCAATAAACAAACAAGAAGAGGGAAAATCGAGGACTTAACTGCTCACCTGGAGGAACTTGAGAAAGAACAGCAAACTAACTCCAAAGCAAATAGAAGAAGAGAAATAACAAAGTTTGAAGCACAGTTAAATGAATGGGAGAACAAAAGAACAATAGATAGAGTCAATAAACCAAAAGTTGGTTCTTTGAGAAAATCAAAAAAATTGATGAACCACTTAAAGACTGACAAAGAAAAAAAAGAGAGGATATAAATAAACAAAATCATAAATGAGAAGGGGTGCATTACCGCAGACCCTGAAGAAATAAAAGAAATCGTAAGAGGATACTATGAACAACTATATGTCAGCAAACTAGTCAACTTAGATGAAATGGACAGATTTCTGGAAACACACAAAGAAGCTACACCGACTCAGGAAGAAGTACAAGATCTCAGCTTAAACAAATCACAAGTAAAGAGATTCAATTAGTCATCAGAAATCTTCCTACTAAGAAAAGCCCAGGGCCAGATGGCTTCACAGGGAAATTTTATCAAACATTCCAAAAAGAACTAACACCAATCCTGCTCAAACTTTTCCAAAAAATTGAGGAAAAAGGAACTCTACGTAACTCATTTTATGAGGCTAACATCATTTTAATACTAAAACCAGGTAAAGATGCTATTAGAATGGAAAACTAGGAGCCAATCTTCCTAATGAACATAGATGGAAGAATTCTCAACAAAATATTAGCAAATCAAATTCAACAACACATTGAAAGAATTATACACCATGACCAAGTGGAATTTATACCAGGAATACAAGAATGGTTCAACACAAGAAAATCAATTAATGTAATGCAGCATGTTAACAAACTGAAAGGGAACAACCACACGATCATATTGCTTGATGCTGAAAAAGAACTTGACAAAATTGAACATCCTTTTCTGTTAAAAACACTTCAAAAGACAGGAATCAAAGGTAACTACCTCAGGATGATAAAGGGAATATATGAAAAGCTGATAGCCAGCATTGTACTCAATGGAGAGAGACTGAAAGCTTCCCCGCTAAAATCAGGAACGAGACAAGGATGCCCATTGTCACCACTATTAGTCAACATTGTGCTAGAAGTTCTAGCTAGAGCAATTAGACAGGACAAAAAAATGAAAGGCTTCCAAATTGGAAAGGAAAAAGCCAAGCTTTTATTATTTGCAGATGACCTACTGTAGTTGGAAAATCCTGAGAAACCTACAGCAAAATTACTTGAGCTAATAAATTCAGCAGTGTGGTGGGATATAAAATTATTGTGCAAAAATCAGTAGCATTTCTATACACAAGGAATAACCTAACTGAGGAGTCAGTTAAGGAAAAAATCCATTCAAAATGGCAACTAAGACCTAAAACAGTTAGAGGAAAATGTAGGGAGATATCTTATGAATCTTACAACTGGAGGTGGTTTTATGGACCTTAAACCTAAAGCAAGAGCACTGAAGAAAGAAATAAATAAATGGAAGCTCCTCAAAATTAAACACTTTTGTGCATCAAAGAACTTCATCAAGAAAGTAGAAAGACAGCCTACACAATGGGAGATAATATTTGGAAATGACATATCAGATAAAGGTCTAGTATCCAGAATATATAAAGAGATTGTTCAACTCAACAACAAAAAGACAGCCAACCCAATTACAAAATGGGAAAAAGACTTGAACAGACACCTACCAGAAGAGGAAATACGGATGGCCAAGAGGCACATGAAGAAATGCTCAATGTCCCTGGCCATTAGAGAAATGCAAATCAAAACCACAATGAGATATCATCTCACACCCACCTGAATGGCCATTATCAACAAAACAGAAAATGACAAGTGCTGGAGAGGATGCGGAGAAAGAGGCACACTTATCCACTGTTGGTGGGAATGTCAAATGGTGCAACCACTGTGGAAGGCAGTTTGGCGGTTCCTCAAAAAGCTGAATATAGAATTGCCATACGACCCAGCAATACCATTGCTAGGTATCTACTCAAAGGACTTAAGGGCAAAGACCAAACGGACATTTGCACACCAATGTTTATAGCAGCGTTATTTACAATTGCAAAGAGATGGAAACAGCCAAAATGTCCATCAACAGAAGAATGGCTAAATAAACTGTGGTATATACGTACGATGGAATATTATGCAGCTTTAAGACAAGATAAACTTATGAGGCATGTAATAACATGGATGGACCTAGAGAACATTATGCTGAGTGAGTCCAGCCAAAAACTAAAGGACAAATACTGTATGGTCCCACTGATGTGAACGGACATTCGAGAATAAACTTGAAATATGTCATTGGTAACAGAGTCCAGCAGGAGTTAGAAACAGGGTAAGATAATGGGTAATTGGAGCGGAAGGGATACAGACTGTGCAACAGGACTAGATACAAAAACTCAAAAATGGACAGCACAATAATACCTAATTGTAAAGTAATCATGTTAAAACACTGAATGAAGCTGCATCTGAGCTATAGGGTTTTTTTGTTGTTGTTTTTTACTATCATTACTACTTTTATTTCTTTTCTCTATATTAACATTTTATATCTTTTTCTGTTGTGTTGCTAGTTCCTCTAAACCGATGCAAATGTACTAAGAAACGATGATCATGCATCTATGTGATGATGTTAAGAATTACTGGGTGCATATGTAGAACGGTATGATTTCTAAATGTTGTGTTAATTTCTTTTTTTTATTTTTATTTTTTTTTCTTTTTTTCTTTCTTTCCATTAATAAAAAAAATAAATAATAAAAAAAATGGCAACTAATAGAAACAAGTACTTAGGAATGAACTTAACTAGGATGCAAAGGAAACTACACAACATTGCTAAAACAAATCAAAGAATAGGTGGAAAGACATTCCCTGCTAGTGGATAGGAAGGTTAAATATAGTTAAGATGTCAGTTCTACCCATACTGATTTACAGATTCAGTACAGTACCAATCAAAATTCCTACAGCCTACTTTGAAGACTTGGAAAAGCTAGTTACCTCATTCATCTGGAAGGGAAAGAGACTCCAAATAACTAAAAGCACCCTAAAAAAGAAGAAGAAAGTGGAAGGATTAACACTCCCTGACTTTAAAACCTGCCATAGAGCTGCAGTTGTCAAAACAGCATGATATGAGCACAAAGACAGAAGCATTGACCAATGGAATTGAATTGAGAGTGCAGAAATAGACCACTAAATCTATGGTCAACTGATTTTTGACAAGACCCCCAAATCCTCTGAACTGGGACAAAATAGCCTTTTCAATAAATGGGCATGGAAGAACTGGATATCAATAGCCAAAATAATGAAAGAGGACCCCTACCTTACACCCTATACAAAAATGAACTTAAAGTGGGTCAAACACCTAAATATAAGAACTAGCACCATGAAGCTTGTAGAAGAAAATGTAGGGAAATTTCTTTAAGACCTAGTAATAAGAGATAGCTTCCTAAACTTTATACCCAAAACACAAGCAACAAAAGAAAAAATAGATAAATGGGAGCTCCTCAAAATCAAATACTTCTGCACCTCAAAAGACTTTGTCAAAAAGTGAAGAGGCAGCCAACTCAATGAGAGAAAATATGTGGAAATCACATATTGGACAAAGGCTTGATTTCCTGTATATACAAAGAAATCATACAACTCAACAACAAAAGAACAAATAACCCAATTATAAAATGGGCTGAAGATATGAATAGGCATTTTTCTGAAGAGTAAATATAGATGACTCAAAAGCACATGAAGAAGTGTTCGTTTTCATTGGCTATAATGGAAATGAATATCAAGACTACAATGCGATACCATTTCACACCTATAAGAATGGCTGCCACTAAAGAAACAGGAAAATATAAATGTTTGGGAGAGGATGTGGAGAAATTGGGACACTTATACACTGCTGGTGGGAATATATAATGGTGAAGCCACTATGGAAGACTGTTTGGCAGTTCCTTAGGAAACTAAATAACGAATTGCCCTATGACCCAGCAATAGCACTACATGGTATATATCCAGAAGAGCTGAAAGCAGTGACACAAACAGATATATCCACACTGATGTTCATAGCAGCATTATTTACAATTGCCAGAAGATGGAAACAAATCAAATGCCCATCAGCAGATGCAAAGAGTAACAAAATGTGGTATATACATAGGATGGAATATTATGCAACAGTAACATGAAATGATGTCCTGAAGCATATGACAGGATGGATGAGCCTTGAGGACATAATGCTGTGCAGTAAGCCAGAGACAAAAGATTGATACTGTATGATTCCACTTTTATGACCATGGTAAAGGTAAAATCAGAGGCTTAAAATACAGAATATAGGGACTTAGAGATACATAGAACTAGAGATGCGAGAAACAGTTAGATAATGAGGTTGAATTCCAATATAAGGGAATAGATAGAAGTGAAGGCAAAGGTGATGGAGTTATACAGAGAAAATACGATTTAACAAATGGATATAATTGCTGAATCATTAAATTGATATCTCGTTTAGTCTCCAGTATCTTAGAGCAGGTAGAAGTAAAAACCTAATATTGTGGAATTGTAACCCATGTGAAACTCTGAAATATGTTTTAGAACTAATTGTGGTGCTGTGCTTTGAAATTTATTGCTTTTTTGTATATATGTTATTTCTCACAAAAAAGAAAAAATAAGTCAATTGTGAGGATAAAAAAATATTTAAGCCTTCTATCCTCCTATATTCTGGAGCAGCTAGGAGAAAAAATCTGAGAGGATTGTATTGTAGCCCATGACAAATTCTAGAATCTGTCCTGTAAACTACATGTTGAAGAGTGCTTTGAAAAGTATTGCTTTTTTCTTTCTTTGTTTTGTATATTTTTGTGTATTATTTTACAAAATATATGTATATTTAAATATATATTTTTATATTATACAACAAAAAAGTTAAAAAAATATTTAAGAAGGTAATGAAAAAAAAAACACACACATCCTGACCAATTGGACTGGAGTATGAAAGAGATAAGTCAATAATGAATCCAAGTTTTTTTGGCCAGAGGAAGGAGGTGACATTTACAGAGGTGGGAAAGACTGTATGTGGACTAAATTTGCAGTGCAGAAGTTTTGTTTTGAACATGCTAGTTTGGGGTGATTATTAGACATCTGAGTGGAGATGTCGAGCAGGTAGATGGGTGCATGAATCTAGAGTACGGAGGAAAGATCTGGGCTAGAGATATACATTTGGGAGTCTTCAGCATATAGATAGCATTTGAAACCAAGTGAATGAAGACAGAAAAGAAATCCAAGGACTGAGACCTGGATCAATCCACATTTAAACAGTTGGGAAGAAATAGGAACCTGCAAAGGAAACTGAGAAGGAATGGCCATTGATAGGTAGGAGGAAGATAAAGAGCATGCGGTATCTTGAAAGCCAGATTAACTTGACCATTGACTCTAATCTGTTCTGTCCTTATTGATATTGCCTTAACCTTAGTTCAGCAAATCATTACTTGTCTAAACTACAACAGTTTCTTTTTTTAAAAAAATTGTTATAGTGCTCATACATAAAATATAGGATTCCTATATACTACCCTATTATTAGCACCTTACATTGATGTGAAACATTTGTTAAAATTAATGAAAGCACATTGTCATAATTGTACTTTTAACTATAATCCATAATTTAACTTTGGGTTCACTGTTTCATTCTAATAGTAAGGTCAGCTAATTAAGCTATTTGTTTTGCATAGTTCCAAGGAATTTTTGAAATTTTTTATTCTAGTACCATGTATACAACCTAACTTTCACACTTTTAACCACATTCAAATATATAATTCAGTGGGGTTAATTACACAACGTTATGCTGCAGTCCCCATTGTCTATTACCAAAACTTTTCCATCATCCCAAAGAGAAACTCTACATTTTAAGCCTTAACTCCCTTTTCCTTACCTTCACCCCATCCTCTGGTAACCTATATTCTAGATTTGACTCTGTGAGTTTGATTATTCTAATTATTTCTATCAGTGAGATCTTACAATAGTTGTCCTTTTGTGTCTGGCTTGTTTCCCTCAAAATGATGTCCTCAAGATTCATCTATATTATTGCGTGTGGCAGAAATTGATTACTTCTTATGGTTGAATAATATCCCATTGTATGGATATACCACATTGTATTAATCCATTCATTGGTTGGTGGACCCTTGGGATGCTTTCATTTTTTGGCCTTTGTAAATAATGCCACCATGAACATCTGTGCACAAATATCTGTTTGAGTCCCTGCTTTAAGTTCTTTTGGGTATATACCTGGAATTATATCGCTGGGTCATATTGTAATTCTATACTTAACTTTTTGAAGACCTGCCAAATTGTCTTCCATAGCAGCTGTACCATTTTATGTTCCCACCAACAAGTCATGAGTTTTCTTATTTCTCCACATCTGATTGTGTAGGTTTTAGTTTTACTTTCATGATAAAGTAATGCATTTAATTTTGACGAGGTCGAATTTATCTTTTTTTTTTTTTTCTTTCATGGCTTGTGCTTTGGGTGTAAAGTTTAGGAAACCATTGCTAAATCAAGGTCCTGAAGATGCTTTCACATTTTTTTCTAGGAGTATGATAGTTCTGGCTCTTATATTTAGGTCTTTGATCCATTTGAGTTGATTTTTGTATATGTTATGAGGTAGGGGTCCTCCTTTTTTCTAGCAAATGGAGATCCAGTTTTTTGTGCCCCATTTGTTGAAGAGAATATTCCTTTCCAATTGAATGGTCTTTGCCCCCTTGTCTAAAATCAATTGACCATAAATGTGAGGTTTTATTTCTGAGTTCTCAATTTGATTACATTCGTCTGTATTCCTATCCTTTTGCCAATACCATGCTGTTTTGTTCACTGTGTCTTTGTAATAAGTTTAAGATTGGGCAGTTCATTTTTCCTTTTCAAGATGACTTTGGCTATTCTGGGCCCCTTACCTTTCCATAAAAGTTTGTTTATTGGCTTTTTCATTTCTATAGAGCAGATTGTTGGAATTTTTATTGGTATTGACATGACTCTATAATCTCTTTGGGTAAGATTGACATCTTAACAATATTTAGTCTTCTAATCTACGAATGTGGAATGTCCTTCCATTTATTTAGGTCTTCTCTGATTTCTTTTAGCAATGTTTTATAGTTGTCTGTGTGCATGTCCTTTACATCCTTGGTTATTTTTATTCTTAGATATTTCATTCTTTTACTGGCTACTGTAAGTGGAATTTTTTCTTGTTTTCTTCTTCTGATTGTTCATTGCTTATGTATAGAAACTACTGCTTTTTGGGTATTGATCTTTTATCCTGCTACTTGCTGAGTTCATTTATTAGTTATAGGAGCTTTGGTGTGGAGTTTTCAGGATTTTCAGTATGTAGGATCACGCCACTGGCAAAGAGTCTGAAAAATGCCCTTTAGCATGTGGTGGTGATGAACTCACTCAACTTTTGGTTTTCTGAGAGTGTCTTATTCTCTTTCATTTTTTTCCCAGGCAAGCAGTAGAAAGTTTATTAAGTACACATATAAGAAGGACATGCGGTCACTCTTGCAAGAGGAGAGAGGCAAGAGGTACGAGGTGCTGTGTGCTTTTATACCTTTTTGTTCCTTTTGTAATTTTTATTAGCTATTTTACTGCCATCTCCTTCCTCCTTTGTTGGTGCTTGAGTATTGATAATTCACTCAGGTGGGGTCAATGGCTCCAGATGCTGTTTACTGCTGTTCTTCTCAGGCATAGCTTTTTCCTTGTGTCTTGACCACATCTTGGAATTCGCCCTTTGCTCATTAGACAGCCACCACCTTAATTCTAATCCTGCCTCAATTTCCCCCTTAGAGAGTTCTAGCTTCCTTAAATTTTAGGAGTATTTGGGCCGATAGTGCATCTTCTGTAGCTACTTCAAGCTGTCAGTGGATTGCAGGCTCTATTTGTGGGAACATACAAGTCTCTGGCTATTCTATTGAGGGTGACTGTTTGAGCATGGGGAACATCTTCCTCATTTTTTAAAGAAAGTCTCATCAGATATAAAATTATTGCCTGATAGTTGTTTTCTTTCAGCACATATTTCAACCCATTACCTTCTTGCCTCTATGGTTTCAAATTGGCACTCAGTCTAATTGGGACTTCCTTGTATGTAGCACATTGCTATTCTCTTGCCGTTTCAGAACTCTCTCCTTATCATTTGGATTTGATGTTGTGATTAGTATATGATGTGTTATATTTTTCTTCATGTTTATTCATGTTAGGTATTCTCTAGGCCTCTTGAATGTGCACACTCATGTCGTTTGCTAAGTTTGGGAAGTTCTCTGCCATTATATCTTTGACTATCCGTTCTGTCCCTTTCTCTCTTTCTTCTCCTTCTGGTGCTCCCATGATGTGTATTGGTCTGCTTGATAGTGTTCTAGAGGTGTCTTAGGCTAATTTTCACTTTTTATAATAATTCTTTTTTCTTTCTGCTCTTTAGATTTAATTATTCCGGGTGCCTTTTCTTTGAGGTCCCTGATTCTTTTTACTGCCAGCTCCAATCTGCTCCTAAAAGCCTCCTGGGCATTTTGCATTTCAGTTTTTGTGGTCTTCAACTCCAGTAGTTCTGTGTGGTTCTTTTTAAAATTTTTTTTCTCTTTACTGTGATTCTCATATTGCTTATTCATTGTTTTCCTGATATATTTTAGTTCTTTCTCTGTATTTTCCTTTATCTCCCTGAGCATATTTATGATCATTTTTAACTTTTGAAATTGTGTAATATAACATATATACAAAGCAAAGAAAGAAAAAAGCAATAATTTTCAAAACACTTTTCAACAAATAATTACAGAACAGATCCCAGAGTTTGTCATGGGCTACTGTATCATTATCTCAGATTTTTCCTTCTAGCTGCTCCAGAACACTGGAGGCTAGAAGGAATATGTATGTATGCATATATATATATATATGTATATTTATCATCACAATTGACAGTTTTTTTCCTTTTTGTGAAAAATAACATATATACAAAAAAGCTATGAATTTCAGCGGGCCACGGTGGCTCAGCAGGCAAGAATGCTTGCCTACCATGCCAGAGGACCCAGGTTTGATTCCCGGTGCCTGCCCATGTAAAAAAAAAAAAAAAAAAAAAGACCATAGTTCTCCTGGCAATGTGGGACAAAGATCCTGGAATGAGCTGAGACTCAGTATCAAAGGACTGAGAAAAACCCTAGAATGAGTTGAGAATTAACATCAAGGGATTGAGAGAACCTTCTCGACCAAAAGGGGGAAGAGTAAAATGAGACAAAGTGTCAATGGCTGAGAGATTCCAAACAGAGTCGAGAGGTTATCCTGGAGGTTATTCTTACGTATTAAGTAGATATCACCTTGTTGTTCAAAATGTAGTGGAGAGGCTAGAGGGAATTGCCTGAAAATGTAGTGCTGTGTTCCAGCAGCCATGTTTCTTGATGATGATTGAGCAATGATATAGCTTTCACAGTGAGACTCTGTGAATGTGAAAACCTTATGTCTGATGCTCTTTTTAGCTACTATATCAACAGAAGAGTAGAACATATGGAATAAAAATAAATAATAGGGGGAACAAATGTTAAAATAAATTCAGTTTGAAATAGTGGTAAATGAAAGCGAGGGGTAAGGGGTATGGTACGTGTAGTTTTTTTTTCTCTATTATCATTTTATTTCTTTTTCTGTTGTCCTTTTATTTCTTTTTCTAAATCGATGCAAATGTACTAAGAAATAATGAATATGCAACTATGTGATATTAAGAATTACTGATTGTATATGTAGAATGGAATGATATATAAATGTTTTGTTTGTTAATTTTTTTTAATTAATAAAAAAAGTTTAAAAAAACTGAATTTCAAAGCACATTGCAACAATAAGTTGCAGAACAGATTTCAGAGTTTTGTATGGGTTACCATTCCACCATTTTAGGTTTTTACTTCTAGCTGCTGTAAGGTATTGGTGACTAAAAGAAATATAAATATAATAATTCAGCAATCATACTCATTTGTGTAACTCCTCTGTGTAACTCCACTATCACCTTTGATCTCTTTCTTACTCTTTAGGGGTATTTGGGTTATGCCCATTCTTTTTCATGTTGGAAAGGGCTATTGATAATATGGGATAGGGGAATAGAACTAGTTGATGTTCTGGCGAGGTTGGCCCCATTGCATTTCAGGACTTATCTGGTCCAGGGACCCATCTGGAGGTTTTAGGTTTCTGGAAAGTTACCATAGTGCATGACAACTTTGTAGAATCTTATTTATCACCCTAAGTATTCTTTAGGATTGGCTGGAATGGTTTTGGTTGGGGTTTGGCAAGTTATGGTAGGTAGCATTTCTAATTAAAGCTTGTATAAGAGCATAGCCTCTCGACTCTATTAGAACTCTTTCAGCCACTAATACCTTATTTGTTCCACTCCTTTTCCCCTTTTTGGTCAGGACTGTGTTGTTGATCCCATGGCGCCAAGGCCAGGGTCATCTCTGGGAATCAACTCCCACACTGCCAGGGAGACTTTCACCCCTGGATGTCATGTCCCATGTAGCAGGGAGGGCAATGATTTCACTTGCATAGTTGGGCTTAGACAGTGAGGCCACATCTGAGCAACAAAAGAGATGCTCCAGAAGTAACTCTTAGGCACACCTGTATGTAGGCTAAGCTTCTCTGCTACATACTTATGCTTCACAAGAGCAAGCCTCAAGGTCAAGGGCTTGGCCTATTGATTTGGGTGTCCCTAATATTTGACACAGTGTCCAGGATTTCCCCAGTGGTAAAATTGAATAGTTCCATATTGTTTCTCCCATCCCTCAAGGGATTTTGCTAATACTTTTTGATTATCTGCTTAATATACTGTGGGATGTATCCAGGCATTACATTAAGCTATACAGGATTAAAGGCTCTCATTCTTAATCTGGGCTCCCTGTGTTTGGATTGTTTAAATGGCCTGTCCAGAAAGTTTGAGTTAGATTATGTGCTACAGAAACTTTAGGTTCTGGACTACATAAACTTTTCTTCATTTGGTCTCAAAGCATAGATAAGAGGTCCTAAAATATAGACAATGTCTTCCTTACCCCTGTGTTCTAAATTACATTAATCATGACCTGATAGGCTTTGTTCTTATCTCTAAATACCAGGTTTTACATATATAAAACAGCCTGTCAAAATCTAGAGATAGTAATTACCATTCTGGACTAAATGTGAATGCTATAAGAGCTTACAATCTAGGCCCCTGTTTTCTTATAAGCAATCTCTAGATGAGACCATACAATAATTGCTCTTTTGTTTCTGGCTTATTTTGCCTCACCAGATGTCCCACAAGTTCATTCACAATGTTGCATGCCTCACAACTTTGTTCCTTTTTGTAGCAGCACAATGTTTGATCATATGTATACACCATCGTTTGCTAATCTACCTCTCAGCCAGTGCATCCTTTACTCCCCTCCATTCATTCAGCATCATGTATAATGTCCAAAGTTGACAGTCCATCCACACTCTCAATTTTAGATAATTTCGTTGTCCCCAAGTGTGCTGCTTTGAAAGGATGTATCCTAGAAAAGCCATGTTTTAATCCTAATCAATCTTGTGGGAGTAATGGTTTCTTCTAATCCTTATTCATTACTATTGGTTGGAAACTTGATTAGGTCATCTTCACAGAGATGTGATTGTCAAGTGCAGTTATTAAACTTGATTAGATGGAGACGTGTCTCCATGCATTCTACATGGGTCTTGATTAGTTTATTGGAATTCTTTAAGAGAAGCACTATTTTGGAGAAAGCTTCAGAATGCTGTAGAACCATGAAGCAGAGTCCACCAGCCAGTGTCCTTGGAGGTGAAGAAGGAAAATGCCCCTGGGGAAACTTCATGAAACAAGAAGCTGGAAGAGAAAGCTAGCAGACTTTGCCACATGCCCTTCCAGCTGAGAGAGAAATGCTGAATGTCATTGGCCTTTGGAACCAAGGTATCTTTCCCTGGATGCCTTAGCTTGGACATTTTTATAGACTTGCCTTGGCCTTTGAACTGTAAACTAGCAACTTATTAAGTTCCTCTTTTTAAAAGCCATTCCATTTCTGGTATATTGCCTTCTGGCAGCTAGCAAACTAGAACGCCAAGTGAAAGATAACCGATAGACATACCCTTACCAATTAGAAAATCTAAACGTCCCCTTAACTCTTGTCCCTCCCCCATTTATGTTCATTTTTTAAAAGTCTTTGTTGGTATCTCCACATTCTGGTCTTCTTCATTGGTATTTTTTGGATTTTTATCCTTTTCCTTTACATGGGCCGTCGTTTCCTATTTTGTTTTTTGTCTTGTACTCTTTTGTTGCACACTGTAAATTTTAATATTTTAAAATGTTGACTCTGTGATTTATTCCCTGAGCCATCTGTTTCTTGATTTTGTACCAGCTGGTGATAAGGCAGAATTTTGATGAGCTTCATTCCTCCTATCAAGAAGGTCTCCCTAAGGCAATGCAGTGTGCAGTGTCCTCCCTGTCATTCTGTTTCTGTGTCTTGTTCTGGGCTGTGATTTTTAGTTGTTTTGGAGTTCCCCTGTTTACAAGAGTTTGAATGTCCTCTCTGTTTCTCAGGAAACAGACCTCCCTCTCCTGGGTGTTTGAAGTAGGCAAGTCTTTGCCCAGTAGTGCCTGCTTCTGTAGTTTCTTACATATCTTTTGTTATATCAAGTTGCTTTGTCCTGGAGGGCGAATTCTGTGAGAGGCATACTTTAGAGGACTTTCCCAAGTCAATCTTTCCCAGTCAAAATGGGAACAGGGACCCATGAAGGGGTTACAGACTAGCTCCATAGTGCACTGGAGAGAGATTAGGAAGGGTGCCAAAAACCTCTTCCACAACTCCACAAATGTGAGTTTTCTTTGCCTGCCCAGAAAATGCAGTCCTCAAACTAACTGTCCCTTGTACCCTTTAAGAAGAATAGCATCTTTAAGTCTTCTCCGCTGCTGCCTTTGTCCCAGTGGGTTGAAACAATGACTGCCCTCAGAGCTGGGTCTCCAGTGATCCAAAGTTGCTTATCCACAGCCATGATCAGTGTGATTGGCCATGCCCACCCCTGATTATGGGGCAGAAGATTTTTACGTCCCTTTCTGTCACCAGTGAGTTAGCCAAGAGGTGGACTCTATGGCATCCTGCTGTAAGAGTGGGAGGTGGGTGCCCATAGTCTCCATTGTTTGAAGAGAGCAGTTTACTTGTCTTTACAATAATTTACCAGTCTCTTTCTTCAGCTCTTTCCTGGATGCTGTACAGTGTTCTGCCGACCTTTGGAGTTTCAGAATAGTTGTTTCAGACAGTTCTTACCTATTTAATAGCTGTTCTGTGGGAGGACTGAAACCTGGAGCTTCCTACACCATCTTCTCACAATCCTAGTTCACAGTACTGTCTTAATTGGTCTTCTTGCCTCCCTCTTATCCCCTCTGTTGTCTCAATACTTCATGACTTTTCTATTTAGAACAGAAATTGAATCCTGTCTCTCCCTTGTTTAAAACTCTTAATCTATTTGTAGTTCATGTACATTCTGCTGCCTCTTTCCTTCATGCCTATATCCTTGTTTATGTTATACATTATACCTGAAATGCCCTCTCTATATTCCTTATCACATGGTTAACTTCTATTCATTCTTCAAGACTCAGTTTGGGTATTGCCTCATCCGGGAAACCTGTTCTGACCTTTCTGCTGCCTTCAGTTAAACCTTGTGCATATTTCTGTTACTGCCCTAACCATACTGTTTCATAATGATCTGATTTTGTAACTATTTCTCCCATTTAGGCTGATATTTCTTGGAGGGAAGTAGCCATATTTTAACCATCTTTAAATATTTGTCAACTAGCACATAGTCTGACATGCAGTAGGTACTTAGTAAATGTTTCATAAATGAATGAATAAATGAGTGGTCACTTTTTCTCCTTGCTCTGGAAATGTCAGTTTCATTATAGAGGGTTATAAATTTTTCTCTACAGCTTTGAGTTGTTTCCAATTCTTCAATTTAAAATTCTGATATAACTAGTTATGGGACAGAATAACTGATTTGCATCTCAGATACAGGATGAGCATGCAGAATAACGATATGTAATGGGTTTGATAGCATTAGAATATCATCTTTCCTAGCAAAATCAACATTTACATCTGATTTACTGTAATACAGCCAATGTTCATAAGCTGTATTCATTAGGTTACTGCATTTGCCTCTTTAGGACACCTTTACCATTTAAAATAAATTCTTATGGGAAGACTCAAGTTTGTTTGTACCTCTAGAGAAAAAGAAGGTATTGGCAACTTGGACCTTTTAAAGGGTATTTAGTACTCATTTGTCATAAGCTAAAAGGATAAAGCCAGATTTTTTTCCTCTGTTGGCCTTTGATTCATAGGTAGAAATGTAATGCCCGTGAGGAGGCATACCTATCATCCAGCTGGTTCAGTATTCTGTTTCTTAGAGGGCTTTATGAGGAAATCACCACATTTCTCCATAATACTTATGTCAAAATAGGTAGAAATGTCTCTGGGAGGAGAAAAAGTCTAATTTATTTTAACAGTACATTAAGAATCTATTTTCTGTGATTTTTCTAAAATGTATTTGAATTTTTTCACTTGTAATTGGTTTAAAACTTCTGTATTTTGGAACAAAAGAGTTTCCTAATTCCATTTTGTTATGTAAATAAATACTTTTAAAATATTGACAAAAATTTAGTGACTTGCACAAATCTTAAGTGTGTGCTTTGATGAGTTTTAACAAGTGTATATACCCTTGTAATCAATACCACAGTGAAACATAAAACACTTTCATTACATAAGAAAATTCCCAATTCTCCTTTTTAGTCAAGTTCCTTTATGGACTGCTCAGTGCTTTGGGTGGTATGACTTCTACCAAAGCACACATTGCATTCATGACCATCAACCATGTTGACAGGCTGGACCTTGCCCTGTATACCCCAGGTAGGTAGACAAGGCTCACATTGGCAGCTGACTCAGATGTTTCCAGAGGCTCTATCCTGGGAAAACACCTTCCTTGGCTGAGTCCTTGCCAGACCATGTCCTTTGAGATATAACCCAAATCAGTCTAGCCTAGTTGCAGGGCTATTTCATGTTGAATGAAAATGACCCTGCAGGGGCAATTCACAATACTGGCTCTCTGAGGAGGTGAAAAACCAGGTTGTGCCCAGCTCTCTTCCTCCAGGAAATCAAGAAACAACTATCACACTAAAAAAAAACAAAACCAAAACAAACAAACAAACAAACAAAAACAACAGCAAAATCACACTGTTCTGACTTCTATCATCATAAATTGTTACTAAATTTCATATAGATGTATACTACATACTTTACATCTTACTGTTTTGCCTAGGCATTTTTATTTTTAAGATTAATCTGTCTTATTTGATGTATCAATAGTATGCTCCTTTTTATTGTTGGGTAATATTACATAGTATAAATTAACTACAATTGGTTTATCTGCTCCAATATTTGTCTATTAGTAAAAAATCTGCTTTGAACATTTTTGTATAAAATTTTTTCTCTTACTTTTCTTTTTGTATGCTGTATAGCGGGGTCACATTTCATTATTTTTCCGTGTGAGTATCCCATTATTATTGCAGCACCATTTGTTCTGGAATTTTGTTTGTTTGTTTGCTTGTTTGTTTGTTTCTTTTGGGGGAAGTGCTTGGACTGGAAATCGAACCTGGGTCTCCTGCATGGCGGGCAAGAATTCTACCACTGAAATACCCTTGCATCTCTTGTATAAATTTTTGTGTGGACATATGCTTGCTTTTTTTTTTTTTTAACTTTTTTTATTGTATAGTATAACATATATACAAAGTAAAGAAATAAAAAAATCAATAGTTTTCAAAGCACTCTTCAACAAGTGGTTACAGGACAGATCCGAGAGTTTGTCATGGACTACCACATGATCCTCTCAGATTTTTCCTTCTAGCTCCTCCAGAATATAGGAGCATATGCTTGCTTTTGTTCCTCTCTTGGACAGTTACCTAGAAGAGAAATTGCTGGTTCCAGGGTAGGTGTATGTATTAGTTAGGGTTCTCTAGAGGAAAAGAATCAACAGGAAATATTCATAAATATAAAATTTATACAAGTGTCTCATGACCATGGGAATATAGAGTCCAAAATCTATAGGGCAGGCTGTGAAGCTGACGATTCCAATGGAGGGTCTGGATGAACTCCACAGAAAGGCTCACCAGTCAAAGCAGGAAGAGAGCCTGTCACTTCTGAATCCTCCTTAAAAGCCTTCCCGTGATTAGATTAAGCATCACTCATTAAAGAAGACACTCCACTTGGCTGATTACAATGGAATCAGCTGTGGATGTAGCCAACGTGATCATGATTTAATTCTATGAAATGTCCTCATAGCAAAAGACAGGCGAGCACTTGCCCAACCAGACAAATAGGTACCACCACCTGGCCAAGTTGACACATGAACCTGACCGTGACAGTCCACCCCCTGTCAACTTGGCAGCTATACTCATCATCTTAAACCCTACCTAATTTCTAAATAGAAAACAATAAAAGGCACATCTTTTTTTTCTCACCTAACAATACTCAACTGTCCTGCATATAGCCAGAAACACATTAAATCTCTCCAGAATAGGGTCCAAGTCCTTGGGTAATATTCATTCTTAAACTTGATGTCTTACAACTTAAATAGTATAACATGAAAAAATGGCATTACAGTCCTTATTTCTGTAACTGATCATGTGGCCTTAGTTCATATTTATCACTACCTTCTTCCACTACCCATTCCATGTTCCCTTTACCCTCAGCAAGCACTTCAGCTGGCCTGTAGTTCTTTGCCTGATGGGGTGACCCAAACCTTTATTCCTGAAGTTTCAGACACATTAGGAGTCCTGTCTGGATTGGGTTGTTGCAGTTTTCCATTGATTTTAATCACAGGGCATGGCAGTACTAAAAGATGCCCTAGGGGATCCCCTGTATTATAGTAAAAGTCTTCTTTATCTCCATTGCAGTTCTATTTCCCCCTGATAGTCAGGGTCAATTACCCCAGCCAGTAATGTAATCTCCTTCTTGGCTTGTTGATCCAGGGAATGAGTAGCTCAAAGTGACCAGGTTACAGTCTTAGATTCCAGTTCAATGGAATCATTGTTATTTCTCCTGGTGGAAGGACTCCCCCTTTTGGAACTAAAACCTGTAGACTAGCAGAGCTCAGGGTCGCAGGGATGGGAAGCAAAAATTTTCCTGGTGGATCTCTAAGGGTAATAGTGAGTGGTGCCACTCCCATTTCCACCCCTTGGTTCCTCAACCCATGGATCCTGGCTATGGGAGAAACAGCACCATACAGCGGATGCTGATTCAGAGCATACACAATGTTCCTGGAGAATATTACGCCAGCCCTTCAAGGTATTGCCACCTAGATGGCACTGCACTTGAATTTTCAAAAGGCCATTCCACCATTCCATCAATCCAGCTGCTTCTGGATGATGGGGAACATGGTAAGACCATAGAATTCCATGAGCATGTGCCCATTCCCACACTTCATTTGCTGTGAAACGTGTTGCCTTATCAGAAGCAATGGTGTGTGGAATACCATAATGATGGATAAGGCATTCTTTAAGCCCATGGATGGTAGTTTTGGCAGAAGCATTGCATGCAGGTAAAGCACACCCATATCCAGAGTATGTGTCTATTCCAGTTAGAACAAATGACTACCCCTTCCATGAAGGGAGTGGTCCAGTGTAATCAACCTGCCACCTTGTATCCAGCTTGTCACCTTGGGGGATGGTGCCAGAGGCTGAGTGTGGGTCTTTGCTGCTGGCAGATTGGGCACTCAGCAGTGGCTTTAGCCAGGTCAGCCTTGGTGAGTGGAAGTCCATGTTGCTGAGCCCATGCACAACCTCCATCCCTAGCCCCAGACCCCTTTGTTCATGAGCCCATTGGACAATGACAGAAGTTGCTGTGGAAAGACACTAGTATCCACAGAACAGGTCATCTTATCCACCTGATTATTAAAACCTTCCTCTGCTGAAGTCACCCTCTTGTGCACATTCACATGCACACAAATATCTTCATGTTTTTAGCCCACTCAGAAAGGTCTATCCACATACCTCTTCCCCAGAACTCTTTGTCACCGATTTTCCAATTATGGTCTTTCCAAGTTCCTTGACCATCTAGCCAAACCATTAGCAACAGCCCATAAGTCAGTATATAAACATACCTCTGGCCAGTTCTCCTTCCAAGCAAAATGAACAACCAGGTGCACTGCTCGAAGTTCTGCCCACTGGGAGGATTTGCCCTCACCACTGTCCTTCAAGGACACCCCAGAAAGCGGTTGGAGTGCTGCACTGTCCACTTTCGGTTGGTACCTGCGTATCATGCTTAACCATCTGTAAACCAGGCCTGAGTTTTCTCTTCCTCAGTCAATTTACTGCAAGGAACTCCCCAGAGGCCATAGCTCTGGTCTGGAAAGAGATGGTAATGTGGCAGGAGTGGAGACCATGGGCATTTGGGCCACTTCCTCATGTAACTTACTTGTGCCTTCAGGACCTGCTCTAGCCCTGTGCTGGTTTGAAATGATGTATGGACCTTAGAAAAGCCATGTTTTAATCCTAATCACATTTCGTAAAAACACCCGTTTCTCCTAATCCCTGTTCAGCATTGTATGGTTGAAACTGTAATTAGATCATCTCCCTGGAGATGGAATGTAATCAAGAGTGGTTGTTAAACTGAATTAGGTGACAACATGTCTCCACCCATTTGGGTGGGTCTTGATTAGTTTCTGAAGTTCTATAAAAGAGTAAACATTTTGGAGAAAGAGATTCAGACAGAGCAGAGCAGAACAACATAGCCACAAGAAACAGAGTCCACCAGCCAGTGACCTTTGGAGATGAAGAAGGAAAATGCCTCCCTGGGAGCTTCATGAAACAGGAAGCCAGAAGAAGCTAGCAGATGATGCTGTGTTTGCCATGGGCCCTTCCAGATGAGAGAGGAACCCTGACTGTGTTCACCATGTGCCTTTCCAGGTGAGAGAGAAACTTTGACTGTGATCACCATGTGCCCTTCCACTTGAGAGAGAAACCCTGAACTTCATCGGCCTTCTTGAACCAAGGTATCTTTCCCTGGATGCCTTAAATTGGATATTGCTATAGACTTGTTTTAATTGGGACATTTTCTTGGCCTTAGAACTGTAAATTAGCAACTTATTAAATTCCACTTTTTAAGAGCCATTCTGTTTCTGGTATATTGCATTCCAGTAACTAGCAAACTAGAACAAGCCCTATCTTGTATATACCATTTCCATTTTATGATGGAGTGCTGCTGTGCATGACCAACTGTATGGCTTCGTGGGTTAGACAACCCCCAGTTCATGATAGGCAACTCAGGACTCATGGTAACTTCATGGCCCAAGGTTAAGTGTTCAGTCTCCACTAAGGCCTAGTAACAGGCCAGAAATTGTTTATCAAAAGGACAGTAGTATCTGCAGCAGATGGTAACATTTTACTCCAAAATCCTAAGAGTTTGTGTTGTGATTCTTCTATAGAGGCCTGCCAAAGGCTCCAAACAGCATCTCTATTTGCCACTAACACTTCCAGCACCATTGGATCTCCTGGATCGTATGGTCCAAGTGGCAGAGCAGCTTGTACAGCAGCCTGGACCTGTCACAGAGCCTCCTCTTGTTCAGGTCCCCACTCAAAATTACCAGCTTTTCTGTTCACTCGATAAATGGGCAGGAGTAGCACACCCAAATGAGGAATATGTTGTCACCAAAACACAAAGAGAACAACTAGGCGTTGTCCCTCTTTTTTGGTCATAGGAGGTGCCAGATGCAGCAACTTATCCTTCACTTTAGAAGGAATAGCTCTACATGCCCCACACCACTGGACACCTAGAAATTTCACTGAGGTAGAAAGCCACTGTATTTTTGTTGGATTTACCTCCCATCCTCTGACAGGCAAATACCTTACCAGTAAGTCTAGAGAAGTTGCTGCTTTTTGCTCATTAGGTCCAATCAAGATGATATCATCAATATAATGGACCAGTGTGATTTCTTGTGGGAGGGAGAAATGATCAAGGTCCCTGTGGACAAGATTATGACATAGTGCTGGAGAGTTGATATACCCCTGAGGTAGGACAATGAAAGTATATTGCTGACATTGCCAGCTGAAAGCAAACTGTTTCTGGTGGTCCTTACTCACAGTTATTGAGAAAAAAGCATTTGACAGATCAATAACTGCATACCAGGTACCAGGAGATGTATTGATTTGCTCAAGCAATGATACCACATCTGGAACAGCAGCTGCAATTGGAGTTACCACCTGGTTGAGCTTACGATAATCCACTGTCATCCTCCAAGACCCATCTGTTTTCTGCACAGGCCAAATAGGAGAGTTGAATGGGGATGTGGTGGGACTCACCGCCTCTGCATTCTTCAAGTCCTAAAGAGTGGCAGTAATCTCTGAAGTCCCTCCAGGAATCTGATATTGCTTCTGATTTACTATTTTGCTCAGTAGGGACAGTTCTAGTGGCTTCCACTTGGCTTTTTCCACCATAATAGCCCCCCACTGCATGAGTTATAGCCAATGTGGGGATTCTGCCAGTTGCTCAGTATGTTTGTGCCAGTTATGCATTCTGTACCTGGGGAAAGAACTACAGAATGGGTAGTGAGATGGACCTGAGCTAAAACTGCATCGATCACCTGACCTCCATAAGTCCCTACTCTGACTGGTGAACCAGAGTGACATTTTGGTTCCCTTGTAATTAATATCACTTCTGAACCAGTGTCTAGTATAAACCCCGAAATTTCTGATCATTCCTTTTTCCCCAGTGCACAGTTACCCTGGCAAAAGGCCATTGGTCTCCTTGGGGAAGGCTTGGAGGAAGGTTAACAGTATAGATTTGTGGCAGTGAAACAGGGTTCTCCCCCAAAGGGACCTGGCCTCCCCTTCATTCAAGGGGCTTTGGGTTTGTAAACTGTTTCACGTCTAGAAATTGATTAAGGTGCTGTGACTCTGCGTTTTTGTAATTCAGGTTAGACTTCTGTTCACTTGACCTAGAACTCTTTTGTTTATACAGCTCAAACAAGAATTTAGTAGACTGCCCATCTATTGTATTTCTAGGTACCCCATGATTTACTAGCCAATGCCACAAATCTCTGCAAGCCATATTATTTTGACTCCTGCTTTGAGTTTGCTGTCTATTATAATAACCACGTCCACCCTGTCTTTGGCGATTAAGTGCTGTCACCTGGCTTCTGTCAACTCAGGTTCTGGTCATCCCCATTGTATTTAAGGATTCCAGCTCAGTGTCAGCAGTTCCCACAGTAATATCTGACCTACAGAGAAGTGCAACTACAGAGCTCTTCAAGGATGATGGTGCTAGTCTTACAAAATTATTTCTCACTGTTCTGGTAAAAAGTGAATCCTCTGGATTCCTCTGGACATTCCTGGGGTTTAAGAGCAGGCTTTGCATGATAAATCCACTCTAACATTCCAATATCTCTAAACTTCTGGATCGCCTTATCTACATTATACCAGGACAGTTCTGGCATTTCAGCATCAGGTAATATCAGCCACCTTTTGATCCATGTTTCAACCAACCATCCAAACAAACTGTTAATCACCTTTCTAACCCCTTGAGCTATAACATTAAATGCAGAATCTCTACTTAGTGGGCCCGTATCAATAAATTCAGCCTGATCTAGTCTTGTATTCCTCCCACCATTATCCCACACCCTTAAAATCCATTTCCACACATACTCCTCTGATTTCTGTCTATATAATTTGGAAAACTCACACAGTTCTTTTGGAGTATAATGTAATTCTTCATGTGTGATACTTTGTACCTCACCTTTAAGGGTCTGTTGGGACTTTAGTCTAGTTATAGGTCTGGAAGAAATGAGGGGTGGCGGAGTTGGGTCATGAAAAGAATTAGAAGTGTCCTCCAAGCCATTTGGTTCAGGGCATTCATTTGCAGTTTCATTTGGTGAAACAGGATTAATCACTCTAGGGCTAATCCCTTCAGGTGGAGGTTGGGTGGCCTACTCCTCAAGGCAGGCTGGAGGTGGGGTGGCTATGTCCTCAGGGCAGACTATTATAGGGTTATCTAGAGAAGACTCAGCATGCCCTAGGGTCTCAACCTCGCCCCTGACATCATTATCAATTCATATGTCGCCATCCCATTTTTTAGGGTCCCACTCCTTTCCAACCAATGCTCTCACTTTAACGGCAGACACCATGCAAGATTGAGATTTCGATTTACATTGTAAAGTTGCTACTCTATCAGTAAGATTCTGAGTCTGATTTTCAGAGATCTGAAGTCTACAGCTACAGGAAATAAGATTTTCCTTCAGGACACTCAGAAAAACGTCTACATCTGTCAGATGGTGCTTAAGCTTTTCGTTTGAAGCCTTAAGCCTATTTCTTTCACTCATTAAAGTATACAGTGTATCTAACAACCACCAGCCAACATCTCCATGCTTACTATTTCCACAAAGCTCTGTAAAATTGTCAAAAACATTATTCCCCAGAGCCTGGCTTCATACAAGCAAAGCATAAGAAGAATTGAATGGTAATATTTTCACTATCTCTTTGGCCAACTCACTCCATGGATGGCAATGTCATTCTGATTATGGGAATCTGAGTCCTTAGTGCCTTTGAGTCCAGTCAGTTTAGGAAACCATTCATAAAAACCCATTTTTATGATTCTGTTTCTTAAGAACAACTCCTGGTACCAAGTTATATTAGTTAGGGTCCTCTAGAGAAGCAGAATCAACAGGAAATATTTGTAAATGTAAAATTTATAAAAGTGACTCCTGTAACCTTGGGAACATGGAGTCCAAAGTCTGTAGGGCAGGCTGTGAAACTGAAGGTTCTGCTGGAGGGTCTGGATGAACTCCACAGGAGAGGCTCACTAGCCACAGCAGGAAGAGAGCCTGTCTCTTCAGAATCCTCCTTAAAAGACTTCCAGTGATTAGATTAAGCATCACTCATTAAAGAAGGCACGCCCCTTGGCTGATTACAAATGGAATCAGCTGTGGATGTAGCCAACGTGATCTTGATTTAATTTTATGAAATGTCTTCAGATCAAAAGACAGGTCAGCACTTGCCCAACCAGACAAACAGGTACCACCACCTGGCCAATTTGACAAATGAACCTGACCGTGACAGTGTATATTTAAATTTATAGTCAACTGACAGTTTTACAAAGTGGTTGTGCTGTTTTACATTTGTATCAGCAATGTATGAAATTCTGAGTTCCTCCATATTCTCTCCAGTATTTGGTAGTGTTAGTCTTTTTTTTTTTCTTTTTTTTAACTTAACCATTCTATAAAGAGGCATAAAGTGTATCTAATTGTAGTTTTCATGTGTTATCTCCCTGATCATTAATGATGTTGAGCACCTCTACATGCACTTCTAGTCATTCAAATATTTTATTTTATGAAGTTATGTTCAACCTTTGCTGATTTTTTTATTGGGTTGTTTATAAAAATTCATTTAATAATCTAGATAAAATCCTGTATTGGATATGTGTTTTGTGAATATTTTCTCTTAGTTTGTGGCTTGCCCTTGAATAGTAGAAGATTTTAAGGTGGATGATATTTGATTTATTCATTTTGGCTTTTTTAGATTTTGTGCTTTTTTCTGTCATATTTAAGAAAACTTTTCCAAACCAAGGTCATTAAGATTTTCTCCTGTGTTCTCTTTTAGAAGTTTTATAGGTCTGTGTTCTATTTCAAGTTAATTTTTTATGTGGTATAAGATTAGGGCCAGGGTTCTTCTTTTCTTTCTTTTGTTTTTGCGTGTGGCAACCAATTGCTACAGCACCATTTATTGAAAAGATTATCCTTCTCTATTGAATTGCCTCAGCAATTTTGTTGAAAACCAATTGGCCATATATATATATATATTTATATATATATAAATCTATTTCTGGAGTCTCTCTTCTATTTCTGTAAATGTCTATCTTTACACCAATACCACACTCTCTTGACTACTATAGCTTTATAGTAAGTCTTCGAATCAGATGGTATAAGTGTTTTAATTTGTTTTTTCTTTTTTGACGTGTTTTTGGCTAGGTCCTTAACATTTTCATATAAATTTGAGAAGGTTTGTTAATTTCTCCCAATAGTACAATGGCGTTTTGACTGGGATTTAAGTGAATCTATAGATCAAATTGATGACAATATTAAGTCCACTAATCTGTGAACACAGTATAATCCTCCATTAATTTAAATCTGTTTTTATTTCTCTTAGCAACATTTTGTAATGTTCAGTATACAGGCCTTGGCATTGTTTGTTAATTTATCCCTAAGTACTTATGTTAAATTGATATCATCAGTGGTATTGTTTTTTAGTATCATATTATGGTCTTGTATTGCTAATGTATAGAAAAAAACAATAGGTTTTTGTATGTTTATTTTTATATCTTCAAATCTTTTAAATTAGTTTCACTAGTTTTTTGTTGAGTCCATAAGATATTCTATATAAACCATAATGCTGTCTCTGAATAAAGACGGTTTTGCTTCTTTCTTTCTAATCTGAGTGCCTTTTATTTCTTTTTCTTTCCTTATTACAGTGGTTAAAATCTCAAATACAATGTTGAATATGAGGGGTTGGAGTAAATATCTTTGCATTGTCCATAATCATGGAGGGGGGTGGGATTCAGTATTTCATAATTAAGTATGATGTTAGATATAGGTTGTATGTAGATGCCTTTATCAAGGTGAAGAACTTTCCTTCTCTTTCTGAGTTTTAAGAGGATATATCATGAAGGATTCTGAATTTTATCAAATCCTTTTTTCATATATTGGAATGATCGTATGGTTTTTCTTTTAGGCTATTAAAATGGTGAATAATATGTTTTGAGTTTCAGGTGGTAGAGCAACCTTTCATTCCCTGGATGAGCCCCACTTACTCCAGATGTTTAAATTGTATTAAAGATTTTTTGTGCTGTGTTCATGAAAGATGTTAGTTGGTAGTATTCTTATACTGTCTTTGTCAGGTTTTTGTATCAGGGTAATATTGGGCTCTTAAAATAAATTGGGAAATGTGCCCAGAAGAATTTATGTATAATTAGAATAATTTCTTCCTTAAATATTTACTATAATTCATCAGCAAAGCTATCTGACATGGAGTTTTTGTTAGAATATATATTTTTAAACGTTATATTTATTGTGAAAAATAACGTATATACAAAAAAGCAAGAAATTTCCAAGTATATTTTAACAAGTAGTTATATAACAGATTTTAAAGTTTGGTATGGGTTACAGTTGCATGATTTTTAATTTTTTCTTCTAGCTGTTAAGGACACTGGAGACTAAAAGAAATATCTATATATTGATTCAGCAGTCATATTCATTTGTTAAATCCTATCTTCTCTTGTATACTCTTTCTTCTCTGTTTTTTCTTTTTTGTGAAAAATAGCATATACAAAAAAGCAATAAATTCGAAAGTACATTGCAACAGTTAATTGTAGAACAGATTTCAGAATGTGCTATGATTTACAATTCCACTATTTTAGGTTTTTATTTCTAGGTGCTCTAAGGTACTGGAGACTAAAAGAAATGTCAGTATACTGATTCAGCACTCATCCTCATTTGATAAATCCTACCTTCTCTGTATAACACCACCATCACCTTTAATCTTTTTATCACTCTTTAGGTGTATTTGGGGTGTGGCCATTCTAACTTTTTCATGTTGGAAGGGGTTGTCGATAATATGGGATACAGGGATGGAACTATGATGTTCTGGAAGGGCTGTCCCCTCTACATTTCAGGACTTGTCTGGTTCAGGAACCCATCTGGAGGTTTTAGGTTTCTGGAAAGTTACCTAGCACACAGAACCTTTCTAGATCTTATACAATTCCCTAGGTATTCTTTAGTATTGACAAGAATGGTTTTGGTTGGGGTTTGGCAAGTTATGATGGTAGCAATGTCTAACTAAAGCTTACGTAAGAGTGACCTCCAGAGTAGCCTCTTGACTATTTGAACTCTCTTAGCAACTGATAACTTATTTGTATATTTCTTCTCCCCTTTTTGGTCAGGATGGCATTGTTGATCCCATGGTGCCAGGGCCAGACTCATCCCTGGGGGTCGTCTCACATGCTGCCAGGGAGACTTTCATCCCTGGATGTCATGTCCCACATAGGGGGGAGGGCAGTGATTTCATCTGCAGAGTTGGGCTTATAGAGAAAGAGAGATGCTACATCTGAGCAACAAAAGAGGTCCTCCAGAAGTAACTCTTAGGCATACCCATAGGTTGGGTAAGCTTCTCTGCTACATACATAAACTTCACATGAGCAAGCCTCAAGATCAAGAGCTTGGCCTATTGATTTGTGTGTTTCTAATGTTTGACACAGTATCCATGGTTTCCACAGTGGTTAAGTTTAATAGTTCCATATTGTTTCCCCCATCACTCAAGGGACTTTGACAATACTTTTTGATCATCTACTTAATATACTGTGGGATGTATCTAGGCATTGCATCAAACTATACAGAATTAAAGGCTGTCATTCTTATTCTGGGCTCCCTGAATAAAATTGAATTGTTTAAATGATCTATTCAGACAGTTTGAGTTAGATTATGTGCTACTGAAACTTTAGGTCCTGGACAAGATAAATCTTTCTTCCTTTGGTTTCAAATTGTAGGTGAAGTTCTAAAATACATGCAATGTCTTCCTTACCCCCGTATTCTGAATTACCTTAAACCTGACCTGGTCGGCTTTGTTCTTATCTCTAAATACCAGGTTATACATATATAAAACAGTCCATGAAAATCCACAAATAACAATTTCTACTCCAGACTAAACGTGACTGCTATAAAAGCTTACAGACTAGGTCCCAGTTTTCTTATTAGTATTTTCTAAATGAAATCAAACAATAATTGCTCTCTTGTTTCTGGGTTATTTTGTGTCACCAAGTGTCCCACAGGTACATTCACATCATTGCATGCCTTACAACTTCTTTCCTATTTGTAGCAGCACAATGTTCAGTCATATATATATACACCATTCTCATATGTATACACCATTCTTGCCAATCTACTCCTCAGTCAGTGCGTCTTTCAGCCACCTCCATCTCCTAGGCCTCATGAATAACATCCAAAGTCACCAGTCCATCAACTTTAGATAATTTCATTGTTACCCAGAGAAAGCTATCCAATAAACACACCCTCACCAAATAGAGACTGCAAACCTTTCTATAACTCTTGTCCCTCCCCCATTATGCCCATGATATTGTGGTGGTACTGTTGATGTTTTCCTGTTAAACATAGCCCATATTATGCAATAGCATTTTCCCCCTATACTCTAAAATTATATACTCTTTGTAGAAGATTCGTACCTTTGCAGTAGTTCATGCAAGAACTTATTTATATTTGTAGTGTTAATTGCTGGGACACATGAGTCTATGCAACTCCTTTAAATCATGTTCACCTTCCATGTGGTAATATTACTTATAGACCCACTAATGTATCACCTTCACTTCTATCTATTCACTTACATTTAAGTTCAACCTCATTAGCAAGCTGTTCACCCATCTCAAGCTTCTGTGTATCTCTAGGTTCCCCATATTCTGTATTATAAGCCTCTGATTTTACCTTTACCCTGGTTATAAAAGTGGAATCATACAGTATCTTTCCTTTTGTGTCTTATTTCACTCAGCATTATGTCTTCAAGGCTCATCCATCTTGTCATGTGATTCAGGACTTGATTTCATCTTACTGCTGCATAATATTCCATTGTTATGTATATATCACATTTTGTTAATCTGCTCATATGTTAATGGGCACTTTAGGCGATTGTGAATAGTGCTGCTATGAACATGGGTGTGTGCAAATCTGTGTCACTGCTTTCAGCTCCTATGCGTATATACCAAGTAGTGGTATTGCTGAGTCATAGTGCAGCTCGACGTTTAGTTTTCTGAAGAACCACCAGACTGTCTTCCATTCTGGCCATACCATTATACATTCTCACGAGCAGTGCATGAGTCTCCCAGTTTGTCTATATCCTCTCCAGAATTTGTGGTTTCCTGTTTGTTTAGTAGTAGCCATTCTTAATAGGTGTGAGGTGGTGTCTCATTGTAGTCTTGATCTGCGTTTCACTTATAGCTAATGAAAGTGAGGATCTCTTCATTTGCTTTTTAGCCATGTGTGTTTGCTCTTCAGCAAAATGTCTACTCTTATCATTAGCCCACTTTAAGATTGGGTTGCTTGTTCTTTTGTTGTTGAGTTGCATGATTTCTTAATTTTTACAGGATATCAAACCTTTATTTGATGTGTGATTGCCAAATATTTTCTCCCATTGAGTTGGCTGCCTCTTCACCTTTATGACAAAATATTTTGAGGTACAGAGCATTTGATTTTGAGGCCTTCCATTTATCTGTTTTTTCTTTTGTAGCTTGTGCTTTGGGTGTAAAGTTTAGAAAGCTACCTCCTATTACTAGGTCTTGAAGATATTTCTTTGTACCTTCTTCTAGGAGCTTTATGGTACTGGTTCTTATATGTAGATGTTTTATTCACTTTGAGCTAGGGTGTAAGGTAAAGGTCCTCTTTCATTCTTTTCAGTTTTGATTTCCAGGTCTCCCATGCCCATTTATTGAAAAGACTATTTTGTCCCAGTTCAATGGATTTGGGGGCCTTGTTGAAGATCAGTTGACCATAGATTTGGTGGTCTATTTCTGTGCTTTTGATTCAATTCCATTGTTCAATACTTCTGTCTTTGGGTGAGTACCATGCTGTTTTGACCACTGAGGCTTTATAATAAGTTTTAAAATCAGGAAATGTTCATCCTCCCACTTTGTTCTCCTTTTTTTGAATGCTTTTAGCTGTTCGGGGTCTCTTTTCCTTCCAGAAGAATATGGTAACTATTTTTTCCATGCCTTCAAAGTAGGTTGATAGAATTTTGATTAGTACTGCATATAGATCAATTTCGGTAGAATTGATATATATATAGGTATACTATATGACCGGGTCATATTTCTTTATTTTTCCATGTGAGTATCCCGTTATTGCAGCACCATTTGTTGAATATTTGTTTGCTTGTTTTGCATGTTTGCATTTTGGGAAGTGCATGGACCAAGAATCATACCTGGGTTTTCTTCATGGCTGGTGAGAATTCTACTACTGAACTACCCTTGCACTCCCAGAATTGACATCTTAACTACATTTAACCTTCCCATCCATGAGCAGAGTATGTCTTTCCGCCTATTTAGATGTTCTTTGATTTCTTTTAGCAATGTTTTGCAGTTTTCTGTGTACAAGTCCTTTACATCCCTAGTTAAGTTCATTCCTAGATACTGGATTATTTTAGTTGGTATTTTGAATGAGATTTTTTCCTCAATTGACTTTTCAGTTAGGCCATTACTTTTGTATAGAAACATTACTGATTTTTGCACATTAATTTTATAACCTGCTGGCTTGTTGAATTTTATTAGTCCAAGTAACTTTGTTGTAGATTTCTCAGGATTTTCCAAATATAGCATCATGTCATCTGCAAATAATGAAAGTTTTACTTCTTCCATTCTAATTAGGATGCCTTTTATTTCTTTTTCCTGCCTGATTGCTGTAGGTAGAACTTCTAGTACAATACTGAATGATAGTGGTGACAGTGGGCATCCTTGTCTTATTCCTGATCTTACAGGGAAAGCTTTCAATCTTTTCCATTGAGTACAATGCTGGTTGTGGGTTTTTTGTATTTGTCCCCTATCTTATTGAGGAAATTACCTTTGAGTCATACCTTTTGAAGTGTTTTTACCAGAAAAGGGTGTTGAATTTTGTTGAATGCATTTTCAGCATCAATTGAGATGATCATGTGATTTTTTTCCCTTTCATTTTCTTAATTTGTTGTATTACAATAACTGATTTTCTTGTATTGAACCATCCTTGCATTCCTGTATAAACCCTATGTGGTTGTAGTGTATAATTCTTTTAATAAGCCGTTGGATTCAATTTGCTAGTATTTTGTTGAGAATTTTTGCATCTATGTTCATTAGGGAGATTATCCTGTAATTTTCCTTTCTTGTAGCATCTTTACCTGGTTTTGGCATTAAAGTGATGTTAGTTTCATAAAATGAGTTAGGTAGTATTCCTTTTTCCTCAATTTTTTGGAAAAGCTTGAGCAGAGTTGGTGTTAGTTCTTTTTGGAATGTTTGATAAAATTCCCCTGTGAAGCCATCTGGCCCTGGGCTTTTCTTTATAGGAAGATTTTTGATGATTTGATTGAATTTCTTTGCTTGTGATTGGCTTGTTGAGATCTTCTGTTTCTTCTTGAGTCAAAGAAGTGTAGCTTGTTCGTGTATTTCCAGGAATGTGTCTATTTTGTCTAAGTTGTCTAGTTTGTTGGCATATAGTTCTTCATAGTATCCTCTTATGATTTTTTTAATTTCGTCAGGTCTGTGGTAAGGACCCTCCTATTATTTCTTATTTTGTTTATTTGCATCCTCTCTCTTTTTTTCTTTGTCAGCCTTGCCAGTGACCCATCGATTTTATTGATTTTCTCAAAGAGCTGACTTTTGATTTTGTTGATTCTCTCTATTATTCTTTTGTTCTCCCATTCATTTTACTTTGCTTTGATCTTTATCATTTCTCTTCTTCTGTTTGCTTTGGGGTTAGTTTGTTGTTCTTGCTCATGTTCCTCCAGGTGAGCAATTGGGTCCTTGCTTTTTGCTTTTTCTTCTTTTTTAATATAAGCCTTTAGGGCAATGAATTTACCTCTCAGCATAGCCTTTGTGGGATTCCATAAGTTCTCATATATTGTGTTCTCCTTTTCATTCATTTCCAGATAGCCACCAATTTCTCCAGCAATTTCTCCTTTGACTCACTGGTTGTTTAAGAGTGTGCTAGTTAATCTCCAGGTATTTATGAAAGTTCTCATTCTTTCATGGTTATTGATTCCCAGATTCATTATATATATATATTTTTTTTCTCTTTTTTTTGCATGGGCAGGCACCATGAATTGAACCCAGGTCTCCAGCATTGCAGATGAGGACTCTGCCTGCTGAGCCACCGTGGCCCGCCCTTCATTCCATTTTGATCTGAGAAAGTGCTTTGAATATTTTCAGTGTTTTAAAATTTATAAAGACCTGTTTTGTGCCCCAGCATATGATATATCCTGGATAATGTTCAATGAGCCCTAGAGAAGAATGTGTATCCTTGTGTTTTGTGGTGTAATGACTTATATATGTCTGTTAGGTCTAATTCATTTATGAAATTGTTTACATTCTCTATTTCCAGGATGATCCTCTATCTGGTTGTTCTGTCTATAGAGGAGAGTGTTGTATTGAAATCTCCTATTATTTTTGATACGTCTTTTGGTTCCTTCAATTTTGCCAATGTTTGTCTCATGAACTTTGGAACTCCTTGATTGGAAGTATAAATATTTGTGATTGTTATTTCCTCTTGCTAATCTGTCCCTTTTATTAATATATAGTGTCCTTTGTCTCTTATGATGTCTTTCCATTTAAAGTCTATTTTGTCTGATATTAGTATAGCTATTCCTACTTTCTTTGGGCTACAGTTTGTGTGGAGCATCTTTTTCCGTCCTTTCACTTTCAATGTATTTGTATCCTTGTTTCTAAGATAAGTCTCTGATTAGCAGCATGTAGCTGGATTATATATTTTAATCCATTCTGCCAATCTCTATAATTTAAATGGTAAGTCAACATTATTACTGTAAAAGGGTTTCTTCAATCCACTGTCTTATCCTTTGGATTTTATTGGTCAGGCCTGTGTATTATTTTCCCTCTTTCTCTTTTTTATCCTTCAAGTTACCCTTACTGGTACTCTTCAATTCTGTGCCCTCCTCCAGACCTCCCTCTCTTGTCTTTTTTTTTTTTCAGCCAGCAGAACTCCTTTTAGTATTTCTTGTAGGGCTAGTCTCTTGTTGACAGATTTTTACAGCATTTGTTCATCTGTGAAAGTTTTAATCTCTCCCTCAGTTTTGAGGGTCAATTTAGCTGGGTACAGGATTCTTGGCTGCAAGTCTTTTTCTTTCAAGATCTTAAATATATCATAACACTACCTTCTTGCCTCTATAGCACCAGTTGAATTGTCTGAACTCAGTCTTATGTGATTTCTCTTATATGTAATAGATTGTTTTTCTCTTGCTGCTTTCAAGATTTTCTGCTTCTGTTCAACTTTTGACAGACTGATTAGTATGTGTCTTGGGGAAGGCCTATTGGATTTATTCTATTTGAAGTTCATTGGACTTCTTTGATTTGTATATTTATGTACTTTATAAGGGTTGGGAAATTTTCCCCCATTATATCTTTAACTAATGTTCGTAGCCCTTTACTCTTCTCTTCTTCCTCTGGGACACTGATGATTCTTATATTTGCATGCTTTGTTTTGACTATGATTTCCCTGAGACCCAATTCAAATTTTTCCATTGTTTTTTAACTGTTTTCTCTTTTGTTTGTAATCAGTCACTATGGCCTCAAGTTCACTTATCTTTCTTATACCTCTTCAAAGCTGCTGTTGTGAATCTCTAGTATATCTTTTATTTGGTCTACTGTATCGTTAATCTGTGTGATATCTGCTGTTTTCCATTTATTCTTTCAAATTCCTGTTTTTGTTCTTGTAGTGTCTTTTTTATCTCCTTATGGCATTATCCATCCCATTGATTTTATTTAGTATTGTTATATGAGCATCTTTGATTAGGTGTTCCATATTCTGTGTCTTCTCAGGTGTTTTAATTTGGTCATTAGGCTGGGGTATATCTGTCTGCATCTTCATGTGCTTACTGATCTACTGTTACCTTTGAGGCATGTATATATCTTTTTTTTTTTTAAGGCGTGTATGTATCTTGATAGAATTACTCTGGAAGTTGATTTCCTTCAGTAATCGAAAACTTTGTATTTGCGGGATGGATGTGGGGCAGGATGCAGGACACAACAGTATAGTGACGGGTTGGGCACAGGCCAGGGATACTACTCTTACATCTGTGAGCCTGGGCTGCAGGACATGGAAGTTGTGGAGGTGCGGTGTGTTGGCCGTGATGGTGGGGTGCAGCTCAGTTAAGCCTTGTTGGGTGGGAGCAGGGCATGGCGTGGAAACACAGAGGTAGGGTTCAGCGGGAGGATGATGGGGGCACTCAATGGATGCACAAGGTCTGTTGCACAGGTAGCATGTGAACGGGGACATGGCACATGGGGATCATTGGTATCAGGATGTGGGGTAGGTGGCACAGAGATTAGGGCACAGGGAAAGCAGGGCGGGGGTGTGTCCTTGTGCAGGTAGAGGGGTTCAGGGGGCCCGGGATGCAGATGTGTTAGTGTGTAGGGGTAGGGCCCAGGTCATGCAGAGTGTGTGTCGGGGCAAATGATGTCTGGTGGGTGGGGCCCTGCTGCAGGTGTGCATGTGGGGGGTGGGGTTTGGGGCAGCATTACACATGTGTGCTGGGGGGCTGTGTAGTACAGATGTTCACGTGAGCACCTGCCAAATGTGGGAGCAGGGTTTTATTGCCCAGTGTGGGGCAAGGGTACAGGGCATTGGGGTCCAGTAGTCAAGAGTTGGTGCATGATGTGTGGGCACTTGGTGGGAAGGATGTGTGTGGGACTGTGGAATGGGGCCCTGGTGTGCATGGCTCTAGGTGGCAGAGCACTGATGTGTGCATGTGCAGAGGTCAGGGCCATTGGCTGGGGTTGAGGTTGCTTGGGCTGAGGGCATGTGTGGTCTGGATGTGCAGATAAGGGCTTGCCCAGAGCTGGGGACATAGTTTGGGTGCTCACATAAGGTTCTTACACTGATGTACACATGCACAGAGCTCAGTGGGCATGTGTGTTGCATGACTGTATGTGTTGGGGGTGTGTGTGGCCTGAATATAAAAGTGAGGGGCAGCAGCCTAGATATGTAGCCAACCCCTTGCAGGGGGCAAGGAGGGGAAGGTGGGGGTTGAGGGGCTGCTCGCGGGTGTATGGGTCTCCTGAGGGGCAGGGTGAGAGTGTGCACTTGTGTGGGAGAAGTGGGTCAGGTTTTGGGGCAGGTGTGCATGCATGCCCGGTGGGGGTGTGGGGCAGGGTCGTGCAGGGACTGGGGGCAGGGCCAGTCTGGTCAGGAGCACTTGGACCATGGTAGGGGACAGTGTCAGGTTTCAGGAGCTTGGGATATAGGGGGACTCCTGAGTTGCTGGCGGGGGCGGTGTGCATGAGGGTAGCAGCTTCAGGAGCCTGGCTTGGCTTACTTCCTAATCCCATCTCCTTGTCCCTGCACTCCTAAGGGCTCCAGGCTTCTATTTGGAAGTGAGAGTGCCAGGCTGTTTGCAGTAGCTGGACAATCTCTGGTTCTCTGTGTCTCAATTTTTCCGCTTTTGCAATCAGGGCTTTCCTGTGTCATGTAGAAGATCCTCCCAGGTCACCTATACATGGGAATCGCCATCCCAGTCACCTTCGAGTCCCTTCTCTAGCAGTGGTGAACTCAACATATCCTATCCTACCATCTTCCTGTTAGAATATCTTAAGTATAAATTTAGTTTCCTCGTGAGATGTAGGGCTATTCAGGATATCTATTTCTTCTTGAGCATGCTTTGGTAAATTGTATTTTCCCCAGAATTTATCCATTTTATCTATGTTGGTGAATTTATTGATATAAAAATGCTTATGATTTTCTCTTATTCTTTTAATAAGTTAGTAGTATCTGTAGTGATGTCTACTTTCTCATTGTTTATATTTTTCAGTTTTTGTCTTCTCTCTTTATGAACAGCTAAAAGAGTATTAATTTTTTTGATCTTCTCAAATAACCAGCTTTTGGACTCGTTTGGTTTTTCTCTATTTTTTTTCTGTTTTCAATTTCATTGATTTCTGTTCTTATCTTTATTCTTTATGTTAGTCTTCTTATCTGGGGTTTAATTAGCTCTTATTTTTCTAGTTTCTTAATATTGAAGCTGAGCCCAAATCAAATCTTGATTTGAGACCTTCATCCTTTCTAATATAAATATTTAATGCTATATATTTCCCTCTAAGTATAATATTAGCTCATCCAACAAATTTTAATAGGGCCTGTTTTCAGGTTCATAGTATTCAAACTACTTTTTAAATTGCCCATCTGCTTTCTTTTTGACATATGAATTATTTATATATTTCAAATATTTTTGATTGATTTCTACTTTATACTTATTGGGTTAAAGAACACGTTGTATATGATTTAAATTATCTCAATTTATCGAAACTTGTTTTCTGGACTTGAATAAGTCTGTCATGGAGAATGTTCCAGGGACTGTAACCAAAATAGTTCCTTTTGGCTTGTCCTCCAGACCAGTAGAGAGTAAGGTTCAGGGTGAGACAGACCAGTAAAGAGTAAGGTTCAGGGTCAGAAAGCAAAACAATTTGCTGATGGATCACTAAGGGTAATTGTGAATAAAGCCACTCCCATTTTACCCTCTGATTCCTGGACCCGTGAGTTCTGAATATTGGGGAAATAGTACTATACACTGGACATTGACTTTGAGAATATATGGCAACCTGGAAGGCATTGCCCTCAGAGGTATTGCCACATAGCTAGTACTGTATCTGAATCTTTGAAAGTCAATTCCACCATTGTATCGACACTCCTGTTTAAGATGATGGATACTATGTTAATACCAGTGAAATCCATGAGCATAGGCTCCTTATCACTATTCATTTGCTATGAAATGAGTTCCTTGATCAGAAATGATGCTGTGTAGAATATCATCATGGTGGATAAAGCATTCTAAATGTTTTTTTTTCTTCTAGTACTTTCTTTTTCAGGTTATATTGGGATATATTCATTTATTATATATTCCATCCAAATTATTCCATCATCTCACAGTGTCATCACTTAGTTGTACAATCATCAACTCACTTTTAGAGCATTTTCATTATTTCAAAAAGAAATTTATCAGATAGACACAAAAAAGAAAACCTAAAACAGTCCATATCCCTGTCTCCCCCTATTATTGACCCCTAGTGTTGGTGTGGTACACCAGTTACTGTTGATAAGATAAATTTAAGTTATTACTGTTTACTATAGTCCATAGCTTGCAATAGATATTTTCCCAACATACCAATCTACTATCAATTCTTTGTACCAGTGTCATACATTTTTACCAGTTCATGAAAGTATTTATTTAAATTTGTAGTGTTAATCAGTGACATGCATAACATACGTGACTCTAAACAATCCCTTTCAACCACAGTGACCTACAGTACAGCACTATTCATTAACTTCTGTTTATTACTAGGTATCCTATAGTCTACATTTTAAGACTCAGAGTTTATATATTCTTGTTAGTTCATATTAGTGAAAGCATACAATATCTTTCCTTTTGTATCTGATTTGTTTCACTCAGCATTATATCCTCAAGATCCATCCATGTGGTCATATGCTTCAGGCTCTCATTTATTCTTACTGCTACATAATATTACATCATATGTATATAACACATTTTGTTTATCCATTCTTTTGTTCATGAGCATTTGGATTGTTTCTTTCTTTTGGCGATTGTGATCAATGCCACAATGAACATCAGTATGCAAACGTTTGTTCATGTCCCTACTTTCAGATCTTTTGGGTATATACCGAGTAGTGGAATTGCCAGGCCATATGGCAACTCAATATTTAGTTTTCTGAGGAATCACTGAACTGCCTTCCACAGAGGCTGTATCATTTTTACACTCCCACCAGCAGTCAATAAGTGTTCTTTTTTCTCTACATTCTCTCCAACATTAGTAGTTTTCTGTTTAACAGCAGCTGTTCCTATAGGTGTGAGATGATATCTCATTGTGATTTTGATTTACATTTCCCTAATAGCTAATGAAGAGGAACATCTTTTCATGTGCTTTAAAGTCAGGAAGTGTAAGACTCCCCACGTCATTCTTCTTTTTCAGAATACTTTTGGCTATTTGAGACCCCTTTCCTTTCCAAATAAATTTGATAACTAACTTTTCCAAATCTCCAAGAGGCTGTTGGAATTTTGATTGGTACTACATTAAATTTGTAGATCAATTTGAGTAGAATTGACATCTTAATGACATTTAGCTTTCCTATCCATGAACACAGGATGTCTTTCCACCAATTAAGGTCTTCTTTGATTTCTTTAAGCAGTGTTTTGTAGTTTTCTGAATATAGGTCCTTTACATACTTGGTTAAGTTTATTCCTAGGTACTTGATTCTTTTAGTTGCTATTCTGGATGGAGTTTTTTTTTTCTTGATTGCCTCCTCAGCCCATTCCTAGTGTACTGAAACACTAGTGATTTTTGTGCAGTGATCAGCAAAGTGCCTCCCGCTTTGCTGAATTTGTTTATTACCTCAAGTAGCTTTGTTGTGGATTTCTCAGGATTTTCCAAATATTGAATTATTTTGTTGCAAATAATGAAAGTTTTACATCTTCCTTTCCAATATTGAGGTCTTTTATTTCTTTTTCTTACCTAATTGCTCTCGTTAGAAGCTCCACAACATTGAATAACAGTGGTAATAATGGGCATCCTTGTCTAATTCCTGATCTTAGAGAGTAGGTTTTCAGTCTCTCCCTACTGAGTATGATATTGACTGTGGGTTTTCCATATATGCCCTTTATCATATTGAGGAAACTTTTTTTGATTTCTGCTTTTTGAAGTGTGTTTTTTTATTATGAAATGATGCTGAATTTTGTCAAATGCATTTTCTGCATCAAGTGAAATGATCATGTGGTATTTCTCTTCTGTTTGTTAATGTGGTGCATTATATTAATTGATTTTCTTATGTTGAACCACCCTTGCATACCTGGAATAAAACCCAATTTGTCATGGTTTATAATTCTTTTATGTGCTGTTATATTCAATTTGCAAGTATTTTGTTGAGGATTTTTGCATATATTCATTGGGGAGATTGGCTTATAGTTTCCTTTTTTGTAGTATCTTTATTAGGTTTTGGTATTAGAGTGATATTAGCTTCATAGAATGAGTTAGATTTTGTTCCCTTTTCTTCAGTGTTTTAGAAGAGTTTGAGCACAAATGTTATTAATTCTTCTTAGAATGTTTGTTTAAATTCCCCTGTGAATCCATCTGGCCATGGGCTTTTCTTTGTAGGGAGGTTTTTGATGACTGAATCTATTTATGATTGGTTTCTTCAGTTCAGTTAGACCTTTGGTTTTAGCTCTTTCTTCCTTTTTTTTTTAACTGAACACTTTTAAAACATTCTCTTTAATTCATGAAGGAATGGGCAACTGTTATAACAGTTTCAAATACGAATCCAAAGAACAGATAGGGGGATACTGAGCAGGAACATTGAAATGAATATGTAAAAGAAAGCAAAAACTGGTTTTATTATAGTGTGAACAGGGAACAATTAAACCTCTACTGAACAAAACATTGTGAGTGTTGATCAGTGGCCTAAAACTTACAAAGGGTTATAAAAGAACTCAAATACAAGGTAAGGCTAGAATCAGATAACCTGGAGTGAGTGGTGTTCTCTAAACCAAGGCAGCGTTTTACAGTGAAGCACACATTCATGTATAGAATGTTAAATTCAGGTAGAGAGAGTTCCCTCAAAAAGAGGGTACAATCTTCAGGGTGACCCGGCTCCTACCACAATCATTTCTGGGCCCCAGACCCTTATCACGGCCAGAGGAAACTAATGACCAGTCGAGATGTCATAAACCTAGGTGGCACAAAGGTTGAAGTCTGATTTCCTTTTCAGCATTTTTAACAGTTGCTGTATGGAGTAATGCTGATTTTCATAGCTGCAGAACTCTAGCTCTGAGTTTCAGGTGTCATATATACCCAAAGATCCAGGGAATGACCAGGTGATACACAAAGAGCTCTTTATCTCAGAATTTAGAAATAACAGTTACAACTCAGGAATAGATGTGATTGTTCTAAGAGTTTACAATCTAGGAACCATTACAATAAGGATTCACTGATAATCCATGCTCTCAAGTTCAATTCTCATGGTTTGCACATTGTAGATATTCCATATCTGTCTTTTCTTTCCTGGCTCATTTCACTCAGCATACTGTCCTCAAGGTTCATTCACCTATTGCAAGCCTTATGACTTCATTCTTTCTTGCAGCCACTCAGTATTCCATTGTATGTATATGCCACAGTTCAGCCTCCCTTCATCAGTCAATGTACTCTTAAGCTACCTACATCCATTACAAATTCTGAAAACTACCACCATAAACACAGTGTACAAATGTCCATTCTTGTCCATGCTTTCAATTCTTCCAAGTATATACCTAATGATGGCATTTCAGGATCATACAGCAACCCTGTGGTTAGCCTTCTGTGGAACCACCATACTGCCCTCCAGAGGGTCTGTACCAGTCTACTTCCTTACCATCAGTGAATAGGTAGAGCTCTCTCTCCACATTTTCTCCAGCACTTGTATCTTTCTGTTTATTTTTAAACAATTTTATTCACACTCTATACAGTCCATTCTAAGTAAACAATTAATGGTTCCCAATATAATCACATAGTTATGCATTCACCACCATAATCTGTATGTGGATATTTCCATTTCTTCCACAAAGAGAGAAGAACAAAAAATGAAGAATGAAAAATTTAAAAAAATACTAAAGTAAAAGAAAAAGGAGAAACAACACCACCAAGAATCCCATACCCTTCCCTTAATTCCCTTCTTATTGACATTTAGCTTTGGTATATTGCCTTTGTTACACTTAATGGAAGCATATTATAACATAACTGTTAACTATAGACCCTAGTTTTGATTGACTGTGTTTTTTCCATATACCATCCCATTTTCAATACCTTACACTGTTGACCATTTGTTTTCCCTCATGAAAAAAAAACAATCATATATTTGTACATTTAATCATCATCATTGTCCACTCTATGTTTTGCTAAATTATACAATCCCAATCTTTGTCTGCTGTTTTTCCTTCTGGTGTCATACATGCCCCTAGACTTCCTGGACTTCCTCTTTCAATCTAATGAGCTACATAGGATACTTTTTAAAAAGAAAAAAGAGAAAAAAATAAAATCCCTTTTCAGAGCCAGTCTCCCCAGTGTCCAAGGTTCTCTAGTCAAGAGCCAGAGTTGTTACCCAGCTCCATGTGCCCCTTTACTTTGGAGACAGCCATTTTGTAATATTCTGAGCTTGGCCAACTTCAGAAGCTCCAGCTGTGTGTGTGTGTGTTTTTTTTTTCCTTCATCAAGCCCATCTCCTCTCTCCTGGGAATGACTGACCTCAGGGTTACTTTCCTGCTTTCTCTGGGTTTATCTGCACTTGGAGCTTGTATTCAGTGTCCCAGATTTGTTAATTATACCTCAGTTGGAGCTTAGTTGAGCTATTTTCCCTTGCTTCTAGTAGAGGGGGCTTCTATTTCCCTCTGGGGTGAAACTCCAAATCAACCTGCCATGCCAGTGGGGAACAGGCGCCGGCCTCCACAGTTTGGAAGCTTTACTTACAGTTCTTTGCAGGGATCTTGGCCCTTCCACCCTTTTCATACTGGTGTGTGATGTGTGCCCTGTTGCAGCAGTGTCCCCCAAACGGTTGTTTCAGACAGTTCCTGGCTATTTACTAGCTGCTTTAGAAGGCTAACTAAATTGCACACATCCCTATGTTGCCATCTTCCCACCTCCTCTCATTGTGATCTTAATTTACTTCCCTAATGGCTAGTGATCTTAAACATCTTTTTTTCCTGTTTATTTCACATTTGTATATCCGCTTCAGTGAAATGTCTCTTCATGTCCTTTGATGTTTTTCTAATTGGATTGTTTGTATTTTTACTGTTGGATTTTGAGTGTTTTTTTATATATTCTATATACAAGCCCTTTGTCAGACATGTGTTTTACAAATTTTTTTTTGATTAGCTGTAGCTTGGCTCTTCATCTGCTTTATAAGATTTTTTTTTTTTTTTAATATGGGCAGGCACCGGGAATCGAACCCGGGTCCTCTGGCATGGCAGGCGAGCATTCTTGCCTGCTGAGCCACTGTGGCCCGCCCTGCTTTATAAGATTTTTAACAGAGCAAAAGCGTTTAGTTTTGATGAAGTCCAGTTTATCATTTTCTTCTTTTATGGATTATATTTTTAGTGTTTTGTCTAACTCTTCACCAAGCACTAGGTCCAAATGATTTCCCCCTATATTTTCTTCTAAAAGTGTTACAGTTTTACATTGTACACTTAAGTCCATGATCCATAATGAGTTAATTTTTGCTTAAGATATGAAGTTTAAGTTGAGTCATTTTTTGTCTATGCTTTTTAATTGCTCTGTGCCATTTATTCATTATTATAGCCATATAAGTCTTGAAATTGGATAGATTGATTCTTCTCATATTCTTCTTTTCCAAAATTGCCTTTTCTTTTTTAATTCCTTTGCCTACCCATATAAATTTTGGGGTAGCTTGTCTGTATCTGGAAAAATCTTTCCATGATGTTGACAGATATTGCATTCAACTTAGATGTCATTTTGGGGAGAATTAACATCTTCATTATGTAGAGTCTTCCAGTCCATGAGTATGGTGCATGTCTCCATTTACTATATCTTATTTGATTTCTTTTATCAATGTTTTATAGTTTTCAGCATGTAAGTTATGCATATGTTTGATTAGATGTATGCTTAAGTAATTTTTAAAAACAATTGTATATGGTATTGTATTTTAAATTTTGGTGTCCTCATGTTCATTGGTAGTATATAAAATTAAGATTGGTTTTTTTGTATGTTGATATTGTGTCATCCCAACCTTGCTGAATTCCAGATGAACTTTGGTGATTTTTTGTAAATTCCTTCAGATTTTTTTTTTTTAAGTCTTTTTTTTTTTCTTTTTTTTTTATTAATTAAAAAAAGAATTAACAAAACAATTAGAAATCATTCCAATCTACATGTACAATCAGTAATTCTTAATAACATCACATAGTTGCATATTCGTCATTTCTTAGTACATTTGCATCGATTTAGAAAAAGAAATAAAAAGACAACAGAATAAGATTTAAAACAATAATAGAAAGAAAAAAAAACAAAAAAAACAAAAACAAAAAACCTATACCTCACATGCAGCTTCATTCAGTGTTTTAACATAATTGCATTACAATTGGGTAGTATTGTGCTGTCCATTTCTGAGTTTTTATATCCAGTCCCGTTGTACAGTCTGTATCCCTTCATCTCCAATTATCCCTTCTCTTTTTTTTTTTTAATTAACAGAAAAAAAGAAATTAACCCAACATTTAGAGATCATACCATTCTACATATGCAATCATTAATTCTTAACATCATCACATAGATGCATGATCATCATTTCTTAGTACATTTGCATTGGTTTAGAAGAACTAGCAACATAACCGAAAAAGATATAGAATGTTAATATAGAGAAAAAAATAAAAGTAATAATAGTAAAATCAAAACAAAACAAAACAAAAACCTATAGCTCAGATGCAGCTTCATTCAGTGTTTTAACATGATTACTTTACAATTAGGTATTATTGTGCTGTTCATTTTTGAGTTTTTGTATCTAGTCCTGTTGCACAGTCTGTATCCCTTCAGCTTCAATTACCCATTGTCTTACCCTGTTTCTAACTCCTGCTGAACTCTGTTACCAATGACATATTTCAAGTTTATTCTCGAATGTCCGTTCACATCAGTGGGACCATACAGTATTTGTCCTTTAGTTTTTGGCTGGATTCACTCAGCATAATATTCTCTAGGTCCATCCATGTTATTACATGGTTCATAAGTTTATCTTGTCTTAAAGCTACATAATATTCCATCGTATGTATATACCACAGTTTGTTTAGCCACTCTTCTGTTGATGGAGATTTTGGCTGTTTCCATCTCTTTGCAATTGTAAATAATGCTGCTATAAACATTGGTGTGCAAATGTCCGTTTGTGTCTTTGCCCTTAAGTCCTTTGAGTAGATACCTAGCAATGGTATTGCTGGGTCGTATGGCAATTCTATATTCAGCTTTTTGAGGAACCGCCAAACTGCCTTCCACAGTGGTTGCACCCTTTGACATTCCCACCAACAGTGGATAAGTGTGCCTCTTTCTCCGCATCCTCTCCAGCACTTGTCATTTTCTGTTTTGTTGATAATGGCCATTCAGGTGGGTGTGAGATGATATCTCATTGTGGTTTTGATTTGCATTTCTCTAATGGCCAGGGACATTGAGCATCTCTTCATGTGCCTCTTGGCCATCCGTATTTCCTCTTCTGAGAGGTGTCTGTTCAAGTCTTTTTCCCATTTTGTAATTGGGTTGGCTGTCTTTTTGTTGTTGAGATGAACAATCTCTTTATAAATTCTGGATACTAGACCTTTATCTGATATATCATTTCCAAATATTGTCTCCCATTGTGAAGGCTGTCTTTCTACTTTCTTGATGAAGTTCTTTGATGCACAAAAGTGTTTAATTTTGAGGAGTTCCCATTTATTTATTTCCTTCTTCAGTGCTCTTGCTTTAGGTTTAAGGTCCATAAAACTGCCTCCAGTTGTAAGATCCATAAGATATCTCCCAACATTTTCCTCTAACTGTTTTATGGTCTTAGACCTAATGTTTAGATCTTTGATCCATTTTGAGTTAACTTTTGTATAGGGTGTGAGATATGGGTCTTCTTTCATTCTTTTGCATATGGATATCCAGTTCTCTAGGCACCATTTATTGAAGAGACTGCTCTGTCCCAGGTGAGTTGGCTTGACTGCCTTATCAAAGATCAAATGTCCATAGATGAGAGGGTCTATATCTGAGCACTCTATTCGATTCCATTGGTCGATATATCTATCTTTATGCCAATACCATGCTGTTTTGACCACTGTGGCTTCATAATATGCCTTAAAGTCAGGCAGCGCGAGACCTCCAGCTTCGTTTTTTTCCTCAAGATGTTTTTAGCAATTCGGGGCACCCTGCCCTTCCAGATAAATTTGCTTATTGGTTTTTCTATTTCTGAAAAATAAGTTGTTGGGATTTTGATTGGTATTGCATTGAATCTGTAAATCAATTTAGGTAGGATTGACATCTTAACTATATTTAGTCTTCCAATCCATGAACACGGTATGCCCTTCCATCTATTTAGGTCTTCTGTGATTTCTTTTAGCAGTTTTTTGTAGTTTTCTTTATATAGGTTTTTTGTCTCTTTAGTTAAATTTATTCCTAGGTATTTTATTCTTTTAGTTGCAATTGTAAATGGGATTCGTTTCTTGATTTCCCCCTCAGCTTGTTCATTACTAGTGTATAGAAATGCTACAGATTTTTGAATGTTGATCTTGTAACCTGCTACTTTGCTGTACTCATTTATTAGCTCTAGTAGTTTTGTTGTGGATTTTTCCGGGTTTTCGACGTATAGTATCATATCGTCTGCAAACAGTGATAGTTTTACTTCTTCCTTTCCAATTTTGATGCCTTGTATTTCTTTTTCTTGTCTAATTGCTCTGGCTAGAACCTCCAACACAATGTTGAATAATAGTGGTGATAGTGGACATCCTTGTCTTGTTCCTGATCTTAGGGGGAAAGTTTTCAATTTTTCCCCATTGAGGATGATATTAGCTGTGGGTTTTTCATATATTCCCTCTATCATTTTAAGGAAGTTCCCTTGTATTCCTATCTTTTGAAGTGTTTTCAACAGGAAAGGATGTTGAATCTTGTCGAATGCCTTCTCTGCATCAATTGAGATGATCATGTGATTTTTCTGCTTTGATTTGTTGATATGGTGTATTACATTGATTGATTTTCTTATGTTGAACCATCCTTGCATACCTGGGATGAATCCTACTTGGTCATGATGTATAATTCTTTTAATGTGTTGTTGGATACGATTTGCTAGAATTTTATTGAGGATTTTTGCATCTGTATTCATTAGAGAGATTGGTCTGTAGTTTTCTTTTTTTGTAATATCTTTGCCTGGTTTTGGTATGAGGGTGATGTTGGCTTCATAGAATGAATTAGGTAGTTTTCCCTCCACTTCGATTTTTTTGAAGAGTTTGAAGAGAATTGGTACTAATTCTTTCTGGAACGTTTGGTAGAATTCACATGTGAAGCCATCTGGTCCTGGACTTTTCTTTTTAGGAAGCTTTTGAATGACTAATTCAATTTCTTTACTTGTGATTGGTTTGTTGAGGTCATCTATGTCTTCTTGAGTCAAAGTTGGTTGTTCATGTCTTTCCAGGAACCCGTCCATTTCCTCTAAATTGTTGTATTTATTAGCGTAAAGTTGTTCATAGTATCCTGTTATTACCTCCTTTATTTCTGTGAGGTCAGTAGTTATGTCTCCTCTTCCATTTCTGATCTTATTTATTTGCATCCTCTCTCTTCTTCTTTTTGTCAATCTTGATAGGGGCCCATCAATCTTATTGATTTTCTCATAGAACCAACTTCTGGTCTTATTGATTTTCTCTACTGTTTTCATATTTTCAATTTCATTTATTTCTGCTCTGATCTTTGTTATTTCTTTCCTTTTGCTTGCTTTGGGATTAGTTTGCTGTTCTTTCTCCAGTTCTTCCAATTGAACAGTTAATTCCTGCATTTTTGCCTTTTCTTCTTTTCTGATATAGGCATTTAGGGCAATAAATTTCCCTCTTAGCACTGCCTTTGCTGCATCCCATAAGTTTTGATATGTTGTGTTTTCATTTTCATTTGCCTCGAGGTATTTACTAATTTCTCTTGCAATTTCTTCTTTGACCCACTCGTTGTTTAAGAGTGTGTTGTTGAGCCTCCAGGTGTTTGTGAATTTTCTGGCATTCTGCCTATTATTGATTTCCAACTTCATTCCTTTATGATCCGAGAAAGTGTTGTGTATGATTTCAATCTTTTTAAATTTGTTAAGACTTGCTTTGTGACCCAGCATATGGTCTATCTTTGAGAATGATCCATGAGCACTTGAGAAAAAGGTGTATCCTGCTGTTTTGGGATGTAATGTCCTATAAATGTCTGTTAAGTCTAGCTCATTTATGGTAATATTCAGATTCTCTATTTCTTTATTGATCCTCTGTCTAGATGTTCTGTCCATTGATGAGAGTGGGGAATTGAAGTCTCCAACTATTATGGTATTTGTGTCTATTTCCCTTTTCAGTGTTTGCAGTGTATTCCTCACGTATTTTGGGGCATTCTGGTTCGGTGCATAAATATTTATGATTGTTATGTCTTCTTGTTTAATTGTTCCTTTTATTAGTATATAGTGTCCTTCTTTGAAACCAGGTCTTAAAGCATGCTCTGGGGCATTATCATTGGCCACTTTAATAACAGGTACTCCATCTCTATCTGACACAACAATAGCATGGAGTCCTTCAACACTTGGTAATTTTTTATACAGGAACCGTTTTAGGTCATCCGCCATGACGAACCCCTTTCTCCCGCAGGATCAATCTCCACTCCTGAATTTCTGTTTCCGGGGCTGCCCAGGATTTCCCTGCTGTCACTTCAGGAACAGCTTCTAAGACAAGTCTCCTTCAGATTTTTTACATAGACCATCATGTTACTGTCAATAAGGACAGCTCTATTACTTTCTTTCTAATCTGCATGTCTTTTATTTCCTTTTCTTGAATTATTGCACTGGCTAGAACTTCTAGTACTATATTGAATAACAATATTGACGAACAGATATCTTCGCCTTGTTCCAAAGCATAGAAGAAAAACATCCAGTCTTTCACCTTTAAGTAATATGTGAACTATAGATTTTTTTTTGTAGATGTTTTGTCAATTTGAGGAAGTTGTACTCTACTCCTAAGTTTTCTGAGACATTTAAAAAAATGGGTGTTGAATTTTGTCAAATGCTTTTTCTTCATTAATTGATAGAATTATGTAATTTTACCTCTTTAAAATTTTAATACAGTGGATTGCACTGTTTGATCTTGGAATATTGAACCAGTAATGCATCCCTACAATAAACCCCACTTAGATACATTCTGTAATTCTTTTTATATATTGCTGAAATTTGTTTGCTAATATTTTGTTTAATATTGTTTTTACGTATATGAGGGATACGGGTCTGTAGTTTCCTTTTATTTTTCTGTTCTTTTTCTGCCTTTTGGTATCAGGCTAATTTGCTCATCAAATGGCTTGGGAAGTATTCCCTTCTCTTTTGTTTTCTGGGAAAGAATTTTGGTAAAAGTCTCGTGAAACCATTTGATTTTGCATATTTCTTTTTCTGGAGTTCTAAAATTATGACTTTAATTTCTTAAATAATAATATTTATTATTATTATTCCATTATTATCATTTGATATCTGCAGGGTCTGTAGTGGGATCCTATTTCATTCTTGACATAGGTAGTGTCTTATGTGTTTTTCTTTGTCGGTCTTGCTAGATGTTTGTCAATTTTATTGCTTTTTACAAAGATCCAGATCTTTATTTCATTAATATACTTTGTTGTTTTTCTGTTTCTTATTTTATTGATTTCTGTTTTTATCTTTATTGCCTTCCTTATGTTTGCCTTGGATTTATTTTGCTCTTCATTTTCTAGTTTCTTGAGGTAGGAGCTTACATAGTTGATTTGAGGCTTTTCCACTTTTCTTTCTTTTTTGTTTATTTTTGAAGCATAAAACTATTTTTGACTACCGTTCACCAACATTTACAATAAAGTAAACAATATACAGTGGGATAACATTCTGATTACTATGAAGTTATTGTTTGTTCTGGGTTCTGCTGAACCAGTAACCCAAATACTGAAAAAATTGAGCCCACATGTAAGGAATGCTTTGGGGGTAAAGAAAAAACATGCAGTTCAACAGTTTAAATGACAAAAGTCTGTTTACCCATTTATGCCAACAGATCTTGAACTGCAACATCTTTAACCATCTGATTAGGTTTCTATGAATCATGACCTTTTTAGTCAATATAGCACAGGGATTTCAACTTTCCATAAAGGAATGGCTCTCTAGAAGGAACCTTAAACAGCCTTTTAACTAAGCCTTGTTGGGCTAATGGAAAAAAGCAGCATTTACCTTGTTTTCACATTTGGGTCGGAAGATTGTTGGTTGTGATACAGTTTCTTCTAGAGTTTCACAAATATTTTGCATTTATATGACTAAAGATATAGACATGGATTTTTCTCTGGCTGCTTTAAATTATATAAATTATTTGTATTATGAAGTGTCCAATTAATCCTCAAATTGCGTATTTGGTTTGAAAGTTTATGACTTCAGGAAAATTTTCAGTTTAACTTGAAGTGATTTCTTACTCAGAATGATGGTGTCATAGAAGCACCATGGACTTATCCATGGTTGTGAAATGCCATTTTTTAAAAACTTTTTTATTGTATAGTATAACATATACAAAGCAAAGAATAAAAAAGCAGTAGTTTTCAAAGGACTCTTCAACAGGTGGTTACAGGACAGATCCCAGAGTTTGTCATGGGCTACCGTACAATCTTCTCATATTATTCTTTCTAGCTGCTTCAGAATATAGGAATCTAGAAAACTTAAATATGTTTTTATCATCACAATCGAAATTTTTTCCTTCTTTTTTTTTGAACAATAACATATATACAAAAAAGCTATGAATTTCAAAGCACAGTACCACAATTAGTTGTAGAACATATTTCAGACTTTGACATGGGTTACAATTTCATAATTTTAGGTTTTTACTTCTACCTGCTCTAAAATTTTGGAGCTTAAAAGAGCTATCAATTTAATGATTCAGCATTCATATTCATTTGTTAAGTCCTATTTTCTATGTATAATTCCACCATCACCTTTGTTCTTCCCATATCTCTCTTTGGGGTTGTTTGGGCTATGGCAATCCTAAATTTCTGCTATTGGAAGGGTCTGTCACTAATATGGGGTAGGGAGATGGAACTATCTGATGTTCTGGAGAGGCTGGGCTAGGTTTCAGGACTTCTCTGGGCTAAGGAACCATCTGGAGGTTTCAGGTTTCTGGAAAGTTACTCTAGTGCCTGGAACCCTTATATATTGCCCTAGGTCCCACATAGGGGGGAGGGCAATGATTTCATTTGCCCAGTTCGGCTTATAGAGACTGAGGCCACATCTGAGCAACAACAAAAACCCTCTAAAAGTAACTGTTAGGATGCCTATAGGTAGTCTAAGCTTCTCCACTACCTACATAAGCTTCACAAGAGTAAGCCTCATGATCGAGGGCATGGCCTATTGATTTGGATATCCCTAAAGTTTGACACAGCATCAGGGGATTCCCTGATGGTAAGGCTTAATAGTTCCATAGTCTTTCTACTCTCCCTCCGGGGACTTTGACAAAACTTTTTGACTATCCGGTTAAAATACTCTAGGATGTTTCCAGGCATTACAATAATCTATACAGGATTAAAGGATCTCTTTCTCATTCTGTGCTTCCTGTGTTTCAACTGTTCAAATAAGGTATTCAGATAGGTTGAATTAGATTATGCACTACAGAAAATTTCAGTTCCAGATCAAATAAACCTTTCTTCCATTGGTCTCAAAGAGTACGTGTGGTTCTAAAATAGACACTGTCTTCCTTACCCCTATGTTCTGAATTACTTTAAACCAAACCTGTTTGGCTTCGTCTTTTTCTCTAAATATCAAGTTATATATATATAACAGCCTTTCAAAATCCAGAAATAATCATCACCACTCCAGACTTAATGTGTCTGCTCTAAAAGCTTATAATCTAGGCCCCTGTTTTCTTATAAGCATTTTCTAAAGGTGACCATATCAATGTTGTTTTTTTGTTTCTGGCTTATTTTGTCTCACCAAATGTCCCACATGTTCATTCATATCGTTGCATGTCTCATGACTTTATTCCTTTTTGTAGCAGCACAACCTTTGTTCATAAGTGTATACCATCATTCACCAATCTTCTTCTCCGTCAGTGCATCCTTCAGCCACCTGCATTCATCAGACATCATGTAGAGGACCCAAAGTCCACAGTCTATCAACATTCTCAGTTTTAGATAATTTCATTGTTCCCGAGAGACAGAAAACCAATAAACACACCCTCACCAAATAAGAAATCTAAACCTCCTCTTAACTCATGTCCCTCACCCCATTATTTACCCCTGCTGTTGCTGTGGTAGCACTGATGGTTTCCTTTTGAACATAGCTCATAGCGTGCAATAGCAGTTTTCCCCCTGTATCCTGGATTTAAACACTCTTTATACAAGAATCATATCTTTGAAGTAATTCTTGTGAGAACTAACTCATATTTCTAGTTGGAATCATTGGGACATGTAGGTCTATACAACCCCTTTCAATCTTGTTGATCTTCAATATGGTAATATTACTTCTAGACCCACTAGAGAATCACCTTCACTCCTATCTATTCCCTTACATTGGAATTCAACCTCATTAGCTAAGTGTTCACCCATCTCTAGCTTTTATGTATCTCGAAGTCCCCTATATTCTATATTATAAACCTCTGATTATACCTTTATGCTGTTCATAAAAGTAGAATCATACAATATCATTTTGTGTCTGGCTAGTTTAGTTCAGCATTATGTCCTCAAAGCTCATCCATCTTGTCATGTGCTTCAGGACGTTATTCTGTCTTACTGATGCATAATATTCCATCATATGTGTTCTAGTTTCCTAGCTGCTGGAATGCAACACACCAGAGGCAAATTGGCTTTCAGTTAAAGGGGATTTATTTAGTTAATGTATAGTTCTTCAAAGGTAAGGCAGCTAACTTTCAACTGAGGTTCTTTCTTACATGGGAAGGCACAGGGCAATCTCTGCTGGCCTTCTCTCCAGGCCTCTAGGTTCCAGCATCTTTCCCTGGGGTGATTCCTTTCTGCATCTCCAAAGGCCTGGGCTGAGCTGCGAGTGCTGAGATGAGCTATGCTGAAGCTGCTTGGGCTTTGCTGCATTGAGCTCTCTCATTTAAGCACTAGCCAATTAAATCAAACAGCATTCATTGCAGCAGGCAACCAACTGCAGATGTAATCAGCAACAAATGAGGTTCACATGCCATTGGCTCAAGTCCGCAGCAATAGAACTAGGCACCTTCACCTAACCAAGCTGACACCAGAACCTAACTACCACAGTATGTATATGCCACATTTTGTTGATCCACTCATCTGTTGATGGGCATTTGGTTTGTTTCCATCTTTTGGTGATTGTGAATAATGCTGATATAAACATCAATGTGCAAATGTCTGTGTCATTGCTTATAGTTCATTCATTTTTTGAGGGGGGAGGGGTGCATGGTCCAGAAATCGAACCCGGCTCTCCCCTATGAAAGGCAGGCATTCTAACCACTAAACTACCATGCAACCTAGTTTATTCATTTTTAAAATCCACTCTGTCAATATCTGTCTTTTAATTGGTAAATTTAGATTACTTACATGTAATTCATATTTCTATAATAGGTCTTAATGCAATTTTATTGTTTTCTCTTTGTTTCTTCTGTTCTTTGTGTCTCTATTTTCTTTTTCCTTCCTTCTTGTGGGTTGCTTGCACCTCTTTTAGAATTCGCGTTTGATTTATCTCTAGTGTTTTGGAGTGATTCTCTTTGCATAGAATTTTTAGTGGCTGCTCTAGATATTGGATTACGTATATGTAACTTATCACAGTTTGTTCATGTCAGCATTCTGCTAGTTTAAGTAAAATATGGAAAACTTACCTCCCTTTAAATTCCTCTACCCTTGTTTATATATAATATGATCCTAAATATTTTTTTCTACATACTTTGAAAATCATATCAGACAGTGTTATGAATTTTGTTTCAAACATCAAATATATTTTAGAAAACTCAAGAGGAGAAGGTAAATTATATTTACCCATATTTTTACTCTCTCCTCCATTCGTCCTTATTCTCTGATGTTCCGAGATTCCTTCTTGTATCATTTCTTTTCTGTTTACAAAAGTTCTTTAGCCATTCTTTTACGGAAGATCAACTGGCAACAAATTCTCTTGGTTTCCTTCATCTTAGACTGTCTTCCTGTTCCCCTTCATCCAGAAGTATATTTTCCCTGCATATAGAATTCTGGTTTGATAGTTCTTTTCTTTTAGCACTTGAAAAATGCTGTGGAACCTTCTTTTGGCCTTTAGATTTATGTTTTGAGCCAAATTTTTGAAATTTTCACCCATTATGTCTTTGAATACTTACTCTCTCTTCTTCTGGGATTTCAGTAATATGAATGTTAGACCTCTGTCATAATCCTTCAGAGACCTAAGACTCAGTTCAGGTTCATTTTCAGCCTGCCTTATCTCTTTTGTTCATATTAGGTAATTTCTATAATTCTATCTTCAAGTTCATTGATTCTATCCCCTGTCACCTCCGTTACTGTTGAGCTCATCTGGTGAATTTTTTTTATTTCAGTTATTATAATTTTGGGTTCTAAAATCCCCATCTGGTTCTTCTTTATATGTTCTGTTTCTTTGCTGATACTTTCTATTTGTTCCATTATTTTAAGCGTGTTTGTAATTGCCTATTGAGGCATTGTTATAATGGCTGCTTTAAAATCTTTGTCAGGGCTGTGTGATGGTAGCTCAGTGGCAGAATTCTCACCTGCCATGCCAGAGACCCGGGTTCAATTCCCAGTGCCTGCCTGCTCATGCAAAAAAATATAAAATCTTTGTCAGATAATTCTAACATCTTTGCTGTCTCAGTGTTAGTGTCTTCTCATTTAAGTGGAGATTTTTCTGGTTCTTGATATGACAAGTGATTTTTTATTGAATCCTTAATATTTTGGTTATTATGATACTCTGGATCTTATTTAAATCTTTTCTTTTAGTAGATCTCCTTTTATGCTGGGAGTAGAGTATGTTACCCCTTCATGGAAGTAGAAGTCGAGATTCTCTACTGAGCCTCCATTGCCACAGTGGAGAACAGGCAGGACACCTTGTTGCTGCTGGTTTGACAATGAAAGTTTACACTCCCTTCTAGGTCTTTATTTTCTTCTAGGTCTGTTTCAGATGATAGGCACAGAGATGCCTATTTCCTGCTTCCCATGTGACAGCCACTGATATTACTGCCTTCTCTGACATTCCACTGCAGTGGATGAGCTGAGTTGACTCATTTGTGTCTGGGAGGATGAAAGTCTACATTTCCACTTAACTTTTGCTCATAAGGGTGACGTTGGGGCCAGTTTTTCCTGTGGCATTTTACCAGAGTAGGATGATTATTATCTAAAAGTTCTCTATCTTGCTAGGCTTCCCTTTTCATGGTCCTTTTGCTAGAGAGAGCAGGCTTTTTGTCCTCTCTGTCATTGGCATCTCTGGCTTCCCCAGTACTCAGTCTGGAATACACAATGTAAGGAAATACCCAAGGAACTCACCTTTTTCATTCCTTTGGTCCCCAATTCCCTGGCCAGTCTACCTTCTTTTCTCCATCTTTGAGAGTTTTCTTATGTTTGTTTTATATATAATATCTAGATTTTTAACTGTACTTAATGGGAGAAATAAAGAGATGCGTGTCTACTGTATCTTAACGTGGAACCAGGAACTTAGATTGCTTTTATTACTTTAAATTTACCATTTGTAAGATGTTGTTATTCTAAAATTGGATGTATTAGCCTACTGACTCCCATTTATTATATTCTTAATAATCATTGAAATGTATGTTTCAATCATGTCTCCTCTCAGCCATTTTCATCCCTTGAATCATTTAGTTGCCCTTCAATGGACTGCCTCCAGCTCCATTAAGACTTTCTTGAATATCCTTATGGTATTTCCCAAATTTCTCAACTCTCTGACTTTTGTTACTTCCAACTCTGCATACAGAAAATAGGGAGACCTTCTGTATTTTTCTTTTGATAAAAGGTAAAACTTCATTCAGAGCTATGCTCAAATATCACATCTTCAGAGTGACCTTTCATAATCATTCTCTGTACACTTACTGTGTTTTGTTCTCTTCATATCATTTAACACTATCTAATATTTTATATCCATGGATTTTTTCATTTTCTCTTTCCTCTCTATTTTGTTTTGCTGAAGTTGCCAGGATGCAATATAGCAGAAATGGAATGGCTTCTAAAAAGGGGAATTTGTTATGTTGCAAGTTTACAGTTCTAAGGCCATGAAAATGTCCAAATTAAGGCAAGGCTATAAAAATGTCCAAACTAAGGCATCCAGGTAAAGATACTGTTCTAGATTGCAAGCTGCCAGAATGCAATATACCAGAAAAGGAAAGGCATCCAGGTAAAGATACTGTTCTAGATTGCAAGCTGCCAGAATGCAATATACCAGAAAAGGAAAGGCTTTTATAAAGGGGAATTTAATAAGTTACAAGTTGACAATTCTAAGGCCTTGAAAATGTCCAAATTAAGGAAAGGCTATGGAAATATCCAGATTAAGTCACCAGCAAGAGGTTATCTTCACTCAAGAAAGGCCAATGAAGTTCAGGGTTTCTCTCTCAGCTGGAAGGGCAGATGGCAAAGTCTGCTAGCTTTCTCTTCCAGCTTCTTGTTTCCTGAAACTCCTCCAGGGACATTTTCCTTCTGTATCTCAAAAGATCTCTATCTGTGTGGGCTCTGAAACTTTTTCCAAATAGTTCCCTCTTAAGGCGCTCCAGTAAGCAACCCTACCTTGAATGGGTGGAGACACATTTCCATGGAAACCATCTAATCGAAAGTTACCAGCCACAATTCAGTGGGTCATATCTCTATGGAAACAATAAAAAAGGTCCCCCCCCAACAATATTGAATAAGGATTAAAGGACATGGCTTTTCTTGGGTACACAACAGATTCAAACCAGCACACATAACATATAAAATTTCATAAGGGCAGGGGCTGTGGTTTGTTTACAGTTGAATCTTCAGTGCCTATAAAAGTTCCTGATATATAATAGTCTCTAAATAAATATTTTGACTGATTGAGTGAATACATACTTCCCAAGGGATTTGTATGGATGGGAGAGAAGAAAAAAGAAGATTTCTGATATTCAGTCTAAAGAATTCCAACTAACTTGTACTGGTACTAACTTGCATGGTACTAATCAGTAACCTTCAAATTAGACATATACAAATTAAACTTAAATCAAAAGATTTTCCTCCATCTAAGCCACATTACTTGTTATATGAAAAGACTTTAGCATATGACCAAAGTCTTTCTGAAGATAACGGTTGCAGCCCTATGATGGGAAGTGGCAAATTCAAAAGTTCAAGGCTCTTAATCAAAACTTTTCCACATTTTGCTTAGATGGTGGAAGCATATGACAATTTGACTAGCTGCCTCAGTCATTAAACTTATGTTGTCTCTAAAGTAATTGGATCTACTCCAAATGCAGAGTTTCCAGATGAAGATCAAGACCTTGAATTGAATCCAGTTTTTACATGCGAGTTCTTAAAATCTATGGATGAAGTGGTTATGTCATCTATGCAGTCAGAATCCTGCCATATTTCTTTCCTCAGTATTATGTTTGTTACAACTACCAGTGGAACTCCACATAGATTGGAATCTCTGTACTTATCAGAGCACAAGAAGGGATGCAACATTTTCCTGAAGATGTCATTACATCTTGGAGGAAGGCTAGACAGAGGCAGGCTATTTCTTACTTCAGTTGTTATTTTGATATTTCTCTAAGCAACTCAGCTATCAGGTGCCATATTTAAAAAAAATTTGTTTTTACCCCTTTTAAGGATGTTTATTTAAAATGTGTCCATTTATAAGGCATATTCTGAATAGGAATACTATATAATATACTACAATAAAACATTAGGACTATGCTAAAACAAAAGAAGAATTTAAATTCACCCTAATTTCCTTTCAAATGTTATAGCTTTCTAGGGAAACACAATTCAAGTTTGAGAACATTAGTTATGTACAATACTTGTCCTGGATAACTGATATCACCTGAGCCATAAAACTACAGAGCCATCTGGTGCTTTCCAGAAAGATTTTCCCCAGAAATTATATTGTTCTTTGAATAGGCAAAGCTTTTAATCAAATGAACTGTTTCCAGCAAGCCCCCATCAAATTCTCTGCCAAGGGTGCAGTTGTCTTAATTTTACTTAAGTGCCTGCTGGCTGAGTGTGAGTCCAAAAAGACAAAACATATCTTATCAGTCAGAATTTAAACTTTGAAGAAAAAAGAAGAACCATCTTCTTCTTGACTCCCTTGCCTTCTTCCCACTACTAACGAGGATGAGAGGGGAAAGAAAGAGAATACAGTCCTCATTCGGCAACTTAATTTACCCACTTTGGCTTATTTGTAGCATATGAATGACCCCATATAATCAGATTTGTCAAAAAAAAATTTCTTGCCAATTAAAAATTCACTCTGATTATTTGTTCCCACAAACATATTTCAATTGGCGGGGCACAATTTTACCTTTATTTGTTCTGCTAACGCAACAGGGTGATCCTAATATAATGGGTATACTTTTTTGCTTTGCTTTATTTGTAATAAAATAACACCATTTATAAATAATTCTAGATAGTGGATAATAGAATGAATACGTAATGGATATTTTGGTTGCTTTCCTTGAAATCCTGTGCCTGTATGAAAAATAAACATTCTATAATATATGGAAAATGTTTTTAATTCAACACAATTTGGCTGAACTACAGTGAACATGAATTAGATAGAAACTTTATCCCTTCATTCAGTCCTTCATTCAATCATTTATTCATTCAACATTTATTGAGCATCTACTACCACAGGCAGTGATGTTGCAGCTATGAAATAGATAGAGAAGGGAACACTTCAGTGGGCTTTTGTTGGGGTTCTGTACCTTAAGACACTCCTTCCTCTGAAGAGCATCTCTATTTTATTTATATTGTCTTCCACAAGAAGATGGTGAGCTCTTACAAGGTGGAAATCCTATCTTGTGTATTCTATAGTGCTAGACCTTCGGCAATACATGTTAAAACTTTTGAAGAAAAACTTTGAAGATATAGATAAGAAAAATTTTGGAGTTCATCATAGGATTTTAGAGCTAGAAAAGACCTTAAAAGTTATCTCGTCTATAGATTTTTCACACTGTTCCCTGGATCCCTAGAGTTCTCTAGAGGTACCTTAAGGACTGCCTATAGGGAAAATGGGAGACGCAGGATAAGGGTTGTGAGACTATTGTGATCTTCACTGTGCTTCAAGCATAGCATTTGCACTTTTGATTCTTGTATGCATGGGCATTCCTGTAAGATTTCATTTGAAGAAAGGGCTGACTACTAAAATAAAGTTGGATACCACTAATCGATCCAACATCTCTATCTTAAGATGGAAATTATGATGCCTATAAAGATTGTATAAGTTGTCAAAGGTCATATTATATGTGACCTACAATACTCTTAGAACTAAAATCTTAATTTTCTTTTCTAATTTAGGGTCTTTTCCATGATGTTCTGCTGTTTACTAGTTCACAGTTGTTCTGGTCCTGGCACATAATGGCATACCTAGAAAGAATGTGAAAATCCATTCTGAAAACAGTTCCATCTCTCTTTGGACTTAGCTTAATATCTCTGCACTTAGTAAAGTGACTGTAACGCTGTAACTGTTTAACGATGGTGGTTGTACTGGTAATGGTAATTCATGATTGAAGAGTTTTGATCATTTCGTCTTTCCAGATTAAACATCCTAGTCCTTTCTTTCTATTCTCATAAGCCCTCCTGTCCATCCCCTCAAACATCTTTCCTGCTATCATTCTTTGACTCTGTACTCTTGGGATATAATAGATATGGAAACTAGAAGATATAGGAAGTTCTAACTATAGCTAACACTTAAATGTGCTTTTGGCTAACATGTTTAATTATGAAACACTTCAGTTGTCTATTGTCAAGATTATGAAAATAAATAAATCATTATAAAATATGAGTTGTACTAAAAATGCTTTTAAAAGTTCAATTGGGTTTTTTTGTTTGATTGTTTTAAAACCTATGTATCATCGAACCATCATTTGACTGCCCGCTGTAGATTCTCGCTGCATCTCTACAGATGCAAGTTTCATTTTAATTAATGCTTTTAGTTCTTGCTGTGGTAACTTCCTTAGCTTTGTGGGTTTGGTTGTCGAAGTCTGAACACTTTTTCAACTTTTTAAACAGTTGCTGTATGGGGAAAGGCTGACTTTCATAGCTTCAGAGTTCTAACTCTGAGTCTCAGGTATCACATAAATACCTGAAGTTTCAGAAAATGACTAGTTAATACACAAATACCTCAGTATCTCCGAATTTAGAAATAACAGTTACACCTCCAGAATAGGTGTGACTACTGAAAGAGCTTACAGTCTGGGATCCTTCACAGTAGGCCCCAACCTGATAACCCATGCTCTTGACTTCAGTTCCCCCAGGTTTGTCTATTATAGTTAGTCTGTATGAGTGAGGCATAATAATATTTGTATTTTTGTTTTTGACATTTCATTCAACATGCTGTCCTCAAGATTCATCCACCTAGTTGCAGGCCTCACAACTTCATTCCTTCCTGCAGCTGCTTGGTGGTCCATTGTATGTAAACACCATAGTTCCCCTTTTCATTCCTCATTTGTTGTACCCTTAGGCCACCTCCATCCATTGCGAATTGTGAACACTGCTGCCTTAAACAACAGTGTGCAGGTGTCCATTTCTGTCCCCACTTTCAGTTCCTCCAGGTATATACATAGTAGCAGGGTTGCAGGGTCATATGGCAACCTCAACTCTAGCCTCCCGTGGAACCATTACACTGCCCTATAGCGGCTGCACTGTCTCAGCTTCCCTACCCACGGTGAATAGGTACATCTCTTTCTCTACATTTTCTCTATACTTCAGTTCTCCAAGTTTGTATATTATAGTTTTATTTCTCTCTGTTCATTTTTAAGCAGTTTTATTTGCATATCATACAATCCACCTGTGCTGGTTTGTGTTTGAAGCAATTATGTGCCCCAGTGTGCCAGTTTGAAATTATCATGTATCCAAGAAAATACATATTTTAATCCTGATCCAATCTTGTGGGATCAGCTGTTTCTTTTAATCCTGGTTCAATAATGTATGTTGGAATCTTTTGATTAGATTACCTCCATGGACATGTGACACACTCAATTTTGAGTATTAACTTTGATTGGAAGGAGATGGGACTCTACCCATTCTTTATTAGCTTACAGGAATCCTTTAAATGAGGAAATATTTTGGAGAAACGACAGAAAGGAAAGAGCCTAGAGAAATGACAGAAGCCTCAGAGCTGACAGAGGGAGCAGATGTAGACACTTGTAGAACAGTTGCTTCAGAGAACACACATGGATGTTTCGAGATGCTTGGAGCCCAGCAGACATCGCCATGAGATGGTAAGCAAGCCAGAATCTGGAGAGAGCCAAGGGAAGCCAAAAGATGAAAGTCAGCCATAGAGAAGCAAAGTGAGCAACCCTCACAGAAACAGAGGCTGAAACAACAGAGCCTAGGAGTAAGGGGTCAGCAGATGCTAGCCACATGACTTTGCAGCTGACAGAGGTGTGCGAGACACATTGTCCTTCCTTGAGTGAAGGTAGCCTCTTATTGGTGCCTTAATTTGAATGCTTTCACTTCCTCAGAACTGTAAACTTGTACCTTATTAAATTCCCCTTTGTAAAAGCCACCAGAGACAACAGAACCCACATAGCCAGAGACCATTGGCGATGAAGAAAGAAAATGCCCCCAGGAAAGCCATTGAAGAAGCCTAGAGAGAAAGCTAGCAGAACTCAACATCTGCCTTTCCAGCTGAGAGAGAAACCCTGAACATCATCAGCCTTCTTGAAACAAGGTATCTTTCCCTGGATGCCTTAATTTGGACATTTTCTTGGCCCTAAAACGATAAATTTGCATCTTAATAAATTCCCTTTTTAAAAGCTGTTCTGTATCTGGTATAGCACATTCTGGCAGTTTTACAAAGTAAAACACCAACCTAAGTAAAAAATGAATGGTTCCTGGCATAATTACATAGCTATTATGCCTTTGGCACCTCAATTTCTATGAAGTCATTTCCTTTTGTCTGCGAAGAATCCCATATCCTTTCCCCATATCCCCTGCTTGTACACATTTTGTTTTGGCATAATGCCTTTGTTACATTCATGGATGCATATTATAATGTTAGTGTTAACTGTAGACCCTAGCTAGCATTGATTTTATCTTCTCCTTCATATTTTCAACACCATGCAATGTTGGCATTCATTTCTTCTCCGTCATGCAAAAACAATCTTATATTTGTACATTTAATATTCATGATTATCAACTCTAGGCATTTCTAAGTTATACCATCTCAGTTTTTATCCTCTATCTTTCCTTTTGGTGTCATACATGCCCTTAGCCCTTATCCCTGAACCATACCCACAACCATCTTTGTTCAGTATACTTATATTACTGTGATACCATCAGATAGTATTGTGCTATCCATTTCTGAATTTTTACAATCAGTCCTACTGTGTATTCTGTATTTCTTTAGCATCAAATGCCCAATGTCTACCCTCTTTCTATCTCATGATAACCTGTGTTCTTACCTTTAACTCTCAAAGTTCATTGATTAATATTAGTTCATTTTAGTGAGACCATACAGTATTTGTCCTTTTGTTTCTGGCTAATTTCACTCAGCATAATGTCCTCAAGGATCATCCACTTAATTACATGCTTTGGCTTCATGACTTTATTCTGTCATACAGCTGCATAATATTCCATCATGTGTACATACCACAGCTTCTTTACCCACTCATCCATTGATCGACATTTGGGCTGCTTCCATCTCTTGGCAATTGTAAATAATGCTGGTATAAACTCCAGTGTGCATATGTCTGTTTGTGTCCTTGCCTTCAGTTCCTCTGAATATGTACCTAGTAGTGGAATTGGTGTATTAACTCTTATCTGATATATGGTTTCTAGATACTGTCTCCCATTGCTGGACTGCGTTTTTACTTTCTTGACAAAGTTCTTTGATACTCAAAAGTGTTTAATTTTGAGACAACTCCATTCATCTATTTCTTTTTTCATCACTCGCTCATGCTTTGGGTGTAAGATCTAGGAAACCACCTCCTATTACAGGATTTATACGATATTTCCCTACATTTCCTTCTAAAAGTTTTATGGACTTAGGTTTCATGTTTAGGTCTTTTACCATTTTGAGTTAATTTCATAGGGTGTGAGATATGGATCCTCTTTCATTCTTTTACAAATGGATATCCATTCTCCAAATACCACTTATTGAAGAGGCTGCACTTTCCCAGGTTGTTCATCTTGACTGATGTGTTAAAGATTGATTGTCCATAGATGAGAAGATCCATTTCTGAACACTCAATTTGATTCCATTAGTCAGTATATCTATCTTTATGCCAATACCATGCTGTTTTGACCATTGTAGCTTTGTAATATTTTAAAGTCAGGTTGTGTGAGAACTCCCACTTCAGTTTTCTTTCTCAAGCTATTTTCACCTCTTTGGAGCACCTGCCCTTGCAAATACATTTGGTTATTTGTTTTTCAGTTTCTGCAAAGTAAGTTGTCGGGATTTTAGTTGGTATTGCATTGACTGTATAAATCAATTTGGGTAGAATTAACATCTTAACTATATTTAATCTTCCAATCCATGAACTTGGTGTGCTCTTCTATTTATGTCTTTCATGATTTCTTTTAGCAATTTTCTTTGTATAGGTCTTTTGTATCCTTAGTTAAACATATCCCTAAATATTTAATTCTTTTATTTGTTATTGTAAATGGATTTTTTTTTCTTGATTTCCTCTTGAGATTGCTCATTACTAGTGTATAAAAACACTGCTGATTTTTGGGTGTTGATCTTGTACCCTGCCACTTTGCTGAACTCATTTATTAGCTCTACTAGCTGTGCTGTAGATATTTTGGGATTTTCAACATATACTATCATGTCGTCTGCAAATAGTGAAAGTTTTCCTTCTTCCATTCCAATTTGGATGCCTTTTACTTATTTTTCTTGTCTAATTGCTCTGGCTAGAACTTCCAGCACAATGTTGAATAACAGTGGTGACAGTGGGCATCCTTGTCTTGTTCCTGACCTTAGAGTGAAAGCTTTCACTCTTTCCCCATTAAGTATGATGTTAGCTGTGGGTTTTCCCTATGTTCCCTTTATCAAGTTGAGGAAGTTTCCTCCTATTCCTATCCTTTGAAGTGTTTTAATCATGAAAGGACATTGAATTTCATCAAATGCCTTTCTGCATCATTCAAGATGATCATGTGGTTTTTCCACTATGATTTGTTGATTACATTAATTGATGTTCTTGTGTTGAGCCAGCCTTGCATACCTGGAATAAATCCCACTTGGTCATGGTGTTTAATTCTTTTAATATGCTCCTGGATTCAATTTGCAAGTATATTGCTGATGATTTCTGCATTTATATTCATTAAAGAGATTGGTCTGTAATTTTCTTTTCTTGTAATATCTTTGTTTGGCTTTCATATTAGGGTGATATTGGCTTCATAGAATGAGTTACTAGCTTTCCCTCCTCTTCAGTGTCTTTGAAGAGTTTGAGCAGGATTGGTACTAATTCTTTCTTGAATGCTTGGCAAAATTCACCTGTCACCAACTGGTCCTTTTCTTTTTTCTGAGCTTCTTTTTTTAAAATATTTTTATTAATAGCAAACATACAAAAACAAACTTTCTTAACATACAAACATTCCATACATGGTACACAATCAGTGTTCACAATATCATCACATAGTTGTGTATTCATTGCCATCATCATTTTTTTGAACATTTGCACCACTCCAGAAAAAGAAATAAAAAAGAAAAACTCATACATACCATACCCCTTACTCCTGCCTCTCATTGATCACTAGTATTTCCATCTACTCAATTTATTTTAACCTTTGTTCTCCCTATTATTTGTTTATTTTTTAACCATATGTTTTACTCATCTGTCCATACCCTAGTTAAAAGGAGCATCACACACAAGGTTTTCACAATCACATAGTCACATTGGCCCTCCAATATACCATAAATTAATAGGGGGATATCTATATAATGCATGAGAATAACATCTAGGATAACCGCTCGACTCTGGAATCTCTCAGCCACTGATACTTATTTCATCTCATTTCTCTCTTCCCCCTTTTGGTCAAGAAGTTTTTCTCAATCTCTTGATGCCAGTTCCCTCTCATCCTGGGATTTCTGTACCAAGTTGCCGGGGAGGTTTATACTCCTAGGAGTCATTTCCCATGCAGAGGGGGAGGGCAGTGAGTCACTTGCTGTGTTGGCGTAGAGAGAGAGGCCACATTGAGCAACAAAAGAGGTTCTCTGGAGGGTGACTCTTAGGCCTAATTTTAAGTAGACTTAGCCTATATTTTGCAGGAATAAATTTCCTAGGGGCAACCGCCAAGATCAAGGGCTTGGCCTATTGATTTGTTTGTCCCCACTGCTTGCTAGAATATCAGAAATTCTCCAAATGGGGAAGTTGAATATTGCCCTCTTTCTCCCCAGTACCCCAAGGGGATTTTGCAAATACTTCTTTATTCACTATCTACGTCTCTCTGGGATTTATCAGGGCATCACTCTAACCTGGCCAAACCAACAAGATCTTATGTCCTATTCAAGATTCCATTTATGTATGATGTTAACTAAACTGACCATTCAAGTTAAATTAGGAAATGCATTACCCAAAATATAAGTTTTGCACCAAATAAACATCTCTCCCTTTAGTCTCACTCAGAAGTTGAAGTTTTTAAATGTGGATGATATAATCTTTTTCCTGTATTCTTATATACCTTAATCCTATCCAGATCAGCTTCATTCATGTCTCTACTCTAGGTCTGATCACTTTTTCAACATTTTAAACAGTTCCTGTATAGGGTAATGCTGACTTTTATAGCTTCAGAGCTCTAACTCTGAGTTTCAGTTGTCACATGAATACCCGAAGTTTCTGGGAAAGACCATGTTATTTACAAATAGCTCAGTATCTCAGAATTTAGAATTAGCAGTTATACCTCCTGAGTATATATGACTGCTGTAAGAGCTCACAATCTAGGACCCTTTACAGCAAGCCCCAACCTGATAACCCATTCTCTCGACTTTAGTTCATCAAAGTTTTATATTATAGTTAGTCCATATGATTGAGGCATGATAATTTTTGTCTTTTTGTTCCTGACATTGCATTCAACATACAGCTATTAAGGTTCGTTCATCTAGTTGCATGTCTCACAGCTTCATTCCTTCTTGTGGCCACTCTACTGAGTAGAGTGTATATATTCACCATAATTCCCCTTCCGTTCCTCAGTTGTTATACCCTTAGGCCACCTCCATTCATTGTGGATCATGAACACTGCCACCGGAAACACCAGTGTGCAAATGTCCATTCATGTCCTCACACTCATTTTCTCCAAGTATGCACTGAGCAACTGGGTTTCAGAATCATATGGCAACCCCACCCCTAGCCTCCTGTGGAACCACCATACTGCCCTCCAAGGGACTAGACCTCTCATTTCCCTACCGGCAATGTATAGGTATATCTCTTTTTCTCTGCATTCCCTCTAGCACTTGTTTCTCTGTGTTCATTTTTAAACAGTTTTATTCGCACAGCATACAATCGAGCCTAACTGTGTAGACATGTGTGGTAGATAGATTCAGTTGTCAACTTGGCCAGGTGTAGGTGCCTAGCTCTATTGCTGTGGACATGAGCCAATGGCATGTGAACCTCAACTGTTGCTAATTACATCTGAAGTTGGCTAGGAGGTGTGCCTGTTGCAATGAATGATGTTTGATTTACTTGACTGGTGCTTAAATAAGAGAGCTCAACATAGCACAGCCCAAGCAGCTCAACATACCTCATCTCAGCACTCACAGCTCAGCCCACGCCTTTGGAGATGCAGAAAGAAATCACCCTGGGGAAAGTTGTTGGAACCCAGAGGCCTGGAGAGAAGGCCAGCAGAGACCATCCTGTGCCTTCCCACATAAGAAAGAACCTCATTGAAAGTTAGCTACCTTTCCTTTGAAAAACTAATGAAATAAATCCCCTTTTATTAAAAGCTTTGGGTGTGAGATCTAGGAAACCACCTCCTATCAAGTTTTATAAGATAGTTCTCTACATTTTTTTCTAAAAGTTTTATGGTCTTAGCTCTAATCTTTAGGTCTTTGATCCATTTTGAGTTAATTTTGTATAAGGTGTGAGATATGGATCCTCTTTCGTTCTTTCACAAATGGATAGCCTTTTCTCTAAGTGCCATTTATTGAAGAGGTTGCTCAGTCCCAGGTGAGTTGGCTTGACCATCTTATCAAAGATCAATTGTCCATAGATAAGAGGGTCTATATCTGAGCACTCTGATTCTCTTTGTCAATATGTCTATCTTTATGCCAGTACCATGCTGTTTAGACCACTGTAGCTTCGTAATGTGCTTTAAAGTCAGGTAGTATGATACTCCGACTTCATTTTTCTTTCTCAAGATATTTTTAGCTATTTGGGGGCACCCTACCCTTTGAAATACATTTGATTATTGGTTTTTCTGTTTCTGCAAAGTAAATTTTTGGAATTTTAACTGGTATTGCATTGAATCTATAAATCAGTTTTGGCAGAATTGAAAGTTTAAGTATATTTAGAATTTCAGTCCATTAGCACGGTATGCCCTTCCATTTATTTAAGTCTACCATGATTTCTTTTAGCAATTTCTCGTAGTTTTCTTTATATAGGTCTTTTGTATCCTTCGATAAATTTATTCTTAAATATTTTATTCTTTTGGTTGCTATTGTAAATGGAAGTTTTCTTTATTTCCTCCTCAGATTGCTCATTGCTAGTGTATAGAAACACTACTGATTTTTGGGTATTGATCTTGTATACTGCCACTTTGCTGTACCCATTTATTAGGTCTAGTCGCTTTGTTGTGAATTTTTCAGGATTTTCAACATATAGTATCATATCATCTGTAAACAATGAGAGTTTTACTTCTTCCTTTCCAATTTGGATGCCTTTTATTTCTTTATCTTGCCTGATTGCTCTGGCTAGAACTCCCAGCACAATGTTGAATAACAGTGGTGGTGGTGGACATCCTTGTCTTGTTCCTGATCTTAGGAGGAAAGCTTTCAGTCTTTCCCCATTGGGGATGATGTTAGCTGTGGGTTTTTCATATATTCCCTTTATCATTTTAAGGAAATTCTCTTCTATTTCTATACTTTAAAGTGTTTTAATCATGAAAGAATATTGAATTTTTCCAAATGCCTTTTCTGCATCAATCGAGATGATCATGCTGTTTTTCTGCTATGATTTTTTGATATGGTGTATTGTATTAATTGATGATCTTGTGTTGAACCAGCCTTGCATACCTGGGATAAATCCCACTTGGTCATGGTGTATAATTCTTTTAATGTGCTCCTGGATTCAATTTGCAAGTGTTTTTCTGATGATTTTTCATCCATATTCATTAAAGAGATTGGTCTGTAATTTTCTTTTCTTGTAGAATCTTTGTCTGGCTTTTGTATTAGGGTGATGTTGGCTTCATAGAATGAGTTAGTAGTTTTCCCTCCTCTTCAGTTTTTTGAAGAGCTTGAGCAAGATTGGTACTAATTCTTTCTTGAATGCCTGGTAAAATTCACACGTGAAGCGAACTGGTCCTGGACTTTTCTTTTTGGGGAGCTTCTTGATGACTGATTCAATGTCTACTTGAAATTGGTTTGTTGAGGTCATCTGTTTCTCCTCATGCCGATCTTGGTTATTCATGCCATTCTTGGAAGTTTTATATTTGAGCTATGTTTTCTAGCTTATTAGCATATAGTTGCTCATAGTATCCTCTCTATTACCTCCTTTATTTCTGTGGGGTCAGTGGTTATGTCCCCTCTTCCATTTTTTATTGTGTTTATTTGTATCCTCTCTCTTTCCATTGATATTGCTGATTTTCTCAAAGAACCAACTTCCGATTTATTCGATTCCTCTATTGTTCTCATGTTCTCAGTTTCATTTATTTTTGCTCTTATTTCCTTATTTCTTTCCCTGTGTTTGCTTAGGGGTTACTTTGCTATTCTTTCTCTAGTTCTTCCAGTTAATCAATTAATTCCTCAATTTTTCTGTGGTTTTGTTTTTTGTTTTTTGATTTTTTAATGTATAGAACAGATTTTAAAGTTTGATATTGGTTAGAGTTCCACGATTTTTTGTTTTTTCTTCTAAATGCTCCAAGAGACTGGAGACCAACAGAAATGCCAATATAATGATTCAGCAGTCCTACTCATTTGTTAAATCCTTTTTTCTTTTTTATATTCCGCCTTCTTTTTAAATAGCATATATACCTAAAAGCAATAAATTTCAAAGTACGTTGCAACAATTGTAGAAGAGGTATCCCAGTTTTATATGGGTTACAATACCACAATTTTAGGTGTTTATTTCTAGCTTCTCTAAGTACTGGAGTGTAAAAGAAATATCAGTATAATCATTCAGCCTTCATACTCATTTGATAAATCCGACCATCTCTGTATAGCTCCACCATCACTTTTGATCTTTCTCCCACTTTTTAGGAGTATTTGGGCTATACCCATTCTAACTTTTTCATGTTGGAAGGGGCTGTTGATAATATGGGATATGGAGATGGAACTCGTTGATGTTCTAGAAGGCTGGCCCCTCTGCATTTCAGGACTTATCTGGTCTAGGGACCCATCTGGAAGTTGTAGGTTTTGGAAAGTTACCCTAGTGAATGGAACCTTTGCAGAATCTTTTTGTTTGTTTCTTTCTTTCTGGAAAGAGACAGGATAAAATAATATTTTATGTTATACTATTTGTATTATATTACATTATACCATGCTATGTTATATTTATTTGGGTATATAAATATGAAAATATTTTGGGAGAAACACATGATGAAAGTATGAAATAATACAGTTCAGTCTAAATAAAATGATAATCAGTCATTAGCAGAGCCACATGGTTTTTTTCCCTAGTCAGAAAATGATGTTTTTTTACTTAACCATTCTGAATTTGCCTTTTCTGTGTCATGAGAGCAGTGCGCCAGTATACAGGCTTCACATTGTTTAGATCCTGTCATTGACTTAGACCAACTAATTTCTCTCTCAGCACAGCCTTTGCTGTATCCCATAAGTTCTGATATGTTGTAGTTTCATTCCCATTCATCTTCAGATAGATGAATTTTTCTACTGATTTCTCTAGCAATTTCTTCTTTGATGTACTCACTGTTTAAGAATATGTTATTTAATCTCCGAATATTTGTGAAAGTTCTTGTTCTTTGGTTGTTATTGATTTCCAGCTTCACTCCACTTTGATCAGAGAAAGTGCTTTGATTAATTTCCGTGTTTTTAAATTTGTAAAGACCGGTTTTGTGCCCCAAGCTATGATCTATCCTGGAGAATGTTGCATGAGGACTAGAGAAGAATGTATACCATGGTGTTTTGGGGTATAACGACCTATATATGTCTGTTATGTCTAATTCATTTATCAAAATGTTGAGTTCTCTATTTCTGTGTTGATCCTTTGTTTGGTTAATCTGTTCATAGAGGAAAGTGGTGCCTTGAAGTCTCCTACTATTACTGCTGAAACGCCTATCACTCCCTTTGGCTTTGCTAATGTCTCTCTCATGTACTTTGGAGCTTCTTGATTGGAAGCATAAACATTTATGACTGTTATTTCTTCTTGATTAATGGTCCTTTTTACTAATATATGGTATCCTTCTTTGTCTCTTATGATGTCTTACATTTAACATCTATTTTATCTGACATCAGTATAGCTACTTCTGCTTTCTTTTGGTTACAGCTTGCATGGAACATCTTTTTCCATTCTTTAATTTTCAATCTATTTATATCTTTGTTTCTAAGATGAGTCTCTGGTAAACAGCATATAGATGGATTATATTTCTTAATCTGTTCAGCCAATGTGCATCTTTTAATTGGTAGATTTAGTCCATTACCATTCAAAGGTATTACTGTAAAGGCATTTCTTGAATCTACCATCTTATCCTTTGGATTTTATTTGTCAGACCTGCATGTTCTTTTCCCTCTTTTACTTTTTATCCTTTAGGGTACTCTTTCTGTTACTCTTTAATTCTGTGCCTTCCTCCAGACCTACCTCTCCTGTCTTTTTTTTTTCCCACCCAGACGAACTTCCTTTAGTATTTCTTATAGAGTGGGTCTCCTTTTGCACGTTATCTCGACCTTTGTTTGTCTGTGAAAATTTTAATCTCTCCCTCAATTTTGAAGGGTAGGTTTGGCTGGGTACAGAATTCTTGGCTAGAAGTCTTTCTCTTTCAGAATCTTAAATATATCATACCACTGCCTTCTCGCCTCCCATAGTGGTAGTTGAGCAGTCTGAACTCAGTCTTATGTGATTTTTCTTGTATGTAGTAGATTGTTTTTCTATTGCTGCTTTCAGAATTTTCTGCTTCTCTTCAGCATTTTACAGACTGCTTTGTATGTGTCTTGGGGAAAGCCTATTTGGATTTATTGTATTTGGAGTTCATTGGGCTTCTTTGATTTGCACATTTAGGTCTTTTATAAAGTTTGGGAAGTCTTCCCCAATTATGTTCTCCACTAATCTTCCTCGCCCTTTACTCTTCTCTTCTCCCTCTGGGACACCGATGATTCTTACATTTGCATGCTTTGTTTTGTCCATCATTTCCCTGAGATACAATTCAATTTTTTCTATTTTTTAATTATTTCCTCCTTTGAGTTTTAAAAATCATTTTCCCTTTCCTCTAGTTTGCTTATTCTTTCTTCTGCCTCTTTAAATATGCTGTTGTGTGTCTCTAGTATAATTTTTATTTTGTCTATACAGCATCTTTAATCTCTGTGATATCTGCTACTTTCCTATTTATTCTTTCATATTCCTCTTTATGCTATTCTAGTGTCTTCTTGATCTCCTTTATGTCATTAGCTATCACACTGATGTTATTTAGTACAGTTATATAAACATCTTTGTTTAGTTGTTCCAAAGTCCGTGACTCCTCCAATGTGTTAATTTGGTCATTAGACTGCACTGTATCTGTCTGCATTTTCATATGATTAATGATCTTCTGTTGTCTTCGTGGCATATAAATATCTCGATAGGCTCACTTTGCATGTTAATTTCCTTCAGTTGTCTAAAGCTTTGTATTTACAGGATGGGTATGCAACCGTATACAGGACGCAGGGCCGTACACAACATTTCAGTGACAAGTTGCTATGCAGGTATATGCACGGGTCAAAACGCTACACTGGTGCTTTTTTTCCTCTGTCTCCCTGTCCATGCAGTCCTGACATGTCTGTGCCTCTCTCTGGAAATGGATGCACTAAGTTGTTTGCACTAGCTGGCCAGGCTCCTGTTCTCTGCATCTCAATTTTTCTGTTTTTTCAACCAAGTCCACCCTATGTGGTGTAAAAGACCCTCCCAGGTCACTTACACCCAGGAATTACTCACCTGGTCTCGTTTCTGTCCCTTCTCTAGCTGTTCTTTGGAGCAGGGATGAACTCAGCCTAACCTATCCACCATGTTCCCAGAAATCACCTCTTCTTTTTTAATGTAAGCATTTAGGGCAATAAATTTCTCTTTGAGCACCAACTTTACTTCATCCCATAAATTTTGATATGTCGTGTGTTCATTTTCATTTGCCTTGAGATATTTCATGATTTCTCTTGTAATTTCTTTCTTGACCCACTGGTTGTTTATGGGTGTCCTTTTTAGCATCCATATGTATGTGAGTTTCTGGCCCTTTGACTGTTATTGATTTCCAGTTTCATTCCAGTGTGATCTGAGAAAGTTTTTTGTATAATTTCAATCTTTTTAAATTTGTTGAGACTGGATTTGTGACACAGCATATGATCTATCCTTGAGAATGATCCATGAATATTTGAGAAAATTGTGTATTGTGCTCTTGTGGGGTGTAATGTTCTGTAACGTCTGTTAAGTCTAGTTCATTTATCATATCATTCAAAATCACTGTTTCCTTATTAATCCTCTGTCTAGATCTTCTATACATTGATGAGAGTGTGGAATTGAAGTCTACAACTTTTATGGTAAAGGTTTCTCCTTCTCCCTTCAGTGTTGTCAGTGTATGCCTCATGTATTTTGGAGCATATAGATGAATCCAGTGTTTTAATCCGTTCTGTCAGTCTCTATCTTTTGATTGGGCAATTTAATCCATTAATATTTTTTTTTACATGGGCAGGCACTGGGAAATGAACCCAGGTCTCTGCCATGGCAGGTGAGAATTCTGCCACTGAGCCACCATCTCTCTACCCTTAATGCATTAATATTTAATGTTATTACTGTAAAGGCAGTAATTTATTCTCAACTTTGTCTTTTGGATTTTGTGTGTCATACCTTTTTCTTTTTACCTTTACTGATAGTCTTGATTAATATACTCTTCTCCAGACCTCTCTCTCCTGCTTTTCCTATGTGCCTATGCTGCTCCCTTTAGTATTTCTTATAGAGCTGTCCTCTTGACCAAAAAATTCTCTCAGTAACTGGCTGACTGAAAATATTTGAAACTCCCACTTGTTTTGAAAGATGGTTTAGAATTCGTGGTTGGCACTTTTTCTTTTCCAGAGTCTTAACTATATCATACCATTGCCTTTTCGCCTCCATGGTTTCTGCTGAGAAATTCACACATAGTCTCATCGAGTTTACCTCATATGTGATTGATCACTTTTTCTTTGTACTTTCAAAATTTTTTCTTTGTATTTCACATTTTTGACAGTCTGATTAGTAAGTGTCTTAAAGTAGGTCTATGTGCTGGTTTGAATTTTTTGTGGACCCCAAAATAGCCATATCCTTGAATCTTTATTCAATATTGTTGGCTGGAAGGTTTTTGATTGTTCCCATGGAGATGTGACCTACCCAATTGTGGTTGGTAACTTTTGATTAGATGATTTCCATGGAGGTGTGTCTCCACCAATTCAAGGTGGGGTTGCTTACTAGAGCCCATTAAGAGAACCATTTTGGAAAGAGCCCACATAGCCAGAGACCTTTGGAGGTGAAGAAGAAAAACACTCCCATGGGAGCTTCATGAAACAAAAGAAGCGGGGAGAGAAAGCTAGCAGATACTGCCATGTTTGCCATGTGCTTTTCCAGTTGAGAGAGAAATCTTAAAACTCATTGGCCTTCTTGAAACAAGGTTTCTTTCCCTGGATGCCTTAGACTAGACATTTCTATAGACTTTCTTTAATTTGGACATTTTCTCTGTCTTAGAAAATGTAAACTTGCAACTAAATAAATTCCCCTTTCTAAAAGCCATTCTGTTTCTGGTATATTGCATTCTGGCAGCTAGCAAACTAAAACCATCTGTTTGAAGTACACTGTAGTTTTTGGATCTATAACTTTATGTCTTTCAAAAGAGATGGGAAATTTTCAGTAATTCTTTCCTCTGTTAGTTTTTCTTCTCCTTTTTCCCTTCTCTTTTCCATTGGGACACCTATAACATGTTTATTCATGCGCTTCATGTTGTCATTCAGTTCCCTGAAACTCTGCTCATTATTTTCCCTATCTTTTTTGTTGTTTGTAGGATTTCATGTGTCCTGTCTTCTAGTATAGTAGTCCTTTTTTTCTGCCTCTTCAAATCTCCATTTTTAAAATCTCTTTTATTGTGCCTTTCGTTCACAGACATTCTGCAATTTGTTTATTTAGTCTTTCAAGTTCTTCTTTATGGTCACCCAGAGTCTTCTTTATATACTTTATCTCTTTTGCCATATCTTCCCTCAACTCTTTGATTTGATTTTTGATGAGATTTTACATATGTGCTTGAACATCTGGAGTTATTTGTTTCAACTCCTGTATCTCATTTGAAATTTTGACTTGTCCCTTTGACTGGGGTGTATCTTAGATTTTCCTAGTATGGCTCAGTATTTTTTGCGGTGTCTAGGCCTTTGATTTCCTTAATTAGTTTATTCTGTAGGTTGTTTTCATTATTTTACTAGGGTGTTCTTGTTGGATGACTTGTTCTTTATCTGTTCTTTGGCATTCATTTCAACTTATTCTAGACCTCTAGCACAGTTTCTGTTTAACTGATCAGAATTTTTCAGCTCTATTTTTTTCTGTTTCTTCCCTTGCCTATATGGATCCTTCTTTTTGAGGAGGGTATCTCAGATGTGATTGACCCCAGTCAGATTTTCCCAGAGCAGGCAGGCTCACATCTCTGGAAGAGAGAGTAGGCAGTATCAAATGTTGCTAAGGATGAGACCCAGCATGTTGTCAGAGTTTTCTATGAAGCCTCTTGACTCTATGCTTTTCCTATCCTGCCCAGCATGTGGCAATTTTCTGCCCACACCTTCCCACCAGCATAAAATAATGTCGTCCCTTTATTTTCAGCAGCCTCTCCCTTCTAGGGGTGTGGTTGAGACAGAGGCTGAGGAAGCAGGCCGGCTTTGGTTGCTCCTGTTTTCAAGCCCCTGTAGCCTAAATTCCCTGAAGGGCCTGAGGGCCTCCACTTGAGCTGGGCCATGCCCCCTTTTCTTTCCCCTTTTCTTGGGGAAGATACACCCTTTAGGAATTAATCCCAGTCACCTGACTATCTACTTTGTCTCCCAGGGATGCCTTAATTCTCCCCTTGTCTGTGGCAGTGCTGAAGCCTGAGAGTGCTGACAGCTCTGTGTAATTAGCTGTTAAGAAGTTTAAAAAATGTCTTTTTAGAGGCATATCCTGCTCCTTTTGTTTGCCAATCAAGAGCTGGAGTTGGTATGTAGCTCTGTGTGTCCCCAGGCTCTATGTGCCCCCTTTCTTATTATCCTGCCCTTATCCTATATTTTGTGCTAACTCAAAAAGCCTGTTTTTGTTTTGTTTTCCCATCAGCCCCCCCCCCCCACCTCTGCTGGGATGAAAACTCCTGGTTTCTTTAGTGCTTACTCCAGGTTTATCTGTCCTCGGGGCCTGTTTCAGCAGTCAGAATTTTTTAGTTAATTCTGTAATTTTGAGGTTGGTTATACTAACTCCTTGCTTCTATTAAAGCCTGTTTCCTTTCTCCTTGGGGAACTAGTCTCCTGTACCCATGGGGGTGCAATGCTGCCCTCCATGACTTGGGAGATTTAAAGTTCTGTGTGGGATCTCAGCCATTTCACCCGTTCCAGACTGGTGTATGATGTGTGTCTGATCACTGATGTCCCCTCAACAGTTGTTCCATACAGTTCCTGGTTATTTACTAGCTGCTCTGGAGGATGAACTAAATTCCGCACTTCACTATGCCACCATTTTGTCCTGCCTCACTATAAGTTTAGGTCAAGATTGTTAAGTAAAGGTAATGGGTTAAGCTTGATGTACCTGTGAGACACACACACTGAGAGCAGTCTGGTCTGGAGATATCGATTTCGGAGATATCATGATATACAGAAATATAATTTGAAGTCATGGTATCACCCAGAGGCAGTGTGAAGATCGGTGCCCCTTAAAACTTTATGTGGCCTTGGACTCCTTTAGGAATCTGAAAACTGTAGACCCTCTTGCCATAAAGTATATACACACACACACAATTCTGCATCCAATTTTTGGATTTCCTAAATCACATCCATGAACCCTTATAATGCCCAGATTAAGAGTCTCTGGTGTAGAATAAGAAGAAAGAGGCATAAAGATGGAACCCCGGAAAATATTGACATTTAAGAAATGGTTATAAAAAGAGAAGTCCATGAAGAAAACTGTGAAAGAGATACCAGAGAGTTAGGGGTGTCTCAGAAGCCAAAGAAATAGAGGGTTCAAGATAACAGGAATGGTCAGGAAACTTAAGTGTTATATGAAGAAAGTAAGATAAAGACTGAAAAATGATGGGTCTGGCAACAATGAGAATGCCAGTGACCTTTGCAAAGGCATTCTGGTAAAGTGCTATAGAGAGAATCCCGAATGCAGTGATTAAGGAGTGGGCGAGAGGAGAAAAGGTGGTAACAGCAAATGTGACCCCATGCTTCCAAGGGTGGAGTGGGGCAGGAGCTTGTTTTGTTAATATAAGACTGGCTTGAGGTGTTAACAGTGACTTAATATTTTCTTGGAATTGATCTTCTTAGTTTCTGGTTTATTGCCATTAAAAAAAGCAAATAAACCAAACAAATCAGGTACATAAGATAGGAGTTTCACAAATTTTCATCGCTTCTCTCTGATATTAATAAATGATGAATTGTGGTTTTAAATCCCCACAGTTCTATATCGCTTTCTTAATATTGCCTAAATGTCTTTCTACCCAGAATCCACAATGCCTCAGGCAGTTGTAAATGAGCACTGTAGGTGTATTCAGGCCAGCATGGCTGGGAATGTGAAAGGCAGTAAGTCTGGCTCTAGACCCTTGACTGAGAAGCCAGCTTTCCCAGGTTAGTAATTATGAAGGCTTTATATTTGCATGTATGAACCTTAGTTAAGCTTTGTAATAGGTTTTCCAAAACAGCTGGGACTTTTGGTCTATGAAGACATTAGTTTGTGTCTCCAGGGGCTATGCATAAATCAAATTGGGAAAGAGGGAAGGAGGAGGGAATTTCTTTGTGTGAATCCCAGCTCCCTGTTAGCTGTTTAATTGAGGAGAAGGGAAGAGTCCTTTGACAATTACTGAATTAGGGATGCACTTTTATATTCTGCTTAATATATTCTTGCTTGGTGTATTTGAACTAAGAAAGGCAGTAAACTCTGTTTCTCCTAAGAAGGCCCTCTTTGTTGACCTTCAATAGAAATGTAGACTCAGATTTCACAGTTCCCATTGTTTCAAAGGGAGGCTTCATGTTGGTGGTGAAAATTGCTAATTTAAGTTTTGGTCTGCTTTTTCTACCATCTGCTATGTAGTGGCCTCTAAGTCACAGATCAGAGACAAGGACAAGGATCACGCCCAGGGAAAGTAGAATAAATGATACAGGCCTTTGGAAATTTGTGCTGTTTCTTCCTCTCTAGCTATAAAAAATGATTATTGGGAGACCATGCCATCATGGTAGTGATTGCCAAATTGGAGTGAATTAAGAATGCCAAGTGTGAGTGGGTCTAAATTCTCCTGACCTTTAGAAATACCAGCATGAATGATGCCATGGTGAGCCAAGGTCTCCCCCACCCCCATATTTTGGGTTTATCTTAAAACCTCTGTATGAATCTGACTAAATACTGCCAAAATATAGAAAAAGTAATATTCTTTGTGGTTTCTTTGTGTTCATATTTGCTGCCTTTTTAGTCTAATGTAGATATAGGTAAAATCAAACAAAATATACTCTGAAAAATAGTTGAGGACTCCACTCAGTAGGAGTATGTGTGTGTGTGTGTGAGAGAGAGAGAGAGAGAGAGAGAGAGATTTACTAAACATTCTGGAACATGCTTATAGAGGTAAAGGGCCATGTTCTCCCATAGACAGTACAGTGATACCAATTTCAGAGTCCAAATACCAGGATTCATGGCTCATGACTCAGTATTGTGTTTCTTGAGCTAGAAGCCAAGAAGACACAGGTTTTCTCAATGTTTTATGGGACGATTTTTATTAATTAGTATAACTGGCAATGTTGGGTCTTAAAACTTCTGTTGGGTAGTAGATCTATAAGTTTCACACAAGTAAAATAAATTTTAATAGACTGTTTTATTAGAGGATTATAAAAATGAGTATAACTTATCCAAGAGGTCAGATTATACTTTGAAAATCTCTTATAAACCAATACTTTTATATGCGCTTGGGCAAACAGGCATTGTCTTACAGTAGTTTTGACTACTACCTTAAGATTTAAATAAGTAACAAAAATTTTAAACATGTTTATTGTATGGTTTCTAAGGCAAAATCATAGATTTATGTATGTTACCAGACTTTTTCACAACATCTTACTTGGTCATGAGCTGTTAGGAAAATAGTGTCTGCTGAAGGTTAGGTTGTAAGTCATCCTATGGTTAATGTATTATGGACGGTCTTGCTCCATGCAGTTCTCTCTGTTGTACTTCGATTGTAGATTTTGAACTCTCTTCTTCCTTGTAAAGCACATTTTAATTAACTGCCTTAAAAATATATAAGAAAGAGATTGGTGGGAAAATGCTCAACTGTTTCATTTCCCTATTAAATGTACAATAGTTGTTTAAAACTCCCATTTACCTGGACTATTCCTCAGCAATAATTGATTAGAAAAGTAAATAAGGTGTGAAAAATACCGTTCTTTAATTCACCATAAGGCTGGAGAATAGATCCATATATTATTGGACCTGGAAGAGACATTGAAAATTATCTAGTCCAACCCTTTCTTTTTACAGATAAAGAAACTAAGCCCTAAATCAATTAAGTGATTTATTCAGGGTCATATACTTAGTGGCATAGATGAGTCTTGATCTTAAATTCTATGACTCTTAGTTAGTGATCTTCTCAGTATTCTATACTGCCTCCAGAAAATTGGAAAGTGGAAACGGAACTTCAGCCTTCAACTTTCACAGCATGTACTATACCCCTCCACATGCCTGGGGGTGCTTAATCAGTATTAAGCAACAAGATTAAAATTATTATCATTTTAATTCAATAAGTTGCTCCTTTTAGGAGCACATAAAATGGATTGGAAGAGACACTTTGTCAGTAATACCATTAAATACCTGTGACAGGAATTATATTCACTGCATTAGATATGCCCCACAATCTGATAAGAAAGCAAAATCCTAGAAAAGAGCTACTGAAACCGGTTGGTATAACTGCTCTGATTCAATAAGTAACTTGAAGTTTTGATGGAATAGATCAAAACAGCCCATGGGCCAGGAAAGAGGAAATCAAAGAGCATAAAGAATCATAATGATAAGAGAATATACCTAACCCCTGTCTTGCCCACAAATGCCTTTAGCTGAGCTTTATCCTCCCAAGATTAAGGAATCCTTGAATTGATGTCCTTCTCTACTCTGCATGGCACACTTGGGTCATTCATGGAATAGTAAGTACTACATCTTAAGAAAGACACTTAACAAATCAGAATGAAAGAAAGTGGTCAGGGGCTGGAAAACCCTGTCGTATAATGAAAGGTTATAAATTGGGGGTTTTTGTGCCTGGAAAAGCAAAAACTGGAATGGAGAGGATAAAGGAAATGACATATTTTTAAAGCACCTAATGTGTGCTTGGCGTTCTGTGTATATTATCTTTTTCCATCCTCGAAGCCACCCTGTGTGGAAGATTCCTTGATGTTACCTGGCATGAAGGTGTCAAATAACTCACCTGATAGAGCTACTAAAAGCAGAGCTAGGATGTGTAGTTATAAAGCCCATACTTTGGATAGGAGTCTTCAGATATTGAAAGAACAATATAAAAAAGAAGATTGAGAATTGGGGCATCCTTAGTAGCGACAGTAGAACTTGTAAAAGTAGCAATAGCTGTAGCAGTAGTAGCAGGAGTAGTCATAACAAAAACAATAGCTGACATTTATTGAGGACTTATTTTTGCCAGGAACTATGCTAAGCGTGTGACTTACAACATAGCTAATCTCTACAACAATCCTATAAGTTAAGTACTGTTATTATCTTCATTTAACATATAAAGAAACAGAAACACAGAGAGATTAACCCTTTCCCAAGGTTAAGTGACAGAGCCTAGATGTGACCTGGCAGCGGAAAGCATGTTCTTGTGAAGCAGGGACTTTTCCAGCCCTGGAAGTATTTAAGCTGTGTCCAGATGCTACTATGAGGAATGCTGTGCGTGAGAATCCTTCACTTGGAACAAGAGTGAAAATAAGATAATTTTAAAGGCTCATTTAAAATGTAAAATTATATGAATCTAAGTTGGCATATCCACTGGCTAAGGAGCAGCTATCTGATGACCTATGGCACTTCCTCTATTTTGTCATCTCCTTTGTGCAGAGCCATGCCCTTTCTAAGACATCTGTGTACTTAGTTGGATATTCTGAGCTCAGATAATGCACAGGCTTCACCTCTGTTATTGGATAGATAAGCTGTTGGCACAGGAGAAGTATAAATAATGCACTGGCTCACCAAATGAAGAGAAGCCATTCCAAGGGGTCTGTTGCAAGAACAAATTTAGAAACCACTGGTGGAGGTAGAAAAAAAAAAGTCATTAATGAAAATTGATTAGCCTGCAGAGCTCTCTTGTCTAATTGCAGTAGTTTATAATCCAAATGAACTTAGTACCCACTTTCAAATTCCAACTTTTTCATTTTATCTTAATAATTCTTTGCATTAACCTGCCATATGGATCTTCCTTTCCAATCTTGTGATAATGTCAGTTGTCTATTCATTCAGACACCTTTGTATTTCTAATATTGGTCAATTATAGAAGCCATCTGTAGGTTTATAGAACATTTTCATCTAGAGCTTTCGGTTTAAAAATACAAATGTATCATGCCATGAGTTAAATAACTCAGAACTATAGCTAAATAGGTAACCCTTTCTCCTTCAATCTCAGCCTTTCTCCATCTTTCTTTGGCTACTTTTTAAAAATAAAATAAAATATTTCAGGAGAAAAATGAGTTCTCTAGGAATTCTGTCACTGAGAGTGTTAGAAGTGAGAAAACATGATCATTAACCTCTTTTGCTCAGTGGTTGTTAAGGACATTGGAAAGGCAGCCAGGAGTGTAGCTTATCATTACTTATCATTATGTTGAATATGATAGCAGGTAGTAACCTGGGAAGACAGTGGGACAAAGAGAAGCTAGTCAAGAACTGCTCTGGACAAATACAAACATAAATGCTTAAGATTTTGAATCACTTGCTCCGCAAACTGGCTAGAACCCCTGTAGAAGGCCAATTAAGTTTTTAAATGCCTTCATCCTTCTTGGAGACTCACTGATCAGTTTGACATTGTACATTGTACAAAGGATAAAAAATCAGAATCCGTTTACACTGATTGTGATTCCGCATGTCTTGTGAAAGTTACGTGAAGTTTTTATAAAATTCTCAGTAAAAGGAAATTGTCTAAATCTGGCCCAGTTATATTTCACAGCTAGCCTTTCTTTCAATTCATCTTCATTTAAAGCACCAAGGATATTTCAGAAACAATATATGAAGCTTATAAGAACCATTTTTATTGACCTAACTGAGGCTTCTGATTTAGTCACCCATAAACACTTTCTTCAGAAATCTTATGATTCTGGGCTTAGCAGTGACCTTGTAAAATGGTTTTCTTTCCATTTGGTTACTGCCAACTTAGCCTCGACCTGGAGGTCCAATATGCTTGCAGACTGTCATCTTTAGTGAAGATTAACTGAAGCCTCTTTTTGGCTGATGGTGAAGGAGAGTTCAAAGACTATGCTGGCAGCTCCATTTGCTATCACAAAAAGGTTCTTCTTTTGAAATCATCTCCTTTCTAGCAGATCCACTTGTGTCAAGGGTGTACTTTTTAGCAGAATTTATTCCTCAAGTTGCTTTTGGTGAAAGTTATCTCCAAAGACAAAAAATTCGTGGTAATTCATATGGCATAACTTATTTTATAGAATAATAGAATGTTAGCACTACATGGGATGTTAGAGACATTTTGGCTTGATATTCTTGTTTTACAGATGGGGAAAGTAAGGCCCAGAGATGTTAAATGACTCATCTGAAGCTACACAATTAGTTAGTGTCAGAGCCTAAATAGAACCCAGATCTCAGGACTCCTAATCAAGTGCTTTTTCTACTATGTCATATGCTGCCTCATGCCTAGTTTGTTCATTTAGAATTTACCGCTAAAGCATTATATATTCTATGGGTGACAGCATAGCCCAGCAATTAACAGCAGAGCTGTTGGAATCCCAGTCTATCCCTTATTATCACACATCTAACTTAATCTCTGAACCTCAGTTGCCTCATCTGTAAAACTGAGATATTATGAGTATCCACCTATTAAAATAACAGAGAGAATTAAATGAGAAACTGTATGTAAAGAACTTTGCAAAGTACCTGGCATATAGTAAACTCCCAGTGAATGGTAGCTATTTTTACTGTTTAGCTTTTTTGTATATAACTTACTCGGCTTCCCTTCTCCAACCCCCAGGTTAAAAATTCTCTTGGAAAACTTAATTTTATTAAGCTAGTGTGCAAATTTGTTGAAATGTAGAAACATCTTCTGGCTAACCTGAGTTTAGTGTATCAGATTTCTTTCTAAGTTAATTGCAGCCTGATTTGGTTCTGTTCAGTATCACATCTATTTCCTCAAACAGGAAATTGTCTTTTCTAGGTTTTGATTGGCAGAGATAGTTTTACAAACTTTATTGAATTCCATTAGTGTTGCTGTATGGTGGAGAAGACAGTTCCATTAAAAGCCTCTGTTCTTAGGTGCTTATCTTTTTTTCATAAAATTACCCTTTTGGGCTGAAATATTTTCCACTGGTTTTCTATTTCAGATAGGGTAGAAAAATTGGAGGGTGAGAAAAAAGAGAGACATTTTTACTACTGAATAATCACATTTGAAGATTTTCCTGTTTGCCCCTGCGGTTTTAAAATGTTAAAACCTCATAAGAACCCAGAAACACACAGCACAATTATTTTAAAGAACAACTTGCAGAAATTTCACAGGAAACAACAGCATCTTTATGAGATCAGAGTCTTATGAATGCAATGTACCTCCCCAAAGAAGCTTTCTTTTTCAAATCATCTTTGACAATCAAGAATTTTTCAAACAAATAGCTTTCTTTAAATTGGACCCTGTTCTTTCATATTCCCAACTATCATCTTTTCTCAACTTGGTTGAGAAATGTCTATCAGGAAAAGTCAGAGGTACTAACCGAACACAAGAAAAGCCTAGAGGAACATAGTGATGTATAAATTGAACTGGAGGCCAGTTAAGAGGCTAAGCAAAAGGCTAGTAGAGATTCCCAAGACCAGACTCCAGAACCCAGTGGCCTGGTGATTTTGACAAATTGATACTACCTGAATCTAAGAGAAATGGGTTACCTTTGTAAGGAGAGCTCCATTCAGTAGGGTTAATCAGAACTAAAGGGAGTGTGCCTGAGGACCTGTCGGTGGGATAGAGGCATCTGAAAGAGAGACTCAGGGCTAGCCCTAGGAGTGGAAATGGAGAGTAGAAGCACAAGGCCAAAAATAACAAAAAGATGTAGGTGCAAGTTAGACTCTAGAGTAGAAGCTAGGGAAAGGAGGAACCAGAGGTACTTCTTGTTGTGTTTTAATCATCTAAACCAGTATTAAGCTATGTGGTTGTTGCAAAATTGCCTGTAACTTATCTTGGCAACCCCCATTTTAAATGTAATCTCCAGAAAGCAGGGCTTATTATCTGTTTTGTTTTTTTTTCACTGATATATTCTCAACACCTAGAACAATCTCTGGATCATAGTAGGTGTTCAGTAAATATTTGTTGAATGAATGAATGATCTGCATAGATTTTTTTTTTTTGCAAGGACAGGCACTGGGAATTGAACCCAGGTCTCTGGCATGGCAGGTGAGAACTCTGCCTGCTGAGCCACTGTGGCCTGCCCTGCATAGAAATTTACTTTGAGGTTTCCTCTCACCATGCTAAAGATAATTTGTGTACTTGAACTCTTCCATGTGCTACCTAAGAGTGATGGGGAGAAAAATATGAAGAATGACCCTAAACCCAAGGTGTAAAGCAAATGACATTAGGGACCTGGGCTCAGGGCAGGCTTGGGATGCTGCCTTTAGAGTCTTCTATTTGTCTCAGGTACTCAGCAGCAAAATTGACTTCATTTTTCAGACTTCCTTTCCCTGGAACCTGAGATGTACTTAGTCTAGAATTAGAAAGATCAGAAACAGGAGTCAGGTAGCCCCGAAGAAGGGGCTCCATATTTGATATCTTACCTGCTGCTGACAGCCTATTGTGGTTACCGTTGCATTGCCAACAAGAGAGCTGCAGAAATCAGAATTTTTTCTCTACTTGTTGCTCTCTTAAGCTGTGAACATCTGAACTTGTGCAACCCTTTTGTGAGCTTGTTATGCCAGCTTTTAAAGCAGTGCCTGACACATAGCAGACACTCAATAAATATTTGTTGAATCAGTGATCCTTTTTGGTCATGTAGTTTTGAAAGAACACCAGTGTGTTGGGCCACTTTCCACAGGCCTTGAAAGAAGATGGGGATATATCAGGAAGAAACATTATGAGGAAATTAGAGAAAGGGATGGAAAGTAATGGCAATTTCATATATGTCCAAATTCTGGTACACTTTGGGGAATACTCTAAGGATCTCAGATGAGTTACAACTCTAAATCCAGGTATAAAGCAGTTATTTTAAATGTGCAGTATTTAAAATACTCAAGAAAGTTTAGCACCTGCTTTCCTTCTAGGGTGTAAATTTAATTCAATGCTGTGTGTACGTTTCATTATACTACGTACTTACCCTTGGAATAATATTTTAAGTGAAAGAATTTGTATCTTTCTTGTATTTCTGTGGCCTACTACTTAGTGAGTTATACTTAGGTATATAATTTAAAACTTCCCCGTTCCTAATCCATTTGAGTAAAACCAACACTTTGCTTAAATAGTTTGACTATATGGAGGAAGATACTCTTTCGACAGGAAGAAAGTTGGAATTTGAGGCTTGAAAGATTTATAGGCAGGTCTGGGAAGCTCTTACTCTAAAGGCCAGATAGTAAAATATCATGGAAAATATTTTTAATACTAGGGTAAATGTGTAGGTTGTGAAATTGGTACAGCAAACATAGAACAAGAGCATTTGGCAATCTCGTGCTTCCTGTCTAAAATAACTGCTATGGAGCAATAATGGATGTAGGATTCCATAGTGAATTCTAACAATTTTCTTATTAAACTCCCATACTACTGAATTTTTTATACATTATAGATTTTTTCTGTTTTATTTTTGTTTGTTTTTTTGTTGTTGTTCCTGGAAAGGTCATCTCCCAAATGTGTGTGTATAAAGGAATATCTATATTTAGTTTCTACCTTTAGGTGCTCTTGTTTTCCTGAATAACTCCTTTAACAAATATGGTATTGTTTGGGCAAGTTATTTTGAGCACTATAAGATTTCTGATGAGAGTGCTGTAAATTCCAGCTCTAAATTGATGTTGAAGAATCGATCAACTACTTAGCAGAGCAATAAATGACTCGAGGTAAAAGCAAAATCAAGTAAAATGTAACTCCCACTTTCTTCTCATGTGTGTATAGGGAGCAGATATGACAAAGAACCTTAAATGGTTATCATCCTCAAGGTCCTGTACCTCATCTGGGTTAATTTTGCTGACATTCTCTTTTTATTCATTTAGAAAGAGATCACCACAAAAGATCAGAACCTGCTGATTACAATTTGACAAAAGGCTTAGGATCCTAAAAACATCTAGATTATTTTCTTAAAGAAATTAGATATTTTCTGTTTAGAGTACCTTTATTAGATTGCAATCTGTTAAATGATTATAGAAGACCCGAGGGAGAGCTTTCCATGTCAAGATTTTTTACTTTATAGTTGACTAGCACTAATTCATTTATTTCTTTTTTCTTTTTGGTTTATTCAAAGGACTGTGACTTTACCCCTTTGTCCCAGATATTATAAGGTGGGATCTAGTAATTAATTAATAATTCATTTCCTAATTCAGAAAAACATTTATTGAGTACCTGGTTGGTGCCAGATACTCTGCTAAGTCTTGTAAATACAACGTTGAAAAAAGAGATATACAAAGGTCCCTGCCCTTAGTGAACTTTGTGACAGATAAGTAAACAAGGAAATAGATCAATGTATATGTAAAATACTTATCAATTGTGATAAGTGCTAAGACAGCTATAAGATGGGAAACATAGGAATGATCTACTTATATAGCACAGTAGGAAGGTTTCTCTGAGAAGATGAATTTCAGGCTGACACTTGAGAAGTCAGAGGCATTCCTCAAGTTCCTCACACAAAGTTCCTGGGGAGCAGCAAGTACAGGCCTCTGAGGCAAGAAAGGGCTGGGTGTGTTTCAGGAACACAGGCTGGCATAGTTGAGTGAAGGGGAATGTGGCATGAGATAAAGTTCGGAGAGGTAGGCAGAGGCCACATTATACAGGGCTTGTAGGTCCCAAGAAGTTTGGATTTTATTCTAAGAGCAGTAGGAATCCATAGAAAGGTTTTAAGCGTGGGAGTAATATGAAATGTTTTACATTTTTTGTAAAGTCTACTTTGCTCTGTAGAGAATGAGTTGAAGATGGGCAAGAATAGAAGCACAACCACCAATTAGGAGGCTATTTGTTTATTATAGCAGACTAGGTAAGAGAAAATGGTGACTTGGATAAGGATGATGTTAGCAAAGATGATGAGAAATGGACAGATACCAGGTGTATTTTGGTGTTAGAACCAAAAGACAGAACTTACTGATGGTTTGGATATATGAGATGCTGAAAGAGTAAGAGATGTCAAGTCTGACTTCCAGTAGTAAGGGAAAAAATGGTGATGCAGAAGAAAAAGTATATCTATCTGCAGGAACAAAGTCTTTGAGCAGGCAAGAGGGGATGGGATTTAGGGACACATTTTCTATTTTAGCAGGATGGAAGAGAGAGACTATAAATACAGATGTAGGTAGACATGTCAATTTAGTGTGGGGAGATGTGAGAGTTCCTTCTAATAGCTTTTCATTTTCTCCATAAAGTATGAGGTGAGATCATCAGCTAAAGACAGGAAGTGGAATGGGGGAAGTTATGGGAGATTTGAGGAGAGAAGTGAAGTGAAGTCACTTTGGAAAATGGGAAAGTGAGTTTAGTATAGAAGTAGGATTGCTGGGCAAAGGTAAGTGCTCACTTGAGGCTCATGATTATGAATACTTTGAATGAAAGTGATCCCATCACTCAGCTGTATGGATTTTCCCCAGCTATATTCAGTAGCTCAAGTATATGCCACGAACAGGCAGAGAACTGAATTCATCTCATAGTTAGCTATAGAAGTGCATCAGGGAGAGTATAGTATGGCATAATGGAATGAATACTTGACTAGGGGTCAGAAAACCTGGATTCTAATACAGGTTCAGCTACTTATAAACCATGTACCCTTAGACAGGTCCATAGACAAGTCCACTAACCTGTTCTATTTCACTTTACTCATCAGTAAGATAAGGTTGAATTAAATAATCTTGACAGTTCTTTCCAGCTTTAAAGCTCTATGATTCTCTTTTTCTGTAGCACTTAATCTAACTCAACCTGTCTGGACAGCTCATTTAAACAATCCAAACACAGGAAGCCCAGAATAGGAATGAGGGCCTTTAATCCTGTACAGTTTAATTTAATGCATGTATACATCCCACAGTATATTAAGCAGATAATCAAAAAGTATTGGCAAAGTCCCTTGAGAGATAGGAGAAAAATTATGGAACCATTAAACTTTAACACCGTGGAAACCCCGGATGCTGTGCCAAACATTAGGGACACCCAAATAAATAGGCCTGGATCTTGAGGCTTGCTCTTGTGAAACTTATGAAGCTTAGCCAACCTATAGGTATGTCTAAGAGTCACCTCCGGAGGACCTCTTTTGTTGCTCAGATATGGCCTCTCTCTCTCTAAGCCTAAGACTGCAAGTGAAACCATTGCCCTCCCCTCTATGTGGGACATGACATCCAGGGATGAAAGTCTCCCTGGCAGAGTGGGAGACGACTCCCAGAGATAAGTCTGGTTCTGGCACCATGGGATCAACAATGCCATCCTGACCAAAAGGGGGAAAAGAAGTGTAACAAATAAGGTATCAGTGGCTAAGAGAGTTCAAATAGAGTTGAGAGGTTACACTGGATGTCACTCTTATGCATGCCTCAGTTAGACACTGCTACCTATCATAACTTGCCAAACCCCAACCCAAGCCATTCTTGCCAATGCTAAAGAATACCTAGGGCATTATATACGATTCTACAAAGAGTCCATGCACTAGGGTAACTTTCCAGGAATCTATAACCTCCATATGGGTCCCTGGACCAGATAAATCCTGAAATGCAGAGGGGCCAGCCCTTCCAGAACATCAACTAGTTCCAAATTCCTATCCCATGTCGACAGCCCCTTCCAACATGAAAAAGTTAGAATGGGCACAGCCTAACTTTTTGTAACTCCCTAAAGAGTAGGAGAAAGATCAAAGGTGGTGATGGAGTTATACAGAGAAGGCAGGATTTAACAAATGAGTATGGGTGCTGAATCATTAAATTGATATCTCTTTTAGTCTCCAGTACCTTAGAGCAGCTAGGAATAAAAACCTAAAATTGCAAAATTGTAACCCATACCAAACTCTGAAATCTGTTTTACGACTAATTGTTGCAATGTGCTTTGAAATTTATTGCCTTTATGTATATATGCTATTTAAAGAGAAGAAGGAGTATAACAGAGAAGATAGGATTTAACAAATGAGTATGACTGCTGAATCATTATAGTATTATTTCCCTTGGTCTCTGGTGTCTTGGAGCAACTAGAAGAAAAGATGAAAAATCTTGAAACTGTAACCCATACTAAACTTTAACATGTGTTCTATAACTACTTGTTAAAATGTACTTAGAAATGTTTTGCTTTTTAGTATACATCTTATATTTCACAATATAAAAAAATGTTGAAACACAAAAAAAAATCTCTATGATTCTCTTTATTTTATTTTCTCTTAGGATAACTTCTGGTCTCAAAAAATTTGTCATTAGTATACTGTGGTTAAGCATGTAGCCGCTGGTGCCACACTGCCTGGATTTAAATTTTAGCTCCACTACTTCTAGGCTGTCCTCAAGTCATTTCACCTTTCAATGCCAGAGCTTCTTCATCTTTGCAATGGGCACAACATTTTCACATACCTTATTAGAACTATCATGAGGATTAAATGAGTCGATGCACGAGAAGCTCTTAGAACAGTGCCTGCCATGTACTGTGCCATAATAAATAAATTAAACAAATAAAGTCTTACCCCAACTTCTACATCATCTCTTTGGCCATGAAATTCTGAAAGTTTCTAATTTCTTCTATTTGCAGGCATACATACCACTTGACACTATATTCAGAATACATAATTTTGCTTCAGGGTAACTGTGTGGCATAGAAAGAAAGATTTGAGAACCAGATGAAACTTGATTTGAATCCTGCTTCTGCCATTTACTTAGCCAAGACCTTGGATATATAAATTAAACAACTGATGTTCAAATTCCTCTTCTGTAAAATGAAGACAATAGTAATATTTATTTGATAGGTTTGTGGGGGAAATTAAATCATATAGTGCATGTAAAGTACCTGATATGACAGGACTTGGCATGTAGTAGGCATTTAATAAAAGCAATTATAATTTTTATAGTACCCTACCCTAATATTGACTTTATTATGGCAGCTGTTGAAACATAGGCGGATTTTGTCTCTGCTGCTTGTTATCCTCCTGGAACGCAGAGGAACAGCAAGAACCGCATTAAAAAGGCCTGAGAGAAAAAGTAGTGTCAGCTAGTACATTAGAGACACGGTGAGCCTAGAAGGGCTAGAATAAAGGGATGCACATTGTTATTTGTTACAATAAATATTATAAACACTTAGATTTCTTTTAGCATTGAAATCTTCTTTTAGAGTTTGAAGGTTGTCTGCCAATGAGAATGAGTAAATAGAGCCTAAAACAATAGTATCCATCATCTGCCCCACTCTCCATCTAGGAAAGTCATCACTGCCTTTCACTCCTGGAAAATTGTACTTTCCACAGAGCTTCACTGATGAAGCTCCAGGGAAGTGGCCATTCCTTGAGGTCCTTGAGTCCTTGCAAAGGCATCATATGAAGTGAAATTTTAATAAAATCTCATGCATCACTGTACTTTAGAACTGCTTTGGGAGCAATACCTATTTTACTTTCCAGGTTTCAGAATGCCCTGCTCAGTTTTATTGATTTTTTTAAAGGAAAAGAAATATGGGGGATGGCATCTCATTTAAATACTTTGTGTAATGTTAATCAAACAAGACCATATAGGGCTAAAAATAGAGCTCAATTAATATAGATATTTTGGTCTCAAGGTTACTTTTCACATGGTATTAATTGTGAAGCTATATCAGACCAAAAGTGTTTTTTTTTTCTTACCAATTGCATTCCAGAAAAAAAAAGTATTAGATTTAAGTACTCTAGTTAAAAATCTTGGTCATTCTTGTAACATTCATTTGATCTTACTGGCCTGTTGAATTCTTTAGTAAAGTGAATGATCAATGTTAATGCAAAATTTTCTCAACTTAGAAAGGCACTTTCATCCCAGCTTCAGTTTCCCCTGTATGTGCTAGTTAAGTAAGCAGTTTTAACTCAGAATCTAAATACAGCCTGCAAAGCAGATTAGTTGGTATGAATCATGGGGCTTTCTTTCTGTCTCAAATAATTGCTCATATCTATTTCTTCCACTCTACAAACATTGTGATAATAATTGTGATCTTACCAGGATACACTGTTCTAGTGTCTGGATCACCAGCTCAGATATTGGGATACCATTTGCAGTTGGAGAAGTTCACTTCAGTTCTCAATCCGTTTCCCCTTGAGAAAAAATGACAATTGATAATAACTGTTCATATCTATTTTGCTTGAAGTTTATAAGAATAAATGAAACATGAATGGAAGCAGTTTGAGCATAAATACATAAATATGAGGAATTATGACTCCTAAGGAATTATTTAGGTATGCTGGTATTTGTGTTTATAGAAAGTTCCTTCATCCCCATAAATACATGCTCTACAAATCATCTACAGTCATCATCAAATTTAAACAGACACTCACGCACATACCCTCAGGTTATCTAACACACTTTTAAAAAGTGGTTACTCTTCACTGTGTATAGCCTGGCCAATACATTAATATACTTACACCTGGCATTCATCCATTTCTTCATTAGTTTATCAACAGATATTTATCGCGTACCTACTATGTGCCAGCTACTGTGCTAAATGCTTGGTTGGGAAAAATACTACTAATTAAGACAGGAATAGTTTTTGCCTCATGAGCTTAGGTCTAGTAAGGAAGACAACAAGCAGTTAAAATTAAAGTACTATAATGGGGGATTGTCAGAGTATAATAAACACCTAATAGGAGGGCAGAATCTGAGACATGGTGGGTAGGAAAGATAGAAAGGCTTTCCCAAGGAAGTTATGTTCACGCTGAGGTGTAAAGAATGTGTGACTGTAGCTTAGCAAAGACAAATGGGGACCAGTATTCCAGTCAGAAAGATATCACTGCAAAACTGTGCAGTATTTTGGTGGGTGGATCTGTCCACATTTAGAAATCATCCCATTTACAGGGAGCTTTGACTTCACCTAAATTCGGGGAAACTTCATTTAAAGAATTACTGGCTTTGTCCCTGGATACACTATATGAATGAAAGTCTGCCCTAGCATGAACTAATTTTGCTCTTTGGTTACCTTTCTAACTCCTAAAAGCCAAAATCTCAATCTTGAATGTTTTATTAGTGCTTTCTTATGGTTCTGAGTTGTTTATTCTGGTTACTACAACAGTGAATAATTGCACATTTGCGTTTAGCATGAATTTAAATGCTTTTAATGAGTTTCTGCATTTTTGGCTGGGTTAATTAGTCTATTAGTACAAAATTGTGTCCATCAAAAAACAGGCTATTTTATCTATATAAGCCCCAGCGAACATGTATAATTTTCTGATATTAACATAGATGCAGAAACCACAGATTTCTATGATTTGGATAGTGACCATTTATAAATTGTTTTAAGACCATTTAAATTACTTTCTAAAATTAATGGAAGTCAATTTCCTCCAAACGTTCTGGGAGTTTCTTCCTCACTGAGCTGTGGGTACTAAAGAGCTTTCAGTTGGATATGTTCATACTGTTCCTTGATGATTTTTAAGAATTTTCCTACAGTATTTTCAAAGCATCAAGCTATTACCTTGTATTTTCTTCAACCTAAAAACAGTTTACCCTCTAAGTTACAGGCATGCCTAGTTTTATTGTGTTTCAGGTTATTGCCCTTTGCAGATATAATGCTTTTACAAGTTGAAGGTTTGTAGCAACCCTGCATCAATCTAGTCTATTGACGCTATTTTTCCAACAGCATGTGCTCACATTCTATCCATGTAACATCTTGGTACTTCTCAAAATATTTCATACTTTTCCATTATTATCTTATCTGTTATGGGTGAACTGTGATCAGTGATCTTTGATGTTAGTATTTATTTTGGGGTCCCACAAACTACGCCCATGTAAGACAGCAAACGTAATCAATAAATGTATGTTTTGAAAGAAGTTCTGTGGACAAAATGCTTTGAAACAGCATTGCATTCTACAGAGAATTATTCTGTGAAGGGAAGAGTAAATCCATGTGGCAAACTTCATTGTTACCTTATTGTAAGAAATTGTCACAGCCACCCTATCTTCAGCAGCTACCACCTCGATCAGTTAGCAGCCATCAACATTGAGGCAAGACCCTCTGCTAACAAAAAAGATTATGACTTGGTGAAGGCTTAGATGATCATTAGCAGTTTTAGCAATAAAGTGTTTTTAAATTAAGATATGAACATTGTTTTTTAGGCATAATGCTATTGTACATTTAATAGAAGATATTATAGTGTAAAACAACTTTTATATGCACTAGGAAACCAAAAAATTTGTGTGATTCATTTTATTGCAGTATCCACTTCATTGCAGAGGTCTGAAACTAATCTGCTATATCTCCAAGGTATGCCTATAATGTGTGGACCCAATCCAAGCACACAAAGTTTACCTGAAAAGTAGAGAACATTTCGTGTAATTAACAAAGGGCCACAGTGACTCATTTACTAGTTTGACTATAAAGCTAATATCTGCAGATGCTATTGTTTTGAGGCACAGAAAATGAATATTTTAAAATGTGTCTTGGTGTACAGTTGACAATATATGTGGTGAAAGTTTATGATGTATAATTACATGTGCTTATCTCTGTGAGGCTTTATTAAAAAGGGGCACCTAAACACAACCCTTTCTCATTTTGGACTGTATAAGTTGATGTCTGACAAAACAGGGTTCTAAGTTGACATCATGTCTATCATATGGTTAACTTTAGTTTTGAATCCATAGTTATGAAGGAAATATGTGACATATAATCATAGCCACCATACAGATTCGCCATACATTAGTATTGTCCACTTTTGTTTCTGATCTTTTAAGAATACAGATATAATTGACCAGTTGAAGTTTACCTTGTGCCCCTCCTTGATCACATTTCCCTCCCTTTATCCCTGAGAAACTAACATCCTGAAGTTGATGTGGATTTTTCACATCCATGTATTTACACACGCATATGTATCTAGAGATAGTATAGTATTGGTTGGCATATTTTTTATATTTACAACATTTGTATCATACTGTATGTATCATTAAGCAACTTGAGATTGATCTGTATTGACATATATCTATTTATTTTAACAACTGTAGAGTATTTCACTTTATGTATGACTCTTTCTCAGTTGATTTGTCCATTTCCTTATTGATAGACTTTTTAGTTAGTTTCTCATTTTTCACTATTACAAAAAGTGCTCCAATTCAAATCATTGTGCATGTCTGTCTCCTATGTATGAGATATTTTTGTCACCTCAGTGGCATTACTTGGTTGTAGAGCATGTGCATCCTCAACTTTACTAAACGTTACCAAATTGCTCTTCAGAATTGTTGTACCACTTTTAACTCCCACAAGTAGTATATGTGGGTTTCTGATTCTTCACATCCTCCAGCATTTTATATCCTCAAACTTAAACATTTTACTAATTTGGTGAGTATGAAATGATTCTCACTGTGTTCTAATGTGCATTACCCCATTTACTAGTGAGGCTTAATGGCTTTCCATACATTTATTGGCCGTTTTTATTGGCTATTCTTCTGTGAATTGCCTATTCATATCCTTTTCACCTTTTCTATTTGGTTGTTAGTCTTTTCCTTATTGATTTGAAGGAGATTATCTTTTCTGGACACTAATCTCTTGTAGAGATTTATAAATATCTTTGTAAATAGGGTTTCTTAATCTGTGACCTGTCTTTTAATTTTGCTTATGCTGCCTTTGTTCAACAAAAGTTTAAATTTTAATTGAATAAAATTCATCAAGGCCCCTATTCTTTAAATATACAACTGTGTGGAAGAGAGTATCATTCCATACAACCTGGAATTCTTCTCATTAAATTAAAATGAAGCGACTTGAATTAAGACACCAGATTATATTATGACTTCAGTAATATAAGCTTGAGAGGTTGAAGTTATCTGTAAATGCACAGGAGTTGCCATAACTAAAATGTAAATCCAATAGACCATTAAAGAAACTAAGTAAGTAATCCAGTACATGTGCTTTCAGCCTAAAAAAGTAGTTTCATAGGAAATCTAAACGTTAGTCTCATTATTATCAATAACTGTATGCTTTGGACAAATCATTTCATCTCTCTTCTCATTTTTTCCATACACAGAGTTAGATAATTGGGTTAAATGCTCTCTAATGCCCATTCCAGATCTAAAAGTTCTAAGTTATGGGGAAATAAAGAATGGTTTTGATGAATTCTAATGATTTCAAATGTTCATCAGGAATTTTCCTAACTTCAGATGATGCAGAGTTTCTCAGGAATTCCATTAATATTACTTGGAGTCCTTCTGTTACTCATCTATAATTTGTTTAGAACATTGAGAGCCATTACTAGTGCTGAACAATTCCCATAGATGCTCTTGGAAAAACTAAGCTAAGAGAAGGGAAAGCAATAAAGAAAAAAGGCAGGCTGTAGAACATCAGAAAGGGGAGAGGAAGTGAGGATTGTGAGGTGTGTTTGGAGGAGAAGCTCCAGGACTGTAGTAGTTAGGTTCAGGTGTCAACTTGGCCAGATGATGGTGCCCAGTTCTGTTCCTATGGAATTAAATCATCAGCATGTGAACTACATCTATGGCTGATGTAGTCATACATCTGCAGTCAGATAAGGGGAGTGCCTTCCACAATGAGTGAGGCTTAAAAGGAGTCAGAAGAGAGGAGCTCAGAGTCCACTCAGAACTAGACATTTGGAGATGTAAAAAGGGGACATGCTCCAGGGAAAGCCATTTGAACCCAGAAACTGGGAGGGAAAGTGAGCAGATGTCGTCATGTGCCTTCCCAAGTGACAGACAATACCAGTGGAAAGCCAGCTGCCCTTCCTCTAAGGAATTATAAATCCATAACTAAAAAATCCCCTTTACAAAAGCCACTCTATTTCTGCTATATTCCATTCCATCAGCCTTAGTAAATTAAAAGAAGGACGATTCTGTGACATCAAAGCCATAGATTATTGATATATAGCATATATTCATAAAACATGTAATCATCCAAAGTATACAATCAGTGGTTCACAATGTCATCATATGGCGGGGCATTCATCGTCACAATCAACTTTTTCTCTTTTTTGTGAAAAGTAACATATGCAAAAAAGCAAAAAATTCCAAAGCGCATAACAACAACTAGTTGTAGAACAGATTTCAGAGTTTGGAATGGGTTACAATTCCACAATTTTAGTATTTTACTTGTAGCTGTTCTAAGATACTGGAGACTAAAAGAAATTTCAAAATAATGATCCAGCAATCATACTCATTTGTTAACTTTCTGTGTATAACTCTACCATCACCTTTGATCTTTCTCCCACTCTTTATGGGTATTTAGGCTATGCCCATTCCAACTTTCTCATGTTGAAATGTGCTGCTGATAATATAGGATAGGGAGATGGAACTAGTCAATGTTCTGAAGAGGCTGGCCCCTCTACAGTTCAGGACCTGTCTGGACCAGGGACCCATTCAGAAGCTGCAGGTCCCTGGGAAGTTACCTTAGTGCATGGAACCTTTGTAGAATTTTTTTTATTTCTTTTTTTATAAACATTTTTATTGTTAAATATAACATATATGCAAAGAAAAGGGAATAAAAGCATTGCTTTTCAAAGTACATTTTAATAAGTAGATACAGAACAAATTTCAAAGTTTGATGTGGGTTACCATTCCACTACGTCATATTCTTCCTTCTAGCTGCTCCAAAACACTGGAAGCTAGAATTTTTTCTTCTTTTTTGTGAAAAATAACATATATACTAAAAAGCAATATGTTTCAAAGCACATTGCAACAATTAATTGTAGAACAGATTTCAGAGTTTGGTATGGGTTACAATTCCATCATTTTATGTTTTTACTTCTAGATGCTCTAAGGTACTGGAGACTAAAAGAAATATCAATATAATGATTCAGCAATCATACTCATTTGTTAAACCCTCACTTCTCTGTACAACTCCACCATCACCTTTGATCTTTCTCACACTCTTTAGGGGTATTTGGGCTATGCTCATTCTAACTTTTACCCATTCTAACTTCTGACAGAAGGGGCTATCAATAATATAGGATAAGGGGATGAAACTAGTTGATGTTCTGGAGAGGCTGTTCCCTCCACATTTCAGGACTTATCTGGTCCAGGGACCCATCTGGAGGTTGTAGGTTTCTGGAAAGTTACCCCAGTGCATGGGAACTTTGTAGAATCTTATATAATGCCCTAGGTATTGGCAGGATTGGTTTTGATTGGGTTTGGCAAGCTATGATAGGTAGCATTGTCTAACTGAAGCTCGCATAAGAGTGACCTCCAGAGTAGCCTCCCGACTCTATTTGAACTCTCTCAACCACTGATACCTTATTTGTTACATTTCTTTTCCCCCTTTTGGTCAGGACAGCATTGTTGATCCCACGATGCCAGGGCCAGGCTTATCCCTGGGAGTTATCTCCCATGCTGCCAGGGAGAGTTTCACCCCTGGATGCCATGTCCCACACAGAGTGGAAAGCAATGATATCACTTGCAGAGTTGGGCTTAGAGAGAGCAAAGCCGTAGATTATTGACCTGTATTCTGAAAGTTCAGAAAAATTGCCTTTACTCCTATACAGAGCATAAGGTCTAATATGTGGATCTTGGTCACATGCATCCATCAGCAGAATCTGACATACATGTCACTCCCCTTTGTATTTAAAAATGGCCCTTTTGCAGCTATTGATCTCTCTTAGGAAATGACTTTCTTATGTATGCTGCGTCCATGTGAAAACTCTTTCCTGATTTGCAGTCACAGTCACTACTGGAAGATTTCCTTCGCTGTGTGATAGCCTCTGATACTCTGGACCCAAAATCCTTGCTCAAGGACAATCATCCTATCTTTTGAGGTCTGGTACCAATCACAAACAGTATCTCAGGTATGTCTGAGGTGAATATCTTTAAATAAGTTGTCTATTTTCCATTGCTGATTTCTTTTTCATGGTTATCTTTCACTTTACAGTTTTTCTGCCACACGATTCCCCCCCCCCCCATCTGTTGGTGGCCTCGATTCTTTAGAAGATCTCAGTGTGTGTAGTATTATTGTAACACCAGGTAATGCTGATGAAAGTATGAAAGAAGTAAGTTTCCAAGTTTCGTAGAAATAGAAAATGATAGGCATGGTTGCTTCAATCCTCTGTACCCTTTTACATTAAATCAATACCCAAAGGAACTCTAGCCTTTTACAGAATTCAGTTTGTACTCTTTACACTCTGTGCCTTTGCTCCAGCGATTCCTTTTGCCTGAGATGTTCTTGCCTCTTTTTTACCTCCCCATTTGCCTGACTTATTCTTTAAGACCCAGCTCAAATATGACTTACCAAAGAGGTCATCCCTTCCCCCCAGAATAATTAGTCACTCCAATTTTTAGTGCTTTTTATACTATCATATTGTATCATGACTACTTGTTTACATCTGTTCTCTAAGTCCCTAAACAAGACACTACATATATTTTGGAACCTTCTTGGAGCTGGAGACTTAACTTTAGTTGTAATTCAAATATACCATTTTCAGAACCGTAACCATGTTCTTCCTTGTAAATTGTTCTATTCACAATTTTAATACACAAATAATGAGAAGAGAGAGATTGGATCTAAGGAGTGACTTAATAGTGGACAATAAAAAGATAAAACAACTTTGTGTTATCACAGGCCTCTTGGTATAAAGCTTGGTTTGGGGAGAATAAAAAACAACAATCTTGGACATAAGCCTTTGCCTTGTGTAAAGGACGATGAATGTGATTTTTCATTGCTGCTCAGTAGAACTCAGTACTACAGCAGTGACAGCAATCTTGGTACATGTGGATCTAGCATCATTACTTTAGGTAATGTACTGTAAACTTTCTTTCTGACAGTGTTATAGATGCTATCAGAAGTGGGCATGCCAGCATCAACACTTGTTAAAATTTTGGTGACTGGTTCATTGTGTTTTCAACAGCTGCACATAAATCACCTCCTCCCCTGTAATAGAATAGCTAGTGCTATTTTCTGATATTTTCAGGTAAGTAAAGCAGTATATCTGTTAATAAACTTAGTAAAACTCTCATGAACATTGTCACTCATTCTGTCATCTTTATCTCCATTTCTTTTTGGTCAGTAGGAGCAAAACATGCCAGAAAATTTTGAAGAAAATATTGACTAGCCTTAGGTAATTAAAAACAACTGAAGGACAGTGCAATGGTGGCTCCATGGCAGAATTCTCACCTGCCATGCCAGAGATCAGGGTTCAATTCCCGGAGCCTGCCCATGCGAAAAAAAAAACAACAAAACAACTTAAAACGTATTGATGTTTATATCATATACCAAGGATATTAAGAGCCTATCATAAATGTATACTCTATGGTATGTTGAGAGGGATATAAAGTTAGTAGTTGTCTCTAGTTCTGAAAAATGTGAGACAGTATACAAAATGAAGATCTACCAATTCAACAGCTCAATATGGTGATAGGGACTGCAAGTGCTTGGAGAATACAAATTAAGGAGAGGTCATTGTGATATAGGGTCATTCCCAGTAGGCCTTTTCAGTCTTGCTAGACTATTTACTATCCCACCCAAATCCAATCGCTAGAGTTTGGGGCCTACTCTTCCTACTATATTGAGTAGCAGATCTCTGAGAGTTTTACAAATGTTGCAAACTTTGAAATTTCTTTCCAAAGTTGTACATGTTATTCTTTATATTGAATTGGTTGTGCTTTTCAAATTCCACTTTTATCGTTAAATATTGGAACTTGTTCTCCAATTAATTCAGTAGATCAGGGGCATTTTGTAACTCATTTACATATAGAAGTAATCTACCCATATTCTATCCCATTCACTTTCCCATCCCAGGATCAGAAGGGGCTATGTAAAGAATCTTAGCTTTTTGTTCTCCTAGCTCTTGAATTAAAAGCAAGAGGGGGAAGGAAATTAGTCTATATATCAGTATACTGATGGTATTAGCTTGTTAAGCTGCCATTATGCAATATACCAGAAATGGAATGGCTTTTAAAAAGGGAATTTCGTAAGTTGCAAGTTTAAAGTTCTAAGGCTGTGAAAATGTCTAAATTAAGGCACCAATAAGACCTTCACTCAAGAAAGACTGATGCTGTCTGGAACACATCTGTCAGCCGAGAAGGCACATGGCTGGCATCTGCTGGTCCTTGTTCTGGGTTCTATTGCTTCCAGCTCTTGATGCCAGTAGTTTTCTCTCTAAGCATCTGTGGGCCTTCACTTAGCTCATTTGGGACAAAACTCTGGGTTTCATCTCTCAGCTTAGCATCTGTTGGGGCCAGAGATTTCTTCTTTTCGGATTCTGGCTATTTCTGTGAGTCCTTGTTTAGCACCCAAGCTATTTCTGTCTTGATCTCCAAATGTCTACATCACTCTGCCATTCACCTCTGAGCTTTCTCCAAAATGTTTCCTCTGTTAAAGAACTCCAGTAAACTAATGAAGACTCACCTTGGATGGGTGGAGTCACATCTCCATCAAGTCAAAAGGTCACACCCACAATTGGGCACACCACATCTCATTGGAGATAATCTAATCAACAATTCCCACCCTACAATATTGAATCAGGATTTAAACAAACAGCTGCCCCCACAAAATTGGATCAGGATTAAAACATGACTTCTCTGGGATACATAATATTTTCAAAACGGCACACTGATTTTCCTACACTGTTGACGCCTAATGAAGCAGCTTATCCTTGCTTTAGGGAGCAAAAGGTACTAGTCTAGTTTTCAACTACCTGCTTCAGTGTGCAGGGCTCCTACAAAGGTTAGCAATACCTTTGGGCACCTGAGACAAGGGAAACAATCCAGGGAGTGTCAAGAGAGGCAACTAACAGTGGTCTTACTACCAAAGTTTAGCCATCTCTCTCCATCCACATTCTTCGAAACAAGGACTTAAAGATAAAAGCTTCAATTTTATGTTGAAGAGTCTAAAGAAAAACACAATGATGGGTCTAAGCAAGAAGTAATTGAGGTATAAGTCAAATCTTGATTCTTTAGGAGCTCATTATCTGGCATTCAGGTTATCCATACCCTTGATGTTCTTTAGTCTCTGTTCTGCTGTCTGACTTTTGGCAATTTTACTGCTCATTAGTTCTTTTACCAGAGGGTGGGCAGGCAAGGAATAAGAGAATAATGCTTTTATCAGTCAATCTTGCTACCTATTTTTAGTGCTCTGGTGAAGATTCTGATGGGAAAGGAGGCAGAAACTATGGGCCAAAATTAGAGGTTTGAAGTCTGTGTGAATTTCATTTTTCTTTACAGTCTCTATCCCCTGTGAAAAGGTGAACTAATTGTATCACTTTTGGAAAAAATTCCTGACAAAGGAGGAAAATCTTCCTGATAAAGGAGGAAAATCATCCCCTTAAAAACTGCTGAAAACTGATTTTCAGACCACCTTTAATCACTATATTAGGCCAAAAAATATACTATATCAAGCAAACTCCCATTGGTCCCTAGAAAGGGGCAGGCTGAACAATCTGATGTGGCATTTTCAATGATTTGTTGTGGATTTTTTTGTGTGTGGTAGTCAGCATTTTTCATTTTTTGAATTGCCTCTAAAAAATTCATTATTCATTAATACTATTGTATATATTTGGCCTCTCCCACACTTATCCCAGCTCCTATAGTAATCCCTTTTGCTAAAATGACTGTGTTGTGTTCCATTTAATTCATTTTGTTAGTCCCAAACTAATCATTTGGGGTTGGTAATTAAGTCATATATATCATTTTCTGGCTTATTTACAAAGTACAGATCTAATGATGTTATAGTAAATGTTTTTTGAAAGGTAAAGTGTTTTGACCACAGTTACACGGGCTTGAAACTCAAAGGGCTATCTTTTATTGTGGTCCAGGAAGCAATAAAAGTGACTTTTATTTTAATAAAATATGAGTGTGTAATATAGCTGTGGTTTACTTACAGTGAGGGAAAATGACGTCAGAGGCTTAAAAGAATCAGTTAATAAAAGCCCAGGTAATCTTCAAGAAGAAAACAATTTGAAAACTGAAGAAATGTAATTGTGTTTTAATAAAACAATTTTAAAATAATATATTGGGCAGATCTATTTTTAGAATTAAATAATAAGCAATAATAAAAGTTAGAAGACCCTTTAGTTTTTTTAATATAAATTCTTGACTTTTCTAATATTATCCATGATCCATCAAGTAAAATGGTTTGTGCCAAATATACCCAAAAGCCAATATTCTGATATATTTAGAGGGAGTCTAGAAGCGACAGATATGCCCCATAAGTGAGGCCAACCCCGACTTCATTATTTGTGAGTAAACGTCATATTTTGGCGTAATTGGCTCCATCCTTGCAGAACTAAAAAAGAATTATAATACAGAGAAAACAGCTGTACTATTTTTTTTAAAACTTAAATCCTACCTTTTTGGTCTTAATTAATGTTAAATTTGGAAGGATTGCAATTAGGGCTCAGTTTGCTTAGAAGTTTGTTGTTGAGAACTGCCTGAGTACCGTGTTGTTTCCTCACATCTTGCTTCCAGGATTTATTTCTAAATAATTATGCAGTGGCACAAGCTGAGGCAACTACTTGGTTCTTCATAACCCTCAGTAATTCTTAAAAATGCAATTCTGCTGTTGACTAAAAGCCACAATGAGTGTCCTAATCCCTGGAGTGGTGGTTGGGAGACCCAACTCTATCACTGGCTTGCTGTGAAATGTTAAACAAGACAGCCTCCTGAGCTTTAGTTCCATGTATTAAGTGTATAGTCATGCCTTGTCTCTTTACCTCACAAAGTAGTTGTGAGATGGAAAGTTAATGGCACCCTCTGAGTATTTATTAAAATAAGAAAATCAAGCATCTATTTAGTGAGAGCAGTCAATGAATACTCCTGCTTTTTGCAGCTTTTTCAAATGTATCTGCATCATGTCTGTAAGCCTCAACTTCTCACTGTATCAGAAGGGACAGTACTTTTGGTAATGCAATTCACCTCTTTGCTGAAAGGCAGAAACAACTTTTTTTTTTTTTTGAAGTAGCTTGCTAAAGGATATCTGGGAAGCAGCAACAGATATTTTTGCCATTTTGCTCTAAATCATTTTGTTGACCATAAGGCAGAACGGCAGCCAGCTCAGATGGGAGAACTGTAGTCATTATCCAAAGGTCAGACTCGATAAGCAGACTCTCTGCTATTTTTCCCCCTAAATCCCATATGTCTGGAGGGGCATATGAATAGCAGGGGAAGCCAGAAATCTTGTTGCCAAAAAATATTAAGTGATTTTATGCAAATAGAACTGCTGTATTTTGGGCATAATGACAGGTTCCCTGTCTTCAAGGCAATTTTAGTCTAAGAAAGTAAGGCAGCAGCAGGAACTTCAAACAGAATCCGTATCTGTCTTTTCGCTTGGCTGAAAGTAGGTGTTACATAGATACCATCTAGATGATTGGATGAATGAATGGGTGGATAAATGAGTAATGAATGAACAATGAACTTTGTAGGTAATTCCTTGGAGTTACTATTTCGAAAAGCAGAGGTGACAAATTGAAAACAGTTAGCAGTGTAACTTAGAGTCAAGCATATACTTCCACCAGAAATCTAAATACTCGAAATGTAGACAAAGGGTGGGGAATTCATTTATTATTTTTATCAGTTTTTATGGAAAATTAAAAAAAAACTTAAAATTGGTTATTCTGTCTCTTTTACAGGAAGTTATGTCCCAATGAATTAAGATATTATGTTATCTTTAATAATTTATCATAATGATCATAATATTTTTAAACCAATGTGATTTATTTCCTGCCAAAATATCTTAGAAGTAATATTTATACTTTTCTATTAATTGATGATAAGCCATGTATCAGGACAAAATTTATTCCAATACCAACCCCACAGCTGTTGGATTCCAATACCAACATGGTACTGGGGAAAGATTTCCACCTTCTTCACACACTCATGCAATGACTTTGAGCAAATTACAGCAGTTCCCCTGAGCTTCAGTTTCCTCATCTTCAAACCAATGGCATTCATTTCTTCCAATATCTCCAAATCTCTGATTTTCTGAAATCTCTTCTTAATATCATAGGGATATTGTGGAATCACTTGGTTAGCTGTTAAGCTCTATAATGATGTCAAGTATTATTTGGGCAGTTTCTGGCATATTGGTGTGGAGGGTAAAGTACAGTCCCTTGAATGTTGGCCAGTACTCCTAAGAACATTCAACTTAAGGATATTTATGTGAAAGATTCCTCATAGTTACCATCAGACAAAATGTATGTAACATGACAGCTGAATAGATTGTACGGGGCAACTTTAGACTCCATTCAGATCATACTGCTCTTTTGAAGACTTCATTTCTATTTGCTAAACTACATTGCACATACCATGCATTGCTCTAGTTTTCAGTGACCAGAATAGAGTTATTTCTTCGATAGACCCACATAGCACTTGAGAAGCACCCAAGTTGTTAGAGGCTTTGCTTTAATATTATTATCACTCCCACTAAACTGTAAAATGGCTGTTTCAATTTGGAGGATTATTATCCTACTAAACACAAACCAATTCACCATCCTGTAAAATGTAACTATCTTTAAGAGCAATTGGCAAGCCACATCCATTCTCTGTGTGCATGGTGAGGTTGTAAATGTGTCACCAAATGCTCAATCAGGTTGTCAATGAAGCACAATCCTAACTCCAAGGGGAAAGAAACTATTAAGAACGGGCTTAAAAAGACATTTTGTAGATGTATTAAAATAGAAAACATAAGCTGATTAGGCAAAGTTCCAAAGATTCATTAGTTTATTAAAGGAGATTGAAATGAATGTTTGAGAGATTTAAATAAATTAACCTTTAATGAGTAACCAGGGACCAAGGAAAAAGAATGACAGAGGATTAGGGGTATTTTGCCTGATTGTTGCATAATGCACACTGATTAGGTTTTTTCTGAATGCTCATTGCTGTATAACAATACTAATAAATAAAAAAGATCAAATTTAAAATATCTCTAGATTGTAATTGCTGCCTGCTCTTATGTGTACACAAATACCATGCTTGGATTTAATAGCAGTCCCTGTAACTTTGGCAGAGAGAAACAGAAATTTTAGTCATTACATTTTGAAACATCTCATATGTGAGCAAAGCCTTGGTCAATTTGAGTAATTTATTCCTAACATGTTGGACACGCTTTTAGCATTTCAGCATTAGATTCTTATTCTGAGTTTCACAACACTCGTACTCTAAATAATATTAATTGATGACAAGTCATCATTTTGATGGTGTATTGGTATTTAAATATCTTGTTAAATTTTTTTTTATTTCCTTGCAAGTTCTGATTTATAATTAGCAAAATTTTTAAGGAGGCATTTTGTTTTAGAGCAGTGTTGGAAATGCTTTCTCAGGGTGCCTTATCTCTACTATAAGTTTCATATAGGTGATACTAAGAAGGAATTCTTCCAGGGCTCCTTGCTCTCCCCTACCCCTATTCCTGAATTTTATTTTGGGTTTCTATTGGTGTTTTTCATCTAGACTTTTAAAAAATTTATTTTAAACTCAGAGCTTAGAGATCACATGTTTTACCTCCTCATTTATCAGTGACATACCTGAGATTGCCTAATAAATAGATGAAAGAGCAGAGACCAGAGTCTGTCTTTGTAACCTGTTTTTATACAATTTTACCTGTCTCCTTTGCATTCTTTTATATTTTACCAGATCCTTCCTAAAGTTCAGTGGACTCAATGAGGACAGATGACATAGGCAAACCACACTGCAGCCTGACTTTATTAAATGTAGTTATAGTTTAGACACTGTGCTCAAACTAAAACTACATTTATAGAAAGAAAATTAGAAGAGATTGCTGACAAAAACAATCTACCACTGAACTACCCTCGCACCTATATTATCTAATTTTAACTTAAAAAAAAGAAATCACCTTGGGCAGTGAATACACATTTTCTGGCCTTAAGTTATAAACCATTCAGAGCAGTGGTTCTCAACACTGGCAGCATATTACAATCACCTGGTGGCTGTTTACAAACAATAGCTCCTAGACCTTACCCTGACCAAATAAATCAGAATTTCTGGGGGTGGAGTCCAAGCACGGTTATGTTATTTTTACAGTTCCTCAGGTGACCTTAATATGTAAGGATGAGAAGCATTGCCTTTAGTCTCAATCTCGTCTTGGAACACTCCTACCAAATCTAGGTGGTAGGGAGAGATTGGGTTGAGGCAGGCAAGCAGCTGGTAAAAAAACAAACATGGAAGCTGCTTTTGGCATTTTTTGATTTTTAGAAATCCATATTTGGGACATGTGTACCACAGAAATGAGGACTCTCAAATAGAATTGCTACTACGTGGACATGTTTGGCAATTGCTCAAGAGGCCCAGATGCTTGATCAGAGACTCAAGACTTTAGACCATTGCTATTTTTTTTTCCTCTTTCACCCATCATGCCGACCTTTTTCCAGGAAATTCTGGGCCTGTAAACATACTAAACATGTGGCTCACAATCCATAACTGAACCAAATCTGTCTCCAGGGGATGATTTTCCCAAGCCTAACTGGGTTCCCTTTAAAAAAAATAACAACAGAACTGCCAAAATAAAAGATGGAGATGGGTTTAATTGGAAGGAAGTACAAGTGGAAGTTTCAAGAGTAATACCTTGGCTTTTGAGACCCATTCCACGATCCTGGTGATATGGTTGAATTGAGATTAGGTATAACTCTTTTCCAGGTTTGGCTTTCTTCTTACAGGCAGTTTTGGAAACTTACTACACTTTCACACTAATGCTACCTGGTACAATAGCTTCTTATATTGTTTAGTCAGAGTAAGTGGGTTGCACACTTACAGCCCCTGAGATTCCCAGATCTCCTAGGTGTTAAGCATCTGCAATTTTTAAGGCCTAAATCCCATGATGTAATCTGACTCTAAATCCTAAACACTGCTATTAATTTGTTGCAGAGACACTTTCATGTTGAAAATGTTCATGGAATTGAATTTCAGCAATGGCAACTCAGTCCACCACATCTCAGTCTTCTAAGAGCCCCGATTTGTTGTCTATTATTTGCCTCAGAGCTTCTTCCTGAAATAAATTTACTTTAAAGTTAAAGATGATTAGAGTGCTTCCTCTACAAGAGACAATTACATTACTATATTCTTTGGCTGGGAGAAAAACAATGTAGCATTAATTTTTCCAAGCTTTCTTTGAGCATAGTTAAAAGGAGAATTGTCAGCTTAATTCAGCATATTAAAATAACCAAATGACAATTACTATTAAAATGCAACATTTTCTAATAAGACCATTTTAAGGAGTTGTTTGGGAGAAGAAAAGAAAGGGGAAGGATGAAGGGAGAAAAGAAGGAATCTATTAAGTATTTTTGACCTTCAAAGACATTTCTGTCAGTGAATGCTGGGGACAAAATAAGCCAAATCTGAGACCTGTTATTAAACTGTCCCCCCCCCCCCGTCTTTAGCCCAATTGCAGCTTATTCTGCCTCTTAGACTATTATGCTTATTTTTTTTCCTGGACGAATTAATATCTTTTGATGGGCTTTGTTAAGAATACATAGTAAAGGTCAAGTATAAGCCATTTGCTGATGTTTTCTGGAAGCGTTTAGGCCATGGTACATAGAGATTGGAAGCAGTTTAATTTTCAGCATAGCTTTATGGATATGCTCCCAATGGATTGTTCTTTTTCTCATGCCAAAACTCAAGAACCTTGCAGAATTATCAGTACTGTGTCTTAAGACATTTAAACTGGATTCATCTTGGACTCCCCCCTTCCCTCCAACTCCCAAAGCCAGACACCAAAGCCAGATGATTCTACTTCATATAAATATATGTCTGATACTCATTTATTTCTTTCTATCCCACTGTTATTGCCTTAGTTCAGGCCAACATCATCTCTCCACTGTATCACTGTAGTAGTCTCCTAACTGGTCTATCTACCTCTGGTGCCTTCTCACATCCAGTACATCATTCATCCTGTCATAATAGCCATCTTTCTACGGCACAAATCAGATAATGACAGCCTCCCACCCAGAATACATGCACAAACCCACAAATATTCAGAAAGAACTCTGAGATCCTGCAGTAAGTGCTCTGATAAAAAGGCTTTGTGTACTCCTATGGAGAGAGCCTTTGGGAATTAGGGAAAATTTCACTGGAGAGGTGACATTTGAGCAGAGTCTTAAAGGATGAGTGAAAGCTCTCCAGGTGGAGAAAAGGAAAAATTGTATTTCAAGCAGAGGGAATGGTTTGTATAGAAGCACAAGAGACATGAAAAGGCATAGCATGTTTTAGGAATATTTGAAGTTTATTGTGAAAAAAGCAAACGATGTTTAGGGGAAGTGGCAAGAAATGAAGCTGGTGCAGTAATTTGGACACAATTTTCTGCTTATACATCTGCCTTCCTTTCTGGATTGTAATCTTTAGAAAAGAAACTGTGTCTTGTCAAGCACTGAAAACCTAGGGCCTAGTCTACTACAGGGCACGTAGAGTAGTTTGAATGAATTGGATGAATAAGGAGAGAAACAATCAATATTAATTCATTGATTCATTTATTCAACATGCATTGAATATCTCAGTTAGGCTCCAGGTTGGAGGAAAATTAAGGCCCTACTTATTCTTCTGTACAATAGCAATAGTAAGACTTGTTTCAAATATATATTAGTTCTTCTTTGCAGGCTTTTTTTCCTCTATAGCCACCCCATCTTCTCAAGGAGTAGATTCTAGCTTTCTCTTCAGTAATAGCTTGACTTAAGCTCAGGGACCTGTATAAAGAAGATATTCACTTATTAACAGTCTGTGTTGATAGTCCTGAGGTGGGATTGTTATAGGGGAGATACGTGTCTATAAACATGCATTACATATTACAGGAACTTCTGTTTACTCCTCAGTGTTTAGTTTCATGGCCTACAGCAGGGGTGTTTATCATATATTCTTGAAAAAATAGTTCAAATGGAGAGCAAAGGTTAGAAATGCTGAAAGCATAACTCTAAAACATTAATGCTACAGAATAGCCATATTAATGGGGTGGTAGGGGGGAGAAGGGAGGATAAAAATTTGGAAAATTTTAAATGGAGATTTACTGTATTTATGTAGTTCTATCTTTAGGGAATGCTAAATCACAGACTCATCATTGGTTAATTAGAAGGTAATTAAAATTGTAGCGCAGTGATTGGATAATTAGTTAATAAAGATTAAATAAAGAAAATCTGGTGAAATCAGTGTGAACATTTTGGGAAAAGCAAAGATACAAATGTAATTCATGCAGTGCATCATTCTTAAGGGACACCAGTATCCTTCTAACATTAATTGATAAATTTAACTCCCTAAAGACCAGAAGAATTCCAGCTCTTACTCTCCCCTTCACTGAAATGCAGATTCATCTGGCAACTACTGCAATTTTCATTCACTTACAACATGTGAAATTCTTTTGCTGAACCTTGTTTACAACTTATTTACTGGCATCTTAGGAATCTATTAGAGGAAATTGGTGTACTCTGTGTGTAGTAACTGTTTCTACTGAAAGAACTGGCTCAGCCGAGGCTCCAGACCAGATCTGGCTGACGAGCTAGTTTTCAAAACCAGTGGAGTGGTTTCTGCAGGGAGAACTGTGCTTGCTTGTGATAATTGCCTCAGCTTTATGAAATTAATCAGCCTGAAGGGAAGACCTCATTACAGATCTGACAAGATAAACTCCAATTTCAATACCAGAACAACTTTCTATCCTCAGGCTCTGAAATTTACAATTATTTATTTTACTTAGACAGAGACACCCATAATACAGTACCTCTGGGCACATTCTCTGGCAAGTATTAAAGAGATAAACCAATGGTCAGTCTGGTAGAAACCTGCCCTTTTCCTGTACTCAATGGAAAATTGGTCAACAGGAACTGCAACATGGCCTAGAGCCAGCTCAAAGCAGGCACTGATTTATAACCATCTTTCCAATCCCCCCTCCCCAAAGATGTAGAGAGAAGGGTAGTTGCAGTAACTGTTCCTGAGGCTAACTACAGCAAAATAAGGGCTTCTATTTTCAGTTCCTCAGAAGACTGCCAGACTTTATCATAAGGAATATGATAGTTCAGCCATCTACCATCTGTCACTTTGAACTGTTCTATCAAATCAACATTTTTTGAACATTGTTTTCATTGAGGAATGTGATTTTTCTATGTTTCCCAAGCCTTGAACTTTTCAAGGAGAAAAGGAGTCATAAAACATTCTTCTCCCAAAGTTGGAAATAGTTAGTTTGCTTTTCAAGTTTATGGAACTCAAGCACGGTATCAGATTTAATTCAGACTTTTCTCAAATAATTCACCTTTAGCAGGCCTGGGAGACATTAGTCCCACAGGACAAAGAAAGATCATTCTGAATGTAGGAAAATATGGATTTGGAAAGAAATGATCTTTCTCTATTCCTGCTCTAGTGTCATGGTTAGCATGTGCATGATACAGCACACAGCTGGAACTGAGCATTAATTAAAGCTTTGGGAAGAGGCATTTCAGTAGTAAGGGAAAAATGTAGTTCGTTCCTGTTAGAAAGTTCGAGGTGGTGACAAATACAGTCTCTGATCATAAAGTTAGTATAAGCAAAGAGCAATCACTGACTGCTCCAAGCATTATTTATTAATGATTTAACTTAATGGCTCTGTATTATCTATAGGAAAAAGAGGGTTATTTATAAAAGAATGCAAAGCTAACATCTTCCAAGCCATAAATAGGATATGGTCTAGGGGCATCAGGAGCTACATCTACTCAAATTTTCTTATTCCATTTTTAAGAGAAATGCATATAAATCCTTGATTATGTTAGAAGAAGGGATATATCGTCTATTTAGTGTCTAATATGTGCTAGACTCCATGCATACAGTCTTTCATTTAATTCTCCCCACTTCTCTGAAAGGGAGGCATTCATCATCTACATTTTAAAATGTGGAAACAGTCTCAGACAGATTGAGTGTCTTATTTAAAGTCATACACCTAGTAAGTGGCAGCTGTGATTTTAATCCAGGCCTGATTCTAGAGCAGCACAGTCCAATAGAATTTAGTGTGTGATTGAAATATTCTGTATGTTTTCTGTTCAATACAAGTAATTAGCCAGGGACTGGTCACATGTGGCTATTGAACACTTGAAATGTGGGTAATACAACTGAGGAACTGTACATTACCTTATTTGAATTAATTTAAACTTAGATTTAAATGGCTAATATGTGGCTACTGGCAACTGTATTGGATTGTGTATCTGTAGAAATTGCCTTTTCTGGACTGTAATTTGTAAAGGAGGAATCTGTAACCTGGTGTCCATGGAACTATTAAGAGGCAACCCATAGTTTTTTTTCTCTTTTGAGGGCCTTATAACTCAAAGGACTATTTTTCCCTTTGGAAAGGAAGAATGTATGATAGTCTACCACCACTCCCCAGATTGTCTTCAAGATTCAAGGATAAAGGGAATACTAGGAATGCTGAAGCAGTCCGAACACCATACTTCACTCTTCCCTTCATGAAAGCCCCAGCAGCAGGTTGATTGGTATCTGAGGTGGAAAACACAACTACTGTGATCCAAATCATAGCTGAATTCAGTTCAACATGCATTTCCAGAATATTCATAATATTGTACGAGGCACCATGCCAGGCATCTTGAGAAAGAGAAGATTTAAAATGACTACAGGCTAGGGTAACTTTCCAGAAACCTACAACTTCCAGATGGGTCCCTAGACCAGATAAGTCCTGAAACTTAGAGGGCCCAGCCTCTGTAGAACATCAGCTAGTTCCATCTTCCTACCCCATATTACTGACAGCCCATTCCAACATAAAAAGCTAGAATGGCCATAGCCCGAACACCCGTAAAGAGTGGGATAGAAAGATCAAGGGTGGTGGTGGAGTTATGTAGAGAAGGTAAGGTTTAACAAATAAATATGATTGCTGAATCATTATATTCATATTTCTTTTAGTCTCCAGTATCTTAGAGCAGGAAGAAGTAAAAACCTAAAATTATGGAATTGCAACCTGTACAAAACTCTGAAATCTGTTCTACAACTAATTGTTGTGCTGTGCTTTGAAATTTATTGCTTTTTTTGTATATATGTTATTTTTTCACAAAGAAGAAAAAAAGTTAATTGTGATGATAAAAAAATATATTTATTCCTTATAGCCTCCAATGTTCTGGAGCAGCAAGAAGGAAAAATCTGAGATGGTGGTACGGTAGCCCATGACAAACTCTGGGATCTGTTCTGTAACTACTTGTTGAAGAGTGCTTTGAAAAAAACTATTTCTTTTTCTTTCTTTGCTTTGCATATATGGTATATTATACGATTAAAAAAAAAATGACTGCAGGACTTCTAGGGAAGAGCAGGAAGGCCCAAGACTCAGCTTCCCTCCCCAAAGAAAAACAATTATTAAACAGGCAGTAACTGTCTGAAGCAACTATTTTGAAACTCCAGAGGCAAGAAGAATACTATACAGCAACAGGGAAGAATAGGAGGAGGAGGCAGATGAATTATGGTAAAGAACTGTAAATTATTCTCTCCACATAGCTGCTAATGGCGACCATCCCCCACTCTCACAATAGGCTGCCACAGGGTCCAGTCCTTGGCTGCTGGTAACAAAAACGAACATAAAAGTCCTCTTCCCCAAGAACAGTGATTGTCATGGTCAAAAATTGATCACAGGTTTTGATTAGCACAGTCAAATCCCTAGTTCCCAGCTCTGAGGGTATCTATTTCAACCTGCCCCAGACAAAGGTGAGCAGCAGCTATTTTTTCAACCCTCCATGGGCTGGGGCAGAGGCTGTGGAGATTTAAAGATGCAATACTTCCTTGGAACTGCAAGGAACAGTTAGCTGAAGGGCTACATTTATTGGGCAGGCCAGCAAAGCTCAACTTTGGAAAGCCCTTGGTAGAAATTTTGGAGCCCTTCCTGATCCACTCCCCGGGGCACTATGGAGCCAGTGTGCCCCCACCCCCAACCTCATGGTCACTGGCCCTATTTTGGCTGGAAAAGACTGACTTGGGAAAGTCTTCTCAGAGTGACCCACTCTCCAGAATTTGCCCTCCAGGCAAAAGCAGCATAAGACAATGAAAGGAGTATAAAAATTATAGAGGCAGACATTCTGGGACAGAGGCCTGCCAGTTTCAAAAAGAAGAAGAAGGTCTGTCCCCTGAGAAACAGAAGGGCAAACCAAACTCAGGTAAACAAGGGAACTGAAAGACAACTAACAAGCAAAAGTGCAGGACAAGACAGAGGCCCAGAAAAACAGGGAAAACCCTGCACACTGCATTACCATTGAGAAGAAAATCTCTATGTTATCACCAGCTGGTTATAAAACCAGGAAACATACATCCCAGGGAGTAAATTCCAGAGTTAACATTTTAAAATATTAAAATGTACAGTGTGCAACAAAAGGCTATAAGGCAAACAAGGAAATGGGAAATGATGGTCTATCCAAAGGAAGAGGATAAAAATATAGAAAGTACGAACCAAGAAGACGAGAATGTGGTCATAGTGAACAAAGCTTTAAAAAAAAGTATCTTAAAAATGCTCAAGGAGATGAAGGAAAGTGAAGAGAAAGAACTAAAAGCTATCAAGAAAACAATGAATGAACAATATAAGAATCTAAGCAATGAGCTAGACTTTTTAAAAGGGAATTAAACAGAACTACCGGAGTTGAAGAAAACAACTGAAATGAAAAATGCCAAGGAGTGTTTCAAGTGCAGATTGGAACTGGAGGAAGAAAGAAGCAGTGAACTTGAAGACAAGATATTTGAAATGAGTCAGGCTAAGGAACAGAAAGAAAAAAGAAACATTACAAGTGAAAATAGCCTAAGACAGCAATATATGCATGATGGGAGTCCCAGAAGAAGAAAAAGAGAAAGGGGCAGAAGGAATATTCCAAAAAATGATGACAGAGAGTTTTCCAAGCTTAGCAAAGGACATGAATATGCACATCCAAGAAGGCCAAAGAACACCAAACAGTATAAACATGAAGAAAAATATACCCTGTCGTATATTGATCACGCTATCATTTGATAGGACAAGGAGAGAGTTCTGAAAGCTGCAAGAAAAAAACAATGTGTTATGTACAAGAAAGAAATTCTTAGACTGAGGGCCAATTTCTCATGAGAAAGCATGGAAGTAAGAAGGCAATGGGTTGAAATACTTCAAGTGCTGAAAGAAAACAATTGCCAGCCAAGAATTTTATATCCAGTGAGACTTTCTTTCAGAAATGAGGGAGAGATTAAGACATTCTCAGAAAAACAAAGTGAGGGAGCTCATTATTACTAGATCTTCCCTACAAACAGTGCTAAAAAGGATTCTTTGAACTGAGAAGAAAGAACACTAGACAGTGTATCAAAGTAGTATAAAGAAATAAAGACCTGTGGTAAAGGTAACCATGTGAATAATTATAAATGCCAGTATTATTGTTTGTTATATAACTCCACTTCATCAGGGAAGTGAGGACTCACACTTCCCTGACCTTAAAACTTATTACAAAGCCACAATAATTGAAACAGCTTGGTACTGGCAGAAGGGCTGACATATAGACCCATGGAATGCAGCTGAGAGCTCAAAAATCAACCTGCACATTTATGGCCCAATGATTTTTGACAAGGTGACAAAGACCACTCAATTGGAAAAGAATGGCATCTTCAATGGTGCTGGTAAAACTGGATCTCCATTTGCAAAAAAAAAAAAAAAGGAGAAAAATCAATAATATTTCAAAGCATACTTCAACAAGCAGCTACAGAACAGATCCCCCAGTTTCTCATGGACTTCTTTCCCTTATCCCAGATTTTTCCTTCTAGCTGCTTGAAAACACTGGAGACTTTATCAGAGTCATGATAATGAAATCATACAGTATCTGTCCTTTTGTGTCTGACTTATTTCACTCAGTACTATGTCCTCAGGGTTCATCCATGTTGTGGTATGTTTCTAGAAGTCACTTTATCTAACTGCTGCATAATATTCTATTGTATGTAATACCACATTTTGTTTATCCACTCATCTGTTCATAGGCACGTGGATTGTTTCCATCTCTTGGCAATTGTGAATAGTGCTGCTATGAACATGAGTGTAAATATATCTGTTCCTGCCACTGCCCTTAACTCTTCTGGGTATATACCAAATATTGGGCAACTCAGTACTTACTTTTCTGAGGAATCGCTAAACTGACTTCCACAGCGGCTAAACTGTTATACATTCCCACTAGTAGTGAATAAGTGTTCCAATTTTTCCACATCCTCTCCAACATTTTTGATTTCCTGTTTATTAGCAGCCATTCTTAAAGATGTGAGGTGATATCTCATTGTCATCTTAATTTGCATCTCCCTTATAATGAAGATGAGCTCTTCATGTGCTTTTTAGCCATCTGTATATACTCTTCAGAAATGTGCCTATTCATATCCTCTGCCCATTTTATAATTGGGTTGTTTTTTCTTTTGTTGTTGAGCTGTATAATTTCTTTATGTACACAGGATATAAAGCCTTTATCTGATGTGTGGTTTCCAAATAGTTTCTCCTATTGAGTGGCTGCGTCTTCAGCTTGTTAACAAAGTTCTTTGAGGCACAGAAGCTCTTGATCTTAAGGAGTTCCCATTTGTCTGTTCTTTCTTTTGCAGCTTGTGCTTTAGGTGTAAAGTTTAAGAAGCTACCTCCTACTACTAGATCTTGAAGATGTTTCTCTACATTTTCTTCTAGAAGTTTCATGGTACTGGCTTTTAAATTTAGGTCTTTAATCCATTTTGAATTAATTTTTATATAAAGTGTAAAATAGGGGTCCTCTTTCATTCTTTTGGCTGTTGAAATCCAGTTCTCCCATGCCCATTTATTGAAAAGACTATTCTGTCCCAGTTCAGTGGATTTGGGGGTCTTATTGAAGATCAAATATCCATAAACTTGGTGGTCAGTCTCTGCACTCTCAACTTTATTCCATTGGTTAGTCCTTGTATCTTTGTGCCAGTATCATGCTGCTTTGACCACTGTGGCTTTATAGTAAGCTTTAAAATCAGGAAGTAATAGTTCTCCTACTTTGCTTTTTGTTTTAGGATATCTTTAGCTATTTGAGGTCTCTTTCTCTTCCATATAAACTTGATAACCAGCCTTTCCAAGTCTTCAAAGTAGGTTGTTTTGATTGGTATTGCATTGAATCTGTGGATCATTTTGGGTAGAATTGACATGTTGATGACATTCAACCTTCCTATCCATGAACATAGAATATCCTTCTATCTATTTAGGTCAATTTTTTATTTCTTTTTGCAACTTTTTATAATTTTCTGTATATAAGTCCTTTCTTTGCTTTTGTATATGTATGTTATATTTTACAACAAAAAACCAGTAATAAAACCTGTAAGTAGCTATAGTAATATTAGATAAAATAAATCTCTGAAATCAAAAATTTGGAAATGTTTAGTAACATAGGTCATTAATATGGCAAAGTTGATATTTGTAATAACTTTCTACTTGATATTTTGAGAACATACACATTTTTGATAGTTAATTAAATGGTATTTAAGATAATGTTTAATATTTAGAATCTAAGAAAATCTGGTATCTGTATCTATAGATCTTTTCCTCCCTTGCTTTAATTTTAAATTGGTTTATGAAACATATTGTACAAACAGGCTTTACTATGATTATTTAGATATTTTATTTAAATATACCTATGGATAAGCTAACTCAGATATCTATTTTAAGTGGTTAAGATTTTCATATGTTAATTGTAAAAACATTTGTATTTTCATATTTTCCTGAAATCAGGAAAATTTTTAGTAATGTAGGTCATTACTATAGCAAAATAGAAATTTGTAATAACTTTCTACTTGTTATTTTGAGAACATTCACAGTATTGATAGCTGATCAAGTGGTACTTAAGTTAGTGTTTAGTATTTAGAATTTAAGAAACTGCTATCTGAATTTGTAGATTTTTTCCTTGTTGGAAAATTGGTTAAATTGGTTTGTGAAACTTACTGTGCAAACACAGACTTTACAATGATTATTTGGATACTTTATTTAAATATGCCTGTAGTTAAGCTAACTAAGATATCCATTTTTGGTTCTAAGTGTATGTTTGTTTCCTTAAATAAAAATATTTTTTTAAAAAAGAAGGAAGACCCCTACTTCATAGTATATGCAAAAGTAAAATAAAAATGGATCAAAGCCCTTTATATAAGAACTAGAACTATCAAACTCCTAGACAAAAATGTAGGGAAGCATGTTCAAGACATTGGGTTAGGCAATGGTTTCTTAGACTTTATACCCAAAGCACTAACAACAAAAGAAAAAATAGATAAATTGGACTTCATCAAAATGAAAAACTTTCTTGCTTCCTGAAAGTAAAATGACAACCTACACAATGGGAGAAAATATTTGGAAACCACATATCTGATAAAGGATTAATATCTAGATTATATAAAGAAATTCCTCAGCTTAACAACAAAAAGACAACCGAATTTTAAAATGGGCAAAAGTCTTAAACAGACATCTCTCCACAGATGTTATGCAGATGCCCAGAAAGCACATGAAAAGATGTTCAACATCATTAGCCATCAGGGAAATGCAAATCAAAACCACAATGAGATACCATTTCACACCAATTAGAATGGCTGCTATTTAAAAACTGGAAAATAACAAGTGTTGGTTAGGAATCTGAGAAACAGGAGCACTCATACATTGCTGGTAGCAATGTAAAATGCTGCAGGTTCTGTGGAAGACAATTTGGCAGTTCCTCAGAAAGCTAAGTATAGAACTACCATATAATCTTGGCACTCCCACTGCTAAGTATATACCCAAAAGAATTTAAAGCAGGGACTTGAACAGATATTTTCACAGCGATGTTCCTAGTGCCATTATTCACAATTGCCAAAAGATGGAAGCAACCCAAGTGTCCATACATGTGGAATATTAACCACATGTAAAAAGGAATGAAGTCCTCATACATGTGACAACATTGATGAACCTTGAATATATCATCTTGGGTGAAATAAACCAACAAAAAAGGGACAAATATTGTATGATCTCACTGTTTTGAAACAATTAGAATAATGAAACTCATAGATTCAGAATCTAGAATATAGGTTACAAGGGGACATTGTGGGGTAGGGAATAGAGGCTTAAAATACCCAGGTTTCCTATTTGGAATGATGGAAATGTTTTGGCGTTGGGTGGTGGTGATGGTAGCAGAACATTGTGATCACAGTTAACAGTACTGAAATATACATTTGAATATGATTAAATGGGGAAATGTTAGATTGTATATATGATAACAGAATAATTTTTTTTTAAATCCATGGAACTAAATTACATAAACAGTGAACTCTAGGTTAAACTATGGACCTTAGTTAATAGTACAATTATAAAAATGTGGTAACATCCATTATAACAGATGTTCCACACCAATGCAAGGTGTTGGTGGTGGGGTGGTATATGGAAATCTTGTATTTTATGCCTGATTTTCCTGCAAACCTACAACTTCTCTCATTAAAAACACTGACTGTGGTATAGAGTCATCAAGGAATTAACAATTTTGTGGTTTGTGGAGTAAGGCAGTAGGAAAGAAAGGATAAGTACTCAAAGAAGTAAAACACAAGGCATATGCTAAATGGCAGAGAGAAAGTAATCTTAATCTGCCATATGCTAAATGGCAGAAGGAAAGATCTTAATCTGAGGGAGCCCAGAAAAGTGCCTTAGAATAAAGAAAAGCTTGAGTTCTGATCTCTGTTCTACTGCTTATTAGCTGTGTGACCTTGTGAAATTTACTTACTTTCTGTGTTTCCCTTTCCTGGTTGTAAAATGGATATAATAACTAGAAAATAAAATAATGGGATAATGTAGTAAAGCAGTACATATTTTAAATGACCAATTATGGTACTTCCTCTGGTTGCCACCCTCTCCCTGTTGGTATATGCATGTTCGTTTGTGTAGAGTTAGACAAAGAAAGGCATCACGAATGAAATAGCATCTGAAATAAATGTTAAAGGAAGGATAGAATTTCAAAGATTGGAAGTCAAGAAGTAGATGGAGGAGCAGAGTGAGCTGAAAGCATGGAGGTTGGAAAGTATTGGTTGCATTCAGTGAGTGCTAGATAGTCCTATTTTGCTAGAGTATCAGCCCTTTCTACTCAAAATGGGATCTTCAGACCAGCAGAATGAGCATCGTCTGGGAGCTTTTTGGAAAAATAGGTCCCAACCCAGACCTACTGAATCAGAATCTGCATTTTAAGAAGATCCATAGGGGACCAGTTTTCACATTAAATTTTTATATGTGCTGGGATAGAGTACAGACACAGGGTATGGTGGGAAACAGGACTTGAAATGAATGGGGTGTTGTTATGAAAGAACTTGAATGCCAGACCAACTAGTTTGGGTAATTATTGAACGGTCACTGCCAGGGAAAATCTGCCTGTGACCTGTATCATATCTTGAACCAGTGGCAAGCATAAATTTTGATCTGAAATTTCTTATGCCCACCACCATTCAAGCAAGCCTTTAGTGGAAAAGCACTTTTACCCTTTACTTTCTCTTCGCTTCCCCATTACCTTCACCCACTCATTACTCTTTTACAATTAACTTTTCATCACTAAAATAGTTACACAGAATATTGAACAAAGTAGGTTTCATTTGTTTGACATCAGCCAAGACCTGGAACTAAGAAATATTCAGTTGTTTTGGCTGTTAACCCCTATGGCTGAAGAGTGATATTGCAGTCCAACTCTTTTGGACATTATACATACTCCTTCAGAAGTAGGAGGTGGGGGGAATGGGTAGTGAGAGCTGCAAATGAGGAGTCAGAGATTTTTTTAGGCCTGTACTGAGGAAGGAGTGGTGAATGAAAGTGAGGAGGCACTCACAGAGTTGGACACATCCCAAAAAGCACCTGCCAGCACATTGACAGTTAAGGGCCTGACCATTATCCTAAGCTCGCATTTCTCTAAAAGTTTTTAGTTAAAATCCAGTTTGGAGAGCCTCCTGCCCCTTATCAGGGTACCTCATATCTGAGTGGAAAATAAGACCCAGGTTACAGAAATTCATTTTATAGACAAATTAGCTAGAATGTTCCTATTGCCAAAGGTATTTTATGTCTTCAACACAAACGTCTGTCTGGAGAGTGCTGCCTTTAATTGTTGAATTTACCAATTTTTTTGAGACTTAGCCATTTTCTTTTAAAGAGAATTGTTCCAGGGTAGAATTGTGTTTCTTTTTTTGCTAAGTGTGTACAATCATCTCCAGGCCACAGCTGCAAATAAGAAGTGGCATGGACCCACAGGAGTCACATTTCACTTCTATAATCTGGGGCAATCATTAAAAATGTTACATTGCATCATGAAGGTTAGTCCTAATTTAACCTGATAGTTAGAAAGCTCTGTAAAGTTAATTGTGACAGTAGCTGTTACAGCAGCTGAGCACAAAAAGAGCATTGATTTTCTCTCACAAGAATCATGAAAATTCTTTAGTGGTTTCTCAGAGCCCACAAGTGATTTGCATCTGTATGGCAGATCAGTGCATGTGAACTCCTTGACCTACAGATTGGAGTATTCACTGAGAACCACACATCATTCTGAGATGTTTAACCTCCTGGTTCCACTGGATGAGAAATGTCATTCTCTGAGAACTCCACCCCCAACCATCCCCAATGTGCATACTTTCTAAAGTGGCCACATGTTTGTTATGAAGTTAGATAATCTGCATCTTGACATGACACGAAATGACAGCTGGTCAGCCATCTAAACCAGTCAATCTGGTTTTAGATGATATTACCACATGGACTTGTTTAATTGTGAACATAAAATAGCAGAAATCTTTGACACTAATGTTTCTTATCTGTTTGTCTTTATTTTATCATTTAATACTTCCATTTAGACAAACTGTAAATTTTGTGGAGTTGTGGTATGAAGGGGCAAGATGTGAAGGAAAGAGACAAAGGGAATGGATAAGTTTAAGCTCAGTAATAAAAGGACAAGGACTATGAGAACTTTATGAGACTTTAGAAGATTTCTGACTGCTCTATTAGTTATCTGTTACTCCCTCATTAGTTTTCTTCTATTGACGATCAATAAAACACTTGAAATGTTAGACATCCTAAGTTGACAACTGGACAAAATGCATCTTAAACCACAGGCAGATTTGGGGGAATGAAAAGTATTCCCAAAATGTAGTCGGTGGTGGATTTTAAAAGGAAAAGAAAGCAAGGTAAATTTCTAGGAGCCTAGCACAGAATGGGGCCCAAGCTAAGAAGTGCCTTCCCTGGATTTAGGACTGTCAGGAATTCTATAGATGAGATTACTGCATTGCATAGAAGAAAGAACTTGATCACCTCAAAATTTTTTCCATATCTAATATTTTCCAGGTTCATAATGACAACTAGGAAAATGGCAGACATAGCTTTCATGAGCGAGTTAAAGATAAATTATGTATTTTGGGTGAGAATTATAATAATTTCCAATATTTATTATGTTTAATTCATGATTGAAATTTCAGCAGCAAAAATTTTGGGGATTAAAGGATGGTTTTTGTTTCAGAATTTAAATAGTTTTAATAGGGTTTTTTTTTTTACTTGAAATAGCATTTGGCAGGATCACATACATGATGGAAAAGATCTTATAAGTACTTATTGTTTAATGATTTACTTGATTGATTTAGTGTTGTCTTAGAGAAGGAGTGAAAACAATACAATAAAAGTAGCTAGAAAATACAGGTGTCATAGGATCTTGTTATCTCTATAGCCCTTGTTCTCAAACTATATAATCTTTGGAGATTGTGTTGGATCCTGGATAGAATAAAATGTGGATATGTGTTCATTGAATCAGCTTACTGAATGGTACGTTTCTCTCTCCTTGGTATGAAATCTTTTCCTACAAGTAACAAGACCAAAGATGGTGCTCTGAATTATCAGACTTTTCACATATCTGAATCATATATAAGGTGGATACACAGAAAGTACTTGAACTCTCAGTCTTATTTGGTGCCAAACAAAAGTCTGTGTGTTATTATAAGTACTAAAATACCTAAGTCCCTAAAGTTATCATCAGGGACTAAATAAAAGGCAAACGTGATTACAGTAAAACCTCTTTGACTAAATACCTTTTTTTTATCCTGGACTCTTTCAACTTTTAGAAAAAGGTCCAAACAATGATGAAAAGGTTCAATGAAAATAGTAGGGTAAAATCCTTGAATCAGGGAAAATTTCAGACCAATTTCCTCACATCCACAATTCTAGAAATTGAAAATGGAAATTCAAAATGATAACATGAACAGATACTGTTTATTGAGCACCTGCTTTGTTCCAGATATGATGCAGAATGTTCTACTATACCTGATCTCACTTAATCCTTTTAACAGTCCCATGAGCTAGGTACTATTCTTAACCTTTTACAGATCATGACTCTGAAACATTGTAAAATTCTCCATCATCTACTCAATAAGGCAGGGAAATGGACTGCTATATCATTCTGTAAAATTATCAAATGCAAGACAAAATAAAAAAGACTTTTCTGATTAAGCATATTAATCAGAGTCTCCTGATTCCCAAACATTCCATTTAATCAAGATTTCATTGTCCTTTGTATAGTCCTCAAATGGTGGAGATGCATTCAAAATCTAACTATTTTAAGAAATGTTGATATAATCAGCATCAGAACTTTTAAATTGTGGCTGTAATTCTTGATTATCAGCTGTCAAGTCTTTACTTTAATTACGTAGGTTAATAAAATGAGTAACCCAGCCCTACCCCATTGAGTATTCATTCATTCATTCATTCAACACCTACTATGTGCGGGACTGGTGCTAGGAAAAGAGAGAGAGAAGATTAATTCTTAGAGGAGCTTACAAGCTTACAGGGAAAAAGTTTGTCTTAATTCCTTTTTATATACATATACATATATATATATATATATATATATATATATATATATATATATATAAAACAACCCCATTGAATGTTATTATTTCTGTTTTATGTCTTATGAAGCTAAAACTGGAAGGGATTATATGACTTGACGAACCCTAGCCACTAGTAAGGGACAAAGACAGGAGATGAATCCCAATCTGTTGGGCTCCAAAACACTTATTCTTTCCACTATACAATTCTACCTTCCATGGAACTTGTTGTGGTCAGTATGATATTGCATAAAGAAACACCAAGAAAAGTTTTGAAACGGTACACTGACCATTTTTTACTATGGGAGTACTCAGCCTAAGGAAACATCTTCATTTATGAATGATATAAAAATCTAGTCTTCTTTGAAATTGTCTCTTGGTCATGATGTCAATATTTTCTATTACATAGCAATCACTATGTTTGTTTAATTCTAGTCATGGTAGGAATTTAATAATTCATGAATATGATGCAATAAAGATTTTCATTCTTTCGCTTAGTCAGTCAGATCATGGGAAGGAAAAATGTTTGACAAGTCCCAGAAGACATTTAATGGAGGTGTTCCAAGCTGAGCCAAAAAGCTGAAGAAGCAGTATTTGTTATGTGGGCTGAGTACATTACCATGGGGATACTTTTTCATTAAAAAGAATAAAGTCATTTTGTTAGAAGCTTAATGTTCATTTTTACTGGAACTTGATTGACCTTGGGCTGACTGAATTCCAAACTTTTTATTGATATTTTACATTACCTCAAGAATTGTAAAACTGTGGGCCATAGAAAGATTGGGAGTTAAATAATGAGCCATGGCAACAATCTGATTCTCCTTTTGATAGGATTAGAGAACGAGTGGATAAAAGGCTTAGGAGAGATGTCCTCTCTTTGGGTTTTAACAAAGCTCTTGATTCCATTTCATGAAGTTTTAATTGAAACACTTGGAATTTTAGATGCTGCTGCCAGAGGAGTAACAATCTATCTCTGCTCATCCCTGACTGAACCACGTAAGACTTACAGAGAGTAGAGAATGCTTTATCCATTTTATATGATACAGCAGCAATTAGTAAAATGATCATGTTTCTGAAATCATTTGAAGAGGCAAGGATTAACACTACCCCTACCTGGGTCATAACTCCCCATCCTACAGCTACTAAATATTCCGTTGTGATTTCTATATCTTTGTATACTTTTCTCAATTGCTATGGATTTATGGTCTTCTTTTTGTGAAACCTCTATATTGTTCTTGGAAGTGACTGTGACTCCAGGATAGTCTAATGGTTACATTTGTGTCAATTCAGTTATGCAATGAAAGAATGGAAAATATGTCAAGGAATAATCCAAGAAATACAAGGCCAAGTTTTTTCAAAGGAAGAGTGGATGCAGCCAGAGACACATTTAAAGAGGGAGATAGAAGACAATTGATAACTTATTACCCAAAATGTTAGTTCCCACAGAAACAGGAGGAATCTTACATATAATAGAGCCACTATCTTATAAGAGCTTAGATTTAAAGTCTGTACTTGTTAACAACATCTGTAGAAATTATAGAGGATAACAGGCTTTAAGGAATTCACCTGTTACTCCTAAGCTCTTTAAGATTTAAACGGTTTTCCACTGGTGGCTTTATATAGTAAATTCTGGAGCAGATCCAAGTCCTTACAGAGTCTGGATTTTGGCTTTCTTTTTCTTCCTTAGGCTTGAACCAGCTGCACTTTGACCCTGCTAACAACAATGAGCCCCTGCAATTTGGTAGTGCCAGTGGCCCTCTGGTCACAGAAGGCCTCATTGAGAATGGAGGGGAATCAAGCAAGAAAAGAAAGAGAACAAATACTCCTTCAGGTAAGCTAGGTGGTAATGCACTCTAAATCAGTGTTACTGAGTTGGTATTTTCCCAGAGCCTAGGATGTGCTGAACACTGCTAGGACCTCTATCAACTACAGAAATGAGAAAGAGTCCCATGTCCTCAAAGAATTCATGATGGGATAGAGAGTGTAATAAGAAGTATGTATGAATAGCTCTGATATTAAGACAGAGTATCATCAGTGCTGTGGTACAGGTATAAAGGAAAGAAAAAAAATGTGGGAGTACAAATGTCAGAGAGTTTAATTCAGTCTTGGGGATTGTGCTGGTTTGAAGGGATGTGTGTACCCTAAAAAATCCATGTTTTAGTCCTAATCCCATTTTGTAAAGGCAACTGTTTCTTCTAATCCCTATTCAATACTGTATGTTTGAACCTGTAATTAGATCATCTCCCTGGAGCTGTGATTTAGGGAGTCACATCTTGATGTGATCTTGATATGATCTTGAATGATCAAGAGTGGTTGTTAAAATGGATTAGGTGGAGACCGAATGGGTGGGTCTTGATTAGTTTACTGGAATCCTATAAAAGAGGAAACATTTTGGAGAATGTGGGAGATTCTGAGAGCGCGGAGAATGACATAACCATGAGAAGCAGAGAGTCCACCAGCCAGCAACCTTTGGAGATGAAGAAGGAAAATGCCTCCCAGGGAGCTTCATGAAACAGGAAGTCAGGAGAGAAAGCTAGCAGATGACGCCCTGTTCACCATGTGCCCTTCCAGCTGAGAAAGAAGCCCTGACTATGTTCACCACGTGCCTTCTCACTTGAAAGAGAAACCCTGAACTTCGTTGGCCTTCTTGAACCAAGGATCTTTCCCTGGATGCATTAAATTGGACATTTCTATAGACTTGTTTTCATTGGGATATTTTCTCAGCCTTAGAACTGTAAACTACCAACTTATTAAATTCCCCTTTTTAAAAGCCTTCCACTTCTGGTATATTGCATTCTGTCAGTTAGCAAACTAGAATAGGGATCATGGAAAGTGTCATGGCAGAAGTGAAGTTTTAGCTGAGACCTAAAGAATGGGTAGGCTTGAAGAAAGAGGAAATGGGGAGCAGGCATTCATTTAGGTAGAAGGAGTTGCATGAGTGAATGGTTTCATTGTATGTTTCTCTTTGTACTTAACTGTGGCTGGCTACCCTCACTTTTACTTCTAATGCAGATAACTGCATATATTTGCATCTCCCCTTTTCCATACAATATACACTATGCCCACATGTATTTCGTGCCCTCATAAATCTCTTATGACAGCTGAAAAACAGATTTGCCTAAATCTTCTATAACAACCAACTGAATTTTTAGCCTCCTCTGCAATTTCCCCACCCCCCCTCCATGACCCATTGGCCTATTCTCAGCTCAAATTTCTCCAAAATAGATAGGAAATTATAAGAGAACTAGGTCTTAACTGATTATTTGATATTATAAGTTTTCATCTCTTTGTTGGTAGACTTCATTTAGGAATAGAACCCCTAGTATATGGAGAATGATCTCCAATTTTGGGATAAGCCTAATGTAAACATTCATGGGTGTTTTGGGGGTGGGGGTGGGGGCTTGGATTTTTTTGTTTGTTTTTTAGTATAACTTTTATATCAGCTTGTGACATGGAACATATTTACAAATATAACATCATATCTGACCCTTAGGTCATAGGTCTTTCTGCTTCTAAATCAAGATATTGCTGAACAGGAGTTTGAAAAGTGAACATACAGTAAAAAACATCAGCTATATGGCACCCTCAAAAAAAGAGTGATTCTTTGAGAATTATGGTTTTTGGAGCATGGAAGGACATAGAGTATAACCAAGGAATTGGTGTGGGGTCTTATCCCAGCCCTATCTCTCTGTGTGTCCTGAAGTTAATTGCGTAATCTCTCTGAGTTTTACTGTCTTCATCTGATACTAAAACCTACCTCTTAGGATTGTTATGACAAGTAAACGAAACTTTACTTTTTATCTGCCTTTTTAGTCATATATTCTATGTAATTTAAACTTTGCTTGATTATTTAGGTGAATAATTATAGTTCTTAGTTATCGTACTGCACTATAATACTCTATTGTTTTCAGGTTTACTAAGGAATATAGGCCTTTCAGCTCTACACTAAATTTATCATAGACTATTATGGATTTTTAGTTATTATAGCCACACTGTATACATGTCCAGTCTCCTTTCTGTGGTCCATAGTCAACTTCTTGTTTCTCTCAGTGCCCCCTCATGTAGCAGCCTTTTTCCCCCTCTTCTAATTGGCTATTAACTTTTTTAAAAGGTGAGCTTTCCAAGTTGGTGTGCTAGATTAGTATGTTAAGAATGAGTTAAATCAGCTATAAGTAGAAGTTGCTATGAATAGAGAGCACAAAATTTCGGGCATCAACTTTAAGACATCCATTTTTGCTACTCTGAGGCCTTTTTTGATTGCTTATTAGTTTTTCCACCATGTTCCTGATAAGTAATGTGCTAATTTAGTTTAATACCTCCTGAACTGTAGTTAACTCATGAGGATGGGGAAAAGGATATGCATTAATCTGAACTGTGAACTAACTTTAAAGAATTAACGGTTTTATTTCTTAAGTTCAGTAAGAGCAAAGTTACAGGTATGGGAATTTAACAGTAGGTTATATTAATCTATAATTAGCAGAAAAAATTTGCATTCAAATAATGAATATGCTGAAGTTCTTTTTAAAAGAAACCCAGTATGTTCTTTAAAATAGGTGAAATAAGCCCAAGGCAGATTAAATTAGCTCCCTTGCAATCTTATTCTCGCCCTTTCTTTGTAAATAGCACAAAGCTAACTCCAACCCAGGTTAAATTACCACAAATTCCAAATTAGTGTAGTCCAAATTAATGAGGTTTTACTATACAGGGAGTCTCTTATAATTGTTCAGCTGGCAAACTTGTGGTATTGTAAATGGGAAGATTGCTTTGTAATATTATTTTCTTCCTATGTAGTACTGGAAAACGGTAGAGGGAAGGTATTTTATGAGTAGGAACTTTCCTTTTCCTTTGTCATTGTTCCCTGAATTTTGACAAGCAGGAGAGCTAGGGTTGGAAGTCCTTATAGGAGTTACCAGCTGTTTCAGTTCTTAGCTGAGATACAAGTCCAGCCATCACATCACTGGACCTTGTGACCTCTTTGAATCCAGGCCATTTCTCTCCTTTCTTTCATATCAAATGAGGGAGGAATCTTTTTCTGCAGCACCGGTTCCTTACTATACATTCTTTTTTCGTTCCTTTCTTATCCTTCCTACCTCACCCCTTTTATGTTAGTTGCCTCACTCCTTTTGTATTGAAACTGATTTCTTAAAAGTCAGCAACCACCTCTGAATTGTTAAGGTCAGTGCCCTTTTGACTGGAGTCAACCATCTTGACTTATTTGCTTCATCTCTACTTTTGCCTATCTTGACAATACATTTTACAGGTTCTTCTTCCTTTTCTGTCTTCCTCAAGCTTTCTTTCCCCTTTTCTTCCTCTTTCCACCCTAAGTGAATATACTGTTATCCACATTTTTTTTTATATGGGCAGACACCAGGAATCAAACCCAGGTCTCCTGCATGGTAGGCAAGAAATCTGAGCCATTGAGCCACCATGGCACCACCCTATTATCCACATTTTTAGGGGAAGAAATAAAGGTTATACTTACCCAAAGTTGGCCATATAGCATTTGGTTTAGCCAGGCCTCCAATTCCAAAACCTGTTTCTAACTATTACGCCATGGTTATTATGTGTATAAAATGTTAGGAATCTAGACCTATCACTAAAATATGTATTAAACACTGATGGCAAACTAGTGAAGCTGTATTTGTGTAAAAGTAATAGGTTAGATAAGGTGAGTAAAGTTTGGATTTGATAATTTCTCAAATCCCTTCAAACTTAAAATCCCATGGTTCCTTCTTTTCAGCTTTCTCTTCTGCTTCTCCCTAAAGCAAGCCTATTTCAGTCAAGCTGCTCAGTTATCTTTCTCCAAACAGTCACTGCATTTGCAACCTTGGTACATTGTTCTTGCAGTTTTTCTTTTCTGGCCTGGTCTGCCCTCCCTCTTCTCTTCCCTGTCAAAATCCTGTCCACCTGACAGCATCTAGTAAAAGTCCTACCTTCTCCTGGAACCTTTCTGTATCATTCTATTTAGAAGTGCTATCTTGTACCTCTGAAACACTCTTTACATTATATTCATATACTAATCATTGACCACTTGAACTATTGGCCATCTGTACAAATATTTCTTAGCCTTTCAAGTCAGTCATCAGCCCTTTATTGTAAAGTCCCTAACTCATATGTTTTTTATCAGAGATATAGTTTCTTGCACACAGTAGATGCTTAAGAAATTTTGTTGATTGATCATATTTGCTTGAAGAATAGCTTTCCATTTGCTTTAACTTTTTCTATTTTTTAATTGTCATCCCTGGAGTGGAGTTTTGCACAAACTTGGGCACAGAGTAGTATCTGATATTAGTCAACTGACTGCTTCTCTTGTCCTTAAGGGTCAAACCCCAGACTTTCATAAGATTATACCCTTACAGCTACAAATGAAATCTAGGTGATTGTGAAAAGAATACCTGGCCCTGATGATCTTTGCCAGGTGAAATTTCATGAGCATCCAAGACAAATTGATAGGTGAATTTTTGGTGTCCTGAACAAACTACTCTGTAAAGTAGATCAGTATTCTGGATTAGATAATACTGCCATATCTGACCACAGATCATTTCTTTGTGGGTCTGGCTGCTTTGCAGAGTAGCTCTTAGGTGAGCTCAGAATTCTTCAGAGTGTGTTTGCTTTCCAGTTTCACCTTTTCCTCCTGAAGTGTTTCTTCAGTGATGCTGCAGCTGCACAAATTGTCTAAGAGTCTATTTATTGAGATGGTACTTTATGGCAAAAGAGTAGAACATTGTTAAACCCTTGTAAAATCATAATGTCAAATTCCTTTCCCAAAGATGCCACCTGCCTTCTGGTTTGAGATCCACTTGGAATTGTGGAAAGAGATATAGTAACCTTCATATCAAATATATCCACTAAAGTAGAAGAATCTGTGACTCAACAAGGCCAACTAAATGATGACTAGAGTAGAATGCATTGTTTTAGCAACATCATGGTATACTAGTATTCAAAGAAGGTCTCAGCTCTCTGGAAAAGTTGGCAAATAACCTGTGGATAATTATGATCCTAGGGTGCTCATCCAGATGTGGATATAGTCCTATTTTCATTTTCTTCTTTCAGAGGTCTGTATTGAAAGATAGGTTTATACTTAAATAAATGATGCCCAGTACTAAGCAGTGTTGCCAAAGCTCATGAATATTGAATAATTCAGTATGAAAAGAGGGCTCCTCAGCCATTTTCCATTTGCAATAATGAATGAATCCCAAGAGTTCAAGATCTCCTGGAAGACTCTTTGATTCAATAATAATTTGCAATATTTGGAGATTCTTTTTTTCTCTTCATGTATTTTCACACTCGTCCCATTTTACACATGAGGTCCTAATAACCAAAGAGGAGAAATTGACTTTGAATAAAGTGGAATACATTACCAGGAATGTTATGTTAAGATAAAGACCTCAAAAAAGGATCTAATCTTGATCATAGACCCCTACCTCAGAGTGAATGGTTTCCCTTAGAATTTCTGGAAATCAGGCAGAGAGTTGACAATATGAAAGGCAGTGAATGGATCCAGTAACGCTAAGGCTAGACTAATAAGAGGAAATGGGATGGCAGAGCAGCAAGGAGAGGTTTGGTTAGACATAAGGAAGAACTATACTGGAATGAGTTTTCAGAGGAAGTTGTTTAAGCTCACTTAGAATAGAAATATGAAAATGAGATGAGAACTCATCTGCTTGGATGTACTTTTGTTTCTTTCTTTACCTAGAAGAGCAATGAACCAGGAAACTTTTCTATGATACTTATAGTTCTTTGATTTACCTCAAACTCACAGGGCTGAGATTTTTGTTTCACATATACTTTGAAGTCCACAATAAAAGCATTGATTGTTTTTAAAGAGAGAAAATGCCAACATTTTATATCGTGGTATGTGTTATTTCTAGCATGTCAGCTGAATTATTATATTGCCAAAGGCAAGAAGAGCCTATTGTTCCTTCAGGTAGAATTAAAATAAGAAAAAGAGTAGACTAATAGTCCTACTCAGTTTCTTTAGTCCTTTGGATATTTTTATCTGATTACCGTTTCAAGAAATAAAACCATATCTTGATAACTAAACAATCAAAAAAGTAAGCTTCGTTTTTTTCAGGTCTGATAGAAACTCTTCAAATTTTTTGTCTTTGAAGACCGGGCTGGGGGTGCTATGGAAGGAAGAAGATTGAAGATGGCACAAAAGAGGCAGTATAGAAAAGTAGCAAATGCGTCTCTCTTAACTTGCTGTCACCCATGGAATATTTTTGAAATGATTTTGTGACTTCATTGTAGGTAAATCTTCAGGAGTTCTTCTCCCAGCACATATTAACTATGAGCCAACGTCATGTACTGGTAATGTAGAGGCTAGCAGTAGATGTTGAACCATAGCATTTTAGAATTGGAGGCAGCTTGTCTAACCATCACTTTTACAAATGAAGAAACTGAGAACCAGAGAAGGGAGTTGTCTAAAGTCCCAAAGTTAATTAGTGGCAGAAGCAGAACTAGTATTACCAGGCCCATATAATCTGTTCAAATTGACTAGAACTGTGGCATGATTGATTCATTTTCACTGTAGAAAGCGTGTCTAAAACTTAATATGCCTACTTCCCCCATGCTAATTGTATTACATGAGTTGTGGCAAGCTAACACAGTGGTATTTGAGACCCCATATCTATTCTGCTTGCCACACAGAGGTGGGCCCTTTGATCTTGAGATAGAAAAGGAGTTTGAGATCGGGAAATACCTATGAGGGAATTGCTTCTGTGGAGATGAACTCAAGCAGCTCACCAAATCACAGAGGAAATTCTTTGTGACACCTGCTTACTTGGCAGGGGAAAGTGTTTATCCCCCATCCCACTTCACCCCTAAGGCCACGCCATCCAAATAGGAGAAAATTTTATAATCATGTTTTGTCTGTGATTTAAACTTTGTTGCATAATTTTGCCTAGGGGACCTCTTTCAATTTCTTGATTATTCAATAAAGACCTGCTGAAAAAAATAAATCAGTTTTAGGTTCAGTAAAACTCAAGATCAGAGTAAAATGATTCTTAGATTTTGGGGGGTTATTTTCCTCTCCTGTTTAATAATGTTATCAAAGCAACTATCATTTTTTTCTTTGGTACCTTTAAGGATCTTTCTGGCCTTAATAAAAGAGAGGAGCATATTCAGACACATAATAAAAAGGGTGTTGAAGACTGTGGTTTTAGTCCTGGATTTACCACTTCTTATTGATCTTCTGACCATGAGTAAGTCAAAGAAGCCCTTTTAAGCCTCAGTTTCCAAATCGGTTTAGTGGCAGAAAGCATTTTGAAAACTGTCAGATGCTACTCTTACAGTTGCTCCTGCTTCTTGTTAGGGTTTAGAGAGTGAAGTAATCACACTGCTTTTATTCTCCAATTCTAAATCAAACTGAGAACAGACAAAGCCTTGTGTGGAACAAAATATGGCATCAGTTTTTATTATAGATAAAACTGGACTGAAGAACATGGTTTGAACCTAAGGCCTAAATGAGGCTTCCTACTATCTCCAGCTCTAAATCTATACCTTGATACCCACCTTTGGGGAAGATCAAATCTGCAGAGAAGATCCCTTACCCTGCCAGTATCATTGAGAGTCATGGCCTGTGCCACCCATCAGGACAGCTAGAAATTAGGAGTAAGGTGGGTCTGTAGGACTGCTTCGAGAAGGCAATACCTGTACCATGACTAAGCTCTGCTCCCTTTATAGGAAGGAATTAAGAGAGTGTTCTCAGCTAGAGGGCAGTTGTACCTGAGAATGAGAAAGAATGTAGAAGTCAGGCCATGAATAAGCACTTATTTTTACTCCAATCTCAACAGTCTGATAAATCAACCTCCAAGGAGCAAGCAGAGGTAGGGTCAAAGCCCAGAGAAGCTTCTATAGTACTGTCTGATGACGGCCACCCTCCCTCCCAAACAGAATGGAAGTTCCCTCTCCCCATGTAAAGGTAACATATGGGGCAAGAAAGATCATTCCCACAACTCCCAACATTACTACTTATTTTAAGGGTAATATGATTTTGATTTTTCTAAGTCCTGTCTTTGGGATTTCTTTAAACCAGAGGAAGCTGGCAATGGCAGTCCGTTGTGTGGTACAAATAAATAGGGTTGTTCTAGTACATGTTTTACATCTAGACTTTTACTCCTGGATGTACAAAGTTAAGACAAATTCCAGATGGAATCCAACCTTTTAACCTCAAAGTAGTACCTTACAGAAAAGAGATTTCATTTTAATGAATTTCAGACACAGAATACTTCTGATGCCATTTCAACATTGTCATTCACATGGAGTTGCAAACTCTACAAGTCTTCCTTTCTCGTGCATGACACCAAAGTATAACAATTAAAATACTTTATTGCTACTGCTAATATTAGCTGATATTTATAGAATACCTACGATATGCCAGACACTGCTCTAAGTATTTTACATGTATTAACTTACTTGATTTTCACAATAACCCTACATGGTAAGTACAGTTATTATCCTCTTTTTACAGATAAGGAAACTTAAACACAGAGAGTTAAGTAACTTCTCCAAATAGTAAATAAGGGAGCTGAGATTCCAGCCCAAGAAGTATAGGTGTTTAGAATCAATTAAATCAGAATGGAGATGGGAGACAGACATCAGTGTTTACTTAAAGACCCCAAGTGAGTCCAGTATGCATCCAGGTTCAAGAACCAGTGTAGCTACCTATATTGCATCCAGGTAGCTTTCAGGGTAGCTTCAGAATGTTGAATATTAGTAGTATTTTATGAGAGTTTGTCTAGTGTCATCTGTCAAGAACTGAAGTGACGGTGAAGCAGTAGACCAAAAGGTGGCAAATAGTGATTGTGTAAATATTGACCTCTCTAGGTATCTCAACACACAAAGAGACTACCACATTTGAGATTTGCTCTTTTTCTGCTCTATTTCCTGATCTCCATTTATTATCTGTTGAAATAAAATCGATGATGATGATTTCTTCGTGTCATGGGCCAGGAGACAGTCTTGATATTTTTTCCCATCTTCAGTTTCCTTGATGATGTGAGCTATTTAATTTAAGCAGTGCGGGTTGCAGCATTTCCACATTGAACAATTGCTTGTGTAATAGGATTAGTTTTTAAATGCTTTCCTTATTCTACATTTGAATTTTAAACAAAAGGAACATTCATGTGCAAGCTGTTTTATGGAAGGTGGTGAGGGTTGATGAGAGTACAAACAAAGCTGATAGAAATATGCTTAACTACTGAGTTGAAGCATCTTATTTTGGGAGAGTAGGAGGGCAGGTTTCAGCAGGTGGTGTTCCCTAGCTACAGTCACTTTCTTCTGCATATTTGATGCAATAACAGCAGCTCTCATTAAATATTGACTACATGCTAAGCACTATAACCAAGTACTTTACATACACTTACTCAAACGTCACAATAAATCTATAAGATCGGTACCATATTCTCCTTTGTTTACAGATAAGAAAACTGGGACTTGTAAAATTCAAGAAACTTTCCTGGGCTCCAATGAGTAAGTGGTAGAACAGGACTTGAAAAGAGGGAGGCAGGATAACATAGTCGCTAAGAGCACATGCTCACATTGATTGTCTACTTAGGATGGATTGTATGATGGGTAAATAAAACTGCTTAAAAAAACCCAGAAAGATACAAGTGCTGGAGAAAATGTAGAGAGAGTTGTATTCATTGTTGGTGGATGATTAGAATGTTCACCCTCTCTGGGGGGCAGTGTGGTGATTCCACAGGAGGCTAAGTATAGGGTTGCCATATGATCCTGCAACCCCATTATTAGGTATATACTTGGATGAGCTGAAAAGTACTGAAGCAGGGACATTTGTGCACTGGTGCTTATGGTGGCAGTGTTCATGAGTTGCAATGGATGGAGGTGACCTAAGGGTACATCCACTGATGAATGGAAGGGGCAAACTGTGGGGTATACATACAATGGAATATTGAGTGGCTGCAAAGAAATGAAGTTGTGAGGCATGCAACTAGGTATATAAACCCTAAGAACATTATGTTAAGTGAAATTAGCCAGAAACAAAAAGACAAAAATTTTAAGGCCTCACCAGTATAGACTAACTATAATGTGCAAACCCTGAGAATTGAATTTGTGAGCATAGGTTATCAGGAGATAAAATGTGGGCAGAGATTGGGCAATTGATGATTAAGAGTACAGAATACTCAATAAGGCTTATAGTAAAGGTTCCTAGACTGTAAGGTCTTATAGCAGTCATATCTATTCCTGAGTTGTAATGGTTATTTCTAAATCCTGAAATACTGAGCTCTTTGTGTATAACCTGGTCATTTCCTGGAACTTTGAGTATCTGTGTGACACCTGAGACTTAGAGTTAGAGTTCTGCAGCTCTGAAAATCAGCATTACTCCATACAGCAAATGTTAGAGAAACTGAAAAAGAGATCAGACTTCAATTAGAGATATGAATGAAGCTGATCTGGTTAGGACTAAGGCAAATCAGAATACATGGTAAATGATGATATTGACTGTATTTTAAAACTTCAACTTCTGTGTGAGACCAAAGGAGGAGATGTTTATTTGGTAGAAAATTTATATTTTCTATAGCACACTATCTAATTTAACCTGTATGGTCAGTTTAAACAAACAACATAATTACATGGAACCTTGAATAGGAAATGACATCCCAGAGGAATTTGGGCAGAAAATAAAGTATTTGCAAAGTCCCCTTGAGGGACTTAGAAAAAATGTGGAAATAATAAACTTCCACATTTGGAGAATTCCTGATATTTGCTCAAGTTTTAGGGACTCCCAATTTAATAAGCCAAGCCCTCGATCGTAGGGCTTGCCCTTACGAAACTTACTCCTGCAAAAGAGAAGCTTAGCCTATTTATAATTATGCCTAAAAGTCACCCCCAGAGAACTTCCTTTGTTGCTCATAGGCAGCCTCTCTCTCTAAGCCAACTCAGCAAGTGAACTCACTGCCCTCCCCCACTATGTGGAACATGATTCTCAGGGGTGTAAATCTCCCTTGCAACATGGGACCTGACTCCCAGAGATGAGCCTGGTCCTGGTATCATGGGATTGAGAAAGCCTTTCTTGACCAAAAGGTGGAAAGAAATGAAACAAAAATAAAGTTTCAGTAACTGAGAGATTTCACATAGGTCATTCTGGTATTTATTCTTATGTATTATATAGATATTCCTTTTTAGTTTCTAGTGTATTATAATAGCTAGAAGGAAACGATTGACACGGTTGAACTAATGCAGTAGCCTTGATTCTTGACAATGGTTGTGTAACTATATAGCTTTTACATTGTGACTGTGTAATTGTGAAAACCTTGTGACTAGCACTGCCTTTATCCAGTATATGGGCAGATGAATAAGAAAATATAAAGACAAAAATAAATGAATAATGGAGGGGATAAGGGGTTTAGGGTGTTTTGGATATTCTTTTTATTTTTTATTTTTTGGAAGTAATGAAAATGATCTAAAATTGATTGTGGTGGTGAATGCACACCTATAGGATGATACTCTGAGCCATTGACTCTATACTTTGGATGATTATATGATATGTGAATATATCTCAATAAAATTGCATTAAAAGAAAAGAGAGAGCATACTAGAATCCTGGTTCTGACCTTAGACAAGTTATTGCAACTCTTTGATTCTCTGTCCCCCCCCCCCCCATAGAAAAGGAATATTAAGACCAAATTTTTCAGGATTGTTTTAGGATTAAGTGAAATAAATGAATGAATAATGTTTAATACTTGGTGTTTATTGTTTGTATAATAAATGAAATGCATTGTGCCAAGCATTAAGACTATAGCTGTGAATAAGATGGGCTCTGACCCTTGCCTTGTGAAGCTCACAGTCTAGTGGGGAAGATAGTCATTAAGCAAATAATTACATATGCAGTTAATTATTTACAATTATACTGAGTACAATGAAAGAGTGACTACTCAGTGAATACTCAGTAAATGATAGTAAATATTTACTGAATGGCTATTATATGCTGGGCACTATGCCAGGTACAGGATTGAGAGCAATTGTACAATTGGGATGAAGGATGGAGGCATTTTCATGAAGTTTTATGTCAGACAAGGGTAAGGTAAAGAAGCTATCCACCTTTCTCTGGTCAATCCAGGAAGCTTTGGAGAGGAGGTTTAATTTTAGATGTTCAGTTTAGTTCATTAGGAAGAGGAGAGATCAAGTTGAAAATCTGCCTTCTTTCTCTAAAATTAGTTTTTAGAGATCAAGTAAATCATGTGTATGTTTATTGTGTATCTTTTGTTTGTATACATTCTTCAGAATGTATAGTGATATTTTCTTGCAGGTATTTCTTATCTATGTCAGCAGTGCACAAACCAGTACAGGATCCTGATGTCAGGAGCTCTTTATACCATTTTTTTAAGGTGCACAAGATATCCTTCTATGTGCTTGTATGTGCATTAAAAGCTTCTGAAAAGATACACACTTAACTGTTAACAGTAGTTACTGCTAGGGTTTAGGACTGAACAACTATTATGCAAAACACTACCAAATAAAAAATGTGCTAATTAGAAATGATTTTTACCCATTTATTAATATCATCTCCTTACTTCTTTGTCATTTGTAGTGTTATTGGAAGCATTTTAACATAAAGACCCTCTCCCCAAACTGTTCTGCAACTGTTATCATCCACCATCTTCTTGTCATTTCTTTCTTCTTTTTGTTTATCCTTTTTTTTTTTCCCCAAACAGTCACTCCCCATTTCTCCTTCCCTCCATTCTCGGGTAACCGCTAATCTACTTTCTAACTGCGAATTTGCCATTTTTAGTCATCTCTTATATGTGATATCAGGTAATATTTGTCCTTATGTGCCTTGCTTATAAGCATGATAATTTGGGGGTTCTTCCATGTTGCAACTTCTCATAACTTCATTCATTTTATGATGATTAATATTCCGTTGTGTGTATGTACCATACCACATTTTGTTTATCCATCCCATCTTTTGACTATTGTGAATATTGCAGATGTAAACATAGGTATATAAGGATCTAATTGAGACCCTGTTTTCTCTTTCTTTGCATATGTACCTAGAGGTAGAGTTGTTGGTGATTCTATATTTAACATTTTAAGGAATTGCCATATTGCTTTCCACAGTGGTTGCACCATTTTACGTTCCTATCAAAAATGCACTAGTTTCAAATTTTCCACATACTCTCCAAAATGTATTATTTTCTTTTTTTTACAAAATAGCCATCTTTATGGACGTGAAGTAGTATCATGGTTTTAATTTGCATTTCCCTAATGGCTAATGATTTTGAACATCTTTTTATATGCTGATTGACCACTTATATATCTTCTCTGGAGCAATATCTATTTGAGTCCTTTGCTCATATTTTAGTTGACTTGTTTGTATTTTGTTGCTGCATTGTAAAAGATCTTTATATATTCTGGAACTTTTTATTATGGTATAGTAGTATAGTATAGCATATATATAAAGCAAAGAGATTAAAAAACAATAGTTTTCAAAGCACTCTTCAACAAGTAGTTACAGGACAGACCCCAGAGTTTGTCATGGGCTACCATATGAACCTCTCATATTTTTCCTTCTAGCTGCTCCAAAATATGGGAGATTATTGTACGTTCCTACCAGCATGCATAAGTATTCCAGTTTCTCCACATCCTCTCCAAATTTATAATTTCCTGTTTGTTTAATAGCAGCCATTCTTATACGTGTGAGGTGGTATCTCATTGTAGTCTTGATCTGCATTTCCCTTATAGCCAATGAAAATGAGCGTCTCTTCATGTGCTTTTGAGCCATCTGTGGTTGCTCTTCAGAAAAATGCCTCTTCACATCTTTAGCCCATTTTAAAATTGGGTTGTTTGTTCTTTTGTGGTTGAGTTGTATGATTTCTTTATGTATACAGGAAATCAAACCTTTGTCTGATGTGTGATTTCCAAATATTTTCTCCCATTGAGTTGGCTGCTTCTTCACCTTTTTGACAAGGTCTTTTGAGGTGCAGAAGCATTTGATTTTGTGGAGTTCCCATTTATCTATTTTTTCTTTTGTTGCTGTGCTTTGGGTGTAAAGTTTAGGAAGCTACCTCCTATTACTAGGTCTTGAAGATGTTTCCCTACATTTTCTTCTAGAAGCTTTATGGTGCTAGTTCTGTATTTAGGTGTTTGATCCACTTTGACTTAATTTTTATGTAGGGTATAAAATAGGGATCCTCTTTCATTCTCTTGGCTATTGATATCCAATTCTTCCATGCCCAATTATTGAAGACTATTTTGTCCCAGTTCAGAGGATTTGGAGGCCTTGTCAAAAATCAGTTGACCATAGATTTGGTGGTCTATTTCTGCACTCCCGATCATTTCCATTGGTTAATGCTTCTATCTTTGGGCCAGTACCATGCTGTTTTGACCACTATGGCGTTATAATAGGTTTTAAAGTTAGGGAATGTTTATCCTCCCACTTTGTTCTTTTTTAGGATGCTTTTAGCTATCTGGAGTCTCTTTCCCTCCCAGATGAATTTGGTCGTTAGCTTTTCCAAATCTTCAGAGTAGGTTGTTGGAATTTTGATTGGTACTGTGTTGAATATGTAGATGAATTTGGGGAGAATTGACATCTTAACTATCCATGAGCAGGCAATATTTCTACCTATTAGATCTCTTTTGATTTCTTTTAGCAATGTTACATCGTTTTCCATGTACAAGTCCTTTAAGTCCCTAGATAAGTTCATTCCTAAATTCTTCATTCTTTTGGTTGCTATTTTTAATGGAATTTTTTCCTTGACTGACTCCTCAGCTAGGTCATTGCTTGTGTGTAGTAATGTTACTTATTTTTACACGTTAATTTCATTATCCCACCACCCTGCTGAATTTGTTTATTAGCTCAAGTAACTTTGCTGTAGATGTCCCATGATCTTCCAAGTATAGTATCATATCATCTGAAAATAATGAGAGTTTTACTTCTTCCTTTCCAATTTGGATGCCTTTTATTTCTTTATCCTGCCTGACTGCTGTAGCTAAAACTTCTAGCACAATGTTGAATAATAGTGATGACAGTTGGCATCCTTGTCCTGTACCTGATGTTAGGGGGAAAGCTTTCCATCCCTTCCTTTGAGTACTATGCTGGCTATCGGTTTTTTATTTATTTATTTATTTGGCTATTGGTTTTTCAGATATTCACTTTATCATATTGAGGTAGTTACCTTTGATTCCTATCTTTTGACTGTTTCTATCTGAAAAAAATGCTGAATTGTATCGAATGCTTTTTCAGCATCAATTGAGATGATTATGTGATTTTTCCCTTTTGATTTGTTTTACTATGCTGAATTACATTAATTGATTTTCTTGTGTTGAACCATCCTTGCATTCCTGGAATAAACCCCACTTGGTCCTGGTGTGTAATTCTTTTAATGTGTTGTTGGACTTGATTTGCTAATATTTTGTTGAGAATTCTTGCATGTATATTCATTAGGGAGATTGGCCTGTAGTTTTCCTTTCTTATAGCATCTTTACCTGGTTTTGGTATTAAAATGATATTGGGATCAGGGTACATGGGTAGTTAAGGGGTTATAATGCCCACCTTTCATGCAGGAGACCTGGGTTTGATTCCTGGAGCATGCACCCAAAAAAAATTAAATTAAAATGATATTAGCTTCATAAAATGACTTAGGTAGAGATGTTTTTCCGTCTATTTTTTGGAAACATTTGAGAAGGACTGGTGTTAATTCTTTTTGGAATGTTTGATAAAATTCCCCTGTGAAGCCTCTGGCCCTGGGCTTTTCTTTGTAGGAAGATTTTTGGTGACTGGATCTCTTTACTTGTGATTGGTTTGTTGAGATCTTCTATTTCTTCTTGAGTCAGTATAGATTGTTTGTGTGTCTCCAGTAATTTGTCCATTTCATCTAAGTTGTCTAGTTTGTTGGTGTTATATTTGTTCATAGTATCGTCTTATGATTTCTTTTATTTCTTCAGGGTCTGTAGTAATGCATTCCTTCTCATTTTTGATTTTGTTTATTTGCATCTTCTCTCTTTTTTTCTTTGTCAGTCTTGCTAGTGGCCCATCAATTTTATTAATTTTCCCAAAGAACCAACTTTTGGTTTTATTGATTCTTCCTAATGTTCTTTTGTTCTCCAATTCATTTATCTTTGTTTTTATCTTTGTTATTTCTCTTCTTCTATTTCCTTTGGAGTTAGTTTGCTGTTCTTTCTCATGTTCCTCCAGGTATGCTTTTAAGTCCTCGATGTTTGCCTTTTCTTGTTTTTTAATATAGGCATTTAGGGCAATAAATTTCCCTCTCAACACAGCCTTTGCCGCATCTCCTAAGTTTTGATAAGTTGTATTCTCATTTTCATTCATGTTTGGAAAGCTACTGATTTCTCTAGCAATTTCTTTTTTGCCCTGCTGGTTGTTTAGGAGTGTGTCATTTAATCTCCATATATTTGCAAACATTCTCTTTCTTTGGTGGTTATTGAAATCCAGCTTCATCCCATTGTGATCAGAGAAAGTGCTTTGAATAATTTCAGTGTTTGTAAATTTACAAAGAACTGTTTTGTGCCCCAGTGCATGATCTATCCTGGAGAATGTTCCATGAGCACTAGAGAGGAATCTACATGCTTTGGGGTGCAGTGACCTATATATGTCTGTTAGGTCTAATTTGTTTAGCAAGTTATTTAACTTCTATATTTCCTTGTTGATCTTCTGTCTGGTTGTTCTATCTATAGAGGAGAGTGGTGCATTGAAGTCTTCTACTATATCTATCCCTCCTTTCAGTTTTGGTAATGGTAGCATAAACATTTATGATTGTTATATCTTCTTGGTGAATTGACCCTTTAATTAGTATATAATGTCTTTCTTTGTCTCTTATGATGTCTTTAAATTAAAAGTATATTTTGTCTGGTATAAGTATTGCTATTCCTGCTTTCTTTTGGTTACAACTTGCATGGAAAATCTTTTTCCATCCTTTTACTTTCAATCTATTTGTATCCTTGTGTCTAAGATGAGTCTATTATAAGCAGCATATAGCTGGATTATGTTTCTTAATCCATTCTGCCAATCCCTATCTTTTAATTGGCAAGTTTAGTCTGTTTACATTCAAAGTTATTTCTGAAAAAGCATTTCTTGATTCCACCATCTTATCTTTTCAATTTTATTTTTCAGATCTATATATTCTTTTCCTTCTTTCTCTTTGCATTCTTTAAATTGCCTTTAGTGGTACTCTTCAATTCTGTGCCCTCCTCCAGACCTCTCTCTCCTGTCCTTTTTGTTCAGTCAGCAGAACTCCTTTTAGTATTCTCGTAGGGTTGGTCTCTTGTTGAAAAATTCTTCCAGGATTTTTTTGTCTGTGAAAATTTTTATCTCCCTCTCAATTTTGAAGGACAATTTGGCTGGGTACACAATTCTCGGCTGGAAATCTTTCTCTTTCAGGATCTCAAATATATCATACCACTGCCTTCTCACCTCAGAATGCTAGTTGAATAGTCTGAACTCAGTCTTATTTGATATCCCTTATATGTAGTAGATGGTTTTTCTCTTGCTGGTTTCAGGATTTTATTCTCTTCTTCAACATTTGACAGACTGATTATATGTGCCTTGGGAAGGCCTATTTGGGTTTATTCTGTTTGGACTTCTTTGGGCTTCTTTGACTTGTATATTTATGTCCTTTATGAAGGTTGGGAATTTTCCCCCATTATATCCTCAATTACTGTTCCTAGCCCTTTAATCTTCTTTTCTCCTTCTGGGCCACCAGTGATTCTTTTATTTGTGAGCTTTGATTTGTCTGTCATTTCTCTGAGTTCCAATTGAATTTTTTCCATCTTTTTTGCAATTTGCTGTTTTACATCTTCAAAGTCAATTATCCTGTCCGCTATATCACTTATTATTTCTTCTCTCTCTTCAAATCTGGTGTTGTGTGCCTCTAGTATGCTTTTTATTTGGTCACCAGAGTTTTTAATCTCTGTGATATCTGCTATTTTTCTATTTATTCTTTCAAATTCCTCTTTATACTCTTCTACTGTCTTCTTGTTCTCCTTTATGTCATTTGGTATCCCACTGTTTTTATTGAGTAGAATTGTATGAACATATTTGATTAGTTGTTCCAACATTTGTGTCTCCTCTGGCGTTTTAATCTGGTCATTAGCAACTGTCCAAACAGGGTCAGAATGGGCAGTGGGAGATTAAGAAAGACACAACACAGAGTTAAGAGAAAGTGGGTCCTAGGTGGTTCATTGCCTGGCCAAAGGCAACGACCCCAAGAAGCCAGCGCAAGTTTATTAAATATTGTTTAACAATAGCATTCTAGATAAGGCAGTGCAGTACATGAGAATGTGCTTGACGTAATGGATAGGAATACAGAATTTTCTTGAAAACAAAGTGAACATTAACTAGCCTGCCTGAAACTGTACAGGCAGAACTTTCCCACAGTAAGACCAGATTAGATAAGGTGCAGCCCAGGCCAGACTCCATTCCATGGAGACCAGGGGATCTTGCCTCCAAGGTTACTCTGAAGTGGCCTTTCCAACAGTCAGAGGCCCGATTTGTGAAAAGCCTGACCTGGGCTCCAGTAGTCATCAGGCAGGGCTATATCTGTCTGAATTGTGATATGCTTAGTGGTCTTCTGCTGTCTTTGTGGCATGTAAATATCTTGGTTGATTTACTTTGGGAGTTGATTTCTTTCAATAGTCTAAGACTTTGTGTTTGTGGAATGGTTATACAGTAGAGACCAGGGCACAGGGTGGGGCTCTCAGTGCAGTGATTTGTTTCAGGGCAGGTGGCGTGTGGCATGAGTCACCATTCACAGGGCTGTGCTGGTGAGGATAGCACCTAAGGAATGTGGCCTGACTTACTTCCTAGTCCCAGGCTCCCATCTGTGCACTTCCGTGGGCTCCACAGCCCCTTGCCTCTGTGCCAGGCTCCAGCTTTCTGCCTCTTAGTTCCTTGGCCTCTGCTGCCCCATGTGGTGCAGAAGGCTCTCCCAGGTCTACCGCATTCCTGAATCACTGCCTCAGTCACCCTCCTGTCCCTTCTCTAACTTTTCCATGGAGCAGAGCAAGTCTTGAACTGCTCTATTCAGCCACCTTCCCCTATATTCTGGATATTAAGCCCCATCTGATATATGATTTAGAACTGTTTCCTCCCATTGTGTAGGTTATCCTTTCTTAAGCAAATATTTTAATGGAAGGGACATACAAGCATGAGCGTCTATTGTGTTGGCAAGAGAGAGATTTTTAGAGATTTGTTTGACTAGCCACAGGGACCAGTCTTTCCCTCTGAGATGAATGCTAAGTGCTGAATTTGCTTTAGAACTTGATATAAAGTGTAAGGAGGCAACAAGTCATAACTACCTATTGTTTTCAGTTGATAATTTAAATATCATCTCATAAAGATGTGGTGGATCTGCTGGTGGCAGTTTTCTAATCTTGCCTTTTTTATTCCCCTCCATAATTACCCTGATCTAGGATGAACAGCCTGTGAAGCATTGACTTAATGTATCCTAAATTACCTCAGCAGAGTAACTACAAGAGTTCAGCTTCTCTTGATTTTAAACCAGGTCTCTGGTAAGCAGTTCTTACCAGCATTAGTTGTGTGCTGAGAAAATGTTATATCTTGTAGCCTGGGGCTTGCCACCAACTAAGACTGTTGTCCTTTGCTGTAGGGTGCCACTCTCTCTGGTATAGCCTACAAAGAAGGAACCCCCTTTGACTTTTTGTCATCCTGTCAGCTAATCAGTTGGAAGGCTTTGTATTGAAGCTCAGACTGCCCAGAAGTGTTCTCTGTCTGTATCTGATTCAGTCAAGTAAAGGTAGCTAAGGAACTTGATTCTCTGCCTTTGCTCTGGTCCCCTATCAAATGAAGTTAAGTGTGACTAAGGATTTGACACACCAACATGTAAAAGCTTGCTCTCTATAACTCTGTGAATAAGATCCTATTATTACTCTCATTTTACAGTAGAGGTGATGGAGACTCAGAGACTAAATTGCTTTCCCAAGATTACATGGCCAGGACACTATTTAAACTCAGGTTTAGATGTTAGGTCGTGTGTTCTTTGCACTGAGCCTCATTGCCTTCTTAAGGTGATCTGAGCTGTGCTTTCAGAAGGTAGTCTAATCAAAGTTTTTTTTTAATTCTTTATTTTTTATTGATACATATTATATATTTACATACCATGTAATCATCCAAAGTGTATAATCAGTGGTTCACAATATCATCATATAGCTAATCAAAGTGTTTTTTATCCTGGATTATAAAATGATGAAACTAGACCTGGAGAGACAAATTTGAAGACTTTTGCAGTCACCCAGGGAAATGATGATGAAGACCTGAAATGGTGTTATGCAAGTTGAGAGGAAGAAGAGGGGACAGATACAAGAGACTTAGTAGAGATAAAGTAATGAAATATTTTAGGACTTTTAAAAAGCATCAAGCCTAGGAATGAAAAAGATAGTATAAACCATTAGGTCCAGTTCCCTATGTTTATTTTTATTTATTTATTTTTTACATGGGCAGGCACTGAGAAACGAACCCAGGTCTCCAGCATGGCAGATAAGAACTCTGCCTGCTGAGCCACTGTGGCCCACCCCAGTTCCCTATCTTTAAGCAGAATATAATCATCCCCACTTTTACATGTGAGTCAATTATGATTCAGTCTAAGTGAGTTTCCCAGGGCCCCAAGCTAGTTTGTGCCAAAAGGAACTGGAACTCAGAACTCCTGCTTCCTATTGCAGTGCCCTTTCTGCTAAAGGGGAGTGTCTCCAAAATCTGTTTGATAGATTCTCTGGTCATCCTGAAAAATCACATCTTCTGGGTTTTTCAGAGAAGCCCCAGTGTCACATGTACAATCTTATTGTCCCCAAAAGTACATGTGCATATGTCAAATCATGCCTTCTCAATTTTGTAGTCACAAAATTTAATCATCCCACTCTTAATCTGCTGTCTAGATAGACTCCAGATATTCTATGAGAGAAAAATAGGGTAGCAGAACATTTCTGTCTTATAGCTGAAGAATATGGTATTGCTAAATGGAATATAAATATGATGTAAACTCTAGTCATTCTCAGCATCATGTCCCCAGCCATCTTCTGGTATGACACTCAGACAGCTTAAGCACTTCGGAATGTTTTATTGTCACTTGAAAGTCTTTGGTTACACAGAAGGAGGTCTGGAAAAGTCCTTCTGTCTGGTGTCTATAAAAGAGATGGAATTTCTTTGGCACATGGAAAATCTCTTAAGTTCTCATCCTTATTCTTTAGGACTATAAAAATTAACTCTAAGAAATGAAAAGTTAGTTAATCAAATTAAAAAAAACTGTCAGGACAATATTAGGCCTAGTTAAACAGCCAGTTTGGAAGTTCTATCAGCAGTAAACAATTTCAAACAAATAATATGCTAATTTGTTCATTCAGCAAATATTTATTGAATAATTTACTGTGTCCCAGTGATGTCAGATAGAAGACTAGACAATGCTAATTTCCAGCATAAATTAAAAGATGAGTAGGACATAGCTCTGGTCCACAATTTCTCTAAAATCTAGTAAATAGAAATTATCCACTTCCATTGACAAAAATCACATTCCTAGGAATTCTAAAGGGGCCACACTTGTTAGTTTTTAGTTAGTATTACTGAGTTTGCTTGAAAGTAATAAAACTGAATTCATTCTTATTTAATCAATACCAATGCCCATTTCCTATATTTTTCTCTCAGTATCCCACTATTGTACTCTGTTTTCAGGAAAAGCTAATATGGGCATTCAGGTAAGAAAAAAAGATGCCTATCTATTTCCAATATTACCTTTCTCCAAGTGTCAGTGACTTCTTTAAGATTTGAAATGGTAAAAATGATCTTGGACTGCATCGATGGGTATTTAATGGTAGAAATAAGAGAAAACATTAATATGGGGGCTTAAGCCTGTTTAAGCCGTATGTGACTAAGGAATGACACGTTTTTTACTGAGAAATGTTCCAAGGTGATAATTGTTGCAGACTGAGCATAACTTGAGAAGAAAATACTGCCCCTAGATTGTGGAACAGGCAGTGTTTGCATTGAATTTTAAAAATTAATCCGGAAAACATTTGCTCCATTAATTACACCCCATAGAACTGCAAGCTGAGGGTACATTTTGTTTTGTGTATGGAATTTAAAAGTTTCTTAAGAATTGATCAGCTTAAAAAATGTCTGTGAATATTGGACTGATTGTCTTCCTCTCTTTCCTGCCTACCTTCTCACCCCCATCAGAGCTTAATTTGAGGTTTACACCCAGTGGGAAAGCTAAAGCATCAGACCTTCAAGGGTAGCTCTTTAATTTGAAATTCCGTCTCACTGCACCCTGCCCTCCCCACAACGCACATGTTCACACCATTTCTCAGAATTATTCTCTGAAATGATCAGGCTTCCTTGTCTTCCAGAGAACCCCTGAGTTATTTTTGAAAGTTAGCACAGCCCAATAATTCTGTCCCCTTTTCTGTTGAGCATGTGCTCAGGCCTTTGAAAAGATTTCTTTGGCCATTCTTGGCTAGTTTTCTTCCAGAACAAGACTTTGTAGCCCTAAGCACCTACAGAATGGCCAAGCAGAAGCGTCCAGAGGGGTCCACTCTTAGACTGAAAACTTAGTTTGGAATAAGAAAAAGAACCAGACCATGGAGTACAGTGGCAGGGGAGAGTACTAAATGGGGCACTTAGAGATTATCAAGTACAGTGGTTCTCAGTCAACATATCTAGGGATGTGTTCACATTCTTATCTGTTTGGCACTACTCCAGTGGTCCTTGGAAGTAAGAAGGACTCAGAGCAGGTATTCCTGTTGGAGCAGCTTGTAATAAATGTTGCCTGGGGAGGGGCTCTGTGTAGTTTCAAAAAGCTGCCCATCCAGCTTTAATTGACTAAGTTTCCAAACATCATCCAGTAGTTCACTAGCAGAGCTATGATTTGATTCCAGGTCTTCTGACACCCTCTCCACTCTTCTTTTTCAGTGTGCTCTACTATGGAAAAACAAAGAAAGAGGAAGGAAATAAAACAGCAGGTGAGAAAGGAGGGAAAGGAAAATAACTGCCTGTGGTTACATGCCTGCATCCACTATCACTTAGTCTCCCCATATTTTCAAACAGCTTTGCTCTGGTCCTCAAATCCTGGCCAGACTACTTTTCCAAAGTTTTCTCCTACCAGGAACTTCCTTTGAGCACTGCTAGAGCAATACTGAACACCTTGAAAGAGCAAGCCCTTCTCTTTCAATCCGTTCACTGTTATGAGGATATCCTCTTCTTTTCCTTCTCCAGGAAAAATCAAGTTAGCTTCCCCGAATACAAATGATTTACCATAGCATGGAGTACTTTATGCTAATATATCTATCTACCAGTAACTGCTTTTGGCTAAATAAAATTGAACTTCTATAATTTACATTTTATTTGAAGGAAACCATTGCCAAGGCCCAGTCCCATTATGGCCACCTCTACTATGAAGCCTTCCCTGATATCCTAGTCTGAATTAAGTTTTCTCTCTTGTTTTCAAATTATTATTTTGTTAGTCTTGTAGCATTTACCATTTCCTTTTCTATATTATAGAAGTTTATATATACACATGTAAAATCCATTAATTTGTAATTTCATGAAGGCAAGGACCATGTCTTATTCATCTTTATATTTCTTCCATCAGCACCCATCAGAGTGTTACTAGTAGGTACCCAGAAAATGTACCAAAGAAATGAGTAAATTATTTTTATTTCCATAGGATTTCTTTTCTTGAACTGAGCATACTATTTCCTGCTAGATTATCAACTCTCCAATGACAGAAGCCATGTCTTGTTTATTCATTCTTTTGTTCACTCATACATTCATTCATTCCACAAATACTTATTACATGCTTACCATGTATTAGGCACTGTTAAGTGATAAGCTTGCAGCACTAAATGAAACACTAACTGTCCTTGCCCTCATGAATTACACATTCTAGTGAGTGAGACAGATGATAAACAAATATATAAGTTAAAGTACTTAGGTACATAAAAAAGAGCAGGTTAAGAAAATAAAGAATGAACAAGGGCTGCAATTTATATACAATGGTCATGGAAAGTTTGTCTGGGGAGGTGACATTTGAGCAGACACCTTGTCTTTTCTTTATAAAACTACCTCCAACCTTACCTTAACCCCCCCCCATAGTACATTCATATACCCTATGACCCAAAAATTCTACTCCTAGATAAGTACACAAGAGAACTTCTTATTCATATATAGCATTATACATGTACAAATAAGTTTATAGCAGCATTGTTCATGATACAAAAATCTTGCAACAACCTAAATTCTGGTCAGCATTATAATGGATTAATAAATGGTACATTCATGTATCAGTTTATACTGCATTCAGAACAAATGCCACATGCAAAAATATGGATTCATTGAAGCAATATATTAGATGAAAAAATAAATCCTAAAAGTTTCATAGAGATGGCATATTTTTATAAAGTTAAAAATAAAATAAACATATGTAATTTTGAGATTACATGGTAGGTGTAATAAAACTATATGAAAAGAAAAGCAAGAGGATAATGAACACTAGATTCAGGATGATGGTTACCCTAGCTGGAAAGAACAGGGGTGGGATGGAGGTGGAGAGCTCAGAATAGTTAGATGTACATTATTGGCAAGGTCTCAGTTTTTATTCTGAGTTGTGAGTTTGCAGGTTCTTATTACATTATTAAAACTAACTAATTAAATAACTGAAGAACCAGTGCTGAAAGCATATCATTAACCAAACATCATGATTAATCCAATTTTATCCACCTGCGATCCTAAAATAAATGAATAATAAGCTGCTTAGATCAGTGCTTTCAAAACAAAATAAGGCTGTATAATTTGCAGTTAATGTTATTAGCATTCCTTCTCACTTTTTCTTCTTTCAAGCAGTCATTATCTTCATGTTGTACCACAGAATTAATGATTAGAAATATTAACTTACATAGGGACTCCCCAAATGACTGAGAGAACTAGGGCCAAAATTTATAATTCCAGAGTTTTCAACTTTTTACCAAATCCATTAGACCTCTTTCATAGAATTGTGAATTTTTCATTATGAAAGTACTCTGTACATGTATTTTTAGGGTGTTACCATCCCCAAGAAGCTTTAACTTCTGCATATTCTGACTTTGGTACTCAAAATCATAATGTCTATCAAGTTAATAGTGGCAGATGACACTGAATTTGGGCACTTTGCTACATTATACTGTGTGACAAAATGGTAGTTAGAGAAAAAATTTTGCTCCTGGCCTAAATCTACAACTCTGTTGGTTGTGATTATTTATTTATTAGACCTTGCATAGTACCTTCTCTTCATTCCGTTACAAACATTCATTTATTCTCACCTTCAAAAGAGCAGAATTATAATTTTTTTAGGAGAATAAGTTTTCAATGTCATAGAGGGAATAAATGGCTTGGAGGTGGTAATTTGACTTCAGTGTTTTCTTTCATGGTGGGAGGTTGGTGCATAACAGTAAAAGAAAAGAAGGTGAAAACAAAAAATACAGGGTAGTATAGAAGGGAAACTAACCTCCACACTTTCCCTTCTATACTAGGAGATTAGTTGTCAGAAGACTTGTATGATCTGCCTTCATTGCATTGTTTCCCCTTTTGCAAGTGTATTAGTTGAGGTTCTCTAGAATCAACAGGAAATATTCATAAATATAAAATTTGTAAAAGTGTCTCACATAACTGTGGAAATGTAGAGTCCAAAATCTGTAGGGCAGGGTGTGAAGTTTACTACTCCAATGGAGGATCTGGATGAACTCCACCGGAGAGGTTCGCTGCCTGAAGCAGGAAGAGAGCCTGTTTCTTCTGAATCCTCCTTAAAAGGCTTCCAGTGATTAGATTAAGCATCACTCATTGCAGAAGACTTTCCCCTTTGGCTGATTACAAATGGAATCAGCTGTGGATGCAGCTGATGTGATCATAATCTAATTCTATGAAATGTCCTCATCACAACAGACAGGCCAGCACTTGCCCAACCAGACAAACAGGTACCACCACTTGGCCAAGTTGACACATGAACCTGACCATGACAATCCACCCCTTGTCAACTTGGCAGCTATACACATCACCTTAAACCATACCTGATTTCTAAATAAAAAACAATAAAACACACATTTTTTCTTTCACCTAACAATACTCAACTGAATTGCATATAACCAGAAACACATTGAATCTCTCCAGAATAGGGTGCAAGTCCTTGGGTAATATTCATTTGTAAACTTGATATCTGTTCTAGTTTGCTAGCTGCCAGAATGCAATATACTAAAAACAGAATGGCTTTTAACAAGGGGAATTTAATGAGTTGCTAGTTTATAGTTCTAAGACCGAGAAAAATGTCCCAATTAAAACAAGTCTATAGAAATGTCCAATTTAAGGCATCCGGGGAAAGATACCTTGTTTCAAGAAGGCCAACGATGTTCAACATTTCTCTCTCAACTGGAAGGGCACATGGCAAACATGGTGGCATCTGCTGGCTTTCATGTGGCTCTACCAAAAAGGACTCTCTCCAAAATGTTTCCTCTTTTAAAGGATTCCAGCAAGCAACTCTACCTTCAGTGGGTGGAGACACAGCTCCATGGAAATCATCTAATCAAAAGTTACCACCCACAGTTGGGTGGGTCACATATTCATGGAAACAATCAAAATGCTCCCACCCAACAATATTGAATGAGGATCAAAGGGCATGGCTTTTCTGGAGTCCACCACAGATTCAGACCGGGACAGTATCTTACAACTTAAATAGTTTAACATGAACAAAATTGCATTACAGTCCTCATTTCTGTAGCTGATCACAGGGTCGTAGTTCATATTTATCACTACCTTCTTCCACAACCCTTCCCATGTTCCCTTTACCCTCAGCAAGCACTTCAGCTGGCCATGGTTCTTTGCCTGGTGGGGTGACCCAAACTTCTAATCCTGAAGTTTCAGAGCCATTGGTAGTCCTGCCTGGATTAGGTTGTTGTAGTTTTCCATTGATTTTAATCACAGGGCATGGTAATATTAAAAGACGCCCTAGGAGATCTCCTATATTCCAGGAAAACTCTTCTTTACCTTCATTGTGTAGTTGTAGTCTTATTTCCCCCTGATAGTCAGGGTTAATCACCCCAGCCAGTAATGTAATCCCCTTCTTGGCTTATTGATCCAGGGAATGAGTAGCCCAAAGTGACCAGGTCGCAGTCTTAAATTCTAGTTCAATGGAATTATTGTTGTTTCTCCTGGTGGAAGGACTCCCCCTTTTGGAACTAAAGCCTGTAGACCAGCAGAACTCAGGGTCGCAGGGACAGACAGCAAAAATTTTCCTAGTGGATCTCTAAGGGTAATAGTGAGTGGTGCCACTCCCATTTCCACCCCTTGATTCTTGACCCATGGATCCTGGCTATGGGAGAAACAGCACCATACAGCGGATGCTGATTCAGAGCATACACAGCTTCCTAGAGAACATTACCCCAGCCCTTCAAGGTATTGCCACCTAGATGGCACTGTACTTGAGTTCTCAAAAGGCCATTCCACTGTTCTATCATTCCAGCTGCTCTGGATGATGGGGAACATGGTAAGACCAGAGAATTCCATGAGCATGTGCCCATTCCCGCATTTCTTTTGCTGTGAAGTGTGTTCTTTGATCAGAAGCAATGGTGTGTGTAATACCATGATGATGGATAAGGCATTCTGTAAGCCCATGGATGGTAGTTTTGAGAGAAACATTGTGTACAGGGAAAGCAAACCCATATCCAGAGTATGTGTCTATTCCAGTTAGAACAAATCACTGCCTCTTCCATGAAGGGAGTGGTCCAATGTAATCAACCTGCCACCATGTAGCTGGCTGGTCTCCTCGGGGAATGGCGCCATATCAGGGGCTGAGTGTGGGTCTTTGCTGCTGGCTGACTGGGCACTCAGCAGTGGCTATAGCCAGGTCAGCATTGGTGAGCGGAAGTCCATATTGCTGAGCCCATGCACAGCCTCCATCCCTACCACCATGAGGCTGACTGGTATGCACAGAATGCATCATCTTAGCCACTTGATTATTCAAACCTTCCTCTGCTGAAGTCACCCTCTGGTGCGCATTCACATAGGCACAAATATCTTCATGTTTTTAGCCCACTCAGAAAAGTCTATCCACATACCTCTTCTCCAGACCTCTTTGTCACCAATTTTCCAATTATGGTCTTTCCAAGTTCCTGACCATCCAGCCAACCCATTAGCTACCACCAATGAGTCAGTTTAAAAATGTACCTCTGGCCAGGTCTCCTTCCAAGGAGAAAAACAAGGTGCACTGCTCAAAGTTCTGCCCACTGGGAGGACTTCCCCTCACCACTGTCTTTCAAGGACACCCCAGAAAGGGGTTGGAGTAATGCAGCTGTCCGCTTTCAGTTGGAACCTGCATATCATGCTGAACCATCTGTAAACCAGGCCCAAGTTTTCTCTTCCTCAGTCAGTTCAGTGTAAGGAACTCCCCAAGAGGCCATAGCTCTGGTCTGGGAAAGAGAAGGTAATGTGGCAGGAGTGGAGACCATGGACATTTGTGCCGCTTCCTCATGTAACTTACTTGTGCCTTCAGGACCTGCTCTGGCCTCATCTCATATATACCATTTCCATTTTCTGATGAAGTGCTGCTTCACATGCCCAACTTTGTGGTTTGGTGGGTCAGACAACACCCAGCTCATGATAGGCAACTTGGGTCTCATGGTAACTTGGTGGCCCATGGTTAAGCATTCAGTCTAAGCAGAAGCTGTGTCTCAAAAGGAGAGTAGTTATCTGCAGCAGATGGTAAGGCTTTGCTCCAAAATCCTAAGGGTCTGCATTGTGATTCTCCTATAGGGGCCAGCCAAAGGCTCTAAACAGCGTCTCTATTTGCCACTGACACTTCCAGCACCATTGGATCTGCTAGATCATAAGGCCCAAGTGGCAGAGCAGCTTGTACAGCAGCCAGGACCTGCTGCAGAGCCTCCCCTTGTTCAGGTCCCCACTCAAAATTAGCAGCTTTTCTGGTCACTTGATAAATGGGCCGGAGTAGCACACCCAAATGAGGAATATGTTGTCACCAAAATCCAAAGAGACCAACTAGGCCTTGTGCCTCTGTTTCGATCATAGGAGGGACCAGATGCAGCAACTTATCCTTGACCTTAGAAGGGATATCTTGACATGCCCCCACCACTGGACACCTAGAAATTTCACTGAGGTCGAAGGCCCCTGTATTTTTGTTGGATTTGTCTCCCAACCTCTGACACGCAAATGCCTTACCAGTAAGTATAGAGTAGTTGCTGCTTTTTGCTCATTAGGTCCAATCAAGATGATATCATCAATATAGTGGACCAGTGTGATTTCTTGTGGGAGGGAGAAATGATCAAGGTCCCTGTGGACAAGATTATGACATAGCGCTGGAGAGTTGATATACCCCTGAGGTAGGACAGTAAGAGTGTATTGCTGACATTGCCAGCTGAAAGCAAACTGTTTCTGGTGGTCCTTACTCACAGTTATTGAGAAAAAAGCATTTGACAGATCAATAGCTGCATACCAGGTACCAGGAGATGTATTGATTTGCTCAAGCAATGATACCACATCTGGAACAGCAGCTGCAATTGGAGTTACCACCTGGTTGAGCTTACGATAATCCACTGTCATCCTCCAAGACCCATCTGTTTTCTGCACAGGCCAAATAGGAGAGTTGAATGGGGATGTGGTGGGACTCACCGCCTCTGCATTCTTCAAGTCCTAAAGAGTGGCAGTAATCTCTGAAGTCCCTCCAGGAATCTGATATTGCTTCTGATTTACTATTTTGCTCAGTAGGGACAGTTCTAGTGGCTTCCACTTGGCCTTTCCCACCATAATAGCCCTCACTGCACAAGTTAGAGAGCCAATGTGGGAATTCTTCCATTTGTTCAGTATATGTATTCCGATTATACATTCTGGAACTGGAGAAATAACTACAGAATAGGTCCAGGGACCCACTGGACCCACTGTGAGATGGACCTGAGCTAAAACTCCATCGATCACCTGGCCTCCATAAGCCCCCACTCTGACTGGTGGACCAGAGTGACGTTTTGTTCCCCTGGAATTAATGTCACTTCTGAACCAGTGTCTAATAATCCCTGAAATATTTGATCATTTCCTTTTCCCCGGTGCACAGTTACACTGGTAAAAGGCTGTTGGTCTACTTGGGGAAGACTTGGAGGAAGATTAATAGTTTAAATTTGTGGCAGTGTAACAGGGTTTTCCCCCAAAGGGACCTGGCCTCCCCTTCATTCAAGGAGCTTTGGGTCTATAAACTGTTTCAAGTCTGGAAATTGATTAAGGGGCTGTGACTCTGTATTTTTATAATTCAGGTTAGATATCTGTTCACTTGACCTAGAACTCTTTTGTTTATACAGCTCAAACAAGAATTTAGTAGATTGCCCATCTATTCTATTTCTAGGTACCCCATGATTTACTAGCAATACCACAAATCTCTGTGAGTCAGATTATTTTGACTTCTGCTTTGAGTTTGCTGTCTATTATAATAGCCATGTCCACCCTGTCTTTTGCCTTTAAATGCTGCCACCTGGCTTATGCCAACTTGGGATCTGGTCATCCCTATTGTATTTAAGGATTCCAGCTCAGTGATAGCAGTTCCCATATTTTACCTATAGAGAAGTGCAACTACAGAGCTCTTCAGAGATGTTGGCGCTAGTTTCACAAGTTTATTTCTCACTGTTCTGGTAAAAGGTGCATCCTCTGGACATTCCTGGAGTATAAGAGCAGGCTTTGCATAATAAATCCTCTCTAACATTCCAATCTCTCTAAACCTCTGGATCCCCTCATCTACATTATACCAGGGCAGTTCTGGTGTTTCAACCTCAGGTGATGTCAGCCACCTTTTGATACTTATTTCAACCAACCATCCAAACAAATTGTTAATGCCTTTTCTAACCCCTCGAGCTATAAAATTGAATGCAGAATCTCTGCTTAGTCGGCCCTTGTCAATAAATTCAGCCTGATCCAGCCTTATATTCTTCCCACTATTATCCCACAGCCTTAAAATCCATTCCCACACATATTCCCCTGATTTCTGCCTATATAAATTGGAAAACTCAACACAGTTCTTTTGGAGTATAATGTATCTCCTGGTGTGTGATACTTTGTACCTCACCTTTAGGGACCTGTTGGGACTTTAGTCTAGTTATAGGTCTGGAAGAAAGGAGGGGTGGTGGGGGTGGGTCATGAAAAGAATTAGAAATATCTTCCAAGCCATTTGCTTCAGGGCATTCGTTTACAATTTCATCTTGTGAAACAGGATTAATCACTCTAGGACTAATCCTTTCAGGTGGAGGTTGGGTGGCCAACTCCTCAGGGCAGGCTGGAGCTGGGGTGGCTATGTCCTCAGGGCAGACTGTTACAGCATTATCTAGAGAAGACTTAGCATGACCTAGGATCTCAACCTTGCCCACGACATCAGTATCAATCCATATGTCATCATCCCATTTTTCAAGGTCCCACTCCTTTCCAATCAATGCCCTCACTTTAATGGCAGACACCATGCAAGATTGAGATTTTGGTTTATATTGTAAAGTTGCTACTCTAACAATAAGAGTATGAGTCTGATGTTTAGAGATCTCAAGTCTACATCTACAGGAAATACGATTTTCCTTCATGACATTCATAGAAATTTCTACGGCTGTCATACAGAGTTTAAGCTTCTTGTTTGAAACCTTAAGCCCATCCCTTTCACTCATTAATGTATCCAGTGTATCTAACAGCAACCAGCCAACATCTCTCTCCCTCCTATTTCCACAAAACTCTGTAAAGATGTCAAAAACATTATCCCCCAGAGCCTGGCTTCATACAAGCGAAGCAATAGAAGAATTGAATGGTGATATTTTGACTAACTCTTTTGCCTACTCACTCCATGGATTGGCAGTGTCATTCTGATTATGGGAATCAGAGTCCTTATGCCTTTGAGTCCAGTCAGAGTGGAAAACCATTCATAAAAACCCAGATGTAAGATTCTGTTTCTTAAGAATCACTCCTTGTACCAAGTTGTATTAGTTAGGGTTCTCTAGAGAAACAGAATCAACAGGAAATATTCGTAAATATAAAATTTACAAAAAGTGTTTCACATAACCGTGGAAATGTAGAGTCCAAAATATGTAGGGCAGGCTGTGAAGCTGATGATTCTGATGGAGGGTCTGAACGAACTCCACAGGAGAGACTCGCCAGCTGAAGCAGGAAGTCTGCTTCTGGATCCTCCTTAAAAGGCTTCCAGTGATTAGATTAAGCATCACTTGTTGCGCAAGACACCCTCCATTGGCTGATTACAAATGGAATCAGCTGTGGATGCAGCAGATATGATCATGATTTAATTCCATAAAATGTCCTCATAGCAACAGACAGGCCAGCACTTGCCCAACCAGACAAAGAGGTACCACCACCACTTGGCCAGGTTGACACATGAACCTGACCATGACAGCAAGTCAGTTAAATTCTCTAAGTCTCTATTCCCTGGGATAGAATGAAGAGACTTGACTATATATTTCCTTTCATCATGAACATTTTAAAATTTAAGAAAAATGGGGAACTTCTTCTTCTGGAAAGATGGAGTAGGCATACTTTTCCCTATTCCTCTCACTAAGTACAAATACAAACCCTGGATTTTATACATAAAACATCATAAAAAGATTTGAAATTTGCAGAGGAGAGAGTAGACTTTCTAGGCGCCTTGGAATCCCAGGAATTGCATGGTGGTGAGTTTTCCTGAGTTTTCTTTTTGCCTCACACATCTGTCAGTTGAAATTTAAGAAGCTGGCAATCCAGAACACAATGGACATAGACCAAAATAGGAAAAAATAGCAACAAAACCCTGTTCTCTCTGTCCAGGCAAATGACTCAGAAATAACAACTTTGTATGACAAAAAACTTGTAGACAATAACTAACTGCTCTACTCCAGCCAAACACTACATGGAAAACTGGGGCCCTAACCCCACCTACTCCAAGCCAAATGGAGAGCCTAACGTTCAAGAGCCTCTAGTGAAGCTACCTCCTTCATTAGTGATGTCAGAGGAGTCCTAGTGGGGATTCATGACTGTCATTATTGCCCAGAAATAACAAGACAGGCTTATTGGGTGTTACTGGAAATCACTCGAGGAGCTGCTATTACCATCTCACAGTAATGAGGAGTCCAAGCTCCTCAGATACCAACAGAGGCCAAATAAAATACCTAGACTTCTACCTCCACCTAGAAGTTATGATATCGTATCCTCTCTATCCTGCCAGAGCAGTGTCAAACAGAAACAACTAAAACAGAAGAGTTAATAAGATTTGGAGTCTTATAATACTCAAAATCTCTAGCTTTCAATTGAAAATTACTTATCATACCAAGAATCAGAAAGATCTCAAATTGAATGAATAAAGATCATCAGTATATGATGACAGATATGTTAGCGCTATCTGACAACAATTTCAAAGCAGCTATGATAAAAATGATACAATGAGCAATTAGGAATTCACTTAAAAAAATAGAAAGCCTCAGTAGAGAAACAGAATGTCTTAGCAAATGTTTAAAAAATACAAAGTAATAACAAATAGAGGGTTTTAAAACTGAATAATACAGTAATAACTGAAATAGAAAGCTCCACAAATAGGCTTAACAGCAGAATAGAGAGGACAAGGTAAAGAATCCATGAAGGGTAGGCCACCATGGCTTGCAGGCAGAGTTCTCGCCTGCCATGCCTGAGACCTGGGTTCATTTCCCAGTGCCTGCCCATTGAAAAAAAAAAGAATCAATGAATAGGGAAATAGAACAGTAGAAACTACCCAATGTAATTAATAGAGAGAAAATAGGCAGAAAAAAATGAACAGAGCGTCAAAGACCTTGGATACCATAACAAAATATCTAACATTCATGCCACTGAAGTCCAGGAAAGCAAAGAGAAAGAGGGTGGGGTAAAAAAAAAAATCTTGCAGAAGTAATGTGTGAATACTTCTCAAATTTATAAAGGGACATGACCCTACAGATTTAAAAAGCTGACAAAACTCCAAACAGGAGAAACCCAGAGATCCACACCAGGGCACATCATAATTAAACATCTGAAACTAAAGACAAAGATGCAATCGTAAAAGAAAACAGAGAAAACAACCAACGCCCTACCTCCAAGAGGAAACAATAAGAATGACAAAAAATTTCTCATTGTGAACATAGAGGTTAACAGGACGTGGCTCAGTATTTTTCAGCTACTGAAAGAAAAGAAGTGTTAACCCATAATATTTTAACCAGTGAAAATATTTTTTCAGGAATGGAGGGGAAATGAGACTTTTCCAAATCAAGTCAAAACTAAGATAATTTGCAACCAGGAGTCCTACCCTAAAAGAATCCTAAAGTAAGTTCTCTAAACTTACTTTAAAGAACTTACTTTAGATAAAAAGTGTTTTTTTAGATAAAAGAAAGAACCTGGAACCTTATAATACCAGGAAAGAACAAATAATATGGAAAGCAAAATATGGTTAACTAAAATAGGCTTTTCTTCCCCTCTTGAGTTTTCTAAAGTATGTTTGAAAGTGAAGCAACATTTCTGACACTGACTGATGTGGTTCTAAATGTATATAGAGGGAATATTTAAGATAACTATATTATGAACAGAAGAAGATAAAGGAACATATAGGAAGGTAAGATTTCTATACTTCACTCAAACTAGCAAAATGAAAACACCAGTACACTGTGATTAGTTATGTGTATGTATGTGTCTGTTTGTAGTAATACCAAGAGCAACCACTGAAATGCTGTACAAAGATATACTCTCAAAAACACTATAAATAAAATCAAAATGGAATTGTAAAAATATTCAAGTAACTCACAGGAAGGCAGAAGAAAAGAAAACAGAAATGCAAAGCAGGCAGGACAAACAGAAAAAAAATTAAAATTGCAGACTTAAACCCTAATTTATCAGTAATTAACATTAAATGTAAATGGTCTAAATACACCAATTAAAATACAGAGTTTGGCAGTGTGGATTTAAAATCATGACTAACTATATGCTGTCTTCAGAAAAGTCACTTCAAATATTATGATATAGGGAGGGTGAAAGTAAAAAGGTAGAAAAATATGTCATATAAACATTAGTCAAAGGAAATACGAATTTCTATTAATATAAGATAAAATAGACTTCAGAGCAAAGAAAATTATCAGGGTTAAGAGGGAGATTATATAATGATCAAATGTCAGTTCATCAAGAAGACATATCAATCATAAATATGTATGCAGCAAACAGCAGTGCTACAAAATATGTGAAACAAAACCTGATAGAACTGAGAGGAAAAACAGACAAATCCATCATTATAAATTCTCAACAACCCTCTCTTAACATTGACAGGACAATTAGACAGAAAATCTACAAGGATGTAGTAGAACTCCACAACACCATCAAACATAGGATCTAACCATTATTGATAGAACACTCCCCCCAATAATAGCAGAATATATATTCTTTCCCAGTGCTCACAGAAAATATAACAAGATAGACCATATCCTGAGCAATAAAACAAACCTCAACAAATTAAAAGGAACTGAAATCATACAGAATATGTCTGTGACCAAAATGGAATCAAAATAGAAACTAATAACACAAAAGTAACAAGTAAATATCCAATACTTTGAAACTAACAACAACTGCTAAGTAATCAATGGGTCAAAGCAAAGTTTAAAAAAACACACATATGAGCTGAATGAAAGTGAAAATACAATATATCAAAATTTGTGGGAAGTAGCTAAAGCAGTGCTGAGGGGGAAAATTTATAGTACCAAAGGCATACATTAGAACAGAAGAACAATCTCAAATTAATAACCTAACCTCTTACCTCAGAAGAAGAGCAAAATAAAACTCTTAGTTTTCTAGGCAGCTCAAGGAAATATCATAAAATGGGTTGGGTTACACATTGGGAATTTATTTGCTCACAGACTGAAGTTGGGAAAAAGTCCAAGTGAAGATGTCATCAATGCACTGTGCTCTTCCCAAAGATTGTGGTGTTCTGGGCTGGTTGCTGGTGATTCTTGGTCCTTAGCTTGTTGTATGAAAGGTACATGGTGGTATCTCCTGGTCTCTCTCTTCTCTTCTGGCTTCCACTGATGTAGCTTCTTGCTTCCTGTAGCTTTGGCTCTGCCTGAATTTAATTTTGCTTATAAAGAACTCCCAATAAAAGGATTAAAACTGGGTGGGCCACGGTGGCTCAGCAGGCAGTTCTCACCTGCCATGCTAGAGACCCAGGTCCGAGTCCCAGTGCTTGCCCATGCGAACAAAAAAAAAGGATTAAGACGCATCCTGATTGAGGTGGGGGACACACCTTAATTGAAATAACCTCATCAAAAGGTCTTATACCCACAGGAATGGATTAAATTTAAGAATATGCTTTTCTGGGGTTCATATAGCTTCAAACCATCACAAACCCCAAAGCGAGAAATATGAGTAAATAATAACGATAAGTGCAGAGATTAATGAAATTGAAAACAACAACAACAAAAAAAAACAATAAAGAAAATCAATGAAAAGGGAGCTAGGTCTTTGAAAAAAAAATCAGTAAAATCGACAAACCTCTGCCACGATTTACCAAGAAAAAAAGAAAGAAGATACTTATCACCTTCTGTTGATGGAATAGTTCTGTTTCTTGACCATATCAAGTAAGTATCTTGGTTGATATTGTACCATAGTTTTTCAGTTTTTTGTTTTGTTTTTGCATGGGCAGCCACTGGGAATCGAACCTGGGTCTCTGGCATGGCAGGTGAGAATTCTGCTTGCTGAACCACAGTGGCCCGCCTTTGTACCATAGTTTTATAAGAGTTTATCCTCAAGGGAAAATGGGTAAAGTGTCTTTCTATATTATTTCTTACACATGCTTGTGAATCTACCATTATCTCAAATTAAAAGTTTAATTTAAGGAGACTTCCTGGAAGATGGCGGCTTAGTAAGACGCGCGGATCTTAGTTTCTTCTCCAGGACACCTACTAGGGGAGTAGAAACGATACAGAAGCGCCCAAAGCCACAACAGAGATAAAAAAGACAGCATACCCCATCCTGGAACGGCTGGCTGGCTGAGAGAAGCAGCTCGGGTGAGATCGCCGAGGCGCGCGGGCCTTACCGGGCGGGGTGGCAAGCGGCCGGAGTTACTCCCTTCCCCCTTCCCGGGCCGGCTGGGAGAATTGGAGAGGTGGTCCCCTGAAACCAAGGCGACTGGCGCCCACACCACGCGCAGCCCCCGGACCAACTGAGAGAATTGGATCGGAAACCCCCCAGGCCGCGGAGAACGGTGACGGGTGGGGGAGGCCCCTTCCAAACCCGTGACTCCCGGGGAACGTGCACTCTCTCGGGCGGGCCGCTGCCGCTGGCGCCCTCCCGCCACGCTTGTTGCCCAGGGCCGACTAGGAAATTTGGACGGGCTCTTTCCCTGGCTGCGGCGACCAGCAACCCTCCCTGCGTTCGGACACCCTCCCTGCGTTCAGACCCTGGGCCGGCTCAAGCCGCTTCGGCTAGCGAACCCCCAGGACGGCGAGAGTTTTCCAAAGTTTAAGGTCCCACAGCACCTTTTACTGGTGGGACCCACAGACAAATGTGTGCCACGAGCGCCACCTACTGGGCAGGATAAGAAAAACAGAACCCAGAGATTTCACAGAAAAATATTACAACCTTGCTGGGTCCAACACCAAGAGAAATCTGAATAAATGCCCAGACGCCAGCAGCAGAAGATAACTGTCCACGCTCAAAAGATTGAGAATATGGCTCAGTCAAAGGAACAAACCAATAGCTCAAATGAGACACAAGAGCTGAGACAACTAATGCTGAATATACGAACAGAAATGGAAAACCTCTTCAAAAATGAAATCGATAAATTGAGGGAGGACATGAAGAGGACATGGGCTGAACATAAAGAAGAAATAGAAAAACTGAAAAAAACAAATCGCAGAACTTATGGAAGTGAAGGATAAAGTAGCAAACATAGAAAAAATAATGGATAGCTACAATGATAGATTTAAAGAGACAGAAGATAGAATTAGTGATTTGGAGGATGGAACATCTGAATTCCAAAAAGAAACAGAAACTATAGGGAAAAGAATGGAAAAATTTGAATAGGGTATCAGGGAACTCAAGGACAATATGAACCGCACAAATATACGTGTTGTGGGTGTCCCAGAAGGAGAAGAGAAGGAAAAGGAGGAGAAAAACTAATGGAAGAAATTATCACTGAAAATTTCCCAACTCTTATGAAAGACCTAAAATTACAGATCCAAGAAGTGCAGCGCACCCCAAAGAGATTAGACCCAAATAGGCGTTCTCCAAGACACTTACTAGTTAGAATGTCAGAGGTCAAAGAGAAAGAGAAGATCTTGAAAGCAGCAAGAGAAAAACAATCCATTACATACAAGGGAAACCCAATAAGACTATGTGTAGATTTCTCAGCAGAAACCATGGAAGCTAGAAGACAGTGGGATGATATATTTAAAATACTAAAAGAGAAAAACTGCCAACCAAGACTCCTATATCCAGCAAATTATCCTTCAAAAATGAGGGAGAAATTAAAACATTCTCAGACAAAAAGTCACTGAAAGAATTTGTGACCAAGAGACCAGCTCTGCAAGAAATACTAAAGGGAGCACTAGAGTCAGATACAAAAAGACAGAAGAGAGAGATATGGAAAAGAGTGTAGAAAGAAGGAAAATCAGATATGATATATATAATACAAAAGGCAAAATGTTAGAGGAAAATATTATCCAAACAGTAATAACACTAAATGTCAATGGACTGAATTCCCCAATCAAAAGACATAGATTGGCAGAATGGATTAAAAAACAGGATCCTTCTATATGCTGTCTACAGGAAACACATCTTAGACCCAAAGATAAACATAGGTTGAAAGTGAAAGGTTGGGAAAAGATATTTCATGCAAATAACAACCAGAAAAGAGCAGGAGTGGCTATACTAATATCCAACAAATTAGACTTCAAATGTAAAAACAGTTAAAAGAGACAAAGAAGGACACTATATACTAATAAAAGGAACAATTAAACAAGAAGACATAACAATCATAAATATTTACGCACCGAACCAATTAATCAATTAATGTAATACACCATATCAACAAATCAAAGCAGAAAAATCACATGATCATCTCAATTGATGCAGAGAAGGCATTCGACAAGATTCAACATCCTTTCCTGTTGAAAACACTTCAAAAGATAGGAATACAAGGGAACTTCCTTAAAATGATAGAGGGAATATATGAAAAACCCACAGCTAATATCATCCTCAATGGGGAAAAATTGAAAACTTTCCCCCTAAGATCAGGAACAAGACAAGGATGTCCACTATCACCACTATTATTCAACATTGTGTTGGAGGTTCTAGCCAGAGCAATTAGACAAGAAAAAGAAATACAAGGCATCAAAATTGGAAAGGAAGAAGTAAAACTATCACTGTTTGCAGACGATATGATACTATACGTCGAAAACCCGGAAAAAATCCACAACAAAACTACTAGAGCTAATAAATGAGTACAGCAAAGTAGCAGGTTACAAGATCAACATTCAAAAATCTGTAGCATTTCTATACACTAGTAATGAACAAGCTGAGGGGGAAATCAAGAAACGAATCCCATTTACAATTGCAACTAAAAGAATAAAATACCTAGGAATAAATTTAACTAAAGAGACAAAAAACCTATATAAAGAAAACTACAAAAAACTGCTAAAAGAAATCACAGAAGACCTAAATAGATGGAAGGGCATACCGTGTTCATGGATTGGAAGACTAAATATAGTTAAGATGTCAATCCTACCTAAATTGATTTACAGATTCAATGCAATACCAATCAAAATCCCAACAACTTATTTTTCAGAAATAGAAAAACCAATAAGCAAATTTATCTGGAAGGGCAGGGTGCCCCGAATTGCCAAAAACATCTTGAGGAAAAAAACGAAGCTGGAGGTCTCGCGCTGCCTGACTTTAAGGCATATTATGAAGCCACAGTGGTCAAAACAGCATGGTATTGGCATAAAGATAGATATATCGACCAATGGAATCGAATAGAGTGCTCAGATATAGACCCTCTCATCTATGGACATTTGATCTTTGATAAGGCAGTCAAGCCAACTCACCTGGGACAGAGCAGTCTCTTCAATAAATGGTGCCTAGAGAACTGGATATCCATATGCAAAAGAATGAAAGAAGACCCATCTCTCACACCCTATACAAAAGTTAACTCAAAATGGATCAAAGATCTAAACATTAGGTCTAAGACCATAAAACAGTTAGAGGAAAATGTTGGGAGATATCTTATGGATCTTACAACTGGAGGCGGTTTTATGGACCTTAAACCTAAAGCAAGAGCACTGAAGAAGGAAATAAATAAATGGGAACTCCTCAAAATTAAACACTTTTGCGCATCAAAGAACTTCATCAAGAAAGTAGAAAGACAGCCTTCACAATGGGAGACAATATTTGGAAATGATATATCAGATAAAGGTCTAGTATCCAGAATTTATAAAGAGATTGTTCATCTCAACAACAAAAAGACAGCCAACCCAATTACAAAATGGGAAAAAGACTTGAACAGACACCTCTCAGAAGAGGAAATACGGATGGCCAAGAGGCACATGAAGAGATGCTCAATGTCCCTGGCCATTAGAGAAATGCAAATCAAACCACAATGAGATATCATCTCACACCCACCAGAATGGCCATTATCAACAAAACAGAAAATGACAAGTGCTGGAGAGGATGCGGAGAAAGAGGCACACTTATCCACTGTTGGTGGGAATGTCAAAGGGTGCAACCACTGTGGAAGGCAGTTTGGCGGTTCCTCAAAAAGCTGAATATAGAATTGCCATACGACCCAGCAATACCATTGCTAGGTATCTACTCAAAGGACTTAAGGGCAAAGACACAAACGGACATTTGCACACCAATGTTTATAGCAGCATTATTTACAATTGCAAAGAGATGGAAACAGCCAAAATCTCCATCAACAGAAGAGTGGCTAAACAAACTGTGGTATATACATACGATGGAATATTATGCAGCTTTAAGACAAGATAAACTTATGAACCATGTAATAACATGGATGGACCTAGAGAATATTATGCTGAGTGAATCCAGCCAAAAACTAAAGCACAAATACTGTATGGTCCCACTGATGTGAACGGACATTCGAGAATAAACTTGAAATATGTCATTGGTAACAGAGTTCAGCAGGAGTTAGAAACAGGGTAAGACAATGGGTAATTGAAGCTGAAGGGATACAGACTGTGCAACAGGACTAGATACAAAAACTCAAAAATGGACAGCACAATAATACCTAATTGTAAAGTAATCATGTTAAAACACTGAATGAAGCTGCATCTGAGCTATAGGTTTTTGTTTTGTTTTGTTTTGTTTTGTTTTGATTTTACTATTATTACTTTTATTTTTTTCTCTATATTAACATTCTATATCTTTTTCGGTTATGTTGCTAGTTCTTCTAAACCAATGCAAATGTAGTAAGAAATGATGATCATGCATCTATGTGATGATGTTAAGAATTAATGATTGCATGTGTAGAATGGTATGATCTCTAAATGTTGGGTTAATTTCTTTTTTTCCGTTAATTAAAAAAAAAAAAAAAAAGAGAAGGGATAATTGGAGATGAAGGGATACAGACTGTACAACGGGACTGGATATAAAAACTCAGAAATGGACAGCACAATACTACCCAATTGTAATGCAATTATGTTAAAACACTGAATGAAGCTGCATGTGAGGTATAGGTTTTTTGTTTTTGTTCTTTTTGTTTTTTTTTCTTTCTATTATTGCTTTAATTCTTATTCTGTTGTCTTTTTATTTCTTTTTCTAAATCGATGCAAATGTACTAAGAAATGATGAATATGCAACTATGTGATGTTATTAAGAATTACTGATTGTACATGTAGATTGGAATGATTTCTAATTGTTTTGTTAATTCTTTTTTTAATTAATAAAAAAAAAAAAAAGTTTAATTTAAAAAAATTAAGACAAATGAGTGACCACCCAAGGATTAGGAGACTTAAGTACAGCCAAATCCCCATTCTAAAGAGCAGTGGTAAAAGGAAACAACAGGAACAGGGCAAGGCTGCTTTTGAAATGGTGACCTCTCTACATCATACTTCTTTCCTCACTGGCCTTCTTAAGACAAGGATGAGGAGCTCAGCCATGACAGGCTATTTTTCTGCTACCTGGCAAGCCTTATTGCAGAGCATGTGAAGGTGCAGGGACTAAGCATGTTGGCTTCCTGAAGCTAATATTGCTTAGCTCCATAGCCTTGTTTTTTCACCAGTACAACTTAGACAAAATGCGTTCTCCATGTGTACTGTGAAGGATGTGGATTTGTAAGAGAGCAAGCATGTGTGTGAATGAGCACAGGTATGTTAATACTGGCAAGATTAGGGGAGTATGGACAAGACAGGTGTTAGGTATATATGAATGTTATTATATCCCCATAGGACAAATGACATCCTCCTTCCAAGGAAAATATTGCTGATGTGAAAAATAGAACAGTGGGCAATTAAGATTTGAGAATTCTAGTAGAGTGTATAGAAATTTTATGCCTTAGCCATAGGAAAATACCTTGAAAAAATTATGCAGCATTGTGCCTCCAAAGATGAAACTTCATTTACCACAGTTCAGGGTGCATTATGTGAAGAAATTTGGAAGTAACAGCTTTTGCCTGAATAAATATGCTTTGTGCCTCCACAGTTTTCATCTTATTCTGAGGTGACAATCACCAATTGTCTAGACTAGTTAAGTTAGAACTTTTATGCCATGTACTGTTTTACAAGACCCAGGGTCCATTTGCTGATTGATATTCTTACTTTTTCCCCAGTAGCCCTAAGCCCACAACTTATCCGCCCAGAAGATGGGAACAGTATACTGAGAGATTATATTTCTTGAACACAGTTTTGAGCACGAGATCCATTCAGTCTGGGAAAATTATTAATGAGTTTGCCAATATTTGAGTTTGAAACCCATCTTCTCAGTTCTCTCTCAGAAGCTCTGCAGGATGAACAGCTTTAAAGAGAAAATCACTATTGAACAACATTTACAAATTTAATATCCTTCACTCAGGAAAAGATTTAGCCACAAAGAGCATCCAGAGTAAAGAACACTGTCCACAGACAGCATTCAGAGACAAGGTACAATAGCCACAGAAATATTCTCAGGAAAGTTACAACAGACACAGGCAACTTTCCCAGGGAAAGCACAACATCCCCAAACAGCATTCTGAGGCAAGTTACAGTACCCACAACCAGCATTCCCAGGGAAGTTACACTATCCACGGGCAGCAATTTGAATCAAGGTACGACATCCCTCTTGAGAAGTATGGCATGGTAACTAATCAGGGGTCCAAGTCCACATCTCTTTGTGAAAATATCACCTATCCTACCTGACTGATATGGGCAGCATTGGAGAAAGAATTAGAATGAAAGTTGTTCCTGAATTTATGTTTTTGCTGTGATCCTTTAAGAGGTGAATAAGTCAGTGTGAAAGCAGAGGTGTTCAGATGTCAAGTTGGCTTCAGAAGTGTTTGAAAATTGGAAATTTATCCTCATGCCTTTTTCTTTCCTTTGTGATTTAAAGGCTTGACAAAATTTTGAGAATATAAATTGCATAATTGAGCCTAGTCTGAGATGACTCATGTGCTTAATACGCAGAGGTACATGGAATTCTAGAACCCGGGAACCAAAAAGGGTCTTAGAGGTACACCTTCATTTTTTTAGATGAGGAAATGGCCCAGAGGAGAGACTTGCGCAGAGTCACATAGCTCTCCTGATTCCCACTCCACTGCTATTTAGATATTCATATAATAACAAGTGCAATAATAACCACAATAATAGCAATAACGCTAACATTTGAACTTCTACTATGTGTTGTACACTGTTCTTAGAGCTTCATGTGGATGATCTTATTTACTCCTCATAACACCTTTATGAGGTCATTTATATTCATAAGCCCCATTTTTTAGACAAAAAACCCTGAGACCTGGAGAGGTTGAATGGCATTATTCCATAATGCCTCTAAAGATTTCTTTGATATTGCAACTTGAATCATAAGTTTACACAACTGTCAAGCAGAAATCAAATGATTGTTCTCATGTAGTATTATCTGCAGAGTTCTGGATTGTTCCATGTTTCAATGATTATTTCATTTTCAAAAACAATCTGTTTAGGATCTATATTTTATACAGTCTGCACCTTACCTCCTATTCCCATTAGAATGGAGTTTCTCAACCATCTTGACTTCTGGAAGCTTACTTAAGAAATGAGGACAGGGTAAGTTTTACAAAACATGCCTAAGCACATAGATTTTGTTGTATTTTTCACTAACAGGAAAATATATAACAATGTTGAGATATATATTCATGTATAGCTTTGTTTTAAAGGTTCCCAATATTTCAGAAAATCAGTGCAACCAGTGCATTATTTGCAAGCCAGAAATTGTAAGTTCATTCTCTGAGATGCATGTGTTCACCTGGCACAGGCTAGGAAGAGATTTACCATTCAACTTGCTTTTATAAAAGACTAGTGTCATTCACATCAATCTTCATAGTATTTTCAAAAGGGAGGCAGAAAAGATAGACAGATGGCCAGGAAGAGAAAGACAGACAGACAGGCATAGACATAAGAATGGACAGAGATGGACTGAGACAAGAGAAGAGCAGACAGGGAAGGACAGACCAAGAAGAAACAGAGGCAGACAGATGGGGAAAAAAGAGAGGCGGAGGGAAATGTGAATAGATAAAAGGGTAGTGGTCAACAAAAGAATAGAGAGAGAAGGAAACATATCAAGAGAGATGGGCAGAGGGAGGCAGACAGATGAGGAAACAGAAAATGGAGGGGGAAAAAGAGAGAAGGACAGAGACTGCTGTGAGGAGCCGGGAGAGAGAAAGATGGAGATAGACTGAAGCAGTCAGAAAGGAGAGAATGGAGGAGAGTAGTGGTGCAGAGAGAAAGAGTACCCCAGAGACAGAAAGAGCTAGAGAGCTAGAGAAAGGCAGAAGAGAGAAAAACTGAGGGAAGAACAGTCAAGAGGGAAACAGAGAGAATGAAATTGGCACAGAGAATGAAAGGGAGAGAATAACAGAAGAGCCTAAGAGATAGTGAGTCAGAGAAGTGTGCATGGGAGAAGAGGTTTGAAGAGAGGCAGTGGGTGGGGAAACAGAGACACAAGCAGGGAGAATATATAAGACTGAGTGAGAGAGAAGGAACATGAGACTAAGAAAGAAAGAGAGAGACACACACACACAGAGCCAGAGAGAGACCAACACAGAGAGGAACAGACACTGCAAGACACAGAAAGACAGAAAAGGAGACAGGCAAGGAGCAAGAATCTAAGAGTGAAAAAGAGTCACACTGAGACAGAGAAAGAGAGAGAGAATTAGAAAGATAGAACCAGAGAGACAATCAGTCAGACAGATATGTAGGAGAATCAGGAGAGAGAGTCAGTGGGTTAGAGAAATAAGGAGATAGATGGAGAGGCAAACTGAGAGACAGACTAAGAGACTGACAGGCAGAGAAATAGGAAGATGGAAAGAGAGAAACAGAAAGAGACAAGAACGGACACACAGAGAGAAACACACAGGCACAGAAAGAGATAGGAGAGTAAAAAAGAACATGACAGAGAGAGATTGACAGAAAGGCAGACCAAGAGAGATAGGGAGAGAGACAAACTGATAAACCAACGACAGAGAGAAAAGCCAACAGAGAGACATACAATCAGAAAGACCCGAGAGCAAGACAGAAAGACAAAGAGAACAATATAGAGAGCCCACTAAACAGGCAGACAGACAGATGCAGGATGAAAGGAACAGTGAGTGAGAAAGAGACAGCCAATGAGACACAGGGAGACACATAGGCAGGGGGAGAGAGAGAGAGAGAAAAAAAAAGAGAGAGAGGAAGAGCGAGATACACAGAGAAAGAAAGAGAAGAAGAGCAAGACACCCAGAGAAAGAAAGAGACAGGGAAAACAGAGAGAGGCAGAGACAGCAATAGACAATTTGACAGAAAGGGAAATGGAAAGACAGCCTCAGAGACAGAGAGCCAGAAAAACAGACAAACTATTAAAAGGGAAAATAAACAGTCAGATATAGAGATGGAGACACAGACAGGCAGAAAGAAGGAGACTAACAGATGGAGTGAGATATTGATGGAAACAGAGAGGGACAAATAGAGAGACAGAGTGAAAAGACAGGGAGATAGACCAGGTAAACAAAGAAAGAGAATGCAGAGAGAAAGGGACTAATGTAGAGAGATACACTGACTAGGAGGCAGAGAGAAATAGGAGGGAGAGTGGGGGGACAAAAACTAACACGGAGGACTGACAGACAGACTGAAAAAGAGAAAGAAATAAATAGACCAAGAAGCAAACCATGAATCAGAGAGACAAATAGACCATTGGGGAGAGAAAAACACACAGACAGAGAAAAGAAACTGCCAGAGACACCCAGAGACTGGTAGAGAATCGAACAGAGAATGTGAAAGAAATAAAGAAATTGATTAAGGGAATCACAGCAAGACAGAGAGAAACAGAACAACAAGTACAAAGGATGAAAGAGAAAGGGATTGCAAAAAGGCAGAGAAAGAAAGAAAAATAGAGAAAGAGTCAGTGAGATAAAGAGATAGCAGTTCAGACTGAGAGAAATACAGGCAGACAGAGAAGCCAAGATAGTCTGATTGAGACAGGCAGGCAGAGAGGAACAGCCAGCCAGAGAGCAGAGAGAGACTAACAGACAGGTATAGGAAGAAACTGATGCAGAGAGACAGAAAAACAAAGCAAGGCACATATGGAGAGGCAGAATGACAGAAAGAACAGGCAAAATATTGACAGAGACAGAGAAAAACAGAGAGGTGCCCTGCCATCCTCACCACCACCACTACTACAAATACCGCTAATTGTTGAGTCTGCATGAGTGACATCAGGGAGGAATTTTAGCACTATGCCTGGAAAATGGTAAAGATTTGGGAAAGGTGGTGTCTTGCAAAAGCTGTTCAAATTCATGCTGTAGAGGATTGTCTGAATTTCTTTGCCTTTTGGAAATATCTCAGGGTTTATGTGCTACTAGGTAGTAGAGCAGCATTTGTCCCTTGTTAATACTGTGAGGTTTAGGTTGCACCTATTTTTGTTTCTAAGCAAACACAAGAGATCTTTCAAAAGTCCATTGTTTGCTCATTTCCCATCATGCTTCCTTCCTCCCTGGAGGAAAATGCTTTGTTTCTTTGATAAAGCAAACTTATCACTTTTCCCTCTTACAGTTTTCTACTGAGTGTCTTGTTTTCATAGTTGAGAAGTCATATAGCTCTCAGGCAAGTTTCTCTAAGATGTTTCTATTTAATATTCAGCTGTAGCTCCAAGGAGTTTAACATTAGGTTCATTTTTAATGAAAAATCTAGGGAAACTTCTTTTTCCTGCAGCCATTTGAGCCTCAGATTATCTTCAGGGGACTCCTGTTATTTTTCTTAATTATGATTGGCATCTGATATTTGCAGCCCTACCGTTGTATTAAAAATGTGCAAATAAATAAGAAGATGAACTCTGTAAGTGGCTCTTTGGTTGTGCCTGAAAGGTGATCCTAGTCAGCCCAGCTTCTGCCCAGAGGTAAAAAGCTATGTAAAGTGAGTTAAATGCTGAGGACCAGGCTCAGTCTCCTCTTAGAAATACTGGGCATTTGCCATTTGGCCTGATTGAACTAGAGAGTGAGTCCATTTGTGCTCTGTTAAGGTGGGGTACAGGGAGGCAGTGCCCTGGTTTCCTGGAAAGCTCTCCAGCCCACGTTGTGGAGGTTCCTTACCTTATAAAAGAAAACAGGAAATTCAGTACTATCAGACTCCTAACACTTAACTGTTTGCAGGAGAAAAAGGCACACAGCGCATGATTTAAGATCCAAGTTGGAATACTGTCTACAGGAAATGTATCCACATTTATTCTTTATGAAATTACTAGATTTTAGAATTAGAAGTGTTCTAAGATCATCTAGTCCAAATGTCCCATTTATAAATGAAGAAACCAAGGAAGGCTGGTTCTGCAGTTTACTTAATAGTGTAACCTAGTGTGCCAGTTTGAATCTGTTGTGTACCCCAGAAAAGCCATGTCTTTAATCCTCATTCAGTATTACTGGGTGGGAGCTTTTTGATTGTTCCCATGGAGATGGGACCCACCCAATTGTGGCTGGTAACTTTTGATTAGATGGTCTCCACGCATTCAAGGTGGGGTTGCTTACTGGAGCCCTTTAAGAGGGAACCATTTGAAAAAAGTTTTAGAGCCCACACAGCCAGAGATCTTTGGAGATAAAGAAGGAAAATCCCCCTGGAGGAGTTTCATGAAACAAAAAACCGGGAGAGAAAGCTAGCAGACTTTACCAAGTGCCCTTCCAGCTAAAAGAGAAACCCTGAACTTCATTGGCCTTTCTTGAGTGAAGGTAACCTCTTGTTGATACCTTAATTTGGGCATTTTCACAGGCTTGGAACTGTAAACTTGCAACTTAATAAATTCTCCTTTTTAAAAGCCATTCCATTTCTGATATATTGCATTCTGGCAGCTTGCAAACTAGAACACCTAGTAAGAAGGAAGTTAATTGTGGATGAGAGGCCGCCATACAAAGAGGTTATAAGTGCAGGCTTAGACAACAGACTGTGTTACCTTAGGCAAATGTTTGGCTTCTCTGTCCTTTCTGTAAAATGGGAAAGCTAATAGGACTCGTAGGGTGGCCGTAAAGCAAAAATGAGACGATGTAAATAATGTGTTCCTCACAATGTCTGGAACATAATAGGTGCTTAATACATTAACTTTTAATAGCTCAGAAAGAATTGACTAGGTAAGAGTTATGACCTCTTGATTCTTGGTCCAGTTCTCTCTGAAAATTAAGATGTGCTGAATACCCATTGAATGTGTAGCAGTATACTTAATATGTGCTTTGCAGTGCCAATCTTCTGTGCCCTTTGTTGTTATTATTCTGAATTTTCACAACTCTAGGGGAAAACCAGAACCTAAGGAGCATTTTCCTCTAACTACATCACTCCACATTAGCTTCTACTCTTTGTTATTGTCTGCATGCCTACTTAAATGGTAGATACAACCTGAGCTAGAATCCAAATTGCCCACAGGCCTCCACATGTTGAATAAACACATCTGTCCAAAGGCACTGAAAACACCAACCTCTATCAGAGCCACTTACTCAAACTGGAGACTTGTGGATCTGAGTAATGCCCCAAGTCTGGGACACATTGCTGCATATCTTTATTACTGGAAGACACATAGGATGGGGAACAGTTTGTCTACTGGTTGAGCATCATTGCAATGTGAAAGAGCTTGCTCAGCTGAGTAGCTCTTTGAAAAGCCCTGCTTCAGGGCCAGTAGGCCTATGCTCAGAACTGCTTTGTGTCTTAAAGTGGGTAATCTGTACACAGAATTCGGAATCACCTGAGGGGTGAAACTCCAAAGTAAATTCAGGGAGTTGGTGATCAATATTCTGCTGAAACCAGGAGGCATTTGGGGTCCTTTTGTCTGCATGGAGTATTATAAAGATGAACTTACTGAAAATAAGTTGACATTCTTGGTATCAAAAGGGTTTTAAGCTGAAGAATTGATTCCAATTTTTTTTTATAGTTCAACCTTTTCCTTTTGAAAGGCCATGGCCTATATAAATACATTTAGGGAAATTCAGACTTTCTTCTAAGTGCTATTTGCTTTATTAGGTGTATTGAAGACAATTAGAAACTGGTAAACTAATCTTCTCTCTACTAGCAGAGTACAATCTAAGACCCTATGAAATTTATAAAGTCTTCATTTGAGAGCACTTGTTGAAGCTGTGATTTGGAGATTTTTTCATATTTTTACTGCTCTGCTGCATGAGCCAACAAAAATGCCTCAAATCACCCTTCAAACCAAACCAGATGATGGCAGGGATATTTAAAAGCAGTGTTAATTAAGGTAGGAAGAAATCTGGCTTCTGATAAACACCAAGAGCTGGTTTGCAACTGTTATATTACTATCCCTAGTACCTAAACAAGAAGGGCATTGTAATAAGCAAAGAAAAGGAAAAAAAAAAAAAGCAAGGTAGTGAATAAGGAAAGATGAGGTTATGTGTTAATGAGGACTCCTGTATTGGTAGTCCAGGGAAATGAAGCTATGGTGTCCTGTGGGTATGGCTCAAGTTCATGATTCTGTAATTGTTCCTAGAATGTCTGTGTGGATGGGAAAGATGGATCTGCTGGCAAGCTCATTAACTCTCATTAACAGGAAGCTTGAGAGGAATGTGTAAGCTGGGAAATGCACTGGCCTTTTACCAATTGCTTGAATCTTCATAGTCACAATTTCTCTGCACACTACAGGAGCCTTCTTGGAAGTGATAATTTCTGGTCTGTTTGATTAAGTGGTTGTAATTCATCACAAGCTGTGGAGAACAAATGGCAAGTTCTGACCAAAGGATTAAAGTTGGAGCTGTCCAACCAAATCTTCTTTCTTGGCAGTCTTTAGTACTTCATTGCTATCTTTTGTCTCTACTTCTTTAAATCCTTAACTTGAAAGCAGTCAAACTCAGGACTTTACTTAAGTCCTAGGGGAGCAGGGTGTGAGCATGAACCTCTATCAAAAGGCTGACCACCTTTGCGGCAGATCTTAGACTGGTCAGGGAATTCACTATATTGCTTTGGAAACTTCATTAAGGGTGCCCATAGACTGGGAGTTCCTTTTTCCACTGGTCTCCACACAACAGCCATTGCAGGGTTCATCATATAGTGAACAAGCAATAAGTGATATCACATGAATTGTTTGATCTGCCATCCTTCCCATCTCTTAGCAATTTAAAATCTAGATTGTGGAAAATAGAGGAACATCATTTACTATGCGTCCTTTCTCCAGTTGTTCTTCAGACACATTCTTCTGATCTTAAAGTCAGGCCAGGGGCTACCAAAAGTCTCCCCATCTGTGCTAAAGAGACCAGGTTTTCTTTTGAATTATTTTTTAAGGCAGGGATAATGTGAATCCAGATGTTAGATGTTATACTTTATCAATAATAGCTGTTACTCTTTGTGATACACTTTACATTTTCAAAATGCTTTATGTTAACAGGAAAGAGGGTATTGACTTACTATAGTAAACAGCATGAAGTCAGAAATACCTGTGTTCAAATCCTGGCAATAAAATGCCTTAACTGTGTAATCTTGGGTTATTTGCTTCCTTGAGACTCTCTTCCTCAATTGCAAAATGGAAACAGTGTCCTTGTAAGGTTGTTACAAGAATTAAAAGAAATAATACACTTAAATCTTCTAGCATAGTGATGGACACAAATTCAAAGTAAGAGCTCCATAAATTTTTACGGCACAAGAGATTGGAGAAGGCAAGAAACAAGCTTCAATCTTCATCTCCCTTAGACAGGAGTCAACTGTTCTGTGTAGTTATACCCACCACATCTATGCTTTTGTGCCAAGGCCCTTCTGGTGACATTCTATATTGCTTACGTGTTCCACCACTACCAGTGGGCTCCACAAAGACAGGCAGGACAGTCATAGTCACTCTGATTCAGGCATTGAGATGAAATCTTTTTTTTTTTCTTTTTTTGATATGGGCAGGCTCTGGGAATCGAACCCGGGTCTTCAGCATGGCAGGTGAGAATTCTGCCACTGAGCCATGATTGCACTACCCAGAAATCTTTTTTAAATATGCATTTTCTAAATTTTTCTCATTGTCTGTTTTTGAAAAGATAATATATATTTCAATTCCTGCTCATCATAAATGCAGCATTTGTCATTTTCTCACTTTGTTCTATGGGCTTAATTGAGTGAGTATTGTTAGGATATCAAGTTATTTAAAGTTTCCACATATCCATATGGCATTCCTATCTTTCTCTTTAAACCCTGGTATGTGTATGAAATATATATATATATATACACTAAACACACAGGCATAGCAGAGGCAATCTTATGAAGATTTTAAAATGCTGTATTTGGACCATCAGCTTACAATGTTTAATGTTATAAAGTTGAAAGTAGAAGATTTACTGAGTCTTAGATTGGGCAGGAATTTAGTCATCTATTTCAACAACACCCCCCTTCCAAAATTGCATATGACATTCTTTTTTAAAAAAAATATTTTTATTGGATATCTTGGCACACATACAGCCCATACATGGTATACAACCAGTGGCTCACAATATCCTTTAAAATATTCATATTTTAAAACTTTAACTTATGTATAACACTAAAGTAAGAAATGTTTATTTGGTATAAAATTTATATTTTGACTAATGCATTTCCTAATATAACTTATGTGGAGAGTTAAATTGAACACCATAAGTACATGGAACCTTGAGTAGGGCATGAGATTTTGTTCGTTTGTCCAGAGTGATGCCCCTATAAATCCCAGAGTGATTTTAACAGTGAATAAAAAAGTATTTGCAAAGTCCCCTTCTGGGAATGGTGAGAAAGGGGGAAAATTCAACTTCCCCAAGTTGAATTCTTGATATTCTCACAAGCAGTGGGGACAACCAAAGCAGTAGACTGAACCCCCAGTCTTGGTGTTTGTTCATATGAAACTTAACCCCACAAAGAATAGGTCAAGCCTACTTAAAATTAGGCCTAAGAGTCATCCCCAAGAGAACCTCTTTTGTTGCTCAGATGTGGCCTCTCTCTCCAGCCAACACAACAAGCAAACTCACTGCCCTCCCCCTGTCTACATGGGAATGACTCCCAGGGGTGTGGATCTTCCTGGCAACGTGGGACAGAAATCCTAGAATGACCGGAGACTCAGCATCAAGGGATTGAGAAAACCTTCTTGACCAAAAGGGGGAAGAGTGAAATGAGGCAAAATAAAGTGTCAATGGCTGAGAGATTCCAAACAGAGTCAAGAGGTTATCCTGAAGGTTATTCTTACGCATTAAATAGATATCACCTTTTTAGTCAAGATGTAATGGAGAGGCTGGAGGGAAGTGCCTGAAAATGTAGAGCTGTGTTCCAGTAGCCATGTTTCTTGAAGATGATTGTATAATGATATAGCTTTCACAATATGACTGTGTGATTGTGAAAGCCTTGTTTCTGATGCTTCCTTTATCTCCCTATCAACAGATGAGTAAAACATATGGAATAAAAATAAATAATAGGAGGAAAAAATGTTAAAATAAATTTAGATTGAAATGCTAGTGATCAATGAAAGGGAGGGGTAAGGGGAATGGTATGTATGAATTTTTTCTGTTGTCTTTTTATTTCTTTTTCTGAATTAATGGAAATGCTCTAAGAAATTATCATGATGATGAATATGCAACTATATGACAGTATTGTGAATTACTGATTATATATGTATAACGGAATGATCATAAGAATGTTTGTGTTTGTTATATATTTTTTTAATTTAAAAATTAATGAAAAAAATATATTTTTATTGAGATATCTTGGCACACATACAGTCCATACGTGGTATACAATCAGTGGCTCACAGTATCCTCACATAGTTGTGTATTCATCACCATGATCATTTTTTGAACATTTGTATCACTCCAGGAAAAGAAATAAAAAGAAGAAAGAAAAAAATTACATCCCATACCCCTTATGCCTTCCTCTCATTGAACACTAGTATTTCAATCTATAAATTTTTTACCCATTGTCACTCTTTATTATTTATTTATTGTCATTATTATTTTATTCATCTGTCCACATTCTGGATAAAAGGAGCATCAGACACAAGGTTTTCACAATCACACTGTCACATAGCAAAAGCTATATAGTTAAACAATCATCTTCAAGAATCAGTGCTACTGGAACACAGTTCAACAGTTTCAGGTTCTTCCCTCCAGCCACTCCAATACACCATAAACTAAAAAGGGATATCTATATAATGCATAAGAATAACGTCCAGGATAAACTTTCAACCCTGTTTAAAATCTCTCAGCCACTGAGACTGTATTTTGTCTCATTTCTCTCTTCCCCTTTTTGGTCAAGAAGGCTTTCTCAATCCCATGATACTGGGTTCTGGTTCATCCTGGGAATCCTGTTCCACATTGCCAGGGAGGTTTATGTCCCTGGGAGTAAAAGGTGTAAGGGGGGAGGGCCCTGAGCTCACCTGCTGAGTAGGCTTAGAGAGAGAGGCCACATCTGAGCAACAAAAGAGTTTCTCTGGGGTTGACTGTTAGGCATAATCATAAGTAGGCTTAGCTTCTCCTTTGCAGGAATAAGTTTTATAGGGGCAAACCCCAAGATTGAGGGTCTAGCCTATTGAATTGGTTGTCCTCACTGCTTGTAAGATTATCAGGAATTCCCTAGATGGGGAAATTTAATATTACCTCCCTTACCCCACTCCCCCAAGAGGACATTACAATTACTTTTATATTCCCTGCCCAAATTACTCTGGGATATATTGGGACATCATGCTAACCTGTGCAAACCAACAAGATCTCATGCCCTATTCATGATTCTATGTAATTATGTCATTCAAATAAACTGGCCATATAAGTTAAATTAGATAATGCAATACCCAAAATACAAATTTTCTCCAAATAAACATCCCTTCTTTGGTCTCACACAGAAGTTGAAGTTTTAAAATATGAACTATATCATTCTTTGCCCTGTATTCTGATTTACCTTAGTCCTATCCAGATCAGCTGCATTCATATCTCTAGTCAAAGTCTGATCCCTTTTTCAACTTCTTAAACAGTGCTGTATGTGGTGACACTGAGATTCATAGATTCGGCTCTCTAATTCTGAGTTTCAGGTGTCACATAAATGCCCGAAGTTTCAGGAAACAATCAGGTAAATATCTCAGTATCTCAAAATTTAGAAAGAATAGTTACAACTCCTGAATATATGTGACTGCTGTAAGAGCTTAAGGTCTAGGACCCTTTACAATAGGCCCCAACATGGTAACACATGTTCTCAACTTCAATTCTCCAAATTTGTATATTATAGTTAGACCATATGAGTGAGACATGTCTTTTTGTTTCTGCCATTTCATTCAACACAGAGTCCTTACGACGGTTCATTCACCTGGTTGCATGCTCAAGCTTCATTCCTTCTTACAGTCACTTAGTAGTCCATTATATGTAAATACCACAGTTCCCCCTTCTTTTCCTCAATCTTTGTAGCCTTAGGCCACCTCCATCCATTGCAGATCGCAAACACTGCCACCATAAACATGAGTGTGCAAATGTCCAATCCTGTCCCTATTTTCAGCTCCTCCAGGTATATACCTAGCAACAAGGTTGTAGCCTCATATGGCAACTCTACCGCTGTCCTCCCGTGGAACCACCATGCTGCCCTCCGGACCAACAGTGAATACCTGTATTGCTTTCTCCACATTTTCTCTAGCACTTTTTTCTCTCTAGTCATTTTTAAACAGTTTGATTCACACATCATACATCCAACCTAAGTAAATAGACATGCCTTCACCACCATAGTCTATATGAAATAATTTCCTTGTCTTCTACAAAGAATCCATACCCCTCCCCATTCTCCTACTTGTTGACATTTATTTTTGGCATAATGCCTTTGTTACATTCAGCGGAAGCATATTACAATGTTACTTTCCTAGCTTGCATTGATTGTACTTTTTCCTGTATACCACCCCATTTTCATCACCTTGCAATGTTGACAGTCATTTTTTTTCCCTCATGCAAAAAGGTTTTCATATTTGTACATTTAATTACCATCATTGTCCACTCTATGCATTCCGAAGTTATACTGTGTCAGTTGTTATCCTCTATCTTTCCTTCTGGTTTCATACATGCCCCCAGCCCTTCTCATTCAACCATACTCACATTCAGCTTCATTCACTGTGCTTATATTATTGTGCTACCATCAGACAGTATTGTGCTATCCTTTCTGAATTTTTATAAGCAGTCCTGTTGAATATTCTGTATTCCTTCAGCACCAAATGTCCAATCTCTGCCCTCTTTCTATCTTCTGATAACCTGTGTTCTTACCTTTAACTCTCAAAGTTCACTCAATAATGTTAGTTCATTTTAGTGAGACCATACAGTATTTATGCTTTTGTTTTAGGCTAATTTCACTCAGCATATTATCTTCAAGGTTCATCCACACTGTTACATGCTTCATGACTTCATTTCTCTTACAGCTGCGTAATATTCTATCATATGTATATACCACAGCTTGGTTAGCCACTCATCTGTTGATGGACATTTGGCCTGTTTCCATCTCTTGGCATTTGTAAATAATGCTGCAATAAACATTGATGTGTAAATGTTCATTTGTGTCCTTGCCCTCATATCCTCTGAACAGATACCTTGTAATGGGATTGCTGGATCATATGGCAGTTCTATACTTAGCTTCCTGAGGAACCACCAAACTGCCTTCCCCAGTGGTTGCACCACCAACAGTGGATAAGTGTGCTTCTTTGTCCACATCCTCTCCAGAACTTGGCTTTTTTTTTATGGCCATTCTAGTAGGTGTTTGATGATATCTCATTGTGGTTTTGATTTGCATTTCCCTAATAGCCAGTGAGGTGAGCATCTTTTCATGTGCCTTTTAACCATTTGTATTTCCTCTTCTGAAAAGTGTCTGTTCATGTCATTTGCCTGTTTTTTAATTGGGTTGTCTGTCTTTTTGTTGTTGAGTTGAAAAATCTCTTTATATATTCTGTATACTAAACCCTTATTTGATATGTGGTTTCCAAATATTGTCTCCCATTGCATAGGCTTCCTTTTTACTTTCTTGACAAAGTTCTTTGATGTGTAAAAGTATTTAATTTTTAGGAGATTCAATTTATCTATTTCTTTTTTTATTGCTTGTGCTTTGGGTGTAAGGTCTAGGAAACCACCTGCCGTTATAAGATTTATGAGTTATTTCCCTACATTTTCTTCTAAATCTTTTATGGTCTTAAATCTAATTGTTTAGGACTTTGATCAATTTTGAGCTAAATTTTGTATAGGGTGGGAGGTATGGATCGTCTTTCATTCTTTTGCATATGGATTTCCAGTTCTCTAAACAGCATTTATTAAAGAGGTTGCTCTGTCCCAGGAGCATTGGCTTAACTGCCTTATCACAGATCAGTTGTCCTAAATGAGAGGGTCTTTTTCTGAACATTTAGTTTGATTCCACTGGTCAGCATATCTATCTTTATGCCAATACCATGATGTTTTGACCACTGTAGCTTGGTGATATGCTTTAAAGTCAGGTAGTGTGAGACCTCCCTCTTCATTTTTCTTTCTCAAGATATTTTTAGCTATTCGGGAAACCCTGTCCTTTCAAATAAATTTGGTTATTGGTTTTACTATTTCTTTTAAGTAAGTTGTTGGGATTTTAGTTGGTATTGTATTGACTCTATAAATCCGTTGGGGTAGAATTGAGATCTCATCTATATTTAGTCTTCCAATCCATGAACACAGTATGACCTTCCATTTATTTAGTTCTTCAATGATTTCTTTTAGCAGCTTTTTTGCAGTTTTCTGTGTATAGGTCTTTTGTGTCCTTAGTTAAATTTATTCCTAAATAGTTTATTCTTGTGGGTGCTGTTATAAATGGATTTTTTTTCCCAGATTTCCTCATTACATTGTGCATCACTAGTTTATAGAAACACTATTGATTTTGGGGCATTGATCTTGTTTCCTGCCACTTTGCTGTATGCATTTATTAATTCTAGTAGCTTTGCTTTAGATTTTGGGGGATTTTCAACATATGATATCATGTCATCTCCAAACAGTGAGAGCTGTCCTTCATCCTTTCTAATTTGGATGTCTTTTATTTCTTTTTCCTGTCTAATTGCTCTGGCTAGAACTTCCAACACAGTGTTGAATAACAATGGTGACAGTGTACTTCCTTGTCTTATTCCTGATCTTAAGAGGAAAGCTTTCAGTCTTTCCCCATTGAGGATGATGTTAGCTGTGGGTTTTTCATATACTCCCTTTATCATCTTGAGGAAGTTCCCTTGTATTCCTATCCTTTGAAGGAGGTTGAATCTTGTCAAATGCCTTTTCTGCATCCATCAAGATGATCATGTGGTTTTTCCCTGTTAATTTATTGATATGTTATATTACACTAATTAATTTTCTTGTGTTGAACCAGCCTTGCGTCCCTAGAGTAAATCCTACATGGTCATGGTGCATAATTCTTTTACTGTGCTGTTGAATTCGATTTGCAAGCATTTTGTTGAGGACTTCTGCATCTATATTCATTAAGGAGATTGGCCTGTAATTTTCTTTCCTTGCAGTTTCTTTGCCTGGCTTTGGTGTCAGGGTGATGTTGGCTTCATAGGATGAGTTTAGGAAGCTTTCCTTCCTCTTCAGTGTTTTTGAAGAGTTTGAGCAGGATTGATGCTCATTCTTTTTTGAATACTTGGTAGAATTCACATGTGAAGCCATCTTGTTCTGGACTTTTATTTTTGGGGGGCTTCTTTGATGTCTGATTCAATCTCTTTACTTGATTGGTTTATTAAGGTCTTCCATTTCTTCTCAAGTCACTGTGGGTTATTCATGCTTTTCTAGAAAGTTGTCCATTTCATTTATGCTGTCTGGTTTATTAACGTATAGATGCTCATAGTATCCTCCCATTGTTTCCTTTATTTCTGCAGGGTCAGTGGTTATATCCCCTCTTCCATTTCGATTTTATTTATTTGCATCCTTTCACTTTTTAAATTTTGTCAGCATAGCTAAGGGTCCGTAGATTTTATTGATGTTCTCAAAGAACCAACTTCTGTTTTTCTTGATTTTCTCGATTGTTTTTGTATTCTCAGTTTCATTTATTTCTGCTCTAATCTTCATTATCTCTTTCCTTTTGTTTGCTTTGGGGTTACTTTGCTGTTCTTTCTCTAGTTCTTCCAGGTGAACACTTAATTCTGTGATTTTTGCTCTTTCTTCTTTTTTAATATAGTCATTTAAGGTAATAACTTTCCCTCTCAGCACCACCTTTGCTGCATCCCATAAATTTTGATATGTTGTGTTTTCATTTGCCTGAAGATATTTTGTGATTTTTCTTGTAGTTTCTTCTTTTACTCACTAGTTGTTCAAGACTGTGTTGTTTAGCCTCCATATATTTGTGAATTTTCTGACCTTTGCATATTATTGATTTCAACTTCATTCTATTATGATTTGAGAAGGTTTTTTTGTATAATTTCAATCTTTTCAATTTATTGAGACTTGTTTTGTGACCTGAGAGTGCTTGCAGTTCTACCTAATGAGCTGTTAAGAAATTTAAAAAGCAAAAAGCCTTTTCAGGACCTGACCCCAGCTCTTCCAGTTTGTCAATCAACAGCTTGAGTTAGTACATGGCTCTATGTGCCTCATTTACTTGGGTCTCGCCCTTTTCCAGTATTTTGTGCTGTCCAATTCATAAGCCTTTGGGGTTTTTGTTTTGTTTTGTTTTGTTTCCATCAGCCTTGCCCCCTTTCTACCAGGGTGAAAACTCCTGGTTCCTTTAGTGCTTCTAACCAGATTTATCTGTGCTCAGGGCCTGTTTTCAGTAGTTAGAATTTGTTAATTAATTCTGTAATTTGAGCTTGATTGACCTAAGCCTTTACAACTAGTAAAGCCTGCTTCTTTTTTTTCCTCAGGGAACCAAGCCTGCTGTGCCCGTGTGGGAGGGGCGCCAACCTCTGAGGCTTAGGAGACTTAGAGTTCTGTTTGGAAGCTCAGCCATTCCATCCATTCCAGACTGGTTTATGCAGTATCCAGTCACTGATATCCCCCTAGCAGTTGTTCCTGGTTATTTACTTAGCTACTCTGCAGGAAGAACTAAATTCCATACCTAACTATGCCACATTCTTGCCCACCTCTCATATGAGACATTTTTTTAATCATTTTTTATTGTGAAATATAACATATATACAAAAAAGCAATAAATTTCCAAGTGAATTTTAACAAATAGTTATAGAACAGATTTTAAGGTTTGGTATGGGTTACAATTCCATGATTTTTCATTTTTTCTTCTAGCTGCTCCAAGACACTGGAGACCAATATAATGATTCAGCAGTCATACTCATTTGTTAAATCCTATTTTCTCTGTTATACTCCTCCTTCTCTTTAAATAACATATATACATAAAATCAATAAATTTCAAAGTACATTGCAACAATTAGTTGTAGAACAGATTTCAGAGTTTGGTATGGGTTACAATTCCACAATTGTGGAAAACTCCACAATTTTAGGTTTTTATTTCTAGCTGCTCTAAGGTACTGGAGGCTAAAAGAAATATCAGTATAATGATTCACCACTCATACTCATTTGTTAAACCAGACCTTGTCTGTATAACTGCACCATCACTTTTAATCTTTCTCCCACTCTTTAGGGGTATTTGGGCTATGCCCATTCAAACTTTTTCATGTTAGAAGGGGCAGTCAATAATATGTGATAAGGGGATGAAACTAGTTGATATTCTGAAAAGGCTAGCCCCTCTGCATTTGAGGGCTTATCTGGTCCTGTGACCCATCTAGAGGTTGTAGGTTTTGGAGAGTAACCATAGTGAATGGAACGTTTGTAGAATCTTATATAGTGCCCTTGGTATTCTTTAGGATTGGCAGGAATGGTTTTGGTTGAGGTTTGGCAAGTTATGATAGATAACAATTTCTAACTGAAGCATGCATAAGAGTGACCTCCAGTATAGCCCCTGATTTTATTTGAACTCTCTCAGCCACTCATATCTTATTTGTTACTTTCCTTTTCCCCCTTTTGGTCAGGATGTCATTGTTGATCCCATGGTGCCAGGGCCAGGCTCATCCCTGGGGGTCATCTCTCATGCCGCCAGGAAGACTTTCATCCCTGGATATGATGTCCCATGTAGTGGGGAGGGCAATGGTTTCACTTGCAGAATTGGGCTTAGAGAGAGAGAGGCCACATCTGAGCAACAAAAGAGGTCCTCTGGAGGTGATACTTAGGCATACCTATAGGTAGGCTAAGCTTCTCCAGTACTTACATAAACTTCACAAGAGCAAGCCTCAAGATTGAGCACTTGGCCTAATGATTTGTGTGTCCCTAATATTTGCCATGGTATCCGAGCTTTTCCCAGTGATAGAGTTTAATAGTCCCATAATTTTTCTCCCATCCGTCAAGGGACTTTGCCAATACTTTTTGATTATCTGCTTAATAAACTCTGGGATTCATCCAGGCATTACATTAAGCTATACAGGATTAAAGGCTCTCATTCTTATTCTGGGCTCCCTGTGTTTGGATTGTTAAATGGTCTGTCCAGACAAGTTGAGTTAGATTATGTGCTACAGAAATCCTAGGTTCTAGTCCTAATAAAACTTTCTTTCTTTGATCTCAAAGAGTAGGTGAAGTTCTAAAATACAGGCAATGTCTTCCTTACCCCTGTATTCTGATTTACATTAATTCCAACCCAATTGGCTTCATTTTTATCTTTAAATACCAGGTATTACATATATAAAACAGCCCCTCAAAATCCAGAAGTAACAATTACTACTCCAGACTAAATGTGACTGCTATAAGAGCTTACAACCTAGGCCTAAGTTTTCTTATAAATGTTTCTAAATGAGATCATACAATATTTGCTCTTTTGTTTCTGTTTTATTTTGCCTCACTAAATGTCCCACAGGTTCGTTCACTAAATGTCCCACAGGTTCATTCCCATCGTCACATGCCTTGCAACTTCGCTTTTTGTAGCAGCACTGTCACATGACACATTCTTGATACGTGTTCATCTAGCTTGTACTTGAATACTCCAAGTGATGTTAAGATCGCTGCTTTACACTGTAACCACTACCCTCTCACTGATCATCATTGGGGTTCTTGTGAGTATTCCATGAGATGGTTTGCCAAAAGTGTATCCATAGTGCTGGGCCCTTACACAATACTCAACAAATGTTATCTCTTATTATTACTCCACTGTTGGACAACTCTGTTAAGAATTTTGTTCTTATACTGAACTGTAAGCTGCCTCCTGGATTCTAAGTTTGCACTATAACACAAATCAGACCAAATCTAATCATTTTCCCATGTAATCATCCTTCAAATCTTTGAATATAGTTTCCATGCTTCCAAGTTTTAACCCCTTTAAACTAAATAGACTGGTCACTTCAAAATGTATTTTGTTTACAACCCTTCACCCAGTTTATTCCCTCTGGTGATGTTCAGTGTTGTTCTTATTATTTGTTCATCACATCAGACAGAACCCAATCGTCAGAGTAGAAGACACTGTTACTTTTCAGGCTCTGAAGTCCACTTAGTTCTTCTTTTTTTTTCAAAATGCTCTCAGTATTTATTTTACTCTCTCTAAATTCTCCATGGAAAGACAGACATTTCACAGATACAGAGGCTCTGACTGCAGGGTCACAAACCTAAGTACAGGCAGATGCAGTAACTGAACTGTACCAGGCACGGAAGAACCACTACCATTGAAAGCTTTGAGATTCAGAAGTCACATTCTATCTGTAATGAGGAACTCTTGGGCACAGCTGGCCAGGAGAAAATAGCTTCAAAGTTCCTCTGACAGAGCTGGCGTGGGCGGGAGAGTGGTCATGTCTTTAGTTTTGCCACCAATACCGGTCATCTTCATCCAGAGCATACCAGTTTTCATCAATGATGAAGCTGGGCTTGGTCCTCCTCACCTCTTCCAGCAGACGTTTTTGTTGGGTGGTAAATAGCACTTTCCACATCCCTACAGTTTTTAGATTAGATGTGGGGCTTCCGAAGGCCACGCACAGCTTGGTGGTCCCAGTAGTGCCGAAGTTGTTCTGATTCAGGTTTAAGCTGCTGAGGCTCCGGTTGCGGCAGAGGGCAGAGGACAGTGCCTCGCAGCTGTCAGAGGTCAGTCCACACGCCTCCAGCCCGAGTCTCCTCAGGAAGGTGCTCTCTTGTTTCAAGCCCTCGCACAGCCGGATGGCACCCTTGTCACCCAGCTCGTTGGACGCCAGGTCCAGGCTCCTCAGGTAGTTGCTTCTCCTGATCACTGAGGGCAGACTCTCGCAGCAAGCAGAGCTGAGGCAGCAGCTCACCAGCTCTAGGTCCTGGAGGCGACAGTATGGTTCCCTCATGACCTCACACAGAAGCTTTACCCCGTCGTCTTGCAGGGTGTTCTGGCTAAGGCTCAAGTGCGTCAGACTCCTGTTGCTTATAAGTGCAAATGCAAGAAAACCGCACTAGCTGCTTGCAGGTTGCACTGATTAAGTATCAGCCTCTGGAGATAACAGCTGGGATGTTTTAGAAATCGACACAAGGCGTTCACGCCGTCATTCCCCAGGTTGTTGCCGGCCAGGTAGAGGCGAGTCAGGTTCTGGTTGATGATGAAGACAATGGCCAAATTCTGGCAGCTGGATTCTTTGAGACCACAGTGCCCCAACGCCAGCTTCTGCAGGTTGCAAGTTGGGTACTTCAGAGCCTCACAGAGAGGCCATAGCCCCTTGTCTGTCACGTTATTTCCTGTCAGGCTGAGGGATTTTAGGCTGGTGCACATAATAAGGGCTTTGGCGATCATCAGACAACTGCTTTGTGTTAGTCCACAGGAATTCAACCTCAAAGCCTCCAGCAAGCAGTTGTGGTGTTTTAGGGCTGTGCACGCAGCCTCTATGTCTCTGTCTTTCAGGTGGGTGCTTTCCAGGTTGAGGTATTTTAGATTACGGTTGGTAATTAGGGTGGTCCAGAGATGTTGAAGACCGAGGGTTATCTGTGCATCTTTAAGGATGAGGGTCTTTATTTTGCAGACTGGAAGCCTCAGCTTGGTGCAGAGGGTCTTCATGGCCCATTCATTCAGGATGCTGCAGCTCAGGTCCAGGAGTCTCAGGTTTAACAGGGTGCTGAGCACGAAGCAGAACTTCTACCACCACTTGGTGATGAGGGTCTTCCCCTGTGACCCATTGGGGTTCACGTGCTGGGTCTCAATGATCTCATCCTTCGAGAAGATCTCTTTGACACTCAGTCGAATTTTCTGCAAATGCTGACAATACTGGAAACAGAAAGAAGACATGAGCAAGTCCATCTGCTGGTTGATTGGAAGCCACACTTCCTGGAAAGGTTCCAATGCCAAGCGAACAAACTCTTCATCTTGAGTCTCATAAAGGCAGTGGAAGGAGTCCAGGACATCTAGTGGCAAGGTGGCCTTGGCCTGCCTACCTAACAGAGAGACCCATTGCAGAAGCTCCTGCCTGATCACCAGGGGGACATGGCACCCGAGCAGCACCTCCAATTTCCTCATGGACTTTTTGTTCATGAGGCCGAACAAGAACCGCTTCATCTGAAGCAAGTGGGGATTAAAGCCAATTCTTTTAAGGTCCATCAGGCTCTTTGCATTCCCAATGGATAGGTGGTATGGATCACAGTCTTCTTCCATTCCCTCTAGGACATAGTACAAGGCAGCACAGAACTCCTGGAAGCTGAGGTGAAAGAAGGTGTAACATCTCTTGTCAAGGATATCCTGGGGAAGGATTTTCATGTGAAATAGGGAGTAGAGCTCGGACTCCTCCAGCCTGTAAAAACTCAGGTCGTCCCTGTAAAATACAAACTTCATATGCCACACTCCCTCCAAAGCCATATGACACAGGCCCTTCAAGATGGCTTTTTCTTTGGGGTTGAGACAGCGCTGAACTTTGTCCCGTGGGGTGAGCTGTTGGAACATGAAAGTGGTGTATAAGCTTGTGAGCGTTTGGCAAGTGGGGGAAAGATCGCTTTTTGCCACCTCCTGCAGAGCTATGCAGATCATCGAGCACACAGCAAAAACCTGGCAATTATCGAACAGCTGGTCATTATCCATCACCGAGTTTAAGATTTGTAACTTCAGTTGCTCATCCTTAATCTGCTCGGAGATCATCTTAATCCTATGTTCCACTGAGATTCCCCCAACTAACAGGTACCGGAGTGACCTGATCACCGACTTGAGCTTTCCTAAGCCCACGTCTCTGATCGTAATCATTAAGGAACACTCTGGGAGGAGGGCCTTCTTCAGGAGGCTACTCATCAGGACGGACATCGGCTGCTTCTCAGCCCAGTCCCTACAGATCTTCTCGTCACTATCTTTGATGATGAAGCTCAGGTCATCGAAGCTGTCCAGGACGAACAAGAGCTTCTGTGGCTGGGACATGATCTCTGACACTGGAGCCTCGGAGTCTGGCCACTCCCTGGAAATCAGCTCAGCAAAACTTCCTTCCCCAAGCCACTGCATCTCTCTGGCATGGAGAAAGAAGATGTAGGAGAACATGTCCTTGTAAAGTTGATCTTGCGCCCAGTACAGCATGACCCTCCTGGCCAAAACTGACTTTCCAGTTCCGGATTTTCCATGCAGGACCACGGTGCAGGCTGAGCTGCACCCATCTGGGTGAAAGGCGTCACCAAAATTTTTGTCTGTGGCCAGTGGGTTACAGATTCTTCGAACGGAAGGTGATGTCCACGTCCGTGAGAATTTAGTAATCACGTGTTGCTTGTAATTCCGTTGGCCTAGTTCTTCTATGGTATCTGCTGTTCCGCACCATCTTGTTCTATAGCTGATAAACTTTCTGGCATCACTTCGTTGTTTGGTTCTTGGTCAATCCCTATTGGTTCAGAATCCTCCAGTTTTTCATCCTGTGTGTATTTTTTCATCTCATCCTTTGCTTTCTCAGAGAGTTCTGATAGGTTCATCTTTTCAAAGATGTTAATAGTCACCTCCCAAGCAAGAGATACTATATAATATTCATGCAAGAGGCATGCCAGCTGTTCTGTGTTGGCATTCATCACCTCGAACCGTGGAAAGTGGCCTTTCACCAGTTCTGAAGTTTCTTCCATTAGTAATTCCTTGAATCTCTGAAACTTCTTAACTCTTGTCTAGCTCCTTGAAACACCACTGCAGCCCATAGATGGAAAAGGAGGGTAATTTAATGTTTTCCATCTTGATGAAAGGTGGAGAGGTCAAGTTTTGGTAGAAAAGCAGAAATGTTGGTGATATGGAACAAGTAGGACCAAAGCTTTCACTTTGCCTCTTTCCTTCCTTCTTCTATACTTCCTGTCTCTCCTGGTACATCTGTCTCCACAGGTGTCTTGAATGGTTCGCTCCAAGCTCAGATCCCACTTCTAGTTCTAGTTCTTCTCTTAATACAACCTACATGGTATCTGCTTTTCCAGAAGTAATTTCAAATTTTTGGCTCATATTAGAGTTGCAAACAAAACCCCCAATGTGTTTTTCACATGAGGTACTATGAAGTCATATTTTGTCCTTTCTAGTCTTCTATGGTTATACCCTTTTTTTCCTTATATTACATTCCATTTTCTTAGTTTGGGACCCATCATTCCAACCATTCTTTCTTCATAGAAAGAAAGATAATGCAATAATAAAGCAAGCAAGTGATGAAATTCATTATCTTCTAGCTCAGAATATTCTCAACAATTTGTTAGTCCAAGAGTCGGTTTTCAATGTCACGTTAACCCCGCCAATTAATTCTTCAGGAAAGCCATAGTCAGCTCTCTTCAAACCATATGATCTGAATTTTTTCCTCAGTTCCTCCTGCCTCTGCTAAGCTCTATCCTATCTTTAGGGGGAATCCTATTCCAGTTCAGTTTGTGAAGACAATGTAAATTAGCGGCTACCAGTGTAGTATTTTAGATAGAACATGAGCTTTAATAGCAGACAGATTTGTGTTTAAATCCTGGCACTATTACTTAGCTAGCTGAGTAGCCTTGGGCAGGCTACTTAAAATCTCTCTAAGCCTCTCTTTCCTGTAGCTTTAGGATTTTAATGCTGCAACTTCTAGTGCCTAGAAAGTACTCAATAAATGGTGGTGGCAATTATTTTTGATTTATGTATACTCTCCACTTTTGTCTTATCTACAGTTGTAATAAGCAAGCTTGTTATACCTTCATCCAAATCATAGATTAAACTTGGAATAGTACGTGGGAAAGTAGAGAGCCCTATAGCAATTCTTAGAGACCTGCCTCCAAATTGTTCTCAATCCTTTCATTGCCACTGTTTGAGTACAATTGTACAACCAGCTAGGAATTCAGCTAAGTTATTATCTGATCTACATTTTTCCATCTGTTTTTCATAAGACAATTGTGAAGAGCCTCTATAAACCTGTCATTTTAATTGCTCTTTAAAAGAATAAAAATAAAGGAAATTATTTTTATTTAATCAGACATTTCTTACACTGGCTTTGTTGGTCAGTATTTTTCTAAGTGCTTGTACATTGTTGTGCCAGTTTGAAAGGACGTATGTACCCTAGAAAAGCCATGTTTTAATCCTAATCCCATTTTATAAAGGCAGCCTTTCTTCTGATCCCTATTCAGTGCTATATGTTTGCAACTTTAATTAGTTCATCTCCCAGGAGATGTGACTCAATCAAGAGTGGTTGTTAAGCTGAATTAGGTGGTGATGTGTCTCCACACCTTCCAGGTGGGTCTTGATTAGTTTACTGGAATCCTATAAAAGAGGAAACATTTTGGAGAAAAGAAGCGATTCTGAGAGAGCAGAGAATGACATAGCTATGAGAAGCAGAGAGTCCACCAGGCAGCGACCTTTGGAGATGCAGAAGGAAAACGCCTCCCAGGGAGCTTCATGAAACAGGAAGCCAGGAGAGAAAGCTATCAGATGATGCCGTGTTTGCCACATGCCTTTCCAGATGAGCAAGAAACCCTAACTGTGTTCGCCATGTGCCTTCTCACTTGAGAGAGAAACCCTGAACTTCATCGGCCTTCTTGAACCAAGGAATCTTTCTCTGGATGCCTTAGATTGGACATATCTATAGACCTGTTTTAATTGGGACATTTCTCTCAGCCTTAGAACTATAAACTTGCAACTTATTAAATTCCCCTTTTTAAAAGCCAGTCCATTTCTGGTATATTGCATTCCAGCAGCTAGCAAGCTAGAACAATTGACTATTTAATAAGCCATTCTTTAACAGTAACAGTCACCAAACTCAGTAAAATGTCATTTTAAAAAATCTGTTTCCCCTCCTTTTGAAAAAGAAAGGGAGAAAAACATAAGAAATATAGGACATGTGGCCATGGAGAGTGGTTTTCCAAGATTTCTTTACTTCAAAAGCAAGGCTGTAGTTCACCCTCAACTAAGGGAAATTATATTTGAATGCTTTTTTAAAACAGTTGATTTGCATAGGTTCCTCAGGGTGGTGAGAGCTACCCAAGGTTAACAAGATAATTTTCTTTATTAGCAACAGAGCTAGTTTGACTCTGTTGAGTTCTTCATATTTAAATATTACATTGTTCTCTGCCTCTCTCTCCCTCTCCCTTTAATTAGTGCATCCATCTGTTTTCCTGGTAGTAAGGAGGGCTCATTGGTTGGTAATTACAGTGATGTCCCTGGGCTCCTATTTTGAAAATGTGCTCCACATTCATGACCTTCTAGGCTCAGGTAACAGTTACTCTTTCCTGGGATTCTGTTGCTTATCATTGTTGACAACTTTGATTGCCTTCTGCTTCACTCAAATCAGGGATTTACTTCCCTGGAGTTTCTCATATTGTTCTTCAATGAATCTGATCCTTTTCTAAGGTGCCCCTGACCTGTTATTAGAATTAAATATACTCAGGGCCTTCAAGATGTAATTCTAATCCAAACTTCCCATCCAGCAGAAAGTATTTGAAGGAAAGCAGATGTGCCCATCATACAATACTTTTTTTTTTACCCTTGAGAGGGAGAAAATGAGAGGAGCCCAGAGTGTCAACTAGATGGATGGATTGAGATAAGGATGAGAAGTTTGTAGGCTTGGGCACTTTTGCCAGCAGGTTGCTAAGTGCCCTTGAGCTAATTCCTCTGGCTTCTTCTCCTGTATCAGAAGGCACATGTATTCCCTACACAGCAATTTCATCAAACCAACCATGAAGGCCCTGCATGATCAGACCTTAACTTTCCTGTTCAACACCATCTCCCACTCTATCACCAGTACTGCAGTCATCGTGTTTTGTTTTGTGTGGTCAAAATTAGTAGACTTTATTTCAACTTCAAAAAATAAAGTAACAGACAAAAGGCAGCTTTAGCTATGTCCTTTCTGACGATCACATGTAATGACCAGAGCAGGAATTGCCCCTAAGAATTTAAAACACCTCTACCCCTAATCAAGCCACAGGCAAGGAAGGCTCCTTGGGGACAGGCATGACATGGTTGGGATAGAAAGGAAAACACCACAGGTGGGTGGGTTCTGAAAAAGCACAATTAGAAAACAAGACAAAAAGCCTCATCATAAATGGGATACACAACTTCAATGAAGAACTCTCTCATAAGGAGCTATGTACAAGGCGCCTAGACTAGGTGGTCACACTGGTGGCGAGGGAGGCAAGGACAGCAGAGTGCCACATAGGCACCCTTCTCCCTAGCCAGCCATGCCCTGTTTGCCCTTGGTTTTCTCATCACTGTCTTCCAAGCTGATGTGTTGGTGAGGATATAGGTGGTGCTGGTCTGTGAATAGCCAGGGGTGGTGGGTAAGTAGGTAGAACATTTAGGCGAAGGTGGGGGAGTAGGTGGAGCTGATGGAGGAGGTTGAAATATAGATAGGAGAGGGTGGTGAGTATGTAGGAAATGTTGGTGTTTTGGGGTGGTTGGTGAATAGGTGGGACTGGTAGTTGAGTACTTGGGAGAGATGGGCAAATATTTGGGCCCATTAAGCAAGTTCTTGGGAGAAGTCAGGGTGTAATCTGGTGAGCTAGAGCTGTAGCTGATGGCATGGGTCTGCTTTGATGAGGTAGGTTTGTAGCTGGGAGAGCTCATGATGTAGGTTAGAGTCTGGGGTATGTATCAAGGGCTTTAAGGGGAGAAGCTTGGTGAGGTTGGGGAGTAGCTAGTGAAGTTGGAAATTAACTTAGAGAGGTGGGGCTCTGGTTAGAGTTGGTTGGCATGAAGACCAATAGCTAGGTGATGTTAAAGAATAGTTAGGGCTGGTGGATGAATGACTGGGGAAGTTGATGTGTAGCTTGGAGATGTAGGCACACAGCTTGGAGATGTTGGTGAGTAGCTGGGGAAGGTGGGAGAATAGCTGAGTGAAGTTCCATTCCTTCACTCCCTCTACCACACTGATGGGGTGCAGGTCAAAGGTAAGCAAGGATTGATGTTTCCTGAGCATTCCTCATCATGCGCAGCAGGTTACAGGGAGGACAACTTCAAACTCCTGCTCTAGCTCATTCTATGTGTGTTATCATGTGCTGTTTTTAAAAACGTTTTTATTGTGTACTATGACATATATGCAAAGCAAAGAAATAAAAAAAAAGCAATGGTTTTCAACATACTCTTCAAAAAGTAGTTACAGGATAGATCACAGAATTTGTCATGGGCTACCATACGATTCTCTCCTATTTTTCCTTCTAGCTACTCCAGAATATAGGAGGCTACAGGTCTTAAATACTTTTTTATCATCACAGTCGACTTTTTTTTCCTTCTTTTTTTTGTGAACAATAACATATATACAAAAAAGCTATAAATTTCCAAGCACAGCACCACAATTAGTTGAAGAACATATTTCAGACTTTGACATGGGTTACAATTTCACAGTTTTAGCTTTTTACTTCTACCTGCTCTAAAATTCTGGAGACTAAAAGAGATATCAATTTAATGATTCAGCATTCATATTCATTTGTTAAGTCCTATCTTCTATGTATAATTCCACCATCACATTTGATCTTTCTGTACCTCTCATTGGGATTGTTTGGGCTATGGTAATTCTAAATTTTTTATATTGGAAGGGTCTCTCACTAATATGGGGTAGGGAGATGGAGCTATCTGATTTTCTTGAGAAGCTAGGCTAGGTTTCAGGACTTATCTGGACGAGGGACACATCTGGAGGGTGTAGGTTTCTGGCAAGTTATGCTAGTGCCTGAAACCCTTGTGGAATCTTATATATTGCCTTAGGTGTTCTTTAGGATTGGCTGGAATGGTCCTGGTTAGGGGTTGGAAGTATATGATATGTAGCAATGTCTACCTGAAGCTTGCATAAGAGCATCCTCCAGAGTAGCCTCTCAACTCTATTTGAACTCTCTCTGTCACTGATATTTTATTAATTACACTTCTTTTCCCCCATTTAGTCAGGATGTCATTGTTGATCCCACGGTGCCAGGTCTAGAATCATCCCTGGAGGTCCTCTCCCACATTGCCAGGGAGATGTTCACTGCTGGAAGTTATGTCCCATATAGAGGTGAGGGCAATGATTTCACTTGCAGAGTTGGGCTTATAGAGACTGAGGCCACATCTGAGCGACAACAGAGGTCCCCCAGAAGTAACTCTTAGGCATGCCTATAGGTACTCTAAGCTTCTATGCTACCTACATAAGTTTCACAAGAGTAAGTCTCATGATCGAGGGCATGGCCTATTGATTTTGGTGTCCCTAAAGTTTGACACAGTATCAGGGGATTCCCTGATAGTCTTTCTCCCCTTCCTCAGGGGACTTTGCCAATACTTTTTGATTATCTGCTTAATATAGTCTAGGATGTTTCCAGGCATTACAATAATCTATACAGGATTAAAGGACCTCTTTCTCATTCTGTGCTCCCTGGTGTTTCAGTTGTTCAATTGAGCTATACAGATAGGTTGAATTAGGTTATGCACTACAGAAAATTTCAGTTCCAGATCAAATAAACCTTTCTTCCATTGGTCTCAAAGAGTCTGTGTGGTTCTAAAATTTAGACACTGTTTTCCTTACCCTATGTTCTGAATTACTTTAACCCCAACCTGTTCGGCTTTGTTCTTATCTCTAAATATCAGGTTATATATATAAAACAGCCTCTCAAAATCCAGAAATAATAATCACCACTCTGGACTTAGTGTGTCAGCTCTAAAAGCTTACAATCTAGACCCCTGTTTTCTTTTCTCTTATAAACATTTTCTAAAGGTGACCATACCACTGCTGCTTTTTTGTTTCTGTCTTATTTTATCCCACTAAATGTCCCACATGTTCATTCACATCATTGCATGCATCATGACATTGTCCCTTTTTGTAGCAACACAGCCTTTGGTCATAAGTATACACCATTGTTTTCCATTCTACTTCTCCATCAGTGTATCCTTTAGCCACCTGCATTCATCAGGCATCATGCAGAAGGCCCAAAGTCCACAGTCCATCAACATTCTCAATTTTAGATAATTTCATTGTTCCCAAGAGACAGAAAACCAATAAACATACCCTCACCAAATAGGAAATCTAAACCTCCTCTTAACTCTTGTCCCTCAGCCCATTCTTTACCTCTGCTGTTGCTGTGGTAGTGCTGATGGTTTCCTTTTGAACATAACTCAGCATGCAATGGCAGTTTTCCCCCTGTACCCTGGACTTAAACACTCTTTATACAAGAATCATATCTTTGAAGTAATTCTTATAAGAACTCATTCATATTTCTAGTGTGAGTCAGTGGGACACATAGGTCTATCCAACCCCTTTCAATCTTTTTCGTCTTCCATACGGTAATATTATTTCTAGAGCCACTAGAGAATCACCTTTGCTCCTATCTATTCCCTTACATTGGAGTTCAACCGCATTACTAATGGTTCACCCATCTCTAGTTTCTATGTATCTCTAAGTCCCCTGTATTTTGTATTATAAGTCTGATTACACCTTTATGCTGGTCATAAAATGGAATCATACGGTATCTGTCATTTTGTGTCTGGCTAATTTCACTCAACATTGTGTCCTCAAGGCTCATCCATCTTGTCATGTACTCAGGATGTCATTTTGCTTACTGCTGTATCATATTCCATCATATATATATACCACATTTTGTTAATCCACTCATCTGTTGATGGGCATTTGGTTTGCTTCCATCTTTTTGCAATTGTTAAGAAAGTTGCTATGAACATCTGTGTGCAAATGTCTGTTTGTGTTGTTGTTTTCAGCTCTTCTGGGTATATACCAAGTAGTGCTCTTGCTGGGTCATAGGTTAGCTCAATATTTAGTTTACTAAGGAACCGCCAAACAATCTTCCATAGTGGCTGCACCATTGTACGTTCCCACCAGCACTGCATAAGTGTCCCAGTTTCTCCAAATCCTCTCTAACATTTATAGTTTCCTGATTGTTAATAGCAGCCATTCTTATAGATGTAAGGGGGTATCTCATTGTAGTCTTGATCAGGATTTCCCTTATAGCCAGTGAAAATGAGCATCTCTTCATGTGCATTTGTGAGCCATCTGCATTTGCTTTTCAGAAAAAACCTATTCATATCTTTAGCCCGTTATATACTTGGATTGTTTATTCTTTTGTTGTTGAGTTGTATTATTTCTTTGTAAATGCAGTAAATCAAACCTTTATCCAATATGTGATTTCTGAATATTTTCTCCCATTGAGTTGGCTGCCTTTTCACCTTTTTGACAAAGTCTTTTGAGGTGCAGAAGCATTTGATTTTGAGGAGTTCCCATTTATCTATTTTTTCTTTTGTTGCTGTGGTTTGAGTGTGAAGTTTAGGAAGCTACCTCCTATTACTAGGTCTTGAAGATGTTTCCCTACATTTTCTTCTAGAAGCTTTATGGTGCTAGTTCTGATATTTAGGGGTTTGTCCCAGTTTGAGCTAATTTTTGTGTGGGGTGTAAGATAGGGATCCTCTTTCATTCTTTTGACTACTGATATCCAGTTCTTTCATGCCAAATTATTGAAAAGACTATTTTGTTCTAGTTCAGAGGATTTGGGGGCCTTGTCAAAAATCAGTTTACCATGGATTTGGTGATCTATTTCTGCACTCACAATTAGATTACGTTGGTCAATGCTTCTGTCTTTGTGCCAGTACCATGCTGTTTTGACCACTGTTGCTTTACAATAGGTTTTAAAGTCAGGGACCTCCCTGTTCATCTTTTGTGGGATGCTTTTAGCTATTCAGGGTCTCTTTCCCTTACAGATGAATTTTGTAGTTAGCTTTTCCAAATCTTCAAAGGAGGTTGTTGGAATTTTGATTGGCACTGTGTTGAATCTGTAGATCAATTTGGGGAGAATTGATATCTTAACTATATTTAGCCTTCCTATCCATGAGCAGGGAATGTCTTCCCACCTATTTAGATTGCCTTTGATTTCTTTTAGCAATGTTATGTAGTTTTTTTGTGTACAAGTCCTTTACATCCCTAGTTAAATTCATTCCTAAGTATTTGATTCTTTTAGTTGCTATTTTGAATGGAATTTTTTCCTTAACTGACTCCTCAGCTAGGTCATTGCTTGTATATAGAAATGTTACGGATTTTTGCACATTAATTTTACACCCCACCACCTTGCTGAATTTGTTTATTAGCTCAAGTGACTTTGCTGTAGATTTTTCAGGATCTTCCAAGTATAGTATCATGTCATCTGTAAATAATGAGTTTTACTTCTTCCTTTCCAATTTGGATGCCTTTGATTTCTTTGTCCTACCTGATTGCTCTAGCTAGAACTTCTAGCACAATGTTGAATAATAGTGCTGACAGTGGGCATCTTGTCTTGTACCTGTTCTTAGGGGGAAGGCTTTCAGTCTCTCTCTATTGAGTACAATGCTGGGTATTGGTTTTTCATGTATTCCTTTTATCATATTGAGGTACTTACCTTTGACTCCTATCTTTTGGAGTGTTTTTATCAGAAAAAGATGTCAAATTTTGTCAAATGCTTTTGCAGCATCAATTGAGATGATCTTGTGATTTTTCCCTTTTGATTTGTTAATGTGCTATAATACATTAATTGATTTTCTTTCACTGAACCATCCTTGCATTCCTGTTATAAACCCCACTTGATCATGGTGTATAATTCTTTTTATGTGTTGTTAGATTTGATTTGCTAATATTTTATTGAGAATTTTTTCATCTATGTTCATTTGGGACACTGGCCTGTAGTTTTCCTTTCTTGTAGCGCCTTTACCCAGTTTTGGTATTAAAATGATATTACCTAAATGAAATGAGTTGATAGAGTTCCTTTTTCCTCAATTTTTTGGAAAAATTTGAGCAGGATTGGTGTTACTTCTTTCTGAAATGTATGATAAAATTCCCCTGTGAAGCTGTCTGGCCCTGAGCTTTTCTTTGTAGGAAGATTTTTGATGACCAATTTAGTCTCTTTACTTGTGATTGGTTTGTTGAGATCTTCTGTTTCTTCCTGAGTCAGTCTAGCTTCTTCGTGTGTCTCCAGGAATTTGTCTATTTCATCTAAGTTGTCTAGTTTGTTGGCATATAGTTGTTCATAGTATCCTCTTATGATTTCTTTTATTTCTTCAGGGTCTGTGATAACACACCCCTTCTCATTTCTAATTTTGTTTATTTGCATCCTCTCTCTTTTTTTCTTTGTCAGTCTTGCTAGTGGCTCATCAATTTTATTGATTTTCTCAAACAACCAACTTTTGGGTTTATTGATTCTTTCCATTGTTCTTTTGTTCTCCCATTCATTTATCTCTGCTTTAATCCTTGTTATTTCCCTTCTCCTATTTGCTTTGGGGTTAGTTTGCTGTTCTTTCTCAAGTTACTCCAAGTTTGCTGTTAAGTATTCGATTTTTGCTCTTTCTTTTTTTTTAAATATAGGCATTTAAGGAAATAAATTTCCCTCTCAGCACAGCCTTTGCTGCATCTCATAAGTTCTGATAAGTTGTATTCTCATTTTCATTCATCTCCAGATAGCTGCTGATTTCTCTAACAATTTCTTCTTTGACCCACTGGTTGTTTAAGAGTGTATTATTTAATCTCCATATATTTGCGAATGTTCTCATTCTGTAGTGGATATTGAGATCCAGCTTCATTCCACTGTGATCAGAGAAAGTGCTTTGAATAATTTCAATATTTTTAAATTTATAAAGACCTGTTTTGTACCCCAGCATATGATCTATCCTGGAGAATGTTTCCGTGAACACTAGAGAAGAATGTTTAACCTTGTACTTTGTGGTGCAATGACCTATATATGTCTGTTAGGTCTAATTCATTTATCAAGTTATTTAACTTCTCTAACTCCTTGTTGATCTTCTGTCTGGTTGTTCTATCTATAGAGGAGAATGGTGTATTGAAGTCTTCTACTATTATTATTGAAACATCAGTCCCTCCCTTCAGTTTTGCCAATGTCTGTCTCATGTACTTTGGAGCTCCTTGATTGGGAGCATAAACATTTATGATTTTATATCTTCTTGGTGAATTGACCCTTTAATTAGTATATTGTGTCCTTCTTTGTCTCTTATGATGTCTTTACATTTAAAGTTTATTTTGTCTGATATTAGTATAGCTACTACTACTTTCTTTTGGTTACAGTTTGCATGGAAGATCTTTTTCCATCCTTTCACTTTCAATGTATTTGTATCCTTGTGTCTAAGAGGAATCTGTTGTAAGCAGCATATAGCTGGATTATGTTTCTTAATCTATTCTGCTAATCTGTATCTTTTAATTGCTAAGTTTAGTCCATTAACAAAGTTATTACTGAAAAGGCTTTGCTTGATTCTACCATCTTATCTTTTTTATTTTATTTGTCAGATCTATATATTCTTTCCCTCTTTCTCTTTGTATTCTTTAAATTACCCTTAGTGGTACTCTTAAATTCTGTACCCTCTTCCAGACCTCCTTCTTCTGTCTTTTTTCTTCATCTGGCAGAACTCCTTTTAGTATTTCTTGTAGGCCCAATTTCTTGTTGATGAATCCTTTCAGGACTTCTTTGTCTATGCAAGCTTTAGTCTCTCCCTCAATTTTACTGTACAATTCACCTGGGTACAGAATTCTTAGCTGGAAGTCTTTCTCTTTCAGGAGCTTGAATATATCATACCATTGCCATCTCACCTCCAGGGTGGTAATTGAATAGTCTGAACACAATCTTATGTGGTTTTCCTTGTATGTAGTATATTGTTTTTCTCTTACTGCTTTCAGGATTTTCTGCTTCTCTTCAATGTTTGACAGACTGATTAGTATGTATCTTGGGGACGGCCTATGTTGATTTATTCTGTTTGGAGATCTTTGGGCTTCTTTGACTTGTATATATATGTACTTTATGAGGGTTGGGAAGTTTTCCCCCATTATATCCTCAACTACTCTTCCTAGCCCTTTACTCCTCTCTTTTCCTTCTGGGACACCAAATGATTCTTATATTTGTGTGCTTTGTTTTGTCTATCATTTCCCTGAGTTCCCATTGAATTTTTTCCATCTTTTTTGCCATTTCCTGTTTTGAGTCTTCGAAGTCAATTATCCTGTCCTCTGTATCACTTATTCTTTCTTCTGTCTCTTCAACTCTGGTGTTTTGTGCCTCTAGTATGTTTTTTATTTGGTCAACAGTGTCTTTAATCTCCATGATTTCCACTGTTTCTCTATTTATTCTTTCAAATTCCTCTTTGTGCTCTTCTACCGTCTTCTTGATCTCCTTTATGTCATTTGCTATCCCACTTATTTTATTAAGTAGAGTTGTATGAACATCTTTGATTAGTTGTGCCAATGTCTGTGTCTCCTTAGGTGTTTAACTTGGTCATTAGGCAAGACTTTGTCTGCATTGTGATATGTTTTTTGATCTTCTGCTGTCTTCGTTGCATGTAGATATCTTGATTTACTTTCGAAGTTGATTTCTTTCAATAGTCTAAGGCCTTGTGTTTGCGGATGGTTGTACAGCAGGAACAGAGCACGGGGTGGATCACTCAGTATGGTGATTTGTTTGAGGGCAGTATGGGTGCAGGTTGGGGATGTTATGCTGGTTGGTACTTGTGAACGTGGGCACCCAATGACCAGAAAGGATGTAGCTGTGCGGGTGCACCAGTCTGGGGGACGTAACCCTAGTTACACCCTAGTGTGCGCTGGTTGAAGGCACAGGGCCCTTTGTGTGCATGTGTAGAGCTATGGTAGCTTGTTGGCATTATGACTTTGTGGATTGGGGGCAGATGTGACCCTTCTGTGCAGGTTGGTACTTTCTCAGAGCTGGGAAATGAGGCTGAGGGCTGTGCACATGCACAGTTTTAGCACTGTTATAACGTGCAGTTCCCAGAGCTGAATGACATGATTGGGGGCCCATGCTAATGCATGGGCCTAGGAGTGCTTTAAACGGATGCGCTGACGTCAAGGAGGGCGGGTGAGGCTGTGCAACACTATGGGTAGGGGCAGGCGGGGATAACCTAGGTATGAAGGTTAGTCCCACAGCCTTTATGTGCTGGCAACAGCCTTAGGGTTAGGTAGTGCTTGGGAGGGGTGCAGGACAGATGAGTTGGGCTGCACTTGGGGTGGGGGTGGGGGGCAGGCAAGTGCACTGGGGCTGGTGGGGTGGAGGCACCTGGAGCGCGGGTTATAGGTGCAGATGAGGGGATTCAGGTGCATGGGGTGTGGGGTGAGTTGCCGGTCACGCGGCTGCACTGGTGAGGGTAGCATGCCCAAGGAACACAGCCTGGCTTACTTCCTAGTCCCGTGTACCTGTCGGTGCACTTCCATGGGCTCTGCTGCTCCGTTCCTCCACACCAGGCTCCAGCTTTCTGCTTCTCAGTTCCTCGGCCTCTACAACCAGGGCTTCCACATGTGGTGCAGAAGGCTATCCCAGGTAAGCCGCACTCCCAAACTGCTGCCTCAGTCACCCTCCTGTCCCTTCTCTAACTTTTCCGTGGAGCAGGGCTAATTTCAAGCTGCTCTAGTCGGCCATCTTCCGGAAGTCCTATCGTGCTTTTTAATCAAAATTTGAAAAAAAATTAAAGCAAGTATTTGGACCAGAAATATATTTTTAATTAAGTCCCTTTCAATAATTTACCTTTATTATAGTTCCCATTTACTAAGTACTTACCATGTGCCAGCAATTTGCTGAAAACTGATGGGCATTATATCATAAGCTCCTCATCACAGCCCCGTTTTACAGAAGATAAAACTGAGCCCTAAAAGGTTAAATAATTAACCCAAAGCAATACCCACAGCAAGTAAGTGTAAAGCTGGGACTCAATCCCAGGTCTGTCTGATTCCACAGCCCAAGGCAGTGTGTGCCTTCAGTGCCATTTTATTTATGGATGAATAGAATGCTGTGAAAAGCAAACTCCCATCCACTTGAGCACCTAGGGTGAATTGTGGCTCTACTAGACACCCACTGCTCTCCACTCAGGTAAGTATCCTCACAGGTGTGCAATCTCATATGTATTCACCCCTTTGGTTATCTCATGCTGTCCTCTTTCTGTACCAATTACTTCCCATTGAACCTAGAATAATCCTCATCTTCCTCTCTGACAATAAAATTTAACCCATCCCTTAAGTGCTTGATTCAATTCCATTTTTCCTTAAGCCTTCCCTTACTGACATCTCCTTTTACCATTCTTCCTTAGCACTTATTGTTGGAACTAAAATATTTAGCACTTGGTAATACACTATTCAGTGTTTATGAATCTTGTAACATCAAGAGTTGCATTTTACATTTTGGTATATCTCCAACAGCACCGTGCATAGGGTCTGTTTTATAGATGTTTCAATAAATATTTACTTTGACTCTAGTAGATACATAATGATTAATTGAATTCATTGTATAAAATGCTTATCTCCGAAAGAATTCTCCTTGCTACTGATTTCATTACGAGAAAGTAAACATATGTTAGAGGTCTTCAAATGATTACAAAAATACTCTGTAATATCCAGACAACAGCACTAAAATCTCTGATCTTTTAACTTGCACTCCTCACAACATCTAACAATTAGAGTAACAGGCCATTTGAATGAGTGTATTGATGAGTTATTGAACCCAGTCAAGATGTGGATTCTATTCTCAGCTCTGCCCCTTCACTCTGTGACCTGGGACAAGTCATTAACTTCTCTGAGTCCTAGTTTTCTTATCAACTAAATAGGGATAATTATACCCACTCTCCTCACCTCAGTGGGTGTTAAGAAAATATAAGTGGAAAATTTATTTATTGGCATGTGTTGTAAAACGTAGAGCACTATGCAAAAATGGGCTATTATAATGACTATTTTCTAAGCATTTTTAAAATTGTCTAGAAAAGAGAATCACTTTTATCAGTAATTTAGAAGTAATTCCATCCCTTCCCTGTGGAAGGGACTCCAGCTTAGTTCTCAAGGCAAGTATTAGACTTGGCACAGGGTATCTGTGAGTTGGCCAGGATTCTTTCAGTGATAGAATCATATGTTCTTGATCTAAAAATTAATCAGTGTGACCACAAAGAGAAAAACACTTTGTTTTCACTAGTAATAGGGCAGTTCTCCTAAGCTGCACAGTTGGGGACTTTTGTAATAGTATTTGCTAGCTGTGCTGCCCATGGGGTGAGTTAATTAACCACTAGAGAGCTGCTCTAAATTAAAAAGATCATACCTGACATGAGCCGTTTCAGCACAAACATCCTGTTCTTTTCCTCTTTTCAGGGGCGAGATTTTACTTAAGACCATCTGTGATTTGCTAAAAACTTAAATTGTGTAGATGGCAGAATGGTCCTTGCAAATAAATGTCAGAAGGAAAATCTCACCAAGAACTATAGACTCATAAAATGTTGGTGGTGAAAGATCCCTTAGAGATTATCACATCCAACCCCCTCATTTTACAGATGAGAAAATTAACATACAGAGAAAGGAAGTGACTTAGGCAAGTTCTCTCATTAAATTTTACTGACAGCTGGTACTTGAAGTCAAGTTTTTCCAAGCCTCCATTGTTCTTGTTCACTGCACTTTCCTCAACATCAGTTCATTTAAATTCAACATTTTTAACTTTTGAAGCAGTGTTAGCAATTTTAGTGTCATTCTCTAAATTGGAAAACCTGCCTCCAAGCCACTAGCCAGGAGCAGCTGGAATGGCCCAGCCTCATTTATTTAGAATCAGGCACTTGCAGATTTTACAGCAATCAGTTTGCCCACTTTCAAACTTCTGGCATCTCCACAGAGGAGGCAGGCAATCATTTCATACCCACACACTGCATAGTATCTCTAGGTTGTTTAAATCTTCAGGAAAATAAACACACACAAGCTCCACAAGCGGCTGGGTGGCATGCTAAGATATAACATCGGAGTGGAAACCAAAAGAGTGAATTTACATTTCAAGATAATTGACTGGGACCTTGAACAAGTCACTTAACCTACCTCAGTCAAATGGAAACCACAATACTAACAGCATATCTGTGTTCCCTTTCTGGTTCTCTCTTTCCACCTTGGGTTGCAATTACTTTACCCAGCACCTGGACTCCATATCACATCCCCTTTTGAACCTTTGAATCACTGTCCTCTGAACTTTTTTGGTTCTTGAAGACCTTTTCCTACTTCCCCTCCTTTTGCCCACCTTAGCCCATCTCAGACCACCCTCACTCTCCAAGACAGCTTTTTATGGGGGACTGCTGCGCAGGTGCCCTCAACTGCCTTCTAGTTCTGACATTCTACCAGTAAAATTTTGGTGTTGTATGTCAGAGTTTCACAGGTTAGTAGTTCAGGATATTTGGTTCCTCTCTAGCTCCAAATCCTAAGTAGCTGAGTCTGGTCCCCTTGGTCCTATATCTAGAACATTCTATTCTTATGTGACTTCCTTCGAGTGGCCAGAATACTACAAGTGGACTAATGATATTTTAAATGGCAGGTACAGGGTGCTCTGGAAGCTGTGTCATTTGGAAGCATTTCAGCAGGGTGTGTATGTCTCAGTGTGTGCACACATGCAGCACTTTAATCCTCACTACTTTGAAGAGAAAAGAGGGGGTATAAAATAGTCTTTACAAAGAGGACTTATCAAGTAAACAGTTTCAAGAAACTGCACCCCTGATTGTAACTTAAGGTAAAGGAGAAAGAAGAATGGTTAAATCCAAGCAGTTAATCTCCTTCCACTGCTGTTTCTGGAGTCCAGAGATACTTTCCACGACTTAGGAGTGTCTTGACCATTTTCAGGTAGGACATCCTTTTTTTATTCATATGCATTTTCCTCAGCTATCTAAGCCTTTCAAACTCCTAAATTAGGCTATTGTTGAACACTTTAAGACTCCTTAAATGCTTTCCTGTGGCAGAGTATAATAATCCTTCTCCTCAGAAAACTGTTTTATGGAGTATGTTAATACTGGTAGGCTAGAGACAGCACTGATTTCCTTTGGGCTTTTTGGATCTAGCTAAGGTCACTCAGTTGCTTAGTTGAGAATTGTTCGATCCTTTTGAGTCATTTAGCGGCCTCTATCCCAATGGCTGGAGTTCACTCTAGCAAGATGGCTCAGAAAAGCATGGTCCCAGTATGGAGTAGGAAAATTCTCAAACCAAGTAGCAAAATATGGGAAATTCCATTGCTGTCTCAAAGCCATTTTGACCTTCTCTTTGGAGAGCAGTAACCAGTAATATAACCTGCATTGAATCAGGACAGAAGAGCAGCCAGCTTAACTCTCAAGGCATATGGTATTTCAGCCTCCTCTCTTGAGCACTCTAGAGCACGGGTCTGCAAACCACAGCATGCTACCCAAATCTTGCCCTCCACCTGTTTTGGTAAATGAAGTTTTATTGGCACATGGCCTCACCCATTAATTTATGTATTAATAGTCTATGGCTGCTTTAGTGCTACAAGAGCAGAGTAGAGTAGTTATGACAGAGACTGTATATGGCCTACAAAGCGTGAAATATTTACTGTATGACCCTTTACAGAAAATTTTGCCAGCACCTGCTCTGGGTCAAAAACTGGGGCTTGAATTGAAATATAAAGGCCCCTTGAATTGTAATATCATATAAAAGCAGTTTGTAAGCATTATATAACTGAGATCCCCAAGTATTTTTTAAACAAAAATTAATTTGCTGTGCATGCTTATTTTTCTAAAGTTCAGACATTAAAGAAAGTTGTAAAGAAAAATGTAAAAATTGTTCACAATCACAATACCCAGAGTGAACCACTATATTAACATTTTGATACATAAGTTTTCTGTTTTTTTACATGTGCCTATTTTTTTTTTATTAATTAACGGAAAAAAAAAGAAATTAACCCAACATTTAGAAATCCTACCATTCTACATATGCAATCAGTAATTCTTAACATCATCACATAGATGCATGATCATCATTTCTTAGTATATTTGCATCGGTTTAGAAGAACTAGCGACACACCAGACAAAGATATAAAATGTTAATATGGAGAAAAGAAATAAAAGTAATAATAATAGTAAAAAAACAAACAAACAAAAAAAAACAAACAAACAAACAAAGCCTATAGCTTAGATGCAGCTTCATTCAGTGTTTTAACATGATTACTTTACAATTAGGTATTATTGTGCTGTCCATTTTTGAGTTTTTGTATCTAGTCCTATTGCACAGTCTGTCTCTCTTCAGCTCCAATTACCCATTATCTTACGCTGTTTCTCCCTCCTGCTGGACTCTGTTACCAATGACATATTCCAAGTTTATTCTCGAATGTCGGTTCACATCAGTGGGACCATACAGTATTTGTCCTTTAGTTTTTGGCTAGACTCACTCAGCATAATGTTCTCTAGGTCCATCCATGTTATTACATGCTTCATAAGTTTATCCTGTCTTAAAGCTGCATAATATTCCATCGTATGTATATACCACAGTTTGTTTAGCCACTCTTCTGTTGATGGACATTTTGGATGTTTCCATCTCTTTGCAATTGTAAATAACGCTGCTATAAACATTGGTGTGCAAATGTCCGTTTGTGTCTTTGCCCTTAAGTCCTTTGAGTAGATACCTAGCAATGGTATTGCTGGGTCGTATGGCAATTCTATATTCAGCTTTTTGAGGAACCGCCAAACTGCCTTCCACAGTGGTTGCACCATTTGACATTCCCACCAACAGTGGATAAGTGTGCCTCTTTCTCCGCATCCTCTCCAGCACTTGTCATTTTCTGTTTTGTTGATAATGGCCATTCAGGTGGGTGTGAGATGATATCTCATTGTGGTTTTGATTTGCATTTCTCTAATGGCCAGGGACATTGAGCATCTCTTCATGTGCCTTTTGCCCATTTGTATTTCCTCTTCTGATAGGTGTCTGTTCAAGTCTTTTTCCCATTTTGTAATTGGGTTGGCTGTCTTTTTGTTGTTGAGTTGAACAATCTCTTTATAAATTCTGGATACTAGACCTTTATCTGATATGTGATATCCAAATATTATCTCCCATTGTGTAGGCTGTCTTTCTACTTTCTTGATGAAGTTCTTTGATGCACAAAAGTGTTTAATTTTGAGGAGCTCCCATTTATTTATTTCCTTCTTCAGTGCTCTTGCTTTAGGTTTAAGGTCCATAAAACCGCCTCCAATTGTAAGTTTCATAAGATATCTCCCTACATTTTCCTCTAACTGTTTTATGGTCTTAGACCTAATGTTTAGATCTTTGATCCATTTTGAATTAACTTTTGTATAGGGTGTGAGATATGGGTCTTCTTTCATTCTTTTGCATATGGATATCCAGTTCTCTAGGCACCATTTATTGAAGAGACTGTTCTGTCCCAGGTGAGTTGGCTTGACGGCCTTATCAAAGATCAAATGTCTGTAGATGAGAGGGTCTGTATCTGAGCACTCTATTCGATTCCATTGGTCGATATATCTATCTTTATGCCAATACCATGCTGTTTTGACCACTGTGGCTTCATAATATGTCTTAAAGTCAGGCAGCGTGAGACCTCCAGCTTCGTTTTTTTTCCTCAAGATGTTTTTAGCAATTCGGGGCACCCTGCCCTTCCAGATAAATTTGCTTATTGGTTTTTCTATTCCTGAAAAATAAGTTGTTGGGATTTTGATTGGTATTGCATTGAATCTATAGATCAATTTAGGTAGGATTGACATGTTAACTATATTTAGTCTTCCAATCCATGAACACGGTATGCCCTTCCATCTATTTAGGTTTTCTATGATTTCTTTTAGCAGTTTTTTGTAGTTTTCTTTATATAGGTTTTTTGTCTCTTTAGTTAAATTTATTTCTAGGTATTTCATTCTTTTAGTTGCAATTGTAAATGGGATTTGTTTCTTGATTTCCCCCTCAGCTTGTTCATTACTAGTGTATAAAAATGCTACAGATTTTTGAATGTTGATCTTGTAACCTGCTACTTTGCTGTACTCATTTATTAGCTCTAGTAGTTCTGTTGTGGATTTTTCCGGGTTTTCGACATATAGTATCATATCGTCTGCGAACAGTGATAGTTTTACTTCTTCCTTTCCAATTTTGATGCCTTGTATTTCTTTTTCTTGTCTAATTGCTCTGGCTAGAACCTCCAACACAATGTTGAATAATAGTGGTGATAGTGGACATCCTTGTCTTGTTCCTGATCTTAGGGGGAAAGTTTTCAATTTTTCCCCATTGAGAATGATATTAGCTGTGGGTTTTTCATATATTCCCTCTATCATTTTAAGGAAGTTCCCTTGTATTCCTATCTTTTGAAGTGTTTTCAACAGGAAAGGATGTTGAATCTTGTCAAATGCCTTCTCTGCATCAATTGAGATGATCATGTGATTTTTCTGCTTTGATTTGTTGATATGGTGTATTACATTAATTGATTTTCTTATGTTGAACCATCCTTGCATACCTGGGATGAATCCTACTTGGTCATGATGTATAATTCTTTTAATGTGTTGTTGGATACGATTTGCTAGAATTTTATTGAGGATTTTTGCATCTATTCATTAGAGAGATTGGTCTGTAGTTTTCTTTTTTTGTAATATCTTTGCCTGGTTTTGGTATGAGGGTGATGTTGGCTTCGTAAAATGAATTAGGTAGTTTTCCTCCACTTCGATTTTTTTGAAGAGTTTGAGGAGAGTTGGTACTAATTCTTTCTGGAATGTTTGATAGAATTCAGATGTGAAGCCGTCTGGTCCTGGACTTTTCTTTTTAGGAAGCTTTTGAATGACTAATTCAATTTCTTTACTTGTGATTGGTTTGTTGAGGTCATCTATTTCTTCTTGAGTCAAAGTTGGTTGTTCATGTCTTTCCAGGAACCCATCCATTTCATCTAAATTGTTGTATTTATTGGCGTAAAGTTGTTCATAGTATCCTGTTATTACCTCCTTTATTTCTGTGGGGTCAGTAGTTATGTCTCCTCTTCCATTTCTGATCTTATTTATTTGCATCCTCTCTCTTCTTCTTTTTGTCAATCTTGCTAAGGGCCCATCAATCTTATTGATTTTCTCATAGAACCAACTTCTGGTCTTATTGATTTTCTCTATTGTTTTCATGTTTTCAATTTCATTTATTTGTGCTCTAATCTTTGTTATTTCTTTCCTTTTGCTTGCTTTGGGATTAGTTTACTGTTCTTTCTCCAGTTCTTCCAAGTGGACAGTTAATTCCTGCATTTTTGCCTTTTCTTCTTTTCTGATAAAGGCATTTAGGGCAATAAATTTCCCTCTTAGCACTGCCTTTGCTGCGTCCCATAAGTTTTGATATGTTGTGTTTTCATTTTCATTTGTCTCTAGGTATTTACTAATTTCTCTTGTAATTTCTTCTTTGACCCACTTGTTGTTTAAGAGTGTGTTGTTGAGCCTCCATGTATTTGTGAATTTTCTGGCACTCCGCCTATTATTGATTTCCAACTTCATTCCTTTAAGATCCGAGAAAGTGTTGTGTATAATTTCAATCTTTTTAAATTTTTTAAGACTTGCTTTGTGACCCATCATATGGTCTATCTTTGAGAATGATCCATGAGCACTTGAATAAAAAGGTGTATCCTGCTGTTGTGGAATGTAATGTCCTATAAATGTCTGTTAAGTCTAGCTCATTTATAGTAATATTCAGATTCTCTATTTCTTTATTGATCCTCTGTCTAGATGTTCTGTCCATTGATGAGAGTGGTGAATTGAAGTCTCCAACTATTATGGTATATGTGTCTATTTCCCCTTTCAGTGTTTGCAGTGTATTCCTCATGTATTTTGGGGCATTCTGGTTCGGTGCGTAAATATTCATGATTGTTATGTATTCTTGTTTAATTGTTCCTTTTATTAGTAGATAGTGTCCTTCTTTGTCTCTTTTAACTGTTTTACATTTGAAGTCTAATTTGTTGGATATTAGTATAGCTACTCCTGCTCTTTTCTGGTTGTTATTTGCATGAAATATCTTTTCCCAACCTTTCACTTTCAACCTATGTTTATCTTTGGGTCTAAGATGTGTTTCCTGTAGACAGCATATAGAAGGATCCTGTTTTTTAATCCATTCTGCCAGTCTATGTCTTTTGATTGGGGAATTCAATCCATTAACATTTAGAGTTATTATTGTTTGGATAATATTTTCCTCTGCCATTTTGCCTTTTGTATTATATATATCATATCTGACTTTCCTTCTTTCTACACTCTTCTCCATACCTCTCTCTTCTGTCTTTTCGTATCTGACTCTAGTGCTCCCTTTAGTATTTCTTGCAGAGCTGGTTTCTTGGTCACAAATTCTCTCAGTGACTTTTTGTCTGAGAATGTTTTAATTTCTCCCTCATTTTTGAAGGACAATTTTGCTGGATATAGGAGTCTTGGTTGGCAGTTTTTCTCTTTTAGTAACTTAAATATATCATCCCACTGTCTTCTAGCTTCCATGGTTTCTGCTGAGAAATCTACGCATAGTCTTATTGGGTTTCCCTTGTATGTGATGGATTGCTTCTCTCTCGCTGCTTTCAAGATCCTCTCTTTCTCTTTGACCTCTGACATTCTAACTAGTAAGTGTCTTGGAGAACGCCTATTTGGGTCTAATCTCTTTGGGGTGCGCTGCACTTCTTGGATCTGTAATTTTAGGTCTTTCATAAGAGTTGGGAAATTTTCAGTGATAATTTCTTCCATTAGTTTTTCTCCTCCTTTTCCCTTCTCTTCTCCTTCTGGGACACCCACAACACGTATATTTGTGCGGTTCATATTGTCCTTGAGTTCCCTGATACCCTGTTCAAATTTTTCCATTCTTTTCCTGATTCTTTTTCTTTTTGGAATTCAGATGTTCCATCCTCCAAATCACTAATTCTATCTTCTGTCTCTTTAAATCTATCATTGTAGGTATCCATTGTCTTTTCCATCTTTTCTACTTTATCCTTCACTTCCATAAGCTCTGTGATTTGTTTTTTCAGTTTTTCTATTTCTTCTTTTTGTTCAGCCCATGTCTTCTTCATGTCCTCCCTCAATTTATCGATTTCGTTTTTGAAGAGGTTTTCCATTTCTGTTCGTATATTCAGCATTAGTTGTTTCAGCTCCTGTATCTCATTTGAACTATTGGTTTGTTCCTTTGACTGGGCCATATTTTCAATTTGCTTAGCGTGATCCGTTATCTTCTGCTGGCGTCTGGGCATTTAGTCAGATTTCCCTGGGTGTTGGACCCCACAGGTTGAAAGATTTTTCTGTGAAATCTCTGGGTTCTGTTTTTCTTATCCTGCCCAGTAGGTGGCGCTCATGGCACACGTTTGTCTACGGGTTCCACCACTAAAAGTTGCTGTGGGTCCTTTAACTTTGGAAAACTCTCGCCGTGGGGGAGGTTCGGCAGCCGAAGCGGCTTGGAAGAGTGCCAGCCAGCCTGGAGGTCCGAACGCGGGGAGGGTCGCCAGCCGCCGCAGCCCGGAAGAGCGCCCGACCGAATTTCCTAGTCGACCTGGGGCGCCAAGCATGGCGGGAGGGCGCCAGCTGCGGCAGCCCGGGAGAGTGCACTGTTCCCAGCCGGACTGTGAGTCACGTGTTTGGAAGGGACCCCCCGGTCACCGTTCTCCGCGGTCTGGGGATTTCCGACCCAATTCTCTCAGTTGGTCCGGGGGGCCTCGCATGGTGGGGGCGCCAACCGCCGCGGCCCGAGGGGTCCGCCTGCGCAATTCTGCCAGCTGGCCTGGGAAGGAGGAAGGGAGGGACTCCGGCTGCTTGCCTTCCTGCCCAGGAAAGCCCGCGCCCCTTGGCGATCTCACCGGAGCTGGTTCTCCCAGACAGTCAGCCGTTCCAGGATGGGGTACGCCGTCCCTTTGATCTCCATCATGGCTCCGGGAGCTACTCTGTATTGTCTCCACTCCCCCAGTAGCTGTTCTGGAGGAGGAAAGGTGAGGGTGGCAAGGCTGTCGAGGCCGGTGGCGGAGGAGCCGGTGAAGGCGGAAGAGGGCACGGTGAAGGTTGGAGAGCCGCCGGAGCAGTAGGAGAAAGGGAAGGATAAGATGGCGGATAGAGCGCCGCTGGAGCAGAAGGGGGAAGAGGGATAGGAGGGCGGGCTGGCTGGCGGGGTGTGAGCGTCGCGCCGGGCTGGCGGACAAAGAGGGAGAGGAGGGCGGGCTGGCTGGCGGGGCGTGTGTGCCTATTTTTTTATAAAAACAATTGAATCATAATGTACATACTGTTTTGTAATCTTTTTTCATTTACTAATGTATCTTGGCATTTTTTTCATGTCAATGGGCAAAGAACTGCATCATTATTCCTACTGGCTGAAAGTATTCCATTATATAAATAAATAATTTAATTTATTGAACAAATCCTCTATCATTTGACAGTTGGGTTGTTCTGTCAATGCTGTATTAGACAGTCATCACATATACTCCTTTGCACATTGGTACTTTTTATGTTCTTTTCCAAATTTTTAGAAATTATGAGTTACTTTTATGATGTCAGAAAAAAAATCCTACAGCTCTGTTGTCAATGGTGAATGGCTGTTTTCATAAATGGCAAGAGGCTTCAATTATGTTAATGTAGACACAGAGGCAAGAGGTTTCAGTTATGTTAATGTAGACACAGAGCTGAGAAACCAGGAGGTCGCCATCCCTCATGGATAGGTTGAATTTATGTATCCACCCAAGATCATTAAAGCTTTACCACTTAAAGCATGTACATTTCAATAGGTTTTTGTGAAAGCTTCTAGTCACATTAAATATTAATGACTGACAGCAGAGCATTGCTTCAGGAGAATATAATGGCCCAAAGGAAACTAGCAGGCTATGTTAAGAAATATACACACAAAACACAGAACTTCTAGTAGGATCAAATTTCTGATGAAGATACTAAACCTGGCAGCCGGAAGAAAAGATGGCAAAGGCAGGAATGTACTGCCATGAAAATGGGCTGAACATAAAGTGCATTTCAAAGCCCAAGAAGCACCTCCTTACCCTTGGGGCATTAGGAAAGATAGAAAATGGGCACAGAGGGAGTGATATCCCTGTTCTATTCTTGTGAGGCAGGAAGATCCCATTTGGCAGAAACAGGCATTCACATGAATGAGGTTTCAATTCACCTTAGAATGACTTAACTCAGACACATTGAATGTTCACCTGACCCTAAGGAATTCTGCTGATTGCAGTTGGACTGTCTGAACAATTTTCTGAGGATTTGTAAGCAGGGATTCAGTGTGTGGGGAGGCCTGAAAGCCAGTGTTAATCAAATTAATAGCTTAATAACATCACAGACAAGAAAAGGGCAGCAAGAAGAAAATATATCCATCTGAAAATGCTCTGCTGGTGGCATAAATGCGTTTTCTTTCTTTAGTGATCCATCATCCAGATGTTAAAGGAGACTAGTCTTTAAACCTCTGTGCAATCATTCAAGTGTGAATAGTTAGCCTTTAAAAATGAGATGTTAACACTCATTTGGTCTTTACCCAACACTTTTCATCCAAGTTGCCATGATAGGTAAAACGATACCCAATTACCCAGACACATGGAGCAGAGAAATTTCTGCTTTCTCCCTTGTCAAGCCTGTGATCTCAGTCTTTTCTCTCCTTCCACTCTCACACCTCTCTTTTCTTCTCTATGCTGTCTTCATAAAGAAAGCTGTAATATGGCCTGCTCTCCCTTGACCCTCTTCTTCAGAGGGCAAGCAGAAGAATACTCCTATTTCCCCTGAGATCCACTCTGCTTAAATTATGTCTAAAGAGGCTTCTTCAGCAACAGCCTGGGTCCTAACAGCAGAGATACTTGGAGGACTTTCAGGGCTTTACTAGTTAGGACTCTAAGCCAGAGCTTCCTAACCTTCACATTAATTGTGTATTACAACTCTCAGTTTCCTCATTTGTAAGAATAATGACTAGCATTATTATTCTTCAGTGAGAGGAGCAGGTTCTGTCTTTGCAGGAAAAAGACTGCCTTGATCTCCAGGGGGATCTCTTCAGTATATTGGATGTTCTAGTTTGCTAGCTGCCGGAATGCAACACACCAGAGATGGATTGGCTTTTAATAAAAGGGGATTTATTTTGTTAGTTCTTCAGAGGAAAGGCAGCTAACTTTCATCTGAGGTTCTTTGTTACATGGGAAGGCTCAGGGTAATCTCTGCTGGTCTTCTCTCCAGGCCTCTGGGTTCCAACAACTTTCCCCAGGGTAATTCCTTTCTGCATCTCCAAAGGTCTGGGCTGAGCTGCGAGTGCTTAGATGAGGTATGCCAAGCTGCTTGGGCTGTGCTACGTTGCACTCTCTCATTTAAGCACCAGCCAATTAAGTCAAATGTCATTCATCGCAGCAGGCACACCTCCTAGCCGACTGCAGATGTAATGAGCAACAGATGAGGTTCACGTACTATTGGCTCATGTCCACAGCAACAAAACTAGGTGCCTTCACCTGGCCAAGTTGACAACTGAATCTAAGTACCACATTGGATTAACCTGTCAAGCTGGAAAACCAGCTATAATCTGGGGTATGTACCTGAACTGTATTAGAAACAGCAGGGCCTATTTCTTTACTTCTTCTCTTTGTCCATATATTTTTTCTCCTTTTTTTAATTAAATTTTTATTTTGAGATAATTGAAAATTTACATGGGTTTGTAAGAATTAGTTCAGAGAAATCCAGTATACCCTTTATCCAAATATATCTTGCAAAACTATAGTACCATATCATAACCAGAGTAGTGAAATAGATGTAGTCAAGATATAGAACAGTTTCATAGCCACCAGGATCCTGCATGTTGCTCCACTTCCCTCCTACCTTCCACTCTTCTTAACCCCAGGGAGCTACCAATATGTTCCCCTTTTCTATAATTTTGGCATTTCAAGAATGTTATATAAATGGTACCATACAGTATGCAAACTCTTGGAATTGGCACTTTCCACTCAGTATAATACCCTGAAGATTCACTCAGGTAATTGTGTGTATCAGTAGTTCATTCCTTTTGATCGCAGAGTTGTATTCCATGTTATAGGTGTTCCACAGTTTGCTTAACCACTGATCCATTGAAGAATACCTGGGTTGTTTCCAGCTTTTGAATATTACTGATAAAGTTTCTATAAACACTTGTGTACAGTTTTTGTGTGTGCGTGTGAGCATAATACTTCATTTATCTGGGATAAATAACCAGCAATGCAATTGCTGGGGCATATAATAGTTAGATATTTAGGTTTTTGAGAAACAGCCAAACGTTTCCACAGTAGCTGTACCATTTTACACTTCCACCAGCACTGTATGAACGATCCATTTTCTCGATCTCCTTACCAACATTTGCTGTTGTCACCATTTTATTTATTATTTATTTATTGTGTTTGTGGGCAGGCATCGGAAATCGAATCCAGGTCTCCGGCATGGCGAGTGAGAACTCTGCCTGCTGAGCCACCGTGGCCCACCATTTTATTTTATCCATTCTGACAGATATGTAGTATGGTTTCTTATTGTGGTTTTAATTTGCATTTCCCTAATAACTAATGACATTGGATATCTCTACATGTGCACGTTTCTTCACATACACATTCATGTGATATATGCTCTTTGGTGAAATGCCTCTTCATATCTTTTGCCCATTTTCCAATTGCATATTTGTTTGTTGCTGAGTTTTATAAGAGTTCTTTATATTTTAGATACTAGTCCTTTGTTGAATATGTGGTTTGCAAGTATTTTCTAACACTCTGTATCTTGTCATTTCATTCTCTTGGCAGGGTCTTTCACAGATCAAAGTTTGTAATTTTGATGAAGTCCAATCAATCAATTTTTCCTATAATGAGTTGTGCTTTTGTTGTCAAGTCTAAGAATTCTTTGCTTAGCACTAGATCCCAAAGATTTTTTCATGAAGTTTTGTGGTTTTGTATTCAACATTTAAGTTCATGATTAATTTTTAGTTAGTATTTATATAAGGTGCAAGACTTGGGTTGAGGTTCTTCTTCTTTCTTTTTTTTGCCTATGGATTTCCAGTTGCCCCAGGACCACTTGTTGAAAAGGCTACCCTTTCCTCCATTAAACTGGTTTAACACCTTTGTCAGAAATCAGTTGATCATATTTTTGTGTATCACATCCTTTTACCCCTGGCACCACCACATCTGTCCATACCTCCAAAACTGACAAAAAAGAACAAGACAACACAGGATGTTATAGAAATGTGTATTTTAGTAAATGATAACTATAGAAATAATATTAGTAGTTAACATGGAGTTTTTACTGTGTGCAAAAATCTTTATTCACCTTATCTTTTTTACACCTCACAACATCCCATAGAGAACATACTATTAACGCTATTTTGCAGATAAGAAAACTGGCCCAGAGAGGTTAAATACGTTGCTCATAGTTACATCTGACCTCCTTGGGTAAGAACCAGTGCTCTAAAGTAAAGTCATTTTAATGGCAGCAACAGAGTACTGATTCCTGTTTTTAATGTGAACCCAAGTTTGTACTGGTTTACAGCAAACCCTTGTTTCTATCAGTGGCACTCTAACTCTTCAGGAATAAGTTGTAACTGGGACAATGAACACCTATAAGTCACATGACTGTTTCACCTGTCCACAACAGCTACTACACTATAAACCATCCAACTGCTCTGAGGCAGTGCCGTTTTACCCATTTCATTCTTGGTTTTGTGACCCCTCTGTGGATTAATGTATACATAATATATGGGGAACAGAGGGAAGACTAGTAAAGATCCAGGGACTTGGACCAGGGCCAACACTGAAAGGCACAAACAGAGGAAGGGAAACAGAGACCATAATTGGACCGATTTTCTGAAACTCCAATTGGTTAGTTTCTACCAGGGGAATCATAGTGTAAAATGACTCAAACTTCTCTTTTTTCACTTGTACTGATTTGGACTTTGACCCAAACATGAACAAGAATTGCCCTGGATGATCCTAAGAACCCCCTGGAAGGCCCTCAAATACATTGGTTAGTACAGGCCACTCTGGCAAAACACTCTGTGGAAAGCTGTGTGGTTTCCAAATACAGTTTTATTGCCCTGAGACTTCTGAAACATGGGAGGTATATATCAGAAACTTGTTAGCAATTGTGCAGGCTGCCTGATTAGCTATGATGCTTTTAGTATTTCTGAATTTGATTTGGGTCAGTGCTTCCTAAATACTCCAAAGATGATTTGTAGCATATACAAGGAGCATTTTGGTTGACTTGGTCCTTTAGATTTACATTTCTTTATTCCCTCCTGCTTAACTGTTTGCCTTCCATTCATTGAGTTTTGTGGAGGCTGCATTGTTGTTGGAGGTGGTTGAAGGGATGGGAAAGCATTAAGGCATAAAAACCAGAACTAGAAATGCAGTGGTTAATAAGCAGCACGTGTTTTGGAAAATGTTTTATTAAAATTCAAAAACAACTCAGCTGCAGAAATCCATGAGTAATATAAAAATTATAATGGTGTTCTGTCACTGGTGAAAGCCATTTCTCCTTGTAGCACTTGAAAAACTTCCTGATGTGCCAAACCCAAAACACCTAACATCTATCCTGAGGTTTGAAAAGTTATTCCAGAATTCATGACATTTTCAGGTGCCTGAGTATTTCCATAAATTGTCCCTGGAAAAGCCAGATGAAAAACAGGGAAAATATTTGGTCTCTTCCCATGCAGGGAACACAGGCTTCAGCTTTGAAGAAGGGTTGTACGGAAAATACTAGAATTTTGTTTTGAGTTGAAAATTCATCATTTCTTAAAGATGCTTTTTGTTCTGAGGCTATGATCCCATATGTCTGTTCCCCCTTGGAGCACCTGAGCTACAGAACTTCAAGTACTGTTTGGACTGCAAATGATCCTGAGCCTTTTGAGTTATGTGGCCCAAGCACTCCTCAACACTCCAATTGTCTCTACCATCTAGCAGGTTCCTTCCTCCTCGATGAAAAAAATTCCAGCAGCTGAGAGACTGCAGGAATTCTAACTCATTTTCTTGTACAGAGAAGTCATCTCTGTGTCCTGAAAAACTAAGATGTTCTTTTCTCTTTGGACTTTATCTCTGGGAAAAGGCCATCTTCCCTACCTATGCTGCTCTCCTAGAAGCATCCCTTTGCCCTCGGAATCACCTTACGAAAGTTTGAAATATGGGAAAAGGTATCTGACTATATCAGTCTGAGTCCAATCAGGAGAGAGAAACCATGTAGAAATTTGAATAGAGAAAGTGTAATATAATGAATTATTGGCTATTACAAGGATTGACTAGTAAGAAGTAAAGAGAACTAAAACCATAAAGGATTTAGGAGTAGCAGATATAAGGAGCAACCACTACCCCTAAGGCTGAGTTAGAGCACCCAAGAAAGACCCCATCCATCAGGGCTGAGATCCAGAACTTCTAAGAGAGGATACATTCATGGCTCCATGGAGATCAGAGAAGTCACAGTGATACTACATCAGCAGGACTTGCTGGACATCTGCCTTCCTGATAGTTCATGCCCTGAGAGCTTGTTGGAAAGCTGCCCTCTGCAGTGCCAGGAAACTTGTTTACAGGGATCTGTGTCATCATAGACACTCCACTGCAAACCTGTCTGAGGAAAGGGTACAAAGAAAAACTCCTGGTTGCTGGGCGCTGCTGATCTGGGAAGGAGTTGGCACTGGAGAAGCTGTGTGTGTGCACTGCAGGAGCCTGCCAAGTGAGCACACTGGAACCAGGAAGCAAAGCCCCTTCCTCCTGTGGTGTCTCCTTAGCATCCTCTGTTCACAAAGCTTAACATCATGCCAGCTCGCAAAGGTGACATAAAGGACCCAGAACCCTTTTCATGGAGCAGGCAAAAAAGTAAATTTGGATCTAAAAGACAATAAATTGGTAACTGGCACACAGACCCAACTCAGGTGACATTTCTTACCTAATAGTACCTACCTACTAATGTTACTTCTTTCTGCCAGCTCATGTTCCAAGTGGTCTCTCTTCCTGTTCTAATTTGGGGAGGAGGGGGATAGAAATCAGTTACCCTTTATTTCCCTGTCTTTTACTGCCCTGCCACACATCATCTGTAACACCAGCCCCAGGGGAGAATAGAAGGTAGGTGTTCTAGTTTGCTAGCTGCCGGAATGCGATATACCTGAAATGGAATGGCTTTTAAAAAGGGAAATGCATTAAGTTGCGAGTTTACAGTTCTAAGGCTGTGAAAATGTCCAAATTAAGGCACCAACAAGAAGTTACCTTCACTCAAGTAAGGCCAATGAAGTTCGGGGTTTCTCTCTCAGCTGGGAGGGCACATGGCAACGTCTACTAGCTTTCTCTTTAGGCTTCTGTTTGTTCTGGTTGCTCTGTTGGTTCTGGTGGCTCTCGTGACTTTAAATCTTTTTCGAAAATTGTTCCTTCTTAGAAGGCTCCAGTAAGCCATCCCACCTTGAAAGTGTGGAGACACATCTCCATGGAAAACATTTAATCAAAAGTTACCAGTCACATTTGGGTGGGTCACATCTCTTTGGAAGCAATCAAAAAGGTCCCACCCAGCAATATTGAAGGAGGATTAAAGGACATGACTTTTCTGGGATACACGACAGATTCACAACAGATTCAAACTGGCACAGTAGGGTTCCAGTTCAGTTACTCAACCTGCTCTGCTCTGACTACCAAGCCCTGGTTCCCTTTAACTCTGTGCCCTACAATAGTTATTGTATATTTGTTCCCTACTTTCCTTTGTTGTAACAATCAGGATGGGAGCAAACATTTACCGAAGGCCTAAAATATAGCAGATTGCAGTAGAGGTCGCAGAGTTCAGTGGTTCTGAGTATGGGCTTTGGAGTAGGGTCTGTATTTGAATCCTTGACTGCCTGTGTGATCTTGGACACATTAACTGCCTTGAATCTCAGTTTTTTTCCTCTGTAAATGGAGGTAATCATATCTCCCACTCAAGAAGGTTGAAAGGATTCAGTATAAGTAACATGCCTAACACAATGCTTAATACCAAGGTCAAAAGAAAGAGACTGGGTGCAAATATTGGCTCCATCTTTTATGAGTTGTGAAGCCTCTTAGCCTCAGTTCACTCCTCTATAAATAAAAATCATAATACCCACCTATTAAGGTTGTTATGGGGATAAAATATGTGTAAAATGCTTAGGGCAGTAAGTTATACAGAAAAGTGCTCAGTAAGTGGTAGTTATATAGAGAGGTGTGATATGTACTTTACATTTGTTGATTTATTTACTGTCTTATTTACTTTGTCTTCTCCTCACCCACCCAAGCCTCCCTACTCCAGTGCATCTACCTACAAAAGAAATGCAAGCAGTATTGACTAGATGACTGACTGCTACTCTATGACCAAACCTAGACCACCAGACAGACAGTCCTCTCAGCCCAGAGGCCTCTTGAGATCAAGGCAAAAGGGTTTAGTTGTTCATTCTGACTTATGACAAAAGGTCTCCATTCCTTGGCAAAGAACTATTTTCCTTAGAGTTACGCAATTGCTTCTTTGAAGTCGGTCACATACCAAGGGAAGAAAGAGCCAGCTCACAGACCTCTAAATTATCATAAAATCGAAGTCTCATTCTACTTCCAGTCATTAGAAACTGTGAGGAAAAGGGAAATGAGACTATATCTTGTTGAAAGAGCATGTTTTTCTAATGTCAACATGATTTGTCCCACCAGAGTATGGGGGTCTGTTGGAGTTCTCTGTATGGGGTTTAATTTTGCATCTGTCCTATAAGTTTGAAATTATTTCAAAATGAAGTTTAACAATTAAAAAAAAAGATTAACTTGGGGAAAATTCCATAAAAGTTGAGGAAAGCATCACTACTTAAAAAAACAAAAAATAAAAAACAATATGAGCCACAATTATTCTCAGGCATTGAACACTGCCAGCAGATTAAAGGAGGTACAGATTACTAGATCAAGCTACACTGGCTATTTATTCATTCACTATGCCATATCCTGGGGGTAATTTAACAATGTACAAGGCACCATCCCTGCCCTCAAAGTTCTTACTATCCAGCAGGGGATAAAAGGCAGGCCCAGTTAAAATTGCTAAGTGCCATTTAGAGAATCACATTAGTGCTAAGTACCTCTTAGGGAGATGTTAAGTCAGCATGCTTTCTTTGCTACAAGAGACCCCTCAGACTGGAAAGTTTTAATGATACCAAGTTTCAGTTCCTGGGAAAGAAAATTAAAGGAATTCCTTTAGACAAAACTAAGTAATCTCTGTAATATTAAATGAGTACAGACTCTACAGTGATGAGTAATGTTTAATGCTACAAACCTGACTATTAAAGGAAAATTTATTGAAATGAGTAGAGCGATCCAAAACAGACCACCGCAAGATTCTTTCCACCCTGGGATGGAAACAAATTGGATAATCTTGATTCCCTTATCATCCTCTATGAAATTGTATTTGCTAATAGAATGCAAATATTATTGGTAAAGAAAGAAGGACAGAGGTGAGTCATTATAATGAATATTCAAATAAAGAGCAATGGATTCAAAAGGCTACATTATTATATTGCCTAAATAAAAGCAATCAGGATTTCCCACTGCAAGCAGTCTTTGGCCTTTGTAGATAACATGCTTGTTAAAGTGCAGTGACTGGAACACAGATTCCTCCTGGGTAAGTTATACATGGTATTACTGTTGCAGAAGCTTTCCAGAGAGCTTTGGAAATCTGTTCTCCTGTTTGTGATTCTCTTAGCCACCTTGGGGAGGATTCATTTTTCCTGACTCAGTGGGATCCATCTGGCTTTCTCCATTGGTGACTAGTAATCTACACCATACTTCCTACCATCAACTGGAAAAGGAAGGGCATGACTTGTACCATCCCCACTCCATTCTCCTTCCAGCCTCATCCTGGAATTGCTTGCACTTGCCAAAGTGACTTCCCTATGTGGGAAGTTGATGGTTGGTAGGAAGGACAACTCTAGGTGTCAAACATCAGATTTGTCTTATTCTTGTGTATCATTCATTGAATCACTTCTCACTGAGTGCTTTCTGTGTACCGAGGGTGGCCCCTTACACCTCATTCCTAGAAGTCTTCCTGCCTTCTCTTTGCCACATGGTCTGGTCAGTTCACTGGTGTCATGAAATGCATCAACCTCAGTTCTCCCCTCTAATAGGCTTAAGTAGAATTTAATAATCCCTGCTAAATTGTCTCATGACTCTATCACATGAGTAAAGGCTATGGACTCTAAGTTAGACAGTAAGCATCAAATTAATTTTACTGCAAAGGCCAGATTGCTCACCTAGGATGCTGTAGTGCTTGAAGGTTAGCCACTGCATATTTGACCAAACCTTCCTGTCTGAGCTGTATTCAAAACAGATTTCAGATATAGATTGAAAACCACATATTTGAAGATAAATGGCTATGTACTCTGAACCCTGGAAATAGCAAGCAGGTGTAGTGATTTTGTGCGTATACACAATACATCACATTCTCCAGAAAGTGATGGGCATTAAGAGCAGCACTTCTTGCTCCCAAAGCAAATGTCTGCTCATCTTTTCTGTCTGTTTATGTCAAGTAAAGTAATATTTCTTCCGAATGACTCCTAAGCTTCCTTGCCTAATATGCACTGCCCCTGGGGAAGTAGGACCTATCAGTGAAGTTGGTTCAGAAAGACATTTCATATTCAAATAATAGCAGCCACCTCTATCCCAATTCCCTTTAAACTTCATTTGTTGTCAAACTGATTGTAGGCTCTTTCTTTCCTGCTCGCCTCCTTTGATTAACCCTGTTGTGAGTTTGAGCACTCCTTATGTATGTGTCTAATATACACATCAGTTCAAGTTTTGCAAGTAACAGTAATGTAGTAACTTGCTGTTTATACTTCTGAAGAAATCCAAAGATGGAATAGCATCCCGGCCATTGTCAGAGCTACAATAACTTGGAGCTGTAGGGCTGGAGCTACAAACCGGTTTCTCACAGCTTGAGAGTTCCTTAATTGCGGTCTCTTTCACATTTCCTAAAAAGCAATAGTGATGGTCAATTTTCTAGTCCAGAGAAGATGTCTTATAGAGGAGAGTACAGACAGTGTACAATTCTGAATTTTATTCTTCTCAATGAGAAATTTATAAGTAGACCCAGGAAAGCTCTATAACCTATTGCTCCTTACAAAGTTCAGCTTTCACCTGTAACAACACTGTAAACCCACTGTGTGCAGGACCACGTATATGTTTAGTAGCTAAATTTTCTAAAGTAATCCACAACTCCCTGCCCAAACTCCTAAGCTAGTAGCATTTGTGAGACAAGACAAGACGAGGTGTGTAGTCTGTGACTGGAAAGTGGAAAGTGACATGGCTCAGGAAGGCATTGTCTGGGATTTTAATGAACACTAGCTAAGAAGCTAAAATGGAGCCAAAATGCTTTTTTTATTGAGGAAAATTCAAGCCCTCCCTGCAGATACCTTGCAAGTTGGATAACATTCCTTCTGGAAAAGCACACAAGTCAAACACCTTAATTTCTAAAACAGAACTGCAGCTTTGCCACTTTGTATGTCTAATAGCTAAAACATGCAGGTCTCTTTTCAGCCTACAAAGACTATATGCCTTCTATGTGCTTACTCGTGCACTAAGTCTTGAATTAGCTATTCTCTAGCTCGTAGATGTATATCAGGACATCCCAGCCAAGTGTGGTTGCCTGAGAAGTGCTGTCCCCAGGGAAGCAGGCCGTATCAGTGGAGTGACTTGGTTCAAAAAATGACATGATTGTATTCAGATAATGGCAGATACCTCCATCCTTATACCCTTTAACCTCATCTGTCCTTCTAATTTACCTCATGTTCTCTCCTGTTCATTACCATTGGCCACCCCTATTGTGAATACATGAACTGCTCACAGAAGTATCTAATATACCTGTCAGTTTAAGTTCTGCTGGTAACATTCATGTAGGGACTTGCCAACATTACACCTATTAGGTTTTCTAATTATTTCCTTCTAGCCATTAGGACAATCAGCCTTGTCATGTTATAGTTAGACTTTCTGTGGAATTTTCTTTGGTCTCTATTTTGCATATGAATTTTGTACCCCCACCTGCCAAGTAGACTATAGCTCTCTGAAGGAAGTCGCTGTCTTCTGATTCTCATGTGTCCCTCTCAGCTGCTAACAAAAAGCTCAATAGGACCTGAGTAAGTACCTAGGAAATACTATCCAAATAGATTGTACTGGTTTCTGAATTCAGTTGTATTCTTTTTTTCTGGCCAGAAGTAAAATTTTCCCCTGAGGTTGTGTTGTACTCTGCCAGAAATAAAATTGTACTCTGTGGTTTTGTTCTTCAAGCAATCAGATTTTCCAAAAGCATTGGTTAAAGAATACCCACTTTTCACTGTACCTGAGAGGGTGACTAGAAATCCTGATCCTTTGTATTCAGTCAGTGAAGCTGCTGTTTAAAGAGCAGCCCAAAGCCCTTTGCATCTTTACCTTGCTTCCTTTTATAACCCAGATTCTTGCTATGGAATGGTGGTACCATCTCTGCTAATGTTCACTTAACCTCTCCATGCCTCCCTGTTTTCCTCAGAAAAAAGCATCAATATCAACCTGCTTTCCAGAGATGTTCTGAGGTCATAATGCTGATAAGAAAATAGACTATTAATGACATTTGTTTTCTAGCCACAAAAGGAGAGGGTACGCAGCAGTATTTGGGGGCCATGTTTAGCTACCCAACTACCCATTATTGTTAGCCCTCAGATTGCTTCCAATTCATCAGTAATGCAGCTTGTAACCCACGTGTACGGGGTAATTTATTGTCAGGTGGTGATTGTTAATAATAACCAGTTGTTTAAACATATTCAGAACATATTGTGCACATCCCTTTTGTTTCTCTTCCTTCCTTTGTTTGCAAGTCAAATTTCATACCCTTTTGCCTATCCTGTTTTCTCTTTTTACACTGCTTATTATAGTACTGTTTTTATTCTTTAAAAAAAAAAAGTTTAGTGTCTTAATGAATAGCTAGAACCCAGGGGACTAATTTGGGAAAGCAGTTTAAGTAGCCAAATCCAAATTAAGAATGGTGGTGGATTTTACCACTCAGCTTTATTAATGGACCTCATTCCTGCTTTATCGTGTTACTTTCCCTAATGCATTTGTATAGAATCCCTGTCTCTCCAGTTAACTCCTTTGGGTGGTGTTACTCATTCTTGGACATTTGTTGCCAAAGCTGCAGCCACCTCTTAGCTGGAGGCCCAGTACTAGCTCCCACAGAGACCATGCAATGTTGGCCTGCTTGTTCCAAACATCAGCTGGTAGATAGACGGTGAGAGCCTTGAGCCCTCAAAGGTCAAACAGCCTGTCTCAAGTACTTAAGACCTGTCAATTTTTTTTTTCTTAGCAGCAGATGGGACTGCGGCTAGCTAGCCTCAAGGTTGGGAAGCATGTGGGAAGATTACCAATACAATCCCTCCCTCACCCCCTCCTGCATACCCAAGCAGGTAGCCTAGTTCCATATTTTAAAAAGATGATCAGTATTTCCCCTCTGTTGTTTGACTGTCTTCCTTTAACACCTGAGGCAGCTATGGGGAATCATGCACAACTTACGTCCGCTCACTGAAATAATTGCCAGCAGCTTTATGGAGTGTCTCTTGTGTGTGTGTTTGCCCATTTACAGATTTGATTATACAGTTTTCAGAATGGAAACATGGTTTTCCACTGCTTACTGTCATTCTAGTAGATCTTCAAGGAGAGATCCTTTTAAAAACAAAATGAAAATGACATGCAAATGGCTGTGTTAACATCACATGGGCAAAAGTCTGGACCTTCAGAAGGTACCTCAGGAGTAAACTGATCAGGTGATGAGCACATCTTGCGTACATTTACATCTGAGTGAGCAGTCAGCATCTGTCCTATGAGAAATGATTAGGAAGAGAAAATGTTGCATGCTTGTAATGTGTGACTACTTTCTGCCGTCGGCTCCAGTACTGACGCAAGCTAGAGCAAACATAGCTCTCACACACACAACTAGGGCAGATTCAAGTGGGATTTGAGAATGATGTTTGAATGTGGAAAGTTTCCACATAAACCAGTCATACCGAGTTGGAATATAAACTTTAATTTTGTCTGAGCTGTGCCCGCTTGTAAATGTATGGATTAGCTCCAGTCTTAGAAAATTCATAACCATTTAGCCCTTTACTTTGACTTTAATAGATTGTTATTAACAACAGCAACAGAGCAGCAGCGTTATTAACAACTAACATTTATATTGTGTTTTACAGTTTTCAAACACTTTTAAAATTAGTATTTCTTGTTTAGCCATCTCACCTACCCTGTAAGGTCAGTATTGTTGTCTGTGCTTTTGTGATGGGGAAATCCAGGCTCAGAGACATTAACTGACTTGCCCAAGGTCACACACAGCCAGTCACTAGAATATTCCTCTGATTCCAAAGCCTGAGTTAGCTGTGCCAGACAATACTCACAGCTCTTTCACCTGCTATGTAGACCACTGTCACCTCCACATTCCTGGTAAAAAACCTCCCAAACCACTCTGGACCTTTGGATTAAACCAAGCCCATGCAGGGAATCTCTTGAAAAGCAAAAAGTAATTATTCATATTATAATAGATTGACTGTCTTTATATATAGATTCACTGTGGCATGATATCTTTGGTGTTCATGTTGGTTCATAGATAACTAACTACTGGACAAGCTCAAGGGGAGTTGTCCCCCCTCCCTTGAGAGAGGAGAAATGTAAAGGAGGATAGTACAAATTAAAGCTCCTGGCAATGAATGAATCTTTCAGAAATTCAGATGAAACATTTTTGAAGAGACAGAGTAAACAATATGTGGTAAAACTATAAAGAAAAGCAAGGAATGATTAATATAAAATTCAGAATAGGGTTTATCTCTGAGGGAAGATGAAAAGGATTAGGGAGGAGCATGCATTGGACTCTAAAGGTATAACTTTATTCATTTTCTTAAACTGTATGTTATGTACATAATTTTCATGGCTTTTCTTTTTTATAAAAAGTTTTATTAGAGAAGCTGAGGGTTTACAGAACAATATACATAAAATACAGGATCCCCATATACCATCCCACCACTACCACCTTGCATTGGTGTGTAAAATTTGTTGCAATTGATGAGAATACTTTTTTATATTGTACTTTTTTTAACAGTAGTAACCAGCATTTATTAAGAGATTCTGTGTTCTAGGCATCGTTTGAAGCAATTTACATGGATTACCTCATTTAAAACACCCAATACACAAGCCTTTGAATATGTTCTATTCTGATTATTTAATTAGAGAAGTTGTAGGTTTACAGAAAAATTGTGTAAAAAATAGAACTTTCCTATACCCCCCCATTGTTGACCCTTTGCGTTGGTGTGATACCATACTTTACACATATTTCTTTTATAAATTCCCCCCTTTGTAACTATTCAATATTTAATTTTAAAAATTTGAAAAAGACAGTGTGAGTCAATGAAAAAAATAGAATTTGATATATAGAAATGAACTTTACATTTTTAAGGAAGATAGCTGTTGTTAAAAGCTAGAGGCACTTCGATACCTCAGCCAGTATACTTGGACAGTGTCTCCCAGTGGTACACCAGTTGATTTCTCAAAAATTCAATTTGTGAGAAGGCAGTGCTTCCCCAGAATTTTCCTGAGGCCTCTGAGTACTTCAACCCACTTGCCATTCACCTCACCTCCTTTCTAACAGTGAACTTCTAGCTTCTGGGAGAGGAAAAAATAGCGGCATAATCATTTGGGAATCTGAAGTTAAATGCTTGAACTGTAACCATAAATTTACGGGTTGCAATCCAAAGAGTTGTTACCTTTATGGCTTTCCTTGGTGTTGAACTTGACAGAGAATGTAATGAATAGGTGGGCTAGTGTATTTGTTTTCATCACTGGTTGTTTTCTCTCTGGCCAATCTTGATACTCTGTAAGCACAGGCTGTCAGGAATTACAGCTTTTCTTCCATGTGGAAATAAGTGGATAAGCAAATACTCCAGCCTGATTTTCTTTCCAATTCATTATTTACAGGGAATTCATCCTTTGTAATCATTTTAAAATCAAATTTGCTCTACCAATCCCTGTAAGGTTTGCTCTGGGGATCATCACCATCCTGGGTGCCTTTTATTTTTTAACAGCTTATGTCTCCTCCATGTTAATGCCAATTAACACACACACACAAATGGATTAAAGGTGATGTCACTAGTGGCCTGGAGATTCACTCAGGAAGAAAATTTAAGTTATAATAGAAATGGAGAAGCAAGGAAAGTCAATGATTCACATGTGTTAGCTATTTGGACCACTATTGCTATATTAAAATGTTTAGGAGAAGTATTGAATTAAATGAGGCAAAATTCTAAATATACATGATAGATTCCAGGAAAGGCATTATTATTAATCTGCCCCAGAATCAGAAATTGCTAACCAAATCACTTGCATATGAATTGTTCCTGGAGTCTTCCAGATAGTCTGTGTCCTCTATCCAGCTGCCACGGAGGTCACAGCCATGGCCGTAACTCCCTTTGTCTTGTGGGAAAGTTGAGTATGAGGAGCAAATTCTTCTGGCTACCCCATTGCCTCCAAATTTTGTTGAGATTAGTCAAGACATGACACTAAGTAATTCTGGCTTTTCTCTACCACAGATGGGGGATCAGGAAAAAGAGGATGGATACAAACGCCATCCATGTTTTTGGAGAGAAAAAGCAAATGGATTTTAGGACCAGGTCTGATGGGTTTGGGAGGAGGAGGGTAACACTGGAAAACCTTGAGGATTTTATTAACAGCACCACATTTAGAAAATACATATAGTGGCATGTAAATCGATTATGCTGTCCTTTTTGGCAGTTCTCATAAAGAACTGACTAAAGAGAAACTGTCTTGTTCTTTTTTAATGTTAATAAATTCCCCACAATTAGAAATGGCAGGTTTGTGTACTGGTCCTTTGTGTCGTTTTCACCTGAAGGAATTATAAAAACTCCTCTCTCTCCCCATCCCCGTTGGTCCCTGTTTTCCATATCAGAGTTAATGCCCTCTATTGTAGATATATTAATAATAATTATGTTATTGCCACTTACTGAGCTATGCACTGCAATAAGGCTTTCCCCCCCCATATTTTCTCCTTTAATCCTTATGACCACCTTAAGATATATTATCCCCATTTTTCAGATGTGGAATATGAAGCACAGGGATGTTAAGTCACTTCCCTAGCATCACACAGCTAATAAGTGGTGGACCAGGATTAGAAACTCAGATCTAATCCAAAGACTGTGAGAATCTAAACCTCACTATTATAACCCCAATTTTTTGTCAGTCAGGATCACACAGCATTAAGGGTTGAAAATTTATCAAGCTTGGGCTAACCAAAGGTGTATTGTTGGTTGATGGGAGTGTGTTATGATTTTCCTAAAGAAAATAAGTTATTTTTAAATATGAAGGGACTGGGGACAGTGTGAAACTTTGTACAGTAGAAGCTGTTGGTTTCTGATTAGTCAAATTTGGATGGAATCTGAAAACATGAGGTAGACTACCTATAGAGGTAAAGAAAGTAGAAAGGAAGGAGGGCTGCTGGCCCAGGGCAGAGCCATTAGTCACTGCCTCCCACAGCTCTGTGTGTATATATAGCATTGCCCTTAGTATTTGATGATGACCCTGCTGAGGCAGCTAATTCTCAAGCCAGTTCCCATTATTAGTAGAATTTAACATTTGACTTGTTTATAATGGTCACGGCCAGGGTCCCACACCTCTGACTTAGACCATGACCTTGTAGTTAGTTATTTGCAAAGCAAGGTTAGCAATATAGTCTAATATCCTTCCTCTCAGAATCCAAAGAACTGGAGGACACAAAAGAGCTGCAGTTTTTTTCAGCATTCTACCTTTAGGAGAAAGGAATAAATAAACTGATAGGAAAAATTCTCCACTTACATTCGTCCTCCCAAAAAGAATGATTTTAATTCTAGATCTTAGATTTAGCACAAATACAGCCTTCTCTGCTACACCTTTGTAAAATAGCCATTGTGTCATGATGATTGGGTGATCTTTCAAAACTCAGTGTAAATTCACATCCTCCAGCTTAACATTTTTTCCTCTATGCTCTTCTGCCTCCTCCACCACCACCTCTCACCCTAGCAAAGTAATTAACTGCCTCCCTTTCTTTATATCTCTGTTTAGCCATTATAAAACTATACAGTCATTTTCAGGTTCACTTCTATCTCTCCCACTAGTATATGAGTCCCTTAACGGATAGGGGAGCATGTATTGTTCACCTTGGTACCACCATACAGTACATGAATGTATTAAATTTGTAAAATTAATAGCCAGAATTTATCCTGAAGCCCTGCAATAGCCTTATTCAAAGATTCAGATCCAGCTAGCACATATTGACTACCTGTGTTGTTTTCACCCCAACCCTATTATGGCAGTGGTATCATTCTTATTGATATAGGAGAAGACCAAAGCTCTCAAATTCTTAGTGAGCATAAGAGTTACCCTAGAGTGCTGATTAAACAAGCAGATTCCCCAGCCCCATCCAGAATGAAAACCTCAGCAGTGGAACTTGGAAATCTGTCTAGTTAAGCAAGCTCCCCAGGTGATTCTGATGTACATAGTCTGAGCATATGTTGAGAAACACAGGTGTAAGTGATTGCCATAGGTTACACAGTGAATAAATGGTAGAACCAGAGTATAAATCCAGATATCCTAATTCTAGATCTATCCCACGGTATATTTATCTTTGTGGCACTGTACCTCCTATGGCAAGGAAGTGGACCAACACGTATTGGAAAGATATTCAGCAAGAAGGGCTAAAGTAAAACAACTTGTCAATGGACCCCAGGGTGGTTTTGCTTTATTTTCTTTTCCATAGGATTTTGCCTGACATCCAACTGCATAGCAGCAGGGTTGCCACGTCACCTCTTACCCAATTTGCCTCAGGAAATTATAGACCACAAAGTTTTGGGAACTTAACAGAGTTTATGCTTCTGTATCTTCTTTCTCCACCTCCACCAGCTACCCTATTAACTTAAAGAGCATGCTTGGTACCTGAAATGCAATTTTTTGAGTTATTAAATTTTAAAGTTTCTAGGTAAAAAACAGTAGCTACAATATTTGGGGTCCTGGCAGTCAGAATAATGTGTCTGTTTCAAAATCAAGGAAATAAATGTGTAGCTACACAGGAAATTAGTGTAAATGTTAAGGTAGAATATTGTGGGTCCATTTATGCTTGTTGGTGTACTTTATTAAATATTGGGTGAAGAAATACTGAATAAATGTAATGGTATCGTAACTAAAAAATAGGGGGCCACAGTTAATCATTCGCCCTAGACCAGCATAACCTGTGTCCGATGGTATCTCAGAAACCCAAGAAGTGGGGAGAATCAAGGACCATAGTCCAGAAAAGACCAAGAGAGCATCCCTAACATAACCAGTGACTGCTTTTTACTGACCAAGGAAGCTCTCTAATGTTCCCATGACTGAGCCTGCTGGGGTTCCAGGACCCCTGAAGCCAACCTCAACCTATTCTTCTGGCTCCCAAGCCTCACATTTAGCTAAATACCTTAAAGTGACAATCAAATATTCTTCAGACCCTGCCCACCTACCCTGAAATAGCAAAGGAGCCACCTCAATCCAGCTTAGAGAGTGTGAGAAGAGACCCCAACAGGCAGCTGAGTGGTTTTTTTTTTTTTCTTAACCAGAAAAAAGGGAGATACAAAGGAAGCAGGAATAAAGTGGTTGCTGAATTCTGGATCTGTGCCAGATGAGCTCAGCATTCTCTATGCTGTGGTCATATGTTTACTATAGCTGAATGGTTAACTATATGGTCTCTGGAACCAGACTACCTGAATCTGAATTCCACCTTCAGCACTAACTATATCTGTGACTCGGACAATTTCCTAACATCTTCCTGTCTCATTTTCCTTGTCTGTAAAATGGGCATAATGATTAATATTATCTATTAACAAGATTATTGTGAGGATTAAATTACAAAATCCATGTAAAACTCTTAAAACAGTGTTTAGAAATAGCCAAAAAGCACTTTAAAAGATGCTCATTAGCCATTAGTGAAATGCAAATCAAAACCACAATGAGAAATCATTTCATACCCACTAGAATGGCTACTATTAAAAAAAAAAAAGAAAATTGCAAGTGTTAGTGATGATGTGAAGAAACAGAAGCACTCATTCATTGCTGGTGGGTATGTTAAATGGTGCAGCTGCCCTGAAAAACAGTTTGGTGGTTCCTCAGAAAGCTAAGTATAGAACTACCATATGACCCAGCAATCCCACTACTAGGTATATACCCAAAAGTATTGAAAGCAGGGACTCAAACAGATATTTGTACACCATGTTCACTTTGGCATTATTCACAATTGCCAAAAGATAGAAGCAACCCAAATGTCCATCAACCGATGTATGGTGTTTCGATTTGCTAAAACTGCCGGAATACAATATACAAGAAATGGGTTGGCTTTTCAAAGGGGATTTATTTGGTTACAGATGTACAGTTCTAAGGCCATAAAAATGTCCAAACAAAGGCACCAAGAAGAGGGTGCTTTCACTGAAGAAAGGCTGATGGTGTCCAGGGTTCCTCTGTCACATGGAAGGTACATGGCAATGTCTCCTGGCCCTTCTCTCCTGGGTTGGTTTCAAAATGGCTCTCTCAGCTTCGGTGGGTCCTTTTGGCTTCTCCTGGAGCCTTTTCTTTCTCTTTTAGCTTCTCTCAGCTCTGAGCTCTCCGAAATGTCTCTCCCTTAAAGGACTCCAGTAAAACGATTAAGACCCCTTAAATGGACAGGGTCACATCACCATGGAGACAACCAAATCAAAAGGTCCCACCCAACAATAGGTCTGCCCCCCACAATTGGATTAAAAGAACATAGGCTTTTCCGGGGCACATAACAGATTCAAACCAGCACAAATAGGTAAAAAAAAATTGGTGTGTACATATAATGGAATATTACTCATCCATAAAAATAAGTGAAGCCTGGGGCGGGCCGCGGTGGCTCAGCGGGCAGGAGTGCTTGCCTGCCATGCCGGAGGACCCCGGTTCGATTCCCGGCCCCAGCCCATGTAAAAAACAAACAAACAAACAAAATATAATAAAAACAAGAAAATGTTTAAAGATGTTTCCCTTTCTTCCTCCCTTCCTTCCTTCCATCCTTTCTTCCTTCTCTGTCTTTCCTTCCCTTCCTCCCTCTCTCTAAAAAAAAAAAAAAAAAAAAAAAAAAAATAAGTGAAGCCTGATACATGGATGAACATGGATTTCACACATGTTGAATGAAATAAACCAAACACCAAAGGACAAATACTGTATAACTTCACTAAATTCTACCAAAGAGTTAGAATCTAGAATTTAGGTTACCACAGGCAGGGCTGGGTATAGGCAATGGGGAGTTTGCTGGTTTGAAATGATGTGTGGACCCTAGAAAAGCCATGTTTTAATCCTAATCCCATTTTGTAAAAGCAGCTGCTTCTTCTAATCCCTTTTCAGTATTGTATGTTTGAAACTGTAATCAGATCATCTCCCTGGAGATGTGATTTAATCAAGAGTGATTGTTAAACTGGATTAAGTGATGACATGTCTCCAGCCATTTGAGTGGGTCTTGAGAAGTTTCTGGAGTCCTATAAAAGAAGAAACATTTTGGAGAATGAGCAATTCCAAGAGAGCCAGGGAAGAACGACATAGCCACAAGAGCCCACAAGCCAGTGACCTTTGGAGATGGAGAAGGAAAATGCCTCCCGGGGAGCTTCATGAAACAGGAAGCCAGGAGAGAAAGCTAGCACATGATGCCTTGCTCGCCATGTGCCCTTCCAGCCGAGAGAGAAACTGTGACTATGTTCACCATGTGCCTTCTCGGATGCGAGAGAGACCCTGAACTCCATCGGCCTTCTTGAACCAATGTATCTTTCCCTGGATACCTTTGATTGGACATTTCTATAGATTTGTTGTAATTGGGATATTATCTCAGCCTTAGAACTGTAAACTTGCAACTTATTAAATTCCCCTTTTTAAAAGCCATTCCGTTTCTGGTATATTGCATTCCAGCAGCTAGCAAACTAGAACAGGTTCTAGCAAACTAGAACTGTATAGCATTAAACTATACAGTTTAATGCTTAAACTGTACAGAGTTTCTGTTTGGGTTGATTGTTAATTTTTGGCAATGCATAGTGGTGATGGTAGCACAAGATTGTGATATTGTGAAAATAATTTTAAAAACACTGATTTTATATATGAATATATATGGATGTAGTTAAAGGGAGAAATTTTAGGTTATATAACTGTTACTAGAATAAAATTTTTAAAACAATGTTTGGTACTCAATATGCATTCAATAAATATTAGGAATCAACATCATTATCATTATCTTGGTACTTGACGAAATAGGTAACATTAAACAGGCTAAAATGTTTGTGGAACGTTTTAAATATTTTAAAGTTTGATATAGGTTCCAGTTCCACAATTTTTCGTTTTTTTCTTCTGGCTGCTCCAAGACACTGGAGACCAACAAAATATCAATATAATGATTCAGCAGTCATACTCATTTGTTAAATCCTATCTTCTCTGTTATACTTCTTCTCTTTAAATAACATACATACATAAAAGCAATAAATTTCAAAGTATATCACAACAATTAATTGTAGAACAGATTTCAGAGTTTGAGATGGGTTACAGTTCCAAAATTTTAGGTTTTTATTTCTAGCTGCTCTAAGGTACTGGAGGCTAAAAAGAAATATCAGTATAATGATTCAGCACTCATACTCTCCCTAGCTTTTTTAGATCTAATTAAAAACCTTGTACATCCTTATAACTGTTCCAATTCAGAGGTGACTGTTTTCAGAACTTTCCAACTTATAGACTAGAGCAATGTATTCTCCAGGATGGGATTTATTTTGCAAAAGCACCTTCTATTCCGATGTTCTCATCTGCATACCTTGAGAATCAAGCTACTATCTCCCAACTCTCACCCTGTCACACTCACAACCCATGTAAGAATGATTGCCTACTATACAGGCTAGTATAAGATCTCTTCCCTTCCCTTGCCTTGCACAAGGAAGAATATATATGTTATTCTGATTCCCTTGAGTACCTCCTTGATCCGTTCTTGGTAATACTGGTGAGCAGGTAAAGCCCTTGCTTGTCTAATAATGTCATCCTCTTAAGCTGTCTAGTGGTCTTGTCATATAAAAGCACCTGTCAGTTCCCTCACCCTGAATAATCATGACACAAACTGTGGCATCACTGGTGGTGACATCAGTGATGAAGGAGAGAGGATAGGAGTTGTGCCTGAGGTTACAATGCATTGTTCTCAAAAAATGATGGATTGTTAATTTTCAAAGAAAATAAAAAGCAATTCAAAATAACACCTGCAATGCACAATATATTGCTTCATGAGCAATAAATTATGAAACAAAAGATAAAAACCTTGAGTCCTAGGCTTAATGCAGACCCAAACATGATTTATTCTGCTGTTTCCTTTCCCTTAGCCAAAGAACAGAAAACACAATGTTGTTCAGCACTAGGACAATCAACACTGCCCTTGTGCCATCATCTTTCACAATAAAAACTTCCAAAGTTCTGGGTGATGTGCCCAGAATTGGGTTTTTTTTTTTTCCTGTGTTCTGTGCAAGCATTTTCTAACTTCTCTCTTTCCTTTGTCTCAGAATTCCCAGCATTATTACCAAGGCCACCCTCTAAATAGCATCCCATCAGCCTTCCATGGGACCTGGAATGCCCAATGCAGGGATCATCTCTTTGGTGTCAATCATGGAAGGAACCCTGCTAAAAATGTTAATAGATTCTTGGGGACCAGTCAGAGTAGTTCTTACAGCACAGGTGCTTAAGGGTAGGATAGATGGGGGCATAAACTATGGAAGTTGTGATTGAATGCACATGGGGAGGGAATGGCATGGAGGACGGGTAGTAAAGAAACCAGGGATGTGAGGAACTCTCCAGTAAGAACACAACAAAATTGCACAATAGAGGAGGTTTTCTCAAGCTCAGCACTATTGACATTTTGGATCATATAATTCTTTGTTGTAGGGGTGTCCTCGGTGTTATAGGGTGTTTAGCAGTATCCCTGGCCTCTACCCACTAGATGCCAATAGCCCCTCCCCTACTCCCTAAGTTTCACAAACAGGAATGTCTCCATTTGTTGTCAAATGTCCCCTGGAGCGGGAAACTTAGACCCAGTTAAGATCCCCAGCAATAGAGAACATGAGGACCACCCCTCTGTATAATGATGAGCTCTGTAGCCCTCCCAACTCAAATATTCTATAACTTTAGAATTCCTCTAGTTTGGTATAAATAATGGTTAAGAGCCTGAATTTTGGTTGTTGTGTAACCAAATCAGGATTTAAGGGATGATTTTGATTACTGAATCATTATATAGATATTCTTTTTTTGTTTTCTGGTATATTAGAGTAGACAGAGGGAAATTCCTGAAATCTCTAAATTGTAATCCAGCTCCTTGATCTCTGACAATGATTGTATAGCCCTTATCTTCTGCCCCTGTGATTATAAAAACGTTGTGACTAACCTTCATTTGTACCCAGTTATCCAGTTTTTCAACTTTAGAGTCTTGTAATCACTAATGACACTTACTAATGTTTATTAATGAAGGGTCTTGAGTCAGCCAAGAACTAACCCACCTCTAATCCAAAGTAATCTTGATAACCTAGACTGGATCTAACCAAAATGGGCCCACCTGACATGCACAGTAGCTTAGACTTTCTACAAGTCACCTATACCTCATTCTGCCATTTTCTTACACACGTTCTGCAACTAAGCATGTAATCAATCTGTGCATGCTTAGTAATTAGATCATCTCTAATTACATCATCTGGAGCCACTGTGCTCATTATCCTAAACCCTGCACATCTTTTCTCTAATAAAATTATCAGAACTACTGCAGTTTGGGGGACAGATTTTGGGCAGCTAGGCCATCTGCTCCCCTACTATGCACTTAGTAATAAACTCTTTCTCTCTTTGAAACCCTGGTGTCTCAGGAATTGGTTATTGAGCATATCAGGGAAAAGAATCCACAGCCCTTGTCAGTAACAGTTGTGAGTTTTAAATTAATGTATGTAAAGTACCTGGAACAGAGCCTGGTGCATAGAAAACATTATGTAAGAACTAGCTATTATTAATCTTATAAATACTATCATTAACATGATTATTCCCCATTTATTTAAGTCCTGGTATGTTCCAAGGTCTGATGTCCTACCCTGCATTGGACCACCGTAGGAGATACAAAGGTAGATAAGGTTTATGGTCTCTGCTCTTGAGGAACTAACAAATATGGTTGCTACATGCACATTTCTTTTTATAAATTTAATCACTTTAAATTCTCAGAGAAATTCCAGTCAGTTCCTTCTTACACATGAAGAATCATCGTGATGAAAATTGTCTTCCCATTCACAAACTTGTATTTCTTGAAGTTTGTATTTCTGTAATCATGGTTTTCTTACGTTATCAGTATGTGAGGTTTATAATACCTCAAATTATCACCATTTTATCTTCCTCTCCCTTTCAATTTTTTGTATAATGTTCAGCTCAACAATGATTTTATGTTAGTACAGCAACAGAGTAGTTATTCCTTTCTAAATAGTTAGACCCTGCTTCTGGGAAAAAGAATGTCTGTACATGACTCATATATATTCATTTATTTCCTCATTCATTTGCTTAAAAGAGTTTATTGAGCATCTATTCTATGTCAGACATGGTATCTATTTAGACTAGGAATAACAAAGTAGGATAGAAGATTCCAGAGTCCATTGTAAGAGACAGACACAGAAAAGGCAATACAAATATAATGTAATAAGAGCTATGATAGCAATATGTTCTGTGTTCTGGGGGAACACAGAGAGTAAAGGGACTGTTTGTGAGAGAATTTAGTATAATGGGTAAGAAATAACTCCACAATGAGATGGGTATATCACAGAAGGAACGTATGTGTGTGTCTTTTGTTCAAGATCAGATAACTTTGACAGCAACTGGCTAGTTAATTGATGGAACATAAACAAAACAAATGTAAACAGATGGCAGTGATTAGGTAATTAGGAAATGATAAGTTAAAGTAGATAATCCCTTCAAATCTTTTATTTTGTTGGCACTAATGAACTGCTGTTCCGAAGTGTCATGTTTTCTATCAAATTGCCTAGAAGCAGTCATTCACAACCACGCTACATACAACCTCTGACCTCTTGGGGACTTGTCACACAAGCAGTATAGGAGAATCAGCATGAAAGGACATGTTCTTCAGCCTTGGGTGAGGTATTTTGAAGACCATTTGACAACCACTGACACTTGCCTTCTAAATACTCTTGGCCACTGCCTTTGATTGTAGTATTCATGGAGAAATGATCAAGCTCTTCCTTTGGTGATGTGGGACTACATTGATGAAACACTTAAAGAAATTCTGGATGTCCATTTTTGTCTGGAAAGTGAATCCGACCAGGACTTAACTTCTCCACCACTAAGTGATGATTCTGAACAAATGTTTAGCATGGCATGTTTTGATAGTTCAGACCTTAAATCCAGATTACTACCAGACAGAGATGATTATCTGGAATTTATCTTTGAAAGTAAAATTTACAAGCTTGATTGTGTGTATGACTGTGCCTAAATGGAAAAAAAAAAGATTATGGCTAATGAGATAAAAGTGAAATCTTAGTTTGGGTACGTCTATCCCTGGTTGTAACCCTAAGCAAATTCCTACATTAAATTCAGTTTTCGAGACAAAAAATCAGTTTAGCAATAACGACAACCCTTTTAAGACAGTTTAGCGTTCTGAAAAGGTATACAAATAACCAATTTGAGTGTCTATCACATAAATTACATTTGGTGCCCCAAATCAGTGTAAGTCAATTCTCTTTATTCATTCATTGAAATAGTTCTTGAATACTTACTCTCTACCCAGGACAGAACTAAGTAATATGGAAGCAAAAATTTCTAAAACCCAGTCCTTGACCTAAAGGAGCATACAGGCTAGCAGAGGAGAGACATGTTCCAATAACTGTAATTCAGGGTGGTCAATGGTAAATGCTTAGTTTTCCTGCTTCCTGGAATGTTCTTCTGCATCCCAACCTTCCATTCGCTACCTGGAGGAAAATCCTATCCCTCCCTAAAAACTCATTTCAAATAACTCTTTCCCTATGAAGAACTCCCTAGCATTCTTCATCTCCTCCCCCAACCCCACTAACACACATACAAACCATTCCAGCAGATTGAATCACTTCTTCTTTGTCCTCATAGCACTTTACTCATAGTTTTATTATCACATTTATTACAATAATTTATACTTGGTTGTTTATATGTCTGTGCCTCTTACTATATTAAGATTTCTTCCAGAGCAGTAAATAAGTTTTGTTCATCTCTCTGTGTTCGTAGTCATTAGCACAGAACCTGGCATATAGTAAGGCTCAATAAAAGTTTAGTTGTGTGGAAGGAGTAAGTGAGAGAGTACGGAAACATGAAAAGCAAATTCTAGATAAAATGCTCTGAGAACACATATGAAAGAGTAGTTTAATTAATTCCAGTGAGGTGGCTTTACAGACAAGGTGGCATTTGAGATGGCCATTGAAAGATAAGCAGGATTTTGACAAATGGAAATGGTTGTTAAAGGAGAGGAGATAGATGAGAAGGGCATTTAAGGCAGAACTTCTTAAGAACTTAAGAACTACATTCATTGTGGCAAAATAATACTTTTAATTATACATGTTCCTTATCTATTCATGTAAACAAACCTAACAGAACCTTTTCTTGCTACTATTCTAACAGTCACTTTGAATTGAATTGAATTGAATACATTTTTTAAAATACTAATACAGTGTGTTCCTTTTTTAAAAAAAAATGCTAATTTAGATCATTCTCCCTACCCCACCATCAAATTCCTCCAGAGTTTGGCTATGTTGGTACACTGTAAATTCTTATACTTTGGTCTCAAAATCCTTTGTTAAGAATTCTTGATTGTTTATATTTCCCAGTACTGCAGGGCCAATGAGTAGCCAAATTGTTTTGGCTTTGTTACCTTGTTCTTCTGAACCCAGCTATTTCCCCTGTGAGTTTTTGCTAGCCACCAGAGAAAATCAGGGTTCGAACTCTGTAATCTTTAAGGTCCTTTCCAGCTATAACGTTCCCCAAAGTCTTGTGTCCCCTGGCTGGGAATTGGGAATCCAGGTAGATCTAATTATCACTATATAAACTCTTGACCCAAAGAGTATTTGATGCCCCATGTTTGTTTTCCTAATAATATTTATAAGGAAGTTATTTCTAGCCTTCTGATATGTCTTCATGAGAAGCACTGAGAACTGGATGTGAGAGCTAGACTTCCTACAGAGAAAGTAATCATGGGTTCTGAAATCTGACTTCTGATTGCAATAATGAATAATTAGGGTTCATCAGTCACTCTGTGTTCTCTCTCTCTGCTCTTTACGTGTCTCTGTCTCACCCCGTCTCCAATGTGTGGTTTGTTGGGTAAGAGGCATAGGCTTCATAGATGAATGACACAAATTTTATTTCAGAATAACGCTTTTACAGATTTGCATATGCTTTATTCCAACCAGTCAATGACCAGAATAGCATATGTATGAATAACCTGGCCAAGAATCATCCCTGATATTGCCAGGTTGGAAGGATGTGGTGGTCATTAACAAGCTACTATTAGAATAGAGTTGCCTTTGGGGGTGTAATTGGCAGAAGTGCATACTGCTATGTAGGAGAAAAAACATGGAAAGTTTTTCCTATGGATATCATTAGTCACAGGGAAATTAACAAAATAAAAGTCTTATTGTGTTCAGATGACTTATGACTATACCTCTTCCAATTGTGTAGTATGTACATCCACATGCGTATATAACCTGCTTCGAAGTGTTTGCCTATGTCATCCCTGCTACTGGAATGTCTTCTTCTGTCTTCTTTACATATCTAATTGCTAACTATCACTGAAGACATACATGTTCTGTAGAAATCTGCCCATTCTTTTAAGTTCTATTTTCTTCATGAATCCTTTGCCCCCTACACAGGCCATAGTTGCCCTTCATTCCCTAAACTTTAATAACATTTCTGATCTATTTCATTCTAGTCTTGCATTATTTCCTAATTGTTTAATTGGTGATAGTAAAGTCACATATACTGTGTGACCTTGGACAAAAGACATGACCTTTTGTGACCTCTCTTCTGTTAAATGGAGACGTGGATAGTCCCTATTGTATAGCGTTGTTCTGAGAGTTAACTGAGAATGATACATGACAAGTGCTTTACGTAGTCTGTGGTAAGTATTCAATAATTATTGGTAGTGGAGGAAGAGGGGTAATTGTACTGATAATAGTAATAGCCACCACCATCATCATCATGTGTCTCCAACTAGATTGTATAATGCTTGGAAGCAGGGACCATGTCTTCTGTCTGCTTTTTCTCTGATATCTACCTAACCCAAAAAGTATTCAGTTGGCTAATTTGTTGTCTGTTGATTGTATGTCCAGCTCTATTCATTAGTATAGGCTCAAAAGATATAAAGTTGCATTGGGAGTATAATTTTCATTTTTTATTGCCAAATGCTGAAGCATTTTTTATAGCCAAATGCTTGGATGTTTTGTATTTGTTTGCATGCATGAGTAGTTTGAACAGAAGCTGCTTAAGTAAATTCATATGCAAGTAGATCATGAGAAGAATGGGAAACCTCTTAGTCATCCCAAGCTCTTTTGGTATGTATGCTTGGAAAAGAGAGAACAAAAGAAGGCGGCGGGGCGTGCAACAGTGGTTCAGTGGCAGAATTCTTGCCTGCCATACCAGACACCCAAGTTCGATTCTTGGTGCCTGCCCATGCGGGGGTGGGGGGGGAAGAAGGGAGGAAGGAAGGAGGGAGGGAGAGAGAAACTGCTTCATGAAAATGGCATCTGGTAAACTGCTTTCAAATTCCATGACTGCCAAACAGTTGAAGCTATATTGTTTTTGCCCATATAAGAAAGCTGAATGAGGCCTTATCCACCAATTGCCCATCAGTTCATGTATCTATAAATGGTTTTCCAGGGTCTACATTGATAAATATAGTCCTTGGACCTCAAAACAATAAATTATTTTGCTTGTTATTTCTTTTCAGCTGATAGTAGTAGAACTCTGAATGTAGAGTCCACTGCAATGACGCTACCTATATCTGATCCAACTGCATGGGCCACAGCAATGAATAATCTTGGAATGGCACCAATGGGAATTGCTGGACAACCAATTTTACCTGGTATGTTATTTTTAATCACCTCACAAGTACTTTTTTTGGACCATGTGGTAATAAATATAACACTACGACGCAACTTATTTTGAAGTTGACATTTACCAGATTCTGCCTAGAGTGTGCATTTTTGAAATATGAGCTTTATAGGCTCAGTGGCCAATAGCTATTAGTGTAGTCCATATTGCACTTTGGGCAAGCTTGGAGCCCTATTTGATGAAAGATAAGGTCATTGACATTTAAACAGCTCATTGGAATAAAAGGCAACAGGATTTTGTCAAAGAAGTATGAAGTTGTCTAATTTCATATATTTCTTGGAGGGGGCAAATAAACATGGAGACTGAAAGACTGACTTAGACACCCCGCATATCTTAGCTTTCTAAAGGGGAGGAAATGAGAAGGTGGGGAACATCCAAAGACTATATTTAAAAATTAAATCACTGGGTATATATTTTTAAAAACAAATAACCTGTAAGACAATGGGTATGGTGGACTAACTACATATCCACTTAAGAAAAGAGTCAGAAGAAAAATAGTACAACATATGAAAGGTATAGTTTAGACACTAAAAAGCCTCTTGAACAGTCAGAGCTATTAACTGTTAAGATAGGTTTGTGAAGACCTTAGAGAATTGCCATCTCAAGGGGCCTAGAATGGCTTTTTATAAAGCCTAGACATTAATTTCCCCAGAGTCATTTAATTGTGATTCCACTTAAAAACACAACAGAACCAGGCGATCTAGAACCTTATTACTCACACTGTGACCCACATATCCCAGGAGCTGTTTAGAATTTCAAATTCTCAGGCCCCACCCCAGAGCTATTAAATCAAAAGCTGCATTTTAATAAGATCCTTCAGGTTATTCACATGCACATTAAAGTTGAGAAACACAGATATCAAGTGATGACCCTTTGTCGTGCCAGTTATTGATATAGTTAGCTAGCCCACACAAAAAAATAATTTCATATTTCTGACCTTGATTTTAAATCCTTACAGGTTATAATTTGGGTGAGGCAGAGTAGGATATAACAATAGTCATAACAAATTAAGAAATGTTAAGACACTGAAAGCTGAGAAACAGAAAAGCAGCCAAACATGAAGAAAGAAGGTATGTGAATGAAAAATGGGTCGAGAAAAAAGGAGCTTGGATTCCATATGTGGCAGAGGCAGAGAACTGTTCTTCCAAACTGTAATTCATACCGTGGGCTGTAGTTGGTTAAACTGCATCCAACTCCATTGGAGCAATCATGATTGAAATGAATAGCCAAGTGTCCTTTGAGGTTTATAATGATTGGATCACGATTTTCCTTCATTTTAAATAGCTAGCAGGGCCAATCTGCAGGTGTTACTGCAGGAAACAGTATTGCAGGGTTAAGAGTTCAGACTCTGGAGTCAGTCTGCCTGACTTACAAGCCTGTTTTTTCACTATATGATCTTAGGCAGCTATGTACTTTCTGTGAGACTCCATTTCCTCATCCATAAAATCATAGTGATAGTACCTATCTCCTAGGGTTGTTATGAAACTAAACGAGATAATGTATATAAAGTGTTTAGCACACTTCTGGCACATAGTGCTCAGAAATGTTAGTTGTTAAAATGCTTTTTAAATTAGTGTTGATATATTTTCCATAGACATTTCTAGAGAAAGTAATGAGATTTTTTAAATTTAGTCTTTCTTCATCATTTTATTATAATAGTTTAAACTAATATACATATATTCTTTTATAGCTCCATATGGAGTGGTTCTGAGTCACAATCTCTTATAGTCTAGAGTAACTAGACATTCTGACTTGGCCTAAATATTCCCCACTTTATGGCAGTCTGAGCTATTTGAGTAAATGTCCCAGGAAAAATCTTGAGGCCCGTTCTGTTCTGAGGCCATGGCTGTCCCTGAACAGAACTGTGTATTAACTGTTAACTGATATGGATGCTTTGTAAATTACCACATCTAAGCATAAATCTATATTCACACAGGATCCTTCTGTGCTTAGCCACCCATCTATAATGTGGAGCATAAAAGACCAAGCATTGAGATTAAAAAATCCTCTAACCCATCATTACAGGTCCAATGCTTAAACTAGGGTCAATAATAGGCCTGGAAAATTGGAGTAAGATTTCTTAACAGAAACTCAGAGTTCTATTTCCGTAGAAATAGTGCCTTGTTTAGTATTTAATAACACAAGCCTTAAGGTCAGACAGCTACTTGCTAGCTATGTGATATTAACAAGTTATTTGACCTCTCTGTGCCTCAGTTACCTCATCTGTAAAATGAGGATAATAATAGTATTTACCTCATGGGATTGCTTTGAAAATTAAATAATATACTTAGCACAAGGATTGGCATATAATAAACACTCAAAAACGGTTAACTGTTGTCATTATTATTACTATTGGTAGTACTATATGTTCTTTGAGGTAAAGGAACTACTAAAATATTTCTGTTAACTGGCTAAGAGGCACTTAAATTGAAAGTATTTGGGTGCTATGCAACCACTGTCAGCACTGAGTATTCTCCACATTCAACTCCAACCAGGCATTTGAAATCTCAAGAGTAGTTTTAATTTCCACCTCTAACATCCTTTCCCTGCATCTTTTTTTTTTTTTTAAATTGTGAAGAAGTGGCTTTTCAGGGTCCTGCCTTCAACCGTGTGATTCAGTGATCTTGCAGCTTTGCTCCAGGGAGATTTGCTTGACTCTCTGGGAACCTGTTCTTAAAAATGCTGATCTTAAGCTCAGTGGTTCCATTCTTGCCTTAAAAATACATGAGGCAGGGCAGTGCAAGGGTGGCTCAGTAGTAAGAATTCTCGCCTGATGAGCTGGAGGCCCGGATTTGATTCCTGGAGCCTACCCATGCAAAAAAATTAATTAATTAAAAAAAAAATGAGGCAATAGCATCTAGCTGAGAAATACTTTGCAAAGCATGTGTAAAATCACTTCAGTTATGTATGAGCCAATTTTCTCTTCTCTGTATTATATTTTTTAAGATTTAAAATTGTTTAATGCAGTGTATGATTATATTAATTTTTCCATCATATAGCTGTGTGCCTGTCATCACAACTTACTTTTTTTTCTTTTTTTTGTGAAAAATAACATATATACAAAAAAGCAATAAATTTCAAAGTATATCGCAACAATGAGTTGAAGAACATATTTTAGAGTTTGGTATGGGTTACAATTCCACAATTTTAGGTTGTACTTCTAGCTTCCCTAAACTACTGGCGACTAAAAGAAACATCAATATAATGATTTAGCAATCTCACTCATTTGTTAAACCCTACTTTCTTGGTGTAATTCCATCATAACCTTTGATCTTTCTCCTACTCTTAAGGGGTATTTGGGCTATGGCCATTCTAACTTTTTCATGTTGGAAGGGGGTAGATAATATGAGATGGAGGATTGAACTAGCTGCTATTCTGGAGAGGCTGCCCCTCTGCATTTCAGGACTTATCTGGTCCAGGGACCCATCTGGAAGTTGTAGGTTTCTGGAAAGCTACCCTAGTGCGTGGAACCTTTGGAGAATGTTAAATAATGCCTTAGGTGTTCTTTAGGATTGGCAGGAAGGATTTTGGTTGGGGTTTGGCAAGCTTTGATAGGTAGAAATGTCTAACGGAAGCGTGCATAAGAAGGACCTCCAGAATAACCTCTCGACTCTATTTGAACTCTCTTGGCCACTGAAACCGTATTAGTTACACTTCTTTTCCCCCTTTTGGTCAGGATGGCATTGTTGATCCCACGGTGCCAGGGCCAGGCTCATCCCTGAGGGTCGTCTCCCACATCACCAGGGACACTTTCACACTTGGATGTCATTGTCATGACATGACTTGCAGGGGAGGGCAGTGATTTCATTTGCAAAGTTGGCTTAGAGAAAAAGAGAGGCCATATCTGAGCAACTAAGAGTGGAAGTAACTCTTAGGCATTCTTATAGTAAGCTAAGCTTCTCCGATACATACATAAAGCTTCACAAGAGCAAGCCTCAAGATCAAGGGCTTAGCCTATTGATTTGGATGTCCCTAATGTTTAACAAAGTTTCAGAGGTTTCCCCGGTGATAAAGTTTAATAGTTTACTATTTTTTCTCCCACCCCTCAATGGACTTTTCCAGTGCTTTTTCATTATCTGCTTAATATACTCTGGGATGTATCTAGGCATTATATTAAGCTATAAAGGATTAAAGACTCTCCTTCTTATTCTAGGCTCCCTGTATTTGGATTGTTTAATGATCTATCCAGAGAGGTTGAGTTAGATTATGTGCTACAGAAATTTTAGGTTCTGGACAAAAGAAACCTTTCTTCTTTTGGTCTCAAAGAGTAGATGAGGTTCTAAAATACTGACAATGTCTTCCTTACCCCTGTATTCTGAATTACCTTAATCCCGAACTAATCAGCTTCATTCTTATCTCTAAATACCAGGTTATACATATATAAAATAGCCTCTCAAAATCCAGAAATAACAATTGCCACTCTGAACTAAACGTGACTGCTGTAAGAGCTTACAATCTAGGCCCCTATTTTCTTATGAGTATTTTCTAAATGAGACCATATAATATCTGTTCCTTTGTTTCTGGCTTATTTTGCCTCACCAAATGCCCCACAGATTCATTTACAGTGTTGCATGCCTCACAATTTCATTCCGTTTTGGGACAGCCCAGTATTCAATCATATGTATACAACATAGTTCACCAATCTACTTCTCAGTCAGTGCAACCTTCAGCCACCTCCATTCATTAGACATCATATTATAATGTCCAAAGTCTTCTGTCCATCAACACTCTCAATTTTAGATAATTTCATTGTTCCCAAGAGAAACATAACCAATAAACCCACCCTCGCCAAATAGAAAATCCATACCTCCCCTTAACTGTTACCCCTCCCCCCTCCCCATTATTTACCCTTGGTCAAGGGCTGTAGTATTGTTGATGTTTTCCTATTAAACATAGCCCCCAGCATGCAACATCAGTATTCCCTCTATACCTCGAAGTTATATACTCTTTGTACAAGATTCATACCATACCTTTGAAGTAGTTCGTGTAAGTACTTATTTATATTTATAGTACTAATCAGTGAGACACATGGGTCTATATAATCCCTTTCAATCATGTTCACCATCAATAAGTTAATGTTACTTATAGACCCACTAGTGAACCACCTTCATTTCTATCTACCCCTTACATTTAAGTTCAACCTCATTAACTAACCATTCACTCATCTCTAGGTCCCCCATATTCTGTATTATAAACCTCTGATTTTACCTTTACCATAGTCATAAAAGTGGTGTCATATAGTATTTATCCTTTTGCGTCTGGCTTATTTCCCTCACCATTATGTCCTCAAGGCTCATCCATTTTGTCATGTGCTTCAGGATGTCATTTAGTCTTAGTGCTACATAATATTTCATCATATGTATATACCACATTTTGTTAATCCACTCGTCTGTTGATGGGCAATCGGATTATTTCAATCTTTGCTGATTATGAATAATGCTGCTATGCACATCGGTGTGCAAATGTCCGTTCATGTTACAGCTTTCAGCTCTTCTGGTTATATACCAAGTAGTGGTATTGCCGGGTCACATGGCAACTCAATATTTAGTTTCCTAAGGAACCACCAAACTGTTTTCCATATTGGCTGTACCATTACACATTCCCACCAGCAGTGCACGTGTCCCAATTTTTTCTCATCCTCTCCAACATTTGTAGTTTCCTGGTTGTTTAGTAGCAGCAGTTCTTATAGGTATGCAGTGGTATCTCATTGTAGTCTTGATCTGCATTTCCCTTATATCTAATAAGAATGAGCATCACTTCATGTGCTTTTTAGCTATCTGTATTTGCTTTTCAGAAATTTATGTTCATATCTTTAGCCCTCTTTATAATTGGATTGCTTGTTCTTCTGTTATTGAGTTATATTATTTCTTTATATACACAGGATATCAAACCTTTATCCAATGTGTGATTTCCAAATATTTTCTCCCATTGAGTTGGCTGCCTCTTTACCTTTTGGACAAAGTCTTTTGACATGCAAAAGCATTTGCTTTTCAGGAGTTTCCATTCGTCTATTTTTTTCGTTTGTTGCTTGTGCTTTGGGTGTACAGTTTAAGAAGCTACCTCCTATTACTAGGTCTTGAAGATGTTTCCCAATATTTTCTTCTAGGAACTTTATGGTACTGGTTCTTATATTTAGGTGTTTAATCCACTTTGAGTTAATTTTTGTATAGGGTGTATGGTAAGGGTCCTCTTTCATTCTTTTGGTAATTGATGTCTAGTTCTCCCATGCCCATTAATCTAAAATATTATTTTGACCCAGTTCAGTGGATTTTGGTGGCCTTGTCAAATCAGTTGAACATAGATTTGATGGTCTATTTCTGCACTCTCATTTTGATACCATTAGTCAATACGTCTGTCTTTGTGCCAGTACCATGCTGTTTTGACCACTGTGGCTTTACAATACGTTTTAAAATCAGGCAGTATTAATGCTCCCACTTCATTCTTCCTTTTTAGGATGCTTTTAGTTATTCGGGATCTTGACTTTGGTAACTAGTTTTTCCAAGTCTCCAAAGTGGGTTGTTGGAATTTTTATTGGTACTGTATTGTATCTGTAGATCAATTTGGGTAGAATTGACATCTTAACTATGTTTAACTTTCCTATCCATAAGCAGGGAATGTCTGTCCACCTACTTAGATCTTTTTTTATTTCTTTCAGCAATGTTATGTAGTTTTCTGTGTACACATCCTTTACATCCCTAGTTAAATTCATTCCTAAGCATTTGATTCTTTTAGTTGCTATTTTGAATGGAATTTTTTCCTTAACTGACTCCTCAGTTGATCACTGCTTGTGTATAGAGGTGTTACTGATTTTTGTACATTAATTTTATATCCTACCACCTTGCTGAATTGTAGATTTCTCAGGATTTTCCAAGCATAGTATCATGTCATCTGCAAATAGTGAAAGTTTTACTATTCCTTTCCATTTTGGATACTTTTTATTTCTTTTTCCTGCCTGATAACCCTAGCTAGAATTTCCAGTGCAATGTTGAATAATAGTGGTGACAGTGGGCATTCTTGTCTCGTTCCTGATCTTAGGGGGAAAGCTTTCAGTCTCTATCCGTTGAGTACGATGCTGGCTATGGGTTTTCATATATGCTCTTTATCATATTGAGGAAGTTACCTTTGATTCCTACCTTTTGAAGTGTTTTTCTCAGAAAAGGTTATTAAAATTCATCTAATGCTTTTTCAGCATCAATCAAGATGATCATGTGATTTTTCCCTTTCATCTTCTTAATGTGGGACATTGATGATTCTTATATTTAAGCACTTTGTTTTGTCCATCATTTCCCTGAGATAAAATTTTTTCTGCCATTTGCTCCTTTTTTGTATTTGAAATTAGTTGCCCTGTCCTCTAGTTTACTTATTCTTTCTTCTGCCTCTTCAAATCTAAGTACATTTAGATTTGTGTGTGTCTCTAAGTACATTTTTGTTTTCGTCTACTCCATCTTTAATCTCTGTGATAATTGCTGTTCTTCTATTCTTTCAAATTCCTCTTTATGCTCTTCTAGTGATTTTTTAATCTCCTTTATGTCATTAGCCATCCCATTTGTTTTATTTAGTAGAGTTATATGAACATCTTTGATTAGTTGTTCCAAAGTCTGTGTCCCCTCCGGTGTTTTAATTTGGTCATTAGGCTGGGCTATATCTGTCTGCATCATGATATGCTTAGTGATCTTCTATTGCCTTCAAGGCATGTAAATATCTTGATAGGGTTACTTTGGAGGTTGATTTCCTTCATTAGTCTAAAGCTTTGTATTTGCAGGATTGATGTGGAACAGGATGCACACAACAGTGAAGTGACGGGTTGCAGTGCAGGTATAGGTATGCATCGAGTAACTACGCTGTTGCATGTGAGCCTAGGGTGCAGGGCATGAATCTGTGGAGGTCTGGTGTGGGGCCCATGGGTGTGGCATGTAGCTCAGGCAGGCCTTGGAGTGCAGGAGCAGAACACAGTGTGGGGAACACGGATGTTAGGGCACAGCGGGAGGTGGATGGGGAGGCTGAGCAGATGCACGGGGCCTGGTGGGCAAGCAGGATGTGGGTGGGCGCATGGAACACAGAGGTCATTGGTATCAGGGTGTGGGGTAGAGGGCACAGAGTTCAGGGCATGGGGCGGCAGGGCATAGGTGTATCCTCGCGCAATTGGAGGGGTTCAGAGGGCCCTTGATTGAGGGATGTAGATGTGCAAGTGTGTAGGGACAGGGCACAGGTCACAGTTCACGGGGGTTGTGGAACATGGGGCAGGGGCAGGTGATTTTGGGTGGGTGGGTCCCTGGTACCTGTGTGCAGGTGGGGGTGGAGTTTGGGGCAGTGGTGTGCAGGTGTGCAGGGAGGGCTGTGTAGCACACATTCACACATGAGCAGCTGCCAGGTGTGGAGCAGGGCGCCTGTGCCAGGGGTGGGGGTGTGCAGCAAGGGTGTGTGCGTGTGCGGGGCATGGGATTGAGGTGCAGGGGTGAAGAGGTATGTGCACAGATGCGTGGACACCCGGCAGGGAGGATGTGGCTGTGAGCTTGTGTGGGTCTGTGGGGTGGGGTCCTGGTGTGCTCAGGTCTTCAGGGCACTACCCTGGTGTGTGCATGCGCAGAACTCAGGGGCAGCCGGCTGGGGTTATCCCTGCTTGGGCTTGGGCAGGTGTGGCTGATGTGCAGGTCAGCACTTGCCCAGATTTGGGGGCATGGCTTGGGTACGCACGTGCGCATATCTGGGAGGTCCTTACACTGATGTATACATAGTCAGTTTAGTGGGTAGGGCGCAGTGCTGGGTTGCATGACAGTTTGGGCTGGGGGCAGGTATGGCCCTGATATGAAGGTGAGCAGCCGTGGCCTGGATGCACAGGCGACCACCTGCAGGGGCAGGGATGGGGATGTAGGATCCGAGGGGCTGGGTCTCAGGAGGGGCCGGGCGAGACTGTACGCATACGCTCTGGGTAGTGGTGTGGGGCATGGATGGGGATGCATGCAGGTTGGGGGTTGGGACAGGAGCGCTTGGAGCATGGTAAGAGGGTGAGTGATGGGGTTCAGGACCGTGGCATGTGGGGGATTCGCGGGTGGCGGGGCGGCATAGTGTGAGGGTAGTGCATTCAAGGAATGAGGCTTGGCTTGCTTCCTAGTCCCAGTTGCCCTGTCCATGCACTCCTGAAGGCTCCAGGCCTCCATTTTGAAAAGGCTGGGCTAGGCCGTTTGCCCTAGCTGAACGTTCTCTGGTTCTCTGTGTCTCGGATCTTCAGCTTTTGCAACCAAGCCTTCCCTATGTTGTGTCAAAGATCTTCGCAGGTCACCTAAGGCCTGGGACTGTTCTCCTGGTCTGTTTTGGCCATTTGTCTAGCTGTTCCTTGGAGCAGGGGTGAACTCGACCTATCCTATTCCACCGTCTTCCCATTTCAATGTTTTTAAATTTATAAAGACCTGTTTGCTGCCCTAGCATATGATCTATCCTGGAGAAAGTTCCATGAGCACAGAGAAGAATGTATATCCTAGTTTTGGGGGGTGTAACGCCCTATATATGTCTGTTAGGCCTAATTTATTTATCAAATTGTTTAAGTTCTCTGTTTCCTGGTTACTCCTCTGTCTGCTTGTTCTAGCTATAGAGGAGAGTGATGTATGAAAGTTTCCTACTATTATTATTGAAACGTCTATCGCTCCCTCCATTTTTGCCAATATTTGTCTTGTGTACTTTGGAGCCCCTTGATTGGGAGGATAAACATTTATGATTCTTACTTTTTCTTGGTGAATTGTCCCTTTTATTAATATATAGTGTCCTTCCTTTTCTCTTTTGATGTCTTTATATTTAAAGTCTATTTTGTCTGATATTAGTATAGCTACTCCTGCTTTCTTCTAGTTAAAGCTGGAACGTCTTTTTCTATCCTTTCAGTTTCAGTCTATTTGTGTACCAATATGTACCTGCCAATATGTACCTTTTCATTGGTGTGCTTAGACACTTAACATTCAAAAGTTATTACTGTAAAGGCATTTTTTGAGTCTACATCTTATCTATGGATTTTATTTGTCAGTTCTATATGTTCTTTTACCTCCTCTCTCTCTCTCTCTCTTTTTCTTTTTTCCACATGGGCAGGCACCAGGAAACAAACCTGGGTCTCCAGCATGGTAGGCGAGAACTCTGCCATGGAGTCACTGTTACCCACCCTTCCCTCCTTTTCTTTTTATCCTTTAAGTTACCCTTACTGGTACTCTTCAATTCTGTGCCCTCCTCTGGACCTCCCTTTCCTGTCTTTTTCAGCTCACAGAACTCCCTTTAGTATTTCTTGTAGGACTGATCTCTTATTGACAAATTCTCTCAGTATTTGTTTGTCTGTGAAATTTTTAATCTCTCCCTCGGTTTTGAAGTTCACTTTGACTGGGTACAGAATTCTTGACTGGAAGTCTTTCTGTTTCAGGATCTTAAATATACCATACCACTGCCCTCTGGCCTCTGTCGTCCCAGTTGAATAGTCCAAACTCAGTCTTATGTGGTTTTCCTTGTATGTAGTAGATTGTTTTTCTCTTACCCCTTTTTTAGGATTTTCTGCTTTGCTTCAACATTTGCAGACGGATTAATATGTGTCTTGGGGAAGGCCTATCTGGATTTATTCTATTTGGACTTCGTTGGGCTTCTTTGATTTGCACATTTATGTCTTTTATAAGGGTTTTTTTTTATAGGTCCACAGATTTTGGTACCAGAGAGTGGGATGCTGCTGTGGTTTGCAAATCCCTAACATGTTGGAACTGCTTTTCTAATGGATAAGGGGAAGACTCTGGAGGAGTTGTGAGGAGCTTAATAGAGAAGACCTAGAATGTTTTGAAGAGAATCTTGGTAGAAATGTGGACTGTGAAGATACCTCTGACCAGATTCTAGACAGAAATGAGATGTGTGTCATTACAGACTAGGAGGAAGGCGACCCTTGTTTTAAAATGGCAGATAATCTTGCAAAGTTGACTAGTGGCTTTGGCTGGAAGGCAGATTTTAAAAGCTATGAACTTGAATATTTAGCAGAAGAGATTTCCAAAGTAAATGTGGAAAGTGTAGCCTGGTTTCTCCTCGCAGCTTATAGTGAAATGCAACAGGAAAGAGATAAGCTGAGAATTGAACTTTTGGATACAAAGAAACCAAAATTGAAGTTCTGGAAAATTCTGGGCCTTCAGAAAGGGAGATCCCAGAGAAAAGTGCCCCATGTGAGGATTTAACCAAATGTGGAACCAGCCAGCCATTTCAGAGAAAGTCAGGCTCTGACATGGAGTTATCCAGGAAGGATTTGTGGAAACTCCTTATGTCTGATGGGCATGATCCAAGGCTACTGCATAGAAAGCCAGCAAGAGTGTTGTAGGATCTGTATAAAGAGAACCACTGCCAGTCGTGACTGAGTGGGACAGAGAAGGGACACAGTGGAGGAAAAATAACTTCAGAGGCAAAACCATTGAGGCCGAGGTCTGGAGTCAAGAAACCTCAGGCCAGGAGAGCAGACCCACCCAAGGAAGTGAAGAGGGTGAGTTTGCCCCAAAGGCAGAGAGGATGGGCCTTCCACCTCTTTACAGTGGAAGAGTCATGCCGCCTCAGGCCTTGGAGAGGGTGAAGCACATTCCTTGGGGTTTGGGGAGAGCCTGGCTGCCATCACATGCAGGGGTTGAGTGTGTGCCCTGAAGATGGCAGAGAGCCCGGGTACAGCCCTGATACTTGGAGAGGGTGGAGCCGAGAACAAGGTGGTCTCCCCAGTGTCCCCCAAAATTGCATTCGAAGAGAGGCAAGCCACTGTGTAGGCCCTTGGAAAGGGTGGGACTGCCACTTTCTAAAGCCCCGAAGATAAATGACTCTCAGACCTTGATATCAAATGGATTTGGCCCTGTGGGTTTTCGAAACCGTATGGGTCCAGTGACCCCCGTGTTCCTTCCTCCCTATGAAAATGGGTATATGTATCCTATGAATGTTTCTCTTTTATATATTGGCAATAAATAATGTGTTCTGAGTTTTACAGGTCCAGAGCCAGAGGATAATTTTGCCTTAGGACAGACCATGCCTGTAACTGACTTGATGAGATTGTATACTGTTTCTAACTTTGTATTTTATTTGTAATGTTTCTGAAATGGTTTAAGGCTTTCTGATATTGTTATGGAATGAATATGTTTTGCATTTGGAAAGAGCATGTCTTTTTGGGGTCCAAAGGGTGGAATGTAACTGATTTGAATCTGTGGTGGACCCCAGAAAAGCCATGTCCTTTAATCCTCATTCAATATTGCTGGGTGGGAGCATTTTCATTGTTCTCATGGAGATGTGACCCATCCAGTTGTGGGTGGTAACTTTTGATTAGATGAGTTCCATGGAGGTGTGTCTCTACCCATTGAAGGTGGAGTTGCTTACTGGAATCCTTTAAAAGAGGAAACATTTTGGAGAGAGTCCCTTTTATAGAGCCATGGAAAAGCCAGCAGACGCCGCCATGTTTGCCATGTGCCCTTCCAGCTGAGAGAGAAACCCTGAACTTCGGTGGCCTTCTTGAACCAAGGTATCTCTCTCTGGATGCCTTTGATTGGACATTTCTATAGACTTATTCTAATTGGGACATTTTCTCAGCCTTAGAACTGTAAACTAGCAATTTATTAAATTCCCCTTTTTAAAAGCCATTCTGTTTCTGGTATATTGCATTCCAGCAGCTAGCAAACTAGAACAGGAAGTTTTCCCCCATTGTATCCTCAACTAATCTTCTAAGCCCTTTACTTTTCTCTTCTCCTTCTGGGTCACCAGTGATTCTTATATTTGTGTACTTTGTTTTGTCTGTCATTTCTCTGAGATCCAATTCAAATTTTTCTATCCTTTTTGCCATTTGCTCTTTTGTGCGTTCAAAATCAGTTGTCCTTTCCTCTAGTTCACTTATTCTTTCTTCCGCCTCTTCATATCTGCTGTTGTGTGTCTCTGGTTTATTTTTATTTAGTCTAAAGCATCTTTAATCTCTGTGATATCTGCTATTTTTCTATTTCTTCTTTCAGATTCCTCTTTATTCTCTTCTAGTGTCTTCTTGATCTCTTTTATGACTTTAGCCATCCCATTGATTTTATTAAGTAGAGTTATATGAACATCTTTGATGAGTTGTTCCAAAGTCTGTGTCTCCTCCAGTGTTTAATTTGGTCATTAGACTGGGCTTTATCTTCCTACATCATGGTATGCTTAGTGATTGTTGCCTTCGAGGCATGTAAATATCTTGATACGCTTACTTTGGAAGTTGAGTTCCTTCAGTAGTCTAAAGCTTTGTATTTGCAAGACTGATGTGGAGAGGATGCAGGGCATGGGACAGGGCAAACCAGTGTGGTGACGTGTTTTGGCACAGGTATAGGCACAGGTCAAGGACAATGTGCTGGTTCCTGTAAGCATGGGGTACGGGGCGTGGGGTTGTGGAGGTGCAGTGCAGGGGCCATGGTGGCAGACTGCAGCTCAGGCATGTCTTGTAGTGCAGGAGCAGGGTGCGACATGGGGGATACAGAGGTAGCTTGTGGTGGGAGGCAGATGGGGGTGCTGTGTGGCTGCATGGGGACTGGTGCACAGGCAAGATGTGGGTGGGCACATGGAGCGTAGGTGTCATAGGTATTAGGGTATGGGTTATGGGGCACAGAGTTAGGGGCACAGGGAGGGCAGGGCCTGGATGTCGCTGCGCATGGGGAGGGTTCCAGGGAGCCTGGGATTCAGATGCATGTGTGTGTAGGGGCAGGGCACAGGTCACAGAGATTGTGGGACTTGAGTCAGGCCAGGGTGATGTCAGGTGGGTGGGGCCCTGGCACAGGTGCGCTGGTATGCATGTGCGAGAGGGTTTGGATAGGGGTGCTCATGTCTGCAGAGTTGGGCTGTGTAGCACAGATGTGCATGTGAGCACCTACAAGGTGTGACAACAGGGCACTTGTGCCAGGGTGTGTGGCAAAGGTGTGTGGGGCATCAGGGTGAGTTGTAGTGGTCAAGAGGTCGGTGTATGGATACCTGAGAACTAAGTGGGAAGGATGTGGCTGTGCGTGTGGGGGGGTCTGGGGGTCAGGGCCCTGGTGTGTGTGTGTGTGTGCAGAGCTCAGGGACAGCCAGGCAGGGCTGTATGTGTGTGCGCTTGCACCTACCTGGGCTGCGGGATGCTGATGTATGCATGTGCAGAGCTGGGTTGGAGGGGTGTGGGCTGCAGTTGCAAGACTGTATGGACTGGGGCAGGTGTGGCCCAGGCATGAAGGCAAGCATCTGCAGGATGCACAGGCCGCTGTCTGTAGGGGGAAAGGAGGGGAGGGGTGGGGGCAAGGGGCTGGGCCCGGGTGCACAAGTCTCGGCAGTGGCTGGGCGAGACTGTGTACTTGCACAGGAGATGTGGGTTGGTCCAGGGCAGGCATGCGCTTGTGAGCAGGGCAGGGGTGTGGGGTGGGGACACTCATTGGCGGAGCGGGAATGGGGGTTCGGAGCAGGGGCGCCTGGACCGTGGTTAGGGCGGGGAACACGGGGGACGGTTTCAGGTGCATGGTGTATGGGGGGTAGTCGTGGATCACAGGGCATGGGCCAGGCACCTGAGGATCACATGTTCAAGGAATGCGGTTTGGCTTAGTTCCTAGTCCCCATCTCCCTGTCCTGAGGACTCCAGGCTTCCGTTTCCAAAGAGGCACATTAGGTTGTTTGCACTAGCTGGAAGGTCTCTGGTTTTCTATGTCTCTGTTCTTCAACTTTTTCAACCAGAACCTCCCTATGTGGTATAGAAGACCCTCCTGGGTCACTTACCCCCTGAAATTGCCATCTCAATCGCCTTCCCATCCCTTCTCCAGCTGTTCCTTGGAACAGGGGTGAACTTGACCTATCCTATTCTGCCTTCTTCTGGGAACCATTGCCTCTTCTCTGTATTATTTTAAGAAGTCAACTCACCAGAGAGGTTAGAACATGTGTCTGGATCCAGACTGTCTAGGTTCAATTCCTTGCTCTGCCATTAACCAGCTGTGTGACATTTGGCAATCTTCTTAACTTCTCTGTTTTCACTTCTTCATCTAAAAAATGAGCTATTACTAGCATCTGTGTCATAGGGTTTTTACAAGGATTGAGTTATACTCGTGAAGTCTTTAAGCAATGCCTGGTTCACGGTAAGCCATTGGTAAATGCCAGCAATTATTATTATCGTTACAAGAATGCATCTGATACATGGCTAATGAAAAGTTGAATTATTGCTCATTTGTACACTTAACAACAGTAAAGGATAACTAGTGCAGAAGGTGAAATTTTTCCCTGCAGAAGCACTGTGCAATGGCAATTGAAGAGATTCGTTTTCATCTGACAGCACTGATGACTGTTTCTTGTAAATCTAGTGGGGTGTTCACAAAAATGGAAAGTTGGCACCACACTCCAATGCTGCCTACTCTTCTTATTGGCAATGTCTGGGAAGCAGGGTGCCTGCCATCTTTATTATTTCATGTATTAACTGAATCCTTAATCCTCTCCTCACCCCCACAAGATTCTTTCAAACAGAAAAGGGAGCAATTGAGCCACATGGAACTGTTCCCCAAGGTCATGCTCTGTAATTAAGCTATTTTTCTACCACTTGAGAGGTTTTCTACTGACCCACCAGAATTTCCTTTGTCCTGTCTCATGTGGCCTGTCTGTGACAATAGAAAAGACTTTTGGCATTGATAAAAAACAAATGATACATAGCTTCCTTTACTTTTCTCCCAGAGAACTTAAAACTATACTGTCAGGAATGCTGAGTCTCTTGGATGCATACTTGTCATCAGGCCAATATCTGGCTTATTATATTTGTTGAATGGAGTGCCGAGGCATTGCCCTCTCTGAATTTTGGTGTAGAGCTCCCTTTTAACTAACCTGGTGTTTTGAATGGCTGCTATAAAATAAAGTCAATCCAGAATGTTGGCAAATCAGAAGGTCCCCTCTGGCTTGCAGCTGTCTCCCTGCAGAATATTTGCTTTTCCAAGCCGGTAAATAAGACTAATGTTAGTTTTCACATGAAGTGAAGTGCCAAAAGTAGACCTTCTGGTTAAGGAGCATTGTTCTGCTCCACTCGTCCCAGATATATCCAAAGATGGGCCAATTAAGGAATACTCATTGAAGGCTGTCTGCTGCCTCCTTTATGTTCTTCCTTCAATTAAGATGTCCTTAGCAGTCAAATGTGGAACTTGTAAAGTCCCAGAGGAAGATAAGAGCCCCTCATTATGGTATCTCCACTGTATTGACTATGCCTTCTCCATAATGAGAGATGCCTGAAAATGTGGATGTATGGACCTTATTCCCAGACCAAGACCCTGCCCATCTGTGAACATTATCATTCTTAAGAAGGCATTTCCCACTGGACCCAGAAAGTCAATTCTGATGAAGAGAAAGGATAAGGATATGTTAGACATGACAGCCACAGTTCTGCAAGCTCTTCAAGGAGGTCCAGACTTATGTTTCTATTATTTATGATTTTCAATATCCTCTACAAATAGAGTGTGCCTTTAGTGGCAAATAATACTGAGATCCTGAGAAATAAGAGCATGGTTTATTATTATGATGGATGCCTCACAGAGAGCTAACCATATATAAAATATTGAGCTAAATAGAATATTCGCTCTCCAAAGCAAGCTTGAGTTCTACCCAGTGATGATACTCTAAAGATACCCCGTGGAAACTATTAGGAAGAGTGATCTGAGTGAGACCATACATTCTTTCATTCATATATGCAAAAAATATTTACTATGGATAAATATTTATCCGTATCTGCTATACCCATATCTGCTGTTGGCAAGGAATTGTGACAATCTCTGGGGATAAAAAAGTGAACAAAGGAGACAAAAATTCCTGCCTTCATGGAACATACTAACTCCGATGCTTTTAGAACCCTCACATTTTCTCTTTAATAAAGCCTGATCTCAGATATGAGCTGACTCTGGACTGGCAACAGCTCAAATGTTTCCCATCCATTTCTTTCATTTGTTCCTTTATTTTCCATCTGTTCATTAATTCATTAAAATATATTGAGCTAGGTCAAGGGGATCCAAAATGGGCATGGCTCAACCCTTGCTCAGGGTCCAGTGGCAGAGGCAGCAAAGTAAATGTTATAGTACAATATAACAAGTATCGTATAGAAACAAGCACAAAATTATTGTTTTAACCAGAGCAGGATTGAGAGGAGTAGTAGGTAGGTGGTGGTAGTCAGGGAACATTTGAATTATGACCCCAGAGATATGTACAAATCAGATGAAAATAGAAACAAAGAGCAGTCCTGGCAGAGGAAACAGTGCATCAATGACAGGAAGGTGTACAAAAGTATATAGTCTGGGGAGAATAGTTAACTATTGAATTTGAGGTACATCGCCTCATTCCACCACAAGTTTGAGGCAGCTTATAAGAAATATTACAGTAAATAGAAAAATTACGAATGAAATAAATCAGAGTAAACTATAAATAAGAATAGAAGGTAAAGACCAAGTAGGGAATTTCATTAGAATTCAGGTGTGAAAGCCATAGGATCCCACCTGTTTCTAAAGTTGAGATGCACCTGTGACCAGGCAGCCAAAACAAAAAAGGAAAATCTAATCAGTCATAATTTCCATTTTCCATGAAGAAAAAACATACTGTTCCTCATGGGAAGTGAGACTTGTTATGATCCTTAATACTTTTTTTTTTGTGAATGGCATTTTAGCTCTGAAAGGAATTTTTCCTGTGGAGCTTCATTTAGGGGTGCCTACTGAGTGAAGTAGTTGAGTGATCCCAGAAGCAGAAATTGTGAGTAGAGCCCAGGACAAGTCAATGATATTAATGATATTTCTTTCCCTAGTCTTCTGCAAAATTAGGAATACAGTGAATTTGTCATGAAGCTAAATTTTCTCAATTGAAAGGACCATCCTTTATTCTGAGATCATAGACTTTCCATAATTTTGGTTTAAAAATATATATCAGGTGCATGGGTAGTTCAGCGGTTAGAATGCCCGCCTTTCATGTGGGAGATCCCAGTTCGATTCCCAGACCATGCACCATAAAAATAAAAATATGTATCTTTTATGAACTGTATGAATGGTGATAGCGCATTGGTTATTTTCTTTGATGTTTGTTTTCCAAATTATTCCTTGGCAAATTAAGAGGTTGGCAACCTTAAACATATGTATATATATAATTTCATTGTATTCATCTCTAAAGTCCAGAAATCTGGTAACCACTGATATGGTGGGAAATGTCCTCACTAATGCCCCTCCAAAGCTATTCAGGGCACCTCTGGAGGAGAGTTGAGGGCATGACCCTGAACCATTCTGACAAGGAAAGAACACAGTATGGATAAGAAATAGGGGGAAAATGGGCTAGAAAGATAGATATTTGTAAAAACTTGCACAAAAGGAATAAAACCCCTTTGGAAATTTGGGATCAAAGTTGAGATTTAATGGGGAGAGCCCTACCTAACTGAAATTATGCCACAGAACCCACACAAGCCAAGTTTGCTACCTTGTTTGCCATTGCACATTAGCCAGACTATGCCTCAACATTCCATCTGGGCTGAAACAAGGGTTCAGATGATTTTCTGGGCAATCAGGACAAATTATGCAAAACTTTGGGAACATATGCTCAGTTTCCAAGAGGGTTGGTGATAAGAACAGATCATCTTGCAGCTTGGTCATGCATCTCTTAGAAAACTGTGTTCTTTCTTTAGGTGGCCTGCCTGAAAAGTCTTTTAAGAATTTGGGTAGAGTAGAGGCAGTCAGGACTAGAGTGCATGAAAATTTCTCAGTATTTAGACATAATTCTTCTTAATTTTCCAATAAATTTTATAGGAAATCTAAAGAAATAGCAATAATGTCCCAGAAATGTGCAGCTCTATTGGAATAATAATTTTCTATAAAACAGTTTAATTATGCATATATAAATTAGATCGTCTATGTAACGCTTATTTTGGAGTAATATATAGTTGCATTTCAGTGGTTTCATAGTAAGCGCAAACTATTTCCTGGGATCAAAATGTCTCTATGGCACCTAAAAGATTGGTAATGGTTTTATGGGGCAGAGGAGACTTGATTTGTATCCCTGAGTGTAAGCAGAGCTTTTCTGAGGGTGTGAAGGGTCTTCCAGACAGCCAAAACCAGGATCCAGTTCTGCAAAGGCAAGGAGAATTGGAAAACCTGACACTACCTATCCTTATCTATCTCCAGTTCAGACATTGCTACAATTTCAACTTCTCCTGTGGCCCAAAGTTGTGACAATAGATTTTAAAAACTAGAGGCCCCTAAATGATCTGACAAGGCAGCAATACATATATTGAAAATCTCAATATAAACTTCTGGGTGTGGAGATAAACAACACTAAGGTACCTTACTAGGCAGGAACATTTGAAGGCCTACTGCAAGTTAAATAGGTAGATAGTGAGTTTAATCTGACAAGAGACATCTTTGCTCCCCCATGGACCTATGAATTTTGTGGAAAGCAGTGTAGACTAATGATTACAAGCATGGTTAATAAAAGCCTCCTACTGTGTGGCCTTTTGCATTTATCTCAATGAGCTTTAATTGCTTCATCTGTAAAATAGGGAATAGTAATATTGCACATCCCTTAGGATTGTTATAAAGATTAAATGAGATGATGGGAATAAAACCTGAAACGTTGGAAGCACTCAATTAATGGGTAGCTAGTATTATAGACATATATCACCACGCCCTGCTCCACCACCACAAACTAGAGATTGTATTTTAAGAGAAGAAAGCCTGTTTGAACTGGCCTCTAGAATATATCAAGTCATGTGTGGTGTCTTTGTCAGACCATGAAAGAGGGCAACTTTTAAGGTTGCTAAGGCTTTCTAAAGATCCGTACTCTTAATGTGCTACTCAGTTATCTGGCACTCTTCCAACTGGCTCTTCCACATAGCAACAGTACAGTGACAGCAATTGCTCAAGACAGTGGCTCTGGCATCCCACAGGATCTCAAAATACTTTCTCAATGATATGAGAAAAGTGATAATTTAGTTTGGGTGCTGATATGAAGTGGCCAAAGACAGCTTCACTCATATTACTCTCAGGAACAATAGAAGACCGGGCTGAGCTGGGCCCTCTCCACAGGGTCTCTCCTGCATGGTAGTTGTACTTCTTACGTGGTGATTCAAAACTCCCATAGTGCATGTTCCCAGAGTCAAAAAATTATATGAAAGCATTTTGTTGCTCATCTGCCATGTTTTTCAGCATACCTACTGCACTTTGTACCTGATTTTATTAAAGCAACTGTCATGCTACATTGAGAGGCAGCGTAATTGGTTAAGAGCATCAGAGATACAATAGGCCAACTTGTATTTCAATCTTAGATCTCACTAACAGGCGTGTAACCATGGGCAGGTAATGAAACCTTTCTGAGCCACAGTTTCTTCAACTATAAAAATGAAGGAAAATAACATTGCCTACCCCATAGATCTTTGGAATGAAATTATATCAAATGTTTATTATAATGCCCAGCATATTATAAGCATTCAATAAAAAACTGTGGTAAAATGATGATAATTGATGTCACAATGCTGTAACTGTTTGGATGGCTATTTCCAAACTAGACTATGAGGTCAAGGATTTTATCTTGTTCATTCCTTTAACCAGAATGCTTGGTACAGGGCCTGGCACTAAAATATTGGATGCATGGGCATATGAATGACTGGACAGCAAGCCAGATATTATATTGTAACCCCTTGCTCAGATGTATATGGAGAATGGAAGATAATATTACCAGGTAACTACTCTAGATTAGGTTTAGTATGCAGAAGCTGATAGGCTGCAGGGAAGTTAAGGCTATATGAAAACATTACTTAAAATCATGTGATAAAGCTGCAGCTCTGAGGAGCAAACTAACCCAGTTAATACACAGCATTTGTAACATTTCCAGTGAGTTGGGACTTTGGTAAAGACATGAATCGGAACAGGGAATACAAACCAACACCTGATGTCTCTTCCAACCCTGGCTGTGCCAAGAGTTAAGGAGGTGGAGGAAGAAGGGTGCTGAAAGGACGCTAAAGCAAAACAGAACAGGGTATTTCTTGGGGGAATAACTTGGCCTTTTCTACAACACTTTTATATGATCTTAACCCTCCTTTAGACAGTTGATTTCCTAATATAAAAAGGAATAGCACATATTTGTTGGCAGTATTCTTCAAGCCAGACTAGGGGCCTGGAAAAAGGAGAGAGTTTCTCTGGAGTTCCATTCCCAAAGTGTTTTAAATTGTTGAACTTCTTTCACTTTTTTCAGATTCTACAATAATTGCATAAGGCCTATGATTTCTAATGGTTATTTTCTTGGTCGGCATTGGAAATCCACTTCCACTTTGGTGCTTGATGGTTGAAAATAAACAAAAGAATTAATTTGATAGATGCCTTTGAAATATCATGTACACACCTGCCCTCTAGAAAACCCTGCTGGGCAGTGTAGCCTAACTGTTGGCATATTGAACAAAAGGAAGAAAAGGGATTTTATGTATTCTGTCTTTAGCCATAAGTCGTGAATATATTTGCTTTTAAATGAATTTCATAAAATATTAATGTAATCATACCAAACATCAGAGTGATGAGTACATCAGTCAAGCATTATATTTATCCTGTGGATTTGTTTTTTGTCTCCATTATTAGTAGACAGTAGATGGAGACTGGCATTTTCTTCTCAGTTGAAGTGGCAGAACTTATTTAATGAACTAATGTTTCCATAATTTGTGGCAAGGTAGAAATGTGAGTGACAGAGGTATATGAATAACAATAAAGAGTCAGGCAGAACAATAAAAGGAAGACAAACATATCGGTAGGAGGGGAGAATGGATGTGATTGTTAAAATGGTATGCACTCTAATCTGATCTTTTCCTCACAAAAATTAACAGTTCGTAAATGGGTGAAATAATGTTAACAATTTCTCCAAAATCTTCTGCATGAGGAATCAAATTTTCCACAGACCTCAATGGCATTCTTAACCAAGTGTTCTTATTCTACAACATAAGAAGACAGGGTACTGCATGGAATCTGACATATAGGAGGCCTATAACTAATACTTGTGGAACATGGCAATGAATACCTGAATCAGTGCGTATATCAGTGTGTGTGTGTATTGAGTAGACGGAAGGAAACTAACCTATCAGGAGTACTTATCTTGCCAGAGGTTTTCAAATCTGTTCCATCTTTTCATCTTTTGAGCTAAATGCCATTATTTATCCCCATTTTCACCAAACAGGAAATTGAGGAACAGAAACATTAAGAAACCTTCCGCAAGGTCACATAAACAACTATGTGGAGAATAGTAGATATATAAGAACCACAGGAAGGGAGGAAATATGTGAATGTGTCTGTGCACACACTCACATGCATGTTAGGAGAGATGGCATATCAGCGATAAAATTAAATATGTATTCATAAAACTAAAAATTCCTCTTGGAAAAGATTATTTTCTCTCCAGATATTCCAAGGTCTTGTCATCTCAGGATGATAGGTCTGTGGCAGGTTGCCCTAGCTTTCTTAGGTTGGTTTTGCAGTGAGGATGCCCATGTGTCATCTACCTGTCCATCTGCCCACATCACAGAATTCCCTCTTACTAGGCCTCTTGTGCCTGAATTTTGACTTCTGAAGGAACCACAGGCTCTTCTTGCTGTTTAGGTCTACCTCCTCACCTCTACCTCTAATTAGGTCTACCTTTGCACCTCTGGCCTGTTTGGTAAGCAGGGCGAAGTCTTTGGGGATAAGGCCTATAACTGCCCCCTGCATTACCAGATCTCTCTATGCAACACTTTCTTTCTTTGTACTCCCCTGTAAATGGTGCTATAGCGGAGGTTAGGGAAACAAAGTAGAATATACTCTCTTCCCTCAAAGAACCTACAATTTGGTCCAGAGACAAAATTCAAACAATGTAATAGGTATCACCCTTGGACCTCGGCAAACTGGGCCCTGCCCCAGGCCCACACCTCAGGAAACTCCATGCTTTGAAATGCCAAATCTCCCTCCAGTGCTGCGGACTGCTCAGGCAGGCAGTGCTATCAGGGCAAGTGTCCAACTCCAGACCGGACCCTGTGTGTCTTATGGTTGCCAAAAGCACCTTCCTTGAAATGTTCTAAGTTCCTTTCCAGTACCTGACACTGGCCAGGCCTGGCAGTGTCATCTAATTGAGGAGCCCGAATGCCAAATAGGGCTCCCATGGGCCCAGGTTCCCACTCTCCCCTTCAGGGCACTTTCCAAACCTCTATCACAATTGTGGGGTTGATTTGATGGCCCAAGATGCTTCAGGACTTGTGCCTATGGAGTCCTCCCAGAGATCTGGTTCCAGGAATGTAATGTGGCAAGTAAATCACTCCAGCTGGCTGATATGGTATTTCTTATATAGCGACCAAAATAAAGCTGATGCTGATTTTGAGTGAATAATATTATGTGTGTATATATATACATATATATGTATATATATGTATATCTATATATATATATAGGAACTTAACAAAAAATATTTGTTTGGGAGCCTCTACACATCCTAGAGGTGTCTCTGAATGAACAATCAAGATGATGAAAAATAAAATAAAATATAGTGCCAACAGGTATAGAAACAGTAGTTTTTCGACTCGGAATTTAAGAGCAAACCAAAATTGTGTGGAAAAACTTCTTCAAGGAGAGTGGGAATTAAGCAAGGCCTTGCAGCCCAGAGAGAATTTGGAGGCTACAATAATTCCAGACAGGAAGAGCAACATAAACAATAGTACAGAGAGTAGTTTTTGAGTAAGCATGCTTTGCTATGCACTGTACTAAGCATATTACATTCATAATTGTGTTCATTCCTCACAACTCCCTATGAAGTAGGTGATATTAATCCTTTTTTTGGAGATGAGGAAATGGAGGTTCAAAAGGGTCATCGAACTAGATAGGACTAGGACCCAGGTTTGCCTGATCCCCAAAACTGTGCATTCTTAACACCAGGGTGTACTACAAAGAGAGAGGAATTATTGTGGAGTACAAAAGATATCAGGAAGCCTTATCTGAATGGAGCAGAGGATGTATATTGGGACTAGTGGAAGGTAAATCAGTGGACAAGATGCTGCCATATTATGAAAGGTGTTGACATCAAAATGAGATGCAGGGACTTCGATAGGCACTGATTAACAGAATAAACAGCCCCATCCCAGAAGGAAGATGCACAACCATAATATTTAAGACCTGGCAATGCTAAGAATCATACTTTTTGTAATAGTTTGCCTCTACCTTAGAAAGAGCTTTGTTTTGAAGCTTCAAAGATAACATTCTGCCTCCACTTTACCTTGCCTGGTGTCACTTAGTGTTCTCTCTTTCCTCCCCCTTTTTAGACTTTGATCCTGCTCTTGGAATGATGACTGGAATTCCACCATTAACTCCAGTGATGCCGGGTTTGGGAATAGTACCTCCACCAATTCCACCAGATATGCCAGTAGTAAAAGAGATCATACACTGTAAAAGCTGCACGCTCTTCCCTCCAAATCCAAGTAATATTCTTCTTTTTTTCCTCACAAGTCATAATGTTTTGGTGTCTAAGAAAACTTTCTTCTTTATCAGTAGAATACCCAAAGGCTTCAAAGGTCCTTGTACAGAAGCTCCACCTGGAAAACAGAAGGGAGGAAATTTTACCCTTACTAGGAAGACTGAATTTTATCCACAGAACAGTGTATTTTGTTTGCCAGTTGCAAGTACAAATGATAAAATGTTGTTTCCAATGCTGTCTGGTAAGGAGTTCATGTGTGTTAGTACAGAACAAGGCATCCGACATAAATTGCATAACACACTGCACTGTCATTTGTAGGCCCTCCTTTTCGTAATATCTTGTCCATGTGCTCGTGATGGCAGAAATAGAGTGTGGTCTACCTGAAGCACATTTGAATATACGTTGGTGCTAAGAATCCTCTACTGCTCCCAGCTATTCACACATCACTCTAACTACTGCCATTCAACTGATAGACTACAATAGACAATGTTGTGCTGGTCAATTTACTATGAGGCCAAAGAGGAATATTGAGTCTGAGTCAGACTACTTGCAGCCTTCCAGTCAATGCAGTTCATGTGGAAATGATCTAGATTTCTGTCCTGTCAGTAACAAATATGCTTCTCTACAGGTTCTCTTTCAAACATTTCAAATATATGGTGGCCATATTCTAGTTAAAATGTAGGAGCAGTAAAAACTGACTCAAGCTTTTTTCAGATCTTTTTAGGGGTCTACTTACTTGAAATGAACAGAAACTTCTTCTGTATGTATCCAAATCTCAGTAGAGCTTTTTGCACTGTTCTAATGGTGCTGAGTGGCATGTAAGGGAACAATTCACACAGTACAGTGAATTTAGAGCTGTTTGTTAAGGGATTCATGTAGGGGTTCAGACCATAAATCAAATGAACTTGATTTATCTACCTTACATAGGAATCAGTTAATCATGGAATTAGTCCCTGGCATAGACCTACCTAGTATGGTCTGCTCACAACCAAGAGGATTTTATAACCACTCAGCATTGGTTGGACAGATCAACTTGGCCACTTTTGCTAGAGAAAAATGTTCTTAATGATGCCTTTGGGTTTTTTTGAAATTGTTGTCATCAGGGTACTTCCTTGAGACCAATAAGAAATCTAAGGATGCTGGCATCTCAGAGGACTGTATTGGAAGAAGACTAGCATTTCTTCTTCACAGAAGAATTGGGGAATGGAGAATAAAATGATGCTTATTGGCCTTACTTGTCTGCTGTAATGGCCATGTGCTGGATTTGTATTTAGTGACCAGGTGAATTAGTGGCATTGTTGTATCCTTATTTCTTAATGCCACTGTCCCTGCAAATAGTGATGGACTTTTTCACTTTCTTCTGGTATGTTGCTTTCGGATTAAAAAAAGCTGAACATGCCTGACACTGCCCTTTTCACTTCAAAAGCCATAAAGTCAGGCACTGCCAATGTTAAACCTTCTGCTTATTAAAGAATAGAATCCTGCTGATTTTATCATTCATTTATCATATAATCAGTTTGCACTTGGCTTTCATTATCTTGATCAAGTATAAGCTAGCAGAATGACTCTCAACCTGTAATGTCTAGGTTGGGTGCAATAGATGACTTTACAGAATGCCCAATTTCTAAATTTCTAAATAGCACGGATGTCTCATTTATAGCACGTAGACCACATCATTGAACAGTTTTTAAATTAATGTAGAAATATGTGGTTTAAAAAGGCTCTAACTTTGGATGGTCCCTAGTAAAAGAAACAGACAGTTATCTCTCAAATGCATTTCATCTTTCCCCACCTGCAGCCTTGTCTTCTCAGTTCTGAGTTGGAAGGGTCACTGATAGTGGGAGGGAAACATTTTACTTTAAAGGTACAATCCTTTAGTTTTTCATGTTTGTTTTAAGAATGCTAACAGGGCTATTAGTACCAGTGAAGTAGTGGCTTCTATGGAAGGAACTTGGCTTTGGAATTCAATTTTAAAATAATACTCCTGGGGGTTCACTTCCCAGTGTCTGCCCATGCAAATAATAATAATAATAATAATAATACTCCTGGAACAGCTTAAAGTAAACTGGTATTCTATTTCCTTTTCAGAACTGAAATATTAAAAGTTGGGTTAATTGGGTAGGAAAACACTAATGGAGATGCCTTCTTTAGTTCTGGCTTAAAAGCATGGCAAAGGGACTTTTCCTTTTGTAACAGCCCTAAGATTTTGCTCTTGAAAGTGAGCTAGGAAGAGCATGATAATATGGGAAGAGAAAGGATCTGATATGACTGGACCTATTGTCTTCTCTAAAGCCCATCAATCCTGTCATACTAGGCCTTGATTAGAAACCCCATTACTTGCTCCTGCCTGTCTCTGGTAGTTTCTCTTATATTAATTGGCCTCTGAAGTCCTCCTCAGCAAGAAGATCCTGTGATTCAGGGACTCTGAAAATCTCTTTATGCACCCATCCAGTCTGCTTCTTAAGTTTTGTTGCTTTATTAGAAGGCATCTTTGCCATTAATTCCTTCTCTTCTCTCCCAATTGAAACTTCATCCCGATGATTATCACATAGGAAATTGTCCTGGGACTCCTATTGTTCACAAATTCGATGTCCAAATCCAGACCTCAGAAGCTTTTTACTTGTCTCCTTCAGGTGACTATCTTCAATCCACCATTTCTACTTACCACCTACCCTCTCTTTAGTCTAGTCAAGTTTAATTGCATCCTGAACTCACACTCCTCTCCAGCCCATCTCCAACCATCTCCTGGAAGACTTCCACATGGGAGGTACTGAAATTGAAACAATTGTTAATTATTCAAATGCATTTCCAGTTAAATATTGTGTGCTAAATCGAATGGATAATTAAATTGTTTTATCTCTCTACTACATTTAGTACTATTGAGCCCTTCATCCTTCTTGAAATATTAGGCACATTGAAGGTGTAAAGAATGGGTGAGACCACCTAGAATCAAGTTGGGAAGAAGACCAAGTACAGAACTCTGAGGAACTCCAACATTTAAAAAAGAAAGAGGAGTGTGCATTTCTGTACACCCTTTAGCACCAAAACTCCTTGAAATACTTGATCTAGACTAGCTGTTTCCAGTTCTTCGCCTCTTCCCTCTTAAATCCCCTTCACTTGTGCTTTTGGTCCTACCCATCCATACTCTATCAAAATGTCCCTTGTTTAAGATCACTTGTGACCTGCATAATGCTAAATCCAATGGTCAATTCTCAATTCTCTTTCTAATTGACCTAATAGTAATATTTAACAAAGTTGATTATTCTTTCCTCCTTGATATACCTTCTTCACTTGGCTTTTAACACACCACATTATTGGTTTTCCTCCCACCTATTTGCTCCTTCTCAGCCTCCTTTACTGATTACCTTCTGTTCTCCACGATTTCTCATCATAGAGTCTCACATGGGTCTTTGTCCTTGGACCTCTTCTCTATACATTTGACAATCTCACCCAATCTCATAGCTTATAAAAGCATCTATATGCCGGTGACACCCAAATTTATATTCCTGGCTCACATCTGGCCTCTGAACTCCAAAATAGTATCTAACTGCCTACTTGATATCTCCACTTGAATTTCAAATAGACACCTCAAACGTAATATGTTCAAAACTAAACTAATCTTTGACCCTGAACCTGCCCCTTTCATATCCTTCTCCATCTCATTTAGTGGGAACCTCATCCTTTTAAGTTGCTCAGACCAAAACTTAGGGATCATCCTGCCTCCTTTTTTTCTCCTTTTATATTCCATATCTAATCAGTTTAAAAATTCTGTTTGGTCTACCTTAAAATATGTATCTAGAATTCTACTACTCTCATTGATATATCCCAAAGCATTTGGAAAAGTGACTGACAGAGACTACGTGTTCAAATAAAATTTGTTGAATAGTAGAGAAAAGCATGGAGGGAGGGAGAAAAGAATTAAAGGAAACCGAGAAGGAGTGGTCACAGATATAAAAAGCAAGCCAAGAGAGTATAGGTTAGCTGCCACTAGATGGTAATGACTTCCAAATCAGTATTTTCAGACAATATGTCTCCCTTGAGCTTCAGACACAAATAGTCAACTTACCTCCATGCTTTCCTAGGTTACTGTGTATCAAATGTACAAAAAATGATATTATAGTATAGTGGGAAAATTTCTAGATTTTTCTCTTGACTAGAAGTCAAGAGAATTGTGTTCTACTCTCAGCTCTGTCACTAACTAGCTATGCAATATTGGGCTAGTCACATAATCTCCCTGGTCTCACTTTCCTTGTTGGTAAAGTGAGGACATTTGGTTAGATTACCTCTAAAGCTTCACCGCTCTAAAATTATGATTCTTTACATTCAAACTATAGCTACCATAATAATTATTTACCTAGACAAAGCCCCTCAGAATGTATTAGGAAAAGCAAGAGCAAATTGATAGGTGTCTTATAAAGCATTGTACCTTCACTTGAGCAAGCAGTATAACATAATGGTTAAGTGCTTGATCTCCAAAGTATGACAGGCTTAGTTTCAGATGCCAACACTCTGCCACTAAACTTTAATCTCTCTGATCTAGACTAGCCGCAAATCACTTCTCATCTAAAAGTTCAATAGATCAAACTAGATTGGAGCAAACTGAGCATCCCTTAAAGATAAATGGTCAGTACCCTAGAGTCCTACAAGCAACATCCTCTGATTCCCAGGAATTGGGTATTTGGCAAAAACAAAAACAAAAACAACTCTCTGGGACACAGTTACATTTTTTCACAAGGTAGCTGTTGGAGATTTACTGAATTACCAAGTAGCAGCTCTCAGTTGATGGTGAAAGAGGACAGAACCATTTCTTCAGACAAGCCACTTCCAGAGAAATCAATTTTGCCAAGATTTTTAGCTGCTATGCTTCAGTTGCATCTTTAAGTGTACTGTGAAATAACAATTAATGGTGCGTAAAGGATAGAATATCATGTGCTTTCTTTCCAGGCACATAGGAAAACACCTAGGAGCCAGAAGAAGAGTCATTTTTTTCTTCATTTTACCATCACAAGATAGGTGGACCCTATTTGGGTTCCCAGTGCTGAGTTCAATAAAGAGTTAGAGAAAATAGGTAAAATGAACCTTAACAAAGATTCTCCAGCCTTCTGATTATTTCCATTCAGTTGGAATTACATTTAATATATCTGATCCCTGCTGATTATCTGAGGTCTTCAATCTTTGACTATCTAATAAAGTCAACTCAAAGACTTTATAGAATGTTAATTCTGGAATACCAGCTGAGTAATCTGTGATGCTCCTTTGAAAAGCAAGAAGTAAGTGGTATAAAGGTCATCTATGCTTCTCTCTGCCTCACTTCTCAGAGATCAGCAGTGGTTCTGATCCTAATGTTTGATTGCCCAAACACAGTTTTCCAGAATGGATGGTTGGAAATAGAGTAGACAGAAACTCCTCCTTTTCCATTATCAGAAATTAGAGTTCTATACCCAGTTATCTTGAATCTTCTTATAGGGGAGCTTTCTTCTTCATTGTAAGTGATTACTGGGATATTACGAAAGTTTGGCATACTATTGCTGATTAATAGGTGGACTTTGAATTTGATTTCCTATGGTATTATCATTACTTTGCCAAGATCTCTTTATTTCAATGGGATTAGAAGATCAGTCACAGACAACAGTGTTTTGAGCTGTTAATTAAAGTACAGTTACTATCCATTAGGGAAGATAGTGCAGCCCATTGCCTTGCTTGATGACATACACTTAAATCTCAGCGAATGCTATCAAAGAGGGTTTCTACATTTATCCAAGGAAAACCAGTAAATTTCTAGCATTTTTTACACTATTCTTAGTGGTTTTTATTTTATTTTATTTTTATATTTTTATTGACAAAACATAACAACATACAAACACGAGCATTCTTAACATATGAACATTCCATTCTTGGTATACAATCAATGACTTACAATATCATCACATAGTTATATGTTCATCACCATGATCATTTCTTAGAACATTTGCATCACTCCAGAAACAGAAACAAAAAGAAAAACTCATACGTACCATATCCCTTACCCTTCCCTCTCATTGACTGCTACTATTTCCATCTACCCCAAATATTTTAACCCCTAGTTTTTCTCTGTACCCCTTATCACTCCCTTTTATTGATCACTAGCACTTCAGTCTATTCAATTTATTTCAACATTTGTTCCCGCTATTATTTATTTATTTTTAATCCATGTGCTTTACTCATCTGTCCATATCATAGACAAAAGGAGCATCAGACACAAGGTTTTCACAATCACATAGTCACATTGCAAAAGCTATGTCATTCTACAGTCATCTTCAAGAAGCATGGCTACTGGAACACAGCTCTACAGTTTCAGGCACTTCCTTCTAGCCTCTCCAATATACCCTAAACTAAAAAGGGGGTTATTTATATAATGCGTAAGAACAACCTCCAGGATAACCTCTTGACTCTGAAATCTCTCAGCCACTGATGCTTTAATTTGTCTGATTTCTCTCTTCCGCCTTTTGGTTGAGAAGGTTTTCTCTAAGTCCCTTGATATTGAGTCCCAGCTCATTCTAGGATTTCTCTCCCATATTACCAGGGAAGTTTACACCCCTGGGAGTCATGTCCCATGTAGAGAGAGGGAGGGCAGTGAGTTTGCTTGCCATATTGGCTGAGAGAGAGATAGGCCACATCTGAGCAACAAAAGAGGTTCTCTGGAGGTTACACTTAGGCTTAATATTAAGTAAGCTTAGCCTATCCTTTGTGGGGATAAGTTTCATATGAACAAACCCCAAGATTGAGGGCTTGGCCTGTTGATTTGGTTGTCCCCACTGCTTGTGAGAATATCAGGAATTCTCCATATGGGGAAGTTGAATTTTCCCCTTTTCCCACCATTCCCCCAAGGGGACTTTGCAAATACTTCTTTATTCACCGTTCAAATCACTATAGGGTTTATCAGGGCATCATACTGGACAAACCTACAAAATCTCATGTCCTATTCAAGGTCCCATGTGCTTATGGTGCTCAATTAACCTGTCCATATAAGTTACATTAGGAAATGTACAAGTCAAAATATAAATTTTGTACCAAAAAAACATTTTTTGCTTTAGTCTCACATAGAAGTTGCATTTTTAAATATGAATGACCATATATTTTCAACACCCCGCAATATGACATTCCTTTGTTCTTCCTCATGCAAAAACATTTTTTAATGTGTGCATTTAGTCACTATCATTGTACGCTCTAGGCATTCCTGGATTATGCCATCTCAGTCTTTTTCATCTATTTTTCCTTCTGGTTTCATATGTGCCCCCAGCCCTCCTCCTCCATCCTTCTCACATTTAGCTTCATTAAGGGTACTTACATTATTGTGATACAATTAGGTAGTATTGTGCTATCCATTTCTGAATTTTTATAATCAGTCCTATTGCACAACCTGTTATCCCTTCAGCTCCAATTACCCAATATCTACCCTATTTCTATCTCCTGATGACCTCTATTCTTAACTGAAATTCTCCAAGTTCATTCATTAATGTTAGTTCATATCAGTGAGTCCATACAATATTTGTCCTTTTGTTTCTGGCTAATCTCATTCAGTATAATGTCCTCAAGGTCCATACATGTTGTTATATGCTTCATGACTTTATTCTGTCTTACAGCTGCATAATATTCCATGGTATGTATATACCACAGCTTGTTTAGCCACTCGTCTGTTGATGGACACTTGGCTGTTTCCATCTCTTGGCAATTGTAAATAATGCTGCTATAAACATTGGTGTGCAAATGTCCATTTGTGTCCTTGCCCTCATGTCCTCTGAATAGATACCTAGCAATAGTATTGCCAGATCATATGGCAATTCTATTCTTAGCTTCCTGAGGAACCGCCAAACTGCCTTCCACAGAGGTACCATTTCACATTCCCACCATCAGTAGATAAGTGTTCCTCTCTCTCCACATCCTCTCCAGCACTTATTATTTTCTGTTTTATTGATAACAGCCATTCTGGTGGGTGTGAGATGATACCTCATTGTGGTTTTGATTTGCATTTTCCTAATAGCCAGGGAAGTTGAGCATCTTTTCATGTGCCTTTTAGCCATTTGTATTTCTTCTTCTGAAAAGTGTCTGTTCACGTCTTTTGCCCGTTTTGTAATTGGGTTGTTTGTCTTTTTGTTGTTGAGTTGAGCAATCTCTTTATATATTCTGGATACTAGACCCTGATCTTATATGTGGTTTCCAAATATTGTCTCCCATTGTGTAGGCTGTCTTTTTCCCTTCTTGACAAATTTCTTTGATGCACAAAAGTGTTTAATTTTGTGGAGTTCTCATTTATCTATTTCTTTCTTCAATGCTCATGTTTTGGGGGTAAGACCTAGAAAACCACCTCCTATTGCAAGTTTTATAAGATAGTTCCCTACATTTTCATCTAAACGTTTTATGGTCTTAGATCTAGTATTTAGGGTTTGATCCATTTTGAGTTAATTTTTGTATAGAGTGTGAGATATGGATCCTCTTTCATTCTTTTTCATGTGTATATCCAGTTCTCCAAGCATCATTTATTGAAGAGACTGTTCTGTCCCAGGTGAGTTGGTTTGACTGCCTTATCAAAGATCAGTTGTACATATATGAGAGGGTCTATATGTGAACACTCTGTTCTAGTTTGCTAGCTGCCAGAATGCAACACACCAGAGATGGATTGGCTTTTAATAAAAGGGGATTTATGTTGTTAGTTCTTCAGAGGAAAGGCAGCTAACTTTCAACTGAGGTTTTTTCTTATGTGGGAAGACACAGGGTGATCTCTGCTGACCTTCTCTCCAGGCCTCTGGGTTCCAACAACTTTCCCAAGGGTGATTCCTTTCTGCATCTCTAAAGGCCTGGGCTGAGCTGTAAGTGCTGAGATGAGGTATGCTGAGCTGCTTGGGCTGTGCTATGTTGTGCTCTCTCATTTAAGTGCCAGCCAATTAAATCAAACATCATTCATTGCAGCAGGCATGCCTCCTAGCCAATTGCAGATGTAATCAGCAACAGATAAGGTTCATGTACCATTGGCTCATGTCCACAGCAACAAAACTAGGCACCTTTACCTGGCCAAGTTGACAACTGAATCTAACTACCACAACTCTATTCGATTCCATTGGTCAGTATGTCTGTCTTTATGCCAGTACCATGCTGTTTTGACCACTGTAGCTTTGTAATACACCTTAAAATCAGGTAGCGTGAGATGTCCAACTTCATTTTTCTTCACAGGATATTTTTAGCTATTCAAGGTATCCTGCCCTTCCAGTTAAATTTGGTTATTGGTTTTCCTATTTCTGCAAAGTAAGTTTTTGGGACTTTAATTGGTATTGCATTGAATCTGTAAATCAATTTAGGTAAAATTAACATCTTAACTATATTTAGTCTTCCAATCCATGAACACGGTATGCACTTCCATTTATTTAGGTCTTCTGTGATTTCTTTTAGCAATTTCTTGTAGTTTTCTTTGTATAGGTCTTTTGTATCCTTAGTTAAATTTATTCCTAAATATTTCTTTCTTTTGGTTGCAATTATAAATGGAATTATCTTCTTGATTTCCCCCTCAGATTGCTCATTACTAGTATATAGAAACACTACAGATTTTTGAGTGTTGATCTTGTAACCTGCCACTTTGGTAGCTTAAGTTTCTTAGCTCTAGTAGTTTAACTGTGGATTTTTGGGGGTTTTTGACTTACAGTATCATATCATCTACAAACAATGAGAGTTTTACTTCTTCCTTTCCAATTTTGATGCCTTGTATTTCTTTTTCTTGTCTAATTGCTCTGGCTAGAACTTCCAACACAATGTCGAATGACAATGGTGACAGTGGACATCCTTGTCTTATTCCTGATCTTAGGGGGAAAACTTTCAGTTTTTCCCCATTGAGGATGATGTTAGCTATGGGTTTTTTCATATATTCCCTTTATCGTGTTGAGGAGGTTCCCTTCTATTCCTATCCTTTGAAGTGTTTTCAACAAGAAAGGATGTTGAATTTTGTCAAATGCCTTTTCTGCATCAATCGAGATGATCATGTGGTTTTTCTGCTTTGATTTGTTGATATGGTATATTACATTAATTGATTTTCTGTTTTGAACCATCCTTGCAGACCTGGGATGAATCCTGCTTGGTCATGGTGTATAATGCTTTTAATGTGTTGCTGGATTAGATTTGCAAGAATTTTGTTGAGGAATTTTTCATCTATATTCATTAGAGAGAATGGTCTGGAATTTTCTTGTAGTATATTTGTCTGGCTTTGGTATGAGGGTGATGGTGGCTTTATAGAATGTTAGGCAACCTTCCTTCCTCTTCAATTTTTTTGAAGAGTTTGAGCAGGATTGGTACTAATTATTTCTTTAATGTTTAGTGGAATTCACATGTGAAGCCATCTGGTCCTGGACTTTTCTTTTTGGGGAGCTTCTTAATAACTGATTCAGTTTCTTTACTTGTGATTGGTTTTTTGAGGTCATCTATTTCTTCTTGAGTCAGTATTGGTCATGCCTGTCTAGGAAGTTGTCCATTTTATCCACATTGTCTAGTTTATTAGCATAAAGTTATTGACAGTATCCTGTCATTACCTCCTTTATTTCTGTGGGGTCACTGGTTCTGTCTGTTCCATTTCTGATTTTATTTATGTGCATCCCCTCTCTTCTTCTTTTTGTCAACCTTGCTCTGGGTCCATCAATTTTATTGATTTTCTCATAGAACCAACTTCTGGTTTTAATTTTATCAATAAGAGGCAGAGGGCCAGAAATTTCAAAAATGAGCCTCCACATATTTTTGAATTTTCTGACCCTCTGCCTCTTATTGATTTCCAACTTCATTCCTTTATGATCTGAGAAAGTGTTTTGTATGATTTCAATCTTTGTAAATTTACTGAGACTTGCTTTGTGACCCAGCATATGGTTTAATCCTTGAGAATGATCCATGAGCACTTGAGAAAAGGGTGTATCCTGCTGTTGTGGGATGTAATGTTCTATAGATGTCTGTTAAGTCTAGTTCATTTATTCAATTATTCAAATTCTCTTTTTCTTTATTGATCCCCTGTCTAGATGTTCTGTCCATTGATGAGAGCAGGGAATTGAAGTCTCCAACTATTATGGTAGATGTGTCTATTTCTCTTTTCAGTATTTGCCTCATGTATTTTGGAGCACTCTGGGTTGGTGCATAAATAATTATGATTGTTATATCTTCTTGTTGAATTGTTTCTTTTATTAATACATAGTGTCCTTCTCTGTCTCTTTTGTTTTACATTTGAAGTGTAATTTGTTGTATATTAGTATAGCTACTCCTACTCTTTTCTGATTGTTGTTTGCTTGAAATGTCTTTTCCCAACCTTTCACTTTCACCCTATGTTTGTCCTTGGATCTAAAATGCGTCTCCTGTAGACAGTATATACATGGGTCCTGTTTTTAATCTATTCTGCTGGTCTGCGTCTTTCTTTTTTTTATTTTTTGATGGGCAGGCACCAGGAATCGAATCTGGGTCTCTGGCATGACAGGCTAGAACTCTGCCTGCTGAACCACCATGGCCTGCCCCAGTCTGTGTCTTTTGATTGGTGAATTTAATTCATTAACATTTAGTATTATTACTGTAAGGGCAGTACTTTCTTCTGCCATTTTGCCTTTAGGATTTTATGTGTCATATCTAATTTTTCTTCTTTTTACCTTTACTGATAGTCTTCATTTCTGCACTCTTCTACACACCTCTCTCTGCTGCTTTTTCCTATCTGTCTCTAGTGCTGCCTTTAGTATTTCTTGCAGAGCTGGTCTCTTGGTCACAATTTCTTTCAGTAATTTTTTGGTCTGAAAATGTTTTAATTTTCCCCTCATTTTTGAAGGACAGTTTTGCTGGATATAGAATTCTTGGTTGGCAGTTTTTCTCTTTTAGAATCTTAAATATATCATACCACTCTCTTCTTACCTCCATGGTTGCTACTGAGAAATCTATGCATGGTCTTATTGGGCTTCCCTTGCATGTGATGGATTGATTTTCTCTTCCTGCTTTCAAAATTCTCTATTTCTCTTTGACACCTGTCATTCTGATTAATAAGTGTCTTGGCGTATGTCTGTTTGGATCTATTTGGGGTATGCTGCACTTCTTGGATCTGTAATTTTAAGTCTTTCATAAGAGGTGGGAAAATTTCAGTGAAAATTTCCGTTAGTCTTTCTCCTCCTTTTCCCTTCTCTTCTCCTTCTGGGACACCCACAACATGTATATTCATGTGCTTCATGTTGTCATTCAGTTCAGAGTCCCTGCTCATATTTTCCCATTCTTTTCCCTATATTTTCATTTGCTTGTCGAATTTCAGATGTCCTTTCCTCCAGTTCACTAATCTTATCGTCTGCCTCTTGAAATCTAACACTGTAGGTATGCATTGTTTTTTTTTTCATCCCTTCTACTGTGCCTTTCATTCCCATAAATTCTGTGATTTGTTTTTTCAGACTTTCGATTTCTTCTTTTTGTTCGTCCCTTGCCTTCTTTATATACTCCTTCAATCCATTGATTTGATTTTTGATGAGATTTTCCATGTCTGTTCAAACATCCTGAATTAATTGTTTCAACTCCTGTATCTCATTTGAATTGTTGGTTTGTTCCTTTGACTGGGCCATATCTTCAGTTTTCCTAGTATGATTCATTATTTTTTGCTGATGTTTATACATTTAATTTCCTTAGTTTATTCTGGAGATTGTTTTACACTCTTTTACTTAGGATTTTCTTGCTGGATAACTTTGTTCTCTATCTGTTCTTTGACATTCAGTTCAGCTTATTCTAGACCTCTAGCTTAGGTTTGTTTAATGGATAGGAATTTTTCAGTTCTTGTTTTCTTGTTTCTTGCCCTCCCTGTATGGTGCCTTTTTTTTTCCTTAGGAGGGTCTACTCAGGTATTATAGACTCCAGTCAGATTTTCCCAGACCAGACTGGCCTCCTCTCAGGAGGAAAGAGTCACCTGTATCAGTTTTCCTTGCAGGTAAGACCCAGCAGGGTGACAGACTTTCCTACGAAGCCTCTGAGACTCTGTCCTTTCCTACCCTGCCCAAGTCCCACCAGCATAAAGTGATGCAGTGCCTTTAACTTCAGCAGACTCTCCCTGATGGGGGTGTGGTTGAGACAGAGGAGAGGTTGTAGGCTGGCTTTAATGATTTAGTTTTCTAGTTGCTGGGGTCTGAATTCCTTGAGGGAGGGATTCACATTACTCTATGTATCTCCAGGCCCTATGTGCCCCCTCTTTTTTTTTTTTTTTTTAGGGTCCAAACCTTTTCAAGTATTTTGTACTGTCCGACCCAAAAAACTTCTTTTTTTCCCCCATCAGCCTTGTCCCCTCTGCACTGGGTCAAAAACTAGTAACTTTAGCTTTAATTTGCAGTTTAGCTGAGGTCAGGGCCTATCTTTAGTAATCAGAATTTGTTAATTAATTCTACTGTTAGAGCTTAGTTGAGCTCAGCCCCTTGCTGTTAGTAAAGTCTCTCTTCTTTCCCCTCTGGGAACCAGCCTCTGCAGCTTGGGGGACTCATGGTTCTGGGTTGGGATCACAGCTGCTCCAGCTTGTCCAGACGGTGTACGCTGTATGTCTATTCACTGATGTGGCCCCAGCAGTTGTTCTGTACTGTTCCTGGCTATTTATTAGCTGCTCTGGAGGATGAACTAAATTCCACACCTCACTGAGCCACCATCTTGGACCTCCCAAGCCATGTTCTTTTAATCCATTCCTGTGGGTATAGACCAATTATGAGTGGAACCCTTTGATTAGGTTTTTTCAGTTGAGATGTCTACCCTTAGTGGTTTTTATGTTCCTTTACTTAGACAGTCATTGCAGAAGAATCAGAACATCTAAATAGGGTGATGAACAGCACAGAATTTTTAAATCCTACAAATACAGTGAGGGGAATGAGCCTTTGCAGTTTAGTATTATATGTAACTGCAGCCATCATCAGATATTCTTTGAGTCTCTCAGTGGACCTAAAGTTAGACTTATATAACTAAACAAACTCAAGTAAACTCAAAAACTGATTATTTGCTTCACAAAAGGAATCTTTACCATGGAATTCTTTAAAAAGCCAATTTCAGAAGGCTTTTCTTCTAAAACAGGACTTTATTCTAAAGCCTTTGATTTAAAAACATAGCTCCAACTATGTGAATGCTCTTGAAAATTCCTTATCTATGTAGTCGGTGGCTGGATTTTTTCTATGGCTAAAACCATATTTATCTTCACAGCTCTCCATAAGAGTTTTTCCTTCAGAACCCCAGCTTTGTCTAAAGATCTGGGTAAAGCAAGGCGTTTAGAAATCCAGGACCTAATTCCTTCTCACTCTGAACTTGAGGTAGGGTTTTAGAAAGCCCCAGATTGGGAATTAGGAAACCTGAGTTCTATAATATTAAATAATAATAATAGCAATATAATGCTTGCTATTTACTGGAAACGTATCAAGTGCTCGGCATTATACCAGGTGCAATATAGACTATTATCAATTATTCTACAACTACTCTGCAAGGTAGGGAATAGTATTCCCTATTTTACAGGTGAAAAAAATCACAAGGTTCTCAGAGAGATAACTATGTAAAGATTTAAATCCAGGTTTACCTGCTCCAAGTTCATGTACCTTCTCTTTTTATCTAATGTGAAGACCCTGGACATATCATTTAACCTCATTCAGCTAAGAGGTTTCCCCTGTAATATGAGAAGTTTAGACTAAGTCAGTGGTTTTCAGTCTTGATAACAAGTTAAAATCCTCAGAGAAGCTAAAAAAAAAAAATGGGGCAAGATGATGGGGAGCGAATGGGGCTGACAAAGACAAAAAAATGGCTTTTGGGGTCAGCTGAGGTCAAAGTGCTAGAGGGGTCTGTGCCCCAAGAAAAGGGGCATGTAGAGCCGGGTGCGAAGTCCAGCTCTAGGCTGGGTCTCAGAGTGGTGGTTTGGGTGAGGGAGACTGTTCCCTAAAGGGTGTGTGTGCCAGTTTGAAACTGTTGTGTTTCCCAGAAAAGCCATGGCCTTTAATCCTGATTCAATATTGTTGGGTGGAATCTTTAAATTGTTTCCATAGAAATGTGACCCACCCAATTGTGGGTGGGACCTTTTGATTAGTTGGTTCCCATGGAGATGGGGCTCCACCCAATCAAGTTGTGTCACTTAATGGAGTCCTTTAAGAGGGAAATATTTTTGGAAAAAAGCTTCAGAGCTGACCCAGATAGAGAATTTTGGAGATGCAGAAAGAAAACACCCCTGGGGAAGCTGTTTGAAGAAACCAGGAGAGAGAAAGCTAGCAGATGTCACCATGTGCCTTCTCAGCTAACAAAAACTCCGAATGTTATCAGCCCTTTCTTGAATCAAGGTATCTTTCTCTGGATGCCTTGGTTTGGACATTTTTATGGCCTTAGAACTGTAAACTTGTAACTTAGTAAATTCCCTTTGTAAAAGTCAACCCATTTCAGGTATATTGTATTCCAGCAGCATTAGCAAACTGAAACAGCATGTCTCCCCAAGAGAGGGGGTCAGGGCACAGCTCAAGTGGCAGCCCTCCTTCAGAGAGTTCGGATCCCAAGGGCTTGGAATCAGATCCAGCTTAGTCTTGCCTTCCACCTTAGCCTCTGTCTCAGCCATACACCTGGAAAGCTGAGAATTAAAGGTTCCATGCCACTTGATGCTGGCAGGAGCTGTGGGCTGATGGTCAGAATCTGGAGGTTCCAAAGGAGGGTCATACTCCCTGCTTGGTCTCATCCTTGGGGAAGCTTGGTGCTGATTGCACCCTCCTTCTAAGATTTGGGCCACACTTATCTGGTAGAATCTGGTTGGGGTCGATCATGTCTGGGGAGACCCTCCTCAGGGGGAAGTCCCATATAGGTGGGTCACGAACCAGGGTAATAGAAGCTGAAAAATTCTGACCAATTGGGCAAAGATTGTACTGGAAGTCTAGAATGGGTTTAACTGAATGCCAAGGAGCAGATGGGGAGCAAGGCAAACCAACAGGAAGGCCCTATTTGAAAGAATGAAGGCAACCTCCAGAGTAAAATAGTCAAGGAGGCTGGGTGCATTGGGGGCTACCAATTTGGTGGGCCAAGCCCTCGATCTTGGGGCTTGCCCTTGTGTGGTTTGTTCCTGCAAGGGAGAGCCTCGGAGAATGCCTTATAGTTATACCTGAGATTCACCCCTAGAGAGCCTCTTTTGTTGCTTGGATGTGGCCTTTCTCTCTTAGCCAGCTTGGCAAGTGAACTCACTGCCCTCCCCGCTAAGAGGTACATGACTCCCAGGGGTGTAAATCTCCCTGGAAACATGGGATATGGCTCATGGAGGTGAGCCTGGCCCTGACATCATGTGATTGGGAGGAACTTCTGGGCCACAGAGGGGAGGAGAGATAGGACAAGATGAGGTTTCATTGGCTGAGATATTTTACATGGAGTCAAGAGGTCTCCTTGTAACAACCTCCTGGAGGTTGTTCTTGTGCATTGAGTGGGTGTTGCTTGTGCATTGAGTGGGTGTTGCTTTTCAGTTTTTGGTGTGTTGCAGTGACTGGAGGGAAATGCTTGACGCTGTTGAACTGTAATCCAGTGACCTTGATTCTTGAGATGACTGTATGACTCCATAGCTTTTCCAGTGTGACCATGTGATTGTGAAAATCTTGTGACTGACATCCCTTTGTGTGGTGTGTGGATGGATGAGCGGGGAAATGAAGACAAAAAATGGATGAATGGGGGGTGGGGTGGGGGGATTGGGGTGTTCTTTTGTTTTTATTGTTTCTGTTGTTTTGGGAGTGATGAAGGTGTTTGGGGATCAATTACAATGAATGAATGGCTGTATGATGGTGCTGGTGATTATGTACTTTGGATGATTATATGGTTTGTGAATGTATCTTGAAAAAATTGGATTAAAAGAAATCTAATTACCAGGCCACAACAGACTAATAAAATCAGTCTCTGGGGTGGGGCCCAGGCATTATTGGTTTGTTTTTTTAACTCCCAAGTTGGTTCTAATGTATCACAAGAGTTGAAAATTACTTGATACATGATGTCTATACTACCTGCCAGTTCCTGAAAACTGAGAAGCATGTCTCAAGCAAGTTCTGGCCTCTTCCTCTTCTTTTGGGCTAAAATGGCATCTTATCCAGCAGCCATGACTAAGGCGTTTCAGTTTCCTGCTCACAAGGTTATCTTTGCTTTCTCTCTGAACCTATCATATGGAACAAAACCCAATACAATAAACTCCTGAAATCACAGACATTTAAAAAACTAACAGGAAGTTTACAAGTACCCTCAATCCTTCTACTCTGGTTATTGACTAAATAGAGGGAAGGAGAGCATCACATGAAACTGATTATTCTGAGTCACATCAATAAAATACACAGTGTTGGAGAAGTGAGGAGGCTTGAGATACTGATATACAAGTGTTCTAGTTTGTTAGCTGCCGGAATGCAATATACCAGAAACAGAATGGCTTTTAAAAGGGGGAATGTAATAAATTTCTAATTTATAGTTCTAAGGCTGAGAAAATGTCCCAATTAAAACAAGTTCATAGATATGTCCAATCAAAGGCAGCCAGGGAAAGATCCCTCGGTTCAAGAAGGCCGATGAAGTTCAGGGTTTCTCTCTCAAGTGAGAAGGCACATGGCGAACACAGTCAGGGCTTCTCTCTCAGCTGGAAGGGCATACGGCGAGCATGGCATCATCTGCTAGCTTTCTCTCCTGGCTTCTGGTTTCATGAAGCTCCCCGGAAGGCATTTTCCTTCTTCATCTCCAAAGTGCTGGCTAATGGACTTGCTGCTTCGTGGTGCTGCAGCATTCCCTGCTCTCTCTGAATCTCCTTTCTCCAAAATGTTTCCTCTTTTATAGGACTCCAGAAACTTATCAAGACCCACCCAAATGGGTGGAGACATGTCATCACCTAATCCAGCTTAACAACCACTCTTGATTAAATCACATCTCCAGGGAGATGATCTGATTACAGTTTCAAACATACAGTATTGAATAGGGATTATTGTACCTTTATTAAATGGGATTTAGATTAAAACATGGCTTTTCAAGGGGACATACATCCTTTCAAACCAGCACATCAAGTAAGCTCCTAAATCAAATGCTTGCCAACTTGGATAAGAGTCGGGGGTACGGGGGGACTTGGCCTATTCTACAAATAAGACTCCTTTTTCTTTACATTCGTTACATTTTAGCTTTTGTTCTTTTGATCCTTTGGTCTTCCTCTGTTCTTTATCTTCTTTGATCAGAGAAGGCATAGGTTTACAGGAAAATCATGCAGAAAGAAACAAACTTCCTGTGTACCCAACTCACAGATGCAGTTCTCCCTATTATTAAAATTTTGGATTAGTCTGTACCTTTGTTACAACTGATGAAACAATATTATAATTGTACTATTACATATAGTCCATGGTTTACATTAGGATTCACTGTGTTGGTTGCATAGTCCTATGGTTTTTTTGTTTTTAATTTATATTCTAGCAATATAAATATACAACCTAAAATTTCCCTTCTTAACTACATTCAAATATGTATATAATTCAGTGTTGTTAATTATATTCACACTGTTGTGATAGCATCACTACCATCCATTCCTAATCATTCTATCACCACAAACAGAAATATTGTGGACCAGTCAAGCTTACACTATCCATTTCCTATGCCAACCCTAGCCCTTGGTTACCTGTTTTCCAGTTTCTAACTATAAATTTGCTATTGTAGTTATTTCTTCAGTGAGATTATACAGTATTTATCCATTTGTGTCTGGTTTATTTCACGCAACATGATGTCTTCAAAGTTTACCCATGTTGTCTCCTGAATCAGAACTTTCATTCCTTTTTACAGCTGAATAATATTCCATTGTATGTATATATCACATCGTTATTTATCCATTCATCGGTGAGTAGACACTTGAGTTGCTTCAGTTGTTCGGCAGTTGTGATAATTCTTCTATGAACGTTAGTGTGAAAATATATGCTTAAGTCCTAGCTTTCAGTTCTTTGGGATATACCTAGACGTGGGATTATTGGGTCATATGGTAATTTTATATGTAATGTTTTGAGGAACTGCCAACCTGTTTTTCACAGCAGCTGTACCATTTTACTTTCCTACCAGAAATGTACAAGAATTCAAGTTTCTCCACATCCTCTCTAGCACTTGTTATTGTATGAGTTAAAGCAGATAATCCCCAGGCCTTTTTTACTTAATTGTTTCTTACATTGCTTTAGATGTCTGCAAGATACTTTTGCCTGCAAGGCGAATTCTGGGAGGGCCTGCCAGAGATGAATTTCCTGGTTTAGTCTGTCAGGCTTCCACTGAATAGATTAACTCCCACATTCAGACACAGGAGTACAGTATGTGTATACCATTTATTCTCCTCCCTCTAGAACAGGGCCAGGGACCCATAATGGGAGCATGAGGTGGTTGCGTACTGTATGGGGCTGGGGGTTGAGGGGAGATGGGAGAGGGCCCAGCAAGGGCACCATGAGCTTCTTCTCCATTTTTTTTTTTTGCATGTGTATTAGTTAGGGTTCTCTAGAGAAACAGAATCAACAGGGAACACTTGCAAATATAAAATTTATGAAAGTGTCTCACGTGACCGTAGGAACGCAGAGTCCAAAATCCACAGGGCAGGCTGCAAAGCCGATGACTCCAATGGATGGCCTGGATGAACTCCACAGCAGAGGCTCACCAGCCAAAGCAGGAATGCAACCTGTCTCCTCTGAGTCCTCCTTAAAAGGCTTCCCATGATTGCATTTAGCATCACTAATTGCAGAAGACACTCCCCTTTGGCTGATTACAAATGGCATCAGCTGTGGATGTAGCTGTCGTGATCATGACCTAATCCTATAAAATGTCCTCATTGCAACAGACAGGCCAGCGCTTGCCCAATCAGATGAACAGGTACCACAACTTGGCCAAGTTGACACCTGTCCCTAACCATGACAGCATGCTATGTGGTGGGGGTCACATTTCATTCTTTTTCCATGTGGCTATCCCATTATTGCAGCACCTTTTGTTGAAATTTTTTGGGGGGGTGGGGGGAGTGTGCAGGCCAGAACTCGAACCTGGGTCTCTTGCATGGCAGGCAAGAATTCTACCACTGAACTATCCTTGCACCCCTTCCTCCATTTTTAAAGCTGTGTTTTCTTGATTCAGCACTCACCCACTTACTACAACCCTTTTAATGTTTTTTGAAGATTTGAGGAAGAGGACTCTGTCTTTTGCTAGTTGTTCAAACTAGGGGCTATGTTGGTCGACTGGAAGCCAATACTCTTCTTTTCGAATGTGAACTATGACTGGTTGTTGAGCATTACAAACCTTGAGCTGGGAAAATCATTGTTAAGAGCTGAATGAAAAGAATGGATTACACAAAATAAATCCTTTCAAATAGAAAACCAACACTAGAAAAATCCATGACCATCATGCTTTGTTTTGTTTTGTTATGAACTGTAGGATTTTGCTTGGAAAATGCTTAATGCTTGTAAATAGCAACAAGGAGCTGAGCAGATGTGACAGGTTTTATGTATCAGCTGAGTGGAATAGAAAGCATATTTTTAAAGCAGTGGAGAATCATCTCATTAAATAGCATTTTAATGACTCTTTATGGCCAAATTTATCTCTCTTTAATTAATGATTTCCCAAATAAGCTTGCTTTCTCTGCTGTCTTCATACTTCTAAATGCTACCTGATTGTTTCTGGACCTCACCTCTCCAGCAAGGAATTTGAGGAAGGTTTTACTGTTTTAAAGAACAAGGCAGGCGAGAGGGCCTGGTTTGTATTCTGCATGACTTTGGTAACCAAATTATTCTGACAGGCATAAATATTTTTGTAAATATTCATTCAATCACTGTCAAATTAATTATTTTTGTGAGCATGAATAGAAAGAGTATAGTAACTGCATTCAAGTTAAATAAACCCTTCTCTCCAGGACCCTCGTTCTGAGAACTAGTGAAAGAATTTAAACTGAGTGGGTTTCCCCCTCGCCTTTACTCTCTTCTTAATAAAATGACTGAAAATTGGATGTAGCTGTATTGTCACAACAAAAGTAAAGAAGTAAACTAAGAAACCCTGGATAGGAAGGACAGATGGGCCCAGGTCTTTATCTTCTAGGTGTCATGCTCACCAAACCATTGAGTAAAGTAATTTTCAGGTTCATGTATCCAATTTGCTGTGGAGTAGGGATAAGCATCTTGGAGACCACATATTTCTGTTACTTTTAGGGAAAAGTTTGGTGGATATAGTTGGACAATCTCTGGGAAATGTTGCGATTCTAAAAGGTCTGTCCCAAGAAAACATTTTAATTTCAAATGCTTTTGTCCTTTTGCTTAGATCTTCCACCTCCTGCAACCCGAGAAAGACCACCGGGATGCAAAACAGTATTTGTGGGAGGCCTGCCTGAAAATGGGACAGAGCAGATCATCGTGGAAGTGTTCGAGCAGTGTGGGGAAATCATTGCTATTCGGAAGAGTAAAAAGAACTTTTGTCATATTCGCTTTGCTGAGGAGTATATGGTGGACAAAGCACTTTATCTGTCTGGTAGGTATTTAGTCATGAGGATCAGGCACAATGCAGAAATTGGGGATCAGTGTGATTGCATCTGTAGCAGCTGAAGTTTGGGCTTAATGTTATCTCCTCTTATCTTCAGATGTGGAAAATGCACATTACCACCCCATTTCTTCCTTTAAAGCTCTTCGGTGGTTCCCAGTTGCCTAGAGATTAACTCCAAACTCTTTATATGTGGCATTCAAAGGCCTTAAGTATATGCTTTTATACTGCTTTCAGCGTTATCTCTCAATCTTTCCCTCACACACCATCTTGCAACCATGCTAAACTAATTCTACTTCCCAGAATGTGCCATGGTGTTTTATGTCTTTTCCACTAACTAGAATTATTTTTTACACCCCTGACCCTCCCACATGTACAACTTTACACCCTGAAACTCCAACTCAAGCAACCCCTCCTCTGGGAAGCTTTTTCTGACATCTCCCTACCCTACCTAGGCTGGTTTAGGTATCTCTTCCTCTATGCTTCCATAGTACCCATTACCTCTTCTTACCATCCTAGAACTGTATCTATGACACTATAGTAGAACTGTATATTTTTACATCTGTTTCCTCCACCAGAGTGAGAACTCCTTAAGGGCAGAGACTGTGTTTTATTTAACTTAGAATCCTTAGCACCTAGCATATAACCTGACACAAAGTAGATACTCAAAAAATCACTATGGAAGTCATGTAGCTATCAAATATTGATTGACTGCTATGCAGAATGCTAGGCTGCTGGGGATATAGCAAAGACAGGCTTCCTGACATCAAGGAGATTACATTCTGGAGATGGAAAAATATTTATGTAAATAAACAGTTAAATTAATACCAGGTACTAAGTGCTATGAAGTAGGTAAAATAACATGTAGAGAGACTGGGGCGAGTTGGGGAGTTTTGATACCTAAAGTTGTTAGGAAAGGAGGTCCTCTCTGAGTAAGTAATATTTGAATTGAAACTTAAACGATGTGAGAGGGATTGCCATGTGAGTATCTTGGGGAAGAGCATCCCAACAATAAAGAACAGCAAGTCAAAGGCCCTGAGATGAAAATGGACTTGGCATGTTCAAACCGAGGATAGAAGGTCAGTGTACTAGAGCATAGCAAATGAGAAAAGGGCATCAGAAGGAAATGAAGTCTGAGTGGGGGGTAATGCCAAATCATTTTGAGCCTTATGAATCATGAGTATTCTTTTCCTGTGATGTCATAACAAATTACCACAAACTAGGAGACTTAAATCTACAGAAATTTATTCTCTCACTGTTCTGGAGGCCAGAAGTCTGAACTCAGGGTGTCAGCAGGACCTTACTCTGTCTGAAGCCTCTAGGAAAACATCCTTAACTGCCTATTCCTAGCTAACGGTGGTTGCTGGTAATTCTTTTCATTTCTTGGCTTGTGGCAGTATGACTCCTATCTCTGCCTCCCTCTTTACATGACTGTCTTCCCTCTGTATCTGTGTCTCCTCGTCTCTTCTACTTTTCGTATAAGGAGACCAGTATTGGATTAAGGACCTACCATACTCCAGTATCACCTCAACTTAACTAATTCCATCTGCATTGACCTTATTTTCAAATAAGGTCACTGAAGTTAGGACTTCAACATGTCTTTTTTGGTAGATAGAATTCGACTCATACCACCATGGTATTAAGTTTTATTCTGGATGTAAGGGAAGCCATTGAAGGATTTTAAGGGATAGAATGGCATGATCTGGTTTACATCTTAGAAATATCATTTCAGGGTAGAGGATGGACTGAGGGGTGTGGGCAGGGATTGAGCACTTAATGAACTTTAGCATGGGTTGAGTCTAATATAGAAGTGATAGTGGCTTATATACTATGGTGCTTCCAGTAGAGATAATAAAAACTACTTTGCCCGAAATCACTTGTTCACGGTGAAAGTTCAGATTTGGGGAATCTGGGGTAAGGAATTATAATTGGAATTTCTATTGAATATTATAAAGTAAAGCCCCTTCTTGTTTCATGCAATTTTATTGAGATGTATTCACATACCATACAAACCATTCAAAGTATAAAATCACTGGCTCACAGCAATATCACATAGTTGTGTATACATCCCCATGATCAAATTTAGAACATTTTCATTACTCCAGAAAAGAAAGAAATAAAAATGCACAAATTCTCCCTTATCTCCTATCCCCACCCCCAATTATTGACCCATAGTGTTGGTGTGGTACATTTGTTACTGTTGATGAAACAATATTAAAATATTATTGTTAACTCTAGTCCATAGTTTGCAATAGGAACATTTTTCCCATATACCTCTCTATTATTAACTCCTTATAATAGTATAGTACATTTGCTGTAATTCATGAAAGAACTTTTTATATTTGTACAATCACAGACATTGTCCATCACAAGATTCACTGTGTTATGCATTCCCATATTTTAATCTCCAACTTTCCTTCTGGTGACATACATGCCTCTAAATTTCCCCCTTCCACCACATTCATACACTGTGAAGTACTATTAATTATTCTCACAATCACCTCTTTCCATTTCCAACCTGGTTAAACTTTCTGCATATATGAAGCAATAACTTCCCATTTTTAACCTCATTCTATATCCTGGTAACCCATATTCTATATTTTATATTTATGAATTTACACATTATAATTAGTGCAAATCAGTGAGATCATACAATAGCTGTCCTTTTTGTGTCTGCTTATTTCACTTAATATAATGTCCCTAAGGTTCATCCATGCTATCATGTGCTTCATTACTTCATTTCTTCTTACTGCTGAGTAATATTCCATAATATATATACCACATTTTGCTAATCTATTCTTCAGTTGATGGACACTTGAGTTGTTTCCATCTTTTGGCAATTGTGGATAATATCTCTATGAAACATTGGTGTGCAAATGTTGCTTTGCATCCCTGCTTTGAGATCGTCTGGGTATATCCCAAGTAGTGGGATTGCTGGGTCATAAGGCAACTCGATTCTTAACTTCCTGAGGAACCACCAAAATGTCTTCCACAGCATCTGTACCATTTTCCATTCCCACCAACATTAACTAAATGTTCCAATTTCTCCACAGCCTCTCCAACACTTGTAGTTTCCTGTTGTTTAATAGCAGCCATTCTAGCAGGTGTGAGATGATATCCCACTGTGTTTTTTAAAAAAATATTTCTATTGACAAATCTTCACACACATACAGTCCATGTATGGTGTACAATAAATGGCTCAAACTATCATCACATAGTTGTGTATTCATCACCATGATTATTTTTAGAATATTTGCATCATTCCAGAAAAAGAAATAAAGAAAACACTCATACATCCCATAACCCTTACTTCCTCCCTCTCATTGACTACTAGTATTTCCATCTATCCAATTTCTTTTACCCTTTATTCCCCCTATTATTTATTTTTATCTATATTTTTTTACTCATCTGTCCATACCCTGGATAAAAGGAGCATTATACAGAAGGTTTTCACAATCTCACAGTCACATTGTTAAAGTTATATCATTATACAGTTATCTTCAATAATCAAGGCTACTGGAACACAGCTCTACGATTTCAGGTACTTCCCTCCGGCCACTCCAATACACCATAAACTTAGAAGGGATATCTAATTAATGCATAAGAATAACCTACAGGATAACCTCTCGACTCTGTTTGAAATCTCTCAGCCACTGAAACTTTATTTTGTCTCATTTCTCTCTTCCCCCTTTTGGTCAAGGCTTTCTCAATCTCATGATGCCAGGTCCCACCAAATACTGGGAGTTCTGTCCCACATTGCAGGGAGATTTGCACCCCTGGGGGTCATGTCCCATATAGTGGGGATGGCAGTGATTTCTAAATCTCATGATGCCAGGTCCCAGCAAATACTGGGAGTTCTGTCCCACATTGCAGGGAGATTTGCACCCCTGGGGGTCATGTCCCATATAGTGGGGAGGGCAGTGATTTCATCTGCCAAGTTGGCTTAGAGAGTGAGGCCACATCTGAGCAACAAAATCTCATTGTGATTTTGATTTGCATTTCCCTAATAGCTAGTGAAGTTGAGCATCTTTTCATGTGCCTCCCAGCTATCTGCATTTCCTCTTTGGAGAAATATCTATTCATGTCTTTTGCCCATTTTTAAATTGGGTTCTTTGTCTTTTATTGATAAATTGTGGGCTTTCTTTTTATATACTGGATATTAAACCCTTAACAGATATGTGGTTTCCAAGTATTTTCTCCCATTAAGTCAGTTGCCTTTTTACCCTTTTGAAAAAAGTGCTTTGAAGCACTGAAGTATTTAATTTTGAGGAGTTCCCATTTATCTATTTTTTCTTTTGTTGCTTGTGCTTTGGGTGTAAAAACTAAGAAACTGCAACTATCACTAGATCTTGAAGAGATTTCAATACATATTCTTCTATGAGTTTTATGGCATTGGTACTTATATTTAGGTCTTTGATCCACTTTGAATTAATTTTTGTATTGGGTGTGCAGCAGTGATCTACTTTCATTCTTTTGATTATGGATAGCCAGTTCACCCAACACCATTTATTGAAGGGACTGTTCTCTCCTAGTTGAGTGATCTAGGGAGCCATATCAAAAACCAGTTGACCATAGAACTGAGTCTATTTCTGAACTTTCAGTTCAGTTCCACTGATCAATATGTCAATCTTTTATGCCAGGACCATGCTGTTTTGACTACTGTGACTTTATAATATGCCTTAAATCAGGTAGGTTTTGTAGTTTTCTGTGTACAAGACCCTTACATACTTAGTTAAGTTTTCCTACATATTTTATTCTTTTAGGTTCTATCATAAATGGAACTTCTTTCTTGATTCCGTCCTCACATAACTTATTATTGGTGTATAGAAAACACCACTGATTTTTGCATATTGATCTTCTATCCTGCCATTTTGCTGAACTTGCTTAAAAGCTCAAATAGCTTTGCTGCCATTTTTTTCTGGATTTTCTAAATATAGGATCATGTCATCTGCAAATAGTGGCAGTTTTACTGTTTCTTTCCAATTTGGATGCCATTTATTTCTTTTTCTTGCCTAATAGCTCTAGCTAGAACTTCTAGCAGAATGTTGAATAGCAATGGTCACCGTGGGCATCTTTTTCTTGTTCTCAATCTCAGAGAGAAAGCTTTCAGTCTCTCACCATTGAGTATGATGTTAACTCTGGGTTTTCCGTATATGTCCTTTATCATATTGGGGAAGTTTCCTTCAATTTCTACATTTCGAAGTGTTTTTATCATGAAAGGAAGCTGAATTTTCTTAAATGCCTTTTCTGCATCAATCAAAAGATCATATAGTTTTCCCTTTTGATTTGCTGATGTGGTGTCATACTGTAATTGATTTTCTTGTGTTGAAACACACTTGCATACCTGCAATAAAATTCACTTGTTCATGGTGTACAATTCTTATAATATGCTATTGGATATGATTTGCAAGTTTTTTAACTTTTTTTATAATTAAATATATATACAAAAAAGCAATAGATTTCCAAGTACATTTTAACAAGTAGTTATAGAACAGATTTTAAAGTTTGTTATGGGTTACAGTTCCATGACTTTTCATTTTTTCATCTAGTTTCTCCAAGACACTGGAGACCAAAAGAAATAATGATTCAGCAGTCATACTCATTTGTTAAACCCAGTCTTCTCTGTTATACTCCTCCTTCTCTTTAAATAGCATACATACATAAAAGTAATACATTTTAAAGTACATCTCAAGAATAAGTTGTAGAACAGATTTCAGAGTTTGGTATGGGTTGCTATTCCACAATTTTAGGTTTTTATTTCTAGCTGCTCTAAGGTACTGGAGACTAAAAGATATATTACTGTAATGATTTAGGGCTCATATTCATTTGTTAAACCCAACATTCTCTGTTATCACTTCACAATCACCTTTGAACTTTCTCCCACTCTTTAGGGATATTTGGCTATTCCTTGTCTAACTTTTTCATGTTGGTAGGGGCCGTCAATAATATGGGATGGGGGACGAAACTAGTTGATGTTCTGGAAGGGCTACCCCTCTGCATTTTAGCGCTTATCTGCTTCAGGGATCCTTCTGGAAGTTGTAGGTTTTGGAAAGTTACCTTAGTGCATGGAAATTTTGTAGAATCTTATATAATGCCCTAGGTGTTCTTTAGGATTTCTAAGAATGGTTTTGGTTGGGGTTTGGCAAGTTATGATAGGTAGCAATGTCTAATTGAACCATGCATGAGTGTGACCTCCATTGTACCCTCTCAACACTATTTGAATTCTCTCAGCCACTGATACGTTATTACACTACTTTTACCCATTTTTGTCAGAATAGCATTGTTGATCCCATGGTGCCAGGGCCAGGCTCATCCCTGGGGGTCATCTCCCATGCTGCCAGGGAGAATTTTTAATCAGGGAGAAAGGCCACATCTGAGCAACAAAAGAGGTCCTCTGGAGGTGACCCTTAGGCATGCCTACCAACAGGTAGGTGAAGCTTCTCTTCCACATACATAAGCTCCACAAGAGCAAGCCTCAAGATCAAGGACTTGGCCTATTGATTTGGGTGTCCTTAAAGTTTGGCACAGTATCCAGGGTTTCTCAGGTGGTAAACTTTAATAGTTCCATAATTTTTCTCCCATCCCTCAAGGGACTTGACCAATACTTTTTAATTATCTGCTTAATATACTCTGAGATGTATCCAGGCATTATATTTAGCTATACAGGATTAAAGGCCTTCCTTCTTTTTTTAAAAAATATTTTTATTAATAAAACAACATAGAAGGGGTACAAGGTTAGTTCAGTGGTAGAATTCCTGTCTGCTGTGTGGGAGACCATGTTCAATTCCTAGCCCATGCATAGCCCTAAAACAAACAAACAAACAAAAGAAAAGAAAAAAAAAATGAATGAAAATTCAAGAAATTGTGATGCAATGTGGGATACTCAGATGGAAAAAGAATGAAATGTGACCCCCACCATACAGCATACAAAAAATACATATATGCAAACACACAAACATTCTTAACATACAAACATCCCATACATGGTATACAATCAATGGCTCACAATATCATCACATAGTTGTGTATTCATCATCATGATCATTTTTTTAAACATTTGCATCTCTCCAGAAAAAGAAATAAAAAAGAAAAAACTCATGCATACCATACCCTGCACCCCTCCCTCTCATTGACCACTAGTATTTCCATCTATCCAATTTATTTTGACCTTTGTTCCTATTATATGTTTTTTGTCCATATTTTTTACTCATCTGTCCATACCCTAGTTAAAAGAAGCATCAGACACAAGGTTTTCACAATCGCATAGTCACATTGTAAAAGCTATATCATTATACAGTCATCTTCAAGAAACAAGGCTATTGGAACACAGTTCAACAGTTTCGGGTACTTCCCTCCAGCCACTCCAATACATCATAAACCTTTAGGATATCTATGTAATGCATAAGAATAACCTCCAGGATAACCTCTCAATCTGTTTGAAGTCTCTCAGCCACTGACACTTTATTTTGTCTCATATCTCTCTTCCCACTTTTGATCAAGAAGGTTTTCTCAGTCCCTATATGCTGGGTCCTGTCTCATCCCAGAATTTCTGTCCCACGTTGCCAGGGAAGTTTGCACCCTTGGGCGTCATGTCCCATGTGGTAGGGGAGCACCACCTATCTTTTATAGGAATAAGTTTCATAGGAGTGACCCCCAAGATCAAGGGCTTGGCCTATTGATTTGCTCTTCCCACTGCTTCCTAGAATATCAGAAATTCTCCAAATGGAGAAGTTGAATATTTCCCTCTTTCTCCCCATTCTCCAAAGGGGATTTGTAAATACTTCTTTATTCACTGTCCAAATCTCACTGGGATTTATTGGGGCATCACACTAACCTGGACAAACCAGCACAATCTCATGCCCCATTCAAGATTCCATGTGCTTATGGTGTTGACTGAACTGACCGTACAAGTTAAATTAGGAAATGAACTACCCCAAATATAAATTTTGCACCAAATAAACTTCTCTCCTTTTAGTCTCACACCGAAGTTGAAAATTTAAAATATGGATGATATCACCCTTTACCCAGTCTTCTGATATACCTTAGTTCTATCCAGATTACCTTCATTCATGTGTCTACTCGATGTCTGATCACTTTTTCAACTTCTTAAACACTTCCTGTATGGGGTAGTGCTGACTTTCATAACTTCAGAGCTCTAACTCTGAGTCCTTGGTGTCTTATAAATACCTGAAGTTTCTGAGAAAGACTAAGTTATATAGAAACAGCTCAGTATCTCAGAATTTAGAAGTAACAGTTACACCTCCTGAATATATGTGACTGCTGAAAGAGCGTACAATCTAGGACCCTTTACAATAAGCCCCAACCAGATAACCCAACTCTCAACTTTAGTTCACTGAATTTTTATATTGTAGTAAGTCCATATGATTAAGGCATGGTAATATTTGTCTTTTTGTTCCTGACATTTCATTCAACATACAGCTCTTAAAGTTCATTCATCTAGTTGCATGCTTCACAACTTCATTCCCTCTTGTGACCACTCAGTAGTCCATTGTATGTATAAACCATAGTTCCCCCTAACATACCTCAGTAGTTGTAGCTTTAGGCCATCTCCATTCATTGTGGATCACTAACACTCCCGCTAGAAACATCAGTGTGCAAATGTCCATTCATGTCCCCACACTCAGTTCTTCCAGGTATATACTGAGCAACCAGGTTTCAGGATCATATGGCAACCCCCCCACCCCTAGCCTCCTGTTTAGCCACGACATTGCCCTCCAAGGGGCTAGACAGCTCATTTCCCTGCTAACTGAATAGGTACATCTCTCGCTCCACATTCTCTCTAGCGCTTGTTTCTCTGTGTTCATTTTTTTTAACTTTTTATTCTATAGTATAACATATATACAAGGCAAAAAAAAAAAAGCAATAGTTTTCAAAGTACTCTTCAATAAGTAGTTACAGGACAGATTCCAGAGTTTGTCATGGGCTACCATACAATCCTCTCAGATTTTTCCTTCTAGCTGCTCCAGAATATAGGAGGCTAGAAGGCTTAAATATTTTTGTTATCATCACAGTCAGCTTTTTTTTTTGTTCTTCTTTTGTGAAAAATAACATATATACAAAAAAAGCAATAAATTTCAAAGTGCAGCACAATTAGTTGTAGAACATATTTCAGAGTTTGCCATGGGTTATAGTTCCATAATTTTAAGTTTTTACTTCTAGCTGCTCTAAGATACTGGAGACTAAAAGAGGTATCAATTTAATGATTCAGCATTCATATTCATTTGTTAAATCCTATCTTCACTGTATAACTCCACCATTACCTTTGATCTTTCCATCCCTCTCTTTAGGGGCATTTGGGCTATGACCATTCTAAAGTTTTCATATTGGAAGCATCTGTCACTAATATGGGGTCAGGGTGGAATTGTTGATCCCACAGTGCCAGGGCCAGATTCATCCCTGAGAGACATCTCCCACATCACCAGGGAGATTTTTGTCCCTGGATATCATGTCCCATGTTGGGGGGAGGGCAATGATTTCACTTGCAGATTTGGGCTTATAGAGAGTGAGGCCACATCTGAGCAACAATAGAGGTCCTCCAGAAGTAACTCTTAGTCATGCCTATAGGTAGTCTAAGCTTCTCTGCTACTTCCATAAGCTTCACAAGAGTAAGCATCAGGATCAAGGGCATGGCCTATTGATTTGGGTTCCCCTAAAGTTTGACACAGTGTCAGGGGATTCCCTGATGGTAAGATTTAATAGTTCCATATTCTTTCTCCCAAGGTTGATGGAATTTTGATTGGTACTGCTTTGAATCTGTGGATCAATTTGGGTAGATTTGACATCTTAACCACATTTAACCTTCCTATTCATGAGTAGGGAATGTCTTTCCACCTATTTAGATCTTCTTTGATTTCTTTTAAAATGTTATGCAGTTCTCTATGTACAAGTCTTTTACATCCCTACTTAAGTTCATTCTTAGATACTTGATTTTTTAGTAGACATTTTGAATGGAATTTTTTCCTTAATTGATGCTTCATTAGATCTTTGCTTGTGTATAGAAGGATTACTGATTTTTGCATATTAATTTTATAACCTACCACCTTGTCGAATTTGTTTATTCGCTCAAGTAACTTTGTTGTAGATTTCTCAGGATTTCCAAATATACTATCATGTCCTCTGCAAATAATGAGTTTTACTTCTTCCTTTCCAGTTTGGATGACTTTATTTCTTTGTCCAGCCTGATAGCTCTCCCTAGAACTTGTAGTACAGTGTTCAGTAATAGTGGTGACAGAGGGAATCCATGTCTCATTCCTGATCTTAAAGGGAAAACTTTCATCTCTCACCATTGAGTATGATTTCTTTTAGCAATGTTATGTAGTTTTCTCTGTATAAGTCCTTTACTTCCCTAGTTAAGTTCATTCCTACGTACTTGATTCTTTTAGTTGCTATATTGAATGGATTTTTTTCTTTAAACTGACTACTCAGTTAGGTCATTGCTTGTGTATAGAAATGTTACTGATTTTTACAATTTAATTTTATATCCCTCCACCTTGCTGAATTTGTTTGTTAGTGTGAGTAACTTTGTTATAGATGTCTCGGAATTTTCCAAGTATAGTTTCATGTCATCTGTAAATAGTGAAATTTACCTCTTCTTTTCCAATTTGAATGCCTTTTATTTCTTTGTCCTGCCTGATTGTTCTAGCTAGAACTTCTAGCACCATGTTGAATAATAGTGGTGACAGTGGACATCCTTGTCTCATTACTAATCTTAGGGGGAAGGCTTTCCATCTCTTTCCATTGAATGCAATGCTGGCTATGGGTTTTTCATATATGCTGTTTATCATATTGAGGGAGTTACTTTCGATTCCTATCTTTTGAAGTGTTTTTATCAGAAAAGGATGTTGAATTTTGTCAAATGCTTTTTCAGCATCAATTGAGATGATCATATAATTTTTCCCTTTCAATTTGTTAATGTGTTGTATTACATTAATTACTTTTCTTATGTTGAACCATCCTTGCATTCCTGGTACAAACCCCACTTGGTTGAAATATATAATTCTTTTAATGTGTTGTTGGATTAGATTTGCTAGTATTTTGTTGAGAATTTTTGCAGCTGTGTTCATTAGCGAGATTGGCTTGTAGTTTTCCTTTCTTACAGCATTTTTACCCTGTTTTGGTATTAAAATGATATTAGCCTCATAAAATGAGTTAGGTAGAGTTCCTTTTTCCTCAATTTTTTGGAAAAGTTTGATCAGGATTGGTGTTAGTTCTTTTTGGAATGTTTGATAAAATTCCCCTGTGAAGCCATCTGGCCCTAGGCTTTTCTTTGTAGGAAGATTTTTAATGACTGGTTGAATCCCTTTACTATCAGTTTGTTGAGATCTTCTATTTCTTCTTAGTCAGTGTAGCCTGTTTGTGTATTTCTAGCAATTTGTCCATTTCATCTAAGTTGTCTGGTTTGTTGTCATAGAATTGTTCATAATATCCTCTTATGATATCTTTTATTTTTTCAGGATCTGTGGTAACAACCCCCCTCTCATTTCTGATTTTATTTGCATTCTCTCTCTTTTTTTCTGTCAGCCTTACTAGTGCCCCATTGATTTTATTGATTTTCTCAAAGAACCAACTTTAGGTTTTATTGATTCTCTTCTATTGTTCTTTTCTTCTTCCATTCATTTAACTCTGCTTTAATCTTTATTATTTCTCTTCTTATATTTGCTTTGGGGTTAGTTTGCTGTTCTTTCTCAAGTTCCTCCAGGTGAGCAGGTAAATCCTTGATTTTTGCTCTTTCTTATTCTTTAATATAGGCTTTTAGGGCAATAAATTGCCTCTTCAGTACAGCCTTTGCTGCATCCCATAAGCTCTGATATGCTGTACTCTCATTTTCATTTGTCTGCAGATAGCTACTGATTTCTCTAGCAATTTCTTCTTTGACACACTGGTTGTTTAAGAGTGTCTTACTTAATCTCCATATATTTGCATACGTTCTTGCTCTTTGGTGGTTGTTCAGATCCAGCTTCATTCCATTGTGATCTGAGAATAATTTTACTGTTTTTAAATTTATAAATACCCGTTTTGTGCCCCAGCAGATGATCTATCGTGGAAAATGTTCCATGAACACTAGAGAATAATGTATATCCTGGTGTTTTGGGGTCTAATGACCTATATATGTGTGTTAGGTCTAATTCATTTATCAAGTTGTTTACTTCTGTGTTTCTTTGTTGGTCTTCTATCTGATTATTCTGTCTGTATAGGAGAGTGGTATATTGAAGTCTCCTACTATTATTGTTGAAATATCTATCGCTCCCTTCAGTTTTGCCAATGTCTATCTCATGTACTTTGGAGCTCCTTGATTGGGAGCATATTTATGATTTTTATTTCTTCTTGGTGAATTATCCCTTTAATTAATATATAGTGTCCTTCTTTGTCTCTTTTGATGTCTTTCTATTTAAAATCTGTTTTGTCTGGTATTAGTATAGCTACTCCTACTTTCTTTTGGTTACAACTTGCGTGGAACATCTTTTTCCATCCTCCCACTTTCAATCTGTTTATATCTTTGTGTCTAAGATGAGTCTCTTGTAAGCAGCATATAGCTGGATTATATTTTTTAATCCATTCTGCCAGTTTGTTTCTTTAATTGGTAAATTTAGTCCACTAATAGCGTTCAAAGTTATTAATGAAAAGGCGTTTCTTGAATCCGCTATCTTTTTTATTTTATTTGTCAGATCTATGTGTTCTTCTCCATCTTTCTCTTTTTATCCTTTAAGTTACCTTTACTGATACTCTTCAATTCTGTGCCCTCCTCCAGACCTCTTCTCCTGACTTTTTTTTTTCAACTGTCAGAACTCCTTTTAATATTTTTTGTAGGGCCGGTCTCTTGTTTACGCATTCTTTTGGGATTTGTCTGTCTGTGAAAATTTTAACCTCTCCCTGTGTTTTGAAGGACAATTTGGCTGGGTAAAGAATTCTTGGCTGGTAGTCTTTCTCCTTCAGGATCTTAAATATATCATACCACTACCTTGTCACCTACCTCCATGGTGCCAGTTGAGTAGTCTGAACTCAGTCTTATGTGGTTTCCCTTGTATGTAGTAGATTGTTTTTCTCTTACTGCTTTCAGGATTTTCTGCTTCTCTTCAACATTTGACAGGCTGATTAGTATGTGTCTTAGGGACGGCCTATTTGAATTTATTCTATTTGGTGTTTGTTGACCTTCTTTGACTTGTGTATTTATATCCATTATGAGGTTTGGGAAGTTTTCTCCCATTATATACTCAACTAATCTTCCTGGCAGTTTGCTCTTCTCTTCTCCTTCTGGGATAGCAATGAGTCTTATATTTGTGTGCTTTGTTTTGTCCATCATTTCCCTGAGTTCCAATTCAAATTTTTCCATCTTTTTTGCCGTTTGCTGTTTTGAGTGTTCAAAATCAGTTGTCCTGACCTCTAATTTGTTAATTCTTTCTTCTCCTCTTCAAATCTGCTGTTGTTTGTCTCTAGTATGTTTTTTCTTTGGTCTACAGCATCTTTAATTTCTGTGACATCTGGTATTTTTCTATTTATTCTTTCAAATTCCTCTTTATACTCTTGTGGTGTCTTCTTGATCTCCTTTATGTCATTAGCCATCCCATTTATTTTATTTAGTAGAGTTATATGAACAGCTTTGATTAATTATTCCAATGTCTATGTCTCCTCTGGTGTTTTAATTTGGTAGTTAGGCTGTGCTATATCTGTCTGCATCATGAAATGTTTAGTGATCTTCTGCTGTCTTCGTGACATATGAGTACTTCGTCTGGTTTACTTTGGAAGTTGATTTCCTTCAGTAGTCTAAAGCCTTGTATTTGCAGGATGAATGTGAAACAGGATGCAGGGCATTGGGTGGGGCACAACAGTTCGGTGATAGGTTGAAGATCTGCAGGTGTAGGTGCAGGTTGGGGGTGCTAGGCTGGTGCCTGTGATCGTGGGTGCCCAATCTGGGGAAGATGTGTCTATGCAAGTGCACAGCTCAGGACGTAGGGTCCTGGTATGCACTGGTCTAGGGCGTGGGACCCTTTGTGTACATGTGCAGAGCTAAGGCAGCAGGTTGGCGTTATGACTGCATGGGCTCGAGGTGGGTGTGGCCCAGCAGCACAGTTCAGTGCTTTCCCAGATCATGGGGGGCATGGCTGGGGCCGTGCACATGCACAGCTGAAGTAATGCCATAAATTGATGTACCCATGCCCAGAGCTCGGAAAAGGCAGTGTGGGGCTGCATGAGTGTATGGGCTGGGGGTAGGTTTAGCCTGGGTATGGAGGTGAGTGCCCATAACCTTTATGCACTGGCAAGTAGCTGCAGGGACTGGGAGGTAGGGCTTTGGAGGGGCAGGGTGAGGCTGTACTGGTGCTGGAGAGGTGGATTGGACTGTGCTTGTGGTTGGATTGTGGGGCAGGTATACTTGTGTGGTGTTGGCGGGGTAGGGGTGCTCAGAGCATGGGGAGTGGGGGCAGGTGAGCGGGTTTAAGTGCATGGGGTGGGGTGTGAGTCTCAGATCATGGGGCTGCACTGGTGAGGGTAGCATGTTCAATGAACATGGCTTAGCTTACTTTCTAGTCCCCATTTCCCTGTCTGTGCACTCCTGAGAGCTCCTTTCTGCATTAGGCTGTTTGCACCAGCCAGACTGTCTCTGGTTCTCTGCTTCTCAGTTCCTCAGTTTGCAACCACGGCCACCCTATGTGGTGCAGAAGACTCTCCCAGGTCATTTACACCCTGAAATCGCTGTCTTAGTCACCCTCCCATCCCTTCTCTAGCCATTTCTTGGAGTAGGGTTGACCTCGTTCTATCCTAATCCACCATCTTCATGGAACTTCACTCCCTCATTTTTGAAGGAATGAAGCTATTTTGAAGGCCAGCCTTGCTGGATAGAAAATTCTAGGTTGGCAATTTTTTTCTTTCCATATCTTAAATATATTGTATAATGCCTTCTCACCTCCATGGTGTCTGATGAGAAATCAGCACTTAGTCTTATTCAGCTTCCCTTGTGTGCAGTAAATCATTTTTCTCTTGCAGCTTTCCACATTTTCTCCTTATCTTTGGCTTTTAACAGACTGAATAGTATGTGTCTTAGAGTGGATCCATTCAGATTTATTCTGTTTGCAGTATGTTGGGCTTCTTAGATTTGCATAGTTTTGTCTTTTATAAGGATTGGGAAGTTTTCAGCCATTATCTCTTTGAATATTCTTCCTGGCCTTTTCCCTTCTCTCCTTCTGGGACACCCATGATCTGTATATTTGTGTATTTTGTTGTCATTCAGTTCCCTTAGACTGTACTCAAATTTTCCCATTGTTTTTTTTTTTTCTTTGTATGCTGTGTGGCATGGGTCACATTTCACTCTTTTTCCATGTGAGTATCCCCTTATTGCAACACCATTTGTTGAATGTTTGGTTTGTTTGTTTTTTTGTTTGCTTGTTTATTTGGGAAGTATGCAGGCCAGGAATCGAACCTGGGTCTCCTGCATGGCAGGTGAGAATTCTACCACTGAACTTCCCTTGCAGCCCCCATTTGTTTTTTTTTGTCTGTTCAAATTCAGTTGGTCTGTCTTCTCGCTTGCTGATCCTTTCTTCTGCCTCCTCAAATCTGCTGTTATGTGTCTCCAGTATATTTTTAATTTCATCTACAGTGTCTTTTAGTTCCATAATGTCTGACATTTTTCTATGTAGTCTTTAAAATTTTTCTTTATGCTCTTCTAGTGTCTTCTTAATATCCTTTTTCTTTTTATACACATTTTCTTTCGTTTCTCTGAATTGATTCAGGAAATTTGTTTCCACATCTTTGATTAGTTGTTACAGATTCTGTATCTCCTCTAACTTTTTTTTATCTATTTCTTCTTGGGTTTTAATATGTCTTGTGATATTTAGCTGATATCTGTTCATCTGATTATCTTGATGGGTCTATTCTGAAGGTCAATTTCTCTCTCTTGTCTAGGATTTAGTTGTTGCCTGGGTTTGTATTAGGGCATTACTTTGACAGTTGGGTCATCCACATTTCTCAGCCAAAAGAAGATCAGGTACCAACACAGGGGATGTAGACTAGTTCCAGTGGGTCTGGGATAGGGTCTCGAGAAGCTGTGAAAAGCTCTCCAGTTCTCCTGTACTTTCCAACCTGCCCAGTAAATGGTGCACTTTAATGACTTAATCATCCTCAGAAGCTATTTACCTCTTGGAATCTACCTCTATCTGACTGGGCAGGTATGAAACTATGGGGATCCTGTGCACTCACTACAGTGGCCAAAATGTGGCTCCATGTGGAGCTGTGTTCCGCTCCACTACTTGCAATGGAGGAGTCCCTCAGCCACCCCAATCTTCAGCCATCCCCTGCAAGAATCAGGCTGCCACTGCTGCTTTCCTCAAGGGTAGGGGATGAGCACCAGGACCCAGGGCTAAAATCAGTCTATGTCCATGTTTGTTCAAACTCTTTATCCCTCACATACCTGGGCCAAGAGATGTACTTCCCTGTCCCTTGGTTCCCAAACAGTTGATTTGGGCAGTTTCTATGTGACTACTTGCTGCTTTGGGGAAAGAGTCTGTCCTTCCCTCCATTTTGGAAACTCCTTCTTGTTGCCCTTTTATATTCTGCTCTCCACAGTGTCTTAAGTCCTGCTGTAGGTCCCTGTGGGCTTGGGTCTCTGTGTCTGGATATAGGTGGTGATCTGTGTCACTACTGTGAGAGATTCTGTAGTCTGTATCCCTGGTGGGAAGTAGGAGGCATCTCAGCTGCTGCCTCTGGGACCAAGCTGCATGGGACGAAGTGAGGGAGAGGAAAGAGAACCAGGAGGTCTGGGACCAAAGTTTCCTACCTAATATTTATCTCTTTTATTCAACATTTGTGAGATCCTTCTCTTGTCTTTAGTTTCCTCTAGAGTTCTGAACAAGTGAGAATTGTCCCTTTCTTTACTGAATCTCTGGAGAGATGTTTCCAGTAGCTGTTTTCATTGCCATGCTGATGATGTCAGCATCACCTCTTGCCTTTTGAGGTGGTTTCATGATAAAGTTTCATGGCTGATCCTTTGTTTGTTTTGAATTGGCATTCTTCTTTATAGGAACAGTGGAAAAATATTTTAGAAGACAGAGTAACTGGAAAGGGCATAGAACAGTTAACTCCTTCCTTACTTAAGATTAATGGTTTTGAAGTATTGCATCCAAGTGTTAAACATTTTATGATAGCAGCATTTTCATTCATGGAACAGGTACTTTTTGAGTTACTTGTTTCTTTAAGTTATTGTGCAGAGTAGGAAATGAATAGAACTCAGTTCTTGCCCTTAATGAATTAACATTTTACATGCATTCATCCATTCATTTATTAAGCAAGCATTTATTCAATGTCAGGCACTGCTCCAGATAGAGATAGAAAGTTATAAGCACCATAGAAGAGGTAAGGATAGTGTTATAGAAATTTAGAAGAGAGAGAATTTCTGACTCCTCACTTGGAGGATCAAGAAAAGTAGCATTTGGACTAAGTCCTTAATGAAAGAAAAGCATTTGCATGTGGAGATAGGGCATAGAAACAGCTTGAGTAAAGGTACAAAGGTGGTAAATTTTTGTGTACTAAGTAGACTTGAGGAGAGGAAGGAAATACTGGTTGTTAACAGAGTTTGAAAGGCTTAAGAATTTGGTCTTCCCCTTCAGGTAATAGGGATTCTTTGAAATTTTTGAACAAGGAAGATGATTGTATCTGAAAGATTAGTCTGACAGCTCTGTTCAAATGTAAGAAGAGAATTAGGAGCCTGTTGCAATAGACAAGGGAGAAGGTAATGAGGGTTTTAAAAAGTAGGGGAGTAAGAGGAGGAGGCACCCTTATTATAGTTGCTAAGTGCCGTAGAATCTAACTACTAAAGATTCAACAACACTTATCAATGATAACAGAACATTCCACAATAGACTATTTTAATAAGAACTTAAAGGTCTTGAAAAGCCCTGAACAGTTGTACATAAAAGATGACAAGCTGCTAGGGAGACATCCATTGAAACATCATTGGAATCAGCTCTCTGTTACCAACTACCTCCCAGAAACATTCTCAGTACTTCCAAAAGAATGAAGATCATAACCAGTGATGTGAAAACAACTCAACTTTACATTTGAACCTGTCCCCTGAAAGTTCACATGTGCTAGAAATCCCCTGGATTGAGTGGCTGTTATCCCACATTGTAAAACAAACAAATAAGAAAAAAATTCCTTTGCAAAGATTCTAGAAAATGTACAAATAATCTTTCATTCCCCCTATTGGAGTTGGGGCATCTTTGGGAGCTGGCACTAAGCACAGCACATCCACTCCATAGTATCTTTAGAGTGACTTACACAGAGATTTCATACTATCCTCTCATTTGATCCTTTGTGCAATCCTGTGAGAATAGGCAAGGTAATAATTAATAGCTCAGTTTTGCTGCTGGCAGAATAAGAGGAACAACTGTGAAAGAGCATGTAATCTTTAAAGGGCCTCAGAAAAGTTTTCTTATAAAATTTATTCATTCTTCCTCTTTCTAAAAAGAATTTGTCACAATTTTAGAGTTACTGGGTATTATGCTTTATAATTGGCTTGTAAGGTGTCATTAACAATGAACTTTGCATATTTCAAAAATACAATGGGATAAAATTTGACATTTGTATACACCTGTGAAACTATCACTACAATTAAAATGATTAACATATCCATCACCCCCTAAAGCCTCCTTGTGCCCCATTGCAATCTCTTCTTCCTACCTCACCTCAGACAACCACTGATCTGCTCTCTGTCAGATTAGTTTGCATTTCTAGAGCTTCATATAAATGGAATCATACATTATGTATACTCTTCCTTCCTTTATATGGATGTAGATTTCCATTTGGTATCGTTTTCTTTGTGTCTGAATTTTCTTTAACATTTTTTGTAATGCAGGTCTGCTCCTGATGAATATTAATCAGGTTTTGTATGTGTGAAAAAGTATTTATTCAGCTCTCTTTCTAAAAAATATTTTCTCTATGTATAGAATTGTGGGCTGACAGTTTTGTTTTTGTTTTGTTTTCTCTCAGATGTTCCACTGTCTTCAAGAAATAGATTATCCTTATCTTTGTTTCTCTGTTCATAATGTGTCTTTCTTCTGTGGCTACTTTTAAGATATTCTCTTTATTGCTTGTTCTGAGCATTTGATTAATGATGTACCTTGGTTTAATTATTTTCGTTTTCTATATTGGAGATTCATTGGACTTCCTGGATCTATGAGTTTATAGTTTTCATCGAATTTGGATTTTTTCTGCCCTTATTTATTCCAATATATTTCCTGTTCCTTCCTCTTCTTGTAGGAGCTCTTGTAGTCATATATTAGGTCCCTTGAAGTTATCCCACAGCTCAATGGTACTCTGTTCATTTTTCTTCAGTCTTTTTTTCCCCCTCTCTCATTTTGGAATGTGTCCTTGTCTATTAATTCTGTCCATCTGTATCACTTCTAGGTCTGTTTTGATTGATTGTTATCCTTGTAATGGGTCATAATTTTCTCCTTCTTTGTACACCTGATAATTTTTTATTGGATACCAGAAATTATGAATTTGATTGTATTAGGTGCTGGGTATTTTTTATTTCTATAAATATTCTTGAGCTTTGTTCTGGGATGCAGTTAAATAACTTTTAAACATTTTGATCCTTTTTTGTCTTGCTTTTTATGCCCAAACCAGAGCAGTGTTTAAGACTAATTTTTCTCCATTACTGAGGGAAAACTTTTCTGAGTACTCTACCCAATGCCCTGTGAGTCGACTTTTTGTGATTGAATTATTCCCAGCCCAGTGAGAGCTCCAAGGATTGTTCTTGCTAATCCTCAGGTAGTTTCCACACATGCATATAATTATCAAAACTCAGCTAAATAATAGACAAGGACCTCCTGCCTCTTGAGAGGCAGGCTGGAATAGAGGAAAGCATGATGAATTTGGAGTCAAACATCAAGTCCCAGCTCTACCATTTGCTAAGTGTTTGACCTTGGGAAAGCCACTTAACTTCTCAAAATCTCTGATGCCCAGTTTCCTCTTCTGTAAAATGCTTAACCTACAAGCTTCTGCTGAGAATGAAATGACATAGATTTATGTGGAAGCATCTAGCATAGCTCCTAAAACTCACAAAGTACTTGATAAATGTTTTTATTTCATTTTTTAAACTTTTTTTATTGTACAATATAACATATATACAAAGCAAAGAAATAAAAAAGGAATAGTTTTCAAAGCAACCTTCAATAAGTGGTTACAGGACAGATCCCAGAGTTTGTCATGGGCTACCATACGATCCTCTCATATTTTGCCTTCTAGCTGCTCCAGAATATCAGAGACAAAGATGGCTTAAATATTTTTTTAACCATTACAATCGACTGTTTTTCCTTCTATTTTTGTGAAAAATAACATATATACAAAAAAGCATCACAATTTTCAAAGTACAGCATCACAATTAGTTACAGAACTTTGACATGGGTTATTATTTCAGACTTTGACTTGGGTTACAATTTCACAATTTCAGGGTTTTATTAATTTGTTAAAGTTGTTAAATCCTGTCTTCTACGCATAATTCCACCATCATCTTTGAACTTCCATACCTCTCTTTAAAGTTGTTTGGGCTATGCCAATTCTAAATTTTTGATATTGGAAGGGTCTGTCTCTATTATGGGGTAGGGAGGTGAAGCTATCTGATGTTTTGGAGGGGCTGGGCTAGGTTTCAAGATTAGTCTGGACCAGGGACCCTCCTGGAGGTTGTGGATTTCTGGAAAGTTACTCTAGTGCATGGAACCCTTGTGGAATCTTATATATTTCCCTAGGTGTTCTGTAGGATTGGCTGGAATGGTTCTGGTTGGGAGTTGGCAGTTTATGATAGATAGCAAGGTCTACCTGAAGCTTGTGTAAGAGCAACCTCCAGAGTAACCTCTCAACTCTATGTGAACTCTCTCTGCCCCTGATACTTTATTAGTTACATTTCTTTTCCCCCTTTTGATCAGAATATAATTGTTGATCCCCACAGTGCCAGGTCTGGATTCATCCCTAGGAATAATTTCCCACATCGCCAGGGAGACTTTCACCCATGGATGCCATGTCCCACATAGTGAGGAGGGCATTGATTTCACTTGCAGAGTTGGACTTAGAGAGACTGAGGGCACATCTGAGCAACAACAGAGGTCCTCCCGAAGTAATTCTTAACCATGCCTACAGGTAATCTAAGATTCTCTGCTTCCTACATAAGCTTCACAAGTGTAAACCTCCTGATCCAGGGTATGGCCTATTGATTTGGGTGTCCCTGAAGTTTGACACAATATCAGGGGATTCCCTGTTGGTAAGATTTAATAGTTCCGTAGTCTTTCTCCCTTCCCTCAGGGGACATTGCCAATACTTTTTGATTATCTGCTTAATGTAGTCTAGGATGTTTCCAGGCATTAAAATAATCTATACAGGATTAAAGGACCTCTTTCTTATTCTGTGCTCCCTGTGTTTCAGTTGTTCAAATGAGCTATACAGATAGGTTGAATTAGATTACGCACTATAGAAAAGTTCACGTCCAGATCAAATAAACCTTTCTTCCAGTGGTCTCAAAGAGTTTGTGTGGTTCTAAAATATGGACATTGTCTTCCTTACACCTATGCTCTGGATTACATTAACCCCAACCTGTTCGGATTCATTCTTATCTCTAAATATCAGGTTAAATATATAAAACAACCTATCAAAATCCAGAAATATTAATCACCACTCCAGACTTAATGTGTCTGCTCCAAGAGCTTACAATCTAGGCCACTGTTTTCTTATAAGCCTTTTTTAAATGTGACCATACCATTGCAGTTGTTTTGTTTCTGGCTTATTTTGTCTCACCAAATGTCCCACATATTCCTTCACATCACTGCATGTCTCACGACTTTGTTCCTTTTTGTAGCAGCTCAACCTTCATTCATAAGCATACATCATCATTCATCAATCTATTTCTCCTTCAGTGCATTCTTCAGCCACCTGCATCAGGCATCATGTAGAGGGCCCAAAGTCCACAGTCCATCAACATTCTCAATTTTAGATAATTTCATTGTTCCCAGGAGACAGAAAACCAATAAACACAACCTTGCCAAATAGGAAATCTAAACCTCCTCTTAACTCTTGTCTCTCACCCCATTATTAACCTCTGCTTTTACTGTGGTGGTGCTGATGGTTTCCTTTGGAACATAGCTCATAGCATGCAAAGACAGTTTTCCCCCTGTACCCTGGACTTAAACACTCTTTATACAAGAATCATATCTTTGAAGTAATTCTTGCAAGAGCTAATTCATATTTCTAGTGTGAATCAGTGGGACACGTAGGTCTGTACAACGCCTTTCAATCTTGTTCATCTTCAATATAGTACTATTACTTCTAGACCCACTAAAGAAACACCTTCACTCCTATCTATTCCCTTACATTGGAGTCCAACTTCATTAGCTAATGATTTACCCATCTCTAGCTTCTGGGTATCTCTAAGTTCCCTATTTTCTGTATTATAAGCCTCTGATTATACCTTTATACTGGTCATAAAAGTGGAATCATACAGTGTCTATCCTTTGGTGTCTGGCTAATTTCACTCAGCATTATGTCCTCAAGGCTGATTCGTCTTGTCATGTGCTTCAGAATGTCATTTTGTCTTACTGCTGCATAATATTCCATCGTATGTATATACCACATTTTGTTGGTCCACTCGCCTGTTGATGGGCATTTGGTTTGCTTCCATCTTTTTGCAATTGTTAATAAAGTTGCTATGAACATCAGTGTGTAAATGTCTGTGTCATTGCTTTCAGCTCTTCTGGGTATATACCAAATAGTGCTATTGCTGGGTCATAGGGCAACTCGACATTTAGTTTCCTAAGGAACCACCAAACAATCTTCCATAGTAGCTGCACCATTGTACATTCCCATCAGCAGTACATAAGCGTCCCAGTTTCTCCACATCCTCTCCAACATTTATAGTTTCCTGTTTATTTAATAGCAGCCATTCTTATAGGTGTGAGGTGGTATCTCATTGTAGTCTTTATCTGCATTTCCCTTATAGCCAGTGAAAGTGAGCATCTTCATGTGCTTTTGAGCCATCTGTATTTACTCTTCAGAAAAATGCCTATTCATATCTTTAGCCCATTTTATAATTGGGTTGTTTGTTCTTTTGTTGTTGAGTTGTATGATTTCTGTGTATGTACAGGAAATCAAACCTTTGTCCGATATGTGATTTCCAAATATTTTCTCCCATTGAGTTGGCTGCCTCTTCACCTTTTTAGAAAAGTCTTTTGAGGTGCAGAAGCATTTGATTTCAAGGAGTTCCAATTTATCTATTTTTTCTTTTGTTGCTTGTGATTTGGGTGTAAAGTTTAAGAAGCTACCTCCTATTTCTAGGTCTTGAAGATGTTTCCCAACATTTTCTTCTAGAGCTTTATGGTGCGAGTTCTTATATTTAGGTGTTTGATCCACTTTGAGTTAATTTTTGTGTAGGGTATAAGATAGGGCTCCTCTTTCATTCTCTTGGCTATTGATATCCAGTTCTTCCATGCCCAGTTATTGAAAAGACTATTTTGTTCCAGTTCAGAGGATTTGACGGCCTTGTCAAAAATCAGTTGACCATAGATTTGGTGGTATATTTCTGCACTCTTGATTTGATTGCATTGGTCAATGCTTCTGTCTTTGTGCCAGTACCGTGCTGTTCTGACCACTGTGGCTTTATAATAGGTTTTAAAGTCAGGGAGTGTTAATCCTCCCACTTCATTCTTCTTTTTTAGGATACTTTTAGCTATTTGGGGTCTCTTTCCCTTCCATATGAATTTGGTAGTTAGCTTTTCCAAATCTTCAAAGTAGGTTTTTGAAATTTTCATTGGTATTGTGTTGAATCTGCAGATCAATATGGGGAGAATTGATATCTTAACTATATTTAGCCTTCCTACCCATGAGTAGGGAATATCTTTCCACCTATTTAGACGTCCTTTGATTTCTTTTAGCAATGTTTTATAGTTTCCTGTGTACAAGTCCTTTACATCCCCAGTTAAGTTCATTCCTAAGTATTTGATTCCTTTAGTTGCTATTTTAACTGGAATTTTTTCCTTAACTAACTCCTCAGCTAGCTCATTGCTTGGTTATAGAAATGTTACTGATTTTTGCACATTAATTTTATTTCTTGCCACCTTGCTGAATTTATTAGCTTGAGTATCATTGCTGTAGATTTCTCAGGATCTTCCAAGTATAGTAGCATATCATCTGAAAATAATGAGAGTTTTACTTCTTCCTTTCCAATTTGGATGCTTTTCATTTCTTTGTCCTACCTGATTGCTCTAGCTAGAACTTCTAGCACAATGTTGAATAATAGTGGTGACAGTGGGCATTCTTGTCTTGTACCTGATCTTAGGTGAAAAGCTTTCATTCTCTCTCCATTGGGTATGATGATGGCTATCAGTTTTTCATATATTCCCTTTATCATATTTAGGTAGTTACCTTTGATTCCTATCTTTTGGAGCATTTTTATCAGAAAAGGATGCTGAATTTTGTTGAGTGCTTTTTCAGCATCAGTCAAGATGATCATGTGATTTTTCCCTTTTGATTTGTTAATGTGCTGTATTACATTAGTTGATTTTCTTGTGTTGAACCATCCTTGCATTCCTGGTATAAACCCCACTTGGTCACGGTGTATAATTCTTTCAGTGTGCTATTGGATTCAGTTTGCTAATATTTTATTGAAAATTTTTGCATCTATGTTCATTAGGGAGGTTGGCCTGTAGTTTTCCTTTCTTATAGCATCTTTACCCAGTTTTGATATTAAAATGATATTAGCTTTATAAAATGAGTTAGGTAGAGTTCCTTTTTCCTCAATTTTTTGGAAATGTTTGGAAATTTTTGGTGTTAGTTCTTTATGAAATGTTTGATAAAATTCCCCTGTGAAGCCATCTGGCCCTGGGCTTTTCTTTGTAGGAAGATATTTGATGACTGATTGAATCTCTTTACTTGTGATTTTGTTGATATCTTCTGTATCTTCTTGAGTCAGTGTAGCTCGTTTGTGTGTCTCCAGGAATTTTTCCATTTCATCTAAGTTGTCTAGTTTTTGGCTTATAGTTGTTCATAGTATCATCTTATGATTTCTTTTATTTCTTCAGTCTTTCGTTTTTTTATAGCTGGCAGAAAAGTGGAGATGGGGGCTTGAATCCTAGTTTTTTGAATCCCAGTCCTATCCCACTGTATCACAATTATAATACCGCTTATTTTTTTTTCTTCAAGGATCCCAAATTATATTGTCTGAGTCATATACACCCTCCCATCATATATAATTTTTCCTAGAGGAGAAGAGTTCAGAGTTGCTAAGTGCATCTAGGAAACAATTTTGTAGATTTGAATGTTGAGGTAATACATTTAAGTTTTACTGAAATGTTCTGTGGTTGTATGACTGACACTCTGGGTGAAGTTATCCAAAGGCACCATAGTTTTGGGCCACCTTTTCTTTTCTTTCCCACCCTTGTTGCCATATAAGGCCCATTCTTCATACCATCAGCCTCAAAGCCACCCTCTGCCAGAGATAAGGTGGCAGATGGAAGAATGGAACTCCTAAGAAGAAGATTGACCCAAGATGTAGAATTGTTAACTGTTTTCAGAGGTGATGCTATAATCCAATTCTTTTGATGGCTCATCTTGCTAGTAACAGGGAGAGAGTTGGGGGTTAAGTGGTCACTTTAAACTATTACAGCCACATCTGAAACCATGCAACTCTTGTAATCCTCTCTCTCTCTCTCTCTCTCTCTCTCTCTCATGAACTTAGGATACCGCATTCGCCTAGGCTCTAGCACTGACAAGAAGGACACTGGCCGACTCCATGTTGATTTTGCACAGGCTCGAGATGATCTTTATGAGTGGGAATGTAAGCAGCGTATGTTAGCAAGAGAAGAGCGCCACCGAAGAAGGATGGAAGAAGAAAGATTGCGCCCACCATCCCCACCCCCAGTTGTCCACTATTCAGATCATGAATGTAGCATTGTTGCTGAAAAACTGAAAGGTACAGACAGAGGTGCTGAAGCTTCATGATTAAAATTAAGAACTCTTTTCTTAAATGAAATTTATATATTTGTGTTGTTGGCAGTTACCCTTTGAATTTCCCACTAAAGGATTCTAACCATTTCTTATGTTGGAACCTTGAGGAAAGAAAGATGTATAACTAGTAACTCAAGAATGAGAAAATTTACCCCTTTCTCTTGTGTCTCTGCTATTTCATTGCCCCAAGGGATAGCATTTTTCTTTCTGGACATCAGGTGACTAGAAAGAAACAAGTTTTTCCCATTTTTCCATATGAAGCATTTTAGCTGTAACTCATGACTTGGGACATGTAAGATTACCCTTTCATCCTAGATACAAGTTAGTTTTGAATTATGAATCAAATAAGTGAATCTGAATGCTAGAACTTAGAGTGACCCTGAAAAACTCTGGTAAAATCTCCATTTAGCAGATGAGAAAACAGACCCAAAGAGGAGCAGTTTCAGTGTACATTCTTCTTTGATTACTCAAAGATTTAGCTACCACCAACGAAAAGAGGACTTGTTTAATCAATTGAAATGGCCAACTTATTTCACATGGGGGCTATGGAGACTTCTAGACATAGCCAAATCAACTGCTTTCCCTTTAATTTTGATTCCTATGCCCTTTAGTTTTTTTTTTTGTTTTTTTTTTTTTAACATGGGCAGGCACCGGGAATCAAACCCGGGTCCTCGGGCATGGCAGGCAAGCACTCTTACCTGCTGAGCCACCGTGGCCCACCCTGCCCTTTAGTTTTGATTCCTATGCCTCTTGCTTGACTCTCATAGCCAGCTTGCTAATTTAACACTAATTTCCTTGTCTGATCTCCTGCATTAGCAGTTCAAATCCAGCCTTTCTCGTTATATGAGTATGGTTGATTGTACTGAATAAATGTTGGTGTCCTTTTGATCTTATTGATGACACCAACCCAGGTCTAATGGTATATATTTTCCTTGCTTCTTTTGCTGTAGGCTCAGCAAGATGCTACTAATTCTCCTTACAAATAGTTATCATTCAACAAACTTGTTTGCACCATACAGCCTAAGGGATTCTCATACTTCTGAAATCCTTTGCTTTGATTGATGTTGTCTTCCTGTGAGAGAAAGACAGAAAACATAGAGTCCAGAACAGAGACACAGAAATAATGATTACATTTTGAAAAATTAGAATGGCTGAAAGCATTGGTAAGAATCCAGGTCCAACACTTCCCTGTTTCCATGACACCAAACAAGGCCATTTGATTTGAAAAAAAAATAAAATATGAATTTTCTGATTGTGTAGACCTCAAGAGAAACAAAACTGAACATCAACATAAAGACTGCATCTAAGTAGTGAAATTTAAAACTTCTATAAAGAAGAGACTGACTTCTTGTTAGAGGTTTGCACTGAAAACAGAGAGAGGCAAGAAGTTGAGATTGCAGTGAGACATAATTCTACTTGACAGAAGGATTTTTAGCCAGAAAGGGTTGCAAAGCCCTAGAACAAGGCTTCAATGGGATGCTAAAGGACACTCCCTCTGAGAAGTTTTTAACAGCAGAGTATATATGGCTATCTCCTGGAGCTGGATCAGTAGCTTTAGAGGAGCTGTGCTACTATTTGAACATCAGAGAATAACTCCTAACTAGCTGTAAAAATCTATTTGGAGGGTTCCTCAAGCAAAAAAATAGGTTGTGCAGAAATGTGGAAATGAAATGAATTGCATCAAAATAGATTGTGACTGTAACTGAATGGAAGGCCTGGGGCTGTGGATTAGATACATGATTGATGTTTATAAAAGGTTAAAAATGTAAGTGTTTATACCTAAAAAATTAACCACTAAACTCTTTCTGAAGGGTCTTTCCAGTACGACAGTTATATCCAGGATAAAGTTACTGTCAAATAAATTCATGCTAACCTCAGGACTCAAGTTTACTTTTCCTTATTAAAACACAGGATTGTAGAATTCTGAAGTTCCTTATGGCTTTTTCACACATAACACACATACACACACATAGTCAGAGAAGTTAAGAAGTTTGAAATATATGAAAACTATAATATTGGCAAGGAAAACTTTTTTTTAAGGAAAGAAGATACACTTTTCTTTCTGAGAATTCTTCGTAGACTACAATCTATCTGGCTAATTTATGAACCTTTTGTTCTTTCTGTTTGTCTGTCTGCTTTCTGCCTGTGTGCACATGTAGGCATATGTGCCTTTTCATCCTCAGCAGTTCATTTAATGACTGCTGCCAAAAAAGCCAGCTTCCTTTCCAGCATTTTGGAAAAATAGAGCATTAGTTACCTTTGATGTTTCTAAAAATGAGTTCTCTTTTTTTCAGATGACTCCAAATTCTCTGAAGCTGTGCAGACCTTGCTCACCTGGATTGAGCGAGGAGAGGTGAACCGCCGCAGCGCCAACAACTTCTATTCCATGATCCAGTCAGCCAACAGCCACATCCGGCGCCTGGTGAACGAGAAAGCGGCCCATGAGAAAGACATGGAAGAAGCAAAGGAGAAGTTCAAACAGGCCCTTTCTGGAATTCTCATTCAATGTGAGTAGAAGTCAGAGTCCTGCTGAAAGAGTAAAAGGGCACTTAGTCAGCACTTCCTCTACACAAGAGCCCAGGCCTACAGAGCCATCTCTTTGTAATGGGCAAGGCTCCCTTCTTCACTGCCTTGTGCTTTCTTTATATTGCTAAATGCCTGAGTTCTAGTTTCACAGCATACATGTAGATACCTCCTAGTGTCATTTTCTTTGGTGTATGTACTTCAATTCCTTAGAAACACTGACACTTAGGGCACAATCCCATATTTTTACTTTTGCTTACTCTCAAAGTTACTCTGAATCCAAGGCCTTGGTGAACGGTATAGGATTTCAGTGCTGAAGATAGGCTATAACATCAGCATTTTCAAGCTTCTTTTCTTCAAATTTGGATCATTATCATCATGTAATATGCTTTTTAGGTACTCTTTTTTTACAGTGATCATTTAAATTACATATCCCAAGGTGACTCAGTAGGAACCAATTTGCTACGTGAACCTCTTCTATTTAGTTTCCTTTCTTCTACCTTTCCTTTGCTGGATGTCATAAGAACTAGGAAAATGGGCAGGAAGCCACTGCAATGGCCATTCTAAAAGAAAAGTATTGCTCCAAAACTATTCAAGATCTCTTAAATGAGACAGTCAGATAAATTCTCAAGTAGTGTTTTTTGTTTCCCGTATTATAGAACTATACATAAATATATTTACAGTAAGGAGCTGTGTTCACCTTAAGAATAATGATACAGTTTTATGATTTTGCTTTTAAACAATTAGGGTCCACTCTTCCCACACAATATACTTGACTTATATATAATTGGGATTAAAGAGGAGTTGTTCTATTTTCCACTTATATTTTGAAAATATATATGGGCATGAAATCCAGGGAGAGGAAGCACATGTCTTCAAGACTTCAGAATAAGTAGAGAAAGAGAACAGCAGGCATCAAGGGAATGTAAATCCTTAAAGCATTGGAAGATAGAGTATGAACAGGGCTGTAAAGAAAGAAATAACAGCTCTGGATTTTCTTACTGTGAACACCCAGCCAGGCAGGGTCTCTGGTCCTACATTTTTTTTCCCAAAAATAAGATCATGTGTAAGCTTCCCCTCTTATGAACTGGTTAGGATAAAGCTCCAGAAAATTTGTACATATTTCCCCAAATGATATTTTAAGAGACCCTGCAAATACTCTCTAGGAATGCAATTACACAGTATTCTTCCATAAAAGTTAGATACTTCTAGTCAATGACTCTCTCTGGGTAGCCTTGAAATAGATTCAGTCCATCTTAGGTATTAATTTGATGCTCTAGTTAAACATATCTCAAAATAGTAAAAGGATTAATTCTGTTGAAGTGAAGCATCCAGGCTCATTTTGAAAGGCTAGCCCATGAAAAGAGCCAGCGGTAGAAATTGCTACTTGCTTCCACACTGTGTGGGGTCTGTAGTACTAAATCACATTCTCTTAGTCTCTTGCCTCCCCTGTCAAAATGAATACAAACTGCCTATATTAAAACTTTAGTCACTGTTTCACCATAGTCCTTCTGGAGTTCCCTTTTTTCTTTCTGTATATTATCATCTGTACCTTTGAATCCCCTTTAAGTCATAGTTCCATATACATAACCTTTTTTAAGCATGACCACAATCCAATATAGTTTCATGACAAGAAGATACCACAAGCCTAATGCTTCTCTTTTCTTTCTTTTCTCCTCTTTTTTACCATCCCTCGACGATTCTTTGGCCTGATTCAACTACTGATTTGCTGCTGCAGTTGAGCAGATAGTGGCTGTGTATCATTCTGCCTCCAAACAAAAGGCATGGGACCACTTCACAAAAGCCCAGCGTAAAAACATCAGCGTTTGGTGCAAACAAGCTGAGGTTGGTAACTTTTTGCTCTTGTAGCCCCTCAGGGGGGACAGTTTCTTTAACAAGTTATTGATTTGGAGTTTAGCCAGAATTAAATAATGCCATGCTCCCATGGTCACACAAGGCCCCTAATGAAAAATTTTAGGATGGATCCTATAGCTTGTCACTGTGTCCAGACCACCTGCCGCCAAAAAGGTGTACATGTCTTGAATGCATTTTGCTGGATGGAAACCTTAGTAGTGAAAACATAGCTGGGATAATTGTAAGTTTACTTTTCTAAGCTAGCTAGTGTTGGGTACAACAATAATTGCTGACCTGTGTTTCTAGTGTTAGTAGTATTAAGGTTGTCTTACCATTTATTAGAGTATCTTGACAGTTGAGGCTAGAAGCTGCCTGGTGTTACATTGGCACACTGAAATTTCTGAATTGCTTTTATCAAGCCCCTTCATCCGTCTTAATAGGTGGTGGCTTTAAAGGTAACAGAGCCTCTGGTTTCAGATTAAGGTTGACACACACCTCTCTGCTTGTGCAGAAGTGACATTTGTAGTGTAACACTAGAACAAGTGTGATGTGATTAGGTTGCTATTCTGAACCCAAGATTGAAAACCAAGATGGGAGGTTCGTTTCCACTGACTTTGGAAATGGTGTTACATATGCCTCAAGCTCTTTGTTCCTATGGCAGCTTCTTTACCCAGCCCTGGCACTTTCAATCTATATATGCAGCAACTTTTTCAACTTCATTTCTGAGTCCACTTTGCCAGTCTGGTAACAGTTCTGTTATATCTATCAATGTCAGTTGTCATATTCTCTAACATTTAAATAGCACTGATAAAGCATTTACATTTTTGTAAAGCACTTTCACATTTGTGACCTCACCTATGTGAGCCTCAGAATAGATGTGGTAAAGTGGAAAAAGCAATGGATTTAGAGTCAGACATGAATTCAAATTTCAGCTCTGACATATTATAGCTGTAAGATTTGGGGAAAGTTATTCAACTTTTCTTGGTCTCTATTTCTTCATCTATAAATTGAAGATAATGATTAACAAAAACAATCTTATGGGATTAAATAAAAGATGTGAACGTTTGAAAAAATTAAATAAAGGTAGAAAATAGTATTCTTTCAATTTAATATTTCCTGTAAAGAAACTGTGACACAGAAATATTAAATGATTTATACAAAGTTATATGGCTAACAATAGGTCAAAATAGGACTTAAAGTTATCATTCTTACTCTGATCTCTGGTACAAACTGCCTTATAGCCTTAACCTTTCTGGACCTAAGTTTCATCTTCTATAAAATGAAGATAATAACCTATTCTCTGTCTTTCATGAGATTATATGAGATCGTTTGTGTAACAACAATATGAAAAACTGTGAAGGGTGTTTAAGAGAAAATAAGCCAAACTCTGTTCAAAAACTCATCATCTCTGAGCCATCAGTTGTGGCACAGCAGAACTCTGGGAGTCCTGGAGAGAAATCCCTGAAACAGCAGCCTAATGGATGGCTAAAGTCATCAAAGCCAATAACATTTTTAATTGTTTTGAAGAATGAAAGAATTGAAAAACAAAAAGGAAGGTATTGTCTTACTGTAGTACAAAATGATTTCACTGCCTGGAATCCTAGGGCTACTTCATGTTGTTGAGCCTCAACAAACAAAATTCAACATTTTAAAACAAATCTTTACTGAGCACATTCTCTGTCTCAGGCATGATGCCAGGCAATGCAAGGTGAAATAGTTTTTACTCTCAGGAAGTTAGAAGGGTAACCAGAGTGATAAAACGGAAGAATGGAGTTTAGAACACTAAATTAATGTCCACACTCTTTAGGCCAGAAGAATAAAGGTTGATAGAAAAATTCTCAATATGCCTTAAAATTGTAAAGAGGCAGTATTAATTATCCACCTGCCCTTCCATACACATACTTTTGTATCCCTCTTAGGGAGTGGAAGAAGCTATCTGAACTGCCTGTTGCACCCTTTAGGGAAAGCCCTGACAGTATCTGTCAGGCTATCAGCACCCTACTTGCAATGCCAAATTATTGGTCAGAAGGAGAGATGTCTAAAAGATGCCAACCCACTCTAATACAGGTATTAGGATCTCCCAGCAAAACCACAATTCACACAGGCTCTGATGAAAAGACATTTACTCACATAGAGAAGTGACAGAGCATGACCAGTTTCACTAGTGGGTGTCCATCCTCCATGGTCAGCATATCTCAGTCATCTGACTGACTGTGGAAGCTATTTTGATCTCTGAACACCTCTTTTGTGTGTTTATGCCCTACTGGAGGAACATTATAGTAGAAGGAACCAGTTCCCTCCCCACCAGGGACAGATGTACCACCATGGTGTAAGCTGTATGTCATAAAACATTCCACCTTAATCAGACTGTCCCTGGTAAATATTTTCATTTTCTCAGGGAATAGGGAAAGGAATCTACTAGTAATCCCCTTATCTACTAGGGTATTGTGCTTTATCCAGGTCAACACTTCCGGTCCTGAGCACAGGATGTATTTGTGGGTCACAGGGAAAGGTGGCAGCCTGCATGTGGGCCTTCGTCTACGACAGTACAGTATTGCCTTTTGGTAGGAGAAAGGGAGCTGTGGGTTAGAGCACTGATATTCCTGAACCACTACCATTTTGTAAATTATTTTGCAATACAATATTCTCCAATAATATGATTCATCAAGGCTTTCTGTAGTTATCTAAAACCTACCTATACAGTGGGTATATGCTTGAGTTTAATCACATTCACAGTAAAGACAGTTATGCCAGTGAACTAGACATTTCTCTGGGCCTGTAGACGTCGGAGAGCTCTGCACCTTATCACCCAATATTATGGCACAGCTTCCTTGGCAAAAGGATAAGGATAAAATATGTGGCCTTTCATGCATAAGTGTGACTTTCTGAGAGCTACATGTTTCGTAGTGCCTTGTAGACTTTGTAGAAACTCAGAAAAATACTTCCTGCCTGTTTGATTGGACTAAATTAAGGTCCACCTTGAATACCTCAATCTTGATAAGCAAAACTACTGAGAATTAAACAGAGCTCGTGACTTCCCTCTGGTATTACATTTCCTAAACCTAAAATATCTCTTACTTTATATCGGTGCCTCTAAATCATGACATTTTTTTTCCTCTGCATACTTTCAGTCGATAACAGGCAACTCAGAGAACTGAAAGGAGGTATCCCCTGGGAAGTAAAAAAACTGTCCTCTTACACTCATGGCTGCTTCTTAGCACAACCCCACAACTCTACAACCCCCACCCCAAGAATCAGAGTATCTCAAAGAATTAATCCACTGGACTAGTTTGCTCTTGGCCTAGGTGAACTCATAAGTCAGGGGTTTCATCAAGGTGTATATATCTGGCATTTAAACATTTTTACCATTTATCTCCAGGAATAAAGTAATCAGTGACCTCCTTGTATCAGAACTTACCTGTTCCTTGTCTCAGTGACATCCTTCTGCCAGCAACCAACTCTCTTCCTCTGGTGAGAGAGATTATGGAGAGAAGAAAAAGTCCTTACCTTCAGAGAGCTTAGGTACTAATTTTGGTAGCATGTTCTGGGCAGCCTAGTTTGCTAATGAGTCCTTTCCCTGGTTTGCTTTGCTGATTTGTATATGAATGTGATTCCTGCTAAGGCAATTAAAAAGGGTAGTAAGAGAAGACTGCAGTCCCTCCTCTTACTGAAACTCAGTGTGTACCTTCCCAGAAAGTGTGCTGTGGGAACTCTGTCCACTTAATCATTAGATTAGAAACTAAACCGTGGATCATATATAAAAACTAAATCTATAGCAGTCAACTCTTAGAAGATACCCCTTCTCTTCCCCACCCCCACCCACCAATATGAGGTTTGTACCACTGGGCCAGTGGAAAAGGGACTTGGTGATTGCCAGCATTCTTATAAAATTAAGTACTGTGCTTGCTAAAATTACTTTCTCTCTAGATTTCCAGGCCTACCATTCCAAACTCTGAAGACCTGTTTGCAGATAGATATTCAAGTCATCCATATTCCCTTGTTTTAGGACCCATCTGCACCAACACTAGCTTTTAGCTTTCAACTATCAAAAGGCATACTAACTTACTTTAGAGCAACCTAATTTGTATTTCCATTATGTACCATACAATATATATTGATTAAGAACTGTGTTTTGCTCCATTTTATCCATTTGGTTAAATGATATGTTAGAATCAAATTTCTACATAAGTGTAGAAACTGTCTCCCCTATCCTCTGCTCCTTTCCGTTCTTTCACCTGGTCCCTTCCCCACCAAGTTTCCTGTTAATATTGCAAGTCCAGGTAAGTAGAATTTTGTTTCACATTTAAGAAAAGGTTAGGAATATTGATTTCCTAGTAATCATGTTCTTATCATAAAACATGAATAAGATGAATTTAAATTCTTGTAAATTGTTGTAAAACTAGATAATTAATGTGCAATGATTTATGATTTGTTTACTTTATGATAAATCAAAAATGTCAGAAAGCAGAAAAATGATTCTTTTCATGCATTTTTTCTCTTCTTGGATTTTAATTGTATTCTATATTAATGTGTCTTGTCCTCCATTATGTATGAATTTCTGTGTTTCAGAAAAAGTTACCATTACCATTTTCAAAAATAACCTACATTTCACTGTTTAAGTGAAAAATATCACACTATCAACTGTGGAAAATATATATTTTTAAAGGGTAGGAGAGTGTTATAGAAACTTTAAGAGGGCTGTGTTACCTTTTTTTTTTGTATGCTGTATGATGGGGGGATCACATTTCATTCTTTTTCCATGTGACTATCCCATTTTTGCAGCACTAATTGTTGAAATTGGGGGGGGGGGCGTGTGGGAGTAGTGCATGGGCTGGGAATTGAGCCCAAGTCTCCCACATGGCAGGCAGGAATTCTACTACTAAACTACCTTACACCCCTTGTCTTACCTTTTCTGATATAGTCTATTTCAGGTAGAGATTTGAAAATGAAAATTTCTGGAAAACGTTTTGGCATGTAGTTAGTGCTCTTTTATTTTCAGTACTGAATCCAAATGTCAGGTTAGGAAATGGGGCAAATAATATGAAATAGGGGGAATATTTCCCTTACTACCTGCACTTCAGTGGATCAGAGTCTTCCTCCTGCCTGCACCTGTGTCCAAGCTAGTTAGAGTGTCTTCCTCAGGTAAATGCCACTTCTTAGCCCTTTACTGTGAAGATGTTGGTTAGGGTTTGCTTCCCAAAGTAGAGCTTTTTCAGATCCAACTTGAAAATGCAGAAAGTGGGTACCTCAGTTATCAAGTGCCATAAAGGTAACATTTTCAAAGAATTAAAATCTTACTTGCTCTACTTGTGGGTTCTGTCCCTTACCAAATACTTTCCCATAACTTTACTTTAGGATGGTACCCTATAACCTGTGATGTTCTCTGTACTTTTTAGCCCATCCACATGGCTTAGTATTGGATATAGAAGAATAATGTTAAGAATTGGAATTTCTTTGTAACTAAGAAGAGTTGCCTACTGCGTACAGGACTGAGCTCTGCCACTTTGCCTGATTGATGACATAGAGCAAGCTCCCCCTTAGTTTTTCTTACCCTCATTTCATTTTCAGCTAAAGGGAACTAATAATTCTTGTTCCTGAAGTATTTTGAGGTATGTGGGTAAGATTTTCCCACAGGTCTGTTATATTTCTAGGGAGTTTTTAAAGATGTGAAAGACTTCTAAATAAGCTGTATGACTTAGTCATTGAAATTTTATACTTCTAAGAAGAGATTATGCTTTGTTACCCAGTTAGAAGCAGAAAGGTGCTTTGTGGATGCTGAGCAGCTACAGGGCATATTTTAGCTCTTGGTTAAATCTTCCTGCCCTGGGACATTTCCCTAGAAAGAACACAATGTATTCTTCTGAGAAAGACAGTAAAAATGTTCCCAGAGTTAAGCAGCATATTTGTGAATTGAGAGTTGGTCTCTGCTTATACCCTCTGACAGCCTACATTTTTGTTAGGCAACCAAAATAGCCATGATATTTTCTGATGAAATAAGTTGTACAATATTCGAATTTGCCAGTGTCAAACCTCATTAATCACCCTTCTAGTATCAGCTCTTTGATGGTTACTGAAATACAGACTCCTGAGATAGAATGGATTCTTAGAAATGAGCAATTCCTTTATTTTTCTCTGTGCAGTGAGTTTGAATAAGATATAGAGAAATCTCTGTCTTGACACAGGCCTTTAGAGTTCATTTTTCTCAGGCAAGTCATTATTTTCTTCTATTTTAAGTAATACCCCTGAAGCATATTGGAGATGTTATGTTAGCATCTGATTTTTCTATTACTTCTTAACTCGTGGTGATACTGTAACTCGTGGTGATACTGAACAGCTCACTTTTTTTTAAAAGGGTCTTTTATTTATTTTTAATGGAAGCTTATTCATTATATAAATAATCATTTTTCCTGATAAAAACGAATTAAAAAGGAGGATATTGGTAAAGGAAGTGATTTGCTACAACATTAATATTAAGAAATACATTTAAAATATTTATAATCCCCCTAAATGGAGGTAATTTTTACCACACAACTTGACTAACCGAGGAAGGAAATTCTCAACTTGGTACAGAAGAGCTTCTGACAGGCATCAAGTGGCCCCCAAATGATTGTAAACTGCTCCAAAATGCACAGTTCCCTTGTTTACATTTTTTAAGTGACTTTTTCAGTATGAACTCGGTTATTTTCAGTGCTCTTCATGCCTTCCTGAAGATCTGAGTTTACGTCTTGTAGCACTTCCCTTCAACCTGAGGAACTTACTTTCATTTATTCTAGTTCAGGTCTGCTAACGAAAAGTTCTGAGTTTTCTTTTATCTGAAAATGTTTTTATCTCATCTTCATTCCTGAAGGAATTTTTCTCTGAATTTAAAATTTTGAATAAATGGATATTTTTATTTCTTCTAGCACTTTAAAGATATTGTTCCGCTGATTTTGGTTGTTCATTTTTTTATGAAATAAATCAAAGTATTCAAATTGTTGTTAACCTGTATATAACATGTTGTTTTCCTCTGGTTGCTTTCAAGATTTTTCTTTATTTTTCAGCAGTTTGATTATGATGTTCCTAGGAATGTTGCTTTTCAACATTTATTCTTATTAGGGTTTATTGAGCTTTTTGAAACTATAGAGTTTATAGTTGTTATAGATGGGAGTTGGCCTGGTAGGCATTTACTCCTGTGTTCTCATTTTTGCTATAACTTCTAAACTGCAAAACGATTAAGAGCTCTGTTGAGTAAAACTGTAAGGGGAGAGGGGAGAGTGTGACAAACAGCAAACTCAAAGGGTCAGACACATGAAAGTGAAAATGAAAGAACCCTTAGGGAAAGTCTAGAAATCATCGTGAGTAAGAGGAAAGGGGTGCTTCATGAATGAAAGGACTTTCTAACATGGGAGTCCTGTGAGTATAATAGACTGCAGGAGCTCTGGGCATGGAAAGAAAGCCTTACACCAAACGTAGTGTACTCAGTTCAGTCTCAGCATGTCCCTTTGCCTTTCCAGGAAGAATGCTCTGAGATTTTATTATATGTTAAAAAAAAATCAAAAACCTGCTGTATTGTATCCTTAACCCTGTTCATTTCTTCAACATTTTCAAGGCTTTTTTTTTAATCTAAAATGAATACCTTTTAACCTTAGGAAATTCGCAACATTCATAATGATGAATTAATGGGAATCAGGAGAGAAGAAGAAATGGAAATGTCTGATGATGAAATAGAAGAGAAAACAGAAACAAAAGAAACTGAAGAATCGGGTAATGATCACTCTTTATTTTATTTAACTGATGTTTACTTGTAGGGATGATTTTTAAATTCTTTAACTCTCAGTAAGGTATGGACACCAACCAATCAGACTGGGCCCCAGCTAAAAATAATTAGTGAGGCCATTCGAGTAACACTGGCTAAATATCAACTCTCTGGCTATAGGTTTTTCTGTGGTCTTCATTTATCCCCATCTTTCATCTCAGTGCCTAAGTGAAAGTGGACTTCTTTTCCAAGAAGCACTGGGTATTTAGGCAGCATTGTACTTTATTTATTTTGGATTTATTAATAATATATTATGCAATAGAAACCATAAGATAACATCTGCATAAATGGGTAACTATCCAACCTTTGGGGAAGAATACTTAGATCCCTATGATGGTTAGATTCTGGTGTCGGTTTGCCCCGGTGATAATGCTCATTTTTCTGGTCAGGCAAGCACTGGCCTAACTTTGCTGCAAGGATATTTCATGGCTGATTGATAAACCAGAAGGCTGGTATATTAAATGACCAGTCAGTGGATTGCAGCTGTGGCTGATTACATCTACGATCAACTTAAGAGAGTATCTCCTGCAAATGAGATAATCCAGTCTGTTGGATTTGATCTGTTCAGTTGATGACTTTTAAGGAAGAAGAAAGAATTTTCACTGCTTCTTCAGCCAGCAAGCCTCTCCTAGGAGTTTGTTGAGACCCTTCATTGGAGTTGCCAGCTTCACAGCATGCCCTCTAGATTTTGGGCTCTTGTAATCCCATGGTTTCCTGAGACATCTTTATAAACCTCATATTTACAGATATCTCCTGTGGATTCTGTTTCTCTAGAGAACCCTGACAAATATAGCTTGGTACCAGGAGTGGTTCTTTAGAAACAGAATCTTAAAAATGGGTTTTTGCAATTGGGTTTCTACTCTGATTAAACTCAAAGGCACTAATGACTCTATTTCCAATAATCAAGATGGCACTGACAGTCCATGGCATGAACTGGCAATAGAGATATGCAAAGTATCCCCATTTGATTCTAACTGTATGCTTATAAGAAGCAAGGCTCTGTGTGTGAGTGCTTTTTACATCTAACTGAGTTTTGTGGAATTAAGTGGTATGATGACACTGGCTGGTTGTTGTTAGATATGCTAGATATGTTATGAAGGAAAGGAATGAGCTGAGGCTTCAAATTTGCAATTTAAGCACCATATGAAAGGTGTGAAAGTTTTCATGTGTTCCCTGAAAGAAAATCTTATTTCTTATGGTTACAGACTTGAGATCTTTCAAAACCAGACAAAGAGTCTCATTGTGCAAATAGCAGATTTACAATGTAAAGTAAAATCTCAACCTTGCAAAGTGTCTGCTGTTAAAGTAAGGGCTTTGATTGGAAAAGAATGGGATCCTGAAACTTGGGATGGGGACACATGGCTTGGTAATGATGGCAGTAGGGACATGGAAATCCTGGAAGCTGCTGAGTCTTTGATATATAGACCCACCCTGAGGAAACAGCCACCAGAACTATAGCCTGCCCTGAGGAAGCAGCCACACAGTCTCCAGCCTGCCTTGAGGAAACAGCTTCCCAGCCTCCTGTATGCCCAGAGGAGTCTACCATCCAACCTCCACCTGAACAGATTAACTCTTCAGTACCTGCTAAACCTGTAACCACATCCCCTGGGGAAACAGTCCTCACTCCTCTGTCTGGAGGAATTAATCCTATTTCACAGATGAAACAGCAACAAAAGGTACTTGGCTTGAAAGACACTTCCAATTCTTTTCATGACCCACCACCACCACCCCTCTTTTCTTCAAGAAATATAACTAAAGTACCAACAGGCCCTGAAAGGTGAGGTACAAAGTATTGCCCATAAGGAAGTACATCATACTCCAAAAGAACTGCATGAGTGCCAATATATATAGATAGAAATCAGGGGAATATGTATGGGAATGGATATTAAAGGGTGGAATAATGGTGGAAGGAATAGAAAGTTGAATCAAGCTGAATTTATTGATATGGGCCCACTAAGCAGAGATTCTACATTCAATGTTGTAGCCCCAGGGGTAAGAAAGGGCATTAACTGTTTCTTTGGATGGTTGGCTGAAACATGGATCAAAAGGTAGCTGACGTTACCTGAAGTCAAAATGCCAGAACTGCCCTGGTATAATGTAGATGAGGGGATCTGGAGGCTTGGAGAGATTGAAATGTTAGAGTAGATTCATCATGGAAGACCTGCTTACACCCCCAGGAATGTCCAGAGAACACATCTTTTACCAGAAATTTGAGAAATAAATTTGTGAGACCAGCTCCACCATCCCTGATGAGCTTTGTAGTTGCCCTTCTCTGTAGGTCAGATACTACTGTAGTAACTGCTGGCACTGAGTTGGAGTCCTTAAGCAGAATGGGGATTATCAGATCCGAAATTGGCATAAGCCATGTAATGACAGTTAATCACCATAGACAACGTGGGTGTGGCCACCATAATGGACAACAGATTCAAAGCAGCAGTCAAAATAATCGGACCTGCAGAGACTTTGGCATTGGATAGTAGATCATGGGGAACTTAGAAGTAAAATAGATGGGTAGTCTACTAAATTCTTGTTTGAACTGTATAAGCAGAAGAATTCTAGGTCAAGTGGACAGAAGTAATAATTGAATTACAAAAACAGAGTCAGGATCCCCTGATTTGAGACAGTTTACAGATCCAGAGCCCCTTAGATAAGGGGAGGGCCAGGTACTCTTGGGGAAAGACCTCTTACCCTGCCCAACGTTCCTTACAGCCTTCCCCAAGGAGACCTACAGTCTTTTACCAGGGTAACTGGGCACTAGGGAAAAGGAGATGATCAGATATTTTGTGGATTACTAGACACTGGCTCAGCAGTGACACTAATTCCAGGAATCCCTAAATGTCACTTTTGGTCCACCAGTCAGAGTAGGGGCTGATGGAGGTTAGATGATCAGTGGAGTTTTAGCCCAGATTCAACTCACAGTGGATCCAGTGGATCCCCAGACCCATTCTGTAGTTATTTCCCCAGTTCCAGAATGCGTAATTAGAATCATCATACTCAGCAAATGGCAGAATCCCCACATTGGTTCCCTGACTCATGCAGTGAGGGCTATTATGTTAGGAAAGGCTTAGTGGAAGCCACTGGAACTGCCCCTACCCAGCAAAATAGTGCATCAGAAACATTACTGGATTCCTAGAGGGACTGCAGAGATTTGTGCCACTCTTAAGGACTTGAAGAATGCAGGGGTGGTGATTCTTACCACATCCCCATTCAACTCTCTTATTTGGCCTATGCCCAAAACAGATGGGTCTTGGAGGATGACAGTGGATTATCATAAACTAGGTGGTAACTCCAATTACAGCTGTTGTTCCAGATGTGAGCTCATTGCTTTAGCAAATCAACACATCCCCTGGTACCTGGTATGCAGCTATTAATCTAGCAAATGCTTTTTTCTCAATAGCTATTAGTAAGGACCACCAGAAACACTTTGTTTTCATCAGGGAAGGCCAGCAGTATACCTTCACTGTCCTTCCTCAGGGGCATATCAGCTCTCCTGCTTATGTCATAATCTTGTCTGCAGAGAACTTGTTCGTTTCTCCCTCCCACAAGATATCACACTGGTCCATTATATTAATGATATGTTGATTGGACATAGTGAGCAAGAAATCGCAGATATATAAGGCATTTACATGTCAGTTGATGGGAGATAAATCCAACAAAAATACGGGGGCCCTTCACCTTAGTGAAATTTCTAGGTGTCTAATGGTATGGGGCATGTTGAGATGTCCCATCTAAGGTGAAAGATAAACTGTTCCATCTGGCCCCACCTATGACCAAAAAAGAGGCACAATGCCTAGTTGGCCTCTTCGGATTTTGGAGACAACATATTCCTCATTTGGGTGTGCTACTCCACCCTATTTACCAAGTGACCAGAAAAACTGCTAGTTTTGAGTGGAGACTAGAACAGGAGGAGGCCTGTAACATGTCCAAGCTGCTGTGCAAGCTGCTCTGCCACTTGGGCCATATAATTCAGCAGATTCAATAATGCTGGAAGTGTCTGTGGCAAATAGAGATACTGTCAGGAGCCTTTGGCAGGCCCCTATAGGAGAAACACAACTCAGACCCTTAGGATTTTGGTATAAAGCCTTACCATCTGCTGCAGGTAACTATTCTCCTTTTGAGAAACAGCTTTTGGCCTGGCACTGGGCCTTAGAAGAGACGGAACTATGTGTTACAACTTAACATGAGATCTGAGTTTCCTATCATTAGCTGGGCATTGTCTGACCCACTAAGCCATAAAGTTGGGGTGTACATAGCAGCACGCCATCATAAAGTGGAAATGGTATAGAAGAGATAGGACTCAACCAGGTCCTGAAGGCACAAGTTACATGAGGAAGTGGCCCAAATGCCCATAGCCCCCACTCCTGCCACATTGGGTATAGATAGTTCTGCACAATATGCACCTACCACCCAGACGTGGGCAGCTATAGCACTACAACTTTTTTCTGGGGTGTCCTTAAAGGACACTGATGAGGGGAAATCCTCCCAGTGGGCAGAATTTCAAGCAGTGCACCTGGCCATTCATTTTGCTTGGAAGGAAAACTGGCCAGAGGTATTTTGTATACTGACTCATGGGCTGTTGCTGATGGTTTGGCTGGATGGTTAGGGACTTGGAAGGAACATTATTGGAAAATTGGTGACAAAGAGGTCTTGGGGAAGAGGTATATGGAAAGATCTTTCTGAGTGGGCAAAAAATATGAAGATGTTTGTGTCCCATGTGAATGCTCAATAGAGGGTCACTTCAGTAGAAGAAGGTTTTAATAATCAAGTTGATAAGATGACCCATACTGTGGATACAAGTCATCCTCTTTCCCCAGCCACTCCTTCCATTGCCCACTGGGCTCATGAACAATGGAAGGGATGGAGGTTATACATGAGCTCAGCAGCTGGACTTCTGCTCAGTAGCATGGACTTCCACTCATCAAGGCCAACATAGCTACAGCCACTGCTAAGTGCCCAACGTGCCAGCAACAGAGACCCCCAGTCAGTCCCTGATATGGCACTATTCCCCAAGGTGATCAGCCTGCTACCTTGTGGCAGATTTACTACATTGGACTGGTTCCATCATGGAAGGGCAAGCAATGTATTCTGACTGGAATAGACACATTCTCCAGATATGGGTTTCCCTTCCCTGTGTACAACGTTTCCACCGAAACTACCATCAGTGGACTTACAGAATACCACCATCATGGTATTCCACATGGTATTCCACACAGCATTGCTTCTGATCAAGGAACCCACTTCACAGCAAATAAAGTGCAGGAATGGGCACATACTCATGGAATTTTCTGGTCTTACTATGTTCCCCATCATCCAGAGACAGCTGAGTTGATAGAACAGTGGATGGCCTTTTGAAGACCCAATTACAGCACCAACTAGGTGGCAATATTTTGCAGGGCTGGGGCAGTATTCTCCAGGAGACTGTGTGCTCTGAATCAGTGTCCAGTCTATGGTGCTATTTCTCCCATAGCCTGGTAGAAATGGGAGTGGCACCACTCACCATTACCCCTAGTGATCCACTAAAAAAATTTTTGCCTCCTTTCCCTAAAACGTTAAACTCTGCTGGTTTACATGTCTTGGTTCCAAAAGGAGGAGTGCCCCTACCAGGAGACACAATAATGATTCCACTGAACTGGAAGTTAAGACAGCCACCTGGCCACTTTGGGTCTTATGCCTCTGAATCAACAGGCAAGGAACAGAATTACTATACTGGCTGGGGTGATTGATCCTGACTATCAAGGGAAAATAGGACTGCAACTACACAATGGAGGTAAAGAAGAGTTTTCCTAGAATGTAGGAGATTCCCCCAGGGCATCTCTTAGTACTACCATACCCTATGACAATGGAAACTGCAACAACCCAATCCAGACTGGACTACCAATGGCCCAGAAACTTCAAGAATGAAGGTATCAGTCACCCAACCAGGAAAAGAACCACAGCCATCTGAAGTGCTTGCTGAGCATAAAAGGAACATGGAATGGATAGTGGAATAAGGCAATGGTAAATGTAAACTACAACTATGTAACCAGTTATAGAAACGAGGACTGTGATGGTATGAATATTTCCTTCTTGTTTTGTTGGGAGTATATTTGTACTTGTATGTAAAGCAAATACATTGTTTTCCTCTTACCAAATGACATAGATTGTGTTGTTCATGTTATAGTATTTAAGTTATAGGATATCAAGTTTAAGAGTGAAAGTTACCTAAGGATTTGTACCCTATTCAGGAGAGATTTAGTGTGTTTCTGGTTTTCTGCAAGACAGTCGAATATTGTTAGGCAAAACATATGTCTGTTATTGTGTTCTGCTTAGAAATTATGTATGTTTCAACGTGATGTGTATAGTTGTCAGGTTGTCAAGGGGTGGACTGTGATGGTTAGGTTCTAGTGTGAACTTGGCTGGGTGATGACCAGTTGTCTGGTCAGGCAAGCTCCGGTCTAACAGGTGCTGCAAGGATATTTTGTGGCTGGTTTATTAAATCATCAGTCAATTGATTGCAGCTGCCTCTGATTACATCTACAATCAACTAAGGCATGCTTCTCCCACAAACAAGATGATTCAATTAGTTGAAGACTCTTAAGGAAGGATTGAGATTTTTCACTGCTTCTTCAGCCAGTGAGCCTCTCCTGTGGAGTCTGCTGAGACCCTTTTTCAGAGTTGCCAGCTTCACAGCCTGCCCTGCAGATTTTGGATTCTTGCATTCCCATGGTTGCATTAGACACCTTTATAAATTTCTTATTTATAGATGCCTCCTATTGGTTCTATTTCTCTAGAGAACCCTGACTAATATAATCCCTATGTAACTTATTCCTTACTTATTAATTACAGATGAATTTAAAATGTAATTTTTTAAATAAAATATACATATAGCAAAAGAAAAGGTTACCAGTCTGGGGGTAGGAAATAGGAACCTAAGGCTTAAAATACACAGGATTTTTTTTGCAATGATGGAAATGTTTTGTAATGGATGGTGGTGAAGGTTTCACAACATTGTGAGCATAATTAAAAGCACTGAAAGATATATCTGTGTTGATTAAAAGAAGAAATATTATATATATGGTAACAGAGTAATTTTTTTTTTAATCCATGAAACTGGGTGGGCCAAGCTGGCTCAGTAAGCAGAGTTCTCGTCTGACATGCTGGAGACCCAGGTTCGATTCCTGGTGCCTGCCCATGCCAAAAAAAAAAAAAATCCATGGAACTACACTACACAAACATTGAACCCTAAGTTAAACCATGAACTGTGGTTGTGGTACAATTATAAAATGTGCTTTCATTAATTGTAACAAATGTTTGGTACTGTGCTGCTTTGAAACTGTTATGTACCCTAGAAAAGCCATATTCTTTTAATCCTGATCCAATATTATAGGATGGAACCTGTGACACACACAATGTGGGTGTAACTTTTTGATTAGATGGAGCTCTGACTCTGCTCATTCAAGGCAGATTTCAGTTAGTTTACTAGAGTCCTTAAGAGAGCAGATACAGATATTTGGAGATGCAGAGGAGAACACCAGAAGGACCCAAAGGATCTGTGTCAACCTTTTGAAACCAGAAGCTGGGAGAGGAGCCCAGAAGACATTGCCATGTGCCATCCCTTGAGATGCTAAGCAAGCCAAAATCCAGAGTTTTGACCTGGAGAAGCTAAGTGAGGGCCCACAGATGCTTAGAGAGGAAGCCACTGGAATCAGAAGCACAAAGCAATGAACCAGGAGGAAGGACTTCAGACACCAGCCATATACCTTCCCAACTGACTGTGAAATCCCAGAATGCATTCAGCCCTTCTTCGGAGTCAAGGTATCTTTCTCTGGATGTCTTAGTTTGGACATTTTTAAGGCCATAGAACTGTAATTTTGTCCCTTAATAAATCACCTTTATAAAAGCCAACCCATGGGGTACAAGGGTAGTTCAGTGGTAGAATTCTCACCTGCCTTTCAGGAGACCCAGGTCTGATTCCTGGCCCATGCACTTCCCAAAAAAATAAACAACAAGCAAAACAAACAAACCACAAACAAAAAATTTGCAAATGGTGCTGCAGTAACAGGATACTCACATGGAAAAAGAATGAAATTTGACCCCGCCATACAGCATACAAAAAAAAAAAAAAAGCCAACCCGTTTCTGGTGTATTGTGTTCCAGCAGCATTAGCAAACTAAAACGCATGCTAATACAAGTTGTTAATAATATGATAGTTTATGGGAATCCTGTATGTTACACATGATTTTTCTGTAAACCCATAATTCCCTAATAAAGAAAAAAGTAAAATATGGAAGATATAGTGGTTGGTTATATAATTTGGGGATGAAGGTCACCAAAGTTAAAAATCATAAAATAATTTTTTGGTAAATTTGAATGCATAAAGATGAAATGTTTCTATAAAAATCACAAAGTTAAATGAGAATCTACAAATGAAAGGGAAATATCTGCAACATATGATAATTTTCCCATCTGCTGCCTTGCGTTGTGGTTACTTGGTCATGTATTGGAACCAAATAAGAGTCCAAAATTGTCTGGAGAAAGGCTTTTGCTCTTGCATAGGTATAATCAGGACCTCAGTGTGATGCAGAGGCCACAGTGTGGTCTCTAGTGGTATTCATAAGACAAACTTGTTGAACAGTATGACAACACCCCACCCTTCAATTCCATAATAAAAATTTTAGGGCTATTACCATTGGGGGGAATAAAATATCAGCCAGAAAGCCGCGTTTTCAGGCAAACTATTTAAGACGCTGTTTGAGGTCAGTAAGTTACAGTGGGAAAAGCACTGGGCTTAAAATTAGAACACCTGAGTTCTAGTCCTAGCTTTGTCCTTCTTAACTTAGTAGGGACTTCTTCCCCACCAAGCCTCAGCTTTCTCACTTGTAAGAAGTATGTTATAAAAAATATCTAACATAGTTGTTGGGATGGTTAACTGAGTCCAACTATTTATTCCATATTTATTATATGCCAGCAGGTGCTGGACATTGGAGATACAGTGATATAATGTCCCTGCCCTTGATGAGCTAATAGTTCAGTAGAACCACTGTAGCGCCTGGCACATAGTAAATGCTCAGTAACATAATACCTGCTCAATAAATGTGTATGTGTGTGTAAGATACAGATAATTCAAATCTCCTGGTTCTATTACTTGCATATTGAAGCCAGCAGTTCTATAGTCACTTGAGTAGTCCTAGAATCTTCCCTCCATGAACAGAATTCTTAAGGAAAGATAACCACCAAGTCAGACTTTTTGAGGGCATTCATTAACTATTACATCTGCATTTCCTATATTTTTGCCATATGCTAGAGGTCTAAACTGCCTTCTATATTGAAGAAACCCTTTTTCATCAGCGGATAATTAGCATTTTCAGAACTGTGAACTAATTACTGCAAATTAACACTGTGAATGTATAGCCAAAATAAACAAAAGCGTTTAATAATAATTGAGCTATTTGGACTTTTTTTAGGTGCTTAGACAGGATGTTTTAAAGCTGAAAATCTTTGTCTTGTAGGATTATCTACACTTTAGTATCTACTCTCTGTGTACAGTGTTTCTCCAGTGAGTGGTACCATGAAATAAATGCAACCGTAAGTTTGAGCATCCACTTGATGAATTACTGAGTGTGAAGACTTATTGGGGGAGGAGAGGGGTGCATGGAAAATTCAGATTGAATGCATTTACTGAGGTTGTATAATTGCATTTTGCTTCTGTATCTCTTTTGAGTTAAAAGCTGTATTGGCTACTGCACAGAATCTTATCCGTTTAGAGACTGGAAACTCCCTGACAGATCATCTTATAGCTATTTTCTTTCCTGTTCCACATGCCAGGATGCTGCTTTGTCAAATAAAGCTATCTACAATAGACTTAATGGAGCTTACCAAATAGCTTTTCTCCCAGAAGGTTTCAATTCATTTTAATTCAAGGACTTTTGTGCATTTTTCTTTCCCTCAATTGTATCTAATTTTGTTACCTTGCTTCTGTAGTACTCAACTCCAGAAATGCTGCTCACTGTGAGCTAGTGAGAAGGTTCACAGCTACATGTTTTAACTCTTGCTTGGTTCCAATTAAAAGCTTAAGGAACTAGTTCTCAGAGTTGTTGTTTTTCTCCTTCAATGCTAGTAAACTTGAATTTCAGGAACCTGTAGCATGTCTCTGGTTTGATTTGACTTCCCAGACACAGTGAGTCAAGACAAGCTAGCCATCTCAGTTATCTTTCCTTGGAATGCCACAACATTTCTGTTCTTCAAGAGACTTTATACTATCCAGCCTATGTTTGTGGTGTAGAGCTTGAAATAATCTTGACATGGAAGAGAGAATTGTTGTGCTCAAAGGAATGTGTTGAAGGAGAATCACATAGAAGAATATTATAGTAGTGTGAAAACATTTCATTCTATTGTTGGCCTTGATGGCAAGTACATGTCACTAGTGTGCTAGTTTGAAAGTATTGTGTGTCCCCAAAAAACCTATGTCCTTTAATCCTGATCCAATATTGTAGGGTGGAAACCTTTGATTAGATTGTTTCCATGGAGATTGGCTCACTCATTTGTGGGTGTGACTTTTTGATTAGGTTACTCCATGGAGATGTGACTCACCTGATTGTGGGTGTGGCCTTTTGATTAGATGAAGATATGGCTTTGCCCGTTCAAGGTGGGTCTTGATTAGTTTACTAAAGTCCTTTAAATGGGGAGACATTTTGAAGAAAACACAGTTACTTCAGACACAACAGAGACACATACATTTGAAAATGCTTGGAGTGCTGATAGAGCAGATGCTTAAACACAAGACTTTTGGGATTCAGAGAGCAGCAGCATGTGCCTTCCCATGAGATGCAAAGCAAGCTAGAACATAGAGTTATATCCCATAGGAGCTAAGTAAAGGCCCACAGATGCTTAGAGAAGAAACCCCAGTATCAGAAGCTGGAAGCAACAGAATCGAGAACAAGGACCAGCAGATGCCAGCAATGTGCCTTTCCATATGACAGCCATTGGCCTTTTTTTCAGTCAAGGTATCTTTCTCTGCATGCCTTAGTTTGGACATCTATTTGACCTTGGAACTGTAAACTTGTAACTTAAGAAATTCCCTTTTTAAAGCCATTCCTTTTCTGGTATATTGTATACTGGCAGCATTTAGCAAACTAAAACACCCGGTAAGCATAAGGACAGCTACTTGTTCCCTTTAAACATTCTGCCTTCTTCACCTAGGCTAGTGGTTCTCAGATTTGGCATGTATGAGAAGCATTTGGTTTACCTTTATAAATTCAGGTTCCTTGGCTTCAGAGTCTGGTTCATTAGTTCTGATACTGGGTTCAGAAATCTGCATTTTTTTTTAGGCATCCTAAATTATGTATATGCTATTGATCCAGGTAACACAGTTTGTAAAACATTGATTTAAACTAATTGTCCTACATTATTCTAGCCATTTTGTCTTCCCTTGATATCTAACCTTTCTGCTCCCCCCCACAACCTGCCATGATTCCTACTTTAGGAGTCTGACATATTAATAAACAAGTACTATGTCCTACAAGCTGAGGGAAATAGAAATGTATATTTGTGTCAATAAGCTCACAATTGCATAAGTACATGCAAAATATAATACCAGTTGGTGCATACTTTGGCAGCACATATACTAAAATTGGATACAGAGAAGGATACAGAGAAGATTAGCATGGCCCTTGCACAGGAGGACATGAAAATTCCTGAAGCATTTCATATTTTTTGGTTAAAAGGGAAAATAATAAGTTGTATATATGTTACTCAGATAAAATTATACAAAATAGGATTGTACAACACAAGTGAGCTCTATTATAAATGATGGACTATAGTTATCATACAATTATAAAAATGTTCTTTCATGAATTATAACAAATATACCACAATAATGCAAGATGTTAACGACAGGGTGGTATATGGGGACTCTGTATTTTATGTAAGATTTTTCTATAAATCCACAACTTTTCAAATAAAACAGAAAGAAAAAAAGACAGAAAGAGAATTCTGAACTATATATATATGTGTGTGTATGTATGTATATGTATATATACATACATATGTTTTAAATCCAAAAATAAGAAATACCACTTACTGATAACCTGGAAGGTAATGATAAGAATGCAGTAGGGCAAGAGATGTCAGTGTGAGCCGTACTAGTCATATTCACGAAACTCGAGCAGGACCTTGAAATATAAACAAGAGGTGGGTGGGGGGTAGGTAAGAAATATTTTAATGGGATTTTTTTGGACAAGAGGGGGTGAAGGTAAAAAATATTTTAATGGGGGAATAGGAGAAACAGGTCTCAAAGAGGGAAATAAGCATGATGTGCATAGGGAGTTAAAAGACTGATTAGGCAAGTTGGGTCCAGATTATGGGGGACTATGAATACCAAGCTTAGGCTTCACATAGTAGGTAATATAGCGCCATTAGCATGTCTTGATCATGACACTAATATGATGAAAAAAACATGAATTATACATTTTATGAGATAATTTTACATTTAAAAAATTTTCAATTTTATAGGAAATGAGATGTGAAATGATGAAGGTTGGTGTTTCAGTTTGCTAAAGCTGCTGAAATGCAATATTCTAGAAATGGGTTGGCTTTTACAACGGGGATTTATTAGCTTACAAATTTATACTTCTAAGTCTGTGAAAATGACCAGATTAAGGCATGAACAGGACAATATCTTCTCTGAAGAATGGCTGCAGGCATCTGGGTCACCTCTGTCACATGGGAAGGCACATGGCTAGTGTCTACCAGTCCTTCTCTCCTGGGTTTCATTGCTTTCAGCTTCTGGCTTCAGTGGCTTCCTCTCTGAGCTTTGTGAGTCCTCACTCTTCAGCTTCTCTCAGGCCTTTACTTTGATCTCTCTGGCTTTTTCTGTCTTTTAACTTCTCATAAAGGACTCCAGTAAAAGGATTAAGACTCACCTTGTGCAAAATTTATATTTTGGGTAGTGCATAATCTAATTAAATTTGTATGGTCAGTTTATTCAAACACCATAATTACATGGAATCTTGAATAGGGTGTATATCTTGTGGGTTTGTACAGGTTAGTGTGATGCCCCAATACATCCCAGAGTAATTTGGGTAGAGAATAAAAAAGTATTTGCAAAGTCCTCTTGAGGGACTGGGGAGATAGGATATTAAACTTCCTCATCTGAGGAATTCCTGATAGTCTCACAAACAGTAGGGACAGCGAATTCAATAGGCTGAGCCCACGATCTTGGGGGTTGACTCTACAAAACTTATTCATGCAAAGGAGAAGGTAAGCTGACTCATAATTATACCTGAAAGTCACCTCCAGAGAACCTCTTTTGTTGTGCAGATGTGCCTTCTCTCTCTAAGCCAACTGGGCAGGTGAACTCATTACCCTCCCCCCTATATGGAACATGACTCCCAGGGATGTAAATCTCCCTGGCAACGTGGGTCAGGACTCTTGGGATGAGCCTGGACCTGGTATCATGGGATTGAGAATGCCTTCTTGACCAAAAGGGAAAAGAGAAAAATGAGACAAAATAAAGTTTCAGGGGCTAAGAGATCTCAAAGAGTTGAGAGGTTATTCTGGAGGTTATTCTTATGCTTTATATAGATGTCCCTTTTTAGTTTATGGTGTATGGGAGTGGCTAGAGGGAAGAACCTGAAACTGTTGAACTGTGATCCAATAGCCTTGGTTCTTGAAGACAATTATATAACTATATACCTTTTACAGTGGGACTGTGTGATTATGAAAACCTTATGTCTGATGCTCCTTTTATCCATGGTATGGACAGATGAGTAAAATAATAAGGATAAAAAATAAATAAATAATAGGGGGGATAAGGGATAAGAAAACTGATGGATTGGAATACTAGTGGTCAATGAGAGGGAGGGATAAGAAGAATGGGATGTATACATTTTTTTTCTTTTTTCTTTTATTTCTTTTTCTGGAGTGATGTAAATATTCCAAAAATGATCATGGTGATGAATATACAACTATGTGATGATATTGTGAGCCATTGATTGTATACTTTGAGTGGACTGTATGTATGTGAAGATATCTCACAAAACTATTTAAGAAGTTGGATACAGAGCAAAAAGAAATACAGGTATTATAAATTGCAGTTAGAATCAATGACAAAGTTAAAGGTGTAATGGAGGCAGGGCAATATAGTGGTGTAGGGAGTTGTGAAATTTAGTTAGTCCCCTAGAGCAGCTAGTAAGCCGACAGGAACTGCTGTAACAATGATTTGGGAGACATCTGTGACTAAACACACATCATACACAAGTCTGAAATGGGTAGAAGGGCCGAGATCACAGTGCAGAAATTTAAGGAAAGCCCCAAACTGTGGAGGCTGTCACCCCTCCCCTACTGGCATAATAGGCTGTATTGGAGTCACTTCCCCATGGGAAAAAAAAAACAGTCTCTTCTAGGAGCACGGGAAGGTAGCTCAACCAAACTCCAATTGCGCTATTAATGAACAAGTTTGGACTTCTGAATACAAGCTCTGAGCACAGATAAATCCAGAGCATGCAGGAAAGGAATCCTGAGGACTCTCCCAGCAGAGAGGAGGAAGGGCTGATAGAAGAAAAAAAAAGGGTTTTGAAATCATCTGAGCTCAGAATAGTGTAAAAGGGCTGGGCCCCAAGAAAAGGGGCACATAGAGCTGGCTATCAACTCTGGCTCCTGACTTGTGAACCTTGGGGGCTGAGAACTGGCTCTAAAATGGGATTTCTTTCTTTTTTATATTTTTAACTACTCTAAATAGCTAATTAGAGAAAGCCTCAGTCATTTTCAATTGTCACCACTGACCCAGGCAATAGTAAAGAGACAAAGTAGTCAAACGAAGGAGTTAATTCCCTAAAGGGCATATCTTCCCTGAGAAAATGAGTGGGGGAGAGGGGGGGACAAGCCCAGCTCAAGTAGAAGACCTCACTCAGAGAATTCAGATCCCAGGTGCTGGAAAACTGAAACAGCTTAATCTTGCCTTCTATCTCAGCTACCATCTCAACCATGCTGCTGGCAGGGACATGGTCTTCAGAGAATTAAAGGCACTGTAGCACTTTATGCCAGTGGGGAGCTATGGACTGACAAACTGCACCTGCCACAGAGGATAGGGAAAGCACAGAATTTAGAGGCTTCACAGGAAAGTTAGACAACCTTCTGGGTCTCATCTTTAGGGAAACTTGATACTGATTATTCCCTTCTCCTGAAAGTTGGGCCTGTCCAATCTGGGAAAATCTGATTGGAGTCAATCATATGTGGGGAGACCCTCCTCAATACAAAGGTTCCATATAGGAAGGGCAAGAACCAGAAAAACTAGAACTGAAAAATTCTGATCAGTTAAAGTGAAGCAGTGTTTGAGGTCTACAATTAGTTGAACTGAACACCAAAGAATAATTAGAGAACAAAGACAATCAACAAGAAAACCCTAGTAAAAGAGTGAAAATAACCTCTAGAATAAACTAATCAAAGAAATCAGAAGCCTAAACACAGTAAAAAAATTGCAAGTCATAATAAGAAAAAAGATATGGTCCAGTCAAAGAAACAAACTAAAACTTCAAATGCAACACAGGACTTGAAACAACTAATTAAAGATGTTCAAACAAACATGCACAAATAAAAAATCAAGTCAGGCACAAAGATAGAAGTATTAACCAATGGAATTGAATTGAGAGTGCAGAAATAGACCACTAAATGTATGTGTCAACTGATTTTTGACAAGGCCCCTAAATCCACAAAACTGGGACAAAATAGGCTTTTCAGTAAATGGGCATGGGAAAACTGGATATCAATAGCCAAAAGGATGACAGAGGACCCTTACCTTACACCCTATACAAAAATTAATTCGAAGTGGATCAAGCACCTAAATATAAGAGCTAACACCATAAAGCTTCTAGAAGAAAATGTAGGGAAACATCTTCAAGACCTAGTAGTAGGAAGTAACTTCCTAAACTTTACAACCAAAGTACAAGCAACAAAAGAAAGCATAGATGAATGGGAGCTCCTCAAAATCAAATGCTTTTGCACCTCAAAAAGACTGTCAAAAAGATGAAGAGGGAGCTAACTCAATGGGAGAACATATTTGGAAATCACTCATCAGACAAAGGTTTGATATCCTGTATACATAAAGAAATCATACAACTCAATGACAAAAGAACAACCCAATTATAAAATAGGCTAAAGATATGAATGGGCATTTTTCTGAAAAGCAAATACAGAGCTCAAAAGCACATGAAGAGATGCTCATTTTCATTGGCTATAAGGGAAATGCAGATCAAGAATATAAAGAGATACTATCTCACACCTATAAGAATGGCTGCTATTAAACAAACAGGAAACTATAAATGTTGAAGAGAATGTGGAGAAATTGGGACACTTATGCACTGCTGGTGGGTATGTATAATGGTACAGCCACTATGGAAGACAGTTTGGTGGTTCCTTAGGAAACTAAATATTGAGTTACCCTATGACCTAGCAATAGCACTACTTGGTATATACCCAGAAGAGCTGAAAGCAGTGACACAAACATATTTGCACAACGATGTTCATAGCAGCATTATTCACAATCACCCAGAGATGGAAACAATCCAAATGCCCATCAACAGACCAGTGGACTAACAAAACGTGGTATATACATACGATGGAATATTATGCAGCAGTAAGACAAAATGACGTCCTGAAATACATGACAAGATGAATGAGCCTTGAGGACATAATGCTGAGTGAAATAAGCCAGATATAAAAGGATAGATACTGTATGACTCCACTTTTATGACCAGGTAAAAGTAAAATCAGAGGCTTATAATACAGAATATAGGGGACTTAGAGATACATAGAAGCTAGAGATGGGTAAACAGTTAGCTAATGAGGTTGAACTCAAACGTAAGGGAATAGATCGATGTGAAGGTGATTCTCTAGTGGGTCTATCAGTAATATTACCATACTGCAGGTGAACAATATTGAAAGGGGTGGTATAGACCTATGTGTCCCACTGCTTAACACTAGAAATATCAATAAGTTCTTACAAGAACTACTTCAAAGATATGATTTGTGTGCAAAGAGTGTTTAAGTTCGGGATATAGGGGGGCAAGTGCTATTGCATGCTACAGGCTATGTTTAACAGGAAAATATCAGCAGTACCACAGCAACAGCAGAGATAAATAATGGGGGGGGTACAAATGTTAAGGGGAGGTTTAGATTTCCTTTTTGGTGAGGGTGTGTTTATTGATTATCTTTCTCTTGGGAACTATGAAATTATCTAAAATTGAGAGTGTTGATGGACTGTGGACTTTGGGCATTATACATGATGCCTAGTAAATGCAGGTGGCTGAAGGATGCACTGAATAAGAAGTAGATTGGCAAATGATGATGTATACATATGATCGAATATTGTGCTGCTACAAAAAGGAGCAAAGTCCTGAGGCATGCAATGATGCAAATGAACCTGTACCACACTTGGTGAAGCAAAATAAACCAAAAACAAAAGAACAATTATTGTATGGTCTCCTTTAGAAAATGCTTCTAAGAAAACAGGGGCCTAGGTTGTAAGCTCTTAAAGCAGGCACATTTAATCCAGAGTGGTAATTATTATTTCTGGATTTTGAGAGGCTGTTTTATATGTCTATAGCCTGGTATTTAGAGATAAGAACAAAGCTGACCAGGTCAGGAGTAAAGTAATTCAGAATACAGGGGTAAGGATAACATTGTCAGAAGCGCACCTACTCTTTGAGACCAAGGGAAGAAAGGTTTCTTTTGTCCAGAACCTAAATTTTCTGTAGCACATGATCTAACTCAACCTGTCTGGATAGATCATTGAACAATTGAAACATAGGGAGCCCAGAATAAGAATGAGAGCCTTTAATCCTGCATGGTTTAATGTAATGCATGGATGCATCCTAGAATATATTAAGCAGATAATCAAAAAGTATTGGCAAAGTCCCTTGAGGGATGGGAGAAAAAATATGGAACTATTTATCTTCACCATCAGGGAATTCCCTGATACTGTGTCAAACATAAGGGATACCCAAATCAATAGGCCAAGCCCTTGATCTTGAGGCTTCCTCTTGTAAAGCTTGTATAGGTAGCAGAGAAGCTTAGCCTACCTATAGGTAGGCCTAAGAGTTACTTCTGGAGAACCTTTTTTGTTGCTCAGCTGTGGGCTCACTCTCTAAGCCCAACTATACGAGGGAAATCGTTACCCTCCCCACTGCATGGTACATGACATCCAGGGGGTGAAAGTCTCCCTGGTACCATGGGTTCAACATTTCCATCCTGCCCAAAAGAGGGAAATGAAGTGTAACTAATACAGTGTCAGTGGCTGGGAGAGTTCAAATAGAGTCGTGAGGCTTCTCTGGAGGTCATTGTTACTCAAGCTTCAGTTAGACATTGCTACATATCATAACTTGCCAAACCCCAATCAAAACCATTCCAGCCAATCATAAAGAACACCTAGGGTGATATATAAGATTCTACAATGGTCCCATGCACTAGGGTAACTTTCCAGAAACCTACAACCTCCAGATAAGTCCTGAAACCTAGGGGGCCCAACCTCTCCAAAGCATCACCTAGTTCCATCTACCTACCCCATATTATTGACAGCCCCTTCCAACATGAAAAAATTAGAATGGCTATAGCCCAAATACCTCTAAAAAGTGGGATAGAAAAATCAAAGATGATGGTGGAGTTACACAGAAAAGTTTGGATTTAACAAATGAATATGATTGCTGAATTGCTAAATTGATATGCTTTTAGTCTCTGAGCAGCTAAAAGTAAAACCTAAAATTTTAGAGTTATAACCCATACCACACTCTGAAATCTCTTCTACAACTAATCATTGTGCTGTGCTTTGTTTATTGCTTTTATGTATATATATTATTTTTCACAAAGGAAAAAATGTCGATTGTGATGGTAAAATATTTATTCCTTCTAGCCTCCTATATTCTGGAGCAGCTAGAAGGAAAAATCTGAGATGATGGTATGGTACCCCATGACAGACTTCAATAAGTAACTACTTATTGAAGAGTGCTTTAAAACTATTGCTTCTTTATTTCATTACTTTGTAAATACTATACAATAAACATGTTTTTTAAAAAAAGTTAATACAGTGTGGCTGTAATGAGGATAAAGAAGTCAAAGACATTAAATAAAAAAGCAAATGTTGAAAAAAATGACAGAACTTGTGGGAATGAAAGGCACAATAGAAGACATGTAAAACAATGGAAATTACAACAGAAGATTTGAAGCCACAGAGGAAAGGGTTAATGGACTAGAGGAAATTGTACACACAAATAAACAGATAGGGAAAATAATTGAAAAATATGAGCAGGGCCTCAGGGAATTGAGTATCAAACTAAAGAGCATGAATGTACATGCTATGGGCACCCCAAAGGAGAAAAGAAGGGAAAAGTGGCAGAAAGAATAATGGAGGAAATAATCATTGAAAATTTCTCATGTCTTATGAAAGACATAAAATTAAAGATTTAGGAAGTGCAGTATGCCCACTTGAAAGTATTATGTACCCCAGTAAAGCCATGATTTAATCCTGATCCACTCTTGTGTGAGCAGCTGTTTCTTTTAATCCTGGAAACTTTTAATTAGATTATCTCCACAGAGATATAATGTGCCCAGTTTTGGGTGTGACCTGTGATTACCTGGAGATGTGACTCCACCCATTCCAGGTGGGTCTTGATTAGTTTGCCAGAATTCCTTTAAAAGAGGAAGCATTTTGGAGAGAGCCAGAAATGACAGAAGCCTCAGAGCTGACTTTGAGAGCATATGTTGATGCTTGGAGAAAGTTGATTCAGAGAACAGACACATGGGTGTTTAGAGATACTTGGAGCCCAGCAGACATCAGCATGAGATGGTAAGCCAGAAACTGGAGAGAGCTGAAGGAAGGCAAGAGATGAAAGCCAGCCCCAGAGAAGCAAAGTAAGGAACCCCCACAGGAACAGAGACTGAAAGACATGGAACCCAGGAGCAAGGGACCAGCAGATGCCAGCCACATGATTTCACACCTAAAAGAGATGTTCCTGACCCATCAGCCTTTCTTGAGTGAAGGTAACCTCTTGTTGGTGCCTTAATTTGGACACTTTCACTTCCTTAGTACTGTAAACTTATAACTTATTAAATTCCCCCTTTTGCAAAGTAGTTTCAGTTCTGGTATAGCACATTCCAGCAGCTTTCAAACTAACACACACAGCTTACCCCAAACAAAATAGATCTGAATAGACCTACTCCAAGACACTAATCAGATTGTCAGATTTTCAGGCAAGCAGATACTGAGAGAGTTTGTGAACAAGAACCTGCCCTACAATAAGTACTAAAGGGAACACTACAGGCAAATAGGAAAAGACCATAGAGAGGGGTCTGGAGAACACTGTCAGTAAGGGTACAAAATAAAGTCATGACACATGCAATAATATAGATGAACCTAGAGGGCATTATGCTGAATGAAATTAGCCAGAAACAAAAAGACAAATACTGTGTGGTCTCACTAATATGAACTAACATTAACAAGCGAGCTTTGAGAGTTAAAGGTGAGAACACAGGATATCAGGAGATAGAAAGAGGGTCAAGAATGGTCATTTCATCCTGAAGGAGTACAGGATGTTCAACAAGATTGATTGTAAAGATCCAGAAGTGGATAGTATAATACTATCTGATGGTAGCACAATATTTTAAGTACATTGAACAAAGCTGAGTGTGATTATGGTTGAAAAAGGAGGGCTAGGGCCATGTATGACACTAGAAGGAAAGATGGAAGATAGAGACTGGTATTGTACAATTCAGCAAAACCTAGAGTGGATAATGATTTTGATGAAAAGTACAAATATAAGAAAGTTTTTATGTAAGGGGGAACACATGAATATTAAAGATTGCAAGGTGTTGAAAATGGGTTGGTATATGGAAAAAATAAAATCAATACAAACTAGGGCCTATAGGTAACAGGAACTTTGTAATTTGCTTCCATTAAATGTAACAAAAGCAATATACCTAAGCTAAATATCAGTAAAAGGGGGATATAAGGGAAGGATATGGGATTCTTGTTGTTTCTCCTTTTAATTTAATTTAACATTTTATTCTTCATTTTTTCTTCTTCTGTCTTTGCAGAAAAAAATGGAAATGCTCTCATATAGGTTGTGGGGGTGAATGCATAATTGTATGATTATACCGTGAACCACTGACTGTTTACTTAGGATGGATTGTATGGTGTGTGAATAAAACTGTTTAAAAAATCAAAACAATTACAATGCTCACCTTCCATGCAGAAGACCCATGTCCAATTCCCGGACCATGCACTGCCCCCCCCCCCCAAAAAAAAAATCAGCAGATAGATACAAGTGCTGGAGAAAATATGGAGAGAGAGATGTACCTATTCACTTTTGGTAGGGAAGTAGAATGGTGCAGCCCCTCTAGAAGGCAGTGTTCTTGCTCCACACGAGGCTACGTATAAGATTCCCATATGATCATGCAACCCTGTTATTAGGTATATTCTTTATTATTATTATTATTATTTTTCCATGAGCAGGCTCCAGGAATTGAACCTGGGTCTCTGGCATGGCAGGTGAGAATTCTGCCACTGAGCCACTGTTGCTCCACCATTAAGTATATTCTTTCAAGAACTGAAAGCAGGACAGGAATGTGTATTTGCATACTGTTGTTTATGGCAGCAGTATTCACAATTTGCAATGGACGGAGGTGGCCTAAGGGTATATCAACTGTTGAATGGAAGGGAAACTGGTGCATACGTATAATAGAATATTGAGTAGCTGCAAGGAGTGTTACTTGAAGCAGGCAACTAAGTGAATGAACCTTGAGAATAGCATGATGAGTGAAATAAGCCAGAAATGAAAAGACAAATATTATAATACCTCAGTAATATGGACAAACTATAATGTGTAAACTCTGATAGTTGAATCTTTATTGTAAAGATTCCTAGATTGTAAGCTCTTAAAGCAGTTTTATCTATTCCTGGTAGTAACAGTTACTTCTAAATTCTGAGACACTGTGCTCTTTTTGTATTACCTGGTAGTCCTCTGGAACTTCAGGTGTCTGTATGGCACCTGAGTCTCAGAGCTAGAGTCCTGAAGCTATGAAAGTCAGCATTACTGCATATAACAACTGTTTAAACAGCCGAAAAAGAGATCAGACTTCAATTAGAGATATGAATGAAGCTGATCTAGTTAGGACTAAGGTAAATCAGACTAAAGGATAAAGGATGATACTGTGTTCTTAAACTTCAGCTTCTGTGTAAGACCATAGGAAGAGATGTTTATTTGGTACAATATTTATATTTTCCCTAGTTCACTATCTAATTTAACTTCTATGGCCAGTTTATTTGAGCACCATAATTACATGGAACCTTGAATAGGGCGAGAGATCTTGTTGGTTTGTACATGTCATTTGTATAGGGCCCTGATACATCCCAGAATAATCAGCGCATAAAATTGAAAAGCATTTGCAAAGTCCCCTTGAGGCCCTGGGTAAAAATGTAGAAATATTAACTTTCCCCACCTGTGGAATTCCTGATATTCTTGCAAGCATTGGGAACAACTAATTTAATAGACCAAGTCATCAATCTTAGGCTTGCCCTTATGAAACTTACTCCAGCAAAGGAGAACCCAAGCCTCCTTATAATTATGCCTGAGTCACCCTCAGAGAACCTCTTTTGTTGCTTAGATTTAGTCTCTCTCTCTTAGCCAACTGTGCAGGCAAATGTACTGCCCTATCCCCTACATGGGACATGACTCCCAAGGGTGTAAATCTCTCTAGCAACATGGGACCTGACCAGGGTTGAACCGATCCCTGGCATTGTAGGGTTTTGAAAGCCTTCTTGACCAAAAGGGGGAAGAGAAATGAAATATAATAAAGTTTCAGTGGCTGAGAGATTTCAAATAGAGTGGAGAGGTCAATTTGGAAGTTATTTTTATGCAGTATATGGATAAACCTTTTCAGTTTTAGTATATTAAAACAGCTAGAAGAAAAAAACTTCTATTGAACTGTTATCTGACAACCTTGATTCTTGATGATGATTGTATACTTATTTGGCCTTCACAATGTGACTGTGTGATTGTGAAAACCTCATGGCTGACACTCCCTTTATCCAGAATATGGACAGATGAGTAAGAAAATGAAATAAAAAAAATAAATATAGCAGGGGATAAGGGGTATGGGATATTTTGAGTATTCTTTTGTACTTCTATTTATATTCTTACTCTTACTTTTTTTGAGTAATGAAAAGGTTCAAAAATTGACTATGGTTATTAATGCATAACTATATGATACTGTGAACCATTGATTGTACACTTTGGATGATTATATGGTATGTGAATATATCTAAATAAAATTGCATTAAAAAGTTGAAGGTAGTATGTCATTTGTTGTTAGGGAGGAGATATCTATAGATGGAAGGAAAGTAAGTCAAGGAGAATATAGGGCTGAAAAAGTCTATAAAAGTACTAATGGGTAATTATTAAAGTGAAATCCTGGAAAAGAAGTACAGGAATTGATCCAAATTCAGGTGCAATTTGCTCTAAGGAGAGGAGAAATCTTTTACTCTGAGACAAGAAAGGTGAAGCTGAAAGTGTATATACAGCCCATGTTTTTCCATATAGTAAGATTGGTCACCCATTGATTACAGAAACAATTCAGAAATGAGAGCATAAGGAGTGAGAGACAGATCTGGAATAACTTCTATGAATAATATGGAAGAAAGAAATCACAGAGAGGCCTGACATTAACAAGGGCCTCATGGGTCTCTATTGACTGGGACTACCCAGCTGTGCAGCTTCCTATATGAATTCTCTGCAGGGTGGCAGGAAGAGGGCGTTACTGCTAGATGAGTGCAAAGTTTCTGTTTGAAATGATGAAAAAGTGGAGTGTTTTGGTTTGCTAAAGCTACCAAAAAATGCAATATGCCAGAAATGAGTTGGCTTTTTTTTTTTGGATCACATGGGCTGAGAATGGATTGGCTTTTATAAAGGGCATTTATTAAGTTACAAGTTACATTTCTACGACCATGAGAATGTACAAATTAAGCGACCAACATGAGGATACCTTCTTTCAAGAAAGAGGTTTCTCTTTCACATGGGAAGGTACCTGATGACATCTGCTATCCTCTCCCAGCTTCTGGGTTCAAACAGCTCTCTCAGCTCCTTCTGCAATTCCAGATGTTTGTGTGTTCTCCAAAATGTCCCTATCTTAAAGGACTCCAGTAAGTGGATTAAAACCTACCTTGCATGGTCACATCTCCATAGAAACAACTGCTCAGATGACTCACCCAACAATAGGTCTGCCCCCACAATATTGGATTAAAAGAACATGGCTTTTCTGGGGTACATAATAGTTTCAAACCAGCAGCCCAGGATAATGAGCAGAAAAAGTAATCAGGAGACCATGAGTTGGTGTTTGCACATTAATGCTGAACAGAAGTTTGTAAGAGAGTAAAGGAATACAGCATGCTTAGGAGGTTGCATTAGAATGTGTTTATGCAGAAAACAGTTACTAGGCTGAATGAAGTTGGCCACTCCCAGGAGATTAAAGATCCCAACAAGGAAATAGAGAAGAACCTCAAAGTGTTGAGAGGCAGTAAGATAACTGGAAGATAAGGATACTATGTGTTCCAACCCAGCACAGCCCCGAGACCAAAGAACATGCCAAGCAGAGTTACTCATGAGTTGTTGGTGGGGTAGGGTGGGATGGGTTGTACATGGTCCAGGAATTGAATCCAGGTCTCCTCATGGAAAGCGAGCATTCTCCCACTGAACCACCTGTGCACCCTGACCTATGAATTTTAATTAGAAACTTACTAACAGGAGAAGATTTCTTCCCAATGGTGGCCACCTGGGAAGTGGAAGTCAGTGGTCTGTGCAAACAAGAAGAAGGGAATGGCTTATAAAGTTCAGCAGAGTCTCATGACATTTGGTTACAATGGAGTTTCAGCAGTCTCACAAGAGTTGGTTACCAACAATGATCAGAAGAGGGGAGTTTTAGTGCTTTTGACAATATATTCATTCCCCTTTTGGGGCAGTATTCTTTTGACCTTTGATGTCCGTGCTCTCATCACACAGTCTTCTAAAAGTTTAAGACTTCATTCTTTTATTTTTCCTAAGGGAGAAAGTCCCATCCGCTGGGTTGCCACAATCCACCCCCATGGAGCAGTCTGCATTGATCATAGGACAGACACTGCATCTATACTCCACAGCAACTGTATAAGAAACATCAGGGAAGAGTGTTCAAGATGGCTGCTTAGTGAGGTGTGGAATTTAGTTTCTCCTCCAGAGCAGCTAGTGAGTAGTCAGAACAGTACAGAACAACTGTTAGGGATACATCAGTGACCAGTCACAGCATACACCAGTCTCGACAAGCTGGACCAGCTGAGACCCCACACAGAACTGTAAATCCCCCAAACAGTGGAAACTAGCACCATTCCCCCACAGGCTCGGCAGTTTGATTCCCCAAGGGGAAAGGAAACAGACCTTACTAGCAGCAAGGGCTTAGCTCAACCAAGCTTCAATTGTGGAAGTAATTAACAAATTCTGACTACTGAAAATAGGCTTCTGGCTCAGATAAACCTGGAATAAGAGCTAAAGGTACTAGGAGTTTCTGCCCCAGCCGAGATGGGGCAGGGCTAATGGAAAAAACAAAACAAAATAGAGGCTTTTTGAGTTGGACAGCAGAAAATACTTGAAAAGAGCTGGACCCTATAAAACAGGGGCACATAGAGCCTGGAGATACATAGAGCAACGTACCAACTTAAGTCCTTGATTAACAAACCAGAGGAACAGGGATTCTGCTCTGAAAAGCATTTTTTTTGTTTTGCTTTCTTTCTACTATGTAACAGCTCATTAGATAAAACTGCCCCAAGGGTGGAATTAAGCTTGTCTGAGAGGCAAAGTACCTAGTTAGGTGAAAGAAGTTAATTCCCTAAAAGCTGTACCTTCCCCAAAAGAAAGGTGGGGCCCAGCTCACTTGGAATCCCACCCTCAAGGAATTCAGGCCCCAGGGACTGGAAAACTGAAGCAATTAATGCCAGCCTACAACTTCACCTCTGTCTCAACCACACCCCCTGCAGGGAGAGTCTGCTGAAGTTAAAGGCACCACATCACTTTACAGTGGTGCAGACAAGTACAACATACTGGGCAGGATAGGAAAAACACGGAGTCTAGAGGATTCTAGGAAAGTCTGTCGCCCTGTTGGCACTCACCCTCAAAGTAAATTGATGCAGGTGACTCTTTCCTCCTGAGAAGAGGCCAGTCCAGTCTGGGGTCTATAATATCTGAGTAGACCCTGTTCAAAAAATAAAAAATGTTCCATACAGGCAGAGCAAGAAACAGAAAAAGAAGAACTGAAAAATTCTGATCAGTTAAACAGAACCTATGCTAGAGGTCTAGAATTAGATGAACTGAATGTCAAAGAACAGATAGAGAAGTGAACAATACCAACCAGCAAGAAAATCCTAGGTAAAAGAGTGAAAATAATCCCCAGAATAAACTAATTAAGGAAATCAAATGCCTAGATACCAGCAAAAAATAACAAGTCATATTAGAAAAATCAAAGCTATATGACCCAAAGGAACAAACCAACAATTCAAATGAGATACAGGAATTGAAATGACTAAGTCAGGATGTCCGAACAGACATGGAAAATCTCATCAAAAATCAAAGTCAAAGTCTGAAATATGTTCTACAACTAATTATGGTGCTGTCCTTTGAAATTCATACCTTTTTTGTATATATGTTCACAAAAAAAGAAGGAAAAAATAGTCAATTCTGATGACGAAGTATTTAAGCCTACTAGCCTCCTATATTCTGGAGCAGCTAGAAGGAAAAAATATGAGAGGATCGTATGGTAGCCCATGGCAAACTCTGGGGTCTATCCTGTAACCACTGTATAAAGAGTGCTTTGAAAGCTATTGCTTTTTTATTTCCTTGTTTTATATATATGTTATACTATGCGATAAAAAAGTTAAAAAAGAATCAAATTGGTGAGTTGTGGAAGGATATAAAGAAGGCACTGGACCAACATAAAGAAGAAATTGAAAGTTTGAAAACACAAATCACAGAACTTATAGGAATGAAAGGCACAGTAGAAGAGATAAAAAACACAATGGAAGCCCACAAAGATAGATTTGAAGAGGTAGAAGAAAGGATCAGTGAACTAGAGGACTGGACATCTGAAATCCAGCACATAAAAGAAAATACGGGGGAAAATGGAAAAGTATGAACAGGGTCTCAGGGAATTGAATGACAACATGAAGTGGATGAATATATGTGTTGTGGGTGTCCCAGAAGGAGAAGAGAATGGAAAAGGAGAAAGTCTAATGGAGGAAATTATCACTGAAAAATTCCCATCTCTTGTAATGACATGTATGTAATGACATAACATTACAGATCCAAGAAGTGCAACATACCCTAAACAGAATAGATCCAAATAGAAATACTCCAAGACATTTACTAATCAGACTGTCAAATGTCAAAGAGAGAGACATAATTTTGAAAGCAGCAAGAGAAAAGGGATCCATCACATACAAGGGAAGCCCAGTAAGACTATATGTGGATTTTTCAGCAGAAACCATGGAGGCTAGAAGGCAGTGGTATGATATATTTAAGATTCTAAATGAGAAAAACTGCCAACCAAAAAATTCTATATCCAGCAAAATTGTCCTTCAAAACTGAAGGGGAAATTAAAACATTTTCAGACAAACAATCACTGAGAGAATCTGTGACCAAGAGACCAGCTCTGCAAGAAATACTAAAGGGAGCACTAGAGGCAGATAGGAAAAGGCAGGAGAGAGAGTTGTGGAGAAGAATGTAGAAAGGAAGACTATCAGCAAAGGTGAAAAGACACAAAAAATAGATATGACATATAAAATCTAAAAGGCAAAATGGTAGAAGAGAGTACTGCCTTTACAGTAATAACACTAAATTTTTTTGGATTAAACTCCCTAATGAAAAGACATAGACTAGCAGAATGGATTAAAAAATGAGACTCCTCTATATGCCAGCTACAGGAGACTCGTTTCAGACCTAAGGACAAAATAGGTTGGAAGTGAAAGGTTAGGAAAAGATAATTCATGCAAACAACAATCAGAAAAAAGCAGGAGTAGCTATACTAATATCCAACAAATTAGACTTCAAATGTAAAACAGTTAAAAGAGACAAAGAAGGACACTGTGTATTAATAAAAGGAACAATTCAACAAGAAGACATAACAATCATAAATATTTATGCACTGAGCAAGAATGCTCCAAAATACATGAAGCAAACATTGAAAACAATGAAGAGAGAAATAGACACCTCTACCATAATAGTTGGAGACTTCAATTCCCCGTTCTCCTCAATGGATAGAACATCTAGACAGAGGATCATTAAAGAGACAGAATTTGAATAATACAATAAATGACATAGACTTCGCAGATATTTACAGTACATTACACCCCACAACAGCAGTATACGTCTTTTTCTCAAGTGCTCTTGGATCATTCTCAAGGATAGATCATATGCTGGGTCACAAAGCAAGTCTCAATAAATTTAAAGAGAGTGAAGTTATACAAAACACTTCCTCAGATCATAAAGGAATGAAGTTGGAAATCAGTAACAGAGGGCCAGAAATTTCACAGATATATGGAGGTTAAACAACACATTGCTAAACAACCAGTGGGTCAAGAAAGAAATTGTAAGAGAAATCAGTAAATATCTCGAGGCAAATGAAAATGGAGATACAACATATCAAATTTATGGGATGCCACAAAGGCAGTGCTAAGGGGGAAATTTATTGCCTTAAAATGCCTATATCAAAAAAGAAGAGGGTGGGCCATGGTGGCTCAGCAGGTAGAGTTCTCACCTGCCATGCTGGAGATACGGGTTTGATTCCTGGTGCCTGCTCATGTAAAAAAAAAAAGAAGAAGAAAGAAGAGGAAGAAAGAGCAAAAATCAAGCAATTAACTGTTTACTTGGAAAACCTAGAGAAAGAACAGCAAACTAACCGCAAAGCAAGAAAAAAGAAATAATGAAGATTAGAGCTGAAATAAATGAAATTGAGAACATGAAAACAATGGAGATAATCAACAAAACGAGAAGTTGGTTCTTCGAGAAAGTCAATAAAATCGATGGACCCTTAGCTAAGTTTACCAAAAGAAAAAGAGAGTGAATGCAAATAAATAAAATCAGAAATCAAAGAGGAGACATAACCACTGACCCCACAGAAATAAAGGAGGTAATGACAGGATACTATGAGCAACTATATGCTAATAAAACAGACAATGTAGATGAAATGGACAACTTACTAAAAAGGCATGAACAACCAACATTGACTCAAGAAGAAATAGATGACATCAACAAACCAATCACAAGTAAAGAGATTGAATCAATCATCAAGAAGCTACCCAAAAGAAATGTCCAGGACCAGATGACTTCACAGGTGAATTCTACCAAGCTTTCAAGAAGTAGTACTAATCCTTCTCAAACTCTTCAAAAAAATTTAAGAGGAGGGAAAGCTCCCAAATTCATTCTATGAAGCTAACATCATTCTTATACCAAAGCCAGACAAAAATAGTACAAAAAAAGAAAAATACAGACCAATCTCTAATGACTATAGATACAAAAATTCTCAACAAAATTCTTGCAAATCAAATCCAGGAGTGCATTAAAAGAATTATACATTATGAACAAGTGGGATTTATTCCAGGTATGCAAGGATGGTTCAACATAGAAAATCAATTGATGTAATACAGCATATCAACAAATCAAAGCAGAAGAAGCACATGATCATCTCAATTGATGCAGAAAAGGCATTTGACAAAATTCAACATCCTTTCTGGATGAAAACATTTCAAAGGATATGAATAGAAGGGAACTTCCTCAACATGATAAAGGGAATATATGAAAAACCCACAGCTAATATCATCCTCAATGGGGAAAGATTGACAGCTTTTCCCCTAAGATCAGGAAGGAGAGAAGGATGTCCACTGTCACCATTGTTGTTCAACATTGTGCTGGAAGTTCTAGCCAGAGCAATTATACATGAAAAAGTAATAAAAGGCATCCAAATTGGAAAGGAAGAAGTAAAACTCTCACAGTTTCAGATGATATGATATTATGTTGAAAACCAAAAAAATCTACAGCTAAGGTACTAGGGCTAATAAATGAGTACAGCAAAGTTGCAGGGTACAAGATCAACAGCCAAAAATGAGTAATTTTTCTATACACTAGTAATGAGCAATCTGAGAAAGAAATCAATAATAAGAAAATTCAATCTACAATAGTAACCAAAAGAATAAAATGTTTAGGAATAAGTTTAACTAAGGATACAAAAGACCTATACACAGAAAAGTGCAGTAAATTGCTAAAAGAAATCATGGACAACCTAAATAGATGTAAATGCATACCATGTTCATGGATTGAAAGACTAAATAAAGTTAAGATGTCAATTCAACCTAAATTGATTTATAGATTCAATGTAATACCTATTAAAATCCCAAAAACTTACTTTTCAGAAATAGAAAAGCCAATAACCAAGTTTATTTGGAAAGGCAGGGTGCCTTTGAGAAAGAAAAATGAAGTGGAAGGTCTCACAGTACCTGTCTTTAAAGTATATTATGAAGCCCTAGTGGTCAAAACAGCATGGTACTGGCATAAAGATATATATATACTGACCAGTGAAATCGAATAGAGTGTTCAGTTATAGACCCTCTCAACTATGGACAATTGCTCTTTGATAAGGCAGTCAAGCCAACTCACCTGGGATAGAGCAGCCTCTTCAATAAATAGTGCTTGGAGAACTGGATATCCAAATGCAAAAGAATGAAAGAGGATCCATATCTCACAGCTTATACAAAAAATAAGCTCAAAATCGAAGACCTAAACATTTGAGCTAAGACCATGAAACTTTTAGAAAAGAATTGTAAGGAAATATCTTATAAAACTTGTAATAGGAAGTGGTTTCCTAGGTCTTACACCCAAAGCACAAGCATTGAAGAAAGAAATAGATAAATGGAAAACTCCTCAAAATTAAATAATTTTGGTCATCAAAGAACTTTATCAAGAAAGTAAAAAGGCAACCTACACAATGGGAGACAATATTTGGAAACCACATATCAGATAAGGATTTAGTATCCAAAATATATAGAGATTTTCAGCTCAACAACAAAAAGACAACCCAGTTTTAAAATGGGCAAAAGACATGAACAGACACTTCTCAGAAGAAGAAATACAAATGGCTAAAAGGTACCTGAAAAGATGCTCAATTTCTCTGGCTATTAGGGAAATGCAAATTAAAACCACAATGAGATATCATCTGACACCCCATTATCAAAATATAGAAAATGACAAGTGCTAGAGAGGATGTGAAGAAAGAGGCACATGTATCCACTGTTGGTGCAAATGTAAAATGATGCAACTGCTGTGGAAGGCAGTTTCATGTTTCCTTAGGAAGCTAAGTATAGAATTGCCATGTGATCCATTAATCCCATTGCTAGGTATCTACTCAGAGGACATGAGGGCAAGGACACAACCGGACATTTACACACCAATGTTTGTAGCAGCATTATTTGCAATTGCCAAGAGATGAAAACATCCCAAATGTCCATCAATGGATGAGTCACCAAACAAGCTGTGGTATATACATACGATGGAATGTTACACAGCTGTAAGACAAAATAAATCATGAAGCATGAAACAACATGGATGGATCTTGAGGACATTATGCTGCATGAAATTAGCCAAAAACAAAAGGCAAATACTGTATGGTCTCACTGATATGAACTAACATTTATGAGTGAACTTGGAGAATTTCAGTTAAGAGCACAAGTTATCAGGAGGTAGAAATAGTATAGAGATTGGGTATTTGGTGCTGAAGGAATACAGATTGTGCCACAAGACTGATTATAAAAATTCAGAAATGGATAGCACAATTCTACCTGATTGTAGCATGATAATATAAATACACTGAATGAAGATGAAAGTGAATATGATAGAGGGAGAAGGGCCTGGGGCACGGATGAAACCAGAAGGAAAGATAGAGGATAAAAACTGAGATGGTATCATTTAGGAATGCCTAGAGATACAATGATGGTGATTAAATGTACAAATTAAAAAATGTTTTTACATGAGGAAGAACAAGGAATGTCAGTATTGCAGGGTGTTGAAAGTAGATGGTATGTGGGAAAAAGAACAGACAATGCAAGCTAGGGTCTATAGTCAATGGTTACATTATAATATGCTTCCAGTGAACATAACAAAGGCATTATGCCAAAACTAAATGTCGACAGGTGAGGGGATGGGGAAAGGAGTATGAATTCTGTGTGGAAGAAAAGGAAATGTCTTCAGATAGAGTATGGTGGTGAAGGCATGGCTATATAATTAAGCTAGTTTGTACAATGTGTGAATAAAGCTGTTTAAAAATGGACAGAGAGAACAAGTGCTAGAGAAAATATGGAGAGAGAGATGTACCTATTCACTGTCGGTAGGGAAATGAGAGGTCTAGCCTGTTGGAGGGCAGTGTTGTGGTTCCACAGGAGGCTAGGGGTGGATTTGCCATAAGATTCTGAAACCCCGTTGCTCAGTGTATACCTGGAGGAACTGAGTGTGGGGACATGAATGGACATTAGCACACTATGTTTCTGGCAGCAGTGTCAGTGATCCACAATGAATGGAGGTGGCCTAAGGGTACAGCAACTGAGAAATGGAAGGGCAAACTATGGTGTATACATACAATGGACTACTGAGGGTTTTCAGATGAAGTTGAGAGGCATCTAATGAGATGAATGAACCCTTAGAGCTATATGGTAAATGAAATGTCAGGAACAAAAAGACAAATATTATCATGCCTCAATCAAATGGACTATGTATAATATAAAAATTAGGTAAGCTAAAGTCAAGAGCATGGGTTATTGGGTTGGGGCTTATTGTAAAGGGTCCTAGATTGTAAGCTCTTACAGTAGTCCCATATATTCAGGAGATGTAACTATTCATTCTAAATTCTGAGATACTGAGCTGTTTGAATATAACATGGCCTTGCCCAGAGAAACTTCAGGTATTTATGTGAAACCTGAGACTCACAGTTAGAGCTCTGAAGCTATGAAAGTGAGAAGTGCCCCATACAGGAACTGTTTAAGACATTGAAAAAGTGATCAGACATTGAATAGAGATATGAATGAAGTTGATCTGGATAGGACTGAGGTATATCAGAAAACTGGGTAAAGGATGATGTCATCCATATTTTAAAACTTCAACTTCTGTGTGAGACTAAAGGGAAAGATGTTTATTTGGTGCAAAATTTATATTTTGGGTAGTGCATTTCCTAATTTAGCTTGTATGGTCAGCTTAGTTAATACCATAAATACATGGAATCTTGAATAGGGCATGAGATTTTGTTGGTTTGTCCAGGTTAGTCTGATGCCCTGATAAATCCCAGAGTGATTTGGACAGTGAATAAAGAAGTATTTGCAAAGTCTCCTTGGAGGAATGGAGAGAAAGGGGGAAATATTCAACTTCCCCATTTGGATTATTTCTGATATTCTAGCAAGCCCATGAAGACAACCAAATCAATAGGCTGAGCCCTCGATCTTGGGGTTCAACTTATTCCTGCAAAGGAAAGGCTAAGCCTACTTAAAATTAGGCCTAAGAGTTACCCCTAGAGAACCTCTTTTGTTGCTCTGATGTGGCCTCTCTTTCTAAACTGGCACAGCAAGTGAACTCACTGCCCTCTGCCTCTATGTGAGACATGACTCCCAGGGGTATAAATCTCCCTGGCAACATAGGACAGAATCCTGTGATGAGACGGGACCTGGCATCAAGGGATTGAGAAAACCTTGACCAAAAGGGGTAAGAGAAAAATGAGACAAAATAAACTGTCAGTGGCTGAGAGATTTGAAACAGATTGAGAGGTTATCCTGGAGGTTATTCTTACACATTATATAGATATCCCCTTTTTAGTTTATGATGTATTGGAGTGGCTAGAGGGAAGTACCTGAAACAGTAGAGTTGTGTTCCAGTAGCCTTGTTTCTGGAAGATGCTTGTATAATGATATAGCTTTTACAATGTGTCTGTGTGATTGTGAAAACATTGGGCCTGATGCTCCTTTTATCTATGATATGGGCAGATGAGTGAAAAATAAAGTTAAAAAATAAATAATAGGGGGAACAAATGTTAAAATAAATTGGGTAAGTGGAAATACTAGTGGTCAATGAGAGGGATGGGTGAGGGGTATGGTATGTATGAGTTTTTTCTTTTTTATTTCTTTTTCTGGAGTCATGCAAATGTTAAAAAAAAATTATCATGGTGATGAATATACAACTATGTGATGATATTGTGAGCCATTGCTTGTACACCATGTATGAAATGTTTATATGTTAAGAATGCTTGTACGTTTTATGTTGCTGTTGTTGTTGATGTTTTGCATAGGGAAGCACCAGGAATCAAACCCTGGTCTCCGGCATGGCAGGCAAGAATTCTGCCACTGAACCACGTCTGTACCACCCTATATGTTGTTTTATTAATAAAAATATTAAAAAAAAAAAACATCAGAACACTAGGAGTCCCATACACAGAGATAGCAACTCCACAAAGTGATGCCACCATGGCCAAGAAAGGGAATTAAACCATTCTTTTGATAATTTATAAAACCTGTGATTTTAGTCCTAAACGAGAAGTTATTTTCCTGATTTTCTGAGGTACTGAATTCTGCCAGGCCAGCAGGGTATTCCATGCAGTACAATTCATGGAGGTCCCTGTCCAAAACAGGCCGATGGCAACCAACAGTGGCAGTTTAGTGCACACTCAGCATTAGATCTATTATGCAAGTAGGTTTCTGCAGAAGCCTATTTCAGGAAGGTATTTGTTTCGACAGTAAGGGTGAAAAGAAAAGATGTTTATGGGGGTCTATGAGAGGCAAATCTTGTTGATCTAATAGAATACAAGCCAAATTTTCATTGATAGAAATAAGTTTTCCTGGAGAAGGGGTGCTGTGAAGGGATTTAGATACCACATCTCCCCCTGCAATTGCAGGGAGCCTTCTAGAGTCAAATCCACACTTAGCCTGAGCATTTTAAGTGTCCACAGAGTCATACATACGGTGCCTTGAGGTATGGGGGGGGGGGGGGGTTGGGTTGGTTCCATATACGACTTTTGGCATTTTGCATATAAACTGTGGTCTAGTACTTAAATTTTGAGCAAACCCAATACCCTATGTGCTTAAGATTCCTAACCAGTGCAGCTGCATTGACCAGGATCATGGCCAATTGACTGTATTTTCCACAATTTCTAATGCTTCTGATGCAGGCAATAGCAAATTATTTTCATTATCTCGTTGTGGTTGTATCATTGCTGGTCCTTTTTCCTGAATTCATGACACCTGCATGTGCCCCAAAGTTACCAATTCAGCAGGGGCAAGAGCAGCTGTTGTGTCCATGAATTAAAACTGGTGGGACCAGATACAACCAGCATGTCCGCTGCAGAGATTGCTTGTCATCTTTTAACTGCTCTTTTAAAAGCCCATTCATCCTTTCAATTAACCCCTTGCTGTAGGATTGTAAGGCAAATGAAATGTCCATAAGATATCATGTTCAGTAGCCCAGGCTTGGGTTACTTGCCTAATAAAGGGAGTCCCCCTATGTTCTAGTTTGCTAGCTGATGGAATGCAGTATACTAGAAACAGAATGACTTTTAAAAAGGGAGAATTTATTAAGTTGCTAGTTTACAGTTCTAAGGCCATACAGGTCTATAAAAATGTCCAAATTAAGGCACCAACAAGAGGTTACCTTCACTCAAAGCAAGCTGATGAAGTTCAGGGTTTCTCTCTCAACTGAAAGGGCACATGGCAAACATGGTAATGTCTGCTAGCTTTCTCTCCAGACTTCTTGTTTCATGAAGCTCCTCTGGGGGTGTAGTCTTCTTCATCTCCAAAGGTCTCTGGCTGCGTGGGCTCTGTGGTTCTCATGGCTCTGTTCTCTCATTGTTTTGAAGCTTTCTCCAAAATGCTTCCTCTTTTAAAGGATTCCAGTAAACTAACCAAGACCCACCTGGAATAGATGGAGTGACATCTCCCTCTAATCAAAGGTTAATACCCACAACTGGGTGAGTCACGTCTCTGTGGAGATAATTTAATCAAGTTTCCAGCCTACAGTACTGAATATGAATTAAAAGAAAGGCTGCCTCCACAAGATGGGATTGGGATTAAAACATGACTTTTCTAGGGCACGTAATCCGTTCAAACTGGCACACCCTATCACTGTCTGTATGTGTAGAAACCCTGAAGAATCCACTAAGCTTTTCTAAGATTCATGTTGTAGCTCTTTGATTAGCTTTCTCTCCTGGGAAGGCCTTTAAGAGTTCAGTGGCCACACCTACAATTCTAAAGGCCTATTTTGCACCTTCAGAAAAGGGAAGGGGGCCAATAGAATCTACCTGCCACCTGATGACCAGAACTTGCTCACAGCCGATGAGGCCAAGTTGGTGAGGGAGCATTCTTAGTCAGTGTGGTGAGTAGGATGAGCAGGCGTTCACAACTTCTTTTAGCTGCTGCCTCATGATAGGGAGCTGAAATTGCTGTGCCCACCTCCACAAAGTCTGGTACATTTGGTGCCCTGTTTTCCTATGTAGCAATTCAGCAGCCTCATGTGATGCTGGCTCTTGGCAATGAATTTTTGCCAGAGCACTTGCTTCAATCTTGCCTGGTAAAGAGTTAGTGTGAAAATCACTTACCTTGTGCTTGTGGCAAGTAGTCCAAATGTCTTCCCACATCTCTTTCCCTGAAAAGGGGTGACCGATGACTGTCCATTTTTCTTATTTCCATTTGGCCATTCACCTTGGTATACAGCCCAATTATCAGTACATATCCTGGTTCATGGACAATGGCCATCAATACGGCCCTCAGTTCAGCCCACTAGCTGCTCTGCATAGTTCTAGTTTCCAACCAGATGGTATCAATGCTAGGTTAGATGATCATGGCCATCCAGATAACAGATTGCCCATGTGTTGATCCATCAGTATACCACTAATAGTTGGGTTACTTCCACATCTATCAATTGTGGGCATAGGGGTAGCATTGTTCTTCTATATAAGAAACTGTTCTAAAATGTCATGTGTTTCTGCACTTACAGACTGTTGTTAAAGATACTACATTGCAGGAGGTAAGCTTTCCACTAGATCAGTGTGCTATGCTCAGCATTTCCCAAGTGAGGCTTGTTTTTATCAGTGTCATGTACTCACCCATGTATGGGAATGGCCATTTGTAAAGTCACAGAACACTTCTCAGTCAGCCCTTCGACTTGCAACAGGGAATTATAAGCTTCATATAACTGCTTTTCCAGAGGGCTGTATCTTAGTTCTGCCCCTTTCCATAGCTGGAACCAGAAGCCAATAGGTACACATTTTGCCTTTTACCTTTGCCACAAACCCCACCTAAAGCCAGTATTGGTACCAGCCACATCCTCTTCACAAGGCATGTCTGAGTCCACCTCCCTTAAAGCTTTGGCTTATGCTGTAGCTCATTTGCTTTTCAAAAGCAGCCTGCTGTAGCGTATCTCAGTCCCAAGCCTTCCACTTGTGAATCAGAGTATACAAAGGTTTTAAAATGTCTGCCAAATGGGCCAGACAATGGTGGCTCAGTGGCAGAGTTCTTGCCTGCCATGCTGGAGACCCGGGTTCAATTCCTGGTGTCTGCCCATGTCAAAAAAATATATATATATATTGTGCCAAATGATGTATGAACAGTCTCTAATACCCCAGTAAACCAAGATAAAACATTAACTGTTTGGGAGTATATGGAGTGAGGTAATTCTGTACTTTGTCAACAACACTGGAAGGAAGAAGTTTACTCTTATCCAGACAAACAGCACCCAAAAATTTGACAGAGCATCCAGACCCCTATAATTTGTCTCAATTTATCACCCATCCCTGGCCTTCAAGGTAGGTCACCACTATGTTAATGGAAGTTTCTAGTTTTGATAGAGAATTATTGGTTAGCATAATATCAATATAATGGAAAAGAGTTACATTTTCGGGGGGGGTTCCATGTTTTCAGGTTTTGAGCACCAAGCCGTGGCAAAAAGTGGAACTATGAAAATATCCTTGGGGCAACACAATAAATGTCCATTGTTGTCCTTCCCATATGAAGGTGAATTCAGGTTGGTTGGAGGGATCTAAAGAGATACTGAAGAAGGGATTAGCAAAATCCAGTGCAAAAATGAAATTGACCTAATGAGTACTTACATCTTGTTACAAAGTAGCAATATTTGGCACAGCTGCAAATAGAGGAGGAGTTACTTTATTTAGTTCTCTGTAGTCTATCATCATTGGCCAAGTTCCATCAGGTTTCTTTACTGGCCAGACAGGGCTATTAAAAGGGTTATGAGTGGGAATGATAATACCTACTCTTTCTAATTCCTCAATAGTGCCAGTGATTTCTTGATGGCCCCTGGGCAATTTATACTGAGGCACTTCCACAGTGCATCTGGGGGAAGGTACTTTCACCAGTGACCACTCAGTATGTCCTCTAAGGACAGCTTTGACTACTTGGCACCAGAGGCAGAATTCACCTATGGTAGTTTGTCAGGTAATATTTTGTGAGATATCAATTGCTAATATATACTCCAAGATAGGAGATATGCATATGTATACTGTATATCTTTGAGGTGACAGTCAGCCAATTTGCATTAATAATTGCCTCTTTGTTGTTTTAATAACTTGGCCCACATATCCAGCAATGGTTAGTGTAGTGTTCCTGGTTCACAGCCATTTCCCATATATTAAGGTGAATTCTGCTCCAGTATCTACTAAGGCCAAAACCCTATATTAATTAGTGAGGGACCAAAAGATAATTAGTTCTGTATGTGCCCTCCAATCCCCAGTGTCCCCATATATTGGTCTTATTTGGCTATCTCCACCTACCCTCTATGCTAAGGGGAAGGGGACTTCCAGATCTTCTCTGCTGGTGGTACAAGGGCTCTTTTTGTGGTGTCAGCCATAATCCACACCTCCTCCAGCTCCCTCATTTCAAGCTTAGTAAACCTCTGCTCCTTGGGCAGCTTGCTCTACATTCTAACTAATACCACATTTGGCTGCCCATCAATATCCTCAGTTTTAGTTCTAGCAGCTATTTAGGTCTGTCTACATTTGTTTTTATGATTCCTGGTTCAGATCATCATGTCCCCTTGGGACACGACCCATAACTATTACTCCAGAACGCTTCACCTTAGGCAATCTGTTTCTCTCAAGTGTACAATCATTTGGGCAGCCTGTGAGATGGACTGTCCTATAAGTTAGGCTTAGAATGGGCATGAAACTCCCATACCAGTAATTAGAAGCAGTATGTAGAATTGTCTCATTAATTTATGTAATGAAAGTTACACTATCTGGTCCAAAGGTATTCAGCATGTAAATCACATGGTTCATCCCTAGCCCCCTTAATACATCTTGTAGTTCACCAGTGGTGTTCCAGTGGGGGGTTTGATGCGACAAATCCCCCTCATTGTGTGGCTCACAAAAAAATATGAGCCAATTAAGTAGCAAATTTATTTCCATTTTGGGAGCTAATGATCATATGTGTTGATGCAGAGAAAGATAGGTGGTGAGAGAGGACAATGTCTTCATCTCATACCATGAGAGCAGTATACTGTCTGTGCTGATATCCCACAATTACAGTAGCCAATTTGATAAAAGTTCTTTAGGTTTTGCCTATACTGAGTCCCAATCTCTTGTAATTCAGAGGTGGTAAAATCTCACTTTTTTTTGTATTATTTGCTCAGCAGGTGTGGCTGGGGCTGGGACTACATCAGTGGCATCATTCCCATTCATCTGGGGGCCCAGATGGGCTGGGACATGCTCTGAATTAACTTTATGTTGGACCAGAGGATAAACAAATTTACACCCTTCATCCTCCTTCTCCTGGTCAGACTGGGGATCCCCATTATCTGAAGAAAAATCCACTGAGTCCCATACTTTGGGCTCTCAATCAGGGGAAGTTAGAATATGTTTTACTTGAACCTTAGGTAACTTCTGCCCCCTTCCCTTGCATAATGACATGCTAATATTTCCAAATTTTCATCTACTCAACATAGCCTTTCATTTAAAGCATCTTTCAACTCCATTTGGGCTACCTGCATATCCTCTGTAATTTAAGTTCCTCTTCCAGGTGGCAAACTCCCATTAGGCCATCAAGGCCTCTACCTTGTGATTAGCTACCTTGATAGCTAATCACACAGCCTCCAAGAGCAGCCAGGCTACAGCTGTGGCAGCTTGGCAGCTTTCCTTTTTCTTATGAAATTCCAAATGTCCTGTGGCCTGTTGCAAGAGGTTTGTTTGTCCAGCCAAGGTGTATAAGCATCTACATAGTCCCTTAGCACTTCTCAGTCATGTAGGAGGGCAGCCACCTGTGCTGGTTTGAAAGGATTATGTACCCTAGAAAAGCCATGTTTTAATCCTGATCCAATCTTTGGGAGCAACCTTTTCTTTTAATCCCTCCCTATTCAATAATATAGGTTGGAATATTTTGATTAGATTATCTCCATGGAGGTGTGACACGCCCAATTGTGGGTATTAGCTTTTTTGATTAGAGGGAGATGTGACTCCACCCATTCCAGGTAGGTCTTGTTACTTTACTGGAATCCTAAAAAAGGAAGCATTTTGGAGACAGTAACAGAATGGTGAGAGAGCCATGAGAAGCATGAGCACCCATATAGCCAGAGACCTTAGGAGATGAAGAAGGAAAATGCCCCTCAGGAGCTTCATCAAATGAGAAACCTAGAGAGAAAGCTAGCAGGAGTTCCTATGTTCACCATGTGCCTTTCCAGTTGAGAGAAACCCTGAACTTCGTCGGTCTTTCTTGAGTGAAGGTAAGCTCTTGTCAGTCCCTTAATTTGGACATTTTTATAGACTTGCTTTAATTGGGACATTTTCACGGCCTTAGAACTGTAAACTTGCAACTTAACAAATTCCCCCTTTTTAAAAGCCATTCTGTTTCTGGTATATCACATTCTGGGAGCTAGCAAACTAGAACAGATTTTGGTACTTAGAAAAGTGGGGTGCTGCTGCAGTTTGCAAATACCAAACATGTTAGAATGGCCTTTTAAATGGATAAGGGGAAGATTCTGGAGGAGTTGTGAGATGCTTGATAGACGAGAGACTGTTGGTAGAAACTTGGACCCTAGGTATGCCTCTAGGTAAGGCACTAGACAGAAATGAGGTATGTGTTATTGCAAGCTAGAAGGAAGGTGATCCTTGTTTTAAAATGGCAGATGATCTGGCAAAATTGACTAGTGGCTTTGGCTAGAAAGCATATTTTAAAAGCCTTGAACTTGGATATTTAGCAGAAGAGATTTCCAAATTAAATATGGAAAGTGCAGCCTGGTTTCTCCTCACAGCTTATAGTAAAATGCGACAGGAAAGAGATATTCTGAGAACTGAACTCTTGGGTACAAAGAAACCAGAAATTGATGTTCTGGAAAATTCTGGGCTTCCAGGAGGGGGGACTCTAGAGAGTGTTACCCAACATGAGGATTTTTCTTATAGAAAAATTATGTCTGGCCTCTTGTTTTTACTGGCTTACCTAGAAGGAGGAGCTTTTGCAGTTTCCTTGGTACTTTCATATTGTCATGATAAACTGGCAGTCTTCAGATCTTAGGAGTAGTTCTCATAAAGAGAAACATTTTTCCCAGATATGTAATAGTCAAAGGAGAAGCAGGATATAAATATATTCACTGTACTGCGCTCTTTGTATCAGGACTGATGGATTCACCTACTCAAACATATTATTAAAGGTAATATTGAACTTTGCAATGTTCTGGCGATGTAAAAAGAATTCCAACTTCAGAAAGGGTCCAATTAATATTAAGTGTGCTAATGTTAAGATTTGGTGTCCTCATTAAAACGATAAAATCCTCATTTCAGAGACTGGGAGATACATTTTACAGATAAGCATCTTCTCAGTAGCATAATGGGGGATCACACTGTCTTTTGCTTATTAACAGGTCCAGACTTAGGAGATTATTATCTGCTCCCACTTGACTGCAGGTCCACTTTATCATCTGCTTGCTCTTTCCCAAAGAAGGAGAGCAGACTTTCATCCTCATTTTTTTAGAGGGAAAATATTTTCACATTTAAACTGTAGAATAACTATTCTTCTAGGTCTCTGGACTTTTCTATTTCATGTGACTAGTAGAACTGATAAGCATAATTACTGACCTGTGATACAAAAAGAAACAGAAGGAGGAAAATAAAATATCACTATTTTGTATCAAGCCATGTGGACTATCAGAGAACAAACATGCAAACCAAATCAGAAATAACTATCTATCTGTAGGGGTGTTTCAGTTTGCTAAAGCTGCCAAAATGCAATATACCAGAAATGGGTTGGCTTTTAACACTGGGAATTCATTAAGTTACAAGTAACTATTCTGGGGCCATGGAAATGTCCCAATTAAGGCATCAACCAAAGGATACCTTCACTGAAGAAAAGCCAATGGCATCTGGGGATCCCCTGTCACATAGGAATGCACATGGTGATGTCTGCTGTCTTTCTCTCCAAAATGTCTTTGGGCTTCTGTGAGTCCTTGTTCTCCCAGGGCATTTCTGTCTAAACTCTCTCTCTCCATGAGCTCCTTTAAAGGACCCCAATAAAGGATTAAGACCCACTCTGAATGGGCTGGGTTATACCTCCATGGAAACAACCGAATCAAAACATCCCACCCACAATAGTTCTGCCCCCACAAGAATGAATTAAAAGAATCTGGTCTTTTCTGGGATGCATAATAAATTCAAACCAGCACAAGGGGTCACAATTGACAAGGTAACCTGTTTTCTAATTAGCAAACCTCCAACTAGAAAGACTTAATATCTTTGAAACTGGCCCAGAAAGAAAACCAAATATTTCTTCCTCTGTTTGACAGATTGTTAATGTCCCTTTTTTATACAATCATCCCCTTCACTTTCAGCATCTTTCTTTGGTGTAAGGAATACTATTTGATGAGAATTGTCCCAGCAGCTGGGTGGAATGACAGGGATACATTTTATTCGGAGTGTTAGGAATCCAAGTCTCTATGTAAAGGCTTTCTTTTTCTTCAAAGACATAAAATCTTTGTGATTAAGTGTGCTGGTTTGAAAGGAAGTATGTCCCCTAAGAAAAGCCATGTTTTCATATAAATCCCATTTCATAAAGGTGGAATAATCTATTCAATAGTATATGTTTGAAACTGTGATGAGATCATCTCCCTGGATGATGTAATTTAGTCAAGAGTGGTTGTTAAACTGGATTAGGGGATGATATGTCTCCACCCATTTGAGTGGGTCTTGATTAGTTTCTGAAGTCCTATAAAAGAGGAAACATTTTGGAGAATGAGAGATTCAGAGAGACTCAGAGAGAGCAGAGAATGCTGTAGCACCACGAAGCAGAGAGTCCACCAGCCAGCAACCTTTGGAGATGAAGAAGGAAGACGCCTCCTGGGGAGCTTCATGAAATGGGAAGCCAGGAGAGAAAGCTAACAGATGACGTCGTGTTCGCCATGTGCCCTTCCAGCTGAGAGAGAAGCCCTGACTGTATTCGCCATGTGCCTTCTCACTTGAGAGAGAAACCCTGAACTTCATTGGCCTTCTTGAACCAAGGTATCTTTCCCTAGATGCCTTTGATTGGACATTTCTTTAGACTTGTTTTAATTGGGACATTTTCTCGGCCTTAGAACTGTAAACTAGCAACTCATTAAATTCCCCTTTTTAAAAGCCATTCCGTTTCTGGTATATTGCATTCCGGCAGCTAGCAAACTATAACATTAAGCAAGAATTAAAAACTAATAAAACTAAAACATAAAATTAATGCACCATGCCAAATTCCTTTTGTAATTTTTTTTTACTAAAATGGGTGTTTTAGAACTGCCATATCAGGCAAATTGCATTGCCATCACAGAAAAAAATGTGGATACTGAATACATGTCTCAACACCACTGGAAGATAGTTCTCATCAGAACACTTCTTAATACATTGCCACTCTCTGTATATAGAGATAGACAATCTGATCACAACAGCCTGTGTCAGTACCTAATAAGAAAACTCTTATTTCAAGCCATTGGATTAAACCCAAATCCTCGCTAGAGGCAAATTCCTTTTAGGAATAGGGAACATTTTTACCATCAGAATGTAATTTTCTTCTAAATATTTCATCTTTGTAAGGCACAACTTCTTTCTATTTATTATGTATGGGATAAATCTTGACTTTGAAAATCACTTTGGAAAACTCTTCTACCATTTATAGATAAGCTAATAATCTCAAGGGTTTGATTTCATTCATTTTTCTTTTACTTTCTTCCACCCAAAATCTTTCACAATAAGAAGCTGAGAAAAATACACACCTTTATGAAATCACCTTTTAACCTTCTTACACATTTAATATAAAGCTTTTTAATTTTGACTCACTTTTATAATGCCTTTCTATTCTCTGTGTTCTATTAGTAACCAAAAAAAGAATAAACTACAAATGTTTCCATTAATTTGCCATATGAGCAATAGAAATTAGTAGAATCTCATATTTTTTACTGTAATCATAAGCTAAGAACATAGAAGATACTCTATATATGTTTGCTGAATGAATGAAAATCCTCTGATTAAATATTCTGAAATAGTTTTTATGACTTTTGACTGAAAAATGCACCCTTAACCATAAATAATTAAATTTAACCTAGTTTTCTCAATGTGTCTTCCTTTTTACATTTTCTCTTCTTCAGTATGACTATTCAAGGCTACATTCTTGAAAACAGCTTGTGCTGGTTTGAAAGGATGTATGTCCCCTAGAAAAGGCATGTTTTAATCTAAAGCCCATTTCATAATGTAATCCCTATTCAATACTGTATGTTTGAAACTGTAATCAGATCATCTCCTTGGAGATGTGATTTAATCAAGAGTGGTTGTTAAACTGAATTAAGTGATGATATGTCTCCACCCATTTGGGCGGATCTTGATAAGTTTCTGGAGTCCTACAAAAGAGGAAACATTTTGGAGAATGAAAGAGATTCGGAGAGAGCACAGAATGCTGCAGCACCATGAAGCAGAGAGTCCATGAGCCAGCCACCTTTGGAGTGAAGAAGGAAAACGCCTCCCAAGGAGCTTCATGAAACTGGAAGCCAGGAGAAGAAGCTAGCAGATGATGCTGTGTCCACCATGTGCCTTTCCAGATGAGAGAGAAGCTGTGACTATGTTCGCTGTGTGCCTTCTCACTTGAGAGAGAAACCCTGAACTTCATCGGCCTTCTTGAACCAAGGTATCTTTCCCTGGATGCCTTTGATTGGACATTTCTATAGACGTGTTTAGACATTTTCTTGGCCTTAGAACTGTAAACTAGCAACTCATTAAATTCCCCTTTTTAAAAGCCATTCTGTTTCTGGTATATTGCATTCTGGCAGCTAGCAAACTAGAACACAGCTGTCAGCAAAATTTTCGTGTCAGCATTTATCAATTTGAGATAATTATCCCTAAACTTTGTTATTATAGGGCTCTTATAATTTGGTACATTTCAAGTAAAAGTAACCTGTGTAACCTGGAAATCTATTAGCTACATTTGGGGTGGAGAATATGAACCTTGACAAGCACTTTTGGGTGCCAGAATCCTGTGTTCATTTACAAAAACAGATCTGTGTGCTTTTGTATCTATTTCTGCTGCCATGACCAACTTAGGCATAAAGTTCTTAATTGAGAGCTTTTTAACACATTTTGATTTAAAATGCCAAATTTTCATGGTACTGAGGAGGGCCACAAAGGAATCTAGACATAGTGTTTCACTATTTTACATTGATTGTTTAGCCTTAGTATCACAGGCAGAAGTTCTGAAGGAGGAAAATGACAGCCTCCGTTGGCAGCTTGATGCCTACCGGAATGAGGTAGAGCTCCTCAAACAAGAACAAGGCAAAGCTCTCAGAGAAGATGACCCAAACAAGGAACAGCAGCTGAAACTCCTGCAACAAGCCCTGCAAGGAATGCAACAGGTAATCTCAGTTTTGTTTTCTGAGTTTTTGGAAGCATGGCATCAGCTCCTCTCCCGTAATAGGGTCCAATGCAAGCAAACGGAATAGCAAACCTCTTAATCTTATTGATACTAAGTTCTCTACAATGGCTGAGGAAGGGAATGTATGTTGTGACTCATGAAATATTCTTGTTAATACAGCCGTAATAATGGCTAATCAATTTTCAAATAATTAGCATTCAGTGAAAAATATTTAACATTAAAATTCCATGGCCAGACTATTAGCCATTTTCCTTATGCCTTAAATTGTCCAATAGTCTTTTAACATTATGCCTTGAAATTATCTAGGGCAAAGCTAATTACTGGTTGAAAATGATAGATTATAAACAGAGAGTCTCTTCTGAAACTAGGAGTTCTATGTTCCTTTTACTTCTGCTACCATCATCTTCCTGTGTGAAAAAGAATATCACATCATTATTTCACCTTCCCTATTGATAAAATGTGTGAAATAATCCTTACCTTTCTTTACTGTCACCATGGAGTTTAATTATAGTTTATAAATTATACCAGAGATCCTCCCACAAAAATATGCATGTACTCAACTAGACTTCAGTAACTTTGACAGTGTGCATTTTTACCAGTTTCTTTTAATCCTACCAATGGTCTTTTGCACACCTCTGAAGAGCAAGATTTAGGAAACATTTGTGCCCTCCACCCCCACCTCTTGCCTTGATATTAAATTTATTCCACTAAGGACAGTTCTCGCTACTTAAATGCAATTCAAAAGTGATGAACTTTTTTTTCACTTCATCACTTCAAAAACCTCAGCGAGAATTAGGCCTCTTCCTCCTAAAGAAATAATTTCACTCATTTGATTACTTTTTATTGAATAATAGCCTTGCATAAATGATCAAATTTCCTTCATCTTATCCCCAAAATATGTGTAATGTAATATTGTGTTCAACCTGGGTTTAAATCACAGCCCTGCTACTTATTATCTGAATGGCCTTAGGTAAGCCACTTAACCTCTCTAAGCTTCAATAATATTCAATAATATTATCTAGCTCATGAAGTTATTGTGAGGCTTAAGTGAGCTCTAATATACAAAACCCTTAATACACTGCTTGGCATATATTTAGGTGTTCAATAAATAGTTTTTGTTATAATTATTAATAATTGTAAATCTCCCTTCCTACTGATATATAAACTAATATATGTGAAATTTGGATTCTTTACTACTTTCATCACAGAAATTTAACCCAACTTGGCAAATGGCTATTTGCAAGAATGCTCACAGCATTAAAGTTCATTTCTATGCAGCGAGCAAGATACTGTACACATAGTATTAATTGCCCCTACCCCTACCTATTGTCACAACGGGGAAAAGTTTAAGTGAATGAATCAATTAGTTTCTCAGGCCCTCTCTAAAATATGAAGAGATTCGAAAGATGTTCATAAGAGCCTGATAAAATAATTTTAAGTGAAAAGTTTTTTATTTTTCCTTCAGCATCTGTCCATGGAAAAATGATTGTGTGTGATGGGGGAAAGTGAGGTAGACTAGCCTGATATCTAAGGGTTTTTAAGTAAAGTGCAGCTCCTTAATTGGTGACTTCATTGTCTTTGATCTTTCTTGTAGCATCTACTCAAAGTCCAAGATGAATACAAAAGGAAAGAAGCTGAACTTGAAAAAATCAAAGATGACAAATTACAGGTGGAAAAAATGTTGGAAAATCTCAAAGAAAAGGTACATGAGTCCTAAATGAACTTCTTCCTTTGCCCCTTTTTTCCCCTTTCAGTGAAATTTTCCTGGTAATTGCTGCAGTTGGTATCAACATGGAAGTGCTTCATTGATTGGAATTAAAAGCCCCTCTCCAGGGCAATTCTTTTATCAAGGACTCTGCTCTAAAGTATGTGTCGTTGGCATTTCTGAAGTTCTGGAGAGTACAATTTTTATTGAATAAAATGTCAATCAATCCTAAAAATTTTTCAATCTTCCTTCTTGGAGAAGATCAGAGGGCACACCACATCCCTGCTTCATCTTATCACAAAAAGGCAACATAGGAAATTCATGTGACACAAAGTACCTTTATTTAAGCATTTCATTAAAGAAAGAAATCCAAATGCAACTAGAACATTTACATTTCTTTGCAGATACTGCATCTAGTGTAATAATGAGCGGTTGCAGATTAGAATAATAGCCAAAACCAAAAAGTGACCTGGGAAAGCAAACAAGGAAGCTAAGGCACAGTATTCTAAATCTAGATAATGGCAACATGGAAGGCAAGATGGAAGTTTGCAAACTGAGAGCCATCAAGGACCACTGAGAAAGTGGGCTAACTTATGAATTGATTAATGTATTACAACCATGATTCAGGGACTCAGGCTATTTAAGGCATCTAAGGTCTACTGATGGGTGACTCCTTGTCAAAATTCCCTAGTTTCTTTTATGTCTGGAGATTCAACTTAAGTTATCCTCTGAAAAAGAAGCCCCATTGACCAGAGCTGCCTGATTTAATGTCTCCAAAAGGAAGAGAAGGTTAGGAGGCTTGTACCAAGAGTCAGAAATTAACAATGCTGGAATTCACAAAAGCCCATGCTCCTTATCTTCTGTTCTCAGCTCAGGAAGATGCAGAGCATACATACCCTGAATCTGTTTGCTAGCACAGTGACTTCTCCCAGAGCGCCGTTAAGAACTGGCAACCTTGGTGTAGTTGAAACAAATGATTGAAAGTATTTTCTTTTAGAGGCCATTTTCAATATGCTTTTAATTCTTCCACTTCATAAAACCAATTCACTTCCCAGTTTTGTGGGTGCTATTAAAGAAACAAGTACAATCCCAGAGAAATTCATTTATCAAGCGTTTAATTGGAAAGTGCCAAAACTGCTCTACTTATCAGGACTTTCCTCATACTATCAGAGTTTTCAAAATGTCCAGGAGTACTATATAGCTCTGTTTTGCTTCCTGCATAAAATTGAGTGTGCAGCCAGAAGACCATAGATAGACATGCAGTTATATTTAATGACATTATGCTTAAAATCACTTTATAGGATTGACATCACAAACTGACTTGAGGACATTTTTTAGTGTAAATAGCATTCTGTTTTGTAAAGCATTTCATTGAAAAAAAGCAAGAGGTCAAATGGCATAGAAGAAACTTATCATATTGTGCCTAAGTCTGAAACTGAATATAATATAAAGTGACATCTAAAAAAGACAGGGAGAGAGCTCAAACTGATAATCAAGAAAATTTGAGCCAGACTATGTTTCTTCTTATTATTATAGGTAAAGCTTTTCTCAGAGAAAGAACGTCATGACAGTTAATTATAAGCTGATCTCTGGGAAGCTGATTTGTGACCAAATATTTCAACCTGACACAATTAGGTTAGGAAGCAAAATACCATCACATTAGACTGCAAAAAGAATTTCAGGTTGAAAGGAAAGCAATAAGTTTTTGGTGAGGAGGAATCTTTTTTCTTTTTGCTTGGGTTTCTTGGCAGTAAACCACAGTGTGAGTTATTGTGTTTTGTAATATAACAATGTGATATGCCTGTGTTACTGCTGAACGAATTAGTAAAATTCAAGATGATAAGCATCCCTTCCATATAGCTTCTAATTTTAAATGCCAGCTATAATAAAATTGAAGTCTGGTTTCAGTAAGACTACATTTCTATTCAAGATGGCTAAAACTTCTCCGGATGTCTTCACATCTTAAATCACCCCCAACCTGTTAAACTTTCACACTTAAAAAATGGCTTACTGGCTCATTTAGTGTTTTAAGGGGCTTGGAAGCAGATGTGATGCCTGCGACTTAGAAGTAAGCAAGTAGTTTAAATCAAACTCGGCATAATGTTTACTACCTGGATTGGATTCTGAAGGCCAAAGATTGAGTAGGTCATCAAGAAAAGGTTCCCAGCTGACTCCAGCTAGGAAGCCTGTAAATCCACAAAACAACATGTCTTGCAGCATAGACCATCCGTTTTTTTTCAGGGGCAGCATCCTGACAGCTTTGTAGACATCTTTAAAGAAAGCATAACGAATCCTGCTCCTGCTGAGGAATTGTAGCAGGGAAGAAAGTTAGAAAGCATCAGATTCAACCATGATCTGCCCTCCAGGAAACATTTCCTCAGCATTTTATTTTTATAACAGCAGTGAGGCTGAAACCATGATTTCTTTTATTCCTTCTTTTGAAGGCTGTTCTTTCACATTTATAATTTTTATAATATATAAAATCCTCAGTACCCAAAGAGAGAAACAAAGTTGCATGAAAAACCTGGAGGCATTTTCCAGTTCGATTGCTGGTTTGGTCATGGATTTCACCTGAGAATCTCTTATGACCCATACTTATTATGCTCAGAGAGAGAACAAACATTCAACAACAAAGAAGTTGAAAAAAGACTAATGATATTTTTGGTCATGGTCTCTTCTTACTGTAAAGTCAGGAATATCCTAACAATGTCCTTACTGGGGAGAAGAGAAAGAGAGTTGCTAGTCAATAGACAGGCTCTAATTTTTTAGTTCAGAAGCCAACAGTTGATTATCTGAGAGTGGTTTGATTGCATTATAGAGTCTCCATTCAGAGATGAGACATCATTAAATCCTTGCTCCAACATTTCTTGGCAATGTGATCTTAGGAAATTTGCTAATTTATCTGACCTTTAATTTCCTCATCTGTAGAATGGAGATAATATATGCTTAACAGTGCCTGGCAACTAATAGACAATGTATGTTGGGTCCTAGTCCCCCAGAATACTTGGATAGGATCAGGGATGGTGACAGCAGGGAAAAAATTCTAGTGCAGATGAATGTTTAAACTTGTCTGTGTTTTGAAGCCAAATATAATATAAGTTGTGGATTGTCTTTCATACTTTATAACTTATGCTATTTTCCCCTCCCACTAATTAATCAAAATTGGACAATTTTACATTTGTGGTCCTGTGTTAAGGAATTGTGTAGTCAATTGAAACCAACTCTGTGACTAAATAAGGTGAACTGACCCAAGAAGCACATTATTCCCACAGGAAAGCTGTGCTTCTAGATTGTGTGCATCAAGCCAGGAGAGCGACTGCCCTCTTGAGAAGACCCTGAACAGCAGTCCCATCAAATCTGAACGTGAAGCACTGCTAGTAGGTAAGGAAGCTAATACACGTGTACAATGTATATAGTCCAGTGGAGGACGGGAAAGGAAGTTACCTAAGAGAATAAGTACAAGCCAAGTATTTATGAAGCATAACAAAGCAAAGACTTAGTCCTGAAGAAAACAGGACAATAACAAGTACAGATTTCAATAAAAATGATAACAGCAGCTCCCAGCCCTGACACAACCTCTTCAGGCCCCTTGTGGCCACCACCACGTCAAGCCCATACCCAAAGAAAAAAAATAAGCCCTATTCAAACTGGGGATCAGCTGGAGTAAGACCTTATAGGGATTTTTTGTTTGTTTGTTTATTTCCATGCAAGGAAAACTAAGCCCTCTTACTCCCACTCAGGGGGCTGACTCAGACATTGTTTGGCAGGGAGTTTTTCCAAATGAGCCTTTGGAGGAAATGCATGCCTCTTTTGAGTTTTTCCAGGTTACTGGCAGATGACTCAAGTGGCTGTTTATGGTATGTTGGAAACTGGTGGGCTTTGATCAGATAAATGCTACAATTGCTTGCTTTTTATATAAAAATTCATTCCAGACAAGTATTGTGGCTGAAAATATGAGTCCTTTCCCAATGTGCACTGGTGGTTTCAAGAAGAGAAAGAGTTTATTGCCAAGTGCAAAGCAAGATCAAAAGGCCTATTGGCCTTAAATCTGTCTCCCCAAACTTAGGAGACTTTCAGTGGTTTATTGCATTTAAACAAGGGCAGACAGAGTTAGGATAATGAGCAAGGTAGTTTGAGAAGACATGGTTAGAAATAGCCTAATCTCTGACTATGCGCAAATTGATTACATGTTTAGTTCACTTGAAGTTTAAGGTTTAAGCCCTTGTACGTGTCAGGTGGGCCAACTCTCATTAGAATTGGATTGGTCTAGCAAAATAGCTTAGGAATTGGGGTGGTGATTTCTAGGCTGACTCATGTTTCTTCATTAATAAATATTGAGGGGCTATGTACAAGAGCATCAGACTTCAGGATTGTATAATAAGATAAGGGGATACAAGTGGGGTCAGTCGTGGGTTATCTCCTTCCTGTCCAGTTACAAGGCAAAGATTATACAGTTATAAAACATAGCATCGGCATCAAAGAAACAAGGCATCTAAGTTACAGTTCAGTGAGTTACAGATATCAGCTTCTGGCTATTTCAAAAGTTTTACATGCATCAAGGCTATATTGCAATACATCAGAGGGTTAGTAAGTGCCTAAATAAAATTTGGTGGGCTAGAACACATTCATTAATTTTTGGTTACAGAGGCAGAATAGCACAAATTGTGTAAGAATCAAACAGACCTGGATCCCCATCTCAACCTTGCTATTTCCTTTCTGAACTTCAGTTCCTTCATCTGCAAAATGGACATAGTAACATTACTTACCTCAAATGGTGATTGCGAGGTTTAAACACAATCATTCATAAAAATCACTTAGCATAATGCCTGGTCCATAGTAAATCCTCAATAAATGGGAACTACTTTACAGCAATATGCTTATTGACTTTACATTCTATTTAGGGAACAGTGGTAGACTGAGGTCCTAATATATTCAGTCATTTAAAAGGGGCTGGTCTTAGGCCTCAGCTAATAATCCCAGCTGTGTTCTAGGAAGCTGAGCCACACAGTAACCCAACCCCTGACTCAAATGTCCTCTACACTAACTGGCTTCTGCATATTTTGAAATACATCTGCCTTCTTTGGTAATGGATCCTATACTCAGAAGAGATTTAACACTTGGACATGTTAATAAAGATGCACAGTGGGAAAGGGAATCTGCCATTGAGTCTTCAAGAAAAGTGACAATTATTTCCGTTTTCCAATTCAAAGTTCTTTAACAAATTGGCTTGACAACAATGAGACCTGTCAGAAAAGAGATAGAAGGAAGTCTCTGTAAATGGATAATCATAGAAAATAGAAAATATATGTTTCTCTGTTGAACTGTAATCCAGTAGCCTTGATTCTTGAAGATGATTGAATAATATAGAGCTTTTAAGGTATGTCTGTGTGATTGTGAAAACCTTGTGATTGACACTTCCTTTACTCAGTGTATGGACAGTTGAATAAAAAAAAGGGGGGGAAAAATAAACAATGGGGGAGTGGAGGGTATGGGATGTTTTGGGTGTTCTTTTTTACTTTAATTTTAATTTTTCTTATTTTTATTTTTGTTTGGAGTAATGAAAATATTCAAAAGTCATATATATATGTATATATGTTTCTAGTTTTGTTTTGTTTCTTGAAAGAAAGTAGTCTTGAGCTGATGGAAGAGAAAGGAAAATCTGTTTTTCTTTTCAAATTGATTCTTTGAATATGAACCCACGAATCTGTGTAGTAGTTTTTAAACATATGAAGTTATTTCTTGGCATTTGACAGGTTTTTTTTTGGCTGTAGCATCTATAATTCCTTTAAACATGGACTGTCTCCTTCAGAATTTCTCAGCTAGAATCAGTGTTTTTAAATTCAATTTATCTGGTCATTTAAGAATAAGTTAGTGCTGTAAATTATAGCAGCCATTTTGAACAGATTTTGAACCCCACCATCAATTCTTCCTGGACCTCCAGCCATCCCTTGCCATCTAATATTTGGAAGATTTTCACACACACACACAAAAAAAACATGTAAGCTTCAAGCTACAATTTAAACTTGTACCATTCTTTGTCAGTCTTAAAGAGACGGATTGTTATTTATAAACCAAATCAAATTTAGCTTTTATTTCCTGGTAGTTTTCAGCAAATTCAATTCTGGGTCTACTTGATGTACCTAAGATCTTATGAAAGAGGATGAATTTAAAAAATTAAAAAAAGAAATGAGAGACTTCTGAACAATCTATTTTCTATCTGTTGCCAGAGAAAGAAGTACTACAGCAATTAACCTGATGGCTAGAACAATCAAGGTAGTATGTGTAGCTGCCAATCATCCCAGAGTTATATACTGAGTAGAAATAAAGCACATTCCTTGAGCCTACAAACTCCTATAAGAATTTTGCTATTTGAAGAGAGTCAAGGCTCTAAGCACAAAATGCTAGTGACCACTTGAGTCAACCACAAATAAAATGTTTAGCTTTTCTTTACCAAGGTACTCACAGAATACCCAAATGCAATTAGCAGATTCTCTTGTGAGAGGAACCAAATTAATCAGGCAAAGTACATGATTTGTACATTTGCCACAACATAAGACATTACCAATTAATACTAAAGATTACTTTTGCAAAGGAACTACAAAACCCTAGCCCACACTAAGTTCATTGTAAAATTCTAGAACTCAAATGGTCTTTAGCCATCACAAATTATGGAAGTGATTCCTGTAATGCCAGCTTTTTTGCATGAAGTATCATGGTGTAAGAGGCAATATGTGTCATAGTTAAGAGCATGGCTGCCCTACTTCTGAAGCCAAACTGTCTGGATTTGAATACCAGGTTTGCCACTTACTATCCACGTGACCTTGGGCAAGTTGCTTAAACTTTGTGTGTTTCAGTGTCCACAACCCCTCATAGAGTATTGAAAAGATTAAATGAGTAAAATATGTAAACTTGGAGTCCTAAGTTGTACATATGCGTTAGCTATTACTATTCACCTGCATGTGGACACTCAAAGAATACAGTGCTTAAGTATAACCCCCATGGTATCTTCTCTATAGGGATTATATCTACATTCCTTCATGTTCACCCATTTGGCGCCAGCATCGAGTACATCTGTTCCTACTTGCACCGTCTTGATAATAAGGTATGTGGGGATCTGAGATGGGGATGCAAGGGAATGTAAGGTTCTTTCTGAACAGGTGACCTTATTCTTCTCAAGCATAATAGGGTATTAGTTCTTGCTCTAAGCAAATTTCCCTCACCCATTCTTTTATTGTGATTCACTGGCTTCTTTCTTGCAAGTGTGGTAACCACTTGTCCCAGGTTTCCCAGGACTAATGGGTTTCCTGGAATTTGGGAATGTCAGTGCTAAAACCAGGACAAGTTAGCCACCCACCTTCCAAGGTATATCATAGATGAATTTTCCTCCCTCCACTTAATATACATGTAAGTTGAAGAATAACCAGAAAAATAACCAGTATTGGCTTTCTCACCTGTTAAACTTTTATCTGGAACCTTTAGCCATTAGCAAGTATTAGTTTTCAAAATTAGAAGTTTCTTTCAACCATCTCCCCCACCATCACTATTGCCACTGACCTTGTCTACCATGAAACAGTCAGAACAGGGGCAAAACTCTTTCATTTATCTCTGGGCAGTGGTACTATTCTGCAATTAAATAACCCATTCAGCAGTGTTGAGGGGTAGGAGTTGGAATGTGAGCACTGGGCCCAAGTGGTTGCTTGGGAGTGAGGTCATGTCAGTAAAAAAAAACTGGATCTTTTAAAAATATTTTTTATTGTGTAATATGACATATATACAAAAAAGCAATACATTTCAAAGTACAATTTAACAAGTAGTTATAGAATAGATTTCAGAGTTTGGTAGATTTTCCCTTCTAGCTTCTCCAAGACACTGGAGACTAAAAGAAATATCAGTATAATGATATTGAGAAATGAGTCGTACTCATTTGTTAAATCCTATCTTCTTTCCTTTGATCATTCTCCCAATCTTTAGGGATATTTGGTTTATGCCCAGTCTACCTTTTTCATGTTGAAAAGGGATGCCAACGATATAGGATAGGGAGATGGAATTAGTTGGTGTTCTTAGAGAGGCTGGCCCCTCTAGGTTTCAGGGTTTATCTGACCTAGAAATCATCTGGAGGTTATAGTTTTCTGGAAAGTAAACTTAGTGCATGAAACTTTTGTAGAATTTCAGATAGAGCCCTAGGTGTTCTTCAGGGTTTACAAGAAGGATATTGGTTGGAGTTGGCAAGCCATGGTAACTAGCAATATCTAGCAGAAGCTTGCATAACAGTAGCCTCCAGAGTAGCATCTCAACTCTATTTGAACTCTCTTAGCCACTGATATCTTATGTTGTAATATTTCTTTTCCCCCTTTTGGTCAGGAAGGCATTGTCAATCCCAAGGTGCCAGGGCCGAGTTCCTCCCTGGGAGTCATATCCCACATTGTCAGGGAGACTTTCATCCTGAATGTTATGTCCCATGTACGGGGGAGGGTAATGATTTTCCCTGCAGAATTGGGCTTAGAGAGAGAGAGGCCACATCTGAGCAACAAAAGAGATTTTCTGGAAGTAACTCTTAGGCATAAACTGTAGGTAGATTTAACTTCTCCACTACAGAAAGAGACTTCACAAGAGCAAGCTTCAAGATCAAGGGCTTGGACTATTGACTTGGAGTCCCTAATGTTTGAGACAGTTTCAGGGGTTTACCCAGAGGTAAAATTAATAGTTCCGTATTTTTTTCTCCTGTCCCTCAAGAGACTTTGCCAATATTTTTGATTATCTGCTCAACATACTCTGGAAAGTATTTGGGTATTACATTACGCTGTGTACAACCTCAAGCCCACATTCCCATTCTGGGCTCCATGTGTTTGGGTTGTTTAAATGAGCTATCCAGACAAGTTGAGTTAGATTACATTCTACAGGAAATTTAGGTTTTAGACAACCTAAACTTCTCTTCCTTTGATCTCATATAGTAGGTAAAGCACTATAATATAGACAATATCTGGATTTTTTTAATTGCAATAATGATGCATATATATTGTTTAAAAATGTAAGCAATGTATAATTATAGTAAAGACAAAATAAAAGTTACCCACCATCTCAACCTCCAGGGATAACCAGTGCTAACAGTTTGGCATACCTTATCTCAGACCTTTTTCTATACATATGCTGAACCTAGGTTGTATGTATATATCTATAAACCTTATATATTTTTGTTTTCTGAAATAAGGTTTCTACTCTGTATGATATGCTACAGTGGGCTTCATTCACTTAACTGGATACAGTCTCCTACTGGCCCCAGGAAGAAGACATGACCTCACTCCTAGGCCAGGCACAGATCCTCCTGAGCACTGCTATCAGAATTGTGCCAAGGGCCTCCCAAAGGAGCCTACAGTAGTACCAACAGAATTGGGTGTTCCTTTCCCTCCAGCTTCAGGAATATTCCGTGTTGCTGTAACTATGGGTTTCTTTTTGGATTCCTCTTCAGGCAAGCCCTGGGGCCCAGGTTCAGTTAGGAAGGTTGCTAATGGCTAAAAATGATCACCTGAAATAAGCCCTAAAGGGATCTGTGGATTTGTCTTTTGTTTTTGCTTTGATGTGTTTGTTTGTGTGTGTGTGTGTGTGTGTGTGTGTGTGTGTGTATGTGTGTGTGAAGTGGGGAGACAGAGATAATACACAGGAGTAGGAATAGAGAGCAGTCTTCATTCCTTCACTTTTCCTTTGTGAACTAATGCATGTATGAAAAAGTCTGCTCTGGTGGCAGCCATTTCTGCCCCTCTCCTCTCCCAAAAGGCTTTGCAGCTTCAGTGGACTTGCATGGAACATTGCCAACACTGATCACCCATCATCCATCATTTAGCTGGCTATTAACCCAAGCCTCTACACACAACTGACACCAGCTCTTGCCAGTAGAAAGATCAGTGGACTCTTCATGGTGGTTACAGCAGAGGAATGCTGCTCTCTGGAAGCCACTTTCCCAACACATGCACATATATAACTAGGGGAAGAGGTTATTGCACCCTCCACCTCCACCCAAAACACACACACACACACACACACACACACACACACACACGCTTTTTAAGGTAGTCAACATTGGGGAAAGAAAAAGCAGATTAGGAAAATAGAATTGTTCTGAATGAAGATATCCTCTCTGTCCCACAGATCTGCACTAGTGATGTGGAATGTCTCATGAGTAGACTCCAGCACACCTTCAAGCAGGAAATGACTGGAGTTGGAGCCAGCTTGGAAAAGAGATGGAAATTCTGTGGCTTTGAGGGCTTGAAACTGACCTGAATCCCTTCGCTTAACAACTTGGGATCCTGAAAACGAACATGTTGGACAAGCTTAGAGATACAAATAACCATTTGTATTTTCAATGGTTAGCAAGTGGAAATTGCTTTAAATTTTCAGTTCATTCCTGGATATCTTTTGAGTTAAAATAAGGATCCTAGAACAGCACCTCGAGCTACAGGCCCTAAAAAGAAATTGACTCAAACCTCAAGTGCTCCCCTTTTTTGTCAAAAGGTTGTCTTTTTTTATTAATAGTATTGAAAAAGTCCTGAGGCTAAAGAGTGTTTGGGGTGTTTTCTCTGTCTGTATTATGGTTGTAGACTTGGGTATTTTTTTAAACACTGTTAACTGAAATGTTTTGATTATTTGTATGTGATTTGTGTTTTAAAACTCCTCTTCAAATTAATATTGCTACTGATGAGAAGAAGAAGAAGAGTGCCAGGTACTCTGTATAACTGACATTGTCCTTCCAGTCCCCAGTAGGCCAGTAAAGGAATAACAAACATCAGTGTCTTATAGAAGGTGCTTGACCACATTTATCTTTTAAAAGAAAAAGCATTGTTTGCAGCTTTTTACAAAATTACTATGAACCAAACATTGAGAAATGTCCCAAAGTTATTTTCTTTAGTATATCAGATAAAAAGTCTATTTCAGAATTTAAAAAATAAATCCGGATGTATTCACAGAACGCAAGTATCCTGTATGACTGGCATATTTATGTTCTATTCAAAATCATCTTGTAAATAGTCTGCTTTTAAAAGTGGGCATGTTTAGTTTTCTATGAATTAAAACACACACACACACACACATTACCAGAAGGGATTTATTTTAATATTCTTTCCCCTCTGACCTTCTTACAAACTCTGTTGGTCTCTTTTCTTCTGCTGTCAGTGTATTGAATTGCAAACTGTGTACCGCTGTAAATACTATGTTTACTTCATACTGAATGTTTGCAAAGAGTTGGTATGACTATTAATATAAAACTCTTAGTAATTAATTAAAAATGGGCCACAGTGTGTAAGGCTTCTTGCAAATAGTTCAGCACCACCTGGGGTGCTGATTGTTGGGGACACTTCCAGTTGTTTGGTACTCATTAGGAGATTGCAAAGGCAGAGTGTAAGTGGACCAGTAAGGAAGTCCTGTATCATAGAAAAGAAGAGGAAGGACGAGGGTTTGGGGCTAATACTCCGATACAGATTTGGTCTTTTTGTGTGTGTGGTGGTGATGCATAGAGTAATACAAGCACGACTTCCCTTAAATTTCCATTCAAAATCAAAGAATGTTCCAAGTAAACAAAGCCAATGGAGAGTATTTCAGGAAAATACTTTGTAAATGAGATGACAGTAGTGTTCAAAATTGTATTTTTAAGATATAAATATTCCTTTTCTATACCTTATTTTAGTGTTCTGTTTTGAATAATTTGCTCTCTAAGTAATCCTTCAGTAGATCATCTCAGTTTCTTCCTTTGGTTACAATGTTGGAAGACGATGCTAAACCTTCTGTCTTGGCAACTAGAAATAGGAGTCCAGAGCAGCTCATTCATGCTGAAAGTTGGCTTCCCCCTCAAACACCCAGCTGTGGCATTATCAGAAAGCCAGGGTTATTTTTACACTGAAACATCTCTGTCACCAGCACTACAGAAATCTTAGATTTATCAGTCTCAGGGGCTCCTGGAATGCCTTATTTTACTAGAATCTGCTAAATCAAAGGGAATTTTATGTTTAATTATTCCTTATCTAAATAAGTTAAATCAAATGAAATTTTAAAGCCACAACTGCCACACCCAAACATCTTCTCTCTTCAACTTGATCTATTTGTACTGCAAAGTGTTTCTATTATTACTCCAAGTACACTCCTCTCAACCTGCTTAATTATACGAGTCCAGGTTGTTATAATATATAAAAATAGAATATGTTCACATTATATCACATAATCAAATTGTGGTATGTACCATCTCACACAATCCTTTCCACTACCCATAGAAATCTTAATGGAGCTATTTTTCCTTGCAAATTCCCAGTGTTTTTTTATGGTTCTGTTGTTGCTCCAGAATTTTGAAATCTTACTCTTTTGTGGTTTTTATGAGATACAGTATTTAGATTTTTTTCAGATGATAGTGAATAGAAACATTCTTTTATTTTATAAATGGTTGTTCCATCTCCCTTCCTAGTTCTGTGACCTCTCCAGTTTGGGTTTTTCAAAATTCCAATTTGCTTGTTAAACGTCTCAATTTCAATAATAAAACTATTTTTCAGAAAAAAAGGCACATATTTATATTCAAGTTAAATAGATTTTAAAAAATTTAGGCCCAAAAATGTACCCTTTGCTTATAATGCAGAATAAACTGTATTATTTCAAAAGACAGGGTAGATACATAAGACCTTTTGACTCACTGGGTAGAGCTATATGAACCCTTGGGATTCTCAGCTGTCCTAGTCAGTCCATCAAAGAGACCTGGCTTCGTTTTTCACAATTGGGACCACCTGTTGAGCACCTATTATGCCATCATGCTGCCTAAAGTCACTTCCTGCTGCGTGTCTTTAGACAAGTTACATAGACAAAATGGGAGCATGAATTTCCCTGTAGGTTCAATTAAGGAGAAATTGTACTTATCTCACAGAGTCAGTGTAAAGATTAAACAAGATAACATCTATAAATTGTCCAGACCAGTGACACAAGAAAAAGTTTTAATTATGTTTATAATTCAGTTATAAGTAATTGTAAGTCATAACCTTACCCTCATTTTAAAAAATGATTTTTGGGTTCACAACTAGATTTGCTGAGCTAACTCATATTGCTGGGCCTCAAGAAATGAAATTCAATTGTTCAAATGTATCCCAAATATTTGATCTGTTCCAGGCACTGCCAGGCTGTGAGATACAAAAGGACTGTGGCTGGTCCTTGTCCTCAAGGAGCTAGAAAGGTAGGCTTTAACATACTGAACCTATATCCTTCATCCTTCAGGCAAGATCTATGAAAGCTCAGAGTGAAAATGTTCAGTGTTAACCAACTATGGATAATGTAGATACAATGGTAATGAGGTCTTACTCTTAAGACCTGAATTGTCTTTGCCCCACCCACTTCCAGCCTACCCTCAGAGTGTAAGCGCCAGGAGAGTATGATCCTCATTTGTCTTGTTCACTGCCAAATCCCCAGAAACAGATGCATTGTAGGTGCTCAGTAAGTGCTAAATGAGTATTTGAGTAGCACTCCATACAGAGAACGTTCCTGTGCACTGAATTCACCAGGAAATAAACGTGTGTGTGTGTATAACATAATCATTAATTTTGCCACAGCTGTGAAAGGTAAGTGGTATCCTATGTTTCACTCAGAGACTCAGAGACATAACATAACTTGCTAAAGTTTCTAAACAATACAGGTGAGATTTGCATCTTGGTCTGTGACTGCAAACTCAAAACACTTTTTATTGCTCCAATATTTTACCTAAACTTCATATCAACCTAATTACAAATATTATTACAAACCCTACATAACTCATTCAAGTGACATTATAGAGCACCTGTTGTGTACAAGGCTTACTCCTAGGAATTCAAAGCTGAATTAAACATGAGATTATACTCTTATAGGGATACCTGCTAAGTGATACAATCATGTACAAGTTGCTGCAGAAGGAACCTCATAGATGGCTTCACATATATTAGAAAGCTTAAAATATGGATAAGAGAAGAAAACAGGCTCAGAAAGCTTAAATTGCTTGCCCAAGGTACACAACTATATGTAGCAAAGCCCAAGATTTGAACCCAAGTCTATCTGGCTTCAACTTGTGTTCTTTCTATTGTACCATGGTGCCAAGGTCACATTCTGACTATAAGCTTAAGCAAGGCACTTAATCTCTCCAGGCCTTTGTTTCTTCCTAATATTGCTTCCTCAAAGGGTTATTAGAGCCTTTTCTCGATATAAAGTGCCCAGTACGATACCTGGCAAAGTAAGTGCTCGATAAATAGTCTAATTATTATCAACTAATAGTGGCTAACAGTGCTCTAATGACCGCGAGCTACCTTTCCAGTATGGAGGATCCCATAGGGCCACACTTAAGGGTCACTATGGGGACCTGCTGGCTCAGAGAAATTCAGATTTCACTGCACAATACTCAATCAGATGTAGGTGAAGTTCTGGCTCAAGCCTGACATAGGAAGGAAACTTCCTTCTGTTGTCTTGAGATAAAGTCTCCAGTATCCTTTCAATTTTCTTCAATGCTCCCATCACAGGGCAGACCACATCCAAATAACAGAAATGCCAGAGAGGCTGTACCTTCTCTCTTATATCCCAAGATCTTTCAAGTTTGTCAGTAAACTCGAAAACCTCAGTTTTCTTAAATATTCTATCCAGGAGGAAGATCTCAGCGGCATACTGAAACAATTAGGGCAACAGAAGGAACAAAAATGAATTGGTTGCACACAGGTATGAGTGTACATAGAGCCTTATAGAAATGATATGAGATCTTGAGTGGAAAATGCAATGCCAGACATATTAAGAGTGTTCTGCCCCATTGCATTCACTCCAAATCTGTTTGAATATTAGACTACCCTAAGATTAAAAGTCATCCTCTGAAGCAGCAGATCCCTGCAACCTTAACTCATTAATATTCCTTAATAAACACCATATATGTGTATGGTGCTTTAAAGTGTTTTCAAAGCAACCATGTACACATTTTATGTCTGTGATGGTTAGGTTCTGGTGTCAACTTGGCCAAATGATTATGCCCAGTTGTCTGGTCAGGCAAGCACTGACCTGACCATGGCTGCAAGGATATTTCATGGCTGCTTGATAAATTGGAAGGCTGGTGTATTAAATCATTGCATCTGTGTTGATTGCATGTGTGATCAACTAAGGTGCGTCTCCCATGATGAGATAATCCAATCAGTCGAAGGCTTTTAAGGAGAAGAGAGACTCTTTCACTGCTTCTTCAGCCAGTGAGCCTCTCCTGAAGAGTCTGTCCAGACTCTTCATCTGTGCCATCAGCGTCACAGCCTGCCCCACGGATTTTGGACTCTACCATTCATCAGTTGCATGAGACATCTTTATAAATCTCATATTTACAGATCTCTCCAATTGGTTCTGTTTCTCTAGAGAACCCTGACTAACACAATATCATTTGATCTTCACAACACTCTGTGGTCTAGCAGGGACAAATGGTACCCTCATCATTACTGCAACTAAGAAAATCAAGTCTTATAAAAGTGAGTAATCATACTCTAAATCACTCAGCTAAGTTGGTGGTGGAACTGGGATGAGAACACAGAACTCCTGAGTCTTTCTAATTTCTACCCATTCAGCTCCAGCCTCAGTCTAGTGTGGGTAAGAGAATATCAAGCAAAGAGTCTTAACATTTTTTGGTGATCTGGTGGTTTAAAGCTGTATATACCCTAGAAAACATGTTCTTACATTTAATGTATTCCTGTGGGTGTGAACCCATTGTAAGTAGGAACTTTTGATGGGGCTTACTTCAATTAAGGTGTGACCCACCTCAATCATGATGGCCTAATCCTATAACTGGAGTCCTTTATAAGTGGATGAAACTCAGACAGAGAGAAAGAAAACCACAGAAGTAAGAAGCTGAAAGCAATGAAACTGGGAAGAGAAGGGAGAGATTAGGAGATGCCACCTTGTGCCTTGCCATGTGACAAAAGACCCAAGGATTGCCAGCAGCCAGCACCAGAAGGCCACAGTCTTTGGGTGGGAAGTACCTCCTTGATGATGCCTTGACTTGGACTTTCTTTCAGGCTCAAAACTGTAAGCTAATAGATTCTCATTGTTTAAGCCAACTCATTTCATTGTATTTGCTTAAGCAGCCTAGGAAACTAAAACATGATGTGAATCCCATTGGAAGTCTGGTGAAGTACATGGACCTCTAATCAAGATAATGGGGTTTTTGGTTTTTTGTTTTATTATTTTTATTTTTTGTTATAATTTTTTAAATTTTTTTTATTGTGAAATATAGCATATATACAAAAAAGCAATGAATTTCAAGTACATTTTCACAAGTAGTTATAGAACAGATTTTAAAGTTTGGTATGGGTTTCAGTTTCATGATTTTTCATTCTTTCTTTTAACTGCTCCAAGACACTGGAGACTAACAGAAATATCAATATAGTGATTCATCAGTCATACTCATTTGATAAATCCTATCTTCTCTGTTATACATCTCCTTCTCTTCAAATAACATATATACATAAAAGCAATAAATTTCAAACTTTTCAGAGTTTGATATGTGTTAGAATAATGTTTTTAAATGAATAAAATAAAATGCATTGGATTAAAAAGAAACCAACTGTATTGAATAATACAGATATCAAAATATTTTAAAAACATATTTATGGTATAGTAACATATTGCTTCTTTAACATATTAAATAGCAAGATGTAATGACAGCTCTAATAGCTACCATAATTTTGAAGGATGATGAGCATAAATATTTTAAGAAACTTGCAATGTCTTATGATATGGAAAATATCTGTAACACTGGAGAAAAAGTCACAGGTACTACTAATAACTCTGTGGTTTGTTGCCTACATTTGTAATGGAATAAAATGCTAAATTTCAGTTAACAGTTAGTGAAAATATAAACGTAAATTTTTCCATCCAAATTCATAGACTCTAGGTGAAACACTACCCATAGTCTCTAGATGAAGAACCCCTGATAGAGGAGGCTGATGAAATGTGAAGTGAGAGGTCCCAAAGTGGGTCCTAGACTAATTTTATTACATGAGTTAGAATTTGTAAATTACCAAGAATAGTACCTGTCACATAGTAAGCTCTATATAAGGATTTATTAAATAAAAATGCATTTTAAACAGTAAATATATAAGTAATATATTTATTCCTTGCAAATTTTGAATAATGGAATTCTAAGCCAATACATCGTAGCAGGAGTCTCCTTCAAGCCTACATTTCTCTGTGAAAAAGTGACAGATGAACTTCAGCATGAGCAAGTATAAAGTACTGCATTTAAGAGAAAGTGAGCCAAATGTTATTCAAAGATGTTAGTTCCCAAACCTCACTTCTGACACAGGAAAGGGATCTGGGAGCAGTTGGAGAAAAGTCCCTGAAGACATCTGCCCAATGTGTGGTTGGAATCATAAAAAGGTAACAAATTCTAAATCCAGTGAAAGGGGAGAGAGATAGAGAAACGGAAAAAGAAAATAAGGTGCTATCTTTCCTTAATAAAATAATTTTTATGCTCATACCAGTAAAACTGAGTGTGTCTCATGTGGCTGAGCCTCAAGACATGAAATTCAGCATTTCAGTTCAGATGTTGTTCTTGTGCTTACTCTAAGACACTCTGACAGGCAATAGAGGGTGCAAAGAAGAATACAACATGGTACTTTCTCTTGAGGAGCGCGAAGGAAAACTCAAATAATCACAGAAGTTGGGTGGGTTTTAATACATTAATGAAACGTACCATCCACTTTGGATCAGAACCATAAAGTCCAGGAGAGAGAAAGTTTGAATATTGAACTTAATGTTTTTCACATAATACAGCTTTATCTCTCTCACACACACAACCCACGTGTGTGCAGGGCATGCAGCATTTGATAAAGCCATTATTATAATCATAACGTGTTTATTCATCAGAATAACAATAATAATAACAACAACAGCAGAGGTTCTAAGCCCCCAACTTTGAACTTTGGCCTTCAGCCTTCAGGCCAAGCACCCATCTGGCCTTCTCTCCTTCAACATGTTTCATGTTCATATTCAGGCCCTCCTCCCTTTTTTTTCTTGTTTGCTTCTTATCTACGTCAGAAACCATATTATCAAGCCTCTAAAGAGGCTTATTAAAGTTAAATAAGAGACAATTGAGTAAAGAATAGAAAGTTAAATAAGAAGAAATCATTGAGTGATGACAAGTTTTTTTACTCCCAATGATATAACTTTCGTCTCCACTCTGCCTTAGGCTACGCCTAAAACCAAAACTCCTTAACTTGCATTCAGAGTCCTTCATAATTTGGCCCCAGTCTTCATTTCTAATCTTAATTCCCACTTCTACTTTCATATACCCTACTTCAGCCTGATTGAATTTACAAGTCCAAATCCTACCCTTCCTTCAAGGCCCAGTTCAAATGCTACCTCCCCCATTAAGCTGTCCTGGATTACCCCCTACTTCTTTCCATGCCCTTCTTTGAGCTCCCAGAACCCTTTTTCCATCCCTCCATTATGGGACTTAACCATGTACACTCTCGTGTACACTCTCTCTGCAAGGACTATGACTCATTCATTCTTTCAGCAAATATTTACGGAGCACCTACTACGTGCCAGACAACTGTTCCAAACATTAATGGTACAACACTGAACATTCAGACAAAAATCCTTGCCCTCATTGTGTTTATGTCCTATCAAGGGGTGGGGGGTGGACTAAAAATAAACAAAATAACTAGGTTGGTAATATAAGAGAAGGTGCTAAAATCTAGAGGAAAAAAACTAAAGAGAAAGAAAATAAGAAATGATGGTAGTGGTGTTACATTTTAAATAAAATGATAGTTACGTACCTGGGAAAACAACATTTGATCAAAGATTTTTCAAATATAAGGGAATGAACTATGTATAGTACATATCTGAAGGGGAAGTATTCTAGGCAATGGGAACTGCAAATGCAAAGGCCCCAAGGAAGGAGCTTACCTGACTATTCAATGAATGTCCTGAATGCCTGGAGTACAGTGAGAAAAGGGCAGAGTAGCAAAACATGGGGTCAGAAGGTAAGAGGGGCCCAGATCCTGTAAGACATGTAAGGACATTGGGGTTTACTCTGATGAAATATGCAGCCATTGTAGGGTTTCAAGAAGAGGAGAAACATGATATGACTAACATTTTTTTTCCAAAATCTTCCCTCTTTTTTTTTAAATTAATTTTTAAATTTTTTTAAAAATATAACAACAAACGCAAATATTCTTAACTTAACTTATGATCATTCCATTCTACATATATAATCAGTAATTCACAGTATCATCACACAGTTGCATATTCATCATCATGATCATTTCTTAGAACATTTGCATCAATTCAGAAAAAGAAATAAAAAGAAAAAAGAAAAAATCTCATACATACCACACCCCTTAACCCTCCCTCTCATTAATTGCTAGTATTTCCATCTACCCAATTTATTTTAGCCTTGTTTCCCCTATTTTTTTCTATACCCTTTATCACTCCCTTTTATTGATCACTAGCATTTCAATTTACTAAATTCATTTTGACATTTGTTCCCCCTATTATTTATTTATTTTTAATAATCTATATGTTTTCTTCATCTGTCCTTACCGTAGATAAAAAGAGCATCAGACACAAGGTTTTCACAGTCACACAATCACATTGTGAAAGCTTTATCATTATACAATCATCTTCAAGAAACATGGCGACTGGAACACAGCTCTACATTTTCAGGCAGTTCTCTCCAGTCTCTTCATTACATCATGACTAACAAGTGATACCTATTTAATGCATAAGAATAACCTCCAGGATAACCTCTTGACTCTGTTTGGAATCTCTCAGCCATTGACACTTTATTTTGTCTCATTTCACTCTTCCCCCTTTTTGTCAAGAAGGTTTTCTCAATCCCTTGATGCTGAGTCTCAGCTCATTCTAGGATTTCTGTCCCACGTTGCCAGGAAGGTCCACACCCCTGGGATATGACTAACATTTTTAAGGGTTGCTCTGGAAGCTAAGTGGAAAATAGATTGTAGGTGTTAAGGGAGGAAATAGTGAAAACAGCTGGAGGCTATTACAATAATCCAGGTGAGGAATGAAGGTGGCCTTGGATCATGTGCTAGCATTGGAAGTGATGAGAAATGGAAAGATTTTGGATGTATTTTGGAGATGCAAATTAATTGAATGCAGCCTATAAGAAAGAGTGAAAAGAAGAATGAAGGTTCTTGGCCTGAGAAACAAATTTGTTCAGATTGGGAAGACCACAGAAAGAGCAGATTTGGGAAGGAAGATCAGATTCTTACATGTTGAATTTAAGATGCCTATCTCTCTTTCAGTTGACTATTTCAAGAAAGGAGCTGCCTAAAAGAATCTGAAGGTCGTAAAAAAAAATCTAAACTGCAGTTATGTGATTGGAAACTATTGGCATTTTATAGAAATTTAGTATCATGAAACTAAATGAGATCAGAAAGGAGATGACCAAGGTTCAAGGACTGAGACCTGGGAGGCTCTAGGATTAAAAGGTCAGGGATATAAGGAAAAACCAGCAAGAGATACTGAACAGGAGCAGTCAGTGAAGTAGAAGGAAAACTAAAAGAGTTATTCTGGTTTGCTAAAACTGCCAGCATGCAATATAGAAGAAATGGATTTGTGGGTGGGCCACTGTGGCTCAGTAGGTAGAGTTCTCGCCTGCCATGCCAGAGACCCAGGTTTGATTCCCAGTGCCTGCCCATGCCAAAACAAACAAAAAGATATAGATTTGCTTTTATAAAGGGGATTTATTAAGTTACAAATTTACAGTTCTAAGGTCATGAAAATGTCCAAACCAAGGCATCCAAAGAAAGACACCTTGACTCTGAAGGTCTATGGTGTCCAGGATTCTCTGTCACATGGGAAGACACATGGCAATATCTGCTGTCCTTTTCTCCCAGCTTCTGGTTTCAAATGGCTCTCTCAGATCCTTCGGGCCCTTCTGGCATCTCCTGGGGTGTTTTCTGTCTGTATCTCCAAATGTCTGTCTTCATTTCATCTCTCTGCTCTCTGTGTCAGCTCTGAGTTCTCTCTCATAAAGGGTGTGCTGATTTGAAAGAATGTATGTACCCTAGAAAAGCCATGTTTTAATCGTAATTCCATTTTCTAAACCCAGCCATTTCTTCTAATCCCTATTCAGTACTGTATGTTTGAAACTTTAATTAAATCATCTCCCCGGAGATGTGATTCAATCAAGAGTGGTTGTTAAGCTGGAAAACATCTACCCCACCTCCATACCCACTGGATGGGAAGTGTGGGATAAAAAAACAACAAACATTTGAGAGGGCTTCAGGGGAAGCAGTTACTCAGGGGAGATCCAGAAGATGAAGATAAATGTCCAGAGAGAGTTTGAAGATATAGGTATTTTCCTCATGTCTATCCTAAGCATATCACACAGTGTCTTGCATACAATTTACCTCACCAAATATTGACGGAAAGACGAATGGAAAAAAGTATGAAGAGAACCTAATTCATATGTGTGTGGATTTAAAGCAACAGCTTTTGGCCACTCAAAGGCCTTTCCCACTTACTGTAAATTTGAGACAGTGTTCCAAAGCATTGATAGTTCTGGAAGACTGATACCCACATAAATGGGGAGCTGCAACCTCAAACTTGGGACTCTTTAATCCTTGTGAATACAGTAAGATAAGCCCAATTAAATATACGATGTAACCCATATAAGGGGGTTAAAGGTTATTAAGGGACAGTAGATAAAGATTTTAATCCCCTATTAGGGTACTTGTTACCAGATGCCATTGTGATTTGTACACCTTTCTCCTATTGGGATGGAAGTGAAATTTTGATGATATTAGTTGGCTGAGGGACAGAATAATTATCACATTCTGCCTGGCCTAGTCCTCCATTTCTTCTCCAGAGGAGTTAAACACACAAAGAACAATAGCAAATGGATAACACATTAAAGCATTATTATCAACTGCCTGGGAGCCTGATGCCCTAATGCAGAGTTCTTTGGAATACGAAGCCATACCAGAGGCCTGTAAGGACTTCTACCTCTCTCCAAGGCCAAATCTACATCTTGAAATCCCATCACCTTCTGGTAACAGAGGCCAAAGAAATGGGATGCATATTTGAAGGCAAGGAAGAAAGAAATGAGATGGCTACATGTATTGAACCCATTCCTTGGAGTTAGCAGGAAGAGAGGGGTCAGAGCCCTGTAGGTGACTTTTATTTTCAAAGAGAGAGAAAGTTTATTGCCAGGCATGAAACAGGAGATTAGATGGCTTATTAGCCCAAGAATCTGTCTCTTTGAACTGCAGTAATTCTGATAGTTTAATAGTGTCAAAAGATGGGCAGGTTTTAGGATAATGAGCACAATGTCCCCAGATGATGTAATTAGAGGTGATTTAATTATTGAGCAAGTGCAGATTGATTATATGCTTAGTCACAGAATGTACATAAGAAAATGGTGGCCTTAATTATGATGATAGGCATGATTTTTAGTATCAGAATGAGATATAGGTGATGTATAGGTTTAAGTCTAAGCTACTGCACATGTAAGGTGGGCTCATTTTATTTGTTCCTGCTTTGGTTATCAAGCTAACTTTGGACTTGGGCTGACTCAAGGCCTTCATTAATAAACATTAGAGCCTGTCTTCAATGATCCAAATTTTCCAAGGTTGAAAAAAAAATGGATAAAATGGGTATAATTGAGGGCCAGTCACAAGGTTTTTACAATCACAGGGGTGAAAGGTAAAGGCAGCTGGATTACAGTTCAAAGATTTCAGGTATTTCCCTTTGTCTACTCCAATATACCAGAAATCAAAAAGGAATATCTATACAGTGATTCAGCTTCCATAATCATCCCTTAAATCCTAATATCTCAGTTACAACTCCCCCCTCTCATTTGATAATTATCGCTCAATCTTGAGGTATATCTGGGCAACAACTCATTTAACTTCATACTGAGAAAAGGGGCATTAACTTTATAGGGCAGAGGGAAGAAACTGGTTGTGTATAGATGATGTTGTAATGCAATAATCACATTTACCAGTTATCACAGCTCAATCAATATCTTAGAATCTTGACCAATCAGATTAACATCTCTTTATCCTTGAATGAAGGAAAGAGTGCTAAGAGAGCAAAAACAATGTCTCATTCATCTCTGTATTTCCAGGACCTCATAGAATGGCCAGCAAATGAATTTTGAAAAGGTGAGGAGTGAGTTAGAGAGAAGGAAGGACAGAAAGGAGAGAGAGAGAGAGAGGGAGGGAGGGAAGGAGGGAGTGAGGGTGGAAGGAAAGGAAGGGAAGGAGGAAGAGAGAAAATGAAGGGAGAGAGAAAGGAATGGAGGAAGAAAGAAAAAAAGGGTATGTGAAAAGGAGAAGGGAGGCAGCAAGGGCAAGACCTACAATTTAAAACTGGCTATAAAAGGTAATCCTATATATTGGGGCTCTTTCCTTTGCCTAGGGATGAGATCAGGGCACTTGAGCTGGCTTAGGCATGGGGGACTTAGAAAATTGTTACAATAATTGATATTATAATGTTAAGAACATGGATTTTGACTGCAAGGGAACAAGTTCTACCTCTGTAACCTTGGACAAGTTACTCAACCTCCCTGTGCCTCCACTTCTCCATCTGTAAAATGGAAATGATAACATGATCTTCCTCAAGGGATTGTAATGTGGCTTAAATAAGTTATGTAAAGTACTTGGTACTTTGCTGTTTTGACTATTGTGGATTTATGGTAAACTTAAATGTTGGGAAGTGTCAGTCCTCCAATTTCACTCTTCCTCTTTAGGATATTTTTAGCTATTCGAGGTTTCTTTCCCTTCCAAATACATTTAATAACTTGCTTTTCCAAGTTTTCAAAATAGGTTGTTGGAATTTTGATTGGTATCACATTGAATTTGTAGATTAATTTGGGTAGAATTGATATCTTAATGACATTTAACCTTCCTATCCATGAGCATGGACTATCTTTCCATCTATTAAGATCTTATTTGATTTCTTTTAATGATGTTCTGTAGTTTTCTGTGTAGAGGTACTTTACATCCCTGGCTAAGTTTATTCCCAAATACTTGATTCTCTTAGTGGCTATTTTGAATGATTTTTTTCCTCTTAACTGTGAGGTCATTATTTGTATATAGAAACATTACTGATTTTTGTACATTAATCTTGTATCCCACCACTTTGCTGAATTTGTTTGTTAGCTCAAGTAGGTTTGTCATAGATTTCTCAGGATTTTCCAAGTATAGGATCATGTCATCTACAAATAATGAGAGTTTTACTTCTTTCCTATTTAGATGTCTTTTATTCCTTTCTCCTGCCTTATTGCTTTAGTTAGAACTTCTAGTACAATGTTGAATAATTGTAACAATGGGCATCCTTGTCTCATTCCTGATCTTAGGGAGAATGCTATCAATCTCTCACCATTGAGAATGATACTGACTTGGGTTTTTCATGTGTCCTCTTTATGATGTTAAGGAAGTTTCCTTTGATTCCTACCTTTGAAGTGTTTTAATTGGAAAAGGATGCTGAATTTTATCAAATCTTTTTTCAGCATCAATCAATATGATCATGTGATTTTTCCCTTTAAATCTGTTAATGTGCTGTATTACATTAATTCATATTCTTATGTTGAACCACCTTTCGTTCCTGGTGTAAGCTCCACCTGGTCGTGATGTATAAATGTTTTAATATATCATTGGATTGGATTTGCTAGTATTTTGTTGAGAATTTTTGCATCTATATACATTAAGTAGATTGGTCTGTAATTTTCCTTTCTTATTGTGTCTTTATCTGGTTTTATGATGTTAGCTTTATAAAATGAGTTAGGTAGTGGTCCCATTTCTTCAGTTTTTTGGAAGGGTTTGAGCTGAATTGTTGTTAGTTCTTTTTGAAATGTTTGATGAAATTCCTCTGTGAGGCTGCCTGGGTTTTTCTTTGCAGGAAGATTTTTGATAAGTAATCAAATCTCTTTACATGTAATTGGTTTGTTAGAATCTTCTATTTCTTCTCCAGTCACTATCAGTAGTTCATATGCTTCTAGAAATTTGTCTATTTCATCTAGGTTGTCTAGTTTGTTAGCATATAGTTGCTCATAATATCTTCTTGTGATTTTTTAAGTTTCTTCAGGATCCGTGGTAATGACCCCCCTCTCATTTCTGGTTTTGTTTATTTGCACCCTCTCTTTTATTTCTTAGTCAGCCTAGGTAGGGGTCCATCAATTTTATTGATTTTCTCAAAGAACCAACTTTTGGTTTGTTGATAATTTCAATTGTTTTTTTGTTCTACAGTTCATTTATTTATGCTTTTATCTTAGTTATTTTTCTTCGTCCATTTGGTTTGGGAATAGTTTGCTATTCTTTCTCTAGTTTCTACAGATGAGCAGTTAGGTCATCAATTTTTGCTCATTTTTCTTTTTAATTATATGCATTTAGGGTGATAAATTTCCTTCTCAGTTCTGCCTTTGCTGCATCCTGTAAGTTTTGATATGTTGAATTCTCATTTTCATTTGTCTCCAGATATTTATTAATTTCTCTAATGATTTCTTCTTTGACCCACTGATTGCTTAAGAGTGTATTGTTTAATCTCCATGTATTTGTGAAAGTTCTGGTTCTTTAGTGGTTATTAATTTCCAGCTTGATTCTGTCATGATCAGAGAAAGTGCTTTGAATAATTTCCATCTTGGTAAATTTATAAAAACCTGTTTTGTGCCCCAGTGTTTCATCTATCCTGGATAATGTACCATGAGCCCTAGAAAAGAATGTATACCCTGATATTTTGGGGTGTAACAATATATATATATATATATATATATATATATATATATATATATATATATATATATATATATATAGGTCTAATTAGGTCTAATTCATTTATCACATTATTTAAATTTTCTATATTGATCCTCTGTCTATCTGTTCTATCCATAGAGGAGAGTGGTGTATTGAAGTCTCCCACAATTATTGTTGAAACGTCTATTACTTCCTTAAGTTTTACCAATGATTACCTCATGTACTTTGGAGCTCCTTGATTAGAAGCATAAACATTTATAACTGTTATTTCTTCTTGATGACTTGTCCCTTTTATTAATATGTACTGCGCTTTCTTGTCTCTTATGACATCTTTACATTTAAAGTCTATTTTACCTGATATTAGTATGGCTTCTCCTGCTTTCTTTTGGTCACAACTTGTATGGAACTTCTTTTTCCATCCTTTCACTTTCAATCTATTTGTATCCTTGGGTCTAAGACAAGTCTCTTGCAACCAGCATATAGATGGATCATATTTTTAAATCCATTCTGCCAATCTGTGCCTTTTAATTGGTGATTTTAGTCTATTAACATTCTGAATTATTACTGTAAGGGCAGTTCTTGTATCTACCATTGTGCTGACTTGTAAGGATTATGCACCCTAGAAAAGCCATGTTTTAATACTGATCCATCTGGTAGAGACAGCTGTTTCTTTTCATCCCTATTCAGCACTGTAGGTTAGGAACTTGATTAGATTGTCTCCACAGAGATATGACACACCCAATTGTGGGTACTAACCTTTGATTAGAGGGAGATGTGACTCCGCCCATTCCAGGTGGGTCTTGATTAGTTTACTAAAATCCTTTAAAAGAGGAAATAGTTTTGGAAAAAGGTTTGCAAGCCATGAGAACCACAAGAGTTCACACAGGTAGCGATGGTGGCTCAGTGGCAGAGTTCTCGCCTGCCATATCGGAAACCCGGGTTCAATTCCCGGTGCCTGCCCTTGCAAAAAAAATAAATAAGAGTCCAGGCAGCCAGAGACCTTCGGAGATGAAGAAGGAAATCGTCCCTGGGGGAGCTTCATGAAACAAGAAGTCTAGAGAGAAAGCTAGCAGATGTTGCCATATTTACCATGTGCCTTTCCAGTTGAGAGAGAAACCCTGAACATGATCAGCCTTCTTGAACCAAGATATCTTTCCCTAGATGCCTTAAATTGGACATTTCTATGGACTTGTTTTAATTCGGACATTTTCACAGCTTTAGAACTGCAAACTGGCAACTTAATAAATTCCCCTTATAAAAGCCATTCTGATTCAGGTATATCACATTCTGGCAGCTAGCAAACTACAGCAACCATCTTATCCTTTAGTTTTTGTTCGTCAGATCTGTATTTTCTTCTCCCTCTCTCTCTCTCTTTATCTATTAAGCTGCCCCTACTAATACTCTTCAATTCTATACCTTTCTCCAGACCTCCCTCTCATTTTTATTTGTCAACAGAACTCCTTTTCTTATTTCTTGTAATGCAAGTCTCTTGTTGGCAAATTCTCTCAGCCTTTGTCTGTAAAGATTTAATCTCTCCCTCAATTTTTCAGGACAAATTGGGAAGATAAAGAATTCTTGGCCAGAAGTCATTCTCATTCAGAATCTTAAATATATCATTTCATTCCACTGAATTTTCACCTTCATAGTATCTGTCGAGTAGTCTGAGATCGGACTTTTGTTTTTGAGCTCAGTCTTATGTAGTTTCCATTGTATGTAGTGAATATCATTTCTCTTGTGGCTGTCATGACTTTTGCTTCTCTTCCAGATTTGACATCCTGATTAGTATGAGTCTTGGATCAAGCCTATTTGGATTTATTCTATTTGGAATTCATTAGAATTGTTTGATTACCATATTTATGTCTTTTATAAAGATTGGAAAGCTTTCTCCCATAAACTCTATTTTTAAACTTTTTTACTGCATAATATAATATGCGTACAAAGTAAAGAAAGAAAAAAAGCAATAGTTTTCAAAGCACTCTTCAGCAAGTAGTTACAGGTCAGATCCCAGAATTTGTCATGGGCCACCATAACATCATCTTGGATTTTTCCTTCTGGCTGCTCCAGAACATTGGAGGCTAGAAAGAATATATATATTTTTTATCATCACTTATTTTTCTTTTTTGTAAAAAATAATGTATATACTAAAAAATCAATAAATTTAAAAGCACAGCACAATTAGTTGTAAAACAGATTTCAGAGTTTGGATGAGTTACAATTCCACAATTTTAGATTTTTACTCTTAGCTGCTCTAAGACACTGGAGACTAAAGAAAATATCAATTTAATGATTCAGCAATCATACTCCTTTGTTAAACCCTACATTCTTTGTATAATTCCATCATCACCTTCGATCTTTCTATCCCACTCTTTCGGGGTATTTGGCCTATGCCCATTCTAACTTTTTCTTGTTGGAAGGGGCTGTCAATAATATTGGGTAGGAAGATGGAACTATCTGATGTTCTGGAGAGGCTGGGCACTCTGGGTTTCAGGACTTATCTGGCCCAGGGGCCCATCTAGGGGTTGTAGGTTTCTGGAAAGTTATCCTAGTGCATGGAACCTTTGTCGAGTCTTATATATTGCCCTGGGTGTTCTTTAGGATTGGCTGGAATGGTTTTCATTGGAATTTGGCAAGTTATGGTAGGTAGCAATGTCTAATTGAAGTTTGCATAAGAGTGACCTCCAGAGTAGCCTATCGACTCTATTTGAGCTCTCCAAGCCACTGATAAATACTTTATTAGTTTCACTTCTTTTCCCCATTTTGGTCAGGATGGAACTGTTGATCCTACAAGACCAGGGCTGGACTTATCCCTGGGAGCCATCTCCCATGCTGCCAAGGAGACTTTTACCCCTGGATGTTATGTCCCATGTAGAGGGGAGGACAATGATTTCACTTGAGGAGTTGAGCTTAGAGAGAATGAGGCCACATTTGAGAAACAAAAGAGGTCCTTGAGAAGTAACTCTTAGGCATATCTATAGGTAGGCTAAGCTTCTCCAATACCTACATAAGCTTCACAAGAGTAAGCCTCAAGATCAAGGGCTTAGCCTATTGATTTGGGTGTCCCTAATGTTTGACACAGTATCAGGGGATTCTTTGATGGTAAAGTTTAATAGATCTATATTTTTTCTCCCATCTCTAAAGGGACTTTGCCAATACTTTTTGATTATCTGCTTAATATATTCTAGAATGTATCCAGGCATTACATTAAGCTATACAGGATTAAAGGCCCTCATTCTTATTCTAGCTTCGGTGTGTTTCAATTGTTCACTGAGCTATCCAGACAGGTTGAGTTAGATTATGCGCTACAGAAAATTGAGGTTCCAGACAAAATAAACCTTTCTTCCTTTGGTCTCAAAGAGTAGGTGTATTTCTAGAATATGGACGATGTCTTCCTTACCCCTGGTTTCTGAATTACTTTAATCCCGACCTGGTCAGCTTTGTTCTTATCTATGAATGCATGTTACAGATATATAAAGCAGCCTCCCAAAACCAGAAGTAATAATTACCCCTTTGGACTAATTATGTCTGCTATAAGAGCTTACAACCTACTCCCCTGTTTTCTTATAAACATTCTCTAAAGGAAACCATTACAATAATTGTTCTTTCATTTCTGCCTTATTTTGCCTCACCAAATGTCCCACAGCTTCATTCACATCATTGCATGCCTCACGATTTTGTTCCTTTTTGTCACAGCACAGTATTGATCATATGTATACACCATCATTTGACAGTCTACTTCTCAGTCAGTGCATCCTTCAGCCACCTGCATTCATTAGGCTTCATATACAATGCACAAAGTCCACATTCCATCAACACTCTCAATTTTAGATAATTTAATTGTTCTCAAAATAAATATAACCAGAAAACAGACCCTCACCAAATAGGAGATCTAAACCTCCCCTTAACTCTTGCCCCTCCCATGATTATTTACCCCTGCAGTTGCTGTGGTACTGCTGATGCTTTCCTGTTAAACATAGCCCGTAATGTGCAATAGCAGTTTTCCTTTTTTACCCTGGACTTAAAAAGTTTTTGTACATGAATCATACCTTTGAAGTAGGTCTTTCAAGGACTAATTTATATTTCTAGTTTTAATCAGTGGGACACATAGGTCTATATAACCCCTTTCAATCTTGTTCATATTCAGTGTGGTAATATGACTTACAAACCCACTAGAAAACTGCCTTCACTCCTATCTATTCCCTTACATTGGAATTCAACCTCATTAGTTAAGTGTTCACCCATCTCTGGCTTCTATGTATCTCTAAATCCCCTATATTCTGCATTATAAGCCTCTCATTTTAACTGTACCAGGGTCATAAAAGTGGAGTCATACAGTATCTATCTTTTTGTGTCCAGCTTATTTCATTCAGCATTATGTCCTCAAGGCTCATCCATCTTGTCATGTGCTTCAGGACATCATTTCATCTTACTGCTGCATAATATTCCATTGAATGTATATACCACATTTTATTAATCCACTCATCTGTTGATGGTACTTGGTTTGTTTCCATCTTTTGGCGATCGTGAATAATGCTGCTAAGATCATCAGTGTGCAACTGTCTGTTTGTATCACTCCTTTCAGCTGTTCTGGGTATATACCAAGTAGTGCTATTGCTGGGTCATAGGGCAATTCGATATTTAGTTTCCGAAGGAACCACCAAATTGCCTTCCATAGTGGCTGCACCGTTGTACATTCCCACCAGGAGTGCATAAGTTTTCCAGTTTCTCCACATTGTCTCCAATATTGATTGTTTCCTATTTGTTTAACAGCAGCCATTCTTATAGGTGTGAGGTGGTATCATATTGAAGTCTTGATCTACATTTCCCTTATAGCTAATGAAAATGAGCATCTGTTCATGTGCTTTTAAGCAATTTGTATTTGCTCTTCAGAAAAACACCTATTCATATCTTTAGCCCATTTTATTATTGGGTTATTTGTTCTTTTGCTCTTGTGTTGTATGATTTCTTTATGTATACAGGATATCAAACCTTTGTCCAATGTTTGATTTCCAAACATTTTCTCCCACTGAGTTGACTTCTTCTTCACCTTTTTGAAAAAGTCTTTTGAGGTGAAGAAGCATTTGATTTTGAGTTCCCATTTATCTACTTTTTTCTTTTGCTTGTGTTTTGGGTGTAAAGTTTAGGAAGCTACCTCCTATTACTAGGTCTTGAGGATGTTTCCCTACATTTTCTTCTAGAAACTTTATGGTGCTAATTCTTATATTTAGGTTTTTGATCCACTTTGAGTTAATTTTTGTATAGTGTTCTGGTTTGCTAGCTGCTGGAATGCAACACACCAGAGATGGATTGGTTTTTAATAAAAGGGGATTTATTTTGTTGGTTCTTCAAAGGAAAGGCAGCTAACTTTCCACTGAGGTTCTTTCTTACGTGGAAGGCACAGGATGGTCTCTGCTGGTCTTCTCTCCAGGCCCCTGGGTTCCAACAACTTTCCCTGGGTGACTTCTTTCTGCATCTCCAAAAGCCTGGGCTGAGCTGCAAGTGCTGAGATGAGGAATGCCAAGCTGCTTTGGCTGTGCTACATTGCGTTCTCTCATTTAAGCACCAGCCAATTAAGTCAAATGTCACTCATTGCAGCAGACACGCCTCCTAGTTGACTGCAGGTGTAATTAGTAACAGATGAGGTTCACGTACCATTGGCTTATGTCTGCAGCAACAAGACTAGGTATGCTCACCTGGCCAAGTTGACAACTGAATCTAACTAACACATATAGGGTGTAAGGTAAGGGTCCTTTTTCATTCTTTTGGCTATTGATATCCAGTTCTCCCATGCCCATTTGTTGAAAAAACTATTTTGGCCCTGTTCAGTGGATTTGGGGGCCTTGTCAAAAATCAGTTGACCATAGATTTGGTGGCCTATTTCTGCACTTTCAATTAAATTCCATTGGTCAATACTTCTCTATTTGTGCTAGTACCATGCTGTTTTGACCACTGTGGCTTTATAATATGTTTTAAAGTCAGGAAGTGTTAATGCTCCCACTTCATTTTTCTTTTTCAGGCTGCTTTTAGCTATTCTGATCTCTTTCCCTTCCAGATGAATTTGGTAGTTAGTTTTTCCAAGTCTTCAAAATAGGTTGCTGGAATTTTGATTAGTACTGTGTTGAATCTGTTGATCAATTTGGGTAGAATTGACATCTTAACTATATTTAACCTTCCTATCCTATGTCTTTCCACCTATTTAGATATCCTTTCATTTCTTTTAGCAACGTCATGTAGTTTTCTGTGTACAAGTGCTTTACCTCCCTAGTTAAGTTCATTCCTAAGTTCTTGATTCTTTTAGTTGCTATTTTGAATGGAATTTTTTCCTTAACTGACTCCTCAGGTCATTGCTTTTATCTAGAAACGTTACTGATTTTTTCTCATTAATTTTATATCCTGCCACCTTGCTGAATTTGTTCATTAGCTCAAGTAACTTTGCTGTAAATTTATCAGGATTTTTCATATATAGTAACATGTCATCTGCAAAGAATGAAAGTTTTACTTCTTCCTTTCCAATCTGGATGCATTTTATTTCTTTGTCCTTCCTGATTGCTCTAGCTAGAACTATTAGCACAGTGTTGAATAATAGTAGTGACAGTGGGCATCTTTGTCTCATTCCTGATCTTAGGGGGAAAGTCTTCAGTCTCTCTCTATTGAGTACTATGCTGGCTAATAGTTTTTCATGTATTCCCTTTATCATATTGAGGAAGTTACCTTTGATTCATATCTCTTGAAGGATGTTTTTATCAGAAAAGGGTGTTGAATTTTCTCAAATGCTTTTTCAGCATCAATTGAGGTGATCATGTGATTTTTCCCCTTCACTTTGTTAATGTGCTGTATTACATTAGTTGATTTCCTTGTGTTGAACCATCCTTGCATTCCTGGTATACATTCCACTTGGTTGTGATGCATAATTCTTTTAATGTGTTGTTGGATTAGATTTGCTAGTATTTTGTTGAAATTTTTTGCACCTATATTTGTAAGGAGATTGGCCTATGGTTTTCCTTTCTTATAGCATCTTTACCCACTTTTGGTATTAAAATGATAGTACCTTCATAAAATGTTGGGTAGTGTTCCTTTTACCTCAATTTTTTGAAAAAGTTTCTGTAGGGTTCGTTTAGTTCTTTTTGGAATGTTGGATAAAATGTGAAGCCATCTGGCCCTGGGCTTTTCCTTGTAGGAAGACTTTTGATCACTGATGGAATCTCTTTACTTTTGATTGGTTTGTTGAGATCTTCCATTTCTTCTGAGTCAGTGTAGCTTGTTTGTGTGTTTCCAGGAATTTGTCCATTTCATCTAAGTTATCTAGTTTGTTGGCATATAGTTGTTCATAGTATCCTCTTATGATATCTTTTATTTCTTCAGGATCCATGTTAACACACCCCTTCTCATTTCTGACTTTGTTTAATTGCACCTGCTCTCTTTTTTCTTTGTCAGTCTTGCTAGTGGCCCATCAATTTTACTGATTTTCTCAAAGAATGAATTTTTTATTTTATTGATTCTTTCTATTATTCTTTTGTTCTCCAATTCACTTAACTGTGCTTTAATCTTTGTTATTTCTCTTCTTCTATTTGCTTTGGGGTTAATTTGCTTTTCTTTCTGAAGTTCCTCCAGGTTTGCTGTTAAGTCCTTAATTTTTGCTCTGTCTTGTTTTTAATATAGGCATTTAGGTCAATAAAGTTACTTCTTGGAACAGCCTTTGCTGCAACCCATCAGTTCTGATATGTTGTATTCTCATATTCGTTCATTTCCAGATAGCTACTGATTTCTCTAGCCATTTCTTCTTTGACTCACCGGTTGTTTAAGAGTGTGTTATTTTTCTCACCGGCCATGCCAGAGACCTGGATTTGATTCCCTATGTCTGCCCATATGAAAAAAAATGAGTGTGTTAGTTAATCTCCATATATTTTGGATGTTCTCATTCTTTGGTGGTTATTGGGATCTAAGTTAATTCTATTGTGATCAGAGAAAGTGCTTTGAATAATTTCAATGTTTTTATATTTATAAAGACCTGTTTTGTGCCCCAACATATGATCTATCCTGGAGAATGTTCCATGAGTGCTCGAGAAGAATTTATAGCCTGGTGTTTTGGGGTGTAATGACATATATGTGTCTGTTAGGTCTAATTCATTAATCAAGTTATTTAACTTCCCTATATCCTTGTTGATCTTCTGTCTGGTTGTTCTATCTATAGAGGAAAGTGGTGTATTGAAGTCTCCTACTATTATTGTTGAAACATCTATTGCTTCCTTCAGTTTTGCCAATGTCTTCTCTCATGTTCTTTGGACCTCCTTGATTGGGAGCATAAACATTTATGATTGTTATTTCTTCTAGGTGAATTGCCCTTTTTTTTTAACATTGGCAGGCACCAGGAATCAAACCTGAGTCTCCAGCATGGCAGGCAAGAACTCTGCCAGTTAGCCACCATGGCATTCCCTAGGTGACTCGTCCTTTTAATTAATATATACTGTCCTTCTTTGTCTTTTATGATGTCTTTACATTTAAAGCCTATTTTGTCCAATATTAGTATAGCAACTCCTGCTTTCTTTTGGTTATAACTTGCATGAAACATCTTTTTCCATCCTTTCACTTTCAATCTATTCATATCCTTGTGTCTAAGATGAGTCTTTTGTAAGCATCATATAGCTGGATTATATTTCTTAATCCATTCTGCCAATCTGTATCTTTTAATTGGTAAGTTTAGTCCATTAAAATTCAGAATTATTACTGAAAAGGCATTTCTTGAATCCCTCATCTTATGTTTTGGATTTTAATTGGCAGATTTGTATCCTATTCCTCTTTCTATTTTTATCCTCTAAATTACCCTTACTGGTACTCTTCAATTCTGTGCCCTCCTTCAGTCCTCCCTCCCCTGTCTTTTTTTCAACTGACAAAACTCCTTAGTATTAAGGAGTATTTAAATTAGTATTTCTTGTATGGCTGGTCTCTTGTTGACAAATTCTTTCAGGATTTGCTTGTGAAAATTTGAATCTCTCCCTCAATTTTGAAGGACTATTTGGCTGGGTAAAGAATTCTTGGCTTGGAGTTTTTCTCTTTCAGTGTCTTAAATACATCATTCCACTACCTTCTCACCTCCATGGTGCCAGTTCAGTAGTCTGAACTCAGTCTTATATGGTTTCCCTTGTATGTAGTAGATTGTTTTTCTCCTGCTGCTTTCAGGATTTTCTGCTCCTCTTCAGCACCTGGCAGACTGATTAGTATGTGTCTTGGGGAAGGCCTATTTGGATTTATTCTGTTTGGAGTTCATTGAGCTTCCTTGACTTGTATGTTTATGCCCTTTATAAGGGTTGGGAAGTTTTCCCCCATTATATCCTCGACTAATCTTCCTAGCCCTTTACTCTTCTCCTTATGGGACATCAATGAATCTTATATCAGTGTGCTTTGTCTTGTCCATCATTTCCTTGAGATCCAATTCAAATTTTCCATCTTTTTTTTCCCATTTCTGTTTTGAGTGTTCAAAATCAGTTTTCCTGTCCTCTAGCTCACTTATTATTTCTTCTTCCTCTTCAATGTTGCTGTTATGTCTGTAGTATGTTTTTTGTTTTGTCTACAGCATCTTTAATCTTTTTTTAAAAAAAATAATTTTTGCGATTTTTCTGTTTATTCTTTCAAATTTCTCTTTACGCTTTTGTAGTGTCTTCTTGATCTCCTTTATGTCATTAACCATCCCATTTATTTTATTTAATAGAGTTATATGAACATCTTTGATTAGTTGTTCCAACATCTTTGTCTCCTCTTGTGTTTTAATTTTGTTATTAGGCTCGGCTATATCTGTCTGCATCATGATGTTTAATGATCTTTTGCTGTCTTCACAGCATGTAAATATTTTGATTGGTTTACTTTGGAACTTGATTTCCTTCAATAGTGTAAAGCCTTGTTTTGTGGGATGAACGGGTAGCAGGATGCAGAGCACGGGATAGGGCACGACAGTGTGGTGATGCATTGCAGTGCACTTATAAGTACAGGTTGAGGATGTTATGCTGATGCTTGTGAGCATGGGTGCCCAGTGGTGGGGGAGGATATGGCTGGGCAGGTGCATGGGTCTGGAAGCAGAGCCCTGGTGTGTGCTGGTCTAGGCCATGGGGCCCTTTTGCGCACGTACAGAACTAGGGCAGTGGGTCTGCATTACGCTTGCATGGGCTAGGGGAGATGTGGCCTGGCTGCACAGGTCAGCGCTTTCCCAGTGCTGGGGGGTGTGACTGGGGGACATTCGCATGCAAGGATCTGGGTAAACTGATGTACCCATGCACAGAGCTCAGGGGAGGTGGGGTGGGACTGCATGACTGTATGGGCTGGGGGCAAGTATAGCTTGGATATGGAGGTAAGCTCTACTAGCCTTTATACACTGGCAATTGCCTGCAGGGGGCAGGGACTGGGAGGTAGGGCTTGTGAGGGGTGGGGTAAGACTGTGCTGGCACTGGACAGGTGGGTTGGGCTGCACTTGGGGTGGGGATGTGGGGTGGGTATGCACAGGAGGGGTTGGCAGGGCAAGGGCACTTGGAGCATGGAGAGTGGGGGCGGGTGATGGGGTTCAGGTGTGTGGGGTGTGGGTGAGTCGTGGGGCTGTGCTGGTGAGGGTAGTGCATTCAAGGAACACAGCTTGGCTTACTTCCTAGATCCCATTTCCCCATCCATGCACGCCTGAGGGTTCTAGTCTTCTGTATTAGGCTGTTTGCACCAGCCAGATGTTCTCCGGTTCTTTACTTCTCAGTTCCTCAGCTTTTGCAGCTAGGGCTTTTCCCTATGTTGTGTAGAAGACTTTCCCAGGTCACTTACACCATGGAATCACCATTTCAGTCAGCCCCCATCCCTTCTGTAGCTGTTCCTTGGAGCAGGGTTGAACCCAATCTATCCTATTTGGTCATCTACCCAAAACGCTCCCCAAAACTCTTTAATTAGCCTTCCTATCCTTTTACTCTTCTCTTCTCCTTCTGGGATACTGATAATTCTTATATTTGAGCATTTTGTGTTTTCTTTCATTTACCTGTAATCTAGTTCCATTTTTTCCATCTTTCTTGCTATTTGTTCTTTTGTGCACTTGAGTTCAGTTGTTCTATCTTCTAATTCACTTATCCTTTCTTCTGCCTCTACAAATCTGCTTTTAATTTGGTCTTCAGTATCTTTCTTCTCTGTCATATCTGCTATTTTTCCATTTATTCTTTCAAATTCTTCTTTATGCTTTTCCAATATCTTCTTGATATACTTTATGTCATTATGAACATCCTTGATTAGATGTTCCAAGTTGTGTGTCCCCTGCAGTGATTTAATCTTGTCGTCTACCTGGGCCATATCTTCATATACTTTTGCTTTTCTGTTGCAAATGGTGCATTTGATTGTTTTTATAAGGTTATATTGCAAGTTGACTTCCTTCACTTGTCTAAGGTCTTGTCTCTACTTGGGTTTGCATAAAAAGTCCCCTTTGGATTTGATTTCTGGGTCCTTTCCCAGCAAACCAAGTTGCAGATCTCATGGAGGGAATTGAAATTCTATTTGAGGCACTATTGAAAGTTAGACAGATAGGCAATTTGCCAGACTGCAGTTTTCACTTCCCAGCAGATATCATGCTTAAGCTACCTTGCTTTAGTTTGTCAAAGGTGGTGGAAGGCAATATACCAGAAACAGAATGGCTTTTAAAAAGGAAATTTATTAAGTTGCAACTTTAAAGTTCTAAGGCAATAAAAAAATCCAAAGTTATGCATCCAGAGAAATATACCTTAGTTCAAGAAAGGCTGATGTGTCTGCAACACCTGTGTCAGCTGGGAAGGCATGTGGCTGGCATCTGCTGAGGTCTCTTGCTTCTTGTTTCAAATATCTTTCATGGCAGCTTTTTCTTTCTTCATCTCCAAAGGTCTCTGGCTGTGTGGGCTCTGTCAGCACTAAAGTTTTTTCAAAATGATTCCCTCTTAAAGGGCTCCAGTAAGCAACCCCACCTTGAATGGGTGGAGACACATCTCCTTGGAAACCGTCTAATAAAAAGTCACCATCCACAATTGGGTCTGCAACATCGCCATAGAAACAATAGAAATGATTCCACTGAACAGTTTTGAATGACGATTAAAGAGCATGGCTTTTCTGGGGTACACAACAGTTTCAAATCAGCACATTTCACCCTCTAGACCCCAAAAGATGTGTTCTATCCATATACAAAATACATTCATTCCATTACAATATCAGAAAGCCTTAAACCATTTCAGTAACAATACAAAGCCAGGAACAGTACAAAATCTCATCAAAGTCAGCTACAGGCATGGACTGTCCTAAGGCAAAATTATTCTCTGACTGTGGACCTGTAAAACTCAAAACAAGTTATCTACTGGTAACATACAAAGGAGGGACACCCATATGATACGTTTCCACTTCCATAGGGAGAATTGGGATGGAACACAGGGGCCACTGGACCCAAACTGTTCTAAAACCTGTAGAGAATACTCCATTAGATTTCAAAGTCTGAGAGTCATTTATCCTTGGGGTTTTTGAATGTGGCAGTCTCACCCTTTCCAAGGGCCTATGCAGTGGCTCAGCTCTTTCCAAATGCAACCTTGGGGTCATTAGGAGACCACATTTTTCTCAGCTACACCCTCTCTAAACATTGAGGAGACACCCAAGCTCTCTGCCATCTCCAGGGCACATGCTTAGCCCCTCCAGAACAATGTAGTGGCAACCAGGCTCCCCTCAATCCCTAAGTAATGTGCTTCACCCTCTCCAAGACCTGAAGCAATTTTCCAGAACCTTGATGTGGAAGGCCCACCCTCTGCCTTTGGAGCAAACTCACCCTTTCCAAGGGCTTGGCGGGTCTGCTCTCCTGGCTTGAAGTTTCTTGGCTTCAGACCTTAACTTCCTTGGCTCTGCCCCCAAAGTAATTTTTCCTTCAATTTATCCCTTTTCTGTCCTTTTTAGTCCAGGTTGGCAGTCATTCCATTTATACAAATCCCACAGCACCCTTGCTGGTTTTCTATGCAGTATGGATAGATGTACATTTTCACATCTTTTGTTAAGTTTGAGAAGTTTTCTATCAGTATTATTTTTGAAATTTTTTTAGCCTCTTTTTGTCTTTCTTCTCCTTCTGGGTCTCATATAATGCATATATTAGTACATTTGATGGTGCACCACTGGTCTTCGAGGCTATTTTTGCTTTTTATAATTCTTTTTTCTTTTGTTTCTGAGCCTGACTCATTTCAAGTGTCTTGCCTTCAAGTTTACTGATTCTTTCTTGTGCCAGCTCCAATTTGTTGAAAACCTCCTGGGAACTTCAGCCATTGAGGCCTTCAACTCTAGTATTCTGTATGGTACCTTTTAAACATTTCTATCTCTTTATTGAACTTCTCATATAGTTCATTCATAGCTTTCTTGATATCCTTTAGTTATTTTTCTGTACTTTCCTTTATCTTCTTGAGCATTTTTAAGATAATTTTTTAAAAGTCTTCATTCAGTATGCACACAGTATAGTCTTCTTAATTGGTGTTTTCTAAATTTTTAGCCTCTTCCTTTTTATGGGCAATCATTTCCGATTTCTTTGCTTGTCTTGTACCCTTTTGTTGAATAGTGTACATTTTAATATTTTAAAATGTTGACTCTGGGATTTATTCCCTGAGATTTCTCTTTATTGATTTTTTAACCAGCTGGTGATATGACAAGGATTTTCTTGAATGTCAGTCATCCTATCAAGAAATCCTACCAAAGGTGGATGCAGACTGCATGGTTTTCCCTGTCTTTTCTGGTCCTGTGTCTTATTCTGGGCTTGTGCCTGTTATTGCTTTGGAGTTCTCCTGTTTGAAGAAGTTTGAACATCCCTTCTACTTCCTAGGAAACAGACCTTCTCCCTCCCAGTGTTCCACTGAAGGACTCATAGCAGGTAACTCTTTATCATAGGCCGTCCAACTGAATTGTTTCTTCCACTGCCTTCATTGTTGCAAGCTGCCTTTGCCTGGAGGGCAAATTCGTGTGTGTGTGTGTGTGTGTGTGTGTGTGTGTGTGTGTGTGTGTGTGTTTTCATGCCAGAGAGGAGTTTCTCAAGTCAGTCTTTCGCAGCTGGAAAGAGGCCAGAGATCCACAAAGGAAGCACCATCTGGCTCCAAACTGCCCTTGGGAGGGGTTGAGGGAGAGGCCAGGAAGGGCACCAGGAGCTTCTTCCATGACTCGTCAAAGCTATTATTTCTTGACTTGGCATCTACCCAGCTAATGCGGTCCTTCAATTATCCTTAACAGTTCTGAGAAATCAAACCATTTTAAGTCTCTTCTGCTACTTTTTTTCTATGTGGGGTTGTAACAATGGGTGACAGCACAGGCAGGCCCCCAGTGATTAAAATTAGCTAACCAAAAGCAGGGATCAGTGATTGGAGCCTCCCCCCTCCCAGTTTTTGGGCAACTGGGTTTTCAATACCAACAAGTTGTGCGATGGGCTGAGCCCCAGTGCTGCCTCCTTGGGAGTTGGGTGATGGTAGCTGTCATGGGACAAGAGCAGTTCACTGGTATTTACCACAATTTACTAGCTTCTTCCTCCTGCTCTTACCTGGATGCTGCACAGTGTTCTACTGCATTCTAGAACTTCTAACAACTTGATTCAGACAGTTCCTGCCTGCTTAATAATTGTTCTGGTAGAGGGATGATTCTTGGATATTCCTAATCTGCCATCTTTCCACAATTCCCTCTCTATGGGTTTAAAACATTTATTCTGAAAAATAATATATATTTTTATATATATATATACCCTCCCCCTGTCTACATGGGACATGACTCCCAGGGGTGTGGACCTTCCTGGCAATGTGGGACAAAGATCCTGGAATAAGCTGAGACTCAGCATCAAAGGACTGAGAAAAACCCTAGAATGAGCTGAGAATTAACATCAAGGGATTGAGAAAACCTTCTCGACCAAAAGGGGGAAGAGGGAAATGAGACAAAGTGTCAATGGCTGAGAGATTCCAAACAGAGTCGAGAGGTTATCCTGGAGGTTATTCTTATGCATCAAGTAGATATCACCTTGTTGTTAAAAAATAGGTGTTGATATCACCTATTTTTTAGGTTATATTTTTTTATATAACCTAAAAAATATATAGGTTATATATATTCTGTATATATAACCTAAAAATACCCATTCAACTTCCCCAAGTTGAATTCTTGATATTCTCACAAGCAGTGTGGACAACCGAAGCTATAGGCTGAGCCCCCAGTCTTGGGGTTTGTTCATATGAAACTTAACCCCACAAAGGATAGGTCAAGTCTACTTAAAATTTAGGCCTAAGAGTCACCCCCAAGAGAGCCTCTTTTGTTGCTCAGATGTGGCCTCTCTCTCCAGCCAACATAACAAACAATCTCACCACCCTCCCCCTGTCTACATGGGACATGACTCCCAGGGGTGTGGACCTTCATGGCAATGTGGGACAAAGATCCTGGAATAAGCTGAGACTCAGCATCAAAGGACTGAGAAAAACCCTAGAATGAGCTGAGAATTAACATCAAGGGATTGAGAAAACCTTCTCGACCAAAAGGGGGAAGAGGGAAATGAGACAAAGTGTCAATGGCTGAGAGATTCCAAACAGAGTCGAGAGGTTATCCTGGAGGTTATTCTTATGCATCAAGTAGATATCACCTTGTTGTTCAAGATGTAGTGGAGAGGCTAGAGGGAACTGCCTGAAAATGTAGAGCTGTGTTCCAGTAGCCATGTTTCTTGAGGATGATTGAATAATGATATAGCTGTCACAATGTTACTGTGAAAAAAAAATACCCTTTTTATCCACTTTCAAATATACAGCTCAGTGGTGCTAATTACATTCACAATGTGGTGCTACCATCACCACTATCCACTACCAAACCTTTTTCATTATTCCAAACAGAAGCTCCATACCAATTAAGCATTAATTCCCCATTCTCTATGTTATATTATTATTTTTAATCTCCTTATTTTGATTTGTTTTATGTTAATTTTTGTCTAGCTCATCCTTTTTGGGTACTTTTATAATCCTCAATGTATAAATATTACTAAAGCCAGAGAAAGAAATTTGTCAAAAGAGCAACTGTTTAGCACACAAGTCTTGTCTACTTACATTATGTTATTTTATATTTAGGAGCTGAATCAAATATCCGTGGTGTCAATGTTATGAATATTGCCCATGCCTTCTGCTGAATCTCTGAAGATGATTTTGTTGTTTTATTGCTTGTGCTTAGTCTCAGACTTGGAGGATTTTTGAAGGACTATGCTTTGGTTGGCAACCACATAGGGTAATTGTGCTGGATAACAATGCTTCTCTAGGCATATTTATAGTTTTTGAGGATTGTTATGGATACCCTATTTGTGTGGCACTCCCCAGATATTCCTTTGTTCTTTTGACTTGTTTTCAAGCCAATGCATCTAGACTATGCTAATCTAAGGTCCTTTATATTATCGCTTTGATGATACAGCTGTCACTGTAATCTCACAGGACAGAGACAGGATCCAGGGGTGATGTGTTTTTTTGCCAAGCCAAGAAATTTATACCAATAACTACCTTCTTCCTCAGCTTGGCACTGGGGTGAATATTAAGGATTGACAATACACATGTAGTGCTAATCTACTCTGGGAAATATCCAGACCAGATTTCATGACAGATACTAAAATTTTCTCATAAACAGGGATCTTTTCTTTTAATCCTTTTGATGGTATTTTCCCAGGGTTGTGTTTGTAGTGCTGCTGAAACTTAGATGGCTGACAGTGTGCTACAAAGATTGCATTGAGATCAATGAGAAGAAGCAGGGGTTATGTAGCAGTGACAAAAGCAACAATGACGGAAATTGATCTAACTTTATAGAAGGATATTACAAATAGGTACTGTGAGGCAGAATGAAAATAGCATAGGCTTTTGAGTCAAACATAGACTTGGGTTTGGATTCTGTATGACTTTGGAAATATAACCTAAACTCACTGAGACTCTGGTTTCAAAAAATCCTAAAAATTCCAAACAGTCAAAGGAAAAAAATAAATAATATAACAAGCATAAATGCACTCATCACCAAGTTTTTTTTTAATTAAATATTAGAAATATTGTGACCTCATGTGTATCTCCCCCAATCACTTTCCCTCCCTGCCTACTACCCTGAGACTCTCCCCAGTCCCACTACACATGTACTCAAAGCAATTAATGCTGAAAGCTCAAAAAGACTCTCTGACATGTAGAAAGTACAGTTGCTTCATGTAGGCAGGGCTGAAATGTCAAGACTTGGTAAAGACTGTCTTTCTGCAGGATTAATTAATGTATCTAGCAAAAGAATATCAAAAGTGCTTGTTTGTGAAACTCATGGGTGGAATTCTAATCATGGGTGGTATTTTAAAATAAAATTAGAGTCTTCCAGGAAAATATTACATTTCCAGCAAGCTACATGTAGGATTAGTTAGATTAGTTAGTCCCTGTAATGAGTGCTCCATATACATCGGTTCTACCTACATTTGACAGCTCTCATATTATTTATCAAAGGTTGAAATTGTGGTTTCTTTCTAATCATCCTGTTGGTCCCATGTTTACAAAATATGCATACATACCTTACTCCTTATGTCAGTCTTCACTGTAAAACTCTCCATGGCTCATTGCTTACCAGGTTAAGCTTATACTTCAAATAACTTATATAAAACACCTATGCATGTAACTTTTCTTAAACTTTGGCTATATTTCCTCTACTGCTGCATATTCTAAATCCAACCACAAAATCCTACTTTGTTTCAGTTTCTCTTCTAGAAGCTGAAAAAACTGTGGAGAACTAGACAGGTCCTTCTCTTATAGATCTTAGACCTTAATGAGGAAAAGAAGGAACAAACAAATGAATTAGCAACATATTTCCAGATAATGAATAGGTCTGAAGAAACTGCAACAGGATAATATGTAGAGAGAGACAGAGAGTGTGGCTCTAGATTGGTGGGCAGGATGGCCTCACAGAGGGAGTGATGTTGACACAGCTACTATGGCTTCTGCACTTATAAATCTCACAGCTTAGGTGGGGCCACAGGGAAGTAAATAGAGGATATCATTTGGAAGCATGAGTGTTATGTGGGAGTACAAAGAAGGGTACCTAATATGAACTGGGGTGGGGCAAAAAAGACTTTCTGCAGGAAGTGACATTTAAACTGAGACCTAAAGCGTTAAGTAGGAATGTGGTAGTTAGATTCAGTTGTCAACTTGTCCAGGTAAAGGCACCTAGTTCTGTTGATGTGGACATGAGCCAATGGCACGTGAATCTCATCTGTTGCTGATTACATCTGCAATCGGCTAGGCGGCGTGCCTGCTGCAATGAAAGACGTTCGACTTAATTGGCTGGTGCTTAAATGAGAGAATGCAATGCAGCACAGCCTAAGCAGCTCGGCATTCCTCATCTCAGCACTTGCAGCTCAGCCCAGGCCTTTGGAGATGCAGAAAGAAGTCACCCCGGGGTAAGCTGTTGGAACCCAGGGGCCTGGAGAGAAGGCCAGCAGAGACCATCCTGTGCCTTCCACGTAAGAAAGAACCTCAGTGGAAAGGTAGAACTAACAAAATAAATCCCCTTTTATTAAAAGCCAATCTGTCTCTGGTGTGTTGCATTCCGGCAGCTAGCAAACTAGAACAAGAAGTTAGGCAAAAAAGGAGAAAGAACATTCTAAGCAGAAGGAATAGTTTGTGTGAATCCTGGAAGTGAGAAAGAGCCTGACTTTTTGGTAAACTAAAAAGAATTCAGTAGGTTGAAACTTACATATGAACATGGGACGTTGAGTGATGAAGCTGAAGAATGAAGGTGGACCATATCATAAAGGGTTTTGTAGGTCCTGCTACTACAGGCTGAGGTGATGAGATGAATTTTATTTTCATTATTGTCTTCATGCTACTTATGAATAGAGTTATCCTCTGAGTAACCTGCCCATGGTTTCACAGCTAGTAAGTGGCAAAGCCAAAACTGCAACCCATTGACTCTGTTTGACTCTACTATACCATGCTGCCTTGGAAGAATTCAAGTTAATCATTCATTGTTCATTTAAAACAATGAGTAGTCTAGTATAGTGTACAAAATTAGTTTGGGACAGAAATCTAGAAAATTATGCTAAGGCAAGATTATGGCAGGCTTTAAATACCTGTGCAAGGAATCTATAATTACTTTGATTCTACAAATGAGGAAACTGAGGATCAAAAAATCTAAGAGGGGATGCAAGAATAGTTCAGTGGTAGAATTCTTGCCTGCCATGCAGGAGACCTGGGATTGATTCCCAGTCCATGCACTTCTGAGCAAACAGACTAGCAAAACAAACAAACAAAAATTCAACAAATAGTGCTACAATAACGGGATACTCACATGGAAAAATAATGAAATGTGACCCCACCATACAGCATCTAAAAAAAAATATCTAAGAAAATTGCTCATGGTTGCCAAGCTAGTATTGGTGAAACTGGAATGTGACTGAGGTTCACTGTTTACTGAGCTGTTTGCTGTTTACTCAAAACTGCCTCCATACTGTACCTTCAATGCTTCCCTGGCTCTATCTACCCAACCAAGTGTCAAAAAGGGGTACACATAATATATTGGGTATTTGTTATGTACCCCATACTATACAAATAGCTTTGCATTCAGAAAGCCATTTAGCCTTCACAGCAGTGCTGTAAGGAGGATGCTATATGTACTCTCATTTTATAAATGAGGAAACTGTGTCTCAGGGAGAAAAAGCAACTTACCTAAGGTTATATTGCTAGTATATTTCATAGCTTTGTACATAATAGTGATTGTTTAAGTTCCAGGAGGACATGAGGTCACTGAGGAGAATAATGTCTAAAAGGTGGAGAAGGAGTGGTGAGGGGAGTGGTGGTGAGGGGAAGGGAATTAAGGGGAAGGGCGAGGGAAGGGGAGGAGAAAGGTAAAAAGAAGAGAAGAGGAAAGAGATGAGAGGAGAATGAGAGAATGCACTGAGAACAGAACCTGGGAGATTTCCTACCTGAGGAGAGAGAATGAAGCAGAGAAACCAATGAAAACAGAAAGAATAGTCAGAAAAGTGCAATGCCCTGAAAGCTGAGGCAGCAAAGGGGTTTTTAAAAGGGCAGGGCACTGAATATTGACTGCTGCTGAACTGCTCCAGTGGACAAGGTCACGTAGAAGTGCCTAGATGTTGGAGTAGATCATTAAGGATGTTTCAAAGAACTTGTAGCTGGTAGAGTGGGAGTGGCTGAGAACCAAACTGTACAAGATTAAGGAATGAGAGAACAGAGTGCAGGTGGATGCAGAAGTTTGGTGGTGATAGGGCAGAGAAGAAAGAGGAAATGTCTGGTTAATGAAAACAAATTTGTAATGAGGCATACTTTTCTAGTTTGCTCACTGTCAGAATGTGATTTTCCAGAAATGGAATGGGAGTTCTGGGAAGATGGCCCAATAGAGTAGATCGAGTTCATACCTGCTCCAAGGAAACGTTAGAGAAGGGACAGGAGGGTGACTGAGACAGCAATTCAAGAGGGCAACTGACCTGGCAGAGCCTTCTGCACCACACAGAGCAGTCCTGGTTGCAAAAGCTGAGGAACTAAGAAGCAATAAAGTGGACCCTAACATGGAAGCATGGAGCCCACAGGAGTGCACAGACGGGGAGATGGGGACTAAGAAGTAAGCCAAGCCATGTTCCTTGAAAGTGCTTCCCTCACCAGCACAGCCTGGTGGCCCATGATTCACCCCACATCCCACGCACTTGGACCCCATCACCCGCCCCCATTCCCCATGCTCCAAGCGTCCCTACCCCACCAAACCCGAGTGTTCACACCACCCCAAACCCCCACCCCGAGTGCAGCACAACCCACCTTTCCTGCACCCCTCCTGACCACTACCTCACCCTCTCTGCTCCCTGCAGGCTGTCCCCAGTGCGTAAAGGCTGCAGGCACATATCTTCATCCTAAGGCTACACCCACCCTCCCTCCCACCCATAATGTCACACAGCCTCACCCGTTCCCCCCTGAGCTCTGTGCATTAGTTTACAGCACTCTTAGACCTGCACATGTGCACTCGGCCACCAGTCATGCCCCTCACCTCTGGGAACATCAGTTTATGGCACTCCTAGACCCATGCATGCAAACAGTCCCCAATCATGTCCTTCAGCTCTGGGAACATGAGTTTACGACACTCCCAGACACATGCATGCACACGGCCCTCAGTCATGCTTCCCAGCCCTGAGAAAAAACTGACTTGAGCAACTGGGTCAAATTTATCCACAACTGGTGAAGGTATAATGCTGACCTGCTGCCATAGCTCTGTGCATGTGCAGAAAGTGCCCCATGGCCTAAACCATTGCACACCAGGATTACACCCCCCAGACCCGCACGGCTACATCCTCCCTGGCCGCTAGGCACCCACGTTAACAAGCACAAGTGTAACATCCCTAGCCTGTGCCTGTACCTGCCCTGCAATGAATCACCACACTGTTGTGTCCCACCCTGTACCCTGCACCTTGCTGCACAACCATCCCGCAAACACAAGGCTTTAGACTACTGAAAGAAAGCAACTCCCAAAGTAAATCAATCAAGATGTTTACATGTGATGAAAACAACAGAAGATCACTAAGCATATCACAATGAGACACATATAGCCCTGCCTAATGACCAAATTAAAACACCAGAGGAGACACAGACATTGGGACAACAAATCAAAGATGTTCATACTACTCTGCTTAATAAAATAAGTGGGACAGCAAATGACATAAAGGAGATCAAGAAGACAGTAGAAGAGCACAAAGCAGAATTTGAAAGAATAAATAGAAAAATAGCAGAAATCACGGCGATTAAAGACTCTGTTGTCCAGATAAAAAACATACTAGAGGCACACAACACCATATTTGAAGAGACAGAAGAAAGAATAAATGGTATAGAGGACAGGATGACTAACTTCGATCACACAAAACAGCAAATGGCAAAAAAGATGGAAAAATTTGAATGGAATCTCAGGGAAATGATAGCCAAAACAAACTGCACAAATAGAAGAATCACTGGTGTCCCAGAAGGAAAAGAGAGAAGTAAAGGGCTAGGAAGAGTAGTTGAGGATATAACAGGGGAAATCTTCCCAGCCCCCATAAAAGACATAAATATACAAGTCAAAGAAGCCCAATGAACTCCAAACAGAATAAATCAAAATTGGCCTTCCCCAAGACCCATAGTACTCAGTCTGTCAAATGTTGAAGAGAAGCAGAAAATGCTGAAAATGGCAAGAGAAAAACAACTTACTACATACAAAGGAAACCACATAAGAATGAATTCAGACTACTCAACTTGCATCTTGGAGTCAAGAATGCTGTAGTATGATATATATAAGATCCTGAAAGAGAAAGACTTCCAGCTGAGAAGTCTGTATCCAGCCAAATTGTCCTTCAAAACTGAAGGAAAGATTAAATTTTTCACAGACAAGCAAGTCCTGAAAGAATTATTCAAAAAGAGACTGGCGCTACAAGAAATACTAAAGGGAGTTCTGCTGGCTGGAAAAAAAAAAGGCAGGAGAGGGAGGTCTGAAGGAGGGCACAGAATCGAAGAGTATGAGTAAGGGTAACTTAAAGGATAAAAAGAGAAAGCGGGAAAAGAATATATAGATCTGACCAAAAAAATAAAAAATATAAGAGGGTGGATTCAAGAAAAGCCTTTTCAGTAATAACTTTGAATGTTAATGGACTAAATTTACCAGATTAAAAGAAACAGATTGGCAAAATGGATTAAGAAATATAATCCAGCTATATGTTGCTTACAAAAGACTCATCTTAGACACAAGGATACAAAAAGATTGAAAGTGAAAGGATGGAAAAAGATTTTCCACACAACTTGTAACCAAAAGAAAGCAATAGAAGCTATACTAATATCAGGCAAAATAAAATTTAAACATAAAGACATCATAAGAGACAAAGAAGGACACTATGTACTAATTAAAGGGTCAATTCACCAAGAAGATAGAAGAATCATAAATGTTTGTGCTTCCAATCAAGAAGCTCCAAAGAACATGAGACAGACATTGTCAAAACTGAAGGGAGCAATAGATGTTTCAACAATAATAGTAGGAGACTTCAATACACCACTCTCTTCTACAGAGAGAACAACCAAACAGAAGATCAATAAGGAAACAGAGAAGTTAAATAACTTGATAAATGAATTAGACTGAACAGACATATAAAGGTTATTGCACCCCAAAATACAAGGATACATTCTTCTCTAGTGCTCATGGAAAATTCTCCAAGATATATCATATTCTGGGACACAAAACACATCTTTATAAATTTAAAAACACTGAAATTATTCAAAGCACTTTCTTGGATCACAATGGAATGAAACTGTATCTCAAAAACCACCAAAGAATGAGAACATTCTCAAATATATGGAGCTTAAACAACCAGTGGGTCCAAGAAGAAATTGTTAGAGAAATCAGCTATCTGGAGACGAATGAAAATGAGAATACAACATATCAGAACTTATGGGATGCAGCAAAGGCTGTGCTGAGAGAGAAATCTATTGCCCTAAATGCCTATATTAACAAACAAGAAAGAGCAAAAATCAAGGACTTAACTGCTCATCTGAAGGAACTTGAGAAAGAACAGCAAACTAACCCCAAGGTAAATAGAAGAAGAGAAACAACAAAGGTTAAAGCAGAGATAAATGAATGGGAGAATAAAAGAATAGAAAGAATCAATAAAATCAAAAGTTTGTTCTTTGAGAAAATCAATAAAATTGATGGGCCACTAGCAAGACTGACAAAGTGAAAAACAGAGAGGATGCAAATAAACAAAATCAGAAATGAGAAGAGGCGCGTTACCACAGATTTTAAGAAATAAAATAAATCATAAGAGGATACTATGAGAAACTATATGCCAAAAAACTAGACAACTTGGATAAAATGGAAAAATTCCAGGAAACCCACAAACAAGCTACACTGAGTCAGGAAGAAATAGAAGATCTCAACAAACCAATCACAAGTGAAGAGATTCAATCAGTGATCAAAAATCTTCCCACAAAGAACAGACCAGGGCCAGATGGCTTCACAGGGGAATTTTATCCAACATTCCAAAAAGAACTAACACCAATCCTGCTCAAACTTTTCCCAAAAATTGAGGAAAAACGAACTCTACCTAACCCATTTTATGAAGCTAATATCATTTCAATATCCAAACCAGGTAAAGATGCTATAAGAAAGAAAAACTACAGGCCAATCTCCCTAACGAACATAGATGCAAAAATTCTCAGCAAAATAGTAGCAAGTTGCATCCAACAACACATTAACAAACTATACACCACGACCAAGTGGGGTTTATACCAGGAAAGAAAAGATGGTTCAACTCAAGAAAATCAATTACTGCAATACAGCACATTAACAAATTGAAAGGGAAAAATCACATGATCATCTTGATTGATGCCGAAAAAGCATTTGACAAAATTCAACGTCCTTGCTGATTAAAAAACTCAAAAAGATAGAAATCAAAGGTAACTATCTCAATATGAAAAGGGCATATAAGAACAACCCATAGCCAGCATCATATTCAATGGAGAGAGATTGAAAACCTTCCCCCTAAGTTCAGGAATGAGACAAGGATGCCCACTGTCACAACTATTATTCAACATTGTTCTAGAAGGTTTATCTAGGGCAATCAGGCAGGACAAAGAAATGAAAGGCATCCAAATTGGAAGGGAGGAAGTAAAGCTTTCATCATTTTCAGATGACATGATACCATACTTGGAAGATCTTGAGAAATCTACAGCAATGTTACTTGAGTTAATTAAAAAAAATCAGCAACTTGGTGGGATATAAAAATAATGTGCAAAATTCAGTAACATTTCTATACACAAGCAATGACCTAACTGAGGAGTCAGCGAAGGAAAAAATCCCATTCAAAATAGCAACTAAAATAATCAGGTACTTAGGAATGAACTTAACTAGGGACATAAAAGACTTGTACACAGAAAACTACATAACATTGCTAAAAGAAATCAAAGGATATCTGAATAGGTGGAAAGACATTCCCTGCTCATGGATAGGAAGGCTAAATATAGTTAAGACGTCAATTCTACCCAAATTGATCTACAGAGTCATCACAGTACCAACCAAAATTCCAACAAACTACTTTGAAGACATGGAAAAGCTAGTTATCAACTTCATCTGGAAGGGAACGAGATCCCATATAGCTAAAAGCATACTAAAAAACAAGTGCGAGGCGGGAGGATTAGCATTCCCTGACTTTAAAACCTATTATAAAGCCAGAGTAGTCAAAACAGCATGGAAATGGCACAAAGATAGAAGCACTGATCAATGGAATTAAACTGAGGGTGCAGAAATAGACCACCAAATCTATGATCTACTGATTATTTACAAAGCCCCCAAATTCTCTGAACTGGGACAAAATAGTCTTTGCAATAATTGGGCATAGAATAACTGGATATCAATAGCCAAAATAATGAAAGAAGACCCCTATCTTACACCCTACACAAAAATTAACTCAAAGTAGATCAAATACCTAAATATAAGAGCTAATAGCACCATAGAGCTTCTAGAAGAAAATGTAGGGAAACATCTTCAAGACCTAGTAATAGAAGGTAGTTTCCTAAACTTTATACCCAAAGCACAAGCAGCAAAAGAAAAAATAGATAAATGGGAACTCCACAAAATCAAATGCTTCTGCACCTCAAAAGACTTTTTGAAAAAGGTGAAGAGGCAGCCAACTCAGTGGGAGAAAATATTTGGAAATCACATATTGGACAAAGGTTTGATTTTCTGTATATGCAATGAAATCATACAATTCAACAACAAAAGAACAAGCAACCCAATTATAAAATGGGCTAAAAAATATAAATAGGCATTTTTCTGAAGGGCAAATACAAATGGCTCAAAAGCACATGAACAGATGCTCATTTTCATTGGCTACAAGGGAAATGCAGATCAAGAGTACGATGAGATACCACCTCACACTTACAAAAATGGCTGCTATTAAATAGACAGGAAACTATAAATGTTGGAGAAGATGTGGAGAAAGTGGGACACTTATGCACTGCTGGTGGGAATGTATAATGGTGCAGCTACCATGGAAGACTGTTTGGCATTTCCTTAGGAAATTAAATATCGAGTTGCCTTATGACCCAGCAATAGCACTACTTGGTATATACCCAGAAGAGCTGAAAGCAGTGACACATAGAGACATTTGCACACCTATGTTCATAGCACCATTATTCACAATTGCCAAAAGATAGGAACAAAACAAATGTCCATCAACAGATGAATGAATTAACAAAATGTGGTATATACATATGATGGAATATTATGCACCAGTAAGACAAAAAGATATCCTGAAGCACATGGCAAGATGGATGAGCCTTGATGACATAATGCTGAGTGAAATTAGCCAGACACAAAAGGATAAATACTGTATGATTCCACTTTTATGACCAGCATAAAGGTATAATCAGGGGCTTAAAATACAGCATATAGGGGACTTGAAGATACATAGAAGCTAGAGATGGGTGAACACAGCTATTGAGTATGAACTCCAATGTAAGGGAATAAATAGGGCTGAAGGTGGTTCTCTAGTGGGTCTGTAAGTAATATTACCATGTTGAAGATGAACAAGATTGAAAGGGGTTATATAGACCTACATGTCCCACTGATTAACACTAGAAATATGAATTAGTTCTTGCATGAAGTACTTCAAAGTATTGATTCTTGTACAAAGAGTGTTTAAGTCCAGGGTGCAAGGGAGAAACTGCTATTGCATGCTATGAGTTATGTTCAAAAGGAAACCATCAGCACTACTACAGCAACAGCAGAGGTAAATAATGGGGGGAGGGACAAGAGTTAAGAGGAGGTTTAGATTTCCTACTTGGCCAGTGTGTGTCTATTGGTTTTCTTCCTCCTGTGAACAATGAAATGATCTAAGATTGAGAATGTTGATGGACTGTGGACTTTAGGCCCTCTCCATGATGCCTGAGGAATGCAGGTGGCTGAAGGATGCTCTGATGGAGAATTATATTGGTGATGAGGTGTATACCTATGAAAAAAGGTTGTGCTGCTACAAAAAGGAACAAAGTTGTGAGGCATGCAACAACGTGAATGAACATATGGGACATTTGGTGAGACAAAATAAGCCAGAAACAAAAAAACAACAATGGTATGGTCACCTTTAGAAAATGCTTATAAGAAAACAGGGTCCTGGATTGTAAGCTTTTGGAGCAGACACGTTAAGTCGGAGTAGTGATTAATATTTCTGGATTTTGAAAGTCTGTTATATAAATATATATATAAAACCTGATATTTGGAGATAAGAATGAAGCCAAACAGGTTGGGACTAAAGTAATTCAGAACATAGGGGTAAGGAAGGCAGTGTTTATATTATAGAACCACACATATTCTTTGAGACCAATGGAAGAAAGGTTTATTTGGTCTGGAACAGAAATTTTCTATATTGCATAATCTAATTCAACCTATCTGTATAGCTCATTTGAACAATTGAAACACAGGGAGCACAGAAAAGAAAGAGGTCCTTTAATCCTGTATAGAATATTGTAACGCCTGGATACACCCTAGAGTATATTAAGCAGATAATCAAAAATTATTGGCAAAGTCCCCTGAGGGATGGGAGAGAGACTATGGAACTATTAAACCTTACCATCAGGGAATCCCCTGATACTGTGTCAAACTTTAGGGACACCAAAATCAATAGGCCATGCTCTCGATCCTGAGGCTTACTCTTGTGAAGCTTATCTAGGTAGTGGAGAAGCTTAGACCACCTGTAGGCATGCCTAAAAGTTACTTCTGGAGGACCTTTGTTGTTGCTTAAATGTGGCCTCAGTCTCTCTAAGCCCAACTCTGCAAGTGAAATCATTGCCTTCCCCCTACATGAGACATGACATCCAGGGGTGAAATTCTCCCTGGTGATGTTGGAGATGATTCCAAGGGATGAATCAAGACCTGGCACTGTGGGATCAACAATTCCATACTGACCAAAAGGGGGAAAAGAAGTGTAACTAATAAAGTATCAGTGGCAGAGAGAGTTCAAATAGAGTCAAGAAGCTACTCTGGAGGTTGCTCTTACACAAGCTTCAGTTAGACTTTGCTACCTATCATAACCTGCCAACCCCCAACCAGGACCATTCCAGCCAATCCTAAAGAACGCTTACAGCTATATATAAGATCCCACAAAGATTACATGCACTAGAATAACTTTTCAGAAACCAACAACCTCCAGATGGGTCCCTGGTCCAGATGAGTCCTGAAACCTAGCCCAGCCTCTCCAGAACATCAGATAGTTCCATTTCCCTACCCCACATTAGTGACATATTCTTTCAATATGAAAAATTTAGAATGACCATAGCCAAATCACCCCTAAAGAGAGGGATGGAAAGAACAAAGGTGATGGTGGAGTTATACAGGAAAGATAGGATTTAGCAAATGAATATGAATGCTGAATCATTAAATTGATATCTCTTTCAGTCTCCAGTATTTCAGAGCAACTAGAAATAAAAGCCTAAAATCGTGGAATTGTAACCCACGTCAAACTCTGAAATATGTGCTACAATGAATTGTGGTGCTATGCTTTGAAATGTATAGCTTTTTTGTATATGTTTTATTTTTCACAAAAAATAAAGGAATAAAAAAGGAATAATATAATAATAAAATAATGTATTTATTTATTTATTTAAATATAATAATTTATTTTATTAATAAATACAATGATAAAAATAATAAAATAAAGGGAAAAAAGTCAATTGTGTTGATAAAAAATATTTAAGCCTTCTAACCTCCTATATCTGGGGCAGCTAGAAGGAGAAATCTGAGGGGATCATATGGTAGGCCATGACAAACGCTGGGATCTGTCCTGTACTACTTGTTGAAGAGTGCTTTGAAAACTATTGCCTTTTTTATTTCTTTGCATTTTTTATGTTATACTATACAATAAAAAATGTTAAATAAAAACAAGGGGAAGTTATTGATGACTTTCATAACTCACTGTATGTCACATCACACAGAAATAATTAATCAGAACATGTCTACATTATATGTTATCACTGGCTTAAACTCTCTGAGGAATTCAAAGAAATCAGACAGACTAGCAAGTAGTCTGTAAGGGAACTGTCCAATAAAAATCCTCTGTTACCAAATACACAGTAATCAAATTAAAGATATACCATGTTCCTCTTGAAAAAAAAAGAAATGAACTTGGATCCTACCACAGTACGTATATTAAATCCAACTCAAAATGGGTCATCAGCCAAATGAAAAGCAAAAACTATAAAACTCATAAAAGAAAATGTTGGAGAAAACCTTTATGACTTTTGTTTTGACAAAGAATTCTTAGATTCAACACCAAAAGTAGGATCTATAAAAGAAAACCTTTTGATAAAATGAACTTCATCAAAGTTAGAAACGTTAGCAGTTCAAAAGACACTATTAAGCAATTGTATTCTTGGTCATTTCTCCCAGAGAAATGAAAATGTATATTCACAGAAATATCAATACATAAATGTTCACAGCAGTTTTATTCATAATAGCAAAGAACTTGTGGTACATCCACACCATGAAATACTACTCAGCCATAAAAAGGAATGAACTATTGATACACACGTGAACTTGGGTGAATGTGACAGGAATCATGCTGCATGAAAAAAAGCCAATTACAAAAGATTATATACTGTATAGTTTCACTTATATAACATTTTGAAAGGACAAAATGATACAAATGGAGAACAGAATGTTTGCCAGGGTTTAAGGATGGAGTGGGGGTGGGTTTCAGGAGATTATTGAGTGTGGTTACAAAAGGGCAACTTGAAGAATCCTTGTGAGTATAGAACTGTTTTGTGTCTTCGTTGAATCAACATCATTATCACAGTTGTGATAGTTTACTATAGTTTTCCAATATGTTACCATTGGAAAGAACATTTAAGTGAAGTTGGAGCCTTTGTGCATTGTTGGTGGGAATATAAAATAGTACAGCGACTGACAAATTTTTTATTGTATTTCTCACATTTTATTCAACACTGCCGTTAAGGTTCATTCGCTTGGTGCAAGCCTCACAACTTCATTTCTTCTTGCAGCCTCTAAGTAGTCCATTGTATGTAAACACCACAGTTCCCCCTTCCATTCCTCAGTCATTGTAACCTTAGGACACTTCATCTACTGCGAATCTTGAACACTGCTGCCATAAACACCAGTGTGCAAATGTCAATTCATTTCCCCACTCTCAGTTCCTCCAGGTTAGATCTAGCAAGAGGGTTACAAGATTGTATGGCCACCCCACCCCTAGTCTCCTGTGGAACCACATCCAGCGGGGTTTGTCTCTCAGTTTCCCTACCAACAGTAAATAGATCCATGCCTTTCTCCACATTTTCTCTAGCACTTGTTTCTCTCTATTCTTTTTTAAACAGTTTTATTCACACATCATACATTACAACCTAAGTAAATAGACACACCTTTGCCACCGTAATCAATATGAAGGCATTTCTTCTTCCTCGGCATAGAAGCCATACCCTTCCCCCTTGACCCCCATTTGTTGGCATTTAATGTTGGCATAATGCCTTTGTTACATTCAGTGGAAGCATATTACAATTTTACTGTTAACTATAGACACTAGCTTGCATTTATTGCACTTTTTCCTGTATATCATCCATTTTCGACCCCTTGCCATATTTGCATTTATGTGTTCTCCCTCAGGCAAAAAATGTTTTTATATTTGTACATTTAATCACCAACATTTCCACTCTAAGTAATTACCATCTCAGTCTTTATCCTCTATCTTTCCTTCTGGTTTCATACACGCCTCAAGCACTTCTCCCTTAACCATACTCACATTCAGCTTCATTCAGTGTACCTATATTATTGTGGTACCATCTGGTAGTACGGTGTGTTAGTTAGATTCAGTTGTCAACTTGGCCAGGTGAGCATACCTAGTTCTGTTGCTGCGGACACAAGCCAATGGTACGTGAACCTCATCTGTTGCTAATTACATCTGCAGTCGGCTAGGAGGCGTGTCTGCTGCAATGAGTGACATTTGACTTAATTGGCTGGTGCTTAAATGAGAGAACGCAACGTAGCACAGCCTAGCAGCTCGGCATTCCTCATCTCAGCACTAGCAGCTCAGCCCAGGCCTTTGGAGATGCAGAAAGAAGTTACCCCGGGGAAAGTTGTTGGAACCCAGGGGCCTGGAGAGAAGACCAGCAGAGACCATCTTGTGTCTTCCATGTAAGAAAGAACCTCAGTGGAAAGTTAGCTGCCTTTCCTCTGAAGAACTAACAAAATAAATCCCCTTTTATTAAAAGCCAATCCATCTCTGGTGTGTTGCATTCCTGCAGCTAGCAAACTAGAACATATGGTGTTATCCATTTCTGAATTTTAACAATCAGTCCTGTTGCGCAATCTGTATTCTTTCAGCACCAAATGCCCAATCTTTCCATTTCCTGATAAACTGTGTTCTGATCTTTAACTTTTAAAGTTCACACATTAGTATTAGTTTATATTAGTGAGACCATACAGTATTCAACATTTTGTGTCTGGCTAATTTCACTCAGCATAATGTTCTCAAGGTTCATCCATGTTGTTACATGCTTCATGACTATTCTGTCTTATAGCTGCATAGAATTCCATCCTGTGTATATACCACAGCTTGTTTAGCCCCTCATTCATTGTGCTAGTTAGATTCAGTTGTCAACTTGGCCAGGTGAGCATACCTAGTCTTGTTGCTGCGGACACAAGCCAATGGTACATGAACCTCATCTGTTGCTAATTACATCTGCAGTCGGCTAGGAGGCGTGTCTGCTGCAATGAGTGATGTTTGACTTAATTGGCTGGTGCTTAAATGAGAGATAGCAATGTAGCAAAGCTAAGCAGCTCGGCATTCCTCATCTCAGCACTTGCAGCTCAGCCCAGGCCTTTGGAGATGCAGAAAGAAGTCACCCCGGGGAAAGTTGTTGGAACCCAGGGGCCTGGAGAGAAGACCAGCAGAGACCATCCTGTGCCTTCCACATAAGAAAGAACCTCAGTGGAAAGTTAGCTGCCTTTCCTCTGAAGAACCAACAAAATAAATCCCCTTTTATTAAAAGCCAATCTGTCTCTGGTGTGTTGCATTCCAGCAGCTATCAAACTAGAACAGAGTTGGTACCGGAGAGTGGGGAGCTGCTGCAGTTTGCAAATACCAGATATGTTGGAACAATTTTTGGATGGCTAAAGGGAAGACTTTAGAAGAACTGTGAAGAGAATGATAGAGAAGTCCTGGAGGGTTTGAAGAGACAGTTGGTATAAATGGAACCACTGCCAATCTTGGCAAAGGAGGACACAAAAGGGAAAAATTGGAGTTTGCAGAGTAAGAACCATGGAAGCTCGGGTCTGAAGCCAAGAAACCTCAGCTAGGAGAGTGGACCCACCCATATACATGGAGAGGGTGAGTTTACCCTGAAGGGCGAGGATGAGTCTCCCCTCTCATTGCAGTGGAAGAGTTGTGCAGCCTCAGGCCTTGGAAAAGGTGTAGCACACTCCTTGGGGGACTGGGAGAGCCTGGCTGCCACCATGTGGAGGGGTTGAACGTGTGCCCCAGAAATGGCAGAGAGCCCAGGGGTGGCCCTGATGCCTGGAGAGAGTGGAGCCCAGAGGTGGTCTCCTCGATGTTCCCCGAGGTTGATTTGGAAAGAGGCCGGCCACTACATAGGCCCTTGGAAGGGGTGGGACTGCCACTTTCTATAGTTGAAGGATGAATGACTTTCAGACTTTGAAATCCCACAGTGCTTGCCCTGCAGGTTTTACATCTGTGTTTCTTCCAATTTCTCCCTATGGAAATGAAAATCTGTATCCTGTGAATATCCTCCTTTGCTTATTGGCACTGGACTTGTTTTGAGATTCACAGGTCCACAGCAAGAGAATTTTTTACATCTGTGTAGGCTGATGCTTGAAGTTGCCAAGTTGACAAGGGGTGGACATGTGTTAGTTAGATTCAGTTGTCAACTTGGCCAGGTGAGCATACCTAGTCTTGTTGCTGTGGACATAAGCCAATGGTACATGAACCTCATCTGTTGCTAATTACATCTGCAGTCGGCTAGGAGGCGTGTCTGCTGCAATGAGTGACATTTGACTTAATTGGCTGGTGCTTAAATGAGAGATAGCAATGTAGCAAAGCTAAGCAGCTCAGCATTCCTCATCTCAGCACTTGTAGCTCAGCCCAGGCCTTTGGAGATGCAGGAGGAAGTCACCCTGGGGAAAGCTGTTAGAACCCAGGGGCCTGGAGAGAAGACCAGCAGAGACCATCCTGTGCCTTCCACATAAGAAAGAACCTCGGTAGAAAGTTAGCTGCCTTTCCTCTGAAGAACCAACAAAATAAATCCCCTTTTATTAAAAGCCAATCCATCTCTGGTGTGTTGCATTCCGGCAGCTAGCAAACTAGAACATACATTGATGAACATTTGGGCTGTTTCCATCTCTTGACGATCATAAATAATGCTGGTATAAACATCAGTGTGTAAATGTCCATTTGTGTCCTTACCTTCAGTTCCTCTGAATATATTCCTAGTAATGGGACTGCTGGATCATATGGCAGTTCTTATACTTAGCTTCCTGAGGAATCACCAAACTGCTTTCCAGAGAATTTGTACCATTATACATTCCCATAGACAGTGGATAAGTGTGTTTCTTTCTCTACATCCTCTCTCGCACTTGTTTTCTGATAATGGCCATTCTTGTGTGTGTGAGATGATATCTCATTGTGGTTTTGATTTGCATTTCCCTAATAGCTAATGAAGTTGAAAATCTTTTCATACACCTTTTAGTTACTTGTATTTCCTTTTCTGAAAATTGTCTGTTCATGTCTTTTGCCCATTTTTTAATTGGGTTGTTTTGTCTTTTTGTTGTTGAGTTGAACAATCTCTTTAAATATTCTGGATACTAAACTCTTATCTGATAACGTGGTTTCCAAATATTTTCCCCCAATGCATAAGCTGCTTTTTTACTTTCCTGACAAAGGTCTTTTATGCACAAAAGTGTTTAATTTTGAGGAGCTCCCATTTACCTAGTTCTTTTTTCAATGACATACTTTTGGTGAAAGGTCTAGGAAACCAACTCCTATTACAAGATTTATAAGATGTTTCCGTTCATTTTCTCCCAACAGTTTTTTTGGTCTTAGCACTAATGTTAAGTTTTCTGATACATTTTGAGTTAATTTTTGTATAAAATGTGAGATATGGATCCTCTTTCATTCTTTTGCATGTGGCTATCCAGTTCTCCAAGCACCATTTATTGAAAAGGCTGCTGTGTCTCTTTTGGGTTTGTTTGACTGTCTTGTCAAAGGCCAGTTGTCCATGGATGAGATGGTCTATTTCTGAACACTATTTATTTCGTTTTGTGCCAGTACCATGCTGTTTTGAGCACTGTAGCTTCAAAATACAGTTTAAGGTCAGATAGTGTGAGACCTCCCACTTCATTTTTCTTTCCCAAGATATTTTTAGCTATTTGGAGCACCCTGCCCTTTCAAATAAATTTGGTTATTGATTTTTCTATTTCCACAAAGTAAGTTGTCGGTATTTTAATTGGTATTGCATTGAATCTGTAATTCAATTTGCATAATTGACATCTTAACTATATTTAGTCTCCTAATCCATGAACATGGTATGCCTTCCATTTATGTAGGTCTTCCATGATTTTTTTTTTAACAATTTCTTGTAGTTTTCTGTGTATAGGTCTTTTGCATCTTTAGTTAAATTTATTCCTAAATATTTGATTCTTTTGGTTGCTCTTATAAATGGAATTTTTTTATTTCCTCCTTTGATTGCTCATCACTAGTGTATAGAAACATTACTGATTTTTGAGTGATGTTCTTGTACCCTGCCACTTTGCTGTATGCATTATTCAGCTCTAGTAGCTTTGCTGTAGGTTATTTCAGATTTTTGACATATATATCATGTCATCTGCAAACAGTGAAAGTTTTACTTCTTCTTTTCCAATTTGGATACCTTTTATTTTTTTATTTTTTTATTTTTTTATTTTTTTGTCTAAGTGCTCTGACTAGACCTTCTAGCACAATGTTGAATAACAATGGTGACAGTGGGCACCCTTGTCTTGCTCCTGATCTTAGAGAGAGAGCTTTCAGCCTTTCCCAATTGAGAATGATGCCAGATGTGGGTTTTTCATATGTTCCCTTTATAATGTTGAGTAAGTTCTCTTCTATTTCTATCCTTTGAAATGTTTTCATGAAGAAAGCATGTTGAATTTTGTCAAATGCCTTTTCTGCAGCAATCAAGATGATCATGTGTTCTTTTCTGCTTTGGCTTATTGATATGGTGTATTACATTAATTGATTTTCTTGTGTTGAACCAGCTTTGCATACCTGGAATAAATGCCACTTGGTCATGGTGTATATTTCTTTTAATTTGCAAGTATTTTTTTTGGAGAATTTTTTTTGTATGCTGTATGGTGTGGTCACATTTCATTCTTTTTCCATGTGAGTATCCTGTTATTGCAGCACCATTGTTTGAAATTTTTTTTTTGTTACTTGTTTTTGTTGGTTTCTGATGTTTGTCTTGAAAAGTGCATGGGCTGGGAATTGAACTTGGGTCTCCCACATAGCAGGTGAGATTCTACCATTGAATTACCTTCACACCCCCTTTTCTGAGGATTTTTGCATCTATTCATTAAAGAGATTGATCTGTAATTTTCTTTTCTTGTGGTATCTTTATCTGGCTTTGGTATTAGGGTGATGTTGGCCTCATGGAATGAATTGAGTAGATTACCCTCCTCTTAAATTTTTTTGAAGAGTTTGAGCAGGATTGGTACTCATTCTTGAAAGCTTGGTTGAATTCACATGTGAAGCCATCTGGTCCTGGGCTTTTCTTTTTGGAGAGCTTCTTAATGACTGATTCAATCTCTTTATTTGTGATTGGTTTGTTGATGTCATCTATTTCTTCTCGAGTCTGTGTTGTTTGTCCATGCCTTTCAAAGAAGTTGTCCATTTCATCTACATTGTTCAGTCTTTTATCATAAAGCCTTGTATCATAAAGGATACTCATAGTATCCTCTCATTACTTCCTTTATTTCTTCAGGATCAGTGGTTATTTCTCCTCTTCCATTTCTGATTTTATTCATTTTCATCTTCTCTCTTTTGTTGCGTCACCCTTAGTACATCGATTTAATTGATTTTCTTGAAGAACCAATTTCTGGTTTTGTTGATTTTCTTGATTGTTTTCACATTGTCAATGTCATTTATTTCTGCTCTAATCTTCATTATTTCTTTCCTTTTGTTTGCTTTGTGGTTAGCTTGCTGTTCTTTATCTTGTTCTTCCAAGTGAAAAGTTAATTCCTCAATTTTTCCTCTTTTTCTTTTTTAATATAGGTATTTAAGGCAATAAATTTCTTTCTTAACACTGCCTTGCTGCATCACATAAATTTTGATATGTTGTGTTTTCATTTTCATTTGCCTTGATGTATTTACTGATTGCTCTTGTAACTTCTTCCTTGACCCACTGGTTGTTTAAGAGTATGTTGTTTAGCCTCCACATATTTGAGAATTTTCTGGCCCTCTGCCTGTTATAAATTTCCAACTTTGTTTCATTATGATCTGAGAAAGTGTTTTGTATAATTTTAATCTTTTTAAATTTATTGAGACTTGCTTTGTGACTTGCTTTGTGAATGATCCATGAGCACTTGAGAAAAATGGGTATCTTACTGTTATGGGGTGTAATGTTCTGTAAATATGTGTTAAGACTAGTTCATTTATCATATTATTCAAATTTAGTTTCCTTACTGATCCTCTATCTAGATATTCTATCTGTTGATGAGAGTGCCGAATTGAAGTTTCTAAGTATTATAGTAGAGGTGTCTACTTCTCTCTTCAGTATTATCAGTGTTTGCCTCATGTATTTTGAAACAGTCTGGCTTGTTGCATAAATTTTTGTGATTGTTAGCTCTTCTTGTTGAATTGCTCCTTTTATTACTACACAGTGACCTTCTTTGCCTCTTTCAATTGTTTTACATTTGAAGTCTAATTTGTCAGATATTAGTAGAATTACCCCTCCTTTTTTCTGGTTGTTGTTTGCATGAAATATATTTTCCCAACCTTTCACTTTCAACCTGTTTTTGTCCTTGGATCTAAAGTGAGTCTCCTCCAAACAGCATATAGATGGGTCCTGTATTTTAATACATTCTGCCAGTCTATGTCTTTTGATTGGGGGAGTTTAATCCATTAACATTCAATGTCATTACTATAAATGCAGTACTTTCTTCTACCATTTAGTCTTTTTTATTTATAAAGTTCTATTTTATTTTTTCCTCTCTTTACCTTTACTGATATTCTTCACTTCTACACTCTTCTTCAGACCTCTCTTTTCCTATCTGCCTGTTGTGCTCCCTTTAGTATTTCTTCTAAAGCCAGTCTCTTAGTCACAAATTCAGTGATCGTTTGTCTGAAAATATTTTAACCTCCCCCTTATTTTTGAAAGACAGTTTTGCTGGGTATAGAATTCTTGGTTGGTAGTTTTCCTCTTTCAGAGCCTTAAATATATTATACTATTGCCTTCTTGCCTCCATGGTTTCTGGTGAGAAATTCACACCTAGTCTTATTGAGCTTCCCTTTTATGTGATGAATTCCTTTTCCCTTGATGCTTTCAAAATTATCTCTTTGTCTTTGACATTTGAGAATCTGGTTAGTAAGTGTCTCAGAGTAGGTCTATTTGGATTTATTTTGTTTGAGTTATGTTGTACTTCTTGGATCTGTAATTTAATGTCTTTCACAAGAGATGGAAATTTTTCAGTGATTATTTCCTCCACTAATCTTTCTCCTCCTTTTCTCTTCTCTTTTCCCTCTGGGACACCCTCAACATGTATATTCATGTGCTTCATGTTGTCATTAAATTCTCTGAGACCCTGCTCATATTTTTCCATTCTTTTCCCTATATTTTCTTTTGTTTGTTGGATTTCAGATGTCCAGTTCTCCAGTTCACTAATCCTTTCTTCTTCCTTTTTAAATCTATTTTTGTAGGTTTCCATTGTTTTCTCCATGCCTTCTATTGTGCTTTTCATTACCATAAGTTTGCCAATTTGTTTTTTCAAACTTTCAAGTTCTTCTTCATGTTCACCTAATGTCTTCTTTATATCCTCCCTCAACTCATTGACTTGATTTTTTATGAGATTTTCCATGTCTCTTTGAACACCCTGAATTAGTTGTTTCAACTTCTGTGTTTGTTTCTTTCTTTGAATGGGCCATAACTTTGATTTTCCTAGTATGGATTGTTATTTTTTGCTGGAATCTAGGGATTTGATTTCCTTAATTAGTTTATTCTGGAAGTTGTTTTCACTCTTTTACCTAAGATTTTCTTATTGGATGGATTTGTCTTCTATCTGTTCTTTGACATTCAGCTCAATTTATTCTAGACCTCTAGCATCATTCTGTTCAACTGATTAGAACTTTTCAGTTTTTATTTTTTTATTTCTTACCATGCCTATGTGCAGCCTTTTTATTGAGGAGGGTCTCCTCAGATATTATCACCCCAGTCAGATTTTCCCAAACCAGAGAAGCCCACGTGTCAGAAGGAGAGAGTAACCAGCATCAGTTGTCCCTGAGGGTGAGACCCAGCAGGTTGTCAAACTTTCCTTTGAAGCCTCTAGACTCCGTGTTTTTCCTATTTTGCCCAGCTCGTGGCAGTTGTCTGCCCACAGCTTCTCACCACCTTAAAGGGATGCAGTTCCTTTAATTTCAGCAGACTCTCCCTGCCAGTGGTATGGTCGAGAGGGAGGTGAGTCAGTAGGCAGGCTTTGAGTGCTTCTCTTTTCCAGCCCCTGGAGCCTTAATTCCTTGAAGGAGGGTTTCCACTTGACCTTGGCACTGCACCCCTTTTGTTGGGAAAGATATGCTCTTTAGGGAATTAACCTCCTTCACATGACTAGTTACTTTGTTTGTCAGACATGCTTTAGTTATGCCCTTGCTAGGTGCAGTGCTGGAGCCTGGGAGTGCTTTCAGTTCTATCTAATAAGCTGCTTAAGAAGTAAAAAAATAAATAAATAAAAATAAAAATAAAAAGCAAAAAAGCCCTTTCAGAGCCAGACCCCGACTGCTTGTGTTTATCCATCAAGAGCTTGGCTTGGTATGTGGCTCTATGTCTCTCCATGCTCTTGGTGCCCCTTTTTCAATATTTTATGCTGTCCAACTCAGAAAACCTCTGGGCATTTTCTTTTCTGTCAGCCCTGCCCCTCTCTAGATGGGCAAAAACTCCCAGTTCCTTTAGTGCTTATTGCAGATTTTTCTGTGCTGGGGACCTGTTTTCAGAATTTGTTCATTAATTCTGCAATTGGAGCTTGGTTAGACTAAACCTTTGCTACTAGTGAAATCTTTTTACTTCCGCCTTGGGGAACCAGCCTACCATACACATGGGGAGGGGTGCTGGCCTCTGTGACTTGGAGGACCTATAGTTCTGTGTGGGATTGCAGCCATTCTGCCTGTTCCAGACTGGTATACGCTATGTATCCAGTCACTGATACTCCCTGAGCAGTTGACCTGTACCCTTCCTAGCTATTTATTAGCCAATCAGGCAACCTTGCTCAACCAAGGCCCTTGCCATCAGCAGGGCTGTGGACACTATGGAGCCCTGCGCAGGACGTAAGAAGCCACTGGCAGTTTCTTAAAAAGACAAACTTACCATATGACTCAGCAATATCATGCCTAAGTATTTACCCAAGACAAATGAAAACATTTTTCCACACAATGACATTTAAACAAATGCCCATAACCACATCATTTGTAATAGCGACAATTGTAAATAATCTGAATACCCACTGACCAATGAATGGAGAAAAAAATGTGGTCTATGCATAAAATGGAATGCCATTCAGCAATGAAAAAGAAAAAATTGCAAATGCACGCTACATAATGGATGAACCTCAAACTATGCTAAGTAAAAGAAGTTAGATATGAAAGACCGCATATTGTAAGAGTCTATATGAAATTTCCAGAAAAAGGCAAGTTTGTAGAGAAAGCAGAGAATTATTGTCTAGAGATATGAGTGGGAAGGGTGATAAACTAATGAGGCATGTTCTAAAACTGGATTTTGGTGATAGTTGCTCAGTTCAATACATTTTACTAAATTCATTGAATTATACACTTATAATGGGTGAAGGTTATGCTATATAAATTGTACATTAATGAAGTTGATAAAAATAATAAAATGTTTCAATACCAAATGTTGGCAAGGAAGAGCAATGGCAAATCACATACACTGCTAAAAAGTAAATTGATACAAACACCTCGGATATAGCGTGCCACTATCGGAGAGAAGACTCTCATACTTCATGATCCAGCAGTTCAACTTGCATGTGTGTACCCTAGAGTATCTCTTCTTTATGTTCACAGCAGAACTGTTTGTAATAGCTCTAATCCGGAAAAATATAAATGACCATCACGAGTAGAATGATTAAATCAATTATGGTATCTTTGTACAATAGAATACAGTATAGTAATGGAAATTAACAGACAAAATTTACACATGCTAACATAGATGAATCTTACAAATATATGGTTGAGTAAAATAAGTAAGTCATGAAAAAAATATACAAGTATGATTCCTTTTATAGAAAATTCAAAAATAGGCAAAACTAAACTATATTGTTAAAGAATGCTTATGTAAGTAGTAAAGCTATAAAGAAAAACAAGGAATTTATTATTTAAGATTAAGGATAGTGATTACCTCAGTAGAGACAGAAAAGGATGTGATCAGAGGGCAGCATACAGTGACAGGACTTCCAAACTACAGGTTATGCTTAGCTGAGAGGTGATTAATGGGTGCTCACTTTGTGGTTATTCTTTAAACTGTATATGTGTTTTATATACTCCTCTCTGTGTATGATATATTTCACAAAAAAATTTAAAAAGAGTTGGATAAAATGTAATTAGGTGGTATAATTAAAGGAACTTGCTGATGATTGGTGTAGGGTGTAAGGAAAAGAGAATAATTCAGGATGATTCTCTGGCATCAGTAGGATTGTGGTAGTGGAGATGGAGAGAGGTGGATGCAATTGAGAGGTATTTAGTACGTAAAAATGGTTTGGTGATGGATGGGATAGAGGTTGAGCATAAGGGAGGACTCAAGGATTATATCTAGGTTTCTGATTTTGAGAAGGGGATGGGTAAAGGTGTCATTCAGTGAAATGGGGAAGAGGACGAGGTTAGGTCAGAAGATCGTGAGTTGTGCTGAACAGTTTAATGGGCCAGTGAGATATCCATGTGGAGATGCCAAGTAGGCTGTTGGCTACACAAGCTTGGAGCTCAACGGAGAAGCACACGATTAATTCTCACCAACATTTGAAGATATAGATAACATTTACTGAATGCCAACCACATACCAGGCATTTCACACAAAATATCTCTTTTAATCTTTTTGACAACAATGTGAAATTGGTACAATTATTATCCCAGTTTTTATCAAGGAAAGTACCAGGGATTAGTGGGGTTAAATTATTTATCAAAAGTCGCACAGCTAAGAAACAATAGATCTGGAATTAGAACCCCAAGACTCTGACACCAGAGCCCATGGTATTATTTTTTAGGATAAAATAAGTTTTTTTATTTCTAGTCTTAAGATAAAGGGGAAAACCTTAATTTGCAAGATAATTCTTTGGCAGTATGTACAACACAGTTTTTATTTCCATAGAATGGAATCAAACATGGACTGAGACTACAAAGTATACACTAGAACCAGCAAATGCCAGGAACGGAATAGGAAAAAGACAAAGAAATGAGGCCTAAGCACACAAAATCTTTACTGGACTCTGTTGACCACAGCCAGTACTAGGGCTGGATCATGTCATGGAGATAGGTTCCAGGACAGAGGAAAGTAAATGGGAGGGCATTTGAAGAGAGACTGAGAAAGGTGGGAACACAGAGAGAACATTGGGTTTGTAAAAGAGAACTCAAAGGAGCCAATAAACTGAATTTAGGAGTGATGGGGAGTGAGGTTGGGAGAGCAGAAGCCTGGTGATGACGGTTTAAAGATGGAGTAGGAGGTAAGAAGGTGAATACAGCAAATGCAGACCACCCTCTGGAGAAGCTCTGATGAAAAGTTAAGAGAGATTGAGGGTGGTAAAGAGTAGAGAGATATTCAGAGTTATGGAAGTTTTGTTTCATTTTGGTTTTGGCTGTTTATTTGTTTTGTAAAACCAATGCCTCTGAACTAATTAAATAAGACTCCAATGAAGAGGGGGTGATTTAATTCACAGGCGATAGAAACAATAGTATATTGTATGAGATTCCTGAGATTGCTGGTGGAGAGTATGGGACAATGGCTCTGATAGGATCCAAAGCAAAACTGGGGGAACTGGCTTTAGGAGAACAGACAAGTCTGCAATGCAAATAGGAGGAAAGCAAGCTCAAGGCATATAGGTATAAATAAATTGATAGGTATGGAAGCAAGAAATTGAGAGTTCTTGTTTGGTGGTTTCTATTTACTATGTGAAGTGGGGATCAAGGACATCTTCTGAGATTAAGGATGGAGGGGGTGGGATTAAGGGTTTGAGAAGATTGGGGAAGGTTTGAAAATAGTTCCAAAGAAGACTAGGAGAATATGCTAAGGACAAAGAGCGGGACAGCTGGGCATCACTAAGGGCCTCACTAAAGTAACAAAAGATAAATTTGCAATGACCCCAATCTGAATAGTTGTGTGATTTTTCTCCAGCACTGTTCAGCAACCGGAGAGAGGAAAAAAAGGTCAGAAGTTTGGATTGGTTTGGGGTTTGGATTTCACTAGTTGGACAGATAGGTGAATGGGAAAAAGCAAGACTCAAGGGATGGTGTGATGAACCTTGGGTTTGAGAGAAGAAAGTGAGTCCAGAAGGGAACTGATAATTAGAAAAATGGAGTGGTTTTGATTAGATCAAGGAGTGGATGTGTAGGGTTATGAGAGCGAGAGGCTTGGAGAAGTAAAAATTTGTGAATAGACAGAGGGTTATATATCAGAGGTGAAGCATGACAAGTTCTCAGGTGTATTCTTGGAAGTAAATGTCTGAGGTGGAGTTAAAGATGGGTGGAGATAAAGATAGTGATCTAAGTTAGAGGATGATGTGTCTGAATGAAATGAGCCTTAAAGGAGCAAGAGTTCGAAATTAAGGCAGAAGTGGCATTTGAAATCAAGTATAATAGTAACCTGGCTCCCAGCCCTAGAGTTCTGGGCCAAAGAAGAATGAGCAACAAATACTGAGAGGGACACAGGGGGTCCGTTCCCAGGAAGAGAACCAAGAGCCAGATTAAGGGCTCCAGAAAGCTCAGTGGAAATGGTTGGTAGAGGGCAGTGTGTGACTGAGTCTAGGATGGGGCTGGTGTGGAGAATGCATAGAGTAATTAAGAATGACTAGAGATGAGCCTTAAGATGGATGACCAAAGAGATCAGCCCTTGGGAAGATGCCAAAGAACAGCAGGGATGAGAATCCTAATGCAATTGGTCTCAAGATTCCAAAAGGAACTGTGAGGCACGTTTCCATGCCAACACAGACCAACACACTGGGTGTTACCGAAGCTGTATCTTATTAGCTGTATATGCTCTCATCAGCTCTCAGTGTCTCTTTGGCCCAAAGTTTGGAAATACCACGTGCGGACCCGTCCTGTGGCAGCGGTTGGCTGATCGAGCACTGCAGTGAGGAGGTGATTCTGGCCCATACTGTGGGTGCGGGAGTGAGAGAGCGAGTGAGTGTAAGTGAGAGACCCAATGAGTGAATAAGTGTGTGTGTGTGTGTGTGTGTGTGTGTGTGTGTGTGTATTTTGTGTGACGGGAGACTCGGTTTGGTGTTGGTGGCTTGCCCCTCCCCTCCACCCCTCACGCTTTCCCTGTGCAACTGCAGAGGTCGCTCCCTGGGCGGTAGGAGATGAGACGTAACAAGGAAGAGAGAAACGCTGACAGACGGGCTCATCATAGTGCACTGGAGCGAAAACGTAGAAAGAACATTAAAGAGAGTTTTCACAGTCTGCGAGACTCAGTCCCATCACTTCAAGGACAGAAGGCGTCTAAGGTCCAAATCCTAGACAAAGCCAAGGAATATATCAAGTATATGCAGAGGAAAAACCTCACACATCAACAAGATATCGACAACCTCAAGCGGCAGAATGCTCTTCTGGAGCAGCAAATCTCCGCACTGAAGAAGGCGAGGTCGAGTGCCCAGCGGCAGACCAACTCTACCCCCTCAGACAGCAGCGTCAACACCGAAGCCAAGGGCAGCGCCACCAATGCCTGTGATGGGAGCTCAGACTCCAGTTCTGAGTCAGAGCCCCAAGAGCCCCAAATCAAGAAGAAACTCCGCATCGAGGCCAACTAAGCTAAATGGGGGCAGACCAGCGATAGAAACTGGTCCTCTCCTCCATCATATCATGATTTCATCGTTAGAACACTCAGAACTGTATGAGACTCTATTTTTCTTTACTTTCTAATTTTTATTTTCATATAGAAGCTCTTAGGCAACAGCTGTCATTCTCCTCCCCCATTTCAACTTCTTTTTCTTTGTTTTTTAACATTTTCCCTTCACGGATACTCTGTCCTCACCAGGAATTTTTAAACTAAAACACCCCAACTTGGCAGCTGTTTCTGTGGAGGAGAGACGGCCAGCTAGACCTCTGATCACCCCACCAGCAACTCCAACCCCACCAGGCACCACTACCTGGAGGGCTCCTTCGCCTCCCAGGCCTCTCCTCCTCACCCACCCTTGCTTCTATTTGATAGACATTGCAATCTGTGAACCATTCTACTTTAAGAAGATGCCTGGTTTGGAGTAATCAGAATCATTCGTCCTACCCCTCATTTTAATAACTTTTTTTCTTAAAAACCATTTAAAGTCATTTATTGCTCCTATTGAAAAACCAGACCCTGAAGTTTGTGGTAATAAAGGAAAGTGGGGACAGATTTGCAGTACAGAGTCCTTGTCATGTTTCACACCTGCGTCTCTTAGCCAACTAGCTGTTTTAAGTCTGTGTGGTCAGCCTTCTGGAGGGCTACGTGATACCCTTGCGGTGGGTGTGGAAGATAGCAGGACGGAAGGATCAGCCACCAGGGAGTTGGTATGGGTAGTTTTGGGGAGGTGGGACAGGGAGGGAGGATTGGGTGGGGGTAGAGGTTTTATATTGAGGGCCAGTGATTTTTTCAAACATTTTTTGTAAATTGTGGAATATAACCCATATACAAAAAGCAATACATTTCCAAGTACATTTTAACATGTAGTTATAGAACACATGTTAAAGTTTGATACAGGTTACAGTTCCATGATTTTTCATTTTTTTTCTAGTTGCTCCAAGACACCAGAGATCAACAGAAATATCAATATAATGATTCAACAGTCATACTCATTTGTTAAATCCGATCTTCTCTGTTATACTCCTCCTTCTCTTTAAATAACATATACACATAAAAGCAATAAATTTCAAAGTACATCACAACAATTAGTCGTAGAACAGATTTCAGAGTTTGCTACGGGTTACAATTTCACAATTTGGGATTTTTATTTTAGCTGCTCTAAGGTTCTGGAGACTAAAAGAAATATCAGTATAATGATTCAGCACTCATACTCATTTGTTAAACCTGACCTTTTCTGTATAACCCCACCATCATCTTTGATCTTGCTCCCACTCTTTAGAGGTATTTGGCCTATGCCCATTCTAACTTTTTCATGTTGGAAGGGGATGTCGATAATATGGGATAGGAGGATGGAACTAGTTAATGTTTTGGAAAGAATGGCCTTTCTGCATTTTAGGACTTATCTCATCCAGGAACCCATCTGGAGGCTGTAGGTTTATGGAAATTACCCTAGTGCATGGAACATTTGTAGAGTCTAATATAATGTCCCAGGTGTTCTTTAGGATTGGCAGGAATGGTTTTGGTTGGGGCTTTGGCAAGTGATGGTAGGTAGCAATGTCTAACTGAAGCTTGTATAAGAGTAACCTCCAGTGTAACCTCTCGACTTGATTTGAACTCTCTCAGACACTGATACCTTATTTGTTACACTTCTTTTCCCCATTTTTGTCAGGGTGGCATTGCTGATCCCATGGTGCCAGAGCCTGAACGATCCCTGAGAATCATCTCTCATGCTGCCAGGAAGACTTCCATCCCTGGATATCATGTCCCATGTACGGGGGGGGGGGGTGGGGCGCAGTGGTTTCACTTGCAGAGTTGGGCTTAGAGAGAGAAAGGGCACAACAAAAGAGGTCCTCCGGGGGTGACTCCTATCTGTAGGCTAATCTTCTCCACTACATTCATAAGCATCACAAGAGCAAGCCTCAAGATCAAGGGCTTGGCCTAATGATTTGGGTGTCCCTAATGTTTGGCACAGTATCCGGGGTTTTCCTGTTGGTAAACGTTAATAGTTACATAATTTTTCTTCCATCCTTCAAGGGACTTTGCCAATACTTTTTTTCATCTGCTTAATACATTCTGGGATGTATCCAGGCATTAAATTAAGCTATACAGGATTAAAGGCTCTCATTCAAATTATCTATCCAGACAGGTTGAATTAGATTGTGCTACAGAAAGTTTAGGTTCTGAACATAATAAAACTTTCTTCCTTTTGACTGAAAGAGTATGTGAAATTCTAAAATATAGGCAACATCTTCCTTACCCCTGTATTCTGAATTACCTCAATCCTGACCCTATCAGCTGCATTCTTATCTCTAAATACCAGGTTATACATATGTAAAACAGCTCCTCAAAATCCAGGAATGACAATTACTACTCTGGACTAAATGTGACTGCTATAAAAGCTTACAATCTAGGCCTCAGTTTTCTTATAAGTATTTTCTAAATGAGATCATACAATATTTGCTGTTTTGTTCCTGGCTTATTTTGCCTCACCAAATGTCCTACAAGTCCATTTACATTGTCATATGCCTCACAACTTTGTTCCTTTTTGTAGCAGCACTGTATTCAATCATGTTTACACCATCGTTTGCCAATCTACTTCTCAGTGATGTTTTCCTGTTAAACATAGCCCAGAGCATGCAATAGCATTCCCCCACCCCATACCCCAATATTAGACACTCATTGTACAAGATTCATACCTTTGCAGTAGCTCATGCAAGAACTTACTTATTTATATTTGTAGTGTTCATTGGTGGGAAACATGAGTCTATACAATCCCTTTCAATCATGTTCACCTTTAATATGGTAATGTTACTTATAGACCCACTAGTGAATCGCCTTTACTTCTATCTATTCCCTTACATTTAAGTTCAACCTCATTAGCTAACCATTCACCCATTTCTAGCTTCTTTGTATCTCTAAGTCCCCTGTGCTCTGTATTATAAGCCTCTGATTTTACCATGGTCATAAAAGTGGAGTCATAAAGTATCTATCATTTTTTGTCTGGTTTATTTCACTCAGCATTATGTCCTCAAGGCTCATCCATCTTGTTATGTGTTTCAGGATGTCATTTTGTCTTGCTGCTGCATAATGTTCCATTGTATGTATATACCACATTTTGTTAATCCACTCATGTGTTGATGGGTACTTGGATTGTTTCCATCTTTTGGCGACTGTGAATAACGCTGCTATGAACATTGGTGTACAAATGTCTGTTTGTGTCACTGCTTTTAGCTCTTCTGGGCATATACCGAGTAGTGGTATTGCCAGGTCGTAGGGCAACTAGTTTTCTGAAGAACCGCCAGACTGTCTTCCATGGCGGCTGTACCATTATACATTCCCACCGGCAGTGCATAAGTGTCCCAATTTCTCCACATCCTCTCCAACATTTGTAGTTTCCTGTTTGTTTAATAGCAGCCATTCTTATAGCTGTGAGGTGGTATCTCATTGTAGTCTTGTTGTGCATTTTCCTTATGGCAAATGAGATGGAGCATCTCTTCATGTGCCTTTTTTTTTTGTATGCTGTATGGCAGGGGTCACATTTTATTCTTTTTCCATGTGAATATCCCCTTATTGCAGCACCATTTGTTGAAATTTTTGTTTTTTTCTTTGCTTGTTTGTTTGGGAAGTACATGGGCCAGAAATTCTTCATGTGCTTTTTAACATCTGCATCTGCTCTTTAGAAAAATGCCTATACATATGTTTAGCTCACTTTAAAATTGAGTTGTTTGTTCTTTTGTTGTTGAGTTGTATGGATTCTTTATGTATACAGGATACCAAATTTTATCCACTGTATTGATTTCCAAATATTTTCTCCCATTGAGTTGGCTGTCCCTTCACCTTTCTGACAAAGTATTTTGAGGCACAAAAGCATTTGATTTTTAACAGTTCGCATTAATCTAGTTTTCTTTTGTTGCTTGTGCTTTGGGTATAAAGTTTAAGACGCTACCTCCTAGGCTGGCCACGGTGGCTCAGCAGGCAAGAATACTTGCCTGCCATGCCAGAGGACCCAGGTTTGAATCCCGGTGCCTGCCCATGTTAAAAAAAAAAAAAAAGTGTTTAAATAAAAGAAGCTACCTCCTATTACTAGGTCTTGAGGATGTTTCCCTACATTTTCTTCTAGGAGCTTTATGATACTAATTCTTACATTTAGGTGTTTGATCCACTTTGAGTTAATTTTTGTGTAGAGTGTATGTGTTAGTTAGATTCAGTTGTCAACTTGGCCAGATGAGCATACCTAGTCTTGTTGCTGCGGACATAAGCAAATGGTACGTGAACCTCATCTGTTGCTAATTACATCTGCAGTCGGCTAGGAGGCGTGTCTGCTGCAATGAGTGACATTTGACTTAATTGGCTGGTGCTTAAATGAGAGATAGCAATGTAGCAAAGCTAAGCAGCTCAGCATTCCTCATCTCAGCACAGGCAGCTCAGCCCAGGCCTTTGGAGATGCAGAAAGAAGTCACCCAGGGAAAAGTTGTTGGAATCCAGGGGCCTGGAGAGAAGACCAGCAGAGACCATCTTGTGCCTTCCACATAAGCAAGAACCTCAGTGGAAAGTTAGCTGCCTTTCCTCTGAAGAACCAACAAAATAAATCCCCTTTTATTAAAAGCCAATCCATCTCTGGTGTGCTGCATTCTGGCAGCTAGCAAACGAGAACAGATTTGGTACCAGAAGTGGAGTGCTGATGCAGTTTGCAAATACCAGATATGTTGGAACAGTTTTTGGATGGCTAAAGGGAAGATTTTGGAAGAACCATGAAGAGAATGATGGAGAAGTCCTGGAGGGTTTGAAGAGACTGTTGGTATAAATGGAAGCACTGCCAATCTTGGCAAAGGAGGACACAAAAGGGAAAAATTGGAGTTTGCAGAGTAAGAACCATGGAAGCTCGGGTCTGAAGCCAAGAAACCTTGGCCAGGAGAGTGGACCCACCCATATACATGGAGAGGGTGAGTTTACCCTGAAGGGCGAGGATGAGTCTCCCCTCTCATTGCAGTGGAAGAGTTGTGCAGCCTCAGGCCTTGGAAAAGGCATAGCATGCTCCTTGGGGGACTGGGAGAGCCTGGCTGCCCCCATGTGGAGGGGTTGAACGTGTGCCCCAGAAATGGCAGACAGCCCAGGGGTGGCCCTGATGCCTGAAGAGAGTGGAGCCCAGAGGGGGTCTCCTCGATGTTCCCCGAGGTTGATTTGGAAAGAGGCCAGCCACTGCATAGGCCCTTGGAAGGGGTGGGACTGCCACTTTCTATAGTTGAAGGATGAATGACTTTCAGACTTTGAGATCCCACAGCGCTTGCCCTGCAGGTTTTACATCTGTGTTTCTTCCAATTTCTCCCTATGGAAATGAAAATCTGTATCCTGTGAATATCCTCCTTTGCTTATTGGCACTGAACTTGTTTTGAGATTCACAGGTCCACAGCAAGAGAATTTTTTACATTTGTGTAAGGTGATGCTTGAAGTTGCCAAGTTGACAAGGGGTGGACATGTGTTAGTTAGATTCAGTTGTCAACTTGGCCAGGTGAGCATACCTAGTCTTGTTGCTGCGGACATAAGCCAATGGTACATGAACCTCATCTGTTGTTAATTACATCTGCAGTCGGCTAGGAGGCGTGTCTGCTGCAATGAGTGACATTTGACTTAATTGACTGGTGCTTAAATGAGAGATAGCAATGTAGCAAAGCTAAGCAGCTCAGCATTCCTCATCTCAGCACTGGCAGCTCAGCCCAGGCCTTTGGAGATGCAGAAAGAAGTCACCCAGGGAAAAGTTGTTGGAACCCAGGGGCCTGGAGAGAAGACCAGCAGAGACCATCTTGTACCTTCCACATAAGAAAGAACCTCAGTGGAAAGTTAGCTGCCTTTCCTCTGAAGAACCAACAAAATAAATCCCCTTTTATTAAAAGTCAATCCATCTCTGGTGTGTTGCATTCTGGCAGCTAGCAAACGAGAACAGTGTAAGATAGGGGCCCTCTTTAATTCTCTTGGCTATTGATATCCAGTTCTTCCATGTCCAATTATTGAAAAGACTATTTTGTCCCAGTTCTGAGGATTTGGGGACCATGTCAAAAATCAGTTGACAATAGATTTTGTGGTCTATTTCTGCACTCTCAATTCGATTCCATGGTCAAGGCTTCTATCTTTGTGCCAGTAACATGCTGTTTTGACCACTGTGGCTTTATAATAAATTTTAAAATCATGGAGTATTAACCCTTCCACTTCACTCTTTTTTAGGTTGCTTTTAGCTATTCGAGGTCTCTTTCTCTGCCAGATGAATTTGATAAGTAGCTTTTCCAAGTCTTCAAAGTAGGTTGTAGGAATTTTGATTGGTACTGTGTTGAATCTGTAGATCAATTTGGGTAGAATTGATATCTTAACTCCATTTAACCTTCCTATTCGTGAGCAGGGAATGTCATTCCACCTATTTAGATCTTCTTTGATATGGTTTAACAATGTTATGTAGTTCTCTGTGTACAATCCTTTACATCCCTAGTTAAGTTCATTCCTAGATACTTGATTCTTTTAGTTGCTATTTTGAATGGATTATTTTCCTTCATTGACTCCTCAGTTAGGTCATTGCTTATGTATAGAAACATTACTGATTTTTGCACATTAATTTTATAACCTGCCACCTTGATGAATTTGTTTATTTGCTCAAGTAACTTTGTCATAGTTTTCTCAGGATTTTCAAAGTATAGTATCATGTCAGCTGCAAATAATGAAAGTTTTGCTTCTTCCTTTCCAACTTGGATGCCTTTTATTTCCTTTTTCTGCCTGATTGCTCTAACTAGAACTTCTGGTACAATGTTGAATAATAGTGGTGACAGAGGGCACCCTTGTCTCATTCTGAGTCTTAGGGGGAAGACTTTCAGTCTCTCCCAGTTGAGTTTGATGCTGGCAATAGGTTTTTCATATATTCCCTTTATGATGGTGAGGAAGTTTCCTTCAATTCCTACCTTTTGAAGTGTTTTTCTTTTTATCAGAAGAGAATGCTGAATTCTGTCGAATGCTTTTTCAGCATCAATCGGGATGATCATGTGATTTTTCCCTTTAGATATGTTAATGGGCTGTATTACATTGATTGATTTTCTTGTGTTGAACCACCCTTACGTTCGTGGTGTAAACCCCATTTTGTCACGGTGTATAATTCTTTTAATGTGTCATTGGATTCAATTTGCAAGTATTTTGTAGAGAATGTTTGCCTCTATATTCATTAGGGAGATTGACCTGTAGCTTTCCTTTCGTACAGCATCCTTACCTGGTTGTGATATTAGAGTGATGTTAGCTTCATAAAATGAGTTAAGTAGTGTTCCTTTTCACTCAGTTTTTGGAAGAGTTTGAGTAGACTTGCTGTCAGTTCTTTTGGAATGTCTGATAAAATTTCCCTTGAAGCCATCTGACCCTGGGCTTTTCTCTGTAGGAAGATTTTTGATGACTCATTGAATCTCTTTACTTGTGTTGCTTTGTGAGATCTTCTATTTCTTATTGAATCAGTGTAGCTTGTTCATGTGTTTCTAGGATTTTGTCCGTTTAATCTAAATTGTCTAGTTTGTTGGTGTATAGTTGTTCATAGTCTCCTCTTATGAGTTTTTTAAAATTTCTTCAGGGTCTGTTGTAATGAACCCTCTGTTATTGTTATTGTTTATTTGCATCCTCTCTTTTTTTCTTTGTCAGCCTAGCTAGGTTCCCACTGATTGTATTGATTTTCTCAAAGAGCCAACTTTAGGTTTTAATTGATTCTTCTGTTGTTTTTGTTGTTCTCCAATTCATTTATTTCTGCTTTTATCTTCGTTATTTCTCTTCTATTTGCTTTGGGTTTAGTTTTCTGTTCTTTCTCTAGTTCCTCCAGGTAAGCAGTTAAATCCTCAATTTTTGTTCTTTCTTCTTTTTCTTTTTTTTTTTTTTTTGCATGGGCAGGCAGTGGGACTCGAACCCAGGTCTCTGGCATAGCAGGCGAAAATTCTGCCTGCTGAGCCACTGCACTGCCCTCTTTCTTCTTTTTTTAATATAAGCATTAGGGCAAGAAATTTACCTCTCAGCACCACGTTTGCTGCACCCATAAGTTCTGATATGTTGCTGTGGGAATTCACTGGTTAAAATATTTGTAAATGTAGTGCTTAAGCTTTGTTAAATAAGTAGAAAATGGCTGCTATTTGTTCTTGTTGAAAACAGCTAAAACATCCTACTTGTTTTGCTTTGCAAAAAAAAATATTTACTGAAGAACATTGCCTTCCCTTACATAAATCAATGTCTATCAGTAACTGCCTTGTTCCCAGTATGTTCTCAGTACCTAGAGAATAACTTGCCCCATCAGTAAAATTTATCTTTGTGCATTCACCCTTTATGCTTTTTTTTTTACCTCAATAAAAGACAAGGTTCTCAGTGAATTCTCAGGAGAGGCTGGCTGGGTAACTGTGGGGATGTAAGAGTCCAAGGTCTTTAGAGCAGACCATGAGCTGGCAGTGCCATGAAGTTTCTCAATGAACTCTCATGAAGGGCTGGCTGGGCAACCATGTGGATGTAAGAGCCCAAAATCTGTAGGGCAGGGTGTGAGCTGGCAATTCCAATGAAAGTCCTCAATGAACTTTCAGGAGAGGCTGGCTGTCCGAAGTAGGAAGAGTGATCATCTCTTCTGAATCCTCCTTAAAAGCCTTCTGGTGATTAGATTAAGTATCACTGAATGCAAAAGATACTCCCTTCAGCTGATTGCAAATGTAATCAGCTGTGGATGCAGTCAACATGGTCATAATATAAGTCCATGAAATGTTCTCACAGCAATAGACAGGCCAGTGCTTGCCCAACCAGACAACCAGGAACAACCACCTAGCCAAGTTGACACATGAACCTGACCATCACAGTCCACCCCTTGTCATCTTTGCAGCTAATACCTGTCACCTTAAACCATACTTAACCTATAAATAGAAAACAACAGACACATTTTTCCTCACCTAACAATACTCAGCTGTCCTGCATAAAACCAGGAATGCATTAAATCTCTCCAGAATAGGGTGCAAATCCTTGGGTAATATTCACTCTTACACTTGATATCGTACAACTTAAATACTATAACATGAATAAAATAGCTTATGTCATATGATAAAGGGGATAAAATAAAGAGGAAAACAAAGACATTTGATTTATGTATAAATGATACATGCTAATTACAAAGAAAGGAAGAAATATTCATACCATTACAGTCCTCATTTCTGTAACTGATAATGTGGTTGTTGTTCATATTTATCACTACCTTCTTCCACTACCTATCTATGTTCCATTTACCCTCAGCAAGCACCTCAGCTGGGTGTGGTTCTTTGCTTGGTGGGTGACCCAAATCTTCATTTCCGAAGTTTGAGAACAAAGGGTAGTCCTGCCTGGTTTGGGTTGTTGCTGTTTTCCATTGATTTTAATCACAGGGCGTGGTAGTTCTAAAAAACACCCTAGAGGATCTCCTATATTCAGGAAAACTCTTCTTTTCTTCCATTGTGTAGTTGCAGTCTTATTTCCCCTCTGATAATCAGGGCCAATAACCCCAACCAATAAAGTAATCCCCTTCTAGGCTTGTTGATCCAGGGCTATGAGTAGCCCAAAATGACCAGGTGGCAGCCTTAGATTCCAGTTCAATAGAATCATTGTTGCTTCTGCTGGTGGAAGCACTCCCCCCTTCCGGAACTAAAACCTGTATACCAGCAGAGTTCAAGGTTATAGGGACAGGAAGCAAACATTTTCCTAGTGAATCACTAGGGATAACAGTGAGTGGTGGGCCACGGTGGCTCAGCAGGCAAGAATGGTTGCCTGCCATGCCAGAGGACCCGGGTTCGACTCCCGGTGCCTGCCCATGTAGAAAAAAAAAATAGTGAGTGGTGACACTCCCATTTCCACCCCTTGATTTCTGGACCCATGGATCCTGGTTCTAGGAGAAACAGCACCATACAGTGGATTTTGATTCAGAGCATACTCAGCCTCCTGTAGAACATCACTCCAGCCCTGCAAGGTATTGCCACCTAGTTGGCACTGTAATTGAGTTTTCAAAAGCCATTCCACCAAGCCGCCTCTAGATGATGGGGAGCATGGTAATAACATAGAATTCCATAAACATGTGCCCATTTCCACACTTCATTTGCTGTGAAGTGGGTTCCTTAATCAGAAGCAATGTTGTGTGGAATACCATGATGATGGATAAGGCATTCTGTAAGTCCACGGATAGTAGTATTGGCAGAATCATTGCGTGCAAGGAAAGCAAACCCATATCCAGAATATGTGTCTATTCCAGTTAGAACAATCACTGCCCCTTCCATGAAGGTACTTGTTCAATGTAATCAACCTGCCACCATGTAGCTGGCTGGTCACCTCGGGGTATGGTGCCATATTGGGGGCTGAGTGTGGGTCTCTGCTGCTGGCAGATAGGGCACTCAGCAGTGGCTGTAGCCAGGTCAGTCTTGGTGAGTGGAAGTCCATGTTGCTGAGTCCAAGCATTACCTTCATCCCTACCACCAAGACCATCTTGTTCATGAGCCCATTGGGTAATGACAGGGGTTACCTGGGAAAGACACTGACTGGTATCCATAGAATGGGTCATCTTAACCACTTGATTATTAAAACTTTCCTCTGCTGAAGTCACCTTCCGGTGCACATTTGCATGTGAATCAAATATCTTCATGTTTTTAGCCCACTCAGAAAGGTCTACCCACCTACCTCTTCCCCAAACATCTTTGTCACCAATCTTTCAATCATGATCTTTCCAAGTCCCTGACCATCCAGCCAAACTATTAGCAACAGCCCATGAGTCAGTATACACAAATGCACCTCTGGCCAATTCTCCTTCCAAGCAATATAAACAACCAGGTGCACTGTTCGAAGTTCTGCTCACTGAGAGGATTTTCCCTCACCACTGTCCTTCAGGGACATCCTGGAAAGGGGTTGTAGTGCTGCAGCTGTCCACTTTTGGGTGGTACCTGCATATCATGCAGAACCATCTGTAAACCAGGCCCGAGTTTTCTCTTCCTCAGTCAACTCACTGTAATTTCCCCAAGAGGCCATAGCTCTGGTCCAGGAAAGAGAAGGCAATGTGGCAAGAGTGCAGACCATGGGCATTTGGGCCACTTCCTCACATAACCTACTTGTGTCTTCAGGACCTGCTCTGGCCCTATCTTGTATATACCATTTCAATTTTATGATATAGTGCTGCTATGCATACTCAACTTTATGGCTTGTTGGGTCAGACAACACCAACCTTATGATAGGCAACTCAGGTCTCATGGTAACTTGGTGGCCCATGGTTAAGCATTCAGTCTTTACTAAGGCCCAGTAGTAGGCTAAAAGCTGTTTATCAAAAGGAGAGTAGTTATCTGCAACAGATGGTAAAGCTTTGCTCCAAAATCCTAAGGGTCTGCATTGTGATTCTCCTGTAGGGGCCTGCCAATAGCTCCAGAGAGCATCTCTATTTGTCACTGACACTTCAAGCACCATTGGATCTGCTGGATCTTATGAACCAAGTGGTAGAGCTGCTTATACAGCAGCTTGGACCTGTTGCAGAGCTTATTCTTCTTCAGGTCTCCACTCAAAATTAGCTGCTTTTCTGGTCACTCAATAAGTAGGGTGGAATAGCATGCAAAAGTGAGGAATATGTTGCTGCCAAAATCCAGAGAGACCAATTAGGCATTATGCCTCTTTTTTTTTGGTCATAGGAGGAGCCAGATGCAGCAACTTATCCTTCACCTTAAAAGGGATATCTTGACATGCCCTACACCACGGGACACCTAGAAATTTCACTGAGGTAGAAGGCCCCTGTATTTTTGTTGGATCTATCTCCCATCCTCTGACACGCAAATGCCTTATCAATAAGTCTAGAGCAGTTGCTACTTCTTGCTCACTACGTCCAATCAACATGATATCATCAATATAATGGACCGGTGTCATGTCTTGTGGGAGGGAAAAACGAACAAGGTCCCTGCAGATAAGATTATGGCATAGGGCTGGAGAGTTGGTATATCACTGAGGTAGGACAGTGAAAGTATATTACTGGCCTTGCCAGCTGACAGCAAACCGTTTTTAGTGGTCTTTACTAACAGCTATTGAGAAAAAAGCACTTGCCAGATCAATAGCTGCCTACCAGGTATGAGAGGATATGTTGATTTGCTCAAGCGATTATACCACATCCGGAACAGCTGCTGCAATTGGAGTCACCACCTGGTTGAGTTTATTATAATCCACTCTCATCCTCCAAGACCCATCTGTTTTCTGCACAGGCCAAATAGGAGAATTGAATGGGTATGTGGTGGGAATCACCACCCCTGCATCCTTCAGGTCCTTAAGAGTGGCACTAATCTCTGCAATCCCTCCAGGAAACAGTATTGTTTCTGATTTACTATTTTGCTAGATAGGGGCAGTTATAGTGGCTTCAACTTGGCCATTCCTACCATAATAGCCCTCACTTCATGAGTCAGAAAGCCAATGTGGGGATTTTACCAGTTGCACAGTGTGTCTATTCTAATTATGCACTCTGGAACTGGGCAAATAACTACAGAATGGGTCCTGGAACCCACTGGACCCACTGTGAGATGGCCCTGAGCTAAAACTCCATCAATCACCTGGCCTCCATAAGCCCCCACTCTGACTGGTGGACCAGAGTGAAATTTTGGGTCTCCTGGAATTAATGTCACTTCTGAACCAGTGTCTAACAATCCCTGAAATATCTGATCATTTCTTTTCCCCCAGTGCACAGTTACCCTGGTAAAAGGCCATTAGTCACCTTGGGGGAAGGCTTGGAGGAAGATTAATGGGATAAATCTGTAGCAGTGTAACAGGGTCCTTCCCCAAAGGGACCTGGGGGCTCCGGGTCTGTAAACTTTCTCAAGTCTGGAAATTGATTAAGGGCCCGTGATTCTCTGTTTTTATCATTCAAATTAGACTTGTGTTCACTTGATGTAGAACTTTTCTGCTTATACAGCTCAAACAAGAACTTAGTAGACTGCCTAGCTATTGTACTTCTAGGTACCCCATGATCTACTAGCCAACACCACAAATCTGTCTGAGTTTGATTATTTTGACTCTGCTTTGAGTCTGCTGTCCACTATGGTAGTCACTCTTACCTTGTCTATGGTGATTAACTGTTGCCACATGGCTTCTGCCAACTCAGGACCTGATAATCTACATTGTGTTTAAGGATTCCAGCACAGTAACAGCAGTCCCCACAGTAATACATGACCTACAGAGAAGGTTACCACAGAGCTCTTCAGAGATGATGCAGCTAGTCTCACCAATGTATTCCTCAAAGTCCTCATGACATTCCTGAGTTGTGAAGAGGTCTCCACGATAAATCCACTCTACTATTCCAATCTCTCTAAGAGTCTGGATCTCCTAATCTGCATTTTACCAGGGCATATCTGGCATTTTGACTTCAGGTAATGTCAGCCACCGTTTGATTCATGTTTCAGCCAACAATCCAAACTTTTAATGCCCTTTCTAAATCCTCAAGCAACAACAGTGAATGTATAATCACTGCTTGGTGGGCCCATATCAATAAACTCAGCCTTATCCAACTTTATATTCCTTCCATCATCATCCCACTCCCTTAATATCCATTCCCACACATATTTCCCTGATTTCTGTCTATATGGATTGGAAAACCCATGCCGTTCTTTTGGAGTATAGCATTCCTCCTCATGGTTCACACTTCGTACCTCACCTTTTGAGGCCTATTGGGACTTCAGTCTAGTTATAGGTCTAGAAGAAAAGAGGGGTGGTAGGATGGTTCGTGAAAAGAATTAAGAAGTATCTTCTAAGCCAATTACTTCAGGGCATTTGTTTGCAGTTTCATCTGGTGAAGCAGGATTAATCACTCCAGGCAGAGGAGCAAAGGCTGTTTCCATATGGAGGGTTTCCCTATGCTTCACAGGCATAAAGGGTGATCCATCCAGGTGGAAGTTGTGTGGTTGACTCCTCAGGGCAGGCAGGAGGTAGGGCAGCTATGTCCTCAGGGCAGACTATTACAGGGTTACTTAGAAAAGACTCAGCACAATCTAGGGTTTCAATGCCTCCACTGCCAACATTATCAATCCATATGTTGCCAGCCCATTTTTCAGGGTCCCACTCCTTTCCAATCAATGTCCTCACTTTAGCAGCAGATACCATGCAAGGTTGAGATTTCAGTTTACATTGCAAAGTTGCTACCTTAACAATGAGACTCCAAGTCTGATTTTCAGAGATCTCAAGTCTGCAGCTACAGGTAATAATATTTTTCTTCAAGGCATTCATAGAAACTTTTACATCTGTCACATGGTGCATAAGCTTTTCATTTGATACCTTCAGCTTACCCTTTCCCTCATCAATGTGTCCAGCATATCTAACAACAACCAGCCAACATCTCTATACCTCTTAATTCCACAAAACTCCATAAAGGTGTCAGAAACATTATCACCCAGAGCCTAGCTTCATATAAGTTTACAATTAGCAGAATCGAATGGTGAAATTTTGACCGTTTTGCCAGCTCACTCCATGGACTGGTAGTGCCATCCTGATTATGAGAAACAGAATCATTAGTGCCTTTGAGTCTAGTCAGAGTAGAAAAGCAGTTGAAAAACCCATTCTTAAGATTCTGTTTCTTAAGAACCACTCCTGGCACCAAGCTGCATTAGCTAGGATTCTCTAGAGAAACAGAATCAGCAGGAGGTATCTGTGAATATAAAATTTATAAAAGTGTCTCATGCCCCCTGAGGATGTAAGAGCCCAAGGTCTGTAGTGCAGACCATGAGCTGGCAGCTCCAATGAAGGTCCTCAATGAACTCTCAGGAGAGGCTGACTGGTTGAAGCAGGAAGAGTGATTGTCTCTTCTGAATCCTCCTTAAAAAACTTCAGGTGATTAGATTAAGTGTCACTCATTGCAGAAGACACTACCTTTAGCTGATTGCAAGTGCAATCAGCCATGGATGCCGCCAACATTGTCATGATTTAAGTCCATGAAATGTCCTCACAGCAACAGACAGGCCAGTGCTTGCCCAACCAGACAACTGGGCATCACCACCTGGCCAAGTTGACACATGAACCTGACCACCACAATAACCTTACTGGTACTCTTCAATTCTGTGTCCTCCTCCAGACCTCCCTTTCATGTCTTTTGTTTTTCAGCTGACAGAACTCCTTTTAGTATTCCTTATTGGCCGGTTTCTCGTTGACAGATTGTCTCAGCCCTGTTCTAGCTGTGAAAATTTTCATCTCTCCATCAGTTTTGAAGGACAACTTGGCTGGATAAAGAATTCTTTGCTGGAAGTCTTTCTCTTTCAGAATCTTATATATATCATACCACTGCCTTCACAACTTCATGGTGATTGTTGCATAGCCCAAGCTTAGTCTTACATGGTTTCCCTTGTAACTGGTGAATTGCTTTTCTCTTGCTACTTTCAGGACTTTCTAGTACTCCTTAACATTTGACAGACTGGTTAATATGTGACTTGGAGTAGGCCTATTTGGATTTATTCTATTTGGAGTTCACTGGACTTCCTTGATGTTCATATTTATGTCTTTTATTAGGGTTGGAAAGTTTCCCCCATTATTTCCTCAACTATTCTTCTTAGCCCTTTACTCTTCACTCCTCCTTCTGGGACACCAATGACTCTTATATTTGTGAAATTCATGTTGTCTATCATTTCCCTGAGATCCAAATAAAATTTTTTCCTTTTTTTTTTTTTTGCCATTTGTTCTTTTGTACATCAAATTCAATTGTCCTCTTCTCTAGTTTGCTTATTTTTTCTTCTGCCTTTTAAAATCTGCTATTGTGTGTCTCTAGCATATTTTTAACTTGGTCTACAGTATTTTTCATCTCTGTGATATCTGGTATTTTTCTACTTATTCCTTCATATTCTTCTTTATGCTCTTCTAGTTCTTCTTGTTAAACCTTTATGGCATTAGCCAACCCATTGAATTTGTTTAGGAGATTTGTATGAAGATCTTTGATTAGTTGTTCAAAATCTTGTGTCTCCTCTGCTGTTTTAATTTGGTTATTTGGCTGGGCCACATCTGCCTGCATCTTCATATGCTTTGTGATTTCCTGTTGGCTTAAAGGCATTTGATTATCTTGATAGGGTTATTTTGAAAGTTGATTTCCCTGAGTCATATAAAGTTTTGTATTTTTTGGGCTTGCATTGAAGGTCTCCTTTTGCACATGGTTTGTCAGTAATTCTCCACCAATCCAGGCTCCAGATCTCTTGCAGGGGATGCAGCTCTACTTGAGTATCTATTTTGAAGCTAGACAGATAAGCAGTTTTCCTGACTGCACTTTCAGTTTCTTCCCAGCAAATGGTGCTCTTGGGCCTTCTTTTCCCCTCAGACCCACCTCTCCCTGACTGTAGCAGCTTGTTGTGCTGGATGGAGACCTGGTGCAATACCAGTATGGTCTGTTGATTCTAGAGCCTACTGAAAGCTGCCAAATCTGGCACAGAGGGGTTGGCAGTATGCAATTCAGTGGAGATTCCACTTGTGGGCTCTATGGGCCTGATGGCTCCCAGACTCTTGCTTGGAATGACATTGGGCTGTGGGACTGTGTGTTAGCTTCCCCTGTACACAGTTTATCTGGAAATGCCTGCTGGTTAGGCATGTCATGGCGTGCAGGGTCCAGCATGTTTGTATGGGGCATGGGGTGCGGGGTGGAGGTGTGGGTTGTGGCACTGGATGTGGCATAGGGTGCAGTGCACATGGGGTGTGGAAGTGGTTGCATGCACCACGGGAGTGCACGGCAGTGTGCGGCACAGTGTGGGCATGCCACAGAATGCAGCGCAGGTATGTGGGGTGCAGTTCAGGGGTGCAGGGACACAGGTTGCAAGGGGTAGGAGGTGGGCCATAGGGGGCATGGGTACATAGGGTGCACGGGATGGGGTATGGGGGCACAGGGTGTGTGGTGTGTGGGTGCAGCACACATGGGCACATGGACACTGGGGAGTGGGGTGTGGTACAAGTGCAGTGTGGTTTGCTTCCTCATTCCTGCCTCCTTGCCCATGCACTTCTATGTCTCTGGGCTTCTGTTTGGAAAGGGGAGTGATAGTTGGATGGTCTCTATGTGCAGGGAAAGTAAATTTATTGACTTCAAGGTTCCCCAAGGGAGCTCCTGGATATGGAGCTGAGGGGCCTGATATCTCAAGCTAGCTGTGGGGCAAGCTTTTTAATGGGTGCAGCCTCTTGTCCCTGGCGAAATCTGATGGAGCCCATGCACCTTGTTCTCTGCATCGCAATTCCTCATCTTTTTCATCCAGGGCCTCCCCATGTAGTGTAGAAGACCTTCCCAGGTCACGCACACCCTGAAATTGCTGTCTTGATTATTTTTCTGTTATTTCTCTAATTCCCTGGAGCAGGGGTGAATTCAGGCTATACTACTCTGCCATGTTCCTGGGAGTCCAAAGTCATAAGTTATAGGATAATTTGTTATGCAGCGATAGCTGATAGAGATACTCCATCTTCCCTTTACTTTTCAAAGTAGTGCCCATCTTATTTATCTCAATACCTGCTACTCTATTATACAGAGATTTCTCTACCCTACAAATTTTTTCAGCATTTTTTTAAAAACAGCTATATTGGGATATAACTCATATACCACATAATTCACCCATTTAAAATGTACAATTCAATGACTTTTAGTATATTCACAGAGTTGTGAACCTATCACCACGATTGATTTTAGAACGGTCTCCCCACCCCAAAAAAGAAACCTGGGGAAAAGATAGAGAAGAGACAAGAGGGTTACTGAGGCGGCAATTTGGGAGCACGGCTGACCTGGAAGAGCCTTCTAAACCACATGGGACAGCACTGATTGCAGAAGCCAAGGAACTGAGAGGCAGAAAGCTGGAGCCTGGCACAGAGGCGTGGAGTTGCAGAGCTTGCAGGAGCACACAGATGGGAGCGCGGAACTAGGAAGTAAGCCAGGCCGTGTTCCTCACTAGCCTCATGACCAGTGACTCACCCTACACCCCACGCACCTGAACCCCATCATCTGCTCTCATTCCCTATGCTCCAAGCGGCCCCACCCCACCAGGCCCCAGTGCACATAACTACCCCACACCCCCACCCCAAGTGCAGCCAAACAGACTTCTCCTGCCCCCCTCCTGAGCACTACATCCCCCTCCTCATTCCCTCCAGGATGTTGCCAGTGCACAAATGCTGTGGGCACTAACCTCCATACCTAGGCTACCCCTGCCCACTGCCCATAATGTTTTGCAAAGCCTCACTCCACCCCCTCTGAGCTCTGCACATCTGCATCCATTTATGGCACTCCCAAGCCCACGTATGTACACAGGCCTGCAATCACACCATTGAGCACTGGGAACAGCAGTTTACAGCAGTCCTAGAACCACACATGTGCACAGCCCTCAACCTCACTTCCCAGTTTGAGAAAATGCCAACCTGCACAGGTGGGTCACATCTGCCCCCAATCCATGAAGGCATAATGCCGACCTGCTGCCACAACTCTATGCATGCACACAAAGGCCCCATACCATAAACCAGTGCACACCAGGGTTATGCCTTCCAGACTGGTGCACCCACACAGCTACATCTTCCCTGGCCACTGGGCACCCACATTCACAAGCATCAGCATAACATCCCCAACCTGTACCTATACCTGCCCTCGAAAAAATCACCATACTGAGTGCCCCACCCCATGCTCTGCTCCCTGCTGTACAACCATCCCACAAACACAAGAAAGAAATCAACTCCAAAAGTAAATCAATCAAGATATTTACATACCACAAAGACAGCAGAAAATCACTAAGCATATCACAATGAGACAGATATAGCCCTGCCTAATGACCAAATTAAAGCATCAGAGGAGACACAGACATTGGAAAAACTAATCAAAGATGTTCATACAACTCTACTTAATAAAATAAGTGGGATAACAAGTGACATAAAAGAGATCAAGAAGACAGTAGAAGAACACAAAGAGGAATTTGAAAGAATGAATAGAAAAATAGCAGATATCACAGAAATTAAAGAGTCTGTTGACCAAATAAAAACATAATAGAGGCACGCAACACCATATTTGAAGAAACAGAATAAAGAATAAGTGATATAGAAGACAGAATAATTGACTTCAAAACAGCCAATAGCAGAAAAAGATGGGAAAAAATGAATTGGAACTCAGGGAATTGATAGACAAAACAAAGCACACAAATATAAGAATCGCTGGTGTCCCAGAAGGAGAAGAGAACAGTAAAGGGCTAGGAAGAGTAGTTGAGGATATAATGCAGGAAAAGTTCCCAACCCTCATAAAGGTCATAAATGTACAAGTCAAAGAAAGCCAAAGAATTCCAAACAGAATAAATCCAAATAGGCCTTCCCCAAGGCACATACTAATCAGTGTGCCAAATGCTGAAGAGAAGCAGAAAATCCTGAAAGTGGCAAGAGAAAAACAATCTACTACATACAAGGGAAATCAAATAAGACTGAGTTCAGACTACTCAATTAGCACCCTGGAGGTGAGAAGGCAGTGGCATGATATATTCAAGATCTTAAAAGAGAAAGACTTCCAGCCAAAAATTCTGTACCCAGTCAAATTGTCCTTCAAAATTGAGGGAGAGGTAAAAGTTTTTAGAGATGAAGAAGTCCTGAAAGAAATTGTCAACAAGAGATGGGCCCTATAAGAAATACTAAAAGGAGTTCTGTCGAATGAAAAAAAAACAGGAGAGGGAGGTCTGGAGGAGGGCACAGAATTGAAGAGTACCACTAAAGGTAATTTAAAGAACACAAAGAGAAAGAGGGAAAAGAATACACAGATCTGACAAATAAATTTAAAAATATAAGTTGGAGGATTCGAGAAATGTCTTTTCAATAAGAACTTTGAATGTTAATTGACTAAACTTTACCAATTAAAAGATACAGATTGGCAGAATGGATTAAGAAACATAATCCAGCTATATGCTGCTTACAAGAGACTCATCTTAGACACAAGGATACAAATAGATTGAAAGTGAAAGGATGGAAAAAGGTTTTCCACACAAGTTGTAAACCAAAAGTAAGCAGGAGTAGCTATACTAATATCAGACAAAATGGACTTTAAATGTAAAGACATCATCAGAGATGAAGAAGGACACTATATACTAATTGAAGTGTCAATTCACCAAGAAGATATAAAAGCATAAATGTTTATGCTCCCAATCAAGGAGCACCAAAGCACATGAGACAGACATTGGCAAAACTGAAGAGAGCAATAGATATTTCAACAATAATAATAGGAGACTTCAATACACTATTCTCCTTTATAGATAGAACAACCAGACAGAAGATCAACAAGGAACAGAGAAGTTAAACAACTTCATAAATGAATTAGACCTAACAGACATATATAGGTCATTGCACCCAAAACACAAGGATATACATTCTTCCTTAGTGGTCATGGAACATTATGCAGGATAGATCATATGCTGGGGCACAAAATGGGTCTTTATAAATTTAAAACATTGAAATTATTCAAAGCACCTTCTCTGACCACAATGCAATGAAGGTGTATCTCAACAACCACCAAAGAATGAGAACATTCACAAATATATGGAGATTAAATAACACACTCTTAAACAAGGAGTGGGCCAAAGAAGAAATTGCTAGAGAAATCTATTAGCTACCTGGAGATGAATAAAAATGAAAATACAACTTAACAGAACTTATGGGATGTGGAAAAGGCTGTGCTGAGAGGGAAATCAATTGCCCTAAATGTTTATATTCAAAAAAAGAAAGAGCAAAAATTGAGGACCTTACAGCACACCTGGAGGAACTTGAGAAAGAACAGCAAACTAACCCCAAAGCAAATAAGAGAAGAGAAATAACAAGGATTAAAGCAGAGATAAATGAATGGGAGAACAAAAGAACAATGGAAAGAATCAATAAACCCAAAAGTTGGTTCTTTGAGAAAATCAATAAAATTGATGGGCCACTACCAAGACTGACAAAGAAAAAAAGAGAGAGGATGCAAGTAAACAAAATCAGAAATGAGAAGGGGTGCATTACCACAGAACCTGAAGAAATAAAAGAAATCATAAGAGGATACTATGAACAACTATGCACCAACAAACTAGACAACTTAGATGAAATTGACAAGTTCCTGGAAACACACAAACAAGCTACACTGACATAGGAAGAAATTGAAGATCTCAACAAACCAATCACTTTAAGTAAAGAGATTCAATCAGTCATCAAAAATCTTCCTACAAAGAAAAGCCAAAGGGCAAGATGGCTTCACAAGGAAACTTTATCAAACATTCCATAAATAACTAACACCAATTTTGCTCAAACTTTTCCAAAAAATTGAGGAAAAGGAACTTTACCTAGCTCATTTCATGAAGCTAATATCATTTTAATATCAAAACCAGGTAAAGATGCTATAAGAAAGAAAAACTACAGGCCAATCTCCCTAATGAACACAGATGCAAAAATTCTCAATAAAATATTAGCAAATTGAATCCAACAGCACATTAAAAGAATTATACACATAACCAAGTGGGGTTTATACCAGGAATGTAAGGATGGTTCAACTCAAGAAAATCAATTAATGTAATACTGAACAATAAAAAATAAAAAAGGAAAAATCACATGATCATCTCGATTGATGCCGAAAAAGCATTTGACAAAATTCAGCATCCTTTTCTGATTAAAAAACACTCTGAAAGATAGGAATCAAAGGTAACTACGTCAATATGATAAAGGGAATATATGAAAAACCGATAGCTGGCATCCTACTCAATGGAGACATCCTGAAAGCTTTCCCCCTAAGATCAGGTACAAGACAAGGATGTCCAGTGTCACCACAATAATAATAATGATTCAACATTGTGCAAGAAAGCCTAGCTAGAGCAATCAGACAGGACAAAGAAATAAAAGGCATACAATTTGGAGGGAAAGAGCTAAAACTCTCAGTATTTGCTGATGATATACTATACTTGGAAGATCCTGAGAAATCTACAGGGAAGTTACTTGAGCTAATAAATTCAGCAAGGTGTTGGGATATAAAAGTAATGTGCAAAAATCAGTAACATTTCTATACACAAGCAATGGAGCTAGCTGAGGAGTCAATTAAGGACAAAATTCCACTCAAAATAGCATCTAAGAGAATCAAGTACTTAGAAATGAAGTTAACTAGGGAGGTAAAGGACTTATACCCAGAAAACTACCTAACACTGCTAAAAGAAGTCAAAGAGATCTAAATAGGTGGAAGGGCATTCCCTGCTCATGGATAGGAAGGCTAAATATAGTTAAGATGTCAATTCTCCCCAAATTGATCTACAGATTCAACACAGTACCAATCAAATTTCCAACAACCTACTTTGAAGATTTGGAAAAGCTAACTACCAAATTCATCTGGAAGGGAAAGAGACCCCAAATAGTTAAAAACATCCAAAAAAAAAGAAGAGCAAAGTGGGTGGATTAACACTCCCTGACTTTAAAACCTATATAAAACTACAGTGGTCAAAACAGCATGGTACTGGCACAAAGACAGAAGCATTGACCAAAGGAATTGAATCAAGAGTGCAGAAATACACCACCTAATCTATGGTCAACTGATTTTGACAAGGCCCCCAAATCCTCTGAACTGGGACAAAATAGTCTTTTCAATAATTTGTCATGGAAGAACTGGATATCAATAGCCAAAAGAACAAAAGAGGATCCTTATTTTACAACATACACAAAAAAATTAAGTCAAAATGGATCAAACACCTAAATATAAGAACTAACGCTGTAAAGCTTCTAGAAGAAAATGTAAGGAAGCATCTTCAAGACCTAGTTATAGGAGGTAGTTTCCTAAACTTTACACCCAAAGCACAAGCAACAAAAGAAAAAATAGGTAAATGGGAACTCATCAAAATCAAATACTTCTGCACTTCAAAAGACTTTGTCAAAAAGGTGAAGAGGCAGCCAATTCAATGGAGAAAATATTTGGAAATCACATATCAGACAAAGATTTGATTTCCTATATATACAAAGAAATCATACAACTCAACAACAAAAGAACAAACAACCCAATACAAAATGGGCTAAAGATTTGAATAGGTATTTTTCTGAAGGGCAAATACAGATGACTCAAAAGCACATGAAGAGTGTTCATTTTCATTGGCTGTAAGGGAAATGCAGATCAAGACTACAATGAGATACTCCCTCAAACCTATAAGAATGGTTGCTATTAAACAAACAGGAAACTATAATGTTGGAGAGGATGTGGAGAAACTGGGACACTTATATATTGCTAGTGGGAATGTATAAATGTGCAGCCACTATGGAAGACTGCTCAAGGAAACTAAATACCAAGTTGCCCTATGACCCAGCAATAGCGCTACTTGGTATATACCCAGAAGAGCTGAAAGCAACGACACAAACAGATATTTGCACACTGATGTTCATAGCAGTATTATTCATAATCACCAAAAGATGGAAATGAACCAAATGCCCATCAACAGATGAGTGGCTCAACAAAATGTTGTATATACATATGATGGAATATTATGCAGCAGCAAGACAAAATGACGTCCTGAAACACATGACAAGATGGATGAGCCTTGAGGACATAATGCTGAGTGAAGTTAGCCAGACACAAAAAGATAGATATTGTATGATTCCTCTTTTATGACCAGTATAAAGGTATAACCAGAGGCTTATAATACAGAATATAGGGGACTTAGAGATACATAGAAGCTAGAGATGGGTGAACCATCAGCTAATGAGGATGAACTCCAATGTAAGGGACTAGGTAAGAGTGAATGTGGTTCTCTAGTGGGCCTTTAAGTAATATTGCTATATGGAAGTTGAACAAGATTGAAAGGGGTTGTATAGACCTACATGTCCCACTGATTAACACTAGAAATATGAATTAGTTCTCACAAGAATTACTTCAAAGACATGATTCTTGTATAAAGAGTGTTTAAGTACAGGGTACAGAGGAAAAACTGCTATTGCATGCTATGAGCTATGTTCAAAAGGAAACCATCAGCACTACCACAGCAACAGCAGAGGTAAATAATGGGGGTAGGGACAAGAGTTAAAAGGAGGTTTAGATTTCCTATTTTATTTTGGCGAGGGTGTGTTTATTGGTTTTCTATCTCTTGGGAACAACGAAATTATCTAAAATTGAGGATGTTGATGGACTGTGGACTTTGGGCCCTCTCCATGATGCCCAATGAATGCAGGTGGCTGAAGGATGCACTGACAGAGAAGTAGATTGGCAAACGAAGGTGTATACTTATGAACGATGGTTGTGTTGTTACAAAAAGGAACAAAGTCATAAGACATGCAATGAGTGAATGAATATGTGGGTCATTTGGTCAGACAAAATAAACCAGAAACAAAAGAACAACAATGGTATGGTCACCTTTAGAATATGCTTATAAGAAAAAACAGTGGCCTAGATTGTAAGCTTTTAGAGCAGACACATTAAGTCCAGAGTGGTGATGATTATTTCTGGATTTTGAGTGGCTGTTTTATATATATAACCTGATATTTAGAGAAAAGGATGAAACCAAACAGGTTTCAGTGAAAGTAACTCAGAACATAGGGGTAAGGAAGACAATGTCTATATTTTATTTTAGAACCGCACATACTCTTTGAGACCAATGAAAGAAAGGTTTATTTGGTCTGGAACTGAAATTTTCTGCAGTGCATAATCTAATTCAATCTATTTGTATTGCTCATTTGAAGAATTAAAACAGGGGGAGCACAGAATAAGAAAGAGGTCCTTTAATCATATATAGATTATTGTAATACCTGGATACATCCTAGAGTATATTAAGCAGATAATCAAAAAGTATGGGCAAAGTCCCCTGAGGGATGGGAAAAATATATGGAGCTACTAAACCTTATCATCAGGGATTCCCCTGATACTGTGTCAAACTGTAGGGACACCCAAATCAATAGGCCATGCCCTGAATCAGGAGGCTTAGTCCTGTTAAGCTTATGTAGATAGTGGAGAAGCTTAGACTACCTATAGGCATGCCTAAGAGTTATTTCTGGAGGACCTCTGTTGTTGCTCAGATTTGTCCTCAGTCTCTCTAAGCCCAACTCTGCCAGTGAAATCATTGCCCTTCCCCTGCATGGGACATGATATCCAGGGGTGAAAGTCTCCTTGGCAATATGGGAGATGACTCTCATAGTTGAAGCCAGCCCTGGAACCATGGGATCAACAATTCTATCCTGACCAAAAGAGGAGAAAAAGTGTAATTAGTAAAGTATCAGTGGCAGAGAGAGTTCAAATGGAGTCAAGAGGCTACTCTGGAGGTTGCTCTTCTGCAATCTTCAGGTAGACCTTGCTACCTGTCATAACCTGCCAAACCATAATCAGTACTATTGCAGTCAATCCTGGAAAGCACCTAGGGCAATATATAAGATTCCACAAGGGTTCCAGGCACTACAGTAACTTTCTGCAAACCTACAACCTTAAAATGGGTCCCTGGTCTAAATAAGTCCTGAAACTTACTCCGGCTTCTCCAGAACATCAGATAGTTCCATCTCCCTACCCCATATTAATGACAGACCCTTCCAATACAAAAAATTTAGAATTGCCATAGCCCAAACACCCCCAAGGAGAGGGATGGAAAGATCGAAGGTGATGCTGGAGTTATACAGAGAAGATAGGATTTAACAAATGAATATGAATGCTGAATCATTAATTTGGTATCTCTTTTAGTCTCCAGTATTTTCGAGCAGCTAGAAGTAAAAGCCTAAAATTGTGAAAGTGTAACCCATGTCAAACTCTGAAATATGTTCTACAACTAATGGTGCTGCTCTGCTTTGAAATTTATAGCTTTTGTGTATACATGTCATTGTTCACAAAAAAAGAAGAAAAAGAAGTCTATTGTAATGATAAAAAGGTATTTAAGTCCTCTAGCCTCCTATATTCTGGAGCAGCTAGAAGGAAAAATAGAAGAGGATCATATGGTAGCCCATGACAAAATCTAGGATCTGTCTTGCAACTACTTGTTGAAGAGTGCTTTGAAAACTATTGCTTTTTTATTTCTTTGCTTTGTATATATATTATACCATGCAATAAAAAAAAGTTAAAAAAGAAAAAGAAAGCTGCATCCCTCAGCCATCACTCCCATAACACACCCATTAATTCCCCCATCCCCACCATCCCTAGTGTATCACTAATCTGCTTTCTGTCTATGATTTGCCTATTTTGGACATTTCATATAAATGGAACAATAAAATATATGTTCAGTCCTTCATGACTGGCTTTTTTCACTTAGCATAATGTTTTCAAGGTTCATCCATGTTGCACCATGTATTAGTACTTCATTTCTTTTTATTGCCAAACAATATACCATTGCATGATGTGGCAGTTTGGAACTGTATGTATTCTAAAAAATCATGTTCTTAAAGCTAATCCATTCCTGTGGGTGTAAATCTGTTGTATGTAAGACCTTTTGATTAAGTTACTTCAGTTAAGGCATGGCCCAGGGTGTATCTTAATCTTCTTACTAGAGTCCTTTATAAGAGAATGTAATTCAAAGAGAGAGAAAGCCATGGAAGCAAGAAGCTGAATCAACAAATCTTGGAAGAGAAGGGAGAGACCAGGAGATGCTTCCATGTGCCTCACCATGTGACAGAGGAGTCCAGGATTGCTGCCAGCTAGTCTTCAGGAGATAGCATCGTCCAGATGACAATCTATCTATTTGGGCATTTTCATGTTCTCAAAACTGTAAACTTGTAAGCTAATAAATTCCTATTGTTAAAGCCAATGCATTTCATGGTATCTGCTTTGAACAGTCTAGGAAACTAAAACATGGGTATATCACATTTATTTATCCATTCATCAGTTGATGGACATTTGAACTTCCACTTTTTAGCTATTATGAATAATACTACTACGAACATTTGTGCAAGTTTTTGCCTGGAAATATTTTTTTCAATTCTCTTGAGTATATACCTAGGAGTGGAATTGCTGGGTCATATATAGTAACTCTAAGTTTGATTTTCCCAGAAACTGCAAGACCATTTTCCAAAGCAGCTGTACTATTTTCCATTCCCACCAGCATTGTATGACGGTTTCAATTTCTCCACATTCTCACCAGCATTTATTATAATCTGTCTTTCGATTATAGCCAATTTAGTGGGCGTGAAGTAGGATCACATTGTGGTTTTAATTTGAATTTCTGTGATTACTAATAATGTTGAGCATCTTTTCATGGGCTTATCGGATCTTATCTGGAGAAATGTCTATTCAGATCCTTTGCACATTTTTAAATTGGGTTATTTGTCTGTTTATTATTGAGTAGAATTTTCTCCGTTACCACTTAATGTTTAGTGCCTGGTGTTGGTAGTATTTTTCATGTGTGAATAACTTATTTTTTCAGATAGCCAGAGAACTCCTTGAGGTCAGGGGCTCTATCTTATACCTATTGTTTTCCCCACTGTGTCCAGTGCTATAACCACCACCACTACCTATAGCAAAAATATCCTGATATGTGCTATGTGCAGCGTCAAACATTTTACATATATTATCTCCTCATTTAACCCTCATAACTTTATGAGGTTTTTATGAGCCCCATTTTACAGATTAGGAGATTGAATGAGAGAAGTTGAGTGATCAAGGTCACATAGTCAGTAGGTGTCAGAGAGGCAACTTTTAATTTTGTGTTCCTAGCCACTAATACACCACTTCATTATGCACTGTATACTAGTATGGTGTGTGCCAGTTTCACAAAGAGTAGACTCTCAATAAATGAGCCTGCAAAATGTGGACAATAATTTTCTGTCCTTATCTGTTCAAACAAGCCCTGTGAAAGTGTTTGGAAGATTCCTAATGTTCTATAAACATGAGATATTTTTGCAATATTCACTTAAGGGGTGTACAAATGAGTGAATGTGTATGTTTGCAATATTGACATCCTTAAGTTTACAGTATCATAATGCCATCTTCAAGTATCATTCTAGAAAGGTTCCAGTCTTTCCTAAGGAGTACACTTTTCCTTGGGACACTAAAATCTGGAGTCGAAGAATTCTCTGGAAGCTAGCATCAAAGTAGACCTCTGCACCACCTTGGTAAAAATAGCATAAGATACTTAGTGCCCTACTCCTCCTCTTGTAAGGCTTTTACTAACAATATCTCTCTCATCTCCATTTCTCTAACTTTCTGCAGATACAGCTTGCCTACCTCACAGACAATTCTGTTAATAGCTTCTCAATTCTTTGCAATAAGTCAAAACTGCTGGAAGCTCTATCTGAGCAAGGTGTGTAGTTGACATTTAAAGGAACTATTCCCTGAGGCTAGGCACTCATTCTCATGAAAAGAAAGAGCTGCCAAGCCTGGAGGCAGTGCACAGTGGCATGTTTTCAAAGTTTGCTGAATTTTGAATAGCAAATCTGACCATGCATACAAAAAAAGGTGATTTAATATTCTGACTACTTCTCCCCCCTTCCCTTGATGACATCTGCAGCAGAGACACGGTGGCTCCCCTCCTTCTTATTGAAACCAAGATTATTGTATCACTAAGGGATCCTCCTGTCTGGTCCAATAATGCTGTGTATTTTCTACCCAAGGCAAATGCAGAGAAAGAATGGATGGAAGATACAGAACACTTAGCAAGCACGTTTATATTCAGGAAAAGTGCAGAGACAGAAGAGGGCTGAAAATGAATTTACTAGGGGTAGATAAGAGCTGCCGGTCACCAGCATCACATGTGAAATGCTTGCAATATAAGCCATGTGCTTTATGCCACCATTCTTAACAAGTCAATAAAGTGGCAGTGGGGGTTGGCAAAAAGTGCTTCTCAGTGAAAGTGTATTTTGGTCATGTCTTCTGCCCTTTTCTCTTCATAAATCTGGCACAACTGGTTTAGTTGACTTGTGTGTGTGTAGTTTGGCTTATGTTTGCACAGTGCTTATTTTCTGTCTCATTAAGCTCATGTTAGCACAAAATACTGCATATGAGGCACTGTCACCTGAAGTTAGCACAGGAAAGGGAAAGTGGAGCTAGGTGTCGACATCTCCTCTCCACCTCATTAAAAGTTTATAAACTTTGCTGTGTTAACATTGCATTAAAAAATTTCTAAAACATTTTTCTTGGGTTTAAGAGCACAAGACTCTGGTGCCAGATATTCTTAAATTTATGCTTCAGCTATGCCATTTACTAGCAGTATTCCCTCAGGCAAATTATTTCAACTTTTCTGAGCCTCTGTTTCCTCTTTGTTAAAAGGCAGTTTGACTCCTAAACCTGTGCTCTTCACCTCTAACCAAATTGCTCCATTATGCACCATACCGTAGGGTACTAGATTTTTTGGTTATGATAAAATAAGATACTATATGAAAAACAGCAGAGTGCTTGGCACATAGTAAGTATTCAAAAATGCTTTTATTATTGTTTCTGGTGTTACCAATACCTCAAGAGTATGTACTAACTGTATCAAGTAGGAGAAGACCTTCTGAGCAGAGGGGAAATGCTGGGATCAACTCATGTAAAAGGTCAACAGAACAGGAGCCAAAATGTGACATATTCACATTTTGCTGAACTCTCTATGTTTCTTCATATGATCAGCTATAAATTGCCTTAAATTGAGACAGTCTTCTCTGCTGGCAGTAGGATGAAGAGGTATCAGCTATGGGGAGGAGATGAGGGAAGGCTGAGGACTTGGGACCTATAGCAAAATAAGGAAAAGAGAACATGAAGAATGGGCTGGTCTTGAGAAGGAGCTCTTGTAGTCTTTCTTTCAACCTGGAGGTAAAAACTGTTCATGAAGGCCAGAGATAACACACAAGAAATCTTTCTTGATTTCCTTTTGAATCCTGAATATTCTTGAAGGCAGTAATTAGAAAGGAAGGTGATTTGACTGATTAGATAGACTAAAAACTATGAATACAAAACATCTAGAAATGCTGAATAAAGTATTTCATTTTAAAAAGCATAGTTGAGTGCACAATTGAGAAAGAGAAATTATCAGGAGTGGGCTCAAAAAGAAAGTGAAAATTGAGTGGAAAGCATGTGAGCTGAACTTAAACATATGACATATGAAAACCAAATGCAAAATGGTTGAAGGAAGTACTGACTTCAGAGAAATAACCCAAAATGTCAATGCATTAAATTCCCCAATCAAAAGATGAAGATTTGCAGAAGGGATAAAAAGCATGATCCAAATAGATTTTGCTTAAAAGAGACACACTAGAACCAAAGACACAAATAGATTAAAAGGGAAAGGATAGTAAAAGATATTCTTTGCAAATAGTAACCAAAAAAGAGCTAGGATTGCTATACTAATATTAGACAAAATAAACTTTAACTCAAAAGCTGTTACAAGAGACAAAGAAGGGCTCTATATAGTGATAAAATGGTTAAACCACCAAGAATAAATAATAATTATAAATATTTATGCACATAATCATGGTGCCCCAAAATACATGAGGCAAACACTGGTAAAACTTAAGGGAGAAATAGACACCTCCACAATAGTAGTTGGAGACTTTGACATACAACTCTCATCAACAGATAGAACATCTAGACAGAGAATCAATAAGGAAACAGAGAACTGGAATAATATGGTAAATGAACTAGAACTAAGAGATATACACAGAACATTGCACACTCAGACAGCAGGATATATATTCTTTTCAAGTGCACAAGGATCATTCTCCAGGAGAGGCCACATATCAGATCACAAAACAAGTCTCAAGAAATTGTAAAAGGATGAAATTATAGAAAGCATCTTTTCTGATCATAATGGAATGAAGCTGGAAACCAGTGAATGCAGAGAACTGGAAAATTCCACAAATACATATCAGTTAAATACCACACTCCTACATAATCAGTGGGTCTAAGCAAAAGTTGCAAGGGAAATCAGTAAATATCTTGAGATGAATGAAAATGAAAACACAACATATCAAAACTTATAGGAGGCAGCAAAGGCAGTGCTGAGAAGGAAAGTTATAACTAAACATTTACGTTAAATAAGATCTAAGAGGAGAGAAGCAAACTAAATTGAAAGCAAGCAAAAGAAAAGAAATAACAAAGATTAGAGCAGAAATAAATGAAGTAGAGAATAAAAACATTAGAAAGCATTAAAGAAAACAAAAGTAGGTTATTTTAAAAGATCAATAAAATTGACAATTCCTTGTTTAGGCTGACAAAGAAAAAGAAGAGAACATGTAAATAAATAAAATCAGAAATGAGGTGGGGGGGCATTGCTGCTGACTTCTCAGAGATAAAACAGATCATAAGTAGATACTATGAACCACTATATGCCAACAAAATTGGACAACCTAGATGAAATGAGCACATTCCTAGAAACACACAGACACCCTACGCTGACTCTAGATGAAATAAAAGCACTCCCAACTTGGCAGGTGAAATCACTGCCCTCCCCCATATGTGGTACATGACTCCCACAGCTGTAAATCCCCCTGGCAAAGTGGGATCTTACTCTTGAGGATGAGCTGGGACCCAGCATCATGAGAATGAGGTAGCCTTCTTGACCAGAAGGGGGAGGAGAGAAATGAGGAAATAAAGTCTTAGGGGCTGAGAGATTTCAAAGTCAAGAGGTTAGCCTGGAGGTCATTCCTATGCATTATATACATATCCTTTTTTAGTTTATGGTGTATTTCAGTGGCTAGAAGGAACTAACTGAAACTGTTGAACTGTGTTCCAGCAGCCTTGATTCTTGAAGAAGACTATAATCATGTAGCATTTACAATGTTACTGTGTGATTGTGAAAAACATGTGTCTGATGCTTCTTTTATCCAGGGCATGGATAGACAAGTAAAAAATGTAAGGATAAAAAATAAATAAATAATGGGGGATGATAAAGGATAAACATTGGACAGATTGAAATACTGGTGGTCAATGAGAGGGAGGAGTAAGGGATATGGGATATATGAGTTCTTTTTTTTTCTTTTTATTTGTTTTGTGGAGTGATGCAAATGTTCTAAAAATGATTGTGGTGAAGAGTAAACAACTATGTGATGATATTGTGAGCCACTGATCGTATAATGTGGTTGTACTTATCTGTGTGGAGATTTCTCAAAAAATATATTTAAAAAAATAGTAGAGCTACACAGACCAATTACAAGTAAAGAGATAGAATCAGTCATCAAAAACCTCCCAGCATGTAGCGCCTTGAAGGGCAGTGTGGTGGTTCCACAGGAGCCTAGGGTAGGGTTGGGGTTGCCATATGATCCAGCAACCCTGTTTCTCAATATACACCTGGAGGAACTGAGAGTGGGGACAGGAATGGACATTTGCACACTGGTGTTTATGGCAGCAATGTTCGGGATCCACAATGGATGTAGGTGACCTAAGGGTACAATGAATAATGACTGGAAGAAAGAACTACAGTGTATATATGCAATGGACTACTGAGCAGCTGCAAGAAGGAATGAAGTTGTAAGGCATGCCCTTAGGTGTATAAGCCTGAAGGTCTTATTTTAAATGAAATGTCAGGAACAAAAATATATATATTATCATACTTCAATCATATGGAATAATTATAATATAAAAACCCAGGGAATTGAAGTCGAGAACATAGGTTATCAGATTGGCTATTGTAAATGGTCCTAGATTGTAAACTCTAACAGCAGTCACATATATTCAGGAGTTGTAACTGCTATTTCTAAATTCCTAGATACTGAACTATTTGTATATAACCTGGTCATTCCCAGAAACTTTGGGTATTTATGTTACATCTGAAAACCAGGGTTAGATCTCTGAAGCTATGAAAGTCAGCAGTATCCTATACTGGAAATGTTTAAAAACTTGAAAAAGGGACCAGACATTGAGTAGAGATATGAATGAAGCTGACCTGGATAGGACTAAGGTAAATCAGAATACAGGGCAAAGGATGACATCATCCATATTTCAAAACTTCAAGTTCAAGGGAAAGATGTTTATTTGGTACAAAATTTATATTTTGGGTAGTGCATTTCCTAATTTAGCTTGTATGGTCAGTTTAATTGAAACCATAAGTACATGGAATATTGAATAGGTTGTGAGATCTTGTTGGTTTGTCCAGGTTAGTGTGATGCCTAAATATATCCCAGAGTAATTTGGGTAGTGAATAAAGAAGTATTTGCAAAGTCCATTGGGAGACAGGGGAGAAAGGAGGAAATATTCAACTTCCCCATTTGGAGAACTTCTGTTATTCTTTTTTAAGCAGTGGGGACAACCAAATCAATAGGCCAAGCCCTTGATCTTGGGGTTAGTCCCTAGGAAACTTATTCCTGAAAAGGACAAGCTAAGCATACTTAAAATTAGGCCTAAGGGACATCCCCAGAGAAACTCTTTAGCTGCTCAGATGTGGCCTATTTCTCTAAGCCAAATTGGCAGGTGAACTCACTGCCCTCCCCTCTATGTGGGACATGACTCCCAGGGGTGTAAATCTCCCTGGGAACATGAGACAGAACTCCTGGGATGAGCTGGGACCTGGCATAAGGAGATTGAGAAAGCCTTCTTGACCAAAAGGGGGAGGAAAAAAATGAGACAAAATAAAGTTTCAGTGACTGAGGGATTTTAAAGTTAAGAGGTTCTCTTGGTGGTCATTCTTATGAATTACATAGATATCCTTTTCAGTTTATGGTGTATTGGAGTGGCTGGAGGGAAGTACCTGAAAACTGTTGAGCTATGTTCCAGTAGCCTTGACTGGTAAACATGATTGTATAAAGATTAACTTTTACAATGTGACTGTGTGATTGTGAAATCTTGTGTCTGATGCTCCTTTTATCCAGGGTATGTAGAGATGAGTACAAAAATATGATTAAAAAATAAATAATAAGAGGGATAAGCAGTAAAATAAATTGGGTATATGGAAATAATAGTGGTCAATGGGAGAGATGGTTAAGGGGTATGGTATGTATGAGTTTTTTCTTTTTTGTTTTTATTTCTTGTTCTGGAGTCATACAGATGTTCTAAAAAATGATCAAGGTGACGAATACACACCTACGTGAGGATTTTGTGAGACATTGATTTTATACGATGTATGGAATATATGTGTGTAAAGATTTGTCAATAAAAATATTTTAAAAAACAACCTCCCAACAAAGAAAACTCCAGGACCTGATGGCCTCACAATGAATGCTACCAAACATTCTGAGAAGAATTAATACCAGTCCTGCCCACACTCTTCTAAAAAATGAACAGGGGAAATTCATTGTTCAAGGCCATCATCACCCTAATATAAAAGCCAGATAAAGATATCACAAGAAGAGAAAATCACAGACAAATTTCTCTTATGAATATAGATGCAAAAATCTTCAACAAAAATACTAGCAAATCAAATCTAACAACATATTAAAAGAATTATGCACCATGTTCAAGTGAGTTTTATGTGAAGTATGCAAGGGTGGCTCAACATAACAAAATCAATTAATGTGTAACTCCATATTAATAAAACAAAAGGGAAGAACACAGATCATCTCAATTAATGTAGAAGAGGCATTAGAAAATATTCAGCATCCTTTCTTGACCACAACACTTCAACAGAAAGGAATAAAAGGAAACATTCGCAACATAATAAAGGGCATATGTGAAAAACCCAAAGCTAACATCATACTCAATGGCGAAAGACTGAAGCTTTCCCTCTAAGAAAAGGAACAGAACAAGGATGGCCACTATCACTGTACTGTTATTCAATAAATCCTGGAAGTTTGAGTCAGAACAATTAGGCAAGGAAAAGAAAAAATAGTCATGCAAATTAGAAAGGAAGAAATAAAATTTTCACTATTTACAGATGACATGATACTATATATAGAAAAACCTCAAATATCCACAACAAAGCTACTAGAACTAATAAACCAATTTAAAAAATTGTCAGTATACAAGATCAAATGTGAAATTTAGCAGTTTTTATACTCAAGCAATGACCCATCTGAGGAGAATATCAAGAAAAATTCCATTTACAACAGCAACTGAAAGAACATAATATTTCAGAATAAATTTAAGAATGTAAAGGATTATGAATGGAAAACTACAAAACTTCACTAAAAGAAATAAAAAATAAATAAATTGAGAGCTATTTCATGGTTATGGATTGGAAGACTAAATATTGTTAAGATGTCAATTCTACTCAAATTGATTTATAAATTCAATGCAACACCAATAAAAGTTTCAACAGCTTACTCTGATGAACTGGAAAAGCCAATTATCAAGTTATTTGGAATGGTAAGGGTCACTGAACGGCCAAAGGCATGTTGAAAAAGAAGACCAAAATTGGAAAACTCATAGTTCCTGCATTTAAAGCTTATTACAAAGTGACTATGGTCAAAACAGCATGTACTGACATAAAGATAGATATAGACCAATAGAATAGAATTGAGAGTACAGAAATAGACCCCACAGCTATGGACAATTGATTTTTTAATGATTTTTATTGTATGATATACCATATATAAAGATCAAAGAAAAAAAAGCAATAGTTTTCAAAGCACTCTTCAACAAGTAGTTACAGGGTCTCAAGAAGTAGGTGAGGTTCTAAAATATAGACAGTGACTTCCTCACCCCTGTGTCCTGAATTACCTTAATCCAGACCTGATTGGCTTCATTCTTATCTCCAAATACCAAGTTACACGTATATGAAACAGTATCTCAAAATCCAGAAATAATAGTTGCCTCTCTGGACTAAATTTGGCTGCTATAAGAGCTTTCAACCTAGGCCCCTGTTTTCTTATAAGCATTTTCTAAAGGAGACCATACAATATTTGCTCTTTTGTTTCTGGCTTACTTTACCCCACCAAATGCCCCACACATTCATTCACAATTTTGCATGCCTCACAACTTCATTTCTTTTTGTAGCTGCACAATATTCAATCATATGTATACATCATCATTTGTCAATCTACTTCTCAGACAGTGTATCCTTCAGCCACCTCCATTCATTAGGCATCATGTATAATGCCCAAAGTCCACAGCCCATCAACACTCTCAATTGTAGATAATTTCATTGCTCCCAAGAGAAAGATAACCAATAAACACACCCTCACCAAACAGGAAATCTAAATTTAAACAGTCTTTGTACAAGAATCATGCCTTTGAAGTAGGTCAAGAAAGAACTTATTTATATTTGTAGTGTTAATCAGTGGAACACATAGGTCTATACAACCCCTTTCAATCATGTTCACCTTCAATATGGTATGGCCAATTGATTTTCAAATGGAACTTTATTGAAATATATTCATATAACACATAATTATCTAAAGTATAAAATCAATGGTTCACAAAATCATCATATATTTGTGCCTTCATTATCACAATTGATTTTTGAGAATTTTAATTACCCCAAAAACAATACAAATAACGTTTAAAATAAAAATAATAGGACCGTGCAATGGTGGCTCAGTGGCAGAATTCTTGCCTGCCATGCCGGAGACCAGGATTCAGTTCCCAGAGCCTGCCCATGCAAAAATAAATAAATAAATAAATAATAGTAAAAAAGTACACACAAACATCCCATATCCCCATCTCCCCTATTATTTATTTATTTATTATCTTTATTTCTTACTCATCTGTCCACACACTAGATAAAGGGAATGTCAGTCTCAAGGTTTCCACTGTCACGGTCACACTGTGAAAGCTATATAGGTATAACATCATCTTCAAGAATCAAGGCTACTGGATTACAGTTCAACAGTTTCAGGCATTTCCCTCTAACTGCTCTAATACACCAAAAACATGAAAAGGGGTTTATTCTAGTTTGCTAGCTGCCAGAATGCAATATACCAGAAATGGAATGGCTTTTTAAAAGGGGAATTTAATAAGTTGCAAGTTAACAGTTCTTAGGCCATGGAAATGTCCCACTTAAAGCAAGTCTATAGAAATGTCCAACCAAAGGCATCCAGGGAAAGATACCCTGATTCAAGAATTCCAATGCAGTTCAAGGTTTCTCTCTCAAGTGGAAAGGCACATGACAAACACAGTCAGGGTTTCTCTCTCATCTGGAAAGGCACATGGCAAACACAGCATCATCTGCTAGCTTCCTCTCTAACTCCCCAGGAGGTGTTTTCCTTCTTCATCTCCAAAAGTCACTAGCTGGTGGATTCTCTACTTCATGGTTCTGGGGCATTCTGAAGCTTTCTCCATCATGACTCATCTCCATTTAATCAAGTTTAATACCCACATTTGATTGAGTCACATCTCCATGAAGATAATCTAATTAAAGTTTTTAATGTACAGTACTGAATAGGGATTAGAAGAAACTGTTGCTCTCACAAGTAGAGTAGGGTTAAAGCATGGCTTTTCTAGGGTGCATAAACCTCTTCAAACCAGCACAGAACATCTATACAATGCATAAGAATAACATCCAGAATGACCTCTTGACTCTATTTGAAATCTCTCAGCCACTGAAACTTTATTTTATTTCATTTCTCTTCCCATTTTTGGTCAAAAAGTCTTTCTCAACCCCATGATGCCAGGGCCAGTCTCAACCCCAGGAGTCAGGTCCCACATTGCCAAGGAGATGTACAGTCCTAGGAGTCATGTCCCATGTATGGGGGAGGGCAGTGAGTTTACCTGTACACTTGGCTTAGAGTGAGAGAGAGGTCACATATGACCAGCAAAAGAAGTTCTCTGGGGTGACTCAGGCTTAATTATATTTAGTCTTAGACTCTCCTTTGCAGGAATGAGTTTCATAAAGGCAATCCCCAAGATCAAGGACTTGGCCTATTAAATTGGTAGTTCCTAATGCTTGCAAGAATAGCAGGTCTTCCCTAGATGGGGAAGATTAATGCTTCCACATTTTTCCCTGGTTGCTCAAGGGGACTTTGCAAGTACTTTTTAATCTTCTGCCCAGATTACTCTGGGATGCCTCAGGGCATCACACTAATCTACACAAACCAACAAGATCTCACCCCTTATTCGAGGTTCCATGTAATTATGGTGTTTGAATAAACAGACCATTTAAGTTAAGTTGGAGAGTGTGCTGCAGAAAATATTTTGCACCGAATAAACATCTCTTCCCTTGGCCTCACACAGAAGTTGAAGTTTTAAAGTATAGTCAATATTATCCTACACCCCTTAGTTTCATTTACCTTGTACCTAATCAGATCAGCTTCACTCATATCTCTAATTGAAGTTTGATCTCTTTTTCAACAGTTGCTGTATGGGGTGATGCTGACTTTCATAGCTGCAGAACTCTTACTTTGAGTCTCAGGTGTCACACAGATACCCAAAATTTCAGGGGACTAGCAGATTACACCCAAAGAGCTCAGCATCTCAGAATTTAGAAATAACCACTACAACTCAGGAATAGATGTGATTGATTTAAAGAACTTACAATCTAGGAAACTTTATGATAAACCTTCCCCTGATAACTTTTGCTCTTGCATTCAAGTCTCAATGTTTGCACATTATAGCTAGTCCACATTATTAAGGCATAGTAATATTTGTCTTTCTGTTTCAGGATTATTTCACTCAACATACTTCCCTCAAGATTCATTCAACTAGTTGCATGCATCTCAACTTCATTCCTTCTTGCAGCTGCTCAGTATTCCATTGTAGGTACGCACCATAGTTTGCCATTTCATCTCAGTCAATGTACCTTCAGGCCACCTCCAATTATTGCAGATCATGAATACTGCTGCCATAAACACCATTGCCAAATGTCCATTCGTGTCCCTGTTTTCAGTTCTTCCAAGTTTATACCTAATAATGGGGTTGCATGATGATATATGTGCTGGTTTGAAACTGTTATGTATGCAGAAAAGCCATGTTTTTTTAATCCAATCTTGTAGGTACAAATGTGTTGTGGATGGGAACTTTTGATTAAGTTGTTTCCATGAGATGTGACCCACCCAACTTGTGGGTGGGACCATTTGATTAGAATATTTCCATAGAGATGTGACCCCAACATTTAGAGTGGGCCTTAATTAGTTTACTGGAGTCATTTGAAAGGTGAAACATTTTGGAGAAAGTTCAGAGTCCACATAGACATGGATATATTTTGGAGTTGCTTGGAGTGCTGACAGAGATGCTTGGATAGCCATTTTGGAAAAAGCTTAGATGCAGGTTTTGGAAAAGCAGACGCTCCAAGAGATGCCAGGAAATGAAAGAACTGACAGAAGCTAGACAGTAACCAGAGCCCAGCAGATATTGCCATGTGCCTTTCCATGAGATGCTCTGCTAAGAGATGCCACCCAAAGTTTTGCCCTGAAGCAGCTAAGTCAGGACACACAGATGCCTAAAGAGAAAGCCACTGGAATCAGAAGCTAAAGGCCATGGAACCAGGAACAAGGACCAGCAGATGCCAGCCATGTACCTTCCCAAGTGACAAACATTGGCCTTTCTTTGGAGTCAAGGTATCTTTCTCTGGATGCCTTAGTTTGTACATTTTTAAGGCGTTAGAATTGTAAACTTGTAACTTAATAAATCCCCTTTATAAAAGTCATTCCATTTCTGGTATACTGCATTCTGGCAACTTTAGCAAACTAAAACACTTCTGATGAGGACTTAGACAGAAATGATGAATGTGTTGTTGTAAACTGGAAAGAAGGTGACCCTTACTTTAAAGTGGCAGAAAATCTGGCAAAATTGAGTACTAGCGCTGGATACAAGGGAGAATTTTAAATCAACAAGCTAGGATATCTAGCTGAGGAAATGTCCAATATAAATGTGGAATATGCAGCCTTGCTTATTCTTGCAGCTTATAGTAAAATATAACAGCAAAGGCTACACTGAGAACAGAACTCTTGGGTACAAAGAAACAAGAAATTGAGTTTGGAAAATTCTGAACTTTTCGAAACTGAGACTCCAGAGAATATTGCCCTACATGAGGATTTAGCCAAACATGGAACCAGTCAGTCATCATAGGAAAAGCCAGGATTGGAGATGGAGTTATCTAAAAAGGATATGTGGAAAGTACTATTGTCTGAAGATTTTAATCCCTATATGCTGCATGCGAAGTCAACAATTTTTTTTTTCTGTATGAATGTAACCACCGCTAGTATGGAGTAAAATGGATGGAGGGGGATAGTTTGAAGGAAAAATGACTCAAAAAGGCAGAACCATAGAAACTAATGTCTGGAGCCAGGAAATCTTGGGCCAGGAAAGTTGATCCACCCATGCATGTGAAGAGGTTGAGTTTGTCCCAGAAGCAGTGGGCAGGCCTTCCACTTCATTGGTCGGGAAGAGTGTTGCCTACTCAGGCCTCAAAGAGGGTGTAGCACCTTCTTCAGAGATTGGGGAGAGCTTGATTGCCATCCTACTGTTCTGAAGGGTTTGAGTGTGTACTGTGGAGATGGCAGAGAGTCTGGGTGCCACCTGGATGCTTGAACAGGGTGGGACCAAGAAAAAAGTGGTCTTTCCAATGCTTGGATATGTTCCAACACTCATTCCAGTATTTGGAGAGAGCAGGGCCACTGCATAAGCCCTTGGGAAGGATGGAACTGTCATTTTCTCAAGCCCTGAGAATCAATGATTCTCAGACCTTAACATCTAATGGAATTTGCCGTGCTGGTTTTTGGAAATGTTTGGGTCTGGTCACCCCTGTTTTACTTTCAATTGCTCCCTATGACAATGGGAATGTTTTTCCTATGACTGTGCCTCCTTTGTGTATTGACGGGAGATAACTTGTTCTAAGTTTCACAGGTTCACAGCTTGAGAAGATTTTTTGCCTTAAGACAAACCATGTCTGTAACTGACTTTGATGAGCTTTTTGAATTTGTATTGTTACTAAAATGGTTCTAGGCTTTTTTAATATTGTGATGAAATTAATGTATTTTGTATATGCAAAGAACATGTCTTTTTGTGGTCCAGAGGGTGGAATGTATTGGTTTGGAACTGTTATGCACCCCAGTAAAACCATGCTCTTTTCATCCAATCTTGTGGGTGTAGACTTTTGGTGGCATCTTTTGATTTGGTTGTTTCCATGGAGACATGACCCTACTCATTCAAGGTGGGTCTTAATTAGTTTACTGGAGTCCTTAAAAGAACCCGTGGAGAAAGAGTTCAGAGCCAACACAGAGAGTGAAGAGGTGAAACAAAGACACAGATATCTGGAGATGAAGAAGCAGCTGAGAGAACCATCTGAACCCATAAGCCAGGAGAGAAGGAGAGGAGATATCACCATGTGCATTCCCATTTGAGAGAGAAACCCCAGACACCATCAACTTTTCTTGAGAAAAGATATCTTCTTTTTGGTGCCTTAATTTGAACATTTTCATGATCTTAGAATTGTAACTTGTGGCCTAGTAGATCCCCTTTATTAAAGCCTGTCAATTTCTGGTATGTTGTATTCTGGCAGCTTTAGCAAATGGAACCAATATGGCAACCCTATATTTAACTTCCTGTGGAACCAACACACTGCCCTCCAGAGGGGCTGCACCATTCTACTTCCCTGCCAACAGTGAATAGGTACATTTCTCTCTCCACATTTTCCAGCACTTGTCTTTCTGTTTATTTTTAAACAGTTGTATTCACACACCATGCAATCCATCCTAAATAAGTAATCAATGGTTCCTGGTATAACCACATAGTTGTGCATTCACCACCACAATTTATATGAGTATATTTCCATTTCTTCCACAAAGAATGAAGAGAAAGAGAAATGAAGCATAAAAAAATAAAGCAAACAAAATAAAAAGGAAAAACAACAACAACATGCAGAATCCCATACCCCTCCTTTATATCTTCCCTTATTGATATTTAGCTTTGGTATATGGTAACTATAGACCCTAGTTTCTACTGTTGGTATTTTTCCTATATACCATCTGTTTCAGTTTGCTAAAGCTGCTGCAAAGGAATATACCAGAAATGGAGTGGCTTTTACAAAGAGGATTTATGAGGTTACACATTTACAGTTGAAATGTCATGAAAATATGCAATAAGGCATCAACAAGAGGATACCTTCACTCAAGAAAGGCTATTCATGTTCAGGGTTTCTCTGTCATATGTGAAGGCACATGGCAATGTCTGCTGTCCTTCTTTCTCAGCTTCTAGTTTCAAATGGTTCTCTCAGCTTCTGGCATCTCCTGGGGTGCCCTGCTTCTGTATCTCCAGATGTCTCTGTCTTGGTGTCATCTGTCTGCTCTTTGTGTCAGCTCTGAGCTTTCTGCATGTTTTCTACCTTTTATTCTGATCATAGAGGGCTCCAGTAAAAGGATTAAGAGCTACCTTGCATGGGTGGGTCACATCTCCATGGAAACAATCCAATCAAATAGTCCCACCTACAATTGGGTGGGTCACGTCTCCTCAGAAACAACCTAATCAAAGGTCCCACACAAACAATAGGCCTGCCCCAACAAGACTGGATTAAAAGAACATGGCTTTTCTGGGATACATAACAGTTTCAAACCAGTGCATCATCCCATTTTCAACACCTTGCAGTGTTGACCTTCATTTGTTCTCCCTCACGTAAAAACATTATAATATTTTTACAATTAATAACCATCACTTTAAGTTTCATTAAGTTATATAGTCCCAGTCTTTATCTTCCATCTTTCCTTCTGGTGTCATACCTCTGACCCTAGCCTTCCTCTTTCAATCATACTCACACTCAGCTTTGTTCAGTGTACTTACAATATTGTGCTTCCATTAGATAGTATTGTGCTATTTCTGGATCTTTACAATCAATCCTGTTGAATATTCTATACTCCTTTAGCATCAGATGCCCAATCTCTACTTTCTTTCTATCTCCTGATGACCTGTGTTCTCAACTTTAACTCTCAAAGTTCACTCATTAATGTTAGTTCATATTAGTGAGACCAGGGGAGCGTGATGATGGCTCAGTGGCAGAATTCTCACTTGCCATGCCAGAGACCTGGGTTTGATTCCCGGTGCCTGCCCATGCAAAAAAAAAAAAAAAATTGCATATTAGTGAAACCATACAGTATTTGTCTTTTTGTTTCTGGCTAATTTCACTGAGCTAAATGTCCTCAAGGTTCACTCACTTTTTTGCATATATCATGACTTTATTCTGATGTATCGTATCTTATATTTTCTCTCTTTTTATCCTTACTGATAGCCTTCACTTCTGCACTCTTCTCCAGGCCTTTCTTTCCTTTCTTTTCCTATCTGCCTGTAGAGCTCCCTTTAGTATTTCTTGTACAGCATGTCTCTCATTCACAAATGCTCTCAGTGTCTGTTCATCTGAAAACATTTTAAACTCTCCCTCATTTTGAAGGACCATTTTGCAAGATATACAATTCATGGTAGGAAGTTTTCCTCTTTCATGATTTTAAATATAGCATATCATTGCCTTCTTGCCTCCATTGTCTCTGCTGAGAAATCTGCTCATAGTCTTATCTAGCTTCCCTTGCATGCAATGGATTGCTTTTCTCTTGCTGCTTTCAGAAATCCCTCTTTGTCTTTGACATTTGACAATCTGATTCATAAGTGTCTTGGAGTAGTTCAATTCAGAGCTATTCTGTTTGGGGTATGCTGTGCTTCCTGGATCTGCAATTTTATGTCTTTCATAAGAGAGGGGAAATTTTCAGTGATTATTTCCTCCATTATTCTTTCCTCTTTTTTTCCTCCTTTTATCCTCCTGGGACACCCATGACATATATTCATGCACTTCATGTTGTTATTCAATTCCCTGAGACCCTGCTCATATTTTTCCATTCTTTTCCCTATCTGTTCTGTGTGTAGGATTCCAAGTGTCCTATCCTCTAGTTCACTAATCCTTTTTTATGCCACTTCAAATCTGCTATTGCAAGTCTCCATTGTATTTTCCTCTCTTCTATTGTGACTTTCATTCCCATAAGTTCTGCCATTTTTTAAGCTTTTGAATTCTTCCTTATGGTTGCCCTGTATCTTCTTTGTATCCTTCATCTCTTTTGCCATATCTTCCCTCAACTCATTTATTTGATTTTTTATTTGCTCTAGCATTTTTTTCAAGTATCTTTAATTAGTTGTTTCAAGCCCTGTATCTCCTTTAAGCTGTTAGTTTGTTTCTTTGACTAGGCCATATCTTCATTTTTCTTAGTATGACTCATAACTTTTTGCTGGTGTCTATGCATCTGTTCTCCTTGAATAGTTTATTCTAGAGGTCATTTCGCTTTTTTTATCTAGGGTATTCTTGTTGCTTGACTTTGTTCTCTATATGTTCTTTGGTATTCAGTCCAACTTATTCTAGACAATTAGCATAGCTTCTCTTTAACTGATCAGAATTTTTCAGCTCTTGTTTTTCTGGTTCTTGCTCTGTCTAAATGGAACCTTTGTTTTGAGGAAGTCTCCCCAGGTATGATCAACCCCAATGAGGTTTTCCCAGACCAGACAGACCCATGTCTCAGGAGGAGGGTGTAATCAGTATAAAGTTTCCCAGTGGATGAGACCCAGCAGGTTGTCTGACTTTCCTGTGGAGCCTCTAGACTCTGTGCTTTTCTTATCCTGCCCACCAACTGGGACTTGTCATCCCACAACTCTTCACTAGCATAAAGTGCTGTAGAGCCCTTGTTATCAGCCTGCCATGGGTGTGGTTGAAACAGAGGCTGAGGTGGAGGGCAAGCTTAAGTTGTTTCTGATTCTCATCCCAAGGGGTCTGGATTCTCTGAAGGAAGGCCACCACTTGAGCTTGACGACACACCCCTTTTCTTGGGGGAAGTTAAGCCCCTTTAGGAAATTGTCTCATCACTTGACTTGTTACTTTGTCTCTTAGACTTATCTTAACTCTGCCCTACACTGGGTCAGTGCTGAGTATTTAAAAAATGCCTTAGGCTTTCTCTAATGACCTACTTAGAAATCTTTTTTTAAAAAAGAAAAAAAGGAAAGAGATAAATAAATAAATAAATAAATTTCCTTTTCTGAGCTACTTCCCAGCCCCAAAAATTCACCTGTCAAGAGCTGGAGTTGGTACCTGGCTCTACGTACCCATTTTCTTGGGGCACAGCCCTTTGCCAGTATTCTGAGGTCAGCTGACTCCACACACCTCCATTCGTTTTAAGGTTTTTGTTTTTTTCTCCATCAGCTCCCTCTCTTTGATGAGAGAGACCCCAGGGTTACTTTTCTGCCTTCTCTAGGTTTATCTGTGCTTGGAGCTTGTATTCAGCAATCCAAATTAGTTAATTTAAACTGCAGTTGGAGCTTGGTCGAGTTCCCTTGTTCCTTCCTTTGTTCCCAGTGGAGTCTGTTTTCCCTGAGAGGAAGTGTCTACAACACCCTGCCATGTCAGTGGGGGAGGGTCACCAGCCTCTGCACTTGGAAGATTTACTTAAATTTCTGCGCAGTGATCTCACCACTTTGCCCATTCCAGACTGGTATATGATGTATGCCCAGTTATGGATGTCCTCCAAGCAGTTTTTCCAGACAGTTGCTGGCTATTTACTAGTGGCTGTGGAGGACTAACTAAATTCTTCATCTCCCTTCACCACCATCTTTCTATATTTATTCTTGTGAATTGATTTTGACAATGCTGCGAAGTCGACTCTATTGGAATGAATAGTCTCTCTACCAATGGTCCTTGGAGAACTGTATAGCCATATATATAGAAGAATGAAGGAGTACCTCTGTCTCGTACCATATAAAAGAAATAACTGAAAATGGATTAAAGACCTAATTATAAGAATAAGGGCTATAAAATTCTTAGAAGAAAATGTAGGGCTACATCTTCAGGATCTTGTGTTTGGCAGTGATTTCTTTCTTAGACTTTGCACCCAAACTACAAGACACAAAGGAACAAAACAGATTAATGGGGCCTCATAAAAATTAAAAACTTTTGTGCACCAAAGGATTTTATCAGGAAGCAGAAAAGACAGCATTCTCATGGAAGAAAATGTTTGGGAACTGTGTAACTAATAAGGGTTTAATACCCAGAACATATAAAGAAATCATACAAGTCAGTGATAAAAAGACAAACAAAACCCAATCAAAAATGAGCAAAATACTTAAACAGACACTTGTCCAAAGAATGTATAAAAATGGCTAAAGAGAACATAAAAAGGCCCTCAACATCATTAGCTATTAGGGAAAGCAAATTGGAAGCACAATGAGATATCATTTCACATCCACTAGAATGACTACTATTAAAACAACAGAAAATTACAAGTGTCAGAGAAGATATGGAGAAATAGGAACACTCACCCATTGCTGGTGGGAATGTAAAATGGTGCTGGCTCTTTGGAAGGCTGTTTGGCATTTCCTCAAAAAGTTAAGTATAGAATTACCATATAACTAGGCAATCCCTCTATAAGTCATATACACAAAAGAATTAAAGCAGGGACTCAAAGGATATCTGCACAGCCATGTTCTTAGGGGAATCATTCATATTTTCTTTAAAAGGGAAGCAACCCAAATGTCCATCAACTGTGAATGGATAAACAAAATGTGGTATATCCATACAATGGAATATTATTCCACATTAAAAAGAATGACACTCTGGTACATGTGAAGACATAGATGAATCTTGAAAACGTCATATTGATTGAAATAAGCCAGACACAGAAGGACAAATATTGTATGAGCTCACTGATATGAAATAATTAATATAAGTAAACTCATAGATTTGGAATCTAGAATATAGGTTACCAGGGGCTGGGTTGGTGGTAGAAAATGGGGAGTTAATTCTTAATTTGTACAGAATTTCTATTTGGGTTAATTTTAAGAATGAATGGTGGCAATGGTAAAAAAAATAGGTTCTTCTTATTCCTACGCTAAGATTTAAAACTGAAATGAGTGTTAAATTTCAGGAAATTTTCTTCAAAATCTATCGATATAACCATGATTTTTTTTCCATTTAATATATTTTTGTAAGTCACAGTGATAGATTTCCTAATGTATTCAGTGAAATTAAGAGATTCTGGTATATTATTTGGATAATGCTGCTTTGACATCACACATGATTCTTTGGATTTGACTTGCTAATGTTTTCTTTACAATGATAATATATTTATTCCTAAGTGATATAAATCTATTATTTTTCTTTGATGGACAATTTTCTGTAATAAGGTTATGATAGCCTCAGAGACCAATTGAAGTATCTCCATTTTTTATATGATGTTGAAGAGCTTAAATCAGAATTCTCTCTTAATGTTGTCATAGAATTCATTTGGAGTGGCCTGTTTTATCTTTATTAATTTCTTCCACTTACTTTCTTCAAGTAGTTTTTATTATTGATTTTCTGGATTCATGAATTTTTTGCTTGTTTACTTACAAACTAATTTGTGTTGAAGTGCACACATTAAAGGCAATATGAATTTATCTGTCTACCAATTAGAAAAAAAAGATCAGAGGACATGTCAGTAGGAAAAAAAAACTGTCTCTAATGGTTCCCACTGGTCAAAATTACAACAGTTTTAGCATTATTTACAAAGGCAAAATAATATTACATTTACAAATGATCAAATTAACATCTCTGACAATGGGACAAACTTATGTGTTCTTAGATGTGACGTAATGGGAAAAATATAACATCACCAAGAATACCAAGATGGTTAATTCAAACTAATCACAAGGAAGCAATCACACAAATTAAGACTGAGAATGTTAAGTAAAACAACTGGCCTGGATTCTTTAAAAATATTAATGCAATGAAAGACAAACATAGTTGTGGGTACTGTTTTAGGTTGAACGACATTTAACCAAGGGCTATGTGTGATTATTGGCTAGATCTTGAATTACTAAAAATTAAAGTATGGGGTGGCACAATGGTGGCTCAGTGGCAGAATTCTCACCTGCCATGCCGGAGACCTGGGTTCAATTCTTGGAGCCTGCACAAGTAAAAAAAAAAATTTAATTATGGACTATAATTTAAAGTACAATATTAAAAGTATGCTGTCATCAATTGTAACAATTATATCAAACCAATGGAAGGTGTTAGTAAAAGGATGGTATGTGGGAATCCTGTATTTTATGCATAATCATTCTGTAAATCAACAACTTCTCTAATAAAAAATGAACTATAAATATTTTTGGAAGCTGAACTGGGGAAATTCAAATATGGACTGTCTATTAGGTAATATTGTATGAATACTAAATTTTTTGTAGGGGTAGAGAGAAAGGGAGAGAGCGAAAGAGATAGGCATGGAAGGAGTGAGGAAGAAATGAAGGGATGGAGGGACTGGGAGAAAGTGATAGAGTACATAAATGTTACAAAATATAACATTTGAAAAAATGGGAAATGAAAAACACAATAGAAATAAAAACTGCAAAATATATTGGAGTAAATTTTACAAAGGTACAAGACATATCAAGACAAGCATAAATGCTTGCTGGAAAACAAAACAATACCTAAATAAGTGGAGAGACATGCCATGCCATTGATAGAAAGTCTTATTGTAACTTGTGAATTTTCTGAAAATTTACATATAAATTGGAAGCAATTTCAACGGGGGGTAAACCCTAAATGGACGTCAAATAGAAGATTACACACAGTGGAAGAAAAAAAAATGGTGAACTCAAGTTAAATTTGAGGAAATAACTCAGAATAACTCAGAGAAAAGAGGTGAAAATATGGGAATGAAAGCTTAAGAAATGTGAAAGACAGAGTCAGAAAATTCAACACACCTAATAGGAACTCCAGAATATAGCATGAAGAGTGTAAAAGAGACAATATTCAAAGAGATGCTGACTGACAAATTTCCAGAATTGTTGAGAGACAGTAATCCTCAGACTCAAGAATCAAAACAAATTCAAAGCAGAACACATAAAAATAAATCCATATCTGGGCCCCATATAGAAAAATTATAGAACAACAAAGAAAAACACTCAACATCATAATGACTATGTTAGAAATCCATAATATAAAGATAAAGATCATGGTTGTATGCGAAAAATCTTGAATAATGTTTAACAAAGATAAAAGTTTATTTTTTAAGTTAAAACATCCTAAGTGTATGAAAGGTAACACAAGGAGCTCTGTAGACCTTCTCCCCAGGGAAAGAATCATAACTACTGAAAATTATTTTAAAAAACATAAGCATTTAAAGTCTCTGGAAAATTTCCTAAGGGCATACAGAAAGTGAAGAAACATTTCTTCAAGAAAATTTACTAAATTTCACTAAGAACAGTGAGTAGTGGCATTTGAGCTATGACTCATTATCTCCCCTGCCCCACTCAGCATGCCAGAAGCTCTACTTTGGGTGGGTGCAGCCAAGAACCAAGTCGGCTACAAGATCTCCCTGAGAGGGACAGGTCATCAGCATTATCTGTTAACCAAATAGATAATTTAGATGACCATTAACTAAAGGTCATCTATCCTTTAGTTCTGTTTTGCAGAAACTCTATTCCAGTCAAGAGATTGTGGAGAGAGCTAGAAATCCTTTTTTCCACTCAATTCCCACTTGTGAGGTAGAAGCTCTACAAAGAAGCTCACTGCAGACCAAGATTACTGAAATCTAATCCCCCCTGCTCCAGCTTGTTCATTAGGTAGAGGTTGCATGCTGGGAGAGGCAAACTGAGAAGACCAGAGACTACCACTATCACCTAGAGGCCTGATCATAAAGCAGGGATTTTGCATGAGAAAAGCAGGCAACTGTTCATGCAACTAGCTCCAGAACAGTGGCACAGAGGATTTCTCAATGCAAAGAAGCAGGCCATAGGAACAAATAGCTTTGTAGCTCATCCTAAGGGAACTGATTTTACTTGGAACAGAGGATGGGGGAAGTTCAAGCTTAAAGATGATATTAAACTGTTTAAAAATGAACAGAGAGAAACAAATGCTAGAGAAAATGTGGAGAGAGAGATGTACCTGTTAACTGTCAGTAGGGAAATTGAGAGGTGCAGCCCCTTGGAGGGCAGTGTGGTGGTTCCACAGGAGGCTAGGGGTTGGGTTGCCATATGATCCTGCAACCTCATCGCTCAGTATATACCTGGAGGAATTGAGTGTGGGGACACGAATGGACATTTGCACACTGGTTTTTATGAAAGCAGAGTTCCAGATTCACAATGGATGAAGGTGGCCTAAGGATACAACAACTGAGGAATAGAAGGAGGAACTGTGGTGTACACATACAATGGACTTCTGAGCAGCTGCAAGAAAGGAATGAAGTTGTGAGGCATGAAACTAGGTGAATGAAACTTAAGGACTATATATTGAATGGAATGTCAGAAACAAAAAAACATTATCATGCCTCACTCATATGTACAAACTATAATATAAAAACTGAAGTCGAGAGCATGGGTTATCAGTTTGGGGGCTATTGTAAAGGGTCCTAGATTGTAAGCTCTTACAGCTGTCACATCTATTCTGTAGTTGTAACTGCTATTTCTAAATACTGAGATACTGAGCTGTTTGTATATAACCTGTTCATTGCCAGAAACTTCAGGTATTTATATGACACCTGAGACTCAGTGTTTAAGCTCTGAACCTATGAAAGTCAGCAGTACCCCAATCTGGAACTGTTTAAAAAGTTGAAAAAGGGATCAGATTTCAAGTAGAGATATGAATGAAGCTGATATGGATAAGACTAAGATAAATCAGAATACAGGGTAAAGGATGATATCACCCATATATTAAAACTTCAACTTCTGTGTGAGACCAAAGGGAGAAATATTTATTTGGTACAAAATTTATATTTTGGGTAGCACATTACCTAATTTAACTTGTATGGTGAATTTATTGAACACCATGAGTACATGGAATATTGAATAGGTTGTGAGATCTTGTTGGTTTGTATAGGTTAGTGTGATGACCCAACAGATCCCAGAATAATTTGGGCAGTGAATAAAGAAGTATTTGCAAATTCCTTTGGGGGACAGGGGAGAAAGGAGGAAATATTCAGCTTCCCCATTTGGAAAATTTCTGATATTCTCACAAGCAGTGGAGACAACCAAATCAATAGGTTGAGCCGTTGATCTTGGGTTTCACCCCTATGAAACTTATTCCTGCAAAGGAGATACTAAACCTAGTTATAATTATAGCTGAGTCAACCGCAGAGAACCTCTGTTGCTGCTCAGATGTGGCCTTTCTCTCTAAGCCAACTCAGCATATGAACTCACTGCCCTTCCCACTCTGTGGGACCTGACTCCCAGGGGGTATAAATCTCCCTGGTAACATGGGGCAGAACTCCTGGGATGAGCCAGGGCCTGGCATCCTGGGATTGAGAAAGCCTTTTTTGACCAAAAGGGGAAGAGAAATGAGACAAAATAAAGTTTCAGTGGTTGAGAGATTTCAGAGCTGAGAGGTTATCCTGGAGGTTATTCTTATGCATTATATAGATATCCCTTTTTAGTTGATGGTGTATTGGCGTGGCTAGAGGGAAGGACCTGAAGCTGTTGAGTTGTGTTCCAGTAGCCTTGATTCTTAAAGGCAATTGTATAATTATATAGCTTTTACAATGCGACTGTGTGATTGTGAAAACCTTGTCTCTGATGCTCCTTTTATCCAGGTTCAGATGAGTAAAAGAATATGGGCAAAAAATAAATTATGGAGTCGGGGGGGGGCAGTAAGGGGTAAAATAAGTTGGGTAGATTGAAAAAAAAAGATGATGTTATAAACAATTAAGGTTTTGGTGGTAAGCAACTAAGAAAAAGCTGGTAGTTACATAGGAGCAGCAAGTAAACCCTAGACCAGCGAGAAGTTTAATAGAAAGAACCAGGAAATAAAAGAGCTAAGAAGAGCTCTCCTGGGGTCAGAAAAAACCTCAAAGATTACCACTGTAAAGGTGTCTGAATATAATTTGATCCAATGATGGAGCAATTTATTCCACAGTGCATTGTTAAAACAATAGGGCAATCAGCTGGCAATTCATGAAGATGAACAGCTGGGTATGATACCTAAAAGGCAGACTGCTTTAGAGAGAGATTGGGGAATGCGACAGTCAAAGGCAGCCCTGCTAAGTGCCAGTGACTGCGCATATGCCCTGCATTGTTCCCTGAGAAGTGACTTTAGAGACTGCACACAGTGTAGGAAGTAGACTGCAGCTGAATACTTCAGCCAAATCACTAAGCAATTAAACCAGAAAGCAATGACAACAATAAAACTCTCTACTACCAGAGAGGAAGGTAGTAGCATCCAGAGTTTCTACAATACATTATCAAAAATATATAGTTTTAAACAAAAAATTACAAGGCATGCAATGAGAAAAGCAACTGTGACTGAAACAAAAGGAAAAAAATCAGTCAACAGAAAGTACCTTGAGAAGACAAGATATTGGTCTGAGAACACTAAGATTTCAAATCACCTATTAAAAATATGTTGAAGCAGGTGATGCGATCATGGCTCAGTGGCAGAATTCTCACCTGCCATGCCAGAGACCCAGGTTCGGTTCTCAGTGCCTGCCCATGTGAAAAAATATATGCATATGTGTTGAAGGGACCAAAGGAAACCATGTTTAAAGAAGTAAAATGAGAGCAACTTCCAGGAAGATCGTGGAACAGGATAGGCTGAGTTCACTCCTGCACCACGGTACAACAAGAGAAGTCATAGAAAAATGACCGAGACAGTGGTTCCAGGTTATGTGTAACCAGACAGGGACTTCTACATCATATAGGGAGGATGAAAAGGCAGAGAAATTACAATTCAGAGGATGGGGTGAGTTTACCCAGTTACGACTGCACCTGGGGCAGGCTGCAATGCACAGGTTGGAGTGGGAGTTAAAGGAGTGCTCCACTCTCACACTCCCACCTCTGTATCAGCTTGAGAAATCTTCCCTCTTGGCTCCACAGCTGGGAGCAGCCATGGGGAACCTGTAAGCCAGCAGACTTGGTTTGCCTATGCATAGAGACCTTGTTCCTGGGGCACGGTACCTATGCCCCCAACCCTCAGGCAGGCTGCTGTGAGCACCTGGTTTGGGCTGAGAATGGGGGCTCTCCCCTTGGGAGAAGGGAAAGACACAGAGCTGAACTTATCTGACAATTGGCTAGTGAAAGAGACTCCCTGGGTCCTACTGTTTCTATTTATCCATGGAGACCCAGAGGACTCTTGGCATGCACAGGCAGAGAGGTGGGGAAGCGGGGAGAGCTGAACTGTACTGCCAGACACTCCAGGGCTGGCTGCAGTCAGGGTGGTTGCAATACTCAGTCCCACAGCCCAAGGACATTCCATGCAGAAATCTGGGGATGACCAGACCCATTGTGCCCACAAACAGAGTCTCCACTGAGGTGGACACTGCTCAGCCCCAGCCTTGGGGTTGGTGGCTTTCAGCACACACCAAGATCTGTGGCCCTGACTGGATTTTCAGGTGGTTGGATCCTGTCCCAGCTAGCTGATGCAGTCAGGGAGAGGCAGGCCTGAGGGAAAGAGGTGGCCCAAGTATGACATCTGCTGGGAAGACATAAAAAGCAACTCTGGAAAACTGCCTTCCTGCCTAGCTCTCAACAGATCTTCAGTTAGAGTCACATGTACTGCATGAAGTTCTGGCTTTGGTTTGGAAAGGAATTACTGACAAACCAAGTACAAAAGGAGACATTCAATGCAAACCTAAGCAACTACAAAATCTTAGGTGTGAGGGAAATAAACTTTCAAAATAACCTTATCAAGATAATCAAATGCCTCATAACCAGCAGAAAATCAAAAAGCATATAAAGATGCAAGAAAATATGGCACCACCAAATGACCAAATTAAAACACCAGAGGAGACACGGAATTTTAAGCAACTAATCAAAGATGTTTATACAAATCTCCTAAATAGGTTCAATGGATTGGCTAAAGACATTAAGGATATTAAGAGGACATTAGAAGAGCACAAAGAATTTGAACAAATGAATAGAAAAATAACAGATTTTACAGAAATGAAAGATACTGAAGATCAAATTTAAAATATACTAGGAAAAAATATATGTATATGCTAGAGGGGTGCACAGGTGGTTCAGTGGTAGAATGCTTGTCTGCCATGTAGGAGATCCAGGTTTGATTCTAGACCATGCACTTCACCCCCCCCCAAAAAAATATATATATATACTAGAGACACAACAGCAGAACTGAAGAGGCAGAAGAAAGAATAAGCAAACTAGATGACAGGACAACTGAATTTGTACCTGCAAAACAACAAATAGCAAAAAAGATGGAAAAATTTGATTTGGGTCTCAGGGAAATGATGATAACAAATATAAGAATCATTGGTGGGCGGGCCACGGAGGCTCAGCAGGCAAGAATTCTCGCCTGCCATGCCAGAGGACCTGGGTTCGATTTCCGGTGCCTGCCCATGTAAAAAAAAAAAAAAAATTAAAAAAAAAAGAAAAAAAGAATCATTGGTGTCCCAGAAGGAGAAGAGAAGTATAAAGCGCTAGGAAGATTATTTGAAGAGATAATTGGAATAAACTTCCCAACCCTAATAAAAGAAATAAATATGTGAAGCCCAAGAAATTTCAAATACAATAAATCCAAATAGACCCACTCCAAGGCACATATAAATCAATCAGACTGTCAAATGTTGAAGAGAGGCAGAAAATCCTGAAAACAGCAAGAGAAAAGTGATTCACCACATACAAGGGAAGCCACATAAGACTACAAGGCAGTGGTATTATATATTTAAGATTCTAAAAGATAAAAACTTCCAGTCAAGAATTCTTTATCCAGCCAAGTTGCCCTTCAAAAGTGAGGAAAATTCAGTGGTAGAATCCTTGCCTTCCAGGCAGGAGACCTGGGTTTGATTCCTAGACCATGCATATACACACCCCCAAAAATTAGGTAATTGTCAAAGTCCCTTGAGGGATGGGAGAAAAAAGATGGAACTCTTAAACTTTAAAAAAATGAGGGAAAGATTAAAATTTTCACAGATGAACAAATCCTGAAGGAATTTGTTAACAAGAGACTGGCTCTGCAAGAAATACTAAGGAACTTTGTCAGCCTAAAAAAAAAAAAGATAGGAGAGAGAGGTTTGGGGGGAACACAGAAATGAAGAGTATTAGTAAGGGTAACATAAAGGATAAAAAGACAGAGAATGAAAGGAATACATAGATCTGAAAAATAAAATCCAAAGGATAAGATGGTAGATTTAAGAAATGCCTTTACAGTAATAACTTTTCAATTAAAAGATACAGATTATCAGAATGGATTAAAAAATATGATCCATATATATGCTGTCAACAAGGGACTCATCTCATACCCAAGGATACAAATAGATTGAAAGTGGAAAGATGGAGAAAGATATTCTACACAAGCTGTAACCAAAAGAAAGCAGGAGTAGCCATACTAATATCAGACAAAATAGACCTTAAGTCCAAAGATTTCATAAGAGGCAAGGAAGGACACTACATATTAATGAAAGAGACAATTCACCAAGAAGAAATGATAATCATAAGTGCTTATGCACCCAATCAAGGAGCTCCAAAGTACATGAGGCAAACATTGGCAAAACTGAAGGGAGCAATGGATGTTTCAACGATAATAGTGGGAGACTTCTCTTCTATAGAGAGAACAGCCAGGCAGAGGATAAATAAGGAAAGAGAGTACCTAAAAAAATATGATAAATGAATTAGACCTAACAGACATATATAGATCATTACACCCCAAAACCCAAGGATATACATTCTTCTCTATTGTTCATGGAACTTTCTCCAGGATACATCATAGGCTGGGGCACAAAACAGGTCTTAATACATTTAAAAAGTCTGAAATTATTCAAAGCACTTTCTCTGTCCACAATGGAATGAAGCTGTAAATCAATAACCACCAAAGAACCAGAACATTCACAAGTATATGAAGGTTAAATAACACATTCTTAAACAAAGAGTGGGTCAAAGAAGAAATTGCAACAGAACTCAATAAATATCTGGAGATGAATGAAAACAGGAACACAACATTTAAGAACTTAGGGGATGTGGCAAAGGCAGTGTTGAGAGGGAAATTTATTGTCATAAATACCTATAACAAAAAAGAAGAAAGAGCAAAAACCAAGGACTTAACTGCTTACCTATAGCAACTAGAGAAAGAACAGCAAACTAAATCCAAAGCAAATAGAAGAAGGGAAAAAATAAAGATGAGAACATAAGTAAATAAATTGGAGAACCAAATAATAGAAAGAATCAATAAAACTAAAAGTTGGTTCTTAGATAAAATCAATAAAAATCAATTGATCCTTAGCTAAGCTGACATAGAAAAACAGAGAAAGGATATAAATAAATAAAATCAGAAATAAGAAAGGGGGTCCCTACCACGAACCTTAAACAAAGAAAGAAAATCTTAAGAGGATATTATGAACAACTATAGGCCAATAAACTAGACAACTTAGATGAAATGGACAGATTCCTAGGAAACATGAACAACCTACACTGACTCTAGAAGAAATAGAAGACCTCAAAAAACCAATTACAAGTAAAGAAATTCTATCAATCATCAAAAATCTTCCTACAAAGAAAAGCCCAGGGCCAGATGGCTTCACAGGGGAATTTTAACAAACATTTCAAAACAAGATAACACCATTCCTGCTCAGACTCTTACAAAAAATTGTGGAAAAGGGGCATTACATAATTCATTTGAGGAAGCTAACTTCACTCTATAATACCAAAACCGGATAAAGATATTACAAGAAATGAAAACTACAGACCAATCTCTATAGTGAATATCGATGCAAAAATTCTCAAAAAAATACTTGCAAATCCAATCCAATAGTACATTAAAAGAATTATACACCACATCCAAGTGGGATTAATCCCAGGTGTGCAAGGGTTATTCAACACCAGAAAATCAATCAGTGTAATACAACATATTAACAAGTCAAAAGGGGAAAAAATCACATGATTATCTCAACTGCTGCTTTTATTACTCAGGATTCTCTGAAGAAACAGAACCAACAGGAGATATATGTAAATATGAGATTTGTAAAAATGTCTCACACAACTATAGGATGCATGAGTCCAAAATCTGTAGGACAAGTCACAAGACTGGCAACTCTGATGAAGGTCCTTGACAAACTCCACAGGAGAGTCTGGCTGGCTGAAGAAGTGGAAATGATCTCTTCTCCCTTAAGAGAGATTCAATTGATTGGATTGAATCTGACAGATTGGATTCTGTCATTGTGGAAGACACACCCATAGTTGATGGTAGATATAATCAGCCAAAGATGCAATAAACTGACTGATGATTTAATAAACCAGATTTCTGGTTTATCAACTAGCAAGAAATATCCTTGCTGTAATGGTTAAGATGGTGCTTGCCTGACCAGACAACTGGGCGCCATCATCTGGCCCAGTTGACACCTGAACCTAACCATTGCAAGGCTGAAAAAGCATTTAAAAAATTCAGTATTTTTTTCTGATAAAAACACTTAAAAAGGTAGGAACCAAAGGAAACTTCCCTATTAGGATAAAGGGCATATATAAAAAACCCACAGCCAGCATCATACTCAATAGTGAGAGACTGAAAGCCTTTCCACTGAGATAGGGAATGAGACAAGGATGCCCACTGTCCCCACTTTATTCAACATTATGCTAGAAGTTCTAGCTAGAGCAATTAGGCAAGAAAAAGAAATAAAAGGCATCCATATCAGAAAGGAAGTAGTAAAACTTTCATTATTTGAAGATAACATGATCCTATACTTGGTAAATCCTGAGAAACCTATGACAAAGGTACTTGAGCTAATAAACAAATTCAGAAAAGTGGCAGTAAACAAGATTAATGCATAAAAATCAGTAATGCTTCTACACATAAGTAATGACCTAACTGAGGAGACAAATAAGAAAAATATTCTGTTCACAATAACAACTAAAAATCAAGTATCTAGGAATAAACTTAACCAAGGGTGTAAAGGACCTGTACACAGAACACTACAAAACATTGCTAAAAGAAATTTTAAAAGACCTAAATAGGTGAAAAGACATTCTATGTCCATGGATAGGAAGATCAAATGTCGTTAAGGTGTCAATTCTACCTAAATTGATTTACAGATTCAATGGAATGCCAATAAAAGTTCCAACAACCTACTTTAAAGGCTTGGAAAAACTAGTTATCAAATTTATTTGGAAGGGAAAGGAGCCACAAATAATCAAAAACATCCTAAAAAAGAAAAATGAAGTGGGAGGACTATACACTTCCTGATTTTAAAGCTTATTATAAACCCACAGTGATCAAAACAACATAGTGTTTGCACAGACATATTGATCAGTGGAATAAAATTGAGAGTTCAGAAATAGAACCCTAGATCTATGGTCAATTTATTTTTGACAAGGCCCCCAAATCCACTGAACTGGGACAGAAAAGTCTTTTTAATAAAATGAGCCTGGGGAAAGTGGTTGTCCATAGCCAAAGTAATGAAAAAGGACCCACACCTCAAACCCTATACAAAAATTAATTCAAAGTGGATCAAAGACCTAAATATAAGAGCTAGCACCACAAAACTCCTAGAAGAAAATATAGGAAAACATCTTTCAGACCTAATAATAGGAGGTAGCTTCTTATACCTTACACCCAAAGCACAAGCAATGAAAGAAAAAAATAGATAATTGGGAATTCTGTGCCTCCAAGGACTTTGTCAAAAGGTGAAGAGGCAGCCAACTAAATTGGAGAAAATATTTGGAAACTTTATCTGATAAGGGTTTGATATCCAGTATATATAAAGAAATCATACAATTCAACAACAGAAGAAAAGCAACCCAATTATAAAATGGGCAAAAGATATGAATAGACATTTTCATAAAGACGAAACACAAATGGTTAAAAGGCATATGAAAAGATGTTCATCTTCTTTACATATAAGGGAAACGCAAATCAAAACCACAATGAGATATCATCTCACACGTACAAGAATGGATGTGGAGAAATTGGAACACTTAGACACTGCTGGTGGGATTGTATAATGGTACAGTCACTGTGGAAGACAGTTTGTTGGTTCCTCAGAAAACTAAATATTGAATTGTGCTATGACCCAGCAATACCACTACTTGGTATATACCCAGAAGAGCTGAAATCAGTGTCATGAACAGACATTGCACAGCAGTGCTTATAGTGGCATTATTCACAGTTGCCAAAAGATGACAATGATCCAAGTGTCCATCAATAGATGAGTGGATAAACAAAATGTTGCGTACACATATGTTGGAATATTATGCAGCAGTAAGAAGACATGAGGTATTGAAACATATGACAACATGGATGAACTTTGAGGACAAAATTTTGAGTGAAATAAGCCAGATACAAAAGGATAGATCCTATAGTCCACTTATATGGGCCCCCTGAAAAATGTAAATTCAGAGTCTTAAATGTAAAATATAGCAGCCTAGAAATAGACAGAAGCTAGAGAAAGGGGAACAGTTACTTAACATATACAGACTAATTAACAAGATTGAACTTAAAAGTATGAGGATGAATAGAGGTGATGGTAATTCCTTAGTAGGTTTATAAGTAATAGTGCCATTTTAAAGGTGAATATGATTGAAAGTGGTTGTTCAGAGCCATGTACTTCACCAATTAGTACTACAAATAAAAATAAGTTCTTGCATGAACTACTTCAAAAGTATGAAACTTTTACAAGAGTTAACAATAGAAGGATATTTAGGAAAAACTACTTATTGCATACTATGGTCTATATTAAACAGGAATACCTCACTAGTACCACAAAGATACTAGGGATAAATAATTGGGGGTGTGGACAAAGGTTAAGGGAAGTGTTCTGGTTTGCTAGCTGCCGGAATGCAATATACCAGAAACGGAATGGCTTTTAACAAGGGGAATTTAATGAGTTGATAGTTTACAGTTCTAAGGCCGAGAAAATGTCCCCATTACAACAAGTCTATAGTAATGTCCAATCAAAGGCATCCAGGGAAAGATACCTTGGTTCAAGAAGGCCGATGAAGTTCAGGGTTTCTCTCTCATCTGGAAAGGCACATGGTGAACATGGTCAGGTCTCCTCTCTCAGCTGGAAGGGCACATGGCAAATATGGCGTCATCTGCTAGCTTTCTCTCCTGGCTTCCTATTTCATGAAGCTCCCCGGGAGGCACTTTCCTTTTTCATCTCCAAAGGTCACTGGCTGGTGGACTCTCTGCTTCATGGTGCTGCAGCATTCTCTGCCCTCTCTGAGTCTCTCATTCTCCAAAATGTTTCCTCTTTTATAGGACTTCAGAAACTAATCAAGACCCACTCAAATGGGTGGAGACATGTCATCCCTAATCCAGTTTAACAACCATTCTTAACTAAATCACATCAACCAGGGAGATGATCTCATTACAGTTTCAAATCTACAATATTGAATAGGGATTATTCTACCTTATGAAATGGGACTTCTATTAAAACATGGCTTTTCTTAGGGGGCACACTTCCTTTCAAACCAGCACAGGAAGTTTTGGATGTTTCCTTTGGTGTGGGTGCGTCTATCTGTTATTTTTCTCTTTGGAGCAATGAAATTATCTAAACTTGAGAGTGATGATGATTGCACAACTAAGTGAGGATGCTTTGAAACATTGTTTATTTTGGATGTATATATGCTAAATCAATATTTAACCACAAAATCTGAAGATTCAAAACAGATGAATAAACAGAGACTCAAGTGCTAGAGAAAATATGGAGAGGGAAGTATATCTATTCAATGTTTGTAGGGTAGCAGAATCAGGCAGCCCCTTCAGAGGATAATATAGTGGATCCACAGAAGGCTAAATATAGGGTGGCCATATGAGTAGGCAATCCTGATACTGAGAATTTACTCAAAAGAACTGAAATCAGGGCTCAAATAGACATTTTCACACTGATGTTTATGGCAACATTATTCATAATACCCAATGGATGGAAGTAGCTGAAGGGTACATGACTTAGAAGCAGAAGGGTGAACTGTGGTGTATACATATGATGAAATAACTGTGCAGCTACAGAAAGAAATGAAGTCATGAGGCATGCAATGAGGTAAATGAATCATGAGGATGTTGTTATATTGGCTTATTTTAGCCAGAAACAAAAGAGCAAATATTGTCTGGTATCTTTTAGACAACACTTATAAGAAAATTGAGACCTAGATTGTAAGCTCTTACAGCAGTCACATTTATTCCTGAGTTTTAAGTGTTATTTCTAGATTTTGAGACGCTGTGCTAAATATATGTAACTTGGTATTTTCCTGGAACTTTGGATACCTATGTGACACCTAAGACTCAGAGTTGGAGTTCTGCAGGTCTGAAAGTCAGCATTTCTCCATACAGCAATAGTTAAAGGAGCCAAAGAAGAGATCAGGCTTCAATTAGTGATAAGAATGTAGCCAATCAGGTTGGGACTAAGGTAAATCAGAGTACAGGTGTAAAGATGATATTGCCTGTATTTTCCAACTTCACCTACTGTATGAGATCAAAGGAAAAGAGGTTTATTTTGTCCAAAACCAAAATTTTCTGTAGTACACAATATAACTTAATCTGTCTAGTCAGTTCAGATAAACAACCTAAACACTTGAAGCCTAGAATTGGGAATTCGGTCTTGCAGTTCTGTATAGCTTAAGGTAATATCTGGATACATTCCAGAGTACGTTGGGCAGATAATTAAAAAGTTTTTGCAAAGTTCCTTGAGGGATGGGAGAAATAATATCAAGCTATTAAGCTTTCCCACCTGGGAAATCCCTGATATTCTCTCAAACATTAGGGACTCACAAGTTAATAGGCCAAGCCCTTGATCTTGAAGCTTGCTTTTATGAAACTTATTTCTGTAGTGGAGAAGCCAAGCCTACCTATAGGTGTGCCTAAGAATTACTTCCAGAGAACCTCTTTTGTTGCTCAGATGTGGCCTCTCCTTCTCTAAGCCCAGCTCTGCAAGTAAAATCACTGTCCTCGCCCCTATGTGGGACATGACATCCAGGGGTGAAAGTCTCCCTGGTGGCATGGGAAATGACTCCCAGGGATGAGTCTGGCCCTGGCACCCTGGAATCAACAATGCCTTCCTGACCAAAAGGGGGAAAAGAAATGTAGCAAAATAAGGTATCAGTGGCCAATAGATTTCAAATAGAGTTGAGAGGCTATTCTGGAGGCTACTCTTATGCAAGCTTCAGTAGATATTGCTAATTGCCATGACATAGCAAGCCCTGACCAACAGTATTCCTGTAAGCCCTAAAGAATACCCAGGGCTTTATCTGAAACTCTATAAAAGCTTCACTTCCTGATTTTAATTTTCAGAAACCTAAAACCTCCAGATGGACCTAGGCCAGATAAGCCCTGAAACCCAGAGTTACCAGTCTCTTCAAGAGCATCAACCAGTTCCATCCCCCTACCCATAATGTTGACACCCTTTTTCAACATGAACATGTTAGAATGGGCATAGCCCAAATACCCCTAATGACTGGGAGAAGAATCAAAGGAGAAGGAGGAGTTGCAATAGAGAAGATAGGATTTAACAAATGAATGTTACTACTGGATCATTATATTGATATTTCTTTTTAGTCTCCAGTGTCTTAGAGCAGCTAGAAGGAAATACCTGAAATTTTGAAATTCACCACCACTCTTACTAAACTTTGAAATTTGTTCTGTAACTACTTGTTTAAATGTACTTTGAAATTTATCACTTTTTTGTATATATGTTATATTTCACAGTAAATGTTTTAAAATGAAGTATGATGGCAATGTCTCATCAGACAGAGACTATGAATATAATGCTCAGGGGCTGTGTGGGGAGTGTGATCTCAAGAGGGCTCTTCTTGGCTGTCTCTTTCTTGGGTTGTCTCTGTTAATCTTCTGTTTGTCTGGCTTTTTTCTTATTGCTATTAGTATCATGGCACTACCAGGCTCTCTTTATTGCTTGGAACCAAAATCTCCATTATTTCAACAATGGCCTTAGGCATGAAATTCTCCATGCTCTTCTCTTAACCTTTTTATTTTGAAATTATTTCAAACTTACAGGACAGTTGTAAAAATAATACAAACCCTGCAGAGAGAAATCCAGCATACCCCAGGCCCTCAGATACCCAGTTGTACTATTTTTACCATTTTTCTATCTTTGTCATATCATTCTATCTTTCATCTATCTATCTTTCAAACATTTGAAAGCACACTGTAAATATTATATTCCTTGCACACACAATGTACGTTTCCTGTGAACAAGGATATTCACTTATATAATCTCCTTAGGTGCAGTTATCAAGTTCAATAAATTTAACATAAAGCTTATATTTTATATTTCAATTTTTTCTTATGTCCCAATAATGTCCTTTGTGGCTTTTTCTCCCCCATTCTTCTTATTTTTAAATGTGAATAAAATAAAATAAATCATCTCAATCCCAGTCAAGCATAACATTCAGTGGGATTAATCACATTCTCAATGTTGCAGTACCCTCACCACCATTCATCACTAGCCGATGATACGTGACCCTCATCTGTTGCTCATTACATCTGCGGTCAGCTAGGAGGCGTGCCTGCTGCAATGAATGATGTTTGATTAATTGGCTGATACTTAACATGAGAGAGCTCAACGTAGCACAGCCCAAGCAGCTCAGCATACCTCATCTCAGCAATCCCAGCTCAGCCCAGGCCTTTGGAGATGCAGAAAGAAATCATGCTGGGGAAAGTTGTTGGAACCCAGAGGCCTGGAGAGAAGGCCAGCAGAGATCACCCTGAGCCTTCCCACATAAGAAATAACCTCAGATGAAAGTTAGCTGCCTTTCCTCTGAAGAACTAATGAAACAAATTCCCTTTTATTAAAAACCAATCCGTCTCTGCTGTGTTGCATTCCAGCAGCTACCAAACTAGAAAAGATTTGGCACCGGAGAGTGGGGTGCTGCTGCAGATTGCAAATGCAGATATATTGGAATGGTTTTTATAATTCATGAAAGAACATTCTTATAGTTGTGTTATTAACTATATAGTCCATTATGTACAATAGGGTTCACTGTGTTGTACAGTCCTATGTTTTATAAAAAATATTTGCTACTATTACCAAATGGTAATAAATGCATGGTATATGGGGGTAAAAATACCTAACGTAAAGAACAGACAATAAAAAGAAATATTATAATAATCTTTCATAAATTATAACAAAGGTTTTATCTTTCAATATTTAGTCTTGTAATATATACATCCTAAAATTTCCTCTTCTAACTACATTCACCTACATAGTGCTATGCTGTTGATTACACTCACAATAATGTGCTACCATCACCACCATCCATTTCCAACCCTGTCCCATCAACCAAAACAGAAATTCTGCACAAGCATCAATTCCCCCATTCTCTTATGCCAATCTATCTCCTGGTATCATATAATCTAGGTTCTAACTCCATGATTTTCCTTGTTATGATTAATTCATATGAATGAGATCATACCATATATGTCCTTTTGTGTCTGGCTCATTTCACTCAATGTAATGTTCTAAAGGTTCTTCCATGTTGTTGTATGCATCAGGACATCATTCCTCTTTACAGCAGAATAATAATCCATCAGATGTTTATTCCACATTTTGTTTATCCATTCATCGGCTGATAGACATTTGGGCTGCTTCCATCTTTTGGCAACTGTGAATAATGCTGCTATGAATATCAGTGTGTAAATATCTGTTCGATTTCCTGCTTTCAGTTCTTCCAGGTATATACCTGGTACTGGGATTACCAGATCATACGGTAATTCTATATTTAGCTTCCTCAGGAATTGCCAAACTGTCTTCCACAGTGGTTTCAACGTTTTACATTCCCATTAGCATTGAATGAGTGTCTCTCTTTCCCATATCCTCTCCAACACTTGTAATTTTGTGTGTTTTTAATGGTGGCTATTCTAGTAGGTGTGAAATTGCATCTCATTGTGGTTTTGATTTGCATTTCCCTAATTGCTAGCTATATTGAATAACTTATCATTTGCTCTTTATCCATTTGTATTTCCTCTTTAGAAAAAGATGTATTTAAGCCTTTGCTCATTTTAAAATTGGGTGGGTTTTTTTTTATTGTTGAGTTGTAGATCACCTTATATATTCTGGATATTAAACCCTTATCAGATATGTGGTATCTAAATATTTTCTCTTACTGATAGGTTGCCTTCTCACCTTCTTGAAAGTCCTTTGAAATACAAAAGTTTTTAATTTTCTGGAGGTCCAATTTATTTTATCTTTCACTGGTTGTGCTTTGTATGTAAAGTTTAAGAAACCACTGCCTAACACAAGAACTTGAAGTTGCTTCCCTACATTTTCTTCTAGGAGTTTTATAGTCCTGGTTATATATTTAGGCATTTGATCCATTTTGAGTTAAGTTTTGCATATGATGTGAAATAGGGGTCCTATTTCATTCTTTTACATGTGGATATCAGGTTCTCCTAGTAACATTTGTGGAAGAGACTATTGCAGTTGAGTGGACTTGGCAACTGTGGTAGTTAGATTCAGTTGTCAACTTGGCCAGGTGAAGGTGCCTAGTTATGTTGCTGTGGACATGAGCCAATGATATGTGAACCTCATCTATTGCTCATTACATCTGCAGTCAGCTAGGAGGCATGCCTGCTGCAATGATGTTTGATATAATTGGCTGGTACTCAATATGAGAGAGCTCAATGTAGCACAGCCCAAGCAGCTCAGCATACCTCATCTCAGCACTCCCAGCTCAGCCCAGACCTTTGGAGATGCAAAAAGAAAACACCCCGGGGAAAGTTTTTGGAACCCAGAGGCCTGGAGAGAAGGCCAGCAGCGATCACACTGAGCCTTTCCACATAAGAAAGAACCTCAGATGAAAGTTAGCTGCCTTTCCTCTGAAGAACTAATGAAATAAATCCCCTTTTATTAAAAGCCAATCCGTCTCTCCTGTGTTGCATTCCAGCAGCTAGCAAACTAGAACAGCAACCTTGTTAAAAATCAGTTGGCCATAGATCTGGGGGTCTATTTCTGAACTGTCAATTTGATTACATTGGTCTATGTATCTATTTTTGTGCTATTACCATACTCTTTTAATCACTGTAGCTTTGTAACACACTTGAAATTCAGGAGGTATGAATCTTTCTCTTTAGTCTTCTTTTTCAAGATATTTTTGGCTATTTGGCACCCTTTGCCCTTCCAAACATATGTGGTAATTGGCTATTCCATTTCTTCAAAGTAGACTGCTGCAATTTTTATTGGGATTGCATTAAATCTGTAGATCAATTTGGGTAGAATTGGCATCTTCGTGATATTTAGTATTCCAATCCATGAAGAGGAACAGTTCTTCCATTTTTTTAGGTCTTCTTTGATTTCTTTTAGCATTTTTTTCTAGTTTTCTTCAATAGGTCCTTTACATCCTTGGTTAAATTTATTCCTACATATTTGGTTCTATTAGTTGCTATTGAAAATTGATTGCTTTCTTGATTTCCTCCTCAGATTGCTCATTACATTATTAGTGTATAGAAACCTACTGACTTTTGTATGTTGATCTTATATCCTGCCACTTGGCTGAACTTGTTTATTAGCTCTAGTAGTTTTGTTGTAGTTTTTTTTTGGTCTTTTTATATATAAGATCATGTCATCTGCAAATAGTGAAAATTTTACTTCTTTCTTTCCAATTTGGATGCCTTTTATTTCTTTTTCTTACTTAAATGCTGTGTTTAGAACTTCTAACAGACTGTTCAATAATAGTGGTAACAGTCAACATTCTTTTGTTCCAGACCTTAATGGGAAAGCTTTCAATCTTTCACCATTGAATACGATAAAAGATGTGGATTTTTCATATATGCCCTTTATCATATTGAGGACATTTCCCTCTATTCCTATCTTTTATGGTTCTTTTATTAAGAAAGGCTGCTGAGTTTTGTTAAATGCATATGCCCTTTATCATATTGAGGACATTTCCCTCTATTCCTATCTTTTATGATTCTTTTATTAAGAAAGGCTGCTGAGTTTTGTTAAATGCCTTTTCTGTATCAATAGAGATGATCACGTGTTTTCCCCTTTGTTTTGTTAATGTGGTGTATTACATTAATTGATCTATTATGTTGAGCCACCCTTGCAAAACTGGGATAAAACCCATTTGATTATGGTGTATAATTCTTTTAATGTGGTGTTAGATTTTATTTGCTAACATTTTGTGAAGGGTTTTTGCATCTATATTTATAAGAGAAATTAATTTGTATTTTTCTTTTCTTATAGTATCTTTATCTGGCTATGTTATTAAAGTGATGTTGGCCTTGAAGAATGAAACAGGGAGTGTTCTCTTCTGTTCAATTTTTTGGAAGAGTTTGAGCAGGATTTGTATTCATTCTTCTTGGAATGTTTGGTAGAATTCACTGTGAATCCATCAGGTGGATTTTTCTTTGTTGCAGAGGTTTGTTTTGCTTTGCTTTGTTTTTGCATAGGCAGGCTCCAGGAATTGAACCCAGGTCTCCAGCATAGCAGACAAGTATTCTGCCACTGAGCCACTATTGCACCACCCTGTGGCAAAGTTTTTATGACTGTTTCTATATCTTTATTGTAATTAGTTTGTTGAGTTCTTTTATTTCATCTAGAGTCAGTGTAGGCTGCTAGTGTGTTTCTAGAAATTTGTCCATTTCATCTAGGTTGTCCAATTTTGTTGGTATATAGTGGTTCATAGTATCATTTTATGATCCTTTTTGTTTCTGTGGGGTCAGTAGCACTGTCTCCCTTTCATTTCTGATTTTATTTATTTACATCTTCTCTCACCTCTTCTTTGAAAGTCTAGTTAAGGAATTATAAATTTTATTGATCCTTTTAAAGAACTGATTTTTGGTTTTGTTAATTCACTCTATTGTGTTTTATTCTCAATTTCATTTATTTCTTCTCTAATCTTTGTTATTTCTTTCCTTCTGATTGCTTTGGAATTGGTTGCCATTCTCTTTCTAGTTCCTCCAAGTGTTCAGTAAGATCTTTGGTTTCAGCTCTTTCTTCATTGTTAATGTAAACATTTAGGGCTATAACTTTTCTTCTCAGCACTGCATCCTTAAGTTTTGAAATGTTTGTTTTTGTTTTCAGTCATCTCAAAGATATTTACTGATTTCTCTTGCAATTTCTTCCTTGATCCATTGATTGTTTAATAGTCTGTTGTTTACTCTCCATATATTTGTGAATTTTCCAATTCTCTACCTTTATTGATTTTCATCTTCATTCCATTCAGGTCAGGAAAACTGCTTTGCATAATTTCAATCTCTTCAAATTTATTGATACTTGTTTTGTGACCCAACATGTGATCTATAATGGATGATCTATGAACACTTGAGAAGAATGTATATCCTGCTGTGTTGAGATGCAATGTTCTGTGTTTATCTGTTCATTTATCATATTGTTCTAGTTCTCCATTTCCTTATTGGTCCTCTGACTAGATATTCTATCTATTAATGAGAATGGGGTCTTGATGTCTCCAACTATTTTTGTAGAGATGTCCATTACTCCCTCCAGTTTTCCAGGTGTTGGCCTCATGTATCTTGGGGCACCATGGTTAGTTCCATAGATACTTATGGTTATATTTCTTCTTGGTGGGTTGGCCCTTTTATTACTATACAGTGTCCTTCTTTGTCTTTTATAACACCTCTGCATTTAAAGTCTATTTTGTCCAATATTAATATAGTTATGCCAGCTCTATTTTGGTTACTATTTCCATGGAATAGCTTTTTGAACCTTTCCCTTTCAACCTAATTGTGTCTTTGAGTATAAGGTGAGTCTCTTAGTAAGTAAAATATTGTTGGATCATACTTTATATCCATTATGCCAATCTGGTATCTTTTGATTGGGGAGTTTAGTCCATTAACCTTCAATATTACTACTGTAAATGCAGCACTTCAGCCACTTTATCCTTTGGATTTATACATCATATCTTTTTTTCTTTGAACTTTTAGTTACACTTACTGATAATATTCATTACTTTACTCTACTCCAAACCTCTCTCTCCTGTCTTTTACTTTCACCTGTAGAACCCCCTTTACTATTTCTTGCAGTTCATGTGTCATTTGATGAACTCTCTCAGTTGCTGTTTATCTGGACGTATTTTAAACTCTCCATAATTTTTGAAGGACAGTTTTTCAGGTACAGAATTTTTGACTGGCAGTTTTCCTCTTTCAGTATCTTCAATATAGCATACTACTGCCTTCGCACCACCATGGTTTCTGATGACAAATCACCTCATAGTCTTAATGAGGATCCCTTATATGTGACATATTGCTTTTCTTTTCCTGCTTTCAGAATTCTCTCTTTATCTTTGGCATTTGACATTCTGATTAGTATGTGTCTCAGAGCAGGTCTATTAGGATATTTTCTGTTTGGAGTATGTTGCCCTTCTTAGACATGCATATTTGTGTCTTTTATAAGAATTGGGAATTTTTTTAGCCGTTATTTCCTCAAACATTCTTTCTGTCCCCTTTCCTTTTTCTTTTCCTTCTGGGATGCACATGACATGTATGTTTCCATGCTTCCTGCTGTCATTCAGATCCCTGAAACCCTACTCAATTTTTCCGTTCTTTTCTCTATCTGTTCTTCTGTCTCTGAGATTTCAATTGTCCTGACATCTAGTTCACTGATTCTTTCCTCTCACTGTTCAGATCTTCTGATGTATGCTTCTGGTGTATTGTAATCTCTTCTATTGTGCCCTTCATCCCCATTATTTCTGTTGTCTATCTTTTTATACTTTCAAATTCTTCTTTATACTCACCCAATGTCTTCTTAATATCTTTTATCTCTTTAGGCATATTTTCCTTCATCTCCTTGAATTGATTTAGGGTATTGGTTTGAACTTCTTTGATTAGTTATTTCAAATTCTTTGTGTACTCTGAAGCTTTAATTTGTTGATATGCCTCAGCCGTATCTTCCTCTTTCTTAGTATGGCTTATAATTTTTTGCTGATGTCTAGGCATCTGATTATCTTGATGAATTTACTCTGAAGATCAGTTTCTCTCTCTTGCTTAGAGATTTATTGTTGTTTGGCTATGTGTTGAAGCTCTTTTTTGATACTTGTTTCAATTTATTCTAGACCTTTAGAATAGCCAGTGTTTAACTGATCATATTTTTACAGCTCTTCTTTGTCTGGTTCTTGCCCTGGACATGCAGTACTATTTTTAAGAGTGCACTCTTTGTGCAATTATTTTATCTCCAGAAGAAAGCTTCCTTTCCTCTGTTCCTTCTTCAGGAATCTTGATCTATTCTGTTTTTGTTTGTTCTTTGCCTTGTTTTTTTTTTTTTTACACTACTTTTTATTGCATCTAGCTGCTTTTCCCTGGAGGGTAAATTCTGGGTAGGGTGTCACCCAAAAGAGGGCCCTCCTAGGTCCGTATTTGCCATCCAAAACATGGCCAGCAACCCATGAAGTGGGGCAAAGACCAGCTCCAAAGTGCCTTATGGAGGTGATCAGCAGGGGTCAAAAGCCAATTTGAGGCTTCCCAAAGCTTCACTTTGCTGGCCTGCCCAGTTGATGCCACCCCTCCCCCTCCTTAGCAATCTATTCCCTTCAGCTGCAAGAAGGCACTGTGTTTTTAAATATCCACCCTCTATGCTCCTGTCAGGAGTGGTGTTAAAACAATGTCTGCTGCCACCTATGTCTGATACCTCAGAGCCACGGTGATCCGAATTTGCTAATCAAAAGTTGTGATCATTGCTCAGCCATGCCCACATCTGTTCTTGGGGAAGAGGATCTTTAAGTCCCTTTTTGACAGCAGCAGCCATCCAGGGATTGAATTCCAAAGAGCCTGCTGCAAGAGTAGGGGATGGGTGCCAGCATCTGCCACAAGGAGAGAACTACTCATTGTTCTTTAGCATGTTCTTTAGCCTCCTTCCATCTTCTCTTCCCTGGATACTGTGCAGTGTTCTTCTCGCCTCCAGAGACCCAGAAAAGTTGTTTCACACAGTCCCTGCCTGTTCAATAGATGCTTTGGCATCCTGGGATCCTGGAGCTCCCTACTCTGCCATTTTCCCTGAAAGTTTCCCTCAGCCATTATTTCTTTGAATATTCTCCCTACTCCTTTTAATCTTTCTTCTCACTCTAATACTCCCACAATGCATATATTGGTGTGTTTGATGGTATTCTACAAGTTCCTCAAACTCTATTTACTTTTCTTCATTCTTTTTTATTTATGCTCCTTGGACTCGATAATTTCAATTGTCTTATCTTCAAGTTGACTGATTCTTTCTTCTGCAAGCCTCAATCCGTTGTTGAATCCCTCTAGGGAATTTTAAACTTCTGTTACTGTGGTCTTAAGTTCTGTGTAGTTCCTTTTCATAATTTCCATTTCTCTATTGGTAGTCTCTTAGTTTTCATCTATCATTTTCCTGATTCCATTTAGTTATTTGTCCATGTTTTCCATTAGCTCTTTGAGCATATTTAGGATCAAATTTTAAGAGGTCTTTGCTTGGAACTTCCCATGTTGGATCCTCCTCATCAATGGTTTCTAATGCTTTAGTTGTTTCCTTTGCCCAGGTTCTGCTTCTTCATATGCTTTGCCATCTTTTGTTGAAACCTAGACATTTTGATATTTTAGCGTGTTATCACTGGAATTTGGACTCTGAAGTATCTGTTCATTCAGGTTGTGTCCAGTTAGAGTTATGATAGAGCTTTCCTTGACTGTCAGGAGTCCATGCTTTCTTTTAAGTAAAGTCTATCATCTCAGATGGATCTGACAGGCTCTGAGTCCTTATTGCCTGCCTTTCTCCCTGGGCAGAACCTCTGCACACTGCAGTGGAGCTGGAAGCAAGGACAGTGACACCCTCATTTTGCCATTAGGCACTGGAAGTGATGGTAGTCCCTATTTTCTTCAGTTTGCTGCTTCTGTAGTGGAACCTCTATCATTCCCAGAATAAAGACCTCATTGCATAGAATTGTGGTATGGGATGTGGTAGTAAGTTTGTACCATGTATACCACAGACTGTCACTGTTCTTGTTGAGGTTTAGATTTTCTTGAATAAATGTTTCTTCATTTACTATATGTCCTTAGGTAGATTTCCAGAGGCCTTAAATGTTTTCTAAAAATAATTGTCACCATTTAAGTGGTTCTTTTACTGTGGAAAGTGTTCACCAAACTCCTCATTACAGCTTTCCAGAAGTCCTGCCTGTCCATAGGCTATTTATTACATATAAGGAAGGGTTATTCAGAGGGTGGAACCAAAATCCCAGAGAGTGGAGCCAAGCCATAATAATATTATGGTTATTATTAATAACCATAATAAAGACAATGGATCATTATTCCCAAAGAGCCATACTGGGTCCTAGTTGCAGAACCATTGATTTGCCTGCCAGGATTTCATAGTTGCTATGAATTGCTATGTCTCCTATCCCCCTCCTTTGAGAATGGAGTGTGAGTTGTGGTTATCCTATCTCTAGCTCATCATTATAGAGGGTGTATGGGGTAATACAACTTGTTATGTTATTTCATAGGTCTTCAGATTTAGAGAATTTGTATTCAAGGAACTTCACTTGAAGAGCCTCATCAGATCTAGACCTGATGTAGCTGATCAGATCCTGGTCCTCAAGCCTGAATCTGATGTAAAAATAGGATTAGATTTCTGGGGGCCTTGGGTGGGGTGAGTATAATTTTCATGTGTTAGAAATATAAATAATTTATGGTTGCGGGGGACTATGATAGATTATAAGCAGCTGCAAATTTCCTGGACTGACTTTGGTGACTTGCTGGGCTGATAGAATGCAGTGGATTGGCTGTTCTAGGATTTTAGTGGTAAGATCAGAATAAACCTTGATTTTCTGCCTGGGACTTGTTGAAACCCATCCATCATACTCTGAAGAAGTCTAAGCAGACCCACTGAGAGGCAACCACATAGAAGAACTGAGATCTCCAGCTGACAGCCCTAGCTGAGCTCCCAGGTGGCTCCCAATTTGCCAGCAATGAGAATGAGACATTTTGGAAGTAGATACTACAGTTCAAGCGGAAACATCTCATATAATGTTGTGTACAACAAAGATGAGTCAACCCCATTCAAATTGCAGATTCATGAGCAAAAATAATTGATATTTATTATTTTAATCTATTAAGTTTTTAGGGTGGTTTTTTATGCAACATTAATAACCGTAACATTTTTTAACCCAGAAATTTCACATCTAGATAAACTCTTGCATTTTTGTGGATAAAAAAATGTATATGTTGATTTTTATTGCAGAACTCTATACAAAGGTGGAAAAGTTAAAACAGTATGCTCTCCTTCAGTTGGAGAATGTCTAAATAAACTGGCTTATACCCCAGTGGCTAAAATGAATGAACTAGATCTATCTGAACTATATGCATAATCCCCAAAATAATCTTTAATGATAACAGCAATTTGCAAGAGAATACATGCAATAGATTCATTTATATATTCAAGAATATACAAAACAAAGCTATGCATTATTTGTGCACATACATTTTACAGTAAATGTATAAAACCAAGCAGATCAATAATCAATATCTACTTCAGGAAAACATTTCTCTCTGGAGAGAGGGGATGGAAGGGAAGGGATGGATGTTTTCTCTCTTTTTTAAGAGCTCTGTGAGAAATAAGACAAAGTGTTTACATCTTTTTATCCTAGTGGTTGGCACAAAGGTGTCTGCTATATTAATTTCTGTAATTTGTATGCTTGAATTCATTCATATTTTACAATTTTTAATTAAAAAAAGGAAAAGAGAGGGAAGTCTTGGATTTGCATGCAATTGCTATAATATAGCACTTCCTTTTATTTTTTTCCTGCTGGCATAATCAACAAAGCAACAATACAGATTTTTAAATCAGCTTTACTGGAGTATTATTTATATACGACAACATGTACCCTTTAAAACTGCCCAGTTCAATGAGCTTTGACCCTATCACCACAATCGAGATATAGAACATTCCCACCACTCCAAAAGTTCCCTCATGCCCCTTGTAGTAAATCCCACCAATACTGGGCTCAGAAACCACTGATCTGTTTTATGTCATTATAGATTAGCTTTAACTTTTATAAAGTTTGATATAAATGAAATCATATACTAGGTTCACTTTTGTATTTGGCTTTTTTTTTGTTCAGCATAAGGTTTTTGAGATTCACGTAGGTTAATAAGTGTATGTTTATTTTGCTGAGTAAGATTTTCTTGATGGATACTACCCTATTTGTTTATTTCTTCACCTGCTGTTGGACATTGGGTTGTTTCTTCTTTTAGGCCATTATGACTGAAGCTATTATAAACACTCATATTCAAGTCTTTTTGTGAAGATAGAGTTTTTGTTTCTTTTGGATAAATACCCAGGAATTTCTGGCACATATGTTAAGTGTATATTTAACTTTGCCAGAAGCTTCCAAAATGTTTTCCAAGGTTCTTGTGCATTTTATATTCATACCAGCAGTATATGAGAGTTCCAGTTGATACATTCCTTATCAATTCTTGGTATTATCAGTCTTTTTAGTTTTAGTCTTTCATGTGGGTGAGTAGTGGTATCTGTGGCGGTTTAATTTGCATTTTGCTGATGACTAATGATACCTTTTTCACATGATCACTGAACATTTCTATATTACTTTGTGAACTGTTTGTTCAAATTTGCTGCCCACTTAAAAATTAGGTTGTTTTCTTATTATTGAGTTACAAGAATTCTTTATACATTCTGGATACAAGTTCCATGTCAAGTATTTGAATTTTGAATATTTTCTCACCAACTGATCAATTTTTTCTGTAATATTTCTTGGTTTCTATGTGTATGTGTGTCCTAAGAAATCTTTGCCTATCCCAAAATCATAAAGATCTGCTTTTACATCTTCTTCTAGAAGTTTTACAGTTATTACTGTTATTTATTGTATATTTTCAAAGCTCTTAGGAACTCTTTAATTAGAAAAATAAAGGCAATGAGATTATCTACCAGGTTCTTAAAGTATGCATGAATTTAACGACTCATATCTCCCATTTAAATAACAAAACAAAATAAAACCTTAAATCACATTGCTGTTAAGCCTTCTTGTAGTAAAGAATATGTCCAGGCTAAACTAGGGAACAAAACCCTGAAATTCTGAGCATGAAAATAATTTATTGATTAGAATTGGGTCATTGAAGTATTAGACCTAATGAACATAGATCTAACACAGCTCATGGAGTAGGAATAAAATTTCCTACTTCATTTCAAATTTCTTGGGGACAGAGTTCATGCATTCTGTATTATATCTTCTCTCTAAAGCATCTACATGTCCTTGATGTCAGTTAACTTGAACGGGACACTAGACACTCAATTTGGCAGGTTATCATTAGTTATGTGACTTTCAAAAACATTCTTAGGCACAAGAAATAGCACTGCCTGTAATGAGAATCTTTGATAATCAAAGAAAAAAAAAGACAAATGTAATCTTACAAATAGGAAGGAAAAAATACACACTTTTGCCAAAGGACTGCTTTACACATCAAGAAAAATGTCACATTGAGGTTTTCTTTTTATAAGGTTAAAAGATTAACTTTTAATTGATACTTAGGTTGTTTTGTGGTATTAAAAATTGGAGAAAAAGAAAACTGATTTAACTTAAATGAAATTTAGGGAAGAAATGCAGGACAAGTAATATGGAATAATAGATGCATTTCTTTGACTAACTCATTAAGAAATGCCAATTAAACACTTCCAGTCAAATTTTATTTTGAAAAAAAGAGCAGCAGATCAACATTACAATTCAAGAATCTAATCTAAATGTGCACTTGACAATGAAGTACATCTGAGTATAGCGTCTAAAAGGTTTCCCCAAAAAAAACATTACATATATCATCTCCAAATACCCAAATAATAAGTCATTTCTGTAGACTTTGCATTGAGTGGAATCATAAACAAATAACTGAAGATTTATTGTTATGAAAACAAATCTGTAGTACAGTAGTATGAATCTTGGGTATTAAACATAATCAGTTGAATAAAGTTAAGAAGTTGAGAATTTAATAAATTTTTTGAGTGTTGAAGTCTACAAGCCAGTTAACCAAAGAGAAAATGAGATATCTAACTTGTTTGGTTGAGATCAGACATTATGTTGAACTTTTATTTTCTAGAAGGCCATAAAAAGTATGATTCCAATGGCCCACAAACCAAATAAAAATTTTAAGAAAACTGTAGAAAGAACTTAAAACTATTCTCAAAGAGCCAGTTTTTCCAGCTCAGTTTCAGCAACCAAAAGAGAAAAAAAAAGCATCCATGACTGTCATAGATGAAAACAAAAGGAATATTATTGTAATCGTGATTTTTCCCCTCTGAGGTATAAAATCTATATAGAAATTTGATACTATAGTATAACAAATTGTACTTCTCATAGTTCTGATTTAATTCTCTTTAAGCTCTTTTTAATATAGTTTTAAAAATTGTTATAAAAATGTTGTTTTCATTATTTTGAATCTGATTTCTGTTCTTTTTCATTAATTTATTTATTTTTGTGTGCTGTATGGCAGGGGTCACATTTCATTCTTTATTCAACGTGACTATCCTGTTATCGCAGCACCATTTGTTGAATTTTTGTTGTTTTCATTGTTTTGTTGTTGTTGTTTTGGGAAAGTGCATGGACTGGGAATGGAACCCAGGTCTCCTGCATGGCAGGCGAGAATTTTACCACTGAACTACCCTTGCACACCATTTTTCATTTATTTTTATATCAGTATTAATATACTGGCTACTAGTTCTAATCAGGAAAAAAATCTTAGAAATCTCTTCATCATGAGAGCACATTTGAGAAATTATTGATGTGGAAGCAAACCATAGAAAGTGCAGCTCTCCAGAAAGCACATTTTGTTAATTGTTTCATTTTCTGAATATTATTTACAATTATTCTTGATGAAAGACTCTTTCAATCTTGTAACATCAGTGTGCAGTCTCAGTAGCATGTAGTTTCACATCCTCGGACAGGAAGACTGGTTCACAGCTAGTGAAAAGCTACAGGAGTATAAATTTTAATGGCTGATCAATCTTACATCCCACAGAGCAGGAAAGCACTTTTCCTTTTTTGCTGCATAAGAATGTGGCAGAAATGTATACTGAGGTAGCTAGTTAATCCTTATTTTATTCTCTTTTTTTGTACATTTGGTCTCAGAATATTTCTGGAAGGGTGACGTTTCTAAGAAGCCACTGCTGGGACTCGCTTCCATTGGAGTCTCTAATGTTGGGCACCTGGCCGTCCTCTTCCATGGCTTTACTGATTACTGTTCCCATGCTGCACGATTAATTTCACCGGGTCATACTCCCACAGTTGGCTGACTTTCAGTTGGTGGCATATGAGCATTGTAACTGGACCATTAAGTTTGGAAATATCCAAGCAAAGGTCGTCTGTTCTAATTTCTCTGTTGGCGGTATAAGAAAAAATCTGATTGCCTCCCATACCATGACAGTTAAATATTCCAACTTTTTCATTCTCTTTTCTATCCGTGTTATCCAGACACCGATTTGTTTCCATATTATGTATCTCTCTCAAAGAGAATCAGGATAAATATTCTCCAGGAATCAAGAGAAAGGTTTGCATTGTAACACTTGCCTTAGACCAAATCTTGATCATATATGTCCATAATATACCTTTGTAACACGAGGGAACATTGTGTAGAAGAAATTCTTAAATTCATCCATCCAAACTTCTGCAAGCCATCTGTTATTTTTATTGATAATCTACCCTGTGCTTCCTGGAAATGTGTAAGGTGTAGCTTTATGAAATACGCGTCCAACATGTGACCATGTAACAATTTCCAAAGTACACTGCCAAATCCTAAAGGAAATTTCTAGGTTTTCTCCTCCCCAAATATCCATTCCAGCATCATATGTTCCAATCTCCTGAAAGTAATCTCTGTCTATTTAAAAAAGGCCTCCTGCCATTGTTGGTATTCTGACAGGAAGAGTCAGATGAACTTTCCTTCTGTCCATTTCTCTTTGGGGACCAGGACACCAGCAAAAATTGAGCTTCCAGTTGATTCCATCACAGGTCATATCAGAGGTTGTTATGTACTGAAAAGTATCATTGCTGATCACATCCATGATAGGACATACCACTGTTCTCCTGTCATGTTTGTTCCTGGCTAAGAGGCTCTAGCCATCCCATTATATGCTCACAATGAGCATCTAAGAAGGTTATCATTTGACCTTTAGACACAGTAGCACATTTTAATCTAGCTCTGATCAATACAGAATGTTGTTCCATTCAAATTACATGACCTGGTCCTTTTAATTTCCTCACATAACTCTCTGGAGGTCTTTTCAGAAAGTTTCTTTCACTGACATCATCTACCAGAACAATTTCTTCTAGCATGTGTCTTGGTGAGTGATTAATGACACTAAGAACAGTTCGCAGAAGTGTACTCCAAGCTGTTTTGTTGAAAACAATCACCACACTTGTCGTTTAGGAAGATTATCTGGATACCCCTTTGTTTTACACCCTACTGACCTAACATCTGGTAAACATCTGTTGAGAACAATCATCTCACTTGCCATTCAATTGAACTGGTAGATTTTAAACATCTCTTTAATCTTTATTGATCCTCTTTTGGAATGACAACTATTGTCTCCATTTCTCCAGGACCTTCATGAGGCCCTAGAACATCCGCAGCAGGAAGTCCCCTTCCTCTTTTCTTCAAGCCATTTGTTGCATTCACTGAAGTAAAATAGCAGGAACATATCCAAGGGTACCCAAATCAAGGAGGTAGTTAGGACCACCTTGCAATAGGCAAATTTTCTTATGTCACTTTAAGTCAAATGCAAAATTTTAAAATATATATACATATATAAATATAAAAATGTCATGAAAATTATTCCAATCTGGTTTCATCAGAAAATACATTCATATAACCTCAGTCAGCATGTGGTGGTGGCACGGTCCCACGGGTGCTACTCTAAGCCGCCGGCCACCGTGCCACCTCCTTGGCCACTATTATTTTTATTTTTAAGACTATGATCAGTTTGAGTTAATTTTTGTGTATGGCGTGAGGCGAGGGTTGAGATTCATTTTCCCCACACGGATAGGCAGTTGTTCTAGTGCTTGTTTAGACTGTGATTAGAGTTTACGCTACTTCTTGGCTTCTTAGTATGTAAAATAATAAATAGAAATGTTATTAATTTAAGCTAAAAACTGTAGTTTCATTTAGTAATTCCCAGGACTGTCTCCTGTTTTCACTCAGAAGAGCAGTACAAGGGACAGAAGAAATCACCTGTGTGTGTCAGGCAAGGTTTGCCACTACATACATACATACACATACACATATACCTATAAAAATATATATTTAATATATTATATATAATGTGTGTGTGTGTGTGTGTATACGTATATCTTCTTCTCTACTCCCATAAGATCCAGATTCTTCTGTCTGGCTCTCAAGCCCCATATCTTCAATATAATCTTCCCAAAAGCGTCCTATGTATACACACACACACACACATAGAGAGTGAGACAGACAGACACCCAGACAGATTCCTATTTACCTGAAAGCAATGGCATCCAGCATCATTATAGTTACAGAGCAACCAGTGACAAGGTTAGTTTAAGTACAAAGATTGTAACCTTTTTCTGTTCTTTCACCTCTGACACATTTTACCCTGCTAACTCCAGCACCAGATCCACAATTTAAGACTTCTTAGTGTCTCATGCTCGGTGCTTTGTGACCATCTTCCTGGATGTTTCTCTACTAAGTCCATCCTACCAGACTACTTTTCTCGCAATGTTACTTTCCCTATGTCATTCCTAAACTCAGACCTTCATGGTGCCTTCTTCTCTACTCCCTTCATATCCAGATTTTTCTGTCTGGCTCTCAAGCCCCATATCTTCTATCTAACCTTCTTCCTAAAAGTCTAGTGTCCTCATTTTTCTATAGCCCAAATACCCTTAAAGAGAGGGATAAAAAGATCAAAGGTGACGGTGGAGTTATACAGAGACGGTAGGGTTTATCAAATGAATATGATTGCTGAATCATTAAATTGATATGTCTTTTAGTCTCCAGTATCTTAGAGCAGCTAGAAGTACAAACCTAAAATTGTGGAACTGTAATATGACAAACTCTGAAAAATGTTCTACAATTAATTGCGCTGTGCTTGAAATTTATTGGTTTTTTAAAAACTTTTTTATTAATTATATAATTTTTTATATATATGTTATTTTTCACAAAAGAGAAAAAAAATATTGACAAAATCCCTTGAGGGATGGGAGAAAAAATATAGAACTATTAAAATTTACCATCAGGGAATCCCCTGATACTTTGTCAAACATTAGGAACACCCAAATCAATAGGCCAAACCCTTGATCTTGAGGCTTACTCTATGAAGCTTATGTACGTAGTGGAGAAGGTTAACCTACCTATAGGTATGCCTAAGAGTCATCTCTGGAGGACCTCTTTTGCTGCTCAGATGTGGCCTCTTTCTCTCTTAAGCCCAACTCTGCAAGTGAAATCATTGCCCTTGCCACTATGTGGGACATGACATCCAGGGGTGAAAGCCTCCCTGGCGGCATGGGAGATGACTCCCAGGGATGAATCTGGCCCTCATACCATGGGATCAACAATTCCATCCTGACCAAAAGGGGGGAAAGAAGTGTAACTAATAATGTATCAGTGGCTGAGAGAGTTCAAATAGAGTCAAGAGGCTACTCTGGAGGTCAGTTTTATGCAAGCTTCAGTTAGACATTGCTACTTATCATAACTTGTCAAACCCCAGCCAAAACCATTCCTACCAATTGCTTTTTTGTATATATGTTATTTTTCACAAAAAAGGGGAAATAATCAATAGTGGTGGTAAAAAGTATATGTGTTCCTTCTAGCCTCCTATATTCTGGAGCAGCTAGAAGGAAAAATCTGAGAGGATTATATGGTAGCCCATGACAAACTTTAGGATCTGTCCTGTAACTACTTGTTGAAGAGTGCTTTGAAAACAATTGTTTTTTTCTTTCTTTGCTTTGTAAGTATATATATGTTATATTATACAATTTAAAAAGTTAAAAAAATATATGCTTTTTATTTTAGAATTATGTTTCCTTTTCAGTTATTGGAGTTGGTGCCTTTGTTCTCCCGGAAGGAAAAAATGACTTCTATGGAAGGACTGCTATGACAGCTCCACCTTTAATTTCTTGATTCTCTCCACAGGTTTACAGGTAGATGGAAAGCTAATATTCCCCAAACCTAGGCCAGACATGGACTAGGAAGTCAGAGAAATATGGCTAGAGAGTGAATATTCTCTCTTTCAGACATCAGCAAAAGGCAAACAACTGGTCGCATAATTTTACCCTTGCTTGCCCTGGCAAAGACAGAGATCACTTTCTTCAAAGGACTTTTTGCTTACCACAGTGGCTGAGGTTTCCTAGCTTTAACAAGGTGAAGGGAGAAACTTAATTGGGAAAAAAATTTTTTTAATGTTATTTATAAAGTGCACATAGAATATACATGAGGGGAAAAGTATGCAAGGAAACACAATTCTACTACCCTTTTTCTATTGCCATTGTCAATGAAGGAGGCTCTTCCTGCATTCTTGGTTCCCAGTTGGGCTATTAAGAATAGTCCAGCCCGGGTGTCCCCCTCCCCTCCCTATGGAACTCGGAAGAGTTGTGTTTAGCTCTACGTACTCTGCTCCCCCACATACACAATATCTTTGTCTCTATCTTTCCCTGTCCTTGTTCGTAAACAGTTTGATGTCATCAGTGATTTCATCTGCTCTGGCCAGTCCCACAGCAGGACTGATCTTTGGCTTGGATTTTGCTGATGAGGAATTTTGACTGTTAGATAACCTAACAAGTTGTGACCGAGGGGCCAAGAATCACTGGTGATTTTCAATAATCATTACAACAAACTCTCAACAGCATTGAATTTAGTTTTTATATATGTGGAGTTCCACCTTGTGAAGAAGCCAAAAAGACTGTAAATACTGCTTTCAAATGAAAGTGATGATTAGCATTTGACTCACATCCACTTTGTTTTGCTCTGTGGATTACTTCAATTGTATTTCTGGTGCTTCAGAAAACCAGTTGAAAAAATAACAATCTTTTATGAGTGTGCTGGTTTGAAAGGATGTATGTAATTTAGAAAAGCCATGTTTTAATCTTAATCCCATTTTGTAAAGGCAGTCATTTCTTCTAATCCCTATTCAGTACTGTTTGTTTTGAAACTATAATTAGATCATCTCCCTGGAGATGTAATTCAGTCAAGAGTGGTTGTTAAGTGGAGTAGATGGAGATGTGTCTCCACCCATTCATGTGGGCCTTGATTAGTTTACTGAAATTCTATAAAAGAGAATGATAAGAGGGAAAACCAAGAGATTCAGAGAGAGCACAGAATGCTGCAGCACCACGAAGCAGAGAGTCCAGCAGCCAGCGCTTTGGAGATGAAGAAGGAAAATGCCTCCCAGGGAGCTTCATGAAACAGGAAGCCAGGAGAGAAAGCTAGCAGATGATGCCATGCTCGCCATGTGCCCTTCCAGATGAGAGAGAAATCCTAACTGTGTCCACCATGTGCCTTCTCACTTGAGAAAGAAACCCTGAACTTCATCGGCCTTCTTGAACCAACGTATCTTTCCTTGGATGCCTTTGTTTGGACATTTCTGTAGACTTGTTTTAATTGGGACATTTTCTCGGCCTTAGAACTGTAAACTAGCAACTCATTAAATTCCCCTTTTTAAAAGCCATTACATTTCTGGTATATTGCATTCTGGCAGCTAGAAAACTAGAACAATGAGCAATTTCAGATTTCCTAACATTTTCGCAATCTTCTGCTTCAATTTGTTTTCCATTGGTACATGTTCAAGTGTAGTGGAAAGAAAGGGCCCTGAACTGGGAGTGGGAGACAGAAATTCTAGCTATGCCACTCTCTCATTCTGAGACTTTGCTCCTCTTTGGGCCTCAGTTTCCTCATCTGTAAAAAGAGGGCCTTGGACTCCATGGTCTTGAAGGCCCCCACCAGCTTTGAAGTTTTGATTTTCAAATCAGATATGCAGACACTATTTTGGTGGATTTTTGTTTGTTAGTTTACAAAAAAAATGGAATTTGTATCATTGGTATTCAAAGATTGTATTCTTTCTTTCTCTGTCTCACTGATAAGCCTCAGGGTTGGGATTTCAAAATCAGAATTTCCTCCAGGCTGAAGCTATAATGATAGAACCATCACAGGAGTACTATTAGAGTTAATATTCTTAACTGTGGATATCTAGAGAAGCAAATCACTTTTGAAAACTTTTGCTGTTTCTTTGTGGGTCCTTCATTCAGAGGTATTTATATAATTAATGTGTCTTAATCATAAGGAAAACAAAATGTAATGAGTGAAGAGAAATAAAATCCCCTCCTTTTTCTTTGCTAGGACCTGTCTTTGTGACTGTTTCCTAGCTTAAACCACCTGTGTTTTAGTGCTTATGGAGACCAGCCTATACAGCAACACTCACTCCTTGTTAATAGGGCCTACTGATAACACTTCTGTCTCCTGTCAGGGCTAATTTTTAAACATATTTCTGTGGGATGCATCAGGTTTAATAGCTGAAAATCAAGTTAATTAAGAAACTCCCTAAGTATTTCAAAGGGAGGTAATTTTTCAAGGCCAGGCTTGGAGACAGAATCCGGTAAAAATGAATCCAGATATGGATCAAATAAGTACCAGGGACCTTATTTCCAGAAATCTGGGAAGAAGGAGGGAGTCAAATAGACTCAGCTACTGAATAGGATGCCCAAATGATTGTGTGTTTCTTTAATTTGGCAAAAAAAATGCCTGGTGATCTAGTGTACTCCTCTAAAGTCCGCATAGGAACTTAATATACTGGCATATGCATAAAAGCAGCTCAAGAGTGGTGAGAGGTATTTATTTTCATTTTTTTTCAGGTAAGGCTCTGCTGCTTTCCATGCAGATTGGGCAAAGACTTTGACAAGACAACCCTTAAAATGGCTTTCCTCCTATATTTCTGCCTGCTTCTTCTCTGTCTCCTTCACAATTTCCTATTTATCTCTCCAATTTGTTAATATTGGGATGCCCCAAGGCTTAGCCTTTGGACTTCTTTTCTTCTCTAGCTACACACACTCCCTTTGTGATTTCATCCCAAATTGTTTTAAAATTTCATCTATAGGCTAACAGTTACCAAATATATCTCCAGCATGGACGGATCCTTGGACTTCTAGACTTATATATCCAACTGCATATTTAACAATGAACGTAGACTTGTAATAGAGCTCTCAAACTTAACATGTCAAATACTGAATTCCTGATCTTCCCCTTCAAACCTATTCATCCTACAGTCTTCCACATTTTAATGAATGGTGCTCCATTCTTCCAGTTGCTCAGGATAAAAACCATGAAGTCATCCTTGATTCCTTTCTTGCTCTCATGCCTCACCATTTTCCTGGAAATCCTGTTGGTTCCGTCTTCAAAATATATCCAGAATCTGACCAATTTTGGCCTCCACTACTATCTCCCGAAGCTACAATCAACTCTCTCTCCTGGATTATTGCAATAGCCTCCTTGCTAGTGTCCCTGTTTCCTCCCTTCCCCTCTACAGTGTATTCTCAATGCAGTTTGTAGGGTGATTCTTTTTAGTGAGTAGGACAGATCATGTTATTTCTCTATTCAACACCCCCCCAATGCTCCTCATCTCCTTTGAGTAGAAGCCAAGGACTGATACAGTCTATAAGACCCAACTTCATCCACCCCTTTCCCTTCAGTTAACTCTCTGAACTCATCTCTTACTACTGTCCCCGTCAATCACCCTGGTCCAATGACTCTGCCCTCCTATACGTTCTTCAAACATACCAGGTATACTCTTGTCTCAGAGCCTTTGCATTTGGTGTTCCCTCCACAGGATTGCCTTTCCCTATCAGCATGGCTCATTCCTTCATTTTCTTCAGGTTTCTTCCCTGCTTTAGGTTTTGTCATAGCACTTATCACTATCTAACATATTACATATATGTGTATGTTGATTTAGATCACTGTCTTCTCCAAGCACTAGAATGCAAAATCCATAGGAAGAGTGATTTTTGTCTGTTTTATTCACTGCTGTATTTCTTTTTTTTAACGTTTTTTTATTGTATAATATAACATATATGCAAAGCAAAGAGAGAAAAAAGCAATAAAAAGCACTCTTCAACAAGTATTTACAGGACAGATCCCAGAGTTTGTCATGGGCTACCATACCATCCTCTCAGATTTTACCTTCTAGCTATTCCAGAATATATGAGTCTAGAAGGCATAAATATTTTTTATCATCACAATCAACCTTTTTTCTCTTTTTTTGTGAAAAATAACATATATACAAAAAAGCAATAAATTCCAAAGCACAGCACCACAATTAGCTGTAGAACAGATTTCAGGGTTTAGTATGAGTTACAATTCCACAATTTTAGGTTTTTACTTCTAGCTGCTCTAAGATACTGGAGACTGAAAGAAATACCAATTTAATGATTCAGTAGTCATATCCATTTTTTAAGCCCTAACTTCTCTTTATAACTCCACCACCACCTTTGATCTTTCTATACCACTCTTTAGGGGTATTTGGGCTATGGCCATTCTAACTTTTACATGGTGGAAGCAGCTGTCAATAATATGGGGTAGGGAGATGGAACTAGCTGATATTCTGGAGAGGTTGAGGACTTATCCAGTCCAGGGACCCATCTGGAGGTTGTAGATTTCTGGAAAGTTGTCCCAGTGCATGGAACCTTTGTAGAATCTTATATATTGCCCTAAGTGTTCTTTAGGATTGGCTGGAATGGTTTTGGTTGGGATTTGGCAAGTTATGATAGGTAGCAATGTCTAACCAAAGCTTGCATAACAGTGACCTCCAGAATGGCCTCTTGACTCCATTTGAACTCCCCCAGCCACTGATACTTTATTAGTTTATTTTTTTATTACTTTATTTTTTCCCACTTTTGGTCAGGATGGAATTGTTGATCCCATAGTGCCAGGCCGACTCATCCCTGGGAGTCATCTCCCACGCTGCCAGGAAGGCTTTCACCTCTGGATCTCATCCCCCACGTAGTAGGGAGGGCAATGACCTCACTTGCAGAGTTGGGCTTAGAGGGACTGAAGCCACATCTGAGCAACAAAAGAGGTCCTCCAAATGTAACTCTTAGGCATACCTAAAGGTAGGCTAAGCTTCTCCACTACCTACACAAGCTTCACAAGAGTAAGTCTCAATATCAAGGCCTTGGCCTATTGATTTGGGTGTCCCTAATGTTTGACACAGTATCAGGAGATTTCCAAATCTTTGTTCAATGTATGATTTACCCTCATGGTAAACTTTAATAGTTCCATATTTTTTCTCCCATCCCTCAAGGGACATAGGCAATACTTTTTGATTATCTGCTTAATATATTCTAGGATGGATCCAGGCTTTACATTAACTATACAGGATTAAAGGCCTTCATTCTTATTCTGGGCTCCCTGTGTTTCAAGTGTTCAAATGAGCTATCCAGACTGGTTGAGTTAGATTATGTACTACAGAAAATTTAGGTCCAGACAAAATTAAACTTTCTTCCTTTGGTCTCAAAGAATAAGTGCAGTTTTAAAATATAGATAATGTCTTCCTTACCCCATGTTCTAAATTACTTTGATCCTGACCTGATCAGCTTCATTCTTATCTCTAAATAGCAGGTTATAGATATATAAAATAGCCTTTCAAAATCCAGAAATAATAATTACCACTCTGGACTAAATGTGTCTGCTATATGAGCTTATAATCTAGGCCCCTGTTTTCTTATAAGCATTTTCTAAAGGAGACCATGCAATTGTTCTTTCATTTCTGGCTTATTTTGCCTCACCAAATGTCCCACACGTTCATTCACGCCATTACATGTCTTACAACTTTGTTAATTTTTGTAGCAGCGCAATATTTGATCATATGTATACACCATTATTCACTAATCTACTTTTCAGTCAGTGCATCCTTCAGCCACTTGTATTCATTAGGCATCATGCATAATGCCCAAAGTCCACAGTCCATCAATACTCTCAATTTTAGATAATTTCATTGTTCCCAGGAGAGAGATAACCAATAGACACACCCTCACCAAATAGAAAATCTAAACCTCCCCTTAACTCTTGTCCCTCCCCCCATTATTTACCCCTGCTGTTGCTGTGGTTCTGCTGATGCTTTCCTGTTAAACACAGCCCACAGTATGCAATAGCAGTTTCCCCCTGTACCCTGGACTTATCCCTTTTTGTACATGCATCATACCTTTGAAGTAGTTCTTGCAAGAACTTAACGTATATTTCTAGTGTTAATCAGTGGAACACATAGATCTATACAACGTCTTTCAATTTTGTTCAAGTTCAATATTGTAATATTATTATAGGCCCACTAGAGAACCACCTTCCCTTTTGTCTATTCCCTTACATTTGAGTTCAATCACATTAGCTATCCGTTCACCCATCTCTAGCTTCTATGCATCTCTAAGTCCCCTATATTGTGTATTATAAGCCTCTGATTTTACCTTTACCATGGTCATAAAAGTGGAGTCATACAGTATCTATCCTTTTGTGTCTGGCTAATTTCACTCAGCATTATGTCCTCAAGGCTCATCCATTTTGACATGTGCTTCAGGACGTTTTGTCTTATGGTTGCATAATATTGCATCATATGTATATACCACATTTGTTAATCCACTAATCTGTTGATAGGCATTTGGATTGTTTCCATCATTTGTAATTGTGAATTATGCTGCTATGAACATCGGTGTGCAAATGTCTGTTTTTGTCACTGCTTTCAGTTCTTCTGGGTATATACCAAGTAGTGCTATTGGTGGGTCATAGGGCAACTCAATATTTAGTTTCCTAAGGAACCGCCAAACTGTCTTCCATAGCAGTTGTACCATTATACATTCCCACCAGCAGTGTGTAAGTGTCCCAGTTTTTCCATGACCTCTCCAACATTTATAGTTTCCTGTTTATTTAATAGCAGCCATTCTTATTAGGTGTGAGGGGGTATCTCATTGTAGTCTTGATCTGATTTCCCTTATAGCTAATGAAAATGAGCATCTCTGCATGTGCTTTTGAGCCATCTGTATTTACTCTTAAGAAAACTGCGTATTCATATCTTTAGCCCATTTTATAATTGGGTTGTTTGTTCTTTTGCTGTGGAGTTGTATGATTTCTTTATGTGTACAAGGTATCAAACCTTTGTTCAATATGTGATTTCCAAATATTTTCTCCCAATGAATTGGCTGCTTCTTTACCTTTTTGACAAAGTCTTTTGAGGTGCAGAAGCATTGATTTTGAGGAATTTCCATTTATCTATTTTTTCTTTTGTTGCTTGTGCTTTGGGTGTAAAGTTTAGGAAGCTACCTTGAATTACTAGGTCATAAAGATGTTTCCCTACATTTTCTTCTAGAAGCTTTATGGTGCTAGTTCTTATATTTAGGTATTTGATCCACTTTGAGTTAATTTTTGTTTAGGGTGTAAGGTAAGGGCCTTCTTTCATTCTTTGGGCTATTGATATCCAGTTCTCCCATGGCCATTTATTGAAAAGGCCATTTTGTCTCAGTTCAGTGGATTTGGGGGCCTTGTCGAAAATCTGTTGACCATAGATTTGGTGGTTTATTTCTGCATGCTCAATTCAATTCCATTGGTCAATACTTCTATTTTGGTGCCAGTACCATGCTGCTTTGACCACTGTGGCTTCCTAATAAGTTTTAAAGTCAGGAAGTATTAAGCCTCCTGCTTCATTCTTCTTTTTAGGATGCTTTTAGTTATTTGGGTCTCTTTCCCTTCAAGATGAGTTTAGTTACTAGTTTTTCCAAGTCTTCAAAGTAGGTTGTTGGAATTTTGATTGGTATTACATTGAATCTATAGATAACTTTGGATAAAATTGATATCTTAACTATATTTAGCCTTCCTATCCATCAGCAGGGAATGTCTTTCCATTTATTTAGATCTTATTTGATTTATATTCATGGTTGTATTTCTACTGGCTAAATATGGTAGGCACTAAGTAGTGCTCAATTTGTTGAATGAATTAATGAAAGCATTATCCAAGTCTAGGTGACCAGTTTCGGGGGGCTAGGCCTCAAAGAGGAAAGGTCATTCTGATTTGTAGTAATGTAGGACCAAGGGCACCCTTAATCTAGAGGCTGTATGTTTATCAGGATCTTCTTAGATCATAAAATGGAATTGAAGACATAATGTTTTCATTAGTCAATTTGTAATAATGGAGGAACTTGAAGTAGTAGCACCTAATGGCATTCCAATCCAGTTGCTTTCAGTTAGGAAGGTGTGGGTGACAGCTTACATAATATTTGTTCTTATAATGGCTGTGTAATCCCCTCTTCCCACTTCCCCTCCTTAACCTTCTTTTATAACCAGTAGGAGAAGTTATGGAAGAAATTATCTGGAGTGCGAATCGACGTCTGTACTCTTTGTAATTACTATTATTTTTTTTAATACTTTCACTTCTGTTTACCTGAGAGTTATGATGCATTCAGAGTGCACAGCAACCAGTGACAAATGTAGTTTAAATCTATATTGTCTAATATTTATGTTTTTCACATTTTCTTCACTTTTTTCTTGGTAAGGACCTCATTTTTTAAACATTAGCTTACTCTCTTCTTTTAGGACACTAAGGTAGACTGGATCTAATACTTTGGGATGCCTTCTCCACATACTTTCCTTTGTGGTCTCTAAAGTATATCTCCTCTTCTGTAAATATCTCTTTTTTTTACAGGATTCAACTTTTTAAACGTAATTTCATTGAGATATATTCACACAACATGCAATCCATTCAAAGTATACAATCAGTGGTTCACAGTATCATCACATAGCTGTGCATTCATAACCATGATCATTTTTGGAACATTTGCATTACTCCAGACAAAGAAATAAAAAGAACAAAGGACACCCCAAACATCCCATATCCCTTACCCCTTCCTGTAATTGACCGTTAGTATTGCACTCTGCCCAATTTTAAGACTTACAAGAGAGGTAGGTTAGCTAAGACACTGTAGTATTGTCAGATATATATATCAGTGGGATGGAACAAAACATCCAGAAGTAGATCCACAAACACAGGCACCTGCCTTTTTTTTTTTTTTGATATAATTATACAAGCACTACCAAAGATCAGGGCTACTGGGTTACAGTTCAACAGTTTCAGGTATTTCCTTCTACCTATTCTGGTACACTAGAAACTAAAAAGAAATATCTATATAATGAGAGTCAGTAGTCATAATCATTTGTTAAATTCTAATTTCTCAGTTATATCTCTTCCCTCTCATTCGATCTTTCTCTCAATCTTCAGGGATATCTGGGCAATCAGACCATTTTAACTAGTTCATACAGGAAAGGGGTGTTGACCTTATGGAGTAGGGGAATGAGCCTGGTTGATGTTCTTGGAAAGACTGGTGCCTCTGGGTTTGGTGGCTTATCTGGTATATGATCAATCTGGAGACCTTGTTTCTGAAAATGTAAACTTACTAATAAAAACTTTTATAAAGGCTTAGATAGAGCCCAGCACACTCCCTAGGGTTTTCAAGAATACTAGTATACCTAATAATGGGGTTGCAGGATCATGTGGCAGCCCCACGCTTAGCCTCCTGTGGTGCCACCTCACTGTGTTCTATAGGGGCTGCACTATTCTTTTTTTTTTTAAATACCAAAAACACCAAACAAATGCAAACATTCTTAACTTTTGATCATTCCATTCTACATACATAATCAGTAATTCACAATATCATCACATAGTTGCATATTCATCATCATGATCATTTCTTGGAACATTTGCATCTATTCAGAAAAAGAAATAAAAATAAAACAGAAAAAAATTCATACATACCCTACCCCTTACCCCTCCCTTTCACTGATCACTAGCATTTCAATCTAAATTTATTTTAACATCTGTTCCCTTTATTACTCATTTTCATTCCATTTGTTTTACTCATATGTTGATAAGGTAGATAAAAGGAGCATCAGACACAAGGTTTTCACAATCACACAGTCACATTGTGAAAGTTATATCATTATTCAATCATCATCAAGAAACATGGCTACTGGAACACAGCTCTACATTTTCAGGCAGTTCCCTCCAGCCTGTCCACTACATCTTGACTAACAAGGTGATATCTATTTAATGCATAAGAATAGCCTCCAGGAAAACCTCTCGACTCTGTTTGGAATCTTTCAGCCACTGACACTTTATTTTGTCTCATTTCGCTTTTCCCCCTTTCAGTCGAGAAGGTTTTCTCAATCCCTTGGTGCTGAGTCCCAGCTCATTCTAGGATTTCTGTCCCACATTGCCAGGAAGGTTCACATCCCTGGGGGTCATGTCCCATATAGACAGGGGGAGGGTGGTGAGTTTGCTTGTTGTGTTGGCTGGAGAGAGAGGCCACATCTGAGCAACAAAAGAGGTTCTCTTGGGGGTGACTCTTAGGCCTAATTTTAAGTAGGCTTGACCCATCTTTTATGGGGTTAAGTTTCATATGAACAAACCCCAAGATTGGGGGCTCAGTCTATAGCTTTGGTTGTCTGCACTGTTTGTGAGAATATCAAGAATTCAACTTGGGGAAGTTGAATTTTCCCCTTTCTCACCATTCCCCAAAGGGGACTTTGCAAATACTTCTTTATTTACTGTTCAAATCACTCTGGGATTTATCAGGGCATCACTCTGGACAAACCAACAAAATCTCATGTCCTACCCAAGGTTCCATGTACTTATGGTGTTCAGTTAAGCTGTCTACATAAGTTATATTAGGAAATGCACTAGTCAAAATATAAATTTTATACCAAATAAATATTTTTGCTTTAGTCTCACACATAAGTTAAAATTTTAAAATATTAATTACCATCTATTTTCAGCACCCTTCAGTAATGACATTCCTTTGTTCTTCCTCATGCAAAAACATTTTTTAAATTTGTACATTTAGTCACTATCATTATACGTTCTAGGCATTCCTAGCTTATACCATCTTGGTCTTTATCGTCTATCTTTCTTTCTGATTCCATTTGTGGGTCTGCACTATTCTACTTCCCTACTGACAACGAATAAGTATATCTCTCTCCACATATGCTCTAGTACATGTATCCTTCAGTTCACTTTTTAAAGTTTTATTCATACACCATACAACCCATCCTAAGTAAAGAACCAGTGGTTCCAAGCATAATCATATAGTTATGTGTTTACCACCAAAATCTATATGAGGACACTTCCATTTATTTTGTAAAGAAAGAAGAGAAAAGAAAAAAGGAGAATCAACAAAAACAACAAGAATCCCATACACCTGCCTTGTATCCCCCTTATTGACATTTACCTGTGGTATATTGCCTTTTTTACAATTAATGAAAGAACACTGCAATGTTTCTGTTAAACATGGACCCTAGTTTGCATTAATTGTATTTTTTCCATATACCATCCCATGTTTAACACCTTGCAATAGTGACCTTCAATTGCTCGCCCTCAAGTAAAAACTTTCTTATTTTTGTACATTTAATCACCAACATTGTCCACTCTAGGTTTCGGTATGTTATTCAGTCCCGGTCTTTATCTTCTATCTTTCCTTCTGATGTCATACAGCCTTTTTTTTTTTTTTTTCACCCTAGCCTTCCTCTTTCAACCATATTCACATTCGGCTTTGTTCATTATTCTTAAAATATTGTGCAACCATCACATAGCCTTGTGGTATTCACTTCTGGATCTTTGCAATCAATCCCATTAAATATTCTGTACTCCTTCAGTATCAAGTGCCCAAACTTTACCTGTTTCTCTATCTGATAGACTGATAACCTGTGTTCTCAACTGTAAAAGTATTTGCAAAGTGCACCTGGGGCACTGGGGAGAAAGAAGGAAATATTCAACTTTCCCATCTAGGGAATTGCTGATATTCTCACAAGCAGTGGGGACAACAAATTCAAAACGCTGAGCCCTCAATCTTGGGATTTGCCACTATGAAACATTCCTGCAAAGGAAATGCTAAGCTTACTTATCATTATGCCTAAGAGTCACCCCCTTAAAACTTCTTTTGTTTCTCAGATATGGCCTCTCTCTATATATCAACTCAGCAGGTTAACTCACCGCCCTCCCCCGTATGTAGGACATGACTCCCAGGGGTGTAAATCTCCCTGACAATGTGAGACATGACTCCCAAGGATGAGCCAGGACCTGGCATCATGGAATTGTGAAAGCATTCTTGACCAATAGGGGAAAGAGATAAATGAGACAAAATAAAATTTCAGTGGCTAAGAGATTTCAGAGTTGAGAGGTTATCCTGGAGGTTATTCTTAGCATTATACAGATATCCCTTTTCAGTTGATAGTGTATTGGAGTGGCTAGAGGGAAGTACCTGAAACTGTTAAGCTGTGTTCCAGTAGCCAAGATTCTTGAAGACAATTGTATTACTACATAGCTTTAATAATGTGACCATGTGATTGTGAAAACCTTGTAGCTGATGCTCCTTTTATTCAGGTTATGGATAGATGAGTAAATAAATAAATAAATAAATAAATAAATAAGGGGGCGGGCCACAGTGGCTAAGCAGGCAGAGTTCTCACCTGCCATGCCAGAGACCTGGGTTCGATTCCCAGTGCCTGTCCATGTGAAAAAACAAATAAATAAAATAAGGACAAAGAATTAAATAAATAATAGGGGGTGGATAAGGGGTAATAAAAATTGAGTAGATTGCAATACTAGTGGTCAATGAGAAGGGTGGGTATGACGCATGTGGTATATATATTTTTATTTTTATTTCTTTTTCTGGAGTGATGCAAATGTTCTAACAATGATCGTGGTGATGAATACATAATGATCTGATGATACTGCGAGCCATTGATTGTATGCTTTTTATGGACTTATGGTACATGAATATAGCTCAATAAAAATATTTTTTAAAGGACATTATTATGTAAGTAAAATGACAACCTACACAATTGGAAAAAAATATTTGGAAGCCACATATAAATAGGGGTTTAATATCCAGAATATATTAAGAAATCTTTCTATTCAACCACAAATAGGCAAACATCCCAAATAAAAAATGGGCAAAAGCTTGTATAGACATTTCTCCAAAGTAGATGTACAAATGCCCAAAAAGCACATGAAAATATGCTCAACATCATTAGCCATCCGGGAAATGCAAATCAAAACCACAGTTAGACAATATTTCACACCCTCTAGAATGGGTTCTATTAATAAAACAGAAAATTACAAGTTTTGGAGAAGATATGAAGAGATAGGTACACTCATCATTGTTGGTGGCAATGTAAATACAATGGTGCAGACACTGTAGAAGACAGTTTAGCAGTTCCTCAGAAAACTAAATACAGACCTACCATATGACTCAGCAATCCCACTTCTCAGAAAGGTGAGATAATTTGCCCAGCTTCACATAGCAAAACTGGACTACCTGACTTCTAATCCTGGGCTCCTTCCCTTATATCACGCTAACTCTTTGTTAAGAGATGAGGAGAAAACAGAGACAGAGGCAGAAACAGACATAGTCTTATTCTGTTGATAAAGAGAAAATACTATGCAGAGAGGAAGGTCAAAAAGAAAATAGATGCTATTTGGTGGTGGAGGAAAATAAAAATCAGTCTTCTGCAGAAGAGATTGACAGATAATTTTCTCAATTCCATTCTAAGTGACTGTGGGGATTAGAGGGATTGTTGGTGGGAAGCAGAGAGCTCAGGAAGGGGGACTACTCAAGAAAGACAGCCAACTAACAAGGGATGTTCAAAATGAGATTGTGGGGTACATGGGGGTGGGGGTGTTTCATAAGAAAATTGAGGCAAAATCAGCAGCAGATGCCGTAGTTATGCTCTCCTTTGAGGGGGAATGGAAGTTAGGACAGAACATGCAGCTAAAAAAAAAAAAAAAAAGCAAAATAAGCCAATGAGATTGCTACTGTAAGTTCTTATTATTCCACTTAGAAATGACCTTTGATCAGGATGTTTAATCACCATATTGCATCCAATACAAGCCAATGATGAACTATGATTGCTGCTGTCATATTTGCATCTAATCAGAAGTTGGGAGACAATTCTGGTAATAATATGGGGAATCTGGGTGAGGGTTCACATCAGAAGAGCAAATCTTGTTAAAGGACTTGACCCCATTCTGCAACAGATGAGTAGAGGTGAACTGTAACTCTAAAGCTGTGCTAACTAAAGGATACTAAGGGATTGCCGGCCACAGGGTGATTTGGGCAGTTTGGGTTGGTTAAAGCTTCCATTGGGATAGTGGGAGACTGGGTCTTATTAACCCACATGTCTAAAGGACTTTGGGTGCCTGCTGTCTCTATCACCTATGGCACTTGTTGCAAGTACATATTCCTGGGGCCCCTTCCCATCCTTCTGAATCCAAACCTCTAAGGATGGGATCCAAGAGACTGCATTTTAACAGGATATCCACATGCCAATTCTTCCGATGTATCCGTCAAAAAGAATGATGGATCAAAGAAAAGTGGGATGCTGCATATCTCAGCTAATATCCACTACAGATCCCTGGGCACTAGAACTTGGAATATTAAAAAACATGTAGCATTACCAATAGTAATAGCGATGTTATATAAGTTATGGATATAAAACACAGAGGTTTTTTACAGCCTTCTCTTGAGTTTTGAGTATTTTAGCAAGGGCAGATCATTGTACTATTCCCATTCCGATCTAGTTAAAGATTCTAATTTTGAAATTCTCAGATTCAAACAAAATAGGTATGTGAGATATACATTTCTTCTCTCTCTTTGATGGCATTTACCCTTTCCTTTTCACACCTTTAATCAGATCGAATGCAATGAGTCAAACCTCAAGCACACACATATTCAACTCATTACACATTTACTTAAAATGGCTACTATTATTTTCATTAAACACCTTTAATTTATATAGTGCCTACTGTGTGCTAAGCATGTCAAATACATTGGTCATTGTACACTCACAAGCCTTAAAGGTAAATATCATTATTCTCTCCATCTTACATATGGGGAACTGAGATTCAGGGGGTTTAAGTAATTCAACCAAGGTCACATAGCTGGTCAGTGGTGGAGCCAGGATAATCATAAGCTCCTGTGTGTCTTGCCCTGTGTGAAAGAAGGAATAGAGATGATGCAAAACAAACGAAAATCCACAGGCCCTCTGTATTTGGCTTTGGAATGCAGTAGGTGGTTTTTGGCAGCAGAGCTGCTTTCCTAATTAAGTTTGTTTAGGCCACCATTAAAATTAGCATGCTGGGGCTGAAGTCTCATCAGCTGGGAAACTAAGGAGGAAGGTCTGGCATTGTTTTAAAAGAACCAATGAATAATCCAAACTCGACAGTATTTTGAAGAGTAAAATGCGGTATGTGATTAGGGTAAAGCAGGGAGTCTGAGCAGTCTGTAGAATGTCTGATTTGGTGTTCACTGTTTCAACAGAAGCACTCACTTTCACAATGAAATCTCCTACAACTTCTTCCAGCTAATTTATAGCTTCCATCTTCATGCTCCCCAAAGATTTACTCTTTATAGTAATATCCATGTCATCTAATGACAAGATGTGGTAACTAATTTGAGGTTTCTCCTGACCCCTAATATTCTCACACTGAAACGCTATTAAATTCCACACTGACAGTGCCTTCTGATTCCAATCTACCAGCTTCTCACGGGGGCAGAGTATAAGGTCCCTCAAGAGCAAAGCAATTTATTTCAATAACACAGTTAAGTAGATGGGAAAGTGTGTTACATTCAGCAAGTCAACATCCTCCTGCTGAAAGTGAAAGGCCCAGTATGGCTGCCTCTGATGCAATAGTATGACTGGCACAAGTCCTCGTTCCCCCAATTTCAGTCCCTCTGTTGGATCATTTCCAGGTTCATTTAAGTGGAACCAGCTAAATTAGTTTCTGGAAGATATATTTGCAAGAGAGCTGGTAGCCCTTCTATGGAGAAAACCCAGACTTCGACTTACTGTGCTCAACACCCAGGGATCTCATTTAGGAATCTCCAGGAAGGACAAATACTGAGGAACTGGTATGCCTGTGTCCAGATGTGTACAACAGAGCAAAATGTGAGATTTCCACAGTTTTAAGAGCTGCCTGAATTCCTTTCTAACCAGAGAAACTAAAGGGATTTTGCCTGCCATCTAGTGAGAAAGATCTCTGTGATTCCCCGTTCAAGAAAAAAAATGAATCTACTGTTCCTAAGGTCATGTTTATATCTCCCCCCTCCCATGGTGTGGAACTCCCTGACTGTAAAATTGTGGTCTGTGTGGACATGGAAATGCAAAGCCTACTACAGCAGACCTTGAAATGCCATAGATTTCTTTCAAGTGATAGCAGTTTAATTAGTTGTGTAATGAGGCGGCCTATGTGCTGACTGTAGTTGGCTCTCAGAGGAGAGCCATTTATACTGCCTTTGAAGCCCATCAGAAATGGTTCTCACCTCACTGCAAGAAGAGCTGAGCAAACTGCAGCTGTCAGCTTGTCTTTGACTTAAGCTGAAGAGAATCAATCAGGCTATAAATCTATTGGAAGAAGCCTGGGAGATGGGCAGGCTTTGAAAAGGGTGTTCTGAGCACTCTGCAAAGGGCAAGTCTCTACAGGTAAGCTCAAACAAACTTTTGCTACCCTTTTCTCTTCTTGCAGCTCATTCTCTTCCTAAAAACATTTCCCCTCACCTCTCCTCCGTCAGTCCCATCGCTGAAAAAGAAAAAAAATCCTCCTTTGCGAAGAAAACCCTTCCACTGATTTCCATCTCTGCCCTTCTCCTCCATGATCTCTTTGTAGGGATTAGCCCGTCTATTCCAAGGCCTATTTCCATTGCCTTTCTCTCCACATGATCCTTCCTCTCTGCCTCCAAAGATGCTCAATGTCCACAAGCTTTGCCTTAAGGCCCCTGGACACTCAAGTCGCTGAGATTTGCTCACTTTCCCTTCCCCATCACACTCATTCCTTTAAATCTTTGAAATCTGGCTTCTACTCCAAACATTCTATCAAAACTATTCTTTTAGGGAGGTCTTGAATGCATCCTGATCTGCAAATACATAATGTATAATGGCCTTTTTCTTCATGCTTATTATCTTGACCTCTTTCCAACTGTTTTTTTCTAAATCAGCCTATTATTTATGCTCATGCTCATTATCTTGACGTCTCTCCAACTCTTATTTTTAAAAAACCAGTCTACCCTGTAGTGACCCTGAGAGGCATCAGGAGAGCTTTGGAGGCGCTGGTAATGTTCTGTTTCTTGATTTGGGTATAGGTTACATGGATATGTTCACTTTTTAAAAATTCATTAAGCTGTGCAATATGAGTTTTGCTTTTTATTTTTGCATGCGCAGGCACCAGGAAACACAGGAAACAAACCTGGGTCTCAGGCATGGCAGGCAAGAATTCTGCCACTGAGCTACCGTTGCACCGCCTCCAGTTTTGTATTTTTCTATATGTATGTTATGTTTCAATTTTTTTTAAATGGGAAGGAGGAAGCTGATGCAAAAGGAAAAATATCCTCCTTCCCAAGTTTATTTTTCTTTTTTTCTCTTAGAGAAGTTGTATGTTTACAGAAAGATCATGCAGAAAATAACAGAGTTCCTATATACCCACCCCAATTTTTAAAAAAGTTTTTGCATGAGTGTGGTACCTTTGTTATAATTAATGAGAGAATATTGTTATATAATTGTACTATTAAATATACTCCATAGTTTACATTCGGGTTTAGTATTTGTGTTGTACAGTCATATGGTTGATTTTTGTAAACGTTTTTTCTAGCAGCATATATACATCCAAGGTTTCTGTGGCACTGTTTTCTCTCCACTCCCCTCCTGTCTCTCTCACCGTTCCTCCTCTACCTGGGTCTCATCCTCCTCCCAGCCATTATGTGTAAACACTCCTTTACGCTTTAGGATGTGGTATGGCATAGTGATTATGAGGATGGGTTCATGAGCCAGGCTGCCTAAATTCAAATCCTGGACCTGTCATTTCCTTATGGTGTGATGTTGGACAATCACTTCACATCTCTGCGGCTCAGTTTACTCATTTGTACAATATGATCACTAATAATAATACCTACTTTACTGAGTTATCTTGAAGGTTAAATGAGGGTTAATGCATGTTAAATTCCTTGAACATAAATATAGCACAATATACGTCAACTATCATGTGTATTTTCTTCCTTCCTTGCTAATGTCACCCATGGCATAATCTATATTATGCAGCTGGCTCCAAAATCTTGATCTCTTGCTTGGCTTCTCTTCCAAGATCTGGACCCCTACTTCCAATTGCCTGTCAAATCTTTCTACATACAGAGTATGTAGAAACTAAACAAGTACTCCACCTCTGTGAAGAGCATCCCTTTTCCCCCCTTCAGTCTGGCCCCAAATCTCATATCTTCTTTAAAGTCACCCTCTCCCCACATATCCAATTACTTGACAAATCCTGTCAATTCGTGTTCTTCAAAGTCTCTTGCAACCCATTGCCTTCCTAATGCACTTTCCCTGCCTCTATCCTAGCTCAAGCCCTAATTATCTCTCAAACTAGAATGTGGTGATCACTTCCTCATTGTCTTCCCCAGCTCTAGGCTCCATCTCACCATTTCTGCCATTAGAATTATTTTAGAAAAGAAATCTATGGTGCAGGCCCTCTGGAGGTCAGTGTGGTGGTTTCATAGGAGATTATATTTAGGGTTGACACATGATCCTGCAATCCCAGTAAACAAGGACTTGGAAGAACTGAATTCAGGGACATGAATAGGTATTTGCTTACTGGTGCTTATGGCAGCATTTTTCACAATTTGAAATGGTGGCCTAAGGATACATTGACTGATGAATGAAATGGTGAAACATGGTGTATACATATGACAGAATAATGAGTGGCTGCAGAAAGGAATGAAGTCATATGACATGCAACTAGTAGAATGAACCTTCAGGAGAGTGTGTTGAGTGAAATAAGCCAGAAAAATGGGCAAATAACGTATAGCCCCACCAATATAAACTAACTATAATGAGCAAACTCTGAGAATTGAATTCGAGCACATAGGTTATCAGGGGATAGAAAGTGAGCAGAGATCGGGCAATTGATGATTAAGGAGTACAGAATGTTCAAACAAGGCTCATTGTGAAGGTTCCTAGATTGTAAGCTCTTACAACAGTCCCATCTATTCCTGAGTTTTAACTGTTATTTCTAAATTCTGAGGTGCTGTGTTCTTTGTGTATAACTTGGTAGTTTCCTGGAACATTGCATATCTGTGAGACATCTGAGGCACAGAATTAGAGTTCCGCAGCTCTGAAAGTCAGCACTACCCCCTTACAGCAACTGTTAAAGAAGCTGAAAAACGGATCAGATTCCAATTACAGATATGTACGTAATGAACCTGGTTAGGACTAACATAAATCTGAATACAGGGTAAAAGATAATATTGTCTGTATTTTAAAATTTCAATCTCTGTGGGAGACCAAAGGAAGAGATGTCTGTTTAGTCCAAAATTTAAATTTTCTGCGGCACACTATCTAATATAACTTGTCTGGTTAGTTTATTTAAACAACCTAATTACATGGAACCTAGAATAGGGAATGAGATCTTATTATTCTCTACAGGTTAATGTAATACCTGTATATTCCAGAGTATTGTGGGCAGAAAATTTTTAAGTATCTGCAAAAGCCCCTTGAGGGACTGGGGAAAAACTTGGATTCATTAAACTTCCTCACCTCGGGAAATCTTGATATTCTCTCAGGCCTTAAGGACTCCCAATTTAATAATCAAAGCCCTCAATCTTGAGGCTTCCCTTTGTGAAACTTATTTCTGCAATGGTTAAGCTAGGCCTGCACACCATTATGCCTAAGGGTCACCCCCAGAGAGCCTCTTTTGTTGCTCAGATGTGGTCTCTCGCTTTAAACCAACTCTGCAAAGAAACTCACTAACCTCCCCTCTATGTGGGACATAACTCCCAGGAGTATAAATCTCCCTGGCAATGTGGGACATGACTCCCAGGGATGAACCTGGCCCTGTCAATGTGGGAGTGAGAATGATCAAAAGGGGAAAAAGAGATGAAACAAAATAAAGTTTCAATGGCTAAGAGATTTCAAATAGAGTCAAGAGGTCATCCTGCAAGCTTTAGCCAGATATTTCAAACTACCACAGTATGCCATGCCCCAACCAACAGTATTTCTGAAAACACTAGTGAGTACCCTAGGCTCTATCCAAGTCTCTATAAAGATTTTTTTTAGTAAGTTTATTTTCTCAGAAACTTAAGGCCTCCAGATTGATCCTAGACCAGATAAATCCTGAAATTCAGAGGTTCCAGTCTCTTCAATAACAACAACCAGGTTCACTTCTCTATCCCAGAAGGCCAACATCTCTTTGCAGTATGAAGAAGTTAAAATGGCCATTGCCCAGATTTCCCTGAAGACTGAGAGAAAGATCAAATGAGAGGAAGGAGATGTAAGTGAGAAATTGGGATCTAACAAATGTCTGTGACTATTGGCCAATAATATAGATATTTCTTTTTAGAGTCTAGTGTTTTAGAATAGCCAAAAAGAAATACCTGAAGTTTTTGAACTGTATTCCAGTAGCCCTGATCTTTGACAATGACTATGTAACTATATTGCAAAAAAGAAAAGTCACTTGTCCATATTTGTATGGATCTACTTCTAGATGTTTTGTTTTGTTTTACTGATATATATATAATATATATGCATATATTATATCTTATAGTCAATATATATTAATATATATTATATCTTATAATCTTAAAATTGGGTAGATTGCAATACTAGTAGTCAATAAGAGGGAAGGTAAGGGGAAGGTAAGGGATATGGGATATATGGTGTTTTAGTTTGTTAAAGCTGCCAGAATGCAACACACCAGGATAATGCCAATGTTTTAAAAATGATCATGGTGATGAATATACAACTATGTGATGATATTGTGAACCATCAAAGAAGACATTGACTGTGTACTTTTGATAGTGTGCTGGTTTGAAGCTGTTGTGTACCCCAGAAAAGCCACTTTCTTTAACCCTAATTCAGTATTGTTGGGTGGGATCTTTTTTATTGTTTCCATGGAAATGTGGCCCACCCAATTGTGGGTGGTACCTTTTGATTAAGTGGCTTCCATGGAGATGTGTCTCCACCCATTCAAGGTGGGATTGCTTACTGGAGCCCTTTAAGAGGGAACCACTTTGGAAAAAGTTTCAGAGCCAACAGAGAGCCAACATGACACCCAGATATTTGGAGATGCAGAAAGAAAACACCCCTGGGGAAGTCATTTGAAATGAGAAGCCATAAGACAAAGCTAGCAGATGTCACATCTGCCTTCACATCTGTCAGAGGTGTTCTGAATACATCAGCCTTTCTTGACTCAAGGTATCTTTCCTTGGATGCCTTAATTTGGACATTGTTATGGCCTTAGAACTGTAGACTTGTAGTAAATTCTCTTTTTAAAAGCCATTCCATTTCTGGTATATTGCATTCCAGCAGCTTTAACAAACCAATTCAAATTAATTGTATGGTGTGTGAAGATATCTCAATAAAAATACATAAAAATTAAAAAAAATAAATCTATGCGATCTATCTTCTGCTCAAAAATATTCGATGGTTCCCTAATGCCCCTAAATAAAGGGTAAACTTCTTAACCTGGCAGTACAGACCACAATCCTCCTTTCTGAGTTCACTTCCAACTCCACCCTGACATACATATTTTACTCTGATCTAGACCATTTTCTGCTCCCAGTACACAATGTGACCGTCTTGTCTCCATAACATGGCTCACACCATTCCCTCTGGCAGTGCTTTTCCCCATATTCTATTTGTCTAACCCCAATTTAATAAATATTTCTTGAGCACTTATTTTGTACCAGAACCATATCAGATATCACTTCCTTTGTGAAGATTTCTCATTTCCTACAGCCACTGGATCCCCACAGCATTTTTCTTGTATTTCTCTTGTGGGACTTTAAAGTCCATAAAGACTTTACAGGTTGTTTTTGCCATTTATTAACTCATAACTCCATAAGGTAAGGACTGACACCATATCTTTGTATTTCTACAGTACTCAGCACAATGCTTTCTTCATAAGAGACATTCAATAAATTTTCTGTCAAATAAATACATACCACATGATTAGAAGTGATTGCAATAATTTTCCTGTGACATTAATCCTACTGAATCTTTGCTCTTCCAAATTCAGCAAGATAAATATGCCACTTTTCACCCCTCTGCTAGGAAAGAATAGAGAGACTCTAAGAAAACCATATGCCAGCATTACTACGTTCATGTGAACGATCCTAAAGGGCATGCTATTTCAAAACATAAGAATAATAAGCAACACCAAAGCTCCAGAGATTATCGGGTGCCAGAGCCAGCAATGCCATATGCCAAAAGACTGGAGCCAAAGGTGTGAATATGGCATCATGTAGGTCTTCTGAAAATGTGATGACTGCAAGTTATAATATAAGCCAAGCCCAGCACTAGCATCATTGCAAAGCTGTAGAAGCTTCAGAAAATCCTCAGACCTGAGGCCCTCATGTTTGGGAGACAAGTTCATCTACCTGAAAATAAAAAGCTGCCAAGAGTGGACGATTATGGGAGAAGAAAAGGCTGAAACATCACTAAACACCTTTTATTTCTGGAAATAACACTAATTTAGTGAAAAAGAAGTCGGCTTTGGAGAAGGAAAAAGATACCTCCACCAAAGCACAGACAACAAACAGCTCCTTTTCCTCTCAGTTGAAAGCGAGTGGAATGAGCAGTCAGTGTGCCTCAGGGGCTAGGGAGCATATTTGGGTTTTATTAATCATTTTAAGGTGGGAGCTGACCTTGTTTTTCTCATTAATGGAATAAGAATGATGTTTGTGAGCAACATCATGGAAGGGTAGAAAGATCATAGACTTTGAGGCAGACAGAGCTGGGTTCAAATTCTAGCTTTGGACCTCATTACCTGTACCAAAGGCAAGCTATTTAACCCCTCTAAGCCTCAGTTTTCTCAGCCGTCAAATGAGAGTAATCATAACCATTTTGCAGGATGCTTGGAAGAATAATGATAATAGTATTTACTAGGTTGACAATACTCTAAGGTTAATTCATATGTATTATCATTTCACATGTATGACCACACAACCCTCTGAGCTAATTTCTATTAGCACTCCCATTTTATGGATGAGAAAACTGAGGCTCTGAAATATTAAGGGATTTATTCAGTCATACAGCTAGTGAATGGCATAGCTAGGTCTGGAACCCAAATCTTGATGTGATATTATTCATTATGGTAGTCAGCTTTGTTATAGATCATCTTTAATAGTAGCCACATCTTATCTTCAGGGCTGGGGATGAGGACAGTAATTAAGCTATTCCTTTCTCCAGTTGCTTCCAGACAATTGTTCCTCTGCCATATTCCAAGAACCCTGTACTATCCTATCCCAACTGTCTTGCTATATGTAGTAAGAATCTTAGTAATCAGACTCCAAGCCTTGCTTTTTCAAGTCCAATGATTTTGTTTTGTTCCAGTAACTCAGTAGTAGTAACAGTAGCAGCAGCAGCAACAGTAATAATAAGTGACATTTACTGAGTGCTTGCTATATGCCAGGCATGCACTAAGCACTTTATATACATAAGCTCACTCAATCCTCAAAACAATCCTGTGGGATGTGTATTATTATTGACTAAATCATGTATATCAGACCTTGGTACATAGTAAACTCAATAATTGCTAGTTCTTATAATGAATATCATTTCTCAATAGGTCTGAAAATTGCAAAGCCTCCTCAGAATGGATAGGTAATATTTTTCCTTTTAAGGGCAACTGACGCAAAAGAGATACAAAGTTTTGAAATAAATTAACAAAGTTAGGTTTTATGGGCAAGGAAAATAAGAAATTCCACTCAGTTCCTTTTAAAATAAAAGATGAAACTCTGTTCAACAGGTTAAAGTTAATAAATAAAACATTACCTCTATTTTTTATGTCTAAATAAGGGAGAGAAAGACTCAAGGTAAGAAAAGACTCAAAGAAAGGGGAGTCTTTCAAAGAGTGAAAAGAGACTCTCTAAAGGTGTTGACTGAGAGAACCTGGACTAGATGGGAGGCAGAGCAGAGAGGAGAAGTGCTCTTGGTCTTTTGGTGACTCTGGATCTGGACAGGGTTCTTCAGAGAACTGAGTATGTATACACACAGACGCACACACAAATACATTTATATATACATATATAAAAGATTTATGTTAAGGAATTGAGTCACTCAATTGTGGGGGCTGACAAGTCTGAGATCCATGAAGCAGGTTAGCAGACTGGAAATTCCGGTGGAGTTGATGTTAAAGTCTTGAGTCCAAAATTCACAGGGGAAGCCAGCAGGCTGGAAACCCAGCGAAAAGTAGAGGGGTAGTCTTGGGGAAGAATGTCTCCTCTTTGGAAACCTCATTCTTTGCTCTTAAAGCTCCAAATGATTGGATGAGGCCCACCCATATTATTGACAGCAATGGCCCTTACATAAAGTTAACTGATTGGAGATGCTAAGCCCTTCTTCAAAATACCTCCACAGCAACATTTAGGCCAGTGTTTGACCAAACAAAGAAACACCATAACCTAGCTAAGTTGACATGTAAAATTAGCCATCACAAGACACCTCTGGGAACCTTACATAAACTACAGATATTGTCCTTTGCCAAAATTTTAAGAAGCTCATAGATTCTCTGATGCCATCCCTGATACTCCTACTCTCGGAAGAAGAGGGACAGAGTATGAAATCAAGGCACAGAGAGGAGAGAAACAGAAAAGAAAGAGAAAACTAAAAGGAAAAGCCAACAGGCCCTGCCTGGCCATTAATCATTCACTGTTTTCAGAAGTCTTTACCCCTATTTCCCTTTCAGCTTTGCCACCTTCATGCCAGCCTCGCAGTTAGCATTCAGCAAGTCTGACAGATCTAATATCAGCAACACCCACCTTCACTAATCTTCCAAACTTCACTAGCCTCAGTCCTAGTCTAGACTCCATCACTTCCCCCATTGCTGTCACCAACCCAACTCCTCACCCTGAAAACTAGGTCTGTGTGCAAAGCTTCTTCTCCTTCTCAAAGGCCATCTTGGAGGACTTGGGCCTACGTTTTAATACCAAGAAATCTATTTTGAATTCGTGCAACATTAGTGTCTGACTTGAAGAAATTGTAGTATATGTGTGAGGGTCAGTGTAGAGGGAAAGAGGTTAGGAATTTCAGAAAATTGCTTCAAGTTGTACTAAATTAAGCCACGGGTCACATCTGGGTCAAAGGTTTTTCTTTGCACTATGCTTTAAGAATAGCTTCTCTTCTTAATTTTTATTATTCTCTATGGCAGTGGAAATAGAATTTTTTTCCCAGAGCAATTTCTACTTTCAATTCAAGACTTAGGTACGCTAACCTACTTTACTAATCTAAGAAAGCATTATACTATGATGCATTATAAGACTTCCAGGGACTGTAAGCAGTAGAATTCAAGTAGTCTTGCAATTCACTGATGGAGAATGGAAACAGGTGAATATTTATAATCTGTATGTGAACAAGTAATATTAGCGATCAGTGAATCAGGGTCATGAGTTGCTACATAGAAAGCCATTGCCTTAATAGGTTGAGTCTTGCAATATTCATGATAAAAGGTGAACTTTTAAAAAAATGCAATTTCTTTTTCAGTTAGAAAAGCATCTGCTAGGTGAGTGATTTTCTAGAAGGAATGGGATTGTGCACCTGTCACAGGGGCCATTCCCTATTAGGCCTTTTGAAATAGAAAAGGTTAATTATTTTATGTCTGGTTATGATTTTATTGAGGTTTTTTGTGAGATCCGATTAGAAAGCAACTATAAAATATTTGATTGTTGGCACAATAGAGATCACCAATGTTTCTTCTGCAGCTAGGGTGCTATGTGCAAACTAAAAGAACAGCACACATGGTGTTTGGTAATGAAGAGCAGCTAGTTGATATTAAAGAGTTTAGAGACTTGGCATTAATCAAATATGCATTGCTGTGGCTACCTTTGTAGTTAAAAATTAAAAATGAAAATCTTGGAGCTTTACAATTTTTAGGCATGATAGAAACCAGTCTTTTAGATCATATGAGGGTATTTTTTCTCTCTAGATTTTTTTTCTTTATTGCTTTTACAACATACTAATTTAAAAATTAAGATTAAAAGTCTACAAGACTCTAAGCATTGTTTCCATTTCCAAAATTCCAGGAATTTAGGGACACCACTCCAGATGATGTGGTCCCCATGGACCATTAATTTGCAACTAATGTTGGCGTGTTCTTCATTTTCCTACCCACTTGCCAGCTGCTCGCTTGGCCACTACATTCAACTTTGGTCTTCTGTCTACAACATACACGAATGAGTCTTCATTCACAGGCTTCATTAAAAGCCTGCAGCATCTGCTCACATTCCGAGCATCAGGCACTAAATCCAGAAAAGGATTGGTATATGGCTGCATTGTTCTACTTGTAGAAAATGAAAAACACAGGTATGTGCCCTCAACTTCTGAACCTCAAACTTTCAATTAATGTTATCTTAAAACAAAAAAAAATGTAAAAAGCCCCCTTGAATGTGCACCTATATTTGTAAGTGCTTAAAAATTAACTTGTGTGCACGTGCTTATTCATTTGTTAATGAATGGTAAGAGATCTGAAAATATTCCCACCCAATACAGATCAAAATGTTAATGGCTACCCATGAGGACTGAGATTGGAATGAGGATGAGAGGAACTTTCATTCCTTACACTTCAGAGGTCTTTCTGTGTTGTTTAAATTTTTACAGCTGCATAATCTTTTTATGATTTAAAAAGCTAAAATCTATCTGTATAAGCATAGAAAAAAGTTAGTGAGGACACAGAGTATTAAGAATTGTTACCCTTGGAGGTTGGAATTAGAGAGAAGAACTTTTGCTTCTTTGTGTTTGGATATATTTATGCATTTTAAATCATTGGATTATGAAAATGCTCTCTTTTTTTATATGAGATATACACTATGGTGTTTTTATTAAACTTTTTAAATACACTAAAAAGAACCATAGACGCAAGAAAATGTTCTAGACCTCATGAATTTTGTTAGTGACTGTTATTTGCAAGTACTGAGCACTTCAATGTGATAAAGGTAAATTTCAGGTCTAGCCATTTCCATTTTTGTTTATGCATCATTGTTAAAAAGTTTAGGGTTATAAACAGTTCACAGTTATATGGGGCTTGGCCTGACTGGAGAAACTTAATGAATGAAGCATAAACTTTCCGTGAATTCTGTAGAATATACGCTTCACAAGCTCCAGGGATCTTGTCCATTTTGTTCACAACTGTGGTGTTTTGGAGGCTGTTATGTACCACAGAAATGATCATGTTCCTTTAAATCCATTCCTGCCGATGTTGACCTATTACAGGTGGGACACTTTGGTTAGTTTATTCCAGTTGTGGAATGTCCCAGGGTAGGGTCTAGGTCCTCCTACCAGAATCCTTTAGAAGAGGATAAGAGCCATACAAAAACAGAGAAGAATTTAAGAGAAATGCATAAAGAAAAACCCCAAGGAAGTTAAGATAGGACCACAGACACTTAGAGAGGAAGCCAGTGGAACTAGAACCTGAAAAGCAACAAAACCGGGGAGAGAAGGACCAGCAGACACCGTCTATGTGCCATCCCATGTGACAGAGGTCTCCCAGATGCCAGCAGCCTTTCTTCAAAGAAAGTATTCTCTCTTGATGCCTTAATTGGGACATTTTCACAGCCTAAGAACTGTAAATTGTCAGTTAATAAATTCCCATTGTAAAAGCAAAAACATTTTTGGTATATTGCATTCCAGCAGCTTTAGCAAACCAAAACAACCACCATAATACAAATGCCCTGCATTTTTGCCTGGCAGATACTAGGTGTCCAATAAATACTTTCTGAATAACTGGATGAATGAATGTTCAAATTCAAAGAAAAAGGGAGCCACTTAGAGGTCTATATGGTGAAAGAGCTGGGATATGCCATGGAGACAGTGAGAGAAGTGGAGCATGGTATAGCCAAAAGAACACTGAACTGAGGAGTCAAGATACCTAGACCTAACTGACTAGATGAGTGACCTTGGACAGATCCTTTCCTTTCTCTAGAACTTGATATCATTATTTCTAAAGTGAGAGGATTAGAACAAATGTATAGTTTTAAAACTGTTTTGAACAGTGGGACCATTTTTTAAATAACCTTAAGGGCTATAATCTCTTCCTGTAAAACCAGGTCTCTTCCAGACTTGACACCACTCTGGAGAAGACAGGAGGGAGGCCCACAGAATTCCATATGCTCCTGGTGAAACTATAATTCCACACCCCCTCAATAATCCTAACTAAAACCATCACATACTATATAAGAGACCAGTCTCAAGAAGATGCTATATTTACTTAATTATCTCCTCAGTTAGGTCATTGCTTGGGTATAGAAACATTACTGATTTTTGCATATTAATCTTGTATCCAGCCACATTGCTGAATTTGTTTATTAACTCACAAAGCTTTTGTCAGGATTTTCCAAGTATAGTATCATGTAATCTGCAAATAATGAAAGTTTTACTTCTTCCTTTCCAATTTGGTTGTCTTTTATTTATTTTTCCTGCCTGACTGCTCTAGCTAGAACTTCTAGTACAATGTTGAATAACAGTGGTGACAAAGCACATCCTTGCCTCATTTCTGATTTTAGGGGGAAGGTTTTCAGTCTCTCTCCATTAAGTACGAGGCTGGCTGTGGGTTTTTCATATATGCCCTTTATCATATTGAGGAAGTTCCCTTTTATTCCTACCTTTTGAATTGTCTTTATCAGAAAAGGATGCTGAATTTTTTCTAATGCTTTTTGAGCATCAATTGAGATGATCATGTGATTTGTTCCTTTCGACTTGTTAATGTGCTGTATTACCCTAATTGATTTTCTTGTGTTGGACCACCTTTGCATTCCTGGTATAAACCCCAATTGGTCATGGTGTATAATTCTTTTAATGTATTGCTAGATTCAGTTTGCTAGTATTTTGTGGAGAATTTTGCATCTATATTCATTAGAGAGATTTACCTGTAGTTTTACCTTTGTTATATCATCTTTACCTGATTTTGGTATTAGAGTGATGTTAGCTTCATACAATGAGTTAGGTAGTGTTCCTTTTTCCTCAATTTTTTGGAAAAGTTTGAGCAGGATTGGTGTTACTTCTTTCTGGAATGTTTGATAAAATTCCCTTATTAAAGGAATTTTAATTAAAGCCATCTGGCCCTAGGCTTTTCTTTGTAGTAAGATTTCTGATGACTGATGAATTTCTTTACTTGTGATTGGTTTGTTGCAATCTTCTATTTCCTCTTGAGTCAGTGTAGCTTGTTCATGTGTTTCTAGGAATTTGTCCATTTCTTCTAGGTTGTCTAGTTTGTTGGAATATAGTTGTTCATAGTATCTGCTTATTATTGAAGCTGTATTTAAAACTGACACCTGCAACCAGCCAAGAGATCAAGACTCACCATGCCCTAAATGCCTTCAGTCATCAAAACAATGTCAATCCACCTGGATCATCCATTGTCACATTCATGTCCACATGGTTCAAAATCTGCAATTTGCAGATTTGTATTTTTACCTAGGGTTCTGTAGTGAAGCAGAACTGACAGGAGATAGCTGTAAATATTATAAGTCTTTTTAAATAAAAATTGTCTCATGCAACTGTGGGGATGCACAAATATAAGTTCCACAGAGCAGGCTGCAAGCTGGAAACTCCAATGTAGGTTTTTTATTAATTCCCCAGGAAAAGCTGGCTAGGTAAAGTAGAGATGGAAATTCTCTCTTCTGACTGCTGAAACCATTGCTTCTCCTTTTAAAGCCTTCAACTGATTGGATAAGACATCTCTCAATGTTGAAAGCAATCTCCTCAGTTGATCAGAGATGTAATCAGTCATAGATGCAATCAACTTACTGATTATTTAAATCCATTAAGCATCCTCACAGCAACAATCAGGCCAGTGTTTGCTTGACCAAACAACTGGACACCACAACCTGGCCAAGTTGACACATGAATCTAAACATCACAGGTTTTAACACCATCTCAATCAAAATTTCAGCAGACTTCCTTGTAGAAATGGGAAAGCGAATCATCACATTCATATAGAATGGCAAAGGACCTCAAATAGCCAAAACCATCAGGAAAAGAACAAAATTCAAGGATTTACACTTCCTGATTTCAGAGCTTATTACAAAGCTACAGTAATCAAAACAGCATGATACTACCACAAGACAAACATATACACCAATGGAGCCGGATTGAGAGTACAATAATAAACATACATATCTAGAGCCATTTTTTTGACAAGGGAGCTAAGTCCACTCAATAGGGAAAAAAACAGTCTCTTTAACAAAGGTGCTGGAAAAACTGATGTTCACACGCAAAAGAGTGAAGGTGGACCCCTACCTACCTCACACCATATACAAAAATTAACTCAAAATGAATCAAACAACCTAAATATAAAAGCTAGAACTATAAAGCTCTTAGAAGAAAGCATAGGGAAATATCTTCAGAACCTTGCATTAGGGAATGGATTCTTAGACCTTACACTCAAAGCATGAGCAACAAAGGAAAAAAATAGATAAAATGGATTTCATAAAAATTAAATATTTTTGTTCACCAAAGGACATTACCCAGAAAGTAAAAAAACAACCAACAGAATGGGTGAAAATATTTGGAAACCATATATCTAGTAAGGGTTTAATATCAGAATAGATAAGGAAATTCTAAAACTCAACAACAAAAAGACAAACAACCCAATTAAAATATAGGCAAAAGACTTGCATTGATATTTCTCCAAAGAAATATACAAATGGCCAAAGAACATGTGGAAAATGTTCAACAGCATTAACCATTAGGGAAATGCAAATCAAAACCACAGTGAGATACCACTTCACACTCACTAGAGTGGCTATTATTTTAAAAAAGGAAAACAAGTGCTAGAGAGGATACTGATAAATAGGAGCCTTCCTACATTCTTGGTGGGAATGCAAAATGGTGCAGCTTTTGTGGAAATAGTTTGGTGGTTCTTCAAAAAGTACACCAATGTTCATAGCAGTATTATTCACAATAGCCAAAAAGTGGAAAGTTACCCAAATGTCCATCAGCAGATGAAAGGATAAACAAAATGTGGTATATACATATAACGGAATATTGCGCAACCTTAAAAAGCAATGAGGTTCTGATACATGCCACTCCATGGATGAACCTTAAAGATATCATGCTGAGTGAAATAAGTCAGACACAAAAATACAGATATTGTATTATTCCACTCACACAAAATAGTTGGAAGGTGAAAATTCATAGAGACAGAAAGTAGAGTACAGGTTACCAGGGGTGAGGGTAAAATAGGGAGTCAATGCAAAATGACTATAAGGTTTCTGTTTGAAGTGATGGAAAAGTTCTGATAATAGATGGGGGTGACAGTGGCACAGTATTGTGAAGGGGATTGGGAGTGGCTGAGATGGCAGGTTGTTTTTTGTATATATGTTTCCACAACTGAAAAAAAAAGAGACAATGAAATTAAGTGCAATATATGATCCAGGACTGGATTTAATAAGGAGGAAAAAAGGACCAAAAGTACATTATTGGGACAGATGAAAAAATTGGAATATAGACTGTAAGGTTTATATCAAGGTTAAATTGCTTGAACTTGATAACCATACTTAAGGGGGCTACATAAGTGAATATCCTTGCTCTTAAGAAATGTACAAGTATTATGTGTTCAAGGAGCATGATGTATAAAACCTCTCAAAAGATTAGAAAATAGACTAGAAGGATAGATAGATAGATATTGATATATGAATTGAAAGATCAAAAGATTGATAGAATTACATTAAAAAGGTGGCAAAATATTAAAATTGGTGGACCTGAGTATCTGAAGGGGCACATGTTGGAGTTCTCTGTATGGCTGTTGTATTACTTTTGCAACACTCCTATAAGTTTCAAAATAAAAAGTTTAAGGAAAAAGAAAATCTGAAGGCACTGCTTCTTCACAGCCTTCTCAAGTGGTGCTATTATTTTCCTTGGACCCAGAGGTGGGGTAGTATCCTCCTTGCCCTTTCTTGCCACTTCCCATCCATGAGTCCTCCCGAAAACCCCTGAAAGCTCCTTTGAATCATTTTGCCCTCAGACAGCATCACCTACTAAACCTCCCCTATTGCAGTCATCAGGTGCAAGGCCACTTGTTCAGTCCCTGTCGTTCATGATTTTAGCCCCTGTTTCATCGTTTTTCTTTTCCCTGTTATTGTTCCCACCATCATTCTTAGAGATTTCAATATCTAGGTATAGTCTATAGAGAGTCTACATATGTACATTGTCTATATCGTAGACAATCCATATAACACACTGACCTCTCAGTCCTTGACTTCCTCTACTCCAAAGATCTTGTCCTTTTACCAACCCAGCCACCCATGTTTCTCATGTCCATCCCTAGACCATGGCATTACACATTACGTTACCACTTTAAAACTCTTACTCTTAAGCACACCATTTTCCTGTCTTTCTATCAAATTCCCTCTAATACCTCATTCTCACCCCAACTGTCTGTATGCTTTCCATCATCCCCCTGATATCCTCACTTCCATCTTTATTTAACTCAGAGTCCATGGTCCATCGTTATAATCACATCCTGTCATCCATTCTCAGCTCTCCAACCCCCTCTCCCCTCAACATACTTGCCTGTAAAAATCTGAACCAAAGTTAAATTCAACTCTCCATCTTCTCTACCCCTGCCCCACAGCAACTGATCCTGACTGGAAAAAAACACAATAATACTAACTAAACTTTATTTTAAGCTTTATGGACCTGAAATCACAAGTAGGTACTCATGATCCCTAGAAATCACTCCCCAATTTTTTTCTCTGGTTCTGAACTCTTTCCTGAATTACAGACTTTTGTAACCAACTGCTTACTGGACATACTCTTGAATGCCTAATAGGCAACTCAAATTTAATTTGTCCAAAACCAGACCATGATTTTCTCCTAAAATGTGCTCTTCTGCATTCCCCATATCAGTTGTGGGTAACTCCATTCTTCCACTAGCCCCAGTGAAACAACTTGGACCCATCTTTAATTCTTTTATTTCTCCCACTCTCAATAATTCAGAAAAGACTGTTGGCACTACCTCCAACATCTACTCATAATTAAACCACTTTTCACTACCACTGTTACTGCTCTCTGGTCCAAGGTCCCCTCATCTCCTCCCTGAATTACTGCAATAGCCTCTGTGGTGGTTTAAAGCTATATGTACCCCCAGAAAAATATGTCCTTTATTTAATCATTCCTGTGACAGTAAACCCACTTTAAGCTTTTGATGAAGCTACTGCAGCTAAACTGTGACCCACAGTGATGGGTCTTAATCCTATTACTGGAGTCCTTACTAAAGAGAAGGAAACAGAGTCACAGGAAGTAAGAAGTTGATGTGAAATCTGGAAGAGAAGGAAAAGACCAAGGGATGTGGCCATGTACCATTTCATGTGGAAACTAAGGACCAAGGATCATCAGTAGCCAGTCCCAGAAGCCTTCAGGGAGAGAGCATTACAGGGATAATGTCTTGATTTGGACTTTTTTCCAGCCTCAAACCATAAGCTAATACATTCCCATTGTTGAAGCTGAACCATTTCATTGCATTTGCTTTGAGCAGTCTAAGAAAGTAAAACAGTCTCCTAACTGGTTTCCTTGCTTCTACCCTTAACCAGCCACTGTCTTGATTCAACACAGCAGCTAGGAGAATTCTGTTAAACCTTTAAGTCAGATCATATCTATTCTCTGTTTAAAGCCCTTATAAAATCTGGCCCCCTTTTATTAACATGACCCCTTCTATTACTCTCTATGGATCTCCCCCTCACTCACTCTACTTTAGCCACACTGGCTTACTTTGCTGCTCCTCTAACCTCCATGTATGCTGCTGTGTCAAGTCTTTGCACTCAATGTTCTCTCTGTTATGATTAAGGCATACACCCAGCTTTGAGCTGAGTGTGACCCAGATGCACTTTTTGGTGTATTTTCTTATATGATTTTACATAAGCAGATATATACAAGCGTGAATTGAAAAAAAAAAACATAGTGTTAAAAACTACTTAATTGGGGCAGCCCTGTAGTTTAAAAGTTAAGCAAATAAACTTTAGAGTCTGACAGACCTAAGGTAAGTGATCAAAATATTTAAGATTTCTGGGTCTCCGTTCTCTCATCTATAAAATGGGGATAATAATAGTGCTAACCATACTATTAAATCAGATGATGCATTCAATGTGCTCGCCACATAGCAAGCATTCAATAAATATTGGCTATTATGAATTTATGAAACTCAAAAGAAGTTTAAATGTGAGTACTGAGATAGCAGAAGTAATTATTTTGAGGTCTACTAAAAAATAAGCCAGGTTGAATTGATGCTTAAGGAGTACAGAATGTAAAGGTTCAGAAATGGATAGCACATATTGTGTGATGGTAGCACAATATTATAAGTGTAATTAACAGTGCTGAGTGTGAGTGTGGTTGAAAGAAGAAGATTAGGGTCATGTATGTCATCAGAAGGAAAGATAGAGGATGAAAACTTGGACTGCATAGCTTAGCGAAACCTAGAGTGGACAATGACTGTGCTTAATTATACAAATATAAGAAAGTTCTTACATGAACTAGAACAAATGCACATCACTATTACAAGGTGTAAATAATAGGGTGGTATATAGGAAAAATACAGCTAATGCAAACCAAGTTAACAGTAGCATTGTAATATTATTTCAATACTTTTAACAAAGGCACTATACCAAAGCTAAATGTCAGTAATAGAGGGATATAAGAAAGGGGTATGGGATTTTTTTTTCTTTCTTTTTGGAAGAAATGGGAATTTTCTCATATATTTTTGTGATGGTGAATGCATAGCTATGTGTTTATTCCAGGAGCCAGTGATTGTACACTTAGGATGGATTGTATGGTGTGTGAATACAAATGTTTAAAAAATAATTAGCCAGGGTTGTGCAACGGTGGCTCAGTGGCAGAATTCTCACCTGCCATGCCAGAGACCTGCATTTGATTCCCGGAGCCTGCCCACGAGAAAAATAAATAAATAAAAAATAATTAGCCAGTCTGGCATTTAGGTGGACACATGTTCCTTTAGTATAAGATTGGGCTTAAAAACTTTTTAACAAAATTCTGATAAAATTTTTGTGGAACCCTGGATTTCACTGAACACAGGTGGGAAAAAGCATCATTATTTTTAAGTTCTCTCACCTCTGACACTCTCTGGGTGTCAAGGACATGTTCATCATAACAACAGTGTGCTGGCACAGTCTTGAGCCTGGCAATGGGCTTACTTCCTGGTCAAATTCCCCCAACAGGTACTGTCACACCCAATGACATCCTCACCCAAACCCGGCTCCTGCCCAGCCCACACCCCAATGTCAGGAATGATTTGACTTTCCAACGAGGAAAACCTATCTTTTGCCTTTTCCATGAAAACCAACAAACTCCCAAAAGGAAATTCTTACTCTATAAAATTTAAAGCAGGTTTGATAGCTCCCAAGAGAGGGTGACGCATCTAGAAGAGGACAGTTGATAGGGTAGTTGTGACAATTTTGCCTCTGTGAGAGTGCATGACAGTTATAGAGAGAACTGACTCAAACAGAACCTCAAGAGGTTTCATGTTCCTACCTTGGGCCTGGAAGTAGAATTAGGCGTAACTGGAAAATCCAATACTTTGACAGTCATGATTTGGACAACAGCAGATTACTTTTCCATCTAAAAGTAAGCAGATGTAAGATAAAGAAAAGGATACCCGGATATCATGCTGATGATTTAAAAGATGGAGGGAAGTTTATCTGAAGCTTTTTTTTTTTTAAGTTTCAAAATAAAGTTACAGTATTTTATTTTTATGACTCTATATAGTCTTTGATAGGAGTGCGCCCTCTAGTGACTCTAGCAACAATTCGAGTAAATAGTCACCTTAAGAACAGACTAAGGAGCAATTTCAACTTTTCTTCTAAAGGTGAACAGGACAATAGCCTATCTGCTTTAAACTTTCTTTTAAAAATCACCCTCTTTAAAGCTTATACCAGAGAGTTCAGATTACTCGGATAACTCTTTTTTCACAGAAAGAAATATATCCAGCATACATTCTTTACCATAATAAGCATGTAATACCTTTAATTTTTTGAATATTTTTATTTTGAAATTTTACAATCTGATAGAAAAATGTGGTAAATAAACACCTATGAATATACCACCCAGGTCTCTAAAATGTTAATATTAAAATGATAATATTTTGTCACATCTGCTTCAGGATCTTACTTCTTTGTTTCTATTTTGAAATTTAGAGAAAAGTCGCAAGTAAAGGACAAAGAACTTTTTTTTCTAATTTTCAATTGGATGCCACCTCACCCCCAAATGCTTTAGTATTGCCGAGCAACAAAGACATTTTCCTGCTTAACCGCAATGCAACCATCAAAACTTTCAGAACCCATTTAAATTTCACTAATTGTCTCAGTAATGTCACGGGCTGGCTCCAATCCTCCATGCCAGGCTGCCCACACACGTAGTCACCTTCCTTGCCTTGCTTGGACTACAGCACCCCAACAGGATCACTCCGCCTGCATGGATGCTTTCCTCACCCCACTCGGGCTCTAACTCCCCACAGCAGACCACACACACACACACACACACACACACACACACACACACACACACACGACCACGTAACTCCCCACCTTGCCTTCCCTGTTCAGGCTAAGATACCTGACACCAGTTGACCCCTCTCATCGATGCCTTCCTCACCCTGCTCAAACTCTGATTCCCCACGCTGGGCCGCCCACACCAAGGTGACCTTTCTCACCTTGTTTAAGTTCTGACACCCCAGGCTATCCCTCACGTAGATAACTCCCTTCATTCTGCTCAGATTCTGAACCCCCATGCTAGATCATATATCCATGTAAACATCCTCATTGACCTGCCTGGGCGCTGTTCCAGTTTGCTAGCTGCCAGAATGCAGTATACTAGAAATGGAATGGTTTTTTTTAAAAAAGGGAATTTAGTAAGTTGCTACTTTACAGTTCTAAGGCCAAGAAAATGTCCCAGTTACAACAAATCTACAGAAATGTCCAATCAAAGGCATCCAGGGAAAGATACCTTGGTTCAAGAAGGCTGGCGAAGTTCAGGGTTTCTGTCTCAAGTGAGAAGGCACATGGTGAACACAGTCAGGGCTTCTCTCTCATCTGGAAGGGCACATGGTGGGCACAGCATCATCTGCTAGCTTCTTCTCCTGGCTTCCTGTTTCATGAAGCTCCCCGGGAGACATTTTCCTTCTTCATCTCCAAAGGTCGCTGGCTTGTGGGCTCTCTGCTTCTCGTGACAATGTCGTTCTTCTCTGTCTCTCTGAATCTCATTCAGTCTCCAAAATGTTTCCTCTTTTATAGGACTCCAGAAGCTTATCAAGACCCACCCAAATGGGCGGAGACATGTCGTCCCCTAATCCAGTTTAAGAACCACTCTTGACTAAATCACATCTCCAGGGAGATGATCTGATTACAGTTTCAAACATACAGTATTGAATAGGGATTATTCTGCCTTTACAAAATGGGATTTAGATTAAAACATGGCTTTTCTAGGGGACATACATCCTTTCAAACCAGCACAGGCTCCGACAACCCACACAGGTCTGCCCACAAAGGTGGTGCCTTTTTCCTCCTGGGCTCTGACCCTTTTGGGCCAAACCAACCCCTGTGGGGAACACCCTTTTGACCCCCCTCTGGCTCTGACTTCACCCCAGGCCTCTTCGTGTGTCGTTGTTCTCTTTACCCAAATTTATCTGGGGCTGACTCTCTGCCCCACCTTCTGACTTTCAGCCTGAATGATTTGAGAAGAAATGGGAAGAGAAGGAATGGAAAAATGGAAAGGGAAGAGGAAAAGAATGGAAAAGGGAAGAGCCAGGCAGTTTTAAGAAATAAAATATCAAAGATGAAGATGAAATCTCCTTTATATCCCTTTATGATCTCATTCACTTGTCTTTCTCCCAAGGGCTACCACTATCCTAAATTTACTTCTCTTTTACATGAAGGATTTTCTGCTGCTACTGTGTAGGTGTTTATTAATAAATATATTTCAAACTTGAAATATATTATATCATTCTGCAGCTTGCTGGGTTTTGCTCAACATTGTTTTTGAGGTACACGTTGTTGATATACATAGTTTCAAGTCTTTCACTTAAACTGATGTGTAGGCATGAATAGCATAATTTTATTTATCCAATCTCCAACTGATAGACATTAGGTAAGCCCATACTACAGTTGTGGATTTGTCTATTTCTCCTTTCATCTCAATCACCTTTTGCTTCATGCATTTTGAAACTGCTTTTTGGTCCACACACATTTAGAATCACTATGCTTTTCTGGTGGACTGATCATTTTTTCACTATACAATGCCCTTCTTTTTCTCTTACAAATTTCTTTGCCCCAGAATCTACTTTACTGGATGTTAATGGAGCATAATGTCATTTTAAATTAATATTTACTTTGAATATCTTTTTTCCAGGTTTTATTTTCAACTTATCTCTGTCATTATATTTAAGTGTGTCTTTTATAGACAACATATAGTTGAATCATGTTTTCAACTCACTGTGCCAATCTCTGTCTTTTAATTACTATGTTTTGGCCATCTATATATAAGGTAGTTATTGGATTTGTTAGGGATTAAGTCTTCCATTTTATTATTGTTTGTTTGTTTTCTGTTTCCTTGTTTCTCCTCCCTCTGTTTCTCTTTTCTTTCCTTCCTGAACATTTTTTACAATTCCATCTTGTCTTATTTATGTTTTCTAGTTTAGTACTTTGTTTTTCTCAGTGGTTGCTCTAGGATTTACAATATACATACATATCTAATCACAGTCTACTAGTATCAATATTTTACAATTTGAGTGAAGTGAAGAAATCTTACTTCCATCTAAATGTCTTAAACATTTATTTCACATACATTGAACACCACACCAGATGGTATTATAATTGTTACTTCAATCACCAAATATGATGTAAGAAACTCATGTACAGTAGGATAGTCTATTATTTGTACCCCTATTTTTACCCATCCTGATGTCCTTTCCTTTTTGAAGTTCTAAGCCTTCCTCTTTGTTTAGATAACTGCCTTTAGCAGTTCTTCAAGGGTAGGCTTGCTAGTGACAAATTCTTAGTTTTTCTTTGCCTGAGAATTGTTAGGCCCGAAGTCGTTAAGGAATCCACACAGAACAGTGAGTCAAAGCTTAACAGATTAATTGAAGGTGAGAACAGGGAGAAAGTAGGTGGGAGAAGGGAGGTGGGAGAGGGAAAGGGAGAAAGCAGGTAGGAACCTGAGGAAAGAGAAAATGGCTCCAGTTCTTTGTTCTGGGAGCTGTGTTTTAAAGGAACAGTGACAATGGGAGGGGAGGGTGCCCAGTAGGTGGTGTGTTGTTTCCTGATTGGATGGGGGCTTGAAACAGGTTTATAACTGGATTCATGGACCCGCCAAGGACTCTGAGGTTGGGGGGCTGAGAGGGGCTCTGCATCAAGAGTTCCTTTTGCTTTTAGAATTCTCCTTTGAGACCTAACATTCCTGCCTTTTTTAAAAAATAAAATTGAACGAAGCTACTGTTGGGTTTGGGTTAGTGCCTCAGCTAAGCTCGAAGCACTTTTTGTAGGAATAGGGGTGTTGTGTTCTTTTGTTGACTACTTCCTGTGGACAAAGGGGTGTAGTTGGCAGGGGGTGGAGGCAGGATTGCTTTGAGCCGAGCAGGACATAGTTGGGTTTTGGGGGCATCCTCTGTTGGAACCAGTTGATAGTGATGTCTTTCTTACGACAGGAGTTGTAGTAGAAGTATGTTTTGAGAATTTTGCTGGTTGGTCACAGCTGCTATTGACCTGTAAATAAATCTAGACAGACATTGTAAGAGGCAGAGGCCAGGAGGAAAAGTAATAGGAGGATAATTAAGGGTTAACGAGAGGGAGCAGAATAGCTCCTAAATGAGTGGAGAAGAAGGAAAGAGGATTTGAGAGAAAGGCAAAGGGATGAATGATGAAATTAGTTTTTATTTTTGGAGAGTTTAGCATTTTCGGGTTTTAGAGCTTTTCTGGCATTGGAATAACTTGGAGATTTTAAGTTTTTGAAAAAAACTTAATAAATAAAATTTCATAGAGCACAAGATATTTTTAGTGTTTTTAGGAACATTGTTGGTTGGGGTTTGCCGTATTGTAATATTTGGCTGAAGCTTGCCTAAGAGTAACCTTCAGAATAAACTCTCAACTTGATTTGAAATTTCTTAGCCATTGAAACTTTATTTCTTTTCCCCCTTTTGGTAGGTTCATCCATGATGATGTCAGGGCCAGGCTTATTTTTGGAGCTCATGTCGTACTAGAGCTAGTTATGTCCTGCGATGTAGGGCACATTATGTTTCATGCTGCCAGTGCCAGGCTTATATTTTTGGAAATTATGTCCAACATTGGGGGGAATCTTAGAGTTTGGCTTAGAGAGAGACCACATCTGAGTAACAGCAGAGATTTTTCTGGACATGACTCTTAGGTACTAACTTTAAGTAGGTTTAGTTTATTATTGTAAAAATAAATTTCATAAGGGCAAGCTTTAAAATTGAGGCCTTGGCTACCTGGGGCATTCCTAATAGTTTTATTTTTCCAGTTTTTAAGGGACTTTGTAGACACTTCTGCATTTTTTGCCCCAAACACTCTGAAATGCAGAGTATAAAACATTAATTTGTATAAAACATTAAGATTTTGTTTTTTATTCTAGGTTTTATATTAAATAAAGTTGAATTAGGTTGTATAATTTATTAGACAGATTAAATTAGATAGGGCAAATTTTGGACAAAAGAAACTTTTTGTATCTTATACAAAAGTTAAAGCTTTAAAATATAGACAGTATTATTCTTACCTTGTATATTGATTTATCTTGGTTTTTCTAGATCAGTCTCATTACATTTTTAATTGGAGTTTGATTTCTTTTGGTTTTTTAACTGTTGCTGTGTGGACTTATGCTGATTTTTAGAACTGGAGAACTAAATTTGAAATTTAGGTGTTATATAGACGCTTAAAGTTTTAGGGAGCTATTAAGCTATACAAAGAGTAAAGCACCTCAGAATTTAAAGATAACAAGGGTTATAATATAAGCTTCAAGCTTTATAAGTATTTTTCAATGATGTTATCTTCAGAAACAAATTATGAAACAGCTGTTTTATGTTAATAAGTTAGAGTAGAGGCCCTGCTTTGCTCTACGAGATGTTATTAGAGCACAGCAGTGCAACTCACAATTTGGCTGTTTCTTTTATATGTAGGTGTCTTCTTTTCACCTTTTTTATTGTATAGTATAACATATATACAAAGCAGAGAAATAAAAAAGCAGTAGTTTTCAAAGCATTCTTCAACAAGTGGTTACAGGACAGATCCCAGAGTTTGTCATGGGCTGCCATATGATCCTCTCAGATTTTTCCTTCTACCTGCTCCAGAATATTGGAGGCTAGAGGGCTCAAATGTTTTTTTATCATCACAATTGACTTTTTTCCTTCTTTTTTGTGAAAAATAACATATATATAAAAAAGCTATAAATTTCAAAGCAAAGCACCACAATTTGTTGTAAAACATATTTCAGTGATTTGTAGGTTTCTAAAGAATAATTAAAACCATGACTAACAATATTATACCATTGTTTAACATTATATTGATTAATGTCAGGATATAATATGGACAGTGAGAACACTTAAATTTTTAGGAATTGTATATAGTTTTTGAACATATTAATAATATTATTTTATTTATACACATTTAACTAACAATAGGATAGAAAATTTTGTGTAATTACTGTAATATTTTCTAAATTTTTCCTATACAATAGGTTAAACTATTTTAGCATTTTACTTATATATGGTGAAAGAACAAATTATTTGTAATAGTTTTCCTTAACAGTGAGAAGACTTGTCTTTTGAAATAAAGGACAATGTTAATATAAATATTAATAAGGATATTATTCTGATGTAAAATATTTTAGACACAGTACTTGGATGATTAAGAAAAATTGTTTTCTAAAATAATCCATGTTAATAGAACACAAAGAAAACCTGACTTTAGTTTCGTATGAATACTTAGCTTAACACAAAAGCTTTCCTTTTTTTTTTTTTTTAATATATGATAAACAGACTTATTCAATTTGGGTTAGCATTGATTACAACTGACAAAATTTATTTTTATAAACTTCTTCTTTATAACTTTTTATAATTATTTAGAGTTTATAATTTTAAATGATTATAATTAGTAAAATTTACTTCCCCCAACTTTTTATTATTTGTGCACCCAGTCAGGGCTTGTAGTCCACAATGATTATAACAAACAAAATTTATTTTTTACAAACTGTTTATTACTTTCTGTATTCCTTTCACCTATAGTTTTTATTTATCCAAACTGCATATAATTAGAAATAAATTTGATAATAAATTTAGAAAGGTTTTGAACTTGCATATTTTTTTCCATAGCAGTAACAAATACATTAGTACATTGAACAATTTCCTATATTTATTTTTCCATAACGTTTTTCCTTATAATTCCCTTCCATGTATTTCTTAATTATTTTGTTTTTAGATAGGCATTTAAATAGTTAACCTATTGGCTACTGCTTATGAATTAGTAAATAAATGACATTTACCTCCTTTTTATGCACTGGGGTTTGGGACTGCCTTTAGTTTTGTTAGTTGACTACTGCCCTTTTGTTAGGACTGTTTTTAAACTTGTCCTTTGAGGAGGAAATTACTAATTCACTGGGCCACAGGGTATTTTTTATGCTTTTTTGTTATCTTAGTTATGTAAGCAAAACTAAGAAGATTTAGTTAAATAAATCATTATACTGTTGTTTAATATGTGAAGAGAGTAATTAGTGACAGAAGATTAGAAAATATTTGAATTTTTATAACTTTTTTAAAAACACTTTTATGCAACTTAAAATACATGGAATGATCTTTATTTTTATCATTTTATTTTTATAAAGTTAAAGAACAAATGTTTTGCAACTGTTTGGCATAAAAAGATATCTTTAGAGTTTTGACTTTGAGAAAGCAAAATGTTAGAAGTTATTAAGTTTGAAACAATATTTGGTAACTAAAGCTCAGGGAAAAAAACTTAGCCTTTTCAAACAATGAGATGATTCATTTTTCTTACACAGCCAAGGACATGATAAAGTTAACATAAAGTACAAGAAGTTATTTTGATAAAACAGATTTTTTGCTTTTTACACTGATTAACTGGAAGAGACTTTTATAACGTTTTATTAAAACAGGCCAACAGTCCAAGAAAACTTTGTGACTTTAAAAGAGAGAAAACTCAGTTTTAGTCTTGCATCAGTATATTATTTAATATTAAAGTTTAAAAAACATTATAGATAAACCCATTAAATCTTTCCTAAATTTGACTATTTTATAGAGAGACCTATCAAATTTTTCCTAACTTTGACCATAATTTTTTTTTTCTACAAACCTTCGGCAACTTACTTTGTTTCACATTTTCCTCATACTGTAACAGCCATTTATTTTATCTTAAGACAAACCTACTTTCTTTTGCCTTTTAATATAAACTCATCCTTTATATCCTTCATATTTAAGTCATTACTTCAAGAAAACATTTCACCACATACAATTACCATTTTTTCACAGAACGCTCTTAACTATAATATTTTTAACTTTAATTATAATAGTAGTATTTTTATTTTAACTTATAGCGAGGCCAGATTATGTTACAGAAATAAAACCTTTTTTATGGAGTTATAACCAAAATTTTTAAAGTTTTAATACAGCCCAAAGGTTCCTTTTTTAAAAGAACTTTCCTAATTAGTAACCAGTTATGAACATTTGACTCCTACAAATGCAGGAACATGCTAATTAATCACTAGACTGAACACATTAGTTAACAAACAGGCATTAAATACTTAACACACCGAATATATTAGTTAATGTTTGAAGGCATGAAATACTTATTACATCAATTTAGAAGTGTTTGGAGGGGTAGAAGGCTTGGAAGGTTTTTTTTTTTTTATGAAGGTCAACGTTTGTGTTGTTCTAAAGGGTATTGGGGAAGGTTTACAGAGGTCGGCTGTGGGAGGCTTATGGAATTTTGCTCGTGGGAGGCTTATGAGTTACGACTCCCTTGGAGGCTTACGGTTCCCAGCTCCCTTGGAGGCTTATGGGCAGGCGTAGCTTTAAGTGAGACTAACTGTCCAGATCCGTGGTCCAGCCACCACAACAAAGCTTGCGTCCCCGGTTTGCTGCCGGCTGTTAGGAAAGTGCACGCAGTCTTTCGCTTAGGGCGTGCCCCGGCTACTTTGACCACTGCATGGGGGAAAAATGCTCTTGGAGCCAGAGAGTTTTCACTGAGCTCAGATTTTAGGCCAGGTGCGCTGCAGCGGGCCAAAGTGTCACCAGGACACTGAACAAAACTCTCGAGGGGAGGATCTGGGGAGAAAGGCATCACTTACCTAGGGGCGAATTAGTTGTAGATATTTGAGTGCCAGGGAGGTGAGCTGGCATTGCGCCAGGATGGTCTCAGCCAGCGGACTCAAGCCGCTAAGCACATGGAAACCGGAACCACTGTGCTTGTTCGGGGAACATAGTGACTGGGAGGCTGCTCCCTTAGTCCTGAGGGGCCAAAAACTCAAACTTTGCTCTAATCTCCATTCCCAGGTTTCACTACCAGATGTTAGGCACCGAGTTGTTAAGGAATCCATGCAGGACCGTGAATCAAAGCTTAACAGATTTACTGAAGGTAAGAACAGGGAGAAAGTAGGTGGGAGCCTGAAAATGGTTCCAGCCTAGGGAGTCAGCGAAAGGAAAGAGAAAATGGCTCCAGCCCTTTGTTCTGGGAGCTGGGTTTTAAAGGCACAGTGATGCCAGGAGGGGAGGGTGGTCTGTTGTTTCCTGGTTGGATGGGGGCTTGAAACAGGTTTATATCTGGATTCTTGGACCTACCAAGGATGCTGAGGAGTGGGGCTCTGCATCAAGAGTTCCTTTTGCTCTTAGAATTCTCCTTTGAGACCTAACAAGAATGTCTTCAGTTCCTCTTCATTTCTGAAGGATATTTTTGCTACATAAGCCTCTGCTGCAACTCCTGGCTGTGAGCAGCAGGGCTGCCTCATTATTGCTTCCCATATGTCTTCTGCTGACACCAAGGTGTGGTGACTCGTCACCACTAGGCAGTGGTGAAAGTCCTAAGTCTCCACTAGGCCTTATCTGACACTACCGCATGGGGAATAGGAGAGGTACCTTGTTACCCCCAGGTGGGGGTGGAAGTACTAGATCCCCACATGAATTCCACTGACACTGCAGGGAAGGGGAGAGAGGTTCATTTGCTTCCCTGCCTGAATCCTGATGAAAGATGAGCGAATATGTACAGAATGAAGCCCTGGCGTTCCAGCCATTCCAACGATCACAGCTGAGCCTCCACATATGTGGGTAACGCCATCTCACACATCCAGCCCTAGACCAAAAGAATCACCCAGTCAATCCATAGAATCATGAGAAATATTGTCATTATTTTAAGTCACTAAGTTCCAAGACGCTTTGTAATACAGCAAACGCTGACACTTAAATTGGTACCTAGAAGTATGGTGCAGTTGTAGCCAAAACCTAAAACACATGTATTAACTGCCTTTCAGACTGCATGGTAGGTAGAGGCTAGAAAAGAAAAGCAGCGAGGAAACTTAGTGAAGGTTGGAAAATGGGTGCCCCAAATGTAGTGGAAACTAAAAGCATAAGGAAACTTCAATAGAAGCCTGGAAAAAATGGCATCCCATGTTAAGCAGCAGCAAAACAACTGGCCAAGTTGTCATTAGCAGTAACCTGGAAGATGGAAAAAAATGTACTTGCTGAACCTGTGGACCTGGCTAAGGAGAACATCCGCCCATGCAGAACATTGAATGTGTCATTTGACCTTTAGCTGCACATGGTAAGGTACAGAAAGAGAGAGAAGTGAGCTTAGAGGAATTTTAGAGGAAATATAGAAGAACCAAAATTTTCTGGGTCAGAAAATAAAGCTGTTTCATATCTGCAGTCTTTCTAGACAGCAAACATTAAAGGTGTAGCTGTAGGATACTTTGTGAAGACCTCAGAAAAATGTAAGGTTGTGTCTAATAGGCCCTTGCAAATAGACAAAGGGTATTATTGTGTTACCCAAAGTACAGAGTGGCCTGTCTCATAAAAAATTGTGGATGCAACTTTTGTGGAATGAAATGAACTCATCAGACTCTCCTGATACCCACAAAATTTTTTAGAGTTGAACTAGCAAAAGCACCTTTAACTTGAACTAAAAGAGACTGAGTTCACTCAAATTTCAAATACTCTGAGCTCTAAGATTTCTGTGGACGGGGATCAGGCTGAGAAAACTACTCAGCTTCCAAACGCAGGTCCTATCTTATGTAAAAGGAAATATGACCTAGTGGCCAAGCCAAGAGGCCAGAGGATAGAGACTACAGCTATGGAGAACAATGAGCCAGAGAGCCCTTTCTAGAGAGCAGAATCAAAATCTAATCAAGGATTTCCCTGGTATAAGATAGGGGAATCTGGCAACATGGGCCCAGCTGGACTCTAGAGTTTTTAATGGACCCGTGACTTATTTGGCCCTCACTGTTCAAATGAGAGTGTTTATTGCAGTTAACTTGTACCTGCCTCACCAGTACATGTTGGGTGTGGGTGGGGGTTAGATAATTTGTGTGGCAGATCATAGTTTCCAAAGATGGCCATACCAGTATACATCACATGCTTTTCTCACAATGTCACATTGACACCTCTCCATCAGATGGTGTCATCTATGTTCTCTCCCCTAGAACCTGGATAAACCTTTGTAATTGTCTCAACTAATAAAATGTGCTGAAAATGATGCCACATGGTTTCTGAAGCTGTGTCATAAAAGGCAATACAGCTTTCACCTGTCTCTGGTTCTTAATCAATATCTCTCTCTCTCTCTCTCTCTCTCTCTCTCTCTCTCTCTCCCTCTCTCTCTCTCTCATCTCCCCCTTCACCCTCCACCCCCACTGCCTCTCTCCTTCTCCCCCTCTCTCTATCTGTCTTAGTAACCCAGATACCATGTTGTAAGGAAGCCAAGTCAGCATGGAAAAGCCAAGGGTGAGTGTTCAGATTGGCAACACCACTTATGCTCCTTGTTCACGGCTAGCATCAATTGCCAAACATGTGAAAGAAGAAGCCTTAAGATTATTCCAGCCTCCACCTTCAAGTCTTTCAGCTGAAGCCCCAGACATCACAGAGTGAAGACAAACTATATACTCTGTGCCCTATCTGAAACAGAAATCATGGAGAAAATAAAGTATTTATGTTATTCTTTTAAGCCACTAGGTATTGGAGTAACTTGTTACACAACAATAGATCATTAATGCAGCTTGTTTTATACTTCATAGGTCTTCAGATACCAAGAGCACTATCTGAGAAGCTGCTTCTGAATATGATTGTTGATGACAAAATCCTGGATTTCTGGTTGGTGTTGCTATAAATAGATTAAATATTTGGGGTCTTGGGAGAAGTAAGTATATTTTGCATGTGGGAGGAACATGAATCATAGGGGCCAGAGAGCATTATATTAATGGCCCCCAATGAACCATACCTTCCTGTATGCATGCCCTTGGGTAATCCACTCCCATGATGATTCTGGTTTTGGCCATGTGACTTGTTTTGATCAATGGGAAAATAGCAAATATGAGGTAAACAAAAACTTGAGAGTATTTGCACTTTGGGGCTTACCCTTTCTCACTGCTGGGAACCCTGAGAGCCATATAAATAAGCATGTGTTACCAGCTAGAGGATGAAAGAAACTCATGGACAGAGAGGCCCAACAACCCCAGTCATCCAAGCTGAGGTCCCAGAATTAGCCAGGCAAAGAATGGATGGCTAACACTTCTGGGGAGGAGGGCAGAACAGGGAGCTCAAGGACTCAGTCCTCCCACAAAAGCAACCATAAAATAAGCAGGAAAAACAACCATTAAATAGGCAGGAACTGTCTGACACAACTATTTTCAAACCCTGGAGGCCAGAAGAACACTGTAGAGCATCCAAGGAAGAGCAGGGAGAAGAAGCTGATAACTTATGATAAAGAACAGTAAATTGCTCTCTTTACACAGTGGCTACTGGGACCCATTCACCACACTTGAAGCAGGCTGCCATGGGGTCCAGCCCCTGTCTAGCTCACTGGTGACAGAAAAGGGAACAATCCTTTTCCCAAAGAACAGGGATGAGCACAGCCAATCACTGATCATGCTTTCAATGAGGAAATTGTGATCACTGGAGGCCCAGCTGTGAGAGCAACTACTGTTTCAACCCTCCCAGATGGAGGCAGAGGAGGTCGAGATTTAAAGATGCAGTACTTCCTCAGGGCTATGGGGGACAGTTAGCTGAAGGGCTGCATTTGCTGAGATGGCCAGAAAAGCTCAGCTTTAGGAAGAAGATTTTGAAACCCTTCCTGATCCTCTGCCAAGGGCACTTTGGGCCAGTCTGCACCCCTTTAAGCAGTCCCTGGCTCTGCTGTGACTGGTAAAGACTGACTTGGGAAAATCTTCTCCAGTGCACCCCTCCTCCCAGGATTTGTCCTCCAGAGTAACGTAGCTTGAGACAACAAAAGCAATGTAAATAACCTTAGAGGCAGAAACTGTAGATCTGTGTTCCAGTAGCCAAGTTTCTTGTAGATGACTGTATAATGATATAACTTTCGCAATGTGACTGTGTGACTGTGAAAACCTTGTGTCTAATGCTCCTTTTATCTACTTTATCGACAGATGAGTAAAACATATGGATTAAAACTAAATAAATAATAGGGGAAATGAAGGTTAAAATAAAATTTGTACATTGAAATGCTGGTGATCGGTGAGGGGAGGGGAGGGAGTATGGTATGTATGAATTTTTTTCTTTTTTCATTTTATTTCTTTTTCTGGACTGATGCAAATGTTCTGAGAGGTGACCACGGTGATGAATATACAACTATGTGATGATATTGTGAGTTATTGATTATATACCAAGAATGGAATGATCACATGGTAAGAATGTTTGTGTTTGTAGGTTGCTATGTTTAAAAAGAGAAAAAAAAACCATACAGGCACACAGTCCTCTACAAAGGAGTAGAAAAAATTATACAGGCAGATAGTCTGGGACAAAGGCCTGCCAGCTTCAAACATCTGGAAGAGGGAGGTCTGACTCTGGCAAACAGAGCTAACAAGCAAACTTCTGTAAAGAGAAGCACTCCAAAACAACTGAAAAGCAAAATCCCAGGACAAGACAGGGGCCCAGAAAGAAAGGGAAACTTCTGCACACTGCATTTGCCTTAAGCAGACCTTCCTAATAGGAGGCCCGAAGCTCAAGAAAAGCTCTATCTTATCATCAGCTGGTAACAAGGCCAAGAAACAGACATCCCAGGGAGTAAATCCCAGAACTAACATCTCAAAATATTAAAATGTACAGTGTGCAACAAAAGATTAAGACAAATAAAGAAATAGGAAATGATGGCCCAACCAAAGGAAGAAGATAAAAATACAGAAAACACCAATGAAGGTGAGAATGTGAACATACTGAACAAAGCTTTTAAAAATTTATATTACAAATTCTCAAGGAGATGAAGGAAAATTGAGAGAAAGAACTGAACAATATCAGAAAAACAATAAACGGGCAATATGAGAGTCTAAGAGATGAAATAGAGTGGAATAGAAGATCACAATAACTGAAAAGAAAAATGGCCAGAAGAGTTTCAAGAGCAGATTGGAATGCGCAGAAGAAAGAAGGAATAAACTGAAGACAAGATACTTCAAATGAGTCAGGCTGAGGAGCAGAAAGAATAGAGAAATATTAAAAATGAAAACAGCCAAAGACACCTCTGCTATACCATCAAGTGCACCAATATGTGTATTATGGGAGTCCCAGAAGGAGAAGAGAGGGAGAAAGGGGCAGAAGGAATATTTAAAGAAATAATGACAGAGAACATCTCAAACTTAGAAAAAGATATGAATATGCACATCCAAGAAGCTCAGAAAACACTCAACAGGATAAACATGAAGAAAAGTGCACCCCATCATATATTGATTATGCTATCAAATGCAAAGGACAAGGAGAAAGTTCTGAAAGCTGCAAGAGAAAAGCAGTATGTTATGTACAAGGGAATCCCTATTAGATTGAGGGCCAATTTCTCATCAGAAACCATGGAGGTAAGAAAGCAGTGGGTTGAAACACTTAAAGTGATGAGGAAAAATAACTGCCAGCCAAGAACTTTGTATCCTATGAGACTCACTTTCAAATACGAGGGAGAGATTAAGACATTCTCAGATAAACAAAAGCTGGTGGAGTGCATCACCACTAGACTAACCTACAAACAATGCTAAAGGGAGTTCTTCAGACTGAAAGGAAAGGACACTAGACAGTGGTTCAAAGCAGCATAAAGATATAAATACCTGCAGTAAGGTTATTATTTGGGTAATTATAAATGCCAGTATTATTGTTCTGTATTGTTTGGTATGCAACTCCCTTCTTATATCCTATAGGTGCTAAAATACAAATGCATAAAAACTAATGATAAATCTATGTTTGGGAACATACAATGTACAAAGATATAAGTGAGAACAAGTACAAATAAGGTATGGAGACAGAGGCTTATAGGAAAAGTATATGTGCCTGCTATTGAAGTTATGTTGGTACCAAAACAAAATATGGTTGTTCCGTATTTAGGATGTTAAATTTTAACCCCAAGTGTTTTGGTTTGCCAAAGCTGCCAGAATGCAATATACCAGAAATAGGATGGCTTTTAAAAAGGGAATTTATTAAGTTGTAAGTTTATAGTTCTAAGACCATAGAAATATCCAAACTAAGACATCCTGAGAAAGATACCTTAACTCCAAATAAAGGGCCGATTAACTTCAGGGTTCTCTCTCAGCTGGGATGGCACATGGCAATGTCTGCTAGCTTTCTTTCTTCATTTCATAAGGCTGCTTCTGCATTTCCAAAGATCTCTGGCTGTGTGGGCGCTGTTGGCCCTAAGCTTTTTTCCAAATGGTTCCTTCTTAAAGGACTAGTTAGCAACCCTACCTTGAATGGGTGGAGACACATGTCCATGGAAACCACCTAATCAAAAGTTACCACCCATAATTGGGTGGGTCACATCGCCATGGAAACAATGAAAAAGATCCCACCCAACAATGTTGAATAAAAATTAAAGAACATGGCTTTTCTGGGGTACATGAGTTTCAAACTGGCATACCAGGGCAATCACAAAGAGAATAGATGAAGAATATATCAGTATAGAAATGAGAAGGCATGCAATATGGTACAATGCTAAAAAGGAAAAAAATATAAAAGGAAGTATTAATGGAAGTGAGAGACAAAAAAAAGTATAAGTCTTACAAAGTCTAAATAGCATAATGGGAGAAGAAAGTCCCATATTATCAGTAGTAAGTTTAAATGTAATTGCATTAAACTCTCCAGTCAAAAAACAGAGATTGGTAGTACAGATAAAAAAGCATGACTCAACTATATGGGATCTGCAAGAGACTTTCAATTCAAAAATACAAGTAGGTTGAGGATGAAAGGATGGAAAAAATATACCATGCAAGTAGTAACCAACAGAGAGCCGGGGTGGCTATACTAATATTGGAAAAAATAGACTTTATGGCAAAAACAGTCATGAAGGATGAGATGGTCATTATGTACTGATAAAAGGGACAACTCAACAGGGAAATGTAACAATAATAGACATATATGCATCTCACAGCAGAGCCCCAAAAGATATGAAGCAAATACTGACAGATTTGAAGGGAGAAACTGATGGTTCTACATTAATAGTAAGAGACTTTAATACACCACTATCAATAATGGATAGAACATCTAGTCATAAGATCAATAGGGAAGTATAGGACTTGAATGATACAATAAACTAACTAGACTTAACAGAGATACATAGAACACAGTACCCAACAAAAGCAGAATCCACATTCTTCTTGAGAATAAATATGATTATCCTTATTCTCCAGGATAAGTCATATTTTGGATCACAAAACATCCCAATAAATTAAAAAATATTGAAATCATACATTGTATATCTCTGACCACAACGGAATGAAGTTAGACATCAATAATAGAGGGAGAAATGGAAATTTCACAAATATGTGGAAATTAAACAACCAATTGGTTAATGGGGAAATCAGAAGCAAAATTAAGAAATACAATGAGGCAAATGTAAATGAAAATACAACATACCAAACCTTATGGGATGCAGTGAGGTCCACGCTGAGAAGGAAATTTAGAGCTCTAAATGCTTACATTTAAAAAGAAGACTTCGGGCGGTGCAATAGTGGCTCAGAGGCAGAATTTCCACCTGCTATAAAAAAAAAAAAAGAAGACTTCTACTACCAGGGGCAATGAATGCGGGGGTGGGGTGGACAAATGATAACGGGTGGTTTTGATTTGATACTTGGTGACACTGTGTTTGCCGGTTCTTTGTTATGGACCAATGAAAATTGTCTAAAATGGAGAGTACTGCTGATTATACAACCAAGCAAGGATACGGTAAGACATGATATGTTTATTTTGGACGTTATCCATGATGCCTAATAGATGGAGGGAGCCAAAGAGAATAGTGACTGAGAAGCACAATGGCAAACTGTGATACATTTATATGATGGGACATGGTGCAGCTACAAGAAAGGATGTCAAGAGGCACACAAACTGAATAAACCTTGGGGACAATGCATTGTGCAAAATAAGTGGGAAACAAAAGAACAAATATGCTAAGGTCTCTCTCAGAAAATACCTATAAGAAAATGGGAGCCTAAATTGTAAGCCCTTGTAGCAGCCACCCTTAGTTTGAAGCTGTAAATATATCTCTAGATTCTGAGACATTGAGCTATATGTGTATTAGCTGATATTTCCCTGGAACTTTGAGTAACACTGTGACACCTAAGACCCAGAAATGGAGTGCTGCAGTCCTGAAAGTTAGCATAGCTATATACAATAATAATTAAAGTAACTGAAAAAAGAGATCAGGCCCCAACTAGAATTTAAAATGAAGCCAATCTGTCTGGGTCTAAGAAATTAGAATACAGGATAAAAGATGATAGTATATGTACTCTAGACCTTCATATACTGTATGAGATGAAAGGAAAAGAGGTTTATTATGTCTAAAACCTAACTTTTCTGTAACACATAATTTAAATCAACCTGTCTGGATACCTCATTTAAACAACTCAAACTCCTGGCATCCAGAACTGGAACAAGGCTTTGTAATTCTGTATGGCTTATTATAATACCAGGATACATCTCAGACTATGGTGGGCTGATAATTAAAACATAGAATACAAGGGAAACTATATAAGACTGAGTTCAGACCACTCAACAGACACCATGGAGGTGAGAAGGCAGTGGAATGATATATTTAAGATTCTGAACAAGAAAGAATTCCAACCAAGAACAATTTATCCTGCCAAGTTGTCCTGCAAAATTGAAGGAGACATTAAAATCTTCACAAATAAACAATGGCTGCAAGAATTTCCAACAAGAGACCTACCCTGCAAGAAATATTAAAGGGAGCTCTGTTAGCTGAAAAAAGACTTGAGAGGGAGGTCTGGAGGAGGGTACAGAATTGAACAGTAGTAGCAAGGGTAACTTAAAGGATAAAAAGTTAGAGAGGGAAAAGGATGCATACATCTGATAAATAAAAACTATAGAATAAGATGCTAAACCCAAGAACTGCTTTTACAGTAGTAAATGTGAATGTTACTGGACTAAACTCACCAGTTAAAATATACAGATTGACAGAATAGATTAAATAATATAATCTATCTATATGCTGCTCATAAGAGACTTATTTTAGACCTAAGGATACAAATAGATTAAAAGTGAAAGGATGGAAATAGATGTTTTATGCAAGCTATAACCAAAAAAAAAAGCGCAAGTAGCTATAGTAATATTTGATAAAATAGATTTTAAATGTTATGATATCATGAGATATTTTCATATGTTAATTGTAAAAACATTTGTATCTTTATATTTTCCTGAAATAAAACACTTGAAAACATCAAGTAACATGGGTCATTACTATAGCTAAGTTCATGTTTCTAATAACTTGCTACTTGATATTTTGAGAATATATACAGCTTTGATAGCTAATCGAATTGTCTTTCAGTTTGTGTTTGACGTTAAAATTTAAGAAATGCGGATATCTGTATCTGTAGATTTTTTCCTTGTTCACCTTAATTTTAAATTGGTTTATGAAATTTACTGTATGAACACAGGTTTACAATTATTATATTTTACTTAAAATGTAAAAAAATATAAAGTATACATTCAGTTGCAAATATATATGTATATATATGTATATATGTGTGTGTGTGTATATATATATATATATATATATATATATATATAGGTAAAGCCCTTGAGGGTCTGAAGGGGGAAAGATATATATATCCGGAACCTGTAATTCCTGGAGGGTTCCTAGGTCAGATAAATCCTGAAACTCAAGGGACCAGCCTCTCCAATATTATCAATTAATTTTATCTCCCTATCCTTTAGTGTTGACACCCCTTCCCAACATGAAAAAGTCAGAACAGGCATTGCCCAAAGAACCCTACAGATTTGAAGAAGGATCAAAGGAGAAGAAGGAAGTATAGCAGAGAAAATAGGATTTAATAAATGAGTATGACTGCTGACTCACTATTTTAAAATTCCTCCTAGCCTCCAGTGTTTTGGAGCAGCTAGAATGAAAAGCTGAGATGGTGGAATGGTAGCCCATGACAAACTCTGGGATCTGTTCTCTAACTGCTTGATGAGGTACGCTTTGAAAATTATTGCTTTTTTCTTTTTTTGCTTTGTATATATGTTATATTTTACAATAAAAAGTTTTTTAAAAAAAAAGAAGATTTCAGTTCAGAGACCTAATCTCAAAATTGGAACTAGAAAAAAAAAAAAAAGCAAACCAAGGTGACAGAAGGAAGGAAATAACAAAGATTAGATTACAGATAAATGAAATAGAAAATAAAACAATACAGAGAATCAACAAAACCAAAAGTTTGTCCTTTGAGAAGGTCAATAAAATGGACAAACATTTAGCTAGACTGGCAAAGAAAGAGAGGATACCAAAAAAATGAAAATCAGAAATGAAAAAGGGGGCTTTATTACTAACTCTGCTGATACAAAAAAAAAGTACTATTAGAGGATACTATGAATAACAGTATGCAAATAAATCAGATAACCTAGATGAAATAGGCAAATTCTTAGAAACACACAAACTACCTACATTGACTCAAGAAAGAATAGAAGATCTCAACAAACCAATTACTAGTTGGTTTACTGGTTTGATTAAATCGGTAATCAAAAACCTACCAACAGGGGAACTCTACCAAGCATTCCAAGAAGACTTAACCCCAATTCTGCTCAAACTCTTCTAAAAAACTGAAGAGGAGGGAAGACTCCCTAATTCATTCTATGAGGCCAGCATCACACTCATACCAAAACCAGATAAAGATAACACAAGAAAAGAAAACTACAAACTAATATCTCTTATGAATATAGATACAAAAATCCTCAACTACCAGCAAACTGAATCCAATTACACATTAAAAGAATTATACACCATGATCAAGTGGGATTTATCATAGTTATGCAACAGTGATTCAACATAAGTAAAATAATTAACATAATAGGCCACATTAACAGAAAGAAGGAAAAAAAAAACATGATCATCTCAGTTGATGCAGAAAAGGCACTTGACAACATACAGCACACTTTCTTGATAAAAAACACTTAAAACACTAGGAGTGAAAGGAAGCGTCCTCAATATAATAAAGTGTATATATGAAAAGCCCCTAGCTAGCATTTTACGTAATGGTGAAAGACAGAAATCTTTCCCCCTAAGATCAGGAAAAACATAAGGAAGCCCACTGTCATCACTGACATGCTACATTGTACTAGAAGATCTTGCAAGAGCAATTAGACAAGGAAAAGAAATACAAAGCATCCACATTGGAAAGGAAGAAGCAAAACTTTCTTTATTTGCAGATGATATGATCTTAGATACAGAAAATACTGAAAAATTCACCTCAAAGCTCCTAAAACTAATAAATGAATTCAGCAAAGTACCGGAGTACAAGTTCAACATGCAAAAATCAGTAGTATATATACACATAGGCCATGAACAATTGGAAGAAGAAATCAATAAATTCCATTCACAATAGCAACAAAATAATCAAATATCTATGAATAAATCTAGCCAAAGATTTAAAGGATATGTGAAGGAGCAACAGACACAAGGTCTTCACAATCACACAGTCACATTGTAAAAGCTAAATGGTTATACAATTGTCTTCAAGAATCAAGGCTGCTGGAACACAGCTCAACAGTTTCAGGTACTTCCCTCCAGCCTCTCCACTATATCGAAAACTTAAAAAAGGATATTTATATAATGCATAAGAATAACCTGCAGGATAACCTTTTGACTCTGAAACCTCTCAGCCACTAAACTTTATTTTGTCTCATTTCTCTTTTCCTCTTTCTGGTCAAGCAGACTTTCTCAATCCCTTGATGCTGGGTCCCAGCTCATCCCAGGATTTCTTTCCCACATTGCCAGTGAGATTTATATGCCTAGGAGTCATGTCTCTTGTAGAGGGAGGGCGGCGGGTTCACCTGCTGAGTTGGCTTAGAGAGAGAAGTTGCCTTGATTCTTGAAGACAGTAGTATAATGAAATAGTTTTTACAAGATAACTTTGTGATTGTGAAAAACCAAGGTATGGACAGATAAGTAAAAAAAAATGGATAAAAATGGATAAATAATAGGGTGATAAGGGGCAAAATAAATTGGCTACAACCTGAAGATGGGTCCCTGGTCCAGATAAGTCCTGAAACCTAGCCCAGCCCCTCCAGAACATCAGATAGTTCCATCTCCCTACCCCAGATTAGTGATAGACCCTTCTAATATCAAAAATTTGGAATTGCCATAGCCCAAACAACCCCAAAGAGAGGTATGGAAAGATCAAAGGTGATGGTGGAATTATATATAGAAGATAGAACTTAACAAATGAATATGAATGCTGAATCATTAAATGGATATGTCTTTTAGTCTCCAGTACAGAGTAGATAGAAGTAAAAACCTAAAATTGTGAAATTGTAAGTAACCCATGTCAAACTCTGACAGGGTTCTATAACTAATTGTGTTCTACAACTAATTGTGGTGCTGTGCTTTGAAATGTATAGCTTTTTTTGTATATATGTAATTATTCACAAAAAAAGAAGGGGAAAAAAGTCGATTGTGATGATTAAAAAGTATTTAAGCCCTCTAGCCTCCTATATTCTGGAGCAGCTAGAAAGAAAAATATGAAAAGATCACATGGTAGCCCATGCAAACTCTGGGATCTAACCTGTAACCACTTTTTGAAGAGTGCTTTGAAAACTATTACTTTTTTAGTTCTTTGCTTTGCATATATGTAATACTATACAATAAAAAAAAGTTTAAAAATACAAATAAAAAAATAAACCAGAAATAACAGAACAAGAATGTATGGTCACCTTTAGAAAATGCTTATAAGAAAACAGGGGCCTAGATTGTAAGCTTTCAGAACAGACACATTAAGTCCAAAGTGGTGATTATTATTTCTGGATTTTGAGAGGCTGTTTTATATATATAACCTGATATTTACAGATAAGATCGAAGCCAAACAGGTTGGGATTAAAGTAATTCAGAACATAGGGGTAAGAAAGACAGTGTCTATATTTTAGAACTACACATACTCTTTGAGACTAATGCAACAAAGGTTTATTTGGTCTGGAACTGAAATTTTCTGTAGTGCATAATGTAATTCAACCTATCTGTATAGCTCATTTGAACAACTGAAACACAGGGAACCTAGAATAAGAAATAGGTCCTTTAATCCTGTATAGATTATTGTAATGCTTGGAAACATCCTAGAGTATATTAAGCAGATAACCAAAATACATTGGCAAAGTCCCCTGATGGAGGGGAGAAAGACTATGGAACTATTAAACCTTACCATAAGGGAATCTCCTGATACTGTGTCAAACATTAGAGACACCCAAATCAATAGGCCGTGCCCTGGATCAGGAGGCTTACTCTTGTGAAGCTTGTGTAGGTAACGGAGAAGCTTAGACTACCTATAGGCATGCCTAAGAGTTACTTCTGGAGGACCTCTGTTGTTGCTCAGATTTGGCCTCAGTCTCTCTAAGCCCAACTCTGCAAGTGAAATCATTGCCCTCCCCCCTCATAGGACATGACATCCAGGGGTGAAAGTCTCCTGGTGGCATGGGAGATGACTGCCAGGGACGACTCCAGATCTGGGAGCGTGGGATCTACAATTACATCCTGACCAAAAGGGGGAAAAGAAGTGTAATTAATAAAGTATTAGTGGCAGAGAGAGTTCAAATAGAGTCGAGAGGCTACTCTGGAGGTGGCTCTTATGCAACCTTCAGGTCGACCTTGCTACCTATCATAACCTGCCAACTCTCAACCAGAACCATTCCAGCCAATCCTAAAGAACACCTAGGCAATATATAAGATTCCACAAAGTTCCATGCACTAAAGTAACTTTCCAGAAACCTACAACCTCCAGATGTGTCCCTGGTCCAGATAAGTCCTGAAACCTAGCCCAGCCTCTCCAGAACACCAGATAGTTCTATCTCCCTACCCCATTTCAGTGACAGACCCTTCCAATGTCAAAAAGTTAGAATTGCCATAGCCTAAACAAACCTAAAGAGAGGGATGGAAAGATCAGAGGTGATGGTGGAATTATACATAGAAAATAGGACTTAACAAATGAATGTAAATGCTGAATCATTAAATTGATATCTCTTTTAGTCGCCAGTATTTTAGAACAGCTAGAAGTAAAAACTTAAAATTGTGGAATTGTAACCCACGTCAAAGTCTGAAATATGTTCTATAACTAATTGTGGTGCTGCGCTTTGAAATGTATAGCTTTTTTGTATATATATTATTTTTCACAAAAAAAGAAGGAAAAAATGTCGATTGTGATGAAAAAAATATTTAAGCCCTCTAGCCTCCTATATTCTAGAGCAGCTAGAAGGAAAAATCTGAGAGGATCATATGGCAGCCCATGATAAACTCTGGGTTCTGTCCTGTAACCACTTGTTGAAGAGTGCTTTGAAAACTATTGCTTTTTTATTTTTTTGCTTTGTATATATGTTATACTATACAATAAAAAAAGTTTTTAAAAAATCCACGACACTGTACTACACAAACAGTAATCCCTAAATTATATCATGGATTTTAGTTAACAGTACAATTATTAAAATGTCCTATCATCAATTGTAACAAATTTTCATACCCGTGTAGGGTATTTGCAGTGGGGTGGTATATGGGAATCCTATATTTTGCAAGAATGCATTGAAACTCACAACTCATCTAATAAAGAAAAAAACTATCAAATGAAAAATGGGAATATATAGATGAGTGAAGTACATTGATTAAGAATACAGCTTCTGGGGTCAGTTAAACAGGATTGAAATCTCAGCTCTGCCACCTATTAACCACTGACACTGAGCAAATCCCTCATCGATAGAGATAAGGTTGTTGTGAGGATTAACTAAGGTGGGTGTTAGCATGGTACCTAAAATTACTAAATTCAAAATATGTAGTAGGTATTGTAACTAAATGGCCAAGAGATAACAAAAGAAGTACAACAAATAATGTTATAATATAATAAATAATAAGCAAAAAATATCAATGGCTCTTCCTTTTCAAATGTCTCTCCCTCAAATTCTCTTTTACTCCCTATTTCTTACTGACTAATCCTCATCCTTTCTTCCTTTTTCATTCTTTCTTTCTTTTCTTTCTTCCTTCCTTTTTTCCCTTTATTTCCCTTCTTTATGTCTCTCATGCTCTTACTTTTTTCACTTTCTTTCTTTCTTTCTTTCTCATTTCTTCACTACCTGACTTTCCTTCTCTCTCTCTCTTTCTTTCCATCCTTCCTTCCCTTGTTCCATCCTACCCTCCCTCCCTTCTTTTATTCACTTTTTAATGGCTCTTTTTAAAACTTATTCTTTCCTTCTCTCTGTTTCTATCTAACTTTCTCAGTCTCTTTTTCATATTATCTTTTTTCTGGCTTCTCCTTTTAAAATCTATTCTATATGTTAGTCTATCTACATATTTACCTACCCATCTATATCTATCTTTGATCAATCAATCTATCTATCTCATCATCATCATCATCATCATCTTCCTGTACTGACTTTTCTTTTTCAAATGCTGTCATCCCCCGCAATTGTAATTGATTTTCTTACTGGTTCATACATTTCAAATTATTATCTCTCACACTCAGATTCTCTCTCTCCTTCATTTTACTCATTCTCCTACTTCCTAATTCTTTTACAACTTGTCTTTCTTTCCTTCTTTCCAGCTTTCCTTTCAGCCTTTCTTTGTTCCTCCCTATCTCTCTTCTGCCCTTCCTCCCTCCATGTATCCTTGCTTCCTTCCTCCTTCTCATTCTTGCTTCCTTTCTTGTTCCCTTCCTTTCCTTTCTACTTTCCTCATTATTTCCTTTTCTCCCTTCTTCCGTCCTTCCTTCTTCTTTCCTTCCTTCCTTCCCTCCCTGCACTTTTTATTCTCTTTTTACTTGTTCCTTTTTAAAAATGTTACCTCCACCTCTCTTTTTTTCGATCACTTTAATAGTTTTTACTGGCTACTTCTTTAAAGTTTGCTCTATATCTATCTATCTATTAATTATCTTCATCTCTTACCTACCAGCTTATCTAGCTTTCAATCTTCTTCCTATCTTCAGTTTACTAGCTTTTTAAAAATTGTCTTCTATTTTCAAATCTCTGTCTCTCCACTTCCCCCAAATACGTGATTATATTAATGGCTCCTCCTTTTTAAATTATTCCCTATCTCACCCTCACATTCTATTTTACTCTTTCTTCTACTGGCTTATGCTTGCCTTCACTCCCTCCTTCCCTTGCTCCTTCCCTCCCTCCCTCCCTTCCTTTATTCCCCTTTTACTGGCTCTTCTCTTAAACTATTTTCTTTCCTCTTCTCTTTGTTTCTTTCTAACTCCCTCTCCTACCATCTTTTTTGTTCTTTTTGATGACTTCTCCTTTCTAAAAGCCACTCTATATATTACTCAATCATTCCAACTATCGTCTACCTACCTATTTATCAACCCTTCTTTCTTTCTGTCTGTCTTTATTTCTTTTGTTTACTATTATACATAAAGTTTTTATTTTTTTCATTCATAAACAGTTCACAAGATTCATATAACAGGGTGGTAGAAGAAATAAAGAGATGCTTTTTAGGTGGATTCTTTATGTTTAAAGACAGATGAGTTTGATAGCAATTTGATACAGAAGAAAACAATACAATGCATATAAAAACAGTATTTGACTAAGGGAAAAAGATACTATCAACCGAAGTAAATTTAGAGCTTTCATGCATGCAACTCAACATCTGAAGTTTCTCCACTTAAAAACCTATCTGGGCATTCATAAAGAAGGCTATAAAAATACTACAAAAAGGTTAGCCTTCCCATAGCACACAAAAAGAAGATAAAGAGAGAGAAAAGAAATTAATAAATCCCCAGCTACACCTAGGCTAATTACAAGTTTTCCTTAACAAAGACACACACAGAAAAATATCTGTCCACAAGCTTAGGTCCGAGGAACAGTCGGACCTTAGCACCCTCACTTAGGCGTTTTCCTGCTCATGCTCTTTTTAGTATCACCAAATGTGGTTTATGTAGTAGATTACACACTGGAAGAATTCCTTTAAAAAGAATCAAAAGCTTCATTTTATATATACAACATGTAATGAAAATAAATTATGGGAAATAACTTTAAAATGCAACAGAGGACAAAGTTTTCCAAGAAACATTCCTAATGAACTCCCTTGGCAGGGGATGGGGTTGGGGAGGAAGGGGTGGGTGAGACTGTAATGCTCAAGAAAGGTAAATATCACAAATTTATCAAAAACTTCAAATTGTCTATGCATTCATACACTGTCATGAGCCACAAATATTCCTTCACAGGGACGGTACTTATTAGCCTACCAAAGAACCAGATTTTGCCATGAACTACAAAACTTTTAACATAAAATCATATTTATATATTTAGAACTCATATACATGCCCTATCTGTGGGCAACATTGTCAGATGAAATTTATCCCCCAATAAAATTAATGGCATATTTTATGTACACAAGGGCTAAACTGCAAAAAACACAGTTAAGTTTCCCAAATAGGCATCTTCTTTCAGGGCAGGTTCATAAATTTAAAAAGGCAAAACACACTCCTGGTACCAAGATGTACTAGTTAGGGTTCCCTAGAGAAACAGAATCAACAGGGAACACTCGCAAATATAAAATTTATAAAAGTGTCTCACATGACCATGGGAACCCAGAGTCCAAAATCTGCAGGGCAGACTGTGAAGCCGCTGACTCCGATGGAGGGTCTGGATGAACTCCATAGGAGAGGCTCACCAGCCGAAGCAGGAAGAGAGCCTGTCTCTTCTCAATCCTCCTTAAAAGGCTTCCCATGATTAGATTAAGCATCTCTCATTGCAGAAGACACTCCCCTTTGGCTGATTACAAATGGAATCAGCTGTGGATGCAGCTGACGTGATCATGATCTAATTCTATGAAATGTCCTCATCACAACAGACAGGCCAGCACTTGCCCAACCAGACAAACAGGTACCACAACTTGGCCAAGGTGACACATGAACCTGACCATGACAAAAGGTCAACCTCAGAATCACTTTCTTAGCTACAGGAGTTGCCATGTAGTTTCTATGAAGTTTCTGATACATGCATTTATGTCATACTAGTATTGCAGGCAATAAAGCAATATATACTTTTAATGTAGTGGCTCAACAAGGGCTTCATTTCATTCCAAATTGATTCTTGGCTCAGTGATTCATAACTTCTCAAATTTAAAATTTCAAAGGGACACTCTTAAAGAGACTCTAAATAGATTTCTTAAGATAGTTTCCTGAAATATCCTTTCACATAAGACAAATTTCACAAACATTAGCTTAAGTAAAAAGTAAAAAAAGAATTAAACACGACACAAATGTGCACGATAAACTAATGCTCAACCAATCTCCAAATCTTAGGAGCTAATGAAAAGAATGCTTAAAACCAATAAACAATTTTCACACTCTGTGGCAGCCATCTGTGAAGCCAATTATACTAAACAACTTTTAGAGTTGATTATAAACTTTGGTTTATTTTTATTTGAGTTCTCATTGTACAGCAAGAATGAAAAAAAGGGAGAGTGGCATCCATGTGGAGATAAACTGTCAGTCTGTCTTTAATTTGGCATGATGAAACGCCTAATCAGTCAGGCCTGCTTTGATGGTTACAGACTGCCTTATGTTTTCCTCCATCAAATTATCACCAGGGTTTCAATATCTGATCCCACAGTGTTTCAGCAATCTGAGCAATCATTGTTCCAATTTCTCTGAATACCCCAGAGTATTTAACATATGCCCAAGTACAAAGAGTCATCAATGCTTGCTCCTCAAAAAAAGTCATCAATGCTTGTTCTCAAAATGGCTATAGGGTTTAATCCAATGAAGCCAGTCAGTCCTGAGATTTTATATATATATATAGCAAACATGACTGCAAACAGTGTGGCAGGGGTACAAGAAGCATAGAAGATATGTTTGCCTTCATTGTCCTTTATAAAATTTGCCTAGGTTTCTCCAATTTCAGCCTCAAGCTGGTCCTGATAATGACAGCAGAAGTCATCTCCACTTTTTTTTTTTACATAATGAAACTGTGTAAATTGCCACTTCCTTGAGGTCCAGGTATTTTCACTCCAGATAGGAAGGTGCAGTGTAAGGCTTGTCCCTACCACATATCTGTTCCTATTTTTGCAATAGATGTCTCTTGCTCCTGCTACTGTAGCAAGATTATTTGCTTCAGCTGTTGCCTTAAGCATGGACTTTGGATGTGGACGTTCCTCTCCTTAATAAATTTAATGTAAGCCTTAAAGTATTCTACAGGATCTCTACAAGTAACTTCTGAACCACATTTCTTTTACTACCAAATCTTCAGGGGCAAGCAGCAATGGAACCAGATTTCGAAGCTTCCTTTTAACGTTTTCATCATTATCTTTCAATCTCCCATTAAAAACTAGGATTAGTTGCAACTTTAAGACCAGGATGTGGCAAAAGGAAGAACCAAGATTTGAGAAACAATTGTGAATGTGCTTAGCTCTCCATGTTGATTTTGTTTATCTGCAGTCATGTAATTGTTTTCTACTTTCTAAACCATATGAGTATTCATAAGGATAACACCAATCTTGAATCAAAAACATTAATATTTGAAATAGTTTCTGGTAGATTTCTTCCATTGCAAGCCTGTCATATCTGTAAATACTTGCAAATGTTGGAGATCATCTTTTTTAATATTCTGAGACAAATTATATACCTGGGCAGAGCTGGTCATAGTGCTCAGAGCAAACACAGTTGCACAGTCTTTGATAGTTGACTGGCTACCAAAGGCACCCTGAGTATCCATTAACAGTACAACCACTTTTATTCCATTAGGTCTGCCAATTACAAACACTTCGTTCCAGGTTTGTATGCCAATTGTTTCTCTCTTGCAACAATCTTGCCGTGTAAAGCCAGTTAATGGTTCATTTTTTGCACCAATCCAACTTTAGGAATCCTAGAGAGGTCTTGGTCGAGACGTGGTTAACCCGGGTTCTTGGGTTGCGGGCTTCACAGTCCTTGCTGCAGCTGCTGCCTCCAGGCTGCCTCGTCCCCCTCAGTTATCTTGTACTTCTATCTATATTTCTATCATCTGTCTTTTTTTTTTTTACTGGCTCCTTATACTGACTTCTTTCCTTCTTCCTTTTCTGATCTTTTTGCTCTCTTTTTACTTGCTTCTCTTTAAAACATTTTCCTTCCTCTTTCTAATGTGTCTTGTTTTTTATCTTTTTTATAGTTACAAATGCCTCTCCCCAACTATTGTATTTGATTTTCTTACTGGCTCTGCCTTTCAAACTCCTTTCTCCCTCCCTCCCTTCCTTCTTTCATTTCTTTCTGGCTCCTTGTCTTTCCTTCTCTTTGTTTTTTTGGATTCTTTGCCTCCCTCTCTCCCTCCCTCCCTCCATCCCTCCCTCTCTTCCTTCCTTCCTTCTTCCCCTCCTCCCTTCCTCATTCCTTCCTTCTCTCTTTCCTTCCTTTCTTTTCATCCATCCATCCCTCTTTCCTTTGTCCCTCCCTAGCTCCCTTTCTATATCTCTCCCTTCGTCTATACTTCCTTCTATCCCCATTTCCTTCCTTCCTTCTTTCCTCTCTTCTTTCCTTCCCTGCTTATTCCACTTTTTTTTAACAGGTTCTCTTTCCAAATCTTTTTCTTCCTCCTCTTTTTTCCTAAATGTCTCTCTTTGTTTCTGCATTCATGTGCTGTGATTTTTACATCCTTAAAAAAGTCCATCGAATGTATTGATCAAACTATCCACCTATCTGCTTGTCTGCCTAGTCATCTATTCATGTATGTATGTTTGTATGCATGTATGCATTTATCATCTAATCTTCATCAATCTATCTTATTTTACTGTCTTTTTAACTGACTTTCCTTTTTCATTGTCTCTTCTCCCAATTGTACATTATTATATTATTGGCTCCTCCTTTTCAAATTTCTCCCTCCTTTCTACTTTCCTTGCCCCTGTATTAGCTAGGGTTCTCTAGAGAAACAGAATTAGCAGGAGATATCCATAGATATAAAATTTATAAAAGTGTCTCATATAACCATGGGAACATGGAGTCCAAGGTCTGTAGGGCAGGCTGCAAGCTGGCAACTCTGATGAAGGTCCTCAATGAACTCTCAGGAGAAGCTGGCTGGGCAACTGTGGGAATGGAAGAGTCCAAAATCCATAGGGCAGGCTGTGAAGCTGGCGGCTCAGATGAAGGGTCTGGATGAACTCCACAGGAGAGGCTGGCTGGCTGAAGCAGGAAGAGTGACTGTCTCTTCTGAATCCTCCTTAAAAACCTTCTGGCGATTAGATTAAGCATCACTCATTGCAGAAGACACTCCCCTTAGCTGATTACAAATGCAATCAGCTGTGGATGCAGCCAATGTGATCATGATTTAAGTCCATGAAATAGCCTCATAGCAACAGATGGGCCAGGGCTTGACCAACCACACAACCGGGCACCACCAACTGGCCAAATTGACACGTGAACATGACCATGACACCCCCCATACACACATTCCTTCTCTTTAAGTTACCCTTTTCCCTACTGACTCATCTTTTCAACATCTCATTCCTTCCTTTCTTTCTCCCTTCCTTCCCCCCACCCACCTTCCCTCATTCTATCCAACCTTACTTCCTTCCCATCTTCATTTCCAATTACTCTATCTCACTCTTACATTCTATTATTTTACTTATTTCCTACTGACCTATTCTCTTTCTTTCATCCTTCCTGTCTTCCTTCCTTTCTTCCTTCCATTCCCCTGCTCACCCACCTTCCAGCTATCCCTTCTTAATTCCTTCCCATTTTCATTTACTCTTTTTCCTGGCTCCCTTTTATAAAATATTCTTTATTTCCAGCATTTTTTATCTCTCTTCTACTGTGCATTTTTATATTGTCTCTTGTACTGGCTTCTATTTTTGAAATCTCTTGTATATATCAACCAATCTATGTACCTATCAACCCTCTAACTCTGTGTGCATTTGTCTGTAAGCCTGCTTTCTATTTAGCTAGCTATCTTCTACCTAACAGCATATTCCATCTTTATTGTATCTATCTTCTATCTATCTCTATCTATCTACCTATCTATCTATCTATCTATCTACCCACCCTATCTTTATTTTAGGGTCTCCCTATATTGACTTCTTTTCTCAAATGTCTCCACTCCCCACAATCAAGTCGATTTTCTTACTGACTCCTCCTTTCAAACCACTCTGTCATTCACATTCTCACTCTCCATTTTACTCATTCTCCTACTTCCTCATTCCTGCCTTCATTCCCTTTCTTCCTCTCTTCATCCATATATCATTGCTTCCATTCTCCTTTTCACTCTTGCTTCCTTCCTTTCTTACTTCTCTGCTCTTTTTACTTTCTTTTCACTTGCTTCTCTTTAAAACATTTTACTTCCTCCTTCTAATGTGACTTACTTTTTATCTTTTTTATAGTTACTTTTTCATTGTGTTTTGTTGTACCGGGGCTATTCTGTTAAATACTACACAGTGATTGGCTTAAACAACAGGAATTATTCATTCAGTTTTGGAGGCTAGAAGTCCAAATTAAATTGACAGCAAGGCTATGTATTTTCCAAAGTCTGTAGTGTTCTAGTGATAACTTTCCAGCAATTCACCCTCATGTGGTAAATCTGTCTCTTCCACTGGTTCCCACTGAGTTCTCCTGACTGTACCTAAATTCCCTCTGCATATAAGGACTGCAGGCATATTGGAGTAACACTCACCCTGGTTGGTCTCATCCGTACAAGATCTTCAAAGGTCTTATTTACAAAGGAGTCCACACACAAGGACCAACGGTTAGGACTTGAACATGTTGTTCTAGTTTTCCAGCTGCTGGAATGCAACATCAGACACAGACTGGCTTTTAATAAAAGGGAATTTATTTCATTAGTTCTTCAGAGGAAAGGCAGCTAACTTTCAACTGAGGTTCTTTCTTACATGGGAAGGCACCAAATGATCTCTGCCGGCCTTCTCTCCAGGCCTCTGGGTTCCAACAACTTTCCCTGGGGTGATTTCTTTCTGCATCTCCAAAGGCCTGGGCTGAGCTGCCAGTGCTGAGATGAGGTATGCTGAGCTGCTTGGGCTGTGCTACATTGAGCTGTCTCATTTAAGCACCAGGCAATTAAATTAAATATCATTCATTGCAGCAGGCAGGCCTCCGAGCCGACTGCAGATGTAATCAGCAACAAATGAGGTTCACACACCATTGGCTCATGCCCACAGCAATAAATCTAGGCACCTTCACCTGGCCAAGTTGGCAACTGAATCTAACTACCACATGTCCACCCCTAGACTCATCCTCATCCTTCAAGGTATTGCCACCTGGTTGGCACTGTAATTGAGTTTTCAAAAGGCCATTCCACCATTCTATCAATCCAGCTGCTTCTGAATGATGGGGAACACAGTAAGACCAGAGAATTCCATGAGCATGTGCCCATTCTCGCACTTCATTTGCTGTGAAGTGTGTTCCTTGATCAGAAGCAATGCTGTGTGGAATACCATGATGGTGGATAAGGCATTCTGTAAGCCCACAGATGGTAGTTTTGGCAGAAGCATTGCGTGCAGGGAAAGCAAACCCATATCCGGAGTATGTGTCTATCCCAGTTAGAACAAACTGCTGCCCCTTCCATGAAGGGAGTGGTCCAATGTAATCAACCTGCCACCAAGTAGCTGGTTGATCACCTCAGGGAATGGTGCCATATCGGGGGCTGAGTGTGGGTCTCTGCTGCTGGCAGATTGGGCACTCAGCAGTGGCAGTAGCAGGTCAGCCCTGGTGAGTGGAAGTCCATGTTGCTGAGTCCATGCATAACCTCCATCCCTACCACCATGACCACGTTGTTCATGAGCCCATTGGGCAATGACAGGAGCTGCTGGGGAAAGAGGCTGACTGGTATCCACAGAATGCATCATCTTAGCCACTTGATTATTAAAACCTTCCTCTGCTGAAGTCACCCTCTGTTGCACATTCACATGGGACACAAATATCTCTATGTTTTTAGCCCACTCAGAAAGGTCTATCCACATACCTCTTCCCCAGACCACTTTGTCACCAATTTTCCAATTATGGTGACCATCCAGCCAACCCATTAGCTACCACCAATGAGTCAGCATACAAATGCACCTCTGGCCAGGTCTCCTTCTAAGCAAAATAAACAACCAGGTGCACTGCTCAAAGTTCTGCCCACTGGGAGGATTTCCCTTCACCACGGTCCTTCAAGGACACCCCAGAAAGGGGTTGTAGTCCTGCAGCTCTCCACTTTCAGGCGGTACCTGCATATCATGCTGAACCATCTGTAAACCAGGCCCGAGTTTTCTCTTCCTCAGTCAATTCACTGTAAGGAACTCCCCAAGAGGTCATAGCTCTGGTCTGGAAAAGAGAAGGTAATGTGGCAGGAGTGGCGACCATGGGCATTTGTGCCACTTCTTCATGTAACTTACTTGTGCCTTCAGGACCTGCTCTGGCCCTATCTCGTATATACCATTTCCATTTTACAATAGAGTGCTGCTGTGCACGCCCAACTTTATGGCTTGGTGGGTCAGACAACACCCAGCTCATGATAGGCAACTCAGGTCTCATGGTAACTTGGTGGCCCATGGTTAGACATTCAGTCTCTACTAAGGCCCAGTAGCAGGCCAAAAGCTATTTCTCAAAAGGAGAGTAGTTATCTGCAGCAGATGGTAAGGCTTTGCTCCAAAATCCTAAGGGTCTGCATTGTGATTCTCCTATAGGGGCCAGCCAAAGGCTCCAAACAGCATCTCAATTTGCCACTGACACTTCCAGCACCATTGGATCTGCTGAATCATATGGCCCAAGTGACAGAGTAGCTTGTACAGCAGCCTGGACCTGTCACAGACCCTACTCTTGTTCAGGTCCCCACTCAAAATTAGCAGCTTTTCTGGTCACGTGATAAATGGGCCGGAGTAGCACACCCAAATGAGGAATATGTTGTCACCAAAATCCAAAGAGACCAAATAGGCATTGTGCCTCTTTTTTGGTTGTAGGAGGGGCCAGATGCAGCAACTTACCCTTCACCTTAGAAGGGATATCTCGACATGTCCCACACCACTAGACACCTAGAAATTTCACTGAGGTGGAAGGACCCTGTATTTTTGTTGAAAGTATCTCCCATCCTCTGACACACAAATGCCTTACTGGTTAAGTCTAGAGTGGTTGCTACTTCTTGCTCACTAGGTCCAATCAACATGATATCATCAATATACTGGACCAGTGTGATATCTTGTGGGAGAGAGAAATGATCAAGTTCCCTGAGGATAAGATTATGACATAGGGCTGGAGAGTTGATATACCCCTGAGGTAGGACAGTGAAAGTATATTGCTGACCTTGCCAGCTGAAAGCAAACTGTTTCTGGTGGTCCTTACTAATAGCTATTGAGAAAAAAGCATTTGCCAGATCAATAGCTGCATACCAGGTACCAGGGAATGTATTGATTTGCTCAAGCAATGATACCACATCTGGAGCAGAAGCTGCAATTGGAGTTACCACCTGGTTGAGCTTACAATAATCCACTATCATCCTCCAAGACCCATCTGTTTTCTGCACAGGCCAAGTAGGAGAGTTGAATGGGGATGTGGTGGGAATCACCACCCTTGAATCCTCCAAGTTCTTAAGAATGGCAGTAATCAAGGGTGAAGAATTTCTCTTTGGGGTGATGAAAAAATTCTGGTAATGGATGGTGGTGATAGAAGCACTATACTGTGAGTGTAATTAATGTCACTGAATTGTATATATTAAAGTGATTTGAAATGGGGAAAAAAAGAGTGTCATTAATCTCTGCAATCCCTCCAGGAATCAGTATTGCTTCTGATTTACTATTTTGCTCAGTAGGGGCAGTTCTAGTGGCTTCCACTTGGCCTTTCCCACCATAATAGCCCTCACTGCATGAGTTAGAGAGCCCATGTGGGGATTCTGCCAGTTGCTCAGTATTTCTATTCCAATTATACATTCTTGAACTGGGGAAATAACTACAGAATGGGTCCAGGATCTCAATGGACCCACTGTGAGATGGACCTGAGCTAAATCTCCATTGATCACCTGGCCTCCATAAACCTCCACTCTGACTGGTGGACCAGAGTGACGTTTTGGGTCCCCTGGAATTAATGTCATTTCTGAACCAATGTCTAATAATCCCTGAAATATCTGATTATTTCCTTTTCCCCAATGCACAGTTACCCTGGTAAAGGCCATAGGTCTCCTTGGGGAAGGCTTGGAGGAAGATTAACAGTATAAATTTGTGATCAACTTGTTTTGAGATTCATAGGTCCACAGCCAAAAGAGAATTTGTGCCACTTTAATATTGTTTAAGGTGATGCATATAGTTGCCAAGTTGACAAGGGGTGGACATATGGTAGTTAGGTTCAGGTGTCAACTTGGCCAGGTGATGGTGCCTAGTTCTGTGGCTATGGACATGAGCCAATGGTGTGTGACCCTCATCTGTTGCTCATTACATCTGCAGTCAGCTGAGAGGCATGCCTGCTGTAATGAATGATGTTTGGTTTAATTGGCTGGTGCTTAAATGAGTCAGCTCAATGTAGCACAGCCTAAGCAGTTCAGCATACCTCATCTCAGCACTCGCAGCTCAGCCCAGGCCTTTGGAGATACAAAAAGAAATCACCCCGGGAGAGTTGTTGGAACCCAGAGGCCTGGAGAGAAGGCCAGCAGAGATCATCCGGTGCCTTCTCAAATAAGAAAGAACATCAGTTGAAAGTTAGCTGCCTTTCCTCTGAAGAACTAACGAATAAAAATCCCCTTTTATTAAAAGCCAATCTGTCTCTGATGTGTTGCATTCTGGCAGCTAGCAAACTAGAACACATGTCTTTGTTGGGGACATGATTCAATCCACCTCACACTGACTTCTTCTTTAAAGTTTGTTCTTACTATTTTTATTTATCACTTAGCCTAGCTATATATAACTATCCATGCCTATCATCTATCTATTGCTTACCTACCTACCTGCCTATCCAGTGCCCAATCTTCTACTCATCTTCATTTTACTAGCTTTTTTATGCTCTTCTGCTTTTAAATCTCTGTCTGACCAATTCCCAAATGTACATGATTATATTATGGCTCCTCCTTTTCAAATTACTCCCAATCTCACTCTCACATTCTCTCTGCTGTACTCTTTTTCCTAATGACTTATGTTTGCCGTCCCTCCTTCTTTTATTCTATTTTTATTGTCTCTTCTTTTAAAGCATTTCTTTCCTTCTCTCTGTTTCTTTCTGACTTTCTTACTATCTTATTTGTACTGTCTTATTTCTGGTTTCTCCTTTTTGAAATATGTTCTAAATGTTAATCAGTCATTCCACCTATCTTCCTACCTATTTACCTATCAACTTATTTCTATCTATATCTATCATCTATCCATCTTTTACTGTTTTCCTATATTAACTTCTGTCTTTCAAATGCTCCCCACCCCCACAATTGAATTTGATGTTCCTACTAGCTCTACCTTTCCAAACTACTCTCTCACACACATTCTTTCTCTCTCTTCTCATTTTACTCATGAGTAAAATAGGTGAGCCACTCACCTATTTTTTAAAAATTTCTCTTTCCTTTCTTCACTCCTTCCTTCTTCCTTCTGTCCTCTTTTCCTCCTTCCTTCCTTTCCCTTCCTTTCTTCCTTCCACCATCCATTCTTTCTTTCCTCCATCTATCCTTGCTTTCTTCCTCCTTTTCATCCTTGCTTCAACTTTTTTAAAAAATGGTTTTAGTCACACACCATACAATCAATCCAAAGTGTATAATCCATGGTTGTTGATATAATCACAGAGTTGTACATTTTTCACCACAATCAATTTGAGAATATTTGCAGTGCTCCAAAATAGGAAAAATTCCATTACCCTTATTATTGACACTAGTCATTGGTATAGTACCTTTGTTACAATTTATGAAAGAATATTTCATCCTTGCTTCTTTACTTGTGTCTTTCTACCTTTCTTCCTTTCCTCCCTCTGTCTATCCCCCCTTCTTTCCTTCCTCTTGCACTTCCTGCTTCTTTTATCTTCTTTTTCTTTGCTTGTCTTTTTAACCTTTTCAAGTTACTCTCACTCATATTCTCTTTCTCTCCTTCATCTTACTCTCTCCTATTTCCTCTTCTGTTTAATCTTCTCTTTCCTTCCTTTCATTTCTTCTTTACATCCTTTTTTCCTTCTCTCCTTATCTCTCTTCCTCTCTCCTCAATCTACACTTGTCTGCCTGCCTGCCTTCTTTATTTCCTTCCTTACCTCCCTGATCCTTTTACTCTTTTTTTACTAGCTCCTCTGTTTAAATATCTTTATTTCCTTCTCTCTTTTTCTAATTCTTCTTTCTTTCAATCTTTTTTTTTTTTTTTGGAGGGTGCATGGTCCAGGAATCAAACCCAGGTCTCCTGCATGGAAGGCAAGCATTATACCCCTGAACCACCTGTGCATTCCTTCCATCTTTTTTATAGTTACTTTTTTATTGGCTTCTCTTTAAAATTTTTTCCATATATCTTTACATTAGATATTTATGTATCATCTATCTAAATATTGCTTACTTACCTAGCTACCTTCTATTCATCTTTATTTTACTGGCTTTCTTTTTTTTTCTTTCTTCTACTTTTAAATCTATCTCCCTCTCTCCAACTCCTCAAATGTACAGGATTACATTAATGGCTCCTCCTTTTCAAACTTTTCCCTACCTCATTCTCACATTGTCTTTACTTTGCTTTTTCCTGCTAGCCAGTGCTTTTCCTGCCTGCTGCCTGCTTTTATTTTCTTTTTATTAGCTTTTCTTTTAAGCTATTTATTTCTTTCCCTATAACTCTCTCTCTCTTACTATCTTTTATGTACTATTTTTTTAATGGCTTCTGCTTTTGAACATCCATTCTACATACCAATCATTCTGTGTATCTACCTACTTATCTTTCAACCTCTTTTTTCCTTTTTCTTTCTGCCTTTCTTAGTATCTATCATCTTTTTTTTGTAGCTGTGCAGTAACAGGGAGATGCATTTCATTCTTTTCCATGTGAATATCCTGTTATCACCACACCATTTGTTGATTTTTTTTTTTTTCGGAGTACATGGGCCAGGAATTTAACCTGGGTCTCCTGCATGACAGGTGTGAATTCTATCATTTATCTACCCCTGAACCCCTACTATCTATCATCTTTTACTATCTTCTTATACGGACTTCTGCTTTTCAAATGCACCCCTACCCCCAATTGTGTTTGATTTTCTTAATGGCTCCTCCTTTGCAAATTGCTGTCTCTCTCACGTACATATTCATGCTCTCTCTCTCTCTCATTCTTTCTTCCCACCCCCTCCTCCAATTCCTTCTTCTCCCTTCTCTCTCCTCCTCCATTTCTCCTTCTCTCTATATACCCTCCCTCCCTCCCTCCTCCATCATAAACAAACAGTAAAAAATATAAAGAATAAAGCAAAATAATAACTCCTAACAAGTTAAGTGCAATCTCCGCCCTCAAAGTACTTAGTCTAATCCTTGGCAGCAGGGACAATGATTCACATATTGCTGTATTCTCAGCATTCACAGTGTGTCACATAGAGCAGACACTCGATAAGTATTGGCTGAATGGATGAGAAGATAGAAAGAAGGAAATTGGAGACAGAGAGAGAAAGGGAGAGTAGAGGAGGGGTAGAGACAGGAAAAGCCCAAGAATGGAAAGAGGAAAACAAGAGAGGAACGCAAATGAGTCCTTGAAGAAACGAGTACCTTAAGTGAGACTAGAGGATGATATGCCTAGGAGAGTAGGGGGTGTTGTTACTAGTGTCTATTAAAAGTGGGAGATGTGGACGGTTAGGTCTCTAGCCCTAGTATAAACTATACAACAGTAAAGTGGTCATCTGTTGAGCCAAATCATAGTTTCTTGGGGGCCAGGAAGAACTAGAGGAATTACTGACAAAGACTGATGCACTCTGCTTTGGTTTAAATGAGGAGTGCAGGTTTAATTGAGAAGTGACATCTTGACAGCGTGTCCTTAAACCTGGCCTTTTGGACCACCTTCTCCAACTCAAGAGTTTAAAGCCTGGAGTCTTCTGAGCATGTGTGGAACCCCAAAGGCATATGGGACACTGTCCCCCTCCCCCCACTGGAGGAAGATGCCCGTTGGGGCGACAACCATTGGGTCCCCAGAGCTCCAACCTGAAACACAGCATAGTGAAGGGCGTGGCCTCGGGTACTTGTTACCCTAGCGACCACTGTCCTGGCCGCCCAGACCTGAGCAGAGCAGAGAACCGGACAGCTGTGTGTGAAGAGGAGAAACGAGGTCGGCCTGCTACCCCGGCCCCCAGCCCCCCGGGGGCTGACGGGTGGCCATGGATCTGTACCTCAGCAACTGCTGTAAGACTGCTGATGCTGCCGCCACCAAGGCGGCCACCAGCGGCCTGACCGCCAGCAGGGATCAGTGCGGCACCGTGAGTGGCGACCCATCCGTGATCCTCTTTCTTCCGGACCCCAATGGGCTCTCGGGATGGAGACCCCAGCAGAGGGGAGGGAAAGAGGCGGGCCCTTGACAGCTCAACTTCCGGCCTCCCGGGCGGGCGGTAGCAGACTGTGGCTTCGAAGTCTCTGGTCGGAACTAGCCTTGGGAGGCCTGGGCCTGGTGAAACCTGGTTTAGGGAAGAGGGGCTTGGGGGAGCGCGGAATCGGGGGGGGGGGGTGCTTCTGGTTTGTAGGCCGAGCAGGTTCTCCCAACACTGACTGTGCGATGTTTTGGTTAATTCGGACTCATCAGTCCATTGATGTGTGAGTTGTTTAGTCTAAACTAAACAAATAGTTCCTAAAAGAAAAGACCAACTTTTAAATTCCATCTGGCAGGGCCCTCAAAAAATCCCCATTCCAGAGGTGGGAGCGGCTCAACTACTGGATCTGCCTCTTGGAGTCAAGCTGCCTGTAATCCCTGGAAGCAATAATGTATTCTTTACTACAAATTTAAGTGAAAAGGTAAACTGAGTTAATAGTGCATAACATTGATTTTCTTTGCCTTTTTAAAATTGCTATTAAAATTGAAATATTTTCTTAATATTTCATTTTGAGTCAACTTCAGTTTTACACATCAAGTAGAGTTAAATGAGTTGAAGCGTTTAGTGCCTGAACCTCACTTGAATGAAAGAAGGGCCCTATAAGATGCCTCCACGGTTGTCCTCTGCTGCACCATCCAGTCTTATCTACATCCCAAAGCCTCAGCTCCAGCAGCTTAGGGCCATTTCTGTCTACCCACACGTATCCTAATTTCTACTTCTGTGCCTTTGTCCATCTGGTGCCCTCTCATCTCTAAAATGTCAATCTGAGCCATCCTTCAGGAGCCACTACATGCAGCCTTTCCCAGCTGTAGTTAGCCCCAGTGATCTTATCTTTCCTTGGGATTTACATTGCCTTCAGTCTGTACTATCACACTTAGCACTGGATCAGCTCTGTCAGTGATTGCTAACACTTGTAGGTCCTCTCTCTTTCACCCCCTAGCCATTAGCTTAGAGCCAAGACTGAAGGAGGTCCAAAACCTGGTTGATTGTGTGCTTTGATCACAGCGGCAAAAGGTTCTACAGGAAGAATTCTGACATCTTTACCCTTCTGCTGTCCAGGATGTATCAAGGATGTGGAGGAGCTTCTTGATTATTTCTGATATTTGTCAAATATACACAATTTCTTTGCCCCGTTCACTTGGTCAGCTACCTCTTATTTCAGATGGCCTCTCTGTTCTTTATTATATTGATTCCTCCAAAATTCATACATTTCATCATGATCAGTTAGTACATTCAGTTTCCCTGAAGACTAAGTTTGTAGGATATTTCTTTGTCTTTTAGCATGATCTTCTCAAGAAAGAAAGACTTTATATTTACAGCTTTAGATTTTATAAACTCATTTTACCTCATGACCACCTTGTGAGATGAAGCTATGATTTATCTATGGTCACACGTAGGTAGTAGCAGAGTTCAGACCAGATCCACTGTCTCCTGATTCTTAGGTCACACTCTTTCACCTGACCTTGCTACCTTCCTGTACTGCAAAACACTTTAGCAGAGCACTATGGGGAAAAATATCCTCCATTATTTCTCACTAGCAGAAAGTGATAATAACAGACCACTTCAGCTTATAGAAACCAATTATTTGACAGTGGAAGGGTTACCCTGGCCTTAATGAATGGATTTGTTCTCTCTTGATAGTTCAGTAGTCCAGGTTTGGTCTTGGGTCAATATATGCCTGTCATCAACAAAATTCAGCATTTAAAAGAAGAAGCAATAATCAATCTGCTTAATGCAGCATTGTTTCAATTACATTGTTGTTCATTGTTTCTCTTCCAGGAATGATCTGGGCTTTCTCTCTAGTCTTACTGTAAATTAAATCATTGCCCAGAAGGATGTCTTTCTTTGCCCTTCTAAAGGAGCATTGGTAGTCAGGCAATCCAGCATCCTCATAAAGGTCTGTTGGGAGAGACTAGATGCCAGAAACTTACAAAGGAAGCTCTTAAAAGGAAAAAAAAGAAAATTAGCTCTTTATCAGTCCCTCTGCCCACATAAGAAGCATCCTCCCACCTTGCAGGATCTCTTATTTGGGCCTCACGCAGACCAGCTCCTCTGTGTTCAAAAATTGGACTGAGGTTGAGGCTATAAGCAGACCAAACACAGGGTTCACAAATTAGGATTCTACAGACTACCTCTAGCCTGAAGACAGATCTGGTTTGACCCACATGTTATATGTGGTTTGAACTGAATTGGATGTCTACAGACAGGGCAGGTGGTCTCCAGTGTGCCACAATCCTCCATCTTTTCCTGCTTTAACATTAAATGCCTGTTCTTTGCTTTCAACTCTTGGCCCACAACCTTTTTTATTCTGCTGGCTAAGTAAAATAAAAAGAAAGACTATTAAAACCACACTAAGAAAGCTTACTCCACACTTACTTCCATCCTCCATTTTCACTCCATCAGAGGACCTTCCCTGACCCACTATCATCATCTTGCTAATGAAAAATGGTCTAAAAATCCACACCAAAATTTAATTCATAAATGAAACCAAATAACTTAGCTTTTTCCTCCAAAGGTAATTATAGAAATGTGATAATTGGCTGGTTTTTCTTTTCCTTCTCTTATATAATAATAGTCATTGCCAAAGATGTTTTATTGACTATATTCATATGCAGAAATCTCGGTTCTTATAAATAGCCCTTTTAATTACTACTTCATGATAGGGAACTGAATAATATAGACTCCTTCAATTTTCTTCCAACTATAGCACTCAGAGTTTCTTGCATTAAAGAAAACCCTAAGCTATAATAACTTTTTGACCCATAATCTTTAATAATTGAGTTTTACTCCTACTATTTTTATTAAAGCTATTTCCATGAATCATGATGAGATTTGCCGTTAATTTTCTTCATTTTCAGATGATTAATATAAAATAATCATTATAGTTTATCTTCATTCTTTGATGCAGTGCCTGACATAGAATAGAGTAGAAGAAAGGGAGAAACCTAGTATTGGGTTTTTTTTTTGCATGGGCAGGCACTGGGAATTGAACCCAGGTCTCCGGCATGGCAGGCAAGAACTCTGCCTGCTGAGCCACTGTGCCTAGTATTTATTTTATACCTTTAAACAAATTATAAGCCTGTACCTTTCTTTTTTTTTTCCCCTTCTCCTACTTTTGGCTCAAAGCCAAGGGCTAATAGGGCTCAGAATAGGACCAAAGGAAATGAAGGAAAATCTTTAGCATCACTCGGACAAGTAGAGAAGATAGGAAGAGAAAAGTAGGTTTAGCTAAATCATTCCATTGTCTGTCTTCCCCTACTGCAGATTCTGCTTGCAGGTTTTATTTTCTAAGAATACCCTAGTCATTTCAACAAATTGATGTTTTAAAAATGTGATTTCAATAATTTTACATTTGTAATAATTTTGAATCTGTCTCTTTACAGCTTTATCAGCCTTCTTATGATTTTAACCTGACTGATCCTTATTGTCGACTTCTGGAACCAAAGTATCAAAGTCTACACGATCCACATTTAAAAGCATACTATAAGAGAAAAGATATCCTAAGGAGATTAAAGAAAGGGGGCTACATCACCAGCAATAATAAAGTGGGTTGAAGACTATTTCTTGTGAACAAGCAGAGACCTAGAAACCTGATAGACACTTAAGTGTGTACCTTGCTGGGTGCCTGTATTACCTCTCGGTTGCACGATAGGGCATACCTAATAGAAAACTCCTTTAATTAGTCAGCGAAGTCAAGGAAACTTGTTTCTAAATTAAACTACTTGTTCCTATTTGATCTTTTTTCTTTGATAATAGTAAAATTGAATAACCAAATGATTTGAAAATGAGAAGAGATAGATATGCACACACACATACACACACATTTAGTTATTTTCCCCAGCTGTATTGTAGTGCCTGCCCCCGGCTCTGAAAGTAATGATAGCACTGTACACTGGTCAAGAAATATTTCCTTTGAGAAAACTAGGATAAGATGGGAACCTAGCAGAATACTGCTTGATAGAATCAATCCCTCTGGAGGTTAACAGTATTATTACGTTGGCATTTTAATAACTCAAATTGATTGGATTTAGGATATTCCTGATTATTGTGTGAACCATATTAATATAGTAATTTATTTTGTTTAGGGATTTCCTGGTGATACAGCAACTATAGAGAGATACTATCTTCAAAAGTATTACCAAAATGGTTATTACCCTTCATCCCAAAATGGTTGCTAAAATGACTTAGTAATAAGTTCTCTGGAATGTGTTATGATTGTTAACAACTTTATACTTATGCATTTGTGGGGTTTTTTTGTAGGTCATATGTACCTTAAAGGAATTGAATAAGTACAGGCAGTACCTGACGACTTTAAAATTAGACTTTGAAAGAAACTATATAAGAGAACAAGTAAGTTTAAATACTTAAATTTGGTTTTATTTAGGCCTGCAAGAGAAACTTTAATGAGTGTTTGAAGGAAAGGTTTGGTCCTATGAATATTCTTGAAATATTCAGACCTAGAAGTATTGTGGTAATAAATCAAATAAGATCTCTATAAGAGACTTAGAATAGATAAAATGAAACCTCTTCCTTTGATTCACAGAGAAGTTTTCACTTGTCTGAAATGGAGCCAAACTAGACTTAAATGCAGTTTCTCAGAATTAGCCATTTGTGCAATACAGGAATTTTACTAAGCCCTAAATATAAGAAGTCATATCAAACAGCAGGTTTATTTATGGAAAATATAAAAATCTAATTATTTTTATTCAGAAAATGATTGAAGAGCAAGTAAATAAATTGTATGAAAGCAAGAGAGCCTTTGAATCTTCTGAAGCTGCACAGTTCCGAGAATGGCTGTTAAAGGAAGACACACAAACAATTCGGAACCAAGATACACTACTGAAACACAGGTATGATTGAAGCTAATGTGTATTTCATGTATTATTTTCTGGACTCCCAAAAGTTGAAAAATACTGGAAAGAACTGAAAGCAGGATGAAAGAAAGTACTCGACACTATCTGACCCCTCCTATAGCTTTCAATGCGGGGAGACAGGAAGGGCAATCCAGACTCACAGGGATTGGGAACTTTGGTACCAAGAGTAGGAAGGAGAGATTCTACCTGAGAAACTGGGGCCACTAGGAGCCCAAAAGGTAAATCTAACTAATATTTGAATAAGAAATCCTAAGTTCACATCTCTGATCTTGGGAAACACAAATTTGTTGTAGCATCAGAGAAGGTGTCTTTAGCACATGTCTCAAACTTAAGTTTAAGGAAGTGACCTTAAGGTCAAAAGAAAAAGTTTTGCTATAACTTTACCCGATGTGAATATAAACATGTGTCATTCCCCCAACCAATTATGTATGTTCATTTAGCTATTACTCACATGCATTCAGTGTTATCATTCAGAGGCCAAGTGCATGCCTCAGGAGGTGAAAAGATGAATTATAGTTCTTTGTTCTTTATCAGGAGTGAGGGTCAGTTTTTGCCCCAACTCATGACTATTATATTCCATGGATTCATCTCAGTATAGTGCCAGAATATATACTGACCCACCAGAGTTCCAGACCCGCAGTCTGCAGATCTATAGAGGTCCAGTCAAGGACTTGAGAATTATAGGAAGCCCAAGAAATTCAAATCTGCTGGGTTTCTGATGTCAGTGCTTCAGGTGATTTAGGCTGTCTTTGGAAACTCATGTTCCCGAACCTACAGAGTTATGAATAATTTCTGTGTAAAGTGCTTTGAATTACTCTGTTCCACATTTGGCCATTGTCCCAGCAATAGTAACAGAGATTTGCATAATGGAGAGGCTGGTAAAATAATGAGTATGGTATGGTGAGTTGGAAGATCAGTCTAGCTTAAAGGTCCATGAAAAACTCTAAATTTCCTGTATTTCAAGAAGTAAAAAGCAACCAAGAAGGTGGTTTGGGCACATAATGCTATCATAAGAGAAACACCCAATTTACCGCCACTTATGTTTCACTTAGATATTTAGATATGTTCACTAAGGAATTAGGCAAGGCTGAGCACAAAGCGGAAAAATGGAGCAAACTACGGATGAAAGAAGAAGAAAGACGACACCGGGACCACATAAGAAGAAAACTTAGTCTCCGTAAACAGATTGAAGAGGTGAGAAACACCACATTTTAAATAGTGAAGTAAAATTGTATGTGGTTGTTTTATTTATTAACATTTTTAGCAATCCTGCCATGCTCCTTAAAGTCATCTCAGATCTAAAAAACAATCCCCCGTTAATTTTCATCACTGTTAAAATATACAAGCTTTTACTTAAAATAGAGATTGATACCACAAATTATACATGACATTTAATTCCATTACATTATAGGCATGCCTCTTCTATTCTTTAAAGTTATTAAATTTAGGTCCAATGAAAAATAATCATGCCTGCATTCTTTTTCCCAAAATGCAGGTTAAGGCCATTATTTATTTAGTTTCTCTGTCAAAATACATTTAAGGGCATCAGATTAGTATGATATAACCCCGTAAAACAATAAGAGAAAACTTGCTTGCCAGCATCATTTTAGATCCATCTTTGGAGCTAAACTTATACTTAAATTAAGCTTTCATAAGGAAAATAATTTCTTTCCATCCGCCATTCCATTGCATCCATCAATACATTCCCAATAGAAAAGTCATATGATTACCATTTTTTAAGCCCAATGCAAGATTTTTATTATGTTTGACCCAATTTGATCTCATTTGTTTATTGGTAATGTGAATACAAAACACAAAAAAAGTTATGGAAGAGAATACTTACTGAGTACCATAATGTTGTCCTCTTCAGGAATGGAAGACAAAAGAAATGTTTCTCTTGACAAAGATTGGAAAAGAAGTAAAAAGAGAAGCTAGAATTGAAGAACAGCGGCGAAAAAACAGAGAAGAAACTGACCGGAAGGTAGAGCTTTTACCTGTAACTTGGGGCGGTTTGAGGAAAGGCTTTTGCTATTTTTGATAATCTAAAGAATAGTCTGTCAGAAGTGGTCTAAATTCACCAGGATAACTATTGATGGATAGAGGCAGTTTAGTTGGAGCCTATACTTAAGCATTGATCTCAAATGGGACCAGTCTTCAGAAAGTAGGTAGTAAATTAAATTGGATCTAGTTGTTAAAATGTATTCTTGATGCAAAAAAAAATTATATATATATATATATATATATATATATATTCTTGATGCTAAATCACAAAGGAGGCTTACCCCATATACCTTTGTAACTTTTACTCATTGTGACTTTAGAAACATCAAGACATGAGTGAGAGCTTGCTTCAAATATACCCCCATCACATTTTAAATACTTGGTTTGCATTTCTAATGGTTAAGTTCATATCAAGCAATATATTTTCTTTAATATTTTAGAAGCAAATCCTTCTAGAGAAAAAAATCGCTCATCATTTACAAAAAATGCAAAGAACTGACTATAGAAGAGAAGGATCAGATGGAAGTACATTTGAAAACAAAGAACAAGATGGAACAGAAGGTGAGAGAGAAAATAAAAGACAAGTAGCTAAGTAGAAAAGACATATCTATAAAATATTAGTGACTTTGTAAACTACTCTGTGTACTTACACAGTAAGATCACAGAGCACTTGCAAAGGAGGATCTAGGAACACATACTACCCATGCCAGTCACTGTGGAAGAATACTTCACTGTTAGAGCTCACACACACACACATACCCATAGTATTGATATTATTTGTATCACAACAAATTAAATAATTGTAAAGCGCTCAGTAGACAAGATTGCCTGCCTTACAGATTTAAAAAGGAGTCAGTTAAGAGATTTCAAATAGATTCAAGAAGCTATTCTGGAGGTTACTCTTACAAAAGCTTCAGCTAGATACTGCTAATTGCCATGGAATGCCAAGCTCCAACTGTCAGTTTTCTTGTAAATACCCAGGGTGCTGAGACTCTATAAAAGTTTTACTCACTGAGTTTATTTTTCAGAAACCTAAACCCTCCAGATGATTCCTAGGACAGATAGGCCCTGAAACCCCAAGTTTCTCCAAGGGTGTCAATTGGTTGCATCCCCCTACCCCATAATGTCAACACCCCTTTTCAACATGAAGAAATTAAAATGATAATTGCCCAAATATCCCTAAAGATTGAGAGAAGGATCAAAGGAAAAGGAAGAGTTGTGATAAAGAAGATAAGATTTAACAAATGAATATGACTGCTGAATCATTACATTGATATTTCTTTTTAGTCTCCAGTGTCTTAGAGCAGCTAAAAAGAAATACCTGAAATTGTGGAACTGTAATCCATACCATACATTGGAATTTGTTCTATAACTACTTATTAAAATCTACTTTGAAATTTACTGCTTTTTTGTATATACATTTCACAATAAAAAATGTTAAAGGAAAATGAGCTAGTAAGAAGAGATGGTACAAAAAAAGATAAAGACAGAGAAAATGAGAGATAAGAAGAGAGGTATATAGAGAAATCAGAGAGAAAAAGGTAAATTTTAAAAAAGAAGCCAATAAGAAAAAATTACAAATGATAAAAAAGAAAGAAATTAGTTTAACCAAAGGAGCCAGTAACAAAAAAATATTACAAAAAAATACACTGAAAAAAAGAGGTAAAGAAAGAAAATTTAGAAAAAAGGACAACAAATTTTAAAAGAGAAGGCAGTAAGAAAAGAAACAAAACAAAGGAAGAAAAAGGAGCAAATGAATGAAAGATAAGTTTGTGAAAAGGAGCTAAAAGAAAAGGTGTTTAAAAATATAGAAAACAAGAAATAGAGATAGAGAAACAATGAAAGAGAAAAAAGAAAGAATGAAAAGATTAGAAAGGAGGAGGCAGTAAGAAAAGATGGTACAAATAAATAGAATGAAATGGAGAAAGAGGTTAAATGAGGGGAAGAGAATAAAAGAGACAAAGAAAGAAAGAAATTTGCACAAAAGAAACCAGCAGGAAAAGACACAAACACACACACACACAGTGGCATACATACACACACAAACATACATGCTAGAGGACAGAACAGACTTTAGAAAGGAAAAGACAGAAAAGGTAGTACAATGAAGACAGACTGAAAGAAAGGCTGTGTAATAGAGAAAGAAAGGAGGAAAAGAAAAATTTAAATAGAGGACAGTAAGAAGAGCAGTATAAAAATATATTGAGAGAAAGACAAAGGGAAAGAGTTGAATAGAAGAAATTGGAGAGACAGGAAAAGAAAAAGCAAAACAAAGAAAATAGAAGTTTAAAAAGGAGTCAATACTATAAGGAAAGAAAGGAAAATTGAAAAGAAGACAAAATAAAATAGATGATAGAAGAAGTGAATAGATATTGAAAGCGTGGAATCAGAAAGAAAGGTCAGAAAAATAAAGTTTAAAAATAGGCAGAAAGAAAGTACAGGAAAACAACCACAGAAGGAAGGAAGAGAGAGAAAAACAGGGAAAGAATGAGAAAGGAGAAAGGTGGCAGATCAAAAACACATAGAGAGAAATCAAGCAAGTAGCAAAGATTAAAAAAGAGGAGCCAGCACAAAAGACAGGACAAAAATGAGAGAAAGCGAGAGCTAAAGAAAGAAAAGTTAAAAAAGGGGAGCCAGTAAAAAAGAAACTAAAAGAAGGAAGCATACAGGCAAGCAAAGAAAAAAAGACAGAAACTGAAAGAAAGAGAGTGAGAAAGAGACATTGAGAAAGGGAATAAAGAGAAAAAAGTTTTAAAAGGATCAGTTAGTAGGAAGAAGTTCAAAAAGGAGAAAGAATGTGAGAGGAATTTGAAAAGGAGGCATTAAGATTATCATTGTATAAGTGGAGAGGGGAGAGATGTAAAAAGGAGTCAATAAAGAAAAGGCAGTCAAATAAAGTAGTGATAGATTAGCCAGATAGATGATTGATGGCTAGCTAAACAGAAAATGAGAATAGATTTTAAACAGGAGAAATAAAAAAATACACAAAAGATAGAGACAATAGAGAGACGCAAAGAAACTTCAAGGAGGGGAACTCATAGATAGTGAGGACTGAAGGAGAGAGGAAGGGGGGAAAGGAAGGAGGAGAGTAGCCAGGAAGGGAAGAGGGGGAGGGAGGAGGAGGGGGAGAGAAGGAAGGAGGAAGGTGTCAGAAGGGAAGAAGGAGGGAAGGGAAAGGCAGGCATGTAGGCAGGCAAAAAAGAGAGAGAGTAAAAAATAAGAGTGATAAAGAGACAGGAAGGGAAGAAAGTAAGAAAGAAAGAAAAGCTTCAAAAGGATGAGTCAGAGGGAAAAGAGTAAACTATAGACAGAAAATGAGAATGAGAAAGAGAAGTTTGAAAAGGAGGCTCCAGTAATATAATCATGCCTAGTTGTGGGGTTGGGGGTGGCTTTAAAAAGACTTCAGTAAAAACAAGATAGTAAAGATATCTAGAAAGCTACATATAGATAGCTACATAAATAGGTAGTGAGATGATAACCAGAATAGATATTAAAGAGGAGAAGTAAAAAAAAAAAAAAAAAAAGACATTGCAAAAACAAGAGAGATTGAGGTGCATGGGGTGGCTCAGTGGTAGAATGCTCACCTTCCATGCAGGAGACCTGGGTTCGATTCCCGGACCATGCACCCCCTCAAAAAAATAATAAGAGAGATTGGATATAAAAGAGAGAAAAGGAAAGAAAAAAAGGTGAAAAGCAGAGGCCAGTTTAAAGAAGCGGGGAGAAAAGGAAGGAAGGAAGGGAAGCAGGGAGAAAGTAAAGAAGAAAGGGAGGTATGCACGAAAATGAGTTAGGCAAATAAATGAGAAAGAGTGAAAGGGAATGAGAAAGAGACAGAGAGGAAGTATAAAGGAAGGAAGGAAGAGAGGGAAATAAAAAAGAAACAAAGAAAGTTGAAAATATAAGAGTCAGTAAGAAAAGAATAAAATAAGTAGAGAATGTGAGAGTGACAGAAGAGTTTAAAAAAGAGGCGCTCCCCTCCCAAGAAAAAAGAGGAGTCCATAAGATAATCGTCATAGAATTGTGTGTGGGGGGGCGATTTAAAAAGTAGATATTAGTGAAACAAAGACAGTAAAAGAGAGATAGGTGTATGATTACCTGATTGATAGATGATTTTATAGGTAGGTAGTTAGAAAGATAGATGGTGATAGATTAGATGAATAGATTACATAGATAGATAAGAGATATATGATAGATGGATAAAACGGACCTTAAATGGGAGAAGACAGTAAAAAAAGAGAGAGAGAGAGAGAGAGAGAGGTAACACAGACGAGAGGAAAATATTGAAAACGAGGAGCCAGTAAAGCATGAGTAACAAAAGGTGAAAAGGAGAGAGGGAAGGAGGGATTGGAGGAGGAGAAGGGAAGTAAGAAGGAGGGGGAGAGAACGAGGATGAAAGACAGAAAAGTTAAAAAAAGAATAACTCAGAAGAAAAAAGAGTAAAATGAAAACAGAGAGAAAGAGGGAAAGTGAGAAAGAAAGAGCAGAGTTTAAAAGGAAGAGCCAGTAAGATAATTGTGTGTAACTAGGGCCTGGGGTGGAGTGAGAGCTCTCTACAAGACAGTTTAAATATATATATATAGTAAAATAAAGATACATAGAAAAGGATTGATAGGTACATAAGTAGGTGGGTAGGTAGATGGATAGATAGATAAGAAAGGAAAAGAAAAGACTTCAAAGGAGAAGCCAGTAAAAAGTCACTACAAAAAAGACTGAAAGATGAGTAAAGTAAAAGAGAGGAGGAAAGGGAAAAAGTCTAAAAAGAGAAAGAAAAAGAGAGTAAAAGAAGCTGGTAAGAAAAGAAGGAAGGCAGGCAGGAAAGGAGGAATGGGAGAGAGAGAGAAGATAAGAAGAGAGTAGGGAGGGAGGAAAGGGAAAAGGAAGCAAGGAGGAAGGGAGCAAAAACAGATGGAGGAAAGGAGAGATGCAGGGGGTGAGGAAAAGAAATAGGGAGGGAGGAATAAAGGAGGGAAGGAGGACAAAAAAGGAAGGTAGGAAGAAAGGGAATTAATCATTGGGAAAGGGTAAAATAGTATGTGAGAGTGAGAGATAGTGAGGAGTTTGAAGTATAGTGAGGAATTTGAAAAGTCACTACAAAAAAGACTGATTTATGGAACAGGGCAGGGAAAGGAGAGATTTAAATGTAGGAGAACTGTTTTTAAAAGACAGTGAAATATATAGGATAGATGGCTAGATAGATAGGTAATTAGGTAGGCAGGCAGGCAGACGGATAGATGGAACAGACTTTAAAGAAGAAGCTTGTTAAAAAAGTCAGTGGCCCAGCAGGCAAGAATGCTCGCCTGCCATGCCAGAGGACCTGGGTTCGATTCCCGGTGCCTGCCCATGTAAAAAAAAAAAAGAAAAGTCAGTACACAAAAGATAGAGTTAGAAAAAAACAAATAAAGGAGGGGCAATGTTTTCCAAAGGATGCAGTAAAAAGAGTAAAAGAAGCAGGAGGGGAGGCAGGGAAAGGAAGGAGGGAGAGAGGCAAGAGGGGGTGAGAAAGAGACCAAAAAAAAAAAAGCAGAAAAGAAGGAAGAAAACAAAAGGAAGTTTTAAAAGGGTGAGTCAATAGGAGAAGGAATCATTGTCTGGAGAGAATTTGAGAGAGAGATGAGTTTGCAAAGGAGAAGCCAGTAAGAGAACCTAGTGCAGTTGTGTGTGGGGGGGAGATATTTTAAAAAGAGTTATCAGTGTAAGAAGACATTAAGAAGAAGATTGATTGCTAGACGGAATGATGATAGGACAGAAATTTAAAGGTAAATAGTCACCACAAAAAAAGTAGAGTTCAAAAAAAGAGAGGTAGGAAAATGAGGAAGGAAGGATATCAAGCACACAGGCAGGTAAAGAAAAGAGAAATGAAAGAATGAAAGAAAGGGAGCAAGAAAGAGGCAAAAAGAAATAGGGAGGAAGGGAAAGAATAAAATAGAGTTTGAGACAAATTTGGAGAGGAGTTTGAAAAGGAGGAGCGATTATAATGTACAAATCAGGACAGGGAGAAAGGGAGATATTTAAATAGAGAAGAAAGTAAAAAATAAAAAGATAGTGAAATATAGAAGATTCATAGGTAGGCAGGCAGACTGAAAAAACAAATTTTAAAGGAGAAGCCTGTAAAAACCAACCAAACAAAAAAACCTCAGTACCAAAAAAAAAAAAAAAGATAGAAAAAGAAAGAAAAGGAAGTTAAAAAGTTTTTAAAAACTATTCAGTAAAAAGAGTAAAAGAAGAAGTGAAGGAAGGAGGGAGGAAAGGAGGCATAAAAAAGAGAAAGCAGGACAGAAAGTGAACAAAAAGGAGAAAGAGACACAGAAATAGGAAATAACAGGATAATGAAAGGAAGGATAAGAACAAAAGAAAGGATATCCATGGAAAAAGTAAAAGAGAATGTAAGAGAGAGATAAACAGGTTTGAAAGGGAGGAGCCATTAGTATAATTATGCACATTTGGAAAGTGGGGAGAGAGATTTTAAAGTAGAAGATGGGGGAGGGGAGACAGGAAAATAAAGATAAATGAATACAATATGATAGCTGTCTAAGTGGGTAGATACAGATACATGAATAGAAAAGACTTTATAGGTGTAAAACACAGTAAAAAGATAGTTACAAAAAAATAAAAAGAATTAGAAAAGAGTGAGGGAGAAGGGGGGAAAGCATATAGGGAACCAGTAAGAAAATAAAGTACAATTGAGTGGGTGAAGGTGGAATTGAAATGTAAAAGACAGTGAAAATATAATAAAGAACAAGTGATACAGAGATAAGCAGAAAGGTTTTCCAAAGGAGAAGCCAGTAAAAGGGCATAAAAGGTGGTTACCAAAGAGGGAAGGACAGAAAAAAGTTTTTAAACAGGAGCTAATAAAAAAGAGTGTAAAAGAAGCAAATAGGGTAGGTAGGTGCGTAGGTGGGCAGGCAAGCAGGCAAAGATAAGAAGAAGAAAGGGTAGGAAAAAATGAGAGAATAAGAAACATAAAGAAAGGAAAAAGGAAGGAAGAATGAAAGGAAGAAAGAAAAGTCAGTAGGAAAAAGTAAAATAGAATGTAAGAGATTGAGAGAGGAGTTTGAAAGGAAAGTCAATAATCTAATCGTGTCTTACTTTTATGAGTGAGAGATTTAAAAGTAGATTTAAAAGAAAAAGATTGTAAGATAAAGATAGATAAAACTAATGAGCTAAAAAGGGACAAGTCAGTAAAAAAAAAAAAAGTAACCACAAAAAAAGAAAAGATTGGGAGATGAGTAAGGAAATGTCTTGAGACTGCAATGGGAGCAGCAGCCTGGAGTCACAAGGAGGCCAAACTGGATTCAAAATGGCAACGGTGTCTATATAGCTTGGAGTTCTGGAGGAAAACTGGAGAGGGTCTCTACAGGTGCTGAATTGAAGAGAAAGATAAATAATTTCAGGTAGGACCTCCATACCAGAGCAAATGGTCCAGTCTCCTCCCTCTCACTTGGTCTCACCTGCTGCATGGGTGGGCACAGAAACAGCAACTGCAATCACTTCCACTGGGCACACAGAATACAAATTCTCTCACAGCTGTGAGAAAGACCCCTATCATTTGGAGAACCAGGGGACAGGGGAGTACATCTCAAGACTCAGGTCAGTGAAGATAAAAGTCTATGAAAACATGGACACGGTCTGTATTTCCATCCCTGGGTCAGAAAGCCCTTCTCTCATCCCTGAAGGAAACAGTAGCCAGCAGTCTGATTCCAGCCTGGTGGTCGATTACATATTGGGTCAGCTTGGGGAGTCATCTGCCATTGAGCCATTGAGCCAGATTTTTGCTGGCAAAGCAAAGGCACAGGATACCCACAAATCCAGGCCTTCAGAGATAGCCTGAGCTGAGAGGCAAGCAGTCTCTGAGGACAATCAAGTTATCAAACAGCCCCATCCGCTGGACGAGACAAAATGAAAGGGAGTCGAAGGGCTTTTTCTGATAACTCTCCAGAGAATGTATCAGAACCATTGGGAAAGGTCTAGACCCCCTGTACAGGAACATGCCCCTATGTTGGCTGAGAAATATGGACAACCTAACTGTTAAAGCAGTGACATAAAATAAACTCAGGTCTTGTGGGCCAACAAAAATTAGAGCACCACAGGGACCCAATAGATATGTTTTACCCACAGAGACCTTGCTGTGACAAGTTCTGTCATAGCATTAGATGGATATAAGCTTAATAAACGGACGTCTAACTGTCTAAATTCTAGTGACAAGACACTTAAATATCAAAACATCCATTTTTTCAACAAAAAGCTATAAAATGTACAAAGAAACAGGAAGTGATGGCCCAGACACAGAAGATTAAAGTATTGAAAACCATCAATGCGGAGGACCAGACCTGGGACCTGCCAGACAAAGACTTTTTTTTTAAATGGTCCTCTTCTAGTTTGCTAGCTGCTAGAATACCACACACCAGAGATGGACTGGCTTTCAATAAAGGGATTTATTTAGTTAAAAATGTATAGTTCTTCAGAGGAAATGTAACTAACTTTCAACTGAGGTTCTTTCTTACACAGGAAGGCACAGGGTGATCTCTGCTGGCATTCTTTCCAGGCCTCTGGGTTCCAACAACTTTCCCCGGGGTGATTTCTTTCTGGATCTCCAAAGGCCTGGGCTGAGCTGCAAGTGCTGAGATGAGGTACGCTGAGCTGCTTGGGCTGTGCTATGTTGAGTCTCTCATTTAAGCACCAGCCAATTAAGTCAAACATCATTCATTACAGCAGGCACGCCTCCTAGCCGACTGCACATGTAATTAACAACAGATGAGCATCACATGCCATTGGCTCATGTCCACAGCAAAAGAAATACGCACCTTCGCCTGGCCAAGTTGACACCTGAACCTAACTACCACAGGTCCTAAATATGCCCAAGGAACTAAAGGAAAACATGGGCAAAGAAGGAAATCAGGAAAAATGATAGATGAACAGAGTGAATATCAATAGAGAGATGGAAATTATGGAAAGGAACCAAACAGAGCTGAAGACCACAGTAACAAATGTAAAATTTCCTGAAGGGTTCAACAACTATTGGAGCTGGAAAAAGAACGAATGAGTGAAAGACAAATGAAATCATTCAGAGAGGTGGAAAGAAGAAAGAAAAAAGTGAACAGAGCCTGAGAAACCTGTGAGACACTGTTTCAGTTTGCTAAAGCTGCTGGAATGTAATATAACAGAAATGGATTAGCTTTTATTAAAAGGATTTATTAAGTTACAAGTTACAGTTGTAAGACTGTGAAAATATCCAAATTAAGGCATCAACAAGATAATACTGTCATTCAAGAAAGGGCGATGGAGTGCAGGGTTTCTCTGTCACCTTGGAAGGCATATGGCAACGTCTGCTGCCCTTCTCTCCTGGCTTTTGATTTCAAATGGCTTTCTCACCTTCTGGCATCTCCTGGGGCATTTCCTTCTGCATCTCCAAACGTCTGTGTTTTGGTTTCATCTCTCTGCTCTCTGTGTGGCTTTGAGTGCTCTCTCTTAAAGGGCTCCAGAAAAGGATTAAGTCATACCTTAAATGGGTGGGGTCACATCTCCATGGAAACAACCTAATCAAGTGGTCACATCCAACATTAGGTCTGCCCTTACAAGACTGGATTAAGATAGCTTGGCTTTTCTGGAGTATATAACAGCTTCAAAGTAGCACAGATATCATCAAAACATTCACTGTAGGAGACCCAGAAGGAGAAGAGAGAGAGAGAAAGAGAGAGAAAGAGGCAGAGAAAATATTCAAAGAAATAATGGTTGAAAACTTCCAAAATTTAATGAAGACATGATTATACACATCCAAGATGCTCAATGAACTCCAAATAAGATAAACTCAAATAGACCCATGCTGCAGCATATTATAATCAAACCGTTGAATGCCCAAAATGAAGAGAGAATTCTGAAAGGTGCAAGAAAGAAGCAACATGTCATGTAAAAGGAGCTACAATAATATACTAAGTGTCAGTATCTCATCAGAAATCATGGAGGCAAGAAGGCAGTGGGATAATATATTTAAAGTACTGAAAGTGAAAAATTGCTGATGAAGAGTTCTATATCCAGCAAAACTGTCTTTTAAAAATGAGGAAAAGATTAAGACATTCCCAGATAAACAAAACCTGAGGAAATTCAGCCCTATGAGATGCTAAGGAGAGACCTGTAGTCTGAAAGGAAAGGAGAATGGACAGTAGATCAAAGCCACCATTGCATGAAGAAATAAAGATCTCCAGTGAGGGTAACAACGTTGGGAAATCTAAATGGCAGTATTATTGTATTTTTGGCTCCACTTGTTACTTCTAACAGGATCTAAAAAGAAAATGCATTAAATGTAATGATAAATCAGTGGTTGTGGACTCAGGTATAAATTCGTGTAATTTGTGACAAGAATTGCATAAAGGTGGGTGAATGGAGGGGTATAGGAACATAGTTTGTATATTTTATTGTGGTTAAGTTGGTATCAAAGCAACTAAAATTAATACAGATTTAAGAGGTTAAATTTAAACCTTATGGTAACTACAAAGAAAATATGGGAGAATATACAAGCTCATACAGACAAAAATTAGACTACAGATTGCCAGGAGTGAAAGGCAGGGGACATGGGGAGTTAATGCATAATGAGTGTAGGGTTTCTGTTTGGGGAGATGGGAAAGTTTCAGTAATGGAAGGTGGTTAAGTATACCACAATATTAATCCTATCGAATGGTATGCTTGGGAGTGGTTGAATGGTTGGGAGTGGTTGGCATATATAAATGGCATATAGAAACAACATATATACAAAGTTTATGTTGTGTATATGTTCCCACAATTAAAAAAAAAGAAAGAGCAACTAAAGAGACAATAACAATTAATTGCAGTACATGATCCTGGATGGGATTTAGCAAAGGAAGATAAAAGGTCCAAAAGGACATTATTGGGACATATGAAAAAATTGGAATATAGACTGACAGCTTTATATCAGTATTAAATTTCTTGAACTTGATTAAATGCACTTAAGGTAGTTATTTAAGTGACTATCCTTGTTTTTAGGAAATGTGCTTGGTAGTATTAAGTGTTCAAGGAGAATGACATATACATTCAATTGTTCACAAAATGGGTTGACAGATGGATGCATGGATGGATGGATGGGTAGACAGATAAAGAGAGAGAGAAAGAAAGAAAGAAATGCCAAACATGGCAAAATGTTAAAATTGGTGAATCTGGCTATCTGGGGGCGAGGTGTGGGTGGGTGGGGTATGTTGGAGTTCTATGTAAGGGGTTAGTGTTATTTTTGTAATGTCCTGTAAGTTCAAAAATATTCCAAAAAAAGAAAACCAGTACAAGTCCGTGAAAAAATAGGGAGATAGAGAAAAAAAAAATTTTAAAGGGGCAAGTAAAAAGTAAAAGAAGCAGGGAGAGAAAGGAGAAAGGAACAAAGACAAAGAATGAAAGGAAGTGAGAAAGAAGAAAGAAGGAAAGAGGAAGGGAGGGAGAGAGGGAGGGCAAGCTTAAAAAGATAAGTTCATAAGAACAAGCGGAAAGTAAATAGAATATAAGAGGGGGAGGAGTTAAAAGAGCCAGATAAAGGACTCTAATCCTGAACAACTGGAGGATGGTACGTTAAAAAGGTGAAGTCAGTAAAAGAAGACAACATAGAGAGACAGAGACAGGTAGGTAGGTAGATTAATAGATATATATAGAATGGATTTTTTAAAAGATAAGTGAGTAAATAAGGTACTTTTAAAAAAGAAGGAAAGAAAATATTTTAAAAAAAATATCCAGTAAAAAGAAAATGGAGGAAGGAAGGGAAGGAGGAAAAGGGGAGGGAAGGGAAGGAAAGGAGGCAAAGAAGGAAGGAAGGAAGGCCTGCAGACAGGCAAATAAAAGAGGGAGGGCGGGCAATGGTGGCGCAGTGGCAGAGTTCTCGCCTGCCATGCTAGTGACCCGGGTTCAATTTCTGGTGCCTGCCCATGCAAAAAAAAAAAAAAAAGTGAAAAGAACATCAAGAAAAGACATAGAAAAATGGAATAAAAATGAAGGAGGGAAGGGAGGGAGGGAAGAGAAAAGAGTAAGAAATTGAAAAGCGTGAGTTATTAGAGGAGAGACTTAAAGGAGAGAGAAGGAATGTTAGAATGAGTGAGAGAGAGGGAGAGAGAAAGGAGTTTGAAAAGGAGGATCCAGTACGAAAATTAAGTACAATTGTGGGGGGCAAGAGAAACTTAAAAGTAGAAGTCAGTACAAAAAAGTTTTTTAAGTCAGTAAAATAAAGGTATATAGATAGATGATCAATAGCCAGCTACCTAGACAGGTAAGTCATCGGTCAATTGAATTGATCAGTTGATCAATAGATAGAAAGAACTGACTAAAATGGAGAAACCAGCAGAGGTAACTGTACCAAAAGAGTTAGAAAAATAGAAGTTAAGAAAAAAGTTTAAAAACAAGGTCCAGTAAATAGAGTAATAGAAAGAGGAAGGAGGAAGAGAGGGAGGGAGGGAGAGAGAAATTTTAAAAGGAGAGTAAAGGGGTGTAAGGGGAGTTCAGTGGTAGAATTCTCGCCTGCAGTGCAGGAGACCCGGTTCAATTCCCAGTCCATGCACTTCCCAACAAACAAGCAAACAAACAAAAATTCCAGAAATGGTGCTGCATTAACGGGATACTCACATGGAAAAATAATGAAATGTGACCCCGCCATACAGCATACAAAAAAGAGAGAGAGAGAGAGAGAGTAAAAAAATAAGACATTTTAATAAAAGGAGAGAGAAAATTAGTTTATAAAGGAGGAGGCCAAAAGAATAGGCAATATGAGAAACAGAGAAAAGGGGTAGGGGGGTTGGTAGAGACAGTGGAGGGTATGGGGAGATTTTAAAAAGTGGAGCCTGTAAGAAAAGCCAATAATTTAGTTTAGTGAAACAATGAAGCAACAGTCTTAGGCCTCTGCGATAATAAAATCACTTTAGCAGCTGTATCGCTCACCTCCATCTTTAACTGTTAACTAGTAAGAGGAAAGTTTCAGGTAGGCATCTTATACAGTGGCCACCTTAAATTCTTCTTTGAAAGAGAAAATATAAATGAATTTAAGTTCAAAATATTACCAAGGTGACAGAAGAGTGAAGGTGTTTGTGTCATGTAGGAAATTAAATTATGTCACCGTATAATCTGATTGTCATCTTCCAGCACATGCACACAGAGGGGCATGCATGGGGCAGTAAGAGAAGGAAACACCAGCCAAATACCTCCTGGAATCAGTGGCCTGACAGATCACTCTCACATCTTATAACTCATACGAAAACCCACTTAGCACACATGCTGTTTGGAATCCTTTTGTCCACCTAAATGATTAGAACCTGGAACTATAATCGCCTCTTTCACCAATGTGCTATAGGTATATGCTTGTCTGTGCCAGGTTATATAAGGCACAAGCAAGAATTGCCATGACCACTGTGTCCAAGAGATTCTTCAGCCCAGTCATTACGATTGCATTCCACACAGAGGAAAAGCTGTGTTTGAATTGGGCAGGCTGAAGCTTCTCCCTCCTCTCAGAAGACAACTCTGTGCCCCCAAGTATGGCTTTAACCAGGCAAGATAAGGTTGTAAAAGCAATTACCCTTCCTCTCCATCACATATTTCTATCCTAGTGTTTTTCAACCTTGACATTTGGGGCTGGATATTCTTGTTCTGTGCATTGTAAAATGTTTAGCAGTATCCCTGGCCCCAACCGTCTAGATGCCAGGAGCACCCTCCCCCTCCCCATTTGTAATCACCAAAAATGTCTCCAGAAGTTGCCAAATGGTCTCGGAGGAGCAGACTCACCTCCCATTGAGAGTTATTGCCTATCCTCTCCAATTCCTCCCCATATCCCCAGATATGGATAAGCATAAGGCTCTTCTCCTCCTCTTGGGCATGAAAGGATAAATAGAATCAATCTTGGATAATTTTCTTATCTCCACTATTAAAAATAAATGTTTCTTTATGTTTCTTTAAGCTTCTTCTCCAAAGATGAAGAAATTGAGTGACACTGCCAGTGACCGCAAAGCACATCAACGACAAAAACGTAATTGAAATTATTATGATTAGAAATACTAAAATAGTAATTTGTTGAAAGACTAAATTAGATAATGACCTCTTCTGCTTCTAACTTAGATAAATTCTCTGGGTGATGCTTACCAACAATAATAAGTCTGTTACTGTCTGAATTAGACTCTCTAATTACTCATTTAGTGTCGCTGCCTCCACATTTTATGAGGAAGGCACTCCACATTTTGCAGCATGCAACTATCCAAGCACAGTTCAGAGTCCTGACTTCTCCATAGCCCCTGCTCCCAATCTTGTCCCTGGTTTTCCATTCTCACCCAACAAAATCCGGAGACATTTTTTTGCCTGAGCCTCAGTAGCTGCTGCCACAACTGCTGGGAGGTTTTTCCCTGCATCTCATTTGTTTCATCTGGAAAATCAACTTGACAGATTGCTGAATGGAGCAGCTACTTAAGTTTCTGTAGCCTGCGGTCCTAGGGACTAGTGAGGACCAAGATCTCTGCCAACACTCTCAAAACCCTTCCCTTCCTTAAGCTCTGAAGTTTTTAGCAACTTTTGTCACTTCAGTGGCAGCAGAAATATTTTATTCTGCAGCATACTTTTCTGCAGTAGCAGAGTATGGCTCCAGTATTCTGTTTCCCGCGATTGTTCTGCTGCTCCTTTTGGAAAGGCCAATCTGGATTGATGTTGTTACTTTAACCTTCAGCCTACCTTACGCATGGAGGCCTAACACTGTTTTCACATCTGTGTTTTCCTTCCTTTGGCTTTCTGTTTCAGTCATCAGTTCTTCTAACATACTACTCTACATTCTGTCTTTGTGGCGTCCTAAAAATGGATCAGACTTTCTGGGAACCTCCCCATATTTCTGTATCTTTCTTAAAGATTGTGTACAGATGTCTGGGATAAGAGGTATGACATATTCTTACTCCTTTAAGTGTCAGCAGTATGAGCACCACCTAGGAGTCTGCTAGAAATGCAGAATCTCAGGCCCGGCTCCAGACCCGCTGAATCTGTATTTGCATTTTAACAAGATCCCCAAATGATTCATATGCAAATTACAATTTGAGACACACTGGCTTCCTTGACCTCCCAAAGGCAAAATAAAATCAGAGTGCTTGTAAGACGTGTCCTCTGCCCCTTCTGGTCTCCAGAGAGATGCCCTTATCTCCGCTCAGATATTGTTGACCTGCTGACTTTCACAGTTGAAGTCTGCCACCAATGCACTGACTCCCCGGGCTTTGAAGCATTCTCTGGCTTTCTCATTCCACCCCAAATCTGGCTGGCAGCTGCATTACGTTCGAGGTGAAACCCTCTCACCGCCACCACAACAACTCCCTCTGGCGGTCCCCCCAGCTAGACTCTCAGCCGTTTCAGAACCATGTATACACCATATAGGAACCAAGATCTGCTTAAGAAAGCAAAACCTCAGACAGAGCCTCGTCCTGCCTGACCTCACTGTACTGCCCCAGGTGAGAAGGAAGAAGCAGGGATGTAGGGTAACTCAAGAGGAGATATTTTTCTAGCTTCCTAAATGGATAGTGGAGCATTAGTTCCCTTCTTCCAGATAACTTCACTTATCTAAAGCAACCAAGTATGGAAAATATGAATCTACGTCTGAATTGCTTTGCTCTGGGCTCTCTCACCACCACCCTTCTGTCTTCCCACCATCTCTAAACTGCTAGAGTGGACTTACACAAAGAAGAAGATTAGATTTGGGGAAATTCTTTGAGACATTTGCATGGCTTACAATGCATACTATCTTCCTGCCTTGCCCTACTTTTGGAAAACAGAAGCTGAATATTACCTTGGTGTATAAGTTGGCATTCCACATAAAGACTTGTATGCCAGTATTCATAGAAGCATTATTCATAATAGCCTCAAACTGGAAATAACTCAAGCGTCCTTCAACAGGTAAATGGATAAACAAACTTTGGTACATAGATACTACTCAGCAATAAAAAGGAATGATCTATCAATGAAGGCAACAACATTGATGAATCTCATAATAATTATACTGAGTGAAAGAAGGTAGACAAAAAGGGTACATCCTGTTTGATTCCATTTATATAAAACTCCAGAAAATGCAAACTAATCTATATGGCATAAAGCAGATCAGAGGTTGCCTGGGAACAGGGATGGGGAAAGAGAACTCTAAAGGGGCATGAGGAAACTTTTGGGGATGATAGAAATGCTTATTGATTGTAGTGATGGCTTCATGAGTTTATACATGTGTAGTTTATTTTATTGCAATTGTGCTTCAACGAAGTTGGTGAAAATTTATGTTTTTCCTTTCGCTTATTTATAGGACCAGTTTACCATTGTCAATATGGTTCAAAGACCACTATCAAAAAATCTCCGACCTCATTTCCTCAGTGTGATGTGCAGGGTGACAATACAGAACAAAAGGTATGATATCATAGGTTTCAGGTGTTTTTTACTGATAATTTATCGAGTTCACTTTTATTCTTATGCAATATTCCCTTCACTAGTATGGTACTGACTGGTCAGAGATAATGAGGTTCTACACAGGAGGTCTGAACCCTCTCCCTGGCAGAGAAGATGTTGAGTCAGCTTCATGCTAAATGTATCATATACTTTAGCATAAACTAACTTCAAGAAACATTTAATGATGATGATAATGATAATAGCTAATATTTATCAAGAACCTGATGTAAGCCAGGCTCTGCGCTAAGCCAGAAGGAAGAGAGTGGGTGACATAGATTGCAAAGATGAGTAAGACATTGTCACTGCCTTTGAGGTCCCATTATCTAGGGGACAAACACACAAACAAAAGTCACTTCAATAAAATGAAAGGAGAGTTCTGATCTCTACAAATACATCGGGAACACAAAAGATGTGACAATAATTTTGCCTAGAGAGGCCGATAAGTGCCTTATTAAAGGAGTATTTTAAATGAATTAGGTCTTCAAATGTGGGTGAGAATTTTCCAGATGAACAGGCATGAGGAAATGTGAGGCTGTATTCCAGACACAAAAAAGGGAAATGTAAGTAAAAGCATGGATGTGTAAACCAGCATAGCCAGAGCAGTGCAGGAGATAAAACTGAAAAGATAGGTTGAAGGCAAAGCCTTGTATGTGTTGCTGAAGCATGAATTTTATCTATTGTTAGTAGGGAGCCACTAGAGATTTTTGAGTAGGGTTGTAAAATAAAAATGATTTGGGGTTTAAAAAGATAATCTGAGGTGCAGTGTGAGATAAATTGTAGAGAGAAGAGATTAGAGGCCAGATGGTTTTGAGGCTACTGTGATGGTCCAGATAAGAATGATAAGGCAGTGGCATTGAGGATGAACAACAGGCCTCAGATTCCAGATATTTCAGACTAATTCTATGTCAAAACTTGGTGATTCAATAGATGCATAGATCCAGAGAGACGAAGGAGATGATGATGATGGTGATAATGATGATTCAATTTTTTAAAACTTTTTTTATTATAATACACAAAGCAAAGAAATAAAAAAGCAATAGTTTTCAAAGCACTCTTCAACAAGTAGTTGCAAGACAGATCCCAGATTTTGTCATGGGCTATCATGTGATCCTCTCCTATTTTTCCCTCTAGCTGCTCAAAAATATAGGGAAACTAGAGGGCTTAAATATTTTTCATCCTGACAATCAACTTTTTTTCCTTCTTTTTTTGTGAACAATAACATATATACAAAAAAGCTATAAATTTCCAAGCACAGCACCACAATTAGTTATAGAACATATTTCAGACTTTCACATGGGTTACAATTTCACAATTTTAGGTTTTTACTTCCATCTACTCTAAAATACTAGAGACTAAAGGAGATATCAATTTAATGATTCATCATTCATATTCATTTGTTAAGCCCTATCTTCTATGTATAATTCCACCATCACCTTTGATCTTTCCATACCTCTCTTTGGGGTTGTTTGGGCTATGGCAACTCTAAATTTTTTATATTGGAAGGGTCTGTCACTAATATGCGGTAGGAAGATGAAACTATCTGATGTTCTAATGAGGCTGGGTGAGGCTTCAGGACTTATCTGGACCAGGGACCCATCTGGAGGCTGTAGGTTTCTGGAAAATTACTCTAGTGCCTGGAACCCTTGTGAAATCTTAAATATTGCCCTAGGTGTCCTTTAGGATTGGCTGGTTGGGGGTTGGCAGGTTATGATAGGTAGCAAGGTCTACCTGAAGCTTGCATGAGAGCAACCTCCAGAGTAGCCTCTTGACTCTATTTGAGCTCGCTCTGCAACTGATACTTTATTAATTATACTTCTTTCTCACTATTTGTCAGGATGTAATTGTTGATCCCACAGTGCCAGGTCTGGATTCATCCCTGGGAGTCTTCTCCCACATAGCCAGGGAGACTTTCACCCTTGGATGTCATGTCCCATGTAGGGGGGAGGGGCAATGATTTCACTTGCAGAGTTGGGCTTAGAGAGACTGACATCACATCTGAGCAACAACAGAGGTCCTCCAGGAGTAACTCTTAGGCATGTCTATAGGTAGTCTAAGCTTCTATGCTACTACATAAGCTTCGCAAGAATGAGCCTCATGATAAGAGGGCATGGCCTATTGATTTGGGTATCCCTGAAGTTGTATCCAGGGATTCCCTGATGGTAAGGTTTCATAGTTCCATAGCCTTTCTCCCATCCCTCAGGGGACTTTGCCAATACTTTTTCATTATCTGGTTAATATACTCTAGGATGTTTCCAGGCATTAAAATAATCTGTACAGGATTAAAGGACCTATTTCTCATTCTGCGCTCTCTGTGTTTCAGTTGTTCAAATGAGCTATACAGATAGGTTGAATTGGATTATGCACTACAGAAAACTTCAGTTCCAGATCAAATAGACCTTTCTTCCATTGGTCTCAAAGAGTATGTGTAGTTCTAAAATATAGACACTGTCTTCCTTACCCCTATGTTCTGAATTACTTTAACCCCAACCTATTTGGCTACATTCTTATCTCTGAATATCAGGTTATATATATAAAACAGCTACTCAAAATTCAGAAATAATAATCACCACTCCAGACTTAATGTGTCTGCTTTAAAAGCTTACAACCTAGGCCCCTGTTTTCTTATAAGCATTTTCTACAGGTGACCATACCATTGATGTTCTTTTGTTTCTGGCTTATTTTGTCTCGCCAATGTCCCACATGTTCATTCACATTGTTGCATACCTCACGACATTATTCCTTTTTGTAGCAGCACAGCCTTCGTCCATAAGTATACACCATCGTTCGCCATTCTACTTCTCCATCACTGCATCCTTCAGCCACCTGCATTCATCGGGCATCATGTAGAGGACCCAAAGTCCACTGTCCATCAACATTCTCAATTTTAGATAATTTCATTGTTCCTAAGAGACAGAAGAACAATAAACACATCCTCAACAAATAGGAGATCTAAAGCTCCTCTTAACTCTTGTCCTTCACCCCATTATTTACCTCTGCTATTGCTGTGGTAGTGCTGATGGTTCCTTTTGAACATAGCTTAGAGCATGCAATAGCAGTTTCCCCCTGTATTCTGGACTTAAACACTCTTTATACAAGACTCATGTCTTTGAAGTAATTTTTATGAGAACTAATTCACATTTCTAGTGTGAGTCAGTGGGACACGTAGATCTATACAACCCCTTTCAATGTTGTTCATCTTCAAAATGGTAATATTACTTCTAAACCCACTAGAGAATCACCTTTGCTCCTATTTATTCCCTTACATTGGAATTCAACCTCATTGGTTTATGGGTCACACATCTCTAGCTTCTATGTATCTCTAAGTTCCCTGTATTCTGTATTATAAGTCTCTGATTATTCCGTTATGTTGGTCATAAAAATGGAATTATACAGTATCTGTCCTTTTGTGTCTGGCTAATTTTACTCACCATTATGTCGTGAAGGCTCATCCATCTTGTCATGTGCTTCAGGACATCATTTGGTGTTACTGCTGCATAATATTCCATCGTATGTATATGCCACATTGTGTTGATCCACTTGTCTGTTGATGGGCATTTGGTTTGTTTCCATCCTTTAGGGATTGTGAATAATGCAGCTATGAACATCGGTGTGCAAATGTCTGTTTGTGTTGTTGCTTTCAAATTTTCAGAGTATAAACCAAGTAGTGCTTTTGCTGGGTCATAGGGCAGCTCGATATTTAGTTTCCTAAGGAACCGCCAAACAGTCTTCCATAGTGGCTGAACCATTGTACATTCCCACCAGCAGTGCATAAGTGTCCCATTTTTTCCACATCCTCTCCAACATTTATACTTTCCTTATTGTTTGAGAGCAGCCATTCTTATAGGTATGAGGTGCTATCTCATTGTAGTCTTGATCTGCATTTCCCTTATAGCCAGTGAAAATGAGCATCTCTTCATGTGCTTTTGAGCTGTCTATATTGGCTCTTCAGAAAAATGCCTATTCATATCTTTAGCACAGTTTATAACTGGATTGTTTGTTCTTTTATTGTTGAGTTGTATGATTTCTTTGTATATACAAGTAATCAAACCTTTGTCCATTATGTAATTTCCAAATATTTTCTCCCATTGAATTGGCTGCCTCTTCACATTTTTGGCAAAGTCTTTTGAAGTGCAGAAGCATTTGATTTTGAGGAATTCCCATTTATATAAATTTTCTTTGGTTGCTTATGCTTTGGGTGTAAAGTTTAGGAGGATACCTCCTATTACTAGGTCTTGAAGATGTTTCCCTACATTTTCCTCAAGAAGCTTTATGGTGCTAGTTCTTATATTTAGGTGTTTGATCCGCTTTGAGTTAATTTTTTTGTAGGTGTAAGATAGGGGTCCTCTTTCATTCTCTTGGCTGTTGATATCTGGTTCTTCCATGCCCAATTGTCCCAGTTCAGAGGATTTGGGGGCCTTGTCAAAAATCAGTTGACCATAGATTTGGTGGTCTATTTCTGCACTCTAAATTCGGTTCCATTGGTCAGTGCTTCTATCTTTGTGCCAGTACCATGCTGTTTTGACTACTGTGGCTTTACAATAGGTTTTAAAGTCAGGGAGTGTTAATCCTCCCAATTTGTTCTTCTGTTTTAGGATGCTTTTAGCTATTCGGGTTCTCTTTCCATTCCAGTCGAATTTGGTAACTTTTCTAAATCTTCAAAGTAGATAGTTGGAATTTTGATTGGTGCTGTGTTGAATCTGTAGATCAATTTGGGATGAATTGACATCTTAACTATATTTTGCTTTCCTATCCATGAGCAGGGAATGTTTTTCCACCTATTTAGATCTCCTTTGATTTCTTTAGCAATGTTATGCAGTTTTCTGTGTACAAGTTCTTTACATCCCTAGTTAAGTTCATTCCTCAGTATTTGATTCTTTTAGTTGCTATTTTGAATGAAATTTTTTTCTTAACTGAATCCTCACTTGGTCATTGCTTGTGTATAGAAATGTTACTGGTTTTTGCACATTGATTTTATATCCCACCACTTTGCTGAATTTGTGTATTAGCTTAAGTAACTTTGCTCTAGATTTCTCAGGATCTTCCAAGTATCGTATCATATCATCTGCAAATAATGAGAGTTTTCCTTCTTCCTTTGAATTTGGATGCCTTTATTCCTTTGTCCTGCCTGATTGCTCTAGCTAGAACTTCTATCCCAATGTTTAATAATAGTGGTGACCGTGGGCATCCTTGTCTTTTTTATCTGATCTTCAGGGGAAGGCTTTCAGTCTTTGTCTAATGAGTACGATGCTGGCTATCATTTTTTCATATATTCCCTTTATCATATTGAAGTATCTACCTTTGATTCCTATCTTCTGGACTGTTTTTACCAGAAAAGGATGCTGAACTTTTTCGAATGCTTTTTCAGCATCAGTCGAGATGATCGTGTGATTTTTCCCTTTTGATTTGTTAATGTGCTGTATGACATTAATTGATTTTCTTCATTGAACTGTCCTTGCATTCCTGGTATAAACCCCATTTGGTCATGGTGTATACTTCTTTTAATGAGTTGTTGGATTAGATTTGCTAATACTTTATTGAGAATTTTTGCATCTATGTTCATTAGGGAGATTGGCCTATAGTTTTCCTTTCTTATAGCATCTTTATCCGGTTTTGGTATTAAATTATTAGTGTCATAAAATGAGTTAGGTAGAATTCCTTTTCTCTCAAGTTTCTGGAAAAGTTTGGTCAGGATTGGTATTAGTTCTTTCTGGAATGTTTGATAAAATACCCCTGTGAAGCCATCTAGCCCTGGGCTTTTCTTTGTAGGAAGATTTTTGATGACTGATTGAATCTCTTTACTTGTGATTGGTTTGTGAGATCTTCTGTTTCTTCCTGAGTCAGTGTACCTTGTTAGTGTGTCTCCAGGAATTAGTCCATCTCATCTAAGTTGTCTAGTTTGTTGGTGTATAAGTGTTCATACTATCTTCCTGTGATTTCTTTTATTACTTCAGGGTCTATGGTAACACACCCCTTCTCATTTCTGATTTTCTTTATTTGCATCCTCTCTCTTTTTCTCTTTCTCAGTCCTGCTAGTGGCCCTTCAATTTTATTGATTTTCTCAAGGAACCAACTTTGGGTTTATTGATTCTTTCTGTTGTTCTTTCATTCTTCTATTCATTTATATTTGCTTTAATCTTTGTTATTTCTCTTCTCCTATTTGCTTTGGGGTTAGTTTACTGTTCTTTCTCAAGTTCCTCCAGGTGTGCTCTTAAGTCTCAATACTTGCTATTTCTTCTTTTTAAAAATAGGAATTTAAGGCAATAAATTTCCTGCTCAGCACAGCCTTTGCTGCATCCCATGAGTTCCGATAAGCTGTATTCTCACTTTCATTCATTTCCAAATAGCTACTGATTTCTCTAGCAATTTCTTCTTTGACCCACTGGCTGTTTAAGACTGTGTTATTATTTAATCTCCATATATTTGTGAATGTTCTCATTCTTTGGTGGTTACTGAGATCCAGCTTCATCCCATTGTGATCAGAGAAAGTGCTTTGAATAATTTCAATATCTTTAAATTTATAAAGACCTGTTTTGTGCCAGCATATGATGTATCCTGGAGAATGTGCCATGAGCACTAGAGAAGAATGTATAACCTTGTGCTTTGGGGTGCAATGACATATATATGTCTGTTAGGTCTAATGCATTTATCAAGTTATTTAACTTCTCTGTTTCCTTATTGTTCTTCTGTCTGGTTGTTCTATCTGTAGAGGAGAGTGGTGTATTGAACTCTTCTACTATTATTGTTGAAACATCTATTGCTCCCTTCAGATTTGCCAATGTCTATCTCATATACTTTGGTGCTTCTTGATTAGGAGCAGAAACATTTATGATTGTTGTATTTTCTTGGTGGATTGACATTTTAATTAGCATATAGTGTCCTTCTTTGTCCCTTATAATGTTTTTACATTTAAAGTCCATTTTGTCTGATATTACTATAACTACTCCTGCTTTTTTTGGCTACAACTTGTGTGGAAGAACTTTTTCCTTCCTTTCACTTTCACCTATTTGCATTTTGTGTCTACGATGAGTCTCTTGTAAGCATCTTATAGCTGGATTTTGTTTCTTAATCCATTTTTCCAATCTGTATCTTTTAATTGGTAAATTTAGTCCATTAACATTCAAGGTTATTACTGAAAAGGCATTTCTTGATTCCAGCATCTTATTTTTTATTTTGTCTGTCAGATCCATATATCTTTTCCCTCTTTCTGTCTGAATTCTTTAAATTTCCCTTAATAGTACACTTCAATTCTGTGCCCTCCTCCAGACTGCGCTCTCGTGTCTTTTCTTTTCAGCTGACAGAACTCCTTTTAGTATCTCTTGTAGGGCTGGTCTCTTTTGACAGATTCTTTCAGGACTTCTTTGTCTGTGAAAGCTTTAATCTCTTCCTCAATTTTAACAGACAGTTTGGCTGGGTACAGAATTCTTGGCTGGAAGTCTTTTTCTTTCAGGATCTTGAATATATCATACCACTGCCTTCTCATCTCCAGGATGCTATTTGAGTAGTCTGAACTCAGTCTTATTTGTTGTCCCTTGTATGTAGTAGATTGTTTTTCTCTTCCCACTTTCAGGATTTTCTGCTTCTCTTTAACATTTGACACACTGATTAGTATGTGCCTCGGGGAAGGCCTATTTGGATTTATTCTGTTTGGTGTTCTTTGGGCTTCTTTGACTTGTATATTTATGTCCTTTATGAGGGTTGGGAAGTTTTCCCCCATTGTATCCTCAACCACTCTTCCTAGCACTCTGCTCCTCTCTTCTCCTTCTGGGACAACAATGATTCTTATATTTGTGCACTTAGTTTTGTCTATTATTTCCTTGAGTTCCCATTCAATTTTTTTCCATCTTTTTTGCCATTTTCTGTTTTGAGTCTTCAAACTCAATTATCCTGTCCTCTATATCACTTATTCTTTCTTCTGTCTCTTCAAATCTGGTGCTGTGTGCCTCTAGAATGTTTTTTATTTGGTCAGCAGAATCTTTAATCTATGTGATTTCCACTATTTTTCTTTTTGTTCTTTCAAATTCCTCTTTGTGCTCGTTTATGTCTTCTTGATCTCCTTTATGTCATTTGCTAACCCTCTTATTTTATTAAGTAGGGTTGTATGAACATTTTAATTAGTTGCTCCAGCATCTGTGTCTCCTCAGGTGTTTTAATTTAGTCTTTAGGCAGGGCTATATCTGTCTGCATTGTGATATGCTTAGTGATCTTCTGCTGTCTTCGTTGCATGTAGATATCTTGATTGATTTACTTTGGGAGTTGATTTCTTTCAATAGTCTAAGGCCTTGTGTTTGCAGGATGGTTGTACAGGAGGGAGCAGGGCTTGGGGTGGAGCACTCATTACAGTGATTTGTTTCATGGCAGGTATAGGCACAGGTTGGGGATGTTACACTGATGCTTATGAACATGGGCACCCAGCAGCCAGGGAGGATACAGCTGTGCAGTTGCACAGTCAGGGTGCCATAGTCCTGGTGTGTACTGGTCTAAGGCATGCGTAGAGCTATGGCAGGAGGTTGGCATTACGCCTTCATGGATTGTGGGCAGATGTGACCCGGCTGTGCAGGTTGGCACTTTCTCAGAGCTGGGGAGTGAGGCTGAGGGCTGTGAGCATGCGTAGTTCTAGGACTGCTGTAAAGTGCGGTTCCCAGAGCTGAATGATGTGATTGGGGACTGTGCACATACGTGGGCCTGTAAGTGCCTTAAATGGATGCACTGTGTATATGGAGGGTGGGGTGAGGCTATGTGACACTATGGGCAAGGGGTGGGGGTATCAAGTATGGAGGTTAGTGCCCGTAACCCTTATGAGCTGGCAACAACCTGCAGGGAACAGGGAGGGGGAGGTGGTGGTCTGGAGGAGTGAAGGAGAGGTGGGTTGGGCTGCACTTGGAGTGGAGATGGGGTGCAGGTACGTGCACTGGGGGCTGGTGGGGTGGGAGAACCTGGAGCACAGGGAATGGGAGCGGATGGGAGGGTTCAGATACGTGGGGTGAGGGGTGAGTTGCCGGTCACGGGATGCAGTGGTGAGGGTAGCGTGCCCAAGGAATATGGCCTGGCTTACTTCCTAGTCCCGTGTTTCCATCCGTGCACTCCCAGGCTCCACCACTCTGCGCCTCTGCACCAGGCTTTCTGCCTCTCAGTTCCTCGGCCTCTGCAACCACGGCTTCCACTTGTAGTGCAGAAGGCTCTCCGGGGTCAGCCGCAGTCCGGAATTGCCACCTCAGTCACCCTCCTGCCTCTTCTCTAACTTTTCAGTGGAGCAGGGCTAACCTCAAGCTATTGTACTCAGCCATCTCCTCAAAAGTCTAGGTCATAGGTTTTTAATGTCTCTTTTAGTATGATTTGGGGGACACTGTCACAATACTCCAAATTTTGAAAATACTGCTAAAATATTTAGTTTTAAAGTTTCTTTTTAAAAGCCTTAGGATTGGATTAGCCTTATCTGAAATAAATCAAAGTATTCTAAGCTTTGGAGAATGGAGCACTGGGGGGATTACCAGGCCTTTAACGAAGATATGAAACACAGGAGGAGGGCTGAGTTTGGAAAGACAGAGGAACATGAGTACAGAATAAGCTTCTTTTTGAACTGGTCAAGTTTAGGTACCTGTGAGAGATATCCAGTAAGAGATTGATCATATGTATTAGCATTGAGACCAGTGCTTAAGAAACAGGGCAGGGAATTGTGGGGAGGGGATATAGAATTAATTTGATTGCTATAGAGGAGCTTAATTACTAATATTTTTCTCTTGATTGTTAAACCATACAGAAAGATAGAGAAATGACTAAAACATCTTGTCCTTCAGATGATGGCGGTAAGAAAATAAACAGTATTTGTGATTGTTCTGTTATTTTCCAGTTAAATAATAATAATAGTTTCATCATATAGCTTTTCAAGTTTTGCTTTTTTCCTATTATAAAATCTGTACTTATTCTTATACATGTAGATAAAAAAACTATTCATGAATATAAATGTTATTAGCCCATATTTTTTAATGATTGTTAGATGAATGGGGCCTTTGGAATTTGCAAAGTGTGAAGAAATTAGAGTCTATGCTGTGGTGGCCTATATTGATAAGCAGAGTAAGTTCTTGACCTACTTTGATTTAGGGTGTTTCCAGGACAGAGAACTCTCCCCAAGAAAGTCTCCGTTGTTCCTCCCCAGACATAAGAATACATCCCTTTTTCTCATTTCTCCAGTGCTGGACTAGATGTTAGCTGAGACTCTGCATATTCTATACACACACACTAAGAATGCTAGACATCTCCATATTCAAATTCAATATGCACAAAACAAATTTATCACCTTCCTGTCTCACTCAAACCTGTTCTCTGTCCCCCTCCTATTTTTATCCAGGCATGAAAGCTGCGTCATCTTTCATTCTTTCCTATTCCTCCTGTTTTACATCCCGAAGTCTAATCTACCTCCTTAAACTCTCATAATCTTTCTCTCCTTTACATTCGCACCACTCCTACCCTTAACTATTAGAATAATTTGCCTCCAGTCTCTTCTACTTTCTTTTAATCTATCCTACATATTCCTGTGAATGTAATCTTCCCGACATCTATCTTTAGGTATACAGTTCCTCTGTTCAAAGGTCCAATCCTTTCTTACTGAATAAAGTGCAAAATAGCTCATTCTGGAGGGGACATGGGGGGTGGCAGGAGATTATGCTGGCAATGTAAGTTAGGACCAGCTGAAGTGAACTGCTGGAAGGTGAGGAGCTGGAAGTATGCAGGCAGAGAACTTAAAAGAAGTTATATTATACTTGGAGGTGCTACTTCAACTTGAATAAATAAATCCTTGGCTGTGGTAATGTTTGATATTATGTCAACCCAACAAGGAGAACTATGAAGCAACCCCATCCATTAGACATTCACCCTTGTCCCAACTATATCATTTTCTCATATTTAAATGTACCTCTTCTTTCCCCCAGGAATTACTCTTCAATCTTTATTCACTTCGGCTAAACCAACCAATGTCCCCAGACAATCTCTCCAGGATATTCAGAAACAAGAGGCAAGTAACATTTCTTTTGCCCCAGATGCAAAAAAGAACAAATGAAGTATGAAATTATTTTCTTGTTCCATATAAAACAACTTTGCTCATTAAAATGACCATTTAGAAGATCTTTATCCTCTGAAGTTAACCATCCCATAGAAATAATTTTATGCAAATTTAAATGCAAACACACAGTGTAGTCCTGTTCTGCTTAAGTTTGCTGATGCTTATAGCCATCAGTTATGATGTGTTGCCATACTGTAAAGCTTGGGGAATATAAGTAACAATTTTTAAGCTAGCAAAAGAAAAGTGGTGGTCCTGAGATTTGTGAAATTTGTTAAAAGATCCAAAATATGAGAATTACAATTGTCTGCAGTCTTACATTATGAATTTACCTGAAACAATTGTGTGTTCCCACTAAATAGGCCTTAAGTTAGCAGGCTTCCTAAATGGTGAGTCATAAGATCTTCACGGTACATACCTGTGCCCTGAAAGGAAGCATCCAATTGGGCTTTTGTGAATCATTTCTCTACCAGTACTGATGGGTTAAGCACAGACAGCCATAATGGCTCATCTTGTCCCCTTTGTGAGTAGTCATCAGTAATCTATGTTGGAAAGTTAGCAACAGAAAAATTCAAGGTCCATCCTCTGGTCACCACATAGATTGCCTCTGTGGATTGCCAACTTGTCTTTATAGGGATCAAATCCATATCCTTGGCTCCATTAGCATTGTGTTAACTAGCTCAATTGTTCTACCAAGTTAACATGATTTGAAAGCGATTTCCTGAAGGAAGAAACCTATTTCCCAAATGAACGCTACAAAATTAAGGTAGAAAGTGACATCATTTGCATACCCCATGATAAACACAAAATAAATGATAGGCAGGCTTATATATAACTGTTAATATGTAGCATGTGAGTTGCAATATTCTTTCTGCTACAATATCATTATAAGCAAACATTCATCAAGCAGCTGCTGTGGGCAGAACACTGTACTACTATGTCAGCATCTACATCCAGCATGCTAAGTATCTTAAAAAAGGAAACTTCTTAATTGCGTTAGATAGCATAGTATTCTTACATCAAGAATTAATTTTTTCACTAGCCTCAATATAGAAACAGAAAAAAGTGTTTCCTGCATGCAACATGGATGTCAAACTTAATTCTATATATTTTACAAAAAAATTAAATAAACAAATCTAGACCACCAGTTTTTTAAATTATTTTTACAGGGAAATCTTCACACACATACAGTCCATGCATATACAATCAGTGGCTCACAGTATCACAGCATAGTTCTGTATTCATCACCATGATAGTTTTTAGAACATTTGCATCACTCCAGAAAAAGAAAAACTCATACATCCCATACGTGTTACCCCTCCCTCTTACTAACTACTAGTATTTCACTCTACCCAATTTTTTGCCTTTTATCCCTGCCTAATTTTTATTTATTTTTTATCCTTATATTTTTACTCATCTGTCCATACCCTAAATAATGGGAACATCAGACATAAGGTTTTCACAATCACATGGTCACATTGCAAAAGCTATATAGTTATACAGTCGTCCTCAAGAATCAAGGTTACTGGAACCCAGTTCAACAGTTTCAGGTACTTCCCTTCAGCCACTCCACAACACTATAAACTGAAAAGGGTTATCTATATAATGCATGAGAATAGCTTCCAGGATAACCTTTCCACTCTGAAATCTCTCAGCCACTGAAAATTTATTTTGTATCATTTCTCTCTTCCACCCTTTGGCTAAGAATGCCTCCTCAATCCCATGATGCGAGGTCCCGGCTCATCCCAGAAGTCCTGCGCACATTGCCAGGACTCAATCCCATATCATCCTCTACTCTGTATTCTGATTTACCTTATTCCTATCCAGATCAGCTTCATTCAAACCTCCAGTCGAAGTCTGATCACGTTTTCAACTTCTTAAACAGCTGCTGTATGTGGTGACACTGACATTCATAGATTCAGTGCTCTAACTCTGAGTCTCAGGCATCATATAAAAACCTGACGTTTCAGGGAATGACCAGGTTATACGCAAATAGCTCAGGATCTCAGAATTTAGAAACAACAGTTATAAAGCCAGAATAGATGTAACTGCTTTAAGAGTTTATAATCTAGGAACCTTTCCACTAGGCCCCAAACTGATAACCCATTCTCTCAGCTTCAATTCTCCAAGTTTGTGTATTATAGTTAGTTCATATGAGTGAGGCATGATATTTGTCTTTTGTTTCTAACATTTAATTCAACATACAGTCCTTAAGTTTCATTCATTTAGTTGCATACCTCACAATTTCATTCCTTCTTGCAGCCACTCAGTATTCCGTTGTATGTATACACCACAGATCCCCTTTCCTTTCCTCAGTCTTTGTACCCTTAGGCCACCTCCATTCATTGTGAATTGCCAACACTGCCACCATAAGCACCACTGTGCAAGTGTCCATTCATGTCCTCATTCTCAGTTCCTCCAAGTACATACCTAGAAACGGGGTGGCAGGATCATGTGACAACCCTACACTTAGCCTCTGTGGAACCACCATGCTGCAGTCTGGAGGGGCTGCACCTCTCAACTTCCCTACCAACAGTGAATAGGTACATCTCTTTCTCCACATTTTCTCTAGCACTTGTTTCTCTCTGTCCATTTTTAAGCAGTTTGATTCACACATCATACAATCCAACCTAAGGAAATAGCCATGCTTTTGGCACCATAATCTATATGAAAATATTTCCTTTTCTTCCACAAGGAATCCATACCCCGCCCCCATATCTTCCACTTGTTGACATTTAGCTTTGGCATAATGCTTTTGTTACATTCAGTGGAAGCATATTACATTGTTACTATTGACTATAGACCGTAGCTGGCACTGATTGTGCCTTTTCCTGTATACCATCCCATTGTCAACAACTTGCAATGTTGACATTCATTTGTTCTCCCTCATGCAAAAACTTTTTTTTTATTTTTACGTTTAATCACATTCATTGTCCACTCTAGGCATTCCTAAGTTATACTGCCTCAGTCTTTCTCTTCTATCTTTTCTTCTGGTGTCATACATGCCCCCAGCCCTTCTTCATCAACCATACTCACACTTAGCTTCATACAATGTACTTATATTATTGTACTACCATCAGATGGTATTGTGCTATCCATTTCTGAATTGTTACAATCAGTCCTGTTGCACATTCTGTATTCTTTCAGCACCAAATAGGCCACCTCTCCCCTCTATCTTCTGATAACCTGTGACCTTTACTTTAACTCTTAAAGTTCACTCATTAATGTTAATTCATATTAGTGAGACCATACAATATTTGTCCTTGTGTTTCTGGCTAATTTCACTCAGCATAATGTCCTCAAGGTTCATCCATGTTGTTAGATACTACATGACTTTATTCTGTCTTATAGCTGCATAAAATTCCATTGTATGTACATGCCACAGCTTGTTTAACCACTCGTCCGTTGATAGATATTTGGGCTGTCTCCATCTCTTGGCAATCATGAATAATGCTACTATAAACATAGGCGTGCAAATGTCCATTTGTGTCCTTGCCTTCAGTTCCTCCTAATGAATACCTAGTAATGGGGTTACTGAATCATATAGCAATTCAATACTTAGCTTACTAAGGAACCGCCAAGCTGCCTTCTAGAGCAAGTGTCCATTCTACATTCCCACCAACAGTGAATAAGTTTGCCTCTTTTTCCATGTCCTCTCCAGCACTCCTCGTTTTCTATTTTTTTTATGATAGCCATTCTAGTGGTTATGCAATGATATCTCATTGTGGTTTTGATTTAAATTTCCCTAATAGCCAGTGAAGTTGAGCATCTTTTCATTTGCCATTTAGCCATTTGTATTTCCTCTTCTGAAAAGTGTCTGTTCATGTCTTTTGCCCATGTTTTAATTGAGTTCATTGTCTTTTTTATTGTTGACTTGTAGAATCTCTTTATATATTCTGGATATTAAACCCTTATCTGATATGTGGTTTTCAGATATTGTCTCCCATTGTGTAGGCTGCAGGTTCTTTGATGCTACACAAAAGTGTTTAATTTTGAGGATATCCCTTTCTTTCTTTTTTGCATTGCTCATGCCTTCAGTGTAAGGTCTAGGAAACCACCACCTATCACAAGATTTATAAGACATTGCCCTGTATTTTCTTCTAAAAGTCTTATGATCATAATTCTGATGTTTATGTCTTTGATCTATTTTCCATTCATTTTTTGTATACGATGTAAGATATGGATCCTCTTTCTTTCTTCTGCATATGGTTATCCAGTTGTCCAACTGGACAGAGGAATGGAAGAGGATGTTCTGCCCAGGTGGGTTGGCATGACCGCCTTATCAAAGATCAATTGTTCATAGTTGAAAGGGTCTATTTCTGAACACTCAATTCAATTCCATTGGTCAGTATATCTCAGTATATTGGTCAGTAAACAGTCATGCTGTTTTCACCACTGCAGCTTTGTAATATGCTTTAAAGTCAGGTAGTGTGAGACTTCCCACTTCATTTTTCATTCTGAAGAGATTTTTAGCTATTGGGGCACCCTGACCTTCCAAATAAATTTCCTTATTGGTTTTTATATTTCTGCACAGTAAGTTGTTGGGATTTTATTGGTATTGTATTGAATCTATGAATCAATTTGGGTAGAATTGACGCCTTAACTATATTTAGTCTTCCAATACATGAACATAGTGTGCCCTAACATTGATTTAGGTCTTCCATGATTTCTTTTAGCAATTCTTGTAGTTTTCTGTATATAGGTCTTTTATATCTTTAGTTAAATTTATTCCTAAATATTTTATTTTTTTGGTTGCTATTGTAAATGGAATTTTTTCCCTGATTTCCTCCTCAGATTGCTCATTACTAGTGTATAGAAACACTACTGATTTTAGGGTGTTGATCTTGTACCCTGCCACTTTGCTGAACTCATTTATTAGCTGTAGTAGCTTTGTTGTAGATTTTTTGGGATTTTCAACATATAGTACATCTCATCTGCAAACAGTGAAAGTTTTCCTTCTTCTTTTCCAATTTGGATGCCTTTTATTTTTTTTTCTTGCCTAACTGCTCTAGATAGAACTTTCACTACAATGTTGAATAACATTGGTGACAGTGGACATCCTTGTCTGGTTCCTGATCTTAGAGGGAAATTTTTCAGTTGTTCCCCATTGAGTATGATGTTAGCTGTGGGTTTTTCATATATTCCCTTAAGCATGTTGAGGAAGTTCCCTTGTATTCCTGTCCTTTGACATGTTTTCATCAAGAAAGGATGTCATCTTCCGGAGAAGATGGCAGCTTAGTAAGGTGCGCGCGTCTTAGTTCCTCCTCCAGAACAACTACTAAATAACTAGAAACAGTACAGAACAGCTCCTGGGGCCACGACAGAGACCAGACACACAGTGTACCCCAGTCTGGAACGGCTGGACCAGCTAAGAGACTCTGCTGCGGTGAGGTCCCCGAGCGGCGCGCGCTTCCCCAGGCTGCAGCGGCTGGCGGCCGGAGCCCCTCCCTCCCTCCTTCCCGGGCCAGCTGGGAGCTTCGGATCAGCGGTTCCCCAAGCCACGGCAGCCGGCACCCCTCCCCCACGCGCGGCTTCCCGGGCCGGCTGGGAGCCTCGGATCAGAGGTTCCCCAAGCCGAGGCGGCCGGCGACCTGAGCCCCTCCCACACACGCAGCTTCCCGGGCTGGCTGGGAACCTCGGATCAGCGGTTCCCCAAGCCGCAGCAGCCGGTGACTGGCGCCCCTCCCACACATGCGGCTTCCCGGGCCGGCTGGGAGCCTCAGATCAGCAGTTCCCCAAGCCGCGGCGGCCAGCGCCCCTCCCCCACAGGCGACTTCCCGGAGGGAAAGGAAAGAGTGTCCAAGAGTAGTGGAGACTGAGCCCAACCTAACACCAATACTGGCATTAATGAACAACTTCTGACTATTAAAAATAGGCACTGAGCTCAGGCGAAACTGATCAAGGCGGAAGTCACCGATTGGGCTAACTGAAAAAGAGGAAAGGGGGTGAAACACAGCCTTCTGCGGCTGTTTCTATGGAGGCTTCATTGCCTCTGGACTCAGCGCTGGGATTACACAGGTTGCAACTGCCCCGAACGCAGAAACAGGCTGCTTTCAGGGCTCTCTACCAACCGAACCTTCCCTGCGGGAGGGGTGAAACGCAACTCAGGTGGAATCCCTCTCTCAAGGAATTCAGATCCCAGGACTTCACAATTTGAAGCCATTAAAACCAACCTACAAACTTTCCTCTGTCTCAACCACACACCCAGCAGCGAGAGTCTTCCGAAGTTAAAGGAGCCACAGCATCTTTTACTGGTGGGACCCACAGACAGACGAGCGCCACATACTGGGCAGGATAAGAAAAACAGAGCACAGAGATTTCACAGGAAAATCTTTCAACCTGCTGGGTCCCACACCCAGGGAAATCTGATTAAATGTGCAGACGCCAGCAAAAAATAACGGATCATGCCAAGAAAATTAAAGATATGGCCCAGTCAAAGGAACAAACCAATAGTTCAAATGAGATACAGGAGCTGAGACAACTAATTCTGAATATACGAACAGAAATGGAAAACCTCTTCAAAAACCAAATCAATAAATTGAAGGAGGACATGAAGAAGACATGGGCTGAACAAAAAGAAGAAATAGAAAGTCTGAAAAAACAAATCACAGAATTTCTGGGATTGAAGGACAAAGTAGAAAAGATGGAAAAAACAATGGATACCTACAATGGTAGATTTAAAGAGACAGAAGCTACAATTAGTGAACTGGAGGATGGAACATCTGAATTCCAAAAAGAAACAGAAACTATAGGGAAAAGAATGGAAAAATTTGAGCAGGGGATCAGGGAACTGAATGATAATATGAAACGCACAAATATAAGTGTTGTGGGTGTCCCAGAAGGAGAAGAGAAGGGAAAAGGAGGAGAAAAACTAATGGAAGAAATTATCACTGAAAATTTACCAACTCTTATGAAAGACCTAAAATTACAGATCCAAGAAGTGCAGCGCACCCCAAAGAGAATAGATCCAAATAGGCGTTCTCCAAGGCACTTACTAGTTAGAATGTCAGACGTCAAAGAGAAAGAGGGGATCTTGAAAGCAGCAAGAGAAAAACAATCCATCACATACAATGGAAACCCAATAAGACTATGTGTAGATTTCTCAGCAGAAACCATAGAAGCTAGAAGACAGTGGGATGATATATTTAAATTACTAAAAGAGAAAAACTGCCAACCAAGACTTCTATATCCAGCAAAATTGTCCTTCAAAAATGAGGGAGAAATTAAAAGATTCTCAGACAAAAAGTCACTGAGAGAATTTCTGACCAAGAAACCAGCTCTGCAAGAAATACTAAAGGGAGCACTAGAGTCAGATACGAAAAGACAGAAGAGAGAGATATGGAGAAGAGTGTAGAAAGAAGGAAAATCAGATATGATATATATAATACAAAAGGCAAAATGGTAGAGGAAAATATTATCCAAACAGTAATAACACTAAATGTTAATGGACTGAATTCCCCAATCAAAAGACATAGACTGGCAGAATGGATTAAAAAACAGGCTCCTTCTATATGCTGTCTACAGGAAACACATCTTAGACCCAAAGATAAACATAGGTTGAAAGTGAAAGGTTGGGAAAAGATATTTCATGCAAATAACAACCAGAAAAGAGCAGGCGTAGCTATACTAATATCCAACAAATTAGACTTCAAATGTAAAACAGTTAAAAGAGACAAAGAAGGACACTATCTACTAATAAAAGGAACAATTAAACAAGAAGACATAACAATCATAAATATTTACGCACCCAATCAGAATCCCCCAAAATACATAAGGAATACACTGCAATCACTGAAAAGGGAAATAGACACATCTACCATAATTCAATTCGCCACTCTCATCAATGGACAGAACATCTAGACAGAGGATCAATAAAGAAACAGAGAATTTGAATATTACAATAAATGAGCTAGACTTAACAGACATTTATAGGACATTACACCCCACAACAGCAGGATACACCTTTTTCTCAAGTGCTCATGGATCATTCTCAAAGATAGACCGTATGCTGGGTCACAAAGCAAGTCTCAACAAATTTAAAAAGATTGAAATCATACACAACACTTTCTTGGATCCTAAAGGAATGAAGTTGGAAATCAATAATAGGCAGAGTGCCAGAAAATTCACAAATACGTGGAGGCTCAACAACACACTCTTAAACAATGAGTGGGTCAAGGAAGAAATTACAAGAGAAATTAGTAAATATCTCGAGGCGAATGAAAATGAAAACACAACATATCAAAACCTATGGGATGCAGCAAAGGCAGTGCTAAGAGGGAAATTTATTGCCCTAAATGCTTATATCAGAAAAGAAGAAAGGGCAAAAATTTGGGAATTAACTGTCCACTTGGAAGAACTGGAGAAAGAACAGCAAACTAACCCCAAAGCAAGCAAAAGGAAAGAAATAACAAAGATTAGAGCAGAAATAAATGAAATTAAAAACATGAAAACAATAGATAAAATCAACAAGACCAGAAGTTGGTTCTATGAGAAAATCAATAAGATTGATGGGCCCTTAGCAAGATTGACAAAAAGAAGAAGAGAGAGGATGCAAATAAATAAGATCAGAAATGGAAGAGGAGACATAACCACTGACCTCACAGAAATAAAGGAGGTAATAACAGGATACTATGAACAACTTTACGCTAATAAATACAACAATTTAGATGAAATGGACGGGTTCCTGGAAAGACATGAACAACCAACTTTGACTCAAGAAGAAATAGATGACCTCAACAAACCAATCACAAGTAAAGAAATTGAATTAGTCATTCAAAAGCTTCCTAAAAAGAAAAGTTCAGGACCAGATGGCTTCACATGTGAATTTTATCAAACATTCCAGAAAGAATTAGTATCAACTCTCCTCAGACTCTTCAAAAAAATCGAAGTGGAGGGAAAGCTATCTAATTCATTCTATGAAGCCAACATCACCCTCATACCAAAACCAGGCAAAGATATTACAAAAAAAGAAAACTACAGGCCAATCTCTCTAATGAATATAGATGCAAAAATCCTCAACAAAATTCTAGCAAATAGAATCCAACAACACATTAAAAGAATTATACATCATGACCAAGTAGGATTCATCCCAGGTATGCAAGGATGGTTCAACATAAGAAAATCAATTAATGTAATACACCATATCAACAAATCAAAGCAGAAAAATCACATGATCATCTCAATTGATGCAGAGAAGGCATTTGACAAGATTCAACATCCTTTCCTGTTGAAAACACTTCAAAGGATAGGAATACAAGGGAACTTCCTTAAAATGATAGAGGGAATATATGAAAAACCCACAGCTAATATCATCCTCAATGGGGAAAAATTGAAAACTTTCCCCCTAAGATCAGGAAGAAGACAAGGATGTCCATTATCATCACTATTATTCAACATCATGTTGGAGGTTCTAGCCAGAGCAATTAGACAAGAAAAAGAAATACAAGGCATCAAAATAGGAAAGGAAGAAGTAAAACTATCACTGTTTGCAGACGATATGATACTATACGTCAAAAACCCGGAAAAATCCACAACAAAACTACTAGAGCTAATAAATGAGTACAGCAAAGTAGCAGGTTACAAGATCAACATTCAAAAATCTGTAGTGTTTCTATACACTAGCAATGAACAAGCTGAGGGGAAATCAAGAAACAAATTCCATTTACAATTGCAACTAAAAGAATAAAATACTTAGGAATAAATTTAACTAAAGAGACAAAAGACCTATACAAAGAAAACTACAAAAAACTGCTAAAAGAAATCACAGAAGACCTAAATAGATGGAAGGGCATACTGTGTTCATGGATTGGAAGACTAAATATAGTTAAGATGTCAATTCTACCTAAATTGATTTACAGATTCAACGCAATACCAATCAAAATCCCAACAACTTATTTTTCAGAAATAGAAAAACCAATAAGCAAATTTATCTGGAAGGGCAGGGTGCCCCGAATTGCTAAAAGTATCTTGAGGGAAAAAAACGAAGCTGGAGGTCTCACGCTGCCGGACTTTAAGACATATTATGAAGCCACAGTGGTCAAAACAGCATGGTACTGGCATAAAGATAGATATATCGACCAATGGAATCGAATAGAGTGCTCAGATATAGACCCTCTCATCTATGGACATTTGATCTTTGATAAGGCAGTCAAGCCAACTCACCTGGGACAGAACAGTCTCTTCAATAAATGGTGCCTAGAGAACTGGATATCCATATGCAAAAGAATGAAAGAGGACCCGTATCTCACACCCTATACAAAAGTTAACTCAAAATGGATCAAAGATCTAAACATTAGGTCTAAGACCATAAAACAGTTAGAGGAAAATGTAGGGAGGTATCTTATGAATCTTACAATTGGAGGCGGTTTTATGGACCTTAAACCTAAAGCAAGAGCACTGAAGAAATAAATAAATAAATGGGAGCTCCTCAAAATTAAACATTTTTGTGCATCAAAGAAGTTCATCAAGAAAGTAGAAAGACAGCCTACACAATGGGAGACAATATTTGGAAATGACATATCAGATAAAGGTCTAGTATCCAGAATTTATAAAGAGATTGTTCAACTCAACAACAAAAAGACAGCCAACCCCATTACAAAATGGGAAAAAGACTTGAACAGACACCTCTCAGAAGAGGAAATACAAATGGCCAAAAGGCACATGAAGAGATGCTCAATGTCCCTGGCCATTAGAGAAATGCAAATCAAAACCACAATGAGATATCATCTCACACCCACCAGAATGGCCATTATCAACAAAACAAAAAATGACAAGTGCTGGAGAGGATGTGGAGAAAGAGGCACACTTATCCACTGTTGGTGGGAATGTCAAATGGTACAACCACTGTGGAAGGCAGTTTGGCGGTTCCTCAAAAAGCTGAATATAGAATTGCCATACGACCCAGCAATACCATTGCTAGGTATCTACTCAAAGGACTTAAGGGCAAAGACACAAATGGACATTTGCACACCAATGTTTATAGCAGCATTATTTACAATTGCAAAGAGATGGAAACAGCCAAAATGTCCATCAACAGACGAGTGGCTAAACAAACTGTGGTATATACATACGATGGAATATCATGCAGCTTTAAGACAGGATAAACTTATGAAGCATGTAATAACATGGATGGACCTAGAGAACATTATGCTGAGTGAGACTAGCCAAAAACTAAAGGACAAATACTGTATGGTCCCACTGATGTGAACTGACATTAGAGAATAAACTTGGAATATGTCATTGGTAACAGAGACCATCAGGAGTTAGAAATAGGGTAAGATAATGGGTAATTGGAGCTGAAGGGATATAGACTGTGCAACAGGACTGGATACAAAAACTCAAAAATGGACAGCACAATACTACCTAATTGTAATGTAATTATGTTAAAACACTGAATGAAGCTGCATCTGAACTATAGTTTTTTGTGTGTTTTTTAATATATTTTTTATTTTTATTTTTATTTTTTTCTCTCTATTATCATTTTATTTCTTTTTCTGTTGTCTTGCTATTTCTTTTTCTAAATCGATACAAATGTACTAAGAAATGATGATCATACATCTATGTGACGATATTAAGAATTACTGATTGTATATGTAGAATGGAATGATTTCTACATGTTGTGTTAGTTAGTTTTTTTTAATTATTAAAAAAACCAATTTAACAAACGAACAAAAATATTAACATATGATTATTCCGTTCTACATACATAATCAGTAGTTTACAATATCATCATATAATTGCATATTCATCATTTCTTAGAACATTTGCATCAATTCAGAAAAAGAAGCAAAAAGACAAAAGAAAAAGTAATAAAATGAAAATGGAAAAAAAAAAGATTATACATACCATACACCTTACCCTTCGCTTTCATTGATCACTAGCATTTCAAACTAAATTTATTTTAACTTTTGTTCCCCCTATTATTTATTTTCATTCCATATGTTCTACCCCTCTACTGACAAGGTAGATAAAAGGAGCACCAGACATAGGGTTTTCACAATCACACAGTGACATTGTCAAAGCTGTATCATTGTTCAGTCATCATCCAGAAACATGGCTACTGGAACACAGCTCTACATTTTCAGGCAGTTCCTTCCAGCCTCTCCATTACATCTTGAATAACAAGGTGATATCTACTTAATGCATAAGAATAACCTCCAGGATAACCTCTCCATTCTGTTTGGAATCTCTCAGCCATTGACACTTTGTCTCATTTCACTCTTCCCCCTTTTGGTCAAGAAGGTTTTCTCAATCCCTTGATGCTGAGTCTCAGCTCATTCTAGGATTTCTGTCCTATGTTGCTAGGAAGGCCCACACCCCTGGAAGTCATGTTCCATGTAGTCAGGGGGAGGGTGGTGAGTTTGCTTGTTGTGTTGGCTGGAGAGAGAGGCCACATCTGAGCAACAAAAGAGGCTCTCTTGGGGGTGACTCTTAGGCCTAAATTTTAAGTAGGCTTGACCTATCCTTTGTGGGGTTAAGTTTCATATGAGCAAACCCCAAGACTGGGGGCTCAGCCTATAGCTTTGGTGGTCCACACTACTTGTGAGAATATCAAGAATTCAACTTGGGCTAATATTTTATTGAAAATTATGTATCTGTGTTCATTAGGGAGATTGGACTATAGTTTTCCTTTCTTGTAGCATCTTTATCTGGTTTTGGTATTAAAGTGATATTAACATAATAGAATGAGTTAGGTAGAGTTCCTTTTTCCTCAATTTTTTGGAAAGTTTGAGCAGTATTGGTGTTAGTTCTTTTCGGAATGTTTTATAAAATTCTACTATGAAGCCATCAGGCCCTGGGCTTTTCTTTGTAGGAAGATTTTTGATGACTGATTGTGTCTCTTTTCTTGTGATTGGTTTGTTGAGATCTTCTGTTTTCCCCTGAGTCAGTGTAGCTTGTTTGTGTGTCTCCAAGAATTTGTTCATTTCATCTAAGTTGTCTAGTTTGTTGGTATAGGATTGTTCATAGTATACTCTGATGATTTCTTTAATTTCTTCAGGGTCTGTGGTAATGTACCTCTTCTCATTTCTGATTTTGTTTATTTACATCCTCTGTCTTTTTTTTTCTTTGTCAGGCTTGCATGTGGCCTGTCAATTTTATTGATTTTCTCAAAGAACCAACTTTTGGTTTTATGGATTTGATCTATTGTTCCTTTGTTCTCCCATTCATTTATCTCTGCTTTAATATTTGTTATTTCTCTTCTTCTGTTTGCTTTGGGGTTAGTTTGCTGTTCTTTCTCAAGTTCCTCCAGGTGTGCTGTTAAGTCCTCAACTTTTGCTCTGTCTTGTTTTTTAATATAGGCATTTAGGGAAATAAATTTCCTTCTCAGCACAGCCTTTGCCACATCTCATAAGTTCTGATAAATTGTGTTCTCATTTTCATTCATCTCCAGATAGCTCCTGATTTCTCTAGCAATTTCTTCTTTGACCCACTGGTTGTTTAAGAGTATGTTATTTAATCTCCATATATTTGTGAATGTTCTCATTCTTTGGTGGTTATTGAGATCCAGCTTCTTTTCATTGTGATCAGAGAAAGTACTTTGAATAATTTCAATATTTCTAAATTTATAAAGACCTTTTTGGTGCCCCAGCATATGATTTATCCTGGAGTATATTCCATGAGCACTAGAGAGGAATGTATAGCCTTGTACTTTGGGGTGCAATGACCTATATATGTCTGTTAGGTCTAATTCATTCATCAAGTTATTTAACTTCTCTATTTCCTTTTTAATCTTCTGTCTGGTTGTTCTATCTACAGAGGAGAGTAGTGTATTGAAGTCTGCTGTTCTTGCTGAAACATCTATTGTTCCCTTCAGTTTCACCAATGTCTGTCTCATGTACTTTGGAGCTCCTTGATTGGGAGCATAAACATTTATGATTGTTATATCTTCTTGGTGAATTGGCCCTTTAATTAGTATATAGTGTCCTTCTTTGTCTCTTATGATTTCTTTACATTTAAAATCTATTTTGTCTGATATTTGTATAGCTACTCCTGCTTTCTTTTGGTTACAACTTACTTGGAAGATCTTTTTCCATCCTTTCACTTTCAATCTAGTGTATCCTTGTATCCAAGATGAGTCTCTTGTAAGCAGTATATAGCTGGATTATGTTTCTTAATCTGTTCTGCCAATCTGTATCTTAATTGGCAAGTTTAGTCCATTAACATTCAGAGTCATTACTGAAAAGGCATTTCCTGAATCTACCATCTTATCTTTTTTATTTTGTCAGATCTATATATTATTTTCCCTCTTTCTCTTCATATTCTTTAAATAACCATTAACGGTACTCTTCAATTCTGTGCCCTCCTTCAGACCTCCCTCTCCTGTCTCTTTTTTTTTTTTCAATCTGGCAGAACTCCTTTTAGTATTTCTTGTAGGGTTGGTCTCTTGTTGACACATTCTTTCAGGATTTCTTTGTCTGTGAAAACTTCAATCTCTCCCTCAGTTTTGAAAGACAGTTTAGCTGGGTACAGAATTCTTGGGTACAGGTTCTGAAAGAGAAGTCTTTCTCTTTCAGGATCTTGATTATATCATATTACTAACTTCTTGCCTCCAGGGTGCTAGTTAAGTAGTCTGAACTTGGTCTTATTTGGTTTCCCTTGTATGTTGTAGATTGTTTTTCTTTTGCTGCTTTCAGGATTTTCTGCTTCTCTTCAGCATTTGACAGACTGATTATTATGTGTTTTGGGGAAGGCCTATTTGAATTTATTCTCTTTGAAATTCGTTGGGATTTTTTGACTTATGTCCTTTATGAGGGATGGGAAGTTTTCCCCCCATTATATCCTCAACTACTCTTCTTAGCCCTTTACTCCTCTCTTCTTCTAGGACACCAATAATTCTGGGACACAAATGATTATATTTGTGCACTTTGTTTTGTCTATCATTTCCCTGAGATCCCATTCAATATTTTCCATCTTTTTTGCCATTTGCTGTTTTGAGTCTTCGAAGTCAGTTATCCTGTCCTCTATATCACTTATTCTTTCTTCTGTCTCTTCAAATCTGGTGTTGTGTGCCTCTAGTATGTTTTTTATTAGGTCAACAGAGTCTTTAATCTCTGTGATTCCTGCTATTTTTCTATTTATTCACTCAAATTCCTCTTTATGCTCTTCCACTGTCTTCTGGATCTATTTTATGTCATTTGCTATCCCACTTATTTTATTAAGTAAAGTTATATGAGCATCTTTGCTTAGTTGTTCCAATGTCTCTGTCTCCTCTGGTGTTTTAATTTGGTCATTATGCAGGACTATATCTGTCTGCATTGTGATATGCTTAGTGATCTTCTGCTGTCTTTGTGGCATGTAAATATCTTGATTGATTTACTTTGAGAGTTGATTTTTTCAGTGGTCTAAGGCCTTGTGTTTGGTGGATGGATGTATAACAGGGAGTAGGGTATGGGGTGGAGCACTCAGTGCAGTGATTTGTTTCAGGGCAGGTATAGGCACAGATTGGAGATGTTACACTGATGGTTGTGAACATGGGGGCCCAGTGGCCAGGGAGGATGTAGCTGTGCAGATGCACCAGTTTGAGGTGCGTAACCCTGGTGTGTGCTGGTCTATGGCACAAGGCCCTTTGTGTGCATGCGTAGAGCTGTGACAGTAGGTAGGTAGGCATTATGCCTTCATGGATTGTGGGCAGATGTGACCCGGTTGCACAGGTCAGCACTTTCTCAGACCTGGGAAGTGTGGTTGAGGGCCATGCATATGCGAAGTTCTAGGACTGCCTGCAAAGTGTTGGTTCCCAGAGCTGAAAGACCTGATTGGGCCCGTGTGTATGTGTGGGCCTAGGAGTGCCATAAACTGATGGACAGAGATCAGTGGGGGTGGGGTGAGGCTGTGCAACACTGTGGGCCGGGGTGCAGGTTTAGCCTGGGCATGGAAGGTAGTGCCCACAGCCTTTATGCACTGGCAACAACCTACAGGGAACAGGGAAGGGGAGGTAGTGCTTGGGAGGGGCACAGGAGAGGTGCGTTGGTCTGCACTTGGGGGGTATGTGCACTGGGGGCTGGTGGGGTGAGGGCACCTGGAGTGCAGGGAATGGAGCGGGTGATGGGGTTCAGGTGCATGGGGTGTGGGGTGAGTCACTGGTCACGGGGCTGCACTGGTGAGGGTATTGAGCCCAAGGAATGCAGCCTGGCTTGCTTCCTAGTCCCTGGCTCCTGTCAGTGCACTCCCACAGGCTCTGTGCCTCCACACCACGCTCCAGCTTTCTGCCTCTCAGTTCCTCAGCCTTTGCGACCGGGCTTGTCTTATGTGGTGCAGAAGGCTCTCCCAAGTCAGCCACACTCCCAAATCGCTGCCCCAGTTGCCCTCCTGTCCCTTCTCTAACTTTTCCATGGAGCATGGTTAATTTCCTGCTACTCTATTCAGCCATCTTCCCGGAAGTTTTTTCCCCTCATTTTTTTTTTTTTTTTTTTTTTTTTTTTTTTTTTAAAGGAAAGACAGAGAGAAGGAAGGATAGAAGGAAGGAAGGAAGGAAGAAAGGGAAACATTTTTAAACATTTTCTTGTTTTATTGTATTCTGTTTCTCCGTTTTTGTTACATGGGCTGGGGCCGGGAATCGAACCGAGGTCCTCCGGCATAGCAGGCAAGCACTTTGCCCGCTGAGCCACCGCGGCCCGCCCGCCCCTCATTTTTAAAGGACAGTTTTGCTGGGTATAGAATTCTTGGTAGGTGTTTTTTCTCTTTCTGTATCTTTGTTATATGATACCACTACCTTCTCATGTCCATGGTTTCTGCTGAGAAATCCACACATAGTCTTATTGTGCTTCACTTGTATGTGATGGATTCCTTTTCTGTTGCTGCTTTCAAAATGCTCTCTTTGTCTTTGACATTTGAGAATCTGATTAGTAAATGTCTTGGAATAGATCTATTTGGATCTATTCTGTTTGGGGTATGCTGCACTTCTCAGATCTGTAATCTTGTATCTTTCATAAGATATGAGAAATTTTCAGTGATTATTTCCTTTATTAGGTTTTTTGTTCCTTTTCTGTTCTCTTCTCTTCTCCTTCTGGGACACCTATAACACTTATATTCATATGCTTCGTGTTAACATTCAATTTCCTGAGACCGTGCTCATATTTTTCTGTTCTTTCGCCTCTGTTTTCTTTTGTGTGTCAGTTTTCAGATGTCTTGTCCTCTAGTTCACTAATCCTTTCTTCTGCCTCTTCAAATCTATTGTTGTAGGTTTTCATTGTTTTTTCATCTCTGTTATTTTGCCTTTCATTCCTATAATTTCTTCAGTTGGTTTTTTCAAACTTTTGCTCACCCAATGTCTTCTTTATATCCTCTCTCGACTTGTTGATTTGTTTTTTTAATGTACTTTCACACATCTGTTCAAACATCCTGAATTAATTATTTCAACTCCTGCATCTTATCTGAAGTCCTGATTTGTTCCTTTGACAGGGCCATGTCTTTGATTTTCCTAGTGTGACTCATTATTTTTTTATGGCATCTAGGCATTTGATTTCCTTAATTAGTTTATTTTGGGGGTTGTTTTCACTCTTTAACCTAGGTTTTCTTGTTGGATGGCTTTTTCTTTGTCTACTCTTTGGCATTCAGTTCAACTAGTTCTCGTCCTCTAGGTTAGGTCATGTTTATCTGATGAGAATTTTTCAGTTCTTGTTTTTCTGGTTTTTTCCCCAGCCTATATGGAGTCTTTTTTTCAGAATGGTCTCCTCAGATGTTAACGACCCAGTCAGATTTTCCCAGACCAGGCAGGCCCATGTCTCTGGAGGAGAGAGTGGCCAGCATCAGTTTTCCCTGAGGGTGAAGCCCAGCAGATTGTCAGATTTCCCTCTGAAGCCTCTAGACTCTGTGCTTTTCCTATCCTGTCCATCATGTGGCATTTGTCAGCACACTGCTCCCCACCAGTGTATAGTGATGTGGTGTCTTTAATTTCAACAGCGTCTCCCTACCAGTGGTGTGGTGGAAACGGGTGAGGTAGTAGGTGGGCTTTGATTGCTGCTATTTTCTAGCCCCTGGGGCCTGAATTCCCTGAAGAAGGGCCTCCACTTGAGCTGGACTCCGCCCCCTTTTCTTGGAGAATATATGCCCTTTAGGGAATTAACCCCTTTCACATGACTAGTTACTTTGTCTCTCAGACATGTCTTAATTCCACTTTTGCCTGGGGCAGTGCTGGAGCCTGAAAGTGCTAACAGTTCTATCTAATGAGCTGTTAAGAAAAGAAAGCCTTATCAACACTAGACCCCCACTCCGCCCAGTTTTCTAATCAAGAGCTTGAGTTGGTACATGGCTCTATCTGTCCCCAGGGTCTGTATGCCCCCTTTTCTTGTGGTCCAGCTCTTCTCCAGTATTTTGTGATGTCCAACTCAAAAAGCCTGTGTTTGGTTTTTTGTTATTGTTGTTTTCAGTCAGCCACCCCCCCCCCCCCCCCCCCCCGCCGACCAAGGTGAAAACTCCTGGTTCCTTTAGTTCTTACTACAGGTTTATCTATGCTTGGGACCTGTTTTCAGTAGTCAGAATTTGTTAATTCCACAGTCGGAGCTTGGTTGAGTGAAGTCCTTGCTACTAGTAAAGTCTTTTTCCTTTCCCCTCTGGGACCCAGCCTGCCATTTCCATGGGGAAGGGGCACCAGCCTCCATGGTTTGGGAGACTTACAGTTTTGTGTGGGATCTCAGCTGTTCCACCTGGTCCAAACTGATGTATGCCATATGTCCGGTCACTCATGTCCCCCCAGCAGTTGTTCTGTACAGTTCCTGACTATTTACCAGCTGCTCTGGAGGATGAACTAAATTCCACACCTCACTATGCTGCCATCTTGTCCCACCTCTCCCACCAGTTTTTAAGGGAGGCTTTTTGTTAAGGTCATATCCTTTGAAATATTTTGGACAGTATGAGTACATAAAATGGTCACAAGTATCTAATTTACTCTGAGAAATAGCATGAACACCTTTATTGTGCTAGAACAAGATACTATTTTCCAACCTGTTTCACCATCCTATCAGTGTCAGGAAATGTACATCTGGTGGTTTGTGCTCAGCTCTCAGATCTGGAAAAATATAAAAGAAGTCTAGTCTATTGGATTTATCTCCCTGTATATAATTGCCTAAGTAGGTAGAGTTCTTGGACAAGTTAAAAGAGGTACTTCTTTATATATGCAAAAAACCTGCTATCTTCCTTCCAAATTTCTAAAACATTTTTTGTCTCATTAGCTTTGTTTAAAAAAAAAAAAAAAACCCGTATTCTTTTTAGCTGTTCAGTCAGTCACCTTCCATGCTGATCAGTGCATACCTCAGTTATTTTCAGGATACCAATGGATTGTATGAACCTTTGATTTCTAAAAGTATACTGAATAAAGCATTATATTTATTGTAAATGAATCTTCAAATAAGTTCTTAAATCATTTTCTTAAATTTCGGTATTTTAAATATAAAAGAACTGCTGATATTCACATTCTTTAAAAAATCATTCAGGATTTTTATTTCTTTGTTTTTGTTTTTCTTGTGGCATATCTAGGGGAAGAATGCTTATCTGAATGGACAAAAGCCCAAGAATTCAAGTTTCACCTATGAATCAGGTAAATATTAGCAACATCTCTTAAGTAAATCATGCTTTACTTAAATCATCCATTCATTCATTCAACTAATATTTATTGATCTTCTGCCACATGCCAGGCACTGTGCTAAGAATTGAACATACAAACAAGAAAGGCCATGGTCCCTACCCTGGGATTTTACAGTCTAATGGGGAATCATTCAAGCCAATAATCACAACCCAATATGCTAAGTGCAATAACGGAGGCTGTACAAAGTCCAATGGAAGCATAGGGAAGCCAGGGAAGCTTTTACAGAAGAGGCCACAATTTTGCTGAAATGTGAAGGATAAGAAAGAATTCTCTAGGTACAAATGGAAGGAGGACTTTTCAGGAAAATGGAATATGTTAACCAAGATATGGACATTAGAACATTTTCTGATTATGGAAATACATATTGTTTCTGAATCATGTTAGCTGAAAATTCAAGTTAGAGATTTGCAAAAGATGAAACTAGGCTGGTAAGGATTAGATCATGAAGATTCTGGTAGGCCATGCTAAGAAATCTACCTTTTTTCCTGTTATTTCATGAAGGGCATTATAAGATCAGAATTTGCCTTGCCTTAAAAGGGAAAACCGAGTTAGAAGTGAAGAGACTAGAAGAAAAAAGACAATAAAAATAACAGCTAGCATTTGTTACTTAGTGTACTTGGTACACTAACTATGTACCAGGTACTGTGCTAAACCTCTTACATTTGTTTTTAACATTCCCAATATTTTAAGGAAGTCAATACTATTTCTATCATTTTACATATAAGTAAACTAAAGTTCAAAGTGGTAAATTATCTTGCCCAAAGTCACATTGTATGTGGCAAAGTTAGGGTTTTTGCCCAGGTCTCTCTTATTCAACCAGTCCTAATGACAATGCCACGCTGCCTCTTACTACATTTAAAGAATCTATTACAACAGGAAAGTGAAATGACACTTCCTTTGACTATTTCCTTTGACTTATTGTTTTCCCCAAAACTTCTTGTAAGCTCTTCCTTTCACCTTAACTAGATTTTACTACATCTTTCTGATGATAAGCTTTTTCAAAGTTAGCTTAAGTGTTTTAAAAACAAGCCTGCAAATACAACCAAGTATTTAATTACTTGTTAGAACTGGCTTGGTAGAGTTTATAATTGCCCCCTCTTGCTTTTCCTTCTTTAATTTTATTTGCAATAAAAAGGAAAGGTTTTGAGCCATTTTTGATAAATTATGTTTGTACTGGTTAATGATGGTTTTTTAAAAACTTGTTTGTACAAATTCTGTAGCAGATGCCAAATATTTTTATATCTAAAACCACCAGATTCTTATACAGCATGCATCATTGATCAATGTACTGAACTTGTTTTCTAATAAAATTGTCAAAACCTAAAAAAAACCCATAAAAATAAGCTATTAGAATAATCAAGCTCAGAAATAAATCCTGAATAAAGGCAGTGGCAATGAGGATAGAGAGCTGGGCACAGATTTGACTCAAACTAAGGAAATTGAATGAATGAGATTTGGTTACAGATTTGAATATGGGAGATAAAGGAGGTGAAGACAACTCTCAGATTTCTAAACTAGATCTTGTGAGAGAGTAATGAAAAGAACATTTATATCAAAACCTTTGGGAACAACTTTTGCTATTTCACATAAGTTTTGAAGTAGAAATTTCATTTTAAGGTAGATCATACTTTCCTTTTTTAATTCCTGCTTTGATCCAAGAGTTATCTACAAATATGTTTCCTTAATTACCAAGAAATTAATCATTTGGATTACTTTTATTATCATTATTATTTTAGACTAAGTTTAGAGAATGTAGCCTGTAAATCTCTACCACATTGAAGTTGTCAAGGTTTTCTTTGTGACCAAGTACATGACCAATATTTGAAAATGTCCCTTGGAAATACCAAAAAATGTATATTCTCTATTTGAGGGATTGTTCTGGTTTGCTAGCTGCCAGAATGCAATATACCAGAAACAGAATGACTGTTAAAAGGGGGAATTTAATAGGTTGCTAGTTTACAGTTCTAAGACTGAGAAAATGTCCCAATTAAAGCAAGTCTATAAAAATGTCCTATCAAAGGCATCCAGGGAAAGATACCTTGGTTCAAGAAGGCCCATGAAGTTCAGGGTTTCTCTCTCAGGTGGAAGGGCACATGGCGAGCACAGTCAGAGTTTCTCTCTCATCTGGAAAGGCACATGATGAACACAGTCAGGGTTCCTCTCTCATCTGGAAGAGCACATTGCGAACACGGCATCATCTGCTAGCTTCTTCTCCTGGTTTCCTGTTTCATGAAGCTTCCTGGGAGGCATTTTCCTTCTTCATCTCCAAAGGTCGCTGGCTGGTAGACTCTGCGTCTTGTGGCTATGTTGTTCTGCTCTGCTCTCTCTGAATCTCTCGCTTTCTCCAAAATGTTTCCTCTTTTATCAGACTTTAGAAACTAATCAAGACCCACCCAAATGGGTGGAGACATGCCTCCACCTAATCCAGCTTAACAACTACTCTTGATTAAATCACATCTCCAGGGAGATGTTCTAATTACAGTTTCAAACATACAATACTGAATAGGGATTAGAAGAAACAGCTGCCTTTACAAAATGGGATTAGGATTAAAACATGGCTTTTCTAGAGTACATACATCATTTCAAACCAGCACAGGGATATAAGGTTTTAAATGAACATCAAATTGTATTTATTGATTATAGTATTCAATTATTCTAGTCTTTCCTGATTTTTTTATCTGCTAAACTGTCATTTCTCACTGTCTACTAGATGTTTCCATTCGTGAAAGAGTATATTGAAGTTCTCCACTAAAATTATATTTTTCTCAAATTCTTATTGCACTTTGAATAAGTTTTACACATTCAGGCTTTTTAGGCTCTTTAATCCACCATACTGCTGGTAGTAATACACAACATGCACAGAATAACATGCAGGAAAGCATACTCCCACACAGAGAAACTCAAGAAGGTATACAGAATTGAATTAAAAATTTTTACAAGATCAATTTATTGGCTACAATACTTTATATTTATTGGGAGAAAAACAAAGAAATAGCAATTGGTTAATTGGTTTCATTGGTAATACTACTTTTTTATTATTCAAAGCATTCTGTTTGTCTAAGACTCATTCAATCACGTATGTGCAAAATTGGCATATACCATCTTAGTATTTCTATGTATGTATACGGTCTTAAGATTTGCTTTATTATCATTGTCCAAAAGCATGTACTAAAAATCCTCCCGTAGAACTTTGCTGGATCACATATAAAGCATATTGGATAGGATTTGAGCGGGAAGAGATTAATGACAGGCAAGCTAATGAACAAACACTAAGCAAATACATGTATTAAATAATTGGGTGCTTAATATGTGCCAGGCACTGTAAACAAGTAATTACAATACAGCACAGTTAGTCAATAGAAGCACACATATGGTGCCTCGATATTGGCAGAGGATGCCTATCTACCTAGGCAGATTTCAAGGAAGGCTTTCTGAAGAGGTAACATGAACTGACTGAGTTCTTAAAAGTTGTGAAGTTAAAAAGGGAACAGGAGAGTTCCAGACAAGGAAAATAGTGAAGACAGAGGCCCTGAAGTGTCAAAAACATGATATGTTTAGGGAAATTGCATGTTGTTCGGTATCATGCAGCACAGAGTATATGTTGAACAAGTGGCCAGAGGTGAGGCTGGTGAATTAGGCAATGGCTCCAGATCTTAGGGCATGTTTTTGACTTGCTACAGAATTTGGATTTCATTGTAAATGTGATGTGGAGTCCCTAGAGGGTTTAAGCAGGATTATGACAGCAGGGAATAATTAAGATATGTTAATTACCACTTTTTAAGTAGCTTTTGAAAGATACCAACTAATAATAATTTTCTTTTCCTGTCTGTGAAAATCAACCAGCAGGGCAGAGAATCTCCAGTTCTAATGATTCATCAGTGAAGTGAGTATCTCAAGAAAATTAATATGTCATTTTAAGCTAACATTTTAATAATTACCCAGGAGTACTGCTTAAGAGCAAATTCTTTCATGGAATCCTCCATACTTGTAGTTCTCCTTATAGAGAAAGCCCATCTTTTGCAGCCTCTCAAGACTAAGCTAAAATTGTAGAAAAAGTTAGTCAGTCATGCTCTTCCACTTGTTGGTTTCCTAGTGATAATAAATTAGTTCACCATATAGCATTAATGACAATCTCTTCCTCTCCTAAAGATATTTGCACTGTTATCCATAATAATCAATCTGTAATTATGGCCATTGGAGAGGATATTTTCTGGCCTAGGGGCCTATCAGCCTTCAAACTTTGATGGCCACCTATTCTGCTGGTGTTGTATTTCCCTCAATATTGAATACTATTTCACACTCATAAAAAAAAAAAAAAACACCCTGATGGAACACACACATTCAACTCTTCATCTTTTAAAAATTCAGCAAACCAGGGTAAGCTTCACAAACCCCAAATTCTGATGAAAATGGTTGGGTAAAGTGAAATAGTGCATGGTGATAAATGATGTTGACATTTAGACAAAGCTTCCTGGGGAAGGATTTAGAGCTTTGGGCTGATAGAAATCAGTTCGACTGATTTACTGATTGTTCAATGCCAAAGGAAGGAAACTAACTAGCCCAGTCTAGGGACAGTTTAAAGAAATTAAATAAAGGTGGAAGAATAATGATTAGGTGTAGTCTTAAAAAGTACTCATCCTTGCTTCCCTCTTCTCTCCTCTCCTCCACCCTAGACTACAGAGCTACAGAATCACTTGAATCTTTTCATAATAAATGCTCTGAATAATCCTCTCATTAAAAATCTGAGCTCAGCTAAGATGAAGAACTTCCAAACATGATCTGGAATTTCTCTGCCATTCTCCTTAAATTCACAAGGTTAAAATACCTCTTACTACATTCAGGACAATTTCAGGCCAGAGCACAACAGAACCTAGCCAATATCACCATGTGATCTGGCACTGCCCGTTACAGCCATGACTACCTTCTTTACCTTACAAAGAAAAACACAGATTCAAGACCTTTGATTTAGTCATCTTGTTCTGATTCAGCTCCTTGCTTCCCAAAGCGCAACTGTGACACCATCACATCTCTTCCACCATTTACTTTCCCTCTCTTCCCTCCCCTCAACTTTTAGATATTTTTTCTAATACTAACACAAAGGACATACAGAGTAAGCTTAATAAAGTACAATTAGGAACCAGAGAAATCAGGACAAGAAGCAGCAAATGTGAGGAGATAGTAGTGGGGATAAAGAGTTGCAATAATTAAGCTTTACGTTTAGATTATTACTGTGTTCTTATGATTGGAATGGAAGATGTGAAGGAAAGCAGAGTAAGGAAGGCAAGGAGTCTCTCGCCTTAAAGAATGTGGTCAGAAGTTTGTACTTCATTCACTGGGTGACAATTTGATGGCTTTGAGGAGGAATGTGATATGGTCAAATCAGCATCTCTGATGAACACCACTGAGAGCAGCATGTGTGCCAAATCGAAGACAGGAAACTAGGAGCCAGTTCTAGAAGTCCATTAGTGAATTGTGGCCTGTACAAAACCGTTATTTTGTTGTACAAAGAAGTTAGCATAGATCCAAAGTATGCTAAATGGGAATTTATTTACCAAAATGTATTGAGAACCAAAGCATAATAGTGGGTGTTAGGTGGATACCAAGAGGAATAAAATACTGCCTCTGAACTCAGAGGTGCTTGACAATACATGTCTTAGTTTTCAGCGTGCTTAAACAAATACCATGTAATGGATAGGCTTAAAAACAGGAATTTATTGGCTCACAGTTTCAGAGGCTAAAAGGCTTGTTTCCTCCTGGGGTTGATATCTTTTGGCTGGCCAACAATCCTTGACTTTTCTGTCACATGGCGATGTCCTCTCCCTTTTCTTCTGGATTCTGTTGACTTCTGACTCCTAGCTGCTCATGTTTTATTTCTCTTTATCTCAATTTCATTCTGCTTATAAAGGACTCCAGTAATCCAGACTAAAACTCACCCTCATTCAATTTGCCACACCTTACTTAAAAGTAACATCTTCAAAAGGTCTTTTTTACAATGGGATTAGTATTAAAAACATGGTTTTTTTGGTAGTATATAATTCAGCCTACCACAGTTTGCCCTATGGACCCCAAAAAGACATGTTCTTCTCCTATGCAAAATACATTCATTCCATCCCAACATCTCAAAAGCCTTAGGTCATTTCAGTAAAATTTTAAATACAATGTCTCATCAAGATCAGTTATTGGGCGTGGTTCATGGGGGGGGCAAGGTTTTTCTCTGGCTGTGGACCTGTGAAACCTAGAAAATGATTTATCTGATTCCAATATACAATGGTGGGAGAGGCATAGGATACACCTTTCCATTTCAGAAGGGAGAAATTGGAAGGAAACCAGATTATGGATCCCAAACAAGTCCAAAACCCAGCAGTGAAAATTCCATTGGATTTCAAGTTCTGAGAGTCATCTCTAGAATAATGCTTTGTCCTCCAGGCCTTCTGGAGCAGCAGTCCCACCCATTCAAAAGGCTTGTACAGTGGCAATGCTCTCTCTGAACCCTGGGTTGTAGACCCCACCCTCTTCAAGCACTGGGATGGCAGCCAGGCTCTATAAGCATGCCATTGTATAGGCCCCACCATCTCCAAGCACTGGAGTGCTAGCACTCTCTTTGAACATCAGGGTACAGCCATCCCTCTCCATGTGCTGTGGCAGATGGCCTGTACCCTCCAAGCAGTGAGCCAAGTGGGTGAGCCCACTCTCTTTGCATATAATAATCAAGGGCAGGGTTGAATGACAGGCAAAGTGTGGGTCACCTGTGAAACTACCCAGTCTTTGACTTTCTAATTTAAACACAGATGTTGGGATATGGAGGTGCTACTTTTAAATCTCATTCCAACCACAGATATAACTAAAAAGATTTGGTAATAGAATGGACTGTGTGGTATGGATGATCAGGAGGTATCAGAAATCATCCCAGAACATATGGGCTTGACATACAGATAAAACACCATCAATTAGACTTAAAAATTAGATATTCAGAAGGATTAGGCAGACAGACTAAAATTCTACTTTGGCCCCATTAATCTTCAAAGGGTGGTTGGCAACTAAGTAAAGATATCTTTCAGATATCTTCTGAACAAAAGTGAATTCATAAGGAGGAGCAAGTCAGAAGCAGAAAGGCATGTTTATAGTTTTAGGACATGGCAGATTTAAATCGTGAAACGTGCTTTCTTTGGGTCTTCTGAACTAACTGTTATTAGCAATGCCCTCTTTATTTAAGAAGTGGAGAGTTGTCATTACAGTTAACCTAATATCTAGAAAACTTTAGTAGCATAAACATAGAGATATAACAGGAAGAATCACCTAAGACTAGGTAAAAGTAGATGAACTATCATGCCACTTCTGGAATGGTGGTGCACCTTCCCAATATATCAGCCAGTTCATTTGCATGCTTTTGTTTGACTGCAATAAGATGTACCAGTTCATTGCAAATTCCAGATTGTATCTGATATTAAAATTAGTTTCAATGGTCTTATATGAAGTCTATCTCATTTATTTGGTTAGTTTTCTTCTCAGGTTTTTACTTTTTCCTTTGATCTAAATGCATGCCTTTGGGCTGGTTGGGGACCAGTACTAACAAATACACAAAACACAGAGTTCCACTCTCTACCTATAGTGTAAGGTAGAGCAGAAAAATGAATCTGGGAGAATTAGATTGCAGAAGATCTACAAGTAGGAAATTGTACCAGACTTGGCTTAGGAAACTCGGTTTTACAAGAATAAATGAAGCCAATAAATAGGAATTATGTTGCTGACATCAGTATTCATGTTCCACTTTCCATAATGCAAAAAGTTGTCTAGTCTGAGGATGGATTATTGCTACCTAACCTTATTACTGGCTAAAACCTGTAAGTTTTCTTTTTCCTATCAGGAGTTAGGTTGTAATTTCTCAGTCTGGCTGTATTTCTCAAAATTGAATTATAGGCCTTCGGAGGGAAAAGTAAAGCTATAATCAAACAGAACAGGCAAAAGGAACTGGCCCATCCTTCTCTCAAAACCCATTTTATTCCCCAGCTAACTACAAAGCAAGTATAGGTAAGGTGGGTCAAGAATGGGAATATAAGATAGAATGACTGTTTATGCAACAGCTGTTATTCTACTGTTTATGCAGTGGTTATTCTACTCCTCTGAGTAATAGAGTATGTCTCTATACCCAGAGGCCAATATTTAAGTAGGAGCCTGAACAGGGAATTTAGAAACAGCCCCCTCCCCCCCAAAAAATACTTATTCTTAAGGAATTGCTGGGGAGGAAAACAATTCCAAATGTAAGAGGATAATCTGAATCTATGATTAGAAATTTGGGGGGAAGTTATATCAACTATTAACCCTAAGTAATAATAATCAATCTTTCTTGACTTTACAGACAACAGAGCTGCTGTCAAAATTGCTGTCAAAAAAAAGTATGTATGATGAAATTCACGGATAAAGCAACATAGTAATGGTATTTTCTAATATGTTATAAGAAAAAAATCTGAATCAGATCATCTGCTGACATTGGTCAGTCTCTCTCTTTGCCTTTTTCTCTTCCTTGACTTCCTTGACTTTCACTTTCAGTTAATCTTGGGCTTTGCAGGAATCCAAAGTTATTTTTAAAAGAGTGTTGGGTCTTTGGGCAGGGGGCTCTGAGGATAGATTAGGAAGCTTTAGGCTACCTAACCATCATGAGAATAGCATCAAACACCACAAACCCACTCCATAATGGGAAGCCATTAAGGAAAGTGCCTTTGCAGAGGGCTGCAGCCCAGGCTCAGGGCTGAGCATCCTTTGCCCCTCAGTCTGATGAACTTGTCAACAGTTGAACCTGGATCTGTCTCTCAATTTTCTTGGGAGTAAGAAGAATCTTAGGTTAGCTATTCTGTAATAAGAAAGGACCCGTTATAGGGGGTACAAGGGTAGTTTGGTGGTAGAATTCTTGCTGATACATGAAATAGGGGCATTCCTAAAGTTATTAATGAAGTAAAATATGGTAAATAGGATCCAGATTCGATTCCTGGCCCATGCACTTCTAAAAAAATAATAATTCAACAAATGGTGCTGCAATAATGGGATACTTGCATGGAAAATAGAGTGAAATGTGACCCCCACCATACAGCACACACACAAAAAAAACGAAGAAAGGACCTGGCCACCTAGATGTTCAACTTTGACCAGACAAAGATAAGAGGGTGAATTTAATGAGCCCCAACTCTGAGGCTGGCCAGAGTTGTTGTTCTCAGGAACGAGAGAGGGACTCAAGAGAACACACACTCTGATACACTTCTCAGGTTTTTACTTTTTCCTTTGATCTAAATGCATGCCTTTGGGCTGATTAGGGACCAGTACTAACAAATACACAAAACACAGAGTTCCACTCTCTACCTATAGTGTTCACCAGCTCAATTCATAGAACATGCAACAAACACAAAGACTTTGTATATAGAAAGGAACAAAAAGATATTTCTTGGTTTAATAGTATAATGAAAATAAACTGAATAGTTGGGTCCTATTTACCATATTTTACTTCATTAACAACTTTAGGAATGCCCCTATTTCATATATCAAGGTTGGAAACATTTCTTCTTGGCTAGCCTGAAAGTAATAACATAAGTATACTGTACATTATGTCTGCCATTAAGAAAATAATATATATTGAAATTCTTAATAATATATATTGAAATTCTTAGTTCATATGTATTAGAATGGATTTAGACTAATTTGTACCAAGAAAGTGAGTACCTTCTCTATTAAGGTTTAGATTTTTAGAAGTGTTTCATTTAGGACATGCTTATGTAAGACAGGTTTTTTACAACCACATGCTGTAATCCCCAAATAGGTTTTTTGAAATCGATAGCCACTCTCTGGTCTGTGAAGTAGGTGAAAATACACGTTAATAGATTTGGGGATTAAAGTGGAATCAAATGGTTCTTCCCTGAGGTGACCCTAACACTTTTTGTGATGGAGTAAGAGAGAGTATCCTACTTAAAACAAGGTGTTAACTTTTCCTGAATGTTGGTCTGAATTAACCGAGGGCTAATTTTGGAGATAACTGGGGGCTGAAAACTACATTATAGGGATCCTACGATTTCCCCCGGTGCCCAAATGCCAGGTGTCCAGCCTTTACTGCCACTGACTTGTACCTACAGCCATGAGAAGTAGAGTTCCTGTGGATGATAGTGCACACTCTTGGTCTGGCTGTCTTGAAGGTAACAACAATTTAAAAACAGATACTATGTGATTATAGATAAGAATTTTATGTTCCCAAAATATACCTGCAATAACAGAGGTGCACAAACAGATAAAGAGTTTTGCAGATGCACTTTGCGTCTACACATCATCCAGGCTAAGCTGTGACAGTGAGCACCACTAACCATTGAGGTCATTCAAATCTTGTCCCTGGGTTTCAATTTTATCTCAAACTAAAGGCAACCCCAACTGCCCTCGCCTGCTCAGTGTTCCTGGCTCTTAGAGTCCCACTTCTAGCTTGGCCCTTTTTACTACCAAAATCACTTAATTGTTTACTTTGTAATCTGTCTTCCACCTCCCTATCCAAAAGAGTTTGCACAATCACCTTTTGCTGGCTCCAAAACCATCCACTCCCCCTAAATCATCAGTTTTAATTGTTGCTTATTGATTAATCCTTAAAAAGTAGCTGTAGTCCTTTCTATATATAAACACAGCCAATTTACATAAGAATGTAGCAAACAGGTGGGCCACAGAGCCCACTGAGCTGACCTCTGCCACAGTGGGGACCTTATTTTTCACCCTTACACCCTAGTTAAAGGGATGGTTAAGTAGGAGGCTACTCTGTGACTGCAAATTTGTTTCATGAAATAGTTTGTTAGATGTAATCTGCTTTGTATTTTTAAGAAATAGGCCAAATCATAAACATAGTTTCACTTCTTGCCAAAGCATTTGTTTGCTTTTATAAGCTTAGAAAGCATCTTGGCTACTGTTTTTTTTAACCAGAAAGTCATTTATCCCTAGTAATAAATGCTCAAAACAAAATTTCCAAGGGATTTTGAATCAAAAATAGATTGCAGCCACACAGAATAAACCAACTTGAAATTAATCTGAGTTTCTAAGGAGCTCCTTGCCTATGTTTCCTCTCTTCACCACTACTGTATTCTAGCTGTGCATTGCTTGATACAAAGAGTTAAAGGTTAACCTCTGTTCCTAAAATAGAGTAAATCCATACTTGATTTCCCTTAAATCTCTGCTTACTTCCTTTCCAGGTAACTCCTGAAGAACTGAACAGTATAGTTGATAATATAATGACCTGGGTTGTGGCTTCAGTGACTAGTGTATTATATCCAGCCATCACAAAATATGAAGAAAAATTGCAAAATAATATATGCCCAATGTCTGATGACTCCGTCCTCTATTCAGATAGTTCAAGTTACTGCAGCACATGCAGTGAAGCATTTAAACATGGTAACTCTACATCTGCAACTACTAAGATGTTTCAGGCAGAACCCTGTACAAAGGCTACTGACAGGTCAACAGGACAACCAGCCACACCTTTAAAGCCTCTCTCTGCCCATATAGAAACAACAGACATGGGTAAAACATATCACAGAAAAGGACAATCCATAACCTCTGGACTTAAGTATAATGAAGTCAATGATTACTCCAAGTTCAAAATCTGTAAATCTGATAGTAACACATCAATTGAAACAGGCACAGAAAAGCCTACAAATGTTACCACTGAAACAGATGGCTTAGGATGCCCACTGTCTTCTGACAAAAAAGCAAACGCTATAAATGAGATGGAGTTACAGAATGTTTTTTCTAACTTTAAATGTCACCTAAAAGAGGAAACTGAGTTGATTTTAGAAAGCATTTTTCCGGAAATGGTGTCAGATTTAACCGAGACCATCTCCTCCCTTTCTGCTGTTACAGCTGAAATTTTAGTTGACCAAATTGGCACTGATAAAGACTTACCCTCCAATGTCGATATGTCCTCAGCGGCTGCTGAAATTGTGGAAAATGTGCTTGAGAAGCTACAGTCTGTAGTTGAGAAAAAATGTATCGAGATATTTTCACAAGATGATTTGTCGGCCCACTTTAAACCAGATTTAACAGCCAGTAGAGAACATTCCATTTTCTCAAAAGGAAAATCTTTAAAAGCTTCACTGCCTTATACTTCAGAGAACATGAGTGATATTGCAGAGGATATGGTGCATGTGATTTTAGAAAAACTGATGGCTCTTGCATCTTCTAAACAAAATGAACTTCCTCATCTAGAACCCACAACTGGACTTGCTAATTGGCAACATATGAAAGATCCAACATATACGTTCCTTCAAAGAGCCAGCAAAAGGAAATCTATTACTGAACATGATGCAACCAATTTAATTGGCAAAGAAGAAATACAAACTTTACTGTCAAATATTTTTTCCCAGTCCTCTCTGGTTGGTTATATAGAGGAAGCAATAAGCACTATATTAGGTTATATACAAATTGGACTTAATAATGAAAGACTTATTGCAACTGAAAAAACTGTGGTCATCCTTCAGCTTCTTGATGATATCCTGACTCAGCTACATCGGAACACAATGAAAACAGATGTCCGAAAGAGTGCATGCCCCAGACTGAGAAGTCCTTCTGGCACTGAAGAAGAGAACATACTCACTGGCACTAGAGTAGCTAATGGCCCTAGATCTGGACAGCTATTTCCACCTATTAATGTTCCTGGCATGGTCCTTTATTCTGAAGATGAAAATGAAGAAATAGACAAAATTGTAGCAGATGTACTCATTTCATCTATTAAAGATGAAAAATCAAAATTAGAAAAACAGGTTCCTGATTATTGGCTAACAAAGGGAAATGCTGGTTTTAAATACAAAAGAAATATCAAATCACTTACAAAACCTGCTTATGGAGGCAAAGCAGCATTTTGTGATTGGGGATTAAAAACTTACATTCCAACTTTTAATAATGAGGCGCCTTTAAAGGAAAAGCCATGTTTGAATAAAGACACTTTGATTTTTAACCAAGATGAAAAGCATCGAATACAAAACGCATCAGAAAACGTAATTAAAATTATTTTAGCAGAAATGGTCAAAGATACACCTCTGGCACCACCTAGTCAGTTAGACAATAAAAATGGTAAAGAAGCTTCACTTCTTACATCAAGAAAACCACAAGGTCTATCATATGAAGAATGGATGAACCAGATGTTCCCTGTGTCAGAAATCTGTTCGGTGGCTCAAGAAATAGCAAACTCTGTGTTAAAAATACTTCACGTGGCTTCCAGTCACATTATCACTGCCACCAAAGACTCCATGCCTTCATCAGTATATCAAACTTCTCTCAATAACGCTGACATACCAAGTAAAGAGGCATTAGAAATATGGTTCAAAAGTAAAAAGAAGATGAAAGTTTTATCTTCACTCAGTTTAGAACATACAAAACCTCCCTGGTTAGAATCTGGAGAAAGTGACTCAACATCTGCACCCATAGTTGATATTAATGAAAAGATCACTCATACTATTTTTAAAAAGTTGAACTCATTTATTTGTCCAAAATTACAAACATGCCTCAAACCAGAAATCCAAGCTGTCAGTTTGGAGCCATCAGTTTGCCATTCATCTGCCAAGATTTCTTGGTTTCAGTCTCACCTTAGTGCTTACACAACTAAAGTGGTAAACATTGTTTTAGATGTTATTCAAAATGAACTGGAGCACAATAAGAAATATCTGAATCTTAGGGAGAATGGCCCTCCCAAGAGCTTTACAGAGGCAGGATTTTTTGCTGACACTGAAAAGGAATTAGAATGTGTTGTCACAGCTCTCAATAACGATATCATGGCTCGTTCGTTAGTAACTTGTATTTGTGAGATATTAAGTGGAAATACAGCTAAAAACAATGTTTTGCTCCTTTCTGATAGGCTAAGGCCTAAAATCTCATCTGGAACTGATAATAATGATAAGCAGAAATGTTTGCCTCCTCTTTGCCCTACTATACAAGAGGCAGTGCCTCCTGAAATCCCCAAATGTTTGGTTATTCCATGTGTTTGCAGTAGTGTCTTTAATGGAAAGGAATTCAAAGAGAATGCCAGACTGCAAGTGTTAAGTAGAATTGGGGATACCTTGTATGACATGTTATGCAAGCTCACAGGAGCTCATCTGTGTTCTCCTCCATCTGATAGTGTGCAAAACAGAGAGTGGCTCAGTAAGAACCTGAGAATGACCACTGCATTGCAGTCTAATATTCAGCTGGTGTCTAATACTATTCTAGAAGATATCATTACAAAATTATGTAATGAGATGGATAGCAGTTTCACAAATTCAGAATTTAGAACTATGCCAGAGAACCTTGACATTGACAGCCTATCATTTGTTTCACTTATTGAGGAAATGACCAAGTGCACTGATATAATCTCCAGCATGGTGTCCGGTGTGATCCAGGAAGGCAGTCAAGAGGTGTCTAACAGCAAAGGAAAAATTACTGTTCCCAAAATAGGATGTGCAAACGTAGATAATCCAAATAAACTCAAAGCTGTGGCTTCAGATATCCTTAAAACAGTTTTTGCTACACTGAAAGGGTTTGCCAGTAAAAATTTAGAAACTTTGGGCATTATAATCAATGGAAATAAAAAGGGCAATAAGATGGACTGGGAAAGTGGAAGTACCAACATTTGTGCTAATGCACATGAAGAACTATTGCAGTGTGCTTTACATATGCATGCAAAGACGGTATCAAGTACTATTTTGAAGGCTATTCAAACTGAATTAAATGTGAGCTTGCCAGATTTGGGGACAGATGGAAACAACCCATTACAAGAGAAACAAATGCTTAAGGATCTAGTCAATTTAATTTTAGATGAAGAGCTTCCAGATATGTTTAAAGAACCTGAACCTATAGTGAGAGATGTTGAAAATTACAGATACAGGCCAACCTATGGAAATTTTCTTCCTGGAGGAGCCGAACCTGAGTCACATCTAGAAGATCCTGAACATACAGAGAAAGAATGTTCTGGAGAAGAAAGACCACCAGAAGAAGAAACTAAATCAGATTCTCTTAAGCAACGGGAACTAGAAAAAACCTTAAAAAAAATTGAAGTAGAACTCAAAGAGCCACATAAATCCCCAATTGTGCCTATTATAAGAAATATTTTGAATGAAATTTTTCAGAACATGCTTCCTGTTTCCCACTCCCATTTATGTAACATCCTTCATGCCAATGATGAGTCAGTTGTGCAAACATCTGTTCAATTCCTGAATAAAACAGCAGCTCTTTTGGTGTCTGAAGCAGATGTAACCACTGTTGCTGATGATGTTGTTAGAATTATATTTCAAAAACTTTATTCTGCTGCCACGACAGATAGAAATGCAGTTGAAAATAGGTATGACACTATCACCTTTCCAGTAAATAACTCTTTTTCTGAGCAAGCCAGTGGAGAAAAGACCTCTATTCATTCTACCACACTGGACAGATGTACTCTTCAATATAGATTCAATATTGATAAACTGGCAAAAGTAAGTGTAGTTGAAGATATTGTTAAGTCAATATTAACAAATTTAGAAATGTTTGTTACCTCCAAAGTAAAATCTCTATTTTGCCCTCACATCAATTTTACAGTGCCAGTAGCCTTACCTCTACAGCAGAATGAGACGTCAGTAAGCCAACCATGGTTATCAACCAAAGATTCATATTCTAGTGACCAATTTTCCAGTTGTACAGTGGATCACAGTAAGTCACTAAAGACCACCTCAATATGTCAACTGACTGTCTCTAAATTAAATATGTATGCAACAGAAGTGGCTAGACAAATTTTACAAGGACTCAAACATAAGTTAGATGAAGAAATAAAAAGTCCATTAACTCATAATGTTATGGAATATGAAAATATTCCAAGTCAGATTGTTAACATAATGTTAGATATTCTATCTACTAAAGGAAAATATGAAAAAAACATATGTGGCAGGGAGATTGATTTAGGTCAGCCAGGAGGTATTGTTAAAAAGCTGTTCAATCAAACTGGTTATCGGAAAAAACTTCAGTTTCAAATACTAGATACCATTGAAGGTATCTTAAGTGACATTTGTGAAAAAACACTGGGTGAGGATACTCTCCCGTTTCCTGCCTCCGCTCTTAAATATAATGTAGGTGGGAGGCATTCAGGAGAAAATTCTGAAACGGTGACTGAGTATGTAAATAAGGTTCCTGTAAAACCATTGGTTCCTAAGTCTTGCGTTTCTATGATTTCTAATGATATGGTGGATATTGTTCTTCATAATATCAGTTCTGCTGTCATGCTTGGCATAAATGCAGAGGATTCTATTCCTCCAAGGTTACCCCTGTCTTTTTCAGATTCATTTCCAAAAGTAGAAAGTCAACAATTTTCTGTCATGGACTCAATGAATGAAAGGGAAAAGGAGAGTTTTACATTGACAAGAAAGAGAAAAGGTATACAGCTGAAATCAGCTTATTCTGATGATAACCAGACAACTGTACTTAAGAAACAAAACACCAAGAAATATGCTCCTGACCCATATGAAGAAAATGCTCACTTCCTTACTAAAGCTATTTTGAATAGGTTAGAATCTTTTGCCACAGAAAGAAGAGATTCACTATTTACTCTTGACTCCCAGACTAGAGAAAAATTATTTGTTCGCCCAGAATTTGCAAATCATGAACAAGATAATAGCACATTTCTTAAATCAAACCAAATGCCATCAGATGTGAATATCCTGAAAATATCAACAGCGAAAACCACACCCAGTCAAGATCTCACAGATTACACATATACTAGATATAGGGAAAAACCTGAGTCTGTAATTCCTCTATCACATGCTAGGCTTAAGGAATATGGTGATATAATTGCCAGTACAATTTTGGCGCTTATTAAAAATGACATAGACCTAGAAATTCACACGGTATGTTTATATCCGAACAATACTTCATTTCAGGAAAACATCATTGCAAGAAAAACTGTCAACAATATCTTAAAGAGTTTACACAGTAAAAGATCCTTAAAAGAACGTAATTGTCATTCAAAACAGAACCCTAACCTCTTTACACAACTAGTTTTACAAAATGAAATATTGCCAGGTCAAAGAGAGATGGAAGACAACGCTAAACTGCATCTCTTTTCAAAATATCCAGATCAAAACCAAATTATATCAGAGGAAGAAAACCAGAGAAGGGTTTTAGAAGAAATATTTATGAGAAATGGAGAAGCTAGACATGAAAAACCAACTTCTTTGTTAAGTCCAGTTAAGGAAATTTTAAAGAAGGTATATCAAAGAGTAATAGAAGACATAGACCATTTGCCAACATTTAACAAACTCCCTCACTTTATATCTGATTCTAAAATTAAAACATCAGTCACACCACAAAGAAAAACCTTTCAGTCACATGTAAGCAGTGTTGCGAATGACATAGTTGAAAGCGTTTTGGGGAAAATGTTTTCAATAGTTGTGACATCCTTATATAAAAATGATGAAACCAGTGGAAAATTCAGTGCATCTGGCAAGGATGAATTACAGATGAATACATCATGCTTCAGGGGATTGGAAAAAAGTGTCCCCCCTGAATATGTGATACCTCAAGTTTATACTTACACAGGCATTAGTACGGTTACTGCATTGGAAACCACCCTTTCACAATATCCTCCATTGCAAGTGGGTGAAGAATTGATCCAAATAGTTGTCAGTAAGATCAGAAATTTTGCTTTGGTGAATCTGAAAGAAAGCTCATTCCCTAAGGATCAGTCTGATGAAATGCCATTTCTGAGGTCACACAGTTCTAAAACCAGTCCTAAGGGCAGCCTTAAGCCATGTTGTAAAACAAGCTTTAAAACAAGATCAAAAGTTACCTCCTTGCCTAAATTTGGAACAAAACCACAGCTAGGACCTAGTGGTACTAAGGCCAAGAGCAAGACCAAATTAAGTCCTGGAGAGAAGACTCAAAAAAACAGGCGATCCAAGACTGCCATTGGGCTGCTATACATCCGCTCAACAGGGGTTACCAAAAGCTCCTTAATGAAAACAAAACTGTCTACTGCAGAACTAAAAATGTACGCCAAGCATACAGTAAGTACTATTCTGGAAACAATTGTGAATGAATTTCAAAAGGTGAGTCAAAATAGAGCAATGACAAAGGTAAAAGCTTTACCTTCTGGTCAAATCATGGCAGCAAATGAAATACTTAATGAAGTTTTGCAAGGATTATATTTTACAAAGAACAACCATTTGGCTGATCAAATAAAATGTTCACATTCAGATGATCTCAAACTCTCACAGAGGAATTTAAATACAATCTGTTTTGCCAATCCAGAAGTGCATTTTTCCTTGGAGAATGTTTCATCACATCTAGAAAAAGTTTTTCCTAAGGAAGATATTTTTAAACAAGTGTTTGATAAATGGCAAACAGAATCAAATGACATGGAAAATGAAAAATATAAACTATTGATGATAGCTGAGACTGTTTTGTATGAAATTTTAATAAAAGCAAGAGAATTAGAGCAGTCTGTTTCACTTTTAAACTTTTTACCTCTTGAGGCTTTTGAAAGCAGGTACTGTAGTTTTAAAAGAGTTTACACTAGAGCTGAAGATTCCCAAGCACAGATTAATATATTTGGCAGAGAAATTGTTGAAATGCTATTTGAAAAATTAGACCTGTACTTCTTGAATCAGGTGCTCAAAACAGATGGTAAAGAAACTTTACCAAGCAGGAAAGAAACTACTGCTAAGAGTAAATATAGTTCCTTAAGAACAAACAACCTCAGCAATATACCAATCTGTAATATGAAGCTGAAAGACAAAATTTTGAGGGGTTCTAGCAATCAACTTGCCCAAGAGATCATTGAAAATGTTCTACATATCTTAGAGTCATTTGTAGACCTGCAGTTTAAACATATCTCTGGATATGCTTTTTCTGAAATTGTGAAAATACCTATTGAGAACTTTGTTCCTGCCCAGCAGAAACCATTAATGAAAAAGATATTACCAAAATTACCACCACTGAATATGTTTTCTGATGAATCTAAATCGAGCAATATGATTTCCCAAGAAAACATACAAAATACCCTTCAACAGCTTCAGTCATTCCACTCAGAATTTCTTACTTATACAGCTAATATTGTCAATGACATGCTTAGTATAATTAAGAACAAGCTAGATAGAGAAGTATGCCAAGTGCAACCATCTTCAATCGGCATATTTGAAGAAAACATGGTAGCAAGTGAGATCATCAGCACACTGATGGACCAGTGTACTGACTTCTGTGAGTCACTGATCAAAAACCATCCAAAGGACAATCTGCTCCAAGGAGTTGAAAATTTCTACACTGGCAATTGGGTAACCAGAATGGATATGCCTACTTCAAAGTCAAAGAGTGTTAGCTATGGAGATGAGCTTCCACAAACCAGTGTTTCTGGCTTGATGATTTATCCAAAAGAAGATATGAAAAGAAAGAACAAACCTTCCTCAAATCTACCTTCATATGGAAGATACTCTGCAGGAGATACCCCTAAAGCCTCAGAGCCAAAGGAAAGACTCAAATCAGAATTTAAAACATCATATTCTGGAAATGAAACCCAAAGCCTCAATCATTTTGATCAAACCATAGAAAGAAACAGCTCTCTCCCTGAAGGAAGCATCTTACAAAAACCATCTTGGAAATCCAGTAAAACTACAGAAACAGCAATAAAGCAAGCTATGTCCTTAATAGAAATGGGAGAAAGTGACAATCAAAGAATGCTTCATTCTGAAACTCCAAAACCAGTTATTGAGGCAAACCAAATAGAAGCAGCCATTACTCCACTCAATATTTGTTTCACTGCAGAAAGTATCGTCAATACCATACTGTTGAGTTTTGGCTTCCCAGGTCAACCCCTACACACTAATGAAAGTGTAGAGACAATGAAGCTATATTTTGCATCAAAGAAAAGTCCTTTGTCTATACTGTCTGGGGAACAAAAGAATGAGGAGAAAAGCTTGCTTAAAATATGGGAAAAAAGAATCAGCTGTAAAACAGATGAAGAAAACAAAAGCCCTAAAGCCAGTGGAGAAGATTTCACTTTACTGGAAAAGTGGAAAACTAAGAAGTCTCCAAAGATGGAGAAAACAGAGACTTTTAAAGAGGTCAAAGTTGTTGCTTTTGCCGAACAAGAACTGGGGGTGGATGAAATCTATCTAGTAGCAAGATATGTTACTACATCTGTGGTCACACATTTCAAGAACTTCAAAATCAGAGGTAAGTGAGAAAGAACTTTCCTTTAAAGGGTTGGTGTGATTTTAGCAAAAAAACAGCCAGTGATAATTTTAAGAATTTTGTTATTACCCTAACACCCAAAAGCTGCATCTGCTGCTTCCCTGAAAATAGCCTTGGATTTTGGGTGGCTGTTTATTTACTTATCTGTTTTTCAACTGGTTAGGATGCTAGAGTTGCATAAGTTTTACTTGGAGAGGTGTTGCTCAGTTTTCCTAACTACAGATAAGAATAAACGGGTATAATTTAAAGCAGAAGATTTGGATTGGGTATGAGTTATGATGATGAAGTGATGAGACCAGTTTTTTTGTGTGGTACATACTCTGCACAAAAGGCAGTTCCCAAAGAGAAGCTCCAAAGAGATTTTCTCCTAGATGCCTTAAAAGAACTTCTTACATTATAGTCACCTTCATGGATAGTTAATTGATGGCCAAGTAATGATTCAACTTCTCTTTGAGATATCCAGTTGAAGTCTTTGCCATTAATATTGACAGAGTTTATAATAGTGGTGTTAAAATTCTTATTCTGTCCATGTTCCAGTGTTCTGACTTGAATTATTTTTAAGCATAAGACTCTATGTTTATAAGGATGATATTTGCACTTCATTTCTGTGAATGGAAACTTGACTTAGAGATTTTAATTCTGCTGGGCTATTTTCTTTTTTCCTAGCTGAAGTAAAGATTCCATAAGGTGGGAAATCAGATGCAAAGAAAATCCAGCTTCTTTCTTGACTAGGTTTTTCCATTTCGTGTGTGGAAATGCATCCCAGTGTAATTAATATATATTTGCCATTATTTTGAAAGGTCAACATTTCTTTTTAATGCCTGTTAAAAATAACAATGTTTTCTGTTTTAAGGTCCTCATGATGACAAAGTATCTATTGCTTCCACACTGTCAAAGAAAATATGTGAGTCAAAACAGCCTCTAAGAAGTATACGCAGTGATTCTTCGCTTAATCAATTTTGTGAACATCTCACTGAATTGGTTATTTCCCATATAATTTCAAACATTTGTGATTGCAGTGAAGAGGGTGAAACAAAGCAGAAAGCACTGGGAAGCCAACATGCAGCATTTAGCAAGATTAATTTAGTTCATTCCCAAGTGTTTGGGAGCCAGTCAGTTCCTATCGGAGAACTTGCTTTAAGAATTTCTGAAATCATTATTCGAATCCTTTTTAATAGTGACATTTTAAAAGTAGATGTTACACAACAAACGGTCTCTGTAAAAACAAAATATATTTACTGCCCAAAAGTAGTTGTGGCTGATTTTGATGATCTCTTTCAGGATCTCTTAATAGGAGTAATTCATGTTCTATCCAAAGAAATAGGAATAAATCATCAGCCTGACATGAAAGGAAAAAATAAATCATTTCCCAAGCTTAGAAGTGATAGTTTGCCCATTTGCAACAAATACAAAAATATGAAAAGACAGACAGGCCCCAGAGACTGGATATCAGCTCCTACTCACCAAATTGATCAACTTGTGCAGAAATACAAATTAAATACTCTGGCATGTAAGCTAGGCAATCTAGTTGATAGCCTAAAAACTCACGAATCCAAAGAAGCAGTCAGTAAAATTTTTTGTATTGTTTTAGATTTGTTTTTGTCAGATGAATGCCAAAATTGGGATATGGATGCCAATACAATATTAAGAAAAATATTCTCATCCTCAAATAATCAGCAAAGTAATAGCATACCTTGCAATATCCCAGGGCTGTCCCCACAATCAGTTTTTCTTTTAAATATTGTATGTGAGAAGTTTATTAGTATACTTTTGGAAGAATGCACAACCAATACCCTCCTTACAAATGGCCTTCTTTCTGATGAAATATCAGCAGAACATCAACAGTTCAACATACTGCAAAACGTAGAAGATGAAGAGTTAGGTTATTGCAGGGAAAAAATGAACTATGATGACTCACTATTTCAAAGATATGACATGTCACATCTTTTGGAAAATCTGGCAGAAATAGATCAAGAATGTATGCTTAGTATTATTTCCCATAGCTTGGTAAAATCTTTAATGGAAAAACTGTCACATAATATACAGCCACCCCTTGGAAGCCCACCTTTTGCAGACAAGCATTTAAAGTATAGAACAACTGGGAGATTTTCTAGTTTCCTAAAAGCAAAAAGGCCAGAATTAAAAGAATCAAGACAAGGTAAAAGCTCTGTAAAATTCATAAATTATGACAGCAAGCCTTTGACAGGGGCAGTGAATAATCTCGGGATGATTAGTTCCAAAATTCAAGCCCCACTTGGTAAGCAGTTTTTAAAAAACCCGTCTCCTTTAGAACAACTTCAAAAACCAGGAAAAATAGAAATGAATACAGCAGCCATTCATAACATCCTGCATCCACGTGGCATAAGCACAGGAGTTTACTCAGCCACATTTTTGGAGGAAATCATTTCAAAAATGTTTCTCAGTCTTTTTACCTTACTGTGGGGCAAAAATGAAAACATCACTGAGGCACAACTCATTGAAATATGTACAATAGGTGTCAACTCCATGGTAAATGAATTGAACAATGCTCAAATCACTGTTTTACAAGATGTTGAGGAAAGGCTTTGTTTCCCACCAATCCATAAAGAAACTGTTAGGAAGATTGTTGACTCAGTTTATAATGATGTTTTACAAGAATATGAATTGCAAGCAATCTGTGGTAATGATCTGGAACATGTTATCACCTCAATAACAGAACAAATAACTAATGGCATATTGACAGAGATTTTAGACTACCAACTCCCACTGTGCTTTGTGGAAAAACTCATGCCTAATTCATATTACCCTCTCAAAGCTGAAAAAATACTGCAGAAACTTCAAAATAACATCAGAGAACTTAATTACACAGTTCAACATTCATCAGGCTATACTACCATATTGCCATACTCATTTTTAGAAGATGTCATCAGAAGATTATTATCTCAGCTCATTCCTCCACCCAGCAAGGCTTCATGCTTAGGAAAGAAGTATTTAATGACTTTGGATTTTAATGAGATATCCACCTGTATAATAAATAAGATTTTGCTAGCCATTTCAAAGCATAAAATTTGGCTCACTAAATATGATCATCAGTGTACATATACAGAAAAAAAATTCCAAAAGATGGTGGAGTCTGTTTATAGTTATATTTTGCAAATATCTGGCTCTCTTGTGTCGGTACAGAAAAGTATAGTAAGCCAAAGCCCAATTATAATTGACCAAATAGCCAGTCTTATTATTCTAGAAATTTTTGAAAATCACCTTCAGCCCTTTTTGCATAGAGAAGGCTTATCTTGTTCAAGTACTCCATTGGATGAAATATCAAATATGGTTAAAGAGGTTCTCGGTGAAGTCACAGAGTCATACAGACCTCAGAAGCCATCATCACCAGGTTTGGGCATTTATCCCAATACATTTGTAGAACAAATTATTGCCAAAATTTTAGCAAAGCTCTTCAATCCACAATATAACAGTGAACTTGAAGTAGGCGAAATGACACAAAAAATAGTGAACTCAATAAATAACCATTTTAACAAAGCCAAAATTCGCATTCTTCATGATGACAAAGAGCAGTCTCTCCCTGCTGTAGACACAGACACAGTGGATGAACTTGTCAATTCAATTTATAGCAATATTCTGAAGCAGCATGGTATGGCCCCTGAGACTGATAAAGAACTCAAAGACAGTGATATTTTTGTGGAAAATATTACCAATTTAGTTATAGCAGCTATTTCTGATTACCTTTTTCATCCACTGTTTTCTGGGGATTTGTCAGCTTCTTCCTATTGTACTTTAACAGCAGAGAATATTATTCAGAACATCACTAGTGGCATCAGTAAATCTACCAAGCCAAACCAGCATTTATCTCCATATAACACCTTGATGCCACACACGTTTTTAGAAGATATAATAAGAGTACTATTATCTAGAATTTTTCCTTCTGAATCTAACATGGTTCCATACAGAGAAACCCCAAAAGATAGGTCAGGACTTAATTTCAATGAAATCTGTTCAAAAGTAATCAGTGACATTATGACAAAAATTACCCAACATGAAATTCGATTTTCAAAAGATGAAGAAACCGAGTTTATTCATTCAGAGGATGATGCTCAGCATCTTGTTGATTCAGTATTCAGAAATATTTTGCACAACTGCGAGTCTCATACGTTTGAGCATGACATCACAAGCAGTGACAATGTTCTTACTGATAGAATAGCAGGTTTTATCATTAAAAATATCTGTGAGCAACATCTTCAGCCATTTGTATACGGAAAGTCTTCATTTCCTTCATTGTATACATACTTTGATGATGTGAGAAAGCAACAGTTTTTTGCTGGTGTTTATTCCTCAGTCTTTTTGGAAGATGTGATCTCTGGGGTTTTAAGCAAAATATTCCACAGGGTGTTAGGCATTGTGCAAACAAAACCGGTAAGAGATTCAGAAAAAGAACTGTTAGAAACAGCTGAAAATCTCATATATTCGATAACAGAAGAATTCTCAAAATCCCAAGTTAGCATCCTGGAAAACGCTACAGAACAGTTGTGTTTGCCACCAATAGCTAGAAATGTAGTCATCGAAATTGTTGACACCGTATATAGCAAAGTTTTACAAGAATATGAAATGAAACTACTACCTGATAAAGATTTACTCAGTGATAACAAGACATTGGCTGAGAGGGTAACTAAAATCATCCTGGCTGAAATTTTTCATTTCCAAATTCATCCAGATTTTATAGCAAAGCTGCCTTTGAAATCATATTCAAAACTCAATGCTGATATTTTGATAAAGAGAGTTCAAAATGATATTGGTAAATCAAGATTCCAAAGACAGACTTCAACAATATACACCACCGTATTATCACGCACCCACCTGGAGAAATTAGTCACGCAGGTTTTATCTCAGATAAGTTCATTGGACCGCAGTGCGGAAGTCCAAGACCCTTTGCAATCAGACTTAAGAAACAATGTTATGAGACTGATCGATGAAATCATGTTGATAATTTCTAGGCATGCAATATGTATTATTAAAAATAGAGATGAAAAACAAAATGTGATTGCCGAAACAGACATCCAGGCTATGGTTGATGCCATCTATACTGATCTTTCTCATTCAAATTTATACCAATCTCTTACAAAAGATAAAAAAGGCCTAAGTCATATGCCTGTTACAAAAATAGCAAGTTATATAATAAAAGAAATCTTTAACCATCATCTTCAGTCATTTTTATCTGGAGATAAAATGTTCCCTTCAGGTACAGTTGATCAAACTAAACAGAGAGCAATAGATCCTAAACAAAGAGAACTGTCTTTAATTGTGAATTCAGCTGTGTTTTTGGAGGAAGTAATTGCTGAGCTTTTATGCAAAATCCTTTATGTATTTTCACATAATGTCTTGGCTGCTGAAAAACCACTTAAAGCAAAAGCCAGTATGACTGACATCGTTACAACATTAGTAAAAGCAATTGTGGTAGCGTTCACAACTTCACAGATTTTAGTTGTAGATAACCTGGATGAAAAGCTGTATTTTTCAAAAGAATATAAAGAAATGGTTAAAAAAAAGGTCAACCTAATTTATGAAAAAATATTAGATGATTATAAATCTCTGATTCATGTTTATAAGGCGATACAAAGTGATGCTGTTGGTTTTGGAAGAAAAATATATGATTTGCTTTTAGGAGAAATTTATGATTATCAGGTGGAGTTATTAGTTTCAGGAGAATTAGGAATGTATTCCTACTCTTCCCTCCAAGACGAGAATATCATCAGAAATGTGCTTGACATCATCAACAACGATAGCCATATCTTGCCGTCGTGCATAACTGTATTGCCTCACTCCCTGTTAGAAGGTATTATTTACAAACTTCTAACACATATGTTTCTTTCCTCTGAGACAGAAACTGAACTAAAAGAGGAAGAGGTGGCACCAGATTATGAGTTTGTGGGTGCAGCTTCAAAACTGACTGCTGAAATTATAACAGAAATTTCTGAACATGAGATTCGACTTGCCACAGCAGAGGAGGCTGCAGAAAGTACGCAACTAGGAGCAACTGAGAATTTCATTGACTCCATATGTAACAACATTATGAAGAAATTTAAGTTCCAAGCTGAAGCACAGAAAGATGCAGACAAAAAGGGAGGCTCATTCATCAGGAGAATAGCTGGTTTCATTATGAAGGAAATTGTCGCTCATCATCTACAGCCATTTTTACATAACGAAGAATCATCTCCCAGTGATTTACCTGCAAGTGACCATATCACTGGACATTCTAATCCTGGTAAAAACAAAACACCAGCCTTCCTACAGCCTTCTGTGTATTCTGCTACATTTTTGGGAGATTTTATCATTGACCTTGTTCGCAAATTTTATCCTCTCCCAAGTATTGCTGAAGATCCTAAGGGCAAAGAAATATCAGGACCAAACCTTGTGGGCATGGCTATAAAATTTGTAAATGTCCTGATAGGGGAATTTAGGAAAAGTGAAATTAAAGTTTTAGCAAATGCCGAAGAAACATTTTCTTTTCCAAAAGTAGATAAAGAAACGGTTGATAAATTATCTGATTCTGTGTATAATGAAGTTATAGAAATATATGGATCCAACAATATCCAGAAAGATGACAGACGTAACACTGTTATAGAGATGATTGCTGTAGTAGCCAAGAAGGCAATCTCTGCTTTTAAGATTCAACCACTATTTTTAGGAGACTGGTCATCTAGCTTGTTTTCATTTCTAGATGTGGATAACATCATCCAAAGGATTCAACACTTACCCTATAAAACCTCCACACAAAGCTTAGAGGGGAACCCACTTACTTTACCAGAACAGTCATCTAAACTCATTGTTCAAACCTCAGACCTGAAAAACAATATGGGCACTTCAGAAATAGGTAGAAGTGTAAATAACAGAAAAGAGAATTTCAAAAAGGAGGAGCCATCAATGAAAAAAAGCAGTATCCATGAGCCAATATGCACTGCTATAAACAGCATTATGAAAAGCAAAATCATTACCCTAGAATCAGGGTCATCTGCAGGTGTGTCAAATAAAAAGAAAATGAATGAAAAGAAAAAGAAAAGTTCAGTTAAAAAAGAGCATGAAAAAGTATCAAAAAATGCTTCAACTACCAGTGTGAAAAATAGGGATACTCAAGAGCCAGATTTGAATGAAATCAGGAAGAAAGATGGTTCAACTAGGAAAGATGAGAAAGGGCGAGGTACCAAGGAATACAAACATTTTTCACCAGCTACTAATAATACAGAAAACGATAAGGTTGTACTGGAACCAGATTTTAAAATAGGCAATAAAAAAAAGAGTGATGAAAAAAGAGAAAATTCATTAGAAAAAGAGGACAGACCCTTTGAATTACATTTTTGGAAGCCCAACGTGAGAAATAAAGAAATGCTAAAGAAGAGAAAAGATCCTCCAGCTTACAGAGTTACAGATGACAAACAAATCTTGGAACCCAAACATGTCCAAAATGTCACTGAAAGAATTTACAGCAATGCTTTAGAAATATCTTCTCTTCAGGGACCAGTAGATGATTCAAAATTCCAAAATCCCTTAGGTAATAAAGCCTCATATGTATCTCAAGTGTATGGCAGAGATTTTGCACAGCCTACTTCAAGGAAGGATTTATTCTCTTCAGCCAACCAAAATATTCCTGCAAAAAAGGACAAGAAAGAGAAAAATCAGGATGAAGAGATTAAAGGCAAACCTAGTGAACTGGACAGTCCTCAGAACCCACCAGAAAATAAACCTGAGATTTTGCCTGCTAACTTTTTAGAAGATGTTATCGCTGAAATAGTTAACAAATTGATCTTTTCTTCCACATGGGATAAACACGATACATGTCAAAGTGTAACCAATGAGATGAATCAACCCAAACTCTATGACATGGCTATGAAACTTATAGATTCACTGTTAAAGGAGTTTTCAGATGCTCAAATTAAAGTAATAAGTCCAGGTCAGGGAAATCAGTTTTTCCCATTTGCAGATAAAATTTCATCAGTTCTTAATATAGCTCTCAGGCAAAAAGAACTGTCAGTGGATAAAGGACCACCAAAGACACAGATAATTACTATGGATAAAATTCTACCACCCATGGATAGTGAAACCAAAACACATTCAGATAAGGCACTTATGGTTGAAATACCATCAATCAATAAAACGTTGGTCAATAAGGTTGTTCATTCCTCTGTATGTAGTATTTTGCAGGAATATAGATCTCAATACTCCATTTGTAAGGCCATAAATAGTAATGGTGAAAATTTAGCAAAGAGGCTAGCTAATGCAGTAATAGAAGAAATTTTTCAACTTCAGTTAAACTTTTTACTGTGTGATGAGGCTCCAGTTTCAGTCTGTTTGCCTGTAGAATCTAAGGAGGTGATTAAAAAAGTCCAAAAGATAGCCCAAACAACCTGCAAAGAATGTCAGACATTATTGCCATACACCATAATTCTGCCTCGTGAATTTTTAGAAAATTTAATCTCTTCTCTTCTATCAAAAATTTTCTCATTGGTAACCAACACTAAAACAGAAATATCTGAGGACAATTTATACACAGAACTAGATTTCCTTCAAATGAAGTTAGTAAGTACAGTTATGGCAGAGATCTCTAAAGATGAAGATATGGTTGTACAGTATGTAGAATCCTTACATCCTAATGATGATGAAACTATTCAATTAGTGGTTCAGACTATTTATAATGATCTCTTGCCACAATTTGGATCACAAGAGATCCTACAAAATTGTGTCATCAGTGGTTGCAGAATCCTTTCAGAAACCATAGTTAATTTAGTTGTACGTGAAGTGGCTGCCAATCAGTTGCAGAACTATTTTTCTGGAGAGCTAACCCCACATCAGTGTATGGAAGTAGACAGTGTTGTTGAAAATATCCTTAACATCATCCAAACCACCGAAGTTCCTCAACCTCACCCATCACATGCTTACAAACTGTCTTTTAACATAATAGAAGAAATTGCTGTAAATTTTTTATCGAAGCTTTTATCTATGTTTCCAAAAGTGGATCAGGAGCAAAACTATTCTCTAGATGCTGAAATGCAAAAAATAATCTCAAAAATTTTAAAGTCATTCCAAGAATATATCTGTAAAAGTCAGATTAAAGTTGTACTCCAGGCCAAGGAATCATCCACTGTATCTTTAGCAGACAGGGCAACTATTGAAAAAGTAGTCAGTTCTGTTTACAACAGTGTTTTAAAGCACTCGGGCTCACATACTTCAGTGTATAAAGATTTAATGGGTAAGAGCAATGTTCTGTCTGATATAATAGGCTTTTTAATGGTGAAAGAAATTTACAGCTCAGAATTTCAGCCTCAAGTGGAAGAAGCATCAAGTTCAGAATTAGTTCTGGAAGCTGTCAAAATTATGGAAAAAGTGGTTAAGATTATTGATAACCTTAAGTCAAAGGAAAAGCCTTCATCCAGAAAAAGTTCTGTGCTAGATGCCACGGTTTTAGAAGAAGCATTGGCCTTGTTCTTAGCTAAATTAGTCCAGTTACCAAGTGCCTTAAACAAAGGTGCTAAAAATTTATCAAGGCCTGAGTTACATAAAATTGCTTCTCAACTGACAAAATCTGTGACTGCCGAAATTTCCAGAAATAACCTTAGTGTTGTAGCTGCTAATCCTGAAGAACATGTTTTAAATCCAGAAAGTATAGAAATGATTTCTCAGCTTGTTGATTCTGTTTATAATCACACACTACAACAAACCGGAACACATGAAGAACTTTACTATGATGTGAAAAATAGAAACAGATTCTTCCCTGAAAAAGTGGCTTCTTTAATTGTTAGTAAAGTTTTGGATTATCCATTAGAAACAATTAGTGCAAAAGAGTCACATGCTGATCTCTTTGGTGATTTGGACCTGGATCAAATTGTCGAAAAGACAAATGAGCGTGCCGTTAAAATGGAATCTGAACCACAGAAAGAAAGGTCAGAGCAAGATTTAATTGAAAAGGTTAAAATAGTTCCTCACCATGGGAAACAACCAATCAATGTAGATCCAGACATCATTGCAGAACACTTAGGAGTCATTTCCATAAAAACACAACCTCTTAAGAAACTCCAGATGAAGTGTTTGGCAACAACAGGACACAGCATAGAAGAACTGAGACGAGCATCAGTAAGTGGGAGGAGTTACTCAGCCCCATGTAATGCAAGAAAGAGAGAGAAAGAAAGACGCATCTCACTGGATGAGACTGGACGACTGGACATAGAGCCCTTAGAGGTAAGTGCAAATGGCAGAGGTGAAAAGAAATGAGTGGCTAGTGAAACATGGTTGACCTCCTGTAATTTCCTTTCTCAGGTCTATTTAGGAATGCCTTTCTAAAATAGAGTTAATTTTCTCTTGCCCAGCCCACTAGGAGAGTTGGGTATTCTGATCCAATCAGTACAGTCCTTTGCTTTCCTGGGGCTTACCACAGCAGCACTGTGGCTCAGTGTAAAGGCGTCAGGCTAGTTTCTATTAGCCAGTCAGATTGCATTGCCATTTCGTGAGGAATGGGAATACAGGGAAATGCCCTTAAAAGCAAACCAGACTGATTGGATTTGTGCTCCTCATTTGGCAGTTTGAGAATAATTGCAGTCTTTTACAATCCCTGAAGTTCTTTTTTATGCATATACATTATCATAGTATTATATGGGTGCAAAAGGGCCATCTAATAGAATATCAGATAAATCAGCCTCCAATAAATTTAAAGCCTCAAACTTAGGGCTCCATCCATAGTAGTATTGCTTTTACATAGCAACATTAATAAGCAAATATTAGACCGCAAACTCCTAGATGCCACTCGTTTCATTTCACTCTCATTATGTAAGACTTCTCAAGTCCTCCATACCCTTACATCCTCTGGATGTACCAAGTTTTTTCCTATTCTACCCTTATCCTAGACCCAGTTGTCTTAATGCTGCTATTTTTATGAACCAGTTTCCCCACAGCCCCATATGCGAGCCCCAAATGTACTTTAAAAACAGGAACTTAGACCATCAAAATGCTGGCAGCTGTTGAAATGTACACTGTCTTAGGGCATTGGCATGGTCTTGTTCATTCAGAAGGGGACTGAGCAGACTGTGGGCTAAGCTGTAGCCTGTGGCTTGGAAACTGAGCAAAGTTCTATAGAATCAGCCTAAACTTAGGAGCATGTTTTCCTTCGCATTATTTTCTAACCCACAGAACTAAGTCTCAGCACTGGTAAATACATCAATGCGTACTCTTTTTAGTCCCAAATAATTGAGATCATCATAGGCTAGGACACTAATTGAATCTCCTTGGTCTTTAGTTTTTTGCTCTAAAATGTCCCTTTCTCTCTGTGTTCTCACAATTACATTAGTGCTTACTTGGTAGTCTTCATTTACATATAAGTACTTCCTTGAGCTTGAGATCTGGGTGAAAAAACTGTAGAACATTACCCCACATCAATTCTTAATTAATCATCTGCAGAATTATCTGTTGCAGTTCTTATTCCTTTATCAAGAAAGAAAGTTCATCAATTTAGAGACCCAGACAGCTAGTGGGCTTCTCCTTCTCAGTCAGGAATCCACAAACAGGGCTTCAGTTGCTTTTCTGAGATACCAAATATTCCCAAGACATTAGACTAATGCTTATTAAAAGTTCATACAATAACAAACTGTGAAGCCATATAGAATGATTTTGGAGTTTTTGAACCACTGTTCACCTCTACCAGCACAGATTATCAAAAACTATTGTATTTCCATTTCTTACAGAAGTTCTTTCATTTTGTTTTGCACAAAAGATACTTCTTTAGGGCGACATCTGAAAATCCAGTTTACAGGGTTACAAAGGGATTTTGAGATCTAAATTGATAACTCTAATGTTTCTATGGCATCATCAAAGGTTACAGAAATGGGAAAAATCATTTATTTAATAATAACTGTTTACTCCTTGATCTGTTCCTTGAGCTGTCCTTAACATTGCAAAATGGAAAGTGACATTTGACTAGGGAGGTGAGGAAAAATGAAGATTTATTCTTTGAATCATCTTTTGCAAAATATGCACAAAGGATTAAGGGTAGAGGGATAAGGAGTTCAAAGGCTTTCACAATTTTGAGTATTATTCATCATCTTTTTAAAACCAGGTCAGTCAATATTTTGTCTTTTTTCATGAAGCATCTATACTTATATTACTCTATGATTAGCTCCCTACTAAGAAGTTGAAACACATTTTCATGTCTCAGTCTATTAGAAAACTTTCATGGTAAATGATGAAAACAAACTGTAATTAAAGGAATTTTGTATTTGGCATTTCTTGGCAAGTAAGAGGTAAACTTTAAAGCACAAAGAAAGACTCTTAGATCGTCTTCTTTGTACAGGAATAATATAATTTCTGAATGCAAAAAGACATTATAGAAATGAACAACTCTCTTCTTTATGATTTTCATTTATCTCTTCTGTTAAATGTATCATTAATATGCAAGTGGCATTTTAAGATAAATGATTTTAGTAAATTAAAACTAGATAGCATATGAAAATTTCCCTATTTCAACAGAACCACAAGGAAAATTCCTGTGGCAGTTGTTTTTAATAGTCATTGTCTCTTCAATTCCAGATGGCTAGCAGAAATTCGTTTCAGAATCTAAGAAAGCCTGACATCACCAGGGTGGAGCTTTTAAAAGATGTCCAGAATAAAAAAGATCTTATCATTCGGTTGGTAGCTCATGATATTAATAAAAAATATTTGGAACATAGAATAGAAGAGGACCTAGTTTCTGATGAAGAGGAAGTTGTTTTACAAGAGGTTGTGAAAGAAGAATTTGCAGAAAGCCCATTTGAAGGTCAAATAAAAGAAGACACGAAGCCAGTAGAAAGCATAGTGGCTTCTCCCAAGCTAATAATGAGCAGAAGCAGTCTGAAAAAAAATTTGTCACTCGGCAAACGTTGTCATTCCAAAGCCAGTGTAACTATAAAAAATGTCGGAGCATCATCAACTCAGTTGACAGAATCTGAGGAGACACAAAAGAAAAGAACTGATTCAGAAACCGGCAAGGCTACTTCACAATCCTCCACCAACACAGACTTTTCCTTATGGGAGAAAAAGTCCCAGTTTAGTGTAAGTAAAAAATGTGACTGTCAGTGACAGGATTTCTATGGAAAGAGCAGTGTGCTTCACAAACTTAGACCAAGTAATGTACCATGATCAGAAAGGAAAGGGTACTAAACTGGATCCAGGCAGTCTCTCTGATCTCTGATGATATATACAATAAGAAGGATATGATTAACATATGAAGCCAGAAGCTTCAACTGAGGAAAAAATGATCACAGAAAGAGTCCTGGGTTAGTTAGAAGCACAAGAAAAATGGAAAACAGGAGAAAAGCAAGCTAAGACCATCATTTTTTGTACACTGGCTGGTAAATACTCATTGAAAGTTTTGTGCACAGAAACCCCATACTAATGGATAGAAACAGAAGATGGGCTGGAGGGGAGTAAAAAGATTCATGCAAGTTCAGACTATCTAGGGTTTGAATCCTGCCTCTGCCACTTAATAGCTATATTACCTTTGGACAAAATACTCAGCCAAAATTTTTCTTAAAATACTTAGTCAACTTCTCCATACATCACAAGCTAGCCAATATACGTTGAATATCCCTCCCACAATCAGCCATAAACCCCACTATCACTCTGACTCATAGCTCTTGTCCTTGATTTTGTATGTCTCTAACAATGGTCTAGGTCCCACTGACCTCCTGAGTTAACCTTACCCAAAAATCTGTACCATACCACGTATTTGGAGAATACATATGATTTAGGATTTCCTGGTGAGACAATTTTCTCGATTATCTACTTGCCAGGATTCCCAATTTAACCCAGGAGCTGCAGTGAACCAGAGAAAACAAAATGAAGATATAGCAGGTCATTTCAGGAGCTCACCAGGTCCATAGCCTTAACCCAAACTCTGTGCTAGGTTCTGCAAAGCCATGTGTGATTTCATGAACAAATACAATATTCAAAACAGTTTCTCTAGACAGCATAATCAGAAAGCCTGGCTACAAAGATAACTAAGGGAATGTTACATAATACTTTATGTGATTGATTTCAAACTCTCCTTTATGTAATACCTGCTTATACTTTTCCAGGGAGAAGAAAGAAAATCTCTTACCGAACCAACACATTACTTTATACACAGACTTATGAGTTCATCCTCATACAATGAAGAGGATCTGTTTTCACTCTCTAGGTACAGTCAAAGCAGTACAAGTTGGCTAAGAAAACGAAAATCTGGGGAATTAAAATTATTCTCATGGGAAGAATGGGATCTTCAAGTAAACCTGTGAGGAAGGCAGTGTCCAGCTCCTCAGCCTTCCCTCACTCTCCCTCCTGGTTCACCACTGTGGTTACTCCTGGGCCTCCCCTTCCCATATTCACCTGACTCCCATTCCTATTTACCTGCTCTCTACCTTCTTCTCCTAGGACCTGATTTCTAGTATAGTGATATAGTTAGCAAGGTTAGATTAGGTTGTGACTAACGTGTTAGGTTCTTGAACCTAGGGGATGGACAGTGGATCAGCACTAGTCCCTGTGCCAAAGGCCTGCCCAAAAGGGTTACTACTCAGTTCCCTCAAATACCTAAATGTTCAAGAGTATGGCACTATTACAGGAATCCAAAGAATTTGGAGGGGGGTATAAGCTGAAGCATTCACAAAAGAATCCTCAAAAGAATTGGGAGTGAATTGGACCTTTAAGGATAGCTAAGACTTACCTAAGAAGACCGCCTAGGTTGGGGAAGAATACAGGAGCAAAGGCTGGACTATGCAGTAGTTATAAGGGACAGGCAGGGGGAAAAAGACACTGTACACTTAAAGTATGATTAACATTTTTTTTCTAAAATAGCTAAAATTTTTCTTAAGTTTATAAGAACATTCACAAACTAGAAGGGGCAACATTTAGTATCATGGAAGAAACTGGGTATAAGGAGAAACACTGACCTGGTTGTAACTACGTTTTTTTCCTCTTGGCACTATGAAGGTAGTATTTCTTTTTCGCCTGATGCTATTATGGGATATCTACTCCTGGCCCACTATTGACCCTATCTTCCCTCATAATCATGACAAACATAATAAGTAATGCAGGCAACTCTCAATTCTTTGAATCGATGGAGAAGAGAAGAGGGCATATATGAGACAAAATAAAAGTCAGTCTAGCAATTACTTTCATTTGATTTGAGAACTCAAAGACATACCATTCCAGGTTTGCTTCTATATGAATAATGACTTATAGATTGTTCTTTTGCTTAACCAGTAATCTCTTCAATTCATTAAATACATAAAAAGTAAAATGTCTTTTACCTTTTGTTTTTAGTGATGACGATGATCGTCCCTCAGATCCAAGTGCCAAAATAACAGAAGGTTGGATTGATTTTTTTTTCCTTAATTTGAAATAGATAGTATTTTAAAAGAGATTTTGATCATTATGTTGATGAATTTTCCTCTGTCAAACCCAAAGTTAACACTGGGTTTCCCACTAAGTTTATCTACTTTGGAAGTGTACTGGGTTGGTTAACTAGTTAAAACGAGCCAACTAATTTGCTTTTTCTGAATTTTTCCTAAGATTTCATTAATGATTTCAGTGTAGTGGATGTGGTATGATATTACAAGTTTATGATTACTTTTATTATTAATTTATATGTGACCCAGAACCCATGCTACTAGGACATAATCCTCTCTAAGAGTTTATCCTTGCTTTGTATAAATATCTTAGCCCTCCTAAAATAAATAAAAAATGCTTTTAAAGCTAAAGATTAAACCTAAATTTATTGCTTACATTAAAATCTGACTACAGTGGACCCTACTTTATTTTTTGCCTTCGTTAGAACTGGCTCATTAAAACATTTATGAGTTGGCTTTTGGGCCCTCTATTTGTTGAAACCTCAAAGGATCAATATAGTTCTAACATGACAGCATGGAATAGAAGTAGGAGTGCCCTGTTTACTATAAAGACAACCTTGAAACTCAGGCCACAGGGCTGGAGTTTCCCCTGACTATTTCAAATGTGCAACCCATTCAAGGAATTACTCAAGAAATATTTTCTCTCAACTTGAGAGTGGGAATGATATTCATTAAAAGAGGAAACATAGAATAGCAGTATGTATGCCTGAGTTCCATGAACACACCACAGCCAGGTGACATAATGTATCGCTGGTGTATTTACCACTTAATGGAGTCATAGGATGTTAAAGCCAGAAATGAGCCATCTAATATAACCCCCTCATTTTAGAGATGAAGAAACTGAGGTTCAGAATGGGAAAGTGACCTGTCTAAGTTTATACAGCAAGTCAGGGTATAGAGCCAAACCTGAATCCAGTGTAAGTGTTTCCTTCAGCTTCATTGCCCGGAATCATGCTCAGTTCGCTTATCCTTTGGTAATATTGCACCTGTGCATTGAATCATTTCTTCAGCAAAGATTCACTGAGCACTTTCTTTGTGCTGGAAGCTGTTCTAAGTGCTGAGGATATAGATATGAATAAAACAAAGTCCTTGCCTTCATGGTACTCATATTCTAACATGCAATCGGGAGAAGAGATATAAAGATTATTCTGGACAGGAATAAGTTCTTCTCATCTCATCTAGAGTAAAAGTTATAGTCTTTACAATTGCTTACAAGGTCCTAGGTGATCTAGATACTACTGCCCCTCCCCATTACCTCTCCTTATGATCCCTCCTAATCACTCCATTCTAGCCTCAAACATGCCAGGCAATCTCCTTTCTCAGGGTCTTTGCATCTGCTGAACTGCCTGCTACATTTTCCTCCCAGACATCTGCATAGCTCACTCCTCACCTCCTTCAGATCTCTGCTCAAATGCCACCTTCTCAGAAAAGCCTTCCCTGGCTATCCATTTGAAAATTGCAACCTCACTACCACCCCAACACACCTACCCCTCTACCTTGCTTTATTTATTTCCCTAGCATTTATACCATCTGAAAGACAGTATTTTTAAAATGTTTTTATTGGCTATCTCTCCTGCCCCTAGTATGTCAGCTCTGTGAGGGTGAAGAATTTTATCTGTTCACCATTATATCCCTATGTGCCTAGAAAAATGGCACATAGTAAGTCCTCAGTAAATATTTATGGAATTCCCAAATAAGTATGATAAAAAGAATAATAAACATAATATTGACTGGGTAGTTTAGTTTCTTTAGTTCAGGAAACCCAGAAATATCTGATGTTAATGACAAGGAGGCAACCACAGGAAGATCTGGAAGTAGACGATACAGTAGGTGCAAAGACACTAGGATGGGATGAGCTAGGCATGTTAGAGAAAAAGGCCAGTTCCTAGAGCACAGTGAAAAGGAAAGTAGTTTGAGATGAGGCTGGAGAGAGGCAGGGGCCAGATCATGCAGGGCCGTTTGTACACCATGGAAAGGAGTGCGGATTATTTTCCTGGTTGCAGTAGGAAGTCTGTAGGAAGGTCTTAAGCAGAGAAGTGACATAATCTAATTCGTGAATTTACAAAAATCCCTCTGGCTACTGTTTGGAGAATGACCTGAATAGGGATAGGATTAAAGCAGGGAGACCAGTTAGGAAGCTATTACAATAATCCAGGCAAGAGATGATAGTGGCTTGGTCTAGGGTGATGGCAGTGGAGGTGGTGAGAAGCAAATAGATTCAGCATATATTTTGAAGGTAGTGTCAACAAGACTTGCTAATGGGCTGGATGCTGGGAGTGAGGAAAACAGAAGAATCAAGACTGATTCTTATGATTTTGGCTTGATCAACTGAGTGGCTCATAGTACCATTAAATGAGACAGGAAGGACTAGGAGAGGACTAAGGGACCAGAAATCTCTTTGGGCTGTGTTGAGACTGAGATGTCCATTAGACATTCAAGTGGAGATGTCACTTAGTGGTTGGATATTTAAGTCCAGAGTTCAGTGGAAAGGTCAAGGCTGTAGATATAATTTCTTAGTTCATATAATAAACAGTAAAATTTCATTTAAGGTTATTTTGATTATCTAGGACTCTCAAATACCTGTAGTTTTTCTGTACCTTCTTCATCAAAACAACTTTCTAGGTATATTGTGGGGAGTCAATACCCATTTAATTCAGACACTTAAAAACTGATGTTTGGAATGATGGCCCTGATAAACCCAAATGTCCTCAATCATCAAAAAAAAATCAGTTAAAATATGTACAGTATGGTTAGAATGCCTGCCTTCCATGCGGGAGACCCGGGTTCGATTCCCGGACCATGTACCCCCCCAAAAGAAAAATTTATATATGTGCAATATACAAGTCTTCCTAAGGTAAGACACTTTAGACTGAACAGTAACCAATAAAGAAATGTAGACAATATTCTAGTTAACTAATTTTATCAGATAATTCAATGAATGAGATCCCCTTCATATTCAAGATAACTGAGATTTTATTCTAGTATTTTTTCCAAAACCTACCTTGGCCCCAAAGCTAACCCTCACATCTTGATCCTTCATGATCACACATGTATAAAATGCATATAAAATATATACATATTACCTTGTTTGAGCCTCTTGTGAGAAAGTAGTCGCATCCCCATTTTACCTATGAGGAAACAGAAGTTGGAAGCAATCTGTCATTGTTCTCACAACTCTAATAAGTGAAGCTAAGACTCAAACCCAATTTCTCTGACTACAAATAAGTCCGGTGCTCTTTTTGTTACTAGCTGCCTCACTATGTGTGGATCTTTTGGAAACCTCTCTCGGTATCGTTTCTACCTCCTCGGGCTAAATTTCTCTTACTGGCCTAGTGATATGTCCTGGAACTCAGAGTAGGACCTCAGTGCTCTCCTGATTTTCACAGGAAGTAACTATTTCCTAAGACCAGCACCTTTCTGGAATTCCTTTAGGCCTTGTTCTTTTTTTTTTTTTTTAATAACATTTTACACCAGAGAATTACCAGGGCCCCTAGAAATCATCCACAGCCTAATTTCTCATTTTACAAATGAGCAAAGAGACCCATGGAGTTTGAGTGGTTGAACGAGGATGCATAACGAGTTCCAGAACTTACCTCTCCTGCTTTCTGGCCAGTGCTCCTTCCACTACATCATATTCCATCTTTCCCAGTTTCTAAAGTAAAGAGCCACGACCTGTGTCTAGCCTTCTAGGACTATCACCTCTTTTCAGCTTTATTCTTGTTGTCTGTATATTGAAAAAGTGGAACTGTTCTATTTGCCTGATTTCTGTGATTCTTTCTTTGATGAAAGTTATTAGGATTATTTTGGTGCCAACATTTGTACATGTCTCTGAAATAACTGTTTTCCAATATTGTGTTTTGATCACAGAAAGTTTGGAGGATCCAGATCTAAAGAATTCAAGCAGTATTAAGGTAACTATTTTTCCCTGGCTCCCCGTTATGATGGAGGTGCAGTGCAGAGGGGAATGGCCCAGTTGTCAAGGCAAAATAAGGGATTGCCTGTGTGGTGTGCTTTGAGGGACATCGGGAAGCCTTGTTCACAACTTCACACACCCAAATCTCTCCCGGCTGGGCCAGGCCCAGGTTCCTGCAAATCCCTATATCAAAATCCTCACCTTTGGGTTAAGTCTTCCTTGTCTATGTGCACAAAGTACGCCACAGTCGCCCCTCAGCACCTTAGTATCATTCAATCATTCCAATCATTTGCTCTGTTCCTGTAGCCTCTGGAGAAAATCTGAAAGGGAGTGTGAGTCACCCGGCAGGTAGACCCAGGTGAGGTACCTGATGAGAGCAGAGAGGAAACAGATGCTTAGAAGAGGAAACAGGGAATGAGTGCTGATTCCAACATCTTCCCAGTATTTCTGAGGACTGCCAATGCCTCAGTGTGATCCCAGCAAATTCCCCTTCCCTAAGTCCCTCTTAGGAAATTTCAAATTAGGGGCAAAGCTACATATCCTCCTCTCTTATTTCTTTTGTAGTGCAATTTATATTGAGATATATTCGCACATCATACAATCCAACCACATATAACAGTCAGTAGCTCACAGTATCATCACATAGTTGTACATTCACCTCCTCTGTGTTTTGTATCGCCTTTCCTTTCTTCTTGGTTGACTTTGAGCTTCCTCCCACCCACATACACACACACACACACACACACACGTGCTAGCGTGCGGCTCATCAATTTTTCCAGTCATTCCTTATTTATCAATATTAACATCTACTTGACAACCTCAAGCTTTACCTACAGACTGCACTTTTCAAGGAAAATTATAAAGAGGAGAGGCTGACCCTCCAATCTGAAGGGCCTACTGACATGCTCTTCCTTTTGCCATACTGATTCCCTGGCTCATTTGGACTCTTTCTGCCAATTGCCCTACTTCTCACTTGCTCATTTTTTTTTCCCATTGTAAAACTATAGTTAAAGTATGATCCATTAAGGTGTTCAGCACCCTTTATTCAATAGCATGGAAATTCCTGCTTGCATTTAGTCCCGGGAAAACTGTAGTCTCTGTATATATAAATATATCTGCTCTCCAGTGTCAGAAAAGAAATCATTTTGTTTCCCTCAGTCCAAAGTCCTTACCATGGACTAACAAGGTCCTGCATGAACTGAACCCTCCCTCTCCACCCCCACCCATCACCTCTGTTGCTCCAGCCTTCATACTGCACCCCTAACATGCCAAGCATGCTTCCATCTTCGTACTTGCTCTTCCTCTGCCAGGAACTCTCTGCTCCTAAGTATTAGTGTGGCTTGCTCTCTCAACTCCTTGTGGTCTTTGCTCCAAAGTCACCTCAGTGAGGCCTTCCCTGACCATACCACGTAAAACAGAAATACACACACACACTACCCTCTTTGTCCTGCTTTATTTTTCTTCAAAGCACTTAAGTCACCATTCAGTCAGTCATTCATTCAACAATTATTTATTGAGTGCCTACTATATTTCAGGCACTGGAGATTCAGCAGTAAACAAAACAGACAAAAATCCCTGCCCTTACCCTCTGACAATATATCTACTTTAATATAATCTTCATGAAGGCAAGGGCCTTACTGTTCTGTTCATAGCTATATCCCCAGGACCCAACACAGTGACTAACATATAGTAGACATTCAACAAACATTTGTTGAATGAGCAAATGCCTTAGCCATCAGAGCCAAATTTAGTATCTAAGGCAGTTTGTTCCCCCAAACACCTCTCCCTGTGAATCTGATGTTTAGCCACATTTGTCAACTTCCACACAAAGAAGAGGTCCCCAACCCGGCTGCACATCGGAATCATTTGGAAAACTTTGAAAAACTACTGATGCCCAGGTCCACCTCCAGAGATTGTGATTCAGTTGCCTGGACGTTGGAAGTTTTAAAAACTCCCCAGATGATTTTCATGTAGAGTCAGTGCTGAGAACCGCTGATTTAAATAATCTATTCATGTCAGGCACTTCATAGCATCTACCCCTGCAGCGTCCTTTAGATCAGGACTTCTCAACCTGGCTAAACATTAGAGTCACTTGGGGCACTTTTCAGAAATATCAATACTTTCCTCAGCCTCAGGTATTCCGGTTCAATTGGGGTGAAGCCCAAGCATCCATATTTTTTATATCTATCCAGATGGTTCTTTTGTGCTGCCAGGATTGAGAATCAGTGCTTTATATTGTCTCTGGCCCAGTTTATCCCTTTAAGTATCCTGTTTTGCAATGTCTTAGGCCATAAACTGCCTCAGGTCCTCTTGGAAGAAATAGAGTAAAACTCTCATAGTAATACTTCCACACAATCAATACAAAACACACTCCTCTTATCTCGCATGTCTTTAGGCCTTACTTCACTTTCTTTCTTAACCACCACCACCAGAGAGTAGCCCCACTGCCATCCTACTCCCTTCCCCATCTTTTTTATGTCCTTCTGCAACAAGGCCACTTCTGCACTCAAATAGGTGGTAACATCCACAGAGGCTCCAGGATGAGCACCACTATCCTGCCCTACCATCTCCATGCTTCTGCAACCCACACTGCCATTTTCCTACTCCAGACCCCAGGATTGCTAAAATTTCTACAAAAGGAGATCAGGATGGTAAATAGACATCCCTTTCCCCCCTTCTTTCCTTAAGCCTGCCCTTATTATCGTCTCTCAGAGAAGGATCTAGAGCATTTTATTTCTTCCAAGCCCAAGGAAGGAGGGGGGCAGACAGGGCTGACACTTTTTATGACCTTGGATACTTGAGACCTTGAAATTATCCTACAGGGGCAGCCAAGGATGACATTCATGCCTGGGGCCAGTCCCGGGGATCTTAATTACTATGAGAAATAATGCCTCTAAACAGTCTAAATCTCAGATTGCAGAGCCCCAAGGTTACATGCACAATGTTGCAATGGTCGTAGTCCATCCTGTGAGGATTTCTAGGTATCTCTAGTGTTTACTATCCAACAGAGGCAGGGGCCTAAGGTAATATTTCACCTTTGTCTTGGCAGTTGATCACCCTCTATAGACGCCAAAGTGCTCTTGCCAGTACATATTCCTCAAGTGATGGCATTTCAGGTACAAAGTATATGTCATTTAACTACTAATATAATAAGACTCTCAGTTATGTCATTTTAAATATAGAAGTTTTCATTATTCACCCCCCTGGAATGAGTGGTTCCAGCCTTGCAGTACCCCCTCCCACCACCAATATGACAATATGCATATGTCTGTAGAATGCAATTTGTAGGTTATTATGCAGTTCTTTGGTTCAAATCTCATGGCAAAGGCCTAACAGATATTGGTGTGACAGAACATTTATTAGGTTCTGGCTGTGTACCAGACATTCTGCCAAGTGCTTTTCTCATATCTGCCCTGTGAAGTATTATCTCCATTTCATTGATGAGGAAAACAGTCACTAAAGTGAGGTTACCATGCCACACACCCTCTGCCAGTGTTAAAGTCTCATTTTACAGAAGAGAAAATGGCGGTATATGACCTGCCTGAGGTCACACAGCTAGCAAATGGCAGATCCAAGGCTCAGACGCCATGGGTCCGGTAGTTTTCATCCCCTGCACTCTCCTCACACCAGACACAGCTCGTCACCATTTCATCTGAGAACTATGCCACAGCCAAGGACAGTCCGCAGAGTTCAGTGGCAAGTAGGAAAGATCTCATCTAGGTCTCTGGCATTGTGCCCAGTTTGACAGTAAACCTACATTCTTCTGTATCTGAAGTTTGAAGGGAGCACTTCCACTACCCCTAGCATTTTACACATTACTGGAATTCACGGGTCACAGGTAGAAACTCAAAGAGCATATTTTTGCTCTTCTATAGGGCTTTTGGAGGAAGAGATGCCAAAATGGGTAACTTTATGCTAATAAAGATGCTTTAAAACACGTAAAGGCCCTCAGAAGAGAATTTAGTGGAAAGTACAGTGATGCCTATTTATGAAAACAAACAAGAAAAGAGGACCTCTGGACCACACATACCCATTACAGCTTATGGTATACTTGGTACAAATCTAATTTGATTGGGAATCAAAGTCAGTTTATGTTGTGAAGTGCTATTCAGCCTGCACATGCCCCAGCCACTTTGGCCATAAACACCCAGGCACATCTTTCTTCATAGTGGCTGGTGCCAGCCAGGTGAACTCCACTACTCAGCCCACAAGCTGATCAGCATCAGGGTATTTGTGTCAGACCATTGAGTCCTTCAGGGTTTGCTTTTTGAAAAGTGAGTTGGTCTTACTAAGCTGACTTCCTTTTAACATAATATCTAACTCTCCTAGTTCAAACTTGTGAATGCCACACCTACCACTTAATTTCTCTTCTTAGCCATTTAGTTTTGAAAATGCATACGAATTGGTAGCCAAAGGGTACACTGTGCTCTTAGGGATGAGTTTCATACATGTGTCCTGGGATAACTGCCAATCTTGAACACTATGCAGTAATCTAACAATGATTGCTCTTTGGGACAGTGTCTCTAAGTGTCATCCAGGGACTCCTAACCTCAGAATCACCCTTAGCAATGCAGATTCCTGACCCTTCCCAGAGCTGCTCAGTTACTATCTCTGGGAAATGGTGACTGGGCATCTGCACTTTTAAACAGACTCCCAAATTTCAAAAACAAAGCTTCATTTGTCCCTTCCATTAAGACTTTCAGAATCTGGCCTCACAGTGTACCTCTCAATCCTGTAACTGAAAATCTTTGTCCTGCCTTTTCAGACTTTAGATCTCTTTTCTTCATTCAAGCCTTTGACTTTGCCCTTGCAGATGTAGGTTTGTCTCTTTATTAATTTCTAGGTTGTTCTCATTTTTTTTTCACTACTAGCACATTCTAGTATCTCATTATTTTGTTTTACAAGAAAAGATGTTCTTATTCATTGACCATCAAATAAATGTAAATCAAAACCACAAAATACCACTTCACACCCACAAGGATGGTTATTAATTTAAAAAAAAAGTGTTGGTGAGGATGAGAACTTATAAGTCTTGTACATTGTTGGTGGGAATGAAAATTGGTGCAGCTGCTGTGGAAAACAGTTTGGGAGCTCCTCTGAAAATAGAACATAAAATTACTATATGACCTGGCAATCCCAATTTTAGATATATGCTAAAAGAATTGAAAGCAACGACTCAAGCAGACACCTGCACACCAATATTCATTGCATTATTCACAATTGCCAAAAGATTAAAGCAACCCAAGTATCCATCCACAGACAAATGGATAATCAAAATGTGTTACATATACAATGCAACATCATTCAGTTGTAAAAAGGAATGAAGTTCTGATATATACAACAACTTGGGTAAACCCTGAAGACACTATGTTTAGTGAAATAAGCCAGATACAAAAGGTTAAATACTGTATGGTTTCATTTATATGAAATACCTAGAATAAATAAATTCAGAGATGGAAAGTAGGTACAGATTATCAGGGGCCAGGGGTTATGAGTAGGACTAAGAATGGGGAGTCTTTGCTTAAAGGGTAGGGGTTTATGTTTGAGGTGATGGAAAAGTTTTGCAGATGGTGGTGATGGGAGCACAATGTGTGAATATAATACTGATGAGCTGAATACTTGAAAGGATTAAAATGAGAAATTTTGAGTTGTATATATGTTGCCACAATAAAATGTTTTTAAAAATTGGATGTAAGGAACAATTATTAGATAGTGCTTTTGGAATTATAAATATGCAAACTAAAATAAAAAGAATAATTAAATAACATAGTTAAAGATGATGTTAAAATAGTACCCCTAAAAGTAGAATAAAAACAGAGATAGTTATTAGGAAACAGCAGACAATAGAGCAGTTTCTCAGAGGGGAGTATCTTGGAAATGCAGAGAGTGTGCTGTCATAAGGGATGGGTCACCACTGGTTTTTAGATGGCATGGGTGGCAGGCACTAGAAGTCCTGCCAAGCCAGTACCTCATTATTAATTTGAAAAGCTACACTTATTTGTTTCCTTTTATTTGGGGGTGAATTTGCTTGTCCTCTACCTTAGCTTTGACCACAGATTCTTGAGGTTCTAGCGGTTATATTGCTGAAATAGATCAAAACTAGGTATCTACAAGAAGTATAGAAAGTATGTGCTTTTATCACCCTGGATCTTTTCATGTGAGATCACATCCTGTCATGAAAGTTCAGCAAAGTAGATGAGTATTCATTTCTGTCCTTCCAGATATAATGATCAGTTTGTTAAAGTAAACTGAGAGAGCCCTATGCACAAAGCAAATGGTGCAGAAAAAATGAGTCCAAATGGAGACTTATTGGTTGTGCAAGTCCTTTACAGCTCACCCAACAAACAGATCATTTGGGGTCAGTCAAGTGAAAATTTACCTAAGTGGGTGAGAAATCATAGCCGTTTTTTAATGCACTTCTGAATTTACCTGGAAATCCTGAAATAGACACCCATACTGTTAAGAGTTGAGCATTCCCTTTTTATGGAGAATTAAGTCATTAGGCATTTTCAGAACAATATCCACTAGAATGAGAGAGGCATCAGGAGGCAGTGAGCACAATGCTGGCCTGTGTGTCACAGAGCCTGGGCCCTAGTGCCAACATGGCCACTTTCTACCCACGTGGCAAGGGGGTTGGCCTCACCGAACTTCTCAGGTTTCCTTCACAGGGGTGTCAGGAGGCACAAAGAATCTTTGTGAAAGCATTTTTTTAATCATGTTATTATATAAATGTTTATTTCTGAATCCTAAATCATCAATCTCCTGGCATGAGAGCCTCAATTGGAAAGTGTAACCATTGTCTGTATTTCTCTTTTGGTTTGTTCACAGACTCTGATAAGCCCAGTACTTCTAAACAGGGATCTGAAATGATGAAGAAGGTATCATCAGCTCTGTCAAAAGTGTTTTCAAGATCTAACATGGATATTCCCAAATCTTCCTCACTCCCACCCCCAGCCCCACCCTCTCACCCACCCCCACCCTCTCACCAGGACAAAAACTGACATTACTACATCTGACTTTCCTTAGAAAAGTAAATGGTTTTTAACCTTCATAGTGTGTCCTATGTGCTGATTCTTACAATACTGAAAATAAGAGTAAAGAAAGTATAAGGGGGGCTGTGCTTTCCATATAGCTGCATCTTCCTGGCAGTGTGGGATTTAAGCTCTGCTCTTGAGGGCCCTGCAGCCTCACTGGGAAGATAAAACTAACTTACAAGCAAAACTCTGAGACCAGTTAGACAGTGTCTTAAGTATTTCAGATGCTCTAGAGAGTTCAAAAAAGGACTCATGGCTGTGAGCCAGAGTGTTCATAAGTTTCCCAGAGAAACCAGCGAAGACAAATCTTAAAAAGATTTAGATGGGCATAGAAAGTACCAGAGGCACTTTCCTCTTGGATTACACAGCTAGTTATAATCCTACCATGCCTTATCAGTATAATTCAGCACTGTTCAATATAATTTTCTGGGATGATGGAAATCGTGTATGCATACACAGTTTAATATAGTAGCCACTTGTCACATATGGCTACTACATCACCTGTGTCACTGAGGAACTTAATTTTTAATTTTAATAGCCACATGTGACTAGTAGCTATCGAATTAGATATTGCATTTTTAGTTAGTACCTGGCCACACAACCTTACGGCACTAGCCAGTTCAGGATTTCCCTGACAGTTCCTTTTTACTGTCCAGCCCCAAACATCTACAGTAGTCCAGAGACCTGAACTCTCATCTGGGCTTTGAAGCCTCCAAGCAATCCTCCTGTCCCCTTCAAATTGCTTGATCCACTTGCATGGCCAGAGGGAAGACCATGCTTTTCAGTCACACCTGCTCCCTGCACTTGCCAAAACTCAGTTGATAAGAAAGCAAATCAGGATCTGCACCCAGTGGCCTCCACAGTATTTCAGTGGGCAGAAATACCACTCTGGTACTGAAGCCTCCATTCTGGAATCCCTCTATCCACCCAATAAATAGGAAAAACTGATCACTCAACTAGCAATTCTCATACCCCAGCTTTATGCAAGAACTAAGGGGAGAGAAAGGTCCCAGCCCTATCCAGAACTCCCCAGGGAAACATTCGTAGACAAGTAAATCTTCTTTCAGAAGCACCAATATTCCACGAATGTTATATTAACTGAATTTTAACAAACAGAGGAGTAGGCAGCTTTATGTCCAAACATCACCAATGCCCAAATGTGGTTGTGTTCATCTGCTCACGCCTTAATCCCAGTCCTACATATTTAAGTTCATCACATGCAACGGCATAATTTGATTTTTTTAAAGGTCCACAACAATGACAAGCACTGATATTACATATGGCTGTAATTTATTTTTATTAATGAGTAATATGCACTCAGTATAGAAATCAAAAGTACAAAAGGTACAGTGAAAAGCCTCTTGCCCTCTCCCTTTTCCAGCTACCTGATTCTCCTGTCCAGAAGCAATCTCTGTAACCAATATTTCAAGTACCCTTCAGAGATACTGCATGGGATGAAAAGTATGCTAATGGATAACTTTAGAAAGAAGTCTGATTGAATATCCTCCCTCAGAAAGGTAGAAAACAGAGAAAGTGAAAGAGGGAGAAAGAAAGAACATGAGCATGCTATTTGACAACTGCGATTTCTTGGTGGCACTGCTTTGGTCTGTTTCTGAATTGCATTTGTGACTTCGAATAAACAAAGTCAGCCCTCATTTTTAAAAACGCTTTTTGTCTAATGCACTAAATATCAAAAGATGAGCCCCCAAATGGGAGGAAAGATGCCTGCCATAGCTGTTCAAAGCCTGCTGCCCCAAATGCATTAAAAATGTTTATGAGCTGCTAGGCAAGTTGGTGGCATAGAGAGGTGTGGAATTTAGTTCGTCCTCCAGAGCCGCTAGTAAATAGCCAGGAACAGTACAGAGCAACTGCTAGAGGAACGTCAATGATAAGACACAGAGTATATACCATCCTAGACCAGGTGGAAGAGCTGAGATCCCACACAGAACTGTAAGTCCCACAAGCCTTGGAGGCCAGTGCCCCTCCCCTACAAATGAAGCAGGCTGGTTCCCCAAGGGGAAAGGAAACAGACTTTACAAGTAGCAAGGGCTTAGCTCAATCAAGCTCCAACTGTGGAATTAATTAACAAATTCTGACTTCTGAAAATGGGTCCCCAGCACAGATAAACCTGGAATAAGTACTAAAGGAACCAGGAGCTTTCACTCCCACAGAGAGAGGGCAGGGCTGCTGGAGAAAAAAGAACAGAGACTTTTTGAGTTGGACAGCATAAAATACTGGAAAAGGGCTGGACCACAAGAAAAGGGAGCACATAGAACCTGGAAATACATCCATGTACCAACTCAAGCTCTGGATTGACAAACTAAAGAGCAGGGTTCCAGCTCTGAAAAGGCTTTTTTGCCTTTTTTTTTTTTTCTAACCTCTTACCAGTTCATTAGATAGAACTGCAAGCACTCTCAGGCTCCAGCACTGTCCAAGGCAAGGGCAAAATTAAGCTTGTCTGAGGGTCAAAGTAACTAGTCAGGAGAAAGGAGTTAATTCCCTATAGGGTGTGTCTTCCCCAAGAAAAAGGTGGGGGGGGGGGCAGGGCCCAGCTCAGGTGGAAATCCCTCCTTCAAGGAATTCAGGTCCCAGAGACCAGAAAACAGAAGAAATTAAGCCATCCTACCACCTCACCTCTGACTCAACCATGCCTGTGGCAGGAAAGTCTACTGAAATGAAAGGAACTGCTTCCTTTAAGCTAGTAGGAGACTGCAGACAGACAAGTGCCATATACTGGGCAGGATAGGAAAAGCACAGAGTCTAGAGGCTTCATAGGGAAGGCTGAAAACCTTCTGGGTCTCACCCTCAGGGAAAACTGATTCGGCTACACTTTCCTCCTGAGATATGGGCTTGTCTCATCTGGGCAAATATGACTGGGGTCTATAATATCTGAAGAGACCCTCCCCACTCCCCAAAAAAGAAGGCTCCTAAGAAAGGTAAACTAGAGGCCAATCTCTCTAATGAGCATAAATGCAATAATTCTCAACAAAATACTAGCAAATCGAATCCAATAACACATTAAAAGAATTATACACTATGACCAAGTGAGATTTACATCAGGAACGCAAGGATGGTTCAATCCAAGAAAATAAATTAATGTAATATAGCACATTACAAATAGAAAGGGAAAAATCATATGATCATCTCGATTGATGCTGAATAAGCATTTGACAAAATTCAACATCCTTTTCTTTTTTCTTTTTTCTTTTTTTAAATACCAAAAAAACACCAAATAAATGCAAACATTCCTATTTTGATCATTCCATTCTACATATATAATCAGTAATTCACAATATCATCACATAGTTGCATATTCATCATCATGATCATTTCTTTGAACATTTGCATCTATTCAGAAAAAGAAATAAAACAAAAACAGAAAAATTATACATACCATACCCCTTACACCTCCTTTTCATTGATCACTAGCATTTCAAACTAAATTTATTTTAACATTTGTCCCCCTATTATTTATTTTTATTCCATATGTTCTACTTGTCTGTTCACAAGGTAAATAAAAGGTACATCAGACAGAAGGTTTTCACAAACACCCAGTCACATTGTGAAAGCTATATCATTACAAAATCATATACCAGAAATATGGCTACTGGAACACAGCTCTACATTTTCAGGCAGTTCCCTCCAGCCTCTCCATTCCATCTTGAATAACAAGGTAATATCTACTTAATGCATAAGAATAACCTCCAGGATAACCTCTCGACTCTGTTTGGAATCTCTCAGCCATTGACACTTTGTCTCATTTCATTCCTCCCCTCCGCCCCGAGTTGAGAAGGCCCTCTCAATTGAGAAGGCCCATTCCAGGGCCCCTCAAAATTCCTTGATGCTGAGCCCCAGCCCACCCCAGGATCTCTGTCCCACGCTGCCAGGAAGGTTCACACCCCTGGGAGTCATGTCCCACGTAGGAAGGGTGGTGAGTTTGCTTGTTGTGTTGACTGGAGAGAGAGAGGCCACATCTGAGCAACAAAAGCTGTTCTCTTGGGGGTGACTCTTAGGCCTAATTTTAAGTAGGCTTGATCTATCCTTTGTGGGGTTAAGTTTCATATGAAGAAACCCCAAGACTGGGGGCTCAGCCTATAGCTTTGGTTGTCCACACTGCTTGTGAGAATATCAAGTATTCAGCTTGGGGAAGTTGAATTTTCCCCCGTTCTCACCGTTCCCAGCAGGGGACTTTGCAAATACTTTTTTATTCACTGTTCAAATCACTCTGGGATTTATCGGGGCATCACTCTGGACAAACCAACAAAATTTCATGTCCTACTCAAGGTTCCATGTACTTACAGTGTTCAGTTAAGCTGTCTACATAAGTTATATTAGGAAATTCACTAGTCAAAATATAAATTTTGTACCAAATAAACATTTTTTGCTTTAGTCTCACACATAAGGTGACATTTTAAAATATTAATTACCACCTATTTTCAGCACCCTACACTAATGACACTCCTTTGCTCTTCCTCATGCAAAAACATTTTTTAAATTTGTACATTTAGTCACTATCATTATACATTCTAGGCATTTCTGGAGTATACCATCTCAATCTTTATCATCATCCTTTCTTTCTGATTTCATTTGTGCCCCCAGCCCTCCTCCCTCTATCATTCTCACATTCAGCTTCATTCAGTTCAACATCCTTTTCTAATAAAAACATGACAAAAGTTAGGAATCAAAGGCAACTTTCTCAATATGATAAAGGGCAGATATGACAAACCACTACCAGCATTGTACTCAACAGAGAGTGTGCCAGTTTGAAAGGATTATGCACCCTAGAAAAGTCATGTTTTAATCCTGATCCATTTTGTGGAGGCAGCCATTTCTTTTAATCCCTATTCAGTACTATAGGTTGAAAGCATGATTAGATTATCTCCATGGAGCTGTGATGCACCCAACTGTGGGTATTAATCTTTGATTAGAGGGAGATGTGACTCCACCCATTCCAGGTGGGTCTTGATTAGTTTACTGGAATCCTTTAAAAGAGGAAACATTTTTTGGAAAGAACAAGCAAGCCACAAGAACCACCAGAGCCCACACAGCCAGAGACCTTTGGAGATGAGGAAGGAATATGCCCCAGGGGGAGATACATGAAACAAGAAGCCTGGAAAGAAAGCTAGGAGATGCTGCCATGTTTGCCATGTACCTTTCCAGTTGAGAGAGAAACCCTCACATCGTCATCGGCCTTCTTGAACCAAGGTGTCTTTCCCTGGATGCTTTAGCTTGGACATTCTATAGACTTGCTTTAATCTGGACATTTTCACATATAAATTTGCAACCTAATACATTCCCCTTTTTAAAAGCTGTTCTGTTTTTTATATATTGCATTCCAGCAGCTTGCAAACTAGAAAAGAGAGAGACTGAAAGCTACCCTTAAGATTGGGAATGAAACAAGGATGCCCTCTGTCACCACTATTATACAACATTATACTAGAAGTTCTAGCTAGAATAATCATACAGAAAAAAGAAATAAAAGGCATACAAATTGGAAAGGAAGAAGTAAAATTTTCATTATTTGCAGATGGCATGATACTTTACTTGGAAAATCCTGACACATCTACAACAAAGTTACTTGAGCTAATAAACAAATTCAGCAAGGTAGCAGGATATAAAATTAATGTGCAAAAATCAGTAATGTTTCTGTACACAAGCAATTACCTAACTGGGGAGTCAATTAAGGAAAAAATTCCATTCAAAATAGCAACTAAAAGAATCAAGTGTCTAGGAATGAACTTAACTAGGGACATAAAGGACTTGTAAACAGAAAACTACGTAACATTGCTAAAAAAAATCAAAGAAAATCTAAATAGGTGGAAAGACATTCCTGCTTATGGATAGTAAGGGTAAATGTAGTTAAGGTGTTGTGCTGTGCTTTGAAATTTATTGTTTATTAGTATGTATGCACTTTTTCACAAAAAAGAAAAAAGTGATGATAAAAATTATATATATTCCTTCTTGCCTTCAAATTTTGGAAAAGCTAGAAGGAAAAATGTGAGATGATGGTATGGTGGCCCATGACAAGCTCTGGGATCAGTCCTGTAACTACTTGTTGAAGAGTGCTTTGAAAACTATTGCTTTTTTCTTTCTTTGCTTTGTATGTATTTTGAATTATACAATTTTTAAAAAGTTAAAAAAAAAAAGATGAAGAGGCAGCCAACTCAATGGGAGAAAATATTTGGAAATCACACATCAGATAAAAGTTTGATATCCTATAAACATAAAGAAATCATACATCTCAACAACAAAAGAACAAGCAACCCAATTATAAAATGGGCTAAAGATACGAGTAGGCATTTTTCTGAAGAGCAAATACAGATGGCTCAAAAGCACATGAACAGGCACTCATTTTCACTGGCTATAAGGGAAATGCAGATCAAGACTACAATGAGATATCACCTCACACCTATAAAAATGGCTGCTATTAAACAAACAGGAAACTATAAATGTTGGAGAGGATGTGGAGAAACTGGGACATTTATGCAGTGCTGGTAGGAATGTATAATGGTTTAGCCACTATGGAAGTTTCCTTAGGAAACCTATGCCCCAGCAATAGCACTGCTTGGTATATACCCAGAAGATCTGAAAGCAACGACACAAACAGACATTTGCACACCGATGTTCATAGCAGCATTATTCACAATTGCTAAAAGATGGAAAGAATCCAAGTGCTCATCGAGAGACGAGTGGATTAACAAAATGTGGTATATATATACAATGGAAAATAATAATAAAGAAAAACTATACAATGGAATATTATGCAGCAGTAAGACAAAATGACATCCTGAAGAACAAGACAAGACAGATGAGCCTTGAGGACATAATGCTGAGTGAAATAAGCCAGACACAAGAGGACAGATACTGTATGATTCCACTTTTATGACCAGCAAAAAGGTAAAATCAAAGGTTTATAATACAGAATGTAGGGGACCTAGAGATACATGGAGGCTGGAGATGGGAGAACAATTAGCTAATGAGGTTGAACTTAAGTATAAGGGAATAGATAGAAGTGAAGGCAGTTGACTAGTGGGTCTGTATTAGTTAGGGTTCTCTAGAGAAACAGAATCAACAGGGAACACTTGCAAATATAAAATTTATGAAAGTGTCTCACGTGACCGTAGGAATGCAGAGTCCAAAATCCACAGGGCAGGCTGCAAAGCCGACAACTCCAATGGATGGCCTGGATGAACTCCACAGGAGAGGCTCACCAGCCAAAGCAGGAATGCAACCTGTCTCCTCTGAGTCCTCCTTAAAAGGCTTCCCATGATTGGATTTAGCATCACTAATTGTAGAAGACACTCCCCTTTGGCTGATTACAAATGGAATAAGCTGTGGATGCAGCTGACGCGATCATGACCTAATCCTATGAAATGTCCTCATTGCAACAGACAGGTCAGCACTTGCCCAATCAGCTAAGCAGCTACCACAACTTGGCCAAGTTGACACACGTGCCTAATCATGACAGGGTCTATAAGTAATAATTCCATACTTGTGGAGAGCCGCCTCCCGGGTCAGGCCTAGTGGTCGCGCTGCAGCCTGCTCTAGAGTTCCCCCCGCCCATCGAGTGAGTCAAGATGGCGCCCGCATCCTGTTTCCGCGTATGACGTACGCGCCCACCAACCCTATCTTCCAATCACCTCTGTATACGTGGCACTAACCTATTGGGTTTGGGCACAGTATATAAGAGGTTACCCGGACAGGGTGGGTGGAGACGACCCACAGGGAGCCGTACCTGACGGCCGCATAGAGGTTGTTCCCCCGCGGGGTATCTTGTCCCGCGTGGAACCTGTAACAGAGAATGCAAGCTTAACTCCAGTAAAGGTCTGTGCTCACAACCGCTGCGTGCCTCGAACCCGTGTTTATCACTCGAGTCGGTTTGCCTGCGCCTGTCTCTTTCTCCCCTCCTGTTCCCTTCGCCGGCCGGGGATCAGAAGCCGAACGAGACGGCTGCGGACACATACTGAAGGTGAACATGAGTGGAAGGGGTTGTATAGGCCCATGTGTCCCATTGATTAACTCTACAAATATAAAGCTCTTGCGTGAACTACTGCAAAGGTATGATTCTTGTAGAAAGAAGGTATAAGTTTGGGATATAGGGGGAAAACTGCTATAGCATGCTAGGGGCTATGTTTAACAGGAAAACATCAACAGTACCACAGCAATACCAGGGGTAAATAATGGGGAAGAGACAAGAATTAAGGGGAGGCTTAGATTTTCTGTTAGGTGAGGGTATGTTTATTAGTCATCTTTCTCTTGGGAGCAATGAAATTATCTAAAATTGAGAATGTTAATGGACTGCTGACTTTGGACATTATATATGATGTCCAATAAATGAAAGGGGCTGAAGGATGTACTGACTGAAAAGTAGACTGGCGAACTATGGTGTATACATATGATCGAATATTGTGCTGCTACAAAAAGGAACAAAATTGTGAGGCATGTGATGATGTGAATGAACCTGTAGGACATTTGGTGAGGCAAAATAAGCCAGAAAGAAAAGAGGAAATATTGTATGGTCTCATTTAGAAAATACTTATAAGAAAACAGGGGTCTAGATTGCAAGCTCTTATAGCAGTCACATTTAGTCTGGAGGTGTAATTGTTATTTCTGGATTTTGAGAGACTGTTTTATATATGTATTACCTAGTATTTAGAGATAAGAATGAAGCCAATCAGGTCAGGATTAAGGTAATTCAGAATACAGGGGTAAGGAGGACATTGTCTGCATTTTAGAAACTCATCTACTTTTTGAGACCAAAGGAAGAAAGGTTTATTTGTCCAGAATCCAAATTTCTGTAGCACATGATCTAACTCAACCTCTCTGGATAGATCATTTAAATAATCAAAACACAGGGATCCCAGAAAAAGAATGAGGGTCTTTATTCCTCTATAGCTTACTGTAATGCCTGGATATATCCCAGAGTATATTAAGCAGATAATCAAAATGTATTGGCAAATCACTTAAGGGATGGGAGAAAAAAATATGAAACTATTAAACTTTACCACTGAGGATACCCCTAATACAGTGTCAACCATTAGAGACACCCAAATCAATAGGCCAAGCCCTTGATCTTGAGGCTTGCTCTTGTGAAGCTTTATATGGAGCAGAGAAGCTTAGACTACTTATAGGTATGCCTAAAAGTTACTTCTGGCAAGCCTCTTTTGTTGCTCAGATGTAGCCTCTCTCTCCCTAAGCCCAACTCTGCAATTGAAATCATTGTCTTCTCCCCTATGTGGGTCATGACATCCAGGGGTGACTCTCTCCCTGGTGGCACTGGAGATGACTCCCAGGGATGAGACTTGCCCTGACACTGTGGGATCAACAATGCCATCCTGACCAAAAGGGGGAAAGAAGTGGAACAAATAAGGTGTGGGGGGCTGAGAGAGTTCAAAAAGAGTCAAGAGGCAACCCTGCTCTGAAGGTCACTCTTATGCATGCTTCAGTTAGACACTGCTACCTATCATAACTTGCCAAATCCCAACCAAAACCATGCCTGCCAATCCTAAAAACACCTAAGGTTATAAGAATCTACAAAGGTTCCATGCACTAGGGTAACTTTCCAGAAACCTACAACCTCCAGATGGGTCCCCAGACCAGATAAGTCCTGAAATGCAGAAGGGCCATTCTCTCCAGAACATCAGCTAGTTCCATCCTCCTATCCCATATTATCAACAGCCCCCTCCAACATGAAAAAGTTAGAATGGGCATAGGCCAAATACCCCTAAATAGTGGGAGAAAGATCAAAGGAGAAGGAGGACTTATAACAGAGAAGATAGGATTTAATAAATGAGTTTGACTGCTGAATCATTATATTGATAGTTCTTTTAGTCTCCAAGACTTTCCTTTAGCTAGAAGGAAAATCCTACAGTTGTGGAACTGTAACCCGTATCAAACTCTGAAATCTGTTCTACAACTAATTGTTGTGATGTGCTTTGAAATTTATTGTTTTATATATATATATATGTTACTTTTTTGTGTGAACAAAAAAAGTTAAAAAAAAAAAAAAAAAGGAGAGAGAGATTAAAATTGTCAAACAAGTGCTGAGAGAATTTGTCAACAAGAGACTGGCCTTATAAGAAATACTGAAGGGCATTCTATCGGCTGAAAAAAAAAAAAAAAAACAGGAGAGGGAGGTCTGGAAGAGGGAAAAGAACTGAAGAGTACCAGTAAGGGTAACTTAAAGGATAAAAAGAGAAAGACGGAAAAGAATATGTAGATCTGACAAAATCCAAAGGATATGATGGTAAATTTAAGAAATGTCTTTACATTAATACTTTTGAATGCTAATGGACTAAACTTACCAATTAGATACAGATTGGCAGAATGAATTAAGAAATATTATCCAGCCATATGCTGCTTACAAGAGGTTCATCTTTCTTTTTGAACAATAAAGTTTAATCACAATTATAAAAATGTGGTGTTGTGTTCACACTATTAACATATGTACAATCCAGCCCAACAGGAAGGGCCCACTACCACCCCCCTACCCGGCCTGGTACAAGAGACTCATCTTAGACATAAGGGTACAAATAGATTGAAAGTGAAAGGATAGAAAAAGATGTCACATGCAACTTGTAACCAAAATAAAGCAGGAGTAGCTGTACTAATATCAGACAAAATAGACTTTAAATGTAAAGACATCATAAGAGACAAAGAAGGACACTATATATTAATAAGAGGGACAATTCAGCGAGAAGAAATAACAATCATAAATGTTTATGCTCCCAATCAAGGAGTTTCAAACTATATGAGACAAACATTGGCAAAACTGAAGGGTGGGAGAGACATTTCAAAATAATAGTAGAAGACTTCAATACATCACTCTGCTGTATGGATAGAACAACCAGACAGAAGATCGACAAGGAAATAGAGAAACTTGATAAATGAATTATACCTAACACATATATATATAGGTCATTATACCCCAAAACACCAAGATATACATTCTTCTCTAGTGCTGAGAAAAAAGAAAGTGTTAGTTCAAACTTCTTTGAACAGTTTCTTTAAAAAGGCTAAGTCATTTTCAGTCAGCCCCAAAATACTCTTCTAAATTCTAAGCTGGCAAAATGTAACACAATTTTTAACTAACGTTCATTATACAGGGTATATCAGTTTTAGATTAAATATACAATGTATACAGCTACATATTTGTGTGACATGTGTACACTTTAGAATAACATTAACATGTACCATATGGCTTTATCCCTTAATATTAATGACATGGCATGAAATCTCAGTTTTTTTAATGATTTATCTTGGGGCCAATCTATCATTGGTGACATACTATTAATTATACTTAATTTATAGAATAGCAAATGCTTATCACAAATGTAATTGTTGAATACATCCTACTGAAAAATACAACCTGCTTTTTTTTAACTTTTTTTGTTGTATAATATAACATATATACAAAGAAAAGAAAGAAAAAAGCAATACTTTTCAAAGTACTCTTCAACAAATACTTACAGGACAGATCCCAGAGTCTGTCATGGGCTACCATACCATCATCTCAGATTTTTCCTTCTAGTTGCTCCAGAACATAGGAGGCTAGAAGGAATAAATATCTCTTTTTTTTTTATACATGGGCAGGCACCAGGAACCGAACCCGGGTCCTCTGGCATTCCAGGCAAGTGTTCTTGCCTGCTGAGCCACCGTGGCCCAATAAATATTTTTTTACCATCACAATCAACTCTTTTTTTCTTTTTTTTTGTGAAAAATAATATATATATAAAAAAGCAATAAATTTCAAAGCACAGCACAATTAGTTGTAGAACACATTTCAGAGTTTGGTATGGGTTACAGTTCCACAATTTTAGGTTTTTACTTCTAGCTGCTCTAATCCTGGAGACTAAAAGAAATATCAATTTAATGATTCAGCAATCATATTCGTTTGTTAGACCCTACCTTCTCTGTATAACTCCACTATCACTTTTGATCTTTCTCTCACTCTTTAGGGGTATTTGGGCTATGTCCTTTCTAACTTATTCATGTTGGAATGGGCTGTATGACTTGCTTTTATAACCTATTTTATGATCGCAATCCAACTATTAAATATTTCTCCAGAGATGACTTGGGGAAACATAGGAGATTGTCCTCGCAGGTCTGATGATTTAGACTTTTGAAAAATATGGGCAGAATAAGATCTACAAAGACAGCAGAGATGGCTGGATACTGTTAAGTTGAGTGCATTCCCTGCAGAAGGGTGAACAGAAATGAATGACAGCTCAAGATGTGGTAGCTTACAAAGAGGCCCTTATCTCCTGCAGTGGGGAAGTAGACATAGTTGAGCAACAAAGAGAAGATGTTGCAGAATACCAGACATTACATGTTCAACATCGAATACATAGCAGGTCTGCTTTGCTTAAGTCATGACCCTGGTTGGGAAAACCTGGGACTCTGAAATGTGGGATGGGGATATCTGGCTGGACATTGATTCTACAGTCACTCCTCCCCAACCCCTGGTTTATAGAGATGGTCCTAGTAAGAGCTAGCACTTATCCTGGGCTGGCAAATACTGCAGAAGCCACTCCTCCACAAGAAAAAGGGTACTCCCTAAGGTGTTGCTCCCAATGCTGCCCCCCACCCCCCATTGCTAAGCTGATAACCAGAGTTAAATCCCAGCATACCCTGGCTGGGGAAGTGCCGTACCTAATAAAGGAGAAGAGATTATAGACCAAAGAACTGCGAGAATTAGTTGACATGTACCGGGAAGAACAATGGAGTACCCCTGGGTTTGGATTTTGGAGAGTGTAATACCAAGAGGGCTGGAATATAAGATGAGAAAAGCAAGAATTCATAGACTTAGGAGCACTTTTTTAGGATACTCTATTTAACCATCTGGGGTTTATGCCCATTTACTTGGGTGTATGTACACCAGGGAAAGGACAGCATCCAGACATTTCAAGGAACACTGAACTCAAAATCTGAGTTGTCTGAGTTGAGCACTAAAACTATGAAAGTCACTATTACCCCATTCAGCAACTGTTAAAAAAGCTGAAAAAGTCATCAGACTTCGTCTAGAGATATGAATGAAGCTGATCTGGATAGGACTAAGGTAAATCAAAATACAGTGTAAAGAATGATATGGCCCATGTTTTCAAAATTCAACCTCTGTACAAAACCAAAGGGAAAGAAGTTTATTTGGTGCAAAACTTATATTTTGGGTAATACATTATCTAATTTAACTTCTATGGTCAGTTTACTTGAACACCATAATTACATGGAATCTTGACTAGGGAGTGAGATCTTGGTTTGTACAGGTTAGTGTGATGCCCCAAAACATACCAGAGTAATTTGGTCAGAGAATAAAAGTATATTTGCAAAGTCTCCTTGGAGGACTGGAGAGAAAGGAGGAAATATTCAACTTCCCCATCTGAGGAATTCCTGATATACTCAAAAGCAGTGGGGACAACCAATTCAATAGGCTGAGCCCTCGATCTTGGGATTCGCCCCTATGAAGCTTATTCCTGCAAAGGAGAAGCTAAGCTTACTGATAATTATGCCTAAGAGTCACCACCAGAGAGCCTCTTTTGTTGCTCAAATGAGACCTCAACTTGGCAGGTGAACTCACTGCCCTCCCCACTACATGGAACATGACTCCTAGGGGTGTAAATCTACATGGCAATGTGGGACATGATTCCCATGGGACCTGGCATCATCAAAATGAGAAAGTCTTCTTGACCAAAAGGAGGAAGAGAGAAATGAGACAAAATAAAGTTTCAGTGCCTGAAAGATTTCAGAGTTGAGATGTCATCCTGGAAGTTATTCTTACGCATTATATAGATATTTTTTTAGGTCACGGTGGAGTGGAGTGGCTAGAAGGACCTAAAACTGTTGAGCTGTGTTCCAGGAGCCTTGATTCTTGAAGAAGACCGTGTAACTATGTACTTTTACAATATGACTGTGTGACTGTAAAACCTTTGTGTCTGATGCTCCTTATATCCAGGGTATGGACAGATGAATAAAAAATAATGACAAAAAATAAATAATACGGGGAGATAAAGGGTAAAAAAATGGGTAGATTGAAATACTAAGGGTCAATGAGAGGGAGGGAAAAGGGGTATTGGATATGAGTTCTTTATTTCTTTTTTGGAGTGATGCAAATGTTCTAAAAATGTTCATGGTGAATACACAAATATGAGATGATATTGTGAGCCACTGATTATACAATATTGTTGGACTGTATCTGTGTGGGTATTTCTCAATATTTTTTAAAAATCTGAGTTGACACTGATTCCAGAAGCCCTGAAACATCACCATGCCTCCTGTTAGCCTGAAAGTTTATGGAGACCAAGTAATAGCTGAAGTCCTCACCAAAATCACACTCACAGTGGGCCTGCTGGCTCTGCAGACATAGCCAGTAGTCATTTTCCCAGTCCTCAAGTGTGTAATTAGAATTTATATACCTGGTAGCTGGGAGTAATCCTGACATGAATCCTTGGTCTGTATGGTAAAAGCTATCATAGTGAGGAAGTCCAAATGGAAACCTCTGAAACTGCCCCCACCACCCCATCGATGGACAAAATAGTAAATTGTGATGGTTAGTTTTATGTGTCAACTTGGCTAGGCTACAGTACCGGTATTCAGCCAAACACTAATCTAAGTGTCTCTGTGAAGGCATTTTGTAGATGTGACTAACATCACAATCAGTTGACCATAGGTAAAGGCGATTACCCTCAGTAATACGGGTGGGCGTCATCCAATCAGTTGAAGGCTTTTAGGGCAAAACTGAGATTTCCCTAAGGAAGAAATTCTACTTGTGGACTGCAGTCTCAGCTCCTGCCCACATTTCCAGCCTGCAAGCCTGCCCTAACAGATCTCTCGGTTGCCTAGCCAGACCCCATAATTGCATTAAGTCGATTCCTCGCAATAAATCTATGTAAGCTCCTACCAGACCTGTTTCTCTGGTAGAACCCTGGTGGATACATAAATCAAAAGCAGTATTATACAATCAAGACTGAGATGGTATAATCTATGAATGCCTAGAGAGTATAATGATAGTGACTAAATGCACAAATTTTAAAAATGTTTTTGCATGAGGAAGAACACAGGAAAGTCATTACTGCAGGTTGCTGAAAATAGATGGTAATTAATATTTTTAAATTTTAACTTACGTGAGACTAAAGCAAAAAATGTTTATTTGGTATAAAATTTATATTTTGACTAGTGCATCTCCTAATATAACTTATGTAGACAGCTTAATTGAACACCATAAATACATGGAACCTTGAGTAGGACATGAGATTTTGCTGGTTTATCCAGAGTGATGCCCTGATAAATCCCAGGGTGATTTGAACAGTGAATAAAAAAGTATTTGCAAAGTCCCCTTTGGGGAATGGTAACAAAGGGGGAAAATTCAACTTTCCAAGTTGAATGCTTGATATTCTCACAAGCAGTGCAGACAACCAAAACTATAGGCTAAGTCCCCAAATTGGGGTTTGTTCATATGAAACTTAACCTCACAAAGGATAGGTCAAGCCTACTTAAAATTAGGCCTAAGAGTCACCCCGAAGAGGACCTCTTTTGTTGCTCAGATGTGGCCTCTCTCTCCAGCCAACACAACAAGCAAACTCACCACCCTCCCCCTGTCTACGTGGGACATGACTCCCAGGGGTGCGGACCTTCCTGGGAACATGGGACAGAAATCCTGGAATGAGGTGAGACTCAGCATCAAGGGGTTGAGAAAACCCCTAGAATGAACTGAGACTCAGCATCAGGGGACTGAGAAAACCTTCTTGAACAAAAGGGGGAAGAGTGAAATGAGACAAATTAAAGTGTCTATGGCTGAGAGATTCCAGAGTCGAGAGGTTATCCTGGAAGTTATTCTTACACATTAAATAGATATCACCTTGTTAGTCAAGATGTAGTGGAGAGGGTGGAGGGAACTGCCTGAAAATGTGGAGCTGTGTTCCAGTAGCCATGTTTCTTGAAGATGATTGTATAATGATATGGCTTTCACAATGTGACTGTGTGATTGTGAAATCCTTGTGTCTGATGCTCTTTTTTTCTACCTTATCAACAGAGGAGTAAAACATATGGAATAAAGATGAATAATAGGGGTAACAAATGTTAAAATAAATTTAGATTGAAATGCTGGTGATTGGCGAGGGGGAGGGATGGGGGGTATGGTATATATGAATTTTTTTCTGTTTTCTTTCTTTCTGAATAGATGCAAATGTTTCAAGAAATGATGATGATGAATATGCAACTATGAGATGATATTGTGAATTACTGATTATATATGTAGAACGGAATGATCAAAATAGGAATGTTTGCCTTTATTTGGTGTTTTTGGTACTTAAAAAATCGAAAAATTGAAGGAAAAAAAAGCAGTATCATATGCCAGGAAGAGATGGAATAGATTAAGGCCATTATTAAAGGCCTGAAAGATGCAAGAGAGGTGGATGCTATTATATGTGGCCTTATGGGGTTTTCTATACAACCAGCTGAAGGAGGAAAAAACCTGAGCTTTGTTTACAAATGGGTCAGCTCAACATGTGGGTGCAAGCTTAAGATACAGCCATATTTGACTATTATTTGGTATCAAAGTGGTCTGAAGTGACTTTTTATACAATATATATACAAACTCCTGGGCAGTAGCCAAGACTGTGGCCATCTAGTTGGGAGTCTGGAAGGAAAAGGACTGGAAGATCAGACACAAAGGCATGTGGATGGACATATGAGTAGGCAAAAGTATGGAGATTTTTGTATCACATGTTAATGCCCCTCAGAGAGGACCCACCTGAAAGAGGTGCTCAACAATCAAGTAGACAAAATGAATCAGCCAGGTGACATGGGACTTCATCACTGGCTACCATGTAACTGGCAGGATGGGCAAATGAACAGATAGGCTACAGAAGCTGAGATGGAGGCCCAAAAGCAAAGACTCCTCTGACAGGTGCCTTTGCTTCAAGGACTTACCAAGGGCCTTGTCAAAACTTTCTTAGAAGTGTACTACATTCCAAGACTTTTCCTAACCACCTTCCTTCCCTCTCTCCTCCACAGAAGTCAGCTCTACATAGAATCTGACAGAAGACAGGACTAGTTAGATGAGGAAAATGAGTTCTAGGAGCAGAGGAGAGTTGGGTGGTGTCTAAGACAATGAGGTCTAGAATCCCATAGGTTGGGCTTACTATGTGGCCTTAACAAAGTCAGTTAACTTCGCTGCACTTTACTTTCCTTAGCTGTGTATTGGGAAGGGGGAAGGTAATGTTAACAGTCTCTAAGAAGCCATGTACAAACTCTTTAGCACAGTGAATGCCAAGCACTAACAGGAATTCTCGTAAGCATCCACGAAAAAGATACGGAAAATGGGTTTAAAGGTGGAGATATGCAGTGGAGCTGACCAAGTGAGCTTGGACAAGCAAGAATAGCTGCTTGAAAAGGGGACTAAGTCCAGAGGTTATCTGGTACATATGGAACACAAAAAAGGGAGCTCGCTAACCAGAAGGTAGAAACAACCCAAATGTCCATCAGCAGATGAATGGATAAACAAATTATGGTATATACATACAATGGAATATTATTCAGCCAAAAAAAGGAATGAAATTGATACATGCTACAATGCAGATGAGCCTCAAAAATATGGTAAGTGAAAGAAGCCAGACACAAGCGTCACACATATTGTATGATTCCACTTATATGAAATATCCAGAATACGTAAATCCAAAGAGACAGAATGCAGACGGATGGTTACAAGGGGCTAGAAGGAGGGGGAAAAGGGAAGTGACTATTTAACAGGTATGGAGTCTTCTTTTGGGGTAAAGAAAATATTGTGGAACCAGAGAGAGGTGGTGGTTGCACAACACCGCGAATCTACTGAATGTACTAAATGCCACAGAACTGTTCACTTTAAAATTATTTAATTTTATATTATATGAATATCAACTTCATAAAAAAATAAATACATCACAAGAAAAAAGATGGAAAAACATATCAACCCCCCCAAGAAGAAAGAAAAATGACATTTAAAAATTCAAGAAAGAAGGGCGGGGAGAGCTCACTGATCTTAACACGGGCACCAAGCTGTCCTAGCCTAGTAAGCCACATCCGTTACTCTACAGTCCTACCTGCTGACTGGAAAGATCTACAATGCTAGATTCAAAACATCTAGCACAAAAAACAAAACTGACTGGCATTTCCCCTTTTCTGGCACTCTCATTATAAATTACTCTGTTAAGTACAAGTGTATTGACAGGGACAATGAACTGTGCTAAAAAAATTTGGGTATTTGGAATGACTAATATTAAAGGGATTAAAAAATTCAGCCCCAAAATGTTACATGTAAACATAGTAAATAGCAAAAGGATGACTAAATTTGACTGCATTTAAAACTGTGGTTCATCTCTAAATCTACTGAGCAGCTGAGCAGGTAGCAGCTCCAGTCAGTAATGCCTTCGGTCACTAAGATTAGAGAGCTCCCAATCCCTTGAGTGCCTGGCCCTTTTATACCTATGGGATTTCTCTCGACTCCTACTTCTACTTCTATGACTGTGCCTTCCTGAACGACCACTGTGCCAACTAGAATGTGGGTCTGAGCTTCGATCTCTTTCCCTATCCCTGTACTTTTCCTCTCTTTCCTCCCTCCTGCTTGAGGTTTTATATCTATGCCTGGGTTTCTCCTTCTTCGGCTCCCTCTCTAGGTCCTCTGCTCTATTATGGGAAATAATCCTGACCCCAGAGGATGTGGAGCAGTGCTTCCGCCCCTCTCTGGATTCCGACTTCTGACCCTTTTCTGAGCTCTTGCTGCTATGCTTTTTAGAGCCAGGGTCATCCTTTTCCTTTAACATCTTGCTTCTGGGTAGTAAGGAGGAGGACGGCTGTTCTGCCTGTGCCTTCCTGTCAGACTTCTCTTTGTCTTTCTTTTTTTTCTTCTTTTCCTTTTTATCTGGAGAAAAAAAAGGAGGCCATCAATGAGAAGGAAAAACAAAGTTCCTTTCTTCAAATACAGATATTATAGTTCAACACTGTTGATATGCTGGGAGATGGAGAATATGCAAAAGAAAATCATCCTTGGCAGCGGCACAAAGCAGACATGGTCAACACTTCCAGAAAAGTGCCTCAGCAAAGCCAAGGTGAATATCTGCACCCACAATATATCAAGTTGCTGCACAAAGCAAACCCTGTGCTTTCAGGGTGAGGAACCTCTACCTATAGTAGAGGTCCAGTTCTCAATCTGATTTGATCCCTGGAGTATTATAGGCCCAGAATATCATTTCATCCTACCCCTGTATATCACTTTATTATACTATTCAGAACAGAATTTCCTCAAGCTTTAATGAGCTATGGACTGTGGTTAATCAAATCAACACTTCTAGTAATAAGCGACTATGAGTATTAAACAGCTTGCTACAAAAGTAGTTACTTACAGCCCTCAGAATCTAAACTTTACGTCTCCTATTCGAAAGTTTGAGAGGCAGATAAATCAAACATCTTCTCTTTCTCCAATAAAAAAGACTGAATTACTGCTGTTTTTTTACCTTTGAGAAAGTAAAAATTAGCTCAGACTGAGAAAGTAAAAACCTGCCCTGCAAGACATCAGGCCAGAATAATGGACACAGATAAAACCATTGCAAAGTTAAAAAGAAACACTATTTCTCCCAAGGACATGCTACGGCTGTAAAGTGTCTGATTAACCCATTCTTTGAGAGACCATTGCTTTCTTACTCATCTCTGAAAGCACGGTCTATCAAAAAAAATGTGCCGTTTGAAAGTATATCAGTAAGAATGAAAGATCCCTGCTCTGGCCTAGAGGATCTAAGTCACTCTGACACAGAGATACAGTGGCAACACAGGTGTAGAACTTAAGATAAAGGGTTTCTGAACAAAGCAGTGCATATTTATATTAACTTTGTAGTTTCCAAAGAATCAGGACCCTGGGTCCTGACATGATATTGACTCCTTTTCACAGTCCTGCCTTACTTTGAGCCTATGAAACTCTGTTTCATTGATATTTCACCCAAACTCCACCCTTCCCTAAAATCCTGTAGTAACTCTAACTTTTCCCTTGTTTACTGAGACAGTGCTGTCTAATTTTCTTCAATGCAACAAGTCAATAAAGTTGACTTGGTTGGACTACAGATTTGTCCCTGGTAGTCCTAAACTCAGACACGTGTTGTGATCTTCAACTGATACTTTCCCTTTCCCAGTTAAATAAGATTCCCGCACCTTCCCTTTTCACACTTAAGAGCTGATTATCAATTATCAGTGAATGCCAGAAAGAGCAGACACTAAGATTACTCAGACTCTTCTTCAGGGTCTCACTTGACTTACCTTTTTTGTGCTTTTTCGTGGGTTTCTCATCTTCAAAGCCCTCAGATGAGCATGGTGAGGGGGTACGAACCCCACAGCCCTTGTCCTGGAGCTCTCTGGTCACATTATCCACATCTTCTGAGTCCTTAGGAGCCCGATAGTTAGACACATGATCTACTCGGATAGTTCTTCCTCTGATCTAAGCAAGACAGGCAATGTTTCAGCAAAGACAGCCCTCATATCAAAGTATTTGAACCCAGTTACAGAGAATCATGGTTTGGACCACAATCATTACCTTCTAACTAGTTATATTTCTAGGGAAATCTCTAAGGCGGACTTAACTGGTCACAGTTACGTATACATAGATATTGGCCCAGAGCAGCTGGACCCCCTGAGGCAGTTGAGCCAGCAGTCTCAACCATCTCTGCCTGTGTGGCATATAAATATCAAGGGCCATGAAATGAAAAGCCGGGAAGGACTACTCCAAAGTCCAAATAACAAGGAATATTGCAAAAGTTTAGATGCACATTGAACGATTTACTCTCAAATCTGTAACATAGTTCACAGTGAAACATCTCCTAGCAAAGCTGGGCTGCTAGAAGGAATTCCTGAAATCCACCTCAGTGCTTCAGCTGCTTTCTCAGATATCTGGCACAATTAGGACGAGACAACAACAAAACATTCCATTTCAGGCAGCCTTACTCTGTAGACAAGAGTCATCAGAAATCTGAAAAGTTTGGCTTTCATCCATTCTCCCAATACAAGAGAAGATATTTATTCTAACATTTAAGACTGAGCAGCTTTTATCATCTATATCCTATTTCCCGTTTCAAAGCATTTTTGAATACCTTCCTTTTATAGTGAGTCCCTTTTACTACTGGGTCCCTTAAAAATCAAGCTTAGGGCCTGGGTGGTACAATAGTAGCTCAGTGGCAGAATTCTTGCCTGCCATGCCAGAAACCCAGGTTCAATTCCTGGAGCCTGCCCATGCCAAAAAAAAAAAAAAAAAATCAAGCTTAGGGCCTTATCCCACCCTGTCCTACAGTCTCTGGCTGTTCCATATTGGTCTAATCAGTGACAAGCTCTCCAAGTCAAGAGTCATCCCACCCGAAATATTAAACTTCCCCACCTGGGAAAGACCTGACATTATTGCAAGCATTGGGGACTACCAGTTTAATAGGCCAAGCCTTCAATCCTGGGCTTGTGAAACTAATTCCTGCAAAGGAGCTAAAACAAAATATGATTACACATAAGAGTCACCCCCAGAGAACCTCTTATGTTGCTCAGAAGTGGCCTCTCTCTCTCTAAACCAATTCCACAGATAAACTCACTGCCTTCCCCACTATTTGGAACATCACTCTAAGGGAGATAAATCTCCCTGGCAATTGGGACCTGACTCCCAGGGATGAACCTAGCCTTGGCATCGTGGGATTGAGAAAGCCTTCTTGACCAAAAAAGGAAGATAAATTAACCAAAATAAAGTTTCAATGGCTGAGAGACTTCAAATAGGGTCGAGGTCATTCTGGAGGTTATTCTTATGTAGTACACAGATATCCTTTTTCAGGTTTTGGTATATTGGAGTAGCTAGACAGAAATACCCTGATACTGTTGTACTGTAATCCAATAGCCTTGATTCTTCATGTTATACAAACAACTATAAAAATATATAGCTTTTATGGTGCAACTGTGAAAACCTAGTGACTGACACTCCTTTTATCCAGCGTATGGACAGATGAGTAAGAAAATAAAGACAATAAATAAATAATAGGGGGATGGGGGGATGGGATGCTTTGAGTGTTCTTTTTATTTATTTATTTATTTATTTAGCTTTTATTTTTAATCTTATTCTTATTTTGGAGTAATGAAAATGTTCAAAAACTGAATGTGATGATGAATACCAGCTATATGATGATACAATGAATCACTGTACATTTTGGATGATTATATGGTATATAAATATATTTTATATATCTATATATCAATAAAATTGCATTAAAAAAATAACACACAAAAAAAGTCACCCTGGCCACCCACCCTGTGTCAATGCTCATTCAACTGCAATGTTTGTCCTATATAAGTGTAGGGACTAACTATGTGGAGCAAAGATAAACCTGAATTGCCCCATCCCCATTCTTTCTGCGCAATGCCTTGCTTATAAGGGTGGGGTAAGAGGAAAGAGAGCAGAGAAAATTTAAGAATGAGTGACTTTTGTAGGATTTGTCCCGGGATTTTAATTAGAGAATTTCCAAGATCCAATATGCTGTGTATGACAGATATACACAGCTATGACCCAGGTCATGAAGTCATTATATAGCCCCAAGGCAATTCCCTGACACAGGACAATGTGGAAGAGCAAGGTTTGCTAGTCTATTCATTCTCCAAAACACCAAAGATGAGAGTGGGGGGTAGAAAGGAATGATGAAAAATAGAGGTAGGGGAAGGGAATGGTACCAATGCATCCTGGGGAGAGGGTTTGCTAAAAGATGAGTGAAAATAACAAGGCCCACAAGGGCCATGAGCCAATGGAATTATTTCTTGGAATCATTTCATGGCCATTGTGTCCCCACACCTCTGCAAGCTTTTCAGCACTCTGGCTGACCTGCACTGTCCTTGAGCCTTGTAAGGTCCAGGTGGAAAGTGAAATCTAACTCCTATCCACAGAAAAAGTTCAACCAAATCCTGCTTAATTCGCATGCTCACCTTGATTCCATTAAAATTGTCAACGGCCAGAATCGTGCTCCTCTGATCTTCATAGCAGAGAAAACAGAATCCTTTGGATTTCCCAGTCTTCTTGTCTCGCACAAGATTAATGTTAACAATCTCCCCATATCTACATATTTTATAAAAGAGTAAGACACTACTGATTTAACAATACAAAAACTTTCAGGTTGGATGAAAAAAACAAAATTCACACGATATAGTCTGCACAGGAGACATTTTGAGAACAGGACAATGTATAAAGGGTGAAAATAAGAAGTTAGACAAGGATATATATAGCACGAACACCCAATCAAAAAATGTAATGACGATCTTAAGACAGAATATTAATTCAAGCCCAAAAAAGGCATTAAATGGAACTAAGAGGGTTATTTTATATTGAAAATAGTAAAAATACATAAAATGTAACAAAGCTCTAAATCATTAAACCATGTATCAATTAGTGAAACAAAAATCTTAATTTAAAAAAATGTTAGAAATACAAAGAGAAACTACTAGAGAAAGTTATGGAAAATTTTCACGCACTACTTTAAATTCATAACACATAAAGTGGGCAAAAGTAAAATAAGGTCAGGTGAATTAAGTAATATAACATTAGTTATATTAATATAACTAATTAATATATAATCATATACACATATAATAAATACATAATCACTAACTAATGTAATAATTACACTATTAATAAATATTTATATAGTCAAACTAGTCAATATACAGACCCCGAATTCTACAAAGAGATAATAATTTCTCAAGAATTCATGAAACATGTATTACTAGTGTCTACAGATTAGGTCTCAAAGTAAACCTCAGTTACCTACAAAAAGAAGAATCAGCCATATTCTCCAATCATAATGTAATAAACTGGATATAATATTTTAAACAAAAAATGTCCTACTAACTAAAACTTGAAACCTTCTCTCCTTGCTAACAAACAATTGGATGAAAGAGAAGGTGAAACAAAGAAAAAAATCAATGGCAGGCTATTTAGAAAATCACCAAAATGAGAAGAATAAATTTCAAAACTTATCGGATATAGTTAAAACCATACTCAGGAAAACCGGTGACCTTAAAGAATGTTATTGTCCTTTAAAAAAGGAAAGAATGAATATAAATAAAGAAAGCAAACCTTAGAAAAGCAGGTAGTAAGAAATAAAGATAAAAGCAGAAATTATTTTTAAAAGTTTACTATACTCCTTATACAAAGATAAATCCCATATAAGCTAAAGCTTTATAAATTAGAAAATAAAGCATGAAAGTAAAATAGGAATTGATGGATACAATATAACATGTTCATACATATATACCTCAGCCTATAATCCAGCATCTTATTTAACAGAAAATATTAGAGGCAATTCTACTAACGTCAGAAACTACTTAACACTATATTGGAAGTATCAGTCAATGTAATTAAACAAGAGAAAAACAGATATAGGAAATGAAAAAGGAATAAAACTATTGCAGTTTAAGGATTATATATGATAGCATATTTAGAAAACCCAAGAGATCAATGATAGTGATAAAAGCCAACAATAAAACAACTAAGATCATAGGATATAAAATTAACAAAAATCTATTGTTTTCTTATAATCAGAAGATATAATGGAAGAAAAACCCCATTTGTATTAGCAAGAAAAAAAAAATACTTAGAAATAAACTTAACAATAAGCAATGCCCAAAACCTATATAAAGAAACATTTTTTAAACTCCGAAAGACACGAACATAGATTTGAACAAATGTCAAAACAGCCTTTGTCCTCGGATGGAATGACTCAACATTATAAAGATACTAAACCCAAGTAAATGCATAAATTTAACTTATAACAATAAAAGTACAAGTTTCATTTCCTTGGAGCTATATAAGTTGACGCTAAATTCTTGTGGAAAAATAAAAATTTGAGAATAACTGGAAAACCTAAAAAAAGAACAATGAGAAGAAGTAACCTTACCAGATATTAAAGACGCGGAAAGCTGAAAAGCTTCCCTGATTAAACTAGTATGGTAGTGGCACATAAATAGACAGACACAACAGAACAGAATAGAAAGCCAAGAAAGAGACACAAGTACATACGGAAAAATTAGAATATGATAAAGAAAGCATCCTCGTTTGCTGGGGAAAAGATGGACTGTTTTATAAATGGTGCTGGGACAAATGCATAGCCATTTGGGAAAATATAATATTGGATCCATAGCTCATACTGTACACCAGAATAAAATCCAAATGGATCACAGATTTCCAAGTAAAAAGGGAAATTATACCAGTACTAGAAGAGAACATAGATGGGTGGGTGGGGAGAAATGCTTTCTAACTATGACTCAGAAAATCTAGAAGCAATAAAAGATTGATAAATTTGACCACATAACAATGAAATAAAATACTGGAGGGAGTGACTATAAAAGGATAGCAAGAGGGAGGTTTTTATAGTGATGGAACTTTATTCTTCATCCTGATTGTGGGGGTGGTTACACAAACCTATACACATGTATTAAAATTCATAGAACTGTACACTTCAAAAAAGTCAAATTTGCTATATGATGATATAAACATATAAAGGAATGAATACATAAAAAATAATAAAATTGTTTTTCGTAGCAAAAAAAAATCACAATAAGCAAAGTTAAAAGAACAATGACAACCTACAAGAAAATATTTACAATTTATATTACAGATAAAAGACCAGAAAGCAATTTTTTTTCCTTTAGCTATAAAGCACATCAGGAGAACTGGTAAAGCTGAATAAAATCTATATAATAGTAAAAAAAAAAAAAAAAAGTTTTTTTAAAAAAGAATACAGGAGCTGAGCTTGAAAGGATTCCTGGTAACTCAGTGAGACAATTTGAGCATCAAAAATGAATAATGGGGCGGGCCATGGTGGCTCAGCAGGCAAGAATGCTTGCCTGCCATGCCAGAGGACCCGGGTTCGAGTCCTGGTGCCTGCTCATGTAAAAATAAAATAAAATAAATAAATAAATAAATAAATAAATAATGACGGTAAAGTATTGTAACACAACAATTTTTTTAATGAGCCCATAGCATATAACACATGACAAAATATTATACCAAAGAGTTAAATATCCTTAATATACGAAGGGATCTTCTGAAATCAATTTTAAAATGGGGAATACACCAATAGAAAAAAGTAGGCAGACAATAAATAGATTTACAAAGAAAAAGAAAAATAAATGGCCTGTAAATATATGAAAAGATGGTCATCCTCACTAATGATGAAATAAAAGCAAAGTAAAAAGCAAATTTTCTTAAAATAACCACTGTTGATTAAGGTTCAGAAAACTGTGCATACTGGTGAGAACAGTAATTAGTATAACTTTTTCAGAGAACAATTTGGTAATGTTTACAAAATATCGTAAAAATGTTAACATATTGATCCAGTAATCTCCCTAAGGAAATCATCAGGGAATCATACAAAAATTTATATACTATAATTACAGTACATTACAGTATAATTTATAATAGCAAAAAGTTGGGAAAATGCCCAACATTTTTAAAAAAGATAAAGAAATACACCAAAATGCTGAGATTTTCCTTGTGTAGTCAAGTACACTCTTTTCTACTTTATACTTTTTCTTTTTGCCAAATGTTCTATAAGACTATACGTTACCTTCATTATCAGAAAATATTAATTTGAAAGCCACTGTTAGTATCAGTAGCAAAGGCAATCTTCATAGAAAGCAAAGTACATAGTACATAGCCAGAATAGAGAATGAGAATAAGCATACACACTGGCTGATCACCACTCAATTCAAGATGAAAGTCTGATGTACTACCACACAAAGAGGTAGAAATTATAGGCTGCACCTGCCATGAACTTCCCGAAGCCCCAAAGCTGAAGAAAGCAGCCTCAGTCCTAGCCAGGGCTCTCTGCCTATGTAGGCTGCCCAGGCCCCCTGGCATGGTCTTTATCTCATGTGCACTGCCCAATCCTTTCCCATGGCCTTCTGCCCTATATTGCCACCCAATGATCTGGCCAAAGCCTGCTGCCCCATAAGTTGCCCAACTGCTCTGCCATGGACCTCTGCCTAAGGGACAGCCCAACTGTCCTGATACGGCAATTCCTCCACCAGGTTATGCTGCCTGTGTTTGCTTGCTCAGCCCCTTTTGCCAAGGTCCTCCGTCATGTCGTCCAACCTCTCTGCAAAGGCTCTTAGCCCCAGAGGGCTACACAATCCACAGGCCGTGGGTCTCTGCTTCTGTGAGCTGCAAAGGCTCTCTGGCCCTGTGGACTGTCTAACCACTCTCTTTAGCTCTGGGTTTGTGTGTGAGCTGCCCAACCCTTTCATACTCACTGACACTACTAGTGTGAGCTGCACACACCCTCTCCCACAGTTGCTGCTGCTACCATCTCATAGCAAAATGAAGAATATAAGGTTCTCCTATTCATTCTTTCTCTCATCAGCCTGTGGGTAAAGAGATCAGCTTTGTTCCTTAACCCTACACTCGTCTAGAAACAAAGAAAGCAAACCACCATCTAAACCTTTCACATTTTCCCCCAATTCCTCCATGCTTTGCTCCTAATCCTACAATGCCACACGAGTGTGGGCCCGGAAGGGCCCTGTGATCATGGATTATCCCCAATTTACAGGATGCCAAGGAGATGGGTCCAACATGGTATCTTCCTGGCAGTTCCAGTCTATTCCAGTGTAGGCCCAGGCTGAACACACCTCAGTGAAAAAGCGATAGAAATTTACTGTAATTCCCCAAGATAGCCCCCCAAATTATTCAACCACTAACATCATCTACAGGGGAGAATCCTAAAATCAAATGTCCTGGGACTGCTCTAGACTAGAGCAAAAGCCCTAGTGCTCCCCACTAAAATTCAAATAAATGGCTTTTGTGATGCCATAAAATGTATTATGGAAGCAAACTACTCTGTCCACCCAGGAAGCAAAAAATTTAAGGGAACTTACTGTGAGAACACACAGATGATGTCTCCTTCAGTCAGTTCATAAGGAAGTCCTCCTAGAAGAGGAAACCACATTTCAGTTCAACAGACATTTCTCAAATGTGTACTACAGACCCTGCACTAGGTCAGACATTAAGGGTGTAAAGAAGTGCTTTGAAATTTATAGCTTTTTTATATACATGTTATTTTTTACAAAAAAAAAGAAGGAAAAAAAAGTCAATTGTGATGATAAAAAAAAAATATTTAAGCCCTCTAGCCTCCTGTATTCTGGAGCAGCTAGAAGGAAAAATATGAGAGGATCATATGGTAGTCCATGACAAACTCTGGGATCTGTCCTGTAACTACTTGTTGAAGAGTGCTTTGAAAACTATTGCTTTTTTATTTCTTTGCTTTGTATATGTGTTATACTATACAATAAAAAAGTTAAAAATAATAAAAAAAAAAAGGGTGTAAAGAAGAGTGAGCCACAGGCTCTGCCTTCGAAGAACTCACGGTCTGATACAATGACAGAGGTATACTTAAGGTGCAGAAGTAGTACAGAAAATAGAGTGATTAGCTCTGTGTGCAAAGACCAGGGTCATCATTAACCAAGCTAAACTGATCACTCAGTCCTCCTCACACGCAAAATCGTAGACAAAGCAGATAGTTTACAGCACAAAACTCTGCTTCCACAAACATATCTTGGATTCATCTGCTCTTTACCCACAAATTTATAGCTAAAATCTATAATCCAGTCAATGTTAATATTAATCCCACCCACACAGACTAAGGATTAGAAAAACAACCGTCAACCATTTCATAGGAAACAAATTTCACTTCAAATGTTGCTTTCTTTATCTGTGAAATGGGGATATTAGTACTTACCTCATGAACTTGTTATAAGAATTAAATAAAACAATGCACATAGAGTGCTTAGCACAATCCCTGGTGCAATAAATAATCTCTCTGAACAAAGTACAGAATTATCGGTTACAACACAAGTGAATATAAGGGATGGCAATACGGCCATGGACAGAAGGCAGCAGCTAATCAGATGAGTAGAATAAAATCTAAGGAGTGGGGTTAGTAGTAATATAGGATAGTAGCTAAGTTTAAGACTTTTGAGTTTCAGAATTCCATAGTTTCGATTTACTAGCTATGTTGTTTAAAATTTTTCGGTTAACTTCTTTGCGCCTCAGTTTCAACAGTATATGGGGGGGTGGGGGGATCTCAAGAAGTCCCGTACAAGGTTTTTAGCACAGAGAACAGATAACAGGAATAGTAACTCCCGTGAGTATCGAGGAAAAAAAGGTATGGAAAACGGGTTTAAGGGTGGATAGCAGATGGATAAAAGCGGGTGATGGATGTGGAGAGGAGCAGAGCGAAGGCGTTAGGAAACCGGCCAGAAGCTGAGGAACACAGGGGAGAAGGATGTGGCCCGTACCTAGGAAGATCCATGCGCTGTCCTTGTACTCGGAGTGCCAGGACACGTTATCCGCCACCCCAAGCTGGACCTCCCGCTCATTCAGTTCGTTGATTAACTTCACCTTGGTTAAGGCGCTGCGGGGGGGGCGGGGGGGGGGAGTGCGGAAAAGGAGACAAGTAAGTGCGGCCCAGCCTAAGGGAAGGCAAAACTAGGGCACTAGACTCTCCAGTTACCACGCCTCTCCCTCTCCTTGGAACCGCAGACGCTCGACCGCCCCAGCCCTCGAAGGCCACCCACGGAAGTCCGATCCCGCTTCCTCAGAAGGAAGGTACCGCCTTACTTCATCTCCGCGGCTCGGAGCTTACAACCTGGGCGTTAGCGTCCGGGCGAAGCTGCAAGGCGCATGCGCAGTCCCGGCGCCGCAGCCCATTGGAGTCGGCGGAGCGTGCGGCGGAAGAGGGCGCGCCGACGTGCAGCGCCTGCGCACAAGCGTGGAAAAGGTTTCCTTCGCTCGGTGTCCCTGTCTCTTCTAGTAAGAGAAAAGAAAGTTTTTTCTAGTCCCTCCTCCTTCCCTCAGTGAAATGAGACAAGGGTGTGAGTCTGGTCTATTACAGGGTCCCCAGCTCCTGGATCATACCTCGCACTGGTTGGGTTGGTCTTAAATGTTTACTGAATGAAGAAGATGCCTGATGTGGCGACTTTTGTCCCACTCCAGGTTCGCCTTCCGAGGTCCCGCTCGGGTCCTCACTCCCAGGAGTCACACCCACATACTCATCATGTTTAGAAGTTATGGCACAAAAATGTAGGATATATGTGAGTGAGTAAATCTTTTGTCGTCCCTCAAATCCCAATACATAAGCAACCGACTGTGCTAAATTGAATATCCCAAATTTGTGAGAGCTGCTACGCTCATCCTTTTCCATGGCCTCTTCTACTTAAGCCAAATTAATAGCTAACATTTGAGCAGATAATGTGATAACCAATGCCAGGTTATGTGCTAAGCAATTAACATGTATTGTCTGTCAATTCTCACAACAACCCCATGAAGTAGATACAATTACCATCTCCATTTTATAGATGAAGAAACCGAGGTTCAAAGGAATTAGCTTGAAAGAGACTCCGACTCTGCCCATCCGGTCAGGTTGACTTAATCAGTCCTTGCCTATCACCTTTATCTGTCCTGTACAACTAGAACCTGTAGCTAGGAGTTATGAGGCTAGCCCTATTGCCCCCAAGGAGCTAATAATGTAATTGAGGTGATAAGATATATTTGCCTAATAGAGGTCATTCCAGAAATATCTAGGACCCAGTAGAAGGGATGGTGGTATATAAACCATGAAGGTTTGAATCCATCTTGCATGTCTCCAAATCAGTGACTGGTCTTGAACCATGATGTTTTAAAAGTGAAGATCCAGAGCTATGTAGTTTTCTGTGTAAGCCTAGCTCTGAGCCACAGAAATTAGGCCCTTTATAAAAACATTTTATCGATGATGATGATTTTGAGAACTCTACCCTCAAGTGGTTCACCATGTACACATTTACTGCCAAGCAACAGAACAGAGGCTGCCTACTTATGATAGTGTCTACTCATTCATTCTGTGTCTATCTCCACTCAGCTATTCATTAACTTTGTAGGATTACCTTGGCAATGAAAACTAAACAATGACAGATTGCATGTGGGTTTTATCTGCTCCTGGAAATCTCAGGTTGCTTAGTTGTAGTGTTGAAGTAGCCGCTGCAAAGTGGTAAGCTAGCATGCAGCATTATCTGGTTGGCTTCTTAAAGTAACTATGAATTGAGAATGCTGGGGGTACACCTGGGGCTCACTCATCCACATTTAAAAAGAAGCTGGAACCCAAGAGTAGGGTTGAGACCAACCAAAGGGAAGAACAATTAAGATTGAGGAGAACATAAGAAGACTGTTGCTCTTGAGGTGGTGGATTCAGCAGTGTGTTCTGAAGCTGGGAGAGCTGATAACCATCCTGGTTTGCCCAGGAGTGAGGACTTTCAGTGGTAAAATTTGAAAATCCAGAGCACATTGGGAGGGTTGATCACCCGAGGAGAGCCTGAAATAGGTAAAAAAGCCGTGTTAGATTCTCCATGGATATGCTTCCAGTTAGTAGAAAATATTGTAAAATAATGCCTGGAGATTTCCATAAGTCAGAGATAAAAGGGGGCAGAGGTCCAGAGGAGGACACAAGGAGGACCAGGGTTTGCCATCCAAGGTTGCGATTGGTGATCTCCACCAATAACATTCATGTAACACCTATTGTATGCAGAGCTCAGATCTAGGTTTGGCAGGCAATGCTAAGAAAGCAAAAGGCAGGACTAAACAAATGCAAGGAAGGACTAAACAATTTGGCTAGCCAAAGTTATCTCTCCACTTCCCCAAATCACACCACACTCAGAAGCAGCTTTTCCTCCTGACTTCCATAGTTTGGGCAACACTAACATCATTTTTATCAAAACCATGGGTGTCACGTTTCAGCATTCACTTTTTCTCACCCCGAGAAAACCATCCAATTATTCACCAAGTCCTAAAAATTGTACCACTGCAGTATCTATAAAATGCATCATTTCCAGTTATCATCTTACTCGAAGTCATTATCACATACCTCCTAGCTCTTTATTTTTAGCTATCAAAATCTGCATTTTACTAAAAATAATATCTTAAAAAATGTTTACTTATACACTAATAAAGTATCAGTGTCTGAGAGAGTTCAAATAAAGTTAAGAGGCTACTCTGGAAGTTAGACATTGTTACCTATTATTTAGACCTTGCTACCTATCATAACTTCCCAACCAAAACCATTCCCAGCCAATCCTAAAGAACACCTAGGGCAATATATAAGATTCTACAAAGGTTGCATGCACTAGGGTAACTTTCCAGAACCCTACAACCTCCAGATTGGTCCCTGGACAAGATAAGTCCTGAAACCTAGAGGGCCCAGCCTCTCCAGAACAACAGCTAGTTCCATCTCCCTACCCCATATTATTGACAGCCCCTTCCAACATGAAAAAGTTAGAATAGGCAAAGCCCAAATACCCCTAAAGAGTGGGATAGAAAGATCAAAGGTGATAGTGGAGAAGGTAGGGTTTAACAAACAAATTTGATCGCTGAATCATTCTATTGATATTTCCTTTAGTCTCCAATATCTTAGAGCAGCAAAAAATAAAAACCTAAAATTGTGGAATTGTAACCCATACCAAACTCTGAAATGTGTTCTACATCTAATTGTTGTGTTGTGCTTTGAAATTTATTGCTTTTTTGTATATAAGTTATTTTTTACAAAAAACAAGTCAATTGTGATGATAAAAAAAAATATGTATTCCTTCTAGCCTCCTATATTCTGGAGCAGCTAAAAAGAAAAATCTGAGAGGATGGCATGATAGCCCATGACAAACTCTTGGATCTGTCCTCTAACTACCTGTTGAAAAGTGCTTTGAAAACTATTGCTTTTTTTCTTTTTTTGCTTTGTATATATGTCGTATTATACAATAAAAAAAGTTTAAAAAATGTTTTTCTCATACAATATATGCAATACATGCTGTTTTCCATCCATTTGAGTTCTTCAGCTGGCATCAAACTCTTAGTCTCTGCCATCTCTGAACAGAGGCAGTTGCAGTCTCTGAAATCTCAAAGATCTTCACAGTCTCATCCCAGTCCTGGTAAATCAAAGCTATAATTCCTTGATTCCTAATCTGGGTGTTTTGGTCAATTCCCTCACTTTCTTCATTAATATTAACAGGCTCTATTATTGGGGCAGTCAGTCTTGGTTAAGTCTTATCTTGCAAAACCATCCCTTAGAATGAAAGCAATATGAAAGATGTTTTCTGCTGTACAGGAAATGAATGTGGATCAACCACAAAGTCAAAGAATGCCATAGTTGTATCAGGATCTTCTCAAAAATAGGTTTGCAAAAATCCCAAGATTCTTTCCACTTCTTTATTCTATGCTTCTTGATGAGATTGGTGTATCAGGATCTTCTCGAAAATAGGTTTGCAACAATCTCAAGATTCTTTCCACTTCTTTTTCTGTTGCTTCTTGATGAGATTTTTCCATTCTTTTTAACTGGGCTGGCAATGCTCTCTTTCTCTTCTATCATGCAAACTTTCTTTGGATAATAGATGTTTGCCTTTGGTACAGGTAGCTCTCCTTGTTTTGAACCCAACAGAAAGTGGAATATACAGGTTTTATTAAAGGTGTTTTCTGCTGTTTTGCCTGATATTTTCTAGGAGTCATAGACTATGAGTTCAAAATCAGAACTATCTTCATCACGGATGAGTTCTTCAGCTTCTAGCAGATTTACACCCATTTGTGCCAATGGAGTTCAGCATATCTTAACATATCAAAGGAATTGAGATCAGAGCGCAGCTACGTTGCTTTCTCTTTTCCCAAATCTGAAGCCAAAAGAAGAAGCATCTGGAACTGCTTCTCTTGCACAGGATACTCCATTAAACAGAGTGTTGGCCTCTTCAAGGACCTCTGTTAGTTTGTCACTGGCATTTTTTTTTTTTTTGGATGGAGTTGATGAGCATCTGGTACTGATAGCAGATCTGGCAGCACAGGCCATGGTCAGTCTGTACCTCCAAGCTGGCTGGGTCCACCCTTTCATCCCCCAAATCCAACAGTTCTGCTTTCTCCAAACTCAGGCACTCCTGGGCCTTCCTGCGCTCCAGCACCACACTACAGCAGGACCTGGTAACAGCAACAAGCAGCAAGTAGCTGTAGGAGTGGCTGCAATCCCTGTGCAGGTCCAGCCCAGTCCTTGGCCCCTCCGAGCTCTTTAAATACTCTTATACTCCCCCCAGCTCCTATTCTCCAGTCCTTTCTCTCTCTGCTCCCACGCCAGGCTTCACATCTATAGATCTACTCAAGGAGTGCCTTTCATTTCTCAAGTTAGACACTGTTGGTTTTCAGAAAGAAAATTCTAAAAGCAAAAGGAACTCTTGATGCAGAGCCCCCCTCAGCCCCACTCCTCAGCATCCTTGGCAGGTCCAAGGATCCAGATATAAACATGTTACAAGCCCCCATCCAATCAGGAAACAACAGAACCCTCCCCTCCTGGCATCACTGTCCCTTTAAAATCCAGCTCCCAGAACAAAGGGCTGGAGCCATTTTCGCTTTCTTCCTGCTGGCACCCCAGGCGGGAGCCAATTTCAGGCTTCTACCTGCTTTCTCCCTTTTTCTCTCCCACCTACTTCCTCCCTGCTTTATTCCTTCAATAAATCTGTTAATCTTTAACTCGGTGTCTCCTGTGGAATCCTTAAATCACTCCATGCCTAACGTCTGGTGCCAGAACCCGGGAATGGAATTTAGCCTGAGGTTTGAGTTTCTGGCCTCTCTGGGCTGTGGGAGCAGCCTCCCAGTCACTCCATTCCCCGAACCACATGGTTGCTATGGTTTCCATGTGATTGATGCTTGATTTCACAGGCTCAGACCATCTAGACATGACACTGGCTTACATCCACAGTATTAAGACATCTACAACTAATTCAGCCCTAGGTAAGTGACAGATTTTTGCCCAGATCCTCTCCTTGAGAGTTTTGTGTCCCATGGATGACCACCCTGTAGCGTTTGGGCCCGCTTTAACACGTGCCCCAGCCAGCTCCCTGAGCATTTTTATTGGCCTGAAAATTCTGAGTGCTCAGTCAAAACTCTCCAGCTCCAAGAGCATTTTCCTATGCAGCAGTCCAAGCTTGGGGGACACCCTGAGTGAAGGGCTGCACGCACGTCCCTGGTCCTTGACAACAAACTGGAGATGCCTGCTTCATTGTTGTTACTGGATCATGGATCTGGGTAAGCTAGTCTCACTTAAAGCTACACCTGCCCGTAAGCCTCCAATGGAGCTGGTAACCATTAGCCTCACAAACAGAATAAGCAGACCTCCATAAGCCTCCAGTAAGGAAAGTCCCTAACACATAACAATCCCCCCTCCATTTAATTAAAATTTAAACTCTGCAATTCAATTTGGCCAATTGTAGCCAAATTCCTTTAAAACAACAAAAACACTGGCTGGAAAACAGCACTTTTTACTTGACAAATTCTCACCAAACTTGAAAGTTTTATGTGGCATAATAGTAAATGACCTAAAATTCCCTATGCCCTAGCCTTCTGTGCACTTAAATCTCACTCTTCTCTGTGTCACTCTGTTGTTTAGACCAAATACTCCTTCTCCACAAAAAGCCTTCTAAACTTTCTATTTCCCCCGCAAAGACTATTAACCCCCTCAACAAATCTCTTTAATGCTGCGGAGCCTTTCATAAAAATCTAAGCCTTCTTCTCCTCCCCCTACGGAGGTATCCTTCAGTTACTTCTGTTTCTTCAATCCTGTTGACCATCCCTTCAAAGTCCAACAAATTGTTGATTAATTGTTAAATTAATGTAATAAGTGCTTTAGTGTCTATTTAATTCTTTTTTGGGGGGGGGGGAGAGCATCAATATTTAATTCTTAATTAATGTGTTTGGTGTCTGTTCCACACAGGATTTAAGGCCTTAACCTAAATTTGTCTGTTAACTATACTCCTAAAAAATAAGTATTTGTATGCTATAAGCTGTCTGAATCAAATACTTTTATTAACTCTTTTGCCAAACACAACATTCATTTCCGTCTACAATTATTTTTATTTTTTATCTTAATGCAATTTTCTTGATGTATATTATATACTCACATACCATCTGCATTAGTTTGCAAGCTACCAGAATGCAATATACCAGAACTGGAGTGTCTTTTATAAAAGGGTATTTATTAAGCTGCAAGTTTACAGTTCTAAAGCTGAGAAAATATCAAAATTAAGGCAAGGCTATAAAAATGTCCAAATTAAGGCATCTAGTGAATGATACCTTGGTTCAAGAAAGCTGATGATATTCAGGATATCTCTCTCAGCTGGAAAGACACATGGTGACATCTGCTAGCTTTCTTTCCAGGCTTCTTCAATGGCTTTCCCTGGGCTCTGTCTGTTCTGTTGGCTCTGTCAGCTCTGACGGTTCTGGTGACTCTAAAACTTTTTCTAAACTGGTTCCCTCTTAATGGCTCCAGTAAGCAATGCCACCTTGAATGTGTAACTCCACCATCTCCTTTGATCCTTCTCCCACTCTTTAGGTGTATTGGGCTATGCCTATTCTAACTTTTTCATGTTGAAGGGGGCTGTTGATAATATGGGATGGGGGGGGATGGAACTAGTTAATGCTCTGGAGAGGCTTGCCTCTCTGCATTTCAGGATTTATATGGTCTAGGAAGCCATCTGGAGGTTGTAGGTTTCTGGAAACCCATTCTAGTGCATGGAACCTTTGTAGAATCTCATAGAAAACCCTAATCTACAATTATTTTTTAAAATAAAAAGTATATCAATATACTGTCTCGGGAGTCATATTCATTTGTTGAATCCTATCTTCTCTATTATACTCTTCCTTCTCTCTTCTTTTTTCTTTTTTGTGAAAAATAACATATATACAAAAAAGCTATAAATTCAAAGTACATCACAACAATTAGTTGTAGAACAGATTTCAGAGTTTGGCATAGGTTACAATTCCACAATTTTAGGTTTTTACTTCTAGCTGCTCTAAGTTACTGATGACTAAAAGAGATATCAATAAACTGATTCAGCACTCATACTCATATGTTAAACCCTATCTTCTCTGTGTAACTCTACCATCACCTTTGATCTTTTTCTCACTCTTTACAAGTATTCAGGCTATGGCCATGCTAACTTTTTCATGTTGAAAGAGACTGTCGATAATACGGGGTAGGCGGATGAAACTAGTTGATGTTCTGGAAAGGCTGGCCCCTCTGTATTTCAGAACTTATCAGGGACCCATTTGGAGGTTGTAGGCTTCTGGAAAGCTATCCTAGGACATTGAACCTTTGTAGAATCTTATATAGTGCCCTAGGTATACTTTAGGATTGGCAGGAATGGTTCTGGTTGGGGTTTGGCAAGTTATGATAGTAGCAATGTCTAACTGAAGCTTGTATATGAGTGACTTCCAGAGTAGCCTCTCGCCTCTATTTGAACTCTCTCAGCCACTGATACCTTATTTGCTCCAGTTCTTTCCCCCGCTTTTGGTCAGGATGGCATTGTTGATCCCACATTGCCAGGGCCAGGCTCATCCCTGGGGGGTCATCTCCCATATCACCAGGGAGACTTTCATCCCTGGATGTCATATCCCACGTACGGGGGAGGCCAATGGTTTCACTTGCAGAGTTGGGCCTAGAGAGAGAGAGAGAAAGGCCACATCTGAGCAACAAAAGAGGTCCTCCAAAAGTAACTCTTAAGCACACCTATAGGTAGGCTAAGCTTCTCCACTACATATGTAAGCTTTACAAGTGTAAGCCTCAAGATCAAGGGCTTAGCCTATTGATTTGGGTGTCCCTAATGTTTGACACAGTATCAGGGGATTCCCAAATCTTAGTTCAATGTATGATTTACCCTCATGGTAAAATTTAATAGTTCCATATTTTTTCTCCCATCCCTCAAGGAACTTTGCCAATACTTTTTGATTATCTACTTAATATATTCTAGGATGCATCCAGGCTTTACATTAACTATACAGGATTAAAGGCCCTCATTCTTATTCTGGGCTCCCTGTGTTTCAAGTGTTCAAATGAGCTATCCAGACTGGATGAGTTAGATTATGTGCTACAGAAAATTTAGGTTCTGGACAAAATATATCTTTTTTCCTTTGATCTCAAAGAGTAGGTGAAGTTCTAAAGTATAGACAATGTCTCCCATTCCCCTGTATTTTGAATAACCTTAACCCTGACCTGGTTGGCGTCATTCTTATTTCTAAATACTAGGTTCTAGTTTTCACTGCTCTGTGTCTTAATTATCTGGCTTCTCTGCTTCAGGACCCACCCGCTCCTTTCCCTAATCTGTCGACTCTCTCCTATTCCTGAATCAGTGCTTCATTTTGCACTCCTTGGTGCCTAGCTTCTTCACCTTGATCATTATGTACCATCCTATGATCTGGTTCAGCAACAGAACACACCAGAAAAGTCTGGCTCACAACAATGAAAATAATCAAAAGGGAAAATGATCAAAAGCCGACCATACAAGGAAGCTTTTGAAGAATAGGGGGTAGGCACACGTCCATCACTGGCTTGGAGATCGACCTGCTTAGGTCCAATTGTGGTGACCATTTTGAAACTCCTGCTCCAGGTGGTCTCCTTTCATCCCTCAAAAATTGTTTTTTTCATCCAATCCTGGTTAGACTGGCTTGGCTTTACTTCCCATCCCACCCAATGGTCTGAATCAGCTCCGTGCAGCATGCATGCTCCAGGGTCTGCATGCCAATAGTAACTTCACATTTTGAATTTATAGTAAATGTGATTTGTGAGTACAGGTTGGGCTTCACCTGGACCAGAGCCATCTACTTCCCACAGCAATTTCTCTCAACTCTCACTTCCTTACCTGGAACCTGCTCTTCAGCCAACTCATCAAGAACCCTGGGAGCTTCTGAAATTTGTGTGCTTGAGGTATGGAAAGCTACTCCTTTGACCTGGGCAGTGGATGAAAAGTGAACAATGACAGCCAACGGTACTTTGGAAACAACTTTGCTTCTTCCTCCTCCAGAATCTGGGATTCTCTGTCCAACACCTCAGGATTCTACCCAAGCATCAGATTGCCTGGGAGCAAGCAGCTGTTTTGAACCTGGGTGGTACCAATGGGGATGAAGCTGTGCTTCTAATTTCTCAAAGTCAGACTCACAAAACTGATGCTGATTCCTGCAACAGCTTCTTCCTGAGCTTAGGAAACAGTCAGCTCTCAATTATCCATGGATAACAGGTTTTCCTAGATACTCCTTAGATGCTCTAAGGCAGTAGTCCTTAGTTAGCCGTTGTTTTTGAACTATGGAACCCTTTGAGAATCTGATAGGAGCTATGTACCTTCTCCTGAAAAGTGCATTTGATCAGGGACTTATCCGTTGTACAAACAACTTCAGGGTCCTTATAGACTTCCTGAAGCCCATGCATGGTCTCAGATTAATATCCCTGGAAGAGGTAATAAGATCTCTGTTAACATAAAAGCATCATTTCTTAATCCTTTTATTCCCCCAGGCAACCTACAATTAAGGAACAGAACTTTTAAACAAATACATTTAATCAGCTTCTTTCAAACCAAGGAAAGTGTGACCCACATCCACCATTTTAGGCTCATGTTTTGCATCCATCAGAGAGCAAAACCCCTATGTCCCAGTCTGGGAACAGGTAAATACTAGATGGCATGTTCATTGAATTTATGAGTCCTCTTGAATCAACTATTCCAGATGGTGACATAATTCAGATCGATTGAAATAAGTGGGTAAAAACACTGAAAAATTAAAGGTCCTTCTACCAAGAAGAGGACTTCTCTGCAGTGTTTGACGATGTTAATCACCTTTTGTTCTCTTGTCTTCTTGAGTACTACTTCCTTCTGTGTCTTCATTTTCCTCTGTCATCCTCCACCACAGATTCCTTTATTGGCCCTCAGGTACTTTTGTTGAAACCAGCCTTCCTCCTGCCTTAGATCTAAATCTAAACTTTTTAGCTTTATCTCCAAGGCTGGCCCTTCACAAAATGACCTGAACTTTCCCATTCTCATCTTGAGCTATTACTGCCCTGCCCCATCCCATCCTCTGGTCACACTATACACTAAACACCTTTGGTGTTTCCTCTGCTTGAATGCTCCCTCTGTCTGACACCCATCCTGTGTCTTTCATCTACACTGTGACCCCTTCAAGGCCCAGCTTAACTGTTACATGCCCTTCTGTAGCTTTCCCTGAAAATCTGCTTTTCATTCCTAGCTCCCTCTGACCTCCAGAAGTCAGAATTAGTTGCTCTATCATCTGATTGCAATAGCATTTAATGGATACCTTCATCATGACACCCATCACTTTGAATTAGAGTTACTTATTTATGTAACTATCTTGCAACACTGTGAGCTCCTCAAAGGCAGGATCTCTTGTGGTCTTGTTCACAGTAGTATCCTCATCATAAAGCCCAGCTCCTGAGCACTGACAAACACAGGATTGCCTTTATATTGATGTCATATGGGTTCTTATGTTTATTTAATATAGTTTTTGGTTTTAAAGAAATGCCACCATGGAACACCTCCTAACTTGCTATCACCCTGGGGCAAACTTCCTAACTTGCTATCACCCTGAGGCAAACCAGCATCATTCTTTGCCTGAATTTTTGCAGTAGTTCCTAACTGACCTTCCTGCAGCTAGCCACCCCCCTCAAGTCTGTAATTAACACAGCGGTTCAAATGATCTTAAGATATGAGTCAGCTCAAAATCCTTCAGTGACTACTTAACTTACACCGACATGGCCCTGCATGATCTGCTGCTTTCTTCCCCCACTTTTGTGTCATGTGTGGTGGTTAAGAGTAGAGTTTTGAACCACACTACCTGGATTCAAATCCTTGCTCTACCATATACTAGCTGTGTGACCTATAGCAAATGACTGAACCTCTCTGTGCCTGTTCCCGCATCTGTAAATAGGGATGACAGTATCTACCTTATAGGGCTGCTGTAAGGAGTACTTAGCACAGTGTCTGGTATGTGGTAGGCAGTAAATAAGTTTTGGTTAAGTACACACAAATGTATCATTCTCCCCTTTTCCTGCTCCCTTCAGCTATATTTACCTCCTTGCTTTTTCCCAAATACACTCCTAACCTACTATTCTCTTTATCTGGAACACTCTTCTCCCAGATACCCACATGTCTTGCTCCCCATCTTCTTACAGGTCTCTGCCTCAATGTCACTTTACCAGGGAGGGCTTCCTTGATGGACCACTCTTTATAAAATAGCAACAGCCTGTCATTTTCTGTCCCCTTATCCTGCTTCATTTTTCCTTCGTGGCATTTACCAACATTGGATGAACATTTATATGTTTATTTTCCTTCTTCCCCAACGACACTATAAGCCCCAAGAGGTTAGGAACTTTGTTTGCCTTGTTCATTCTTTTTTTTTTTTTTTTTTTTTTTTGGTATGCTGCATGGCCGGGGTCACATTTCATTCTTTTTCCATGTGAGTATCCCATTATTGCACCATTTGTTGAAATCTGTTTGTTTGTTTTCTTGTTTTTGCTTTTGTATGTTTTGTTTTTGGGAAATGCATGGTCCAGGAATCGAAGCCGGGTCTCCCAGATGGCAGGCAAGAATTCCACCACTAAGCTATTCTTGCACACCCTGCCTTGTTCATTCTTATAACCCCATCACCTAGAGCAGTGCCTGGCACATAGTGGCTGCTCAATAAATACTTGTCGAGTGAATGAATGAAAGACAAAAGCAAGAAAATAAGGGTTACAATTTCTCTGTCAAGGTAATATGGCATTAAAAAAAAGTGTTGCCTAAATAAAGATAATAAAATTATAACAGTTTGAAAGGCACAAAGGGAAAATAAAATCCTCTCTTTCCCCACCCACATCTGTTTCATTAAAGTAGCCATAATTGTATGAATTTGGTATTTTCAATTTAATTAAGCAATAAGTACACTGCATATATGCTATGTGTGCGGGAAACTGAGATTTGAGATGCTGAGAGGTTATAAATGTAGAACCTTTTTTAAATTTTCAGTATCATATTATTTTTTATATAATTTCATTGATATATACTATATATTCACATACCATATAATCATCCAAAGTGTACATCAATGATTCATAGTATCAAGATATAGCTGTGCATTCATCACAATCAATTTTTGAACATTTTCATACTTCAAAAAAATAAAAAATAAGAATAAGAATAAAACTAAAAAAAAAAAAAGAACACCTAAATGATGGTGTATACTTATGAATGAAAGTTGTGATGCTACAAAAAGGAACAAAGTCGTGAGGCATGCAACGATGTGAATGAACATATGGGACATTTGGTGAGACAAAATAAGTCAGAAATAAAAGAACAAGAATGGTATGGTCTCATTTAGAAAATGCTTATAAGAAAACAGAGCCTAGACTGTAAGCTTTTAGAGCAGACACATTAAGTCTGGAGTGGTGATAATTATTTCTGATTTTGAGAGGCTGTTTTATATATATAACCTGATATTTAGAGATAAGAATGAAGCCTAACAGGTTGGGGTTAAAATACTTCAGAACATAGGGATAAGGAAGACAGTGTCTATATTTTAGAATCACACATACTGTTTGAGACCAATAGAAGAAAGGTTTATTTGGTCTGGAACTGAAATTTCCTTAGTGCATAATCTAATTCAACCTATCTGTATAGCTCATTTGAACAACTGAAACACAGGGAGCCCAGAATAAGAAAGAGGTCCTTTAATCCTGTATAAATTATTGTAATGCCAGGATACATCCTAGAGTATATTAAGCAGATAATCAAAAAGTATTGGCAAGGTCCCTTGAGGGATGGGAGAAAAAATATGTAACTACTAAACTTTATCACCAGGGAAACCCCGGATACTGTGCCAAAATTAGGGACACTGAAATCAATAGGCCAAGCCCTTGATCTTGAGGCTTGCTCTTGTGAAGCTTATATATGTAGTGGAGAAGCTTAGCCTACCTATAGGTGTGCCTAAGTGTTAGTTCTGGAGGACCTCTTTTGTTGCTCAGATGTGGCCTCTCTCTCTCTAAACCCAACATCGCAAGTGAAACGAATACCCTCCCCCCTACCTGGGACATGATATCCAGGGGTGAAAGTCCCGTGGCAGTGAGGGAGATGGCTCCCAGGGATGAGCCTGGCCCTGGCACCATGGGATCAAAAATGCCATCCTGATCAAAACAGGGGAAAAAAGTGGAACAAATAAGGTATCAGTGGCTGAGAGAGTTCAAATAGAGTCAAGAGACTACTCTGGAGATCACTCTTACGCAAGCTCAGTTAGACATTGCTACCTATTATAACCTGCCAAACCCCAACCGAAATGATTCCAGCCAATCCTAAAGAACACCTCGGGCAATATATGGGATTCTACAAAGGCTCCATGCACTAGGGTAACTTTCCAGAAGCCTACAACCTCCAAATGGGTCCCTGATAAGTTCTGAAATGCAGAGGGGCCAGCCTTTCCAGAACATCAACTAGTTCCATCCATCTACCCAATACTATCAACAGCCCCTTCCAACATGAAAAATTTAGAAAGGCCATAGCCCAAATACCCCTAAAGAGTGGGAGAAAGATCAAAAGTGATGGTGGAGTAACACAGAGAAGGTAGAGTTTAACATATGAGTATGAGTGCTGAATCAGTATATGGATATTTCTTTTAGCCTCCAGTACCTTAGAGCAGCTAGAATTTAAAAACCTAAAAACTGTGGAATTATAATCCATACCAAACTCTGAAATCTGTTCTACAACTAATTGTTGCAATGTACTTTGAAATTTATTGCTTTTTTTTATGTTTGTTATTTTTTACAAAAAAAAAAGAGAAGAAGGAGGATAACAGAGAAGACAGGATTTAACAAATGAGTATGACGGCTGAATCATTTTGATATTTCATTTGGTCTCCAGTGTCTTAGAGCAGCTAGAAGAAAAACCATGGTACTGTAACCCCTACCGAACTTTAAAATCTATTCTATAACTACTTGTTAAAATGCACTTGGAAATTTATTGGGGTTTTTTTATACATATTATATTTCACAATAAAAATATTTTTTAAAAATCTACAGCAGATGTGTAATCAGAAAGACATGCTGAGAAGTAATACAAAGCTCTCAGAGATGACGCACGGTATGGAACTCTCATGGTTCAAGTCACAATGACTTTGCATTTAGGCTGGCAGCATATTTCTCATGTGTGGTGGGAGCTCTTCCATGAGGCTTGATATGGGTTGTCAAAGCTGTAGGATGATGCCACACAGCTCTCACTGTAACTCTGGTGAGCAACTTAACATTCCGGAGAAAAGTCTCTGAGCTTTGGCAGACCTGGGTTTAAATACAAGTTCCACCATTCACTAGCTGTGGAATATTGGGCAATTTACTTCTTTGTGTCAGCTTCCCAATCTATAAAACGCGGATATATCCCCTCACAGGGATACTGCAAGGATTAAATAAGATAATGCACCTCCTAGAATATTTTGGCATAGTTGTAGGTTACTATGGAAGTTGGCCACATATAGAGAGGTGAGATAAACTGCACTTTTTGGGTTGGGTGAAATCTGGCTTCAATAAATATTGATATTAATGATAGCTTGCTATTATGCTAGTGGGCCCTCCCTCCCCAACCCCAGAAATCCCCATCCCCCTTATCCTGTACGTTTTTTCCATAGCACTATCACCTTCTTATACTTTCTATATATATTTTACATATTTAGTATTTTTATTGTCTGTCTCCTCCAACTAGTATGACCGCAATAGTTTTGTTTTGTTTTATTCACCACTAGATCCCCAGCATCTAGAACTATCTGGTACACAAAAGGACCTCAATAAATATTAATTGAATGATTGAAAAAAAATAAGATCATGCATTTAGATTACCCAGCATAGGGCTTGATGAGAGGTAGGTATTACTAGTGGTAGGTACTACTTCATCTCAGGATCTAAATACATCATCCATTGTTATGAATCCCTCACTGCCCTTTCCGCAGCTTCACAATCCCTACCCCCACCCCAAGCAGTGAACTAAACCAGTTCTTCCTCAGGAAAAAGTTGGTAATGGCTGTCCGAGAGTTGAAGGCTGCTACACAAAATCCAGCATAGAATGGCCCCTTGAGTGCAAATCACCCAAGAATACCTTTCAAGAAAGACTTTCAATGGAAAAAGCAAAAAATTAGTTGAATATTTTTTCCCTTCCCCCACCCCCGCACCCCTTCCACAAGTCATGGGCATTAACCAAAATGTGTGTGACTTATTATTACCCAACTTTTACTCTGCAGGCAAGGGAAGGATTCCCATGTACTATTCCCAGTGGTCGAAATAAAAGGAGCAAGAAGGTTCTAAGTCCTAAATAGCAAATGAAAATGTCTTCATGCTCACCATGCTAGGTCCTCTGAGAGCTGGCCCGCATGAAGGCACAGCTAAGATGCAACACAATCAGAGCAATTCGGAAGCACCTAAAAGGGTCTTTCTTTTTAGAGACCCTTCCTATTAATAATGCTAGGCAGGAGCAAAGGCTTTCCAAGGATGCTTTTCTCTCTGCTGAGTGCCCTCTGCTGGTCTTCCTGGTCATTTGCATTTTGAAGTCTGGGACCTGCAAGCTGCTCATTCCCTGCGAAGTAGGAACTTTTGTAGGGTAATGTAACCAAATGCTCCTCAGGCAGGAGCCACTGCCAAGCAGCAATATAACCAGGGCCCAGGGTTGTTGTTTTTTCTGTTTTTTTTTTTAATTTTTTATTGCTATATATTATATATTCACATACCATGTAATCATCCAAAGTGTACAATCAATGGTTCACAAAATCATATAGCTGTGCAATTATCATCACAATCAACTTAAAAATATATATATATATATATGCAAAAAAGCAATAATTTCAAAGCAAAGCACAACAGTTAGTTGTAGAACAGATTTCAGAGTTTGATATGGGTTACAATTTCACAATTTTAGGTTTTTGCTTCTAGCTGCTCTAAGATACTGGACACTAAAAGAAATATAATGATTCAGTACTTATACTCATATGTTAAACTCTACCTTCTCTGTATAACTCCACTATCACCTTTGATCTTTCTATCCCACCCTTTAGGAGTATTTGGGCTATGGCTATTCTAACATTTTCATGTTGGAAGGGACTGTCAATAATATGGGGTAGGGTGACGGGACTATCTGATGTTCTGGAGAGGCTGGCCCCTCTGCATTTCAGGACTTATCTGGTACAGGGACCCATCTGGGGGTTGTAGATTTCTGGAAAGTTACTCTAGTGCATGAACCCTTGTGGAATCTTATATAATGCAGAGAGCAGTTTTTGAACTATCTTTTCATATTAATGCTTTAGCCCAGGGGGCTAGTTACCTGGGCTGCTGTAACAAATTACCACAAATGTAGGGGCTTAAAACAACACAAATTTATCATCTTACAATGCTGGAGGTCAGTGAAATCAGTTTCACTAGGCTAAAGTCAAAGAGTGTCATCAGGACTGATGCCTTCTGGAGACTCTAGGGAAGAACCCATTTCCTTGCCTTTTCCAGCTTCTAGAGCCATCTGCATTCCTAGACTCATGGTCCGTTCCTCACATCACTCCAATCTCTTGCTGACTCTTTATAAGGATTCTTGTGATTACCTCACTGGTTCACATGGATAAGCCAGGATAATCTCCCCATCTCAAGACTCTTAACTTAATCACATCTGCAAAGTCTCTTTTGCCATGTAAGATCACATATTCACAGGTTCTAGGGATAGGACATGGGTAGCTTTGAGGGGCCATTATTCTGCCATTGGACCAATGAGGAGAACTGCATTTTGATCCCAGTTCGGCCACCCCTTCCTAGTTGGGTAACCTTGGACAGGTCCCTTCACCTCTCCAAGCCTCAGCCTCTTCCCTGGTAAGATGGGAATAACAACACCTTGTTCACAAAGTGTTACTTGAATATATAAAAAGCTCTCTCTTAGCACAGTAACCAGCACTGAGTAGGCACTCTGTAAACATAGTGGGGTGGGAGACGTTAGTATGGGGAAAGATGGGATGAGCAGTTAAGAGGCTACAATAGTGCAGGTGAAAGATAATAACATGCTAAATTACAGAGGTAATAGCAAGAGCAGAAAGCAGAAGTGGAAAGATAAATGGAGAGAGAGGTAAGTCCGGATGTGTGCATTTCCTTGGACTCAGAATAAAAATGATCCTACTCCTTGGATCACTTGGCTCTATCGCCAAAGAAAGGCTTCTGCTTGTTCTCAGCAGACCCATCTTTGAAAAACCCCAAAGTGTAACGTTGAAACTTGAAAGTCAGTGGCAATAGATGTGCAAAGGCACCGAGGCACAAACTGGCAAGATAAGAGGATGATATGTAGTCTCTTATTGTCGATGTGAGACTGGACAAACTCTTGGTGGTTGTCCACAGCTCCCACATAAGCTGCTGGCCTGTCTGTATATTTCCAACACCTACTACTTTCAAGCTTGGGCAAATAAGTCACCCTTTCTCTGTGCCTGGTTTCTTCATCTGGAAAACCGAGGTATTGATCATACTTACATTGTAGAATTGTTATATGGATTAAATGAGAATCTGTGTTGTATATTTAGCACAGTATCTGTCACTTTAAGGCCCCATAAATGGTAGCTGGTATATTTCTTGCTACATGAAGACTCAGATGCCCCAAAAATCCAGTGCTGTTTCCTGAAAGTGCCTCTCATCCAAAAAGAGACTAAAGTCTCAAATAATACAATTCTCCTACCCTATTCTCCCCTATTATTTCTCCCAATCCATGCATATCTCTCTCTACAACTGCAGCCAAGTTAAAAAAAAAAACATATGGGGAAAAGCAAAAAATTTATGTGTGTGTGTGTGTGTGTGTGTGTGTGTGTGAATGTGTATACATTTTGTGCGTGTGTGTGGTCCGGAAAGGCCCTTTGCAAAATGGTGCCTGGTATAGGAAAATATTTTAATTACTTGAACACATTCTCACTGTGAAAATATACAAGTGAAAAAGATTTAAAGTATTGTGACAGTCAAGTCTTCACACACCCCAATCCCATTTATACATGCATATGTTTGTTTTTTTCTTATGGTGGGCTCTCATTTTATTAGGATATTAACTGTACTGTATGACTATAAATGCCTCATATATAAATGAATATAGCATATGAACCACTTCTACACACATACACACACACACACACACACACACACACACACTTCATAACCATAGGAAAAAAGCCTTGAAGGACACAAAGCAAACTGTTAACAGCAGTTATCTCTAGAGTGGGAACAATATTTTAATTTTTCTTTTATACGTTTCTGCACTATATAAAAGAAAACTAGCATGGGGTGATGCAACGGTGGCTCATTGGCAGAATTCTCATCCGCCATGCCGGAGATTCCCGTAGCTTGCCAATGCAAAAAAAAAAAAAAAAATTAGCATGCTGTATGTTATTGAATACACCCTTCTACCCACAGAATTAAAAAAAAAAAAAAAAGGAACTGGAAAAGGTCAAACGGTTAACTTCTCCTAGGAGCAACCAGAGATGAGAAACTGAAGTGACAGAGGTCCATGTTGCAGGGCAAGTGCCCGAAACACAATCCAAATCAGTAGATGTGGGGGGAGGGGCGCTTCCTTTCCCTGGTGACGGGGGATCCTACAGGCCTCCACCCCCACATCCAGCACAGGGGCCCTCTGAGCTCTGCTGAGAAGATGGCACAGGGATGCTGGGCCTTTCCAGAGATGCAGCACATGACTGTTACCCACTTTGAGAGTCTTGAAGACTTTTTGGGGGGGCTGCATGGTCCGGGAATCGAACCCGGGTCTCCCGCATGAAAGGCATGCATTCTAACCACTGAACTACCCATGCACCGCTCCTCAAAACTTTTTAAAAGTATATATATTTTTACTGAGAAATCTTCACATACGTACAGTCCATACATGGTATTCAATCAGTGGCTCACAATATCATATCTCATAGTTGTGTATTCATCACCATCATCGTTTTTAGAACATTTGCATCACCCCAGAATCCAGAAAAAGACATGAAAAAAAGAAAGAACTCATACATCCCATACGTTTTACCCCTCCCTCTCACTGCCCCTTAGTATGTCAATCTACCCAATTTTTTTTTACCCTTTTTCCCCCTGTTTGGGGTTTTGGCTTTTTTTCAAAAGCATGCTCAAACTCTGCATATTAATGTTCCTTGCTTTTATTAATCAACAATATGTCTTGGAGGTCTCTCCATGTCAGCCCATATAAACCTATCCCATTCTTTTCAAACTGCTGCATAATATTTCACAATAGTGTATGTACCAGTTTAGTCATTCAGCAAGAGATTTTTTTATTAATAAAACCAATCAACATACAATATGAACATTCTTTTTTTCATCACATAGTTGTATATTCATCATGATCATTTCTTAGAACATTTGCATCACTCCAGAAAAAGAAATAAAAAGAGGGAAAAAATTCATACATACCTTACTCCTTACCCCTCCCTCTCATTGACCACTAGTATTTCCCTTTACCCAATTTATTTTAACATTTGTTCCCTCTATTATTTATTTTTTAATCCATATTTTTTACTCATCTGTCCATACCATAGATAAAAGCATCAGAACAAGGTTTTCACAATCACACAGCCACCTTGCAAAAGCTATATCATTATACAATCATCTTCAAAAAACATGGCTACTGGAACATAGCTCTACAGTTTCAGGCACTTCCCTCCAGCCTCTGCATTCCATCTTGACTAACAAGGTGATATGTATTTAATGCATAAAAATGACCTCCAGGATAACCTCTCGACTCTGTTTGGAATCTCTCAGCCATTGATGCTTTATTTTGTCTCATTTCACTCTTCCCCCTTTTGGTCGAGAAGGCTTTCTCAATCCCTTGATGCTAAGTCCCAGCTCATTCTAGGCTTTCTGTCCCACATTGCCAGGGAGGTTTATACCCCTGGGAGTCATGTCGCGTGTAGAAACAGGGAATGCAGTGAGTTTGCTTGTTGTGTTGGCTGAGAGAGAGGCCACATCTGAGCAACAAAAGAGGTTCTCTTGGGGGTGACTCTTAGGCCTAATTTTAAGTAGTCTTGACCTATCCTTTGTGGGGTTAAGTTTCAGATGAACAGACCCCAAGATTGGGAGCTCAGCCTATTTCAGCAAGAGATTGTAATGTCACTATTGCCTTTGTCCTTTGGGAAGACTGCAGCTAAACCATGGCAGGTGTGCGGGGCTGGTCTGGGAACCATGAGAAATCAGGCGTGACTTGGCTTGGATACCTTCCCAGAGCTCTTGACCCAGCAGCCTGGGCTCCGACGGCAGGCTCTGTTGAAGCCTGCCTCCTCCTTCAGTCCCATTTGCAGCTGAAATCTCCAGCCCTGGGCTCCATGCCCTTGGTGTGGATAAAGCATATAGCTGCAGCATTGCTGACAGCCACCGTTACTACTGCGGGATCATTGAACCAGAGAATAATCCCTCTTATCCGCAGATTTCCTTCCCTTTCTCACTCCTGCTTTGTTTGCCTTGGAGAGGCACCATTTCGCAGACTCCTTTCCAGTGGAGTAGGACTATATGGACCAACCACCAACCCCCCAGGAAGGAGCCAGTGACTGACCCTGTTCTCTGTGGACTTGACCTCCCAGAATGGGCACACCCCTAAGATACACAGCTGAAACCCTGTGGTGCTGTGGCAAAGGGGATAGAAAAGATCAAGGGAAACACAGCAGGGGGAGGAAGAGGTTAAAAAAAAAAGAAGGGAGGAAAATCAAGGACAGAAAAGATTTCCGGGGACCCATTAAAAATAGATAAACAGTGTAGGGACTGAAAGACAACTCAATGGGAGCAGTTGTGTTTTGTACCACTGCAGGAATTCCCTCCAAAGCCTTCAGGAAAGATGGGCATTTGGCCGCTGCTTGCATACTTCCAACATCAGGGAGTTCACTATTTTCCAAGGCTACCCAGATTAGTTTGAATCAGCTGTGGGTTCCTGAGAGGCCACGATAGAAAACAGGAACATTTGGGTGACTAAAAGAAAAGAAAGAGATGTCTATACTAGAGCATGGGCCAGAGGAGAGTAGACTGAGAAGGGCACCTGGTGGGGGATGGAGGGGAAGAGACTTGGCAGCAGAGAGTACTGATATGGAAGGCAGAATAATGATCAGCCCTCCAAAAATGTTTACATCCTAATACTAGGATCATATGAATGTTACCTTATGTGGCAAAAGGGACTTTAGTGATGTGATCATGTGAAAGATCATGAGATGGGAAGATTATCCTGCATTATTAGAATTGGCATAATGCAATCACAAGAGTATGGATAAAAGGGAAGCAGGAGGATGAGAGACAGAGAAGATGTGACAGCAGCAGAGGTCCGCATCATACAGCCAGGAGCCAAGGAATGCAGGTGGCCTCTAGAAGCTAGAAAAGGCAAGGATTGGATTCTCCCCTAGATCTTCCAGAAGGAACCCAGCTCTGCTGTCACCTTGATTTAGTCCTGTAAGACCCATTTCAGACTTCTCACCTCCAGAACTGCAAGACAGTAAATTTGTGTGGTTTTCGGCCCCTTAATCTGTGGCAATCCATTATAGCAGCAATAGGAAACTAATAGAATCAAGCACCTGAGGTTGGGAGAGAGGAAATGACAACTTTAATGTGCATACAGATCACCTAGGGAGTTGTTAAAATGCAGAGTCTGAAAAAAAAAAAGAAAAAAGGCGCATGGATGGTTCAGAGGTAGAATGCTCGCCTTCCACGCGGGAGACCCAGGTTCGATTCATTTGTCCAATCAAAGTTACAGGGTTGGGGGGGTGGGAATGAGAATGGAACCCAGGTGGTCTGTTTCCAGAGCCTGCATTTTTGCCATTGGAGGGTATATTAGTTTGCTAATGTTGCTGGAAAGCAAAATGCCAGAAATTGAAAGGCTATTAAAAAGGGAATTTAATAAGTTAAAGTTTACAGTTCTAAGACCATAAATAAGTCCTAACTAAGGCATCCAGAAAAAGATAACTTGGCTTAAGGAAGGCTGATCTGGGAAGGTACATGGCTGGTGTCTGCTGGTCCTTGTTCATTGTCCCATTGCTTCCAGCTTCTGATGCCAGTGATTTCCTCTCTAAGCGTCTGTGGGTATTCACTTAGCTCCTCTGGCACACAACTCTGGGTTTCATCTCTTAGCTTAGCATGTGGTGGGGCCAGAAATTTCTTCTCTGCAGGTTTGGGCTATTTCTGTGAGTCATTGCTTAACACCTAGGCTATTTCTGTCTCAGTCTCCAAACATCTATATCGGCTCAGCGCTTTCCCCAAAATGTTTCCGCTTTTAAAGGACTCCGGTAAACTAATCAAGACCCACCTTGAAAGGGCGGTGTCACATCTCTATCTAACCAAAAGGCCACACCCACAGTTGGGTACACCACAGCTTCGGGAGATACTCTCATCAAAAGTATCCACCCTACAGTATTGAATCAAGATTAAAATAAACGGTTGCCCCCATAAGATTGCATCAGAATTAAAACATCGCTTTTCTGGGGTACATAATAATTTCAAACTGGCACAGAGAGTGCGTCTCAAACTTGGCTGCATATTAGAATCACCTGGGGAACTTTTAAAACCCCAGATGCATAGCCCACTATTAAACAAGCAGAAAACCACAGGTGTGGGTGAGCATGTGGATAAATAGGAACATTTATTCACTGATGTTGGACTGTAAAATGGTACCGCTGCTATGGAAAATGGTTTGGCGGTTCCTCAGGAAGCTCAGTATAGAGTTGCCTTACGACTCAGCAATCCTGCTACTTGGGATATACCCAGAGGATCTAAAGGCAGGGACGCAAATAGACATTTGCATACCAATGTTGATAGTGGCATTATTCACAATTACCAAAAGATGGAACCCAAGTGTCCATCAACCAATGAATAGATAACAAAATGTGGTATATACTTACGATGGAATATTATTCAGCAGTAAGAAGGAATGAAGTCCTGAAGTATGCAACAATACAGATGAAGCTTGAGGGCATTAGGCTGAGTGAAATAAGCCAGACTCAAAAAGACAAATATTATATGATCTCATTAATATGAACCATAGAGATAAAATCTAGAATATAGGTTACCGGGAGATAGAATGACACTAGAGAATGGAAAGCAGATGTTTAATATGTGCAAAATTTTTAAGTAGGTTGAACTGAAATGTCTGAGAATGGATAGTGGTGGTAGCACATTATGGTGAGTGTAATTAACAGCACTGAATTGTGGGGATGATTGTGGTTGAAAGGGGAAGTTTAGAATTGTGTATGTCACTAAAAGGAAAGCTAAAGGTTAAAACATAGGGCTTATAAAACAACGATTCTTGTGGTGGACGATGCCTGTGATCGACATTTCAAATATTTAAAAAGTTCTTTCATGAACTACAACAAACGTGCATCACTATTACAAGGAGTTAATAATAAAGTGCTATATGGGGGAAAATGTACTTATTGCAGGCTATGGACTATAGTTAGTAATATTTTAATATTCTTTCATCAACAGTACAAACGTAGCACACCAATGCTAGTGGCCAGTAATGGGGGAGAGGGGGATAAAGGATACGTGATATTTTGGTTTTTTATTTTACTTTTCTTTTGAGTAATGAAAATGTTCTAAAATTGATTGTGATAATGAATGCACAACTATGTGATGATATTGTGAAACACACTGTGGAGGGATTGTGTGGTGTGTGAATATATCTCAATATAATTGCATTAAAAATAAAACAGATGCATAGGCCACACCTCAGTTAATTACATTAGAATCTCCTGGGGCAAGACCCAAATATTAATATATTTTTTTAAGTTCTACAAGTGATTCCAGTGTACAGCTAAGAGTAAGGACCATTGTACTCTGATGGAAAAGTTTTGGTAATGGATGATGGTGATGGTAGCACAACATTGTGAATGAATTAACACTGCTAAATTATGCATCTAATGTGGTTAAAAGGGGAAGTTTTAGGCTGTATATATGTTACTAAAACAAAAATTTTTTAAAATACCATTGCACTACTGCATTAGTCAACAATTCCACTCCTCCGCATGTGCCCAAAAGAACTGAAAATAGAGACCTAAACAAATACTTGTACACCAGTGTTCATAATGATATTATTCACAATTGCTAAAAGATACAAACAACCCAAGAGTCCATCAACAGATGAGTGGAAAAGCAAAATGAGGTATAAACATACGAAGGAATATTGTTCAGTCATAAGAAGAAATGAAATTCTGATACATGCTATAATATGAATGAACCTTGACGCCATTAGACTAATTGAATAAGCCAGACACAAAAGGGCAAATACACTGTGATTTCAATTATATTAAATACCCGCTATAAGCAAATTCATGGAGACAGAAAGCAGATTAGAGGTTCCCAGGGGATGAGAGGAGGAGGGGGGAGGGGGGAGTTATTGCTTAACGGGTACAGAGTTTCTGCTTGGGATGATTAAAAAGTTTGGAATGCTACAGTGATGGTAGCACAACACTGTAAATGAAATTAATGCCATTGAATTGCACACTTAAAAATGGTTAAAACTTTGTTATTTTATGGAAAATTTTATGTTAATATATGTTACCACAATACAATTCTTTTTAAAAAACATTGCACTAGAGTAGCCTTGTTCTCTGCTTTTTCCTTCTTATTGTGCTAGGGCCACCCAACTCGCATCAGCCTCTGGCCCGCTGACTCCTTGAGACCAAACCCCATGCCTACAATTAAGGTGCAGAGTTCTGATGGAGAAGATGTTTGAAGTTGACATGCAAATTGTCAAACAATCTGTGACTATGAAGATCATGTTAGAAGATTTGGGGACGGATGATGAAGGAGATGATGACCCAGTTCCTCTACCCAATGTTAATGCAGCAATGTTTTAAAAATGTCCTTCATCGGTGCACCCACCACAAAGACGCCCCTCCTCCTCCTGATGATGATGAGAACAAAGAAAATCGAATACATGATAGCCCTGTTTGGGACCAAGAATTCCTGCAAGTTGCCAGGGGACACTTTTTGAACTTATTCTGGCTGCAAACGACTTAGACATCAAGGGTTTGCCTGAAGTTACATGCAAGACCGTTGCCAATATGATCAAGGGGGAAAAAAACTCCTAAGGAGATTTGCAAGAACTTCAATATTAAAAACGACTTTACTGAAGAGGAGGAAGCCCAGATACACAGAGAGAACCAGTGGTGTAAAGAGAAGTGAAGTGTGCCTGACACTGTAACACACACGTAAGGATTGTTCCAAATACTAGCTGCACTGCTTTGTTTATGCAGCAGCAAATCAATTGTATTAGCAGAATATTGTCCTCATTCGATGTGTAGTTTGAGTACAGATTCCAAGCCTATGGCTGAGTTTCTTCTAGCATGAGAGAAAAACTTTTTTTTGCTCTGAATAAAACTGAACTGTGGGTTCTTTTTAGACATAGCATTTTGGGCTTTCCCTCTTTATGTAAAGCATTTTTTGCCTAGTTTCCCGTTCAGGTAACGTCAGTCTAGTGGCCTTTTAAAATTTGGCATTGGAAATAAAAACAACTTGGAAAAAGTTCTCTGACGTAGAATTAACTAAGTGTTCATCTTTATTCATGAGTTGCAAACCGAAGAAAGGCTGTTTGAGGTAAATGTTCTGAGTGAACATTTTTAATTGGATCTGAGGACTTGTGTTTGTATTTTTAATTCTCTCAGCTTTGAATATGTTGGCTAGAAATGCAGTTACTAATCAGTGTGTGGTTTGGGGGAGAAATATAACTAGGGAGTTTGTAGTTTTTCAATTAAAAAAGACAACCTATGTAGTATGTCATCTTTTTATAATCATTATTCCCATGTGGGGAAAACTATTCATACTATATGCATGTAAAAAATAATTTGATCTTAGTGAATAAACTTGGAATCCTTCGTTGGTAACAGAGACCATCAGGAGATAGAAATAGGGTAAGATATTGGGTAATTGGAGCTGAAGGGATACAGACTGTGCAACAGGACTGAATACAAAAACTCAAATGGACAGCACAATACTACCTAAGTGTAATATAATTATGTTAAAACACTGAATGAAGCTGCATGTGAGAATGATAGAGGGAGGAGGGCTGGGGACATAAATGAAATCAGAAAGAAAGATAGATGGTAAAGATTGAGATGATATAATCTAGGAAGGCCTAGAGTGTATAATAATAGTGACTAAATGTACAAATTTTAAAAATGTTTTTGCATGAGGAAGAACAAAGGAATGTCATTATTGCAGGGTGCTGAAAATAGATGGTAATTAATATTTTAAAATGTCACCTTATGTGTGAGACTAAAGCAAAAAATGTTTATTTGTTATAAAATTTATATTTTGACTAGTGCATTTCCTAATATAACTTTTGTAGATAGCTTGATCGAACACCATAAGTACTTGGAATCTCAGGTAGGACATGAGATTTTGTTGGTTTGTCCAGAGTGATGCCCCGATGAATCCCAGAGTGATTCGATAAGTGAGTGGAAAAGTATTTGCAAAGCCCCCTTCGGGGAATGGTGAGAACAGGGAGAAATTCAACTTCCCCAAGTCAAATTCTTGATATTCTCACAAGCAGTGCGGACAACAAAAGCTATAGGCTGAGCCCCCAGTCTTCGGGTTTGTTCATATGAAACTTAACCCCACAGAAGATAGGTCAAGTCTACTTAAAATTTAGGCCTAAGAGTCACCCCCAAGAGAGCTTCTTTTGTTGCTCAGATGTAGCCTCTCTCTCCAGCCAACACAACAAACAATCTCACAACCCTCTCCCTGTCTGCGTGGGACATGACTCCCAGGGGTGTAGACCTTCCTGGCAATGTAGGACAGAAATCCTAGAATGAGCTGATACTCAGCATCAAGGGATTGAGAAAACCTTCTCCACCAAAAGGGGGAAGAGTGAAATGAGACACAGTGTCAATGGCTGAGAGATTCCCAACAGAGTCAAGAGGTTATCCTGGAGGTTATTCTTACGCATTAAGTAGATATCACCTTGTTATTCAACATGTAATGGAGAGGCTGGAGGGAACTGCCTGAAACTGTAGAGCTGTGTTCCAGTAGCCATGTTTCTTGAAGATGATTGAATAATGATATAGCTTTCACAATGTGACTGTGTGATTGTGAAATCCTTGTGTCTGATGCTCCGTTTATCTACCTTGTCAACAAACGAGTAGAACATATGGAATAAAAATAAATAATAGGGGGAACAAATGCTAAAATAAATTTAGTTTGCAATCCTAGTGATCAATGAAAGCAAGGGGTAAGGGGTATGGTAGGTATAACCTTTTTTTTCTTTTCTGTGTCCGTTTTATTTCTTTTTCTATTGTCTTTTTCTTTTTCTGAATTAATGCAAATGTTCTAAGAAATGATGACTATGCAACTAAGTGATGATATTGTGAATTACTGATTATATATGTTAATGTTCTATTTGGCTTGTTAATTTTTTTAAATTAATAAATAAATTAAATAATAATAATAATAATTTGATCTTTAACATTAAAATGTATGGCAGAACCCGGAGGGGAAAAAAATCATTGCATTAGACCAGTGATTCTCAAAGTGGGGTCCCCAAACCAGCAGCAGTAGTAAATACAGATTCTCGGGTCCACCCCAGACCTTTTGAATGTGAAATTTTGCGAATGAGGCCCAGCAATCTGTAGTTTAACAAGTACTAAATGTGATCCTGATGTACTCTAACGTTTGAACATGTGTTTGAAAAGAGCCAGCTTAACTCCAAGCAGAATTCCATACTAGAGGTTGGGCTGGGGAAACAAAAGCTCATCTGAGGTCCAGGTATAAAATTAGTTCAGGTGCTAAGCAACTGGAATTAGCCTCCTAATGGGTGCACCAAAGAGTAAGACCTGTTCTCAGGCTGGCGACCAGAATAACAAGCCCCCACGACACAGCCTTTCTGATCATTTGTGGAAGAGACATCTGCCAAAGGCACTCTCGGGCTGTCAAAACATCCTGGAATATAATATTTGCCTCGAACTGTGCACCTTGCTGTCCACTCCCTCACTTAAAACACTAACCTTTCCAATTTGTGCTCTCACCTGAACTGAGTAAATAAGCTTCTAACCGCTCTCCTCCCCACCCCTCTATTCTTGGTATCCAAGATGAGAGTACCAGGCAAAAGGTTAGTTCTAATGTCCCTGAGCAAATAGATATACAACCTAAAACAGGACTAACCTCCACAGCCACCCTCCCTGAGTGTCAGCTGCCTCAGCTACACCTCTGCCCTTTGGCCTAATCCCTACAAGTCCTATCCTGGGAAAATGGAAAATTCCACAGCCAAACCTTAGAGCACACACATCCCAGAACTCAGCCCATCTCCTCTTCTCCTCCTTCCCCAGAGACACCTCAGTTCCTCAAGATCAAGAAAGGCAAGCCTGGCAGCCTCTACTCACGACACAAAGACCAGGTGGAACATGGCGCAAAAAAAATGTTCTCGGTGAGTATACCCAACAGACAGCAGCTTTATTCAGGGAAATGGGCTTTATTCAAAACAGAATGACAGCAATTGACAATTCTTTGCCTTGTTTTTCCCCACCCTTCTGAATCCTCAACAATTTGAGTTCCAAAGGCTCTGAAACAGGGGGAAAGCTGCACATGGTGAGAGAATTAGAATTTGAGATAATGTCAAGCTATGGAGGAAGAAGAAGTGTGCTTAGAATCAATTATACCTTCTGTTGCAGACACCTGATGAACGTCCCCCAAACCAAGCTCCTGAAGCATCACTGAAGGGAGAGAGTGTGACGAGATGGTGTACAGGTACTTGGGAGTTGTCTAGTAACTTGGTTGCTGGAGGGGGAGGGACTAACTCAGGGCTCAGGGGGAGTTCTGCACTGGGATTGCTGCCTTCAGAGAGCCCGCAAAGCAGGAGGATGAGGACGAAAGAAGGGAGTGAGTGATCCTTAACCACCCACGGGATCCCAAAGATGGCAAGCTCCCAGCCTGGACTGCCAGCACTGGCCAGAATTGTGCTGAAGCTCTGAACCCACGGTTCCCTCCCCTCTGGCACGTAAGAATTTGAGCTGGCAAGTCAGCATGCCCTGGTGAACAGAAGTTCTGCATCTTCAAGACATGGAGGCCTCTTTCCCATTTGGAGTGATCCTCGCCATGCTGTCCTCTCTCATCATTGCTGCTAACGCACTAGTGGCTGTGGTTTTGCTGTTGTCGATCCAGAAGAACGATGGTGTGGGTCTCTGCTTCACCTTGAACCTGGCTGTGGCTGACACCTTGATTGGCGTGGCCATCTCTGGCCTAGTCACAGACCAGCTCTCCAGCCCTGCTCGGCCCACCCAGAAGACCCTGTGTAGCTTCCGGATGGCATTTGTCACTTCCTCCTCAGCTGCCTCAGTCCTGACAGTCATGCTGATCGCCTTTGTCAGGTATCTTGCCATCAAGCAGCCCCTCCGCTACTTCCAGATCATGAGTGGGCTTGTAGCTGGGGCCTGCATTGCAGGGCTCTGGCTGGTGTCTTACCTCATTGGCTTCCTCCCGCTTTTAGTCCCCATATTCCAGCAGACCAACTACAAAGGATACTGCAGCTTCTTCGCTGTGTTTCACCCCCGCTTCATACTGACTGTGTCCTGTGTGGGCTTCTTCCCGGCCGTGCTCCTCTTTGTTTTCTTCTACTGTGACATGCTCAAGATTGCCTCCATGCACAACCAGCAGATCCGAAAAATGGAGCACGTGGGAGCTGCGGCCGGAACTCACCAGCCCCCAAGGACACCCAGTGACTTCAAGGCTTTCCGCACTGTGACGATTCTCATTGGGAGCTTCACTCTGTCCTGGGCCCCCTTCCTTATCACTGGCATTGTGCAGGTGGCTTGCCAGGAGTGCCAACTCTACCCAGTGCTGGAACGGTACCTGTGGCTGCTCGGTGTGGGCAACTCCCTGTTCAACCCACTCATCTATGCCTATTGGCAGAAGGAGGTACGGCAGCAGCTCTACCAGATGGCCCTGGGAATGAAGAAGGGGCTCACCTCATTCCTCCACCTTCTCTCTGCCAGAGATGGTGGCCCAGAGGGGCCGAGGGAAAGTTCCTGTCACATCGTCACTATCTCCCACTCACAACTTGATGGCTAAGACGGTAAGGGCAGAGATGTTCCTAAGTGCCTTCCCCCTCCCCTCTCTGGGCCCCAACTAGATCAGACAGAGCTAGGAAAGTGAGAGTACTTGCCTCAGGCAATTGACCTCAACCCTGAGCTGGGAGGTAACTAAGGCAGGGTCCAGACTTTCTTCTATAATCACTTACCTCTATTCCTCTCTGTCCATTTTGAAATGGGCCTGTTTCTCCTATATAGGTCTCCTTACCTATAGCAAGAAATGCACTACTGAAAATATGCTTATAACTCAAATCCTATATTTGAATACACCAGAGCAGCACTGTCCAATAGAAATATAATGCAAGCCACATATACCTTTAACTCGTCTAGTAGCCATGTTAAAAAGGTGTTTTTAAAAAGCAGGTGAAATTAATTTTACTGCTTAATTTAACCCAGCATATCCCAAATATCATTTCAATACATCATAAAATATTTTTTAAATGACATACTTTTTTCATACCAAGTCTTTGAAATCCAGGGTGTATTTTACCCTTTCAAAATGTCTCAATTGAGACCAGCCACATTTCACATGCTCAATAGCCATATATATGACTAGTGGCTACCATATTGGACAGGGCAGCACTAGAGAAACGAAGTTCTGTTCTTTTTAACCATTTCCTATAGTGATTGCTTTGGTAAAGTGCAGAATCCCGGTACCTTCTTCCCCCACCACTTACCTGTGGTATGAATCAGGGATTTTATATAGTAAGTTTGCATAAAATGTAGGAACCCAAATTAGAGTTCAAAGTTTGTCTCTGCCCATACCTCACGATGCTCAAAACAGTGTTTCTTTGGGAAATAGCCAATCTTGCAATTATTTCTGTTATCCCCTCCCAATCAACCACTGTTTGAAGTCTGTGATGGCCCTTACCCTCATTTGGCCTGATATGTCACTTGTAGCCCCTTGCTGATAACAATGGATGGACCACAAATCCTGAGACACTAGAGGGAAGAGGGGAAAGGAGTGGTTACAAATGCAGGTGCTGCCATGCACTCCACCTTGGGCCCACTTTGCTCCTCAGAGCTAGACCTTCCATTTACTTCCAAATTTTCATTTTCCTTAAAAACTCTGTCCCTCCAGGAGATGTCACCAGAATGGCACAGGAGACCAGCTGAGGAGCAAGTACCTCATCCTGCTTTCTGTGGGATGCAGAAAATGACTATGTTGGCAGCTGGCAATTATGCTGAGGCTCCCTCTGGGCAACCCTGACAGCAGACACTCAAGAACAGAATGGGGAGGAAACCCAGGAACCTGGCCTTCCTGAGCTTCCCTTTCCCCAATCTCCTGGTATCCACAGCAGATTCTTTGAGTGTTTGGCTTTCAAGGCCCTAAAATGGATCATCTCCCTATAAAGCTGCTGAGTTGACAGCAAAAGAGGGCAAGACGAAACAGAAACAGTATAGACTGATTTGTCTGGAATGTGGTGCCAAAACAACCTTGGTAGGGAAAGGCCAAGCTAAGAGATGTGAAGTGGAATCTGGTGACTGACTTCAAGGAAAGCCAAGCCCTGGGGTCTCTGGGCCACTGTGACAAGGCCAAGGAAAAGCAGAAAAGGGTTCACCCTTCCAGATCTCTAAAGTGATGGCTTGAGGATTATTTAAGTCCTATATGCAATGGCTTATTCAAAGAGGCCCTTGTAAAAATTTCATTCAAATCTCAAAACTCTTCTCACAGTCATCCTCTCCTCTAAGGAATAACATCACACCGTGATGTTTTGCACTTGAGTTTTCTTAATTCCCTTTAGCTTTGGATTAACTCCTAACTTTCTTTCATCAGTGGCTCAGAGCATAATGATCATCCCTTTCAATTTCTTGAAAATTTCCCTCTCCCTATCCTTCACCCTCTCCCTCCAGCCCCAAATGACATGTTTCACAGTGATCTATTCTAACACACATCAACCCTCCTTTGGTAGATCTTTTTGCAACTGCTCTGCTTACCATTACCGCTCTGGCCCAAGAAGGAACGTGCTTGCTTCACAACAGTATGCTCTGTTCCTACAACGGAAGAACTTCTTGGGTCTCAAGTGGATAATGGAACCCAATGTGCCTTGAAGTACTGAGCATCCAGGAAGTAACAGTTATACCAGGAATATTGCTCACTCTTGGGTTGGGTTATGAGTCACTGGGAATTGGGTAAAATACAAACTGTAACTGGGTAATTGGACAGAATCTAAAGCAGGCTCACACCAACACCCTCCTCACTGGCAGTTCAAAAGTGGCTTTATTTCCTAGTCTTGCTGAAAAGGATTGATCCCGCCAAGGGACCATAAAGTAGAATAAAAATTACTTAAGTTACAGGAGAAGGGCAGGAGCTGAGGGGAAGTTAAGCGATCAGTCTATTAGGGTCAGCTAAGAAACCTTGCTATCCCTGGGAGTCAGTATGTGTAGTAGAAAATCCCAGTCCTTGAAGTCCAACAGAGCAGTGTTCAAATTATGATTTAGTTAAGGTCTCAAAGCTAGAATTTCCTCATCTGTAAAACTGGAGTATTAAGGCTTACCTTATACAGTTATAGTGAAAATTAACCCAGATAATGAATGTAAAAATGCCTAGTAAAAGAACAGCACATTGTAAGTGCTCAAAAAATGTGAGTTCTCTTCCTTTTCCTTGAAAATCCTGAAGAATAAAGCAGTCAGCTGACCAATTTAAGGGAGTTCATTATATTCAGATATTATGACCTCCAGGGCAAGGACAATTAGGCTCAAAACTCTAAATTCCTCAACTCCTAAGATTTTAAAAAATGAGTGATGACAGGTGACAAATTGAAAAAGACAACAGTAAGTCTAATACCTTAACAATACCAAGACAGAGCAGATGCAAAAAAAGGTATCAATATCCTTATCATACTCGGCTTTAAGAGTAATCCCAATTATGAACACTGTGTTGAATAAACCACCAAGAGCAAAGAAACAGAATGCCAGGCAAAAGTCTAATGGCTTTGACGCAGGCTCCTTCACAGATAAGAGAATGCATTGGAGGGGAAACATTTCGCTTTCCTTCACATATTCAATATTGTCTCCTAATGGATTTGCAAAGAAGCCAGATTCTGTCCAGCACTTTGAACAAAATATCCAAATGATATTAAGACGTCTTAGGATAGGATGTAGGTCAATCAGTCCCATTTATAATTTCCATGAACAGCTTATAGTGAAGCTTGCCATAAAAATTGTGACATGTCCTTTTATCTACCTTGTCAACAAACGAGTAGAACATATGGAATAAAAATAAATAATAGGGGGAACAAATGCTAAAATAAATTTAGTTTGAAAAAAAATTTTGGCATGATTAAGCTTTATGTTAATTTGCTGAGGAGCTAAAACTATGTATTTTGCACCTCCATTTCAGAGGACTATTGTTAAGAATATAAGAACACATAGCCAGGGATACTGTGAGTCATTTCACAAGTGTTGGAGGGAAGTTGCCCTGATCTACCCATACTCTTCTGCTTATCCACATGACTAATAAGCCACATCTCTGAGACCAAACCAGCCAGAGTTAGTTTCAGAATATCTTCCTTCTAAAAGAGAAGTGTTAAGTGGTTCCAATGGAAATTAAACTCATGACTTTGATTTCATTCTCATTATGTTCTGTGGCCAACCTGAATGGAGACCAGGATGAAAACAGCAGGCACAAGAGATACTTCAAGGATCCTCATAGAGCAAGAGGAAACATGATGTCAATAACTGGGCAACAAGAGCAGCCTAGGACTCAGGGCCAGACCATAATTTCTTGGCTACCATCAGCCAATCATCTGTTTTGTGACACCCTCCCCTCCACACACACACACACACACACACACACACACACACACACACACACACACACACACACACACACACACACACTCTACCTTCCATGCCTCCCGTCAAACTGATGACTGGTCTGGAATTTTCTCCTTTAAACTAACAAATCACCATTTGTTATTTATGCAGTCCTATAAACTCCATAGTGGAGCCTATAAGTGTAAACTATCATTCATTCATTTATCCACCCACCCATCTATCCATCCATCTGTCTATCTACCTACCCACAAACATTTATTGAGAGCTAGGTGCTAAAACTTTCCCAAGCTTTGCTGGGACTTTCCTTAGACATATACATAGATGCATGTATATTGTTTATTATTCTTTTCTGATTATAAAGGTAATTTTTGTTCATTGTGCAATTTTTTGAAAATACAGAAAATCATAAAGGCACCCATAATAATAGATCCAGAGGTGACCACCTTTATTCTCTTTTATCTAATTTTTTCACTTAGCTTTACATTGTACTCAATTTCCCATGACATTGTCTTCTTCAAAAACATGATTTATAATGGTTCCATGTTTTTTCAGCATGAGTTTATGAAATTTTAACCATTTCCCTCTAGTTGCGCATGTGGGTCATTCTCAAATTTTCGCTGTTATAAAACCACTGTAAACACACTTGTGTATAAATCTGTTGAATTCCTTAGGAAAAATTCTCCAAAGCGATAGTACTAGATCAGAGTATTAACATATATAAGAATTTTGATTCATTTTTTTTGCCAGCGTTTCTTGAGGTATAATGCTTTCTAGGATATCTGCTAAGAGAAATCATAAATGTGCCATAAATGAACAGACCACACTGATATAAATATCTCATAGAAATAAAAGTGCTGCCACAGGGCATATGCATGGCTTCATGAAAGCATAAATAACGTCGAGGGAGTTATCTGGTAGTGTTTATATTTGTTTGTTTTACAAAAGGAAACCTTTTGATACATTCTGTGGCTAGAGTTTATCTGCCTCTTGCAAATGGAAAAATCTGGACAAATGGGACACAGCAGTTTAAGAATATTCCTCACTGAGTAAGCAACTCCATCATCTGTATAGCACAGTGATATCCAGATAGCAATTTCAGTGTGTTTTTACCCTTAAAATCCACTAAAGTAGTTGTTTTGTGTAATACCACGAAATGTTCAGTAGGCATGAGAAGATGAAACCATTGTTATGTGGCACTAGAAGGCAGGCCTTGATACACTTGAAGCCTGGAAGCCCTAGTCTCACAGCTTTGCGGAAAGGGAAAGATGGGCTCCACCTAATGGATCAACTGTGGCAGGGTAAAGTGGATAAAAGCTTAATATGCTACTATCCAGCCATATGTCCACTGGATTTACAAGCTGTTGGGTCCATAATCAGCCACTGGGCTCAAAGAGCCTTCTCATGAGGAGTCCTAGAAACGAACAACGCACCTGCCAAGGGTTTCAAGAGTCTGTTTTAATAGACAAAGTTCCTGCTTCTTTCCAAACCCCTTCTACCCAATGGGGCAGGCAGGATTCATCTACTCCAGGGCACTGGAAAGACTAAAATCATGCAGGGCTGAGAGCCTGAGCTGATCTCCCTGTCTAACTGTTGGTGTTTATTCTTATGTGCTGTATGTTTCCCAGAAATCCCACGATTGGATCATATTTCCCATTTACTATAATAAACCTCTATCCGTTCCAGTTCTGTCTCAATTGTGTTGACTTTAAGGCACTAAAAAGCTGATAAACTCGCTGAGATAACATAGTCACAGGCCCAGTAAAATGCAGTGCTGTCTCACAAAACTGTTCAATGTGTTTTTACCACCTGTAGTATTGTTTTGCAGATTTGTCCATTGAGCCATTCAGCAAATAAGAAAGCACTTGCTAAAGTAAAGGAAACTGGCGTCATGTCATCTATAGAAGTGGTTAAAAAAAGGAGGGATAAAAACCAAACCGAGGGGGTCCAAGGGTAGTTCAGTAGGAGAATCCTCACCTGCCATGTGGGAGACCTGGGTTTGATTTCCAGCCTATGCATTCCGCCACCTCCCCCCTCCAAAAAAAAAAAATTCAACAAATGATGCTGCAATAACAAGATAATCAGATGGAAAAAAAGAATGAAATATGACCCCCACCATACAGCACACACACACACACACACACACACAGACACAAAATAAACCGAGAAATTAAGAGCTGAACAACTATGGCCATTCAAATGTGAAAAACAGACTCACAATTTAAACATTTCTTATCCCAAAATCCAACTATTCCTTTAAGATTACCAGGTCTCTTAGGACTCTTATTCAATGAATGTGTTAAATTGTTTTTCTTACTTATTAAATAAATGCGGGAGACAAGGATGCATGAAGAGTGTTTACAGTGGGTAAAGCACAGCCGGAAAAAAAACAACTGAAGTCTGATGCTGAGACACTGAATAGAAGAAATATCCTTTACAGTGAAACTTCAAGGATAATGATTAATATAGCCACTTTGACTGAGATGTTTGTAAAAAAAATTTTTGAAGCAATTTTATGACTCTAACTTATATGTAATATCCTGACTTTGGCTAGGCTAACAACAATACTGATAGACAAAGCAATTCCTGTTTCTTTCCAAACCCCATCTACCCAATGGGGCTGGCAGGATTCATCTGCTCCAGGACACTGGAAAGACTAAAATCATGCAGGGCTGAGAGCCTGAGCTGATCTCCCTAATTGCTGAGGCTGATCACTCTTAAGTGATATGCTTTAGAGAATAGAGAGGAATTATTTACAGTCAGTTTCTTTGTAGTTTAATCACTCCTCCTATAAATTTGTTTACAAACTTAACAATATACTTCCTTGCATTGGAGGAGAGAGTGGGAAGAGGTCACCACAAGTCTAGCTCCATGCCCAAACTTTAGAATTTCGAATTAACTGGCATCTGTGCCAATATTTCAAGGTATTCAATAATTGGTATAACATACAGCAGGTACAAGTTCAAGTTATTCTGGTGTGTCATAGCCCAGAGCAAGACTGTCTTTCTGAACCCTGTATGCCAAATCTAGTCAGCTATGCTCACCTAGACTAGAGGAAGAAGGGGTGGAGGAGTGAGGAGGGAGGTCGTGGAGAAAGGTCAACAGAGGGAAGAAGGGAAGCAGCAGAAAGTGGAGATAAAATAATAGCTTCACAGTTACAATTCTCCAGGAAAAGAATCTAAATCCAGTATTACAGGTAAGTGTCAAAGAGTGACCAGCCGCAAAAACTATTGACCTTCCTTCTCCCAGACTGCTATAAAGATAGGCGAATTACTGAAATCAATATTTTTTACTACTCCCCTGTCATAAACTTTAAGTGAGATTGGGCCAGGCTAAAGCAGTACACTTCTGGTGTAGTGATTGTAAGCATGGGTTCGTGAGTCAGATTACCTGGGTTAGAGAAAAGGCTCTGCCCATCACTAGTAGCAAAGTACTTCATCTCTCCGTGCCTCAGTTTCTCATCTGAATACTCACAGGGTGGTTGGGATGTTAAACAGGATTTTATGAGCATAACACACTTAGAACAGTATCTAGCATGTAATAAAAACCACATAAGTATTAGCTATTATTATTATATGAATTGTCTCCATCCTCTCAAGAAAAAAAAAAGAAAAATGTTGAAAATGTTTTTTATTATATGGCCTACAGACCTTATCATGACATCCCTTCAGACCTGGAACAATACTCAAGTATCTCCTGATCAGAAATGTCAGTTGTTTGAGCTTCAGGAACCTGGGAACATGATGGATTTACTCATTCCAAAAGAAAATAGCCAAATGATTATCTGGTTTTAATATGAACCAGTCTGTATTTTGTTACCAAGCAGCTTCATTGAAATCCCTCACTGGTCATCCTAACATAGCAGCTTAATCAAGCCAAACCACATGCTGATGTTTTCAGGGTTTTTTCAGGTCTCTATTTTCTTTTATTTTTTAAAAGTAATTTCTGTCCTTTACAATGTATTGTCGCATACACGTGTGCGCACTTACACACAACTTGAGATGGATAGGACAAGGATAACCTACAGTTTTGTTCTTTGTTTGTTTACAAAATTCAAAGTAGATTACATTTATGTGCTTTTCAGTCATTATAGACAATACACAGACATGATCTATTCAACGATTTATGCTCCCCAAATGGTTAAACAATGAGGATTTTCCATGAAAGTATACATAAAAGCTTTTTAGAAGCAAAGTCCTGTTTCCTGTACAAACCAGTCTCAGACACACATTTTATGTTTACATATAGTCTTTGAGAATATTAGAGTAGCAGAACATAAGTTCATTCTGTAAAAAGATCTGAAAGATGATCTTCAAGAGACTTCTTCATAATGTACTGTGCTCTTGGAGAAAAATACTAAATCAAAAGATAATAACACTTAAAACTGCATATTTATATCAGAGATCAGAAGAGGCTATAAAGAAATGTAAATAGTTGGGAGACTCGTTTTGTAAAGTTATTCTAATAATAAATAAAAACTTAAAAAGTCTCAGAGACTGATACAAAATAGATACAGATATCAAGGATTATCTATACTTGGTTTAGAGTTTAAGGAGAAAATAATCTCTGCACGAACAACAGAGCATCTAGTAATCCCAACTTGGGCAGGTCCTTACTGTCAGTCAGCAGTGAGAATTTTATAAATGTTAAGGGAGAAAAGATAAAATTGTTTTTCCCCTATTAACAAAGACTAGCTAAAACAAAGGCCTTCCTTCCTTTAGAACTCTTAGAACAAATAAAGAGGTTGCCCTATTTCTAGTGGGTTTTAATTTAAAAACCCCACATTCTTGGCATGTGGACCACAACCTATTTTGTAGTTCACCAAGGATAAGAATGATCTCTCAGTATTTTCTGCTTTTTTTGAACCTCTACAACATGCTGGGTTTTTAAAACAGCTTTATGGAGACATCATTTTCATATCATAAAGTTCGCCTGCTTAAAAGCATATTACAATGGTTCTTAATATATTTACAAGTTGTGCATCCATCACCATAATCTAACTTTAGAATATTTTCATCATCCCAAAAAGGAAGCTTGTACCTGTTAGCAGTCCCTTCCCATCTTCCCCAAGCACCTGACAACCACTAATCTACTTTCTTTTGTATGGATTTGCCTATACTGGTTATTTCATATAAATGGAATCCATACAATATGTGGCTGTCTGACCTCTTTAAACTAGCATAATGTTTTCAAGGTTCACCCTTGTTGTAGCATCAATCAGTACTTCATTCCTTTTTACAGCTGAATAATATTTCATTGTATGGATATACCACATTTTATATATCCATACATCAGGTGATGGACATTTGGGCTGTTTCTACCTTTTGGCTATTATGAATAATGCTGCAATCATGTACAAGGTTTTGTGTAGACAAATCTAGGCATATAGTTTCAGTGGAAACACTGAAACATCGTGTACAAAGTTTTGTGCAGACATATGTTTTCAATGGGTCATATGGTAGTTTTATATTTAACTTCATGGGCGGGGTAGGGGAGGCTCCCAATGTGTTTTCCACAGCAACTGCACCATTTCATATTCCCACCAGCAATGTTATGAGCACTCCAAATTCCCCACATCCTCAACATTTGTTATTGCCTGTCTTATTAATATCCTGGGCTTTTCGACTGGGAAAAAAATATTTATCTCCCAAATCAATGGCGCCTGCTTATCATTGTGTTACTTTTCATTCTGAGGAGTTTTTAAAAAAGTAACAGACTTTTGAAAACAGTTTTAGGTTTACAGATTAATTGAGCAGATTGTTTAGAAAGTTTTTTCTTTTTTCTTTTTGCAAAGAAGCGTTCAACCAAGGTCCTTAGTCCCTTTAATTATTTCCTTGAACTCACAGATTCTGAAAGATGTTTTCCCAATCTACCTTCAAAAGACACTGGTGGATCCACTTCATATCCAAAATGAACCTAAAAAGTTATTTTTCAGTCAAAAACTATAAGTGAAATGCACAATGGACAGCTTGTTACTTAAGGGAACCATATGGTGATTATTTTCTGATTATTCTTTAGACATGTGAAATAATCCCCTCCAAATATTATACAATAAGAGGTAAATCCATCTTTAATTCCCAGGGCACTCTTACTGTGGCTTATTTCACTATAGAAATGGTTAACCCCTTATAATCTAGGAATGCCTAGAGTGTATAATGATAGTGACTAAATGTACAAATTTAAAAATGTTTTGCATGAGGAAGAACAAAGGAATGTCATTACTGCAGGGTGTTGAAAACAGATGGTAATTAATATTTAAAATTTTTAACTTATGTGTGAGACTAAAGCAAAAAATGTTTATTTGGTACAAAATTTATATTTTGACTAGTGCATTTCCTAATATAATTTATGTGGACAGCTTAATTGAACACCATAAGCATATGGAACCTTCAATAGGGCATAAGATTTTATAGGTTTGTCCAGAGTGATGCCCCAATAAATCCCAGAGTGATTTGAACAGTGAGTAAAAAAGTATTTGCAAAGTCCCCTTGGGGGAATGGTGAGAAAGGGGGGAAATTCAACTTCCCCAAGTGGAGAATTCTTGATATTCTCACAAGTAGTGAGGACAATCAAAGCAATAGGCTGAGTCCCCAATCTTGGGGTTTGTTTATATGAAAATTAACCCCAAAAAGGATAGGTCAAGCCTACTTAAAATTAGGCCTAAGAGTCACCCCCAAGAGAACCTCTTTTGTTGCTCAGATGTGGCCTCTCTCTCCAGCCAATACAACAAGCAAACTCACTGCCCTCCCCCTGTCTACATGGGACATGATTCCCAGGGGTGTAAACCTTCCTAGCAACATGGGACAGAAATCCTAGAATGAGCTGGGACTCAGCATCAAGGGATTGAGAAAACCTTCTCGACTGAAAGGGAGAAGAGCGAAATGAGACAAAATAAAAGTGTCAATGGCTGAGTGATTTCAGACAGAGTAGAGAGGTTATCCTGGAGGTTATTCTTACGCATTAAATAGATATCACCTTGTTAGTCAAGAGGTAATGGAGAGGCTGGAGGGAACTGCCTGAAAATGTAGAGCTGTGTTCCAGTAGCCATGTTTCTTGAAGATGATTGTCAATGACATAGCTTTCACGATGTGACTGTGTGATTGTGAAAACCTTGTGTCTGATGCTCCTTTTATCTACCTAATCAACAGACGAGTAAAATATATGGAATAAAAATGAATAATAGGGGGAACAAATGTTAAAAAAAATTTAGATTGAAATTCTAGTGATCAGTGAAAGGGAGGGGTAAGGGGTACGGAATGTATGAATTCTTCTCTGTTTTCTTTTTCTTTTTCTGAATTGATGAAAATGTTCTAAGAAATGATCATGATGATGAATATGCAACTATGTGATGATATTGTGAATTACTGATAATATATGTAGAACGAAAAAAAAAAGAAATGGTTAGCCCTTAGTGCTCAGTCAATCAAAATATTCTACTCACCACATTAAATACATGAGGCTATCGTGTATTAATTCATGACTAGTGATAGGATACTATACTAAAAATAAAAATAGCAATTTCATTTGGACCATCTGCCCATGACAATGGCTACGAGGAAAGCAGCAATCCTTACCGTTTGGGTATTTTGGCTAAACATTTCATCAGCTTCAAAGTACCTTTCTTTAAATTTTATATTGAAAGTAACTGTCTCTCCATCTCTCAGAGGAGGAAATACAAATGGCCAAAAGACACATGAAGAGATGCTCAATGTCCCTGGCCATTAGAGAAATGCAAATCAAAACCACAATGAGATATCATCTCACACCCACCAGAATGGCCATTATCAACAAAACAGAAAATGACAAGTGCTGGAGAGGATGCGGAGAAAGAGGCACACTTATCCACTGTTGGTGGGAATGTCAAATGGTGCAACCACTGTGGAAAGCAGTTTGGCGGTTCCTCAAAAAGCTGAATATAGAATTGCCATACGATCCAGCAATACCATTGCTGGGAATCTACTCAAAGGAATTAAGGGCAAAAACTCAAACAGACATTTGCACACCAATGTTTATAGCAGCGTTATTTACAATTGCAAAGAGATGGAAACAGCCAAAATGTCCATCAACAGACGAGTGGCTAAACAAACTGTGGTATATACGTACGATGGAATATTATGCAGCGTTAAGACAGGATAAACTTGTGAAGCATGTAATAACATGGATGGACCTAGAAAACATTATGCTGAGTGAGTCTAGCCAAAAGCTGAAGGACAAATACTGTATGGTCCCAATGATATGAATCGACACTCGAGAGTAAACTTGGAATATGTCATTGGTAACAGAGTTCAGCAGGAGTTGGAAACAGGGTAAGATAATGGGTAATCGGAGCTGATGGAATACAGACGGTGCAATAGGACTAGATACAAAAACTCAAAAATGGACAGTACAATAATACCTAATTGTAAAGTAATCATGTTGAAATACTGAACGAAGCTGCATCCAAGCTATAGGTTTTTGTTTTGTTTTGTTTTGTTTGTTTTGTTCTTATTATTATTACTTTTATTTTTTCTCTCTATATTAACATTCTATATCTTTTTCTGTTATAATGCTGGTTCTTCTAAAACGATGCAAATGTACTAAGAAACGATGATCATGCATCTATGTGATGATGTTAAGAATTACTGATTGCATATGTAGAATGGTATGACGTCTAAAAAAAAAAAAATGGTCAGCACAATACTGCCTAATTGTAATGTAATTATCTTGGAACGCTGAATGAAGCTGCATCTGATCTATAGTTTTTTTTTTGTTTGTTTTGTTTTTTTTTTCTCTTATATATTTTTGTACTTTTTATTTTTATTTGTGTTTTCTCTCTGTGTTATCACTTTATTTCTTTTTCTGTTGTAGTGCTATTTCTTTCTCTAAATCGATGCATATGTACTGAGAAATGATGACCATACACCTATGTGATGATATTAAGAATTACTGATTGCATATGTAGAATGGATTGATTTCTATTGTTGTGTTAGTTAATTTTTTTAATTAATAAAAAAAAAAAAAGAAAAAAAGAAAGTAACTGTCTCTCGTTGTCCCTTTTATCCTTTTTCCATCACCGATTTCTAAACAACACATTTCTAGACAACTTCAGGCTGAGCATTTAGTCATTGCCAGTGTCCTCTACAGAGGTTACCCTGAACAGTTTTATGTTGGGGTGCCCCAGGCTCAGTTCTTGGACATTTGTATATTTACATTCACTCCCTTGGTGGTCTCATTCAGTACCATTTACATTTTGATGCCTTCCAAATGTACATCCCCAGCCCATACCCCTGCTCTGAACTCTCTATTTCTGTGTCCCACTGCCTACTCCACATTGCTATTAGAATCTAATAGGCACTTAAAACTTAACATGTACATAACAAAAATCCTGATTTCCTCCCCAAACCCTGCTCCCTCCTTCTCTCATAACCCACATCTTATTATTTTTATTGTTTATGGAGTAAAGAAAATGTTTAAAAATTATGATGATGAATACACAACTATATGATACTGTGAACGCTGATTGTATACTTTAGATGATTATATGATATGTGAATATATCTCAAGAAAATTGCATTTGAAAAAAAAAAAAAGAGAGAGTATATTCCAGCCTGTTTTGTTGTAGTAAAATGACTTTCCTTTTGCTCATCCATGTGGGGATGAGTGGGGTATTTGACTGGTGTAGTAAAAGTTTGAAAAGTAAGTACGATGGCTTTTCCACCACCATTCTACTCATTGTACAACACTCTGCTGCCACTGCTACCCAGATTTGGTCTGCACAACAGTACCCCGCTGCCGACAACTCTGCCACCATGGAGGACATGAACGAGTAGAACAAATAGAGGAATTCGCAGAGGGATCCAAGATTAATGTAAGCAAGAATCACCAGGATGACGGTAAAATGTTTATTGGAAGCTTGAGCTGGGATACAAGAAAGATCTATTTGTCTCTATTTGGAGAGGTTGTAGACTGCACAGTTAAAACAGATCCAGTCACTGGAAGATCAAGAGAATTTGGATTTGTGCTTTCTAAAGATGCTGCTAGTGTTGATAAGATTTTGGAACTCAAAGAACACAAACTGGATGGCTAATTGATAGACCCCAAAAGGGCGAAGGCTTTAAAAGGGAAAGAACCCCCCAAAAAGCTTTTGTGGGTATACTGAGTCCAGATACTTCTGAAGAGTACATAAAAGAATATTTTGGAGCATTTGGAGAGAGAGAAAATATTGAACTTCCCATGGATACAAAAACAAATGAAAGAAGAGGATTTTGTTTTATCAGATACACAGATGAAGAGCCAGTAAAGAAATTATTAGAAAGCAGATATCATCAAATTGGTTCTGGGAAGTGTGAAATCAAAGTTGCACAACTCAAAGAGGTATGTACATAGGCAGCAACAGCAAGAACAGAAGGAGGAAGAGGAGCTGCAGCTACTGGATGAGGTGTTACTAGGGGTCATAGACGAGGTCAGAGCCAAAACTGGAACCAAGGATTTAATAACTATTATGATTCAGGATATGGAAATTACAGTAGTGTCTATGGTGGTGATCAGAACTACAGCGGCTATGGCGGATATGACTATACTGGGTATAACTATGGGAACTATGGATATGGACAGGGATATGCAGACTACAGTGGCCAACAGGACATATGGCAAGCCATCGTGAGGGGGTTGCAAGCACCAAAACAATTACCAGTCATACTAAAGGGAGGACCTTGGAGAAAACAGGAGGAAATACTACAGCAACCCATCTGGCCGGACAAAGTTGAAGATTGGTCTTCTGTTGATCTAACATTATTTATTTTGTAAAAGACTTTCTAGTGCAAGACACAACTGTCCAACTGTATATAGCTGCCATTTGGTTTTCTTTGTTTTGACTTTGTCCTTTGCTACCTGTGTTATGCCTCGGTATGGATTTGTTTATATAAATTCTGTTTGTATGAATTCATGTTAAACCTCAAATAAATGCTTCCTTATGTGATTGTTCTTCCATGTCAGGTACTAAATAGCTCTGTAAAAATGTAATTTTAAATAAGCAATAATGAAGGCATGGTTTATTTTGTAGAGAGTTTTGCTCCATAGAGAGGAACAGTGGTCCTTTATGAATAGCCCGTCAGTGTCATCCTGTTCCCCATTTTTGTAAATGTGTTCTGTGTTCTAGGCTTCCTCTCTCTGTTATCCTAGGCTCCCACCACGCTGTTGAGTAATGCCCTTTTCCCTCTATCTGAAGACACCGTCATGGTATTGTGATTGCATTTTCCAAAAAAAAAAAAAAAAAAAAAACAGCTTTTTAATAAGAAAACATTAGTAGGCCCCTTTATAAGTAAAAAGGATTTTGTATCGTTCCTATTTAGAAAGTCATTTGCTATGGTTTGCTTGTTCTTGGACTCAGAGTCAGTGATCTAGAAAAAACTTTAGCTAATGACAATATTATGTCAAAATGTCCAGATGTAGACACAGGGAAAGGGCACTGTAAAACTGTAGTACGAGGTATACCTAACTGAATTTAAAAGTATCAAAAGTAGTTAGCAAGTTTAAAGGATTTTGGCAGACAGGTATAAATTTATCCATTAAAAATGAAACAAAACTTGGTTACTCTGTAAGATACTTGAGTAGTGGCAAAGTAAAATTGTATTATGTTGGTATTATGCTATAGCCACGGATTTCTGGGTCAAGATGGCAGCTGAACAATGTGCACATTTTAGTTCGTCCTCCAGAACAACTACTAAATAACCAGAAACAGTACAAAACAGCTCCTGGGGCCACGTCAGTGACCAGACACACAGCGTACCCCAGTCTGGACCAGCTGGACCAGCTGCGAGCACCACCAACCCCGAACCGTGAGTTCCCAAAGCTGCAGCGACCAGCGCCCCTCCCCCACAGGCCGCTTCCCAGAGGGGAAAGGAAAGGACTTTACCAGCAGCAGGGACTGGGCACAATCAAACGCCAATTGTGGAACTAATTAACAAATTCTGACTACTAAAAATAGGCCCCCAGCTTAGGTGAACCTGATCAAAGCGGAGGTTGCTCATTTTTGCCCCGGCGCCAAGGGGGCAGGACTGACAGAAAAAGGTGAAAAAAAAAAAAGGAAACAGAGGTTTTTGTGGCTGTGTATCTACAAAGGCTTGACTGCCTCTGGATACAGCGGCAGGACTTTTCAGGCTGCAACTGCCCCAGGCATAGGCAGAAGTGAGCTCTTTTGGGGGCTTGTCTGGAGACTGTGCCTTCCCCAGGGGAGGGGTGAAGCCCAACTCAGGTGGAATCCCTCCATCAAGGAATTCAGACACCAGGGCTTGGTAATTTGAAGCCATTAAAACCAGCCTACAACCTCTCCTCTGTCTCCACCACGCCCCCAGCAGGGAGAGTCTGCCAAAATTAAAGGTACCGCATCATCTTATGCTGGTGGGACCTGCAGTCAGACAAGCGCCACACACAGGGCAGGATAAGAAAAACAGAGTCCAGAGACTTCACAGGAAAGTCTTTCAACCCGCTGGGTCTCACCCTCAGGGAAAACTGACACAGGTGACTCTTTCCTCCTGAAAGGAGGCCAGTTTGGTCTGGGAAAATCTGACTGGGGTATATAATATCTAAGTAGACCCTCCTAAGTGTGTGTGGGGGGGAAGGCACCACACAAGCAGGGCAAGAAACAAGAAAACAAGAACTAAAAAATTATCCTCTGTTAAACAAAACTTAAGCTAAAGGTCCTAAAGCTGAACAGAATGTCAAAGAACAGATAAGACAACAAATTCATCCAGCAAGAAAACCCTAGATAAAAGAAGTGAAAGCAATCTCCAGAATAAACTAATTAAGGTAATTAAATGCATAGATGCCAGCAAAAAATAACAAATCACACTAGGAAAATTGAAGATATGGCCCAGTCAAAGGAACAAACCAACAATTCAAGTGACATACAGGAGCCGAAACAATTAATTCAGAATGTACGAACAGACATGGAAAACCTCATCAAAAACCAAATCAATGAATTGAGGGAGGATATGCTATAGCCACCACTGAAATGAACAAAATGTTTTCTCTTTGGGCATTCTTAGGGAGCTGTAATGGAGTTAATTGCTCCTGTGGTTATGACTTAGAAAAAGTCATAGTAGTAAATCCCATCATTTTTAATGCAGTTGCATGAGCCTGAGTAGTTAAGCATTTCCATATTCAGCTATAGGAAGGAGTAGTGGAAAATAAATACTTTAAATTTTTGTGTATTAGTGCAAATCTTAGTGTAGCTGTTTATAACATTACAGCAATCTCTCGTCTTAGAAAACCTTTTGGGTAAATACAATCAAACTTGGAATTTTGTGTTCAGTATAGTTAATTGGTTTAGGGAAAAGTCTGTTTGCATGGTTGCACATTAGCTTGCTGGGATCATTAAGAAAAATACTGTTTACACAGATGCACACATGCAAACTAGTTGGTTTCACAAACAAGTATATATTTTTTATGTTGATGAACCTGTTATAAAAATTGAGTGCCTGCAACATTTCTTTTTTTCCAATCATGTTTGTATTTGCTGGGCTATTAAGATAAAATGTTCTGGGCCATGGTGGCTCAGCAGATAAGAGTGCTTGTCTGCCATGCCCAAGGACCTGGGTTTGATTCCCGGTGTCTGCCCATGTAAAAAAAAAAAACATTGGATTTAATTACCAAAAACTATTCTGAAAACACAGAAACAATAACAACAACATTGATTGTATTCCATACAAAACAATTTACGTAATAAAAAACAATCCTTTCCCTTAAAAAAAAAATTTTAAAAAAGATAAAATGTTCTTAGCCTTGTTTGTTCTTTTGTTATTTTTTGACCTTACACCTAAGCCAAGTACCAATGTTGGCTCTCACAAGGGATTCTCTGTTCTTTAAACATGGCAACCTTAGGGAACTGAAGGGGGTTTGTTTAATTTTAATTTGTATTATCAAAAACAGTAGGTGCAGTGTCTTTAGGGTAGTTAATCTTGTAAATTCAAATATATGACTAGGTGACAAGCTGACATTGAGATTGTCCTTTCCCTGATCAAGAGTGGTTAAAGGTTGTTTTTTTTTTTAAATAATAAGTATGAGGAAGTACTTTAGACTGACAAAGATAAAAAGGGACTGTGGGGTAGTAGAAAGAATGCTGGACAGGGATGAAACCTGATTAAGTATGTGCAAGTCCCAAATCTACCACAATATTGTGATGTGACTTTCGACAAATTTTCTTAGTTCTTCTGTATCCCACTTTGTCTATAACATAACGGGCGTGGATTTAAGTGGGTCTTAACCTTTTAGCGCTGTTCCCTTCCAGGTACCCTCCTGCTAGGGTTTATCCTCCTTTTAAAAAAAAGTTGATTATATTATCCCCTGTTTTAAAACTTCCTTCACCTGCCTGCTCCCTCCAGGATAAAATGGAACTTTTTAAAAGGGAAATAGAAGCCTTCATAACTTGGCCCTTCTAGGCACTCTTTCCTTATTTCCTTTCATTCTAGCCCACACTTCCTTACCAGTGCTTCTCAAAGTGTAGTCTAAGGACCAGATGCTTGTGACAAAAAGCAAATGCCTGACTTTGTCAAAAAGGTGAAGAGGCAGCCAACTCAATGGGAGAAAATATTTGGAAATTACACACTGGACAAAGGTTTGATATCCTGTATACATAAAGAAATCATTCAATTCAACAACAAAAGAACAAATGACCCAATTATAAAATGGGCAAAAGATATGAATAGGAATTTTTCTGAAGAGCAAAAACAGATGGCTCAAAAGCACACGAAGAGATGCTCATTTTCATTAGCTATAAGGGAAATGCAGATAAAGACTACAATGAGATACCATCTCACACCTATAAGAATGGCTGCTATTAAACAAACAGGAAATTATAAATGTTGGAAAGGATGTGGAGAAACTGGGATACTTACGCACTGCTGGTGGGAATGTATAATGGTGCAGCCACTATGGAAGACTGTTTGGCGGTTCCTTAGGAAACTAAATATCGGGTTGCCCTATGACCCAGCAATAGCACTACTTGGTATATACCCAGAAGAGCTGAAAGCAACAACTCAAACAGACATTTGCACACCGATGTTCATAGCAGCATTATTCACAATCACCAAAAGATGGAAACAAACCAAATGCCCATCAACAGACGAGTGGATCAACAAAATGTGGTATAAACATATGATGGAATATTATGCAGCAGGAAAACAAAATGATGTCCTGAAGCACATGACAAGATGGATGAGCCTTGAGGACATAATGCTGAACATAATTGGCCAGACACCAAAGGATAGATACTGTATGATTCCACTTTTATGACCAGCATAAAGGTATAATCAGAGGCTTGTAACACAGAATATAGGGGCTGAGAGATACATAGAAGCTAGAGATGGGTGAACCGTTAGCTAATGAGGTTGAACTCAATGTAAGGGAATAGATAGGAGCGAAAGTGATTCTCTAGTGGGTCTATAAGTAATATTACCATATTGAAGATGAACAAGATTGAAAGCAGTTGTATAGACCTACGTGTCCCACTGATTCACACTAGAAATATGAATTAGTTCTCATAAGAATTATTTCAAAGATATAGTTCTTATATGAAGAGTGTTTAAGTCCAGGGTACAGGGGGGGAAACTGCTATTGCATGCTATGAGCTATATTCAAAAGGAAACCATCAGCACTACCACAGCAACAGCAGAGGTAAATAATGGGGGGAGGGACAAGAGTTAGGAGGAGGTTTAGATTTCCTATTTGGTGAGGGCGTGTTTATTGGTTTTCTGTCTCTTGGGAACAATGAAATTATCTAAAATTGAGAATGTTGATGGACTGTGGACTATGGGCCTTCTACATTGATGCCCGATGAATGTGGGTGGCTGAAGGATGCACTGATGGAGAGGTAGATTGGAGAATGGTGGTATATACTTATGAACGAAGGTTGTGCTGCTACAAAAAGGAACAAAGTTGTGAGGCATGCAATGATGTGAATGATCATGTTGGACATTTGGTGAGACAAAATAAGCCAGAAACAAAAGAACAACAATGGCATGGTCACCTTTAGAAAATGCTTATAAGAAAACAGGGGCCTAGATTGTAAGCTTTTAGAGCAGACACATTAAGTCCGGAGTGGTGATTATTATTCCTGGATTTTGAGAGGCTGTGTTTATATGTAACACCTGATATTTAGAGACAAGAATGAAGCCAAACAGGTTGGGGTTAAAATAATTCAGAACATAGGGGTAAGGGAGACAGTGTCTATATTTTAGAACCACACATACTCTTTGAGACCAATAGAAGAAAGGTTTATTTGATCTGAAACAAATTTTCTGTAGTGCATAATCTAATTCAATCTATCTATATAGCTCATTTGAACAATTGAAACACAGGGAGCACAGAATAAGAAAGAGGTCCTTTAATCCTGTATACATTATTGTAATGCCTGGATACATCCTAGAGTATATTAAGCAGATAATCAAAAACTATTGGCAAAGTCCCCTGAGGGATGGGAGAAAGAATATGGAACTATTAAACCTTACCATCAGGGAATCCCCTGATACTGTGTCAAACTTTAGGGACACCCAAATCAATAGGCCATGCCCTCGATCATGAGGCTTACTCTTGTGAAGCTTATGTAGGTAGTGGAGAAGCTCCGACTACCTATAGGCATGCCTAAGAGTTACTTCTGGAGGAACTCTTTTGTTGCTCAGATATGGCCTCAGTTTCTCTAAGCCCAACTCTGCAAGTGAAATCATTGTGTCCCCCCTACGTGGTACAAGACATCCATGGGTGAAAGTCTCCCTGGCAACGTGAGAGATGACTCCCAGGGATGAATTCAGACCTGGCACTGTGGGATCAACAATTACATCCTGACCAAAAGGGGGAAGAGAAGTGTAATTAATCAAGTATCAGTGGCAGAGAGAGTTCAAACACAGCCAAGAGGCCACTCTGGGGGTTGCTCTTATGCAAGCAGTAGACCTTGCTACCTACCAACCCCCAACCGGGACCATTCCAGCCAATCATAAAGAATACCTAGGGCAATATATAAGATTCCACAAGGGTTCCATGCACTAGAGTAACTTTCCAGAAACCTACAACCTCCAGATGGGTCCCTGGTCCAGATAAATCCTGAAACCTACCCCAGCCACTCCAGAACATCAGACAGTTCAATCTCCCTACCCCGTATTAGTGACAGACCCTTCCAATATCAAAAATTTAGAATTGCCATAGCCCAAACACCCCTAAAGAGAGAGATGGAAAGATCAAAGGGGATGATGGAGTTATACAGAAAAGATAGGATTTAACAAATGAACATGAATGCTGAATCAATCATTAAATTGATACCTCTTTTAGTCTCCAGTATTTTAGAGCAGCTAGAAGTAAAAACCTAAAATTGTGAAATTATAACCCATGTCAAACTCTGAAATATGTTCTATAACTAATTGTGGTTCTGTGCTTTGAAACATAGCATTTTTGTATATATGTTATTTTTCACCCAAAAAATAGAAGGAAAAAAGTCAATTGTGATGATAAAAAAATATTTACCCTCTAGCTTCCTATATTCTGGAGCAGCTAGAAGGAAAAATCTGAGACGATGATATGGTAGCCCACGACAAACTCTGGGATTTGTCCTATAACTACTTGCTGAAGAGTGCTTTGAAAACTATTGCCTTTTTATTTCTTTGCATTGTATATATGCTATACTATACAATAAAAAAAGTCAAAAAAAAAAAAAAAAGCAAATGCCTTTGCATTAAATAGGGTCAGAATCCCAGAGAATGGGTTCCAAGAATCTATAGTTTCAGAAGATCCTCAGGTGATCCTGACACACTTAGTGTTTAAAAACCATTGCCCTACATTTCAGCCGCACTGAACTACCCCTCCCCCATTCTTCCAAAACACCTTGCCCTCTGTGCCAGTTTGTAAGGATTATGTACCCTAGAAAAGCCATGTTTTAATCCTGATCCATCTTGTGGGGGCAGCCATTTCTTTTAATTCTTATTCAGTACTGTAGGTTGGAAACTTGATTCGATTATCTCCACGGAGACGCGACTCAGCCATTTTGTGGGTATTAACCTTTGATTAGAGGGAGATGTGACTCCACCCACTCCAGGTGGCTCTTGATTAGTTTACTGGAATCCTTTAAAAGAGGAAACATTTTGACATTTTGGAAAAAGCTTCAGAGCCATGAGAACCACAAGTGCCACGTAGCCAGAGACCTTTAGAGATGAAGAAGGAATATGGCCCCAGGGAAGCTTCATGAAACAAGAAGCCTGGAGAGAAAGCCAGCTGACTTTACCACGCTCTCCATCTGCCTTTCCAGTTGAGAGAGAAACCCTGAACTTCATTGGCCTTTCTTGAGTGAAGGTAACCTCTTGGTGGTGTCTTAACTTGGACATTTTTATAGACTTGCTTTAATTTAGACATTTTCATGGCCTTAGAACTGTAAAGCTGCAACTTAAATTCTCCCCTTTTAAACACCATTCTGTTTCTGGTATATTGCATTCCGGCAGCTAGCAAACTAGAATACCCTCTTACAACTCTGAGCATTTGCATGTGAAATCCCCTGGCCTGAAATGTCCTTCCTTGGCCTTATCCACATGGTAACATTGACTCTTCCTTTGACTCAGCTCAAATATCACATATGCTGTTCTAGTTTGCTAGCTGACAGAATGCAATATACCAGAAACGGAACAACTTTTAAAAAGGGGAATTTAATAAGTTGTTAGTTTACAGTTCTAAGGCTGAGAAAATGTCCCAACTAAAACAAGTCTAGGGAAATGTCCAATCAAAGGCATCTAGGGAAAGATACCTTGATTCAAGAAGGCTGATGGCATTCAACGTTTCTCCTTCAGCTGGAAGGGTACACGGCGAACATGGCATCATCTGCTGGCTTTCTTATGGCTCTACACAAAGGAACTCTCTCCATAATGTTTCTTCTTTTAAAGGATTCCAGTAAGCAACTCCACCTTCAATTAGTAGAGACATGCCTCCATGGAAATCATCTAATCAAAAGTTACCAACCACAACTGGGTGGGTCACATCTCCATGGGAACAATCAAAATGCTCCCACCCAGCAATATTGAATGAGGATTAAAGGGCATGGCTTTTCTGGGGTTCACCACAGATTCAAAACGGTACATATGCTATGAAGCCTTTCCCAAATCCAACTAGGTAACTGGCTGCCACTCCTCTGGCCTTGTACAGTACTTTGTTCATTTTTCACTCAATAGTTGGTATCTACCATAATCATTTATTTACATATCTGTTTCTTCCACCATACGGTGAGTTTGAAAACAAACTATCCCTTACTCATTTTTATAGTCCCAGCATCTCAGACACAGTAGAAACAAAATAAATGCTTGTTAAACAAATGAATGAATGGATTAAGATGAAGAACCAAACTATTCATTCCACAAATATTTGAGTGCCTAAGCTGTGCCAGGCACTGCTCTAGTACAAGAAAGTAGCCAGAATTTTTGGCTGTAAGACATTTAGATGCCTAGGCATGAGGTTCTATTTTACGCTTTTCTCTTTTTTTGCATTTATTTGCAGAAACTTCCAAATGAGTCACTTGCCTGTTTATTCATGTTTAGCAAAGAACTACATGACGGATTTTTAGAGGTAAATGTCATTATGATAATGAATGGCCACAGTGAAGCATAATGCACTTTCTCTATTCTCATAAATGCATACTTTAAGAATCTAGGTACAAAGCCCCAAACTCTGCCTTATACATATTTCTCAATTTTATAGCCACCTTCTCTTTATCATGTTCTGCAGAATGTAACTTATAGAGTTGGCAAAGGAGCAGAGAATAAATGAAGACAAAGCCAGTGATTCTGCCAATAAATACTTTAATGAGAACTGAGGTCTGTAACATACATAGCTGTAACTGCCCTGGCCTATGCTTTCTGCTCTAGCCCAAGTCTGGGGCTAACCAACTATATTTAACCCACATTTGGAAAGAAGACCATTCTGAAAATCATTCATCTGTATCCATCTTCACAGAAGATACCAATCTGGGGCCAGAGTATTAATGTTAACGCTTCCTTTCAGGGAAAAGTTAACTTGGTAACGCAAACACATTAATATTTTTGAACCATCCTATTGTTCTTGGGGTTCAGTAAACACTTAAAACTTTGTCAAAATACATTAGAACACAGAGAAAAGAGAAGAGAAGAGTAGAAAGGTTGGCAGGGCTGGGCTCACATTTAACTCAGTCCTTAGATTTGAAGCCTCTTGAGCTGCTCATATGTAATAAAAAACTGAGAAGTAAGTCATGGAAGATCACTGGATTGATACCAAAAGCCAAACCCCAATCTAAAATTGTACCCTGCATTCTCTTAAATTGAGGTACTCGCTCTGTGCTCTCCTAAGATGCTTTTGCTTAAAAAGCCATTTTTTAAAACATCATCTATCAAATCAATCCTGCACTGAATACCCATCATGGCCCATTATGATTGCTGGCATTTAACAATATAAATAGATTAAAACAGTAATATACTTTAGAGTCTTCAGGAGCAAACTGGACATTTATATAAAAATAACCAAGAATATCACCAACAACAGATAATATGTAATCAAAGCAATTTTAAGGGGGGAGAAACTCTCTCAGTTTATAAACTACACAAGGGCAAGGAATGCATGTTTTATTACTTTTCAGCCCAGCAATGCTCACATCATGGTATACAGTACCTGATGCAAGTCTCTGAATACAGGAGGCGCTAACTAAAGGAAGGAGCCCTACTCTGTTCTTGATTCCCTTGCCTGATGATGTTTCCTGTCCTGTTATTATTTCTCAGTGATTCAGATCCTATAGAGGTAGGAAATAAGGACCACTTCAGCATGGACTTTCCTGTGGGCATGTTCTGTCATGCCTTCCAAACACTTCATAGCCCCCTTTAGTTTAGATTAGCCCCCATCTGAAAGCTGCTTCTCTAATTAATTCCATCCTCAATGGTCACCATTAGGACACTGAGTTTCTCACTCGCCTGAAGGTTCAATAATCAAATTTTCCTTTCCATGCCCTAGAATCACCTGGGAGCTTAAAGCATTTGCTTTCATTCGCATGTTCTAAAAGGATACAATGATGTTCCAAGGTCCGAGTCGAAGCCAGTTTGGCCAAAATCCTTTATAGAGTGCAAAGAAACCTTCATTATTCCACATCTGGGGGAAAGATATTAAAGAAAACTAGTGAGTTCCCCTTTCTCTTTAAAATTGTCACTTTTATTTTAGTGTTAATTCTCCACCCCCCTCCTTACCCCACCCACCATCACTCCTACCTCCATCCCAGCCATTTATGGCTCCATAAATGGCCTTTTTCTTAAAGACATACATTCTGAATGTATATAGTCTAAATCCAACCACCCATTCATTCCACAAATATTTACTGAGCATCTGTTATACTGAAGGCATTCTTTTTAAAATAGGAAATGCTTAATTTTGTTGTTATGATTTTAAGGCTTAAGGCATTTTTCTTGATGTCGGGAATGTTCTAATGAATAAGGCAGAGAAAGCATCTATGGTAATCAGCTTCCAAGATCATTCCTGATGATCCCTACTTCCAATTATTCATCCCCTTTGGTAGCCCCTCCCATAGTGTATCAGCACTGACCTGTGTGGCCAATAGAATACAGCAGTAGTACATGCATATCATTTTCAATGCTAGGTTATAAAGGATATTTTATACATAATAGGGCTTCTGCCTTGTTCTCTCTTGGATCAGCTGCTCTGGAGGAAGCCAGATGCCATGTCATGAGGAGAGGCCCACATGGTAAGAAACTGATGCACATGGTCCTACCTTCATGGAACCCAGAGTCTACTGGGGCAGATAGACATTAAAAGCAATTACAATAAAATGAAATAAATGCAAATAAAATATAGTCTATACATATAATGGAGTATTACTCAGCAATTAAAAGGAATGAAGCACTGATACATGTTACCACATGAATGAACCTTGAAAACACGGGGCTAAGTCAAAGAAGCCAGTCATGAAAGGCCACATATTGAATGATTCCATTTATAAGAGATGTCCAGAACAGGCAGATCTATAGAGAACAGAAGGTAGACTAGTGGTTGTCTAGGGCTTGGGGGGTGGTGATGAGGAATCACTTTTAATGGGTACAGGTTTCTTTTTTGGGGTGATAAAGATGTTCTAAACTTAGTGGCAATGGTTGCACAGCTCATGAATATACTAAGACCACTGAATTGTACATTTTATATGAGTGAGTTTATTATATATGAATTATTCCTCAATAAACATGTTTTTAAAAATATAACAAATGCTATGATAGAGTACGTACAAGAAAACGATGCACATATAACCTAGTCCAGTGGTCAGGGAAGGCCGCTGTGAAAAAAATCATGTTCAACCTGAGATCTGAAAAATGAGCAGAAGCTAGCCAAATGAAAGGTACACGAGGGACAGTGAGGGAGTAAGGGTGGCAGAGATAAGAATGAAGAACAAAATTGGGCTCAAATCAAATAGAGCCTTCAGGCAATGAGAAGCAGTAAAAGGTTTTAAGATGGGGGTGAAAGGATGAAATTTACACTTATTCTTGTCTATGTCAGGGATGAATGCATGATCCCCAATCACCAAAGAGTTTTGGGACTCTTAAAGATGAAATGCAAAATAAAAAAAAGATGGTGGGCAGGCAAAGGTGGCTCACTGGTAGTTCTTGCCTGCCATGCTGGTTTCCCAGTGCCTACTCACGTTAAAAAAAAAAAGATGGTATTATACATGGCAATATAGAGGAAACATTTTTTAAAGAACATTACCAGTCAGTAACTGAATGAGTAAATCAATGCCGTAAAAGAACTCTTTAGTGTTGTAAGAACAGGCACCTGGTTATTTATTTCAAAATTTCATCAACAAAGAGAATATAAATAATTCATACATATCTTAAATGTCCTATTTTAACTTAAAACATCTAAGTGCACATTAATTTGAAAATCTCCTGATAAAGACCTAAAGACTTCGGGGTAAACAGGTCTGCTGAATGAATTTCAGGTTATTTTTCCTGTATAAACCACACACCTCTATATATCCTCTATAATCTCCAATTTATTTTAACAAAGATAGAGAACCTAAAGATACTTGCAAAGTAATGCAAGTACAGAGTTTTGTAAATATTTAATTTTTCCCAATATTTTACAGTTGTCTCACTACTTTCAAAGCATTTCCTTAGCAACTCACCTTTACTACATCTTTCCACAGTAATCTTTTGGAAATATTTTTAGAATCTTGGGTATGTCATATATCTCTAAGCCTTCTTCTCTTTAAAACATCTGTATCCAATTTAGTTTTCATTGAAACATATTTTTTATCACATATATTTCATTGTTCTACATTAATATTTGAATAAATAATTATACTAATAAATAAAGCTGGCATTAAGTATGTTGACACCAAACATAAATGACTCTTGGATAAAAATTAAAATATACAAGAACTAGTGAGGTAGCCGTGAATGGGAAGAATCACCTGTTAGCTGTGAGAATTAAGTAAGGATGCTTTACAAGGAGAATGTTGGTTAATTTGAGCAGTTGGTTAAGTGAAGGATAGTTACAACAGTTTCTACTACAATTAATGATAAATGATTTTATAGCTACAGTAGCCATTACTGGAAGGCTCAGTAAGAATTCCACTACAAAGAGACAGTGCCAAGAAAGGTCATCTTGAGCTATCCAGCAGACAAGGAAGGGATTCAAGAGCCATTTGAGTAACAGAGAACATCTATTAAGGCTGTAATCAGAAACTCCTGCTAGACATAAGCACTCCTGAAAGTTTCTGTGACTGGAATCAAGTTAGCACCCTCAATCACTGAGATTGGATGCTGTGACCTACTATCCCTAGAAATTGTTAAGAACCTCTGGAAACTACTATTGCTGCTACTGGACACCACTGCTGAATGAACCAACTATCATAAGTGGTGCCAAAAAGCCACAATTATCCAAGAGGACTGCTACCAAAGGGAGTAGCCAACGGGTAGCAGAATGGTGGGATCTTGGAAAGCTGACCATCTTGGATTTGAATCCTGGCTCTGCCACATATCAACTAAGGGTTCTCAGAAGATTTATTAAACCTCTCTAAGCTGCAGTTTCTTATTTATAAAATGGGACTAATAAAATTACTCACAGGGTGGCTCTGAGGAATAGAAATAAAGTCAATAAATGGGGGTGTTTCTTCATGCAAGCAATAAAAAGTTACTACCAAAAAAAGTTATGTCCAATATGAAAATGTTTCTGTAGATACAACACAGCACAGTGGTTATAAGGACAAACTTTGGAATCAGACAGATGCTGGTTTGAATCCCAGAGCTTCCACTTATTAGCTGTGTAATCTTGGATAAGTTACTTAGCTGCTCTGAACCTATGCTTTCTCATTTATAAAATAATATCCACTCCATAGGATTGTTGAGAGAGTTAAAGAATATACATAGTGCCTGGGACATAACAAACATTCAGTAAATGCTACATATTACTGTATAATTAGTACCCTCTATTTCTTATTAATCAACCTTCTTGAAAGCATTTATACTTGTCTCCTTATCCTCATTACCTATGTGTTTGCCTATCTCTTCCTATTAGAATTTAGGTGGCATGAAGACAGAGTCCTTTCTGTTCACCAATGTATCCCCATCAACCTAGAACTATGCCTAGCACAAAAGACACTTAAATTTCTTTCATTGAATGAATGAACACACTCCTCAATCCACAGCGATCCAGCTTTTGCAAACACCAATCCATCTAATCTCCTTTAAAAAAGATTAAATCCAGCCAACACTTTTCAGTTCTTATTGTGCTAGACCTATTGTATTTGACATTAAATAACCACTTATGTCTCCATGACACTCATTACTCCCTTGGCTGCCATGATACTGATACTATTCTTTTCTAAGTTTCCTCATATCTTTTGAACTATTCCCTTTTAATATCTTTCCTGGGATCCTCACCTGTCCAGCCCTTAAAAAATTAGTATTCCCCGATGTTTTTCCTTGGTCCTGTAAAGGAAAATACAAATTAAAAATAAGAGGCTTACTTCTCCCTGTTGAAAATAAGGGAAGAGACTCCTTCCTCCCTTTCTTTTCTTTCAGTATTTACTTTAGGAAATTTGTAATTATAGATACTTTCTCTGTTCCTTTGAAATGTATGTCTTTTTAAAAGGTTAAATAAGCTTCTTTCAAAACTTATCATTCAAGAACATTTCCTCAAGAACCTGAGGCATTGCTGTGAAATGGAATCATCAAGGAACACAGCACCCCACTCTTCCAGTTTCCTGCAGAGACATGTATAATTTCAAGGGGTGGGTGGCTCCAAATTGCAAATCTACATATGGTCATAATGATATAAGAACTACCTAGACAGCATATATGTAATGGGTAGTGTCTGCTTAGCTACATAAAATGGGTAAGCTGTCTTTCTGTCTTTGCAATCTCTTTAGTGGATTCTGGATTAATACTTACTCAGTAATAAAATTGTTTTCTTTTTTGTCTACCTTTGTAGAGGGCTTTTCTGGGTTGGGAGAAGAATTTTGTTTCTAATTTTATTTCCCCAAGAGCCCACTGCTCTTCTTTCTACACCAATGATTTTCAAAAGGAAGGGTGTACACAGCAGAAACACAAGGAGGACTTTTGCCAAACTATATACTCCCCAGGGTCTGAGAATCACAGGGCCTCAGTGACTCGTTTTTTGTTTTTTTTTTTAACTTTTTATTGCAGTAACATACATACAACTTAAAATTTCCCATTTTAACTACTTTCAAGTATACAATTCAGTGGTATTAGTTACATTCACAATATTGGGCTACCATCACCAACATCTATTATCAAAACTTTTTCATCACCTCAAAGGGAAACTCTGTATCCTTTAAGTAATAACTCCCTGTCCTCCTAACCCCCATAACCTGTAATCTACTTTGTCTCTATGAATTTGCTTATTCTAGGTATTTCAATTAAATGAGATCATATAATATTCATCCTGTTGTGTCTGGCTTATTTCACTTAATATTATGCCTTCAGGGTTCATCCATTTTGTAGCATGTATCAGAACTTCATTCCTTTTAATGGCTGAATAATATTCTACCTCATTATTACCAAAAAGAGTTTTAAACTATTTTGATGTGCTAGGAAGGCAAAAAAGTTGTGGGCTCCTCTACAGGCTCTCTTTGATCAAATCTCTCCATAGTTATATACCATCTACACATCAGTGATTTGCCAGGCTCTTACCTATATCCCTGAAGTATCCCCTGGGTTAAGACTAGTATATCCAACTATATTCAGTGGATGTTCCTCATGCACATCAAGCTATGTCTCCAAAACCATAATGTCTCCCACAAAATCTGTTCCTGTTCCTGTGATGCTTCTGTCAATGACTGTCACCACTTAGTCATCAAAACCAACAACCTGAAAGTTATCTTTGAGGTTGATAAAGTTTACTTTATCAACTAAATTACTCTCAACTCTGTCCCTCTATGACCCCACTACATTCTTAAATTCAGACCCCCATTCCCTCTTGTTTAGATTACTGGGAGAGCTTTCTAATTAGCATCCCTCTCTCTAGGTCAGTGGTTTTCAAAGTGCAGTTCCCAGACTAACAACAAAAGTATTGCCTGGGAACTTAGAAATTCAAGTTCTCAGGTCCCACCCAGATCTACTGAATCAGAATCTCTAGAGATGGAGCCCAGCCATCTGCATTTTAAGAAGCCCTCTAGGTGACCTAGGCATGTTAAAGTTTTTAAGAGCCAATGCTCCTGGCTTGTCCTCTTAGAACTTGAATGAACACTGCAATTACCTGGGGAAACCTTAAAAATACTTATGCCTAGCAACACTGTTAAAGGGTTATTTTGGTCCTCAAACTTAAAAACTGGTTAATCAATTGAGTTTTAAGTTTTAGTTTAGTTTTTTTTTTTAAGGTACTGATGCCTGTGTCCTACCCAGGTTCTGAGACAATTGGTGTAAGGTAGACAAGGGAGAAGTAAAAGCTCCCCAGGTGATTCTAATGTGCACCCCAGGTTGAGAACCACAGTCTGAGATCCATTATCTACAAAGCCAGAGTGACCTTTTAAAATGCAAATCTGGCCTGATTAAAATCTTTCAATAGCTCCCTGTCAATTAAAAAAAGGTCCAAATACCTCTGCTCTGCAGAGCATATAATACCCTTTATAACCCAACTAACCCCTAGTTACTAACATGAGCAAGGCACCATAATGTTAGTTTGAATACAGATGGTCTGAATTTAAATCCCAGCTCTGCCACTTACCAGCTGTGAAACCTTGGGTAGTAACTTAATCTCTCAGTGCTTTAGTATCCATCTTTTAGGGAAATGGTGAGGATTAAATGTACTAATACATGTAAGTCTCTATAGGACAGTTCCTGACACACAGTAAAGTCCTAATGTAAGCTGTTATTATTTAAAGACTAACCATCTGCAGAAGCCTACCCCACACTCCTAAATTGGGTTAAAAATTTCCTCCGTAGCACCCTGAGTTTATCACTTACCAGACTGTATTGATTATGTTTATATACCTACAGTGCTATAACTTATCTGCACCTAGTAGAATGGTGCCTGGCATACGATAAATGGTTGTTAAATTAAACTAGTAACAGCAGAGAAACCATATGGAGATAGCACATTTTAGTCCTGAATTTGTTTTTTGTAGTAATAATATCAACAGTGATTACATAGTACATTTATGACATTCAGATTCCTACAACATAATATATAATAAACTTTCAAAGCCAAAATGTGGACTATAGCACAACCTTGACCTCAAAACAATTATCAGGCTTTCCATCACAGTCTCTGTGTTCTCTGAAGTTGGAAAATGCAGGCTATGTTGAGTCTTTTCTATCGATAATTCTACATGGTACTATTAATAAAAATATCCCACATCCTAAAATATTCACATTGAAATAATATTAAAGACACCGTGCATCAGCAGACTGCCAAGAAGAATAGCTTTTCTGCTTGGGAATGACTCTGAAAGGCTGCTAACAATTCTTCCCTCTTCAGAATGAAGCAACGAAGAATAAGAATTGAAAGAAGGTGTGGGATGTCAAAGACGACTAAAAATCTAACCCAAGTCCACAGTGTGCATACCTTTAAAATACCATCCAAAGTGCCCTTGTAGAGGTCCACGTGTCCCACGATCGCCCTCTGGTTCATCATGCGAGTTCGCACCACATCAACTGGATTCGAGGCCAGAGCCCCAGCCAAGCCGCATGTAAAACTGGAACTAAAGATGGAAACGTAAGAAAATAGATGCTGGGAGGCGGGGCCAAGATGGCAGCTTAGTAAGGTACGTGTGTCTTAGTTCCTCCTCCAGAGCAATTACTAGGTGAACAGAAACAGTGCAGAACAGCTCCCAGGGCCACGGCAGGGAATGGACACACAGCGTACCCCAGTCTGGACTGGCTAGTCTGACTGCGAGAATCGGCTGCGGTGAGATCCCCTATAGGCGCGCGACTCCCCGAGCAGTGGCAGCTGTGGCGGTTGGAGCTCCTCCCTCCCTCCTTCCCGGGCCGGCTGACAGTCTCGGAGAGGCAAGTTTCCCAAGCCGTGGCGGCCAGCGCCCCTCTTTTGCGGGCGGCTTCCTGGACCGGCTACGAGTCTCGAATCAGAGGGCTACCCAAGCTGCGATGGCCCTCCCCCGCGGGCGGCTTCCTGGTCCGGTGGCGAATTCCCCAGGCCGCGGCGGCCTGCGACCGACACCCCTCCAGGGAGAGGAGGGAATTTCTGACAGTGGCAGGGACTGGGTCCAACCAAACACCAATAGGGAAACTAATAAAGGAGCCACAGGGTCACCTCAAGCCGTGGCGGCTGACGCCCCCACCACACGCGGCCCCCCGAACCAACTGAGAGAATTCGATCGGAAATCCCCAGGCCGCAGAGATCGGTGACCGGGGGGATCCCTTCCAAACACGTGAGACAAACGTGTGCCACGAGCGCCACCTACTGGGCAGGATAAGAAAAACAGAACCCAGAGATTTCACAGAAAAATCTTACAACCTTGTTGGGTCCGACACCCAGGGAAATCTGACTAAATGCCCAGACGCCAGCAGCAGAAGATAACGGTCCACGCTCAGAAGATTGAGAATATGGCCCAGTCAAAGGAACAAAGCAATAGTTCAAATGAGATACAAGAGCTGAGACAACTAATGCTGAATATACAAACAGAAATGGAAAACCTCTTCATAAAGGAAATCGATAAATTGAGGGAGGACATGAAGAAGACATGGGCTGAACAAAAAGAAGAAATAGAAAAACTGAAAAAAAAAATCACAGAACTTATGGAAGTGAAGGATAAAGTAGAAAAGATGGAAAAAACAATGGATACCTACAATGATAGATTTAAAGAGACAGAAGATAGAATTAGTGATTTGGAGGATGGAACATCTGAATTCCAAAAAGAAACAGAAACTATCGGGAAAAGAATGGAAAAATTTGAACAGGGTATCAGGGAACTCAAGGACAATATGAACCACACAAATATACGTGTTGTGGGTGTCCCAGAAGGAGAAGAGAAGGGAAAAGGAGGAGAAAAACTAATGGAAGAAATTATCACTGAAAATTTCCCAACTCTTATGAAAGACCTAAAATTACAGATCCAAGAAGTGCAGCGCACCTCAAAGAGATTAGGCCCAAATAGGTGTTCTCCAAGACACTTACTAGTTAGAATGTCAGAGGTCAAAGAGAAAGAGAGGATCTTGAAAGCAGCAAGAGAAAAACAATCCATCACATACAAGGGAAACCCAATAAGACTATGTGTAGATTTCTCAGCAGAAACCATGGAAGTTAGAAGACAGTGGGATGATATATTTAAATTACTAAAAGAGAAAAACTGCCAACCAAGACTCCTATATCCAGCAAAATTGTTCTTCAAAAATGAGGGAGAAATTAAAACATTCTCAGACAAAAAGTCACTGAGAGAATTTGTGACCAAGAGACCAGCTCTGCAAGAAATACTAAAGGGAGCACTAGAGTCAGATACGAAAAGACAGAAGAGAGAGGTATGGAGAAGAGTGTAGAAAGAAGGAAAATCAGATATGATATATATAATACAAAAGGCAAAATGTTAGAGGAAAATATTATCCAAACAGTAATAACACTAAATGTTAATGGACTGAATTCCCCAATCAAAAGACATAGACTGGCAGAATGGATTAAAAAACAGGATCCTTCTATATGCTGTCTACAGGAAACACATCTTAGACCCAAAGATAAACATAGGTTGAAAGTGAAAGGTTGGGAAAAGATAATTCATGCAAATAACAACCACAAAAGAGCAGGAGTGGCTATACTAATATCCAACAAATTAGACTTCAAATGTAAAACAGTTAAAAGAGACAAAGAAGGACACTATCTACTAATAAAAGGAACAATTAAACAAGAAGACATAACAATCATAAATATTTACGCACCGAACCAGAATGCCCCAAAATACGTGAGGAATACACTGCAAACACTGAAAAGGGAAATAGACTCATATACCATAATAGTTGGAGACTTCAATTCACCACTCTCATCAATGGACAGAACATCTAGACAGAGGATCAATAAAGAAATAGAGAATCTGAATATTACTATAAATGAGCTAGACTTAACAGACATTTATAGGACATTACATCCCACAACAGCAGGATACACCTTTTTCTCAAGTGCTCACGGATCATTCTCAAAGATAGACCATATGCTGGGTCACAAAGCAAGTCTTAACAAATTTAAAAAGATTGAAATCATACACAACACTTTCTCAGATCATAAAGGAATGAAGTTGGAAATCAATAATAGGCGGAGTGCCAGAAAATTCACAAATACATGGAGGCTCAACAACACACTCTTAAACAACAAGTGGGTCAAAGAAGAAATTACAAGAGAAATTAGTAAATACCTAGAGACAAATGAAAATGAAAACACAACATATCAAAACTTATGGGATGCAGCAAAGGCAGTGCTAAGAGGGAAATTTATTGCCCTAAATGCCTTTATCAGAAAAGAAAAAAAGGCAAAAATGTAGGAATTAACTGTCCACTTGGAAGAACTGGAGAAAGAACAGCAAACTAATCCCAAAGCAAGCAAAAGGAAAGAAATAACAAAGATTAGAGCAGAAATAAATGAAATTGAAAACATGAAAACAATAGAGAAAATCAATAAGACCAGAAGTTGGTTCTATGAGAAAATCAATAAGATTGATGGGCCCTTAACAAGAGTGACAAAAAGAGGAAGAGAGAGGATGTAAATAAATAAGATCAGAAATGGAAGAGGAGACATAACTACTGACCCCACAGTAATAAAGGAGGTAATAACAGGATAATATGAACAACTTTACGCCAATAAATACAACAATTTAGATGAAATGGACGGGTTCCTTGAAAGACATGAACAACCAACTTTGACTCAAGAACAAATAGATGAACTCAACAAACCAATCACAAGTAAAGAAATTGAATTAGTCATTCAAAAGCTTCCTAAAAAGAAAAGTCCAGGACCAGACGGCTTCACATGTGAATTCTATCAAACATTCCAGGAATAATTAGTACCAACTCTCCTCAAACTCTTCAAAAAAATCGAAGTGGAGGGAAAACTACCTAATTCATTTTACGAAGCCAACATCACCCTCATACCAAAACCAGGCAAAGATATTACAAAAAAAGAAAACTACAGACCAATCTCTCTAATGAATATAGATGCAAAAATCCTCAATAAAATTCTAGCAAATCGTATCCAACAACTCATTAAAAGAATTAAACATCATGACCAAGTAGGATTCATCCCAGGTATGCAAGGATGGTTCAACATAAGAAAATCAATTAATGTAATACACCATATCAACAAATTAAAGCAGAAAAATCACATGATCATCTCAATTGATGCAGAGAAGGCATTTGACAAGATTCAACATCCTTTCCTGTTGAAAACACTTCAAAAGATAGGAATACAAGGGAACTTCCTTAAAATGATAGAGGGAATATATGAAAAACCCACAGCTAATATCATCCTCAATGGGGAAAAATTGAAAACTTTCCCCCTAAGATCAGGAACAAGACAAGGATGTCCACTATCACCACTATTATTCAACATTGTGTTGGAGGTTCTAGCCAGAGCAATTAGACAAGAAAAACAAATACAAGGCATCAAAATTGGAAAGGAAGAAGTAAAACTATCACTGTTTGCAGACGATATGATACTATACGTCGAAAACCCGGAAAAATCCATAACAAAACTACTAGAGCTAATAAATGAGTACAGCAAAGTAGCAGTTACAAGATCAACATTCAAAAATCTGTAGTATTTCTATACACTAGCAATGAATAAGCTGAGGGGGAAATCAAGAAACGAATCCCATTTACAATTGCAACTAAAAGAATAAAATACCTAGGAATAAATTTAACTAAAGAGACAAAAAACCTATATAAAGAAAACTACAAAAAACTGCTAAAAGAAATCACAGAACACCTAAATAGATGGAAGGGCATACCGTGTTCATGGATTGGAAGACTAAATATAGTTAAGATGTCAATCCTACCTAAATTGATTTACAGATTCAATGCAATACCAATCAAAATCCCAACAACTTATTTTTCAGAAATAGAAAAACCAATAAGCAAATTTATCTGGAAGGTCAGGGTGCCCCAAATTGCTAAAAACATCTTGAGGAAAAAAAACGAAGCTGGAGGTCTCACGCTGCCTGACTTTAAGGCATATTATGAAGCCACAGTGGTCAAAACAGCATGGTATTGGCATAAAGATAGATATATCGACCAATGGAATCGAATAGAGTGCTCAGATATAGACCCTCTCATCTATGGACATTTGATCTTTGATAAGGCAGTCAAGCCAACTCACCTGGGACAGAGCAGTCTCTTCAATAAATGGTGCCTAGAGAACTGGATATCCATATGCAAAAGAATGAAAGAAGACCCATATCTCACACCCTACACAAAAGTTAACTCAAAATGGATCAACGATCTAAACATTAGGTCTAAGACCATAAAACAGTTAGAGGAAAATGTAGGGAGATATCTTATGAATCTTACAATTGGAGGCGGTTTTATGGACCTTAAACCTAAAGCAAGAGCACTGAAGAAGGAAATAAATAAATGGGAGCTCCTCAAAATTAAACACTTTTGTGCATCAAAGAACTTCATCAAGAAAGTAGAAAGACAGCCTACACAATGGGAGACAATATTTGGAAATGACATATCAGATAAAGGTCTAGTATCCAGAATTTATAAAGAGATTGTTCAACTCAACAACAAAAAGACAGCCAACCCAATTACAAAATGGGAAAAAGACTTGAACAGACACCTCTCAGAAGAGGAAATACGGATGGCCAAGAGGCACATGAAGAGATGCTCAATGTCCCTGGCCATTAGAGAAATGCAAATCAAAACCACAATGAGATATCATCTCACACCCACCAGAATGGCCATTATCAACAAAACAGAAAATGACAAGTGCTGGAGAGGATGCGGAGAAAGAGGCACACTTATCCACTGTTGGTGGGAATGTCAAAGGGTGCAACCACTGTGGAAGGCAGTTTGGCGGTTCCTCAAAAAGCTGAATATAGAATTGCCATACGACCCAGCAATACCATTGCTAGGTATCTACTCAAAGGACTTAAGGGCAAAGACACAAACGGACATTTGCACACCAATGTTTATAGCAGCATTATTTACAATTGCAAAGAGATGGAAACAGCCAAAATCTCCATCAACAGAAGAGTGGCTAAACAAACTGTGGTATATACATACGATGGAATATTATGCAGCTTTAAGACAAGATAAACTTATGAACCATGTAATAACATGGATGGACCTAGAGAATATTATGCTGAGTGAATCCAGCCAAAAACTAAAGGACAAATACTGTATGGTCCCACTGATGTGAACGGACATTCGAGAATAAACTTGAAATATGTCATTGGTAACAGAGTTCAGCAGGAGTTAGAAACAGGGTAAGACAATGGGTAATTGAAGCTGAAGGGATACAGACTGTGCAACAGGACTAGATACAAAAACTCAAAAATGGACAGCACAATAATACCTAATTGTAAATTAATCATGTTAAAACACTGAATGAAGCTGCATCTGAGCTATAGGTTTTTGTTTTGTTTTGTGTTGTTTTGTTTTGATTTTACTATTATTACTTTTATTTTTTTCTCTATATTAACATTCTATATCTTTTTCGGTTATGTTGCTAGTTCTTCTAAACCAATGCAAATGTACTAAGAAATGATGATCATGCAGCTATGTGATGATGTTAAGAATTAATGATTGCATGTGTAGAATGGTATGATCTCTAAATGTTGGGTTAATTTCTTTTTTTCCGTTAATTAAAAAAAAAAACAAAAGAGAGAAGGGATAATTGGAGATGAAGGGATACAGACTGTACAACGGGACTGGATATAAAAACTCAGAAATGGACAGCACAATACTACCCAATTGTAATGCAATTATGTTAAAACACTGAATGAAGCTGCATGTGAGGTATAGGTTTTTTGTTTTTGTTTTTTTTGTTTTTTTTTCTTTCTATTATTGTTTTAATTCTTATTCTGTTGTCTTTTTATTTCTTTTTCTAAATCGATGCAAATGTACTAAGAAATGATGAATATGCAACTATGTGATGTTATTAAGAATTACTGATTGTACATGTAGATTGGAATGATTTCTAATTGTTTTGTTAATTCTTTTTTTAATTAATAAAAAAAAATCAAAAAAAAAAAGACAGCCAACCCAATTACAAAATGGGCAAAAGACTTGAACAGACACCTATCAGAAGAGGAAATACAAATGGCCAAAAGGCACATGAAGAGATGCTCAATGTCCCTGGCCATTAGAGAAATGCAAATCAAAACCACAATGAGATATCATCTCACACCCACCAGAATGGCCATTATCAACAAAACAGAAAATGACAAGTGCTGGAGAGGATGCGGTGAAAGAGGCACACTTATCCACTGTTGGTGGGAATGTCAAATGGTGCAACCACTGTGGAAGGCAGTTTGGCGGTTCCTCAAAAAGCTGAATATAGAATTGCCATATGACCCAGCAATACCATTGCTGGGAATCTACTCAAAGGAATTAAGGGCAAAAACTCAAACGGACATTTGCACACCAATGTTTATAGCAGCGTTATTTTACAATTGCAAAGAGATGGAAACAGGCAAAATGTCCATCAACAGACAAGTGGCTAAACAAACTGTGGTATATACATACGATGGAATATTATGCAGCTTTAAGACAGGATAAACTTATGAAGCATGCAATAACATGGATGGACCTAGAGAACATTATGCTGAGTGAGTCTAGCCAAAAACTAAAAGACAAATACTGTATGGTCCCAATGATGTGAATCGACATTCGAGAATAAACTTGGAATATGTCATTGGTAACAGAGTTCAGCAGGAGTTAGAAACAGGGTAATATAATGGGTAATTGGAGCTGATGGGATACAGACTGTGCAACAGGACTAGATACAAAAACTCAAAAATGGACAGCACAATAATACCTAATTGTAAAGTAACCATGTTAAAACCCTGAATGAAGCTGCATCCGAGCTATAGGTTTTTGTTTTGTTTTGTTTTGTTTTTACTATTATTACTTTTATTTTTTTCTCTATATTAACATTCTATATCTTTTTCGGTTGTGTTGCTAGTTCTTCTAAACCGATGCAAATGTACTAAGAAACGATGATCATGCATCTATGTGATGATGTTAAGAATTACTGATTGCATATGTAGAATGGTATGATTTCTAAATGTTGGGTTAATTTCTTTTTTTCCATTAATTAATAAAAAAAAAAAAGTTTCATACACTAAATTTGCTTTCCTGGAACCTAAAGTTTCCAGAGGATTCCTAGGCCAGATAAATCCTGAAACCCAGAGGGATCAGCCTCTCCTAGATTATCAACTAATAACATTTCTCTATCCTTTAACAATAGATACCCCTTCTCAACATGGAAAAGTCAGAACGTGCATTGCTCAAAGATCCCTATAGACTGGGAGAAGGATCAAAAGAGAAGGCGGAGTTATAACAGAGAAAAAAGGATTTAACAAATGAGTATGAATGCTGAATCATTTTATTGATATTTCTTTTAGCCTCCAGTATTTTAGAGCATCTAGAAGGAAAAATCTGAAACAGTGGAACAGTAATTCATAACAAACTCTGAAATCTGTTCTGTAACTACTTGCTGAAGTGTATTATAAAAATTACTGCTTTTTTCCTTTTCTTTGTATATATATTTCACAATAAAAAGCATTTTAAAATTGAAAAAAAATTAAAAAAATAAAAAAAAAAGAAAATAGATGCCTCCGCTTCCACCCCTGCCCACTTAAATAGAAATTAGACCAAACATAAATGCACAATAACTTGGACCCATCAGATAACACCTGCCACTTGCTCTTTCATTACAATCTAAAAAGAAAATGTTTTTTAAAGAGACACCATTCAAAAGTTGCACCCTTCACTTTTCCATCTGAAATTCAGACAGACTTGTTTTAAAGGGCACTCACTCTTTATAAGCCTAACAAGATCCCTAAGCAGGCAGTGTCACATAGCATCTACTAGTTACATACATTTTTCGAACTACAGCATCATATGCCAAATGCATTTGAGTAGCAAACTACCATAAAGGTTGCAAGATGAAGAAAATGTAGGATGTTAGCAACACAGTCTTCAGCCAAAGTACTATGGTTTACTTTCACAGGCCCTGTAAAATTTCACCATTTTTTTCTGATTTCCTTTGAGAAAAGTTTATTTTCTGATCCAAAATTAGGCCAAGGAAAATAAAAGAGATGGTTATTAGATATAGAGGCTATGTATGATGGGTGGGCTGCTGTATTAGACATTGCCCCTAAGTACCCAAGTGCCCAAACCATCTGAGCACTTTGTGAGATGCGCATTTATCAGAAGGCGTGAAGTTCTGGTAATGGGAGAGACAAGGGTACTTAGGCCATCGATTTCCAGTTACCAACTTCATATGAGGACTTTAATGAAAGGATTTTTGTGCTCAAAATGCTGTAAACGTAGAATGGGGACCACCTAGCATACTTACATGAAGTGGGTTAAAATTGTGTCTCCCATCAGCCCTGACAATATTAAGTGCTTTTTGGTAATATCATAGACGGGAAGTTCTACTCCTACAACGATGGCAGCACGCTGAGCAGTTGGAACCACACCCTACAAAACACAAGTGACATTAGACACCAATAAAATACACAGGTACTGACATAGTCTGAATGTGCAAAACATAGGTTGGGGGTTGAAAATGCCAGAAAAATCCAAGTCTGAAGTACAGAGATCACACTTTCAAATCAACTACTGATACTGGAACACTTTTATTTCCCAATTAACTTATACCAAAAATAAAATCATGGATATGACACACAAAGCACAAGTGACAAAATTAAAAAATAGATCAATCATCAAAATTAAAATCTTAAGTGCTTCAAAGGACACGATCAAGACAGTGAAGATTATCCATGGAATGGGAGAAAATATTTGCAAATCTTATATCTGATAATGGGCCAGTAGCCAAAATATATAAAGAACGCTTATAATAGAAGAATCAAAAGAAAACCCAATTAAAAAATGGACAAAAGAGTTGAATAGACATTTCACCAAAGAAGATATACAAATGACCAAAAAGCACATGAAAAGAAGCTCAATATCATTAACTATCAGGGAAATGCAAATCAAAACCACAATTAAATACCACTTCACACCCACTATAATGGCTACAATTAAAAAAATTAACAATAACAAGTGTTGGCAAGGTTGTGAAGAAATTGGAACCCTCATACATTGCTGGTGGGAAAATAATCTGGCAGTTCCTCAAATGGTTACCATATGACCCATAAATTCCATTCTTCAGTATATACCCAAGAGAAAAGAAAACATATGTCCAAACAAAAATTTGTGCATATTCATAGCAGCATTATTCAACACCACAATATTCCAATTACAGCTCTCACTGCAACACATGGTTGCTAGGCCACTAAAAGTCATGTTTTTAAAGAATATTAATGACACAAAAAAATATTTATAATGTTAAATAAGGCAAGACATAAAATTATATATAGTGTTATTCTAACTTTACATACACATATATACATATACACACATATATACACCTACAATTTTTTTTTAATTAGAGGGAAATACATACAAATTCCTTGTCTGCATATTCTCATATTTCATAGCACACCTTTTACTTTTTATGAGGGGGGAAAGTTGTTTCAGGTAACTTTTGAACATAAACACACAAGACTCTCATAGTCACACATTGCTATGTTATTACAAAATTGGCAAAAAAATACATTGAAGAACTAAATCACCAAAACAGCTATCTTGAATAATATAATAACTTCTCTCACACATATAACTTCCAAACATGAGCAGAAATAAAGACGATTGATAAGTTGTGATCCTTTTGTAAGTGATGAGGAGCTTCTTACCTTATTTTTTGGGTTACCCAAGAATCTTAAACAGTATAAGAAGAGTTCACAATATCATGGCTTTATATAAAAATTATTCTTTGTAAATTCTAGGAATTGAGAGTACTCACTCTCCACAGGCCCCTGGTGCCTTCTTGTTGGTATATATCGATGAAGCTGCCAATCATACTTCCTTGGAACAAGCTTCCTTGGGCCTGCATTCGAATCTAAAATAAGAAAAGTGAACATGTTTTTTTGTATTAATTTTAATTTTTAGAAATATTGCAATAAAATATTATTTATCTTGATTTGTGAGGTTTTTTTGGTGTCCCCTTACATTATACACCTAAGGGGAATGCCTAACTTGTCTCACCCTAGTCCTGACCCTCTTGCTGAGCATAGTATTGAAGGATGAGCTCACCAGGAAAAGGAGAAGACACAACGCAGGCAGAAAGAGAGCTTACATGCACAAAGACAAAGAAGCAACAAATAGTAGGTCAAATATGGATTTAGACAGATCACTCTGGATTCAGATGGGAGATGGTTTGAGGGGATACACACTAGAGTCAAGAGAACAGTTAGGAGGCTGCTAAGATGAGGAGGACCTGAAGGAGGAATTGTGGGGAAGGGACAGATTTAAGAAATATTCATGAAGTAAAATCTGCAGAACTTGGTACCTGATCCAATACCAGAAGGAATCAGGTCATTGAAGGAGAATCAAGATGAGAATGAATCAATATTTATTATTGATGATCTAGGTTTCTAGCTTGGATGACCTGGTAAGTCTAGGCTGAAGACATAGATATTATAAGGATGGCTGTGGCAGATTACTAGCTATCCACCCACATCTATTCTCCCTATCTTCAATAGTAATAGAGTGATAGAGTTTGAGCTAAGCACATGCCCCCTAGTTAGAGACTATATTTCTCAGCCTTCCTCCTAGCCAGGTTTAGCACATGGAACCAAGTCCTTGCCAATGAAATGTAAGCAGAAATAATGGTTGAACACTTCCATCTCTTGCTTAAAAAAAAAAATGGCTATATTTCAGAACGACCAAGTAGGCCTACTTAATGAGAAAAATGTCTTCTTTGTAGGAGAATTCTAACTAAGAAACTTGAAATGAATGAGAGAATAAGAAATTACCATTTGTAACCTTAAATTAAATAGCCGATTCAGATAAAGATCACCAAATGATGGAACCATTAAATGAAGGGTTGACAGGGAAATTTACAAAGGAGGAATCAGGCTGACACATTAACCCATTGATCAATCTAACATCCCTAAAACCGGGACATCCAAACATCGTGTGCTTCCTTACATGCTTCAGTATGACCTTCTGAGATATCTGCCATTTATAGAAATGTAGGGTTTAGAGGAACAAGTTAAGTTACATGACCCCACCAGGAAGCAAATAGACAAATCTAGAACTTGGGCATTCTACACGACAGCTGATCCAGTTTCTCCAAAAGGTTTATGGCACAAAGAAAAAATAAGGGGTGTGTGTAGATGAAGAAGGGTGCTCTAAAGTAAAAGGGATTTACAAAACATAACTACCCAATGGGTCTCAAGTCAAACAAGCTAATTGTAAAATATATATGACAGTCTAGAAATTTGAACATAGGTTAGATATCAGATGCTACCAAAGGAATTACTGTTAATTTTGTTAAGTGTGACAACAGCATTATGGTTATATAAGAAATAATCTTTTGTGAGATGCATATCAAAACATGTGGGGGTAAAATGACAATGTCTGGGTTGTGTATTAAAATAATGAAAACAGGAGACAAAGGAATAATGAAGCAGGTGTGGTAAAATCTGAACTGTTGAAACAAGGTGATGCATTAAAAGATGTTCATTGTACTCAACTATTCTATATTTTTTTAGTATGTTTTAAATTTTTCATCGAAAATACATTTAAAGATTAAAAAAGAAAATATCTTTCCTTTGACTCTCTGTCTTCCATGGGCTGGAATGCAGGTGTGATGGTGACCCAACTTCAACTGCACAGGTTAAAACAATAACACAGGGCAGAGGTCAGTAAACTCTTTCTGTAAAGGACCAGACAGTAAATACCTCAGGTTTTGTGGGCCACACAGCCTCTGTTATAACTACTCAGTTCTGCCATTGAAACTAATGGGCATGGCTGTATTCCAATAACACTTGATTTACAAAAATAGGCAGCGTGTAAGAATTGGCCCACAGGCAGTAATTTGCCAACCCTTGTCCTAGGAGAAGGTAGAGCAACAAAAAGGAAGCAATGTGGGTCCTGGATGGCTGCCCCACAAGCATAAACTGCTCTCAGCATATGACTGTTATATAAGAGAGAAATAAACTCACATCTTTTTGAGGTCTTACATTTTTTAGCTTCCTTGTCACAATAGCTTAGCCTATATCTTGACTGATACAGTGGGAGCTAAAGCCTTGAGAATGTAAAAAGTCAAAAAGGGCAAGACTGTAGAGGAGAAAAGAGCTAAAGATAATCTTGGGTGGGAGGAGAAAAACATTTAAGATATAAAAAGCCCACAAATGAAACTACGAAGTATAAAAAGTAGAAGAATCTAAATATAGTGGTATCAAAATCAAAGGGCAGTTTTCAGTAGGTAGAATTACTATAGGTTATATAACATGAGAACTAAAGTATCCACTGGATTGGATAATATGGACATTGTAGCTGATATGGAAGGTAAAGACTTCTTTCAAAATCTGGATAAGAAGGGAAGAAAAGAGAGAGGGTGATGTTTTGAGGAAGTCAGAGGTTCAAGGGAAGGTATTTTAGGATACAGAGACTTGAACATACATATAGTTTGAAGGGAAGTAATCAGTAAAGGGAAAGAGGTTAAAAGTATGAGAGAAAGAGGGTAAATGATAAAGAAAGGTCCCTAAAGAAACAGAAGCGAATGAATCAAAGTAAAGCCAGGGTTCTTAAACCTGATTGTGCATCAGAATCTCCAGAACAGCTTGTTAAAACAGACTGCTGGGCCCATCCAACAGTTTCTCATTCAGTAGATGTTGAGTGAGACCCCAGAATTTCCAAGTTCCTAGGGTATGCTGATGCTACTGGTCTGGGGAATCTCTTTGAGATGAGTACAGACAAGGTAAGAATGGGTTATAGATTTATATAAGTTTATAGGTGAGGCATGAAAAGGACAAGAAGTTAAGAGGTAGAAGGTGAAGCCATAGGAAGTGGGGCTGTCTGCTGTAAGAGGAATGAAGATTTAAAAAGAAGGTTTGAAGGTTTAAAATGTTACTGTGGATAGAAGGAGCCCGCCAAAGATCAGTGAAAGGATTGAGATTATAAATCATTTATTTGAACTGTCACAGTCTAAGATTATGATTTGCTCCCTCCCTGCCAGCATCACTCAGTCTATCTAGGCATAAGAAAGGAAAAGGTGGATAGTAGCATTGGTTAATGGTTGCTAATTTTGCCAGAGACAGGAAATTGAAGTGAATGGTGGAAAGGGTACTTTAGGTAATTAAGCCTAGAATCAAAATGAACAAGAAAGGAAGTTTTAGAGAGTTAAGCATCATTATTCTTGAAAAGCACACTCTAACAAGTATAATTATACTGCAAATATTCAAGTTTTAGGATATAGCCAATTCTGTTCATAAATACTTGTTCTGTAACGCTAAAGCGATACAGAATTCTGTAGCCAAATTATTTTCATTTTAGTCCAGAAAGATCATTTCATATCCTTTCTCCAACAACCACCACTGTTTTTTTTTTATATGTGCTGTTTTCAAGTCACTCAGTTCTCGAAACTCACTGATTTAAATCAGATCTCTCTTTCACTAACCTAACCACCTGTGGTTTCAACAGTGCTCAAATAAACAGAGCGTTTGTTCTCTTCTTTCTCACCAAGTTTTTTAAAAACTTGGTATCTTCTCACATACTTTAATCACATATTGCATGCTTTTAATTCATCAGAAGTTTAAATAAGTTAACAAGAAGGAAATATTTATTTAAGCTATAAGATGAAGAATATTATTAAAATTAATGTTTCATTATATGAGTTGGTAGAAATCTGAAAGAAATCACATAATTTTTCCCATGAATTTTTATTCATTGTAACTTGAAAAATCTGGTAGCCCCAGAAAACATTACAGTTAAATATTAAAAAATCAGCACCACTAACCTAAACTGTTCTGGTTTTTATGAATTTAGAACACCCAACATAGGTCAAAATATACTATTTCTAAAGCAGAATTTCTCCCTGAATTGAAATACTGGTAAGACAGAGGCACTATAGATTTAAGGCACTTCAATTAAATATTAAAGGCAGCTTCCCCCCAATCTACATTTTTATTTATCCTTATTTTGTATCCCAGGCATTTACACCACAGAGCATTATATCATTGTAAGAGCTGGAATGAGTGGGAGATAGGTCTTTCTTTTGTAAACTGAGAAAGGGGCTACTGTAAACACAGATATATTCTCAAATTAGTCACAGGAAAGAACACAAATGGAAATAAGGGATCTACAAATGGATTCCCTTAAAACTACATACTCCTTGGAAAATCTCTGAGAACCTATAGGAGTTTGCATATCCCAATTTGAAGACCACTGGATTCATATATAGCATAATAAATTGGCTACTATTTATTGAGCCTACCAAGTACAACGAGAGGCAGTTTACATATATTATCTCTAATCCTTAAGAGCTCTATGCCATAAATACTCCATTCACTTCATTTTATAAATGAGAGACTGAGGCTTAAGGAGGTTGAGTGATTTGCCTAAGATTATGGCTGGCAAGAGACAGAGATATGAACCCAAGTCTAACTCAAGCTCATGTTCTTTTTACATCACACTGTGTACACTCAATGTCACCAGATCTCTCTTACCTTTAGTACATCAGTGGGATTGGCTATAGCAGAAGATATCACTCCTGACACAACCCCACAGATCATGTTAATTAGGAGAGTCTCATCTGAAAGAAGGAAAAAAAAAGAAAACTCTGTTTATGTTAGGTACTAATTTTTGAGAACAGAGTATTGAGCTATCCAAGAAAGAGAACCCTGGTTAGAGAGTTGACTTTTAAAATGAACTACAAAGCTTATGAAAATAAAGAAACTCAAACATTTCTAGATCCCAAATCAGTAGAGAAACATATAAAAATTATAGAATATAAATTATTTGTACTAAAAATATACTGTTATTTCTATAGAACACTGGAACACGTCCTATTCTTCTACTTAACTGCCAATATCCCACATAAATTCAGGTTTTGAGATATTTTCCCTTCAACCATTTCAAAGTTCTAAAGAAGAAACGTGTTTTTTTAGTCTTTTTTCTGGGAATCATCAGCAAACTCTGAAGATTTGAAAAGTGAACGTAAAAGATTAAGTCTTATATCTAAAAGAAAAAAATTTATCTAAATATTAATTTTGACTGGACTTAGATCTCTCCTACCCACTATTTATTCACAAAAGGCTTATATAGTCACATGTGCAAAAGGAGTCATTTGGAACTAAATCCCCTAAGCTAGAAAAAAGAACAAAGAAACTGCAAGGCATATTGCTTGAAAGTGAAAATTCAATCTTCACCACTCCTCCCCACCATGAAGAGGACTACAAACAGAACCCACATGAAGACTCTGTGAAAGTAAATTAGTTTAGAAAGAGGTTAGGGAGGAGGACCTTTCAGGCTCCCCAGAGAAGAGGCTAGAGAAAAAGTTGGCTTAGAACAAGAAAGTGATGCAAAGGGCATTACTAACCGAAAGGCCGTCCAGCTGTCCCCAAACATCCAACAGCCCCAAGCCTGTGGTAAAATAATCATTTAACAGAGTATCAGGCTAGAAATGCCACAGTGACAAATAGAGACATGTGATAATCCTGAATGCGGGTAAGGTGGCCATAAGTACATCAGAATCTAGATTACAGTAATCTAAAATGATTCTACCTTAGGAAAGTTTTTCAAAATTGGGAGCTTGAAAAATTCCTATGGTTGAAGTCCTCTCGCTGAGGAGAACAGCAGTAATTTTCTGGACAAAACTGTTTCATATTTCCCTGAGATGGCCAGACAACTTTTTTTTAGCAATAGCAAAAGGGATAAACTTGAAGAACACATCCCCCTAACCAACATATCACCTCTGCAAGAATTTCTCCCAAGTCAGTACAAGCTTATTTTGTCTTGAAATGACTGTCAGCCATTCTCAGGAATCCTGTAATGAAACACTTTGACTAAACATGTGATTTCAAAAATCTTTTTAAAGAAATGAGAATGTTCTCATATTCACTGTGGCGGTGAATGCATAACTATGTGATTATACCAAGGGCCACTGATTGTATACTTTGGATGAATGGCATGGAACATGAATAAAACCGCTAAAAAAATGAATAAAATAAAATGCCTACAATTTTTTTTAAAGCCCTTTGAGTATCACCTGGAAAGAGAGAGAGAGGTCTATACTGACCTTCCAAACGTTCTACAAATAATCGCTTCAAGCTTTGGTAAATGCCGATTTTAATGGTGCCATATGATGCCTGTCTTAGTAAAGCTGGAGCAATTCTGCAAAAAGAAAGAAAGAAAGAAAGAAAAAAAGCCAATTATACTCAACATACATTAGCAGATGTTACATGTCTAGACAATCTATTTATCTCCAATACCCATCTCACTCTACCCAACAACATCAGAATATATACTTCAAGCACTCATAGAACATTCCGCAAGATAGACTATATCCTAGGTCATAAAACAAAGCTCAAAAATCATATAGTGTATCTTCACCAACCATAATGGAATCAAACTAGAAATCAATAAGAAAAACAATAAGAAAATCCTCAAACCTTTGGAAATTTAACAAAAAACTTCTAAACAATCCATGGATCAAAGAATAAGTCTCAAAGGAAATTATAAAGATACACAGAACTGAATGAAAAGGAAATGTCAACATATTAAAATATGTGGGGCAGAATTTCTGGGGAAGATGGCTGGGTAGGGAGTTCCAGGATTCACTCCTCTAAAACAGCTAGAACTCTCTGAAACAACTCTTCAAGGGCTCTGGAGAACAAAGGGGACCATTGTACAGCATCCAGGTAACAGCCAGAAGAAGAGGCTAAGAAACTGCAGTTAAAAACTATGAGTAGCTTGTTATATAGTGGCTGCCAGTGTTCATCCCCCAAGCTCCAGGGGCGTCACCTTGGGTTTTGGTCCCTGGTTAGCTGCTGCAGACAACATGGAGAAGCACAGATGGTGGAATTTTAAAGACACAGTGCTTCCCGTGGACTGTGGGGAACAGTTTGCACAAGGGTGCCACCTGCTGGGTAGGACAGAAAAGACCGCTTCAAGGGTTTGTCAAAAAGGCTTTTGGTATCTTTACTGACCCTCTTCCCAGGGCTCTTTAGAGCTGGTCTGCATCCCTGTCCTGAGTTCTTGCACCTGTTTTGGCTGGGAAATACCAACTTAGGAAAGTCCTCTCTGAGGTGACCCTCCTCCCAGAATTTGCATGCCAGGCAAAAGTAGCTTGAGGCAATGAAAGGAATATTAAAAAAAAAAAAAACCCAATGAAACAAAAAACTATAGAGGTTAAAAAATACACATAGAACAGATCAAGATTCCCAAAGAAGAAACTGAGGAAAAGAAGCTTTCTCCTGAGGGTGAAACAATTGCACAAATAGTGAAATCTTAAAAATGGTACCACATATCCAAGGCAAGAATCAGATGAAAAAGAGCTGAAAAAAAAATCTGATCAGTTAGACCTGGGAGATTCTAAAGGTCTAGAACAAGTTGAACCAAGACCTGGGAGATCCTAAAGGTCTAGAACAAGTTGAACTAAGTATCAAAGAAGAGCCTTAACACAAAGACAAACAACAATAAAACTCTAGACTAGAGGAACTGACCTTCAGAGTAAGCTCATCAAGATAATCAGATGCCTAGACATCAGCAGAAAATTACAACCCAGGAAGAAAGAGGAATATGACCAGTCACAGGAACAAATTAAAATTTCAGAGGAGACATAGAATCTGAAATAACTAATTAAAGATGTTCAAACAAATCTCCTAAATCAATTCAAGGAGATGAAAGAAAATTCTGCTAAAGAGTTAAAGGATATTAAGAAGGCACTGGGTGAGCATAAAGGATAATTTGAAAGTATAAAAGAAACATAACAGAAATTATGAGAATTAAAGGCACAATGGAAGAGATTAAAACTACACTAGAAGCATACAACAGCAGATCTGAATAGGCAAAAGAATCCAATTACCTAGAAATAAATTTTACCAAGGATATAAAAGACCTGTATAAAGAAAACTACTAAACATTGCTAAAAGATATGAAAGACCTAAATAAATGGAAGGACATTCCATGTTCATGGATTGGAAGAGTAAATATTGTTAAGGTGTCAATTCTAACCAAATTGATTTACATATTCAATGCAATCCCAATCAAAATTCTAACAGCTTACTCTACAGAAATACAAAAGCCAATTAACAAATTTATTTGGAAAGGTAACAGGCTTTGAATAGCCAAAATCACCTTGAAAAAGAAGAGCAAAGATGGAAGACTCACATTTATTGACTTTAAAGCATATTACAAAGGTATAGTGGTCAAAACAGCATGGTACTGGCATAAGGCTAGATATATTGAGCAATGGAATCAAACTGACAGTTGAGAAACAGATCTTCACATCTATGGCCAACTGATTTTTGACAAAGCTGGCAAATTCACTCAACTGGGACAGAACAGCCTCTTCAACAAATGCTGCTGGGAGAACTGGATATCCATAAACAAAAGAATGAAAGAGAACCATTATCTCACACCCTATACAAAAATTAATGCAAAATGGGCCAAAGACCTAAATATAAGAACCAGAACTATAAAGCTCCTAGAAAATGTAGGGAAGCGCCTTTAAGATCTTTTGGCAGCAATGGTTTCCTATACTCTACACCCAAAGCACACGCAGCAAAAGAAAGAAAATAGATAAATGGAACTTCCTCAAAATTCAAACCTTTTCTACTTTAAAGGACTTTGTCAAGAAAGTGAAAAGGCAACATAGTCAGTGGGAGAAAATATTTGGAAACCACATATATGATAAGGGTTTAATATCCAGAATAGATAAAGAAATGCTACAACTCAACAACAGAAAGACAACAACCCAATTTTAAAATGAACAAAAGACTTGAATAGACATTTTGCCAAAGATGAAATATAACAGTCTAAAAAGCATATGAAAAGATGCTCCACATCATTAATGATCAGGGAAATGCAAATTAAAACCACAATGAGATATCGTCTTATACCTACTAGAATGACCACTATTAAAAAAAAAATTACCAGTGCTGGACAGGATGTAGAGACAAAGGAACATTTATTCACTGCTTGTGGGAATGTAAAATGGTGTAGCTGCTGTGGAAGACAGTTTGGTGGTTCCTGAGGAAGCTAAGCATAAAATTGCTGTATAATCCAGCAATCCTGCTAATAGGTATAGACACAGAAAAACTGAAAACAGGGGCTCAAACAGTCATTTTCACAATGATATACATAACAGCATTTTTCACAAATGCCAAAAGATGGAAGCAACCCAAGTGTCCACCAACTGATGAATGGATAAACAAATCTAGTGTATGCACAAAATGGAATATTATTCATCTGTAAGAAGGAATGAAGTCTTGATGCATGCAACAACACGGATGAACCAGTAGGACATTGTTCTGAGTAAAATAAGCCAGATACAAAAGGACTAATATGGTATGATCTCATGCATATGAACTAATTATAACAAACTCATAGAGTTAGAATCTAGAATATAAGTCACCAGGGGATAGATGGGGGTAGAGAATGAAGAGCTGATGCTTAACTTGTATAAAATTTCTACTTAGTACAAATGGCCAAAAGGCACATGAAGAGATGCTCAACTTCCCTGGCTATTACAGAAATGCAAATCAAAACCACAATGAGATATCATCTCACACCCACCAGAATGGCCATTATCAATAAAACAGAAAATGACAAGTACTGGAGAGGATGTGGAGAAAGAGGCACACTTATCCACTGTTGGTGGGAATGTCAAATGGTACAACCACTGTGGAAGGCAGTTTGGCGGTTCCTCAAAAAGCTAAATATAGAATTGCCATATGACCTCGCAATACCATTGCTAGGTATCTACTCAGAGGACATGAGGGCAAGGACTCAAACAGACATTTGAAACATCAATGCTTATAGCAGCATTATTTACAATTGCGAAGAGATGGAAACAGCCAAAATGTCCATCAACAGACGAGTGGCTAAACAAACGGTGGTATATACATACGATGGAACATTATGCAGCTGTAAGACAGAATAAAGTTATGAAGTATGTTAACAACATGGATGGATCTTAAGGACATTATGCTGAGTGAGATTAGTCAGAAACAAAAGGACGAACACTGTATGGTCTCACTGATATGAACTGACATTAGTGAATAAACTTGGAGAATTTCACTGGTAACAGAGACCATCAGGAGATAGAAATAGGGTAAGATATCAGGTAATTGGAGCTGAAGGGATACAGATTGTGCAACAGGACTGAATGTAAAAACTCAGAAATGGACAGCATAATACCACCTAACTGTAATACAATTAGGTTAAAACACTGAATGTGAGAATGATAGAGGGAGGAGGGCTGGGGGCACAAATGAAATCAGAAAGAAAGATAGATGATCAAGACTGAGATGGTATAATCTAGGAATACCTAGAGTGTATAATGATAGTGAGTAAAGGTACAAATTTAAAAAATATTTTTGCATGAGGAAGAACAAAGGAATGTCATTACTGCAGAGTGCTGAAAATAGATGGTAATTAATATTTTTAAATTTTAACTTATGTGTCAGACTAAAGCAAAAAAAATGTTTATTTGGTACAAAATTTATATTTTGACTAGTGCATTTCCTAATATAACTTATGTAGACAGCTTAACTGAACACCATAAGTACATGGAACTTTGAGTAGAGCATGAGATTTTGTTGGTTTGTCCAGAGTGATTTGAAGAGCGAATAAAAAAGTATGTGCAAAGTCCCCTTTGGGGAATGGTGAGAAAGGGGGAAAATTCAACTTCCCCAAGTTGAATTCTTGATTTTCTCACAAGCAGTGTGGACAACCAAAGCTATAGGCTGAACCCCCAATCTTGGGGTTTGTTCATATGAAACTTAACCCCACAAAGGATAGGTCAAGCCTACTTCAAATTAGGCCTAAGAGTCACCCCCAGGAGAACCTCTTTTGTTGCTCAGATGTGACCTCTCTCTCCAGCCAATACAAGAAGCAAACTCACAACCCTCCCCCTGTCTGCGTGGGGCCTGACTCCCAGGGGTGTGGACCTTCCTGGCAACATGGGACAGAAATCCTGGAACGAGCTGAGACTCAGCATCAAGGGATTGAGAAAACCCCTAGAATGAGCTGAGAGTCAGCATCAGGGGATTGAGAAAACCTTCTCAACTGAAAGGGGTAAGAGTGAAATGAGACAAAATAAAGTGTCAACGGCTGAGTGATTCCAAACAGAATCGAGAGATTATCCTGGAGGTTATGCTTACGCATTAAATAGATATCACCTTGTTAGTCAAGGTGTAGTGGAGAGGCTGGAGGGGACTGCCTGAAAATGTAGAGCTGTGTTCCCGTAGCCATGTTTCTTGAAGATGATTGTATAATGACATAGCTTTCGCAATGTGACTGTGTGATTGTGAAAACCTTGTGTCTGATGCTTCTTTTATCTACCTTATCAATAGATAAGTAAAACATATGGAATAAAGATGAATAATAGGGGGAACAAATGTTAAAATAAATTTAGATTGAAATGCTCGTGATCAATGAGGGGGAGGGGTGGGGGTGTGGTATGTATGAATTTTTTTCTGTTTTCTTTTTATTTCTTTTTCTGAATAGATGCAAATGTTCCAAGAAATGATCATGATGATGAATATGCAACTATGTGATGATATCGTGAATTACTGATTATACGTAGAATGGAATGATCAAAAGTTGGGAATGTTTGCGTTTGGTGGTTTTAGGTATTTTTTTTTAATTTTAAAAGAAAAGAAAGGGTTAAAAAGAATGACGCTGATCAGGTTGAGGTTAAACTAATTCAGAACACAGCCTAAGGAAAACAATGTCTATATTTTAGAACCACACATACCTTTTGAGACCAAAGGAAGAAAGGTTTATTTGGTCCAGATCCAAAATTTTCCGTAGCACACAATCAAACTTAACCTATCTGTATAGCTCATTTGAATAACTGAAACACAGGGAGCCCAGAATAAGAAAACGGTCCTTTAATCCTGTATAGCCTAATGTAATGCCTAGATACATCCTAGAGTATATTAAGCAGATAATCAAAAAGTATTGGCAAAGTCCATTGAAGGATGGGAGGGAAATATGGAACTATTAAACATTACTATCAGGAAATCCCCTGATACTTTGTCAAACTTTAGGGACACCCAAATCAATAGCCTATGCCCTTGATCTTGAGGTTTACTCTTGTGAAGTTTAGGTAGGTAGTGGAGAAGCTTAACCTACCTAAGAGTTACTTCTGGAAGATCTCTTTTGTTGCTCAGATGTGGACTAATTCTCTCTAAGCCCAACTTTGCAAATGAAAATTGCCCTCCCTCCTACGTGGGACCTGACATCCAGGGGTGAAAGTCTCCCTGGTGACATGGGAGATGACTCCGAGGGTGAATTCAGCCCTGGTACCATTGGAACAACAATTCCATCCTGACCAAAAGGGGGAAAAGAAGTGTAACTAATAAAGTATCAGAGGCAAAGAGAGTTCAAATAGAGTGTAGAGGCTACTCTAGAGGTTGCTCCTATGCAATCTTCAGTTAGACCTTGCTACCTATCATAACCTGCCAACCCCCAATCAGGACCATTCCAGCCAATCGTAAAGAACACCTAGAGCAATATATAAGATTCCACAAGGGTTCCATGCACTAGCATAACTTTCCAGAAACCTACAACTTCCAGATGGGTCCCTGGTCCAGATAAGTCCTGAAATCTAGAAGGCCCAGCCTCTCCAGAACATCAGATAGTTACATCTCCCTATCCCATATTAGTAACAGGCCATTCCAACATGAAAAAGTTAGAATGGCCATAGCCCAAATACCCCTAAAGAGAGGGACAGAAAGATCAAAGATGATGGTGGAGTTATACAGAGAAGATAGAATTTAACAAATGAATATGATTGCTGAATCATTAAATTGATATCTCTTTTAGTCTTCAGTATCTTAGAGTAGCTAGAAGTAAAAACTTAGAATTATGGAATTGTAATCCATGTCAAACTCTGAAATATGTTCTACAACTAACTGTGGTATTGTGCTTTGAAATTTATTGCTTTTTTGCATATATGTTATTTTTTCACAAAAAAGAAAGAAAAAACTGACTATGGTGATAAAAGAATATTTAAAATAATATTTAAATACTCCTATATTCTGGAGCAGCTAGAAGGAAAAATCTGAGAGGATCGTATGAAGGCCCATGACAAACTCTGGGATCTGTCCTATAACTACTTGTTGAAGAGTACTTTGAAAATTATTGCTTTTTTTGTTTCTTTGCTTTGTAAATATGTTATATTATACAATAAAAAAGTTAAAAAAATTGTCTATTTAGGTTGATTGTAAATGTTTGGAAATGGATAATGGTGATGGTAGTACTTTATTGTGAGTTTAACTAACAGTGCTGAATTGTGTTTGTGAATCAGGTTGAAAGGGGAAGTTTGGGGTTGTTTATGTTACCAGAAGGAAAGTCAGAAGATAAGACATGGGACAATATAGCACAGCGAACCCTGTTGTGGGCAATGGACTGTAGTTAATAGTAAAATATAAAAATGTTCTTTCATTAATTATAACAAATGTACAACACCATTACAAGGTGTTAATAATAGGGTGGAATATGTGGGAAAATACACATAATGTAAACTATGGACTATAATTAAGAGTATTTTTTAATAGTCTTTCATCTATTATAACAAAGGTACCACACGAATACAAAGTGTCACCAATAGCAGGGTATGTGGGAAAGTTCTAAATTTTACATGACTTCTGTAAACCTACAACTTCTCTAATTAAAAGTATACACATGTGGAGTACAGCCAAAGCAGCACTGAGAGGAAATTTACAGCATGAAATGTTTACATTAGAAAAGAAAAGTCTCAAATCAATTATCTAAGTTCCTACCTCAAGACACTAGAAAAAGAAGAGCAAAGTAAAGCCAAAGCAAGAAGAAGGAAGAAACTAATAAAGATATGAGCATAAATCAAAGAAAGTGAAAATAAGAAAATAGAGACACATCAATGAAATAAAAAGCTGGCTCTTCAAAAAATAAAATCAGTAAAATTGATAAACTGTTAGTAAGACTCACAAAGATATAAAGAAGACACAAAGCACCAGTATCAATGAAACGGGATAACACTGCAAATTCTTCAGCAATTAAAAGGTTAATAGCAACTTTATGCTCATAAATGCAACAACTTAGAAGAAATAGACTCAAAAACCACAAACTATGAAAACTCAACCAAGATGAAAGAGAAGCTGAACAGTCTTAATAACCGATAAAGAAACTCAATTCATCATTTAAAAAGCACCCAAAATATAAACCTCCTGGCTCAGAATATTTCACTGGGGAGTTCTATCTCCATTTAAAGAAGAATTAACAATCTCTTACAGAAAACAGAAGAGAAGGGAATGCTTCCCAATTCATTTATGAGGCTAGTCTTGTCCTAAAACCAAAACCAGATAAAGACAAAACAAAAAAAATAAATCTACAGACCAATATCACTTGAGAACTTAGATATAAAAATCCTCAACAAATTATTAGCAAATTGAATCCACAATCTATAAAAAGAATTATATTCACCATTAAAAAATCAATCTCTACTTCTTAACAGTTTCAGATGCATCTTTAAGCCTATAAACAAGGAGGTTCTGGAGCCAAGATCTCATCCTATTTAAGCTCTTTTTATAAACGGAATGTATTCTCATTCATACCTCCCTGGAGATTCTTCCAAATTGCAGAACTATATTTTAGGAGTTATAAACAGAAAGACAGCAATAGTTCATACTGTTAGGATTAAAAAATTAAAACTAAATACGCATATTTTCAACTTTATTGTGCGTTATGAGAAACAAATACCTTGTGATTATACACTGTGATAAAAGAGCAAGGTGAAGCAGAAGATCCATGAATCACAGTTAGCTTAGCTTCAGAATGTGTTATATGATATTTTTCCCAACAAAATTGTCTTTTGAATTAAGTCTAGCGTAGGCTAATAATAAAATCCATGGCCATCTTCTGAGCACATAAACTGGGAGCCTAGGCAATTGGCAATGGATAAACTGCAAACTGGACGATAAGCCACAAATTTATGGTTAATCAAAAGTTGACCAAAGAAAAGAGATGTCTCTTCCTCTCTTTTATCTGCATTTTCTGTTCAAACTGCCAGAACAATATTTCTTTAAAGAAGAAAATTTTAAAGGAAGTCAGTGTTTGCCAACTCAGGAAGAATGTCACAGAGATAGATACATTGAACTTGTTCTGCTTTAACTCATGGCTATCAATGACCCTCAGGAAAACAGGAGAAAATCAATGTTGCAATGATATACCCATTTTTAAACATAACACTTATAGCCAGATGAACACAAAATTCAAAGCTCAAAACTTGCAAGCAGGTGAAATATAAACTGACGCATCAATATTGTATTACAAGTTGAACTGGTGACCATAAAGGGCACAAATTATCAGTCAGCTGAATTACATCGTTTCTTCTAATCATGATGGAAGGAAAGTATCCAATCTTACCCTGAATACAAAGCCAATATACCTTCTTCTCTATAAATTCGGAATAAGGCATGAAACATCCCTCTGTATTTTATCTCTTTGAAGCGGACATCGATACTTTGGCCTTGAACTTGAAGTCGTGTTTTGGTTAGGTCCACAGGAAAAGTTCCTATAAAGGACATACTCATTTAGAATTATTTCCAAAGAGCAACAATTAAATTCTGGCTGAATGTAAGCCAGTGGCAATTTTTAAAAGATAAGACAAAATCCTTTTTAAAACATACAGAGGACCCCTACTAGAATACCACTGTCAGAATATGAGGGCTGTATGTGGCAAAGTAAAACACCCTATACTATATCTAGACAGCATGATTTGACCCACAGTATAACTGAAACTGTGATAAAGTGCTTTATGATTCTTCTAATATACTGTAAATTTAAAATAACTTAGAAGTTGTTTTAATTTCATCTGTAGCTTACAATCTGGCATTTATCGGTCTCTTTCCCCTGCCCCCATAACCTCAATTTTCCCTACCTCTCCCCCCACAAAATTTCTCCAACCTTTCACAAAAATGGAAAGCATGCTATTGCTGCTCCAGTTACTTTCAAATACTATTTCAAAGTTGTTGTTTTCTCTTTTATCTGCTAACAAGACATGAACAGTTCCCTAATATGATGGAAGATAACAGCAAAATCCTACTTTGCTCTACTCATCCTAGTTCCTTAGGTAATTCAGGAAGAATAACCATAGAATACTAGGGGAAAAAATTGTGTTTCTTTAACCAACCTTCTTTCTCTCATTATGTCAACAAACAGAGGTGGCCATTACATTAATAAAATATATTTCCAGGAGTATTTCAAGGTCCAAAATCAACAAAGTGATTATGTAGCGCTGGTCACTGATAAACTTGATATCACTACACCAGAACATATGCAAAGAAAGTCAACAAAGATTGGTGGATTGTAGTTACTTACAGGTAGTTGAGGAAAGAGAGTATGGAATAACACAATCTAAAAATATTTCAAAATTAAAATCAAATAGAAACCCCAGATACTGTGCCAAACATTAGGGACACCTAAATCAATAGGCCAAGGCCTTGATCTTGAGGCTTGTTCTTGCAAAGCTTATGCATATAGTGCAGAAGCTTAGCCTACCTATTGGTATGCCTAAGGGTCACCTCCAAAGGACCTCTTTTGTTGTTCAGATGTGGCCTCTCTCTTTCTAAGCCCAACTCGGCAAGTGAAACCACTGCCTCCCCCCTACATGGGACATGACATCCAGGGATGGAAGTATCCCTGGCGGCATGGGAGATGACCCTCAGGGATGAGCCTGGCCCTGACACCGTGGGATCAACAATACCATCCTGACCAAGAGGGGGAAAAGAAGTGTAACAAATAAGGTATCAATGGTTGAGAGAGTTTAAATAGAGTTCGAGAGGCTACTCCAGAGGTCACTCTTACGCATGCTTCAGTTAGGCATTGCTATCTACCATAACTTGTCAAACCCCAACCAAAAACATTCCTGCCAACCCTAAAGAATACCTAGGGCATTATATAAGATTCTACAAAGGTCCCATGCACTAGGGTAACTTTCCAAAACCTACCACCTCCAGTTGGGTTCCTAGACCAGTAATTCAGAGTGCTGAATCATTATGCTGATATTTCTTTTAGCCTCCAGTACCTTAGAGCAGCTAGAAATAAAAACCTAAAATTGTGGAATTGTAAAAAAAAAAAAAGAATAAATAATCAAAGAGATAACAACTAAAGGCAATACATGATCCTGGACTGGGTCTAATATTAATGGAGGAGAAAAGTCCCCAAAGGACATTATTGGGACATATGAAAAAAATTTGGAGCATAGTCTATAAGCTTAATATTTAATATTAAATTTCTTGAACTTGGTAACTGTACTTAAAAGTGGTTATATAAGTGAATAGCCTTGTTTTTAGGAAATGTACATGGCAATATTAAGTGTTCAAGGGGCATGATGTATACAACCTACTCTCACATGTTTAGAAAAGAGATAAATAAAAAGATATAAATATGGATAGATAGAATGAAACAGCAAATGTGCCATAATAGTAAAAGTTGGTAGATATGTGTGGAGAGGTATATGGGAATTCTCTGTGGGGGGTTGTATTATTTTGCAATTGTCTTGTAAGTTAAAAATTATTTCAAACTAAAAAGTTTAAAAATCAAATAGATACCAATCTTATTTATAATTCAATTTTCTTATAAAATGGGTCACATGTTTATTAAAAAAGAAGTTTGGTTTATAAGAAAAAAAATTACAAACAATTTAACTTTGGGGAGAGATCCTTAGCACAGGAATCTAGCAGAAGCCGTGATTTTATCTTATCCAGCTCCCTCTATATTTTACATATATTACTTAGGCCGAGCGAATTAATGAATCATCAAAAAAAGTCTCCTAAGTTTGGCTTAACTTCACTTGCATACCATTATTAGTACTTTCTCAGAAATTATTATTTGATGGCTTTGAGACAATAATTTTTTAAACAAACAAGGTAAACTTCTTTTCAGTTTTTCTGTAGTTTTCACCAAAAATAACTGCCACCATAATCTACCATCTATACCAAAAGGAGCAGATTTGTCAATTTTCACATTCTTACCAAATTCAGCAACAATAGAGGCAAGGCCGCCATATACAAAGGGTTTCCAATTCAGACCAGACATTTCATGGCTTACAGTGGTACTTTTCTGGTGCTAAAAACAAACAGAAATCAGAACAAGGCACAAGAGTGAGGAGCATTTGTTAATACTTGATCATATAATTTACAGCAACAAAATGGCAAAGAAAACAGATGTACAGGGAAAATCCTACCAAGTGGAATGATACAAAATGGGACATCCTGTTCTATGTGCTGGGTGATCCAGAATTTGTTCTTACTGTCATTCTGTAAGAATAGGCATGAGATTTCACTCAAACCTTTTTCTGTACTTTTAGTGTTATCTTTGTCCCCACCCAAAGAGGAGGCTTCAGTACATCCAGAACACCCAACTTAAGATATACAACTAGACAGTTAAAAGTGAAGGAAACTGGACCTCAAATTATATAGGCTGAGGCATCTCATAAAAGCAGTTCATGGTATTCAACTGGCTTGATTCAGATGCAAAGCACTCACTCACATGCATCCTTTCATATTCTTAGCCCTCTCATCTTTCCACTGAACTTTAGGGCTTTAGTTCTTCTAGACAGTTCTAGCTATACTCAACTACTCCCTATTAGACTAGGCTGAGCAAAGTATCTTTCACCTTCCTTCTTGCCCCCAGAGAAATGACAGCAATATGGGCCATGTCTCACTCTTCTCTGACATTTAACATACATTCATTCAGTGGCTCTCCTTTTCCTTCTGCCTGATCATTTAAAACACTCATGTAGGGTGGGCCACGGTGGCTCAGCAGGTAAGAGTGCTTGCCTGCCAGGCCCAAGGACCCGGGTTTGATTCCCGGTGCCTGCCCATATTTAAAAAAAAAAAAAACACTCATGTATCTTTTTCTTTTGCATGGGCAGGTACCAGGAATTGAACCTGGGTCTTCAGCATGACAGGCGAGAACACTGCCACTGAGCCACCGTGGCCCACCCAACATGTATCTTTAATAATATATTTTTCCCTCATCTTTCCCTTCATCTCCATCCACTTTAGACATGTCATATTCAATCTTTTCAGCTTTTTCCTCCAGTTCTGCCACTCTCAGATTTTTGTCTCACAGATTTTATATTTACCCACTGCTTCAGCCTCTAGGCCAGAGATTTTCTAATTTTACCATGCATCAGAATGATCTAGAAAGCTTATTAAAGCATGGACTGCTGAGACCCACCCCTAGGGTTTCTGATTGGTGGTCTGAGTTTGACCCTGAGAATATGTGAGTTCCAAAATAATGCTGATGCTTCCAAGCTTTATGAACCACTGCTCTAGGCATCACCTACTAGTCCAGCTGAAAGTAGTCTCTTTTTTTAGGATGGACTCTCATGATTCTTTTAAATATTCCTTTTTCAGCGCTTCACAGTATTGTGTACTTCTTTTAGCCTCCAGCACCTTACAGCAGCTAGAAATAAAAACCTAAAATTGTGGAATTGTAAAAAGAATAAATAATCAAAGAGAGAACAACTAAAGGCAATACATGATCCTGGACTGGGTCTAATATTAATGGAGGAGAAAAGTCCCCAAAGGACATTACTGGGACATATGAAAAAATTTGGAGCATAGTCTATAAGCTTAATATTTAATGTTAAATTTAATGAACTTGGTAACTGTACTTAAAGTGGTTATATAAGTGAATATCCTTGTTTTTTCAAGGAATTTCAATAGCAACTTCAACTGGCTTTTGCAGTCATAGATAAAGACTATGAAGTCAGACTGCCTGGGTTCAAATTCCAACTTCACTTACTAGCTCAGTCACCTTAGGCCAAGTTACTTAACCTCCTTTATCTGTATTTTCTCAAAATAAGAATAACAATAAAAACTGTATCATATGCTCCTTTTAGCTACTATATCAACAGAAGAGTAGAACATATGGAATAAAAATAAATAATAGGGGGAACAAATGTTAAAATAAATTCAATTTGAAATGCTAGTGGTAAATGAAAGCGAGGGGTAAGGGGGTATGGTATGTATAATCTTTTTTTTCTCTATTATCATTTTATTTCTTTTTCTAAATCGATGCAAATGTACTAAGAAATGATGAATATGCAACTATGTGATGATATTAAGAATTCCTGGGTGGGCCACAGTGGCTCAGCAGGTAAGAGACCCGAGTTCGATTCCCAGTGCCTGCCCATGTAAAAAAAAAAAAAAAAAAGAATTACTGATTGATTGTATATGTAGAATGGAATGATACCTTAATGTTTTGTTTGTTAATTTTTTTAATTAATAAAAAAAGTTTAAAAAAAACTGTATCATAGGACTGTTGTGAAAGGTAAATAATATATGTAAACAACTAGAAAAGTGCCTGGCACCTAGCTCTATAACTGTTAGCTATTATTATTATTTCATTTTTGAAAATTTAAGTGCCCAAATTTATGCTTTAACATATATTTCTTGCCCACTTCCTGTTGCCCAATCTGAGGTTAGCACCATTGAATCATAGTCTCTTTTTAGGGGTGACAAGGTTTTGCTTCGTTTCCACATAAAGAATTCTCTGTAACTAAACACAGAAGAACAATTTTCCAGAAAGGATGGCAAACATGCAGACTAATGTTTCAATTACAGGGCATACAAATAATTATAGAAACTTCATTTGACACGCATAGTGTCAAATAAAAAAAAGAAAGAAAATGCATAGTGTCATCAGCCACCCCATATAACATACAGAGTCTGGAATAGCTAGCCCTTTTGGAGTAAAGCTGTTGAGAGGAATTCTAAAAAGCAAAGTAGAAATAGGCACTTCAAATATCAGCTGCAGTTCAAAATAAGTTTCCTGATAACTTATGAACATTTCAGCCATGCCACATATTAAGATTAGAATTGAAAGTAAAACATGATACATATGGTGTGAGAGCAGGCATGGAAAAGTGAGGGTCATGCAAATCTGAGTTTGTGAAGAAAAAAATGCACTCATCATTCGCCAATTTAGAGATTCCCCAAAACAGTCTTTTGCTATGTTTCTCTCCAGAGTTTTCTCTTTACAACTTCTTTCAATGTTTCTCATTACAGAGTAAGCATCTATAATGCTTAATACCTGCTGTCCAGCCTTTGAATGGGAAAAATGTGCTCAGGGTTCAGGGAGCCATAATGAATTTGTGAAAGGCAAAGGGCAGGGCCATAGCAGGAAGCAGCAAGACCAGTCACTGCATCTCAGGTCAGTTAGCTCAGTGGTAACCCTAATGAAAAGTTCACAATTCTGAAGCAAAAATTTTTTAAAAGAGCATCTAATACCATTTTTTCAGCTAAATGTATTTATTTCAAAGCACTGTCTATTATTAGGCAATTATATTCTTCCTACTCCTGGAGCATTAAAAAAAATCACCTTTCTTGTAAGAAATCATGGTAATAGCAGTTGGTAGTTGACTTTGCTTAGTACTCTTACTTGACAAAGTAAGACTGATTATCCTTTATTTGTGTCCCTTCTTAACATTTTTATTTAAGTTCTATTAGTCCATGAAATCCAGATCCAGGGACCGCTAGCCAAATCCAACACTGCTACCACCACTACTGCCAACACCAGCAGCTCCCCACAACCACCCGATAATAAAATCCCTTTTCTGCCAATGCCAGGAAACAATCACCTTAGGAAGAAGCCCTGTATCATCTTTGATTAAGTCTCATTTTAGTCCTCCCTCAGACTGAGCCAAAAATCAGCCTTCCTCTAGTTGTCACCCATTCTTTTGAAGCAATATTGAGCAACTTTATTTTTTCCCCTAGGGAAGTCTTCGAATATTTAAAAACAGCTATCATATTCTCCCACATCTTATCGTCCTCAGACTAAATATCCACAATTATTTTCCTCATTTTATATATTATATTCCAATTACTACAGCTGAAAATTGCAGCCACTTTTTGTGGGCCATATTGAACTAGTGAATTGTTAAGCTGTCACTGAAAATCTCTTTAACATAAGGCTTGTATGTAATGTCTCACCTATTCTACAATTGGGCAATGTTTTTTGTTTTTTTTTTGGAAACTTCCTTTATCACTTCTATATCTTAACCTCAGGCATAAAAATAACTAAAATGAGATCTATTTTCTATTGGTACCATGTTATTTCCTGTTTTAACGATGTAGGATCCATGTCTCAAGGCACATTTTATAACCCTCACAACAGCTTGCAGAGAACTGGAAAGACTTTCAATAAATACTTGGTTAGTTTTCCAGTGTGACATCCTTTATCCACACATACAGCCTACAGGTAAAAGATCTTGGGGGAGACCAGAATAGTAATTCACTAGACCTGACTCACTAGACCTACATGTCCAGTAATAAATCATGGCATTCTCATGATCCTAAGATTCGCTGCCTACTAATGTTCTTCCCTTTCTTTTGTTGCAGAGAATTACTTGTGTAAAACATTCCAATCCTTCTAAAACTTATTGTGAATTGTGAGGGCCATCCCCAGATATGGGTGAAAAAGAGAGAAGCATATCTAAGTTAAAATAGAAATATAGTACTTTAAGTACTTCTATTACATGAAGACGCCAATGAAAATTGTCTTTAAAATGCAGACTATGTTCTGAACATCTAAATAAGGAAAATGATAGCCTAAAAAGTAAGAGTAAGTTATGTCCTAGAATAAAAGTTACATTGCCCTACACTACCCTCCAAAGATGTGATCAGGAAACCTGGGCACTTTTCTTGCTTTCTCCTTAAGTAAAGGTAGGCATTAAAAATTCGGTACATTCAAAATTCGTATTTTGGCTAGTGCATTTCCTAATATAACTTATGTAGACACCTTAATTGAACACCATAAGTACACAGAACCTTGAGTAGGACATGAGATTTTGTTGGTATTTATGTCCAAAGTGATGCCCCGATAAATCCCAGAGTGATTTGAACAGTGAATAAAAAAAATATTTGCAAAGTCCCCTTCAGGGAATGGTGAGAAAGGGGGAAAACTCAACTTCCCCAAGTTGAATTCTCGATAGTCTAACAAGCAGTGCAGACAACCAAAGCTATAGGCTGAGTCCCCAATCTTGGGGTTTCTTCATATGAAACTTAACCTCACAAAGGATAGGTCAAGTCTACTTCAAATTAGGCCTAAGAGTCACCCCCAGGAGAACCTCTTTTGTTGCTCAGATGTGGCCTCTCTCTCCAGCCAACACAACAAGCAAACTCACCACCCTCCCCCATCTACATGGGACATGACTCCCAGGGGTGTGGACCTTCCTGGCAACGTGGGACAGAAATCCTAGAATGAGCTGAGACTCAGCATCAAGGGATTGAGAAAACCTTCTCAACCAAAAGGGGGAAGAGCGAAATGAGACAAAAATAAAGTGTCAATGGCTGAGAGATTCCAAACAGAGTCGAGAGGTTATCCTGGAGGTTATTCTTACACATTAAACAGATATCACCTCGTTAGTCAAGATGTAATGGAGAGGCTGGAGGGAACTGCCTGAAAATGTAGAGCTGTGTTCCAGTAGCCATGTTTCTTGAAGATGATTGTATAATGATAAAGCATTCACAATGTTGACTGTGTGATTGTAAAAACCTTGTGTCTGATGCTCCTTTCATCTACCTTATCAACAGATGAGTAAAACATATGGAATAAAGATGAATAATAGGGGAACAAATGTTAAACTTAGATTGAAACGCTAGTGATCAATGAAAGGGAGGGGTAAGGGGTATGGTATGTATGAATTTTTTTCTGTTGTCTTTTTATTCTTTTTCTGAATTGATGCAAATGCTCTAAGAAATGATCATGATGATGAATATGCAACTATGTGATGATATTGGGAATTACTGATTATATATGTAGAATGGAATGATCATACGTTAAGAATGTTGTGTTTCTTTCTTGCCATATTTTTAAATAATTTAAAAATTATTAAAAATACCGTGGGCCAATGAGAGGGAGGGGTAAGGGGTATGGAATGTAAGAGTTCTTTTCTTTTATTTCTTTTTCTGGAGTAATGTAAATATTCTAAAAATGATCACAGTGAAGAATATATAATTATGTGATGACACTGTGAGCTACTGATTGTATAATATGGTTGACTGTACATGTGTGGATATTTCTCAATAACAATATTTTTTAAAAAGGGTAGGCAATAGAGAGTCTCAGATTCAGGAGGTAACACTGGAGAACCAAGCAAATATTTATTGAAGGCATACTAAATGCCTAAACTTGCAACGTGCTATAGATATAACCATCTTGTTAAAACGTACACATACACACACACACACACATCTGTTCTAACACCATGACAATATTTACCGTTCAACCTATCTTTCCTAGATAATCAAGGAGGCGGGATAAAAGTTGTATGAAATATAGTACTTGCCTTTCAAGAGCTTAGACTAGAGTAGAAGTCATCAAAGTATTTCATTAGACAAAATTAAGAGGTAAACTGCACAAACTATAAGAGCAAGAGAAGTATGGAAAATGAGACAATCAGTATGGGCTTGAATAATCTGAAAAGGCTTGTGGAGGTGAGAGAATTTAAATGGGGTCTTGAGAGAGGGAAGGTAGAATCTGGATAGGTGTAGGTAAGGGAGAGGAGTAAGGGAATGGAACAGAATGAACAAAGACATAAATGTGGGAACATGTACTGCATGATGGAGGCAGGTATCAGTATGGTTTGTGCTGAGGAGAAGGAAAAGTGCCACCTAATTGGAACAGAGAATTCCCTTGTGGCCTGAGACAATATCAGACAAGAGGTATGATAAGATGCAGGTTATGGTAAAAGGCTGGAAACCAGAGGAGTGAGGGGTGGTTAGATGCTGTAAATTGTTGAAGAGAGAAGTGACTTGAGGAAATCCATATTTTAGTTAGCCTAATAGGGCTGTAGCAAGCACAGTGGATTACAAACGGGGGAGGCAGGCAGACTAGAATGGTGTGAAATAAAGCACACGAAGATGTTTGTTGGCAGTGAGATTAGAGGAAAACTTCTCAAATGGAGACACAAAGGAATTTGATGATGCAGGGAATGAAGGGAGAGAAGAGTTCACGATGACTCTAGACATTCCTAGCCTGGAAAAACCCAAGGAATCACCGACAGAAAACTATAAATGCCCCTGCTGTTACCTTGTCTGAGCAATTAATCCAATTTGATAATGGTTGTCATCCCGATTAACTAACTGAACTGCATTTTAATAGATGCCTTAACCTCAAAGAGTGGCAGGAGGTAGAAACTGAAGGGGGACATCTTTCAATAGCATTCCTCACACTAATACAATGGAGGTGTTTGCTTACTCCGCTTACAATCACGGCCGCCGTTGCAAACTTCACCCTTAGAAAAATTAGGATTATTCCGGGAAAGATACCCATTCACCCTCTGGGTAGCAGGATCTTGCCAGTTCCTCAGCTGTCAGAACGAGCTCCCGGAGAGAAGGGAGGCGCCTGAAGGAGGCGGCCTCCCGGGGGGTCGAGGAAGCAGGGTTCAATCGAAGAGGTAAAACCACCGACTCCAGGAGAGTGAAAGACAGGGAAGGGACTCAGCTGAGGGGAGAGAGAGACCAGAGGACCGTTAAGCCCCTCCCAGGCCGGGAACCAAGCCAGCCCGGCCCCGCGCGGCCTGGCGCGGCCCAGCCCCGCTCCCCAGCCTGGAAGTCCAGGAGCACCCCCCTCACCTGCTCGGGCTCATCGGACGACTGGGAAACCAAGGCTCCCCCAGACGGAAATGCCACCGCAAAGCCAACCCGGAAGCATTGAGGCCGACGGAAGTAACCACGGCGTCGCCCTGGCAACGCTGGCGCAGACATTCCAACTCGGCCTCCTCCACGCCAAAAAAGAAGGCGCGAAACAAGAAGCATTGACCCGGGGTCTAAGGAGGGGAGTAGGGCAGGCTAATGGTGCCAGGGCCAGAGTGGGCAGCCTCACTTTGCAGAAGTGTAGGTGGAGGGAGCTAAGGCGGGAGGGTTTGGCGGCTTCTGCAGTTAACGCGCTCGCCAGTGGAGGGAACAGGGATCATCTGGTGACCGCGTTTCCCACCAACCCCCAGCGTATTAGGACTAGGGAAGGCGTGGCAGAGCGAGGGGGAAAAGGCAAGAGGGACGGAGGAAGAGAAGAGGGGATAGCGGATCAAATTTTCAGTGACCCCTCATGTAAACTATGAACTATAGTTTATAGTAATTATAATAATATTGTTACAACAGTTGTAACAAAGGCACCCACTAATGTAAATGTTAATAGGGAAAAGTGTATGGTGGGGTGGGGGTGTGAGTACAGAAACTGTATTTTCTGCACGACTTTTCTGTAAACCTACGACTTCTCTAATAAAAACATAAATTTATGAAGAGGGGGGATAGCCGGGACACGCGGATTGATGGGGCGGGGCGACATGTGCGGGGCAAGGCGCCCAGAGTACTAAAAAGGAGGGGAAACGAGGCAGGGGGCGGGGCAACGGGCCTAAAACAAAAGTGGGGAAATGAGGAAAAGGGGGAAGCGGGAAAGAAAATACAGATCGATGAAGCAAATAAACCTCAGCGCCTACTGGGCATCACACTCGTCAACGACTGAAGATTTAGACTGAGGTCCTGTACTTGAAGCTCACAGTTTAGTCCGAAGTTTCAGCTGTGAAAGATCAAGCTGGAAACGGAAAAAGGGGCAAGACAAAATTAAATGAGGAAGAAACTGAAGAAGAGAAACGCCACAGACACAGGTGCAAGTTCATTCGCATCTCACGATCTGCAAGAAAATAACGAGAGGGCCTATGACCTGCTTCTGGCTCTATCCCCCACCCACACCAGGTGGCCAGAAGGATTCACCACAAACCCCTTTGGGTGATTCCTTGAGCCTCTCAGTTAAATCCTGGTTTAGGCCTCTCGGAAGGTCTGTAATCACAGGGGAGTACGTAATAATAGTTAGGGTTCATATGTTGAGTATAAATGCAAAGTAAGTTAGAGGTTACCGCGTGAGTAAAACAAAGGAAAGTACATTTTATTTGTTGAATAAATAAATGTTTGGAATACCTTTGCTGCAAACAGATCTTTCTCATTTTATTTCACATCTTGGTTTATTTTACTGCTATTGAGAAGTTTCATCAAGAAGCAAACACAATAATATTAGTTGATATTAGGAAATACTTAACATGCACCAAGGGTGGTGCCAAGAGCTTTATGTGCTTACATCTACCGTATAAAATAGGTACTATTATTTCCCCCTTTTGACAGATGAGAAAACAGAGGTCGTAAGAGCTTAAGAGAATACTTAGGGAGTGGCAGAGCTAGGATTCAAACTCAAGTCTGGGCCATGCTCTTCAACACTGTTATACTGCCTCTCAATTTTAATAATACCCTTGTTAACTTCAGAAACTTCCTTATTAAAAATAAAGGTAACATAAGAAACATTTGCAGGCATTCCAAAATGTGAATTCCCTTTAATTCACATCTCAGCGAAACACATTCTTCTGGCCAGGCAAGGAGAGTTGTAGCTCAGAGGTTGTCTTATTTGGAAGGACTACACTGTCTCCGATGACATGGATTTTATGACCAGCGGTGGCCTGGACATGACCCCCACATCCAAGTCACTAAACCTGGTAGAATTATGGTCCTCCCCTTGAGCAAATCATCACTATTTTAGTTTTTCTACAGGACTGTGCATGTCAAAACTACAACATAAAAAATCTAATTCTTATAATCAAAGTGGTCATGTGCCTTTTATTCACCTTCTATTTGTAGTCTCTATCACAGAGACCAGTATTTGAAGATACTCTTTTTTTTTCTTCAGAGAATGTATGGAATTTACAGAACAGTCATGCATAAAATACACGGTTCCTATATATCATCCTATTATTAACACCTTGCACTGGTGTAGTACATTTGTTACAACTAATAAAAGTACATTTTTATATAACTGTACAATTAACTAAAGTCCATGACGTAATTTAGGGTTCACTGGTTTTATACTGTGGTTCCATGAATTAAAAAAAAAAATTTATTCTGTTACCATATATACAATTTAACATTCCCCTTTTAACCATATTCAGATATGTATTTCAATGCTTGTTAATTGCATTTAAAATGTCGTGCCACCATCGCCACCATTTATTACCAAAATTTTTCCAGTGCTCCAAGTAGAAACTTTGTACATACTAAGCCTTAGCTCCCTATTCCTAACTCCCACCCTGTTCCCCCTTGTAACCTATTTTCTAGATTCTGACACTGAGTTCAATTTTTCTAATTATATCATAATTATATCATACAATATTTGTCCTTTTATGTCTGGCTTATTTCATTCAACATTATATCTTCAAGGTTTATCCATGTTGTCACATGCGTCCGGACTTCACTTGTTTTTTTTTTAACCACCAAAAATGGATATCTTAGCTTAACCATAGGCATATTTAAATAAAGTATCCATATAATTGTTGTAAAACCTATCTTTGTGCAGTAAGTTTCATAAACCAAGTTAAAATTAAGGCAACAAGGGAAAAAAACTACAAATTCAGATAGCAAAAAATTACTTAAATTCTAAGTATTAAAAAAACTTAAATTCTAAGTATTAAACACTAACTTAGATAACCATTTGATCAGCTGTCAAAAGTGAATGTTCTCAAAATATCAAGTAGAAAGTTCTTACAAATATCTGCATTGCTATAGTAATGACCTATGTTACTAAATATTGTCCTGATTTTAGGAAAATATGAAGATACTAATATTTTTACAATTAACATACGGAAATCTTAACCACCTAAAATGGATATCTTAGTTAGCTTATCCATAGGCATATTAAAAAAAATCTAAGTAGTCATGTAAAGCCTGTTTGTACAGTATGTTTCATAAACCAATTTAAAATTAAAGCAAGGAAGGAAAAAATCTACAGATACAGACATCAGAGTTTCTTATATTCTAAATATAAACATTATCTTAAATTCCATTTGATAAACTCAAAACTGTGTGCATTCTCAAAATATGAAGTAAAAAGTTATTACAAATATCAACTTTGCTATAGTAGTGAGCTATGTTACTAAATATTTTCAAATTTTTGATGTCAGGAATTTATTTTATCTAATATTACTATAACTGCCTATAATTTTAACCTGTTTTTGCTATAAAATACAACATACATATACAAAGAAAAGAATGAAAAAAAGCAATAATTTTCAAAGCACACTTCAACAAGCAGCTACAGAACAGTTCCCAGAGTTTGTCATGGGCTACCATGCCCTCATCTCAGATTTTTCCTTCTAGCTGCTCCAAAACACTGGCGGTTTTTATCAAAGTTATAATAATGGAATCATACAGTATCTGTCCTTTTGTGTCTGACTTATTTCACTCACATTATGTTCTCAAGTTTCATCCATGTTGTCACATGTATTCAGACATCATTTTGTCTAAATGCTGCATAATATTTCATCGTATCTATATACCACATTTTGTTTATCCACTCATCTGTTGATGGGCACCTGGATTGTTTCCACCTCTTGACAATTGTGAATAGTGCTGCTATGAACATCAGTGTGCAAATGTCTGTTTGTGTCACTGCCGTCAACTCTTCTGGGCATATACTGAGTATTGGTATTGCCGGGTCATAGGGCAACTCAATATTTAGTTTTCTGAGGAATCGCCAAACTGACTTCCACAGCAGTTGAAACATTTTACTTCCCACCATCAGTAAATAAGTGTTCCAGTTTCTCTGGATCCTCTCCAACACTTATAGTTTCCTGTTTGTTTAATAGCAGCCATTCTTATAGGTGTGAGATGATATCTCATTGCCTTAATTTGCATTTCCCTTATAGCCAATGAAGATGAGCAGGTCTTCATGTGCTTTTTAGCCATCTGTATTTGCTCTTCAGAAAAGTGCCTGTTCATTTCCTCTGCCCATTTTATAACTGGGTTGCTTGTTCTTTTCTTATTGAGCTGTATAATTTCTTTAAGTACACAGCATATCAAGACTTTATCTGATATGTGGTTTCCAAATAATTTCTCCCATTGAGTTGGCTGCCTCTTCACCTTTTTAACAAAGTCCTTTGAGGCACAGAAGCTCTTGATCTTAAGGAGTTCCCATTTGTCTTTTTTCTTTCACAGCTTGTGCTTTAGGTATAAAATTTAAGAAACTGCCTCCTATTACTAGATCTTGAATATGTTTCCTTACATTTTTGTCTAGAAGTTCTATGGTACTGGCTCTCACATTTAAGTCTTTGATCGATTTTGAATTAGTTTTTGTATAGGGTGTAAGGTAGGGGTCCTCTTTCATTCTTGTGGCTATTGATATCCAGTTCTCCCATACCCATTTATTGAAAAGACTATTCTGTCCCAGTTCAGTGGATTTGGAGGCCTTTTCGAAGATCAAATGTCCATAAATTTGGTGGTCAATCTCTGTACCCTGTATTCTATTTCACTGGTCAGTCCTTCTGTCTTTGTGCCACTACCATGCTGTTTTGACCACTGTGGCTTTTATAATAAGCTTTAAAGGGACTTCATTCCTTTTTTATGGCTGAATAATATTTCATTGTATGTATATAACACATTTTGATTCTCCATTCATTGGTTGATGGACATGGGTTGCTTCCATCCTTTGGCAACTGTTAATAATGCTGCTATGAATATCGGTGCGCAAATATCTGTTCAAGTACCTGCTTTCAATTCTTTGGGGTTTATACCTAGTAGTGGGAATGCTGGCTCATATGGTAATTCTATATGTAACTTTCTGTGAAACTGTCAAACTGTCTTCCACAGCAGCTGCACCATTTCACATTCCCACCAGCAATAAATGAGTATTCCTATTTCTCCACATCCTCTCCAACACTTGTATTTTTCGCTTTTTAATAGTGCCCATTCTAGTGGGTGTGAGATGGTATTTCATTGTGGTTTTGATTTGCATTTCCCAGTAGCTAATTGTGTTAGTTAGTAAGCTGGCAGATTGCAATACACCAGAACTGGAATGGCTTTTAAAAAGGGGAATTTAATAAATTACAAGTTTACAGTTCTAATCCTATGGAAATATTAAAACTAGGGCATCCAGGAAAATTCAACAAAGGTCCATGGGTCAGGAACACCTCTGTCAGCTGGGAAGGCTGGTCCCTTGCTCCTGGGCTCCCTTGCTTTCAGCCTCTGTTCCTGTGGGGGATCCGCACTTTGCCTTTCCAAGGCTGGCTTTCATCTCTTGGCTTCCCTTGGCTCTCTCCAGGTTCTGGCTTGCTTAACAGCTCACATTTACATCGGCTGGACTCCAAGCATCTCCAAACATCCATGTCTCTGTTCACCAAGTGCTGGTATTTTTATCAGCTCTGCTCTAAAGTTTCAGTTGGCTCTGTCATTTCTGCTCTCTCAGCTCTGAGGCTTCTGTCGTTTCTGAGCTTTCTCTAAAACATTTCTTCTTCTAAAGGATTCCAGTAAACTAATCAAGACACACCTGGAATGGGTGGAGTCACAACTCCACCTAATCAAAGGTCACACCCACAACTGGGCAAGTCACATCTCTGTGGAGATAATCTAATCAAAAGCATCTACATAGAATATTGTATCAGGATTAAAAGAAACGGTTGCTCTCACAAAATCAGATCAGGATTAAATATGGCTTTTCTACGGTACATAATACTTTCAAACCGGCATACTAATAATGTTGAGCATCTTTTCACATGCTTTTTGGCCATTTGATATCTTCTTTGTAGAAATATCTATTAAACTCTTTTGCCCATTTTTAAATTGGGTTCTTTGTCTTTTGCTATTGAGTTGAAGGATTTCTTTATATATTCTGGACATTAAATCCTTATCAGATAAATGGTTTTCAAATATTTCCTCGCATCGTGTAGGCTGTCATTTTACTTTCATAATAATGTTCTTTTAGGCACAAAAGGTTTTAATTTTAATGAGGTTCTATTTATCTATTTTTTTCTTTTGGTGCTTGTGCTTTGGGTGTAAAGGCTAAGGAACCACTGCCTAACACAAGATCCTAAATATGATTCCTTATGTTTTCTTCTTGGCCTCTGATAGTTCTGGTCTCATACGTAGGTCTTTCATCCATTTTGAGTTAATTTTTGTATTTGGTGTGAGGTAGGGTCCACCTTCATTCTTCTGCAGATGTAGATCCAGTTTTCCCAGTACCCCTTTCTGAAGAGATATTCTTTCCCAATTGAGTAGTCGTTACTGTCTTTACAAAAATCAGTTGGCCAGGAGGAGACTTCCAGGAACATGGCTAAATAGAGTAACTCAAGATTAGCTCTGCTCCACGAAAAAGTTAGAGAAGGGACAGGAGGGCGACTGAGGCGGCAATTCAGGAGTGCGGCTGACCTGGGAGTGCCTTCTGCACCACATGTGGCAGCCCTGGTTGCAGAGGCCAAGGAACTGAGAGGCAGAAAGCTGAACCCTGGCGTGGAGGCACGGAGTGGTGGAGCCCACAGGAGTGCACAGACGGGTACACGGGACTAGGAAGTAAACCAGGCTGCTTTCCTTGGGCACACTACCCTCAACAATGCAGCCCTGTGACCGGTGACTCACACCACACCCCAAGCACCTGAACCTCACCTGCTCCCATTCCACATGCTCCAGGTGCCTCCACCCCACTAGTCGCCAGGTCACGTACCTGCCCCACACCCCCACCCCAAGTGCAGCCCAACCCACCACTCCTGCACCCCTCCCAAGCACTACCTCCCCATCCCTGTTCCTTGCAGGCTGTTGCCAGAGCATAAAGGCTGCGGGCACTAACCTCCATACCTAGGCTACTGCTGCCCCCCTAACCATAGTGTCACACAGCCTCACCCGCCACCCCACCCCACCCCGCTCCTCGCCAGATCTGCGCATCAGTTTACAGCGCTCCTAAGATCACGCATGCACACGGGCCCCCAATCATGTCATTCAGCTCTGGGAAACACACTTTACTGGAGTCTTGGAACCACGCATGCGCATGGCCCTCACCCACACTTGCCAGCTCTGAGAAAGTGCTGATCTGCGCAGCCGGGTCACATCTGCCCCCAGCCCACAAAGGCATAACGCCAACCTGCTGCCACAGCTCTATGCATGAGTACAAATGGCGCTGTGCCTTAGACCAGCGCACACTAGGGTTACACCCCCCAGACCGGTGCACCTACACAGCTACATCCTCCCTGGCCGCTGGGCACCCTTGTTCACAAGCGTCAGCATAACATCCCCAATCTGTGCCTACACCTGTCCTGAAACACATCACCGCACTGAGTACCCCACCCTGTACCCTGATCTGTGCTGCACAACCATCCTGCAAACACAAGGCCTTAGACTACTGAAAGAAATCAACTCCCAAAGTAAATCAATCAAGATATTTACACGCCATGAAGACAGCAGACGATCACTAAGCATATCACAATGCACACAGACATAACCCTACCTAATGACCAAATTAAAACACCAGAGGAGACCCAGACAAACAAAATAAAAAAGACAAGATGGAATCAAGAAACGCCTTTTCAGTAATAATTTTGAATATTAATGGACTAAATTTCCCAATTAAAAGACACAGATTGGCAAAATGGATTAAGAAACATAATCCAGCTATGTGCTGCTTGCAAGAGACTCATCTTAGACACAAGGATACAAATAGATTGAAAGTGAAAATATGGAAAAAGACTTTCCATGCAAGTTGTAACCATAAAAAAGCAGGAGTAGCTATCTTAATATCAGAGAAAATAGACTTTAAATGTAAAGACATCATAAGAGACAAAGAAGGACACTATATACTAATTAAAGGGTCAATTCATGAAGAAGATAAAACAATCATAAATGCTTATGCTCCCAATCAAGGAGCTCCAGAGCACATGAGACAGACATTGGCAAAACTGAAGGGAGGGATAGATGTTTCAACAATAATAGTAGGAGACCTCAATATACCACTCCCCTCTATAGATAGAACAATCGACAGAAGATCAACAAGGAAAACAGAGAAGTTAAACAACTTGATAAATGAATTAGACCTAAAAGACATATATAGGTCATTGCACCCCCCAAAAAAGCACAAGGATATACATTCTTCTCTAGTGCTCATAGAGAATTCTCCAGGATAGATCATATGCTGGGGCACAACACAGGTCTTTATAAATTTTAAAACATTGAAATTATTCAAAGCACTTTCTCTGATCACAATGGGATGAAGCTGGATCTCATTAACCACCAAAGAATAAGAACAGTCATAAATATATGGAGATTACATAACACACTCTTAAACAATCAGTGGGTCAAAGAAGAAATTGCTAGAGAAATCAATAGCTGTCTGGAGATGAATGAAAATGAGAATACAACTTATCAGAACTTACGGGATGTGGCAAAGGCTGTGCTGAAAGGGAAATTTATTGCCCTAAATGCCTATATTAAAAAACAAGAAAGAGCAAAAATAGAGGACTTAACTGCTCACCTGGAGGAACTTGAGAAAAAACAGCAAACTAACCCCAAAGCAAATAGGAGAAGAGAAATAAAGATTAAAGCAGAAATAAATGAATGGGAGAACAAAAGAACAATAGAAAGAATCAATAAAACCAGAAGTTGGTTCTTTGAGAAAATCAATTAAAATTGTTGGGCCACTAGCAAGACTGACAAAGAAAAAAAGAGAGAGGATGCAAATAAACAAAATCAGAACTGAGAAGGGGTGCATTACCACAGATCCTGAAGAAATAAAAGAAATCATAAGAGGATACTATGAACAACTATATGCCAACAAACTAGACAACTTAGATGAAATGGACAAACTCCTGGTGACACACAGACAAGCTACACTGACTCAGGAAGAAAACAGAAGAGCTCAACAAACCAATCACAAGTAAAGAGATTCAATCAGTCATCAAAAACCTTCCTACAAAGAAAAGCCCAAGGCCAGATGGCTTCACAGAGGAATTTTATCAAACATTCCAAAAAGAACTAACACCAATCCTGCTCAAATTTTCCAAAAAACTGAGGAAAAAGGAAGTCTACCTAACTCATTTTATGAAGCTAATATCATTTTTTAACTTTTTTTATTGTATAGTATAACATATATACAAAGCAAAGAAAGAAAAAAGCAATAGTTTTCAAAGCACTCTTCAACAAGTAGTCACAGGACAGATCCCATGTTTGTCATGGGATACCACATGATCTTCTCATATCTTTCCTTCTACCTGCTCCAGGATATAGGAGGCTAGAGGGCTTAAGTATTTTTTTATCATCACAATCGACTTTTTTTCCTTCTTTTTTTCTGAAAAATAACATACATACAAAAAAGCTATACATTTCAAAGCATAGCACCACAATTAGTTGTAGAATATATTTCAGAGTTTGACATGGGTTACAATTTCACTATTTTAGGTTTTTACTTCTAGCTGCCCTAAACTACTGGAGACTAAAAGAGTTATCAATTCAATGATTCAGCATTCATATTCATTTGTTAAATCCTATCTTCTGTATAACTCCAACATCACCTTTAATCTTTCCATCCCTCTCTTTAGGGGTGTTTGGGCTGTGGCGATTCGAAATTTTTCATATTGGAAGGGTCTATCACTAATATGGGGCAGGCAGATGAAACTATCTGATGTTCTGTAGAGGCTGGGCTAGGTTTCAGAACTTATCTGGACCAGGGACACATCTGGAGGTTGTAGGTTTCTGGCAAGTTACTCTAGTGCCTGGAACCCTGGTGGAATCTTATAAATTGCCCTAGGTGTTCTTTAGGATCGGCTGAAATGGTCCTGGTTGGGGGTTGGCAGGTTAGGATAGGTAGCAAGGTCTAACTGAAGCTTGCATAAGAGCAACCTCCAGAGTAGCCTCTCAACTCTATATGAACTCTCTCTGCCACTGATACTTGATTAATTACACTTATTTCCCCCCTTTTGGTCAGGATGGAATTGTTAATTCCATGGTGCCAGGTCTGGATTCACCCCTGGGAGTAATCTCCCACGTCACCAGTGAGACTTTCACCCCTGGATGTCATGCCCCACGTAGGACGGAGGGCAATGATTTCACCTGCAGAGTTGGGCTTACAGAGACTGAGGCCACATCTGAGCAACAACTGAGGTCCTCCAGAAGTAACTCTTAGGCATGCCTATAGGTAATCTAAGCTTCTCTGCTACCTACATAAGCTTCACAAGAATAAGCCTCCTGATCGAGGGCATGGCCTATTGATTTGGGTGTCCCTAAAGTTTGACATAGTATCAGGGGATTCCCTGATGGTAAGGTTTAATAGTTCCATACTCTTTCTCCCATCCCTCAGGGGACTTGGCCAATACTTTTTGTTTATCTGCTTAATATACTCTAGGATGTATCCAGGCATTACAATAATGTACACAGGATTAAAGGACCTCTTTCTTATTCTGTGCTCCTTGTGTTTCAATTGTTCAAATGAGCTATACAGATAGGTTGAATTAGATTTTGCACTACAGAAAATTTCAGTTTCAGACCAAATAAACCTTTTTTCCATTGGTCTCAAAGAGTATATGTGGTTCTAAAATACAGACACCGTCTTCCTTACCCTTATGTTCTGAATTACTTTAACCCCAACCTGTTTGGCTTCATTCTTATCTCTAAATATCAGGTTATACATATATAAAACAGCCTCTCAAAATCCAGAAATAATAGCCACCTCTCTGGTCCTTATGTGTCTGCACTAAAAGCTTACAATCTAGGCCCCTGTTTTCTTATAAGCATTTTCTAAAGGTGACCATACCATTCTTGTCACAATAAAAAAAAGTTAAAAGAAAATCAGTTGGCCATAGGAGCCCCCAATCTTGGAGTTTGCCCCTATGAAACTTATTCCTTCAAAGGATATGCCAAGTATACTTAAAAGTAGGCCTAAGAGTCATCCCCAGAGATCCTCTTTTGTGCTCAGATGTGGCCTCTTTCTCTCTCAGCCCACACAGAAAACAAACTCACTGCCCTCCCCCCTCTACATGGGACATGACTCCCAGGGACGTAAACCTCCTTGGCAACGTGAGACAGAAATCCTGGAATGAGCTGGGATTCAGCATCAAGGGATTGAGAAAACCTTCTTGACCAAAAGGGAAAAGAGAAATGAGACAAGATAAAGTGTCAGTGGCTGAGAGATTTCAAACAGAGTTGAGAGGTTAACCTGGAGGTTGTTTTATACATTATATAGATATCCCCTTTTTAGTTTATGGTGTATTAAAGTGGCTAGAGGGAAGTACCTGAAACTGTAGAACTGTGTTCCAGTAGCCATGTTTCTTGAAGATGATTGTATAATGATATAGATTTCGCAATGTGGCTGTGTGATTGTGTTAACCTTGTGTCTGATGCTCCTTTTATCTACGATATGGACAGATGAGTAAAAATTATGGATAAGAAAATAAACAAATAATGGGGAACAAAGGTTAAAATAAATTGAGTAGGTTGAAATACTAGTGCTCAATGAAAGGGAGGGGTATGGGGTATGGCATGTATGAGCTTTTTCTTTTTTCTTTTTTATTTCTTTTGCTGGAAAAGATGCAAATGTTCTAAAAACTGATCATGGTGATGAATACACAACTATGTGATATCGTGAGTCACTGATTGTAACTATGTCAAGAATGTTTGTATATCAGGAGTGGATGTTTGTTTGCTCTTTACAATAAAAATATTTTTAAAAAATCAGTTGGCCATAAATATGAGGATAGAATTCTCAAATCGATTCTCATCGGTCTATATATCTGTCCTTGTGCCAGTATCGTGCTATTTAGATTACTGTGGCTTTGTAATAAGTTTTAATATAGGGAAGAGTGAGTCATCCAATTTCAGTCTTCTTTTTCAAGCTGGCTTTGCTATTCGGGGCCCCTTACCCTTCCATATAAATTTGATGATTGGCTTTTCCATTTCTGCAAAGAAGATAGGGATTGTGTTCAGTCCGTAAATCTTTTTGCGTAGAATTGACATCTAACAATATTTAGCCTTCCAGTCCATGAACATGGAATGTCTATCCATTTATTTAGGTCTTCTTTTATCTCTCTAAGCAATGTTTTGTAGTTTTCTGCATACAAGTCCTTTACATCCTTGGTTAGATTTATTCCCAGATATTTGATTATTTTAGTGGCTATTGTAAATGGAATTTTTTTTTTTAACATGGGTAGGCTCCAGGAACCGAACCCAGGTCTCCGGCACTGCAGGCAAGGATTCTGTTACTGAGCCACCAGTGCACCACCCTGTAAATGGAATTTTATTTTTGATTTCTTTTTCTAGTTGTTCACTGCTAGTGTATAGAAACAATAGCCCCTCAGTTTTTGCTTATCGGGGAATGTCTTAATCTCTTGCTCATTTTTGAAAGAACGTCTTGCCAGATATAAAATTCTTGGTTGGCAGTTGTTTTCTTTCAGTACTTGAAGTATTTCAACTCATTGCCTTCTTGTTTCCATCATTTCTGATGAGAAATTGGCGCTTATCCAATTGGGACTTCCTTGTACATAACACTCTGCTTTTCTCCTGCATCTTTCAGAACTCTCTCCTTGTCCTTTGCATTTGAGAATTTGATCAGTACATGGTGGGACATATTCTTCTTCAAGTTTAACCTGTTTGGTGTTTTCTGGAATTCTTGGATGTGAATATTCACTTCTTTTGCTAAGTTTGGGAAGCTTGTCCTTATTTCTTTAAATATTCCTTCTGCCCCTTTCTCTCTTTTTTCTCCTCCTGGTGTCCCCACAATATGTACATTGGTATGTTATTTTCAGTTTTTCGAATTATTTCTTCTTTCTATTCTCGGCCTGATTCATTTCAATTGTCTTGTCTTCAAGTTCACTGTTGCTTTCTTCTGCCAGGTCCAAATTGCTTTTGAAACCCTCCTGGAAATTTTCCATTTTAGTTATATTGTGATCTTTTTTTTTTTTTTCAGGGAGGGGTGCATGCTCCAGGAATCTAACCCGGGTCTCCCGCATGGAAGACGAGCATTCTAACCACTGAACTACCTGTGCACCCAGTTATTGTGGTCTTGAACTCCAGTAGTTAGCACTGTTTGGGTTCCTTTTTGCAGTGTTTATCTCTCTCTCTCTCTCTCTTTTTTTTAAGAACTACCAAGAGAAAAGTTTAATACGATTGATTACATACAATTACAAGGTTGTGTAAGATAAAGTTAAAACACATTATTTCGACTGGGAAAAATAATTGTCATATATGATAGACAAAGAGGGTCACAGGTAATTCCAATCATGGAGCGTTTATCTCTTAACTGAGATTCTCATATTGTTCATTCATTGTTTTCCTGATATCCTTTAGTTCTTTCTCATCTCCTTGAGTATACTGAAGATCATTTTTTAAAAGTCTTTGTCCAGTATGTCTACAGTCTCTTCTTCTTCATTGATGTTTTCTCAATTTTTATCTTCTTCCTTTAGATAGGCCATCATTTCCTTTTTCTTTGTTTGTCTTGTATTCTTGTTGCACCCTATACAGTTTAATATTTTAAAATGTTATATCTGGAATTTATTCCCTGAGATTTATTTTCTTGATCGTCAGCCCTCCTATCAGAAAGTCCTGCCAAAGGCAAATGCAAAGTATAGAGTCCTTCCTGCTTTTTCTGATCCTGTGTCTTGTCCTGGGCTTGTGCTTGCTTGTAGTCTCAGGAGCTTCCCTGTTTATAGGAGTTTGAATACCCACTCTACTTTCCAGCAGACAGATCTTCTCCCACTCCAGGATGTTCCGCTGCGGGGCTTAAAGCAGGTAAGCCTTTGCACCAGGCCCACCCACCACAGCTGCTTTAGCTGTATCAAGGTGCTTTTGCCTGGAGAGGAAATTTTGGGAGTGGGGCACACTGGAGAGGAGTTTCCCAAGTCAGTCTTTCCCAGCTGGAAAAATGCCAGGGACCTACAAAGTGAGGGCTGGCTGCCCCCAAACTGCCCTGGAGAGAGGATGAGGGAAGAGACAGGAAGGATGGCAGGTGATTCTTCCACATCTCCTCAAAGCTGTACTTTTATGATCTGACGCCCGCCCAGCAAACGCAGCCCTTCAACTCTCCTCTGCAGCTCTGAGGAGGTATACTGTCATTAGGTCTCCACTGCCACCTTTGTACAGGGTGGGTTGGAATGATGGCCACCCTCAGAGCTGGGTCCCCAGTGAGCTGAAGTAGCTTATCAAAAGCTGTGATCAGCGACTGGTCTGTGCCTACCCTGAATCTTGGGAAGTAGATTTTTATATCAATTCTGGCACCAGCAAGCTATGCCAGGAGCCGGACCCCACTGCTGCCTGCCACAAAAGTAGGGACTGGTTGAATAGTAATTGTCACAGAAAGAATAATTTACTGGTATTTACCATAATTTACCAGCCTTTTCCTCCTGTTCTTCCCTGAATGCTGTTCTACTGGACTCCAGAATTTTGAAATAGTTGATTCAGACAGTTCCTGCCTGTTGTCCTGGTGAAAGGACTGATATCTGGAACTTCCCACTCAGCCATCTTCCCACAATCCTCCTCCTAATGCTACTCTGTCTTGTGTTATGCTCGAGTCCTTATCTCTCCAAAAGATGAGCTATTCAAGAGGATAGATACACTGAATCTTCCAATTGGAAAGCAATTTAGAGGTCACTGAAGCTAGTACAATAAACAATCCCTTCTATAATATTCATATTAGCCAGCTATCCAGTTTCTGCTTGAATATTTCCAGTGTAAGTATATTTCACGAGTCAGTCCATATTCTATTGGTTAATTCTGTTAGAAATTTCTCATTTATAATAAACCAAGATGTGCCTTCCACTTTCCACTCTCTCCAGAGAAACAGTTCTTTTCATAAGGAATGAAAAGAACACTGGACTTAGAGACTTAAAAAAAAAGTGGAGGTGAATTTACATAACATAAAATCAACCATTTTAAAGTGTACGATTCAGTGACATTGAGTACATTCACAATTTTCACAACCAACCCTTCTATCTAGCTCCCAAACATTTTCATTACCCCAAAGAAAACCCCATATCCATTAAGCAGTGCTCCCTATTCCACTCCCACCCCCCAGCCCCGGTCAACCCCAATCTGCATTGTCTCTATGAATTTATCTATTCTAAATATTACATATAAATGGAATCATACAATATGTGATCTTTTGTGACTGCCACCTTCTTTCACCAAGCATAAAGTTTTTATCCCCCTAAAAGTCAAAATTCCATTCCCAAGGATATATATATATTTATAATATAGATATATATATATGTAATCAAATAGGAAAGGATCTAGGGGAGGGCCAGGGGAGAGTGTGTGGTTTGAAGCTCACAATGGGCTTGAGCTGAGCCGGACCATATCTAAGAATCAGTTGCCAAAAATATAAAAAAGGAAAAGGAAAGAGAGCATAATGTTTTGGAGGCTCATCAAGTTATCGTATATATCAATACTTCATTCTTTTTATTACTGAATAATTTTCCATTGTATATATATACCACAATTTGATGATCATTCCCACTGATGGACATTTGGACTGCTTCTGCCTTTTGGCTATTGTAAATAGTGCCTCTATGAACATGCATATGCATGTATTTGAAGTACCAGTTTTCAATTATCTGGGTTGTATACCTAGTCATGGAATTGCAAGAAGACCTTTTGGAAACCAAACTCCAACTCTTCTAGCTGCGTGACTTTGGGAAGCTGAGTCTCTCCTTATCTTAAAACTAAATACAATAATGTTCCCAGCATAACTTCAGGCACTTAGCACAAACTCAGCAAATGTTAATTGCCTTCCTCTCTACTTCCAACCTTTAACTGACCTCCCATGTATCCTCCACTACCGCAGTTGCAGTTTCCTCTTCCACAAACTTGACATCCTCTCAATCAGTCTTCAGAGGGCAAGTTGTCCAGATCTCCCACCGTCCTAATTGCCAGTTCCTATAAGACAAATTGAAGTGCAATAGTAACTACTCTATTAGCACCGACTATTTGAGAAGGGGGTGAAGGTTGGGGGTGGGGGTGGGGGAGACACTGTCAGATGTCCAGGATTGGACATTAAATCTAAGATATGTTTGTATGTGTGCATGTGTATGTGTTTATTTAATCAAGAACCTTTTTATTTTCATTAAAAGGCAATATCAACAGGGTACAAGGGTTGTTCAGTGGTAGAATTCTTGCCTGCCATGCAAGACCTGGGTTCAGTTCCTGGCCCATGCACTTCCAAAAAAAAATTCAACAAATGGTGCAGCAATAATGGGATAGTCACATGGAAAAAGAATGAAATGTGACCCCCACCATACAGCATACAAGAAAAGGCAATATTAAGTGAGTGAAAAGGCAATTCCCAGTCTGGGAGAAGATATTTTTAATCCGTACACCCTATAAAATCTCATACCCAGTGTCTATAAAGAGCTACGTTTCACAAGACTGCAATCAAGGTTGCAAACATAGCTGGGATGTTTTTATCTTGATACTTGACTGGGGAAGAATCCATTTCCAAGCTCGCTCAGGTTGCTGCAGAATTCGTTTCTTTGCAGCTGTAGCATAAGGGCTTTAGTTTCTTGCTTGCTGTTGGCTAGAGGCTGCCCATGTGCTTCCTGCAGGCCAGCAGGAGAATAAGAGCCTAAGATGTGATTTTATCAACACAGAGTATAGCTGGACTATTATATCCTATGCTGAAGATGATATTTATTTTTCAAAATTATAACAGCTTTATACTTTGTAATGATTATTAAAAAATACATATGTATTATAAAACATTTAACTATACACAAAACCATAAAGAAGAAAGTAAAAATCACCTGAAACCCAAACATCCAAAGACTGCTACTCTAAACAGTCTGGAGAACTTCCTTCGAGTCCTCTCCCTGGGAACACATGCATGTTTATACTCTAAGTCTTGTGATGTGCGTTGTCTGGATCATATGCTCCTGGCTGGGGGCCACAAACTCCAGCCTCAGTACCCCCAGGTACCTCTAACTCACAATCCTCCTGCATTGGGAAACAAATTTTCTGATTTTGCTTTGATGACACGTAACATTTTCCCCTGACTTAAAAAGTTATTCATCTTTATAGAGGGAAAAGGAAAATAAAAAATAAATTAAAAACAAGACACAAAAGCACAATGGAAATTTTTTTAAAATGTTAACCACCATCCCCATTACACAATACCACTGTTCAGACTTTCAGTGTTTTATGTAATCTGTAGATGCTAACAAACATTGTCTTACCTCCTACCTACCCATAGACCTTCCTTCCTCATTCAGTTCCTCCGGCTGCTCCTGAAAACCAACCTCACTCTCTCCATTTATCCTTCCTGTCAGCTTCATGACCTACACATGTTACCCCCCAAAAATCCTCTTCTAACTCTGTGTCACCCTCTAGATAATATCCAATCTTCTTCCATCCATAACTACTTTTAAAGAATAATATAGCAGGGGTGCAAGGGTAGTTCAGTGGTAGAATTCTCGCCTGCCATTCAGGAGACCTGGGTTCGATTCCTAGTCCATGCACTTTCCAAAAACAAGCAAACAAACAAGAAAAACAAACAAAAATTAAACAAATGTGGCGGCAATAATGGGATACTATCTTTAAACACAAAAATCATGGTCATTGGGGTGGGATGCTTCCACCGAGAAGCATTCAAAAACCCATACTAACTGAGGGAACAATAGATTCACCTCTCTATCTAGTGCTGTTACCAACCAATATGCTTTCTGAGTAGATAATGGGGTTGGAAGTATTTTTACTATATTAGTTGTTTCTTTTTCATTTTTATAAAGTCACACAATTTGGTTAGGTAAATATGATATATGATATGACGACTGAAATATTATATATATATATATATATATATATATATATATATAATAATGCCATAACAGCATTACTTTTGGAACACTTTGCCATTATGGTGACTTATCCTTTGGCCCAGGTTTCCCAGCTGTGTGGTCTTGGATAAGGACCCAATCTCCTCCCTGCCCCTCAGTTTCCTCACCTGAGAAAACAAGGACCCTAATGGCACTTACCTTATGAAGCTACCAAGTATTCAAACGAGATGATCCACGTAAGAGGCCTGGAACAGAGGTGACACATCATAAGCACTCAATAAATGTCTATTATCAACAACCATGACTGACCCTTAGCCAACCCCTGGGAATTTAGCCCTCAGGGTATTCTTCTCTTCACTGATGGATTTTATTGTGCACACCTAGATCGGTGAACCATGCTGTACCAGTTCCTCAGGGCTGTTTTACCCAAACATCAAAATTGATGATGTGAACCTGGTTTCATTATCGGGGTCCTGAGTTTCAGCTGCCACTGACAGTTGTTAGCACAAGTGCATACGTCACCAGCCCCCCGTCTGAGCCTCAGTTCCTGAGACTCAAATTCGGTTCCCCTAGACAGAAAAATTGCACATATATCCCTGTAGTTAACTGCTAGAAGAAAACAAAAGGGAAATTAGAAAGTATTTTGAACTAAATAAAAATGAAAACACAACATAAAAGTGTGTGATGAACTCAAGCAATACGTAGATTAAGGAAGCATATAACACTAAATACATATATTAGAAAAGACAAAAGGCCCAAAGCAATGACTTCAGATTTGATCTCAAACTGTTTGATCACTCAAACAGATTACTCAAACAGAAAGAAATAACCTGAAGGGCCCAATAAAAGAAATTGAATTTGAATGTTTTCTCCCTGAGACTGGGAACAAAAGCAAGGATGTCCAACTTTCACTACTCTTATTTAATCTAGTACTGTAAGTTCCAGCCAGCGAAATAAGGTAAGAAAAGGAAAATAAAGGCAAAGAGATTGGAAAAGAGGAAATAAAGCTGCCCCAATTTGCAGATGGCATGATGATCTGCATTAAAAATCCCAAAGAATTTACCAAAAACAAAACAAACAAAACAAAAAGAACTTTCCATAGAGCAAATAACTGAGCTCAGCAAAGTTTCAGGATACAAGATTAACATGCAAAAATCAGCTGTATTTCTACATACTAGCAATGAACATATGGAAACCAAAATTTTAAATGCAATCCCATTTATAATTGCTCCAAAGAAAATGGAATACTTGTGTATAAATCTAACAAAACATGTACAGGACTTGAATGTAAAAAAAAAAAAAAACAAACTAAAAACTACTGATGAATGAAATCAAAGAAGACCCAAATAAATGGGGAAACACACTATGTTCATTAATTGGAAGATTCAACACAATAAAGATGTTAATTCTTCACAAATTGGCCTATAAGTCGAACACAGTTCCTATTAAAATCCTAGCAAGATTTTTTGTAGAAATAGGAAAGCCCCTTATTGGTAGTAAGATAAAAGGAATTCAATTTTAAATACACCACCCTACCATTTTTATGGCACATTTATAATTAAAGACCATATAATCATTGCATGTTTGTCAGCCTCCTTTCTATTAAGTATGAGTAACTGAAGCTATCTCCTTCTCCTCTACCAGTTGCCTAATTAGGAGGGCCTCTAAGTAAACCCAACACACTGTTGAGGAGCCCCTGGGGGTTACTCGTTTCTCAGTTTCAGAAACAGATATTAAATTTTAGTACTAGTCCGCCTTTTTTTAAAAGTCACCATAATGACAAGATTCAACATCCCTTCCTGTTGAAAACACTTCAAAAGATAGGAATACAAGGGAACTTCCTTAAAATGATAGAGGGAATATATGAAAAACCCACAGCTAATATCATCCTCAATGGGGAAAAATTGAAAACTTTCCCCCTAAGATCAGGAACAAGACAAGGATGTCCACTATCACCACTATTATTCAACATTGTGTTGGAGGTTCTAGCCAGAGCAATTAGACAAGAAAAAGAAATACAAGGCATCAAAATTGGAAAGGAAGAAGTAAAACTATCACTGTTTGCAGACGATATGATAACTATACGTCGAAAACCTGGAAAAATCCACAACAAAACTACTAGAGCTAATAAATGAGTACAGCAAAGTAGCAGGTTACAAGATCAACATTCAAAAATCTGTAGCATTTCTATACACTAGTAATGAACAAGCCGAGGGGGAAATCAAGAAACGAATCCCATTTACAATTGCAACTAAAAGAATAAAATACCTAGGAATAAATTTAACTAAAGAGACAAAAAACATATATAAAGAAAACTACAAAAAACTGCTAAAAGAAATCACAGAACACCTAAATAGATGGAAGGGCATACCATGTTCATGGATTGGAAGACTAAATATAATTAAGATGTCAATCCTACCTAAATTGATCTACAGATTCAATGCAATACCAATCAAAATCCCAACAACTTATTTTTCAGAAATAGAAAAACCAATAAGCAAATTTATCTGGAAGGGCAGGGTGCCCCGAATTGCTAAAAACATCTTGAGGAAAAAAAAACGAAGCTGGAGGTCTCACACTGCCAGACTTTAAGGCATATTATGAAGCCACAGTGGTCAAAACAGCATGGTATTGGCATAAAGATAGATATATCGACCAATGGAATTGAATCGAGTGCTCAGATATAGACCCTCTCATCTATGGACATTTGATCTTTGATAAGGCAGTCAAGCCAACTCACCTGGGACAGAACAGTCTCTTCAATAAATGGTGCCTAGAGAACTGGATATCCATATGCAAAAGAATGAAAGAAGACTCATATCTCACACCCTACACAAAAGTTAACTCAAAATGGATCAAAGATCTAAACATTAGGTCTAAGCCATAAAACAATTAGAGGAAAATGTAGGGAGATATCTTATGAATCTTAAATTGGAGGCAGTTTTATGGACCTTAAACCTAAAGCAAGAGCACTGAAGAAGGAAATAAATAAATGGAAACTCCTCAAAATTAAACACTTTTGTGCATCAAAGAACTTCATCAAGAAAGTAGAAAGACAGCCTACACAATGGGAGATAATATTTGGAAATGACATATCAGATAAAGGTCTAATATCCAGAATTTATAAAGAGATTGTTCAACTCAACAACAAAAAGACAGCCAACCCAATTACAAAATGGGAAAAAGACTTGAACAGGCACCTACCAGAAGAGGAAATACGGATGGCCAAGAGGCACATGAAGAGATGCTCAATGTCCCTGGCCATTAGAGAAATGCAAATCAAAACCACAAAGAGATATCATCTCACACCCACCAGAATGGCCATTATCAACAAAACAGAAAATGACAAGTGCTGGAGAGGATGTGGTGAAAGAGGCACACTTATCCACTGTTGGTGGGAATGTCAAATGGTGCAACCACTGTGGAAGGCAGTTTGGCGGTTCCTCAAAAAGTTGAATATAGAATTGCCATACGACCCAGCAATACCATTGCTAGGTATCTACTCAAAGGACTTAAGGGCAAAGACACAAACGGACATTTGCACACCAATGTTTATAGCAGCGTTATTTACAATTGCAAAGAGATGGAAACAGCCAAAATGTCCATCAACAGAAGAATGGCTAAACAAACTGTGGTATATACATACAATGGAATATTATGCAGCTTTAAGACAAGATAAACTTATGAAGCATGTAATAACATGGATGGACCTAGAGAACATTCTGCTGAGTGAGTCCAGCCAAAAACTAAAGGACAAATACTGTATGGTCCCACTGATGTGAACGGACATTCGAGAATAAACTTGGAATATGTCATTGGTAACAGAGTCCAGGAGGAGTTAGAAACAGGGTAAGATAATGGGTAATTGGAGCTGAAGGGATACAGACTGTGCAACAGGACTAGATACAAAAACTTAAAAATGGACAGCACAATAATACCTAAGTGTAAAGTAATCATGTTAAAACACTGAATGAAGCTGCATCTGAGCTATAGGTTTTTTTTGTTTTGTTTTGTTTGTTGTTTTTTTTTACTATTATTATTACTTTTATTTCTTTTCTCTATATTAACATTCTATATCTTTTTCTGTTGTGTTGCTAGTTCCTCTAAACCGATGTAAATGTACTAAGAAACGATGATCATGCATCTATGTGATGATGTTAAGAATTACTGATTGCATATGTAGAATGGTATGATTTCTAAATGTTGGGTTAATTTCTTTTTTTCTGTTAATTAATAAAAAAATAATAATAATAAATAATTTTAAAAAAGTCACCATAATGGCAAAGTGTTCCAAAAGTAATGCTGTTATGGCATTATTATATATATATATATATATATATATATATATATATATATATAATATTTCAGTCATCATATCATATATCATATTTACCTAACCAAATTGTGTGACTTTATAAAAATGAAAAAGAAGCAACTAATATAGTAAAAATACTTCCAACCCCATTATCTACTCAGAAAGCATATTGGTTGGTAACAGCACTAGATAGAAAGGTGAATCTATTGTTCCCTCAGTTAGTATGGGTTTTTGAATGCTTCTCAGTGGAAGTATCTCACCCCAATGACCATGATTTTTGTGTTTAAAGATAGTTTTCTTCTTACAACATAGCACTAAAACGCAAGACAGCAACTTTACAAACAATAGCCATCTGATTTAATATCAGAGGAAAATCCCACTCAGTTGGATTTAATATGAGGATTTTCAACAATAACAATTTGAGATCTTCACTTTCCACACTGCCTTCAGACGAGTATGCAGACACAAACCCCATTGATTTAGACTGCTCACTTAGATGTATAAAAATTCTGAATCCATTAAGCAAATTAGCAGAAAACAAAGTTTTCAAGGAGAATATTCTATGAGACTCTTAATGTTCCATAATACAACTGAAAAACCTGGAAGTAATAAAAAAGGGTCTTTGGGGGTGCAAGGGTAATTCAGTGGTAGAATCCTCGCCTACCATGTGGGAGACCTGGGTTCGATTCCTGGTCCGTGCACTTCCCAAAAAACAAACACATAAGCAAAACAAACAACAAAAATTCAACAAAATGGTGCTGCAATAAAAGGATACTCACATGGAAAAAGAATGAAATGTGACCCCGCCATTCAGCAGACAAAATAAATAGACAAATGAATGAATAAATAAGGTCTGACTTTTTTGTGAATACTCACTACATTAATAGGGAAGTTCTTTAGACTTAGTCTATTCACTTTTACTTTAGACATAAATCTTATGAGCTTTGGCTAATTTGCAAAAGGGGCGATTGTGTTTCTCAGCCCAGTGAAAACTTAGAAGCAACATATTAAAAATGGAAATAGTGTCTTCAACAAATAAATAATGCTGGGGAAACTGGACATTTATATGCAAAAGAATGACTCTGGACCCCTACCCAATATCCTATGCAAAAATTAACTCCAAAGGCATCAAAGTCCTAAATGTAAGACTTAACATTATAATATCCATAGAAGAAACCTATAAATTTTCATGAGCTTAGATTAGGCAATGGTTTCTTTATTTTTTAACCTTTTTTATTTTATAATATAACATATATACAAAACAAAGAAAGAAAAAAGTATGTTTTCAAAGCATTCTTCAAAAAGTAGTTACAGAACAGATGCGAGAGTTTGTCATAGGCTACCATACCATCCTCGCAGATTTTCCTTCTAGCTGCTCCAGAATATAGGAGGTGAGAAGGAATAAATATTTTCTTTATCATCATAATTGACTTTTTTTCTTTTTGAAAAATAACATACATACAAAAAAACAATAAATTTCAAAGCACAGCACCACAATTAGTTGTAGAACAGATTTCAGAGTTCGGTGTGGGTTACAATTCCACAATTTTAGGCTTTTACTTCTAGCTGCTCTAAGATACTGGAGACTAAAAGAAATGTCAATTAATGATTCATCAATCATATTCGTTTGTTAAACCTGACCTTCTCAGTATAACTCCACCATCACCTTTGATCTTTCTATCCCACTATTTAGGGGTATTTGGGCTATGGCCATTCTAACTTTTCATGTTGGAAGGGGCTGTCAATAATATAGCATAGGGAGATGGAACTAGCTGATGTTTTGGAGAGGCTGAGACCCTCTAGATTTCAGGACGTATCTCATCCAGTGACCCATTTGGGGGTTTCAGGTTTTGGAAAGTTACCCTAGTGCATGGAACCTCTGTACAATCTTATATATTGTCCTAGGTGCTTTTTGTTTTTTTTGTGGTTTTTTTGCATGGGCAGGCACCAGGAATCGAACCCAGGTCTCCCACATGGTAGGCGAGAACTCTGCCTGCTGAGCCACCATGGCCCGCCCTGCCCTAAGTGTTCTTTAGGATTGGCTGGAATGGTTTTGGTTGGGGTTTGGCAAGTTATGATAGATAGCAATGTGTAACTGAAGCTTGCATAAGAGTGACCTCCAGAGTAGCCTCTCAACTCTATTTGAACTCTCTCAGCCACTGATACTTTATTAGTTACACTTCTTTTCCCCCTTTTGGTCAGGATGGAATTGTTGATCCCACAGTGCCAGGTCTGGATTCATCCCTGGGAGTCATCTCCCATGCCGCCAGGGAGACTTTCACCCCTGGATGTCATGTCCCATGTAGGGGGAAGGGCAATGATTTCACTTACAGAGTTGGGCTTAGAGAGAGAAGAGGCCACATCTAAGTAACAACAGAGGTCCTCCAGAAGCAACACTTAGGCATGCCTATAGGTAGGGTAAGCTTCTCTACTACCTCCATAAGCTTCACAAGAGTAAGCCTCAAGAGCAAGGGCTTGGCCTATTGATTTTGGTGTCCCCAATATTTGACACAGTATCAGGGGATTCCCTGATGGTAAAGTTTAATAGTTCCATAATTTTTCTCCTATCCCTCAAGGGACTTTGCCAATACTTTTTTATTATTTGCTTAATATATTCCAGGACATATCCAGGCATCACATTAAACTATACAGGATTAAAGGCCCTCATTCTTATTCTGGGTTCTCTGTGAACGAATTGTTCAAATGAGCTATCCAGACAGGTTGAATTAGATTATGTGCTACAGAAAATTTAGGTTCCAGACAAAATAAACCTTTCTTCCTTTGGTCTCAAAACGTAGGTGCAGTTCTAAAATATAGACAATGCCATCCTTACCCCTGTGTTCTGAATTACCTTAATCCTGGCCTGATTGGCTTCATCTTATCTTTAAATACCAGGCTATAGATACGTAAAACAGCCTCTCAAAATCAAGAAATAATAATTACCACTCCAGACTAAACGTGTCTACTTTAAGAGCTTACAATCCCGGCCCCTGTTTTCTTAGAAGGAGACCATACAATAATCGTTCTTTCATTTCTGGCTTGTTTTGCCTCACCAAATGTCCCAGTGGTTGATTCACATCATTACGTGCTTCTCAATTTCGTTTCTTTTTGCAGCAGCACAATATTCGATCATATGTACACGCTATCGTTCGCCAATCTACTTCTCAGTCAGTGCATCCTTCAGCCACCTCTATTCATTAGGCATCATGTATAATGCCCAAAGTCCACAGTCCATCAAAACTCTCAATTTTAGATAATTTCATTGTTCCCAAGAGAAAGAGTACCAATAAACACACCCTCACCAAATAGAAAATCTAAACCTCCCCTTAACACTTGTCCCTCGCCCCATTATTTACCCCTGCTGTTGCTGTGGTACTTCTGATGCTTTCCTGTTAAACATAGCCCATAGCATGCAATAGCAGTTTCCCCCTGTACCCTGGACTTAAACATTCTTTGTACACAAATCATATCTTTGAAGTAGTTCTTGCAAGAACTCATTTATATTTCTAGTGTTAATCAGTGGGACACATGGATCTATACAATCCCTTTCAATCGTGTTCACTTGCAATATGGTAATATTACTTATAGACCCATAAGAGAACCACCTTCACTCCTATCTATTCCCTTACATTGGAGTTCAACTTCATTAGCTAACTGTTCACCCATCTCTAGTTTCTATGTATCTCTAAGACCCCTATATTCTATATAAGCCTCCGATTTTACCTTTATCATGGTCATAAAAGTGGTGTCATACAGTATTTATTCTTTTGTGTCTGGCTTATTTCACTCAGCATTATGTCCTCAAGGTTCATCCATCTTGTCATGTGCTTCAGGACATCATTTCGTCTTACTGTTGCATAATATTCCATCGTTTATATACACCACATTTTGTAAAACCATTTGTCTGTTGATGGGCATTTGGCATTGCGTCTTTTAGTGACTGTGAATAATGCTGCTATGAATATTGGTGTGCAAATGTCTGTTTGTGTCACTACTTTCAGCTCTTCTGGGTATATACCAAGTAGTGTATTTCTGGGTCATAGGGCAACTCGATATTTAGTTTCCTAAGGAACCGCCAAACTGTCTTCCATAGAGGCTGTACCATTATATATACCCACCAGCAGTGCAAAAGTGTTCCAATTTCTCCACATCCTCTCCAGCATTTATAGTTTCCTATTTGTTTAATAGCAGCCATTCTTATAGGTATGAGATGGTATCTCATTGTAGTCTTGATCTGCATTTTCCTTATAGCTAATGAAAAGGAGCATCTCTTCATGGGCTTTTGAGCCATCTATATTTGCTCTTCAGAAAAATGCCTATTCATATCTTTTGCCCATTTTATAATTGGGTCGTTAGAACCAATTTTTTGAGTTGAGTTGAATGATTTCTTTATGTATACAGGATATCAAACCTTTGTTTGATGTGTGATTTCCAAATATTTTCTCTCATTGAGTTGGCTGCCTCTTCACCTTTTTGAGAAAGTCTTTTGAGGTGCAGAACCATTCGATTTTGAGGAGTTCCCATGTGGTAGTTAGATTCAGTTGTCAACTTGGCCAGGTGAAAGCACCTAGTTCTGTTGCTGTGGACATGAGCCAATAGTAGGTGCATCTCATCTGTTGCTAATTACATCTGCAGTCGGTTAGGAGGCGTGTCTGCTGCAATGAGTGACGTTTAACTTAATTGGCTTGTGCTTAAATGAGAGAACGCAATGTAGCACAGTCTAGCAGCTCAGCAGTCCTCATCACAGCACTTGCAGCTCAGCCCAGGCCTTTGGAGAAGTCACCCCGGGGAAAGTTGTTGGAACCCAGGGGCCTGGAGAGAAGACCAGCAGAGACCATCCTGTGCCTTCCACGTAAGAAAAGAGCCTCAGTGGAAAGTTAGCTGCCTTTCCTCTGAAGAACCAACAAAATAAATCCCCTTTTATTAAAAGCCAATCCGTCTCTGGTGTGTTGCATTCCGGCAGCTAGCAAACTAGAACACCTATTTTTTCTTTTCTGGCTTGTGCTTTGGGCATAAAGTTTAGGAAGCCACCTCCTATTACTAGGTCTGAAGATGTTTCCCTACATTTTCTTCTAGAAGCTTTATGGTGTTAGTTCTTATATTTAGGTGTTTGATCCACTTTGAGTTAATTTTTGTATAGGTATAAGGTAAGGGTCCTCTTTCATTCTCTTGGCTATTGATATCTAGTTCTCCCATGCCCTTTTATTGGAAAGACTATTTTGTCCCAGTTCAGTGGATTTGATTTGGGGGACTTGTCAAAAATCAGTTGACCAGTCGTCTTTGGATGCACGAGTGGGTCAATGGTAGAATACTTACTTTCCATGCAGGAGAACTGGGTTCAATTCCCACACCATGCACCCCATCCCCCCAAAAAAGAATCAACTGGCCATGGATTTGGCGGTCTATTTCTGCACTCTCTATTCAATTCCATTGGTCAATAGTTCTATCTTTGTGCCAGTACCGTGCTGTTTTGATATCAAGTTTTAAAGTCAAGAAGTGTTAATCTTTCCACATTGTTCTTTTTTTAGGATATTTTAACTATTGGGGTCTCTTTCCCATCCAGATGAATTTGGTAACTAGCTTTTCTAACTCTTCAAAGTAGGTTGTTGGAATTTTGATTGGTACTGCGTTGAATCTGTAGATCAATTTAGGTAGAACTGACGTCTTAATTATATTTAACCTTCCTATCTATGAGCAGGGAATGTCAGGTAATGGTTTCTTAAAGCACAAGCAACAAAATTAAAAATCAATTAACTGGACTTCATAAAAAAAAATTGTGCCTCAAAGGGTACTGTTAAGAAAGTGAAAAGACAACACACAAAACGGAGAAAATGTTTGCCAATCATATCTCTGATGAATATATAGAGAACTCTCAAAACCCAACAAGATAACCCAGTTTTAACACTGGGCAAAGGACTTCAAACAGATATTGCTCCAAAAGGAGATATATAAATGGCCACTAAGCACATTAAAAGATGCTCAATATCATTAGTCATTGGGGAAGTGCAAATCAAAGCCACAATGAGATAACACTTCATAACCAATAGGATGGCTATAATTTTTTATATGGAAAGTAACAGGTGTTGAAAAGGATCTGGAGAAATTGAAACCTTCAGACATTGCTTGGGGGATGTAAAACGGTGTAGCCTCTGTGGAAAACACTTTGGCAGTTTCTCAAAAAGTTAAATAAAGACCCGTAAACCATGAGACACAGCCACTGCACTCCTGGGTATACATCCAAGCAAGGTAAAAACTTACATACACAAATGTTCATAGCATCATCCACAATAGCTAAAAAGTGGGGGAAAAAATGTCCAACAAGTGAAAAATAAACACAGTGGAATATTACACAACCAAACAAAGGAATGAAGTACTGATACGTGCTACCACATGGATGAACCTTGGAAACATTAAGCTAAGTGAAAGAAGCTAAACTTCAAAGGCCATATATTATATAATTTAACTGACAAGAAATGTCCAGAGTAGGCAAATACAGAAAAGACAAAAAAGCAGATTAGTAGTTGCTTAATGTTAAGGTAGATGAGGGTATAGGGTGTTGATAGCTAAAGTGTATTTTTTTTTTGAGGTGATGAAAATGTTTAAAAACTGATGATGGTGATGGATGCACATATCTGTGAAGATATCAAAACCCACTGAATTGTATATTTCCAATGGATGAAATGTATGTGTCATGTTTAGGTTCATGTGTCAACTTGGCTAGGTGGTAGTGCCTGTTTGCCTGGTCAGGCAACTACTGGCCTGTCTGTTGCTATGATGACATTTCATGGACTTAAATCTTGATTACACTGGCTGCATCCACAGCTGATTGCATCTGTAAACAGCTAAGGGGAGTGTCTTCTGCAACGAGTGACGCTTAATATAATCACTGGAAGGTTTTTAAGGAGGATTCAGAAGAGACAGTCACTCTTCCTGCTTCAGTCAACCAGCCTCTCCTGTGGAGTTTGTACAGACCCTTCATCGGAGCCGCCAGCTTCACAGCCTGCCCTAAGGATTTTGGACTCTTCCATTACCACGGTTGTCCAGCCAGCCTCTCCTGAGAGTTCACTAAAGACCTTCATCAGAGTTACCAGCTTGCAGCCTACCCTACGGACCTTGGACTCTACCTTCCCACGGTTATGTGAGATACTTTTACAAATTTTATATCTACAGATATTTCCTGCTGATTCTGTTTCTCTAGAGAACCCTAGCTAATACAGTATGGTATGTGAAATATACCTCCATAAAGCTGTTAATGAAACTAGTTGTATTTCTGGAAGAGAGGGAGGGAGGCAGAGAAAGAAAAGAGGGAGAAAGGGTTAATGGGAAGTTAAGAATAGTATTAACACAGTAAGGCTCAGAAAAGTAAACCCAATGAGATGCAGTGGTATCACCAGCGCAGAGAAGATACTTGGTTCAGGACAGCTGGTGTGTTACTGCATAATCACTAACTACCTATACTAAACACTAAGAATATGCTCTGTTCCATGCAAAAATCAGCACATTATGACATAATAACCACATTAAAATAATTATTTAAATTTGAAAGCACTTGAAGATTTAAGTTTAAATATCAGTTCAATATATTGAGGGAAATCATTTCAAGTTTGTTATTCTCAAAATAAAATATTAGAATATATGAAAATGAAAATTTTCCCACAAAAGGAACTAACATTTATTGATCATGTTAACTTCTCGACAATACATAAGCTCATTTAAGTGTCATAAACTACCCCGTGAGGTACCCCAACCCTTTTAAACAATTTTGAGGAAGTGAAGCATCCTCTCTTATGCATCATCATAAGAATCTGGGTTGTCTCATTTCCTTTCCCAATAATCTTCAAGCCCCGAGATTATTTATGCAGTGACCTTTTCCAATGACTTCAATTTTATAAACAGAATTTAATCTTCCTGACTCACAGAACTTCTTATTGAGCATTTTAAAACCATAACAGATCCATCATCTTCACTAGGAATTCAAAACATCTGCCTCTCCCAAGGAGTGTCCAAGACTTATAAGAATTCCTAACATGGTTTCCTATCACAATAGGTATGTAACTTTTCATGAGACCAGAAGTAAAAACAGAAATTAACACTCAGAGTGCTTAATAAAGTCCAGATATTGTGCTGAAAACTTTATAAAGCTTTCTCTGTTTCAGTCTCATACTCATTCCTTATGAGATAAAACGGACCTTCCTTCTGAAATGTTTATAAAAAATATGAATGTAATAGTTAGAAGAACAAAAATATATAGATGGGAAAATGCTTTAAAATGTAGCAGATTAGTCATAAATATATAGAAAGTAAGTTTACAGAAGAGCACTACAGAAGGAAGAGTAATCTAATTTAATTTACTCAAAATGATATCCTAATATAATCTGAATGTAAGACAGAGTTCAGTCATCTAACAGGTAGCATTTGAAGATAAATCTAAATTTCCATTCATGTGTAATATCCATTCCATTAACGTTTTAAATAATTGTCAACAAAATATAAGTCAAGTGTGCTGGTTTGAAAGGATGTATGTACCCTAGAAAAGCCATGTTTTATCAAAATCCCATTTTACAAAGGTAGAATAATCCCTATTCAATACTGTATGTTTGAAACTGTAATCAGATCATTCCCTGGAGATGTGATTTAATCAAGAGTGGTTGTTAAACTGGATTAGGTGACGACATGTCTCCACCCATTTGGGTGGGTCTTGATAAATGTCTGGAGTCCTATAAGAGAGGAAACATTTTGGAGAATGAGGGAGATTCAGAGAGAGCAGAGAATGCTGCAGCACCATGAAGCAGAGAGTACATCAGCCAGCGCTTTGGAGATGAAGAAGGAAGACGCTTCCCGGGGAGCTTCATGAAACAGGAAGCCAGGAGAGAAAGCTAGCAAATGACGCTGTGCTCACCATGTGCCCTTCCAGCTGAGGAAGAAACCATGACTGTGTTTACCATGTGCCTTCTCGGATGAGAGAGAGACCCAAACTTCATTGGCCTTCTTGAACCAAGGTATCTTTCCCTGGATGCCTTTCATTGACATTTCTATAGACTTGTTTTAATTGGAACATTTTCTCTGCCTTAGAACTGTAAACTAGCAACTTATTAAATTTCCCTTTTAAAAAGCCAGTCCATTTCTGGTATATTGCATTCCGGCAGCTAGCAAACTAGAACAGCAAGTAAATTGAGTGACATTATTTTCTAAGATTACTTGGAAATGTTGCTTATATGCTGTTCTGGAAAACCAGTCCCTTATATGAGAGATTCTAAGATTATTAAATTTAAACTATAAATTTTTGCCCATGATTTTCACTTTGGAACTAAGTATATCTCATTACCTTTACACACACACAGTCAAAATCATGTCCAATGAAACTACTGCATAAAGATTCTTTATTTAACACAGTTATATAGAACAGCTCTTGGTCCTGCCCCCTAATAGGAATTAATAAAATTCAACCCAAGTAATAGAAAGCTCGCCTTTCATGCAGGAGACCTGGGTTCGATTCCCGGACCATGCATCCCCCCCCCCCAAAAAAAAAGAAAAGAAAAATTCAACCCATTAAATGTAAAGGCAATTTGGGGGGAAATAAAAAAGGCAGTGGGCTGACTTTTTCAGCTGATATTTTTAAGTCATTAAATTACTGCCCATGTCCCAAAAAAAGAAAAAATCCAAATCAGTCTTAAAAGTGTCCAGTTTATACAGCTGTAAATTTTAGCCCTGGACTGGCTTTTTTGTAACTGACATCTTTCAAGTACCATAAACTATATTAATCAGATCTTGGAAAGGGAGATGGATGGGATGTTGAAGAAAAAATCATTTTCTTTTTAAAATTTAAACCCTACATCCCTAATAAACATCAGGGACGGAGTGACTCAAGATTACATTGTTAAATCAAATGACCCCTCTAGCATTAAAGCTTTAAATCTGAATGTCCACGCATTTCATCAAAATTCAGGCGTCCAACTGAGGGGAGTTGGACTCCAGCCCCGAGAATTACTGCTGTTCAAAGCAGATGGGATTTCAAGTTACCTAATGTCCAGATCGCCCTCTTCTTTTCTTTTCTTTCCTTTCCGTGTAAACCTCAGCAGAATCCCAAGAGGCCCCGGAAAGCTCTCATAACCGCACTAACGTCCAGAAGGTCGCTCAGCAACTCTTCCGTCCCTGCAGCTGCCACGCGATGCTGCTGGGGATTCATCTTCAGCCAATTCTTGCAGCTCCTAAGGCAGAAGAAACCGGCTCAGGCCCAAAGTGTGCGTGTGTTTGAGGGAGGGGTGGTGGTGGTGGAGGAGAGCGTTGGGGAAAAGGAAGAGGATTGAGGATGCTAGGTGGACTTCCAGTACCCCCAACTCCTTCCCAAAGCGCTGTGGGCAGGGGACGGGGAAGCCCAGTATCTGCGCCCGGTAGGTCGAGCCACCGGTTCCTCCCGTGCTGCCACGGAGCGATGGGGCAGCCTTGGCAATCATCGCCTCTCTCTCTCTCTCTCAAATTTCCTAGTGGCTCCTCCTCCCTCTGTCCAGGACCCCTACCCTATGGCGCTTCGGGAACCCGGGCGCGCGGGGCCTGGGCCGGGTGAGGGGTCAGTTTGACAACCCCCAAGCAGAGTGGCGGCGAGGGGAGAGTTGAAGTGACCCACTCGCTCGGCAGACACTTTGAGGGGACGGTCCCAGCCGTGGGGGGGGGGGGGGGGTCGGAAAGCACCTCTCTGCATGCCCAAGGGTCTTGGTTTGAAAGAAGAAAAAGAAACACCTATAACTAGTCTCACTCTCACCCACCGTCCTTCACCCGGGCTCGGCCTCCTCTCTCCTTTGCTGCCCTGCCCGCCTCGGGCCGGCCCTGGACCTGCCAAGACAACGGAGCCGGCTCGCCGGTCGAAGCCATCTGCTTTCCCGAGCGCCCAGGAGCCCGGGCGCCCACCCAAGCGGAGGGTGGAGCGGAGCAGAGAGCAGCGCGCAGGTCGAGAGCGCCGCCCGCAGGCTCATAACCGCAGACTCGCGCCTGTGGCCCCACTCAGCGCCGCCAACCTAAAGGGACCATCAAAGGGGCGCTGGAGTTGGAGAGCGGTCCAGGGGTGCCTCGCTCTGGTTGTCTGGTTCCGCGCCCGGCTGCCCCCCAGGCCCGCCCCCCCCGCCCCCTCCTCCTTGCCAGCCCGCAATTACCTGCCGCCCCTCATGCGTGTTCAACCACTGCCGTTAAAGTTCACTCTGGCCCGAGAGCGGCCCTGGGCTTCCCCCTGCACCGCCCAGCTCCTTGATTCACCTTGCCCCGCACGCCTAGGCTATCAGATCTGAGAAGCGGTCTCAGCACCGCGCTGGGCCCTGGCTTGGGAATAGCGCTCGGTGTCTTGACTCCTGGGTCAAGTCCTGTGCCTGCGCCTGCGCCCTCCATGCGGGCAAGAGTCACAAATTAACCTCAGGGTTCCCGGTCCACTCCCGCCACTGGCGCCGAGGAGGTGGGGCCAGCGGAGGGGACGCCGAGAAGCCGGCGGGAGTAGGAAGAGGCCCTGGCGCAGCCAGTGGACAAAGCCCGCAGTAAGTTGAGGAGCACCGAGATCGGAGCCGGATGGAAGAGTTGTACAGGCACCCTGCGAAGAAGGGCCGAACTTCTCTCCCAGAGCTCCTCCCTGGGGAGCACTACGCCGTGGGCATAGCGGCACTTCCTCGAGCTCTCCAAGTTCCCGCCTCTGGCACAGCCAGCTGGAGAGGCACTTGCCAATGCATCGCATGTAGATCAGCTACCCGGGACACCCAGACCGTGTCTGCTCTGAGCCCGCGGCCGGAGGGCGCTGAAGGCTGCTGTCCCGGAGCCAACCACGCTGGACATTGGAGGCTCCCTTGAGGAGAGACTGTCCAGCGCTTGGCGCTGAAGAGCGCCGTGGGGAAGGGAAGTCCGACCACTTGGGTTAGGCCTTGGTGTAGGGTGCATTGGTCAAATTCAGTGCCGAACCGAATGCGGGAGATAGTTGATTCGGGTTTCCAAACAATCCATTCACTCAATCCCCACGTCTATTATCACTTCCTCCCATCCAAATCCTCCTCCGGACCACAGAATTGCAGAGCTTGATGAGTCCCAGGGAATGGATCAAGCAAGTTCTTTCACTTTACAGAGCAGTGTTTGAGAAGTTCTGTCACACAGCCCTTATCTGGAGCAAGGTCTGAACTTGGCCTGAGGAAGAATAAATCTCAATACCATTCAATTCGGAGATGGAAGCAAGGATTTCTCCACTGGCAGCCAGCATTTTGACCTTTTGGGTCAGTAGGTACAGTGAAGCCCAATAAGACCCAGGCAGAAGAGACACTTCAGAGAAAGGCACATCAGAGTTGACTAGAAGAAGGCAGCCAACACCTGAGGGCAACAACATGGCAAGACAGAGGAGGATCCCAACAGAGGGATTCATGCTTGCTTGTTTGGTTTTTTTAAAATATTTTTATTGATAAATCCTCACACACGTACATTCCTTAAATGGTCTACAATCAGTGGCTCACGATATCATTGGAGCTCTAACCTGAATGTTAACAGGGAAGTGAATTCAGCTGAAACTATGGAAGTACTTTCTTAAAACCAGAGTTGTCCACGTCCCGGAGTGGGGGAAGGGGACTGTAGCTTGGTGGTGGTGGTGGTGGTGGTTCCATGATATCAGTGACCAAACCAGGATCCAGTGGGCCTTTTGTACTATATCCACTCCTCCTTATCTTGGTTACTGCTCCCTGTTCTTGAGCATCATGTACCTGCCCTGGTTCCCTCCTGGAGCAAGTGGTTCCAATTTAAGCAAATTCCCATACATTGATTCCAATCTAAGTTAATCAACATAGTCCCACTGGCTACTTTAGCCTACAAGGAACATGACAACACGTGGACCAATGAGAGGAGCAATTTGCTGGGAGCTTTGGGAGAGTTTCAGAAACCCCCTCTTTCTGCACGTGCTCAAAGAAGCTAGTAGCCCCTAGAGCTGTGGGCAGCCATCTTCCAGCCACAAGTAAGAGCCAAGTTAAAGCAGACATCAAGAAAACATCAGCAGAAAATCTCACTTTGGTGCCATTTTTGAGCCTCTGAATCAAACACCTGAATCCAGGTCTACTTTCATTGACTAAGCCAGCAGAATCAGGGTTTTCTGTTACTTAAAACAGTTAAATCTGACTGATACAGGCCCAATGGTCATTTTTGATAGTGAAGACCCAAGTATCAGATGAGCAGGTGGACCAGGTAATTTTTAAGTACATATACCAGTGCTAAGTTCCTACACCTAAATGGTAGAACTGGGTAGAAACTTTGGGGAAGGAGGATTCCAACAGAGGGATTCATCCTTGTTTTGTTTCGTTTTTTAATATTTTTATTGCTAAATCTTCACACACATGCATTCCATAAATGGTATACAATCAATGACTCACAATATCATCACATAGGTATGTATTCCTCACCATGATAATTTTTTTTGCAATTCATTTTTATTTATGTCTATAAACTCCAATTCTCCTTGATGCAATAATAATAGCAATGATAATGTTTGTAATAACCCACTCACTTTCAAGTAAACTGAGTCAATTTCCAATTTTGATTAGTCTCTAGGAAACTAATTAGTTGAGGAAGCTCCTTCTCCTTCCTTTCTTCTAAGATTTGACCTATGTCCTGGAAGTTGGGAAGGAATGTAGATATCATCCTGAAATGGAGATGGAGGTGGGGGAAGGCAACTATTCCCTGGGTATCACTAACTATCCTCCAATGACGAGGTAATTTATCTTCCCAGTCCCTGTCTGTGTGTGCTCACGTCACGTGGACACCCACCATGAATCCTCATTTCCCAATTGTCAAGATCCCTTTTCAGCTACTGACCCTCTCTTAGACTTTCCAAGTTCTTACTATGGGCTTGAAAAGTCTAGCTATACTGCTTTTGCCCAAACATACATAGGTAGTTGAACCTTATGACACCATCGTCACTTTTCCTAGATACCTCTCAGTCTTTGTAGTACTTCTGTTCCAGCAATATGCTGGCCTCAACTTCTATATCAAATATGTAGCCTCAACACAATACACGCTGGAAAATAAAGCACAGTTTTCTTTTGGTCCGAGATCCTCAAAGTACTCTGAGTCTATACTTTCAAACCACCCAAATCCAGGGACTCAGAGCTGACAGTGAACACAGTGCCCCCCAACAACTCCTCTCTTATCCAGGTAAAAAAATATATATATCCCTGGCCCATCCTAGGAAGTGTTTATGTCTCCACTCCCAGGAGAAATGAGGGCAAAAGACAACCTAGGAGTTTATCCCCACTATTATGTTAAAACGCTGATGTTTGGTACTGAAAAAACCTTTTTCACTGAACTATTGCGAACACAAAATCTAAGCTTTGCTACTTAGTGAAACCCAAAAGTCACCATTTTTACTTTTTGATCTTTCAACCATGATCATTTTTCTAGAATATATGCATCACTCCAGAAAAAGAAATAAGGGGATAAAAACTTCATACACACCATACCCCTGACCCCTCCCTCTCATTGACACTAGTATTTCCATCTACCCAATTTATTTTACCTTTTGTTCCCCTCTCTATTATTTATTTATTCTTTATCCATATTTTTTTTACTTATCTGTCCATACACTGGATAAAAAGAGCATCAGGCACAAGGTTCTCACAATCACACAGTCCCATTGTGAACATTATATCTTTATACAATCGTCTTCAAGAATCAAGGCTACTGGAACACAGCTCAGCAGTTTCAGGTACTTTCCTCCAGCCACTCCAATACACTATAAATTAAAAAGGGATATCTATATAATGCATAAGAATAACCTCCAAGATAACCTTTCAACTCCATTTGAAATCTCTCAGCCACTGAAATTTCATTTTGTTTCATTTCTCTCTTCCCCCTTTTGGTCAAAAAAGACTTTCTCAATTCTTTGATGATGGGTCCTGGCTCATCGGAGCCCATGTAGGGGGGAGGGCAGTGAATTCACCTGCTGAGTTGGCTTAGAGAGAGATGCCATATCTGAGCAACAAAAGAGGTTCTCTGGGTGTAACTCTTAGGCATAATTTTAAGTAGGCTTAGCCTATCCTTTGCAGGAATAAGTTTCATAGGGGCAAATAGGCTCAGCCTATTGATTTGGTTGTCTCCACTGCTTGTGAGAGTATCAAAAATTCTCCAAATGGAGAACTGTAATATTTCCTCCTTTCTCCCCATTCCCCCAAGGGGACCTTGCAAAAATTTCTTTATTCACTGCCCAAATTACTCTGAGATGTATCAGGGCATCACACTAACCTGGACAAACCAACCAGATGTCACACCCTAGTCAAGTTTCCATGTACTTATGTGTTCAACTAAACTGACCATACAAGTGAAATTAGGAAATGCACTACCCAAAATATAAATTTTGCACCAAATAAACTTCTCTCCCTTTAGTCTCACATAGAAGTTGAAATTTTAAAATATGAACCATATCATCCTTTACCTTATATTCTAATTTACCTTAATCCTATCCAGATCAGCGTCATTCATATCTCTACTCAAAGCCTGATCACTTTTTCAACTTTTTAAACAGTTCCTGTATGGGGTACTGCTGACTTTCATACATGCTTGTTTTATTTTTAACTTTTTTTATTGTATAATATAACATATATACAAAGCAAAGAAAGAAAAAAGCAATAGTTTTCAAAGTACTCTTCAACAAGCAGTTACAGGACAGACCCTGCAATTCTGTCATGTAACTCATGTCAGAGTTTATCATGGGTTATGACACCATTATCTCAGATATTTCCTTCTAGCTGCTCCAGAATATACGAGGCTAGAAGGAATAAATATTTTTTAATCATCACAATCAATGTTTTTTACTTTTTTGTGAAAAATTACATACAAAAAGCAATAAATTTCAAAGCACAGCACAACAATTAGTTGTAGAACAGATTTCAGAGTTTGGTATGGGTTATAATTCCACAATTTTAGGTTTTTATTTCTAGCTGCTCCAAAGATACTGGAGACTAAAAGAGAAATCAATTTAATGATTCAGCAATCATATTAGTTTGTTAAACCCTACCTTCTCTGTATAACTCCACCATCATCTTTGATCTTTCTCCCACTCTTTAGGGGTACTTGGGCTATGGACATTCTAACTTTTTCATGTTGGAAGGGGCTGTCAATAATATGGGGTAGGGACATGGAACTACCTGATGTTCGGGAGAGGCTGGGCCCTCTGCATTTCAAAACTTATCTGGTCCAGGTACCCATTTGGAGGTTGCAGGTCTTGGAAAGTTACTCCAGTGCATGGAAAGTTTGTAAAATCTTATATATTGCCCTAAGTATTCTTTAGGATTGGCTGGAATGGTGTTAGTTGGGGGTTGGCAAGTTATGACAGGAAGCAATGTGTAACTGAAGTTTGTGTAAGAGTGGCCTCCAGAGTAGTCTCTCAACTCTGTTTGAACTCTCTCAGCCACTGATACTTTATTAGTTAAAAAGTATAACTTTTGGTTGGGATGGAATTGTTGATCCCACGATGCCAGGGCCAGGCTCATCCTTGGGAGTCATCTCCCATGCCACTGGGAGACTTTCACCCCTGAATGTCAGTCCCATGTAGAGGGGAGGGCAATGATTTCACTTACAGAGTTGGGCTTAGAGAGAGTGAGGCCACATCTGAGTAACAAAAGAGGTCTTCCAGAAGCAACTTAGGCATACCTATAGGTAGGGTAAGCTTCTCTGCTGCCTACATAAGTGTTACAAGAGTAAGCCTCAAGATCAAGGGCTTGGCCTATTGATTTGGGTGTCCCTAATATTTGACACAGTATCAGTGGAGTCCCTGATGGTAAAGTTTAATAGTTCCATATTTTTTCTCCCATCCCTCAAGGGACTTTGCCAATACTTTTTTTTTTGCTCCCCCTATTATTTGTTTATTTTTAACCCATATGTTTTACTCATCTGTCCATACCATAGATAAAAGGAGCATGAGACACAAGGTTTTTCACAATCACACAGTCACACTGCGAAAGCTATATCATTATACAATCATCTTCAAGAAACATGCTGGAACACAGCTCTACATTTTCAGGCACTTCCCTCCAGCCTCTCCAATATACCTTAACTAAAAAGGTGATATCTATATATCTATATAATGCATAAGAATAACCTCCAGGATAACCTCTCAACTCTGTTTGAAATCTCTCAGCCATTGACACATTATTTTGTCTCGTTTCTCTCTTCCCCTTTTTGGTCAAGAAGGTTTTCTCAATCCCTTGATGCTGAGTCCCAGCACATTCTAGGATTTCTGTCCCACGTTGCCAGGAAGGTCCACACCCCTAGGAGTCATGTCCCATGCAGAGAGGGGGAGGGTAGTGAGTTTGCTTGTCATGTTTGCCAATACTTTTTGATTAATTGCTTAATATATTCTAGGATGTATCTAGGCCTCACATTAAACTATATGGGATTAAAGGCCCTCATTCTTATTCTGGGTTCCCTGTGACTCAACTGTTCAAATGAGTTATCCAGACAGGTTGAGTTAGAGTATGTGCTACAGAAAATTTAGGTCCCAGACAAAATAATCTTTTCTTCCTTTGGTGTCAAAGAGTAGGTATGGTTCTAAATATAGGCAATGTCTTCCTACCCCTGTGTTCTGAATGACCTTAATCCCGACTTGATCAGCTTCATTCTTATCTCCAAATACCAGGTTATAGATATATAAAACAGCCTCTCCAAATCTGGACTAAATGTGTCTGCTATAAAAGCTTACAATCTAGGCCCCTGTTTTCTTAGAAGCATTTTCTAAAGGAGACAATACAATAATTCTTCTTTTGTTTCTGGATTATTTTGCCTCACCAAATGTCCCACAGGTTCATTCATACTGTTGCACGCCTCACAACTTCGTTCCTTTTTCTAGCAGCACAATATTCAATCATATGTATCCCCCATCATTCACGAATCTACTTCCAAGTCAGTGCATCCATCAGCCACTGGAATTCATTAGGCATCATGTATAATGTCCAAAGTCCACAGTCCATCAACATTCTTAATTTCAGATAATTTCATTGTTACCAAGAGAAAGATAACCAATAAACACACCCTCACCAAATAGGAAATCTAAACCTCCCCTTAACTCTTCTTCCTCCCCTCATTATTTACCCCTGCTGTTGCTGTGGTACTGCTGATGTTTTCCTGTTAAACATACCTCATAGCACATACATGCTTGTTCTAAGAGTAAAGGAAAACCAGCTTCACAACATTTGTTATAACTGGTTCATAGGAAGAAATACCTATCTGCCTAAATCCTCAGTCACAGAGGAGACTAACTGGTGAAATTATTCATGCCATTTATACACATATTGCTTGTTTTGATCGTTTATTAAGATTTTTATTAGAGAACCTGTGGGTTTACAGAACAATTATGCATAATAAAAGAGATTCCCATATACCACCACATCACCAACATATTGCATTGGTGTGGAACATTTGTTAAAATTTATAACACTTTTTTATAATTGTACTTTTTGTTAACAGTAGTATCCAGCATTTTTTGAGAGATTCTATATTCTGGGCACTGTGTGAAGCAATTTACATGGATTACCACATTTAAAGTACCCAATACTCAGGCCCATGAAATATGACCTATTTTTTAAATATTTTTTTAATTAGAGATGTTGTAGGTTTACACAAAAATTGTGTGAAAAATACAGTATTCCCATATACCCCCTACTGTTGACACTTTGCATTAGTGTTGTACCTTTGCTGCAACAGGTGAAGGAATATTAAAATAATACTATTAACTATAGTTTATCATTTACATTAAGTGTATATTTTCCCATATACCACCCTATTATTAACACCCTGTATTAGTGATGTACATTTGTTATAATTCATGAAAGTACATTCTTATATTTGTACCATTAACTATAGCCTATAATTTACAATAGGGTTGACTGTGTTAGACAGTCCTGTGTTTTTTTTTAATTTTTATTCTAGAAACATATATGACCTAAAATTTCCCATTTCAACCACAATCACCTCTATAGCCCAGTGTTGTTGATTACACTCACACTAATGTGTACCTTTTCACATCCCCACCATCCATTTCCAAAACCTCACAAGCAACTTAAACAGAAATTCTGCACAAATTAAGCATCAGCACCCCATTTTCTACCCCCAGTCTATTCCCTGATAACCTATATTCTAGATTCTAACTATATAAGTTTTCTTGTAACAATTAATTCATATAAGTGAGATCATACCATGTTTGTCCTCTTGTGTCTGGCTTATTTCACTCAGCATAATATCCTCAAGGTTCTACCGTGTCATGCATGCTTCAGGACCTCATTCCCTTTTACAGCTGAATAATAGTCCATCATATGTATATACCACATTTTGTTTATGCATTCATCAGTTGATGGACATTCTGATAGTTTTCATCTTTTGGCACTTGCAAGTAAGGCCACCATGAACATCAGTGTGCAAATGTCTGTTAATTGTCCCTGCTTTCAAATGTTCTGGGTATATACCTAGTAGCGGGATTGTCAGTTGTATGGAATATCTATACTGTGCCTCCTAATGTACTGCTAAAACTGTTTCCACAGCAGCTGTACCATTCATTCCTATCAGCAATGAATGAGTGTCCCTATTTCTCACATCTTCTCAAACACTTGTAATTTTCTGAGTTTTCAAATAGTAGCCATTCTAGTGGCTGTGAAATGATACGCCATTGTGGTTTTGATTTGCATTTCCCTAATAGCTAGTGTATTAGCCAGGGTTCTATAGAGAAACAGAATCAGTAGGAGATAGCTGTAGATATAAAATGTATAAAATTGTCTCACGTAACCATGGGAATGTAGAGTCCAAGGTTTGTAGGGCAGGCCACAAGCTGGTAACTCCAGTGAAGGTCCGCAGTGAACTCTCAGGAGAGGCTGACTGGGCAACCGTAGGAATGGAAGAGTCCAAAATCCATAGGGCAGGTTGTGAAGCTGGCGACTCCAGGTACGGGTCTGGACAAACTCCACAGGGGAGGCTGGCTGGCTGGCTGAAGCAGGAAGAGAGACTGTCTCTTCTGAATCATCCTGAAAGGCCTTCTGGTGATTAGATTAAGCATCACTCATTACAGAAGACACTCCCCTTGGCTGATTACAAATGCAATCAGCTGTCGATGCAGCTGACAGAATCATGGTTTAAGTCCATGAAATGTCCTCATAGCAACAGACAGGCCAGCGCTTGCCTGACCAGACGACTGGGCACCACCACCTGCCCAAGTTGACACATGAACCTGACCATGACAGCTAGTGTTGTTGAGCATCTTTTCACGTGCTTTTTAGTCATTTGGAGAAATTACTATTGTTTTTGGAGAAACATCCGCTCAAGTATTTTGCCCATTTTTTAAACAGTCTTATTTACACACCCTACAATCCATCAAAAGTGTACAATAACCTATGGCTCCCAGTATAATCATAGAGTTGTGCATTCATCACCACAATCAATTTTAGAACATTTCCCATTGCTCAAAAAATTAAAAAATAAAAATCCTAGACCACTTATAACCTTTAATTATTCACACTTAGCTTTGGTGTGGGACCTTTGTTACAACTGTTGAAAGAATATTAAAATATTACGAACTATAGTCTATAGTCTGTATTAGGTGTTTTTTCCCCATGTACTACCCCATTATTAAAATTTTGCAATAATGTACATTTGTTTTAGTTCATCAAGAACATTCTTATGTTTGTACTATCAACCACCTTCATCATCCACAAGGTTCACTATGTTACACAGCCCCACGTTTCATCTTCTAGCTTTTCTTCTAGTGACATACATGACCCTAAACTTCCCCTTTTAACCACAATTACACGCACAATTCAGGGCTGTTATTATTCACACGATCATGTGCTACCATCCCCTCCATCCCTTTCCAAACATTTACCACCAACCTTATTAAACAGTATGCACAAATTAAGCATCAGCTCCCCAATCTCTACCCTTGTTCTATCTCCTGGTAACCTATACTCTAGGTATTAACTCCATGAGTTGCTTATTATAATTAGCTCATATTAGTGAGATCATACCATATGGTTCTTTTATGTCTGGTTTATCTCACGCAACATAATGTCCACCCAGTTTATCCATTTTGTCGCATGCATCACGGCTTCATTTCTTCTTACAGCTGAATAATATTCCATCATTTGTATATACCATATTTTGTTTATCCATTCATTGGTTGATGGACATATTGGTTGTTTTCATCTTTTGGCATTTGCAAATAATGCTGCTATGAACATCTTCAACATGCAAATGTCTGTTAGTGCCCCCGCTTTTTGTAGCAGCACCGTGTTCAATCATATGTTTATGCCATCTTTCACCAGTCTACTCAGTCACTGCATCTCTCAGCCACATATATAATGCCAAAGCCAACAGTCCATCAACTTTCCTAATTTTAGATAATTCCATTGTTCCCAAGAGAAATTCTCTAAACTTTTTTCTAGGAGTTCTATAGTCCTGATTTTTATATTTAAGTCTTTGGTACATTTTGAGTTAATTTTTGTATATTGTGTGAGATAAAGCCCGGTTTTATTCTTTGGAGTGTGGACTTGGGTTCTTGGGTCCGGATATTCTAACCCACTGCTGTGAGAGGCTCTATAATCTTTGTCTACTGTGGGAGGGACCCAGGCCATGACTCTATATGACTCCTAAGCTGTAGTGGACCAAATGTAGGGGAAAGGAATGGACCAGTGGGTACAGGACAGAAATTTCCTACTGAGACTTTTCTTTTTCTTACATCTTATGTCACCATATTGATGACACCACCCTTGGCCCATATTGTTTTATTTTCTATTTTATTTTCCTCATTAAATTGTGAATTCCATTCATTTGAGGATAAAAAACAGTGAGCAAACTAGGAATTGAATAGGGGCATCTATGGATAGCCCACAGCTAAAATCACACTTAGTAATAATAGACTGAAAGCTTTCCCTCTAAAATTAGGAAAAAGACAAAGATGGCCACTCTCAATACTTCTCTTCGACACTGTACTGGTAGTTGTAACCAGGACTATTAGACAAGAAGAGAAAAGTGAAAGTCATCCAGATAGGAAACAAAGAAATAAACCTATCATTATTTGTAGGTGACATGGCCTTATATGGACAAATCCCCAAAGAATCCACCAAACAATATAAACTAATTAAAGAGTTAAGGAAAGTTGCATGATAGAATACCAATATAAAATAATCAATTATATTTATGTAAAGTAGCAATAAACAATCAAAAAATGAAATTAAGAAAATAATTTAATTTACGCAAGCATCAATACTTCAGGAAAAAAATCAACTAAGGAAGAGCAAAACTTATACACAAAAAAAATACAAATTATTGTTGAAAGAAATTTAAAATGATCTAAATAAAATAAAAGATATCCTACATGCCAGTTGAATGGATTCAAAATCTAATATTGTTAAGATGGCAATACTCCTAAATTGATCTATAGATTCAAGGTGAGCCCTTTCAAAATACCAGCTGCCTTTTAGCAGCAATGGAAAAGATGGTCCTAAAACTCACAAGGAATCGCAAAAGGATCCCAAATAGCCAAGCTTTCTTGAAAAGAAGAACAATGTTGTAGGGCTCAAATGGCTCAATTTAAAAACTAACTGCAAAACTACAGTGAACAAGACACTAAGGCACAGGACTAAGGATACTCATATGTATCAATGAAATAGAATGAAGACCCAGAAATAAACAAACATATCTACAGTCCATTGATTTTTGACAAGGGTGTCAAGACAATTCAGTGGTGAAAAAGTCTTTTCAACAAGTAGTTCTAAGATAACTGGATGTTCACCTTAAAAATAATGAATTTGGAACCCTACCCAACATCATATACACAAATTAATTCAAAATGAATCAGAAAACTAAATGTAACACCTACAACTATAGAACCTTGTGGTGGTTTCAAATTGTATTTACCCCAGAAAAACATGTCCTTACATCTAATCCATTCCTGTGGGGATGGCCCAGTATAAGTAGGACCCCTTGATGAGGCTCCTTCAGTTAGGAAATGACCCACCTCATTCAGGAAAGGTCTTAATCTTCTTAATGGAGTCCTTTATAAATGGTATGAAGAGACAGATGAAGACAGAGAGAGCCACAGAAGCAAGAAGGTGAAATCAATCAAACTTAGAAGAGAAAGGAGATCAGCAGACTCTACCCTGTGCCTTGCCATGTAGCAGAGGAGCCAAGGATCACCAGCAGTCAGTCTTTGGGAAGAAAGCATTGTCTTGATGATGCCTGGATTTAGACATCTTCCTGGTCTCAAAATTGTAAGCTAATAAATCCCCATTATTTAAGCCAAGCCATTTCATGGTATTTGCTGGAGCAGCTTAGGAAACTAAAACAATTCCTTACAAAGAAGCATACACGTAAGTCCTTATAACTTTGGATCAGGCAACAGCGTCTTAAACATGATATTAAAAAAAAAAAAACAGGGTGGGTGATAGTGGCACAGCAGGCAGAGTTCTCGCCTGCTGTGCCGGAGATGCGGGTTTGATTCCCTGTGCCTGCCATGTAAAAAAAAAAAAAAAAAATACAAAAACAGAAAAAAGTACATAAATAGGACATCATGAAAACCCAAAAATTTGTACCTGAAAGGACATCATTATCAAGTGAGTGAAAACAACCCAGAGAATTCAGGAAAATATTTGTCAAATATATATCTGATAAGGGGCTACTATTCATAATATATAAAAACACTCTTGCAACTCAACAACAAAAGATAAACAACTCAATTAAATAATGGCCAACAGATTCAAACATACATCTCTCCAAAGAAAATATATGCATATGCACATGAAAAGTTGCTCAATATCATTAGTCATTATGAAAATGCAAATCAAAACAATGAAGATAAAGTTTCACGCATATCAGGATGACTATTTTTTACTTTTTTTATTGTATAATATGACATAAACAAAGTAAAAAAAGAAAAAAGGAGTAGTTTTCAAAGTACTCATCAACAAGTAGTTATAGGACAGATCCCAGAGTTTGTCATGAGTTACCATACCATCATCTCAGATTTTTCCTTCTAGCTGCTCCAGAATATAGGAGGCGAGAAGGAATAAATTTTTTTTTATTATCACAATTGACTTTTTTTTCTTTTTTGTGAAAAATAACATATATACTAAAAAACAATACATTGGGCGGGGCCAAGATGGTGGCTTAGTAAGGTACGCGCGTCTTGGTTCCTCCTCCAGAGCAAATACGAGGTGAAGAGAAACAGTGCAGAACAGCTCCCGGGGCAACAGCAGGGAATGGACACACAGCGTACCCCAGTCTGGATTGGCTAGACTGACTGCGAGACTCTGCTGCGGTGAGATCCCCGAGTGGCGCGTGTTTCCCCGAGCTGCGGCAGCTGGCGGCCGGAGCTCCTCCCTCCCTCCTTCCCGGGCCGGCTGAGAGTCTCGGAGAGGCAAGTTTCCCAAGCCGCGGCGGCCGGCGCCCCTCTTTTGCGGGCGGCTTCCTGGACCGGCTACGAGTCTCGGATCAGAGGGCTACCCAAGCTGCGGTGGCCGGCAACCGGCGCCCCTCCCCCGCGGGCGGCTTCCTGGTCCGGTGGCGAGTTCCACAGGCCGCGGCGGCGGCCGGCGACTGGTGCCCGTCCCCCACAGGCAGCTTCCTGGTCCGGTGGCGAGTTCCCCGGGCCGCGGAGGACGGCGACCGGCAGGCCTCCAGGGATAGGAGGGAATTTCCGACAGTGGCAGGGACTGGGTCCAACCAAACACCAACAGGGGCATTAATAAAAGAGCCACAGGGTCCCCTCAAGCCACGGCGGCTGGCGCCCCCACCACGCGCAGCCCCCCGGACCAACTGAAAGAATTGGATCGGAAATCCCCAGGCCGCGGAGAATGGTGACCGGGGGGATCCCTTCCAAACACGGGAGACAAACTTGTGCCACGAGCGCCACCTACTGGGAAGGATAAGAAAAACAGAACACAGATATTTCACAGAAAAATCTTCCAACCTTGTTGGGTCCGACACCCAGGTAAATCTGACTAAATGCCCAGAGGCCAGCAGAAGATAACGGATCATGCTCAGAAGATTGAGAATATGGCCCAGTCAAAGGAACAAACCAATAGTTCAAATGAGATACAAGAGCTGAGACAACTAATGCTGAATATACGAACAGAAATGGAAAACCTCTTCAAAAACAAAATCGATAAATTGAGGGAGGACATGAAGAACACATGGGCTGAACAAAAAGAAGAAATAGAAAAACTGAAAAAACAAATCACAGAACTTATGGAAGTGAAGGATAAAGTAGAAAAGATGGAAAAAACAATGGATACCTACAATGATAGATTTAAAGAGACAGAAGATAGAATTAGTGATTTGGAGGATGGAACATCTGAATTCCAAAAAGAAACAGAAACTATCGGGAAAAGAATGGAAACATTTGAACAGGGTATCAGGGAACTCAAGGACAATATGAACCGCACAAATATACATATTGTGGGTGTCCCAGAAGGAGAAGAGAAAGGAAAAGGAGGAGAAAAACTAATGGAAGAATTATCACTGAAAATTTACCAACTCTTATGAAAGATCTAAAATTACAGATCCAAGAAGTGCAGCGCACCCCAAAGAGATTAGGCCCAAATAGGTGTTCTCCAAGACACTTACTAGTTAGAATGTCAGAGGTCAAAGAGAAAGAGAGGATCTTGAAAGCAGCAAGAGAAAAACAATCCATCACATACAAGGGAAACCCAATAAGACTATGTGTAGATTTCTCAGCAGAAACCATGGAAGCTAGAAGACAGTGGGATGATATATTTAAATTACTAAAAGAGAAAAACTGCCAACCAAGACTCCTATATCCAGCAAAATTGTCCTTCAAAAATGAGGGAGAAATTAAAACATTCTCAGGCAAAAAGTCACTGAGAGAATTTGTGACCAAGAGACCAGCTCTGCAAGAAATAATAAAGAGAGCACTAGAGTCAGATACTAAAAGACAGAAGAGAGAGGTATGGAGAAGAGTGTAGAAAGAAGGAAAATCAGATACGATATATATAATACAAAAGGCAAAATGTTAGAGGAAAATATTATCCAAACAGTAATAACACTAAATGTCAATGGACTGAATTCCCCAATCAAAAGACATAGATTGGCAGAATGGATTAAAAAACAGGATCCTTCTATATGCTGTCTACAGGAAACACATCTTAGACCCAAAGATAAACATAGGTTGAAAGTGAAAGTTTGGGAAAAGATATTTCATGCAAATAACAACCAGAAAAGAGCAGGAGTGGCTACACTAATATCCAACAAATTAGACTTCAAATGTAAAGCAGTTAAAAGAGACAAAGAAGGACACTATATACTAATAAAAGGAACAATTAAACAAGAAGACATAACAATCATAAATATTTACGCACCGAACCAGAATGCCCCAAAATACGTGAGGAATACACTGCAAACACTGAAAAGGGAAATAGACTCATATACCATAATAGTTGGAGACTTCAATTCACCACTCTCATCAATGGACAGAACATCTAGACAGAGGATCAATAAAGAAATAGAGAATCTGAATATTACTATAAATGAGCTAGACTTAACAGACATTTATAGGACATTACATCCCACAACAGCAGGATACACCTTTTTCTCAAGTGCTCACGGATCATTCTCAAAGATAGACCATATGCTGGGTCACAAAGCAAGTCTCAACAAATTTAAAAAGATTGAAATCACACACAACACTTCCTTGGATCATAAAGGAATGAAGTTGGAAATCAATAATAGGTGGAGTGCCAGAAAATTCACAAATACGTGGAGGCTCAACAACACACTCTTAAACAACGAGTGGGTCAAGGAAGAAATTGCAAGAGAAATTAGCAAATACCTTGAGGCAAATGAAAATGAAAACACAACATATCAAAACTTATGGGACGCAGCAAAGGCAGTGCTAAGAGGGAAATTTATTGCCCTAAATGCCTATATCAGAAAAGAAGAAAAGGCAAAAATGCAGGAATTAACTGTCCACTTGGAAGAACTGGAGAAAGAAAGGCAAACTAATCCCAAAGCAAGCAAAAGGAAAGAAATAACAAAGATTAGAGCAGAAATAAATGAAATTGAAAACAATAGAGAAAATCAATAAGACCAGAAGTTGGTTCTATGAGAAAATCAATAAGATAGATGGGCCCTTAGCAAGAGTGACAAAAAGAAGAAGAGAGAGGATGCAAATAAATAAGATCAGAAATGGAAGAGAAGACATAACTACTGACCTCACAGAAATAAAGGAGGTAATAACAGGATACTATGAACAACTTTACGCTAATAAATACAACAATTTAGATGAAATGGACGGGTTCCTGGAAAGACATGAACAACCAACTTTGACTCAAGAAGACATAAATGACCTCAACAAACCAATCACAAGTAAAGAAATTGAATCAGTCATTCAAAAGCTTCCTGAAAAGAAAAGTCCAGGACCAGACGGCTTCACATGTGAATTCTATCAAACATTCTCTCAGTGACTTTTTGTCTGAGAATGTTTTAATTTCTCCCTCGTTTTTGAAGGATAATTTTGCTGGATATAGGAGTCTTGCTTGGCAGTTTTTCTCTTTTAGTAATTTAAATATATCATCCCACTGTCTTCTAGCTTCCATGGTTTCTGCTGAGAAATCTACACATAGTCTTATTGGGTTTCCCTTGCATGTGATGGATTGTTTTTCTCTTGCTGCTTTCAAGATCCTCTCTTTCTCTTTGACCTCTGACATTCTAACTAGTAAGTGTCTTGGAGAACACCTATTTGGGCCTAATCTCTTTGGGGTGCGCTGCACTTCTTGGATCTGTAATTTTAGATCTTTCATAAGAGTTGGGAAATTTTCAGTGATAATTTCTTCCATTAGTTTTTCTCCTCCTTTTCCCTTCTCTTCTCCTTCTGGGACACCCACAACACATATATTTGTGCGGTTCATATTGTCCTTGAGTTCCCTGATACCCTGTTCAAATGTTTCCATTCTTTTCCCGATAGTTTCTGTTTCTTTTTGGAATTCAGATGTTCCATCCTCCAAATCACTAATTCTATCTTCTGTCTCTTTAAATCTATCATTGTAGGTATCCATTGTTTTTTCCATCTTTTCTACTTTATCCTTCACTTCCATAAGTTCTGTGATTTGTTTTTTCAGTTTTTCTATTTCTTCTTTATGTTCAACCCATGTCCTCTTCATGTCTTCCCTCAATTTATCGATTTCATTTTTGAAGAGGTTTTCCATTTCTGTTCGTATATTCAGCATTAGTTGTCTCAGCTCTTGTATCTCATTTGAACTATTGGTTTGTTCCTTTGACTGGGCCATATTCTCAATCTTCTGAGCATGATCTGTTATCTTCTGCTGGCCTCTGGGCATTTAGTCAGATTTCCCTGGGTGTTGGACCCAACAGGTTGGAAGATTTTTCTGTGAAATATCTGTGTTCTGTTTTTCTTATCCTTCCCAGTAGGTGGCGCTCGTGGCACACGTTTGTCTGCGGGTCCCACTAGTAAAAGGTGCTGTGGGTCCTTTAACTTTGGAAAACTCTCGCCGTCCGGGAGGTTCGCTAGCCGAAGCAGCTTGGAAGAGTGCCAGCCGGCCCGGGGTCCGAACGTGGGGAGGGTCGCTGGTCGCCGCAGCCCGGGAAAGCGCCCATCCGAATTTCCTAGTCGGCCCTGGGGCGCCAAGCTTGGCGGGAGGGAGCCAGCCGCAGCGGCCCGCCCGGGAGAGTGCACGTTCCCGGGGAGTCACGGGTTTGGAAGGGCCCCCCCACCCGTCGCCTTTCTCCGCGGCCTGGGGATTTCCGATCCAATTCTCTCAGTTGGTCCGGGGGGCCGCGCGTGGTGTGGGCACCAGCCGCCACGGTTTGAGGGGACCGCCTGTCCAATTCTCCCAGCCGGCCCGGGGAGGGGGAAGGGAGTGACTCCGGCCGCTTGCCGCCCCGCCCGGTGAAGCCCGTGCCCCTCGGCGATCTCACCAGAGCGGGTTCTCTCAGCCAGCCAGCCATTCCAGGATGGGGTACGCTGTCTTTTTTTATCTCTGTCATGGCTTTGGGAGCTGTTCTGTATCGTTTCTACTCCCCTAGTAGCTGTCCTGGAGGAGAAACTAAGATCCGCGCGTCTTACTAAGCCACCATCTTCTCCGGAAGTCCCTAATTTAGTTCAATTTATCATTGATAAATTTTGTATATGGTATGAGGTAGGGGCCCACTTTTATTCTTTGGTATATGGATACCCAGTTTTCCCAACACCATTTGTTGAAGGGACTATTCTTTATCCATTGAGTGGATGTGTCACCCTTTTCAAAAATCAACTGGCCATCTAAGAGTCACCCCCAAGAGAACCTCTTTTGTTGCTCAGATGTGGCTTTTCTTTCCAGCCAACACAACAAGCAAACTCACCATCCTCCCCCTGTCTATGTGGGACATGACTCCCAGGGGTGTGGACCTTCCTGGCAACGTGGGAGAGAAATCCCAGAACAAGCTGAGACCCAGCATCAAGGGATTGAGAAAACCTTCTCGACCAAAAGGGGGAAGAGTGAAATGAGACAAAGTGTCAATGACTGAGAGATTCCAAACAGAGTCAAGAGGTTATCCTGAAGGTTATTCTTACACATTAAGTAGATATCACCTTGTTGTCCAAGATGTAATGGAGAGGCTGGAGGGAACTGCCTGAAAATGTAGAGCTATGTTCCAGTAGCCATGTTTCTTGATGATTGTATAATGATATAGCTTTCACAATGTGATTGTGTGACCATGAGAACCTTGTGTCTGATGCTCCTTTTATCTACCTTGTCAACAGATGAGTAAAACATATGGAATAAAAATAAATAATAGGGGGAACAAATGTTAAAATAAATTTAGTTTGAAATGCTAGTGATCAATGAAAAGGAGGGGTAAGGGGTATGGTATGTAAAATTTTTTTTTCTGTTTTCGCTTTATTTTTCTGTTGTGTTTTTATTTCTTTTTCCGAATTGATGCAAATGTTCTAAGAAATGATCATGATGATAAATATGCAACTATGTGATGATATTGTGAATTACTGATTATATATGTAGAACAGAATGAGCATATATTAAGAATGTTTGTGTTTCTTTCTTGAAAACTGTTTTAATTAATAAAAAATTGAGAAAAAAAAATCAACTGGCCATCCTGACCAAAAGGAGTAAAAGAAGTGTAATAAACAAGGTATCAGTGGCTAAGAGAGTTGAAATAGAGTCGAGGGCTACTCTAGAGGTCACTCTTATGCATGCTTCAGTTACACACTGCTACCTACCATAACTTGCCAACCCCCAACCAAAACCATTCCAGCCAATCCTAAAGAACACCTAAGGCAATATGTAAGATTCTAAAAAGGTTCTATGCACTAAGGTAACTTTCCAGAAACCTACAACGTCCGGATGGGTCCCTGGACCAGATAAGTCCTGAAATGAAGAGGGGTCAGCCTTTCCAGAACATCAACTAGTTCCATCCCCCTATTCTATATTAGCGACAGCCCCTTCCAATGTAAAAACGTTAGAATGGGCATAGCCCAAATGCTCCTAAAAAGTGGGAGAAAGATCAAAGGTGATGGTGGAGCTACAGAGAAGTATGGGTTTAACAAATGAGTTTGACTGCTGAATCATCATATTGATATTTCTTTTCATCTCCAGTACCTTAGAGCAGCTAGAAGCAAAAACCAAAGAATGTGGAATTGTAACCTATACCAAACTTTGAAATCTGTTCTATAACATGGTATGTCAATATATAATACATATTAACAATAAATAAATAAAACTTAAGCTAGTAAATATCTGAAATGTCACCTTACCAACTGGACAGCGGATCTTGATTTTCTCTGTGTTCTGGATACAGTAAACTGATGGAAAAGAAACAGAACTTTAGTCATCCAAGTAATGGTGAGTTAAACTTAGCAACTCTGTGAAATTAGTAAATGTGAAGGGACAATTGAGCATTTAGTTAAAAACTAAATAAGATAGGTGTGGACATAGCAAAAGCAGCTGTTATCTAGAGATTTTCATGACAAATTTTATGACAGATTCCAGAAGGAAGAAAATAAGATGAGCCCAGGGGATCACCAAAATTACATTAGGAGGGAACACATTGGTATTGAGAAATATGACAAATGACATGGTAAAAACAACACACATTTTTTGAATGTTAAAAAAAATCAACTGGTCATATATGTGTGGAACTATTTCTGCGTTTTCAATTCTGTTTCTTTTTACTGTATGTCTGTCCTTATGCCAGTACCACACTTGTTTTGATTACTGTGGCTTTATAATAAGTTTTGAAATCAGGAGGTGATTGTCCTCCAACTTTGCTCTTCTTTTTTGAGACGGTTTTGGCTATTCAGGATCCCTAGTCCTTTCTAATATATTTGATGATTAACTTTTCCACTTCTGCAAAGAAAACTGTTGGAATTTTTATTGAATTCCTGTTAAATCTGTAAACCACTTTGGGTAGTACTGACATCTTGACCATGGTTGCTTTTTTTTTTTTTGTAGTCTACTGTATGGCGGAGGTCACATTTCATTCTTTATCCATGTGACTATCCTGTTATTGCTGTGCCATTTGTTGAATTTTTGTTTGTTTTTTCTTTCTTTCTTTGCTTGTTTGTTTCGTTTTGGGGAAGTGCACGGGCCGGGAATTGAACCCGGGTCTCCCGCATGGCAGGCGAGAATTCTACCACTGAACCACCCTTGCACCGTTCCTCATGGTTTCTTTTTGAGGTGATGCTAATGTTCTAAAATTGACTGTGGCAATGGTGGCACATATTTGTGGATATATTACAAGCCATTGTATTGTACACTTCCAATGGATGAAGTGTATGATATGAAATTTATATCACAATAAAGTTGTTAAACAAACCATTGTATCTCTATAAACTAGCTTTGACCAAACCAAAGACAATATTTCCATTTAAAATAGCATCAATAAAATAACACGCTTAGGAATAAATTCAACAAAGGAAGTGCAGGTGTTGTGCATTACAACTACAAAATATGTTAAAAGAAATTAAGGAAGACCAAATAGATTGTAAGATTTTCAGGTTAAATGGATTAGAAGATTTGATACTGTTACACTTGAAATACTGCCCAAATGGATTTACAGATTCAATGCAAGGTATATGTGATGAAATTGGGGTAATGGATATTGGTGTTGACAGCACGATATAGTGAATGTAATTTAAACCACTGAATTGTATGCTTGAAAGTGGTTAAAATGGGAAATTTTGAGTAGTATATGTTACTACAATAAAAAGCTAAAAAAAAAAATCACCTGCCTTTTTTGTAGGAATAGGCAAGCTGATCTTAAATTCAGAATTTTAAAGGACCTGAAATAACGAAAACAAACTTAAAAATTAGGAACACAATTTAAGGGCTTATAATCCCATTTTCAAAAATTACTACAATGGTACAGTATTCAAAACAGTATGGTACTAACAGCATAGAAATTTAGATCAGTGGGACAGAAAGAGAGTCTAGAAATAAACTGATATTGGTATGGTCAATTTATTTTCAAAACGGGTGCCAAGACATAATGGGGAAAATATTTCAGCTAGTGCTAGGACAACTGGACATCCCCATTCGCAAGAATGAATTTAGACCCCTACCCCATGTCATATAGGAAAATTCGCTAAAATTGATTTAAGACCTAAACATAAAAGCTAACGCAACAAAACTCTTAAAAGAAAACATAAATTTAAATCATTGTGACCTAGTAATGAGGCAATAATTTCTTAAATATGATATCAAAAGCACAAGCAAAAAAAAAAGACAAATAAATCGTACTTCAAAAAATTAAAATCTCTTGTGCGTCCAAGAACACTATCAGACGATGAACGATAACTCACAATATAAGAGAAAATATTTGCATATCATATATCATAAGTGGCTAGAATCCATAATATATAAAGAGTCTTACATATCAACAACAAAGAGACAAGCAAAAGAAAAAAAAAGGGCAATGGACTTAAACAGATATTTCTCCAAAGAAGATATAAAAAGGAATGAGTGGAGCAGTTAGAAGGAAAAATATGAGGGATCGTATGGTAGCCCGTGACAAACTCTGGGATCTGTCCTGTAACTACTTGTTGAAGAGTGCTTTGAAAACCATTGCTTTTTTCTTTCTTTGCTTTGTATATATGTTTTACTATACAATAAAGAAAGTTAAAAAAAAAAAGGAATGAGAAGCACATAAGAAGAAGCTCAACCTCATTACTCATTTGGAATATGAAAAGCAAATCACTATGAGATGTCATTTCACAAATACTCTGATCGCTGTAAAGGAACAAACAGAAAGTAATAGGTTAGGGTGTAGAAAGGTTGGAACTCTCATAAATTGCTGAAGGAAATGTGAAATGGTGAAGCCCCTGTGAAAAATGTTTTATCAGTTCCTCACAAAGTTAAGCACAGAGTTACCTAATGACCCAACAATTCCATCCCTAGGTATATACTCAAGAGAAGTGAAAACATATGTTCATAAAAAATTAGTATAGAATGTTTCCAGCTGCAATTTCAGATAGCCAAAAAGTAGAAACAATCCAAATGTCCATCAACTGATGGATAGACAAACAAAATGTTGTATACACGTATAATGGATATTTTACAGTCTTGAAAAAAGAATGGAGTGGGAGAAAAATCAAAGGTGATGGTGGAGTTATAAGGAGAAGGTAGGGTTTAACAAACAAGTATGACTGCTGAATCAGTATACTGATATTTCTTTTAGTCTCCAGTATCTAAGAGCAGGTAGAAGTAAAAACCTAAAATTGTGGAATTGTAACCCATACCACAAACTCTGAAATCTGCTTTGAAATTTATTGGTTTTTGTATATATGCTATTTTCCACAAAAAAGAAAAATAATAATAATAAAAAATTTATATTCCTTCTAGCCTCCTATATTCTGGAGCAGCCAGAAGGAAAAATCTGAGATGATGGTATGGTAGCCCATGACAAACTCTGGGATCTGTCCTGTAACTACTTGTTGAAGAGTGCTTTGAAATTTATTGCTTTTTTCTTTCTTTGCTTTATATATATGCTATTATTATACAGTTTTAAAAAGACCAAAAAAAAAAAAAGAAAGATTGTTAACCATTTGCCCAAAGACAAATTTTAAGTATGTGATACCAAACCACGGATTCTGCTAGCTATCTCCTCCCAGAACAAAGAAGACACCTAGTATTCAAAAGTTACTATGGAAACCTGCTACCACCAAAATTTTCCTATAAAACAATCTGGCCCAGTCCATTCAGTGTGTGTCCCTCCCTTGGGTACGCCCGTGTTAACCTCTCTAACGTGTACACTCTCTCTTTAATAAACTTCTCTTTTAATAAATTTTACTACTTATGCCTTAAAAAAAATGGAGCAATGATGCATACTACCACATGGATGAAACTTGAAACATTGTGCTAAGTGAAAGAAACCAGATAAAAACTGTCACATATTGTATGATTCCATCTTTTAAAAATGTCTAGTATAAGGAAATCTGTAGAGAGAGCAAGCAGATTCTGCATTCCTTAGGGTAGTGGCAAATAGGGGTATAAGGCTTTGACAGACAAAGCATACAGGGTTTCTCTTTGAAATTATGACAATATTCTAAAATTGATGGTGGCTGTGGTTATGCATATCTCTAATATACTAAAGCAACTTAAGTGTGTGGTATGTGAATTATATCTTAATATAACTGCCAAACAAATCCCTTATATTTCCATATATTAGCATTGAGGAAATGGAAACAAAAATGAAGAAAACGATTCCATTTAAAACAGCCTCAGAGATTGTGAGTTATTGATTATATGCCAAGAATGGAATGATCATATGGTAAGAATGTTCATGTTTGCATTTTGTTATGTTTAAAAAATTTTTTTTAATTGAAAAAAAGTAGCATCAGAAGGATAAAATACTTTTTGTCTTTTTTTTCTTCCAGAGACCTTGTGGGTTTATAGAACAATCACGCATAAAATGCAGGATTCCTATATATACCACCTGTTTCAGTTTCCTGATGCTGCTAGAATGCAATATACCAAAAATGGTTTGGCTTTTATAAAGGGAGTTTATTAAGTTACAAGTTTATAGTTCTAAGGCCATAAAAATGTTCAAACTAGGCATCCAGAGAAAGATACCTTGATCCAAGAAAGGCTGATGTTTGTCACATGGGAAGGCATGTGGCTGGCATTTGCTGATCCTTGTTCCCTGTTCCTATGCTTCCAGGTCCTGATTCCAATAGCTTCCTTTCTGAACTCCTGCGAGCCTTCACTTAGCTTCTCTGAGGCAAAACTCTGGGTTCTGGCTTGCTTAACATCTCAAGGGAAGGCACATGGCAATGTCTGCTGGGCTCTGCCCACGTCTAGGCATCTGCTTTCTCTACTGGCACTCCAAGCATCTCCAAATGTCTGTGTCTTTGTCAACTCTGGTTCCTGTCTAGCGTCTGTCGGCTCTCTCACCTCCAGGGGTTTCCTGCGGCTTCTGCATTTCCAAACATCTGTGTCTGCATCTGTATCTATATCACTTTTGAGCTCTTTCCCTATTCATGAGCTTAAAGACTCTAGTAAACTAATTAAGACCCAAATTGAATGAGTTTCATCTCCCATCTAATCAAAAGATCGCACCCACAACTGGGTGTGGCACAGCTCCATGGAAACAATCCAATCAGTTTCCACCCTGAATGATGGGTCTGCCCCCACATGATCGGATTACGAAAAAGAACATGGCTTTTCTGGGGTACATAACATCTTCAGTCTAGCACACCACCCTATCATTAACACCTTGCACTGGTGTGGAACATTTGATTTTAACACTGGTGTGTTACAACTGATAACACATTTTTATAATGTACCATCAAATAGAGTAGATGGTTTAACTTAGAGCTCACTGTTTGTGTGGTGCGGTTCCATAGTGTGCTGGTTTGAAAGGATGTATGTACCCTAGAAAAGCCATGTTTTAATCCTAATCCAATTTTGCAAAGGCAGCCATTTCTTCTAATCCCTATTCAGTACTATGGGTTTGAAACTGTAATTAGATCATCTCCCTGGAGATGTGACTCAATCAAGAGTGGTTGTCAAAAAATGTATATTTTAACAAGTGCGTTTCCTAATATAACTTATGTAGATAGCTTGATTGAACACCATAAGTACTGGAATCTTGTATAGGACATGAGCTTTTGGTGGTTTGTCCAGAGTGATGCCCCAGTGAATCCCAGAGTGATTCGATCAGTGAGTGGAAAAGTATTTGCAAAGTACCCTTCAGGGAATGGTGAGAAGGGGGAGAAATTCAACTTCCCCAAGTTGAATTCTTGATATTCTCACAAGCAGTGTGGACAACCAAAGCTATAGGCTGAGCCCCCAGTCTTGGGGTTTGTTCATATGAAACTTAACCCCACAAAGGACAGGTCAAGCCTACTTAAAATTTAGGCCTTAGAGTCACCCCCAAGAGAACCTCTTTTGTTGCTCAGATGTGGTCTCTCTCTCCAGCCAACACAACAAGCAAACTCACCACCCTCCCGCTGTCTACATGGGACATGACTCCCACGGGTGTGGACCTTCCTGGCAACATGGGACAGAGATCCTAGAGTGAGCTGAGACTCAGCATCAAGGGATTGAGAAAACCTTCTCGACCAAAAGGGGGAAGAGTGAAATGAGACAAAGTGTCAATGGCTGAGAGATTCCAAACAGAGTCGAGAGGTTATCCTGGAGGTTATTCTTACGCATTAAGTAGATATCACCTTGTTATTCAAGATGTAATGGAGAGGCTGGAGGGAGCTGCCTGAAAATGTAGAGCTGTGTTCCAGTAGCCATGTTTCTTGAAGGTGACTGTTTAGTGATATACCTTTCGCAATGTGACTGTGTGATTGTGAAAACCTTGTGTCTGGTGCTCCTTTTATCTACCTTGTCAACAGACAAGTAGAATATATGGAATAAAAATAAATAATAGGGGGAACAAATGTTAAAATAAATTTAGTTTGAAATGCTAGTGATAAATGAAAGCAAGGGGTAAGGGGTATGGTATGTATAATCTTTTATTTTTTCTCCAATATCGTTTTATTTCTTTTTCTGTTGTCTTCTTCTTTTTCTGAATTGATGCAAATGTTCTAAGAAATGATGAATATGCAACTATGTGATGATATTGTGAATTACTGATTATATATGTAGAACGGAATGATATGTTAACGTTTTTGTTTATTTGTTCTTAATTTTTTAATTAATAAATAAATAAATTTTTAAAAATGTAAGGGAGAGGCTGGAGGGAACTGTCTGAAAATGAAGAGCTGTGTTCCAGTAGCCATGTTTCTTGAAGATGATTGTATAATGATGTAGCTTTCACAATGTGACTGTGTGATTGTGAAAACCTTGTGTCTGATGCTCCTTTTATCTACCTTGCCAACAGACGAGTAGAACATATGGAATAAAAATAAATAATAGGGGGAACAAATGTTAAAATAAATTTAGTTTGAAATGCTAGTGATCAATGAAAGGGAGGGGTAAGGGGTATGGTATGTATAATGTATAATCTTTATTTTTTTTGTTGTCTTTTTATTTCTTTTTCTGAATTGATGAATATGCAACTATGTGATGATATTGTGAATTACTGATTATATATGTAGAATGGAATGATCATATGTTATTGTTTTTGTTTGTTTGTTGTTAAATTTTTAAATTAATAAATAAATAAGAAAAAATGTAAAAAATAATTGATAGATATTGCCAAATGACCTTCAGGATATACCAATATGCACTGCTTATAGGTTTGTTTGTTTTTACCTAAATATATGATATTACACCCTCAAAAAAAAAAAAAAGAGTGGTTGTTAAACTGGATTAGGTGGAGCTATGTCACCACCCATTCCAGATGGGTCTTGATTACTTTACTGGAATCCTATAAAAGAGGAAACATTTTGGAGATTCTGAAAGAGCAGAACGATGTAGCCATGAGAAGCAGAGAGTCCACCTGCCAACAACCTTTGGAGATGAAAAAGGAAAATGACTCCCGGGGAGCTTCGTGAAACAGGAAGCCAGGAGAGAAAGCTAGCAGATGATGCTGTGTTCACCGTGTGCCCTTCCAGATGAGAGAGAAGCCCTGACTGTGTTCGCCATGTGCCTTCTGCACTTGAGAGAGAAACCCTGAACTTCATCGGCCTTCTTGAACCAAGGTATCTTTTCCTGGATGCCTTAGATTGGACGTTTCTATAGACTTGTTTTAATTGGGACATTTTTTCGGCCTTAGAACAGTAAACTAGCAATTTATTAAATTCCCCTTTTAAAAGCCATTCCATTTCTAGTATATTGCATTCCAGCAGCTAGCAAACCAGAACACATGGGTTTTAAAATTTTTTTTAATTGGGTGGTGCAATGGTAGCTCAGTGGCAGAAGTCTCAGTTCAAAATTCTCGCATGCCATGCTGGAGACCCGGTTTGATTCCTGGTGCCTGCCCATACAAAAAAAAATTAATTCTGTTATCATTTAGTATTTCCCCTTTAATCACATTCAGATATTTCACAATGTTATACTATCATCACCACCATCTCTTACCAAAATATTTAAGAATAATTTGAACCAAGGAAGCATATAGCTTATACACTGAAAACTACAAAATATTGTTGTAAAAGTTAAAGAAGACCTAAATATAAGGGAAGAAGTTTAAATAGATTGGAAGACAATAGTTTTCATATAGAATTATAGGTTCAAGGAGAGGCCTATCAGACTACCAATGCCATTCTGCAGAAATGGATGAGCTAATCTCAAAATTAGCATGTAGTGCTCAGATATAGACCCTCTCATCTAAGGACATTTGATCTTTGATAAGGCAGTCAAGCCAACTCACCTGGGACAGAACAGTCTCTTCAATAAATGGTGCCTAGAGAACTGGATATCCATATGCAAAAGAATGAAAGAAGACCCATATCTCACACCCTACACAAAAGTTAACTCAAAATAGATCAAAGATCTAAACATTAGGTTAAGACCATAAAACAGTTAGAGGAAAATGTAGGGAGATATCTTATGAATCTTACAATTGGAGGCAGTTTTATGGACCTTAAACCTAAAGCAAGAGCACTGAAGAAGGAAATAAATAAATGGGAACTCCTCAAAATTAAACACTTTTGTGTATCAAAGAACTTCATCAAGAAAGTAGAAAGACAGCCTACACAATGGGAAACAATATTTGGAAACGACATATCAGATAAAGGTCTAGTATCCAGAATTTATAATGAGATTGTTCAACTCAACAACAAAAAGACAGCCAACCCAATTACAAAATGGGAAAAAGACTTGAATAGACACCTCTCAGAGGAGGAAATACAAATGGCCAAAAGGCACATGAAGAGATGCTCAATGTCCCTGGCCATTAGAGAAATGCAAATCAAAACCACAATGAGATATCATCTCACACCTACCAGAATGGCCATTATCAACAAAACAGAAAATGACAAGTGCTGGAGAGGATGCGGTGAAAGAGGCACACTTATCCACTGTTGGTGGGAATGTCAAATGGTGCAACCACTGTGGAAGGCAGTTTGGCGGTTCCTCAAAAAGCTGAATATAGAATTGCCATACGACCCAGCAATACCATTGCTGGGAATCTACTCTAAGGAATTAAGGGCAAAAACTCAAATGGACATTTGCACACCAATGTTTATAGCAGCGTTATTTACAATTGCAAAGAGATGGAAACAGCCAAAATGTCCATCAACAAACGAGTGGCTAAACAAACTGTGGTATATACATACGATGGAATATTATGCAGCTTTAAGACAGGATAAAATTATGAAGCATGTAATAACATGGATGGACCTAAAGAACATTATGCTGAGTGAGTCTAGCCAAAAACTAAAAGACAAATACTGTATGGTCCCAATGATGTGAATCGACATTCGAGAATAAACTTGGAATATGTCATTGGTAACAGAGTTCAGCAGGAGTTAGAAACAGGGTAAGATAATGGGTAATTGGAGCTGATGGGATACAGACTGTGCAACAGGACTAGATACAAAAACTCAAAAATGGACAGCACAATAATACCTAATTGTAAAGTAATCATGTTAAAACACTGAATGAAGCTGCATCCGAGCTATAGGTTTTTGTTTTGTTTTGTTTTGCTTTGTTTTGTTCTTACTATTATTACTTTTATTTTTTTCTCTATATTAACATTCTATATCTTTTTCGTTTGTATTGCTAGTTCTTCTAAACCGATGCAAATGTACTAAGAAACGATGATCATGCATCTATGTGATGATGTTAAGAATTACTGATTGCATATGTAGAATGGTATGATTTCTAAATGTTGGGTTAATTTCTTTTTTTCCGTTAATTAATAAAAAAAAATTGCAGAAAAAAAGAAGAGAAAACTAAGAAAAACATTTACGTTAATAAAAAATATACAGATATATGACAAAAATCCTAAATGTGTACACAACGTATACCTAAGTGTGGTACACAACGCAGAAATGTGGAAAACGTCAGTAAAAGAAATTGCTAAATAAGTCTTTCAAAGTGAGGAAGAGATTAAGACATTCCAAGACAAACAGAAGCTGAAGGAGTTGTCATCACTAGATTGGCCCTACAAAATATGCCGAAATCGAGTTCTGCAAGTTGAAAGGAAAGTATAATAGACAATACATGGAAGCCACATGAAGAAATAAAGATCTCCAGTAAGGATAATGATATGGGTAAATATGAATGCCAGCATACTGTATTTTCGGTCTGTAACTCCACTTTTCGCTTCTTATAGGATCTAAAAGGCAAATGCATTAAATGCAAAGATAAATCAGTGGCTTGGGACTCATAATGTATAAACATGTAATTGTGACAAGAACTACATAAAGTTGGGGGATAGAAAGGTATAGGAACATAATTTGTGTATACTATTGAAGTCAAGTTGGTATTGAAGTGTGGTGGTTGGAGCTACGTACCCCAGAAAAAATTGTGTTTAAACTTAATCCATTCCTGTGGGTGTGAACCCATTGTAAGTAGGACCTTTTGATGAGGTCACTTCAGTCAAGGTGTGGCCCTACATCAGTATAGCCCTTACTCCCGTTACTGGAGTCCTTTGTAAGCAGAATGAAATTCAGATAGATAGAGAGAAAGTCAAGGGAAGCAATTAGCTGTGAGGATCAACAGAACCTGGAAGAGAAGGGAGAGGCAAGGAGAGTCTGCCAGGGTCATTGCCATGTGATGGAGGAGCCCAGGACCAAGAATCACCAGCAGCCTGCCCCAGTATGTCTGCCTTCGGGAATAAAGCATCGCTTTGATGACACTTTGATTTGGACTCTTCCTAGCCTCAAAACCATGAGCTAACAAGTTCCCATTGTTTAAGGCAACCCATTGCATGGTATTTGCTTGAACAGCCACAGGAACTAAAACACAAAGCAAATAAAATTCTTAAAGATGTGAGATGTTCAACTTGAGCCCCATGATAACTACGAAGAAACTGTCAGAGAAAATGCAAGCTAATAGAAACAGAAAGTATGGTACAGGTTGCCAGGTGGAGGAGACAGGGGGAATGGGATGTTAACACATAATGGCTGTAGGGTTTCCCTGTGGGGAGATGGGAAAGTTTTAGTAAAGGAAGATAGTGAGGATATCATAATATTGTGAATGTGACTATTGCCACTGAATGGTATACTAGGGAGTGGTTGACATGGGAAAATTTATGTTGTATATATTTTCCCACAATTAAAAAAAAGTTTAACTAAATAGACAATGACAAACAGTTGCAATACATGATCCTGAATGGGAACTAACAAGGGAGGAGAAAAAGCTCAAAAGGATATTAGTGAGACATATAAAAATTGAAATACAGACTGTAATCTTTTTATCAATGTTAAATTTTTTACCTTGATAACTATGATATTAAGTAAATATCCCTATTCTTAAGAAATGTGTATAACTGTACTAAGTGATCAAGGAGCATGATGTGTACAACCTGTACTCATTTTTCAGAAAATGGATTGATAGAAATAGAGATGGACAGATAGATGGATGGATAGATAGAATGATATGGCAAATATGGCAAAATGTCAACATTGGTGGATCTGGATATATGGGGGGATGATAATGTTGGAGTTCTCTGCATGAGATTTGAATTATTTCTGTAACTGTCCTACAAGTTTGAGAGTATTTCAAAATAAAAGGTAAAAAAAAAAAAAAATTAGCATGTAAATGTAAAGGATCCCAAATACCTAACACAGTCTTGAAAAAGAAGAACAAGTTGGAGAATGCTCCCTTCCCAATTTCAAAACATACTACAAAGCTACAGTAATCTGGGGCAGCCATAAGATTAGAAATATACTTCAGTGGAACAGAAGTAAAATCCAGAAATAAACCCAGACACCTACGGCCAATTGATTTTCAACAAGGGTACCAAGGCCATTCAATGGGGAAAAAAATCTTCGCAACAAATGGTGTGAATGGATTACTGGATATCTAAATGCAAAATAATTAATTTGCACTCTTATTCCATACCTATACAAAATTCATTCAAAATGGATCAAATACCTAAATATAAGTTCAAAAGTATAAACTCTTCCAAAGAAACATTTATGTAAATCTATGTGACTTTGGATTAGGCAATAATTTAACAAATATGATAACAAAAGCACACACACAAAAAGAAAAAGTAGACAAATTCAACTTCAGAAAGAATAGTAAAAATGTTTGTGCTTTAAAGGAAACTACCAAGAAAGTGAAAAATCCCACATAAAGCAAGAAGATGTCTGCAAATCAAAATCTGAAAACGTACTAATAGCCATAATATGTAAAGAATACTCACAAATCAACAATAGAAAGATAAACAGCCCAGTTAAAAATATGGGCAATGGGAGGTCCAGGGAAGATAGCAGAATAGGGAGCTCCAGGATTCACTCCTTTAACTAAAATAGCTATTAAACAGGTAGAAACTGTCTGAAACAACTTTTTCATGCTCCAGAGACAGAAGAACACAATACAGCATCCAAGGAAGAGCAAAAGAAAAGGCAAAAAATTCCAGTGAAAAACAGTGAGTTGATCTCCCCACACAGTAGCTGCAGGCATGCACCCCTGACTTACGCAGTAGGCCACCTTGGGATTCAGTCCCTGGCTGCCTCACTGGGGGATGGAAAGTGACATAAAAATCCTCTTCCCATGATTGTATAATGATATAGCTTTCACAATGTGACTGTGTGATTGTGAAAACCTTGTGTCTGACACTCCTTTTATCTACCTTATCAACAGATGAGTAAAACATATGGAATAAAAATAAATAATAGGGGGAACAAATGTTAAAAAAAATTTAGTTGGAAATGCTAGTGATCAATGAAAGGGAGGGGTAAGGGGTATGGTATGTAAAAAAAGTTTTTCTGTTTTTGTTTTATTTCTTTTTCTGAATAGAGGCAAATGTTCCAAGAAATGATCATGATGATGAATATGCAACTATGTGATGATATCGTGGGTTACTGATTACATATGTAGAGCCGAATGATCAAAAGGTATGAATGTTTGCATTTGTTTGGTGTTTTTTGGTATTGTAAAAAAATTAATAAAAAAGAACATGGATAAAATAAAACAAATAATAGGGGGAACAAAAGGTAAAATAAATTAGGTAGATGGAAATACTCATGGTCAATTGTGTGTATGTTTTTTTTTCCTTTTTATTTCTTTTTCTGGAGTGATGCAAATGTTCTAAAAAATGATCATGGTGATAAATATACAACTATGTGATGATATTGTGAGCCATCAATTGTACACCATGTATGGAATGTATATGTATGAAGATTTATCAACAAAAATAATTTTAAAAAATGGCTCAGGAGCTGTCAACCTTCCAACTTCTTGGATATAGGGGAAAAAAATAAAGGCACAAGTTCTCCTTTGTAAAAAAAATCCTCTTCCCCTAGAATAGTGGGTCACTGATCATGGTTTTTGATTAGGGAATTCGGATCGCTGGGTCCTAGCCCTGAGCTAGTGTTTCAACCTACTTTGGAAATAGGCAGCAGCAACCATTATTTCTCCCTGCCCCAGACTGGGGTAGAGACAGTGGAAATTTTAAAATGCAGTGCTTCCTCAAAGCTACATGGGATGGTTAGCTGAAGTACTGTATTAGCTGGGCAGGCCAAGAAAGCACAGATTTGGGAAGCTGTCAAAGAGGCTTCCAGCAGCCTTCTTGATATGCTCCCAGGACACTTTGGACACAGTTTGTGCCCCCTTTGTGGGTCCCTGACCCAGTTTTGGTGGGGAGATCCTGACTTGGGCAAGTCCTCTCCTGGGTGAAACCTCCTCTCAAAGTTTGCCCTCCAGGAAAAAACAGCCAGAAAAGGAAAGGAATGTAAAAAACCCATAAAGGCAAAAACAAGTAAAACAGATCAAGATTTCCAGAGAAGGAATAGAGGAAAGGAAGCTTTCTCCTGGAGGTGAAACAATTGCACAAACAGTGCAGTCTTAAAAATTGTACCACATACCCAGGGCAAAAATCGAGTGAAGAAAAGCTGAAAAAATCTGATAAGTTAAATACAGGCTATTCTAAATGTTTAGAATAAGGGGAACCAAGCTTCAAAAAAGAGCCTGACCACAAAACTAGTCAACAATAAAACCCTAGCCAAGACAGAAACTTAGCTTCAAGGTAAACTCATCAAGGTAATCACATGCCTAGACAACAGCAAAAAATTACAAGCCATAGTAAGAAAAGGGAAGATATGGCCCAGGCAAGGGAACAAATTAAAACCTCAGATGAGATACAGAATTTGGACCAACTAATCAAAGATGCTCAAGCAAATCTCCTAAATCAATTCAAAGAGATAGAGGAAAAAATAGCTAAAGAGATAAAGGATATTAAAAAAACAATGTATGAGCATAAAGAACAATTTGAAAGTATAAAAAGAAACATAACAGGGCAGTGCGACGGTGGCTCAGTGGCAGAATTCTCTCCTGCCATGCCAGAGATCTGGGTTTGATTACCAGTGCCTTCCCATGCAAAAAAAAAAGAAAGAAAGAAAGAAACATAACAGAATTTATGGGGATAAAAGGCACAATAGAAGAGATTAAAAATACATTAGGTACATACAATGGCAGATTTAAACAGGCAGAAGAAGGAATTAGAGAACTAGAAGACAGGACACACAAAATGTTACAGACAAATTGGATAGATCATTTAAACAATCCAAACACACGGAGCCCAGAATAAGAAAGAGGGCCTTTAATCCTGTATAGATTGATATAATGCCTGGATACATCCCAGAGTATAATATCACTTCCAAATCCTGCCTTCCGTACAACATCAGGACTCAATTTTGTCAAATTTTCTGCCACTTTAATACAAGGGTCGTCTTTCTTCCAGTTTGCAATAACACATTCATCATTTCTGTCTCAGGCCTCAAAGGAAGTACCTTTAGCATCCGTATTTCTACCAACAGTCCCTTCAAAGCAGTCTAGGCCTTTTCTATCAAGCATCTCACAATTCCTCCAGAATCGTCCCCATATCCATTTATAAAGTTGTTCCAGCATTTTTGGTATTTGCAATTCACCAAACCCCACTTCTTCATACCAAAATCTGTTTCAGTTTGCTAAAGCTGATAAAATGTAATATACCAGAAATGGGTTGGCTTTTACAACGAGGATTTATTGGCTTACAATTTACAGTTCCTAGGCCATGAAAATGTCCCAATTAAGGCATCAACAGCATGATACCTGGACTCTGAAGAAAGGCCGCTGGCATCTAGGACACCTTTGTCACATGGGAAGGCAGATGGCTGGCATCTGCTGGTCCTTCAAGCCCCAGTTTCATCACTTTCAGCCTCTGATTCCAAGTGGCTCTCTCTCAGAGTGTCTGTTAGTATCTTTCAGCATTTCTGGGCTTTTCTTCCTCTGTAAGCTCTCTCTCCAAGGGTATTTCTTTGGGCTTTTTTTTTTCTGTCTTTTATCCTCATAAAGGGTTCCAGTAAAGTATTAAGACCAACTTTGAGTTAGGTGGGTCACATTTCAATTGAAACAACCTAATCCGAAGGACCTAGTCACAATAGGTCTACACCCTTAGGAATGAATTAAAAGAACAAGGCATTTTGGGGGTACATAGCAGCTTCAAACTAGCACAACCACCTTTGGACATTTTCTTGGCATCAAACTATAAGCTGAAAAATTCTCTTTAAGTCAACCTATTTCATGGTATATGCTTTAAACAGCCTAGTAAACTAAAACAAACTTGAATAGACATTCCTCCAAAAATATACTAGTGTCCAATAAGCTCTTGAAAAGACACTGAACATCATCAGTCATTAGGGAAATGCAAATTAAAATAACAATGAGGTATCACTTCATACCAACTAAGGTTGCCATTAAAAAATAACTGAAAAAGGGCGGGCCACGGTGGCTCAGCAGGCAGAGTTCTCGCCTGTCATGCCAGAGACCTGGGTTCGATTACCAGTGCCTACCCATGAGAAAAAAAAAAAAACACCAGGAAAAAAAAATAAGTGAAAAGGATGAATATACAACTATGTGATGAAAAAAAATAAAAGAATGTTCATATTGTATGTAGATTGGTTTTATTAATAATTTTTTTAAATACATGAAATGAAATCATTGCCCTCCCCAAAAGTCTCCCTGGTGACATGTGAGAGGACTCCCAGGAAGTCCAGCCCTGGCACCATGGGATCAACAATTCCGTCCTAACCAAAAGGGGGAAAAGAAGTGTAATTAATAAAGTATCAGTGGCAGAGAGAGTTCAAATAGAGTCGAGAGGCTACTCTGGAGGTTGCTCTTATGCAAGCTTTAGGGAGACCTTGCTACCTATCCTAACCTGCCAACCCCCAACCAGGACCATTCCAGTCGATCCTAAAGAACACCTAGGGCAAGATATAAGATTCCACAAGGATTCCAGGCACTAGAGTAACTCGCCAGAAACCTACAACCTCCAGATGGATCCCTGGTCCAGATAAGTTCTGAAACCTAGCCCAGCCTCATCAGAACATCAGATAGTTCCATCTCCCTACCCCATATTAGTGACAGACCTTTCCAATAGCAAAAATGTAGAACTGCCATAATCCAAACAACCCTAAAGAGACAAGTATGGAAAAATCAAACTCGATGGTGGAGTTATGCATAGAAGATAGGACTTAATAAGTGAACATGAATGCTGAATCATTAAATTGCTATCTCCAGTATTTTAGGGAAACTAGAAGTAAAAACCTAAAATTGTGAAATTGTAACCCATGACAAAGTCTGAAATATGTTCTACAACTAATTGTGGTGCTGTGCTTTGAAATTTATAGCTTTTCTGTATATATGTTATTCACAAAAAAAGAAGGCAAAAAAAGTCTATTGTGATGATAAAAATGTATTTAAGCCTTCTAATCTCCTATATTCTGGAGCAGACTAGGAGGAAAAATATGAGAGGATCATATGGTAGCCCATGACAAACTCTGGGATGTATCCGTTAAACACTTTTTGAAGAGTGCTTTGAAAACTATTGCCTTTTTATTTCTTTGCTTTGTATATGTGTTACCATACAATAAAAAAAATGGTTAAAAAAATAACTGAAAAGGGTACACAGATAGTTTAGTGGTTAGAATGCCCACCTTTCATGCGGGAGACCTGGGTTCGATTCCTGGACCATGCACCCAAAGGGAAAAAAAACAAACTGAAAATAACAAGTGTGGAGAGAATGTAGAGAAATCGGAACCCTTACACATTGCTGGACGGGAATGTGAGGTGCAGCCACTGTGGAAAACACTTCAGCAATTCTTTACAAACTTAAACAGATAGTTTAACTTAAGACCTGGAAATTCCACTCCTAGGTATATACCCAAGAGAACTGGAAACATGTGTTTACAGAAACCTTTGTACATGAAAGTTCATAAAAGCATATTTGATAATAGGCAAAAAATGGAAACAACCCAACTGTCGATCGGTGACAAGTGGATACAGAAAATGTGGTCCACCCATATGGTGGAATATTATACAGTCATGAAAGGGAATGAAGTACTGATATATGCTTCCACATGGATGAACCTTGAAATTATACTAAGTGAAAGAAAGCAGATACAAAAGGCCACATAATGCATGAATCTGTTTACACTAAATGTCCAGTAAAGTCAAATCTATAGAGAAAGCAAGTAGAAGTATGGTTTCATAGGAGTCCAGAACAGGGGATATAGTAAATGACTGCTCAATGTGTACAGGGTTCCTTTTCAACATGATGAAGATGTTCTGGCATTAGATACTAGTGACGGTTGCACAACATTTTGAATATACTAAAAACCTTGTATTTTACACTTTAAAATGTTGAATTGTGTTGTATTTGAATTATATCCCAATAAAAAAAATGATGTCTCGAGGGTGCAAGGGTCATTCAGTGGTAGAATTCTCACTTGCCACAGGGGAGACCCGGGTTCGATTCCTGGGCCATAAACTTCCCAAAGAACAAACAAATAAGCGAAACAAACAAAGCAAACAAACAAACAAAATTCAACAGATGGTGCTGCAATAACGGGATACTATAAATGGAAAAATAATGAAATGTGACCCCACCATACAGCATACCAAAAATAAAAGTGTTTTCTCTAAAAGTAAAATGCAAAAACCAATAAAAAAATGTTATTTCATTTCTAATCCCACCAAATCCAGATAGTAACTAAGGACTTTTTGTATGTTTCCTTTCTCTTCTAATCTTGTGTGTGTGTGTCCATATACAAATATAATATATATTTCAGAACTAGAAGTGAGTTCATACTCTAAATATAATTTTATAAACTACACTTATGAAAACTTTCTAACACACAGAAAAGTGGACACAATAGTATTATTAACTTCCATGTACGTACACTCAGATTCAACAATTATTAAACTCATGGCCAATTTTGCTTCATCTCTATCTCTTGATTAATTGAAACCAATCCCATAATCAAATAATTTCATCCATAAATATTTCATTAGACATAGCTAAAAAATAACAGCACTTTTAAATACAACAATACCATTATTACACCTACATTTTTATAATAATTTTTAATACAATCAAATACTCAGTGTTCAGATTTCCTCCAATTTTCTCATGAGTGGTTTTTTTTGGAGGCCATAAGGATTTATCTTTTTATATTTTAAATGATACCAGGCACTTTCCTTTTTTGGGTTTCATTTAGGGTAAAAAAGCAAATAGGGCTACACTGGTGTTTTATATTCTATTTAGAACCATCTCAGACCAAAAAACATGTTCTCAAAAGAATAGATAAAAGTAATGCAAAAAGGGAAGCCACTTGAAATATCTAACACTAACATTTGTGGGGGAGAATCTGATACTACAAAGTAAAACATCTTCCTCTATTAAACTTTTTTAATGGAATAAACAAATTAGGAAGGTAACAGGACAGGACATAATAACTGGATCACATTAAAGTAAGGAAAATTAGCTAATGACATGATTTAAAGAATATTAATGAAGGCTCAAGAAGAGCTTGGGTTAAAAAAAAAGAAGAGTTTAGGAAAATAAAAGGACAATTAACATATTGAATTATGCTAAAAAAGAAAAAAAGGGCAGATTCCTGCATTTTGTTAATGTTTCTGTAAAAGGCTCCATCATAAAACTGAATGGTAAGATTATTTTAAATATATAATATATATAAAACACAAAATGAATTTCTTAGTAAATTCTTTTGTTATAAATTACCCAAATTGTATGAACAAATCCCCCTAACTTGCATTTTCTTTAAAGTAATAACTTTATATCATACAAATACATTTCAAGTATGAAAAATGCATTATTGCAATAATACCTCTTTGCAAGTCCAAAATTCTTGGTTTACAATAAAACCGTAAAGTGAAAATTTTTTTAAAAAGGAGTAAAATCATCAGTGCCATCTATTGCAGAAGTTCAACAGCTTCTTAAAGTGTTGCTGAACGAGTGCAGAGAAACATGTCTGGAAGCAACATATACTTGAAAAGAAATTGCTTGTTTTTGCTTGTTTGTTTTACCATTTCACTTTATTATCGCCTCTTGTATTTTCTCCTTCCCAAATAGAAATTCATATCTTCTATACTGTTGTTCTTGAGTCAGTCATCCTGTGCAGTTGTCACTTGCATGTTTCCAAAATCATCGTCTTCTTCATGTGTCCTCTTCAAACTCCTTATGGTACCAGAATGGACAGATAATGACCGTTCTATCTGTAGTGGTGACATCATCTGTATGTTAATTTTGCTAGGTAGATGGCTTCATATTTCCGAAGTTGACAGACAAATCCAGCATTAGGATTAACACAAAATCTTCTTTCTTTCACAAAAGCAAATGCATCTCTGTATTTCATTCCAAATGTTTCCACGATGTCTGCAATAACAAAGGCAGCACTCTTGAAGATCCCTGCATTTCCACGGACAAGAACTTTTCCTCCAGTTTGTAAGCGTCCATCAATAAATTCTTTAGTCATGGGGGAAAAAAAATCTATTATATTTTCAACTGGGTTATCTGCAATATCCAAAGCTAAATAACTAAATAATTGCTGAAAGTTTGATTTAATAACGTTTGCTTCAGTATTTTGTCTTATGTATATCATATGAGTTATTCCATGCTTCTGTAGTATAAGAAGCCCAGAAAAGTTGGTTAATAAGGTTTCTTGGTGAATGTAGCCCGAAGTTCATGCCTTGCTTTCCATAGCAGAAGAATATGGACCTAAAAACAATCCAGGTAAAATTTCCTGCATCTTTCGTTTCACGAAATGGGTCCATTCCTCGGCATCTTCTTTGCACTGTGCTAGGGTGGGGAACTCCAGCTTCACGTCCTCCGTGGTCCCGGCCAATGGGCTGGTGGGTGGGAGGACGAGTTACCCGGCCAGCCAAACTCAGAGCCGGTGCAAGGAAGAACAGGTGGGCCGGAGTTCTGGCCGGCTTACAACTAACACACGCAATCTAAAGGATCCTGGGTGCAGCTACAGCAAGGAACAGGAGGATTGGACGGCTCGGACCCCGCTATGCTGCCGCCACCTCCCACCCCCAGTACTCTGCCTCATGAGTGTTTTTGTTGGTTTGTTCCAGTTGGGATCCAATACGCTCTGCTCATTGCTTTGTGTGAGATGTCTTAAGAGTTTTTAAATCTAAAACGTCTCCCTCCTCTTTCAAGTTACTTGCTGAAGCAATTCTGGGTTATTTGTCATAGAGTATTCCATTGTCTGGGCTTTCTGATTATATTATTTAATGTTTTTTACCTTCTGTATTTTCTGTAAATGATTATTTAGATACAGAAGCTTAATCAGATTCAAGTTTGATTTTTCACAAGAATTCTTCATATGTGGTAGTGTATACTGACATTAGGAAGCAAAATAATGTCTGTTTGTCTCTCTTTGTGTAGTTAAAAGCCATTGAAGATCATTGCCTAAATGCACTGTTTCATGAGGATAATAAATTGATGACATTCTATCATTTCTTGTTCACCCATTAAGTGTACTTCTGTAAAGAGAAACGTCTCTCTTATTAACTATGTGTTACCCTAAGGTACAATATGCATATGAAAGGTGGCGATAAATGCTTGCTTCTCACTTTTCTTTTCCATTGTCCAAAATTATCAGTTAGTTCCCCAGCATTTTCCAAAAGTACCAAAAGGGATCTAATGCATTGAAACAGAGTGGATATGTTTCAATCCATTTCAGTTATTATCTTAATTGATGCTCCAGTGGTCCCCTCTGACCAGCAGGAGCAGTTTCACAATGTCTCCTGAGTCTTTTTTCACATGACCCAGTGATCTCTGATACTTATCTTCTCACTGACAAGATGTTCCAGGATCATCTTGTAATTACCTGCTCCAGTCTTGAAATCGGACATACCTCCAAGGAGCCGTGGTAAGGATGCTTTTTAATGGCTGCATCTTATGGATGTACTATTATGCTATATGGCGGGAAAAACCTTTATTTATTTTGTAACTATACTCTATTATAAACTAAATACTGGATTATTTTTATTGAAATAATATGTATAAGTGACTGGTGGTGTGCTTATGAATGTTATCTATTATTGAATATTTAAAGAAAACCCGGTCAGTTGGCCCATTTATGGTCCAGCCTATAAAGCAGGGTGCATCATTCATATATTAAAGACATCTTTCTTCCTCTAGATTAGGTTTACAAACAAAGAGTTAAAAGGTATCAATGACAAACTCTAGGATCTGTCCTGTAACTACTTGTTGAAGAGTGCTTTGAAAACTATTGCTTTTTTATTTCTTTGCTTTATATATATGTGCCCTAGCGCCATGGGATCAACAATCCATCTTGACCAAAAGAGGGAAAAGAAGTCTAACTAATAAAGAATCCATGGCTGAGAGAGTTCAAATACAGTCGAGAGGCAACTCTGGAGGTCACTCTTATGCAAGGTTCAGTTAGACCTTGCTACCTATCATAACCTGCCAAACCCCAACCAAAACCATTCCAGCCAATCCTAAAGCACACCTAGGGTAATATATAAGATACCACAAGGGTTCCATGCACTAGGGTAACTTTCCAGAAACCTACAACCTCCAGATGGGTCCATGGTCCACATAAGGCCTGAAACCTAGCCCAGCCTCTTCAGAACATCAGGTAGTTCCATCTCTCTACCTAATATTATTGACAGCCCCTTCCAATATGAAAAATTTCGAATTGCCATAGCCCAAACATCCTTAAAGAGAGGGATAGAAAGATCAAAGGTGATGGTGGAGTTATATAGTGAAGATAGTATTCAACAAATGAATATGAATGCTGAATCATTAAATTGATATCTCTTTTAGTCTCCTGTATCATAGAGCAGCTAGAAGTAAAAATTGTGGAATTGTAACCCATGTCAAACTCTGAAATATGTTCTACAAATAATTGTGGTGCTGTGCTTTGAAATTTATAGTTTTTTTTGTATATATGTTATTTTTCACCCAAGAAATGAAGGGAAAAAAAGCCAACTGTGATGATATAAAAATATTTAAGCCTTCCAGTCTCCTATATTCTGGAGCAGCTAGAAGGAAAAAAATCTGAGAGGCTCTTATGGTAGCCCATGACAAACTTTAGGATCTGTCCTGTAACTACTTGTTGAAGAGTGCTTTGAAAACTGTTGCTTTTTTATTTCTTTGCTTTATATATATGTTATACTATAAACAAAAACTTAAAAAAAAGAAAAAGGATTCTACATGGATGGACCTAGAGAACATTATGCTTAGTGAGACTAGCCAAAAACTAAAGGACAAATACTGTATGGTCCCACTGATGTGAATCGACATTAGAGAATAAACTTGGAATATGTCATCGGTAACAGAGACCATCAGGAGTTAGAAATAGGGTAAGATAATGGGTAATTGGAGCTGAAGGGACTCAGACTGTGCAACAGGACTGGATACAAAAACTCAAAAATGGACAGCACAATAATACCTAATTGTAAAGTAATCTTGTTAAAACACTGAATGAAGCTGCATCTGAGCTATAGGTTTTTGTTTTGTTTTGTTTTGACTTTACTATTATTACTTTTATTTTTGTCTCTATATTAACATTCTATATCTTTTTCGGTTATGTTGCTAGTTTTTCTAAACCGATGCAAATGTACTAAGAAATGATGATCATGCATCTATGTGATGATGTTAAGAATTACTGATTGCATATGTAGAATGGTATGATTTCTAAATGTTGGGTTAATTTCTTTTTCTCCGTTAATTAAAAAAAAAAAAAAAGAGAAGGGGTAATTGGAGCTGAAGGGATACAGACTGTACAACGGAACTGGATATAAAAACTCAGAAATGGACAGCACAATACTACCCAATTGTAATGCAATTATGTTAAAACACTGAATGAAGCTGCATGTGAGGTATAGGTTTTTTGTTTTTTTTTTTTCTTTCTATTAATATTTTAATTCTTATTCTGTTGTCTTTTTATTTCTTTTTCTAAATCGATGCAAATGTACTAAGAAATGATGAATATGCAACTATGTGATGTTATTAAGAATTACTGATTGTACATGTAGAATGGAATGATTTCTAATTGTTTTGTTAATTCTTTTTTTAATTAATAAAAAAAAATGGACAGCACAATACTACCTAATTGCAACGTAATTATGTTAAAACACTGAATGAAGCTGCATCTGAGCTATAGTTTTTTGTTTGTTTGTTTGTTTGTCCTGTTTTTTTATGTATTTTTTATTTTTATTTTTTCTCTCTATTATCATTTTATTTCTTTTTCTGTTGTCTTGCTATTTCTTTTTCTAAATCGATGCAAATGTACTAAGAAATGATGATCATACATCTATGTGATGATATTAAGAATTACTGATTGCATATGTAGAATGGAATGATTTCTAAATGTTGTGTTAGTTAATTTTTTTAATTAATAAAAAAAATGGGCAAAAGACTTGCATAGACACCTCTTCAAAGAAGATATACAAATAGCCAGAAAACATATGAAAGATGCACAATATCATTAGCAATTAGGGAAATGCAAATCAAAACCAGAATGAGATACCACTGCACACCCATTAGAATGGCTGCTATCAAAAAAATAAAAGGATAATAAGAAGTGTTGGAGAGGATGCAGATAAACAGAAACACTCATTCATTGCTGATGGCAATGTAAAATAGTGCAGCCACTATGGAGACAGTTTGGTGGTTTCTCAGAAAGCTAAGTACAGAACTACCATATAAACTGGCAAACCCACTTTTAGATATATACCCAAAAGAATTTAAAGCAGGGACTCAAACAGATTATTTGCACATGATGTTCATAGTGGTATTATTCACAACTGCCAAAAGATGGAAACAACTCAAGTACCCATCAACCGGTGAATGGATAAATAAGATGTGGTGTACACATACAATGGAATATTATTCAGCAGTAAAAAGGAATGATGTACTGATACATGCAACAACATGGATGAACTTAAAAAACATCATGCTGAGTGAAGTAAGCAGACACGAAAGGATAAATATTGTGTGAACTCACTGAGTTAAAACAATTAGAATAAGCAAGCTCATAGAGCCAGAATCTAGAATATAGGTTACCAGAAGATGGGGTGGGGATACAGAATGAAATGTTGAGGCTTAAAATATACAGGCTTCCTATTTGGAAAAAAAAAAAAAAAAGGATTCTACAAAGGTTCCATGCATAAGGGTAACTTTCGAGAAACCTACAGCCTCCAGATGGGTCCCTGGACCAGATAAGTCTGAAGCCTAGAGGGCCCAGCCTCTCCATAACATCAGATAGTTCCATCTTCCTACCCCATATTATCGACAGCCCCTTCTAACATGAAAAAGTTAGAATGGCCATAGCCGAAACACCCCTAAAGAGTGGGAGAAAATTTCTCTCTCAGCCAACATGGCAAGCAAACTCACCGCCCTCCCCGTCTCTACGTGGGACAAGACTCCCAGGGGTGTAAACCTCCCTGGCAACGTGGGACAGAAATCCTAGAATTAGCTGGGACTCAGCATCAAGGGATTAAGAAAATCTTCTTGACCTAAAGGGAAAAGAGAGAAATGAGACAAAATAAAGGGTCAGTGGCTGAGAGATTCCAAACAGAGTCGAGAGGTTATCCTGGAGGTTATTCTTATGCCTTTTATAGATATCCCCTCTTTAGATTAAGGGGTATTAGAGAGGCTAGAGGGAAGTGCCTGAAACTGTACAGCTGTGTTCCAGTAGCCATGTTTTCTGAAGATGAATGTATAACGATACAGCTTTCACAATGTGACTATGTGATTGTGAAAACCTTGGGTCTGATGCTTCTTTTACCTACCTTATGGACAGATGAGTAAAACATAGGGATTAAAAATAAAGAAATAATTGGGGGAACAAAAGTTAAAATAAAATGAGTATATTGAAAATACTAGTGAACAATGAAAGGGAATGATAAAGAGCATAGAAAAAATAGGGGAACAAAGGTTAAAATCTATTGAGTAGATGGAGTACTCGTCGTCATTGAGAGGGAGGGGTAAGGGGTATAGATGTGTGAGTTCTTTCTTTTTTCTTTTTATTTCTTTTTCTGGAGTGATGCAAATGTTCTAAAAAATGATCATGGTGATGAATATACTACTATGTGATGATATTGTGAGCCATTGATTGTATGGCATACATGGAATGTTTCTATGTTAAGAATGTTCATGTTTGTGTGTTGTTTTGTTTTGATAATACAAAATAAATTAAATAAAAAAGAGTGGGAGAAAGATCAAAGATGATGGTGGAGTTATACAGAGAAGGTAAGGTTAAAGAAATGAATATGATTGCTGAATCATTAAATTGATATTTCTTTTAGTCTCCAGTATCTTAAACCAGCTAGAAGTACAAACTTAAAATTGTGGAAGTGTAACCCATACCAAACTCTGAGATCCATTCTACAACTAATTGTTGTGCTATGCTTTACAATTTATTCCTTTTTTATATATATGTTATTTTTCACAAAAAAAGGAAAAAAGTCTATTGTGATGATAAAAAATATTTATTCCTTAAATAATAGGGGGAACAAGTGTTAAAATAAATTGAGTAGATTGAAATACTAGTGATTAAAGAAAGGAAATGCTAAGGGGTATAGAAAAAAATGGGGGAACAAACGTTAAAATATATTGGGTAGATGGAAATACTAGTAGTCAATGAGAGGGAGGGGTAAGGGGTATGGTATGTATGAGGTTTTTTTTTCTTTTTATTTCTTTTTCTGGAGTGATGCAAATGTTCTAAAAAATGATCATGGTGATGAATACACAACTATATGATGATATTGTGAGCCACTGATTGTACACCACATATGGACTGTTAGTATGTTAAGAACATTTGTGTTTATATGTTGTTTTTGTTTGTCAATAAAAAAATATTTATTCCTTCTAGCCTCCTATATTCTGGAGCAGCTAGAAGGAAAAATCTGAGATGATGGTATGGTAGCCCATGACAACTTCTGGGATCTGTCCTGTAACTACATGTTGAAGAGTGCTTTGAAAAATATTGCTTTTTTCTTTCTTTGCTTTGTATATATACTATATGATACAATAAAAGGTGAAGATGGAGTTATACAGAGAAGGAAAGGCTTAACAAACGAGTGTGATTGCTGAATCATTTTATTGATATTTCTTTTAGTCTCTAGTATCTTAGAGCAGCTAGGAGTAAAAACCTAAAATTGTGGAAATGTAACCTATCCAAACTCTGAAATTTGTTCTACAACTAATTGTTGTGCTGTGCTTTGAAATTTATTGCTTTTTTGTTTATATGCTATTCTTCACCAAAAAAAGAGAAAAACTGATGATAAAATATATATATTCCTTTCCCGGACCATGCACCAATTATATGTATATATAGTCCTTCTAGCCTCCAACGTTCTGGAGCAGCTAAAAGGAAAAATCTGAGATGATGGTATGGTAGCCCATGACAAATTCTGGGATCTGTCCTGTAACTACTTGTTGAAGAGTGCTTCTTTCTTTCTTAGCTTTGTATATATATTATATTACACAATAAAAAAGAACAAATAAATAAAGGAACACTTAAGCTACAAAAGAAAAAAAAAAAGTCCCTGCATCACCTCTGTTCTCTTACAGGTACTGAGTTGTCAAAAGTGCATGAAGTCAGTGGTAGAATTCTCACCTGCCATGCGGGAGACCCAGATTCGATTCCCGGTCCATGCACTTCCCAAAAAACAAACAAATAAGCAAAGCAAACAAAAAACAAACAAACAAAGCAAACAAAAAACGAACAAACAAAAATTCAACAAATGGTGCTGCAATAATGGGATACTCACATGAAAAAATAATGAAATGTGACCCCACCATTCAGCATACAAAAAAAAGTGCATCCCAAGGCATCTGACTGCACCCCAGTCCTGAGTCGGTGTGCAGAGGGTTGTTTACAAGCCTGTTTGTCAGGGCTGTGCCTGCTCAGAGCCCTGAACTATTCAACCCACATAAGAACAAATGCTAACTATACTTGTTTTTTTGTTTTTTTTTTAATTACTTCCCTATGAATGCAGGAAATTCAGGATTTAGTCTACGAATTGTTTCTCTGTGTGTTTCTTCATATGTATCATTTGCTTGCTCATTTGCAAACATAAATGGGCAGCGGCCATTTCCCTCTGGTCTTTTTCAGAAACTCTAAATTACTTGTTTGAACTATTTGTTTCTGAAAGGAATGTTTATCAAACTGCCACTACCTGCTGAAGATCCGGAAGGCGATCAGTGATGGGAGGAAAGAAGTGTTCATTAACTTCTCTAACTAATGCTGGTGCAGTAACGGCCAACTTGAAGCTGGAGGTCTTGCTTCTTTTTACTTTCTGAGGCTTGAAAATGCCAGAAATACTGTGTGTGCTAGGGCTCTGAGTGCCTATCAGAGGAAGTCTGACACTATAATTTTGGCATGGTATTGTGGAAATGTGGAACTATGGTCAAGAAACTCTGGCTAAAGGGATGGAATCAGCCCAAGGATCCATCAACATACAAGCGGGTAAACAAGCTGTGGTATATACGTACGATGAAATATTACGCATCTGTAAGACAGAATAAAGTGATGAAGCATGTAACAACATGGATGGGCCCTGAGGACATTATGCTGAGTAAGATTAGCCAGAAACAAAAAAACAAAATACTGTATGGTCTCACTGATCTGAACTAACGTTAATGAATGAACTTGGAGAATTTCAATTAAGAACAGAGGTCATCAGGAGCTAGAAATAGGGTAGAGATTGGGTAATTGGAACTGAAGGGATACAGACTGTACAACAGGACGGATTGTAAAAATTCAGGAATAGATAGCACAATACTTCCTAATTGTAGCACAATAATGTTAGTACACCAAATGAAGCTGAATGTGAGAATGACAGAGGGAGGAGGGCTGGGGGACACAAATGGAACCAGAAGAAAAGATAGATGCTAAAGACTGAGATGGTATAATCTAGGAATGCTTAGAGTGCACAATGATAGTGACTAAATGTACAAATTTAAAAATGTTTTTGCATGAGGAAGAACAAAGGAATGTCAATATTGCAGGGTGTTGAAAGTAGATGGTAATTCATATTTTAAAACTTTAACTTACATGTGAAGACTAAAGCAGAAAATGGTGAGAAAGGGAGAAAATTCAACTTCCCCCATTTGGAGAACTCCTGATATTCTCACAAGCAGTGAGGACAACCAAATCAATAAGCCAAGCCCTCAATCTTGGGGATTGTTCATGTGGAACTTATCTCCGCAAAAGACACACTAAGCCTACTTAAAATTAGGCCTAAGAGCCACCCCCAGAGAACCTCTTTTGTTGCTCAGATGTGGCCTATCTCTCTCTCAGCCAATCCAGCAAGCAAACTCACTGCCCTCCCCCTCTCTACATGGGACATGACTCCCAGGGGTGTAAACCTCCCTGGCAACATGGGACAGAAATCCTAGAATGAGCTGAGACTTAGCATCAAGAGATTGAGAAAGCCTTCTCAACCAAAAGGGGGAAGAGAGAAATGAGACAAAATAAAGTGTCAGTGGCTGAGAGATTTCAAACAGTCAAGAGGATATCCTGAATGTTATTCTTACACATTATATAGATAGCCCCTTTTTAGATTAAGGTGTATTAGGCTAGAGGGAAGTGCCTGAAACTGTAGAGACTTGTCCCAGTAGCCATGTTTCTTGAAGATGATTGCATAATGATATAGCTTTCACAATGTGACTGTGTGATTGTGAAAACTTGTGTCTGATGCCCCTTTTATCTACGGTATGGACAGATGAGTAAAACATAGGGATTAAAAATAAATAAATAATAGGGGGAACAAATGTTAAAATAAATTTAGTAGATTGAAATGCTAGTGATCAATGAAAAGGAGTGGTAAGGGTATAGAAAAAAATAGGGGAAACAAAGGTTAAAATATATTGGGTAGACGGAAATACTAGCAGTCAATGAGAGGGAGGGGTAAGGAGTACAGTATGTATGACTTCTTTTCTCTTTTTATTTCTTTTTCTGAATTGATGCAAATGTTCTAAGAAATGATCATGGTGATGATATTGTGAGTTTTTGATTATATACCAAGAATGGAATGACCATATGGTAAGAAAGTTCATGTTTGTATGTTGTTATGTTTAAATTTTTTTTAATTTAAAAAAAACAAAAACAAAAAAGAATGTATGTGCTTGTACGTTGTTGTATCAATAAAAATTTTTAAGAAAATAAAAATATAAAACAACTCTGGCTAGCCAGGTATCTTCAGAAGAGTGTGGTAGTCATCATACAGAGACTTCCCTTTCCGGAAGTGAGGCTATGTGGCTGACTCATAAAAACAGACTTGAAATAACTGTAAACCCCACATCTTCATTTTCATCCCAGATCAGATTGAGGGTAAAGCTCAGAATTGTAAGGGCTGGCCTGAGCCGTTGGTTTCAAAAAATACTATTCAAATTAAAGCTATTTTTCCTCCAAGTTTTTTTTCTATATAAAGTTGTAATTAAGTTTGGTACTTATTAGGATTAACATTCTCCCACCCCACCCCTCACTGAAATTTGTGGATAAAGATTTAAGACTTGGCTCTGAGGTTACCAGTTATACAATTATTTTGTATATGAAAGTTCATATTCAACTTCTTTGTTCATTAAAATCCTTACAGATGGGCGGGCGATGGTGGCGCAGTGGCAGCGTTCTCGCCCGCCATGCCGGAAACCCGGGTTCGATTCCCGGTGCCTGCCCATGTAAACAAACAAAAACCCTTACAGATGTGGGGGGGGAAATTATAATTAGAAGGCTCTTCTTCACCTACACAAGAAATTTTTATCTTGAAAACTCCTTTACTCCCTAAAATTATAAAAGGAAAGTCATTCTCTCAACTACTCAAAATTCCCTATTTTGTTTTACGCACTGTTTGGACTGGTTAAAATATTAGAGTGAGTTAAACTATCTTATGAATAAATGCAATTGGTATATAATTTGGAGTACTAAAAGTTTTATTTTTGAACATGTTGCTTCTAATTGCGATTGATACATCATATAATCTGCCTCTTTCCCAGACAGAATACTTGGAAGTTATTTTTCTAAGACTTCCAGACATGGGTCTTTTCTTTAGGAAGAAAATGAAGCAATCTCCAGAGGGAAACCAGCAGGGATTTTTGCCACATATTTCCTTTAAAACTCAGTTCATATATATTTTAAAGGAGTGTAAATCAGATTCTGTGAGGTAAAGGTGATGTTGGTCAAAATTCATTAAGTAAAAGTAGCTGCAATTCATAAGCATATATATTTTTAAATCCCTTATTCTACAGAACAGTTGATACGGGAAGTTATTGGACCCTCAAATTTTCAGGACCTCAGGCACGGGATGCTTAAGCAGAACTCAGTGTGCTTGAAACTGTGGAGAGTTTACATGTCCTGCTCCCATTCATACTTTTATAACAAAGTATAAAGCTGGTATACATGCGTTCATATATGCAGACATGTTAATTTCCTTCGTTTTGTTCTTTTTGCTAATTTTGGGAAGAGAGGGGTATGTGGATGAGTAGCATTGTCAGATAAAATACAAGACATGCATATACTAAAGAATTATTCGTTGTTTATCTCAAAATTCGAATTTAACTGGGTGGCTTGTATTTCTATTTGCTAAATATGGCAATCCTATGGATAAGTAGAGGGTAATGGTGACTGATCTTTCAAAATTAAAAGGAAGCCCATATTGTATATTGTAAAGCAGCACTTCTCAAACATTAATGTACATACTAATTTACCTGGGGTACTTGTTAAAAAGCAGATTCTGATTGTGCAGTTCTGGAACAGGACCAGAATTTCTGGATTTCTAATAAACTTCCAGTTGATGCTGATACCGTTGGTCTGTATACCACAGTTTATACAAGGTTGTAGAACACATGTTATTTTTTCTGGCTGCTCAGCATCTGAATTCACTTTCTGCACGTAAGAAATTCATCAGCATGAGTCTTGGAAGAAAGTAGAGCTAGATTCCCACTACAGAAACTGACTGAAGTTGTCAAGTACTTTACCAGCCTCCCTTGCAGCCTGAATTCAGGTGTATGACCTACACTCAACCAATCAGAAACTCCTGCTATATAGTGATTCCCAAAAAGCCTATGGCTAGGAACAAAGCCAGTGGTGCTGAAAACCAGATCTTTGAAAGGATCCTGAGCAGACGGTAAAATCCTCCTCAAGCCTTTCACACAAGTCCTTAATTAAAGAACCTGCATAGCAACTTGAGGTAGGAGCTAACGGCACCTAAAGCAAGATAGCAACTTGAGTTCTCTCTCTTGCAACAGCCACAGATATGGCCAAATAGAGTTCCCAGGGAAGTGGTGGTTTGCAGAGGAATGAGCAGAGTACAGCACATTCAGCAACATCAGTAACAGCGTCTTCTCACCAGACTGATTCTGCAGCCTGGTTTAGGGCATGGTTGCACAGCTCGGAGCATGGTTCTCAAAGCTCATAATAAATCTGTGAGCCTCTCAATTCCTTTTCTACTTAAATCACTGAAAACTGATATTTGTTGCTTGGAATTAAGGAGTCTGATCAAGCCAAATAGAGTTCCCAGGGAAGTGGTGGTTTGCAGAGGAATGAGCAGAGTACAGCACATTCAGCAACATCAGTAACAGCGTCTTCTCACCAGACTGATTCTGCAGCCTGGTTTAGGGCATGGTTGCACAGCTCGGAGCATGGTTCTCAAAGCTCATAATAAATCTGTGAGCCTCTCAATTCCTTTTCTACTTAAATCACTGAAAACTGATATTTGTTGCTTGGAATTAAGGAGTCTGATCAAGCCAAATAGAGTTCCCAGGGAAGTGGTGGTTTGCAGAGGAATGAGCAGAGTACAGCACATTCAGCAACATCAGTAACAGCGTCTTCTCACCAGACTGATTCTGCAGCCTGGTTTAGGGCATGGTTGCACAGCTCGGAGCATGGTTCTCAAAGCTCATAATAAATCTGTGAGCCTCTCAATTCCTTTTCTACTTAAATCACTGAAAACTGATATTTGTTGCTTGGAATTAAGGAGTCTGATCAAGCCAAATAGAGTTCCCAGGGAAGTGGTGGTTTGCAGAGGAATGAGCAGAGTACAGCACATTCAGCAACATCAGTAACAGCGTCTTCTCACCAGACTGATTCTGCAGCCTGGTTTAGGGCATGGTTGCACAGCTCGGAGCATGGTTCTCAAAGCTCATAATAAATCTGTGAGCCTCTCAATTCCTTTTCTACTTAAATCACTGAAAACTGATATTTGTTGCTTGGAATTAAGGAGTCTGATCAAGCCAAAGTGTCTGCCAGAGGCTAACAGGCTTGCCGGGCCCATCAGCTGGTGGTACGTGTATGGGATGCTATCTAGGTCACCACTCAAGGTAATCTTTGTCTCAGAGTAAGAACTATTCTGAAAGAGAGGCAACCTCCACTTATAGGAAGAGCATCTACTTCCCTAAATACACCACTGTATCTCCTCTTTTATTATTACCTCTTCTAATGACTAAATGACCTTATCTTCGTTTAATAGGGCTAGATTCATATGCTAACCTTACCACTAACTATTATGTGACTTTGAACAAATCCCTTAGCCTCATTCTCCTCAGCTGTGTAAAGGGGATAGGACTACATGCTTCTATTATTGCATTTATTCACATTATATTAAACTATTTGGATTTTTTACAACTTTACTGAGATATAAATTACATATAATATTAGTGACCTATTCCAAGTGTACAATTCGATGGCTTTTAATAAAGTTACCAAGTTGTGTAACCATCATGATAATCCAGTTTTGAAATATTTCTATCACCCCAATGAGATCCCTCAGGCCCATTTATAGTTAATCTCATTCCCATGCCTAGCCCCAGTCAACTGTTAATCTACTTTCTGTCTCTATAGATTTGCCTTTTCTAGGTATTTCAAATAAGTACAATTATACTTATTTGTTACACAAGTTTTTTCCTTCTATGTAATGAGTTCCCAAAAGGCCTCTGTTTAAAGAACAAAACCAATGATACTGAAAACAGGATCTCTGAAAAGAGCAATAAAACTGACAAACCACTAACAAATCCAACAAAGAAAAAAGAGAGAGACGATACAAATTGCCAATATCAGGAATGAAGCAGGGGATATTAATACAGACATCAAAAGGTTAATAAGAGAACAATGCAAATAACTCTATGCAGATACATTTTAGAATTCAGATGAAGCAGAACAATTGTGCAAAAATCAAAAACAAAACTCACCCAAGAAAGAGAGTGTGAATAGCCCTATAATTATTAAAGAAAGTTAATTTATAATTAAAAACCTTCTCAAAAAGAAATCTCCAGGCCCAGATGGTTTCACTAGATAATTCTACCAAACATTTAAACAGAAATATTATCAAATTTTACACAATTTCCTCTGGAAAATAAAATACCAAGTAACACTTCCCAATTTATTTAGGAGGCCAGAATTACCTTTATATCAAAACCAAGGATAGTACAAAAAGAGAAAACTACAGACCAATATCTCCCATGAACTTAGACACAAAAATCCACAACAAAACACTAGCAAACCGAATTCAATAATGTATAAAAATACGATACACCACAAACAAGTGGAATTTATTCCAGGTATGAAACACTAGTTCACCATTCAAAAATCATTCATTGCCATCCACCCTATCAACAGGCTAAAGAAGAAAAGTCGTTCGCTTATAGCAATAGACCAAGAAAAAGCATTTGTCAACTCCCATTCCTCCCCCCCCCCCCCCAAAAAAAAAGCTCATCATCATACCTACGGTGAGGGACTGAACGCTTTTCCCAGGGAAGGATAGTCCAGTGTTTGGCCGGGAGGAGATGCTCTGGGACCCAGGACTACCGGCGGTCGCTTCTTTTGTGCCCACCCCGATTTCCCGCTGCGGCAGCCTGAGACCAGTCCAGCAGGTTCGGGGAAATTACTATTTGTCCTTCCACGCTCCACTCGTGGTGAGGGGCGAAGGGGCGGAAATGCTGGATCCGCAGCCTTTGTCAGTGACAAATCCAGAACTCACGCCTGAGGACAATGACAAATCCAGAACTCACGCCCCTAGGCACTCTCCCTTTCCCACTCCGCGTTCCCAGGAGTGTTTCATCTCCCGGCCTCCTTCCGGTTCCGGCCTGGAGCTCGTCTTCTGAGCATCTTGATGTTCTCAAAAGTGAAAGTGAAGTAGAGGAAAAAGTCAAAGTGCTCCTCCGGGAAAGTAGCAATTAGCATTTTTTTTGTCAAGATCAATGCTAATGTTCCATCACCGTCCAGACTTTCGTAACAAAGATTTGTAACACGCCTTACAAAGAGTGATGTAAAGGGGACTTCTGGTTGAGGAGGAAAAAAGAGGACCTCCCTCCTGGTTTTCTTGAAATTGGATCAAGATCGCTTTAGACAGTCTTGTGTGTTCTCTATTAAAAGGATCCTGAAACTTGAGGATTTCTCACTTGGTTTTCAGCTATGATCCATTGAGGACACTTGATATATCTTTCCATTTTTCTATCTGGAAAAAAAAACAGCACCAGTCTCTGTTATACACATTTTCATTCTTATGAGGTCACAACAGATATGTGTGCTTGAGGGAGAAAATACCGTACTGTGTCTTGTTTTCGCTCTTAAGAATGTTGCAGACCCTGAGGCCCACGATGTTGCTGAATGATTGCTCTGTGTGATTAGCAGGCTACTAAGAGAGGAGGAAGAATCTGCATTTATGTATCAAAACAAATACATAAATAGATATCAGAACAATGGCTTGAGCGACCAGGAACTTAATGGACCTTCCAAGCTGTGCTGTAGATACTTTATGAGATCTTGGCAAAGTCAAATCATCTTTTTGTGTCGTTTCTTCCTGATAAATTGAATTAAATAAAACCATTCTTACCACTCCCTATCTCACAACTATGTTATAAAAATACTCTGATGCAGTTTCCAATACCTTAGAGCAGCTAGAAATAAAAACCTAAAGTTGTGGAATTGTAACCGTACCTAACTCTGAGATCTGTTCTACAACTAATTGTTGTGATGTACTTTGAAATTTATTGCTTTTATGTATATATATTATTTAAAGAGAAGGAGGAGTATTAGTTTAAATCTTGACAAACATACAAACGTGAAGAGAAGGAGAAGTATAATAGAGAACATAGGATTTAACAAATGAGTAGGAACATAGGATTTAACAAATGCTGAAGCATTATATTGATATTTCTGTTGGTTTCTAGTGTCTTGGAGCAACTAGAAGAAAAACACAAAAAATCATGGAACTGTGATCTGTACCAAACTTTAAAATCTGCTCTATAACTACTTGTTAAAATGTACTTGGAAATTTATTGCTTTTTTGTATATATGTTGTATTCATAATAAAAAAAGAAAAAAAATACTTCGATAATTGAAGTTAATCAAATGTTCACAACTGACCATTTCTTACTCTTTGCTTTGTCTTGGCCAAACTTTAGTCAACCTTCTCCCCTCCCCACAGACGCCTGAACTCTGCTTGCCCCCAAGCCTAAGAAAGTATTAAAATGCAGAACATGCCCCTTTATCAACTTAGTTGGAGAATCTGCTGACCACAGGAAGACATATTTCCTGCCAGACCACCCCTCTATCATGCCCTCTTGCTTGCCCAACTTCCGTTTTGCTAAGGTCTGCTTACCCCTCCCTATAAAAGAAATGCCTTTTGTACTTGCTTTTGAGATGCTTGTCATTCCTGAGTTCTCAGCATTCTTCCTATTGCAATAACTCTTCCTGAATAGTCTTTCCTTATCTAAGTCCGGATTTGTTTTTATTGACAGGGAGAAGTATTGAAAATTTTGTTGTTTGGGAAGAAAGTAGTGGCAGTTGAAAATCACTCTCTGGATGGAAGATTCTGTAAAAGGATGTCATTTGACCTTCAGCTTGGAAGCCAATCATTTCAATTAAATTCAGTATATATCTGTTGAGCACTAACTGTGCTCAGACAATATTCTGGGCTTAGTGCTATGTGACATTCATAGAGATTATGATCTAGTGGAGTCATGCCACTCCTGCATATGCAAACCTTCTTCTCTGCCTATGCCAGTTCCAATCTTGAGTCTGGACCATTTTCATCCTCTTTCTACTCATACTCAAAACCCACAGAGCATTGCTAAGTACAGGCACAGGCACAAAACGGTGCTATAGCTGGGGCTCCTCGTTTGAGCCTAAAAGCTGTGACCTGGGGTTCAGACATATATGTGTATGTCTTTGGAACTCATGGGGCAATGCCACAGAAGCCCATTTACTCGAGTGACTGAGGAACTACATCCTCCAGGAAAAAGGAGCCAAACACAATGAGCCTGAGGAACGACTCAGTCAGAAGGGAGAGATCCTACTGAGTCCAGTCCTGTGTCTTTCCTGGCCCTTGTGTAAGTCCAATAGGAAGTGGGGGTGGGAAGGGGATGAAGGAGAGAAAAAGGAACAGAGACTATAGGTGAAAGGTGAAATATCTATTTCAAACTTTACAAATCACACACTTCACATTCATAACACGTGCTCTCACTTCCTACTTTAAAAAAATCAAGGTATCAACAAAAATGCCAGCATCAGAATACCTGATTAGGGGTGATTTTAAAACAAATAAGAAATGTTATTATCTCATAAAATAAGTTTTGGGGAGAATGGCTCCAGGTTTAGTTCATTGAATACTCGATGATGTCATCAAGGACACAAGTGGATTTCTTCTTTCTGCTGCCACTTTGAGTATGATGGTAATATCTTCCGCCATCCCCCATCATGGCTGCACCATGGCATCTGCATTCCTAAAGATCAGATGTAGACAGGGTGCACCAGCAAAGAAGAGAGATGTTGCCTCCTGTGGTGATTTGAAGCTATATTACCCCAGAAAAACATGTTCTTAAATTTAATCCATTCCTGTTGTTATGAACCGATTGTAAGTAGGACTTTTTGATGAGGTCACTTCAGTTAAGGTGTAGCCCACCTCAATCAGGATGGGTCTTAATCCTCTTACTGGAGTCCTTTCTAAGTGGAATGAAATTTAGACTGAGAGAGAGAGAAAGCCACAGGGAGCAGCCAGAATTTCTCTGAAATTCAACAGAGAAAACAGAGAGGCCAGGAGAGGATGCCATGTGTATTACCATATGACAGAGGAGCTGAGGACCAAAGATGCCAGCAGCCAGGCCCAGAATACCAAAGTCTTTGGGGAAAAAAACTTTCGCCTTGATGATACCTTGATTTGGATATTTTCCCAGCCCCCAAACCGTGAACTAATAAATCCCCATTGCTTAACCTGACCCTTTTCATTGTATTTGCATGAACAGCTTAGGAAACCTCCCATACCTGCCAACTTCTGGCTTTCTCAAATAAAGAAGGAAACCCCTTTCAAAGGCCTATAGCAGAATATCCCTTGGGTCTTCTTGAGCAAGATAGTGTCACATGCCATCATAAACTAATTCCTTGTAAGGAGAATGAAACTAATTGTAATCCACCCTGCATGTTGGGGAGGGAAACCACCTTCCTAGAGCACGTGTCAGGGTATGCAACAAGTAACATCAAATCTTGCCAGAAGGAAATAAGGAAAAGTGGCTGTGGCTTAGGCCCCAAGAAGTTCCTTCACCTACCTTCTCCACCATTTTGAAATGGTTCTACATATTACCCCCTCCTACAAAGCACTTCTGAATCTATCTCTAGTCATCGCCTCTAAGTTCTACCTTTACTCATATTCTTTCTTTACTATCTCAATTAGAACTGGTAACTCTCCCACCTCCTTTCAAGACCAGGCCCTTCTATCTGATTGATCCTTGACCTTGCTCTTGTCTTGGCACCTCACAGTGGTCCCTTAACTGCATGCAGTTACCTACAGGCCATTCCACCTGGCACTCCATTAGTGATAATCAGAGGAGATCTGAAGCCCCTTTGTGGTCCCAGGAAAATCCAGATTTAGAGATACAAGAACACTTCCAATTGTGACCCATACCCAACTCCAAAATCTGTTCTACAACTAATTGTTGTGGTGTGCTTTGAAATTTATTGCTTTTGTGTGTGTGTATATATATATATATATATAAAATGTTATTTTTCAGAATAAAAAAGATAACAAAAACACTTCCAAGTGGGGTGAGGGTGGGAATGCAAGGACCAAGAGCATGCCTTATTTTTTCCTACTAGGATTCTTTTTTTTTTTCCTCCTAGGATTCTATACACTGCATTTATCTCTCCAAATCCAGGCAATGGGAGTGCCACATGGTATCCTCAGCCACTTGGCTGGACTCTGCTTCCATTCCCTATCCACCAGTCCCAACTCCCTGGAGACTGGGTTCTATTCTAATTTTCTATGCCCCATCCTGGAGGAACTCTGAGAATGAATTGGCTTAAACCTGAAACTTGTTTCATTTCTTTCCTACACTCCCATTCATTCGACAAATATTAAACTCTATTCCAAGCACTGTGCTGGGTGCTAGAGGAATATTGATGAATAAGCCAATGTCTTCATGGAGCTGATGCTCTGGTGGGGGACCTTTGTCTCTCCCACAATGCTTGGCTCGAAAGTCAAGGCTTTCTCACAAGGACCAGAGTGGAAATAGAACATAACAGCTATGTTGAGTTATTAACTTAATACAGTGTAACCCATGTTTTAATCCTTCACAAACAACTACTATTATTAGTCTACATCATTTTTGATCTTTACACAGCATATAACATATCATGTTTTTCACTGAGGCATTTATTTCATACAATTACAGTTCCCAACAAGATAAACACCGTATAGGGCAATGTATTTGTGATACAATGCACTTTATTAATGGTATGCCTTATCAGCTGAGCCACCTAGGCCAGGGATGGATGATTACAGCAAAAATGGAGCTGCCTGTATCTGATGCAGGTTTGTGTATCATCATCATTACCTTTTCTCTGCTTACAGTTAAGAATCTGACAGCTCTTATTCAGCAGAGTGGCTTGTAGATGCATTGTCAGGAGATTAAAAAAATTACTGTTACCTTCCTTCTTTGTCAACACTCGCTTAAGGATATATAGTAAAATGAAATTTTAATGGTTTTTTTTTTACATTTCAAAAATCTCCCATTTTTTGTTCCCATTTTCATGCTTATTTAAAAAAAATAGATGCTTTAAAAACCTTCTACACTCTGTGGAAATATAAAACGAATTTTATATTTTTCTACTAATAGTATTTCTGCTTCAGATGGTATCATGGATTCTTGGTGACTAATTTATCCTGGCAGTATCTGGAGAGGGAAGTAAACCAATTTGTATTGCAGGTCCTCAATTATGAATCCAAGAACGTGGATGTAGCAGAAAGGAAATGAGAGCATTTAAATGAAGAACCTCAGTTAATCTGAATGAATTTCCTTAGCACCTCTGTTCAGGGTAAGCAACATAAGAGCCTTAATCCCTACTGTACTCACAACAGAGTACATGACCTAAGCAAGGCAGATAAATTAATCTCTGTGTCTTGGTGTTCCTGCTTTCACAAGAGACCTGTAGTACACCTGTACTTGGAGTTCAGGAGAAAAGAAAATTACACTCTTTCTGAAATGCACCTGCTAATTATCAATTATCAAGAGACATTCATGGGGGGGTTGCAAGGCTCAAGAAATCTTTGTTGCATGAATGAATAAGAAGATGAATGGATGAGTCACCTACTGTGTGCCAGATCCTGTGTTATGGAAGAACTGAGATGCATCCCTGTCTTCACAGAATTAACTATCTAGTGAAGTCAGTTAGCAGTTTAAGGTAGTAAATGCCATATGACTGTTGTACTCCATCATCTTCAAACCATCATGTCCAGATTTTCACCTTCACTATGAATTCTTTCTGAAAATTGATCTGCTTGACAAATATTCGTATGGTTTATGTGCTGGTTTGAAAGGAAGTATGCCCCCTAAGAAAAGCCATGTTTTGATATAAATCCCATTCCTTAAAGGTAGAATAATCTCTATTAAATGCTGTATGTTTGAAACTGTAATCAGAACTGTGAATGATGCGATTTAGTCAAGAGTGGTTGTTAAACTGGATTAAGGGATGACATGTCTCCACCCATTTTGGTGGGTCTTGATTGGTTTATTGGAGTCCTATAAAAAAGGAAATATTTTAGAGAATGAGAGATTCAGAGAGATTCAGCGAGAGCAACACTACGAAGCAGAGAGTCCACCAGCCAGCGACCTTTGGAGATGAAGAAGGAAAATGTCTCCCGGGGAGCTTCATGAAACAGGAAGCCAGGAGAAGATGCTAGCAGATGATGCCGTGTTCGCCATGTGCTCTTCCAGATGAGAGAGGAACCCTAACTGTGTTCGCCATGTGCCTTCTCGCTTGAGAGAGAGAAACCCTGAACTTCATCGGCCTTCTTGAACCAAGGTATCTTTCCCTGGATGCCTTTGATTGGACATTTCTATAGACTTGTTGTGATTTGGGACATTTCCTCAGCCTTAGAACTGTAAACTAGCAACTCATTAAATTCCCCTTGTTAAAAGCCATTCCATTTCTGGTATTCCCATTCCAGCAGCTAGCAAACTAGAACAGTTTATTTCATAGATGTATTAGAGGATGCTTAATAAAAGACCTTCAAATATAGAAATATATTTCATTAGGGTAAAATTTTGTAGGAAAGTATAAGAACAATATAAGTTCAAATGGAAAAAAGAAAGATATAAAACTGTTAAAGAAGGGCTTTTTCATGCTATTTCTTTTTATATTTCTATTGAAGTATAACATCCACATATTAAAATTTACATATATTAAGTGTGCAACCCATCATGATATAGAACCAGAAGTTGCCTGCCCCCGTCCCAGGATCTTTTTCCCACCCCAGATTAGTTTTGCCTGTTTTTGAAATTTATATAAATTGAATTATATGATATGCTGCCTTTTGTGCCTGGCTTCCTTTATTCAACATTATATTTGTAAGATGCATCTGGGTGATGTATGTTCCTGAAGTTCTTTTTTTTTATTATTACTGCAAAATAGTTATTCTCACTGTATGGTCTCTAGACCTCTGGGGATCCTAGAGAACTTTCAAAGAGTCCATGGGGTCAAAATTATTTTCCTAATAATTCTAGTATATTATTTGCCTTTTTTGTTGTCTTAATGTTTTCAGTGATGGTGCAATATCAGTCATGAGTAAAACTACCATCACCTTGACACAAATAAAAATTTTTCTTAGGGTCATACCTGCCATTTTTCTCTTGTTCTTTGTGTGATACTGGACAACAATTTTAATTTTTCTAGGCTCCACTGACTCATCTTTAAAATTTGTGAGTTGGCCTAGAGCAATAGTTTTCAAAAGCTTATTTATTTTATACCCGTAGAAACTTTTCTTCCAATAAATATTAGGAGGATGCTTAAAGTTTCTGCTGCTTTGAGTTAAAAGGAAGATTTGGAGCTTCCTTAGATGCCTATTGGTTAAGCATAGGCTGTAGCAATTGAAGCCATAGGATTCAACCAGTGTGCCAGTAAACCAGCACACAGTAACCAGGTAAACCAGAACTAAACCAGGACTAAAACAAAGGAGTAAACCAGTAAACCAGGACTAAAACAAACAAATGAGTAAGCTCTGATTGGCAGCATTTGCTGATTTTCCATGGTATTAATACTTCCATCATGGCTAATTTCAAGCTACGAACATGATAACACTGAGTGAGTTGAGAAGAAATGCTAACAAGTCAATAGGAGTCAACTCCAGCATACCACTAAAATCAATTTTCTCCAGCATTTCTGGACTTCGAATTTATGACCAGGGAGAGTTTAGGTGACTTGGGGCTTGGGTAGACTGTCAGAATGTCGGGGAGGGATGTGTGATCATGATTGCCAGACGGGGAAAGATATTTATATACAGGGCACTAGCTTTAAAAATTTACCAATGTCAGCTTTGAGGGCAAAGGGCTGGCATTTCAGCATTCTATGTATTTGCCTCCAATCTTTCTCCATATTCAGGAGAATGAATTGACCAAAAGCCATCGAGGAACATAAGGAACCACAGTCCTAAAGAGAAAAAAGAAGACAAAACAAAAAATAAATAAATAAATAAAAATTGTATGCAAGTTTTACTAATAAGTAGAGTAAATTGAAATCACAGATAATTTCCATACATGTCATGAGGTTGCCTGGGCAGCCAAATAAATATTCTAGGGTGAATTGCCTCAAGCCTCTCTGTGTTCGGGAATATTATAGCTGACAGATGTTCATAGAACACCTACCTTGAACATCAGATTCAAAATAAATCCAGGCCTAGAAAGAAACTGGAAATGGAGCTAGAAGAGAGGATTCAGTTTCTTTTCAGGCTTTGAATATTTATCTCTTCCTACCAATACTTTCCTCCCTCCTCCTCCTCTCCTTCTCCACTTCATACCCTTCCTTCTCTTTTCTCTCTCCTGACTTCTCTCCCACCTCCTGTCCCCTCCTCCCTTCTAACCCCCCCTTCTTCCCTCTCACATCCTTCTCCTACCTCTACCTTCTCCTCCTTCACCTCTCTCTTCCCCCTCTCCTCTCTTTCCCTCTCTTCTTTTCCCTTCTCACCTTCCCCTTCTTTCCTCCTCCATTACTTCTTCCCCTCTCTTCCTCTTCCTCCTCCTCCTCCCTTTTCTCTTCCTCTTCCTTTCCTACTGCTATCTTGCTCTGGAAAGAGACTACTTCTTCAGCTGACCTGGACCAACACAAAGTACAGTAGCAACAAATGAACTTGTGAGCCCCTCAGGGTCAGGCAGATGGCAGGTGTGACGCTTAGTTTCCCTGATCTGGTCTCAGTTCCTGTGTGATTTGGTTGTGGAGTGGAGATCCTACCACAGCAGATCCAGGGCTGAACCCCCAAAGCCTGTGGGCTGACCTGTAGGAAGCAGTGGAAATTCTAAGATCTGGAACAAGCAGAAACTGAGATGAGGCCAAATCAGCCAGGGATTGCTACTAGATTCAGAATAAACCCAGACTGCAGCGCCAGATTCACAAGCCACACACTTTAGCCTTGAATGCCCTTCAGGGTGACCAGCATCCAGATGGATAGGGGTCACTGCCGAGAAAAGAGGAGACAGAGGAAATCTTATTTGGGGTCTCCATTCTTCCATTCGCAAGCCCAGACAGTATCCTAGGAAGAAATTCAGGGATGGGGAAACTATATGGAATTTGAGCATTATCTAAGGGGGGTGGGGGTTGAATGTTAGCTTAAGGGACTATTTAAATTATCAAGCTGGACTAAGTTTAATCACATTCAGTTATTATTCTTTTCATCGGGGGGGGGGCGTGCTCTGGAGGGACAGAGTAGTTGTTGGGAAAAAAAAAGAAAAAAAAGCCATTTTTAAATTCACATCCCACATCCAATCCATCAGTAGGTTTTATCAGCTCTAACTCCAAATCATATCTGGAATTCAACTATTTCTCATTATCTCCACCTCAATAATCCTCCTTTAAGCCACTATTATATCTTCCCTAGTCTACTGAAAGAACATCCTAACAGGTAACTGGATTTCACTTAGGTACATGTGAGCTAAGACTGGTGAGCAGGTGCTCAGAGGAAGCTGAGGCCCCACTGTGAGCATGAGTTTCAGAATGTGCAGTGTCAACATTAGGAGGGCCATGGTGAGGTGGTCAATGGGCCTGGGTTGGGACTATGAAGTCACTGAAGAACTTCACGCTCTACGTGCACAGCTGGGGCAGAGGACCACCAGATATGCTCCCTATACACACATGCACAGCTGATGGACTATGCAGCAGCAGCAAGAAAAAGCAAAATACAGTGTGATGATTGCACACCATGTATGTGCATGTGTGAGAAGATTTATCACCAAAAATCTTTTTTAAAAATACAATGTGATGATACGGTGAGCCGTTGCACTAGAGAAAAAAGAAAGGAAAAGAAAAAAAGCAAAACACAGCAGAGGAAGAGGAGCTCCCTTCCTTGTGCCATGTCCCTCCAGTACTCTCTAATGTCAAAGCTTAACATTGTGCTCACCGATAGGGAGAAATGTTTTAAAAGTCAAGTCTAGTATCATAGAGCATCCTTCACTGAAAAGTGAATTTGGAACTGAGAGGCAATAAATTGGTAACTGGCACAACAGCTTTCAGAATGATAAATAGGGCAGGCCACAGTGGCTCAGCAGTCAGAGTTCTTGCCTGCTGTGCTGGAGACCCGGGTTCGATTCCCGGTGCCTGCCCATGCAAAAAAGAAAAAAAAAAAGATAAATAAATCTCAATCACCTCTCTCAAGCCACTACAGTGCAGGATGTATTATCTGCATTTTTGTTATTATTCATAAATTATTTGTGGAATAGGAATTTAATTTTAGCATTTCCATTTCCATGTCTTTGCTCCCATTCTTAGTTTAAACTTATTGTATTAGCACCATTAATACAATGAATAACTAAAAATCCAAGAAAGTACATGCTGCCATTGTGAAAATGGCCCCTATCAGCAAACATTTGGGTCACTGAGGCCACATCTAGCAAATGTTTGGGCAAAAGGCTGAGCATGGGCAGCAGTGCTTGATGGTTATGTTATCGATTTCCAGAAGGTGAATTAATAAAATGTTTCTTTCAAACTGATATTCTTGAAGAAATAAGAACCACCATACTTTCCTGTGTACATTACTCTTCAAGAGCAAAACTAGTCTGTTAGCCCGGATTTGTTAGTCACCATAGCCGGCTATAAAGAGCAAGTCCTGAGTGTTATCCCTACTGGTAGGTAAAGTTTGAGAGAAGAATTAGGCAGGGTATAAGAGTGAAAGGCCACAAAAGAGGGATTATCTGGAGAAGGCAAGCTCTGGCAGATGCCATAGGCAGGCAAGGGGAGACATGAGTTTCCCACGCACTTGTGTTTTGTAGGTAGGGGAAGAGAACAGTAGGTAGAGAAGGGGGTGCAAGGGTAGTTCAGTGGGAGACCTGGGTTCGATTCCCAGCCCATGCACCTCCCCAAAACAAAACAAACAAGCAAAGAAAGAAAAAACAAACAAAAAAATTCAACAAAATGGTGCTACAATAATAGGACACTCATATGAGAAAAAAATGAAATGTGACCCCCGCCATACAGAGCACATACACACACACACACACACACACACACACACGAAGTAGGTAGAGGAGTTACAGACAAACTTCTTTTATGAAGGCATCATTTTGCTTTGCAATTGCCTTTTTAGACAGTAGCGGGAATTGGGACCAAGAGTGCCCCACCCCCTGCAAAATATATAACACCCACACAGTTTTCTACTTGATTTTGGAATGATTTTTTTTCTTTTGAATATAAGCCTGTAAGAGTTCTCTTCGGAGTAAATATCAGAAGAAGTAGAGAAACTTGTTTTCTTATTTTGTTTTTCTGTTCAACTGCTTTCTGCAACCCACCATTCTTAGAATGATATAAGGGCTTTCTTACATGTTTAATTTTTACATACTCTCCATCAGCTTGTCATTTAGGTCCCAAACTCTCAGTGGTATTGATAATTCAGATTCTCATTCTTATGTACAGGGAAAGCTCTAAGACCTACTTCCAACTACATTGTGTCCATTAAGCCCCTCCTATACAGAAATAGAACCTTAATTGTTCACTTGGCTCTTCACAATAAAGAGGAAAGTGAGTAATTATTTGAGTTTGAAAGGACTTCTCCACACTGCTGGTGGGAAAATAAAATAGTACAGCTGCTTTGGCAGTTTCCCAGCAATTCCACTCTTAGGTATAAACCCAAGAGAATTAAAAACGTATGTTCACACAAAAGCTTCTACACCAATGTTCGTAGCAGCATTACTTATAATAGTCAAAAGTGAGAACAACCCAAATGTCCATCAATTGATGAATAGATAAAATGTAGTATATTCATACAATAGAATATTGCAATTATAGAATATATAGACTATTATGCAACCATAAAAACGAATGAAGTAGAAACTAATGCCCTTCCAGACCTCAGAAGCCATGATTTGGACAAGGGGTTTCCTTCCAAGCCTCCTCTCCTTTCCTCCCTCTCAGGCAACAGATCTTGGGGTTTGGCAGTTGTGTGTTTGTTTGTGTGTGTGTGCGCATGTGTGAAGAAACACAGACTCTGTCTAGGTGGAAATGGTGAAAAACAGGGAGGAAAATTACATTTCCAGGGTCAGTGACTTGGCAGCAATTTTCTTAAAGTGACTCAGACACACCACATTAACAACTCTCACTTCAGTTTTATTTTCTCTTAAAAAATAAAGATTTCCTCCAAGCCACATGAGGTCCCTGCCACCCACCCCCACCCACCAAGCAGACCTGAACTCTGGCTACACCACCATGAGTTCTGCAGGGCAGCTGGAGGTGGGGAGCCAACAGTCCACCTTGAGAAGCAGAGTCAGAGCCCGTGGCTTGCCGAACACCAAGGGATGCTTGCCGGAAACCTTTGCCTAAGATCTCAGCCCCAGGCTGGTTTTGTTTTTACAAATCTCTCTCAAATGTATTACTTTGGTGACAAGAATGAAGGAACTTTGTAAATTTTTTCCAAATTATGAATCATATCAAGTAGTTGTTTAGACTTCTTGACGAAATAAGAACTATGGCAGCAGAATCAAATTAGTAGAAATCTTTAGATTAAATAGCCAATGATTAGGTCTGCTATTTTGACTTTTTTTTTTTTTACATGGGCAGGCACCGGGAATCGAACCTGGGTCCTCGGGCATGGCAGACAAGCGTTCTTACCTGCTGAGCCACCGTGGCCCACCCTATCTTGACCTTTTGATGTAAGAGAAGTGATTGCAATGTTTAGATATGTGTTTGGTGTTGCTTCCTATATTGCATTTTTCAATAAGTTAATAACAATAATAATACAAAAAGGAATGAAGTGCCTATACATGCTACCATATATGTGAACTCCAAAAACATTGTGCTTGGTGAAAGAAGGAAGTTACAAAAAGCCATATATTATATGATTCCATTTATATGAACTGTCCAGAATAGGCAAATCCATACAGACACAAAGTAGATTAACGGTTGCCAGGGGGTGGAAAGATAGGGAATTGGAAGTGACTACTAACAGGTATGGGGTTTCTTTTTGCAGTGTTGGAAATCTTCTGCAATTGGATAGTGTTGATGTTTGCACAATATTGTGCATATTCTAAAAACCACTTTCAAATGGTAATATTTTAAATGCAATTTTATTGAGATATATTTGCACACCATACAGTCCATCCATAAAATTGGTAAATTTTGTGTTATGTGAATTCATAACAATTTAAAAATTGCAAAAAAAAAATGGCTATACAGGAATAAACCCTCATTTAATACCTGTCCTGGAGAAAATATGTGAGAAGACATGACCAGTAAGTCAAGAGAACCAAGAGTGGTTTTCTAGAAGCTAGGGAAGAGGTTTAAGGACAGAGTAGTAAAAATCAACCAAACAATTTCCCACATGCTAATTCCATTCTCACAATGCATCCTTTTGCTATAATTTGGCTTCTTCTATTGGTTTTCCTTTGCTAGAAAATTTGTTTATCATAATTTTCTGATCTTCTTGGCAGTTTATTATTTTCATGAAAAAAAAGAATAAATTGGAATTTTGGTTTTATACATGTTTTCTGGTCATCTGCCTGAGGCAAAATCCGATCTAACTGAAGGTCGGATGTGGAGACTTGGGGCAGTCCACACACCAAAAGACCATGAGTGAAATTTTGTCATAGAAGGAACTCCTAGGGAGAGCAGGGTAGGCACAAACAGATCCGGGTTGGCTTCGGTCAGGCAGAGCGAACTAGTTGGGTTTTAGAGTGTCTAAGGAAAAGTTCCTCCGCAGGGGCTGGAGATTTGCCTTGTAACTTTCCCGCATGCCCAAAGTAGAGGCAAGTGGGCTGCAACAGTTGCAAAATTTTAAATTTCCCGCCTATGGCATAGGACAAGGCGCGGGTGGGACAGAGATTTGCGAGCTTTAAACTTGCCGCTGGCGCCAAAAGAGGGGCCGCGTGGACTTTATCAGCCAGTCCAGAAGTCGGGACAGTCGATGAATCCTCCAAGATTTTGGAACTTTTATTTTTCTGTGTTTGTTATTTTGATTATTCTCTCTGTTTTCCAGTAAAGCTTATTTTCTGAATCAGAAGCAAAAGGGAAATTGAATAGACCACTCCGTTCCCATACAGACTACCTTTCTCTAGGGGTGATACGAGTGGCAGTTTTGGGAAAATAAATCTGAGAATGGTACTCAATAGGGAGGTTATTGCAATGATAAATACCTGAAAAAAAGAGCCAGGGGCTCATCTAGACGACGAGAAAGAAGAACTTAGCTCAAAAAGGAAGAATTGGCAAGGTTCAGTGGCTGACTGGACTTACGTGTGCAGTAACGATGGATCGAGGCAAGATTTCAAGTCTGGGTAACTTCTGATAGCCGGACCAATAGTGGCATAGACTTTATGAGGAAAATTGGGAAAGGAAATTATATTCCAGAACACAATGTTTAGAAAATGTTTATGCAGGCAATATCTTGGCAAGTATTTTTCTTTGACATTTTAAAAATTATTATAGGCATCCCTATGGTAATTAGGAATGAGATGCAAACCAACCAGGGTGTCTAAAACAAATTTGGTTAAATTAACGAATTATTTAAGTAACCTGACTTTATTCCTTTTACTTATTTGGGTTATGTCTTCATGCTCAGGTACAGGTTTTTGTGTTTTTTTTAAAATAGTGCCTCTAGCTGTTACACACAGGGAGGACCCATAAGTCACTTTTCCATATCAGTCAGATATGGAGATGGAAAGCAGCCTCCGATTTCGAAACCGCAACCTAGGGTCGGACCCTGCAGCGGTGCGGGTCCCTTACGCGCGGATCGCGGTCCAGGGCTGTAGCGCCGCTGCCTTCGAGGGTCTGTGAGGAGGTGCACATGCCAGAGCCCGCGCCCCCGCCCCCGCCCCCGCCCCCGCCCCCGCCCGGGGCCCACGGCGTCGGTTAGAAAAGGAACCCGGATGTGCAGGGGCGGGCCGGAGTCTACCCATGAGGCAGCGCGCCGACTTATATACCATTTCCCTCCGCGGAGGCGCTCATTCCGCGCCGGGAGCCGCTGCTGGCGCAGTTGCTGCTGTTGCTGCCGCGGCCGCCGCCGTACGTTTTCGCGCTCCTCCCTCTCCTCCTCCTCTTTCTCCTCCTCCCCTGAGGTCCAGGTCAGGCGGATCTGTTCTGCTCACGGTAAGCGGCCTGCGCCCCCGCCTGCGCGGCGCGGAAATTGGCAGCGGCTCTCCGGCGTGGCCGCGAACCGCATCAATGTGAAGGCAGCCGCCACCGCCCCGCTTTCCGACGGGTTCAGAGTCTTGATTCCAGCGCCGGTGGTCGGGAGCGCCCAGAGTGCGGGGGAGGGGACCGGATTCGCGGTGCGGCGACGGGTGGGCCTCCATCTTGCGCCGGTCCGAGCGGGGGAGGGATCGTAGCACCGTGGCCGCTCGGCGGCCAGCGTGGGCCGGGGTCGCGCGGGCCGCTGCCCACGCCTCGCTTCGCCTCGCCTCGCCTCGCCTCACCTCGCCTCGCCTCGCCTCGCCTCGCCTCACCTCACCTCACCTCCCTCACCTCACCTCACCTCACCACATCTCATCTCACCTCACCTCACCTCACCTCACTTCATCTCATCTCACCTCGCCTCACCGGGCCTTTGCGCTTTCTGTACCCAGCTTGGGTTTGACTTTTCTTTCCGTCTTTTGTACATTTGATGCTGATATTTGACGGAGACCCGCCCATCCCAAATCTCTTCAGACCAGAGGGGGTTCCGAACTTTGTGAGGCATCGGGGCCCTTCCTTTGCCCAGGTTTCCCCGACCTGGGGGACCATTCGTTCCACGTTGAGCCGTCGTTCTTGCCAGAGGGATTTCCCCACTCCATCCTAGATATCGTGCTTCATCCCGTTATTGTCTAGAGAAGAACCCTGAGGAGAAACGCGGAGTTGGATAGACAATTTTCTAACAGTGAGATTTGCAGGTTTTACTTAATGTGATGGAAAAATCTCATTCTGAGGTTTTAGTCTACTCTAGAGATGGAGGGAGTTCCTCTGAACTTAAGTTTTAATGCTTTTAAGGAGAAATCTGAGGAAAAATGTCAAAGTGAACGAGCTTTTGCAAGCACGGGAGACCTTCTTTGTTTGCAAAGATTTGTTAGTTTTAAAAAATATCTGTGAACCTAAAATTTTGGCTTTATTGTTTTCGGGTTTGGACCTTGCGTTCAAAAATGAACGATTATTTGCCTCTTAACTGAAAAGCCTTGGTGTATGATTTGCTTCAAGCGTGACTACTTTGGGTGCTTAAATTGTATCAGGACTTGAATGTTTCATTACCCCTACGCACCTTCTCTCCCTACCCCAGAAATCTTGTGGCTTTGTTTTTCTCTTTGTTGGCTTCTTAGGCAGTCTTTCTCCACTCCGCTAGGAGCAACTCCATTACTCCTAGTTTTATATCCTACCAGCTTATTTTTCAACAGCTTTGTTGAGATGTAATTCACTTACAATTCACCCATCTAAAGTATAGTATTCGGTGGTTTTTAGTATATTCACAGAGTTGTGCAGCCATCACTCAATTTTGAAACATTTTCATCACCCTCAAAAGAAAACCCCTTACCCATTAGTACTCACTCCCTTTTTCCCTCCAAACCTCTAGCCCTAGGCAACCACCACTATAATTTCTGACTCTATATATTTGATATTTGCCTTTTCTGGACATTTCATGTAAATGATAAAATATGTGTTCGTTTTTTCTGGCCTCTTTCATTTAGGATAAAGTTCTCAAGGTTCATCAATATTGTGTAGCATGTAGCAGCCTGTTTATGGCTGAATAGTATTCCATTGTATGGATATATCACATTTTGTTTATTCATCAATTAATGACCATTTGGTTTTCCACTTTATGGCTATTATCTATATGCTGCTGTGCACATTCATGGACAGTTTTTTGAGTGGAGATAAGTTTTCGATTTTTCTTGGTATGTATCTAGGTGTGAAATGGTAGGGTCATATGGTAACTATATTTAATTGTCCAAAGCAGCTTCACCATTTTAGATTCCCTCTGTCAGCATATGAGGGTTCCATTTTCTCCACATCCTTGCCAAAATTTAACTGTCTTTTAAATTTCAGTCATCCTAGTCATTGACATTTAACATTTTAATCTATTCATTTTTAAAAGGGTTTTTAATAGAATGAAATATTTTTAAAGGTAACTGGATCTTAAATATATAAAGCTGAAACCAAATTTTTCAAAATAGTAATAATATATATATTTGCGGGGGTGGGGTGGGGTGGTGGTGCATGGTCCGGGTTTCAACCCCAGTCTCCCGCATGGAAGGCAGGCATTCTAACCAAGTAATAATATTTTTTATACACGGAGTCTCAAAAAAAAAAAAAAAGAATGGCTCGTGTTCCAAAAGGTCTTTCATGGGTCAGTTAGTTTGAATTAATTTCTTCCTCTAAGGAACAGTATATTAAATATGGGCATGGTATCTTTACTTGAATCAGTAGCTCAGTGTGGCAAGGTCTTTTCCTCTTCTGCCTATTTTGGAGCCAAACCTAGAGACCTCTGGAGTTGCTATTATAAGAGCTCTAAGATCCCCACTGCCTGTCTCTGCTGGGTAGTCCACTTCTCTGACAGCTGCTTTAATCCCTCATAAAATTCTTGCCTTGCCACCAAAACTCTGAAGTGGTGACTTGAGGGTTTTTGTGGTGATCATTTTGAAGGGTTCCAGTGGCTGAGACTCTGAAGGAATCCATGAAAATTTGTTTAATTTATTTATTAAACTGCAGCTAAACATGGGAGTAATTTATAAGGCCAGTATTATCCATTTGAAATAGTCTTTAACTGCACTATCCAATAAAGTAGCCACTAGCCATTAACCTCTTTTGAACACTTGAAATGTGGCTAGTGTGACTGAGGAGCTGAATTTTTTTTTATTTTTATGAATTTAAATTTAAATAGCTGCATGTGTCTAGTGGCTCCCTTAATGGAAAACGGAATTTCAGACTGAAGTTGTGGTTCTAATGGCTTCTGAGGATTTCTGACTTTTCCATTGTTTATGCATACATTAATTGAAGCTCCTTGGTGGCTGGTGTGAGCCTCAAAAGCCATTGCCATAGGTAGTGGATATGATTTAATAGGCTGTTTTTAAATTTAGTATTACTTTTAGGATGGTTGTGCCAAAAATTACCTTATATGATCAATTAGTATAAGTGTTATATAATGAGTCTTATAAGCTATGCAATTGTGATTCCAAAAAATATTCTGTATTTTTGGTAGCAGTAGGTCCTCACTACTGAACAAAAATTCTCGTGTATTTATCTACGTGACATAAGCATAACACTAATTTTAATTTAGGAATAGGCCATAACTATTCATATAACTGAATTAAAGAGATTTGAATGTTAGACCACAGAACTAGGGAAATTTACTTAAACCCAAAATTCACTAGAGCCTCTAGCAATAATAATCCAAACATGAATACCAGTAACTTCTCATGGAGTTTAATAATTTTGTTTCTTTGGACTAATTGAGTCCAAATGATTTGGAATTGGAAAAAAGACATGCTTTTGCCTATGTGAGGATAAAGACAAATGTGAAGATTGAATTAGCTCTGTGTGTCCTAATTTAAATTTGTGATGTCTAATTTTTGATATTTTTTATTTTATAGCTGAAATAGTTTTTGCAAAGTGTATTTATTTTGTAAAATATATGGCTTTTGTGTGTACATGAAAAATCTGGAATACAAATTCCTGTTTTAAAAAAGCAATTTAAATGTTTTTCTTAAAAAGATGTACTGTAACAACTTTTAAAAGCCCAAAGAACTGTAGACTAAACTCTATAAACTTCTGAAGGCAAGGACCATGTCTATTCACCTTTGTTTTCGCCCTAAAAGTTAGCACGTTACTGTGTGCACAGAAGGCAATCGGTAGTTATTTTTTTAATGAATTAATTTATGATGAAATATATCCAACTAATTTTCTAGTCCTTTTCTGTTAGATTTGATAAGAAACCAGAAAAATATAAACTAAAAATTTATTATAACATGTTGTCTTACAGTTAATTATGGAAAGTTAATTACATGTATATCAAAGCCTATTATACTTAAAAAGCAAGCTTTTTGTAGAAGTTTAAATTAAATGTGTGTACATTTAATTTAACAAAAATATACCCTAATAGTATCTTTATTTTATAGGAAGGAAAACTGAGACCTAGTTTGCTACCTTTTGGTCCCATGGTGAGTTTGCTGAAGATCTAAATTAGACCCACGGATTTCTAAATTCTAAGTTTCATGTTTCAATATTTGGTGCTACTTGAAATGACTCATAAAATTGACTGATGTCATGTGTTGGTACTTAGGTGACAATTTAAAGAAAGTCAACTCTGCAACTTGATGGACGACGACAACCTTCAACCAAAAAGTAAGTATTGCTTCCTCAATTGATATTAGTATTTGTGGCTTTTGTACTGACAACTTTGCTTCAAGAGAAGATATGAGAGGGACAGAATTGAACGCATTTTCTTATAAACAAAAAATACCTTAAATCATTAAAGGAACACATTTTCATCGTTTAAAAAAACAATAAAAATATCAGTAAAGTAGAAATGAAGTGTTTCCTCTTCATCCTCTGAAAGAACTATCAGTTTGATATATCTAATCATACTTTCTGGTACATCAACAAAAAATTACTTCAAAATAAGATCATACTACATATGCTATTATGTGTCTTTTAAAAATTTTCACTCAGTAGTATATGTTTGAATATATTGACCAATGGCAGTAATTAGTTAAAAGCACAAGGAAAATCTATACCAACATGGATATAAACTATAGTTTTATCGTCAGTATACATGGGTCTCCCCATTTTTAAAAATTAGGTATTCCTTGACTTCTGCCTCGTTTCCTAGCTCTTAGATTAGCATATGTTAAGTGCCTACTGTATGTAGGAGGAAACACAAAAAGAAGAAAATATATTTTTCACTCTCAAGAAGCTTACTTTGGAATTGGACTTATACAGTTAAAACATAGGAAGAAATATTGTTCAGTTTGAGATGATATACATGACATGACTCACAGTGCAGTAAAAGGGTAGAGATAAACACCTCTGATCGTATTTATCTTAATTATTCCTGATGTTTTTATTTGAGGAAGTTATAATTGAACCAAGAGTTGTAAAGGGACAAAGAACTGATATTTTGTTGTGTGTCTGCTTGAAGTTAGGTACTTCATAAGACATTTTCCTGAATCTATATTAACACTTCTATTAGGTAGGTATTATAGTCATACTATAGGTGAGGAAAATAGGCTCCAGTAATTTCTCTAGTCACATGATTAGAAATGGTGCAATGAAAATTTGAACTATTCAATTTGCTGTCAAATCCATGCTCTGTATTGTACAACACTATATTGAAATGAGGTCGATAAGGTGAGGAGAAAGGATATGCTAAGTGAAAGAAGCAGTACAGTGGTGACTTTGAGGGACACAGTGAAGAAGGTGGTTTAAAGTATTCGGAATATGCAAATGTTCTATGAATTGCCAGTTATAATTAGGATTTTTAATTATTTGACTTGGAGTTTTCTGTATTTTTTTTATTATTAAGAAAAAAAAGAAATTAACACAACATTTATTCCATTCTACATATGCAATCAGTAATTCTTAACATCATCACATAGATGCATGATCATCATTTCTTAGTACATTTGCATCGATTTAGGAAAAGAACTAGCAAAACAACAGAAAAAGATATAGAATGTTAATATAGAGAAGAAAATAACAATGATAATAATAGTAAAAAAAAAGAAAAAGAAAAAAGACACAAACAAACAAACAGACAAACAAAAAAAAACCTATAGCTCAGATGCAGCTTCATTCAGTGTTTTAACATGATTACTTTACAATTAGGTATTATTGTGCTGTCCATTTTTGAGTTTTTGTATCTAGTCCTGTTGCACAGTCTGTATCCCTTCCGCTCCAATTACCCATTATCTTACCCTGTTTCTAACTCCTGATGGTCTCTGTTACCAATGACATTCCAAGTTTATTCTCGAATGTCGGTTCACATCAGTGGGACCATACAGTATTTGTCCTTTAGATTTTGGCTAGACTCACTCAGCATAATGTTCTCTAGGTCCATCCATGTTATTACATGCTTCATAAGTTTATTCTGTCTTAAAGCTGCATAATATTCCATCGTATGTATGTACCACAGTTTGTTTAGCCACTCGTCTGTTGATGGACATTTTGGCTGTTTCCATCTCTTTGCAATTGTAAATAACGCTGCTATAAACATTGGTGTGCAAATGTCCGTTTGTGTCTTTGCCCTTAAGTCCTTTGAGTAGATACCTAGCAATGGTATTGCTGGGTCGTATGGCAATTCTATATTCAGTTTTTTGAGGAACCGCCAAACTGCCTTCCACAGTGGTTGCACCATTTGACATTCCCACCAACAGTGGATAAATGTGCCTCTTTCTCCACATCCTCTCCAGCACTTGTCATTTTCTGTTTTGTTGATAATGGCCATTCTGGTGGGTGTGAGATGATACCTCATTGTGGTTTTGATTTGCATTTCTCTAATGGCCAGGGACATTGAGCATCTCTTCATGTGCCTTTTGGCCATTTGTATTTCCTCTTCTGAGAGGTGTCTGTTCAAGTCTTTTTCCCATTTTGTGATTGGGTTGGCTGCCTTTTTGTTGTTGAGTTGGACAATCTCTTTATAAATTCTGGATACTAGACCTTTATCTGATATGTCGTTTCCAAATATTGTCTCCCATTGTGTAGGCTGTCTTTCTACTTTCTTGATGAAGTTCTTTGATGCACAAAAGTGTTTAATTTTGAGGAGCTCCCATTTATTTATTTCTTCAGTGCTCTTGCTTTAGGTTTAAGGTCCATAAAACTGCCTCCAGTTGTAAGTTTCATAAGATTTCTCCCTACATTTTCCTTGAACTGTTTTATGGTCTTAGACCTAATGTTTAGATCTTTGATCCATTTTGAGTTAACTTTTGTATAGGGTGTGAGATATGGGTCTTCTTTCATTCTTTTGCATATGGATATCCAGTTCTCTAGGCACCATTTATTGAAGAGACTGTTCTGTCCCAGGTGAGTTGGCTTGACTGCCTTATCAAAGATCAAATGTCCATAGATGAGAGGGTCTATATCTGAGCACTCTATTCGATTCCATTGGTCGATATATCTGTCTTTATGCCAGTACCATGCTGTTTTGACCACTGTGGCTTCATAATATGCCTTAAAGTCTGGCAGCGTGAGACCTCCAGCTTCGTTTTTTTTTCCCCAAGATACTTTTAGCAATTCGGGGCACCCTGCCCTTCCAGATAAATTTGCTTATTGGTTTTTCTATTTCTGAAAAATAAGTTGTTGGGATTTTGATTGGTATTGCATTGAATCTGTAAATCAATTTAGGTAGGATTGACATCTTAACTATATTTAGTCTTCCAATCCATGAACACGGTATGCCCTTCCATCTATTTAGGTGTTCTGTGATTTAACAGTTTTTTGTAGTTTTCTTTGTATAGGTTTTTTGTCTCTTTAGTTAAATTTATTCCTAGGTATTTTATTCTTTTAGTTGCGATTGTAAATGGGATTCGTTTCTTGATTTCCTCCTCAGCTTGTTCATTACTAGCGTATAGAAATGCTACAGATTTTTGAATGTTGATCTTGTAACCTGCTACTTAGCTGTACTCATTTATTAGCTCTAGTAATTTAGTTGTGGATTTTTCCGGGTTTTCGACGTATAGTATCATATCGTCTGCAAACAGTGATAGTTTTACTTCTTCCTTTCCAATTTTGATGCCTTCTATTTCTTTTTCTTGTCTAATTGCTCTGGCTAGAACCTCCAGCACGATGTTGAATAATAGTGGTGATAATGGACATCCTTGTCTTGTTCCTGATCTTAGGGGGAAAGTTTTCAATTTTTCCCCATTGAGGATGATATTAGCTGTGGGTTTTTCATATATTCCCTCTATCATTTTAAGGAAGTTCCCTTGTATTCCTATCTTTTGAAGTGTTTTCAACAGGAAAGGATGTTGAATCTTGTCAAATGCCTTCTCTGCATCAATTGAGATGATCATGTGATTTTTCTGCTTTGATTTGTTGATGTGGTGTATTACATTAATTGATTTTCTTATGTTGAACCATCCTTGCATACCTGGGATGAATCCTACTTGGTCATGATGTATAATTCTTTTAATGTGTTGTTGGATACGATTTTCTAGAATTTTATTGAGGATTTTTGCATCTATATTCATTAGAGAGATTGGTCTGTAGTTTTCTTTTTTTGTAATATCTTTGCCTGGTTTTGGTATGAGGGTGATGTTGGCTTCATAGAATGAATTAGGTAGCTTTCCCTCCACTTTGATTTTTTTGAAGAGTTTGAGGAGAGTTGGTACTAATTCTTTCTGGAATGTTTCATAGAATTCACATGTGAAGCCGTCTGGTCCTGGACTTTTCTTTTTGGGAAGCTTTTGAATGACTGATTCAATTTCTTTACTTGTGATTGGTTTGTTGAGGTCATCTATTTCTTCTTGAGTCAAAGTTGGTTGTTCATGCCTTTCCAGGAACCCGACCATTTCATCTAAATTGTTGTATTTATTAGCCTAAAGTTGTTCATAGTATCCTGTTATTGCCTCCTTTATTTCTGTGAGGTCAGTGGTTATGTCTCCTCTTCCATTTCTGATCTTATTTATTTGCATCCTCTCTCTTCTTCTTTTTGTCAATCTTCCTAAGGGCCCATCAATCTTATTGATTTTCTCATAGAACCAACTTCTGGTCTTATTGATTTTCTCTATTGTTTTCCTGTTTTCAGTTTCATTTATTTGTGCTCTAATCTTTGTTATTTCTTTCCTTTTGGTTGCTTTCGGGTTAGTTTGCTGTTCTTTCTCCAGTTCTTCCAAGTGGACAGTTAATTCCTGAATTTTTGCCTTTTCTTCTTTTCTGATATAGGCATTTAGGGCAATACATTTCCCTCTTAGCACTGCCTTTGCTGTATCCCATAGGTTTTGATATGTTGTGTTTTCGTTTTCATTCGCCTCAAGATATTTACTAATTTCTCGTGCAATTTCTTCCTTGCCCCACTCCTTGTTTAAGAGTGTGTTGTTGAGCCTCCACGTTATTTGTGAATTTTCTGGCACTCCGCCTATTATTGATTTCCAACTTCATTCCTTTATGATCCGAGAAAGTGTTGTGTATGATTTCAATCTTTTTGAATTTGTTAAGACTTGCTTTGTGACCCAGCATATGGTCTATCTTTGAGAATGATCCGTGAGCACTTGAGAAAAAGGTGTATCCTGCTGTTGTGGGATGTAATGTCCTATAAATGTCTGTTAAGTCTAGCTCATTTATAGTAATATTCAGATTCTCTATTTCTTTATTGATCCTCTGTCTAGATGTTCTGTCCATTGATGAGAGTGGTGAATTGAAGTCTCCAACTATTATGGTATATGAGTCTATTTCCCTTTTCAGTGTTTGCAGTGTATTCCTCACGTATTTTGGGGCATTCTGGTTCGGTGCGTAAATATTTATGATTGTTATGTCTTCTTGTTTAATTGTTCCTTTTATTAGTAGATAGTATCCTTCTTTGTCTCTTTTAACTGTTTTACATTTGAAGTCTAATTTGTTGGATATTAGTATAGCTACTCCTGATCTTTTCTGGTTGTTATTTGCATGAAATATCTTTTCCCAACCTTTCACTTTCAACCTATATTTATCTTTGAGTTTAAGATTTGTTTCCTGTAGACAGCATATAGAAGGATCCTGTTTTTTAATCCATTCTGCCAGTCTATGTCTTTTGATTGGGGAATTCAGTCCATTGACATTTAGTGTTATTACTGTTTGGATAATATTTTTCTCTACCATTTTGCCTTTTGTATTATATATATCATATCTGACTTTCCTTCTTTCTACACTCTTCTCCATACCTCTCTCTTCTGTCTTTTCGTATCTGACTCTAGTGCTCCCTTTAGTATTTCTTGCAGAGCTGGTCTCTTGGTCACAAATTCTCTCAGTGACTTTTTGTCTGAGAATGTTTTAATTTCTCCCTCATTTTTGAAGGACAATTTTGCTGGATATAGAAGTCTTGGTTGGCAGTTTTTCTATTTTAGTAATTTAAATATATCATCCCACTGTCTTCTAGCTTCCATGGTTTCTGCTGAGAAATTTACACATAGTCTTATTGGGTTTCCCTTGTATGTGATGGATTGTTTTTCTCTTGCTACTTTCAAGATCCTCTCTTTCTCTTTGACCTCTGACATTCTAACTAGTAAGTGTCTTGGAGAACGCCTATTTGGGTCTATTCTCTTTGGGGTGCGCTGCACTTCTTGGATCTGTAGTTTTAGGTCTTTCATAAGAGTTGGGAAATTTTCAGTGATAATTTCTTCCATTAGTTTTTCTCCTCCTTTTCCCTTCTCTTCTCCTTCTGGGACACCCACAATATGTATATTTGTGCGGTTCATATTGTCCTTGAGTTCCCTGATACCCTGTTCAAATTTTTCCATTCTTTTCCCTATAGTTTCTGTTTCTTTTTGGAATTCAGATGTTCCATCCTCCAATTCACTAATTCTATCTTCTGTCTCTTGAAATCTACCATTGTAGGTATCCATTGTTTTTTCCATCTTTTATACTTTGTCCTTCACTCCCATAAGTTCTGCGATTTGTTTTTTCAGTTTTTCTATTTCTTCTTTTTGTTCAGCCCGTGTCTTCTTCATGTCCTCCCTCAATTTATCGATTTGGTTTTTGAAGAGGTTTTCCATTTCTGTTTGTATATTCAGCATTAGTTGTCTCAGCTCCTGTATCTCATTTGAACTGTTGGTTTGTTCCTTTGACTGGGCCATATCTTCAATTTTCTGAGCGTGATCCGTTATCGTCTGCTGGTGTCTGGGCATTTAATCAGATTTCCCTGGGTGTGAGACCCAGCAGGTTGAAAGATTTTTCTGTGAAATCTCTGGGCTCTGTTTTTCTTATCCTGCCCAGTAGGTGGCGCTCGTGGTGTTCATCTGTCTGCGGGTCCCACCAGTAAAAGATGCTGTGGCTCCTTTAACTTTGGAAAACTCTCGCTGTGGGGGGGGGTCGCCTGCCGAAGCGGCTTGGGGTAGTGCCAATCTGAATCTCCCAGCCGGCCCGGGGATCCGCATACGGGGAGGGTCACCGGCCTCCGTGGCTTGGGGGAGCGCCCATCCAAATTTCCCAGCCAGCCTGGGGCACCAAGCATGGTGGGGGGTCACCGGCCTCCGCGGCTTGGGGGAGCGCCTGTCCAAGTTTCCCAGCCGGCCCGGGGCGCCAAGCGTGGCGGTGGGGCGCCAGCCGTCGCGGCTTGGGGGAGTACCTATCCACCATTCCCAGCCAAACCGGGAAGCCACGTATTTGGAAGGGACCCCGGTCGCCATTCTCCGCGGCTTGGGGATCTCCGATCCAATTCTCCCAGCTGGTCCGGGGGGCCACGCGTTTGGGGGGGGGTGGCGCCAGCCACCGCAGCCTGAGGGGACCGCCTGTCCAATTCACCCAGCCGGCCCGGGAAGGAGTGGGGGAGGGACTCCGGCCGCCTGCCGCCCTGGCCCGGGGAAGCCCGCGCCCCTCGGCGATCTCACCGGAGCGGGTTCTCCCAGCCAGTCAGCCGTTCCAGAATGGGGTACGCTGTCCTCTTGGTCTGTGTCATGGCTCCGGGAGCTGTCCTGTATCGTTTCCACCTCCCTAGTAGCTGTTCTGGAGGAGGAACCAAGACCCGCGCGTCTTACTGAGCCGCCATCTTCTCCGGAAGTCCAGTTTTCTGTATAATTTTTAAAAACATTTTTATTGACAAATCTTTACACACATATAGTCCGTACATGGTGTATAATCAATGGCACACAATGTTATCACATAATTGTGTATTCATCACTATGAACATTTTTAGAACATATTTGCATCACTCCAGAAAAAGAAATAAAACAAAAAATAAAAAATTCATGTATCCCCATACCCCTTACCCCTCCTCTATATAATTTTTTAAAGAATAGTTGAAAATGAAAGGGGTCAATCAGTTCATAATATTGGTTTCATTTGGAAAGTGGGAAAGGTTGCTTTGTTTGGTTTGGTTTGGTGGGTAGACTACTAAACATTAAACGGCATTATGCCAAGAAATGATTTGTGACATACTTTTATAGACAGAGAATTAAGTTATTTTTTAAAAAGCATGGCACCACATTTTCCAAAAATACCAAAATGCCAAAAAGGTGTTCCTTTTGTATGCCATCCCCAAAGCACTGTTTTCGATTAGTACCTTTTAAGATCATGACAGCGTTGTCTTAATTTTGAGACAAAAATAGACTTGGCATTGTTTTAATAGAGTAAAATTACTAATAAAAATTATTGCATTTAAAAGATAAATTAAGGGGCGGGCCAAAGTGGCTTAGCAGGCAGAGTTTTTTGCCTGCCATGCCGGAGACCTGGGTTTGATTCCTGGTGCCTGCCCATGTAGAAAAAAAAAAAGAAGAAGAAGGATAAATTAAGGATCTTGTCTAAGTCAGAATCCTGGAATTTTTTGGAGTTTTTTGTTTTGGTTTGGTTTTTTAGTTGCCCACCCCCTCCACCATCTCACTTCATATATCCAATACCACTTGTATACATCACTTTAGCTTAAGTCCTCCCTCAATACCTTTTTTTTTTTGTATGTTGTATGGCCGGGAGTCATATTTCATTCTTTTTCCATGTGAGTATCCCGTTATTGCTACACTATATGCTGAATTTTTGTTTGTTTTTTCTTTCTTTGCTTCCTTGTTGTTTTTCGGGAGGTGCATAGGCCAGAAATCAAACCCAGGTCTCCTGCATGGCAGGCAAGAATTCTACCACTAAACTTACCCGTGTGTCCCCAATACCTATTATTTTTTGTTTTTGTATACTGTATGGTGGGGGTCACATTTCATTATTTTTCCATGTGAGTATCCCGTTATTGCAGCATCATTTGTTGAATTTTTGTTTAGTTTTTTGTTGTTGTTGTTTGTTTTTTGGGAAGTACATGGACTGGGAATCGAACCTGGGTCTCCCGCATGGCAGGCAAGCATTCTACCACTGAACTTCCCTTGCACCCCCCAATACCTATTATTTTTAACCAAGACAATGCACATATAAAAATATCTAACAATCTGAAAAGGCTTTAATTTGCATAACTAGTTTCTTGAAGGGTGCCAAAAATGTGTGTGCAGATGTACGTGTTTAATTACTTCCATATTTCTATGTTTTTAGATACGCGTGCATACACTATCTCTTTGAAACATCATTTTAGCCATTATCTATTGATTTTCTATCAAGGAAAATGAGAATTTTAGCTTTTTTACACTTACCCTCCCTCCAAGCATCTCCCAATATAGTTATATCTCAATTTTTGTTTAAATCATATCTGAATTTTTCATGGTGACCATAATGAATATTGTTACTAATGAGCATGGTAACTGTGATATTAATATGCTGTGGATACATTTCCTGTTTTCTCTTTTTTTTTTTGCTAAGATTTATTAAAATCTGTACTCAAGTCTTCCCACACCCTTCTGTAGCCCCTTAATTCAATTTTCTGGGTAATAAAGCTTGTCAACTTGTCAGGTAGTCTAACAATTTAATTTTTTTAATTTTTTTTGTCTCCTAGAGACATTCCTCCTAGGAGTTACGTTCTTCTGCTGTACTATGACTAGTTGTTCTCTAGGCCTCCTGAACAGCTATTGTCCTAGAACTCTCCTTTGTCTTTGTATTCTATTGAATGCCATATTTTCTTCATCCTGTGTTTTCCTCCTTGATTGTCTCATAATTCAGTGAATTCTGTAGTAGCTTCCTCAGAAAGGGTGACTGGCAAGTAAACCTTGTGTGATGTTGTTGGTTTTATTTTACCCTGAAAGCTTGGCTGGGTGTAGAATTCTAGGTTGAAAATAATTTTTACTAAGAATTTTGAAAGTGTTACTCTACTTTCATTTCTCTCTTCCTTTCCCCTTCCCTCCTTTCCTCCTTACCCCCTCACCCCTTTTTTTTTCCTCTGTGGCAGAGTTTAGGATCTTTCTCCAGCATTCTGATTACAAATGAAATCAGCTGTGGATGCAGCTGACGTGATCATGATCTAATTCTATGAAATGTCCTCATTGCAAGAGATAGGCCAGCACTTGCCCAACCAGACAAACAGGTAACACCACTTGGCCAAGTTGACACATGATGCTGACCATGACAGTCCACCCCTTGTCAACTTGGCAGCTATATATATATCACCTTAAACCATACCTAATTTCTAAATAAAAAACATTAAAATGCACATTTTTTTCTTTACCTAATAATACTCAACTGTACTGCATATAACTAGAAACAAAGTAACTCTCTCCAGAATAGGGTACAAGTCCTTGGGTAATATTCATTCTTAAACTTGATATCTTACAACTTAAATAGTATAACAGGAACGAAATAGCATCACAGTCCTCATTTCTGTAACTGATCACGTGGTCATAGTTCATATTTATCACTACCTTCTTCCACTCCGCATTCCATGTTCCCTTTACCCTCAGCAAGCACTTCAGCTGCCCGTGGTTCTTACCCTGGTGGGGTGACCCAAACCTTCATTCCTGAAGTTTCAGACCCATTGACAGTCCTGCCTGGATTGGGTTGTTGCAGTTTTCCATTGACTTTAATCACAGGGCATAGTAGTACTAAGAGACGCCCTAGGGGATCTTCTATATTCTAAGAAAACTCTTCTTTACCTCCATGTGTATAGTTGCAGTCCTGTTTCCCCCTGATAGTCAGGGTCAGTCATCCCAGACAATAATGCAATCCCCTTCTTGGCTTGTTGATCCAAGGGTATGAGTAGCCCAAAGTGACCAGGTGGCAGTCTCAGATTCCAGTTCAGTGGAATCATTGTTGATTCTCCTGGTGGAAGCACTCCCCCTTTTGGAACTAAACCCTGTAGACCAGCAGAGCTCAGGGTCGCAGGGACAGGAAGCAGAAATTTTCCTAGTGGATCACTAGGAGTAATAGTGAGTGGTGCCACTCCCATTTCCACCCATTGGTTTCTGGACCCATGGATCCTGGCTATGGGAGGAGCAGCACCATACAGCGGACACTGATTCAGATCATATACAGACAGCTTCCTTAAGAACATTACCCCAGCCTTTCAAGGTATCACCACCTAGTTGGCACCTTAATTGAGTTTTCAAAAGGCCATTCCACCATTCTATCAATCCAGCTGCTTCTGAATGATGGGAAACATGGTAAGACCAGAGAATTCCATGAGCATGTGCCCATTCCCGCACTTCATTTGCTGTGAAGTGTGTTCCTTGATCAGAAGCAATGCTATGTGGAATACCACGACCATGGATAAGGCATTCTGTAAGCCCACAGATGGTAGTTTTGGCAGAAGCATTGCATGCAGGGAAAGCAAACCCATATCCAGAATATGTGTCTATTCCAGTTAGAACAAATCACTGCCCCTTCCATGAAGGGAGTGGTCCAATGTAATCAACCTGTCACCATGTGGCTGGCTGGTTACCTCCGGGAATGGTACCATATCGGGGGCTGAGTGTGGGTCTCTGTTACTGGCAGATTATGCACTTAGCAGTGGCTGGAGCCAAGTCAGCCTTGGTGAGTAGAAGTCCATGTTGCTGAGCCCATGCATAACCTCCATCCCTACCACCATGACCACTTTGTTCATGAGACCATGGGGCAATGACAGAAGTTGCTGGGGAAAGAGGTTGACTGGTATCCACAGAACGGGTCATCTTATCCACTTGATTATTAAAACCTTCCTCTGCTGAAGTCACCCTCTGGTGTACATTCACATGGGACACAAATATCTTCATGTTTTTAGCCCACTCAAAAAGGTCCATCCACATACTTCTTCCCCAGACCTCTTTGTCACCAATTTTCCAATTATGGTTTTTCCAAGTCCCTGACCATCCAGCCAAAACCATTAGCAACAGCCCATGAGTCAGTATACAAACACACCTCTGGCCACTTCTCCTTCCAAGCAAAATGAACAACCAGGTACACTGCTCGAAGTTCTACCCACTGCAAGGATTTCCCCTCACTACTGTCCTTCAAGGACACCCCAGAAAGGATTTGTAGTGCTGCAGCTCTCCACTTTTGGGTGGTATCTGCATATCGTGCTGAACCATCTGTAAACCAGGCCCAAGTTTTCTCTTCCTCAGTCAGTTCACTGCAAGGAACTCCCCAAGAGGCCATAGCTCTCGTCTGGGAAAGAGAAGGTAATGTGGCAGGAGTGGAGACCATGGGAATTTGGGCCGCTTCTTCATGTAACTTACTTGTGCCTTCAGGACCTGCTCTGGCCCTATCTCATATATAACATTTCCATTTTACAATAGAGTGCTGCTGTGCGCCCAACTTGATGGCTTGGTGGGTCAGACAAAACCTAGTTCATGATAGGCAACTTGGGTCTCATAGTAACTTGGTGGCCCATGGTTAAGCGTTCAGTCTCTACAAAGGCCCAGTAGCAGGCCACAAGCTGTTTCTCAAAATGCAGCAGATGGTAAGGCTTTGCTCCTAAATCCTAAGAGTCTGCATTGTGATTCTCCTATAGGGGCCTGCCAAAGGCTCCAGACATCATCTCTGTTTGCCACTGACACTTCTAGCACCATTGGATCTCCTGGATCATACGGCCCAAGTGGCAAAGCAGCTTGTACAACAGCCTGGGCCTGTCACAGAGCCTCCTCTTGTTCAAATCCCCACTCAAAATAAGCAGCTTTTCTGGTCACTCAATAATTGGGCCCGAATAGCACACCCAAATGAGGAATATGTTGTCACCAAAATCCAAAGAGACCAACTAGGCATTGTGCCTCTTTTTTGGTTGTAGGAGGGGCCAGATGCAGCAACTTATCTTTCACCTTAGAAGGAATATCTCAATATGCCCCACACCACTGGACACCTAGAAATTTCACTGAAGTGGAAGTCCCCTGTATTTTTGTGGAATTTATCTCCCATCCTCTCACACACAAATGCCTTACCAGTAAGTCTAGAGTAATTGCTACTTCTTGCTCACTAGGTCTGATCAACGTGATATCAATATAATGGACCAGTGTGATGTCTTGTGGAAGGGAAAAACGATCAAGGTCCCTGCAGACAAGATTATGATATAGGGCTGGAGAGTTGATATACCCCTGAAGTAGGACAGTGAAAGTATATTGCTGACTTTGCCAGCTGAAAGCAAACTGTTTCTGGTGGTCTTTACTAATAGCTATTGAGAAAACTGCATTTGCCACATCAATAGCTGCATACCAGGTACCAGGGGATGTATTAATTTGCTCAAGCAGTGATACCACATCTGGAACAGCAGCTGCAATTGGAGTTACCACCTGGTTGAGCTTACGATAGTCCACTGTCATCCTCCAAGACCCATCTGTTTTCTGCACAGTCCAAATAGGAGAGCTGAATGGGGATGTGGTGGGAATCACCACCCCTGCATTCTTCAAGTCCTTAAGAGTAACAGTAATCTCTGCAATCCCTCTAGGAATCCGGTATTGCTTCTGATTTACTGTTTTGCTAGGTAGGGGAAGTTCTAGTCGCTTCAACTTGGCCTTTCCCACCATAACAGCCCTCACTGCACGAGTTAGAGCCAATGTGGGGATTCTGCCTGTTGCTTAATATGTCTACACCAATTATACATTCTGGAACTGGGGAAATAACTACAGAATGGGTCCAGGGGCCCACAGGACCCACTGTGAGATGGACCTGAGCTAAAACTCCATTGATCACCTGGCCTCCATAAGCCCCCACTCTGACTGGTGGACAGGAGTGATGTTTTGGGTCCCCTGGAATTAATGTCACTTCTGAGCCAGTGTCTAACAATCCCCGAAATATCTGATCATTTCCTTTTCTCCAATGCACAAAGATGGTTGGCCTCCTGGGGGAAGGCTTGGAGGAAGATTAACAGTATAAATCTGTGGCAGTGTAACAGGGTTCTCCCCCAAAGGGACCTGGCCTTCCCTTCATTCAAGGGGTCTGGGTCTGTAAACTGTCTCAAGTCTGGAAATTGATTAAGGGGCCGTAATTCTGTGTTTTTGTAATTCAGGTTAGACTTCTGTCACTTGACCTAGAACACTTTTGTTTATACAGCTCGAACAAGAATTTAGTAGACTGCCCTTCTATTGTATTTCTAGGTACCCCATGATTTACTAGCCAATGCCACAAATCTCTGCGAGTCATATAATTTTGACTCCTACTTTGAGTTTGCTGTTTATTATAATAGCTACGTCTACCCTGTCTTTGGCAATTAAGTGCTGCCACCTGGCTTCTGCCAACTCTGGATCCCGTCATCCCCATTGTGTTTAAGGATTCCAGCTTAGTGACAGCAGTTCCTACAGTAATATCTGACCTACAGAGAAGTGCAACTACAGAGCTCTTCAGGGATGATGGCGCTAGTCTCACAAATTTATTTCTCACTGTTCTGGTAAAAGGTGCATCCTCCAGACATTCCTGGGGTGTAAGAGCAGGCTTTGCATGATAAATCCACTCTAACATTCCAATCTCTCTAAACCTCTGCATCCCCTCATCTACATTATACCAGGGCAGTTCTGGCATTTCAGCCTCAGGTAATGTCAGCCACCTTTTGATCCATGTTTCAACCAACCATCCAAACAAACTGTTAATGCCTTTCCTAACCCCTCGAGCTATAACACTGAATGCAGAATCTCTGCTTAGTGGGCCCTTATCAATAAATTCAGCCTGATCCAGCCTTATATTCCTCCCACCATTATCCCATAACCTTAAAATCCATTGCCACGCACATTCCCCTGATTTCTGTCTATATAAATTGGAAAACTCACACAGTTCTTTAGGAGTATAACGTACCTCCTCATGTGTGGTACATTGTACCTCACCTTTAGGGGCCTGTAGGGACTTTAGTCTAGTTATAGGTCTGGAAGAAATGAGGGGTGGTGGGGTGGGTCATGACAGAAATTAGAAATACCTTCCAAGCCATTTGCTTCAGGGCCTTCATTTGCAGTTTAGTCTGGTGAAACAGGATGAATCACTCTAGGGCTAATCCCTTCAGGAGGAGGTGAGGTGGCTATGTCCTCAGGGCAGGGTATTACAGGGTTATCTAGAGAAGACTCAGCATGACGTAGGGTTTCAACCTTACCGACATCATTATCAATCCATGTCATCATCCCATTTTTCAGGGTCCCACTCCTTTCCAATCAGTGCCCTCACTTTAACGGCAGACACCATGCAACATTGAGATTTCAGTTTACGTTGTAAAGTTGCTACTCTAATGAATAAAATTCTGAGTCTGATTTTCAGAGATCTGAAGTCTACGGCTACAGGAAATAAGATTTTCCTTCAGGATACCCATAGAAATGTCTACATCTGTCAGACGGTGCTTAAGCTTCTCGTTTGAAGCCTTAAGCCCATCCCTTTCACTCCTTAATGTAGCCAGTGTATCTACCAACAACCAGCCAACATCTCTATGCCTCTTATTTCCACAAAACTTTGTAAAGGTGTCAAAAACATTATCCCCCAGAGCCTGGCTTCGTACAAGTGAAGCATTAGGAGAATCAAATGGTGATATTTTGACTATCTCTTTTGCCAACTCACTCCGTGGATTGGGAGTGTCATTCTGATTATAGGAATCAGAGTCCTTAGTGCCTTTGAGTCCAGTCAGAGTAGAAAACCATTCATAAAAACCCATTTTTAAGATTCTGTTTAAGAACCATTCCTGGTACCAAGTGTATGTTAGGGTTCTCTAGAGAAACAGAATCAACAGGGAACACTCGCAAACATAAAATTTATAAAAGTGTCTCTCATGACCGCGGGAATGCAGAGTCCAGAATCGCAGGGCAAGCTGTGAAGCCAGCAATTCCAATGGAGGGTCTGGACGAACTCCACAGGAGAGGCTCACCAGCTGAAGCAGGAAGAGAGCCTGTCTCTTTTGAATCCTTCTTAAAAGGCTCCCAGTGATTAGATTAAGTATCACCCATTGCAGAAAACACTCCCCTTGGCTGATTACAAATGAAATCAGCTGTGGATGCAGCTGACGTGATCATGATCTAATTCTATGAAATGTCCTCATTGCAAGAGATGGGCCAGCATTTGCCCAACCAGACAAACAGGTACCACCACTTAGCCAAGTTGAGACATGAAGTTGACCATGATAGTTGTCCTCCGGTGTAGTTTTTTTCCTGTGTGCTGGTGGTCCCTTTCAGTATGGATATTTATGTTGTCTAGAACTGGGGAGTTTTCTTGTATTATTCCTTTGATAACCTTCCCTCTCCTTTTTCTCTCTTTTCTAGGACTTTTTTTTAGCATTTGAAACTAAATTTATTGTAACATTTGTTCCCCCATTATTTTTATTCCATATGTTCTACTCATCTGTTGATAAGGTAGATAAAAGGAGCCTCAGACACAAGATTTTCACAATCACACAGTCACGTTGTGAATGCTATGTCATTATACAATCGTCTTCAAGAAACGTGGCTACTGGAACACAGCTCTACATTTTCAGGCAGTTCCCTCCAGCCTCTCCATTACATCTTGAATAACAAGGTGGTATCTACTTAATGCATAAGAATAACCTCCAGGATAACCTCTCGACTCTGTTTGGAATCTCTCAGCCATTGCCACTTTGTCTCATTTCACTCTTACCCCTTTTGGCCGAGAAGGTTTTCTTAATCCCTTGATGCTGAGTCTCAGCTCATTCTAGGATTTCTGTCCCACGTTGCCAGGAAGGTCCACACTCCTGGGAGTCATGTCCCACGTAGACGGGAGGGTGGTGAGATTGCTTGTTGTGTTGGCTGGAGAGAGAGACCACATCTGAGCAACAAAAGAGTCTCTCTTGGGGGTGACTCTTAGGTCTAATTTTAAGTAGGCTTGACCTATCCTTTGTAGAGTAAGTTTCATATGAACAAACCCCAAGACTGGGGGCTTAGCCTATAGCTTTGGTTGTCTGCACTGCTTGTGAGAATATCAAGAATTCAACTTGGGGAAGTTGGATTTTCCCCCTTTCTCACCATTCCTGGAAGGGGACTTTGCAAATACTTGTTATTAACTGATGAAATCACTCTGGACAAACCAACAAAATCTCATGTCCTACTCAAGGTTCCATGTACTTATGGCGTTCAGTTAAGGTGTCTACATAAGTTATATTAGGAAATGCACTAATCAAAATATAAATTTTGTACCAAATAAACATTTTTTGCTTTAGTCTCACACATAAGTTGAAATTTTAAACTATTAATTACCCTCTATTTTCAACACACTGCAGTAATGACATTCCTTTGTTCTTCCTCACGCAAAAACATTTTTAAAATTTGGACATTTAGTCACTATCATTATACACTCTGGGTATTCCTAGATAATACCATCTCAGTCTTTATCATCTAACTTTCTGGTTTCATTTGTGCCCTGAGCCTTCCTCCCTCTATCATTCTCACATTCAGCTTCATTCAGTGTTTTAACATAATTGCATGACAGGTAGTATGGTACTGTCCATTTCTGGGTTTTTACATTCGGTCCTGTTGCACAATCTGTATCCCTTCAGCTCCAGTTACCCAATATCTTACCCTATTTCTATCTCCTAATGGTCTCTGTTACCAGTGAAATTCTCCGAGTTTATTCACTAATGTCAGTTCATATCAGTGAGACCATACAGTATTTGTCCTTTTGTTTCTGGCTAATCTCAGTCAGCATAATGTCCTTAAGATTCATCCATGTTGTTACATACTTCATAACTTTATTCTGTCTTACGGCTGCATAATATTCCATCATATGTATATACCACAGTTCGTTTAGCCACTCGTCTGTTAATGGACATTTTGGCTGTTTCTTTTCTAGGACTTTTATTAGATGAATATTGTACCTTTGAAATTGATTTTCTAACAAATACTTGTTATTAACTGATGAAATCACTCTGGACAAACCAACAAAATCTCATATTTATTTTTCTCATATTTTTTCCTGACACCTGTATGATATCTGTTTTCTCTAAGATCTTTTACTCTGTTTTACTGCTTTGTTCTTTCACGTGTCTTTCATCTCTTGCTTCTTATTCTTAGTTTATCTGCCTTTTATTAATGTAGTTTTTTTGTTGTTGTTCAGATATCTGTTAGATGAGTTTTTTTTATAGTTACAATAATATTCCAACCATACTACTGAAACACACTTTGGTACGATTTGAATGTTCCTAAAATTTATTGGCAATTGTAAATAACTTCACTTATCCACTAGTTAGCTAGCTAGCTAGATTTTATTCATTCTGGTTTTAGAGAGTGACGTCTGAGTTTCCTGTTGTTGCTACCATATACTGACTACAAATATCAGTTCAGTTACTGCTATTAGGATTATTATTTTTTTCTTTTTGAAAATAAGGTTTGCTTCTCACCTTTTGAAAAGTAGGTAATTCAAAAATGGCAGAACTCTTTATGGAATGTGAAGAAGAAGAGCTGGAACCATGGCAGAAGAAAGCAGAAGAAATTGAAGATGAAGACGATGATGAACTGATCTTTGTTGGAGAGATATCAAGTTCAAAACCAGCCATTTCAAGTAAGCATTTACCTCCAGAAGTAGGGTAAAAAGTAAAAAACCTTGTGTTGGGTAGACTACAGTCACCAAAAAGTACTAGAGGAGTAGCTCTTTAATGACTTGAGTAAATACTTATTTTGAATTTCTGAATGAAAACGTTCTAACTCAGGAGGAATGGTGCAGATTATTTAATCAGCTTGCTCATAATGAAACTTCCAGGTTTTTAGGTGTGTGAATGAAACATGGGTGTTGAGAAAGGGTTGATTTCGAGTCACAGGAACCCAAATCTATATATAAACCTGTTACTATTGAGGACAAAAAATATACTTCAGTTATAGGTTGTGTATGGATATATTTTTGGAAAGTTTTTTCTATTATCTTAATATGTATTTCATTTCAACACTGAATTTTAAAATGAGTATAATTTTTATAGATATCTTGAACAGAGGTAACTCCAGCTCATCTTCAAAGGGAATAAAGAATGAGACACTCAGTCAAGGTACAATATTATTGTGCTATTTTTAATTTTAAGGTAAAATATTTTTATGCAATTGATTATATAGAAATATATTCAATATATTGTATAATTTTAAAATACAGGTACTCCTGATGCATCCAAGCCGGCAAGTCAACAACCCACGAATCCAACATCAAATCCGGTGGCTGCCTCACCTAGATTTCATCATGAATCTAAATCTTCACATAGTACCATTATTGTTCAGAACCTGTCTAAACCTGTAAGTGTTTCTGAAACTACAGAGTTAGCTCAGGGATACATTGGATAGTATAATAACTAGCTAGAATTCTGGACTGTCATAGCTAGCCATTACTGGCTAGAAGCATAATGAGCATTGGAAAATAGTGCCATCTTTATGATAGTTCAAACAATATCCAAAGTAATAACTGCCAGAACTAAGTACTCAAACTGTTAATAAATCAGGTAACATGCTTAAATTAAATAGGCGTGGTATTGAAAACCATGCTATCTAAACCTGAGTAAAAATGCCACTCCATTACAAAAAGTGATTAGTTCAGCTCCCAAATCAATCACCAAGTGCTTTTCCTCAGGAAAAGCATATTTCAGATACAGATACAGACATACTTTATGCATACTACCCATTTCCTCACACATTTTCAAAGACATTTACGTTTGCTTTACTACTTCAAGGATATTCTTAAGTGAAACTGATTTTTTTTTATCGTGACTACTTAGTGGTCGCTAATACAAAAACTACTAGTAGCATTTGGTGCTGCAGCCTTGATTCATACTAAGATGCCAGCAATTTTACCCACCATTGCTTTTGCATCACCTGCACCAAAGGCAAATGTCTTCGAGTTATTATAACAGTTTTAACTTCATGGACCTCTGAAAGAGTCTTAGGGATCCCCTCAAGGGTTCCCAAACCACATTTGGAGAACCATGGCTCTAGAGCAATTTTTCCATTTTTTAAAAGTCTGTACATTTATACATATATGGATGGATGAATATGATTATATATTTTTTAAACTCTGGGGGTGTTACTTATTGTTGCATGACAGTATTACCACAAATTTAGCAGCTTAAAGCAATAGATGCTAATTATCTCAGTTTCTATGGGTCAGGAGTCAAGGCATAGTTTTAACTGGGTCTTCCACTTCAGGGTCTCACAAGGCAGCAATCAAGATATCAGCCAGGGTTGTAGTATCATTTGAAGTTTACTGGGGAAGGCTCTGCTTCCAAGCTCACGTGGTTGTTGACAGCATTTAGTTCTTTGTGGGTCATTGGTCCAAGGGCCTCAGTTCCTTGGTGGTTTCACCTTGAGGCTACCCTCACTCAGTTCCTTGCCATATGGGCTTTCCTAATATGGCTGGTGTTTCCTCAAAGCCAGCAAGGAAGAGCACATCTTTAGTAAGATGGGCTGTGTAACATAATCTACGCACAATCAAAGGTGCATTGTTCACCTTTGCCATATTCTATTAGTTACAAGCAATCACACATCCTGCTTACATGCAAGGGGAAGGAATCACACAAAGAGGGTAAATACCTGGATTGAACTATGGGGGGGGGACCACATTAGAGTCTGTCTCACACACATACAGTTATTTAGTCTTGCATACTTGGCGGGCATTACCTCAAAAATGTACAAAGTCACTTCAGGGAAAGAAACTGATAGTGTTTTTTGCCAGTGATAAAATTTGAGTTTTCATGCAAAAATTAGAATTTGGGAAAAATTGTATATGCATTCTGAAACAATATTCAATAACAATATGAGGCCTGGACTAGCAGTTAAAGAAATCTTGTCTAAAAACAAAAGACAAATGCCAATTCTCCCTTTGTTCCTAACTAGAGCATTGTCACACCTCTCTAGGCCTCATTTTCTTTATTTCTAAAATGAGAGCCTTCACCCAGAGCATTGGCTCTGAAACCTAGTAAGTGTCCATGAGCTATTTCTAATGTTTAAAAAAACATAATAGGTGGACTTGAAGTAAAATGACAGGTGCCCAAAATGCAAAAATTATTTTAGCTGGAATCAAATTAAATTTCTCGTGTTTTCTCATGCTCTCATAAGGTATATGGCATTTGGAGGAAAAATAGGAAAGGAAAGCTTCATTATTTAAAAAGACTTTGATATGTTTATAATGGGACTGTGATTGTGAAAATCTTATGTCTGATGCTCCCTTTCTCTGGGGTATGGACAGATGAGTAAAAAATATGGATTAAAAATATATAAACAAATAATAGGGGGAACAAAGGTTAAAATATATTGGGTAAATAAAAATAAATAATGGGGGAACAAATGTTAAAATAAATTTAGTTTGAAATGCTAGTGATCAATGAAAGGGAGGGGTAAGGGGTATGGTATGTATAAATTTTTTTTCTGTTTTCGTTTTATTTCTTTTTCTGAATAGATGCAAATGTTCCAAAAAATGATCATGATGATGAATATGCAACTATGTGATGATATTGTGAATTACTGATTATATATGTAGAACAGAATGATCAAAAGAGGAATGTTTGCATTTGTTACATGTTTTTAGGTATTTAAAAAAATAAGATAAATATATTGGGTAGATGGTGATACTAGTGGTCAATGAAGGTGAGATATGGGATATGGTATGCATGAGTTTTTTTTTCTTTTTATTTCCTTTTCTGGAGTGATGCAGATATTCTAAGAAATGAACATCGTGATGAATATGCAACTATGTAATGTATTGTGAGCCATTGAGTGTACACCATGTATGGAATGTGTGTATGTTAAGAATGTTTGTGTTTGTTGTTTATCAATAAAAATCTAAAAATTTTTTTTAAAGTTTGATAAATGAAAATCTTTCCTATATTGAACCACTGGAGAAAGAAAGAGATCATTCAAGGTCGGAATATTTTTTGTTTCTGTGGGCATAGATTTGTTGGGGTTTTTTTATGTTGTTATTGAGAAATATAAACAGACATACAGTCTAACCATGTTATACAATCAGTGGCTCACAATATCATCACATGGTTGTGTTTTCTTCACCATGATCATTTTTAGAACATTTGTATCACTCCAGATAAAGAAATAAAACAAAGAAAAAAGAACACATACATCTTTACCCCTCCCTCTTGTTGACCCACAAAGTTTCTGTCTATCCAGTTTTTACTCTTATCTCCCCCTATTATTTATTTTTTATCCATATTTTTTATTCATCTGTCCATAGCCTGGATAAAAGGAACATCAGGTACAAGGTTCTCACAATCACACAGTCACATTGTAAAGGCTATATAGTTATGCGGGCATCATCAATAATAAAGGCTACTGGAACACAGCTCAGCAGTTTCAGGTACTTCCCTCTAGCCACTCCAAAATATCATAAGCTAAAAAAGGATATCTCTGTAATGCATAATAATAACCTTCAGGTTAACCTCTTGACTCTGACATCTCTCTGCTACTAAAATTTTATTTTGTTTCATTTCTCTCTTCCCCTTTTTGGTCAAGAAGTCTTTCTCATTCCCATGATTCCAGGTCCCAGCTCATTCCCAGGAGTCAGGTCCCATGTTGCCAGGGAGATTTACACCCCTGGGAGTCATGTCCCACGTGGGGAGGGCAGTGAGTTCACCTGCCAAGTTGTAGGTATAGGTTTTCAACATCAAAACTCATCGATCAGTGGTTCCCAATCCTAGGGAGCTTTTAAAAAAATAGATTTTGTCAATTGTTCTGGAGTGGGGCCTGGGCATGACACATTTAGAAACTCTCCAGGTGACACTAATGTGCAGCCCAGGTCAAGAGTAACAGATACAGATTATTGAATGAATTGAGAATCCTATTTAAGGAAATTTTTTCTGAATTTTGGAGCACATTGTTGCTAATAAATTATATTTTTTCCATTTTATTTCATATTTTAAAATCTTTTTCATGTAAAATCTCTTTATCTCAATGACTCAAGTAGGCAGAGAGATAGTTGTTATCCTTTTAAAGTAAGTGTAGTATAGCTTCAGGGCACAGTGTATGAAATCAGGCAGACCTGGTTTCTAATCCCAGCTCCATCATTAATAACAAACTGAGTTGTATTAGGAACCTTACTTAACCACACTTAGTCTTAGTTTACCTATTTAAAAATGGGAAATAATACTAGGTCTTTATTAGCACTGTTGTCACAACTACTTGATACAATACACGTACCATAAAAGGATCAAGTACATTTTAAATGCACAATAATTTGGTGGCCATTATTTCAGTTGGAAACTTGAAGCTCAGAAGTGACTGCCCCAAGGTTAATAGTTAAATAAATGGACAGGCCTTCTGAATCCCGGTCTGGTCTTTCTGAACTATTTTATGAGTCATAAAAAATGCCCAACTGGAGAATTATTTTAACAGGTTATTTGTTATATAACATCTAGTCTCTGAAATCAGGGCACTTAATTGAACAGAGTTGTCACCTAGGAAATTATTTAACAGAGCAGTACTGTTTGAAGGAGCTTCTGTTAAAGAACTGTTCTGGAAATTGCAAGTGAATATTTTTCATTTTTAAGTATAAATTTTTGGAGAAACTGTTTACCTTGAAGTTAGAGTGTGCTTGGTTACAATTAAGTCATAAGATATTACTGATTTTAAATTCAGAGGTAGAATCTATCTGCCTATTATGCCTGAGATTCTACTAATAGTTTGTCACATCAGTATCTGTCTCTATAACTTTTTAATAAATCCATATAATAGAATACTTAGTAGCAAAATAAAATTCTTAAAACTGAATTCTCTCCATTTGTAAACACAAAACACCAAGCAAAACCCTAATATTCCCATTGTAAAAATTATGGGTATTTTGGGGAAGATGTTAGAAAAAACAGAGAAGACTGCATATAATATTTTGATTTTGTTTTCAGCTGATGGTCAGTATGGTATGTAGAGTATGTTGGTCAGGACTGTATTTCATACAGATACATATTCCTCTTTTCTCATTGAACATCTTTGCATTGAGTATTTCTTAAAAATATGTTGCATGATAGTCTGTCATTTAACTTATTTAACCATTTCTCCATTGTTGGACATACAGGATTTAAGTTTTTTGCTATTATAAATAATTCCTCATGAAACATTTTCATTTTCTTACCATAAATTCTTAGAAGGAAGATAATTGGATAAGTGATATGAACTTAAAATCCTTGATGGATATTGCCAATATTTTCTTGTAGAAAAGTTGTTCCAGAATATAACTTCTACTTTGTCAATAGTGAATATTATCATTGCTTTTTAATTTTAACTTTTTTTGCTTGGGCAGGCACGGGGAATCAAACCCGGGTTTCCGGCATGGCAGGTGAGAACTCTGCCTGCTGAGCCACCGTGGCCCACCCTTAATTTTAACTTTTGATTTCAAACGAATTTTAGATTACAGAAAAATTTCAAATATACACAAAATTCCCATATAACCATCTCCCAGTTTCTCAGTGTCTTGCGTATCAAAACATCTTAGTTAATAGAATCAGGAAATTAACACTGACGCAATATATTAACTAAACTGCAGATGTTCTAATTTCACCAGATTTTCCATTGTTATTTTTCTCTTCCAGGATCCTATCCAGGATCCTACCTTGTATTTAGTTGTTAATTAGTCTGTTCAGATCAGTCTTTCTTTGTGCTTCATGGTCTTGATGTTTTGAAGCATACTGGCCAGTTATTTTTATTTTATAAAGATATTTCTAAAGCAATGCCAATTCAGTAGCTAAAAATTGTATCTCATTGTTATTTGCATTTGTTTGACAAATAAGTTGGGAAAAAGTTTTTTGTGGTGTATTGGTCGTTTGTATTTAATTTATGCAGTGCAATGCCTCAGGTTCTTTGCTTGTTTGTTTTGGTTTTGTTTTTTGTTTTTTTAGACTTTTTTCCCTTTTGATTTTTTTATCTTGCATCTTAATCTTAAAATTTGCTTGTATATTATGACACATGGAATGGTCCAAAAGTCACTCTGCGCGCATACTCGTCACAGTGACTGTTTTTAATAAATAGATTACGGTATAATTTATATATATATTTAACATATGATAGTACTGGAGTATATATCCCTATATTGTATTTTCTTACATTTAATCATACTATTGATCATCTCATACTTATAATTATTTTATAATATATAATCATCTGTATATTTATTTATATAGTAAATTTTGTATCCATTTTCCTAAATTATTCTACCTTATACTTGATCACGTTATGGTTTATCTCATGCTTTTCAGCCCACTCTTTTCTTGAGATCTTCTTGCTAGCTGGGACTACCCTCTCTGCTGATGAAAGGGCTGAAATTTCTCTTGGACTACAAGTAGTCTTGTTTGTTTCCCCTAAGCTGCTTTCATGTTGTCCTCTAAGATGGGAAATTGCCTGGCCCTGCACAGGTTTCTGTGGGATCATGAGAGGAGTGAAAGATGACTATTCTTTCTCTTTCTGACCCCTGACATAAATTTCTTCAATAAAGGTGATTCCAAAACCCATTCCATGTGGTGTTGTGAAATTCACACTTAATCCTGATGTACAATACTGCAAATTAATTCCCAGTTTGTTTGCCCTGACATTTTGAGTGTGCGGTTTTTAGACTTATAGATGCTTTTAGTTTTAGTATTCATATTAGTATGTTCTTCTATTTTTCTCTTTGCTTTTGTCCAAGAATTATACTGAGGTTCTGTTATTTGCTTTTTTTATTTATATGCTGCATTTTTAGTAGCCCTCTAAAGTGTGTCAATACCTAATTAATCTACAGTGGATCTATATGTTTCTTTTATCATGAAAAAGTTGGACCAGCATTTTTTAATTAGCTTTTCAGGAATAAGCCAGCTCTAAGTAATAGCTTGCTTTCAGTTTCAAGAGATGTTAATTTTGGCAGGCAGGGAGTAATAATTTTACATTTTATAACCTACTAGTAATTGAGTCATTGTGGATATCTTTGTAGTATTGGCCTTTATAAAAGTTACTAACCTTTATAAAAGTTTATGAAATAAAATAATTATAACACTGTTGAGTAAATGCAGTATTTTTCCTATGAAATATTTTTTAAAGGATTATACAAAAAATTCATCACACATGGAATCAGATGATTCTTCAGACTTACTATTTGACTTGACCGAGGAAACAGCATTATCACAGTCTCAAGAGGCAACAACAGTTACTATAGAAGGTTTGTTTTAGCACATTTTCATAGAAATTATAAATAGAAACTTCATGAATATGCATATGGAATTGACTTTGTTTTGAAGCCCATAACTTCATGTTAAATTTACAGATTTTGTAAGATGAAATAGAGCTAATATTTCTTGAATGTCTTTCTTGGGTAAAATTGAGCTCATTCTTACTTAGAACTGGCTCTAGGCAGAGAAACCTTAAAGTAATTTCTGTGAGTCAGGAAAGGCCCCTGATGTCTGAAGGCCATTAGTAGGAACACAATTGTATGGTTATAGTTTCTATCCTAATAATGATGTAGATATAATAATTAAATATTATTATGGAATGCTACTATAAAATGGCAATACCAAAAAAGTAGTAATTTGCACATAGTAAATATTCACTCAATGCCCATTGAAGGAATAAATTTTCCATTTGAAGAAGTTAGTTATTTAATTGTAAACCATAATGAAGTTCTTCATTAACCTGTGCTATGATGGAATTTTATCTAGTTGAAAAATTCCCTGTGATCAGAGTAACCACTATTTCTATATTTTAATATATTCCATTAAATAGAGGTACATAAGGATTTTTGAATTTTTAAATTTGCCATCAAATCAGTATGCAATATCTGCCGAACCAAAACAAAAAAATTTATAGCAATGTGAGTGCCAAAAATGTTTTCCCGTTTTGATAATACTTGATTTGTTATTCACCCGTTTAGGTGTTGCTTATCTAGTTAGTAAAATAGTCAAGAACCAAGAGAATAGGGAGATGAAATAGTTGTCTTAAGTATGATTTACAAAGAACATATGAGTTCTATTCATAGAGAGTCTGAATTCTTGACACTTCTAGGGGGAAAAGACAATGATTTCTACTTTGCCTCTAAGTTTTTATACTGTAGAGAGTGGGACTTTTCCCTGAATGGTAAATAAAGTTAGAATTGATAAAGGTTCAAGCCTCTATTCTAAAAATTTTTGCAGCCTTTATCAAGTCACCTAACCTCTTTACATCTTGATTTTCTTACAATATTAAAACAGAGACTTTTATGTGTCTCATAATACATTGATTCTCCAGACCTGGAATTGGCCATTAGGGAATATCATTTTAATGCTTACTCTAATCTCAGGGCCTTTTTTTAAGGCCAAGTGAGATAAATGATAAGTAAAAATGTATTATAAGCTTTAAAGTACTTGACAGTAATGAGTTGATAGAATGACAATTATGAATGATAGTATTGCTATGTGTTAAGAAGCTTGATTGACTCCTAGTAGGGTGATCATGAAAAAATGTTCTTGGAAAGAAGGTTGGATTTAAGCTTGACCTTAAAGAATGAGAATAGAATTTTTAGTGGCACAGATAAAAACTGAAGGTTAGGTAATAGCACAAGCCAAAGGCAACAGAGAAATAGGTTAAAGAATCAGAATGTTAAACTCAGAATGATTTTATTTTAACTTCTTGCTTAAAATATGTATTTATATATATTTAAACAGTTTATTTGTACTATCCAACCTGTTATGTCATCATTTGTCTAGTCCAGAATAACAGCACTCATTGGTTGTTCACATAACCTAAGCATCCCAGAAGAATGTTAATGGGATTACAAAATCTGTCCTAAGTGCCTGTAGTACACCTATCAGTAATCATGTGCTTTGAAGATGAAAAACAATCATTTCTATGTTATCTAAAAGAATTAAACAGATTTGACAGAGGAGCTCACTAATGCACTAGTGTAATACTGAATAAGGCCACTTTTGTAGCAGTTATGAACAATATCCTATACTAAAGTATTTACAATTATCTTGCCCACTGTTTAAATTGTTGTAGGTACTGATCAAAGTTCATCTGCATTAAAACGTCCTTCTACTTCTGAAGCAAACAGTGTTAATCCAAAAAAGCCAAAGACTTTAGATAACTCTTCAGTGCCATCTCCCCAGGATGTGCAAACAAAAGGTAAATACGAGATTTGGTATATAAAAAATAAATTGTTTTTATGCATAAATTTTAGAATTGATGTTGAATTTAAAAACTATTAGTGGTTGTTTAAGATTTAATAAGGCGAATTTGAATCATAAGTCCTTAATTTATTTTAGGTACAAATACCTCACCACCTCAATGTAAAACTGGAACACCTTTTCTAAGAGCTTGTCCAAAGTGCAATGTTCAGTTCAATCTTCTGGATCCTTTGAAATATCACATGAAGGTAAAACATTTTCCAAATTTAATATTAAAAAGCTGTTTATTAATCCCCCAAATAATTACTAATGAATATACAGTAAATGCTAGTTTGTCCAGATATTTGGATAAGAAATCTTCTCCTTTTTGGTATTTCTGTGTAATCTGAGTAAAAAGTTACATTTATAATGATTATCTTTGTACAAGACTTTAAAAATCTCAGTCATCAGATTTTCAAAGTTAATTCATATACACCATAATCTATGCATATTGCATTCTAATCTTAAATGAAATAATGTATTAATTGGAATACTGTATTTACTAGATCAAGCCATCCTCCAAACTTCCTGTAAAATAGGCGTTTTATTAGGCTTAATCTTACATATAACTCAAAAATCCTGTTTTTTTTTTTTGTCCATGGTACTCTACTCAGCGGAAGTCTGAGTTTTACCTTTAAATTTTTAACACAGGCATAAATTCCTAATAATGGTGGAGTATTTCATATGAAATTAGTTTTAACTCAGTCCAGATTATAGTTTGTATAATTGTTATAATTCTAGCTTTATGTTGGTATAGGAAGCTTTGAAATTAGCTTTCTGATAATTTTCAAAGTATTTAATGAAGTATGAGGTTTAGGTAAAACTCCTTAAAATATTTTAGTAGATATTACAGTGTCCTAATGTGTCGGTGTAAAGATAGTGTGTAATTTTGCATGCCCAGTATTAAATGGCAGGAAGGGAGAAGGGAGTCAAGGAAAAAAGAGGTGATGTAGATTATATGATAAGAAAGGAAGGAGAAGTGTGCAAGTCAAAAAAATAACTAGAAAAGTTAATGCTCACTATTGCAAAGATTGGCAAATTTATATTGAAATTCAGCATTTTAAAAAGGTAGGAAAAACAGCGAGTCCTAAATTTCCAAATACATTCATTTTATTCTTGGACAGAGCTGTATTTGGTTGGTTTATCACTACTATTTACCTCCCAGAATGTGGCCTCTGATAACTAGACTGTGTTTTGGTTTTATGTTTTAAAAAAAAAAAAAAAAAAGTATCCTCTGCAAGTGCGTATTCCATATTAGGATCGGTTTATGTGAGGTGTTGATTTCACTCACAAAGTAATTTCGCCTTCAGATATTTAGTCATTCTAGAGAGAAAATGCTGAGGTTTTCAGGATGGAATGGATGCTTCTCTCTTTGTGTCCTCTACATTTTCTAGCAATTTTAGTCTTGGAAATGGCAATTGGCTATGCTCAATCCAATTCCAACCAGGATTTACTGGAAATGCTATATTATTTGATAATTAAACATATACATAATGGCCTTTAGAACTACCTTTCCCTTTAAACTATATCTTAAAACAGATATGAAAATCATTGAGTTTTTGTTAAGGAACAAATTATTATTAGAAAAGGTATAGCAATCTCTAATCTTAAGGTTTTTAATTTTTTTGAAAATACTTTGTCTAAGATAATAGGTGTTTGTTGATTGAATTTTTTAGAATGTAAAAAGAAGAAAGCCAACATTTTGGTGAATATTTTTCAAGATACAACGCCAAGCATAACTTTACATTATCTGGCCCTAGTTGTAGACACAGTATCCTTTTTTGGCATCTAATTTTATAAAGAGATATAAATAAGGCTTATATATTTTCCTCTTTCAGCGTTGTTGTCCTGACAAGATAAATAACTTCTTGGACATGATTAAAACAGAAGTTTCAAATACTGAAAATAAAGATACTGGTGCAGAGAAAGGAAAGTTGATCATGTTAGTTAGTGATTTTTATTATGGAAGACATGAAGGAAATGTTGAGGAAGAACAGAAGACTTACACAACCTTTAAATGCTTCAGTTGCTTGAAAGTTCTTAAAAATAATATTAGGTATGTAAATATTTTTATTTCATTGGAATGCTGCAAATTCTTTTTTATTAGAGAAGTTATGGGTTTACAGAGCAATCATGCACGAAATACAGGGTTCCCATGTACTATCCTATTATTAACAACTTGGTGAGGTGCATTGGTAACAATTGGTATAAGCACATTTTCATAATTGTACTATTAGCTATAGTTCATGGTTTCACTTAGGGTTCGCTTTTGGTCAGTGCAGTTCCATGGGTTTTTAAAAAATTTTAATTTATCACTATGTATACAACCTAACATTTCCAGCCATTCTAGACAAGATATTTTAACATTTTCTTCTTAGAACAAAAACAGGTTGTCTTGTTAGAAAGCCTTTGTCCTTCCTTATATTTTATATTAAGTGAATCTTCCTTATAAAGTGAATCTTAGGTCCACTTAGTTGTATTTCCTTCAGATAGCTTATAAAAGGACAAAATTTATTTTAACTAATGGGTGAATTACCTCTTCTTTACCCTATATTATCATTGCACTAGGTTTTTTCATAAGAATTTTTTATTTAATAGCTGTTTTTGAATCATACTTTTCTTATCATGAGAACCACTTTATCCAGTTTGACTTCTCCATACTAGTTTTAATACTCAGATATTTAAAATCCTATTTATAATTTACATTTACCTTGCAGAGAAAGTGATTTTTTTCTTGCTCTTAAGAAAAGTGCCCATTCTAGGAAACATATCTATGACTTTAATTTTTAAACTTAACATATTTTAAAATAGAGATTTAATTTCCAGTGGATGTTTTTAAGATTTTATGAATGTATGCTTTAAATTTTAGAAATCTGTTCTTTGCAAGCTTTGAGTTATATGGCATATTATATAGCTATCATCCTCAGAGAGATCATAACAAGAAGAAAGTAACAAGACATAATTGATTATTTTTCATTGGTTTATATAGCCTTATATTTATGTGTTGTTTTTTAACATTTTATATAAAAATTTTCAAGCATTCAGCAAAACTGAAAAATTTTAAGTCAACACCTGTGTATTTACTGCCTGAATTCTACTATTAACATTTACTGTATTTTATCATGTATCTGTTCAATCATAAAATCATCTAGTTTTTTTAGGTATTTTTCAAAGTTGTAGATATCAGTGTACTTGGCTTAGGTGAGGTATATATATATATGTGCTTTTTATGTGCGTTCATGTACATGTATATGTGTTGTGTGTATATATGTATCTTTTTTAAGAAACTTTTATTGTGTAATATAGCATATATACAAAAAAGCAATAAATTTCAAAGTACATTTTAAAAGTAGTTATAGAACAGATTTCAACGTTTAGTATGGGTTACAGTTCCACAATTTAAGGTTTTTCCTTTTAGCTATTCCAGGACACTGGAGACTAAAATGAAATATCAATGTATTAGATTTAGTAGTCATACTCATTTGTTAAATCCTAACTTCTCTTATATAACTCCTCCTTATGCTTTGATCCTTCTTCCAATCTTTATGGGTGTTTGGGCTATGCCCATTCAAACTTTTTCATGTTGGAAAGGGGTGTTGATAATATGGGACAGCAGGATGGAACTAGTTGATGTTTTTGGAGGAGCTGGTCCTTCTGGGTTTCAGGACTTCTCTGGCCTAGGAACATCTGGAGGTGATAGGTTTCTGGAAAGTAATCTTAATGTAGAATCTCAGAGAGCCCTAGGTGTTCTTTAGGGTTAACAGGAATGGTGTTGGTTAGAGTTTGGTGAACCATGGCAGTTTGCATTATCTAGCTGAATCTCACATAAGAGTAGCCTCCAGAATAGCCTCTCAGCTCTATTTGAACTCTTTTAGCCACTGATGCCTTATTTGTTACATTTCTTTTAGCCCTTTTGGTCAGGAAGGTGTTGTCGATCCCACGGTGGTGCCAGAGAACCATGGATCATTTTGCCCCTGGATGGTCATGTACCACTTAGGGGGGACGGTAATGATTTTACTTGCAGAGTTGGGCTTAAAGAGAGAGGCTGCATTTGAGTAACAAAAGAGGTGCTCCAGAAGTAACTCTTAGGCATAGCTATAAGTAGGCTTAGCTTGTCTGCTATAGAAATAAACTTCACAAGAGTAAGCCTTAAGATCAAGGGCTTGGCCTCTTGACTTGGGGATCTGTAATATTTGAGACAGTATCAGGGGTTTCCCAGGTGCTAAAGTTTAATAGTTGCATATTTTTTTCTTCCATCCCTCAAGGGACTTTGCCAATTACTTTTTAATTAGCTGCTCAATATACTCTGGGATGTATCTGGGCATTACATTAAGCTGTACAGAATTGCAAGTCCTCATTCCCATTCTGGGCCTCATGTGTTTGGGTTGTTTAAGTGAGCTATGCTGACAACTGAGTTAGATCATCTGCTACAGAAAATTTAGGTTTTGAACTAAAATAAACCTCTTTTTCTTTGGTATCATACAGTAGGTGAAGTTCAGACTGAATACACACAATGCCATCCTTACCCTTGTATTCTGATTTATCTTAGTCCAGACCAGATTGGCTTCATTCTTCATATCTGTAGCTGAAGCCTGATGCTTTTTCAGTTCCTTGAATGGCTGTTATATGTAGCAATGCTGACTTTCAGAGTTGCAGAACTCTGACTCTGAGCCTTAGATGTCACACAGGTACCCAAAGTTCCAGGGAGATACCTGGCTATATACATATATAGCACAGCATCTCAGGATTTAGAAATAACACTGAAAACTCAGGAATAAATGTTACTGCTATAAGAGCTTGCAATCTAGACCCCAATTTTCTTAAAAGTATTTTTCTACGAGAGACCATACAATATTTGTTCTTTCGTTTCTGGCTTATTTTGCACCACACAATGTCCCCAAGGTTCATTTACCTCGTTGCATGTTTTAAAACAAAGAAGAAAAGCAAATTTTTACTGAGCCATTTAATGAAAGTGATTATAAAGTACACACTTATCTAGAGGGCTTTAAGGCCTTAGAGATTTTCTTTTCTCTCTCTCTGCCCTTCTTCTCCTGGTACTCCCAGTGTGTATATTGGTAAACTTGATGGTGTTCCATAGGTTCCTCAGGCTCTGTTCACTTCATTAAGTTCATTGATTCTTTCTTCTTCCAACTCCAACATACTGTTGAACCACTCTAGGGAATTTTAAATTTCTGTTACTGGGATCTTCAACTCTGTTTGATTCTTTTTCATAATTTCCAGTTCTCTGTTGATGTTCTCTTCTGTATTCACCTCTTGTTTTCCTAATATCCTTAGTTCTTTATCCATATTTTCCTTTAGCTCTTTGAGTATATTTAAGAGCATTTTTTTAAAGTCTTTGTCTTGGTACGTCCCAAGTCTGGTTCTCCTTGGTGATGATTTTCAATACTTTACCCTTCTACCTTGCTTCGGGCATTGCTATGTGTTTTTTTGTTTTGTTTTTTGATGTGTTATCACTGTGATTTACACTCCCAGGCATTTTTTCCTTAAGCTTATATTCAGGTAGTGTTTTTTTGTGTGTGTTTGTTTCTTGCATGGGCAGGCACCGGGAAATGAACCCGGGTCTCCGGCATGGCAGGTGAGAATTCTGCCACTGAACCACCGTCACACTGCCCTCAGTTAGTGTTTTGACAGATTTTTTGAATGCCAGCTCACAGAAATAAGGAAGAAAAGAAAACATCCGTCTCAGTCTCTGCAGAAATTGACTTTTGCAAGTCTCCCCTTCAGAGCTTAGTTTTACAGTGAGTTTAGAAAATAGCTAGGCAAAATCATCGGGTGCAAACCTTAGAAATTCTCCCATTTACATGGATATAAATGTTCCCTCTTCCTTAGGAAACAATGTTTCCTCAAGGTTCCAGGCATTGCACTTAAATGTCCCACAGCCAGCAATCTTTGCCCCAGGCAACTGCATGTTGAGTGATCTCCGACAGCCTTCTGTAGGAGAGCTCTGTGAGCTACCTTCTATACACAGGACAAGCTCTGGGATGGAGAGCCCATGATCAGTGTTCTGGTTCAGTCCTTCAGCAGACAGATTGGGCCCAAAATACATGCTCCTAGTATATGCATGAGGGTTACTCTGCTCCCTCTGGAACTAGAACCAGGGACCTTCATTGGAAGCATGTGCTAGCTCTTTGTGGAGCCAGTGAGGGCATAGGGGAGGGGCCAGCAAGGGCGCCAGGAGATCTTTTTAAGTTGCCTTTTTTTTTTTTAAACTTGATACTCGCCCTGTTACTGCAGTTCTATTTTCTGAAATTTTGAGAAAGGTGTTTCTAACAGTTCTTGCTGGTCAAAGCTTCTGTTCAGGGACAGACCTTTGAAGTATCTCACTCTACGTCTTGATTGAGGTAGAAATTTTAATTTGAACATTGCAACTGTATTTTTTTTTTAATTTAGGTCTAGATATTTGTGGGATTTTTTTGTTTGTTTTAAATCTGAATTTTTGTACCTGTTATCATTTATAGGTTTATGAACCACATGAAACACCATTTGGAACTTGAGAAACAGAACAGTGAGAGCTGGGAAAACCACACTACCTGCCAGCATTGCTACCGTCAGTATCCCACACCATTCCAGCTGCAGTGTCACATTGAAAGTACACACACACCCCATGAATTTTCTAGTAAGTTACAATTTCATTTAAGTACTGAATATTCTTGATTTTGACAAGGAAACCTTAAATTTTCTGATAGGAAAATAAAAATAAGAATAAACTTTGTAATTTGAGGGCAAAATTGAAAATAACACTTTTTAACTTTCATAAGCATTTAGATAAAATTAAATATTAATATTGAGGTCTGTCTTGTAAATATTAGTGGAAACTCCTTGGCATAATTCATGCATTGTATTTAGGGCGCTAAATTAGAAAATTTAGATTCCATGGTTTCCAAATATGATAGTAATGGCTTTGATTTAAACTTTAATAAAAACAACTACAATGGTAGTTAAAATCACAGAGCTTGAGTTCACATCCCAGTTCTGCCTCTTGCCAGTGAGAGCTCAGGCAAGTTATTTAATCTTTCTATGCCTCTGGTTTCTTATCTGAAAAAAATGGGAGTGATAGTACTTTCCTCAATGATATTTTGAGAATTAAGTGCTTAGAACAGTGCTACAGTGTCAACAACTATAGAATTGTTAAAACCACCGTGACCACTGTTAGTACTATTATTACTGTTATTGCTGTTCTCATAGATATACAAAATGAGTTACTTATTTCTGTATATCCTTAAAATGGTGTAATGTCTTTTTTTCCACTTTCAGCCATTTGTAAAATCTGTGAATTATCATTTGAATCAGAACATATTCTTTTACAACATATGAAGGACACTCATAAACCCGGTGAAATGCCATATATTTGCCAGGTACACACACATTTTATTGTGTACTTAGGTGTTTGTTTAATTTTCATGTGTCACGAAATAGTACTGTTTTTTTTAGTTACTAAACTGAAGCCCGCTAAATAAATAAATTCATTAGTGGAATTGTATGTGTCAACTCTTGCATTATATGTGGCAGTGGCAAGTTGGATTTGGCCTGTGAGCCGTAGTTTGCTGACCCCTGTATAGACAAGAGCCCTGCTGGAAAAGGAAGACATATAGACTTACCTTACCACATAGAGAAGAATGTAGACATGCCAGAGAAATAGGGTATGCTGTTAAGTTATAGAGAACCCAACTAAATGCTTTGTGACCAGTATTTTACCAGAATTTGAAGTGGCTCCCAATAATAGCAAAGAAAGATAAAGATAAATTTCTGCTGGCATAGCTTACATGCCATTTAATATCCAAAGAAGAAAATACCCTGTTTTATATAGCAGGAAAGTCTTTATGGGACAAGAAATATAAGAGCTTGAAAATTGAAGTCAGGATAATAGAGGGTTGAAATGAAGAAAGGGATCCAGTTATTTTTTGGAATATATCCCTAAACTTTAAGGCATAACGTTTCTGTCTCAACGATTATCTGTATTGTTTGCAATAACAGGAGTCGCAGTTGTATAGGCAGCAGAGCTGAATCAGTACTAGTGCATATAATGTTCTTCTAAACAAATGACTTAGTAATACTTTGTTACTGCCTATCTATTATAAATGTTCAACTTAAACTAAACTTTGTTTATATTTCTAGGTTTGCCAGTATAGATCATCAACATTTTCTGATGTAGAAATTCATTTTAGAACATCCCATGAAAACACTAAGAACTTGTTATGTCCGTTTTGCCTCAAAGTTAGTAAAATGGCAACACCTTACATGAATCATTACATGAAGCATCAGGTGAGATTTACCAGTTCTCTTTTACCAGTTCTTATTTGTTCATATTTTCTTAAGAAAAGATTGATAACACTGGTTAGATTTATTCTGGAAGTAAAGCAAAGTTTTTTCAAATGTTCCATTACTTGTGAAACCTCTGTTTCTTGTCCTTGCCTGCTTTCTGATGATGAAAGGGCTCATAAATAGTGAACATTCTGAAAGCGATCTAGAAATAGGAGCCCTAGAGTAGAGGGGAAAAGGAAAAGATGAGATTGGGCATTTCATAGTCTTAAAGAGTGGTGGGAAAGTGAACAGTTTTGAAGGTAGTTGTAAGGAGGGAAAAGGAAAAGTTTGAACTGAGGAAAATAAGATTGAGGAATTTATAATCTTCTGTTCTCCTCTTTCTCTTCAAACTTTATTTCTACTTTCTAGCCACTGTTTATTGAGAAGATATACAGTTGTCATCGGTGACCCAGAGGTGTTTTTATAGCAGCCAGTGACAAAGGAAATAGCAAGGACACTTACTACTAGATATGTGAATCATATTTAGATTTTAACTTCTTTCCTGAATGACTTTTGCTAGTTCTGCTACATAGTTTCAGAGATGCCAGTATTACTGCTTGCACCCTTTCCCTTGAATATTAATTTTATACTTACTGGTTCTTTTCACAAAATAATTAGACCATCCTGTTTCAGCTGAAATCTTTGATGACATAAGCGTGTTTTCTCTGCCAAAGTCAGAAATCAATAGATACACTAAATCTGACCTTGTAGTTAAGTTTTGCCTTCTCACTTGTCAGCTTATTACATTTTCTTAATATTGATTGCATTGTCGTGGCCAGTTTCCTCAGCATTGATACCAATATTGCTATCATTCTAGTCATTGAATATCATGAATCACCTTGTGTTTCTTAATTGGGAAAGATCGTAAAAGAATTTTGAGGATCACCTTTGCTATGACGGGGGTGGTACCAGTATTGTTCCTTTTTATCCCGGTATGCCACTTTACCCTTGAATATCTAGTAAGATATTTCTACTTGAGTGTTTCCCTAGCAGTGTTCCTCCAGATGTTAATAGGTATTCCCCTCAAAAATTGTTCCTGGTAAAATAAATTTAGTGTATGGCTGGATTTATAAAATTAAAGTATTTTGTTGTTGTTTATTTTTAAAACAGGACTTCTCAATGCTTTTAGTATACTAATGGACATTGTAAATCACCAAGAAGGGGTATAGTATGTATTATTCCCCAAATCTGTTTGGCCATCAAATCCTTTATTTGTACAATACCTATTAACATTTTGTGAGAAACGGGGTTTGAAACATACTATTCTTGGTGTTCTACACTTCATCTTCTAGTCTTTAATTTTGAAAAGGAGAATGAGGTAGATATAAAGCAGTAGTCTGGCTGTTTCATTATGAGGCTTTTAACATAATTCTATGCTTACTAATCTCTAGAGTAAGATACAGATGTGGGAAGAAAGATACATGCTTAGAAAGGTAGAAAGGAATGAGTGGCCTCACTATGTGGGATGTATCTCTTAAGTAGTCCAAATGATCTGTAGTCAGTTTTCATACCTTGAGTTGTATGTCTTTATTTGCCATGTGTTTAGAAGAGTTAATCCAGCAGGTCTGAATTGCTCAAATTTTGCACATTTTCAGAAGGGCCTGCTTGCATAATTGGCTCTTGGCTAACTCCTGGGTATTGAGCTCTTGAAATTTTTCCTATGTTGTTAATTGATAAGAGTGATTTACATCCCTGGAGCCTTGATCCCTGTTGTACCAGCTTGTCTAGATGATTTGTGCAAACGGTATGATTTATGGTGAATGCCTGCTTTTCTTCTGGGGTCTAAAGATTTGGTAGCTGACCCTCATAAAAACCCTGGGCTCTTAGACTCAAGATTTTCCTTGGCAAAATCATTTCACACATGCTGCTACAGTGAGTTGCTGGGGGATTGATTTAGCCTGTCCTTTGCAATTCCATTGGGAAAGGGCTCTAGAAGCTTATGCCTGATACCTTCCACACTCCACCCAGTACACTTTTTTTTCCTTTATTAATCCTGCTCTGTATCCTTTCACTCTAAGAAATTATAGCTGTATGTAAATATAACAGTTTCTAAGCCCTTAAGTCTTTCTAGCGAATCATCACACCTGGGAAGTGGTCTTGGATACCATTGACCACCATGGCTTCCCAATTTATTTTTGTAAGTTTGGAGTATCTAGGAGGTAAGGTAGGTAGCCAGCAGTAAGGAGGAAACAGTGTATTAATAAGAAGGATCATTAGGTACCCTTTAGGGTATTCACAGTTTGCATAATTATTCACAAAAAAAAATTAAAAAAAAAACATAGCTGAGCAGGATTATAATCTTGTCATCGAAGTGACTGTGTCAGTTAGATATTAGACTATAAGAACTGTTGAATCTATGGCTCACTTTATTTTCTTTGAAGTCTTCAATTGTAACTTGTTCTATTTTTAACTTTTTTTTATTGTGAAAGATAACATATATACAAAACAATAAATTTCGAAGTACATTATAACAAGTATTTGCAGAGCAAATTTTAAAATTTGGTATAGGTTACAATTTCACAATTTTAGGTTTAACTTCTAGCTACTCTAAGGTACTAGAGATAAAAAGAAATATCAACATAATGATTCAGCACTCATTATAACTCGTTCATTAACAAGTTATAGACTATATTATATCTCAAAAAACTTTAGAACAAACAATCCAGTTAGAACTATTTTTAAGAAAGGATAAAAGATTTCAAGTATGTTAAATATGCTCATTGGAATCTTAATAACAATAAGCAGTAACTATGCTAATTACCTACCACATGACAGCCACTGGTGCTTTATATGCGTTTTTTGGTTTATCATCAAAGCTGATATATTATTATTTCCATTTTATGGATGATAAACAAAGCTTTAGAGAAAGTAAATAACTTGCCTGGTGTCACATTATCTGATGAATTGCAGAGCCAGAAGTTGACTTCAGAGCCCAGGCTTTTACCGCAGATTCATATTTCATGCCTGCATTAGGTCTATAGGCAGAAATTAAGAATAGTCTGAATCAGCCTTGAAAATCTCTCAAATCATCCAAACAATATAATATGCTTGTCACAAAGTTCAATGTAATTTTCCCCTACCCTTGAAACAGATCACTGTTTCTTTGATTGATCATATGTTATTAAAAAACTATAATGTGTTATCACGTTTAGCACATTGTGAGCATACATGCATAAGAAATACCCAGCTAAGGAAATAGTAGATTATTGATTCCATCTCAGGACTCTGAGCAATAATAGAATGCCATATACTTTGAACTGGTTAAATTGTGCCTGCTACTCATGTGCATGCTCTGTGCCAGTCTCTTGCTATCTGCCTCACTATTCACTTTTTTTAAAAATAAATATTATTTGTTGAGTGCCTACTTTATGCTAGGGACTGTTTCACATATATTAAGGGTACGGAAATAAAATTTGCATTTTTGTGGAGAAAAGGTGTGTGTATGTGTGTTTGAATATATATATATGCCAACTCTTGGTAAGTACCATGGAAGGAAAATATAAGAGGGTAAGAAGTGCCGGGAACTAGAGGAGTGGTTTCTGTTAGAGGAAATAAGGGATTAAACCATGTGAGTATCTGAGAAAGAGTGTTCCAGGCAGAGGAAACAGTAAGCAGGTGAGTGTATGTGTAACAGTTTCAAGAAATAGCAAGGAGGTCAATGTGGTTGGAGAAAGTAAACAAGTAAGACTAGTAGAAGATGAGGTTGTAGCAACAGAATAAAAGCCAGAGTGTTGTAGAAAGCCATTGGAGGGTTTTAGCAAGTGAAAGATCTGCAGTGTTTTAAGATCACTCTGGCAGCTATGGGAAGACTAGATCATAGCAAGGAAAGTGTGAAAACAGGGAGAAGACAGTCTATTGCAGTAGTCCAGGTGAGTGGCTTGAAGACTATAGTATTGTAGCAGTAGTTGAGGTAATGAGAAGTAGAAAGACTATACTTTTGGGGGGATGGGCGGAGGGGTACATGGTCTGGGGATCGAACCTGGATCCTCCTGCATGGAAGGTGAGCATTCTACTACTGAACCACCCATGTACTCTTTATATGTGTTTTTTTTGTTTTGTTTTGTTTTGTTTTTTAAGGTAGATCAGACAGGTTTTATTGGTGGAGTAGATGTGTGGAGTGTGAGGAAGGAGTTCAGAGCAACCAACATTTTTTGTCCTTAGTAGCTGCAACAATGGTGTCCCCATATATTGAGATGCAAACAATGGTGTCCCTAGCATTAGTAGGCACTCAACGAATAATATTTAGTTTTTAGAAAGTGAATAGTGAGACAAGTTTTCGGTGTTTTGTTTTTTATTTTTTCTTCCCAGGAGAGGAGTGGGAGATTTATTAATACATAGTGTCCTTCTTTGTCTCTTTTAACTGTTTTACATTTGAACATGTGCTTCATGTTGTCATTCATTTCCCTGAGTCTCCCTGCTCATATTTTTCCATTCTTTTTCCTATATTTTCTTTTGCTTGTTGGATTTCAGATGTCCCGTCCTCCGGTTCACTAATCCTATCTACTGCCTCTTGAAATCTGACATTGTAAGTTTCCATTGTTTTTTCATGTCTTCTACTTTTTTTTTACCTCTTCTACTTTCATTCCCATAAATTCTGTGATTGGTTTTTTCAGACTTTCGATTTCTTCTTTTTGTTCATTCCTTGCCTTCTTTATATCTTCCCTCAATTCACTGATTTGATTTTTGATGAGGTTTTCCATGTCTGTTTGAACATTCTGAATTAATTGTTTCAACTCCTGTTCTCATTTGAATTGTTGGTTTGTTGCTTTGACTGGACTATAGCTTCAATTTTCTGAGTATGATTTATTATTTTTTGCTGGTGTCTAGGCATTTAATTACCTTAATTGGTTTATTCTGGAGATTGTTTTCACTTTTTTTACCTAGGATTTTCTTGCTGGATGACTTTGTTATCTACCTGTTCTTTGCCCTTCAGTTCAGCTTATTCTGGACCTCTAGCTTAAGTTTTGTTTAACAGATCAGAATTTTTCAGTTCTTGTTTTCTTGTTTCTCGCCCTGCCTGAATGGTGCCTTTTCCCCCCCCTCCTTAGGAGGATCTGCTTAGGTATTATAGACCCCAGCCAGATTTTCCCAGACCAAACTGGCCTTTTGTCAGGAGGAAAGAGTCACCTGTGTCAGTTTTCCCTGAGGGTGAAACCCAGCAGATTAAAAGGCTTTCCTATGAAGTCTCTGGACTTTGCGTTTTTCCTATCCTGCCCATAATGTGGCTTTTATGCCTGCAGGTCCCACCAGCATAAGGTGATGTGATACCTTTAACTTCAGCAGACTCTCACTGCTGGGGGCGTGATGGAGACAGAAGAGAGGTTGTAGGCTGGCTTTAATCGCTTCACTTTTCCAAGCCCTGGGGTCTGAAATCCTTGAGGGAGAGGTTCCACCCCCTCTCCTGGGGAAGGCATAAGCTCCAGACAAACACTCAAACAAGCTTAATTCTGCCTATGTCTGGGGCAGCTGTATCCAAAGAGCAGTCAAACGGTAAAAACACAGCCACCAAAATGAGAGAGAAAATCTTTTTCAGAGCAGGACCCCCATTCCTCAGGTTTGCCAATCAAGAGCTTAAGTGGGTACGTTGTTCTGTGTATCTCCAGGTCCTATGTGCCTCCTCCTTTCCTTCAGGGCCCAGACTTTTCAAATCCAAAAAAACCTCTGTTTTTTGTTGTTCTTTTTCTTTTTCTGTCAGCCCTGCCCCCTCTGCGCGGGGGCAAAAACCAGCAACCTCTGCTTTTACTCGAGGTTCAGCTGAGCTGGGGGGCTATTTTTAGTAGTGAGACTTTGTTAATTAATTCCACAATTGGCGTTTGGTTGCACTCAGCCCCTGCTGCTGGTAAAGTCTCTTTCCTTTCCCTCTGGGAAGCAGCCTGTGGGGGAGGGGCACCAGCCCCTATGTCTTGGGGAACTCACGGTTCTGGGTGGGCTCGCAGCTGGTCCAGCTTATCCAGACTGGTGTACGCTGTGTGTCCGGTCACTAACATGGCCCCAGCAGTTGTTCTGTACTATTCCTGGCTATTTATTAGCTGCTCAGGAGGACCAACTAATTCCCACACCTTGCTAAGCCTCCATATTGGCCCCTGGAGTGGGAGATTTAGAGTTCAGTTTTGTCCATGTTGATTTGAAATTCCTTTTAGACATCAAGTAGACCATTGGATATATGGTAATACAGCTATGGAATTGAATGAGGTATAGGTAGAAAAAAAGGTTTCTGGGAACTTGCTCTGGAGAACTTTCTGTCTTGTTTTATTGTCTGTTTTGTGGCTGGATTCTCCCCCTCCCACTCTTTTGCACACATGTAGTTGACTTTATGTTGCCCCTGTGATCCAATGCACCACACTTCTAAAATAGTCTTAAGATGAAATAGGATAGTAATACAGATGCATTATATTTATGTATCATTTTGAGCTTTGAAAATAACTTTTATTATCAGGTACCTACTTGCACCAGAAACTGCAAGTAGATACTTTCATATGTATTACCTCATCTGATTTTTGTTAAGGATTGTTTCTGTTCTATGTGGAAATAGTGATGAATCTGTAGAGAAACAGCTTTAGAAAAAGCATTATTTTGTATTTATATGTTGTTTAAAATTTCCATATAAATATACAATATTTGTTTAAATTAATGACAGCATGTACCTAAAGATCGCAATTGGTAATATGTGGTAAAAAGAACACTGGTGGGTACACAGGTGGTTCAGTGCTAAAATGCTTACCTTCCATGCAGTAGACCTGAGTTTGATTCTGAGACCATACATCCAAAAAATTTAAAAAAAAACACTGGAACAATCAGTAACCAGTTATGAGCAAGTGACTTAGATTTTTCTTGGGTCCTATTTCCCATTTGTAAGATATTAATGGGACTGGGTTTGGGGAGGGATTCAAGACGTTCTCAAATAGTATATTGGCATTAATTCTGATTTATGCATTTATTCCCACACTGTCCAATATCAGAGCCACTAGCCACATATTTCTATTTAAATTTAAATTAATTAGAATTAGAAATTCAGTTCCTCAGCTGCACTGGCCACATTTCAGGTGACTCCTATATTGGACAGCACAGCTATAGAGTATTTCTATCATTGCAGAAAGCTTTAGGGGACAGCTCTGCTTTATACAACCATTTCTATAACATACCTTTCCTTGCGAGTATCTGGTTAGATTTGTTTGGTTTTAGAAATTTCAACTTATTTCACCAACTTTTGAAATAAATGGATATAACAAAAATTTTAAAGAATTTACTTTTCTCAAGTATAAAAATGTAGTATAGTTTGCTTTCACAGTATCAGGTGTTTGAATAGTTTATCCCTTCATATCTCTAATTAAAAGAGCTACAATTGCAAAATTTATATTTTGGGTAGTGCATTTCCTAATTTTAACTTGTAAGATCAGTTTAGTTGAACACCATAATTACAGGAAATCTGGAATAGGACCTGAGATTTTGTTGATTTGTCCAGGTTAATGTGATGCCCTGATAAATCCCACAGTGATTTGAACAGTGAATAAAGACATATTTGCAAAGACCCCTTAGGGGAATGGGGGGAAAGGGGGAAAGATTCCACTTCCCCATATGGAAAATTTCTGATACTTTTGCAAGTAGTGGGGATGACCAAATCAATAGGCCGAGCCCTCAATCTTGGGGTTTGTTCATATGCAACTTATCCCTTCAAAGGATAGGCTAAGCCTACTTAAAATTAGGCCTGAGAGTCACCACCCCCCACCAGCCTCTTTTGTTGCTCAGGTGTGGCCTCTCTCTCTCTCTCTAAGCCAATGCGGCAAGTGAGCCCACTGCCCTCCCCTCCCCACATGTGACGTGACTCCCAGGGATGTAAATCTCCCTGGCAACATGGGACAGAAATCCCTGGATGAGCTGCGACCCAGCATCAAGGGATTGAGAAAACCTTCTTGACCGAAAGGGGGAAGAGAGAAGTGAGAAAAAATAAAGTGACAATGGCTGAGAGAGTTCAAACAGGATTGAGAGGTCATCCTGGAGGTTATTCTTATGCATTATATAAATATCCCTTTTTAGTTTCTGGTGTATTTGAGTGTCTAAAGGGAAGTACCTGAAACTGTAGAACTGTGTTCCAGTAGCTATGTTTCTTGAAGACTGTATAATGATATAGCTTTTATAATGATATAGATTGTATACCGATATAGCTTTTACTGTGTGACTGTGTGATTGTGAAAATCTTGTGTCTTATGCTCCATTTATCTAGGGTATGGGCAGATAAGTAAAAAAATATGGATGAAAAAGTAAACAATGGGAACAAAGGTTAAAATATATTGGGTAGATCGAAATACTAGTGGTCATCGGAAAGGGGTAAGGAGTGTGGTATGTATGAGTTTTTCCTTTATTTTTATTTCTTTTTCTGGAGTGATGCGAATGTTCTCAAAAATGATCATGGTGATAAATATACAACTGTGTGACAATACTGTGAGCCATTATTTATTCACCATGAATGGAATGTTTGTATGTTAAGAATGCTTGTGTTTGTATGTTGTTTTATCAAGTAAAAATATATTTTAAAAAAAGAGTTACAATTGATATAGAACTTTTGTCGTTGGAACCTAATTGATAGAATTTTCACATTGGAAGCCTAGATAATAACATACTTTTTGTATCTGTATTAGTATTTGTATCACCAAATACTAATGTAAGAAGTACTTTTAAAAAATAAAATAATATTTTGATATTATTTATGGTGGGAAATGGTAAAATATTGGGTTGTAATTACTTAGGTGTCAGTATTAAGAGCAGTTTCACGCCCCAGGTTTGCAGTGGTGAAATTATTTTAAATCTGTTAACAGAAAAAAGGAATACATCGTTGTTCAAAATGCAGATTACAATTTTTGACATGCAAGGAGAAAGTGGAACACAAGATACAGCATCGGACATTTATAAAGCCTAAAGCACTAGAAGGATTGCCTCCTGGAACAAAAGTGAGTTTTAAATATGTTGTATTTTAATATTTTGTATGATAATAGAAATAATGTCCTGTCTGGGCCGGCCTCGGTGGCTCACTGGCAGAGTTCTTGTCTGCCATGCTGGAGACCCAGGATCAATTCCGGGTGCCTGCCCATTTAAAAATATAAATAAAAATAAAAAAATAATAATAATGTCCTGTCTGCTTTTATCTATTGAAAATAATATTAAAAATTAACTTCTAATTTTTATGACTTTGTTTTATCATTCTTATGCTTGGAAAGAAGAACTTCTAACCATTGTTTTGAGTTCATTTGGCATGGGGTTTATTGGAGCAGTGTTCTTTTGTACCAAGTGCAACTAGATTAACTGTAGTCTGTGCCAGTGAGTTATTTCAATATTATATAGTCTGTTTGAGGGCTCTTCCAGTTGATAGCATATATATCTCTTTCAGCTGCTAAATTATATAATGTGTTTAAGATCACGAATTACATTTATTTATCTTCTTGTCCCCATCATCTGGCATAGTGCCTTGAATGCCATAGTTCTCAGATGTTTGTTGAAGTTGATATTACTGAGTCTACTCTCAGAGAAGCAAGTTCTCCTCCTGGATAGCCTTGCTGTTTTAAACGAGCAAATACATGTTTGACTGCATACTGATGATTGCAATTTCCTTTTCACTGTTTGCCTTGTTTTCTCTGACTTTTCTATATATAAAGTCACATCTTAAATATTAGCTCCCGAGGAGAGAAACAAAGGCATGGATAATCCAAAGTGAAATAATTCCAAGCATTTATATTTGGCTTTGAGATCTTAACATTGAAAGTGGGTATGACTGCTATTTGAATTAGCTAAGATAATGGGAAAGCCATGTTCTGAAGACGTAGAGGGAGAGAAGTGATCCAATATCTTTCTGTGCGAATCATTTCATTCTATGCTCGGAATAAACATGCGAAAGAATACTAACGTAATCTCCTCTATTCCCTTAATGATAACAGTAATGGTAGTGGTATTAAGTGGATTTTTTGACATGTTAGAATTTATCTTTCAGTGTGTTTTTTCATAATATTCTATTATTTAACCCGTGTAGCAATTCGGTGAAGTAGGGAAGGCAGGTATTATCCCCATATTATAGATAAAGAGGCTTAGAGAGGATAAGTTACTTACTCAAGGTCACAAGGCTAGCAACAGGTAGTACTGAAATTTAACCTCAGGTCTTTTGACTCCTGGTCCAATGCTTTTTGCATGATAACAGCATGTATTTCATTGGACTTCCTCATAGGCTGTTCTTCAGGTATGGGGGTGGGGATATATAATATAATAATTAAAGAAAATGTTGGTAGGTAACTGTTTTCCATTAGCAACCAATAGATATAATCAAACATTTTTTATGAATATATGATAAATTTCATATTCCCTTTAAGGAAATTCTGAATGTTATTAAATTCTCCATGCTGTATGATAAATTGATGGAACCTCCCCACCCTCTGCCCCATAACCTTTGGATGCATAAATCCTGCCCAGTGAGCCCCTAGAGAGAATAGATCACATTTATTGGAGATCTGTTTATTATTCTGACTTTGTGATTTAATTTTGACCTCTCTACTTGTGAAAGTTTTTTAGTTATATCAGAGCATGAAAATAGCCATGGTATGTGCTCTATTGATAGTCATATAATTTGCATTAACTCTTAATTATCCATTAATATGTGTGATGTATAACTGCTATCAATACAAACTATAATATTACAACAGTAAATAAATATGAAGGTAAATTTCATTTGATTGGCCTGCCCGTTTAGAATAAATGAAAGATCTGATTATAGTTCATACTTGGCTATTTTCAAAATAATGATGTTTAGCTTCTTGTATTGCGGTAATTTTTTATAACAGCTTTATTGAGCTATAATTAACATGTCATATAATTCATTCCTTTAATATGTACAAATAAATTATTTTTAGCATATCAAAAGAGTTGTGCAAACATCATTACAATCAGTTTTAGACCATTAGCAGTCACTCCCCATTTCCCCTTCCACTAATCCCTGGCAGCGATTAATCTACTTTATCTCTCTATGGATTTGTCTATCTTGGGTATTTCATATAAATGGAATTATACAATATGTGGCTTTGAGAGGCTGACTTCCTTCAGTTAGTGGGTTTTCAAGGTTCATATTGTAACATATTTCAGTTCATTCTGTGTATGGTCAAATAATATTCTACTATATGGATATACCAAATTTTTATCCATCCATGAGCTGACGGACATTCGGGTTGTTTCCACTTTTTGAATAATGCTTTCATGAACATTCATGTGCAACTTTTTTACATGGTCATGGGTTTTCATTTATTTTGGGTATATACCTACGGTTGGAATTACTGGATCATATAGTAACTCTATGTTTAACTTTTTGAAGAACTGCCAAACTGTTTTCCAAAGTGACTATACTATTTTATATTATTAGCAGCAATGAATGGGGGTTCTAATTTTTCCACATCTTTGTCAACACTTGTTATTATCTGTCTTTTTTATTATGGCCATCCTAATAAATGCATTAGGGTTTTGATTTGCATTTCCTTGATGACTAATGATGTTGAACATATTTTCTTGTGCTTATTGGCCATTTGTAATATCTCTGAAGAAATACCTATTTAGATCCTTTGTTCACTTTTTAATTGGGTGAGTTGTCTTTTTATTGAGTTATGAGTTCTACAGGAATTGATTTGCAAATAATTTTTCATTCTGCAGATTCTTTTTCACTTTCTTAATGATGTTCTTTGAAACACAAAGTTTTTTCATTTTGATTAAGCCCAATTTATCTTTTTTTCCTATTAGTCCTTGTGCTTTAGTTGTCAAATCTAAGAAAACATTGCCTAATCCAAGTTTGCTTATGAGTCTTATAGTTTTATCACTTACAATTTGGTCTTTACTCCATTTTGAATTAATTTTTATATATGATAAGAAGTAGGGGTCCATATTCATTCTTTTGCATATCATCCAGTTGTTCCAGCACCATTTATTGAAAAGACTTTTTTTTACTACCCTCATTGAATTGTTTTGGCACTTTTCTAGTTTGCAAGCTGCCAGAATGCGATATACCAGAAACGGAATGGCTTTAAAGAGGAATTTATTAAGTTGCAAGTTTACATGTTCTAAGGCTTTGAAAATGTCCAAATTAAAACAAAGCTGTGAAAATGTCCAATCTAAGGCATCCAGGGAAAGCGACCTTGGTTCAAAAAGGCCAGTAATGTTCAGGGTTTCTCTCTCAACTGGAAAGGCACATGGCAAACATAGTGGTGTCTACTAGCTTTCTCTCCAGGCTTCTTGTTTCATGAAGCTCCCTCCGGGGGCATTTTCCTTTTTCATCTCCAAAGGTCTCTGGCTGGGTGGGCTCTCATAGCTCTTTCCAAAATAGTTCCCTCTTAAAGGTCTCCAGTAAACAAACCCCTCCTTGAATAGGTAGAGACATATCTCAATGGAAACCATCTAATCAAAAGTTACCTCCCGCAATTGGGTGGGTCACATCTCCATGGACGATCAAAAAGCTCCCACCCTGCAATATTGAATGAGGATTAAAGGACATGGCTTTTCTGGGTTACACAACAGATTCAATGTGGCACAGCACTCTTGTCAAAAATCAGATGAGTCATGTTTTTAATATTGACGCGATGATTAATTTTCTAAAAACTTGTACTACCATTATAGGTTACTATTCGAGCTTCAATTGGACCTCTTCAATCAAAATCATCAACTACACCTTCCACTAGTACTCCAAGCACTTCCACCCTTCAGGTCTCACCTCCAAAGTCTAAAAATATCATTGCTAAAAATTCCACAAAATCTAATGCAAGTAAATCTAAGACAAGTAAACCTCATGCAAGTACATCCACTGCTGGTAAACCTCATGCAAGTACATACACTGCTGGTAAACCTCATGCAAGTACATACACTGCTGGTAAACCTCATGCAGCTACATCCACTGCTGGTAAACCTCATACAGCTAAATCCACTGCTGGCAAATCTAAAACAAGTAAACCTCATGCAACTACATCCACTGCCAGTAAACCTCATGCAAATAAACCTCATGCGACTACACCCACTGCAAGTAAACGTAATGCAGGTAAACCTCATGCAACTACACCCACTGCAAGTAAACCTAATGCAAATAAGTCAAATGCTGGTAGATCTAAATGTAAATCGAAAACCTATTACAAGCAAAAGAAACAACGCAACAGAAAAAATCAAATCAGTACAGCTTTGAAGAACTTAAGGTAATATCTTTAATTTCTGATATATAATACTAATTTAATCTTAAATATTGAAAGCCTATTTTAATATAAATTTACCATATCACAGAATTCTCTTGCCCATTTGTGTAATATAACTTATCTAACAATAAAGGCCAAGCAAATAATAAAAAGGTATTTTTTTTACAACTTCTGAGCAGAACTTGAATTATTGTGTTTATTCTGTAATTTTCATCTAATACACTAATTTTATATCTTCTGCTTATATCTTATGATACTTAAATTGGATAATTTGATCTTTTTTTTCCCAAGGTGAGCATTAACTGATATTGGTCATTTTATAGTTATTCTAGCCTGTTACTCTGCAGCAAATTTTCAAAATATAAGTCTATTTAACAATATTAATTTAAACCTCTTGGCTTCAATTAAACATTTTAAAAGCCTTTCTCTGTTCTAAAAAATGATCATGGTGATGAATATCAACTGTGTGATGATATTATGAGCCACTGATTGTGTACCATGTGTAGAAAGCATATGTGTGAAGACTTTTCTCGGTAAAAAAAATTTTTTTAAAAAGCCTTTGTCTAATAGTTTTTGTTTTAAAATATATTTTTATCATTTTTTCCTGTCTCCTTAAGGTATTGTTGGGGAGTTCACAAGTGCATTGAGTGTCGTTCCAAAATAAAAGATTTTGCAAGCCACTTTTCTACATTTGTCCGCTGTAATTCTTGCAAATACAACTCGAACTGTAGCAAAGCCTTTGTAAATCATATGATGAGGTGAGTTAAACATGTAAATCTCACTTAATGAGACTCTAGGTTTGTCATTGATATTAAGAGCACTATTGGGGCATTCCCCCTCTCTTGCTTGCTGTCTTTCCCATCTGCGTTCATTTAGTGAAGTGAGAGACATTAGGGATATTCCAGTCATGATGCTACTTTTGGAATTTCATTTTATTCATCAATTTAATTTGTATTATTTGAGCATCTCCCGTGTACTCTATGCTAGAGAAGGCTTCAGAACCCACGTTATTTTAATTTGTACCTCATAAGAAGGGGCTTATTTGTTCTTCAGGATGTTTTTTATTTGTTTGTTTTTTAAAGATTCACCCCAGGTGTTTCAGTACCTGGCTCAAAGGGGGTTTTTTTTCTCCCTCTTAATTAGTCTGACCTCATACTGCATTGACTTCTTCAGTGCCAGAACTTCAGCTTCTTCCCGTGCCAAAACTTCACACCTATTTCACATCTCTAACTTAGGGTACCCCCTTTCTTATCACCAGCTCATTTTAACCTCATCATACACACTGTTCAGTCATTTTGAATTCTCATACCCCTTGGCTTTTAGAGCCTTGAACCCTCTTTCCACTTCAGCAGGTTCAACCTCACCTTGAAGGTCATCTGTTTTAAATGCTGCTTTGTTTTTGTCCTAAAATCCTTTTCATCCTAAGTCATACTCACCTTGCTAGTTTTTCTGAACCTCTTATCCTTTTTAATCTTTCTCTATGCTCATTCCTAGACTACCAAACTGCTTGCTTCAGTCAGCTCTGAATTCATGATCTTTAACTTTGATTTTGTCTTTTATTTTTTAAAATATTTCTTTTGTTTTATCTATGACATCTGTTTAAACCTTTATTGCCATCTTCAAGATTTTATTCTTGTCTCTCAGTTATTAATCTTGCCTACTAATTACTCACAGGTCATCTTTTTTGTTTTTCCCAAAATTAACCTTTTTACATTTTTCTACCTCAATATTTTTTTCCTGTAACCTTCATCCAAACATTAATCTCAGAAAAAAAAAATGTGACACCTTTTCAAAGTTAACCCTATCCCTTATTTCATTTCATCTCTAGATCTCTACCACATTTTTCTGTTTACAAGCATTTTCAGGTATTTGGGGGGTGGGGGGAATGAGAGATTTGCCTTTACTGCCTACTTACTTTCTGGTTTTCTTTTACCATTAACATTTTTTAAACAGTATTCTTTTTTAGCTTGTCATTCTTTACCCTTTGTAATTTGAGTGTCACCCCTACTTATCAGCTAAAACTGTGTCTTTAAAGGTTATCTGTCATGTCCTAATCATTAAATGTATTCACTATTTTTCATTCTTACTCCTCTGTGACTTCCTCAGTATATTTGACATTGTTGATCACTCAGTTTTAAAACTCATCTCAACTTCTATTAAATTGTTACCACCATTTTTCTTCTTCATTTTTGACCAGTTCTCTTTTTCATTACATTCTCTTTCTGATCCTTCCCTCAGTATACTGCTGGGAGGAATGCTGGCCTCTTATTCCATGCCAGACACGTGGAAGGGGGCTTTAATTCTGTGCCCCCCTCCCCATCCCGTTTTCCATAGGCTTCCTAACTTTCTAACCCCACTCTATCCCAAACATTCCTGATTGGTCCAAGACTCCCTTCATACCCTTTTCCTAATTTCCTGTGAGCCCCAACCTTGCACTGCATTGTCCTCATCCTCACTGAGCTCTTACACATTATTAACCTCATTTGGAACTGAAACTTTCCATTACTATTCTTCTAAGGGTCTGATATGTACCTTTGCTTTTCCTATACTCCATTTGTACTTTTACTTCACTTGCCTTAGCTACCTCCCCCTGAATGGTACACCCTCACTGCCACCCAGTATGGACTCTTGCCATAGGATTGAACTCCATACATGTAGAAATTTCATTTTGTCTAGAGGTTGAGTACCTTTATCCCCATACCAACTCTGTAGCCTCTTAATTGGTATTCCCTCTGGTCTCATACTTGCCCCAACCCATCTGTGAAGACTCCCATCCCCCAGAATTGATAAATTGTTCCCTCTTTTGAAAGGAAACATTATTGTGATTATCAAAGAAAGTGGACTTAAATTGCTTCATAGAATGTCTTACACATGAGATATTCAAGTAATGATAGCTATTAAGCTGCTGTTATTTAGGTGTATTGAGGATAAAGTTCTTGCCTTTAATGTTTCACAATCTAGTAGGGAAATATACTTACATAGTTTAATGTGTGGTAAATAAATTAAAAGAGCATAGATGAGAAAAGGGTAAAATCTTTAAATAAGAAACAAGGAAAAAGAAAACTGAAATAAAAGTCTATTTCTATACACTGGACAGGACAGGGTACTGAATTTTTTACACGATCTGCTTGAGTTTCTTATATATTTCATATAGATTTATTGACACTAAATAGCAGTCATGAAAAGAACAGGAAAATTGCAATAGCATTATAATAGATGTCCCTTTCTACAATTTTTCCCCATTTTCCAATTCTTCCTTTCTGCTGCTGCTAAAATAGGCGTAATCTGGTGAGGTTTAGCATCCTTTGATCTAAAATTCTTTGACTTCCTGGCATTGAAAGGATGAAGTTCAAAGTTTCTAGACAATATAAGATTTACGATATATGATTCCTAACTACTTTTTCAACATCTTCACACATGCACACTTCACTATATAAATTATTTTTACTTTCTTGAAAATACCAGTATTTTGTATAATTGTAAAATACCAATATTCTGTATCGTTGCATTTGCTCTTTTCTCTACTTAGAGTGAAGCAGTAGGAACTTAACTTGAAATGGACTCCTAATTGTTAGCTGGCTTCTACTCTTTGCCGGGTAGTTTCTCTTTTTTGTGAGTTGCTATATTCTTAAATTTGTGTTCCTATATACATAAAACTATCAAGTAAGGAATTTATGTATTAAATATAGAGAATCAAAGAGGCAATTTAAATTTATTTTCATAGATAGTGAACTCAAAATTAGAACTGGATTCAAGCCACAACAAATTTTAAATTACCAGTAGTTTAATAGGGTGTTGGTTGTCAACAGGAGGAAGTGAAAGCTATCAAAAAGACCCTAAAATGTAGATTTTTCTTTCCTCTTACTAAATGGATTAATAAACCAAAAACAGTCTGCCAGTTTGATGGGGAGAAGAAAGACCTTTTAAATCTCACTTTTTAAAAAACTTAGGTTTTTTTTCACATTTTGAGAGGAATCTAGTAAATCTTTCATTCCTCTGAGGAAAATTTATTCCTCTGAGGAAAAACATGTGTTTTGTTTGTTTTCAAAAACAGATAAAATTTTGTATATAACTTGAAGGCCTTTCAACTCCCTAAAGCTCTCTTCTAAAGTAAAAAAAAAAAAAAAAGAATTCTTGGGATATAGTCTTAAAATTTATAGTATATATGTCTAGATTGGAAAAAATAACTATCAGAAATACTCTGTTTCTTTCCCCACCCATACATGCTCTGTTCTGGTGGTGGTTATCTTGTGTCTGAGGGTAACCGTTAACCTGGTGTGCTAGCTAGTTTGAGTCTGTCAGTGCAAGATAGAGGTAGTGTCTCTCAAACTTTAGATTGAGTTAGGAATAACCTGAAAAGCTTGTTAAAACAGATTCCTGGGCCCCACTTCCTGAGATTGATTCAGTAGGTTTGTGGTAGGGCCTGAGACTTTGCATCTCCAGTAAGTTCCCAGGCTGTGTCAATGCTGACAATCCATGGACCGCACTTTTAATAATACTGTGCTAGGCTAATTCTGGCTAATCCTGCCTGACTATCTAATACAGGAAAGCTTTCCTCATCCGTTTAAAGGGCGATGTAAAAGCTATTACCATTGACTGCAAAGTTTGGCTGGTGGTTTTACATTCTGTACTTAGAAGAGGCTTTGTTTTAACTCATGAGCTTTAGCTTCCTTTGGTTTGCTTTCTTTCAAAGCTCTCCTAGTAATTGCAAAGGACTCTTAAATGTTTGATTTTACAGATGGTTAGCAGTGGCATTTAGCACAAGTTTTTTCATCCAGGATCATTCAGATTCTCCCCCCTCTGCAAATATATATATATATTTATATATATATATATATAAATATATATATATGCAAATATATATATATTTTTTGTGTGTGTGTGTGTGTGGGCAAGCACTGAGAATCAAACCTGGGTGTCTGGCATGGCAGGTAAGAACTCTGCCTGCTGAGCCACCATGGCCCACCCTCTGCAAAGCATTTTAAGACTAGAAAGAGACAAATAATTATTATTCATAACAGTTTACATTATAACAAAATACATGATTAGCACATACTTTAAATTGTTTTCAAGTCTTAATAGTTTGAAAACATTTAATTTGATGCTCTGTATATTTTTAACTCTTGTTTATTTTTTATGATGGTTAGGTACTAGTCTCCTAAGAATATTTTGGGGGAAATAGCTGTCATTAGAAAATACATAGGTAAATGAAATGTAAGATAAAATCTTGCATTAAACAGGGATAACAACATGATTTTATCATTTAGATTATGATCTATTTAAAACTGAGAAACCTTTAATCAGACTTGAAATGTATTAATAAACTTAATAACTTAGTGTTTAATAAAATCTCTTTTGTCTCTTCTCTTTCCAGCTCTCATAGCAACCATCCAAGTAAACGGTTTTGTATTTTTAAGAAGCATTCAGGAAGTCTCGGGTAACTTAGTTGATCTTTTTCATTCTTTCTGTTGAAAAATTATAATAGCTCTTTAAACCTGTTGTTGGGGTACCTAGTTTAGAAATCTATATATATTGCTACTGGACAACACAGAGTTCTGTTTAATATATCCTTAGACCAAAGTGGGGAGAGCCTGTTTTTTTCTGACTATACTTTGGGGTGTCAGGCATTAAGAGGAAACCATCATGCTTTTGCATTGTAAAATAAGAACAAAAATAAGTAGAATATTTAAAAGATGTTTAAGATACCTGGTCAAGTGACTAACACTTCTTCAGGGTTTTTTGTCATTGTTTTACTTCTTCAGTTTTGAAGTAAATTTGTTAAGCCACTGTGATTCTCAAAATCAACAATTCTTAGTTTTTTTTTCCTTGTTGAAATAAAGTAGTATGCAGCTTGTTTACTCTGCAGAAAGAAATATTAATGAATATTTCTAAAAGCATTGATAATTACCTTTGATTGTATCGTGCACTTAATAATCCATGGGAGCAGTATGTTTCCACATTCTTCTGATCCCTTTGACTCTATCTTACTCTAATTATTTTCTCATGTTGTCATTACTGTTTGAAATATCAGTGACAAGACTTGTGTTGATGCTTTAGGTTAATGGACAAGGTAAAAGAGGGGTTGATACCATATCTTAGAACTTATGAATTTATTATTCCCTCTGCCTAGTTTCCTCTTCCCCAGATATCTACATGACTAGCTCCTGACTTCCTTCAAGTCTTCAGTGAGTGAGACTTTCCTTGACCACTCCATTTAAAATAGCATCCTTTCCCTCTGTATCCCACCCTCAAAATTCCCCCTCTTACTTTTCTTTGTATCAACTTTTGGTCATCTGACATGCTGTATATTCTACTTTTTAGTTTATTATCTCTGTCTTCTCATTAGAATGTGTGAGATTTGTGTATTTACTTTTGCCAGACATTTGCCAGGCCCTGAGTAGCAGGGACTCAGTAAATGTCTGTTGAATAAATTAATATATATGTTGAAATTGACATGTGGATAGTGGGCCCCATCAAGAATATTGTACAAACAACTTACAGGCAGAGAAAAGTTTGATTCCCTGTTTAAAATGTTAGTGCTATTTTTGAAACATTATTGAAGTAAAATAATTAGAAAAGAGTAAGCTATATCAGATGTTGCCTTTACTGAATTTTTATAAAGAATGATAAGTCTCTGAAAAGAGACTTTAAGTTGATTTTTACCTCACTGTTGTCAAACTCAGTTGTGTGCTTGGTTTTTAAATAAAGTATATGATTTCACAGATTTGCTTTGCTTTTTCTAAACTAGGATACTTCTCAAATTTAAATTGAAAATTGATCAATTTCTGTGTATGGGATTTAGCATATTTATAGTTCTATAGAACAATAATTTTTGGTAATTACTATTTTGTTGAAATCAAGTGTTCATTCTTTAGCTTTTCATTGTGCACCTATCGTGTATCAGATAATGTAGCAGGTCCTGTAAAGATGACAGTGATCAAGAATGCTTGGTACAACCTTCAAGAAATGTACAGTTGTGGAGAGAGATAAGCTGTGAGCATAAATAATTGTAGTAATACAAGGAGGTTTGTTATAAGTGCATTGAGTGTTACTGATTTCAAAGGGGAGAGAAGTTTCTACTGATAAGAAGAGGCATAGGGACATTTTAGTTGGAAGTAATAGCATTAATAAAGGTACAGAAATGAAAAAATAAAAGTCATACACGGGGAGTGGCTAGTGATAAAGTTTGGATAGAGCATGAAGTTCATATAACTTCATGGAATCAAAAGGCTCAGTTTGAAACTTGGTCCTGACCTTGGTAGGAAACTGAACCTTTGGATTTATATGAGGCATGTTTAAAATCATGTAAAGATTTATATGAGGCGTGTTTAAAATCCTCCGCCCTGGGACAGAGCAAGTGCTCGATAAATTGTTTGTATTATACAATGTGAAATAACAAATGTTTTAAGGAAGAAGAGAGTCAGAGATAACTGCAAGTTTGAACACTAGCATCGGGGGAAATGGCATCATAAGAGAGATTAGTCAGGAGTTGATTTTTGAGGAGAAAGCCATGATTTCAGTTTTATGAGGTCATTTTTGATGTGCCAGGGTGATATCTAGGTATAAATACACAGAGCCTCAGGGAAGAAGCACTGTAAGTTATGCTACTTGTTTTTATTTCTGTGGAGGTAATATACTTAAAATATATGATTAACTTCAAAAGTATATTTGTTCTTTATTAATAAACCGATGATAGCAATAGCACATTATGTGATCTATTTTTAAAGACTTCCCATTTCTTTTCTTTCATTTTATCCTCAATTAGATAAGATACTAAATAGCTCCCTTAGCGCACAAACTGTACCCTTTTGTTTACCACTGTATCCACAATACCTCCTAAAATGCTATATGTACATGTACAGAAGTTTGTTCGGTAAATATATATTGGATAAGTGAATGTTATATCCTTGCTTTGCAGATGGGCAAAAGCACAGAAATATTGTAACTTGCCATAGTTATAGAAATTGTCAGAGGAGCCAAGGCTGGACTTGTAGATCTTTTGACCCCTAGCTTTTAGCATTCTGTATAAAATAACAGTTTATAAAGCACAGATACTTCCTGTAAATAAATGGTAGCATAATCTGGACGTGGTGATGCCATTTTATAGAGAACCATTTCATTAATATCAGGTTTATATAACAACATTGAAAATAAGTCATTCCTAAAAATCAAATTGAGTTGTTACATGGAAAATTAATTATTGCATTTGGGTATGGATTTTCATAAAAGATTAAAACCAACTCTTTCTTACTATTTTGTTTTTTTCTTTCTTAGGGGCATGACTCTAGTTTGCCTTAAATGTGATTTCCTAACTGATTCTTCTGGCTTAGATCAGATGGCTAAACACTTAAGTCAACGTAAAACTCATACTTGCCAAGTTATAACAGAGAATGGTATGTATATATGTGTTACTTTAGTTTTTTGATATTTATTTTAGTATATTTGATCAGCCACAATATGGGCTCTTTGTACATTATATCTACAGTCCCACTCATCATATGTGCTGTTTAAATGTAAAACTTTTCTTCTGATTTCAGTTTCTGATAGTACCTCATCTGAATCTACTTCTGAGTAAGTTTTTTTTTAATTCAATGCATTTTACTTTGATGGATTTTAGCACTGTTGCATTTTTTAAATGTATCATTAATAGAAATGAAAAATATTAAAGTATTTTGTTTTTGTTTTTTTTTAAAGCTGCTTGTTGAAATAGATTCCTGCTCTATGGAGCGCGTGCAACCTGGTGCAAGACAAGTTGGAATTTCCTAAGTTCAAAGTTCTGAAGTGTTTTCTTACATAAGAGCAGTTTCCTAAGTTCAAAGTTCCGAAGTGTTTTCTTACATGGAGGCAGTTAAACAACCAAGATCATGACACTAGCGCTCATTATTCAGCTCTTTTCAGCTCTCAAATGGCACTATATTCTTATTCCACCTTATCTTTGTGTCAGGTTAACATATCTTAACATATGTTTTTTTCTCCAGTTGGCTCTCTCCAAAAATAACTTTTGTTGCTATGGTCTTTTCTTTGCTTAAAATAATTTGTGTTTTTCTCTGCTGTACTTGCCTTCAGAGTATTACATTCCAAACGATATGGCTGTTCATCTTTTTTTGTCTGTTTTGTCTACTTTCTTAGTTAATTTCTTATGTCTTACATTTTTAGGTCAGATAGCTGTCATATTCTTCATTCCTTGTCTGTCATTATTCTATTTTTCGTATTTTTCAGATGCAGAAGCAACACAGAAATTTCAAAAAATGTCCAGGGTACTCCTGGAAAGTGTCCCCCTTCGATGGACACAACTGATGCCTGTTCTCTCTTTCCAAGGAATGTGAATAATTTGACTGTGAGACCTCCTCTAAGTTATGGCCTCAAGAAATCAGATCTTGGGGAGAGTCCCTTCCTACATGACTGGTCTCCCATAATGCTGATGTTGATTTGGCCAGAGATGACCTCAAGGCCCACCAAATTGAGCACAACTTCCCAATGGGGGCTTTGGTTTTCAATTTTAAGCTTAAGGGTCACTTCTGACCAAGAAAGCCCTTCTAATCAAACTGCAACATCCAAGTTGCAATTTAATCATTTTGGCTGCTGCCCTTTAATCTTCTAGCATGCATGCAGTCCAAGGAATATAAATGCTCTGGTTGTGTAGGGAACCAAGGTTACTTCCATGTTCTTGGAGTAATTTACTAAAAATTCAGTTCCAAAGTTATAGTTATTTGTACTGTCATTTAAACTTTTATTCAGTGTTAACCCTAGGAATTTTCAGCAATACTAGTATTCAGATTTTTTAAATTTTTTTATTTAATTTAATTTTGGTAGCTTGGTTTTATGTTATTTTTCTCCAGATTTATTGATGTCCATTTTATGTCTAATTTTATACTTTTCTCTTTAAAACTTTTGTGTTTGTTTTGTTAAAAACTCTGAGTCCTTAGAATCCTCTACAGATTTCATGTAGCTTCCTATTGATAGCTTCTTAATTTGGCAATCATTCAGACCATTAGACATTTTTACATCCTCTGTCTTATCTTGGGACTATTGTTATTAACATTATCTTAATGATTGTAAGTTCAAAGATATAAAGAATTGGCAAAAAAAAACTTCTGCAGACCTTAAAACAAGTTTTAAAGTTATGTTTCTGTACATCAAATGCGTAATATCTTAGCCATTATTTGGATAAAGATAATATATTCAAAAATATTGGGACCAAAAATGCACTTGTTTCTTGCCCATATATATAGATGTATATTTTTTTTAATTTGGTGTTTGTTTATTTTGGTTACATTGAATATAGATTTGCTGACCGGTTTTGATGTTATTACTTATTTTTTTAATAAAATTTGTATTGTTCAATTGCCTCGGGAATTATTTTCTAATAAATAACTTCATATAAAAGTTGTAGATTTTATATAAATAGGAGTATTGCATTGCTTATTATATGGAAGCCTGCTCAGACTAAGAGCGCAATCTGCTTAGTGCATTTTGTACTTCTTCCTCTAGCACAATTAAAAGCTCACCATTTATATTTGCAATGTCTCAATTTCTAAAGAGTAGCAAAATTCATTTTGTGTTCTTAATAGCCGTGAAGATAAGCAGGCTCTGAAGTTATGATTGAATGATTAGTGCTTTTTTACTCTTAAAACCAGAACTTCTTGAATTGAACTTAGACTGAAAGCCAGTTTCAGTGACCACTTGTTTTGTAGCATGCTATTTGCAATTATAATCAAAAGATGTATGCATCAATTTTCATTTTCCAAACTGACTTACAAAGTCTCCCAAAGGGATTTATTTCTTAAAAGTAATTGGTGATAGTCTATTCTTTATCTGTCTCTAGGATGTTTTGACATCCACCCTTTTTCTGTTTTTTGTTTTAAGTTTCAAACTGTTCCCTAGAAATAACTCCTTTTGTTTTAAAATTCATTTTCTTTTCAGTTTACAGATATTTTCTATGCCTTAGTCATAGTTTGAACACATATAAACCACATTCCCAATGGGGACTTTGGTTTTCAATCTTAAGCTTAAGGGTCACTTCTGACCAAGAAAGCCTTTCTAATCAAACTGTAACATCCAAGTTGCAATTTAATCATTTTGGCTGCTGCCCTTTAATCTTCTAGCATGCATGCAGTCCAAAGAATATAAATGCTCTGGTTGTGTAGGGAACCAAGGTTACTTCCATGTTCTTGGAGTAATTTTCTAAAAATTCAGTTCCAAAGTTATAGTTATTCATACTGTCATTTAAACTTTTATTCAGTGTTAACCCTAGGAATTTTCAGCAATACTAGTATTTAGATTTTTTTAATTTAATTTAATTTTACTATTTTTACATTCTTACTATGGCAATATTTTAGGTAGGGGTAAACATTGGGTTTTTTAGCGCTCTATTTTTATAATATGTGTGAAGATCATTTTCTAAAATATAATATTCTTAAAGTTCTGTATCCTGTAGCATCATTTTTAAATTTAGACTAAATAAAATAGTTCAGGCATCTGTACTAAACTTACTCATTTAGGCAATTGGTTGAGTTTTGGTGCTAACGATTTTTGACAGTCTGATCCTCCTCTACCTTCAGGCTATTCTAAATAGTTTACATTTACATGATTCAAAAGTACACATCTCAAGTATGTGTGCTTCTGGTTACAGCTGAATAAAAATTATGATTGGTTTAGCCTCGGTTTAAGACCAAAAAATAACCACTAAACTATAGAGACTTCGATTCTTGCCCCTATTTTCCCCCCACACTTTTGCAAGACACCACCTTGGGCCTCATTTGTTTATTCAACAAATAATATTATTGAGCATCTATTATGTGCCTAACACTGTTCTGAGTGCTTAAAAAACTGAAATGTCTGCCTCTGTGGGGCTTGCATTTCAGTGGTAGGAGACAGGCACTAGAAAATAAGATCATTATATAGTATATTAGGTACTGATCAATACTATGGAATAAAATACATCAGGGAAGGGGGATAGTGAGTATGGGATTGGGAGAATGATATTTAAAATGTGGTCACAAATGAAATCAGAAAGACGATAAAGACTGGGATGATATAATGTAAGAATGCCTAGAGTGTGTAATGATAGTGACTAAATGTACAAATTTAAAAATGGTTTTGCATGAGGAAGAACAAAGGAATGCCGTTACTGCAGGGTACTAAAAATAGATGGTAATATTTTAAAATTTTAACTTATGTGTGAGACTAAAGCAAAAAATATTTAGTACAAAATTTATATTTTGGCTAGTGCAGTTCCTAATATAACTTATGTGGACAGCTTAATTGAACACCATAAGTACATGGAACCTTGAGTAGGGCGTGAGATTTTGTAGGTTTGTCCAGAGTGATGCCCCAATAAATCCCAGAGTGATTTGATCTGTGAGTGGAAAAGTATTTGCAAAGTCCCCTTTGGGGAATGGTGAGAATGGGATAAAACTCAACTTCCCCAACTTGAATTCTTGATATTCTCACAAGCAGTGTGGACAACCAAAACTATAGGCTGAGCCCCCAGTCTTGGGGTTTGTTCATATGAAACTTAACCCCACAAAGGATAGGTCAAGCCTACTTAAAATTAGGCCTAAGAGTCACCCCCAAGAGAGTCTCTTTTGTTGCTCAGATGTGGCCTCTCTCTACAGCCAACACATCAAGTAAACTCACCACCCTCCCCCTGTCTACATGGGACATGACTCCCAGGAGTGTGGACCTTCCTGGCAACGTGGGACAGAAATCCTAGAATGAGCAGAGACTCAGCATGAAGAGATTGAGAAAACTTCTTGACCAAAAGGGGGAAGATTGAAAGGAGACTAAGTGTCAGTGGCTGAGAGATTCCAAACAGAGTCAAGATACTATCCTGGAGGTTGTTCTTATGTATTAAGTAGATATCACCTTGTTATTCAAGATGAAATGGAGCAGCTGGAGGGAACTGCCTGAAAATGTAGAGCTGTGTTCCAGTAGCCATGTTTCTTGAAGATGATTGTATAATGATACAGCTTTCACAATGTGACTATGTGATAGTGAAAACCTGTCTGGTGCTTTTATCTACATTATCAACAAGTAAAACAGAATAAAACAATAGGGGAAACAACTGTTAAAATTTTTAAAAAAATATGTGGTCAGAGTAGGTCTCATTCAGAAGATATTTGAATAAGGATCTGAAGATGAGAAAGTGAGCCACTTGGTTATCTATCAAAGGGGCATTCCAGGGAGAGGGAACAGCAAGTGCAAAAGCCCTGTAGTGGGAGATTGGAACCCTCATATATTGCTGGTGGGAACATAAAATGGTGCAGCACTATTGAAAACAGTCTGGTAGTTCCTCAGAAAGTTAAACAGAACTACCATATGACTTGGCAATCAGGCTTCTAGGTATATACCCCATAGAATTGAAAACAGGTATTCAAAGACATGCATGTGCACATCATAGCTACATTGTTATCAATAGCCAAAGGGTGGAAACAACCCAAATGACTCTCAGTGGATTAATGGATCACCAGATTGTAGTATATGCATACAATGGAATATTTAGCCATAAAAAGAAGTGAAGTACTGATACATGTGCAACCTAGATGAACCTCAAAAGCATGCTAAGTGAAAGAAGCCAGACAAAATATCACATGACTCAACTTGTAGTAAATATTCAGAATAAGTAAATCCATAGAGACAGAATACAAGTTGGTGGTTGCTAGGGTCTTGGAAGAGGGAGCAAGTGGAAAGCAACTGCTTAATGGGTACAGGGATTCCTTTGGGGTGGACGAAAACGTTTTAGAACCATAAAGAGGTGATGATAGCACAATATTGCGAATGCATTAAATGCTACTGAGCTGTCCAATTTAGAAATGGTTATTTTATATGAATCTCATTTCAAAAAAATAATATGAAGGAAACATCCTCAGCCTAACCTAATAAAAATACAGCTAACCTCATAATGAGAAATGAAAAAAGCCCTGAATTGGGATCATACCTGGCTCAAGGAACAGCAACAGGACTCATGTGCTTGCACAGGAATAAGCAGGGGGGTGGGGAAGAGGGATTGTAGGGGAGAAGGGGTCTGAGAAGTGGTGATAGAGACCATATAACATAGGGCCTTATGGGCAATTGTAAGGATTTGGCTTTCGCTCAGATAGGAAGCCACTAGAACATTTTGAATAGAGGAATATATACTTCAATTAAAAAACAAAGCACAGAATATTAAAAATCTCACTCTAGCTGCTCTCGAGAATAAACTGGAGTGGGCAAAATCAGGGAGATCAGTTAAGAGGCTGTAATTCAGGTGGGAGATGATAAGGGTTTGCTTAGGATAGCAGCAGTTGGTGAGAAGTGGTTCAATTTTTGGATAGGTCTTGAAGCTTGAACCAACAGAATTTGTTGTTTGGATGTGAGGTGTGAGCAATACAAAGTGTTGAGGAAGACATCATGGGTATTAGCCTGAGCAACTGGAAAGATGGTGCTAATATTAATTGAGATGGAGAAGACTAACGAAAGAGTAGACTTGGGAAGGAAGATGAGGACTTTGATTTGGGATATGTTTGAGTTTGTAATGCCTAGTAGATATCCAAGTGGGATGTTACAGATATTCAGATATGAGCTTGGAGTTGAGGGGGAAAGTCCAGGTTGTCAGTAATATTTAATTTTTTTTGAAGTCATAGAGTTATATGACATCACCAAGGGATATGATAGAGGTAGATAAAGTAGAAGATCCACAGACTGAGCTCTGGGGCATAAAACAATAGGAGGTTAGGAAGATGAGAAGGGATCAGCAGAGAAGACAGGGGTGGCCAGTGATGTGAGAGGAATACCAGTCCTTGAAGCCTTAGGTGTTCTATTTATAAAATGTGAGTGCTAACTAGTTCCAGAGTTCTGGGATTCTATGGTTCTATTTTGTTTATACCTAAATATCAGTTATAATTTGTTCTTATGAGAAACTGAATTAAGAATGCCACATACCGGGGACTTCCTGGAAGATGGCGGCTTAGTAAGACGCGCGGATCTTAGTTTCTTCTCCAGGACACCTACTAGGGGAGTAGAAACGATACAGAAAGCGCCCAAAGCCACAACAGAGATAAAAAAGACAGCGTACCCCATCCTGGAACGGCTGGCAGGCTGAGAGAAGCAGCTCGGGTGAGATCGCCGAGGCGCGCGGGCCTTACCGGGCGGGGTGGCAAGCGGCCGGAGTTACTCCCTTCCCCCTTCCCGGGCCGGCTGGGAGAATTGGAGAGGTGGTCCCCTGAAACCAAGGCGACTGGCGCCCACACCACGCGCAGCCCCCAGACCAACTGAGAGAATTGGATCGGAAACCCCCAGGCCACGGAGAACGGTGACCCCGTGACTCCCGGGGAACGTGCACTCTCTCGGGCGGGCCGCTGCCGCTGGCGCCCTCCTGCCACGCGTGTTGCCCAGGGCCGACTAGGAAATTCGGACGGGCTCTTTCCCTGGCTGCGGCGACCAGCAACCCTCCCTGCGTTCGGACCCCGGGTCGGCTCAAGCCGCTTCGGCTAGCGAACCCCCAGGACGGCGAGAGTTTTCCAAAGTTTCAGGTCCCACAGCACCTTTTACTGGTGGGACCCGCAGACAAACGTGTGCCACGAGCGCCACCTACTGGGCAGGATAAGAAAAACAGAACCCAGAGATTTCACAGAAAAATATTACAACCTTGCTGGGTCCAACACCAAGAGAAATCTGAATAAATGCCCAGACGCCAGCAGCAGAAGATAACTGTCCACGCTCAAAAGATTGAGAATATGGCTCAGTCAAAGGAACAAACCAATAGCTCAAATGAGACACAAGAGCTGAGACAACTAATGCTGAATATACGAACAGAAATGGAAAACCTCTTCAAAAATGAAATCGATAAATTGAGGGAGGACATGAAGAGGACATGGGCTGAACATAAAGAAGAAATAGAAAAACTGAAAAAACAAATCGCAGAACTTATGGAAGTGAAGGATAAAGTAGCAAACATAGAAAAAATAATGGATAGCTACAATGATAGATTTAAAGAGACAGAAGATAGAATTAGTGATTTGGAGGATGGAACATCTGAATTCCAAAAAGAAACAGAAACTATAGGGAAAAGAATGGAAAAATTTGAACAGGGTATCAGGGAACTCAAGGACAATATGAACCGCACAAATATACGTGTTGTGGGTGTCCCAGAAGGAGAAGAGAAGGGAAAAGGAGGAGAAAAACTAATGGAAGAAATTATCACTGAAAATTTCCCAACTCTTATGAAAGACCTAAAATTACAGATCCAAGAAGTGCAGCGCACCCCAAAGAGATTAGACCCAAATAGGCGTTCTCCAAGACACTTACTAGTTAGAATGTCAGAGGTCAAAGAGAAAGAGAAGATCTTGAAAGCAGCAAGAGAAAAACAATCCATTACATACAAGGGAAACCCAATAAGACTTTGTGTAGATTTCTCAGCAGAAACCATGGAAGCTAGAAGACAGTGGGATGATATATTTAAAATACTAAAAGAGAAAAACTGCCAACCAAGACTCCTATATCCAGCAAAATTATCCTTCAAAAATGAGGGAGAAATTAAAACATTCTCAGACAAAAAGTCACTGAAAGAATTTGTGACCAAGAGACCAGCTCTGCAAGAAATACTAAAGGGAGCACTAGAGTCAGATACAAAAAGACAGAAGAGAGAGATATGGAAAAGAGTGTAGAAAGAAGGAAAATCAGATATGATATATATAATACAAAAGGCAAAATGTTAGAGGAAAATATTATCCAAACAGTAATAACACTAAATGTCAATGGACTGAATTCCCCAATCAAAAGACATAGATTGGCAGAATGGATTAAAAAACAGGATCCTTCTATATGCTGTCTACAGGAAACACATCTTAGACCCAAAGATAAACATAGGTTGAAAGTGAAAGGTTGGGAAAAGATATTTCATGCAAATAACAACCAGAAAAGAGCAGGAGTGGCTATACTAATATCCAACAAATTAGACTTCAAATGTAAAACAGTTAAAAGAGACAAAGAAGGACACTATCTACTAATAAAAGGAACAATTAAACAAGAAGACATAACAATCATAAATATTTACGCACCGAATCAGAATGCCCCAAAATACGTGAGGAATATACTGCAAACACTGAAAAGGGAAATAGACTCATATACCATAATAGTTGGAGACTTCAACTCACCACTCTCATCAAGGGACAGAACATCTAGACAGAGGATCAACAAAGAAATAGAGAATCTGAATATTACTATAAATGAACTAGACTTAATAGACATTTATAGGACATTACATCCCACAGCAGCAGGATACACCTTTTTCTCAAGTGCTCATGGATCATTCTCAAAGATAGACCATATGCTGGGTCACAAAGCAAGTCTTAACAAATTTAAAAAGATTGAAATCTTACACAACACTTTCTCGGACCATAAAGGAATGATGTTGGAAATCAATAATAGGCAGAGTGCCAGAAAATTCACAAATACGTGGAGGCTCAACAACACACTCCTAAACAATGACTGGGTCAAAGAAGAAATTGCAAGAGAAATTAGCAAATACCTCGAGGCGAATGAAAATGAAAACACAACATATCAAAACTTATGGGACGCAGCAAAGGCAGTGCTAAGAGGGAAATTTATTGCTCTAAATGCCTATATCAGAAAAGAAGAAAAGGCAAAAATTCAGGAATTAACTATCCATTTGGAAGAACTGGAGAAAGAACAGCAAGCTAACCCCAAAGCAAGCAAAAGGAAAGAAATAACAAAGATTAGAGCACAAATAAATGAAATTGAAAACATGAAAACAATAGAGAAAATCAATAAGGCCAGAAGTTGGTTCTATGAGAAAATCAATAAGATTGATGGGCCCTTAGCAAGATTGACAAAAAGAAGAAGAGAGAGGATGCAAATAAATAAGATCAGAAATGGAAGAGGAGACATAACTACTGACCTCACAGAAATAAAGGAGGTAATAACAGGATACTATGAACAACTTTACGCTAATAAATACAACAATTTAGAGGAAATGGACGGGTTCCTGGAAAGACATGAACAACCAACTTTGACTCAAGAAGACATAGATGACCTCAACAAACCAATCACAAGTAAAGAAATTGAATTAGTCATTCAAAAGCTTCCTAAAAAGAAAAGTCCAGGACCAGATGGCTTCACATGTGAATTCTACCAAACGTTCCAGAAAGAATTAGTACCAATTCTCTTCAAACTCTTCAAAAAAATCGAAGTGGAGGGAAAACTACCTAATTCATTCTATGAAGCCAACATCACCCTCATACCAAAACCAGGCAAAGATATTACAAAAAAAGAAAACTACAGACCAATCTCTCTAATGAATACAGATGCAAAAATCCTCAATAAAATTCTAGCAAATCGTATCCAACAACACATTAAAAGAATTATACATCATGACCAAGTAGGATTCATCCCAGGTATGCAAGGATGGTTCAACATAAGAAAATCAATTAATGTAATACACCATATCAACAAATCAAAGCAGAAAAATCACATGATCATCTCAATTGATGCAGAGAAGGCATTTGACAAGATTCAACATCCTTTCCTGTTGAAAACACTTCAAAAGATAGGAATACAAGGGAACTTCCTTAAAATGATAGAGGGAATATATGAAAAACCCACAGCTAATATCATCCTCAATGGGGAAAAATTGAAAACTTTCCCCCTAAGATCAGGAACAAGACAAGGATGTCCACTATCACCACTATTATTCAACATTGTGTTGGAGGTTCTAGCCAGAGCAATTAGACAAGAAAAAGAAATACAAGGCATCAAAATTGGAAAGGAAAAAGTAAAACTATCACTGTTTGCAGACGATATGATACTATACGTCGAAAACCCGGAAAAATCCACAACAAAACTACTAGAGCTAATAAATGAGTACAGCAAAGTAGCAGGTTACAAGATCAACATTCAAAAATCTGTAGCATTTCTATACACTAGTAATGAACAAGCTGAGGGGGAAATCAAGAAACGAATCCCATTTACAATTGCAACTAAAAGAATAAAATACCTAGGAATAAATTTAACTAAAGAGACAAAAAACCTATATAAAGAAAACTACAAAAAACTGCTAAAAGAAATCACAGAACACCTAAATAGATGGAAGGGCATACCGTGTTCATGGATTGGAAGACTAAATATAGTTAAGATGTCAATCCTACCTAAATTGATTTACAGATTCAATGCAATACCAATCAAAATCCCAACAACTTATTTTTCAGAAATAGAAAAACCAATAAGCAAATTTATCTGGAAGGGCAGGGTGCCCCGAATTGCTAAAAACATCTTGAGGAAAAAAAACGAAGCTGGAGGTCTCACGCTGCCGGACTTTAAGGCATATTATGAAGCCACAGTGGTCAAAACAGCATGGTATTGGCATAAAGATAGATATATCGACCAATGGAATCGAATAGAGTGCTCAGATATAGACCCTCTCATCTATGGACATTTGATCTTTGATAAGGCAGTCAAGCCAACTCACCTGGGACAGAGCAGTCTCTTCAATAAATGGTGCCTAGAGAACTGGATATCCATATGCAAAAGAATGAAAGAAGACCCATCTCTCACACCCTATACAAAAGTTAACTCAAAATGGATCAAAGATCTAAACATTAGGTCTAAGACCATAAAACAGTTAGAGGAAAATGTTGGGAGATATCTTATGAATCTTACAACTGGAGGCGGTTTTATGGACCTTAAACCTAAAGCAAGAGCACTGAAGAAGGAAATAAATAAATGGGAACTCCTCAAAATTAAACACTTTTGTGCATCAAAGAACTTCATCAAGAAAGTAGAAAGACAGCCTTCACAATGGGAGACAATATTTGGAAATGATATATCAGATAAAGGTCTAGTATCCAGAATTTATAAAGAGATTGTTCATCTCAACAACAAAAAGACAGCCAACCCAATTACAAAATGGGAAAAAGACTTCCACAGACCCCTCTCAGAAGAGGAAATACGGATGGCCAAGAGGCACATGAAGAGATGCTCAATGTCCCTGGCCATTAGAGAAATGCAAATCAAAACCACAATGAGATATCATCTCACACCCACCAGAATGGCCATTATCAACAAAACAGAAAATGACAAGTGCTGGAGAGGATGCGGAGAAAGAGGCACACTTATCCACTGTTGGTGGGAATGTCAAAGGGTGCAACCACTGTGGAAGGCAGTTTGGTGGTTCCTCAAAAAGCTGAATATAGAATTGCCATACGACCCAGCAATACCATTGCTAGGTATCTACTCAAAGGACTTAAGGGCAAAGACACAAACGGACATTTGCACACCAATGTTTATAGCAGCATTATTTACAATTGCAAAGAGATGGAAACAGCCAAAATCTCCATCAACAGAAGAGTGGCTAAACAAACTGTGGTATATACATACGATGGAATATTATGCAGCTTTAAGACAAGATAAACTTATGAACCATGTAATAACATGGATGGACCTAGAGAATATTATGTTGAGTGAATCCAGCCAAAAACTAAAGGACAAATACTGTATGGTCCCACTGATGTGAACGGACATTCGAGAATAAACTTGAAATATGTCATTGGTAACAGAGTTCAGCAGGAGTTAGAAACAGGGTAAGACAATGGGTAATTGAAGCTGAAGGGATACAGACTGTGCAACAGGACTAGATACAAAAACTCAAAAATGGACAGCACAATAATACCTAATTGTAAAGTAATCATGTTAAAACACTGAATGAAGCTGCATCTGAGCTATAGGTTTTTGTTTTGTTTTGTTTTGTTTTGTTTTGATTTTACTATTATTACTTTTATTTTTTTCTCTATATTAACATTCTATATCTTTTTCAGTTATGGTGCTAGTTCTTCTAAACCAATGCAAATGTACTAAGAAATGATGATCATGCATCTATGTGATGATGTTAAGAATTAATGATTGCATGTGTAGAATGGTATGATCTCTAAATATTGGGTTAATTTCTTTTTTTCCGTTAATTAAAAAAAAAAAAAAGAGAAGGGATAATTGGAGATGAAGGGATACAGACTGTACAACGGGACTGGATATAAAAACTCAGAAATGGACAGCACAATACTACCCAATTTTAATGCAATTATGTTAAAACACTGAATGAAGCTGCATGTGAGGTATAGGTTTTTTGTTTTTGTTTTTTTTTCTTTCTATTATTGTTTTAATTCTTATTCTGTTGTCTTTTTATTTCTTTTTCTAAATTGATGCAAATGTACTAAGAAATGATGAATATGCAACTATGTGATGTTATTAAGAATTACTGATTGTACATGTAGATTGGAATGATTTCTAATTGTTTTGTTAATTCTTTTTTTAATTAATAAAAAAAAAAAAAAAAAAAGAATGCCACATACCGATTGTGAAAACCTTGTGTCTGATGGTCCTTTTATCTACCTTATCAACAGATGAGTAAAACATATGGATTAAAAATTAATAATAGGGGGAACAAATGTTAAAATAAACTTAGTAGATTGAAATGTTGGTGGTTGGTGAGGGAGAGGGGGTATGGTATGTACAATTTTTTTTCCTTTTTCTTTTTATTTCTTTTTCTGGATTGATGCAAATGTTCTGAGAGGTGATCGTGGTGATGAATATACAATTATGTGATGATTATGTGAGTTATTGTTTATATACCAAGAATGGAATGATCATATGGTAAGAATGTTTGTGTTTATATGTTATGTTTAAAAAATTAAATTAAAAAAAAGAATGCCATATACCACTATCCCAAATAGCAGAAGTGGATTATTTTGACCTTGAAAAAATTGAGTGCCCAATTACCCCTAGGCATGGTTAACTTGCTGCATGTACTCTTGTAAAAGTAATACTCTTTCATTTCTACCAAAGAAAGTATCTAGGGTTAGAACTAATGTCCATAATTTATAAGTGGTCTACAAAACAAAGGTTCCATGATCAAACTTAGAAAATGCTAAATTAATGTTAAATGATTGGAACTTTTCGTGCTATGGCTATGATTTTCTAAGAGAAAATTTAGGAGTATTTCTTTGACCCTGGGATTTCCTCCCCTCAATGCATAGTAAATTAAATTTTGCAACTTATAAGACAGTTGCAAAAATAATACAAAACCAATACAGAGGGCCCCAATCAATATGATTGAGATGCTTCAAGGCTATTCCACCCATAGAAGCATTGAACAACCAGTAAGAATAACAGAAACATCTTTCTCAAAGTTCTAGAAAACAGTTAAAGAACTTCAGGAACAGGGCCAGTACTGAATCAAGAAAAAGAAGGTTACTTAGAAAGTAGAAAGATTTCATGGTGCCCTAGCTTGTCCCTCCCCTATCTCACTGGCTTGGACTGGAGCTGGCCTGCACTTCCACTGTGGACCCCCTAAAAGGATTAAAGTAACCCTTGTACACATATTGGGAGCATGTATTTCTGGCCCAATCTCTCTGGTTGCCAGCCAAGGGACTGAACCTGGACACTCATCTCAGGCTTAGCATCTCAGAACTTTCCCTGTGCATAGAAAGCAGCTAAGAGAGTTCTCCTACAGAATGCTTTGGGAGAACAGTCAAGTTGTGGCAGCCTGGACTAAGGGATTGGTAGCAATAAGATGTACAGTGCAGTGCCCACAACTAGGAAGGAACTTTCCTGTGGAAGAGGGGACATTTGCATCCATGTAACTGGGGGATTTCCTAGGGCCACACATGCATATCCAAGGCAAGATGTATGGGTAGAAAGAACCTGGGAGACACCTATGCTTTGAAATGGAACTATTGTCTAAACTCATTGTATGGATAAGGTCTGAAGGAGAGCACTTACACAGGTTGACCTGCAAAGACTAGGAAATTTTTTTTCCTTTTTTTTTTTGTTAGCTCCAGGCATTCAAGAAAAGCTCTGTCATAATACAAGCTGAATACAAGCCTAAGGAACAGATGCTTCACAGTCTAACACCTTGAAATATCAAAATGTCCAGGTTTCAACCAAATGTTACAAAACATACAACAAAACAAGAATCAATGACCCACCAAGGGAGAAGATTAAAGCTTTAGAAACCATCAATAAGGAGGACCAGACCTAGAATATATCAAAGACTTAAAAACTGATCCTAAACAATATCTTCAATAAATGGTGCCTAGAGAACTGGATATCCATATGCAAAAGAATGAAAGAGGACCCGTATCTCACACCCTATACAAAAGTTAACTCAAAATGGATCAAAGATCTAAACATTAGGTCTAAGACCATAAAACAGTTAGAGGAAAATGTAGTGAGATAACTTATAAATCTTATAATTGGAGGCGGTTTTACAGACCTTACACCTAAAGCAAGAGAACTGAAGAAAGAAAGAAAGAAATGGGAGCTCCTCAAAATTAAACACTTTTGTGCATCAAAGAACTTCATCAAGAAATTAAAAAGACAGCCTACACAATGGGAGACAATATTTGGAAACGACATATCAGATAAAGGTCTAGTATCCAGAATTTATAAAGAGATTGTTCAACTCAACAACAAAAAGACAGCCAATCCAATTACAAAATGGGCAAAAGACTTAAACAGACACTTCTCAGAAGAGGAAATACAAATGGCCAAAAGGCACATGAAGAGATGCTCAACTTCCCTGGCTATTAGGGAAATGCAAATCAAAACCACAATGAGATATCATCTCACACACACCAGAATGGCCATTATCAACAAAACAGAACATGACAAGTGCTGGAGAGGATGTGGAGAAAGAGGCACACTTATTCACTGTTGGTGGGAATGTCAAATGGTGCAACCTCTGTGGAAGGCAGTTTGGCGATTCCTCAAAAAGCTGAATATAGACTTGCCATATGACCCAGCAATACCACTGCTAGGTATCTGCTCAGAGGATTTAAGGGCAAAGACACAAACAGACACTTGCACACCAATGTTTATAGCAGCATTATTTACAATTGCAAAGAGATGGAAACAGCCAAAATGTCCATGAACAGACGAGTGGCTAAACAAACTGTGGTATATATATATACGATGGAATATTACGCAGCTTTAAGACAGAATAAACTTATGAAGTATGTAACAACATGGATGGACCTTCAGAAAATTATGCTGAGTGAGACTAGCCAAAAACTAAAGGAGAAATACTGTATGGTCTCACTGATATGAACTGACATTAGTGAATAAACTTGGAATATGTCGTTGGTAACAGAGACCATCAGGAGATAGAAATAGGGTAAGTTATTGGGTAATTGGAGCTGAAGGGATACAGACTGTGCAACAGGACTGGATACAAAAACTCAGAAATGGACAGCACAATACTACCTAACTGTAATATAATTATGTTAAAACACTGAATGAAGCTGCATGTGAGAATGATAGAGGGAGGAGGGCTGGGGACATAAATGAAATCAGAAAGAAAGATAGATGTTAAAGATTGAGATGGTATAATCTAGGAATGCCTAGAGTGTATAACAATAATAAAATGTAAAATGTACAAATTTTAAAAATGTTTTTGCATGAGGGAGAATAAAGGAATGTCATTATGGCAGGGTGCTGAAAATATATGATAATTAATATTTAAAAATGTCACCTTATGTGTGAGACTAAAGCAAAAAATGTTTATTTGTTACAAAATTTATATTTTGACTAGAGCATTTCCTAATATAGCTCATGTGGACAGTTTGATTGAATGTCATAAGTACTTGGAATCTCAGGTAGGACATGAGATTTTGTTGGTTTGTCCAGAGTGATGCCCCGTTGAATCCCAGGGTGATTTGATCAGTGAGTGGAAAAGTATTTGCAAGCCCTCTTTGGGGAATGGTGAGAGCGGGGAGAAATTCAACTTCCCCAAGGTGAATTCTTGATATTCTCACAAGCAGTGTGGACAGCCAAAGCTATAGGCTGAGACCCTAGTCTTGGGGTTTGTTCATATGAAACTTAACCCCACACAGGATAGGTCAAGTCTACTTAAAACTTAGGCCTAAGAGTCACCCCCAAGAGAGCCTCTTTTGTTTCTCAGATGTGGCCTCTCCCTCCAGCCAACATGATGAGCAGTCTCACCACCCTCCCCCTCGATGCATGGGACATGACTCCCAGGGGTGTGGACCTTCCTGGCAACATGGGACAGAAATCCTGGAATGAGCTGAGACTCAGCATCAAGGGACTGAGAAAAAACCTAGAATGAGCTGAGAATTAACATCAAGGGATTGAGAGAACCTTCTCAACCAAAAGGGGGAAGAGTGAAATGAGACTAAGTGTCAATGGCTGAGAGATTCCAAACAGAGTCGAGAAGTTATTCTGGACGTTGTTCTTACGCATTAAGTAGATATCACCTTGTTGTTCAATATATAGTGGAGAGGCTGGAGGGAACTGCCTGAAAATGTAGAGCTGTGTTCCAGTAGCCATGTTTCTTGATGATGATTGAACAATGATATAGCTTTCACAATGTAACTCAGTGAATGTGAAAACCTTGTGTCTGATGCTCCTTTTATCTACCATATCAACAGACGAGTAAAACATATGGAATAAAAATAAATAATAGGGGGAACAAATGTTAAAATAAATTTAGTTTGAAATGCTAGTGGTAAATGAAAGCGAGGGGTAAGGGGTATGGTATGTATAATCTTTTTTTTCTCTGTTATCGTTCTGTTTTTATTTCTGTTGGCTTTTTATTTCTTTTTCTAAATTGATGCAAATGTTCTAAGAAATGATGAATATGCAACTATGTGATGATATTAAGAATTACTGATTATATATGTAGAATGGAATGATATTTTAATGTTTTGTTTGTTGCTAATTTTTTTAATTAATAAAAAAATTTTTTTTTAAAAACTGATCCTAAAGATTGTTCAAACAGTTGAAGGAAAACATGCCCAAAGAACTAAAGGAAATCAGGAAAACAATAGATGAACACTGTATTAGTGAAGAGAAAGATTGTCTCTTCTGATTTCTCCTTTAAAGCCTTCAACTGATTCGATTAAACATCACTAATTGTGGAAAGCACTCCCCTTGGGCAACTATAGATGTAATCAACCACGAATGCAATCAGTGTGCTGATGATTTAATGAACCAGCCTTCTGATTTATTAACCAGCCATGAAATATCTTTGCAGTAATGGTTCGGCCACAGCTTGCTTGACCAGACAACTGGGCACCATCACCTGGCCAAGTTGACTCATGAAGCTAACCATAACAAACACAGAGAAAATAACAATAGAGAGATGAAAGGACTCAAACAGAGCTGAAAACCACAGTAACAGAAATTTTAAATTCCCCAGAGGGGTTCAACAGTAGATTGGAGCTAGAAGTAGAAAGAATCAGAGAACTTGAAGGTAAAGGAATTGAAATCATTCAGTCTGAAGAGCAGAAAGAGGAAGGAATAAAGAAAAATGAAAAAGCTGGGCAACCTGTGAGACATCATCAAGTGTACCAATATATGCATTGTGAGAATCACAGAAGAAGAAAAAAGAGAGATACAGAAAAGAGAATATTCAAAGAAACAATGACTGAAAATTTCCCAAATCTAATGAAAGTCAAGAATATACATATCTAAGATGTTCAATGAACCCCAAACAGAAAAATAGAAATAGACCCATATCTTAGTTTGTAAGCTGCCAGAATATGATATGTCAGAACTGGAATGGCCTTTAAAAAGGAAATTTATTAAGTTACTAGTTTACAGTTCTAAGCCTATAAAATGTCCAAACTAAGGCATCTAGAGAAAGAAACATTAATTCAAGGAAGGCGGAAGGGTCATAAACACCTCTGTCAGCTGGGTAGTCATATAGCTGGAATCTACCAGTCCCTTGCTCCTAGGCTCCATGATTCCAGCCTCTGTTCCTGTGGGGGTTCTTCACTTTGCTTCTCCAGGGCTGGCTTTCATCTCTTGGCTTCCCTTGGCTCTCTCCAGGTTCTGGCTTGCCTAACATCTCATGTCAATGTCTGCTGGACTCCAAGCATCTCCAAACGTCTGTGTCTCTGTTCTCCAAGTGTCAACTCTGCTCTGAAGTTTCTGTTGGCTCTGTCGTTTCTGTAATTTCTCCAAAATATTTCCTCTTTTAAAGGATTCCATTAACTAATCAAGACCCACCTTGAATGAGTGGAGTCACATCTCCATCTACTGAAAAGTCACACCCATAATTGGGTGTGTCACATCTCTGTGAAGACAATCTAATCAAAATTTCCAACCTACAGTATTGAATCAGGATTAAAAGAAATGGCTGCTCCTGTAAGATTAAATCAGAATTAAAACATGGCTTTTCTTGGGGACATAATAAGTTCAAAGCAGCACAACCCACGACACAGCATACTGTTGAATGCCAAAGCTAAAGAGAGAAAAATTCAAAGCCACAGTAGAGAAGCATCATGTCATATGTAAAGGACCCTCAATAAGATTAAGTGCTGATTTTTTCATCAGAATCCATGGAGGTAAGAAAACAGTGGGATGGCATATTGAAAGTGCTTAAAGTAAAGTGCTCCAGGACTCAGTCCATTCACACAAACAGCTATAAAACAGGCACAAGGAGGAATCAAGATGGCAGCTTAGCAATGCGCGCATTTTAGTTCGCCCTCCAGAACAACTACTAAATAACCAGGAACAGTACAGAACAGCTCCTAGGGCCACGTCAGTGACTGGACACACAGCATACCCCAGTCTGGACCAGCTGGACCAGCTGCGAGCCCCCCCCCGAACTGTGAGTTCCCCAAGCTGTGGCACCCAGTGCCCCTCCCCCACAGGCTGCTTCCCAGAGGGGAAAGGAAAGAGACCTTACCAGCAGTAGGGGTTGAGCCCAACCAAATGCCAATCGTGGAATTAATTAACAAATTCTGACTACTAAAAATAGGCCCCCAGCTCAGGTGAACCTGGTCAAAGCAGAGGTCACTCATTTTTGCCCTGGGGCCAAGGGGGCATGGCTGACAGAAAAAGAAAAACAGAAAAAGAAAAAGGAACCAAGTTTTTGTGGCTGTGTTTCTACTAAGGCTTGGCTGCCTTTGGATACAGCAGAAGGGCGTCTCAGGCTGCAACTGCCCCAGGCATAGGCAGAAACAAGCTTGTTTGAGGGCTTCTCTGGAGCCTGTGCCTTCCCCAGGGGAGGGGTAAAGCCCAACTCAGGGAGAATACCTCCCTCAAGGAACTCAGACACCCATGCTTGGTCATTTGAAGCCATTAAGCCAGCCTAAAATCTCTCCTCTGTCTCCACCACGCCCCCAGCAGGGAGTCTGCCAAAGTTTAAGGTACCACATCACCTTATGCTGGTGGGACCTGCAGGTAGACAAGCTCCACATATTGGGCAGGATAAGAAAAACAGAGTCCAGAGATTTCAAGGAAAGTCTTTCAACATACCGAGTCTCACCCTCAGGGAAAACTGACACAGGTGACTCTTTCCTCCTGATAAGAGGCCAGTTTGGTCTGGGAAAATCCGGCTGGGGTCTATAATACCTACACAGACCCTTCTAAGGGGGGTGGGGGGGGGAAGGCACCACACAAGCAGGGCAAGAAACAAGAAAACAAGAACTGAAAATTTCTCCTCTGTTAAACAAAACCTAAGCTAGAGGTCCAGAAAAAGCTGAATTGAATGTCAAAGAACAGATAGACAACAAATTCATCCAGCAAGAAAACCCTAGGTTAAAGAAGTGAAAGCAATCTCCAGAATAAACTAATTAAGGTAATTAAATACCTAGACACCAGCAAAAAATAAGAAATCACACTAGGAAAACTGAAGATATGGCCCAGTCAAAGGAACAAACCAACAATTCAAATGAGATACAGGAGCTGAAATAATTAATTCAGAATATATGAACAGTATGGAAAACCTCATCAAAAAACAAATCAATGAATTGAGGGAGGATATAAAGAAGGCAAGGAATGAACAAAAAGAAGAAATCGAAAGTCTGAAAAAACAAATCACAGAACTTATGGGAATGAAAGGCACAGTAGAGGAGATGAAAAAAATAGTGGAAACCTACAATGGTAGATTTTGAGAGGCAGAACATAGGATTAGTGAACTGGAGGATGAACATCTGAAATCCGACAAGAAAAAGAAAATGTAGGGGGAAAAAAGGAAAAATATGAGTAGGGACTCAGGGAACTGAAGGACAATATGAAGTGCATGAATATACATATTGTGGGTGTTCCAGGAGGAGAAGAGAAGGGAAAAGGAGGAGAAAAACTAATGGAGGAAATTATCACTGAAAATATCTAACTCTTACGAAAGACTTAAAATTACAGATCCAAGAAGTATAGCATACCCCAAAGAGAGTATATCCAAATAGACGTACTCCAAGACAGCTACTAATCAGAATGTCAGGGGTAAAAGAGAAAGAGAGAATCTTGAAAGCAGCAAGAGAAAAGCAATCCATCACATACAAGGGAAGCCCAATAAGACTATGCATAGATTTCTCAGCAGAAACCATGGAGGCAAGAAGACAGAGGGATGATATATTTAAATTACTAAAAGAGAAAAACTGCCAACCAAGAATTCTATATCCAGCAAAATTGTCCTTCAAAAATGAGGGGGAAATTAAAATATTTTCAGACAAAAAATCACTGAGAGAATTTGTGACCAAGAGACCAGCTCTGCAAGAAATATTAAAGGGAGCACTAGAAACAGATACGAAAACATAAAAGAAAGAGGTGTGGAGAAGAGTGTAGAAATGAAGACTATGAGTAAAGGTAAAAAGAAGGAAAATTAGAAAGGACATATAAAATCCAAAAGGCAAAATGGTAGAGGAGGGTACTGCCCATGCAGTAATAACACTGTTGATGGATTAAGCTCCCCAGTCGGGGAACATGGACTGGCAGAATGGATTAGGGAATGGGATCCATCTATATGCTGTCTCTACTCAAAAGACATGAGGGCAAGGACACAAATGGACATTTGCACACCAATATTTATAGCAGCATTATTTACAAGTACCAAGAGATGGAAACAGCCAAAATGTACATCAACAGACGGGTGGCTAAACAAACCGTGGTATATACATACAATGGAATATTATGCAGCTGTAAGACAGAATAAAGTTATGAAGTATGTAACAACATGGATGGAACTTAAGGACATTATGCTGAGTGAGATTTGCCAAAAACAAAAGGAAAAATACTGTATGGTCTCACTGATATGAAGTGACATTAGTGAACAAACTTGGAATATTTCGTTGGTGACAGACACCATCAGGAGATAGAAATAGGGTAAGAAACTGGGTAATTGGAGCTGAAGGGATACAGATTGTGCAACAGGACTGAATATAAAAGCTCAGAAATGGAGAGCACAATACTACCTAACTGTAATACAACTATGTTGTTTAAACACTGAATGAAGCTGAATGTGACAATGATAGAGGGTGGAGGGCTGGAGGGATAAATGAAATCACAAAGATAAATAAACAATAAAGATTGAGATGGTATAATCTAGGAATGCCTAGACTGCATAATGATAGTGACTAAATGTACAAATTTTAAAAATGTTTTTGCATGAGGAAGAACAAAGGAATGTCATTACTGAAGGGTGCTGAAAATTGATGGTAATTAATATTTTAAAATTTCAACTTATGTGTGAGACTAAAGGAAAAAATGTTTATTTGGTACAAAATTTATATTTTGACTAGCGCATGTCCTAATATAACTTATGTAAATAGGTGGTTGAACAACCTAAGTACATGGAACCTTGAGTAGGACATGAGATTTTGTTGGTTTGTCCAGAGTGATGCCGAATTAATCCCAGAGTGATTTGATCTGTGAGTGGAAAAGTATTTGCAAAGTCCCCTTTGGGGAATGGTGAGAATGGGATAAAACTCAACTTCCCCAACTTGAATTCTTGATATTCTCACAAGCAGTGTGGACAACCAAAGCTATAGGCTGAGCCCCCAGTCTTGGGGTTTGTTCATATGAAACTTAACCCCACAAAGGATAGGTCAAGCCTACTTAAAATTAGGCCTAAGAGTCACCCCCAAGAGAGTCTCTTTTGTTGCTCAGATGTGGCCTCTCTCTACAGCCAACACATCAAGTAAACTCACCACCCTCCCCCTGTCTACATGGGACATGACTCCCAGGAGTGTGGACCTTCCTGGCAACGTGGGACAGAAATCCTAGAATGAGCAGAGACTCAGCATGAAGAGATTGAGAAAACTTCTTGACCAAAAGGGGGAAGATTGAAAGAAGACTAAGTGTCAGTGGCTGAGAGATTCCAAACAGAGTCAAGATACTATCCTGGAGGTTGTTCTTATGTATTAAGTAGATATCACCTTGTTATTCAAGATGAAATGGAGCAGCTGGAGGGAACTGCCTGAAAATGTAGAGCTGTGTTCCAGTAGCCATATTTCTTGATGATGATTGTATAATGATAATGATATAGCTTTCACAGTGTGACTGTGTGATTGTGAAAACCTTGTGTCTGATGCTCCTTTTTTCTACCTTGTCAAAAGATGAGTAGAACATATGGAATAAAATTAATAACAAGGGGAACAAATGTTAAAATAAATTTAGTTTGAAATGCTAGTGATCAATGGAAGGGAGGGTTAAGGGGTACGGTATGTATAATTTTTTTCTGTTTTCATTTTATTTCTTTTTATGCTATCTTTTACTTCTTTTTCTGAATTGATGCAAATGTTCTAAGAAATGATCATGATGATGAATATGCAACCACGTGATGATATTGTGAATTACTGATTATATATGTAGAACAGAATGATTATATATTAAGAATGTTTGTGTTTCTTTGTTGTCATATTTTTTTAATTTAAAAACAAAAAAAATATGGGATGCAGCAAAGGCAGTGGTAAGAGGAAAGTTTATTGCCCTAAATGCCTATATCAAAAAAGAAGAACAAAAAATCAAGGAATTAACTGTCCACTTGGAAGAAGTAGAGAAAGAACAGCAAACTAACCCCAAAGTAAGCAAAAGGAAAGAAATAATGAAGATTAGAGCAGAAATAAATGAAACTGAGAACATGAAAACAATAGAGAAAAACAACAAAACCAGAAGTAGTTCTATAAGTAAATCAATAAGATTGATGGACCCTTGATGAGGTTAACAAAAAAGAAGAAAAGAGAAGATGCAGATCAATAAAATAAAAAATGGAAGAGGAGACATAACCACTGACCCCACAGAAATAAAGGAAGTAATGACAGGATACTATGAACAACTTTATGCTAATAAACTCGACAATATAAATGAAATGGACAACTTCCTAGAAAGGCATAAACAACCAACATTGACTTGAGGAGAAATAGACGACCTCAACAAACCAATTACAAGTAAAGAAATTGAATCAGTCATTAAGAAGTTTCCCAAAAAGAAAAGTCCAGCACCAGATGGCTCCACATGTGAATTCTGCCAAACATTCAAGAAAGAAGTAGTACCAATCCTGCTCAAACTCTTAAAAAAAAAATGGAAGAGGAGGGAAAGCTACCTAACTCATTATACAAAGCCAAAATCACTCTCATACCAAACCAGACAAAGATGTTACAAGAAAAGAAAACTACAGAACAATCTCTCTTATGAATATAGATGCAAAAATCCTCAACAAAATTCTTGCAAATCTAATCCAGCAGCATGTTAAAAGAATTATACACCATGAGCACGTTGGATTCATCTCAGGTATGCAAGGATGGTTCAAAACATAAGAAAATCAATTAAGGTAATACACCATATCAACAAATCAAAGAAAAACCACATGATCATCTCGATTGATGCAGAAAAGGTATTTTGACAAAATTCAACATTCTTTCCTGTTGAAAACATTTCAAAAGATAGGAATAGAAGGGCACTTCCTCAACATGATAAAGGGAATATATGAAAAACCCACAACTAAGATCATCCTCAATGGGGAAAAACTGAATACTTTCCCCTTAAGATCAGGAACAAGACAAGGATGTCCACTATCACCATTGTTATTCAACATTGTATTGGAAGTTCTAGCCAGAGCAATTAGACAAGATGAAGAAATACAAGGCATCAAAATTGGAAAGGAAGAAGTAAAACTCTCACTGTTTGCAGATATGATACTGTATGTTGAAAACCCTGAAAAATCCACAGCAAAACTACTAGAGCTAATAAATGAGTAGAGCAAAGTGGCAGGTTATAAAATCAACACTCAAAAATCTGTAGTTTTTCTATATACTAGTAATGAACAATCTGAGGGGGAAATCATGAAAAAAAATCCATTTACAATTGCAGCCAAAAGAATAAAACATTTAGAAATAAATTTAACTAAAGAGACAAAAGACCCATGCAGAGAAAACTATAAGAAATTGTTAAAAGAAATTACAGAAGACCTAAATAAATGGACAGGCATACCGTGTTCATGGATTGGGAGACTAAATAGAGTTAAGATGTCAATTCTACCTAAATTGGTATTGCATTAAATCTGTAAATTACAATCCCCAAAACTTACTTTTCAGAAATAGAAAAACCAATAACCAAATTTATCTGGAAGGGCAGGGTGCCCTGAAAGCTAAAAGTATCCTGAGAAAGAAAAATGAAACAGGAGGTCTCACGCTACCTGACTTTAAGACGTATTACAAAGTTACAGTGGTCAAAACAGCATGGTACTTGCATAAAGATAGATATACTGACCAATGGAATCAAATAGAATGTTTAGATATAGACTCTCTCAGCTATGGAAAATTGATCTTTGATAAGGCAGTCATGCCAACTCACCTGGGACAGAACAGTCTCTTCAATAAATAGTGCCTAGAGAACTGAATATCCACATGCAAAAGAATGAAAGAGGATCCATATCTCACACCTGATACAAAAATTAACTCAAAATGGATCAAAGACCTAAACATTAGATCTAAGACCATAAAACTGTTAGAAGAAAACGTAGGGAAATATCTTACAAAGCTTATAATAGGAGTCGGTTTCCTAGACCTTACACCCAAAGCACAAGCATTGAAGAAAGAAAGAAAGAAATGGGAACTCCTCAAAATTAAATACTTTTGTGCATCAAAGAACTTCATCAAGAAAGTAAAAAGACAGCTTACACATTGGGAGACATATTTGGACATGATATATCAGATTAAGGTCTAGTATCCAGAATATATAAAGAGATTGTTCAACTCAACAACAAAAAGACAGACAACCCAATTACAAGATGGGCAAAAGACTTGAACAGACACTTCTCAGAAGCAGAAATACAAATGACCAAAAGGCACATGAAAAGATGCTCAACATCCCTGGCTATTAGGGAAATGCAAATCAAAATCACAATGAGATATGATCTTACACCCACTAGAATGGCCATTATCAATAAAACAGAAAACGACAAGTGCTGGAGAGGATGTGGAGAAAGAGGCACACTTATCCACTGTTGCTGGGAATGTCAAATGGTACCACTGTGGAAGGCAGTTTGGCGGTTCCTCAAGAAGCTAAGTATAGAATAGCCATATGACCGGGCAATAACAGTGCTAGGTATCTATTCAGAGGACATGAGGGCAAAGACACAAATGGACATTTGCACACCAATGTTTATAGCAGCATTATTTACAATTGCCAAGAGATGGAAACACCCCAAATGTCCATCAACAGAGGAGTAGCTAAACAAGCTGTGGTATATACATATGATGGAATATCATGCAGCTGTAAGACAGAATCAAGTTATGAAGTATGTAACAATGTGGATGAACCTTAAGGACATTATGTTGTGTGAGATGAGCGAGAAACAAAAGGACAAATACTGTACGGCTTCACTGATATGAACTGACATTAAGGAATGAACTTGGAGAATTTCAGTTAAGAATAGAGGTCATCAGGAGATAGAAATAGGGTAGATATTGGGTAATTGGAACTGAAGGGATACAGATGGTGCAAGGGGACTGATTGTAAAAATTCAGAAATGGATAGCACAATACTACCTAACTGTAATACAGCAATGCTAGAACACTGAATGAAGCTGAATGTGACAATGATAGAGGGAGGAGGCCTGGTGATACAAATGAAATCAGAAAGAAAGATACACGATAAAGACTGAGATAGTATAATCTAAGAATGCCTAGAGTGTATAATGATAGTAACTAAAGGTACAAATTTTAAAATGTTTCTGCATGAGTAAGAACAGAGGAATGTCAATAATGCAGGGTGTGAAAAATGGATGGTAATTAATATTTTATAACTTTAACTTATGTGTGAGACTAAAGCAAAAAACATTTATTTGGTATAAAATCTATATTTTGACTAGTTCATTTCCTAATATAACTTATGTGGACAGCTTAATTAAACACTGTAAGTACGTGGAACCTTGAACAGGACATGGGATTTTGTAGGTTTGTCCAGAGTGAGGCCTTGATAAATCCCAGAAGGATTTGAACAGTGAATAAAAAAGCATTTGCAAAGTCCCCTTGGGGAAATGGTGAGAAAGGGGGAAAATTCAACTTCCCCAAGTGGAGAATTCTTGATATTCTCACAAGCAGTGGGGACAACCAAAGCAATAGGCTGAACCCCCAATCTTGGGGTTTGTTCATATGAAACTTAACCCCACAAAGGATAGGCTAAGCCTACTTAAAATTAGGCCTAAGAGTCACCTCCGAGAGAACCTCTTTTGTTGCTCAGATGAGGCCTCTCTCTCTCAGCCAACATGACAGGCGAACTCACTGCCCTCTCCCTCTTTATGTGGGACATGACTCTCAGGGGTGTGGACCTTCCTGGCAATGTGGGACAGAAATCCTAGAATGATCTGGGACTCAGCTCCAAGGGATTGAGAAAACCTTCTCAACTGAAAGGGGAAAGAGAGAAATGGGACAAAGTAAAGTGCCAATGACTGAGAGAATCCAAACAGAGTCGAGAGGTTATCCTGGAGGTTATTCTTATGCATTAAATAGATATCACCTTTTTAGTTAAGTTATAACATAGAGGATGGAGAGAACTGCCTGAAAATGTAGAGCTGTGTTCCAGTAGCCATGTTTCTTGAAGATGATTGTATAATGATACAGCTTTCACAATGTGACTGTGTGATTGTGAAAACCTTGTGTCTGATACTTCTTTTATCTACCTTATGGAAAGATGAATAAAACATATGGATTCAAAATAATGAACAATAGGGGAAAATTTTTTAAATATATTTAGTAGATTGAAATGCTAGTAATCAAAGAAAGGGAGGGGTAAGGGGTATGGTATGTATGAATTTTTTTTCTGTTTTCTTTTTATTTCTTTTTCTGAATTGATGCAAATGTTCTAAGAAATGATCATGATGATGAATATGCAACTATGTGATGATAGTGTGAATTACTGATTATATATGTAGAATGGAATGATCATATGTTAAGAATGTTTGTGTTTGTGGTAATATTTTTTAAAAATTAGTAAAAAAAAATAAAGAAATAAAACAATCAACCCTGTGGCTTTGAGGAAAGAAGTATCTAGACCAGGAATTCAACAATGAGAGGATGGTATTCATGGCAAAGGAAACAAAACAAAACATTGGTAATTAAAGAGAAAGTAAACTCAAAAAAAAGAAGAAAAGAAAGAATTGAAGCATAAAGCTTCTAGAAGAAAATGTAGTGAAACATCTTCAAGACCTAGTAATAGGAGGTAGTTTCCTAAACTTTACACCCAAAGCACAAGCAATAAAGAAACAATATATAAATGAGCATTCCTCAAAATCAAATGCTTCTGCTCCTCCAAAGACTTTGTCAAAAAGGTGAAGAGGCAGCCAACTGAATGGGAGAAAATATTTGGAAATCACATATCAGACAAAGGTTTGGTTTCCAATATATACAAAGAATTCATGCAACTCAACAACAAAAGAACAAACAATACAATTATAAAATGGGCTAAAGATATGAATAGGCACTTTTCTGAAGAGCAAATAATGATGTCTCAAAAGCACATGAAGAGATGGTCATTTTCATTGGCTATAAGGGAAATGCAGATCCAGACTACAATGAGATATCACCTCACACCTACAAGAATGGCTGTTATTAAACAAACAGGAAACTATAAATTTTGGAGAGGATATGGAGAAACTGGGATACTTATGAACTGCTGGTGGGAATGTATAATGGTGCAGCCACTATTAAAGACTGTTTGGCAGTTCCTTAGGAAACTAAATATTGAGTTACCCTATGACCCAGCAATATCACTACTTGGTATATACCCAGAAGAGCTGAAAGCAAAGACACAAACAGACATTTGCATACCGATGTCATTGCAGCATTATTCGCAATCACCAAAAGATGAAAAAAAGGCAAATGCCCATTAACAAATGAATAGATCAACAAAATGTGATATATATATATGATGGAATATTATGCAACAGTAAGACAAAATGACCTCCTGAAGCACATGACAAGATGGATGGGCCTTGAGGACATAATGCTGAGTGCAATTAGCCAGACACAAAAGAACAGATACAGTATAACTCTACTTTTATGACCATCATAAAGGTATAATCAGAGACTTATAATATAGAATACAGGGGACTCAGAGATAAATAGAAGCTAGAGATGGGTAAACCCTTAGCTAACGAAGTTTAACTCCAATGTAAGGGAATAGATAGGAGCAAAGGTGATTCTCTAGTGGGTCTAGCAGTAATAGTACCATATTGAAGATGAATAAAGTTGAAAGGGGTTATATAGAACTACATGTCCCACTGATTCACACTAGATATATGAGTTAGTTCTCACGAGAATTACTTCAAAGATATGATTCTTGTATAAAGAGTGTTTAAGTCCAGGGTACTGGGGGAAAACTGAAACTGGTATTGCATGGTATGAGCTATGTTAAAAAGGAAACCATGAGCACTACCACAGCAACAGCAGAGGCAAATAATGGGGTGAGGAACAAGAATAAAGAGGAGGTTTAGATTTCCTATTTGGTGTGGATGTGTTTATTGGTTGTTTTATTTTTTTGTCTCTTGGGAACAATGAAATTATCTAAAATTGAGAATGTTGATGGACTGTGGACTTCAGGCCCTCTATATGATGAACAATGAATGCAGGTGGCTGAAAAATGCACTGATGGAGAAATAGATTGATGAGCAATGGTGTACACTTATGAATGAAGGTTGTGCTGCTACAAAAGGGAACAACATCGTGAGGCATGCAACAATGTGAATGAACATGTGGGACATTTGGTGAGACAAAATAAGCAGAAACAAACAAAATAATGGTATGGTCACCTTTAGAAAATGCTTATAATAAAACAGGGGCCCAGGCATAGACAGAAATGAGCTCTTTTGGGGCCTTGTCTGGAGACTGTGCCTTCCCCAGGAGAGGGGTGAAGCCCAACTCAGGAAGAATCCCTCTCTCAAGGAATTCAGACACCAGGGCTTGGTAATTTGAAGCCATTAAAACCAGCCTCCAACCTCTACTCTGTCTCCACCACGCCCGCAGCAGGGAGAGTCTGCCAAAGTTAAAGGTACCGCATCATCTTACGCTGGTGGGACCTGCAGGCAGACAAGCACCACATACTGGGCAGGATAAGAAAAACAGAGTCCAGAGACTACACAGGAAAGTCTATCAACCCGTTGGGTCTCACCCTTAGGGAAAACCAACACAGATGACTCTTTCATCCTGATAAGAGGCCAGTTTGGTCTGGGAAAATCTGGCTGGGGTCTATAATACCTAAGTAGACCCTTCTAAGGGGGGGGGGGAGGCACCATTCAAGCAGGGCAAGAAACAAGAAAACAAGAACTGAAAAATTCTCCTCTGTTAAACAAAACCTAAGCTAGAGGTCCAGAAAAAGCTGAATTGAATGTCAAAGAACAGATAGACAACAAATTCATCCAGCAAGAAAACTCTAAGTTAAAGAAGTGCATGCAATCTCCAGAATAAACTAATTAAGGTAATTAAATGCCCAGATGCCAGCAAAAAATAACAAATCACAGTAGGAAAATTGAAGATATGGCCTAGTCAAAGGACCAAACCAACAATTCAAATGACATACAGGAGCTGAAACATTTAATTCAGAATATACGAACAGACATGGAAAGCCTCATCAAAAACCAAATCAATGAATTGAGGGAGGATATAAAGAAGACAAGGAATGAACAAAAAGAAGAAATCAAATGTTTGAAAAAAACAAATCACAGAACTTATGGGAATGAAAGACACAGTAGAAGAGATGAAAAAAACAATGGAAACCTACAATGCTAGATTTCAAGAGACAGAACATAGGATTTCTGAACTGGAGGGTGGAACTTCTGAAATCCGACAAGAAACAGAAACTATAGGGAAAAAAATGGAAAAATATGAGCAGGGACTCAGGGAATTGAAAGACAATATGAAGTGCAAGAATATACGTGTTGTGGGTGTCCCAGAAGGAGAAGGGAAAAGGAGGAGAAAAACTAATGGAGGAAATTATCACTGAAAATTTCCCAACTCTTATGAAAGACTTAAAATTACAGATCCAAGAAGTGCAGCGTACCCCAAAGAGAATAGATCCAAATAGACGTACTCCAAGACATTTAATAATCAGAATATCAGATGTCAAACAGAAAGAGAGAATCTTGAAAGCAGCAAGAGAAAAGAAAACCATCATGTACAAGGGAAGCCCAATAAGACTATGTGTAGATCTCTCAGCAGAAACCATGGAGGCAAGAAGACAATGGGATGATATATTTAAATTACTAAAAGAGAAAAACTGCCAACCAAGAATTCTATATCCAGCAAAATTGTCCTTCGAAAATGAGGGAGAAATTAAAACATTTTCAGACAAAACATTTTCAGACAAAACATCACTGAGAGAATTTGTGATCAAGAGACCAGTTCTGCAAGAAATACTAAAGGGGGCACTAGAGATAGATACTAAAAGACAGAAGAGAGAGGTGTGGAGAAGAATGTAGAAATGAACACTATGAGTAAAGGTAAAAAGAAGGAAAATTAGATATGACATATAAAATCCAGAAGGCAAAATAGTAGAAGAAAGTACTACCTGTGCAGTAATAACACTAAATGTTAATGGATTAAACTCCCCAATCAAAAGGCATAGATTGGCAGAATGGATTAAAAACAAGACCCATCTATATGTTGTCTCTACTCAAAGGATATGACAGCAAGGACACAAATGGACATTTGCACATCAATGTTTATAGCAGCATTATTTACAATTACCAAGAGATGGAAACAGCCAAAATGTACATCAATGGACGGGTGGCTAAACAAACTGTGGCATATACATACGATGGAATATTATGCAGCTGTAAGACAGAATAAGGTTATGAAGTCTGTAACAACATGAATGGACCTTAAGGACATTATGCTGAGTGTGATTAGCCAGAAACAAAAGGACAAATACTGTATGGTCTCACTGATATGAACTGACATTAGTGAATAAACTTGGAATATTTCATTGGTAACAGAGACCATCAGGAGCTAGAAATAGGGTAAGATATTGGGTAATTGGAGCTGAAGGAATACAGATTGTGCCACAGGACTGAATATAAAAACTCAGAAATGGACAGCACAATATTACCTAACTGTAATACAATTATGCTAAAACACTGAATGAAGCTGCATATGAAAATGATAGAGGGAGGAGGGCTGGGGCATAAATGAAATTACAAAGAAAGATAGATGATAAAGATTGAGATGGTGTCATCTAGGAATGCCTAGAGTGTATAACCATAGTGACTAAATGTACAAATTTAAAAAACGGTTTTGCATAAGGAAGAACAAAAGAATGTCATTACTGCAGTGTGCTGAAAATAGATGGCAATTAATATTTTTAAATTCTAAGTTATGTGTGAGACTAAAGCAAAAATGTTTATTTGGTACAAATTTATACTTTGACTAGTGCAATTCCTAATATAACTTATGTAGACAGCTTAATTGAACACCATAAGTACATGGAACCTTGAGTAGGACATGAGATTTTGTTGGTTTCTCCAGATTGATTCCCCAATAAATCCCAGAGTGATTTGAACAGTGAATAAAAAAGTACTTGCAAAGTCCCCTTCGGGGGATGGTGAGAAATGGGGAAAACTCAACTTACCCAACTTGAATTCTTGATATTCTCACAAACAGTGTGGGCAACCAGAGGTATAGGCTGAGCCCCCAGTCTTGGGGTTTGTTCATATGAAACTTAGCCCCACAGGGGATAGGTCAAGCCTACTTAAAATTATGCCTAAGAGTCACCCCCAGGAGAACCTCTTTTGTTGCTCAGATGTGGCTCTCTCTCCAGCCAACACAGCAAGCAAACTCACTGCCCACCCCCTCTCTACATCGGACATGACTCCCAGGGGTATGGATCTTCCTGGCAACATGGGACAGAAATCCCAGAATGAGCTGAGATTCAGCATCAAGGGATTGAGAAAACTTTCTCGACCAAAGGGGGAAGAGTGAAATGATACAAAGTGTCAATGGCTGAGAGATTCCAAACAGAATGGAGAGGTTATCCTGGAGGTTATTCTTATGCATTAAGTAGATATAACCTTGTTAACTAAAATGTAATGGAGAGGCTGGAGGGAACTGTCTGAAAATATAGGGCTGTGCTCCAGTAGCCATGTTTCTTGATGATTGAATAATGTTATAGCTTTCACAGTGTGACTGTGTGATTGTGAAAACCTGGTGTCTGGTGCTCCTTTTATCTACCTTATCAACAGAGTAGTAGAACATATGGAATAAAAATAAATAATAGGGGGAACAAATGTTAAAATAAATTTAGTTTGAAATGCTAGTGTAAATGAAAGCGAGGGGTAGGGGGTATGGTATGTATAACTTTTTTTTCTCTATTATCGTTTTATTTCTTTTTCTGTTGTTTTTTTATTTCTTTTTCTAAATCGATGTAAATGTTCTAAGAAATGATGAATATGCAACTATGCGATGATATTAAGAATTATTGATTATATATGTAGAATGGAATGATATCTTGTTTTGTTTGTTAATTTTTTAAATTAATTTAAAAAAATAAATAATAGGGGGAACAAACATTAAAATAAATTTAGTTTGAAATTCTAGTGATAGATGAAGGCGACAAGTAAGGGGTATGGTATGTATAATCTTTTTTCTCTCTGTTATCATTTTGTTTCTGTTTCTGATGTCTTTTTATTTCTTTTTCTGAACTGATGCAAATGTTCTAAGAAATGATCATGATAATTAATATGCAACTATGTGACGATATTGTGAATTACTGATTATATATGTAGAATGGAATGAGCATATATTAAGGATGTTTGCATTTCTTTTTGTAATTTTAATTATAAGAAAAGAAAAGGAAACCATCAGCACTATCACAGCAACAGCAGAGGTAAATAATGGGGTGAGGGACAAGAGTTAAAAGGAGGGTTAGACAGATGCTGCCAGGCCGGAGCACACTGCTGGGCACCAGGTCTGCAGCTTGGCCAAGTCGTGGAGACAGCACTGATGCTGTCACCTCATCTAGCAGTTCCTCCTCCAGAACAACTACTAAAGAACTAGAAACAGTACAGAACAGCTCCCAAAGCCACGACAGAGACCAGACACACAGCGTACCCCATTCCGGAACGGCTGGACTGGCTAAGAGACTCCACTGTGGTGAGGTCCCCGAGAGGCGCGCGCTTCCCCGGGCCGCGGTGGCTGGCAGCCGGAGCCCCTCCCTCCTTCCTTCCCAGGCCGGCTGGGAGCTTTGGATTGGGTTCCCCAAGCCGCGGTGACCAGAGCTCCTTCCACACACGCGGCTGCCTGGGCTGGCTGGGAACTTTGGATCGGCGGTTCCCCAAGCCGTGGCGGCCGGCGACCCTCCCCCACGCACAGCTTCCCGGGCCGGCTGGTAGCCTCGGAACAGCGGGCCCCCAACCCGCAGTGGCTGGCGACCACAGCCCCTTCCACACGCATGGCTTCCCGGGCCAGCTGGGAGCATTGGAGCGGTGGTTCCCCAAGCCGTGGCAGCTGGCGACCCTCCCCCACAGGCGACTTCCTGGAGGGAAAGGAAAGAGTCTCCAACAGTAGTAGAGACTGAGCCCAACCTAACACCAATAGTGGTGTTAAGGAACAACTTCTGACTACTAAAAATAGGCCCTCAGCTCAGGTGAAACTGATCAAGGCGGAAGTCGCTGATTGGGCTAACTGAAAAAGAGGAAAGGGGGCGAAACAGAGCCTTCTGTGGCTGTTTCTATGGAGGCTTTGTTGCCTCTGGGCTCAGCGCTGGGATTACATAGGTTACAACTGCCCGGAACGCAGAAACAGGCTGCTTTTAGGGCTCTCTACCACCTGAACCTTCCCCGCAAGATGGGTGAAATGCAACTCAGGTGGAATCCCTCTCTCAAGGAATTCAGATCCCAGGACTTCACAATTTGAAGCCATTTAAACCAACCTACAACCTTTCCTCTGTCTCCACCACACACCCAGCAGTTAGAGTCTTCCAAAGTTAAAGGAGCCATAACATCTTTTGCTGGTGGGACCCGCAGATAGACAAGCACCACATACTGGGCAGGATAAGAAAAACAGAGCCCAGAGACTTCACAGGAAAGTCTTTCAACCTGCTGGGTCCCACACTCAGGGAAATCTGATTAAATGCCCAGACGCCAGCAAAAAATAACAAATCACACCAGGAAAATTGAAGATATGGCCCAGTCAAAGGAACAAACCAATAGCTCAAATGAGATACAGGAGCTGAGACAACTAATTCTGAATATACGAACAGAAATGGAAAACCTCTTCAAAAACCAAATCAATAAATTGAGGGAGGACATGAGGAAGGAATGGGATCAACAAAAAGAAGAAATGGAAAGCCTGAAAAAACAAATCACAGAACTTATGTGATTGAAAAACACAGTAGAAGAGATGAAAAAAACAATGGAAACCTACAATGGTAGATTTAAAGAGACAGAGGATAGAATAAGTGAACTGGAGGATGGAACATCTGAAATCCAAAAAGAAACAGAAACTATAGGGAAAAGAATGTAAAAATTTGAGCAGGGGCTCAGGGAATTGAATGATAGTATGAAGCACACACATATATGTGTTGTGGGTGTCCCAGAAGGAGAAGAGAAGGGAAAAGGAGGAGAAAAACTAATGGAAGAAATTATCACTGAAAATTTCCCAACTCTTATGAAAGACCTAAAATTACAGATCCAAGAAGAGCAGCGCACCCCAAAGAGAATAGACCCAAGTAGACGTTCTCCAAGACACTTACTAGTTAGAATGTCAGAGGTCAAAGAGAAAGAGAGGATCTTGAAAGCAGCAAGAGAAAAACAATCCATCACATACAAGGGAAACCCAATAAGACTATGTGTAGATTTCTCAACAGAAACCATGGAAGCTAGAAGACAGTGGGATGATATATTTAAATTACTAAAAGAGAAAAACTGCCAACCAAGACTTCTATATCCAGCAAAATTGTCCTTCAAAAATGAGGGAGAAATTAAAACATTTTCAGACAAAAAGTCACTGAGAGAATTTGTGACCAAGAGACCAGCTCTGCAAGAAATACTAAAGGGAGCACTAGAGTCAGATACGAAAAGACAGAAGAGAGAGGTATGGAGAAGAGTGTATAAAGAAGGAAAATCAGATATGATATATATAATACAAAAGGCAAAATGGTAGAGGAAAGTATTACCCAAACAGTAATAACACTAAATGTCAATGGACTGAATTCCACAATCAAAAGACATAGACTGGCAGAATGGATTAAAAAACAGGATCCTTCTATATGCTGTCTACAGGAAACAAATCTTAGACTCAAAGATAAATATAGGTTGAAAGTGAAAGGTTTGGAAAAGATATTTCATGCAAATAACAACCAGAAAAGATCAGGAGTAGCTATACTAATATCCAACAAATTAGACTTCAAATGTAAAACAGTTAAAAGAGACAAAGAAGGATACTATCTACTAATAAAAGGAACAATTAAACAAGAAGACATAACAATCATAAATATTTATGCACCGAATCAAAATGCCCCAAAATACGTGAGGAATACACTGCAATCACTGAAAATGGAAATAGACACATCTACCAAAATAGTTGGAGACTTCAATTCACCACTCTCATCAATGGACAGAACATCTAGACAGAGGATCAATAAAGAAACAGAGAATTTGAATATTACAATAAATGAGCTAGACTTAACAGACATTTATAGGACATTACATCCCACAACAGCAGGATACACCTTTTTCTCAAGTGCTCATGGATCATTCTCAAAGATAGACCATATGCTGGGTCACAAAGCAAGTCTCAACAAATTTAAAAAGATTGAAATCATACACAACACTTTCTCGGATCATAAAGGAATGAAGCTGGAAATCAATAATAGGCAGAGTGCCAGAAAATTCACAAATACGTGGAGGCTCAACAACACACTCTTAAACAACGAGTGGGTCAAGGAAGAAATTACAAGAGAAATTAGTAAATACCTCGAGGCGAATGAAAATGAAAACACAACATATCAAAACCTATGGGACGCAGAAAAGGCAATGCTAAGAGGGAAATTTATTGCCTTAAATGCCTATATCAGAAAAGAAGAAAAGGCAAAAATTCAGGAATTAACTGTCCACTTGGAAGAACTGGAGAAAGAAGAGCAAACTGTCCCCAAAGCAAGCAAAAGGAAAGACATAACAAAGATTAGAGCAGAAATAAATGAAATTGAGAACATGAAAACAATAGAGAAAATCAGTAAGACCAGAAGTTGGTTCTATAAGAAAATCAATAAAGATTGATGGGCGATTAGCAAGATTGACAAAAAGAAGAAGAGAGAAGACGCAAATAAATAAGATCAGAAATGGAAGAGGAGACATAACCAGTGACCTCACAGAAATAAAGGAGGTAATAACAGGATACTATGAACAACTTTATGCTAATAAATACAACAATGTAGATGAAATGGACAAGTTCCTAGAAAGGCATGAACAAACAACTTTGACTCAAGAAGAAATAGATGAACTCAACAAACCAATCACAAGTAAAGAAATTGAATCAGTCATTCAAAAGCTTCCCAAAAAGAAAAGTCCAGGACCAGACGGCTTCACATGTGAATTCTACCAAACACTCCAGAAAGAATTAGTACCTACTCTCTTCAAACTCTTCAAAAAAATCGAAGTGGAGGGAAAGCTACCTAATTCATTCTATGAAGCCAACATCACCCTCATACCAAAACCAGGCAAAGAAATTACAAAAAGAGAAAACTACAGACCAATCTCTCTAATGAATATAGATGCAAAAATCCTCAACAAAATTCTAGCAAATCGTATCCAGCAACACATTAAAAGAATTATACACCATGACCAAGTAGGATTCATCCCAGGTATGCAAGGATGGTTCAACATAAGAAAATCAATTAATGTAATACACCATATCAACAAATCAAAGCAGAAAAATCATATGATCATCTGAATTGATGCAGAGAAGGCATTTGACAAGATTCAACATCCTTTCCTGTTGAAAACACTTCAAAGGATAGGAATACAAGGGAACTTTCTTAAAATGATAAAGGGAATATATGAAAAACCCACAGCTAATATCATCCTCAATGGGGAAAAATTGAAAACTTTCCCCCTAAGATCAGGAACAAGATAAGAATGTCCATTATCACCACTATTATTCAACATCGTGTTGGAGGTTCTAGCCAGAGCAATTAGACAAGAAAAAGAAATACAAGGCATCAAAATTGGAAAGGAAGATATAAAACTATCACTGTTTGCAGACGATATGATACTATATGTCGAAAACCCAGAAAAATCCACAACAAAACTATTAGAGCTAATAAATGTGTACAGTAAAGTAGCAGGTTACAAGATCAACATTCAAATATCTGTAGCGTTTCTATGCACTAGCAATGAACAAGCTGAGGGGGAAATCAAGAAACAAATTCCATTTACAACTGCAACTAAAACAATAAAGTACTTAGGAATAAATTTAACTAAAGAGACAAAAGACCTATACAATTAAAACTACAAAAAACTGTTAAAAGAAATCACAGAACACCTAAACAGATGGAAGGGTATACCGTGTTCATGGATTGGAAGACTAAATATAGTTAAGATGTCAATCCTACCTAAACTGATTTACAGATTCAACGCAATACCAATCAAAATCCCAACGACTTATTTTTCGGAAATAGAAAAACCAATAAGCAAATTTATCTGGAAGGGCAGGGTGCCCCGAAATGCTAAAAGTATCTTGAGGAAAAAAAAACGAAGCTGGAGGTCTCAAGCTGCCGGACTTTAAGGCATATTATGAAGCCACAGTGGTCAAAACAGCATGGTATTGGCATAAAGATAGATATATCGACCAATGGAATCAAATAGAATGCTCAGATATAGACCCTCTCATCCATGGACATTTGATCTTTGATAAGGCAGTCAAGCCAACTCACCTGGGACAGAACAATCTCTTCAATAAATGGTGCCTAGAGAACTGGATATCCATATGCAAAAGAATGAAAGAAGACCCGTATCTCACACCCTATACAAAAGTTAACTCAAAATGGATCAAAGATCTATACATTAGGTCTAAGACCATAGAACAGTTAGAGGAAAATGTAGGGAGATATCTTATGAAACTTACAATTGGAGGCGGTTTTATGGACCTTAAACCTAAAGCAAGAGCACTGAAGAAAGAAATAAATAAATGGGAGCTCCTCAAAATTAAACACTTTTGTGCATCAAAGAACTTCATCAAGAAAGTAGAAAGACAGCCTAAACAATGGGAGACAATATTTGGAAACGACATATCAGATAAAGGTCTAATATCCAGAATTTATAAAGAGATTGTTCAACTCAACAACAAAAAGACAGCCAACCCAATTACAAAATGGGCAAAAGACTTGAACAAACACCTCTCAGAAGAGGAAATACAAATGGCCAAAAGGCACATGAAGAGATGTTCAATGTCCCTGGCCATTAGAGAAATGCAAATCAAAACCACAATGAGATATCATCTCACACCCACCAGAATGGCCATTATCAACAAAACAGAAAATGACAAGTGCTGGAGAGGATGCGGAGAAAGAGGCACACTTATCCACTGTTGGTGGGAATGTCAAAGGGTGCAACCACTGTGGAAGGCAGTTTGGTGGTTCCTCAAAAAGCTGAATATAGAATTGCCATACGACCCAGCAATACCATTGCTAGGTATCTACTCAAAGGACTTAAGGGCAAAGACACAAACGGACATTTGCACACTAATGTTTATAGCAGCGTTATTTACAATTGCAAAGAGATGGAAACAGCCAAAATGTCCATCAACAGAAGAATGGCTAAACAAACTGTGGTATATACATACAATGGAATATTATACAGCTTTAAGACAGGATAAACTTATGAAGCATGTAATAACATGGATGGATCTAGAGAACATTATGCTGAGTGAGTCCAGCCAAAAACTAAAGGACAAATACTGTATGGTCCCACTGATGTGAACGGACATTCGAGAATAAACTTGAAATATGTCATTGGTAACAGAGTCCAGCAGGAGTTAGAAACAGGGTAAGATAATGGGTAATTGGAGCTGAAGGGATACAGACTGTGCAACAGGACTAGATACAAAAACTCAAAAATGGACAGCACAATAATACCTAAGTGTATAGTAATCATGTTAAAACACTGAATGAAGCTGCATCTGAGCTATAGGTTTTTTTGTTTTGTTTTGTTTTGTTTTTTACTATTATTATTACTTTTATTTCTTTTCTCTATATTAACATTCTATACCTTTTTCTGTTGTGTTTCTAGTTCTTCTAAACCGATGCAAATGTACTAAGAAACGATGATCATGAATGTATGTGATGATGTTAAGAATTACTGATTGCATATGTAGAATGATATGATTTCTAAATGTTGGGTTAATTTCTTTTTTTCCGTTAATTAATAAAAAAAAAACCACTAAAAAAAAAAACAAAACAGAACATGACAAGTGCTGGAGAAGATGTGGAGAAAGAGGCACACTTATCCACTGTTGGTGGGAATGTCAAATGGTGCAACCACTGTGGAAGACAGTTTGGCCATTCCTCAAAAAGCTGAATATACTGGGCGGGCCGCGGTGGCTCAGCGGGCAAAGTGCTTGCCTGCTATGCCGGAGGACCTCGGTTCGATTCCCGGCCCCAGCCCATGTAACAAAAACGGAGAAACAGAATACAATAAAACAAGAAAATGTTTAAAGATGTTTCCCTTTCTTCCTTCCTTCCTTCCTTCTATCCTTCCTTCCTTCTCTCTGTCTTTCCTTTAAAAAAAAAAAAAAAAAAAAAAAAGCTGAATATAGAATTACCATATGACCCAGCAATACCATTGCTAGGTATCTACTCAGAGGACTTAAGGACAAAGACACATATGGACATTTGCACACCAATGTTTATAGCAGCATTATTTACAATTGCAAGTAGATGGAAACAGCCAAAATGTGCACAACAGACGAGTGGCTAAACAAACTGTGGTATATACATACGATGGAATATTATGCAGCTTTAAGACAGGATAAACTTATGAAGCATGTAATAACATGGATGGACCTAGAGAACATTATGCTGAGTGAGACTAGCCAAAAACTAAAGGACAAATACTGTATGGTCCCACTGATGTGAACCGACATTCGAGAATAAACTTGGAATATGTCATTGGTAACAGAGACCATCTGGAGTTAGAAACAGGGTAAGATAATGGGTAATTGGAGCTGAAGGGATACAGACTGTGCAACAGGACTAGATACAAAAACTCAAAAATGGACAGCACAATACTACCTAACTGTAATATAATTATGTTAAAACACTGAATGAAGCTGCATGTGAGAATGATAGAGGGAGGAGGGCTGGGGACATAAATGAAATCAGAAAGAAAGATAGATGTTAAAGCTTGAGATGGTGTAATCTAGGAATGCCTCGAGTGTATAATAATAGTGAAATGTACAAGGTACAATTTTAAAAATGTTCTTGCATGAGGAAGAACAAAGGAATGTCATTATTGCAGGGTACTGAAAATAGATGGTAATTAATATTTTAAAATGTCACGTTCTGTGTGAGACTAAAGCAAAAAAATATTTGTTACAAAATTTATATTTTGACTAGTGCATTTCCTAATATAACTTATGTAGATAGTTTGACTGAACGCCATAAGTACTTAGAATCTCAGGTAGGACGTGAGATTTTGCTGGTTTGTCCAGAGTGATGCCCCAATGAATCCCAGAGTGATATGATCAGTGAGTGGAAAAGTATCTGCAAACCCCCTTCGGGGAGTGGTGAGAACAGGGAGAAATGCAACTTCCCCAAGTTGAATTCTTGATATTCTCACAAGCAGTGTGGACAACCAAAGCTATAGGCTGAGCCCTCAGTCTTGGGGTTTGTTCATATGAAACTTAACCCCGCAAAGGATAGGTCAAACCTTCTTAAAATTAGGCCTAAGAGTCATCCCCAAGAGAACCTCTTCTGTTGCTCTGATGTGGCCTCTCTCTCCAGCCAACACAACAAGCAAATTCACCACCCTCCCCCTGTCTACATGGGACATGACTCCCAGGGGTGTGGACCTTCCTGGCAACGTGGGACAGAGATCTTGGAATGAGCAGAGACTCAGCATCAAGGGATTGAGAAAAACCCTAGAATGTGCTAACTTAGCATCAAGGGATTGAGAAAACCTTCCAGACCAAAAGGGGGAAGGGAGAAATGAGACAAAGTGTCAATGATTGAGAGATTCCAAACAGAGTCAAGAGGTTATCCTGGAGGTTATTCTTATGCATCAAGTAGATACCACCTTGTTATTCAAGATGTAATGGAGAGGCTGGAGGGAACTGCCTGAAAATGTAGAGCTGTGTTCCAGTAGCCATGTTTCTTGAGGATGATTGAACAATGATACAGCTGCCACAATGTGACTGTGTGATTGTGAAAACCTGGGTCTGATGCTCCTTTTATCTACCTTGTCAACAAAGAAGTAGAACATATGGAATAAAAATAAATAATAGGGGGAACAAATGCTAAAATAAATTTAGTTAGAAATGGTAGTGATCAATGAAAGCGAGGGTTAAGGGGTATGGTAGGTATAATCTTTTTTTTTCTTTCTTGTGTTCATTTCATTTATTTTTCTGAATTAATGCAAATGTTCTAAGAAATGATGAATATGCAACTAAATGATGATATTGTGAATTACTGATTATGTATATTGTTTTATTTTGTTTCTTTATTTTTTAATTAATAAATAAATTTAAAAAAATAAAAAACAAACAAACAAAAAACTTATGGGATGCAGCAAAGGCAGTGCTAAGAGGGAAATTTATTGCCCTAAATGCCTATATCAAAACAGAAGAAAGGGCAAAAATTGAGGAATTAACTGTCCACTTGGAAGAAGTGGAGAAAGAACAGCAAACTAACCTCAAGGCAAGCAAAAAGAAAGAAATAATGAAGATTAGAGCTGAAATAAATGAAATTGAGAAGATGAAAACAATTGAGAAAAATCAACAAAACCAGAGCTGGTTCTATTAGAAAATCAATAAGATTGATGGATCCTTAGCAAGATTGACAAAAAGAAGAAGAGAGGGGATGCAAATAAATAAGATCAGAAATGGAAGAAGAGACATAACCACTGACCCCATGGAAATAAAGGAAGTAATGACAGGAAACTATGAACAACTTTATGCTAATAATCTTGACAATGTAGATGAAATGGACAACTTTCTAGAAAGGCATGAACAACCAACTCTAACTCGAGAAGAATCAGACAACCTCAACACACCAATCACAAGTAAAAAAATTGAATCAGTCATTAAGAAGCTCCCCATAAAGAAAAATCCAGGACCAGATGGCTTCACATGTGAATTCTACCAAACATTCAAGAAAGAATTCGCACCAATCTGGCTCAAACTCTTCAAAAAAATTGAAGAGGAGGGAAAGCTACCTAACTCATCCTACAAAGCCAACTTCACCCTCATACCAAAGCCAGACAAAGATATTAAAAAAAAAAGAAAACTACAGACCAATCTCTCTAATGAATATAGATGCAAAAATCCTCAACAAAATTCTTGCAAATCTAATCCAGCAGCATGTTAAAAGAATTATACACCATGACCAAGTAGGATTCATCCCAGGTATGCAAGGATGGTTCAACATAAGAAAATCAATTAAGGTAATACACCATATCAACAAATCAAAGCAGAAAAACCACAAGATTATCTCGATTGATGCAGAAAAGGCATTTGACAAAATTTAACATCCTTTCCTGTTGAAAACACTTAAAAGGATAGAAATAGAAGGCACTTCCTCAACATGATAAACGGAATATATGAAAAACCCACAGCTAACATCATCTTCAATGGGGAAAAACTGAAAACTTTCCCCCTAAGATCAGGAACAAGACAAGGATCTCCACTATCACCACTGTTATTCAATATTGTGTTGGAAGTTCTAGCCAGAGCAATTAGACAAGAAAAAGAGATACAAGGCATCAAAATTGGAAAGGAAGAAGTAAAACTCTCACTGTTTGCAGATGATATGATACTGTATGTTGAAAATCCTGAAAAATCCACAACAAACCTACTAGAGCTAATAAATGAGTAGAGCAAAGTGTCAGGTTACAAGATCAACACTCAAAAATCTGTAGTGTTTCTATACACTAGTAATGAACAATCTGAGGGGGATATCAAGAAAAGAATTCCATTTACAATTGCAGCCAAAAGAATAATACATTTAGGAATAAATTTAACTAAAGAGACAAAAGACCCATGCAGATAAAACTACAAGAAAGTGTTCAAAGAAATCACAGAAGACCTAAATAGGTGGAAAGGCATACTGTGTTCATGGATTAGAAGATTAAATATAGTTAAGATGTCAATTCTACCTAAATTGATTTATAGATTCAATGCAATGCCAATTAAAATCCCAAAAACTTACTTTTCAGAAATAGAAAAACCAATAACCAAATACATCTGGAAGGGCAGGGTGCCCCGAATAGCTAAAAGTATCTTGAGAAAAAAAATGAAGTTTGAGGTCTCACGCTACCTGACTTTAAGCCTTATTATGAAGCTGCAGTGGTCAAAGATCTAACTGCACACCTGGAGGAACTAGAAAAAAGAAAAGGCAAACAAATCTGAAAGCAAGAAGAAGGAAAGAAATAGCAAAGGCTAGAGCAGAAATAAATGAAATTAAGAATATAAAAGCAAAAAATATATATATATAAAAGCAGTATGGAGAATTAACTAAATCAAAAGTTGATTCCTTGACAAGATCAATAAAATTGACAAACCCATAGATAGACTGATTTAAAAAGAGAGAGAGAGAGTGAAAAGATGCAAATAAATAAAAATCAGACAGAAAAATGGGGACATTATGACTGATCCCACAGAAATAAAAAGGATCCTAAGAAGATACTATGAACAAGTACATGCCAACAAATTAGCAACCTAGATGAAATAGGCAAATTCCTGGTAACGCACAAACAACCTACACTGACTCAAGAAGAAGTAGAAGAGCTAAACAGACCAATCACAAGTAAAGAGATTGAATCAGTCATCAAAAACCTCCAAGAAAATAAAAACTTAGGAGCAGATGACTTCACAGGTGAATTCTCCCAATCATTCCAAAAATTAATACCAATATTTCTTAAACTCTTCCAAAAAATTGAAGAGATGGGAACACTACCTAATTTATTCTATGAGGCCAACATCACCCTAATATCAAAGCCAGATAAAGATACAAGAAAATTACAGACCAATTTCTCTTATGAACATAGATATAAAAATTCTCAACAAAATATTTTCAAATCATATCAACAGCACATCAAAAGAATTATACACTATGAGCATGTGGGTTTTATTCAGGGTATGCAAGGGTGTTTCAACATAAAAAAATCAATTAATGTAATGTACCATATTAATACAACAAAGGGGAAAAACTTTGGTGTTCTCGATGGATGCAGAAAAAGTATTTTACAAAATCTAGCAATCTTTCTTGATAAAAGTACTTCAAAAATAGGAATAGAAAGAAACTTCCTCAACATGATAAAGGGCATATATGAAAAATTCACAGCTGTTTTGCACTCAATGGTAAAAGATTGAAAGCTTTCCCTCTTAGCTCTAGAAGAAGACAAAGATGTCCACTATCACCACTGTTATTCAGCACTGTACTGTAAGTTCTGGCCAGAGCAATTAAACTAAGAAAAAGAAATAAAAGGCATCCACACTGGCCTCTCTTTCTCTAAGCCCAACTCAGTAAGTAAAATCATTACCCTCACCCCCCCCCCCAACATGGGACATGACATCCAAGGGTGAAATTCTTCCTGGCAACCTCAGATATGACTCCCAGAGATGTGCCTGGCTCTGGCACCATGGGATCAACAATGCCTGCCTGACCAAATGAGGGAAAAGAATTTAACAAAATGAGGTATTAGTGCCTAAGAGAGTTCAAATAGAATCAAGAGGCCACTCTGGAGGCTACTGTTATGCAAGCTTCAGCTTGATATTGCTACATGGTTTGCCAAACCCCAACCAACAACATTCCTGTCAAGCCTAAAGAACATCCAGGGCTCTATCTGAGATTCTACAAAAGTTCCACGTACTTTGATTACTTTCCAGAAACCTACAACCTCTAGATGAGTTCCTAGGCCAGATAAGTCCTGAAAACCAGAGGGGCCAGCCTCTCCAGAATATCAACTTGTTCCATCCCCCTATCCCATATTATTGACAGCCTTTTCCAATATGATGAAGTTAGAATGGGCATAGCCCAAAATACCTCTTAAGATTGGGAGAAAGATCAAAGAAGAAGGAGGGGTTATGAGAGAAGATAGGATTCAACAAATGAGTATGACTATTGAATCATTATATTGATATTTCTTTTTAGTCTCCAATGTCTTGGAGCAGCTAGAAGGAAAAGCCTAAAATTGTGGAACTGTAACCCATACCAAACTTTGAAATCTGTTATATAACTACTTGTTATTTGTTACTTTGAAATTTATTGCTTTGCTTTTTTTGTATATGTTATATTTCACAATCAAAATAATCATAAATTTAAAACGCATCCACATTGAAAAGATTTAGGTAAAACTTTTGCTATTTGCAGATGACATAATCCTATATAGAAAACATCCCGAAAAATCTACAACAAAGACACTAGAACTAATAAACAAGTGCAGCAAGCTGGCAGGATACAAGATAAGCACACAAATATGTTTCTATACACTAGTATTGAGCAATCTGAGGAGGAAATGAGGAACAAAATTCCATGTACAATAGCAACTAGAAGAATCAAATACCTAGGAATAAATTTTACCAAGTATATAAAAGACTTGTACAAAGAAAACTACAAAACATTGCTAAAAGAAATCAAAGAAGACCTAAATAAATGCAAGGACATTCCATGTTCATGGATTGAAAGAGTAATATCATTAAGATGTTAATTCTACCCAAACTGATTTATAGATTCAATGCAATTCCAATTAAAATTCATACATTCTACCTTGCAGAAATAGAAAAGCCAATTGTCAACTTTGTTTGGAAGGGTAAGGGGCCCTGAATAACCAAAACTGTCTCAAAGGAGAAAAATAAAGTTGGAAGATTCACACTTCCTGACTGTAAAGCATATTACAAGGCTGTAGTGGTCATGTATTTCCTAATATAACTTATGTGGACAGCTTAATCAAACACCATAATGCTTGGAACCTTGCATAGGGCATGATATTTTGTAGGTTTTCCCAGAGTGATGCCCAGATAAACCAGCAATTTGAACAGTGAATAGGGAAGTATTTCCAGAGTCCCCTGGGGGAATGGTGAGAAAGGAGGAAAATTCAACTTCCCCAAGTAGAGAATTCTTGATATTCTCACAGGCAGTGGGACAACCAAAGCAATAGGCCGAGCCTCCAATCTTGGGGTTTGTTCATATGAAACTTAACCACACAAAGGATAGGTCAAACCACTTAAAATTAGGCCTAAGAGTCACCCCCAAGACAACCTCTTTTGTTGCTCAGATGTGGCCTCTGTCTCTCAGCCACACAGCAAGCAAACTCACTGCCTGCCCCCTCTCTACGTAGGACATGACTCCCAAGGGTGTGGACCTTCCTGGCAATGTGGGACAGAAATCCTAGAATGAGCTGGAACTCAGCATCAAGGGATTGAGAAAATCTTCTCACCCAAAAGGGAGAAGAGAGAAATGAGACAAAATGAAGTGTCAATGGCTGAGAGATTCCAAACAGAGTTGAGAGGTTATCCTGGAGGTTATTCTTACGCATTAAATAGATATCAACTTTTTAGTCAAGATGTAGTGGAGAGGCTGGAGGGAACTGCCTACAAATGTGGAGCTGTGCTCTAGTGGCCATATTTCTTGAAGATGATTGTATGATGATATGGCTGTCGCAGTGTGACTGTGTGGTTGTGAGAGCCTTGTGTCTGAGGCTCCTTTTGTCTACCTTATCGATGGACAAGTAAAACCTATGGGTTAAAAATAAATAAATAATACGAGGAACAAATGTTAAAATAAACTTAGTAGATAGAAATGCTGGTGATTGGTGAAGGGGAGGGGTAAGGGGTATGGTATGTATGAATTTTTTTCTGTTTTTTTCTTTATTGCTTTTTCTGAAAGATGCAGAAGTTCTAAGAAATGGTCATGATGATGAATATACAACTATGTGATGATAGTGTGAATAATTGATTATATAACAAGAACAGAATGATCTCCTGGCAACGTGGGATAGAGATCCTGGAATGAGCTGAGACTCAGCATCAAGGGACTGAGAAAAACCCTAGAATGAGCTGAGAATTAACATCAAGGGATTGAGAGAACCTTCTCGACCAAAAGGGGGAAGAGTGAAATGAGACTAAGTGTCAATGGCTAAGATATTCCAAACAGAATGGAGAGGTTATCCTGGAGGTTATTCTTACGCATTAAGTAGATATCACCTTGTTGTTCAAGATGTAGTGGAGAGGCAGGAGGGAACTGCCTGAAAATGTAGAGCTGTGTTCCAGTAGCCATGTTTCTTGATGATGATTGAACAATGATATAGCTGTCACAATGTGACTCTGTGAATGGAAAACCTTGTGTCTGATGCTCCTTTTATCTATCTTGTCAACAGAAGAGTAGAACATATGGAATAAAAATAAACAATAGGGGGAACAAATGTTAAAATAAATTTAGTTTGAAATGCTAGTGGTAAATGAAAGCGAGGGGTAAGGGGTGTGGTATGTATAACATTTTTTTCTCTATTATCGTTTTATTTCTTTTTCTGTTGTCTTTTTATTTCTTTTTCTAAATCGATGCAAATGTTCTAAGAAATGATGAATATGCAACTATGTGATGATATTAAGAATTACTGATTATATATGTAGAATGGAATGATTTCTAAATGTTGTGTTAGTTAATTTTTTTATTAATAAAAAAAGAATGTTTGTGTTTGTATGTGGTTATGTAACATAAATAAAAATGAATTAATTAAAAAAAAACAGAATGGTACTGGCATAAAGATAGATATACTGACCAAGGAAATAAAACTGACAGTTCAGAAGTAGAACTTCATATCTATGGGCAATTGATTTTTTTCATTTTTTTTAAAAGAAAAAACAATACACTTAGAACCACCAAAAATGAATATCTTAGTTAGCTTAACCATAAGCATATTCAAATAAAGCATCCATATAATCATTGTAAAGCCTGTGTTTGTGCAGTAAGTTTCATAAACCAATTTAAAATTAAAGCAATAAGGATCCAGAAAAGAATGGAAAAATTTGAACAAGGTATCAGGGAACTCAAGGACAATATGAACCGCACAAATATACGTGTAGTGGGTATCCCAGAAGGAGAAGAGAAGGGAAAAGGAGGAGAAAAACTAATGGAAGAAATTATCACTGAAAATTTCCCAACTCTTATGAAAGACCTAAAATTACAGATCCAAGAAGTGCAGCGCACCCCAAAGACATTAGACACAAATAGGCGTTCCCCAAGACACTTACTAGTTAGAATGTCAGAGGTCAAAGAGAAAGAGAGGATCTTGAAAGCAGCGAGAGAAAAACAATCCATCACATACAAGGGAAACCCAATAAGACTATGTGTAGATTTCTCATCAGAAACCATGGAAGCTAGAAGACAGTGGGATGATATAGTTAAGTTACTAAAAGAGAAAAACTGCCAGCCAAGACTCCTATATCCAGCAAAATTGTCCTTCAAAAATGAGGGAGAAATTAAAACATTCTCAGACAAAAAGTCACTAAGAGAATTTGTGACCAAGAGACCAGCTCTGCAAGAAATACTAAAGGAAGCACTAGAGTCAGATACAAAAAGACAGAAGAGAGAGACATGGAGAAAAGTGTAGAAAGAAGGAAAGTCAGATATGATATATATAATACAAAAGGCAAAATGGTAGAGGAAAATATTATCCAAACAGTAATCACTCTAAATGTCAATGGACTGAATTCCCCAATTAAAAGACATAGACTGGCAGAATGGATTAAAAAACAGGATCCTTCTATATGCTGTCTACAGGAAACACATCTTAGACCCAAAGATAAATATAGGTTGAAAGTGAAAGGTTGGGAAAAGATATTTCATGCAAATAACAACCAGAAAAGAGCAGGAGTGGCGATACTAATATCCAACAAGTTAGACTTCAAATGTAAAACAGTTAAAAGAGACAAAGAAGGACACTATATACTATTAAAAGGAACAATTAAGCAAGAAGACATAACAATCATAAATATTTACGCACCGAACCAGAATGCCCCAAAATACGTGAGGAATACACTGCAAACACTGAAAAGGGAAATAGACACATGTACCATAATAGTTGGAGACTTCAATTCACCACTCTCATCAATGGACAGAACATCTACACAGAGGATCAATAAAGAAATAGAGAACCTGAATATTACTATAAATGAGCTTGACTTAACAGACATTTATAGGACATTACATCCCACAACAGCAGGATACACCTTTTTTTCAAGTGCTCATGGATCATTCTCAAAGATAGACCATATGCTGGGTCACAAAGCAAATATTAACAAATTTAAAAATATTGAAATCATACACAACACTTTCTCGGATCATAAAGGAATGAAGTTGGAAATCAATAATAGGCGGAGTGCCAGAAAATTCATAAATACATGGAGGCTCAACAACACACTCTTAAACAACAAGTGGGTCAAGGAAGAAATTGCAAGAGAAATTAGTAAATACCTAGAGGCAAATGAAAATGAAGACACAACATATCAAAACTTATGGGACGCAGCAAAGGCAGTGCTAAGAGGGAAATTTATTGCCCTAAATGCCTTTATCAGAAAAGAAGAAAAGGCAAAAAATGCAGGAATTAACTGTCCACTTGGAAGAACTGGAGAAAGAACAGCAAACTAATCCCAAAGCAAGCAAAAGGAAAGAAATAACAAAGATTAGAGCAGAAATAAATGAAATTGAAAACATGAAAACAATAGAGAAAATCAATAAGACCAGAAGTTGGTTCTATGAGAAAATCAACAAGATTGATGGGCCCTTAGCAAGACTGACAAAAAGAAGAAGAGAGAGGATGCAAATAAATAAGATTAGAAATGAAAGAGGAGACATAACTACTGACCTCACAGAAATAAAGGAGGTAATAACAGGATACTATGAACAACTTTACGCTAATAAATACAACAATTTAGAAGAAATGGACAGGTTCCTGGAAAGACATGAACAACCAACTTTGACTCAAGAAGAAATAGACGACCTCAACAAACCAATCACAAGTAAAGAGATTGAATTAGTTATTCAAAAGCTCCCTAAAAAGAAAAGTCCAGGACCAGACGGCTTCACATGTGAATTCTATCAAACATTCCAGAAAGAATTAGTACCTACTCTCCTCAAACTGTTCAACATAATCGAAGTGGAGGGAAATCTACATAATTCATTCTATGAAGCCAACATCACCCTCATACCAAAACCAGGCAAAGATATTACAAAAAAAGAAAACTACAGACCAATCTCTCTAATGAATACAGATGCAAAAATTCTCAATAAAATTCTAGCAAATCGTATCCAACAACACATTAAAAGAATTATACATCATGACCAAGTAGGATTCATCCCAGGTATGCAAGGATGGTTCAACATAAGAAAATCAGTTAATGTAATACACCATATCAACAAATCAAAGCAGAAAAATCACATGATCATCTCAATTGATGCAGAGAAGGCATTTGACAAGATTCAACATCCTTTCCTGCTGAAAACACTTCAAAAAATAGGAATACAAGGGAACTTCCTTAAAATGATAGAGGGAATATATGAAAAACCCACAGCTAATATCATCCTCAATGGGGAAAAATTGAAAACTTTCCCCCTAAGATCAGGAACAAGACAAGGATGTCCACTATCACCACTATTATTCAACATTGTGTTGGAAGTTCTAGCCAGAGCAATTAGGCAAGAAAAAGAAATACAAGGCATCAAAATTGGAAAGGAAGAAGTAAAACTATCACTGTTTGCAGACGATATGATACTATATGTAGAAAACCCAGAAAAATCCACAACAAAATTACTATAGCTAATAAATGAGTACAGCAAAGTAGCAGGCTACAAGATCAACATTCAAAAATCTGTAGCTTTTCTATACACTAGTAATGAACAAGCTGAGGTGGAAATTAAGAAACGAATCCCATTTACAATCGCAACTAAAAGAATAAAATACCTAGGAATAAATTTAACTAAAGAGACAAAAAACCTATATAAAGAAAACTACAAAAAACTGTTAAAAGAAATCACAGAAGACCTAAATAGATGGAAGGGCATACCGTGTTCATGGATTGGAAGACTAAATATAGTTAAGATGTCAATCCTACCTAAATTGATTTACAGATTCAATGCAATACCAATCAAAATCCCAACAACTTATTTTTCAGAAATAGAAAAACCAATAAGCAAATTTATCTGGAAGGGCAGAGTGCCCCGAATTGCTAAAAACATCTTGAGGAAAAAAAACGAAGCTGGAGGTCTCGCGCTGCCTGACTTTAAGGCATATTATGAAGCCACAGTGGTCAAAACAGCATGGTATTGGCATAAAGATAGATATATTGACCAATGGAATCGAATAGAGTGCTCAGATATAGACCCTCTCATCTATGGACATTTGATCTTTGATAAGGCAGTCAAGCCAACTCACCTGGGACAGAACAGTCTCTTCAATAAATGGTGCCTAGAGAACTGGATATCCATATGCAAAAGAATGAAAGAAGACCCATCTCTCACACCCTACACAAAAGTTAACTCAAAATGGATCAAAGATCTAAACATTAGGTCTAAGACCATAAAACAGTTAGAGGAAAATGTTGGGAGATATCTTATGGATCTTACAACTGGAGGTGGTTTTATGGACCTTAAACCTAAAGCAAGAGCACTGAAGAAGGAAATAAATAAATGGGAGCTCCTCAAAATTAAACACTTTTGTGCATCAAAGAACTTCATCAAGAAAGTAGAAAGACAGCCTACACAATGGGAGACAATATTTGGAAACGACATATCAGATAAAGGTCTAATATCCAGAATTTATAAAGAGATTGTTCAACTCAACAACAAAAAGACAGCCAACCCAATTACAAAATGGGAAAAAGACTTAAACAGACACCTACCAGAAGAAGAAATACGGATGGCCAAGAGGCACATGAAGAGATGCTCAATGTCCCTGGCCATTAGAGAAATGCAAATCAAAACCACAATGAGATATCATCTCACACCCACCAGAATGGCCATTATCAACAAAACAGAAAATGACAAGTGCTGGAGAGGATGCGGAGAAAGAGGCACACTTATCCACTGTTGGTGGGAATGTCAAAGGGTGCAACCACTGTGGAAGACAGTTTGGCGGTTCCTCAAAAAGCTGAATATAGAATTGCCATACGACCCAGCAATACCATTGCTAGGTATCTACTCAAAGGACTTAAGGGCAAAGACACAAACGGACATTTGCACACCGATGTTTATAGCAGCGTTATTTACAATTGCAAAGAGATGGAAACAGCCGAAATCTCCATCAACGGAAGAGTGGCTGAACAAACTGTGGTATATACATACGATGGAATATTATGCAGCTTTAAGACAAGATAAACTTATGAACCATGTAATAACATGGATGGACCTAGAGAATATTATGCTGAGTGAATCCAGCCAAAAACTAAAGGACAAATACTGTATGGTCCCACTGATGTGAACGGACATTCGAGAATAAACTTGAAATATGTCATTGGTAACAGAGTTCAGCAGGAGTTAGAAACAGGGTAAGACAATGGGTAATTGAAGCTGAAGGGATACAGACTGTGCAACAGGACTAGATACAAAAACTCAAAAATGGACAGCACAATAATACCTAATTGTAAAGTAATCATGTTAAAATACTGAATGAAGCTGCATCTGAGCTATAGGGTTTTTTTGTTTTTGTTTGCTTGTTGGTTTGTTTGTTGTTGTTGTTTTTTACTATTATTACTACTTTTATTTCTTTTCTTTATATTAACATTTTATATCTTTTTCTGTTGTGTTGCTAGTTCCTCTAAACCGATGCAAATGTACTAAGAAACAATGATCATGCATCTATGTGATGATGTTAAGAATTACTGAGTGCATATGTAGAATGGTATGATTTCTAAATGTTGTGTTAATTTCTTTTTTTTTTTTCCTTTCCGTTAATAAAAAAAAAAAAAAAAGCAACAAGGAAAAATTCTACAAATTCAGATACCAAAGTTCTTAAATTCTAAGTATTAAATATTTAGATACCATTTGATCAGCTGTCAAGACTGTAAATGCTCTCAAAATATCAAGTAGAAAATTCTTACAAATATCTGCACTGCTATAGTAATGACCTGTTACTAAATATTTTCCTGATTTCAGGAAAATATGAAGATAAAATATTTTTACAATTAGCATATGGATATCTTAACCACCTAAAATGGATATCTTGGCTAGCTTATCCATAGGCATATTAAAAAAAATCTAAGTAGTCATCGTAAAGCCTGTTGGCACAGTATGTTTCATAGACCAGTTTAAAATTAAAACAAGAAAGGAAAAAAAGTCTATAGGTACAGATATCAGAGTTTCTTAAATTCTAAATATAAATGCTATCTTAAATACCAGTTGATTGACTATCAAAACTGTGTGTGTTTTCAAAATATCAAGTAAAAAGCTGTTACAAATATCAACTCTGCTATAGTAGTGAGCTCTGTTAGTAAATATTTCTAAATTTTTAATTTCAGGATTTATTTTTATCTAATATTACTATAACTGCCTATAGTTTTTTTTTAACCATTTTCTTTTTGTCGTAAAATATAACGTATATGCACAAAGAAAAGAAAGAAAAAAAGCAATAATTTTCAAAGCACTCTTCAATAAGCAGCTACAGAACAGTTCCCAGAGTTTGTTATGGGCTACCATGCCCTCATCTCAGATTTTTCCTCAGCTGCTCCAAAACACTGGTGACTTTATCAGAGTCATAATAATGGAATCATACAGCATCTGTCCTTTTTTGTCTGACTTATTTAACTCAGCATTATGTCCTCAAGTTTCATCCACGTTGTCATATGTTTTGGGACATCATTTTGTCTAAATACTGCATAATATCCCATCATATGTATATACCAAATTATAGGTGTAAGGTGTTATCTCATTGTCATCTTAATTTGCCTTTCCCTTGTAGCCAATGAAGATAAGCAGCTCTTCATGTGCTTTTTAGCCATCTGTATTTGCTCTTCAGAAAAGTGTCTATTCATTTACTCTGCCCATTTCATAACTGGGTTGTTTGTTCTTTTGTTGTTGAGCTGTATAATTTCTTTATGTACACAGCATATCAAGCCTTTAGCCGATGTGTGGTTTCCAAATATTTTCTGGCATTGAGTTGGCTGCATCTTCACGTTTTTAACAAAGTCCTTTGAGGCACAGAAGCTCTTGATCTTAAGGAGTTCCCATTTGTCTATTTTTCTTTCACAGCTTGTGCTTTCAGTGTAAAGTTTAAGAAGCTGTCTCCTATGACTGGATCTTGAAGACGTTTCCTTACATTTTTTTCCCTAGAAGTTTTATGGTACTGGCTTTTACATTTAGGTCTTTGATACATTTTGAATTAATTTTTGTATAGGGTATAAGGTAAGGGTCCTCTTTCATTCTTTTGGCTATTGAAATCAGTTCTCACCACAAGTACATGGAACCTTGAGTAGGGCATGAGATTTTGTAGGTTTGTCCAGAGTGATGCCTCAATAAATCCTAGAAGTATTTGAACAGTGAATAAAAAAGTATTTGCAAAGTCCCCTTGGGGGAAAGTTGAGAAAGGGGGAAAATTCAACTTTCTCAAGTGGAAAATTCTTGATATTCTCACAAGCAGTGGGTACAACCAAAGCAATAGGCTGGGCCCCCAATCTTGGGGGTTGTTCATATGAGACTTAACCCCGCAAAGGATAGGCTAAGTCTGCTTAGAATTAGGCCTAAGAGTCACCCCCAAGAGAACCTCTTTTGTTGCTCAGATGTGGCCTCTCTCTTTCAGCCAATGTGACAAGCAAACTCACTGCCCTCCCCCTCTTTATGTAGTACATGACTCCCGGGGTGTGGACCTTCCTGGCAATGTGGGACAGAAATCCTAGAATGAGCTGGGACTCACCATCAAGGGATTGAGAAAACCTTCTTGACTGAAAGGGGGTAGAGAGAAATGAGACAAAATAAAGTGTCAATGGCTGAGAGATTCCAAACAGAGTCAAGAGGTATCCTGGAGGTTATTCTTATGCATTAAATAGATATCACCTTTTTAGTTAAGGTATATTGGAGAGGCTGGAGGGAACTGCCTGAAAATATAGAGCTGTGTTCCAATAGCCATGTTTCTTGAAGATGGTTGTATGATGATATGGCTGTCTCAGTGTGACTGTGTGGTTGTGAAAACCTTGTGTCTGATGCTCCTTTTATCTACCTTATGGACAGATGAGTAAAACGTATGGATTAAAAATAAATAAGTAGGGGAAACAAATGTTAAAATAAATTTAGTAGATTGAAATGCTAGTGATCAATGAAAGGGAGGGGTAAGGGGTGTGATATGTAGGAATTTTTTTGTTTTCTTTTATTTCTTTTTCTGAATTGATGCAAATGTTCTAAGAAATGATCATGATGAATATACAACTATGTGATAAAAAAGGAATGTTCATATTGTATGTTGATTGGTTTTATTAATAAAAAATGATCATGGTGATGAATATACAACTATGTGATGATATTGTGAGCCACTGATTGTGTACCATAAAAGGAATGTTTGTATGTTAAGAATGTATGTGCTTGTACATTGCATCAATAAAAATTTTTAAAAAAAGAAAAGAAATCCAGTTCTCCCATGCCTATTTATTGAAAAGACTATTCTGTTCCAATTCAGTGGATTTGGGAGGCCAATTGATTTTTGACAGAACTGCCAAGTCTACTTAACTATGTAAGAATATTCTCCTCAATAATTGAGGAGTTGGGAGAACTAGATATCCATATGAAAAAAAATGAAAGAGGGTCCTATCTCATACCATATATAAAGATCAGCTCAGAATGGATCAAAGGCCTAAATATAAGAACCAGGACCATAAAACTTCTAGAAGGAAATGTAGGTAAGCATCTTAAAGAGTTTTTGGTAGGCAATGTTTTCTTAGACTTTATAGCCAAAGCACAAACTATGAAAGAAAAATTAAATACATTGGACCTCCTCAAAATTGAAAACTTTTGTGTATCAAAGGAATTTGTCACAAAAGCTCCAAGACAACCTACTCAATGGGAGAGAATATTTGGAAACCACATATCAGATACGGGTTTAGTATCCAGCATTTATTTTTAAAAGCCTACAACTCAACAATAAAAAGACAAAAAAAAAACAACTTTAAAATTGGCAAAAGACTTGAATAGACACTTTTCCAAAGAGGAAATACAAATCACTAAAAAGCACATGAGAAGATGCTCGACATCACTACTGATTAAGGAAGAGCAAACAAGAACCACAGTGAGATATCACTTCACAACCACTAGAATGGCTACCATTTAAAAAAGCAGAACATTTCAAGCGTTGGAGAGGATGTGGAGAAACAGAAACACTCATTCCTGGTGGGAACGTAAAATGGAGCAGCCAGTGTGGAAGACAGTTTGGCCTCTCCTCAGGAAGCTAAGTTTAGAATTACCAAATGACCGTGCAATCCCACCACTAGGTATACTCAAAAGAATTAAAAGCAGAGACTTGAACAGATGTTTTCACACTGATGTTCACACAGGTGTTACTCACAATTGCCAAAAGATGGAAGCAACTCAACTGTACATCAACCAATGAATGGATTAAAAATGTGGTATATACACACACTAGAATGTTAGTCAGTCATAAAAAAATAAAGTCCTGACAATGCATGTGACTACGTGGATGAACCTTAAAGACATTATATTGAGCAAAGTAAGCCAAATGCCAAAGGACAGATATTGTATGATCTCACTGATATGAAATAATTAGAATAAGCAAACTCATAGAGGCAGAATCCAACATTTAAGTCAACAGGAGATGTATTGGGGTTAGAGAATGGGGAATTGATGCTTAACTTGTACAAATTTCTATTTAGGCTGATGATAAAGTTGTGAAAATGGATGGTGGTGATGGTAGCACATTATTGTGAGTGTGATCAACAGCACTGAACTAAGGAGGCGAATGTCATTAAAAGGGGAAATTTTAGGTCATATGTATCACTAGAATAAAGATTAAAAGATAAAACACAGGACTGAATAACAGAGTAAACTCTATTGTAGATGATGGACTATACTTAAAAATACAAGAATGTTCTTTCACGAACTATAATGAATGTATGATAGTAATACAAGGTGATAATAGGATTATATATGGAAAAATTCATCTAATGTAAATTATGGATGATAGATAATTGTATGATTTTAATCATCTTTCATCAGTTGTAACAATGGTAACTACTGTTAAAAATAGTATGTTTTTTTTAAGTGCTGTCATCAGTTATATGTTCCACAGCAAAGCATGGTCTAAGGGTTGGTGTGGTGTATGGGAATCCCGTATTTTATGCATAATTGTGATATAAACCCATATCTTCTCGGGGAAAAAAAAAAAAGCTGAGATTTTCATCACCAGTAGACCAGCTCTACAAGAGATGCTAAAAAAGAGTGCTCTGCAGCAAATGTTGTATGGTCTCTTTTAGAAAATACTTACAAGAAAATTGGGGGTTAGATTATAAGCTCTTATAGCAGTCACAGTTATTTCTGAGCTTTTAGTGTTACTTCTAGATTTTAAGAGTCTGTGCTATATATGTATAACTTGGTACTTCCATGAAATTTTGGGTACCTGTGTGACACTTAAGGCTCAGATTTGGAGTTCTGCAGCTCTGAAAGTCAGTATTACTATACCCAAAAACTGTTAATGAAACTGAAAAAGAGATCAAGCTTCAGTAGAGATATGAACGAAGCTGATCTGGTTGGGATTAAAGGTAAATCAGAATATAGGGTATAGGATGATGTGTCTGTATTTTAGACCTTTACCTTCTGCATGAAAGCAAAGGAAGGGAGCTTTAATTTGTTCAAAACCTACATTTTCTGTAGCACACAATTTTTTTAAAATATATTTTTATTGATAAAGCAACATACATTCTAAACAAACATTCCATACATGGTATATAATCAGTGGCTCACAATATCATATAATTGTGTATTCATCATCATGATCATTTTTTTGAACATTTACATCACTTCAGAAAAAGAAATAAAGAAAAATCTCATACATACCATACCCCTTACCCTTCCCTCTCATCGACCTCTAGTATTTCCATCTACCCAATTTATTTTAACCTTTGTTCACCCTATTATTTATTTTTTTATCCACATTTTTTACTCATCTGTCCATACTCTAGAAAAAAGGAGCATTAGCTATAAGGTTTTCACAATCACACAGTCACATTGTAAAAGCTATATCATATACCATCATCTTCAAGAAACAAGGCGACTGGAACACAGCTCAAGTGTTTCTGGTACTTCCCTTTAGCCACTCCAATTCACCATACACTAAAAAGGGATATCTATATAATGCGTAAGAATAACCTCCAGGATAACCTCTCCAGTGTGTTTAAAATCTCTCAGCCACTGACATTTTACTTTTTCTCATTTCTCTCTTCCCCATTTTGGTCAAGAAGGTTTTCTCGATCCCTTAATGCCAGGTCCCGTCTCATCCCGAGATTTCTGTCCCACATTGCCAGGGAAGTTTACACCCCTAGAAGTCATGTCTCGGCTTAGAGGAGAGGCCACATCTGAGCAACAAAAGAGGTTCTCTGGGAGTGGCTCTTAGGCATAATTTTAAGTAGGCATAGCCTATCCTTACAGGAATAAGTTTCATAGGGGTGAATTCCAAGATCAAGGGCTCGTACAGCACACAATTTAACTCAACCTGTGTGGATAGAGCATTTAAACAACCCAAATACATGGAAGCCAGAATGGAAATGAGCGCTTGTAATCCTGTATAGCTTAATGTAATACCCAGATACATCCCAGAGTATGTTCAGCAGATAATTAAAAAGTATTGGCAAAGACCCTTGAGGAATTGAATAAAAAAATATGGAACTATTAAACTTTCCCACTGGGGAAACTCCCAATACTCTCTCAAACATTAGGGACTAACAAGTTAATAGGCCAAGGCCTTGATTTTGAGACTTGCTCTTATGAAGCTCACGTCTGTAGCAGAAAAGCTAAGCCTACCAGTAATTATGCCTAAGAGTTACTTCCAGAGAACCTCTTTTGTTTCTCATATGTGGCCTCTCTCTCTCTCTCTCTCTCAGCCCAACTCTGCAAGGAAAATCTTACTCTCCCCTGTATGTGGAGCAAGGGGTGCAGAGGTGTGAGTCTCCCTGGCAACATGGGGCATGATGCCCAGGGATGAGCCTGGCCCTGGCACTATGGTATCAACAATGGCTTCTTGACCAAAAGGGGGAAAAGAAATGTAACAGAATACGGTATCAGTGGCTAAGCGAGTTTAAATAGAGTCAAGAACCTATTCTGGAGGCTACTCTTATGTACGCTTCAACTAGATATTGCTAATTGCCACAGTTTGCCAAATCCAAACCACCATCATTCCTATTAACCCTAGAGAACAGCCAGGGCTCTGTCTGAAATAGTACAAAGGTGGCACACACTAAGTTTACTTTTCAGAAATCTAAAACCTTCAGATGGTTCCTAAGCCAGATAAGTCTTGAAACCCAGAGGTGCCAGTCTCCCCAAGAACATCGACAAGTTGTATTCCCCTATTCCATAATGTTGACAACCATTTTATTTCTAAAGATTGGGAGAAGGATCAATGGAGAAGGAGGAGCATAACAGAGAAGACAGGATTTAACAAATGAGTATGACTGCTGAATCATTATATTGCTATTTCTGTTGGTCTCCAGTGTCTTGAAGCAGCTAACAAGTTGTTCTAGTTTGCTAGCTGCTGGAATGCAACACACCAGAGACGGATTGGCTTTTAATAAAAGGGGATTTGTTTTGTTCTTCAGAGGAAAGGCAGCTAACTTTCCTCTGAGGCTCCTTCTTACGTGGAAGGCACAGGACGGTCTCTGCTGGTCTTCTCTCCAGGCCCCTGGGTTCCAACAACTTTCCCCGGGGTGACTTCTTTCTGCATCTCCAAAGGCCTGGGCTGAGCTGCAAGTGCTGAGATGAGGAATGCCGAGCTGCTTATGCCGTGCTACCCTGCGTTCTCTCATTTAAGCAGCCAATTAAGTCAAATGTCACTCATTGCAGCAGACACGCCTCCTAGCTGACTGCAGATACAATTAGCAACAGATGAGGTTCACGTACCATTGGCTTATGTCCGCAGCAACAAAGCTAGGTATGCTCACCTGGCCAAGCTGACAATTGAATCTAACTAACACACAAGTAAAACCTGAAATTGTGGAACTGTAACCCATACCAAACATTGAAATCGATTCTATAACTACTTGTTAAATGTACTTTGAAATTTATTGCTTTTTTATATATGTTATATTTCACAATAAAAATGTTTTTTTAAAAAGACCAATAGTGTTCTGCAGGTGGTAAGGAAAGGACAATAGAAAATATATTGAAGCCATCTGAAGAAATAAAGATATATTATGAGGGTAATGACATGGGGAAATATAAATTCCAGTACTATTATATTTTTGGTTTGTAACTGCCCCTTTTACTTCTTATGGGATCTAAAAGTCAAATGCATAAAACGTAATAATAAATCACTGGCTTGGGACTCAATGTATAAAAATATGTAATTTGTGACAAGAACTACATAAAGCTGTGGGGACAGAGGGGTAGAGGAACATAGTTTATGAATACTATTGAAATTAAGTTGATAGCAAAGCAAACAAGATCGTTATAGATTTAGGATATTTAATTTAAACGCAATGGTAAATGCAAGGAAAATATCAGAGAATGTGCAAACTGATAGAAAGTAGAATACAGGTTACCAGGAATAGAGATCAGAGGGAATGGAGAGTTAATACATAATAGGTGTAGAGTTTCCCTTTGGGGACATGGGAGAGCTTTAGTAATGGATGGTGTTTAGGGTAACACAATATTGTGAATGTGATTAATCCCCCTGAATGATAGGCTTGAGAGGGGTTGAGATCATTTGTAAGGTAAAAGTTTTAGGGGAACTCCATCAGCACTGTGGTTATTTGTAACTTTAGCTTATAGCTCCCAGGTCTTGTAATATATTCCTCCAAACTTCTGGTTGGATGATATTCTATCACAGTGCTTTAATTACACATAGTACATTTTAGTCTGCCAGAGCTGCCAAAATATAACATGCCAGAGATGGAATGGCTTTTAATAAAAGGGGATTTATTTAGTTAAAAACTTACAGTTCTTCAGAGCAAGACAGAGCTAACTTTCATCTTAGGGTTTCTTGTTCACAGCAGGAAGGCACATGGTGGTCTCTGCTGGCCTCCTCTCCCAGCTTCTGGGTTCCAACAACTTTCCCCAGGGCGATTCCTTTCTGCACCTCCAAATGCCTGGGCTGAGCTGCGAGTGCCGAGATGAGGTATACTGAACTGCTAGGCTGTGCTGCTTTGAGCTCTCTCTTTTAAACCTCCAGCTAATTAACTTAAATAAAACTCATTGTGGAACGCACTCCCATTAGCGGACTGCAGATGTGATTGGCCATAGATGAGTTTCACATGCTAATGATTTGAGTCCACAGCCACAGAACTAGGCACCATCACCTGGCCAAGCTGATGCTTGGACCTAAATATCACATAGGATAATTCTCTAATGTCAGAAATGAATGTAGTTCTGGCTTATCCTGTGTAACGACTATGAAACAATGCTTCCTTGTTCAAAAGTGAGAGCAGAATCCTATCTATTTTGGAAGAAAACATTCCTTTTGAGTTCAAAGAACTCCTCCTTTAAAGGAAAATTTTTTTTTAATTTTTTAATTTTATTTTTCCAATACCAAAAAACACCTAACAAACGCAAGCATTCCTATTTTGATCATTCCGTTCTACATATATAATCAGTAATTCACAATATCATTACATAGTTGCATATTCATCATCATGATCATTTCTTAGAACATTTGCATCAATTCAGAAAAAGAAATAAAAAGACAACAGAAAAAATATCATGCATACCATGTCCCTTACCCCTCCCTTTCATTGATCACCAGCATTTCAATCTAAATTTATTTTAACATTTGTTCCCCCTATTATTTATTTTTATTCCATATGTTTTACTCATCTGTTGATAAGGTAGATAAAAGGAGCATCAGACCCAAGGTTTTCACAATCACACAGTCACATTGTGAAAGCTATATCATTATACAATCATGTTCAAGAAACATGGCTACTGGAACACAGCTCTACATTTTCAGGCACTTCCCTCCAGCCTCTCCATTACATCTTGAATAACAAGGTGATATCTATTTAATGCGTAAGAATAACCTCCAGGATAACCTCTCGACTCTGTTTGGAATCTCTCAGTCATTGACACTTTATCTCATTTCACTGTTCCCCCTTTTCCTAAAGGAAACATTTTTATTAATGCTTACAGGAATTAACTCTTGACTCCTCTTCCAAATGCTATTAATTTTTCAAAAATGTGTAATTGTCCTTAGATGTAGAAAGGTGGCCTTTTCTTTTGTAGATGTTGAAATGAATAGAAAATGCCTATTTTTCTCAGAAGTTAGAGACAGTCATGGAATTGCGCTTTTCTCTCTGTTTGCCCCTTTTCTCCATCTTCTCCCTCTTCTGTCTTCTCCAATATATCTACCTGAAGAGATTCATTTTAACATAGAAGTAAAGTTTTAAATTCTGCAAATTTCTTCTTCTTGATAAAAGTTTGGGAATAGAATGGAATATTTCTATCTAGCAAATCTTCAGATGCTTAGCGCGTAAGTATCCTTGGTGAATCAGTATACACCATCAGCTTGGAAAACCCAGACTATTTAAACCAGTTGCCTGTCTTTTATTGATTAAATAAGACATCCTTAAGGCCACAATTTGAAATGATTTTAAAAGTTTATGTAATGTTTTTAGGACTTCCAAGTTTGTCTTAAGCAAAGTACATTGAAAAGAGAATTGTCAAGTCAAAATCCCAGAGTTGAAAATGTTAAGATAAATTTGGAGTGAGATGCTGGTGATCAGTGAGGGGGAGGGGTGGGGGTACAGTATGTATGAATTTTTTTCTGTTTTCTTTTTATTTCTTTTTCTGAATAGATGCAAATGTTCTAAGAAATCATGATGATGATGAATATGCAACTATGTGATTATATTGTGAATTGCTGATTATATATGTAGAATGGAATGATCAAAAGTTATGAATGTTTGCGTTTGCTTGGTGTTTTTTGGTATTTAAAAAAAATTTTAATTAATAAAAAAATTAAATTTAAAAATAACAACAACAAAAAAAAATCCCAGAATTGAAAACCCGGCCCTTCACTTACTAACTTTATTGCCAAGCCACCTCAGTTCTGAATAATATAAAAGAAGAAAAGTACTACATACATGGATATATTAAACAAATATTATTTTAAAGGAAATTGGAAATTGGAAAGAATTTAATTGATCTTCCATTTTCATTGCTTCCTAGTGCCCCTTAAATCAGGGGAATTTAATAAGGTATGCTATATAATTGATTATCTCCAAACTACATTTTACACATGCCATCTCATTGAAGTCTTTAAAAAATCCATAAAGGTGACTTTCAACCCCATTTTATAGATGAGAAAACTGAGATAACTTGTTATTCTGAAAAGTATCAGGTACTATGGTTCACATTACAGAAGCATTGTTTTCCCTGTCTCAGTTTTAGTCAAATCTGAGCATATTCTTTAATGGAAAATCTGCACTATTCAAAGCTGCCTTGTGATCCACAGGCAAATAAGCAGCCCTTACCCAGAAGCCTGCAACATCATTATCTCCGTAGATGTTCTGAAATACATAGAGCTATAAAAAAAATAAAACAACTAGTGCACATTCACTCTATTTTTGTTGTTGTTCATAGGAATTGAGAACTGCAAAGGATGTTAGAGGTCATTTTTTCCCATCTGTCAATTGGTGCAAAAAGTTCTCTTAAAATACTCTTTTTAAAAATATCATTAGCAGCTGTTCATCCTTTGTTATAACTGTCAGAGATTTTGTATTCTGAAAGTAATAAGTAATACCCATTATATCATGTTAAATGGTTTTAAACAAGAAGGTAAACAATTGTACACAGATCCCCTAGGAGCATTTTTTATAAGATACACAATTGCAATAGTAATAGCTAACAGATTTGGTGCTTACAGTTTGCCATGTGCTTTCATATGTGTGATGTTAGTTAATCCCAATTACAATTCAATGAAATAGGAATTTTTATTAATATCATTTTGTGTGTGTGCATAATTTTACTTATCCAATGCCCCTTCTCTTCCCATTTTTTCTTAGACTGTTTTATCTGCACTCATGGTTTCAATTATGTAAAACCAGGAACTATATCAAATTTATATCGCTAACCCTGAGCTCTAGATTATTATATCCAGTAACCTTTTGACCTCCCCATGTAGATGTCTCAGAAGCACCTCAAATTCAATAAACTAAGAAGTTCTTTTGTTACTCAGATGTGGCCTCTCTCTCTAAGCCAATTCAGCAGTGAACCCACTGCCCTCCCCGCTATGTGGGACATGACTCCCAGGGGTGTAAATCTCCCTGGCAACATGGGACTTGGCTGCTGGGGATGGGCCAGGACCTGGCATCATGGGATTGAGAAAGCCTTCTTGACCAAAAGGGGCAAGAGAGAAATGGGACAAACTAAAGTTTCAGTGGCTGAGAGATTTCAAACAGAGATGAGAGTTTTCCTGGACGTTATTCTTATGCATTAGATAGATATCCCTTTTTAGTTTATGGTGTATTGGAGTGGCTGGAGGGAAATACCTGAAATTGTTGAACTGTGTTCCAGTAGCCTTGATTCTTGAAGATGATTGTATAGTGATATAGCTTTTATAGTGTGACTGTGTGATTGTGAAAACCTTGTGTCTGATGCTCCTTTCATTCAGGGTATGGACAGATGTGTAAAAAAAAAAGATAAGGATAAAAAATAAATAATGGGGGAGCGTAAAGGGTAAAAAAGAAAGTGGGTAGATTGAAGTACTGGTTGTCAATGAGAGGGAGGGGTAAGAGATATGGGATGAATGAGTTTTTTCTCTTCTCTTTTTATTTCTTTTTTCCAGAGTGATGCAAATGTTCAAAAAATTATCATGGTGATGAATACACAACTATGTGATGATATTGTGAGCCACTGATTGTACGCCATATGGACTGTATATTTGTGAAGATTTGTCAATAAAAAAATTTTTTTTGAAAGGGTTAGTTTAACAGCTCAAAACCTGGCATCCAACACCAGCTCCCATCAACTAATGCCACCTGGTCCTGAATGAAGCTGAGGTGGAGGCCTTAGCCTCAGACCCAGGAGCACTTCCTCCTCAGGTTTAAGAGAAGTAGAGAAGAACTAGAGAAGTCAGCATTGTGGTTGAAGATCTGCAGTTAGAAAGACCTGGGTTTACACCTTTCTCTCACACTTGGCAGCTGTGTGACCCTGGGTGCAATGCTTTGATCATTCTATGCCTCAGAGATTACTGTGAAGATTAAGCATGACAAATGGTACAACCGCTGTGGAAGGCAGTTTGGCGGTTCCTCAGGAAGCTAAGTATACAATTGCCATATGACCCAGCAATACCATTGCTAGGTATCTACTCAGAGGACATGAGAGCAAGGACACAAACGGACATTTGCACACCAATGTTTATAGCAGCATTATTTATAATTGCCAAGAGATGGAAACAGCCTAAATGTCCATCAACAGACGAGTGGCTAAACAAGCTGTGGTATATACATACAATGGAATATTATGCAGCTGTAAGACAGAATAAAATTATGAAGTTTGTAACAACATGGATGGACCTTAAGGACATTATGCTGAGTGAGATTAGCCAAAAACAAAAGGACAAATACCGTATGGTCACTGATATAAACTGACATTGGTGAACGATTGGAAAACTTCATTTGGTAACAGAGACCATCAGGAGATAGGAATAGGGTAGATATTGGGTAATTGGAACTGAAGGGATACAGACGGTGCCACGGGACTGATTGTAAAAAATTTGAAATGGATAGCACAATACTACCTAACTGTCCTAACTGTAATACAATGATTTTAGAACACTGGATGAAGCTGAATGTGAAAATGATAGATGGAGGAGGGCTGTGGGCACAAATGAAATCAGAAGGAAAGATATATGATAAAGACTGAGACGGTATTATCTAGGAATGCCTAGAGTGTATAACGATAGTGACTAAAGGTACAAATTTAAAAATGTTTTTGCATGAGGAAGAACAAAGGAATGTCAATACTGCAGGATGTTGAAAATAGATGGTAATTAACATTTTAAAACTTTAACTTATATGAGAGACTAAAGCAAAAAAATGTTTATTTGGTACAAGATTTATATTTTGGCTAATGCATTTCCTAATATAACTTACGTAGACAGCTTAATTGAACACCATAGTACCTGGAACCCTGTGTAGGGCATGAGATTTTGTAGGTTTGTCCAGAGTGATGCTCCAATAAATCCCAGAGTGATTTGAACAGTGAATAAAAAAATATTTGCAAAGTCCCCTTGGGGGAATGGTGAGAAAGGGGGAAAATTCAACTTCCCCAAGTGGAGAATTCTTGATATTCTCACAAGCAGTGGGGACAACCAAAGCAATTGGCTGAGCCCCCAATCTTGGGGTTTGTTCATAGGAAACTTAACCCTGCAAAGGATAGGCTAAGCCTACTTAAAATTAGGCCTAAGAGTCACCCCCAAGAGAACCCCTTTTGTTGCTCAGATGTGGCATCTCTCTCAGCCAACAGGACCAGCAAACGCTCTGCCCTCCCCCTCTCTACATGGGACATGACTCCCAGGGGTGTGGACCCTCCTGGCAATGTGGGACAGAAATCCCAGAATGAGCTGGGACTCAGCATCAAGGGATTGAGAAAAACTTCTTGACCGAAAGGGGGAAGTGAGAAATGAGACAAAATAAAGTGTCAATGGCTGAGAGATTCCAAACAGAGTCAAGAGGTTATCCTGGAGGTTATTCTTACGCATTAAATAGATATCACCTTTGTAGTTAAGGCTTAACAAGAGAGACTGGAAGGAACTGCCTGAAAATTTAGAGCTGTGTTCCAGTAGCCATATTTCTTGAAGATGATTGTATAATGATATAGCTTTCACAATGTGACTGTGTGATTGTGAAAACCTTGGGTCTGATGCTCCTTTTATCTACCTTGTCAACAGATGAGTAAAACATACTCATTATGTGTGTAGAATGGAATGATCTTAGAATGGTAAGAATGTTTGCATTTGCATGTTGGTATGTTTAATAAATAAAATAAAATAAAGAATTTATATATCAAAAAAAGATTAAGCATGACAATCCATGTTAAGCGCATAATATAGTACTTAATGCATAGTAAAGAATAAATGTTTGCTGCCTTTAATAACTGTGGGTGTTTCAGTTGGAGGTACAGAGACCAAAAACTGGACTAGGTCTGATATTATCTTTCCCATATAATGATCTCCCTGGAAGGGTAGGTGGGGCAGCACCTGAGGTACTTCCTCTCTATCTGATGCATCAAGGATTTCAACCAGCGGTTGGTGGGTGTTCTAGTTTGCTAGCTGCCAGGATGCAATATACCAGAAACGGAATGGCTTTTAACAAGGGGAATTTAGTAAGTTGCTAGTTCACAGTTCTAAGGCTGAGAAAATGTCCCAATTACAAGTCTATAAAAATGTCCAATCAAAGGCATCCAGGGAAAGATACCTTGGTTCAAGAAGGCCGATGAAGTTCAGGGTTTCTCTCTCAAGTGAGAAGGCACATGGCGAACACAGTCAGGGCTTCTCTCTCAGCTGGAACATGGCATCATCTGCTAGCCTTCTCTCCTGGCTTCCTGTTTCATGAAGCTCCCCGGGAGGCGATTCCCTTCTTCATCTCCAAAGGTCGCTGGCTGGTGGACTCTCTCCTTTGTGGTGCTGCAGCATTCTCTGCTCTCTCTGAATCTCCCATTCTCCAAAATGTTTCCTCTTTTATAGGACTCCAGTAAACCAATCAAGACCCACCCAAATGGGTGGAGACATGTCGTCACTTTATCCAGTCTAACAACCACTCTTGACCAAATCACATCATCTAGAGAAATGATCTGATTACAATTTCAAACATACAGTATTGAATAGGGACTACTCCACCTTTAGGAAATGGGATTTTGATCAAAACATGGCTTTTCTAGAGGGCATACTTCCTTTCAAACCAGCACAGTGGGTAAGGGTCAGGTAGGTCCAGGTTTACTTCTATGTTTTACCTGAAGTTCTTCTAGTACGTTAAGTGTGGGGGCCACAATTCTTACTTTCTTGCTGGGAAAAGGATTAAGGACCAACCACAGGGTCATGTCAAGACATGAGGTCCATTTCTCATTAAATTTTTTAAAAAATTTATTTTATTTATTAAACATACCAACATTCAAACAAACATTCTTGCCATATGATTATTCCATTTTACATATATAATCAGTAATTCACAATATCACATAGTTGTATATTCATCATGATCATTTCACAGAACATTTACATCAATTCAGAAAAAGAAAACAGAAAAAATTCATACATACCATACCCCTTACCCCTCCCTTTCATTGATCACTAGCATTTCAATCTACTAAATTTATTTTAACATTTGTTCCCCCTATTATTTATTTATTTTTAATCCATATGTTTTACTCGTCTGTCCATCAGGTAGATAAAAGGAGCATCAGACACAAGGTTTTCACAATCACACAGTCACATTGCGAAAGCTATATCATTATACAATCATGTTCAAGAAACATGGCTACTGGAACACAGCTCTACATTTTCAGGCAGTTCCCTCCAGCCTCTCTTGTTAAGCCTTAACTAAAAAGGTGATATCTATTTAATGCATAAGAATAACCTCCAGGATAACCTCTCGACTCTGTTTGGAATCTCTCAGCCACTAACACTTTATTTTGCCTCATTTCTCTCTTCCCCCTTTCGGTCAAGCAGGTTTTCTCTATAAACAAAATAAATAAATAAAAATTAAAAATTAAAAAATTAATTAATTAATTAATTTTAAAAAAAGAAGAAGGTTTTCTCAATCCCAGCTCATTCTAGGATCTCATTCAATTTTAACTGCATCATGAGTTAGGGGAATCTCTCTGTGCCTCCAATGATGTGGCTTGGACTACCAGAGCTATTTACCCACCCAGATTCAAATCTATCGCCCTAGAAAGGTGAGGTGCTTGTCTATGACTCCCTTCCCTCCCTGCCGCCAGCCTAGTTGTTCCAGGGCCCATGGATTTCCCTTAAGAGAATTAAGTCCCCAGGGTTTTGGTGAAGGTAGCTTCAGTGCACCCTCAGCCCATTTCATTGTATAAGGGTAACCCTTCTAGTTCCAGGTGTCTTGTGGCCCAAGCTGGGACCAGGCTTAGCTCCTTCTGTTACGGGCTTCCAACCGGGGGAATAGTACCTGGGAGAAAATGCCTACCGCTAAACACGTTCCTAACTTCATGAATTCTACCAGCAGGGGGCGATCAGCAGCCGCGTAATGTGTTTTTTTTAGCCTAGCAAGCTCCGAGTCTTGAGTCCAGAGTGGCATTCACAGCGTGAAGGTGTTTAGATTAAGGTTCAGCCATCACTTGGCTGTCTGTGGTTAAGAGGCGCTTGCCAATTTATATTTTGACTAGTGCATTTCCTAATATAACTTATGAGGACAGCTTAATCGAACACCATAGTACCTGGAACCCTGTGTAGGGCATGAGATTTTGTAGGTTTGTCCAGAGTGATGCCTCGATAAATCCCACGGCGATTTGAACAGTGAATAAAAAAGTATTTGCAGAGTCCCCTTGGGGGAATGGTGAGAAAGGGGGAAATTCAACTTCCCCAAGTGGAGAATTCTTGATATTCTCACAGGGAGTGGGGACAGCCAAAGCTATAGGCCGAGCCTCCAATCTTGGAGTTTGTTCAAATGAAACTTAACCCCACAAAGGACAGGCTAAGCCTACTTAAAATTAGGCCTAAGAGTCACCCCCAGAGAACCTCTTCTGTTGCTCAGATGTGGCCTCTCTCAGCCAACACGACAAGCAAACTCACTGCCCTTCCCCTGTCTACGTGGGACATGACTCCCAGGGATGCGGACCTTCCTGGCAATATGGGACAGAAATCCTAGAATGCGCTGGAACTCAGCATCAAGGGATTGAGAAAATCTTCTCACCCAAAAGGGGGAAGAGAGAAATGAGACAAAATAAAGTGTCAATGGCTGAGAGATTCCAAACAGAGTTGAGAGGTTATCCTGGAGGTTATTCTTATGTGTTAAATAGATATCAGCTTTTTAGTCAAGATGTAGTGGAGAGGCTGGAGGGAACTGCCTGCAAATGTGGAGCTGTGCTCCGGTGGCCATGTTCCTTTTTTTTTTTTTCAATTTATTTATTAATTAAAAAATTTAACAAACCAAATAAAACATCAACGTATATAATCAGTAATTCACAATATCATCACATAGTTGCATATTCATCATTTCTTAGAACACTTGCATCAATTCAGAAAAAGAAATAAAAAGACAACAGAAAAAAATGAACACAGAAAAGAAAAAAAGATTATACCTACCACACCCCTTACCCCTCGCTTTCATTGATCACTAGCATTTCGAACTAAATTTATTTTAGCATTTGTTCCCCCCAGGACTCCTTGACTGTCCCCAGGGAGAATAATCTTACACTGTGGGGGGGAGTCAGGATCCCGTAGCTGAGGCACAGGATTGGTAGGGTGGGATTGGTGAATGCCTCCGATTCACAGCAAAATGGCCACAGCCTTGGGAGGACCAAAAGGTGCTAGTCTGGGGAAAGGTTTTAGATCTGGTTTTGGAAGTACACCCCTGCCAGCATGGAAGTGGCAGCCCTGAGGCGGTCTATACTCAGCAACCACCCAGGAGGAGATATCTATCCCTGTCAGAGGAGCTAAGAAAAAGTAAAGGATTTTCCCTTTTACAGGTTGTTCTAGTTTGCTAGTTGCTGGAATGCAATATATATTGGAAAGCAATATATATGCTTTAAAAAGGGGGAATTAATAGGTTGCTAGTTTACAGTTCTAAGGCTGAGAAAATGTCCCAGTTAAAGCCAGTCTATAGAAATGTTCAATCTAAGGCATCCAGGAAAAGAAACCTTGATTCAAGAAGGCTGATGAAGTTCAGGGTTTCTCTCTCAAGTGGAAGGGCACATGGTGAATGCAGTTCGAGTTTCTCTCTCATCTGGGAACGCACATGATGAACGCAGTCAGGGTTCCTCTCTCATCTGGAAGGGCACATGGCAAACACGGCGTCATCTGCTAGCTTCTTCTCCTGGCTTCCTGTTTCATGAAGCTCCCTGGGAGGCATTTTCCTTCTTCATCTCCAAAGGTGGTGGGCTGGTGGACTCTGCTTCTCGTGGCTATGTCATTCTGCTTTGCTCTCTCTGAATCTCCTTCATTCTCCAAAATGTTTCCTCTTGTATAGGACTCCAGAAACTTATCAGGACCCACCCAAATGGGTGGAGACATGTCATCACCTAATCCACTTTAACAACCACTCTTGATTAAATCACATCTCCAGAGAGATGACCTGATTACAGTTTCAAACATAGTGTTGAATAGGGATTATTCAGCCTTTATGAAATGGGATTTTGATTAAAACACAGCTTTTCTAGGGGACATACATCCTTTCAAACCAACACATAAGTCAACAAGCCTGCTGAATCTTTCCAAAGGTTACCAAATCTAGATGATGGTAGAAGCTTCCACTGGTTTCCCACTGCATTGGCCTAGAGGGAAGTTTGACCTGGCCTTACCTACTTCTCTACCTCATTTCCCACTACTCTCTCCTTTGCTCACTTTTCTCAGCACAGCTAGCCTTCATTCAGTTGTTCTTAGTTGCCTGTGCTTGAGACTCTCTTCCCACTGATCTCAATCGCTCTTCTTCATTAAGACCTTCTTCATTAAGGTCTCAGCTCAAACATTATCTCTTCAAACCACTCTATCTAGTACGTTGTCATCCTCTCCCCTCTTTAACTTTCTATCCTTCACCCTGTTTCATTGCCTTTAGAGTCATTATCACCATCTCATATGATTTTATTTCATTTCTTATTTAGAGTCTGTGTCCCCACATTGAAATTTTATGAGAGCTGGATTTTATTTTTCTTCCCTATGTATCCCTGGAGCTTAGAAAAGTGATGCATAGGAGATGCTCAGGAAATGTTTGTCGAACATCTAAGAGGTGTCAGAAGCAATCCAGGTGTAAGAAGAGGCAATTCTGGTTAGAGGATTCAGCGTGTTGTCATATCTTGGCCGTGGTACAGCAGAAAGAGGCACACCAAGAAGGGCCAGGACCTGGACTGAAATCCACTCAGGAGGATGGACAAGGGCACCTGCATCAATGCAGAGGCGGCCAGCCCTGCAGTCGGATCATAGGGGCCAAAAGATGCTTCAACAGCAAGTCAGGAGCCAGCATCTGGAGTCCCACACAAGTTGCTGGGGCATTCCATCAGGAGAGAAGTATAGCAATAGGGGTTCCAGCAGGTCGTTCATCAACTGACAACAGGACCCTAGCCCTTTGGGGGTGAGATACAGGGGCAGAGCATTGTATGGGGACAACTGGCAAGAAAACGTAGCCCAAACTGCAGTACTAGGCAGGTTCCAAAGATGAGGATCCAGGCAGAAGCCACATAATGAGAACCCGACTGGGGCTGGGCTGAGCCTGCAGGTCAGGTGAGAGTGGAGTGGGGAGGAGGGTATTGGCCAATGCGGGAGGAAGAGTGCTGCTGACACAAGCCAGCAGGACCCGACAGGCTGTTATTTGTTTAGGTTAGAAGCACATCTGGTGCGGGTTGCCCTGTGCTGTCTGGGGGCAGACCTGCATATGCCTGCCAGAGGAAAATGCTCCCTGCTCTGGCTGCTGAGCTGTCATTGGGTCAGACTCGCCTTCGTCCTCCAGCCCAACCACCAAATTCATTCCTGCCTCCTCACTTCTGCCCATTCCCCTCCTCTTTAACAATCCCAGCCTTTTAATCTGTTTGACGTACAGAATAAGTTCTTTTTTTTTTTTCTGCGAACTTTCCCAGCTATTGAATACATGGTGCTGTCGGCCTCATACTTGACGATATCGCCATCTAACTTTTATTTCCCGTCAACTAGATATAAGGTCTTTGAAGATAGCAGATCTTTCCTCTACTTGTTAAGTATCTTCCATAGCACCCGGCCAAGATCTGGGGCATAATAGGTATTCCTTAGCTTGAACTCCGCCCCATCTGAGGAAGGGCAGTGGAAAAAAAAAAGACTTTTTATTTTTAAACTTTTGGAAATAAGGAGAAAGCAGTCTACTCTTGACATCCAAGACATATATCTAGGGACCATCAGAAACATTGATGAGTCAAAATCGCCTCTCAAGGCTTCTCTATCCCATCAACTGCATTGGCCCCTCTAGAAAAACATATCTGGCCTGTGTCTCATGCCCTCCTGGTGTTTCTGCCCATTTGATGATGCGGAGTGACAAAATGAATTAGTCCTGAAGAAGAGACTCAAGCCATGAAAATCCCAGGTGACAGAGAAAGGCTCGTAGGGGCACGAGTATGTCACCCTAGCAGGGCAAGTTGCCGCTTCTACTCATCACAATCAGAATTGTGTTCTTGGAGGAAAGCACGACATGAGGGCATGTGGTAATCTATACAAATTTTATTTTCATATCAATTTGTATGGAAACAAGCAGGTGTCAGCTTTATGCAGGCACGGAAAAAAAAAAAAAGAGGGAAAGAAAAAACTCCAGTGATAATTTATGTTGTATTTACACCATTTGGTTTCAACAGGGACAGGAAGTTTTACTGTTGGCTTCCTGTGGGAACTCCAGTTTCTGTACCTTCCCTTGCTGCCTCTCTGCATCACGATACAGCAGGGATTTCTGGGCCTTCAATCGGCAAGCCAGGCACATGAAAATTGACTCCACGTTCTGGCTCTCTCTGGGGTCCTTGGCTGATGTTTCAAACAAGAGCATGTTGTGGGCATCAGCAAATTTCAGGGCTAAGTTGGAGGGTACCTGAATCTGTTCCCTCAAGTCACACTTGTTGCCCACAAGCACTTTCGGGACTAGTGGGGGTACAGCATGCCCATTGCATTCTTGGATCCACATTTTCAGGTTGGTGAAGGATGTCATCTTGGTGACGTCATACACAAAGACCACCGCGTGCACGTTGCGGTAGTAGTGTTCCACCATACTCTTCCGGAAGCGCTCCTGGCCCGCTGTGTCCCACACCTGGACCTGGAAGATACAAACACCCGTAGCTGGAGTCAGCCAAGGAAGCTGAACGGATAGGAGGAAATGTGCTGTGCTGGCATTGACAAAAGACGACACTACCACATCGATGCAGGCAATAGATCTCTGAGAAGTATGTTTCAGGGCTTATCAAACTTTTTCTTTTAAAGTGTTTAGTGGAAAAAACGGTTTGTCTCTGCCCTTGCTTCTCTGAGGACAGGGTCCATGGCTTTCTCACCTTTATGTTTTCCAGGGTTGAGAACAGTACCCGGAACATTAAAAGTTCAATAAGTGCTGGCTAAACATGGGAAGCAAACTCACCACCCTCCCCATCCCTACGTGGGACATGACTTCCAGGGGTGTGGACCTTCCTGGCAATGTGGGACAGAGATCTTAGAATGAGCTGAGACTCAGCATCAAGGGATTGAGAAAACCTTCTCAACCAAAAGGAGAAAGAGAGGAATGAGACAAAATAAAGTGTCAGTGGCTGAGAGGGTCCAAACAGAGTCGAGAGGTTATCTTGGAAGTTATCATTATGCTTTATATAGATATCCCCTTTTCAGTTTAAGGTATATTTGAGAGGCTAGAGGGAAGTGCCTGGAACTATAGAGCTGTGTTCCAGAAGCCCTGTTTCTGGAAGGTGATTTCTATAATGATAGAGCTTTTATAATGTGTCTGTGTGATTCTGAAGACATTGGGTCTGATGCTTCTTTTATCTACAGTATGGACAGATGAGAAAAACTATGGATTAAAAATAAATAAATAATAGGGAGAACAAATGTTAAAATAAATTGGGAAGGGGGAAATACTAGTGGTCAATGAGAGGGAAGGGTAAGGCGTATGGTATGTATGAGTTTTTCTTTTTCCTTTTAATTTCTTTTTCTGGAGTGATGTAAATGTTCTGAGAAATGATCATGCTGATGAATATACAACTATGTGATGATACTGTGAGCCATTGATTGCATACCAAGTATGGAATGTTTGTATGTTGAGAATGTTAGTGTTGTATGTTGATTGGTTTTTTATTTTTTTTATTTATTTATTTATTTATTTATTTATTTTTTTACTCGTTTTTCTTTTGCTAATTCTAGAGCTTTTGTGAGGGCATGTTGATTGGTTTTTTGAATAAAAATTTTTTTTAAATGATAGAGCTATTCCAGATGTGGCCTCCCTCTCCAGCCAACACAACAAGCAAACTCACCACCCTCCCCCAGTCTACATGGGACATGACTCCCAGGGGTGCAGCCCTTCTGGGCAACGTGGGACAGTAATCCTAGAATGAGCTGAGACTCAGCATCAAGGGATTGAGAAAACCTTCTCGACCAAAAGGGGGAAGAGTGAAATGAGACAAAGTGTCAATGGCTGAGAGATTTCAAACAGAGTCAAGAGGCTATCCTGGAGGTTATTCTTACACATTAAGTAGATATCACCTTGCTATTCAAGATGTAATAGAGAGGCTGGAGGGAACTGCCTGAAAATGTAGAGATGTGCTCCAGTAGCCATGTTTCCTGAAGATGATTGTATAATGATACAGCTTTCACAATGTGACTATGTGATTGTGAAAACCTTGTGTCTGATGCTCCTTATATCTACCTCGTCAACAGATGAATAGAACATATGTAATAAAAATAAATAATAGGGGGAACAAATGTTAAAATAAATTTAGAGTGAAATGGTAGTGATCAATGAAAGGAAGGGGTAAGGGGTATGCTATGTATAAATTTTTGTTCTGTTTTCATTTTATTTCTTTTTCTGAATAGATGTAAATATTCCAAAAAATGATTATGATGATGAATATGCAACTATGTGATGATACTATGAATTACTGATTATATATGTAGAATGGAATGATCAAAATAGTAATGTTTACATTTGCTTTGTGTTTTTTGGTATTAAAAAAATAAAATTAAAAAAATGATAGAGCTATTCAGTAATAATTATATGATCATTGTGTTACACAATAAAGGAAAAGGAATACATCTTAAAAATTATATTTGGTTATTGCTGCTACTAATAAAATACATGAGAAAAATTTAAAAATAGTAAGTGCTGGCTAAATTGAACAAAGGATAATGTCATACACCTGATCCATACATTTTCAGTTTGCCTGCTGGGTGGCATAATCAAACAGTTCATTTTCCATTTGCAGACCGTTTCCAATCCTGCCTTCTCTCTGTTGGTCACCCTGTCAACCCAGAAATGTAAGAATTTCTCAGATACCTGTAAATTGCCCTGACTCAGAACTTCCAGGACAAATAAATTTTATCCCTTTTTCTTTTTACTGGGTTAATATTTACATATTTGGGCTGTGGTATTAATATGATTTGAAAAGGGATCAACTGATAATACATGTAACATTCAAAGCTAAATTTACTGATATTTGTTTCTTCATTTTCTCAGCTAGAATCTACATGAATTTGTTTGACTAAAACCCCATAACTACAATTTACAGTATTTAAAAAAATATTTTGTACGAACAACAAAATTCTGTTGAAAAAGATATTTTCCATCTATGTCTAAACAGAAAGACCTCCAAAATGATGTCTTGTAAACTGGCTACGGGACTGCTAAGTTTTGTTAAGTCAACTTGTCTACCCATTATGGAAAGATCTAATTTGGTCTAATTTTCTTAATGCCCGGGTTGATGATAAAATGAGCTATAGTTAAGTAGTTAATAAAGCTATCTTACATTCAAAAAAAGAAGAAAGAAAAGAAAAACTGGGATGTACCTTGGTCAACCTTTTTGGAGAGCAATGTGGCAATCTCATCCACAACCTTACAAATGTTCAAAACTCTTTAGAGCCTGACTCCTCCCACTTCCAGAAATCTGCACAAAAGAAACAGCTGGGATAGGGTTGGGGGGGTGGGGAGAGAGGTGGGAATTTTGTACTTTCTGCATGATGTCTCTGAAAATCTACAACTGTTCTAATAATTAAAAAAAATTGTTTTAAATGAAAGAAGTCGCAGAAAGGTGGTAACCCTGTGTAAAGAGGGCAGTGCAATGGTGGCTCAGCAGGCAGCCTGCCTATGCTGGAGACTCGGGTTCAATTCGTGGAGACAGCCCATGCAAGAAAAAAAAAAGTAAAAAACTTTGTAAAGATATCTTCATCATAGTGTTATTTATACTTTGCTAAAAACAGGAAACAACCTAAATGTTCATTTAGGAGAGGAGTAGCTAAAGTGCATGTATCCGTCCAATGGGATATTATGCAGCTGTTAAAATGAATCTTTCCAAAGAATAAAGGAAAATTCTCACAAAATACAAATCAATGAAAAAGGCAGGATACAAAATTTTTCAAACGCCATGTTCCCAATTTAAAAAAAATATGAACAGACATATGTATCGAAACAGCCTAGAAATGTGTACACCATGCCATTAATGGTTATTTACAGGCAATGCGACTGCAGGTGATATTTATTTTCTTGTATAACTTTCTATATTTTCCAAATTTTTTACCGCAAGCATGCATTATTTTGTTTTGTTTATTTTGCATTACTTTTTGCTTGGGCACGCACCTGGAATTGAAGCCAGGTCTCCGGCATGGCAGGTAAGAACTCTGCCTGCTGAGCCACCATGGCCGGCCCTGCATTACTTTTCAAAGAAGACAAAGTTATTCTTAAGGTCTCCATTTTTTATTTTCTTCTGGAAATCAAACCCAGGTCTCTGGCATGGCAGGCAGGAATTTTGCCACTGAGCCACCGTTGCACTGCCCAAAGTCTTCATTTATTTCTATCTCATTGCCATATATTTACCTCATTGATATGTAAAAACTCATTTAGCTCAGTGGATTTTTCTTCTGCATCTCAGCATTTGGAAGGGAGGCCAAATTATGAGGTCGGGGTGGGGGAAGCTGATATCGGTAATGTATGCAAAGAAACAAGTCCCAGGGGGATACCCTGGGGTCAATACATTCAACCCAGTCTATTTCCCTTTATACAGCCAAAGCCTTGGATGAGGGAAATTCCTGCTCAGAATGATGGTCCCAAGGCCCTTTACAATTCTCAGTTATCAAAGAAAATTTGATTAGGGCCACTAATTGACTACTATGGCTCTTAAAACGGAGTATAGCCTTTGTTTGGAGTTAGCAGTCAGTAAGTATAATCTAGTAAATATAATTGAATCTCTTTGCAGAGTGAAAATCTTACTGGGCCCCAGAGTCATCATTCTGAACATCAATTTTCATTGTCCAGGCTCCCCTTGATCTCCTCTATCGACATGATTGCCAAGTTCCTTTGGCACGACCTTTAGATTTGCCCCTTCTCATATATCTATCTTCGTGTCTGTAGGCCACACCCTCTTCTCCTCATTCCTGCTTTGTAGCAAAGTCTCCTGGATCCTGGATGCCTGCACTCCACTACCTCCCACATACTGCTTTTTAGACTAGCCTTCCTAAATTCCTACTTATATCAGCATGTCATCCTCCTCTTCAGGAAATTACCATCGCCTTCCACTGCATGTGGCATCAAATGGAAAATTTTGTTTGCCGTGATTTGACCCCACCCAACCTAGTTTCAAACTACTCGGCTACACCTGGTTCATTCCCTCCTCTGTACTAGTTATCTAGGTCATGCTAGTCAGCCCTTCCCCTACCGACTTGGCTACCCCCTTACTGCCCCATCTAAACCTCACTCATTGTTCAAGGCTTGGTTCATGCTTCCACCTTCTTCCTTCAACCTTCTCCAGCTTCTCTGCCATTCTCTTTACTTAGGAATTTCTATTGCACTTTGTACCGCACCACTTAGAAGATGCTTATTTGTTCTCTGCTTGTTCCACCAGGGCTCTCTGCATCTCCTTAGCTAAACTGTAAGCTGTCTTCTGCATCAGATCACTCATCATCCCGACTGTCATCATCGCAAGGCGTTATTGGACTGAGCTGCCAAGAATATAAACAGCCTGACATCCTAGGTAGTTGCCAAGGCTATTTCAGAGCAAACATCTGACTTTGGTTACACAGAAAAACACGAGTCGACCCATCCTTTAAAAGGAGAAGGCTGACTTGCTTCTGTGAGCTGAGGCAGAAAACATTTTCTATCTGTGAGCAGGAAGAAAAGACGAGCAGGCCAGGAAATGAATGGAGGTCAGCGGAAAAGCAGGCAGGTATATCACAAGAATATTGTTACCACCCAGCTTCTGATCCGCTGCCCCCCACCCCACAGTGATGGATAACTCGCCTCTTGCCTCTGAGTGATGCTGAATCCCTACCAGCCCTCAGGCATGTGGCAGATGCTTTAACACCATGAGCTCAGGACTCTAAAAATACCTGCCACTAGCAGGAACACGGGTGGGAGTGTGTGAGGTGTTGGGGGCTGGGGAGGTTGGCTGTTTGGCTTTTCTTTGGTTTCCTAATTGTGTGTACCATCCAAGTTGTCGGAACTGTGGGGAAGGCCCTCTTTGCAGGAGACCTACTTTGCCTTTCCAATAGTACAGGAAGCCTTGAAACTTTTATTTAGAGGCTCAGAATTTAATTTGTAGTCACTGCTCCTATCCAGCTCTTTAGAAACCTCACCTCAAATTCTTTGCTCTCCTGTCTGTGGTGAGAGCTGAGCGGGGAAGCAGTGGCATGGTCTCAGAGCCATCAGAAAGCTACAGACACATGAAACGATCTTATTTTCCCTGGGGGTTCTGTGTTCCTATTCTCAGCATCCTCATAAAGCCCTGGCTCCTGCCAGAGAGCGAAAGCATCGCCTTCCCCTTTTGCAGCTGGCTCTTCTCTCACCTATTCCTCCTTCCCTGTGGTAACTTCACCCAGAAGGTGAACAGGGGTGACAACTGCCCCTCAGCCAGATGCACACCCTTTTCTCTCGGACGGCCAGTGGGATACAGTGTAATCAAACCAACCTAGCGTACATCACAGCCCACCTGATCATTTACTAGTTAGGTGTCCTTAGGCAAGTTACTTACTCTCCCTAGCTTCAGTATCCTCATCTGGAAAATGAAGGTAACCATTGCAATCTTGGAGGGATCCAGTGAGGAGTAGCATTATTTGTGAGTACATGACCCAAGGCCTAAAACGCACTCTCCCTTCCTCCCTGACCCGAAACTTCCACCATTAAATCTGGATGGACAAGTCCTAGAGAGGGTGTTGGAAACACAGCGGTAGCTTTGGAATCGGAAGGCCTGGGTTCCAGCCGCAGCTCCTCCATTTACTAGCCAAGTCAGTTAACCTCTCTTGAGCTGAGCCTTACTTTCCTCATCTGTACAGTGGGAACCTGAGCCTCCCATGGTTGCTGAGAGGATCACCTGAAATCACAGCTTTTGCAAAATATGGAGTGCTCTGCAAATATTAGTCATTAGTCTTGCCTCAGAAGGCACATCAGCCCTCTCCTGGTAGTAGTGCTCCTTGGGTCATTGGTGGCCTCCTGGAAAGCACGGAAAGCTTGTCTTCTTGAAGATGAAATAGATCCAAGGCAAGGGAATTCCAGTGGGGAGAGACGAACGCCCACAACATGCCATGGGTGGCCGGGGACAGGTCCAAACTGATGGGGGTAAGGCAAGAGGGTTGAGGGACACAACCTTGACAGCTGCCAAAGATAAATCTAGCCTTTTAACCATTTTCCTGGGGCGATCCCTGCCTGAGCATGCTTCAGCAAGCCCCCCACCCCCTGCACATGCTCTTAGCTAACATGGGTATTTCTTTTCCCTAAGGAACATATCCAACATCTTTCTATATATGAGGCGTGAAGGTTCTTTTGTTGGAGGCCAATGGGGGAGGGTAGAAGTGGCTAAAGGGAGACAAATACATCTGTAACCTTTGGAGGATGCCCAAGTGGATGATGGGAAAAGTTTAAAACAAATATTTCCAACCAGCTGGACTGCCCCATCTGCATCTAAGAACCACACAAATACACACACACACACACACACAGTTGCACAGAGAATGGCAAAGGAGGACAAAGAGAAACTACTGCACAGAAAGAGGCAGTAAGGGAGACAGAGAAACACACACTGACAGATAATTAACCATTAAGCTAACTGGCAGGAGATGGAAGCTCAGAAGCCCCAAGGAAGACATGATGTCATTCTGACTGCAGGCAGCTTCCGCGGGAACATTTAGCTCAGCCTCCGTCCACTCAGTAATGTAACACAGGAAGGTATTTTTACAAATGAGAAGCAGAGGAGGAGAAATTCACAGTCCTGGGCCTCACCTGCCCACAGCCACTGCTGACCTGCCGTTTGCCTGATCCTGTGGGCTTGGGCAGAGGGGGTGCCCAGCCTATGGGAGAAACTAAACTAGAAAGGAGAATTCATAAGGAATTGCTCAAAAATTAGTTTCTGAGACTCCCCTCCACTACATCCCGATTTAGCATTTTCCAACACTTTTAGACTGAGATACAATAGGATTTAGCTAAACCTGTAGGTAACAGATACATAATGGTCATTAAGGGAAGCTCCAGATTTTGGAGGATGCCTTCACCCTTCTTAGGCTGATGTCAGGAAAGATTGTCAGCTTTCTCTTACGATGTCTTCTGAGTCTCCCTCAGAGGTCACCATGTGGGTTGGGTGGCACATGGGACTAGCCCAGAGTGGGGATTTATGTAACCTTCTAAGCCAGGCAGCATATGTGGAAAGGGCACTTAAAAGTGACCTAGAAAGGGGTACAAAGGTAGGTCAGTCCTGCCACGTAGGAGACCCAGGTTCAATTCCCAGCCCATGCATTCCCCCCTACCAAAAAAAAAATTTAACAAATGGTGCTGCAAAAATGGGATAGTCACATGGGAAAAGAATGAAACGTGACCCCCATCATACAGTATACCAAAAAAAAGTGGCTTGGGAGACCCGAGTGCTACACCTGATCCTGTGTGATCTTGGGCAAGTTCCTTTCCCTCTCTGAGCCTTAGTTTCCTATCTATCAAGGGAGGACTCTGGACTAAAGAATCTCTAAGGTCTCTGCCATCTCTGGACATTCTCTGATCCTCACACCCAATGTGAATCAGTCAAGGTGAAAAAAATTAAAACCTGAGTACTCAGCTCGGTTTCCTGTGTGTACTTGAAGGAGATATCTTGGAGGCTCCTGGGTCCTTGGGCCCCGGGACTTGAAGAGACCCTAGGCTGCTTGTCTGGCATTCTACCTTCCCCTTTCCACACTTTCCCGGGGCTGTATATTGCCTCCTAGAGTAGCATGCAGTGGTAAAGAGCATGGGCTCTGAGTCTGGGTTGAAATCCTGGCCCTGTCCCAGGGAAGGCAGTATGGTGAGACGGTGAAGTGCTTGCGCTCTAGAGACCAAGGCTGAAGCTCAGATCCATGAGACATTGAGCAGATCATTTAATCTATCTAAACATCAGTTTTCCTATCTCTAAAATGGGTTGTTGTGAGGATCAAATAAGGTAATATATGTAAAGTACCTCACCTGGGCTCTTTGTTTATTGAATACATCAAAGTTTCTTATTGCTTACTCACTTGAAGCTTTCTTTGATGATCACATTAACCAGGAAACCCAGGATTAGAAATGGTATGATCAGATGGAGTGGGAGAATAGCGATTGGAAAAACACTGAGGGGGCTTCCACCCCCTGGGGCTGGCCCTGGTAATTAAGTAAGCAGCCCCAAATAAACAAATCAGTCACCCCATGAGGAGGTGATGGATATGCTACCCTGGGACACAGGGAGGCAGCTAGGTAGAGGCCACACCATACTCCTGGACTGGGGAGAAGAGCTGGCTGAGTGCGCTTTTCCTTTCTCCTGTGAGGGTTTGGTATGTTAGACCCTGACAGCCTTCCATTTATGGTAGTGGTCTGGGGTTACCTTGCCCTGTCACTTTTCACTCTCCCTCAAAGGGGGAGCCATTGGCAGTCACCTCCTAGCGTGGTTTTGGCACTTAATCCTTGAAATCATGGGGCAGAATCTCCTCCCATCTAGATATTACAGGCCAGCTGTCCAGTTGCCTTGCTCTGCCATCTTCCCTCGGACATGCTAGCCTCTTGCCTGCCAGCTTTGGCCCTAAGATTGTAGCAGCTGTCCCAGAGGCAGGGTCCCTACCTCAGAACTCCCGTTCCTCACTCTGAGCTCTTTCAGAATCTGCGCTCATGGGGGCTCCTCCACGAGCCGTGTCACAAGGCTTTGCCCTCCTGAAAGATATCGTCTTCCCCAAAAAACCCATATTAAGCACTTATCTGCACGTGGTGTTGTGCTAAGCTCTGTTTGCAGTGAGTCACACTGTTCCAGGGTCTGCCCTTTGGGAAAAAGTCCGGCATCTTTGGCAGAGACTGTAAAGTCCAGTTTGACTAAGTACTGGAGTGTTAGAAGGGAAAGAATGGTTTTAAATTTTCCCCCAAAGCCCTTGGTGGTGACTTTCTCTCCATTTTTACCTCCCATTCCCCGCTTCCTAGGTTTCTTCTCTCCTCTCCCTTCTTTCTCCCTTTTCCCTTGTTTCTTAGACTCCCAAACACTTCTTTTTTTTTCCTCCATCTAAGTTTCAGATGGACTTATTTCCCTCCTTTTAAATCCAAGGAATAAATGATTTGGCTCAATGCCATTTTAAACCAGTGGTGGCATTGAATTTTAAGGATCTTAAGGGGTTACACAAATATATTTCAACTTTGGATTTAAGAAAAGGGCATGTTTTGGGATTTCCAGAATCATACAGCCTGCCATTAAAGAAGTCCTAACCCAACAAACATCCATGTAACAGTCTTAGGAAGGGATAGAAATTGATACCTACCTTGCCTTTAAAGGGAAACGGAACAATTTCCCCAAAATGCAAGGGGCATACAAAGATCACAATGTCAGAACCATGCCCTGTCTTCCTGCCCCTAGGGCTCAGTCATTTTTGTGAGCTCTCCCTTGCCAGTACTGAGCTGCCCATCTTCCTGGAGTCCAGGACCTTCGGCAAGTTTCTGTAGCCATTTTAAAACACGTTCCTTTTAATTACCAAAGAGTCAGGAGTCTAGCACGGTTTAATGTTTTGCTGATCTTCCCTGTTACTTGATCCTTCTCGCCACATCACCCAGCAGAGAGGCCTTGGAATCACATTGGTTGTTGAATGGCAAGAAGGTTTACTTTTACCCTGATCCTGTCTAGGGCCCAGAAAGGGCCAGCTGGGAATCTGGTGTAGCTGGTCCTCAGTGTCCCCGGTGCCTTTTCAGGTGCTTCCTTTTCCCTTCTTGCCCATAACTCTGCCTGCCCCTGACACATGAACTTGCCCTTGTCATATCCTCCCTCCCACCATGCCCTGCACATTGAAATGTTCCTGTCCGACAGACTTAAAGGTGACAACAGTCAGACAAGAATATTTGATAAACTAATGGGTGCTCCAAGGCACTTCCTTTGGTTCTCAGATGAATTGCTCTCCAGTTTTTTACAAAGGCCTGCTGAAGACAATACCCTGACCCAACAGAATTAATAATAGGCCATTCATTGGATGCCTAGATAAGTAAAGGAGATCTCATTTGAGGGGAACTGTTCCAAAAGAAAAGTTTTGTCTATTAGGAAGGACTGGTGGGTGGCCCAGTTTAAATTTCTTTAAAATGGCTCACGGATCTGTGCCGGAACCACCCTCCTTTCATCCCCAACCCAGCTCAGCCCTAATCTTGCCTCTAAACTGTAATTTAAAATAAAGCAGCTTTCATTATCTATGGATTTTCATCCTTTCCTCCCCTCTAATGCCTCAGGGCTTAGCCAAAGTGGTTTCTTTCTTTCTTTCTTTCTTTCTTTTTTTTGCAGCCTATAGGCACTCAAGAGATAGAAGACAGCTCAAGATGTGTAAAGTGCTTTGGGATCCATTCCACAGACCAGGACGGAAAGATGCCGCCTACCTCCCTCTGCCCACAGGTGCCGCTGCTCCCAGCTCAGGGTCGAGGATGCTTTGCCTGGCGGTAAAGGGCAAGAAATGCAACCGCTCCCGCCTGCCCTAAAAATAAGGGTGAAGTGGGAACCGGGTCACTGAGAGAGGCGAAAGGGATGAGGAGGTGCCCAGGGTCTTGGGCTCAGCGAGCCGAGACCCAGCCCAGCGCTGCACGTTTACAACCTCTAGAGCGCTGTCTCAGGCGAGGCCCCCTCCCAGACCCCTCCCTTCCCGGACCTGACCGTCTGGATCACCTTGATCTTCTCGCCCTCGATTTCCACCGTCTTCTCCCTGAAGTCCACGCCGATGGTGGCTTCAGTCTTGTCGGGAAAGGTGCCCCCGCAGAAGCGGAAGGTCAGGCAGGTCTTGCCCACGTTGGAGTCCCCGATCACGATGATTTTGAAGATGCGAATCTGCACGTACTGATCCAACGACGAGTCGAGCTCCAGGGACGCCAGGCCAGCCGCCGAGGCGGGCTGCAGGCTCCCATGGCCCAGGATGGGCTGCGCCATCTCCCCGGGACAGGACCGGGGCCCCCCGACCCCCCTCGAGGGCTCCACACAAAGAAAACGGCCACGTCCGTGCGCTCGAGGCGGGCGAGCTTTGTGCGTGTTTGTGAGCGTGTGTGAGTGTGTGTCCGCCCGTGTGTGCGTGCGCCGGGAACGTGTGCGCGCGCGCGCGCGCGTGAAGGGGGGTGCTGCTCACTCCAGCTCCCCCCACCCCCACCCCCTCCTGCAGCGCACCCTCCTTGCCTCGCCGAGGCACCGACACAAAAACTATGGAGAGCAGCAGGGATGGAGGAGAGTGAGCAGCAACCAGCGGTCTCTCCTTCTGCCCCTGCCCGCGGACGGGACGCTTGAGCTGGCGGTGGCCTGGTGCTCCCGAAGCTGCTGCTGCCTCCGCCGCCGCTGCCGAGCCTTTGCCTAGACCCTCCCCTGCCTGGGCCCCAGCGCCACACCGGAGGGAAGAAGCCTAAAGAGGAAAGGGAGCGGGGTGGAGAGAGCAGCCCACGCCACCCCGGGATGGTCTTCCCTTCTCCTTCACCCCCATTTATGTTATATATTTCGGGCTCCCCACCCCCACCTTCCCTGGGTGCACGGGGTCAGCGGGCCAGGAGCACAGCTGGGGAGGACAAAGAGCTGCACACGAAGGCATCTCTGGGGCCCTTCGGCTTCGGAGCAACGCAACTCGGGGCTGGGCTGGGCTTGTGTATGCAGGGGAGGGAGGGATGAGAGCGGAGATACCTCTTTCACCTCGGGAGCTAGCGGCTGGCAGCTGAACCGGGCCTCCGCGGGCCAGCTCGCAAGTCTCGGAATAAAGGGATGCTCTGTCTTATTCAGTAAGCAGGTGCACTCGTGGGCCCCAAGGAACTGGGGAGGGCGCTGCCAAGACACGCACTGGGTTGTAGGGGGCCCGCGCAGCTGAGGCGAGGGAGCCGGGGGCGCGGGTGTGTGTGTGTGTGTGTGTGTGTGTGTACGGGGTGTAACTGTTTCTGTCACAGACTTGCCAGATGTAGGGGGGCGCGTACCAGGCGCCAACCTCCCCTTATCACACCACGAGCACCCATCCTCTGAATGTTCAGGAGAATGGCTCCCATTGGCTGCTGGAGTCGGTTGTGTTTGGCTAGCCAATGGGGAAGACCTGCTGCGGGACGGGGCCACACGCGGATAGAAGAAGGGGGGAAGCTAGTGGCGGCAGCTCCAGCAAAAGGGGACTTTGTTTCTGGGGCTAACCATTACAAGTCCAGGTGGAGGGATCTTGGGACATGGCATTAACCTCTCAGTGCCTTGCATGACCGATCCCTCCATATAACTATAACTCCTTGCAGAATGGTGGCATGCCAAAGGGAGTTGGAAGCCCTAGGAGTGTTCACACCCCCCCGCAACTGAATGTAGAACGAAGTGGTTGGGTCTAATTTGCCAGAAGCCTAGATTATGCTTGGAAGATGATAAATGAACCCAATTTTCTTATGGCATATCCTTCTCAAAGCTTATTAATAATCACACATCTTGCTGAAGACCAGTGTGCGCTCTCCCAAAAGTGATTTGAAGGGTCAGAGTTTGTTTGTTTGAAACTGACTTTACTGAGTTACAAGGCTCATACAATAAAACGCATCCATTTTATGTTTGTTTTTTAAGACTCCCTCCCACACACACACTTCATAGACCCGGGTAATTTGTACCACTAAGCACCGATACATGTGAAGGTCACGGATTCAAGCAGCAAATGTGAGTTGTCCTCTTATTTGCATGTGAGACAGAGCTGCAGGAAAAGAGTGTGACTAGATCCACTTCCCACAAAGAAAAAAAAAATCAGTGCATCAGTGGCAGATCTCTAAACCAAGTGGAACACTGAATACTCAGCCTAGTCCAAGTTATTCAAAATAACTGGGAAAACGGGGTCTTCTACTTAAAGCTTTTTAGTTGAGTTAGCAGATATATTTTTAGCTAACACTTTTATCATATATGTGGGTCACCTATTTCTAAAACCCTAGATCATACTATTCAACATTAAAACCATCCAGAGAAGGAATTCGTCTTAACTGGCTAGTCCAAGGTCATCAATATGAAAACCAATTACCATTGTACAGTATGAATTGCATTATTGTACAGTATTTTTTTCGATTGATGTCTAGATAATAGTATACTGGACTGTTCTTCTCTGCATTTGGAGCTAAGGTTACCAGTGATCATTATCTACAGAAGAGCAAAAGAGTTGTGTAAAAAAAGGGGGCGGGGAGGGTCTAACTATTAGTTAGGCCTATCCTAAAGGTAGAGCAGAAAGAGGCTTTGCCAATGCACAGCCAGGACGAATGCTAAATTATGAGAGATATTTACAAAGTAAATTTTAGATTCACATAATAAGCTTATTTTGATGTACGCTTCTGGCAAGAACTTATCCTGAGTTTGAGGATTCATACTGTATTTATAAGGTAGAAACTTTGATTTCTGGAAATGTGGTGTCTCAAGATGGGCACTTTACCCTAATTAAACGTGTTTCCTCTGTAGGGTAATATTTTGGGGGGCATTTTTGCTATATTTCTGGAATTAGTTCAATATGTGTATATTACTCTTGCAAAAACTGATAAAATATAAGTTTTAATGGAAAGGACAAGAAAAGAAATTTTATTGTACCTATTGCAAATAAATAAATAAATGTGCCATAACATCCCTCTTCTTTTTGTTGACTGAGTATCATTAACTGATTGTCTTTTGAATATACTCAGTGGTTTTCATAAGTACCTACCTGATCATCATGATTTTGACTGTGTTTTCCAAAGCCTCTTTCTTTTTTATTTATTATTAAACTTAAGCACATATAAACACAAACATTCTTACCATATGATCATTCCATTCTTGATATATCATCAATAACTCACAATATCATCACATAGTTGTATATTCATCATCATGATCATTTCTTAGAACATTTGCATCAATCAGAAAAAGAAATAAAAAGGAAACAGAAAAAATTCATACACACCATGTTCTTTACCCTTCCCTTTCATTGATCACTAGCATTTCAATCTGCTTAATTTATTTTAACATTTGTTCCCCCTATTATTTATTTATTTTTAATCCATATGTTTTACTCATCTGTTGACAAGGTAGATAAAAGGAGCATCAGACACAAGGTTTTCACAATCACACGGTCACATTGTGAAAGCTGTTTCACCCAAAGCCTCTTTCATCAACAGATATGATTAGCTTTGTATTTAATGAATCCATATTTATTATCGGTCCTCAGAAACATCAATCCTTTAAAATATCAAAAAAATATATTTTCATTTTATTGTGGAATTGATATTTTTTATATTTATTCCCCAAAGCAGCCCCAGGTAAAATGTTATCCATTGTCTGCAGTTCTAAACAGGAACCTGTTCTGCTTAATGGATAAGGAAATCCTGGATAATTTTCACCCAATAAAGACTGCTTTCTGGGTTAAAATTCCTAAAACAATGCCTTTGTAATTTCATTCCCTATCACCATTACACACACACACACATACACACACAAAAGCAACCTCATCATCTATAGGATTAGAACCAGACACTTTGCCAGTTGAAATCTGGTTCCACCATATATATCAGTTCTTCTTACAATTTGTCATAACCTGGCTCTGCCCCAGGCAGGTTGGCTTCTCATTATCCTCTGAATATGTGCTGGGATTGTTCGTTTTTATACCTCCAAGTCTTTTTTTTTTATGTAGTATATTTATTTATTTATTAACAAAAATTAGCAAACAAACAAAAATATTAACATATCATACCTCCAAGTCTTTTAATTTAACAAACAGTATGATGCTTCACAAAAGACACTTAAAGTATCTATGAGCTCCTTTAATCTTCTGAAAAACCCTATGAGTTTGGTAGATAAGAACTGGGAGGCACAGATAAATGACTTTCTCAAGGTCAAAGAGTTTAGGAAGTGGTAGAGTCAGGATTCAACCTGAGGAGGTCTGGAGCCAAAGTCAGTGGGCAAAACCACTTAAAGAAAACATTACCTTTGGTCACAATATCTTTCTTCCATTCTCCACCATCTCTTTGAATTTTACCACTTATTCTTCAAGGGACAGCTCAAGTAACACTTCTTGCATTTCCATGCCATACTTTTCCTTCTTCCTCTAGTACATCAGATATCATTTATCATTTAAATGAGTAGTATATGCCATCTCTCCCACTAGACAGTGATCACTTTCCATGTTTCTCATATCCTCCCAGACTCTCTTTTCCAGTACAGTGCAAGTGGCAAGTGCTCAATACATACTTGTTAAATGAATATGCAATCCAAATACTTGAAAAAGGCATGCTTGGCATACAACTAAAAATGTATTTCCCATTTAGCCTATATGGCATATTCAAACCACCTGTTTACAGTTAGCTCCTCCTCACCCTGCTCCTCCCAGAATTCTGAAAGAATTTTTCTCACAGAAAGTATGTGAAGCACGAACTCTTGCTAGCATCCCGCCCCCAAGCACGTAAGCTATTAGCAGGGAATTAGCCGCACGACCTGGTACAACATCTAGGACACAGAATTGGACGCGGCTGGTTACTTGGGTGGAGGTATTATTTTTGCAACTGCCCTAAATTTGAAATTATTTTAAAATTAAAAGTTAAGAAAGAGAGAGTGCGCGGAGCGATTATTTGTCCTGGAAACAGGGCTTGGATGGGTAAAAGCCAGCAATTTGTAAACGACGGAAGCCAGGTGCCCTAGCTCGGACCTATGGAAAACCTGGAAATGGACAACCTACAAAGAATCCGGAAAGCTTCGCTAGTGGTCTTAAACAGAATGAAATGTGGTACTGGTTCCACGCTTTGTGAGAAGCTATCTGTTCCCGCCATCGACACAACCTCACGAGTCCCTCCTAGGAAAGCTTTCCAAGCTCGCTCTGCCCCAGGCGTTGCCACCACTCCGCGGAAATTCATGACCCGGGGCCGAGGTCTTTGCAAGTGTGCAGCAGCTCGCGCATGCGTAAATCCACTCAAATCCTCCCCGCGTGTCTCGCTGTGCGGACCAATCGTCCTGCGGCGCCGAGTGCTGCGCCTGCGCGAAAGGCCTCAGGTCGCGGTTTCCCTTCCCCAGCTCCAATGCCTACCGGGAGGTGGGAGGAGGAGACTGCGTAGTGTGCGTGTAGAGGGAGGGAAGCCGGCCCGGGGGCTCACGGGGTTTGACCCGTTGGTCTGTGCGTGAGAAGAAAGGGAAGGAGGAGGGGTCCGGAAGACGTTTTGCCGAAATGTTCCGGTGCGGAGGCCTTGCGGCGGGTACCCTGAGGCAGAAGCTGACGCCGTTGGTGCGGACAGTGTGCGTCCGAGGCCCGAGACCTAGAAACCGGCTCCCAGGTGACTGACCGAGCCATTCCGGGCAACCCCCTCCCCCGCCCCCGCCGACCGAGGGCCTGGGCGCCATAGGCTCTCTCCCATGCCTTGCAGCCCTTCCTGCGATCCCCCTTTCAGAAATACTTAGCGTCCACCCAGTCTCTGCAGGAACTCCGAATTGGGATCCAAACCTTGGGTTTCTCACGTAGAGGAATCGGCCTGGCCATGCCGAGCTGACCTTCAAGGGAATTGAACCCCAGTAGTCAGCATGAGGCCTTTTCCTGGGAGAGTTTGCTGTTGAGGGATAACAGAACAACTGGCCATCTCATGTTGTCCAACGCCGCGTTCTCGCCGCCCTCTTCTCCGTTTTAAAGCAATGAGGTCGACTAGGAAGACTTTGTCATTTTAATGATGTGAGACTCTAAACAGGACTTTTAAGGCCTAAGCCTTGGGTTCCTTTCTGTAAATGAGGGTATTGCCTGCATTAACTTCCAAATCCCAGATGAGAACCGTAGATTTGAATATTCTGTGAAACAGGAACAGTGCAGTGCAAATAGTCAGTCGGTGGAGTACCAGACACGAGGAGTGTTGGCCCAGGATTAATTTGAGATGTCTTGTCAGTGTCGTTCTTGGTAGTCTTTGATGCTTAATAGTAACGATTTACAAAAACATTGTGTTTTGCCCTTCTTGAAGTTGTATCATCAAACTTCGTTGCTGGAAGGGATTTTTCTGCTTAAGTGCAACCCACTCATTTTATAGATGATAAACTGAGACATAAAAGTGAAATTACTTGCCCGAGGTTGATAGCTAATTAAAAGACAGAGCTAGTTTGCCTTGTCACAACTGCATACTGCGAACTAAAGTTTGACCTCAAAAGGTCTTAACCTCTCAGGAACTAGCCACATATCCAGGAATTTATCTGAACATGGCTTGAGGCTGCTTATATTTGTAATCTGCACAACTTCGTGGTGTAATGAATTATCCACTTACAGGAGGTACTTTTAAAAATCGGTAATCTTGGAGTGGCCGTCCCAAGACATTTGTCTTGAGGCCTCAGTGTCAGAGGTTATCCTCGGGGCTTTTCCAATGTGACAAGGTCTTCAGGGTGCTTTGAAAATAAAAAGTGGAAAATATTTCCTTTAGGTTCTTAATGTCTTTGCAAATGTGTATTTGAACAGTTTTTCCACTTGCTCTGCCTCAAGGAAATGTTTCCTGATGGGTCTTTCTGAAGTAAGTCCTAAAACATGTTATGTTTGGAGCTTAAAAACCCTGCCTCAGCTTTTTAACTAATGCCCCGGCCTATGGATGTCATTTGTGCGGGTTTTTTACATTGAAATGATGGTGTTCTGTGCAAATTGCACAGAAGTTTGAGAAGTATCAGTTAACCTGAAGATTTCACCCACACTGGCCTTTCACACTTTGTGTACTTATTTTGCTGAAGACTCACAACATTTTAGCAGCATTGTGAAGTCTGCCCAGAAGTTCTCATCAGTTAAACATGGATTTGCAAAGTTACATAGATTTATTAGACAGTTGAAGGTGGTTGTTGGTGGTAAAACACTGAAAAATTAAGACTTTTAAAAGTTTTTTTTTTCTATCACATGACTTTGAGGACCATTTACTGTGGAGTAATTTTTACTTCCCCATATATCCATGAATCTCCTTGTACGCACTTATTTGTCCTTTGGCCAAGCACCAGGGTATGATATCGCCTGCCTTTAAAAAGAAGTTATGATTCCCTCATTTTAGGAATTAACCCTATTTTGTGTCTCTGTTACTAAATGCTTTCTTAAAAAATTTGTTTATTTAACATAACAACATGCAAACACAAACATTCTTAACTAATGATCATTCTGTTCTCTATATATAATCAGTAATTCACACTATCATCACATAGTTGTATATTCATCATCATACTCATTTCTTAGAATATTTGCATCAATTCAGAAAAAGAAATAAAAAGACAACAGAAGAAAATTCGTGCGTATCATACCCCTTACCCCTCCCGTTCATTGATCACTAGCATTTCAATCTAAATTTATTTTAACATTTGTTCCCCCTACTATTTATTTTTATTCCATATGTTTTACTCATCTGTTGGTAAGCTAGATAAAAGGAGCATCAGACACAAGGTTTTCACAATCACACAGTCATATTGTAAAAGCTCTATCATTATACAATCATCTTTTAGAAACATGGCTACTGGAACACAGCTCTACATTTTCAGGCAGTTCCCTCCAGCCTCTCTGTTATGCCTTAACTAAAAAGGTGATATCTATTTAATGCATAAGAATAACCTCCAGGATAACCTCTCAACTGTTTGGAACCCCTCAGCCATTGACGCTTTATTTTGTCTCATTTCTTTCTACCCCCTTTCGGTCTAGAAGGTTTTCTCAATCCCTTGATGCTGAGTCCCAGGTCATTCTAGAATTTCTGTCTCAAGTTGGCAGGAAGGTCCACACCCCTGGGAGTCATGTCCCACGTAGAGAGGGGGAGGACAGTGAGTTTACTTGTCCTGTTGGCTGAGAGAGAGAGGCAGCATCTGAGCAACAAAAGAGGTTCTCTGGGGGGTGACTCTTAGGCCTAATTTTAAGTATGCTTAGCCTATCTTTACAGGGTTAAGTTTCATATAACAAACCCCAAGATTGAGGGCTCAGCCTATTGCTTTTGGTTGTCCCCACTGCTTGTGAGAATATCAAGAATTCTCCACTTGGGAAAGTTGAATTTTCCCCCTTTCTCGCCATTCCCTTTAGGGGGACTTTGCAAATGCTTTTTTACTCACTTTTCAAATCCTTCTGGGATTTATCGAGGCATCACTCTGGATCAGCCTACAAAATCTCATGCCCTGCTCAAGGTTCCATGTACTTATGGTGTTCAATTAAGCTGTCCACATAAGTTATGTTAGGAAATGCACTAGTCACAATATAATTTTTTGTACCAAATAAACAGCTAAATGCTTTTAATCTGATTTCTTTTTCACTTAGTAATTTCTACCATATGTTTTTGCAGAGGTAGGTAAATGGTTTGTACACTATTTACCCCTCACAGAATGGAGATAAATGGAAAAGCTTGCCCTTCCTTCCACCCACCCCCAACTTTGTCAGGAAGTTAGCAAATTTGAAACCTGCCTTACAATTATCCCATCCACATATGTCACGTTTGTCAGGTTCATCTTCATTATAGGGTCCTTTTTGCCATAAAACCATAATAACTACTATTTGTTTATTTACTTTATTTGTATGCTCTGCCCCCTTCCAGAAATGATTGAAGGCAACTAATAGTTACCACTTAAATTTGCATTTGCCACTGAGGAACAGATGGGTTAGGTAATAGATCTTTTCTGTCTTGCAATATTTTATTTGGTCACCAAACATGCTATCCATGTGATCAAATTGACTGCTGACCCCTGACCTGAGGTTTAAATGTTTGAACATTTTCTCTATTTGCAATCTTCTTTCTTTCCTTCTTACCGCTTTAAGAAGGAAACTAGACTCCTGTGGGCAGGGATCCAGCCCTCTTCGGCACTGCCAAATGATACTTTTCTTTAGAAGCTTAGAAGATGAGCCTTCCCCCACTCTTTCTGCTGAGGAGACACTTTCAGAAGAAAGTATCTGGAAAGTCAGCTTTTTTTGTAGCCAGTTAATAAATTATATTTTCTAGAACCGCTGTGACTTTTTGAGGGCATGTGCTGCATGTCTTAACTTTCTTCTAAATGATGTTTCCAGAAGTTGCCTGGTCATTATTCAATTGGAGGGTTGACGCAAAACCGATTGAATGATGATTTCTAGGAGAGAGTTGTGGGTATCCACATAATTCATATGATCACACAAGTTTGGGGAATAGTATTTTGAATAACTAGTCATTCTTTCCCTTCAGTTCCATTGACCAAAGAATTAAAAACCAAACTGAGCAACCTTGAGTCCCTTGTAATTGGTAGCAAGCTCATTTTTTGATATTCAGAACAGTATCAGCTATTCTCCCCTCCTAAATTCTGCACTCTTGAGGACAGGGATTATGTCCCACTTATCTTTATGTCTTCACCTCTGGCACATATATAGTAAAGTTTTAGTGATGGTTTATTGAAGCAGACTGAACCCTAGTATTTTGGAGGATTTAACTGTAGAACAGAGTTATTAGATTATTTTTGCTATCCAAATCACTTTTAATATGGTGCCTTTCATCAGAGTAGTTCACACTGTACTCTACTTATTACTACTGTGATTTTTCTAAAATTCCAGCAAGAGTTAATGCTGAGAAAAAAAAAGCTGATAAAGGTAAATAATTGTTGGGTTCCTTTTTTTTTAATTTTTTTTTATTAATCAAAAAAAAGAAAAGAAATTAACACAACATTTAGAAATCATTCCATTCTACACATGCACTCAGTAATTCTTAGTATCATCACATAGATGTATGAGCATCATTTCTTAGTACATTTGCATCGATTTAGGAAAAGAACTAGCCAAACAGCAGAAAAAGATATAGAATGTTAATATAGAGAAGAGAATTAAAATAATAATACTAATAAAAAAATATATATATAAAAAGAAAAAGAAAAAAAACAAAAACAAAAGATACAAACAAACAGACAAACAAACAAAAAACTATATTTCAGGTGCAGCTTCATTCAGTGTTCCAACATAGTTACATTACACTTAGGTATTATTGTGCTGTCCATTTTTGAGTTTTTGTGTTGGGTTCCTTTTGAAGAGATATTTAGCCCAATGGACAGCCTATCTAGGCGTGTCTTATCCTGTGTTTTATCCATGTTGGAAAAAATCAGTTTGATATTCAAGAAATTAGTCTCAGGAGCATACAGACCTCTTAACCATTTGCTCTTCCTAAGTACCTCAATGGTGTAGATGTATTTCTGGAAAAATGGGGTAATAGCTAAACAGGAGATTATGAAATCTATATGAATGAACTTGCTGGTTTAGGTACTATTCTAATGCTGTTATTCTGTGGTATTCAGTGTTACTAATTTATTATTAAGCACCCTGAAATAAATGGGATCTGGCTAACACTTCTTTGCAAAAGAATTTTTCAAAATGTTCAGTTCTTATCAATAAAATTCAGAAGAATTTCTATTTTTTTCTTCATGTATTAATTTGACAAATATTTATTGACCAGATATCTACTGTGTGTCAGACACTGTTATATACAGCAAATTGGTTTATCAAGACTTGACTCCATAGCATGGAAAAGAAAGCTCTACCACTATATCTTGGCTTGACTGCAGAAAAATCTACAACCCGTAAACTGGGGCAATAATGAGAAGTCAAGAAGTGAAAAGGCATGTTCAGTTGTGATGTAAAATTTCCTAAAATTTTGAAGATATGGTGGGAAAGGTGTGGGAGTAATTTTATGTAAAAGAAACTTGGGGAGGAGGGATGTAAATATCCACGCAGTACTTATCTCAGCACCTTTTACAAAACTAAAGTTACTTTGTAGGTACATAAAAAATTGGTTTGTTAATTATAATACTGTTTTATATTTCTTTTCAAACAGTAGTTCAATTGAGCTTTCCGAAAAGCAACCAGTAACAGAATAAACACATCAGTATTATATTAGAACAGTGTATTTTTGATGTCTGGATTTAGAACCTTCTGGAGGATTAAACAATTAAAAAAATTTTTTTCAGTAAATGAACTTGGGATGCCCTCTCTCTCAGCCAATATAAGCATACTCACTGCCCTCCCCCTCTCTGTGTGGGACATGACTCCCAGGGGTATGAACCTTCCTGGCAACGAGGGACAGAAATCCTAGAATGAGCTGGGACTCAGCATCAGGGGATTGAGAAAACCTTCTAGACCGAAAGGGGGAAGAGAGAAATTAGACAAAATTAAGTGTCAATGGCTGAGAGATTCCAAACAGAGTCGAGAGGTTATCCTGGAGGTTATGCATACGCGTTAAATAGATATCACCTTTTTGGTTAAGGTGTAACAGAGAAGCTGGAGGGAACTGCCTGAAAATGTAGAGCTGTGTTCCAGTAGCCATGTTTCCTGAAGATGATTGTATAATGATACAGCTTTCACAGTGTGACTGTGTGATTGTGAAAACCTTGTGTCTGATGCTTCTTTTTTCTACCTTATGGACAGATGTGTAAAACCTATGGATTAAAAATAAATAAATAATAGGGGGAACAAACGTTAAAATAAATTTAATAGATTGAAAAAAATGAACTTGGGGTGGAGGTAGGGGACAAATTAAATACACTGAACTCAACCACATGGAATGTCTAACTGGTTTCATTTCTAAGCTCTGACAGTTATCCATTTCTCCTTCTGGTGCTTTATCATTTTTATGGACTTCTAAAAATCAAAATCTTGCCCAGATTGAGATAAGTCTCTCTAACCCTTTCAGATTTTTTTTTATGATTTACTGTTATTTCCAAATACAAGCCATTTTCTTTCACAAGATGATGAAAGATTTCTAAAGCAAGTAAGAAGTAAGAACAGTAAACAAAACTAGGTTTCCACTTCTGAGTATATAGGTCCATAGTTATTTTTTTTTAACTTTTTTATTGTATAATATAACATATATGCAAAGCAAAGAAAGAAAAAAGCAATGGTTTTCAAAGCACTCTTTACCAAGTAGTTACAGGACAGGTTCCAGAGTTTGTCATGGACTACCATAAATCTCAGATTTTTTCTTCTAGCTGCTCTAGTACATAGGAGTTTGGAAGGAATAAATATATATATTTTTAACATCGCAGTCGTGGATTCATAGTTTTTTTATCTGCAGTTCACAAATCCAAATGGCACTAAAAAATCAAGGTTTTTTGTAACTCCTTTGCTAGTGGAAGCTGACCTGGACTGGAGAGAGGCTATTTATAAAGTTTTATTTATCTCAGTGTGATAGGTTATAGAAGTATTAATATGTTTCACTGTGGGTAGCTGCCCCTTACTGTGCTGGGTGTAATCTAATATTGGTGTATGCACTATATATATATGTATGTGTATATATATATATATATATTAATCCAAACAATTCTGAATTCTGAAAAGCACATGGTCCCAGGGATTTCAGGTAAGAGACTTCAATCCTGAGTTGGATTTGTTTTTGCCCCTCTGTGGCCTGAAATTTTGAGAACAAAGGAAAGTTCCCTATTTTTAAGTTCTACAAGTACATGTGGAATGCTACTACCATGTCCATTCTGTTTGTCTTTTTAAAGCCTAGTCAGGGCGGGAGCATACCAATCTCTAGACTAGTAGCTCTTAAGGTGTGGTTCTCAGACCAGCTGTATTAACATTACCTGGGAACTTGTTAGAAATGAAAAATTTTGAATCCTATCCCAGATCTACTGAATCAAAAACTCTGAGGATGGGACCCAGCCATCTTTGTTTTAACAAACCCTCCAGTGATTATTATACACGCCCAAGCTTGAGAACAACTGCTCTAGATCAGGGTCGGCAAACTACTGCCCACAGTCTATGGTTGCTTTTGCGCAACAACCAACAGGGGCAGAGTTGCGTATTTGTGATAGAGACCATGTGTCCTACAAAGCTGAGGATATTTACTGTCTGGTCCTTTACAGAAAAAGTTTACCGATCCCTGCTCTAGATCAACAGTCACCATGAGGAATATTGCAAGCAGAGAAGGTACTAAGACCTTCCTTCATTTGAAAATGTCAGCATCCCCCAAAGAGAGAGAGAAATTTCTGAACTCCTTCCCCTTCCACATGCAAGAGTATTTGTGATCATTAGATCATTACGTAGCTGTAGATAGTTTTTGTGGTTTTTTTAAATGCAATTTTGAGATATAGTCACACACCATACAAGCCATACGACATATACAATCACTGTAGATAGTTGGGTTTTTTTTTTCTGCAATCACAGTCACGTTGAGAAAACTATATCATTATACAATCGTCTTCAAGAAATATGGCTACTGAAACACAGGTCTACATTTTCAGGCAGTTCCCTCCAGCCTCTCCATTACATCTTGACTAACAAGGTGATATCTATTTAATGTGTAAGAATAACCTCCAGGATAACCTCTCGACTCTGTTTGAAGTCTCTCAGCCTCTGATACTTTATTTTGTCTCATTTTTCTCTTCCCCCTTGTGGTCGAGAAGGTTTTCTCAATCCCTTGATGCTGAGTCCCAGCTCATTCTATGATTTCTGTCCCACGTTGCCAGGAAAGTTTTCACCCCTGGGAGTCATGTCCCACGTAAAGGGGGGAGGGCAGTGAGTTTGCTTGCCATGTTGACTGAGAGAGAGAAGCCACAGCTGAGCAACTAAAGAGATTCTCTGGGGGCGATTTTTAGGCCTAATTTTAAGTAGGCTTAGCCTATCCTTTACGGGGATAATTTTCATATGAACGAACCCCAAGGTTGAGGGCTTGGCTTATTGATTTGATTGTCCCCAGTGTAGATAGTTTTAATGGAAATAATCTTTATATTATTTTGGAGGAGTAAGAACCAAGTATTTGGTGGACATTTTTTTTTATTGTATAATATATGTAAAGCAAAGAAAGAAAAAAGCAATAGTTTTCAAAGTACACTTCAACAGGTAGTTACAGGACAGATCCCAGAGTTTATCATAGGCTACTGCACCATTATCTCAGATTTTTCCTTTTAGCTTCTCCAGAATATAGGAGGCTAGAAGGAATAAATATTTTTTTTATTATCACAACCAAGTGTTTTTTTTCTTTTTTTGTGAAAAATAGCATGTATATTATGTTTAAAAAAGCAATAATTTTTGAAGCACAGCACAACAATTAGTTGTAGAACAGATTTCAGAGTTTATTATGGGTTACAATTCCACAATTTTAGATTTTTACTTCTAGTTGCTCTAAGATACTGGAGACTAAGAGAAATATCAATTTAATGATTCAGCAGTCATATTCATTGTTAAACCCTACTTTCTCTGTATAACTCCTTGGTGGACATCTTAAGTTTTGTCATTCTGAAAAATATTTCATAGTCCAAAATTCTTCAGTTCCATAGGGGAGAAGAAATTCAGTTTTTCTTGAATTTTTGTGAAGTTTTTCCCCTGAGCTTTAGCATTTCTATATTCCAGCATATTATCTTTCATGATATTCCAGCATATTATCTTTCATGAAAGGCTGAGCTATGTCCTAGTTAGATTGTGTTTCAGGGTTTTATTATTTTGTGCAAAGTTTAAGCCATTTAGATTACTCTTTGAATGATTGTTATAATGTGCCTGGTAGCTGGTGGTTAACTGTTTATATTTAGTCATCTCTCTGTTTGCTTCATTTATTGTGAAGGTGTGAGGGGAGAGGTGTTTGATGAACTGCCCATATGTTTTTCATTATAATTTCTGGAAGCTGTAAATTCCCTCCCTGGGCCTCATTAAATTGTACTTTAAAATACTCTGAAAACTTAAGAATATACATTTAGATATCTTTAGTATTTGTGTAGACAGTTTTGATTATATTTTTCTTGGTCATTTAACAGCACCACACAGCCTAGTGGGTAGTAAATCTTTACTTGTACAATGCATTGATGTTTAGTCATAAATATGTATTAACTATTTTATTTTTGTGTGTGTGTCTTAATAAATTGTGTTCCTTAGGCAACTTGTTCCAGCGATGGCATGTTCCCCTAGAACTCCAGATGACAAGACAAATGGCTAGCTCTGGTCCATCAGGGGGCAAAATCGATAATTCTGTGTTAGTCCTTATTGTGGGCTTATCAACAATAGGAGCTGGTGCATATGTAAGTAGAAAAGCAGCTTGCGTAAAGAAGCTGCCAAACAGCTCCTGTTAATGGACTCAATACTACTCTGCTTTCAAACTTTTGCAATTAATTCCCTTTTCTCCTTTTGGAAGGATTTGCAAAATGCCTTCTTTAAAGTGCCTACTGTCTAATATCCTAAGAGAGCCAGTTTGGGAATGATTGATTGATTGTTCTCTGCTCTTTTCACTTTTTTTTTTTTTTTACTCTTTACTTGAAAGATACTATATTTTCTTAAATTCGACTAACCCCCAAAATTGTATATATTCTTTTGGATGTGGCACACTAACCTGTGAATAAGGTCAGAATTCATTGCAGCTCCTTAGCACAATATTTGACTTTGACCCATTTGTAAAAGATTTCCTTTTTCTCAACTTAAGGTAAACATTAAAAAAAAACAGCCTTCAATCCAGAATATTAAATACTCCTAAAAGGAAAACTACCCATGAATCTTATCCTAAGACTAAATTATAGAAGCAGGCCTAGTATCTCCAATGAATTTAGAATAGAATTTGTGTGAGGTACAGAAGCATGGTGTTTAACTACTATATAGTATTGGCATAATTATAGCTACCTTAAAATGAATTCTGATCAGCTTAGTTGGTCACAGAGGGATTATTCCTTGGGTTTTTTTTGTTTGTTTTTTGTTTTTACCTTGACAGGGTGTTTTTTTTTTTTCTTCACGATGACTAAGCAGATCAGTTTAAAGTTGGATCATATAAGGTTGAGTGAACCAACTTAGATAACACCTAGTAATACCTCGATTGAAGGAAGCTTTTTGTTTTATTTAACTAAGAACAATTTTAATTCTTTATATGTTGGCAAGACTGAACTTATTTTTGTTCTTTGATCACTAGGTTAAAAAAGGGACATGAAAATGATTTTGTTAGATATGTCCTCATACCCTAACCTGATTCCCACATGCCCACAAGAAGTAGAAAGCTCTTGCCAGTTGTGAGTAAATTAAAGTAAGAAATAGGTGAACCCTGTCTGTTGAAATTAGTCATTTTCCTCTAATCCTGGAGCAGCTTTTTTTTTTTTCTTTTTTAGCACAGGATAACCAAAAAATGCTTCCCTGTCTTTGTATTGAACATTTCTTCATTAATACTTAGTGCTTTTTCTATTTCCTTTTGTTTCTTTCTTGGCCTTATCTTCACTTACAGTTGTGCAGTGTCATCAACTAGGATCCCCTTCTAGATCACTAGCGTCTACAGGTGCTTCTGGGAAAGATGGCAGCAGCCTAGCATACTTCTTAATTGTAGGAGCAACAGTCACTGGGGCAGGAGTTTATTATGTAAGATGCTTACACTAAAATATATTTTGGGGAAGGGTGGGTGAGATCATGGCACTAATGAGAACTTGAAGTATTAGAATACAATAAAATATTCACAGCATGTGCTTAGTAGGTATTTATTAAAGGGACATTGTCAGTCACTAGGGAGTCCTCAGAGCTCATTCTTCAAACTGTTTAAGTCCTACTGGATATATCTAAAGCCATAAATTGAATGATTATTACAAAACCCTGCATCAACCCTTTCTTTGAAACTTTTGCCAATTTTGTAATTATTTTTTATGATGCTAAATTATATTGTGCTTTAGTGCTGCATACCTAACAGAACAGTCTCATACAGTAAACATTGAATAAGCAAATAAAGGTAACTTGAACACCATTCAGTTTGAATCATTTTAGGTAAAAATGTAATTTTTGTGTTTTGTGGGAAACAATCAATTAACCTGACTGTTATTGCGCAAAGGCATTTTATTGAATGGTTCTCAGGAGGTCTAAAAAGGCATAGAAATTGAAATACTCTCCCTACTCACCCTCAACCTTGGTTTCAAAGTAAATTCATTTGGCAGTGTCCCTTTTTTAATCCCTAATTGGATCCAGCTAGTGGCTGAAGTGGTACAAGCTAACACATTTTTGTAGATTGCTGCTTTCTTAAATGCTTCTCATTCGTAATTCACATACTACCCTCTGAGCCTTAACGTTTCCATTTCGTCTCTCTCACACAGTATTTCCCATCTGTTTCACTCCATTCATTAAGAAATAGATTTAAAGTGTTTGGGTTTGATAACATTTGTGACAATTTAAATCTATTGAACCCCTGGTTTATGTTGCTGTACCAGAGTTGGATGGCCTTCACAGAGCTGACCAGGCAAATTCCCTTGATAGCAGGCCACAAGATAGGGCTGGTTACTGTTGCTTTCTTCCACCTTAGAAATATCTAAGAAGTGCAAGCTCCTCTCAAGCCATTCCGTTAAATGCCTCCTTGCCCTCTGTGTTTATCCAACACTGGTAATAATAAAGGTACTATAGTATAGCATTCCGGGTTAAGTGATAAGCTTTTGTCTACCTACAATTGCTGTTAAACTATGTTATACAGTTTATTAGTTTTTTTTGTTTGTATTTTGTTTTGCATGGGCAGGCACTGGGAAACGAACCTGGGTCTCTGGCATGGCAGGTGAGAATTCTGCCACTGAGCCACTGTTGGACTGCCCTGTATTATGTTTTAAATTATGAAAAACTTGATCTGGGATGTCTTAGACTTTTTTTTCTGAAATTGGTTTTAGTCTCAAGAGAACTATTAACTTAAAATCAGAGTTCAGATTTGTTGAAAATGTGACTGTGAGTCATAGCTTTTTTCCCTCAAATGAGGAAATTTCCTAATTTAAGTATAAATCATACTTTGGCAATTAAGTAATAAAATCTACTTTAGCATTTCCTGTATTGGAAGCTCTATACCTTCTCTCCTTCCCAACAAGAGAAGGGAGCAGTACTAAAAACATGGAAGGTTTTTCTAAAATGTTTGCCTGGCATCCAAACTTTAAACCAATGACTTTTTTTTTTTTTTACCATGAATCCAAAGTAAGAAATATATTTTATCTGTAACCCATTATATACTTTAGACACATGAAACTAAAATAAAATTTCAGGTCATAGTATTCTTACTATATGTGGTCTACTCTAATGTTTTCTGTCATCTTCTATGTTTTTTTAAGCACTGGTCACAACCTATTCACAGTATTTGAGAAACACTGATCTGAACAGTGCTTTTGCTCCTTAGATTTCAAATATGAACTCCTGATTGGCATGGATGTGAGAATTTCTCCTCTTCTTTTGCTGATTAGATTCCTCATCTCAGTCCTCTGTTATCTGTCAGGGAACAGAGCCAAATCAGCCTTTAGAATATTTAATAAGATTTAACATTTGGGCCCTTTGTTTGTGTTCACCTGATAGGGTCATATTACCTCATACAGAAAATTACCTGTTTCCTTTCAAATTCCTTCAAGTTGAGTAAACACTACCATGTTCATCTGTTCAGCAGAAGAAATGGTCTCCACTAATAATTTTCAAAAATTTGTAGTTTTTCCTAACTAGGCTTGTGTTCACATCATTATATTAGAAATCTGTGCAAACTGAGGATACAGGAAGCCTTAGGGGAAAGGCAAATTTTGATTTTGTTTGTCTATAAACTTATATCAGAACATTTTGCTTCAAAGCTGATATACATATAACAAACCTCATTCTTGCCATCTCCTGGCTAAACTTAAAGGTATTTTTTGGTCTGCTTTTTCTCTCATGTTTGGAGCCATTAGGATATCTGAGCTGAGCTTAGGCTATTTTCGGATACCCCTCTCAATGAGAACATGGCTCCAACTTATTTCTCTGTTCACTCCCATTGACCAGATCAAGCCATCTTTTTAGGTAAAGTCCCTTTCTTAAAAGAAATGTTGTAGGTATGATATTAATACTGGACTTGTATATGGTATCCTATGCCAAGATAAAAATTTCTTTCTAAAATTAATGTTAATTGAATTTGGTTTATAAATTTGAAAAATTTAGCTGTAAATTCAAGGAATAACAACCTGTGCTTTCTACTCCATTCATCTCATGTTAAAATGTTTCCATGCTGGAACCTTAAGCCTAGGTTTCAAGGTTCAGGGCCCTGTTGCTGCACTTTGCCAAATGGACAGCTCTGTAAGGGAGTAATAGAAATATTCTTAGAACATGTTTTATTATACTTCTCAAATTGTCTCTATTTTCTCCTGCAATTAGTTGATAATCTGGAGTTTCATTTGACATAGAATCATTTAAATTCCTATCTGGTTGTCCCTAAAGTACAAAAGAGCAAAAGTGTTGTATTCAAGTCATTCTTGCCTACTGCTTGCTTTTTAAATCTTCAATAAATAAACTGTAGTGCTGCATGTTTAAAAAAAACAGTCATATGGTAAGGGGCAAAAGGATAGAAAAGAGAGTCTATTTGAGATATAGTAGGTAGGTAAGCAAAGTATTTGACCCTTAATAAATAATCTGTGTACAGTATTTATTAATAAGACTACTCCTGCCTCATCAGTTTAGAAAAAGGATGGACCAATGAGGGGAAGATGAGTTATTCTGTAATATTAGGATACGGGCAGCCATGTTTCAGGGCATTATCTGAGTTCCTTGTAGTTCCCCAGCAAAACTTTAAGCATCAACCAGGAAAACGTTATGTCCCTGATTCCTATCTAGGACCATGTAGATTGCTTTCACAACTAATGTCCAGTGTAGTCCAGACCCCTTTCTGTGTTTAATCTAATTAAGTTTAGGTCTTCCTAGCACTTTATTCATCTAGTATAAAATGTTTTCATTTTTTCTTTAGCTGTACCTTCAGAATGAAATTTGAGGACAGTTCTTTACACAGAACCTAAAAAAAAAAATCAAACTGGGACATTTTCATTTGTTTACCTGTATTTTTTTTCACACCAACAATATGCATACCCACTATATCTTATTTTTTAAGAAGAAAATAATTTGCCTTAGTAGTTTAACATAGAGGAATTAACCTCACGGAGACAAAAGCTTATCACTTAATTGAAAAATAATGATTTTATAAATGGTATGAGCAGACTGTATGGTGAAATATATTTTCTCCCTGTTTGCGTCTGCAGGCCTACAAGACTATAAAAGACGACCAAAAGAGATACAATGAAAGAATTTCAGGGTTAGGGCTGACACCAGAAGAGAAACAGAAAAGGGCGACATCATCTGGTGAGTCCTCTCCTCAGCTGTCACTATTATTTGAGACTAAGTATATAAAGGGAAAGTTATGAATCGTTTAGATGCTACACGTTAAGAATCTCTTGTAGAAGCAATAATGCTGTGAGATTATAAACTTTCCGAAGCAAAACTGTTTACCTCAGAAATGAGGGAGATTTGTTAAAGTGTTTGAAACTTGAATTTAAGAATAAAATTAATGAAGACTGTAATAGGTTGTTTTTCCTTATGTTAGACTCTTAAAAAAGGCAAACTTTTTTAAAAGGCAGGTTTGGAAATTATAATCATGAGAAAGGAGAAGGAAGCCATTTTTTTAATAAAAATTTTTATTTTTATTAATGAAACCAATCAACATACAATATGAACATTCTTTTTTCTCATCGCATAGTTGTATATTCATGATCCTCCCCATGTTCCTCCCCTGCTCCCATCTCCCTTAGAATAAAAGCCAAATCTTCACCATGTCCCCAAAATTCCTACACAATCTGACCCCATTACCTTTATGATCTCATCTCCCATCACTCTCCTCATCACTCAGTGTGCTCTAGCCACACTGGCCTCGTTGCTGTTCCTCACACATGCCAGGTAGCCTCCCTCCTCAGGGCCTTTGTGCTTGCTTGCTGTTCTCACTGCCTAGAACACTCTTCCTCCCAGATAATCTGATAATTTGCCCACCCACTTGTAGTATATTCAAATGTCACCTCACTTTAGAGGCATTTCCTAAAAAACATATCTAAAATAGTTCCATTCACCAGCACTTTCCATCCCCTTATCTACTTTATGTCATGTTTTTCTACAAAGCACTGATCACCGCCTGATATACTTTATATTTATTGTGGTTAGTGTTTGGTTCTCCTTAATAGACTGTAAGCTCCACGAAAGCAGAGACTTTTGTTTTGTTCACTGCTGTATCCCCATTGCCAAAAAGGAACAGTACATAGTCATATTTAGTACACACTCAATAAATATTTGTGGACTAAAAAAAATGATATGTATATTCATGATCATTTCTTAGAACATTGGCATCAATTCAGAAAATAAATAAAAAGAAAACAGAAAATTCATACATACCATATTTATTTCTTTTTAATCCATATGTTTTACTCATCTGCCCAATAAGGTAGCTAAAAGAAGCATCAGACACAAGGTTTTTACAATCACATGGTCACATTGTAAAAGCTCTATCATTATACAATCATCTTCAAGAAACATGGCTACTGGAACACAGCTCTACATTTCAGGCAGTTCCCTCCAGCCTCTCTGTTAAGCCTTAACTAAAAAGGTAATATCTGTATAATGCATAAGAATAACCTCCAGGATAACCTCTTGACTGTTTGGAACCTCTCAGCCATTGACATTTTATTTTGTCTCATTTCTCTCTACCCCCTTTCAGTTGAGAAGGTTTTCTCAATCCCTTGATGCTGAGTCCCAGCTCATTCTAAAATTTCTGTCCCACATTGCCAGGAAGGTCCACACCTCTGGAAGTCATGTCCCACGTAGAGAGGGGGAGGGCAGTGAGTTTGCCTGTCGTGCTGGCTGAGAGAGAGAGTCCACGTCTGAGCAACAAAAGAGTTTCTCTTGGGGGTGACTCTTAGGCCTAATTTGAAGTAGGCTTAGCCTGTCCTTTGTGGGGTTAAGTTTCATATGAACAAACCCCAAGATTGAGGGCTCAGCCCATTGCTTTGATTGTCCACACTGCTTGTGAGAATATAAAGAATTCAACTTGGGCAAGTTGAATTTTCCCCCTTTCTCACCATTACCCCAAGGGGACTTTGCAAATACTTTTTTATTTACTGTTCAAATCCTTCTGGGATTTATTGAGGCATTACTCTGGACAAACCTACAAAATCTCATGCCCTCTCACAAACAGTGGGGACAACAAAAGCAATGGGCTGAGCCCTCAGTCTTGGGATTTGTTCATATGAAACTTAACCCTTCAAAGGATAGGCTAAGCCTACTTAAAATTAGGCCTAAGAGTCATTCCCAAGAGAACCCCTTTTGTTGCTCAGATGTGGCCTCTCTCTCAGCCAATATGACAAGCAAACTCACTGCCCTCTCCCTCTCTACGTGGCGCATGACTCCCAGGGGTGTGGACCTTCCTGGCAATGTGGGACAGAAATCCTGGAATGAGCTGAGACTTAGCACCAAGGGATTGAGAAAACCTTCTTGACCGAAAGGGGTAAGAGAGAATGAGACAAAATAACATGTCAGTGGCTGAGAGATTCCAACAGAGTTGAGAGGTTATCCTGGAGGTTATTCTTATGCATTAAATAGATAGCACCTTTTAGTTAGGGCACAGCAGAGAGGCTGGAAGGAACTGCCTGAAAATGTAGAGTTGTATTCCAGTAGCCATGTTTTTTGAAGATGATTGTCTAATGATATAGCTTTCACAATGTGACTATGTGATTGTGAAAACCTTGTGTCTGATGCTCCTTTTATCTACCTTATCAACAGATGAGTCAAACATATGGAATAAAAATAAATAATAGGGGAAACAAATGTTAAAATAAATTTAGATTGAAATGCTAGTGATCAGTGAAAGGGAGGGGTAAAGGTATGGTATGTATAAATTTTCTTTCTGTTGTCTTTTTATTTCTTTTTCTGAATTGATGCAGATGTTCTAAGAAATGATCATGATGATGAATATACAACTATGTGATGAAAAAAACAAAAATTAAAAAAAAAATTTCATGCCCTACTCAAGGTTCCATGTACTTATTGCATTCAATTAAGCTGTCCACATAAATTATGTTTGGAAATGCACTAGTTGAAAAATATAAATTTTGTACCAAATAAATATTTTTTGCTTTAGTCTCACAGATAAGTTAACGTTTCAAAATATTATCATCTATTTTCAACGCCCTACATTATAGACATTCCTTTGTTCTTCCTCATGGCAAAACATTTTTAAATTTGTACATTTAGTCACTATCATTATACACTCTAGGCATTGCTAGATTATACCATCTCAGTCTCTATCATCTATCTTTCCTTCTGATTTCATTTGTGCCCCCAGGCCTCCTCCCTCTATCATTCTCAGATTCAGCCTCATTCAGTGTTCTAACATTATTGTATTACGGTTAGGTAGTATTGTGCTATCCATTTCTGAATTTTTACCATCAGTCCTGTTACACAATCTGTATCCCTTCAGTTCCAATTACCCAATATCTACCCTATTTCTATCTCCTGATGGTCTCTGTTACCAACTGAAGTTTTCCAAGTTCATCCACGAATGTCAGTTCATATCAGTGAGACCATAGAGTATTTGTCCTTTTGTTTCTGGCTAACCTCACTCAGCATAACGTCCTTAAGGTCCATCCATGTTGTTACATACTTCATAACTTTATTCTGTGTTACAGCTGCATAATATTCCATTGTGTGTATATACCACAGCTTGCTTAGCCACTCGTCTATTGATGGACATTTAGGCTGTTTCCATCTCTTGGCAATTGTAAATAATGGTGTGCAAATGTCCATTTGTGTCTTTGCCCTCATGTCCTCTGAGTAAATACCTAGCAGTGGTATTGCCGGGTCATATGGCAATTCTATACTTAGCGGGAAGCCATTTTTTCAAAGAGGAAAATTTGAGTTTTTGGAGTTTCAATTTCTTATATCATACAGATATATCTATTTGCTGGGCCATCACTTCCATCCCAAATAATTCACTGATTTTCAGAGAGGACTATTTTAATCCTTTGATAAACCGAACAACTCTGAGTAGGCAATTAGTATTGCTTTCTTCGATGATACCTCCTTGTTGTTGAGCATTGTATAATAATCCCCAAATGACCTACCTAATTTCACCCCCCTGTCTTGCTTCCAAAAGGTGAAAGTGAATGTGATATTTTTCTCTTAGTCACTAGGAAGTTAATGGGAAGGGTAGAGGCAGTAACATTTCCACTTTCTAGTATATCTTAGAAATAAATAAATAGGTATGCTAGGTTCTAATTACAGTACCTAATGAATGAATGACATAGGCTAAATCATTCACCTCTTTTTTGGTATTTTTTACTTGTGAAATGAAAGGGGTACTCACTTTTCCTCTCTCATCAGGATGCTGTGAAGTTTATTGAGATTAATGTAAGTATAGTGTTTTGCTAGCTTTATATTAAGGATTCAGACTAGTGCAAGGTGATTTATTTCTTTTTATTTTTTTTTTTTACTAGTAATGGCAAGTAATCATCTGAGATTTTAAGAGGATTCACCCTTTCTGGTCTGTTGCTTACAGCTTCAGAAGGAGAGCCAGTTCCTCAAGTCAGAGTGCCAAGTCATGTTCCTTTCCTGCTAATTGGTGGAGGCACAGCTGCTTTTGCTGCAGCCAGATCCATCCGAGCTCGGGATCCTGGGGCCAGGGTAAGGTGCACATTATTGTCCTGACCCGCAGGACAGTCAACGGGGTCCGCCACCTGCTGAGGGAAGAATGGCTATGGGACAGAGAGACGCAAGAAGGACAGCAAGACAGGATTCTGATCAAGCTGCAAATTTTATTAACCAAGCCAGGTGTATATATACCGGCTTGGGGAGGGAGTAGGGTATGTGGAGCATTATGATAGGAGGGAGTTCGCGCCGGCGGGAAAGACTGGTTAGATAATTGGTGGGGAATTCGCGCCGGCGGGAAGGTCCCGGAGGGAACCTATTTCCGTGAAGAACCTTGTTGTACTAAGTAGGTGCTGTTGCATCAGCCAGGGTGGCCATGTTAGCCCAGTCGCCATCTTAGGCTATCCTCTTGTCCCCAACACATTATTTTGCTTGGCATAGAGGATAAGTCTGCAGGCACTTAGCCAGTGTGAACACTGTGACATTTGCCTCTTCAGTGACATGAATCTGATAAGTATTATTTTTTTATCTAAAGGTCTTGATTGTATCTGAAGACCCTGAGTTGCCATACATGCGACCTCCTCTTTCAAAAGAACTGTGGTTTTCAGATGATCCAAATGTCACAAAGACACTGCGGTTTAGGCAGTGGAATGGAAAAGAGAGAAGGTATGTACACGTGTATAAAATGGGCCTGACTAGTATCTTAAACAAGGCTCAAGTTGTGGATTAGGATCCCACCACCTCCTCAGGCAGTAACATAGGAGAGATGACTTGCCTGCACATTGGAGTCCACTATGGTGTACACTTGGTACAGCTTAGAGGCAACAGGCAAGGTCCTGGATTCTGTTACCAGGTTTAGCAGTGGTTGAGAGTGTAATGTTGGCCCTTGTTCTAGTTTGCTAGCTGCTGGAATGCAATACACCAGAAACAAAATGGCTTTTAAAAGGGGGAATTAAATAAGTTGCTAGTTTTCTGTTCTAAGGCTGTGAAATTGTCCAAATTAAAACGAGTCTATAGAAATGTCCAATCTAAGGCATCCAGGGAAAGATACCTTGGTTCAAAAAGGCCAGTGATATTCAGCATTTCTCTCTCAGCTGGAAGGGCACATAGCAAACATGGTGGTGTCTACTAGCTTTCTCTCCAGGCCTCTTGCTTCATGAAGCTCCCCGGAAAGCATTTTCCTTCTTCATCTCCAAGGGTCGCTGGAGATGAAGTTCTCTCATCCTTCTGTCATGGTTCTGCAGCTCTCTCGTCATTCTCAGAAGGAATGCTCTCCAAAATGTCTCCTCTGTTATAGGATTCCAGTAAACTAATCAAGATCCATGTAGAATGGGTGGAGACATACTCCATCAAATCAAGTTTTTTTTTAAATTTTTTATTAATTAAAAAAAATTACAAGAAACACAAACATTCCCAACACATACACTCAGCAATTCACAATATCATCACATAGTTGCATATCCATCATCATGATCATTTCCCAGACCATTAGCATCAATTCAGAAAAAGAAATAAAAAGACAACAGAAAAATATAACAAAGAAAAAAAATTTTACATGCCATACCCCTTACTGATCCCTTTCATTGATCACTAGCATTTCAAACTAAATCTATTTTAACATTTGTTCCCCTTATTATTTATTTTTATTCCATATGTTCCTCTCATCTGTTGACAAGGTAGATAAAAGGAGCATCAGACACAAGGTTTTCACAATCACACAGTCACGTTGTGAAAGCTATATCATTACACAATCATCATCAAGAAACGTGGCTACTGGAACACAGCTCTACATTTTCAGGTAGTTCCCTCCAGCCTCTCCATTACATCTTGGATAACAAGGTGATATCTACTTAATGCATAAGAATAACCTCCAGGATAACCTCTCGACTCTGTTTGGAATCTCTCAGCCATTGACACTTTGTCTCATTTCACTCTTCCCCCTTTTGGTCGAGAAGGTTTTCTCAATCCCTTGATGCTGGGTCTCAGCTCATTCTAGAGTTTTTCTCAATCCCTTGATGCTGAATCTCAGCTCATTGCAGGATTTCTGTCCCACGCTGCCAGGAAGATCCACACCCCTGGGAGTCATGTCCCACGTAGACAGGGGGAGGGTGGTGAGTCTGCTTGCTGTGTTGGCTGGAGAGAGAGGCCACATCTGAGCAACAAAAGAGGTTCTCTTGGGGGTGACTTTTAGGCTTAACTTTAAGTAGACTTGACCTATCCCCCGTGGGGTCAAGCTTCACATGAACAAACCCCAAGACTGGGGCCTCAGCCCACAGCTTTGGTTGTCCACACTGCTTGTGAGAATATCAAGAATTCAACTTGGGGAAGTTGAGTTTTCCCCCATTCCCACCATTCCCCGAAGGGGACTTTGCAAATACTTTTCCACTCACTGATCAAATCGCTCTGGGATTCATCATGGCATCACCTGGACAAACCAACAAAATCTCATGTCCTATACAAAGTTCCATGTACTTAAGCTGTTCAATCAACTGTCTGCATAAGTTATATTAGGAGATGCACTAGTCAAAGTATAGATTTGTACCAAATAAACATATTTTGGTTTAGTCTCACACATTAGTTGAAATTTTAAACTATTAAGTACCATCTATTTTCAGCACATTGCAGTAATGACATTCATTTGTTCTTCCTCATGCAAAAACATTTTTTAAATTTGTACATTTAGTCACTATCATCATACACACTAGGCATTCCTAGATTACACCATCTCAATCTTTATTGTCTATCTTTCTTTGTGATTTCATTTATGCCCCAGCCCTCCTCCCTCTATCATTCTCATATGCAGCTTCATTCAGTGTTTTAACATAATTGTATTACAGTGAGGTAATATTGTGCTGTCCATTTCTGAGTTTTTATATTTAGTCCTGTTGCACAATCTGTATCCCTTCAGCTCCAATTACCCAATATCTTACCCTATTTCTATCTCCTGATGGTCTCTGTTACCAACAAAATATTCCAAATTTATTCACTAATGTCAGTTCATATCAGTGATACCATACAGTATTTGTCCTTTTTTTTCTGGCTAATCACACTTGGCATAATGTCCTTAAGGTCCATTCATGTTGTTATATACTTTATAACTTTATTCTGTCTTACAGCTGCATAATGTTCCATCTTATGTAAATGTCACAGTTTGTTTAGCCAAATGTCTGTTGATGGACATTTTGGCTGTTTCCATCTCTTGGTAATTGTTAATAATGCTGCTATAAACATTGGTGTGTAAATGTCTATTTGTGTCCTTTGCCTCGTGTCCTTTGAGTAGAGACAGTGTATAGATTGGTCCTGGTTTTTAATCCATTCTGCCAGACTATGTCTTTTGATTAGAGAGTTTAATCCATGAACATTCAGTGTTATTACTGCATGGGTAGTACTTTCTTCTACTATTTGCCTTCTGGATTTTATATGTCATATCTAATTTTCCTTCTTTTTACCTTTACTCATAGTCTTCCTTTCTACACTCTTCTCCACACCTCTCTCTTCTGTCTTCGTATCTGTCTCAAGTGTTCCCTTTAGTATTTCTTGCAGAGCTGCTCTCTGGGTCACAAATTCTCTCAGTGATTTTTTGTCTGAAAATGTTTTAATTTCTCCCTCATTTTTGAAGGACAGTTTTGTTGGATATAGAATTCTTGGTTGGCAGTTTTTCTCTTTTAATAATTTAGATATATTATCCCACTGTCTTCTCGCCTCCATGGTTTCTGCTGAGAGATCTGCGCAGTTTTATTGGGCTTCCCTTGTATGTGATGGATTGCTTTTCTCTTGCTGCTTTCAAGATCCTCTCTTTCTCTTTGACCTCTGACATTCTGATTATTAAATGTCTTGGAGTATGTCTATTTGGATCTGTTCTGTTTGGGGTATGCTGCACTTCTTGGATCTGTAATTTTAAGTCTTTCATAAGAGTTGGGAAGTTTTCTGTGATAATTTTCTCCATTAGTTTTTCTCCTCCTTTTCCCTTCTCTTCTCCTTCTGGGACACCCACAGCACGTATATTCATGCGCTTCATATTGTCTTTCAATTCCCTGAGTCCCTGCTCATATTTCTCCATTTTTTTTCCTATAGTTTCTGTTTCTTGTCGGATTTCAGATATTCAGTCCTCCAGTTCAGAAATCCTATGTTCTGTCTCTCGAACTCTACCATTGTAGGTTTCCATTGTTTTTTTCATCTCTTCTACTGTGTCTTTCATTCCCATAAGTTCCATGGTTTGTTTTTTCAGACTTTCAGTTTCTTCTTTTTGTTCTTTCCTTGCCTTCTTTATATCCTCCCTCAATTCATTGATTTGGTTTTTGATGAGGTTTTCCAGGTCTGTTCATATATTCTGAATTAATTGTTTCAGCTCCTGTATGTCATTTGAATTGTTGGTTTGTTCCTTTGACTGGGCCATATCTTCAGTTTTCTTAGTGTGATTTGTTATTTTTTGCTGGCGTCTAGGCATTTAATTACCTTAATTAGTTTATTCTGGAGATTGCTTTCACTTCTTTTATCTAGGGTTTTCTTGCTGGATGAATTTGTGTCTGTCTGTTCTTTGACATTCTGTTTAGCTTTATCTGGACCTTTAGCTTAAGTTTTGTTTAACAGAGGAGAATTTTTCAGTTCTTGTTTTCTTGTTTCTTGCCCTGCTTGTATGGTGCCTTTCCTCCCCCACCCTTAGGAGGGTCTACTTAGGTATTATAGAACCTAGCCAGATTTTCCCAGACCAAACTGGCCTCCTATCAGGAGGAAAGAGTCACCTGCATCGATTTACCCTGAGGGTGAGACCCAGCAGGTTGAAAGACTTTTCCTGTGAAGTCTTTGGACTCTGTTTTTCTTATCCTGCCCAGTATGTGGCGCTTGTCTGACTGCAGGTCTCACCAGCATAAGATGATGTGGTACCTTTAACTTTGGCAGACTCTCCCTGGGTTCTGGGGGGTGCTCGCAGCCAGTCCAGCTGGTCCAGACTGGGGTATGCTGTGTGTCCGGTCACTATCGTGGCTCCGGGAGCTGTTCTGTACTGTTTCTGCTTATTTAGTAGTTATTCTGGAGGACGAACTAAAATGCGCACATTGTTAAGCTGCCATCTTGACCCGGAAGTCCAAATCAAGTTTAATACTCACAGTTGATGGAGTCACATCTCTGTGGAGATAACCTAATCAGGTTCCAACCTATAGTACTGAATAGGGATTAAAGAAACCATTGCTCTCACAAGATTGATTAGGATTAAAACATGGCTTTTCTAGGGTATATAAATCCTTTCAAACAGCGCATTCTACCCTCTGGGCCCTAAAAAAGACATGTTTTCCCCATATATGAAATACATTCATTCTGTAACAATATCAGAGAACCGTAAACCATTTCAGTAACATTACAAATACAATACAAAGTTAAAACCAGTACAAAGTCTCATCAAAGTCAGCTGCAGGCATGGACAGTCCTAAGGCAAAATTTTCCCTGCTGGCTCTGGACCTGTAAAACTCAGAACAAGTTATTTGCTGCCAACATGCAAAGGAGGAACAGTCATAGGATACATATACCCATTTCTATAGGGAGAAAGGAACACAGGGGTCATAGGACCCAAGGAGTCTCAAAAACTTGCAGAGCAAGTTAGATTTCAAAGTCTGATAATCATTTATCTTCAAGACCTTAGAAAGTAGCAGTCCCACCCTTTCCAAGGGCCTACACAGTGACTTGCCTCTCTCTGAATGCAACCTTGGGGGAAACTGGGGAGACCACCTTTTTCTCAGCTTCACCCTCTCCAAGCTTTGGGGTCACACCCAGGCTCTCTGTCATCTCCGGGGCACACACTCAAACCCTCCACGTGGTGGGAGCCAGACTCTCCCCAATCCCCTAGGAATGTGCTGCACCCTCTCCAAGGCCGGAGAGCGTACCACTCTTCTGCTGCAATGAGATGGAAGGCCCATCCTCTGCCTTCAGGGCAAACTCACCCTCTCCATGTGCTTCATTGGGTCTGCTTTCCTAGTGCGAGGCTTCTTAACTGTAGACCTCAGCCTCCATGGTTCTGTCTCTGAAGTTATTTTTCCTGCAATGTGTCCTTTTTCTGAGCCCCTCAGTCCAGAGTGGCAGTGGCTGTGTTTATACAGATCCCACAAAACTCTCGTTGGCTTTCTATGCAGTAGCCTCAGATCATGCCCACCAGACATAAGGGGTTTCCACAAATCCTTCCTGGATAGCTCCATGTCCAGTCCTGGTTTTCTCTGAAATAGCTCACTGCTTATACATTTGGCCAGATCCTCATGTGGGGCACCATTCTCTGCGGCCTCCCTTCCTGAAAGCCCAGGATTTTCCAGAACGTCAATTTCTCTCTCTCTTTTTTTTTGTACCCAAGAGTTCAGTTCTCAGCTCATCTCTTTCCTGTTGCATTTCACTATAAGCTGTGAGGAGAAACCAGGCTGCACTTGCCACATTTAATTTTGAAATCTCTTCTGCTAAATCTCTAAGTTCATGGCTTTTAAAATCTGATTTGCAGTCAAAGTCACTAGTCAATTTTGCCAGATTATCTGCCATTTTAAAACAAGGATCATCTTCCTTCCAGATTGCAATAACACATGCCTCATCTCTGTCCAAAGCCCTATCAGAGCTATCTTTATCTACATTTCTACCAACAGTCTCAAAGCATTCTAGACCTTCTCTGTCAAGCTTCTCACAACTCCTCCAAAATCTTATCCATTTAAAAAGCTGTTCCAACATATTTGATGTTTGCAAACCTCAGCAGCACCCCACTCCTGGTACCAAAATCTGTTCTAATTTGCTAGCTGCCAGAATGCAGTATATCAGAAACAGAACGGCTTTTAAAAAGGGGAGTTTAATGAGTTGCTAGTTTTCAGTTCTAAGGCTGTGAAATTGTCCAAATTAAAACAAGTCGATAGAAATGTCCAATCTAAGACATCCAGGGAAGGATACCTTGGTTCAAGAAAGCCAGTGATATTCAGCATTTCTCTCTCAGCTGGAAGAACACATAGTGAACATGGTGGTGTCTGCTAGCTTTCTCTCCAGGTCTCTTGCTTCATGGGGCATTTTCTTTCTTCATCTCCAAGGTTTACTGGGTGGTGGACTCTGGTTCTCTCATCCTTCTGTCATGGATCTGCAGCTCTCTCCTCATTCACAAAAGGAATTCTCTCTAAAATGGCTCCTCTTTTATAGGATTCCAGTAAGCTAGTCAAGACCCACGTAGAATGGGTGGAGATATCTCCATCAAATCAAGTTTAATACCCACAATTGACAGAGCCACATCTCTGTGGAGATAACCTAATCAAGTTCCTACCTATAGTACTGAATAGGGATTAGAAGAAACCGTTGCTCTCACAAGATTGATTAGAATTACAAACATGGATTTTCTAGGGTACAGCACAGCTTTGAAGTACTAATGCTCATATTTCCAGTGCCAATGCTTTATGATAGGTTTCTTTAGTAAAGATCATCTTGGCCTGTGTTGTCAGTTCTTTATACTTGCTTAGGCATGTCCCCATAAGAGTAAAAGAAAAGAAACTCTTTAATGGCACATTCTTTGACATCCTAGCAGACATTCAGAATTGTGGGGGTAGAGTAGGAACAGTGTGAGAAAGAGCATCTTTATTAAAATATTTATACAAGAGACTTGGAGATACAGGTTCAGAAACCTTTTCCTTCTAAAGGACTCCATAGATCTCTTCATTCTACTATCTTGTTCTTTGGGTTCCAGTTTTTTCCGTTACCACTCTCTTTGATACTGGACTAAATTTTACACATCTACTCACTTCTCTCCCCAGCTATTATACTCGTTTTCAAGCAGTATGAATAATTTTCATTTATTATTAAGGTAGCCATCCCTTAATCAGTGTCTCATAGTTGATATCTACTGTTTGAGATGAAATCATCTCAGGAGCTAAAACTAGTTGTTACATTGACCAACATTCTGGACAATTTGTCTGGGTGTGTATGTAATACCAGCTCATTGGGCACCCCTCTTATTGTCACTTTTAGGTGAACCATTTCTTAACCTTGATGCTATTGACATTTAGGGGCCAGATAAGTGGGTTTTTTGGGGGGAAGGGGGCATGTCCTATGCATTGTAGGATACTTAGAAGCATCTTTGGCCTCTACCTACTAGATAATAGTACATCCTCTACCCCACCCCAGTTGTGAGAGCCAAAAATGTCTCCAGACATTGCCAAATATCCCCTGGAGGTAAAGTTATCCCCAGTTGAAAACTGATCTAGAATACCTCTGTATAAGCAAATCATGACCAAAATTTAATGGCCTTGGAGATTTACTTTGGAAAAATGTTCCTAAAATTACTTTTATGATGGAAACAATTTTATTTAAGCTATGGGGAAAGTGGTTAGCAATTCTAGATGCTTATAACATTTTCCCCCTCTTCTCTCTTTAGCATATATTTCCAGCCACCTTCTTTCTATGTCTCTGCTCAGGACCTGCCTAACATTGAGAATGGTGGTGTGGCTGTCCTCACTGGAAAGAAGGTGAGCTACTAGATTGCTTCCTTTGTCAGGATCTGCATATATGCACATATGGACAGCAAGTATGGTGACTGTTGTAGTCCCACCACCATTTATGTCTGTTCTGCCATTGTAGTTCATCAAGGGATCGAGGCATTTTAGGTTTACTATTGCCAATTTGCTTTATTTAGTGTGTCCTCCTGGGGAAAGCACCGATATCATAGGCTAGGGTTACATGCAGGCTAAACTTTCCCAAGAAGTTCAAGTTGTTGGGACTGTAAGCGTAAAAAAGCTGTTAAGTCTCCTGATTTGCTTTTCTGCCCTTCCTCCTCCTTCATATTTTTGCACACTAAAATTTCAATGACAAGAGATTGATGAAATGTATATTATTCGGAACAGTAGGATAATTCAGGCATTGCTCAGTATCGAAAATATCATTAGATTTTATACAGGTGAGTGCCTGAGTAATGGGGCATTTTACTGGAGGGCATTTGTGGGGTCCAAGGAGGGTTTTGTTGTATTTATTCAGTTTTTGTTAATGGGAAATACCAAAGTATGTTTGTAATCTAATGGGAGTGTTCCAATAGAAAGAGAGGTGGGTTTATCTAAAAGAGAAAACTCCAGAAAAGGTAACAGCACAAGAGGAGGAATTGTTTTTTGATAGGGATAGGCCCTCTTCTTCCCCTGTAATGGAGACATAGAAGAAAAGAAGGATATAGCTTTTTGCATAAGCTAGTAATGATATCTTATATAAAGTATAACACACAGGCCCTGCCCTTAGGGACTGTTCTAGTTTGCTCGCAGCTGGTATGCAATATACCAGAAATGGAACGGCTTTTAAAAAGGGAATTTAATGAGTTGCTAGTTTACAGTTCTAAGGCCGAGAAAATGTCCCAATCAAAACAAGTCTATAGAAATGTCCAATCAAAGGCATCCAGGGAAAGATACCTTGGTTCAAGAAGGCCGATGAAGTTCAGAGTTTCTCTCTGTAGTCAGAAGGCACATGGTGAACACGGTCATGGTTTCTCTCTCAGCTGGAAGGGCACATGGTGAACATGGCGTCATCTGCTAGCCTTCTCTCCTGGCTTCCTGTTTCATGAAGCTCCCCGGGAAGCGTTTTCCTTCTTCATCTCCAAAGGTTGTTGGCTGGTGGACTCTGCTTCGTGGTGCTGCTCTCTCTGAATCTCTCATTTTCCAAAATATTTCCTCTTTTATAGGACTCCAATAAACCAATCAAGACCCACCCAAATGGGTGGAGACATGTCATCCCCTAATCCAGTTTAACAACCATTCTTGACTAAATCACATCATCCAGGGAGATGATCTCATTACAGTTTCAAACATACAGTATTGAACAGAGATTATTCTACCTTTATGAAATGGGATTTATATTAAAACATGGCTTTTCTTAGGGGGCATACTTCCTTTCAAACCAGCACAGGGACTAATAACATTAGGCAGAAACATGAACAGATAATCATAAAACATAAATATATATATATAGTAAGAGAGATATGCACAGTGTATTGTTGGAATAATTGGGAAGAGTTCCCAGCATGGTGAGGGCTTCAGGGAAAGCTTCCTGAAGGAGAAAGTCTTAGAATGAGAAGATATTAGCCAGACTAGAAAAGAGCAAAGAGCATTCAAGAATTAAAGAACAGTATGAGCAATGGCAGAAGGGTATGAAAAAGCATGTTTGATGAAGGGAAATACAAGCTGCTAGGTACTCTTAGAGCAGAAAGTTAAGGAATGGAAGTTATGGAGCAGCAAGAGATGATGCTGGGAAGTAATGCTGGGGTCTGATCATGGAGAGCTTTCTCATGTAAAAGAGCTTGAGCTTTATCCTCCAGGTCTTGAGTTGCTTCTGAATAGTTATAGGCAAGGATGTCAAACATTTTGGATTGAATTTTAAATAATTCTTCTGTTTAGCTATGAGCAGGATAAATTTCAGAGGGACGTGACAAGAGAGAGAACAATTCAAAGACCATTGCAATAATCCAGGCAAAAGATGATAGGAGCCCAAATCAGGATAATGGTGGTAATGGTGGTGGTGGTGGACCTTTTTTGTTGCTCAGATGTAACCTCTCTCTCTCTCTCTAAGTCCAACTCTGCAAGTGAAATCAATGCCCTCCCCACTATGTGGGTCTTGACATCCAGGAATGAAAGTCTTCCCTGGTGGCATGGGAGATGACTCCCAGGGATGAGCCTGACACTGGCACTGTGGGACCAACCATGCCATCCTGACCAAAAAAGGAGAAAAGAAATATAACAAATAAGGTATCAATGTCTGAGCAAGTTCAAATAGAGTTGAGAGGCTGCTCTTAAACGCAAGCTACAGTTACACATTGCTACCTACCATAACTTGCCAGGCTCCACCAAAACTTATCTCATCCTGGGACCCATCTGGAGGTTGTAGGTTTCTGAAAAGTTACCCTAGTGCATGGAACCTTTGTAGAATCTTATATATTTTCTTAGGTGTTCTTTAGGATTGGCTGGAATGGTTTTGTTTGGGTTATGATAGGTAGCGATGTCTAACTGAAGCTTACATAAGAGTGACCTCCAGAGTAGCCTCTCAACTCTATTTGAACTCTCTCAGCCACTGATACCTTATTTGTTACACCTCTTTCCCCCTTTTGGTCAGGATGGAATTGTTTATCCCATGGTGCCAGGACCGATTCATCCCTGGAAATCATCTCCCATGCCACCAGGGAGACTTTCACCCCTGGACGTCATGTCCCATGTAGTGGGGAGGGTAAGGATTTCACTTATGGAGTTGGGCTTAGAGTGAGAGAAGCCACATTTGAACAACAAAAAAGGTCCTCCACAAGTAACTCTTAGGCATACCTATTGTTAGGCTAAGCTTCTCTGCTACCTACATAAATGATAAGCTTTTATTTGAGGATTGGGAAGGCAGGAACCCTGATGGGAAACTGAAGAAGAGCACATCTAATGACTTCACTTGTTTTCACAATAAAGTAGGATACAAGGTGGTTATCAGAGTGAAAAGTGTGTGAATTGAGTAGTCAGATTGAATTGAAAAGGGAGCTTACCAATAATAGATGAAAGGAGGCTAAGAAGCTACTCATCCATCAGATCTCAATTGATATGTCATTGCCCCCAAATGCCATACCCAACCCACCCTAGCTAGATCAGGTACACCTGTCATGTGTTCCTAGAAAAACCTGTACTACCTTATTATAGCATTTTTCACTCTTAATTTGTGTTTGTGCTGGTTAAATTTTCTTGGCTGCTAGACTCTGAAGGAAGGGAATGTATCTGTCTTTTTCACCAGTGTGTCTCCAGCACTGAGAACAGTGATTGACACATATTAGCACATAATAAAGTAGGTGTTGAATAAATATTTCTTGAATGAGTGGTCTCAGGGAAGTACGTAGTGGAGCAGAGACTAGAACCCTGTTTTCTCTGATTCTAAGGCTCAAGCTCTTTTTTTTGTTTGTTTGTTTGTTTTTTGTTTTTTTTTATAGTTTTTAAGTGTTAACTTTTTAAATTTATTTATTAATTAAAAAATAAGAAACAAAATAAAACAACATACATAATCAGTAATTCACAATATCATCACCTAGTTGCATATTCATCATTTCTTAGAACATTTGCATTAATTCAGAAAAAGAAACAAAAAGACAATAGAAAAAGAAATAAAAAGAACACAGGAAAGAAAGGAAAAAAGATTATACCTATCATACCCCTTACCCCTTGCTTTCATTGATCACTAGCATTTCAAACTAAATTTATTTTAACATTTGTTCCCCCTATTATTTATTTTTGTTCCATATGTTCTACTCGTTTGTTGACAAGGTAGATAAAAGGAGCATCAGACACAAGGTTTTCACAATCACATAGTCACAGCTGTATCATTATTCAATCATCCTCAAGAAACATGGCTACTAGAACACAGCTGTACATTTTCAGGCAGTTCCCTCCAGCCTCTTCATTACATCTTGAATAACAAGATAATATCTACTTGATGTGTAAGAATAACCTCCAGGATAACCTCTCGACTCTGTTTGGCATCTCTCAGCCATTGACACTTTGTCTCATTTCCCTCTTCCCCCTTTTGGTCGAGAAGGTTTTCTCAATCCCTTGATGCTGGGTCTCAGCTTGTTCTGGGATTTCTGTCCCATGTTGCCAGGAAGATCCACACCCCTGGGAGTCATGTCCCACGTAGACAGGGGGAGGGTGGTGAGACTGTTTGTTGTGTTGGCTGGAGAGAGGGGCCACATCTGAGCAACAAAAGAGGCTCTCTTGGGGGTGACTCTTAGGCCTAAATTTTAAGTAGACTTGACCTATCCTTTGCAGGGTTAAGTTTCATATGAACAAACCCCAAGACTGGGGGCTCTGTAAGGCTCAAGTTCTTAACTGCAAGAAAAAGTAGATTGCAAAGGAATTAAGGATATTGGTAAGAGAATAGTTCAAATGATCGACCATTGGTCCAGATCATATGGGGATGAACAGCCAGCTGGGGACCAATAAATGGAAAGATTTGAGAGTAAGAATAGGTGAGAGGAAGACTGGAAGAAAGCTAGAAGGATGGGAAAATTGTGATCAAAGAGTGGGATAATCAATTGGTCAAGCCCTTGATCTTAAAGCTTGCTCTTATGAAGCTTATATATGTAGCAGAGAAGCTTAGTCTACCTATAGGTATGCCTAGGAGTCATGTCTGGAGGACCTCTTTTGTTGCTAAGATGTGGCCACTGTCTCTCTAAACCCAACTTTGCAAGGGAAATCATTGCCCTCCCCACTACGTGGGACACGACAGTCTCCCTGGCAGCATGGGAGATGACTCCCAGGAATGAGCCTGACCCTGATACCATGGGATCAACAATGCCATCCTGACCAAAAGGGGAAAAGGAGTCTAACAAATAAGGTATCAGTGGCTGAGAGAGTTCAAACAGAGTTGGGAGGCTACTCTGGAGGTCACTCTTATGCAAGCTTCAGTTAGACATTGCTACCTATCGTAACTTGCGAAACCGAAACCAAAACCATTCCCGCCAATACTAAAGAATACATAGGGCTTCATATAAGATTCTACAAAGGTTCCATGCACTAGAGTAACTTTCCAGAAACCTACAACCTCCAGATGGGACCTGAAATGCCAAGGGACTAGCCTCTCCAGAACATCGTCTCGTTCTGTCCCCCATCCCATATTATCGATAGCCTCTTCCAACATGAAAGTTAGAATAGGCATAGCCCAAATACCCCTAAAGAGTGGGAGAAATATGGTGAAGGTGGACCAGAGAAGGTAGGGTTTAACAAATTAGTATGATTGCTGAATCATTATATTACTATTTCTTTTAGTCTCCAGGACCTTAGAGCAGCCACAAGTAAAAACCTAAAATTGTGGAGTTGTAACCCATACCAAACTCTGAAATCTGTTCTACAACTGATTGTTGCAATGTACTTTGAAACTTACTACTTTTCTGTACGTATGTTATTTTTCACAAGAAAAAAAAGTAGATTATAATGATAAAAAAAAGTAGATTATAATGATAAAAAGAAGAAAAAGAACTGGGATATTTGAGGTAGAAGTAGAGTTTTAGGAGATAACAAGATCCTGGCTATGTCTTGGAGGGAAAGTATGAGCCAGATTCCAAGGACTTTGTTGAATGAAGGGGAATGGCTGGAAGATGGCTGGATAACAGCAAAGAGTACAGCAATGAGTAGGGCTATAGGGTGGTGTCCCTCAAAAGAGGATAAGAATACATGGTTCTGAAACCAGCAGCAGCAGCAGCAGCAACATCGGGAAGCCTGGGAAATGCCAGTGCTCCTCCTGGCCTTGTGACGTGTGGAATGTGGGTGAATTTGCATTCTCTGCATGTAAGTTATTCTCAGAGTTTTAGTGAAGACTGGAAGTTGGAGAAAGCATTCTATAAAAATGTTGAGGATGTAGGGGAGTTGTTAAAAAATAAACAAAGGTTCCAAAGAGCCAAGTAGAAAAAGCTATCCCCATTCTCATATTTACAATTCCACAAATTAGGTAGGAACTTTGGAGTGTAGTGACTTGATTTAATGTTGGCTGCTTAGGAAATTATGGCCACTGAAAGAAACTGGGTAACAGGAACCATGGTGCCAGTGATTATTTAGAAACAGTTTCTTAAGGATCACTTTAGGCAGACGCTAATTCCTGAGATACCACTTTGCACTCTTAAGGATGACCATTATTAAAAACAGAGAGTTAACCCTAAAGAACACCTAGAGTTCTATCTGAGAGTCCACAGAAGTTTCACGTACTAAGTTTACCTTCCAGAAACCTAAAGAAACCTCCAGGTGGGTTCCTAGATCAGATAAGTCTTGAACCCCAGAGAGTCCAGCCTCTCTAGAACATCAACTAGTACCATCCCTCCATCCCGCATTGTCAACACCCCTTATCAACATGAAAAGTTAGAAGGAACATAGTTCAAATATCCCTGAAGGTTGGGAGAAGGATCAGAGAAGAAGGAGGATTTATAACAGAGAAGATAGGATTTAACAAATAAATATGATTGCTGAAAGTATATTGATCTTTTAGTCTTCAGTGTCTTGGAGCAGCTAGAAGGAAAAACATGAAATTAACCTCTGTGTGAGACTGAAGCAAAAAAAGTTTATTTGGTACAAACTTTATGCTTTGATTAGTGCATTTCCTAATAAAACTTATATGGACAGTTTAATTAAACACCATAAGTACATGGAACCTTGAATAGGGCATGAGATTTTGTAGGTTTGTCCAGTGTGATGCCCTAGTAAATCCCAGAGTGGTTTGAAGAGTGAATAAAGAAATATTTGCAAAGTCCCCTTTGGGGAATGGCAAGAAAGGGGGAAAATTCAACTTCCCCACTGGAGAATTCCTGATATTCTCGCAACTAGTGGAGACAACTAAATCAATAGGCTGAGCCCTCAGTCTTGGGGTTTGTTCATATGAAACTTATCCCCGTAAAGGATAAGCTAAGCTTACTTAAAATTAAGCCTAAGACAACAGATGAGTAGAAAATATGGAATAAAAGTAAATAATAGGGGGAAGAAATTTAAAATAAATTTAGTTTGAAATGCTAGTGATCAATGAAAGGAAGAAGTAAGGGGTATGGTCTGTATGGTTTTTTTTTCTGTTTTCGTTTTATTTTTCTGTTGTCTTTTTATTTCTTTTTCTGAATTGATGCAAATGTTCTAAGAAATGATGATGAATATGCAACTATGTGATGATATTGTGAATTACTGATTATATATGTAGAATGGAATGATCACATATTAAGAATGTTTGTTTCTTTCCTGTAATTTTTTTTTTCCGGAATACAATATACCAGAAACAGAATGGTCCTGTAATTTTTTTTTTTAATTAATAAAAAAGTTAAAAAAAAATAGGCCTAAGAGTCACCCCCGAGGGAACCTCTTGTTGCTCATATGTGGCGTATCTCTCTCAGCCAACACGACAAGCAAACTCACTGCCCTCCCCCTCTCTACGTGAGACATGACTCCCAGGGTGTAACCTCCCTGGCAGCATGGGACGGAATTCCTGGAATGATCTGGGACTAAGCATTAAGGGATTGAGAAAACCTTGACTGAAAGGGGGAAGAGAAAAATGGGACAAAATAAAGTGTCAATGGCTGAGAGATTCCAAACAGGGTTGAGAGGTTATCCTGGAGGTTATTCTTACGCATTATATAGATATCCCCTTTTTAGTTTAAGGTATTAGAGAGCTAGAGGGAAGTGCCTGTAACTGCAGAGCTGTGTTCCTATAGCCATGTTTCTTGAAGAAGACTGTATAATGATAAAGCTTTTGCAATGTGATTGTGTGCTTGTGAAAACCTTGTGTCTGATGCTCCTTTTATCTATGATATGAATAGATGAGTAAAAAATATGGATTGAAAATAAATAATAATAGGGGGAACATGTTAAAATAAATTGGGTAGTGGGAAATACTAGTGGTCAATGAGAAGGAGGGGTAAGGGGGTATGGTATGTATGAGTTTTTTCTTTTTATTTCTTTTTCTGGAGTGATAAAAATGTTCTGAGAAATGATCATGGTAATGATATACAACTATGTGATGATATTGTGAGTCATTGATTGCACACCAAGTATGGAATGTTCATACATTAAGAATGTTCGTGTTTGTATGTTGGTGGTTTTATTAATAAAAATTTTTAAAAAATAAATAATAATGGGGAAATGTTAAAATAAATTAAGTAGATTGAAATACTAGACTCAATGAAAGGGAATGGTAAAGGGTATAGAAAAAATAGGGGGAACAAAGGTTAAAATATATTGGATATATGGAAATGCTAGTAGTTAGTGAGAGGGAGGGGTAAGGGGTATGGTATGTATGAGTTTTTTGTTGTTTTTGTTTTTTACATGGGCAGGCTCTAGGAATCAAATCGGTCTCCGGCACAGCTGGCGAGAATTCTGCCACTGAGCCACCAGTGCACCACCCTCTTTTTTTATTTCTTTTTCTGGAGTGATGCAAATGTTCTAAGAAATGATCATGGTGATGAATATACAACTGTGTGATGATATTGTGAGCCACTGATTGTACACCAAGTATGGAATGTTCATATGTTAAGAATGTTCATGTTTGTATGTTGTTTTGTTTTGTCAATAAAAATATTTTTTTAAAGTTAAATATAGAATTATGATATGAACTGGCATTTCCACTTCTAGGTATATACCCAAAGAAAGGGAAAGCAGGGTCTCAAACAGATATTGGTATAGCATTGTTCATAGCAGCATTATTCCCAGTAGCCAAAAGGTGAAAAAAACCCAAAATATCATTCAACAAATGAATGGATCAACAAAATGTAGTACATATACACAATGGATTATTATTCAGCCCTAAGAAGGAATGAAATTCTGAGACATGCTGCAACAGGGAAGAACCTTGAAAACATTATGATCAGTGAAATAAGCCAAGGCACATAAGGAAAAATATTGTATAATGTCACCTATAAGAGATGTCTAGAAATAGCAAACCACAGTGTCAGTAGATTAGAGGTTACCAGGGCTTGGGAGGAGGGGGATTGTATGTTTGTTGAATAGGGAGTGTTTGTAAATAAAATTAAATAAATAAATTTGAAAAGCTTATTTCGTTGGGACTGACTGCTGGTAGGTATGGAGTTTTCTTTTGGGGATTTTGTTAAATGTTCTAGAATTAGTGCTGATGGTTGGTTGCACAACATAGAAAATATATTAAAAGCCACCGATCGTACACTTTAAAATCGTAATTTTTATGTTACATGAATTATATCTCAAAAAAATGTTTAAGCCAATTTGTCTCTATCTTTTTTTTTTATGACTTCACCAGGTGGTACAGCTGGATGTGAGAGGCAACATGGTGAAACTTAATGATGGCTCTCAAATAACCTATGAAAAGTGCTTAATTGCAACAGGTGTGTCTTTCTAGAGACAGCTTTCTATAAAAGGCATTACTTCATCTTAAGAAAACTGAAACTCTGAGGTGGATACCTTCTCTTGGTGCAAAACCTGGCTAACTACAAGTGTCCTGGATCAACAGCCGTTCTGGATTATCTATGCTGTTCCATCCAGTGAAAGCATGGATATGTATTGAAGACCATTTCCTTCTTTCTCTCTCTGCTTAGCCCTTTGCCCTGTGCCCTGAAAGTTGACATAGCCTGGTGGTTTCATTGCCAAGTCCAACTAGAAATCAGGATAGGAGTCTGAAGCAGTTTCTGAAAACAAACATAGCTATGATATCTGGTAAATCCTAAAGAGAATCTGGAAGCACAAAGTGAGGCCTCTGGCTCTCTATAGGAAATGTGGGGGGCCCCTTGAAAAGAGCCCCTCAAATCTGCTTCTCAAAGGAAATTGATAAAAGCCGGCTGTGAGGCTAGTTATAGGAAAACCAAACCGCATATCCTGTTGATGCTGCTGTGGCACCAGCAGGGAGCATACACACCACAGCCCTAAAGGAAGACAGCTCTCTTTTGTGAGGTGATTGAGCTAGCTCCTCCTTGTTAGGCTTAAAGGGGTTTCCTCTTATTTCCAGGAGGCACTCCAAGAAATCTGTCTGCCATTGATAGGGCTGGAGCAGAAGTGAAGAGTAGAACAACGCTTTTCAGAAAGGTAATTGTCTGCTTTAGTGCTTGTATGTGTTTTTTTGAAGAGGTGTAATCTTGTGGTCCCCAAGTACGGACCTGGGATTTGGGAGATGCAGGTGTTTATGGCTCTTCTGCAGACTTGTTATCTGGCCTTGAGCAAGTCACTTCCTCTCTCTGCACCTTAGATACCTTACTCAAGTGTCTTAAGCTCCTAGGAGAAAAATACATTTAGTATTTTTATTGCTTTCTATAGTTCCTTCCGATTGCCCTTCCATAGTTGGTTTTTCCTGATACGTTTGATTCATTGGCACTCCTTTTAGCCTCTTGGCATTTTTTCTGCAAGTGCTGTTGTGGACACTGGGGAGAAGAGTTAAAAATACCAAGTGAAAAAGGAAAAGGGATTGTGCTTAACGCTGTGCTTTGCTTATAAAACAAAACTGCTATAATTTTCCAGTCACTATTGCAGGTATTTGATAAGATTTGTACTATGCTTTCAGTTCTTGATAGAACGGGGTTTCTCAACTTCAACACCATTGACATTTGGGGCCAGATAATTCTTTGTTGTGGTGGCTTTCCTGTGCACTGCAGGATATTTAGAGCATCCCTGGCCTTTACCCACTAGATACCTGTAGCACACGCCGCCCCAATTGTGACAATCAAAAATGTCTGTAGGCACTGCCACATGTCCACTGCTGAAAGGGGGGAAGTGGGGACAAATTGCCACCAGTTGAGAACCACTGTTGATAGAAGAAAGAAAGAAAGAAAGTTATATTAATCGTGTAGAGGCTATAATTGAGCCACTTTACACAAGGAGAAGATTTCATCTGCAGATAACTGATGTCAAAGATTTGGAGGAAAATATTTCCTAGTATTATTACCTTGTACCCCTTTGAGAAATCACTGGACTAAATTGGCATGACCCTGCAGATTGGAGACTTTAGAGCCTTGGAGAAGATTTCACGGGAAGTCAAGTCGATTACAATTATTGGTGGGGGCTTCCTTGGCAGCGAATTGGCCTGTGCTCTTGGCAGAAAAGGTGAGTATTGGAGAGTGACCTTTACTTTCTTCCCCTAGTCTTACATCACATGCTTTCTGGTGGAATCTCACAAATTCCAGAGATATATCTGCTAAGATCTGTAGCATTTGATGAAGATTTATATAGTGGAAAGCTAAACAATGAGATTAGTTCTGGTGAGGGATCCCTTGGTGACTGAAAAGTTGTTGTCTGAGCAACTTAGCAGGGATGCTTTCTTTCCTTTCTTCTAGCCCCTAGACCAGGACTCCCTTAAAAATAAAATGTAGAACTGTGTTTCAGTAGCCATGTTTCTTGAAGGTGATTGGATAATGATAGCTTTCGCAATGTGACTGTGATTGTGAAAACCTTGTGCTCCTTTTATCTACCTTATCAATAGATGAATAAAACATATGGATAAAAAATAATAGGGGGAACAAATGTTAAAATATATTTAGTAGATTGAAAAAAAATAGTAAGGAAAGTTTGTCATTAAGAGGTCAAGGGCAATGCAGACTGCCGAAAAGTGTGTATCTTTTAACTGTTGTTCCCTGTAAAAAAGCAGAAAACCTCTTCAGACACGTAATGGTTTCTAGCCTGACAAATCTGTGGGTTCAAGTTTGAATGTTTCATGGCAACCATTTTTTCTTAATGTTATTTTTCAGCTATGTGAAATCATGTCCTCTTCTCAGGAGGGTGCTTACTATTCAGAGATTCCAAAGCATTTGTGTAAGCCTGAAGTGACTGCTTGGGTGTAAGGGCACTGAGTTCACAGTCTGTGGGTTTAATCCAGAGACACCGTTTTGGCACCTAATGTATTTGCCTTATGAATGAACTCTAGCACCAAGGCCCTCATGCCCCAGTACCCCACAAATGGGAACTCTGGCGTGAATTTCAGCTTTTACCCTGTATTGAGTAAATGACTGCTTGCTGCTGCTTTACTTCTCTTCTTGTCTTCCTGTGATTGGCTTTTGCCTCCAGCTATACCTACACTCTTTCTTCTCAGCTCAAACCTTGGGCACAGAAGTGATTCAACTCTTCCCCGAGAAAGGAAACATGGGAAAGATCCTCCCTGAATACCTCAGCAACTGGACCATGGAAAAAGTCAGACGAGGTAGAGAGACTATTTCCACTCTATGTGCCACTCTCTTTCCTTTGAGTTAGGTCTGAGGCAAAGTTTGCTTCTTTGGGGACCCAAAGGCGAAATGTGTCCACCATTCTCCAGTCAACCACATTTATGTAGGTGTTCTGAATCAGAGGTACCAAATGCTCCCAAGTGCTAAAAATGAACTGTGAGTTTAGGTTCTTGCAGCTCTGAAGGGTGACCAGTATACTGATGATGATTGGTTTTTCAGTGGGGTGCCTCTAGTTAGCGCCCCTGTTTGTCGTGAAGATGGTGGGCTCACTGTCTCAGCTTCAGGTCTTGCTTTCTTTGCAGAGGGGGTTAACGTGATGCCCAATGCTATTGTGCAATCGGTTGGAGTCAGTGGTGGCAAGTTACTGATCAAGCTGAAAGATGGCAGGAAGGTAAGGAGGGGGAAATGGGCTGTCAGAAAACTTTCCAGCTCTTCTCTCCCTTTCCCTCACTCCTCTCCTTCATTTCACATCAGTAGATTTGCTTTCTTGACAGCTGTCATTAGATTGTAATCATTTTCTGAATTAACTATCCCTCCATTAAAATAGGGAATGATGAGAGCCAGAGTAGATACTGTGGACCACTTTCCCTTTGCCCCTTCCGATTGTCATAGTTTCTTTATTTTTATTTATTTTTTATCATCACATAGTTGTATATTCATCATCATGATCATTTCTTAGAACATTTGTATCAATTCAGAAAAAGAAATAAAATGAAAACAGAAAAAAAGATTATACATACCATACCCCTTAACCCTCGCTTTCATTTATCACTAGCATTTCAAACTAAATTTATTTTAACATTTGTTCCCCCATTATTTATTTTTATTCCATATGTTCTACTCATCTGTCCATAAGGTAGATAAAAGAAGCGACAGACACAAGCTTTTCACAGTCACACAGTCACATTGTGAAAGCTGTATCATTATACAGTCATGTTCAAGAAACATGGCTACTGGAACACAGCTCCACATTTTCAGGCAATTCCCTCCAGCCTCTCTGTTACACCTTAACTAACAAGGTGATATCTATTTAATGCATAAGAATAACCTCCAGGATAACCTCTCAACTCTGTTTGGAATTTCTCAGCCATTGACACTTTATTTTGTCTCATTTCTCTCTTCCTTTTTTTAAAAATTTTTTTATTAATTTTTAAATTTGTTTAAAAAATGTAACAACAGAAACAAACATTCTTAACTTATCATTCCATTCTACATATATAATCAGTAATTCACAGTATCACATAGTTGCATATTCATCATCATGATCATTTCTTGGAACATTTACATCTATTCAGAAAAAGAAATAAAACGAACACAGAAAAGAAAAAAAAGATTATACCTACCATACCCTCGCTTTCATTGATCCCTAGCATTTCAAACTAAATTTATTTTAGCATTTGTTCCCCCTATTATTTATTTTTATTCCATATGTTCTACTCGTTTGTTGACAAGGTAGATAAAAGGAGCATCAGACACAAGGTTTTCACAATCACAGAGTCACATTGTGAAAGCTATATCATTGTTCAATCATCATCAAGAAACATGGCTACTGGAACACAGCTCTACATTTTCAGGCAGTTCCCTCCAGCCTCTCCACTACATCTTGAACAACAAGGTGATATCTACTTAATGCGTAAGAATAACCTCCAGGATAACCTCTCGACTCTGTTTGGAATCTCTCAGCCATTGACACTTAGTCTCATTTCACTCTTCCCCCTTTTGGTCGAGAAGGTTCTCTCAATCCCTTGATGTTAAGTCTCAGCTCATTCTAGGGTTTTTCTCAGTCCCTTGATGCTGAGTCTCAGTTCATTCCAGGATCTCTGTCCCACGTTGTTAGGCCTAATTTTAAGTAGGCTTAGCCTGTCCTTTGTGGGGTTAAGTTTCATATGAACAGACCCCAAGATTGGGGGCTCAGCCTATTGCTTTGGTTGTCCCCACTGCTTGTGAGAATATCAAGAATTCTCCACTTTGGGAAGTTGAATTTTCCCCCTTTCTCACCATTCCCCCAAGGGGACTTACTGTCATAGATTTTTGAGTCCATACTAGGATGGCAGATTTCATACATGATATGAGGTGTGTGTGTGTGTGTGTGTGTGTGTGTGTGTGTATGAAAGGGAAGAATCTCAGTGAAATCAATTTAGAACCTGTTTACCAAAGGTAAGTTAACCAAAATTTTTTTTTTAAATCCCCAATTCTTTTTCTTATAAACTGTTTTATTTGCACACCATACAATCCATCCTAAGTGTACAATCAGTGACTCCTGGTATAATCACATAGGCATTCACCACCACAATCTATATGAGAACATTTCAGTTTCTTCCAAAAAGAAAGAAAGAAAGAAAGAAAGAAACCCATACCCTTCCCTTATATCTCCCTATTATTGACATTTAGCTTTGGTATAGCGCCTTTGTTACAATTAATGAAAGAATATTAATTACAGTATTACTGTTAACTGTAGACCTTAATTTGCATTAATTATATTTTTCCCACATACCACCCCATTATTAAAACCTGTAATAGTGACATACATTTATTCTAGTTCATGTAAAAACTTTCTTATATTTGTACAAATAACCACTGTCATTGTCTACTCTAGGTTTCACTGAGTTATACAGTCCCAATTTTTATACTCTTATTTTTCTTCTGGTGATATACATGGCCCTAATCTTCCTCTTTCATCTGTACTCAGACTCAGCTTTGTTAATTACACTTACAGTGTTGTTACCCACACATACTATTGTGCTATCCATTTCTGAACCTTTACAATCAACCTTAGAAAACATTCTATAGTCCTTAAGCATCAGTTGCCCAGTCTCTACTCTCTATCTCCTGATAATTATGCTCACAAATTTAACTCTCTTATTTCACTCAACATAATGTCCTTAAGGTTTGTTCATGTTGTTGCACGCATCATGACTTCTTTCCTTCCTGCAGCTGCATAATATTCCATTATATGTATACACCACATTTCACCCTTCCACTCATCAGTAGGTGGACCCTTGGCCCCCCTCCATTCATTGGCAGTCGCCAATAATGCCACCATAAACACTGGTGTGTAAAACATCTATTCATGTCCCATCTTCCAAGTATCTACCTAGTACAAAACCCCAGTTCTTTTTTTTTATTGTGAAAAATAACATATACAAAAAAGCAATATATTTCAAAGCATACCACAATAATTAGTTATAGAACAGATTTCAAGAGTTTGGTATGAGTGACAGTTTCACAATTTTAAGTTTTTTTCTTCTAACTGCCCCAAGACACTGGAGACTAAAAGAAATACCAATATAATGATTTAACACTCATTTGTTAAATCCTGTCTTCTCTGTTATAACTCCACTGTCTCCTTTGATCTTTCTCCCAATCTTTAGGGGTGTTTGAGCTATGCCCATTCTAACTTTTTTATGTTGGAAAGAACTGTCAATAATATGGGATAGGGGGATGGAACTAGTTGATGTTCTAGAGAGGCTGGCCTCTCTGGGCTTCGGGACTTATCTGGCCTTAGAACCCATCTGGAGGCTGCAGGTTTCTGGAAAGTAATCACAGTGCATGGAACCTTTGTAGAATCTCAGATAAAGCCCTAGGTGTTGTTTAGAGATGGTAGGAATGGTTTTGGTTGGGGGTTGGCAGACCATGTTAAATAGCAATATCGAGCTGAAGTTTGCGTAAGAGTAGCCTCCAGAGTAGCCTCTGGACTCTATTTGAAGTATCTCAGCCACTGATGCCTTATCTGTTACACTTCTTTTCCCCCATCTGGTAAGGCAGGCATTGTCGATCCCACGGTGCGAGGGCCAGGCTCATCCCTGGGAGTCATATGCCGTGTTGCCAGGGAGACTTTCATCCCTGGATGTCATGTCCCATGTAGGGGGGAAGATAATGATTTTACTTGAAGAGTTGGGCTTAGAGAGAGAGACCTCATCTGAGAAACAAAAGTGGTTCTCAGGAAGTAACTCTTAGGCATGCCTATAGGTAGGCTTAGCTTCTTTGCTACATAAATAAGAAGCCCCAGTTCTTAATGATATGATGTACAGTCGTTATATCTACAGACACAAGAGGAAATTGTGATAATTGACTGAATTATTTTTTTCCTCAGGTAGAAACTGACCACATAGTGGCAGCTGTGGGCCTAGAACCCAATGTTGAATTGGCCAAGACTGGGGGACTGGAAATAGATTCAGATTTTGGTGGCTTCCGGGTAAATGCGGAGTTGCAAGCACGTTCCAACATCTGGGTGGTAAGTGTGCCATAGCAGGACCAGGCGCAGTTCACATAGCCCAGCTTGTGAACGAGGCTGCCTGGTGGTGTGCTAAAGCTCCTCGACAGTGTAACCAAATAGGGTAAACATGTTTGGAGACTGAGGGTAGACAATAAAAACTTGCAAACTGCTTGATTTATAAGGTCAGAGATGACCGCTTGCTGTGAGCCGGTAGACAGTGACCTAAACGATGTACCTGTAGGAGGAGAGCGCTTCCTATTCCGCTGAGTGAGTGCCGGCCATTGGCACAGCACCCAGCAGTCATGTGCATGGCATTCAGAATTCTCTGCTCCTCCCTGGGCTTGAACTTGAGACCCACAAGTGGAGGATGAAGCAATTTTATAATCCCTAGAAAGAAAAATTATTCCATTTTCATTTTTCTCTAGTACTATTTTTAGTTATTTTTAAAAATCTATTCTGACACAAACAAGACTATAGAAGGAGAGAACCATGAGGTAATTTCCCCATTGTTAGATCATTTACAAGTGTATTGTGTTTGATTACGGACTCTGCAACTAAAAGCATAGGAAACTTGGAGGGGGGTTTTCTTTGGCTTGAAGCTTTTTTTTTTTTTTAAGATAAAGTGTGTATGTGTGGGGTTTTTTTTTTTTTTTTTTTTTGCTTTATTTTGTTTCTTTTTTTATTTGAAGTCTTCCTCAGGAAAAATTAATCTCCCAAGAAGGTTATCACATAATAAAGGAGGGTGGAGCACCTAATAAATCCACCCAAGCAACCAATCTGTAGCTATCTCCCAATTGACATAATTAGCATTTTGCAGGAAAGAGTAGGTATACCGGATAATTACACAATATATCTTCGCTGGGAGCAGCAGCTGGGGCGGCTCCTGGCCGGGCAGCGTTAGTTCTCTGGTGGGTCCGCAGGTGGCGGTGGAAGGTGGAGGACTGGCGGTAGCTTCTCCCGCAGAGGGAGCACATGTAGGGCTTCTCTCCAGTGTGGATTGTGTGTGTGTTTTTAACCTGTAATGAAAGTATTTACGTGCTCAGTATAGAAAACATGGACAAAAAGGAGAAAGGGGAAAATCACCGGTAGTGACCATTATTATTTTGGTGTATTTCCCTCCCTTTGTTTTTGTTTGTTTGTTTGTATGCTGTATGGGGGGGTCACATTTCAGTATTTTTCCATATGAGTATCCCATTATTGCAGCAACATTTATTTGTTGAATTTTTGATTGTTTGTTTTGCTTGTTTGTTTTTTGGGAATTGGATGGACCGGGAAGAGAACCCTGGTCTCCCTCATGGTAGATGAGAATTTTACCACTGAACTACCCTTGCACCCCCTCCCTTCGTTTTTTATTTTTATTGTGGTAGCATACTTGCAATATAAAGTTTCACATTTTTCCTTCCTTCCATTTTCTTGTGCATAGGTTTTTTCCCTTTGTTTTACATGGTCATAGTGAATATATGTTAAGATCTGTATTCTGCTTACTTAACTTCATAATGTGTTTTCAACATTTTCTTCAGACTCTGTAAACAGTGTAATGACTGTATACCATTAAATGGATTTCACAGTTTGCTTTGCCACTGCTCACTTGTTAAATTTTTAGATTACTTTTGGCATTGGAATAGCCACAAAGATGAATGAAAGGTTAGAGAACTCAAATACCACGTCCTTCATGAAGCCCTGTTCACCCTAGCTGAGGTGTTCTCTGTCTCTGAAACATTTAACTCACTTAATCTGTGCCTCTCTTCTTTTTTTTTTTTTTAACTTTTGATTGTATAATATATACAAAGCAAAGAAAGAAAAAAAGCAATAATTTTCAAAGCATTCTTCAACAGATAGTTACAGGACAGATCCCAGAGTTCATCATGGACTATCATACAGTCCTCTCAGATTTTTCCTTCTATCTGCTCCAGAATATAGGAATGTGCCTCTTTTTTGGCACATTATCTTTTTACATAGTGTTGTCATTTTGAACAATGCTTTATCTTCCTCTACTAGGTTATAGGCAAGGTTCTTATCAGTTTCATCTCTACAACCCAGACAGCATAATGCTTGGTACATAGTAAGTATTCAGCAAATGTTTATTGAATAAATGAATGCTGAGTGACAAAAAAATTATTTTGGAAGATTTATAGGTGAGGGGCAGTCAAATCTAAAAACTAGTTCCTGTGTATAGAAAAGAATTTTCTACAAATTATGGTTATTAAATATCCTGTGTCTGCTAATGGCCGAATGAGAAGAAATAAGTTTAAGCTGAAGCACAAATTATTTAGGTTCGTTTTATGATGACATAGAATAATATTTTTTTTTAAATTTCAACTGATTTTGATAGTTTAGGTAGGATTCTGGCCTGTAGATGGAAAATAGTAATTAGTTAACATTGCAAAGTTTTATTGAGCCCTCAAAGTTTATGTTTTCTTTAACTTGCTTTTTAATCTAGTGTTCTTGTTATTTGTTTGTTTTCAAAGGCAGGAGATGCTGCATGCTTCTACGATATAAAGTTGGGTAGGAGGCGGGTTGAGCACCATGATCATGCTGTTGTGAGTGGAAGACTGGCTGGAGAAAATATGACTGGAGCTGCTAAGCCCTACTGGCATCAGTCAATGTTCTGGTAATAGTTGTGTGCCTTGGGTACTCAGTTGCTTAGAACACAGAATTTAAAGGACCAAGGTTATGGTTTGATTTCCTTCATAAAGAAAGAAAAAAATTCCAGCTCATGTCCACGCATCCTAACGTGGCCATCGGGTAAAAGATGTCTCCTTTGGCATAAGTTAGACTAGATAAATGAGTGGAGGTGGCATCATCACTTCTGGCAAAATCAGTTTGACCAACAGCAGATAGTATGAGAGTATACTCGTAAGTATAGACAGCAGGATATTTTATTTTGTCCTTTGCTGCTAACCCAAATGAACTCAAAATATGAAAAAAGGCAGCCCACTCACATGTAACCTTAAGATCAATAATTCAAAGTTAGGTGTATATGGGTAGTTCTTTTTTTTTTTTTTTTTTTTAAAGGAAAGACAGAGAGAAGGAAGGAAGGATAGAAGGAAGGAAGGAAGGAAGGAAGAAAGGGAAACATTTTTAAACATTTTCTTGTTTTATTGTATTCTGTTTCTCCGTTTTTGTTACATGGGCTGGGGCCGGGAATCGAACCGAGGTCCTCCGGCATAGCAGGCAAGCACTTTGCCCGCTGAGCCACCGCGGCCCGCCCATGGGTAGTTCTTTGAGAAGAGAAAGGTTAGCAGTGGACATCTCTGAGCACTGTGGCTGACCCTATTTGACCCTTTTTCATTTTGTTTCTTCAAAAGATGGAATGCATAAAAATTTTCAAGGTTTCAGAAGCCTCTAAACTATTGCTGTTAGGGAAATTCTCAGCTGATGGGAGTATGTTTTAGGACGATCACACACAGTTTTTTATGAGTTGGCAGCCAAAACAAACAAACAAACAAACATGAATTTCAGGGTCAACACTTAAGATATAGTTAAGATAACATAATCTGTAACTAAAAAATTACCAGTTAGGACATAGAAACAGAATCCAAGGAATTGTAGACTATTCCCTGAAGACATAAGTTCTGGGAGCTACTGCGGCCATGAAGATAACAGAATGTAGAGCACCAGAAACAAAACAGCTTGAGTATCCTAGATTACTACACAACCATGGTGTGTCTGCACCTGAAATACTCTGTGAGATTCCTAGCTTATTAAGAAAGGCATGTGGATGATAGGAATTGTTTCCAAGAGTAGTTAAGATAAAATGACCAAGTGAATGAAGATGCCTCTTTATAAATAGCCTTCCAGTCTTGAAAAATGAAGGCTAAGAGGAAATATACTGTTGGTTAATGAAATCATTAAACATTTCAAATTCTGAATTCCATAAATAAAATGCATTCTTTACGGCTTCAAAATGGCAGTTTTAGGAAAAGTTAGGATACTACAAGTGGAATCCATCACCCCCCAAATGTAGTATTGGATAAAAGCATAAATAAATTTAAGAAGATTTAGATCATTTTATGGATATGTGATGTGTACAGTGGTGTATTAAGGAAAATAAAAGCAGTTTGGGATAATCGTGTTTCTCACAATTGTCCCTTGATGCCCTGGCAGGAGAGAGATCAGTTTGACGTTTCTCTTGTTGCTAGACATGTTATGTTGTTTGGTTGGCATGAAAGTGCAGTGTCTTAGAGAACATGTACTACTGGGTCATTCTTTATAGTCCCTTGACAGAACACCCTTTTCTCTTTCCTTCCTTAGGAGTGATTTGGGCCCTGATGTTGGCTATGAAGCTATTGGTCTTGTGGACAGTAGTTTGCCCACAGTTGGTGTTTTTGCAAAAGCAACTGCACATGACAACCCAAAATCTGCCACAGAGCAGTCAGGTAAGGAAGTCCAACCACTTCTCTTGGAAGAGTGTTGAGAAGCAGTGGTCCAAATTTTCCTGAACCAAGGGGTTTCTGTATTGGTCAAAAGGAACTGTCAATGAAAGCATTTTTTTCATATTGTGCTTTAAAATAAGCCATTCTTTTGTGGTCTGAGATCGGGGAAAATCTGGTATCTGGTCAAGGCATGGTCTCAAATATTGTGGGTATCTGACCTAGACTTTGGACAGTGGCTAGTTCAATGATGCTGCTGTTTAATTTGTCTCGAGGGAATTAGGAAGACCTGTGAGATAAAGAAAACCTTAACTTTAACTGTTTTTTTGGTTCCTGCTAATCCTAGGAACTAGCACAAAAACCTTAGCTTAGGTCCTATTATCTTGCACAGGCCCTGGGCAGTGAAGAACTGGGCTGAGTAGTTCTCTAATTCTGTTTGTTGGATCTTAATGCCAGGTTTTCTTTACACGGAAGGTAACTCTTGGAATGGACTTCTCTTCCTCACACTTCTCCTTCATTAACTCTTAGGCCTTATTCTCTCACCCTTCTATGATCTTGGCTCAAATTGTTTAACCTCTGTGTCCTTTTGCCAGAAATATTTCAAGGCCAAGTTGCTCTTTAAGAAGGAGAAAGCAAGACATTATATGTATATGTAGGTCCTTCTCCTGTATAATTCTAGTATGTTACATATACTCATGCCTTAATGCTGACCTCTCCTGGGAAGTGGGTCCAGGAGAGAGACATGGGTTTTTGAAACTTCCAGGTCACTGCTCTGTCTACTGGGCAGTATTATTTGTAGCCTGGTTCTTCTCAGAAGACAAGGTACCTCCTTCCCTTGTCACCATTCCCCTCCTCCTCCTCTAGGAGGAAATTCCTTCACTATGGTTTTTCCATATGGGAAGCTGCCTTCTGTTTTGACTCAAGTGTCTCTCTAACAGCACTCCAATGGAACTTTCTGCAATGATGGAAATGTTCTATTTCTTTTGTGTCCGTTCCATTAGCCACATGTGGCGTTTGAGCACTCAGGATGTGGCTAGTGTGACTGAAGGAGCTGAATTCTTGAATATATTTGATTTTAATTTATTAAACTTAAAGATTACATGTGGCAAGTAGCTACCATACTAAACGGTGTGGTGCAGCTGTAGGATATTTTTCAGGGAACAAGAGGAAGTCTTCTTTAGTTTGAAGAAATCCAGAAACCAGGAAATAGACATAGCATAAACTGAAAATGAGATAGTAAGGGAGGGAAGTTTAAGGTCATAATGACCCAGTGCCCAGGATCTGGCAAGGAAGAGCTTTCTTTGGCTTTGACAGTAGAGAGGGGCTGGAGAAGGCCATCGTTCATTTGAGGGGGTATAGGAAAAAAAAAAAGACAAATCATCTATGAAGCAGATATCTGAAGGTATTTGCCTTGAGGATTTCCCAAGCTCATTATAACTGAGGTTTTGACTTTGTGTTTTTTTCTTGGGGGGGTGGCCACAGGGACTGGTATCCGATCAGAGAGTGAGACAGAATCTGAGGCCTCAGAAATCACCATTCCTCCCAGCACCCCTGCGGTCCCACAGGCACCCATTCAAGGTGAAGATTATGGCAAAGGTGTCATCTTCTACCTCAGGGACAAAGTAGTGGTGGGAATCGTGCTGTGGAACGTCTTTAATCGAATGCCAATAGCGAGGAAGGTAGGTGCCTGTCAGCACTCTTAAAGGATGCTGGGAAGCTGGAAAATGCTCCTGTAACTTCATCAGGGGCCCTAATAGACATTGTCCACCGAGGCCAAATTGTGCCTGTGCAGAACACAGTACAGCCTTGACTCAGAAACATTTCTTTTATACTTAAGATTTGACAGGGTGGCCTGGGAGTTGGCACACTGCCCATTTGGGGTTAATAGAAAGTTGTTCCCTCAACTCCCTCACAGTGTGATGTGGAGACTGGCCCAGGCTGCCCCCTTCTGTGGGCCTGGACTGAAGGTATGTGGAGCCAGTTAGTAACTGATTGAAACTCTGTCCCTCAGATCATTAAGGATGGTGAGCAACATGACGATCTCAATGAAGTAGCCAAGCTGTTCAACATCCATGAAGACTGAAGCTTCAGAGTGAACTGGGCAAGCATTTCACTGTCCCTGTCAGTAGGCAGGATAGGCGAGGCAGCATTTTTTATTCAGCAAACTCCTTCTGTGTGTGTGAGTGTGAATGATCAAGTCCTTTGTGCATATTTTCAACCACGTAGACAAATTCCTAATGTTCACATCACGAAATAAAACCTGATTCTTATAAATTAAATTCTGGGTTTTGTTTGTTTGTTTGTTTGTTTTTTCGGCATGGACAGACACCGGGAATCGAACTTGGGTTTCTGGCATGGCAGGTGAAAACTCTGCCTGTTGAGCCACCATGGCCCACCCTAAATTCTGTTGTCTTTTAAGAGGGTGGGTGAAGGGAGGAAAGCAATGCAGGTTAGAGAGCAAGCAAATTGGAGCAATTACAAAGTGCATGGAGTTTCTCAGCTATATATTCCCCACTCCAGACTTGCTCAGTTCCCTAGAACTTTTCTCTTGCCCCTCCAGGCCTTTCTGTGTATACTTGCTAAGACCTCTTCCTCCAATGCTTGACCCCTTTCCCTTCCTCTAGGGAAGCTCACCACCTCTGTGAAGACTCCTGGCCCTTCCAAACTTGTTCCTTGTTTATGTATCTCCCAGCTGGTCTGTGGGCTTCCTGAAAACAGGAATCATGCCTTGAATGTCTTGCTCATGGTTACATCCCTGGAGCTTAGCACAGGATCTGGCTCATGGTAGGTTTTTAGTAATCATTGTTGAACGAAAGAACAAACGGAATAAACTCTGCTTTACCTGGAACAACTCTTGTGCATGGCCCCCTGTCCTGGAACTGAACTGATCCTGCAAGGGGAGAGGAGGGAACAGAAAGGACAGTTACTGTGAGCAGAAAGAAGGGTTCAGAGCCTAGCTTTGTGGTTAAACCTGGAGACTGACTGACTTTTTTCAGGATTGTGATCCCTTGATTTCTCGACCCACTGCTCCCAAACTAGAAATCTGCCCTCTCCTAACTGTCCAAAATATGCTTTTAGGCACACCTCACTTAACAGATGATGTCCTAGAAATACAAATAAAAGTTTTGCAAATCAACTCATAGTTTTTGCATTGTTAATTACTTAGCTTTTAAAATTCAAATCATATTTCAATTAAGAGAACATTTTTAGTACTTTCAAGAGTCCTATTCTATATCTTTTTTAAAAGAGAAATTATTCCCAGTTTGGATTTTTTTTATATTGGATTTATTTAAAGGGAATTGCAGCAGTATGATGATGTCCCTTCCTAACACTAGAACAGGAGAAATCTCCACCTTAAGAATTAGCTGCACTAGAACAGGTTCTTAATATCTGTATACAGATTTCATGGGATATTATCTGATGCATGACATATCCAGATCCATATGTAGGAAATTCAGCTAGTATCCTGTGACATAGAAATTATTACACAGTAATAATTGCTACTTACAAAGATTGTAGTAAGACACTCTTATCCCTGAGTGCCTCACAAATCATTTTTAAAAAGATCATGATTTCCCTCATTTTAGTATTATGTGCAATTTAGTCTAATTTTGACAGTTGTCATATATGCTCTGTAATTGTAACTCAGTTAATTAAGATTGTTCTATTCATCTAATCAGTGTGTATTGAGTGCCTACCATGAGCCTGGTAGATGCCAGAATAGGAGGACGGATAGAACATGACCTTCTCTTAAGGAACTCCTGGTAGACAGACAGACATGCAGACCTGTGAACACCTAATTACAATATAGTGAGATGTGCCTGTAGACATACAAAGTACTATACACACATCCAAAATAGAGAGATCAACCAGAGCACCCAAACTTAGCCAACCCCTGCTGCTAGATCACTTCCAAAAGCACCACTTGGTCCATGTTTCTTCCTTGTTTAAGAATGAGCACTGACACTGGTCACCAACTACAATGACTCCCAAGTTCTCCAAAGCCTCCCATGAGCTCTGTTCACTCTGCCTGTCTGACCTTCTTTCCCATGACTTCTAATGTGCATGCACACATATACCCATCTGTTTCGTTGCCACCTCACAACTTCTGTTCATGCTCTTCACAGCTGGAATGCCAGCCCTATTCCCTTTTGCCTATCCAAATCCTACTCGAGTCCTACCATGGTGATGTGGTACCAGTTGGATGAATGTCTGTGCTGATGTCCTCTCATCTCTGAACTCCAATTGCATTTACTACCTTTGAACTTAATTGTTCTCTAATCCATTCTCTGTACATTAATGTACTCTCCCAAAATGGATTTAAGCTCTCCGAAAGGCAGAGGACATGTATTTTTCCCCCACGATAGGGACCACATGCACCAGCCTCACCCCCAAAACCCTGCCAAAGTGCTGAACAAGTCCTTGGATTCCTGTAAAAATAAGCCTCTCTTTTGTAGCCTCTGTTCTCTGTAGTTTGCGTTTATGAGTTCATCGCTTCACCCACTGCCACAACTTGCCACTTGATCCAGGGTGCATTTGATCTGTCCAGGCCCCCAAGGATTCTAGGGTCAGATTCTGTCTGAACAGACGAGCAGTGCTAGATGGGGGTTGGCCCTTGCTAGCAGGCATGCTGTGTACCTGGGCCACACCGAAGTGCAGCACAGGGCGAGCCACACCGTGTGAAGAAGGGCTGGGACTGCCAAATTATCAAGTGTTTGGAGCCCACCCACTGATTTCAGCTTCACTTTTCTTTGCCATTTTATAAATGATCTCAAGTGGTACATTGGCACAACTCCATAATGGTGCTAGATTTGCCTGGCCACCTGTAAGGCACAGCAGGAGATGTCCTGATATTTTGCAGCTGGAGAGAGGGAACACAGGGAAAGAAGTTTGTTTGATTGAAAAGGGGTCAGATTAAACCTCTTAGTGGAGGATGAGGTTAACATATGTGCTTTTTTTTTTGTTCTAATAAACAGGGCCTGTTTTAGAGACAAGAAGCTTCCATTATTGAGTGGTGCCAAGGAATCAGAAAGGGATGGGGGTGGGGAGTCCACAGTAAACTGCAGCCTACTTCCTTGAAGGAAAATCAGCAGCTTCTCAAGAGACCCATTTATACAAAAGAACTCTCTCCTCCCTTCCACCATTACCCGTTCCCTTTTCTGCACCTCTCAAGTTTGGCTGCTCTGATAACTCTTCTTTCCTCTCCTGACTCTACTTAAAGCTGGGCACACTTGCTGCCCTAAAAGTTGTTGGGACTCAATCCCAGAGCTATGCCTTCTGGGCAGAGGAGAAGGGAGAAGTCCTGCAAGGCCCAGAGGTGATGTGGGACCGCCTCTGGCCTCTTTCCCATCTTATCGGGGAATTTCTGGCGGGCACAGACCCATGTACACAAAAGCACACACAGCCCAAGCCAGTGATGACGTTCCCCTGCCTGGCTAGTTCTACAAATGGGTGTGACTGGGTCAGAGTACAGGGAGGGTCCAAGTGTTTAGATACTGGACTGCCAAGCCCTCTGTGGAAAATAGAGATCATCTCAAAATGGTCATCTGAAGAAAAGAAAAGCAGTCCCTGACATCTGAAAGCTGTCCTGGTACTGATAGCTAGGCCTTGGTGTTGCTACAAACTGGCCTGGCAGTCATACCTGGTCTCGGTGTTCTGTCAAACGTGAACAGGTTCACAGGACATCAACATCAAGGATACTCAGTGGCCATGATGGATCAAGACAGAAACAAGATCACTTCACAATCTTGACGGAACACAGACAAAAACATGAACACTTAGCTCAGACCACAAAAGTGACCAGACATCCCGCTATCCTGGCTAATATGAGTGACTATTGCTCCCTTACCTATTGCAGCCTTAGCTTTGGCTTGGTCTTCTCTCCTATTGGATGATATTTATTTAGTAAGATACTCAATTGCAGAATAGCCCCAGCTTCCTAACAGTATCTAATCCCAAGCAAAGTCTAGCTTCCTTAAATCATCCCCCAAATCACCCAAAACAAGCCAGAATCCTATAAGTCCTATCTCATACCCTCTTACCAAGATGCCCCAAGGTTCTCTAGGATGTGTATTCTCTCTTGCTACAATGAGCAATAAACCCAACTTGTTCAACCACAAGAGTGTCGCTGATGGTCTTTGACTGAAGAGCATTGATAATTTGTAGACAAATAGTCCAAATATTTTCTGAAGGACCACTACCAGGCAGACACCCCGGTGACTTTTGCCTAACATCCTTCCTTCCTAAACACCTTACCTGGTTCCATTGGAGCCTCCAAGTCCTACGTCTCAGTTGGAGAAGGCCCAAGAGTCTTGTCTGGTGTCCATGGACAGAGGTGATCAGCTCCCCAGGCAGGTTTCCACCTAGGATGTCTTGGCATTTTCAGTGTGACATAAAGATGCTTCTGGAGGGGCACCCAACATGGGTGTTGTATTTATGAAGGAATACATACATGCACAAATACATAAATGCATTTGTTGGTCAGCTAACAAACATTTACTGAGCATCTCTCTGCTGCATGCTATGGTACTTTGATAGACCTTGGAGAGAAAAAGATGAATCATCCTTGCCCTCAATGGCTTTATAATCTAGTGGTGGACACAGACAAGTCAATAGGAACTATCAGCACAACAGAAGTGTTGTGAATGTGATATGCAAGTTAGGATCGGAACCTCCTTGCCCTTCAGATTACTTTGTTTTTCTGCTTCTATCAATTCTAGATTTTTATTTCTTTGACCTAATCATGGTTCTCCCTCCATTCTATGGTTGTATCTTCTCTGCCATCACCAGGAGCAGAACGTGGATCATACTCTGCTTAGTAAAGACGATGGAAGTTGACATTCCAAAGAGATTACATATCTTTCTCTTAATTTTTCCTGAGGTCTTTCATTTTCTCTTATTCTTCTCTGAATCTCTGCAAACATCCCCCCACCCCCTGCCCCCATCTCCTTGTTTCCCTTCTCCCTGTGCTCCTTCCTCAGGTTCCAGTGGGTAGTCCCTGACCAATTTTCCCCCCCTCAAAGCTGTGATGCATGGTGGGAACAGCACTCTTCTGAATTTGAATCTTTGCTCTGCCACTCATTACCTGGATGACCTGGGGTAGCTACGTTGTTAGGCCTCAGCTTCCTCACCTCTAAAATGAGGGCAACAGACTAGATCAATTCCCCACCCACAGCTGTAACCTCCAGCTTATGGAAAAGCCTCTCAGGACTTTCTTCATCTTTCTATGGACTCAGCTGCCTTTCATCTCTCAGGACTGGAGCACATGCTAATGGAACCCAGAGCTCTTGGCAAATTTCTCCCCACCATGCCTCAGCTGTCCCTTTGGTTCAACTGGATTTACAGGTTTGAATTTTTTAGTTTGTAGCTTACGATTCTTCTTTAACTTAGCAACTTATATCTAAGCCTAGGACCCTTTGAAATTGCACTCTACCTTATTTTCTCTCCGTGTAAAATTTGACAGCCTCAAAACCGGCCTCCATGAAAGGGGACATCCATCAGCCCCTAACGGGTTGGCTTCAAACTCTGAGTTCCCTCTAGGAAGACTTTAGGGTGGGACTATTCTCAGCCATGAGCCCAGCACATATATTCCCATCCAATCATTTAGTGGCTCCTAATCCCTAACAAGCATCCCACTGCAGAGCTAATGGGTGGACAGTCACCATAACACAGGGTAGCTCGCAACTTGATGCTCAGATAAGAGCTCAGAAAACCTCCCTCATGCCATATAAGCCGGAACTCCTGAGACCACCCAGTACACCTCCTTTGCTCTCAGTCCATGACCATTTCCACACTGACCATGGCCTTGGCGGAGCTCAGCCCCAAAGTGTATGACAAGTGAGCCAGGAAGCTTGCCAGCTTCTGCACCCTGCTCTCACCTTAACGATGAAAGGAAACCGCACCTGGGGAAAGGAAGACAATCCAGTTCCACGATGGGTGGAAAGGATGCTTAGAGACCAGAGACCTCTGCCCCTCAAGAGGGAGAGGGGAGCTTTAGGCATCTCAGAGAAGGCCAGCTGGGCTGCTCCAATCTGGAACATTCCCTGGCCGGGCAGCCTCATTAACACTAAAACTCCCAGCAACTAGAATATGGGATTCTGGTCTAGGAGGGGTGATGAGATAAACCAATTCTTTCTTCCCTCCACAGAATCCAAACTAGTGGTACATGGAAAGGTTGTCCCACCCCAGCCTGGACCAGTCCAGCACCAAGTTTCAGGAGGATGGGCCACAGTGACCTCTCAGGCGATCAGCGTGGCCTAATGCAGGGGTCGAGGACAGCTCAGGGCTCAGAGTACACCGCTCTTGTCAGTCGGGCGGCACAAGCCTTCCCATGCCCCTCCCGCCGCAAACCCGTGTGCTCGCACATGCCAAGTAGTTTGGAACAGGAGGTTCCAAGAAAGAGACTCAGCTTCCCGGTGAACTCTCAGCCAACCCCGAGACGCGGAGGAGGGACGGAGTCCCTAGACGCTCTCCGTTCAGCAGGCGCTCCTGTGTGAGGTGGATAATTGCAAGAGGATACCTTAGTGGGAGCTTTGCCCAAAGTTACAAACGTGCAGCTCGCTCCGGGCATTCCCTGTGCGCCCCTGAACTGCTCCAAGCGGCCAGGCTGGAAGAGGAGCGCCGAAGTCTACACTGGGGCTTTTGCCCGCCGCTCCCCTCCCAGCTGCCCCCGGGAATCCTTTCCAGGGATCCCAGAAGCCGCCCTTGTTCTTCAAGACGTGACGCGTGGAAGGGGAGGCGAGAGCAGGAAAGAAGTGATTGTGGGGAAGTTTCAAGGGGTGTGCGGGGAGGAGGGAAGATTCTCATGAGTCAGCGGATCGGGCGCAGTGTGACTTCATTGTCCAGGAGGCCGCGGACAGGGCAGCGGCCGAGGAGCGGAGAGACGGATCCCGCGGCTGCCTGCGCGGGGCATGGCGCGGGGCGGGGCTGGCGGCTGGCTAGGCCGCTTGGGGCTGAGGGGGCGAGGGGAGGGCGCGCGGGAGCCGGGAAACCTCCTGCAGAGGAATCGACCTCAACCCTTCCCTCGGCCGAACGCCACTTCCCGCGGCCGCCGCCCAAGACCCCGCGCGGCGCGCGCTCCGCCTGTAGGTGGCGCTTCAGGGGCGCCCGGGGCGCAGGACTTGGGGTGGGGAGCTGAGCCCCACGGGGAACCGGAGATTTGGAAGATGCACGAGCCGAGAAGGAGATGGCGAGGGAAAGGTGTGTGGCAGAACCCCCGGTGCCCGAGAGAAGGCCGCATTTCCACCCAAGCGGCTGGAGAGTCAAGAGAGCAGGCCCGCCACGTGCGCCCACGGTGTCGGACCCACTCGTGCGCGCTTCTTAATAGTCCCTCGGGCCACCTCCCGGGCCCCTGCAGAGCTGGGGGCCGCTCTTAATGTCCGCAAAGGGATGGTGGTTTATGGGCCGTCTTTTCTCTCCTGGGACGGAGCTCTTTACCCGTGGGCAATAGAATGGAAACTCTGAGTCACGTCTCGAGCGTTGGGGGGTGGGTTTCCCTGAACAGCCACTCTCAAGCCTGGCTCCCTTGAGACCAAAAATGCATCCCCAGCCCGGGGTTGCAGACTGTGGCCAGGGTTGGGGCCCAGTCTGGAACCAGGGCTTGGCCAAGATGTCATTCCTGTATTCTGCAGTGATAGAAGAAAAAAAACAAAAATAAACAAACAAACAAAAAAGCCAAGAGGCCCACCTGGGGCTCAAACTTGCAGCCTTGGCCTCACTAGTTAGCTTTGTGTCCTAACTCCTTGCTGGCTCTGAGCTCTAGAAGCCACGATGTTGTTCACCTACCCCGGTGGTGGTTCACGGTTATGAGGTGGCTGTTTAGTTAGCATATTGAGAATATCAGGGCACAAAAATAACCTGTGGCCAGACACCTTTGAGCTGAAAAAATAAAGTTGGTAGCAGCTCCGACCTCACCCTTTCCAGAGGTTAGAGTGGCCATTCCCATGATACAATGCTACATATAAACATAGGGGCAGAGAGTGTGTCCTGCTTTTCTATGCCAAGAAATAAAAGCTGTGCACTGTACTCGGGTGCCTCTTCTCCCGGGTCAGTTAGCCCAGCTCTCCTGCTTTCAGGGTGTCCTGAGCCATCTGAGAAAGTTATCTAAGGATTTTCCACAAAGAAGAGGAAAGGGGGGAGGGGGGACCCAAAGGATCATAAACGTTCCCAGGTTTCACTTGTGCCAGGAGAAATACCGTGTCTCCCGCCCAGACCTCACGGCCCGGGCCTCCGTCCTACAGGGCGGTGCCCAGCTATTCCTGGAAACTCCCTCCTTTCTACTAACCTCCCTCCTCAAGGTGTCTCCTCCCAGAGCACGACCGAGGAAAAGGATCAAATTGGCAAAGCTTGGTGGCCCCAGTCCCCTCTCTCTGTCTCCAGTCTGACCCGCCGTCCTCAGCCTGCCCTGTCCCTTGATGCCCCAGTGCAGGCTTCATCTCCCAGGGCAGGGCCTGAGCTCTGACCTCTCCCTCACCCTGGCCCTGCACCCCACTAGGTGTCTGGGAGTGGATCTGATATATTAATTTGTGTTAATGTGATAATGGACGCTAATGGGGTCACGTGCCAACCACAGGGCCAAGTTCTAGGCCGGCCTCACAGCCTTAACCCCAAATCCAGGCAGCAGCGGGGATGGGAATTTCAGGCTGACTAATCACCGCAGCCGGCGGGGGGCGGAGTGGGAAGAACCGAAGCCCTGGGATGATCCCAGGGTGCTGGTGCGCCCAAGTGGCTGCCTCTGCTTCGGTTTCAGTTTCATCCTTGGCTGACACTTCCCTCCGACGAGTGGGATTGCTTTGGTTTCTCTCCAGCCCCTCTCCCCTCCCCAGCCATAACCCCTTTTGGATTTCCAGTTTCCCTCAGCCAGCCCCTCACGTCCTGAGGGGAGAGATGGGAAGATAATTTGGCAGTGATGAAGAAAAACTTGTACACGTAGACACCCACAGACGCATGGGCTCACATACTGCTTTGCAGACACACATGCACACGCCCTCTGCAGACACATGCACGCATGCGGGGCTCTCTCGACAGTCACATCCAGGACTCGCGCGTGTGTGCACACACACACACACACACACACACACTGCCCATGGTTACACCCTCAGTCACATCTGTGAGAGCGACACAGACACACATATAGGCGGGCGAGAGCCCACGGATACCCATTCCACACGCAGACCCACACACACTCACACACACAGACCTGAAGCAGCAGCTGAGTTGGATGGCTTCCTCAAAAGAGGGCTGGAAAGTTTGTTTGCTGCCAGTGAAGGGGCCTAGACATTCTGTGAAATGACTCATACTGCACCTTTATAGACATCAGAAGTTGCATTTTTCTGGGTTAAACAACAAAAAACAACAACATCCTTTGACCCCTGACACGTGGGGAGCAGGGTGGGGGAACTCTAGAGTTGGTGCATTCCCCCTGGGCCTCTGCTATGCCTCTGCCTACCAAACAGCTCAGACTCATCTTCGCCTCTCTGTAGGATGGGGCAATCCTGAAAAAGCAGAATCACCTAGCTCCTAGAACAGCTTCTTGGCAGGATGTGAAGGGGTGAAATTGGGGGATAAACGAATCTCCTCATAGCACCCCACACACTCATCCCCTTCCCCCGGCTTGGGTGACTGGGATCAGGCCTTGTGCCCCCACCATGGTGTCATGCCCTTGATCTCTCCTCTTATTCGAGCACCATAATGTATGGAGCCATCTGCGATGTGACTGGGGCCCATCTTAGGAAGGAATGTGGGCTTGATGGCTGCTTGTGCACCCTGTCACCCAACACAACTCAAGCAATGACTTGGTACCCGCCCCCGACAAGGCTGCCATGTGGCATCCCAGTCCCCCTGCACTGGACTGCTGGGGGCCTTCCCAGTTTCACTCTGAGGGCACATCAGAGGTCAAAGAGACAGGCTAACCAGACTGCTGATCCCTCTACCTCCCCTCATTGCTTCCCCATCCCTGACCCCTTCCTCCAATCCTCACCCTCCAGCAGCAGCTCCTTGGACCAAGGTCTTCCTGTGGGCCATCTGAGGAGGGGGCTTTGGGGCATCACTGGGAATCCCCATGAGGTCCCAGGGCATGGTGATGCCACCCCTCACCACACAAGACAGGTGTTGGGCTAGCAGATGTCAGGTGCTGAGGGGTTCCCTCAGGCTCCTTTAGACAGTGGCCTGAAATTTGGTGGCTGCCCCTCTGCCCTTGTCCCACAGACTTTTCTAAAGCCAAGCCCAGAGACGCCCAGGTGTTTGCCTTCATTTGCTGAATTCTGTCGGAAGCCCCTTCTTCCTTATTTTTTTCCCAAATGAACCACAGCTTTCGGTCCCCCTTCCCTACACACACACACACACACCTCCCACCAAGCCAAAGGACACTAAATCTCTGTTTCCCCAGTACCAGGGCCACTTCCCAGCTGTGTGTGTGATGGCAACAACACCTCCCAGCAGCCAATGTGCCCAGGGTTGACCTGTTGAATGTCTGCTTAGGGCGGACAGTACCATCCAGGCCCAGCCCATCCTCCTCCTCCAGGCAGCCCCCTGAACTGCTGTCCAGCTTGTCAAGAAGTGAAAGCCAGCGGTTTCCAGAGTCCAAGTCTCCTCTGAAGATTTCGTAGGGACTATCATGACGCCTAGAAGCAACAAAGGGAAATAAACCGTATAACTCTCCATTTTAATAATAGTAAACTGAGGTGGGGGATCAAGTAGCTTTCCGAGGGCCCCAAGCCAGGTGTGCTTCCCAGCCAAGGAAGCACACCAGGCAGATTCCCGCCTACAGACCCTGTGTTTTAGCCTGGGCACACCCCTCCCCTCAGGAGGTGCCAGGACAGCAGATCATCAGCCCAGGTAAGAGCAGTTGGTATAACTTGCCTCAAGGAATTCTATTTTGCAGCTACTCGACAATCTTTTTTAGCGCAAACACGCCTTAGGCTGACCAGCCCTAACCTGGGAGTTCAAAGATTTATTTTTGGTCATTTGGATTTCTAGGGCCTGGTCTTGAAGACCCAACAGATGGGAATCTGGAGTTATCAAGCACTTTAACAAAGGGGTGATTACGGCTTTATGGAAAGGATTATTGGGGGCTTCTCAACTTTACCCGGTAGGGAGGATTCCTTTCAAACCGTAACTTCTCCCAGCTTTTGAAAATGCTTCAATTCCTGAAAGTTTGATCGATAGGTGACTTTTCTGGCATATGTCTGTGGTGGAAAGTAAGGGCCATGGCTGCAGAAGCTGCAGCGTAATGGTGTTTTCTTCTGGCCCCAGGTTTGAATAGAATTTCTTGAGGCCAAGGGGGTTTTCAGAGAGGCAGGGAAGCAACCGGCCATCTTGTCTTCAAAGAACCTGGGGTGATTCGTGGAAGAATGTAGGCTAGCAGGCGCTACTTGTAAAAGGGGACAAAGAGGGGCTCAGAAAGTTGCCAAGGTGGAAGGACAAGTTGAGTGTAGATGTGGCGAGGTGACCCTGCAGTGGCTGGGAGTAGCCCGGGGGGGCCCCTCTGGTCCAGGGGGGAGCCAGGTTCTGAGAGCTGAGAGAAGGCAGTCGGGATTGGAGAGTAGGGAAGAAGGAGGACTGGAAGGAGAGAGGCTGAGAATGCATGGCTGGATGGCACCGCCTGGGCATCCATGGGCAACCCGAGAAGGGGAATTCCTGCTGAGTCAAGGAAGGAGCCATTGGCAGAGACAGCATGGTGGTGGTCAGGAGAGTGGTGAGCTTAGCCTGGCTGGGCTCACCCAGTAGGTAATTGGAAGAGCAGAGAGCCAGGTGGGAAAGGGCCAGCAGACTGGGGAGTAGCGGGGCCATCTGGGCAGGGTGGCACAGCTGACCTGGAGGCAGGGAGTCAGGAAGGTTATAAGGTTAGCCCATGACTCTCCAAGGCGAAGCTGCGCAGGTGTTTTTTTTTTTTTTTTTTTCATCGAAGAGGGTGGGGTTTGCTTTGGCAGCAGCTCCCATGCCATGGGGCTTCTGGTCAGCTTTCCCTGGCTGTGGAAGGTGGTGGTAACATATGGGATTCCCATGAGCTTTGGGCTGCATTAGAGTCAGTCACCATGAGCTAGCCATCACCGTGCTGATTCTTCTCCCTGCCCTTCCCAATTGGAAGACCTCTCCTTATGCTCTTTGTAGGAGGGATCCGCCATTACTTGTCAGCAGCTTCTGTCCTGGCTCAGACTTTTGCCGGAGAGCTGGGTTAAGAAAAGTGAAATGAGGGTGATGCTGAAGATAGCTAGCATTTATTGAGGGCTTACCAGGCGCCAGGCACTGCCATAGACGCAGGTTCTCTCATTCAGTTCTCCCCCAGCCTTGGGAGGCAGGCTTTTGGTCTCTCCAATTTAAAGAAGAGGAAAGTGAGGCCAGAGAGTATAAGTGACTTGCCCAAAGTCATACAGCTTATTAATGGTGCAGCTGGAATAGGAATTCAGGTCTGTTTGTAGTCAGAGACCACTGAACTCTTAGCAAAATGAGGTAGTGTGTGTGTGTGTGTGTGTGTGTGTGTGTGTGTGTGTGTGTGTGAGATCATTGGTGAGTTTCAAGGTCAATGTAAAGGGGGTTTAGGGATGTCTGGGTCCCACCACAGTTTTCAAAGAGGAACCTCATGAGCGAGAGGCCAGCAGAGAACTGTGGGTCTCCAGGATCTGGAATCCCCTAGGGGAATGAGTGCCCATTTATCAAAGAAAGAGAAATGGAACCCTGCTCTGGAAACTTGTTTCTGGGACTTGACTATGGATAGCAGGGAGGTTTGAGGGGCCGGTGTTCCAGTCCAGCCATTAGGTCTTTCCCTGGAAACCTGGAATCTGCAGCTGCCTTCCCTGCTATCATCCACCACCACTCCTGCCCTCCAGCCCTGTGTGGGTGGGTGGGTGGGGGGTGGCGGGGAAAGCATCCTAAGCCAAGGCTGGCGAAGCGGGCAGATGCTGGTAGCTGAGCAGGTCTCTGAACCTCAGGCCATTTGGCCACCCCCACGCCTCGGTGGGCCCTCCTCTCCCAGAGCCCCTTCCCCTTTGTCGCTCTCTGCCAAGGAGATGTCAGGGTTGAGGCCTAGCTGAGCGCCTTCCCCAGCATGTAGAGCCATAAGGAGTGAGAGTTCCCACCAGACTCTCTCCCAGAGCCTCCTAGCCATGGGACCTAGGTGGGGGTCTCCATGCCAAAGCAAGTCAGAGGTGGGGGTGGGGGAGATGGAATGGGAGACTGAGGTTCAAGAGGCATCTCAGGTAGGGCAGCCTGGCTTTGGATTGGAGAAGAGGAGGCATGAGCTTTCTCCCAGCGCCTCGACTCTGCCTGACTTTGCACCTGCTGCTGCCAGCCCTTCTACCCCCAGCCCCTCCCCTGCACTGGCCGAGTCACATCCTCCCAGCCTCTTCCCTCTCCAACCTCACCCAGCCAGGAGCTCTAGGCCCGACTTCCCTAGGAAGTCCCCGAACCTCTCTAGTCACCCCAACCGCACAATATATTTGGCCGGGATTCAGCAGTCGTTTGGCATACTGCTCTCGAATTGTACCCTTTGGGCATCTCCTGGCCTCACCCACTGCTCTGCCTGTACTCGCGCTAGGTCTGCACACAGCAGGCGCTCAATAATCTGGAGTGCAGGGCACAGGCCAAGGACGTCCGGCGAGTGGAGTTGCACGGGCCGAGGGGGCTGGACATCGCCTGCTGGAGTCCCCGGGGAGTGTATTTCTCTCCGGGGCATTGTGTGGGGGCTTCCGGCCGGGGAAGGCCCGCACAGGGAGCTGAGAGCCCCAGGGCTCGCCGAGTGCGAGGCCAGTGAGGGACGCTGGCCAGGGCAAGGGCGCGCGACGGCTCTACGGGGGTCCTCTTCTCGCCGTCCCCCCACCCCACCCCGGGGGCGAGCAGCCGCAAGGGGAAGGAGAGGCCGCGCGGGCCCCTGGCACGGCTCCCCCTGCCGTGCTGGCGACCGCGGCGGGCCGGGGGTGGAGGGGCGCTGTTTCCACCAAGACGCCTCGTCCCTCCCCCACCCCGCCCGCCCGCGGTCCCTCCCGTCGGTCCCTCCCTCCGGCTCTTCCCTCCCTCCCGCCCTGCCTCCTTCGCGCCCGCCCCAGCCGCCGCCTGCGGGGACGTGTGTGTCTCTGGTGCAATTTCCCCTTTCGCTCGGTCGTCTCAGTGCAGGGCTCCGCTGGCTCGCGCCCCCCCCCTCCCCCCGGGCGCCCCGCCGCCCCGCTGCCCCCTCCTGGCCTGGCCCTCCCCCGCGTCGACCCGGCTCCCCCAGCTCTCCACCCCACCCCCCTCGAGCTGTTTTATCAGGGGCGCCGCCGTCTCACCTGGTATTTGCATCTCGCCCTCCAACTTGCCATTGGCGGCGCGACGTGTGGGAGAGCCCTGCGCCTCGCCCGCCCGGACCAGCCTGCCCCGGCGCCGAGGTGAGTCACGGGCGCGGGGCCGCGGGGGCAGGCGGGCAGGGAGGAGAGGAGGGAGGGAGGGAGGGAGGGAGGGAAGGAGGGAGGGGGACGACGGCCCCGGCGGCGGCCGCGGGGACCGACCGGGCGCCGTGCTCAACTTCCACTTCTCCTTTCGCCGGCGCCGAGGTCCCGGCGCCACCTACCCGGCCCGGCTTCCACGGGGAGAAGGCGGGCTGGCGGGGCTGGGGACCGGAGATTCGGCCCCCGGAGCCGGGAGGGGACGGCGGCGACCGAGCCTGGCCCGTAAGCCACCCGGCCCCCAGGTACGTCGATGGCGCGGGTTCCTCCAGCTTTCGGGGGCCTCGAAAAGTTTGCCTGAGGGCGCCGGGCCCCCGACCCCCCACCCAAGTGGTAGGGACTGGGGGCCCGGGAGAGGGTGGGTGGGAGGCACGCGGCGTGTTGAGTTCGACTCTTGCTTCGCCCCACTGTGTGTGTGTGTGTGTGTGTGTGTGTGTGTGTGTGTGTTGGGGACTCCGGGCTTAGAATTGGAATCGATTTCTAAGGCGAGGATGTTGGGGGGGGGGGCGGTCAGTTTTTCGGCGCCCCGGGCAGCCCGGGCCCCATTACAGGGCAGATGGTGGCACGGGGGGCCCCCAGAAGCTCGGTGCCCGAGGGCAGGAGGCTGGGCCGGCCAGGCGGCCCCTTGGGGCTTCAGGGGTCAGGCGCTTTGGGGTTAAAACAAGCCCAAACCTAGGACTTGGATAATTGAATCGCCAAAATCGAGACCTCTTGGCAGGGGCCAGAGTTTCCGTGTGAGCCCGCCGCCAGCCTTCCCGCGCCCGCGTTCCCGCTCTCCCAGGTTCTCCCGCCTCCTCTGCTGCCGCAAAGGGGACTCAGCAGCCGCCCGGCGCGGGGTCCCCTGCCGTCAGCGCCTTGCTTTCGGGAACTGCTGAGGAGGTAGCCGCTCTATGAATTCCTGGCGCCTCCACCGCACCCTAACTCTGCCGCCCTTTCCTCGCGACTATGTGCCGGGAAGTGGCCTTCCTGACCCGAGCCACCTCCTGACCCCTTGGCACCTTGGCTTAACGAGGTTTTCTGGCTGTCCCCCCACCCTTTCCCCCACCACACCCCAGGCCGAGGGATTTGATGGCCATTTGATTCTTGCCCCTCATCCCTCTGCCCGAGATAGAGGCCTGTCTGGTCCTGCAGCTTCTTCTGGTTAATGTTTGACAGTTCGTTGTGGCTAATCATTTTAATTAGCTCTTAAAGTGGGGAGGAACAGTTAACCTTGGACTTCTCGATTTTGGCCTGGTGGGGCCTCAAATGGGAGGGGTGCTGGGGAGGTGGGGAGGTAGGAACGGAAGTGAGGTCACCACCCCGAGGGCCTGAGCCACCACCGCTGAGCCCCAACAGCTGGCGGGCACACCCATTGGGGGCTCACGCCCCTGCAAGCTGACCCCTGACCTTGGTGCCAGTTTGGGGAGGGGATGAAGGGAAACAGCTCTAGCTCTCTCCTTTGGGGGAGGCATGACACTCTGGCACTGCAAATGCCCAAGGGAACATGTATGCCCAGCAAGAATGCAATCCCTCCTCACAGTTACACAGTTTTCCCAGTTATAAAGCGCTTTCTCAACCATTAATTCAGAGGACCTAGTGTAAAAACAGCCTAGCGAGAACTATCTTTAAGTGAAGATTAAAGGAGGACCTCCTATGCCAGCCATTGTGGGGAAGGGGTTGCCTTGCATGTGGTTGTCTCTGGGGCTGGGTTCAAAACTTGGGATACCTTGTTTGGGGGTGGATGGGGGGGACATTGAACAGGCTCCACGTTGCCACCCTCACCCAGCCTCTGGCTGTGAACCGAAGGAGTGGCTTGTTTGCAACTCTGTCTGGCATCCCTCCCACTGCTGTACTGTGTTTGCTCGGTGGTTGCTCAGGAACTGGCGCCCACCCCTGGGCAAGCTGGGGGCCCCCAGTCCACCCTCCCCCTGCCTAGCTTTAAGTGGTGGCACAGTGACTTCTGTCCCCTCTGTCATATTTTGGAATCTAAACACCAGGGTTGCTGTGTCTTATCACTCCTGGGCCTGATTGATGGGATGTCCCAAATGCCCCTCGCCTGCAAAATCCAGGACTTTTGTCCCTAAGAGGCCCAGCCAGAAACAGATCGAAGGGATTACTTTCTTCAGGGAACCCCCTGCTCCTAAGTTTGGCCTTGGCCCTCCAATTATACCTCCAACCCCTAGAGCCAGACTGTCTGGGTTTAAATCCCAGCGCGATTTATTTTCTAACTGTGTTATCCTCGTCAGTTGCATGCCTCAGTTTCTTCCTCTTTTGAATGAAACCTACCTCATAAGGTAATGGCGAAGATCAAACATGTTAATCCATCTCCACGCTGCTTATTGAGAACAGCGTGTGGCACATAGTCAGCCGCGACGAGCATTATGACATTGTCTTGTACTGTGCCTATGACTCAGGTTCCGTTCAATTCATTTACCGAGCACACATTTACTGAAGTCAGCTCTAGTCCTGGGTCATCGGTGAGATGTGAGGGAGGAAAATGGGGTGGGGGTGGGAGAGATCAGGGAGGATGGATAAATAAAGAGAACTCAAAGCCTGACTTGAATCCCCAAGCCAGGAAGGGGAGCCGGGCACCCCGGACTTGGAGGCGCCACTCCCAAATGCCCCTCCAGGCCCCCTAGTGGGGCAGGGCCCAAGCCTGCCATGCCCCTTTCCTCCCCCCCCCACCCCGCCCCGGGGTTTCCCCATTAAGTGGGAAAGGGCCTTGGGCAACCCTCTCTCCCCAGGCTTGGGCCTGTGCTCACCTGGGCTTGGTTCTCTCATCTGCATTTCTAAGCTGCAAAGAGATTTCTGGCTTCACTGCCAATTTATTCCTTTCGTGGTTCTCAGGTGGAAAACTAGTCCTGCAGGGGAGAAAGGAAACTCATCCGAGGTGCCCAGAAGCCCCTGGGAACTTTCCTAGGGGCCAGGGGTTTTCTCATCAACACCAACCTGCCTGAAAAATCGCTGGCCGCTGAGCCTCACGTGGCCTGTAATAGCGGGTGCACCACTAAATGCCCTGTAGCTCGCCCGGCGCTGGTTGCCAAGGAACTGCTGGCCAGGGGGCTTATGAGGGCTCTGACCTCATGGGGGCTGCTGAGTTGCAGTTCAACAGACCTTTATTAACACCTACTGTGTGCCCAACCTGTGCTAGGCACTGGGGGGGAGAACAGAGAAGGAGGTGGTGGGAGAGAGATGACTAAGCCACTGAAACAATCAAAGGCAAGGACAGGCAGCCAGGCCAGTGGCTGGTCAGGTGCTAATTGTGCTCCTTGGAGCTCGGGCCAGAGGCTGCCAGGACTCCGAGGTCAGCGGCAGCTGGAGGAGGGCGGGAAGCCTTTGTGAGGGACTCGGTCTAGCTTTGAGCTAGACCTTGAAGCGGGGCGGGGGCCACACGGGAGAGATTTGGGTAGGCAGAAAAGGGAGAAAAGAATCCTTTCTCTATTCCCTGGTTACCGACTGACCTTCGAAGCCTGGGTAATTGTTTGGTAAATGCATGCCACATAAAAGACCCGGTCAGTGAGCGGGGGTGGCTTGGTGCAAACCCCAAACTCCACTCCAGGAGACACAAAGTGGCTGGCCCAGACACTGAGATCCGCGTGTATTGATAAGACACAAAGGGTGGCCAGGCTTCCTTGCCACCCAAGCTGAGGGGATTCACTTTGAAATCGCCCCCATCCCGCAAGCCCTGGGGGAAGAGAGAATAGGGGAGAGATGCAGGAGATGCTGGAGGACCAGAAAACTGACACACCACAGGTATAGCACGTACCGGCTGGCCAGGTCCCACTTTTCCCCCAGGCTATGGGATTTCGATTTTTCTAGCAGCCCAGAAGTTCAGGCGGAGGACAAGCCTTCTTGTAATTGGTCCCTGCTGGCCAGCTGGGAACTTAGGGGTCTAGAGAGTCCCACATATTCCTGCCTGGACCACCCGGGCAACGGCAAGGACTAGCCATATGGTTATTCTGCTGTTTTTGTGTCTCCCATGGTGAATAGAACATAACTGGGTGTAGAGGGGGACATGGCTGTTGGGGTTAATTGCACACATGTGCACACACACATGCACACACACACACACCTCCTTTCTCACTGCCCTCTTGCCCTACCTCATCCCTGACACATTCAACACTGCAGGCACACACCATAGTGCCCCAGCTTCTTGGTTGGGAAATTGTCCTAAGGTGAGTTTCTTGGCAGAGAGACCCCAGTCTGCACCCAGGATGGGGAGAAAGATCAGGCAGCAGGGAAGGGCGTCTTATGCAGGAGAGTCTGCAAGGGAAAGCACCGAACATATCTCAGAGAGGCTAACAGGAGGTTAAGCAGCTTGCTTGATGGACCATTTTCTTGTCCCAGTGCTGGCACTTCCTGCCTCTAAATTCGCCTGTCCTTTCCCGAGCTTTCTTTTATCTTCCACTATGACCCAATAACCTTCCCAAGAAGCATTATTGTCTAGTGGAGGAAGAGCACAGGCTCTGTGAGTTCATATACCAGATCTACGTCTTACTGGCTGTGTGACTGTGGGCTCTTGACTTAACCTCTCTGAGTCTTGGTGCCCACCCCACAGGGTCGGAATGAGGATTAAATGAGATAAGGCATGTAAAGCATTCCGCGTAATTCCTGGCACGTGGCACCCCCCCCCCCGTAAGCATTAGCAGTTATAATTCCTGTGGTTATTATTATTGTTGTTGTCACTTCCCCTTCGCAGACTTTTGACTTTACCAGGTTCCAGGGATCAACCACTTCTCGGGCAGTGCTGGTAGGACACGCCACACCCGCTCCTGAAACCGAGGGGGCGAGTTCCCAGGTTTTTCTGGTAACTTTTCATTAACTCTGCCATTGCACAAGATGAGGTGGTGTGAGTGTGTGTATATGTGTAATAAAGCCTGCGTGGCAGGCTGTGCTGCGGTGAAGAATGAAACTTACGTCTTTAATATTTCAATTAACATTATCATCTTTATCTCGTCACCATTTTCCTCTTGAGTATCATTCTCTGCAGAAATAAGAGTGAGCCAGTGCCCTGAGAAAAGACCTACCATTCCACCGCTGGGAGCTGTTTAGCATTCATCAGTTTGAGAGTATTGCCCTACTGAGGGTAGAATTCTGGGAGCTGACTGGCCAACCACTGATGACTTTCTCCCTTCTTTTTGCTGGAAATAGATGACGAGTCTTTGGGTTGGGGCTGGAGTACCTCCTTTGCCCAGAAGAGCTCCCAGGGGGGCTGGGGGCCATTCCCATTCCAAACTGCCCCTCCCCCCCCCCAAACTAACTTGGAGGTTCCATCAGCTATTGAATAGATTGTGTTTGCTTGAGGAGCTGTGGCCACCCAGGCAGCCCAGGGTAAACTGGGCCACCCCTGAGCAGAGCACTCCCAACAGGTTAGAACTGCTAGAGAGTGGGGGATGGGAGGTGGGCAATTATTCTTGACCTCCCCAAATTCCTGATGACCTGATAACAAGGGGGTACTTAGACATCGATTTAGGAGATAATCTGTCTTTTTTTTTTTTTTTTCCCACAATGCCCCCTGAGGATGAGAGAGCCCTGTTCAGCCCTGCTGCTTCTGTGAGAATCCATGCACAGAAAACACCTGTCTCCCATTGGGCGGCCATTTTCTCGGCGCCACGCTGATTGTAAACACACACGCACACACAACAGCCCAGCCTCCTGCTCTGAAGGGTCTCAACCCAATTCTAGGACTGTGGTGCACTTAGCCCCAGAGCAGACCAGAGCTGACCTGCCAACCAGCCTATGACACTTAATGTTTGTAGACTGAATGGGAGTGATGGCTTGTCTAGAGAAAGAGTATTCTCATTACTCAGCTTAACTGGGGCAGGATGCTTGGAGGGGAAAGGAAGGGCAGATGGCCCTTCAAAAGAGGTGAGAGCTCACTGACTGTGCCGTGGGAGCATTCTAGGCTAGGTAGGATGATAAAGTTGGCATGGGAGGGAACAAAAGACCAAACAACACAAGCCCATTAGAATCAGCACACTCAGTAAGTCCCAAGGTTCACAATTTGTCGCTCATACTGGTGGCACCAAGGAATGTTTTCTAGGAGAGCATGGGTATTCTGGCTTCTTTCATCTCATACTTTTTATGTGTGTCTCTTCACAGGCAGAATCACATTGAGCTTGATGGTTTTTGTTTGTTTTAATGTGTTTCTTTTTTGAATTGTGAAATGCCACATATATACACACAAAAAAAGCAATAAATTTCCAAGTACATTTTAGCAAGTAGTTATAGAACAGATTTTAAAGTTTGGTAGGGGTTATGGTTTAAATGATTTTTTTTTCTAGCTGCTCCAAGAAACAGGAGACCAAAAGAAATATCAATATAATGATTCAGCAGTCATACGTGTTTGTTAAATACTATCTTCTCTTTATACTCCTCCTCTTTTCTTCTTTTTTTGTGGAAAATAACATATATGCAAAAAAGCAATAAATTTCAAAGTAAATTGCAAAATTAGTTATAGAATAGATTTCAGAGTTTGGTGTGAGCTACAGTTCCACAATTTTAGGTTTTTACTTCTAGCTACTCTAAAGTACTAAAGAAATATCAATACAGTGATTCAGCAATCGTACTTGTTTGCTAAACCCTACCATCTCTGTGTGACTCCACCATCAATTTGGATCTTTCTCCCACTCTTTAGGAGTATTTGGGCTATGCCCATTCTAATATTTTCATGTTGGAAGGGACTGTCGATAATATGGGGTAGGGGGATGGAACTAGCTGATGTTCTGGAGAGGCTGGGCCCTCTGCATTTCAGGACTTATTTGGTCCAGGGACACATCTGGAGGTTGTAGGCTTCTGGAAAGTTACCCTAGTGGATGGAACCTTTGTAGAATCTTATATATTGCCCTAGGTATTCTTTAGGATTGGCTGGAATGGTCCTGATTGGGGGTTGGCAGGTTATGATAGGTAGCAAGGTCTACCTGAAGCTTGCATAAGAGTAACCTCCAGAGTAGCCTCTCGACTCTATTTGAACTCTCTCAGCCACTCATACCTTATTTGTTACACTTCTTTTCCCTCTGGTCTTGATGATTTTTAGGATCTTATAGGGCTGTTCTGAGGATCCCTATGTGTAAAACACTTAGAAAATTGCCCAGGACATAGTAAGTGCTTTATTATTCTTGCAACAGAATATTATCGAGTAAAATCACATAGTATTTGCTGCTGTATTATTGTTACTTTTACCCAACCCGGGTGCCTTTTTCTTTCTTTTTATTGAATGGCTTTATTAAGTATAAATGACATACGTAAACCGCACGTATTTAGAGTGTACAATTTGATAATGTTAGACATATGTTTGTACCTGTGAAACCAACACAACAATCAGATGACGAATATATTCATCATTCCCAAATTTCCTTTTTGGAATCCCTCCCTTTCATCCTGAGGCAACCACTGATCTGTTTTCTATCACTATAGATTAGCTCGCATTTTCTAAAGCTTTATGTAAATGGAATCATTTTTTACTCAGCATACTTATTTTCAGATTCATCCATGTTATTGTACATATCAATATTTCATTTCTTTTTTTTTGCTGAGTAGTATTCCATAGTATGGATATAACATATTGTTTATCCATTCATCAGTTGATGGATAGGTGGGTGGTTTTTTTCCCCCAGTTTTGGGCTATTACAGACAAAGCTGCTATGGACATCTGTGTATAAGTCTTTCTATGAACATCTATTTCCCTTTCTCTTGGTTAAATACCTAGAAATGAATGGTTGTATCATACAGTAGTTGTATGTTCAACTCTTTAAGAAACTGTTTTCCAAAGTGGTTGTGCCATTTAACATTCCCACCTGCAGTGTGTGAGATTTCCACATCCTTCCCAGCACGGTATGATCAGTTTTCTTAATTTTAGCCATTCTAATAGGTGTACAGTGGTATCTCATTGTGGTTTTAATTTGCATTTCCCTAATGCTAACAATGTTGGACATCTTTTCATGTGCTTAGTTGCCGCTCGTCTATCTTTTTTTTTAAGTGTCTGTACAAATCTTTTGCCGATTGAAAACATCCATCTGTTTGTTTTCTTGTAGTTGAGTTTTGAGAGTTCTTGGTGTATTGTGAGTACAAAGACCCTCATCAGATACATGCTTTGCAAAGATTTTCTCCTAGCCTTTGGCTGGTCTCTTCATTCTTTTTTCATTCATTTTACAGTGTCTCTTGAAGATCAGGAGTTGTAAATTGTGATGAAGTTCAGTTTATCAGGTTTTCTATGTGTGGATCATGCTATTGATGATGTACCTAAGAGCTCTTCGTGTAGCCCTGGGTCACAAATATTTTCTCCTATGTTTTCTGCTAGAAACTTTGTTGTTTCAGGCTTTACATGTAGGTCTATGATCCATTTTGAGTTAATTCTTATATGTTGTGAGAGGTATGGATGCAAATTCTTCTTTTTGTTTACAGATGGATATTCAATTGCTCCAGTACCATGTGTTGAAAACGATAGTGTTGGTTCACTATAATTCCTTTGATGTTTTGTAAAAAAAAATCGGTTGTCCTTATGTATGCGGGCTTATTTCTGTACTGTAAATTCTGCTCCTTGATTTTTTTTGACAGTCTTCATACCAATATCACATTGTGTTGAATACTGAATAATTCTTGAAATCAGGTAATGTAAGTCTTCCAACTTGGTTCGTTTTCAAAGGTGTTTTTGGGTATTTTAGGACCTTTGCACATCTATATGAATTTTACAATCAGATTGTCAATTCCATTTTCTTTTAATACTTGAACTTACCCTGTTTATATTGTTATAACAGATACGTCTGGACTTGCTTTTGTAATTTTATCTTATAGTCATGGTTGTCCCTAGCGTTACTCTCATTTTAGGAGATGCTTAGTTATTTGTTGATATCCTTAGGCTAAAGAGTTCTTAATTTTACTATGCATTTGAAAAGAGGACTATTTATTAGTTTTTCTTAATTTATAACCCATTTTTGGTGTATGAGTCCATTATTATCGCTCTATACATGATTTTATAGATGCCAACCATATCCTTTTTCAGCCTTGTCTGCTAGACAACAAAAGGCCTCCAAACAAAAATAAGTTTGTCTTCTTATAGTTAGCCTTACACCCCAATCTCTTGAATCATTTCAGTTCCCTAGACAACATCCAGCATCATGAAGTCTGTTCTAAGGGGTCCAGTGACCAGACCAGGGCCCAGTCAGTATTCCCAGGGTAGCTACGCTGTGGTTTTGTACCAAGAGAGAATGCTTTGATGATGACCTGATCAGCAAGTGCCTTCTTGATGCTGCTTGGAATAAATGACTCTAGCTGGTATGTTTCCTCTCTTGGGGCAAGAGAGGAAAAAGTCATATTTGAGCCCTGGAGACCTTTGCCCCACAAGTCTACCTCCCTAGACCTTAGCCCGAAGATCTATGAGGATCCCTTTTCTAGAGCTTTCGCTCGGGTTGAGAATTTACATGGACTTAATTCAAAAATTCCCAGACCCATGTTAGAGTCAGGAGAAGATGAAATAGACATTGCTCCCGTGGATTTTACCACGTGCTGGGGAAACAAGACATACACATGAAATAAAGAGCATTTGGAATTTGTGGCAGAATTTAAGAGCTATGGAAGTTTGAAGAAGAGGGCAACAGGTGTGGACTTCAGTCATCAATAATGGGGATCAAGGAACTTGATTGGAGACCTTGCTGTCGAGCACTATTTGATTAGTCAAAAAGGAGCAGCAAGGGCACGGAAAGCCTGAGAAACTCCGTGAATGGGACTGGAATGTTCCCTCAGGGGAACATGAGGAGACCACTGGGCTTGAAGCCCGGGCTTGAGTTGGGAAATCATGAGAAGGCTGAGTAGGTAGGGTGGAGTCAGGCTGTGAAGGACCTTTGGAAACCGAGCAGATGAGTTTTGAACTCCTAGGCACTGCTGGGTACGGTCGATGTGGCCACTGCCGTGGATCTAAATGTGTGCCCTGGAGAAGGAATTGACATCAGCTCATACAGCTGCAAGAGGAGCAAGTCAGAGACAGGGCCAAGATGGAACTTGGGTTTTCTGTTACACCAAGTCAAGGTTTTAGCTCTTCAATGGGCTCCCACATCCACTCTCTATAGCTTCCTACCAGGTATGGGAAGGAGATGGTGAAGGCCAGCTGGCTCCATGGCTAATGGTGTGACAGGAGGCAGGACCACCTGCCCACTGGTCTGCCCCACTGTTTGCCCCAGATCCACTCCTTAGGGTTAAAGCCCTGTAGTTCCAGGTGGCCTTTTAAAATGCAAATGTATTCAGGAGAGAGGTGACACATTAACCTGATATCAGCTATAAGGCAGTCATACCAAATGGTTGATTATGATTTTTCTGAGTGGTGGAGCAGTAGGGTCCTGGGGAGATGGAATGGCAGCCCGAAAGTTTTGGTAGAGGGAGAGATGTGGAGGTTTGACTGCCACTGGGTAGCACGAGGGCAGCAGTCAATGGGGAGGGAGGTCCAAGGCTGCAAGAGCCGTGTGACATGGTGTGCTTGTGGTTACACACCCTATTATTGGCAAAATTGCCTTAGCAGAGTTTTTCCAAACTTTCCCACCCAGGTGTCCCAAACTATTGAATTGTATCCTGGACAACTAGAAAGATACAGTCTGGTAAAATTTCTTTGAAGTGATGCTATATCTCCTGGTCATTCTTTTTTTTTTTTTTTAACTTTTTTTATTGTATAATATAACATATATTCAAAGCAAAAAAAGAAAAAAAGCAATAGTTTCCAAAGCACTCTTCAACAAGTAGTTATAGGACAGATCCCAGAGTTCGTCATGGGTGATGCTGTATGTCAAGTGTGACTTACAATCCACTGCCAAAAATATTGGTGACTGTTCATAAAGTATTTGAAATGATTTACCATCGAACAGAAAGGAAGCCCCTGGAAAACGATCGGGTTTGTACTGTGGATTTGATTCCTGGTCTGGGGCTTGGTCAGCTTTAGCAAGCAGGCCCTGACCCTGTGACGTCTGTCTATTTGTAGGTCAGAAATTGATCTTTCAGGATCTTAGCCCCAAGTGCTGGGAGGAAAATTTATCACCCACGACATGTTCGTTTGCCTGCCATCCCCATCCTTGTCCCCCTTCTTGGTTCAGAACCCCTGGATGGAGAAAATCTAGGCATTCTGGGACAAAGCCGTTTGACTTGTTCAGTGGTTTTTAGCTCTGGCCTCACCCCAGCCTTTGTGTGGGGGAGCAGATCCCAAGGTGGGTTGGAGACTGCTTGGTACCCCTGAGGCTCTGACGTCTGGGGGTGGATTGGCCAAGGTTGTGCGGAAGGATTTTCCAGTCCCACCTCCTCTACACTCATCCTACAATCCCTCATTCAGCCCCATTTTTAGCTTGGAGTGTTTACAGTACTCTCCAATTAAAATAACAACGAAAAACCCGCTTGTACTTTCGGAGACTTCCAGCCTAGTGCTGTCTTCATCTCTTGGTGGCTGAGGATGGAAGGCTAATTCGGTGCAGCCTAGGCACCTTATTCCCATCCCCATACCCTGCAGATAGAGAAAATGACAATTTAGAAAGAACACATGCCTTCCGCAGCTTCGGCTAGCTGGAAAAAGCCCTGTGAATATTCAGGGTTCACTCTGGTAGGCAGGGCCCCAGGTACTGAGGGCCTTGCCAGGCAGCAAGTTGTCATCCACATCCCTCGCCTGCCAGGGGCATGGTGTATGGGGAGAGGGTGGGGGTGAGGGGGCTCCAGGCTGCGGGTGCCTGTAGTGACGAAGCTAGTGCAGGTAGGGCCCTGGGCAGGCTGTCTGGGCTGGGTGGGGTGGGGCAGCCTGCTGGGTGAGGCCCAGATTCCCCAGGCTGATAAGGGAGCCCGTAAACACCCAGCAAGGGGAGGGGGCAGAGGGCAGGCGACCAGATGGCAGGACAGGGAGGGGGGACCGGAGGCCAAGCCTAGCTGCAGGAAGTGGGGCTTGATGTGGAAACATCCTGTCCAGCGGGGGCTAGACCAGTGGCTATCAGCCATCACTCCCTCCACCGTGCAGGCAAGTTCAGTCGAAGGTGGGGCTGCCTGGGCGCTAGGCCAAGAACTGGTTCCTGACATCTCAAAAAAGACACGATCAATGAGTCTCTATTAGGGGTTGCTCCACCACTCGGCACTACTGGAGGGAAAATCAGAATCCAAGTGACCCTCCTTGAAGAAACTCAGCAGAAGGATTGTCTGAGAGAATCCGATTCTCACGAGCTCATCCACACGTGACCTCCAACTCTAGCTGGCCTTGTAGTGATTTATAGTTTGAACCTCAGAGTGGCAGAGCTGGCAAAGCTTTTAGCCAGGGCTCCCCAAACTCGTCCACTGCACTTCACATGTGGGGAAACTGAGATCCAGAGTGGGACAGAGACTGTGCCACTTGTTAAATGGCAGGCACTGAAATGTAAATCCCTAGTCTATTTTTTTTTTTTTTTTTGCATGGGCAGGCACCGGGTATCGAACCCAGGTCTCCGGCATGGCAGGCGAGAACTCTGCCTGCTGAGCCACCATGGCCCACCCTAAACCCCTTCCCAGAGCATTTTCCACTGCCCATTGCTTTGAGTCCCACCCAATACTCAGGCATAGGGTTGGACCTGCCTTGCATACTCCTCAACCCTGGTAATAATCCTTGCCTAGGGTTGTAGAGAGGCTGATAGGAGGAAAGAGCTTTGGAGTCACAAATCAGGAGACCTGGGGTCTGGCCTGAGCTGCTCTGTCAACTTGCATGTAGCATTGGGCAAGCTGCTGCCTGTCTCTGAGCCTCAGTTGTTTTGAACTATAATCCACGAGCCATTACGATTCACCCATTTAACATGTACATTTCAGTGATTTTTAGTATATTCACTGAGTTGTGCAACCACCACCACTACCATCACCCCAGAAAGAAACCCTGTACTCACGAGCAGTCCGTCCCTATTTCCTCCAATTCCTGGGCCTCTGTGTTTTTCTTTGTTTTTTGTTTTTAATTTATTTTATTTTAGTCTTTCAATGTGGGCCTCAGTTTTGAAGAGACATGTTCTTTGGGATTTACTGTTTAGGTAGCTGGGCTTGCCCAGAGTACTGGGAACTTAGATACCAAGAGACCTTACCACAGAGAGGAAGGTAAGTCCACTGATCAAGCCCCTGACCACGGGCCTGGCAAATGTGAGGTGCTCAGGCTGGCTCTCCATAAATATTTGTATAAACATGTGAACCAACACCCCAAGGTAACCAGACTTACATGATGTGTAAGCTGAGAGTAAGTGTATACTTATGGGGCAGGGACCATGCCAGGGTTTAATCCAGGTCTGGGGTCAGACGAGGAGGAACTCTCTGGAAGCAGTGGGCTCCTGAGATACAGGAATAGGGTCAGCCTCCCACATCAACAGAGCTGGAAGCCTTCTGCCCCACAATCCCCTTCTTCTCCTCAGCTGGCCACAGGAACTCAGGTTGTCACCATTTGGGGGGATAGACTTGGCCCAGGAAGTTAGGATTTGGTGATCAGAAAGAGCTTTGGTTGAGACCAAGGATGGGACACGGACCTGGCAAGCTTCGGTCAAAGGGGCATCATGGATGGTCTGAGCCTTCCAGGTTGGGTGTCTCGAGCAAGTCCCAAGCTAGGGATCCATGCACATGCTCTCCAGTATGAGTCAGTGGGAAAAGCACGGACTTTGAGATCAGGGGCAGACAGGCCTAGGTTTGAATGCTACCTTCATTCTCTTTTTTTTTTGGGGGGGGGATGCATGGTCCAGGAATCGAACCCGGGTCTCCCGCATGAGAGGCAGGCATTCTAACCACTGAACTACCCGTGCACCTGCTGCCTTCATTCTTGACAGGCAGCATGAGCTGTATGTTACATGACTTGGCCATGTTACTTAATCTCTTCTGAGCCTCACTTCTACCGTTTTGAAAATGGAACTATTAAAACAGAATTATCACTTAGATTTCAAGGAAAACAAAGTTTAGAGAGTGTAGTCTTTGGGAATAAAGTTGGGTTCAAACCCCAGCTCTGCCACTTGCTACCTACTTTGTAAGGATGTGGTCCCAATTGAAGGCTATAATGTGTGTAAAGTGTTTGGGGCAATGCCAACCCGCCAGCTTATACCCAATAAATGTAAAGCCTTTCCGCCCTCCCAATGCTCCTCTCTGTCACCCTGTAAGTTTGTGCTGTTGGACGCCCTTTTCCAGAAGCAGGGGAGCAACTTGAAGTAGCATCAGAGGGCGCAAAAGAAAATTTCATCCCCCTTTGAACAAGTGCCCAAACCTCTCTGCCCCTCCTCCAGCAGGCCCATGGCAGAGGCTGCAGCTGCCACACCCACCGCCCAGGGCACAGTGCTAGCTCCGGTCAGTGCCAACCCCGCAAGCGCTTACACTGAGCTGGCTGGCAATGATCTCAAGTGCTTCCCCCTCCTCCGCCCAGGCTAGATGTGCTTTCCAAACACGTGCCACCAGCTTGGAGTCGGGCTTGTAACCAAACCCTGGCTCTGGGTTTGCACTGCAGATGTGGGGAGGGGCTGGCAGAGGCCCAGGTGCATGTCCAGATGTTGTCTCCGAGGCTTCTTTGGCGGCCCTCATACCAGCTGTGAAACAGCATTTACTCCAACTTGCAGGGGTGGAGAAGCTGGCTTGGGTCATGTTGGCTCTCCCCTCTGGGGCGATTGTGCCCTAGTGCCTGGGGAACTGGTTCCTATTTAACCTTGGGGGCATGGAGGAAAAGAGGAGGGGAAAAAGAGGGGCTCTGCTGTCTTGCAAGGTGTCCTGGCTCGGCAGGGCTCTGGCCAAAAGTGCAAGAGGCTGACCTCTCAGAGATGAGAGAGGTATAAGGACCATCTTTCCATCCATACTTTTGCTGGCCCCTCCAGAGCCATCATTTCTAGAAGTTCCCTTAGCTTTTCTCCCTGTTACTTGAACCTCATGGATCAATTTTATCACCGGGGGGACAGGTGGCTAAAGTATGTTCATATACCTCTAGACCCCTGTCCCAGGCGTCAATGCTTCTAGAATTGTCGTCATGTAGTTTCAACCTGTCTCCAAGAAGACTGGCAACTGGGCAGTGGCCCAGGACCTCAGGCTAATACTGCTGTTCTGTCCCATCGCTTTTGTGAAAGTCTTGCTAAGCTGCTCACCTGCCTACGGAATCCCTCCTGGGCCCCATTTTGCAAGGGCAGCTGGGAGGTATTTACGAGCATAAGTCATCTCACCAAGCCAGCACCCATTACTGAATGTGATAGTTCTCTGTCCCATAACCCAGAAAATGCCATTACCCTTGACCCACACGTGAGACAATACTTTGCTCTCCATTGTTGCCGCTGTCCATTGATGCTAGGGACAAGTGCTCTGAAAAATCAGAATGTGACACTGATCTCCGTATCCCCTACCCTCCAAATTAAAGCCTCCCCTCCTCCCCCCTCCTTGGCCTGCTTTCCCCAGATCCTCTCATTTCAACCCCTCCCTTCATCTGAAGTCACCCAGGGCTGGTCCCTACTGGAACTTGTCCTCAGCCCCAGCATTTCTAGTCCAGTTTTGTTTGTTTGTTTTCCAGTGCTCCCAAGGCCGGGCTTACTCGGCTCCCCAAAGTGATAACTAGGTAAAGTGATAAACTCATTCCTACGCATCTGGTAACAGAAGTTTTGCCGAGACTGATCCAGTCCCCTTCCTAGGTAATCCCTTCCTCTCTCCCCTAGCCTTGAGGCAGGTTGGGAGAGATGCTGCTGGGGCGTCCCCTGGTGTAGACAGCTGACTCCCCAGCCATGCTGTGAGGGATCCTCCCTACTCCCCACTCAGGGGCCCCTCCCCTCTCTGCACTCTCGGACCCGTGGGGGGCAGGGGCGGGGCTGGGAGGGCCAGCGGGCCCTGAAGGGGAAACTGCTGAAACCCTTGGGACAGGAAGTGGCAGAGCAGGGGTGCGGTGAGGGCTGGCCCTCTCTCCTGCTCCACTGCATGTCTGCTGTAGGCCCTGGGAGGTTGGGGAGAGGTAAGAGCCCTCTTCCCGCCCCCGCCTCCCCAAATGGAAGCTTCCGGCCACTGGGGGGTGGGGGTGGTTCTTTCAGAGGAGGCCATCTTCATTTTGCAGGAAGTGGAATTCAGAGAGAAGGGCAGACAGGTCAACAGAAAGGCTAGGGAGGGGTGGGGTAGGTGAGTTTGGAGCCGGGGGCTGGGGGGGGTGGGACGGGGGTGCGGTGCCAACAATGGTTGCGGAAAACCACAGCCGGGCAGGGGAACCTTCTGTAAGCCTTTGCCCTAAGAGTTAAATGATTAGGCAGGGCTGTGCCTACTCAAAACAGTGTTGAGCTGGAAATACAACAGATTGAATCCTAGAGCTAGAAAGGGCCTTGGTCCATTTGTCCAACACCCTCACTGTGCAGATGGGAAGCCAAGGCCCACCAAGTGGAAATGACTTGCTCAAGGTCACATGATGAAGCAGGTGTTCGGCCAAGGTCAGAACTTGGGTCTCCTAAGCCCTAGAGCAGAGCCTCCTTTCTGATGGAAATCTGTAGAGTTTGTATCTGGTGGCCCACATCCCCCTCCAGGCACCTCCGCTTCCAAGTGCTCTGTGACGTTTTTCTCAGAAGCGAACTCAATGAATTCATTTCACACTGAAGGGAGGTAAAGGGCTGAAGCCCTTAGTTCAGGAGTCAGCAAATTTTTCCCATAAAGGGCCTGAAAGTAAATATTTTAGGTTTTGTGGGCCATACAGTCTTTGTTGCAATTACTCAACCCTGCCGTCATGCCACAAAACAGCCACAGGCAATACATAAGTGAATGAGCATAGCCGTGTTCCAACAAAACTTTATTTATGGACACTTAGATTGGAATTTCATACAGTTTTTCATGTGTCACAAAATGTTCTTCTTTTGATTTTTTGCCAATCATGGAGAAATATAGAAACCATTCTTAGCTCATGGGCTGTACAAAAAACTGGTGGGCCAATTTTGACCTGTGGGTCATCGTTTGCTGAGCCCCAATTTAGTCTAAGAAGTCAAGCTAAGGTGTTATGAGAAGGAGGAGAGAACGTAGGAGGTGGGGAGGCGCAGGTAAGGCTTTCAGGAAGTGACATTTGCTTTGGATCTGGAAGGACATGTGAGAGCTGGAGCGGTTTCTGAAGTTGGATAAGAGGCTGGATGTGGTGACCTTTCAGCTCTCTTTTAACTTTGCTATCCTGGGACTCTGATTCAAGGAGGCGCTTCCAGCAGTGTACGTAAGAGGCAAGGAGGAACCCCAGGAGCTCATGATGAGATCTGGAGCTGAAGCAGCCTTCCATGTCTGGCCAGGCCCTGAAGGACCATCTTTTCACCTCAGGCTTTCTTACCCCCTCCCTTTTGTGCAGACAGCGCTGAAGTACAGCTTTGCCCCTGTGTCCTTTGCTTTTAATGGCCTGGGAAGCGACCAGAGGGGCAAAGGGGCATCTGGGCTGGGCGAGCGCCTCCCACACCTAGGGGTAACGTGGATGTGAGCAGGGCACCTCCGCCTCAGTTTCTAGGACACACGCTGGCCTGGGCCTTGACAGAGAATGCTGTCCCTTCAATAAAAGTTATCTGCATTAATATCCTGCTGGTGTGGAGTCACATATTACCCCAGCTTCTAAAAGACCCACTAATGAATTTAATTAGTCTCCGGTCAGTGTTCCCATTCCCTCCCTCCCTCCCTTCCCCAACGATGAAAGTGAGCACCCCTGGGGGTGGGGGGTGGGGGGGATGGTGCTTGCATTTCTCAAAGCCACTGCTCATTCAGCACAGGCAGCTCTCTGCCACAGTATTGTACCGGGTAATCGGCTGTGTGGCCCACTCCTTCAGCGGCTGCCGAATGCCTGTAGCCATAATGGGTGGGTGGGTGGGATTTGAGGAGATGATCTCAACTCCAAATTATCCAAACTAAACTCATCTTCTTGCTGTACTTCCTGTCCCAGCGCACTCGGTATCTTTTAACATTCCTTCAGTAAGAAAAGGTGACAAATCTAATGTATGTCTCATACATTTTTTTCACCCTTCCTTGTTTCCTTGCGGCTCTGGGATTCACCTTCTGGGTTCCAGTTGCCTCACCCAGTTGCTTTCCATCTCTACACGTGGATCCATTCACATGCCCAGGCCAAGTGTATCTTCCTCTCTGTCCCTCTCTTGCCCAAGAATCTAGAGTAACCCCCTATTGCTTACTCTGTTGAGTTCAAATTCCACTGCCTGCCGAATCGAGGCCCTCGCGCCACCTGGCCATATTCTTTTCCTGATTCCCCAGCCATTTCCAACCCCTCCCCCTCCATAGTCAAGCTGGTTCCTTCAACCTGCCCTCGATTTTAGAGTTGTGACTTATGTCCCCTGCCACCCCATTTCATTCTTCATTCAATCTCATCCCATCATCTCCATTTCCCTTTATTCCTCTCCATTTATGTAAAGACATACTGAAAACTTCATGAGCAGTCATAGCCAGAAGGACACAAATCAGACCAGGAAACTGAAAACGACAACCTCAGGACCTAACAGAGAGCAACGCTAAGTCATTGGCCATTCCCCACAACCCCTTGGTCAGGCAGGATATTGTTACCCTGCTCCCCATTTTACAGATGAGGAAAGTGAGGCTTGGGAGTCCAGTGGCCTGCCTAAACCACGAGGCAGGGCCGGATCTTCTAGCGGGGAAGTCCATGCTTAGTCTGCAGGGACTTCTAGGGGCCCTCTCCTAGATTGTACTTCACTTTGGGCCCCTTCCTGTGGTGTGTTTTCCCCCGTCATTGGCTGACTCTTCACTTCCAAGAAGGACTTCGTGCCAGCCTGCCTCCTCCTGCTTCCTAGGGGAAGCTCTTTTGGCTTTCTGAGGAGACAGGGCAGCTGGGAAAATTCGGTTCTATTTGTCAGCCACCCTCCTCCTCCTCCTCCTCCTCCTCCTCCTCCTCCCCCCTCCCCTGCTGGGGCTTCTGTAGCCCTCTTCTTGCCACATAACCACAACCCAAAGGGCTGGGGTGGGCTGGAGGGGGTAAGGCCAGGGGTCTGGAGCCCTCCACCACCCGCAGCATGTCTGCCCCTCCCCGTAGGGCCCCCAACTCGAGGCGAGGGGTCAGCCCCTTCCAAGCCAGCAGCTGGAACCCACCAGGCCCACCTGTCTTATGTTCTGGAGCCGATGGGGGACTTCTGGGGGCTTGTGGGGGGGGGGGGCAGGTCCCCTTGCTCTCAGGGAGGTCACCTGAAACTCATCATCTGCTTGAGTGCTTTTTAATTTTCAAAGTGCTTTCCCACCCACTGCCATCTTTATTCACCCGCCGCGCTGGTGAGTGCCTGCTAAGCCTGGATTACCTTCGGCCCTCACCCGCTTAAAAGAGGAGAGAGAGCACAGCTGGGAAGGGTGGCTGACTTTTCCAGGGTCACACATCTTGGTGGATGTGTGTGCAGCCAGGGGAGGATTTCCCTATCTTCCCACCTGGGCCGGGCGCCCCGTGGATGGGCCAGTGGGAGCCCCAGAGAAAGAGGGGAGAACATCTCTTGCCTGCCATCTCCCACGGCCCTGACCACCCTCCTCTGGGACAGGTCAGGGCCTGGGAAGGCTGGGTAGGGACTAGAGCCAAGAAAGAGGGCAGGGGGCAGTTTGGGGAATCGTCCGAGGCCCGCCTTGCCATTGGAGGCATGACAAGCCCTAGGCTGGAATCAGGCAGTGGCCAAGGGGCAAGGGAGGAAACTGGGTTTCTTGTAAATAAGCACAGAGAAACCCCAACCAACAGAGCTTGCAAAACCTTTATTTTTTCCCCTCCCTCTTCCTGATTTCATCTCAAATGGGGGTGGGGCAGGAGGGCACTGGTGGAACGAAAGGAATAGAGGAGAAGAAGCTGACAAAATAGCAGTGGCGAAGGCCCCTTTCTTTGGGCACCTGCCCAAGGAGAAGGCTTCAGTCCAGCCCTAACAGGGCCAAAGCTGTGGGTTTGAATCCCTTGGATGGATTAATTCTGCTCCATCCACAACTGCAAACTGGGCCCCTGACTCTGGCCCTCTATCTCCCCAATACACGCCACTGGTCACGTGGCACAGCATATTGCTACTTGACGAATATTATTGGTGGAGGGGCTGTTTTTAAGTCGAGGGTACAGCTGTTCCTGGGGTAGTTTCCATTTTTTTGTTTGTGGTTGTGGGGGCAGGGGTGTTGAGGGAGTGGGAAATGGCATGAAGGAAATTGTCACTTCCTTTCCAGAGAATTCCAGCAAGGTTTCATGGAGGATGGGGTATTTCAGGAGTGAGAACCGGCTCAGGGAGGTTGAGGGGCTGGAGAAGAATTCTGCTTTCTGGTCCGGCTAACCATCTGGCCCCCAGGTTTCTTGGCATGTGCGAAAATGCCACGGCTGTTACCAGTAATTCTGTGAGAGCCATTGGCTCAGCCGAATGGGTGTAGATTTAAACTCACTCCGCAGGGACTGCGAATGTGGCTTCCACATAGGGGCTGTTTCCTGTATGGGAGGCCCAGATGGGTGGGCACAGGACACTGCTTGACGTGTTCCAGTGACAGCCCCAGAAAGCGTGTCTGTATGTCTGTAGGGGCCCCGGCTGTGGTGAGGCAGGAGCAGTCCAATCCACTTCTATTTTACTTTGGTTTTGAAATGCAGGCAGAACCACAGAGAATTAAGAGCTGTACATTTCCAGGCTGGGGATGGAGGCACCTGGCTTGCCTGGTCACTGTTGTGGTATGCATGCTCCCACCCAGTGTCCAGGGACCATAAACTCTCAGAACAGGCTTCACTTTCGGTCCAGGTAGGGCAGGCCCTGGGAGCCAGGGATCCTGCAGTGTCTCTGAGAGTTCTCTTCTCACCACCCTGGGAGCTGTAGGCTGTGCAATGATGGAGCTGGATGGAGGAATTCACCACTCATTGCTAAGGGTTCCCAGACACCTCAATTCCTTGACCCAAATGTCTGTGCCCACCCCCCCCCCAACACAAACAACTTTCTTTCAGCCGGTGAGGCAGTGTCCAGGGCTCTAGGCCACTGAAGCTGCGCCCCAGCCAAAGGGCTCTGTAAGGACCCCAGAGAGGGGAGCCCCTGATGTGGGCCTCTCCGGCCTCCAGCAGGGCGGGCCTTCTGTGGTGGAGGCTTCTTTGGTTTCAGGTTCCTGGGAGAGAGAGGTTATTTTGAGAGACTGGGTAGGGGGTGGTTCACTCCTTTGCAGGGGAGAGTGAGTGAAGATGCAAATGAGCCTCTCCCCACCTCTCACTTTCAAATCCTCAAACATCTGAAGGGGAAAGGGGGAAGCTTTCTGGACTGGAAGGTTCCACTGGGGGGGGGATGGTAGAAAGAGTTCTCTTAGCCTTCGGTAAGGCAAGAGGGTAGGACAACTATTCCTTCCCTTCCCCCTACCTTCAGGCTAAAGCCTCAGGAAAAGCGAGATCACCCAGGTGAACTTCGGGTGCTGGATACAACTGTACAATATCTCATCCTATACAAGCAGAACTTGCGCCAACTGAGTCCCGAATTTAGACTTTTGACACGTGCAGCCAGCTAAAAAAAGAGTGAACAGATTAGCCCCTTTCTTTTATATCAAGCCTCTTCTCTTCGTGATAACTGCCAAGGGTTCCATCCAATACAGCGCAGTACTTCGGCTACCTTTTCCCACTCCACCTCCAAGCCCCTAGGAGAGTAGATCCTGGGGGGCTCTCCCCAAGGACCCGTGGGTCACATTCTTAGCCAGCTGCTGGCATTCTCTTCCTGGGAAGCATACCACTTTGAATTTGTGGTCTTGGTTAGGGGAGTAGGGGAGGCGGTGGCAGCCCTTTCACTAGCAGAAAGCTGGGCCCTGCCCCCATGCCACCCCCACCTTCACCGCAGCCTCTTTGAGCCATCATTAGTGCTTGGGTTTGTCATTCTCACGAAGGCGGCCAAGCTGGCCTGGAGGGGGAGGAACTGACGACTTAGCTTGCGGCTTTGCAGGCCAGCCCAAGGCAGCCCTTTGACACAGAGACAGTCACACACATGTTCTCACACTGAGGACACATGCATATAACTTGCACACATGCGTACCCTACGGTGCAGGTTTGCACTCTCAGAGCGGAACACAGATGGTGCATCCGGGTAATTAGCAGTGCAAAAAAAAAAAGACACAGATCTAATGTGCATATCGTGCACACATTCCTCTCATTCTTGCATAAGACCGAGGACATGACACCTGGAACAGCCCGCGTACACACCGCTATGCGTATTGTCCAGTCAGCCCAGATGCTGACCACCATTCATTCATCTATTCCTGCATCCATTCCACAAACAGGCATCAAGTGGGCCGTTACGCACCCAGCAACGGTGGGAAGTGCTAAGGTTTCCTCAGTGACCAATGTCAGGGCTTTGTCGGGGACGTCAGGGGTTGTCCCGGCCCTCAAGGAAACCACTGTCGAGGTCGGGGGTGGGGGGGTGGCAGTTAGGAAGGCACATCGAACCTTCCTTACTGCCCCGACAGGTAGCCGGGGGTGGGGTGGGGGTGGGGGGTGCATCGCTGAACAACCTCAGTGGAGGGGCGGGGGCGGGGGTGGGGGGGGTAGTGGCAGACACTGGAGTTTCGTGTTTAGACAAAGTAGGATTAGGTGAAAGTGATCGCCTTTCCTTTGATTGGTATGAGAATGCTTCCCCGGGGGCAGTCAGACAGGCCTGTGGGAGGGTTGAAGAGCTGCGGAATGCGGGCCTTGGGGCGCTCAGGCTAGGGGAGACAGACCTTCCAAGCAGAAATGGCCACAGACAGGGTCGGGCGTGGGGGGAGGGGCGGAGCTCAGGACAGGGACCGACGAGGACCGTGGCTTCCCCAGGGCCTCCTCTGGCTCCTGCTGGGGGTGGACCTGGCAGGGCGCAGTCGCCCATTCACCCCAAGAGAAACTCAGATCTGACAGGTTGAGTTGAAGGGACTGCTCGAGGTTTTTTTTTTTGTTGGGGGCGGGTGGAAAGGGGTGGGGGTGGGGGTGGGGAGAGGGCGGAGCCAGCCCTGTGGGCTAACGGAAAGGAAGTGGGAGAGGCCTGGGTGTCTCCTGGGGGGGGGCTGGGGGGGGAAGCGGTCATCAGGGAGGTCACCCGTGGTCCCCTTCCCTTTCCTCCTCTTTCCCCCTTCCTGAAGTTCCTCATTTCTTTCAAGGCCAGGAGAAGGTTTTGCCGTCCTGGCATTGCTCAAGGAGTGTCAATGTGGAACCAGGCTGTTTAAAAGACGTGACCCCCCCGCCTCCACTGTCTCTCTCTCTCTCTCTCTCTCACACACACACACACACACACACACACACACACACACACACACACACACACACACACGGGTATGCACGGATGCCACCAAAACAGAACCCTGAGGACAAAGACGTGGTATCTGGAAGTGTAGAAGCCCAAGGAGGTCCGTCAGAGTGGGAGGTTGGGCTTTGGAAGGCAGGCATGGGTGTGACTGCTGTGAACATGTCAAAGTGCAGCAAGGGAGTTGACAGTCCTGAGGTGTGGAGACGCAGGAAACAATCGGAGGCTGGATGACGTGTGAGCTCCTTCGGAGGTGCAGACTGCGAGCCTGGGCAGCGTTCAGGGAGAGGAGGGACTGTGTGTGGGGGGGCTGCAGTGGACAGAGAAGACTTCCTGGAAAAGGGGGAGCCTGAGGCGGCCCTAGAGGATGGGGAAGGTTCCGTCGGCCCCTCCCCAGCTGGGGCTCTCCTCACGAGTTCCCAGGGTGACAGTTCAGTCTTGAAACTGAAAGCAAAGCTGAACCAAGAACGCAAACCCACCCTCAGCACAGAGGCCCTCCTCTCCAGCGGTGGCAGCGGCGGCGGGGTGCCTTCGAGCACACCGGCTATCTGGGCCACCTGTCCCTCTATCTCTAGGCCCTCTGGAGGCATGGCTGAGAGTCCCGTCGCTGTCCCTGAACCAACCGGAGTCGGGCTGAGCCTGCCAGAGCGCTCTGGGCACCCACATGTCCCCACCCACACCCTCTCACACGAGATTCTTAACCAAGGCAAGAACTTGAAGGGATTCGTCATGCCCCATCCATGAGGCTAGGCTGGGTACCCTGGCTCTTTCCATGGCCCTGCCCTTGGGGATTAGTCTTTAGGGTGGAGAGAACCTGAAGTCCCTCTGTCACCTTCTGGAGGGGAGGATGCGTATCTTCGGGTATAGCTCAGGGTGCAGGCGCTGGTGACCGAAGTTGGACCTAGGTTTGCCATTTTCCACCGGAGTTGACTCAGTTGACTTCCCCTTTTCTCCTCCTTCCTTTACCTGCCTCCTTTCCTCTCCTTCCCTTTTCTTCTCCCATTGACTCCCCGTCTGCCTTCCCTCTACTGGCAGTCTGCCCTGGCATGGCAGGGCCCCTCTGCTTCGCCAGCTGGCCTGGGAATAGAGTTCATGGCAGGTGACTTCCTTATGGCCCCCATCTCTCCCTTCTCCCTAGGTCGCCCCTGCCGTTGGGCCAGCCCAGCATGCAGTCTTGAGCCCGGCTTAGGCTCCCACCTACCCCGCTCTCTACACCCCGAGTTGGCCTGCGGCTCAGGGGGTCGGCTCTAGGTTCTGAGGGACCCGAGCAGCTTCTCGTCATCAGGAAAAGCCTGCAGCTCCAGAGGGCCCAGCAAATCCGGCTGTGGGCTCCCTGAGGACAAAGCATGGCTATTACCCTGCAGCCCAGTGACCTGATCTTTGAGTTTGCGAGCAACGGGATGGATGATATCCACCAGGTACAGCCCCAGTGCATAAAGCACAGACAGGCAGACAGACAGACCCAGACAGGCAGGCAGACAGCCAGCGATCAGGCCAGCTGGGCAGCTAGCCAGTCAGCAAATATTGGTCAAGCCCCTACTGTGCTCGGCACACCGGCCCTGCTTGCCAGCCAGACTGGGCACCAGATAAGTCACTCGTGCGGCCAGTGAGTACCCAGTGGGCAGTCATTTCGTGAGCCAGTTGCCCACGTGCAATTACGAGGCACGTGCAATCACCAGGCCGGCCAAGCAGCTGCTAAGTAAATCAGCTGAGCTGTGGGCCGGTCAGCCATGTGGACTGGGTGCACAAGGTGTAGACTGACAGCCAAACGATTTTTCGGCCACTTGCCTTCACCTGCTGGGACGACCACATAGCAAGGGTGTGAGCACTGCCAGCTGGAACTGCACGTGGAGTCCAGCCCCTGGTGTCTCCAACCGGGGACACGTGGGCCCTCTCTCGTGTGACTGTCTTTTCGGCCCCAATCACCTGAGGATTTGGGGCAAACTGGAAATTGGGTCCTTGGGTGGGAGGAAGTTGGAAAATAGGACAGGATTCTGGCACTCGGGTCCCCACTGCTCCATACCTTACCCTGCCCTTGGCACTGGGCCCAAGAGGGCATGTTTTCCCTGCACTTACATGTCCCCATTGAATGGTGTCTTGGCATACACATGCCTGCCTTCACTCTTCTCCTTCCCCAGAATGCAGAAAGTGGAAGTAGCCAGGTACAGTAGAAAGGATGAAAGATTAGGAGTCAAGGAACCCTCGGTTCTGATCCCAGTTTGGTATCACAGGGGCATCTGGGCAAGACCTGCACTCCCACCCCACCCCCCACACCCCCCATCTGGGTGTCATCTCCCCATGTTCACAAAGGGGAGATCCGACTGGATTTTTCACTAAGGGCACCCTAACCTAACATCTGTGCTCTTAATCCTAAATCCTTAGGAAGATGGAAAACTGTCCAATCCCTGCCGGTCTACGGAACGCTGCCCCCTAGTGGGCTTTTAGCACATCGCCTGGCTTGTTCTTACTATCATGGTTAAGCAATTTGGTTAAATACCTCTGGTGTGCCTAAGCCTGTGGCAGGCATGGTGTGAGGAGAAGGGAAGAAAAAGTTTAACCTTACCTGGGCTCTCAATGCTGCTTGTCATTTTTTTACATGTTTGTAGTCTGCTCAGCATCTGTTTCTGTGCCTCATAGAAACTATTCTTACCGCCCAACCCCACACCTGCCCCTTCACCCTCATCAGAGAACCACTTGTCCAACCTACAGAGAGACTCTAAGCCAAGGATGCTCTCAATTCTACCTTTTATCCTATTGTTAACATTACATGTTCTTATTTTCTTTTCCCTGGCCTGGGAGGAAGAAGGGTCCCTCTTCCTTCCAAGAGCAACCCCTACCCCTGAACATACACCCACCCCTGTTCTCTCCTGCCTCCTTTAAGATCTCAAACCACCAATCACCTCCTCCCTCTCTGTTTGGACCTTTCAGACCTCCCAGATCTTTCTCCTCAACCTAAAATATCTTCAGGTCTCCCCAACCCTAAAAGAAAACCTTCCCTCTCTTCTGTCTCGCTATCCCCTCCTGCCCTGCAAAAATACCACCTTCTCACCTCCACCCTGTTTCTCACCTCCCTTTCACTCTTTTTAGGAAACACTTTTTATTGTGAAATATATCAGGACTACGAAAGAGCACATAAATCATTTGTGCACATTTTAAAGAATAACGATAAAACAAACACCCATCTACTTATCACCCAAGTTAAGAAATAAAACATCAGTGGTCTCCTAGAAGCTCCCTGATACCTAATACTTACTGAGCATGCTCTAAATGCTTCATGCAAATCGACCCATTGAAACAACCCTGGGGGGGGGGGGTGTGGACTCCGATTACCCCGATTTTGTAGATGAGGATACTGATACACAAGAGGGATTAGGTAACTTGCTCAAGGTCATTGCACTAGTAAGTAGCAGCATTTGCTTTTTGAACCCAGGCAGTCTGGCTCTAGATCAAACCAGTCCAATAGAATGTTCTGAGGTCCTGGAAATAGTCTCCATATGCAGCATCCGGTACGGGTACCACCACCCATGTGTGCCTATGGAGCGCTCGCAATGTGGCTCGGGTGGCCAGAATACTGAATTTGAGAATTTATTTAAATTTTAATGAATTTGCATGTAGATTTAAGGAGCCACAGGGGCTAATGGCTATCTGACTGGACAGCGCAGCCGTAGAGTCCGTGGCCTCAGTCACTACCTGCGACTGCCTGCACCAGTCTGTCCTCTCTGAGATCCACTGTGACTTGGCTTGGGACCCCAGCATGCTCCTGAAACCTCTGTAGGCAGGGTGCCCGCCTGGTGGTCAAACCGAAAGGCTTTTCATCAACTTTTTTTAAGAAATGCAGTTTTATTGAGATACATTTTATATATTCACATACCATATAATCATGCAAACTGTACAACCAGTGGTTCACAGTATCATCACAGAGATGTGCATTCATCATCACAGTCGATTTGGAACATTTCCATTACTCCAAAAAAAAAAATGAAAAAAATAAAAAGAAGAATCAAAGTAGGGAAGAACACCCCAAGTGTCCCATCCCCTCTTCCTCCTGTTATGTATTTACTTGTTGTCACTGTCATCAACTGTTATTCTTCTAGATCCCTCGGGAACATTAGACAGAGCTAGCCATCCTCATCCATTTTTCAGGAAGAAAGAAACCAACTTCCCACTCAAGAAAATTGGGAAAATCCAGAAAAGGGGAAAGAAGGGGAAAAAAAAATCACCCAAAGTCCCACCACCAAGATATAACTATCATTGACATTCTGGTGTATTTCCTTCTCTACATAATTTAGGAAAAACACACAGTCGCAATCACACTCCTTTTTTATTTGAACATAGCTCAATTTCAGGGAAGTTATATTCTCTAGGGCTCTAATTCTCATCCTGATAATCTTATCCACTACAAAGAGTTTAGTGACACCCCCCGCCCCCAGGTCCCTTTTGAGCTCTCGGATACTTATTTCTGACTTCCTGATAGGCATCTCCATTTAAAATATCCCAAAGGTACCTCAAACTCACCATATCCAGACACTCTACCCGTTATCCTTTTTTTTTTTAAAGTGTAAGTAGGCAGACAATTTATTAGATACACATATCAGAGGACATGCGGGCTCTCTCACAAAGACAGAGGTGAAGGGGGAGAGAGACCGCTACCCCTTATCTTGCTCCGAAAACCTCCTCCTCCTCCCTCTCTCATGTTCACCACTAACTTGAACAGTAACCCCATCCACCCAGTGGATCGAGCTGGAAACTTGAAGCCCTCTCCCCAGTCCAGGCTGGTACCGGGCCCTGCCTTTTCCACCCATAGAATGCCTCCTTTCCTCTGTCTTCATTTCCACCTGCAGCTGCCACAGAGAGCCCTGGGGTGTCTGCCAATCTGAGCCCCTAACCCCGGCTGCAAATTGGCTCCCCAATCCTGAACGTAGGCTGAGCCCCTCACTCTTGCCACTGACTGATCCTTTCCCACAGGCTTCAGGGTGAGCCCAACCCTTTTCCTAATCGGAGCCCTAATCCCGGCCACAGATTAACCCATAGCTACAACCAGTGAAAATGCCTGCCCTTGGTTGAGGGCAGGTGGGGACAGAGCTAACCCATCTCTATCAATCAAGAACCCACTCAAAGTCCTGTCTAGTGATGTTGGACCCAGAGCTGTATCATCCTATGCCAAGGACAGCACCCCCCCGGCAGCCCAGGAACTAAGAGTTGCAGGAAGGGACAGATATGGGGTGGGGTGGAGGGCTTCCTGGAAGAGGTGGGTGGCCTTTGAACCAGATCCCTATCTTTTCCATAGCTGGAAGACCCCTCGGTGTTCCCAGCTGTGATCGTGGAGCAGGTACCCTACCCCGAATTACTGCATCTGTACTCAGGCCTGGAGCTGGACGACGTTCACAACGGCATTATAACAGACGGGACCTTGTGCATGACGGAGGATCAGATCCTGGAGGGCAGATTTTTGCTGGCAGGTCTGTTCCCTTCCCCAGCAGGGAAGGTACGATGGAGAGAGGAGTTCTGTCTCCAGGGAACAATAGCTGTCTGAATGGCTTCCAGGGCCTGATTAGGACAAGGAGAAAGGTGGTGCCGCTTCACAGAGGAGGGAACCGTCTTGAGGGGTTCCTGATCATTAGAGATGGGGTGGGACAATGAGGTGTGGAGACGAGCTGGGGAGGTGTGGGGCAAAAAGTGGAGTGTGAGGGCAGGAGGCTCCCCTGCTCACCACTCCCATAGCTTCTTAGCGCCACCCTCCGGGCTGGCTCGGTTTGTGGCTATAGCCCTTGACCCTGTGTCCTGAGGGGACTTTTCTTCTCTTCCCTCCTCCCCACCAACCCGGGGCCAGATGACAATGAGGCAACCTCGCACACCGTGTCATCCACCGAAGTCGTGCTCAACGTGGAATCTCCCAACGACATCCTGGATGAGAAGCAGATCTGTAAGTCTGAATTCCAGTGCCTTAACTCGAGACAATGAAAAATTCCGCTTGTAAACACTGCATACGTGTGATGGATTCTGGGGCACGTGTGCGCACACGTTTATGAATCCAATATATACCTGCCAATGTATACATAAACACACTCTTGAGCTGTGGGTGGGATGGGAGGGGGCCAAGAGGGTGCTAGCAGGCACTGCCTTGCTGTGTGACCTTGGGCACATGCCTTGCCATTTCTGGGTCTCAGTTTACTCCTCAGTAAAGCAGAGGAATCAGGCTAATCAGTTTCTAAGACCCCTTTGAGTGTTCAAATGAGTGAATGACAAAATCAAGGTTGCCCTCTACCCTGGCCACAGAAATAACGGCCAGGGTAACTTTTCAGGCTTCTCTGTTCTCTTGCCTGGCTCCCAGGAAGACTAAGAAATGTGACGTAGTTGGGGCACTAGCATAGGATTTTAGAAATGTACTGGGCTGGGAACGTCCTCATCCCTTCCCTGTTCTTGGAGGCCAGCCCCTAAGAGGGCACAATTCCCTGCTGACCCCACCTGACCCCCACTTCCCAGACGGCACCCAAGGCAGGCTCCTCTCCAAGTCCCTGATGTCCTAATGCCACGGAAGGATCCCCTATCCTAACTGCCCTTTCCTGGGAGGCGCTGTGATACACTGGGGAGTGGAATCCCTGAGGCCAAAAGCTAAGAGGCCTAGCATTTTTACTCCTGACTCAGCTATTTACTACCTCTAGCAGGCACTGCCCTGCTGTGTGACCTTGGGCACATGCCTTGCCATCTCTGGGTCTCAGTTTACTCCTCAGTAAAGCAGAGGAATCAGGCTAATCAGTTTCTAAGACCCCTTTGAGTGTTCAAATGAGTGAATGACAAAATCAAGGTTGCCCTTTACCCTGGATGCGGCCGGGGAACTTCCCCACTGCCACCAGTGGGCTATAAAATGCGGCAGCCGTGATTGGGGGCAGCACGTGCCCACAGCCTTGGCAGATGTTTCCTCTTCTCATGGCGGGAGCCCAGTGAGGCGTTTTCAAGTGTATCCTGCATCTGGGGCTGTGTGGACGGGCACCGCCCCACCCCTCACCCCCGCATAGGGAAACCATGCTCCCGACATGCACTGGGCCCCAGCCACCTCGGGCTTTTCTTCTTGCAGTCAGCACCCCTGAAACGCCTCCAGACTCAGACCCTGCTCCAGCTGTCGCCTTGCCCAACTACCTGTTTCCTGTCTCTGAGCCTAATGCCCTGAACAGACAGGGTGACACTGGTGGCCAGGAGGGGCGCTCTCTGGAGGAGAAGGTCCCCAGAGAGGAGAGTTCCAAGAAGACTGGAAAAACAAAGAAGAGAAGTAAGTGTCTGTGTGTGTGTGTGTCTGTCTGTCTGTCTGTAAGGGGTTGGGGGTGAGGGTTGGGTGGGGTCAGGAGACCATAACTAGGGAGTGGGCCGAGGCTCACAGACCCATTAAGAGGATAAAGAGGACAGCGCTCTGGTGGATGGGGGATATACTAAAAGCCTTCCCTTCTGTAAAACCTGGCCTCCTCCATTGGCCTGCCAGAAGCCGTCCGTTTCTCCCCCACTCCACTCCCGGCCACCTCTGTCTGCCCAGTGTGTACATGAGTCCCTCCAGAAGTGCAGAGGATCCCCATGGGATCCTCAGCTGGGAGTTCAGACACCAGGCTTGGACCCCAGGCCAGTCCCTGACCTCTGGTGGCCCCTGCCTATAAAAGACCAGTCATGCCACGTGCTTATCTTCCTTCTTTGAAGCTAATGCAGCTTATGGAGTTGAGGTCATATATGGGAGAGGACTTTGGGCTTTCCCAGGCTTCAGTGTTATTGATTTACTCAGGTGATGGCTGGTTGATCCTGCCCTGCCAGCATGGCAACTAAAACTCCAGCACCACACACTTGCCTGCACAATAGTCACATCTTTAGGCTGCTTTTTCATTGCAAATAATCAGGTAGGTGGCTTATATTCTTACTAAGGTGGCTGATTGACAAGCGTGATGTCTCGCCCCATCGTTGCTGCCCTTTGGCCTCAGAATGAGGGTGGGCCACTGTACAGGTGCAGACACCTGGTAGCTGAGGCTGCAGAGGGTGGCCCCAGTTCTCCAGCCCTGGTGGCTTGACGCCTCCTTGGCCACAGTCTCCCGCTCTACTCCGTTAGCTCCTGGGCCCTCCCTCTCGGGTCTCCACTCCATCTTGCCCTCCTGCATTTCCCCCACAGTCCGGAAGACAAAGGGCAACCGAAGTACCTCACCTGTCACTGACCCCAGCATCCCCATACGGAAAAAATCCAAGGATGGCAAAGGTATGGCTGAAAGTGAGGGGAGGTGGGGTGGGGCCCTTTCCCTGCCTCCAGGGTGTCTTGGCTGCCCTTCACTGCCGGCCCATCTGCAGGCAGCACCATCTACCTATGGGAGTTCCTCCTGGCCCTTCTGCAAGACCGAAACACCTGTCCCAAGTACATCAAGTGGACCCAGCGCGAGAAAGGCATCTTCAAGCTGGTGGACTCCAAAGCTGTATCCAAGCTGTGGGGGAAACAGAAAAACAAGCCTGACATGAACTATGAGACAATGGGGCGGGCACTGAGGTAACTGCTGCTGGGGCGTAGAGTCTCTACCTCGTGAGCGTCACCAAGCTCTTCCTTCTGGGCCTGGCAGTCTCTCCTGCTCCCAAGGAGACCTGATGCATCCTTTGAGGACATGGGTCGCATAAGTCTCCCATTCTCTTGCCGCTCAGTCCATTCCCCAGGCCCCGAGGGACCTCTGGGAGCAAAAACTCCCTTCGTCTGGCTCTCTGACCCAGCCTCTCTTCTTTATAGCTGGAGGGTTCTAGAAACAACAGCCATCTATCCCCTAGCTCATTTTTCCATCCCTTGTTCACCCCCGGTCCTCTGCCCCAAAGCAGGGTAAGAGGGTTACCATTTAAAAACCTTTTCCTTAGATCCTTTGAGCCTGCAGGGGGAGATCTCAGGAATTTCATAAAAACCTCCTGAGTCCAAGAGTTGGCCTGACTCCTTCCCTTGGCCTTGGGCTCTCATCTGGCTCCCGTGCCAGCCTCAGCATCAACTTTTCCTGCCCTGGAGGGTGGTGTGGCAGGGAGGGTCTCCCCACTCAGTCCCCAGCTAACCCATACTCCCTGATCCTTGTCCCCCAGATATTACTACCAAAGAGGCATCCTTGCCAAAGTAGAAGGGCAAAGGCTAGTGTACCAGTTTAAGGAGATGCCCAAGGACCTGGTGGTAATCGAAGATGAGGATGAGAGAAGTGAAGCCACTGCAGCGTCCCCTCAGGCCTCCACCTCTTCCACTTCCTCCACCGCTGCCACTCGCCGAGCCAGCTCCAGGGTCTCGTCCAGAGCTGCCACCCAAGGCAAGGGCACCTCTTCCTGGGAGAAGCCAAAGGTTCAGCACGTGGGTCTACAGCCATCTGCGAGTCTGGAATTGGGACTGTCTCTAGATGAGATCCCCACTACCTCTGCTGTGCTTGTCTCCCCACTGGAGAGCCAGGCCAAACTCACCAAAGCCGTGAGGTAAGGACACCAAAGAGATTATGATTCTTCCTGGAGTACCTTGGGTTGGGGGTCCGAGCTCTGCAACGCTCCACTGTGTCTCTGGATCCATGGCACCCTCGCAGAACCCTCAGGAAGCCGGTAGGTGCACTTATTGGTAGGGTTCTGAGGTCAAGAGAGGAGAAGTGACTTGTTCAAGGACAAATAACTGAGGTAACAGCAGAGCCAACACTTGACCGGGGGGTTCTGCCAACAGGGTAGGCTGTTCTTGTTACACCAGAGTGTTTCCCCCAAGCAGCTACCAGGGGCTTCCCCATCTAGTCCATCTCCCCAAGCCTCCTTCACTCCAGAAAACAGGCTGACAGAAAATGTAACAGAGACTCCTGCCCTGCCTTCTGCAGGCCTTCAAGACCCACCCACCCAGTCCTCACTATTTTTCGTCCATGCTACGGGGTCTCCAATTTCCCCTGAAAAGGCTGGGCTTCTTCTGGGTTATGTGCATGTAACTCTCACTACCCCGGAGTAGGTCACTGAGATGCTCTTTTGAGGAGGAGAGGCAGGAGCTCTAGAAAAATCTAGAAAGTCTAGCTTTGAGCCCTTGCTCTACTGCTTACTAGCTGTGTGGTGTTGGGCAAATTATACAACCTCTCCAGGCCTCTCCTTCCTCAAGCTGTAAAATCAGATTATGAATCTTACTAAACTCGTGGGCTGTTTTGAGTTTTGAGTGAAATATGCATGCAAATCCCTTGGAATGAGTCCTGGTCTCTACAAAGCATGTAATAAATGTTAGCCGAAGCACCAACAGGCAAAGAAAATGCTTTTGGCTCCCTTCCCCTTGTGCCCTCCTTCCTAGTCAGTTGGGGGTTGCCTCCCATCTTAACACCAAATCGGTTTCCTGTCTCTTCCCAGTACTCCTTCAGTGCCCGGCAACATCCACCTAGGAGTGGCCCCGGTGGGGTCAGGCTCCGCCTTGACCCTGCAGACAATCCCACTGACCACGGTGCTGACCAGCGGGCCTCCTGCCAGTACTACTGCTTCAACCCAGCTCGTTCTGCAGAGCGTTCCACCTGCTTCGACCTTCAAGGACACCTTCACCTTACAGGCCTCCTTCCCCCTGAACGCCAGTTTCCAAGAGGGCCAGGTGGCAGCACCAGGGGCTCCACTGATCCTCAGTGGCTTGCCCCAAATTTTGGCTGGGGCCAGCCGTCCAGCCAACCCAGCTCTGCCCTCGGGCACGGGTGCTGGACCAGCAGGGCCCAGCTCTCAGCCCCCCGGGACGGTCATTGCTGCTTTCATCCGGACTTCCGGCGCCACAGCCACCCCTGGGGTCAAGGAGGGGCCACTTAGGTCCTCCTCCTATGTGCAGGGCATGGTTACTGGGGCCCCCATGGAGGGGCTGCTGGTTCCCGAAGAGACCCTGAGGGAGCTCCTGAGAGATCAGGCTCATCTTCAGCCACTTCCAACCCAGGTGGTTTCAAGGGGTTCCCAGAATCAGAGCCTTATGGGGAACCAGACTTTCTCTCCACCCAGCCGCCCCACTGTTGGGCTGACCCCAGTGGCTGAACTTGAGCTCTCCTCAGGCTCAGGGTCCCTGTTTATGGCTGAGCCCAGCGTGACCACATCTGGGAGTCTGCTGACCAGATCCCCAACCCCTGCCCCCTTCTCTCCATTCAACCCAACCTCCCTCATTAAGATGGAGCCCCATGACATATAGACAAAGGGGTTGGGGGAATCATGCTCCACCAGGCAAAGCTGAGCACCACTTTGATATGGACTTCCTCTGGTAGAGACTGATTTAAATTGAGCACCCCCCTCCCCTTAAATCTCAGTGGATTGTCAAGGCACCCAGCCCCCCACCCCTGCCCGGCGTCACCATGGCCAAGTACTGCCCAGCTTGACCATCCCTACTGTCAGACTGTGGCCTTCAAGAACACCTTGTGAGGACCAACGGGCTGACTTGGTGAGGCAGGGCACAGCTCCTGAGCCAGGGAGAAGTTTGTGGCCGGCGCCGGTGCATGGGGCTTACTTAGTGAGAAGAGTCCTTTTGCCTGGCTGTGTCCCACCATCTCCAATCCCTACACAGGGGATTCGCTATCCCATATGTGAATATCTCTGTATGTATTTGCGTGTATTTGTGGGTTTGGAGCTCAGTGTCTTTGGGGAGGATAGGGGTATAGCTGTGAGGTCTTCAAGGGTGCCTTTCTGTCCATGGGTCAGCCACAGAGATGGGGGGTTATTTCTCAAGGGAAAGCATCACCTAATTCCCTTGGTACCAACCAAGATTCAGCTGCTCTGAGACTATGGGGTACAGGTTGGATCCCAAATCTGGAGTGATGGGACAGAGCTGGAACTGGTCCAGAGTAAGAGCTTTTGTGAGCCTGTGTGTTGGGTACATAGAAGGCTGAGTGGCATAAAATCGTGAAGAGGGGAGGGAGCTCAGTTCTAGGTAGCAAACCCTACACGCTGGCCTGAAGTACTCTTCCTGGAGTTTGCCTCATCACCCACCACTGTCACCATGCCAACAGGCTGGATACTTGGCCACCCCAGAGGGTTCTGCTGAAGGGTTTAGGCAGGGGCAAGTGCCCCTCCAGAGTCAGACCCAAGCCACAAAAAGTCCCCAGCCAGGGCTGAATTCACTAAATGCTTGTGCCAAGGACTTGGGCTCTTTCTGTAGCACTGGTCCTACACAGGACTTCACTGGCACCCTGGCACCAAGATCTATCCCTGATCTTGAGTTCCTTCTCGATGAATCCACCCCCCACCCCGATGTGTTCCAGCTGTCACGCGTTGCTGGGGATAATTGCGTCTATTGGGGGCTGCCTCCGTTCCTGCTCTTGCCTGCCACACAGTCTCCCTGCTCAGCCTGTCCTCTACTCGCCTCCTTAGGTGTGCTAACTCATTCCCACAGTGGCTAGGGAAGACCTCGACTGAACCGCTGCCCTTAACCTCCAGCTCCCCCACCTCACCCCGATTCCTCCTTCGCCAAGAAGACAGGAGCCATCAGTTATGTGCTCCCATGGGGCTTCTCCTGTCTACACTGCTCTTTGCTTCTCTCTTTCCAAGAAATTCTCTATCAAAGTCAACCCCGCGCAGGATCCGGCCTGGCGCTGGATCCCCTCTCCTCGCCCCTCTCCAAATTAGCCTGTCTCTCTCCTGCCAAGTTTCTTTGCCTGGCAAGGCAAAGAAAAGTCTCGGAACTCATCTTCCTGGTGAATTTGGTTAGTGTGAATTAGCACCTCAGGACCTTTGCTATGTCCTTGGTGCAAAACCATTCACTTGACCCAACTACCTCTCTGTCTTTCTCTCTCTCTCTCTCTCCCTCCTTCCAGTTGCTGCCAAGTCTACTTTTGTCCTCTCCTACTCTTCTTCTCCAACCCCCAACTCCGGAGAGAACCAGATATGGTTGTGTAGGTGCATTTACTACACATTTCCAGCAGTTGGCATTAAATTGTCTTTTTCTAATAAAATCAGTGTATTATGATTTCCTGGTGGTTACAAGTAAAGCATCTTTAGAAAGGGCTCACCTTATAAAAATGTGCATAAGGGAGCACTGTGGGTTAGGGGTGGCCCTGTGTCCTCTTGAAATCTGGTTTCTGCCCAACCCTCACCCTACTTCACTCTGGAACGCCACAAAAACACATCATTTGGAGGTCATCACTGGTCAAATCGAATGGTGTCTTCACAGTTCGGCTTCTGTGATTCCTTAGAACACGTGATACTACTTCCCATCCTCTCCCGCACTAGCCCGGCTGCTCCACTGCCCTTTCTGCCTTTGCTGATGCCTCACCTATCACTTGAAATTGGGGTGCTCCCCAGGGGGCTCATCCATTGTCATGGCTCCAGCTGGGCCCTTTGGGGATGAGTCCTAGATCTAGAACCCCAGCCCCTACTTCTCTCCTAAGCTTCTGGCTCACATTGGTACCGGCCTGCTGGATGTTTCCACCTAGATGTCTGTCAGTCCCTCTAGCAAAAATGGATTTCTTTATCCTTTTCATACATATAAATAGAATCTTTCCAAAACAAACGAAGGAAAAAAAAAAAAAACCTTTGTGACTTGCCTCTTTCTGTTAATGGTGCCACCATTTTCCTGACCTAAGCTGGAAATTTCCCAGCCTGCTGTGGCTGCCCCCTCCTCCACCTCTAGAAATCAAAAGTCTGGCAAAGTCTGCAATGGCTCTAAAATCTGGCCTTCCAGTTTCCTAGAGCCCTCCACCTAGCTGAAGGTACCCAGCTACCCAACCCTGGACACATCAATGGCCCTCAGTGTGACCAGTTTCACCCCCTCCAATCTGCCAGGGCACCAATTCTGTCCTTCCCCTGCCAAAAGGCCCTGACTGGCTCCCCACTTCCTACAGGTAGGGGGGACTGATCCTCAAAATTTGTAATCCATCCTAGGTGGCTGGGCATTAACTCTTTGGTTGCTGGATCATGAGGCAGTCCAGGGGTCCTGAAAAAAGGGCGGGGGAGCATTTGGAGGGCTCAGGGCAGTGGTTCCAGAAGTATTTCAAGCTTAGCATCAGCCCTGCCTTCCAAGTCCCAAGTCCTTGGCCTGCCATTCCAGGCTCCTTACCATCTGGTCCTAACTGCCTCATACAGTCATTTCTCTCGCTGCTCCCCCACCTGAATGCACCGCTCCAGTCAAATCAGTGGCTTTGCCAGCCTTTGAACGTGCCTTTCCCACCTCTGTGTTTAGGCTTTACTTGATTCTACTCTGCAAGAATGCTCTCTCATACCAATCCCTCTAACACCAACTAAATCGTACCTATCCTTCAGGACTCAACTCATGGAAGATGCCTCCCCAGACCAGGCCAGCCATGAGCTCTTTATTTTGCAGAGTGCTTAGCAATTGGTCATAAACAGCCTGTGCCCTCTCTATTGTAACCCCAAACTGTTACTTAGACCTTCAATGACCTGTGCCTATTTAGTCTCCCAATTAGTGTGTGGTCTCCTGAAATGTCAGGCCCGGCTCTGTATCACCCATACAACAGGGCACACTATGAAGCATGTGGTGAGAATCAATCAGTGGTTACTGACTGAGCTGGTGCAAGACAGGGGAGCAAACTTCAAGGCAGGTGACCTCTGACCTCCCCTCCAGAGAGGCACTCCCCCCACCCCCAGGTGCCCCAGCGCCTGCCCTCCCCGGCTCAGTGCCCTCATGGAACCTCCCTGCCCACACCCACCACCTTAGCACCCTAAGATCTGCTACTATCTTGAACATCTTACACCCCTAAAGAAACTTCCCTGTCTGGTTTCTTCTCTACACAAGGTGTTAAACTAGCTAATCTGATAAATTAAACCTGTGCTGATTAGAGCTCCAGGAGAGGGCTAGAGAAGAACCTCAGATGACAGGTTCATTTGAACAGGAGACCCGTTCAACATCCCTGCCTTGGCCACGGCTTAGTGGAGTCAAGGGACCCGATCCCCACCCCTGCCAGGTGAGATATGCCTCCCTCCTCTGGTCTCCCAGGGCACTTTGTATTTACGTCTTAGTGTAACACTTAGCACACGGTAGTTCCTTAACTATTTGTTCGTGCACGTTTCCCCTCCCACAGACTGCGAGCTCCTTAAGGGCAGGGACTGTGTGTTAGCCACTCATGGAGCCCCAGCGCCTAGCACAGTGCCTGGCACACGGTTGGTGTTCAGTAAGTGTCTGTCGAAAGAAAGAATATCTGAGTGCCTTGGATTATGGGGACTTCAGCCTACGGCAGGAAAGAGGGGAGGAAAGACAACCCACACTTGGGGCCACAGCAGCTATCTGACCCCTCATATGTAACACTGCAGGCTATTTCCTCTGCCCATGTCTCTAGCCACCCCCTGACAACGGAGCCCACAAGGAGCCCAGGGCTGCGTCCAGTGCCCCGCTGTCACCAGGCGCCACAGGCAGGCGACTCCTGAACCCCCGCCCCCGACTGCTGTCTCCTTCCAGGGGCCACCTCACCACTACTTTCTCATCCCTGGGCGGGACTGGAGTGGTAGAAATGTCAGGACCGGCGGGAGGGGCAGGACATGAAGTTACTCTGACAACCAAAGGCTTTTCCGACCCCTCCACGTATTCTAAAAGAGGCCAAGCCGCTGGACCCGGGGTGAGTGAGCTCATTCCCCTCCGGGCCGCTCCCAGGGCTGGGAGGCCAAGCCAGGCCTGGCACGCGGGACGCGCGGGGTGGGGGGGTGGGGGTGGCGGGCTGATGTCCAGCAGGTGGCGCAGTCGAGCTGGCGAGGGCGGGCGGGTGGCCCGGCGGAGCCCCGCAAGGGAGGAACGGCCGGGGCGGGGCCTGTAGCTCCCGGCGGAGGGGGCCGCGGTCGGCATCCCTCCGGTTCGTCCGTCAAGCCTCCGCGCCCCCAACTGGCCTCCGAAGCCTCGGGTCCCACCACCAACGCCTTCCATCACCCCAGAGCCTCGGACTTTACCCTCTCCCCTGCCCCCCTCCACTTTCCGGGGGCAATTTAGCAGTCGATCGGATGCCCTCTCCCTATTGGCCATCGCGCCCGGCCCCGCCCCCTCCCCGGCGGCCACCTCGCCCCGCCTCCCGGCCCAGCAGGTGAGCACGCGGCGTGCCGGGCCTCCTGCACCCGGGCCGCCGGAGTGAGCCCGCCTCCCCGCCTCCGCCTACTTTAGGTAACTTCACGGGGCGCCGCTTTCTACCTTGAAATCGAAGAGGGATCGAGGTGCCAGTGACAACCGTTCGCCAGCCGAGGGCCCCGACCGCTCGCTGCGAGAGCCCGGGCTCCGGAAGGCCAGAGCGGAGCCGGGGAGGCGTCCGTGCCCAGCGGCCCGACGCTGCGTTTTGCCAGCACCCGCGCAGTGGAAGCCCTTACTCTGGGGGACACGTGGAGTCCCGGCCTGCTCTGCTTCAGGGTCCAGAAGGTCCGAAGATTTTAAGACGCCCCTAGCAGCTAAGAGGACAATTTTGCGGGAGACCCGAGCCTCCCTACAACGTGCACGCACGCGCGCTCGCCGCCCGCCCCCCCCACCAGCCCACATGCCCGTGGCTGTCCATGGCTTCCCCAAAGACCATCACCCATTCCTTTGGGGGTTATTCTGGCTTTATCCAGAGCTTCCCCTCCTAAGTTAAATGGAAACCCTTATAGTACTTCTACCACCCTCCGTCCATCTCTTCTGTCAAGGAATTAAAGAATAGATGGCCCCTCTCCCTTCCTTCTGCCTGCCACACCCCCAACACATTTTTACCGATTCATCCAAACAACCAACCAACCTCTGTGCTCTGTTACTACCCAGCTTAAGTTTCCCCACGGTTCCCATCACCCTGGCATGGCCTGTCCTTCCCCTGCCCCCACCTGTCCCAGCTGTAGCAGCAACACTAAAGTGGGTCGCAGCTTCCTGAATGTAGGCTTTTGTCTCCAAGCCTTTGCTCCGATTGACCCCTGGGTTCAAACATTCTTCCCTGCCACCCCGGATTCTGGATTTTCTACTTATTTAAGTATGTGCTAGGCATCCCCTCTCCCAGGAAGCTGTACTGGAGCACCCCAGCCGCCTTGCCCAGGCTAGGCTGAGGCCCATCCCTTTGAGCTCTGATAGGCAGCTATTCTCCAGGACTTTGGGATCAGAAAACCGGAGAGTGAGGCTAGTGAGGGAGATTAATGCTGTGGTTCAAAGGGGATGATGCCCCTCCCTGGGGGCAGAAAGAGCCAGGTCTGGGTCAAGGCTGGCTCCTGGCACTTGGGCAAAGAGAGCAGCGGAAGTTCACTCCTGGGGATGAGAGCCAGACACACCCCAGAGACTGAAACCACAGTGAGAGGCCCCAAGAAAATAGCTTAACAGGTGCCCGCAGTCACAAGGAATCATAGCTTGTACCACCAGTTTTCAGAATCAAGAGGGTACATTGTAAAATCCTTGGTTGGCATTTTCCTTTCAGGGCAGCTCAGTCTTAGGAGAGCAAGAACCACGGAAGGCCTACTCAGTGAGCAGGTGGGCAGGGGAAAAGCTTTGCTCAGACCCACCCAACACAGCAGTGAGGGCAAACAGCAAGAACATGCAGCCAGGTGCCAACTTGGGTGGCTGGGGACAGGAAAGAGAGCCAGTGGACAGGTGACTTAGGAGTTAAGAGGCTCATTCCCACAGCTACCAGCCCCGTCCAAAAGGAGGGGCTCCTCCCTTGCTTGTCTTCCCCTCTTGCTGCCGAAGGGAGCCATCACAACTCTCAGTGGGTTGCCAGAATCCTGCGACTCCTGTGGCAAAAATGGAATGCAGGCACACACATCCTCACCCCCACCCCCCAAACCAACAGGACCTAAACCAGTGACTTAATTTTCCTAGGCAGCTCACTTCCCAAGACTTGCACGTGCCTTTCATTTTCCTCCCAGATCTTGACCCAGTGACCCAAATCTTCCCTAGCCACTGTACCTTGCCCTCATTCATTCTACCCCTCAGGATCCAAAACTGCAAAAGCAGGATCAGGAGTTTCCCCATTTCCTTCAGTGGGGTGCTTGTCTTCGTCAGCCACTGCAAAGCCATGAAAAGCCACGACAGGCAGAAGGATGAAAAGAGAGACAGGAGACAGAAGCCCTGACACAGGTTTTTCGGTATGCAAGTGTTTTTGACTCCACAGTCTGTTGCTTAAAACGAAACATAAACGGCAGCCAGGATACACACCCCAATGCAAAAAAAAAAAAAAGTAAAGGCAAATATAAAATAAACCACACAATACCACGGCCCAAACAAAACCAAAAAATCCAAATGCAAAACCCCTCAATTTTATATATATATATATGTATATATATATTTTTTTTTCAAAAAGGGAGAACAACTGTTCAAAACCAACTGGGCAGTATGGTGGGGGTGGGGAGCAGGCCTACGGAAGGGGGCCTAGAATATCCCCCTGGGAACAAAGAACAAACACAATACAAAGAAAATAACCACCAATGCTCCCACACGGGTCAGGAGCCTCCAGAGAACAGATTGTCCCATCCTCACACTGGCTTTTTTTTTTCTTTTTGCCTTTTTTTTTAAGTCTTTTTTTTTCCATTTTCTTCTTTTGTTGTTGTTTTAGCACCTGTACAATAAAACTGTACCATCTCCAACCAGAGCCAGCCACAGCGAGGCCCTCCCCCCTTTGGATGGCACATACTCTCTACAAGGATTGTTCGGAAAAATAGCAATTGGTAGAAAAATAAGAACAAGAATGGGACAGGCAACGCCACGGAGGGGGAGGGGCAGGGAATGGGGAAGCAGCCCGAGCTCCTCCCTCTTTCTCTCCCTGAACAAACCCAGGGCCGGAGGGTCCCTCTGAGGCCAGGAGGGAGTCCTGGGGGGGTCACTCGCTCAGGCCCAGCCCCTGGGTAGAAGAGTGGGACCAGGGCTGGAGATGGTTTTTTGCCCTCGCCTAAGCAAACAGCTGAAGCCTGGATTTCCCATCTGGCAGTCAGTCCCAAAGCCCTCTGCAGATTCCAAAGGAGAATGGGGGGCAGAGGGAGAAGGGGGAAGAAAAAGAGAGGAGAGGGATGTTGTGAGTCTGGGAAAGGGGAGAGGTGGAGGGTGAGGGCTGGCAGCACACAGGCTCAGAATCTGGAGGGTGAAGCCCAGCACGTTGTGGGGAGGGGGAAGGGAAAGCAGGCGTAAGGATGCGGGGGGGGGGGGGGGGGAACCCATATTTGTGTACCCCGAGAGGGGCGGTGATGAAGAAAGCATGAGGAAGGGACAACCTTGCCCCTCAGACCCATTCTTGACTCTCCTTTATTAGAGTAATTCATTAACCTCTTGCCCCACAAGCCTCCCCTCCCCAGTAAACACTAATCTCAAGATAGCAGGGCTGCTGCAAAGGGTAGGAGGGGGTGAAACGAGAAAAAACTGGGGTGGGGGGGGGAGCACCAAAACCTCAGGATTTACCCCCAACCCCCCGGCCCTGGGCCAGCACCAGCCAGTTTCATTAGTCACACGTTGATGTGTCCCCACCCCGCCCCTTCCCCAGTAGGAAAAACGGGAGTAAGTTTATCCGAGGGAGAGAGCAGCTCCAAAGCTTATCAAGAAAGAGAAAGGAGGAGGTGAAGAAAGTCCCTCAATACAACAAGTTGTCTCAAATCATCACAGTGATACAGACTTATCAGAAATCAATGAAACAATACAAATTAAATACTAATAAAAATAAATACTATGAAAGACAGAAGAACACAGGGGAACCGAGGGGGCGCTCAGATATTTGGGCTTTTCTCATTTCTCCGCAGGATGGGCTGTGGCCACCGGGGGGCGGGGGGCCAGGCTTGGTCTTGGTCATACCCAGGGAGGCCAGTCCAAAGGACCCCAGCGCCGCCGCCTCCCACCACCAACCCCAGGACCTCTTGTCCCCAGACGTGGAGTTCAACTTTCCACCCCCATCACCACCAACCAAGACAACAGTGATGATGACCGGGAGATGAGAACTAATTGTAACCAGAAAATAATAATAATAATAAATCCAGTCACTAATGCTGGCATTGATAAGGCGGCTTCTTGTTGGTCCATATTATTGCCTCATTCTGCAGTCTGGTGCTCGGTGGGGAAAAAGACATGGCAGGTGGGGGCAGGGTGGACTCAGGGGAGCAAGAAGAAAAGGGAGGAGCCGTTTTCCCGGTCAACTGCTCCAAGACTGGAATTCCACCTCGGACCCCAGGAGCCGAAGCAGCTCTGGCTCATACCGCACTAGCTCCACAGTCTCAGAGGAGCCTGGGGGGGATCTGTCGTCCAAGCCTCCAGGCCTTTCGGAAGGGGTCAGCAGCTGACTTGAGGCCACCTGCCGGTAGAACTCTGCCTTGGGCAAGGTGGCAATTTCAAAGTGCGGGAATCGAGCCTGAAAGATCCTGGAGGAAAGCTTCAGCCTCTTCAGGACATCTGTAAAGAGGAACCAGTTGCAGGGCCTGAAAGAAGCAAGAAGGGGAGTTAGGGAAGGGTGCTGCGGGAGGACGGGAGGGGTGCGGCGCTTTGGTCGCCCGGGAAGGCTGGCGCAACGGCTGGATTCTAACCTGGCTGATCATTCTCCCATGTGACGTGTGTCCAGTCTGGCTATCACCCCCTCCTTCTTCTTCCCCCTGCCCCCCCACACACCAAACTTCTGGGGTGGAGGTGAGGCAAATACTTTCTCCTGTCCCCTTCACTGCCTGGCCCAGCTTACTTCTGCATGTGAGCACTCAATCTCTGAGTGAGCTGTTCCAAAATGAGGGAGAAGGGAGGAGAACTGGGAGCTGGGGCGAGCCCTCCAGAACCTACAGCCCTTAGCAGGCCTTCCCCGGGACTCAGCCTGCACCCCTGTGACCTAGAGTCTACCATCTTCTGGACCAGTTCATCCCCTGACCCCTGCCAATCCCGTCTAGTTTCCTTTCCCCATTCTCACTCCTGCTTCCCTTGCCTTCTTGTTCTCCAACATCTTCCCCAGCAGAGGGGGAGCCGTGGAGAAAGGCCTAGACTGCGGGTAATCCAAAAGGCATTTCTCTTTGGCTCTGGAATGCATTAGACAAGTTTTTTCTCCGGCAGCAGCAGAGGCAGCACCATCGTTTCTGCAGGGCTGGAGCTCACATTACAGTGAGCCTGACTTTGCTGAGCACACTCGACTGGGCGGCAGCCTGGGGACAGCTGGGAGGGGTGTGGGAGAGGCCAGTCACGGGCCAAGTGCTTGCTCTGGTTAACCCAGGAAGGGGACAATCAAGAATGACTACATCCCCACGTTAGTGGTCCCACGTTGACAGGGTTTCCCCTCAATGCCATTCTACTGCCCCAGTTCCAGCCTCCACCACTTCTGGCCCGGACTATATCGCCTCAGCCCCCTAACTGGTTTCCCTTGGCTAAGAGTAACTCTTCTGCACCCCACTCACCCTCATTAGATCCACTACGCTACTATTAGAGTTGGGCTTTTTCTAAAAAAAGAAAATTTGACCCTCTCACTCCCTCCCTAAACAGCTTTCAATGGGTTCCTGATGCCTCCAAACTCCAAATTCTTTAGCAAGATACTACCTAAGAGCATCCAGGCATCACCCTATTCTCTACCTCTTCAGCCAGGTCTCCGCCATATAACTCATCCGTGTGGTATCCTCCACCTTGCCAAGTGCCAGCCATCCGATACAGGACTACTCACTGCTTTCTGAAAATACCATGCACTTGTATGCCCCAGTGCCTCTGCTTGTGCCATGCCCTCCATCCTTCACTTCTTTCTGGCCAGGTCACTTGTGAAGCCTTCCCCCAGCGTAAGTGACTGCTCATCCTGTCTTCTGCGGGGTCATGGCACCTGGTTTCTACCCTTATGGTAATATTTCTAACAGAGCCCATTTCTGAAAGGATGCAAAAGAAACTTTAACTGTGGTTCTCTATGCGACAGAGGAATGGGGGCTCGGAGTGAAGTGAGACTTTTATTTCACACTTGACACACTCTCCTGAACTGTTTGACCTGTTCACAATAAGCATGCATTACTTTCAGAATAAATCTACATAGGACATTTTGTCTTTTACGAGAGTTCACTTAACACTTGGTTGTCTCCTCTATTCGACAGTGACTTCTTTGAAGACCAGCGCTGTGTTGTGGGTTTGACCTGGTACAGGTGCTTCAGACATGTTTGTGGAATTGAATATTCTGTGCAGCACCTAAAATTTCTACCCAGACCCATAATCCTCATCCCTAAAATGCAACATTTCTTTCAAATTACAGCAAACTCTTTGTCATCTCACACAATCAGGGACTGGACTGTTTTGGATGAGGAGAAAGGGACCAGAAATACCATACACTGGAGCCACCACTTTTAAGGAATGGGGGGGGGGGTGAACCTCTGGAACATTAACGCACTATGGTGATCAGATTTCCATCTTACTTTGGTGATTCACGAGGCACTTCTGAACCCCACACCGCCACAGAGTAATCAGTCTACATCCCACCCCACCCCCACTTCTTAAAGAACATAAATTTCCACATCATGCTGCAGCTGTGGGGACAGGCAGATCCAGAATAAGCTCTGGAGGCCGGATCGTCAGGAAAACCAGCTTTGCCAGAACTGAGCTCTCAGCAGAAAACATCGAGGAACCGAGTGCCCTCTCAGTGAGAGGAGCGGTTTCTCCGTGTCGTCCACACCTAAAGCAGACGGCCCTGGTCCTTTTTTCCGCTGGGGCCCAAGATCCTGTTTCAGAGAAGGAGGTGCTGAACACTTTGGAGGAATTAATTAACTGTGCAATTCTATATCCCAGAGGCCCTCCCCCGCCCTCAGGGATCAGCTTCTGCCCAGAAGAATAAGGACCAAAAGCCCCTGAAAGTTGATCCCTACTAGTATCATCAAATAGGCTATTTTTATTCTTATCAAACTTTTTTTGGGGAGGGGAAGGAGCGATGCAAAGAAACTGTGGTTAGAGTTATAAACTGGGGATCTCCCCCTGAAGTGTTTCCCATATCTTCCTCCCCTATCACGTGTACTTACTTCCTGCCATTTCCCCTATCTTTCAAGAGGGTCGGATATTTTAAAAATAGGTATCAAAGAAAAGCCATCTTTAAAACTGTTTGCACAGGTATTTGAAATAGGCGAAGATAACCGCTAAGAAGCAAATACTTAATGATGCAGGCTGAGAACAAAACAAAAGGACCATCCGCCTGGGCGTTCTCTTAACCAGCACCTCCACGAATTAACAGTCCAGCGAAAACCAACAAGAACCACGGCCCTGCCAGCTGCTGAACTCCCTTCTGGACCATCAACCAGCGATTCGATTGGGTTCAGTGTAATGTTAAGTGTTGGGTATACTCTGGTCTCTGAAAATGGGTGATCCCTGTTATAACATACGCAGTAATCTGAGATGACAGCATTGACGCAATCATCTTTCTAACATTAAGGCTACAAGAGACCAGGCTGTGGATTACTTAAGGACCCTAGTGGCCACACAGCTATGGCAACCATATGTCCCGGCTTTTCCGAGAATCTCAATTTCAAATATTCTGTCTGGCTGTCCCCAGAAACCACAAAAACGTTCCAGAGATTCTAACAGTTCGCCAGCCAAAATATCTCTCAGATCATCTCTTACACCCAGGAACAGCACAGAAAACCTCTACGGAGTGAATCTTGGTTTTTGATTCATGAAATACATCCAGTCGAGGGACCCAGCGCCCACAGCCCCTATTATGAACCTAACTAATCTGGGCTGAAAAGTCAGGCTGGCCTTTGTCCTACATTATCTTTCCTATGCTCTAGGGCTCCATCTCTGGGTCTTTGGCTTCCTCCTAGAGAGAACTCTACCCTGCCCAGGGAGGCAGGCCAGGGGTTGCCAGGATCCCCGCTCTCGGTCCCCGTAGATAACTCAGACACTCACCCACGGGACACTGACACTTGGAGGTTGTAGCAAGGGAGGAGAGGCTTGTCTGAGAGTTCAAACATGAAATCATCCTCTTCCACATCTTCTCCTTCTTGATCAGAGTTCCCAGGAGGATTATGCAGGAGGTCACAAGCAAATCTGTCTTTCTCCTCTGTAAGGGAGCACACAGGGAATTAGGACTTAGCTCCCTGGACAAGACCGAAGAAGAGAAATGCTTTGACAAGCGAAAGGGGCATGAAGGTTGGTGTTCAGGAGATAAACAACAAGCCCCCGGACCGTGAGTCAGGGCCTAGGGTGCTGACCCCCAGGCTCACAGCCTTAGGACTGCACGTGAAAGTTCTAGTCCTGGAAAAAGGATTTTGTGGCAGAGAATCATTATACTCCTTCCTCCTCAACTGGAAAAACCAGGTGATGTGACGGAGGAGCTGCTCAGCTGCTGAAGATGGAAGCTTGAAGATAGTGTCAGCAGTCGAGGGCTAAGTACAAAAGGTGCCCCACTACCTGCTGGGATTCCTAGAGGCCCCAAAGGGGTCTCAGATGGTTCGCTTCCCCAGCCACATGTCTGGGGGTGGCATATTTCATCCCATCCCGACATTTTCTTTCTCCAGCTTCCTGTAAGCTTTGGGGTGGGGAGTGGGGTGGTGGGCAGATGTGGGTGCTTCCCCTAATCTTCAGCCTCTGGCCCAATGGGCGAATGCCAGATGACCACCAGGAATAAAGACATGCTGATCTTCCAAGAAAGGGAAATGTGGGACAGAGGGCCAAGGGCTTAGAAGAAAGCACCCAACACAAAACCTGTGTGGGCATCACACAGGCCAGGGGAGAGAGGAAATGGTAGCTGCCAGATGAGAGGCTGGGTCCTTCTTGGGAGTGAGCAATACCAGAAGAGGTGGTGATGCTGACAGGGGCTTTGGACATGGCTAAAACAAAGCAACGGAGAAGAAAGCGCTCTCAGAAGAGAGCGAATGAAACAAAAGTACCCAGGGTAGGGAATGGTAGCGGGCTAACGACGGGCGGCTTTGTCCAATTCAGTACTGCATTTCCTAGTTTAGACAAAAGAGTTCTGAGTCTGGGGAAGCGTGGGCTGGGGCTTTGGCTGAAAAGGTTTGTAAGCTACTGACAGGTAGAGGAGGGATACTGCCACAGGCTTACTCCTACCTTTGAGAAGAATCAGGGCGACCCCCAAACCAAACCCACATCTCTGAGCCACAGACAAGGGTGGAGTGAAATCCACTTAAAAGCTTACCCAATACAGAACTGCTATAAAAGTCCCAGGATACTCCAGGATCACCCTCTGCCCGGCCCTGGAGATCTGAGAGGTGATCTGATGAGGGAAGAGAAGGCAGTGAGATGAAGAGTATAGGCTGGAGAAGGAATCCGGAGGCCAAGTGCATCATGCATATGGGCCGAGGAGAATGGGAGATGGGCAGGAAGGACCACGAGAGGGGTGGGGAGCACAACTGGACAGCAATATGCTTCAGGTTCTCAATTGGAGGTGGCAAACCAGAGCCAGGAGCCACATCCAGCCCACTGACCACTTGAGGTTTGGGCCACTGTTTCACAACCAAAAAGTTTACTGGACTTTCAGCATTTTGAAATGGGGAGCTTGCACATAAAAATCCAGATTTCCAGCTTTTCTTGAGAATGTCAGAATGGGAACATTGTCGCCATATTCCTACCAATCAAAAGCAGGCTTAAGGGAGAAGCAGGGCGTGCATTCTTTCTAATACATCAGTGCTCACCCACCCAACCTCCCTCCACTCTTTTACATGATGGGCTCCGAGGGCACTCAGATTTGAGAACCCTGTTTTAAATGGTCTAGGGAATTAGGCTACAAGCAGAATCCTGGATATCTCCCAGGATTTCAATTCCATGCTGGTCACTATGCTCACGTACCCAAGCATGTTCTCTTCAATTTAAAGTAAGATAAGTAAGCTCAGTCCCTTTGGTTTCACCTCTGGAAAATATGGGGGAAATGGCTAGGTTTATCCTCCTGAAAACTTTTTGTTCCCACTCCTAGGTATACACCCAAGAGAACCGTAAACAGGACACCAATGTTCACAGCAGCACTATACCGGATAGCCAAAAGGTGGAAACAACCCATATGTCCATCAATGGACGGAGGGCTAAACCAAATGTGCACACAGCCATACAATGGAATATTATTCAGCATGAAAAGGAATGATTGTTATAAAATATGCAGTGGTAAGGAATGCACAACTATGTGACGACACTGTAGCCACTGGTTGTACACTTTGGAAGGACTGCAGGTGAATATTTATCAATAAAACTGCTTAAAATAAAAAAAAAAGATAGCATGAAGAAGAAAATAAAATTCAACCCCAAATTCTATCATCCATTCATAATTTCTGTTTGCATTTTAGTGTCTAACATCAGACTTTTTTCCTCTATATCCTTATATATTATAAATGTGCTTTATAAAAATATATGTGCATTTTTAAATAAAATTGGGATATTGTTTTATATCCTGTTCTATAATATGTTTCCTTTAATGATATGCTGTGAATGGTATGCCATAAAAATATACCATTAAAATGTAAATTTTTTTTAAATGATTGCTTATACATACTATGCATGACATGGTGAAGGATAGGCTAAGCCGACTTAAAATTAGGCCTAAGAGTCACCTCCAGCGAACCTCTTCTGTTTCTCAAATGTGGCCTCTCTCTCTCTCTCTCAGCCAAAATTACAACAAGCAAACTCACTGCCTTCCCTCTCTCTACATGGGACATGACTCCTGGGGGTGTGGACCTTCCTGGCAATGTGGGACAGAAATCCTAGAATGAGCTGAGATTCAGCATCAAGGGATTGAGAAAACCTTTTCGACCTAAAGGGGAAAGAGAGAAATGAGACAAAATAAAGTGTCAATGGCTGAGAGATTCCAAATAGAGTTGAGAGGTTATCCTGAGAGGTTATTCTTATGCATTAAATAGATATCACCTGCTCAGTTAAGGTATATTGGAGAGGCTGGAGGGAACTGCCTGAAAATGTAGAGCTGTGTTCCAGTAGCCATGTTTCTTGAAGATGATTGTATAATGATAGAGCTTTCGCAATGTGACTGTGTGATTGTGAAAACTTTGTGTCTGATGCTCTTTTTATCTACCTTATCGACAGATGAGTAAAACATATGGATTAAAAATAAATAAATAATGGGGGGAAAATGTTAAATTTAGTAGATTAAATGCTAGTGATTAATGAAAGGGAGGGGTAAGGGGTATGGTATGTATGAATTTTTTTCTGTTTTCTTTTTATTTCTTTTTCTGAATTGATGCAAATGTTCTAAGAAATTATCATGATGATGAATATGCAACTATGTGATGATATTGTGAGTTATTGATTATATAACAAGAATGGAATGATCATATGGTTAAGAATGTTTGCGTCTGTATATGGTTTTGTTTCATAAAGAAAGAATATATATATATATAAATGATTGTTTATACACACTATGTATGACATGGATGAACTTGGAAAAGATTATGCTAATCGAAATATGTCAGATACAGATGTATGATTCCATTTAGATGAAATGTCCAGGACAGACAAATCCATAGAGTCAGAAAGCAGATTAGTTGAGTGGCTGCCAGTGGCTGAGGCGGGGGGCAGAATGAGGAATGGCTGCTTAAGGGGTACGGGATTTCCATTTGGGGTGATGAAAAAGTTCTGGAACTAGACAGTGGTGATGGCTGTACAACACTGTGAATGTACTTAATGCCACTCAACTATATACTTTAAAATGGTTATCATCGTCAATGTCATGTGTATTTGATGACAATAAAAAAAAGCTAAGCCCTTTTGCTTGTTTGATCTGAGGACAGACATCAAGTTACCCCTTAGTATCCGTTTCTTGGCTAAATATCATCTAGTGGAATCGTTTCCCTTCTTGGCCCCAGGTGGACACAAAGCAGATCCACCAGTTTTCATTACAAATTCAACCGTGTCATATGTGGTGCATGGCCCAGCGGCTGCCAAAATGGCTAGCACAACTGGCAAGCTGACTTAGCTGTGTCTGCTTGCCACCAGCCCTCAAGTGACACCTGGGAAACAGAACAGGAGAGAGTCCAAAGGGCACAGGTGAGGTGAGGCTGCCCACTGAAAACCAAATTGCAGGAGGAAGCTGGCAGCCACTCTTAAAGGAACAAAGTGGGTTTCCCCCAATGGGAAGCACTGCCACACCCCAGTATGCCCTCCCTTTAGGCCACACATCCCATCAGCAAGAACACCAAGCAGCTGTTATGAGCTACTGAAACAACTAAATTTTTAGCAATTTTTAGGAGATGAAGGGTTTCTCCTAGTAGGAAAAGGTAGCAAGAGAGAAACTTTCAAAGTTATAGCTGTGAAACCAGAGAGGAGAACTTTTACTCCTGTACATCAGATCTTCTGTGCATTCCATGAAAAAAAGAAGCCTTCTGCTGAGGTCACAGTTGCCAGCTTAATATGCTCTCCTGGAACCTGTGCCACGTGCGAGTTGGAAGTAGTTTCTTCCAGAAGCATTTGTCAGTTGGGTCAGTGTCTACTCTGCACCTGTGTTAGGTATCACGGGAGATAAAGGAATGAAATGCCAAATTCCAAAAAAGCAGGGACGATGCCTGTCTTGTTCTTCATTCTCTCCCCAGCACCTAAGCTCAGTGGCTGGCACATAGCAAGAGTTTAAGAAATATATGGGGAAGGAGAGAAGGAGGGATGGAAGAAAGAAAGGATGGAGGGAAGGAAAGAACTAAGGAAGAAAGGGACGACTTGCCCCAAGGTGAAACTGTAAAGTAACGTGCCTGCTTAGACAACATGCCGAAACACATCATTCAAATGACTGCTGTCCCTGAGAGGTCACATGAGGATTCCATCAGAGCAGCCCTAGCTCACCACATTCCTGGGGCTCCGCTCTAGGAAATGCTGCCTGCAGAGCCCCTGGCACATTCCTCTAATTCCCTTCATTGACTGCAACTCCTTGTCATTTGCAGGTGAAAGTGTCTTCATGAGACTGTCAAAAGTTAATGAGCAGGAGTAGAGAAGCTGAAGTCGGAACAGGCTCATGAGTGGGCACCCAGGGCTTACAAGATGTTGCAGCTTCGAACGTCCCATGTCAGCGCCCTCCTACGAACAGGACAAAGACTGACTTTCCTTTTCCTTCATTCCCCCCACCTCCCTCCAAATGTTCAGCCTTTTTATTCTTATCCTTTCCTTCAAAAGTATTCTCGGGGACTCACTGTGAGCGAAGAGTCCCTATTCCAACGTGAGAACTGCCCCAGCAATCAGTTCCTCTATCTCCCAGTTCCCATCAGACCCCTCCTCATCTCCTCCAACTAAATCACCAGCTGAGGGACTTGAAAAGACAGAAAAACAAAAAAACAAGCCGTCTTCGACAGGGGGTCATATGGCAGAGGTCTTGGCAGGAAAAACAAAAACCTGTGATTCAGTGACCTCCAGTGGTAAACTGCTAACCCTTTCATCGGTGGCAGGAAAGACAGTCCTGTTACTTCCACTGATGCCCCGAGCCAAATGGCAACGGCTCCCTCCCAACCCCCACATTCTTTCCAATGGAGGAGGAGGAAAAACGAGTCTGTTTTCCTTTGGTTAGCTTGGATATTGCTGTTTTTTTCAAAGGGTCAAAGGTAACTCAGTCACATGCCTGCCTGTAATTTAGCCCAAGGGGGAGGCCTTCCGAAGGCCTTTCTGAGGGTTTGGGTGGATTGGTGCTCCAAGCCGGAGGAGGAGATAGAAAGGGTTTATTGTCTGGTCTTTAGCACACACCATAGCACCTAAAACCTAACAGGCGCTCAGTCAATGTTTGAGGACTGAATGGATGGATGCTTGAATGAATGAATGAATGAATGAATGGAGTGCCGCTACACAGTTTCTGGTCTCAGGAGAAATGGGTCTCATTTCAAGCAAACCCCATATAAGAACATCCATATTTACAACCCAGATGAATTGCTGGCATCTTTTGCTTGACAAAAGGATTCACTCCAGGATACCTATAAATAGTGACATTCCTTTGTGTATTTAAAAAAGGATTTGATTCCCAGGCAACTTTTCCAGAACAGAGGCCTTGCACAAAGCGAGGGAAGCTCTACCCGAGGCGCCAAGGCTGGTGTTTTCACTCACCTTTTCTGCCTGCAGAAAATGGAGACTTTTGCACCCTATAGGGATTCATTTTCTGCCCAGTGGGATCTCCACTAGGGGAGGATGAGGACAATTAATCTATAGAGTCTGGTTAGGCAAATGCTCGGGGATGAAAAGCAAAAGGCTTTTTATTTTTATTTTTTGATATATCCAAACATTTATTTAAATTTCATATGTTTTCTAAAAATTGTATACTTGTATTATAAAGTTAAAATTCCAAAAAAGAAAGGAAAATTATTCATTTCCTATCACCCAGAAGCACTTCTATCAACACTTTTGTCAGTTTATTTTCAGTCTTTTTTCCTATCCATTTTTTTTTTTTTTTTTTTTTTTAAGGAAGGAAAGACAGACAGAGAAGGAAGGAAGGATGGAAGGAAGGAAGGGAGGAAGAAAGGGAAACATCTTTATTTTTATTATATTTTGTTTGTTTGTTTGTTTGTTTTTTTACATGGGCTGGGGCCGGGAATCGAACCGGGGTCCTCCGGCATGGCAGGCAAGCACTCTTGCCCGCTGAGCCACCGCGGCCCGCCCTTTTCCTATCCATTTTTAACCTACCTGATTCTATTCTGTGTGAACAAATATGTATCCTGCATTTCTCATTTACTATTAAATGGAGGCATTTTCCTTTGCTGTTCAAAATATTCATAAAATATTTTAATAACTATATAATATACTATTGCATAATTTATTCTTTTTATAGCATATTTAGCTGTTTTCCACTTTTGTCACCGTTACTGGTAACGAACATTTATAGTAGACATCTGTGTGCTTTTTCCAATTTGTTATTATTCCTTAGGCCTATTCCAAGAGATGAATGTATGGGGCAAAGTATATGAACCTTGTAAAGTCTTGTACTGTAGAGTGACATGTATGAATATTTATTTTTTTGCAAAAAGCTAGACAGGCAAGGTAAAAAAAAAAATCAGAAGCCCATGCAAATGTATCCTGGTGAGGGGTTGGGGAGGTGGGGTGGTGGAGGGAAATGACTCCACAACTTCCAACCTCAATCTTGCAGCCACTATATTACTGTACCCATTGTTTTTTTTTTTTTGAGATTTAGGGGTGAGGGTGGGGCTGGGTTCTGCACAGGGATAAAAAAGAGGGAAATATTTACTTCAAAGCATCAAAAAGGCCCCTGAATGGAGAAATGAAAATGTTCTAAAATTGATTGTGGTAATGAATGCATAACTATGTGATGAGACTGGGAACCATTGATTGTATACTTTGGATGGAGTGTGTGGTGTGTGACTGTGTCTCTTTAAAATTGCACTAAAAAAGAAAAAAAGGTCCCTGATAACTGTGTGATCTCACTTCCATGAAATAACTAGAATATGCAAATTCAGAGATGGAAAGAAGATTACAGGACACCAGACGTGGGTGTTGGGGTGGGGAATGGGGAATTATTAATTAATGGGTGGAGTCTCTGTTTGGAGTGATGGAAAAGTTCAGATAACAGGTGATGATGAGGGTAGCCTGACACTGTGCATGTAACACCACTTAACTGAATCCGTGAAGGAGGTTAAAAGGGAGGAATGTTATGTTGTATATATGTTACCACGGTAAAAAATGTTTTTAATAAATTCAAATTAAATTTAGAAAACAGGCAGAACAGCAACAATGAAAAAGAGCTCCTGATGGTGGCACAACATTGTGAATGTATTAAATGCTACTGAACTGTTCACTTTAAAATAGTTAATTTATGTTATGTGAATTTCACTTCAATTTTTCAAAAAATAAGCCTTTGGGAACTATCCCTCAACCTCAGAAAACAGTCTTTGGGTCCATATCTCCCTTTCCCAGTAGCTCGTCTGCTTCCCTGGAGTGTTGGGCCAAGGTCCTATGCCAAGGTTTGCTACAAGAATCTTTCCTAACAATTGATATTTGCATGGAAAAGAGGTGGACTAATTTATAACACTCCTTTCAGGTTCTGGCCCCCATTATTAAGCTACAGCTGCAAGCCCATAAAGTTGAGAAACACCCAGAGTGATTTGAACAGTGAATAAAAAAAGTACTTGCAAAGTTCCCTTGGGGGAATGGTAAGAAAGGGGAAAATTCAACTTCCCCTGGTAGGGAATTCTTGATATTCTCAACAAGCAGTGGGGGCAACCAAAGCAATAGGCTGAGCCCCCAATCTTTGGGTTTGTTCATATGAAGCTTAACCCCATAAAGGATAGACTAAGCTTACTTCAAATTACCCTAAGAGTCACCCCCAAGAGAACCTCTTTTGTTGCTCAGATGTGGCCTCTCTCTCTCAGCCAACACAACAGGCAAACTCACTGCCCTCCCCCTCTCTACTTGGGACATGACACCCAGGGGTGTGGACCTTCCTGGCAACGTGGGACAGAAGTCCTAAAATGAGCTCGGACTCAGCATCAAGGGATTGAGAAAACTTTCTTGACCAAATGGGGGAAGAGAGAAATGAGACAAAATAAAGTGTCAATGGCTGAGAGATTCCAAACAGAGTCAAGAGGTTATCCTGGAGGTTATTCTTATGCATTAAACAGATATCACCTTTTTAGTTAAGGCTTAACAAGAGAGGCTGGAGGGAACTGCCTGAAAATGTAGAGCTGTGTTTCAGTAGCTATGTTTCTTGAAGGTGATTGTACAATGATATAGCTTTCGCAATGTGACTGTGTGATTGTGAAGACCTTGTGCCTGATGCTTCTTTTATCTACCTTATGGACAGATGAGTAAAACACAGGGATTAAAATAAATAAATAACAGGGGGAACAAATGTTAAATTCAGTAGATTGAAATGCTAGTGATCAATGAAAGGGAGTGATAAGGGGTATAGAAAAAAATAGGGGAAACAGGCTAAAATACATCGGGTAGATGGAAATACTAGCAATCAATGAGAGGGAGGGGTAAGGGGCATGGTATGTATGAGTTTTTTTTCTTTTTTCTTTTTATTTCTTTTTCTGAATTGATGCAAATGTTCTAAGAAATGATCATGGTGATGAATCTTCAACTATGTGATGATATTGTGAGTTATTGATTATATACCAAGAATGGAATGATCATATGGTAAGAATGTTCATGTTAGTATGCTGTTATGTTGAAAAAAATTTTTTAATTAAAAAAAAAAATGAAGTTGAGAAACAGTGTCAAGATTTGAATGGAATTCAGCCTGGAAAGGGCTAGGAAGTGCCAGAATTAAGAAAGGTCTTCTCTCTATTCTCTGACGCAGACTGGCATTTGGGTAAAGTTTAAGGAGGCGTTAAAATGGCTGGACAGTACTGAATTGCTCACCTTTAAATGGTTAATTTCCTACTCTGCAAATTTCACCTCAATAAAAGCAAAACAAAACAAAAAGGCTGGCTATAGTTGGGATGAGGTGACAAAGGTAAGGTGAAGAAAGAAAAAAAAAGTGTTTATTTCTAAACATTTTAACTATTCTAAATGGTTTCAACATTTAAACTCCTTTGGGATTTCAGAGAAGGAGGTGGGGAAGAAAAGCATTCATTTGTATAAAGCGGTCAGAGATAGCTTTATTTGGACCCATAGAGCCCCCAAAACCTCAGGGTGGCAGTCTCTAGCCAATAAAGGCACTTGGAGTAAGTGATTTTTACAAAGTGTAGTGCCTTTGTCATACTGAGATGCTCTGGATGCTCATTTGTGCTGGGGTTTACTGGGAATCGAGTCGAGTATAGACAACAACATGTGTATGCCAGAGTGGGAGGCCATGAAGGGAGGGTGAGCCCTGCCCACACATGACGGTTGAGCTAAAGGGGACAACATTAATCTGTGGTCCAGGACAAATCACTCAATGAGCATCCCAGAGCTGCTCTGAGCCCTCAACAGGGGCTGGGGAACCTAGAGGTGGGGGTGGAGATGGGGGTAGGAAAAGGCAGGCCTCCTGCCCCCAGCTAGGGAGAAGCAAGATCAGGTTGTGAGGGCCTGAGGCCTGACACATTGACTCCAGGGCTTGGTCGGTTTGATCTGGAACTAGATGGAAATTCATCGAGCAGGACCTTCCATTGCCCGCTTCTAGGGGCGCTGCTCCCTACCTAGTCTTCTTCTAATCAGGACCTTTAGTCTTAGTTTCTCTGGGCTTTTTTTTTCCTCCATCACTAGCTACTTTATTCACTTTTGTTGGAAAAACAAATGGGCCCCTGGTTGGGAGCCCAGAACTCTATCTCTGGTGGGGGTATACACGGGTGTTGGAGGGGATGCGTGTTCGCGAACTGAGTAGGGCCAACGCCCAGGTGTGGGGAGGGAGCTTGGGCAGATCCCTTGTCCTGCTGGCTCTCATTTCTACATGGTTTCTACCATGGACGTTGGTGCTCCAATGAGAATCAGAAATACAACTCCCAGCTGCTCCTTTACGCAGTCTGAAGAAGTAACCGCTAGTGCAAGGGCCAAGCTGTGATGTCACATACGAGGCGGGATTCCTTTAGTCCGAGGTCAAGTCTGAGGAGATTCCGACTGAGCATGCCCAAAACTAGACTTCCCCTCTTCTCCCTCCTGCCCCTGCCCAACTCGGTGGAGCTTTCTAACTGCAGACAAACAGCTGCTATCCACTAATGAGAAAACAAATGCACTTTGGCTTATGGCCCTTGCTATGGGCCTGAACACCAGACACTTTTTCCTGAGGGGACAGGTGAGGAAAGAAGAGAAAGGAATGTAAAGATGAGGGATGCAGGGATGCGGAGGGAACAACATAGTTGCCACAGGCAAGGGCTATGAGGAACAGAACTTCAGGAGGGGTCCCAAGGGTTTCACCATGATCACCGCCAAGGAGAAAGTGCGAAAACAAAAGCAAAATGCTGTGTCACTTCTTTGCAACTGACATCTCATTCAAAGCACAGGTCGACACATTTTTTTGCTCCAAACTAAATCGATTAGAGGGACTGCTTTTCCACAGGGGGCCTATTCCAGATCTTTGGCTATGAAATGAGTCTCCATCAGTCACTAGGACCTTAAAGAAGAAGGCAATGTGGACACCCATAGCTAGGGCATAAGAAGTGGATCTTGGGACATTTTTCAAGTGCATAGAAATTTCAATGGAGCATAAGGGAAAGCATGTGAAGAGGTCAGGTGCCCCTTGTGGGAATTATTGGAGATGAAGGGAGTCCAAGCATATCTCCTACCCACGAGTTCAGGATCAGAGACCAGCCCCAAGGAGGATGGCATCTAATGTGGGCCAGGCTTACCGCTGAGAAAGCGCTTCATGGTGTCGCTGCTGGCCAGCTTCATGGCTGTCTGTCCCGAGTAGGTGGCCAGTGTGGGATCAGCCCCATAGGACAGCAAGAGCCAGATGGTCTCCAGGTTGTCGTTGACCACCGCGTCATGAACTGGCCTGAGGAGATGATACAGGGTGAGGACAACAGGGCCTGAGTGGGAACCAGAACGTCTAGGCCTCAGGGAAAATGAGATGACCCCAGGGCAACCACCTCTGGCCTGCCCTCCTCCACACTGCCATGTCCCTACTCCCTTCTCCTCTCTCTGTGCCCCTTTCTTCATACTCTCTCATGTACCCCTTGCCCACATCTTGGGAGAATCCCTAGGGCATAGGGTAGCTCCACAGGTAGTTCTGGAGTTCAGGGGAGAATGGATCTCTGACCAAGGAGAAAGTTAAAGCAGATGCTGGGGTAAGATTTGATGAAACTAGTCACCTGCCCAGGAGCAGGGATGAGCAAAGCAGCTTCATATACCAGGCAATGACCAAGCAGAGCCTTGGCACGATTTGGCCCAAGTCCCCCTACTTGGTAGGCAGCTTATGCAACGATTTTGTCCAGGAAGAAGGCCCCCTGTTAGCACACAGAAGAATGGGTACATTTTCTTTAAGATACAGCAGATTAAAAAAAAAAAACGGATCAAATCTGAAATGTCACCCAGGGTCACATCCAGCCTGAGACAGGTGGGCCCTCAAGATGGTTGGTGGGAAGCCTGAGCGATCTTCCCTGATGAAAGCTGCAAATGATAGGAGGATCTCCATACAACTCCAGCTTCACTTTAGTAACCAACACATAGACTAGCCGTCTGGGACCTCATCTTCCCTTGCCCAAAACCGGTTTTCTCTTCGGTCTATAGAAGCCTTTCCGAAATGTCTTCTGACAAAGCCTCTCTACAACTCATAGCCCGGTGGGTCACAAATGTCCAGGCTGGGGCTAGTGCTTTTGAGAGTGAGGGACTGAGACGGGGGTGAGAGTGGAGCTCAGGGAAGGAACAGCCGCCTTGCCTCGTGCCGTCCTGTGCGCTGCAGTTCACATTGGCCCCGTGTTCTAGCAGGATATTCAAGATGTCGGTCCAGCCCCGGGAGCACGCCTCATGCAGGGCGGTGTAGCCCGCGTTGTCACGGTGATTCACATCCTCACTGTCCTTCTGGAGGCAGTAGAGAACAACATCCTGTGGGGACAGGGATAGGGGTTCTATCACCAAACAGAGGTCTCTTCTTGAAATCAGTGCAGTTAGATTTGAAGCTCCCCAAATGTCCAAAGAGTCTCAGAACCTGGCCTTTATACTGGGGACTGAAAAGCAAACCCCGAAATCTTTTGTCAACAAAGGCAGTTCTGAGCTGCCACAGCCAGGGCCCCAGTCGGAGGCTGTTTCCTTGGCAGTAGGGATACCTTCCTGTGACCAAGAGCAGTCATCTAGGCTTTGGCTGTTGGGTGAGGTCCTTGGGAGAGGCTCACCTGCCCACCCAAACCCTAAGACCTTGAGTCTAGGCATTCCAGCTCAAAGCCGTGGAGATCAGAGCGCAGTTCCTGGTGATAATTTGAGAACAAGGAAGAAAGCACTGTTTCAAGCTCTATCGCTGGATGGGGAGGACCAATGTTCATCCCAGAATAGTAAGTTCCAGCCCTCCGCTCAAATCAGGATTGCTCTGAGAGCTGTCCACTATGGTCAGCCATTTACACATTAATGATTAACTTTCCTGGGCTAAGACAATAGGTCCAAAGGCAGGGCTCTTGGGCCTAGAAGCAGGCTAGCTAGTCTGCGATAGAGCTGGAGAGAATAAGCTGAGGGGAATGTGGGAGATGGACAGGCTGGATGGCACAAGCTACCAGCTGCCTGGCTTTCAAACCAATGCATCCCACCAGTGCACGCATCATCAACCCTCTCCCAGGCACTGGTGAGATGGGGTACTCAGTTGTTCTGAGTGACAGCTCTAAGGCTGGCTGGCTGGCTAGAAAGTCTGCACGTGTGCGTATGTGGTGGGGATGCTGCCTTCCCGATAACAGAGACAGTTAACGCTGCCTCTTCCCCAGAGCCCTGTTCTACTCCTCTTCCCTCTGTCTCTAACAGGTTGCCCCGAGCGCTCTAGCCCTTTCCTGCTTGGTTCTCCCATCGCTTCATGTTTGCTGCTTTTGAAACAAAAGGGGCAGGGAGTAGGCATTGATTTTTTTTTCTCCAGGTCTCCCTCTGCAAATATCCTGGTACCCACCACAGGAGACGCTCCCTAAGGATGGGTGGACCGATGGCAAGACACTGTCAGGTCAGCCTCCTGTACTGGCCACCCTGGCTAAATAGCAGAGCTGACTCTGAATGAATCAGGTATAGGCATCAAAAGCTTTAAAAAAAAGTAAAGAAAAGAACAAAGGGTACACCCTGTAACCTGGCAACTCAACTGCTGAGTGCAGATCCTGAGGAAATAACCAGTGTGCTGGGCAAAGACACATGTTCATGAGAGTATACAAAAAAAATTAATAAAAAATAAAAAGTGGGAAGCAACCAAGGTGCCCCAACAATATAATTTAGTTATGGTAAATGAATCAGTCTTCCACCCCTAGCCTGGCACCTGGGAATCAAAACAGACCTCGGTATGAATTCAGACACCTATTATGCATAGTGTGTATATATATGTATATATGAATATGGATCTATGCATTTATTAGTTGGGTGATCTTAGACAAACCATTTAACATTGCTAAGCCCCGATTTTCTCATCTACAAAATGAGGATAATAAAACCTACCTCCACAGGCTTACTGTGAAGATTAAATGACATTAAATAATGAAAGGTCTTAATATGACAAAAGACGTGCTCGGTAAACCCCAGCTTTCTTCCCTGCCTTCTTGCCAATTCATAAGGAAGTAGTATAAGGTAGGGTTAGCTCAGCCACAGCCCCCGTGAACATATTCCCTGCACTCCTACTATGGGAAGTTGAAACGAGGGGAAGCTGGAGGAGGTGAGGAAGGGTGAGCAATAAGCACCCATTGATCCTCTCTGAGAGGTGAAGCCACCACACAGGGAAACTGAAGACAACATGGAAATCCCAAAATCCCATTTCTGGCCTAGGAATGTACTGGATGATATTTGGTTACCATTTCAATTATGTTCATCCTAAATCGACCTTCCTATGAGCTTGCATTCCCACATACCGATTGGGCGAGGGGAAAGGCAGCCTCAGAGGAAATCTGGGCAGAGGAGGTCAGCCCAGGCTCAAGCCCTTAACAAAGCTCTGCCCAGGCCACCAAAGAGCCAATGGAGAAAAGTTTCTCCACAGATGCTCGGGCTGAAGGCATCCTGGGGTCAGGCCACCCCCTCACCTTATAGCCAAGACGTGCTGCCCGCTGCAGGAGGGTCTCGCCAGCATTTTTGTTCACTATCAGCCGTCGCGCCTCTGGGGGGATCTGCCGGGCTATAGGTGACTCCGAGGCCTCCTCTGGGCCGGCACTTCGGGACTTAGAGGGTGTACATGGTTCTGTTGGCTTCACTGAGGTGGGAGATTTGAGAGATCGTGTCTTCTGCTGGCTCCAACGACCTTTGCCCTGCAAAGCAGATGTAGTAGTGGGTCAGGTCAGGCAACATACCCCAGAATGGCCACTCCCTCCTCAGCTGCCAAGGCCATTTCACCTCATTTTTGTCCATCTTGTGCTATGCTGACAATACCCGAAATAGCTCAGAACTTTGTCAGGTTTGAAGCTAGAGGCTGGGCCAATCACTAGCCATCTAGAATATTTCCAGGATTGGCACAGGTTCCTATCCATTTCCACACAGTGGAGAAATGCTAAGAGGCTAAAGTACTCAAGCTCATAAACCAAGGGATGGGGAAGAGACTAGAAATCAGAGATTGAGGGGACAACCCAGCTCCCCCCAGACACTAGGCATGCCTTCTTTACCTGCATCAATCCCCATTCATTGAGGCTTTTGCAAGTCATGTCTATAAATAAGTTGGAGCAATCTCTGAGAGTAAAGAGAAGCAGAGGGAGACAGCTATCTTTGACTACATATGCTAGAGCCCAGCTTCTAAAGCATGCACTCTTATCGCAACCACCTACCCACCCCACCACACACACATTCAACCCTCACCAGGCTTTTCTCATTTTTCACCACACCATGTCCTGAGATCATTCTCAGTCCCACCTAGGGTGGGGGGAAGAGCTCAGGCTCAGGAATCAGACAGGCCTGGGTTTGAACCGTGCACCTCTGGCATCCACTCCCTACAACACTTAGGGCAAGGCACAACCTCTCTAAGTCTAACTTCCTTCCTTGAGGGTCTTTGAGACAATGAACCAGAAAGGCTCCAGAACAATGCACAGGGTAGGTGCTCAGTAAAAGCTAGAGTCCTTTCTTTGTGAGGGACCCCTGTATGGCTCCCTGCCCCTGCCCCCATTTTGAACTGGAATATCTACAGTGGGTTCCTACGCCTGTTCCACCATAGTATATTGGACAGATGGGGGCAGTAAACTTGTCTCTCTAGTTCAGAGGTCTTCATATCAAGAGCTTTATTCAAGGAACCAGACTTAAGGAGTCTTATCTGTACCTGTGGATCCAATTTAGATGATGACATTCTAAATGCCCAGCTGATGGCTATAATGATGAGACTTTGGGAGAGTGTCAGGAGGTGTGGTCATAGCTTGCGTGCGGAAGGGACATGAATATTCAGAGGCCAAAGGGTGGACTGTGGTAGACAGCCTCCAAAATGGCCCCTGAGGAGCCAGCCCTACCTCCTAATGTTCAAACTCTTGTGTCCCCTCGTACACCGGATAGGGCCAACTTGTGTAACCAATAGGAGGTTGCAAAAAATTAGTGGTGTGTGACTTTTGAGACTAGGTCCTAAAAGACACTGTGGCTTCTGCCTTGTTGTCTTTTGGATCGCTTGTTCTGGGGAAAGCCAGCTGCCATGTCGTGAGGACACCCAAGCAGCCCTTTGGGGAGGTCCACGAGGCAAGGAAAGGAGGCCTCCTGTCAACGACCAGCAGCAACTTGCCAGTCAAGTGAGGGAGCTACCTTGGAAGTAGATCCTCCAGCCCCCATCAAGCTTTCAGATGAATGTAACCCTGGCTGACACCTTGACTGCAGCCTCATGAGGAAGCCTAAGCCAGACCCACTCAGCTAAGCTGCTCCCCCTGCAAAACAGTACAAGACAATCCCAGTTTATTATTGTTTTAAATGTCTAAATTTTAGGGTAATTTGTTTCATAGCAAAGGACAACTAATACATCCCACTTATTCAAATCCTTCTAGAGTACCAAGGTCTCGCTTAAGTCCTACGACTTCTTCTACGTTCTGCAACACTTGGCTCCCCACTGCCTTCCTTCTCTGGCCCCCAAGCACTAGTCTGAGTCACATAATCTGATGTTTCATGCCTTCCTTTCTCAAGTTCTTCCCTTTCTTGTTGCACAGGTGAGTCTTGCCTCTCCTGATAGTTTTTAAGCTCCTTGGGGGGACACGGATCATATTGTTGTCTTCTTTTTTGTTTCTTACACCACTTAACTCAGAGCTGGGCACAATATTGCAATGAACACTTATGGACTTGATTCAAGCCAGCTGGGTGCAGGGCCCTGCATAACCAGAAAAGGTGCCTAGAAAGACACAAAGCCAGGAAAGGAACAGCAGGGAAAGGATGAGGTTCCAGGGCATTTGTTTCCTCTGGTAAATCGCAAGACAATGAGAAGCCACCACCAGTCCCTATCCCAAAAAGGCAGAGAAGTACTATCCTTAACAGGAAGGTACCAGCTGAGTGTGTAATGCTGCTTTATTTCCTGGAGGAGAAAGGTATATAATGGCAGTACTGGTGGATGCTGGGTAAAGTATCCCGGTTTCAGCTATGCCAACCCAAGAGCCAAAGGATGACTCTCTTTCTGGGGGGCAATGCTGCCAGGGAGCAGTGACAGAGGCTGCCTGAGAGGGGGAGGAGCAAGAGCAAGTGTGGGGGGGCCCCACTCCCCCTCCCCTTTCCCCTCTAGCTCTGAGCCCCTGTGGGAAGGAGCCTTTGGCCAGTACTCCAGCTTTAGTGCTGCAGGAGCTTCCCCCGCCCTCCCCCCGCCTGGCTTCCCACTACAAAGCACTGTGCCATGGGGGCAACCGGAGCAGGTGGTGGTGACTGGGAGAGAAAGAAAGGCGGGAGGGAGAAAGAGAGGCCCTGTGAAGGGACAAAACCTCTCCGGGAGGAACATTTCAGCAGACGCACTGCCAGGCAGAATAACCAGACAGAATCACCAGAGTGTGCTGCTGAACGCCAGGCGGCTGGTCATCTTTGTGTGGGACGGGGCCATCTGAGTGTCTGGGGAGGAGTGGGGCGGGGGGGGGGGAGGAGGCAGGGGCCGGGGACTAACACCTTTTACCAGAGCTGCTCAGAGTTGCAGCATTTCCCTGCCCAACTGCCCCCCATCCCCCAACCCCCACCGCACTGTGTCTCCAGGAGACAGACAGAAGTCACCCATTCAGAGTGAGTCTGAGAGACATATGGAAAGAACCTGGGCTTCAGAGGCAGACAGGCCTGACTCACATCCCTGCTCTGTCATTTGTGACCACTGAGTAGCCTCGCACCAGTCCCTTCACCTCCCCGAGCCTCAGTTTCCTCACCGTCAAATGAGGGAAAGAATGGTGCCCTCCTCAGTTCTCTTGCCACGGGAATTATGAGCGATTATGTGAATGGAGCACTTAGCACAGACCACGATTCCAGGCTCTTTCCCGTCTCCCTGTTTTTCTCCCAGTGAAAGGCAGCGTTCCCACTCCAGGGGTCAGAGGGAATGGACACTGCTACTTGCCACTCTGTGCCTCTGCTGCTTCGTGCTTGCCTTCTCCTGAAGCACAAGGATGCACAGCAACCCTCTGAGAGCACTTTATGGTCATCAAAGCCTTTCACATACACTGCCTCCTTTGTTCCCCCAAGCACCCTTGTGAGACAGAAAGGGCAAGGAGTACCATCTCTATTTTTAAAGATGAGGGAATAGACTTGAGTACCTTGTCTGAGCTGGAACTAGATTCCAGAAAGAGGAGGAGAAAGGAGGGGGAGACAAGCACCTGTAGCCAGTCTCCCATCTTTTATCGGTGCCACTTGGGCATCTCTGCTCTGGAGCTGGGCTTTTGGTTTTTCTGGTTGCCAAAGAACAATAGATATTATGGGCAGACATTTGAACCTGGTCCATCATGTCCCTCAAATGGAAAGCATATCAGGACGAGGACTGTGAGTTTTTTCTCAAGGTACAAATGTAGACTCCAATACAGTGAACATCAGACCCCAAAGAAATTTGATTTGGAACTGGGGTTCTAGGAACTCTTGCTTGTCACTGATGGGTGTGTGCTCACTCAGTCAATCCTATGTTTCCAAGAGAAACACACAAACACTTGGGAGCAGGGACACAAAAGGTGGCTACAACCCAAGCCCTAGAGGGTTTCCTTAAGCCTCACCCGCAAGCAAGCTTTGTCTGGGCATGAGCATCCTAGCTTCTACAAGTAGTTATCTACCTTGTCTGACTCAGAAAGCTCCATGATTGGTTTCCAAAGTTAAGCCCAGACAAAAGCTTCTTGATTGGATGCTAACAAGCTATTCAGGCTAACATCCTGCCATATTCTTTAACCCATCTTAACCCAAAGGAGATCCAAGGATTGTTGAGGAAAAGCCATCTTGGGCCAAACTCTGTGGCTAGTGATAACTTTAGTTCTCGTTCTTCCAATCCACTCTCCCCCAGCCCCCTCAATGCTTCCAGGACTGGTTTAAAATGATTTAATAAATATGGCTTAATTTGATATTCCCCACGCACTCACTCTCTCCATCCAAGAATTATTGACTGAGGAGCTTTGTGGAAAGCCGGCCTCTTCTAGCCCACTGCTCCCCTCCCCCACAATTCCTGCTGGCTGCCCACCTTTGCCTCTTCTGAGACGTTTGCCAAGTGTTTGGTCTTGCACTTTCGTTTTCCTGATGGCTTTTCTGAAGTTTCAAGGCAGGTTGGCTCCTCCAGGTTATTCGGGAGAAAACCATTTGGTGAATCCGAGATCCCCTGGGCTTTGTTGGGCAAGAGAAGATTCCTGTTCCTGAGGCGGTGCTCTGAATTTTGGGAGGAAGTCTTCTGCTTACGGGCCTTTAAATCTGAAGGCAAGAAATAGGAAAGAATGGATGTCAGAGACACGGAGAACACAGAAGCATAAGTCTTCCTCTTAGTTTCTTCTAAGGTGAATCAAAGGACTTTGAGGATTAGATAGTTGTACAGCTATCAGCTATCAGTATCTGTTGCAAAGCTAACTACTACATAAATGCTGCTCGACCCCCAATCTTGGGGTTCGTTCATATGAAACTTAACCCCACAAAGGATAAGTCAAGCCTACTTCAAATTAGGCCTAAGAGTCACCTCCAAGAGAACCTCTTTTGTTGCTCAGATGTGGCCTCTCTCTCCAGCCAACAGAAGCAAACTCACTGCCCTCCCCCTGTCTATGTGCGACATGACTCCCAGGGGTGTGGACCTTCCTGGCAACGTGGGACAGAAATCCTAGAATGAGCTGAGACTCAGCATCAAGGGATTGAGAAAACCTTCTCAACTAAAAGGGGGAAGAGTGAAATGAGACAAAATAAAGTGTCAGTGGCTGAGAGATTCCAAACAGAGTCAAGAGGTTATCCTGGAGGTTATTCTTCCGCATTAAATAGATATCACCTTGTTAGTCAAGAGGTAATGGAGAGGCTGGAGGGAACTGCCTGAAAATGTAGAGCTGTGTTCCAGTAGCCATGTTTCTTGAAGATGATTGTATAATGATATAGCTTTCACAGTGTGACTGTGTGATTGTGAAAACCTTGTGTCTGAGGCTCCTTTTATCTACCTTATCAACAGACGAGTAAAACATATGGCATAAAAATAAATAATAGGGGAACCAAATGTTAAAATAAACTTAGATTAAAATGCTAGTGATCAAAGAAAGAGAGGGGTAAGGGGTATGATATGCATGAATTTTCTTCTGTTGTCTTTTTATTTCTTTTTCTGAATTGATGCAAATGTTCTAAGAAATGAGTATGATGATGAATATGCAACTATGTGATGATATTGTGAATTACTAATTATATATGTAGAACGGAATGATCATTAGTTAAGAATGTTTGTGTTTTATTTTTTAAAAAAATTTAAAAAGTAATAAAAATAAATAAATAAATAAATGCCACTCGAATGGACCTTGTACTTCAACACCCAAGTTGCTTCTCTATAAGCAGGAGACAACTCCTAGCCCTGCCAGCAGGGGGCAGCCCATCTGCTGGTTCACAAAATGACAGTGGGATTTTCTTTTCAGCTTTTCTTCCAACCCCTTTGTCTCTTTCTCCACTTTAGCAGTTCTGCTAAAGTTAAGTGTGAAGTGTAATGGTGGAATGCTTCCTTCACAGCCTCAACCCTACCCACCTGATTCCTCTGTTTGCCACCCTCCTAGGACACAAAGAGCAAAGCCAAGGACTCCCTGAAACCAGCAGGTACCATGAGTCAACTCAGCTGGCAGTCAAGGGCAGAAACCTGCTGCCTTCCGCAGTTGGGAATCAAGTCACTGGTGTCACTGAAACACACTGGGCATCATCCATAACTCTAGCCACAGCTCACTGAACAAAGCACATTCTAATTTCAAAAGGGCCTGCTGTGAATTCCATTATCAAGTACCTTATCCCATCAGGTCTGTCCTAAACCCAGTACATAGGAGGGATAGATTATGTTTACCCTTCTCTTTTAACATCTGTGTTATCTGGATTACTAGCTTGGCCACTAGCTATGTGACAAGTCAATCTGTGTGTAAGTCAATCTCTCTGAGCCTCAGTTTCCCTATCTGTAAAATGGGGAGAATGTAATCTACATCATAAGGCCAATATGAGGTAATATATGAGGTAACATGTAAAAGCCCTTCATAAAGTGCTATAAATTACAGGATATCATTATTGCATTCTTCAAGAGCCAGCTGTTTAAGCAGGTATGTCGACTGTGTCTTCTTTATGTCCTCCACAGACCTGAACACCATGCCTAGCAGCCCATGGCAAAAAACAAAACAAACAAACAAAAAAACCCAGCACATCTGGGAAGTGAACAACTACTGCCTCCCTCAGTTTCTCCAGTATGTGAAATGAGGAGGTCAGGTCAGATCCAAGAGTTCTCAACTTGCCTCCCTGTCCTTAACACACGCTCTCATGGGTGACATTTTTCCAAGGGCAGATTCAGACATACAAAATCATCGTTACAGTACTGAGAATTGGCTGTAGGTTATGCACAGCTCTTAGAGGGTCAGCTGCAATATCATTCCTTTCTTTCTAATCCCAACCCGCTAGAGGGTTTCCTAAAACCTGTTTGAAGAACTGCTGTACTCCATGGTTTCTAATGGTGCTCCCTGCCAGAATATTCTAAATCAGGGCTTCTGATGCAATAAGTTTGGGCTGAGGCAAAAGAGTAAGGAACAGAACCATGCCTTGGGAGGACCTCAGAAAACATGGGGCAGCCATATTAGAGCTTTCTACACCACAGGAAAAGAAACAACCCTCTACCCCATATACCCACGTTCTGGAGTTTATTCAACACAGAGGAACAAAGGTGGGTCTTCGTTGTTGTTGTTGTTTTTGTATGTTGTATGGTGGAGTAACATTTCATTATTCTTCCATGTAAGCATCCCATTATTGCAGCATCATTTGTTGAATTTTTGTTTGTTTTGCTTGTTTGTTTATTTTTGGGGGAAGTGCATGGACCGAGAATAGAACCCGGGTCTCCCGCATGGCAGGCGAGAATTGGAACAGGGGTTTTATAGTAGTGTAGAAAGGAATAGAGTAAAGATAGGAGGTATGTGGGTGGAAATGGCTCTTTCTGTTGCCTCCACAGGTCACGAAGGGTGAAAGGAAAGGGCATGAGACTCATACAGGAGTAATGTGACCTGCCTAGCTTGGCCTTTGCTTCATTCTCTATCTGAAAGATAGACGGTTGTAGGAGGGATGGGAGCTTTCTGAGAAGAGAGAAGTTTGCTAGGCAATTCCGTCATGAAAATGCCATCTTCAGATCTGGAGGAAGATGATCAGACCACATACCAAAGCCAACACCCTCAACTCAAAACTCTCAGCCACAAATATGGAGGGAGAATGGCCTCCTTTTCAAGAACAAGAGCTGCTCCCAAATCATACAGGGTGCCTTGATAAGCGGTATTCTCCATGTTACTACAGGCTTTTGGGCAAAGGCTCCCTGTCAAGAATGCTGTGGAGACCTCTGCATTGGGTGGAAAACTGGACCAGGCAACCTTAAAGGTCCTTCTGGTTCCAAGGGCTGATAAACGCTGTAGGAACCTTCTAAACCAGAAAACCAGCATACCTGTAAGAGATCAGATGACACAAAAGCGCCTCTTCAACCCAACAAGTGGCCGAGGCCAATGCCTCATTCCTGACCAACCAATAATGGCTCTGGCAGAAGAAAGAACAATTGCCCCTACTCTCTCTCTTGTGGTTGATGAAAATTAAATCCATTACTCTCTTGAGCGTAGGAATAGGTAATATATATATATATATGAAATGAGGTTAAACCTTTTTTGCATTTTAGTAAACCCAGAATCAATTACCCTTTCAATATATGGCTATTTAGTTTTTGCTAATAAGGGGAGTGCAGATGTTTACCTGCAGCTCTGGATGAATACATTATAGAAAATAATCAATTGGTGCTTCAGAGGCAGAGGTGAGAGAGAAAGAGAGAGACAGAGAGAGAGAGAAAGAGAGAGAGAGATTCATATATGTGTGTGTATGTTCTTATGGCACCCCGAGTTGTGCTTTCTGCTCATTTAGAAATCCACTCTAGGATTGGGCCTCAACAGTGCTTAGTGAAACGTGCTGGTATCAGCCTCTTGTGACCATCTATACCCCCCTGATTACATATTATAGCATTTGACATGGCCAAAGAAAGCCTGCTTTTCTCTTTGTGCTGCCTGCTCTTCGACAAAAATGATGCCATCTCAGGTTACCTTAAAGCTTCGCTCTGCCTCTTGATAATCGTTGTGACTTCAACTAAGGAAGCAAAGTTGTACCGGCTCCTCTGTGACGTTATTCTGTTGGTTTGAGGGAGAACCTGGCCTCTGAAGGGATCTGACCAGACAACTCCTTGGTAATAGGCTGTCCCATGCCAAGGATGTCACCGTGGCCTTGACCACAGGTTCAGACTTTTAAAAGAAATTGGAGGGCTGGGGCCTTCATGTTCTCAGTTCAGCTGGAGGGCAGTCCTAACTCAGTCTCAACCCAAAGCCAGTACTTGGGGGATGGATTTGAGTGACCCCCTCTGGTAGCTGAAGATCATAGCATCGGTTTCTGTGGGTCCAGAGGCCTGGGCTGATACAAAGAAGGCAGAGGTGGGTGCCAAAGGACCCCCGAGGTGCCCAAGGGTCCCCAGAAGCCGAGTGGCTGTGGATTGGGGAAAGGATGGCAGCAGACCCCCTGGCCAGCCTTACCTGCTCTCCCTTTCCGCCGCTGCTCTTCTTGCTCAGTCAGGTACTCCCCGGTCTGATATTTTCGGCTCTTCTGCCGTCTCCGTTTCTTCCTCTTTACCAGGCCCTCCTCGTCATCTTCCTCCTCCTCCTCATTGGTGTCCCACATTTGCCGGGCAGCCTCTGTCCTCCAGGGCATTTCTCGGGCTCGCCACAGGTGCCTTCGGCCTTGGCTCAGGAGGCTCTTGTCCTGGGCATGGTGGCTGCGATACTGGGTGTCCCGTTGGGTCTTTCTTACCTTTCGGCGCTTAGCAGGCACGGGGGTCACCTCTTCTTCCTCCTCTGTGGGGAAGACTTCTTGGCTTCCCATGTCAGTGTCTGCCATACCAGCAAAGGAGCTACAGATACTTCCTGTGGATGGGGTGTACAAAGGACGGTCAGGTACATTTTCAAAGGAAATACACTATGGTGTAGAAGCAAGTGTCCCGGACCAGGAGTTTGAAGATCTGGGTTCAAGTTCAAGACCTGCCAGTTATTAGCTGCATGCTTTAGGCAAGTTCCCTCATTTTTGTTTCCTCAGCTATAAAACAGGGATACTTCTTTCTGTCTACCTGACCTCACAGGACTGTTGTGAGGATCAAATGAGATAATTCTCCCCTAAGTGGTTCACAGAACTTTTGCACAACTATAAAGAATTGAAAACATACACGCCCTTACTCAAACATGTTAGCGAGTCACTTTGATTCATTCCACAAACTCTTACTTAGTGCCTGTAAGTTGCTAAGCATTGTGTGAGGCGCAGGAGAGGGCCAAAGGTCCCTGGTCTTGGGGAAACTGGGGTTTAGTGGAGGGTGAAGGGGGGACAGAGTGGCATCGTGTCCCAGTCCCTGCTCACCCCACAGAATGACCAATCTCACTGACAGACCCACCCTGGACAAGCAGAATCATCACAAAAGGAAAGTCTCAGGAAAAGCGAGGCAATAAGGAGTCCCTTTCCTGTGACACAGCCTTGTTTGGTCACGCCCAAATGAGCCTTGGCCAGGCCCTCTTCCCTTCAATCGACTCCGCCTTCCGTGGAGCTGCCAAGAGTGCAGGGGCGGAACTTCCCCCTGGCACCGCCCCCTGCCCAGCGGCAGCTGTTTCTCACCGCTGGGCTGGCGCTTTGCCCGCTCTGCCGACCATCCAAGCTTAGATGGCACCATTTCTGCCTTCCTGGGCCACCTTGCTAAGAGGTCACTTTCTCTCCTCCTCACTCTTTACTTCCACTATGCTAACAACAAAAGTGCAATCCTCAACTGGCCTGGTTTAGCTCTACAGGAGTTCTGACATCTTCCTCAAAGCAGCTCTGAGACACCACCATCCTTCCCTCAGGCCCAGCTATTAACTTGACAACTGCCCAACCCAAGCAAGGTCAGTCGAAGAAAGACATGAATCGAGGGAAACAGAGTTGCCCTTGGCCAAATCTTCAAGTCAGTCAGATCCCTAAAAGACAGCAAATATCCCACAAACTTTCCATTACACGGACCAGGCAGGGAACGAAGTGTCCTGGTTAACCTAATATTCTAGTTAATATGGAATCACCATAGAGATGGCACAGGGATTACCAATTTCGAAAGAATCAAATACAGTACAATGTGTTTAACACTAAAATGGCACTGGCTGTAATGTAATTGCCCTTTTGATGATTCAGAGGATTCTTTCGGATATTGTGAGGCCCCCAGGCCATCACTGCGAGCCCCGATTACCATCATGTTCTCCTTATGTTGAGGTGCCAGTTAATAGAATGTCAGACAACTGAGTGTGCACTGCACTCTGCTTCCCCATTCAATCCAATTTGCTCAGAAACCTGGGTGAACCAGGGCAACCCCATCTCTGGCCCTAATACAGAGGCTAGCAGGAGAGAGTGGCAGCTAGAAAGGGCAATCATTTTTTAGACACTGAGTCTTGACCAATACAAATTCAAGGGACCAAATGTGATTCTGCTGGCCCTGATGGTTCAGTAACCATTTTAAATTCTGTTGCCTGTCATATACAGCAGGCAAGATGAAGGCCCAGAGGGTCAATGTCCGTCCCTGAGATGGCCCCAAGAATCACCAGATACCAAAGCTTAGAGCAGAAACAGCTCTCTTCAGTGGCACAGGACTTTCCGCCTTCTGCCACTGCTTCCCAGCCTGAGATGTCAAATCTCTGCTCTGAAAAGCTAAACAAATAGTCCTCCAATCATGGACAAGGCCTGCTCCCACCCCTCACGGGCCCTCTTGACTTTACAAGGAACTGGGCATCTTGGCACAGCGAATCAAATGCCCGACCCTCTGCCTGGGCCAAAGGCAAAATTTCTCAACCAGATTTCGACCTCTTTTTTTTTTCAGAGAAGATGCCAAGGTGGGCCATTCACCTCTGAGGACTCACTCACCAGACTGGCTACGCGTCCGGGTGCTCAGAACCACTGGGATGAAGTCACGGAAACTGCTCTTGGCCTTCTTTTCCAACGAACCTGGAGTCATGTATTATTTCAGGGCAGAAGGCAGAAAACACTGTCAGAGCCTAATGACCAGGAAACCCACCAGAGCGGCTCAGATACAAAAATTAAGGGAGGGTTTATATTTACTCTGAGTTACCTTTATCAGCTCCCCCTATGCTGCGATCACATACATATCTCTTTGAGAGAAGGAACTTTCCCCAGCGGATTTTGAAAACTGGGGGTTTACTCCTATTTGCTGATACTAAAAAGGGGACTGCATGGAATTGATGTATCAGCCTGCCAGAAAGTAGAAGACCCTGCAGCAAGACTCTGGGACCTCCACAAAGTTTTAACTGAGCTGAAGCAGGTCCCAGAGACGGGCAACCTCAGGGAAGCTTAGAGGACTGAGAAAGGGAAGAAGATGGGAGTAGAGAGCAGCGAACAGAGAGAGGAAAATGGTATATAAGAACAGACTGGGGAGTGATCATAAGTTAAGAATGCGCTTGTTTGTTGTTTTATTTTTTTTAATTTAAAAATTAATTAAAAAAAAAGAACAGACTGGAAGAGGTAGATCATATCAAATGGGCGAGTCCATGAGCACAGACCACTGTGGCCAGGGAACGCTGGGATTCTCTCTCTGACGAGGGCGTAGAGGAACAATTTGTGGCAGAGCATGCAGGTTAAGCCCTCCCCCTCCCCCAAGCATCCTGTGGGTCCCTAAATAAAAAAAGAAAAAAGAATCTAGGATGCCTCTAAACCCTCCCAGCTATTTATATTAACTTTTTACAACAGGAGTCTTGTGAATATACACAAGGGTAGAGAAAACAGTGAACTGAACCCCCCTTGTACTGTCTTCATCTAAGTTCCCCTTAAACCTGTTTCTTCATTGAGCTAAGACCCACTGCAGGGTCATGGGTTGGCTACTGTGTGGTAGGACTGACTGTTACGTGTCTGAAAATCACCCCTCTGTGACCTCCAGAGAGTGCCTTATACCAGTGTCTAAAGCATGCAGAATAAGCCCTACTTCCTTCTCCTAGGCCTTTGACCTCCAAGGTGTCAATTATGTTTTCTTCCATAGCGAAGGGGGCTCATTTTTCTAGTTTGTCTCAGATCCCCTCCCCTACCCCACACCTGCCATAGGGCTCCCCGTCCAGCCCAGCCCAGAGGGCCAGGGTCTGTGGGGCCTACCTTCCTCGTGACCATTGGCTCGTTTTCCTGGAGACTGGGACTCTGGCTTTGTTGGCTTCCGGTGCTTGTGCTTTACCCTGACTCCATTGTGCTCTTTTCCTGAATCTGAAGCCCCCCGGGGGCTTTTCTTGGTAGGTTCCTGGGGGTCACTGGGCTGCTTCCGGCACTGAGGAGAAGTAGAGAGAGAGAGGTCTGAGAGGTCAGTTTTGCTTCTTGAGAAAGCTCTCCTAATGGTGAGTCATGTCCCCCTCCCCATTCCTGACACACGACACAGGAGGCCCAGAGTGGGGTAAGTGGGGGAAGGGCCTGTCTGCTGCCTTCCACAATGAGGTACAGAGGCTTTTTGGGGACTGAACCCAGTGTCCCAGCTAATCCCCATAGACGTCCACACCCCGTTGCCTTAAATAGGTTTGCAGGATCTATATTCACAAGCCACACAAACACCCAAAGTCACTCGAAAAAGTACACACTCAGGACCCCATGCTCTATATCCAAACACCAAAGGAGAGATGGGCATAAAAATAAACGCCTCTTCTGTGAGTCGACTGATTAAATTGTTCAAATAACTTTGACTGTGAAGAGCACTGATACCAACAACTGGAAACATTCTCAGCATGGACCAACTCAAGAAAAATCGCCTATGTTCATGTGTAAATTAATTTGGGATATAGACTCAACTAAGGCAAGAAGAAAACACAAAGCAGGAAACATTCAAGTTTCCCCATACTTAAGAGAGACAACAAAAAGGCTCAGGCAGTATTAATAATGCTCCTTGATACTCTGCAGCACTTGCAGCTTTTCAAAATGCTCTGGTCTCTATTATTTGCCTTTATCCTCCCAAAGACCCTGAGAGGAGAAGTTAATATCGTCCATTCAACAGAGGAGGAAACTGAAGCTCCAAGACAAGAGGGTAAATGATTCACCCAGGGCAACACACAGCCCAGTGTGTTGACTCGCTCGGTGTTTGTCACTGATCAGGTGAACCTGGAAAGCTAGCTCAGTAGTGTCTGCAGTGCGAAAGTGACAGAGTTGGGATGAAGACGCAGGACGGCTGGCCCCCAGCCTGGGCCTCTTCGCATCAACTCTCACTATCTCTCCTTCCTGACTTGCTTCCTTGACTGTTCCTGCTCAGTCTCAACCCACCCACCCCCTGCACCCCAGTGCAGCCACTAGGCCCAAAGGCTGTGCTTTACACCCTGCCAAGGACACTCTCAGCCTCACAGAGTCACCACATACTCTCCCAAGCTTTGAGGTCTCTCTGTGCCACCAAACCAGAAATAGGGCAATGTAGGGATTTGCAGTGTTCTACTATCCAAGGTGTGCAGAATAGGCAAAAAGGTTTTAACAATGAAAGCAGGTCCTATCAGGAAAAGAAGAGTTAAACCTGTTTGAATAATTATTCCCCTGAGCAGACATATACCCCACCTTCCAGAAGATCATCACCATCCAGCTCCAGCTAAGGGGAAGGCAGATAGCTTATTGATGGAACGTTTTTTTCTGGGGGGAAGAAGGTCTTAATTCTCTGGGGGATAGGGAGTCATCACTGCCCATCAAATTCCAGGGACACCCTCCATCTCATGACCTCCTCCTGTTTCTCATTCAGCAGAGGGTTGAGCTAACATTCTATTTGAGTTCAGTTACCCTTTTGCTTACTGCCAGTTCCTACAAACAAAAAGTATTAGGAGAAAGAAAGAATTGAGGAGGAAAGAGGAAAATGGGCAGCTGTTGCTTAAAACTTGACCTTCAGGTATGGTTGGAGAAAAACCATTGTAAGTCGGGGGAAGAAAGTCAAATGCACATAAATTTGAACATGCCCTATTTATTTCTGAATATCATTTTTAGCTAGCTCTTTCGAGTACAGATCGTTAAATTTTACTTCCTAAGATAGACAAAAACAAGTAAAACAGAACATCTAGGAGAGATTTCTGTCTGTTACTTCCACAAGGGCATCACTGAAAGCAAAAATATATTGCACACTCCAACTTATACAAAAAGTTGGGAGGATAGGGGGATCTCATAAGGTGAAGGTTCTGGTTAACAAAGTTTTGAAATATTGTCCAAAGATTCTTCCAAAGGATGAGGAGATGATAAAATACACCCAGCACCAAATAAAGGCCTTGGGGGAGGTATTGTAGGAGGCAGGAGACTGTTGTGAAGCTTGGTCATGCCCAGAAAGGGACTGTTATGAATTAACACCTGATCCTGGTTTGCTTATCAGTGGTTTCTTCCTCAAGAAACTGGAACATAGAAAAGAATGATCTAAGTTATTTGCTCTCCCAAAAACTGGACATTTATTATATCATTACAGGGAGTCACCAAGGGCTGCTTCAAGGCCCCTGATCCTGCAATATTATTCCTTACCATCTGCAGCTGTCAGTAGGACCAGTGAACTGTTCATGTAATATATAAGAAGGCAAAGTGCCTACTCACCATTGAGTCATACGTAAGACATACACTCTATCTATTTTGTTTGTAACAGTAACAATATAACAGCAGCTACAAACACTTATCTGATCACTTACTATGTGTCAGGCATGTTCTAAGCATTTACATAACTCATCTCATTTAATCTTGTTTTAAAAAACAGCTCTATTGATTCAGGGATGAGCCTGGCCCTGGCACCATGGGATTGATAACACCATCCTGACCAAAAGGGAGAAAAAAAGTGTAAGAAATAAAGTATCAATGGCTGAGAGAGTTCAAATAGAGTCAAGAAGCTACTCTGGAGGTTACTCTTATGCAAGCTTCAATTAGAGGTTGCTACTATATATATCATGGTTTGCCAAACTCCATCCAAAACCATTCCTGCCAACCCTCAAGAACACCTAAGGCATCATATGAGATTCTATACAAGGTCTCATGCACCAGGATTACTTTCCAGAAACCCACGATCTCCAGATGGGTTCCTAGACCAGATAAGTCCTGAAATGCAGACAGGCCAGCCTCTCCAGAACATCAACTAGTTTCATTCCCCTATCCCATATTATCAGCAGCCCTTTTCAACACGAAAAAGTTAGAATGGGCATAGCCCAAACACCCCTCTACAGAGTAGGAGAAAGATCAAAGGAGTGGTGGAGTTATACAGAGAAGGTGGGGTTTAACAAATGAGTACGATTGTTGAATCATTTTATTGATATTTCTTTTAGTCTCCAGTATCTTAGAGCAGCTGGAATTAAAATCCTAAAATTATGTAATTGTTACCCATACCAAACTCTGAAATCTGTTCTACAACCAATTGTTGCAATGTGCTTTGAAATTCATTGCTTTTTTGTATATACGTTATCTTTCACTAAAAAAAGAAAAAAGTTGATTGTGATGATAAATGCACAGCTATATGATGATATTGTGAACCACTGAATGTACACTTTGGATGATTACATGGTATGTGAATATATAATATATATCAATAAAATTGCACTAAAATAGGGGATACAAGAGTAGTTCAGTGGTAGAATTCTCACCTGCCATGCGGGAGATCTGGGTTCAATTCCCAGCCCATGCACGTCCCCCAAAAAACAAACAAATAAAAACCTAAACAAACAAAAATTCAACAAAAGGTGCTGCAATAATGGGATACTCACATGGAAAAAGAATGAAATGTGACCCCCACCATATAGCATACAAAAAAACCACATTAAAATAAAAAAATAATAAAACAACTCTATTGAGACATAATTTCTTGAAATATACCAAGCAATCCACTTATTTAAGTGTATAATTCAGTGGTTTTTAGTATAGTCACAAGTTATGCAAACATTATCAAATTCCAGGATATTTTCATCACCCCAAAAAGAAACTGTAGGATCAATATGGTGTAGTAAGATGCTTCAGAGCTCCGTCCTCCCCCACACCCACCCGAAACCCACCACAGACGCTTTGAACAACTAGCAAGAATGGACAGAAATAAGTTATGGAAGGTGCTAGAAAACAGTTAAAGAACTACGGGAACAAGGTGAGCACAAAATCAAGTAAAAGGCTACTTAGAATTGGTAGGATCTTGCAGCACTGAGGCTGGCCTATTCCCTACCCCTCATTAGCTTGGTACAGAGCAGTTGGCGTTCCCAGTGCAGATTCGTGATCCCACTACTGGAAGGAGCAGAGTAACCCTCATGCACGGAGCATATACATCTGGCCCCATCTGTCTGGTGGTGGCCTGGGGGACTTGCTGTCTCAGAACTTGTCCTGTATGTAGAAGGCAGCACACCAAGCTCTCTTACAGAATTCTGTGACAGTAATCAAGTCATGTTGCCTGGGGTGAGGGATTGCTGGCTATAGAAGATATAGTGCAGTGCCCAGGAGCATGAGGAAACTGTATACTAAGAAGGAGGGGACATTTATATCCATAAATAGGGAATTCCTAGGGCCACACAGGCTTGCCCAAGACAAGACACACAAGCAGAAAGGATCATGAAGGCCCCTATGCTTTGACCTGGAGCTATTTTCTAAACTCAGTGTATAGATAAGCTCTGAAGTGGAGCACTCATGCAGGTCAGTCTACAAAGGCTGGAAAAGGTGTTTTTGTTTCTTACTTCTTTTTTTGTTATTGTTTTTGTTAGCTCCTGGCCTTCAAGTAAAGCTCTATCATAACACTATCTGAATACAAGCTTAAGAAATAGACATCTCAGAGTTTACATTTTAGTGATAGCACACTAAGATATCAAAGCATGCAGGTTTCAACAAAAGATTAAAAAACATACAAAGAAACAAAACATATGGAATAAAAATAAATAATAGGGGAAACATGTTAAAATAAATTTAGATTGAAATGCTAGTGATCAATGTAAGGGAGGGGTAAGGGGTATGGCATGTATGAATTTTTTTCTGTTGTCTTTTTCTTTTTCTGAATAGATGCAAATGTTCCAAGAAATGATCGTGATGATGAATATGCAACTATGTGATGATATTTTGAATTACTGATTATATATGTAGAACGGAATGATCAAAAGTTATGAATGTTTGCGTTTGTTTGGTGCTTTTTGGTATTTTAAAAAATTTTAAAAATTAAAAAAAACATACAAAGAGGCAGAAAGTGATGGCCTTTGCAAAGGAGAAGATTAAAGTATGAGAAACCATCAACAAAGAGGTTCAAACCTCAGACATACCAGACAAAGACTGTTTTTGTAATGGTCCTAAATATTCAAAGAGCTTAAGGAAAACATAGACAAAGAACTAAAGGGAAAACAGGAAAATAATAGATGAACAGAAAGAGAGCATCAATAGAGAGATGGAAATTACGAAAAGGAACCAAACAGAGCTGAAGACCACAGTAACAGAAATTAGAAATTCCTTTGAGAGGTCCAACAGCAGATTAGAGCTGGCAGAAGAAAGAATCAGTGAAAATGAATATAAGAACATTTTAGTTAACTAGTCTGAGAAACAGGAAGAAGAAAAAAATGAAGAAAAGTGAAAAAAGCCTGAGGAACCTGTGAGACACCATCAAGAGACAAAGGGGCAAAGAATTATTTATTCAAAGAAATAATAGCTGAAAATGTCCATACTTAAGAAAAGACATATATATATATATATATATATATATATCTCCAAGGTGCTCAAGAAACTGCAAAAAGGATAAACACAAATATACCCACACCACAGGATATTAGAATCAAACTGTTGAATATGCCAAAGATAAAGAGAGAGCGGGCAACATTGGCTCAATGGCAGAATTCTCATCCTCCATGCCGGAGACCCAGGTTCAATTCCTGGAGCCTGCACATGCAAAAAAAAAAAAAAAATGAATAGAGAATTCTGAAAGCCTCAAGAAAGAATTAGCGTGTCATGTACAAAGGCACACCAATAAGATTAAGTGCTGATTTCTTATTGGAAACCATGGAAGCAAGAAAAAAGTGGGAATAATTTGTCCAGAATTTTTTAATAAAGTTGATTGTAAATGTTGGATAGAGGTGATGGTAGCATGCTATTGTGTGTAAATAACATCACTGAATTGTGCGTGTGGTTGTGGTCAAAAGGGGACGTTTAGGTTCACATATATCACTAGAAGGAAAGCTAGAGGATGAAACAAGGAACTGTATAACACAGTGAACCCTGTTGTGGATGATGAAGTTGGTTAATAGTACAAATGCAAGAATGTTCTTCCATGAATTAGGACAAATGTATGCCACAGCCATAAGGTATTAACGATAGGGTGGTATATGGGAAAAATGCACCTAATGCAATATATGGACTACAGTTAACAATAGTATCTTAATAATTTTCCATCAACTCTAACAAAGGTACACACCTATGCTAAATGTCAATAATAGGGGGTTGTAAAGGGCATGGGGTTTTCTTTTTGGAGTATGAAAATGTTCTAAAATTGATTGTGGCAATGAAAGCTCAGCTCTGTGATTAAACTGAAATCCATTAACTGCACGCTTTGGGTGGACTGTATGGTATGTGAATAAAACTGTTTTGAAAAAAAAAAGAAGACAGTGGGAAGACATATTTCAAGTCCTGCAAGCAAGCAATTGCCAACTAAGAATTCTATATCCAGCCAAACTTACTTTCAAAAGTGAGGGAAAGATTAAGATATTCCCAGGTAAACAAAAGCTGAGGGGGTTCGTTACCACTAGACCAGTCCTAAAAGACGTAATAAAGAGAGTTCTGCAGGTTGAAAGGAAAGGACACTAGACAATAGATCAGAGCGACATGAAGAAATAAAGATCTCTGGGAAGGGTAATGACATGGGTAAATATAAATGCCAATAGTATTGTTTTATACTATATATTGGTTTTGGTTTATAACTCTACTTTTAACTTCCTACAGGATCTAAAAGGCAAATGCAGAAAACATAATGATAAATTAGTGATTTTGGACTCATAATGTTTATACGTGCAATTTCTGAGAAGAACTACATAAAGGTAGGAGACAGAGGGGTATTAAAAACATAGTTTGTATATAGTACTGAAGCTAACTTAGTATCAAAGCAAATGAGATTGTTAGAGATTTAGGATGTTTGATTTAAACCCCATGGTAACTACAAAGAAAATACCAAAGAATATGCAAGCTCATCGAGACAGCAAGTGGAGTAGTGCTAGGGGCAGGAGGAGGGGGAATGTGGAGTTAATGCACAAAAGGCATAGAGTTTGTGTTTGAGGAGATGTTAAAGTTTAGTCATGGAAGGTGGTGAGGCTACACACAATATTGTAAATGTGATTAATACCATTGAATGGAATGTTTGAGAGTGGTTGAGATGGGGAAGTTTATGTTGTATATATGTTCCCACAATTAAAAAAAGAAAAAGAAAAAGCAACAATAGAGTCAATGATAATCAAATGCAATACATGATCCTGGATGGGATCTAGCAAGGGAGGTGAAAAGGTTCAAAGGGACATTATTGGGACATATGAAAACAACAGAATATAGACTATAAGCTTTATATCAATGTTAAATTTCTTGAACTTGAAAACTGCACTTAAGGTGGTTACATAGTTTATAACCTTGCTCTTAGGAAATGTACATGGCAACATTAAGTAAGGAGCATGATATATATGCCCTACACACAAGTGATCAGAAAATGGATAGGAAGGAAGGAAGGAGGGAAGGAGGGAGGGAGGGAGGGAGGGAGGAAGGAAGGGAGGAAGGAAGGGCAAATGTGGCGAAATGTTAAAATTGGTGGATCTGGGTATCTAGTGGTGGGTATGCTGAAGTGCACTATATGGGGTTACATTATTTTTGTAACTGTGCTGTGTGTTTGAAAGTATTAAAAAAGAAAGAAAGAAAGAAACCCTGTACTTATTAGCAGTCAATCCCCCATACCCCCAATCTCTAGGCAACTGCTAATCCAGTTTTTTTCTCTATAGAGTTACCTATTCTGAACATTTCATATCATCTCATTTAATCTTCACAAGTCTATGAGTAGGAACTATTATTGCCTCATTTTACAGATGAGGAAACTGAGGGCCAGAGAGATTGAGTACTTAACCAATATCACAAAGCTAGGAAGTGATGGGGCCAGGATTCAAAGTCAGGCTCTCTGCCTGGCTCCAGAGTACACACTCCTCACCAAATGCTATCCTGTCTCTCCTAAAGATGTACTCGATTGCCTGGAGTGACCAGCATGTAGTAACCACTCAGTAAAAGCATTTGCTAAACATTCAATGAAATAATTATACATAAAGAGAGTGCAAGACAGTGTGGCATTGCTGAAGAAGAACTCGGGACTTGGAGCTGAAGAGACTAGAGTTTGAATTCCAGCTCTGCCATTTAGTAGCTGTGCAACTTTGGGAAATTTACCTCTCTGGGCCTCTGTTTCATTCATGTTCTCATTTGTAAAGCAGGTGCAGCATTCATCTCATAGGGTTTTTACAAAGATTAAATTATATAGGGTGCATGAGTAGTTCAGTGGTTAGGATGCCTGCCTTCCATGCAGGAGACCCGGGTTCGATTCCCGGACCATGTACCAAAAAAAAAAAAAAAAAAAGATTAAATTATAAATGTATGAAAAAAAGCACTTGGGAGTACAAGGGTAGTTCAGTGGTAGAATTCTTGCTTGCCATGTGGGAGACCTGGGTTCAATTCTTGGCCCATGTACTTCCCCAAAACAAACAAGCAAGCAAACAAAAGAAAGAAAAAACATTCAAAAATTCAACAAATGGTGCTGCAATAATAGGATACTCACATGGAAAAGGAATGGAATGTGACCCCTGCCATACAGCATACAAGAAAAAAAAGCACTGTTTCTACAGCAGTTCAATGAATGCTAACAACTATTAATATTAATTATGATTAGTCTTTTTTAAAATTTATTTATTTATTAATTAAAAAAATTAACAAACGAACTAAAACATTAACATGTGATCATTCTGTTCTACATATATAATCAGTAATTCACAATATCATATTATGATTAGTCTTATTACCACTAAGGGCAGATGGTGGTTGCCTGACCAAATGTTACACTCTCCTATGTTATGATCTATGTTCCTACATTTCTGACAGAGGTAGTTGTGAGTTCATTGAGTAAAATCACTCAAACTCTATCCCAGAGGTTCTTAACTTGGAGTACATGGATAAGTTTCAGGAATGGGGCAGGTCCATAACTCCCCTGAAATTATTGGTAAAATTCTGAGGTGACTTTTCTGAGAAGAGGGTCCATTTCTCTCATCAGCTTCTCGAAGGGGTCTATGATGCACAAAAGAGTGAGAACTTCTGCCACAAACAAATTCCTGGCATTCTGGCTAGAAATCTATTCACTAGAGTTTATCAGCATCCAATTTTAAGGCTTGCTAACATAATTTCAAATTGCTCTAGATTTTTAATAAGCCCCATCCTCAGTGGCTTAAAGAAACCCCTTAAATCATCAGTGACCTACAGATCCTCCCCCTCTGAAGAACTGGATTCAAGTCAAGTCATCCTGGCCCATCTTTCTGCCTAGAACTTCACCACCTTTAATAGCCTATTGAGATTTCAAGACCCAGATGCCCACCCACCTTGCATGCCAAATTCCCAATGGGCTAAAACCCAAAACTGCCACCCTAGACATTAGGGTAGATTAGCCCAGAAGTCAAATTGTCTCTGGTCCCACAAGGCTCCAAGCAGATCTCAAGCAGGCTCCCTGCACAGTGCCAGGAACAGCCCTGTCAAAGGCTCCTTCCCTCTCTAGGCCCCAAGTTCTCAAGGCCAGCAGTTGTCTCAGTAAAGGAAAAGGAAGAATGGTTACTCAGGGAAGGGCCTGTTATTAATTCATTTCCCTCACCAATACCTTTTTCCGCTTTCCAACCTCATCTGGGACAATGGCTTCCCTACCTCGGGGACCAAATCATTTTCCACATCCTACAAAATACAAGTGAGCCACTCCCCATGCTAAAAGACTATATATGGACAATGTGACTTCGCAAAAGGGGCAGCTGCCTTATTCACTTTACAAAAGCCTTCCGATAAGTTTGGTTCACGGAATGTGCTCAAGAACACTGCCACAGTGTAAAACAATGTTGACAACTGCAGAAACAAAAGTAAACCACCGGTGCGTCTGTCCTGCCCTCAACCTCATCCCAGCACTCACCTTGGGTCCATGGGAACTCCGGACTATGGGCTTGAGTTGCGTCTGCTGCTGCTCCTCACTTTCCTTTTCTTTGACACATTTCATTTTCTTGGGTGGCAGAGGTTCAGTCATGTCATCTGGCTGCCACTTGTTCTTGCAGGCAAAGACCCCTACACTTTCCTGTTTCACTCGAGGCTGCCCAGCCTTGCCCCTAACCTCGGCTTGGACCCTCTGGGGAGCTGCAGGGAGGCCATCAGCCCGGAAGCATGTCCCCAAATTAAAGACCACATCACCATCCACCTTCTCCATTTTCACCCGCCCCAGATCCACCTGGCTCCCAAGCTGTGAAAGTTCTGTGCTGGAGCCCCTCTTGCCGCTCGGAACCACATCCAAGATGAGTTCCTTGGGATGGCTGTCATGAGGTAGCAAAGGCAGCTCAGGTATCTTGCGCAGGTTCTGGGGGGTGGCCAGGACCAACTCATGGGACATGTAGGTGGCCAGCACTTGGTTCTTAGGCTTTGCATCTCCTGCCAGCTTCAGGCTGCAGGCCCCTTGGGGGCCTTCCATCTTAGGAGTGCTTTCAGAGCAGAGGTGGCTCTCTGATTCCTCAGGCCCCTGGTTTACTCTTAAGTCCCCGCTGCCAGGCTGAACAGACAGGGCAAGAGTCCCTGTTTGAGGGCTGAGAGTCAGGAGGACAGGGTTGACTTGTTCTTCATAAGGCTTGGCAGCAATCCGGCAAGTTTTGTTCTTTGCCACAGTCTCCTGCTCTGGAGCAAAGGGGCCCCCAGACCTTGGCTGCCCCTCAGGAAGTCCATGCACGGCCTCACTAGAGCTGAGAGGTGGCATGCCAGAAAACTCAGAAACCACGCTGGTGGGCCTGATGGGCACCCCCTGACTGGGGGTCAGCTGCCCGGTACTAGAAATGCCAATGGAGAGCAGAGATGCTTGGTGGTATGGTGACCAGCCGACAGGCAGGACCTGGGTGCTGCTGGGTTTCCCATTGACTGAACACCGTGGATAAATATTTGCCTGCCCTGTGGGTTTCCACAAAGAGAGCTCCTTGGTTTGGCAACCCGGCAACCCAGGAGCGATGCGGGCTGGGGTGTAACGTTTGACTGTGCTTGGCTGTCCCTCGGCACCCGTCTGGCTGCCCTTCTTGCCACAGGCAGCACCTGTGGTCTTAGGCTCTCCTTGATCAATGATGGAGATAGGCTCCTGCTTGGGGAGATGGCGGGGGTCTCGGGTGAGGCTCAGGTTGGGGTCTTTGTTCAGCAACAGGGATGCAGGCACTGGGTTGGCCACACCCACGTAGGTGCCAGGAATGGTGCTGATCAGCGCAGTTGAGTTCTTCACCCAGGTGCTTGGGTCCCCATTCCTCATGATCTCGGGGAAGATGACGAAGGGTGAGGAAGTAGAGCCTAGGCATGAGGTGACATTGCTGCCAGCAGCCTGGGTTGTGCGCTGTGACCTAGACAGGACCGTGGAGAGGAGGGCCTTGCTGCTGGTGTGCACGGGGGTCAGCACAGGCATGGGAGGGGTCTTACGCTGGTTCGGCAACGGAAGTTTCTGGCGGTTGGACTTGGAGGAGAGGTCAAGGGGCATCTCACTGCATTCAGGTGGGGAAGCCATCTCTCGCTCCAGCTGTGGGGGTGACTTGAGGGGAGAGAAGGTAACAGAAGTCCCTTCTGTTTGCTGCTCAGTGCCACCTGACATCTTGGTGGAATGCAGTGGGGCTGAGCTCACGCTGGGGGCTGGCAACAAAGGCTGTGGAGGTGGAAGCACCTTGGCAGAAGCAGTAGAGAGGGAAGTGTCTGCCAAAGGTCCAGGTACCCCATCAGGCGCAGGCTGAGTGCTGGTGCTGCTGGACGGGGAAGCACAGGGGAGCCTGTTCACCTCCAGAGAAACCAGTTTGGAATCAGAACTCAGGGGCCGGGCCACAGAGAATGCATATGGGTAAGACCGTAGCTCTGGGGAGGCCAGCACACCAGGGAGACACCTGTCCTGCAGGTAGGAAGGCAGGACAGGGAGTGTAAGAGTAGAGGAGACCCCCAGAGTGGTTGGCAGTGTGGCCACACTGAGCGGCTGCCCACAGCTCGGAGGCGGGATGTAGACCAGAGGCTGGCTTGGCGTCAGCACTGTCCCTGGCTGAAAGGACAGGGGGACTTTTTGCATAGCTGGTGCCTGAGCTGCGGGAAAACACACTCGGCTCAAACTAAAGGAGGCCGGGATGGGTGCAGAGGTGGGAATGGCAGCTGGTGTGGCAGCCGGCATGGGCGTGGGGGCTGGAGTAAAGATTGGGGCTGGGGTGGGGGCAGGCACCGGTGTAGGAGCAAAGGCAGGGATGAGGGTGGGAGTAGAAGGCGGCCCAGAGGAGGGGGTGGGGGTGGGCATCGGCACCGACGGAGGGGCAGGAGCTGCCGGAGGTGTGGATGCTGGCATGGGAGCCAGAACTGGAGTGGGGACAGGGGCGAGGACCAAGGTCGGAGCTGAAGGGGGCACGGGGGCCTGGATCAGAGCCAAGGGAGGGGCTGAAACCGGAACTGAGAGAGGGGTAGGGGCTGGAGCCGACAGGGGAACCGGGCCTGAGGGGGGAGCAGAAGCTGGCACGGGCACCAAGACTGAAGCTGAAACTGAAAGAGGGTTTGAATCCGAGATCAGTGTGGGCACTGATGGCGGGGCCGGCGCCAGAGCTGGGACTGGTGCTAAGGGAGGGGAAGGAGCCGGCACTGAACTGGCCACTTGGACAGGAACTAGCCCAGAATGGGGTACTGGGGCAGGGACAGAGAGGGGAACCTGGAATGGATCGGGGACTGACGGGGGAACAGAGGCTGAACCGGGAGTAGGGGGACAAATAGGGGCCGGCAGTGGACTGAAGTTAGTGGTAACCAGAGGCAGGGTCCCCTCCACAGGGACACCGGTTCCCAGAGTCGCCAAAATAAAAGTATTCTTCTCCACGCTGCTGTGCCGAGTGTCCAGAGCCTTGACCCCGGCCTGCGAGCAGTCAACCTGTTTGCTCATTTGTGTGTTGATGGGAGTCCAGGAGCAGTCGGCCCTGCTGTTGCTGGCCTCGGCGCTGTCAGCAGAAGGAAGCTTGAGCCCATCCTCTGAGCTGCTCAGTGGCACCAAGAGGCCCTCGGCCTCTGCCACGTTCCCAGCATAGTCCATTTGTGGCTGGGTTTCGTCAGGCTTTTCTTCTGACTTGTGCCCAAGTTTTTCTGTTGCACTGCCATCTGGGTCTGCCCCCCGGGCATTGCTGCCACTACCAGCTGCTGTGAGCTCCACCTGCAACGACAGAGTAGCACGCACGTCTTAGCCAGCTCTGTGTGTGTGTGGTTGGGAGGAGTGGCAGTGCAAGTGTCCTGAGGTACTGGAGACTCAACTGCTGGTCCCCTTGGCAACTTGACCAACCAGGTATCAGTGGACACAAAGGACAGCCAGCCAATTTCTGTGTCACCTACAGCAACTCCTGGGAAACACCCTGACCCTTCCGATACCACACCCCCCTGCCCTTCTTCTTGGGACAGCAGGCTGGGCACATCGCCCAGGCAGTTCAGCTCCACCCTTTGGCCAGCAGCATGTAGCACCACATGGCCTCTTACCTTGGAAAAACTGCTGCTGACACAAAACTCCTGAGATTCGAAGCTCTGGCAGTCACCTGTCGTGGACTCCTCATCAGAAAGAGGTGCTCTTCTGGCATGGGAGACACAACCAGAGAAGGAACATGAGGCCCAGCCAGCCTTTGAGCCACCACCACCTTCCCTGGGCAGCCTTCTGCCTGCCTGGGTTCTCATAAAACCTTCCCGTATCATTTCCCTTGGTGACCTGGGAGAAATCGCAAGGAATTGTGGAGTCCGGGTTGCAAAGTGGGGCCTCCATACCCGGGTTAGCAAGTTCTTGTGAAGAATCGCAGTCTGACTAGACTCCCCTCTTTCGGCTGTTTCTCTTGTTTTCTGGGGGTCTCAGTGGGAGTGTGGAGGAAACCAGCACCCCTGCTTTTTCCCCAGAGCTCCCCCATCAAGGAAACCATCCAGGATGTATGGGGCATTGCCAAAAGGGGCAATGTAAATCCCCGATATCCTCAAGAGACAGGCAAACCATTTTCCTTTTAAGTTTGATCTTATTTTAAGTCTATATGGGAAGCCAGCTGAAGGTGCTGTATGGGGAAATCCTTTTCCAAAATAAATACCCCCCCATTGTGTTTTGTGTTCTAAATCTGAATCATCACCTATTCACCTGACGGGTTGGCCTAGAGCAGGTGCACGTTTACGAGCCATGTAATGATACTGATTTGCAACCACCGGGTCACCAGGTGCCTAGAGGAATTTTAAGAGTGCTACTCCTTTCCCTCCAGTGTACATTACCCCTTCTTTAGAACATCACCTGGCTCCAGGCCAGCACCTACCCTCCCTCCCACCTTCTACCTTTGCCTAAGTTCCATCTCCTCCCACACCCGCCATCTCCCCTCAGCCTCCCAGCACTGCTGCGTTCTCTTCCATCCCAGCACGGACCCCAAATTCAGGCTGGGATACCCCAGAGGGAAGGACTCGAGGCCAGAGAGCTGGATTCCAAGGGAGGAAAAAATTAACACTCCGTCCACCTGCTCTAGAAGTCTTCTCCAAATCTCAGGTAAGACTCTCAAGACACTGGCACATTCTCAAAAAAGGCGCATATTTAGGTCAGACTGGGAGGGTGAAGGTGAAGGGAGGAGAGAAACCCACTGAAAGTTTGGTGGTTTAAGCATAATGTACTGCCCCCTGCCTTAGGGAAGGTACCAATGGGGCGGGAGCTTTGGGTGTGCATGGCAAGACAGGGAGGTTTGGACTGAAGAAAAATGCCCTGACATAAAAAGTACAGCAAGTTTCCTAGATGGGCAAGGCTCAGGAATATGCTGCTCCTCTTAGAAACGGACTATGTTCAGGTTGGCCTCTCTCCTTTCTTGGGAAACTCACCTAAGCTCTGCGACAGCCCCTGAAGAAGCCAGCTCCCTTCCTCACCAGCCACTCTGGCCAAAGGGCATTCAGGGCACCTAGAACCCACCCCAACAAGAAAGGGGAGGGCCCTGCTAACTCACTCCCACCCACTGAAGCAGGGCACCAATGGCGGACTCTGAAATTGTACCTGGAGCAAGAGAAGCCAAAAAAAAAAAAAAAAAAAAAAGGCAAGGAGGATTACTGTGGGCCTCTCCCCATCTTTTTGGGGCTCCAGAAGGGGCTAACTGAGGGGGAAAGGCTGGTTCCCTTTAGAAGGTAGCTATGATGGCAGAAGTGGGAGAGTTCCACTGCTAGAAATGACTGTTGGTGACAAACAACAGAAATGGTTGTAAGGAGAGGCAAGAGCTTTCCATGCAGTCAGGGGAAGCTCAAGGAAGGAGAGGGAGGGAGGGCCAGAAGGGAAGGGGAAAAAATACTTTCACATCAACTCCTGAGAGACCAGAAAAGCAAGACCTATACCCAGCCCTGGGCCAGGGGGGAAGCGTGTTCCGACTAGACTCACCAGGGATGCTTTTGGGGGAGACGATAGTGGTGAGGGGAAACAAGAAGCAGTCTCCTCCTTCACCAACCCTGAAGCATAGGGGAACACAGAGGGAAGACACTATTTATTTACATTCTTTCCCCTCCTGACCATACAAAAGGGGAACTAGCTGCATACTTGAGTCCCCTTGCTCGATCTCCCACCCTACAGGAAATTGCACTTGGGAGCAGAAACCCTGCCTGCCAAGGCAACCACCAGAGAACTGCAAAGCTGGGCCAGAGAAATTCTGGCTGTGCCCTGGAGGAGCAGTCCTGGCTACTCCAGCCTTACCCACGCCTGAATGCCAGCCCCCAAGGCGCTGGGAAAATGTCGTGTAGTGACGTTTCAAATCCTCCAAGGAAAGGGGTGTGCAGAGCTAAGCAAACGTTAAATCGCTCCATTGAGAGAAGAGCCCGGGACAAGAATAGCTTGGGGAGTGGGGGGGTTAAAGAAGGCTTCAATTGGGACTGAAAGCCAATCCCACTGTTACTTCCCACCAGAGATGTCCCTGGGCTGCTATGCTCAAAGCTTTGTTGAACTTAAACCAGAAACGGCCATAACCTTTCAGGGCCATTTCCCTAATTATCAAGGGCCAGCATTCCTGTCAGATCAGACCTTTTTCAGTTCTTATTGGACCCCAACTATACGGGTGAGAGAAATATACAACCGGATGCACATTAGGCTCTTTTCCTTCTAGTCCCTATGGACTTTCCCCACCTCCAGCCCCCAAGATGGACTTGACTGTAGCCAGAACCTTCCCCAAACACAGCATGCTCTCTTCTTCTCTGTGGGGATTACCAACACTCGCCTCAAACTCCTACTCATCCCTGAAAACCCTGCTCAAATGTCACTGCCTCTGGGAAGCCTTCTCTTCTTGCCCCAAGATGTCTGTCATTCCTATATCTAGACTCCCATAGGACCCGTACATGCTGCTCTTAGAGTCCTCACTACCAATCTACCATGGCCACTGGTTTGTCTATATTAGGTTTAATAAAGTAGTTTGCCGAAGGAAGGAAAGAATGAATGCTAGAAAGTGAGCAGGCCAGCAAGGAAACAGACAAATTTAGCTGGAAGATTTGACTAGAGCCAGCCTCCTGGGGCCAGCAGAAACCCCATGCTCCCTCTGCCAGCAGTCCTTGACCCCATCTGATGAAGCCAGGCAGGCTTCTAAAACATAACTTTAAGATTTAAACCCAAGGTATAGCTTTACACCTGAAATATCTAAGTTCTACCAGTTGTCAAGGGCTCAGGAAGATGGTTTTCAAAGAAAGAGAGATCACATTTCTTGAAATCTGCCATAGTGTGGCCTAGACAGTGGTGGGAAGGCGACAACAGGTGGAAGAGATCAGAAGTGACAACGCTTAAAAGGTCATCTTCACCACTAAGCATATTTGGTAATTTAGCATCCCAAGAAAGGTGCGTAAAGAGAGAAAATCAGATTTCGGGCCCACTTCCTGCTCTGTTTTTAGCAGGGATTTATAATGGACAGTGAACCAGGGAAATTTGTCCGTTGGCATTTTGAAGGTTTTAGTCCAGAGCTCTGCATCAAAGTCTCAACTACTTAAAACTAAATCAACCTAACCTACCAATGAATACATACCCAAATCAATCCCACCACCCATCCTAACCCCAGAACATCTCTTAGTAATTATCTAAAGACATTCCTCATAGGCAAAGGAGAATACTTACCTTATTCAGCATCTTGAAAGAATTTTGTCTTATTTTCCTGGATCTTGACTTGTATATTCTAAAATTAAATACCTTTTGAATCCATCTTTCACTTGTTCTCCAATATCGAGAATATTAAGATATAAGGCTTAAGGTAACGGCTTAAAAAAAATAAAAAGGCCTACTCTCCTCACCTTAACCTCAGACAAGTCCCCACCTCTCCAGTGAGGAACAGAAGAAGAAAGTAGATAAACAAACATATCCACTCCTTTTCCCTTCAAGCCTGCCAGTACTTCCTCACAGGCATACGTACATCTGCACACACTTTCAAAGTCAGATTTTGAATCCCAGGAGAAGCCTGGGATTCTGTGTTTTATTGTTCTATCTAACAATTCATATTGTTCTGTGTTCTAGGTGATTTATCTGATGCATTTGGATTTAAACACTCAATGGATTGAAAAAATCAGCTCAACACCTGCAAGCATAGGTTACATGCCTTCTCCAAAAATGGGAGAGGCATTGAGGCCTCACCCACAGCTCTCTGGTCAAGGGTTATCAAAATCAACTATAAAATGTGAGGGCCAGTTGAAAAGCCCTGGGTATGGGGCATGGTCAAGAAATGGCATATCTTGGACAACCAAATATTCTGGTGAACAGAAGAGTGAAAACACAGAGACCGGGCAAGCATCTCCAACTCTCGAGTCTGAGTTTAAAAATCAACTTAAGTAGGGTGGGCCACGGTGGCTCAGCAGGCAGAGTTCTCGCCTGCCATGCTGGAGACCCGGGTTCGATTCCCAGTGCCTGCCCATGGAAAAAAAAAAAAAAAAAAAAAAAATCAACTTAAGTAGTTTTATCTTCCTTTGATACAGCATAAGGCTCTCACGATAATCATCACTCACCTTGTTTAGCAGGAAGGGGCTGATCGCCAGAAAGCCCACTATCAGAGATTCCAGTACAAAGCTGAACTATCATGCGGCCTTTCTTCGAGGCTTAGATCAAGGACCTAAACAACCAGGGGCCTCCTCTCCAGGGTCCCTCCCCAGATGCTGCTCACTGGAGGCCAGCCACAGCCACCTTCCCAACCTCACCTCTCCTCGTTGATGCCACACATGCGAATCCGGTCAGAACTGGTCCAGTTGTGCACGCCGCTGTAGAGCGGTGCCGTAGAGATCATGACAGCCAGTCACCGCCCAGACAGGACCCGCTGTGGCCACTCACCCCTGGAGAGAAAGAATCCAAAACAATCAAAACTCGTAACAGGGACAGCAGCTTTAACAGCCTTTTACACCGCAAGGTTTAAATAAAGGTAATTATAGCATCAAAGCAGTCTCTCTAACGAGCCAGCCTGCTATGGGAAAAATAAGGTCCAAATGGGACCAAGGGAGCACCGGCTTTCCAGGAATCCACAGGTTTCAGGATAGAGTGGAGCACACTGTTAATCACATAGAGTGGTTCTGAAATTATCCCAAAGAGAAATGTTTGAGTGTTGGAGGAAATGCCACCTAGCACAGATAAATGAGATGACAGTATGTTTCTCTACACACATTCAGCCTGACCAACTGCAATTGGAGGGCTGTTCCCATATAGCAACAGTGTGTTGAAAGACTACTGGAGATCTTTTGCTTGTCTACTCTCTAATCCACAGAAACTGAAGTATTTGAGTGACACAGCCAATTTAAGCTCTCCAGAGGAAACACATGCTTTCCTTAAAAGCCCTTCAAAATTACTCTGTTCTGATTTCAAGTTGGACTTAATGCATATATCTAACCTGGTTTGAAGCTCCCTGCACTCTGATCACACACAAAAAGCAGTGGCCCATCAAGAATTGCACATTTCTGTCCTTGTCCTTTCCTCTCAGTATGTCATCCCCATGACCTACCACTCCCTTCACCATCCAATGCCCAGCTCTCTCCACCACACAGTCAATTCACCTTCTAAAGAAAACAAGGCATCACCAACCACAGGTTTAGCCAGTGAGCTTGTCCAAGAGCCTTAAACTCTTGAGTTAATTTATTAGCTAAATTCCTTATTCATCAAAGCACAACTGGTCAGGACCCTAAATTGATCAGAATGTTACGCCATTCTCCACTTCCCAGAGAATGAAGCAAATCACAGTAAAATCAGCATACCAGGGTTTTGTTTCATTTATCCTTTATACAATTTTTGGAGCTTGTTCATATACAACACAGCATCACTTACTTATTCCTATTTTGAGCTTCCCATGAGCTCTTACTATGGGCCAGCATGATAAAGGTACTAGAAAGTCAGTCAACAAAAACAAAATAGACAAAACAGTGGAGCTTACATTCGAGAGGGAGGAGACAGACAATAAACATATTAAATAATCTAAAGCTAGTATGTTAGAAGGTGGTGGTAAAACACTGGTCAATGGCAGGGGCATGGTCTTGGGGGGAGGGGGTAGTGACTACAGTTTGAAATAGGACCATCAGGTCTTGCTGAGGAGGTGCCAAACAACCTGAAGGAGGTGAAGGAGTGAGCTATGTGGGTATCTGGGGAAAGAGCCTTCCGGGCAGAGAACACAACTTATGCAGAGGTCCTAAGGCAGGACGATGCCTGCCTTAACCAAAGGAGAGCCAAGAGGCCAGCGTGGCTGGCACAGAGCATGCAAGCAAGGGAGAGAGGTGTAAAGGAAGAGAACAGATGAGAATGGACTCATTCTCTTCCTGTCATCATTCCTACTCACTGTCTCTGTAGCATAAGATACTGCTACCTTCACCCTTTTTCTTCCTACTTTACCCCTCTCTTGGTTTTCCTGATCTTGCCTGCTGGCTTCTTTGGGGCCCTTCTCTGCAGTCCAATTCTTTCCTAGCCAATCTCCTTCTACTCTCCCCCAGAAACCTGGGCATCCACTTTGGCCCTCATCTTGCTCTCTGTCTCTCCTCACTTCTGCCCCACCTCCCTTCTTTCCCCAGACCACTTTTCCAGGGCGCTTCCTCTCTTTCTTCTCCTACTGCCACCCCTCTTTCTCTCCTTTCCCTCTTCCCTCTCAATCTCTATTTCTCTAGTCTCTTCACTCCTTCCCTTATTCCTTTTGTTTCTTTTCCTTCTCACCCCTTTACTCTTCCCCCTACTACCTTCCCAGCTGCCTCTCTTCCCCCCTCTTCACTCTTCTCTTATCTCTCTCTGCACAGTCCTCTCTCCTCCAGCTTTCTGCCTCACCACCTCTCTCGTCCCCCATCCTCTCCCCTCATCTTCATTTCATCTTACCCATTTCCCTCAGTCTCCCATCAGTCTCTCCTCTCCTCCTCCCTCCCCTTCCCTCTCTCCCACTGCCTCCTCCTCTCTACTTTTTGTCTTTCTGTCTCTCCTTCTCTTGTCTCTCTAGCTGCTCTCTGGCTCTCCTCCATTCCCATTTCTCTCCCTCTGTGTGTGTGTGTGTCTTCCCTGCCCCTCCTCCCTCAGCTCATGGGCTCCCAGTTTCATGTGCTGACTCCCAAGTCTGTATCTCTAGCCCTGACCTTTTTCCTTAGGCCCAGACCAGACTTTCCAGCTGCCAGCCACTTGCTGCTAATTGGATGTCCACTGAGCTCCTCCAACTCAGCGCATCTCAAACTGTACTCATTATCTGTTCCCATAAACACGCCTCCCCAACCCCAGCATGTTTTCTATCTTACTTAATAGCACTACTACCCCTAGCCTGGGAATTTCAGCATCATCTTCAACTCCCTCTCTTCTCCACAGCCACATCCAATCAGGAATCAAGACTTAATAATGCCATCTCCATCCTCTCCTTCTACCCCTCTTGCCACTACCCTGATGTGGGCCCTCATCATCTCTCACCAGAATATTACAATAGCCTCTTAACTGGTCCCTGTACTGCTAATCTCTTGAATCTACAATCAATTCATATTCTAAAGCATCTTTTCCATCACGGTCACCCCCTCCCTCCCCAAAAGCCTTCAAGAGCTTTCCTCTGCCTAAGGAATCAAGCCTATATTTCTAAGCACAGCATCAAGGCTCTCCACGAACGTGACTTCAAACATCCCATCTAGCCTTTGCTTCCACCACATCCCGCCATTTCCCTGCCACCCTGGCCATCCCCTGCTCCTGACCCTTCCCCTAAACAGGCCATCCAGTTTCAGGACTCTATTTTTCCCTCATCCAGAAATGGCCTCTCCCCATGCACCCCCCCCCCCCACCGCTCTCTGTCATCCCCCAAGGCCTAGCTGAAATGTCATGTCATCTCCGCAAACCCCATCAGAGTGAACCCCTCCTGCTCTGATTCGTCTCAAACACATCGTACCTCTACCACAGCACTGATTCTTGGTCTTCTCTGCTGTGTGGTGAGTTGGTGGCGAAGCATATTTGTCTCTTCCTCCAGACAATTAGCTACTTAAGTTAAGGGATATCGTCTTTTTTTGTCTCTGGTTCCTCCACAATGTCTTACATATAGTAAGTACTCAGTAAATGCAATGTTATATGCAACTGAATTTTGGACGAGAATTGAGGTGATGACCCTGAGAAATTTACAAGAAGCAAAATCAACCAAAAAATAAAGAAATAAATAGCGATTCAACATGCTTACTTGCTGTAGGGGAAAAACACATACTTCAACGAAAAAACTATGCATTGTCCACAGCACACCTTTCCCTGCTGTCTGATTCTAGCCCTCTTCGGGTGTTTGGGCTGTTTTGCACCTCTGGAAACTGTAGGTAACCGGTGGATATACAAACTCTGTCGTGTCCCATAGAGTTTGGATTGACTTCCTTACCCCCTGTGGAAGAACCAGTTTTGCCTCCATTTGCAATCAATTCCTCTGCTTCATATAAATTTGTGCTTTTTGACTTTTTCTTTGAACTGGCTATAACATCTGTCTGGTTTCGCTTGTTGATTAACGAGTAAAATAAAATCTTTAACACGTGTTCACTTTTCTATCTGTACGAGACTCGTGATTTTATCTTTTTCTGAAAATTATCTTCTAACATTACTAAGACAGTTATGTGAGTCAACACATAATTTTTGAAAGATTTTCAACAAGGGGCAAGACAAACCAATTGTCTGCTTTACATCACTTCACCAGGTCCCCATTCCATGCAATCCTGGTTAATCAAGTTTTGACTGTTTCGTAGAGTATCTTGAAATATTCCAGCTTAAGAAACAACAACTCAGCCTTAGCTGTTGGCTGAGACACCAGGTACTTTTTTCATCCTTTCTCTTTGTGAGGCATTAGAATACTCAGGCAACAGAAGGGGCCATTCTTGCCATAAGATGCATTTCAAAATCAAGTAGAGTTTTGGTTGCTACCTGAATATTTGTAGGAAGCAGTCATAAGTCAGTGACCACAGATTTTTCACTCTCAGGTTTATTTGTGTTCTGTTTAGAAAGGATTAGTAGTTTTGGGGGCCTGGGGCAGAAATCAGAGGGGAATCCTGGCATTTGGAAACAGTACAACATAGCATATGTCATCACCTTTGCAGACGATAGAGAGGGGAGTGTTAGAAGGCATAGGGCAGGAGACCACCGGGGTAAGGGGTCTACACAAGAAGTTAAGAACAGGTTCCTGACGGCCATCATCAGATGGAAGGCACAGAAGTTACTCAAAGGAACTTAGAAGAAACCTGGTGATTCCAAGTGACCCTGGAATCACAGGCACAAGCATATGAAATACCTCCAAGGATTTTCCCAGATGTCACCACCATGTAATTGTTAAGAAATGAACAGCTGCATGGACCAAGAATCAACTGCTGGTCACTGCTTGGAATGTAGCGGGACCACTGTGAGCTGTCTCCACTTTGGGGGAAAAAACTCAAAATACACATCCAACTCATGGAGGGGACACAGGAGAGCACATGCTCTGCTGACCCAAAGCAATGAGTGTGGATGAGAGAAAAAAAAAACTCACTAAAAAAGTCCCTTCAATTTAGGAGACACATGCCTACAGAATTAGAAGGACTGACCAAGACCCGACGGAATGATTTCAACAAGTGGGCAGTCACATGCTGGCAGCAGAAAGTAGGTATCTGGTCATAATCACCATGCTATGGAACAGGGGACAGACACCAAAAGGGAAATGGATTAACAGGTGACCAGTAACTTTTTTAAATGGAGGAAGGAGCAGCTAAGCCGAAAGTGAACATGTAGTGAAAGAGATTTATTAAAAAAAAAAAAAATCCAAGCAGGAAAACAAAAACAAAAACAAAAACAAAACGCCAGAAGACAAGGGCAGGTGCGAAAGGCATAAAAGAGAAGCCCATGGCATATAAGAACCAAAAGGGAAAAAAATGAAATAGGGGAACCTGAAATATTTCACCATCATGGGCCAAACTGAAATACTGTGGGGAAGCACTAAGGACAGACATTTTAGAAAAGTTTAGGGAGCTTATGTTATCAAAAAGGGGAAGAACAATTATCAAATTATAGCCCTTTAGAGTAAGGGGGAGCTGGTAATAGGGGATGCGCAGAATTAAAATCTCAAAGGAGATTTTACAAATGGGGTAGAATTTTGTTATGCTCTGTTTTGAAATGATGATGCCCAAACAAGTAGATTTCACAACAGTTACGAGCAGAAGCATGGTCATCATGCATATGAGGAAGAGAAGGACATTTAAAGGAGGTAATACAACATCTATCTGACGGATGTTTTTTACCAAGGTGGACACTGTTTTAAAAGTTTTCGACCTTGAAAACAACCAGACAGTGTCTTCACCCAGTTGAAAAGTTCTCCAGAACCATGTAGGTCTCTTTGTGGTTGAAGACCCCTTACACACAGAACTACCGGAGATGGCAATGCATGGGTCACAACAAGGTCCTCTACACACATCACAGAACCTGCCCATTTATTCATGGTTGGACTCTACCACCAAGACAGTAAACTAGAAACCCAAGATTAAGCAGGTCTCAGTTAAACTATATCTGGTTAGTACTCCCCCAGGCTTCTTTTGCTTCATACTGCCTGGTGACCTGGAAGCAATTATGGCTTAGAAAATGAAAGAGCTGGAAAATATTCATCTTGAAACCTGGCCCTGAATCTGTCCTCAAGAGGATAGGCGTGGCTAGTGGCCAGTTTAAGAAGGAGGGTTGGGTCAGTGATGACTAATGAGTAAAGAAAACCAACTTTAGGACCTATTGCTCCAATAGAAACATGGAGCTCTGGGTAAAGTTACCATAAGACAGAGGCATTCACTTTTAAACTTCACAGAAGCAAAAGAGAGGCCACCCTATTATTCTGCTTTGAGAAAAGCAGCATCTATAAGACACCCCCGAGGAGATCCAAAAGACCATTGAAGTTGAGCTCCTAGGGTCAAAGTGAAAAGACCATTTCTGCACAGTCACTGGAGTGCCTTTAGAGAGAAGTCAAAACTTCTCAAAATCATTGTTTTCAAAAGGAAAATGTACACATACCCAACAAGGATGAATTTGCCTAGCTTTAATATGGAACTCTTACTACAGATCTTACCCTCCTTGTTTCTCTACCTCAGTCCACAGGAGACTAACATTCCTGTTTTCCCTTTCTAATTACATACCCGAACCCCTGCCCTCCGATGAGGAAGTTCTCCTAGTTTAAATAGCTCTAATTTGATTTCCCATACAAAAGTATTCTAATATTCTCCTCAGGCTTTCCCCCCAATATCTATATCCCTTCATTTTCCCCTACCATTAGCTAAATATCATCATTCCCAGACACTCAGTCCTATATGCATGACCTAATCACTTAACTTTGTTTATCTTCACACTAAATGGTTTCTCTACCTCTACCAGCCCGCACCCCTCTCCACCTCACTGCCAATCAACTAGAAATAATCTTCCAGGCAACTTAAAGAAGGAAGAAGGACCCTCTGAGCTGTTCACCCCAACCCTTCTGCTGAACTTAAACTATTCTAGCAGTTTCTAGTTCTCCTGGTTTTTTTCTAACTAAATATTTCCACTGGTGTGTACCCCAAGGGATCTGTCTTATAAGGGACACTGCATCCTGTTCTCAGATAATTTAATTCCTGTATTTACCAACAAGGCTAAGCAGTTGCCTGTACATGGCTCCAGCATGGACACCTTCATAGACACCCTGGGTAGCTCTATGCTTAAAAACCTATAAACATTTACGTGACTGAATACAAAGTAACATTAGCTGTTAAAACATATGGAACCTCTCCTTTCACATGAATGTAGTTGCCTCTAAAATAGTCACATTAGGAGGCTGGACATTTATCTCAATGGAGTGGCCAGAGCTGGCAATTTTCCTAGCGCTGAACCTCAAACCTTGGAGGGTCAATCTGATGTTTAGAAACTGCCAAAATCCATTCACAACCCTCTAATCAAACAGCAGCAATACCTTTGAAAAGCAATATACTTTAGCACCTATGGCCCAAGGTGTGAAAACTTGGAGAGCACTTTCAGCTCCCATTTCTTAGCCACCTCAGACCATTTACTGTGTCATCTGTAAAATGGGAATAAACTAGTTCCTTCTTAGAACTGAGAAAAACAATGAAAATACGTGAAAGAATCAAAGGTAATCTACTACATTTTTATACCCCTAAGTACTGCCATGATACTTTTTTTCCTACTGCTCAAATAGTACTTACTTCCATTGTTTGCCATAAGGAAATTATTTTCCTCCATTTAGGGAAAACACTTCATCACAGCTCTATACGAGATCTGGGCTCAAGCTACAATATTCTGTACAATATCTAGATTTCACAGACAGATATCTAGAAAACCTAAGAGATCATATGAAATGAATCAGCCTTTTTCAAAACACAAAGCCATCTCATAATGTCACCCGAAGTAACTAAGGTCAGGTTTTGAGCACTTCTAATTTTTGCTAGATCAAAAATAAGAGTTGGCTTTCCTCAGTTTTGGTCTTCAACAGGACCATGTGAATATTTAGTGTCTTTCATACTCTAGGGTTGAATCATTGTAATCTGAGACTTGAATCCCTTTTGTGATGTTTCCACATCTTCCTGCTATGGGCTGTGACATTGGTCCTCTGGTGTCTCCATTTCAGTATACTGCATTCATGATATGGGATTTTCATGATATGGAATCTAACGAGGATTCCTTCTCATCCAACTTTTGCTCTGTGTGTGTGTGTGTGTGTGTGTGTGTGTGTGTGTTTAAACTCTCCTGTACCACTCTTACACAAATACTTGAAGAGGCCAGAATCAGGTTATGTTTTTTTCTATTCTCCTACCCTAGAACCAGTTAGCTACTGGGCTCAACTAATTATATATATACTACATACATATATACAGATATATAATCTTTCCTTAAACAGTGTTAGCTCACAGAACTTCAAACCATCATTACTGACTCAACATGCTACCAGTTCATAGGTTCAAGGCTAGAAGGAATATTTTCTACTTTTTTTATAGCCCCTTCTCAATAGCACCTAGCATGATACAAGGCACACAGTATATATTCAATACTTGCTAAATTACTGGGAACAAATGAAATCCTTTCTATGTCATATGGAGACCAAGAATCCCATGCAAAAAGCACTAGATCCACTAGATTCCTTTTCTTTCCTCTGCTCTCTCATAAACTTTCTCTTCTCTCTTTTCTTTACTTGCATGACAAAGACAATCACAGAAATAAAATAAAATCGAGCTGGGGCAAAACAATAAAGTCAACTTCCAATGATCTGTGCGTGGCTTAGCCACAGCTAATTTTTACACCCAGGAGACTTAGGGACTGCCTTCAGCCACTGTCAATAGATGTGTGCTCAGGGAACAACTCATTTGAATATTTACCTAAGCAGAATATAAATAGGAAGGTCAATCTGCTGGGGAGGGGGGCAGGTAGAGAATAATAATACATTTCCAAAGTCCAACGGAAATGACCAGTTTGTTAACTGGCTTACTGTTTTAGATTGGCCTGCCATCACTCTCTATACATACTGGCATTGCTTATAGAGAGCTGACTATTGGCACCCAAGTCCACTTCCTCTGCAGGGAGGGAATCTATTTCACATGTCATCATTTTTCCCTTCTCAGAAGTTTGGTTTGGGGATACCTGAGCTATTTGAGATCTTATTCTCTCCCATTGACTCGTCAACCAACATCCTTGTCACAGAACCATACCAGACCCGGGCTCTATCTTCCAGAACTTCAGATGTCGCAGACAGCTGGAAAGCCCAACAAGTCATAATTAAACACATCAGCCCTTTTTAGAAGGCAATGGTTTTCTAAAATGTCACCCTAGTAACTAGGCTCGGGTCATTTTTTAAGCATGGTCCAAAATTTCCCCCTGAAGTTTCAACTGGATATACAATCTTCAGCTCCTGCCCTGAAATATTGAGTAGTGTTACAGCACAGCTGTTAAAGCTGCTGCCACTTCCACCTCAAAGGTGGATGCAATAATGCAGTGATGAGCCAAGCTATTTCTTCCTACCACTTTGTAAATGCTAAATGTGTACTAATACAACAGGAATATGGAGAAAGAGCACAGAGAATCAAGATATAAGGGAAGCTCAGGAGCTAGTGATAGTTTTCATCCTGCCACCATGCTTACCATAAAGTTATATGCAATTGATTAAGAACATTTAGACTATAATATATAACAACAGATACCACTTATTGGGCACCTACTATCATCTCCGTTTTATAGGTGAGGAAACCGAGGCTCCAGGTAGTTAAGGGACTTGCTTCGTCCCACACAGCCAGGAAGTGAGAGGGCAAGGAGTCTAAGCCAAAGCTGTATGTCCCTAAAGACCTGCAGGTGATTCTGCTGCACAGTAAAGTTTGAGCGCCACTACACTATACTAATCTGTGCAGGGTACAACCAAATTAAACTGAGTAAAGCCTCATTATCATAAAACACCTAATTATTTCATGGATCCAGGTATAAAGTGCATTGCCTCACCCTTGGGATCATGGCCATGGACAGTATACCTCTCCACAGAACTTGGAAAAGCTAAAACCCACTTGTTCTCCCTTGTCCTGACACCAGCGTTATAACAAAACTCAACTGTACCCTTACATGGCACTAAGATTTCTAGGCATACCTTAGCAATGAGGCAAGCAAAGTTTGTTTCTTAGCAGACAGTTGGTAAAGAAGCTCGAAACACAAAGCTCTGCCTGCTCCTGAGTACTCTCGATTCTTCGCAGATGCTTAGATTAAGGTCTTCCTAAAATCCAAACGGAGACATATCCCGCCTCACATACTCAGATGTGTCAATCTGAAAACCATCACATTCTGCAAATAATACATGGTCTCTCTTCAAATGCATCACAATTCACTAACCAGGGAAAACATGAACTTGACAGAAAATTTGTAAAAACGTTTTAAATATTTTACAGGGAAAAGGTGGCTTGAGCTTTAGAAAAAAAAAAAGAGCGAGAGAAACATTGACTGATGGGGATGGAAACATGAGTTAAATTTTACTCTTGATCGGAATTCAACTTCAGTTCGTCCAAGAAAGTTTTCATCATAAAAGATTGTTTTTAAGTTGTGAGCAGTGAGAAAGGTACAATTTAGAAACAGAACAGTTTGCATATTATTTTAAGGGTGACCACTCAAAAACCAGCATTAATAAAGCACAGCTCGCATATAAGATTATATAAAATACCATACTAGCATCCTAGTGGCTAGAAGGTAGATTATCTCTTAAACCTCCCTCTTTGGCTGTCAGGACACTAAATGCTCTGGCCAGCATCAACTCACACCTAATTTGAACTCCAGCATTAAGAAATTTATTTTCTTTTTGAAAACTACCATCTAAGGGTCTTCCTTCCTCCTTCCATAACCATCAGTAATTTCTCCCCTTTCCCATCTGTCTTATCCCACAACCTTCTGCTTTCCCCCAGTGCTCTCCGTTCCACTCTAGTGTTCACTTCCCCACCTTAACTCAACCACAACCTCCTTCTCTCTGAATTGTGAATTCTGGTTAGTCCAAGAAAACAGCTCTCTACTCCCAATGGCCATTCAATTCCACCCCAAACTTAGCTCAGCCCAGAATCAATGAACCACAATTTCAGATGTCATAAGATCCAAGCCCCTGATTTGATCCTCTCCTTCATGCCCCCACCTCACCCTCCAATTCCAGCCCAAGGCCCTCATGCCACACTGTTCTTTATCTTCACTTTGGAATTTCCATCACTCAGCTCCTTATATCTAGAATCCCTTCCACCTAAAGACAGGAAAAACTGGTGTATTCCAACTTTCTGCTTCTTTAAAGGACATTCTATTTAGGACAGTGAATCTCTCCCCCCATTCAATATCCCTACTTTGGTCTAGAGTTTATAATTAATGCTTAGGCTTGTAGTCCTGGTTCTCTGCTAACCCCTGCCTCCTGGCTCCTGCCAGGGCAACAGCTATCAAAGGCAAGTTTTTACCTTTCCCAACACCAGCTCCAAGTGACATATAAGTAAATGTCTTCGTCCTTTGGCTCTTTATTCCTCTCTTTTTCTCTCACAATCTGTGTTCTTTTTTTTTTTTTTTAAAAAAACCTGTCAACCCTCTCTACAATCTCTATTTCCTTATAGGTGCATATGCTTATCTTTATGTTTCTTCCCAAGTGCCAGTTTCTCTCCAATGCTTTTTTTTACCCAAGATCTTCCTTATCTCTTGCCCCATCCTTAGTAATTCTAGCATGAAAGTGTAAAGAGCTCAGGAGATTATTCTTCAAACTTTACTTTGGAAAACAGTATCTTGGAGATTTCAAGATTCCACTTTTACTTTACTTGGCCCTAACACGGGACCAGCAATGATCACCTTTCTTTCCCCTTCACTGCCAAACCAAGCCTCTTGCTGACTTCTCCTTTTGCCTTCCTTCCTTCTAGCATTCAAGTCCTTTTCTCCCATAATTCTGTTCCCCTAAAAAAAAAGCCCCTCCCTAAAACCCATAATCCAGTTTAATCATGTCACGAGATCCTCTGCCACCTGTATTAAATGTTTTTTTCTTTCTACTGAGTGAATTACATCACGGAAAAAGTAAAGAAAAAGCAAAGAGACCCCTGGAGGAGGAACCCTCTTTGCTTCTCAAGAAAGCCCATGCCACTCTCTCTACTCTTTCCTGGCAAATCAAAATAGCCAGATCCACATGTATCTTCGATGCAGCCATCATTTCTCCTGGAACTCCCTCTTTACTCTGGCCAGTCCCAACTGCAACAGCAGACCTTACCAGGGCCTTAGCTTTCCTCTGCCCCATCCCAACAACTAGTCTTCCCTTCCTTATTGGCCTATTCTAAGAAGTTAGTCTTCCTTAATCCAGACATTAGCGTCCCTTTCCCGTCTCCATCAATGACTTACCAACTCTTGTTCTTCTCAGCTACAGAACGGAAAAAAACCCTACAACCCCTGCTGCAAAAGTGGAGACAGGGTAAGCCCTTTTTAAAAAATCAATTTTGGTAAGGCTCTGTGCCCCAAGACCTGGATGCCTGGTCTCCCACATTTACCCTGAGGTTACCTGCCTCTGTTACCCTATCAAGAGATGGGCCTGCTTATTCAATTGCCACATGACTTCATCAAGATGAACAAAGCCCTCCCTAAACTCTATCGATTCTCTTAACTTGGCTAGCCCAACCCCTTAGCTCTTCCTTCCCTCAATCTTTCCTACCAACTTCTGATTCTCCATCAGAAATGTATAGGTTCCTCCTCAACTTTCTGCTTCTATTTGGAGCTCCTGGGTGTTTCTTGGAATTGGGTTACTCTATTTAATCCCCAGTGGGATCCCCTAAATTTCTGCCCTATACGCCATCGCCATCTTCAGTACCACATCACCCTCCAATTTGAGTACCCCTAAACTCTGGCCCAAATATCCTCCACTGTGCCACCAAGCATCTCCCCCATAACAAAGCTCCCTGTATCCCAACATTCAAGGACAAGAGAAATAAACAGAGAACTAGATGACCTTTAAAGTGCCTTCCAACCTTGGGACTTTATAAATCTAATCCACTCCCAACTCCAAATGTACCCCCTCACCCGTTTATTTCCCCATAAAATGTTTCAGCAGCGTGACTTTGAGAGATAGACTTCTAAAGTTGAAAGAACTATGAGGTTAACCCAGCCTAAGGCTAACCTACTTAAAGCTGTACCCCCAAAAGTCCCACCGAAGATTTCTGCAACTGTACTCCACGTCTGTGCCCAGGGGACGACCTCCAAACTGCCTCGAGAGTGTTCAGGTGTAACACGAAGTTGCTGGGCCCCCTTCCTACGATCCCCGAAAGAGCCCCTAAACCCCGGGGCTTGACGTGTTCTCCCAGAGGGACGCCTGCCCTCACCGTCTACTCCAGGAGACACCAAGAATGAATAAGAATCACCACATCGACACTTTGTAACAACCAACAAGGATATCTCAAAACAATAAAACAAAAAACATAGTGCTTCCACTGGGGGCGGGCGGAATCGAAGGGCACCCCCACGGGCCTGTGCCGTTGGTCTCCCGGGTTTGCAGTGTGCTTCCCTCCCGCCTTTCCCCTCGACCACATCTTTGCCTACAACAATCTCCCGCACCTCCATAACGCTGAATCCCAGAGCCGAGGTGCGGCCGGCTCCTCCCAGCCTGGCCCCGGACGTCCCTCTGGCCCAGCCTTCCTCTCGGCGGGACCCTGGCGAGGAGGGCCCCCTCCACCGTCCAGCTCGCCTCCCTAACCGTACCCGGACCCCTAAGGTCCCCTGCAGAGCTCTGTCCCGAAGCAGAACCTCGAGGAACCAAGCCCACGAGGCCCGTCGCGGGACCCACCCCCCCCTTCCTTCTTCCAGCACCTCGTCCTCCATGCACCCGGCCCCCGGGGCTCCTCGTCGTCGTCGTCCCGTCTCGTACCGCCCCCCGTCGGGGGCTCCACCCCCCGCCTGCCCCCGCCCCCAGGACGGCCCCCTCCCCACCGCGCGCCGCCTGCGCCCTCTGCCCCGGCACGGGACTCCCTTTGGCCTCCGTTCCCCGCCCAGAAGCGGCGGCGGCGGCAACGGCTGCGGCGGCCCCAGCAGGAGCAGCAGCGGCGGCGGCGGCGGCGGCAGCGGCGGCGGCAGCAGCAGCGCCGCCCCGGCCCCGCCCCGCCGGAGCCCCACGCCCCGCCCGCCCGCCCCGCCGCCGGACTGCTCCCCCCGAAGCCCACCACTGAGCCCCCCCACCACCACTCCCCGGCCGCGATCCGCTCGAATCCAGCTCCGCCGGGCCTGCTGTCCGTTCCTCACGCCCCTTAGGACCCGGGGTGGGGGAGCCTGGGGGTTCGCAGCCATCCCTCTCCCTCCTTCTCCAAGGGCTGGGGGATTGCCCCTGATCCCGAAACCCGGCCCCGCAGCCGGAGCCAGCCTCCTTCCAGCCCTCGGCTTCGCTCTCAGACCCCTTGCCTCCAGGCCTGGCGCGAAGCGGGTGGAGGGTTTGCACGCCGATCTCCCCCTGGCTTGCCGGGGCTAGAGTGAATTGCCCCCGATCTCATCCTCCTTCAATTTAAGCCCCCTCCCCGCCGCGCCCGGCCCGGCGGCCCCCGCCCCTAGAGCGAGGGCAGCGGAGCCAGGGCGCTCCGAAGTCATCCCCCGCCTTTTTTCCAGGGACTCGGTTAATTGCCCCTGCCCCCATCACAGCACTCCCACTCCCAAACCCAGGCCCCGCCGCCACCTAGGGGTACCCCTTACCCTACGGTTCCTGCACCCCAGCACGGGGGAGAAAGCAGCCCTGAAGAGCACCCGTCGCACCTCCCTTCTGAGGTTGGAGGGTATTTTCTCCTGGTCTCTTCAAGACTTCATCACGGACACCACCACCACCACCACCACCACCACCACCCCAAAAAAACCAAGCCCTTTCTCGCCCTGCCCAACCGGCCAGCCTCCCTTCGGATAGTCAGATCCTTGGGCGGGGGGGTGGGGGGGTGGGGGGGAAGGGGGCCAGGGAGTTAACAAGACCGTAGCCTCCACCTCCCTTTTAGAGGAGTGGGGTAATTCCAATGGTTCCCCCCCCAGGATCAACCGACCCCCGTTTCCATGGAGACCCCCGCCCAGCCGGGAAGAAGACTCTCAGATCGTGGCGAACAAGTCTCACCTGGCTAAGGGAGAAGGGGGTAAGGAGGGGGTATGATAGGACAGGGACGGGGTACGAAGGTGGGAAGTGGAGGGGAGCTGTCCCGAAGGGAGGGGCGAGGACAGAGGGAGCTCCAGGGAGCGCTACGTCCGGGGACGCGAAGAGGACGGCGTCCCCGGGGGGCAGGCAGAGCGGCCGCGGGTCTAAGAAGGAACAGGGTTGAGGAAAGGCTTAAGATAGAAAGAAGCGGGTGGGGGGGATACAAGAAAGCCGGGGAGTCAAAAGGGGTGGAGGGGCTGGGGGAGAAAAAAAAAAAAAAGACGCACCTGTTCCCGGGTCGGCTCCACGGGGAGGCTCAGGCCGCCACCCAGGCTCCCTCTAACCTCCTCGGAGCCGCCACCCGCCTAATACCACCCCGATCTGATGCCCCCCTCCGCCCCTTATCGCCACCGACCTCCTTCTCCTCTCTCTCTCGGCGGCGGCGGCGGTCGGACTCTAGGAACTGAGAGGAAGAAGGGAGGGCTCAGCAAAGCGGAGGAGAGACAGAGCCACACACTGGCAGCAGCCGCGGCGAGCGAAAGAGTGAGGGGGAGAGCGGTGTGTGTGTGTGTCTGTGTGTGCGAGTGAAGCCTGGTGGAGTGGGTGCCGATCGCAGGGCTCGACGGGAAGTGGAGTCCAGCCGGGTTCGCGGAAGGCGCCAACCCCCGCGCCAAGAGACTACATCTCCCAAAATGCCGCGGGCGCGAGGAGGGGGAGAATGGGGAGGAGGAGGCGAAGGGAGGGAGCCAGCTAGAGAGGGAGGGACGAAAGCAGGGAGCAAGCGGCGGCGAAGGGGGCAGAGCCAAGCAGCCCCGGTGACACTGGGAGGGTAGGGTAGGAGGAGGGGATCGCTGCGAGGACCGAGCGGATTCCGGAGAGACAGCGGTGGTTGCAGCAAGCTGAGCAAAAAGCTAGACTCTCGGGAGAGGAGGAGGCGCTCAACCCGAGGGGGCAGCAAGAGCCCCACGCCCCCCCCCCCGAGATGCCCCTCGAGGGGGAGATCGAGGAAAGGAGAAGATCAGTGCGCAGTGGCCAGGGGCTTTTCTAGCTTTCTTCCAACCCTCTCCACCTTAATGCCCCGACCTGACTTTCTCAGGCCACTGGTGCCCGATCCAATGTGCAAATCCAGAGACCCCAAATCTATCCTGCTGGGCAGCACAGAGCAGAGGCATTCAGTCCCTTCCTCCCAGAGGCCTCAGGGAGGCTCCCCTCGCTGACAGGGCGTGACTCCCCCCTTCTTTCCGCCCCCCCAGTCGTCGCCACCCCCCCATCTCCCTCCCCGGAACCCCTCCCCTGAAGCCAGGGCTCGCCTCTCACTTTCACCACCAAGACAGACAGAGTCTCCCAGGGGATGACCACCCAGCCTCCTCCCTTATATTCGGCCCCCTCCCCAACCAGTATCCCCCTCTTAGTACAGCCCCCTCACCTAAGTAATACTGGGGGCGACCCGAGTTGGGCTGATGGCTACTTTCCCTCCGAGACTAGCTGTACTCCGCCACGCCGACCTGTGTAGAGACAGAGAAGCACATTAATACTCCCGTTCCCCCCACCCCCAGGTTCAGATCCCCGTGGAAATGGCTCACAGAAAAGAGGGGTTGGTAGTGTAAGCGAGCAAGGGATGAATCCCAATCCTCAACCCCATCCCAGGAATGGAAATCCTAGGATTTTTCCCTTTCCTTAAAAGCCATCAAATAGCTTAGGGGTGGGGTGGGGTGGGCGTGGGGGTAGATTATCTAAACCCCAACGTCCACGCGACTCGAAGCGACATTACATAGTGGGAATAAGATAGGAACTAGGCTCCCGCCGCGGGAGGGGAAATATGCCCCCCCCCCGTCGCCGTCCATCCCCACCCCCAAACACATAGCCCTAGGAAAGCCAGAAGGCCGAGGAAAGAGGGGAGGCAGGGGAGAGTGAAAGGGTTGTGGCGGGGAGGGTCCGCGGCCCCCCTCCCTGCGAAAGCAGAATCCAGATGCTAAGAGGTGGGTGGGGGTGCGGCATAATTGCAGACGGTGTCTTTCCTTGCTTTTCCCGGAATCGCTGCCGAACCCCGTCTAACACTTGAGTTGCTTACCAGTCAGTACCCTAGCCCCATTTGTGCGCGTGAGGCGGCCGGAGCCCGGGAAGCCCGGGCACAAACTCCGCGGAAGCTGGCCTTCGCCGCCGCCGCGCTGCCGCGGGCCTCCCTCCCTCCGCTCGCGGCCCCGCCGATCTACCTTCGCCCCCGGCCGAGGCCAGACCCCGCTCGCAACTCCACGCCCCTACTCCACCCCCGGCTCCCCCTCCCCTCACCCTCTCCCCGCGGGTCCGGCCCAGCCCCTCGCGCCGCCCCGCCCTACTGCTCGGTCCCGAGCCCAGCAAGTGCCCCGAACTCGCCCCCCGCCCCCACGCCCAGGCCAGTTTGGCCGGGCCTGGTTTCCCCCTCCCGCTGCGCCCCGCCCCCGAATCCACGTCCTACTTCGCCACCCAACTCGGCCCGGTGTCGGTTCGGCCCGCGCCCAGGCCCCCAGCGTTCCCAGTTCGGTCCGGTGTGCGGCCACCCACCCCGCCCTTGCCTGGGTGCCGGCCTGGCCCGCTGCCTGCGCCCGCCGAGCCGGCCCAGGCGGGCGGTCCGGGTCCGGTTCCCGGTGCCGGCCTCGGTCCCGGCGGCGTTGCCGCGTCTCGCCACGAGGGCTCCGTCCACGCAAGACCAGAACCCGCACGGGATGGGGCCCACGGGAAGCAAGTTTCTTTATCTTCCCTCCGCCCCCGCCGCAGGGCCGCGCCGTCCCCCCCACACCCCACCCCACGGCGCCCCCTTCACCTGGGCAGAGCCCCCCGGCCGCTGTCGCAACTTTGCTCTTCTCCACGCCGCCGGGGAAGCGGGCGAAGCGGGAGGAGGAGGAGGGAGGTGGCAGGGGGTGCTGGGATCAGGCCGCTGGACTCCGGGAGGACACGTGGGGGAGGAGGGGAAGGAGGAGGAGGAAGGGGGGGCGGGCCTGCTGTTCTCGGGGCTCCCCCTGCCAACCCCGGGGAAGCCGGAACCTTACCGGGCAGCCGCAGACCCCGCACTGGCCGCGGGGGAAGAACGGAGCCACCTTCCTCCTCCAGCCCCGGGCTCCGGTTGGCGGGCGGGGGCGGGGGGGGGGGTCGAGCAGCGCCGTTCGGGGTCGGAGAAAATGAGCGTTTTCGCTTGTGCTTTATGTGTGACTCTCTCTCCGCGATTTAGCCTTAGTGCATGGGAGGGGGTGGTGTGGGGTCTTGCCTGACCAGGAAGGTGGGGCGCCCCCGCAGAGTGCCCCGCCCATTACCCGGTCCCCCACTTCCCTACCCAGGGCGACCTCGGTGCGTGGCTCCGGAGCTCTGGCTACGAGGCCGCCTGCGGGCGCAGCCCCAGCCCCGGCGCCGAAGTGGGACAGGTGCTGGGGAAGGGAAAATGCCGGGGCTCGCTGCCTTGCCCCGTGTCTCCCGGGCGACCCACCCTCTGTGGCACCCCCCCCGGGCTGCAAAGTCTTTGGGCCGCCCTCAAAGGGCAGCTCCCTGTCTGGGAAGCGGGGTGGGGTGGGGGGGCATGTCGGGGGGGGGGCAGAGGCCCGGGGGAGGAAGAAGGAAGAGGGGGACGAAAGGTCTATAAAGGGGGAAGCCTGCAGGAGTCGGGGCCGAAAACCCGGCTCGAAGACGACTCGGCTTCTGCCCGTTTCCTCGGGCTCCTCTGGCACCAATCCGAGCCCCTTGACCCTTACCCTTTACCCTAACGATTCCCTGCCTGACCAAAGGAATAAATCCTTGTATGTGTTTACATCCCAAACCATTGCCGGGACTAAAGGGCTGAGAAGCTTGCGGTCCACATTCGAACTCTGATGACTTTACATTAACTCTGAGAAGAGAGCAGCTTGGAAGGAACTGAAGCTGCCAGCAGACTTGCTTTCAGTCTTCGGATGTTTCTTAACAGCTCCAACCCTGAGCCTGCCGTGGGGACTTCAAAGGCTTCGCCATGGCCGGGCAGGAGGGTGGTAGGGGAGGTGCACAATAGTTCTGGAGCGTTCAGAGCTTTGTAAACGGAATATGAAAGGAATAGCAAGAATTTGGGGACAAATCTTCATGTGCAATTATATGGGTGATATTTATTATATATTTACCTATGCTAAGGAAGCCAGAGGGTCATTTGGACTGGAAGGAAGCCCTGCAAGAGTGATGTCTTCCTCCTCTTCCCTGCCCCCTCCCTTCTCCTAGACCCAGAGGTTCTCTCTAAACTATGGGTGTCTTCTCTCCTTTGGAAGGACTCTAGGGGTTGACAGATGAGAGTTGATTGGGACGTGTCCCTCACCTGGTTTGAAAGATATATAGGGGTGTTGGAGGAGGAGCGCAAGTTATGTGAAGTTGTGGTGGCTTTGCCGTTGCCTGAGGCCTGGTGTTCTTTGACTCCTCATACTTGTTCTCACCAGCCTCAAAATCCGTGGCCAGCAACGTGGACACAGTGCTTGCCGTTTTGCTTTGGGAACCTCTTCACTTGCTTGTATTATTTGGCCACTCTCACCCACGCATGCACCCCACCACCCCCACTTTGACCTAAGTTGCACCAAGAAAAAGTGAAGACTTGGACATGATTTGTATCAGCTAATCAACAAATGAACTCAAAATGTAGTTTTAAAGGGTGGGGTGGGGGTGGGAAATCACCTCTCCAGGGCCTGCGTTAGCAGGCCCCACCAACTCTGCTTTGATTTGAGTTGGCTATCGTCACTGATTTTAATTAATCTAGAAATTATTCAACCCCTACTTCTCTTAAGGTTCTGAGGGCCTTAGGGCTACTTTGCTCCTTGCTTTGAGGCTGAAATGGATTCTGGCCACCTCCATTCCCACTAGTCTGTGTCTCACTCACAATTGGGCTGCATCATTTATCTGGTGAAATGAAGGTTGGGGCAAGATGGTTATTTCCTGGCTAAAGTTCTAGCTTCTCTGAGCCCTTTCCTGTTGGGGGCCAGGCTTCCTGCCCTACAGGAGAGGATGGGAAACCAAGGAGCAGGGTGGGGAGAACTATGGGAAATCTTATAAAGAATGTAGGTATTAATGATTATTTTATTTGAGGCTAGTACTACAACATAACCATAATAACAATACCTTACCTTTGTACAACATCAGAGTTGACAAAGGCTTTCTACTTACATTATTTCATTTGTTTCGCCCTACAACTCTCAGTTTCGTAACGAGTCTATGAGAATCTGCGAGCAGTTTGTTCAAAGTCACATGGCTACTGAGCTCCTAAGCCAGGATTCAACCACAGTAGACCTAATGCCCCCTTCAGAGTTCTTAATATGGTACAACGCCTCCATTTAATGCCAAAACATTCCTTTCAAAAGCAGATTGTTTTTCTAATTATTTCTCCCGCCAATAAAATGTATTGGTCCAGGCCTGGACTCTTGGAGAGGCAGTTTGGTGTAATGGAAAAAGAATTATCTGGGGAGATCTAAGAATCGGGTCCTAGTCGTAGCTTGCCAATAATCAGCAGTGACCTCAAGCAAGCCTGATACCAGGTCCTGTGTTTTGGGTCACTTTGTCCCCCTCTGTAATATGAAAATCAATGTACCTGTCCTACCTCATCACAGGGACATGCCATGAGCGTCAAATGAGGTAATGGATGGGAAAGAATTTGGTACACCGTGAGCTACTGGACTCGTTCAAGAGTTATTATCAGAGTAGGCATCATCAGTGTCCTTAGTACAGAGACCTAGGGGTCACTCCGCCTTGGCACTGCCCTCCTGAAGCTTTACTAGACAAAGCAGGGCTTTTGGGGGGTCCCAAGGTAATTTATGCCCCAAGCCAACCTCTGACTGCATTCTTTGAATAACTGCTTCAATTCTCTGCTGTGTCCTACAATCAGAGGCCTTGTCTCTCCGGTAAAACGGCCTTATGACCAAAAACTAAAACTAAATAAATAAAACCCGATGGTTTAGATCTTTAAAACAGCAGAGTAAAGCAAATTTGAAGCTTCTGTTCTTCCCTTCATTCCCATGCACCCCAGTAAGTTAAAGGGGAGGTCAGGCTTGTAATTCAGGGTCTCAGGACTGCCAAAGGGCTCATTCTAAGTCACCCTGGTTTAAAAGGGGTCTAGGGGAGAAGAGCCTTGCAAACGCCTGGAATCAGTAGGGGGCTGGTATTGGGTCAGCAGGGCTGACCATGTATCAACAGCACCTACTTCTCTCGAGGACTCGATGCCCTCTATTCGTAAACCTCAAGCTCACAACCCTGTTACAGCAGGGATACTGCTGTAGATGCATTCTGGTGGATCACCGAGCACTGGGGACCAAGGGCCGGTTCCTTGAGAACAAACGATGGCCAGCCAGCCTCCAAAGGAAGGCCTGGTCTCTGCCCTCTCAGGGCTGCGGGTCTAGACGGGGAGACAGTATGTCTGGTTAAAGTTAACTCTGTAAACAACCAAAAACCTTTCTGGATTTTATAGCCAAAGGCAGAAAAAATGAGGAAGGGGGCTCAGATCACCCCAGAGGCCTCTCCAGGTCAAGACCCCTCCAGCTCACTGACCACTCTCCACTTTCCGAGGATGCCTAGGCACTTAACAAGGCTCTTAATCAAACATACAGTGTTAGAGGTAGAAGGGGCTCTCAGAATTTTTCTGCCCTCCTGAAAAACTGGCTGTGGCTGCCCACTGCCGACAAAATCAAGTCCATGAGGGGTCACCTAGCATCTGGTTCCAGTTTTGTTACCTTCCACATCCTCATACATGCCCTCTGTTTGACCAAACCAGCCTTCTGCCATTCCTTGGACAAGAAATGCACTTTCTGGACTCTGCTTCTTCAGCTTTTTGTATGCCTTTCTCAGCTTATTGAAATCCCACTCAGGCATTATTCTTTCTGGATGCCTTCCCTGATCCCCACCCCTTCCCCTTGGAAGTTAACTGCTCCTCCGGAGTAACCCGCCACCCCCTCCCCCAGGGTTCTTAGCTTGTCCCTTTTATTTAGCATTGCCATTCTCTAACCAGCTATCTCTCTAAGTCGATTTTGAGTTCCCTGGATGAAGGGACCCAGTATTTCCCATCTATGAAGCAGGGCCTCCTTCTCTCCCGGCAACATCCCTGCCCCCCGCCCCTCCCCACCTTGGCAGAGAGTTGGCCCTCTGTAACATGAATGAATGAAGGGGTCATCTAATCCAATCCCCTGATTTTATATAGTGAGGAAGCTGAGGCCCAGATCTGGCTTCGTTTCTTGCCAGCTTTTAGTTTTGGCCTCTTTTACTCTTTCTCTTCCCATAAGGTAATTATATGCACAATCTCAAAGTTAGACAGATATGGTTTGAATCCCAGCTCCACCACTTACTAGGAATATCACCTTGGGCATTTAATTTCTCTCTGAGTCTCTGTTTCTTCATGTATAAAATGAGAACTAAATACCTCCTGAAAACTGGATGAGGCTAAAATGAGTTTTTTGTATATTATGCACATAGAACAGTTCCTGGCACCTGGTAGACGCTCCTTAGCAATTGTTTTTTTTTTTAATCTGAGAAATTTTTAGGGAGTTCAGAACCTGAGAATGCCTGCTTAATTCAAGCCTGAGAATAAAGATCAAAACCTGAACATAAAGAAAACAAGAGGCATGTTCTCGGCAAGGAGAATGGAATAAAATTTAGCAAGACTTTTCACTAACATATTATGCCAAGAGGCAAAAAGAAAACTGAGACTAGTAACTAGTTCAGTGGCTCATGTTCAGGGGGTTCTTCCCCAATTCCAGTTCCCAGAGCAGGTGTGTTTGTCTCGCCATGGCAGCGACTCTGGATAGGCTTAGGGCAATTGGCGTGGGACTCGAGTGCCCTGCGGAACCCACACATGCCATTCTTCCTCCGATCCATGTGCCTACGCTTGAGCTCCCCTCTACCTGGCCATATCTCTCAAACCCCACCTCCTTGACACTTTCTCTGCGGAAGCTCTCCCATCCCTGAACTTGCGGCACTGGAGGAGAGTACTGCTGAACTTAGCACTTAGTGAATTTCTGGGCTGTAGTTTGCTCTCCCCATCTGGGGGCAGGCACCTCGTCGTTGAAGGTGGTATCTCTCTCCCCCCACAATGCCTGGCAGCGTTTGAGCAACACAGCGCAGGATGAATACTTTGGGATTGATTCATGGTAGGCATTCATGAGGCGCACTGGGGACCTGGGCCCTGGCAAGTCCTGCCCACCATGCATTCTCCTTCTCCCAATCCCCCATTCCACCACCCCCACCCCACCCCGGCCCAGCATACACCCCAAATAGACCATTCACATGGTACCCTTGCTTTTTTAGTAGCCATCTTGTTTCTTCGAATTTATAAGTATCTGGAGGGCACAAGGGCCATGTTTTACTGCGTCCTCCACCCAGCTCAGCATAGCGCTTCCAACATTAACAGCATGGAGTAAGCACATAGTTTTGCTGCTATAGATAACTGGATAAAGATACCATTCTTATTTCAGATATGTGTGTGTGTGCATGTGTTTGTATGTATTCTTGTGCATCTGCTTGTGCTCATGAAACTGCAAGGGGCTCCAGAGAAGGAATTGTCCATTTTGTGAAATACAAGATGACTAAAATACAAGGTGAGATCTGGGATTTAGATTTTTTTTAAATCCAGGGAGTGAACAGTCTGCCTTTAGTACACATCCTATCAAACATTCACACCAATTTTTCTCAAAGTCTGATATGCGCAGGAATCACTAAGGGGTGGGGAGCTTGTTAAAATTCAAATTCCAAGGCATCCTCCTGCCCAGGGTTTTATTGACTAGTTCTGGGGTGGTGCCTGAGACTCTGCATTTCTAACAATTTTTACAGGTAATTCTGAATTGGAGGATTCCTGGACTTTAGTTGAAAAACACTGAACACTTTTTCCATTTTTATCTTCACCAGAGATCCCCCAAATTTTCACTACCAAGGGTTTTATTATTTCTTTCCCTACATGAACCCCATGTAACAAAGAGTTATATGTCACTTAGAATGTATAGACACTGTTTTAAGGATTTTACAAATATTAACTCATTTAATATTCATAACCCCCCCAAGGCAAGTACTATTATTTTTCCCTTTTATGAATAAAATCTTTAGTGTCTTGCCCAAGGTTGCCTGGCTAGTAAGTTGTTGTTATTTATAGAGGTGAAATTCACATGACATAAAATTAACCATTTAAAGTGGACAAACCAGTGGCATTTAATACATCCCTAATATTGTACACCATCACTCCTATCTAGTTTCAAAACGTTTTCATCACCCCAAAACAAAATGTATACCCATTAAGTTGTTATTCCCCATCACCCCTCTCTTTAGCTCCTGGCAACCATTTATCTACTTTCTAACTCTAGGGCTTTGCCTATTCTGGACATTTCACATAAATAGGATATACATTATGTGATCTTTTGTGACTGGCTTATTTCGCCTAGCAAAATGTATTTGTTTTATTAATTAAAAAAAATTAACTAACAACATTTAGAAATCATTCCATTCTACATATGCAATCAGTAATTCTTAATATCATCACATAGATGTATGATCATCATTTCTTAGTACATTTGCATTGATTTAGGAAAAGAACTAGCAAAACAACAGAAAAAGAAATAAAATGATAATATAGAGAAAAAATAAAAAATACAAAAAACATATATAAAAAACAAACAAAAAAAACTATAGCTCAGATGCAGCTTCATTCAGTGTTTTAACAGAATTACATTACAATTAGATAGTATTGTGCTGTCCATTTTGAGTTTTTGTATCTAGTCTTGTTGCATAGTCTGTATCCCTTCAGCTCCAATTACCCATTATCTTACTTTGTTTCTAACTCCTACTGGTCTCTGTTACCAACGAAATATTCCAAGTTTATTCTCGAATGTCAGTTCACATCAGTGGGACCATACAGTGTTTGTCCTTTAGTTTTTGGCTAGTCTCACTCAGCATAATGTTCTCTAGTTCCATCCATGTTATTACATGCTTCATAAGTTTATTCTGTCTTAAAGCTGCATAATATTCCATCGTATGTATATACCACAGTTTGTTTAGCCACTCGTCTGTTGATGGACATTTTGGCTGTTTCCATCTCTTTGCAATTGTAGATAATGCTGCTATAAACATTGGTGTGCAAATGTCCGTTTGTGTCTTTGCCCTTAAGTCCTTTGGGTAGATACCTAGCAATGGTATTGCTGGGTCGTATGGCAATTCTATATTCAGTTTTTTGAGGAACCACCAAACTGCCTTCCACAGTGGTTGCACCATTTGACATTCCCACCAACAGTGGATAAGTGTGCCTCTTTCTCCGCATCCTCTCCAGCACTTGTCATTTTCTGCTTTGTTGATAATGGCCATTCTGGTGGGTGTGAGATGATATCTCATTGTGGTTATTTATTTATTTATTTATTTATTAAAAAAAAACAAAATTAACACATTTAGAAATCATTCCATTCTACATATGCAATCAGTAATTCTTAATATAATCACATAGATGTATGATCATCATTTCTTAGTACATTTGCATCGATTTAGGAAAAGAACTAGCAAAACAACAGAAAAAGATAGAGAATGATAATATAGAGAAAAAATAATAATTATAAAAAATAAAATATATATATATAAAAACAAAAGACACAAACAAACAAAAAACAAAACAAAAAGCTATAGCTCAGATGCAGCTTCATTCAGTGTTTTAACATAGTTACATTACAATTAGATAGTATTGTGCTGTCCATTTTTGAGTTTTTGTATCTAGTCTTGTTGCACAGTCTGTATCCCTTCAGCTCCAATTACCCATTATCTTACTCTGTTTCTAACTCCTGCTGAACTCTGTTACCAACGAAATATTCCAAGTTTATTCTCTAATGTCGGTTCACATCAGTGGGACCATACAGTATTTGTCCTTTAGTTTTTGGCTAGTCTCACTCAGCATAATGTTCTCTAGGTCCATCCATGTTATTACATGCTTCAGAAGTTTATTCTGTCTTAAAGCTGCATAATATTCCATCGTATGTATATACCACAGTTTGTTTAGCCACTCCTCTGTTGATGGACATTTTGGCTGTTTCCATCTCTTTGCAATTGTAAATAATGCTGCTATAAACATTGGTGTGCAAATGTCCGTTTGTGTCTTTGCCCTTAAGTCCTTTGAGTAGATACCTAGCAATGGTATTGCTGGGTCATATGGCAATTCTATATTCAGTTTTTTGAGGAACCGCCAAACTGCCTTCCACAGTGGTTGCACCATTTGACATTCCCACCAAAAGTGGATAAGTGTGCCTCTTTCTCCGCATCCTCTCCAGCACTTGTCATTTTCTGTTTTGTTGATAGTGGCCATTCTGGTGGGTGTGAGATGATATCTCATTGTGGTTTTGATTTGCATTGCTCTAATGGCCAGGGACATTGAGCATCTCTTCATGTGCCTTTTGGCCATTTGTATTTCCTCTTCTGAGAGTTGTCCGTTCAAGTCTTTTTCCCATTTTGTAATTGGATTGGCTGTCTTTTTGTTGTTGAGTTGAACAATCTCTTTATAAATTCTGGATACTAGACCTTTATCTGGTATATCGTTTCCAAATATTGTCTCCCATTGTGTAGGCTGTCTTTCTACTTTCTTGATGAAGTTCTTTGATGCACAAATAGCAAAATGTTTTTAAGGTTCATCCATGTTGTAGCATGTATCAGGACTTCATTTCTGTTTATAGCTAAATAATACTCCATTTGTATAGGAGTATACAAAAAACAAAATTGTACCACATTTGGTTTATCCGTTCTGTCAGGATTCAGATCTAGGAAGACTGACTCCAGAGCCTGTACTCCTAACTCAATGTTCAAAATGCTCATCTATTTAAACAGGATATATTGTCAAATAATAATTAATTTGCCATTTTAAAATTATCAAATGCATATAAAACTGCCCATCAGGACTTCAGATCAGCCTGAGATAGCCACACTGAGTTCATTTAATTTTAGCCAAAGCCAAAAGCCACTTGCTACTATAGTTAACCTCTGCAGCCTCAAGCAGGTATGTGTATGGTTTCACTGGGCTCTATGAAAAAATAGACAGAACCCACAGACACTCCCACAGGCTTTTATGAATTGGGATACTCTAGTTTTGGATCCACTGATCATAAATCCCTGCAAGATACCCAGTCAACAAAGAGAAAGATTCCATCAGGTTGCCCAGTAGACTTTACTCACAATCCAGAAAGTGGCCTCATGTATGTCAGAAAGATTTTCCACATCAAGTGGCAAAACCAAAAAGGAGTTAGGGCTTAACCTTTGGCACATTAGAAAATTCCAAACTCCAGAAAGCCACGCTGCCTGAGTGCTCTAGTTTAACTAGAGTTTCACTACAAATGATGCACGTGGCCATGACCTGGGAGCCAATAAGACAGTCCCTTACCAGCCCCCTGAAAGGTGAAGTCTAAGCTGGACTTATCAGAGAGGCCTTCCAGACTTGAAGCGTCTGCTCTGGCAAAACCTGAGGTGAGAATGCTATTCCAACACAACACTGATCGCATGATCTTTCTCCTGACTTTTCAAGGGTGTGGGCAAAAAAAAAAAAAAAAAAAGAAAGAAAAAGAAAGACAACGGCTTGCATCTCCTCTGTAGGTTTGTGATACATGTGCCCCACGTCTGAGAACCCCATTTGATGTTCTGAATACCACCTTCTCCAAAGGGGTCCCTTGTAGCCCCGTCAGAAACTGAACGATCGGACTGGATTCAAAACTATTAGTCCTGACTTTGCTCAGCAGAATAAAATGAACATCAAGGAGAACCTTGACAGGGAAAAGATGCCACAAAACATGTTGCTTGAGAGGTGAGAGGTGAATGGTGAGTGGCGAAGGCCTCTTCATCTTCCTTCATCTCTGTCGAGAAGAAGGCCTCTGGTACTGATGGGAAAGCACTCAATACATGTTTGTTGATTGAATGACTGACTGAAGGAGAGCCTTCTTCTTGGTCTGGAGGTCATTGTGGAGGCGTCATTGAGCTGCTCTGTGGGGACAGAGAATGGAGGGAAGTTGGCATGGGTCTGAAGTGCCCTCCCAGGACATACACAGACCATGTTTTTCTCTGCTTGAAAATTTCTCCCAGGCAAAGTTCTCAGAGCCTACATGTCTCAAAAGTAGATTCCTCCGAGTTCACTATTTGCGTTATTCTACTGAACTCAAGTTAGAGGGACTTAAGAGTGGCATGGTGTTGTGCGAAGAATCCAGTGAGAACACCTATATAAAAGCATATTGAAAAAATAGAGGGGCAGGGAATTCTTGTTAACTTACCAATATTGGCTTTGTATGGCTCTAAATGACTATTTGTATGTGCCATTGGGCCAGGTAGGTTTCTGCCTGTGGGCCTTAACACTGAACACACACAGACTTGTGCAGACACCCCACCCCACCCCCTGCACACACACAAACATACACATTTTATAATGCAGTAAACTCCTGTTTGCCAAAATCCAAATAACCAAACCCTCAAAGAATCGGAATGCTCTTTTTTTGCAATACAAAACGATAATCCCTTACATTTGTATGGGGCTTTGCAGGTCACAAAGTGCTTTTCCATCCATGACCCTATTTGTTTGTTGACTGATGTTCATAACGGTCCTGAGGCTTTGCAAGATCCTGAAGGACCCTGTGAAGAATCAAATAACAATGGCATGTGTGGTGTGAGTGGCCTTGGCTGTGTGCTGGCCCTCTGAACACCAGGCCTCTTGTGGTGGCAGGGACATATAGGGGTACAGTGACTTGCTGCCACAGAATTGTGGGAACCCGCCAGGGCTTAGGGGACTGGGCTGGTAGGAGGTGACTCCAGCAGCTGAAAGGAGCTGAGATCTGCACGTGTTCAGTATTTTAGCAGGGACAGAGGAGATAGAAGAGTTGGGGAGCCCCTCCCTAATTGCATTCCATCAGTCATTTAGCCATCAGACACTGGACAAGCTTCTTTCCCCAGCTTGCTCTGGGTATTGAGGGTACAGAGACCAACATGATGCTTCCTACCCCTCTCTGGCTATATGATTTGTGAGGTCTTCTCTCAATAGTAATCCCTCTCATCTGTGCAGAACTTAATAGTTTACCAAGCATTTCCATCTCTCATTACCTCATTTGATCCTGTGTCCATATCATCATCCTTCACATTAAAAGACAATCTTCTGATTGTGATCTCCATCTGTGGGTGAAACAAGACTAAGGCAGGATGAGGAGTCCCTCCTGCTCCCTAGTAACAGACAGAATGATGTGGGGCATTTTTTCTTTCCTCTTTCTCTCCCTGTACTGTCTGTGGAGCCTGGAGTCGCCTACAGTTCATCTTCCCAGCCTCCCCAGAGCCTGAAGCCTGGGACAAAGAGTTGCTGGCTAGTTGGCCCCCCCAAGCTGGGCCACAGGCTTTTAGATGGGCGGGATGGGAAGGGGAGACCCTGTCTTCAGGCCACCCCAGAGTGGGCCCCAGCCCACCTCAGCAGATTGGGCAGGTCTGATCTGGGAGGAGGGGAGCAGTTTCAATAGAACAAGGAAGGGGTGGGGGTGCCCTGAAGCTTTTAGCAGGATGTGAAATGGGGCTCTGAAGCTGAGGAGGCAGCTTCTGGGTGCAGACTTTGCAAGGTACAGACATACCCAAGGAACCTGGGGCTTGCAGAAGATCCTAGCGAAGAGTAAAGAGGAGCCTCACCCCCATTACATCCATTGAATTTTTAGGCCTTTAAAAAAAACACACACACACAAAACAGACTACTTTGCTTAGCCCCATCCCCTCACTCCCATATCTTCTTCACCTGTCTAATTTCTTCACTGAGCCTTCTTCCATCCCATCCCTCTATTGTAGGCCCACTTTTCTGAGCTAAAACTGCTTTCAGTGAAAGCCCACTCCAGAGAGTTCCAAAGCCATCTTAGCCAAATATTCTCAGTTCCCCTGCCCCTTACCGTGCATGGTACTTAGCCCGTGGCTGTGGTCACGCTAGTCACACCCTCTGCCTGCCCCAATCTTGGCTCCAGATGGGAATGGCCAAGAAACTAGGCAGGGATAGGGAGACATAAAACCATTGTAGTAGTTTGCAATCATAGAGGATCAAAGCCTGTTTTAGGGTAGGAGGGATCAGGGCCGTCTGTACTGGCCCCATATGCAGGGGGCCCAAACAGCAGAGAAAAGCTGTTTTCTAACTAGTGGCCAGGTTAAAAAGGGGACAACAGTACTGAGTGGCTGCCATGCTGGGGTAGGCACAGAGACCCACGACCCCCTCCCTTCATCCCTGGATGCGATGAGTAGCCAACAGAGGCTTCTCCCTCAGTCTCGGACACTCCCTTCCCTCAGGAAAGAGAGATCCAATCCCTTCATCCCAGCCCTGGAGCCCCCAGCGGAGCCCTCTTCCAGCCCCAGCCCTGACGCTTGGGGCCGGCCGAGTTAGCATTGTCGCTCTGGCAGTGGCAGCCAGTGCGGGGCGGGAGTGTGTAATTGCAACCACTTCCTGCCCCAGCTTGCCCTAGGGCTGGCCCCGCCCCTGAGGACAGTCGGGGCGGGGCCCAGGTACGGCAAGGGAGTCCGGTGGGGAGGGGGGAGTGCCGAGTGGGGCCGCCCTCAAGGGAAATCAGCTGAGACTCATAAAAGGGGCTGGGGGCCCTCAGTGCAAGCCAGCCAGCAAGAAAGAGCTGGGGCCTCGGGGCATTCTGTTGGCACAATCCGTGGCTGCAAGGAAAGATCCAGACAACAATCCCTCTCCCACTAGTCTCCCGACTAGTTCCAATATTAGCTTTATTCATGAGCTCCAAACACTCTGAAGCCCCAAAGGAGAGGGGGGAGGGGAGAGCCGGGGTCTAAACCATAGGGATGCTCTCCCCTCTGGCCTTGACACTGCTCTCTCTGAGCAACTCAGGACACAGAAGAGAGGTAAGGGGTGGGGGCTGCTGAGAAGATTCCAGTGGTCCATGACACCGTCACTCTGCAAATGCCTTTCCCTTTCTGGAGCTTCCAGGATTCGCTGGCAGGTTGTAGCTGTCTACCCAGGCCTTGGACTGCCCAGCGTGTACAGAGCCGGCCCTAACATCAGGTGCTCTGGAGGCACAAAAGAAACAGAAAGACAGCTCCCGCCACGCGGGGAGCTGGACATCGACTGGGCATTAGGGTGGCAGAGTGGGCAGAATGTGTACTTTGTAGTCAAGAGCTGGAGAGCGTAGCCCTGTCCCCCACCCATCTATTAGATGTGTGACCTTGGGCGGCTTGCTTATCTTCTCTGAGCTTCAGCGTCCTAGTCTGTAAAATGAAGCTACTAATATTGCCTTGCGAGGCTATTGATAAATGTAAAATAACTGGGTGCAGGAAAGTGCTCAGAAAGTTGTAAAGCACTGTAAAAAGACAAGGAAGGGATCATCATATGAGGTGGAGGTGGGAGAGACAACCCTGATGGGGAAATAAGGGCAGGCCTCAATGATTAGGGGCCACGCTGTCCACCAGAGGGCTAAAGGAGCATGCCGTAGTGGGGCTATCAGAGGCAGGTGGGATGTTAAGTCTGGGTGGGCTTCCAGTTGGAGGTGGATCTGAGAGAGGAGGGCCTGGGGAGAAGATGAGGCAGGGGAGGTGCAGAAAAAGTCGTGCCATCATTTCTTTTCTTTTGAGAAAGGCTTGCAGTGGTCCTGGTTGCCTCAATAATGCCCATGTGTAGAGAGGCCAGCGGTGGGTAATGGGTTTTCTTCAGGGGGAGGGGGTTCCCTGTCAGCCCTCCAAGCGTAAGGCAGCAGCTGGAAGCGCGCTGCTTACTCACATACCACGTCTGCAGCATGCACATGGCTCGCTGGAATGAACCGGGAATGTCTCCCCTCCTCGTTCTCTGCAGACGCTGGGCGAGCTGAATACGTTAAATGACAGCTGCGAACCTGTAGGCTTCTCCGTCCCTTGTGCACTCTGGCAAGGGCTGCCCAGGCCATGGGTGACCCCTGCCCTTCCTTTCCCAGATCAGCAGCAGCCCTGCCTCCTCCCCTATAGGATGGGGCCGTCCCCACTTCTTGGTGTGTGTGGGGGGAAGGGTGTGCCGCCAGTGTGTAGTAGTGGCACATGTTTCGAGGATGTATCCACATCTATGTATGCCTGCAGCCATGTGAGCGGGTCCAGGCAGGTGTCTGCATACACATGTGTGTTACATGTGCATGCTCCAAGTGGTGAGAATTTGGGAATGACAAGACATTTGGGTCCTTCTCCCAATTCTTCTCCTGTCTGACTTTGGATCAGGGACCTTCTCATCTGTAAAATGAAGGGACTTGTATCAGAGCACCTCAGAGTGCCTTCTCAGCTGGAATGTTCACTGTTTCTATACATAGTGGCTGCTTAGAAAGTCAGGGCAGGGAAAAAAAAATCAGCCAAACCAGTTGTGACGTTGGCTGTCGACACTTCAGATGTTTAGGTTTGTAGATTCAACTTTCAAAAGGCCGGTTACTTGGCATCATGTAACATCTGTTCGCTTTCCACGGAGTGGTCTTCTCCTGACACCCAGACCATGGCATGATGGTGTTTGTGTATTTGCTCTGTGTTTACACACATGTGAGAGTGTCTATGGTTGCATGTCTGAGTTGCATCACAGAATATTAGAGCTGAATGAGATCCTGGAGATTACCTAATTAAATCCCTTCCATTTATAATTCATGTATTCAACAGCCCTTTTGTGAGCTAGGATTCATGCAGGGGGCTGCAGAGATAAATAAGGCGTGGTTTCTGCCCTCTAGGAGCTCACCGTCTAGCAGAGGAGGGAAACACGTAAACTAATAATTATCATACAGTGTGGGAGTAGAGGTATAAATTGCGTGTTGTGGGAGCACAGAGGAAAAATTGATGAATTCTGTCTGCGGGTGTCTGGGATGAACATCAAGTGCGTGACAGTTGACAATGTCGATTTTTACCTGAGTACAGGGTGCAGAGGGCAACAGAGAGAAACCTCCGAAACCCCTAATGAATCAAGATTGAGAAATCCCTGGCTGGAAGTGTGAGGCTATGAGAAGAGAATGAGTGTGTCCACACAAAGGGCCTATCTGCACAACAGCCAGAAAAGGATTGGCCAAATGGCCCACTGGGATCAAAACGGCCCACTGGGGATCAACCGTGACCAGTACCCCTCTCAGCCATAGGCCAGCAAGCGGCTCAAGTGGGGATGTTTGAGGTTGCTTGTGTCACGTGTTTAACTAATGTTGAGGTGGGGTGGGGGGGTGGGGACTGAGAGGGAGGCCAAGGGAACTGAGAATCCAGCCCTTCCTGCCTGTCTCAAGGGATGTGTGGATGGAGGTCACCTTCAAGAGAGCATTGCTCTTTGCAGTTTCTGCTCTAGGAATGGGGCTGGTTTAGGTATCCCAGCTCCCTTGCGGGGTAGCAGTGCTCATTTGTGAGACAGTTGCTGAGGCTATAGGGGACCCTAAGTCAGTGTGGAGAACAGATTAGAGCGAAGCTAACTGGCCTGGGGAGGGTGGGATAATAACCCCGTACTCATTAGCACTGGGTTCTAACCAGTGCCCTACCTGCCCAAGAGGTGGCCGTGGGAAACTAACCTCCAGCCCCAGCCTGAATCTCGCGCCTTTCCCCATCTCCGCCGGCAGAAATAACCCTCAGGGACTGCCACCCCACCAGGGCGGGAGCACTCCCACCCCCTCCCCACCCTTCGATCCATAAAGCCCGGAGATGCTACCGCGAAGGGAACCCTGGGAGTGTGCCTTGAATGACCCCCAAACACATCTGGATTTTTGGAGTGCAGGCCAGCCCCCAAAACGGACCCCAGGGAAGCACGCCAGAGGGAGGGAGCGGGGGAAGGGAGAGGCAGCCCAGAGCGAAGGGCCTGCCGTTTAGGACTCCCGGCCCCACAACTAGGACGGTCCCAAACTTCCTGTTTCTTCCGGCCGCTCTGACCCCAGGGCTGCAGCTCCGAGATAGCTCAGGGCCTGGAAGTGCATGCTGGGTAAGCGCAGACGGACGGGGTAGAGAGCAGCTCGCTGTCGCCGCGGCGCAGGGCCGGTGTGGGCGCGCGCTCTGCTTCCTTCCCCCGCGGTCACGCTTTGCATGTGGGATGGGCAGCAGGCAGGTGGCAGGGAGGCCCCCATGCTGAGGGCTCTGGGAGGAGCCTCAGCCGGGGCGGGGGCGGGGCGAGGGGGGAAGGGGGAGGAGGCAGCCGAAGGGGCGGGGGTGTTGGCTGGGAGTTTCTGCATTTTAAAGGGAAGCGGAGTTGCCTTCGTCGGAGGCCGAAGTTCGGGCGGACCTCGCGACGCGGAGCGCAGGAAATCCTGGAGGGGCAGCGCGGGCTGCTCTGCCACGTTTCAGACCCGAACTCCTGGGCCCCCTTTAAACCCGAAGTGGGTGGCTTAGGACAAATAAAAGGAAGTCCTTTATTCAGCGGAGAGGAAACTTAACGGAACTGGTAGACCTCTCGCCAAAGGTGGGCCAAACTTGGGATTAAAAAAAGCAAAAATTGCGGACAAATGCGAGACTCCAGAGAGAAACTCAGGCGACTCTAACTGTTGGTGGGGTGGAGGTCGCAAAGGACCAACCCTGGGCGTGGAGTGTGGGGCCGAAGCAGTCGCGATTTGACGGCAATTCTTGAGGCACCTTCTCCCCAGCAGTCCCGTTTTCCTCCCCCAATGCTGCTACATAACTCCTGCTTCAAGACAGCAGGAGAGAGGAGGGACTGTGGAAAGATGGCTAAATCAGATTAGAAGTTTACCCCCCCACACACACACAGCTCTAGCCGCACCTATCTTTGGGCCACACCCCCCTGCACCTAACCACCTCCCAATAGTCCCTATTCTTCCATCTCTGCCACATGTTTGCATTGCGTCTTGAGAAAACTGGGAGTTACGCGCTCACGCTGGGGTTGATGTCAAATATGGACCAGGTGAGGTGAAAGGACACCCACGGGTCCCTTTCACAGATCGTTTACACCCATTTTGAAGATGAAGAAATTGAGGCTGCCCAGAGAGCGTCATCATTTGTCCAACTCCCGCAAGGAGTTAGTAAAAGAAGTTAAAGCACAGCTAGGGGATGGAGTGGGGAAGGGTGTTGATGCATAGACACAGATTAAGCAGTCACATCACCCGAAATCACATCTCCCGAGGTCTCTCCAGACCACCCCCACCCCCACCAGCCGAGTGCTACCTTAGCCCTCTCTTATGCTTGGATGGCACTTAGCACACTGCACTGGGTTGTGTTGTTGATTGTGTTTCTGTCCCCCAGGCTAGCTTATGAGCACCTTAGTAATGAAGCCAAGGTCGGGATGCTTATGTTATCTCAGTGCCTAGTAAAATGCCTGGCACGCAGAAGACAATGTTTCTTCACTGAATACAGAAATCAGGAGTCCAGACTCCCAGCCATTTTCAAGTCAAAATGCTGCCTTATCTATCCATCCACCTACACACACCTGGCTTGCCCTTAGGGTCATAAACTCATACAAGCTTTCTATTACAGCCTATTCCAGGTCTCTGAATGTAGAGGGGCTTTCATAAATAGACACAGAGGGTGAGGGGCCATCTTTGACTTGCTGGCTAGCTCACCTAGAAAGGGGCAGGATTAAGCTGCCCCATTACAAATCTGTTATGTATGTTCTGGGTCCTCGTGCCCTTCTCCCAAACCAAAATATAGCAGGCAGTACAAACATTTATGCAAATGAACCAAGAGCCCCGCTGCTTTCAAAAATAAATGATGGAGCCTGTATCAGTGGTTGCAGTGTGTCTTGGCAGGGTTTGGAAGGGGCCCGGCCACCCCTTGCTCGTTCTCTCGGGAAGTCCGGCACAGTGAGAAACAGTGTCCTCTACCCCCCACCTCCCATCATTTCACCCTCCCCTCCAAAACTACAAACAGCCACAAACCACATGGCCCACAAGCAACAGAGATTTGTGGCCTTTGGAACCTCCCAGGGCAGGGGTCAGTCAGGAGGTCAGAGGGGGTATAGGCATCACAGAGTCCAGAGTCATTACTCTAATGCCCTCTGGGAGAGTTTCGAATCAATGGGCCTATTTGTCCTCCCTCCAGGGAGGACTGGGAGTAGGGTGGGGGGGTCCATTATCAGGCCCACCCCCACCCCCAGAACACTGCCTCCAAGAAGCTCACCCATGGCCTGGCATCCTTGCGAATCCTGTTGCCCAGAACAGACAGAAGCCGGAAGGGGGATGATTTTCGTGAGGATGGGCTGACTGAATGTCGTGTCCTTTGGATTCTAGGTTAGGAATCCAGGAGTCTGCACTTTTATTTGGGAGTCTGTGGCATTTACAAAGCCATAGGGATAACTTGGGGCCCCTATTGATCCCATCACCTTTTGGCAAATAGCCAGTTTCCTGCCAGATTGTCACCTGGCCATGACTGTCCCTGTTCCTTCTGGGAGAGTTTTAGAATCCCTCTATATGGGAAAGAGGTGGGATAGGATAGTGATTAGGGGCCTGGACTTGGGCGTTGGCCAGACCTGGATTCCAAATCCAGCTCTGCCACTAACCAGTTGTGTGACCTCTTTAAGTTGCCTTCTCTGAGCCATAGTTTCCTTATCTGTTAAAGGGGAGTAACAATAGTATCTACCACATGAGACTTATTAGGATGAAATATGGTATGTGCTATGTACTTGGCACTTTGTAAGCACTCAATAAAGAGTAACTCCGGTGAACACCCTCATTAGGTTTTGTTGCAAGCAGGTTCTGTTTTGCCTGGTCCCGGTCAAGCCTGGGGCTCTTCTCAGTTCAGGTCCCTCCTTAAGATCCTGGAGAGATGGAATTCCTTCTGGCAACCCACCCCACCCCAGCATTTGGGTCATTGGTTATGGGATTGGCTAAGGTGCAGCAAGTGTGGCTCTGACCACAGGCAATATCCCTTGAGGGGACTTGGCTTTATCGACTAAAATGGTATTAAGTGGTCAGCTGGGGGGGGGGGGGGTCTAGGAGAACAGCCCCTTCACAGGCTTTAAAACACACACACATAGTATCTAGGGTCAGGTTGGGGCTGGGGCTCCAACCACTAGCTAAGTGTGCATTTATAGGGCAGCAGCTTTGTAAAGGTTTCTGTATGATTTACTTGATAACTCAGATCTTAAAGGCCTTTGTTTAAAAATTTACCCTGGTATAGACTGAGAGAGAATTCAACTTTAATTCCCAGTTTTGGCTGGGGTGGTTGGTAGAATGGGGAGCAGCTAGCCCAGTGCCGGGCAAGATGGGTGGGCCAACCACAGTCTGGTTCTGCCAGGAGTTCAAGCGCATGTAGGTCCAGCTCTGTTTTTGCAAGGCACTTTCATCACAGTTTTGGCTTCGTCTTGATTTCTGGAGTTTATATTGCAAAAGGGGAGAGAGACAGTCTCCCCCCGCCCACCGGACTCCGGACTCCCTGAGGTGGGAGACTTTGTCACCCCCACAGGACCGACGGCGGGGCCCGAGTCTCCTCCCTCAGGCTGGGCGTTCCCCAGCCTGGGAACCGAGAGAGCTGCCTCCGTCCTCGTCCAGGGAAGGTCTCCCCCACCAGCGTCCGGTGCATTCCTTGGTATGGGAGCCTGGAGGCTCTCTGCACCCGTGGAACTACTGGCGCGAACTAGGCCCGGAAGGGATGCCTGGGGCGGGGGGGCGGGGGGGTACGGGACTGGGGGGCGAACGCCCCAGACCTCTGGCTGGTGAGGGGAGAGGGAAGGGGGGAGCTGCACGCAGCCCAAGGCGGGAGGGGCCACGTGGTGGGAGAGGCAGAGGGGGTGCCCCGAGTCCGTCCAGGCCCTTTTGTCTGTCCCCTGCGCTGAAGCCCCCTCCTCAAAGAGGGCTGGCAGCCTGGGAGGAGAGAGGCCCGGGGGGTGGGGAGAGGAGGGGAGGGGAAGAGGGAGCGAGCACTGTGGGGGCTGGGAGAGGCCGAGGGGTGGAGGGCCCGCGGCCCAGCCCAGAGGAGCGGCGGGAGCTGCGGGAGAAGGCGAGGAGGAAAAAGCGGAGGAAGGAAACCCATCCTGACCCCAACACCCGAGTGTCTCCTGTTACCAACCGAAAGGTGCTGCCTCAGGAAGAGGTGATCGGAGCCGTTGAGAGCAGGCGGTCACGTGAACTGAGGAGAGCGAGAGAGAGAGAGAGAGAGAGAGAGAGAGAGAGAGAGAGAGAGAGAGAGAGAGAACGAGCGAGCGCGAATGCGAGAAAGCCGAAAGCCGACAGACAGACCGACAGACAAAGAGCCCTAAAGGGAGGCGGGCGGAGACCGCAAGAGAAAGGAGAGGCAGAAAGGAGGGAGCCAGCGCGGCCCGACCCCCCTCCCCCTCCTCTCCGGCCTCAATTCTTTGGTCCCACACTTGGGGGGCGGGGGTTGTAGGTCCTCTCGCCGAAGGAGCCCTTTATTGCTCCCTGTCTTACTCTGTGCATACAGCCTAGTTTGACGCCTCCCCACTCCGGGAAGGGCAAAATTGGCTGTAACTAAACCCGGATATCTACTGCTTTTTAGCTCGCCAAATACAGGCAACTCGCCGTTATCCGCGGGGGCTTCCCCAGGGCCCCCTGGGACTCCGCATTTCCTTGATCTTAGACTCCTCCTGGCTCACAGTTAGGGCCCTGGGTAGGCTGAGTCCCTTCGACTGGGCAACCGCATGTGAGGCTCAGATGAGGAGTCCCTGGGTGCCAGCCAGGCACTGTGCTACATCCAGGGGCCTGCTGAGATGAACCCAACTGACCCTCCCTTCTGGGAGCTTCTACTCTAGAGGGAGAGGAGGACACAGACAGACTGAAAGGGCACTGTGAAAAGGGCTTTACTCAGTGCTAGGAAAGCGCTAGAGGGAGTGTGGAGGCAGGAGACGTGACTGAGGAACCAACTGGAAGACTTATTGGAGGAACTAGGATTTGACCTAGGTCTTGAAGGCCAGGAGAGTTCTGGAGTCCTGGGGACGTAGGTGCGAGTGGAGGGATATTCTGAGTAGAAGGGCTGAAGCAAAGACCAGCTCTTCCTAGCAGGAACCTGCACTGGTTCATAATTATAAAGGTGAATCTGCTGTGTTAGAACAAATTGGATTGTAAATATTGCTGTTTTTCTTTAATTGTACCACTGCCCCCCCCCCCACCCGGTACTGATTACTGGGAATTGGCTATAGTTTTCCAAACTGCTACCAGTTCAATGAAAACTTGCCTCAGTCTGCTTTTTCCATTGGGGAAGCATGGGCCAGGAGGAAATGAAGTCAGCATCCTGTCCCCTGTCCCCCTGCCCAACAAAGGTAGGAGGCGGCCACCCCGTCAGTGACTATGGACCAGGGATACTGAAAGGCTTGCCTTAGCAGTGGGTATGCCACTGGAGTGTTTGGGGTTAGACATCAAGAGTAGGGATTTCAAATCCAGGTTTCAGGTCCCTGTGAGTAGATCAGTTGTTTCTTGGGCCTCCTGGCCCTTTCTTATTGGCAGAGTCATCATGTGAATTTCTTTTATCTGGTATCCTTTTCAGCTTGCAAAATACAGTCACCTCCTGGTTATCTACAGAGGCCTTCCCCATCCCCATCTGGCATCTCCCTGACTTTAGACCCCTCCCTCCTCCAGCCCGCTGGGAGTTGAGACCCAACAAACGAAGGTGTATTTCAGGTGGGGGACAGACATGGCAGCTACAAGCTTTGGCCAGGAGCATGGGGTCCCCAAGGCTATGGTTGCCACTTTGGAAATGAGACTGTGGTTGGCTGGGTTGCTCAGGGCGAGAGAGCCAAAATCGGATAGAAAGGCTGTCGACCAAATGACACCCCTTTCTCAACGTTCTGGTGAAAAAGCTGCCCTGTCCCCTTCCCTGGAACACCTTGCATGTATAATAAGGCATTAACATGATCACGATGACCATTTTCGTTACCGTTACTCATTTATTCCTTAGTTCAGTTCTTTATTTCATGAACATAAATTCAGCATCGCTGTTTGTTCTGCCCTGTGCTCAGCATTGGGGACAGAGGTCCTCCCCACCAGGAATGCCTGCTGTCCTGAGAAAGAGATCACAAATTCCAAGGAGTAGGAGAGAATGCTTCTTTTGCTCTTACTCCAAGAAAGATTAGTTAGATGGGGAGAAGGAGAGTTGGGAAAAGGCAGAAAGTGTATGCTGATTGTAAAAAATTTGGAAAATAGAGAAAAGCAAATAGTAATTTTTTTTTTTGGGTGCATGGTCCAGGAATCGAGCCTGGGTCTCCCGTAGGAAAGGCAGGCATTCTAAATAATAATAATTTTTAATCAATGATCTTTATGCCACCTCCAAGCCTCTGGGATCCTCAGTTTTATCACCTGTAAAGTGGAAGTAATTGCCTCATAAGGTTTCTGTGCAATGAAATGCCATAATTTAAGTAATGTTATAGAACTTCCATCCAAAGACAATCGATTGCTGTTAATGTTTTGATGCTCTTTCTTCCAGTCTTTTTAAAAAAATGCTTATTTTTCCCATGTGTTTTGTGAGTCAACTAAATACACAATTTTATAGCCTGGCTTTTTTTTTTAACTTAAAGTTATAACAAGGATTTCCTCATATTATTAAAAAAGGTATTTGTAAACATCATTTCAGTAGCCATATAATAGTCCATTGCGTAGACTTCTGTTGCTTTTTTAAAATTTTTAATTGTATAATATAACATATATACAAAACAAAGAAATAAAAGAGCAATAGTTTTCAAAGCACTCTTCAACAAGTAGTTACAGGACAGATACCAGAGTTTGTCATGGGCTACCATACCATCATCTCAGATTTTCCCTTCTAGCTGCTCCAGAATATAGAGACTCCTGTTGCTTTTTTAAGAGCTCCCTGGCCTACTCTCTCCTTTGCCCTTATCCTTGACCACCTTAGCAATACCCTGGACGAGGTCTTTACCAAAGACAATTAAGGAGCCATCCATTACCTGTTCCCCACCTCCTCACATTCAGAACCACCTTTTCACTGAGACATTTACAGAGATCGGTACTTTCATTGAGGCATTTCCGTAAGTATCTGCTCTTACATGCACTTAATGGCAACCAAGACATTCTCAGACCTTGTGTTACCATGTTGCAACAACCCAACCCTCTCCCCAGAAACCCACTCCTGCTTTCTCTGGCTATTGTTTCCTCTCCCCACTCTCTAGCCAGCCCCCAGGACCTGGGCTGGGGTGGGGGATCCTCAAGGACTCCCTAGAGGTCAGTCCCATTTCCGGGCCCTTCCAGCCAGAGATGGCACCTCCACTGTTTTCAAGCTCAGTTTTGGTTCCGCCAAGACAGTGGGCCAGCAAGTGAGCACTGTAAACTACCTGACAAGCCTCGGGAGAGCCAGCTCAAGCTCCAATGTCTGGGGGAAGTTGGGGGCATTAATAGATCCTCTCTCTGGGGATTGCCACATGCTGAGAATGATAATTACATAATAGGGAGTCAGGGAGGGGCTGGGGGTGAGTGAGTGCTTTTTTGGGTGGTTTCTTTTCTTTCTTTCTTTCTTTTTTTATTATTAGGAAAACGCCTTTTACCCCCTTCAGTTTCTCCAAATTGGGCCTGGAATTGTCAATAGACAATTAATGCTGTGGGGGAGACCTAAAGCTCAGCAGAAATGCTCGTGAAATAATCCTCCAGCTTTAAGCCAGGGAAATCCTTAGGTATCTAAAGAGTTGCGTATAAGGAAAGCAATTTAGAGTTCTAGAACATGACACTTTCCTTGGGGAGAAGAGACTAAAAAACCCCGTCGGGGTTCTAAGAGAGGCATGGCGTTCTAGTTAAGGGGACAGCAGTCCGAAGAGCAAGAGCCCATGTCTGTGGAAAATTTCAAATCAGTGGGAAAGGGGTAGATTGTTTAACCATTCGGTTTGGGGATATCTGAATATTGGGGAAAGAATGTAGCACCTCAACTCATGCCATCCACTAAAGTAAATGCCACTGTTAAATCATAGTAGCCTAATCCGTTGGGTTCTTGGATGGGAGCCACGAAATCTCATTTGAACTAACTTTAGCAGAAAAGGAGTTTGCTGGAAGGCTATTGGGGCTCTCACTGTGACTGGAAGTTTGAAGATTCAGCCTCAGGAATAAGGTAGGACCCCAGGGAAGCAGGGACAGTCAGGATCATGCCACAGGACTGGCTTGCTTGGGATGCCAAGATGACATGGTCTCTCCGACACTTGTCACTGCATTTATGGACTCCAGGCTGCTGAGACCTCCAGGAACAATTGCTGCTTGTAATTGTAACACTCAAGTTTCAAAGCCCAGAGGGAGAGAGAGAGCATCTCACAGGCCAACTGGAGGTCACATCCCCACTACCTAGTGCCTGTGGATAAGGAGAGGGAATATCTGTCTTCTAATCTACATTTCTTGGGATTTGCTTCAAATCTTCAGGGTGTTTGGATATCACGTGACCAAAACCAAAAATGTCAATTACTGTAGCTAATGTTTTTTGAGCACCAGCTATGTTCCAGGGGCCAGGCCAACTGCTTTACTTACATTATTCCATTTAATCCTTCACACAACCCTGTGAGTTGGAAACAATTATCTCCATTTTACAGATGAGGAAGCTGAAGATGGCTGTAGTTGCATGGGTAGTAAGTAGTGGAGCTGAGGTTTGATCCCAGCTCCATCTGACTTCAGAGCCTATGCTGGCACGTATCCATTATGCTCTGGAGTAGTCAACAACGGTAAGCCCTAGGGTGGGCCACGGTGGCTCAGCAGGCAAGAATGCTTGCCTGCCATGCTAGGGGACCTGGGTTTGATTCCTGGTGCCTGCCCATGTTTTTTTTTTTTTTAAAGAACAGTAAGCACTAAAACCATGAGCAACCAAGAGGAAAACAGGTGAATATTTCTCTGATCCTAGGAGTAGGCGTAAAGGTAAAAAAGATGAAACAATTAAAAAATGTGATAAAGAGATTTGGCAGTGTAAACCATTACACTTCTGTGTTTAAAAAATAACACCACCACAAGCAAACTTAGAAGACCTAGTGATCAGGAGTATTTACAATATATGATGAAATTTTAGTATACTTGATAGATAAAGAAGTCTTACAAATCTATAAGAAAAAGGCAAACATCGCATTAGAAAACTAGGCAAAAGACATGAATTGGCGAGTCACAAAACAAGAATGCTAATGACCAATAAACTAAGAAGAGTATTCGGTATTACTAAAGAAGCACAAATTAAAATACTGACAATTTTTTTACCCATCACGTTGGCAAATAGATATGTGTGTATATAAAAATATAATTAATTTATTTAGTGATACTTCTCAATGTCGGTAAGCATGCATGTAAGCACATTTTAAAAGTCAACTTTATCAAGGTATAATTTATATTCAAATAGCTGAATCCATTTAAATTGTGCAGTTCAGTGAGTTTTGACATATGTATCCACCCATGATACTTTTTATATTTCTAATGGAGGAAAAGTAGCCTTTCATGTCTCTTTGGTCCTCTGCATTTTCCCAAATTATTTTCCCTTACTTGGTTTTATTTTTAACCTTATGAGATCAATAGAACAGCTTTTACTATATTCCCATAGACTCAAAGTCTTATATTCTCAGACCTAGATGGGATTTTAGAGCTCAAAACTGATTCCTGTTGTTTAGATTAGAAAACTGAGGATCAGAGAGGGGAAGTGGTTTGCTTAAAGTCACGCAGAAAATTAGTGTTAGAACCAGACTAGAAGTCACACCGCTCTCAGACCGACTCCAGGTATCTTTCACTGCCGGTTAAACCCGGTGCCTGACAAGAACCAGGCCTAGACATTTTTGATATGGATGCCCCAAAGATCGGACAATTGCCCTGGCTTCTAATCTGGCCTTAATCCTTGCCATAGACAGAACCCTCGCTGGCCTAATCCGGGCCTTCCATTCCATGCACAGGCCGATAATCCCCCCTAACTCTGGCCGGAGTCTGAATCCTGATCTGTGTTGCACAATGAATCCTTTTTTCTCCCCCCACCCCCTATCATACAAATCTGTGTCTTTGGCTGAAAGGGGTACAGTAGTAGAATGTGGGTGACTCAATGCAACCTCCTCCCCACGGTGGTGGGTCAAGGGTGGCACTTTCTTACAGGCAGGCAGGCAACTTTTAACTAGAAGGACAAGTTCAGGGCTCCAACGGAAGATGTCCAGAGCCAGCGTTCTAACTTGGGAGAGTCTAGCTTGTTTGTGAAAACCTCTCTGACCTTCCATGTGGATAATGGGGGCCCTCAACCTCTTGTGGGTTAGAGCACTTTTCCTGGATTTCCTGAGTCAGCCGAAGGTAGGGGGCGGGCCAGCATCCTGGGGTTCTTGTAAGGCCTTTGGGAAGTAGGGGCGGGGCGCAGGGGTGGGGAGTGTTGAGAGAGCTGCTGCAGGAGTGCCAGAGGAGATCTAGGGAAGAGAAGATGCGACCTGTGACACCTGGTTAAAGGAGCTGGAGCGACAGGAAGGAATGGACCATCCGCTCCTCACCTCCATTCCAGGAAGCTCTGCCTGAACTCCTCAGTGCTGGGACCCCCAGCAGAGGTGATTGGGACTGTCCCCGGGATAATGAGGTCCCTAAATCCGGAAAGGAATTTCTCTTCCTGTGAGAAAATTCGACCAGTCACGTCCTCCCACAGTGCCTTAGCGATCCCATCTGCACAATGGGGCAGCAATAGCCTTCCTCATCCTGCCTCCTTGGGGGAATGTGTGAGAATGTATAAGACAGCACAGGATACAAATTCTTGAAGAATCTCTAGTTTCAGCCCCAGCTGGGAGGGAGAGGTACGGGTAGCACCGAGAGTGTCACCATTCCATTTTGGGGCCTGCTGAGAGGCACTGGAGGGCTGGGCATTTGGCTTTGGCCTTTTAAAGGGCTAGGACACTGCTGCTCACCCCACCCCACCCCACCCCCGCCCCTCCAACACCAGTTTAAATTTTCAAGGTGGGGGGAGGGGTGCCTCCACTCTGGCCTCTCCCCAGCCTATCCATACCTCCACTGCTCAAAGTTTAAGGTGACTCCTCAACATCCAGCATTTTACCAAATGGAAAGAATTCCTTGGCATCCAACACTTTTCTGCATAGTGTTCCCCAGATCTGGAAAATGGGCTGTTTCTTTCTGTAATTTCTAGCTGTAATTTTGTCTTCGTGTGTGTGTGTGTGTGTGTGTGTGTGTGTGTTGGAGGGGGTAAAGCAAATAAAGGGAGGGAAGTGGGAGGTAATGTAGCAGGCATTAATATGCTTAATAGATTTTGTTTCCCCTCCCACAAATGCTTGGAAAAAAGGACCTGCAAAACCCAAGATAGCTTCTGGGTGAACCTTCTGTGGTTTAAGGCATTTTAGACCCTGATTAACCCTCTGCTCACCCGGGCAAATGAAAGACAAGGATGAAAAAATACAAAGATGATGCTTTTTTTTTTTTTTTTAACCTCATGAACTTTGTGGCAGCAAAAATAGAAACCCAAGGGACAGCATGGAGGAAGCAAGAGGACCATGGCAAGAAAAAGGAAGCTGACCACAGTTCTTTCCTAAAAGTCTTTCCTTTCTTTCGCTTTAGGTGAAACTGTGTTCGGCATAGAGGGGATATATCTTCTCAAAGGACTTATAGTGTGATCAATGAGTTAGCTCATAAGAAACACCTAAAAGATAAGGGAGAGGGCAGAGCGTATCAAGACGGAATGATTCAGGCTTTCTCTTCTTTTCTTTTTTTTTCAATTCAGACTAGATGAAAAAAGTTGAGAAGTGGTCAGAATCAGGGAAGGCTTCCGGGAGGAGGCGAGACTTGAAATTTGACCTGGAGGATTTAAGTATGGGGAGTGGTGGAGAGAGCAAACCAGGTGCAGGAACATCTTGGACCTATGTCCGGGGTGCAACAGAGCAAAGGCTACAAAGAGCAGTGTTTGTTGAGGGTACACGGAGGCAGCCAGCATGGCTGAAGAGGAGGTGCAGGGTCACCATGAAGGTCTGAAGAGAATGCACTGTACTGTGGGAGAGAGGAAAGATAACACTTTTTTTCCATTTTTGAGAACTATGAGATGATGGGTAGGGAGGGGGAGCTTTCCTTCTTCCCTCAACTCTTAGGTCTGGCCTGCCACTCACTGGTTCAGCAAAAATGTTATATTTGCCCTTGCACAAGTCCTGCTTGCAGAGATAAGGAGACTGATCCCACAGACCAAAATCAGTGTAATTATTTCACACATACTGTCAACATGTCGGTCGCTGTGTGGGTGTGCACATGTGTGTGCGTGTGCATACTACTCTGCCAGGGCATGCACAGAACTTGTACTCTGGGGCAAATTGAAGCAGGGCAGGTGGCAGCCTGTTTGGCACCCTTCAAGTAGGCTGCAAGGCACCATGGGAAGTGACAGGACTTGGATTCAAATCCCAACTCTGCCACTGCCCATCTGAGAGGCCCAGGGTAAGTCCCTTCACCTCTCTAGGCCTCATTTCCTCATCTATAAAATGTTATATAAAATTGTTATAAAATAACAATACCTACCCTCCTAAGCTTGGGTGATGGTGAAATGATGTTAATTGCAAAGCACCTGCCCCATAATAGGTACCCTATTATGGGTACCTATTGGACAACTTGAGCTTTCCCATCCTATGACACCCCCAGGTGCCTGCCCTGCAAGCCTAAATTTCTGCCATCAGTTACTCAGTTACTCCTTCCTTGAAAGTGCTGTTCAGGGCAGTATTAGTGGCTGTTTGCTTAGGGGCTGTTTACGTGGGAGGCATACCACACAAGGGCATAAACAAATGTGGCAAAATCTTGGGAGTTGGGAGTACAGGTGATAGGGTTCTTTTGCAGGATGAACTTATTTGTGTAGGTTCAAAACTGAAACAAAGAAACTTAACAAAGGGAAGCAGAGGCAGTTCTTTTCCACAAGAAAGTCACATCTATCTGACAGGAGGAAAATACCCAAGCAGCTATGTCATGCCAGGCAGAATGTGCAAGGAAGCCCTCAAAGAGGGGCAGAGTGCAGCAAATCCGTAGGGAAGGGAAGATGACTTTCCCTGGGGCATTATGGGCAGCCTCCTGGAGGCAACGCAAGTTCAGCTGGACCTGTGAGAAAGAGTATGTGATCTGCAGAGAAGAGGGTGGGGGCCCAGGTTATGGTGGTCCAGGCTCAGAGAAGAGATGCCAAGGACACAGACTCTGGAACAGAACATGCCCGTGTGCTTGGAGAAATGCAGTCCAGCTGGGGTGTGGCAGGAGGGAGAACACTTTAACCACTAGCATTCGATAAACCATCGTGGAGCGGGCTTACTTCATCAGGATAACCTGCCATCTGCTAGTTAAGTGCACAGTTGAGAGGGGGCCTATTACTGGGCTCTGCTGGGAGATGTGGCTGAAAGAGAAGTGTTTGGAGCTTGAGCACGGACCTGGACGCTCCAGGTGAAGAACGGGAGAGGAGGGTGAGTACTGGGGTCTGGTGGATCTGCTTGGGGCCCCGGGTTCAGAGCAGAGCTTACAAAGAGGCAAAACAGAGCAGGATGGGTTAAAAGTTTTCTCATGCTCATGTCACTTCAGCGTGTCAAGGGCCCAGAAACCCCTTGCCATCTGTTCTCCTTCCTTGCTAGGCACCTGGAAAATTTTTTCCACGTTGAAGAGGCTCCTATGCAACTGTAAGGCCTGGTGTGTGTGTATGTGGTGTGTGTGTGTGTGTGTGTGTGTGTGTGTGTGACAGATTAAGCCTCTATTAGCTTAGCTCCTTGCCTGTGCAGAGGGAATTCTTTAAACCAGTACTCACCAACCTTTTAGATCTAGAACAAGACCACCTGGAACAGGAAGCTGGGAGGGGAGAGGGTGAGGGGATGGTCCAGGAAGGAGCACAGGGCAGTCCAATGAGTGGGAGAGTCCATTTGGTAGGTGACAGGGAGGTCAGTGGTCTTCAAGAGGAGAGGGCGGGATAGGGAAGCAAAGACAAACAACTGTGTCTAAGTCACAGCTGGGGGTCCTGTGCTGAGCTCCTTCCCTCTACACCCCCCCCCCCCCCATTCTGGCCCTTTTCATTTTTACTGATGACCATCTGTCTCTAGAAATCATAGGAGGGAGGGAACCAAGGACAACCACCCTTTTACTGAAAGGGTGGGCCTGGCTGACCCACACGGAGGGCCTGTCTAACCCAAACTTCCCCAGGCAGGTGCTAGGAAAGAAGGCTCCAGAGTCCAGCAACTTTGGGACAGGATGATCACACCATAAGGGGTGGCGCTAATTCCAGGTTAAAAGGATAGCCTTAAGAAGTTGGAATTAACCACATAAAAAAATTTAAAAATTCCTTTTGCCAGTTATATTTGGGAGCATGGGACACTAAAGGTCCGTGCTCTAGGGTCCATGCTCACCTTTTATGGCGAATATCTAGTAACCGTAGTTCAACTCTTTTTCATCTTCATTGCTGCTGTTTCTTGAGTGTCTGTCTGCTCTGTGCTGGGTACTTTAGTATTATAAATAGTAGCCAATAGGCTTTGAACATTTACGTCGTGGCAGGCTCAGCACCAAGAACTTCACTTGTTTTATCTCAGTTCATCCCCACAACAACCCTGTGATGTGGGTACTATTATTGTCCCCATTTCACAGAGTGGGAAACTGAGGCTTTGAGAAATGTAGTAACTCACTTCGAGAAATGGAATAACAACAGCTAACAAGTGGTAGAGAGGCAGGGTGCAAAGTCAGGTCTTCTTGGCTCCCAAACCTACAGGCTAGGTGCTTGAGCAGTCCACTACCCAGGCGTCTATCCTGCTCTGCTGCCTTGCTCCTCACTACACTATGCCTTCTCCCAATTAGTAGATTAGTCATGTGTTGACACTTCTAGTCCCAGTCTAATGGCTTGTTTATTTAACTGATGGATGCTGCTCCCCATTTGAGGCCATTAGCATTTAAACAAAACAAAACAAAACTGTTGAGCCTGGCAAAGTGACACTGTGTTTACTGTTTTTCTCCCAGTGTTAATTGTGAGCATTTTCCAAAATATGTATTTTGATGGACTAACAGTCCCTTAAGAGAAGTGCAGAACAGTTCAGTTATCTTCTCCTGCGGCTCCAGCCCCACTCCCCTTAATCTCCTCAGTAAGGGGGAGATATGGTCCAGGGGGCTGGCCTTGGCTAGGATGGGGAAGAGGAATGATGACAATCCTGCTCTGAATAATTAGCGGGGAGAAGAACTGGGCTGGGCAGGCGACTCATTCCTTGGGGGCTAAGCCCTGGAGCATCCCCGTCCACACTTGGGGAGGGAATTTGGTATTTCTTTCCAGGACAATAAGAACATCTGTGCCAAGGCAGAGGAGGAGGCCGGGCGCTCCGAGGCATCTCTGCCCGAGTCCCTTGACACTGTTCGATTGTTACTGTTTCAGTTTCTGTTTGGATCACTGACCGTGTCCATTTAGCATGGGCTGGCTTGGGTGAAGGCAGTGTAGTGCTGAGGAAAGACAGAGAGGACCTGTCCAGTGGAGGGTAGGGGGACGGGGGTTGAGGTGGGCAGTGAGATGGACTAACTCGAAAGTGACCAGGTCACAGATGAGCCAGCCACTGCACAGTACAGGGTTAATTTTGCATTTAGAAATGAAAGGAAGGAGAGCTTCCACTGCCTCCTCTCCCCTGGAGTAATTGCTGGTGATTGAGTCTAATTTGTTGGTAGCCGCCCTCCTCTGACAGATTGGGGCTCAGCTAGACTTGGGGTAAATGGACGGAGGGCTACAGGTTTGATCCTTGTATGGGACAGCTTGCTTCACGCTGAGGAAAACAAAACAAGACTGACTATTTCCTTTCTCCCAGCTCCAGTTGTAAAGTTGAGCGTTTATGGCTTTTTGTAAACCCATTCTCAGTACTGGAAAGTCACCTCACCCAGTGTGTTCTGACGGTGTGTGCAGCGTCCCGGCAGGGCTGCCTGGGACTGGGGATGAGCTAAGGCAACTCCTTCGTTTTGTCCTCACCCAGGACATCCAGCCCTGGGACTGGGAGTTCTGGGGACCAGGAGGAGGCAGGCATCTGCCTCCTGCATAATTAGCGACACAGCCTCAAAACGCATTGATTGCCCATCCCTTTGGGCATCATGCTGTGCCTGGCACGAGCAAGTAATCCCAACCCGGTCCTGGCCCTCCCGAGTTTACAACCTTAAGTCACACAATAATAACACAGATATCAAAGGAGGGTAGTTAACGTCCACTTGTCCACCAATCACAAGGGACCCATTGAGTGCTCCACAGGGACAAACAGTGCCCCCTTCAAAGAGCTTCCAGTCTGGTGGGTAAATAGGTAAGAGGCTTGGGAGAAGGGATTGGGGCGAGGAAACACGATCAACTTCGGCATCAGGGAACAGATTGTTACAGTGCATATTGGCATGTGGCTGGAATCTCTTATGTCGACTTGAGTTGCGTCTCCCACCTCAGGGAGGGAGGGTTTAATCCTAGTCCTCCACCCGCCGGGCTGATACAAAGGACCAGAGGCAACGTCGCTCCCCAGCGGTGTGGTGGCAAGAGATCTGGGGCCGGGAGGCGGGAGCCCAAGCGCTGAGCGCGGGCCCGGCTTCTCTCCCTGGGTGGCCGGGGCGTGTCACCGGCCCTCGCCAGCCCGGGCCTCACGGTCCGCAACCAAGGTCCTTGAAGACCCGAGCTCTTTCGGGATCACCCCCCACCCTGGTCCCGCTAGCTGCGAGTCCCAGCTGTGCGTTGCGTGTTGGTGGCACAGGTTTGGAGCGGGAGCCGGGAGGAGGCTCCGGGTGAAGTCACCCCTGGAGGGCCGGTCGCGGAGTCCCCCAGAGCGCGCTGGCCGGGCCAGGAGCGCGGGAGGCGCCGCGGCCGGCCCGTCCCTCAAACACTTCCGACGGACGCCTGTGCTCCGGGAGGCCTCCGAGGACCGGGATGGCAAAAACCCGACCCGGCAAAACCCCGGCCCGGCCTGGGTTTGCGCTCCGGAGCTGGGCGCCGGCCCGCGAAGTGTCCGCGGCCGCGGGCCGCCGGGGCTCCCCACAGGGCTGGCTGCGCGGTGCGCGGGGCCCGGCCGCTGCAGGGCCTGGGCCAGCGAGCGAGCGAGGCAGGGCGGAGGGAGTGTGTGTTGGGGGGGTGGTGGTGGTGGGGCGGGGAGGGACGCGGGAGCTGGAGCCGCCGGCCCGGGAAGGGTGGGTCGGGGAGCGACGGTGGCAGCGGCGGGAGGAGCAAGCTAGAACGAGGGAGGTCGGTGGGGCTGGCGGGCCGGAGCCGCGGGCGGGGAGGGGGTAGAGGGCGGAGCACTCAGGGCGGAGATCTGGCGGCGGGAGGGACGGGGCCAGCGGGGCGCGGCCAGGGGGCGGGGCGCCGGGATCCCGGGAAGATAACAGCGTGCTAGCTACGAGCGAGGGCGGGAGTGAGGGAGGGGCGGGGGACTTAGAGACCAAAGAGGAGACAAAAGGACGGGGTGGGTGGGAGGGGCCTAGACTAGCGAGGGGAGGGGAGGGGCACCAGGGGACGCCTCGGAGGGTGGGGCCTGTGTATATGGGGGGGCATGGTGTGGGAGGGACTTAGCGAGGGACGTGAAGGGACAACATAAGAAGGGATCGCGGGGGTACGGAGAAGGGGGGAGGGGGTGGGGTGGGGTAGGGTGGGGTGGGCCGGGAGCTCTCCACCACGCTGGCCACGAAGGGAGGGGAGGCCGCGTGGAGGAACACACAGGAAGGGGGATCCTGGGGATGGACAGTCGGCGAGGAAGGGGGGCTGGGGCTTCGGAGGGCTCGGGAGGGGAAGGGTGAGCTGACCTGGGGAAAGGGCGTGTGTGTGTGCGCGCGCGGGCGTGCGCGCGCTCGCGTGTGTGTGTGTGTGTGTGTGTGTGTGTGAGGAGCGCTGTGGGCAAGGATTTAACGCTGCTGATCGGGATGACCAAAGACCTCGGTGGGGGCCGCACAGACGGGACGGGGCTACTCAGGCAGGGCGAAAACTGCCCAGGGGAAAGTGGGACCTACGGAGGGTTGGAGAAAGGTGGCGGGGGCGGCCTCGGGCTCGGCAGGAAGGCGCCACCACCGCCCTCTGCCCGTCCCCAGCGTGCCCCGCCCCGTCCGGGGGCCCTAAGGGCAGCGGCCTGGGCCTTGGGGGAGCCGAGCCAGGGCGGTACCATTAGGAACAGAGAGGGGGGCTTGGGGGAAGGGAGGAGCCAGGGGTCAGAACCCTGTTGGGGGCGGGGGGGCGCCACACCCTGGGAAAAAGGTTTGGGTACATCCAGAATGGACCAATCAGCGAGCAAGGCCAGGGTGGCGTCAAGGGGCAGCTTTGGCCAATGGGAAAGGAGAACACTTCGGAGGTTCGGAGGAAGAAAAGAAAAAAAAAAAAGCCCCACGAAACAACAATCGAATCCGTTTGGGGGCTTGGAAGGCTGGGAGTGGGCGTTGTTTACAGCACGTTCTGGCGCCTGCCTTCCCCTTAGAAGGATGGGATCCCTTGCATCACTCTTGGGCGGCGGGGAGCGCCCAGAACTGAGGAGGGTCCCGGGAAAGTAGACGGGGATTGGCCGTTCACTGGGGGCACTTGATTGGGCGCTTCAATTTGGGGGGTGGGTGGGACAGAGGTGGCAGCTTTTGTGCTCAGAGGAGTGAAAGAGAATGTTGTGGTCCCTTAAACGAAGGCAGGAGTGGTTAGGGGGTCTCCCATCACCCAACATTGGTACTGACTTAAGTGTCAATGAGCAAGTGTATCGTGGGTGATCTCAAACCAACGGATAACTTGATGCCTCTTGAGTTCAGAACACTGCTCGACATATTCATTTCCCTTCCCAGCCCCAGGTTGCTTCTTAAGAGATGGTAGTAGGGCCCACGACTACCACTGGATAGTCATAGCAATTTGTGGTATAGCTTTTGGCTTTGGAATTCAGGGTTCTAGCCTCCATTCAGTCACTGTGGAGTCTATCATCTATAAAATCAGTCACCTTGGAGTCTATCATCTATAAAATAAATTATTAGGTCTTTATTTTATAGGTATATGAGTTCATTTGGATTAGTGGCATGCTTGGAAAAGAGGGCCATACTGGTGGGAGAAATTGGAGAAAAGAGTGGCAGAGTGAGCTTTTGGCCCAGGGAGTCTAAATGTCGATAAAACTGAAATTGTATGTAAATTGGTATACGTTTGTATATTTTCCTGGGGAGGGTTAATGACTCTCAAAGGGGTCTGTGACACAAAAATTAACCTGCTTTGGTAAAAAAAAAAATTGGGGGGACAAACTTCCAGTTTTCTTGGAGGGCAAAGTGTACGATTGGCACATGTATGTCCGACAAAAAGGTAATTTTTATGGCTTGTATTTTGGAATTGGAGGGGAAGTTTCTTGAATTACTTAAGAACCTCAGTTTCCAGGGATTCTTTCCATTTATTTCTTGCTCTCCAAAGAAAGGCAAATTCCTCATAACTGAGAAGCCCATAGGTTCTGCAGCGTAGCCAAATCATGCTTGAATGATCTATACCTTGAATCAGTGGTAAGGAGTTGGCCCTGAGTTAGGAAGGAAAGAGAACAGGGCTTTACTGCGAAAGCTCTATCTTATCTGTAAAGTAAGGATAAAACCTGTCTTGTTATGAAAACACAGCCAAAAAGTGCTAGCTATTCTAGACAGCAACCTGAGCAAGCAGTGAGGCTGCCACACCCACACAAAAGGGATAGTGGCCAGACTCGTGGGGATAGAACCCAGGTATGGAACCATCCTGTTCTCATGATAGGGACCAGGCTCGAATACAATTACATAGTTTCTGCATCCAGATTTTAGTTTGGGAAGTTAAGAATATAGTCTTTTGTCACTATTCCTGAATCTTGAAATCACTGGCAGTTATTTACAATGGACCATATCTGATGTAATGTATTTAAGCTCAGACTAGGGCAAATTCCCTCCACTTTAAGATCAACGACCTAATTCTGGGTGAGGAAATGAGATTCTCTGACAACTGCAAATGGAGAAGAGTGTCAAAAGGTGTCTGACTTGAAGAAAAAGATTCAACTGGGAGAAAATGCAGAATATACTCCCAGTTAAGTACATTAAAAAAAAAGTCTTTATTTTTAAAATGAGTATTAACCATAGTGTGCTAAGCCAGTTTTCAAATTGTTCCTGTCGTTCAGAGTAAAACTGGGCCAAATAAGTAGTACTCAGGGCTCCCAGTCCAGGGCACCAAGGTGGCACTTCTCCAGCAACTCAATTGATTAAGTTTTTCTTCAGCTGTTTTTTGTGACGGATGGAGAGTTGTTTTGGGTTCCTCTGTATGACAGAAAGGTCTGACCTTGAGGAAGACCGGTAGCCCACATCCTCTGCTTTTATGGGCTTAATGATATGGCCTGGCTTGGTGACAACCTTGGGAGTGGTCAGCTTTTGGAAAGCCCTCTGTGTATTCCATGTAGATCCTATAGGAGTCTGGATGGTCCTTTCAAATTGCTGATGGTGGGTGAATGGGTATGGAAGCACACGCACCTAGAGAGAAAGGAAGAGGGATTTGACATTGAGCTAGGCCTGGGGGGCAGTTACATACTTTAATGGGAACTGGTCAGGTACAGTTTTCGTACACAGGCCTGAGTTCTACGAGACATTCATAGTGAATGAAGCTATTGAGACATCAAGGCATTCCAATACTCCAATCCAGCCATAGGTGTCCTAATTGGCTTAAGGACATTTGGGAGTAGAGGCTTCTAATTTGGATTAGGATCCCCCTAGGCTTGCCTACCAACCTAGAAACCTAAAATGCACCCAGACACTGCCCCTATCTAGCTCCAAGGCTATCACCCTAGAGTGGGGTGGTTTTTTTTTAAACTGAGGTGGAAGTCATATTGCATAAAAATCACCCATTATAAAGTGAACAATTTGGCGGCATTTAATACATTCACAATGTTGCACAACCACCAATTAGCTAGTCTGAAATAGTTCTATTGATCCTAAAGGAAACTCCATACTCATTAAGCAGTTGCTCCCCATTCCCAAGCCCCGCCCCCCCAACTCCCCTGCTAACCACCATTTACTTTCTGTCTCCATAAAATTGCCTATTTTAGACTTTAATTTAAATGGAATCATACAGTATGTGATCTTTTCTGACTGGGTTCTTTCACTTACCATCATATTTTCAAGGGTCACCCATTTGCAGCTTGTATCAGAACTTCACTTTTTTTTTAGGATTTTAGTCTTTGTTTTCATTTTTTTAATTCAACATAACAATATACAAATACATTCTTACCATATGATCATTCCATTCTTGATATATAATCAATAACTCACAATATCATCACATAGTTGCATATTCATCATCATGATCATTTCTTAGAACACTGGCATCAATTCAGAAAAAGAAATAAAAAGAAAACAAAAAAATTCATACATACCATACCCCCTACCCCTCCCTTTCATTGATTACTAGCATTTCAATCTACTAAATTTATTTGAACATTTAGAACTTCATTCTTTATGGCTGAATAATATTCCATTGTGTGTGTATATATACCACATTTTATTTATTCATTCATCTATTGTTAAGAGATCTGGGTTGTTTCTGTCTTTTGGCTATTGTGACTAGTGCTGCTGTGAACATTTTTTTTCATGTATTTGTTTCAGAGTGGGTTTGCTTGTATAATAAATAGTGCAGAGGAGCACTTAGGTACTTTGTATCCCTGTGGATTTTTACGACCCTCCTATACCCTCTTCATGCTCTTAATCCCTTCCTTTCTGGTCCCTGATATGTAGGATTGATGGTTTCCTTGCCCAGTACTCTCTTCTCCACTCTAGCACAATGCTACCTTCAAGCATTTAAGTAAGCTTTAAACACTTCCTCAATGGCTACAGAAGGAAAAAATGTAAGCAGAAAAATGAGGAAGTTAAAATCAATTCTCTATGGGTTAAGAGAATGTCTCATTTTGAGTGCATGTCACCTAGGGCAAGAGAATGAGAGCACCTGGTCAAAATATTCTGTCTTAGGAGTCTTTTTTTTTTTTTCTTTTTGCCCTTCAGCTTGAAGCACACTTTCTTTCATCACATGTTAGGACCTGTAGTTTACAGCTTATTTAAAAGATAAGGAAAATCAAGGGAGATTCTTGGAAAAACTATGTCAGTTTGCTGTAACTGTATTAAAAAAACAGATAAGACCCCTGGAGGAGAAGGGTGATCATTATTGAAAGCCACAATCTACCCTTCACCTGGATTCTGGCCTGTTGAAGCTCATCCACTCCTCCCAACCCCCTACCCTCACCATTCACTGCCTGTTTTCTAGTTATATGGCCTCAACTGGGATTACAGTGGTTGCAATTCAAATTTTTGCAGTGATTGGTTCACAAAATAAGATCAAATAAAATATTATTGAAATATGTATTTTCTTACCTTTCTTCTGTATCCATATTAAATAGTTCCCTCTTTTTTAGGAGGAAAAATATAACCGTTTCAATATTATACTAGCTGAGACAGATCTCAGGGTCGCAGAGTACAGAAGGAAACATCAAGGTCTACTAGCCCAATCTCATTCTTGAGTCCCCTCTACAAACATGCTTTTACCCCAGAGCAGTCTATTCTCTCTGGACTGCTGGAAAAATTTTTCCTTGAATTGAATTCTGCCGCCTTCTCCAATTTCTGCCTTCTGTGATAGTCTTTAATATACTTGATGGTCATGGACGTGCTCAAATTTTCTTTTCTCCAGGGTAAATAACCCTGGCTCATTAACATAAGATACAATTTTAAATCCTGTCATTGTCCCGAACAAGTGCCAGTGTGCCTTTGTTCTTCCTGAAATGCAGCTCAAACCTTATGGCCTATGTTTTAAACACTACCCTGACCATAGGAGGTACAAGCCTGTGGAACAGTGTACTTAGTCTGGTGAGACCCATTGGCATCACAATTATCTGAGGCTCTTTATGAGGCAGATTTGGGGGCCTCACCATTGCTGCAAAGATTATCCAGTAAATCTAAATCTTCTTCACGTACAGTAATCAAGACAGCAATAGACTATCAGGAATTATATCTCCGAGCCATCCAGTGAAAACAAGAATAGATTTGATTCTGTGGTCAAGAGCAGACATCCCTCTTGACCACAGATCACTAGACTATCCCTCCCAAGCAAGAGAGAAGTAAGTCGACAGCACAAGAGCTCTCTAAGCTCTCACCTGATGAGCTGCTGCATGGATATTGCGCTTCTCATTGATAATTACATTTGGTAAATTCTTGTCTTTTCTTGGAGGACCCTCGGGGGTTTTAATGAGAAACCTGAAAAGCAAAATAGCAAGACATCTGACTAAGAGAATTAAGCACTTAGTTAAATGGGCAGGGAGGGTTCTTAAGAGCAAGGTGGGAGAACTTGGTATCCTTCTGATAGGCTTTCTTCCTTGTTCTTACCGTTGTCTTTTCTTGGCACTGGGCTTTAGGCCTGCGCCACCCCACTCGCCCCAGCCAGGCAGTGTTAAGTCCATGTCCTTTGGCTTACTCGCCTCCACAGCTTCCCTCTTTTCTTTCAAGAAGTCCCTAATGACATCATCCCCAGCAAAAGCTTCCTTTATCATCTGCTTTTGGTCTGCCTCCTCTTTATCTTCCTGGGAAGAAACAAGAGCGAGAACGACAGCTTGCCTTAGGAGCAGTGGTTCAAGACGAGATGGCTAGCGTTTTGGGTCATGACATTTGAGCGCCCCCTAGGGGGAAGTGCTGAACAATGACCGCCTTGCAATACAAACCAATCAGTAGCCAATCATGTTCGAATTTTCTACATTCTAGGGTAATTAACCCAGCTCATTATCATGGCACAATTTTAAATTTTCAGTAAGGAAGCTATAAGGTAGAGGAAGGACTGGGGCTGTATTAGTATCAGGCATTCCAGCTGGCCTGGGACATCCCTGAAAGACAAGTGCAAGTATGAGGGCCCCTCATGTTAGCAGATTCAGTTCCCTTAATTGAGGAGAGTAAAACTGTGGCAACAGTTCTACGACTCACCTTAGAAGTGTCTGCCTGGGATCTGGTCAGAGCTCTGAGTAATTCCCTCCTTCCTCTAAGGGCAGTTTTAGAGTCACTCCAGGGAGGGTTTGGTGGCTCAGGATTTAGGATGTGGGGATCTCAGCAGCACTCACATATTTGCATCTATTCCACTGTTTTATTCTGGACCCATACTATTCTGGACCTCTAACTACTGGAACATCCCCTTACACAACAAAACTTCACTGATTCTAGTCCTTGTACAAGAAGGACACATTTCACACCAGCTATGCCCCCCCCACAAAGGCCTACAGCCCTGATTCTGCTCACCAACTCCTCTACTGCTGTGGGAACTGCCAAAGACTTCACGGAAGGAGACTTTGTGGTCAGGAGGTTCTGTAGATCAATCATTTGCTCCTTCTTTTTCTTTTCCTTAGGGGCATCAGGCTGATTATTTGCGATCCTCTTAGATGGCTGCCCTTCTAACACAGGTCTGGGAAGCTCCTTATTTTGAAAATACCCTTCTTTGTCCAGCTCTTCTAGCTCCTCCAGAGTCTGTACTCTCTTTGGTCTCTGCAGCAACAGGGGTTCCTCCTCTTCCTGGACAGTCTCCTCTCTCTGAACTAGGCGAACAGTACCTGCTGAGCTCACTTTTGGCTTCTTAGACTGGTGGTTTTCCTTGTTGAGTTTCTGAGTTAGTACCCTTAATTCAGATAGCACCTCCTGGATGCTACAATCTGGGGGCAAAAAGGAAAGTTGTCAGCAAGGGACGTTATTTAAGTTGCATTAGCAGTGAGCATGCATTGCGTATACTCAATAATGAGCATTTGTTGAGCACCCACTGCGGGCTAGATAGCACAAAAGACATCCCAAGGACAGATGGGGAAGAGAAGTTTCCATACACTAGATCTCCTGGAGTTTGCTAATCATTACCTGTCAAGTAGCAGGCAATGGAGTTTAGTAGTTAAAAGTATCATACTGGGAAGCAGATGTCCTGGGTTCTCTTCCTAGCTTTGCCAAGTGACTCACTGTACAAATGGGACTGTGGCTTAATTTGCTTATATAATAAACCTACCTAATGGTGATGACCCCAAGTTTCAAAGTTTAGAAAGGGAGCCATTTTAATAGGTGGCATTCTTCTGAACTGTCCTTTGCATCGACTTCAGATGCCTCCATTCCTAAGTTAATCCTGCTCTCTAGCTTTGGCTTGAAGCTACTGCAAGAAGTTACTCAGTTTGATCTGGCTTTTGGACACATGCATCTTTATTTCTCAAGAACTGAGTTTCTTGGCTCATTTTGTTTGGGGTCCAGTATCTCTCACTATCTGATACTATTTTTCCATTTGTTTTACAAGGAAATCAAATCACCTTTCATACTTTCCATACTGTGAACAATTGCTCTACACATTTAGCTAGGTGAACAGTTTTTAACAGGCCTCAGGATGCAGCTTGTGTCCTGTGGTTGTGAACAGGCTGCTGACAATCTTGACCTGCAGTGCTGCTTTCCAAAATCCTCTCAGAAATGACTTCTTATAACAATTAATTCCAGAAATCTCTAGCTGAAAACTCTATGTGAGGGTCCTACAATGTATTCTAAATGACAATGCTTACAAAGTAAAAAATTTTTTACCAGGTAAAAACAGATTCTTGCTGTAATGTAAATGCATTACTTCTATGAGAACCAAAATCAGACCTAGAAATTTGTCCAGCTAATCAGGTAGGCTTTGAATGTAGGTAGTTTCTTAAGGAGGCTTTATAATGTCCTTATACCCGGAGTGGAAGCTCTTTGACCTTTCTCAAGGGTGCTAACGTTAATAGCTAACAGGTAGAAAATTCACAAGCAGAGTTGACCAGAGTAAGAATCCTAATTTACCACATAGCTTGTAGGGTCACTCATCTCCCCCAAACAGACACGTAAACCAGCATTACAAAGTGCTAAAAATGCCACTTCCACTTTATACGCAAGACAAAACACCACAGCAATAATTTGAGAAAGCTTCATAGGGCCTCAAAATCCACCTCTATGCATCTATAGGTGGGAACAGATTTTCTCAGATTTGCCATCCTACCACATACACTTCTATCTGGTTTGTAGGTAATGGTAACAATTTATGCCATTACTTCAAGGAAGGTTTAGTTATGTCATTTGGAAGGGCGGTCTAAGACTACAAGCCTTCAAGAGTAGATAAACCTATTCCCCTGAATAGTAAAGGTGCATGTGTGTGGGTGGACACTTACTTCTCCTCTCACAGTCCACAGCGCTATGAAAGATTCCTTTCCATTTTATCACAACTCACCTTTCATCTCTTGAATACCAAGCAGCTCAGGATCCTGGTTGAGCTCAGACCTTTTTCTAAAGGCTCGCCTTTCTGCAAATTCTTTCAACAAAGTTTCTTCTGCCACTGGTCTTTCTTCTTCCTCACTTTCAGTATCCTCATGGTCTACAGGCTCTAGCAGCTGTTCAGGGTCTTTCTGGATTTCAGCCGCTTTTGCATCACTGGTCCAACTTCTCAGCATCCAAGGATTTGGTCCATCTGTATTCATTTGTACTTCATTCGCTACATCAGAGACAAGGAGCGTGTCTTCTTCTTCACCACCTCCCTCCTCTTTCTCACTCTCAGATGCTACCTGGAGTTTCTGTGTCAGTTCTTTGTTCTTGGCCAATTGTTCCTGCATAGCTTGGCGAGCCTGGAGTCACAGCAGGAGAAAACATGGTCATTAGTGACCACAATAACACCTTTCCTGCATGGTCCATTTCTTAAAAGCTGCCTGCTCTCAATTTGACTTGATAAGTATTTAAGAGTACCTGTGGTTTAAACTGTACGTTATCACTGTGCTAACAGCTATGGAATAAAAATGGAAGACAAATTCTTTGTCTTCTAGGAATCAACATGTCAAACAGGATAAAAAGCTCCTCTCCCTCTTACTGAACTTGCCTTCAATGCTGTTCCCCTTTCATTTCTCATTTTCCAGCTTGTTCCTGGTCATTTTCCTCTCTGCCTCAGAGATTTTCTGACACCTTTTTTAGATTCCCAGTTCTCTATTCATCCTCATGGCTCTTGCCCAACTTTGCTTCAGCTAGCATCCTTATGGACTGATTTTCCTTTCTTTCCCCCAATTCCATTTCTTCTCTTACCCTGATGGTCTCTTACCTCCAGGTCATATTTTGCCATAATTGCCTTCGACTTGGCCCATTTCCCACTGTTCTGGTGCTTAAGGCTCATTCGCTCCTGGGAAGAAAAGAGAGAGTGAGATTCCTATCCGCTTCTCAGAAAAGTTGGTTCAAGGAGTGGAGGCAGGAAAAAGTCTTACCATCATTCTGGCCTTTTCGATTTTCTCCAGTTCTTCTAATGCTGCAGTAGGATCAACCTTGCGTAGTTTCTCAAACTCTTTTAGGGCTTTCTTGGCTTTTCCTTTCTTCAGAACTTTGTGATATCTATAGGGTAAAGGGGGTATGGATGAAGAGGTTAGAGATTCAGATAACACACTGATGCTACACATGAACACATCCATACTACTTAAGGGACAAGGGGTTCATGCAGGGGCTAGAACATATATCCTGTTCCTCACAGAGCCAGCTGACTGAAGGGATCCAGCTTGGAACCTGACAGGACTGGCAGGATTCGGGTCCCTGCAGCACGTAGGGGCAGATCTCTGAAGAGCAGAGCCCCCTCTGCTTCTATAGCCCACAGAAAGTAGAACAGATTCTAAAGTAGCAAAAAGCAGGAAGAAAGCCCTGCTGGTCCCAACAGCTGTGGAATATGGAGAACATCACACTGTGATGCCCTGGAAAGGAGGCAGTACTCTTTTTTTTTTTTTCTTAAAAACTAAGAATGAAAGCAAAGCTAGAGAATAGGGCATTACTGAAACGGGTAAAATGACAGGAGATTGAGTGAGAGCTGGAGGAAAAGAGAGCTAGTAACCCCTATTTGACACCTTTTCTATATGACCCCCATATTACCAGTTATCAAAGGTTCTTTTCCAAGTATTCAGGAGTTAGCCTTGTCACTTTCAGGAAACCCAAGGCCAGTTCACAGGGGCCTCCTTACTTTTTGCTTTTGATTTTCTTCTCTCTTCGAGCCTTAGCCTCATAGTAGGACTGCAGGGCCCGGGCCCTCTGAAGTTCTGCTCGGCGCATCTTAGCCTATAATGAACAGCATTTAAAGTGACCCCTGGGCTTGAGGGCAACTGTTGGGGGAAATGTAGCATGACTGGGGATGTCCAGGGGCCTATCACACCTACCTCTTCCAGGCTCATGGCTTTGAGAGATGCCTTTTCCACTGGAGTCAGTAATGGGTCTGTCACTGGCTGCTTGTTCTTATGGAGGATGTTAAAAATTTCCTGCTCCAGGGGAGTTCTTGCCTTAAGGAGATAAAAAAAAAAAGTTCTACGTCTCATGCCACACTCTTACAACTTTCTCTTTACATTTTGATGACCATCTACTTTATTTTGACATTATAATCAGAATCACTAACTGGATAGGATTGGCTGTAACAGCAAGAAAAGGGGGTACCACAAAACGGTTCCAGTCTTGCTGTTCAGCCATATAAATAGCCTTATTGTGATTTAAGTCAAGAGCAAGGGGACTCTGAGGCTACTCTCTAATATTACTGAGGGGGATTGTTCTGTGTTCAGATTGCCAATATATATATGAAAACAGAAGTCCATTCTCTTACGAATCTAAGCAGGATACCCATAAGGTAATGCTGGCAGGACAGAGGAACACCAGTGCCAGATTATCATAGGTCATAAAATGAAATAGTTTCTGTATTGTTAGGTATTTTTGAAACACATAGCTAATTCCCTTATAGTTAGGAATCTTAGATTCATATTAGAAGCCTCCCTTTAAGAATATTTCTAGAGTGAAACGGAGGTTAGAGCTTCAGATAAGCATTATCTGCCACTGATGACACAATCAGGAAAACAATCTGCATAATGGCACAGAGGGGAACTCGAACTTTTTAAACCACAGCCAGCTGCTACAAATTGTGCATGTGTTTTCTTGGTATTAATTATTGAAGAAAAGAGGCAAGAAAAACACTGCATTTTTAGAACATTCTACAACTGTACTTTATAGCAGGGTATGTGTTTTGATTTCCTGAGGTCAAAAGGATACTGCCTAAAAAAAATGACCTTCATGTAATCAACCTGCTTCCTGACAGTTCAAATTTAACCCTAGTCATTTTATAACTTTGGCTCCAATTCCTCAGTTTCCAGTTTTCCATGCAAGCTAGTCTCTATAATTAAGAAACAAATGGACTGTGAACCAGTTATTTCACATATCAACAAAAGACCCCATTTGCTGCTCGAATGATACTGTGAGGATTGTTAAATAATCAGAGCAACCATGCCATCATCCACTTTGGCAAAGCATAAAAATGGTCCTACGTGACCGATCTAATTTCAAACCTCACACACATATCCTATGCGTTTTCTTCAAGAGCCATACACATCATGGTCAGTATTAAACTTACAGATATCTGGAAAAATGCATAAACACATATCACATATCACACAATGCTACTGATTTAATTATAAACCGGTTCTACTGCATAGTAAAGGTGTACTGTTCTTCCATTTTTAGTATTTGCAGTAGTGATCAATCACAGGCTCAAAGTGATTTATATTACAATGTTGTAATCTCCCTTCGATTTAATTCAATTTACAAACATTTATTAATGATAGCTACATTCCAGGCACCCACAAGTGCTGGGTGGTAGGAATATACAGTTGGTTAAGATAGTTCCTGTCCTCATAGAGCTCATAGCCTTTCAGAGGAAAGCTTGATATACCACTAATAACATAACAGGGTAAATGTTATTCTACAAGGGTAATCATAGAGCAAAGAAAAATTAATTCTGATTTGGAGGTAGGTTAGCAGGCTTGCAGAAGGAAGCGACTTTTTGAATGAGGCCTTGAAGTGTAGATACAATTGTGTCATGAGGGAAAAAAGAAACATTCTGAACAGAGATAAGCATAAGCAAAAACATAGCTCTATGGAGATGAGCGGTATGTTACGGAACAATGTGTTGTCCAGTGTAGCTAAAATGCTAGGTGTTTTTATTTTATTTGCTAAGGGGAGATCTTCTGAAAGATCTTAAGCAGGGGAGCAATAGCCAGCTTCAGATTTCAGAAAGAAAATCCTGGTGATTGTGGAGTAGTATTACAGATGAAAGATGATGAGGGCCTAAAACATGAAAAAAGGAAACAGGGATCCCAGAGTTATTCTAGAGTCAGAATTTAAAAGACTATCCCACTGGCTGGATTGGGTTTTGGGGGCAGTTAAGAGAAGAGGGAAGAACCAGATCACTGAGGTTTCCAACCTAAGTGACTGGGGCAGGGGAGTTATGCTGTTTACTGAGTTAGAGGATGCAAGTGGTAGTATAGGTATTGAGAGTCTGGGGAAGGAAAATGAGTAGTTTAATTTGAGTATACTAAGTTTAAGGTACATAGGGGAGACCAGATGAAGCCAACTTTTCACAGTACAGGACTGGAGCTTGGAAGGGGTTGAGAGTGATCTATCACATGATAGTTAGAAGTCAAGGGGGTATATGAATTACTTGTGGAGTTTACACAGTAAGAATAAAAAGAAAGACTGAAAACAAGAAGTCATAGATAAAAGTTGTTTCAGTAGGGAGGTAGGGGAAGAAGTCTTGCTTCATCAGGAGGAGAACAGAGGAGGTGCTGGTAGAGACTGGCTTTTCACAAAGCATGTTTCTCATGAGACAAAAAAAATTTACTTAATTTTTTTATTTTAATTTTTTGCATGGGCAGGCACCGGGAATTGAACCTGGGTGTCCGGCACGGCAGGCGAGAATTCTGCCACTGAGCCACTGTTGCACTGCCCTTTACTTAATTTTTAAGATGTTGAAAATTTAATTTTGTTTTGAACTTTCTTCCGTTTTCTTTTTTTTTAACTTTTTAAAATTGTATAATATATATATATATATATAAAGCAAAGAAAAGCAATAATTTTCAAAGTACTCTTCAACAAGTAGTTACAGGACAGATCCCAGAGTTTGTCATGGGCTATCACATCATCTTGTCAAATTTTTCTTTCTAGCTGCTCCAGAACATTGGAGCTATTATAAGGAATAAATATTTTTTTATCTTCATAATAGACTTTTTTTCTTTTTTGTGAAAAATAACATATACAAAAAAGCAATAAATTTCAAAAGCACAACACAACAATTAGTTGTAGAACAGATGAAAATTTAATTTTAATTAAACTTATTTATTTTTTAAATAAAATCAGCTTGTACTCTCTGGGTTAAATTAGGTCAAACAGGTTTCTTTACTATCTTTCCATAGACTTTGAATCTCTGTGGGGGCATATAGCATGCAGCATTTTCTACCGTGGAAATCTGACCCCCCTACCCCAAACTTTATGAGGACATATTGAGAGACTAATGTTTTGAGGAGAACACTTTGGAAAATCTTAGTGTAGAATAAATTGTCTGAAGGTAAGGAGAGTGGGATGTTCAGGGAAAAATTTACCTTAAATGATTTCTAGCACTTTACAATTTACAAATGCTTTTATATGCATCATCTCATTGCGTTTTCCTCAGCTACAGTTAAATGAAATTTTAGGAAGCTGGACACAAACTATAGTGCAGACTTTTCATTCTCAATCTTCAGAAACCTAATAAACACTAGTCCTTGGTACACTGCATCATAGAAAGAGAATGGTAGTGACTCAACATCATCAGAAACAGAGCTTATCCTCAAAATAGTCAGCACTCACTTGATTTCTAACTACTGTGGCAAGCAATGTTTATTTCGATTAGCTTTAATTACCTCTACTACCCAACACACAGGGACACTTCCTTCTTAGATTTTTAAAAAGCACAGGAGAAGCATAAAGGTCATCTATTCATGGTTTGAGCCTTGCTGTTTTGATTATTTTTCTACATAAGACCGAACACCATTAAAGACCCCATACCAATGGTCTATTGGATAAGAAAGGCGAGCTGTTCTAAATCAGTGTTTCACAGACTTAGATTTCACAGACTAATAATTTCTAGACTTTTAGGGACCAATATAGGATCACCAACTTTTAATTTTGCCAAGTAAGGGCGCTTGAATACCAATCTGCCCCCAACCCTATCATTCACTACCACCATAATTTCATAAAAGATATTTCAACATCATTAAAATGCAAAGACTAACCCTGTAATAAAGGACAGCTGGCAACCTTACACCCTCTAAATATATACACTAATAATTTCTTTTTGTTCCAGATGGATGAAAAATTTATCAGGGATCAGTGTTTGGGAAACCCAGCTTTAAAATCCCCCCTCCACCCCCCGCAGTTCAGAAGTCAGAATGAGTTACTTGATAATATTCTAGTCATTATCAGCAATACATTGTTTTATAGTGCTTAAACTTTGGCTTCTAAGAATCCCACTAAGGCAACACTAACGCAACCAAGGGGTTCCCAGATTTCCTAAGATTCCTGAATGTGGCTTTAAATATCTTTTAAAAACTATGTGCCATGTACCACAAACTAATGAAGGGTGACCACAGAGCTACTCGGATTGGCTATTGCATAAATGACAATGAAGATACCTCCCACTACCCCTTTCTCATTGCTATACTAAAATGACTTAAAAAGCTGAGATTTAGGCTTAATGTATCCAGTCCAAGTCAAGGCTCACAGGCTCTGACATCTCCAGGTTCCACAATCTCATCTTTCACGGTTTGGTTTCATTTTGTTGTACTCACCTCCCAGCCACTGAGCACGTGTTCAATGGGAGCAAAGGCTGACTGCTCCTTCTTCAGGGGAAAAACCAGCTGCTCTGCTTTCCGGTTCTTCAGAACAATAGGATCCCATTTGGACAAGGCTTGTGAGGTTTTATTGAATGCCACTTCTCTGTGGATCTGAAGCAGGCAATGTACATGAAAGGAGGGAGCCACGAGATGAAGAATCAAACTCAAAGGACTACAGGAAATTAGAAGGCAATGGTTCTTAGCCCAGGAAAGAATCAGGATATGCTGAAGATTATTTCTCGCTTACTTCTCAGGACTGCAATTTCCCCTAGATTATTTTTTAATCTTTTCCATGGTAAGGAAATCACAACTTCCCCTCCCATTTTTCAGGCTTTTCTCTCCTTTTATTACTCTTTCTTTACTCGTCAGTTCAATTTCTTTCCCTTAATGGATCACTTTCTTTGTAACTTACCCGCTCGACCTCTTCCTTGTTAAGAGGTAACTCCACAGTCTTCTTTGATTTGACTCTATTCAGTTGCTTTTTCACAGCAGCCAAGGAGGATGAAGTTTTAATGGGCTCAAGCAGATCTGAAAGGACCAGCTTTTCTCCTGTTCCTGTTCAAAGGCCAAACTTTCTGGTAAGACTGAGAAGTGAAACAAAATCTCAGAGACATCTCAGCAGAAAATTCTGGTAGGCAGGCAAATTTGCAGAGAATTAAAAATATTTCTTACTTCAATTCTCTACTTCTAGCTATAATGATACCATCAATTTCTTACATTCCCAATCATGTTAGGGGGTGGAAGAGAAGAGAAAAATACATTATTTAAAATGCTGCCATTTGTTTTCCTCCTGGTCTTTCTGATTCTGCTCTTGCTCTACTGCAATTCATTCTTTCTCTTTTTTTTAATTTTTTTAAAACATAACATACAGACATGAACATTCTTACCATGTGATCATTCCATTCTTGGTATATAAACAATAACTCACAATATCACCACATAGTTGTATATTCACCACCACAATCACCTCTCAGAACATTTGCATCAATCCAGAAAAAGAAATAAAAAGAAAAAAGAAAAAAATCCATACATATCATACCTCTTACCCCCCATTCATTGATCACTAGCATTTCAATTGAATAAATTTATTTTAGCATTTGTTCCCTTCATTATTTATTTATTTTTAATCCATATGTTTTACTTGTCTGTCAATAAGGTAGATAAAAGGAGCATTAGACACAAGGTTTTCACAATCACACAGTCACACTGCGAAAGCTATATTATACAATCATCTTCAAGAAACATGGCTACTGGAGCACAGCTCTATATTTTCAGGCAGTTCCCTCCAGCCTCTCCATTACACTTTAACTAAAAAGGCGGTATCTAAATAATGCGTAAGAATAACCTCCAGGATAATCTCTTGACTCTGTTTGGAATCTCTCAGCCATTGACACTTAATTCTGTCTCATTTCGCTTTTCCCCCTTTTGGTCAAGAAGGTTTTCTCAATCCCTTGATGCTGAGTCTCAGCTCATTCTAGGATTTTTCTCCCACATTGCCAGGAAGGTCCACACCCCTGGGAGTCATTGGAGAGGGGGAAGGCAGTGAGTTTGCTTGTCATGTTAGCTGAGAGAGAGAGGCCACATCTGAGCAACAAAAGAGGTTCTCTGGGAGTGACTCTTAGGCCTAATCTAAAGAAGGCTTAGCCTATCCTTTGTGGGGTTAAGTTTCATATGAACAAACCCCAAGATTGAGTTCTCAGCCTATCTACTGCAATTCATTCTTCATCCAACAACCAAAGTGATCTTCTGAAAATGTAAACCACAGCATGTCATGATGGTTCTGAAAAATCATCCAACTGTCCCCCCTTAAGCTTGGAATAAAATACAGTGGGGGTTCTCAATGGGGGTGATATCACCTCTCCCAAGGAGGTGAAAAAATTTTTAGATGTTTTGTGTCCGTCCAAAGCTCAACCCTAACCTAAAAATTCTTACTCTTAGTATTTAATTTCTTGCTGGTGATGGGGCAAGGGTCAGCACAGGGTGAGGAGATTAAGGAAAAAAGTCTGTGAAGCCTCCTTAGAGGTGAGATAAAGAAAAAATAATTGAGAAACATTGTACTAGATAAAAGCCCCCAAGTAAGTAACTTGAACTCTCTTAGTTCAGATAGAATACCTGCCTGTCCTAACTCAAAGGGTTGTTTTACCTAAAACAAAAATGAAATAGTAACACAACTATGTAATGATATTGTGAGCCACTGATTGCATACCATGTATAGACTGTATGTATGTGAAGGTTTCTCAATAAAAATATTTTAAAAAATGAAACAGTGAAAATTAAAGAACTATACAATTCTTAAGTATGATTAAGGTAGTGAGAAGCAGCTGTCTTCATGGCTCTCTATTCCAGAGATATCTCATCAAGTTCTCTGTGACCCAGTGTAGAAGAAGTAGAAGAAACTCAAGGACATCAGACTACCCCTCTCAACCCATTCTCATAGGTAAGTATTTATGGAATGATTAATTAACCACATTAAAAATAAAGTTCCGGTGAGGAGGGTGGTGAGGTGATCATTATGCTTTGGAACCCCACAAGCTCCATGTGTAGCCATCTTTTTTCCCTTTGTTCAACTTACCTTCAGAACTGACATTGAACTCTGACACCTTCAGACAAGCCTCTGATCTTTCAGCCAATTTCTGCCTGAAATTAGGCAAAACAGAATATAGTATGAATGGACACATTTTGCTGGGAAACAAACACTTTTCTCTTCAAAAAAGGCTTTGGTAGCATGTGTTTCTCTTCTTGGGCCAGGTTTCATCACAAAGCAATTGGTAACCAGTTCTTAACCTGGACTTTTCTATTTGCCAATCCTGAGTATTTTGCCTAGTGACCTGCCTTACTAGGAATAAGTGGAGATAGTCTATCTGTTCTCTTAACGCAGACTCAGCCCCTCAAAAATACAATACAAAAGGTATACAAGGTAGAAAAAGATATTGGACTTGGATTCAAACACACCTGGATTTGAATCTTGGGGCTCTCACTTAAGAGCTGGGTAACCTTGTAGCGAGCAACTAACTTCTCTGGTGGGGAAGAGTAATGCCTCCTCAATGTTTCAAAAGACTAAGTGTGGATAAATAAATAAGACTTTAAATGCACGAAGGCCCAACACAATAATAGCAGCAAGAATAATGATAATAGTTAACAATTATCCTATGCTTACTATATGCTGGGCTATATTTACATTTATGAACTCATTCAAACCACCCAACAACCTTATGAACTTGGTCCGATTATTAATCTTGCTACAATGATATTCATGTCTTCATTGTCTTGAGCACTCAATAAATGTTACTTGTAGATAGATCTCTCATGGAATTCAGCTAGTTATAACCTGCCCAAACTTATGGAAATGTTACCTGTTCTTTCCATCAAGCAAACTGATTGCTTCCAGAAGCTTTTGATGCTTTCTTTCTCCATCAATTTCCCCCTAGACAGAGAAAAGGGGAAAAAACAATATAGAAATTGAGGCCCCTGTAAAATTTCTTGTCTTTTCAGTCAGTGGAGAATTGGGTGAACCAGATGAGGTGTGCAGGCATTCCAGTTCACACTGAATGAATCACTTTAAAAACCAAATCCCATTATTATAAAAAACATAGATCCTCAGTAATCTAGGAGCTAATGTCATGTCTGCCTTGTTTTGGGAAGAAAAGTGCAAAAATGTTTCCATATCGAATATATAGTGTGATCCTACACTCATAGAAACTTAGACATATAGCATCATATCCACAATTACCAAGGTAGTTTTTCCCAGGGAAAAAACAACCAGAAAACAGAAACACAAAAACTTGCTGTCATTAAAATAGGTGCTCTGTGCTCTTCCCCTTCTCCCATGAGCAAAAAAAAAAAAAGTCTTGTCATAGGAATACAGAGCTTAAATTCCTATAGCATCTGTTAGGGATCCAGCTTAATATATATGCATATTTCAATCAGATAATTAAGCAACTCGCTATAGAAATTCAAACTTGGGAAATCATATAATGAGGGCTAGGTGTTTTGGTCCTAATTATACATTTTATATATGTTCTTAGAATTCCCACAGAACTTAATATAGTGTCTTATAATGAAACACTGTAATATATACAATGTTGCCACCCCATTTCATTTCCACAATATGCCATCCATCTCAATTTTGAAGCACTAAGCAAAGTAGAGTACAGTTAGCAGTTGTCACCTACCTCATCTTCACTGGCACTCAAAGGGTAGTCTTTTGACAAATCCACTAGTTCTAATTTTTGGCTCGAAGCCAGGAGGCTATTTAAGGAGACAATAGAGAAATATCACTTGAAATAACTTTTCTTCTTTCAAAACAATCTCTAAAACATTATAACTACAGTTCTCAGCACAGAGTAACCCTATCCTCAGGCAAAGGCACAAACCACCCAATGTGAAAGCCTTTGGAAACTTGTCAAGACATTAAAATTTAGACTTCATAAGTTGGGTATCGCCTCCAAGAAGTGATATCCATACAGAACTGTATGGGCGGTTTCACAATTTATATGTCTAAGTATCCACACAGCAGGCACTCTTAAAAATGCTATTCATAAGTGACTTCTGGGGAAACAGATGAAAGCAAATGAGTAATAGCCACCTTTCTCGGGGTGTGCTGGCCAAAGCAGGCGCGTAAATGGAAGAGACTGCTATCCAAAAACATAAATTATAGTCTACTCTTACAATATACAGTGTATACCAACACAAGGCAACTGTTACTTAGTAAGTTACATTTAAACATTTAGTTCCCTCATGGGGGGAACATGAAACATCAGGGAGAGAAAAAGTCGTGGATGACGCCAATCAGCAAAGGTTTTCAAATAAGGGGAACTTATAACACATGCACTGCTTGAGGGGAAGGTTAAAGGGGGGCGGGGGGGAAGGAGTCATGTGACGAGGAAAGAGAAACATCTTAGCTAGAGAGGGAGAGACCGCATCAGGAGTAACAGAGAGGGAGAGACCGCATCAGGAGTAACAGAGAGGGAGAGACCGCATCAGGAGTAACAGAAAAAGGCTACAAAGTTGAGATGCGGAAGGAGCGAATTAAATTAAAAGGGCTTTAAAGGATGGGCCACAGACATAGTAACAAGTGGCAAGGTCTTGGGAGGGGAATTACTGTCGTCTATTAAAAAGGCGCTTCTACTTCCCCAAAGGTGGAAAATGAGGCGCCCAACAAGGACCCAGAACCTCGTTAGCCCTCACCTCTCGGCAGCCCTCGTTGCGCTCATCTCAGCAGCCCACTTCTCACATGGGCCAAGAGCGGAAGCCGAAAGAAAGCAATTTCTGTGCGGGCCGCAAAGCAATTTTTACTTCCGTCAATGACGCGCGACAAGGTCGCGTCATCTCCGTTCTGTATGGCAGCATCAGACAAGGAACCAGAGACGCTTCCGGAGGGGCTTGTGGAACACTGAGAGGCTGGCGAGTAAAAGGCCAGTTAGAGGGCGGGGCTTTCTTTCCCCACCCGTACCGCACCTCTCGGATCAGAGTTTTCTGTTCTCACTGCAAAGGGCTTCCGGGAGGTTACAGGCTGGTGAGCTTAGGCCAAGGTGCTTTTCTGTCAGGGACGATCCGGAGCCTTCGTTTGCCTCTCTGCCTAGTCTGAAACAAAAGCCTGCAGATTCTGTGTGTATTGATAGCGTCCTGCAAACCCGGCGCCGGTCAGCTGGAGACTTTATTGAACGCCCAAGAAAAGCCAGGCATAATGCTCGGCTATTCACCGGTGATCAAAGCAAGTTTCCTCCCATATTATGGAAACATTTTTGATCCCGTGCCGCCTTATAATTGTAACTGTATGTTTCTCTTTTCATCCAACAATGAGCTGTGCCAGTAGTTACACTTCCTTACCTCCCATCAACTTTTCTTTTTAAAAGTAGTTTTATTCACATACCATACCAGTCCATCCAAAGTGTACAATCAGTGGCCCTCAGTATAAGCAGAGTTGTGCATTCATCACCACAATCAATTTTAGAACATTTAGAACATATCCCTTTAAATCCGTTATTATTGGCACTTAGCATTGGTGTGGTATTTTTGCTATAATTGACGAAAGAATATTAAAATATTACTGTTAACTATAGTCCATAGTTTGCCTTAGATATATTTTTCCCATATAGTACTTTATTATTAACACCTTGTAATAGTGTTACATGGAATAGTTCATGGAAGAACATTTTTATATTTATACTATTAACCACATTTATATATTTATACTATTAACCACAGCAGTAGTACCCAACAGGGTTTGCCGTGTTATACACTCCCATGTTTCATCCTCTAGCTTTCCTTCTAGTGACATACACGACCCAAACTTCCCCTTCAACAAGAATCACACCTACAATTCAGTGCTGTTTATACATTCATGATAGTGTGCTGCCATCATTCTATCCTTTTCCAAACATTTACAATCAATGTTCTTAAGCATTCTGCACAAATTAAGCATCAGTACCCCACTCTCTGCCCCATTCTATCCCCTGGTTGGTAGCCTATATTCTCGATATTAACTCCATGAATTTGCTCATAATAATTAGTTCATATCAGTTAGATCATACATTGTTACCCTTTTGAGTCTGGCTTATTTCACTAAGCATAATGCCCTCAAAGTTCATTCACATTGTTGCATGCATCAGGACTTTATTTCTTCTTACAGCTGAATAATATTCCATCTTATGTATATACCACATTATCTTTATCCATTCATTGGTAAATGGACACTTGTGTGCTTCCATCTTTTGGCAATTGTGAATAATGCCACTTTGAACATCAGTCAGTGTGCAAATATCTGTCCACGTCCGTGCCTTCAGTTCTGAGAATATACTTAGTAGGTAGTGTAATTGCCAAATCATATGGCAATTCTCTACTTAGCTTCCTGAGGAACTGCCAAACTGTCATCTGCAGCAGCTGTACTATTCTACATTCCCACCACAAGGGAATAAGTGTTCCTATTTATCCACACCTTTCCAACACTTGTAGTTTTCTGTTCTTTTAATAGTGGCCATTCTAGTAGGTGAGAAATGATATCTCATTGTGCTTTTTATATGCATTTCCCTATTAGCTAGTGATGTCGAGCAACTTTTTTATTGTGTTTTAGTCATTTGAATTTCCTCTTTGGAAATTTATCTATTTAAGTATTTTGCCCATTTTTAAATTGGGTTGTTTGCCTTTTTATTGTAGAGTTATATATTCTAGATTTTAAACCCTTATTGGATATGTGGTTTCCAAATATTTTCATCCATTGAGTAGGCTGCCTTTTCACCTTCTTAACAAAGCCCTTTGATGCACAAAAATATCAGCTTTTAGGAGTGTATCAGTTAGGGTTTTCTAGAGAAACAGAATCAACAGGAAATATTCATAAATATAAAATTTGTCTGGACGAACTGCACAGGAGAGGCTCGCTGGCAGAAGCAGGAAGAGAGCCTGTCTCTTCTGAATCCTCCTTAAAAGGCTTCCAGTGATTAGATTAAGCATCACTCATTTCAGGAGACACTCCCCTTGACTGATTACAAGTGGAATCAGCTGTGGATGCAGCCGACATGATCAGGATTTAATTCTATGAAATGTCCTTATAGCAGCAGACAGGCCAGCACTTGCTCAACCAGACAAACAGGTACCACCACTTGGCCAAGTTGACACATGAACCTGACCATGACAAGGAGGTTCCATTTACCTAATTTTTCTTGCATTGTTTGTGATTTGGGTATAAAGTCTAAGAAACCTCTACCTACCATAAAATCTTGAAGATGCATCTTCAATACATGTTCTCCTAGAAGTTTTATGGTCCTGGCTCTTATATTTAGGTCTTTGATCCATTCTGAGTTAGTTTTTGTTTAATGTGTGAGGTAGGGGTCCTCTTTCATTCTTTTGGATATGGGCACCAGTTCTCCTAGCACCATTTGTTGAAGAGACTGTTCTGTACCAGCTGAGGGGACTTGGCAGCTTTATCAAAAATCAAGTGACCATAGATGTGAGGGCCTATTTCTGAACTTTCATTTTGATTCCATTGATTAATAGGTCTATTTTTTTCTGTGAATACCGTGCTGTTTTGACCACCGTAGCTTTGTAATAAGCTTTAAAGTCAGGAAGTGTGAGTATTCCAATTTAGTTCTTTTTCAAAATGTTTTTGGCTTTTCTGGACCCCTTACCCTTCCAAATAAATTTGATAATTAGCTTTTCCATTTCTGCAAAGTAGGCTGTTGGAATTTTGTGTGGTATTGTGTTGAATCTGTAAACCAAATTGGGTAGAATTGACACCCTTTTTTTTTTTTTGATAAAAAGTAATTGTAAAATAACCTTGAGGGATGAGGGAAAAGGTGGAAATATCAAACTTCCCTACATGTGGAAGAAAGACCTGATATTCTCGCAATCACTGGGGACTGCCAATTTGATGGGGTGAGCCCTCATCTTGAGACTTGATCTTTTGAAACTTATTCCCACAAAGAATTGACATCTTAACAATATTTAGTCTTCCAAGACATGAACATGAAATGTCCTTCCATTTATTTAGGTCTTCTTTTATTTCTTTAAGCAATGTTTTGTAGGTTTCTGTGTACAGATCCTTTACATTCTTGGATAAACTTACCTAGATATTTCCTAGATATTTGATCCTTTAGTTCCTATTGCAAATCAATTTTTTTCTTGGTTTCCTCCTCAGATTGTTCATTGCTAGTATATAGAAACACTACTGACTTTTTTTATTTTTTAATTTTTTTATTAATTAAAGAAAAAAAAGAAATTAACACAACCTTTAGAAATCATTCCATTCTACATATGCAATCAGTAATTCTTAACATCATCACATAGATGCATGATCATCATTTCTTAGTACATTTGCATCGATTTAGGAAAAGAACTAGCAAAACAACAGAAAAAGATAGAGAATGATAATATAGAGAAAAAAATAATAATTATAAAAAATAAAAAATATATATATAAAAACAAAAGACACAAACAAACAAAAAACAAAACAAAAAGCTATAGCTCAGATGCAGCTTCATTCAGTGTTTTAACATAGTTACATTACAATTAGATAGTATTGTGCTGTCCATTTTTGAGTTTTTGTATCTAGTCTTGTTGCACAGTCTGTATCCCTTCAGCTCCAATTACCCATTATCTTACTCTGTTTCTAACTCCTGCTGAACTCTGTTACCAACGAAATATTCCAAGTTTATTCTCTAATGTCGGTTCACATCAGTGGGACCATACAGTATTTGTCCTTTAGTTTTTGGCTAGTCTCACTCAGCATAATGTTCTCTAGGTCCATCCATGTTATTACATGCTTCATAAGTTTATTCTGTCTTAAAGCTGCATAATATTCCATCGTATGTATATACCACAGTTTGTTTAGCCACTCCTCTGTTGATGGACATTTTGGCTGTTTCCATCTCTTTGCAATTGTAAATAATGCTGCTATAAACATTGGTGTGCAAATGTCCGTTTGTGTCTTTGCCCTTAAGTCCTTTGAGTAGATACCTAGCAATGGTATTGCTGGGTCGTATGGCAATTCTATATTCAGTTTTTTGAGGAACCGCCAAACTACCTTCCACAGTGGTTGCACCATTTGACATTCCCACCAAAAGTGGATAAGTGTGCCTCTTTCTCCGCATCCTCTCCAGCACCTGTCATTTTCTGTTTTGTTGATAGTGGCCATTCTGGTGGGTGTGAGATGATATCTCATTGTGGTTTTGATTTGCATTTCTCTAATGGCCAGGGACGTTGAGCATCTCTTCATGTGCCTTTTGGCCATTTGTATTTCCTCTTCTGAGAGTTGTCTGTTCAAGTCTTTTTCCCATTTTGTAATTGGATTGGCTGTCTTTTTGTTGTTGAGTTGGACAATCTCTTTATAAATTCTGGATACTAGACCTTTATCTGATATGTCGTTTCCAAATATTGTCTCCCATTGTGTAGGCTGTCTTTCTACTTTCTTGATGAAGTTCTTTGATGCACAAAAGTGTTTAATTTTGAGGAGCTCCCATTTCTTTCTTTCTTCAGTGCTCTTGCTTTAGGTTTAAGGTCCATAAAACCGCCTCCAATTGTAAGTTTCATAAGATATCTCCCTACATTTTCCTTTAACTGTTTTATGGTCTTAGACCTAATGTTTAGATCTTTGATCCATTTTGAGTTAACTTTTGTATAGGGTGTGAGATATGGGTCTTCTTTCATTCTTTTGCATATGGATATCCAGTTCTCTAGGCACCATTTGTTGAAGAGACTGTTCTGTCCCAGGTGAGTTGGCTTGACTGCCTTATCAAAGATCAAATGTCCATAGATGAGAGGGTCTATATCTGAGCACTCTATTCGATTCCATTGGTTGATATATCTATCTTTATGCCAGTACCATGCTGTTTTGACCACTGTGGCTTCATAATATGCCTTAAAGTCAGGCAGCGTGAGACCTCCAGCTTTGTTTTTTTTCCTCAAGATACTTTGAGCAATTCGGGGCACCCTGCCCTTCCAGGTAAATTTGCTTATTGGTTTTTCTATTTCTGAAACATAAGTTGTTGGAATTTTGGTTGGTATTGCATTGAATCTGTAAATCAATTTAGGTAGGATTGACATCTTAACTATATTTAGTCTTCCAATCCATGAACATGGTATGCTCTTCCATCTATTTAGGTCTTCTGTGATTTCTTTTAACAGTTTTTTGTAGTTTTCTTTGTATAGGTTTTTTGTCTCTTTAGTTAAATTTATTCCCTGGTATTTTATTCTTTTAGTTGCAATTGTAAATGGGATTCGTTTCTTGATTTTCCCCTCAGCTTGTTCATTACTAGTGTATAGAAATGCTACAAATTTTTGAATGTTGATCTTGTAACCTGCTACTTTGCTGTACTCATTTATTAGCTCTAGTAGTTTTGTTGTGGATTTTTCCGGGTTTTTGATGTATAGTATCATATCGTCTGCAAACAGTGATAGTTTTACTTCTTCCTTTCCAATTTTGATGCCTTGTATTTCCAATATCATCACATAGTTGCATAGTCATCATCATGATCATTTCTTGGAATATTTGTATCTGTTCAGAAAAAGAAAGAAAACGAAAACAGAAAAAAAATTTATGCATACCATACCCCTCACCCTTCCCTTTCATTGACCACTAGCATTTTAAACGAAGTTTATTTTAACATTTGTTCCCCCTATTATTTATTTTCATTCCATATGTTCTATTCATCTGTTGACAAGGTAGATAAAAGGAGCATCAGACACAAGGTTTTTACAATCACACTGTCACATTGTGAAAGCTATATCATTATACAATCATTTTCAAGAAACATGGCTACTGGAACACAGCTCTACATTTTCAGGCAGTTCCCTCCAGTCTCTCCATTACATCTTGACTAACAAGATGATATCTACTTAATGCTTAAGATACCTCCAGGATAACCTCTCAACTCTGTTTGGAATCTCTCAGCCATTGACATTTTATTTTGTCTCATTTCACTCTTCCCCCTTTTGGTCGAGAAGGTTTTCTCAATCCCTTGATGCTGAGTCTCAGCTCATTCTAGGATTTCTGTCCCACGTTGCCAGGAAGGTCCACACCCCTGGGAGTCATGTCCCACATAGACTGGGGAGGGTTGTGTGTTTGCTTGTTGTGTTGGCTGGTCTCTCCATAATTTTCAACTCATCTGTCCATACCCTGGACACAAGGAGCACCAGACATAAGGTTTCCACAATCATACAGCCACACTGTAAACATCATATCCTCATACAATTGTCTCCAGGAATCTAGGCCACTGGAATACAGCTCAACAGCCCCAGGCACCTCCCTCCAGCCACTCCAATACACCATAAACTGAAAAGGGATATCTATATAGTGCATAAGAATAACCTCAAGGACCACCTCCAACTCTGCCTGAAATCTTCCAGCCACTGAAACTCCACTTCATCCCATCTCTCCCCCTGCCCCGGTCAAGAAGGCCTTCTCACTCTCTTGATACCAGGTTCTGGTACATCCCTGGCTCCCTGTCCCACGTTAACAGATAGACTCACACCCCTGGGAGTCATGTCCCGTGAAGGGGAGAAGGCAGTGAGTTCACATGCCGAGCTGGCCCAGAGAGAGAGTCCACATCTGAGCAACAAAAGAGGGACTCTGGGGGTGACTCCTATGCCTATTTTTTAAAATAGGTTTAGCCTGTCCTTTGCAGGAATAAACCCCAAAGGGGCAAATCCCAAGACCAAGTGCCTAGCCCACCTATCTAGCTGTCCCCACCACTTGCGAGAACACCAGGAATTCCCCAAATGGGAAAGTTGAATTTTCCCCCTTTCTCCCCATTTTCCCAAGGGGACTCTGCAAGTACTTCTTTTTTAAATTAATTTTTTTAAAAACGTAACAACAAACAAACACAAACATTCTTACCATATAACCATTCCATTCTACACATATAATCAGTAATTTACAGTATCATCACAGTTGTGTATTCATCACCATGATCATTTCTTAGAACATTTGTATCAATTCAGAAAAAGAAATTAAAAAATAGGAAAAAATTAACACATACCATACCCCTTACCCCTCCCTTTCATTGATCACTAGCATTTCAATCTACTAAATTTATTTAAATATTTGTTCCCCCTATCATTTATTTTTAATCCATATATTTTGCTCATCTGTCAAAAAGGTAGATAAAAGGCGCATCAGACACAAGGTTTTCACAATCACACAGTCACTCTGTGAAAACTACACCATTATACAATCATCATCAAGAAACATGGCTACTGGAACACAGGTCTATATTTTCAGGCAGTTCCCTCCAGCCTCTCCATTACACTTTAACTAAAAAGGTGATATCCATTTAATGCATAAGAATAACCTCCAGGATAACCTCTTGACTCTGGAATCTCTCAGCCATTGACACTTTATTCTGTCTCATTTTGCTCTTCCCCCTTTTGGTTGAGAAGGTTTTCTCAATCTCCTGATGCTGAGTCTCAGCTCATTCTAGGATTTCTGTCCCACGTTGCCAGGAAGGTCCACACCCCTGGGAGTCATGTCCCATGTAGACAGGGGAGGGCGGTGAGTTTGCTTGTTGTGTTGGCTGAGAGAGAGAGGCCACATTTGAGCAACAAAAGAGGTCCTCTTGGGGGTAACATTTAGGCCTAATTTGAAGTAGGCTTAGCCTATCCTTTGTGGGGTTGTTTCATATGAACAAACCCCAAGATTGGGGGCTCAGCCTATTACTTTAGTTGTTCCCACTGCTTGTGAGAATATCAGAAATTGAGCACATGGGGAAGTTGAATTTCCCCCCTTTCTTGCCATTCCCCAAAGGGGACTTTGCAAATACTTTTTTATTCACCGTTCAAATCACTCTGGGATCCATCTGCGCATATCACCGACTTGGACAAACCCACAAAATCTCATGCCCCATTCAAGGTTTCATGCACTCATGGTGTTCAGTCAAACCATCCATATACATTAAATTAGGAAATGTACCAGTCAAAAATACAAATTTTGCACCAAACAGACATTTCTTGCTGTAGTCTCACACAGAAGTTGAACTTTTAAAATATGAATGACCATCTATTCTCAACAACTTGCAATATTGCCATTCCTTTGTTCTTCCTCATGCAAAAGCATTTGTTATTTGTACATTTAGTCATTATCCTTGTATACTCTAGATATTCCTAGATTATACCATTTCAGTCTTTATCGTCTATCTTTCCTTTTGGTTTCATATGTGCCCCCATCCCTTCTCCCTCTATCATTTTCACATTCAGCTTCATTCAGTGTACTTACATTACTGTGCTTAATCGGGTAGTATTGTGCTATCCATTTCTGAATTTTTACAACCAGTTCCATTGCACAATCTGTATCCCTACAGCTCCAATTACTCTATCTCTATCCTATTTCTATCTCCTGATGACCTCTGCTCTTAATTGAAATTCTCCAAGTTCATTCCCTAATGTTAGTTCATATCAGTGAGACCATACAGTATTCATCCATATGTTTCCTGCTAATCTCACTCAACATAATGTCCTCAAGGTCCATCCACATTGTTACATGCTTCATGACTTTATTCTGTCTTACAGCTGTGTAATATTCCATCGTATGTATATGCCACAGCTGGTTTAGCCACTCATCTGTTCACCAACATTTGGGTTGTTTCCATCTCTCGGTAATTGTAAATAATACTGCTATAAACATTGGTGTGCAAATGTCCGTTTGTGTCCTTGCCCTCATGTCCTCTGAGTAGATACCTAGCAATGGTATTGCTGGATCATATGGCAATTCTATATTTAGCTTCCTGAGGAAATGCCACACTGCATTCCACAGTGGTTAATGCAGTGGAATTAACTGCAAATTAATTCCAGTCAAATTAATTTCAAATAATTCAAATTCAAAATTTCAAGTAATGAAATTAAATGCCATTGATGGCTTGAGGATTCAATTTGCCTACTAAAAAGAGCATAAGGACTCCTTGATTAATTTTTATTTTCTAGTCAGTGCTTAGTAAATATTTTTGAACAGTCCTAACAGTTTAAGTAAGACTTTTTTTTAGTGCAGATACTTCTAAGAAGAGGAAATATAAATGGCCAAAAGGCACATGAAAAGGTGCTCAACTTCACTGGCTACTAGGGAAGTGCAAATCAAAACCACAATGAGATATTGTCTCACACGCACCAGAATAGCCATTGTCAATAAAGCAGAAATGACAAGTGCAGCTTTTTTTAGTGCAATATATAAATTTGTGAACTGTGCAACTTTCATTGCTATGAATAGTTATCTCATGATAATGCTGTACCATACTGTTTTAAATAACAATTTCTTTTTATCCTTTTATTGTCTTACATTGGAAGCAGTGTGTAAGTATTAAATATTTTTAACAATTTTATTTTGTTCAATATTTTTAGTTACATACTGTTTAATGCCTCCACCTTATTTTGTCTTCCCCCCTAGAAAGTTAAATAAAGAAAACCACTTTAACCATTCATAACTACAGCAACATGAATGAAGGTTATAATATAAAGAAAGAAACTGTTTTGTAATACCCTTCAAAAATATATCATTGGAAGATGAAAGAAATCTACATTCTAGGAAGAAATGTTTTTTATCATATCCAACATATATGGAAGTTATGTTACAGCTGATGCTAAAATGGTCTGCCAACATGGACAGAATTTGCAACACTACATACTAACTTTAATGTCAGTTGTAAGTAAACTCTACATGGCTTTTATATTTCCTAAAATGGTTGACAATAATATTTTCACATTTAATTTTTTTATTTTTATTGATAAAACAACGTGCGAGCATATACATTCTTTTTTTATTTTTTATTTATTTATTTTAAACTTTTTTATTAATCAAAAAAATTAACAAACAAAACACTTAGACATCATTCCATTCTACATATACAATCAGTAATTCTTAATATCATCACATAGTTGCATATTCATCATTTCTCAGTACATTTGCATCGACTCAGAAAAAGAAATAAAAAGACAACAGAAAAAGAAATGAAATGATAACAGAGAAAAAATAGACTATACATACCATACTCCTCACCCCTTGCCCTCATCCACCACCACCCCAAACTGAATCCACTTCAACATCTGTTCCCCCCATCATTCACCTCCATTCCACATGTTCTACTCCTCCGCTGACACAGTAGCCAAAGGGAGCACCAGACACAAGGCCCCCACATTAACAGAGTCCCACCGTGAAAGCTATATCATTGTTCAATCATCACCAAGAAACATGGCTACTGGAACACAGCACCACACCTTCAGGCAATTCCCTCCAGCCTCTCCACCACATCCTGAACAACAAGGTGATATCTACTCAATGTGTAAGAATAACCTCCAGGACAACCTCTCGACTCTTCTTGGAATCCCCCAGCCACCGACACCCCATCTCATTTTACTCTTTCCCCCTTTGGTCGAGAAGTTTCACTCAATCCCTTGATGTTAATTCTCAGCTCATTCCAGGGTTTTTCTCAGTCCCTTGATGCTGAGTCTCAGCTCATTCCAGGATCTCTGTCCCACGCTGCCAGGAAGGTCCACACCCCTGGGAGCCATGTCCCACGCAGAGAGGGGGAGGGTGGTGAGACAGCTCATCATGTTGGCTGGAGAGAGGGGCCACATCTGAGCAACAAAACAGGCTCTCCTGGGGGTAACTCCCAGGCCCAAATTTTAAATAGACTTGACCTATCCCCCGTGGGGTCAAGCCCCCATGTGAACAAACCCCAAGACTGGGGGCTCAGCCTATAGCTTTGGTTGTCCACACTGCTTGTGAGAATATCAAGAATCCAACTTGGGGAAGTTGAATTTCTCCCCACTCTCACCATTCCCCGAAGGGGGCTTGCAAATACTTTTCCACTCACTGATCAAATCATTCTGGGATTCATTGGGGGATCACTCTGGACAAACCAACAAAATCTCATGTCCTACCTGAGATTCCAAGTACTTATGACATTCAATCAAACTATCTACATGAGTTATATTAGGAAATGCTCTAGTCAAAATCTAAATTTTGTAACAAATAAACATTTTTTGCTTTAGTCTCACACATAATGTGACATTTTAAAGTATTAGTTATCATCTATTTTCAGCACCCTGCAATAATGACAATCCTTTGTTCTTCCTCATGTAAAAACATTTTTAAAATTTGTACATTGTACATTTCACTATTATTATACACTCTAGGCTTTCCTAGATTATTCCATCTCGATCTTTAACATCTATCTTTCTTTCTGATTTCATTTATGTCCCCAGCCCTCCTCCCTCTATCATTCTCACATGCAGCTTCATTCAGTGTTTTAACATAATTACATTACAGTTAGGTAGTATTGTGTTGTCCATTTCTGAGTTTTTGTATCCAGTCCTGTTGCACAGTCTGTATCCCTTCAGCTCCAATTACCCACTATCTTACCCCATTTCTATCTCCTGATGGTCTCTGTTACCAACGACATATTCCAAGTTTATTCACTAATGTAAGTTCATTTCAGTGAGACCATGCAGTATTTGTCCTTTAGTTTTTGGCTAGTCTCACTCAGCATAATGTTCTCAAGGTCCATCCATGTTGTTACATACTTCATAAATTTATTCTGTCTTAGAGCTGCATAATATTCCACCGTATGTATATACCACAGTTTGTTTAGCCACTCGTCTGTTGGTGGACATTTTGGCTGTTTCCATCTCCTTGCAATTGTAAATAATGCTGCTATAAACATTGGTGTGCAAATGTCCGTTTGTGTCTTTGCCCTTAAGTCCTTTGAGTAGATACCTAGCAATGGTATTGCTGGGTCATATGGCAATTCTATATTCATCTTTTTGAGGAATCACCAAACTGCCTTCCACAGTGGTTGCACCATTTGACATTCCCACCAAAAGTGAATAAGTGTGCCTCTTTCTCCACATCCTCTCCAGTACTTGTCATGTTCTGTTTTGTTGATAATAGCCATTCTGGTGGGTGTGAGATGATATCTCATTGTGGTTTTGATTTGCATTTCTCTAATGGCCAGGGATATTGAGCATCTCTTCATGTGCCTTTTGGCCATTTGTATTTCCTCTTCTGAGAAGTATCTGTTCAAGTTTTTTTCCCATTTTGTAATTGGATTGGCTGTCTTTTTGTTGTTGAGTTGAACAATCTCTTTATAAATTCTGGATACTAGACCTTTATCTGATATGTCATTTCCAAATATTGTCTCCCATTGTGTAGGCTGTCTTTTTACTTTCTTGATGAAGTTCTTTGATGCACAAAAGTGTTTAATTTTGAGGAGCTCCCATTTCTTTCTTTCTTTCTTCAGTGCTCTTGCTTTAGGTGTAAGGTCCATAAAACCACCTCCAATTATAAGATTCAAGAGCATATACATTCTTAACATACAAACCTACCATGCGTCGTGTACAATCAGTGGCTCACAATGTCATCACATAGTTGTATATTGAACACCATGATCATTTTTTTTAAATTTTTTTATTAATCAAAAAAAAGAAAAGAAATTAACACAACATTTAGAAATCATTCCATTCTACAAATGCACTCAGTAATTCTTAGTATCATCACATAGATGTATGATCATCATTTCTTAGTACATTTGCATCGATTTAGGAAAAGAACTAGCAAAACAGCAGAAAAAAATATAGAATGTTAATATAGAGAAGAGAATTAAAATAATAATACTAATAATATATATATATATAAAGGAAAAAGAAAAAAAACAAAAACAAAAGATACAAACACACAAACAAACAAACAAAAAACCATATTTCAGGTGCAGCTTCATTCAGTGTTCCAACATAGTTACATTACACTTAGGTATTATTGTGCTGTCCATTTTTTAGTTTTTGTATCTAGTCCTGTTGCACAGTCTGTATCCCTTCAGCTCCAATTACCCATTATCTTACCCTGTTTCTAACTCCTGCTGGTCTCTGTTACCAATGATATATTCCAAGCTGATTCTCAAATGTCGGTTCACATCAGTGGGACCTTACAGTATTTGTCCTTTAGTTTTGGGCTAGACTCACTCAGCATAATGTTCTCTAGGTCCATCCATGTTATTACATGCTTCATAAGTTTAGTCTGTCTTAAAGCTGCATAATATTCCATCGTAGGTATACGCCACAGTTTGTTTAGCCACTCGTCTGTTGATGGACATTTTGGCTGTTTCCATCCTTTGCAATTGTAGATAATACTGCTATAGACACTGGTGTGCAAATGTCCGTCTGTGTCTTTGCCCTTAAGTCCCTTGAGTAGATACCTAGCAGTGGTATTGCTGGGTCGTAATCCATTCTGCCATTCTATGTCTTTTGATTGGGAAATTCAGTCCATTAACTTTTAGTATTATTACTGTTTGGATAATATTTTCCTCTACCATTTTGGCTTTTGTATTATATATATCATATCTGATTTTCCTTCTTTCTACACTTTACTCCATACCTCTCTCTTCTGTCTTTTCGTATCTGACTCTAGTGCTCCCTTTAGTATTTCTTGCAGAGCTGGTCTCTTGGTCACAAATTCTCTCAGTGACTTTTTGTCTGAGAATGTTTTAATTTCTCCTTCATTTTTGAAGGACAGTTTTGCTGGATATAGGAGTCTTGGTTGGCAGTTTTTCTCTTTTAGTAATTTAAATATATCATCCCACTGTCTTCTAGCTTCCATGGTTTCTGCTGAGAAATCTACACATAGTCTTATTGGGTTTCCCTTGTATGTGACAGATTGTTTTTCTCTTGCTGCTTTCAAGATCCTCTCTTTCTCTTTGACCTCTGACATTCTAACTAGTAAGTGTCTTGGAGAACGCCTATTTGGGTCTATTCTCTTTGGGGTGCGCTGCACTTCTTGGATCTGTAAATTTAGGTCTTTCATAAGAGTTGGGAAATTTTCAGTGATAATTTCTTCCATTAGTTTTTCTCCTCCTTTTCCCTTCTCTTCTCCTTCTGGGACACACACAACACGTATATTTGTGCGCTTCATATTGTCATTCAGTTCCCTGATCCCCTGCTCAAGTTTTTCCATTCTTTTCCCTATAGTTTCTGTTTCTTTTTGGAATTCAGATGTTCCATCCTCCAGTTCACTAATTGTAGCTTCTGTCTCTTTAGATCTACCATTGTAGGTATCCATTGTTTTTTCCATTTTTTCTTCTTTGTCCTTCACTCCCATAAGTTCTGTGATTTGTTTTTTCAGATTTTCTATTTCTTCTTTTTGTTCAGCCCATGTCTTCTTCATGTCCTCCCTCAATTTATTGATTTGGTTTTTGAAGAATTTTTCCATTTCTGTTCGTATATTCAGCATTAGTTGTCTCAGCTCCTGTATCTCATTTGAACTATTGGTTTGTTCCTTTGACTGGGCCATATCTTCAATTTTCTGAGCGTCATCCATTATTTTCTGCTGGTGTCTGGGCATTTGATCAGATTTCCCTGGGTGTGGGACCCAGCTGGTTGAAAGCTTTTTCTGTGAAATCTCTGGGCTCTGTTTTTCTTTTCCTGCCCAGTAGGTGGCGCTCGTGGCGCTCGTCTGTCTGCACGGCAGTCGCCCGGGAAACCGCGCGTGGAGGTGGGGGTCGCTGGCCGCTGCGGCTTGGGAGAGTGCCGGTCCTAATTGCCCAGCTGGCCCGAAACGCCAAGCGTGATGGGAGGGCCCCGCTATCCAACGTTCCCAGTCAGACCGGGGAGCCACGTGCATGGAGGGGACCCCAGTCGCCAGCCGCCCTGGCCGGGAAAACGCGCGCCCCTTGGGTATCTCACCGCAGCAGATTCTCCCTGCCCGTTCAGCTGTTCCAGAATGGGGTACGCTGTCTTTTTGGTCTCTGTTGTGACTCCGGGAGCTGTTTCGTATTGTTTCTGTTTCTTTAGTTGCTTTTCTGGAGGAGGAACTAAGACCCGTGCGTCTTACTAAGCCGCCATCTTCTCCGGAAGTCCCATGATCATTTTTTAGAACATTTCCATCACTCCAGGAAAAAGAAGTAAAAAGAAAAAAGAAAAAACTCGAACATACCATACCCCTTATTCCTCCTTTCATTGGCCACTGGTATTTTCATCTACCTAATATATATATATATATATATATATATATATATATATATATATATATATATATATATAATTTTAACATTTGTTCCCCCTATCATTTATTTATTTTTAATCCATATGTTTTACTCATCTATCCATATCATAGACAAAAGGACCATCAGACACAAGGTTTTCACAATTACACAGTCACATTGTGAAAGCTATATCATTATACAATCATCTTCAAGAAACATGGCTACTGGAACACAGCTCTACATTTTCAGGCAGTTCCCTCCAGCCTCTCCACTACCTCTTGACTAACAAGCTGATATCTATTTAATACGCAAGAATAACCTCCAGGATAACCTCTCGACTCAGTTTGGAATCTCTCAGCCATTGACACTTATTTTGTCTCATTTCACTCTTCCTCCTTTTGGTTGAGAAGGTTTTCTCAATCCCCTGATGCTGAGTCTCAGCTCATTCCAGGATTTCTGTCCCACGTTGCTAGGAAGGCCCACACCCCTGGGAGTCATGTCCCACAAACACTAGAGATTTTTGAGTGTCGATCTAGTAACCTTCCACTTTGCTGTACTCATTTATTTGCTCTAGTAGTTTTGCTGTGTATTTTTCGGGGGTTTTGACATAGAGTATCATATCATCTGCAAACAGTGGGAGCTTTACTTCTTCCTTTCCAATTTTGATGCCTTGTATTTCTTTTTCTTCTTTAATTGCTCTAGCTAGATCTTCCAACACAATGTTGAATAACAATGGTGATAGTGGACATCCTTGTCTTGTTCCTGATCTTAGGGGGAAACTTTTCAGTTTTTCACCATTGAGGATGATGTTAACTGTGGGTTTTTCATATATTCCCTTTATCACTTTGAGGACGTTCCCTTCTATTCGTATCCTTTGAAGTATTTTCAACAAGAAAGGGTGTCGAATTTTGTCAAATGCCTTTTCTGCATCAATCGAGATGACCATGTGTTTTTCTGCTTTGATTTGTTGATATGGTGTATTACATTAATTGATTTTCTTATGTTGAACCATCTTTGCATGCCTGGGATGAATCCAACTTGCTCATGGTGTATAATTCTTTTAATGTGCTGCTGGATTCGATTTGCAAGAATTTTGTTGAGGATTTTTGCTCCTATGTTCATTAGAGAGATTGGTCTTTAATTTTCTTTTCTTGTAGTATCTTTGTCTGGCTTTGATATGAGGGTGATGTTGGCTTCATAGAATGAGTTAGGTAGCCTTCCCTCCCCTTCAATTTTTTTGAAGAGTTTGAGCAGAAGTGGTAGTAATTCTTTCTTGATTCCTTGGTAGAATTCACATATGAAGCCATCTGGTCCTGGACTTTTCTTTTTTTGGAAGCTTCTTAATGACTGGTTCCGTTTCTTTACTTGTGACTGGTTTGTTGAAGTCGTCTATTTCTTCTCGAGTTAATGTTGGTTGTTCATGCCTTTTTAGGAAGCTGTTCATTTCATCTACATTGTCGAGTTTAATAGCATAAAGTTGTTCATAGTATCCTCTCATTACCTCCTTTATTTCTGCAGGGTCAGTGGTTATGTCTCCTCTTCCATTTCTGATTTTAATTATTTGCATCCTCTCTCTTCTTCTTTTTGTCAACTTTGCTAAGGGTGCATCAATTTTATTTGTTTTCTCAAAGAACCAACTTCTGGTTTTGCTGATTTCCTCAATTGTTTTCATGTTCTCAATTTCATTTATTTCTGCTTTAATCTTCATTCTTTATTTCTTTTTGCTTGCTTTGGGGTTAGTTTGCTGTTCTTTCTCTAGTTCTTCCAAGTGAACAGTTAATTCCTAGATTTTTGCTCTTTATTCTTTTAAAAAATATTTAATTAATAAAATCAGTCAACATACAACACGAACCTTGTTCTGTCTTCTTTTTTGATATAGGCGTTTAAGGCAATAAATTTCCTTCTTAGCACTGCCTTTGCTGCATCCTGTAAATTTTTTAATTAATTAAAAAAATACAAGAAAGAAACACAAACATTCTTAATATGTGATCATTCCATTCTACATATATAATCAGTAATTCACAATATCATCACATAGTTGCATAGTCATCATCATGATCATTTCTTAGAACATTTGCATCAATTCAGAAAAAGAAATAAAAAGACAACAGAAAAAAAAACCCATACACACCATACCCCTTACTCCTCCCTTTCATTGATCACTAGCATTTCAAACTAAATTTATTTTAACATTTGTTCTCCCTATTATTTATTTGTATTCCATATGTTCTACTCATCTGTTGACAAGGTAGATAAAAGGAGGAACAGACACAAGGTTTTCACAATCACACAGTCACTCTGTGAAAACTACACCATTATACAATCATCATCAAGAAACATGGCTACTGGAACACAGGTCTACATTTTCAGGCATTTCCCTGCAGCCTCTCCATTACATCTTGGATAACAAGGTGATATCTACTTAATGTGTAAGAATAACCTCCAGGATAACCTCTCAACTCAGTTTGGAATCTCTCAGCCATTGACACTTTGTCTCATTTCACTCTCCCCCCTTTTGGTTGAGAGGATTTTCTCAATCTCTTCATGCTGGGTCTCAGCTCATTCTAGGGTTTTTCTCAATCCCTTAATGCTGAGTCCCAGCTCATTCTCAGATTTCTGTCCCACATTGCCAGGAAGGTCCACACCCCTGGGAGTCATGTCCCACGTAGACAGGGGGAGGGTGGTGAGTTTGCTTATTGTGTTTGCTGGAGAGAGAGAGGCCACATCTGAGCAACAAAAGAGGTTTTGTTGGGGGCAACTCTTAGGCCTAATTTTAAGTAGGTTTGACCTATTCTTTGTGTGATTAAGTTTCATATGAACAAACCCCAAGATTGGGGGCTCAGCCTATAGCTTTGGTTGTCCACACTGCTTGTGAGAATATCAAGAATTCAACTTGGGGAGGTTGAATTTTCCCTGTTCTCACCATTCCCCAAAAGGGATTTTGCAAATAGTTTTCCACTCACTGATCAAATCACTCTGGGATTCATCGGGGCATCACTCTGGACAAACCAACAAAATCTCATGTCCTACCCAAGGTTCCATGTACTTATGTTGTTCAACCAAGCTATCTACATAAGTTATATTAGGAAATGCACAAGTCAAAATATAAATTTTGTACCAAATAAACATTTTTTGCTTTAGTCTCACACATAAGTTGAAATTTCAAAATATTAATTACTATCTATTTTCAGCACCCTGCAGTAATGACATTCCTTTGTTCTTCCTTATGCAAAAACATTTTTAAAATTTGTACAAAAATTTTGTGTCACTGTCATTATACACTCTAGGCAATCCTAGATTATACCATCTCAATCTTTATCGTCTATCTTTCTTTCTGATTTCATTTGTGCCCCCAGTCCTGCTCCCCCTATCATTCTCACACTCAGCTTCATTCAGTGTTTTACCATAATTGTATTACAGTTAGGTAGTATTGTGCTGTCAATTTCTGAGTTTTTACATTCAGTCCTGTTGCACAATCTGTATCCCTTCAGCTCCAATTACCCAATATCTTACCCTATTTCTATCTCCTGATGGTCTCTGTTACCAACGAAATATTTCAAGTTTGTTCACTAATGTCAGTTCATATCAGTGAGACCATACAGTATTTGTCCTTTTGTTTCTGGCAAATCTCACTCAGCATAATGTCCTTAAGGTCCATCCATGTTGTTACATACTTCATAACTTTATTCTGTCTTACAGCTGCATAATATTCCATCTTATGTATATATGCCACAGTTTGTTTAGTCTGTTGATGAACATTTTGGCTGTTTCCATCTCTTGGTAACTGTAAATAATGCTGCTGTAAACATTGGTGTGCAAATGTCCATCTGTGTTCTTGCTCTCATGTGCTTTGAGTAGAGACAGCATATAGATGGGTCCCATTCCCTAATCCATTCTGCCAGTCCATGTCCCCGATTGGGAAGCTTAATCCATCAACATCAGTGTTATTACTGTCCAGGCAGTACCTCCTCTACCATTTTGCCTTTTGGCTTTTATATGTCCTTCTAATTTTCCTTCTTTTTACCTTTACTCATGGTCTTCCTTTCTACACTCTTCTCCACACCTCTCTCTTGTGCCTTCTTATTTGTCTCTAGTGCTCCCTTTAGTATTTCTTGCAGAGCTGGTCTCTTGGTCACAAATTCTCTCAGTGATTTTTTGTCTGAAAATGTTTTAATTTCTCCCTCATTTTTGAAGGACAATTTTGCTGGATATAGAATTCTTGGCTGGCAGTTTTTCTCTTTTAGTAATTTAAACATATCATCCCATTGTCTTCTTGCCTCCATGGTTTCTGTTGAGAAATCTACACATAGTCTTATTGGGCTTCCCTTGTATGTGATGGATTGCTTTTCTCTTGCTGCTTTCAAGATTCTCTATTTCTCTTTGACCTCTGACATTTTGATTAGTAAATGTCTTGGAGTACGTCTATTTGGATCTATTCTCTTTGGGGTATGCTGCACTTCTTGGATCTGTAATTTTAAGTCTTTCATAAGAGTTGGGAAATTTTCAGTGATAATTTCCTCCATTAGTTTTTCTCCTCCTTTTCCTTTCTCTTCTACTTCTGGGACACCCACAACATGTATATTTGTGCGCTTCATATTGTCCGTCCATTCCCTGAGTCCCTGCTCATATTTTTCCCTATATTTTCTTTTTCTTGTCGGATTTCAGATGTTCCATCCTCTAGTTCACTAATCCTATGTTCTGCCTCTCAAAATCTAGCATTGTAGTTTTCCATTGTTTTTTTCATCTCTTCTACCGTGCCTTTCATTCCCATAAGTTCTGTGATTTGTTTTTTCAGACATTTGATTTCTTCTTTTTGTTCATTCCTTGCTTTCTTTATATCCTCCCTCAATTCATTGATTTGGTTTTTGATGAGGTTTTCCACGTCTGTTCGTATATTCTGAATACAATGTTTCAGCTCCCGTATGTCATTTGAATTGTTGGTTTGTTCCTTTGACTGGGCCATATCTTCAATTTTCCTAGTGTGATTTGTTATTTTTTGCTGGCATCTAGGCATTTAATTACCTTAATTAGTTTATTCTGGAGATTGCTTTCACTTCTTTTACCTAGGGTTTTCTTGCTGGATGAATTTGTTGTCTCTCTGTTCTTTGACATTCAGTTCAGCTTTTTCTGGACCTCTAGCTTAGGTTTTGTTTAACAGAGGAGAATTTTTCAGTTCTTGTTTTCTTGTTTCTTGCCCTGCTTGTATGGTGCCTTTTCCCCCCACCCTGAGGAGGGTCTCCATAGGTATTTATAGACCCAGGCTGGATTTTCCCAGACCAAACTGGCCTCCTATCAGGAAGAAAGAGTCACCTGCATCGGTTTTCCCTGAGGGTGTGACCCAGCAGATTGATAGACTTTCCTGTGAAGTCTCTGGGCTCTGTTTTTCTTATCCTGCCCAGTATGTGGTGCTTGTCTGTTTGCAGGTCCCCCCAGCATAAGATGATGCAGTACCTTTAAATTTGGCTGGGGTCATGGTGGAGACAGAGTAGAGGTTGTAGGCTGATTTTAATGGCTTCAAATTTCCAAGCCCTGGTGTCTGAATTCCTTGAGAGAGGGATTCCACCTGAGTTGGGCTTCACCCCTCCGCTGGGGAAGGCACAGGTTCCAGACAATTCCTCAGAACGAGTTTGTTTCTGCCTATGCCTGGGGCAGTTGCAGCCTGAGGAGCCCTGCCACTGTATCCAAAGGCAATCAAGCCTCTGTAGAAACACAGCCACAAAACCTCTGTTTACTTCTTTTTTTTTTTTTTTCCCTTTTTCCATCAGCCCTGCCCCCTTGGTGCTGGGGCAAGAATGAGCGACCACCACTTTGACCAGGTTCACCTGAGCTGGGGGCCTATTTTTAGTAGTCAAATTTGTTAATTAATTCCACAATTGGTGTTTGATTGGGCTCAGCCCCTGCTGCTGGTAAAGTCTCTTTCCTTTCCCCTCTGGGAAGCAGCCATTGGGGGGGGGGGGGCGCCGGCTGCCACAGCTTGGGGAACTCATGGTTCTAGGGGGGCTGGCAGCCAGTTCAGCTGGTCCAGACGGGTACGCTGTGTGTCCAGTCACTGACGTTGCCCCAGGCAACGTAATACAGGAGCTGTTCTGTATTATTTCTGGTTATTTACTAGTTGTTCTGTTGGACGAACTAAAATGCACACATTGCTAAGCTGCCATCTTGGCCTGGAAGTCCCATCCCATAAATTCTGATATGTCATGTTTTCATTTTCATTTGCTCGAGATATTTACTGATTTCTCTTGCAATTTCTTCCTTGACCCACTGGTTGTCTAAAAGTGTGTTGTTGAGCCTCATGTTTTTGTGAATTTTCTGGTCCTCTGCTTGTTATTGATTTCCAATTTCATTCCTTTATGATCTGAGATAGTGTTTTTATGATTTCAATATTGAGACTTGCTTTGTGACATGGCATATGGTGTATCCTTGTGAATCATCCATGAGTACTTGAAAAAAGGTGTATCCTTCTTTTGTGGGGTGTAATGTTCTATAAATGTTGGTTAAATTTAGTTCTTTTATTGCATTATTCAAATTCTCTGTGTCTTTATTGATCTTCTGTTTACATGTCCTATCCATTGGTGAGAGTGGGGAATTGAATTCTCCCACTATTATCATAGATATGTCCATTTCTCTTTTCGGTGTTTGCCTCATGTATTTTGGAGCACTCTGGTTCAGTGCATAAATATTTATGATTGTTATGTCTTCTTGTTGAATTGTTCCTTTTATTAATATATATTGTCCTTCTTTGTCTCTTTTAATTGTTTTACATTTGAAGTCCAAATAGGCACTCCTGCTCTTTTCTGATTGTTATTTGCATGAAATATCTTTTTCCAATCTTTTACTTTTAACCTATGTTTGTCCTTGGGTCTAAAATGCATCTCCTGCAGACAACATATGGATGGGTCCTGTTTTTTAATCCATTCTGCCAGTCCATGTCTTTTGATTGGGGAGTTTAATCCATGAACATTTAGTGTTATTACTGTACAGGCAGTACTTTCTTCTACCGTTTTACCTTTTGGATTTTATATGTCATATCTATTTTTTCTCTTTTTTACTTTTATTGATAGTCTTCCTTTCTACCCTCTTCTCCACACCTCTGTCTCCTGTCTTTTTGTATCTGCCTCTAGTGCTCCCTTTAATATTTGTTGCAGAGTCAGTCTCTTGGTCAGTAATTCTCTCAGTGAGTTTTTCATCTGAAAATGTTTTAATTTCTCCCTCATTTTTGAAGGACAATTTTTGCTGGGTATAGAATTCTTGGTTGGCAGTTTTTCTCTTTCAGGCTCTGTTCTAATTTGCTAGCTGCTGAAATGCAATATACCAGAAACAGAATGGCTTTTAAAAAGGGGAATTTAATAAGTTGCTAGTTTACAGTTCTAAGGCTGAGAGATGTCCCAATTGAAACAAGTCTATAGAAATGTGCAGTCTAAGGCAACCAGGGAAAGATAACTTGATTCAAGAAGGCCGATGAAGTTCAGAGTTTCTCTCTTATCTGGGAAGGCACATGGTGAACATAGTCAGAGTTTCTCTCTCATCTGGAAAGACACATGGCGAACACAACATCATCTGCTCGGTTCTTCTCCTGGCTTCCTGTTTCATGAAGCTCCCTGGGAGGCATTTTCCTTCTTCATCTCCAAAGGTTGCTGGCTCGTGGACTTTGCTTCTCATGGCTATACCGTTCTGCTCTGCTCTCTCTGAATCTCTCATTCTCCAAAATGTTTCCTCTTTTATAGGACTTCAGAAACTAATCAAGACCCACCCAAATGGGTGGAGACATGTCATCCCCTAATCCAGCTTAACAACCACTCTTGATGAAATCACATCTCCAGGGAGATGATCTAATTACGGTTTCAAACATATGATACTGAATAGGGATTAGAAGAAACAGCCCTCTTTACAAAATGGGATTAGGATTAAAACATGGCTTTTCTAGGGTATATACATCATTTCAAGCCAGCATAGACTCTTAAATATATCATACCACTGCCTTCTTGCCTCCATGATTTCTGCTGAGAAATCTACCTATAGTCTTATTGGGCTTCCCTTATATGTGATGGATTGCTTCTCTTTTGCTGCTTTCAAAATTCTCTCTTTGACATCTGACAATCTGATTAGTAAGTGTCTTGGAGTATGTCTATTTGGATCAATTCTGTTTGGGGTATACTACACTTCTTGAATCTGTAATTTTAAGTCTTTCATAAGAGTTTGGAAATTTTCAGTAATAATTTCCTCCATTAGTCTTTCTCTTCCTTTTCCCTTCTCTTCTCCTTCTAGGACACCCACAACATGTATATACGTGCACTTCACATTGTCATTCAATTCCTTGAATCTCTGTTCATACTTTCCCATTCTTTTCGCTATCTTTTCTTTTGCTTGTCAGATTTCAGATGTCCCATCCTGCAGTTCACTAATCCTATCTTTTGCCTTTTGAAATCTAACATTGTTGATTTCCATTATTTTTAAAAACTCTTCTACTGTGCCTTTCATTCCCATGACTTCTGTGACTTGTTTTTACAGACTTGCAATTTCTTCCTTTTGTTGGGCCAGTGCCTTCTTTATATCCTCCCTCAATTCATTGATTTGATTTTTTAATGAAATTTTCCATGTCTGTTCAAACATCCTGAATTAGTTGTTTCAACTCCCATATCTCATTTGAATTGTTGGTTTGTTCCGTTGACTGGGCATATCTGCAATGTTCCTAGTATGACTCATTATTTTTTGCTGGCGTCTAGGCACTTAATTTCCTTAATTAGTTTATTCTGGATATTTTTTTCACTCTTTTACGTAGGATTTTATTGTGGATAGCTTTGTTCTCTATGTCTTCTTTGACATTCGGTTCAGCTTATTCTAGACCTCTAGCATAAGCTTTGTTTAATGGATCAGAATTTTTCAGTTCTTGTTTTCTTGTTTCTTGCTCTGCCTGTATGGAGCCTTCTTTTTTTTTTTCCCCTTAGGAAGGTCTACTTAGATATTATAGACCCCAGTCAGATTTTCTCAGACCAGATTGGCCTCCTCTCAGGAGGAAAGAGTCACCTGCATCCGTTTTCCCTGAGGATGAGACCCATTAGGTTGACAGACTTTCCTATGAAGCCTCTTGATTCTGTGTTTTTCATATTCTGCCCAGTATGTGATGCTTCTCTGCCTGTGGGTCCCACCAGCATAAGATGATGCGGTACCTTTAACTTCAGCAGACACTCCCTGCTGGGGGCATGGTTGAGACAGAGGAGAGGTTGTAGGCTGGCTTTAATAGCTTCAATTTTCCAGTCCCTGGGGCTTGAATTCCTTGAGGGAGGGATTCCACCTGAGCCAGGCCCCACCCCTCTCCTGGGGAGGGCACAGACTCGAGGGTATTAACTCCTTTCACTTGACCAGCCTTTTGGTCTCTTGGACAAGCTTAATTCTGCCCTTGCTTGGGGCAATTGAAGCCTGAGAAATCTTGCATTTGTCTCTAATGAGCAGTTAAGCAGCAGAAACAAAGCAAAAAAGAAACAACCTTTTCAGAGCAGGACCTGTGTTCCTCGGGTTTGTTAATCAAGAGATTAAGTTGGTACGTTGCTCTATGTATCTCCAGCTCCTTTGTGCCCCCCTTTTTAGGGGTCAGGACTTTTCAAATATTTTATGCTGTTCAATCCAAAAAGACTGTGTTTTTTTCCCCCTCCATCAGCCATGCCCCCTCTGTGCCAGGGCAAAAACTGGTAATTTTAATGCTTATTCTAAGTTTATCTGGGCTGGGGGCCTATTTTCAGTAGTCAGAATTTGTTAATTAATTCCACAATTGAAGCTTGGTTGAGCTCAGCCCCTGCTGCTAGGAAAGTCTTTTTCCTTTCCCTTCTGGGACCCAGTCTCTGGGGGAGGGGCACCAGCCTCCACAGCTTGGGGGACTCACAGTTCTGGGTGGGATTGCAGCTGGTCCAGCTTGTCGAGACTGGTGTACACTGTGTGTCCAGTCAGTGATGTGGCCCCTGCAGTTGTTCCATACTGTTCCTGGCTATTTACTAGCTGCTCTGGAGGGCTAACTAAATTCCACACCTCACTAAGCCGCCATCTTGTATTGCTCCATAATACAAGTTTTAAGAAAATCACTTTGGCTGTTGTGTGGAGAGTGGATTGGGGGTGTGTGTTAGTTTGCTAGGTGCTGGAATGCAATATACCTGAACTGGAATGGCTTTTACAAAGGGGAATATTCTAGGTTGCTAGCTCCAGAATGCAATATACCAGAAACAGAATGGTTCTTAAAAGGGGGGAACTTATCAAGTAGCAAGTTTACAGTTCTAAGGCTATGAAAATGTCCTTATCAAAGCAAGCCTATTAAAATGTCCAAATTAAGATGCCAACAAAAGATTACCTTCACTTAAGAAAGGCTGATGAAGTTCAGGGTTTCTCTCTCCACTGGAAGGGCCCATGGTGAAGTCTGCTAGCTTTCTCTCTGGGCTTCTTGTTTCATGAAGCTCCTCCATGGGCGTTTTACTTCTTCATCTCTATTCTAGTTTGTTAGGTGCCAGGATGTGATATACCTGAAACAGAATGGCTTTTAAAAAGGGGAATTTAATAAGTTGCTAGTTTATAGTTCTAAAGTTGAGAAAATGTCCCAATTAAAGCAAGTCTATAAAAATGTCCAAGCTAAGGCACCAGAGAAAGATACCTTGGTTACAGAAGGCTGATGACATTCAGCATTTCTCTCTCAACTAGGAAGGCACATGGCAAATATGGCAATGTCTATTAGCTTCCTCTCCAGGCCTCTTGCTTCATGAAGCTCCCCAGGGGCATTATCCTTCTTTAGCTCCAAATGTTGCTGGCTAGTGGCCTCTCTGCTTCTCGTGGCTATGTCGTTTCAAATCCTTCTCCAAAATGCTTCCTATTTTAAGGGATTCCAGTAAACTAATCAAGACCCACATAGAATATGTGGAGACAAATCTGCATCTAATCAAGTTTAATACCCACCATTGATTGATTCACATCTCCTTGGAGATAACCCAATCAAGTTTCCACCTACAATATTGAATAGGGACTAGAAGAATAGGCTGCCTTTACAAATGAGATTAGGATTTAAACATGTCTTTTCTAGTGTACATAAATCCTTTTAAACAAGCACAATCTCCAAAGGTCTCTGGCTGCATGGGTTTGCTCTTGTGGATCTCATAGTTCTGAAGCACTCTCCAAAATGTTTCCTCTTTTAAAAGATTCCAGTTACCTAATCAAGAACCAACTGGAATGCACAGAGCCACATCTCTATGGAGATCATCTAATCAAGTTTCCAATCTACAGTACTGAATAGGGATTAAAAGAAATGACTGCCTCCACAAGATGGACCAAAATTAAAACATGGCTTTTCTAGGGTATGTAATCCTTTCAAACCAACACATTCCTCCCTCTGGACTCTAAAAAAGACATGTTTTTACCATATACAAAATACATTAATTCCATCACAATATCAGAAAGTGTTAAAGCATTTCAGTAACAATACAAATGCAGAAGTCAAAAACAGGGCAAAAATCTCATGAAAGTTACAGGCATGGTCTAAGGCAAAATTCTCCTCTGTCTCTGGACCTGTAAAGCTCAGAAGAAGTCATTTGCTGTCAAGATGCAAAGGAGGAACAGTCATAGGATACATATTCCCATTTCCATAGGGAGAAATTAGAAGGAATGCAGGGGTTACCAGACCCAAGTAGTTTCTAAAACCTGCAGGGCAAAGTCCATTAGATTTCAAAGTCTAAGAGTCAATTATCTTGGGGGCTTTAAAAAGCGGCAGTCCCACTCTTTCCAAGGCCCTGTGCAATGGCCTGCCTCTCTCCAAATTCAACATTGGGGGACACTGGGGAGACCACCTTTTTCTTGGCTCCACCCTCTCCAAGCATTGGGGCTGCACCCGGGCTCTCTGCCATCTCCAGGGCCCATGCTCATCCCCTCCACATGGTGGTAGCCAGACTTTCCCCTATCCCTAAGGAATGTGCTCCAACCTCTCCAAGGCCTGAGGTGGCACAACTCTTCCACTGCAAGGAGGTGGAAGGCCCACCTCTGCCTTCCCGGCAAACTCACCCTCTTCTAGTGCTTGGGTGGGTCTGCTTTCCTAGCCTGAGGTCTCCTTACCTCAGACCTTAGCTTCCATAGTTCTGCCTCTGAAGACATCCTACCTTCTCTTTGTTCCTCTCTTTCATCTTTCACTTCAGACTGGCAGTGGTTCCATTTATACAGGCCCCACACAACTCTTGCTGGCTTTCTATGTAGTGGGCTTGGATTATGTCCACCAGACAGAAGGAGTTTCCACAAATCCTTCCTGGACAACTCCATCTCTAATCTTGGCTTTCTCTGAAATGGCTGACTAGTTCCACATATGGCTAAATCCTCACATGGGACACCATTCTCTCAGGTCTCCCTTTCTGGAAGCCCAGAATTTTCCAGAACATCATCTTCTGGTTTGTTTGTATCCAAGAAGTTAGTTCTCAGCTTATCTCTTTCCTGTCACATTTTGCTACAAGCTGCATGGAGAAACCAGGCTACACTTTCCATATTTAATTTGGAAATCTCTTCTGCCAAATATCCAAGATCATGGCTTTTAAAATTTGCCTTCCAGCCAAAGCCACTAGTCAATTTTGCCAGATTATCTGCCATTTTAAAACAAGGATTGCCTCCCTTCCAGTTTGCAATAACACAAGCCTCATTTCCATCTAGAGACACGTCATAGGTATCCTTAGAGTTCACATTTCTACCAACAGTTTCCTCAAAGCATTATAGGCCTTCTCTATCAAGCTTCTCACAACTCTTCCAGAATCTCCCCCTTATCCATTTAAGAAGCAGTTCCAACATGTTTGATATTTTCAAACCACAGCACTACACCACTTCTGTGGTACCAAAATCTGTTCTAGCTTCCTAGCTGCCAGCATCAGATATACCAGAAACAGAAAGGCTTTAAAAAGGGGGGATTTTTTAAGTTGCACATTTACAGTCCTAAGGCCATTAAAATATCCCAATTAAGGCAACTCTATAAAAATTTCCTAATTAAGGCACCAACAAGAGGTTACCTTCACTCAAGAAAGGCTGATGAAGTTCAGGGTTTCTCTCTGTACTGGAAGGGCACATGACAAAGTCTGCTATCTTTCTCTCTGGGCTTCTTGTTTCATGAAGCTCCTCCATAGGCGTGTTCCTTCTTCATCTCCAAAACTCTCTGGCTATATGGGCTCTGCTCTCATGGATCTCATGACTCTGAAGCTCTCTCCACAATGTTTCTCTTTTAAAGGATTCCAGTAAACTAATCAACACCCACCTGGAATGGGTGGAGCCACATCTCTGTGGGATAATCTAATCAAGTTTCCCGCCTACAGTACTGAATAGGGATTAAAAGAAATGACTGCCTCCACAAGATGGATCAGAATTAAAACATGGCTTTTCTAGGGTACATAATCCTTTCAGACTGTCACAGGGAATTTGGTTATTTTCAATTTTAGAGTTCTAAGGAAGTAATGGTGTCCAAATTAAGGCACCAACAAGAGGTTACCTTCATTCAGGGAAGATTGATGCATCTGCAACTCCTCTGTCAGCTGGGAAGGTACACTCATCTGTTGCTCCTGGTCTCCATTGCTTTCATACTTTGTTTCTGTGGGGGTTCCTCACTTTACTTCTCCATGGCTGTTTTTATTTCTTGGCTTCCCTTGGCTCTCTTCAGGTCAGGCTTGCTTAAAATCTCATGGCAATGCCTGCTGGGCTCCAAGCATCTCTGAACAACCGTGTCTCTGTTCTCCTTGTGTCCTCATCTGTTTCAGCTCTGCTATGAAGTTTCTCTCAGCTCTGAGACTTCAGTCATTTCTGTGGTTTCTGATCCTTTTCCCAAAATGTTTCCCTTTTAAAGGATTCTGGTAAACTAATCAAGACCCACCTGGAATGGGTGGAGTCACATTCCATTTAATCAAAAGTTAATACCCACAATTGGGTAATTCCCACAATTGAGTATTAACTTAAGTCAAGAGGCTACTCTGGAGGTCACTCTTGTGCAAGATTCAGTTAGACATTGCTACTATCATAACTTGCCAACCCCCAACCTAAACCATTCCTGCCAATCCTAAAGAACAGCTATGGCATTATATAAGATCCTACAGATGTTCCATTCACTAGGGTACTTTTCAGAAACCTACAGATAGATCCCTGGACCAGATAAGTCCTGAAATGCAGAGGGGCCAGCCTTTATGGAACATCAGCTTGTTCCATCCCCCTATCCCGTATTATTGACTGCCCCTTCCAACATGAAAATTTAGAATGGGCATAGCCCAAATACCCCTAAAGAATGGGATAAAGATCAAAGGTGATGGTGGAGTTATACAAAGAAGTTCAGGTTTAACAAATGGTTATGAGTGCTGAATTAGTGTATTAATATTTCTTTTAGTCTCCAGTACCTTAGAGCAGCTAGAAGTAAAAACCTAAAATTGTGGAATTGTAACTCACACCAAACTCTGTAATCTGTTCTATAACTAATTGTTACAATGTACTTTGAAATTTATTGCTTTTTGTATATGTGTTATTTTTCACAAAAAAGAAAAAAAGGAAAGGAAGAGTATACTAGAGAACATAGGATTTATCAAATGAATATGACTGCTGAATCATTATATTAATATTTCTTTTGGTCTCCAGTGCCTTGGAACAGCTAGAAGAAAAAATGAAAAATCATAGAACTGTAATCAATACCAAAATTTAAAATCTATTGTATAACTACTTGTTAAAATGTACTTGGAAATTTATTGCTTTATATATATATATGTTGTTTGCCACAATAAAAAAAAAGTTAAAAAAATGTTAATACCCACAATTAGACATGCCACACCTCCATGGAGATAACCTAATCAAACTATTTCAATCTACATTATTGAATCAGGATTAAAAGAAATGGCTGCTCTTGCATGATTGGATCATGATCAAAACATGGCTTTTCTGGGGTACATACTTTCAAACTGGCATAGGGAGGATGAGATTACATTGTATATATGTAATCACAATAAATTTTTTTAAAAGTTTGGTAGCAGGAAAACCAGTTAGGAAGCTATTGGAGAGGACAGCAAGGGATGGTGGTGGCTTGGAATAGGGTGGTGGCTGTTGAATTAGAGTTATTGATGGGCCCATCAGACCAATGTGGAGGGTAAGCAAAAGAGAGAGATATCTAGTTTCCTGGCTTGAACAAGCAAAGTGATTGTAGACTTTTTACTGAGATGGAGAAAACTAGGAAAGGAGGAAACTGGTTTGTGGAGTAGTATCAACAGTTCAGTTTTGTATTTTTCAAGTTTGTGAGTGAAATACCCAAATGGAGATATCAAGTATATAGGTGGGTATGGGACTTGTGAAAGATAATCAGTTAAGAATCCTTAATCTTGATTAAAGCTATTAGTGATTGTCAGTAAATAAAAATATCTTTTTTCCACATTATGTTCACATTTCACCTGACTTAATATTTCACCAAAAGGATCTAGGCTCACCCAAAACTTGCATGATGCAATTATGATTTTACCATAAATTCAGGACTTTGTATGCCCTGCAGCATCTAATCTAATCCTTGAACCTAGTAGGGGCTAAATACATGATTTTTAAAATTAATGATTGAATAAAGTCATAATAATTGCATACTATGTGTATTGACTTGTTAAATCTGCCAGAAAACAATATACCAGAAATGGTACATCTTTTAAAAAGATAATTTATTACAAGTTTACAGTTCTAAGGCCATAACAATTTCCAAACTAAGGCATCCAGGGAAAGATACCTTGACTCAAGAAAGGCTGATGGGTCCAGAACACCTCTGTCAGCTGGGAAGGCACATGGCTGGCATCTGCTGGGGTCTTTGTCTTCTGCCTTCAGACAGCTTCCCCGGAATTTACTTTCTGCCTCTCCAAACATCTGGGTCTCATGTTGGCTCTGATCTTTCTCCAAAATGTTTCCCCTTTTAAAGGACTCCAGGAAACTATTCAGAGCCCACCTTGAATGGGCAGAGTCACATCTCCATCTAATCAAAAGACCACACCCACAGCTAGGTTTGTCATATCTCCATGGAAACAACCCAATGTTTCCACCTCACAATATTGAATCAGGATTAGGAAAAAGGACATGTTTTTTCTCAAACCAGCACATTATGTCTTCTCATAAAAGATGCATAATAATAATAATTATTGTGCCAGTTTAAAAGGACGTATGTACCCTAGAAAAACCATGTTTTAATCCTAATCCCTTTTGTAAAGGCAGCCATTTCTTCTAATCCCTATTCAATACTGTATGCTTGAAACTAATTAGATCATCTCTCTGGAGATGTGACTCAATCAAGAGTGGTCATTAAACTGGATTAGGTGGAGACGGGTCTCCACCCATTCTAGGTGGGTCTTGATTACTTTACTAGAATCCTAAAAACGAGTGATTCAGAGAGAGCAGGGAAGGATGACAGAATGTTGCAGAATGACATAGCCATGAGAAGCAGGGAGGCCACCAGTCAGGGACCTTTGGAGATGGAGAAGGAAAATACCTCCCAGGTAGCTTCATGAAACAGGAAGCCAGGAGAGAAAGCTAGCAGATGATGCTGTTTTTGCCATGTGCCTTTCTAGATGAGAGAGAAGCCCTGACTGTGTTCACCATGAGCCTTCTAACCAAGAGAGAAACCCTGAACTTCATTGATCTTTTTGAACCAAGGTATATTTCCCTGGATGCCTTAGATTGGACATTTCTATAGACTTGCTTTAATTGGGACATTTTCTCAGCCTTAGAACTGTAAACTTGCAACTTATTAAATTCCCCTTTTAAAAAGCCATTCTGTTTCTGGTATATTGCATTCCAGCAGCTAGCAAACTAGAACAATTATTATAAGTTTATAAATTACAAACTGCTTTTATGTACATCTTACCATTTAATTCTTTTATTTTTTATTTATTTTTAAAGCAATTTTATTTAGATATGTTCACATACCATGAAATCCATTCAAACTGTACAACCAGTGGTTTTTAGGATAATCACAGAGTTGTGCATTCATCACCACAATCAATTTTAGAACATTTCCATTACTCCAAAAAGAGAATCCCTATACCCCTCGGCAGTCACTTCTCAATCTCTCTATCCTTTCCCAGACCTACATAACCACTAATCTAATTCTGACTCCATAGATTTATTTACATTTAAAGAATACTAATATATTGTTAATTATAGTCCATAGTTTGCATTAGGTGCATTTTTCCCACATGCTACCCTATGATTAACACCTTGTACTTTTAAAATTTAACTTTTTATTTTGAGATAATTTCAGATTCATATGCAATTGTAAGAAATAATACAGAGAGCACATCAATTTTCATAGCAGTAGTATTCACAATTGACAAAAAGTGGAAGCAACTCATGTGTCCATCAACAGATGAATGGGTAAACAAAATGTGGTATATACACACAGTGGAATATTGTTCAGGTGTGAAAAGGAATGAAGTTCTGATGCATGCTACAACATCGGTGAACCTTGAAGGCATCATGTTGAGTGAAATAAAATAGACACAAAATGATAAATATTGTATGATCTCACTGATATGAAATAATTAGAATAAGCAAACTCACAGAGTCAGAAATTAGAATACAGGTTACCAGGGGCAGGGGTGAGGGTGGGGGATAGGGAGTCAATGTTTAATTGGTAAAGAGCTTCTGTTTGAGGTAATGGAAAAGTTTTGGTAATGGTTGGTGGTGATGGTAGCACAACATTGTGAATGCAAGTAACGCCACAGAACTGTATTCTTGAAAGTGGGTGAAAATGGGAGATTTTATTTTGCATATATGCAACCACATTAAAAAATTTAAAAAAATGACAAAACGGAACAAAAAACAGAGAACCGTACCTAATGTAATCAATGAACTGTAGATAATAATATAAATATAATAATTATTAGTTCATTATTTTAACAAAATGTTAACAATAGGGAAAACTATGTGTGTGTATATATATATGGAACTCTATGCATGATTTTTCTGTAAGCCTACCACTGCTCTAAAAACAGCAAAAACAACAAAGAAAAGAAATAATATGGAGAAATTCTGTGTAAACTTTACCCAGTTTCCTTCAATGGTAACATCTTGCAAAACTCTAATACAAGATTACAATTAGGATATTGGCGTTGATGCAGTCAAAGTACAGAAAATTTTCATCACCATAACGATCCCTCATGTTGCTCTTTTGTAGTTACCCCTGCCCCCTCCTTAATTCCTGGCAACCAATAATCTGCCTCCATTTCTATAATTTTGCCATTTCAAGAATGTTATATAAATAGAATCATACAGGATATAACTTTTAGGGATTGGCTTTTTTTTACTCAGTGTAATTCTCTGGAGATTCATGCAGGTTGTTGCATGCATCGATAGTGCTTTGTTTTCTAAGTATACAATTTGATGGTTTTTAGAGTAGTCACATAGTTGAGCAACCATCACCACAATCAACTTTAGAACACTTTAATCACCCCCCAAATAAATATCATACCCTTTAACCATACCCCTCTCCCTTCATCCCTCCCAGCCATAGAGAATCACTAATCTACCTTCTGTCTCTGTAGATGTGCCTATTATAGATATTTCATATAGATAGAATCATATAAAATATGGTATTTTGTTACTGCCTTCTTTCACTTAGCCTAATGTTTTCAATGTTCATTCATGTGGTACCATGTATCAGTACTTCATTTCTTTTTATTGTGAATAGGGCTTCTATGCACATTCATGTACAAGTTTTTGTTTGACATCTGTTCTCAATTCTTTGGGCTGTGAGCTGGTTTGAATTTGCTGTGTACCCCAGAAAAGTCAAGTTCTTTAATCCTCATTCAGTATGGCTGGGTGAGATTTTTTTTTTATTGTTTCCATGAAGATGTGACCCACCTAATTGTGGGTGGTAACTTTTGATTAGATGGTTTTCATGGAGATGCTTCTCCACTCATTCAAGGTGGGATTGCTTACTGGAGCCCTTTAAGAGGGAACCATTTTTTTTTTAAAGCTTCAGAGCCAACAGAACCAACAGAAAGGACAGAACTCTGGGGAAGCCATTGAAGAAGTCTTATTAAATGAGGAGAGAAATCCAGTAGATGCCACCATGTGCCTTTCCAGCTGAGAGAGAAACCCTGAACAGCATTGACCTTCTTGAACCAAGGTATCTTTCCCTGCTGCCTTAATGTGGACATTTTCACAGCCTTAGAACTGTAAACTTGCAACTTATTAAATTCCCCCTTTAAAAAGCCATTCTGTTTCTGGGTATATCGCATTCCAGCAGCTTTCAAACTAGAATAGGCTATATACCTAAGAGTGGAATTGTTGGGTCATGTAGTAATTCTATGTTTAACTTAATGAGGAACCATGGAATTCTTTTCCATAATGGTTGCACCATTTCACATTTCCACCAGCAACCTATGAGGGTACTTATTTATCATTTATTGATTTATTTTATTTTTTAAATTTTATTTATTAAACATACCAACATTCACACACATTCTTACCATATAATCATTCCATTCTTGATATACAATCAATAACTCACGATATCATCATATAGTTGCATATTCATCATCATGATCATTTCGTAGAACATTTGCATCAATTCAGAGAAAGAAATAAAAAGAAAACAGAAAGAAATTAATACATACCATACTCCTTACCCCTCCCTTTCATCGATCACTAGCATTTCAATCTACTAAATTTATTTTAACATTTGTTCCCGCTATTATTTATTTATTTATAATCTGTATGTTTTAGTCATCTGTCAAGAAGTAGATAAAAGGAGCATCAGTCACAAGGTTTTCATAATCACACAGTCACATTGTGAAAGCTGTATCATTATGCAATCATCTGCAAGAAATATGGCTACTGGAACACAGCTTTACATTTTCAGGCACTTCTCTCCATCCTCTCCAATATACCTTAACTAAAAAGGTGACATCTATTTAATGCGTAACAATAACCTCCAGGATAACCTCTCAATTCTGTTTGGAATCTCTCAGCTATTGATACTTTATTTTGTCTCATTTCTCTCTTCCCCCTTTTGGTCGAGGTTTTCTCAATCCCCTGATGCTTGGTGCTGAGTCCCAGTTCATTCTAGGATTTCTGTCCCACATTGCAAGGAAGGTCCAATCCCTGGTAGTCATGTCCCATGTAGAGAGGGGGAGGGCAGTGAGTTTGTTTGTTATGTTGGCTGAGATAGAGAGGCCACATCTGAGCAACAAAAGAGGTTCTCTGGGGGTGACTCTTAGGCCTAATTTTAAGTAGGCTTAGCCTATCCTTTGTGGGGTTAAGTTTCATATGAACAAACCCTAAGAGTGAGGGCTCAGCCTATTGCTTTGGTTGTCTCCACTGCTTGTGAGAATATCAGGAATTCTCCACATCAGAAAGTTGAATTTCCCCCTTTTCTCATCATTACCCCAAGGGGACTTTGCAAATAACTGAGAGCAATAGTAACTGGAAAATGCTTAGCATACAATAGTATTTAGAAATACAGGAAGTCAATGTATTGATTAAAAACTCTTTTGAGGGTGACACTGTAGAGACATAATCCCTATACATAGTGAGTTTAGAGTTGCTGACTTTTCCATGCTTAGATGGTTGGGATTTTAGAGAGAGGACATATTGAAAAATAAAACATCACCAAGCCCAAAAGCATCAACCTGAGATAAAAGTTATAAAATTGAAATTGTGATTGCTCACAAAAATTAACCATATAGTATAATGAGGAAATATTTTTTAACGTGACTTCTTACCAGGCACAAAAGATTTTGGTATGCAAATGTTTTCAGTCTAAGAACTCACTTATACACATTCCTTTTAGTTTTTATTATTTTAGCTCTTAAACCCAAGCTGAAAAATATCTTTATATTCCTAGATTGTAATAGCAACAGCAAAATTTTAAGTATCTTCCCCTCACCCAGTCTTTAAATTATATTGCTTTGTGCCTTACATCTTCATATTTTATGCACCCCACAAAACAATGGAATAAATTTTGCTTTAAAAAATTCAATGTATTTAAAATAAACTAAGAGGAAAAATAGTGTTTTATATTTACCCAGTTATTTATCATTTCTGATGTTCCTCATTCCTTCATGAAGATTTGACTTTCTTTATGGTATCATTTCCTTTCTGCCTCAAAAGCCTTCTTTAGCAGTTCTGTTGGTGAAGAATTCTCTTAGTTTTTATTTATCTGAAAATATCTTCATTTAATCTTTAGTCTTGAGACATATTTTCTCTAGATTTAGAATTCTGGCTTAATAGTTTTTTCCTTCCCCCTTTCAACACTTCGAAGATGTTTCTCCACTGTCTTATGCCCTTCCTAGTTTTTTATGAGAAGTTCACATTTGTTCAAATTATTGTTTCCTGGTATGTGATATGACATTTTTCTCTGAATATTTGAAAGACTTTCTCTTGATCATTGATATTCAATAGTTAGATTTTGATGTGCCTATGTGTTCTGACCAAACTTGGGAAATTATGTACTATTCTTCAAATTATTTTTGCTCTTTCCTTTTCCCACTGAATTACCTTGGCACCTTTGTTGAATATGTGTGGGCTTATTTCCAAACTCTGTTCATTTCCATTGATATATTTACCTATTCTTACAACACAATTATGCTGTTTTTTTAGTAGCATTACAACTGTGCTGTTTTTTTTTTTTTTTTTTTTTTTTTTTTTTTTTTTACGTGGGCAGGCACCGGAAATCGAACCCGGGTCCTCGGGCATGGCAGGAGGCAAGCACTCTTACCTGCTGAGCCACCGTGGCCCGCCCACAACTGTGCTGTTTTGATATCTGTATACCTATGGCTTCATGTAAGTCTTGAAATCAGTTAAAGTTCTTCAGATTTGGTCTTGGTTTTCAAAATTGATCTGACTATTATAGTTATTTTTCTATTCCATATACATTTTAGAACCAGCTGCCAAGTTCTAGATCTGTTTGGATTTTGATTGGAATTAATTGAATCTATAAGTAAATTTGAGGAGAATTGATATCTTAACAGTGTTGAGTCTTACAATCCTGTAACATGGTACAGTTCTCTATTTATTAGACCTTTAATTTCTCTCTATGGTGTTTTGCAGTTTTCAGTGGAGAGGTCTTGCATATTTTAATTTAATTTTTCCTAAGCATTTTTTATTTTTTAATGCTATTTTAAGTGATAGTTTACAAAATTTCATTTCCAATTTTCTGTTGCTAGTATATAGAAATACAATTTATTTTAGCATATTGACCTCATATCTTGTGCCATAACTGTATTAATTTATTAGTTCTGGTATATGGTTTTTGTTTTTGTATATTCCTTAAGATTTTCTATGTAAACCAATCATGTTATTTATGGATACAGACAGTTTTACTTTTCCTTTCCAATCTGAATGGCTTTAATTTCTTTACCTTGCCTTGTTGCACTGGCTAGAACCTCCAGGAAAATTTTAAATTGAAGTAGTGAGGACAGAGATCCTTGCCTTGTCCATTCTTTGGGAGAAAACCTTTGTATTTCATCATTAGATATGATGTTAGTAGATTGGGGAAGTTACCTTATATTCCTAGCTTGTTGAAAAAATAGTTAAATATGTTGAAGGTGATGTGGTTTTTTCAAATGTCTTTTCTGTATTTATTAAGATAAGTGTATCCTTTTTTTTGACATAATTCTGTTTAGGTGGTCAATTACACTGATTGTTTTTTGAGTGTTGAACCAATTTTGCATTCTTATGGTACACCCTGCTTGTTCATGATAAATTATCCTTTTTATGTATCGTTGGATTTGAGCTCCTAATATTTTAATGGTATATTGTGAAAAATGTATTGATACATTATTATTAACTAAAGTCCATATTTTACTCAGATTTCTTTACCTAATGTCCCTTTTCTGCTCCAAGGTCCCATCCGTTTGTCACATTATATTTAGTCATCGTCATGTCTCTTTAGGTTCCTCTTGACTGAGATAATTTCTCAGACTTTTTTTGTTTTTTTTTAATGACCATGACAGTTTTGAGGGGCGCTGGTGAGGTATGTTGTACGATGCCCCTCCACCAGGAATTGTCTGGTGTTTTTGGTGAATAGACTGGGATTATGGATTTTAGGAGGAAGACCACAGAGGTAAAGGGCATATTAATCACATCATATCAAGTGTACATACTACCAGTATAATTTATCACTGTTGATGCAGACCTTGATCACCTGGCTGAGTTAGTGTTTGTCAGAGTTCTCCATTGTAAAGTTATTCCTTTTTTTCTCTATCTTTCTATACTGTACTCTTTGGAAGAAAGTCATTACGTGCAGCCTGCAATTAAGAAGTGGGGAGTTGAGCTTCTCCTCCTGAGGACTGAGTAGCTACATAAATTAATTGGAATTGTTTTGCATGGAAGAGTTTTCTCTTCTTCCCTATTTATGTATTTATTTATTCAATCATTTATTTATATCAGTATGGACCCATGGGTATTATTTTGTATTTTGGTTTACAACCCAATACCGTTTTGTTTATTTTGTTGCTGAAGTTGTTCCTGGTTTAGCCATTGAAAGCTGTTTCAGTTGCTTCCTATATCCCTTTAACAATCTCACATCACAATGAGTTTATTTTCATATTTTTGAGCATTTCCTTACTTTCTGGCACTAATCGATACTCCAAGGTCATTTTCTATATTTTCTGCCTAATTGCTGAAATCAGCCAATTTTAAAAATTCCTTTGTAAATGGAATATTCTCTTCCTTTACATCTCCTAATTGGTTTTTATTTTTGTAATGAATATACATGAGTGCTGTTACTTTTTACATATCGATTATATAACTGATAATTTATTAAATTCTCTTTTGTTGTAGTAGTCTTTTTTATTATAGTCATCTAACAGATGTGTAGTAGTATCTCACTGTGATTATATAATTTGAATTTCCTAATGAGTAATGATGCTGAGCATGAATTATGTGTGCCTATTGGCCATCCATCTATCTTCTTTTTTGGTGAAATGTCTATTTGATCTTTTTCCCATTTTATAATTGGCTAATTTGTCTTCTTATTATTGAATTTTGAGAGTTCTTTATGTATTCCGGATATGAATTCTTTATCAAATATATGCTTTGCAAATGTTCTTTCAAGCCTGTGACTTATCTTTTCATTTTCTTAATGGTGTTTTTGAAGTGTATAAGTTTTGAATTTTGATGAAGTCCAATTTATCAATTTTGTCTTTTATGGATTGTGCTTTTGATGTCATATCTAAGGAATCTTTGTCTATCCCCAAGTCACAAAGAATTTTTTCCTATGTTTACTTTAAAAAGTTTTATAGATTTTAGCTCTTACATTTAGGCTCTGAACTATTTTGAGTTAACTTTTTGTGTATGGTGTGAGTTAAGGGTTTAAACTCATTCTGTTGTTGTGGATATGCAATTGCCCTAGAACCAGTTGCTGAAAAGGCTATCATACCCAGTTTGAATTGCCTTGGCACCTTTGTCAAAAATCAATTAGACAAATATAAGGTTTCATTCTGGACTCTCCATTCTGCTCCATTAATCTATATTTCTGTCCTTATGCCAGTTCATGCTATTTTTTTTTTGGTATCATACCATTTTGATTGCTGTAAGTAAATGGAAAGTTTTGAAATCTGGCAGTGAACATTCTCCCACTTTGTTCCTTTTCAAAATTGTTTTGGCTATCCTCAGTTCTTTGCATTTCCTTATACATTTTAGGATCTGTTTCTCAATTTTCATAAAAAATCTACTAGAATTCTAATAGGGATTTTGTATAACTTGTGGATCAATTTGGTGAGAATTGCCATATTAACAATATCATGTTTTTCAATTTATAAAAATGTAGATTCATGTAGATCTCCTTTAATTTTCCCTCAACAATGTTTTATAGATATCTGTGTATGTCTTACACTTCTTTGCTAAATTTATTTCTAAATATTTTATTATTTTGATGCCACTGTGAATAGAATTGTTTTCTTAATTTAATTTTCACATTTTCATTGCTAATATATAGACATGCAATAAAATTTGTAACGTTTATTGTGAAATCTAACTTATATAAAGCAATAATTTTCAAAGTGCACTTCAACAAGTAATTACATAACAGATTTCAAAGTTTGTTATGGATTACCAGTCCTCTATCTCAGATTTTTCCCTCAAGTTGCTCCAGAACATTGGAGGCTAGAAGAAATATCAATATAGTGATTCAGTAGTTACACTCATTTATTAAATCCCATTTTCTGTTATACTTCCTCCTTCTCCTTTGAGCCTTCTCGCAATCTATAGGGATCTTTAGGCTATGACTGTTCTGACTTTTTGATGTTGAGAAGAGGTATCCACACTGAAGGATAGGGGGATGTAATTCGTTGATAATCTTAGAAAGGCTGATCCCTCTGGGTTTCAGGCCTAGGAACCCTCTGGAAATTATAAGTTCCAGGAAAGTAAGTTTAGTGCATGAAACTTCTATGAAGTCTCAGTTTGAGCCCTAGGTGTTTTTTTTTTTTTTTTTAGGTGCACAGTCCAAGAGTTGGACCCAGGTCTCCCACATGGAAGGTGCACATTCTGCCACTGAACCACAAGCTGTAGGTGTTCTTAAGAATTAATAAGAGTGATGTTGGCTGGTGTTTAGCAGACCAGGGCAATTAGCACTATCTAACTGAAGCTTGCCATCAACTCTATTTGATCTGTCTTAGCCACTGATGCCTTATTTTTTTACTCCTACACCACCCCCCTTTTGGTTAGGAAAGCATTGTTGATTCCACAGTGCCAAGGCCCACGTTGCCAGGGAGACTTTCACCCCTGAATGTCATGTCGCATGTAGGGGGGAGGATAATGATTTTCCTTGCAGAGCTGGGCTTAGAGAGAGAGAAAGGCCACATCTGAGCAACAAAAGAGGTTTCTTGGAAGCAACTCTTAGGCCTTGATATAGGTAGTCTTAGCTTCTCCCCTACAGAAATGAGTTTTGTAAGGGCAAGCCTCAAAATCAAGGATATGGCCTATTCTCTTGTGAGTCTCCAATGGTTGAGAGGGTACTTGGGGTTTCCCAGATGGGAAACTTTAATAGTTCCATTTTTTTCCTTCTCAAGGAGACTCTCCCAACACTTCTTCTTTTTATTTTATTTTTTTTGCATGGGCAGACACCAGGAAATGAAACCAATACTTTTTTTTAAAACTTTTTTTTAATTGTATAGTATAACATACATACATACAAAGCAAAGAAAGAAAAAAGCAGTAGTTTTCAAAGCACGCTTCAACAAGTAGTTACAGGACAGATCCCAGAGTTTGTCATGGGCTACCATACCATCATCTCAGATTTTTCCTTCTAGCTGCTCCAGAATACAGGAGGCTAGAAGGAATAAATATTTTTTTTATCATCACAATAAATTTTGGTATATTTATCTTTATCTCACATCCTTGCTGCTTTAGTTTCCTGTACTGTTCAAGCAAATAACATGAAATGGGTCAACTTAAACAATGGGAATGTATTAGCTTACTGTTTTGAGGCGAAAAGAAAGTCCAAATCAAGGCATCATTTAGGTCATGCTTTCTCCTTGAAGACTGTGGCATGCTGGGGCTGGCTGCCAGTGATCCTGGGGTCTTTACACTTTATACACCTGGAAAGACACATGGTGGCAACTCCTGGTTTCTCCTTTCTCTTCTGGGTTCAGCTTCTTGCTTCTGTGGCTTTCTCTCTCTCTTTGTCTGAATTTCATTCTCTTATAAAGGACTCCAGTAATAGGATTAAGACCTCCCCTGATTGAAGTGGGGCTCACCTTAACTAAAGTAACTTCATTAAAAAATCCTACTTACAAGGGCATTATATAGGATTCCACAAAGGTTCCATGCCCTATGGTAACTTTCCAGAAACCTACAACCTCCAGATGGGTTTCTGGACCAGATAAGTCCTGAAATGCAGAGGGGCCAGCCTCTCCAGAACATCAGCTAGTTCCACCTCCTTATACCATATTACTGACAGCACTTTCCAACATGAAAAAAATTAGGATAGGCATAGCCCAAATACTCCTAAAGAGTGGGAGAAAGATCAAAGGGGATGGTGGAGTTATAGAGAGAAGGTAGGATTTAACAAACGAGTATGATTGCTTAATCATTATACTGATATTTCTTTAAGTCTCCAGTATCTAGAAGTAAAAACCTAAAATTGTGGAATTGTAACCCATATCAAACTCTGAAATCTGTTCTATAACTAATTGTTGCTATGTGCTTTGAAATTTATTGCTTTTTTTGTATGTATGTTATTTTTTACAAAAAAGAAAAAAAAGTCAATTGTGATGATATGCACAGCTATATGATGATATTGTGAAACACTGATTGTACATTTTGCATGATTACTTGGTATGTGAATATATAATATATATCAATAAAAATAATTAAAAAAAGAAAAAAAATCCTACTTACAATGGAGTCACACCCACAGGAATGGATTAAATTTAAGAACCTGTTTTTCTGAGTACAGTTTCAAACCACTATACTTGCTAAACTCACTTGTCAGTTCTAGTAGCTTTTTAAAGATTCCATTTGATTTTTGCTTCAACAATCGTGTAATCTGCTCATTAGAACAGTTTTACTTCTTTTCTAGTCTAGATGCCTTTTCTTTTTTTTCTTTTCTGTTTGCCCTGGCTTAGAATCTCCACTATCATGAGCTTGTTCCCAATCTTAGGGGGAGAGCATTCAATTTTTTTATCATTGGTGCTATGATGATGCTATGATGTAAACTGTAGGCTTTTCTCATGCCCTCCATCTATTTGAGGATTTTTACCTTCTATTCTGAATTTGTTGAGAGTTTTTTAAAATTATGAATAGATTTTTGGCTTTTGTCATATGTTTTCTTCTACAACTCTTGAGATGATCATGTGATTTTTAAACTTTTTTATTGTTTAATATAATATATAGACAAAGCAAAGAAAGAAAAAAACAATAGTTTTCAAAGTACTTTTCAACAAGTAGTTACAGGAAAGATTCCAGAGTTTGTCATGGGCTACTGTACCATCCTCCCAGATTTTTCCTTCTAGCTGCTCCAGAATATAGGAAGCTAGAAGAAATAAATACTTTTTCATCATCACAATCAACTTTTTTCTTTTTTATGGAAAACAAAATATAGACAAAAAAGCGATAAATTTCAAAGCACAGCCCAACAAATAGTTGTAGAACAGATTTCAGAGTTTGTTATGGGTTACAATTCCACAATTTTAGGTTTTTACTTCTAGCTGCTCTTTAAAATGTCAATTTAATGATTCAGCAATAATATTCATTTGTTAAAACCTACCTTCTCTGTATAAATCCACCATCACCTTTGATCTTTCTATCCCTCTCTTTAGGGCTATTTTGGCTATGGCCATTCTAGTTTTTTCATGTTGGAAAGGGCTGTCAATAATATGGGGTAGGGAGATGAAACTAGCTGATGTTCTGGAGAGGCTGGCCTTTCTGGTCCAGGGACCCATCTGGAGGTTGTAGGTTTCTGAAACATTACCCTAGTGCATGGAAGCTTTGTAGAATCTCATATGTTGCCCTAGGTGTTCTTTGTGATTGGCTGGAATGGTTTTTCACTGGGGTTTGGAAAGTTATAATAGTAGCAATGTCTAACTTAAGCTTGTGTAATAGTGATCTTCAGCGTAGCCTTGCAACTCTGTTTGAACTCTCCCAGCCACTGATACTTTATTAATTACACTTCTTTCCCCCCTTTTGGTCAGGATGGGAATTGTTGTTCCCATGGTGCCAGGGCTGGACTCATCCCTGGAGTCATCTCCCACATTGCCAGGGAGACTTTTGTCCCTCGATATCATGTCCCACATAGGGGGGAGGGCAATGATTTCACTTGCAGAGTTGGGCTTAGAGAAAGAGAGGCCACATCTTCAGGCTCTCATTTTTTGTGTATTTTTTGAGAGAGCCTTTAGCATATTTCTTTTTTTGTTTCTGGCCCATTTTGCACAGCCCACTGTCCCCAAGGTTTATTCAGTTCATCATGTGTCCCTTGATGTCCCTACTTATTGTAGCCATACCAAATTCCATTATATAAATGTAACACCATTTGCCATTAAACTTCTCATTCATCAGTAGCACTCTGAATTTTATACAATATTCATTGGTCCATAACGACAGAGAACTGGCAAACATGACATCACCATCTATTGAATCAAAATTACCCCTTATCATGTGTCCCTCCCCACTCAGTTACCAGTTGCTCCTGGTAGTGCTGTGGTAGTTGATATCTTCCTGTTACCTATTGGCTATAGCATACATTTTTACTTATCCCCCTATATCCCTCTACCATTGACTTCTTGTCCACTATCGAACCATTGAAATAGTTCATGTGAGAACTTATTATAATTGTAGATTAAATCAGTGGGATACATGACACTATACATCCCCTTTCGATCATATTCACCTTCAATATGGCTATGTTACTTATAAACTTGCTAATTAGTTATCATCACTTCTATTAGTTCCCTTGCATTCAGATTCAAATTCTTTGAGTAGCCTTTCCTTTATCTCTAGCTTTTGTGTACCTTTAGGTCTGCTATATTCTACAGTGTATCCTCTGAGATTACCTTTGCCAGAGTCATAATAATGAAATCATACAGTATCTGTTCTTTTGTGACTGACTTATTTCCCTCTATATTATGCCCTCAAGGTATAAACCCAACAATAGTTTTAATAATTATTATTTTATGCAGATATCTTTAAAATAAATTAGGAGAAGAAAAGAGTAGAAAATATATTTGTACTGTTTTTAATGATATTGTATGTAAATACCTTTATTGCTACTCTTTATTTCTTTGGTGCATTCAAGCTACGTTTTCTTTTCAGCTTGAAGGACTTTTCACAATTTCTTGTATCGCAGATCTGTAGCAATGGATTCCCACAGTCTTTTTTTTTTTTTTTTTTTGCCTTCATTGTTGAAATATCATTTTGCTGGGCATAGAATTCTTGGTTGATAGGTTTTTTTTTTTATTTAACTTTTTTCATTGTATAATATAACATATATACAAAGCAACGAAAGGAAAAAGCAACAGTTTTCAAAACACTCTTCCACAAGTAGTTACAGGACAGATCCCAGAGTTTGTCATGGGCTACTATACCATCATCTCAGATTTTTCCTTCCAGCTGCTCCAGAACATTGGAGGCTAGAAGGAATATGTATATTTTTTATTATCACAATTGACTTTTTTGTGAAAAATAACATATATACAAAAAAGCAATGTATTTCAAAGCACAGCACAACAATTAGTTGTAGAACAGATTTCAGAGTTTCGTACGGGTTACAATTCCACAATTTTAGGTTTTTACTTCTAGCTGCCCTAAGATACTGGAGACTGAAAGAAATATCAATATAATGATCAGTAATCATACTCATTTGTTAAATCCTACATTCTCTGTGTAACTCTACCATCACCTTTGATCTTTCTCCCTCTCTTTAGGGGTATTTGGGCTATTCCCATTCTAACTTTTTCATGATGTAAGGGCTGTCAATAATAAGGGGTAAGGACATGGAACTAGCTGATGTTCTGTTAAGGCTGACCCCTCTAGGTTTCTTCTGGACTTATCTGGCCCAGGGACCCAGTTGCTAGGCTTTTGCTCTGCGCTGTGAATATATTATGCCACTGTCTCCTTGTCTCTGTTGTTTCTGATGTGAATTCAGCAGTTAATCTTATGTGGTTACCTTTACATAATATGTCATTTTTCTCTTACTGCTCTCAGATCTTTTCTCTTTGGTTTTGACTTACAATTTGATCTCTGTAGGTGTAAATTTCTTTGACTTTATTCTACTTGGAGTTCTTTGAGCTTCTTGGATATATAGATTAATGACTTACGTTAATGGGTGATAATTCCCATCTACTATTCCTTTAGATACTTTTTCCTTCTCTTATGGGATTTCCATATGCATATGATGGTATCTCACAGGTCATTGAAGTTCTTCATTCTTTTTTTCATTATTTCTTTAAATGTAAAATCTCTATTGATCTTCAGGTTTGCTGATTTTTTAGCCAGCTCAAATCTGCTATTGAGCCACTTGGGTGAATTTTTCCTTCCAGTTGTATACATTTAAACTCCAGAAAATTTCTATTTGTTTTAGTTTTCTGGCTGCTATGACAATTACAACACAATGGGTTGGTTCAAACAATGGGAATTTATTTGCTCATGGTTTCAGAGACTAGGAAGCTTATTTCCTCTTGGCTGGCAATACTCAGGTTCCTCATCCTTACCAAGCCCTGTCCTTTCTCCTTCAGGTTCTGTTGACTTCTGGCTTCTGGTTCCTCTCCAGGGCTTTTTACTTCTGTGTCTAAAATTTCCTTTTCTGACAAGGACTTCAGCCACATTGGATTAAGGCTCATCCTCATTCAGTTTGGGCACACCTTAACTAATAATAACATCTTCAAAGTTCCTATTAATAAATGGGATCAGCCTACAGGACTAGGAATTAAGATCTGAACATGCCTCTCATGAGGGATATGATTCAATTTCCTAAACTATTAATTTATTTTTTATAATTTCCATCTTTTAATTAATATTCTATATTTCACAAGTCACTGTTATTATACTTTCTTTTAATTCCTTAAACATAGCTTCCTTTAGTTTTTCTAAACATTTTTATAATAAATTATTTGAAGTCTTTATGTACTAAGTCCATCATAGGGGCCCTATTACAGAGAGATTTTTTCTTGTTCCTTTTTAAATTTATTTTTATTGTTTTGTTTATTGGTTTATTTTTTTTCTACAGAGAGTATTTAAAGGCTGCTTTATCCCCACCCTGTGTATCAGCCATACTTTCCTGTTTTTATTTATTTTTTTGTATGTCTCATATTTTTTATGGAAACCAGAAATTTTGAATGTTATAAAAACCCTGGATTCTGATTTTTCCCTCCTCAGAGTTTGTGGTCTTTTTTTTCTTTAAAAAATTGTTTTTGTTTAGTGATGTGCTTGGACTAATTATGTAGTGGTATATTTCCCCTGTAGTGTGTGTCAACTGGAGTCTGTGCTCAATTTTTATTTTTAAATTCTTGTTTTTATAGTTTTAAGCATCGCTATCTTGGGTTCATCCTTGGGTCATCAGAGCTTGGTAATAAGTCAATTATTCATCAGAGATTTTGCCAAAAGATATTGAGCTACTAAGGCTTCCATCTTTTCTTAGGGAATCTGTGCCTGGGATGGTGCACTTATTAAAATTTCAGATAGTTTACAAGTCTTCTCTGGAATTCACTTTCTGCTTGCATAGGACCTCAAGGTCAGCAAGGGACATCTCTGGTCTCCCCTCAGTATGCATTCAGCTTTATTGCATGCACACAGCCTTCTAGATGCTCTGGAATATGTGAGAACTAATCAAAGCCTTATACCTGTCTCATTTGCCAGGTCTCCTTTTAAAATTTTTGGCTGGTATGTTACTTGCTCTAATCAGTATCATGTTCTTAGGCAGCTGTGATGTTGACTTTCTCTGATTGTTTGCTACTAAGATCACTACTGGGCATGGAGCTTTTCTGCAGGGCTTCAAATTAGGAACCCTTTAGCTGCAGTGAGGCTGCCAGTCCTATAGGCTACTACACTATGGATCTAAGAGGTTGGGAGCAGCCCTATGTTAAAATACCACAGACCCTCCTGTTCTTACTGAGGTTCAGTAGTTTGTCTTATATAAACACTTTTCAATGTATTGCGTCAATATATTTCCAGAGTTCTGGAATAGTTGACTTTGATAATTGCTTTTGGGGGGAAGATAAATTCACCAGTGTCCTCACTGGGCCATTTTGGAAGTCCTGACATGCCTAGTAATTTTTTATAAAATATTTTTATTGATAAATCTTAACACACAAACATTCTGTACATGGTGTACAATCAATGGCTTATAATATCATTGCATAACCTAGTAATTTTTAAAATAACTTTTTTTTTCCTTTTTTTTACTATTATTAGTATTTTTATTTTTTTCTCTATATTAACATTCTATATCTTTTTCTGTTGTTTTGCTAGTTCTTTTCCTAAATCGATGCAAATGTACTAAAATAACTTTTTTGAGAGGTAATTTACATACCACATACCCATTTAAGGTATAGAGTTCAATATTTTTTAAATGCAATTTTATTGAGATATATTCACACAGCATACAATCCTTCTAAAGTATACAATGAAAGGCTCACAGTGTCATCACACAGTTCATCACCACATTCAATTTTTTATCATCACATAATTGTGTATTCATCACTGTGGTCATTTTTTGAACATTTATATCACTCCAGGAAAAGTGATAAAAAGAAACAAAAGACATATCCCATACCCCTTAACCTCCCTCTCATTGACCATTAGTGTTGTAATCTACCCAATTTTTTAAAATGCCTTAGCCCCCCTCTTATTTATTTAATTTTTGTGTTTAGTTTTTTACTCATCTGTCCATACCCTGAATAAAGGGAGCATCAGCCACAAGGTTTTCACAATTACATGGTCACACTGTTAAAGCTATGTAGTAATACGATTGTCTTCAAGAATCAAGGCTACCAGAACACAGTTCAAAAGTTTCAGGTACTTCCCTCTAGCCACTCCAATACACCATAAACTAAAAACGGATATCTATATAATGCATAAGACTAACCTCTCTTGTTCTTAGAGATAATATTCTATAAAACTTTAAGTCTTTTAAATTTGTTAAGATGATCTATGGTCCAGCATACAGACTATCTTGGTTAATAGTTCATGTCTTCTAGAAAAGAGAATGTGTTCTGCATTATTGGGTGTCATATTCCATAAATGTCAATTAGTCAAATTGGTTGGATAATGTCGTTCAAATCCTCTATAGCCTTACAATTTTTTCTTTTGTGTGTATGCATTTGTTCTATGAGTGTTAAACACTTTACACTTAGGGGTGTTAAAATCTCCACAGGTGACTATGGATTGGTTTATTTTTCTCTTTAGTTCTGTCAACCATTGCTCATGTATTTTTAAAATAGCTAAGCAAGAGTGCTTTATTGATAAAAGGTTAGCTTTAATGAATACAAAACTGCTGTGTAAAATAAGTGTTTTCAAAGTGCATTTCTATATGTAGAGATTACCTTTTAGTAAAAGAGCAATTATGTATTAGCAAAAGTATAGATATTACTATTCAGGCAATAAAACAGAAAGGGATTTACAAGTGTAACTTGGGTCCCAGTCTCCAGAACACAGGTCACTTATCAGGTTGCAGTTTGCCCTAAGTAGAATTTTTTTTAGCTTTTTTTTTTTATTAATTAAAAAAAATTAACAAAACATTTAGAAATCATTCCATTCTACATGTACAATCAGTAATTCTTAATATCATCACATAGTTGCATATTCATCATTTCTTAGTACATTTGCATCGATTTAGAAAAAGAAATAAAAAGACAACAGAATAAGAAATAAAACGATAATAGAGAGAAAAAAAAAACCTATACCTCACATGCAGCTTCATTCAATGTATTAACATAATTGCATTACAATTAGGTAGTATTGTGCTGTCCATTTCTGAGTTTTTATATCTAGTCCTGTTGCACAGTCTATATTCCTTCAGCTCCAATTACCCCTTCTCTTTTTTTTTAATTAACGGAAAAAAAGAAATTAACCCAACATTTAGAAATCATACCATTCTACATATGCAATCAGTAATTCTTAACATCATCTCATAGATGCATGATCATCGTTTCTTAGTACATTTGCATCGGTTTAGAAGAACTAGCAACACAACAGAAAAAGATATAGAATGTTAATATAGAGAAAAAAATAAAAGTAATAATAGTAAAAACAAAACAAAACAAAACAAAAACCTATAGTTCGGATGCAGCTTCATTCAGTGTTTTAACATGATTATTTTACAATTAGGTATTATTGTGCTGTCCATTTTTGAGTTTTTGTATCTAGTCCTGTTGCACAGTCTGTATCCCATCAACTCCAATCACCCATTATCTTACCCTGTTTCTAACTCCTGCTGGGCTCTTTTACCGATGACATTTTCCAAGTTTATTCTCAAATGTTGATTCACATCATTGGGACCATACAGTATTTGTCTTTTAGTTTTTGGCTAGACTCACTCAGCATAATGTTCTCTAGGTCCATCCATGTTATTACATGCTTCATAAGTTTATCCTGTCTTAAAGCTGCATAATATTCCATCGTATGTATATACCACAGTTTGTTTAGCCACTCGTCTGTTGATGGACATTTTGCCTGTTTCCATCTCTTTGCAATTGTAAATAACGCTGCTATAAACATTGGTGTGCAAATGTCCGTTTGAGTTTTTGCCTTTAATTCCTTTGAGTAGATTCCCAGCCTGTGGGGGAGGAGCTCTGACCTTCATAGCTTGGAAGACTCACAGTTCTGGGTGGGATTACAGGTGGTCCAGCTTGTCCAGACTAGTGTATGCTGTGTGTCTGGTCACTGATGTGGCCCCAGCAGTTGTTCTGTACTGTTCTCAGCTATTTACTAGCTGCACTGGAAGATGAACTAAATTCCACACCTCACTAAGCTGACATCTTGGAGCTGCCTTGATATTTTTGGTGAATTTCCATCAAGTATGGATGACCGAAGACCAGGCTCCCTGCTTGTATATTTTGAAGCTGTTATTAAGTTCATTTATATTTTGTGTTGTTATGCCTTCCTAATGAAATATCTCTTTTGTCATTATGAAATGACATTCTTTATCTCTGTTCTCCTTGTCTTAATGTCTGTTGTGACTGTGCCTTATATTATTGTAGCCATGTTATTTTTGTTATACTTAGTATTTGCATGGGGTATCTTTTTACATCCTTTTACTTTCAAACTGTCTTTCTACTTAAAGGACATTTCTTGTAAACATCATATAGTTAGTTAATACTTTTTTTAATATAGAAAGACATTCTTTACTTTTTAATTGTTATTTATAGTTAATACAATTATTGGTATAGTTGGATTTAATTCTATCATCTTGCTCTTTGACTTCTATTTGTTCTCTCTGTTCTTTCTTCCCTCTCCATTTCTATCTTCTTTTCAGTTAATTGCCTAGCTTTTAGTATTCCATTCTACCTACTCTGTCGGCCATTTTTTTGGTTTTTAAAAAGGGAATTTGTTAAGTTGCAAGTTTCATTTCTACGGTCATGAAAATGTCCAAATTAAGGCATCCAGAGAAAGATACCTTAACTCCAAAGAAAGAACTGATGAAGTTCAAGGTTTCTCTCTCAGCTGGTAGGCACAAGGTGACATCTGATAGCTTTTTCTCCTCATTTCACAAGGCTTCTCTGGGAGCATTTTCCTTCTGCATCTCCAAAGGTCTCTGGCTGTGTGGTCTCTGTTGGCTCTAAATCTTTTCGTAAAATGGTTCCCTCTTAAAGGGCTTCAGTAAACAACCCCACCTTGAATGGGTGGAGACACATCTCCATGGAAACCATCTAATCAACAGTTATCACCTACAATTGGGTGAGTCACATCTCCATGGAAACAATAAAAAAGATCCCACCCAGCAATATTGAATTAGGATTAAAGAAAATGACTTTTCTGGAGTACATGATAGTTTCAAACCAGTACATTCCACACTCTGGACCCTCAAAAGACATGTAATTTCCATACACAAAATCTATTTCATTCTATAACAATATCACAAAGTCTTAAACCATTTCAATAAAAATACAAATGCAATACAAAGTCAGAAACAGTACAGAAATCTCAACAAAGTCAGCTACAGGCATGGTCCGTCCAAGGCAAAACTCCCCTTTGGCTCTGGGCCTGTAAAACTCAGAAAAAGTTATCTATTGCTAATATACAAAGGAGGGACACTCATAGGATGCATTTCCCCATTCCCAGAAAAGCCATTTTCTCCCTATGGAGATATTGGAAGGAATACAGTGGTTGTCAGACACAAGCACTTATGAAAACTTGCATGGCAAATTCCATTAGATTTCAAAGTGTGAGAGTCATTTATCCTTGGGTTTTAGAAAGTGACATTCCCCCCCTTTCCAAGGGCCTATGCAGCAGCCTGGCTCTCTCCAAATGCAACTTTGGGGGACATTGGGGAGACCACCTTTTACTTGGTTCCACTCACTCCAAATATTGGGGCCCCACCCAGGATCTCTGCCATCTTTGTGGGACAAACTCAGCCCTTCCAGAACAATGAGGTGGCAGCAAGGCTCTCCCCAATCCCCAAGGAATGGGCTGCACCCTCTCCAAGGCCTGAGGCAGCACAAATCTTCTGGAACATTGAAGTAGAAGGTCTGCCCTCTGCCTTTGGGGCAATCTCACCCTCTCCAAGTGCTTAGATGGGTCAGCTTTCCTGGCCCGAAGTTTCTTGGCTTCAGATCTTATCTTCCATGATTCTAGCCTTTGAAGTTATTTTTACTTCAATTTGTCCCTTCTCTGTCCCTTTTAGTCCAGACTGGCAGTGGTTCAATTTATACAGTTTCCACAGCACTCTTGTTGGTTTACTATGTAACATGCAGGAATTATAACCATCAGACAGTAGGACTTTCCACAAATCCTTTCTTGATAATTCCATCTCCAATCCTGGCTTTTCCTGTAATAGCTGACTGCTTCCATGTTTACTCTGTTGGCTTTTTAGCTATACCTCTTTGTATATTTTTTAGTGGTTCCTGTAGGACAATGATAGGTATCCTTAAGTTATCATAGCCTACCCGAATTAAAATTATACCATTTCTTATAATTAAAATGATAAGAACATTGCAGCTGTATAATTCTATTTTCACTCCTTCATCCTTTCTGCTATTGTTATTATATATTTTACTTCTTCCTATATTGTGAACCCCATAATTCATGTTATTATTTTTTCTTTAAACAGTAAATTGACTTTTTTAAATTTCAAGTTAAAAAAAAAACCTTACTGGTCATACACATGGAATAGTGCCCACATCAAAAGTATACATAAGTATTCAGCTCAATGAATTATTGCAAATTGAACATATCCATGCAACTAGCATCTATAACAAGCTCCCCCAAACACGTTTGCCCCCTGTCCAGTCACTATTCCCCACCCAAGGGTGACTGTATCCTCACTGCTAACAGTATAAATTAGACGTGATTTTTGTTTTTCAATAATAAAAAGAATAGTATGTACTTCCCGTGGCTGGTGGGATTGTATATTGGTATAACCTTTTTGGAGGGGAAATTGATCATCATTATTAAAATCACATATGCACACAGTTTTTCACTTAATTCCACTTGGGGCAATTTATTCCCAGGGATCTTCACACACATGCAAAATGTTGCACGTATGAAACTTTTCTTTGCAGCATTATTTCTTATAATAAAAGACTAGAAGCTATCTAAATTTCCATCAGTAGGGGTTTAGGTAAATCAGTTACAATGAATTTACAGTGGAATACTAGGAAGACTTTGGACTGATATTGATACTCCCCAAGATATATATTTTTTCAAATGAACAGATGAACTTTATTGCATTTTTAAAATAAAATATATCTGTTTTCTTGTTGTTTCCATTGCTGCACAACTCCTTAGATATTATTCATCAGCCTGCTGAACTGTTCCTTTTTCAAAGACATATACATATCCAAATTTTTTCTTATATCCTTGTTTTTAACCATTGTGGCTTTCTGAATCAAAGCAGCTGAATTTGATTCAAGTTCAATGTCATTTCCTTCAAGAGTTAACTCATATTTCTGGGCTTGAGATACTGAACAAGCAACACTTGGCCTCATCAAACCCTGTGGATATATTTTTCACCCCCAAAATTTCAGATTTCTGTCAGAGACCCACTCTCCTGAATAACAACTTTGATGGGGAAGTGAGCATAGACAGACCTCATCTTGTAATAGAATTACACCCTTGATCATGTTCTGTACATGATTACAGATAGTGCAAACTGTAGTCAGCTCCTTTCTAGATCCCCACCATTTGTCAACCCAAACCCTCTTCTTTTTCTTCCCAAGTAGACTGAGTTCTACATTGATATGATTGAAATCCCTTCACAGGGTTCCTCCGGGGCCCTTCACAATAGCTGTGTGTCCCTTCAGTGTGATGTCAACATTTTCTGCAATGTTGACAGTCTGGTTGCTAAGAATGGACTTCATTCTAGCAGTAGATGTGGCAAAGAGCCCCAAGATAATTTGATAAGTAACAAAAGCAAGCTGCAGAAATCCTGCCCATGGAATGATACCATCTGTATACAAAAGGTGAGGTGGGTGGAGAGCAGATGTATCTATTGGCTTGTGTACTCTAGAATAGCTTTAAAAGGATACAAAATAAACTAGTAACAATGATTCCACCAGGAAGAGGAACTGGGGTTCTGGGGATGACATTTTGCCACACACATCTTTTAGATTTTGAACCATGTGGATATATTACCTACTATGAAAATTAATAAGTTATCAATTGACTTTTTAAAAACTTTTTTGTAATAGCATATATATAAGTTGAAATTTCTCATTTTAGTAGCTTTCAAATGTACAATTCAGTGGAAATAATTACATTCATAATATTGTGCCACTATGACCAATATCTATTACCCCAACTTTTTTATCACCTCGAACAGAAACTCCACAACCATTAAACAATAACTCTCCCTATTGTCCCCCATCTAAGCCCCTAATTGACTGTCTGTATGAAATTTGCTTATTTCTGAGGACTTTTAAAGAATTAAGGAGAGAAAAATAAATATTTATAACTACTTTGCATATTTTTATTTCCAGTGTTCTTTTCTTCCTGAAAATGTGAATTTCCATCTGGTATTATTTCCTTTTCACTTGAAGAACTTCTTTTAGTGTTTCTCACAGTATGGGTCTGCCTCTGATGAATTCTCTCAGCTTTTATTGATCTGAAAATCTCTTTATTTTACCTTCTGCTTTCTTCTATCAGATATATCTTGTGCCTCCCCTCATGTCTCTGCCTATTTTTCTTACTCCAGTTATTGCTGAGGCACATTCAGGTATGTGCAGATGTAACTTGACAGTAATTTATCTCAGCTGGAATACTTATCTCTTGTTTTTTGTCCTTAGAGCTTTTTGTGACAACCTCATAGGAGACTTGCTAGAATCTGCTCAGCTATTCTGGTGCAGGTATAAATCTGAAAGTGTGAGAGTATTAACACCCCATGAGACAACCCTTGACCAATGGGGATGGAGATTCTGCGGTTAAGTTCTCTCTTCTTTCCCTTTGATAGACAATTTTGAGTCATGTTCAACATATTTCCTCAGAGTTACCCCCCAGTGAGATTGAAGCCCACCTGGCCACAGTGGTGACCAGATTGATAACCTCATACCCCTGGGTTGGCTTTTCCTTCTTCCCTTTTCTGTTCATACCAGTCTCTCCGCCTATTGTTTGAGATCACTTTCCAAAATAAACTGTCTACTTCCAAAGTCTTGTTTCAAGCTTTATCTGACCATTCTTTTATACTATTTGTCTTTCAGGCTCTAAATTTCCTCATTGCTTTAGGTGCATACATAAGTTTTCATAGAATTTACTTTTCTATAATTTTCTATTGTCATTTATTTATCCTTTGATCTCTGAGTTATTTGGAAGCACACTGTATAATTTTCAAATACAGACTTTCCTGTTGCCTTTTTTCCTTTTCAAAAATATTTACGGAGGATAAATAAATGTCATATACATTAAATATACAAAAAATTCATTATTGATTACAAGTCAGGTGGTAATAATACTAAGGGAACCACAAAATCAAAATATCCACTCATGATAAAGAAATAAGAATTCCATTTAAATACTGGACACAGTAAAGATTTTCTCATGAGGCACCATAAAACCCATCAAAAAGGCCACCTTTTAACCAACCTGTAATGCTACAATAGAAAATGGTTTTGAATCATAATATCAACAGCCCTAACAATCTAATTTTTGACTTATCAATAAAGCAGGTCATTTTGAAATTGTGGGGTTACACGCTCATAGAACTTAAAGATTCCCGTTTCCTTGGTTTTATTTCAAATTATCATTAGTGAAAGAAAACAAGTCTGACATAGTCACTGATATTTTAAGTTAGTCTTTCATAAGAGAAAAAGAGTACAAATTTGGTACAAGGAAAGCACCCCCAAGCAATGAGTCTCTTTAACAGAAGAAAATAAAAGCAATGTACCTAACCTTTCCTTCAAAGAAAGGAGAGAACCTTTCCCAGGTATGGTAAACTTGGAAAGATAAATATTTCCTGGTTCTCAGAATATGTGCTTATTTTACTTAATATACTTGAATGATGTAAATCTATGAAGCAGGGACTTGTGGCAATCCAAATTCATCCACCAGCACTCCATCCTTATTCTTTGTGTCAGTGGGAACACCTTCTGGAATTTCAGATGCAGATGCTGTTTTATCCAAATATGAACTGTCTTCATCAGCCAGCAGCTTATCACCCAGTGCATCCAATTCTGCTTCTAGATCGTCTTTGTCTTAGTCTGGGTGCCATAACTATGACTCAGAGATTCTTGGATTTCATTTGCATCTTCCATCATGTCCTCTAGCTTGTCTTGTAAATCCTCAGTCTGATTGATTGCCAAGTGTTTGTATGCTTTCTTCATTTTTTTATTCCCAGTTTCATGGCATCAACCATGGTCTTGGTGTCCTTCAATGACTGGGTGGTATAAATTGGCTTGTTCCATGTTGAGTGACTGTTGGGCAATATGGTCCCACTGCTGTTCACACATTCACCTTTGTTTAAAACCCACAAGACTTTCTGCTTCATCATAACCTTAGCAGGTCCCTCTCTCATCTTCTTGATCAGATCTTTATACGTCACTAGCTCAGCATCCATTCGAGAAATCCTTTTATCACTGGATTTTTTCCTTTTTTCCTTGCTATCCACCATGCCAGTCAGCCAGGCTGGGCAGCAGGGCCTTGGGTTTTCCTTTCCTGAAAAATTGGTTCATCTTGGGCAACAGCATAGAAACCCAACCCCTGGAGCAAAAGCAGAAATGGTCCTGTTATCTTTTCTTTATTGACCACTAGCTTAATTCTACTGTGGTTAGGAAACATACTCCATATGATTTCAGTCTTTTGAAATTTAAGACTTGCTTTATGGCTCATAATATGGTCAATCTTGGTGAATGTTTCATTTGCACTTGTTCAAAATGTATCTTCTTCCGTTGTTGTTACAGTGTTCTATATATGGCAGGTCAAGTTTGTTAATTTGACTCTTCTACATCCTTAATGATTTTTGGCTGCTTTCTCTGTCAGTTACTGAGGGAGATGTGTGTAAACCTCCCAACATGACTGTGAATTTCTTTATTTTTTCTTCATGTTCTGTCAGTTTTTTTTACTTTATATATTTTATGAACATTTTAGCAAGTATAAGTGAATTTAAGATTGTTATAACTTCCTGTTTATCAACCCTTTTGTCATTGCAAAAAGCCCATTTATCTCTAGTAATTCTGTTTCCCTTGAAGTCTACTCCTCTGTATTTGTACAGTTATACTGATGTTTTTTGATTATTGCTTTCATGGTATGTCTTTTTGCCATTTTTAAAATACAATTGGTATCCTTATGTTTGAAATGTATCTTTTTCACACCCCAATTAAAAAATAGGCAAAAGACATGAGCAGACACTTCTTAGAAGGGGAAATACAAATGACTAAAAGGCACATGAAAAGATGTTCAACTTCATTGGCTATTAGGGAAATGCAAATCAAAACCACAATGAGATATCATCTGACATTCACTAGAATGGCCATTATAAAAAAAAAAAAAACAACAGAGAATGGCGAGAGAGGCTGTGGAGAAAAAGGCACACTTATCCACTGTTGGTGGGAATGTAAAATGGTACAACCACTCTGGAAGGCAGTTTGGCAGTTCCTTAGGAAGCTAAGTAAGAATTGACGTATGACCCAGCAATTCCATTACTAGGTATCTAGTCAAAGTGCAAGGACACAAATGGACATATGCACACCAATGGTGCATAATATAGCAGCATTATTTAGATTTCCAAGAAATGGAAACAGCCTAAATGTCCATCAATGGATGGGTGGCTAAACATGGTGTAGTATATACATACGATGGAATATTACATAGCTGTAAGGCAGAATAAACTCATGAAGCATGTAACAACATGGTTGAACCTTGAGGACATTATGGTGAGGGAAATTAGCCAGAAACAAAAAGACTAATATTGTATGGTCTCACTAATATGAACTAAAATTAATGAGTGAACTTTGAGAATTGATGTTAAGAACACAGGTTAATTAGGAGAACTAAAAAAAAAAAGAACACAGGCTATTGGGATAAAGTAGGGTAGAGATTGGGTAATTGGTGCTGAAGGAATACAGATTGTGCAACAGGACTGATTGTAAGACTTCAGAAATGCATAGCATTATACTACCTGATTGTAGCACAACAATGTAAGTACACTGAATGAAGCTGAATGTGAGTATGATTGAGGGAGAAGGGCTAGGGGCACATATGAAACCAAAAGGAAAGATAGAGGTTAAAAAGACTGAGACACTATAATTTAGGAATGCCTAGAGTAGACAATAATGGCGATTAAATGTACGAATAAAAAATTTTTCTGCAGAAGGGAGAACAAATGAATGTCAAGATTGCAGGGTGTTGAAAATGGCTGGTATGCAGGGAAAAGTACAATCAAAGCAAGCTACGGTCTATAGTCAACTGTAACATTGTTCTATGCTTCTACTGAATGTAACAAAGGCATTATGCCAAAACTAAATGTCAGCAGGTGGGGGGGGGGCATGGCGGAGGGGTGTGGATTCTTTGTGGAAAAAAGGAAATATCTTCAGATAGAGTATGGTGGCAAAGGCATGTCTAGAAACATAGGTTGGATTATATGATGTGTGAATAAAACTTTTTAAAAATAAACAGAGTGCATGGGTGGCTCAGTGGTAGAATGCACACCTTCCATGCAGGAGATCCGGGTTCAATTCCTGGATCATGCATCCCCCCCAAAAAACCCCCACATTTTCTCTGCTAGAGAAAATTCAGAGAAAGAGATGTACCTATTCACTGTTGGTAGGGAAGCTGAGAGGTGTAGCCCCTTGGAGGGAGTGTGGTTGTTCCACAGAAGGCTAGTGTTCTAGTTTGCTAGCTGCCAGAATGCAACACACCAGAGACAGATTGGCTTTTAATAAAAGGGGATTTGTTTCATTAGTTCTTCAGAGGAAAGACAGCTAACTTTCATCTGAGGTTCTTTCTTATGTGGGACCGCTCAGGGTGATCTCTGCTGGCCTTCTCTCCAGGCCTCTGCATTCCAACAACTTTCCCTGGGGTGTTTTCTTTCTGCATCTCCGAAGGCCTGGGCTGAGCAAGTGCTGAGATGAGGTATGCTGAGCTGCTTGGGCTATGCTACGTTGACCTCTCTCATTTAAACACCAGCCAGTTAAATCAAACATCATTCATTGCTGCAGACATGCCTCCTAGCTGACCGCATATGTAATGAGCAACAGATGAGGTTCGCGTATCATTGGCTCATGCCCACAGCAACATAACTAGGCACCTTCACCTGGCCAAGCTGACAGCCTTGAATCTAACTGAATCTAACTACCACACATGTATAAAAGAAAAATTTTCTGTTTTGACTCTTCTTAAGTTTACAATTCAGTGGTATTACCTTTACAATGTTGTGCCATCATCACCACCCCGTCCATTATGAAACTTTTCATTACCTCAAAGAGAAATTCTGTATTCACTAAGCAGTAATGCCCCTCTCTTTAGCCACTGGTAACCTCTAATTTACTTTCTGCTTTCTATGAATTTGCTTATTGTGATATTTCATGTAAGTGGAATCATACAATTATTATTCTTTTGTCTGGCTTATTTCACTTTGCATAATGTTTTCAAGGTTCATCCATGTTGCAGCATGAATCACCACTTCATTCCTTTCTGTGGTTGAGTAATATTCCATTAAATACACACACATGTATATGCACACACCATATTTCGTTTATCAGTTCATCTGTTGGTGGACATTTGGGTTGTTTCTACCTTTTGGCTGTTATGCTGCTGTGAACATTGGCGTGCAAGTATCTGTTTGAGTCCCTTCCTTCATTTCTTTTGGGTATATACCTAGGAGTGAGATTGCCGGGTCATGTTGATTCTATGTTTAACTTTTTGAGGAATTGCCAAACTGTTTTTCATCCTTAATTTTTAATTTTTAACATCCTTTGAGGTGTTGTTGGAGGAAGATATGGGGACCTGAGGACCAAAATTATGGCAGTATAGTGATACAGAGAAACAAAGGATTTTAAAATTTAAATGCTGGATATATCTTACTTACACATTTATACCCTCCTGAAGTACCCATATGTATTGACAGTGCCTCACTTTGCCATTTGTTTTCTCACTGCTTTATTAAAGATGGGTGCAAATATGTTTGGAAAGGCTAGATGATATATGGTACAAGATGCTTGGGCAGGAAACAAAGGCACCACCATCCTTTCTTGTTATTCCCACAGCCTTGACAAGCAGAAGAATGTATGGTACAAAGAATAGGGAAAGGAGATGGTAAAAGAAGAATTGTCTAATTTTAAGTGATACTTGCAGTTCTGTAAGGTTTTCTGATTGATCATGCACATGGTTGGACACCATAGTAACTGGGATTTTTCCTTTTTTACCTTTTCAGACAGCACTTTTAAACATCGTGTTAAGAGATTCATTTGCAGCTCCTGAGAAAGATATTTTCCTAGCCTTGTTAAACTGGTGTAAGCACAATTTAAAGGAGAAGCACACTGAAATCATGCAGGCTGTGCGTTTACCTCTGATGAGCCTCACTGAACTCCTGAATGTTGTGAGACCTTCAGGGCTGTTGTCTCCTGGTGCCATTCTGGATGCTATTAAAGTGCGATTCGAGAGTTGGGATATGGACCTTAATTATAGAGGCATGCTCAGTAAGTACCTATTTGTACTAAACTGACCTGTAAGTTTTGTTGCCTCTTAAGCCAGTTTCATCTACAGAACTGTAGCTAAAACTCTAGCTACAAAACTATAATGCAGATATACATGGTATGTGTGGGTCTATGAACATACGGTTCTCCTTCGTATGGAATGCTTTTCCCTGTCATTCTTCTGGAAAGTCTTCAAAACTTAGATTCACCTCTTGTCCAGTGGGGAGCTGATTTTGGAAAAGGGGAGTGGCATGAGTGCGGTGGTGATTTTGAACTATTTGGAACAGGGAAAAATTAAATTCAGGGAGACAGTGAGGAGGGTACTTAATCTGTGCACAATTGATACAACCTCAGGCTAGAGTAGTGACAGGAAAAGTGGAGAATATTGAATGTTTACAAGTGACATTATAGGAAAAGAAGGGTTAGATCTTAGTGATTCTAAGAGATTTAAATTTGGGGAATAATTTAAGAAGATTTAGGCATGTTAGAAATTTCATTTCCATCTTAGACTTCAGTCACAGTCATTTGAAACAGAAGAGTTTAGAGAGAATCAAGGGAGGCATCAGTTTCTAAATCTGAAAGCTCAGTGTTCCTATTTCCATTTTGCTTAGTCCGGAACTATTGGTATCAGAACTGGAGGAGATGGCTTCAGTGGTCAGCAGTATTAGACTTTGGACCCTAACATTTTGTTCCCAGCAGTAAGGAAAAAATACTTACTTTTTTTAAATTGTATAATATAGCATATATACAAAGCAAAGAAAGATAAAAGCCGTCGTTTTCAGAGAACTCTTCAACAAGTAGTTATAGGACAGATCCCAGAGTTTGTCATGGGCTTCATATGATCCTCTCATATTTTTCCTTCTAGCTGCTCTGGAATATAGGAGACTAGAGGGAATAAATATTTTTTATCATCACAATCGACTTTTTTTTCTTTTTTTGTGAAAAATAACATACATACAAAAAAGCAATAAATTTCACAGCACAGTACAACAATTAGTTGTAGTACTGATTTCAGAGTTTGGTATGGGTTACAATTCCACAATTTTAGGTTTTTATTTCTCGCTACTCTAAGATACCAGAGACTAAAAGAAATATCAGTTTAATGATTCAGCACTCATATTCATTTGTAAAACCCTACCTTCTCTGTATAACTCTACCACCTCTGTATAACTTATCACCTTTCTTTTTTTTTTCTTTCTGAAAAGTTTTATTCTCTGTTTAACTTATCACCTTTGATCTTGCTATCCCACTCTTTAGCGGTATTTGGGGTATGGCCATTCTAGCTTTTTCATGTTGGAAGGGGCTGTTCGTAATTATTAGAGGTAGGGTGTATTAGTTAGGGTTCTCTAGAGAACAGAATCAACAGGGAACACTTGCAAATATAAAATTTATAAAAGTGTCTCACGTGACTGCAGGAATGCAGAGTCCAAAATCCACAGGGCAGGCTGTGAAGCCGACAACTCCGATGGATGGCCTGGATGAACTCCACAGGAGAGGCTCACCAGCCAAAGCAGGAATGGAACCTGTCTCCTCTGAGTCCTCCTTAAAAGGCTTCCCATGATTAGATTTAGCATCACTAATTGCAGAAGACACGCCCCTTTGGCTGATTACAAATGGAATCAGCTGTGGATGCAGCTGACGTGCTCATGACCTAATCCTATGAAATGTCCTCATTGCAACAGACAGGCCAGCGCTTGCCCAATCAGATAAACAGGTACCACAACTTGGCCAAGTTGACACGTGTCCCTAACCATGACAGCTAGGGATGGGATTGCCATAAGATCCTGAAACCCCATTGCTCAGTATATACCTGGAGGAACTGAGTGTGAGAACAGAAATGGACATTTACGCACTGGTGTTTATGGTGGCAATGTATGGAGGTGGCCTAAGGATACAACAACTGAGGAATGGAAGGAGGGACTATGGTGTATACATACAATAGACTACTGAGCAGCTGCAAGAAAAAATGAAGTTGTGAGGCATACAACTAGGTATATGAACCTTACGGACTGTATGTTGAATGAAAAGTCAGGAACAAAAAGACAAATATTATCATGTTCTCAATCATATGGACTAACTATAATATAAAAACTTGGTGAACATTCTCTCTAAGCCCGACTCTGAGAGTGAAATCATTGTCCTCCCCACTATGTGGGACATGACATCCAGGGGGGAAAGTCTCCCTGGTGGCATGGGAGATGACTTCCTGAATGAGTCTGGCCCTGGCATCGTGGGATCAACAAGGCCATCTTGACCAAAAGGGGGAAAAGAAGTGTAACAAATAAGGTATCAGTGGCTGAGAGAATTCAAATAGAGTTGAGAGGCTACTCTGGAGGTCACTCTCACACAAGTTTCAGTTAGACATTGCTACCTATCATAACCTGCCAAACCCCAATCAGGAGGATTCCAGCCAATCCTAAAGAACACCTAGGGCAATATATATGATTTTATCAAGATTCCATGCACAAGCGTTAATTTCCAGGAACCTACAACCTCCAGATGGGTTCTTGGACCAGATAGGTCCTGTAACCCAGATGGGCCAGCCTCTCCAAAACATCATCTAGTTCCATCTCCCTATGCTATATTATCAACAACCCCCTCCAAGCTGAAAAAGTTAGAATGGGCATAGCCCAAATACCCCTAAGGAATGGGAGAAAGATCAAAGATGATGATGGAGTTATACAGAGAAGGTAGGGTTTAACAAATGAGTATGATTGCTGAATCATTACACTGATATTTCTTTTAGTCTACAGTATCTTAGAGCAGCTAGATGTAAAAAAACTAAACTTGTGGAATTGTAACCCATACCAAACTCTGTAATCTGTTCTACAACTAATTGATTTGCTGTGCTTTGAAATTTATTGCTTTTTTGTATATTTGCTATTTTACACAAAAAAGAAAAAAAGTTGATTGTGATGATAAAAAATATTTATCCTTCTAGCCTCCAATGTTTCAGAGCAGATAGAAGGAAAAATCTGAGGTGATGGTATAGTAGTCCATAACAAACTCTGGGATCTGTCCTGAAACTACTTGTTGAAGAGTGCTTTGAAAATGATTGTTTTTTGCTTAGTATATATGTTATATTATACAATAAAAAAGATATATAGACATAAAAATAAAAAGTTGGTAAACTGAAGTTGAGAACATGGGTTATCAGGTTGGAGCATATTGTAAAGGGTCCTAGATTGTAAGCTCTTACAGCAGTCACATATATTTAGGAATTGTAACTGTTATTTGTAAATTCTGAGATACTGAGCTGTTTGGTATAACCTGGTAGTTCATAGAAACTTCAAGTATATGTGACACCTGAAACTCAGAATTAGAGCACTGACGCTATGAAATTAAGCACTACCCCTTATAGGAACTTTTTAAAGAGTTGAAAATGGGATCAGACTTCGAGAAGAGATATGAATGACACTGACCTGGAGAGGACGAACATAAATCAGAATACAGTGTAAAGGATGATATTGTCTGTAAAGGATGATATCGTCCATATTTTAAAACTTCAACTTCTGTGTGAGAACAAAGGGAGAGATGTTTATTGGGTGAAAAATTTATATTTTGGGTAGTGCATTACCTAATTTAACTTGTGTGGTCAGTTTAAATGAACACCATAAGTACATGGAATCTTGACTAGGGAGTGAGATTTTTGTTGGTTTGTCCAGTTGTTATGCCTCCATATATCCCAGAGTAATTTGGGCAGTGAATAAAGAAGTATTTTCAAGGTCCCCTTGGGGGACTGGGGAGAAAAGAGGAAATATCCAACTTCCCCATTTGGTAAGTTTCTGACATTGTCACAAGCAGTGGGGACAACCAAATCAATAGGCTGATCCCTCAATCTTGAGGTTCATCTCTTTGAAATTTACTCCTGCAATGAATAGGCTAAGCCTACTTACAGTTGGGCCTAAGTATCACCCCCAGAGAACTTTTTTTGCTCTGACGTGGCTTCTCTCTCTAAGCCAACTCAACAGGTGAAATCACTGCCTCCCCTCTATGTGGACATGACTTCCAGGGGTGTAAATCTCCCTAGTAACATGGGGCAGAACTCCTGGGATGAGCTGGGACATGGCATCAAAGGATTGAGAAAGCCTTCTTGGCAAAAAAGGGAAGAGAGAAATGAGACAAAATAAAGTTTCAGTGGTTGAGTGATTTCAAACAGAGTCAAGAGGTTGTCCTAAATGTTATTCTTATGCCATTATATAGATATCCCTTTTTAGTTTAGGTTTATTGGAGTGGCTAAAGGGAAGTACCTGAAACTGTTGAGCTGTGTTTCAGTAGCCTTGATTCTGGAAGATGATTGTATAAGATATAACTTTTAAAATGTGATTGTGTGATTGTGAAAACCTTGTGTCTGATGCTTTTTATCCAGGGTATGGACAAATGAATTAAAAATGGGTAAAAATAAATAAATAATAGATGGAATAAGGGGTAAAATAAATTGGACAGAAGGAAATACTAGTGGTCAGTGAGAGGGAGGCGATAAGGGTATGGTACATGTGCTGGTTTGAAAGGATGTATGTCCCCTAGAAAAGCCATGTTTTAATCTAAATCCCATTTCATAAAGGCAAAATAATCCCTATTCAGTACTGTATGTTTGAAACTGTAATCAGATCATCTTCCTGGAGATGTGATTTAATCAAGAGTGGTTGTTAAGATGGATTAGGTGATGACATGTCTCCACCCGTTTGGGTGTGTCTTGATAAGTTTCTGGAGTCCTATAAAAGAGGAAACATTTTGGAGAAAGATTCAGAGAGAGCAGGGAATGCTGCAGCACCACAAAGCAGCAAGTCCATCAGCCAGCACTTTGGAGATGAAGAAGGAAAATGCCTTCTGGGGAGCTTCATGAAACCGGAAGCCAGGAGAGAAAGCTAGCAGATGATGCCATGCTCGCCGTATGCCCTTCCAGCCGAGAGAGAAGCCCTGACGGTGTTCTCCATGTGCCTTCTCACTTGAGAGAGAAACCCTGAACTTCATTGACCTTCTTGAACCGAGGTATCTTTCCCTGGATGCCTTTGATTGGACATTTCTATAGACTTGTTTTAATTGGGACATTTTCTCAGTCCTAGAATTGTAAACTAGCAACTTATTAAATTTCCCTTTTTAAAAGCCATTCCGTTTCTGATATATTGCATTTTGGCAGCTAGCAAACTAGAATAGTACGTATGAGTTTTTTCTTTTTTCTCTTTATTTCTTTTTCTGGAGTGATGTAAATGTTCTAAAAAATGATCATGGTGATGAATACACAACTATGTGATGATATTGTGAGCCACTGACTGTACACCATGTATGAAATGTATGCGTGTGAAGATGTGTCAATAAAAATATATATTTTTAAAATGTGTCTTTTGCAAACAAAATATGGTTATTTTTTTCATGTAGTTTAACTGTTCCTTTAATTGGAGTATTAATTCAATTACATTTAATGTAGCTACTGGTGCATTTGGGTTTATAGCTACCATATTTCTATTTTTTTCTACCTGTCCTATATGTAATTTTTTTCTATTTCCCCCATTCTTATTTATATTTGGATTTCTGAAGTTAAAATAAATTAATATTTTTATTTTGGAATATTTTAGATTCATAAAAAAGTTGCAAAGATAGTAAAGAAAATTCCCAGATATTCTCACCCAATTTCAGTTTCCTTTAATGTTATCATCTTGTTTTACATTTGTCAAAATTAAGAAACCAATATTAGCACATTACTGTTAATTAAACTGCGGACTTTATTCAGATTTCACCTGCTTTTCCATTAATGTTTTTTTTTCTGTTCCAGGATCCAGTATAGGAGATCACATTTCAAATCATTGTCATTTCTCCTTAGTCTCCTCTGGTTTGTGACAGTTACTCAGTCTTTCTTTTTCATGACCTTAGTAGTTTGAACATATATTTTGTAGAATGCCCCTCATTTTGGGTTTGTCTGTCTGATGTTTTCCTCATGAATAAAAGCTACCTTAAATTAGTATTTTTACCACTGCTTCATATAAGTACCTTTCAACATTTCAATTGAATTTATTCCCCTGTACATTAAGCTGTTGTCACATGCTGTTGTTGTCACAAATTTTAATTCACCATGTATTTAAAATCCTACAAAACTTTTTATTTTAATCTTTAGACAATCTCAAATCTACAGAAAAATTGTAGTATTGTACAAAAATTTCCTCCTTAGTCTTTTATGAGTAAGTTGCTGACACAATGCCCTATCAGTTTCAAATACTTACATGTGTATTTCCTAAAATACGTTGTTCTCTTACAAAACTACAATGTAACCATCAACATCAGAAAATTAACACTGATACATTACTATGATCCAATCCTCAGATGTCTTTCAAGCTTTGCTGGTTTTTCCAATAGTGTCCTCTAGGGGCAAAGAATCCAATTCAGAACCTAGCATTGCATTTAGTTGTTGTGTCTATTTAGTCCCTTCAATGTGAGGCAATTCTTTTTCCATTACTTGATTTCCATGATTTTGATACCAGAAGGCTACAATCCAGTTATTTTGTAAAGTGTCCCTCAACTTGGGTTTATATGATGTTTCCTCATAATTATATTTGGGTTATGAGTTTTGGGCAAGAATACCTCAGAAATGATACTTTATTCTCCTCATTGCATCCTATCAGGGACTACATGATTTCAATGTGCTCTGTAATTTTTTTTCCATGTAGATAATCTTATTCAATTTTACTTACATTTCAAGTCAGCTCTGTATGGCAGGTGTGTCTTTTTTATTTTAATATTTTTTATTGTAAAACTTACCATACAAACATACATTCTTGACATACAAACATTCCATGCATGGTGTACAATCAGTGGCTCACAATGCCATCACATAGTTGTGTATTCATTATCATGATAATTTTTTAACATCTGCATCACTCTAGCAAAGGAAAGAAAAAAGAAAAAAGAAAAAACTCATATATACCATATTTCCTTCTCTCTCCCTCTCGTTGACCACTACTCAATTTATTTTAACATTTGTTCCCCTTATTATTTGTTCATTTTTATCCATATTTTCTAACTCATCTGTCCATACCCTAGATAAAAAAAAGCGTTCTATTATTGATGATGTTCACTTTGATCATTTGATTAAGGCAATATCTTAATCCACTGTACAGTTGCTCTTTTTCCCTTTGTAATTAATATGTATTTAGTGGGAAGGCACTTTGAACTGTATGTATATAATCTGTGGTTCCTCATCAAGCTTCTCATTCATTCATTCACTCATTTATTCATTGTAGTATGGACTTATGACTATCTACTTTATTCTACGGACTTTAATCTGTTACTATATTTTACAGTGATTCTCAAATTTAGCTGGTGGGAACCTCTATTTTAGGCACCAAAAGAAGTTTTAGCTCATCTTGTACTTTCCATGCCCAATCTGGTAATCAGCCATTTCTTCAAAGAGCCCTGTTTTTTGTTTTTTTTTTAGTAGAGAATGGTATTTTTTTAACTTTGTGAAATATAATATACATACAAAAAAGGAATAAATTACAAAGTAATTTTAACAAGTAATTATAGAACAGATTTCAAATTTTGGTATGGATTACAGTTCCAAACTTTCAGGTTTTTTCTTCTTGCTGCTCCAAGACACTGGAGACCAAAAGAAATATCAATATAATGATTCAGCAGTCATACTCATTTGTTAAAACCTATCTTCTCTGTTATACTCCACCTTCTCTCTTTCTTTTTCTTTTTTTTTGAGAAAAATAACTTATATACAAAAAGTAATAAATTTCAAAATACATTACAACAATTAGTTGTAGAACAGATTTCAGAGTTTGGTATGGGTTACAATTACACAATTTTAGGTTTTTACTTCTAGCTCTGTAAGGTACTGAAGACTAAAAGGAGTATCGGTATAATGGTTCAGCAATCATACTCATTTGTTAAACCCTACCTTCTCTGTATAACTCCACTATCACCTTTGATCTTTCTCCCACTCTTTAGTGGTATTTGGGCTATACCCATTCTAACTTTTTCATATTGGAAGGGACTGTTGATAAATGGGATAGGGAGATGGAATTAGTTGATGTTCTGGGGAGGCTGGCCCCTCTAGATTTCAGGATTTATCTGGTCCAGGAACCCATCTGGAGATCATAAGTCTTTGGAAGGTTACCCTAGTGCATGGAAACTTTGTAGAAAATTATATAATGCCCTAGGTATTCTTTAGGATTGACAGGAATTGTTTTGGTTGGGGATTGGTAAGCTATGATAGATGAAAATGCCTAACTGAAGCTTGTGTGAGAGGGACCTGCAGAGTAGCCTCTTGACACTATTTGAACTCTCTCAGCCACTGATACCTTATTTGTTACACTTCTTTTTCCCCATTTTGGTCAGGATGGCATTCTTTTTTTTAAACTTTTTTTATTAATTAAAAAAAATAACAAACAAAACATTAAGAGATCATTCCATTCTACATATACAATCGGTAATTCTTAATATCATCACATAGTTGCATATTCATCATTTCTTAGAACATTTGCATCAATTTAGAAAAAGAAATAAAAAGACAACAGAAAAAGAAATAAAACGATAACAGAGAAAAAAAAGATTATACATACCATACCCCTTACCCCTCGCTTTCATTTACCACTAGCATTTCAAACTAAATTTATTTTAACATTTGTTCCCCCTATTATTTATTTTTATTCCATATGTTCTACTCTTCTGCTGATATAGTGGCTACTGAATCTCTCAGCCATTGACACTTAGTCTCATTTCACTCTTCCCCCTTTGGTCGAGAAGGTTCTCTCAATCCCCTGATGTTAATTCTCAGCTCATTCTAGGGTTTTTCTCAGTCCCTTGACACTGAGTCTCAGCTCATGCCAGGATCCCCGTCCCACGTTGCCAGGAAGGTCCACACCCCTGGGAGTCATGTCCCATGCAGACAGGGGGAGGGTGGTGAGACTGTTCATCATATTGGCTGGAGAGAGAGGCCACATCTGAGCAACAAAAGAGGCTCTCTTGGGGGTGACTCTTAGGCCTAAATTTTAAGTAGACTTGACCTATCCTTTGTGGGGTTAAGTTTCATGTGAACAAACCCCAAGCCTGGGGGCTCAGCCTAAAGCTTTGGTTGTCCACGCTGCTTGTGAGAATATCAAGAATCCAACTTGGGGAAGTTGAATTTCTCCCCACTCTCACCATTCCCCAAAGGGGGCTTGCAAATACTTTTCCAGTCACTGATCAAATCACTCTGGGATTCATCGGGGCATCACTCTGGACAAACCAACAAAATCTCATGTCCTACCTGAGATTCCAAGTACTTATGACATTCAATCAAACTATCTACATGAGTTATATTAGGAAATGCTCTATTCAAAATCTAAATTTTGTAACAAATAAACATTTTTTGCTTTAGTCTCACACATAAGGTGACATTTTAAAGTATTAATTATCATCTATTTTCAACACCCTGCAATAATGACATTCCTTTGTTCTTCCTCAGGCAAAAACATTTCTTAAATTTGTACATTGTACATTTCACTATTATTATACACTCTAGGCATTCCTAGATTATACCATCTCAATCTTTACCATCTATCTTTCTTTCTGATTTCATTTATGTCCCCAGTCCTCCTTCCTCTATCATTCTCACATACAGGTTCATTCAGTGTTTTAACATAATTACATTACTGTTAGGTAGTATTGTGCTGTCCATATCTGAGATTTTATATTCAGTCCTGTTGCACAATCTGTATCCCTTCAGCTCCAATCACCCAATATCTCACCCTATTTCTATCTCCTGATGGTCTCTGTTACCAAGGAAATATTCTAAGTTTATTCACTAATGTAAGTTCATATCAGTGAGACCATGCAGTATTTGTCCTTTTGTTTCTGGCTAATCACACTCAGCATACTGTCTTTAAGGTCCATTCATGTTGTTACATACTTCATAACTTTATTCTGTCTTACAGCTGCATAATATTCCATCTTATGTAAATGTCACAGTTTGTTTAGTCAACTGTCTGTTGATGGACATTTTGGCTGTTTCCATCACTTGGTAATTGTTAATAGTGCTGCTATAAACATGAAAATGTCCATTTGTGTCCTTGGCCTCATGACCTTTGAGTAGAGACAGCATATACATGGGTCCTGTTTTTTAAACCATTCTGCCAGACTATGTCTTTTGATTGGAGAGTTTAATCCATTAACATTCAGTGTTATTACTGTATGGGTAGTACTTTCTTCTACTATTTTGCTTTCTGGATTTTAGATGTCATATCTAATTTTCCTTCCTTTTACCTTTACTCATAGTCTTCCTTTCTACACTCTTCTCCACACCTCTCTCTTCTGTCTTCGTATCTGTCTCTAGTGTTCCCTTTAGTATTTCTTGCAGAGCTGGTCTCTTGGTCACAAATTCTCTCAGTGATTTTTTGTCTGAAAATGTTTTCATTTCTCCCTCATTTTTGAAGGACAATTTTGCTGGATATAGAATTCTTGATTGGCAGTTTTTCTCTTTTAATAATTTAAATATATTATCCCACTGTCTTCTCCCCTCCGTGGTTTCTGCTGAGAGATCTGCGCATAGTCTTATTGGGCTTCCCTTGTATGTGATGGATTGCTTTTCTCTTGCTGCTTTCAAGATCCTCTCTTTCTCTTTGACCTTGGACATTCTGATTATTAAATGTCTTGGAGTATGTCTATTTGGATCTGTTCTCTTTGGGGTACGCTGCACTTCTTGGATCTGTAATTTTAAGTCTTTCATAAGAGTTGGGAAATTTTCAGTGATAATTTCCTCCATTAGTTTTTCTCCTCCTTTTCCATTCTCTTCTCCTTCTGGGACACCCACAACACGTATATTCATGAGCTTCATATTGTCTTTCAATTCCCTGAGTCCCTGCTCATATTTTTCCATTTTTTTCCCTATAGTTTCTGTTTCTTGTTGGATTTCAGATGTTCTGTCCTCCAGTTCATTAATCCTATGTTCTGCCTCTCGATATCTACCATTGTAGGTTTCCATTGTTTTTTTCATCTCTTCTACTGTGTCTTTCATTCCCATAAGTTCTGTGATTTGTTTTTTCAGACTTTCAGTTTCTTCTTTTTGTTCCTTCCTTGCCTTTTTTATATCCTCCCTCAATTCATTGATTTGGTTTTTGATGAGGTTTTCCATGTCTGTTCGTATATTCTGAATTAGTTGTTTCAGCTCCTGTATGTCATTTGAATTGTTGATTTGTTCCTTTGACTGGGCCATATCTTCAATTTCCTTAGTGTTATTTGTTATTTTTTGCTGGCATCTAGGCATTTAATTACCTTAATTAGTTTATTCTGGAGATTGCTTTCACTTCTTTTATCTAGGGTTTTCTTGCTGGATGAATTTGTTGTCTATCTGTTCTTTGACATTCTGTTCAGCTTTATCTGAACCTTTAGCTTAAGTTTTGTTTAACAGAGGAGAATTTTTCAGTTCTTGTTTTCTTGTTTCTTGCCCTGCTTGTGTGGTACCTTTCCCCCACATACACTTAGGAGGGTCTGCTTAGATATTATAGACCCCAGCCAGATTTTCCCAGACCAAACTGGCCTCCTATCAGGAGGAAAGAGTCACCTGCATCGGTTTTCCCTGAGCATGAGACCCAGCAGGTTGAAAGACTTTCCTGTGGCGCTTGTCTGACTGCAGGTCCCACCAGCATAAGATGATGCGGTACCTTTAAGTTTGGCTGGGGGTTTGTTGGAGACAGAGGAGAGGTTGTAGGCTGGTTTTAATGGCTTCAAATTACCAAGCCCTGGTGTCTGAATTCCTTGATGGAGGGATTCCACCTGGGTGGGCCTTCACCCCTCCCCTGGGGAAGGCACAGGCGCCAGATAAGCCCCCAAAAGAGCTCACTTCTGCCTATGCTGTATCCAGAGGCAGTCAAGCCTTTGTAGATACACAGCCACAAAAACCTGTTTCCTTCTTTTTTCTGTAGTAAGTATCATGACTCTTAGGCATACCTGTAGTTAGGCTAAACTTCTCTGCTACATACATAAGCTTCACAAGAACAAGCCTCAAGATCAAGGGCTCAGCCTATTGATTTGAGTGTCCCTATGTCTTTATTTTTTTTACACATCTGTCCATACCCTGGATAAAAGGAGTGTTAGTCCCCAAGGTTTTCACAATTTTGTAGTCACATTGTAAAAGCCATATAGTTATACAATCATCTTTAAGAGTCAAGGTTACTAGACTATAGTTCAACAGTTTCAGGTACTTTCCTCTAGCCACTCCATTACACCATACAAGAAAAACAGATATCTGTATAATGCATAAGAATAACCTCCAGTGTAACCTCTTGACTCTGAATTTTCTCAGCCACTGAAACTTTATTTTGTCTAATTTCTCTCTTCCGCCTTTTGGCCAAGAAGGCTTTCTCAATCCCATGGTGTTGGGTCCCAGCCAGGGAGTCAAAACCCCTGTAGGGGTGGAAGGCAGTGAGTTCACCTGCCGAGTTGGCTCATAGAGAGAGGTCATATCTGAGCAACAAAAAGGGGCAACCCTGAGGGTGACTCTTAGGGATAATTACAAGTAGGCTTAGCTTCTCCTTTGCAGGAATAAATTTTGTAGGGGTGAGCCCCAAGATTGAGGGCTCAGTCTATTGAATTGGTTGTTCCAATGCTTATGAGAATATCAGGAAGTCCCCAGATGGGAAAATTTAGTATTTCCTTCTTTCTACCCAGTCTTCTAAGGGGACTTTTTAAATACTTTTTTTATTCTCTGCCCAAATTACTTTGCAATGTATTGGGGCATCACACTAACCTGTACAAACCAACAAGAGCTCATGCCCTATTCAAGATTTCATGATTATGGTGTTCAAATAAACTGACCACACAAGTTAAATTAGAAAATGTGCTACCAAAATATAAATTTGGCACCAAATAAACATCTCTTCCTTTGGTCTCACATAGAAGTTGAACTTTTAAAATATAGACCATATCATCCTTTACCATGTATTCTGATTTACTGTAGACCCATCCAGATCAGCTTCATTCATACCTCTAGTTGAAGTCTGATCGCTTTTTCAACTTTTTAAACAGTTGCTGTATGGGGAAATGCTGACTTTCATGGCTTCAGAGCTCAAACTCTGCATCTCAAGTATCACATAAATACCCAAAGTTTCAGGGAATGATCAGGTTGTACACAAATAGCTCAGTATCTCAGAATTTAGAAATAACAGTTACAACTCCAGAATAGATGTGACTGCTCTAGGAGCTTACAATCTTGGACCCTTTACAATAGGCCCCAATTTGATAACCCATGCTGTCTACCTCAATTCTTAAAGTTTGTATCTTATAGTTAGTCCATATGAGTGAGACATCATATGTTTCATTTTGTTTATGACATTTCATTCAACATATTGTCCTCAAGTTTCATTCACCTAGTTGCATGCCTCACAACTTCATTCTTTTTTGCAGTTGCTCAGTAGTCCTCCTCATTCTCCTTTGATCCATTTTCCTAATCTTTAGGGATATTTGTGTTCCCCATTATAACTTTTTTCATGTTGAAAAGCGTGTTGACAATACGGGATAGGATGATGAAACTGGTTGATGTTTTTGGAGAGACTGGCACCTTTGGGTTTCAAGACTTATCTGGTTTAGGAACCATGTGAAGGTTTTAGGTTTTTGAAAAGTAAAGTTAGTGCATGCAACTTTTGTAGGATCTTAGACAGAGCCCTGGGCATTCTTTAGGGTTAATAGGAATGATGTTGGTTGGGGTTTTGCAAACGGTGGCAATTAGCAATATCTCGCTGAAGCTTGCATAAGAGTAGCCTCCAGAATAGCCTCTCAACTCTATTTGAACTCTCTTAACCACTGATACCTTATTTTGTTTCATTTATTTTACCCCTTTTGGTCAGGAAGGCATTATTTATCCCATGGTGGCAGGTCCAGGCTCATCCCTGGGAGTCATGTCTCATGTTGCCAGGGAGACTCACACCCTTGGACATCATGTCGCATGTAGGGGAGAGAATGGTATTTTGAAACCAAAATTTGGGTGCTAGATGTTCTCATTATTATTAGGATGTTTCTGTCCCCAGGCCCTCCCAATGAACTAACAGTGAGAAACTGGTCCCCAATTTTCCTCAATATACTTCCTAATTTGACCACTCTTCCTATATTGTAGCCAATCTTCCATTACTAAAAATCTCCATTATGTCATTTAATTTCAAAATGTATTAATTAGACTTATTTTAAAGTCTGTTTGTGAACTCCAATATCCGGATCTTCTGTAGATCTGAATCTACGGTAAACTTTTCTCTTGATATTCTTGATTTCATTATCTTCTTGTATGCCTCATTATTCGTGATTAATGATTGAATGTTAGGTCCCATATAAAAAACTGAAGAGATAATTTGAGGTGCTGGATGATATTCTCTTCCTCTAGAGGGGATTTACTTTTTATTCTGGCAGACACTCAATGTAGAGTTAGATCACCTTAACCCAATTAGTGACTGAAACTAGGATTCAGTCTTTGTGAAGACTGATGTATTTCCCATTCTCTCTTACTCCTAGGGTAAAGTTCTCTGGGGAAGGGGGAGGGTTGTCTTAAATTTCACGCTCAGGTTCCTAACTTCTCATGCATAGCTTTTAAATTGGCAAGTGTCTCAGAAGCAAACATGTAGCCAGATATCTGGCTCATCTCTATCTCTAGGTTCTCTTCTCTTCATTATCTTGACCCCTCAATTCTTGGCTGCCTTGATGACTCTCCAAAGCTATCAAACAAACATTCAAAAAATATATTATCCAGATTTCATAGTTATTCTCGGTGGTATGGTTAGTCTGAAATAAATTAGTCTGCCATTGTCAGAAGGAGAATTTGATTTATGTGCATAAAATATCACTCTGGGGTGCAGGGGTGGTTCAGTGGTAGAATTCTTGCCTTCCATGCAGGAGTCCTGGGTTCAATTCCCTGACCATGCACCCCCCCCAAAAAAAATATCACTCTGTCATGTAGAAAATCACGGGGAAGGAACAAGAATGAAAGTAGGAAGATGAGTTAGGAGGCTCAAAAAGATGATGGATTGGGCAAGGGTGCAAATAGAACATGTAGAAATGGACAAATGTTGGAAGGTAGGGATTAGGAGAGGTGGAGGGAAATTTGGGACAACAACATTTTCATCTTACAAAGTAGGCAGTTAAGAAGTACCATCCGTGGTTGATAAACCAGGAAATGTAAATTTATGAGTATTATTTAAAGTTAAAAATATAATGATTAGAAGAAATAAAATATAACTATTTGGAAGTGATGGATTGAAGATAGGAGTGGTAGTGGGAGCTTAATACTCATAGCTCATAACATTATTTAATAGGTAATGCCAAAAAAGAGATATAGAGGAAGGAACAGATTTGAAGAATTTTTAGGAGGTAAAATTTGTAGTAGGAGATGAGGGAGAGGGAGGAGGCAAAAGTTACTTATCAATTTCTAGCTTGAATGATTGTTTGGATGTGGTATCACAACAGAGGTAAAGAATATGGAGAAGTACTTAGCAAGAGAGAAGATGATAAATTCAGTTTTAGTTGTATGTGGGACATTGTGGGAGAGATGTATAGTAGATACCCACACAAGTATAAAGCTCTGGGGAGAGGTCTGGGAGAGAGATATGCATTTAATAGTCTTCAGCATATGGGTGATTGTTGAAAACGTGCAAGCAGTAGATCTTTTTGGGGTCATCATGTATTGAAATAGAGGAAAGGCAGAAAGAATAGGTAAAGATACATGTAGGTTGGTTAATTTAGTGGTTGGAATGTAGCCTCTGTATCTGATGTATATGGTGTGTATTGTGTTTGTTTATAATTAAGTTAATTGTTCAGTAACAAATTCCATAATGTGATTCGGTCACTCTTGCCTATCTTTTAAAATTGTTCTTTGAACGTTCTGTGTTAAAAGAACACAGTCTAATGTTGTTATAGATAAATATCTTTACTTGGTATAACTCATTGATAACTGCAGTCAGGATTCTGGCACACAGAGTGGGCAGATGAGATGAGCCCTTTGAGTAAGGCCTGTGTTTATCCGGCAGTGCTATACATTTCATTTTGTCTTGCATCATTTCTAGCTCTCAGCAAAATTCCCTTCCCCAACACCTTGATATAAATTGGCTCCATACTTTAATAGAACTTGAACATGTTGATATCCTCAAACTACGGTATCCTAATGTTTCCATAGTAACTAATGCACACCAAGGGAAAACAAGATGGAGAATAAATGAGAAGAGCATTTTAGCAAAATAAGTGAGGAACAAAGAGGCTTTATATATGTGATTAACTCTTGTTTAGGAATGTGAAGATATTCATCTTCTTAATAATGGGGCTATAAAAGTTGATACAATGAAATTTGTCAGTAGCCATCTATATTCTATTTTCTCTATAAACATCACCATCAAAATAATTTAAATGCTTCTCTGCCCAATGATACTGTGCAGAGTGAGTTAAATGGGCATAGTTGCCATTCTCTTAGAGTCTGCAATCAGGATTAACAAGTTAGGCCAATGTTCATATTCTGGTGTGCCAGGAAGGACTCAGACCCAGTGGATATTATAGGAAGTGGGTATTCAAAGCAATCTATTCAACCCTGTTGGATTTTCCCCCCTTTGTTACAATACTTTACTTACAGTTCAACACTCTTCTGTTTAAAGACTGAACATAACATACTGCGGCTCTTTCTTTCTTGTTCCATCAATTAATTTCCCCTCATTTCTCCCTATTGTCCTTCTTCATTCTCCAAATGAATTCTGTGCACGATCTCTATCAACTGCAAAACAACCTGTTCTACTTTTCTTGACTGGTTCTAAAGGTTTGTACCTATATAGATACATGTTCTCCACCTATATCTCAGAAAACCTGCTGTGCTGGCTTGAAAGGGTGTATGGACCCTAGAAAAGCCATGTTTTAATCAAAATCCCATTTCATAAAGGCAGAATAATCCCTATTCAGTACTGTATGTTTGAAACTGTAATCAGATGATCTCCCTGGAGATCTGATTTAATCAAGAGTGGTTGTTAAACTGGATTAGGTGGTAACATGTCTCCACCCATTTGGATGGGTCTTGATATATTTCTGGAGTCTTATAAAAAAGGAAACATTTTGGAGAATGAAGGAGATTTGGAGAGAGCAGAGAATGCTACAGCACCATGAAGCAGAGAGTCCATAACCAGCAACCTTTGGAGATGAAGAAGGAAAACGCCTCCCAGGGAGCTTCATGAAACAGGAAGCCAGGAGAGAAAGCTAGCAGATGACGCCATGCTCGCCATGTGCCCTTCCAGCTGGGAGAGAAACTGTGACTGTGTTCACCATGTGCTATCTCACTTGAGAGAGAAACCCTGAATTTCATTGGCCTTCTTGAACCAAGGAATCTTTCCCTGGATGCCTTAGATTGGACATTTCTATAGATGTTTTAATTGGGACACTTTCTTGGCCTTAGAGCTGTAAACTAGCAACTTTTTAAATTCCCCTTTTTAAAAGCCATTCTGTTTCGGGTATATTGCATTCCAGCAGCTAGCAGACTAGAATACCTGCTAATTTACTAAAATATGAAAAACTCTATTTTAATGTTAAATTAATGTGAATGTACAGCCAATTAAGATTTTGCCAAATATGAATAGATTTTGTAAGGGTGAGGAGATGGTTTTCTATCTATCTATCTATCTATCTATCTATCTATCTATCTATCTATCTATATATCTATTTGCTAACAGAAAGTAAATTTCGACAGATAAAACATATTAACTGGTTGGATATTTATTTAACCTGGAACAGATGCACAGAGAGTAGAGGTATAAGAAGCATACTGAATAGTGCCAGATAGGTACATAGCCTGGCTGGGATTCACCATAAACTAGCCAAGTTGACTTGTGAACTTTACCATCACAAACTAAAATTTTAGGGTAAAATTCCCAAGTTATAAAATGGTACACACCGAGAATTACATCTCTCCCCCTTCCTTATCCCCAAGTTCTCCCATTCCCTTTCCCAAAAGCAACCACTGTTACCAATTTCTTGTGTTTCCTTCTATAGATATTCTACAGTGCACTGATTCTGGAACATTATCTTTTCCCTTCCCTAGCAATCTTTTAATAACTGGCAGCACAAAAATGATGTTCTTTGAGGTGAAAACTAATGTTCTGAGCAGTAACATGGAACGTTGACTACCCTTGCTACTTCGCATACATATCCTCTGAAACCATATTCCTAGAGCAAGCAACCAGACATTTGTCTAAAGCACTTTTAATTCACATAACAGTAACATAGACCCTTCATCATGAGCGCACAAGCAACCAAAACACCTAACTGACCCACCCATGAAATATTTACTCAATGTATATAGGAAAACGTAGATGCTTTTGGTAGGTTGTTGTGGAAGGAGGGGGTTATGGTTTTGTGCAGGATGGAATCAATGAGAAATTGTTCACTCTTTTCCAAGAGGTTGGAGATTTCATCAAAGAGGTGGTGCATAAGTGACAGAAGGGAGAAACCTTGGCTCAAAGCTGAAGAGAAAGCATTGAAGCACGAGTTGTAGTCTGGGGGAAATCTTGGAATCAGGTTTCAGGAATAAAAGAAAGAAACTAGTGTTCAGTGTTGATTTTTGGAGAGTAGAGGGTTTGAAGTAGATCAGCAGGAAGAGGCAATGAAGTGAGAGTAAGGTAATATGGGATGAACAGCTCATTTGCATTTACATACAGTGAAGGCTTGTCTAAGGATCTGTAGAGAGAATCAGTAAGTTTATATAATTTTTTTAAATGCCTCCTATGTTTCTAGCCCTGCCATCAGAGCTATCATTCAGTCCAGAAATTTTTCTTTAACAGAGGCATCAAAGAATGAATTGCAGGGCATTATGGTAATTTTCCTATATTATGCCCTTCTCAGAAGTTAACTCTACTAAACGACCCCAACATTTATTAATAACTTATATTAGATCTATCAGAGTTTTGCAACCGCACTGTTGACACTCTGAGCTGAATAATTCTTTGCTATGGGGAACTTTCATGTGCATTATAAGATGTTTAGTAGTGTCCCTGGCCTCTGCCCATCTAGTGCCAGTAGCATTCCCCAGTTGTGACAACCAAAAATGTCTCTAGACATTGCCGATGTTCCCTGGTGGGTAAAATGTCCCCACCCAGTTGAAAACTACTGATGTAAATTCTCATGAACCTGTGGTTTTTGTTCTATAAAACTACTTTTTAAAAATGAGATGTTTATATTAAATTAAAGTTAAACGTGGAAAAGTTTTGTTAACAGATAGTAGTGATGGTAGGACAACACTGTGAATGTAATTAATACCATTGAATTTTAAATTCAAAAGTGATTAAAACATGACATTTTATGTTACCATGCTGCTTTTTTTAAAACTTTTTTTATTGTATAGTATAACATATATACAAAGCAAAGTGATAAAAAAGCAATAGTTTTCCAAGCCTCTTCAACGAATAGTTATAGGACAGATCCTAGAGTTTGTCATGGGCTATATACAATCCTCTCATATTTTCCCTTCTAGTTGCTCCAGAATATAGGAGGCTGGAGGGCTTAAATATTTTTTTATCATCACAATAGATTTTTTTCCTTCCTCTTTTGTGAAAAAATAACATACGTACAACAAAGCTATAAATTTCAAAGCACAGCACTACAATTATTTGTAGAATATATTTCAGAGTTTGACATGGGCTACAATTTCACAATTTTAGGTTTTACTTCTAGCTGCTCGAAAATACTGGAGACTAAAAGAGATATCAGTTTAATGAGTTAGCATTCATATTCATTTGTTAAATCCTATCTAACTCTACCATCACCTTTGATCTTTCCATCCCTCTCTTTAGGGGTGTTTTGGCTATGACCATTCTAAATTTTGCTATTGGAAGTGTCTGTCACTAATATGGGGTAGGGATATGGAACTATCTGATGTTCTGGAGAGGCAGGGCTAGGTTTTGGGACTTGTCTGGACTAGGGATCCATCTGAAGGTTGTAGGTTTCTGGAAAGTTACTCTGGTGCCTGGAAACCTTGTGGAATCTTAAAGATTGCCCTAGGTGTTCTTTAGTATTGGCTGGAATGGTCCTGGTTGGGGGTTGGCAGGTCGTGATAGGTAGCAAGGTCTAACTGAAGTTTGCATAAGAGCAACCTCCAAAGTAGCCTCTTGACTCTATTTGAACTCTCTCAGCCACTGATACTTGATTAGTTACACATTTTTGCCCCCTTTTGGTCAAGATGGAGTTGTTGATCCTACACTGCCAGGTCTGGATTCATCCCTGGGAGTCATCTCCCACATCACCAGGGAGACTTTTACCCCTGAATGTCATGTCCCACGTAGTGGGGAAGGCAATGATTTCACTTGCTGAGTTGGGCTTAGAGAGACTGAGGCCACATCTGAGCAATAAAAGAGGTCTCCCAGAAGTAACTCTGGTCATCTAAGCTTCTCCACTACCTGCATAAGCTTCACAAGAGTAAGCCTCATGGTTGAGGCCATGGTCTATTAATTTGGATGTCCATAATGTTTGACACAGTATCAGGGGATTCCCTGATGATAAGGTTTAATAGTTCCAAATTCTTTCTCCCATACCTCAGGTGACTTTGTAAATACTTTAAAAAAAATTTTTATTACTTGTCAATACTTTAAAAAAATTTTTTATTACTAAAACCAATCAACATACAATATGAACATTCTTTTTTTTACCACATAGTTGTATATTCATCATCATGATTATTTCTTAGAACATTTGCATCAATTCAGAAAAAGAAATAAAAAGGAAACAGAAAAAAATTCATACGTGCCATACTCCTTACCCCTCCCTTTCTTTGATCACTAGTATTTCTTTTTTTTTTTTATTAATTAAAAAAAGAATTAACAAAACAATTAGAAATCATTCCAATCTACATGTACAATCAGTAATTCTTAATAACATCACATAGTTGCATATTCATCATTTCTTAGTACATTTGCATCGATTTAGAAAAAGAAATAAAAAGACAACAGAATAAGAATTAAAACAATAATAGAAAGAAAAAAAACAAAAAAAACAAAAACAAAAAACCTATACCTCACATGCAGCTTCATTCAGTGTTTTAACATAATTGCATTACAATTGGGTAGTATTGTGCTGTCCATTTCTGAGTTTTTATATCCAGTCCCGTTGTACAGTCTGTATCCCTTCATCTCCAATTATCCCTTCTCTTTTTTTTTTTTTTTAATTAACGGAAAAAAAGAAATTAACCCAACATTTAGAGATCATACCATTCTACACATGCAATCATTAATTCTTAACATCATCACATAGATGCATTGATCACTAGTATTTCAATCTACTAAATTTATTTTAACATTTGTTTCCCTTATTATTTATTTATTTTTAATTCATATGGTTTACTCATCTGTCCATAGGTAGATAAAAGAAGCATCAGACACAAGGTTTTCACAATCACACAGTCACACTGTGAAAGCTATATCATTATACAATCATCTTCAAGAAACCTGGCTACTGGAACACAGCTCTGCATTTTCAGGCACTTCCATCCAGCCTCTCTGTTATGTCTTGACTAAAAAGGTGATATCTATTTAATGCATAAGAATAACCTCCATGATAAACTCTTGACTCTGTTTGGAATCTCTTAGCCATTGACACTTTATTTTGTCTCATTTCACTCTTCCCCCTTTTGGTCGAGAAGGCTTTCTCAATCCCTTGGTACTGAGTCCCAGTTCATTCTAGGATTTCTGTCCCACATTGCCAGGAAGGTCCACACCCCTGCGAGTCATGTCCCATGTAGAGAGGGGGAGGACAGTAAGTTTGCTTGTCGTGTTGGCTGAGAGAGAGGTCACATCTGAGCAACAATAGAGATTCTCTTGGGGGTCACTCTTAGGCCTAATTTTAAGTAGGCTTAGCCTATCCTTTGCGGGGATAAGTTAATATGAAGAAACCCCAAGACTGGGGGCTCAGTCTATTGCTTTGGTTGTCCCCACTGCTTGTGAGAATATCAAGAATTTTCTACTTGGGTAAGTTGGATTTTCCCCCTTTCTCACCATTCATCCAAGGAGACTTTGCAAATACATTTTTATTCACTGTTCAAATCCTTCTGGGATTTATTGAGGCACCACTCTGGACAAACCTACAAAATCTCATGCCCTACTCAAGGTTCCATGTTATCAATACTTTTTGTTTATCTGCTTACTATACTCTAGGATGTTTCCAGGTATTACAATAATCTATATAAGATTAAAGGATCTCTTTCTTATTCTGTGCTCCCTGTGTTTCAGTTGTTCAAATGAGCTATACAGATAGGTTGAGTTTGATTATGCACTATAGAAAATTTCAGTTCCAGACCAAATAAACCTTTCTTTCTTTCATTGGTCTTAAAGAGTATGTGTATAATAATAATAATAATCACCCCTCCGGATTTAATATGTCTGTTCTAAAAGCTTACAATCTAGGCCACTGTTTTCTTATAAGCACTTTCTAAAGGTGACCGTACAATTCTTGTTCTTTTGTCTCTGGCTTATTTTGTCTCATCAAATGTCCCACATGTTCACTCACATCGTTGCATACCTCATGACTTTGTTCCTTTTTGTTGTAGCACAAACTTCATTCATAAGTTAAAACCATCGTTCACCAATCTACTTCTCAGTCAGTGCATCCGTCAGCCACTGTCATTCATCAGGCATCATGTAGAGGGCCCAAAGTCCACAGTCCATCAATACTCTCAATTTTAGATAAGTTCATTGTTCCCAAGAGAAAGAACACCAATAAACTACACCCTCGCCAAATAGGAAATCTAAACCTCTTCTTAACCCTTATCCCTGACCCCATTATTTACCTCTGCTGTTGCTGTGGTAGTGCTGATGGTTTCCTTTTGAACACAGTTCATAGCATGCAATAGCAGTTTCCCCCTGTCCAAAGAGTTTTTAAGTTAAAAACTGTACAAAAATCATGTCTTTGAAGTAATTCTTGCAAGAACTGATTCATATTTCTAGTGTGAATCAGTGGGACACATAGGTCTATAGAACCCCTTTCAATCTTACTCCTCTTCAATATGGTAATATTACTTATAGACCCACTAGAGGATCACATTCACTCCTATCTGTTCCCTTACATTGGAGTTCAACCTCATTAATGCTAATGGTTCACCCATCTTTAGCCTCTTTGTATCTGTAAGTCCCCTATATTCTGTATTATAAGCCTCTGATTATAACTTTATGCTGGTCATAAAGGTGGAATCATACAGTATCTGTCCTTTTGTGTCTGGCTAACTTCCCTCAGCATTATGTCCTCAAGGCTCATCCATCTTGTCATGTGCTTCAGGATGTCATTTTGTCTTACTGCTGCATAATATTCCATCGTATGTATATACCATATTTTGTTGATCCACTCGTCTGTTGATGGGCATTTGGTTTGTTTCCATCTTTTGGTGATTGTGAATAATGCTGCTATGAACATCAGTCTGCAAATGTCTGTGTCATTTCTTTCAGCTCTTCTAGATATATACCAAATAGCGCTATTGCTGGGTCATAGGGCAACTCAATATTTAGTTTCCTAAGGAAGTGCTAAACTGTCTTTCATAGTGGTTGCACCATTATACATTCCTACAAACAGTGCATAGGTGTCCCAGTTTCTCCACATCCTCTCCAACATTTATAGTTTCCTGTTTGTTTAATAGCAGCCATTCTTATAGGTGTGAGGTGGTATCTCATTGTAGTCTTGATCTGCATTTCCCTTATAGCCAGTGAAAATGACCATCTCGTCATGTACTTTTGAGCCATCTGTATTTACTCTTCAGAAAGATGCCTATTCATATCTTTAGCCCATTTTATAATTGGATTGTTTGTTCTTTTGTTGTTGAGTTGTATGATTCCTTTGTATATATAGGAAATCAAACCTTTGTCTGATATGTGATTTCCAAATATTTTCTTCCATTGAGTTGGCTACCTCTTCACCTTTTTGACAAAGTCTTTTGAGGTGCAGAATCATTTGATTTTGAGGACTTCCCATTTGTCTGTTTTTTCTTTTGTTGCTTGTGCTTTGGGTGTGAAGTTTAGGAAGCTACCTCCTATTACTAAGTCTTGAAGATGTTTCCCTACATTTCGTTCTAGAAGCTTTATGGTGCTAGTTGTTATATTTAGGTGTTTGATCCACTTCGAGTTAATTTTTGTGTAGGATATAAGATAGGGGTCCTCTCATTTTTTGGCTATTGATATCCAGTTCTTCCATGCCCAATTACTGAAAAGACTATTTTGTCCCACTTCAGAGGATTTAGGGGCCTTGTCAAAAATCATTTGACCATAGATTTGGTGATCTATTTCTGCACTCTTGATTCAATTGGTCAATGCTTCCATCTTTGTGCCAGTACCATGCTGTTTTGACCACTGTGGCTTTATAATAGGTTTTAAATCAGGGAGTGTTAATACTCCCATTTCGTTCTTCTTTTTTAGGATTTTTTTTTTTTTTTTTTTTTTTAGCTATTCAGGGTCTCTTTCCCTTCCAGATGAATTTGGTAGTTAGTTTTTCCAAATCTTCAACGTAGGTTGTTTGAATTTTGATTGGTACTGTGTTTAATCTGTAGATCTATTTGGGGAGAATTGACATCTTAACTATATTTAGCCTTATTATCCATAAGCAGGGATTGTCTTTCCACCTATTTAGATCGCCTTTGATTTCTTTTTGCAATTTTATGTAGTTTTTTGGGTACAAGTCCTTTACTTCCCTAGTTAAGTCCATTCCTAAGTACTTGATTCTTTCAGTTGCTATTTTGAATGGGATTTTTCCCTTAATTTACTCCTCAGCTGGGTCGTTGCTTGTGCATAGAAATGTTACTGATTTTTGCACATTAATTTTATATCCTGCCACCTTGCTGAATTTGTTTATTAGCTCAAGAAACTTTGCTATAGGTTTCTCAGTATCTTCCAGGTATAGTATCATATCATCTGCAAATAATGAGAGTTTTACTTCTTCCATTCCAATTTCGATGCCTTTTATTTCTTTGTCCTACTTCATTGCTCTAGCTAGACCTTCTAGCACAATGTTGAATAGTAGTAGTAATAGTGGGCATCCTTGTTGTGTTCCTGATCTTAGGGGGAAAGCTCTCAGTCTCTCTCCATTAGGTATGATGCTGGCTAATAGTTTTTCATATATTCCCTATAACATATTGTGGTAGCTACATTTGATTCCTATCTTTTGGAGTGTTTTTATAAGAAAAGATTGCTGAATTTTGTCAAATGCTTTTTCAGCATCAGCCGAGATGATCATGTGATTTTTCCCTTCCAATTTGTTAATGTGCTGTATTACATTAATTGATTTTCTTGTGTTGAACCATCCTTGCATTTCTGGTATAAACCCCACTTGGTCGTGGTGTATAATTCTTTTAATGTGTTGTTGGATTCGATTTGCTAATATTTTATTGAGAATTTTTGCATCTATGTTCATTAGGGAGATTGGCCTTTAGTTTTCCTTTCTTATATTATCTTTACGCGGTTTTGGTATTAAAATGATATTAGCTTCATAAAATGAGTTAGGTAGAGTTCCTTTTTCCTCAATTTTTTTTGAGAAGTTTGAGCAGGATTGGTGTTAGTTCTTTTTGGAATGTTTGTTAAAATTCCCCTGTGAAGCCATCTAGCCCTGGGCTTTTCTTTGTAGGAAGATTTTTGATGACTGATTGAATCTCTTTACTTGTGATTGGTTTGTTGAGATCTTCTGTTTCTTCCTGAGTCAGTGTAGCTTGTTTGTGTGTCTCTAGGAATTTGTCCATTTCATCTAAGTTGTCTAGCTTGTTGGTGTATGGTTGTTCATGGTATCCACTTATGATTTCTTTTATTTCTTCAGGGTCTGAGGCAACGCACCCTTTCTCATTTCTGATTTTGTTTATTTACATCATCTCTTTTTCTTTCTTTGTCAGTCTTGCTAGCGGCCCATCAGTTTTATTAATTTTCTCAAAGAACCAAATTTTGGTTTTATTGATCCTTTCTATTGTTCTTTTGTTCTCCTATTCATTTATCTCTGCTTTAATATTTGTTATTTCTCTTCTTCTGTTTGCTTTGTGGTTAGATTGCTGTCCTTTCTGAAGTTCCTCCAGGTGTGCTGTTAAGGCCTCGATTTTTACTCTTTCTTGTTTTTAAATATTGGTATTTAGGGCAGTAAATTTCCTTCTCAGCACAGCCTTTGCTGCATCCCATAAGTTCAGATATGTTGTATTCTCATTTTCATTCATCTCAAGTACCTAGTGATTTCTCTAGTAATTTCTTCTTTGACCCATTGGTTGTTTAAGATTTATTATTTAATCTCCATATATTTGTGAAAGTTCTTGTTCTTTGGTAGTTATTGATTTCCAGCTTCACTCCATTGTGATCAGAGAAAGTACTTTGAATAACTTCAACGTTTTTAATTTATAAAGACCTGTTTTGTGCCACAGCATATGATCAGTTCTGGAGAATGCTCCATGAACATTAGAGAAGAATGTATATCCTGGTGTTTTGTGGTGTAACGACCTGTATATATCTGTTAGGTCTAGTTTACTTATCAAATTGTTTAAGTTCTCTATTTCCTTGTTGATCCTCTCTCTGGTTGTTCTGTCTATAGAGGAGAGTGGTATATTGAGGTCTCCTACTATTATTGTTGAAACATCTGTCAACCCCTTCAGTTTTGACAATGTCTGTCTCATGTACCTTGGAGCTCCTTGATTGGAAGCATAGACATTTATTATTGCTGTTTCTTCTTGGTTAATTGTCCCTTTTACTAATATATAGTGTCCTTCTTTGTCTCTTATGATGTCTTTACATTTAAAGTCTGTTTTGTCTAATATTAGTATAGCTTCTTTTGGTTACAACTTGCATGGAACATCTTTTTCCATCCTTTCACATTCAATCTATTTGTATCCTTGTGTCTAAGATGAGTCTCTTATAAACAGCATATATCTGGATTATGTTTCTTAGTCCAGTCTGCCAATCTGTATCTTTTAATTGGTAAGTTTAGTCTGTTACCAATGAAGTAATTACTGAAAAGGGATTTCTTGAATCCACCATCTTATCTTTTTCATTTTATTTGTCAGATCTATATATTCTTTTCCCTCTTTATCTTTGTATTATTTAAATTACCCTTAGTGGTACACTTCAATTCTGTGCCCTCCTCCAGACCTCCCTCTCCTGTCTTTTTTTTTTTTTTTCAGCTGGCAGAACTTCTTTTAGTATTTCTTGTAGGGTTGATCTCTTGTTGACAAATTCTTTCAGGACTTCTTCATCTGGGAAAACTTTAATCTCTCCCTCAGTTTTGAAGGACAATTTGGCTGGGTACAGAATTCTTGGCTTGAGGTCTTTCTCTTTCAGGATCTTGAATATATCATACCACTGCCTTCTTGCCTCCATGGTGCTAGTTGAGTAATCTGAACTCAGTCTTATTTGGTTTCCCTCATATGTAGTAGATTGGTTTTGTCTTGCCCCTTTCAGGGTTTTCTACTTCTCTTCAACATTTGACACACTGATTAAGATGCGTCTTGGGGAAGGCCTATTTGGATTTATTCTGTTTGGAATTCTTTGGGATTCTTTGACTTGTATATTTATGTCTTTTATGAGTCTTGGGAAGTTTTCCCCCATTATATCCTCAACTACTCTTCCTAGCCCTTTACTTCTCTCTTCTCCTTCTGGACACCAAAGATTCTTATATTTGTACACTTTGTATTGTCTATCATTTCCCTGAGATGCAATTAAATTTTTCCATCTTTTTTTGTCATTTACTGTTTTGAGTCTTCGAAGTCAGTTATCCTGTCCTCTATATCACTTATTCTTTCTTCTGTCTCTTCAAATCTGGTGGTGTTTGCCTCTAGTATGTTTTTATTTGGTCAACAGAGTCTTTAAGCTCTGTGATATCCACTATTTTTCTATTTATTCTTTAAAATTCCTCTTTATGCTCTTCTACTGTTTTATTGCTCTTGCAGAAGTCACATTTAGTCCAGAGCTCTAAATGTTATTTCTAGATTTTGAGATGTTATTCTATATATTTATAATCTGGTATTTCCATGGAAATTTGGTTACTTGTGTGACCCTAAGAGTCAGAGTTGGAGTTCTGCAGCTCTGAAAGTCAGCATTGCTACATACAACAACTTTAAAGAAACTGAAAAAGAGATCAGACTTCAATTGAAGATAAGAATGAAGCCAATCTGGTTGGGACTAAAGTAAATCAGAATATAGGGTAAAGAAGGACATTGTCCATATTACAACTTCACTTACTGTATGAGGCCAAAGGAAGAGAGGTTTATTTTGTCCAAAACCTAAATTTTCTGTAGCACATAATCTAACTCAACCTATCTGGATAGCTCATTTAAACAGCCCAAACACATGGAGCCCAGAACGGAATGAGACTTTGCAATTCTCTATATCTTAATATAATACCTGGATACATCCCAGAGTGTGGTGGGCTGATAATTAAAAAGTATTGGTAGAGATCCCTGAGGGACCAAAGAAAAAATATGGAACCATTAAAATTTCCCATCTGGGAAACCCTTGGTACCCTTTCAACCATTGGGAACTCCCAAGAAAATAGATCAATCCCTTGATTTTGAAGTCTGCCCTTATGAAACTTATTTCTGTAGTGGAGAAGCTAATACTACCCATAATAAGGCCTTAGAGTTGCTTCCAGGAAAACTTTTTTGTTGCTTAGATGTGGACTCTCTCTCTCTCTCTAAGCACAACTCTGCAAGGAAAATCTTCACCCTTCCTCCTACGTGGGACATGATATTCGGAGGTGAAAGCCTCCCTGACAGCATGGGACATGACTCCTAGAGAAGAGTCTGGCCTTGGAACCAGAGGATCAACAATGCTTTCTGGACCAAAGTGGGGAGGGGGAATAAGTATAACAAAATAAGGCATCAGTGGCTAAGAGAGTTCAAATAGAGTTGAGAGGCTATTCTGGAGGCTATTCTTATGCAAGCTTTGGCTAGATATTGCTACTTGCCATGGTTTGCTAAACCTCAACCAACATCACACTTGTTAATTTAAAAAAAGTTTTTTCAAGGATCACATTATGTTTATTTTGAAAATTTGTGCATTCTCAAACATTCCCAAATCTCTGATAAGCAAATGAAAGAAAATATGAAAATCATAAAATGCCAAAAAGGAGAAACTGTGGTTACAGTTGAAATTGAGGTATGCCATTCCAAACCACTTTATATGCAAAGGTTTATGCTTTGTCAAACTGTCAACAGAATCATAATACCTGTACTCTTAGGGTTAACAAGGTATGAAAACATCTTTGGAGTAGCTGATGAGTCACAGTTTTTTAGGTGGATCTGAATTTTAGCCTTGGATAAACACAGAGTATATGATTTATTGGTCTTTAGATGGTCTTTTTTATTTCTGTTACATTTCCAGGCATATATTTTTTAAAAAGGTTATTGTCCACCTACATATAGTCTTAGGGCAGTTTCTAATGTTTTTTCTTAAACAACTTCTAATAATACATTTTATTTATTTATTTAATTGCATAGGCAGGCTTCAGGAATTGAACCCGGGTCTCCAACATAGCAGGCATCAATTCTGCCACTAAGCCACCAATGTACAGCCCTGATATTACATTTTTGAATTTTATTTTTTATGGTGAAAAATAACGTATATATGCAATAAATTTCAAAGCACACTGCAACAATTAGTTATAGAACAGATTTCAGAGTTTGGCATGGGTTATAGTTCCACAATTTTAGGTTTTTCCTTCTAGCTGCTCCAATTCTGGAGACTAAAAGACTGATTCAGCAGTCATGTTCATTTGTTAAATCCTATCTTCTCTGTTATAACTCTACCTTCTCCTTTGATCTTTCTCCCAACTTTAGGGGTATTTGGACTATGCCCATTCCAAATTTTTCATGTTGGAAAGGGCTGCCAATAATATGGGATAGGGAGATGGAACTAGTTGATATTCTGGAGAAGCTGGCCCCTTTGGGTTTCAGGACTTATCTGACCTAAGAACTATCTGGAAGTTGTAGATTTCTAGAAAGTAATCATAGCACATGGAACCTTTGTGGAATCTTATATATTGCCCTAGGTGTTCTTTAGGGTTGGCAGGAATGGTTTTGGTTGGTGTTTGGCAAACCATGTTTAAATAGCAATATCTAGCTGAAGCTTGCTTAAGAGTAGCCACCAGAATAACCTCTCAACACTATTTGAACTCTCTCAGCCACTGATACTTTATTTTGTTTCAATTCTTTTTCCCTTTTGGTCAGGAAAGCATTGCCAATCCTATGGTGCCAGGACCAGACTCATTCCTGGGATTCATATTCCACATTGCCAGAGAGACTTTCACTCCTGAATGTCATGTCCCATGTAGGGGCTAGGGCAATGATTTCACCTGCAGAGTTGGGCTTAGAGAGAGAAAGGCCACTTATGAGCAACAAAAGAGGTCCTCCAGAAGTAACTCTAGGCATAACTATAGGTAGGCTTAGCTTCTCCAATTCATAAATAAGCTTCACAAGAGCAAGACTCAATATTAAGGGCTTCTTATTGACTTAGGAGTTCCTGATGTTTGAGACAGTATCAGAGATTTCTCCAGTGGTAAAGTTTAATAGTTCCCTGTTTTTCTCCCATCCCTCAAGGGACTTTGCCAATACTTTTTGATTATCTGCTGTACATACTCTGGGATGTATCTGGGCATTACTTTTAAACTATACAGAATTACAAACCCTCATTCCCATTCTGGGCTCCATGTGTTTGGGCTGTTTAAATGATCTATCCAGACAAGTTGAGTTAGATTATCTGTTACAGAAAATTTAAGTTTTGGACAAAATAAATCTCTCTTCTTTTGGTCTCATAGAATAGGTGAAGTTCTAAAATACAATATCCCCCTTACCCCTGTATTCTGATTTACCTCAGTCCCGACCCAATTGGCTTTGTTATTTTCTCTAATTGAAGACTGATTTATTTTTCAATTTATTTAACAATTGTTGTATGTGATTGTGTTGACCTTCAGAGCTGCAGAACTCCCGCTCTGATCTTAGGTGTCACATAGATACCCAAAGTTCCAGGGAAACATCAGATTATACATATATAGCACAGTCTCTCAAAATCTAGAAATAACAATTGCAGCTCCGGACTAAATGACGTCCTATAGGATTACAATCTAGGCCCTAATTTTCTTATAAGTATTTTCTAAATGCAACCATACAATATTTGCTTTTGTTTTGCATCACATAATTGATTGTCATATCCTCTAGTTTGCTTATTCTTTCTTCTGCCTCTGGAAATTTGCTGTTGTGTGTCTCTAGTGTACTTTTTATTTGCTCTAGAGTATCTTTCATCTCTGTGATATCTACTATTTTTCTATTTCTTCTATTTTCTATTTCACATTCTTCCTTCTGCTCTTCTAGTGTCTTTTTGGTCTCCTTTATGTCATTAGCCAACGCACTGCATTTATTTAGTAGAGTTGTATGAACATCTTTGATTAGTTGTTCCAAAGTTTGCGTCTCCTCTGTTGTTTTAATTTGGTCATTATGGGTTTTATCTGTGTGCATCTTCATATATTTTGTGATTTTCTATTGTCTTTAAGGCATTAAATTATCTTGATAGGGTTACTTTGGAAATTGATTTCCTTAGGTTGTCTAAGGTTTTGTATTTGCGGGATGGGCATGGGGCGGGGCGTGGGGTGGGGCACAGTAGCATGGTGGCAAGTGTCGTGGAGGGCTAGGCACAGGGTGGGGGTGCTATGCTGGTGCCCGGGTGTGCAGTGAGGGTTGTGGGGTTGTAGGGGTGCTGCATGGGGGCCGTGGGAGTGCCACGTGGGAACTGTGGGGAGTGGCGTTGGCTCAGGCAGTCCTCAGAGTGCAGGGGCAGGGTGCGGAGCAAGGGACATGGAGGCAGGATGCGGTGGAAGGTGGATCATGGGGACTGTGCGGTGTGTGGGGCTCAGGCACACGTGGGAGAGGGAGAGCATAGAGCAGGTGCATGGGAGCAGGTGCGCAGGCAGAATGCAGGTGCATGAGAGAGGCAAGGTGTGGGTGCACACATGTGTGGGGTTTGGGGACACTGGATATGGAGCATGGGTGCAGCAGGTTGGGTGCATGTGTATGGGTGTGGGGGGCATGGGGTGTCAGTTTGCACATGCGTGGGACATAGGGTGTCTGGGGTGCAGGTGCACGTGTGCATGGTGTGGAGGGGGCAGGGTGCTGGGGCGCATGTGAGTATATGCAGAGGGGGCAGGGTGCAGGTGTGCTTGTGCGTGGGGTGCAGTGGGGGTGGGGCACGGGGTGTGGACTTCAGGGGGTTGCAGTAGGGGATCATGTGGTGGTGCTTGGTTCGTGGGGGGTTGGGACGTGGGGTGTGGGGAGTTGAGGTGGAGTTTTTTGGTGCACAGGGGAGGGAGTGGGGCTTGAGTGCATGGGGTGTGAGCGGGCAAGTCACAGGTAGGGCGGCACATATGGGCACATAAGTGTGGCACATTCAAGGAGTTCAGGGAATGTGGCTTAGCCTGCTTCCTAGTCCCCACCTCCCTGTCTATGCCGTCCTGAGGGCTCTGGGTCTCTGTTTGAAGAGATGTGAGTTAGGTTCTTTGCACTAGCTGGATGGTTTCCTGTTCTTTGCATCTTAATTCCTCAGCTTTTTCATCCAGGACTTCCCTATGTAGTACAGAAGACCCTCTTAGGTCATTTGCACCCTGGAACTGCTGTCCCCATTATTTTTCTGTCACTTTTCTAGCTATTCGTCAGAGCAGGGGTGAACTTGGCCTATTGTATTCTGTCATCTTCCTGGAACTCTTCTGTTAACTCTTAAGAACACCTAGGGCTGTAACTAAGACTCTATAAAAGTTTCATTCACTAAGTTTACTTTCTTGAAACCTCTAACCCCCAGATGATTTCTAGGCCAGATAAATTCTGAAACTCAGAGAGGCCAGCTCCTCCAAGACTATCAACTAATTACATGCCCTTTTCCTTTATTGTCAAGGCTCTTTCTTAATATGAAAAAGTTAGATCAGGCATTCCCCAAAGATTCCTATAGATTGGGAGAAGGAAGGAGAGGAGGAGTTACAACAGAGAAGATAGGACTTAACATATGAGTGTGACTGCTGAATCACTATAGTGATATTTATTTTAGCGTCCAGTGTTTTGGAGCCGCTAGAAGAAAAAATCTGAAATGGTAGAATGATAACCCATAACAAATTCTGAAATCTGTTCTGTAACTACTTGTTAAAATGTGGTTTGAAAATTATTGCTTTTTCCTTCTTTTTTCTGTATATGTTATATTGCACAATAAAAAATGTTAAAACAATAATTAAATAAAAATGAAAACAAGTAAAAAATACTCCATAGAACCATACAAAACAAAGAGTGAAGCATAATGTAATCTGTGGACCTTAGTCAATATTATAATTCTAATAATATTGGTTTATCAGTTATGACAAATGTACCACACTAATGCCAAAGTTGATAATGGAGAAAACTCTGTGGGAGAGGTTATATGAGAACTCTGTACTTTCTGCATGTTTTTTTGTAAACTCTAAAAGTGCTCCAAAAATAGTCTATTAAAATTAATTTTTTAATGTTTTCCAAAATAATACATTGATGTAGATAAAAATTAAATGGTCCTGAAGGACTTATATTGAAAAACAACCATCTCTTGTCCCACCCCTCCCATCTGTAGTCCCCATGCCCTGAGAGTTACCCTTTTAACTGTCTCTGTTTTGTTTTTTTTCTAATGGTTCCTCCCAAATTCATATGATCATCTAGCCTCCCATCCACCCATCCATCCATTCATTCATCCATTTATCCATTCATTCAAATAAATATCTATAGAGCACCTACTGTGTTCCAGTTACTGTTCAATGCACTGGAGATAGAGCAGTGAACAAAACAGTCAAAAATTCCTGCTCTTCTTGAGTTATGCTCCTAGTGGGGGAGGGCAACTATAAACAAGATAAATAATTAAAATATGTTAAAATACAGTGAGTGCTAGGGAGAAAAACAAAGGAGGGAAAGGAGATAGGGAGTTCTTGTTGATGGGGAGGAGGGTTGCATTTTAAATAGGTAGCCAGGGAAAACCTTTCTGAGAAAGGGACATTTGAATAAAGACTTGAAGGAGAAGACAGATCAAGTCATTCAGAAGGTGCAAATGTCCTGCAGTAGGAACATATCCAGTTTGTTTAAGGACTGATAATGAGGCCACTGGGGCTGGTAAAGAATGAGCAAAGAAGATGGCAGCAGGAAATGCAAGCATTGAGGATTGTGAAGCAAATGATTGTGTAGAGCCTGGTAAGCACTCGGACAAGCCACGGGTGAGAATATCTGAGTTAAGTTTTAAAAGAATATCTCCAACTGCTGTGTTAATAATAGACTGAAAGAGGGCAAGAATGGAAGCTGGGAGATCATCAGAGGGGCTATTATGATAATCTGATTCTCTAAATAACATGCTCACACTATCCTTCCTTGGTGTACTAGTCAGGGTTCTCTAGGGAAGCATAACCAACAGGATATATCTGTAAATATGAGATTTTATAAAAGTGTCTCACACAACTATGGGGATGTATGAGTCAAAATTCCATAGAGCAGGCTGTGAGCTGGCAACTCTGAAGGTCTTTGATGAATTCCCCAGGAGAGGCTGGCTGGATGAAATGGAGAGAGTCTCTTGTCTGACTTCTCCACTAAAGCCTTTAACTGATTAGATTAAGCAGCTCTCATTGCATAAGACACTCCACTTAGCTGACTGCAGATGTAATCAGTCATAGATACAACCAATGTGCTGGTGATGTAAACCCATGAAATGTCCTCACAGCAACAGATAGGCCAGTGCTTGCTTGAGCAGACACCTGGGCACTATCACTGGGCCAAGTTGACACATGAACCTAAACATTACACTTGGTTTGCAGTGCTATTGGTTTCCTGTTTTGGTAGATGGGTCTGAATCTCACATAGACTACAATAGGCTGTCTTGTTCTTAACACATCACAATGTCTCATTCCTCAATTTAGTTCCTCTCACTATAGGCAACCACTCTAATGTATATCTGTTTGTTTGCATGTCTTTTTGCTTATATTTGGGTCTTCTTTTCTTACATCTTCTAAAATAAGTGTATTAGTTCCTCTTTGCATCCTTCCATCTTGCGCTGCTTTGTCTACTTTCAAATTCCTGTAAGCTCTGCTTTTTAATGCAATTTTGAGATATATTCACATACCATATAATAATCCAAAGTATACAATCAATGGCTCACAGTATCATCATATAGTTGTGCATTCATCAACCAATCAATTTTAGAACACTTTCATTACTCAAAAAAATAAATAAATGAAAAAGAATACCCAACATTTCCCATATCCCTCACCCTCCCTACTATTTATTTATTTTTCTTTGTTTTCATACTCATCTGTCCATACACTGGATAAAGGAAGTGTCAATCACAAGGTTTTCACAATCACATGGTCACATCATAAAATCTATATAGTTATACCATCATCTTCAAGAATCCAGTCTACTTGATTGCAGTTCAACAGTTTCAGGTATTTCCTTCTAGCTGTTCTAATATACCAGAAACTAAAAAGGAGTATCTATATAATGTATAAGAATAACCTCCAGAATGACCTCTTGACTCTATTTGAAATCTCTTACCCACTGAACTTTATTTTGTTTCATTTCTTTTTCCCCTTTTGGTTAAGAAGACTTTCTCAATCCCATGATGCCAGGGCCAGGCTCATTCCTGGGAGTTATGTCTCACATTGCCAGGGAAACTTACACCTCTGGGAGACATGTCCCAAGTAGGGGAGAAGGTAGTGAGTTTATTTGCAGAGTTGATTTAAAGAGAGAGGACACATCTGAGAAACGAAAGAGGCTCTCTGGGGGTGACTCAGGCATAGTTATAAATAGGCTTATCTTCTCCTTTGCAGAAGTAAGTTTCATAAGGGCAAGGTCCATGATCAAAGGCTTAGTTTATTAAGTTGGCAGTCATTAATGTTTGTGATAATATCAGGAATTCCTCAGGTGGGGAAATTTAATATTTCCACATTTCCCCCCATCCCTCATGGGGACTTTGCAAATACTTTTTTATTTGCTGCCAAATTACCCTGGGATGTATCAGGGTATTACATTAACCTGTACAAAATAACAAGATCTCACCCCCTATTCAAGGTTCCATGTTTGAATAAACTGACCTTACAGGTTAAATTAGATAGTGTGCTACACAAAATAAAAATTTTGTAGCAAATAAACATCTTTCCCTTCGTCTCACACAGAGGTTAAGATATAGTTTTAAAACACACTCAATATCGTCCTTTACCCTGTATTCTGATTTACTTTATTCCTAACCAGATCAGTTTCATTCATATCTCTAGTTAAAATCTGATCTCTTTTTCAGGTTCTTTAACAGTTGCTGTATGGGTAATGCTTACTTTCATAGCTGCATAACTCTAACTCTGAATCTCAGGTGTCCCACAGATACCCAAAGTTCCAGAGAATAACCAGGTTATAAACAAAGAGGTCTGCATGTCAGAATTTAGAAATGACAGTTACAACTCAAGAATAGATGTGACAACTGAAAGAGCTTAAAATCAAAGAACCTTTACAATAGGTCTTATTGAATCTCCTGTATTCTTAATTGTCAATTGCCCTATCTCTTCCCACATTTTATCCCCTGATAACTTATGCTCTCAAATTCAGTTCTCAGAGTTTGCACATTACAGTTCATCCATATTACGATATTTGACTTTTTGTTTCTGGCTTATTTCACTCAAAATACTACCCTCAAGGTTCATTCACCTAGTTGCATTCCTCACAACTTCAATACTTCTTGCAACCACTCAATATTTCATTGTATATACCACATTTTGCCCTTCCATTCATCAGTTGATGTACCCTTAGCCCAACTTAAAAATCCATTGCAGATCATGAATACTGCCACCATAAACACCGATGTACAAATGTCCATTCATTTCCCTGCTTTCAGTACTTGCAAGTATATACCTGATAACAGGGTTACAGGGTCATATGGCAACCCTATACTTATCCTCCTGTGGAACCACTACACTGCCCATCAGAGGGGCTGCATCATTCTACGTCTTTACTAACAGTGAATAAGTGAATCTTTTTCTCCATATTTTCTCTCACACTTTTATCTTTCTTTTTATTTTTTTAAACAGTTTTATTCACACACCATCCACTCCATCCTAAATAAAGTCAGTGGCTCCCAGTTTGATCACATAGTTATGCATTCACCACCACAATCTATATGAGCACATTTCCATTTCTTCTGCAAAGAAAGAAGAAGAAGAAGAAGAAAAAAATGAAGAATAAAAAAGGTAAAAAGGAGGAACAACAACAATAGCACCAAGAATCCCATGCCCCTCCCTTTTAAATCCCTCTTATTGACGTTCAGCTTTGGTATGTTGAATTTAGTATCTTAAATATATAATACTAGTGACTTCTCGCCACCATGGTTTCTGCTAAAAAAGCTGCACTTAGTCTTATTGAGCTTCTCTTGTATGTGATGGATAGCTTTTCTCTTGCTGCTTTCAGAATTCTCTCTATATCATTGACATTTGACAATCTGATTAGTAAGTATCTTGGAATAGGTCTATTTAGATCTATTCCATTTGGGGTACACTGTGCTTCTTGGATCTGTAATTTCATGTCTTTCATAAGAGATGGGAAATTTTCAGTGATTCTTTCCTCCATTAGTCTTTCTGCCCATTTTCCCTTTTCTTCTCCTCCTCGGACACCTATAACACATATATTTGTGCATTTCATATTGTCATTCAATTCCCTGAGATCTGTTCATATTTTTCCATTCATTTTCCTATCTGTTCTTTTGTTGTAGAATTTCAGATATTCTGTCCTCTAGTTCATTAATCCTTTCTTCTGCCCCTTCAGATCTGCTGTTGTATGTCTCCATTGCATTTTTATCTCCTCTTTGTGCCTTTCATTCCCATAAGTTCTGCCTTTTGTTCTTTCAAGCTTTCAAGTTCTTCTTTATGGTTGTCCAATGTCTTCTTTATATCCTTCATCTCTTTTGCCATATATTCCCTCAAATCATTGATTTGATTTTTATTTGATTTAGAAGACTTGTTCGAATATCTTTAATTAGTTGTTTCAATTCCTGCATCTCACTTGAAGTGTTAGTTTGTTCCTTTGGCTGGGCAGTATCATTGTTCTTCCTGGTATGACTCGTGATTTTTTTCTGATGTCTAGGCATCTGATTTCCTTGGTCAGTTTATTCTGGAGGTCATTTTCTCTCTTCTACCTAAGATTTTCTTGTTGGTTAGATTTGTTCTCTATCTATTCTTTGACATTCAGTTCAACTTATTCTAGACCTCTAGCATAATTTCTATTTAACTGATCAGAATTTTTTAGCTCTTGTTTTACTGGTTCTTGCTTTGCTTAAATGGAACCTTTTTTTTTTTTGAGGCGGGCCGCCCCAGACATGATCAACCCCATTCAAATTTTCCTCAACCAGACAGGCCCATGTCTCAGGATGAGGGTGTATTCAGTATCAAGTTTCCCTGAGGATGAGGCCCATCAGGTTTCCAGTCTTTTCTAAAAAAAAATCTTGACTCTGTGCTTTTCCTATCCTGCCCAGCAAGTGGTGGTTGTCAGCTCCCAGCTCCCCACCAGTGTAAAGTGGTACAGTGCCTTTAACCTCAGCATACCCTGTCTCACACCCTCAGGGGTGTGATTGAGTCAGAGGCTGAGGTAGAAAGAGGGTTTAAGCTGTTTCTATTTTCCAGCCCCTGAGGTCTGAATTCTCTAAATGAGACCTGCCACTTGCGCTGGACCCTGCCCTCCACTTTCTTGGGGAAGATATTCCCCTTAGGGAATTATCTCCTTCATTTGACTTTGCCTCTCAGACATACCTTAGCTCTGCCTTTGCCTGGGTCAGTGCTGACAATTGAAAGTGCATGAGGCTTTTTTAAAAAATGAAGTGTGAAAAAAGTAAAAAAAAATCATTTTCAGAGTCTGTCCCCAGCTCCACCCCTCCTCTGGGTTTGCCAATCAAGTACTGGAGTTGGTATCTGGCTCTATGTGTCCCTTTTCTTGGGACAGAGCCCTTTTCCAGTATTCTGAACTCCAGGGACAACCAAAGCATCTGTGTTTGTTTGTTTGTTTTGTTCATCAACCCTGACTCTTTTCTGCCAGGAAAGACATCAGGGTTCCTTTTGTGCTTGCTCTGGGCTTATCTGTACCCAGAGCTTGTATTTAGCAGTCCAAATGTGTTAATTAAATCCACAATTGGAGATTGCTTGTACTATCCTTGCCTTACTCCTGGTAGAGACTGCGTCTTTTTCCCATGGGGAATTGTCTCCAAAACAACCTGCTATGACAGTGTGTGTGTGTGTGTGGGGGGCAGTCTCCACAGTTTGTGAGACTTTACTTACAGTTTTGTGCTGTGATTTAGGCCCTTCCACCCATTCCAGACAGGGGTCAAAATGTATCCAGTTATGGAAATCTCCAAAACATTTGTTCCAGACAGTTCCTGACTATTTAGTAGTTGCCCTAGAAGACTACCTAAATTCCATACCTCCCTATACTGCCATCTTGCCCAGTATAGGGCATAGGTATGCTTTTATGTTTTTTGTTAATATTAACTTTATACTTTGCAATCATAATTAGGTTTCCTGTGATTTGTCTCTAGGTTGGATGCCAAAAGTTGAAAACCAATAAATGGATGGAGACACACCTCCATGGAATGGATGAACACATACCTTCATGGAAACCATTTGGTCAAAAGTTATTACCCACAATTGGGTAGGTCACATCTCCATGGATAATCAAAAAGCTCCCATCCAGCAATATTGAATGAGGATTAAAGGACATGGCTTTTCTGGGGTACACCACAGATTCAAAATGGCATATTCCACCCTTCGGACCTTAAAAAGACATGTTTTTCCAAATGCAAAATACATTCATTCCATAACAATATCAGAAAGCCTTAAATCATTTCAGTAACAATAGAAATACAATACAAAGTCAGAAACAGTACAAAATCTCATCACAGTCAATTACAGGGATGGTCTGTCCCAAAGCAAAATTCTTCTCTGGCTGTGGACCTGTAAAGCTCAGAACAAGTTATTTGCTGCTAACATAAAAAGGAGGGACAGTTATAGCATACATATCCCCATCTCCATAGGGAGAAATTGGAAGGAACTCAGGCGTCACCAGACTCAACAGTTTCGAAAACCTAAAGGGCAAAGCTCATTAGATTTCAAAGTCTAAGAGTCATTTATCTTCAGGGCTTTGGAAAGTAGCAGTCCCACCCTTTCCAAGGGCCTACACAGTGACCCGCCTCTCTCCAGATGCACCTTGGGGGACACTGGGGAGACCACCTTTTCCTTTGCTCCACCTCTCCAGGCATTGGGGCCACACCTGGGCTGTCTGCCATCTCCGGGGCACATGCTCAACTCCTCCATGTGGTGGCAGCCAGGCTCTCCCCAATCCCCAAGGAATATGCTCCACCCTCTCCAAGGCCTGAGGCAGCACAACACTTCTACTGCAACAAGGTGGAAGGCCCACCCTCTGCCTTTGGGTCAAACTCACCCTCTCCAAGTTCTTGTGTGTGTCTCCTCTCCTGGTCCGAGGCTTCTTACTTCAGACTTTAGATTCCATAGTTCTGCCTCTGAAGTTATTTTACCTTCACTTTGTCCCTTTTCTGAGACCTTTAGTCCAGACTGGCAGTTGTTGCATTTATACAGATACCACAGCACTCTTGTTGGCTTTCTGTGCAGTAGCCTCGGATCATGCCCATAAACAAAAGGAGTTTCCACAAATCTTTCCTGGATAACTCCATCTCCAATCCTGGCTTTTTCTGAACTGGCTGACTGGTTCCACATTTGGTTAAATCCTCATGTGGAGCACTATTCTCTGGGATCTCCCTTCCTGGAATCTCAGAATTTTTCAGAACATCAATTTCTGGTTTCTTTGTACCCAAGAGGTCAGTTCTCAATTTATCTCTTACTAACCACATTTCACTGTAAGCTGCAAGGAGAAACCAGGCTGCACTTTCCCCATTTAATTTGATAATCTCTTCTGCTAAATATTCAAGTTCATGACTTTTAAAATCTACCTTCCATCTAAAGCCAGCAGTCAGTTTTGGTAAATTTTCTGCAATTTTAAAACAAGGGTCACCTTCCATCCAGTTTTTAATAACACATGCCTCATTTCTGTCTAGAGCCTTATCAGAGGTTTAGAGTCCACATTTCTACCAACAGTCTCTTCAAAGCATTCTAGGCCTTCTCTATCAAGTGCCTCACAACTCCTCCAATATCTTCCCCTTAGCCATTTGAAAAGCTGTTCCAACATGTTTGGTATTTGCAAACTGTAGCAGCACCCACTTCTCCAGTACCAAAATCTGTTCTAGTTTGCAAGTTGCTAGAAATGGAACAGAAATGGAATAGCTTTTAAATAGGGGAATTTGTTAAGTTGAATGCTTACATGTTCTAAGGCCATGAAAATGTCCAAATTAAAACACCAACAGGTGGTTACCTTCACCCAAGAAAGGCCGATGGCACACGGCATTTCTCTCTTGACTGGAAAGGTACATGGCAAACATGGCAATGTCTGCTAGCTTTCTCTTCATTCTTCTTGCTTCATGAAGCCCCCCTGGGCGTTTTCCTTCTTCATCTCCAAAGGTCTCTGGCCGCATGGGCTCTGTAGCTTTTTACAAAATGGTTCCCTCTTAAAGGGCTCCAGTAAGCAATCCCACCTTGAATGGATGGAGACATACCTCCATGGAAACCATTTAATCAAAAGTTACCACCCACAATTGAGTGGGTCACTTCTTCATGGATAATCAAATAGATCACACCCAGCAATACTGAATGAGGATTAAATGACATGTCTTTTCTGGGGTATGCACAGATTCAAACTGGTACACATGGTATACAATCAATGGCTCACAATGTCATCCCATATTTGTGTATCACCATGAACATCTTTTGAACATTTGCATCATTCCAGAAAAATAAATAAAAAGAAAAAAACATACATCCCATACCCCTTACCCCTCTCTCTCATTGACCACTAGAATTTCCATCTACTCAATTTTTTACACTTTATCCCCACCTCCAGTATTTACTTATTTTTTTGTCTTTACTTTTTTACACATCTGTCTGTACCCTGGATAAAAGGAGCATCAGATACAAGAGTTTCAAACAATCACATGGTCACACTGTAAAAGCTATATAGTTCTGCAATCCTCTTCAAGAATCAAAGCTACTGGAACACAGCGGAACAGTTTCAGATACTTCCCTCCAGCCACCCTAATACACCATCTCTGTGATATTGAGCTATTTTAGTATAACGTGGTTGTTCCCTGAAACTTCAGGTATGTATGTGACACCTGAGACTCAGAGTTAGAGCTCTGAAACTATGAAGTCAGCACTGCCTCATACAGCAACTGTTTAAAAAGTTGAAAAAGCAATCAGACTTCAACTAGAGATAAAAATGAAGCTGATTTTGATAGAACTATTGTAAATTAGAATACGGGGCAAGGGATGATACGGTTCATATTTTATAATTTTTATTTTATTAATTTTATTTTATAATTCAACTTCTGTGTGAAAGATTAAAGATGTTTACTTGGTGCAAAATTTATATTTTGGGTAGCACATTATTCTAGTTCGCTAGCTGCCAGAATGCAATATACAAGAAACAGAATGGCTTTTTAAAAGGGAAATTTAATAAGTTGCTAGTTTACAGTTCTAAGGCCGAGAAAATGTCCCAGTTACAACAGGTCTATAGAAATGTCCAATCAAAGGCATCCAGGGAAAGATACCTTGGTTCAAGAAGGCTGATGAAGTTCAGGGTCTCTCTCTCAAGTGAGAAGGCACGTGGTGAACGTAGTCAGGGCTTCTCTCTTGCCTAGAAGGGCACATGGTGAGCAAGGTGTCGTCTGCTAGCTTTCTCTCCTGGCTTCTGGTTTCATTAAGCTCCCTGGGAGCCGTTTTCCTTCTTCATCTCTAAAAGTCGCTGGCTGTGGACTCTCTGCTTCGTGGTGCTGCAGCATTCTCCGCTCTCTCCGAATCTCCCATTCTCCAAAACGTTTCCTCTTTTATAGGACTCCAATAAACCAATCAAGACCCAGCCAAATGGATGGAGACATGTCATCACCTAATCCAGTTTAACAACCACTCTTGACTAAATCACATCATCCAGGGAGATGATTTGATTACAGTTTCAAACATACAGTATTGAATAGGGCTTATTCTACCTTTGTGAAATGGGATTTTGATTAAAACATGGCTTTTCTAGGGGGCATACATCCTTTCAAACCAGCACACACAAATTTAACTTGTATGATCAGTTTATTTGAACTCCATAACTACATGGAATCTTGAATAGGGCGTGCGATCCTGTTGGTTTGTACAGGTTAGTGTGATGCTGTGATATATCACAGAGTAATTTGGGCAGAGAATAAAAAAGTATAGCAAAGTCCCCTTGGGTGACTGGGGAGAAAGGAGGAAATATCTCAGAATTTAGCAATAATTGTTAAAGCTCCTGAATATATGTGACTGCTGTAAAAGCATACAATCTAGGACCTTTTACAATCGGCCCCGACCTGATAACCCATGCTCTCAACTTCAATACCACAAGTTGGGTATTGCTTTTTTTTTGCATCTTTCCTATTCTGGTCTGACCCCTTGGTTGTCTGTAAACGTCTTACAAGGGCGTTTAATCTGTACTGTGATTCATGATGCTATTGTCGAGGAGCAGTGTTCTAAGAGAGAGAGGAAGACCCCCGGTAATGAATCTACTTGGGATTGGAGAAGGGTTAAGGTGGAGGCTGTTCGCTCAGTGCTAGTGGATAGTTTAAAGGAGATTATGGTGGACCCACTCTGCATGGGCTATTCCTGCAGTTCCAGGAGTTATAGCTCCTCCAATACCGATGGTAGCTAGGAGTGGGATTAGGAACTAGACCGCTCTTTTATTCTGGTTTGGGATGACAGGTTGGGAAGTTGGGAGTGGAAAAAGCTTATTTGCAGTTTTTATATTGAGTACTGGGGCCACGTACACTAAAGGGCATGTTTCTGACCACCACAGAGGCAAACTAAGGTAGGTTTTATGCCCACAAAGGGTAGTCCCTGATTAGATTTTACAAAAACAGTGAATGTTAGGTTGCTTACTGGTCTGCAAGATGTGCTTCTGCTGGTTGCTGATGTGGCCACCGAGAATTTGATTTGCTCATGGGTGATTTGTGCTGTATTATATGCTGAAAGACAGGGCTCTAGGGATTTGTCTTTAGAATTGAACATGATACATTGATTTTTATCCCAGACTATTTCTTGTGTCCATGTTAGGTAGTTATAGAGTTTGACACTAGCATTGGACACAAAGTTTGAAGACAGTGCAGGATTTGCATCTGTCCCCTGGCTGATCCTGGCAGAACAGGGTAGCTCCCACTGCAAGTGACATTTTTCCTTAGGAATGTAACTTTCCTGGGGAGCATAAAGACAGTAGGATGTACCCTTTGTCATGTGATAGTGATATTGACAGGGGTGGGAGTCCTCAGTGTTTTAAAAGGTGTAGTTGCAGTTTAAATAGGTGTACAGCAGTTCAGAGTTTCATATTAGCGGGCCATGCTTCAGACTACTCACAATGAGGGACACAGATCTAGGAAGAGAAAGAGATTAAATGCCTGCTGGACCACACTGAGGTAAAGATGAGTCTGCATGTAAGCGAAAGGAAGGTAAAGGATGTATCTAAAACTTAACGGCCTTTTGTTTCCCAGTGCCTGCCCATGCAAAAAACAAAACAAAACAAAAAAACCTCAAGGCTTGTAAGAGATCTTTGCTTAGTAAAGGGGTTGCACACCCAGAGACTACTAGGAACTCATGATTTATGAGAATCTTCCTTAGTTTACAATTTAAGGGTGGTGTGAACTGGCAGGTCTTTGTGTTACTGTCAACTTGCACCATGGTGCAAGTTTTTGAGGACAAGTTTCCAGAGTGATGGCTAAGGACAGAGTAAGTAATTCCCATATCAGTTAACAAGTTAATAATAATAATAATAGTAATAATCTTACCTACTACATCAAAGGTAACCTGAGGCTCCTCCATGGTTATGACTAGCTGTGAAGTGGGAACCACTTGGGACCTCAAACCCCTTAAATCCCCACTCAAGACCGTTACTGATGTGGGATTTCTTCTCCCTTTGGAGCTGGGGACAGTCCCTTTTCCAATGCCTTCCTTTTTCGCATCAAGGACTAGTTTCCAGTGGCTCGTCCAGGCCAGGGCACTCTTTGTTCCAATGTCCCAATCTCCCACATTTGACATAGCTGCCTTTCTGTCTCATTTGGCTTTTGGGGTTACCCTGAGGGTGAAGGTTGCTACTTATAGCAACTGCTATTAAATGAGCCTGTCTCTTGTTCTGTTGCTAATCTGAATGGACCTTCTCCAGTTCTTCAGCTCTGTCTCTATTATTGAAAACACTAAAGGTATTGTATAGTATTTCATTGAAGGGAGTTTTCAGTCCCAAAGCCCTTTTCTGTCATTTCCTCTGAATATCTGAACATGATTGATTAAGAAAGTGAGTCCCAAATAAAATTTTCCCTTCCTGGGATTTAGGGTCTGTGTTGGAGTATTTCTTCAAGGCCTCTACTAAGCATCCCTGGAGTAGAACAGGGTTGTCATCTTTTTCCTGGATTACCCCTCTGATTTTATCATAATTTCCTGGTTTAATGGTGTATTGTTTTCATTCCTGCCACAAGACAGGCAATAATATGGTCTTGGTGTCTTAAATCTGCCTGCTTTCATTGGTGAATCCAGTTAGGGTCGCTATTATCCTACTGGATAATGGCTTGGCTGGGCTGCTGTTAGCATAAGCTTGGGCCCCTGCGCATATATGGAGTTTCTACTCTGGGGTGCAGCAGGTGGATATGGCAATGTGAATGCCTCCTCAGGTAAGATCAAAGGAGAGTGAAAGAGACTGCAATTCCTCCTGAATTCGGCTGGGTCTTCCAAATATGCCCTGAGTTTTCTTTACATTTGGCCAGATTGGTCATAGAAAATGGCACACGCACCCAGATGGTTCCTGTGTCTCCACTTGCTACCTTCCAGAGAGGGAGAAGTTTGTCGGGAGGAAGGTGGTAGGAGGCCCTAATTTGGGTAACTCCAGCAGGACTACCATTCCCCTGAGGAGAGCTGGAGGATTGGTAAGATGGGGGATGGTGGTCTACTAGGCCAGTGGGAGGATGCTTGGCAGCTTCATGGACTGGTGAGGGGGCAGCCTCCGGGTTTGCAGGAAGGGTTCCCATTCTATCAAGCTGAGAGCTTAAGAGGGGGTCATCTAGAATGTGTGCATTGGTATCAGAGTCATAGGCGTAACACAGGTGACAGGTCCCTTGCTAGTTAGGATTTTGGTAAAAGGTCCTGAAGGCCTTGACATATGGATCCTCAGTCCACTTCCCTTAACTCCTGGAGAAGAGATCTAGTTGCAGTATAGTGTTAAACCTTAGGGTGCTGTTTTTTGGCCAAGCTTCTCTATCCTCCAATTGATACTAGGCCCAAGCTATGTTTTCAGAAGAAAATTAGCTTCTTCCTCTTTGGGCAATCTAGCTGGAAAGTGTCCCAGTGTCTCAGGAAGCATACAAGGGGAGAGTTGGTGAGAATAGAAGGACAATTACCTGTGTTTTGCTGTTCTTCTGGTGTGTCTCTGCCTGTAGGAGACGCTATGGGAACCCTTCGTGGTTGCCAAGCTGAAGCTGGACAACACTGGGAGTTCTCGGAGAAATCAAGACCTCAACCAAGGGCTGGTGACATGAGGGCTCTTGACTCAGTCTCAGGAAAGAATTCAAGGACTAGTCAGTGTACAGTCAAATAGTTTAAGAAACTTGATGCTAGAGAACCCTGGGAATTCTCTGCTGGGTGCTGGAAAGCTACAGGGATTCTTGGAAAAGTTTAGACCCTGACCAGGGGCTGATACCATGAAGTTTCTTGACTCAGCTGCAGGTTCTTTTTTTATTTTTATTTATTTATTTTTTGCATGGGCAGGCACTGGGAATCGAACCCGCATCTCTAGCATGCCAGGTGAGAACTCTGTCTGCTGAGCCACTATGACCTGCCCTGCAGGTTATTTAAAAAAAAATATTTTTATTGAAAAATCTTCACACATATAGAGTTCATACATGGTATACAATCAATGGCTCACAATATCATCACATAGTTGCATATTTATCACCATGATCATGTTTAGAACATTTGCATCACTCCAGAAAAAGAAATAAAAATAAAAAACAAAAACTCATACATCCCTACTCCTTATCTTTCATTGACCACTGGTATTTCAATCTACCCAATTTTTTTTTTTTTACCCTTTATCCCTCCCCCCTTATTATTTATTTCAGCCACAAGAAACACAGCCCCAGGAGAGAACTTGAAGACTAGTCATCGTGTACAGCCAGAGAATCCAAAGACTAGTTAGTGTGTACAATTCAAAACTTTAGTGCACACAAAGGTACATGCTCAAAGATGAGCTCAGGCATTCTCCAAAGGAGGAGAAGCCTCCCTTATACTATTTAAAGTTCCTTTGAGGCTGGGATCATGTCATATACTACTTTGGTATTTCCCATAGTGCCTAGCACAGGCTGGGCAAACTGTGGGTGCTCAATACATACTTAATGATTGACTGATAAACTAGTTCATATTTTTAGGGCTATGCAATCTCTTGAGATCGGTTCCTGGAATAAATGGGCTGGGCAGAATTAGAGACTAGGACTGTGCCAGGTCAGATTCAGATGCTCTTACTTGGACATCAAGTTTAGACCATAATCTGGGAACCTAATCTTTATAAAGCACATAGTACCATTCCTGGCTCAGATGAGGTCCTCAATAAATGATTTTGATGTAATTATGACTTTTGTTTAATGAAAGGATAGTCTTGGGGCTGGTGTTAAGGGTTCAAGTACCTAAAACCATTCCAGATGGAGTCAGAAAGCCATATTCTAGAGAGAAAGAGATGAAGAACCGTGGGAGTAGAAAGGTTTCAGAGGCAGATAGAGGCCTGGTGTTTTAGTTTCCTAGCTCCTAAAATGAATACTGTACAATGGATTGGCTTACACAAAGGAAATTTATTGGCTCATGGCTTTGATGCCAGGAGAAGTCCAAAATCAAGATATCAGCAAGGCCATGATTTCTCTCAGAAGACTGTGGCATCTTCAGATGGCTGGCTGCTGGATCCTTGGTCCTTTGCTTTTCCATCAAATGGGAATGCACATGGTGGTGTCTTCTCCTTTTTCTTCCAGGTTCCATTGACTTTTAGTGTCTGGTTGCTCCTGCATGGATTCTTCCTCCTTTGGAGTTTCACTCTGTTTATAAAAGACTGCAGTAATCCAGAAAAAAAAAGCCTAACGTGATTCAGTTAGGCCATACCTTAATTTAAGCAATATGTTGCAGAGATATTATTTACGAGTTCACGTTCACCAGAATGCAGACTAAGACCAAGAACATGTCCAAACTGAGTACACAATTCAATCCATCACACGCGGTTTGGGGCAGTTCAGGTGCATTGTGAACACCTTCTCTGCCACCCTAGGCAATTTTTATTGGGCTTTCTGCATATTTAGCTTTTCTGCGGTGGCATCTTCAATGTGCTGCTCAGTCTCTGACAGGAACCAACAATCCCAGCACAAAGCTGTGAACACAGAGGAGGTATTCAATTAAAGAGATTCGATTTATCTCTCTCCTGTTGAAACAGATACAATTTGGCAACAATGTTGAGAATTAACTTGAGAAAATGGTGGTAGAGAGCATCCATTCAGCTAGAACAAGATTGCTGTCCAAGCTTTAAACAAGCTGTGTGTAGGGGTGGGGATTGGGAAACCAAGCAGCCAGCCAGATAATTAAATTCAGTGGTGGAATTTAGAAGCTATGAAAACTTGGTGGCACATGGATGGCATGGGCTCTACAAAGCGAGGAATAAGTCTGAGGAATGAGTCTTTCTTCTCACTTCTCTACCTCCAGTTGGCAGAGTTGGTAGTATGGATAAGAGGGGGAGGTGAGAGAGGGTGATTACACAGATGTCATCATAACACCCAGTATTGATTGTATTCCTCATATATGCCAAACATTTAGCACATATTCTCTCTAATTCCCTTTGTAACACTATGGAGTAGGTATTATCTCTATTTTACAGATAGGGAATCAGGCTTAGAAGGGATATATTACTTGCCAAAGTTTACACAAGCTAGTAAGGAACGGGGCCAGGATTTGAACCTAGGTTTGTCTGGCTCCACAGCTTATGTGCATTCTACTATATGTAGCATTTTGCTTCTTCTGGGTCAATGATAGCAACTCAGGACTCAGAGAAACAGATGTAGCTTAGGAATTCTGGTTGGTCATGTGTGGGTAGGACATTCCATGATTCTTTCTTTTACTCATTAATTAATTCTACAAATATATATTTATTTATACCCAGAAAGTAGTGAGAGGAGAGCAGGTCAGGTAGATAAGATAGGAAAGGATGCATGTGTGGGGAGGTGGCCAAGGGGATATGGGAGGGTTGAGGCTAGAGGAAACAGAGGGAAAAAAAGGCCATCATGAGCTCAAACTCAGAATGGGGGCTGATTTTTTGGGGTCTCTTTTTGGATGTAGTACTCAGTGGGTCTCTGGGTAGTTGCAGAAGAGAGCCTTTGGAGCAATACTTAATAGGCATATTCCAATGCAATGATGGCACTCGGTATCTGGGGCCCTTCAAACAGCACTCTACACCTATACACCCACAAACACACAAAGGAACCATGAAGGTGGAGACAGGTATTTTAAATGAGCATGCCAGAACACATGCAACCGCACATGAGCTGTCATACATTCAAAGACTATATTCCATTGATGTTTCTAGTGCTCATCATGAGACTGAAACTCTCCTCAAAGGAGTCAATACTGATTTGGATGCATAGAGTATGGGAGTTTTGTTGAAAAGAAAAGAGAGAAGAAAAGAAAAATCTGTTTATAGTCACTTTTTATTGTGCATGTATTGAGAATTTAATGGTTATCTAAAATGATGTAATTACCTAGAAGGAAGTACTATGGAAAGTTTTTATTTAGTGGTGAGCACAAATAATAACAGCTTGTAGTAAAACAAGCCTGACTTACATAGCCACTTAATCCTGCAGGGAATGTGACCCAGAGCAGGGAAGGGCAGAGCTCAGGAATGTTTTGCCCTGACACATTATTTCCAGGACTCCCAGACGTCACCTGCACCTGAGGTATGGGTAAGGTATGTTTGGGTGCTGCAGGCACTTGTATTTTTATTGTTCCACAGTTTGGAGGATGGCAGCTGGAGTGGCCAGGCTTTCCAAGGGCACCTGATATACACAGAATTGGAAATCCAGGGGCAATGGGCAGAAGGAAGCTCCTCTCCCTTTCCACACGAGTGTGTGCCTTACTAGGCTCCTCCAGAATTCAAAGGGGGACAATTAGAGGCAATGATACTGACCTTCGGGTTTATAAGGAATAGATCAATGGTTATAATCAGTGTAAGTTCTAAGGAGCAGTAGAAGCTTAAAAAGACATATGTTCCTCTACAAATTAATTATAACTCTTTCATAAGGGAATTACCTAGCGATTTTTTTCATCCTTTAAAAATTCTTGATTGAAGGGCTCCATGAAAGTGTCAAATGTAATTATCATTATGTAGCTCCAAGCTTCATTTCATATGGAACCCAGATACTGTAAAGGAGAAATAGTTTCTGACCAAGTATGTGGTCCTTCAACAAGCTTAAAAAAAAACTGCCTCAGGAAGAGCTTTGGCAGTCTCTTGTGTATTGCTTCCAACAACCTGCACACTAGAGAAATTTAGTCAAGCTCAGGAAAGAAGCTGTTGACCTATAGGCACAGTCTTTCAACAGTTTGGCTGACAAGACATCACCTTTAACCCTTTCTCACATATTTGGAAGTCAAGAACCATACTAGTGGGAAAAGACCTACTGCCTTTTGAAGTCCACTCTGTAATATGGTACCATGGTTCTCACCTGTGTTCCCGTCTCTGCTATAAAAACTCTGAAGAATATGACTTGCATGGGTCAGTAGCAGTGGCTCATTGTGGCAGTGACTAACTTGAGTCACTTGAGGAAGGGAGGTGGCAGAAGGAAAGAATCAATCTGGTAGGTGGGCATCTTGAACTCCTCCACCCCTCCACAATTATCATAAGGTCTCAAAATGTAATAATAGTCATTTACAACTTCCTTGGCAATCTTTACTTCCTTTCCTACTTGGTAGTATTTGTGTCCCATCAATGGAGTTTTCTAACTTCATTACTGTCAGTTATTTGTTTTTGGTACTGCAGGGCAAAGTAATTTTTACGTTCTCTGGGATGGTCATCCCTTTCAAGTTGCTTTTTATGTTTGTTTGTTTTTTTTGCTCTGAAAACCTTAGAGATGCAGGTCAGGGTGACTGGGACAGAGCTGGGGTCCCTAGCTAATGAATGGGACTTGGGAGGCAGAGGACTTCTCCTCAGGCTGATGAAGAGTAAAATCCTGTGCGGTGGTGGATTTTAATGCAAGTAAGGCCGGAGAGACCCAGGGGAGACCTAATTCAGTGTGAGCCCTGGGATCTGTGAGCTGGTGTGGCTTCAGCGTCTCACCGTGTGTGTGTGTGTGTGTGTGTGTGTGTGTGTGTGTGTGTGTGTGAGAGAGAGAGAGAGAGAGAGAGAGAGAGAGAGAGAGAGAAGAGGGGGAGGGGCTGGGCCCCGCCCATCCCGGTCTCATTTTCACTACCCTTCGAGTCCATCTCTGCTTAACTATTACAACTCGACTACTCGGCAACACTTGACACGTTGGCGCTGGGACCCCAAAGGGAGGTTGGCAGCGGCTTGGCAGGTGGGCATGTAGCCGGGAGATGGGTGGGGGAGAGGGGCGGGGGTTTCGTCGAGTGGCGTCCGGGTCAGCCAATGGTAGCTCGGGACAGGGGTGGCGGGGGCGGAGGCGCCGAGGCCTACCAGCCAATGGCGGGCCAGCGACTGTTGGAGCGACCTGGTGACGTGAGGAGCGTTCCATTCGGCCAGCGGTGGGCGGTTGCCACAGCTGGTTTCGGGCCCCGACCACTGGGGCCCCTGGTCAGGAGGAGGCAGCCTCCCGGCCAGGGGAGGAAAAGTCGCTGCCACCTTAGGCGGCCGACGGGGTCCCCTGGGGACAGCTCCCTCCCTGCCCTCGGTTGCCTGGCCGAGTTTGGGCTCCTTTACCTTCAGGTAAAGAGGGGTGGGGGCGGGGGTCTCCCGGGCTCGGCCGCACGGTGGGCTGCCAGCCCTCGGCCCCGCCGCGCTGAGGGGCGGTCGGCGCTGCCCTCCTTAACTCCGCGGCAGCCCCGCCGGCCCGGGGTGACTGCACGTGGCGGGGCGGGTGGGGAGCGTGTGTGTGTGTGTGTGTGTGTGTGTGTGTGTGTGTACGAGCGCGGGGATGCGTGTGCGTGTGGAGGTGGTGCGCGTTCCGACCCGACTGGGGCGGTGGTCCGCGGCGGGGCTGAGGCGGGGCGGGCCTCCCCGGGCCCGCGGCCACGGGCACCCAGCGGGTCGGCCGGCGCTGCTTCTCCCAGGATTTTGATCTTTGTTCTCCCAGGCCCTGCTCCCCTTCCTGGTCTCTCTTCTTCCGCGGGCCCGGCGTATCAGGAGGAGATTGTTTTTTCAGGTTAGTTGTACACAAAGGAAGTGTCCTCTGCACCTCTGGGGCCCCCTCCCCTTTGCCCTGCCCTGCACCTCCTCTGGTCTTGGAGCCTTGCCCTCTCCAGCCCGGGAACGATTTCGAGTCGGTCGTTTCTCGTCAGTCGAGCTGCAGGCTTCCGCCTCATTTCTTGCCAGCGTGGGGCATGTGCTGTCAGTAAATAGAGGCCTTGATACCACACCTGAGAGGGGGAGAAGGGTGGCAGTGACCGAGAGAAACGAGGCCTGGGAATTCAGGATACCACGTTGAGATGGGACTTCTGGACCCTCTGAAATGTCCCGGAAAGCCCCTTTGTGACTTTTCATAGCTGCTGCTATCCCTTCCCCCCATCCCCACCCATCACTTTCCAACCCTACCAGAACCTCTCCGGCTTAAGTCAGCCATTCACCTACAGGTCTGTGATGTGGTTTTATTAAGATTTCCACCAATGTTAGGCTGGTGCAGCAGGATGGTTTCGTTTCCCGGACTCTGGAAGTTACAGAGGGTTTGATTAGGGGAAATCTGTTGGGAGTCAATACAATGTGTGTCTGTATGGACAGTGTCCAGAATCCCCTACCCCTGCCAGAGGATGACTTGTTCTCTGGTGTGATTCATTTTTGAGTGGCTAATTGAAGAAAGAAGGTGAAAAAGTGGAGGAGGGGAGGGAATGGCTTCTTAAGGACAGAAGCTCTACTATTATTTTTACAGTTTTTTTAATGATAGCTTTAGAACAATATGGTATAGTGGAAAGTGCACTAGTCTGGAAGTCAACAGACATGTTTTCTCAACTCAGCTTTGCCACTTTGTGACACTAGATAAGGTATTTCCTCTCTCTGGTCCTCACTTTACTCATTCACAAAACAAAGTAATTGGGACTGTCGCCTATACAATTCCTTCCAGTTCCAAAGTTCTGTGATCATCAGTGATTGTATTGGAAGCAGAGTGGTTTATTTAAGGAGCAGTACTAGCCCCTCTTCTTTTTTGCAGAACCTTTAACCTTTCTCCTTTTAGAGAACAAGCACAGATCGGAAATAAACTTTTCCTACTTTCCTACCCCCACCGTTTCAGGCATTGCTCGTCTTTCTGCCTCTGGGAAAGGAGGGTTGAACTGCATTTCTTATTCCTACCTCATATTTTTTTCTTTTTGTGCTTTTTCTTAGGACTAGAAATTGAACTTTTGATGATGTGTGACCCAGCGGCAGCAATAGCAAGCAATGTGATTTCGAAGTTGGGCTCAGCCTCTCTTTCTTCTCTCTTGTAATCACAAAGCCCATTTTGGACCAGGAATTCTAATCATGTCGGTGATGGTGGTGAGAAAGAAGGTGACTCGGAAATGGGAGAAACTCCCAGGCAGGAACACCTTCTGCTGTGATGGCCGCGTCATGATGGCCCGGCAAAAGGGCATCTTCTACTTGACCCTCTTCCTCATCCTGGGGACCTGTACACTCTTCTTCGCCTTTGAGTGAGTTTCCGTTGAGTAGGGTTGCCTAATTATGGTTACTTTGGGTCCAGGGGAATAATCCTCTTTCTGGGGAGAATGTAAATGGTCCTTGGATGACTTTCATTGTCCCCTTGAAATGTCTATACATCGTGTGAATTCATTAGTTATAGCAGAGAGCTCTTCCTAAAGAGACCAAGGCCCTTTGATACCCATTTAATATAGCACTGATTTGGGGCTATCCCAGGTAAGCTTGGGAAATAAAGAGTTTGTCTTTATTATTCACCTCTTTTTTTCAGTGTGTCTTTCTCCTTAGGTACTTGGTGACAAATTGCCTCTTCCCCATTCTCCAAATCCTCGAAGCACTCCTCACTGAAATAACTCCTCTCAGCAATACTCACCTATTCTGTTTTTCTGGGTCCTATTTCCTTAGGGCTCAGTTCTCAGGCTAGCTGTTAAATTGAAAAGCCAACTGAATTGGGAACCTGCAGACATGGGTCCCAGCCTCAGCTGTGCCAAAAACAATTAGCTGTGTCACTGGCACATAGGTGTTTATTAAATGTGAGTTGCTCTCTCTTTCCTGCAAAGTCACTCAACATAAACAACTCTCTATTCTGTGTTTGCCTGATACCCGCCTTGGAGTTATTTTTTTTTCCATGCATTAATGCCTAAGTACTAGAGCTACTGTTAAAAGTCTGTGTAGGTCTAGGGAGGGTAGCCAGTTTGGATTCTAGGGTATTATGCCACGGTTACTAGATGTGCTGAGAATACTGTACACTCTAGGGATGGGAGCAATGCTAATTGTTTTGGGATTGCTGTGACAAGGGCCCAAGTTGCCAAAAAGTGTGTGAGACTGTGAGTCACACCTGATATGAGCCTGCTATAGTTCATGTAGGTGGGTGACCTGAAAATGGAACCTCCAGTACAGGGGCGTGGCCATTGTAGATAGAAGGGGGCTATTTGACTAACCTTTGTGGGTAATTAAAATGAGCTTCAGTCTCTTGGGGCTCATTTTTGTCCTTCTTCTCTTATGGCTTCAAGCTTTCCCAGTGCATCAAGAGTGATTTTTAGGCTGCTTTGCCAGACTTCTTGCTACTTGCAGCTGGCTCGAGTAACAACAGTGGGAGGAGGAGGACCCATTTTATAATAGGGCTAGGAAAGTAAGGTCAGAGGAGCTCTTTGGTAAAGGCTCTTTTGCGACTGCTGCTGTGAAGCATTTGGCAAAGTCAGACAGGTTGCTGAAGGCTTTTCCACTGCTTTGCAGTCTGCATTTCATGGCTGAGTGTGTGTGTACTTTTATGGTACAAGTGAGCACATTCAGTCAGGCAACATATGCATAATATTTAATTTATTAAGTATTCTTATTTAATATTCCCCTCCCCTCACCTTTATCTCTGCGCTTTCTTTGCTTTGTTCCTGCCTTGACTCTCATTGGAAGTACAAAGCTGATCTCGGCACTCTATCATTCTTCCTCTTTTTCACTCCTTCCCCTGTTGACTTACTAGCTCTTTCTGTCTCTCTGTGGTTAAATTTTTATGGTGAGAACCATTCACAACAAAAATAACATTTGTTTCCAAACTCTGAGTGACTCGGTACTTCAGGGCCCAGGCAACCTCTGGTTTGATCAGTCATGAGAACTTGAAATTTGGAGCTATTGGAGTTTGGCCCTTTTGGTACCTGGGATCCAGAAGAGAGTGTCTGATTTGGATCTGTTCCACTCAGGTCCCTGAAGACCTCTGAAGAAAACTGTCTGTGGAAAGAAGTTTATAATTAAACAAGTTACTGTTTGATGGTGATGAGTTGGGGCTTCTACCAAGGTAGCATATTTCCCCAAGTTATTTCTTGTGCTCAACTCTTGGCTATGAAGGGTGAGGTTATTTGTAAACTCCCAAGAGTTCCAGCTATCTGTATGGTAGAGTAAACATTTTAATAGGTAAGGATGGAGGAAGGTATAATGGGAGGCAGAAGGCAGAAGGAAGTAGATGTGTTGGCTGAATAGTGGAATGGGGAAGTGTAAATCTAACCAAAGAGAATGGTGGCATCTGTGTTTGTGAATGTACCTGTGTATATGCATGTGTCTGTCATATACAGACACACAGACACTCTAAGTGGTGGCTGCCTTGCGCTTGTGTGAATGGCAGGCCATACAAGAGACACCAGCATGCCTCTGAGGAATTAAGTCTCTCTCTGGTTGATCTTTTTCTTTAGCATCCATAGTTTACTACCATCCACACAGTGAAGTTAGGGCTTGGAAGGGCAGAGTTTAGACTCCTTTAATAGTATTGGAACATAATGAGACATCAGGAAATTGGCTGATCTAGCCCCCTGCCATCAGGCAGGTGAGGGCTCTGAACTAGCAGTGATGGATAGCTGCCTATTAACCATTTTCAAATGGTCCAAGAGCATCCTAGACCTCTGATATCCTCTGGCTGTTAACATTTTTGCCTTGTAGGGAAACAGTCCAAATCTTGTGGCTCATTGGGAAGTGTGTTTTAGTAACAAGATTCTGCTTGCATGCGGCAGATGCTTAGGAACAAGCATGAGTTGATTTATAGCTGCCTGTGGCATGACCCTGGGTTAGCCAGATGGGTGGAGAGCTCTGATCAAGCATGTGAATACCCCTTAAGGAAAAACATGCAACATGAGTAGTGCCAGTGAGTATCATTTTACTTTTGGATATGCCATTATGAATCTAGACTTTTCAAAGGAGGGGCCTGTGATTTTCAGTGCACAGACAGTAGGTTGAATCCATAAAACAAAAAAAGTCTATCCAGGAGCTAGTTTGATCCATATTGTTTAAAGAATTTCAGAAGAAGCTGAGTGGCCTTCTCTTAGGGCTGCTGGCACAGAGCTGATCCCTGCTGCCCAGGTTGGGAAATTGGGCTAGATTGTCACTAAGCCTCTTGCAACCCTGAAAGTCTATGAAAGTCTATATAACTTTGCTCCCATCTGGAAGACTCAACTACAAGAGAAAAAATAGAAGAAAGGAGAGTAAAGATTACCAATCAGTAGCTCAATATATTTAAATTTAACATCAGAGTGAAAATTGTACATTGCTTAATAAAAAGGATTAAATTTATTCTTAGTGTGAGGACTTTAGGAAATATGAGTACATATGTCACTTTCAGCTTTGAACACGTGAACTATTCTCAGTTCTCTCTGCCCAAACCCTGTTCAGTTCATATAATGAACACGTAACCGCCAGCTTGGCCTATAATGCCAGGACTTGCAGTAGAATGACAGTGACAGCCTGTGAGCTGTCCAGCTACTGAAAGGCTATGTGGTGTTTCATCAAACTCAACTTTCTGTTAAAGCATGGCCTTGGGGGAAAGGACCAAGCACATCATTTTCTGTAATTGGCTTCCAGCTTTGTCTTTTAACTTTGTGACCAGACCACTAGTGAGGTCAGGGTCCCCAGACTTATATTGCAGCAAGAATGAGTGTGTGACTCTTGCTGCTATGATCAATGCTTATACTCTCCCTGTAGAAAATACAGAAGGAGCATAAGCAAGGCACTGTCAGACTGATCCTCATGGGGACTTTTGTTGTACATATTGGCAGAGGGGTCATTGAATTGGATGAACTTAAAAAGCTTTGTAGCACTGCTTAGTAATTGTCCCACTTCTCCTAGCCTATCCTAATTCTACCTACCTTTCAAGTTCCTTCTTGACTCTTTCTCATGAAAACTTTCCAGAAGTTTCTGCATTCTCAGGGCTAATTGCATATACCACTCATTTAACAAATAATCATACAATATTTCTTTTATTTCTGAATTCTATTGTCATTACACATTTCACAGTTAGATGTGAGCATTTTCAAGGTCAGGAACTATCTTCTGTGTCTTTATAGCCTTCCTACTGTGCCTTCCACTAGCTCTTCCTTAGAGTACTAGATCAATAAATGTTGCTGAATTAACACTTCTGGATGCACTTAGAATATAACAATGTTGACTCGCAGAAGTATAGAGTGGTAGAGCTGGAAGGGGCTGTGAAGACTATCCCCATCATTTTGCAGGTGAGGAACTGGACCCAAAGAAGTAAGCCTACTTCATCAAGATTAGTTGGCCAGCTGATGTCTCTGTATGACATGCCTTTCATCTCATTGCTACCATTTGAATGTGGAATCCTGAAGGCATTCAGATTGCTAAAGTTGTGTATAGTGCTAAACACCAGACCAGTATATTCCAGGTTCTTGCTAGCTAGTGTATGTGTTACCTAATGACATCTCAGTTGTTTGGATCTCCCAAGCACATGCTCTGAGAAAGTGAATGCATATTCGTGGAAAACGGGCATTCTGGCATGGCATTTTGGTATCTTTGCAGGAACAGGGAAGCCCATCATTAAATATGAACTTAGAAAGTAAGGCCAGTCTTTATCCCTGCTGCCAGGATGAGGATTGCTCAGAGAAAATGTGTGCTCCCTATCTTGTTACTCTGTGTGTGATACTGATGAAAGGGGCCCCATGTCCTTGCAGACAGGTGGAATAGAAAGAGCAGATCTGGTAATATAAAGTTACCAGGTTTGAGGAGACACAGGGCTATGTAGGCCAAAGCTAAATTTTGACGTAGTAGAATATTAGTGTCTGCAATAACAAGGTCCAGATTCCTGAAGAATATCTTTAGGTAAGCTTGGAAAGAGGAAAAAGTGACTTTATCATGAATCTCTAACAAAGAGAGCATTCTCTGGAGGATTGTTATAAGGAGGTCAGTCTTGTGCTTCAGGTAGCCTAGGATTCTGCCTGTGACTTGCCCAATCAAATAATAGTTTTAGAAAGGCATAGTTGCCTCTTTAATATCAATCTATTACAGTACTTACCTAAGCTTAACTTCCTGAAAAAAGCAGTTTCCCTAGGAAAGGGTTGGGTTGTGTCTCCTGAACAGATTGCTTTCCTTTAACAATTCCTTAGGGTTCTGTCATTGGAATTTATCTGCATATTTTTAGCTTCTACTTTTTTTGTAGTAAGTTTCACAGGATCACTCTCTACTGAATACATCTCCCATCTTTTGAGAATGGGTCTTAATTGAGTATAGTCATCCTCTGTTTTGGAAAGAGCAAGCACAAAGAACAGGAATGCACATCAGTTTGTTGATAACAGTCGAGATGTTTATTAAGGGAGAGGAGAGACTTCCCAAATTCTCCTCTTCAGAGTTGCCATAGCTGACACAGTGTTTAAGAACAAAGGAGGCACTTCATACTTTTTTTTTTTTTTTTGCATGGGCAGGCACCGGGAATCGAACCCGGGTCTCCGGCATGGCAGGCAAGAACTCTGCCTGCTGTGCCACTGTGGCCCGCCCTTCATGCTTCTTGTAATAGCAAGAAGCTAGCAAATTCAGGATAATTTAGTTGGATGTTTCTGAAATGGAGCAATGAGAAGACAGGAACCTTTTGATATTGATTAGATAAAGCCAGTTAAAGTAGGGCCTCAATACTGGCCTGTGGAGTTTGGGGCTTAATATAATAGGCAGCAGGGAATAGTTCTAAGTTCTTGAGTAGAGGTGTATTATAATTCCCTCTGATATTTGGCAACTACCAAGCAGGTTTGTCTGGATAGAGTTTTTGAACCTCCTCTGTGAGGGGATGGCTCATCACCTCAGAGTTGAAAATGTTCTTGTTTGATTAATTTTTCCCATTGCCACTGGAGCAAAATAGGGTTGTGCCTTTTCCTTTAACCTTCACGTAGCAATAAATCTGGAGGCTGATGTTAAATTACGTTTCTAGTTTTCCAGGAAACTATTTCATTCTCAGCAGACTCAGTGTCATCAGAAGAACCTTGAAACAGTTTTGTGGGTTTACTTTGCTCTAGGGCTAGGTAGTGTTTGTAAGAGGACAGACAGCCATCTATATCACGGAGAACGTCTATCATGTGGGGTGAAAGGCCATCATGGGGCTCTGATCCTTGGGTCCTTTGTACTCTTCCAAGCACAGCTCTTCTTTAAAGCCGTCCTTAACTGCTGTTATTGGAGTAGTTTCAAGCAGTCACCAGCTCCCCAAGAGAGTTCTTCTCTGACCACTTAGAGTCTGAATCACCATTTTAATACTTGATTATTTGTCTTAACGTATTCTTTAGCTGTTTTATGTATTAGTTATGTTTTCCCAAACAAAATTAACTTCTATTTCTCCTGTTCTTCTTTTGTTTGGCCTGTAAATGCTTGTTGTTTGATTGATTGCACTGGTAAAAGAACACAGGAAAAAAATAGCAAGAAAGCTATTAGGGAGACCTATAAGCAGGATATTGTATGGAATATCAATCCAAGCTTCCATTCGGCAAGGCATAGCCCTCCATGGAATCTGGTTTCTTACCAGCTCCACTCATGAATCTCTTTTTTCTTTTTTTAAACTTTTGTTTTATTGTGAAATAGATATACAAAAAAGCAATAAATTTCCAAGTACATTTTAACAAGTAGTTATAGACCAGATTTTAAAGTCTGGTATGGGTTAATTTTTCATTTTTTCTTCAAGCTGCTCCAAGACACTGGAGACCAAAAGAAATATCAATATAATGATTCAGCAGTCATACTCATTTGTTAAATCCTGTCTTCTCTGTTATGCTCCTCCTTCTCTTTAAATGACATATATACATAAAAGCAATAAATTTCAAAGTACATTGCAACAATTAGTTGTAGAACAGATTTCAGAATGGTATGGGTTACAGTTCCACAATTTTAGGTTTTTAATTTCCAGCTCCTTTAAGGTACTGGAGGCTGTAAGAAATATCAATATAATGATTCAGCACTCATATTCATTTGTTAAGCTTGACCTTCTCTGTATAACTTTGCTATCATCTTTCATCTTTTTTCCACTCTTTAGGAGTGTTTGGGCTATGTCCATTCTGATTTTTTCATGTTGGAAGGGGCTGTCAATAATATGGGATGGGGGATGGAACTAGTTGATGTTCTGGAAGGACTGGCCCCTCTGCATTTCAGGACTTATCTGGTCCAGGGACCCATCTGGAAGTTGAAGGTTTTGGAAAGTTACACTAATATATGGAACCCTTGTAGAACCTTATATAATGCCCTAGGTATTCTTTAGGATTGGTAGGAATGGTTTTGTTTGGGGTTTAGCAAGTTTTGATAGGTAGCAATGTCTAATTGAAGCTTGCATAAGGGTGACCTCCAGTGTAGCCTCTCGATTCTATTTGAACTCTCTCAGCTAGTGGTACCTTATTTGCTAAATTTCTTTTTCCCCTTTTGGTCAGGATGACATTGTTGCTCCCATGGTACCAGGGCCAGGCTCATCCCCAGGAGTCATCTCCCACGCCATCAGGGAGATTTTCATTCCTGGATGTCATGTCCTACGTTGGGGGCGGGGGGTGGGCAATGGTTTCACTTGCAGAGTTGGGCTTAGAGAGAGAAAGGCCACATCTGAGCAACAAAAGAGGTCCTCCGGAGGTGACTATTAGGCATACCTATATGTAGGTTAAGCTTCTCTACCACATACATAAGCTTCACAAGAGCAAGCCTTAAGATCAAGGGCTTGGTCTATTGATTTGGTGTCCCTAGTGTTTGGCACAGTATCTGGGATTTCCCCAGTGGTAAAGTTTAATAGTTCCATAATTTTTCTCCCATCCCTGAAGGGACTTTGCCAATACTTTTTGATTCTCTGTTTAATATACCCTGGGATGTATCCAGGCATTACATTAAGCTATGCAGTATTAAAGGCTCTCATTCTTGTTCTGGGCTCCCTGTGTTTGGATTGTTTAAATGATATGTCCAGACAGGTTGAGTTAGAGTATGTGCTACAGAAAATTTAGGTTCTGGACAAAATAAAACTTTTTCCTTTAGTCTCAAAGAGTAGGTGAAGTTCTATCATGAATCTCTTTTAAGTTTTTTCATATGAATTGTTGTCTACCATTATCATTAACCCTCCCATGAACAAGCATGCCAGGGATAGGGGATGGGACATGACACAGTAGCCCAGCTTGGCACTGCTGGTTGCTGTTGGTCAGTACAACCATGTGACACATGGGGACAAATGGAAATCCAATTGTGCTTCCTAGCTTTTAAGCTTAAGGCCAGTCAAGAAGCTGGTAAAGGGTGGCTTAAAATTATGACATCTCTTTAGGTGGAGAAATTGAAGAACTTAGTGGGGACGTGATTGAATTTGTAAATTTCACAAAGGAGAAAAGGAACTTCTAACTCCCTGGAAGAAGGAAGGCCTCTTGGTGCTTTGAAGACAAAGGAGAGTTCTGTTTCAGGAAGTATATGGTTATCATTATTCCAAGAAGTGATATAGATGGGAAGTACTAGGTGGTTTCAAAAACTTTTAGCTACCCTTGGGGTGACAGATCCAATCTTTCACTAATAGAAATAATTAGTTTTTTAAAAAGTTTTAATTATTTTTTATTATTTTAGAACTGTTGTAGTTTTACAGTAAAATGCAAAGAGGACAGAGTCCCCATATACTCTTTCCCCCAACAGTTTCCCCTTTTACTAACATTTTGTATTTGTATGGTACGTTTGTTGCAATTGATGAAGCAATATTATTATATAATTATAGTATTAACTAGAGTTCATATTTACATTAGGGTTCACTCTTTGTGTTGTATAGTTCTATGATTTTTTTTGTTTTACTCTTTATTGTGGTATCATATATACAACATAAAATTTCCCATTTTAACTACTTTCAAGTATACAGTTCAGTGGTATTAATTACATTCACAGTGTTGTGCTAACATCGACATCATCCTCTTAATCAGAAACTCTTACTAATAGAAATGACTGATGTTTAAGGATACTCCTGACTTTTGATGTTGATATTGAGAATGACCAACAAATCTTCACATAGCTTATTCCTGTCAGAGGTAGATCTTCAACTTACTATAATTATGAGACTAACCTAGAGAGTCATATTAGTTCGTAACTATTAAAGACAGACATGAGGGCTTGTACTTCACAAGCGTCTTAGCCACTGGCTCTCTAAATCTCCTCTTACTTAGAGTGGAAAGGCCCACTGGTCCCACATCTGCCTTTCCAGCCCCACCCACTCACTAGTGACAACTGGCTGCCAGTAGCCTCATCTCTGAAAAAGAACAATACAATGGGCCTGTTGTGTTTTTGTTGACATACAGAGTGGATTGTTGTAGCAGGTGCAGAAGATAGTATGTGTGGAGATTACAGAGATTTTTATCCTTGATGACATAGCGTAATTCAAATCTAAGTTGTTCTTTGTCTGGTCTACAAGCAGGTGTTAGAACTGGATTTAGTTAAGCTCGAGTCCTTCTGTGCATGGAAACAGCATTAGTTTTGTTTTTCTATTGTTGTTTTACTCTCTTTATAGCTTTTCTCTTTAATCAAAAAAATTTAAACTCCTTTCGGTGCCCAATCATATAGCTCTGATTTTTCTAAGGCTTGTGATTGGAAGTTGTACACCAGGGCAGTTTGAATCCTGGAGATGTTATTTTGTTTTCAAGAGTGATCATACTGATTATGTATGTTGTTTTATTTTGTTTCTTTATTTCTTTTAATTAATAAATAAATTTTTTAAAAAAAGAATGATCTTAGTGATGGGCAGTGGCTATTTTCTGTTAGTGGGGTCATTTCACTTGGCTTGTTCGTGAAATGGAGCCTCATGTTTCCCTTGACCTTTGGGTTCCTCATAAGTGGAGGTGACTTTCATCTCTAAACTCATTTCTTTATTATCTGTACTAGCAAAGAGAAGAAATAGAAAAGAGGATAATCCACAAGCTAGTTGATAGGGAAGAACCTTAATTATCTTGAACTCAGCTAGCCAGGTCCTTCAGTTCTTCAAATTTCTTCCTTCACCCTTGGCTTTTTTTTTTTTTTTTGAGGAATGAATGATTTAGTTTTTTTTTTTAATTGTATAATAAAACATATATAGAAAGCAAAGAAAGAAAAAAGCAGTATTTTCAAAGCATTAACAAGTAGTTACAGAACAGACCCCACAGTTTGTCATGGGCTACCATTCCATCATCTCAGATTTTTCCTTCTAGCTGCTCCAGAACATTGAAGGCAAGGAGGAATATATATATATTTTTTATCATTACAATCGACTTTTTTTTGTGAAAAATAGCATATATACAAAAAAGCAATAAATTTCAAAGCACATTGAACCAATTAGTTGTAGAACAGATTTCAGAATTTGGTGTGGGTTACAATTCCACAACTCTAGGTTTTTCTTCTAGTTGTTCTAAGATACTGGAGACTAAAAGAAGTATCAATATAATGATTCAGCAATCATACTCATTTGTTAAACCCTACAACTCCACCATCCCCTTTCATCTTTCTCCCACTCTTTAGGGCTATTTGGGCTATGCCCGTTCTAACTTCATGTTGGAAGGGGCTGTCGATAATATGGAATAGGGGGATGGAACTAGTTGATGTTCTGGAGAGGCTGGCCCCTCTGCATTTTGGGGCTTATCTGGTCCAGGGACCCATCTGGAAGTTGTAGGTTTCTGGAAAATTGTCCTAGTACAATTTTCCTAGGACTCTTTTTAGGATCTTATATATCTCCCTAGGTATTCTTTAGGATTGGCTGGAATGATTTTGGTTGGGTTTGGCAAGTTATGGTTAGGTCGCAATGTCTAACTGAAGCTTCTCTAAGAGTGATCTCCAGAGTAGCCTCTCAGCTCTATTTGAACTCTCTCAGCCACTGATACCTTATTTGTATATTTCTTTTCCCCCTTTTGGTCAGAATGGCTTTGTTGATCCCACAGTACCAGGGCCAAACTCATCCCTGGAAATTATCTCCCACGCTGCCAAGGAGACTCATCCCTGGATGTCATGTCCCATGTAGATGGGATGGCAACAATTTCATTTGTGGAGTTGGGTTTAGAGAGACCCTCACCCTTGGATTTTAAAGGAAGGAATTAAGTATTGTAGGTCTTTTAAAAACAAGCTAAAACCAAGGATTTTATTAAAATCAGCCAAACAAACAAAAAACCCTAAAATCATCTTCCAGGTTCAGTACATATGTTCCCTTTTATAACAGTTTGCTTAGCCTAATATTACTATTGGTTTGCCTTCCCCCATACAGTTTTGTGTTTGGTGGGAAGGCAGGGGTAGGATCTCAAGGGGGTTGTTCCAGAAGTGCAGCGAATATACAATGCAAATTTAAAATTTGCTCTGAATGGACAGCAAGTTGCTTAAACCCCATGTTGATGAGGTAAGCCTTTTATCTTATTTTCCCTATGCTCCCTCTGGTTCTTGCTCATCCACTTATAGTCTATCTGCAAGAGAAGATCTGTTTTTTTGAAGGATCAAATGTGCCTCAGGAAGAGGAATATAAAAATAGGACAGTGGTAACTCTCATCGCATAGTGCCATTTACTTGGTTTGAATTTGGTTCAAATCAACAAGTATTTATTGTTACCTTCTTTGTTCCCATACTTGGATTAGGTTTTGGGTGCTATAGAATGATAGCAATAATGTCAATAACTAACATTTACTTAGCATTTACTATGTGTCAAGCACAGTTCTAAGGACTTTATTTATATTAGCATATTTAGTTCTCATGACAACCTCATGAAGTACTATTATTATCTTAATTTTACAAATAAGGAGACTGAAGTTGACTAACTCACCCAAGGTCACACAATCAGGAGCTGGTAGAGTTAGAATTCCAACTTAAGCATTTCTGCTTCAATAAGAGAAGTTTCTTTCTCTTATGAAGCTGATAGTCCAGTTGGAGGATATGAGGTCAATACACTAAGAAACCCCTGGGAAACACTACAAGGCTTTGGCAGTGAGGGCTACAGGGGATAGAGAAGGAAGAGATTAATACAGCTTAAAATAGGTCTTTTGATATTAAAAGTACAAAAACAATATAATAAACTGCTGCCATTTGGAATTTATAAGTGTGAAAAAAAATAGGCATTTTGAAAGAGCAAGACCTCTTTAAGTCTCAGGTTCTTCATCCATCTAATGGATATAATGGAATCTACCTCATAGATTTATTGGTGAGAATTGGGTGAGATAATGCATATAAAGAGCTTAGTGCATTGTCTGGCATATGGTGGGTGCTCAGTAAATTGTAATTGCAATGATGACTTTGATGATAATGATACCTCCAGGACTTGAAAGGTGAGGACAGCTGGGATATATTATATAGGGGAAGAGGCATGACCTTCCAGGTATATGAGGAAGGAGTGGTCACGAACCTGGGGTTGGGAAGGGGTTGTAAGGAGATACAATTTTCTTACTCCCTTCCTTATGGTTATTAATCACCTACTAGCTGAGCTAATTGATGAGAGTAGAGGAATGGATGTTACAAAGCTTTTTATGGCCTTGAAGCATGCTGAGATATTCTTTCTGACACTGTAACCCTGCTTCATGACTGGTCCTCATCTTTTCTTCCTCCTTGTTGAGCTCAGGCTTAATGCCAGATGAGAGGGTATGGAAAGCCCTAGACATTTCCATAGTGAATTCAGCCTGTGGAACTTACAAATCTAGGCTAAGTTGCTTCTCTGATCTTGGCAGGTCTGAACCTTCCCAGCCAGGCTAATGGGAGGTTCAGGGCCCGGGGTTAGGGGAGGTCCCTTGAGGCTGTCTTCTTTATATTATAGGTGGCATCTGTCAATCCAGTATTTGTTGAATTCCTACTGTGTCAGAATCATATGGTAGGAATTGTGGGTGATTAAAGAGAAGTAAAAAGCATGGTCCCTGCCCTTGAGGCACTGCTGATTTTGTTGTAGAGACCAGATTGACATAGTTGCAACAATTAGAGATCAATATAGGGTAGGTATAATTAAATGTACAATTGCCTGCTTCCTTTAGGTGCCGCTACCTGGCTGTTCAGCTATCTCCTGCCATCCCTGTGTTTGCTGCCATGCTCTTCCTTTTCTCCATGGCTACACTGTTGAGAACCAGCTTTAGTGACCCTGGAGTGATTCCTCGGGCCCTTCCAGATGAAGCAGCTTTCATAGAAATGGAGATAGGTGAGTTTCCCAACTAGCTGGCAAACTGCTGTTCAGGTAGTGTGCGGCCTTAATCACAGAGAGAATGGAATCATCATAGTAGTTGCAAATTGACCATTGCTTCCAGCCTTTACCCTCTGAGAGTCTGAATCAAAGGTCATGACCACCCTGTGAATTTGGTCAGACAAGATTGTAAAGTCATATGCTTCATTCTTCCTTGGAATTTGTTATAGTTCAAGAGGGATTTGTTATTAAGGTCCTGTGCATTTTTTTTTTTTTACTTTTTTGGGGTCACTGACCCTTTTAAGATTTTGATAAAAACTGTAAACCTTCTCCCCATAAAAATATCCTTACATGCTTGCATATACACACAATTTTGGATGTAATTTTAGGGATTCATAGATCTCCTAAAGCCTATTGATGGACCTGGACAAACCAACAAAATCTCATGCCCTATTCAAGATTCCATGTACTTAATAGTATTCAAATAAACTCATCATACAAGTTAAATCAGAAAATGCACTAGTCAAAATATTAATTTGAAACCAAGAATCTTGAATATATCTGGAAGGACCCCTCTCAGTGAAATGGTGGAAAAGAAAAAAAAATTCCTGTTGGTAAAGAGATGACCAGGAAATTTTCTATCAAAGCCTTGGCTCTGGGTGGGGAAAATATTCTTTACATGTAGCATCATTTACATAGTGAAAACCAGTGGGAATTTAAATGCCCAACAATATGGAATGGTTAAATAAATCAAAGTACATTCATACAGTGGAATAATATGTTGTCAGTAATGATGTTTTTAGGGAGAAAAATAACAACCATGGAAAAATGTCACAGTATGTTAAATGAAAAATACAGGGTACAAAATTGTATTTATAATATGATCTCAAATTTTTTAAACTCATGAATGTTTATCTGTTAAGAAAAAGATTAGAAATGAATATACCAAAATATATGGATATTCTCTGATTTGAGAGACTGTCAGTGATTTTTAGTTTTTCTTTATATCTTCCGTTTCTTCCAAATGTTCTACAATCAGCATGTTATTACTTTTATTTTTAAATAATTGCTTTTCTAATTTTAAGTATTACCAGTCTTTTCTATGCATATATTTTGTTTTTTCAAAGAAGTTTCCTTTTATACATATTGTAAAATGAAGAAATTCATTTTGTAATCTATTGTGTATATTTTCTTGTCACTTTTCATCTACATCATTTTAAATGGCTGCATAATATTCCATTTTATACATATATTGTAATTTATTTAACCAACCTCTTGCTGTGACATTGAGGATATTTTGAGTTTTCTACTGTTAAAAGTGACTACACCACAGTAATGCAAGGGGTTAATAATAGGGTGGTATCTGGGAAGTCTGCATTTTATACATGATACTTCTGTAAATCTACAACTTCTCTAAAATAATAAAAGTGACCGTGACAAATATCTAGGTATAAACATCTTTTAGTACATCTCTTTGTAATTTTGATAAATTCCTAAAAATGGAATTGTTAGATCAGAGAATATACATGTGTAAAATTTTGTTAACCACTGCCATATTGCTCCCTACTAATGTATGAGAATGAGCTTTTGCCCAACTCTTTGCCAACACTGGGTATTTTTGTTCTTTTTATTCTTTGTTAATAGAAATAGGTGGAATTGGTATCTTTGGGTTTTAATTTTTATTTCTTTGATTATTAGTAAAGTTGGATGTTTTCATTTTATATGCATTTAAAAAATTTTTATTGTGATAATATATATACAACTTCATGTGATTTTAAGCCATTTTTATTTCTTCTTTTATGAATGTTTTTCTGTGTAATCGGATAAAAAAACTTGGAGAAACACTTTTTTATATGTATGCAAAATATTTGCATGGCATTCAGTGGGCTTTGGGGGGCATACTCTGTGCTGTTGAAAGTCTTGTCTGGTAATGAGAAGACAATGGGCCCAGGAAATCTTTGATTACCCCCATTGCTTTTGCAGAGGATTTTGGGCTCAAATAATGGCCACATATGAGGTTAACTGACTTTACTGGTTTACAGAAGCTACTAATGGTGCAGTACCTCAGGGCCAGCGACCACCCCCTCGTATCAAGAATTTCCAGATAAACAACCAGATTGTGAAACTGAAATACTGCTATACATGCAAGATCTTCCGACCTCCCCGGGCCTCTCACTGTAGCATCTGTGACAACTGTGTGGGTGAGTAAAATCAAGGGGACTTTGCCGGGGGTAAGACTGAGTTGAAGAGGGTCAGGGCAGTTGTCAGTTCTTGGGGAATTTGGTGAAAATGGTATGCTAGATTAGAACTCACCTTAGATAAACAAGCTCCTTAACAACTCTGAATCAATTGTCCTTGTGTAGATCAAATCACAATTTAAATATCCTCTAGTCTAAAATAAAAAAAAAAACTCTTTGGTAAATGGGAAAATAAACTTCTTTACTTTACCTATTTTGCAAAAACAGATTTTCCTCTACTGGATGGATTTGTTTCAAGTGAGGTCCACCTTACATAGGGGTAGGAGAACCCTAGTTCACCAGAGGGCATCTTTGGGGAAGGAAGGGTTATGTAAGAAGTAGTGCTCTCAAGAACAAAGTTGATAGCAGTTGTTGAGTTGCTGCTGTACACTAAAGCACTCTCCTGCGTGCTTTCCCTTTCCCTCATTTAAGACTCATAAGGATCCATATGAGGTAAGTATTATTTCCATTTTACAGATGAGGAAATAAATGAATCAACTTCATATAGGTTCATGTAATTAGTATGAAATGGAGCTGGATCAGGACTGATTCCCAAATTCTTATTTATTCTATCTCTGCTATTGCTACATGGGTGGTGAGATAATACATGGTTCTGTGCTTCCATCTGCATATATGTGGCTTCGTGTATTCACTGTCTGTTGTGTGCAGTAAACATGCCTATCAGTGGGCATATATGTGAAATTCCTTATAATAGGCATACTTCTGACATTCTTTATATATGCCATGTAGCATGTCTGAGCACACTGCTTTCTTCTCACTATTCAGTTCTGTAGGTCAAAGTTGGGGGCACTTGGTATTTGAAGAAGGCCTGATGTGGAAGTTTTTTAATAAAGAATTCCCTCTCCTTATTAATACCTTTAAATGTAAACAATTCATACAAATGTATTTTTTAGGAAACATTAACATTCCAGTGGAAATACAGATAGTTCATAAAACAGAAAATACAATTGGCTAATTAACCAATTGTTAATGATGAGCAAAAAAGCTCATCTCTAATAATCAAAGAAATAAAAAAGGATGCCTTTTTGATCTAGAAAATTAGTGAGAAAAAACTGATCATGCTTAGTCCTACACTGCTAAGAGTATAAATTGGAACAAACTTTTTAGAACGCAATCTCATGAAAGTCATCAAAAGCCTTAAAACAGGTATACTACCCTTTGATACCAATGATTCCTTTTCTAGGGATCTATCCCAAGTAAATATTTAGAGATGTGGTAAGAGATTTAATATTTACCTCAAGCTTATTTTAATAGTGAAAAATTGGAAAAAACCTAATTGTCCACCAATAGATGAGTGGTCACATAAAATGTAGGGCATTCATACAATAGAATTTTATGGGAAAAGCTCATACCAGAAAGCTAAGTGAAGTAAAACAAGAGATAGGCTAGATTTGCAATGTGATCTCAGTTTATATGTTTTAAAAAAATTGTAAGCATGTGAAAAAAAGTCTTCAAGGAAATACACCAAAATACTCATACTTATCAGTAGGCTGTGGGATTATGATTGGTTTTGTTTCTTTCATTTTTTTTTTCTTTTTTTTCAAGTTTTCTAAAATGAGCATGCATTACTTATATTGGCAGAATAAGTGTGAGTTAAGATACTGTAGAAAATATATCTAAATAAAACTGTGATTTCGTGTTTTCATATGGCAGGTTTGCTCAAATTGAGGCTATATCTATAATTCTTGATCCAGATATTACCCTAACCATTTGGGTATGTCATTCTTTTCTACACCTTCCTTCTCTTTCTTGAAAAGATGTATTGTAGCCCTTTAATCAGGAGACAATTTAGCTTTATTATTATTTTTTGTTGTTTTTAATCAGAAAGAGACTTTATTTTGGTCTTCTAGTAGTTTCGTTTCCTAGCTGCTAAGACAAATGCAGTGGATGGCTTAAACAATGGGAATTCATTGACTCATGGTTTTGAGGCTAAAAGAAGTCCCAAATTGAGGTGTCGGCAAGCAGATGCTTTCTCCCCAAAGACTGTGGTGTTCTGCAACTGGCTGCTGGTGATCTTAGTCTTTGGCTTTTCCCTCATGTACAGGGCAGGGTTGTCTCTTTTCTCTCCTGGATTCCACTGACCTCCAGCTTCTGGCTGCTCCCTATGGCTTCTCCTGCCATAGGTCCAATTTCCTTTGTGTATAGGGACTTCAGCCAAATAGGATTAAGGTCCATCCTCATTGGGTTTGAATGCACCTTAACTAATAACATCTGTTTTAAAAAATATATTTTTATTGACAAATCTTCACACACATACAGTCCATAAATGTTGTACAATCAACATTAGCCTTATTTTTTACCACTACACAGCTCATTGTTTTTTAAAATGACGTATTTTATTCTTTGTGTTTATTTTGTTTAATCAAAGCAATACATGTTCATTGCAGAAAATATGAAAAGTATAAAAATCATTCTCCATTTTGCTGTAATTCCTTCCAGATTCTCTCTTGTTTGCAAAATTGGAGCATACATGATAGAGTTTTTAAAAACCTTTTTTTATTGTGAAATATATATACAAAAAAGCAATACATTTCAAAGTTCATGGTAACTAGTATTTATAGAATGGATTTCAAAGTTTGGTATGGGTTACTATTCCACGATTTTAGATTTTTCCTTCTAGCTACTCCAAGACACCAGAGACTAAAAGAAATATCAATATAATGATTCAGCAGTCATACTCATTTGTTAAAACCTATCTTCTCTGTTGTAACTCCTTCTCCTTTGATCCTTCTCCCAATCTTTTGGGGTACTTGGGCTATGCCCATTCTAACTTTTTCATGTTGGCGAAGGGTGTCAGTAATATGGGCTAGGGGGAAGGAACTAGCTGATATCCTTGGAGAGGCTGGCCCCTCTTGGTTTCAGGACTTATCTGCTCTAGGAACCCATCTGGAGGTTGTAGGTTTCTGGAAAGTCATCTTAGTATGTGAAACTTTTTTTTTCTTTTCAGAAGTGACTTTATTTGAATTTTATCTTTTTTTTCTTTTTAGAATTTATTGTATTTGTTTTTTTTACATGGGCAGGCACTGGGAATTGAGTCCAGGTCTCCAGCATGGCAGACCAGAACTCTGCCTGCTGAGCCACCGTGGCCTGCCTTTATTTGTTTTTATCATGAAAAATAACATATACAGAAAAAAGCAATAGATTTCAAAGCACGCCACAACAATTAGTTATAGAACAGATTTCAGAGTTTAGTATGGGTTACAATTCCACAATTTTGCATGTATTTCCAGTTGTGTTCTTTTTTCTCTTCAATTTTCTGTTTAGTATTTTTGACATGTGCAAAATATTTTTTTAGGTATATTGAGTCAAATTTATTTTTTCTGTCCACCCATCTTCCATTATTTTTATGCTTAAAAAGTCTTTCTCCATACAGTGAATTCATCTATTCTTTATAATAGTTTAATGGTTTTACCTTATTTTTATCTTTAGCTCTTTAATTCATCTGATGTTTATTTTGATAGTGTGAGAAAAAAAATCTAAACTTACTTTTTACCCCAAACGGTAAGTTGTCCCAGAATTGTTTATAGAGTAATACTTCTTTTCTTCACTGATTTTATAATACTGCCTTTATTAGACGGTAAATCCTATATTCTAGACTCTGTTTCTGGGCTCTTTGCATTCCGTTGAGCTACCCCATACCATTTTAAGTTTGGAGACTTGTAATATTTTTAGTAACTAGAGGTCAAGAAATCCATCCCCCTTACTCATTTTTCAAAATGTTCTTGGCTATTTTCACCTATTTATTCTTTCTGAGCTTAGTAGGTCCACTACTAAGGTTTTTATTTGTAAAAGCAGTGGCTCTGCCACTAACTGGCAGAGTGAGGTAGGTCACATAACCCCTCAGTGCCTTAATCCCCTCATCTGAAAAAATAGGGAAAATAATTTCCTTTTGCCTAACTTCCAGGGTGATTATGAGGATTAAGTAAGTTGGATATAAAAATGTTTTGAGAAAGTAAAATATACAAAGCAGTAGTTTTAGTAATTGAAATAAGCAATGATCCTGGATTTAGGTATTATGTGTTAGGTATTATGTGTATGGTTAGGTTCCTGTTTATTTTGGAGGCTTTGACAGTAATCTCTCATTCTCCCACAGAGCGCTTTGACCATCACTGCCCCTGGGTAGGAAATTGTGTTGGAAAGAGGAACTACCGGTACTTCTACCTCTTCATCCTTTCACTCTCTCTCCTCACAATCTATGTCTTTGCCTTCAACATTGTCTACGTGGCACTCAGTGAGTATGCAGAGCAGTGTCTGCTGTTGGGATGAGAAAGGGAGTGGGGGAAGGCTTGAGGATGGCTTAGAGGATTGGTCAGATTTCCTGGTGGGACTTTACCACCTGTGAATGTACCTTAGGACCAGTTAGAAATGAGCCGGGCTCCAAACCTCAGCTCACATCAATAAGTATTTACTGAGTGTATTGGCTTTCTAGCTGGCTTTCTTTTGAGGGCTGGGACCATAATCCTGCTCTATTCCTAAAGAATTGGACATTTTTGAGCTGATTCTAAAGGATTGGGGTGAATTTTGGCTATATGCATCCTCTGTTCTACCTTCTTAAACTTGCCCTGTTCTAAATTAGAAGGGGTTATAACAGAGAAATGCCTTTCAAGAGTGCATGGACCTCTTAGGGAAATAGAAATACTCATCTATGTGTGTGCATGTGTGCATGCGTGCACGCATACCCCTAAGGGCAGATGGAACATGGAGTTAAATGAGTGTCATTAATTAAGATAATTTCCTGGAAAGAGATGAGTTCTGAGTTGGACTTTGAACAAGGGAGGGACACAGATTAGTGAAGAGAGAGGATTTTCCCTGGATGTTTTTTATTTCTTTCATCTGTTAATACCACTGTACATGCCTGTGTTTGGAGGTTAGGGAAAAGGGAAGGAAGGTGATGCTTACCTTCTGCCTGACTCTTCAGTCCAGAGCCTGGTTCTGTTCATTTTTTTAGTCATGAGACTGCCCTTGCTTCAGTGTGAGCTTGTCCCTTCCCAGTTTGTAGCAAAGAATAGGGAGGGAAGGAAGTGAGTAGGCACTAGGACAGTGTATATATTTTTTACTAAAGTCACTAATCTTTCTTTCTCCTCTTCCCAATCTCACAGAGTCCTTGAAAATCGGCTTCCTTGAGACGTTGAAAGAAACTCCTGGAACATATCCTCCGTTGGCCAGATGTCTTTGTGAAGCCCATTAAACTACTTTTCAGCATGCTTTCTCCTTATAACTCTCCCATCATCTAATTTTTCAGACATTAGAGAGTGCCAAAGTCTAAAATAAGTGATATACTCTTAGTGATGGCATCCAGAATGGAAAATGGCCAAGGTTTAAAGGGAGACCTTTCCCTCACACCATCTCCACTGCCTCCCTCCCAAGTCCTTCTGATGTCAGGCTCAGCTTTGCCTCAATACACCTCCTATGTCACTTACTAGAAACTCTACCTTCCTGTTACAGCTAAGGCTTATTTTTTTTTATGATGGCTGCATTTCTGAAAAGGAGATTCACATGGGATTTCTATAAATCACATCCTGTTTTTCCCTCAATTTTTCATTAATAGAGTTTGTTTTTTGATGGGTTTTCCCTTGGCAGTGATAGCCAACATTGTTTAGCTTTGGCCCCTTCCCAGGCTTCCCTTTAGAGAACTAATGATGAAAAAACACTCAAATACACTAGAGATCTATTTGTAATATATAGAACAGGAATCCTTTACATTTCACAAAAGATATACCCAGTGAGTTTAGAATTCATCTGTTATTGTATATGGATACTTGGCAATTTGTGACATTTGTTCTAAGAGGTAAAAAATGGTGTGGCTGATGCCATGAGTATAGGCTGCCTCGGGTTTCATGGGGTGGCTTCTGAAACAATCCTTAACATCACCTCACTGTTCTAGAAGTACTCATTTGCTTCTTTACACTCTGGTCTGTCGTGGGATTGACTGGATTTCACACTTTCCTCGTGGCCCTGAACCAGACAACCAATGAAGACGTGAGTTAACTTTTCCTTCTCCACACATATTCTTCTTTTCCCAAAAGCTTATTCTCTCATTAAATATTAAAGAATTGAGTTTCCAGAACCTGGGAAGTCGAGGCAAAAACCTGGCATGTATGATTGTCCAATAAGATATATATATGTGGAAGAGAAAGCAGACTACTACTTTGTTGTCTATAAGGTGTTAAGAAGAAGATTGAAAAGTTGGGTGGGTATAAGGTCTTTGACTGTTTATAGGTCCTTAAAGGTAGCTGGGGACTTTGGATTTGGAATGGAGAAGCACAGTTGCTTCAAAAACACAAGGAATAAATCTTTGCTTTTTAAAAATTATCAATTAATCCATATTTCTTGTAGAAAATCAGAAAATACAGATGAGCAAAAAGTAGAAAATAAGTCCGTATAACTTTACCTTCTACAGAGCACCACCATTATGGTATAATTTATAGTTTTCTAGACTTGTCTAGACTTGTTTCCATGCTTGTTTATGTGCATATTTTATATTTTTAAAAAAATAATGCATTTTGTTCTATTACCTCCTTTTTTCATTCATTCTATTATGAACATTTTTCCGTGTTTATATATCTATTTCTTCAACGTAATTTTATATTTTTATTTATTTTATTTTTATTTTTTCATTTTTTTTGCATGGACAGGCACCGGGAATCCAACCCAGGTCTCCGGCATGGCAGGCGAGAATTCTGCCACTGAGCCACCATTGACATAATTTTAAATGTAAGCTTTGGCTTTTGTTTTGCAGATAAAAGGTTCATGGACAGGGAAGAATCGTGTCCAGAATCCCTACAGCCATGGCAACATTGTGAAGAACTGCTGTGAAGTACTGTGTGGCCCCTTGCCCCCCAGGTATTCAGGGAGCTAGAAGGTCCTGAGGTTCTTGGCATGAGCAACTCAACCTGATCCCATTTTTTTCGCATGGGCAGGCACCAGGAATTGAACCCGGGTCTCCAGCATGGCAGGAGAGACCTCTGCCTGCTCAACCAGCATGGCCCACCCTCAACCTGATCCTATTACCTGGTCTGATGCATTCTTCGGAATGTGGCCTCTTGGTATCAAATAGGTCTTCCTGGGGATTGTCCCTTGGAGCCATATTGACATGAACCATAGAACATGAGCTGTTTGTTTTGGTACGATGGACCTTTTGTTCTTATTTCTTTTGTTTTTTCCCTGGTTAATGTGTTTTTCCTTGGTTTGTGGGAGAAAAAGTGAGTGGAAGACAAGACATGGACTAGGATCAGACTAGATAGCCAAAGGATAGGTTTATGTTTTCCAGTACACACAGAAGGGTTCAGTGCTATGGTTGGGTAGAGGAATGAAAACAAAGTGCTTTATTAACTCTTCTATCTCCTGGCCCTTTAGTGTGCTGGATCGAAGGGGTATTTTGCCACTGGAGGAAAGTGGAAGTCGACCTCCCAGTACTCAAGAGACCAGTAGCAGCCTCTTGCCACAGAGCCCAGTAAGTGTTCCTAACTTTAAGGCTTAAGTCAGTAATTGAGAAGGTGTAGGCTCAATTTACAGCTTAAATATGTAATTGAACGATTTTGTACCTATTCACCTCAGTGTCCCTGTCTCTGTTTCTGCCCTGACATTGCCTTCAGATCCTTGTGCCCTTCAGGTAAATTGAGATTTACTCATTTATTCAGAATATACTGAGCAGCTCCTCTGTGCCAGCCACCATGCTTGATGCTAGGAATGTATCAGCATCAAGGCAAATGATGTTCCTGCTCTCAAGAAGCTCATTATCTAGTGAGGATAAGAGATAAAAATAGGCCATTGTTCAATGTTGTGAAAAGTACCTTGATAAGAGAAGCATGAAATGCTATCAAAGCAGAGAGAGCGGTTAGGGCATGGTGTTAGAGCTACTGAGGTGGTTACCTTTGTGGAGGGGGACTTCCTTGCTGGAATATAACAGAATTTGTGGAAACTACCCCAGCTGCCCTGCCCAAGATAAACTTTATAATGTAGGCCTGTTCCTAAAAAGTTTTTACTTTAACTTTCTTTTTTGTAATAGCTTTATTGAGATAATTCATATACCATGTGACTCACCTATTTAAAAATATATAATTTACTGGATTTTAGTAGTATATTCACAGAGTTGTGCAATCATCACAACACTTAATTTTTGAATATTTTCTTAACTCTCCCTCAAAACCTTGCACCTATCAGAAGTCACTCCTAAGCAACTACTAATCTACTTTCTATCTCTATAGATTTGCTTTTTCTGGGTATTTCATATAAATGGGATCATGCAATTTGTGTCTTCTTTCACTAAGCATTGTGTTTTCAAGGAGTATCCATGTTGTAGCATGAATCAGTACTTCATTCTTTTTTTGGAGGATGAATAATATTCCATTGTATGATTATACTGTATTTTATTTATCCATTCATTAGTTGACAGACATTTAAGTTGTTTCTGTCTTTTGGCTATTATTAATAATTCTGCTATGAACATTTATGCACACATTTTTGTGTGACTATATGCTTTCATTTCTCTTGGCTATATACCTGAGAGTGGAATTGCTGGATCATACCATAGTTATGTGTTACCATAGAATTGCTCGACTGACCTCCAAACTGGCTGCACCATTACATTCTTACCAGCAGAGTGTTAGGGTTTCAATTTCTCCACATCTTCACCAACCACTTGTTATTATCTGTCTGTCTGATTATAGCCTCCCTAGTGGGTGTGACATGATTCCTCATTATGGTTTTGACTTGCATTTCCCTGATGACTAATGACGTTGAACATCTTATGAACCTGTGACCATTTGTATATCTTTGGAGAAATGCCTATTTAGATCCTTTGTCCATTTTTAAATTGGTTGTCTTTTAAATTTTGATTTGTAAGTTGTTCTTTAAATATTCTGTGTAGAAGCCCTTTATCAAATATATGATTTGTAAGTCTTTTCTCCCATTTTATGGTTGTTGTTTTTTTATTTTTACATGGGCAGACACTGGGAAATGAACCTGGGTCTCTGGCATGGCAGGCGAGAACTCTGCTGAGCCACCGTGGCCCACCCTTATGGGTTATCTTTTTACTTTCTTAATGGTACACTTTGAAACACAAACGTTTTTAATTTTGCTGAAGTCTGGTTGATTGTTTCTTTTCTTGTTTGTGCTTTTGCTGTCAGATCTAACAAAACCTTGCCTATCCAAGGTCATGATGATTTATGCCTCTGTTTTCTTTCTTTCTTCTTACAGGTTTCAGCTCTTAACATCTAGATCCATTTTGAGTTAATTTTTATATATGATTTGAGGTAGGGGCTCCAAATTCTTTCTTTTGCATGTGGATATCTAATACTAGCACCATTTGTTGAAAAGACTGTTCTTTCTCATTGAATTGTCTTGGCGCTTTTGTAAAAAATCAATTGACCATTGATTTTTGACCATAAATGTGAGACTTTACTTCTGGACTCTCAATTCTATTATCTTGGTTTAAATGTCTGTCCTTATGCCAGTACCACATGGTCTTGATTAGTTGTGGCTTAATAAGTTTTGAAATGAGGAAATGTGATTCCTCCATGTTTTTCTTTTTCATGATTGTTTTGGCTATTCTGGGCTCTTGAATTTTCATGTAGCTTTTAGGATCAGTTTATCAATATCTGCAAAGAACACAGTTGGAATTTTGGGGGAGATTGTATTGAATTTATAGATCAATTTGGGGATATTGCCTTTTTAACAATATTAAGTCTTATGATCCATGAACATGGAATGTCTTTTCATTTATTTATGTCTTTTTTAATTTCTTTTACCAATGTTTTTTAGTTTTCAAAGTATAAGCCTTGTACTTCTTTTGTAAAATTTATTCCTAAGTATTTTATCCATTAAAAAAAACTTTTTATTTAGAAATAATATCAAACTTATAGGACAGTTGCAAAAATAATACAGATCCTCTACAGAGAGCTCCAATGTACTCCTCCCCTAACCAAGATACCCAGATCTACCAATTTTAACATTTTGCTCCTATGACATATCATTCTATCTACCTATCTACCTGTCTATCTGTCTGTCTATCTTTCTATCGATCTGCCTATCCATTTATCTACTTTCTGAACATTTGAGAACAGGTCATACACATCATAATCCTTGAATACATAATGCTTCCCTATAACTTCTTATGAGAAAAGGTATTTACTTATGTAATGTCTTCAAGTGCAGTTATCAAATTCAAGAAATTTAACATTGATATAAAGCTTACATTCTATATTCCAAGTTTTTCATATGTCCCAACAATGTCCTTTTGAGTTTTTTCTCTTCCATTCTTAAATCCATCCTAGTATCATGTATTTCATTTAATTGTCATTATCTCTTCAGTTTCTCTTTCTTTTTTGTAAATTATGAAAACATATATACTACGTAAATCTTCCCATCTCAACCCCTCCCAAGCATACCATTCAGTGGGATTAATCACAGTCACAATTTTGCAGTACCCTCCCCACCATCCATTACTAGAATTTTTCCTTTACCCCAAGAAACCCTACCTCATTTTGTATTAATTTCCCATTGTCCCTTGCCCCTACCCCTGGTAACCTGTACTCTATTTTCTTCCTCTATGAGTTTATATATTCTCTGATACTTTCTTTGTGGTTACCATGAGTTTACATTTAATATCTTAAATCTATAGCAATCTTCTTTGCTTTGATACCAACTTAATCTCAATAGCATACATAAATATTGTGTCCCTACACCCCTCTGTCCCTACAACATTTTGTAGTTCTTGTCACAAGTTCATGTTTTATGAGTCCAAAACTACTGACTTATCATTACATTTTCTGCACTTGCCTTTTAAATCCTATAGGAAGTAAAAAAGTGGAATTATAAATAAAAAATATAATAGTACTTGCATTTATACTTACCCATGCCATTATCGTCACTGGAGAGCTTTATTTCTTCATTCAGCTTTGATCTGTTGTCTATTGTCCTTCCCTTTCAACCTGTAGAACTCTCTTTGGCATCTCTTATAGGGCTGGTCTAGTGATGAGGCACTCCCTCTGCTTCTGTTTGTCTAGGAATGTCTTAATTTTTCTCTCATTTTTAAACTTTTTTATTGTAAAATATGACATATATACAAAAAAAGAAAGAAAAACACTAATTTTCAAAGCACATTTTGACAAGTAGCTACAGAGCAGATTTCAGAGTTTGTTATGGGTTACCATTCCACTATTTCAGATTTTTCCCTCTAGCTGCTCCAAAACACTGGAGGCTAAGAGAAATATCAATACAGTGATTCAGCAGTCCTACTCATTGGTTAAATCCTATTTTTTCTGTTATAGCTCCTCCTTCTTCTTTGATTCTTCTTCTGGTCTATAGGGATCTTTGGGCAGATGCCCATTCTAACTTTTTCATGTTCATAGGTCTCCCTCATTTTAAAAAAAAATGTTTTATTAATTAAAAAAAATTATAAGAAACACAAACATTCCCAACACATACACTCAGTAATTCACAATATCATCGCATAGTTGCATATTCATCATCATGATCATTTCCCAGAACATTTGCATCAATTCAGAAAAAGAAATAAAAAGACAACAGAAAAATAAAACAAAAACAGACAAAAATTTTTTACATACCATACTCCTTACCCCTCCCTTTCATTGATCACTAGCATTTCAAACTAAATTTATTTTAACATTTGTTCCCCCTATTATTTATTTTTATTTCAAATGTTCTACTCATCTGTCAACAAGGTAGATAAAAGGAGCATCAGACACAAGGTTTTCACAATCACACAGTCACATTGTGAAAGCTATATCATTATACAATCATCCTCAAGAAACATGGCTACTGGAACACAACTCTACATTTTCAGGCAGTTCCCTCCAGCCTCTACACTACATCTTGAATAACAAGGTGATATCTACTTAATGCGTAAGAATAACCTCCAGGATAACCTCTCGACTCTGGAATTTCTCAGCCATTCGCACTTTGTCTCATTTCATTCTTCCCCCTTTTGGTCGAGAAGGTTTTCTCAATCCCTTGATGCTGGGTCTTAGCTCATTCTTGAGTTTTTCTCAATCCGTTGATGCTGAATCTCAGCTCATTCTGGGATTTCTGTCCCATGTTGCCAGGAAGATCCACACTCCTGGAAGTCATGTCCCATGTAGACAGGGGGAGAGTGGTGAGTTTGCTTGTTGTGTTGGCTGGAGAGAGAGGCCACATCTGAGCAACAAAAGAGGTTCTCTTGGGGGTGACCCTTAAGCCTAATTTTAAGTAGGCTTGACCTATCCCCTGTGGGGTTAAGTTTCATATGAACAAACCCCAAGACTAGGGGCTCAGCCTATAGCTTTGGTTGTCCACACTGCTTGTGAGAATATCAAGAATTCAACTTGGGGAAGTTGAGTTTTCCCCCGTTCTCACCATTCCCTGAAGGAGACTTTGCAAATACTTTTCCACTTACTGATCATATCACTCTGGGATTCATCAGGGCATCACCTGGACAAACCAACAAAATCTCATATCCTACCCAAAGTTCCATGTACTTAAGGTGTTCAACCAACTTTCTGCATAAGTTATATTTGGAGATGTTCTAGTCAAAATATAAATTTGTACCAAATAAACATTTTTTGCTTTAGTCTCACACATAAGTTGAAAATTTAAAATATTAATTACCATCTATTTTCAGCACACTGCAGTAATGACATTCTTTTGTTCTTCCTCATGGAAAAACATTTTTTTAAATTTGTACATTTAGTTGCTATCATTATACACTCTAGGTATTCCTAGATTATACCAGCTCTCCTCCCTCTATCATTCTCACATGCAGCTTCATTCAGTGTTTTAACATAATTGTATTACAGTTAGGTAATATTGTGCTGTCCATTTCTGAGTTTTTATATTCAGTCCTGTTGCACAATCTGTATCCCTTCAGCTCCAGTTACCCAATATCTTACCCTATTTCTATGTCCTGATGGTCTCTGTTACCAACGAAATATTCCAAGTTTATTCACTAATGTCAGTTCATATCAGTGAGACCATACAGTATTTGTCCTTTTGTTTCTGGCTAATTACACTCAGCATAATGTCCTTAAGGTCCATTCATGTTGTTACATACTTCATAACTTTATTCTATCTTACAGCTGTGTAATATTCCATTTTATGTATATGCCACAGTTTATTTAGCCAACCGTCTGTTGATGGACATTTTGGCTGCTTCCATCTCTTGGTAATTGTAAATAATGGTGCTATAAACATTGGTGTGCAAATGTCTATTTGTGTCCTTGCCCTCATGTCCTTTGAGTAGAGACAGCATGTAGATGGGTCCTGTTTTGTAATCCATTCTGCCAGTCTATGTCTTTTGATTGGGGAGTTTAATCCATTAACATTCAGTGTTATTACTGCATGGGTAGTACTTTCTTCTACTATTTTGCTTTCTGGATTTTATATGCCATATCTAATTTTCCTTCTTTTTACCTTTACCCATAGTCTTCCTTTCTACCCTCTTCTCCACACCTCTCTCTTCTGTCTTCGTATCTGTCTCTAGTGCTCCCTTTAGTATTTCTTGCATATCTGGTCTCTTGGTCACAAATTCTCTCAGTGATTTTTTGTCTGAAAATGTTTTCATTTCTCCCTCATTTTTGAAGGACAATTTTTCTGGATATAGAATTCTTGGTTGGCAGTTTTTCTCTTTTAGTAATTTAAATATATCATCCCACTGTCTTCTCGCCTCCATGGTTTCTGCTGAGAAATCTACACATAGTCTTATTGGGCTTCCCTTGTATGTGATGGATTGCTTTTCCCTTGCTGCTTTCAAGATTCTCTCTTTCTCTTTGACCTCTGACATTTTGATTAGTAAATGTCTTGGAGTATGTCTATTTGGGTCTATTCTCTTTGGGGTGCGCTGCACTTCTTGGATCTGTAATTTTAAGTGTTTCAGAAGAGTTGGGAAATTTTCAGTGATAATTTCCTCCATTAGTTTTTCTCCTCCTTTTCCCTTCTCTTCTCCTTCTGGGATACCCACAACACGTATATTCATGCACTTCATATTGTCTTTCAATTCCCTGAGTCCCTGCTCATATTTTTCCATTTTTCCCTATATTTTCTTTTTCCGGCTGGATTTCAGATGTTCCGTCCTCCAGTTCACTAATCCTATGTTCTGTCTCTTGAAATCTACCATTGTAGGTTTCCATTGTTTTTTTCATCTCTTCTACCTTGCTTCTCATTCCCATAAGTTCTGTGATTTGTTTTTTCAGACTTTCAATTTCTTCTTTTTGTTCATTCATTGCCTTCTTTATATCCTCCCTCAATTCATTGATTTGGTTTTTGGTGAGGTTTTCCACGTTTGTTCGTATATTCGGAATTAATTATTTCAGCTCCTATATGTCATTTGAATTGTTGGTTCCTTTGACTGGGCCATATCTTCAATTTTCCTAGTGTGATTTGTTATTTTTTGCTGGCATCTAGGCATTTAATTACTTCAATTAGTTTATTCTGGAGATTGCTTTCACTTCTTTTACCTAGGGTTTTCTTGCTGGATGGATTTGTTGTCTATCTGTTCTTTGACATTCAGCTCAGCTTTATCTGGAACTCTAGCTTAAGTTTTTTGTTTTTTTTTGTTTTTTTTTATTAATTAAAAAAAGAATTAACAAAACAATTAGAAATCATTCCAATCTACATGTACAATCAGTAATTCTTAATAACATCACATAGTTGCATATTCATCATTTCTTAGTGCATTTGCATCGATTTAGAAAAAGAAATAAAAAGACAACAGAATAAGAATTAAAACAATAATAGAAAGAAAAAAAACAAAAAAAACAAAAACAAAAAACCTATACCTCACATGCAGCTTCATTCAGTGTTTTAACATAATTGCATTACAATTGGGTAGTATTGTGCTGTCCATTTCTGAGTTTTTATATCCAGTCCCGTTGTACAGTCTGTATCCCTTCATCTCCAATTATCCCTTCTCTTTTTTTTTTTTTTCTAGCTTAAGTTTTGTTTAGCAGAGGAGAATTTTTCAGTTCTTGTTTTCTTGTTTCTTGCCCTGCTTGTGTGGTGCCTTTCCCCCACCCCTACCCCCCCTTAGGAGGGTCTACTTAGGTATTATAGAACCTAGCCGGATTTTCCCAGACCAAACTGGCCTCCTATCAGGAGGAAAGAGTCACCTGTGTCGGTTTACCCTGAGGGTGAGACCCAGCAGGTTGAAAGACTTTCCTGTGAAGTCTCTGGGCTCTGGTTTTCTTATCCTGCCCAGTATGTGGTGCTTGTCTGCCTTCAGGTCCCACCAGCATAAGATAATGCAGTACCTTTAACTTTGGCAGACTCTCCCTGCTGGGGGCGTGGTGGAGACAGTGGAGAGGTTGTAGGCTGGTTTTAATAGTTTCAAATTACCAAGCCCTGGGGTCTGTATTCCTTGAGGGAGGGACTCTACTTGAGTTGGCCTTCACCCCTTCCCTGGGGAAGGCATAGGTTCCAGACAAGCCCCCAAACGAGCTCACTTCTGCCTATGCCTGGGGCAGTTGCAGCCTGAGAAGTTCTGCCGCTATATCCAAAGGCAGTCAAGCCTTTGTAGAAACACAGCCACAATAACCTCTGTTTCCTTCTTTTTTTTTTTTTCCCTTTTTCCATCAGCCCTGCCCCCTTGGTGCTGGGGCAAATATGAGCAACCGCCACTTTTACCAGGTTCAACTGAGCTGGGGGCCTATTTTTAGTAGTCAGAATTTGTTAATTAATTCCACATTTGGAGTTTGGTTGGGCTCAGCCCCTGCTGCTGGTAAAGTCCCTTTCCTTTCCCCTCTGGGAGGCGGCCTGTGGGGGAGGGGTGCCGGCCGCCGCTGCTTTGGGAACTCACGGTTCTGGGGGGGCTCGCAGCCGGCCCAACTGGTCCAGACAGGGGTACGCTGTGTGTCCGGTCACTGATGTGGCCCCAGAGCTGTTCAGTACTGTTTCTGGTTATTTAGTAGTTGTTCTGGACAACGAACTAAAATGTGCACATTGTTAAGCCGCCATCTTGACCTGGAAGTCCTTGCCTCCATGATTTTTAATGAGAAATCGGCACTTAATCTTGTCGCTCCCTTGTTTGTAATGACTTGTTTCTCTCTTGCAGCTTTCAGAATTCTCTATTTTTGGCATTTAAAAGTTTGATGGTAGCATGATACAGTGTGGATCTATATGGGATTATCCTGTTTGTAGTTTGTTGAGCATTTTGGATGTGTATATATTCATGTCTTTTGTTAAACTTGGGAAATTTTCAACCATTATTTCTTTGAATATTTCCTCTGCCCCTTTCTCTCATTCTTCTCCTTCTGGGACTCTCACAATGTATACATCGGTATGCTTGGTGGTGTCTCATAGGTTCCTCAAGCTGTATTCACTTTTCCTCTTTCTTCTTTCTTCTCCTCACACTGGATAATTTCAATTATCTTATCTTCAAATTCACTGATTCTTTCTTTTGCTGTTGAACCCCTCTAGGGAACTTTTAAAATTTCTCTTATTATGATCTTCCACTCTGTTTGGTTTCTTTTCATAGTTTCCATCTCTATATTGATATTCTGATTGTGTTCATCTAACATTTTCCTGATTTCCTTGAGTTCCTTTGTCTGTGTTTTATTTTAGCTCTGAGCATATTTAGGACCATTTTTAAAAAGTCTTTGTTTGGAATGTCCCAGGTCTGATTCTCCTCTTTGATGGTTTCTAATGCTTTAATCTCTTTTATCTGGATCATTGCTTCCTGTTTCTTTGTATGTTTTGTAATCTTTTTTGAAACTTGTTCACTTTGATATTTTAGTGTGTCATCATGGAATTTAGTCTCTGAAGCATCTGGTCCTTAAGCTTGTATCCAGCTAGTGTCATGACACAGCTTTCCTTGATGTCAGGAGCTAAAACAAAAATGAAAGAAAGGAAAACAGAAACACTTTTCCCGGTCTTTGCTGATTGACCTGTATAAGTGCTTCCCCTTAGAGCTTATCCATATAAGGAGTTTAAAGAATAGATCCACAGGAATTTTAACTGTTATTTCTAAATTCTGAGAGTACAGAGTTATTCATGCATAAGCTGGTTGTTCCCTAAAACTTCAGGTATTTATGTGACACCTGAGACTCAGAGTTAGAGTGCTGAAGCTATGAAAGTCAGCATTACCCCATACAGTAACTGTTTAAAAAGTTGAAAAAGTGATCAGACTTTTTAGCTAGAGATATGAATGAAGTTGATCTGGATAGGGCTAAGGTAAATCAGAATACAAGGTAAAGGATGGTATGGTCCATATGTTAAAACTTCAACTTCTGTGTGAGACCAAGGGGACAGATGTTTATTCAGTGCAAAAATGTATATTTTGAATAGCACATTATCTAATTTAACTTCTATGGTTATTTTATTCGAACACCATCATTACATGGAATCTTGAATAGGGTGTGAGAGCTTGTTGGTTTGTATAGGTTAGTGTGATGCCCCAATACATACCGGAGTAATCTGAGCAGAGAATGAAAAAGTATTTACAAAGTCCCCTTGAGGGACCAGGGAAAAAAGGGACTTCCCCATATGGGAAATTCTTGATATTCTCACAGGTGGTGGGGACAACCAATTCAATAGGCTGAGCCATACATCTTGGGGTGTGTCCCTATGAAACTTATTCCTGCAAAGGAGAAGCTAAGCCTACTTATAAATATGCCTAAGAGTCACCCCCAGAGAACTTCTTTTGTTGCTCAGATGTGGCCTCTCTGTCTCTAAGCCAACTTGGCAGGTGAACTCACTGCCCTCCCCTCTATGTGGGACAGGACTCCCAGGATGAACAGGACCTGGCATCATGTGGTTGAGAAAGCCTTCTTGATGAAAAGGGGGAAGAGATAAATGAGACAAAATAAACTTTCATGGCTGAGAGATCTCAGACTTGAGAGGTTATCCTGGAGGTTATTCTAATGCAGTATATAGATATCCCTTTATAGTATATGATATATTAGAGTGACTAGAGGGAAGTACCTGAAACTGTTGAACTGTGTTCCAGTAGCCTAATTCTTGAAGATGATTGTATAATTATATAGCTTTTACAAAGTGACTGTGTGAGTGTGAAAACCTGTGTTCCTTTTATCCAGGGTATGGACAGATGAGTAAAAAAAATTAGGAGAAAAAATAGATAAATAATGGGGGCGATAAGGGGTAAAATAAATTGGGTAGATGGAAATACTAGTAGTCAATGAGAGGGCATGATAAGGGGTATGGGATGTATGAGCTTTTTCTTTCTATTTCTTTTTCTGGAATGATGCAAATGTCATAAACATAATCATGGTGATGAATACACAACTATGTGAGATATTGTGAGCCATTGATTGTATACTGTGGATGGGCTTTATGTATGTGAAGATATCTCAATAAAGGAAAATTACAAAAAAGAATAGATCCAGGCCAAAATGTAGGAGCCCAGTCCTTTCTGGATGTGCATTTTGTCTTGTGCATGCACTTTTGGTGCTATGAATTTCCCCATTTACACAGGAAAATGCCCCCTCTTCCCTAGGAAATAGTTTCCTTATGGTCCCAGGCAGCATGACTTGACTGCCCTCCTAAGCATTCTATAGTTAAGCTCTGTGAGCTGGCTTTTATATGCAAGGCAAGCTCTGGGATGGTGAGTCCCTCAGGCCACCACCAGACAGATTGGAATAGACATACATGCTCCCAGTATGTGAATGGGGTTACTCTGCTCCCTCTGAAACCAGACCAGAGGCCACACTGGAAACACAGGCCGGCTCTGGGCTAAACTGGTGAGGAATTTAGGAGAGGAGCCAGCCAGGCTGCCACAAGATTCTATCACTTTTAAGTAGCCTTTTTCTTGATTAGATGCTGCCCTGTTCCTGCTGTTCTTTAACTATCTCCTGGAATTTTTAGAAAGATGTTTCTGCCAGTTCTTGCTGGTTGTTCAACACTTCTCTGGGGGTACTGAGTTCTGAAGTGTCTCATTCTGCCATCTTGATCAGGGTGGAGCCACTTTATTATTTTATTATTATTATTAAAAGAGCAGTTGTGCTTATGCGGACAGTTTAATTGAACACCATAAGTACATGGAACCTTGACTAGGGCATGAGAGTTTGTAGGTTTGTCCAGAGTTACGCCCTGATAAATCCCATAGTCATTTGAACAGTGAATAAAAAAGTATTTGCAAAGTCCCCTTGGGGGAATGGTGAGAAAGGGGGAAAATCCAACTTCCCTACGTGGAGAATTCCTGATATCCTCCCAGGCAGTGGGACAACCAAAGCAATAGGCCAAGCCCCCAATTCATTTTGACATTTGTTCCTCCTATTATTTTTGTTTATATGAAACTTATCCCTGCAAAGGATAGGCTAAGCCTATTTAAAATTAGGCCTAAGAGTTACCCCCCAGAGAATCTCTTTTGTTGCTCAGATGTGGCCTCTCTCAGCCAACACAACAAGCAAACTCACTGCCCTCCCCCTCTCTACATGGGACATGACACCAGGGGTGTAAACCTTCCCGGCAACGTGTGACAGAAATCCTAGAATGAACTGGGACTCAGCATCAAAGGATTGAGAAAACCTTCTCAACCAAAAGGAGGAAGAGAGAAATGAGACAAAATAAAGTGTCAATGGCTGAGAGATTTCAAACAGAGTCAAGAGGTTATCCTGGAGGTTATTCTTATGTATTATATAGATATCACTTTTTTAGTTAAGGTATATTGGAGAGGCTGGAGGGAAGTGCCTGAAAATGTAGAGCTGTGTTCCAGTAGCCATGTTTCTTGAAGATGATTGTATAATGATATAGCTTTTGCAATGTGACTGTGTGATTGTGAAAACCTTGTGTCTGATGCTCTTTTTATCTACGGTAAGGACAGATGAAGAAAACATGTAGATTAAAAATAAATAAATAATAGGAACAAATGTCAAAATGAATTTAGTAGATTGAAATGCTAGTGATCAATGAAAGGGAGTGATAAAGAGTATAGAAAAAAATAAGGGAAATGGCTAAAATAAATTAGGTATATGGAAATACTAGCAATTAATGAGAGGGAGGGTTAAGGGGTATGGTATGTATGAGTTTTTTTCTTTTTTCTTTTTCTGAATTGATGCAAATGTTCTAAGAAATGATCATGGTGATGAATATACAACTATGTGATGATATTGTGAGTTATTGATTATATACCAAGAATGGAATGATCATATGGTAAGAATGTTCTTTTTTGTGTGTTTAAAAAAAATAAAAATGAAGTAAAAAAAATTCAAACTAAAAAGAAAAAAAAGAGCAGTTGTGGGTTTACAGAACAATCATGCATAAAATTCAGGATTCTCATATACTACCCTATTAACACCTTATGTTACATTTGGTATGCTGGTATGCTACACTTGTTATAATAGATGAAAGCACATTTTTATAATTGCACTGTTAACTATAGTCCATGGTTTAACTTAGAGTTCACTGTGTTGTGCAATTCCGTGGATTTTTTAAAAATTTTAGTCCAGTAACATATATACAACGTAAAATTTCCCCTTTTAACCACATTGAAATATGTAATTCAATGGTGTTGATTATGTTTACAGTGTTGTGCTACTATTACCACCATCTGTTTCTAAAACCTTTCTATCATCTCAAACAGAAACTCTGCATTTTAAGACTTAATTCCCTATTCCGTATCTGCATCCTGTTCCCTGGTAATCTGTATTGGTTCTATTGTAAATAGCATTGTTTCCTAATTTTATTTTCAGATTGTTCATTGGAAGGGCATAGAAATAGTACTGGTTTTGCACATTGATCTTATATCCTGCAACTTTGTGGACTTGTTTATTAACTCTAATAGTTTTAAATGGATTTGAATTTTCTTTTGAAATAGAATCCTACTTTTAAGTGAATGCTTTTTGTAGAGAGGATAGTTGTTCTCTCATTTGCCTTCCCTAAATTTTGAATTTTCTTTTTGAAGTAGAAGCAAACCCATGTTTATGTATTTCTGTCATATCCCTGATGAGCCTCGTCTTAAATCATAACAATCTAGGCCAGTGATTTTCAGTTAAATGTGGGTAAGAGTGGTATAGTAAAATCATACATGAAGCATTTTCAAACCACATGATCATCTGAAGATTTTGATATCTCCTCCTCTTTGGTTTAGGATCACTTCTAGTGAGCCATACTTTGGGGCAGAAATAAGATTGAGAACTGCTGGGTCAGGCTTTGTTAGACAAGTACATTATAACATTATGTTATGAAGGGGAAGTCTGTAATTATTTGTCTCCTATTTCTGGCCCCTTTTATTTGTCCCTTCTATTATTTATAGCCTTTATTTGTATTACCATAAATAATAGTGGAAACATCTATCCACAACGGACAGTTAAAAACAGAATTCAAACTCCAGTTACAGTCTGCTGAGAAATTGATAGGCTGGCCTTAGGGCTGAGTTTGGTGTCAGTGGTTGCACATCTGCACTTGAGTTCAGAGGAAGAGTGTGGTGTCTATGGATTATCTATATTTGGATTTTGAGGGAGAGATTTGTATTGAATTTGATATCTTTTCTTTTTTCAGGTCCCAACAGAACACCTGAGTTCAAATGAGATGCCGGAGGAAACTAGCTCTCCAGAAGAGATGCCACCCCCAGAGCCTCCAGAGCCACCACAGGAGGTCACTGAAGCTGAGAAGTAGCCTATCCATGGAAGAGACTTTTGTTCTTGTTTAATTAGGGCTATGAGAGATTTAAGGGGAGAAGATAAACCTGAGACAGAGAGCTAGTAAGCTGTCCCTTTTATTATTTTCGTTTGGTCTTTATTCACCCAATTGCACACTGACATTTTCTTACTGCAAGCTTTTTTTCTGGACTCAAGGCAGTAGCAGAAGATGTCGGTCACTTCTGATAACTGGAAAAATGGCTCTCTTGGGCCCTGGCAGTGGTTTTCCATGGCCTCAGCCATGATGTCTTCTTGGACTCCCCTCTCTTCCTTCTAGATCCCAGCTCTCCTCCTTGGGGTCATTGGTCTAATTCTGGAATTAAAGTTTCTTGAGTTTGGCTGAAGTCCTTTCAAGCTGCTGCATGTCATTAGTCCAGAGGTGATCACAGAGATGTCTGGACAGGGAGCCCTAACAGGGTTCTTGTGGCCTTCAGAATTAAAAAGAATGGGGAGAGTGGAGTTGTAGGAGTTTCCTGGCTACTAAAGTGCCAACATTGCCAGCTAATCCTTTTAGGAATGGGACAGGCATCTTCCACTTGTTGTATTTATTCATGGAGCTTTTCCTTTGTTTCCCCTCCACTCTCTAACACCCAAGCCCCACTCTTCCAATTAGATATATGTAAGTAGCTATAGTAGAGATAATTTACATTTCTTGTAGACTACCTGGAAAGTTTTTAATATCTGTGCCATTCTCAATAAGAATTTATGAGATGCCAACGGCGTGGCCCCTCACACTCTCTGTCTCATCTTGCCTCCTTTCTCATGAGCCCCTTTTTGTTTTTCTCCTTTTGACTCTTGCTCCCATTAGGAGCAGTAATGGCAGTAATAAAAGTCTGCACTTTGTTGGTTCCTTTTCCTCAGAGGAAGTCCGAGTGCTCACTTAAATACTACCCCCTCAGACTCCCTGTGTGAAGCCTACAGAGTCCCTGAATGCACAAATGGGGAAATCAAGGCACAGAGAGGCTCTCCTCTCCTCTCCTCTCCTCTCCCTCAATGTCCCCTCAAAAAAGAAATAAAGGATAACCAATACTTCCATTAAGCCTAGGCTAAGTGAGGAGGGAAACCCCAGCACTGCTGCCCTCCCGGGTAACCCCCTCCAAGGCCTTGGCCCACCTCGGGCTATGGTAACCACACCAGGGGCTTCCTCCAAGCCCCACTCTTCCAGCACTTCCACCGGCAGAGTCTCAGAGCCATTTCACCATGGGGGTGGGCTGTGGCCCCCAATCAGCTCTGCTCAGGACCTGCTCTATTTCAGGGAAGAAGATTTATGTATTATATGTGGCTATATTTCCTAGAGCACCTGTGTTTTTCTCTTTCTAAGCCAGGGTCCTGTCTGGATGACTTATGGGGAGGGGGGGAAGTGTAAACCAGAACTTTTAATCTATTTGAAGGCAATTAAACTGTGTCTAATGCAAACTGCCTGCCTCTTCCTTCCCTCTTGCATTTTATGAACTACCATCCAGTATGAATGTTTTTGTGTGTGGGTGTGTAGGGTAGGGGCAGGAGTCAAAAGGGATTGTTTGTTACTATCTGTACTTTCATTTTTCAGGGGGCCCTTTGTGTCGGAGAGATACCTCCCCAAATCCCCACTGATCTATACTACATCTGGGGTGAATTTTACCTTTACGATGAAGGGCTTTCAAGGCAATATACAATATTAAGATTGGGAGGGTTGGGGGGGATATTTACTCTATTTAAGAGAACAAGTTCTTTATTAGGATATGGTTTTTGGACAAATGAATGCTATTAATTGTAAATGAGTCTTGGTTATTAAAACAGGCTCATCAGGGCCTTCTCTTAGAAGTATTTTGTTAGTGAGCTTTTTAAGTGATGATATATATTTCTTTTTAAATAGCCTATAATCAAGACTCCTTACTAATTCCTATCTCACTCTTCCCTGTTAATTGAAATTAATGAAATTTGACTGTTCCCAGATTTTCTCCTATATCTTTCTATTTTCCTTGTAGCAAGATTGGAGTTCAGCAGTCCTTCTGTAATGGAGTTGGGGTGGGGAAGTGGAGAGAAAGAAGGGAGAGAGGAGAGACTGGCTTACTCAGATTCCTCTCCTATCTATCTCTATTATCCCATTTTTTCCCTGACTCCTGGTTTTGTCCCTTTAGTTAGATTTTAGGTAGTTTAAAATAAGGCCAAGCCTGGAGAGTTTGGAAGCTATTAGGTTTTTCCAGTTAACCTGCCACTCATACATGCTACTTTTTAGTCAGTACTAAAAGTGACTAAAAAAACTGTCTAACATTGTCTCTTCTCCCTCAATTTACCTCAACCATTCTCCTGCTGACCCTTATATCAGAGAAACTTTCTGTTTCTCATGTGAAAGGCCTAAATGGAAATCTCTTATCTCTAATGTGAAATGATATTTAAAACATTTCCTGCCCTCTTTCTTATCCTTTATAAATCTGTATTTAAGACCTTGGCCAGAAGATCTATCCCATTCATGCCATGGACCAGTCGCGGCTGTCCCTAATCTGAGTTCTGATCAGAGGGGAGGTTAAAGAATTGATCTTTCCCATGGGAATAGGCCTTAAATTGTTTGTTCTTTTCAATGGTTGACACTCTCTCCAACTCTCCTCTTCCTCCCCATTCCTCAAGATTCTTATGCACCCCACCTCCCCAGGCCAGGATGGTTGGCATTGATCCAGAATCTATGGGGGAGGGTGGAATTCAGCTATTTTGGTCCATTTCTTCACTTCCATTTGGCTCCGGGGCCCTCCTGGCCTTAGCTGAGCTCATCGTCTCCCTTTTGTTTTTTTTTCCCCAGTGGCAGAGGTGTTTTCTTGTCCTATAATAGCTAAATTACATTCTTCCGGTCCTGACCTTCCTGCCTTTACCCCTAAAGCCCCCTTTCCTACTGACCAAATCTCTTTACCTTGTTGGGGAAAAGAGTGTTTTGTTTTTAAAATCTATTTTCTGGCTTAATAGCAATTTAATATGTAAATCTCTCTGCTTTTGTGTGAATCTACACATGTGTCTGCTTTGGGTTTTTTCACTCTCTGTTACTTCTTAATAAAGAAATCTTTTTTGGGGAGGTGAAACCCATTAATGAAGGAGACTTGTATGGTTTTAGATATATGGGGATGTATGTTTCTTTGTGCTTTCACCTCATTTCTTTACTTGTGCTGAGTGTGAGTGAGCTGTACCCCTCCCTGCACCTTTTGACCCCTTCCTTTGAGAGGGCCCTCAACTTAGTGGGGCAGAGAGAGGGACCTGTCCTGTATATGGTACCCCTCTGGGAGTACTTAGATCAGCTAAAGTGGTAAGCTATCAACCTAGTCTCCCTCTGTCTTCCCATGAACTGGCTCTATTAGTCCTTTTCTTCCAACTCAGTTAATTTTATACACCTGAGGCTGAGGCCAGACTAAAGAAGATCACCAAGAGATCACAGTAAATGGCTTTTAAAAATTCATAACTTGTTCTTGTGCCTTGGTGCTACTAAAAAAGAACATTTCTTATAATTCAAAAAGTATTTGTGTCAGTTTTGAGAATAGTGTCAAAAGCTAAAACTGTGAATGTTTTTCATTAGCTTAAAAGGATGCAAGCCCAGCTCACAAAAAGAGAGTCATTATGGACTTCATATTTTGGATGAATATGAAAAGAGAATAAGAACTATAAATCTACATGGGTAAAACTTTTCAATGTCCTATAAGACATCAATGTAGATAGGAAAACCTGGCATAATTAGCTCCTAAGGCTAATTATTTTACAAATAAACACAAAATATGTTTTTACATATTTTAATATATACGATAAATTTCCAGGACTGCAATGACTTTGTAAATTGAGGGAAGATGGTACTTTATTTTGTTCAGTATGTTACCAAGAGCTGTTGTTCATGACTGTTGAAAATTATGGCAGTGCCATTCATGGGTATTTAAGTTGCCAATGCTAAATACCTTTATTAGTCTTCATTTATAGCTATTGCATTCACAGTAATTTTATATATAGGTGGAAACATCCAATGACTTTATTATGTCTTTAAGCATAGTCTTGTGTAGGAATTTGCATATTGAAATACATAATATCTTGTTATAAATATCTTATTGTAAATTACATTCATTTCTCTTTATATTATAATTAATACATTATATTTCTGTTGAAATAATGTGTATAAACAGATTATAATTAACTATGAAATTCTTTTAGGGTGATAATGGTTGCATTACAAAATATTGTATATACCAAAATATTGCATATACCCCTTGGTATATACAAAATATATGGGTCTGAGAGGCTTGATTGGATTAGAGCATCTCAAAGGTCCCTTTCTAACTCTGAATATTTAGAAAACTTAGGGAGAAAATAAATATGCCCCCCCATACACACAGGCACCTTTAATGTGCTTTTAAAAGTAGTATATACTCATTGATGAAAATTGGGAAAGTATAGAAAATTTTAAAAATTACCCATAAACTCAAGATGCAGTCATCATTGTTAAAGTTTTTTGGTGTATTTTTTTTAGTCTTTTTTTCTGTTCATGTATATTTTTAAATTTAGCTGGACTCCAACTATAAATATAGTTTTATAATCCTGTTTTTTCCTTAATATTTTCCACATCATTAAAAAGTATTTTCAAATACTTTTTAATGGCTCCATAATATGTACATAACCATTATTTGACTATCAAACATTTAGGAATTTCTGATTTTTCATTATTATAAATAATGCTGTGATGAACAGATATATATGGAATTACCTGTGCTTATTTCCTTAGGATAGATTCCTATAAGTGGGATTATCGAGTCAAAAGGAATGCTCTTTTAAAGGTTCTTGATAAAATGTGGCCAAATTGTTTACCGAAAGTCTGTCCCAGTGTGTCCTGCCAGCAGTATATCAGAGGGCCTGCTTCAACACACCTTATTTAAAACTTTGGTAATTTGACAGCTGTAAAATGGTATTTTAGTGTCATTAAATGAATATTTCTTTGGTTAGTAGTAAGGTTAAAAAGTTTTTACACTTCCCTTTTGGCTTTTATTTAGTGCCATTTGTATTTCTTGTGAATTGTCTTTTCAAGTTCTATATTTTTCTTCTGGTATTAGGGAGGTTTCTAATTGATTAATAATAGCTTAAAGGCTTCCCTCCACTGTGAGGCAGAATTTGGAAGGGGTGGTTACAACTCTGGAACATGGAATAGGAATACCTCCATAAAATTCCAGTCCTCTTTACTCTTTCTTCAATAACCCCCCACTCTCACTGTCTTTTATGCCAGTGACAGCCCATCTTTGACTATTTGGCTGTGTCACCTTGACTAAAAGAGTTGTGGTTTTATGGCCAAGTAAGAGACAAGATGATTATTTGTCACGAAATGCAGGCTCTGTTGAACAACGTAGCTGAAAGAAACGTCTGGATCATGTAGTCCATGCTTCTTTGTTTCTCTCTCTCTCCCTCTCTTTCTCTTTTAACAAATTAAGTGCTATGACTTACTCAAGATCACAGAGAGAGTTCTGGTGGAGGCAAGACCAGAACTCAGATCTACTGATTCCCAGTCTAGAGAGCTTTCTGGCATAACCCACTGCCCGTCTGTCAATCAGGTGTAGACAGATAAGGGAGCTTGAATAACTCCAAATGATACTTGAATGAAATAAACCTTTCATCTATTTAAACTTCAATAAATACTTGTATACGGACCATGTACTGGGGTTAACTTTAGGAGAAAGTGTATGGCCTATTCCTTTCTCTTGTAAGTAAGTTGAGAAATAGCAATGATTTTAGGATTATTTGCCATTTTGGATTAACTTTACCACTGATCCCTCCATTTTAGACATACAGAGGGCAAGTTATTTATCTTTGCCTTATATAGGGGTTATTTAGTTTTTGTTTTAAACTTAATTCTCTCAAATCTCCCTCTGGACTCTGCACTTAGGTTGAACTGATGATGGGGTGGGTTTCTTTAGCATAGAAAGTCAGGAAGTTGCCTTGTCGGGTTCCCACAGCCGAGTTAGCTGTCCCTTTGTGAGGGCCATTGCCTGGTCTCTTTCTGACGCTATCCCTGCCAGGTCCCAGAGGTAATGGTATACAAATGCTACATTGGTAACTATAAAGTTATAGGAAAAGGTGAAGCCTACGTATGAAGTACTATAGAATTCCTTTTATTTAGGGTCTTCCTGGAGGAGGAGTCTTGGCTGGATCCACTTGATTGTGTTGTTGGCTGAATAAAATGTAATGTGGCTACTGTTGTGTGAGAAGGTAAGGTAACCTCTATTGTGAAGGAGAGGTGTGAGAGCCACTTCTTTTCCCTAACTGGGAAAACTCATACCTCATCCTGAATTTCCTGACTTGTGTGTTTGTGTGTGTGTGTGTGTGCGTCTTGGGGAGGGGGTTGTTTACTTTCTGAGACTATGGTGATCAGTGCCTTTTTCCCTCTTAAAAAACCTCTTTTCTTTTAATGCCCTTGGTCTTTAATGGCCCAACTGCAGTCTCCACTCCGCTCGTGAAAAACAGGGATCTTGATGAATGAGAGGTTAGAAGCTGACTAACAGGACCTGGGGCCCCAGTGCCATGTGTCAGATTAGGCTGCTGTAGGATTTGGTGGGGGGTGGGTGGGAAGGGAATTTGTGGCATCAACAGCCTTTGTGGGGGTGGTGCTTTGGGGAAGCTGATCAGAACTTGCCAGGGGTGGTCTAAGATAGAGTTGCTTGAAATAGAAGCAACTAATGAGAGGGGTGACAGAGAGTTCAGCTGGGATGTGCCAGTGTCCAAAGTGCCTCCCTGCTGGAATAGGGAGGAGGGAGGTGCCTCTAGCTCTGAACTGGTGATCTGGCTGGGCTTTAACTTCTCTTCAATCTGGCCTTTATCCTCTTCCAGCTAGCAGCCCATGGAAATTCAAGAGAGGTGCCTAAATAAGACCAGCCCGGGGCTTTTTCTAGGCTTTTTCTCTATCACCAGCTTTCCAAGGCATAAGAACTCTACCTCTGAGTCCCCTCTCCAAGGACTTGGATATCAGTTTGTTTCTAGGCTCTGCCAGGTACATTGAATGTCTATTGGTCTGCAGATAAGCATGAGTTTTTGTGCCCAGCCTGGAGGTTACAAAAAGGTCAAATAGCTACCATTTATTGTCACTACGTGCCAGAAACTTTATATGCATGATCTCTTTTTATTCCTCTTACAAACTACAAAATGTAGATATTATTAGATCCTTATTCTTATTTTATAGAAAAGGAATGGGTGTCTGTATAACTTGCCTTTAATCATATAGCCAATAAGTGGTGGAGCCAAGATGTGAAACACTTCAGTTTAACTCCAAAGCCTTTGCTCTTGGCCACTATACTAACTAGGAGTCATAGGTGAGATGAGTCTTGAAGGGAGTAAAATGGAGGAAGCAGCGTGGTGGAAATTTAGGGGATGGGGCACGTAGTCATTCATTGAGCATCTATTATGTACTGGATACTGGGCTAAGCACTTTACATATCTGTTTCATAAAATCTTCACAACAACCCTATCGGAACAATGCTATTATCCCCACATTGTCAATGAGGAAACTGAGGTTCAGGGAGCTTAAGTGACCTGTCCAAGGTAATTCAGCTCTCAAGTGGGAGCGTCAAAATTTGGACTCAGATCTGGCCTAGAGGAGCTACCACTTGCTGTCCTAGGCCCTGTGTGGGGGTGGGGGGACCTAGAAAGTCCAGCTTCCTGGCCCTCTGACATCCAGTTCAGGGATGATGGGAGGTTTTCCAGCTGTAAGAACGCAGCCTCTTGGGCCCCAGGCCTTGGTTTGCTGGCTCAGGGTGCCACTTGGCATCTTCTAGAAGTTGTTGGGCCCAAACAAGAGCTTCTGGCAGTCCTGCCTGGGGGAGGGGCTGTGGGCCCTGGGCTGAAGCCCTGTGGGGGCGTTGCCTTTCTCAGCCTTCAGGCCCTTGCCTGTAGTCCTTGTTGCCTCTCCTCACATGCCCCTCCTCTCCAAGGTAAACGCCGTGCTCACTGGAGCACTTGCACAACTACCTAGTTTGAGTCTCTACTCACCCAGTACACCAAACTGGAGCTGAAGAGCTCTGAGATACACTCTCAGGATTTTAGAACATTGTTTTCTTAGTTATTCCTCATTCTCTGATAGTTTCCTTTCCTCAGCTTAGAGCTAATAAATAGGTATTACTAGGGGGTTTCAAAGGTATAGGAATATCCTCTGCTAATGTCCCCTAGTGTATGTGGATTTTAAGCACTTCGGATAGTATCATGCACCCCACCCCCACCCCGTCTTTCCAAGTTTGTGCCAAACGATAGCAAGGAGGTAATGGTTTTGCTGCTACTCTAAATTGGAGGTCAGAGGCTTGGTCCCTATTTGTTTATTTAGTTTAATCTTTTAAAAAATTTAAGCATTATTCCTTTTTAATACATAGGAAATAATAGATGCCTTAAAAATTCAAATAAAACAAAAATGTTTCCCTCCCACACGTCCCCCAATACTACTCCCTCACAGGATCACCACTGTTAACCATTTGGTTACATCCCACCGGTCCTTAATCTATGTATGTGGGGTTTTTTTTCCTTAAATAAAATGGAGTCACCCTATAAATAATGTTCTAGTACTTGCTTTCTTCCTTGGTATAGTATGAAATCCATTTATAGCAAGAATATTTGTATGATTTTAAGATTTAAAACCAAAGAATAAAAAATCATGAAAAATTTCCCCGTCATTAAATATTTTTTCTCTAACATCATTTTTAATGGCTATATGGTAGTATATGAATGAATCATAATGTATCCAAGTACTTTGTTTATGTTGTTTTCCAAGTTTTTACTATTATGGGACAAAGCTGTCATGAGTCTCTGTGTGCACCTATTATCTTTGTGCACTTGTGTGACTATGTTTTTAGATCAAGTCCTAGAAGGGGAACAAGCTGGGTCAAAGGGTCTGCCCATTACAGAGTCAGATTATTTTCCAGAGGGCTGGGCACCTTTGAGAGCTTGTTGGACGAGGCCTTTTGAGGAGCAATGTAATATAGAGATTAAGAGCAGGACTCTGAAGTCAGGCAGAATCCTGACTCTGTGACCTCTTAGCTGTTGGCCTTTGGTCATTTTCTTCAACCTCTCTGAGCCTCAGTTTCCTCCTCTGTAAATTGGGATAATGACAGTGCTTACCTCAGTGGGATACTGTGAGGATTATATGAGATAATATATGTAAAACGCTTAGTCCCAGGCATATAGGTCAATGCTCACTGTCATGTAAATGACAGCAATTAGTTCCATTTGGGAGTTGAAGCTGTTTGGGCTCTTTCTTATTTATTTGGTGAAGTTAATGCTTTCATTTTCCTGATGCCCAGTCAATAATGGCAGTGAGATGAGTGCAGCTGAGTAATAAGACCTGGATGCAAAGTGGCCTTATCTTCACTCTGGTGACAACTCTCCCTGCAATTTGCCCTCCCTAGTACAGATAATGATGATAGAAAAAGGAAGGAAACCAGGAGTCTCTGTTGCCATTCCACCTCCCTGGAGATGGTGCTGTTTTAGTGAGCACAGGGTGGGAACTAGAAAGAGGTAGCCTCAGAGGAAAGGACCTGCTGAATGCAATATTCCCCTTCTCAGACCTTGGACAGCCCTTGCCACCACCACCGCTGCAGGCCCTTCCTCACTGAGGTGAACGTCTTCATGGCTTCCGAGAAAACGAAGAATTGCAGGGGGAGAAATAGCTACCCACTCACCCCCACTCTCAGAACCCAGTGAGGCCTTCAGGCCATGGGAACCTGAGCCCTGTTCTCAGGAAAGAGGTTAGAAGGGAGGGCAGAGCCATCTAGGGCTTCAAACTGGAGCTTTATTTAGGTTAGCAGGCTCAAGGACAGTGAGTACCTTTAGGGAAGGCAGAGAGGGCCCTGAAAGGACAATGGAGGAACATTCTGCTGAGGGCCGGATTTGAGAGAGACCAGTTTGTCCTTCCTCCAACCCTCTCTCCATAAGAAAAATAACTGAAGACCATAATTTAGTTCTACCTCTGTACTTTATTATTACTAACCTATCCCCCTCCATCCCCTCATATTTACACCCAGTCCCTCCCCCAAAGCGTGCTTTGACAAAAGTTCCTGTTAACACGTTGAGAAGCATGTCCACCAAGCAGGCAGTCCTAGATGTAGTGGGCACTGTTTGTCCTCAGGCAGGTTGGGCACCAGAGAAAGGCTACTCTGGAGATTTAGGACACAGGTATGGGTGTTGGGGTCAAGGGAGGCCCCCATCAGCAGATACTCTTCTTCCTCTTTTGGAGCTCAGGGTATACCAAAAACCTTTAGTAAAGCAAATTGGAGTAGTGGGCTCCTCAATGTCAAGCTTAGTGATTCCTTTGCTTGTAAGGACCTACCCAAGTAGCCAAGTCTGGGCTCAGACCTGCATCTGGCTTCCAAGTTGTCCTGAGGAGCAGAGGGGCAGCTCTGCCTTGGAAGCCAGGTCTGACTGTCTGCCATCAGCCTTGGAGGAGTCTTATTTAAGGGAGCCAGGAGTGGAAGGCGAGGGGAGGTATGTATGAGGTATGAGCATTGTTTTAAGCTCCGGGAAGTTGCAGCTTGGTCTCAATTATATGGGCAGGTAGGGAATGACTGAGCAGGAGAACCGTTTCATTTGGCCTCCAGAGGCTCCTCCAGCCCCTCAATAAACCCCACTGGTGTTTGGAGCCGCAGGGAACAGGGGAGCAGATCTTTAACATTACAGAATGTTAGAGCTGGAAAAGCTCATCAATCCTAAGCCCAGAGACAGGACAGCATTTGGCTCAGGCCACACAGTGATTTAGTGGCAAAATTTCAAAGAAAGTAAAGGAGAAAGAAAGTGAAAAAAGTACATGTGACTTTCTTCAAACCTTATTTAGGGAAATCTGATTTACCCATGCTAAATTAGGGTCCTTTTAAACAGCTCACTTCCCTAGGTTTTGAGACTGACCTGAAACACTGACTTAGTCCCTTTTTCAGGTGTGGTGTGACAGGGGAGGTTGGTGTGGGGGCCCGGAGGGTGTGGGGACTTTCACGGTGAGGGACATGGGCTGGATGGCCCTTGGTGCCCTGCTTGCCGGGGATTGGGCAGTGCCTGGATGGGCTGTGCTGTCAGTAGCTGGTGGGGAGAGGGGTCCAGGCAGGTGGGATGTGCTCTCAAGGTGGCTCCAGGTGATCCTGTTGGACCCAGCTGGGCCTATGTGACCTTAGCGCCTCTTGGGAAGCAGGACCTGGCTCGATGCCATTTCTTTGGGCCTAGGCCCTGTGGGAGGCCAGGACCATCCCTGCGGCACTTGCAGCTCAGGCCCATCCTCTGTTGGCACTGCCACCTCTGTCTCAAGGTGCCCCAGCTAGGGAAAGGCCCTGCAGCTGCTCCTCGGCACTCGCCAGCTCCGCCTCATCACGCCCACTCTCCGAGCCCTCGAAGCAGCCTGAGTCACGCGGGATGTCCACCTTAGGTTCTGACACTGTGTGTACCACTGGATCCTGGCTGCTCTCAGCGCCCTCTTCTGCCTCCTCACTGCCAGCTGCCAGGGACAAGAAAGAGGAGACAGAACATGAGGTTCTTGGTCCTTAGCTTGGGGTGGGGGTTGTTGGATGCTCTGAGGAGCCCCTGCATGGGGCCAGGAACGCTGGGAAGTCCACCATAGACTGTCTCTCCTTCTTCATACTCACCATCCATCCTCTTCCCTTTTCTCCCCACATCCAGCCAACTCTGTGGCCCAGGATCTCAAACTTTATGAGCACCAAGCTAGGAGTCAGGAAATCTAGGCTAAAATCTTGGCTCAATAATTACCTAACTTTGCAGTCTTGAGTAAAATGCGGTACCTTCTCTGGTCTTAAGTCTCCCCTCTGATCCAAAACAGGGTTGGACCCAATAATCCCCAAACCCCTCCCACCACAAACTTTCCTCCAGGTTTGTGGAAAGTGTCTTCCCACTGCAGGAGACCCCCAGGCCAGAGTGCAGTAGGGCCGAGCCAAGCCAGGTCTCCCCATCTTGTAATATCAGCAGGCAGGCAGATATACCCACCACCCGCTACTAAGCCCACTCACTGTCGTAGTCCAGCAGCAGCTCAGCAGCTGTGAGAAGCTTGGCCCGGTGCTGTGGGTCCACGATGTTCAGCTCATTGAGGTGTGTTTCCCGCAGCTCTTTGAAGTCTTCCAGTGTCTGGTAACCATTGAGCAGCAGGGTGGACGTGTGCTCCTGTGGGCAGAGGGTAGGCTGCTTACACGCTGCCCTGCCAACGACCCCTGACTGCTGATGTCCCTGGCCCTGATTCCTGTGGCAACAGTGCCTCCCTTGATCTAGTGCTGGTCCAAGAGACTTGTAAGACCCTGGGGAGAGGGACATCCTGAGCTCAAACCTCCAGGCCAATGCGCTCCAACAGCTCATGCAGAGTCTTCGGCTTGGGCCTTTTGCCCTTGCTCTGTCGGCGGCTTGGGCGGGCAGGCCCCACAGCTTCCTCGGGCAGCACATCCACGTAGATGAATTTGAAAGAGCCCAGCCTGCCATTGAGCAGGCCTAGCCATGTGCCCACGGGCGGCTTTTCAATGATCTGGATCACATCTCCTTTCTGTGGAGGGAGAGGAGAGGAGGACAGAGGAGAGAGGAGGGGTGGTCTCTTGGCCACCACCCACGCTTGGCCTAGCCTCCTTTGCGGGTCCAGCCTGCGAGGCTTAGGAGGGGCCCAAATGCCAACCTTACCTGCAGTTTCAGCGAATCATGGTCATAGGGGCTGGGTGTGAAGTCAGTGTGGACTCGTGCCCTGCCACAGAAGGGCCCTGTGTACTGGGGGGCAGGTGGTTCCTCCCCGAAGCTGCCAGAGCCTGGGCTGGGGCTGCAGAGCTCACTGCCTAGAGGAGATGGGGCAGGGAGGAGGGTTACCTGTGTCCCAGGGTAGCTGGGGCAGCACCCAGCAGGAGCCTTCCAAGGGGTCTGGCTAGAAATCCCAAGAACACATGCTAGGAAGAAAGCTGAGCTCTGGCAAGTCTCACTACATGAAAAGGATTCTGACCCATCCCTAGGCCATGCTGCAGGAGCACAGCTTCACCTCTAGGGCCTCAGGCATGAAAATCATTAACAACAGGAGACCTAAGAACTGGAAAACTGGGAGGGCCTCTGCAGACTGTCTGGGCCAACACCCCAGTGAACAGTTGAGTGAAACTGAGGCCAGACAGGGAAAGTGACCTGCCCAAGGCCTCTCATCTTGTAAGAGGGGCCATTAGACTCCGGCTCTCCTGACTCCCACTCCAGTGCTCCTTCCACCCAGGAAGCCACTCCCTGCATTAATATTTTACTTTCTGTACTTAATAAGACTCAGTGTTTATCATAATATCACATGGAACTCAGATGAGCTCCTTTTCCCAGGGAAGGGTAAGACGATGAGCAATTTAAATGGCTTTCAGTGGGGAGCAGGGAGGTGTCAGTGGAGCCAGAGAGAGAGCAGGGAGCTTGGAATGTGATCTCCTCTAGGCAGGGCTGCTGGAACCTCTTATCAGCCCCAGTGACTTCTAGAAGATAGCAAGTGGTGCCCTAAGCCAGCAAATCAAAGTCTGGGGTCCAAAGGGCTGAGAGACCAAGCTGGATAATGCCCTATCCCCGCTACCCACTGCAGACTGGATGTCACAGGGCCAGGGAGCTGTAAAGAGCCCTGCCTCTTGCTCCCCTTAGAAAGAAATGGGTGGGGGGGAGGGGCTGCTCCAAGATAGCAGTGAGGTGCTTCCTCTGCCCTTGAGCCCCTCTAGGACCTGGAGACAGCAAATGGAAGCTCATCGAGGACAGACTCAGGTTCAAGTCATTGCTCTGCCACTCACTGGTTGGGTCACCATTGGTAAGTCATTTAACCTTCCTGAGTCTCTGTTCTCACTTTGGTCCAGTATGGATAATAATAGTACGGGCCCCATGGAGTTGTGACGATTTAACATGAAGAGGGCTAGAAAAGTTCCCATCAGGCAAACAGTAAAGATTCATTTCTCTTACCCCCTTTCAGACAGCCTACCTGCATCACCCTAACTCAGTCCTTTTGTCTAGACACAGCAGGTGGCCCCTCTCTGTCTGGCCTTCTCACCTGTGGATGCCTGACGGCTGAGTGACCGGAGCTCAGGCTCCTCCTGCTCAGAAAAGGCCAGTGCCATCTTCTCAGGGCCCGGGCTATCCAGGCTGCAGTCTGGGGATGTCGGGGAGGCTGAGCCCTCCTCCAAAGTGTCTCCCTGCAGGGGAGAGGAGGCAGGAAGTCCCAAGTAGTTTAGCTGGGTGCACATGGGGTCAGCCTCAAGTGCAAAGGAAACAGGCCTGGGCTTGCCAAAGACCTGGCTCAAGCCCCAGCTCTGCCCCATACAGGATGTGTGACATTCTCTGAGCCCTAATTTCTTATTCTGTAAAATGGGAATGACAGCCCTTTCCCTGCCAACCCCATGGAATGATGATCGGCTGGGATGCTGTGTGCATGGGCTTAGTCGGCTTAAAGTGCAGATGTACACGTTTTTAAGGCCATGGTATAGGGTTTGAACTCACAGCCTTTGCTAGGGCACAGTCAGGCTGAACATGGCATTTTAGAGGAACTACTTTGGGCTGTACACCTAAGTATATGCCAGCACATCCATCCTTTCATTTAATCCTCATAGTGATACTTTAAGGTAAGGGCTATAATTGCCCGGATTTTACAGATGAGGAGGAACGTTTCCAAGGCCGGCCAGAATAAGAGGTGACACGGGAACCCACAGTGAATTCTGGCCAGACTCCAGAGCTCATGCTCCTACCACCTCGCCAGACCACAGTGCACTGGTGTGCTGGTAACATTAACAACAGGTTCTCTGGGGATAAAAGTGCTGATTTGTAATGTTTGCCAATTCCTGTGTTGTAAATACTCCTCACCATGGCTGACGTCAATCTCTCATTGCGATGTCGCTGAACTGGGGTGTCAGGAAGAGATGGGCAGCAGCACCCCAGTACAGAGCATCTACACCACACAGATACGATAGATGCAAATAGCCCCAGTGGCATAGATAATAGTAAAAATGTGGTACAAGAATTAGGAAGTAATCAGGTTTGAGCATTTATTACCCTTGTTTTTCCTACCATCTATTTAATTGTAATTAGAAAGAATGGTTGTGTTTGACAACTGGCTGGCAGAATTCCTGAAAACCCGACCAACAGCTCTTGTGAGCTGATGCGAGGCAGCACGAGCCAGCCCCAAACACCACTGCCTCCTGTAAGAGGGGTGCAGTTTACGGGGCGTGGGATGAGCCTGCCCCACAGCTACGTTTGTGCCACCCTTTCAGGGAAGCCAGGCTTCTCTATTTTCTCTCATAAAGGGAGCCTCTTCAAGTCAGGCCCTCCCAATCCCCGGGGCAGTGACTGTCAAGGCGGCTGTCCCTTGACAGCCCTTCCCCCGGCCCAGACCTTCCCCTTCCCTAAGGCCTCACCATCTCCTCCGACAGGGCCTTCACCATCATCTTGCCCATCTTCCTGTTCATGGTTCGGGAAATGACTGCCCTCCACTTCTTACCCAGCTTTTTGCCGCTCTTCCCTGCATCCTCTGGGGTAGGGGTACCTGAGTCATCTTCTGGAATCTGTGACAACAAAGGAGGAGGTCCAGGGATCCTGGTTACCCTAGTTGGATCGAGGACTTGGAGGCAAAATGAGACCTTCTCTTCACAGTAGAGTCTGGAGGGGGGTGGGCTGAGGAATGAGAGGCTCCCATCCCTTACCCCTTACCCCTAGTCCTATTCTGGTCTCTGTCCTCTCCCTGGGGCCTATTTAATTTGTAATTGAAAATAATGAGGGTCTTGGGGCCTGGAATCTTGGTGGGTGGGAGAGGTGGCCATTCTCTGTTCAGGGAGGTTTTGCCCCCACAATCCTAAAATCTCTTCTTCCCCGTCCCCCTCCCCCCAACCCTCCCACCCAGGGACTGTAGCCAGATCCCCCAAAGAGGCTCTGAAACTCACATTATCATCCAGATTAAATTCTTTCTCGCTCACCACGGGGGAGCTGGGTTTAGATTTGGCAAAATCCTTGAAACTGCTGGAACGCTGAAGTGAAAGCTGGAAGAAGCAGAGGTATTGCAATTAGTGGGGCTGAAATGGCTGCCTGGGTACAATCTGCTGCTCTACCCTCCACACACATACCCCGGGGCTAGGCACAGCCATATGTGCCCTGTGGGCAAAGAGCTAACAAGGTTAGTTGCCAAGAAGTCTTTGTAGCTACCTCTAATGGGCCCCCAACCCTGGCCACAGATTGATCTTCCTGAATTTTAGTCTTCAGAACCCTGGAGTGAAAGCCTAAATGAGTCAGTGTACATAAATTTCTATACTGGAGACATATCTCAATGCATATATAAGGATCACCTCTACGTAAGTAACGATAGATCCCTCCCAAACCCTGCAGCACCAGCCTCCATGCTCTGGGCCTGCTTCACAGGGGTAAACATACTGGGGCCTCCAACCTGATAATCCTGTACCTCAAAAAGAGTAAGGCCCAGGAGCCAGCAAGATTTGACATTATACTTTCTGGAAAACACATTAGAAGCTTACTCACAGAAAGCGCCCACAGATCTGGGACACAAATAATTGGGGCTGATATAGCGAAAGCTAGCTGCCATTTTCTCTGTATTCATCTCAGCTTTTAACCTTAGCCACCAGTGTGATGAGCTGGCTACTGTTGATGTTTGCCTGTGTTGGGACTTGTAGGCAAGACCCATTGTTGGCGTGGATGACACTGTTTTTAGGAAACCAGCTTTCTTAACTGTATATGCATGCATATGCTGAGATATCAGCTGGAAACCAGGACAAAGCAGGTAAGGAGGGCTGCCTTTATACACAAGAAGTTGTGACTGAGCCTGTATCAAGATAAACAGGCAAGGCCAGAAGATACACACAGGAACCAGGGTTCACAGATGGCCAGACAGATAGAGAGGGATAGACGGCAGACACCAGAGATAAGGGCTGGAGGAACCGAAGCTCCAAACCAACACAAAGCTGAAAGTTTCACATCCTCTTTCTTACTTCAAGGTGGGAGTTGTCCAGCAGTAAGCCCCCAGGGCCAGGGCAGTATCGTCTGTTACCCCTTCCCACCCTCACCATCACCAACACACAAACAATTGGCTCCAGCTCTTAGGGACTGCAGTGTAGCAGTTCAGCGCTCTGGGTGGGACTTAACAAAAGCCAGGTCAACAATCAAGGATCAGGGGTCACACATTCCTAGAGGTCAGAGCAAGGCGGTTGACCAGAAACTAGGTCAGTGATTAGGCCAAGCAGACATTACCACCATGAGGGCTTTATGGGTGGGGCACCTGCCGCCTGAGTCAGATAGTCTCTTACATGCTACACTGGAGAGCTGGAAAAAAAGGGCCTGCGAGTTGGGGGTAAGAAGGGGAAATCATGACCAAGGGGTGATGGCTATGGTTCTCATGCATCTCTTTCAGCCTCCTTCCTTAGTTTCCCCTCCCACTTTTCCTCTTTTTCTACGTTTCTTTCCCCTTCTCTCCTCTACCTTATTTATTTCCTCCTCTTGTAGGGCTAGGATGCAGCTGCCTGGATAACTTCCTCCTCTTATGGCATGGAAAAGAGGGAACAGAGAGAGGGTGGGCACTGGGCAGGCTTGCTATTTATAGGCCGATGGGGCCTGTTGTGGCCTTCCCTCCACCATCCCTCAGACAGTTTGCAGACCAGGAGGCTGAGAGTCGCCCCTGAAGCCCCAGGGACTGGCAAGCCTGGAAAGCAAGCAGGAGGGCAGGCGTGGGGCCGGGAGAAGGCTTTGTTGGGGAAGAGAAAACTCACTGCCTGGCTGCCCTCTAATTGCAGCTTTTCTCCGAGGCCCTTTCCTGTCATTAATCTGCAATCTGGAGTCTGGGAGGAGGGGCCTTTGGCTCCTAGGACCCTGTTTTATGGCCCATCTGTCCCAGCTTTAGCACAAACCAGGAGGGGAACAATTCAAAGGGGGCCTTGGAAATTGGTGTTGGGGTTTGAGCCCAGCTGGCTGTTTCTCAGCCCAGGGAGATGGAAAGGACTACTCAGGTTCTCTGCATGACCAAACGTACGAGTGGCTACCCTTAGGGGCAGCCCGGAATGTCCTGAGTGCCTTTCAGTGACCCTGAAGGCACCCCTGTCCGAGGACACATTGAAATCCAGGGCTCCTTTTGGCTTTCTGCCTGGTCTTCCCTGTGGGGTGAGGACTTCCTGAGGGGTCATGTGCAGGTGAGATAGTATCGTACACTGTTGGTCTGTCTTTCACGTTCTGAGGGGAGCAGGCGGGCCTCTTGGAGGGAGCTACATTTCCAGACATCAGACATCGAGTTCAACTCCGGGATATATCATATTAGGCGAATCACTCAACCCCTCTGAGCTCACTTTCTTCACTTGGTGTCAGGTGGTGAGGGGTCAAATCATGGTTCTGCCGTTCACTATCTGTGCAAGCCTAGGCAAGTTACTTAACCTCTCCAGGCTTTTGTTTCCTCATCAGTAAAACAACACCTATCTCATGGGGTTGTCACGAGGATGAAACGAGTACACAGGCACAGAGCTTAGAACACTGCCTGGCACACAGCAATCCCCCCATCAAATGTCAGCTAGCGATTAGCCTTTCACATGACTCGCCTCCAGGTTCTTACCCAGGGTGTTTCCCCACCTGGAACACTGTGCCCTTCTCTCTGTCAACCATCTCTTCTCCCCTCCTTCGAAATCCAATTTAACTGGAAGCAACCCAAATAAATGCCCATTGACTGCAGAATGGATCGATTATTTGTGGTCTAATCACACAAGAGAACAGCAGACAGCAGTGAGATTAGGACCGTCCCCAGCAATATGGGTCAATCTCACAAGCACAATGTTGTACGAAAGGAGACAGCCAAAAAAGCATATGTATGATGTGGTTCCATGTACATCAAGATCAAAAACTGTCCAAACTATAATCTCTGCTGTTAGAAGGCAGATGGTGGTGGCCCTTGGGGAACGGGGACGCGTAGCGACGGGCATGTGTGTGTGTGCTGGGGAGGGGGAAGGCATGGGGGCAGCTTCTGGGGTGTTTCTTGATCAGGGTGCTGCTTACATGGGGGTGCTCGCTTTATGGAAATTTGAGTTGTTCACCTATGATTTATATGCTTCTCTGTAGTACACTATACGACAATCAAAAGGATTTAAAATCCAGTTTTAAAGGCACTGCCCCCTACAGAAAGACTCCGCCTGATCACCCCTCAGAGCCTCCCACTGCTTCCCCTGCTTCTTAAGTAATCTTGACTGTTCCCAGGTATCTCACCAACTACCCTCTCAGTGTAACAGTCATGTGCTGAGCACGCTCTGAGCTCCAGGCCCGTGTGTGTGTGTGTGTGTGTGTGTGTGTGTGTGTGTGTGTGTGTGTGTGTGTGAATCCAGAAATGAACGGTTAGACACGTCCCATGTGGCTGGCACCCTGCTCAGGCCTCCTGTTACACCCCCATTTCCTAGCTGAGGAGACGGCAACTCCCAGCAATAGAGTGACCCAGGTAGGCACACAAAACTGGTGGTTGAAAGAGCCAGGTGTGTGACACTGTGCAAGTTGCTGTGTTCCTGCCATCTTGGAGCTCGTGGGGGAGCCCGCCAGTGTGTAAAAGTGGACTGAGTGCTGTGCCGGCCTTGGGTGGTGTTTGAATAGCGCTATAAGGAGAGCAAACAGGAGTGTGGAAGAAGGGCTTAGGAGGGCTTCATGGAGGAAATGTACTTGAGCTAGGCGATGAAGGGACACTGGGATTCTCCTGGTAAGTTGGAAAAGGTTTGAACAAGAATGTGAGTTAGGAGTGCTCCCAGTGTGGTGATGGACTGGGTAGGATGGGAGGGGGTGCAGTAGAGGTTAGCAGGTCCCAGCCAGCCCAAGGAACTTGGGCTTTATCCAGCAGGCAATGGGAGCTACTGAATATACTACATGCAGGTTGGTGGGGATAAGGGCGTCACAGCTAAAGGTGTGCAGTGGGAAGGGAACCATGGGGGAAATAGTGTGGTGGGACTGTGGTGAGATGGGGGCAGAAAGAGCCTGTCAGGAGGGACCACTGAGCACTGGAAGAGGATCCTAACTTCCTCCCCATTGCCCCTGGTGGGAGGTCTGGGGTGTGATGGAGAGTCAGGGTGAGGTGGGGTAAGACTATCCTTAGGGAAGGCAAGTCCTAGGGCAAATTCCTTTACCCTTCCTGCATTCCAACACTGGCCTTTGGGTGAAATCAGATCAAAGGGAAGGTAGTGAGAGACACTGAAGGAGGCAACATATCTCCAAAGGGCAGCCAAGGGTTATGCCCTCTCCTCACCCCACGGCCTTCCCAGTCCTTCGAGATCTAGAAGGGTGCCATGTCCTGACTCTGCCATCCTAGAAGGCTTGCCTGCTCCCTCCCTTTGCTGCCTGGAGGGTCATTCATTCCACTGCCCTCTGGATCTTCCCTATAAAGCTGCCCTACTGCTGAATCTCTTATGCTCATTGGACTCTTTGAGCACTTTGGAGATCAGTAGCGGGACAAGAGAATGGCGAGAGAGGGGGTTAAAAGTCTGGAGTCAGACACATCTGGGCTTGAATCTCTGTTCTGCAGATTACCAGCTGTGTGACCTTGGACAAGTTACCTCACTACTCTGAGCCTTGGGTTACAAAGGAGGGGCAATGACCATATTGGCCCCTACCGCACAAAATTGTTGTGGGGAGTAAAGGAGCTAAGAGATAGAAAAAGGGCACCACACAGCACCTGGTGCCTGACAAGCCGTCCCTCAGTGGTGTGGTGACTTGTGAGCACTATGGGATCGTTCTCCATTGCAGGACTGGGACCATGGCTCATTCTTCTTTGCAGTGTGCTCCCCACCCCCCACCAGGCTGACAGCACGCACCCCCTCATGTGTGCCTGCCACATGTGTGAAAAGGACTTTGCACAGTGATTGCTCCAGGCGACCCATTAACCTCTTGGGATGGGCAGATCAGGGACTGTGCCGCTGTTTGGAGACGTGGGAACTGAGTCCCAAAGAAGGCAAATGAACTGCCCAAGGCCCCACAGCTAGAAAGTAGCAGGACCAGGATTCCAACTCAGCTTTCTTGCCCCGTGGCCAAACCCATTCTCCATTTGGGAGGCATGGGAGGAGAAGCAGGGGCAGGAGGGAGGGCCCTCCCTTGCTGTTATGCTTTCCCCTCTACTATGTCACCTCAGCCTCCAAGAGGAAGGGACTTGCCTGAGGTCATCGGTGCAAGCAGTGAGGGAGCTGGACCCACTGATAAGGTGCCTGAGGAAGATGCTGAATCCACCTTATGGAGGCTTGGTTTTTCTAGGGAATTTCAATGGTGTGGGGCTTTGAGAGACTGTGGAGGCAAGTTCATCCTGGCTTTAGGCAGGTGTGGGGTGGGGTGGGGTTTGCCATGGACCTCAGAATGCTACATGGGCCCTTACTTCTCCTGGAACAGGCTTGGGGGAAACCCTAGAGTTCTTCCCCACCCCCAGGCCAAACACAGAATCTGGGTAGTTGAAGTTGGGAAAGAAAAAGGGGACTTCTGGCTTCTGCGTGCCCCTGGGTGCCTCCACCTGAGGTGGCATGGGGTCCCAGTGCCAAAGTGTCAGCTCTTTCTCAGACTCTTTCCTCTGGCTTAGCTCCCCTGTGGTTTGGGGCCCAGCAGTGTCTAGAGCTGTCTTTGCTTCCCACCCCCACCAGCCTGAGAACAAGGGGAAGTGGCCCTGCTCTCAGGAGTGGCAGCCAATGGCAGGCCTGCTGGGCCTAGCACTGCAGAGGGTTTGGGCAGGGGTGACGAAGCCGGTGTGAAGATTCATGAATCTAACCCCAGCTCACCTCTACTGCAGCCTTAGAGACGCAGCTGGGGTGGGGAAAATATAGCCGGAAATGGGTTATATTCATTTCTCAGGCTCCAGGGCCTGAGATGGGGTAGGATGCACACCCCAGTGCCCGGGGGCTCAGCCTCACCACTGTCTCAGCCTCCACCTGGGAGGTGGTTCCCTGCCAAGTGGGGTCCCTGTAGGGGACCTGGAGTGAGCTCCAGGGAAAATGGACAAGGCATAGTGAGGGCCTCAGCCCGGGCCTGGGGTTGGGGCTTGGCACCTTGGCTGGCTTTGACGTGGTCCTAGAATCCCACTGGGTGTGGAAGGTATACTTGCTGATTGCCTGGGAGAATCCTAGAGTTGACTCAAAGAATTAAGTCTAGGAATCCTTAAATCCAACCAAAGAAATCTAGATCTGGCAGAGCCTTCAAGGAATCTTCTAGTTCAGCTTCAGTCCCAGAAAGATGAATACCACAGCTGTCCATGACAGTTACTTTTTCCCCCCGGCCTCTAAAATCCCCCCAGTAAATTTTCCCTCCTCAGCTCTCACTCCTACTCATCATCTCACCTACTTCATTTTTCATTATCCATAGACAAGTTCTCCCCACCCAAGAAGAATCTCATGCTTCCCCGCAACCCACTGCTGGTTTGAAAGTCCTTTTCCTGAGTCTGGAAATCACCTCAGACTAGTAGGCCGGGGTTGGCACCATCTCCAGTGGGCCTGGGTAGCTGCAACACAGCTGAATCAAGTGGGCAGGGTCTGGGCTATGGCCAAAGGGTGAGGGCCCTGGAAGCATTGTGGTTCTAAAAGCAGGTTCCTTTAAGCGAGATTACTCCTAAGAGCCCAGGCTCTGGCAGAAGTGGAGACAATTATCAGTGTTGGGGAGAGAGAATTATGCACAGTCTCAGGATTCAACTCAAGAACTGTATTTTGTAATTCTTGAATTCTAGTCTAGGATTCTAGCTTCTAATTTTAGGCCTCTAGCCCATCATCGTAAGATTCAATTCCGTAAGTCTAGACTTTTAAGAAGCTATTTTGCAACTCCGTTACTCTAGAATTGTAAAAGGCTCTTCTGTACCGCTGTCACTCTAGTAATCTTTGGGCCCCAGTCCCATTGCCCCCTGGAAGAATGAACCTCACCTTTGGACTCAATGTCTGACCTTTGGCTTGTCCCACTTCTAAGAGTCCAGGAGAGGATACGATTGAGAGAGCAGAGGAGGGGGAAAGAAGACGTGAGTTCCCACAGAAGCTCCTTACCTTCTTCTTCTGTGTGGGTTCCTTCTCACTGGCATTGGAGGGCTTGCGGCGCAACATGGTCCTCTACTTGGGTGAAACTCAGTCCCTTCTCTCCAAGATCTCAAGATGTAGAGGCCTCTTGCTCAGCGTCGCCAGCCCTGTCCAGGGGGTACGGCATGGACTGAACTCCTGGCTGCCACTCTGACTGCTGCGGTGGCAGCTTGGGGGTGCAGGCCATGGACACCCTGTGGCGGCAGTGGCATACAGGAAGCCCTGCCACGTGACCTGAACTTATAGCAATCGCAGTCCCTGCTGGCCCCTAGGGAGGAAGGAAGTCCCAGCTTCAGTCTCCAGAGGTTCTGATGCAGACGGCTCTTGGGTTGAACAGTCAGAGAAAAGTCCCTACCCTGATGCCTCATGTCAGTCAACATCAGTCCTTCTGCTCTGTCTTCCGGGTGGCGGCCAATCTTCTTGATATAGGATGGCCTACACGAGCCCTTTATCTCCCTGACCCAAATCCACAAACCAGAAGTTGGACCATCTCTCTGCTTGTTGGGTCAATGCTCGTGGTCAACTTATATCACCAAGGCCATCATGGCCATCACTATCATCACCCCTATGAACATCACCGCTACTACCATGACCACTGCTACTATTACTCCCACAGCCATCATCTCTCAGCCATCACCTTATATCCATCATCACTGCAATCATCCCCACTGCCATCAGCACACCTACAGCCATCCTCACTAGTGAAATCATCCCTCAGCCATCACATGAATATTTATCCCCATCATAGCCATCACCACAACAGCTGAAAAGCAACTGCAGCAATTAGTCCCACAGCTTCAGCAACCATCCCATTCAACTGGCACGTATTGAGCGCCTATGCAGTAAGCTTGGAATGTTCACACTGTGGATTATCTGTGGCAGATTACATTAGGTGAAAGTATGACTATATTACTGTCTTTATTTGGAGATTAAATATGGTTTAAGGGGATGTTTATAGGTGTCAAGTTCATAAGGGGTGAAGTCTGATAGTTAAATTCATGTGTCAATTTGGCTAGGTTATGGTGTCCAGTTGTTCGAACAAGCAAGTACTAGCCTGATTGTTACTGTGAGGACATTTTCATAGGTGGATTTGAATCTATAAGCAGTTAATTAAATCTACAGCAGATTGTATCTACAATCAACAAAGGAGCTAACTCTCAGCAATGTGGGGAGTCTCCTCATTCAATCAGTTGGAGGTTTTAAAAGCTAGAACTGACTGAGGATTTCAGAAGGCAGAAAGAACAATTTCTGCCTCTGTTTCAGCTAGCCAGCTTTTCTTGGGGTATTCAACATCACCTTCATCAGAGTTTCCTGCTTGAGGCATGCCCTATGGAATTTGGACTTGCCATTCTCCACAGAGACGAGAGTCAATTCCTATAATAAATCTCTCTCTCTCTCTTTCTCTCTCTCTCTCCACACACACACACGCACACTCACACACACACATAAACATCCTGAGATAGATAGATTTATATCCTGTTGGTTAAAAAATTCTCGATAACCCTTTTCCATATTGTTTGGGTGAACAGCCTTCTCTGTTTTAAGTACCTATTTACCTCTCTGCCTATATTCTTTTTTTTCTTTTTAACACAAATCCTACAGCACAGAAAGCTGATCATGGATTTTTTGGGGGGTGGGGTGGGTGAGAGGCTGGGAAGAAGTGGGAAGGGAACACAAAGGGGCAGGAGGAAAGTTTTAGGGTGTGGATATGTTCACTTTCTTGATTGTGGTGATGGTTTCATGGGTGTATACAAGTGTCATAACCTGAACTCTACACTTTAAAAACATGCAGTTTATCATATGCTGATTATACCTCAATAAAGCTGTTTTACCTCAATAAAGCTGTTTTAGAATCATTTTAAATTAAAAAAACCATACTGCACAAACTGTGATGGTGCCTGCTTTAAATACTGAATACAATCTAATTAAGATTTTCCCCATGCTATGAAATATTCAAGTGCATAATTTTCAGTGGTTGCCAAGCACTCCATTGTATGGATGCACTGTGATTATTATTTTTTTAATTAGAGAAGTTGCAGGTTTACAGAAAAGCCATGCATAAAATACAGAGTTCCCATAGGCGTCCCTATTAACACCCTGCATTAATGTGATATAATTTGTTATAATTTATGAACGAACATTTTTATAATTGTACGATTAACTATAGCCCACCGTTTACAGTAGGGTTCACTGTGTTGGACAGTCCTATGTTTTTTTTTTTTATAAATTTGCATTCCAGTATCACATATACAACCTAAAATTTCCCCCTTTCAACCGCATCTCATATATAATTCAATGCTGTGAATTACGTTCACAATATTTGGACCACGATTATTTGACCAAGTCCCCAAATCGGATGGGCTCAATTTTTTTTTTTACTCTCTATTGACCGTCCTTAAGGTAAATATTCACAGCCACAATTTTTCCTTAGGACCAATTTCCAGAACGGGAATTGCTGGGGCAAAAGATATGCACCTTTCTCAGGCGTCTGAGTCTGCGGTATTTGTGAAATCCTGGGCTGGATTTCCCCTGTTCCTAAGCTGCTCCCGTCACCACCCCCATGCCCTCCCACCATCGGTGGAGTGAGTGTGGGGAAGTAAAGGGTCTTTTTCTCCAAGCTGAAATCATACTTCATTGGTTCAGGTCCACACATGAGTCTGCCAGGCAGACTCCTGGAAATATCCCGCGCCCCCAATTTGTTTCCCAGCGGCCTGCGTTTTCTAGACCTGAAAGTCCCTCCCCTCCCGCCGAGGGGCACGTGCGTGGCAACCAGCTAAGAGGCATGGGAACAGCGCCTGTCACCCATCAGTTCTTTGGTGGTCGGTGTAAACAGGGGCGGGAGGGCAGTTTCGGTGGGCTCCTGGCTGGGAAGCGCGGCTGCAGGGGCTCCGGGACCCGGGATTCAGGTGACCGGGAGCCCTGAGGGAGGGAGGAGCTGGCAAAACCTTCCTGGCCTGCGGGGCGGCATGTCCCCGGCCCGGCGCGCAGGATGTGCACCGCTTCCTGTTTGCTTAGCCCGGTAGCGAGCAGAGCTCACACACTAACCGCAGAGCCTTCAAAGGCAGCCAGCAAACCAGGGCGCTGGGCGGGCGGGGCGACCTTGCCGGCCCGCCTGGGAAAAGGCGGCGATGGGGAGGAGAAGGGACCTCGGACCAGGGCAGGAGCGAGCGTGTGTTTTCGGCCCCACCGTTCTAAGATTTCCGTTTCAGATCTGACGCTTCTGGTCAGCAGTCCCAGCACTGGGGTTCTCGGGCACCCCTCTCCAGACTTGGCCTGCCTCAAACTTTTCTCTCCCAGCAGATTGCCTGGGCCTGCTTCCCATTAGGTCAAGCCCCAGCTGGCTAATAGGCTCTAAACACTTTTAATGGGTTTCCTCTTCCGGGCAACACATTTGCATGTTGTAGATTGCTCTCAGGTACACTGAGCCCTTGGCAAAAAAAAAAAAACAACCCATTACAGTTAGTTGTTCAGTGAACAGGGACACCTTAAAATTGATAATGCGAGGGAAAGACAGGGCCTAGGAACTTGCTCTGGGCGGAGCCTGTGCTTGACATTTTGAGAAGGTACAAAACAGAATTGTCAAGGTCCCCTAGACCTGGGAGCTTACATCCTAGGTGGGGAAGCAAGCTTACATTTGCCCAGCACTTGCTTTTTGTCAAGCCCTTCACAAACGTTATTCAAACCTTGCCACAACCCCTGAAGTAGGCATCCTTGATTTAAATTGGGATAAAAATCGCAAAGATGTGCCCAGAAGTATAAGTGCAAGCCCACAGAGCCTTGATTTAGCAGCAATATGGCAGGTGTGTGATGGCGGTAGGGTTGTGTTTCCACTGACAATGAGACCGATCTGACCTTCAGAGGGCGAGCATAGGGCTGCGGAAGGCACGAAGGCCATCGTAGGCTGTATTCCTGGAGCAGCGCCCCCCACTGGCACCCCGGAAGAGATCCCCCCCCCTTTTTTTTGTTTTTTACATGGGCAGGCACCAGGAATCGAACCCGGGTCTCCGGCATGGCAGGTGAGAACTCTGCCACCGAGTCACCGTGGCCCGCCCAGGAAATTTTTATTTGGTAGTTGCTCATGGACCAGATATTGGGGCCAGTGGGCTCCAGACAGGGATGAAAGTGTCCTTCACTCTCCAAATGGATACATTCCTGATTTGAGATAGTAAGTGTTTGGATAGCCAGGGATAGCTATGTTTAGAAACACTACTTGAATGGTTCAAGAAGTCTCCTCCTTGTAAGCAGAACAGTTGCGATTACAAAGGCTGCTGAAATGTGTGGGATGATCTGGAGAGAAGCCCTTGCCAACCCATGAAATAACCCGGCACCTGTAACTTTTATCCTGGAGGGTTGGATAGGGAAACCAGTTGACTTCAAAGTTGTATAGAGGAAGGAAATATTCTAGGTGGCTAGGAATGATGGGGAACCACCAGGCAGAAGATTTCAATTGATTCTAAGGCATAATTTTGGAGTATTTGGATGTTACTAGTTGCCCTGGCAAGTAATAATCTTCCCATCTCTAGAAGTGTCCAGAGACCACATTGTCTCTTGGAAATACCTGGGTGTTTCCAAGGGGAGGCCCACCTTGGTAGGCAGATGCATTAACAGATTTCGTTGTGGTAACCTCAGGCAGGGGATAGGAGAAAGAGGGAAATTACAGATGGGAAAAGGAGAGCAGCAAGAAAAGAGGCAAGAGGCCTTACAGTCTATTCCTCATACACACATAAAATACAGACATAGAGCTTTCTGCTTTGGAAACAGTGATAGGAGCCACTGATAGAAGGGGCTGATGGGGAGGGAAAGACAGTCATCTCTGAATCTCTGGGCTAGTGCTTAACATCTTGGTTGAAAAAAAAACACACGCACACCTGCAGGCATGTTTTTCTGATGGCAGTTAACATCAGAACAGGAGGCTGGACTTCAGTGCTCAGATAAAAACACACTGATGACTCAGTGTGGAGAGACAGTGAGGGACTGGGCTACTCTGCCTAGATCTCTATCTCAACATTGCAAGGACAAAGGTCCTTGAGCGGTGGGTCCCTGGCCCCCAGGGGACGGTTGTCTAGGGATCTAGGGAACAGGAGAAATGGAATCGGTGGACCTGGCTTCACCCTGACCTTGAGCAAGTCAGGTTACGATAAGGCCTGATGAAGGCAATTACAGTGTCAATGTGAGCCTTGCTTGTGTGTGTGTGTTACCCAGAAGACGTGTGGGGCTCCCTCAGCCTGGTACTCAGCTCACAGAAAGCACTTGGTACCTGGTGGGTTGACCTCACGTCATTTCGCTCCAGCTTCCACTGGAGTTTCTCCTCTTGCCAAACCAGGGGGCTGCGGCCTTCCCCTCAGCACCTGCTCCTGTGTCTCGCCTGAACCCCGGCTACATGACCCCTGTGTGGCTCCGCTGGGTCAAGGGCAGAATTCCCTGGCACAAGCTATTCCGGAACACAGGAGGTGTGATGGGCAAGAGGGCTTGGAGCTGCTGAAAGTAGCTTTTTAGCTTCTCCCTGGGCCTGGCCATGGACCATGGGGTTTTCTCAACCACCCGCCTTACCGACTTGAGCTGCTTACTTAGTTCCGGTTTCACAAAGAAACAAGGAAGTAAGGAGCCGCCCGGCCTCCCAGCTGTAATGAGCCGTGGGGGCAGGGATCAACGGGGAGGAAGCGGTTGCTTTTGAATCTTTCATATTTCTCTTCTTTTCTTTTTGACACCGAGAGTGCCCAACTACTGATTTGAGGAAGTGCCCAGTGAGTTGGTAAAATTCACTGCTGACGTGGTTTAATTGGGTGAAGAGAAGCCAACCCAGCCCCATTCCAAGGTCCCAACCTATGAAGGCCACTGGGAAAGGGAGAGGACTGACTCTGTCGTAATTTTTTTTAAAACGTTTTTTACAGTTAAATGTAACATACATACAAAGGAAAGAAAAAAAGCAAAGCGAAGAAAATCAGTTGCAATTTTAAAAAGTAACTAGTTAGACAATGTGCATGTGGGTGTCTATCATTTTACTTAAGACCCTTCCTATTCCAAGAAGGATTTAAAGTATCGGGAAACACAGCTAACATAGCTAAATGCCATCATCATCATCACGGCTGTCACAGCTGTGTGATCTCAAGCAAGTTTCCTTGGGCCTCAGTTTACCTGAGGCAGTAAGGGCTGCACACACACACACACACACACACACACACACACACACACACACACACACACACACACACACACACACAGAGAGAGAGAGAGAGAGAGAAAATGAGAGAGGAGCCAGCAGTGAACCCAGTCTAGATGCTGGCGATTTCATCCTGGCTCCGGCCCCAATGGGCTGTGTGACCTTGGACAAGTCCGTTCCTCTTTCTGGGCTGCTGTTGAAGAGTTCTCACCTGTACACTGAAGGTATTGACTCAGCTGTCTGCTTGTTTGGTCAGGGATCTTCTATTCGGCACTGGCTATGGAATTTGGTGGAGCAAAATGGAAACTCAGGGTCCTTTGTTCAAACCTTTAGAGTTTCAAGATGGTGACAGCAGAGCATTAAACCTTCTGGGTGTAGGCCCCTGCGGCATGGCCCAGGCTGCACACCCATGAAGCAGGCCCTGCAACTGCTTCAAATAAAAGTGTTATGGAAAGCCCATCAGGGCTGCTTTTTTTTTTTTTTTTGCATGGGCAGGCACTGGGAATTGAACCCGGGTCTCCAACATGTACTTTTTTATTTTTAATTTTTTTTTTATTATTAATTAACGGAAAAAAAAGAAAAAAAAAGAAATTAACCCAACATTTAGAAATCATACCATTCTACATATGCAATCAGTAATTCTTAACATCATCACATAGATGCATGATCATCGTTTCTTAGTACATTTGCATCGGTTTAGAAGAACTAGCAACACAACCGAAAAAGATATAGAATGTTAATATAGAGAAAAAAATAAAAGTAATAATAGTAAGAACAAAACAAAACAAAACAAAACAAAACAAAAACCTATAGCTCGGATGCAACTTCATTCAGTGTTTTAACATGATTACTTTACAATTAGGTATTATTGTGCTGTCCATTTTTGAGTTTTTGTATCTAGTCCTGTTGCACAGTCTGTATCCCTTTAGCTCCAATTACCCATTATCTTACCCTGTTTCTAACTCCTGCTGGACTCTGTTACCAATGACATATTCCAAGTTTATTCTCGAATGTCGGTTCACATCAGTGGGACCATACAGTATTTGTCCTTTAGTTTTTGGCTAGACTCACTCAGCATAATGTTCTTATTTTTAATTATTATTATTATTTTTTTGCCAAAGCTCTGCTTTCTGTGGCAGCCTTTTGTAGCATTTCTGAGGAAACTTGCCCTCAAATGAGCACAGCTGGAAAGACAGAGGTTAGATACTTCCTGAAGAGCCTGTCTAGTTTTGACTATTTATACACGAAATTGGGGTTCAAATCCCTTTCTTCCCTACTTCCAAAGGTGAGGCAAGAGTTGAAGCCGAGGGAATTATCATGTCTTGTCTGTCAGGCTTCCTGGCTTACGAAGTGGAGTGCTGTTACATCCGGTCTCATGGGCTTCTCAGCATAACCTCAAGAAGAAGGTGGTACAAGCATGGCACAGGAAGGATAACTGAAGACGAGAGAGATGAAGCCACACAGCTGGCACAGCTGGGACTAGAACCCCAGAATTCTAACTCCTAGGAAAGGGGGCTTTTCCACACGGCCACAGCAGCATTTAGCAGGCAAAGAAAGGTTTGGTAAGCCCCGTCCCCCAAAATAAAAACAGAGGACAAGAGTCCTCCAAGGCATTTTTAAAATATTCAATTTCTAATGGTGTCAGAAGTGCCCACGTGTGAGCTAGTCCTGCTGAGTGTGCCCCGTTTCCCTTGCAGGAGCAAGAGTGGAGCCCTTGAAATAAGAATGGTCTGTGTGTCAGCCAACTGGGCTCCCAGGGAAGAGAGAGGGGAAGGGGTGGCTGTGGGGCGCCTCTGCAGAGGTGCTTTCAGGTGGAGCCCTGGGTCTCACACAGAATGGAGGGAGGGCCAGCATGTGAGCTGCCATGAGGCTGAAAGGCCTGCCAGTGGGTCTTGATCAGGCACTGGGCTCTCTTGCTGCCTGTGGCCTGCCAGAACCCCGGGAGCAAGTGTCAGGGTGCGAAGGTGAAGGCGTGGGCCAGCAGGCGGCAGTTCGGTGCAAGGAGTATGATTTGGGTCTGAGTCCCAAATCTGTCTCTCAGCAGCGATGCCGTCCTGGTAGGGCCTCAGTTCCCTCATCTGTAAAATGGTGAGAGCCGTGCCACTTGCCCTTTTCCGAGAGAGTGGGTTTGGCAATCACCTGACAGGTTTAAATCTTATTTCTTTCCTTGACCTTGAGTGAGTTGGTTCATCTCTGTGAGCCTTACTTAGTTCCCTTACCTGTGAACGGGGAACAATGAAAGTACCTTCTCACTGGTTGTTGTGAGGCTTAAATGCAAAAATGGATGTAAAGCTTTGTGATGCTGTCTAGTACATATTAAGCGCTCAGTAAATGGTAGTAACGGTAACTATTGCTTTTACTTTATTATCATTAGGTATTTTTGCAGAGTGAGCCGGTGAGAGAGCAAACAACTAAGCAAATCAGGGGCCTGCCCTTGGCCCTTGGCCTTGGGATGCAAGCACAGGTGATGGGGGACTGATGCAGGCCACCCTCATACCCAGCAAACTAGGCCTGGTGGCCCCAGCACCCAGCACCCTACCCACAGACTTGTTTCTTTCTTCTCCAGGGCTATGCGCCGCTGAGCATAGGTGCCGGCCCCAAGTTTTCTGGCTCACATTTGAAGTCTCCCAGTGTGGGGCTTGCCTCTATCCCATCTCCACAGCCACCACACCTTTAGCACAGGCTGGAGGTGGTTGAGGGGCGGGGGTGCGTGCGCATATGCCATGCTGACAGGCACATTCTCAAGCACATGTGCTCCCCAACTGAGCTTCTGGGAGCCTGATATCCCCGCCCCCGCCTCACCCCTGCTCTTCCTCCCCACCACAAAAGCCACAGGTAATAGCACTCTCTGGCAACACCGCAGACACAATGCAAAACCTGGAGGCAGCCTTCGTTGCCAGACCGTCTTAAGCATCTAACAGGATGTGCGCCCAGGTGGCTAACGGCTGGCCCAGGAAACTCTTCTCAGCCCAAACGGACGGACGGCCCAGCAAGCGAGGAGAAGAGCTGGGGAAGTAGGATAAGGGATTCTGCATGGTGCTGAAGCGCCAGAGAGCCGGATGGCCATCCCATGCTGCCTTCACCAGCTCCCAGACAAAACATTGTGTAACCTTGGCCATGTCCCCCCCACTCCCCTGTCTGGAGCTCAGTTTTCCTACATGTAAAATGGAGAAACCGGACTCCGACTCGATAAGGTTAATGGCCATCCAAGAATACACAAGGATGTAGTAGCGCTGTTGCTGGGCCCTACAAATGTTGGGGATAATGATTAGGTGTGGCTGTTGCAGCTAGTCCCCCGCCTCTGATAAGACTGTATTCCAGAGCTCCATGCCACATTCCTTCCTACCCCCAGCCAAATTCCTATGCATTGTGTCCCTAGCCAGTCATTTGGCATGGAGCCCGCCCAAGGTTTAAGAGCAATCAGCTCATACGGTGGGGGTCTGGTGTGCGGGCACCTTCTCTGGCTGGCCTCTGGCTTCAGCCCTGCCCTGCCGCCTCCCCCCACTCCTCTGATTTCCCTCACCCTGGAGTGGCAGTGTGCAATGAGAGAAATGGGCCACCCTCCCTCCCTTTCTCTCTACAGGCGCAGCAGGCAGCCCCCAGGGAGCAGGTGTTCCTTCTGCCCAGTGGCTGGTAGCCAGGAGGCTGTTGTAGGAATGGTGGGGGGTGGGGTGGGGATGGCCAGAGGTAGCCTCAAGGGAGGGAAGACCAAGAAATCAGGATCCAATGGGGTGGGAACAACTCTGGCTATTTCCAGCAGGTGGTGATAGGTCAGGTTCTCCCAGGGCTGTGGAGCCTCTGGGGATAGGGGCTTGGTCTTAGAGTAGGAGGCTGAGGGCAATAGCTTTCAGGCATTGGGCAGGCTCCTGGGGAGGGGCAGGAGGTGGATGGGGCGGTGAGGTAGGAGCTAAGCGAGCCCCACATCCAGCTGGAGGATCAGCAGGGGAGTCTGGAGTTTCTAGACACTCCAGCCAAGGACAACAAGGGTGGAGCCTGCCAACACAGTGGCCAGGGTGGTGGTATGTGGGGCCCTCGCCGACAGGGGCTCTGTGTGCTGCTGCAGCCAAGCGAACTCCTCCAGCAGCTGGCGCCGCTGCAGTTCTGGCCCCACCTTCTCGCGGATGACCTTGTAGTAGTGGTTCAGGTACTGGAGCTGCAAAGGGTAGAAAGGATGAGGGCCTCCCCAGGCTGAGCGGCCCAAGAAGTGAGGGCTTGGTACTACCCCATCCCCAGCTGTGATACTCCAGGTCTCCATGGGTCCCCAGCCACAGTCAGGCCACGGGCATTTCCAGGGCCTTTCTAGGGGCAGTCCCCACTATGGCTATTTAATGTCATAGTGACTTTCACGGGGGCGGGGGAAGATGGATTTCAGGTCCAGGAATGAGAGTAAGTTGGGCATTATTATCCCCATTTTACAGAAGAGGGGACTGAAGCCCAGAAAGGAACGGGGATCACCTACAGTTCTAGGACCTGTAGTGGCAGAGTCCAGAGACCCAGTCTCAGAATCCCCAGGAGTCAGCTACTTAGGGTTAGGCCCACGATCTGACTGGAGAGGTTTAGAAGTGCAGGGCTCACTGGTGAGCTGGGGAAGGATGCCCCACTACATGCCTACTGGTGCCACCAGTGTGGGCTCTCCTCGGGGAGGGGAAGGGGCAGAGGGTCTTGGAGCAGAGGAGGAGTAGAGGTGAGGTGGGAAATGGCCAGGGTGGGGAGAAGGCAGTTACTCAGCAGACTGAAGGGTACACAGTGCTGAGGGCCACTCACCTGCTCGGGGGACAGCAGACTGACATCGATGAGGTTCCGGTCATACGGCACCAAGGACACCACTTCAAAGGTCAGATAGGTCCCTGGGTACTGAGAGCCAGTAAGAGAAGGTGTGAGAGCAGTACAGTGAGAAAGGAGGAGGAGCTACGTTGAAGGGAGGGAGCCCCCCATCTGGCACAGGGACTCATCCTTGTCAACCCTGGAGACTCGGTGGGCCCGAGTCTTCCAGAGTTCCCTTGGCCAACCCCCTTGTCTGCCATGTAATAACCCTGCCTTTGGTGCTTCCCTCCTGATTGGAGAAACTTAGATCTGAGTTTCTCAAAATGTGAGCATCAACAAGCACCTAGGGAGCTTGTAAAATATGCAGATCCCAGTGCACACCCCACCTCCCCCAAGACCTGCTGGAGTCAAAATCCCTAGGGCAGGGCCCAGGAATCTACATTTTAAAAGTATATATGTATCTCTGTGCCTCTATCTATCAATAGATTGATCCATAGAGAAGAAAATGTAGCCCATAATTCCCACCTGCTTCAGAACCCTTGCATGTATGTGCTTAGAAAATTCAAACAGTACTGAAAAGACACACAATAAAAATGGAAAGTCTCCTCCCTGCCCAGGTTTTCATTCTGAAAAATATTTTAGGCCTATATTACATATATACTATACTATATATATATATTTATATATAAATAAATATATATATGTATTTATTTATTTTAATTCACACAAATGAATGGTACGTCCCTCCACACACCAGCCTCTCACCCCAGCACACTTGGGAGAGCACTCCATATCAGCATAAGATCTAGCTACTCTTTTCAATGGCTGTATGAGATCCCATAATATGTGGATGTACCATAATTTACTTAACCAGTTATGGGGCATTAGGCTGTTTCTAATTTTTTGCTCTCGCCATCAATGATACAATCAACATCATTGTAGAAAAATCTCAGGGAACTTTTGAGACTATATCTAGTCTTCTCTATCTAGAAGGTACATATCTGGCAGAGAGATTACTGAGACGGAAAGTACAGGCATTTTGGTTGATATTGTCAGACTGCACTCCAGAAAGGCTGCACCAATTTATACTCCCCCCCCACCCCGTGTATGAGTGCTCACCAGCACTCATCAGAGTCTCATTTTTGTTGATCTGATAAGTGAAACATGGTATTCTGTTGTTGTTTTGATCTGTATTTCTTTATTCAAGAATGAAGCTGAGCATCTTTTCATATGTTTATGGACTATATGTATTGACTTTTCAGTGAATTACCTCTTCATGTCCTTTGCCCATTTTTCTATTTTGCCTCTTGTTAAAAGCTCATGGTAAAATAAGGAAATTGGCCCTTTCTCTGTTATACGTACTACATTCATCATACATCTTTTGAGTTTGTTTCTGGTATTTTTTTCCATATAGAAGTTTTCTATTTATCGATCCTGGCTTCTGGATCTGGCATACAAAGGCCTTTCTTCACTTGGGGATTATACATGAATTCATAGAGGTTTCCTTCTGGGTCGTCTATGGTTTCATTGCTCACCTTTAAATCTTTGATTTTGGAATTTTACATTGGTGTAACAGTGACGTTATTCAGATTCATTCCATCCCCCACCCCCCAAATGATTAGCTAGTTGTCTTCCCTTACCCATTTCTTGAACAATCCCTCACTTCCGTACTGTTTAGAAATGCCAACTTTATTGTAAATGAAATTCTCATTTCATTTCTAGAAATTAGAGGGTTTATTTCTGGACCAACTATTCTATTCCATTATTGTATCTGTTTAGTTCCTTGTCAGTGCCATATTGTTTTAGTTATGGCAGCTTCATAGGATGGGTTAATATCTGATAGGGCTAGTTTCCCAGCCCTCTGAGGTAGCTCTTAGCTACCTAGCTATCCTTGCATGTTTATTTTTACAAACAACCTTTAGTATCACTTTGTAAAGTTACAAAAATATCCAGGTAGCATTGAAATTGAGGTTGCCTTGAATTTAGGCAGAAATGACATCTTCACAATATTGAGGCTTTTCCCCAAAGACAACCATTTATCTAAACCTTTTTTTGTGTGTCTCTCAGTAGAGATTTTCTCCATGTAAGTATTTTTAAGTTTATAGCTACATATTTTATCTTATTGATCACTATGATACTGACTCTATTTCTAACAAGCTCCCCCTGATGATTATTATGTGCATTGAAAACCAATGATTTAGGGCAAGGATATTGATTCAATTGGTCTGGAATGGGGCTTGGGCATTGGCACCTTTTAAAAAAAAAGAAGACGCTCTCCAGATGATTCTAATATGCAAACATGTTTGAGAAACTCTGATTTAGGGAATTCCTACAGACCTAAGGAAGACTCCAAATGAATTCATGCCCACACATTGCATGACCATCTCCTTTGACCCCCCCCCCCCCCTTGTGGCCTACAGTCACTACTTTGCAGTTTGTATCTCCGGTCCATCTTAGTGCACTTTACCTTGGTCTTTGCTTCTACCACCAGGGCCACATCTTCAAGACGGATCCCAAATTCTCCATCCTGATAGTAACCAGGTTCTGGGAAACACAAAGATGCTGGCAGTATTAAGTAGAGGAGAGGATCTAACCCCAGGCTTCCTGATGAGAGGCTGGAGGGCTCAGCTGCCTGTCATCCTTCTGGCTGTTGGATGCTCATTGGCTAAGCAGGGACAATATGTTGGGTCTTGCATGCCAAGGCTACCCTCCCTCCCTTGGGGAAGACCTAAGAACACACTTGGGTTTTGGGGGCACTCCTGTCTCCCTTAGTGCCGTCATCCTATCACCCCAGCATTTGAATGGAGACCCCAGAGTGCAGATGTACAACTCCCAAGGGCAAAAAAGAGGGTATGGGCTGAAGGGGCCTGGAATTAGGGTGGCCCAAGCTGTTTGGGCTAGAAGTAGGAGTGGGAGTGGGGAAGTGAGATAGTGCAAGGGTGGAGCCCAGTCTGTGCTGGTAGTTGGGGTGCTCCCTGAAGGCTGACGGGACCTAGCTTGCACACTGGGGTGGGGAGGGTGGAGCGGTCTGAGAGCCATACCAATGGAAGTGAACATGCCCTTGGCCATAGCGATGTTGTTGGACTGGAATCCCACTGGCCCTGGGAAAGGAAATACAGGCAAAGTGTCAATGCTCCTATACTAACCAGTATGGAAGCCAAAAGGCCCAGGGAACAGCAGGAGACTGGGGGTCCCAGGACTTCTGTAGCAGCACTTCCCCACCATGTCATTGTCTACCTGAGGTTGGTACAGACCCTATTAGCTCTGACTTTTATTTCTCTGGGTCTATGCTGGTCAGCCACTAGGCTTTGGCCAGACACTCCTCTCTCTGGTGACTTTCTGCATACCAGGGAGGGGCCAGCTGCTAGCATTCCTAACCTACTGTGGGGAGTATCACCTTCCACCAGCTGGTTGACCTTGGGTAGGTCACCACATCCCTGTGGGTCTTAGTAATTTCCATACCCGCGCAATGTTCTACCTCCTTCACTGGAGGCCATTCCACAGGGGGTCTTGGGGGAGTGATGAGGAGACACTTACACTCATGCACGCAAAGGAAGTTCCCAATGCCATGTCCTGTCCCATGACCATAATTAAGCCCAACATCCCACAAGGCTCTGCGTGCAAAAGCCTCTATTACGCGCCCTGGAAGAGAAATGGTGTCCAGTTAGTTGGCTGGACTCCAGGCTATCTGCTTTGCACCTGGAGAGTTATGTTGTCAGCACTGCCCCTTCCTGCTCTTTGCCCCAAGTCCAACTTCCAGGGCGGTGTCCAAAGAGAGGGGCTTTGGGAGGCAGGTAAGCATGTGATGACACATGACATTAGGTTGGGGTGGAGAGGCTGATGGGTGAGGCCAGTGGCATCCAGACTGACTCCACCCTGCATGTGCTCCCTGGCCAGACCAGCCTCCTTGAACTGTCTCTGGCATGCACATTGTACTCATTACCTGGAACACTGACTCTATTACAATTTCTATCATTCATCAAGGCTCCATACTTCGATACCTACTTCCTCCAGGAATCCTCCCCTAACAGCTGCAGCCCACACTGATCCCTTCCACCTCTGACTACTGCATTCGATTGGGTTCAAGGCCTGGTTCCTCACTAACCCTCTCTGTGACCTTGGGCAAGTCATTTTCTATCTCTGGGCTGGATTTTCTTATCTACACAATGGATGGGATGAGGATATCGCCCGTGCCCCATTAGCTTCCCAGGATGGTGGTCTGGCCCCGGTGAAATCAGTGTCTGAGGCTCTGAGTCCAGTCTAATCAACAAAACCCACCTGATGTAGCAGCAGGAAAGATAAGTCTGGAAAGATCGATATTTCCTATCAACACACGGGTATATGCCTCCTGATGGGGAGAGAAAGAGGTGATATGGAGGACAAGAGGATGAGCCAGGAGAATTTTCAGATGCTTAGCCTGTGTACAGGCTGTGTATGCATGTGTGTATGTAGGGGTGGTGCATGCTTGCATGTGATCACCCCAGTTCTGGAAGACAGCCAAAGTGGGCTGCTGCAGGGGGGTCCTCCCAAAGCTGGGGCTTGGTCTACGTGGTTCTCTTTGGAGGTTATGATCCACAGGAGATATTAAAATGGGCTCAGGCGGTGATGGTTGGAGCTTGGAAGTCCAACTCCCTAAGCTGGGAATCCTGACTTGGCTATGTATAAACTCTGAGACCTTGGACAAGTGACATTAACTTCTCTATGCTTCAGTTTCCTTATCTGTAGTGGAATCATATCCATATCAAGTGCACAGCATGGCTGGGGGGATTAGGGAGACTAAGGCTTCAAAGAGAGTAGATAAATGCTCAAATAAAGCTTAGCATTCTTATTGCTATTACCATTATCATCTTTTTATTTCTCCTAAGGCCTTAAGTTTGGCTTGGGGCTGATATCTTGACAGGTCAGCTTTCCTCTATTGGGGTTGTTACCTTGTGGAAAGGGGGAGGGAGATGGGTTGATGACAGCCTTTTCTTCTGGTCACTCCCTAAAGCAATGTGCTGAAGGGAATGGAATAAGGACTTGCCATTTCAGCTTGGGGCAGTGAGCTCAACCTGCATGGAAGCCTGCATGGAGTTTTTTTTTTTTTTTTTTTTTTGTCTTCTCTCTGTTTCCAGTCCAATGCCTGACCCACAGTCAATATTCTGCTTGCTGAATGCTCTCCCTGTTGCCTGAAAACCTCCAGCTCCTTTCCACCTCTAAGCCTTTGCTTGTGCCATTTTCTTCAACTGGAATGTCTTTCTTTCTCCTTTTTGCTAGGTTGTTGTCTTCTCTCTTTGCCACTTCAGCACCTAGCAAAGGGCTAGGCCCATGGATGTCACTAAACACAGATTTGGCCATTGAATTACTGAAAGGGGATGAGGATAAGCTTGGGCTGAGGCCCCACTGATGGCATGGAATATCTCTGGGGAAGCAGCAGGAAGCATTGCATTTTCCAGCACTGGCTTGCTGTTTGATCTTGGACATACTACCTTAAATTCTCTGGACCTCAGTTTTATGCTCTGTAAAATGAAAGGGATTTTCAAGGAATGATTGCCTAGGTCCTGCTTGGGTGAAGGTGAGTAGGGGAAGTCTGGGGTCCAATGCTTACCTTTTGGAAAGCGGAAGGGGTGCCCCAATGGACTGTTCTGGTGATGTCTGTAGTTCCATCCCTGTGGAGAAGAAAAGGCAACTCTGTCCAGCTCTGCTGAGCACTTGCGGGTAGAGATCGCAGCCATGTACTTCTATTGTGCTTCCCACTGGGGTTTGGGCAGCAGGGCTGTGATGGGGGTGGGATGGGAGGCAAGGGGCATAAAATAGCGCCCCATCATCAAAATCTCACCTTCAGTGACATGGCCCATAATTTCAAGCTTCAACCTCTGTGCGAGACCAAAGGGAGAGGTGTTTATTTGGTGCAAAATTTATATCTTTGGTAGCTCATTATGTAATTTAACTTGTATGGTCAGTTTACTTGAACATCATAATGACATGGAATCTTGCATAGGGCCTGAGATCTTGTTGATTTGTACACGGTAGTGTGATGCCCCAATACATACCAGAGTAATTTGGGCAGAGGATAAAAAAAAAGTGTTGCAAAGTCCTCTTGGGGGACTGGGGAGAAAAGAGGAAATATTCAACTTTTCCATCTGGGGAATTCCTGATAATCTCACAAGCAGTGGAGACAACCAATTCAATAGGCTGAGCCCTCGATCTTGGTGTTCATCCCTATGAAACTTATTCCTGCAAAGCAGAAGCTAAGCCTACTTATAATTATGCCTAAGAGTCATGTCAAGAGGACCTCTTTTGTTGCTCGGATGTGGCCTCTTTCTCTCTAAGCCAATTCTACAGGTGACTCACTGCCCTCCCCCCCTACATGGGACATGACTCTCAGGGGTATAAATCTTCCTGGTAACGTGGGACATGACTCCTGGGAATGAGCCATGACCTGGCATCATGGGAATGAGAAAACCTTCTTGACCAAAAGGGAGAAGAGAGAAATGAGACAAAATAAAGTCTCAGTGGCTGAGAGATTTCAAACAGAGTCAAGAGGTCATCCTGCAGGATATTCTTACACATTGTATCGATATCCCCTTTTAGTTTATTGTGTACTGGAGTGGCTAGAGGGAAGTACCTGAAACTGTTGAACTGTGTTCCAGTAGCCTTGATTCTTAAAGACGATTGTATAATTATATATCTTTTACAATGTGTCTGTGTGATTGTGAAAACCTTGTATCTGATGCTCCTTTTATCAAAGGTATGGGCAGAAGAGTGAAAAGAAAATAAGGATAAAAATTACATAATAGGAGGATATAAAGGGTAAAAATCGGGTAGATTGTAATACTGTGGGCCAATGAGAGGGAGGGGTATGGGGTGTACGAGTTCTTTTTTTTCCCTTTTTCTAGAGTGTTGCAAATGTTTTGAAATTGATCATGGCGAAGAATACACAACTACATGTTGATATTGTGAGCCATTGATTGTGCACCATGTACAGGGAGTATGTGTGTGAAGATTTTGCTCAATACAATTTTTTTTGATCGCTATGTTATCTGGCAATCTTAATTCTCTCCATATATACCCCCACCTCCATACAACATTTTGGCCATTTGATAAATCTGGATTTCCTTGGGGCAGGCTGGTTCTAAAAGCTAGACTTCTTCAAAGCTCTCTGGGAGGCAGGAAGGGATTGCCTCATTTTTACAGATGGGGAAACTGAGGTCCAAAGAGATTATATGACATGATTATAACACTTCCACATATTCAGATAGTTCCTTTTTGAGTGTGACTCTGTGTTCTTTGAGAGTTTGCCTCAGTTTCCCTTCCAGCACCATATGAATAGGCTAAAACCTGGCCAACCTCTTGCCTTGGGTTTTCTGGGAGGGTCTTTGTCTCTATTCCCCAGACCTGGATAAAGTATAACTGATCCTGGCTTTGGCATTCCCTAATATGCCTTCTTCCTCTGGCTTTCCCTTACCAACTTCTCTTGTCCCTTCTCTCCTCCCCAGTTCCAAGGTCCGAATCCTACCTCTCTGTCCTTTGGCCACTGCCCCATGGCAGAACGTAGCAGCTCTAGCCTGGACTACTTACTATAGAGGCCACCCAACTCTCCATACCCTTGGACCCTTCAATCCAATCCACACTAGAGCCAAAGGAATCTTTCTAAAATATAATCATATCACCCAGGGAAAAATCCTAGCTCTGGTGTGTTCATGATCTTTAAGATCTGGAACCTTTTCACACTTGCCTCTGTTTCACTTATGCATACATATGCCCAAGTACATTTTGAAAAGTGTAGGAAGGAAATACCACCTTTGGATAGTTCTTTACCATTTATAGAATACTGTTGAGCTCCCTGGGAAGGGTGGCAGAGCAGGCCTCATTATCCCCATTTCACAGTCGAGGCAATTGAGGCTGTGAAGTTATCTCCCACTCTGAGCCTTAGTGAAGCTGAGCCTGGAGCAAGCACCTACTCTCCACACAGTTCTTTCCATTGTGACCATGGGTCTGACCCAGTGATTGGCTCAGAGTCACAGTGAGGCATGGCCCGAAGCTCTAACCCCCAATCCCCGGCTGTGGCTACTGACCACGATGGTCCCTGTGACCACCCCCCAGGGGAAGAAGCCCGGGTAGGAGGAGGGACGGAAAGGTCCCGGGGCACTAGGGGCTCCTCCCTGAGAGTAGGTCACAGGGCAGGGTGGCTCTTTTCTTCAGAAGGAGAGAAGAGGAAGTGAGGTGACCATTTTCCCGGCCTCACCCTGCTCCGAGCATGCCCCAGATCAAGCAACGCCCCCACAAATTCACTTCCTCTTTCCACATCGGCCAAAAACTGGTGATGAGCAAAGGTTGCTAAGCAGTGCAGCTGCTAAGCTGGCTCCCGAGAGCCGTGCAAGGAACAGGTGAGGAGCCTTTCTCATTAGCATAGTCACCATTTCCACAGGATAGAGTCTGGAGAATGTTTGAAACTTCTCCTTGACCCTCCATCAGTTCAGCATGCCCATTCATTTCTCCCTACCCCAAGCTTCCCACAGTCCCCTGGCTTCCTGAATGAGAAGGGAAAATCTTTCCAGGTCAGTTTGGCTAAGCTCAGCTCAGCTCCTGTGTGGACAATTGATCACACGTTTGGAAGGAACAGGGTTGACTTACTCTGCTGGACCGTCAAGTACGACTGTTCAGGTTGTGCACTGCACAAGGATAACATGGTTAAAGGGGTACCATTCTGGCGGGCCACGGTGGCTCAGCAGGCAGGAATGCTTGCCCGCGATGCCAGAGGACCCGGGTTTGATTCCCAGTGCCTGCCCATGTTAAAAATAAAATTAAAAAAAAAAAGGGGGGTACCATTCACCTAATGGTTATATGCTAATTTACATTAGAACACAGTGGACACACAGCTTGTGGGGTTCTGGAGGAGGGAGAAAGCATCCTCTTACATAACCCTACATGGGTAGGCACACACTCAACAGAGCATGGGAATGTACCCATGATGCCAAGGGTACCCTGTCCCAATGTGTTCCAGATAGCCCCTGAGGTGACTTCACCTGCCTGCTGCTCTTAGAGAGGCCTGACCCTGTCCCCTGCTTCTCAACCCGACATGGGCATCTCACCTGTGAGCTGGTGGGAAGCAGGGAGTTGAGGCGTTGTATGGTGCTGCCAGTGCGTGGGCTCTGTTCAGGGTGTGCATGGGCAGGTGAGATAAGGGTGAATGTGTTTGTGTAGCCAGGCAGGGCCACTGAGTGTGCTTGTTCAGACTGTATAAGAATATGTGAATCTTTTTTTTTTTTTTTTTTTTTTTTGCATGGGCAGGCATCGGGCATTGAGCCCGGGCCTCCGACATGGCAGGCGAGAACTCTGTCTGTTGAGCCACCATGGCCCGCCCCAAATATGTGAATTTTAAAAACATTTTACTTGAGGGAGGGGAGTCTTTGCTTAATTCTCTTAGAGGTCCTATATGGGCAGCCCAACTATTCTGGCCACTGTATCTTTCCCAAAAGTGTGTGACCTAAATGTGTGAAAATGGAAAGGATGCCCAGAGCCCATTCAATTCATGTCTCTCCTTTCTCAGATGGGGAATCGGTGGCCCCTAAAGGAAAAGCTGTGGCAAGCTCTTGGCTTTTCTTGGCCCAGCTGAGAGGGCCTGGGGCCCACATGTCTGGGCTGAGACAGTAGGTCAGGAAAGGGTGGGGAGTACATACCGGTATTGCCCCCCGGAATCCAGCAGGTACATCTCATCTGAGGACAATTTGCGGTGCAGCTCCTTGGTTGGGCTGGAAAGGGGAGAGAATGCTGAGAAGGAGCAGCCTAATCTTGCACTAGGTGTGGTGGGGATCCTGAGTGAAAGAAGGGGTGACTCCTACCCCAGGGTGGGGTGTGCTTCCAGGCTAATAATTCCTTTGGGAAAGTCATTACCTGGAAGACTATTCAGGCTCTGTGGCCCAAGTCCTCAGCTCACATTTGTTTATCCTGTGAGTAGTTTTCTGCACCTCAACAGAGCCAAAGTGCTGGTTCCCAAAGGGAGAAATGAAAGAGCCCAGAATGTCAGTGAGCCTTTAGAGAGCACCCCATCAGCCATCTCCTTTTACATAAAGAGCAATGGTCTACAGAGGCAAGGGGACTTGGACCAGCCCAGCCAGTAGAGTGATGATGGAGCTGGGTCTGGACGCAGGTACTGGAGGCTGGTTACAGTGCTTTTTTCTATAACTTCCTGCTGCCTCTGAGATAGACAGCCCAGAGAAGCCAGAGCACAGGAAGGGAGAGTATCTTGAGGGTGGAGCTGAGGAGGACCAACCCTACCACTCACTGTAGAGGAGAAGGGGCTGGGGTGGAGCAGCCAAAGGCTTGGGAGACACCAGGGGAGGGAATTCTGGGACAATTCAGGCTATGCCTCGGAAGGCATCTGATCTCTCCCTTCTGTATTCCTGCCAGAGTGAGAGGCGTCTGGTCAGCTTTGCTCCCCACATTGCATCAGGCCTTCAGGTGTTTGTTTTCTACGGGGCCAAACATCTGGCTAGCCTACATCTTGGGCCCAGCTTGGTTGGTTCAGCCTGAGTGAACAGGCCTTTCTTACATGCATGCTTGTGAGTTTTAAGAATTAGCTAACATAAATAACTAACAGGAAGCCAAGGAAAAACATTCAACAGCACCCTGGCCTCCTCACCAGATCCCACATCCCTGAGCACTCCCAAAGTCCCAGCCTCTTGGGGGGTGAGGGGAACCACTCAGGCCTTTTAATTCCAAGGAGACTCTTCACCCCAGAATGAACTGCACCATCCCCAGCCCCCACGGCCTCAAATCTTAAAGGTAAACTCAAGTCCTGGAGCATTCCCTCCTCTGTACTCCTCACCCTGTCCTTTGCACATGCACACACCAGGATCCCCTTACAGGGCCCTAGAACATTCTCTGTCCTGCGGTACCTGTAGTGTGCCAGGGCAGCATTCAGGCCACTAGCAGAGATGGTTTCGAAACTGGGCCCGGAGGAGAACTCTTCTTCTCTGGAAAGCACAAGGCAGGAATGGCCAATGACTGGGTCCGGGGGCTAAGCTGAGCAAAGGAAAGTCACAGCTGCCTCTATCTGTGGGCAAACCCCACTTAGCTTTTCCAGCCCCATCTCCTGGTTCCATCTCCTCAAGCCCTGTCCTGTCACTTGTAGAGCACTGAAGGTCAGGGAAGGAAGGGAATGTAGACACCATTTCTTCCCCCTCCATATCCATTTTACAGATGGGGAAACCAAGGCCCAAATGTGCCATGGTGAGCTAGTGGAAAAGCAAGCGTGACGAACTCTACCTTTCTGTATCTGAAAACTCCCCCTAACCCTGGAGCAGCATCCTGCACCTCAAAGATGCAGTTTGTCCATGACTTGGGCCAAGCATGCCTTCAGGAGAGCCTCTCCCCAGTTTGATATTCCCAAGTAGTCCCGGGGCAGACCTGGCCAAGGGAAACTGGGAGCCAGCCTTCCCCAGAGACAGGGAGCCATGCCTGTCATGGACACTAGGGGGTGCTGTTGGGTTGTGGCCCTTCAAGTTGTCCAGCTTTGTGCTAAGTTGGGGAGTGTCATCCAACCACCCCTGCCCAGCTTCCCCCGCCCATCCTAGAACCTGGCGCCCCTTGTTTCAGAGAGGTTCCCAAATGCAAGGGCGTGGGGAGTCTTACTTCCCTTTAACCAAGGAGAACAATTTCCCTTCCCTATCCCCCACCCTGACAGTAAACTTCAGCCAACAAGTACAGTGGCAGCCCTTCACCTTCGGAACTTGTCCACGAGCTCTGCCCCCGAGAACTCATCCACGGTGCCTTTGGGCACATTTCTCTCCAGCCAGACCAAGTACCGGATCACAGCCACTGCGTCCCGGATCTGGAATGGAGGAAGCAGAGAAGTAGGCTGACGTCTGGTCTAGCATGAACTCAGGATGGAGGGGGATTAGGCGCCTCTGGAATCTGGAGCTTTAAAAATACGAGGGTTTGACTGGCTATTGATGATGTTAAGGAATTCTTGTTAATATTTATAGTTTATGGTCAAAGTGCCCTGGTGATGTTGCTAAAAGGGTCCTTATCTTTCAGGGTTACTTACTGAAGTGTTTACGGAGGGAACGGGAACGATGTGATGGCTGAGATTTGCTTTTGAATGACCTAGCAGTAAAGGGTGGGGGTAGAGGCAATGAAGGTGGGCTTAGACATGAACCAAGATTGGCCATGAGTTGCTGATTGTTGAAGCTGGGTAATGGGTGCGTGGAGGTTCATTGTGCTATTTTCTCGGTTTTTGTGTATGTTTACAATTTGCCATAAGAAATACGTTTTTTTTTTTTTAATGAGGTGGTTTATCCTCATTTAAACAGAATACCAAAAGAACAAGCCATCCTCTTTCCAGGGTGAGGAAATCAGTACAGCTGACACTTATCTAACACTTAGAATCTTCCAGGCAGGGCTCAAAGCACTTTACACACACACACACACACACACACACACACACACACACACATATGAATTCACTGAATCCTCACAACAAACCAATGCTGTGAATTACTGTTATGATCCTCATTTTACAGATGAGGTAACGGAGGCCCAGAGAAGTGAAGTGACTTACCCAAGGTCTCCCAGCTTGCAAATGGGTGGAACCGGGGCTTGACCTCAGACACCCTAGCTCCAGGGCCCATGCGCTACCCCACTTTGCTATCCTGTGGGTAAGGGATGAAGTGCAGGTAGACGCCTGGGAGTTTGGCATCTGCTTCTTTGTTTCCCTGAGGGTCTTCTTCAGGCTCCGCAGGCAGGGTTTCCTCTCTAACCCAAGAGAACGTGAGCTCCCAAAGGGCGCCGCCTGCCTCTGCGTGGACTTACGTGGCTGGCCTTGAGGAGGCCCTGCTCCTTGCTGGTTTTCACTGCCTTGGCGATCATCACTGGGGAGTAGGTGTCTTCCACAAGCTTCTCCTGGCAAATGGCAGAGAGGAGGGTGGGGGGACAAAGAGAAGGTGTGGGAGCACCACGCAGGGGACAGCGGTACTTTAAAAGGACTGGCAGGTAATCCCAGCCGAGGTGAGGCTTGCCATTGCCTGGAGTGGCAACATCCTTTCCTCTCCCGGTTTTATGGCTATGCAGGGCTTTCCCACGGTCCCAGCTCAACACTCCCTCCCTCCATCCCCCTCCTCCCTCCTCCAAGTAAGCTTCCTTGATTAATGCTGTCCTGCTTGGTGGCTCGCTCCCTGCCCCTGGATCCCACTGGTACTTTGGGAGGGAGCCTGGCCTACATCTCCCCATGGGCGGGCTGTTCTGGCAGTTTAAGTTTCCTGTACATATCATAACAGATACTGAGTGCCTATTGCATGACAGGCACTAGGGTTTCTGTGCATTATCTCCTTTAAATTTCAGAGCAACTCCTATGAGGCTAAGATTCTCATTGCCATTTTTTTCCTTTTAAAATTTTTTATTGTGGTAACATACATGCAACGTAACAATTCCCAGTTTAACCACTTTCTTATGACCATTTTACAGGTGAGGACACTGAGGCCCAGATTGGTTATGGCATTAGGGCAAGTTCCAGGTGGGAGCAGAGCCGGGATTCAGTCTCAGGTCTGGCTGACTACAGAGCCTCTGCTCTACCAGTGTGCAACCTCTCTGTGACAATCTATGAGTTCTCTGTGGACAGACAGCCCAGCTTCCGCTTCTTCCATTTCTCCCCAGGGAGCCCTAGAAGGGAACTCGCTGCACGATTGCTGACCGACCAACCGAATGAACAGCCACGGGACTGTGGCCTTCCTTCAGCTTGAGGCTTACCGGAGTTAGCAGTGGAGGGCAGTTCCTGGCACTGACAAACTCACCTTGGGTATCACTTCATAGAGCCCATAAGTTGTATAGCTGGTCCCAATCCAGATGCGCGTGTCTCCTGAGGCGTAGGCCTGGACGCTGTCACGGACTTGGCTGTAGTCCTTTATCTGCACACACATGGTGCTCGTGCAGCCGGAGTTCAGGTACTGCAGAGTCTCGGAGCTCAAGCGACTCTTGTTCACAAATAACCTGGTGGGGAGGGCAGATCAGGAGGACAGCACCAGGGAGCCAAGCATACCAGACTTCGGGATATGAAGGGAACAGAGGTCAAGGGGCCAGGGAAAGCCAATGGGACGCTTCCTAGAGAGTCCAGCTCAGGCAAGCACCAAGCTCATGGGCAGTGGGGCACGTGACAAGAGGCATTGGAGGAAGTCGTGACAGCAAGCCAAGGACAAGCCGTACCTGATGGAGGAGTCCGTGAGCAGTGTGTAGGAATAGAAGAAGGGGTTATAGGGGATGTCATTGCTGCGAAGATTGAAGAGCCCTGGGGAGGAGAAGTGATGGGGACTCTGAGCTTGATCTGCCTGAGGTAAGCATTTGTGACACCTGTGTCCCCCTGTTGGCTTTAGTCCCCAAAGATTCCCAGGCAGCACATCTGCATCATTTGACTATGAATGTTTCTTGATCTTTGGGGTCTTTGAGATGATGATAAGAGCTATGGATACTTTCCCCCAGGAAAAAAAATGTATGAACCTGGCCAGCATTCAGCATTCCATTTCAGAATGTTACCAGGATTCCTGAAGCCCAGCTATGGGGGTCAGGTGAGAAGCCCTGGGCCATGTTGGGAAAGAGTGGGGCTGCACTGGATGCTAAAACTGGGAGGGTGAGTGCTCTGGGGTCGTGGCCAGGCTGTTGGGAGGTGTGTGCTGGTCCTCTTCTCCTTAATGAGACTTGGCACTTGGCCACCATTGGTCAGTCCATTCCTGTGGGCTGGCCCCAGCTTGTCCTGGGCTCTCTCCCCTGAGCTCCTACCCCTTTATCCTCTTAGTTCCCACAGGTCATAGCCACAGAGGCTCTCAATAACCAATGGGTACAAGGTTGTCTGGGGGCACAGCCCTGTGCTGCAGGGTCCAGGAGGGAATTGGGGAAACCCAGTCACCCACCCGTGTCCACAAATCCACACTCACAGGCAGTCTCATCGAGTGCCGACAGGAGGACGGCAGTTGGGGCCTTGCGATGCTTCTGCATCTGGCTTCGGATGTCAGATACTTTATTCTGCCATGTGTTCCCTAGAAGCCAAGAAGCCCAAAGAAAGTGTCAGTGATGCATCCTCTCCTTAGCACTCTGTTCCTACGAAGGGCTCCCTTGGGACAATAGTTTCCCTCTTTTTTTTTTTTTTTAATAATACAACCCTTTCTTCAAATAAACTTATACTTGTGTAGTCATTAAGGGCATACATTCTGGAGCCACAATGTCTGAATTCAAATCTTGGCTCTGCCATTACTAGCTGGGTGATCTTGGGCAAGTTACTTAACTTCCCTGTGTCTCATTTTGATCACCTGTAAATGGAGCATGAATTACAATCTCATATACCTCAATAGGGTTATTATGAAGAGCGAATGAATTAATATTTGTAAAGCATGGAGAATAATGAGAATAATGGTGTCTTGATATTTAGTAAGTCTGGTAAAACTTTCTGATCACTAATTAAGTGTGCAGAGCAGATATCCAGAGAGCAGCCCTGTTGAAGGTCAAAGGCGTAGAACTTCTCCCCTGAAGTCACCCCCGTGATTACTAAGCCACAGGGACTATGCTAAGTGCATTGTTTTAATCCTTACTTGCCCCATTTTACAGATAAGGAAACCGCAGCTTCAGAGGGGAGAAGTCACTTGTCTAGGGTTTCATAACTAGCAATGGGTGGAGCTGGGATTTGAACCCTGGTCTGTCTGACTGCATGGCCCACATTCAATCTGTACAGAAACCATGCTGTCTTGCTGAGATTGTTAGTCTCCAAACCGAGCCTTAAACTTTGTATCACGGAGCTGTCCTTTCTGTGATGCTTGCATCCCAGTTTCAGAACTTTACTTTCCGTCTTTAATGCCTACCTCCCTGCAATGCATGGGAAAAGTCTGCCTCTAGGCACAGCTAGAATTTGCTAGAGAAGGTCATGATCAAGGGATCTAGAGATGAACATAACTTAATTCCATGAAAAAACAAACGAACTATGCAAACAGGTAAAACTACTCAATAGGAACCAAAGTTTTGGATATGATATATTATTTTAGGTTTATTTTATTTTTTAATGTGGCAAAATACACATGACATACAAATGACCATTTTAACCATTTAAAAAGTGGCATTAATACATCCATAATGCTGTGTACCCATCACCACAAACTAGCTCCCAAACTTTTTCATCACCCCCAAAGGAAACCCTGTACTCATTATGTAGGTTATGCCTCATTCTCCGCTCCCTTCAGCCCCTGGCAACCATTAATCAATGTTTTGCCTCCATGGATTTGCCTATTCTGGATATTTCCTATAAATGGAATCATGCAATATGTGTCCTTTTGTGTCTGGCTTCTTTCCCTTAGCAGAATGTTTTCATGATTCATGGGTATGACACATTTTTGAGAATTCTAATGAAGCTCAAATTTAAGTACCTTTCCATGTTTTCCCTTTTGTCCTTTCCCTCCTTTAAAAACTTGCGAGTGGCTAGAGACTAAAGGCTCTCTTGCCTCTACAAGCTTATTTAAGATGAACTCTATTTGTGGGCTTTCAAGCCCACTTCTGGCTCCAGATGGTATTTCCACGAAGACTGGCAGGGTGTAACAGTTGAGCAGCCCTTCCTCACTTGTGTAAAGTGACAAAACTTGGGGGGTCCGAGGGGAGTTCAGTGGTAGAATTCTTGCCTGCCATGAGGGAGACCCGGGTTCGATTCCCGGCCCATGCACTTCCCAAACAAACAAAGAAACCAACAAAAACAAGCAAACAAACAATTCAACAAATGGTGCTGCAATAACGGGATACTCACATGGCAAAAAAAGAAGGAAATCTGACCCCACCATACAGCATATAAAAAAAGTAGTAAGTGACAAAACTCATGCTAATTCTCTCCTGGTCCCTGGAAAGTTTTCCCTGTCTATCTCCTCCCTTTCTGGGCATAATTGTGACCTTCTTAATCTAAATGAGATGAGTTTTATTTATGATTTAACCTTCTTGGATATGTAAGTTTCTTTACCCGCAGTTTAGCTGCAGAAAGAATGATTCTGCAAGTTCCATCAGAACAGATAAAGAAAATTGGACACAATTTTAACTTGTTTCATCATACCCGCTATTTTGAAATTTCCTTCCTGCTTTTCTGAGTCCTTTCCAAATAAGAAATGTGCATGGATTGGCATGTGGAAGGGGCCTCTTAGCTTGCCCAATAATAATACTAGGAACCCACCATCCATTAGCTCATTGAGAATTTCCAGGGAATTCAGAATCAGTAGCTTGGCCCCTATCAGGGTTTCAGTCACCACTTACAAGAATCATAAAGAATAATGTGCTCTTATGACACAGTTAGATGATGTCAGCAGGGTCAAGCATATTGAGGCTAGATTTTTCTGGATCAGTTAACTTTCCTTTGTAATCCAACCAAAACCCGAACCCTAACCTGTGACACAGACTGAATCTTGATCCTGACCCCAGATTTAGTCATCTACTCCCTCTGTCCTTCCCTGGCCTACCCCACCCGGCCCATCTCACAAATCTGAATTTCTTATCACAGGAGGGACCAGAAGTAAAGGCTTAAATGACTCAATAAACACCGATCTCCATTCCCAGAAAAGCAACTCGTATGTTTCTGTCTCTGTCTCTTTTCAAAGGGATATAGCTTTCATCTCTCCCCGAGTCCCTTGTTTCCGCCCTTCCTGTCCCCTCTTGCTTCATATTCTACTATTCATTATTCCAGAATTTTTGTAAATGTGGTCTAAGGACCTGTTGACTCAGAGTCTGGGGGTGGGCAAGTATCACAGGAGATTATGGTATGCGTTAGAGTTTGAGAACTATGCCTTTGGTACTTCTTATGTAGAATTTTTCAGACAAAGAAGCAGCCACAGGGACCCATGTTGCTGCAATTTGGAAAAGAGTACTGAACTACCTGTGAATGCTTCCTGCAGGGCATAAATGGGCTGGCTTGGAATGGGAGGCCTCTCGGACCCCCATACCAGATCCACGAGGTTGTCTGTGATGGACACCAGCTGTCTGTCAGAGCCTTGGAAGGCCAGGTTATAACTCTCCCAGGAGCCTGCAGAGACAGGAAGGAGTCACTTATGCTCTGACTATTTACACCTCAGGAAAAATTATTCTTGCAAAATTAGCCCGTGTCCATTCTGTTTCCCGTTAACTAGCCTACAGTCCCAGCATTCCAGATCTTACCCAAGCAATCTGGCTCTCCTAGAATGCAGGCCCTGATGTGGGGGGTGGCCTCTCACCCTCTCTCTGCTTTCAAATCCTAATTGCCCTGAGTCCTTCCCAATGCCTTCCACAGCCAATTGGCTAACCTCATCTTTTTGAGTGCCAATGGCTGTGGGCAGCTCCTCTTTGAGGGGCTAACCATTTCAACATGGCTTCAGGGCCACAGCCCAAAAGATGGTCATGCTCAGGCTATTGGACAGGCTGGCAAAGAAGTCAATCCTGAAGTGGGAGTCTTGTGGTATGTATTCTTGAACACTCCACCTTCTGGTGCATGGGCTGGCCAGCTGGCTGGGACCTCAGAGCTCAGGGAGCTGGATTTCCTCAGGGCTTGTGTGTTCAGAGGCCCTCCCAACTCCTTTGCTCCTTCTACATTGCTTTCTAGAAGAAGGCTACCAGGGAATTTGATGCTATAACTGGTAGAATTCCAGGATCCGGAGGGTGGTTCTGGGTTTAAGGACATCTTGGCCTGTTCATCCACTGTAGCTTTTTTTGTTTTTACTTTTTGGCATGGGCAGTCTCCGGGAATCAAACATCCACTATATCTTAATGATTCCATGAGTCATTTCTGCATTCGTGACTTTTAAAAAAATATATTCACTACTTTTAATATATTTTAATTACCCAATCCATGGATATATCATTATTGCAAAATGTTCTGCAACCACAGTTTCAAACTCTCTGTCCAGGGCCCCTCCTTTGACCAAGGGGGGTTTCTTTTGTTTATTTATTTTTTTACTTTAAATTTTCTGAGAATTTCTTAAATTTTTATTGATATATATTATATATATATATTTTATATATTCTCATACTATGTAATGATCCAAAGTGTACAATCAAAGGTTCACAATATCATCATAAAGCTGTGCATTTAGCATCACAATTGACTTTTTCTTCTTTTTTGTGAAAAATAACATATATACCAAAAAGCAAAACATTTCAAAGCACATTGCAACGATTAGTTATGAATCAGATTTCAGAGTTTGGTACGGGTTACAATCCCACAATTTTAGGTTTTTATTTCTAGCTTCTCTAAGGTACTGGAGGCTAAAAGAAATATTAATACACTATTCAGCAACTATATTCATTGTTAAACCCACCCTTCTCTGTATAAGTTGACCATTACCTTTGATCTTTCTCATACTCTTTTAGGGGTATTTGGGTTATGCCCATTCTAACTTCATGTTGGAAGGGGCTGTCGATAATGTGGGATAGAGGGATGGAACTAGCTGATGTTCTGGAGAGGCTGGGTCCTCTGCATTTCAGGACTTAATTGGTCCAGGGACCCATCTGGTGGTTGTAAATTTCTGGAAGCTCACCCTAGTGCATGGAACAAGTGTGCTTCTTTACAGCCCAGGAAAGGTGAGTCACCCTCATTGGCACAGACAAAGCCAGGGAGTGAGGGAAGGACATACCAACAGAGAAGAGAAAGGGGTTGAAGCCTACACGCCCTCCAGTGGGAATTTCGGTGAGGAGCCAGGTGACAATGGGAGCAGTGCCAACTGTGAGAAAGACACAAAGAGAGAGAGGTCATTTCTGGTGCCAGCCCCAGGCTGTCCAGCTGGGCCTCTGTTGTGCTGTGCATGCCCTCCTTGATGTCAGTCTCTCCGATCAGGGATGGCCTCAAATTTCTTTAGCTTCCCACAGTGATCCAGCATGGTCTCGCATGCACCACCTCACTTAACCTTCCCGAATCTAATCCAGGTCCCAGGGCTTAGAAGACACAACCGGGTGGTGTCCCTACCTTCCTTATGGAGCTCCCAGTTGCAGTCCATCTGTCGCTCAGCTTGAGTCCAGTAGCGACTGTCTGTCCAGAGAGCTGCTTTCCCTGGCGTCACTGCTGCTATTCCTGGGCCAGAACAGAGAAGCTTGGAGGTGAGGGGGAAAGTGAGGAAACATGGGTTTGGTTAGTTGATGTACAACAAATTGCTGACTCTGAGAATGTCACCGGGGGCCTCTGGGAAAAGTTGTACTCCCATTGGAAGGAAGTGAGGCAGGATAATATTCAAGAGAGCCTTGGGGAAAGTGGACGGAAGGGGTAGCCCGGGTCAGTCATCTCTACTTTACAGATGTGTTGAGGTCCATTTGAGGGTTGTGTTGGGACTTTTAGCAGGAAAAGAAGGGAGTGTCTGCTTTTGGCAGTCCAAAAGAGTTGATGCTGCATGTAGGTGCCCTCAGGAAAGATAGAAGTCTGTTGAGACTCGGGATGCTGATGGGAACGCTAAATCAAAGGCTTAGCCCAGGACAGGAGGACAAGTTGAACGCAGCCACGTTGGCAGAGATGAAGGAGCCACGATGAACAAGGCAGGGCAGCAGAAAGCGCAGGGAAGGAAAGTTTGAGGACCAGCAATGGAAGCTTTTATTTCACTCAAGTAGCCAGGAAAAGGGTAGGAGACCCCTTCAGAAACTGGGGTCCCCTAAAGGGCCTCTATGTTTGCATCTCATTTAGTCATGTGAGGTGAAGTTGTCCAAAAAAAGACTGGCAAAGTGAAACTTTGTCCCCAAGTAGGCCATCATGGCAAGGGAATCAGTGGGCCCCTACTGGCTAGATGTGGAAGTAGCAACTATTTGGGAAACGGAGCTCCAGGGAGGGCTGGGGAGGGCTGGGCTGCTGCAGAGGCCACCAGCATTGGAGGAGAGTTGGGGGTGGGGTGGGGGGCATATGCCTCATGAGGAAATGTGGCCTGGAGGCTATGACATGTGTACCTTGGGGAATCTGGGGACCTGCCCTGGTGATGCTTTTCTGGGGTAGTAGAGGGGAGATGGGGAGAGAAAAGCAGGGGCTACTGTTCAGGGCCACTTGAGGGGGCCACTGGGACTTTCAGTAGGAAAAGAAGGAAGATCTGCTCTGTGGCCACTTCTGGGTCCATCAATAGAAGCAACGAGGGCTGGGTAATAACCGTTACCTGCAGACCCTGTAAAGCCTGTGATCCACCCACGCCTGTCGTCATGTTTGCCGATGTACTCACTCTAGGAAATCAACAACACCATCATTAGTCTTTTCCATGGAGTCAGTCCCCACGGGGAAGTTCTTTCTCTCTGGTCAAGTCCAACCAACCCTGTGAAACCAAGCACTCTTGATACCTCTTCTATGATACCCTCTGTAACTCTGCTACCTCTCTACCCCCCAGTATTTCCCCGTCCTTTGAATAACTGTGTTTCTTGGAGTCTAATCCCACAGTCCAGCACTGGACTCAGTGTTACACTGAACTGTTCTGCAAAGGAGTCTTGTCTCCCCAGCCAGAATCCAAATTCTGTGCAATCTGGGGTCATCTCTGTTGGTTCTCCACTCCAGCTCTTTCACCCACCCTCTCCAGTCTAGCACAGTACACCAGGTTCGCCATAAACAACTTCTGCAGAGGCATTCACACATCATTGTGTTTTAATACTCATAATCTCTGAACACATAATCATTATTCTCATTTGGCAGAAGAGGAAACTGAGGCTCAGAGAAGTTCAGTCACTTATCCAAGGCTCTTATCCCTTCCCAGCAGATGTGAAAGTCAATTCAAACAAACTTACTGACACTGAAAATGCCTTCTCTTCCAACTGGGCTGGTGCTGTTGGGAAGGTAGATAGGGTGGAGGTGGGAAAGGGTAGGACGTGTGGGCAGGGGAGCTGCTTTGGAGAAAGCAGTTCTTGCTCAGACCATCTTGCTTCCAGTCTGCTTCCCCTGACCTATACCTCTAAACTTACATAGTCCAGGACCCTGGATCATTTTGTTGTTCTATGCAACTTGTCCCTTTGGGACCCTTGTCCAAGCAGGTTCCAGCAAAGCCTGGGCTAGAAGGGAACTTAGAGTTTCCCAGGCTAATCTCCAGCCCACATTCTAATCTCCTATGCCAGGGATGCCTTAAACATTCATTCTGGATCTGACTACCATCTAGAAATTGATCAAAATCGATTTTGAATTTATATATACAGTTTCATTCCATAAGGTCAAAAGAGATTTGGCATTGTCATCCTTCCTATTTAAAGGGATACTTTCTTTCAGTTGCCATAAAACTGTGTCTGAGCTCCCTACTTCCTTCTGTCTGTCAAATTCTTTTTCTGCCTCCATCTTCTGAGACTTAGCAGTGTCCTGATTCTATTCTCTTCTCATAGGTGGACCCGGGAGGGCAGGGAGAGCAAAGGGGAGAGGGGCCGTCCCTCACCATGTGGGCGTCCGTGTCTGGGATGATGTAGGCAGAGAGATTCTGGGCACGCAGCTGCTGGCGGAGGGCTGCGAGCCGGGCCGTGGTGTTGACCGCAGTGACTGGAAGGTACTGACAGATGACAGGAAGACACACACACACACACACACACACACTATGCTTAGAGAAAACGACACCTGGGTCCTCAGCTTCCAAAGAAGCCCCAGGCTTGAGGCCAGGGGTGACGGTGGACAGGCTCTCCTGTCCCAGGGAAGGGGGTACAGCAGCTGCTGTGGTTTAGTCTAGATTAAGATGCCTGGGCTGAGTGGAGATAGAGGGGAGCTTCAGGGGGAGTCCCTTATGACAATAATGGGAACTGGATCTGGGTCCAGGGTGGGGTGGGGGTGGGGATACCAATGGGCAAGAGCTACAGGGACCTCGCACTGGGCTGGGCCAGGGTGACAGTCCTGCTTTGGCTACCTTGAGGCAGGGTTGTTAGATTCAGCATATTAAAGCACAGGTTGCCCAGTTACATTGGAATTTTAAATCATATTTTCGTATAAGGCTGTCCCATACGATAGATAAGATGTACTTATGCTAAAACCTTATTCCTTATTTGAAATCCCAGTGTAACTGGGTATCCTATATTTCACCTGGCAACCCTACCTTAGGGGCTTTATGAAGTTTCCACCCACTCTTCCCAAATGGCAGAGGAGAGGGAATGAGAACCCCAGCAGGTTAGGGCAGTGCCAAAAAAAAAAAAAAAAAAAAAAGAGCCAGCATTCTGAAAACCTGGAAGCCTATTTTATCTTTGAAATGAAATCTGCGTTATTTTGGTTGTGTTTTGTTTTGCCTTCTCCTCAACGATCTAGTCATGTTTGTTTTACTATAAAAGTTATGTGGTTTGCCCACCCATCTGCCTGCCCGCCTGTGGCAACATAAAATTGACACTGCAAACAGATGTACCACGTTTAGCCTGTGGCTTAACAGTACCGATGGCCTGCCCACCGCCTCACACATCCTCCGCCACCCCTTTCCTGGAGACCTGCAACTCTCTTCTGACTTGGGAAACAATCCTGCCAGTCTCCAGTTAGGAGCTGACTGCCAGAGCCCCTTCTGTTCCCAACTGCTGGGCCGTTTTTGCCAATCTTCTCACCCTCTCGCTCTTCCTTTGGCTCTTTCAGCCGTCTGTCTTCCTCCCCCCACCTCTAGGAGTTTTTGGTTTCCTCTCCTCCCATCTTCGTCCTCAGCTCTGCCTTGCTTCAAGTCAGAGGCCCGCTAGCGGTCTCCCCGCCCCCTTCACCCCTCCTCTCCCCGGCCTAGCGGGGCTTCCCAGGACGGAAGTCGCTAACCTGCTGCGGGGACCGGTGGGAGGGAGAGAGGGCGGACACCTGAGAACGTGCTGCCTTCCCTGAGGGGCTGTTAATCAGAAACAGGGGGCCCCGCGTCCGGAAATCAGGAGAAAGGCTGGTAGTGGGAAAGGTTAGTAATTGAGCCTGTGGTGATGGGGGAGGGGGCCGCGGGGTACAATGAAAGCTGCGGGGTGGGGTGGGGCCAGGTCTCACCGGAGGGCTGGTTGAACAGTTTCTCACATCCTCTCCTCTGAGGTCCCCTTGCTTTGGGTGGCCTGGTGGGTGGCCCCAGACACAAACTAGAAACAGGGAGAGAAATCCAGAGAGCTCCTAGAGAGAGAGTATGCAGGGACATCCTCCCCCACCCCCCTCCCCCTCCAGTGCCCCTTTGAAACCCATGAGATGCTGTCCAGCAATCCTTGAGGATAAAACTAACCACATTTCATAGGAAATCAGGCTGAATTGGATGGCACCCTGGGTCACAATCAAAGAAAACTGTTTCATAGACAAGTGATTGCCACTTCTGGATGGGTTTTAGTGCTCATTAAATCAAGTTTTTTCTTGTAATATAATTGGGCATTTTTCAGGGTCTGTAGAACTGGATTTAAATTAAATTTTGTAATCAAATTTTCTTTGAAATGCTCTAGAGGATTTCACTAAATAATCATGCACACACATTTGTTTTAGCCTTCTACAAATCTAATTTTATATATATATGGTTTACTTAAATTCAAGGACCACTTGTACCAGTTTGTACAGTCCAACTCTCTGCCTATCATTCCAGGTTCATTTTCTTTTTACAGTCCATCTGAAGTATAGAATCAGTGCCTCACAATATCATCACACAGTTGTGTGTTCATCACCATCACCATTTTTAGAACATTTGCATCACTCCACAAAAAAGAAATAAAGAGAAAAAAGAAAAACCCTATATATCCCATACCCCTTACCCTTCCCTCTCATTGACCACTAGTATTGCAATCCACCCCAATTTTTTTCTTACCCCTTATCCCTGACCTATTATTTATTTATATTTTGTCCTTATTTTTTTACTCATCTGTCCATACCCTGGATAAAGGGGGCATCAGACACAAGGTATTTACAGTCACGTGGTCACATTGTAAAAGCTATATAGTTGTACAATTGTCTTCAAGAATCAAGGCTACTAACTTGCTAGATGAACTCACTGCCCTCCCCCCTACATGGGACATGACTCCCAGGGGTGTAAATCTCCCTGGCATCGTGGGATAGAACTCCTGGGATGAGCTAGGACTCAGCATCATGGGATTGGGAAAACCTGCTTGACCAAAATGGGGAAGAGTGAAATGAGAAAACATAAAGTCTCAGTGGGTGAGAAAGTTCAGAGTCAAGAGGTTATCCTGGAGATTATTCTTATGTATTATATACATATCTCTTTTTTAGTTTATGGTGCATTGAAGTGGCTAGAGGGAAGTATATAGCTTTTACAATATGATTGTGTAATTGTGAAAACCTTGTGTCTGCCACTCCCTTTATCCAGGGTATAGACAGATGAGTGAAAAAAATAAGGAAAAATAAATAAATGAATAATGGGGGGGAAGGGGTAAAAAAATCGTGTACATTGAAATAGTAGTGGCCAATGAGAGGGAGGGGTAAGGAGTATGGGATGTATGAGCTTTTCTTTATTTCTTTTTCTGGAGTGATGTAAATGTTCCAAAAAATGACCATGGTGGTGAATACACAAATATATGATGATGTTGTGAGCCACTAATTGTGTACTTTGGATGGACTGTATGATGGAGGTGTGAAGATACCTCAACAAAAATATTTTTTAAAAAGAATCACGGTTATTGGAATATAATTAAACTGTTTCAGGTATTTCCTTCTAGCTCTAATACACTAAAAACTAAAGAGGGATATCTATGTAATGCATGAGAATAACCTCCGGGATAACCTCTTGACTCTATTTGAAATCTCTCAGCCACTGAAGCTTTATTTTGTCTCATTTCTCTCTTCCTCCTTTTGGTCAAGAAGGCTTACTCAACTCCATGATGCTGGGTCTCCACTTGACCGTGGGACTCCTGTCCCACGTTGCCAGTGAGATTTACACTCCTGGGAGTCATGTCCCATGTATGGGGGTGGGCAGTGAGTTGGCTTAGAGAGAGAAGCCACATCTGCCAGGCTCATTTTAAATGTATAAGACAAGCAGTCCGTCAGCCATCATTGCCTTGTGGGGAATGGGGATTAGCATTTGAAGAGCATCCACTGTGGATCAGAACTGAGCTCAGCAGCTTATATATAGTATCTCATCTGATACTTAAACAACCCAATGAGATCGGTATTACTGTCCACTTTCTATGGGAGAGGAAGCTGAGGCCCAGATAGGTTTGATTACTTGCCCATGTTCTGCTACAGTGAACCACTGGTAGAACAGGGACTTAAACCCAATCCATCTGAGTTAAGAGAGGGGATGGCCCTTTTCATTGTCCTACTCTCCCAACCGCAGGAGCTGGGCCTGGAAAGGTAGTGCCACAGAAGGAACAAAGTATATGGAGAGCTAGGTTCCAGTTTGATGCTTTGCCCCAAATTTGATATGACTCGAGAAGAGTCACCCAATATTCACTGAGGCACGTTTCCCAAGTGCCTACTGTGTATCAGGCACTGGGCTAAGTCCCACAGTCTGTGGGCTTCTGGAGAAAGAAGGGGTTGGGCTAAAGCCCCTTCTGGTTCTGAAAGTCCTGTGGTCTCAAATTCAAGGGGGAAATGGGGCCCAGGCTGTGATTTAAGAAAATAAATATCCATCTCTGTAGGAAAAGATTTCTGGTGACATGGTGGCACTAAGATGCCAACATAAGAAGCCAAATATAGCCAACCCAGGTCCCTCTGGACACCCAGATCTCCTGTTCTCTGAGACAGCGGTGGTGGGGGGTGGGGGGGTGGCTCCCAAGGGCAGGCTCTACAGCTGAGTCGGCGGGAGGCACCAGTGCTGGTGGGGAGGGGTGGTGTTCACTCATGAGTGAGCAGGGTCCTGCTGAGAGAGAGCGTGGGGGGTAGGGTGGGGGTGGGGAAGGGCGCTGAGCTGGGCACCTAGCTGTGGCCAAAGAGGGTGAACAGGGCACTATAGGGGGAGTGCAAGTCAAGAGGACCTCAAGGTCTGCCTCTGGAGCACCTCTTGCTTAAGACAGAGGGACGAAGAGGAAAAGAGACAATCCGGGACCCAGCCCTCACTCCAACCCTTTCTGAGCCCGGAGGGTAGAGGCCAGTGCTGCTCTCCAGCTGGGCCTGCCCTCCCCAGTGTGGGACGGAGAGGCTGGGGTGCACATACCACAGAGGAAGACAAGCCAGGGGCAACAGCCCCAGCGAGCCAGGGCCATGGGGTCTCCAGATGCAGGCGCTGGGTGGTTGGAGGGACTGGGGAATGGGCAGGGCTGTTTCCCTGGCCTCTTCCTCCAAGTCTTCCCTGGGCAGGAGCAGCCGGAGGGGGGGGTGAAGATTGGCGATGGGAAGGAGGCGTCCGACTGGTGGATGGCTAGTTCCCGCTCTAGTTCTTTGTTTCTGGGGGCTGCGTGAGAGTCAGGCTGGCGGAAGAGCCTCAGGCTGCCCCGGGCAGCCTCAGCTGGCTCCTAGTCACCAGGAATAGGGTGTTAGCCCGCCCAGGGCAGAGTCCAAAGATCTCGGAGACAGAGGAGCAACAGCTGGTCTCAATCAGCCTGCTCATCCCAACCCCCTCTTCAGCACTCAGGCCCCAGCCATTCCTGAGTTCTGCACCCCTCCCTACAGCAAGCTGTTTCCCATTAACTCCCCCCACCCGAGCTCTGGCCACAGCCCTGTTGTTGCCTCAGGATGGGTGTTTACCCTTCCTCCTCCTCCAAGCTGCCTGTCTCAGAAAAAGCTTGCATCCTCTCTCTTCAGGACCTGGAAAACCTCACTGTGGCCCTTGTGGAATTTGTTTATAGCAGGAGAGTTAATTTCTTAAGCGGGGGTGTGACCCCTCCCCAGGACAGTAAAAGTGCCACCAGCCACTGGCAGAAGGCAAGACTGCCCTTTTCTTGGCATCCCGCAGGTCCTATTCAGCTGGGAAAACCAAGCTGTTATCAGCCATTCACATGTGAGAGGGAATGAAACCCGAAGGCGCCCTTATTTGGAGGGATGAGTGGAGGCCACTGGAGAGAGAAGGAGACCCAGAAAGGAGAGCTTGGGGGCTTCCAGAAGACTAAGGTTTAGTTAACTGGAAATGTCCTAGCTGCTGTGGGTTTTAGAAGCGAGATTTGGTTGCTGGCCTGCAGTGTGGGCTCCTGCATGAGGGAGAAGCTGAGACCAGCCTTCTCTCCACCCCAACTTGCATCAGAGGGCAACGCTGCCACATTGCCAGAGCAGGTCCTATTAAATAAATACCCTCTAGAACCCTAGGCCTTTGGGCTCAAGGGAGGCAATATCTCAGAGAGGGATGCTTTGGACAGACAGACCCAATGATAGGTTCTCACTTACCCTGGAGGACCCCAGGGGCAAACCCGCCTTCTTTTTTATTTTTAATGTATCTACATTCTTATGTCCACAACAAAATTTAAGGCCACTTTCAATAATCCATCCAAATACAGTAAGATAGGCACTTTAAGAAGGAAAGCGGGCCATATTGATGTTTGAGGGCTGTGGTAACAAAGCACCACAAACTGGGTGGCTTAAACTAACGCCTCAAAGTTCTTGGAGCCTAGAAGTCGAGACATCAAGATGTGAGCGAGGCCCTGCCCCCTCGGAAAGCTGTCAGGAGGAGCCCTTCCTTGCCTCTCCCTAGCTTCTGGTGGCTGCCGGCAATCCTTGGCGTTCCTTCGCTTGTAGTCACACCACTTCAATCTGTTTTCATCATCACACGGCCACCTTCTAAGGACACCGGTGACTGGATTTCAGGCCCGTCCTGATCCAGTGGGACCTCATCTTTACTAATCACATCTACAAAGACCCTTTTTCCAAGTAAGATCACATTCTCAGATTCTGGGTGGACATACCTTTTGGGGAGACATGTTCAGTCGAGTACAAGGAGGGGAGTCAAAATGAGTGAGGAGGTTCAGTGAATACCACCTTCAGGGAAAAAAAGGAAGTCCATAGCCTCAGAGGAGACCTCCATCTAGTTCTGTGACCACTGATGCTCCTGCTGTTTTCTCTGTGCTCTCTTTCTCCCTTCCTATTCCAGGACTGGTACAGAAGTTATATTCCCAGAGACCAGAAGACTGAAGACATGCCTCCTTCTCTTCTCTGTGCACTCTCTTAGGCATTCTGAAGGCCAAGCAGGTAGAGCTGATGAGGTTGTGCAGCAGACCCTGAGAACAGCCTTCCAAAACAAACACAATCTTGCCTTCATCAGTGTAGCCTGACAGTGCTGATTCAGGGGGTTGGACTGCTTGGGTTTTGATCCCAGTTTTCTCATCCCCTGGTGGTCTTGGGCAAGTGACTTTGTCTTTCTGAGCCTCAGTTTCTTCCCCTGTGAAATGGGGATAATAAAGGTATTAACTTCCTACTAGTAAGATGAGGATTAAATGAGTTAATATTTGAAAACTCTCAGAACACAACCTGGCATACAATAAAGAGGAAGGGCTATATGGGTGTTTGTTAAATCAAATACATAACTAGAACTGCAACCAGCCACATCTGTACCTTGCTCCTTCTACCCCCCGTATTCAGCACTGCTGAAATGGCAGTTAATGTTGTCGCAAAGATCAGCTGGGCCAAAGTGCCAATCGCAGAAGCAAACGAACTGAGCAGGCATCCCTCTCTCATCTTCTGGACTCTGCCTGGGGATGGTTTGGGAGACTACCAATGCTCTATGCAATACCCAGCCCTCTGGCTCTGTCCCCTGGGTCCCCGCCTTGACCAGTGATGACCTCACCTGTCTTCATCTTCAGCTCCTCCCTTATTTCCTTATCTCATCGGTTTGGGGACTTGAACCTGACTTGGCAATGGGCCTGAAGCAGAATGAAAATATTTCAGGGTGGGGAGGATTAATGGCCAAAAGTCCTTGTACCAAAGTTGTCTGGAAGATCCATAAAGCACTGGAGTCTCACTGTGGCTTGCACAGGCAGCTGAGCTCTGCGAGTTTTGCCTTTTGGCCCATGACTAGTTTAAAGGCCAGACTGAATTGGAGAAGTTCTTCTTAAGGGCTCCTCCTGTCCACGTCTCTCTTTTTTTTTTCTTTGCGCCCTCATCCTACCCCTGCTTCCCAGGGTTTGTCACCCTGACTTCAGACTTTGGACTACCCCCTCTCTGGGCACTGCTGACTGCCTTCCCTTCATCAGGATGCACCAACCTGGCCTAAATCTTCTCCCTCTAGGTGATAACAGGTGTTCTTAATCACAGTTCAGATGACAATAACAGCCCATGTCATGTGTGTGACTGAGAAAATGCATGTGCAGCAATGAGCAGGCAAGGAGCTGGGAGCTGCAACACCAGAGGCACAAGCAGCCACTGCACCCTCTGGAAGAGTGGAGCCCGGAGGAGGGTCAGGAGTTTATTGGCAGAAGGGAGGTGAGTACTGGCAGGCCAGAACTTCCTGGCAACCTTGGAGGAGTAGTAATTGGGAGGACATTGGCAGTCAAGGTGCAGAAATGGCACTGCAGACAGTGGTCACAGGGAAGGTCAGCAGTCTGGGGGCAAATTGGCAGCAATGATAAAAAGAGAAAGCAGCACTAGAGCCTGTGGTGGCAAAAAAAAAAAAAAAAAAGAGTCACTGTTGTAAGGGAGGTCTCAGTATGGAAAAATATCCTCTGAGGATGAAACCCCGATAGGGGCCTGAGGTCCTGCAGCCATGCAGGTGGGAAGGGAACTTTTGAGCTAGTGCATGTGGATCTAACTGTTGATGTGATCTCAGAGGCTCAGAGGTTAGAGACCCATAGCAATGTGGACATAGTGTGTGACCACCTGGTTACAAAGCCCTTTCACACCCTTCCATCAGGGTTCTCCACCATGCTGGGAGGCAGGTTGTGCCCTCACTGGCAGAAGAGGAGGCAGATTTGGAGAAGCATAGTGTTTTGCTCAGGTCCAAGCTGGTCACTGGTAGAGCTGGGTCTGGGGGATTTTAAAGCCTGTGCTCCTCCCATTGGATCTCACTGTTGCCTCTACTTGAAGCTCTCCCATGGCTCCCACTGTCCTCAGGATAAAATTCAATCTCTTCATCCCAGTGATCAAAACCTTCCTCCCCAATGTCTTATTCATTTTTCTTGTCCACATTCTCTCCATTCATCAAAGTCTAGCTCAAAAGTCACCTCTACCATGCTATGACCTCCACCTCAAATTCATCTCTCCATCTTGGGGGCTCCCATAACACTTTTTTTTTATTCTCTATTTCAAAAGCCTTGTATTAACTTTTTGCTCTCTTGACTTCTTCCTCCAAGGCCACCTATCCCTGAAGGCAGGAGCTTGCTCTTATAAATCTCTGGACCTACCAAAGCACCTAGGCAGAGCCCAGCAAAGAGTAGATTCAATTCAGGTTGGTTGAATTGACGCTAAAACTCCAACGATGTGTGGTTTACCCTTTCGTCCTTCTAACCTGAAGGTATTCCCTTAATGGGGGACAATTTCCTATCACCCAAAAAGTTTCTGTGGGGCTATTGGGTGCTCTTTCCATCACACCTGCCTGCTTTGACATAAAGTTAGCCCCACCTGGGTCAAGGATGAATGTGTGTGTATGTGTATTTGTGTGTATGTGTGTGTGTAAGAACTTTCAGTCTCTTTTACTTATCATGCTCCCACTAGCCACAGGAATCTTGGCCCATTCGTTTTCGTTGACCTGGAATACATTTCCTTCCTCTCTTTGCCCTGTGAACTCTTCACTCAACAAGTCTCACCTCAAACGTTACTTCCTTTGGGAAGCGTTCCTTGACCTCCTGGCTGATTGTATCCCCCCATAGTCATCATTTACTGCCTGTGGTGGATGGAAGTATGTACTGCAATTTAGACATGTTCTTGGTCTTGATCTGCATTCCTCTGAGTGTGAACCCATTGTAAATAGGATCTCTTGAAGCTATTTTAGTTAAGGTGTGGCCCAACTGAATGATGTCAGGCCACAATTTGGATTGCTGGGGTCCTTTAAATGCAGAAGATAGATGAGCATAGAAAAAGAAAGCTATGGGGAGGAGCTGGAAGCTGGAAGTCAGCAGAACCTGGAAGAGAAAGGAGAGAACTGCCATGTGATGGGAAAGCAAGGAACCCAAGGATTGATGGGCAGCCAGAATGCCACTGACCTTAGGAGAAAGCAAGGCTTCTAGCCTCTGAAACCATAAGCTAATAAATTTCTGTTGTTTAAGCCAAAACCAGTTTGTGGTATTTGTCATAGCAGTTTAGCAAAAAATGCCTTTGTCATTGTTCCTGTCATCTGCCTCCCAACACTTCCCCATGAAAGAACCATAACAACCAGCTCAGAGTTGGAGACTTCTGCTGCTAACCTGGGTGACATCAAGGTTCCAGTCAATGACTCATCTAATGTTCTAGTGTCTTGCTTCCTCTAGCCCAAAGCCCCTCAGTTTAAAGCTCTTTTTTTCTCCACTCCTCTTCAGGCTCACACACCTGAGACGTATCTTGGGCCTTGTCATTGTCTGGGATTGCTGTGTTTTCACCTGCTGAACTCCAACCTTCCATCCTCTGACCATACCTTTCTATCCTTCTGGGGCTAGTCTTCTCTCCTCCCATCTTATATCTGCGATTTGACCTCACTAAGACTTCCTACTCCTTACCCTATGGTCTTCCTCTCCATTTATTCCCTAGTCTCCCTTCTCTCCCTTTTTTGTCTGGACTACATAATCCATTACTAGCTCATTTAACACTCCTGTCTCTTTGTCCTTCCACTACATCCATCCTGCCAATATCCATCCTCAAATCACGCATACTCCAACCTCAGGGCCTTTGCACATACTGTTCCCACTGATAGGAATGCTCCTTCCCCAGATATATCAGGATGACTCACACTTGCCACTTCATTCAAACCTCTTTTCAAACATTAACTCTGAAGAAGGCCTTCCCTGATCTCATTATTTCAACAATGCTTCTGTTGCTCTTTATGCCCTTATCTTGCTTCATACTTCTGAGGACTTATTACCACCTGATATTATATGTTTATTTATCGATTTATTTATTTTGTCCATCTCACCCACTAGTATGCAAGCTCCACGAAAGCAGGGGACCCTGCTTATTTTGTTCACTGCTCTATCTCAGGGCCTAGAACACTTCCTGGGATTTAGTATTCCTCAATAAATATTTTTTTGAATGGATGATTGAAGTGTAGGACAATTAAACCATGTCTTCTCCACAGGAGAAGATATCACAGTTACGTAGACTGGGGCCATTCCAAATTCATGGTGCCAGTTGCGTCAGCCCTCTTGGTGCTGCTTGGCAGTCCCAGGTTGGCTTCCTCCCTTGTTGCCCTCATAGGTTATTCCAAACTTTCACTCTTTTCCTCAAACCCCTCCCAGCCTATATTCCATAACCGATGGACATTCAGGATGCTTCTGGCTTTGCATTATTACAAGCAAGCACAATCAAAAGCCATGCACACACAGATATCTCTAGGATCTAGATCTAGAAAGAGAAAAGTGTACATTTTTCATTTCAGTAAATTTTGCCAAATTGGCCTCCAAGAAAAGCTGTACCAGTTCACACTCCTACCAACAGGATCTGAAAATAGCTGTTTCTACAACTTCATCAACAATGGATGTCATCAATGTCTTAAAATTTTGTCAATTTCGTTAGTGAAAATTGATATTGAATATTTTTCCCTTTAAACTTCTTGTATGTTTTTAATTTTAGAGATTTACACAACTTTTGTGTTGTCAAAAATCTATGAAGATAGATTTCTAGCATTTAAGACTTATGTAAAAAGGAAATATTATCTTATATTTTCTTATCAAGCTTTAGAGTGTTTTTTGGTATGTGAGTGCATGTGTATTTAGCTTACTAATCCATCTGGAATTTATGTTTGGGCATGATAAGAGATATAGATACAACAATAATGTATTTCTTCCGATTTTACAGCTAATTGTCCTGACATCATTTATTGATGAGTACATCCTTTCCTCATTGGTTTTATGATTTTTTTTTTGGATAGGCAAGCTCGGGGAATCCTCATTGGTCTTAAATGTCTTATTTAGAGTACATTGAATTCTTACATGTACATAAGACTATACTGGACATATTTTATTCCATTGATCTATTTGTCTGCTACTGTGCCAATACCAGTTTCAACTACTATGGTTTTATTTATATTTTGATAACTGGTAGCATTAGCCATCCTCCCCCCTTTTCAAACACTTCTTAGTCATATTGCATATTTTATTCTCTCGATAATCTCAAGATCAGCTCATCACTCCTATAGAAATCCATGTTGTGGTTTGGATTGAGATTTCATTAAATGGTGGGATTAATCTGGGGAGAATGTACATCCTTATGAAAACTGAGTCTCTTTATCATGGAACATAGCATGTCATTTCATTGATTCAGGTCTTTTATACCCTTTTGTAAAGTTTTTCATCCTGGCCCTAACCACCCATGTTCTAATTTTAGCCCCTGCCACTCCACTAAAGGTTCTCTTGCTGAAGTCACTGATAACCTTTTTGGTGCCCTCCTATTGAGAGGTGGGGTTTTTGTCCTCTCATGTTGGAACTGGATGGGATTTTGTGACCGTTTTGACCAATAGAGTGTGGCAAAAATGTTGCCACCTGACTTTTGAGGCTGGATCATAAAAGTGATACACCTAATTGTTCCATGGAACACTCACTCTTTTTTAAAAAAAAAGTATTTTTATTAAGATATGTTCACTCATCACACAGTGGCTCACAATATCATCACATAGTTGCGTATTCATCACATCATCATTTTAAAAACATTTGCATCACTCCAGAAAAAGAAAAAGACAAAGAAAAAATCCCTACATCCCATAACTATTAGCTCTTCCTCTTTGACCATTAGTATTGCAATCTACCCCCAATTTTTTAACCCCTTATCTCCCTATTATTTATTTACTTTTTGTTCTTATTTTTAAACTCACTTGTCCATACCCTGCATAAAGGGAGTATCAGACACAAGTTTTTCACAGTCACATGGTCACACTGTAAATGCCATATAGTTATACAATTGGCTTCAAGAATCAAGGTTATTGGAATATAGCTCAACAGCTTCACCTACCTCCCTCCAATACACTATAAACTAAAAAGGATTATCTATAATATCTATAATGCATAAGAATAACCTCCGAGATAACCTCTTAACTCAGTTTGAAATGTCTCAGCCACTGAAACTTTACTTTTATTTTTAAAAATTTTTTTATTATAAACAATGAATAAACATACATTCTTGACATACAAGCATTCTTGACATACAAAATTCTTGTCATGGTTACAATCAATGGTTCACAATATCATCATATAGTTGTGTATTCATCACCATGATCACTTTTTTGAACATTTGCACCTCTCCAGCAAAAGAAAGAAAAAGGAAAAAAGAAAAAACTCAAACATGCCATACTCCTTACCACTCCCTTTCATTGACCACTAGTATTTCAATCTATTCAACTTATTTTAACCTTTGTTCCCCCTATTATTTGTTTATTTCTTATCCATATTTTTTACACATCTGTCCATACCATAGATAAAAGGAGCATCAGACACAAGGTTTTCACCATCACACAGTCCCATGGTGAAAGCTATATCATTATACAATCATCTTCAAGAAACATGGCTGCTGGAACACAGTTCTACAGTTTCAGGTACTTCCCTCAAGCCACTCTAATACACCATTAACTAAAAAGGGGATATCTATGTAATGCATAAGAATAAAGTCTGCAAGTTCACTCATTAATGTTCGTTCATATCAGTGAAACCATACAGTATTTGTCCTTCTGTTTCTGGATAATTTCACTAAGCATAATGTCCTCAAGGTCCATCCACGTTGTTACATGCTTCATGACTTTATTCTGTCTTACAGCTGTGTAATATTCCATCGTTGGTATATACCACAACTTGTTTAGCCACTCATCTGTTGATGGACATTTGGGCTGTTTCCATCTCTTGGCAATTGTAAATAATGCTGCTATAAACATTGGTGTGCAAATGTCTGTTTGTGTCCTTGCCCTCATGTCCTCTGAATAGATACCTAGCAATGGTATTGCTGGATCATATGGCAATTCTGTACTTAGCTTCCTAAGGAACCGCCAAACTGCCTTCCACAGTGGTTGTACCATTTTGCATTCCCACCAACAGTGGATAAGTGTGCTTCTTTCTCCACATCCTCTCCAGCACTTGTCATTTTCTGTTTGTTTGGTTTTTTTATAATGATCATTTTGGTGGGTGTGAGATATCTCATTGTGGTTTTGATTTGCATTTTCTTAATAGCAAGAGAAGTTGAGCATCCTTTCATGTGCCTTTTAGCCATTTGTATTTCCTCTTCTGAGAAGTGTCTGTTCATGTCTTTTGCCCATTTTTTAATTGGGTTGTTTTCTTTCTGTTGTTGAGTTGAACAATCTCTTTATATATTGGGGATACTAGACCCTTATCTGATATGTCGTTTTCAAACATTGTCTCCCATTGTGTAGGCTCCCTTTTTAGTTTCTTGACAAAGTTTTTTGATGCACAAAAGTGATCAATTTTGAGGAGTTCCCATTTATCTATTTCCTTCGTCAATGTTCATGCTTTGGGTGTTAGATCTAGAAAACTGCTTCCTATTACAAGTTTTATAAGATATTTCCCTACATTTTCTTCTAAAAGTTTTATGGTCTTAGCTCTAATGTTTAGGTCTTCAATCCATTTTGAGTTAATTTTTGTATAGGGTGTGAGATATGGATCCTCTTTCATTCTTTTGCATAAGGATACCCCTTTCTCCAAGCACCATTTATTGAAGAGACTGTTCTGTCTCAAGTGAGTTAGCTTGACTGCCTTATGAAAGATCAATTGTCCATAGATGAGAGGGTCTATATCTGAGCACTGTGTTTAATTCCATTGGTCAGTACATTTATCTTTATGCTAGAATGCTGTTTTGACCACTGTAGATTCATAAAATGCCTTAAGGTCAGGTAGTGTGAGAACTCCGACTTCATTTTTCTTTCTCAAGATATTTTTAGCTATTTGGGGCCCCCTTCCCTTCCAAATAAATTTGGTTATTGGTCTTTCTATTTCTGAAAAGTAAGTTTTGGGGATTTTAATTGCTATTGCAACGAATCTATAAACCAATTTAGGTGGATTTGACATTTTAACTACATTTAGTCTCCCAATCCATGAACACAGTATGCCCTTCCATTTATTTAGGTCTTCTGTGATTTCTTTTAGCGATTTCTTTTCTATCTTTTTTTTTTACATGGGCAGGCACCGGGAATTGAACCCGGGTCCTCGGGCTTGGCAGGCAAGCATTCTTACCTGCTGAGCCACCATGGCCCCTAGCGATTTCTTGTAGTTTTCTTTGTATAGGTCTTTTGTATCCTTAGTTAAATTTATTCCTAAACATTTTATTCTTTTGGTTGCAATTGTAAATGGAATTTTTTTCTCGATTTCCCCCTCAGATTGCTCATTATTAGTGTATAGAAACACTACAGATTTTTGAGTGTTGATCTTGTAACCTGCTACTTTGCTGTACTCGTTTATTAGCTCTAGTAGTTTTGCTGTGGATTTTTCAGGGTTTTTGACGTATAGCATCATATCATCTGCAAACAGTGAGAGTTTTACTTCTTCCTTTCCAATTTTGATGCCTTGTATTTCTTTATCTTGTCTATTTGCTCTGACTAGAACTTCCAACACAATGTTGAATAACAGTGGTGACAGTGGACGTCCTTGTCTTGTTCCTGATCTTAGGGGGCAAGTTTTCAGTTTTTCCCCATTGAGGATGATGTTAGCTGTGGGTTTTTCTGATATTCCCTTTATCATGTTGAGGAAGTTCCCTTCTATTCTTATCCTTTGAAGTGTTTCCATCAAGAAAGAATGTTGAATTTTGTCAAATGCCTTTTTCTGCATCAATTGAGATAATCATGGGATTTTTCTGCTTTGATTTGTTGATATAGTGCATTATATTAGTTGATTTTTTTATGTTGAATCATCCTTGCATACCTGGAATAAATCCCACTTGGTCATGGTGTTTAATTCTTTTAATGTGCTGCTGGATTCGATTTGTGAGAACTTTGTTGAGAATTTTTGCATCTATATTCATTAGAGAGATTGGTTTGTAATTTTCTTTTCTTGTAGTATCTTTGTCTGGCTTTGGTATGAAAGTGATGTTGGCTTTATAGAATGAGTTTGGTAGCTTTCCCTCCTCTTCAGTTTTTTTTTGAAGAGTTTAAGCAGGATTGGTACTAATTCTTTCTTGAATGGTTGGTAGAACTCACATGTGAAGCCATCTGGTCCTTTACTTCTCTTTTTTTGGAGCTTCTTTTTTTTTTTACATGGGCAGGCACCGGGAGTTGAACCAGGGTTTCCAGCATGGCAGGTGAGATCTCTGTCTGCTGAGCTACTGTCGCCCAAACTTTTGGGAGCTTCTTAATGACCGATTCAATTTTTTTACTTGTGATTGGTTTGTTGAGGTCGTCCATTTCTTCTCAAGTCAATGTTGGTAGTTCATGCCTTTCTAGGAAGTTGTCCATTTCATCTATGTTGTCTAGTTTATTAGCATAAAATTGTTCATAGTATCCTCTTATTACCTCCTTTATTTCTGTAGGATTAGTAGTTATGTCTCCTCTTCCATTTCCGATTTTATTTATTTGCGTCCTCTCTTTCTTTTTGTCAACTTTGCTAAGTGTCCATCAATTTTGTTGATTTTCTCAAAGACCAACTTCTGTTTTATTTTTTAATTTTCTCGATTGCTTTCATGTTCTCAATTTCATTTATTTCTGCTCTAATCTTCGTTATTTCTTTCCTTTTGCTTGCTTTGGGGTACTCTTTCTTCTTTTTTGATATGAAACTTTATTTTGTCTCATTTCTCTCTACTCCCCTTTGGTCAAGAAGACTTTCCCACGATACCAAGTTCCAGTTCATCCCCAAGAGTTTTGTCTCATATTGCCAGGGAGATTTACACCCCTGGTTGTCATGTCCCATGTAGAGGGGAGGGCAGTGAGTTCACCTGCTGTGCTGGCTTAGAGAGAAAGGCCACATCTGAGCAACAAAAGAGGTTCTCTGAGGGTGACTCTTAGGCATAATCATAAGTACGTTTAGCTTCTCCATTGCAGGATTAAGTTTCATAGGGGTGAGCCCCCAGATTGAGGTCTTGGTCTATTAAATTGGTTGTCCCCACTGCTTGTGAGAATATCAGGAATTCTGTAGATGGAAAGTTTAATATTTCCTCCTTTCTCCCCAGTCCCCCAAGGGGACTTCACAAATACCTTTTTATTCTCTGCCAGAATTACTTTGGTATGTACTGGGGCATCACACTACCCTGTACAAACCAATAAAAGCTCACTCCCTATTCAAGATTATATGTAATTATGGTGTTCGAATAAGCGGACCATATAAGTTAAATTAGATAATGTGCTACCCAAAATATACATTTTACACCGAATAAGCATCTCTCCCTTTGGTCTCACACAGAAGTTGAAATTCTAACATATGAACCGTATCATCCTTTACCCTGTACTCTGATTTACCTTAGTCCTATTCAGCTCAGCTTCAATCATATCTCTAATTGAAGTCTGATCACTTTTTCAACTTTTTTTTAACAGTTGCAGTATGGTGTAATGCTGACTTTCATAGCTTCAGTGCTCTAACTCTGAGTCTCAGTTGTCACACAAATACCCAAAGTTCTAGAGAACAACCAGATTGCATACAAATACCTCAGTGTCTCAGAATTTAGAAATCACAGTTACAACCCTGAAATAGATGTGACTGCTGTTAGAGCTTACAATATAAGAATCTTTGCAATAGGCCCTAACCTGATCATCCATGCTCTTTTTTTTTTTTAACATTTGTTCCTCCTATTATTTATTTATTTTTTTAAATTTTTATTAATAAAACCAATCAACATACAATATGAACATTCTTTTTTTCTCATCACATAGTTGTATATTCATCATCATGATCATTTCTTAGAACATTTGCATCAATTCAGAAAAAGAAATAAAGACAACAGAAAAAAATTCATACATACCATACCCCTTACCCCTCCCTTTCATTGATCCCTAGCATTTCAATCTACTAAATTTATTTTAACATTTCTTTCCCCTATTATTTATTTATTTTGAATCCATATGTTTTACTCATCTGTCCATAAGGTAGATAAAAGAAGTATCAGACACAAGGTTTTTACAATCACACAGTCGCATTGCAAAAGCTCTATCATTATACAATCATCTTCAAGAAACATGGCTACTGGAGCACAACTCTACATTTTCAGGCAGATCCCTCCAGCCTCTCTGTTATGCCTTAACTAAAAATGTAATATCTATTTAATGCATGAGAATAACCTCCAGGATAACCTTTAGACTCTCATCCATTGACACTTTATTTCGTCTCATTTCTCTCTTCCCCCTTTCGATCAAGAAGGTTTTCTCAATCCCTTGGTGCTGAGTCCCAGGTCATTTTAGGATTTCTGTCCCACATTTCCAGGAAGGTCCATACCCCTGGGAGTCATGTCCCACATAGAGAGGGGAGGGCAGCGAGTTTGCTTGTTGTGGTGGCTGAGAGAGAGAGAGGCCATATCTGAGCAACAAAAAAGATTCTCTTGAGGGTGACTTTGGGCTTAATTTTAGGTAGGTTTAGCTTATCCCTTTGCGGGGTTAAGTTCATATGAACAAACCCCAAGATTGGAGGCTCAATTTATACCTTTGGTTGTCCACACTACTTGTGAGAATATCAAGAATTCTCCACTTGTGGAAGTTGAATTTTCCCCCTTTCTCACCATTCCTCCAAGGGAACTTTGCAAATATTTTTTATTCACTGCTCAAATCCTTCTGGGATTTATTGGGGCATCACTCTGGACAAACCTACAAAATCTCATGCCCTACTCAAGGTTCCATGTACTTGTGGTGTTCAATTAAGCTGTCCACATAAGTTATATTAGGAAATGCACTACTTGAAATATAAATTTTGTACCAAATAAACATTTTTTGCTTTAGTCACACACAAGTTAAAGTTTTAAAATATTAATTACCACCTATTTTTAATACCCTGCATTATTGACATTCCTTTGTTCTTCCTCATGCAAAGCATTTTTAAATTTGCACCTTTAGTCACTATCATTATACACTCTAGGCATTCCTAGATTATACCATCTCAGTCTTTATCATCCATCTTTCTGATTTCATTTGTGCCCGCAGGCCTCCTCCCTCTATCATTCTCACATTCAGCTTCATTCAGTGTTCCAACATTATTGTATTGCAGTTAGGTAGTATTGTGCTATCCATTTCTGAATTTTTACGCTCAGTCCCGTTGCACAATCTGTATCCTTTCAGTTCCAATTACCCAACATCTACCCTATTTCTATCTCCTGATGACCTCTGTTCTTAACTGAAATTCTCCTAGTTCATTCATTAATGTTAGTTCATATCAGTGAGACCATACAGTATTTATCCTTTTGTTTCTGGCTAATCTCACTCAGCATAATGTCCTTAAGGTCCATCCATGTTGTTACATATTTCATAACTTTATTCTGTCTTACAGCTGCATAATATTCCACCGTATGTATATACCACAGCTTGTTTAGCCACTCGTCTGTTGATGGACATTTGGGCTGTTTCCATCTCTTGGCAATTATAAATAATGCTGCTATACACATTGTTGTGCAAGTGTCCGTTTGTGTCTTGGCCCTTAGTGGTATTGTCGGGTCATGTGGCAATTCTATACTTAGCTTCCTGAGGAACCTGCCAAACCGCCTTCCACAGCTCACCCATGCTCTTGACTTCAGTTCTCTTAGTTTGTATCTCATAGTTAGTCCATATGAGTGAAGCATGGTGTTCTAGTTTGCTAGTTGCCAGAATGCAATATACCAGAAACGGAGTGGCTTTTAAAGAGGGGAATTTAGTAAGTTGCTAGCTTACAGTTCTAAGGCCAAGAAAATGTCCCAATTACAACAAGTCTGTAGAAATGTCCAATCGAAGGCATCCAGGGAAAGATGCCTTGGTTCAAGAAGGCCCATGAAGGTCAAGGTTTCTCTCTCAAGTGGAAGGCACATGCAAACACAGTCAGAGTTTCTCTTCATCTGGAAAGGCACATGGTGAACACGATCAGGGTTCCTTTGTCATCTGGAAAAGGGCACATGGCTGACACAGCATCACCTGCTAGCTTCTTCTCCGGCTTCCTGTTCATGAAGCTGTCTGGGAGGCATTTTCCTTCTTTATCTCCAAAGGTCACTGGCTGATGGACTCTGCTTCTCATGGCTATGTCATTCTGCTCTGCTCTCTCTGAATCGCTCTCATTCTCTAAAATGTTTCCTCTTTTATAGACCCACCTGAATGGGTGGAGACATGTTGTCACCTAATCCAGTTTAACAACCACTCTTGATTAGATCACATCTCCAGGGAGATGTTCTAATTATAGATTCAAACATACTTATTGAATAGGGATTATTCTGCCTTTAGAAAATGAGATTTTGATTTAAAACATGGCTTTTCTAGGGGACATACATCCTTTCAAACCAGCACACATGATAATATTTGTCCCTTTGTTTCTGACATTTCATTCAACATACTGTCCTCAAGGTTCATTCACCTAGTTGCAACCCTCACAACTTCATTTCTTCTTACAGCAGCTCAGTTGTCCATTGTATGTATATATCACAGTGGAGCACTCACTCTGGAAGACTTCAGCTGCCTCTAAGCAGTTGAATTACCATGAAACCTCCATGCTGTGAGTGCTTTAACTGGAATGAAATATACCAGTAATGGATTGACTTTCATAAAGAGGATTTATCAAGTTACAAGTTAGAATTCGAAGGCTGTGAAAATTTCCAAATTAGGGCATCAACAAGAGGATAACTTTCTGGGAAAAAAGTCAGCTAGGATCCTCTTTCTTTTGTCACATGGGAAGACACATGGTGACATCTGCTGTCCTTCTCTCCTGGCCTCTGGATTCAAACAGGTCTCTTAGCTTCTGGTGTCTCTTGGGGCGTCTCCCTTCTGCATCTCCAAATGCGTCTCCAAACTCCAAAATGTCCCTGTCTTAAAGGACCCCAGTAAGTGGATTAAGACCTACTTTGAATGGGTGGGGTTACAACTCCATGGAAATAACCTAACAATAGGTCTGCCCCTACATGATTGGATCAGAACATGGCTTTTTTGGGGAAAACAGCTTCAAACCAGCATATGTGGGGAAGCTCATGCAGAGAGGCAGTATGGAGAGGCCCTGAGACCAAACGAAGAGAAAGAGGTGCCTGGCCAGCTCCCAGTTGTTTCAGCCACCACCACTCCAGCCCTCAGCATTCTAGCTTCAGCCACTCTCTGACTATAACCATATCAAAGCCCTAAACCAGACCGCTCAGCTTCTCAAATTCCTGACCCACAGAAACCATGAGAGATAATATAATAATACAATGATTTCTGTTGTTTCAAGCCACTGAGTTTTGGGGTAACTTTTAAAAACTTTTTTCATTGTATAATATAGCATATATACAAAGCAAAGAAAAAGAAGCAATAGTTTTCAAAACACTCTTCAACAAGTAGTTACAGGACAGATCCCAGAGTTTGTCATAGACGACCATTCCGTCCTCTCAGATTTTTCCTTCTAGCTGCTGCAGAATATAGGAGGCTAGAAGGAATAAATATTTTTTTATCATCACAATTGATTTTTTTTCTTTTTTGTGAAAAATAACATATATACAGAAAAGCAATAAATTTCAATGCACAGTGTAACAATTAGTTGAAGAGCAGATTTCAGAGTTTGGTATGGGTTACAATTCCACAATTTTAAGTTTTTACTTCTAGTTGCTCTAAGATACTGGAGACTAAAAGAAATATCAATATCATGATTCAGCAATAATACTCATTTGTTAAATCCTTACCTTCTCTGTATAACTCCACCATCAGCTTTTTCTATCCCTCTCTTTAAGGGTATTTGGGCTATGGCCATTCAAACTTTTTCATGTTGGAAAGAGCTATCAATAATAATGGGTAGGGAGATGGAACTAATTGATGTTCTGGAGAGGCTGGGCCCTCCAGGTTTCAGGACTTATCTGGTCCAGGGACCCATCTGGAGGTTGTAGGTTTCTGTAAAGTTACCCTAGTGCATGGAACCTTTGTAGAATATCATATATTGCCCTAGGTGTTCTTTAGGATTGGCTGGAATGGTTGTGGTTTGGCAAATTATGATAGGTACCAGTGTCTAACTGAAGCTTGTGTAAGAGTGACCTCCAAAGAAGCCTCTCGACTATGTTTGAACTCTCTTAGCCACTGATAATATATTAGTTACACTTCTTTTCCTCCTTTTGGTGAGGATGGCATTGTTGATCCCATGGTACCAGGGCCGGACTCATTCCTGGGAGTCATCTCCTATGCCACCAGGGAGACTTTCATCCCTGGATGTCATGTCCTATGTAGGGGGGAGGGTAGTGATTTCACTTGCAGAGTTGCGATTAGAGAGAATGAATCTATAACTGAGCAACAAAAGAGGTCCCCCAGAAGTAACTCTTAGGCATACCTATAGGTAGGCTAAGCTTCTCTGCTACCTACATAAGCTTCACAAGGGTAAGCCTCAAGATGAAGAGCTTGGCCTACTGAGTTGGGAGTCCCTAGCGTTTGGCACAGTATCTGGGTTTTCCCCATGGTAAGATTTAATAGTTCCATAATTTTTCTCCCATCCCTCAAGGGACTTTGCCAACACTTTTTGATTCTCTGTTTAATATACTCTGGGATGTATTCAGGCATTACATTAAGCTATGTGGGTTTAAAGGCCCTCATTCTTGTTCTGGGCTCCCTGTGTTTGGATTGTTTAAATGATCTATCCCGACAGGTTGAGTTAGATTATTTGCTGCAGAAAATTTAGGTTCTGGACAAAATTGAGGTGACTTTTTGTACATGGCAATAGATAACCGGAACAGCCTACCCTAATCAGAAAATCTTAAGAACCATGTTAAAGGCCCTGCCCTCTCTGTGACAGTTGACTTGGTGGAAATGTTCCCTCCTTGAAACTCTCTTTTTTGAATTTCCTGACAGTAACTTTTCTTGGTTTTCTTCCTACATCCATGGCTGCTTCTTTTTAGTTCTCTACTTTTACCCATCTTCTTCTGCCTGCCCCATAAATATTGATGTTCTGGTTTCATCTCCTTTACTCATGCCTTACACTGTCCCTGGGAAATCTCACTCAGCTGCATGTTGATGCCAGCTAGACTTCTTTCTTGAGCTCTGGATTCCTATGACCTGTTGCTCACTGAGCATCTCCACATGGATATCTCGTAGGGTGTCTCACACTCAGCATGTCCACAGTGGATCTTTTCATATCTCCATACTCCAATGTCTCATCCAGAGATCACCAATGTTCCTGTCTCAATAACTGACATCCTCATCTACCCAATTGCCCAAGCTGGAATCCTAAGAGTCATTTCAGACCCTTCCTTCTCCCTTGTCTTTCACATTCCATCAGTCACCATGTCTCAACAAATCTACCTCCTAAATACATCTAAAGATCGTCCTTTCCTTTGTTTTCTCCCCAGGACTGTTACCACCCTAACTGGTTGTCTGCCTTCCCTTTAATCCCGTCAAAACGACCCTTCACACCCTGGCCAGTGGTCATGAACACAGGCTCTGGAGGTAGATAGATCTATTTTTGTTTCCCATCTCTGTTACTCACTGGCTCTGTGACCTTGAGTAAGCTATTTCAACTCTCAGACTCTCAGTTGCTGTATCTGTAAACGGGTATGGTAATAGTTTTACCTACTTGCAACACGTTGCCAGAATTCAATAAGATAATGCATGTGAAGCTGTTAGCATGGTGCCTGGCACACAGTAAGTGATCAATAAGTGATTGTGGGGTGTTTGAGAAGAGGACTTAGATGAGAGAATGTGTATGTCTCCTGCAACCCACCTTCTTCCCTGAAGATAATAGTTCCAAACTCATGGACCACGCTAGCCATGGCTGGGGTATGTTGGCTCTGAACATAAAAGACTGTAGATTTGTGTAGAGTAGGGGAAAATGTGTATATTTTGGAAGACAGAATTTTGTTGTGTTACATTCTTGAGGTCAGGGTGGCAGCTAAGGACTAGAGAATCTAAGGTGCTTGGAAGCTGACTGACTGGGGCCAGCAATCTGAAGCCAGACAGCAGAGGGCAGCAGAGGTCGACGAGAGTGCAATTCCCTGGGTCAGAGTGTGGGTAAGGGTGGGAAACAGAAACCTAAAGGAAGAACTTAGGGTTCTAATTCCAAATATGGGGTTGGCCATGGGGGCTGTCCGAAGGAGGAAAGTGCTGTTAGGCTTGCTCTCCCTTAGGAACTGAGATGAAGATGGTTACGGAAGTGAGGAGGCTTGGGAGAAGTTGGGATTGGGAATTGAGTGACTGATTTGGGACTTTTGCAAAGTATATTAAAGAAAATGCATTTAACCTAGTCTTGTGTTTTCTTGGGTCTTTGTTTTCTCTGAGTCCCAGTGGTCCTTCCAAGGACAGAGTTATCAATTGGGATCCTAGAGGGTGGCAATACCTTTATCTGTGTTTAGATAATGAATTTGTAGGACAGGTAGGGAAATTAGCTTTAGGCTAATTTTACAGATAAGGAAATCAAAGCCCAGAAAGGGGGAAGTGATTTTCTTACCTAAAATCATATAGATAGGATTAAGAGTAAAAGCCAATCCTAGTTGAGACTTTACAGATACACCTGAACATGTTATATGCATCACCTCATTTAATCCTCACAATAACCTGTGAGGCAGAATGTGTTACATTATCACATTTTACAGATGAGAAAACGGAAACTCAGAAAGGCTAAGCAATTTGCCCAATATCACACAGCTAGCCAGTAGTGCAGCCAGAATTTAAACTTAGGCAGATCAACTCCAGGGCCTGTGCTCTTAACCAGTACACTCCGCTCCTCCCCTAGGTCTCCAAGTGCTTTTTCTATTCCTCAGCATTGTCTTGTATGGGAATCCAATTTCAGTAAGGCAAATCCTGATCTCAAATTAAGTGCAATGGCAAGACAGTTTGCTACTTTAAATGGATTCCGAGCTAATTTATTTGGAAGGTTAATACCCCATTTTTCATCCCGCGTCACTAATTCACTTTCTTTGTAATGCTCATGTATTTGTGAACTGTCCAGGTAATGTGTAGTTGGTATGCTTTTTACAGAGTGTTGCCACCAGTGTGTCCTGCTTTAGGTAACTTCTTTCCAGCCTGTTCTGGCTCTCACTTGGGCTGTCTCCTTGTACCAGATTGTCCATGTAGGTCCAGGGATGGTGAAAATTACTTAAAGAGTTGGGATTTTGGGGGACAATTCTCTATTTTGCTTTGCCTATACCATTGCTTGTTGTCGACCAATCAACCATTCTTATTCAGTGTTCTGTCTCCATGGAAGCAAACATCCACTCACCCACTTATGCACCCACCCACTCATCCATCCATCCATCCATCCATCCATCCATCCATGAAACACTTGTTGAACACCTACTATGTGCCAGGCACTATGCTAGGCCCTGGGGACGCAGTGATGAACAAGGTGTGCATGGTACCTTCATGGAGTTTCTAGTCTAGAGGGAAAGTATGAAGATTGCAAATCAATTCCCTCTCAGGTGCCCCTAATTGGAGCTCAGAGTCTCCCATATCCTCCCTCCCATTGCCTTAGCCTGAGCGCTCATCATCTGTCTCTTCCTTGGACCACTTCAGCTGGTTTCCCGATCTCTGCTTCCTCCAACCCCCCACCCCCACCCCAGCCTGCACATAGCAGACAGCCGGAGACAGACCCCACCTTTAAAAACATCCCTTTCAACATGTCACATCCTTCCCCTGCTCAACCTGTTCAAAATCCTTCAATGACTCCCTGTTTCCTGTTGAATGATGTCCAAATTCCTTTACTGCCTGACCAGATTCAAGCAGCTCCTTGAATGACCCTGCCTTATTCTCCCCTCCTCACCCTTATTTCCTATCTGTTCCTCTGCTCTATTAGGGAGGGTCTTTCTACTGTCCAAATACCCCACCAGCTCATTCCTTATCTCCTCAAATCTTACCTGTCCTTCAGAAGATCCAACTAGAGTACCACCTCCTACAAGAAGCTTTCCCCAACTCCTCCTTTTCTCTGCTCTCCCTTCTGTGTGATCCTGGGCCCAAGTTCCTGCTGGGACGAGGATCAAATGAGATGACATTATGGGCAAATGCTATGTTTTGTGTAATGGGAAGCTGCCTTCATATCTGTTTTCATAGTTACCATTTATTGAGCATGTGTTCTCTGCTAGACAGTGGGGCTCAGTAGCTTACAGCCGTCATTTCACTGATCCTTGTTTTAGTTTGTTAATGTTACCAGAAATGCAATATACCTGAAATGGGTTGTCTTTTACAAGGGAAATTATTAAGTTACAAGTTTACAGTTCTAAGACCATAAAAATGTCCATACTAAGGCATTATCTTGGGAAAGATACCTTGACTCAAGAAAGTCCTATCTCACAACTATGTGATGATATTGTGAGTCACTGATTGCAACCATGTCAAGAATGAGTGCATGTCAAGAATGTTGCTATGTCGGTTCATTGTTTATCATACAAATATTAAAAAAGAAAGAAAGAAAGGCCTATCTGAGAAGACATGTGGCTTGCGTCTCCTAGTCCTTTGGCTTCTGGTTTCAAACAGCTTCCCCAGGGTCATTTTCTTTCTGCATCTCCAAACATCTCTCTGAGTAGGCTCTAAAGCTTTTTGCAAAATGGTTCCCTCCTAAAGGACTCCAGTAAACAACCTTACCTTGAATGGGTGGAGTCACATTTCCATGGAAACCACCTAATCAAAAGGTCCCACCCACAATTGGGTATGTCACATCTCCATGGAAACAGCTTAATCAAAGAGATTGTTCACAGCAATATTGAGTCAGGTTAAAGAACATGGCTTTTCTGAGGTAAACGACAGTTTCAAACCAGCACACTCCTCATAACACTCTAAGAAATAGATAATATTTATTAACTCCATTATTTTATTTTATTTTTTTACATGGGTATGTAAAAAAATTCCCAATTTTTGAACCGGGAATCGAACCCGGATCCTCTGGCATGGCAGGCAAACATCCTTGCCTACTGAGCCACCATGGCCCACCCTTAACTCCATTATTCAGGAGAGAAAACTGAAGCTCAGGGAAGTTAGGTATCTGGCCCCAGGTCACACTTACAGATAGATCCATCAAAGGACTTGTACTTTCAGAATCCCACCTCTGAATCCCACCTCTGCCTCTTTTTAGCTCCCTGTAGCGCAACTCTTTATGACCTTTGAATTCTTTCACACTTGTTTTTTTAAGCTTCTATTGCTGTTTTCCATGGTTCTGATTCTGTTTCTATTTCCTTATTATTTTGTTGTTCTAAGCCACTTCAAAGTCGTTGGGAAACAAGGTAAGTGTAGAATTAAATACACACAAATAAAGTATGCGTCTCCTGTTTCTATTCACAGGACCTGAGAAAGAAGGGAGCATCGGTGCTGTGTGAGCCTCATCTAACCTTATGCTCTGTGGGGCCGTTAGGAAAAGGCAATCCAAGCCAGAAGCCAAAGGTCACTTCCTTTTCTGAAATAAAAGGGCACGGCATCTGTGCCAGGTCCTCTATCAAAATGCCAAACTGTGGCATGGACTCTACTTCCTTCCATGGTTTTATTTTTATTTTTAAGAAGCCATCAGGTGGTAACAGATGATTCATGCTTTACTTACTCTTCTTGTTTATTTCCCTTCCTCGACCTTCAGATTTTTTTCTTCTTAATGTTTGTTCCGGGTTTTGACAAAACACTGAGGTACTTGATTTGCATTGGTAACTTTTTCCCTCAATGTCTTCTTAGGAAAAAAAATGAAAGGAAATGACAGTATTCCAAAATCATCTTTTAGTTCATTGGTGGATAGATTGCACCTGCTACTTCTGATGTGGCTCTCCAATTGTTTCCTTTTACAGTAAAACCTCATTAAAATGGCACTCTATGAGTTGCAAATTGGGTGCTTAGGCCCCACCTTGTCTTACGTTGCCCACTCTTGACAGAATGAGCCTTCTGAATGAATGGATTCCATGAATGGAGTTTCTACATTGAAGTGGCGCATAAAGGCAGCAAACTTTTCCCCCCCTTTGGCTGCACCATTTGCATACAAACGATTGATGCTGGGAATTCTTTCCATTTAATTAAGGCAAGTCTCCTAAGATCTCAATTAGGCTACAATTTGTTAACGGAATTGGAGTTACTGTGAATTATTCAAAGCAATAAAGCTTAATTTCTTTACAATACAGATGGTTCTCTAACATGAAGGGCTACCTCCAATTAGTTTGACTAAGTGAGGCTGGACTGCATTCAATAGCGATTTATTGATTTCTTTCATCACACAAATCACTCTCCCTAGGCAAGAATTCTTTCTTTTCTTTTTTTGCAAGAATTCTTTTTAACAGCCCCAGCACTCTGGGAAGGCTGAAACAGTGTACTCTCCCTCAAAGACAAAGATGAGATGTTCACTCACCTGACCATTGAACCTTAGTAATAAGAATGTCTTTGCATAGATACATCCACACCCTGGTAGTCTTGTCCCTTGTGGCTAAAAACAGGGGCAAAAGTTAAGGGTCAGTGTTTGCCTGGGATGGAAGATTGGTTCTGTGTGATGCCAGCCAATTTGCTTTATCTCTTGCATACATGGCCTGTGAACACGATTAAGGGCAGTCAGTTACCAGGATTTGGGCCATCTGTGAACAAGGTTAGGGAACATTACGGGCCAGGGTTAGGGCTCAGGCTGTGGTTGAGGAACTAAACAAGGGGGCTTTTGCTTTCTAATCCCAACTGCCCTCTTACTGATCGATCTGTGCTCTGCCTTACTGAGCTCAAGATACAAGGCATCAGTAGCAACTAGAAGGCGAGTAGGGAAGGCTCACTTCACAGTTGCTGGAGTAGCAAGGAATTTTGGATCCCAAATAAATATTTGAAATGGGTTTCTTTCCTTGGGGTGCTGCTGGGGTATGATTGAGTCAAGTTGTCTATTCTCTGTCTATACTAAGGGTAGAGAAAAAAAGGGGTGGGATGGGCCGCCTTGGACATGTTTAAGTTACCAAATGACAATAGAATTCCTGCTTTAGAATGCTAGGGAAATAGATTTCTCTGATCTCCTGGGAGGAATTGTAATTACCAAGTTTTGAAAAGCTAGGGAATCTGTAACTGAGGGCTGCCTTTCATTTGGAACAGGAAGAGGCAGACACGGAGGGCGAAACTGATAAGTGAAAGGGCGTGAAGCACTGTTTCCCCCTGCAGGATGCTGGGGATGGGCTGGAGAAGATGCAATAGGAAGTGGTGGTGGTGTAGGGAATCTGCCCTGCTGGGCCTAAATCTTCACAACCATCCTATGAGCTCATTCCCATTATTATCCTCATTTTATAGATCAGGAAACTGAGGCACAAAGAGAAACAGTGGTCAAACTGTTAGTAAGTTGCAGAGCTTTGATTTAAACCCAGGACTGTCAGACTCCAGAGCCTCCAGTTCTTTCCCGGAGGAAAGAACTTGTATAAGATTAGTGAGATGATCAAGTCCACCTGGAATATCAGGGAGACAAAGAGAAGAAGAGGTGATGTGGCACCTCCAATGGCATCAGTGCTAAGAGGTAGTACAGTATAGTGGTTAGAAGCATATGCCAGAAATTCAACAATCTGAGTTCAAATCCCAGATCTACCTCTCCTGGCTGTGTGACCTTTGACAAGTTATCTTATCTCTCCGTGCCTCAGCTTCTTCACCTGTAAAATAGGGATATTGGAATAATAACAGTACCTACTTCATGGGGTTGTTGGGAGGAGTAAATGAATCAATATATTGGAAGTGTTTTGACAATGCCCGACACTCAGTGAAGAATGGCTAGCTAATTAACTCCCAATGTAGCCATGGAATACACAGTCTGTGGTTTGGCCTGGAGTTCTTTGAGCCTCAGTACCTCCCTACAACCTACTTTTGAGTTGCTGCCAGACTTAACTGAGTCAACGCATGAAGAGAGGAGCACAGAGAGAGCATTTGATTTCCAGCAGCTGTTTTACATTATTACCTTGGTCCCTTGCAACTCACCCTAGGGGCAGAGTCCACATTCTTCTGTTTAACTAGGATCTGGGGATTCCCACACTGTTAAATGAATGGGGTCAGTAGTGAGGGATGGAGAATATCTTTTGCTCTGCAATGAATCCTGTTTTTCATATACATGGCTATCCTGCTGACAGTGTGAAGGAAAAGGTTCTGTGGCCTCAGATACACTGGGCCCAGATCTGGAGCCTGGAGAATCCAAGCCCTGTGAGCTGGTAAAGTCACCTCAGCCTCCAGAGACAGACCTGTCCACGCTGAAATTCCAGCTTTAAAATATGCCGTGTGACCTTGGGCAAGTCAGTTTGCCTCCCTGGGCTTCAGATTCCTTATCTGTAAAGGAAGATAAAATCTGGAACTTCCTCATAGGGCTGCTGTAAGGATGAACTGAATGAACACTTGTGGAGCACTCCGAGCAGTGCCTGGGCACGTAGTATGATTATTGTTGACTTATTTCCAGAGAGACCAGAGAGATGAGTGAGAAATGAAGGCAGCGTGTGGCATGCCTCTCCATCCTTTCCCCTTTCCCAACGGCTGGAAGATGTTTCTGTCCAAATGGGAAATTGAAGCCAAAATAGCACAAAAAGGAAAGGAAGTGCTTTAGGAGCAGATGGGCTCCCACTCTTCGTCTCGAGGAATGTGCTGACTATTCAGGAACAGGCCTTCGGCAATCACTTAACACAATCATGAAGCAAAGGGAAATGATCGAGTGTGTTACCAGGGTCAGTGCCAATTTGTTTAAGAAAGTGGTGAGGCCAAAAAGGAGGATGTGGGGGAACGGCAGGTTGTACGCATTCCTGGAACCAGTTCACAAAAGCTCGTGGGCAGCAATCCTAGGTGAATGTGGCTGAAGACCCACCCTCCACAATGCCCTTCCAAAGCTCCCAAATGTGCCAATTTGAAACTATTGTGTACCCCAGAAAAGCCATGTCCTTTAATCCTCATTCAATATTGCCGGGTACGATCTTTTTTATTGTTTCCATGGAGATATGACCCACCCAATTGTGGATGGTAACTTTTGATTAGATGGTTTCTATGGAGATGCGTCTCTAACCATTCGAGGTGAGATGGCTTACTTGAGCTCTTTAAGAGGGAAACCACTTTGGAAAAAGCCATGAGAGCCACCAGAACCGAAAGAGCCAGCAGAACAGACAGAGCCCCAGGGAAGCTGTTGAAGAGAAAGCTAGCAGATGTGGCCACGACCCCTTTCAGCTGAGAAAGAAACCCTGAACGTCATCTGCATTCATGAACCAAGGTATCTTTCCCTGGATGCCACAGATTGGACATTTTGTTTAATTTAGACATTTTCATGGCCTTAGAACTGTAAACTTGCAACTTTATAAATTCCTCTTTTTAAAAAGCTGTTCCATTCTGGTATATCACATTCTAGCAACTTGTAGACAAAAACCCCAAGTGAACAGCTTTGACCAGAGGCTGAGACTTGGGGTTTTGAGCCAGGCATGATGGGGGTGCTGGTGACCCAGCTTCCTTTATTCTATTGAGCAAGCTTGTTATCATGTGCTCAGTGGTGTCAGGCACTGGGCTAGGAGCCATGGGGGATGCTGAGAAGATTGACACAGGTGAGGTCCTTGCCCTGGGAAAACTGTGCTCCCTACAACATGGAGAAAGCATCTACGAAACACTGAGGGGGCAGGGACCAAATGGTACTTCTTCCTGAGGGGAGTGGGAGTACCTGGAAAAAGAGAGTGTCTGGAAAGGATAATACTTAACATGTAATAACCTCTAATGGTGGAATGTCAGACATCAGTGGGGGTGTGATTTCCTGGAAGGTGGAGGGGCGAGGACAGACTGTAACTCATTAAAGGAAAGGCTATTCCTGTATCGGTCACTAATCCCTTGATCAGTAGCTAGCGTGGCTTTCTACCCAGAGAAATTTATAAATCCTACCAGTTTTGACTGAGTGCTTACTATATATGTACCAGGCACAGTGCCAGCTCTTCCATGCTTTAATATAGAAAATCTATCTAAGGTACATTGCTGTAAATATCAAATACTGGGCATGAATCGTTGAAAGGCCCTTAAAGATAATACAACCCAAAGGGTCTCAAAATGTGGTCCTGGGACCAGCAGTGATCAGCATCATCCGGGAACTTGTTAGACATGCAAATTCTCAGCCCTATCCCAGACCTACTAAATCAGAAACTTAGGGGACGGGGCCCAAGCAATGTAGTTTTGCGAGTCCCCCAGGTGATGCTGATGCACACTCAACTTTTAAAACCACTGCTCTAACCCAGTGATCTTTAAAGGGGTCTCTGAACTTTAAAAAACTTTTTGAAAAGCAGGGCCGTAGTCTGACCACTGCCCTCTTCACTCTACCCAGCCTGCCTCATCATTGTACAGATGGGGAAAACTGAGGTCCAAAGAGGGGAAAGCGTTTGTTCTAGGAGGCAGGGATGCAATTAGCACCTAGCCCTCCTGACTTTGAGTCCAGGGTGTTTGCAGTGTCTCAGGCTTCTCCCTCATGAGAGAGGAAACAGGAAGGCATGCCTTTGAGCCCTCCTTTATTAAGATCCCAGGGCTGTCTGCTTCTCTTTCCAGCTCTGCCAGGAAAGGCCAGAGACTTCTGGGGTTTTGTGAGGAAGCCCCTCCTGTTTCCTCTCCTTCTAGGGTCCAGGGCCTGTAATCCCTGAAATACCTCCAGGCCAGCCTGACTTTTCCCCCAACCAGCACTTATCTCATGATGGAGCATGAGGTCCATCTGCCTTCTTGAACAGGGTTGTAAGAACTTTCAGCTTCTCGCTCTGTTCATCAGCCAGGCCTCTCAGGCTTTCCTGTTTTCTGAGGCTCTGCCCATCTCTGCATTTCCCTGGCCCCCTTTCCCTCCCACCCACTATCTGTCATTGCCATTACACTATGAACTGGGGTCATTGTGAGACTCTCCTGGGGGCTTATTGCATTCTGTCCCTGTCTTCTCCCTTCCCACCCCCAATACTGTCACATTGATTGCCCCAGCAGGTGGCTCACAGGTAGGGAAAATGTCCGCCTTGCATACTTCTGGCTCTGTCCAAGGCCCAAAGGCCCAGCTGTCAGGGCTTCCCCACTGCTGCCTGGGACCTTTCAAATCTCGGGCATTGCCTTTGACTTCAGACTTGAGCTTCTGTCAACCTCTCAGGCTGTCTTTCTCCAGGACAAGAGCACTTAGTCCAGCCTTCTCCCTGTTGGAGGGGAGAGCGTAGTGGCTCCACTGCGTGCCAGCTGAGGACAGCTTCCAGGCTGAGGCAGGAGTCTCGAGCTGCTGAGCCTACGTGCATAAAGTCAAACCAACCGTCGTGTGTGAGTCAGCTGCTTGGCTCTTCTCTTCCGTGTGTGTGCGTGTGTGCGTGTAGTGGGGGAAGTGGGTTTTGGAGATGGGAGAGACTGAAAACAAATTGAAAACATGACTACTAAGAGGCTAACATTTGCAGGCCAAAGCCAGCTCAGCCCCCAACCCCAACCCCAAAAGAGGATTTGAAACCCTAGCCAGGTCTGCCCCTGTCCGACCTCTTAGCCTCTGTGGACTGGCTTCTAATAGGAATTTCACAGCTGATGGAAGCCGGACAGTGTGGGGGAAATAGCACAGGCCGTGGAGTCAGTTGGATGGACATTCAAATCTGGGTTCAGCCACTTGCTAGCTGGACAAACTTATGCAAGAGACCCCACTTCCTTAAGCCTTGATTTCCTCAGCTCTAAAAAGGAGATGGTAATATTTGGTTGAACCATGTGAAAATGCTATTTTGTAGGTTAAAAGTGTTGAATATTGCAACTTCATATAGTTCAACCCAATAGCACCTTCCTCCCAGGGTTATTGTGAAGATTAAATGAGTTAATATACAAAAAAGTGCTTATACCAGCACCTGGCTCATAAGTACCCAATGAAGCAGAGTCATGATGATGGTGAGACCATGGATATGTAATGCCTAATGCTGCCCACACACTGAGCCCACCTATAGCCATCTCATAAATACAGGTCCCAGGTAGGCTGAAATCAGTGGCATAATTTGAGGGACTAAAATAGACCCCCTGGTTCAAATACCCCTCCTATCTGGGCTGTCCTTATTAAAGGTCAATTCTTTCTAATGAAAATACTCTCCCACAAAGGATCCCATTTAAGAGTCATGCAAGCAAAATGGATTAATTCATCGCCATCCACAGGTATTAACTAATTCATTAATTCATTCAATCGTTCATTCAACAGCTTACATTGAAAACCTATTGTGTGCCAGTCACTCACTGTGCTAAGTGATGAGTTGAAGAATTTATGGTCCCTGCCCTGGAGGAATTTGCAGTTTGGTATGGGAGACCACCCACCCACCCCAACAGGTTTTGACAATTCACTTTTAATAAGTGACCTAGTCATGAGAAGTGTGTGCCGCACTTGGGGGTACCAAGTAGGGATCATCCAGCTCTGCTTGGGGATGGGAAAGCAAGACAGAAAAAGTGACAATTTAGAGAGACCTTGAAAGATGTGTAGGAATTACTTGGATAGAGAAGTTGTGGCTCCGGAAGGACATATCAAACAGAGAGATCCTAATATACAGAAGATTGCAAAGGGGAATGGGCATTTTTAGGGGTTGGTGTGGAGTTTAGTGTGTCTGGAGCATGGGGCAAGGAAGAGAGTATCAAGAGTTGAGGCTGAACTCCCGGGGGTGTAAATCTCCCTGGCAACGTGGGACATGACTCCCAGGTTTAAGCCAGGACCTGGCATCCTGGGAATGAGAAAGCCTTCTTGAACAAAAGGGGGAAGAGAGAAATGAAACAAAATAAAATTTTAGTGGCTGAGAGATTTCAAAGTGTTGAGAGGTTATCCTGGAAGTTATTTTTATGCATTATATAGATATCCCTTTTAGTTTATGGTGTATTGGAGTGGTTAGAGGGAAGTACCTGAATCTGTTGAGCTGTGTTCCAGCAGCCTTGATTCTTGTAGATGATTGTATAACTATATAGTTTTTACAATGTGAATGCGTGATTATGAAAACCTTATGGCTGATGCTCCCTTTATCCAGGATATGGACTAATGATTAAAAAAATAAGGACAAAAATAAACAAATAATGAGAGGGGACAAGGGATTAAAAAAAGTTGGGTGGAGTGCAATACTAGTGGTCAATGAGAAGGAGGAATAAGGATATGGGATGTACGAGTTTTTTCCTTCTTCTCTTTATTTCTTTTTCTGCAGTGATGTAAATATTCTAAAAATGTTCATGGTGATGAATACACAACTCTAATCATATTGTGAGCCACTGATTGTATATTTTGGATGAACTGTATGTGTGTGAAGATTTCTCAATAAAAGTATTTTTTTTAATAAAAGGAATGCTGCATGGAAAATAATTTTTGCATAGATTTCTTTCCTGATGGGCAGCATTGCTACAATAAACCGTTTTGGATATATATATATATATACATATATATATATATATATGTATATATATGTATATATGTATATATGACAATTGGGGAAAATAAAAATAAATTTAACTAAAAAGGAATTTTAAAAATATATATCTTTGGGGTGGTGCAATGGTGACACAGTGGCAGGAATTCTCACCTGCTGAGCTGGAGACTTAGGTTTGATTTCTGGAGCCTGCCCATGCCCCCCCCCCCCAAAGTATATATCTTTGAAGTAATTGAATAGATATTGTGCCAACTTCTATTCTAAAAATGAACTTATGAAACTGTTTTCATTTGCAGCTACTTGCCAGAACAAGTTATTAGCTAAAAATTTTCAAATAGCCTGCCCATGACAAAAAAGAAGCCTGTCCGTGACAAAAAAGAAAAAGAAAAAAATTTTAAATAAACAAACAATAAATTTAAAGAAAGAGGTTGAGGCTGAAGTAGTAGGGAAGGGCTGGGTTGGGATGTGCTTATATGCTGTTTTAGTTTGCTAAAGCTGCCAGGACGCAACACACCAGAGATGGATCAGCTTTTAACAAGGGGATATATTTAGTTAAAAATGAAAAATGTTTAGTTCTTCAGAGGAAAAGCAGCTAGCTTTCATCTGAGTTTCTCTGTAACATGGAAGGGAGACACTGTGACATCTGCTGGCTTTCTCTGCTGCATTCTGGGTTCCAACGGCTTTCCTGGGGTGATTCCTTTCTGCATCTCCAAAGGTCTGGGCAGAGCTGTGAGTGCTGAGACGAGGTGTGCTGAGCTGCTGAACTTGCTTCTGACCTCTCTCTTTTAAGCCTCCAGCTTATGAAATTAAACCTCACTCATTGTGGAAGGCACCCCCCTCAGCAATTGTAATCAGCCAGTGATGGATTTCGCATACGGATGATTCAAGTCCACAGAAACAGAACAATGAGGCATCATCACCTGGCCAAGGTGACACCTGAACCGAACTACTGCGTATGTCAACCTAAAGAGCTTGGATGTGATCTGTAGGCAATTGAGAACCAACAGATGAGGGTTTCCCAGAGTGCCCAGCAAAAGACAACCTGATTGTACCTGGAGTGGGGTATGGGAATTTGAAATAGAATTTTTAAAGAACTGTTAGTATTTTTAAATTTAGATTTATTGTAGCCCTTTGCAATCAATCTCGCCCCCACTCCCTGCACTTGACTACCACTGTCTTGCTTTCTGTCACTATAGGTTAGTTTTGCCTATTCTAGAATTTAAAATAAATGGAGGGGGCAGGCCACGGTGGCTCAGCAGGCAAGAATGCTCGCCTGCCAAGCCAGAGGACCCGGGTTCGATTCCCGGTGCCTGCCCATGTAAAAATAAAATAAAATAAATGGAGGGCGGGCCACAGTGGCTCAGTGGTAGAGTTCTTGCCTGCCATGCCAGAGACCTGGGTTCGAGTCCCGCTGCCTGCCCATGCAAAAAAAAATAATAATAAAACAAACAAATAAAAGGAATTACAGTTTCTAGTCTTTTGTGTCTGGCTTCTTTCAATTAGCATAATGCTTTGAGGTTTTTCATGTCATAGTACATATCAGTAGTTTTTTTCTTTTTTGTTGCTGAATATCCATTGTGTCAGTATACCTTTGTACAGGTTGTATATTGATAAGAATTATAATATATATTGATATACCATTGATCTGTTGTATGGATATACCACAATTTGTTTATAATTCACTATTGCTGGAAACCTGGGCTGTTTCTAGTTTGGGGTTATTATAAATAAAGCTGTTATGAACATTCCTGTACAAGGCTTTGGGGGGCATAAATTTTCATTTATCTTGGATAAATATTTTTGAGTGGAATTTCTGGGCCAAAGCATTGGCTTATGCTTAATTTTAAGAGAAACCACTACAGTGATTGGGATAATGGTTGTATCATTTTATACTCTCACCAGCAATTTAAGTGTTCCAGATGCTCCATATCAACTTAGTATTGTCAATTAAAAAAAATAGCCATTCCAGTGGATTGTGTACCAGTATCTCATTGCGTCTTTAATTTGCATTTCACTGATGTGCTGGTTTGAAGCTGTTCGGTACCCCAGAAAAGTCATGTCTTTTTTCCTGATACAGTCTTGTGGGGACAGCCATGTTTTTTTTTAATACTGATTCAATATTATGGGGTGGAAAATTTTGATTGGATTGTTTCCATGGAGATGTGTGCTGGTTTGAAGAATTTATATACCCTAGAAAAACCATGTTTTAATCCTAATCAATCTTGTGAGAGCAGCATTTTCTTCTAATCCCTATTCAGCACTATAGGATGAAAACTTGATTAGGTTATCTCCACAGAGATGTGACTCAATCAATTGTGGGTATTAAACTTGATAGGGTGGAGTCGTGTCTCCACCCATTTTATGTGGGTCTTGATTAGTTTGCTAGAGTCCTATAAAAGAGGAGCCATTTCAGAGAGAATGAGGAGACAGCCACAGAACTACAACAGAAGGATGAGAGAACCATAGAGGCCACCAGCCAGTGACCCTTGGAGATGAAGATGGAAAATGACTCCCAGGGAGCTTCATGAAGCAAGAGGCCTGGAGTGAAAGCAGACACTGCCATGTTTGCCATGTGCCCTTCCAGGTGAGTGAGAAACGCAAAACCTCTTCTGCCTTCTTGAACCAAGGTATCTTTCCCTGGATGGCTTAGATTGGACATTTCTATAGACTTGTTTTAGTTTGAAAATTTCACAGTCTCAGAACTGTAAACTAGCAACTTATTAAATTCCCCTTCTTAATAGCTGTTCTATTTCTGGTATATTGCATTCCAGCAGCTAGCAAACTAGGACAAGATGTGACACACTCGATTGTGAATGTGACTTTCTTAGATGGAGATGTGACTCTGCCCATTCAAGGTGGGTCTTGATTAGTTGACTGGAGTCCTTTAAAGAGGAAACATTTTGGAGATTGCTCAGAACCGACAGAGATGCAGACATTTGGAGATGCTCAGAGTGCTGACAGAGAGAGCAGATGCCTAGAAGAGGATGTTTGGAGATGCTAAGCAAGCCAGAAGCCAGAGTCATGTCCTGGAGAGCTGAGTGAAGACCCACAGACACGTAGAGAGGAAACCACTGGAATCAGGAGCTGCAAGCAACAGAACCGGGAACAAGGACCAGCAGACACATTCCTTCCCATATAACAGACATCAGCCTTGAGTGAAGGCATCTTTCTGTGGATGCCTTAGTTTGGACATTTTTATGGCTTTAGAATTGTAAGTTTATAACTTAATACATTCCCTTTTTAAAAGCCGTCCCATTTCTGGTACATTGCATTCTGGCAGCATTAGCAAACCAAAACAACTGATTACGAATGATGTTGAGAACCTGTCCACATGCTTATCAGTTATTTGTATGTCTTCATTTGTGCAGTCTCAGTTCAAATCTTTTGTCCATTTTTGGTATAAATTACATTAAATATGTCTCAGCCTTTGCAAGTATAAAATTCAATGAGTTATGACAACTGTATGCACCCATGTGACTAGTACTGCTTAGCTAGAGGTTTATCAATTTTACTGATATTTTCAAACCCTAGCTTTTGATTCCACCAAAAACGAAAACACACAATATATATAAAGTTGCAGGATGTTTATAAAGCAGGTGCTTCAAGGTTCATCCATGTTGGAGCATGTATCCAAACTTCACTCTGTTTAACACCTCAATAATATTCCATTGTTTGCATATACCACATTTTGTTTATTCATTTATCTGCTGGTGAACATTTGGGTTGTTTCCACCTTTGTTTTTAAGATTTGTTAGAGCATATTTAGAGTACCTTTTCCTCCTAGGCCTAGTTTAGCTCTACTGCCGAGGTGTAACCTTTTTTGTGTCTTCTAATGAATGTCCCTGGTTTTCAGGTTTCTCTACTCTGGCTGGTGGGAAATTGTATGTCTCCCAGACCTGAAGGGCTCTGGAAATTTTTTAGTTGACAGCTTCTTGGTAGTTCTTCGACCAGCTATGTGGGTTTCATTTTATGTATATATAGCTTAGTCTTTAGCAATATGATCAAGAGGATCCATATACATAGATTTGGAACTCTTTCTGTGTTGTTCGTTCTATTCCAGAACTTTGTGCTTCAAATTCCAGCCAACTCAGCCCCCTCCGCAATATCTGTCTCATCAACTCAGGAAGACCACTCTATTCTGCGCCCTATACCATGCATGGTTAAGAAATTGCCTCCAGGCAGAAACCGAGGGCTATCGCCTTGCCTCATTTGTTTTCCCTCTCTCAGAGATCACAATGCCGTACTACCTGTTGTCTGATGTCTACAAACTGTTGTTTCATATATTTCACCCAGTTTCCTAGCTTTTTCATGCAGGAGAAAATGTCTGATACAATTTATTCTAACACGATTGGAAGCTGAAGTCAAAATAGAGGTTTTTAAGCAGGAGAGATACATGATAACCTTGGTTTTTAAGGTAGCTGCCTGTTGGTCTCATGGGTAGACAAGAAGTAAATACTGAGGCAGAAAGACAAATTAGGAGGTTATTTAAGTTGTCTGTGAATGAGCTGATAGTGGTCTTAACCAAAGGAGTGGCATTTGAACTGGAGAGATGTGGACACGTTCAAGAGCTATTTAGGAGGTGGGATGGGCAAGACTTGCTGAGGAATTGGATATGAACGGCGGCTGAAATAAAGGGTAGAGTCTGGGATGACTCTCAGTTTTTAGGCTTGAACAACTAGAAGGATGCGAATACCATTCACTGAGATGAAGACGACTGAGGCAGGACAATTTTTTTTTCTTATTTGTTTATTTGGCGGATGGGTGGAATGGAGATGATGGGTTCAGTTGTGGTCATAAGAGTTTGAGGTGCCTGTGAGCCATCCACGTAGAGAGGGCAATTGGATATGTGGGTCTAGGACTCAGAGGAAAGGTGGCAACTGGATAAATACATATGGGAATTATGGTATATAAATGGTAGCTAAGGCTACGGTTGTGGTGGAGACTGTCCAGGGAAAGGGTGCCCAGTGAGAGGAAAAGGCAATCCAAGACAGAGTGAATGTCCTTATTTATCAGCACAGAGCTGGAGGCTGAGAGAATTGGCCACAGTCCATGGAAGTGGTGATGGGAAAGAAAATACGGCAGAACTGGAGTCTGGCTGGTCTGTGTTCCTGAAGCACAGGGCACACACTCTGCTGACTTCACTGTTCTCTTAGCTCAGACTTTGCCCTCCTTGCCTCAGCTCTGGGAGCAACCATCAATACTTTTAAAAAGAAAAGGAAAACTAGGGGATAATAGGAATGGAAAAAGTTTCTAAATCCCCAAGTAGGAGGAAATCTCAAATGTTATTTTGGAGGCGACAGCAGTTGTTGCCACTCTGTCTCCAATGGCTGGCATTGTCCACTTGGCCCTGAGCCCTGCAGCTGGGCCCTGTGGGCTGGCCACACTCCAACCAGCCCACACATCCTCACCCCCACCCCTGGCCCTGGGAGCCATGCCAGGGCCTCCCAAGGCAGCCAACTGTGTGGACACGCCCAGAGAGCAGGGGAAGGGGCCCTGGAGGAACAGGAATAGATAGGGAAAGGTTGGCAGAGGGTGTGTAGCTCTGTGTGTGTGGTGGTAGGGATACCTGGAACCCCGTTCCAGGTGCCTACTCTCAGTAGCCCCCCTGGCTGCTCTTACCTAAACTCTCTCCTCCTTCTCAGAACTGGTGACCCAGCAATGTGTCACCACTCAGATCTCGCTTGAAATCATCTTCTATGGCCTGTGGTTCTCCATGTGGATCCTGCCTATCTCTGCTTTGGGCTAGGAACACCCCAATGAACTGGAGCTCCCTCAAGGCCAGGGATCATTTTTACAATGGCTGTTTGCCTGACTTCTCCACCATGGAAATCCATGGAAATGATGCTTTGGCAGGTTGAAGGGGACCCTGTTTCACCAAACCCATTTTTAAAAAATTAATTTTATTTTATTTTTTTACATACCAAAAAACACCAAACAAACGCAAACATTCCTATTTTGATCATTCCATTCTACACATATAACGAGTAATTCACTCTATCATCATGTAGTTGCATATTCATCATCATGATCATTTCTTGGAACATTTGCATCTATTCAGAAAAAGAAATAAAAAGAAAACCCTTTTTATTGTCACCTCGAATATGTGGCAGACTGACTTTTTTTTGATTATTGAAACTAGAATATTTATTATAGAAAGGAAACATTTCAGAAAAATACGAAGACACTAATAATTATCACCAGTATTCTTATCACCTGAAGAAAACCAGTGAGGACACTGTAGCACACTTACTTCATATTTTTTTCAGACACATTCTCCATGATAGCAAATATTTTTGGAAATGTCATATTTAGGAACTGCATGATTAGCGTTTTTTATTCAATCCAAGGGAGCATTTTTTTTTAACTTTAAACATTTTTATCAAAGTAGCACATGCCTGTGACAAGAAACAAACATAGGCTTATAATTAATAAGCAGTGGTCCCTTGTCCCATTCCTTCCCATTTCCAGTCCAGCTTTCTAGAGGAAGCAATTTAGCTCTTTCTGTTTCTAGTTTTTCTGTTGGGGCCCTCCCCTAACTCTAAATAACAGGCTTTTTCATTTTTTTCCTGATAAAACAACTTGAAACATTATCTGTTGACTTTGTGCTATGAATGGTTGGGATTTAGAAGGCTTAGACCCAGTGCATGAATCTTCCTGACAGCAACCCAGAAAGTTGGTCACCCGGCCTCTGCTCGAATCTTTCCAGAGACGGAGAGCTTACTGCCCCGTGCAGCAGCCCAAATTGTGCTGTAGAATATGGCTTCCAGGCTTGCTTCAGGGTTGGTTCTCCCCAGCCTGGCAGCCCAGCAGGACCAAATTAATCATGCTTAAATATTAGGCAATTAAAAACATAAAAATTAAGACACCACATTGAATGTGTATATATAAAAATGAAAGAGAAATGACATCAATTGCCCAGTTCTGTTCTCACTCCTGCCTGCCCTCCAACCATTCTGAATCCCAGGAATGGACCGAGCATTCTTTTCCCAGGCTGATGATATGATACGGTGGCTTTTCCTCCCTAGGGGCTTTGGACTATGGGGTCCTTGTCTTTCCTGCCCTTGGGAGAGCCGGAGGAGCAGGCTTGGGGCTTAGGGCATCATCCTGCTTGGACCAGGTAACGTTAGGTGCAGGCTGAGGTCTCTGTTGGTGAGTTTCTCACCACCTGTCCGTAAAGAGCGGGAGGCAGCTCTCTGCCAGACCCTTTTCTCAAAAACTTATTTCCTTCTAAGCCCCGACAAGAAAGGGAAGCCTAACAACCATATCTTACTTAGGAAGACTGTCTTAATACATCAGAGCATCCTTCTGGCTAGATTGGGCTGATCTGTCAACGGTTTTCCTGGATTGTGTATGCTTTAGTCAAAACATGCTCATTATGAATGCCAAGCATCAGTATGGCCTTGGGGGCTTGGCAGGCTGACTTTTGATATACTGCTGAGTCCCCTTTAATTTTGTGCCGCTGGGGCATGTACAGTAGGATCTGCTTCCTCCAAATTTAATTTGCACCCAACTTCTCAAGGATACAGCTCTTGGTAAAGTAAGATACAACTGGATTTCTTTTTTTAATCAAAGTGGATACATATCTTGACATGTTGGGGGAGAATTTTCTAAGATTCCTGCTTGAGGGAACTGGAGATCCTTGAGTTGAGGGAGAGAGCTGGTGCAGGTGTCTCTCACTTGGCTGGGAACCATGTAAGGCTGGGTCCCTTCTCAGTCCTCGCCCCCAGACTTAGGAGAACAATTCTCTCTTGTCAGGAGTCTAAACCTTCCGGGCATATCCTTTAAATTGTTCCTGTGACCCACGGAACTTTTGCCCTCTGTGCCAATTTGGTCCTGTAAAGAAGCAGACATCAAGATGGGATTCAATGTTCAAGAGCTTTATTAGCAGAAACACCTGTGAAGGATACAGGGCAAGAAGCAGGAGTAGGCAGAGGGGGCCTTCAGGCCATGATGCAGGTCTGATACCTGAGAAAGGAAGAAAGATCGAGTAGGAGGAGTCTCGGACTGCAGCGCAGTTCTGAGAAAGTCTTGACTAGATTGATGGGGAATCCCCAGGCAAAGTTTGCCTGTTGGAGGAGTCCCTGCCAGGATTAGCTATTGGCTGGGAGCAGCCCCAGGGAAGCATGGCCTTGGTGTGAACACCACCATAGACCCAAAATGTAGCAGCTGGTGCTGTCAGTTAATGAGGCTCCCTGCAGCTGGCTCTTTTGAAGGGAGCTCTGCGCATTGGATCTCCATGCCTACTAGACTATCCCTGCAGCCTCCTGAGCTCTCTACCCTGCCACCTTCCTTGGGACCAGTCTTCACTAGTTTGTTGCCAAGGCAGTTGTTTCTCCCCTTCCAGCTGACCTCCAGGCCGGGAAATCTCGGCCTTCTCAAGCTCCACAGAAGGGCCCTGGTCCCTGGAGACCGGCCTTGCTGGAGTGTCCCCCTCAGGGCTGAGGTGGGGCTGTGGGTTTTCATTCGCCCACGGGTCAATTGGTCAGCGCAGGTGGTAGAAACATTAGTGATAGATCGCAATGGGAGTATACTGCTTCTTCTCTCCCTGGTCTACTCCCTCTGCTCTGAGGCTGATCTGGAAACTGCTTCCTCCTTCCTATGGCCTTCAAGAAAATACCAGCCTAGTTCCTTGTGGATGTATGAATGACCAGCTCCCTGTGATGCCCAAGCCATTTTATGCTGCTTGTAGCAGGGAAAGGGGTGACAGGACAGGATTGTGGATCAGCTGACCAGGGTCAATATAGCCACCTCCAGCCAGGATCCTGGGAGAAAATATTTCTTCTGGAAGGGTGGCTACAGTACAGCTGAGCCGATGGCGCCTCCTGGCCACATCTCAGGTCTGCTTTGGTGTTGCGCCTCTAGGCCTAGTGTAAATCCTGGGGCACAGTAGGCACTCAATGCTCATTGGTGGCACAAGTGCCTTCTCCTGCTTTCTCCCTTCAAGGACCCCTTTTGTCCTTCACTAGAATGTCATGTTCCTGAGGGCTGGAACTTTGTTTTCTTCACTGCCATATCCTAGCTCAAAGCCTGGCACATACTAGGCACTCTACAAATATTTGTTGGATGAATGAATGAATCAGAGTGTCCATTAGGTGCAAGAGCTCTGTTAATAGGAACATAAGAAGAAAGAAAGTATGGGCACTGCCCATGAAAGCTCCCAGACTTATGTGGAGACACAGCCCCTTAGGCGTCAGATGGGCAGCCAGAATTTACTGTGTGAAGTAGCTAGACATAAGGACCCAGTTAGTAGAAAGCTCTGAGCAAAAACTTAGCTGGCTGCAGCTGGCTAGAGAAGGTCTTGACGTTGAGGAGGACATTGGAATGACTGAGGTGAGAAGAGTTGGCTGGAGTTTGTTGGCTACACATTTTCCTTTCTAAGTTTCCTATTTATGGGGAGCATGTGTTCTGAGCCAGAACTCTGGGCACATGGCTTGAACAAGGGCCTGGATGTAGGAAAGGGAGGCCAGCCTGGAAAAGCCAACAGAATGGTTCCTAGTCTCATGCTAGAACTGCTCATGGTAAGGAACAGCCTAGATGGAAGCCAGTTCCTCTATTAGAAACTGGGCCACATTTCCAGGCAATGGGTCTTACTTGCAGGACTCTTTGACTTCCTTGCTGGAGGTTGGTATAACCCAGACATATCAAGGGAGGATATAAACTTGCTGCTCAAAGACTTCTCAGACCTATGACAGAACACCCCCCACCTCCTCACCACACACATACAAAAGCTCATCAGGCCCCTACTGGTCCTTTAGTCTTGATCCAACAAGAGAAAATAGCTTATCCACTCATGCACTGCCTTTAGATCCTTAGCTATTGTCACTGCCAATTTAAGAATGCAAGTGCCCAGAGGGCAAGTTCCAAGGGTCTGTAATTCCTTAGGGAGACTATTCTGTGAAACTTCAGATTCAGTGAGGGCTCATAACTGAGATAAGGAATAAAAAAAAAAATCAATGTTATTCCCATGAGATGTCTTTAGGTTGTTTTCCCTTTAGTAGAGATGTGTTTAGCCTGAGCCTTTTACACTTTGTTTTAAGAAGGCAGATTAGGGTTGGGGACTCAGACTGAGATTAGAGTTAGGCTTCAGTTAGGTCTTAGTCCATGGCTTGGGCCAGAATGAAACAAAGTGGTCCACACTGGGATGGAATCCACAATCTTGGCCTCTATTGGTTCACAGCAACCAAAATTAAACAGCTCACACATTAGATATTGTCTGTTACTCACAAATGACACACTAAGATTGTTTTATAAATCTGTGAGGAAAAGCTCAAAGTTTAAAATTTTAGGTCTAGCTAAAAGTATGGTGGTCTCCATTAATGCCAGAGTTATGGAATGCATAAGAGAGTCAATTAGGATTGGGCACTAACATGGCAGTGCTAGTTCTTTTAGCAACTGAAGTTTGGTAGAGAGCAGTGTTTTCAACTGGGGAGAGAATAGGCTGGTCTGGAACCCTAAGGAATTCTAAGGAGGAGGGGCATGTGAGGGATTCAGCAGGGCAGCCTTGGTCTCCCCCTCCTCCTCTTGGCTACCACTATGTGCCAAGAACTGTGTTATGGCTTCCAAAGCATTATCTTGTTTTGTCCTCAAGACAACCTGTGAGGAAGGTCAAACAAGCATCTCATTTTATAGATGAGGAAACTGAGACTAAAGGAGGTTAAATAACTAGTCCAAAGGTTCAGAACAGGGCTAGGAGTTGGACCCACCTTTGTCTGACTTAAAAAACTTGATCACTGCCATCTTTTGCTGAGTCTAGTCTTTTTCTGGGGTCTGATCTTGCTGTGGAGACACCCCAGGGGACAGGTGGGCACCCTAACACGAAACTGTTCCCAAGTATAATTCATCCATAGTACACTTCCCGACCAGTGCCCCTGAAGCTCTGCTCTCCCTGGAATTCTTTGGTCCTGCTGGGCCTCCATAAAATTCCTTGGTGCCTACGTGAGCGTGAGCTTGCTCACTGGTCCATGTACTGTCTCTGCAGACTCATCCCCAAATGTTTGGGCTGGGGCCACTTGCCCCAAATCCTTTACCACATCCCGCCCCTCTGTCTCTCGTAGGCTTGCTGCTCTCTGCTGGCTTCCCACCTCCTGAAAACTGTGTGGGGAGATTTTGGCAGCACACGCATGAGGTTAGCTGGCCACTGTCCAGGCTGAATTTCACTTGGTAATTTCATCACCATATTTCTAACCTCTTGGGCCCTGTAGAGATTCCATCTTGGTCTTGGCTGATTCTAAGTAATCTGGTTTCAGCTCATCTGTGGATCTCATTAGTGTGCTATTCCCTGGCATCTTACACATTTTTATATGAGGCTGTTCCTGGAGACTGAGCCTGGAATTGGTTACTTGGGTTGGTCAGAGTTGGTATTAAGTAAGCTGCGCATGTAGACACAGCTGCACAGAGCCCAGTGAGCTATGCTGTGCTGCCCCAAGACTAAGGCTGACCCCAGGACTCAATATTAGAGTGAGCCTGAATCCTAGCCACAGGCCGACACTGAGGGACCGATAGTGGGGGCATCATACTAATAAACAAGCCAAGGCACGTGCAAAGACACTGAGTTAAAAGTTTATCCCAGGTACCTACTCCCTCACTCACCTGCTTATCCTGTTCATCACAGGCTCTAACTCAGACCTGCACCTCCCTGTATTGGAAAGTGGGGATAATAAGTGGTACATGGAAGGGGGCTGGTGTGGGCATTGTACTGGCCTCTGGCTCTGGCCACAGTATTATGGTGTCTCATAAGGGGTGCTCTTCTTGGCCACTAGGCCTACTTTGGGGCTTTCTTCTGAGCTGACCTCAACCAGCCCTTACAAGAGTTCAGCTGGCTGACCTGTGTTGTTGACAGCTGCTCTGGTTGGGAGAAGAAATGCTTGCCTCACGTCCAAGACAGCACAGAAAAGTCGGACCAAAGCTTGGTGTATATGTTGCCCTCTGTGCCCTAGGATGATGCCCCAGACCTCTCTGCTCCAGTAGTGGAAAAGTTGGGCCAACACTGAGCTGCCACACGCTCTCCCTGGCCCGATGTGCAGATTTATAAGGCCCTGAAGGGTGAAGCAAGTGGCTTGAAAACAATGGAAACCACACAGCTTGGCAGAGGGCTGGGTCTACACTATTGCTTTCCTTAGCAGATTTCTCCCCTAACCAAGCAAAGGGACTTGAGTTCTGGGATGTTATATTTAGATAAATTGCAGCCTCTGCAAGTATGTAGACTATGTCTTCTAGTATTTTTGCTATTTTTCTATTATGGTTTTTCTCTGCCTCTTCCCTCTGACTGTAGTAGGGATTGAATACGAGGGAGACAGACAGCGGAGGCAAAAGGCCACTCCACCAATGGCCTGTCAGCCTTGCATCACGGCTTATCTGTGCTGCAAAGCTGCTGCATTGCACAATTCCAAGGGGGTTTGTCTATGTGCAGCCTGTTGGCATCCCCAGCCCGATGGACCTCTGCAGCTGCCAGATTAACTATGGCTGGTCCCACTTTGTTAAATGGACATCTCTGGAGTTTAAGTTGTCAACAGGAGCCTGAGAATGGGATGGCCGAAGAGTATTGTTCTCCATGTGTGGAGTCTTCTCTAATGTGCCACTTTGTAAAATGACTCGGCATCTCTTTGTCACAATCTGCGGAGCCCACAAGCTGGTCCTGCTCCCAAGATCCCTCTTAACCAACAGTGACTGGCGACTGTGAAGCAAATTGAAATCTGATTGAGGTGAAGATTCCATACTCTCTGTTTTATTTGGCTCTGTAGGATTCAACAAACAATTCCTGAAGGGGCCACTGCTCTGGACCAGGCCTGTGCCCAGCACTGGACACAAGAAAAATGTTGGGTTCTGCCCTCAGGAGACTTGCAGCAGAGTTAGAGACAATTTCAGTGCAGTGTAATAAGGGCACTGATAGAAGTCCACTGATAGGAGCAGAGGGGAGGAGTAATTAGCTCTGCTGGGGCACAAGGATCGAAAGAGAGCTCAGGGAAATGTCCACAAGGGAGGTGTCTCCTGGATAGAGTTGTGAAGGGTGGATAGTTTTCCAGACAGACAGAATGATGGAACAACCTGAGCAAAGGTGCAAGAGCAGGAGTAGCTGGATGGGTTTGGGGACAATTATTTCAGCATAGCTGTTTGGCTTTTGCTTCCCAGTACCTGGGACTATGTAGCTGGTGCTCAGGAGATGTTGGTTGACTGAACGTAACTCCTTGCTCCCAGAGAATCCTCGGCATCTGTAGTTGTTCGGATTGTGCATTCCCTGCTTGACTGCAAGCTCTCAAACCCAGGTCTCCTGACTCCTAGTCCTGTGCTCTTTCCACTCCACTGACTTTCTTGTCAGTCCACAGCAGTTCTTCCTTTCCTGAACCCCTTAAGAACTTACAGTTGGAACCATGCACTCTCACACTATTTCTTCCTTAATGTATGTTGTGTCCAGGGCATTCAGTTTGCCTCTCCAACTGGACTCTCAGCTCCTTCAAGACAGGAACTGGAGCTTTTTCTCTTGTGTTCCCCACAATGCACAATAAGTGTGGAGGGGGGAGGGGGAACAAGCATTGAATGAAGGTAGAACAGCTCACATTTCCCATCCCACACTTTTCTCCCCATCCTTCCTCAAGAGCCCTGGGGGCTTCTATTCAAAGGGCTTTTAATGCTCTGACCATCCTGCCTGAAGTTCAGCCTTTCCAAAGGCTGGCTTACTCTAGCTTAGGGGCGCAAAATCTTGCATAGGGAAATGCATGTAGTTAAGAACCCTGCCAACCCAACCCTTAGGGAGTATGCTGCCTGGAAAGGGAGGAAAAATGGCCCCCAACATAGAAGAAGGGTAGATCTCTTATTTTCTGAGCATGTGTTCCTGAGATATGTGTGGAAATGGAATCCAATTTTCTCACTAGTTGAGGAATTCCAATGGTGAACTTTTTTGAAGTAATGACATTAAATCACTTTCTTTATTTATTCCACATCTCCATGGCATGGCACATTTTGCTTATTAGCATCTGAGTCTATTCCTCTACCAACTATCCAAGAAAAGTCATCCATCCCAATGAACCCAACCATCCCAGCGAATATCAACACAGAGTAAAGTAAATAGAAACTTATAAAAAGGAACACATGTATTCTGTTTACAGTAAATTATTTTTTCAAGCAAAGAATCGTACCCTAATGGACCTATTGTATAAATCTCCATTTACTTATAGTAAGGGGCATCTGCACTCTAATAGGACTAGGAATATGTACAAAGAAATGTTTCTTCTCACTATTTTCATCTGACAAATTGTTAGTAAAATGTCATTTAGATTTTTTTTTTTTTACATAGGCAGGCACCGGGAATCAAACCCAGGTCCTCTGGCATGGCAGGTGAGCATTCCTGCCTGCTGAGCCACCATGGCCCGCCCTCGTTTAGATTTTTATTTAAATCTCACTGGGCTCTACTACTTATGGATCCCGCAGAGTATGATGAGTCAGATAGACAGTGTTTCGGTCCTGTTCTGGCTTCTGGCACTCACTGAATGACCATTGGCCTTTCTGGACCTCAGATTCCTCAGCTAGAGAATGCTGACAATCATAGCTACGACCTCATGGGGTTATTTATGCGGATGGCCCTGAAATGTCATACTGAAGGATGAGAGTGCAGCTGGATTGAAACTAGGTGAAGGTAGGGACTATGAAAGAGGGAAGTATCCCCTTCCTAAGGTGACATTGAAGCATGATGACATCACTCAGGCGTGAGTTCCCCCCACCATGCACCCACAATGTAAACTATTTTACCGATGGGAAGGCGGGGCCTGAGGGTGGGGGGGCAAGGCCTGAGTGGGTTTCAGCAGGCTATTGACAGATCCTTCTGTGACACTGAGCAAGGTGTCTCCTGGTGTTGGACGACAGTCATAATAACTGTGAGTGAGAGCTCGCTTGAGTAGCTCATGCACTCAAAATAGAACAGTAGAGACAGATGACATGTAGGATGATGATCCCTGCAGGCGCCCTTCCCCCCTCCGCCCCCCCCCCACGTCTTCTTGGTCATTTGCAGCTTCCAGAGAAGGCCTTTTCCAGCACACTAACAGCTATCTGCCCCCTTCCCCCAACCATCGCCTGCACCTCCCTCCCCCCTTCTCTGCTAAACAGAGAGCTTACCTTAGCCTCAGAGGATCTTGTCTAGTTGGACGCAGGCAGGGACAACCAGGGGTGTGGAGGAGTTAACATCCCCAGGGTGACTTTCAGCTAATGGGGGATGGGCATCAGCGGACAAATGCCCTAGCTGCCATGTCAGCCCTCCAGCAGGACAGTTCTGAGGACCATCCCCGCAGTTTCTTAGTAGGTCCCCAGCAGGATGGAGCCCCTAATTGCCTGCAGCAATGACCTGCCATTAAATGCGCTCTGCATTGACTTTTCTCCCTTTTCCTACTTCCTTTCGTGTGTGTCATATGATCCCCTCCACAGTAAACTACCTAAACCGAAGGCCTTGTCTCAGGGTCTGCATTTGGGATGAACCCAAATTTAAGCAACTTTCTATCCTCTAGAGTTCATACAAGATCCAGGCGTGGGGAAGGAAGAGCAAGAGAAAAGTAATGTAAAAAAAAAAAAAAAAAGAAATGTAATGACCCTGATTGACATTTTCCAAATGTTTCCAAAGCCCTTTCTTTCGCCTACGTCCTTGTTATTCAGAATGTGGACGTGCTTCAGGAGATTCACCTGGGAGCTGGTGAGGAATGCAGACCCACTGGAGGCTCACTGAATCAGATCCCACGTTTTACCAAGAGTCCCAGGTAGTTTGGGTGCACATTACAGCTTGAGATTCCCTGCCCTCCTCCCCCCATCTACCTCTACATTACCTCACCAGGGTCACAGGAGAATGTATTACAATTATTCCCAGCTTCACAGCTCCAAAAGTGGCAAAGCCAGGACTTGACCTAGGTACAGTCAGGTGGGCTGAATTGTTGATTAAACACCCCACGAATGGATGCCACCCTCAGGGTCTCTCTGGTAGCATTTCTGGAGCTTTGTTCTTAGCCCTGTCCTGTTCCACATTGTTTGCCAGGACTTGGCAGCAGTCACAGGGACACTTTGCTCAGGTGTGCAGAGTACCTGATGATAGGAGCGTTGGTTAATATGATGGATGGCTGAATTGGGACTTCAAGAACATTTGGACAGGTTAGAACAATGGCCCCTAACCCCGAATGCTGAAACCCAACAGGAATGGGAGTAAAGCTTTACATTTAGGTTACAAAAAAAGCAACCGTACGGAGATAGGCTGGGGAAAGCTAGCTTGACAGACGGTCTGATGCGAAAAAAACATTGGTGTAGGTGGTGGGTAAGCTTAAGTGACCTGAAGCTCCACTGGAGCTGAGTAAGTGATGCAGTTATTGATAAAGAAGCACAACTCTAAGCCGCATTAATAGAAATATCCTGCGCCCGGTAAGTGGGGACAGAACAGTTAGCTTCTACTTTGTGTGGCTCACACATACCCCTCCTGGAGTACTGGGCTGAGGTTGGGTCAACATTTTTAAAACAGGACACTGCAAACTGGGGAATGTTTGCAGGGCAGCATTGACCACAATAGTGAGGATTCAGAAATAAAAACAGTGATAATAACTACCATTTATCGAGTGCTTACTACGTGCCCGAGACTGGGCTAAGTGAGGTGAGCAAGTCAGACACTGTCCCTGTCCTTGAGAAGCTCATGGCCTACCAGTCAAAGGCAGACGATAAACCCCAAACCACATAAATTTATGTGCTTATTTTTAAATCTACAAATGCTGCAGAGGAGTACAGGATTCTAATGAGAGCACTTACTCAGAGAACCTGACCCAGGCAGGCAATCAGGGTAGGCTTCCTTGAGGAAGCAGCGTTTTCATCGTTGAGCTAATTTATGAAGGATGACTAAGTATCATACGGGATGATGATTCCTTTTAAGGAAAGAGAACAGTAGGTTCAAAGGCCCTGGGGCATGTTGGAAGAACAAAGAGAAGAAGAGTTGTATTAAGGGGTGCAGTTTGGTTAGATGCAAGTTTTGGAAATGTCACTTTGGCTGCATTTTGAGGAACAGATTGGGGAGGGGCAAGAGTAGGTGCAGGGAAACCAGCTAGGAGATATTGTACCCATCCTGTATTAGATTACTTTTGTGGTTGTAACAAATTACCACAGATTTATAGCTTAAACCTTCTCAAATTTATTCTCTTACAGTTCTGGAGGTCAGATGTCTCAAATGGGCTTCAGTCAGCTAAAATCAAGATGTTGGCAGGGCTGCAGACCTTGTTGGAGGCTCTAAGGGAGAATCCATTTTCTTGTCTCTTTTAGCTTCTAGATGATTCCTTGGCGTGTGGCATCCTTACATCTCCAAAGCCGGTTGCCCAGTTCAATCTTTCTCACATTGTATTAGTCTGAGACTCCTAGTTCCTTCTTTCAGTTATAAAGACCCTTGTGATTCCATTGGGTTCACCAGATAATCCAGGATAATCTCGCCAACCTCCCTATTTTAAAGTCAACTGATTAGCAACCTTCATTCCATCTGGATAGATTGCACTTTATTCATCCATTCATCTGTTAATGGACACTTGGGTTGTTTCCTCTTTTTTGGCTATTGTGAATAATGCTGCTATGGATATGAGTGTACAGCTATCTGTGTGAGTCCCTGTTCTTTTTAACTTTTTATTTTAAAGTAAGTATAGACTCACAGTAAGTTGCTAAAATAGTGCAGAGAGATCCCATGTACCCTTTATACAGCTTCCTCGAATATTAACATTTCCTATAACTACAGCTCAATATCACAACCAGGAAACTAATAATAGGCACAATACTATTAACTGGACTACAAACCTTATTCAGATTTCAAGACTTTTTCCCATGCACTCATTTGTGTGTACATGTTTGCATGTATAGTTCTATGCAATCTGACCATGTCTATAATTTTGTATAACTGCAACCATAAGGAAACTCCCTGGTGATAATCCTTCAGAGTTGCCTGCCCCGTTCTCCTATGCCTAACTCCTGGAAACCACTAATGTATTTCTGTGCCTCTTTGGATATGCTTTATTTTTTTACCGTATTTTTTAATTAGGAAAATAAATGGCAATTATATTCACATTAGAGAATTCCAAACTGTTCAGGTATTTTGAAAGAACTCTTTGAGATTCCTTTCACACTCCATACCTTTTTCTGAAGGTAATTACTGCTAAGGTTTTGTGTATCCTAAGCTTGTCTATGCACTTGCATTCAGTACATACAGTACGTACATACATGCTATATCGATAGGAAGATATAACCATGAATAAGTGTCTTAACATATATATTTCATCATACATATTGTTCCACAGCTGTGTTGTTTGATTTAACAGTATGCCTTAGGTAACTTAATGTTATATGCCTATACATTATGCCTATACATTAAAAAAAATCATCGCATAGCAGTCCATACTATGGCTGTAACTCAATTTACTTAACCAGTCCCCTGCTGGTGGACATTTAGGTTGTTTTTATTTTTTCCGTACCACAAACAATGCTGCAAAACCCAGCCTTTTGTACATATGTGTAAATATTTTCCACAAGTCGCGAGAAGTACTATGCTTTCTAGAGTGAGAGGGAGAAGGATGAAATTCCAGCTTTCAGATAGAGAATAGTCCCTAACCTGGAGGAGCCATCACGGCAGTGGGTCCACCATATGAACATCACCTGGGACATGTGCATTCTGGAGGCTGACAACCACTGGGCTTGAGGATTTTGGCAGTGCTTCTTAGCTCTGAGGGTTTGGAATTCTCTGACTTAGCCAAGGTCACTTCGCACAACCTGACTTGCCTCTCTTATGTGCTAACTCCTGGGTCCCACACTGTGCCTCAGCCAGCTCTTAGGCCCCACAAGGTGAAGGTGCCTAGGGGTATCTACTCTTTTTGGGGAAACCATATATTGTTTTGATGAAGCCTGTTCCGACTTAATGCTTCCCAGCCGCGGTGAAACCACGCCTCCCCTGCACAACAGATATGATGGGGCCAAGAAATAATGAAGTTCTTCTCTAGCAGCAGGGCTGGTGGTGGAGGAGAATATGGGGGGTGCATTCTTCCAGGCTGTGCATGTTCCACTGGCATATGAATAGGTTGGAGGGTGTGGGAGCTAGGCAGGGGGGCACTATTAGCCCTGTGTCCAACCCTTCACTCAGTCTTAACACCCAGCTGGGTTTTTCTGGTTGCATTGCAAAGTTCTGCCTGTCTGAATCATTCCAGATGTGTCCAGGGAAAGGCTGCAAGCCAATGCCAGTTCAATAACCGTTCACCCCCCAACTCACCCACTACTTTGGAGCCTACATGCTGGGGAGGAAGGAAGTGGGAGTTGTGAGAACAAATACAAAACTCTTAGCATTTTTAAAGCATTTTCTGCTCTCAAAGGTTCTTTCCATCTCTCTTATCTGCTCATCATGCAGGTAGGGAGGCAAGCACTAAGTTTCAGTCTGCAAAGGTGGGGAAACTGAGGCTTAATGGGAAATTGAGGGAGTCGCCTCAGGTCGTGCATGTATCAAATTAGTCAGATTGCTGGTGCTGGAATCCTGGTTTCCTGCACCCTAGCCAAGTGCCCCTTGCCAACACATTGGATTGTCACACTCACCTGATTGCCAGGTCCTTGTACTCAGAGTCTGGTCTGCTCCTGCAGCCACCACAGTACTATGAACATAGCACTGTCCTGCCCTTCATGGCCAGGACAGAAGCCATGTAAACCTGAGACTCTGTGACTCTGGAATGAGTCACATTTTGGCAAACAGAATCCAGATGCCTCATCTGGCTAGACGTTAGGGCAAAGATGTAGAAACTTATCCACTGGTCTGTCTGGCCTTGACCAAATGTGGAGCAAATTTTTGGCCTAGTAGAAATGCAAGTGTTCGTATGCTTCAAATGAGGGGAAACTTCTAGCTTTGATGGTCGCAGGAGTCTATTGGAAAACTTGAAGAAAGACTGGAATGCAACCAGGCCAGAAGGCACTGGAGAAGAGAGGTCAACCTGGGAAGAAGGTTAACGGCAGTCAATCTACACAAGCAAGTAAGCAAAAGGCTTGTCTGAAGAAATCCTATTGACTGAGGCAGAATAGTTCACATGAGAGAATCGTGGGAAATAAAGTTGGTGTTGCAGATTGTATTTTCCCCCAAGAAGGCTGCAACAAGATCCCCTTTCCCATATGTTCTTCATTCAATAGGATTTTGACACTGTCCATTATGATGCAGGGTCTATGTAACTTCCCCCTGAAGTTGAGTAGGCTTGTGACTGTGGCAGAAGTGATGTTATGTGACCTCTGAGGCTAGGCCATAAAAGGGATACAGCTTCCACCATACTTGCTGGAATACTTAAGTTCCCTGAGGCTACCAGGCTGTGAAGAAGCCCAAACTAACTCACATGAAGATTCTCCAAGACTACATGCAGAGAGATGCCTTACCAGCCTTCAGCTGTTCCAGCCCACTCTCTCCGTCCTCATCTTGTTTCTGTTCTGGTCACTCTCTCTGACAGCAACCATATGAAACACCCTCTGCCTGAACCATCCAGCTGAAACCTTCCCAAGTTCCTGACCCACAAAAATGATGAGAGGCAACAAAATGATTGCTGTTCTTTGAAGTCACTAAGGTTTGGAGTATTTTGTACACAGCAGAAGAGTTGGAAATGAGGTTGGTGAAAGCAGCATGGGGTTGTGGAAAGAGCACTTATCAGGGGGACCTGATTTGGGGGGCCTAGCCCAACTGATAACTTTCTGTATGGCTTGGGCAGGACACTTCTCTCCGGGCCTCAACTTCAATATTTGTGAAAACAAGAGGTTGGGATTAGATGATTTAGAAAAGCCTTTCCAGTTTTACATAATTCCTTTGTGGTGATGAGGTTTGGAGGAGTTTGAATTTTATCCCTAGGCAATGGAGAACCTTTGAGCAGAAGGTGACATGGTGAGAGAGGGTTCCAGGGATAAGATTGGGTGGATGAAGATAGAACTGGGGAATCTTTTCTCCTCTTAGCTGAGTGGAAGATGAACACTGAGGTGTTGAGAAATTCCCAGGGAGAAATCTGACAGAAGGTGGTTGAATAAATCAGAGGCATTCTATCAGTCAGATTCAGAGCCAACAGCTGGTAAGGATACCAAGATGGTCGCTTTCATTTGAAGAAGGGACTCTCCTGGCTCTTTGCCATCCCAGATCCATCCATCTCTCTACAAATTAAATATTTCTCTGTTCTATCTTTCCAATAGGACATTTAGCACACACTGAGCTCTAATAAACCCGTAAGACTCTCCACTTTCTTCTCTAGCTGGGATTTGATTTTAGCCTTGCACCCATTGCTCAGATGTCAGGGGCCTCGGAGCAGTAATCGCCTCATTGCAGCCAAGCCCAGGGGAACAACCAAGTTGAATGCTCTCAGTGTCCTCCTTCGGGACCTGCATGGTCCTGCCCATGATATGTGACCTTGTTCCCTGTTCTAGAAATGTTTTTATTGGAGAATTTGGGATATAGGACACTCCCACCCCTAGCTGCCCCCATTCATATAAAGGGGTGGTAGTCCCAGCTCTTAGCTTGGGATGGGCTCTTGGGAAAACAATGGGCGGGTTGGTGCCAGTGGGGATGGTGTAGGTTTGCTTCTTAGCAACAAAGGAGCATTTGAATGGGAAAGCAATCCCGGGGCCCTCTGGAATTGTCTCAGTTGTTTATTGCTCTTAGCTCCTAGGCAACTTCAGGCAGCTTAGGGACCTGGATTCCCTTTGCCTGTAGCCTGTGGCTAACACCTCCTCCAGTGCGAAAGGGAGGCTGGGTTTCTACAGACCTCGACTGGAGGAGTTGGCTTCTTCCACATCAGCGCTGGCAAAAGCTCACAAGCTATTTAGAGAGTTGTAAAAATGGGGAGGCCACAGCCAGGGAGGAGTAGAAAGAAGAGGGCTGGGAGAGAAGAGCCTTTGAAACCAGCTCCACTGCCTGGCCAGAGCTGAATACTGTCTTCTCTGGTGTGAGGTCAAGGATACAACTGAAGCTTATTTGCAGCCCACTCCTACATCCCTGTGGTAACAGGTCCTAACAGTTGCTATAAGCCAGAAACTGTTCTCAGCTTTTTTCATGGATGATCTCATTGGGTCCTTCACAAAAGCCATCTGAGGTTGGTCTAGTAGTTATCTCTATTTTAGAAATTTAATAATTAATAATAATAATAAACCCTGAGGTGCATAGAGGTTAAGTAAGCTAGTAAATAGCTGAGTCAGGCTTATGAACCCAGACAGTTTGGCTCAAGAAGGCAACACTTAATCTCTAGCTTTACTGACTCTCACATGGTACCCAGCCGCATTATCCCACCCTCTAAGATGTCCCTTCAAGGTTTGCCCCCCTGGGATCTCCTGAGTGTGATAATTATAACAGGCACCAATTTGCTGAGTGCTTACATGCACCAGGAACCTTACCAAGCACTTTACATGGTTTATTTCCTATAATCCTCACAACAACCCTATGGAATAGGTATTGTTGTTATCACCATTTTGTAAGTGGGGAAACTGAGGCTCTATGAAGTTAAACAACTTGTTTAAGGTCAAGCTAATGAATAGCAGAGCCAGGGTTAAAATGTGAGCCAAAATCTGATTACAAAGCTCTAAGAATGCAGTGAATTCATTCATTCAACCCACCAACCAAAATTTTATATGCCAGGCACTGTGCTTGGCACAGAGAGGGAGACACAGTGATGATATTCTTTTTTTTATTTATTAAAATTTCTTTTTTTATTACATGGGCAGGACCGGGAATCGAACCTGTCTCCTGCATGGCAGGCAAGAACTCTGCCACTGCGCCACCATAGCCCGCTCTAAATGTTTTTTTTTTTAAAGGACGGACTTCTTTTTTGGAGGGGGTCGTGGTACATGGTCTGGAATCAAAGGCAGGCATTCCAACCACCGAACCACCCGTGCAGCCTAACAGTGATGATATTGTAACACTCTCTCCAGCTTTGACTGCTCTCTAGCACTCCAGAAGCATGAATCTGCCTTTTTGACATTACTGTGTGGATGTTTAGTAGGTCCCTCAAATGAACATATGCAAACAGAACTCTTGATGCTCCCTCCAAATTTGCTCCCTCAAAGCCTTCCTCGGTTCAGTAAACAGCATCATCACCCATGCAGTAGCTCAAGCCAAAAACCTAGAGGTCATTTTTGATTCCTCTCTTTCCCTCACCCCTACATCCAAGCTATCAGCCTGTCTGGTTGACTTTATCTCCAGAAATACTCTAAATCTTTTCACTTTTCTTCATCGCCTCCCCACGACCTGCCACCAAATCTATTCTCTATGCAGAAGTCAGCATGATCTTGAAACATCAATCCAGTCATTTTCCTCCCTTGATTAAACACTCCAAAGATTCTCCTATGCTCATGACCTGCAAGGCTCTACCCAATCTGGCCTGTACGTTTTCACCCAAACCTCCCACCACTTTTCCATCACATGCTCTGCCCTTGTCACACGGGTCCTGCCTTCTGTTCCTCTAACATGCCAAGCTCATGTCCTCCTGCTGGGAATGCTCTCCCCTCTGTGCTGACTCCTTCTTCTTATTCAGCTCTCAATTTAAATGTCACCTCCCTTAGAGAGGCCTTCCCATATCCAGCTTATATAAAGTAGCCCCTGTTTTCTCTGCATAGCTCTTATAACTATAAAATATTTTCTTTGCTATTTAGTTAGCTACCTACCCACCTGTCTCCTCTACCCACTAGAATAAAAGCTCCATGAGAGCAAGGAGTTGACTTCCTTATTCATTATTTTGTTCTCAGCCTCTAAAACAGTACCTGGCATGTAGCAGGTGTTCAATAAGTAAAGAGTTCACAGGCTAGTGACAGAGCAAGGGCCACAGGCAGAGAATAGTGTTTGGCCTTAGGCAAATGACAAAGGAACATTCCCTGGGAACTGCATGAAAGCAGCAGAAAGGAGTAAAGAACTTGCTGACCCCTTTTCTGAGAATGTGAGGCTGGGGGAGGACAGGTATGGCTTCCAGGGAGGCCTCTGGTCAAGTTTCAGCTCAGGCACTCACTGGCCATGTCATTTAACTTTTCTGAGCCGTAGCTCCTTCATATGAAAATGGGCACAGTGATACTATCATCTAACAGCATTATTATAGGGATTCTGCTCGTACTGGCTAACGGCTTCCCATCTCATGCTGGGTGAAAGCCAAGTTCGCTTCCATGGCCTCCGAGGCCGTGCACGATCTGGCTCTCTTCCTCTTGCTTCCTCTTTGGCCTCCTCTTCTACTACTTTTCCTCTCGTTCTCTCTGGCTCCACTGGCCTCCTCCACATTCCCAAACATGCTTAAGTACACTCTTGCTTCAGGGTCTTTTGCCCAGCTGTACTCTCTGCCTAGAGTGCTCTTCCTCCAAATATCTGCAAAGGCTCGCTCTCACTTATCCTCAGCAAGGCCTTCCCTGGTCACCCCACTTGACATTGCACCCACCTGTCTGGGCACTTGCTCTCCCCCTCCCTGACTTTTATTTTTCTCCATTGCACTTATCACAGTCTGGTGTACTATACCATTTACTTATTTATCTTGTTTACCATCTGTCTCTCCCAGAAAAGTGTAAAATTCATGAGAGCAGGGAGCCTTGCTCACTGTTCTACCTGCAGCTCCTAGAAAAATGCCTGGACAAAGTTGGTCCTCAGTCAATGTTGTTGATTGACTGACTAAAGGGATGAAGTGTTTGGTAAAAGGTAGCTATTATTAGTAATAACCATCTCTTTATGCTCCCCCTTTTCTGTGCTCAGGGCTTGATACAGAAGCCCTGCACTTAGCAGATAATAAGCTGACATGTGCTGCAAGAAGAACCCTATTTGAGGGCCTATAATAGAGATAATAAAAAATCTTCCAATGACAAAAAGGTCCAGGACCACATGGCTTCGCTGGTGAATCTGTCAAACACTTAAAAATATCAGTCTTTCTCATACTCTGCCCAAAAAAAAAAAAAATAGAGGAGGATTCCAGGACCATGCACCCCCCACCCCCTTCCAAAAATAGAGGAGGAAATGCTCCCTAACTTGTTCTATAAGGTCCATATTACCCTAATACCAAAGACAGTACAAGAAAGGAAAACTACAGACCAGTATCCCTAACAAGTATACACACAAAAAACCTCAACACAATGCTAGGGAACTGAATACAGCAGCATATTAAAAGGATTACTATACCCCATGACTAAGTAATTCCAATTGAAAGTATACACCCAGGAGAATTGAAAACAAAGAGTCGTAGACAAATGTTTATAGCAGCATTTTTCACAATCGCCCAAAAGTAAAAACAACCAAGATGCCCATTAACTACTGAATGGATAGACAAAATATGGCATAACCATACAATGGGATATTATGCAGCCATAAATAGGAATGATTTACTGACACATGCAACAAAATGGAATCTTGGAAACATTGTTATGTGAAAGAAACTAGCTACAAAAGGCCACATGTAGGATTCCATTTATATGAGCTACCCAGAATAGGCAAATCCATACACACTGAAAACAGATTGTCAGTAGTTGTCAGAGGCTGGGGAAAGGGGTAATGGAGCGTGACCGATTGATGGGTATGGGGTTCCTTTTGCCGGTGATGAAAATGTTCTATAATTAGATAGTAGTGATGGTTGCACAACATTGAAAATGTCCTGGAAGTCACTGAATTATACACTTTAAAATACTTAAAATGGTGAAGTTTATGTTATGTGAAATTTACCTCCGTGAAAAGAAGTTATTTCTTCTCAAAAACAAAAACAAAATCTCCAACTACACCCCGCACACACACACCCAAAGAAACCTCCAGTGAGAAAACGTGACGCAAAGGGCAATTCCCACAGAGAAGCACCAGGAAAGCTTCAGATACCCTTAATCTGGGGTCTCTGGCCCTCTCAAGGGTCTGTGGATAAGCTTCAGAGGGTCTGTGACTTTGGGGAGCTGAAATGACAATGTCTATTTCTGCTAGCTTTTTTTTTTCTTTATTTCTGCTAGCTTTTAATTGAACTTTAGCATCTCCTTCCATCGTGAAAGCAGGTGACAAACTGCCATAGTATTAATAAGGACCTGCGACGTAGTCATCAACAGAAATCACATGTATTTCCAGGTCTTGTTAGAGTGAAGCAGATCTCTTGAATTATCAGTATGTTCATTTGTACGTTGAAATTATGATAGTTATAAGACTCATTGCGAGATCTTATTATTTAATGTACTAATAATGCAGCATATATATCACAAATTTTAAAAAGATGTTGATGGTTGCATTTCAGTATAATTGGTTTCCATGTGTCATGGTTAGGGACAGGTGTCAACTTGGCCAAGTTGTGGTACCTGTTCATCTGATTGGGCAAGTGCTGGCCTGTCTGTTGCAATGAGGACATTTCATAGGATTAGGTCATGATCACGTCAGCTACATCCACAGCTGATTGCATTTGTAATCAGCCAAAGGGGAGTGTCTTCTGCAATTAGTGATGCTAAATGCAATCATGGGAAGCCTTTTAAGGAGGACTCAGAGGAGACAGATAAACAGACACTTAACTGGACAGCCCATACCTAGACACCCCATTCCTTACCTGGACACCCCAAACCAGCCAATCTAGATTGCTCACTGCTCCCTAGGACTGTTGCACACATCCCACCTCCTTATCTTGGCCTCTGCCATTCCCTCTGGCTAGAATGCTGGACCAGCACCAGTCCCACCCACAATGCCATGCTCCTCCAACATCACATCTAAGATTGGTAATGGTAAATGAACAGTAACATCTACCCTTCCAATGATCCAGGCTAATATCTCGTGTTCATGTTCCAAGGCCTAGTATTCTAGAACTCCGTCTGAAAACTCATTCAAACACTTGAGCTGATTCACTACTACTTCTTTAAGGAACATGCTGGACCTGCCCCCAGGAATTTCAGCAGTTTGAGGTGGGCAGTGGCCTTCTGCCCAGGCAAGAGTGAAAGGCAGACATTTCTATTTTCAAAACAAAATGGCAAATCTCCCCGGCAACGGGGGTCAGAAATCCTGGGGTGAGCCAGGACCTGGCATCAAGGGATTGAGAAAGCCTTCTTGATCAAAAGGAGGAAGAGAGAAATGAGACAAAATAAAGTTTCAGTGACTGAGAGATTTCAAACAGAGCTGAGAGGTTGTTCTTATGCATTATATAGATATCCCCTTTTTAGCTTATGGTGCATTGGAGTGGCTAGAGGGAAGTACCTGAAACTGCTGAGCTGTGTTCCAGTACTCTTGATTCTTGAAGATACCTGTATAGCTATATAGCTTTTACAATGTGATTGTGTGATTATGAAAACCTTGTGTCTAATGCTACTTTTATTCAGGGTATGGACAGATGAGTAAAAAAAATATGGATAAAAAGTAAATAAATAATAGGGGGGGCAAAAGGTAAGATAAATTGTGTAGATGGAAATACTTGTGGTCACGGAGAGGGAGGGATAGCGGTACGGTATATTCGAGTTTTTTTCTTTTTTCTCTTTATTTTCTTTTCTGAAGTGATGCAAATGTTCTAAAAAAATGATCATGGTGGTGAATACACAACTATGTGATGGTTTTGTGAGCCATTGATTGTACATCATGTATGGAATGCATGTGTGTGAATATTTGTCAATAAAAATTTTTTTTAATGGCAAAAACTTTCATACATCAAAGGACTTTATAAAAAAAGTAAAAAGACAACCAATAGGGTGGGAGAAAATATTGGAAACCACATAACCTGATAAAGGTTTAACATCCAAAATACATAAAGAATTCATACAATTCAATGACAAAAAGACAAACAACCCAATTAAAAACTGGGGATGGATGGTAATTCATAATTAAAAATTTTAACTTATATGTGAAACTAAAGCAAAAATGTTTATTTGGTACAACACTTTTATTTTGACTAGTGCAACTCCTAATATAACTTATATGGACAGTTTAATGGAACACCATAAGTACACGGGACCGTCAATAGGGCATGAAATGTTGTAGGTTTGTCCAGTGTGATGCCCGGATAAGTCCCAGAGTGGTGCGAACAGTGAATACAAAAGTATTTGCAAAGTCTCCTTGGGGGAATGGTGAGAAAGGGGGAAAATTCAACTTCCCCATTTGGAGAATCCCTGATATGCTCGCAAGCAGTGGGGACAACCAAATCAATAGGCTGAGCCCTCAAATCTTGGGGTTTGTTCATATGAAACTTATCCCCGCAAAGGATAGACTAAGCCTACTTAGAATTAGACCTAAAAGTCACCCCCAGAGAACCTCTTTTGTTGCTCAGATGTACCCTATCCCTCTCTCGGCCAACACGGCAAGCAAACTCACCACTCTCCCCCTCTCTATGTGGACATGACTCACAGGGGGGTATAAATCTCCTTGGCAACATGCAACAGAGTCCTAAAATGAGCTGGGACTCAGAATCAAGCAAGGGATTGAGAAAACCTTCTCGACCGAAAGGGGGAAACGAGAAATGCAAGAAAATAAAGTGTCAGTGGCTGAGAGATTTCAAACAGTGTCGAGAGGTTATCCTGGAGTTTATTCTTATGCAGTTTATAGATATCCCCTTTTGAGTTTAAGGTGTATTAAAGAGGCTAGAGGGGAGTGCCTGAAACTGTAGAGCTGAGTTCCAGTAACCGTGTTTCTGGAAGATGACTGTATAATGATACAGCTTTTGCAATGTGACTATGTGATTGTGAAAGCCTTGTGTCTGATGCTCCTTTTATCTACAATATTGACAGATGAGTAAAAACATGAATTCAAAATAAATAAATAATACGGGGAACAAATGTTAAAATAAATTGAGTAGATTGAAATACTAGTGAACAACGAAAGAGATTGGTAAGGGGTATAGAAAAAAAATAAGGGGAACAAAGGTTAAAATCTATTGAGTAGATGGTAATACCAGTAGTCGATTAGAGGGAGGGGTAAGGGGTATGGTATGCATGAGTTTTTTCTTTTTTCTTTTTATTCCTTTTTCTGGAGTGATGCAAATGTCCTAAAAAATGATCATGGTGATGAATATACAGCTATGTGATGATATTGTGAGCTACTGATTGTATACCATACACGGAATGTTTGTATGTTAAGAATGTTCACATTCGTATGTTGTTTGGGTTTGATAATACAAAATAAATTAAATTTAAAAAAAAAACGGTACAGGCTTTGTATTGAAGAGGTGAAAATCTTCTAAAATGAACTGCACTGATGCCATACATTTTAAATGGGCAATTTGTATGGTGTGTGAATGATATTGTAATAAAACTGTTCAAAAATAAAAGTCAAATTAATGTGCAAAAATAAAAATAAAAACCGGGGAGATGCCTTAAAAAGACATTTTTAACAAATATTAAATAGACATTTCTCTATTACAAAAGGCCAATAAACAACACAAAGATGCTCAACATCATTAGCCAACAGGGAAATGCAAATCAAAACCACAATAAGAAATCATCGGAAGATGGCGGCTTAGTAAGACGCGCGGGTCTTAGTTTCTCCTCCAGAAAAGCAACTAAAGAAACAGAAACAATACGAAACAGCTCCCGGAGCCACGACAGAGACCAAAAAGACAGCGTACCCCATTCTGGAACGGCTGAACGGGCAGGGAGAATCCTCTGCGGTGAGATACCCGAGGGGCGCGCGTTTTCCCGGCCGGGACGGCTGGCGACTGGGGTCCCCTCCACGCACGTGGCTCCCTGGTCTGACTGGGAACGTTGGATAGCGGGGCCCTCCCGCCACGCTTGGCGTCTCGGCCCAGCTGGGCAATTTGGACCGGCACTCCCCCAAGCCGCGGCGGCCGGCGACCCCCCCTCCACGCGCGGTTTCCCGGGCCGACTGCGAGATTCGGATTGGCAAGTTAAAGGAGCCACAGCATCTTTTACTGGTGGGCCCCGCAGACAGACGAGTGCCACGCGCGCCACCTACTGGGCAGGAAAAGAAAAACAGAGCCCAGAGATTTCACAGAAAAACCTTTCAACCAGCCGGGTCCCACACCCAGGGAAATCTGATCAAATGCCCAGACACCAGCAAAAAATAATGGATGACGCTTGGAAAATTGACGATATGGCCCAGTCAAAGGAACAAACCAATAGTTCAAATGAGATACAGGAGCTGAGACAACTAATGCTGAATATACGAACAGAAATGGAAAAACTCTTCAAAAACCAAATCAATAAATTGAGGGAGGACATGAAGAAGACATGGGCTGAACAAAAAGAAGAAATAGAAAATCTGAAAAAACAAATCACAGAACTTATGGGAGTGAAGGACAAAGAAGAAACAATGGAAAAAACAATGGATACCTACAATGGTAGATGTAAAGAGACAGAAGCTACAATTAGTGAACTGGAGGATGGAACATCTGAATTCCAAAAAGAAACAGAAACTATAGGGAAAAGAATGGAAAAATTTGAACAGGGTATCAGGGAACTCAAGGACAATATGAAGCGCACAAATATACGTGTTGTGGGTGTCCCAGAAGGAGAAGAGAAGGGGAAAGGAGGAGAAAAACTAATGGAAGAAATTATCACTGAAAATTTCCCAACTTTTATGAAAGACCTAAATTTACAGATCCAAGAAGTGCAGCGCACCCCAAAGAGAATAGACCCAAATAGGCGTTCTCCAAGACACTTATTAGTTAGAAGTCAGAGGTCAAAGAGAAAGAGAGGATCTTGAAAGCAGCAAGAGAAAAACAATCTGTCACATACAAGGGAAACCCAATAAGACTATGTGTAGATTTCTCAGCAGAAGCCATGGAAGCTAGAAGACAGTGGGATGATATATTTAAATTACTAAAAGAGAAAAACTGCCAACCAAGACTTCTATATCCAGCAAAATTGTCCTTCAAAAATGAAGGAGAAATTAAAACATTTATAGACAAAAAGTCACTGAGAGAATTTGTGACCAAGAGACCAGCTCTGCAAGAAATACTAAAGGGAGCACTAGAGTCAGATACGAAAAGACAGAAGAGAGAGGTATGGAGTAAAGTGTAGAAAGAAGGAAAATCAGATATGATATATATAATACAAAAGCCAAAATGGTAGAGGAAAATATTATCCAAACAGTAATAACACTAAAAGTTAATGGACTGAATTTCCCAATCAAAAGACATAGAATGGCAGAATGGATTACGACTCAGCAATACCACTGCTAGGTATCTACTCAAAGGACTTAAGGGCAAAGACACAGACGGACATTTGCACACCAGTGTTTATAGCAGCATTATCTACAATTGCAAAGAGATGGAAACAGCCAAAATGTCCATCAACAGGCGAGTGGCTAAACAAACTGTGGCATATACCTACGATGGAATATTATGCAGCTTTAAGACAGACTAAACTTATGAAGCATGTAGTAACATGGATGGACCTAGAGAACATTATGCTGAGTGAGTCTAGCCCAAAACTAAAGGACAAATACTGTAAGGTCCCACTGATGTGAACCGACATTTGAGAATCAGCTTGGAATATATCATTGGTAACAGAGACCAGCAGGAGTTAGAAACAGGGTAAGATAATGGGTAATTGGAGCTGAAGGGATACAGACTGTGCAGCAGGACTAGATACAAAAACTCAAAAATGGACAGCACAATAATACCTAAGTGTAATGTAACTAGGTTGGAACACTGAATGAAGCTGCACCTGAAATATGGTTTTTGTTTGTTTGTTTGTATCTTTTGGTTTTTTTTTCTTTTTCCTTTTTTTATATATATATTTTTTATTAGCATTATTATTTTAATTCTCTTTTCTATATTAACATTCTATATCTTTTTCTGCTGTTTTGCTAGTTCTTTTCCTAAATCGATGCAAATGTACTAAGAAATGATGATCATACATCTATGTGATAATACTAAGAATTACTGAGTGCATGTATAGAATGGAATGATTTCTAAATGTTGTGTTAATTTATTTTCTTTTTTTGATTAATAAAAAAAATTTAAAAAAAAAAAAGAAATCATCTCACACCCACAAGAATGGCTACTATCAAAAAACACAGAATGTAAGAGTTGGTGAGGATGTGGAGAAATAGGAACATTTGTTTGTTGTTGGTGGGAACAATGTCAAATGGTGCAGCTACTATGGAAAACAGTACGCAATTCTTCAGAAAGTTATAGAATTACCATATAACCCAGCAATGCTACTTCTAGGTCTATTCCCCAAAGAATTGAAAGCGGGGACTTAAACAGGTATTTGCATACCAATGTTCACAGCGGGATTGTTCACAGTTGCCAAAAGGTGGAAGTATGATCCAGCAACCCCATCACTAGGTGAATACCCAGAAGAACTTGAAGCAGGGACACCAATAGACATTTGCACACTGTTGTTCATAGTGGCATTATACACAATTGCCAAAAGGTGGAAGCAACCCAAGTGTCTATCAACAGATGAATGGATAAACAAAATGTGGTATACACATACGATGGAACATCATTTGGCTGTAAAAAGGCACAAAGTTCTGATGCATGCTACAACATGGTTGAACCTTGAAGACATCATGTTGAGCAAAATAAGCCAGACACAAAAGTACAAATTTTTTGTGATCTCACTAATATGAAATTAGCAGAACACACAGGTCATAAAATCGGAAACTAGATCAAAAGTTTCTGGGGTTCAGGTAGGGTCAGGGAATGGAAGTTAATATTTTATTAGTACAGAGTTTCTGTTTGGGGTTATGGAAAAGTTTTTGTGGGTGTATGGTGGTGATAGAGGCACAACTTTCTGAATGCAATTAACACCACTGAATTGCAACATTTGAAAAGGGATAGAAGGGAAATTTTAGGTTGTATATAAATGAACACATGCAAAACCCATAGAGCTGTGTAACACAAAAAGTGAACCCTGAGTTAATGAGGGGTTAAAGTTAATAGCATAATTATAATACTGCTTCATCAACTGTAACAAAAATACCACACTAATGCAAAATGTTAATGATAGGGAAAACTGTGTGTATGTGTGCGTGGGGGGGTTACAGGGAACTTTGTACTTTCTACATGTTTTTCCTGTAAACCTACAGCTGCTTTAATAAAGACAAAAACGGCAACCCCTCCACCTGCATCAGTATCCCTGGTACCCAGAGCACCCAGACTTGAATTTTAATACAGCACAGACGCCTGCCTTCTGCATACTCAGCTAAGGGTTCAGCCTTGAGCCCCTCCTATTCAGGGTCTGCTGGCACATGGCTGCTACCAACCATCTGTGGGAAAAGCTTAGTCACCGTGGTATTGAAATGACGAGCCATAGTCTCTAGGCTGGATAATGAAGACGTGAAGAAAGCAGAGGGCCGACGAAGTACACCACAGGGGGAATCAGTGGACTAGACATCCCAATGAGTTGAAGAACATGTTCTTGTAGGAATAAACAAGTAAACTGGAAGATAAGGGGAAAGTAGAGAGGAGAGGCTTGAGAGAGTGATTTTTAAAGTGGCACAATCAAGAGTGATGTCAAGGCCCAGAGTGTGACTGTGTAAGAACGTGGCTTGAGGAGTAATGCAGAAGAAGGCAAATGAGGGCTGCAAGGAATGGAGAAGCCAAGCCCTTGGAAGGTATATCCATATCAACATGAACGTCTCCTACAGTAATGGTAGGGCTTCTAGAAGAGAAGAAAACTATGAGCTATTTTAACTGAAAGTGTTCAGTGAGTGAGAGAGGTGAGTGGGAGAGGAAAGGTCAGCATGGTTCAATAGTATGAACCTTGGCAGAGCAAGCCATTACATTTTGGAGTTCTTTTGCCTATCCTAGTTCTCTTGCCATTTTACAATCTTTCCCCAGGTGATAGAACTCACTCCCTGACTTTAAATTTCTATCTTTATAGGGCCCAAATTTATATTTTTAGTCCAGAGCGCTCCTCCGAGCTTCAGCCAGCTTATCTGACTGCACACTTCTTAGCTCCACTTGACCCAAATTTATGCCCTTCTTTCTAAATGTGGTCTTCTTCCAGTGTCCTCTCTCTTGGTAGCACCATCACTGTCCATTCAGTTGCTTGTCAGAAACTTAGAAATTATCCTTGACAATTCCCTTTTCTCACCATTTCCTATTTCCAATCTATTATTGAGGCCTGTTGATTTCACCTCTTGAATTCATCCACTCCTCTCCAAGCTACCACCATCTCTCGCCTGGTAGAATGCAATAGCTTTTCCACACGTCCAATCTGCCCCTCTCCAATCTCTTCACAATCTTTTAATACAGCACAGACGCCTGCCTTCTGCATCTTCAGCTACGAGTTCAGCCTTGAGCCCCTCCTATTCCGGGTCTGTTGGCACATGGCTGCTACCAGCAATCTTTGGGAAAAGCTTAGTCACCATGGTACTGAAATGACAGGCCATGATTGAGCAAGATTGAGCATTTCAAAACCCAAGTCTGATCATGTCACCTGGCTGCTTTAGGTAGCCTTCTAATGATTCTCAGGATAAAGGTCAAAACCATAATGTGGCCTACAAGGCTCTATATCAAGTGCTTCTCAACTTTGACTCAACATTAGAACCACCTGGGGAGCTTTTAAGCTATTAATGTCCGGGTCCCACCCCAGACTACAAAATGTGAATCTTGGATTTTGGAGCTCAAGCATGGATATATATTTTTAGAGCTCCCTAGGGATTTTAATCTTCACATTGTGCTGGGAACCTCTGATCTACATAAATACCTTCCTACACAGATACCTTTCAAGATATCATCTCGCCCCATGACCCCTTTCAGCCTGATTCTGGCCATACTGCCTTACTGTGCATCTCTCTGTCTGGAACACTCTCCCTTCCCCTCTGCTCACCCCTTTCACCTAGTTAGTGACAATTTATCCTTCAGATTGCTTTAGATTGCAAGTAATTGTCATTTTCCTGCTCCCCCGCCCCGTGCCCACATTCACATTAAATCAGAGTCTTTCCTTCCTAGTGCTTATCCAATTGTACATTTGCATTTATTTCAGTGATTATTTGATTACCGTCTATATTCACTGCTAGACTGTCAGCCCCATGTGTGTCTTATTCGCTGCTGAATCCTCAGTAGCTAGCACAGTGCCCCCACAGCTCACTATAGCGGCTTAATAATTATTTGATGATTGGATGAATGTGAGGTAAGATGAAGTGTTTGGAAGTATGTGGACCAATTATGTTCTTTGATCACAAACTGCATTCCTAATCTTGTTCATCAACTGAAGCCTACAGTTTAACCCCGAATGGAATCAACGTCCCTCACTAGAGCGAGCCTATGGCCTTCCTCACGGTTGCCTGTACGGTGACTCTCAAGCTTGGTGGCTCATTATAAGAGCACAAACAGCTTAATAATAATAATAATAATAATAATAAAAAGATGAAAACACTGCCTCACCTTAGACCAATTATATCAGAATTTCTGGGGGTTGGGGCCTGGCCCAATAATGCCTGTTTAAAGTTCCCCCAGGTGATTTTATCATACAGCCCTGGTGGAGAGCCAGCTCTACCCATTGCACCTCAGGGTGTGGGCCCATGGCAGCAGCTGCAACACCTGGGAGCTTGTTAGAAATAAAGAATGTCAGGCCCCACCCAGATCTACATTATCAAAATCTGCATCCTAACAACCACCCCAAGTAATTTATCCACGGATGGTGTTTGAGAAGCCTGCCAACCAGCCAGGCAGGAGAGTGCAGATGGCTTAGGGGTGCCAGGGAAAGGTACAGCTGATTGGGTGGGAGCAAATCACTCCTCCACTCCTCCAAGCCTCAACTTATCTGCTGGCTGTTTTGCCAGCTGCTGGGTCGGCATCCTTGTGTAGATAAGGTCTTAGTGTGGGGGGAAAAATCCCATCCTGAATAGCGACAGCAAAGCAAAGCAATTGTTCCTTTCATCTGGAAAGCTGAGAGTAGCCGAATATGTTTGCTAGGAGCCCTCCTCTGATGAGAGCCGGAACAATAGAATAAAGAACCAGCCCTGGCGATCCTGTCACGTCCCTGCACCCAACTGACCACGGGGCTGGGCCTAGCAACGAGCAAAGCACATTGATGCTTGCGCTGGAAAATGACTCCCAAAGCTGCAGCTCCCTGCAATCCTTTCTACCAGCTCGTCATCCCCACTCCCAAGGCCCTCCTGCTCCCTCCCAAAGTGATCAGATGTGTTTCAATTTTATGACTGGTTTGGTTTCTAAGTGTCGGCCCTGTTTTGGCCAAGAGCCCTGATCCTTCGGACTGGGCGGGGTGGGTGGAGCCCCGACCACCTCGTCCCGGGGCTCCAAGCGCTCAGCCGGCGCGGCTCGGTCCGGAACCCGAGGGTCTTCGGAAGGGGCCCGCAGTGCCACTGCTCACAGCGGCCCTCTGCCCATGCCCCTCCCTGCCCAGGAGACAACGGCCCCCGGCCAAGATCGCGGGTGTGGGCGGAGAGTCCCCGGGGCCCCGGCGCGGGGAGGTGGCTGCCGGGTGCTGTACTGCCCCCCACAGGCCTGGCGACGCGCTCCTCCGCCCACCCAGCGCGTTCACTTCCCGGGCCTGCGGGTGCTAGCGCTGCCCTGCTCGCCCGCTAGTCCGTCAGTCCGTCCGGGTACCCCACCAGGAAATGTCCTCTTACTGGAAAGACGGCCGCTGTCTGTTGCTAGGAATGGGTGTCGGAAATTAATTTGCGGAAGCCCCGGGTGACAGGAAACCTTTTGTTCCTTTTGGGGGGTGATCCTCAGAACAGACATTTTTATTTTAAAAGCCCCGTCAGTTCTCAGATCGCTATTGAGACCCCATCCCCCGGAGGATGAGGGTGGGGAAAACATTTTATGGTGGGGAGGCAGGACTATCGCCGCAACCAGCGGGTTGCAGCGCCCAGGACGCAGACGAGCGCCCCCCCCCCCCCCCCAGCCCACGTCCAGAAGCCAGATGTTTGCTGTGTAACTAAGAGTCAAGTCCTCTGAGGACACTTGGACCATTGGGTAAACACCCTCCTCTGTCTCTCCCGCAGCTGGGTGTGAGCTACAGATGCCTTTGACCCGGGAGGCAAGAGTATCCGGCTGTTGCCCAGCCAATGAGCCGACCTGCCTCTTTCCTTCCCAAAGCCCTAGGGTTCAGGGCCTTTGCTGAAGGACACATAGTCCTGATAAGACTCTACAGGGGTAAAAATTATATATATATATATATCTGTCTCATCTGCGGTACCCCCACCACCCCGCCCCCCAAAAAAAATCAGGTGTCTGGATGCTCAGCACTGGCCCTGGGCCTGTTACCCACCCACCTCCTTCCTGGCAGTAGTTTCCTGGCCATGGATATGGTCCCCACTGAAACATTGGCTCCCTCATGAGCTCATTCCTGTCCTCTGCCCCTTCCTATGGTTTCTGCAGTTGTTCTTAGTCTTCTGTTGTTGTCTTCAGCTTTCTCATTTCATCTTCTTTTCCCATTTGTTCCTTCTCTTTCTCCTCTTTTCTTTCTCATTCACTTCCAAATGCATTTATCATGCTAAGCACCTACAGGGAGTGCTAGAAAGTAGTGGGGAAGACAGGCTGCAGGGTAAATAGATGTGATCGGTGTTGTTAACAAAGTGTGACCAGAATGCAGTAGCGCCCAGGGAGGAGCAGGAATGAGTAGGTGCCTCAAGAAATCAAGGAGGGCTTGACAGAGGAGGTGACATTTGAACTGGCTCTTGAGGTGTGAGAAGGAGTTTGCCAGACAGAAAAGGGCAAAGGGAAGGGCATGTGCAAAGTCACAGAGCGATGAAAGGGCATGAGCTGCTTGATAAACAGTGAGAAGTTATGTGGCACTTGGAAGTAAGGGTGCATTGGTGGAGTGGCAGGGGATGCTGGAGATGCAAGTTAGGGCCATCCTATGGAGGGTTAAGCTAGTACAGGGTCAGTGGGGAAGGAAAGTAAGGATCAGATGTAGGAAGATGTAGGCAAGTTATATTAACAGCACTTAGCGACTGATTGAATGAATGGTGGGGTGATGGGGAGGGAAGAGTGAAGCATGACTCCAAGGTTTCTAGCTTGGGAGACTGGCACTATACACTGAGATACAGGAGAAGGGGGAGGGGTCTGGGGTGGGGGTGAGAGTAGACATAATGCGTATAAGGAGGTATCACCAGATGGGGTGGAGAGAAACCCAGTGAGCCAGTTACCAGAGTCTTCAAGGGATGAAGAGACTTGAAAGTTGGGGGTAATAATGATGGCTACATAAGTATAACATTTTTAAGGCATTCATTATGTGCCAAGCACTCTGTAAATGTTATACGTGCATCCTTATTCAATTGCCACAATCATATTTTAAGATGCTCATTATTATTATACCCATATCACAGTTGAGAAAACTGATGCTCAGAGAGGTAATTTGCCCAAGATTATTAATATGTGAGAGGGATGAGGCCAGGAAGGGAGAGAGAATGCTACGTGGGAGTCTCTATGAAAGGGTTTGTGTTGATGGCAAAAAGGCTGTGATTAAGAGGTAGCAGAGAAGAGCAGAAGAGGACTAGGCTTGGGGACAGAAGGAGGATTGTCAACCTCTGCCTGAGCAGGTGTCCATTACTGAGTGCCAATTTGGGTGAAATTGAGATGCAGGCAGCACTCAGTGGAAAGCTGAGGATGGCGCTTATTTACAAAAGAAGAACAAATCCTCAGGCTTAGCTAAGAACAGTGAAAAGTGGAGTCTGGAGGGAGAGGGGAAACAGCAGGATGGAGACATGGGGGAGAGGGCTGAAACTGACCTCAAGAGCAGTCCCAGAAGATGACAGAAATGAGATAGGCTGGCTGCTTGGGGGTGAAGTGGGGATGGAACAAATTCCACGTAGATCCTGGGGGAAAAGTTGCTGTGCTGGGGCCACAATCTTCCTAGACTGAAGGAGAACTGTAAACCAATCCTTGAGCCCTCCTTGAGTTCTGATGGTTGATGAACTCGGGTGGCTAATGCCATTGGGAATGGCAAAGTCAGAGCCTGGGCAGAGTTCAGCCTTTCTTCTCTTCTCCTATCTTCTATGTCTCTTTTCTCTTTCTCTCATTCTTTATCATTTTTATTGGCTAAACCACAATTCTTTGGACTCACCTATTTGCACTTTCCAGAGACTTTCCATTTTGTGGCTACTCCTGGCAAACTTCTGTTTGGGCTTTCTCAGTCCTTAAGCTGTACTCTTCTCCTGCACCACCCTCAACCCTCTCTGCAAAACCTAACTCCTTTAATCCCACCTCTACTGTTCAATGATATCATTCCAGAGGTTTGGCGCCTTCGTTCTGTGATATTCTCCCTTTTTAAAAAAACTATAAATTCATCCTAATACATGTATTGAGCATCTGTTATGGACAAGACACTGCCTGCTTCTCACTGGGTCCTTTCTCCAAACTCCAGGTAGTGTCAACCCTGGAAAGGTCATTTTCTGAGGGCAAAGGCCCCTTAAATCACACTGCTTCATTCACCTTTCCTTTGTTCCTCTGGACAGCGTCTATTTACTTTCCTTTAGCCTATATCAGCAAATTCATCCCCAAACAGGATCACAAATCGGGATGCAGGGTGTTGCTAAAGTATGTGAATCTATTATTTGTACAGATCATGCCAAGGCAGTGGGCCTTTAATGGGTGCTTACTAAATGTCTGGTTAACACTCACTCTCCAAAGCTCTAAAATAGCTGCAGAGCATTGAGAAAACACTGTCTTTGTTTTTGAAGAATGCAGAGAGACCATCAAGCTGATGATTAAGATTATTGGCTTAGAAGTCAGACATACCTGTATTTGAATCCCACCATCCTCATTTACTAACCACATGATCTTGAGGAACGAGACAAACAATAGAAAACATAAATGAAACTAAAACCCGATTCTTTGAGAGGATCAATAAAATTGATAAATCTCTAGTCAGACTGATCGGGGAAAGAAGAAAGAGAATGCAAATTACGAATGTGAAGAATGACAGAGGTGATAGCACTACAGATTCTATAGATATTAAAAAGGATACTAAGGGAATATCATGAGCGACTTTCTGCCAATAATTGGCAACGTAGACGGAATGGACAAATTTCTTGAAAGACACAAACTTTGAACGCTCACTCAGGAACACATAGGTATATGAAGAGCTCTCTATTAAAGAAATTGAAATTGTAGTTAAAAAACTACCTAAAAAAAGAACTTCAGGGCCAGATGTCTTCACCGGTGATTTCTACCAAACATTTAAATAAAGAGTAATACCAATTCTATACAAACTTTTCCAGAAAGTTGAAAAAGAGGGCATATTCCCCATTCTTTCTGTGAGGGCACCATTAACCTGATAACAATCCCAATTAAAGACATCACAAGAAAACTACAGACCAATAACCCTCATGAATACAGATGTAAAAATTTTAGTAAATCAAATCCAACAATAAATAAAATGGAAAATACATCCATGATGAAGTGAGGTTTATCCAAGTAATGTAAAATTAGTTTAATATTTGAAAATCAAGCAATGTTTTCATATTAACAAATTATATTAACATGCTAGATTAACACAACAAATTAACTTAATACACCATATTAAAAAACTATAGAAGAAAAACCACATGATTATCTCAATAGATGCAGAAAAAAAAAAGATTTGACAAAAACCCAATATCCGTTCCTAAAAAAGAAACTCTCAGCAAGCTAGGAATAGAAGGGAACTTCCTCAATTTGATGACGGGTATCTATGAAAAGCCTACAGTTAACATAATATTTAACGGTGAACAACTGAATTAATTCCCCCTAAAATCAGGAAAGACAAGTATGTCTGCTCTCACCACTTCTAGTCAGTGCAATAAGGCAAGAAAAATGAATAAAAGGCAACCAGATAGGAAAGAAAGAAGTAAACACATCTTTATTTGCAGATGACATGATTACCTATATAGAAAATGTGATGGGATCTACAAGAAAGCTGTAAGAACTAATGAATGACTTTAGCAAGCCACAGGATACAAGATCATTAGGCATAAATCAATTGTATTTCAATACTAGCAACAAACAATTGGAAACTGAAATTTAAAGACAACATAATGTAGAATTCCATGGGGAAAACAATCTTTTCAACAATGCTGGGATAACTGGATACCCACGTGCAAAAGAATGAAGTTGGTCTTCCCTATGCCATACACAAAAACTAACTCAAAATAGTTCATCGACCTAAATGTACAAGTGAAAACTATGTAACTCTTAGAAGAAAATGCAGGTGTACATCTGTGTGATCTTGAATTAGGCAACAGTTTCATGGGTAATGACATTCAAAGCTCAAGCGACAAAAGAAAAAATAGATAAATTGAATTTCATCAAAATTTTTAAAAACTTTTATGCATCAAAATAAACTATCAAGAAAGTGAAAAGACAGCTCACAGAATGGGAGAAAATATTGTAAACATTATATCTGATAACGGTTTAGTATCCATAATATATAAAGAACTCTTACAACTCAATAATAAAAAGACAGCCCAATTAAAAATTGGGCAAAAGATCTGAACAGACATTTCTATAAAGAAGATATGCAAACAGCTAATAAGCACATGAAATATCATTAGTCATTAGGGATATGCAAATCAAAACCACAATGAGATACCACTAGGATGGTAGCAGTACCTTTAAAAAATGGAAAATAATAAGTGTTGACAAAATTTAGAGAAAATGGAACCCTTATACATTGCTGATGGGAATGTAAAATGGTGCAGCTACTTTGGAAAAAGGTCTGGCAGTTCCTCAAAAAGTTGAATATAGAATTATCATGTGACAAAACAATTCCATTCCTACATATATAACCAAGAAATGAACGTATGTTCACACAAAAACTTGTCCACAAGTGTTCAGAGCAGCATTATCCACAATAGTCAAAAAGTAGAAGCACCCAAATGTCCATCAACTGATGAATGGATAAATAAAATGTGGTATATTCATACTATGGGACATTATTTGGTCATTAAAAGGAATGAAGCTCTGATACATGTTACAACATGGATGAACTTTTAAAACATGTTAAGTAAAAGAAGCCAAAATGCCTCATATTGCATGACCCCATTTATATGAAATGTTCAGAAGAGGCAAATCCACAGAGACAGAAAGTAAGTTAGTGGTCACTAGGGGCTGAGGGAAGGGAGGAATGGAGAGTGACCGATAATAGGTATGGGTCTTTCTTTGGGGATGATAAAAATGTTCTAATATGAGATTATGGGGATGGCTGCATACCTCTGTAAATATACTAAAAACCGTTGAATTGTATATTTTAAGTTAGTGAATCATATGGTATGTGAGTTATATCTCATTAAAACTGCTAAAATAAAAAAAGAAAGCCAACCAGTAAAAAATGGGTAAAATGTGAATAGACACCTCAAATAAACACATATAAAGATGCTCGACCTCATTAGCCATTAGGGAAATAAAAATGTAAACTACAAGATTTACCACTACACATCTGTTAGAATGGCTATTATGTACCCCAGAAAAGTCCATGTTCTTTTTTTCTTCCTCTGTTGATTTTTAGACAGTTTTATTTGCACATCATACAATCCAACTTAAATTTAAAAATCAGTGGTTCCTGGTATAATCACCTAGCCATGCCTTTGCCATCATAATCTACATGAAGCTATTTCCTTTTCCACAGATAATCCCATACCCCTCCCTCATATCCCTCACTTCTTGACATTTAACTTTGGCATATTGCCTTTGTTAAATTCAATGGAAGAATATTGCAATGTTACTGTTGACAATAGACCCTAGCTTGCTTTGACTGTATTTTTTCCCTGTATACCATCCCATTTTCAACACCTTGTAATGTTGACATTCATTTGTTCTCCCTCATGCAAAAACATTCTTATATTTGTACATTTAATCACCATCATTTTCCACTCCAGGTATTGCTATGTTATACTGCCTCAGTCATTATCCTCTATCTTTCCTTCTGGTGCCATACATGCCCCCAGCCCTTCTCCCTCAACCATACTCACACTCAGCCTCATTCAGTGCCTTCATATTATTGTGCTACCATCAGATAGCATTGTGCTATCCATTTCTGGATTTTTACAAACCGTCCTGTTGTATATTCTCTATCCCTTCAGCACCAACTTCCCAATCTCTATCCTATTTCTATCTCCTGATAACCTGTGTTCTTAATTTTAACTCTCAAAGTTCACTCATTAATGTTAGCTCATATTAGTGAGACCACACAGTGTCTGTCCTTTTGTTTCTGGCTAATTCCACTCAGCATAATGTCCTCAAGCTTCATCCATATTGTTACATGCTCCATGATTTTATTCTGTCTTACAGCTGTGCAATATTCCATCGTATGTATATACCACAACTTGTTTAGCCATTTGCCCATTGATGGAAATTTGAGCTGTTTCCATCTCTTGGCAGCTGTGAATAATGTCACTATAATCATCAGTATGAAAATGTCCATTTGTGTCCCAGCCTTCAATTTCTCTGAATTTATACCTGGTAATTGGGATTTCTGGATCACATGGAAATTCTATACCTAGTGTTCTAGTTTGTTAGCTGCCAGAAAGCAACACACCAGAGATGGATTGACTTCTAATAAAGGGATTTATTTCATCAGTTCTTCAGGGGACAGGCAGCTAACTTTCATCTGAGGTTCTTTCTTACATGGGAAGGCACAGGACGATCCTGCTGGCCTTCATCTCCAGGCCTCTGGGTTCCAACAACTTTCCCCGGGGTGAGTCTTTCAGCATCTCCAAAGGCCTGGGCTGAGCTGCGAGTGCTGAGATGAGGTATGCTGAGTTGCTTGGGCTGTGCTACATCGAGCTCTCTCATTTAAGCACCAGTCAATTAAGTCAAACGTCATTCATTGCAGCAGGCACGCCTCCTAGCCGACTGCAGATGTAATCAGCGACAGACGAGGTTCACGCACCATTGGCTCATGTCCACAGCAACAGAAGTAGGTGCCTTCACCTGGCCAAGTTGACGACTGAATCTAACTACCACATGTCCACCCCTTGTCAACTTGGCAACTACACACATCACATTAAATAGTATTAAGGTGCAAAAAATTCTCTTCTGGCTGCGGACCTATGAATCTCAAAATAAGTTGTCTGGTGCCAATATGCAAAGGAAGATATTCACAGGATACGGGTTTTCATTTCCATGGGGAGAAAATGGAAAGAACACAGATGTAAAGCCTGCAGGGCAAACACCATTGGATTTTAAAGTCTGAAAGCCATTCATCCTTCGGCTTTAGAAAGTGGCAGTCCCACCCTTTCCAAGGGCCTATGCAGTGACCCACCCTTTCCGAATCAACCTCGGGGGACACTGAGGAGACCACCTTTTTCTCGGCTCCACCCTCTCCAAGCATCAGGGCCATACCTAGGCTCTCTGCCATTTCTGGGACACACGCTAACCCCCCCATGTGGTGGCAGCCAGGCTCTCCCAGTTCCCCAAGGAGCGTGCTGTACCTTCTTCAAGGCCTGAGGCTGCACTACCGTTCCACTGCAACAAGATGAGGAGACTCATCCTCACCCTTCAGGGTAAACTCACCCTCTCCATGTATATGGGTGGGTCCACTCTCCTGGCCGAGGTTTCTTGGCTTCAGACCTGAGCGTCCATGGTTCTCACTCTGCAAACTCCAATTTGTCCCTTTTGTGTCCCCCTTTGTCCAGATTGGCAGTGGTTCCATTTACACCAACAGCACCTTGTCTTCAGAGCCCAGGTATTGTCCTGTTGATGCCTTGAGTTGGACATTTTCACGGCCTAAGAATTGTAAATTGTAAGTTATTAAATCCCCATTGTAAAAGCCAACCATTTCTGGTATATTGTATTCCAGCAGCTATAGCAAACCAAAACAATGGTTAAACTTTAAAAATGGCTATCCAAACCAAGTATTGATATGAAGGAACTTGAACTCTCATACACTGCTGGTGGGAATGTAAAAATGAAAACAGATTGATAGTTTCTTAAAAGGTTAAACGTACCAAACATACCTACCAAATGACCCAACCATCCCACTCCCGGGCATTTATCCAAGGGAAATAAAAGTATTTGTCCACACAAAGACTTGGACACAAATGTTCATAGCATCTTTATTTATGATAGTCAAAAACTGGGGAAGAAACCCTAAATGTCTATCAACAGGTGAATGAATAATCCAAATGTGGTGGAATACTATTTAGCAATAAAAAGGAATAAGAGGTAGTGAATTCTTGATACATACAACAACGTGAATGAATCTTGAAGTTTTTGCTGAGTGAAAGAAACCAAACAAAGTGATTAGGGTTTTCTTTTTTATTTCTTTTCTGGAGTAATGAAAATGTTCTAAATTTGATCATGGGGCTGTCTACACAAGTATGTGATGATACTGTGAAACCGTGATTAAGTATTTTGGATGGTTTCTATGCTGTATGAATATATCTCAGTAAAATTGCATTGAAAAAAATGAGTACATACTGTTATTCCATTTACATAAAATTCTAGAAAATGCGAACAATATATTAATGGCAAGCAGATCAGTGGTTGCTGGGGATGGAATGGAGAGGACCTGAAGGGAGGTCTTACAAAGGGGCAGGAGCAAACTTTTGGGAGTAATGGAAACTTGCTTGTAGTGATGGCTTCACGGGTAAATGCATATGCAAAACTTATGAAACTGTACACTTTTTGTATAGTACATGCAAATTTTGCACTTTATTATATATCATTTATATCTCAATAAAGGTATAAACCAAAAAGGAGGGGATCTTTGAACAGGTGAGCTGCAAGATCCTTTGCAACAACTATTCTGTAGTACTATTAGAGGGAATTAACCCAAATCCTTTACTGAAGTAGTGCTTTCTAATAGATATCCAAATATGTTGAGAGAAAATAGGGGATTTTGCTTGGATTATCCAGAGACATGCCTCTGTTCTCCACCTCTCTGGGATTATGCAGACAGAGCCTCACAGCCCTGTGCTCCTGCGCAGGAAAGCACACCATCAAGCCAGTGGAAAGACATCCAGGTTAGAGGAGGAAACTAGGGAAATGGCAGCCTAATGAGCATTGCTCTTTCCAATTTCTTTAAGTCTATGATTCAGAGGATTGGCTTGCCATGGACATTCCAGATCAGTGAGGCATCTCAGGGCCATGAATGCATAGCTGTCCCAGGGGAGAAAACAATGGAAGACAAAATGGAAATGAGAAATGGCTTTTTTAGGTCTCTTGACCCAAATGCAAGGAGCTGAGAGGATATGGAGGAAGAGGTGGAAGCGTCCCTTCCCTGCAGGAAAGGAGATTATGACTTGATGAGGTCTAGGGAAATCAAATGTTAAGAAACTGAAGACCTGGAATGTCATGCCTCCAGGGATGCTTCTCAGATGGATGTGCTAGAGGAGCAAAAGGAAGGAGGTGATACCCTCCCTACCTGTTAACAGTGAAAGCCAAGAAGGCAAGGAAGGGGGAGAACGAAAAGCCAGGAGGCACACTTCAAAGTCATTTGTCAGCTGGTCAGCGCCTTAAGCCAGCGCCATGGCTGATGAATCACCTCATGGAAAGCACCTATAGAGAAGGGCCCCGCCCAAAAGGCTGTCATCCTATCCGCAGCCTGCACCTGGAGCAGATGCTTTAAAGAAAGACAAGCCATACCCTAAATGCCTGGGTTGACTCTGGGCAATATTTATACCTGAGGAGAGTGGCATTTTCTTCTTGATCCTAGGGGGTGATAAGTTATGAGTTTCAAGCCTGAAGCAGGGAAATCGAGTGTTCCTGTAATTTTATCCTACATAGCCGAGCCACAGATGCTCCTCTTAGCCCGAGGAATGTAGACCTCAAGTATTCACCCCCACCCACCCCCACTGTTTTTTCTGCTGCCCTTAAGCCCTGCAAGGTGCCTCCTCATTCCCAGAAAGGCTGGTTATATCGACCAAGACAACACTGATTATTTATATGCTTTATGGTTTATAAAGCACCTAGCCCTCTATTATTTCATTTTGATTCTTACTCAACCATGTGTGATGAACATTGCTTCATTTTTTAAGACAGGATTAAGGGACCAGAACATATGTGTTCATTCATTCATTAATTCATGTATTCATTCAAATAATGATTGAACACCTCCTTTGTACCAGGCACTGGCTGGATGCTGAGGACACAGTTCTGAAACCAGATATTCACAGCCCCCACACAAAAGAAGCACAGTCTAGTGGAGGGGCAGAGAGTAATTCAACATAAACTGAATTGCAACTATGAGAGAAGTTATTACAGGAAGATCTCAGCCAGTCTGGGGGTCAGAGAAAGAATCTCTTGAAGAGGAGTTATTAGAGCTGAGTTAATGGATGATGAGGTTAGCTGGAAGAAAATGGAGTGAAGAAGGAGGGAAGAGAATTGGGAGGACACTCTGACAAGAAGGGACCCAGCATTGCAGATAGGAAAAAGACGAGTGGTAAGAGAGAAGGTTGACGAGCTGGGCAGGGGCTGTACTATGCAGGCCTTGCAGACTGTGGCCAAGAGTTTGGTCTTGAGCACAAGAGTCATGGAGAACCACAGAAAAGTTTCAAGTAGAATCGGACAGGCAGGGCCATCCTGGTTGCTATCGAGAAGGCTGTGTGAAGAATGATGGGAGCGGGAATGAAGATGAGAGCAGTGGGAGCAAGAGAAGTGTACAGATTTGAGGGATATTTGGGAGGTAAAATTGACAGAAACTTCATGCTTTTTTGATTACAGCATGCCAGGGATGTGAATGGAGTTAGTATGGGTGGTAGGGGTTGAATGGTGGCTTCCAAAAAGATATGTCCACATCCTAATCCCTGGAACAAAAGAATGTGATCTGATTTGGAAAGAGGTCTTTGCAGATGCAGTTAAAGATTTGGAGATAAGATCACCCTGAATTATCCGGGTGGACCCAAAATTCAATGATGTTCCTTACAAGTCACAGAGACAGAGGAGAAGGCCATGTGAAGATGGAAGCAGAGATTGGGATTGTTCTAGCTTGCAAGCTGTTGGAATGCAATATCCCAGAAACAAAATGGCTTTTAAAAAGGGGAATTTATTAAGTTACTAATTTACGGTTCTAAGGCTGTGAAAATGTCCAAATTAAAGCAAGTCTATAGAAATGTCCAACCTAAGGCACCCAGGGAAAGACACTTTGGTTCAAGAAGACCGATGATGTTCAGAGTTTTTCTCTCTACTGGAAAGGCACATGGCGAACATGGTGACGTCTGCTAACTTCCTCTCCAGGCTTCTTGTTGCATGAAACTCCCCTAGGGGCATTTTCCTTCATCCCCAAAGGTCTCTGGCTGCGAGGGCTCTGTTGCTCTCGTAGCTCTGAAGCTTTTTCCAAGGACCCCAGTAAACTAATTAAGACTCACCTGGAATGGGTGGAATCACATCTCCCTCTGATCAAAGGTTAATACCCACAACCGGGTGAGTCACAGCTCCATGGAGATGATCTCAAATTTCCAACCTACAGTACTGAATAGGGATTAAAAGAACCGGCTGCTTCCACAAGATGGGTCAGGATTAAGACATGGCTTTTCTAGGTACATAATCCTTTCAATCTGGTACAGAGATGATGTGGTCACAAGCCAAGGAACCTCTTCCAGAAGCTGGAAGAAGCAAGGAAGGATTCTCCCCTAGAGCCTTCAGAGGAAGTGCATTTCTGCCGACACCTTGATTTCAGACTTCCGACCTCCAGAACTGTGAAAGAATGTCTCTGTGGTTTAAAGCCACCAAGTTTGTGGTAATTTGTCTTACAGCAGGTCTAGGAAACTAACACATGGTGTAAAATGGCTGCATTTCATTTCCTTTTTTTACCTTTTAAAATTTTTCTTTCTCCTTTTTGTTCCAAAAGCGTTACCTTTTGAAGGTCAGGGTTTGACTCTCTGTGTCTTCAGGAGAAGTATGAAAGCTATAAAAGTGAGAAACCAAGAAGATCTCAGTCTGTGGCCAGGGTTAGGACCCAAGTGGTGATTGAGATTGGAGGCCAATCTGTGACCACTTCAGGGGTTGCAAACTTGAACTTAGGTTGGAGCAAAGCTGACTGAGATCATCTCTCTGAACATGACCTCATTATCTCAGCTTGCTAAACCTACAACCTAATTGATGATAGACGCAACACCTAGTTCCCCGCAGTCTGCCTTTGTTCAGCACTCAAAAGTGCCAACTTTGAGATCATAGCACACAATACCTCACTTGATGTAAGCCCAGTTATTATCAGCCAGCAAGGCAAAAGGAAGAAAAGTTCCTGCTTATTCGAATAGGAATTGGAGATAAACCTGTTCATTTGGGAGTGGTTATCCAAGCTCACGGAGCCTTGCTGCCTGAGGAAGGAATTCACATGCCTCCCCTGGGAGAGCAGAGTATTTATAGACCCTATAGGAGAGGAAGGATGGAGGCTCCTGGGAGACGTCATAGAGGATGTGCAGAGGAAATGAAACAGTTCCAGAAGACAAACTAGAGGAATGGGGACCTACGTGGCCCTGGGAGAGGCCAAAAGGATCAGAAGGAATTAGGCGGATGCAGGCTGGAAAGGGCGCAACTCTGTGGAGCTGGGATGCAGGTGGCAATTCTTCACCTTCTTGGAGGATCCCTCTTAATTGTCCAACTAGTGAACCATGAACTCCTCTAAGGTGTTTGGAATATGGATGATTATATGAATTGTGTTGACATGGTATTTTTCCAGAACATGGCTGTTGTGTCAAGTGAGGTGTATCTGTGGGAACCCCTGATGTCTCTTAAATATATGAGATCCTGGGAATGTATGTTGTTTTCATAGAAGTTGAAAGAAACCTATAACTGAAATAGGCATTTCTAGGACATTTGGAGCCCATTTGGGAGCAGTTGAAAAGCTGCCCTTTGGGAGGAATTAGCATGCAATGGCACCAAGATAATAGTATTAAACCCAATAGTACAGATATGCTGCAAAAGTGCTACTTCTCTAATCTTTGCAAAAGTGATATCTTATAATGGCAAGGATTTTACTCTGTGTGCTTGGGAAAATGGCAAGTGTGGAAGACAATGCAAATCTCTGTCTGTGGCCAGGGTTAGGATCCAGCTACACTCAGGATTAGGAGGCAATAGATACCAAATTGAGATGAAAGCATCCACCTAGTAGAAGAAGAAACTTTAGCAAAGTTCACCAAATTTGAGTAACCAAGTTATTTCCTTCAAATGGTTATTACGGTCTTCTGCTTGATATAGTAAGTTCCAGGCTAGGTTCCAAATAATTGATATCATGTTTATGATATGATTAAAATGGTCTCACCCCCAAAATGGTGAAGTTTAATTTATGAATATTAAATCTTGGGCATCTACTCTACGTCCAGCATTGTGCTGGCTGCTCTGGAGGATAGAGATGAGTTAGAAAGCTCAACTTTAGCCGATAGAATAAGAAAGACAAATATTAAATAATGAGAGTGAAAAGTCATGTTCTCTTCTGGTGCTTAATCGAGCAAAGATAATTTTTCATGGAGCTAGTTAGCAAGGCATCAACTAGCAGCTGGATTCTTAAGTATTTTTTAAATCAAGTTTCTGTTAAATAGTTCCAGAGACAAGGGAAGTTTGAGGTTCTCAAAAGTGCTACTGCTACTGAACTTCTTTGCTCGTTAATTTAGCTTCTGATTTAGAAAATAAATTGGATAAGTGACATTGGGAAGACAATACTTTCTCAATATGAGGTGCTTCAGAGGGCTGGATTGTGGGATTGAGGGTCCCCTGTCTGACCATAGCAGTTTTGAGGATTTTTGTGGACAGCTGGGGGTCTGATCGGCCAGTAAGAACTAGTTCTAGTGGAAGGAAGGTAGTGAAGCCCAGAGGGAAAACAGGAGAATGGAATTAACTAGCCCATTGGTCTTGTCCTGACCTTACCACCAACTTTCTGTGCAATCTTGGGCAAGTCACTTTTCCTTTCTAGGTCCTAGTATCTTCACCTTCGTAATATAAGGGGATGGAGGCTCTTTCTGTTATGAAATTTCCTTGATTGTTGGCCAGGTTTCTCATTCTCCAGTTGTCCTCTCACCACCCCACTTTTTGTAGGATTCCAGAAAAGCAACCATACACAATTGAAGGGAATGGGAAGGTCATGTCTGTATATTTCAGCTAACTGTTGGTGTAGACCCACCTAAGACCCTGTTGGACAGATTGTGATGATCTTACTCAAATAAGAATACTTGAAATCTATCATAAACCCAGGGCAATTAATAAAATGACTATACAATTTCTTCTTTCAATGAACGCCAATTGAGTATTTGTTCTGGAAAAAAGCACTGGTGGTGAGAATATAAAAATGAATACGACATAGTCTTACCATATCATAATATTTGTAAGACATATATACAAATACCTATAAGAATTTATATCATTTATACGATCCATAGTTTATTATGAGAACCAAGCACTGTGCCAAGTACATTACTCATTCAATCTTTTCAATAATTCAGGTAGTCAAGCACTATCCTATTTTTCAGATAAGGAACCTGAAGCTCAGAAAGGATAAGTAATTTGTCCAAAGTTACCCATTTAGTGACTGCTTTATTCCAAAACCCATGTGTTTGACCACTGTGCTTCATTGCTTCCCAAATGGATTCAATACTGTATGAACCAGGTGCCAGAAGTACAAATAAAATGAAGTGTGGGCCCAGAGAAGTGAGACATTGCTTCTTAAAGTTCAGTGAGAGGGCAGACCATTGAGTTCTCGCCTGCCATGCCAGAGACCTGGGTTCGATTCCCAGTGCCTGCCCAAGCAAAAAAAAAAAAAACAAAACAAAGCAAAAAAACCCCAATAAACTCAATGAGGGAAGAATGTGGATTTTGAGGTTAGGATTTTGAAGTTAGGCAGACTTGGGAAAATTATTTAACCTTAGTTGCCTCAACTTTAAAATGGGGGTGATAAGGAATAGGATCTGCTTCATGAGGGTGAGGATTAAATGAGTTAATACATGTAAAGCACTTAAGACTTTTAGCTATCATCATCCTCATCCTCATCCTCATCCTCATCATCGTCTGTGGGGGCAGGCAGATAGCAATGGGCTGTAACAGAATTGACTTCTGAGACTTCAATAGTGGGAACTGCAGGTTGAAGGTTGGGCTGCAAATTGCCCGAGGGAATCCTTTTCTGAGGTGACTCTGAAGCAAAGTGAACTCTGTGTAGAACAATCAAATGAAAGTCCCTGTAGTGTTTCCTTATTTGCAAGGGTGAAGCTTGAGATTGCTTTGGGGTAGGATGTTGTCCCCTGAAGGCCCCTATTAAAATGCATGTCTTACCTGGGAAGCATAACATCAAACCACTGTCAAGTGCATTCATCAGCCCCAGCAGACATTGGTGTCCTTGGGGAATGAGACGAGAGGGCTAATAAGACGACCTGGATGGGGCAGAGCAAAGAGACAACCTTTCTTCCTTATCAGTCCCAGGAGGCCAGAGGCCGGAACCCAAAGGTGGTTATTTTAATATGATAAAATATGATATTGAGATACATGAGAACTCACAGAGTTTCAGGATGAACAATAGGAGTTGCATTCCTTGTCTCATGAGCCTCAATTCCAGAATGGACACTGATGGTGGACACTCTGCAGAATGTGACAGCAGGCCCACAGAGCACAGCTTGCAGATACAAAAGTGTTTCCAACACAACACACGAGTTGTGTGCCAATGAAAGATAAAGCCATCACTGTTTTGGAAAGGGCAAAGGTCATCATGGGCAAGAGTAGCTTGGAAAAGGAAGAAGAAGTGATTTTGGATTTGGGCCTGGAAAAATGCATGCAATTTGATTAAATGGGGACAAGGGTTGGGTTTAAAAATGTTTCTCCCAAGTATTTACATCTTTAAATCTTGCTTTAAACACCTGTCTTCTGTGGTGATTTTGGAACTATTATTAAACTTAATCCATTCTTGTGGGTGTGAACCCGTTGTAAATAGGACCTTTTGATGAGGTTACTTCAGTTAAGGTGTGGCCCACCTCAATCAGGATGGTTCTTAATCCTATCACTGGGGTTTTTTATCAGCTGAATGAAATTCAGACAAAGAGAGAAAGCCACAGGGAGCAGCCAGAAGCTGGGAGTCAACAGGACCAGGAAGAGAAAAGAGAAACCAGGAGACGCTGCCATGTGACAGAAAGCCAAGGACCAAGGATCACTAGCAGCCAGCTCCAGAATTCCACAGTCTTCTCGGAGAAAGCACCGCCTTGTTGACATCTTGATTTTGGACCTGCCTAGCCTCAAGATCAAGAGCCAACACATTCCCATTAAGCCAACCCACTGCATGGTATTTGCTTTAGCAACAAGGAAACCGAACTATCCTCTACTTGAGTGTGGCTTGGGTTTAATTTGCATATGGTTTGCTTTTGTAATTTTTCCCTCACTAAGTAAGGTGAGAATGGGTTACAGAAAAAAAGAAGAATGAATGAGGTGCTCTAACCCAGCACTGCCCAACAGAACTCTCTGCAATGACTGAAAGATTCTATTCTGTGCTATCCAATCCAGTAGCCTCATGAGGCTAGTGGCTACTGAACACTTGAAATGCCGTAGTGTGACTGAGGAAATGAATTTTTACTTTTCGCTTAAATGTGGCTAGCAGCTACCATGTTGGACAGCACAGCTTGAACCACTTACCAATAGTCTGTACCCACCCTAATAAAAGTGCAATTAAATATGAAGGTTTCTAGTAACCTGGTTATGGGGGGAGCTTATTTGAGTGTGAAAGAGCTTGCTTGATCAGGGGTTGTAGCACCAAGGTTTCTAAAAACAACCTTGCAAAGGCTTATTCCCAATTTGTACAGTACCTTCAGGTACATTAGGATCTCATTCAATCCCATAACAACCCTGAAAGGAGGCAGGGCAGAGATTATCATTCCCATGAGACCCAGTAAATTTAAGTGACAAGGGCAAAGCCCAACAGCCGATAAGAGTGCCTATTCTAATCAGAAGACTCTTTCTAGGGGAACAGAGAAGGGAGAAAGAGCTCATGCTACTCATGCCTGCTGCTCGCAGCCTACTTCTCAAAGATGAGGGGAGGCGCTTTGCTTCATGCGTTGGTGCCTTTTTCTTACTTGTTCATGGCTAATGGGATCATGGACTCTTAGCAGGGACCCTACCTTATTCCTTTCCTGCTACCTTGATTTAGGCAATAGGGATGTTCTTGAAGTTTCTTCTTATCTTCCAAATAATTTATTGAGGATCTACCATGTCCCAGGCACTGTTCTAGGTGCAAATGATACAGTTGTGAAAAGAGCAAAGATCACTCTCTTGAGGAGCTGATAATTTTGGTGGAGAGAGACAGAGTATAAACAAATTGGGTGTACACAGGTTGTTTTTTTTTAACATTTCAAAAAATGTTTTAAATGTACCGTGTTCTCTCACGTTTTTTATGGTGCACATAACCATTGTGCAGTGTATCTTTTGTGTAAATATGGACTTGCACTTCAAGCAAACTGCCTGACTTGCTGAAAGGTGCAGACATCTTTCCACTTAGTCTTCTAAAACATGTGGTTGAGTGCCACCTATGTGCAGAGTCTGATAGTGGGGACTTAGGGGAGATGCAGAAGAATGAGAAGACAGAGTCCTGTCTTAGGGAGTTGCCGTTTAATGCAGGAGGCAGTCCCTTCCCGTGGGGAGCTCCCAGGCTGGAGAAGAGTTATGGTCTAGCCTGGGATAGGCAGAGGCAAATGACTTCAGGACCCCTTACAAAGGAACATCCCAAATGCATGCGGAGTGAATCTAGCCTGGACTGCTGGGACTTGGGTTGCCCTACCCCCCTCCCCACGATGATGGGGAACAAGAAAGAGGGTGTCATAGTAGCTGCCCCATGTCCAAATGGCCAGGAGGAATGGAGCGGCAGCCGTGTCTGGTTCATCGTTATCCTGGGAAAATTTCTGGAAGAGATGGGGCTTGAAGTGTTGCAAGAATGAGGAGCTTAGGGGAAGGATGGGGTGGGGTGGAGTGGGGGATTTCCAGGTAGAGGGTGCCTCCGGGGAAGAATCTCAGGAGCTGCAGGCGGTTGGAGAAATGGGACGCTGGGTAACTAATCAAACCTTTGGTACAAGCCTAAGCAGTTACCCCCACTTCAAACCCAGTTGAAGATGCAGGAAAAAGGCGGGCCGGTATGGTGGAGTCTTGGCCACTTTCTTGCTGCTGGGGAGCAATCAGGGTCAGAAGTGGAGCGGCTGAGTGGGGGTAGCCTGGGTGAGTCCTTCCCTGAACGCCCAGGTTTCCTGACAGCTGTTGAGGAAACGAGGTGAGAAAGGGTTAAGTGTGCCCCACCACCCCCCATCCCTCCCACCCTGCTCCAAATGCTTCCTGTGTTTGAAATCCTTCAGGTCGCGGCAAACCCTCTGGCCTCCGGCCAGGCGGGCATTGTCCGGGGAGTGGTTGTGGGTATTCGAAGGGGCCGTGCAGCCTTTGTTGTGGGGCCACCTCGGGGTTCCCTAGCGCGCCCTTGCCGGGGCTGCAGAGTGCGCGCCTGGAGGGGGGCGGCGCGGGAGACTCGCGCCCTCTCCCTCTTCCTGCCCCCCCTCCAGGCCTCCCGATGACCACATGACCAAGTGGGCTCGCGGCCAAGCCACAAGCTACAAAATGCAGCCCCTGGAGTGAGCGGGGAGCATTCTCGCTGGCAGCCTGGGCCAAGGGCAGTTGAAGCTGCGGCCGAACAGGCAGCGCCTTAGAAAGAGCTCTCCAAGGCCAGCTTTGCGGCGCTGACCCGCAACGGGAGGAGAGATTGCAGGAGAGAGGCGCCGGCGGCTGGCAAGCGCACAGCGACCAGCCTGCAGCGCGGCTCGAGCGTGCACACTCCCCCGGCCCGCGAGCCACACGAGCTCCGCGCTGCCCGCAGGAGCCGCGGCTCGCGCCTTTCTTGGCCTGCCAGCTCCAGCCTCTCCGCCCTCTCCGCCCCCCTTCCAGGGCCGTGGCGGCAACGGCGGCAGCTGAGAAGCAGCATGAATCTGCGGCTCTGCGTTCAGGCGCTCCTGCTCCTCTGGCTCTCCTTGACTTCTGTGTGCGGAGGTGAGTGCACGCCCTCCAGCTCGCCCGCGCTCTCCTCGCGGCTCGACACGGCCGCAGCTGACGCGCTCCTCAGCTCCCCGCGCCCCCCCCCCGCCCGCCTCCTCCCCGCCTCCCGGGGATCCCGGCTCGAGCCGGGCAGGAGCAGCCACGCGCCGGCCGCGCCCGGCAGTGTATTGACAGGGCACCACAGGGCTTCCTCCGGGGGCTCGGCGGGGTCTTGGCTGGGCCTCCGGCATCATCGGCCGGGTGCCGTGCCCCTCCTGGCTGGCCGGCCGGCAGCGCCGCCCCTCGCGGTCCTGGGAATCCCGGGCCGTAGGCGTCTGCCCCAAGCCCGGTGCCCGGCACCCCGCGGGATAGGGTGTGTGTGTGTGTGTGTGTGTGTGTGTGTTGGGGGGAGCAGTGCATGACCGCTCTCCTTGGGGATCAATGGAGTGGACTGGGCTGCAATGTTGAAGGTTTCCTGGCCTCTGGCAATCTGGGGCCGCCCTCCCGCCCCGGAGGCGCGGACTTCTCGGGATGATGTGCCAACAAGCAGACGTGACACTTGTTGCATAGGCCGGAGCGCTGCGGCCGAGTTGGCGACGTTGAGCCCAGCTCTTGCTCCTTTCAGCCTGCTTATGGGCAGAGGTAGCTTCCCATGGGCGGGCCAGACCGGTCTTCTCCAACCTTGCCCCAAGGTCCTGCAGTGATCTACTCTCCTGCTCCAGCATGGGAGGCCCTCTCCACAGCTTCCATGCGACCCCAGGAACTGGTTCCTCCCTCTCGTGGCTCCAGCCTCCCCTCTGCTTGGGGGCACCTGCAGGCTTCACGTTGGTTCCCCTGTCTTCAGGCACAGAACCAGAGACCACAGTGTCTGACTTGACAACTCCATGCCCCTCAGTGGAAGGGGGCTTTCACCCCTATCCAACCCCTGCACCACATGCCCCCACCTGTCAATACTTAGCACTTTTGTTCCCTTGCTGTCCCCAAAGTTGGTTCCCTCTCACTCCCCAGTTGCCCCAGCAGGGCTGCCTGTCCTCTGCCGTCAGTGTCCCCTGGGGTTGCCAGTTCCCACCTTCAGCTGCTGTAGTCCTGTGATCTGGCTGTCCTGCTGCCTGCTTGGCACCACTGAAAGGGAAGGCCAAGACGAGGTGGGCTGGTGCCAGTGCCAATGCCAGTGCACTGCCAGCGCCAGCGCTTGAGTCCCAGGGAGGTGGAACAGAGGGGAGGAGAGGGCAGTGCAGCAATTTTCCTAGAGGAAGCACACAGGACTCCACTAGGTTCCCAACCCTGCAGAATAGGAGGATGGCTTGCAGCCCTGGGGCTTCTGAGGGTTCCAACCCTGCTCCATCTCCCTCTGTTTGTCCGCAGTGTCCTTTCTCAGCTCTTGCCTGTTGGCACTGCCCTGGCCCCAGGAGTACCTCCCAGCTTCTCAGGAAGGCACATTGGTGGGGTCTGGCACCACCCACCGTCAGGTAGCTGCCCTGTGGCCTTCCTCTTCAAGACCCTGAGCACTGGCCCAGTCACCTCCTTGGTAAGAAGAGAGCAGGCTCTTTCCTCAGAAACTCCGGTCAGGCAGGCACTGGTGGGAAGTGAGCAGCGGCATCTTATGAAGCCTACAAGACAGTGTCGTGGGCGAGACAAGACAACTACATAATACCACTGTCAGATAGTCCAAGGTGGTGCCTTTGGGGAAGAAATAGAGTGGGTGCAGTGAGGGCATCCCAGAAGAAGCTGCGGCTCCTGGCTCTGTATACTTGATGCTCTCCCCAGAAGCTACAGAGAAGACTGTTGGCCAGCAGACCACCACTCAGACCCTTATGGGGCCCAGCTGTTGGTGCAGTGCAGGTAAAGGGAAGTGCTTGTCTCAAGTGGAGGGAAGTTGGCCAAGTTGCCAAACACTGCAGGTGTCCCTCCCAGACCCTACCACTTCTTGCTTTAACTCACCCTTACTTTTAGTCATCTACTCCTACTCCCTGAGTTGTGAAGATGTGTTGCCCACACATTTTGCTTAAGCCTAGCTCTGGGAACTTGCAAGACTCCCCACTGCTCTCTCTGGCCCATAACCACTCCTGGAGGAGAGGGGAGCCACCTCTCTGGAGGCGACCACCAGCCAAGTGTCCAGGCACACATGCCCTTGCTTCTCCTGACTCCTGCCCTGGGTTAGAAGCAGGGACTCCAGAAATACCTTGTCCTTGGCTCGGACTCACATGTTGTTCCCAGCCAGAGTCCCCAGTCAAAGTTCCCAACCTGAAAACCCTGCTTCCTTCACTCCACATTCTGTCCTGACTTGGAATGTCCCTCACCCCTCAACACACACATACTCCCCCACTGCCTCCTGACCTGGGATACACTTTGCTCTTCTGAGGCTGAGAGCTGCTAGGCCAGAGCCAAGTGTCCCTTGGTCTGTCTGAGCACCTTGCTTCTGCCTCTCCTCCTGCCCCTCCCCAGACCCAGCTCAAAGCCAGCAGCCACAGTGGTAGTATGAGGACAGCCTACTGTAACACCCCCACACGCACGCACTCAGGGAGGGGGCGTCCTTGCTCCATCCCCAGTTGCGAAGCACCCATGTAACCTGAACCAGATTGCCAGAGTGTGATCTGGCTGGGTGCTGGAAGAGAGCTCAAGGCACCAGGGCAGAAGGGGACTGTGGTATACATCTGGGCAAACACAGGAGGGGCGCCTCCCTCTGGCGACACGTGCAGTCCCACAGAGTAGTGGAGGAGGTGTAGCCAGAGTGGTTCCCACTGAATATATGAATAGGATTTTAAAGTAATCTTGAGAAAGGCAAGAGGGAAAGCAGGTGCACCATTTCTGGTGAGGCCAGGGGGTTCCTGAAAAGTCACCCGTATGTACCTCTTTGTGCGCTGGTAGGTTTGGAGTTCAGGTTGCATGAAAATCAAATGCTGTTCTTCACCTGACTGGGCTCCTCAGAGTGGTGAGGCTTCCTTGTGGGTGGTGCTTTCAACAGCAGTGGCTCCAGGGCTAAGATTCTTTGGTGTTCACACCAGCCTCCCTTTAAGTAACAAATGAGCTGGAAGAAAATAAGTGCACTGAGGATGGCTCCCATTTCTAAAGGGAAACTCTTTTGTGCCACCAGAACCTCTGCAGAGATGAGAATCGATAGCCTCTAATTCTCCCCTTTGGTCAGGATAAAGCCCAGGTTTCACTTGTCAGCTTATCTTTGGGTGAGCCAGACTCAGAATCACCAGTAGGAAACAGGTGGGTGATAGGATCTGGGTGCTGGAGGAGCCTGCAGACATCCAGCTATGAGGGGGATACTGAGCCCCCACCCAATGGGACACAAGATGCCAGGGCCTTCAAGAGGCGGGGGAACTAGGGGGACTGGGGGAATTGGCATAGATTATATCAGTGCTGCTGTGCTCTTCTGAAAGACCCCAAATAATATTATTCCACCACTGGACCCAAGCCTTCTCTCAGTTGCCCTTGTGAAAAGCCACAGTTCTGTTGGACTCCAGCAGCAGTGGGACCCCAAGGCTGTGTGTGGGGTGGGTGGCTGGAAGGGAACCAGGCCAGTGAAGCGCCCTTAGAGAGAAAGAAGTTGAGGTGGCGTGGCTTGAGGCTGGAAAAAGATGGGCCTAAGGGAGAAGCAGTCACCTTGGTGAAGAAAGATCATGGGCATCTAGGGGGCTTCTAGGTGGTTGCTCCCCAGGCCTGGCTGACTGTTCAGTCAGCTCAGGGTGGTTCTTCTCTGAAGACCTCCAGTCTGGAACTCTTCCTGGCCAGAGTCTAAACCACCCTCCCTGCTCCGCAGCCTGGCTCTTGGCCTGCCTCCCCTTGGGGACCCCGCACCCTATCTCTCCCTCCCTTGCTACCTCAAACATGCACAGTCTTGGATGCTGAGTCTATGGAGGTGATAACCTCCTCACCCTGGCACCAAACCTCTCCTCCCCATGCCCTCTGTATCCCTGGTGCCATAGCTGATGCTATCACCCCACCCCCATGTGGAAGGAAGACCTGAAGCTTCACTTACTTTTTAAAGGCCCCCAGGGTCCTTCCCTGTTGCCTGCCCACACCCTTAGCAAGTCCTAGTCACCCAGAGGGCATCTCTGGGACCAACTTCTCATCAGTGTCATTTAAATCTACACTCAGCAGGCAGGTGACCCCTGAGGGGACCCTGAGACTCAGGGCAGAAGCTGAAGTAGCTGGAGAGGGATATTTGGTGAAGATGCTTCCCTCTCCTCTCTCACCAGCCCCAGACCCATCATAGATGGCACCAAGAAAGTAGCTCTATGATAGTCAGGACAGAAGCAGCCCCTGGCCCCTTTCCACGTCTCCTACCCATTTTTGTTTTAATTCCCATAGATTTTAAATTTAGGGGAGGAGTTGCCACATGAACCCACTCCAACTGAAAGCACCAAATAGCAAGATCTTATTGAGCCTGATGATGTTTCCTGGAGAAGAAGGGAAGGAGGGGAAAGACCTGAGCATGGTACAGCCTGGGTGGAGTGTTAGATGATATGAGTGTGTGTGGGATGTGTGTCTGTCTGGGTGTGAATGAGGAGATCCTGAGGCCCCGGAAGCCCTAGTGAAGAGGGCGCTAAGGACAAGCTTTGCCTACTTTTGTCCCAAGAGAAGAATGCACATCTGAAAATTGTGTGCAAGTGCAGGAGGAATCGCAGGAGCCAGGGAGCCAAGGAAGGGGCCAGAGCATAGGGATGTGTGGAGGCAGGGGAGTAGGCTAAGGAGAAGCCACCCAGGGTATAATTGGGGGGATAACAGCCAATGGGAGGTATATGGAAACTGTGAGCCAAGGCTGGGGATTCCTGGGTGGCTGGAAATGGGGCTCAAGGGACAGGGATATAGCTGAGGGCAAGGCTGATGGTGCCAGGTCTGGGGGTGGGGGAGGAGACTGGAATTCATTATCCCTGGCCTCAGAAGCCATATTTCTGCCAGCCAGACTTGTACTGGGCCTTGCACAAGCCCCCTGCCAATCTGTCTCCTCCCAGCATCATCTGCTCACTCTGCCTGCCTCCTGCAGCCAGAATCTGTCTCTAGAGCACTGGCTCAGTTTCCCTGGCCAGACAGCAGGCCCCAGGAGAGCAGACCTGTGTGCCTTCTCCTTCAGGACACCCGAGAACACCCAGCACCACTTGGATTCTATTTTCAGGGCTCGGTCTGGCACTAGGAGGCTAATACTCTAAGCCAGATGTGGACAGATGTAGAGAGAAGCCCCAGAGAGCCCAATAGAAGCCAGCTGGGGTTGGAATGGAAGGAATTTATATCAGACACGGAATGAGGGGTGTGATCTTGAGGTTAAATGAGGTTGGGCTTCGAGTGAGGAGGTGCCAACTGCAACAGCCCCTCCCCGTCCCGATGCCCAGACATGGCGCAACAGGTGACTACTCATTCATTCACTCATTCACTCATTCAAGATTTCTTGGCCTCTAAGTCTAGTCATGGGCTGAGTAGAGCCCAGAATAAGGCAGGAGGAGTCAAAGACTCCCTCCCCCAAGTCCCCCCACTATACCCACTGACAGGCTGCATGGGTAACAGTTACGGGTGAGGTATGAGATCTCTGGTACTCTAAAGTGTATCACCTTATATATTGAAGGACGTAAGAGGACAATGACTTGATGCATGGAATTTGCTTTTAAATCCTTCAGCAAAGAAAAGGGATAAATCTATGCTTTGGGGAGTGCGGTGGGAGTTATTGCCTCCTGAGCCCCATCCAGCTACAGGCATGATGTCCCAAACTGCATCCGCACTGATGTTGCAAGGAAAGAAGATGTTTGCACCTGTCATAAACATGATATAAATGTCAAAAGGACATAAATTGCAAGATGTGAGTCGTGGGTTCTGATGGCCCCCGGTCAGGGTAAAAATTGCAAGTTTTTCATTAGGATAGAAAAGAAAAGCTACAGTAGCGCCGCCTCATGGAAAGGCTGCCCCATTTCCATCCCCCTTCCTTGTTAACAGATTTCCTCCTTCCCGCAGGGCCCTTGATGCAGCCTTCTGATGGGAAGGCACTGGAGGAAAGCAGTGTCCGCCACCGCGTGCAGCCCAGAGGGTCAAGGAATGGACCAGTGCCTTGGCAGGGAAGTAGGAGGAAATTCCGCCGCCAGCGGCCCCGCCTCTCCCATAAGGGTCCCATGCCTTTCTGAAGCAGGTACTTGAGCCTCTGCCCCTTATCAAACACATCCACCAAGCCGTGCTGGCACTATACATGACATAGGGCTTAGACCTGGAAGGAAGCTTTTAGCATCCCTGTCCAACCTTTTCATTTATAGTAGAAGAGACGAGGCTCAGAGAGGGGCTTGGCACTTGGGGCTACTCTCCTGACTCCCCTCGAGCTGGATGCTGGCTACCCTCCACCCTACTGCCTGAGGTTGGACAGGCCGATTCGGAGAATTCTAGAAGCTCTGGGGGCCTTGGAGCTGGGGAGGGTTGTTCCAGGGTGTACCTACAGGTGAACTAGCGTGGATCGTCCCAAGGGAGGCAGAGAGCCTTTGGGGAAGGGGGTATCAGACAGAGAAAAGGAAGAGTTCTGGCTGTGGTTGCCCCAGAGTTTGGAGAAAAGAGAGAAGAATCAAAGGCGGCAGCAGAGAGAGCAGTGCCTAAGCCCGCCCCGAAGGCCTGGCTGGCTGTCTTTCCTACTGTAGCTAGCAAAGGCTGGCACCGACTCAGGGGCCTTGGGCTTTAGGTTCAGGGTTCTGGAGTGGGGTGGGCAGATGAAGACTATCTCCTTCCCTTTTCTCAGTGGTTCTTTTGTCATAAAACATGTCAGTGATTTCCCCTTTGTTGTTTTTGTCTCTTTAGAACTGACTGAAGGGACCTCCAAGTGCCTGCCCCCTGCGGTTCTCTCTACTCCATAGATTGATCTGCTTCTCTGGAGCTCCCACATCCATCCATTCGCCTCTCGTCTTGCACCTGCTCCAGTGGCTGATGGTCCCAGCTCTTCTCATCCACCATCTTCCTTGAATGGCATGATCCTGCCCTACTTTGGATGATTCCCTTTCTCTCTCCAGGATCCATTTGCCCCATCTTCCTTCCCCATCTCTGGACTGACTTTGGAGACCCAGCACTGGAAGGCCTTCCTCACCTTCCTTCTTCTCCCAGAGGCTTTCCCCATGCTTTACTCTCTCCCTTTTCCATCCAGATGCCCCAAGCCTTTACTTGGCACTTCCTTCCTTGTGTATGCCTTGGAGCCTGGGTGGAAACACTCCTTTCTACAATGGGTTCCAGCAAATCCCATAATTTCTTGTTAGTGGGACCCTTCAGCCTGGCCTCCAGGAGATGAACACAGAGATAAGCAATGAGAGATTCTAGTTTGGGATTCTGGGGGGCTGCGATCCGAATTGGGGCATTGGAAGGCATTGGAACTCTGGTGAAGGGGGAATGAAACATGGGAGAAGAGTAGGAAAAGCTGGTGTGGCCTCTTCTTCGTGCTCATGTTTGGCCCAGTGAAGGAAGAGGCTAGGAAGAAGTCCCATGATGTACTCTGTCACTTTGCTCATCTTTCTGCATCCTTTAACACTCCTTTCTCCTTCCCACCCCCAGCTACTTCAAGCTCCTGCTCAGGAAGGCAGAGCTCTGGGCCTGAGATGGCTCTATATCTTTCTAGGAACAAAAGCCAGGCAGGATAATTGTTTTAGCCAAGAAGCACAGAATATTAGAGCCAAAAGGAACCTCAGCGATCACTTAGCTCCATCACTTTATGCAAACTCCTGTAAAAAACAGGGCCAGTGGCCTGTTCAGGATCACCACAGAGCCAGAATGGAGACTCAGGCCTCCCCAGTCTTACCCTGAATCATGTCCTTCCGTCTTTGTGACATCTTTTCAAAACAAATGAAGTGCCTTTTCTCGGGGTTGGGGCTGGAGGTGGCTGGGAAGGGAAAGGCAGTCTGGCTGTGAACTGCCCTATCATGGGGACGGAGCTTCTCCCACCTCCCTAACTGGTTCATTTCCCGACCTGGGCTGAAAAGTTCTAGAACTGGCCAGCTCCCCCTGTTCCTACAGCATTTTCAAGCCTGGAATATCTTCACAGGATAGGCATCGCCACTGGTTTTCAAGAGCCAGGAAGTTACCCTATAGCTTTTCCTTCCCTGGCACCATCTCCCCACTCCCTGTAGCTTGGTGCTGACTAGACCTTCCTTCATCCTGGCCTATCCTTGGGGAAAGAGTGGAGAAGGAAGCATAGAACAGAAGGAAAGAAGGAAGGAAAAGCAGGAAGAAGGAAGGGAAGAAAAAGATGGGAGGAAGTGTAGGTGGGATAGCACTCCCCCAGGGGACCTCATCTTTCCTGAGGGACCTTCCCTTGAGCTTCCCTGAAGATGGACCCCCTTGCCTTTCGTCTAGGTAAGCTTCCTTCTCAGAGGCCTCCTGGGAAGGAGAAGAAGGAAGACAGGAGCCTGATGCCCATCTACAAATATGTAGGGGCAGGGGGAGTCAGGGCTCCCCAAGTCCCATAATAACCCTCAAACCCCTTACCTCTGCTGCTGCTAACACTACTGCTGCTGCTGCTGCTACTGCCGCTTCAAGGCCCACCCGGGGAAGATGGGCTGGGCACAAGCCTCCCCCCCACACCCCCCAGGCATGGAGTAGGGTCTGGCCAGTGCCCAGAAAGTCTCTTCTGCCACTGATGCCCCCTCCAGGAACTGGGCCTTCCTCCTTCTCCTTCCTGCATCTCCTGCTTCATCAGCCCGCCATGTTCTATCGCCAAGCCCGGCCCCATGGGGAAGGGGAGGAGATGGGGATGGCTGAGAAAATTGGGAGATGCAAGGCAGAGGAGGGGAGTGGGTGGGCTTGGGGGGATGTCTTATTTAAAGTGGTTGTGTATGATTCTTATACTAATTTATACAAAGATATTAAGGGCCTTTTCATTATGAATTTGACCCCTTCCTGTAATTGTGTTCACTGTGTTTGTAAAGATTGTTTGGTGTAAATATGTCTTTATAATAAAGAGGTAAAAGCTATTATCCCTTACTTTGGGCGGTCGTGTTGAGGAGGGGCGATCCTGTCCACTGAGGCCTACGACTGCCCCAGCGCTAACATGTTGCATGTACGTGGACGTAAGTGCCTGTATTCCCAATCGGTTCTAGGTCAACTGGCCTCAAACCAATTTGCCACAGACTCACACACACACACAAAATCCCTTTGCCTAATGACCAGTTCACATAAAATTCAGCCTACTTTTGAATGTGTTGGCATCTGTTTTGGTGTCCTAATTTTTTTTTTTTTTTTTGCAGTGCCATTTGAAGGATTTTGAAAAAGCAATTTATTTGAGAGCATTCCAATTAATTGTGGGATTCTACTAAAAACAATTTTGTATATTCTTGGTGGATGTCTTCTATTTTATCTACCTTTGAACACTTTCGGGACTTTTTAGCCAGTTTGCTTTTTTGGAAAATGTTATGTTTCTAACAGTAAATACATTTGGTAATAACTCTGTATGTATCATTTTATGTTTTGCAAGGTAGAGTTGCTTGATGAATGAGATAACCCGAAAAATAAAATGCAAGGAATTCAATACAATTCTGCCCCATCTGTCTCACTTCCTCATGCTGGTTGTCAAAATGTCAATATCTTGCAGAACAGAAAGGAACATTGCGTCCATGCTAATTTGGTTAATAAGCCCATTAGGTGCATACAGGCATACACAATGCAGAACAAAACCCAGTGAGAAGGAGGCAGGGGTGATCAAAAAGGGCGCATTCAATAAACCTTATGGGGAATTCTATGAATTTGACAAGTATTTAGTGCTAGACATATAGCATTTAAAGAAAAAGTCATCAAACGTGCTAAAAAGTTATAGAAGTGTTCAATAAGAGAGAAAATAGAAAAAGTTACCCATGAGCATATGAAACAATCTCATTTACAAAGTGCTGCAAACTGTGACATAGAAATTTTAAAAATATCATTATGTTAGAGGTGCCTCTTGGGGTGGTGGTGCTAAATGACTGCTTTAAAAATTGCTAGTTTGACTTTTAGGCAAACTGGTCATCAGAGGAACTGTTTTTAGGCAAATAGTTTTTGGGTGGGCTGAATTTATGCTGATTGGTCTCTTACTTCTGTAAATACCCCCCAGAGCTCTCATTTCACATGAAACCAAGGAGAAGCGGTTGGTGGCTGAGCAGGATAAATTAATACAGACCCAAATATAACAAATGTACAGCCCTTTAACAGTTCTCAAGGCTCTTGAAAAATATTAACTCAGCAACTGGCAAACACAGACCATTATTCCCATCTAACAAATGAGAAAACAGGTTCAGAGAGGTGAAGTGACTTGCCCGAAGTCTCACAGCCTAGTAACTGAATCTAAAATTTGCTCTTTTAATTTGAGAATACAAACTCTGTGGTACTAGAGAAGGTCCATGTATTAGTTAGTATTCTAGTTTGCTAGCTGTCGGAATACAATATACCAGAAACGGAATGGCTTTTAAAAAGGGGAATTTAATAAGTTGCTAGATTACAGTCCTAAGGCCTAGAAAATGTCCCAATTTAAAAAAGTCTATAGAAATGTCCAATCTAAGGCATCCAGAGAAAGATACCTGGGTTCAAGAAGGCTGATGAGGTTCAACGTTTCTTTCTCAGCTGGAAGGGCACGTGGTGAACGTGACAGTGTCTGCTGGTTTTCTTGTGGCTCTACAAAAGGGACTCTCTCCAAAATGTTTCCTCTTTTAAAGGATTCCAGTAAGCAACTCCACCTTCAGTGGGTGGAGACACACCTCCATGGAAATCATCTAATCAAAAGTTACCACCCACAAATTGGGTGCTTCACATCTCCATGGGAACAGTCAAAATGCTCCCACCCAGCAATATTGAATGAGGATTAAAGGACATGGCTTTTCTGGGGTCCAGCTCAGATTCAAACAGCACAGTTAATAAGCTGTTGGAATGTGATATACCAGAGCTGGAATGGCTTATAGAAAGGGGGATTTAATAAGTTACAAGTTTACAGTTCTAAGTCTATTAAACTGTCCAATTACGGCATCCAGGGAAAGATACCTTAACTCAAGGAAGGACGACGGGTCAGGAACACCTCTGTTAGCTGGGTAGTCACACGGCTGGCATCTGCTGGTCCCTTGTTCCTAGACTCTGTTGCTTTCAGCTGCTGTTCCTGTGGAGGTGCCTCACTTTGCTTCTCCAGGGCTGGCTTTCATCTCTTGGCTTCCCTTGGCTCTCTCCAGGTTCTGGCTTGTTAACACCTCATGGCGACATCTTTTGGGCTCCAAGTATCTCCAAACACCTGTGTCTCTGTTCTCCAAGTGTCGGTATCTGTGTCAGCGCTGCTCTTAAGTTTCTGTCAGCTCCCTTTCTTCTGTCTGAGGCTTCAGTCATTTCTCCAAAATGTCTCTCCTTTTAATGACCTACCTGGAATGGGAGGAGTCACACCTTTGTCTAATCAAAAGGTCACACCCACAACTGGGTGAGTCACATCTCTGTGGAGATACTCTAATAAAAAATTTCCAACCTACAGTATTGAGTCAGGATTAAAAGAAATGGTTTTTCTGCGGTACATAATACATAATGTTGTATGTACCTTAGAAAAGCCATGTTTTAATCCTGATCACATTTTGTAAAGGCAGACATTTCTTCTAATCCCTATTCAGTATTGTATGTTTTAAACTGTTATTAGATCATCCCCCTGGAGATGTGATTTAATCAAGAATGGTTGTTAAGCTGGATTAGGTGGAGGCATGTCTCCACCCATTTGGGTGGGTCTTAATTAGTTTACTGGAATCCTATAAAAGAGGAAACATTTTGGAGAGAGATTCAGAGAGAGCAGAGCAGAATGACATAACCACAAGAAGCAGAGTCCACCAGCCAATGACTTTTGGAGATGAAGAAGGAAAATGCTTCCTGGGGAGGTTCGTGAAGGGAAGCCAAGAGAGAAAGTTAGCAGATGATGCCGTGTTCACCACATGCCTTTCCAGCTGAGAGAGAAACCCTGACCCTGTTCACCATGTGCCTTCTCACTTGACAGAGAAACCCTGAACTTCATCGGCCTTCTTGAACCAAGGTATCTTTCACTGGATGCCTTAGACCGGACATTTCTATAGACTTGCTTTAATTGGGATATTTTCTCAGCCTTAGAACTGTAAACTAGCAACTTACAAAATTCCCCTTTCAAAAGCCATTCCATCCCTGGTATATTGCATTCCAGCAGCTAGCAAACTAGAAAAGTCCCCTAACCAGAGAAGAAGCACAAAATGTGTTTGGTATCTTGGTTAAGTGCAACAGAAATTTGGAGTACAAGATGGCATGGTGTGGACTGATTGAATCAGGGAAAGATTAATGGAGGCCATGAGACCTAAACTGGCCTGAGAAGGCCCAATAGCATTTGGTGAAGTTGGTGAGGGGATGGTGGGCAGCTGAGATGGGAACAAGGAAGAGGAAAAAACCACCAGGGTCCACGGGGCATCTATGCTCAACTTGATACTAGTGGGTATCAAGTTACTAGTGGGTGAGGATGTAGGCAGAGGATGAGGGGAAGGAAAATGTGTGACTTTCTGTGAAGACAATTAGACTTCTAAGCAAAAGAAGGCAGGACATACGGTTGTCACCATTTGGAAATATCTTGACTTAACCAGCTAATATAATAGAATCAGACTTGAGGATTATTTTTCAAAAAGCAGAGGTGTTTTGTGTGTGTGTGTGTGTGTGTGTGTGCTGAATGGTGGGGGTCCCATTTCATTCTTTTTCCATGTGAGTATCCCATTACTGTAACACCATTTGTTGATCCCCCACTAGGCCTGGGCTCTTGAGCGAAAGGAACCATGGGAACCAGCCATTCTGAGATGCTTATGTAACTCTATTTTTCAGGCCTAAAGGTTATCCAAAAGAAATCCCCCAATCCAAAGTTTCTTTCTGTCAGGAGTGCACCTGTGCCAGCTAACCATCAAAGGAAACAGTGGGGGAAGACTTACTCAATACCTTACCCTCCTGGCCCAAGCAGGCCTGCTGATTTAGCCAGCATTTCTCTGGAATTCCCCAAATGGAAGACCTCTCCAGGAATCCTAATGTACGGGCGGTGCTCAGAGAGCGAAGCCAGCAAGAGACTCCACTTGCTATTGCCTTGGACATTAGTCAAAGGCCAGAGAGCTACATCTGGGACATTTCCTTGGATGTCTCAAACCAGGGGGTCGGCAACCTTTTTTTCTGTAAAGAATCAGATAGTGTTTTCAACTTTGTGGGCCACACACATCTCTGTCTGAACTCTTCATTGTGTTGTTGTTGTGCGAAAGCGGCCACAGAAAATACATAAATGAATGTACGTGACTGTGTTCCCATAAAACTTTATTTATAAAAACAGGTGATGGGCCATAGTCTTCCAAGCCCTGTCTCAAAGGAAGCACCAGCGAGCCCTTCAACTCAGCCCTTGAACCCTAGCCTGGGGTCCAAGGGCAAGACTTACATTCTGCATCAAGAACTATAATTAAGGGAATTTAATATAGTGGTTATGAGATGACCTCTGTTCCTTGCTCTGATAATAATCAAGCTAACAAAGTACTATCAGTGGAAGGGGTGCTTTCAGATCCCAGTCGGGAAAGATACTGCTGCTGACTCTATAGGGCAGTAGTGAAGTTAAATGAGATGACCTAGGTAAAGTGTTGGCACAGCGCATGGCGCATGGGATGAAGTCACTGAAAGGCAGCTATTATTATCTTTGCTGAGCCTCACTGTAACCCTGAGAAGTGGACAGAGCGAATAATTGGCGAGCCAAGCCTCAAATTTGGATTTGTCCTCTGCCCGACCCACTGCCATGCTCCCCATAGGGGGCTGCTTCCTTACCTTGACTGTGCTATGGCCACTGGGAGCTTGCAGTATCCTAGACAACCCATCAGGCCTCCCTAGGGACAGATTAGGCCATCGGCATTCTCCTTTGCCACAGGGTTAGCTTGGGCAGCAGCCTGGGAGGCCTCTCCAAAGGTGCTAAGCACTCAACAGTAAGACCTGATCTGAGGACCCTGGTGTAGAATTGTGAAGCCAAGCTCCTGACACAGCTGCCTGGCCCTTGAGATTCCTTTCTACACAAGGGGAGGTAACGGGAAACCTGAGTTCCAGTCCTAGCTCAGCTTCTGCCCAGGATGTGCTGGGAAGTTCAGCAAAAGTCTCTCCTTTGCCCTTTCTGGGACTTAGCCTCCTCAGCTGCCCAGGCCACCTTGAAGGGCTATGGGTATGAAACCACCATCAGAGTGTGTAGGGCCTTTGTTGGGGCCCCAGCAAACATTGAGGATGCCTCAGGCCCACCATCCAGAAGGAATTCAGGGCCTGCCATAGAGACCTGGAGGGAGGAGCTCTGGAAGAAAAAATGGGCATATTTGTAAATAAACCAAACCCTTTCGGATCTTCCCTGGGTATTGAAGAATTGGCAGGCTGAAGCTAGAGTTTCGAAGCTCTGAACTCTAAACCCGGCTTGGCCAGTTACTGGCTTTGAGACTCTAGATAGGTCAGTTCATCTTTTGGAGGTCATGATCCTCCTTCATCTCTTTTCATAGGTGTTCTCTCTATCTCGCTATCTCAGGCATAGAAAATTCTAGAATGCCAGAGCTGTCAGGAGCCTAGAAAATCATTTAGTACCTCAAACCCCTACATTTTCACAGATGAAAAAGGTGGGACTCAGAAAGATCAAGTGACCTTTTTAAAGGGACACAGCTAGATAATACTAGCAAACATGCTTAGAGGGTGACCCATGTATCAAACATTGTCCTAAGCACTTCGCTTCTCCTGAGTGATTTAAACGTTATCACAATTGCATTTTGTCGCTCAGGAAATCAAGGCAGTGAGAGGCTAAGTCATTAGTCTAAGGATCTTCCACAATATGTGAAAATGAAATGAGGCAGAGATTTGTGAATATCCTTGCTCTTAGGAAATGCTTATGTACATGTTCCTTATATGTTCAAGGAACGTGATGGATACAACCTTCTCTCAAAAGTTTAGAAAATAGACAAATGAATAGATAGATGGATAGATGGATTGGTAGATGGGTAGATAGAATGATACGGCAAATGTTGCAAAATGTTAAAATTGGTGAATTTGGGTATCTGGGTGGGTGGGTGGGGTTATGTTGGAGTTCTCCAAATGAGTTTTGTATTATTTTTGCAACTGTTCTTTAAGTTTGAAATCATTTCCAAAAAAAATTTTAAGAAAAAAAAAACTGAAACGAGAGAATAAAGGTGGCACTGCTTTAAAGGAAGGCAAAGGCACTGTTGAAATGCCAAGCATTTGCTCAAGGGCTCCAGGCACCTCTTGACTGTAGGGGAGGAGCTTCGCTCTGGCACTCTCAGTCCAGAGCAGTAGACCTCTTTGTGTCTGCAGGGCTGTGGGAGGCCTGCTCAGACTGGCTCCCTCCCTGGCAAGTGTGGGGATAGGGGCTGGTGACCTTGACAAAAGTTGCAGGGTTTCATCCCCCTGTCTCTGGGCTCCCAAACTTTCTCACGGCCTAGAGTTCCTCTCACCTGCTACAGGAACTCTCAGCAACTCTGGTGTGAGAGATATGGGAAGATAAGGGAGGATAAAGGAAGCAGGGAGGAAAGAGATCACACAGAGGGGATGAAGGAGTCTCCCAAAGGGATTCTTCTTCCCACCTTCATCGTCCCAGAGATCTCAAATGCTTGCTCCTGGAGGAGTTCCAAGCTGATTCTTCTTCCTTGTTACCCCCACTCGGCTCACTTCCCTCCACCAGGGCCACCTTCCAGCTCAGCCCCACAGCCCTCTCCACCCCCACCCCCACCCCCACCCGCCAATTGCCTCTTAAATTCTAGGTCCCAGATCTTATGCAAGTTTCAAAAGTAGCTCCTCCTCTCCTCAAGCGTTGCCAAAAGTTTCAGAACTCAAGCATAGGCGATGCCTTTTTTTTTAGCCTTCCCCTACTTTACCCAAGGACTGATGCAAACTAATCAATCGCCTGGACTATCAGCTATAAAACACGCCTACAGTCTGTAGGACACCACGCAAGGAACCGTGGAGGTGTAGAGGTGGGGATTGGAGCACGAACAAGAGGAGACCTCACCTTACTTCTGGGGGGCTAAAGGGAAGGAGGTGCATGGCGAGAGTGTGACTGCACTGAGGATAGCCTTGGTTGCCTGTTGCTGCCACAGCACCCTCTACCCCCCCCCTCCCACACCTGCTCCCTTAACCCTGAGCCTGCTCAATGACCTCAGCAGGAGCTGCCAGAGAGTGAGCTTCATACATGTTTTCCAGGAAGCAGAAGCTGGGAATGCCTCAACTCAAGTCACTCAAACCACGCTTTACCTGTGCTGCTCTAGCCTCCCTAGACTGCCCTTCTGCTCGGGGCCTCTCCAAATGCCCCCAGTTCTTCAGGTACCAGTCAAGGCCCATTCGCCCCAGGAAACCTTCCCTGAGGCTCCTCCAATCTTGAAAGCCACACGGCTGGGGGTGGGGCGGTGATGGCGGGATTGGAACCCAGGTATGTCTCCCCACAAAGCCTGTGTGCTTGGCAACCATGCAGTTTCTCTCCTGGCAACACCGGGCCATAACCATGATGAAGGTGACTGATAACAGTGATGATGATGGGGGAAAATAATGATTATACCTTCCAGCACAGGATCTGGAGACTTAAAAATGCTGGCTCCTCCAAGTACCAGTCCTGGGTCAGTCACTTCACCATTCTGGGCCTCAATTTTGTGGTCTCTAAAATGGAACTAATAACCCCTAACTCCCTTACAGGCTTGTAAAGCAGCTCAAGGGAAGTTTCTGGAGTTAAAATGCTGATAAACTGAAGAGCACCATACTTCTCTGAAATGGGAGAGAAATGCCTACATCAGAGGATATGGCCAGTTTGCATGTGAAAGTGCTTTGTAGTCTATAAATGAATTTAGAAATTCATTTCTCAAAGTGCAACAAAAATGCTGATTGCCTACAATGGACCCCATCCCTTGCAACTTAGGAGAGACAGATGTGATTTTTGAATAATGAACTGTGTAAGGCTTCTGGAGGGTTCTGAAGGAAAAAGCACAAAACTCTGAGCTTATCACAGAGCACATGACAGAGAAGGCTTCCTTGAGCAGGAGTGGGAGCTGAAACTGTAGGGTTGCATAAAGATTAAGCAGAAGAGAAGCCCTGGTAGAGGGAGCATACAGCTTGTGTCCAAGTACTGAGGAGGGAGAACTCAGATATGATTTATTCTTAAAAGAGTTTCACAGAAGCAGCAGGCCCCAACAAGGGTCGGGACTTGTAGAATGAAGGATTAAATTTAACTCATGAACATTGGTAGATTCTGTGCAGGGTTCTAGGCTGGGGAGGGCAGGAGAGAAGCAGGGTAGGGTAACTGAAACATCCCTTTCTGATAACTTGTCCAATGCTCTATTGATTCCATGAGTCTGTCGGCAGGGGCAAAGGCCCCCCATACATAGGAGTGGGTGGCTGGGTATGCCTAGGCCAGCTCTCAGGTTGATGGGACTCTGAAAGCTTCTTATATTTTCCTCTTTCCTGGGGTGAAGTCTCGTGTGGAGTGAGGGGCTGCCCCCTGCTGGCTAAGCCTGGGAACTGCAACAACTTCTTCTGGCCAGCGCCAAGCGTTAGGTCAGGGAATTTCCTGAGCTTGCCTCATCTTTACTGTTCTCTAGGGACTATGAGGAAGAGCAAAGACCAAGGTTTGTGCGGAGGGGTAGCTGACTGGAATTAGCCAAAGTGACCTCTTTTAGAGGGTACTTCTAAAGTCTCTTCTGCTCCAAGATTCTGAGTCTGCGACTGTTTTGGTGGGTCTGAACATATGCTCCAAAAGTTGTGAGGGTATAAGGGAGTGCTGACAGGTCATGGGCACACGTGGGCTCTGTGTGTGTCCATGGGTGAACACTGAATGGGCTGGTATATGTATTTCTTCCTGGATATGTACTGAATATTATGGCCTGCATGTATGTTACTGGGCTTGTGAGGGGCAGTGCTTTGCATAGACTATACTCATTTAATCCCCACAACAACCCCATGATGTAGAGATTCTTATCCCCATTTTACAAATAGGTAAAGGAGCCTCAACAAGCTTTAAGTAAATTGCCCAAGGTCACATAGCTAGGAAATTGCAGAGCTGAGATTTGAATCCATGTCATCTGGCTCCAGAACATTCTTAACATTCTTAACAGTCATGCTGTATGGTCCTTACATAATCCTCACTGAGCAGTTGTTCTGCCTCTGCTTGCAGACCTCCTGTGATGAGGAACTCACTACTTATGAAAGTAGCCTATTCCAACTTCACAAGGCTATGGCTTGTTAGAACCTTCTGGCATGACTGGCCAAGCTTTTGGGGGATCCAGACCACACAAAAATTCCAATTCCCTGAAGGCACAAGAAGAAGGTAGGCTGATAAAAGGAAACTATAGCAAGCAAACATTGTCTTGTATCCCCCACTACACACACAGATTCTCTGCTTCCACACCCTTTGGCTAGATGATTCCCCCCACCTCAATAGTCCTCCTTCAATTGAGGAGAGTGCTTGAGGGGACATTGTTCCCTCCATTTAGAGCCCAGGACATGTGCAGTGCCCATTGTATTAATAGGTGCTCAATAAATGCTGAATGAATGAATGAATGGGCAAGTGAATGAAGGACAGGCTCACTGCCTCCTTTGTCACCAACCTCAATCTCCTGACTGAAGAGTCAGTTTTGCATCATTTTGAGATCCTTAAAAGCAGCATTTCCATGGTAACAAGGCATAGACTTTCCATTCTAAAGGGACTAATTCTTTCCTGTTACACGAGATCTGAGATTGATCCAGAAAAGATCCTAAACTACCTTCAGTTTCTGAGGTGCAGGCCACTGTCAGTTGGGAGGTCTGTAGAGTGGGCATTGCTATGGGCGGATCTCTCCGTGCATATCTCCTCAGGGAAGTTCCAGAGCCAATCGGCCTTGCTGGGGTTTCCATGGTAACAACAGTAGGCTAATGGGTTGCCAGGGTGATGATGTGCTACTGCTAAGATTGCAGGGGACCAGACCACACAGGGCCACCGAGTTGAAAAGATGCTAATAACACCTTTCTGGGTCTCTATGGCAACAACAGTCAAGCACCGGGTAGGCTTTGTCCCAAATGCATATTAGGCCCCCACTCTCCATACTTAGTAAGAATGCCCCAGGAGGCCAGGCCAATGTCCTCAGCATTTAGCCTTTGCTGTTCCCTCCCAAGGGGAAGAGCTAGCCAGGGCTTATTCCCTCTTCTAGGCTGCCCTTCTGTGCAGACTCCCTCATCATACTGCTCCTAGGGTGTTTGGCTGTAGTGGTCTGAGTTTGAGACTCAGCTGAGACTGTCAGGGCAAGAAGGGGGCTCAGACTGTGGCATGGGAGAAAATGGATTTTGGGGGCACCTTTGGGGTCAAGTGCATCTCCTGGTATGGATGCTCCCAGGCCATGGAGCTCATGTACCCTGGGGCAGAGGAAGAGTTCACAAAGCCAATTCCCTACCATCCCGGCCCTGGGCTCTGTCCTGCTAAAGCCAGGATCATGGAGGCAGAGTCGTGAAACTACTTTTAAAGCTGTGGCACATAAAAATTCCATCAATACAGGACTGGATGGCACAGAGCCTCACCCACTCACCCCTCTCCCTATCAGTGTCCCCCGAGGTATCTAGGATTCTGTGGAACATAATTTGTAAAACTACTGGTCTAGGCCAGCTGGAAATGTTACCTGAGGACCAGAGAGGGTCAGTGACTTGCCAAAGGTCCACAGCCAGTCATGAGTACAGCCAGGACTTAATATCCAACTCTCTCATATTTAAGGGCCACTCCCAATAAAATAGGATGCTATGAACATCTAACTTGGGCTCTTCAACTTTCTGAAGGCCCCTGGGGCCTTCGTCTTTCTGCTTATTCACAGAGATAATAATAATAAGGATCTGGGGAGGAGAGAAGTTTCCATTATGGGGGCAGGTAAAAATGCATAGAATGTTGAATGGACTTTTCAGATTTGACATTTTTAGCACCCACTATGTACTAGACATTATGTTAGACTGTGCTTTCTGTGCTAGATGTCATCTTGTTTCTCCTTTGTAACATGCTACTGACAGGCATAATTAGCTTCATATAGCAGATGAACAAATGCAAGCTCAAGAGGGGAAGCGGTTTACTGAAATTTAGGTCTACTGAACATTGAGCATTTCTTCAGCAGGGGACACCTCCTTACAAGCCCCAGTAGGGGATTCTGGGTTGAATACTAACCCATGACCTATGTGGTGATAGTGAGCTAATCAGTAGATGAATTCAAAGCATTAAAGACCCCTTATCACTCATGCTAATATCCACACCTAACTCTGTCCCATTGGGAATGACTGTAGGGTAAATCCAGTTTCTAAGGCCAGAAGTTTTATTTATTCACAACATGACACAGCTGCTGGCCACAACAGGCAGAATATCTTATGAGTTGGGATGACGGTATTAGTGGTGATTCTAACTCAGGAAGGTGTCATGAACATCCCATAAAAGATCTGCAATTATTCCTTTGGAACCAGGCCAGCAGTGGGCAGGCAGGGTTACTTCCCCAGTTCCTAAATGCATGGCTGTGTTGGCCCAGGTCATGGGCTGCTATAGCTGGTGGGGCTAGTGGAGGTAGCCCCTCTTGAACTGCCCCAGGAATTGACTGAGTGTGCCAGCTGCTGACAGTGGCCTCAGGTTTTCCTGGGACTTCATTGAGCAAAGCCACAGTTGGGGCTCAATGAGTGCCAAGCTTTCTCAGGTCACACTGCTCAACTTGGATATCCTTCACTCCTGTGAACTCCATCTTCTCTAGGATCACCTTCTTGCCTAAACCTTGCCTAGCCTCAAACCCCTCCTTTATTTCACCCCTTCACTCCTTCATTTGAGCTTGTTTTCATTTGCTTGCTCTTGCTGTAGGAGGGGTCAAAGCATTGACTCCGTGTTCCTGGGCAAGTCATTTGACCTCTCTTAGTCTTAGTTTTACTCTCCGTACACTGAGTTGTTTTTGTTTCGAGCTGTAGTGAGACTCAAACTAGATCTCAGCCTATAGAATCGTGTTCTCTGGGAGGCTCTCCCTGGCTCACTAGTTTGGGTTTAGACTAGACTTAGGTTTGGCCTCTCCTATGTGCCCCCACCTCCCTCTCACTGTTCCTCTCATGGCCTTGTCATGCCCTGGTGTAACTGTTAGCTAGTTGCTCTCTCTCTGTCTTGAATGTAGGCCTGTAATTACAGGGACTCTCTCTGGTCCTTTGCTGAAGTTCCAGTTCCCTGTACATTGACTGACACATAGTAGGTGCTTTGTAAGTGTTAAATGAGTAGAGATAAGGATGGGCTGTCTTGTACATCTCTCCTCTTTTCCTTCTCAAACTTTCCCTCGCTGGTTCCATTTCCATAAGACTCTGTGTCCCTGAAGTCTAGGAGACTCATGTCAAAGCAATTGTTGGGGCTAATGGCTTAATAGGCCCTGCCATTTAAAGTAGGCCAAGAGAGAGGCACCCCATGACATGTAGAGGTTGTGTGGAGATATGGGTGCCTTTGGTTACCCCAAATCATGTCCTGTTATACCACATCCAAGCAGGGTTGGCCTGGAGTGAGAGGACTTCGGACCATTAAGTGCAGTAGTACCACTACAAGCTGCCCTCTTTGGCCAAAAGCCCAAAAGCATGGGCATTGAAGCCAGATGGCCTGGGTTTGGATTCCAGCTTCACCACTTATTAACCGTGAGACCATAGGCCAGATACTGAACTTCTCAGGGCCAGTCTCCTTATCTGTAGTGCATGATGGAAGGATGATAGGGACCTCGTGTGTAATGCAACAATGTTTTTGCATTTTTCAATATCCCCCAACTTGTCCAACTTAGTAAGCAATTATGCACATTTCTGCACATAATCCCTCAGATCTGTGCCTTCGTTATCTTTTCCCAAGGTTAACTCCATGAGAACTTGTGCCCAGAGAAACAAACATTAAGAAACTGTTAACTGTGTCAGCAACATGTTCATGTCCTCTCTTGCCTCTGTGTCTTCTTTGTCTATGCCCACTGTAAAACCCCACTTCCCCCACCTGATCAATGTGGAACACTTTCACACTGAGTTCCGTATTGGCCACCATCAGAGCAATTTGACTCGTAGATTAATTTCTTTCTTCGCTTCTGTAAATAAGTCCCTATAATAAAAGTTCATGTCTTAGTCCATGCCTGGTGCTTCCTTTGGTCCCTCCACTGGAAAAGCCCCTTTGGGACGGGACATGTGTGTGTGTGTTTCTAAAACTGTTTAACTGAGAGAGTTCAAATAGAGTCGAGAGGCTGCACTGAGGTTACTCTTATGCATGCTTCATTGTTACCTATAATAACTTGCCAAACCCCAAACAAAACCATTCCTGCCCATCCTAAAGAATACCTAGGGCATTATACAAGATTCTACAAAGATTCCATGTACTAGGGTAACTCTCCAAAACCTACAGCCTTTAGATAGGTCCCTGGACCAGATAAGCCCTGAAACCTAGAGGGCCCAGCTTCTCCAGAACATCAACTAGTTCCATCTCTCTAGCCCATATTATCGACAGCCCCTTCCAACATGAAAAAACTGGAATGGCCATAACCCAAACATTCCTAAAAAGTGGGCCAGAACAATCAAAGGTGATGGTGGAGTCATACAGAGAAGGTAGGGTTTAGCAAATGAATACGAGTGCTGAGTTATTATACTGATATCTCTTTTAGTCTCCAGTACATTAGAGCATCCAGAAATGAAAACCTAAAATTGTGGAATTGTAACCCATACCAAACCCTGAAATCTGTTCTACAACTAATTGTTGCGATGTACTTTGAAATTTATTGCCTCTATGTATACCTGTTATTTAAAGAAAAGGAGGAGTATAAAGAGAAGATGGGATTTAACAAATGAGGATGACTGCTGATCATTATATTGATATTTCTGTTGGTCTCCAGGGTCTTGCAGCAGCTAGAAGAAAAATGAAAATCATGGAACTATGACCCATACCAAACTGTAAAATCTGTTCTATAACTACTTTTTGAAATGTACTTGGGAATTTATTGGGTTTTGTATATATGTTATGTTTCACAATTAGAAAAAAGTTAGAAAAAAAAAAGAAAAGAAAAAGTGCCTCAGGCCAGTTTCAAATCATCCTTGATCCTTGGTCTTGATTCTTGATCAAGATCCTTGATTCTTCTCTTTCTTTCACATATAACCCCATCTAATCCATGAGGAAATCCTGTTGCCTCTACCTTCAGAACATAACCACGTTCTGCCCATATGCCACCACATCCTCCATCTCCACGATGGCCTGAGATACCTTCACTTTCACCTGTATTATTGCAAGAGCCTTATACCTGGTCTCCCCGCTTCTGCCCTTGTCCCCCTACAGTCTACAGTACTCTCAACCCAGCAGACAGATTAATACTTTACGATCTAAATCAGATTCTGTCATGCCTCTGGTCAGAGCTCTCCAGCAATCTACACCTCCCTCATTACAAGGACAAATAAGGCCCTACGAGATCTGGCCTCCGGTACCTTTCCAGTCTCATCTCTCTCTTTTTTTAATTAATTAAAAGTTTTTTTAAATGCCAAACAAATGCAAACATTCTTAACTTTTGATCATTCCATTCTACATATATAATCAGTAATTCACAATATCATCACATAGTTGCATATTCATCATCATGATCATTTCTTGGAACATTTGTATATACTCAGAAAAAGAAATAAAAAGAAAACAGAAAAAAATTCATGCATACCCATACCCCTTACCCCTCTGTTTCATTGATCACTAGCATTTCAATCTAAATTTATTTTAACATTTGTTCCTCCATTATTTATTTTTATTCCATATGTTGTACTTGTCTGTTGATAAAGTAAATAAAAGGAGCATCAGACACAAGATTTTCACAGTCTCATTGTGAAAGCTATATCATTATACAATCATCTTTAAGAAACATGGCTACTGGAACACAGCTCTACATTTTCAAGCAGTTCCTCCAGCCTCTCCACTACATCTTTTTTTTTTTTTTTTGCATGGTCAGGCACTGGGAATTGAACCTGGGTCCCTGGCATGGCAGGCGAGAACTCTGCCACTGAGCCACTGTGGCCCGCTCTCTCCATTACATCTTGACTAACAAGGTGATATCTATTTAATGTGTAAGAATAACCTCCAGGATAACCTCTCGACTCTGTTTGGAATCTCTCAGCCATTGACACTGTGTCTCATTTCACTCTTCCCTCTTTTGGTCAAGAAGGTTTTCTCAATCCCTTGATGCTGAGTCTCAGCTCATTCTAGGGTTTTTCTCAATCCCTTGATGCTGAATCTCAGCTCATTCTGGGATTTCTGTCCCACGTTGCCAGGAAGGTCCACAATCCTGGGAGTCATGTCCCACGTAGACAGGGGGAGGGTGGTGAGTTTGCTTGTTGTGTTGGTCCAGCCTCACCTCTTAATGCTCCTTCCTCTATCTCTCAACTCCAAATACACTGGTCCTTTTTCATTACTTGTTCACTCCAGACACATTCTGACTGCAGGGTGTTACAATCCAGCTCTTGGAGGGCTTGGGTTGGGGCAGCAGAAGACTAAATGACATGTCAGGCTGAGTCAGACATGAATTTTATTATGAGTTACAAACAGGAGAATATCTTCCACGGTGGTGGCCAGCCACAGAAAGTAAAAGTTAGCACTTTCCAAAGGGGTCAGGAAATGCCAGAGGGTGGTTGACAGGGGTTCAAGCCAGAGAAATTTAATAGGGTGTGACAATAGAGTTTCAACGGGTCTTATGACAAGGGGTTGGAGGCTTGTTATCAGCAGTGATCAGGGGAGGGGAGTTTCAGTGTCTTGTTTATGATGCCATTCGCACATTCTTTCCCCTCTGAAGAGGTCTAATGGCCTTTAATGTCTACCTGGATCCCCACACAGGTACCTACGTGCAATGACCCGCTCTCAATTTGGAGGAGAATCTCGGGCCCTGGATCCCCACACAGAGCCTTTGCTTTTGTTGCTTTCTTTGGCCTGGAGTGTTCTTCTCCGAGATATTAACATGGTCCACTCCCTCAAAACTTCAGTATTTGCTTACCATTTCATCGTTTCCATAAAATCTTCCATAACCAACATATTTAAAATTGCAACCCCTCTGTCCCAGTTTGAAAGGATTATGTACTCCAGAAAAGCCATACTTTAATCCTGATCCATCTTGTGGAGGCAGCCATTTCTTTTAATCCCTATTCAGTATTGTAGGTTGGAAACTTGACTAGATTATCTCCAAGGAGATGTGACTCGCCCAATTGTGGGTATTAACCTTTGATTAGGGGGAGATGTGAAGCCACCCATACCAGGTGGGGCTTGATTAGTTTACTGAAATCCTTTAAGAAGGAACCATCTTAGAAAATACTTCAGAGTCATGAGAGCCCACACAGCCAGAGACCTTTGGAGTAAAGGAAAACGCCCCTGGGGAAGCTTCAGAAACAAGAAGTCTAGAGAGAAAGCCAGCAGACGTTGCCATGTTCTCCGTGTACCTCTCCAGTTGAGAGGGAAACCCTGAACTTCATTGGCCTTTCTAGAGTGAAGGTAACCTCTTGTTGGTGACTTCATTTGGACTTACTTGTAGACTCGCATTGTTTGGGACACCTTCATGGCCTTAGAACTGTAAACTTGCAACTTAATAAATTCCCCCTTAAAAGCTGTTCTGTTTCTGGTATATCACATTCCAGCAGCTAGGAAACTAGAACACCCTCCTTACTCATTGTCCTCCTTTATTCTTTTATTTTTTATCCATAACACTTATTGCCACATACCGTATTATCCATTTTACTTATTTGTTTATTGGGATTCGTTTATTTGGGAAAGATGCGGCCTTTTGGGTGGTGCCCAAGGCACAAAGGCCTAGTTAGTCCCTCTGAGTCCATCTGTGGCCTTCGGCAGGTGTACTTATAAAGCAGCCAGCTTAGCCAGACCTCCTCAAGCAGTGTCCCCTGAGGGGTCAGGAGTGTTGGTGACTATTAGGCCAAGCATCTCTGAGGAGGTGGGTGGGCTCTTCAGGCATTTCCCTTCATGAGCCAAAGGAATGCCGGAGAAGCATGGACAACAATAGAGAGCTGATGGTCCTTCAGAGAATCTGTGACTAGGGCCCTGAGGGGGACATCCAGCTGCCTGCCAGAACTTGGGCCAGAGGAGAGGAGTTGGCAAGGATACAGAGGAGTCGCAGAATCCTTGAAGGGTGAAGCCGGAAGCAGCTGGGGATGACACTGATAGGCATTTCCCGCCTCAGGATGCCCTCCCGCTTTCTTCACTGCCGCTGCAGCTGCAAAAGCAAAAGCTGCAGCTTCCTTCTGGCCCCAAATGGCCATCCTAGAGTCAGTTCTTCTCCCCTACTGCACCACCTTAGCCTCCTTCCCTATCCCTGAGGAAGGCAGGCAGCTCCCTCAACCCATACAGGATGCTCCTTAGGTCTAAAGGAAAGCAGGGGGAGTTTAAGTTGATTACCTGTAGCCCTTTCCCTGCCTGACCCTAGGCTTATCTTTCACTGCCAAAAGAAGGGCTAATTCTGAGGGCACTTGGGTCTGGAAGGTCTATGAGCTTGCTTTCTTGCCCTTTCACTGGCAGCCACACCAAGGCAGTCTTATTGGGCATGGCTCAGCTCTAAGACTTCTGTAGGTACCTCAGTGAATATCCCTGGCAAACGGAGGCCTCTTGCTCGAGACAGCCTAAACCACCTTGGTACGCTGTTCCAGAATTTCTCAATCTTTTTTCACTACAACAGTTAAGCATGTTCCCATTGGCATACTTGGGTTGTGACACCCACATCCCCATCCAAATCTGTACTAACCATGGCTGCCCCTGTTAGCCATCTTTAATGGTTGCTCAAGCTTCCAAGCACAAGAAGATGTGACAGGTCATGTTCAAGTCCCAGCTCAGAGGCTTTGTAGCTTTTCTGTCCCATTTAATAAAGCCAATCAGAGTGACAGTGACCTTATTCTTGGGGCAGCTCTGCCTCCAGCCTCACTTATAATAAGGATAACCCCACACCCACCCTTGTTTATAATAAAAAGTAACTCATTTGCAAACTTTGGTACTTTATTATTAGTCACACACCTCAGTACCAATATGCTTTAACTCCGTTCTTGGCAGAAATTACCCTTTCCAGAGCCTTCTCTGGAATGTGATTGCATAAGAGGGTTTCCTACAAATGGATGCCTCAGCTGGGGCAATAGTGACAGTGAATATGGGTCTGGACAGTGGGCCTCACCAGAGGCCAGCACACAGCAACAGTAATAGCTGTACTTGGTTCAAGCCGTTTTGAACACTGGGAAGCGGCAGCCTGCTCTCCATGTCCAAGGTAGATACCACAAAGCTGGAGCTGACTCAGACAGCACCCAGATGAGATCATCCAGGGACAAAAGACTGTAGATTCTGAAAGACCCAAGATGAAGACAGGCATCAGTAGATGCATGAGAGATAAAATATGGACACATGGAGCCCTTTAGGATGAGAAATGGAAAGGTCTTTAGTGATTGATCATCTAGATGTCCATTGTCCAGTGTGGTTGCTACCAGCCATGTGTGGCTTTTGAGCCCTGGAAATGCGGCTAGTGCAAAACAAGATGGAAGTCTAAAGTATACCCACAATTTTTAAAAATTAATTTATTTTTTATTTATGATACATAGCCACATACAAACACAAACATTCTTATCATATGATCATTCCGTTCTTGTTATATAATCAATAAACCACACCATCATCACATAGTTGTATATTCATCATCATGATCATTTCTTAGAACATCTGCATCAATTCAGAAAAAGCAATAAAAAGAAAACAGAAAAAATTCATACATACCATACCCCTTATCCCTCCTCTTCACCGATCACCAGCATTTTAATCTACTAAATTTATTTTAACATTTGTTCCCGCTATTATTTATTTATTTTTAATCCATATGTTTCACTTGTCCATCGGTAAGGTAGACAAAAGGAGCAACAGACACAAGGCTCTCGCAACCACACAGTCACACTGCGACAGCCGTATCATCATACAATTATCTTCAAGAAACATGGCCACTGGAGCACAACTCCACATTTGCAGGCAGTTCCCTCCAGTCTCTTCATTACATCTTGGATAACAAGGTAATATCTACTTAATGAGTAAGAATAACCTCCAGGATAACCTCTCAACTCTGTTTGGAATCTCTCAGCCACTGGCACTTTCTTTTGTCTCATTTCGCTCTTCCCCCTTTTGATCAAGAAGATTTTCTCAATCCCTTGATGCTGAGTCCCAACTCATTCTAGGATTTCTGTCCCACGTTGCCAAGAAGGTCCACACCGCTGGGAGTCATGTCCCATGTAGAGAGGGGGAGGGCAGTGAGTTTGCTTGCCATATACACACAATTTTGAAGACTTAGTATTAGAGAAAGAATGTAAGATATCTCATTAATAATTGCTTATGTTGATTATATGTCAAAATCGTAACACTTTGGCCATATTGGGCTAAAAATACATTATTAAATATATATAATTACAAAGGGGCACAAGGAAACTTCTGGGTGATGAATATGTGTACTATTTTGGTGGTAGTGATGGTTTCATGGGTGCATGGATATGTCAAAATATATAAAATTGTACACTATATACAAATAATATGTGAATTTATCATATGTCAATTACACCTCGTGCTGGTTTGAAAAGATTTATGTACCCTAGAAAAGTCGTGGCTTAATTCTAATCCAATCTTGTGGGAGCAACTGTTTCTCTCAAACCCTATTTAGCTCTGTATGTTGGAACTTGATTAGATTATCTCCATGGAGATGTGTCTCCACCCATTCCAGGTGGGTCTTAATTAGTTTATTGGAATCCTATAAAAGAAGAAGTATTTGGGAGAATGCTGCAGAACAACATAGCCACAAGAAGCAGAGAGTCCAGCAGCCAGTGACCTTTGGAGATGAAGAAGAAAAATGCCTCCTGGGGAGCTTCATGAAACAGGAAGCCAGGAGAGGAAGCTAGCAGATGATGCCATGTTCGCCATGTGCCTTTCCAGATGACAGAGAAATCCTGAACATGTTGTCATGTGCCTTTCCAGATGAGAGAGAAACTCTGTGTTCTCCGTGTACCTTTTCACTTGAGACAAAAACTCTGAACTTCATCAGCATTCTTGAATCAAGGTATCTTTCTCTGGATGCCTTAGATTGGACATTTCTATAGACTTGTTTTAATTGGGACATTGTCTTGGCCTTAGAACTGTAAACTAGCAACTTATTAAATTTCCCTTTTTAAAACCCATTGTTTCTGGTATATCGCATTCCGGCAGCTAGCAAACTAGAACACACCTCAATATTGTTGTTTAAAACTTCCTTCAGTAGTTCTCCCATTCCTGTCTTAGAGGGTAGAAATTAAAAATAAAATACTAACTTCACCTGTTTCTTTGGATTTTTTTTTATGTGACTACTAGACAATTTTAAATTGCATATGTGGTTTGCATTATAATTCTGTTGGACAGGACTGTTCTAGTGATTCTAGTTCATTTTACAGATCATGGAATTGGAGTCCAAAGTGGAAAAAGTGTCTGCTCATGTGATGAGGTGGGGAAAATTTTATTACTTAGTAGTTAGCCCCATGATCCACAGGGCAAGAACTACCTATGTTGGTAAAAATACTTAAATAATACTTATACTTTGGAGTAGAAAGTGATGCCTCTCTTCCACCTTTACTCCTCTAATGGGCACCAAGACTTCAGGGGAGGGGGAGGAATTTGGCAGTACCTCAGAAAGCCTCGAATGAAAGAGTGAGGAGCAGAGAGGAGGGGGGAAAGGGAAGCTAGAGAGATGAAGGAAATCTGTGCAGTCATGTGACTCCTCCCCTGGATTCCACTCCACCAAAGATCACAGGTAAATTTTTTATTTTTGGTGGGAACTGAAGGAGGGTCTATGTTTCATGTCTTGTTCAATATGGCAAAAGCAGAGACAATGTTCAATGAGCCTGGGCAGCAGTGGAGGCCATGAGATTGTGAATCCTGCACAGGTCATGGCACAGGGGGGCTTAAAGCAATGCTGTTTAGATCTCAAAGGGCATGGAGAACCCTGATCACTCTGAAGTCCACTCCTGATCAGAATTTATAAAGTTGGGAAAAGTATCATCAGAATGATTATAGTTTTCCCCCTTGTTTCAACCTTCTGAGCCCTCTGTTACATGTAAGGCCACCCTTCACCCTCACCACGCTAGGTGCTGTGAAGTATACAAAAAATCCATGGTCGCTTGAAGCCCACAGATAAGTCATTTCAGTAAGAAGTGGCACAGGCAAAGAACAGAAATGAGAAAGTGGAGTAGTTAAAGGTATATGGGGGTGCTTGGGGCTACCAAGAAAATAGCTCAGTAGATCCAGCCTCAATGGATGATGGGTCTCATTCAAAGAAATGCTAGATGTGTTTAATCCTTGGCCAGGAGAGAAAGAAGGGAAGGAAAGTTGGCAATATCTGGAGGCCTCCAGTTCAGCAGACCTGGATAAGGCATATGAGAAGGGGAGTAGTAGTTCGCATTTTGAGGGCTGGAAATGTGTAGGGTCTGGCTCTGAGTTCAGGACTGATCTGGCTATACTGTAGACCTGAAATCCTGGGATTAGAGAGTTACCATCATGGGACAACATAGTGGAGGCTGCTTGGTCCATCCCTTCACTCTGTTCTCTGTTGCCTTTGCCCTAAGCTTTGCAATACTCACAAAGAAGGCCTGATAAGGGAGGAGTGAAGGACCCATGTGAGCACCCATTGATACATACAGAACTTGTTATGGTAGGTCAAGGCCGTCACCTTCACATGGGGAAGCCAGCCAGGGTTGAAGAATGCTCTCCTACCAGGTCCTGTTATCTCCTCCTTTTCAACACAATTCAACCATTTACCAAGGATCTCTCAAGCACTTACTAGGTGCAAGGCTCTGTGGACATTGTGGGAAGAGTCTCAGCCCTCAGATGGCTAATGTACATAAATTGCCACGGCATCAAGTAGTTAGTTCCCCAGGAAAGATCCAGGTAAAAGACCATGGGAGGTTAGAGGAAGGAGAGAACATTTCCACTTGGGTGGATCAGAAAGACTTCATGGAGGAGGGGGCATTTGAACTAAGCCTTGAAAAGAGGGAAGGATTTGAATTTTAATTCCTAACACTTTATATGGTATATACCATGTACCAGGTACTCCTAAGTCTGTTACAAATATTAACCCATTTAGGGTTTAGCACAATGCTATGAGGTAGATACCATTATCCCCATTTAACAGACATGGAAAAAGAGGCACAGAGAAGTTAAATATCTTGGCCAAAGTCACACAGATGGTAAGTGATAGAGCCCAGAAACAAACTCAGGCAGAGTCCAGCTTGAAACCACCATACTATACTGCCCCTTGAGTGAACAGAAATGAGGGTTGGAGGCAGGCTGCTCCAAGCAATAGGAATAGAATAAACAGAGAGTCAGGGATGCAATAGAATAAGCAGAGTCGTGGCATTCCATGGAAAGCAGGGATAAATCCGTTACTTCTGAAGTGTTTGGTGCGTGAAGGGGAATAACCCAAGATTGGGTAGGAAAAAAAGAAAGCAGTTTCAAGTCTGAGGACACCTGAGGACAACAGGTCTCACGGCTGCCTGAAGGGTGCAGTAACAGCACTCACCTGACACAACCCTAACTTAAGAAAGGAGGCCATCCCCTCTGAATCCAGGTCTTGCTGAGACAATGCAGCCCTTTTCCCAGGGACCTTGCCGAGCCCCAGTGACCATGCACTAAGTCCCAAGGTGGGTGTTCATTCAAGGATAAGAATGGAAAATCCATCATGCTCAAGACAGGAAATTCCACAGCGAAGGCCTCTTGAACTGCATCATGTAATGAGAACTATCACCCACGTAAGGCAGTCCCATTCCTGTTTTGTTTGTTCGGGGACTGAATGTTGTTATTCCCCACTCAGACTGTGTTTATGTCAGGGAATGTTTATCATTAGAAAACAAAGTCCAAGCAGAACCCCCAGCAACTATTGAGCCTTTCACCCTGGCATTTTCAGGCTTGCTCCCACCTGATGGGTTTCTCAGTTGAATAGCATCAAAGATCTCCTCTGCTTCTCTCTCATCTTAAAGGGACTGTGGTGCCAAGAGGAAGCCATTGAACTCTGAAAGAAAAGCCACTTCTGGATTTGGCATCCCCATCATTCTCCAGCCTGGGACAGAAGTGAAACAGGCTTGTTCCAGAACCCTCAGCAAATGACAGAAGGAAACCCAAGGCCTGGAGCCCCATTTCTCTCCCATAGGGGCACACATCAGCAGGAGTTGGCAGGGCCAAGGTCGGAGAGAGATGTCTGAAAGAAGATGTTCTTGTTGAATCAGATCTCAGAACTGGAATGGAAAGCAGGACAGGAGACACTATCTGCTTCCAGTATGAACATACTTATTTTTCAGATAAATAACAGATTTAGAAGAAAGGAAAGAGACAATGAAACCCAAAGAAGGGAGAGTGGTGGGGGGTGGGGGGAGCGGTCACACTGAAAGAGAACAAAATAAGAGTTGGAGAGAACGGGCTGTCATCACAGCCTCTGCAATCTACTCACCAAAGGTTGAGGCCCCTCTGTGTCTTTCCTCTGCACCCACACCTGGCCCCCACTTTTGGTGATCCACCTGTTGCCTGGACCTGACTGACATCTCCTTCACTCCTCACCACCCAACTGTCCTTGCTACCAGCACTCATATATCTGGGTGCCTACCTGCCCAATTGCAGTGCTTCCTCTCTTTCAGCATCCAGGTCTAGTCCCATTTCCTCTGCTGTGGTCCTCATGGCTCTTCCCCTTTCTTAGACAACATAAAGTATAGGCTGTAGAGTTTAGTATTGGGCTGTGTGCAGAATGTCTGATGGGTTTCCTCTCTCCCTCCTGCACTGAGATGACGAGCTATCAGTCAGGGCATAGGCCAAGTCATTCATACTCCTCTCCTTCCCTTCCTTCTCCTCTCCTCCCTTCTCCTCTCCTTCCCTTGCCTTTCTTCTTCCCAAATGCATCCAACAATGGCCAATGCCCTGGTGGCCAGTAAGATGTATTGTTATGATTCAATGAGCCTTTCCATCAACAAGGGAGGTCAACTAATCGCTGAAGCTAATAGTGACTGAGGACAAGGGTTGTGGAGAGGGCTGGTGGGGGAAAAGCTAGGGGCACAAAAGATCACAGGGAAAGTATCTAAGAGGGAGGGAAAGCTACTTCTCAAGAATGGGTAGACAGCGATGATGTACTGCCAGTGGCCAAGAAGCCGAGGAGAGTAAGCTAAGAAACTCTGTCCTGATGGGTTTGCAGAGCAGCTCACTGCACTGGTGCCTGGCCCTGTGTCCAGACACATAGTTGGGGACACCTGCCATGAGCCAAGGGCAGGTCTGCACTCAAGCACTCAGTTGGGTCTCTAGGAGGGATGTGGTTTGTGGGGGGTGGGATGAGGATGTTGCACTGTCAGCTACGCTTCCCGGCTTGAACCCTGTGGGACTCACACCAGGTAGTCGTATACTCAAATACAAGGGCTCATTGATGAGGCAGCTGAATTGAAGCAGCAGTATCTGGTTGGGGAATAGAGCCAAGTTGGGTTTGTCTGACTCATCCCTGAACCCCTCTGCCTAACTCTCCAGGCACCTAGTACAGTGCCAGGCACAAAGCAGGTACTCTGCAAAAGCTTGCTAATTAACACTAATAACAGCTGTCATTTAAGGAATACCTCCTATTAAGGCTTGAATCGTGTCCCCTCAAAAGTTCTGTTGAAGTCCTAATCCTCGGTACCTCAGAATGTGAGTTATTTGGAAGTAGGGTCAAGACAGATGGAATTAGGCAAGATAAAATGTAGCGTACTGGAGTAGAGTGGGCCTTAATCCAGTGTGGCTGGTGTCCTTTTGGGGGAGATGGAGAGTCTAGCCCAGGACTGCCTTCACATCAAAAATACAGACCCAGAAGGACAGACAACTGCTGAGGTTCTCAGCAGGGTCCTCATTAGGAAACTGATAAGGTGCTAGGGAGAGAGTTTCCCCCTTTGAGACTTTTGCAAGGCTCTGTGGGTCTCCACCTGCCCCTTTAGTTGCAGGAGGAGTCTGATGTCGGGGTCAATTCAGGCCAGCAGCTTTCCAAGCCCTGGAAGATTGGGTGGGGACCCTTAGCCCCAACTGCTTGTGCCTAGCCCCACCTCATACCTGGTGAGCTGACACAAAAAGCGGAAATCCACCTTAGAGCAAGCTAGGGCAATGTGTAAGGTGTTACATATGCCAGACCCTCAAGCTAGGCTACAGAAAGCATTTTTACCTCCTTCAGATCTTTACTCATGAGCCAATTTCTTGGTCAGGCCTACCCTGGTCACTTGATTTACTATTGTACCCTTCCCGGGCTCTCCCTATTCCCCTTCCATTCTTTGGTTTCTCCATAACTTAACATCAAATGTCATTTTTCACTCATTCATTTTCTTTATTGTTTGCCTTTCTCCATATCACTGTACATACCATGAGAGGAGGGGCTTTAGGCTGTTTTGTACACTGCTGTAGTCCCAAATGCTAAGAGCAGTGCCTTGCACCTACTTTGTATAGTGCTCAATTCTTTCTGAGTACTATGCAAAATATAATGGTATTTAAATTGTAATGCATTTTCAGCCATTCCTTGGGGCAGGGCAGGGAGGCTGGCATTGGATTTGGGAACAGCCTACATAGAATCCATTAAACTGGCCAGTGTGAAATCCTAACTTGGAGCAAAGAGAAATTCTCATAACCATGACTTCCTTTCCAAGATCAGTTACAGAAAATTTTTACTCTTGTGAAAGGGCCTCACTGACTGAGGTTCAGAACTATTCAGTCACAGACAAAATCAATCAATGAGAAAACTCAACAGTGCACAGAGCACACTCAGGTCTTCTCCAGTGTTGTTTGTTTACTGACTATCAGAAGACAGGATCTAAACTGTAGTTGGAGTTGATATAGCACTTCCTAAGCATCCTAGGTCACAACCCCACAATAAAAACAAGGGAATCCCCCGCTTTAGCAACTAATAATAGCTCTTTTCACACTCACTGGCTTGTGACCTTGGGCAAGTTACTTGACTTCTCCTAGCCCAAGTGTCCTCCTCTGTAAAAACAGAAATAATGATGGTGCTTACCTCATAGGGCCACTGTGAAGTTTAAATGAGTTAATAGATTTAAGGCGCTTGGAACAATGGTTGGTACATAATAAGCACTATGTAAGTGTTACTTATTGTTATTTCTACATGGTGAGTCTCTAGGACAGAATCCATATCCCCAAATGCCCAGCACAAAATATGTAAGACCAATATAAGTGTAGCTATTACTGCTGCTATCTATGTAACAATAACAGTAATAATCTGTAGTAATAATAATAGCATAATTACTTGATTTGTGTTTGTCCCATAGGAACTGTAAGCTCCATGGAGGTAGACAGAGGCCAGGACTGCCTGGAGCCCAAAACAGAGTGAGGACTCAACTTACACAACAGCTGCTCAATTTTTCTCATGTGTATTTCATCCAGGGCTTTGCTAACTCCACTGCTACCTTAGCACTCAGGTATTCTTTTTTTTTTTTTTAACTTTTTTATTGTATAATATAACTTATATACGAAGAAACAAAAAAGCAATAGCTTTCAAAGCACTCTCCAACAAGTAGTTACAGGACAGATCCCAGAGATTGTCATGGACTACCATACCATCCTCTCAGATTTTTCCTTCTAGCTGCTCCAGAATATAGGAGGCTAGAAGGAATAAATATTTGTTTGTTTGTTTGTTTTCTGTATGCTATATGCCCAGGGTCACATTTCATTCTTTTTCCATGTGAGTATATCGTTATTGCAGCACCATTTGTTGAGTTTTTGTTTGTTTTTTCTTTCTTTCTTTGCTTATTTGCTTGTTTTTGGGAAATACATGGATCTCCCGCATGGCAGGTGAGAATTCTACCACTGAACCATGCTTGCAGCCCCTAACTACCCTTGCATCCCCTTAGAAGGAAATTTTTTTATCATCACAATCGACTTCTTTTGTGTGAAAAATAACATATTTACAAAAAAGCAATAAATTTCAAAGCACAGCACCATAATTAGTTGTAGAATGGATTTCGGAGTTTGGTATGGGTTACAATTCCACAATTTTAGGTTTTCACTGCTAGCTGCTGTAAGATACTGGAGACTAAAAGAAATATCAATTTAATGATTCAGCAATCATATTTCTTTGTTAAATTCTACCTTCTCTGCACAACTCCACCATCAGCTTTGATCTTTCTATCCCACTCTTCAGGGGTATTTAGGCTATGGTCATTTTAACCTTTTCACGTTGGAAGGTGCTGTCAATAATACGGGGTAGGGAGATGGAACTAGTTGATGTTCTAGAGAGGCTGGGCCCTCTAGGTTTCAGAACTTATCTGGTCCAGGGACCCATCTGGAGGTTGTAGGTTTCTGGAAAGTTACCCTAGCACATGGAACTTTTGAAAAATCTTATATATTGACCTAAGTTCTTTAAGATTGGCTGGAATTTTTTTGGTTGGGATTTTGCAAGTTATGAAAGGTAGCAAGGTTTAACTGAAGCATGCATAAGAGTGACCTCCACAGTAGCCTCTCAACTCTATTTGAACTCTCTCAGCCACTGATACTTTATTAGTTACACTTCTTTTCCCCTTTTGGTCAGGATGGAATTGTTGATCTCACCATGCCAGGTCTGGATTCATCCCTGGGAGTCATCTTCCATGCCTCCAGGGAGATCTCGACCCCTGGATGTCATGTTCCACGTAGTGGGGAAGGCAATGATTTCACTTGCAGAGTTGGGCTTAGGGAGAGTGAGGCCACATCTGAGCAACAACAGAGGTCCTTCACAAGTGACTCTTTGGCATACCTATAGGTAGGCTAAGCTTCTCAGCTCTCTACATAAGCTTCACAAGAATAAGCCTCAAGATCAAGAGCTTGGCCTATTGATTTGGGTATCCCAATCTTTGACACAGTATCAGGGGATTCCCTGATGACAAAGTTTAAAAGTTCCATATTTTTTCTCCCATCCCTCAAGGGACTTTGACAATACTTTTTGATTATCTGCTTTATATATTCTAGGAGGTATCCAGGCAGTGCATTAAGCTATACAGGATTAAGGACCCTTATTCTGGGCTCCCTGTATTTCAATTGTTCCAGTGAGATATTCAGACAGGTCGAGTTAAGATTATGTGCTACAGAAAATGTAGGTTCCTGCCAAAATAATCCTTTCTTCCTTTGGTCTCAAAGAATAGGTGCGGTTCTAAAATATAGACAATGTCTTCCTTCCCCTTGTGTTCTGAATTACCTTAATCCTGACCTGATCGGCTTCATTCTTACCTCTAAATACCAGGTTACAAACATGTAAAACAGCCTCTAAAAATCCAGAAATAATAATTAACACTCCGGACTAAATGTTCTGCTATAAGAGCTTACAATCTAGGTCCCAGGACTCAGGTATTCTTAAACATGAGTCAGCACTGCCCGCTTCTTACTATGGGGGAGACAAAGGAAATAGAGACCCCAGTCCCTATTTTCCTTTGAGAAATTCACGGTCTAGTAGGTCCAGCTTGGACAATTCCCTTAGAAGTCATTCAAAAGTAAGTAACTAAACAAGGTAAGTGCAGGGTATGTATATGTGGGTGACCAGGAGGGAGGTGGAGAGACTTGATGGTTTTATACGGGCCTCTGTGAAGGAGTGACATTTGAGATGAGACCTGAACCATCAAAAGGAAACTGCCTGAGAAGATCTGGGTGAAGAGACTTCCAGGAAGAAGTTAAGGCAAGTGCAAAAGCCACAAGGCAGCAAAGGGCTTGGGGAACCTTCTTTGGTTCCAAGGCCAGTGTGACTGGGTTGTCAGACCCAGGGAGAGTGAAGAGGGGTGAGGTTGGAGGGTAGGTATAGACTGATCGATCACACAGGGCCTTGTAAGCCATCGTAAGAGAAGCTACTGGAGGGTTTCAAGCACAGAAACTATCTGAGACTATTGAGACCTTTCCCTTCAACAACCTGTAAAAATATACTACTCAGTTATTTATGTTTTCACAGAAAAGATGAAATGCATGGCACCCAGTCACATATTTTCCCCACATGGTTATGACCATTTCAGAACAGCAAATTTGCTCTAGTTTGGATTCCACAAAGTCCAACTTTGAACTTGTTCATACTGGGGCTGGGCTGTGAAACAGTGAGTTTGCCATACTGCCTCTTAATACTCACTAAAGGAAACAGAATTCATCTGTTTCCAACATGTTAAGAATCAGCCATAATTGTGCAGGTCACAGACTAGGCTTATCAATTCATTCATATCAGTTCCTGAAGACACCTACTTGGCAATCAAAAGCCCGGTCTCTACCCAATTCCTCTGAGTTTCCTGGGTTCTATTGATACATCTGTGATGCAAGTTTTGTGTTCACACTGTGGGCAGGAGACATAGTAAACCTCAAAATATACCAAGTTTCCTATGCCCTCTCGCTCCAGATAACATAACTACAAGAGGGAGGAGGGCTGTCTAACCTGCATCAGATTTTGTGAGAACAGGAAATGTCTTTCTGAGTTAAACCACTGAGACTTCAGTGTTTCTATATTACTGCAGCATAACCTAACCTATCCTGACTAATACTCAGTGGCAAAGAAAAGGAAATGGTATACCATTTTCATCCAAGAAAGAGCGAAAGCAGATGAATGCCACCAGCTGTTCTCTCCGGCCCAGCTTGTCCCCAGGACTCGGTGTGTTCCTAGTGAGTCCTTGCTATAAGGACAGATGCAAACTGAAGTCCTGGGATTCAATTAACAATCCATTATAATCCACTGAGGTTTCAAGTAAGAAAACAAGAGCTCTAGCTGCTAAAACACCAGGAAACCCTAGGAGACAAGGCATTGTCTCCAGAAAGCCCCCATTGAAATGCCTGGAAGGGGCCATGCATTTATCCATTGCCAATCATGAGGCACATTGTTAGGGACTGATTTCTCAGGGAAACACTGGAAAGGCAGGTCAAGGACTTAGAGCCACCCTGGGTCACAGAGAAGGAGGCAGACAGCATAGCTTGGCCCAGGATGATCCCTCCCCTGCCCCATGAAGAGGTTTGAATTGCATCAAGACTAGGAGGGGCATCTCACTATTGACTTATTGTCATGGTCAGGTTCATGTGTCAACTTGGCCAAGTGGTGGTACCTGCTTGCCTGGTTGGGCAAGTGCTGGCCTGTCTGTTGCAATGAGGACATTTCACAGAATTAAATCATGATCATGTCAGCTGCATCCACAGCTGATTCCACTTGTAATCAGCCGAAGGGGCGTGTCTTCTGCATGAGTGATGCTCAGTCTAATCACTGGAAGCCTTTTAAGGAAGATTCAGAGGAGACAGGCTCTCTTCCTGCTTTGGCCCAAGAGCCTCTCCTGTGGAGTTCGTCCAGACCCTCCATCGGAATCGTCGGCTTCACAGCCTGCCCTACAGGTTTTGGACTCTGCGTTCCCGTGGTCACGTGAGACACTTTTATAAATTTTATATTTGCGAGTGTTCCCTGTTGAGTCTGTTTCTCTAGAGATCCCTAACTAATACACTTCTCATTGGTATAATCTTCTTGCGTCTGACCACCGCATGACCGTCTCTTTATATCATCCATGAGGGAGGATGGAAGTGTGTCGTTATTTGTTTTGTTTTAGTGTGTGACAAGACTTAACTTCAAGCATCTTTTTCTATCTGATCTTCCAAGCCCTTCTCCTCTTTCAAAGTCAATCTCAAGCCTAATCTCCCCCAGGAAACCTCCCCTGACTCTTCTTTCCTTTTTAGTGGCTCTGATCGTCCAATAACAATAGCTATACCTAACATTTATGGTGTACTACTATGCATCAAGCCCTCTGCTACTTCATTCTTCTTGTGTGTTACCACATCTGATCCACCCAAATGTGGGGGAACAGAGTGGTGGTGCTGGTAGTGCCGCTGCTGCTGGTGGTGGTATCACTTGTGAGGGAACTGAGGCTCTGAGAGAGAAAGTGACTTATCTGAAGTCACCCAGCTGGTACAGGTTAGAGTTAGGACCTAGACAAATCTGATCCCAAGGCCCCTGCTCTTAACCACCAACTCTACTGCCTTCCACAGCTCAGCCCTCCATTATAATCGACTCGGAATTGCTCCCTAATCCCTGCAAACCCATTGAGGTTAAGGTTGACTTCTGATTAATAATTCATCCCTCCTCATTGACAGCACTTTACAGTTTATATAGGACTTCTATGTATATAATCTCATCTATTCTTCACTACCTTCCTGAGACATTTGCATGATCCCCAGTTTACAGATGAAGAAATTGAGGCTCAGAGAATTGCATGAGGCATGTGTCTAATGCGTGATAATGAATTGCTCTTGAAATTCTACCCTAAGTAAGGTGGCTCTTACTTGAGAATGGGCTCCAGTTAATCTCTTCTCCTCTGCTGGCACCTTGGTGCTCCAAGCCCAATCTCTACTCAATTCGAAATAGCCAAAGTGAATAAGAGCACTTACTTTATCCCCAATCCTTGGAGCAGAGGCATACAAATTTATGCAAAAGACATTCAACAGGATGTGAATGGGACTTCTCCTATGGCCCTAGAACAGGCAACTAGGGCTCAAGGCTGAAGACTTTCCAACAAAGGGGACCCAACATTTCCCTTTTGTTAAGAGGCAACAAAACAAGCAAACCCTCCCTTATGCCCCCAGCCAGGTGAAGGGACTCCCAAAGAATGCCATCAAGATTGTGGGTGGGTGGGGGCTGGGAAGAGAGGAGAGTGGCACCTCAATCTTGCTTGGACATCTGCTTGGGTGGCAGACTTGTGGCTCTGGCCTCAGACTACAAGAGCAAATCAAAGGCGGGATGGGGAGAGCATAGAGCAGGGACAGCAGTGGGATGGCAAACCAGTGTGAGTTCCCCTTGGGTCAAGTGGACACCTTGGGAGATAGGTAGGTTTGAGCTGTCTTACCTTATTCCACCCAACAGGACTGGCTGTTGGGTGACAGGACCCCAGAAGCAAAAGCCTCTGAGAATACTGCTGTGGGCACACATGTGGGGGGTGAGGTTAGGGGTTGGTCCTGGAAGAAGTCGTGGCTGAATAGGTGCCCCCACATCAGGAAACTCTGAAGTGGAGAGGCCCCTGGTACCCTTTCAAATTGGGGGCAGTGACTGAAGAAAAAGAAAATTATTGTATCTTCACACCCTACTGAGTGAGATTCTTCAATGAACCAGCTACTCAGTGTAAAACGCAGTCCCCAAATATCTAAGAAGCATCTGACCTTCCTTCTAAGAGCTCAAGCAGCCCCATGCCTCCTGGTGGCCCCTCCATGGTTAGGCTAGCCTAGTAGTTGGAGGAAAGAAAAACAGGGCTTCGGTTTTAAATTTTGTACCCAGGAAGAATGAGGGTGAGACAAGTGAGGCATCTAAGGCACAAAATTGAAGGTGGTACGCACTCACTCTCAGAGTCTGCCTTCAGGTGACCCTATGAATGAGTGTCTCCCTTAATTTTATACCCTTGGCATTTCACTTGCTTCACCATTCTCTTGGCCTTGCTTATGTTTGTAGCTGCCTCAAGGCCTGGGCCAAGACCTAGTGGTTTCTTTGGGAATCACTGAAATTTCAGGCCCTCAAAGAAAGTCTAGGCTTGGCTCTGTGGCTAACCCAGTAACCAAACTTGACTCAGATCAGCAGCTCCAGAACAGGGAAATCCAAGATATTGCCTGCAGAAAAGTTGCCTGGAAATAGGGCCAAAAGAAAAGAAAGAACAAAAGAAAAGAAAAAAGCTAAGCAAAATTTTCTGAGTGTGAAGAGGCAAGAGCACTTGAAAGGAAGATGGGAGAACTGTGTTCAAGTCCCAGCTGTACCACTGTGTGATCTTGGCCAAGTGATCACCTCTCTGTGCCTGTTTCCTCATCTGTAAGATAATAATAGCGTCTACCTCAGAGGGCCGCAGTGAGATGAAATGGCATGTCTGTAAAGCGCTGAGTTCTTGGTCCCCTTAGACCTTTCACTCTCTGTGTCACTTTGAGTGAGTCTCCAAAGCTCTTTGTGATTAATTTGTAACAAAGGAATGGTTTTAAACTACCTGTAAACAGCCTGTTAAATGCAAATGGAAAGAATTTTTTATCTACCTGAAAGCAGAGGATTGGACCAAATGGTTTCTTAAGTCCCTTCCTGTTTTTTGTTTTTCCATGAATTGAAAACAAGACGAAACAACACATGACAGGACACCTCTCCTTAGAACTGGAGAGGGGAGCCAAGAGGCAGGGAGTCAGCTTTCTGTACTATCTCCTCCACCCCTGCCTGGCAAACCAAAGAAAACTGAAGTTATTCTGCCCCCTGGTGTCCCCTACTGTCATAGCAGTCATTTCACTTCCAGGAACCCATTCAGGTTTTAGATTTAGAATCACTTCTTGTCATCTATTCACCCATTCATTCCTACCCTGCACATTTAATGAGTGCCCCACTCTGGGTCAAGCACTGTGCTATAATCACTGTGGGTACAAAGATGAATAACACTGGGGCATTTCCTTGAAGGAGACAGCAGTGAAGTGGGAGAAACAGACACATAAACAGATCCTCTGATACAATTAAGTAAGTGCCATGTTCAAGGTCATTATTCGGTGCAGAGGTGGCACAAAGATGGGCGTGCTCCCGCCCACTACGTGGGACATGACATCCAAGGGTGAAAGTGTCCCTGGTAGCATGGGAGATGATTCCCAGGGATGAGTCTGGCCCTGGCACGATGGGATCAACAATGCTATCTTGACCAAAAGGGGGAAAAGAAGTACAACAAATAAGGTATCAGCAGCTGAGAGTTCAAATACAGTCGAGCGGCTATACTGGAGGTCATTCTTATGCAAGCTTCAGTTAGACATTGCTACCTATTGTAACTTGCAAAATCCCAACCAAAACCATTCCTGACAATTCTAAAGAACACCTAGGGCAATATATAAGACTCTACAAAGGTTCCATGTACTAGAGTAACTCTTCAAAACCTACAACCTCCAGATGGGTCCCTGGGCCAGGTAAGTCCTGAAACCTAGAGAGGCCTGCTTCTCCAGAACACCACCTAGTTCCATTTCCCTACCCCTTATTGTTGACAGCACCTTCCAACATGAAAAAGTTAGAATGGCCATAGCACAAATACCCTTAAAGAGAGGGACAGAAAGATCAAAGGTGATGGTGGAGTTATACAGAGAAGGTAGGGTTTAACAAATGACTATGATTGCTGAGTCATGATGTTGATCTCCAGTATCTTAGAGCAGCTAGAAGTAAAAACCTAAAATTGTGGAATTGTAACCCATACCAAACTCTGAAATCTGCTCTTCAACTAATTGTTACACTGTGCATTGACATTTATTGCTTTTTTTATACATGTTATTTTTCACAAAAAAAGTGATTATAAAAATATATATATTCCTTCTAGGCTTCAGTGTTCTGGAGCAGCTAGAAGGAAAAGTCTGAGACGATGGTACGGTGGCCCACGACAAACTCTGGGATCTGTCCTGTAACTACCTGTTGAAGAGTGCTTTGAAGTCTATTGTTTTTTTTCTTTCTTTGCTTTGTATATGTGTTATATTATACAATTTAAAAGTTTTTAAAAAAGAGATGGGCGTGTTTTTCTTGGGAGAGGCATGGTGTGACAGTTGGAAAGGACATGGCAAGAAGAGGTGAAGGGTGATTTTGATGACTGAGTTTGAGTTAGCTGGGGCAAGGGTCTTCAAGACAAAAATAGATTTGAGTAAAAGTATGGGGGCATACTCAAGAGATATCAGGATATTTTGTATAATGGGGGCATTGTGTGGGTTTGGGAAACCAGTAGGACTTGAAGTTAAAAGCTAGTCAGGGCCTGGAGGACCTTGTCTGCCATCCTAAGGTCTTGAACCTGATCCCTGGGAGATCGGGAGTCATTGAAAGGCTTTGAGTAGAGTTGTGATATGATTATATTTCAATTTCTGTAAGTTCATTCTAGTTGCTTTGCAGAGAGTGGATTGTAAAGGTATGAGGCTAGGAAGTGTTTGGTAGCATCATCAGTTTTAAAAACAAAACAAAACAAAATATAAAACAAAGGAAAACCCAGAATGCCCAGTTAAATGTGAATTTCAGATAAACAAAGAATAATTTTTAGTATAAGTATGCCCCAAATATTGCATAGAATATACTAAAAATATTCTATTTGTCTGAAATTCAAATTTAGCTGTGCATCTTGTATTTTATCTGGTAACCCTACTTAAAATCATCAAGTAGAGATATTGGTGGCTTGTACTAGGCTGAAGGTTGTAGAGTTGGATAGAAGCGGAAAAATGTAAGGGATACTCAGGGATAGAAATGAAAGAACTTTTGGGAAGGGGAAAGAAGGGTAGAGGTGTCAAACATAATGTCTGGTCTCTGGTTTGGGCTGTTTGCTCTGTGTTTGGTCCTCTAAATGCACCCTACCCCCACCTTACACATGCACACACCAAGTGCAAGAAACCCTAAATGCAGGAGCCAAGACCTCCTCTGGGGTTCTGTCCTCCCCTTCTCTGCTTGCCTTCTGCCCTGGTTCCTTTCTTTTCCATACCTGCTTGGCTCTGCATCTTTGTCTTGACTCCTTGCTTGGTGCAGCTGATCAAGCAAGGTCTGGTGCAAAATGAAGCTAGATCCCCTTTAGGCCTCTGTTTTTGCCTATCTGCACCACTCTTCACAATAACTACATGAGGTGCACAGCCCAGGCCCCTACTACTGACTGGGACAGATCCTTCCTGACAGTGAAGAAAATCCCCCAAATTACCAGAACCCCACAAGTTTCCCTAGTGGGTCTCATACCTCAGAAGGCTGTGACTGAAATGGTAGCCAGGCTTCTCTGTGCTTCTTGTGACACGACAGTGTCTCCAAGTGGTCACCCAGCACACTGCAGGCAGCAGTGAGCTGGTAGAATAGTTTGCAGGCAACTGGAAGGGTTTTCCAATCCTGATCACTCCACGAACAGGGCACAGGGGTCCTGCCCCTGCTGTGGCTGACCCTCTATTTGGCACTTAGGGATCTGAACAAAGCATTTGTTTCATGGACCTGCTGGTAAAGAAGTGACCTAAGATGATATTAAAAAAAAAAAAAAAAAACCACAAAGAACTAGGCCCCGAGTTCTTGGTTCTTGGCAAGGATCCGGAAGATGCTCCAGGTTGAACTTACCAGAGTCTCTGAAATCCCCAACCTTCCAGATTTGATAAAACCATCCTGTAAATAAAGGTAGTTGTGTTTGAGGACCTACTCACACATGCTTGTGAACAGCTCCACCCAGAAAATTTGGGGGTGAGGTGAGACCACTAATCTCACAATTCGTTTCCCCACAGTGGGTGTTTCCAAGCCAGGTAGTGGGGTGGCCATGATTAAAAGTGGTTGATCAACTTTCTAACATGCCACCTCCCTCTTTGGGGTCAGAGCCAGTTATCAGAAAGAACCTGTTAAATGTCCTACTCTATATCCTCTCCACACTGGAGCCTGTGGGCATACGACAGGAACCAAGTTTCCACGTTCTGATGAGAGGGAGCTGAGAGACACACAACAAGCCTCAGATAACTTTGTGGGCTGGAGTTCAGGGTTGGCCTGGAAGTATTGAAACAGACTTTTAAAGGAGGTCCAGCTCCCTCCCTTGCCCTCTGAATTGAGACACTTGCTGTGGAGGTTGGGAGCATCTCAGCCTGTGGTTCAGAGGCTGGTGCTATCAGTGAAACATTGCCAATGTCTCCCTTCCGTCTCCAATGCCATATGGTTGGAGATGGTGAGCCATCTTCTAGGAATGGTTTGTCCTCTGCTTTCTGTCAGGTTTGGCCATTAATCTTTGCCATGTCCCTTGGGGGGGGCCTGTTTCCTGTTTTCTTGGGCCCAGGACTTTGGATAAGCATATAGTTTATCAGGTGCCACATCTCAAAAACGGAAATAATAATAATATTCATCTCATAAGGTGGTCATGCAGGCTGAGTTAATATATGTGAAGTGTTTATTGTTGGCTTTATTATTAATAATATTCACACCTCTGCAAGGATCTAGTTACCAGCTTGGATCTGAGCTTCCTCAAGCTCTCTCCCTTCCTCTTCTCTCAGGGTCTCCAGTTGTCTACTTGAAAAATGAAACAGGAATCACTCTCCACCTTTTCCAGGACTACCTCAGCTCCTGGACGAGCTCCATGGGCTGTGAGTCTTCTAGTGTCTGGAATTTTAGAGGTTCTGTGAATGGGGAGGTGAATGACACCATGGTCATGGTGATTGGGTTGTGTAGTGTTCCAGCTACCTGGAAGTAACTAATGAAGAGTAGTTTGCTTGACCAGCAGTTGACCAAGTTTGCCAACTTGGGCTGACGGTTGTCATCTGCCTGTGATATCAAGATATGCTTCTGGAGCTTCACCATACATGAAACACTGACTTTGTCCACTCTAGACTGCTTTTCCCCCACTTCCTGGTCAACCCTGATAGATACCCATTGGAAAGGACCAACCTGAAATTCCTGGGTCATCCTCTGTAGTGGTTTGAAGCTGTATGTACTTCAGAAAAGCAAGTCCTTAAACTTAACCCATTCCTGTGGGTGTGAAATCACTGTAAGTAGGACCTTTTGATTACTTCAGTTAAGGTGTGGCCCACTTCAATAGAGATAGGCCTTAATCCTATTACTGGAGTCCTTTATAAGCAGAATGAAATTCAGCCACAGAGGGAACAGCCAGAACCTGAACATTAGTGAAATCCAGAAGAGAAAGGAGAGACCAGGAGATACCGCCATGTGCCTTGCCATGTGACAAGCTAAGGATCAAAGATTGCCAGCAACCAGCCCCCAAACACCACAATCTTTGGGAAGAAAGCATCACTTGATGATGCCTTGATTCGGACTTTCTCCTAATCTCAAAACCATGAGTTTTTTCTTTTTTTTGTATGCTGTATGGCGGGGTCATATTTCATTCTTTTTCCATATGAGTAGCCCATTATTGGACCATTTGTTGAATTTTTTGTTTTTCTGCTTGTTTTTGCTTGTTTGTTTGGGAAGTGCAGGGGATGGGAATTGAACCCGGGTCTCCCATGTGGCAGGCGAGAATTCTACCACTGAACTACCCTTGCACCCCCCGCTGCTGTAAAAACATGAGCTTTTAAAATTCCCATTACATGGTATTTACTTGAGAAGCCAAGGAAATTAAAACACCTTTTGTCCAGCCAAGAGTTTTACCTGCTTCAGACAAGCTCCATCAAGCCCACCTACTGGTTCCTTGGTGTCCCTCGGTACCAGTAAGCTTCAGTCATCTTTCCTGTCTCCAACCAGACCATACTACCAATAACTTCTTCAAGTAGGAGAAGAGTTTCTATGTCCATGATGATTGGAATTTCTCTTGGTTTACACGTTAGGTAAGGACCAACTATATTTTCATAGAGATGGCCATCCAGTTGTCCCAACATGATTTATTGAACAGTATGCACTAGCATCACACTCAACATGGTGAGATGCTCACATGGTGAGAAGCATGTGGGAACTAAAACAGATTGAAGGAGCAGCAGATTCACCATTCCCATTTATCTCATGCTTACATTAATCATGTGCTAATTGAGCAGTAGGGGAGTAAAAATTACTGCCCTATTTAAATCATTATTCTTTTTCTGAGCACTTACATATTAATTCCTGCAAATTAAATGCTATGCGATATGTACTTACCGTCAAGGCCAACTTCCAGGCTTTGAAGTTCTATGTTAAGGGGCCTCAACCTCCAGTGGTGGTGGTGGGGCTCAGACCACCACAGTCTAGATCAGGAGTTGGCAAACTATTTCAGTAAAGAGCGACATAGTGGGCGGTGGGGCTGAAAGTATCATAGTGTAGTGCCTTTACTTGCAGTCAGGCAGCAGCACAGGCAACAGTGGCTCACACGGAGCCTTAAGACCAGCAGCTGCTGCTGCAGAAGCACCCCTGAGGTCACAGCTCCTGTGCTGGTCCAGCCACCCTTGCTCCCTCTGCACATCCTCCCTTCACTCGCACCATGGCTGATGAGCTGTCTGAAGAACAGATTGCTGAATTCAAAGAAGCTTTCTCCCTATGTAATAAAGATGGCGATGGCACCTGCACAACAAAGGAACTTGGAACTGTCATGAGGTCACGGGTCAGAACTCAGCAGAATCAGTTACAGGACATGATCAATGAAGCGGATGCTGATGGTAATGGCACCATTGACTGCTCAGAAATTTTTACCATGATGGCTAGAAAAAGGAAAGACAATGAAGAAGTTCACATGGCATTTCGAGTCTTTGACAAGGTTGGCAGTGATTACATCAGCACAGCAGAGCTATGGTCATGTAATGACAAATTTAGAAGATAAACTAACGGACAAAGAAGTAAATGAAATGAGCAGAGAAGCAGATATTGGTGATGGATAAGTCAATCACTAAGAATTCATACGGATGATGACTGCAAAATGAAGACCTACTTTCAACTCCTTTTTCCCCCATCTAGAAGAATCAAATTGAGTCTTTTACTTACCTTTTGCAAAAAAATAAAAGTTCCTTTATTCATTCTGTTTCTGTATAGCAAAACTGAATGTCAAAAGTAATTCTGTCCACACACACACAAAATCTCCATGTATTGGTTGGTGGTCCTGTCCCCTAAAGATCAAGCTACATATCAGTTTTACAACATAAATACTTAATAAATACATAAATACTACCTTAATGATACGGAAGCACTTACTGAAGCCCTTAAAGTTCCATTTCTTAGTGACTAATACACTGTTTGGGTTGGCCAGTTCTTCATGCATGCAGCTTAATGATTGAGCATAGTCAGGCATTTGTATTAAAAATGTAAAAACAAACAAAAAAAGTGACACTGCATATTTTAGACTTTGCCATTCATACGGTCTCTGTAGCAACCACTCAGCTCTCCTGTTGTGGCACAAAAGCAGCCATACACAACATGCAAAAGAATGAGCATTACTGTGTTCCAATGGAAATTTATTTACAAAAACAGATGATGGGCTGTGTTTGCCCTGTGGGCCATAGTTTGCTGACTTCTGGGAGCAAACGAGATGTAATTCTACAGGACTCGTCCAGAGGTAAATTACACACCAGTCACACATAGAAGAGTGCCATATCAAATACAAGGTCATGGAGAGTCCCCATGAGCATGTTAAATAGGACTTGTCACTGGGTTAGTGGGTGGGAGGGGCTTTGGGCTTAGGTTTCTCAATAATATGCCCTTATTCATCCTCACATAGCAGACCACCCTGGCATTGTGAGTCTCCCAGACCATCGCTAGATTGACTCTAAATCTCAACTGGAAACATTGCTCATAAGAGATATTTTCCTTCGCCTGTGCCGAACCATTTCTGTTAGCTCACTGGCTGATCGTAAGCACACCACCAAACAAACCGGGGACCCTCCTTCCCCTGCCTAAGTAGAAAAGGGACATGGGGTTTGCCAGGGTGGGGTGATGGAAATAAAGGAGGAGTTGAAGGTTTATTGAGTGGGGGGTGGGGGGTGGACAATGAGTTCAGTCTGGGATTCGCAGAGTTTAAAATGGACATGTAAGTGGAGCTATCCAGTGAGCAGCATAATGCAAGCATTTCATTTATCTGAATTCTACTCTACTCACTCTGCCAGAGAAAGAAAGAAAATGACAATGGAAAATATTCTAACAATTCCACCTGCCCTCCCACCAAGTGAGCATGTGTTCTGCAATGAATGTCAGATGGAAGAAGTGGTAGTGCTGCTTCTGCCGTGGGTCTCAGTTCTCACACGCCTTTCATGGTATGACCATCACACTGGGCTCAATTCTTGCATTTGGATCTTGTATTTAAAGATGGCTGCATTTGGGTTTGTGCTTGTGTGTGTGCACATGCACGTACAGGAGAGAGAGAGGTGCCAAGAATGCCTCCTAGGTACATTATTTTACTTTTTGGGTTATTGAAGGGACTTTTGGGGGTCTATTCCATTTTTGCCTTAGAATGTAAACCCTAATAAGATGTGATGCCACTATAAATGCTTCTGAAGTGGAAGATGGAAGGAAAGGCACTGCTTCAGATATAGGTTTGGGGTTCACTAGCACAGAGGTGGTAACTGCAGCAGAGGAGTATGTGGGGTATTGGAGAAGAGAAGGATGCCCAAAGCCAATCCCTAGAATGTGCCTTCTATTAGAGGTGGAGCCATGGAGGAAGATAAGCCAGTGGTGCAGACTGAAACAGAGAGGTCAGTGAGGCAGGAGGAAAACCAGGAGGGTGTGGAGTCCTCTACAGCCCAGTGGAGGGAATGGTTCCAGAAGAATGGGTGGAATGTTCCTGAGAGGTCAAATTAGGGTAAGGACTGGGAAATGACCTTTGGCTTTGCCGACATGGAGCATTCTGGTAACCTCAGTAAGAACAGTATCTTAGTTTGCTAAGGACTGCTGTAATAAATGACCACAAACTGGGTGGCTGAAAACAGAAATTTATTATCTCACAGTTCTGGAGTCTAGAAGTTCAAATGCAAGGTTGAACTCCTCTGAACTCTGAACGGAGGAATCTGTTCTGTGTCTTTCTTCCAGTGCTTTGCAGGCAATCCTTGATAATCCTTAGTGTGCTATTGCAGCACTTCAATATCTGTTTCCATCATCACATGGCTTTCTCCCCTCGTATCTGTCTGTCTCTGTGTCCAAATTTAGTCTCTTTTTATAAGGACACCAGTCATATTGTATTAGGGCCCACCCTAAACTAGTTTGGCCTTAGCTTTTAAAAATTTTTTTCTAATGTATCATTTTAATTTATTTATTTATAAGCATTTTTATTGTGAAATATAATATATATACCAAAAAAGCAATAAATTTCCAAGTATATTGTAACAAGCAGTTATAAAGCAGATTTCAGAGTTTCTTGTGGGTTATAGTTCCACAATTTTAGCTTTTTCCTCTAGCTACTCCAAGACACTGGAGACTAAAAGAAATACTTATGTAATGATTCAGGAGTCATATTCATTTGTTAAATCCTACCTTCTCTGTAAAACTCCACCACCTCTTTTTATCTTTCTCCAAATCTTTAGGGGTATTTGGGCTATGCCCATTCTAACTTTTTCATGTGGGAAAGGGGGATGGAACAGGTTGGTGTTCTTGGAGAGTCTGGCTCCTCTACATTTCAGGCTTTATCTGGCCTAGGAACCATTTGGGGGTTATAGGTTTCTGGAACTAATCTTAGTGTGTGACAGTTTTATGCAATATCAGATAGAGCCCAAGGTGTCCTTTAGGGTTAACAGGAATGTTGTTGGTTGGGGGTTGGCAAACCATGGTAAATAGCAATATCTAGCTGAAGCTTGTGTAAGTGTAGCCTCCAGAATAGCCTCTTGACTCTATTAGAACTCTCTTAGCCACTGATACCTTATTTTGTTACATTTCTTTTCCCCCTTTTGGTCAAGAAGCCGTTGTTGATACCACGGTGCCAGGGCCAGGCTCATCCCTGGGAGTCATGTCCCACATCGCCAGGGAGACTTTCACCCCTGAATGTCATATCCCACCTAGGGAGGAGGGTAATGATTTCACTTGCAGAGTTGGGCTTAGAGAGAGAGGCTACATCTTATCAATGAAAGAGGTTTCTTAGGCATCACTACAGGTAGGCTTAGCTTCTCCACTACATAAATCAATTTGGTAAGAGTAAGCCTTAAGATTAAGGGTTTGGCCTATTGACTTGGTGTCCTTAATATTTGAGACAGCATTAGGGGTCTCCCTGGCTGTAAAGTTTACTAGCTCAATATTTTTTCTCCAATTCTTCAAGGGATTTTAAAAAGCATTTGCCAATGCTTTTTCTTTCTTTCTTTTTACATGGGCAGACACCAGGAAACGAACCCAGGTCTCTCGCATGGCAGGAGAGAATTCTGCCACTGAGCCACCATCGCACTGCTCCAACACTTTTTAATTATCTGTCTAGCATACTCTGGGATGTATCCAGGTAGTACATTAAACTATACAGAATCACAAGCCCTCGTTCCCATTCTGGGCTCCATGTGTTTGGGTTGTTTCAATGAGCTATCCAGACAGTTTGAGCTGGATTATGTGCTACAGAAAATTTAGGTTTGGGACAAAATAAACCACTCTTCCTTTGGCCTCATACAGTAGGTGAAGTTCTAATATGGACAATGGCCTTCTTTACCCTGTATTCTGATTTACTTTAGTCCTGACCAGATTGGCTTCATTCTTATCTTTAATTGAAGCCTGATCCTTCTTTCAGTTTCTTTAACAGTTGTTGTATGTAACAATGCTGACTTTCAGACATGCAGAACTCCAACTCTAACTCTTAGGGTCACACAAGTACCCAAATTTCCAGGGAAATGCCAAATTATTCATATGTAGAATAGAATCTCAAAATCTAGAAATAACATTTACAGCTCTGGACTAAATGTGACTGCTATAAGAACTTACAATCTAGGCCCCAATTTTCTTATGGGGCTTTTTCTTATTTCCTAAAAGACACCATACAATATTTGTTCTTTTGTGTCTGGATTATTTTGAATCATATAATATCCTTAAGGTTTAGTCATGTCGTTGCATGACTCATGACTTCATTCCTTTCTGTGGCTGCACAATATTTCATCATATGTGCACACCACATTCACCTTTTTGCTTCTCAGTCAATGTATACTCCAGCCACCTCCATCCATTGGGCATGATGGATAATGTCCAGAATCAACAATCCACGTCTCACATCCTCATTTTGTTGTACAATCATCAACACTCAATTTTAGACAATTTTCATTGCTCCAAAGTGAAAAATAATAAACACACCCTCACTAAATAGAAAATCCCAAACTCCCCTTAAGTCTTGTCCTTCCTCCCTAATTATTTCCCTCTGTTATTGCTGTGGTACTGTTGATGTCTTCATGTTAAATTTAGGCCATAGTATACAATAGTAGTTTCCCCCCAATACCCCTGTATTATTGACTCTTTGTACAAGATTTATACCTTTGAAATAGTTCATGCAAGAACTTATTTATATTTGTAGTGTTAATTGGTGAGACACATGGCTCTATGCAATCCCTTTCAATCATGTTCACTTCAATATGGCAGTATTACTTATAAACCCACTAATGAACTGCCATCACTTCTATCATTTCCTTTACATTTAAGTTCAACCTCATTAGCTAACCGTTCACCCATCTCTAGCTTCTATATATCTCTAGGTCCCCTGTATTCTACATTATAAGTCTCTGAGTTTACTTTTACAAAGGTCATAATAGCAAAATCATACAATATCTATCCTTTTGTGTCTGGCGTATTTCACTCAGCATTTTGTCCTCAAGGCTCATCCATGTTGTCGCGTGCTTCAGTTCCTCGTTTCATCTTACTGCTGCATAAAATTCCATCATATGTACATACTACATTTTGTTTATCTACTCGTCTGTTGAGGGGCACTTGGATTGTTTCCATCTTTTGGAAATTGGTGAAAAGTGGCTATGAACATTGGTGTGCAAATGTCTGTTTGTGTTCCTGATTTCAGGTCTTCTGGGTATATACCAAGTAGTGGTATTGACAGATTGTAGGGCAACTCAACATTTAGTTTTCTAAGGGACTGCCAAACAGTCTTCCACAGCAGCTGTACCATTGTAATTCCCACCAGCAGTGAATACGTGTTCCAATTTCTCTACCTCCTGCCCAAAATTTGTAGTTTCTTTTTTGTTTCACAGCAGCCATTCTTATAAGTGTGAGGTGATAGCTCGTTGTAATCTTGATTTGCATTTCCCTTAGCTAATGAGAATGAGAATCTCTTCATGTGCTTTATAGCCATCTGTATTTGCAGTTCAGAAATATGTCTATTTATATCTCTATCCCATTTTATAATTGGATGGTCTGCTCTTTATTTGTTGAATAGTGTGATCTCTTTATGCATACAGTATACCAAACCTTTATCAGTATGGATTTCCAAATATTTCTCCCAATTAGTTGGCTGCTTTTTCATCTTTTTGACAAAGTCCCTTGAGATACAGAAACATTTTATTAAAATGTTTTAAGAAAATAGGAGTTCCCTATTTTTTCTTTCATTGCTCTGCTTTTGGTATAAAGTTTAAGACTTTACCACCTATTACTAGGTCTTGAAGATGTTTCCTGATATTTTCTTCTAGAAGTTTTATAGTACTGGCTCTTATATTTAGGTCTTTGAACCACTCTGAGTTAATTTTTGTATAGGGTGTAAGGTAAGGGTCCTCTTATGTTCCTGTTCTCTCTGAAAAAACCTATCCTGTACTAGTTCAGTGGATTTGGGAGCCTTGTCTAAGATCAATTGACCATAGACTTGTTGGCCTATCTCCGCACTCTTGATTCTTGACCTATCTCCATCGGTCAGTACTTCTATCTTTGTGCCAGTATCTTGCTGTTTTGACCACTGTGGCTTTATAATAAGTTTTAAAATCAGGAAATGTTAGTCCTCCCACTTTGTTCTTCCTTTTTAGGATATTTTTAGCTATTTGAGGTCTCTTTCCCTACCAAACGAATTTGATAACTAGCTTTTCCAAATCTTCAAAGCAGGTTGCTGGAATTTTGATTGGTATTGCTTTGAATATGTAGATAACTTTGGGGAGAATTGACATCTTAACTACATTTAACTTTCCTATCCATGAGCAGGAAATGTCTTTCCACCTATTTAGATCTTCTTTGATCTCTTTTAGCAATGTTTTCTAGTTTTCTGTGTACAGGTCCTGTACATCCCTGGTTAAGTTTGTTCCTAAATCCTTGATTCTTTTAGTTGCTATTTTGAATGGGTTTTCCCCTTAATTGTCTCCTCAGTGAGGTCATTATGTGCATATAGAAACATTACTGATTTCTGCACATTAATCTTGTATCCCACCACTTTGCCGAATTTGCTTATTAACTCAAGAAACTTTGTCATAGATTTCTCAGGATTTTCCAAATATAGTATTGTGTCATTTGCAAACAATGAAGATCTTACTTCTTTCTTTCTGATTTTTCCTGCTTGATTATTCTAGTTAGAACTTCTAGTACAGTGTTGAATAATAATGGTGACAGAGGGCATCCTTGTCTCCTTCCCTATCTTAGGGGGAAAGCTTTCAGTCTCTCTCCATTGAGTATGATGCTGGCTGTGTTTTTCATATATGTCCTTTATGATATTGAGGAAGTTTCCTTCAATTCCTACGTTTTGAAGTGTTTTTATCAGAAAAGGATGCTAAACTTTGTCGAATACTTTTTCAGCATCAATCAAGCTGATTTTCCCATTTTGATTTATTCATGTGCTGTATTACATTCATTGCTTTTCTTGTGTTGAACCACCCTTGCATTCCTGGCATAAACACCACTTGGTCATGGTGTATGATTCTTTTAATGTGTTGTTGGATTCGATTTGCTAGTATTTTGTTGAGAATTTTTGTACCTATGTTTATTACAGAGATTGATCTGTAGTTTTCCTTTCTTATAGCATCTTTACCCAGTTTTGGTATTAGAGTAATGTTAGCTTCAAAAATGACTTAGGTAGTGTTCCCTTTTCTTCATTTTTTTTTTTGGAAGAGTTTGAGCAGGATTGATGTTAATTCTTTTTGAAGTGTTTGATAAAATTCCCCTATGAAGCCATCTGGCCCTGGGCTTTACTTTGTAAGAAGATATGAGGTAAAAACTTATTGAATCTCTTTACTTGTGATTGGTTTGTTGAGATATTCTATTCTTGAGTCAGTGTAGCTTGTTCATGTGCTTCTAGGAATTTGTCCCTTTCATCTAAATTGTCTAGTTTGTTGGTGTATAGTTATTCATAGTGTCATCTTAAGATTAAAAAAAATTTCCTCAGGGTCTGTGGTGACGACCCCTCTCTCATTTCTGATTTTGTTTATTTGCACTCCCTCTCTTTTTTTCTTTGTTAGTCTAGGTAGGAGGTTACCAATTTTGTTGATTGTCTCAAAGAACCAACTTTTGGTTTTATTGACTCTCTCTACTTTTTTTGTTCTCCAATTCACTTAATTCTGCTTTAATCTTTGTTGTTTCTCTTCTTCTATTTGCTTTGCAGTTAGTTTGCTTTTCTTTCTGTAGTTTCTCCAGGTAAGCAGTTTAAGTTCTTGATTTTTGCTCTTTCTTCTTTTTTAATATAGGCACACATTTCCCTCTCAATACTGCCTTTGCTGCCCCCCATAAGTTCTGATATGTTGTATTCTCATTTTCATTTGTCCCCAGATATTTATCAATTTATCGAGCAATTTCTTCTTTGGCCCACTGATTGTTTTAAGAGTGTGTTACTTAATCTCCAAATATTTGAGAAGGTTCTGGCTCTTTGGTGGTTATTGATTTCCAGCTTCATTCTGTTGTGATCAGAGAAATTGCTTTGAATAATTTCAATGTTTTAAAATTTATAAAGACCTGTTTTGTGGCCCTGCATATGATCTATCCTGGAGAATGTTCCATTAGCACTAGAGAAGAATGTATATCCAGTGGTTTTGGGTGAAATGACCTATATATATATCTGTTAAGTCTAAGTCATTTATCAAATTGTTTTAGTTTGATATTTCCTTGTTGATCTTCTGTCTGGTGGTTATATTATAGAGGAGAGTAGTGTATTAAAGTCTCCCACTATTATTATTGAAATGTCTAATGCTCCCTTCAGTTTTGTCAATGTCTGCCTCATGTACTTTGGAGCTCCTTTGATCAGGACTATAAACATTTATGATTGTTATTTCTTCTTGTTGAATTGTCCCTTTTATTAATATGTAGCAGCCTTCCTTGTCTTTTATGATGTCTTTACATTTAAAGTCTATTTTGTCTGTTATTAATATAGCCTCTCCTGCTTTCTTTTGGTTACAATTTGCATGAAATATCTTTTTTCATCCTTTTACTTTCAATCCATTTATATCATTTGGTTTAAGATGAGCCTCTTGTAAGCAGCATATAACTGGATTATATTTCTTAATTCATTCTGCCAATCCGCATCTTTTAATTGTTGAGTTTAGTTCATTAACATTCAAAGTTATTACTGCAACAGCATATCTTGAATCTGCCATCTTATCCTTTGATTTTTATTGGCCAGATCTATATATTCTTTTCCCTCTTTCACTTTTTAAACTTTAAGTTACCTTTATTGGTTCTCTTTGATTCTGTGCCCTCCTCCAAACCTCCCTCTCCTGTCTTTTTTTTTTTTTTTTCAGCCAACAGAACTCTTTAGTATTTCATATAGGGCTGGTCTCTTGTTGACAAATTATCTCAGCTTTTGTTTGTCTTTGTGAAATTTGTGAAAATTTTAATCTCTCCCTCGCTTTTGAAGGACAACTTGGCTGGATAACGAATTCTTGGCTGGAAGTCTTTCTCTTTCAGGATCTTCTATATATCATACCACTGCCTTCTCACCTCCATGGTGACTGTTGTGTAGTCCAAACTTAGTCTTATGTGGCTTCTCTTGAATGGGTGAATTCCCTTTCTCTTGCTGCTTTCAGGACTTTCTGCTTCTCTTCAGCATTTGACAGACTGATTATATGGGCCTTGGAGTAGGTCTATTTATTTTATTGGTGTTTGTTTGACTTCTTTGACTTGCATAGTTATATATCTTATATAAGGGTCAGGAAGTTTTTCCCTATTATTTCTTCAATTAATCTTCCTAGACCTCTACTTTTCTCTTCTTCTGGGACACCAATGATTCTTATATTTCTGTCCTTCATTTTGTCCATAATCTCCCTTAGATCCAATTCCAAGGTTTCCATCGTTTTTGGCATTTGTTCTCTTGTGCATTTGAATTCAATTGTCCTGTCTTCTAGTTCACTTATTCTTTCTCCTGCCTCTTCAAATATGCTGTTGTGTAGACAGCTACACTAGAGGCAGCTAGTATATTTTTAATTTTGTCTACAGTATCTTTCATCATTGTGAGATCTGCTATTTCTCTATTTATTCTTTCAAATTGTTCTTTATGCTTTTCTAGTGTCTTCTTGATATCCTTTAAGTCATTTCCCAACCCATTGGATTTATTCATGAGATTTGTATGAACATCTTTGATTAGTTGTTCCAAATTCTGTGTCTCCTCTGGTGTTTTAATTTGGTCATTTGGCTGGGCCATATCTGCCTGCATCTTCATGTGCTTTGTGATTTTCTGTGGGCTTTGAGATATTTGATTATCTTGATAGGGCTATTTGAATGTTGATTTTCCTCAGTCCTCTAAGGTTTTGTGTTTACTTGGGTTTGTATTGAAGGTCTGTCTGCTGGTTTGACGCTATTATGTTCCCCAGAAAATCCATGTCCTTTAATACTCATTCAAGAATGCTGGGTGGGATCTTTTTTTTTCCCCATGGAGATGTGAAACCAATTGTGGGTGGTAACATTTATTAGATGGTTTCCATGGAGATGTGTTTCCACCCATTCAAGGTGGGGTTGCTTACTGGAGCCCTTTAAGAGGGAACCATTTTGGAAAAAGCTCAGAGCCAACAGAGCCCACACACAGCCAGAGACTTTTGGAGCACAAGGAAAACACCCCGGGGAAACTTTATGGAATGAGGAGAGAAATTTAGCAGATGCCACGATATGCCCTCCCAGCTGAGAGAGAAACTCCAAACTTCATTGACCCTTTTTGGGAGTTAAGGTATCTTTCTCAGAATACCTTAATCTGGACATTTTCATGGCTTTAGAACTGTAAATTTGCAACTTAATAGATTCCCTTTTTAAAAGCCATTCCGTTTCTGGTATATTGCATTCTGGCAGCTTAAAACCAAAACAATTTCCTTTCACAGTTGGTTAGTCAGTAATTTCCCACCAAACCAAGGCCCAGGCCTCATGCAGGGATGCAACTCTTCTTGAGTGTCTGCATAAGCTAGACAGACTACCCTTTCCATTTCATCTCAGCAGATGTCACTCTTGGGCCTTCTTGTCTCCACAGGCCCACCTCTCCTTGACTGTGGCTGCCAGGTGAGCTGGATGGAGACCTGTTGCAAATCCAGCCAAGTCCACTGGTTCTGATGCATGCTAAAACCCACCAACCCTGGGGCTGGTGGCTGGGCAGTGTGCACCTCAGCGGGATTCTGCTTGTGGGCCCAATGATTCTCGTGACCCACAGGTTCCTGCTTGGAATCACCTTGGTTTGTGGGACTGGGTATTGCCCATGGAGGGATGCAGGGCATAGCATGGGGGCATGGGGGAGGGGGGCACATGACAGTGGGGGGATTGTGGGGCATGGTGCATACAGGGGTGCGGGGGTATAGGGCATGGCATTGCTTGCTTCCTCATCCCTGCCTCTCCATCCACATACTCCTGAAGGCTCCAGGCCTCCATATTGAAAGGGGAGCCATAGGTTCGTGCATCTCAGAACCTACTGAGATGGTCTCTGTACTCAGGGAAAGCAAGTTTGCCGGCTTCTGGGCTCTGCAATGAAGTTCCCAGCTGCGGAGCTGAGGGAGCTAATCGCCTAACCTAGCTGCAGGGGCAGGAACTTTCCTGGGCACCATCTCTTGTCCCCAGCGGAGTCATGACCAAGTACATTCATTCACCCCATTCTCTGTGTCCCAATTTCTCTGCTTTTCATCCAGAACCTCCCTACATAGACTCTCTCAGGTCACTCGCACCCTGGAACTGAGGTCCAGGTAATTTTTCTGTAATCTCTCCGGTTGTTCCATGGATTGGAGGTGAACTCAGCCTGTCCTATTCCACCACCTTCCTGGAAGTCAGCATTGAGTGGACTCAGCCCAAGTACTCCCAGATTCATGGACACCTCCTCCATGGGTCCTGCAGTAATCTATGTATTAATTTCTTTGTTTTTTGCATGGGCAGGCACTGGGAAATGCACCCAGGTCTCCGGCATAACAGGCAAGAATTCTGCCACTGAACCACTGTCGCACTACCCTACATATTAATTTTTTATTAGAGAAGATGTAGGGTTACAGAAAAATCATGCATCAAATACAGAGTCCCATATACCACGTTATTATTAACACTTTGCATTAGTGTGGAACACTTGTTATAACTGATGAAAGAACATTTTTATACTTGTACTATTAACTATAGTCTGTCATTTGCTTTAGGTTTCACTGTGCTTCACACATCTATGAATTTTTAAAATTGTTTTATTCTGAGGAGGCTTCTGGGAAGATGGGCAACTAAAGCAGCTTGAGATTAGCCCTGCTCCATGGAAAAGTTAGAGAAGGGACCAACTGAGGCAGCATTTCAGGAGTGCAGCTGACCTAGGAGAGCCTTCTGTACCACATGTGGCAGCCCTGGTTGCAGAGGACGAGGAACTGAGAGGCAGAGGGCTGGAGTCTGGCATGGAGGCGGGGAGCGGCAGAACCCGCGGGAGTGCACAGATGGGTACACGGGACTAGGAAGTAAGCCAGACCACATTTCCTGGGTGTGCTATCCTCACCGGCGCAGCCCCATGGCTTGTGACTCACCCCACACCCCACGCACCTAAACCCCCTCACCTGTTCCCATTCCCCATGCTCCAGGTGCCCCCACCCCACCAGCCCCCAGTGCACATACCTGCCCCACACCCCCAACCCAAGCGCAGCCCAACCCACCTCTCCTACACCCCTCCCAAGCACTACCTCCCCCTCCCTGTTCCCTGCAGGTTGCTATCAGCGCATAAAGGTTGCGTGCATTAACCTCCATACCTAGGCTACCCCCAGCGCCCCCCCAGCCCCCCATAGTGTCGCACAGCCTCACCCCCCCCCCGAGCTCAGCACATCAGTTTACGGCACTCCCAGGCCCACGCATGCACACAGGTCCCCAGTCATGGCATTCAGCTCTGGGAACTGCACATTACAGCAATCCTAGAGCCATGCATGCACACAGCCCTCAGCCTCACTTCCCAGCTCTGAGACAGTGCTGAACTGCACAGCTGGGTCACATCTGTCCCCAATCCATGAAGGCATAATGCCGACCTGTTGCCACAGCTTTATGCATGCACACAAAGGGCCCCGTGCCTTAGACCAGTGCCCACCAGGGTTACATCTCCCAGAATGGTGCACCCACACAGCTACATCCTCTCTGGCCGCTGGGTGCCCACATTCACAAGCACCAGCGTAACATCCCCTACCTGCGCCCATACCTGCCCTGAAACAAATCACCATACTGATGCTCCACCCCATGCCCTGCTCCCTGCTGTACAACCATCCCTCAAACACAAAGCCTTAGGCTACTGAAAAAAATCAACTCCCAAAGTAAATCAATCAAAATATCTACCTGTGATAAAAACAGCTGAAGGTTACTAAGCATATCACAATGCAGACAGATAGAGCCCTGCCTAATGACCAAATTAAAAAACCAGAGGAGACACAGACATTATAACAACTAATCAAAGATGTTCATAAACTCTACTTAATAAAATAAGCAGGATAGCAAATGACATAAAGGAGATCAAGAAGACAGTAGAAGAGTGCAAAGATGAATTTGAAAGAATAAATAAAAAAATAGTAGAAATCATGGAGATTAAAGACTCTGCTGACCAAATAAAAAAACATACTAGAGGCACACAACACCAGATTTGAAGAGACAGGAGAGAGAATAAGTGAAATAGAGGACAGGATAATTGACTTCAAAGACTCAAAACAGCAAATGGCAAAAAAAAAAAAAAAAAAAAAAAAAAGATGGGAAACGATAGATAAAACAAACCGCACAAATATAAGAATCATTGGTGTCCCAGAAGGAAAAGAGAGGAGTAAATGGCTAGGAAGAGTAGTTGAGGATATAATGGGGGAAAACTTCCCAACCCTCATAAAGGACATAAATATACAAGTCAAAGAAACCCAAAGAACTCCAAACAGAATAAATCCTTCCCCAAGGAATATGCTAATCAGTCTATCAAATGTTGAAGAGAAGCAGAAAATCCTGAAAGGGGCAAGAGGAAAGCAATCTGCTACATACAAGGGAAATCAAATAAGACTGAGTTCAGACTACTCAACTAGCACCATGGAGGCAAGAAGAAGAAGTGATATGATATATTCAAGATCCTGAAAGAGAAAGACTTCCAGCCAAGAATTCTGTACCCAGCCAAATTGTCCTTTAAAATTGAGGAAGAGATTACAGCCTTCACAAAGCTGTCCTGAAAGAATTTTGTCAACAAGAGATCAGCCCTACGAGAAATACTAAAAGGAGTTCTACCAGCTGAAAAAAAAAAAAAAAGACAGGAGAGGGAGGTCTGAAGGAGGGCACAGAATTGAAGAGTACCACTAAGGGTAATTTAAAGAATACAAACAGAAAGAGAAAAGAATAAACAGATCTGACGAATAAAATAAAAAAACATAAGATGGTGGAATAACAAAATGCCTTTTCAGTAATAACTTTGAATGCTAATGGAATAAACTTATCAATTAAAAGATACAGATTAGCAGAATGGATTAAGAAACATAATCCAGCTATATTCTGGTTACAAGAGACTCATTTTAGACATAAGGATGCAAATAGATTGAAAGTGAAAGGATTGAAAAAGATGTTCCATGCAAGTTGTAACCAAAGGAAAGCAGAAGTAGCTATACTAATATTGGACAAAATAAACTTTAAATGTAAAGACATTATAAGAGACAAAGAAGGACACTATATACTAATTAAAGGGCCAATTCACCAAGAAGATATAACAATCATAAATGCTTATGTTCCCAATGAAGGAGCTCCAAAGTACATGAGACAGACATTGGCAAAGCTGAAGGGAGTGAGAGATGTTTCAGCAATGAGACTTCAATATACCACTCTCCTCTATAGATAGAACAACTAGATGGGAGATCAACAAGGAAATAGAGAAGTTAAATAACTTGATAAATGAATTAGACCTAATAGACATATATAGGTCATTGCACCCCAAAGCACAAGATTATACATTCTTCTCTAGTACTCATGGAACATTCTCCAGGATAGATCATATGCTGGGGCACAAAACAGGTCTTTATAAATTTAAAAATATTGAAATTTTTCAAAGCCCTTTCTCTGATCACAATGGGGTGAAGCTGGATCACAATAACCGCCAAAGAATGAGAACATTCACAAATATATGGAGATTAACTAACACACTCTTAAACAACCAGTGAGTCAAAGAAGAAATTGCTAGAAAAATCAGTAGCTATCTGGAAATGAATGAAAATGAGAATATGCAACTTATCAGAACTTATGGGATGTGCTGAGAGGGAAATTTATTGCCTTAAATACCTATATTAAAAAACAAGAAAGAGCAAAAATTGAGGACTGTTTTAGTTTGCTAGCTGCCAGAATGCAATATACCAGAAACAGAATGGCTTTTAAAAGGGGGAATTTAATAAGTTGCTAGTTTACAGTCTAAGGCTGAGATAATGTCCCAATTAAAGCAAATCTATAGAAATGTCCAATTGAAGGCATCCAGAGAAAGATATCTTGGTTCAAGAAGGCTGATGAAGTTCAGGATTTCTCTCTCAAGTGAAAAGGCACATGGTGAGCATAATCAGGGCTTCTCTCTCAGCTGGAAGGGCACATGGTGAACACGGCATCATCCATTAGCTTTCTCTTTCAGCTTCCTGTTTCATGAAGCTCCCCGGGAAGTGTTTTCCTTCTTCATCTCTAAAGGTCGCTGGCTAGTGGACTCTTCTTCTCGTGACAATGTCGTTCTCCTCTGCTCTCTCTCTGAATCTCTCATTCTCCAAAATGTTCCCTCTTTTATAGGACTTCAGAAACTAATCAAGACCCACCCAAATGGGTGGAGACATGTCATCACCTAATCCAGTTTAACAAACACTTTTGATTAAATCACATCTCCAGGGAGATGATCTGATTACAGCTTCAAACATATAGTATTGAATAGGGATTATTCTGCCTTTATGAAATGGGATTTAGATTAAAAAATGGCTTCTCCAGGGGACATACATCCTTTCAAACCAGCACATTCCATCCTCTGTACCCTAAAAAAGACATGTTTTCCCCATATACAAAATACATCCATTCCATAACAATATCAGAGAACCTTAAACCATTTCAGTAGCAATATACATGAAATACAAAGTTAGAAACATACAAACTCCTATCAAAGTTACTTACAGGCATGGTCTGTTCTAAGGCAAAATTATCCTCTGGCTTTGGACGTTTGAAAACTCATAACAAGTTATTTGCTGCCAACATACAAAGGAGGAACATTCATAGGATACATATACAGGTTTCAATAGGGAGGGAGGAACACAAGGGTCACTGGATCCATACAATTTTGAAAACCCGCAGGGCAAAGTCCGTTAGATTTCAAAGTTTGAGAATCACTTACCTTCAGGGTTTCTGAAAGTGGCAGTCCCACCCTTTCCAAAGGCTTACGCAGAGGCCTGCCTCTCTCCAAATACAACCTTGAGGGACTTTGGTGAGACCACCTTTTACTCGGTTCCACCCTCTCCAAGCATTGGGGCTGCGTCTGGGCTGTCTGCCATCTCCAGGGCACACACTCAACCCCTCCATATTGTGGCAGCCAGGCTCTCCCCAAACCCCAAGTAATGTGCTTCACCCTCTCCAGGGCCTGAGGCGCCATGACTCTCCCACTGCAACGAAGTGGAAGGCCCATGCCTCTGCCTGTGGGGCAAACTCACTCTCTTTATGGGCTTGGGCAGGTCTGCTCTCCTGGCCTGAAGCTTCTTGACTTCAGACCTTGGCCTCCACGGTTTTGCCTCTGAAGTTATTTTTCCTCCAATGTGTCCTTTCTCTGAACCCCCCAGTCCAGACTGGTAGTGGCTCTGTTTATACAGGTCCCACAGCACTCTCGTTGGCTTTCTATTCAGTAGCCTTGGATCATGCCCATCAAACATGAGGAGTTTCCACAAATCCTTCCTGGATAACTCCATGTCCAAGCCTGGTTTTCTCTGAAATGGCTGACTGGTTCCACATTTGGTTAAATCCTCACACAGGGCACTATTCTCTGCAGTCTCCCTTTCTGGAGGCCCAGAATTTTCCAAGACATCAGTTTCTGGTTTCTTTGTACTCAAGAGTTCAGTTTTCAGCTTTTCTCTCTCATGTCGCATTTCACTATAAGCTGTGAAGAGAAACCAGGCTGCACTTTCAATGTTTAATTTGGAGATCTCTTCTGGTAAATATCCAAGTTCATAGCTTTTAAAATCTGCCTTCCAGCTAAAGCCACTAGTCAATTTTGTCAGATTATCTGCCATTTTAAAACAAGGATCACCTTCCTTCCAGTGTGCAATAATGCATGCCTTATTTCTGTCTAAGCCTTTATCAGAAGTGTCCTTAGAGTCCACATTTCTACCAACAGTCTCTTCAAAGCATTATAAGCCTTCTCTATCAAGCTTCTCATAACTCTTTCAGAATTTTCCCTTTATCCATTTAAAAAGCTGTTCCAATATATTTGGTAATTGCAAACTGCAGCAGCAGCACCCCACTCTCTGGTACCAAAATCTGTTCTTGTTTGCTAGCTGCCAGAATGCAACATACATCCTTTCAAATGAGCACAAGGACTTAACAGCAAACCTGAAGGAACTTCAGAAAGAACAGCAAATGAACCCCAAAGCAAATAGGAGAAGAGAAATAACAAAGACTAAAGTAGAGGTAAATGAATGAGAGAACAAAAGAACAATAGAAAGAATCAATAAAATCAAAAGTTGGTTCTTTGAGAAAATCAATAAAATTGATGGGCCACTAGCAAGACTGACAAAGAAAAGGTGAGAGAGGATGCAAATAAACAAAATCAGAAACAAGAAGGGGTGTATTACCACAGACCTTGAAGAAATAAAAGAAATCATAAGAGGATACTATGAACAACTCTACACACACAAACTAGACAACTTGGATGAAATGGACAAATTCCTGGAGACACACAAACAAGCTACACTGACTCTGGAAGAAATAGAAGATCTCAACAAACCAATCACAAGTAAAGAGATTCAATCAGTCATTAAAAATCTTCCTACAAGTAAAACCCAGGCCAGATGCTTCACAGGGGAATTTAATCAAACATTCCAGAAAGAACTAACATCAATCCTGCTCAAACTTTTCCAAAAAATTGAGGAAAAAGGAACTCTAACTCATTTTATGAAGCTAATATCATTTTGATACCAAAACGGGTAAAGATGCTATAAGAAAGGAAAAGTACAGGCCAATGTCCCTAACGAACATAAATACAAAAAGTCTCAATAAAATATTAGTAAATCGAATCCATCAATACATTAAAAGAATTATACAGCATGACCAAGTGGGGTTTATACCAGAAATGCAAGGATGGTTCAACAGAAGAAAATCAATTAATGTAATACAGCACATTAACAAATCAGAAGGGAAAAATCACATGATCACATTAATTGATGCTGAAAAAGCATTCGACAAAATTCAGCATCTTTTTCTGATAAAAACACTCCAAAAGATAGGAATGAAAGGGAACTACTACCTCAATATGATAAAGGGAATATATGAAAAACCTAGCCAGCATTGTACTCAATGGAGAGAGACTGAAAGCTTTCCCCCTAAGATCAGGTACAAGAAAAGAATGCCCACTATCACCACTATTATTCAATATTGTGCTAGAAGTTCTAGCTAAAGCAATCAGGGAGGACAAAGAAATAAAAGGCATCTGAATTGGAAAGGAAGAAGTAAAACTCTCATTATTTGCAGGTACTATACTTGGAAGATCCTGAGAAATCTACAACAAAATTACTTGAGCTAATAAACAAATTTGGCAAGGTGACAGGATATAAAATTGTTGTGCAAAAATCAGTAACATTGCTCTATTACACGAGCAATGAGCTAGCTGAGGAGTCAGTTAAGGAAAAATTGCATCCAAAATAGCAACTAAAAGAATCAAATACCTAGGAATGAACTTAATTAGGGACATAAAGGACTTGTACACAGAAAACTACATAACATTGCTAAAAGAAATCAAAGGATATCTAAATAGGTGGAAAGATATTCCCTGCTCATGGATAGAAAGGCTAAATATAGTTAAGGTGTCAATTAAATTGATTTACAGGTCCAACATAGTACCAATCAAAATTCCAACAACCTACTCTGAAGATTTGGAAAAGCTAACTACCAGATTCATCTGGAAGGGAAAGAGACCCCGGATAGCTAAAAGCATTCTAAAAAAGAAGAATGAAGTTGGAGGATTAACACTCCTTGACTTTAAAAAACTATTATAAAGCCACAGTGGTCAAAACAGCATGGTACTGGCACAAAGACGGAAGCATTGACCGATGGAATTGAATCGTGAGTGCCAAAATAGACCACTAAATCTACAGTCAACTGATTTTTTACAAGGCCCCCAAGTCCCCTGAACTGGGACAAAATAGTCTTTTCAACAATTGGGCATAGAAGAACTGGGTATCAATAGCCAAGAGAATGAAAGAGGACCCCAATCTTACACCCAACACAAAAATTAACTCAAAGTGGATCAAACACCTAAATATAAGAACTAGCTCAATAAAGTTTCTAGAAGAAAATGTAGGGAAACATCGTCTAGACTTAGTAATAGAAGGTAGCTTTCTAAACTTTACATGCAAAGCACAAGCAAAAAAAGAAAGAATAGATAAATGGGGACTCCTCAAAAGCAATTGCTTCTCCACCTCAAAAGACTTTGTCAAAAAGGTGAAGAGGTAGCCAACTCAATGGGAGAAAATATTTGGAAATCACATATCAGACAAAGGCTTGATTTACTGTATATACAAAGAAATCATACAACTTAACAACAAAAGAACAAACATCCAATTATAAAATGGGCTAAAGAGATGAATAGGCATTTTTCTGAAGCACAAATACAGGTGGCTCAAAAAACACATGAAGAGATGCTCATTTTCACTGGCTAAAAGGGAAATGAAGATCAAGACTACAATGAGATACCACCTTACACCTATAAGAATGGCTGCTACTAAACAATCAGGAAACTATAAATGTTGGAGAGGATGTGGAGAAACTGGGATGCTTATGTACTGCTGGTGGGAATGTACAATGGTGCAGCCACTATGGAAGACTGGTGGTTCTTAAGAAACTAAATATTGAGCTTCCCCATGACCCAGCAATAGCACTAGTTGGTATATATCCAGAAGAGCTGAAAGCAATGACACAAATAGACATTTGCACACTGATGTTCATAGCAGCATTATTCACAATCGCCAAAAGATGAAAACAAACCAAATGCCCATCAACATTCGAGTGGATCAACAAAATGTGGTATATACATATGATGGAATATTATGCAGCAGTAAGCAAAATGACCTCCTGAAGCACATGACAAGATGGATGAGCCTTGAGGATATAATGCTGAGTGAAATCAGCCAGACACAAGAGGACAAATACTGTATAACTCCACTTTTATAACCAGCATAAAGGTACAATCAGAGACTTATAATATAGAATACAGGGGACTTAGAGATACACAGAAGCTAGAGATGGGTAAATCCTTAGCTAATGAGGTTGAACTCCAATGTAAGGGAATAGATAGGAGCAAAGGTAATTCTCTAATGGGTCTAACAGTAATAATACCATATTGAAGATGAATAAGGTTGAAAGGGGTTATATAGACCCAGTGTCCAACTGACTTACACTAGAAATATGAATGAGTTCTTGTAGGAATTACTTCAAAGATATGATTCTTGTATAAAGAGTGTTTAAGTCCAGGGTACGGGGGAAAACTGCTATTGCATGCTATGAGCTGTGCTCAAAAGGAAACCATCAACACTACCACAGCAACAACAGAGGTAAATAATGGGGGGAGGGAGAAGAGTTAAGAGAAGGTTTAGATCTCCTATATGGTGAGGGTGTTTATTGGTTTTCTATCTCTTGGGAAGAATAAAATTATCTAAAATTGAGAATATTGATGGACTTTGGGCTTTGGGTCCTCTACATGATGCCTGATGAATGCAGGTGGCTGAAGGATGCACTGACGGAGAAGTAGAATGGTGAGCGATGGTGTACACTTATGAACAAAGGTTGTGCTGCTACAAAAAGGAACAGTGTCGTGAGGCAAGCAATGATGCAAATGAATGTTTGGGATATTTGGTGAGACAAAATAAGCCAGAAACAAAAAAAAACAACAATGGTATGGTTGCCTTTAGAAAATGCTTATAAGAAAACAGGGCCTAGATTGTAAGCTTTTAGAACAGACATATTAAGTCTGGAGTGGTGATTATTATTTCTGGATTTTGAGAGGCTGTTATACATATATAACTTGATATTTAGAGATAAGAACGAAGCCAACATGTTGGGGTTAAAGTAAATCAGAATGTAGAGGTAAGGAAGACAGTGTCTATATTTTAGAACCACACATACTCTTTGAGACTAATGGAAGAAAGTTTTATTCAATCTGGAACTGAAATTTTTGTAGTGCATAATCTAATTCAACCTATCTGTATAGCTCATTTGAACAACTGAAACACAGAGAACACAGAAGGAGAAAGACATAATTTAATCCTGTATAGATTATCTTAATTTCTGGAAACATCCTAGAGTATATTAAGCAGATAATCAAAAAGTATTGGCAAAGTCCCCTGAGGAAGGGGAGAAAGACTATGGAACTATTAAACCTTACCACCAGGGAATCCTCTGATACTGTGTCAAACTTTAGGGAAACCCAAATCAATAGGCCATGCCCTCAATCGTGAGGCTTACTCTTGTGAAGTTTATGTAGGTAGCATAGGACCTTAGACTACCTATAGGCGTGCCTAAGAGTTACTTCTGGTGGACCCCTGTTGTTCCTCAGATGTGACCTCAGTCTCTCTAAACCCAACTCTGCATTGCCCTCCCCCCTAAGTGGGACATGACATCCAGGGTTGAAAGTCTCCCTGGTGATGTGGGAGATGACTCCCAGGGATGAGTCCAGACTTGGCACTATGGGATCAACAATTCCATCCTGACCAAATGGGAGAAAAGAAGTGTAATTAATAAAGTATCAGTGGCAGAGAGAGTTCAAATAGAGTTGAGAGCAACCTGGAGGTTGCTCTTATGCAAGCTTCAGGTAGACCTTGCTACCTATCTGTGGTAGTTAGATTCAGTTGTCAACTTGGTCAGGTGAAGGCACCTAGTTCTGTTGCTGTGGACATGAGCCAATGGTACGTGACCCTCATCTGTTGCTGATTTACATCTGCAGTTGGCTAGGAGGTGTGCCTGCTGCAATGAATGATGTTTGACTTAATTGGCTGGTGCTTAAATGAGAGACCGCAATGTAGCACAGCCCAAGCAGCTCAGCATTCCTCATCTGAGCACTCACAGCTCAGCCCAGGCCTTTGGAGATGCAGAAAGAAGTCACCTCAGGGAAAGTTGTTGGAACCCAGAGGCCTGGAGAGAAGGCCAGCAGAGACCATCCCGTGCCTTCCCACGTAACATAGAACCTCAGTGGAAAGTTAGCTGCCTTTCCTCTGAAGAACTAACAGAATAAATCCCCTTTTATTAAAAGCCAATCCGTCTCTGGTGTGTTGCATTCTGGCAGCTAGCAAACTAGAACACTATCATAACCTGCCAACCCCTGACCAGGACCATTCCAGCCAATCCTAAAGAACACCTAGGGCAACATATAAGATTCCACAAGAGTTCCAGGCACTAGAGTAACTTTTCAGAAACCTACAACCTCCACGTGGTTCCTGGTTCAGATAAGTCCTGAAACCTAGCGCAGCCTCTCTAGAACAGCAGATAGTTCCATCTCCCTACCCCATATTAATTACAGAACCTTCCAATATCAAAAATTTAGAATTGCCATAGCCCAAACAACCCCAATGAGAGATATGGAAAGATCAAATGTGATGATGGAATTATACATAGAAGATAGGCCTTAACAAATAAATATGAATACTGAATCATTAAATTAATATCTCTTTTAGTCTCCAGTATTTTGGAGCAGCTAGAAGTGAAAACCTAAAATTGTGAAATTGTAACCCATGTCAAAGTCTAAAAATATGTTCTACAACTAATTGTGGTGCTGTGCTCTGAAATTTGTAGCTTTTTGTATGTATGTCATTATTCACAAAAAAGAAGGAAAAAAAGTCGATTGTGATGATAAAAAAGTATTTAAGCCTGTTAGCCTCTTATATTCTGGAGCAGCTAGAAGGAAAAATATGAGAGGATTGTATGGTAGTCCATGACAAACTCTGGGATCTATCCTATAACCAGTTTTTGAAGAGTGCTTTGCACTTATCTGTACACTTGATTGTGTCCCACAGATTTCTTAGGCTCTGTTCTTTTTAATTCTTTTTTCTTTCTGTTCCTCAACCTGAATCATTTTAATTGTATTGTGTTTGAGACCACTGATTCTTTCTTTCACCATCTCTAATCTGCTCTTGAAACCCGCTAAGGAATTTTTCATTTCAGTTATCGTGTTCTTCAACTCCAGTATTTCTGTTTGGTTACTATTTGAGAATTTCACATTGATTTTTATATTGTTCATTCATTGTTTATCTCATTTCCTTTACTCTTCAAGCATATTGAGGATCATATTTTTTAAAGTCTCTGTCTGGTAAGTCCAAAGTCTCGTCTTCTTCATTGATGGTTTCTGGATTTTCGTTTTGTTCCTTTGAATAGGCCATCACTTCTTGTTTCTTTGTTTGCCTTGTAATCTTTTGTTGTACATTTTAATATTTTAACATGTTACCTCTGGGATTTAGTCCCCCAGAGTTAAGCTGTCTGTTCCTTAAGCTTGTGTCTAGATAGTTATATGACAGATTTTCTTGAATGCCAGGAGGTAGTCAAAACAACAAACCAAAGCAAAAAGCACCTTTCACTCTCTTTGCATGTTGCCTCTCCTTTGGTTGTTGGTCTCCTTCAGAGTTTAGCCCTCCTATCAGGAAGATCAGCCTGAGGCAAATACAAATTTAAGGGCCTGTCTGGGCCTGGGTGGAGCCACAGAGTCTGCTTCTTTCCCTGGGCTTGGGCTTGCTAGAGGCTTAGGAATTTCCCTGTTTAAGTTTAGAGGTGTTTGAGTGAACACCCTCTCTACTCCTTTTGAAATAGACTTTCACCATCTGGGTGCTTTCTTGAGTAACTTAATATCATTTGCCCCAGGCTGCATCAACTTGTTTCTTACACTCTCCCAGCTGTCTGCAAACTGCTTTTCTGCCCTCAGTACAAAATCTGGAAGGCAAGCCTGAAACAATTTCACTGGTTCAGTCTCTCAGACATCTACCTGATAGATTAGCAATATTATACATGCACCCCAGTATGCACACAGGGGCCACTCTGCCCCCTCGGGAACCAGGCCACACAATGGGGTTGCATATTGGCTCCACTCCCTGTTGTCGTGGGGTGGCAAAGGGGCCATCAGGGTGCCAGGAACATCTTCTATGGCTTCTGAAGTTGCATTTTATTAATTCAGCCCTTGCCTAGCAAATTCAGCCTTTAAACCAAAGGTCACTGTCTTTAAGATTTTTCTGCTGCCTTTGCTTGAGGGGGTTGGAACAATGGCTGCACTCAGAGCTAGACCCCAGCAATCTGGAGTAGCTTATCAAAGGCAGGGATCAGTGACTACCAGCTTTCTGGAGTTTGGAGGACTAGGTCTTTATGTCTCAGTTGGGAACCAGCAAGCTGTGCCAGGAGTCTGAGCTCCAGTCCCCATTGCTGTCTGCCTTGAAACTGGGGGAAGGAGGTTGGTAGTCACTGTAGGTGTTCTACCTACAGTGTTGCTAGCTGCCAGAATGCAACACACCAGAGACAGATTGCCTTTCAATAAAAGGTGATTTATTTAGTTAATACATAGTTCTTCAGAGGAAAGGCAGCTAATTTTCGACTGACATTCTTTCTTACATGGGAAGGCACAGGGCGATCTCTGCTGGCTTTCTCTCCAAGCCTCTAGGTTCCAATGTCTTTCCCCAGGGTGATTAATTGCTGCATCTCCAAAGGCCTGGGCTGAGCTGTGAGTGCAGAGATGAGGTATGTTGAGCTGCTTGGGCTGTGCTACATTGAGCTCTCTCATTTAAGCTTCCAGCCAATTAAATCAAACATCATTCATTGTAGCAGGCATGCCTCGTAGCTGACTGCAGATGTAATCAATAACAGATGAGGTTCAAATGCCATTGGTTCATGTCTACAGCAATAGAACTAGGCACCTTCACCTGGCCAAGTTGACATCTGAACCTAACTACCACAGTAGGGGAGGTAAAACTCACCAGTATTTATGACAATTTAGCAGCCTCGTTCTCCTGCTCCTCCATGGAGGCTGACAGTGTTCCACTAGACTCCAGAGTTTCAAAATATTTGATCCAGACAATTACTGCCAGTTCAATAGTCATTTTGGTGGAGGGCCTGATTCCTGGAGCCTCTTACTCTGCCATCTTCCCACAATTCTTTCTGGCCTCATCTTAACAAATCACATCTTCAAAGACCCTATTTCAAAATAGGGTCACACTTACAGAATTGAAGGTTAAGACATCAACATATCTTTCAGAAAGACACAATTCGATGCATAACAAGCAGTGTAAGAGGGATAGGGCAGAGAGAAGCAGTCCACAGTGACTTGAGGAGTGAAGGGGAGGTGAATAAGTGAGAACAGCAAGTGACTCTTTCAAGAAGTGTGGTTGTGGAGCGGGGGTGACAGATTGGTAGAGCAGAAAGTTTTCTGTCTCTCAGCCATCACTCCCTGGTTTCAGTTCAGATAGTCCTTGGGGTGAGTGAAGGAATTCAACCCATTTTCTGGAATCATTTAATTTGCCCCAAAGAGCCTCATTCCCTTTTTTTCCATTTCCTTCTATCGACTGACTGGGAGCCATTCAGTTTTTTCCCAGTTCACATCTGCGCTTCCCCTTCCTCCTCCAACCACCTCAATTCCCAGCTGGCCCCTTTCCAGAGAAAGGTTTGGTTTTCAGTGTTGAGATTACCTCCCCAACACTCGTGGAGGCTTTCTAAATAATTTGAAACATTGAGAGGATGTAATGAAGACAAAAAAGGAGTATGTTTTTCTAATTCTGCCTTATTTTAAGCAAAAGATAGGGCTGAACCTCCTGTGGTCTTTAGTTGACTAGTCCTAAAAAATGTATTTATTTACTTTTCATGCCATAAGTAATAGACTATAAGGAGAATAGTCTACCAAGTTTTTTTTTATTAATTAAAGAAAAAAAGAAATAAACACAACATTTAGAAATCATTCCATTCTACATATGCAATCAGTAATTCTTAACATCATCACATAGATGCATGATCATCATTTCTTAGTACATTTGCATCGATTTACGAAAAGAACTAGCAAAACAACAGAAAAAGATATAGAATGTTAACATAGAGAAAAAAATAAAAAAATAATAATAGTAAAAAAAAAGACAAACAAACCAACAGACAGACAAAAAAAAAACCTATAGCTCAGATGCAGCTTCATTCAGTGTTTTTTTTTTATTAACGTAAAAAAAAAGAAATTAACACAACATTTAGAAATCGTACTATTCTACATATGCACTCAGTAATTCTTAACATCATCACATAGATGCATGATCATCGTTTCTTAGTACATTTGCATCGGTTTAGAGGAACTAGCAACACAACAGAAAAAGATATAAAATGTTAATATAGAGAAAAGAAATAAAAGTAGTAATAATAGTTAAAAAACAAACAAACAAACAAACAAAAAAACCCTATAGCTCAGATGCAGCTTCATTCAGTGTTTTAACATGATTACTTTACAATTAGGTATTATTGTGCTGTCCATTTTTGAGTTTTTGTATCTAGTCCTGCTGCACAGTCTGTATCCCTTCAGGTCCAATTACCCATTATCTTACCCTGTTTCTAACTCCTGCTGGACTCTGTTACCAATGACATATTCCAAGTTTATTCTCGAATGTCGGTTCACATTAGTGGGACCATACAGTATTTGTCCTTTAGTTTTTGGCTAGACTCACTCAGAATAATGTTCTCTAGGTCCATCCATGTTATTACATGCTTCATAAGTTTATTCTGTCTTAAAGCTGCATAATATTCCATCGTATGTATATACCACAGTTTGTTTAGCCACTCGTCTGTTGATGGACATTTTGGCTGTTTCCACCTCTTTGCAGTTGTAAATAACGGTGGTATAAACTTTGGTGTGCAAATGTCCGTTTCTGTCTTTGCCCTTAAGTCCTTTGAGTAGATACCTAGCAATGGTATTGCTGGGTTGTATGGCAATTCTATATTCAGCTTTTTGAGGAACCGCCAAACTGCCTTCCACAGTGGTTGCACCCTTTGACATTCCCACCAACAGTGGATAAGTGTGCCTCTTTCTCCGCATCCTCTCCAGCACTTGTCATTTTCTGTTTTGTTGATAATGGCCATTCTGGTGGGTGTGAGATGATATCTCATTGTGGTTTTGATTTGCATTTCTCTAATGGCCAGGGACATTGAGCATCTCTTCATGTGCCTTTTGGCCATTTGTATTTCCTCTTCTGAGAGGTGTCTGTTCAAGTCTTTTTCCCATTTTGTAATTGGGTTGGCTGTCTTTTTGTTGTTGAGTTGGACAATCTCTTTATAAATTCTGGATACTAGACCTTTATCTGATATGTCATTTCCAAAATTGTCTCCCATTGTGTAGGCTGTCTTTCTACTTTCTTGATGAAGTTCTTTGATGCACAAAAGTGTTTAATTTTGAGGAGCTCCCATTTATTTATTTCCTTCTTCAGTGCTCATGCTTTAGGTTTAAGGTCCATAAAACCACCTCCAATTGTAAGTTTCATAAGATATCTCCCTACATTTTCCTCTAACTGTTTTATGGTCTTAGACCTAATGTTTAGATCTTTGATCCATTTTGAGTTAACTTTTGTGTAGGGTGTGAGATACGGGTCTTCTTTCATTCTTTTGCATGTGGATATCCAGTTCTCTAGGCACCATTTATTGAAGAGACTGTTCTGTCCCAGGTGAGTTGGCTTGACGGCCTTATCAAAGATCAAATGTCCATAGATGAGAGGGTCTATATCTGAGCACTCTATTCGATTCCATTGGTCGATATATCTTATCTTTATGCCAATACCATGCTGTTTTGACCACTGTGGCTTCATAATATGCCTTAAAGTCAGGCAGCGCGAGACCTCCAGCTTCGTTTTTTTTCCTCAAGATGTTTTTAGCAATTCTGGGCACCCTGCCCTTCCAGATAAATTTGCTTATTGGTTTTTCTATTTCTGAAAAATAAGTTGTTGGGATTTTGATTGGTATTGCATTGAATCTGTAAATCAATTTAGGTAGGATTGACATCTTAACTATATTTAGTCTTCCAATCCATGAACACGGTATGCCCTTCCATCTGTTTAGGTCTTCTGTGATTTCTTTTAGCAGTTTTTTGTAGTTTTCTTTATATAGGTTTTTTGTCTCTTTAGTTAAATTTATTCCTAGGTATTTTATTCTTTTAGTTGCAATTGTAAATGGGATTCGTTTCTTGATTTCCCCCTCAGCTTGTTCATTGCTAGTGTATAGAAATGCTACAGATTTTTGAATGTTGATCTTGTAACCTGCTACTTTGCTGTACTCATTTATTAGCTCTAGTAGTTTTGTTGTGGATTTTTCCGGGTTTTCGACGTATAGTATCATATCGTCTGCAAACAGTGATAGTTTTACTTCTTCCTTTCCAATTTTGATGCCTTGTATTTCTTTTTCTTGTCTAATTGCTCTGGTTAGAACCTCCAACACAATGTTGAATAATAGTGGTGATAATGGACATCCTTGTCTTGTTCCTGATCTTAGGGGGAAAGTTTTCAATTTTTCCCCATTGAGGATGATATTAGCTGTGGGTTTTTCATATATTCCCTCTATCATTTTAAGGAAGTTCCCTTGTATTCCTATCCTTTGAATTCCTATCCTTTGAAGTGTTTTCAACAGGAAAGGATGTTGAATCTTGTCAAATGCCTTCTCTGCATCAATTGAGATGATCATGTGATTTTTCTGCTTTGATTTGTTGATATGGTGTATTACATTAATTGATTTTCTTATGTTGAAATATCCTTGCATACCTGGGATGAATCCTACTTGGTCATGATGTATAATTCTTTTAATGTGTTGTTGGATACGATTTGCTAGAATTTTACTGAGGATTTTTGCATCTATATTCATTAGAGAGATTGGTCTGTAGTTTTCTTTTTTTGTAATATCTTTGCCTGGTTTTGGTATGAGGGTGATGTTGGCTTCATAGAATGAATTAGGTAGTTTTCCCTCCACTTCGATTTTTTTGAAGAGTTTGAGGAGAGTTGGTACTAATTCTTTCTGGAATGTTTGATAGAATTCACATGTGAAGCCGTCTGGTCCTGGACTTTTCTTTTTAGGAAGCTTTTGAATGACTGATTCAATTTCTTTACTTGTGATTGGTCTGTTGAGGTCATCTATTTCTTCTTGAGTCAAAGTTGGTTGTTCATGTCTTTCCAGGAACCCGTCCATTTCATCTAAATTGTTGTATTTATTAGCGTAAAGTTGTTCATAGTATCCTGTTATTACCTCCTTTATTTCTGTGAGGTCAGTAGTTATGTCTCCTCTTCCATTTCTGATCTTATTTATTTGCATCCTCTCTCTTCTTCTTTTTGTCAATCTTGCTAAGGGCCCATCAATCTTATTGATTTTCTCTATTGTTTTCATGTTTTCAATTTCATTTATTTCTGCTCTAATCTTTGTTATTTCTTTCCTTTTGCTTGCTTTGGGATTAGTTTGCTGTTCTTTCTCCAGTTCTTCCAAGTGGACAGTTAATTCCTGAATTTTTGCCTTTTCTTCTTTTCTGATATAGGCATTTAGGGCAATAAATTTCCCTCTTAGCACTGCCTTTGCTGCGTCCCATAAGTTTTGATATGTTGTGTTTTCGTTTTCATTCGCCTTCAGGTATTTACTAATTTCTCTAGCAATTTATTCTTTGACCCACTCGTTGTTTAAGAGTGTGTTGTTGAGCCTCCACGTATTTGTGAATTTTCTGGCACTCTGCCTATTATTGATTTCCAACTTCATTCCTTTATGATCCGAGAAAGTGTTGTGTATGATTTCAATCTTTTTAAATTTGTTAAGACTTGCTTTGTGACCCAGCATATGGTCTATCTTTGAGAATGATCCATGAGCACTTGAGAAAAAGGTGTATCCTGCTGTTGTGGGATGTAATGTCCTATAAATGTCTGTTAAGTCTAGCTCATTTATAGTAATATTCAGATTCTCTATTTCTTTATTGATCCTCTGTCTAGATGTTCTGTCCATTGATGAGAGTGGTGAATTGAAGTCTCCAACTATTATGGTATATGTGTCTATTTCCCTTTTCAGTGTTTGCAGTGTATTCCTCACGTATTTAGGGGCATTCCGGTTCGGTGCATAAATATTTATGATTGTTATGTCTTCTTGTTTAATTGTTCCTTTTATTAGTAGATAGTGTCCTTCTTTGTCTCTTTTAACTGTTTTACATTTCAAGTCTAATTTGTTGGATATTAGTATAGCCACTCCTGCTCTTTTCTGGTTGTTATTTGCATGAATTATCTTTTCCCAACCTTTCACTTTCAACCTATGTTTATCTTTGGGTCTAAGATGTGTTTCCTGTAGACAGCATATAGAAGGATCCTGTTTTTTAATCCATTCTGCCAGTCTATGTCTTTTGATTGGGGAATTCAGTCCATTAACATTTAGAGTTATTACTGTTTGGGTAATATTTTCCTCTACCATTTTGTCTTTTGTATTATGTACATCATATCTGATTTTCCTTCTTTCTACACTCTTCTCCATACTTCTCTCTTCTGTCTTTTCGTATCTTACTCTAGTGCTCCCTTTAGTATTTCTTGCAGAGCTGGTCTCTTGGTCACAAATTCTCTCAGTGACTTTTTGTCTGAGAATGTTTTAATTTCTCCCTCATTTTTGAAGGACAATTTTGCTGGATATAGAAGTCTTGGTTGGCAGTTTTTCTCTTTTAGTAATTTAAATATATCATCCCACTGTCTTCTAGCTTCCATGGTTTCTGCTGAGAAATCTACACATAGTCTTATTTGGTTTCCCTTGTATGTGATGGATTGTTTTTCTCTTGCTGCTTTCAAGATCCTCTCTTTCTCTTTGACCTCTGACATTCTAACTAGTAAGTGTCTTGGAGAACGTCTACTTGGGTCTATTCTCTTTGGGGTGCGCTGCACTTCTTGGATCTGTAATTTTAGGTCTTTCATAAGAGTTGGGAAATTTTCAGTGATAATTTCTTCCATTAGTTTTTCTCCTCCTTTTCCCTTCTCTTCTCCTTCTGGGACACCCACAATATGTATATTTGTGTGCTTCATATTGTCCTTCAGTTCCATGATCCCCTGTTCAAATTTTTCCATTCTTTTCCTGATAGTTTCTGTTTCTTTTTGGAATTCAGATGTTCCATCCTCCAAATCACTAATTCTATCTTCTGTCTCTTTAAATCTATCATTGTAGGTATCCATTGTTTTTTCCAGCTTTTCTGCTTTGTCCTTCACTTCCATAAGTTCTGTGATTTGTTTTTTCAGATTTTCTATTTCTTCTTTATGTTCAGCCCATGTCTTCTTCATGTCCTCCCTCAATTTATCGATTTCGTTTTTGAAGAGTTTTTCCATTTCTGTTCGTATATTCAGCATTAGTTGTCTCAGCTCCTGTATCTCATTTGAACTATTGGTTTGTTCCTTTGACTGGGCCATATTTTCAATTTTCTGAGCGTGATCCGTTATCTTCTGCTGGCGTCTGGGCATTTAGTCAGATTTCCCTGGGTGTTGGACCCAACAGGTTGAAAGATTTTTCTGTGAAATCTCTGGGTTCTGTTTTTCTTATCCTGCCCAGTAGGTGGCGCTCGTGGCACACGTTTGTCTGCGGGTCCCACCAGTAAAAGGTGCTGTGGCTCCTTTAACTTTGGAAAACTCTTGCCGTGGGGAAGGTTCGCCAGCCGAAGCGGCTTGGAAGAGTGCCAATCCTAATCTCCCAGCCGGCCCAGGGATCCAAACGCGGGGAAGGGTCGCTGGCCGCCGCAGCCCAGGAGAGCGCCCGTCTGAATCTCCTAGCCGGCTTGGGGTGCCAAGCGTGGCGGGAGGGCACCAGCCGCCGCAGCCCGGGGGAGTGCACCGTTCCCAGCTGGACCAGGAAGCCACGTGTTTGGAAGGGACCCCAGTCACCGTTCTCCGCGGCCTGGGGATCTCCGATCCAATTCTCCCAGCTGGTCTGGGGGGCCGCGCGTGGGGGTGGTGCCAGCCGCCGCGGCTTGAGGGGACCACCCGTCCAATTCTCCCAGCCGGCCTGGGAGGGAGGGAGGGACTCCGGCCGCCTGCCGCCCCGGGGAAGCCCGCGCCCCTCGGCGATCTCACCAGAGCAGGTTCTCCCAGCCAGTCAGCCATTCCAGAATCTGAATGAAAGGTTTTTAACCCCTAGCACAGCACTAAGCATTCAGCAAATGTTTGTTGTATGAACAAATGATTCAACAAGGGGAACACCTTCTCTTTCTGGCGTTCTCATCTGAGGCAGTACAGCAAAGTGGGTGAGTGGGCAGGCTCTGGAGTCAGATGGTCTGGGTTTGAATCCAACTCTTTACTTACCAGCTGGGTGACCTAGGGTGAGCAACTGAACCTCTCTGCTTCATTTTTCTCACCCGCTGGGACAATGAATGTGCACCCGCGACGGGTCTGACGGGGGCCGCGGCACGAAGGGTTAGGTCGCCAATCTTTGTCCCCTCCATTGAAGGGACTGGGCCAGAGGCCACACGTGGCTCCACACTACAGATTTTTGAGTGTTGATCTTGTAACCTGCCACTTTGCTCTACTCATTTATTAGTTCTAGTAGTTTTGCTGTGGATTTTTCAGGGTTTTCAACATATAGTATCTTATCATCTGCAAACAGTGAGAGTTTTACTTCTTCCTTTCCAATCCTGATGCCTTGTATTTCTTTTTCTCTTCTAATTCCTCTGGCTAGAACTTCCAACACACTGTTGATTAACAGTGGTGATAGTGGACACCCTTGTCTTGTTCCTGATCTTAGAGGGAAAGTTTTCAGTCTTTCCCCATTGAGGATGATGTCAGCTGTGGGTTTTTCACATATTCCCTTTATCCTGTTGAGGAAGTTCCCTTGTATTGCTATCCTTTGAAGTGTTTTTAACAAGAAAGGATGGGATATTAAATTTTGTCAAATGCCTTCTCTGCATCAATCGAGATGATCATGTGATTTTTCTGCTTTGATTTGTTGATATGGTATATTGCATTAATTGATTTTCTTATCTTGAACCATCCTTGCACACCTGGGATGAATCCTACATTGGTCATGGTGTATAATTCTCTTAATGTGCTGCTAGATACGACTTGCAAGAATTTTGTTGAGGATTTTTGCATCTATATTCATTAGAGATATTGGTCTGTAGTTTTCTCTTCTTATAGTATCTTTGTCTGGCTTTGGTATGAGGGTGATGTTGGCTTCATAGAATGAATTAGGTAGCCTTCCCTCCCCTTCAATTTTTTGAAGAGCTTAAGCAGGATTGGTACTAATTCTTTCTGGAATGTTTGGTAGAATTCACATGTGAAGCCATCTGGTCCCAGACTTTTCTTTTTGGGGAACTTCCTAATGACTGATTCAGTTTCTTTACTTGTGATTTGTTTGTTGAGGTCCTCTATTTCTTCTTGAGTTAATGTTGGTTGTTCATGCCTTTCTAGGAAGTTGTCCATTTCATCTACATTGTCGAGTTTATTAGCATAAAGTTGTTCATAGCATCTTCTCATTACCTCCTTTATTTCTGCAGGGTCAGTGGTTATGTCTCTTCTTCCATTCGTGATTTTATTTATTTGCATCCTCTCTCTTCTTCTTTTTGTCAACCTCTCTAAGGGTTCGTCAATTTTATTGATTTTCTCATTCAACCAGCCTCTGACTTGGTTGATTTTCTCTATTGTTTTCATGCTCTCAATTTCATTTATTTCTGCTCTAATACATTTGTAATCAGCTGTGGATGCAGCTGATGTGATCACAATTTAATGCTATGAAATGTCCTCATTGCAACAGATAGGCCAGTACTTGCCCAACCAGACAAACAGGTACCAACACTTGGCCAAGTTGACACATGAAGCTGACCATGACAGTGTCCCCTCCTTTCCTTGAGAGCCCAGTCCTTTTCAAATATTATGTGCTATCCGATCCAAGACACCTCTGTTTTTTTCCCCCTCTTTTCTTTTCCTGTCAGCCCTGCCCCCTCTATGCCCAGGCAAAAACCAGCAATCTCAGCTTTTGCTTGAGGTTTAGCTGAGCTGGGGTCCTATTTTTAGTAGTTAGAATATGTTCATTAATTCCACAATTGGAGCTTGGCTGTGCTCAGCCCCTGCTGCTGGTAGTCTCTTTCCTATCCCCTCTGTGAAGCAGTCTATGTGGGAGGGGTGCTGGCCACCAGGGCTTGGGGAACTCATGGTTCTGGGTGTGCTCATGGCTGTTCCAGCTTGTCCAGACTGGGGTACACTGCATGTCTGGTCACTGACATGGCCCAAGCAGTTGTTCTGTACTTTACCTGGCTATGTACTAGCTGCTCTGGAGGATGAACTAAATCCCACACCTCACTAAGCCGCCATCTTGGCCCCTCCCTACCCCAGAGAAGACTTTTGTCTTAGTATAGGCCATGCCTGTAGCTGACTTTGATGAGATTTTGTACTGTTTCTCAGTTTACATTGCATTTGTATTGTTATTGAAATGCTTTAAGGCTTTCTGATAATGTTATGGAATAAATGCATTTTGCATTTGGAAAAATATGTCCTTTTGGGGTTCAAAGTGTGGAATGTGCTGGTTTGAATCTGTGGTGGAGCCCAGAAAAGGCATGTCCTTTAATCCTCATGCAATATTACTGGCTGGGAGCTTTTTTTTTTTTTTTATCTTGAGAATATTTTATTTCCACATTCATATTTTGAGAACAATTTTGCTTCCCTAGGTTATTCTGAAGGAATTGCAGTGCCTGAATTTTTCACAGGACAAATGAACAAGGAGCCTTGAGTACACATCTTTGGTTTTGACTTAGGAACAAAGGATGGATGTAGAGGCTCAGAAGCAGAAATTTTGGTGAACGTGAATATATGGGACCCAGCACTCACATTGTAAAAGGAAATGTTTCCCATGTTCACATCCAGGAAAATCCCCACGCGGGAGGATTTGGGTCTCATGCAGAGAACAGTTTTAGGAATAGTGCTGGCAGAGAAGCAGCTCTCACTTCTTAAACTCACAGACCAGAATCCAAGTTCTGAAGACAGTTGTGCCCTACCTTTTTGATTAACAGAGTTTTTGCAAATGCCTAGAGTCCGTTCTTTGTTTGCTCCCATGTCCACCTCCCAGTAATGGCAGCTGAAGTTGAACTGAGAGGAGCCCAAGACACACAAGGCATGGGTGGATCTCTCAGCAGGCTTTTGCTGTTTCTGTTTCCTATGCCCACTTTGAACACTCCTCAGGCCATCAGAAATGATGAGGAATTCATTAGCTGTATCAACATCCATGGTCACGTCCACTTGGAACTTCAGCATCCTTGGATTCATCTGAAGAATTCCCCTCATTTGGGCTCCAGATCCTTGACCTTAGAAATCAGCCTCCCAAGGTTCCAACTGGACTTGATCTCATTCTCCCAAGAGATCTCCAAGCACTCAAGGCACAGTATGGTACCCTCATGCGGGTTTCTTGGCAGCAAAGTGATGCATTGGAAATAGCACTTGTATCTACATTTTAAGACTTTGGGTTTCTCAAGATAGGACAGGCAGATAAAACATCTGTTCACCATTAGAAACTGTTCAGCTATGGCCACTGCCTTTCATGGATTCTCCTCTGAACTCAGAGGTTACATAGGTATGTCAGTTCTGGTGGCTGGGAGATTTTTTATTGTTTCCATGGAGATGTGACTCACCTGATTGTGGGTATTAACTTTAGATCGGAGGGAGATGTGACTCCACCCATTCCAGGTGGGCATTGACAGGACTCCTTCAAAAGAGGAAACATTTTGGAGAAAGTCCCTTTTAGAACCATGAGAGCCCATGTAGCCAGAGACCTTTGGAAAACTTCCCCAGGGTAGCTTCATGAAACAAGAAGCCAGGAGAGAAAGCTAGTGGATGCTGCCATGTTCATCATGTGCCTTTCCAGTTGAAAGGGAAACCCTGAACTTCATCAGCCTTACTTGAGTGAATGCAACCTCTTATTAGTGCCTTAGATTGGACATTTCTATAGACTTGCTTTAATTGGGACATTTTTGACCTTAGAACTGTAAAGTAGCAACTTATTAAATTCCCCTTTTAAAAGCCATTCCGTTTCTGGTATCTTGCATTCCAGCAGCTGGCAAACTAGTACACATGCTATGGGCTGTGTTCAACAGGAAAACAACAACAGTACCACAGTAATACCAGGGGTAAGTAATGGGGGGAGGGACAAGAGTTAAAAGGAAGTTTAGATTTTCTATTTGGTGAAGTTTAGATTTTCTATTTGGTTATCTTTGTCCTGGGAACAATGAAATTGTCTAAAATTGAGAGTGTTGTGGACTGTGGACTTTGGACATCATACATGATGCCTAATGGATGCAGGTGGCTGAACAATGCACTGACTGAGAAGTAGATTGGCAAATGATAATGTATGCATATGATTGAATAGTGTGCTGCTACAAGAAGGAATGAAGTTGTGAGTCATGCAACATTGTGAATGAACCTGTGGGACATTTGATGAGGCAAAATAAACCAGAAACATAAGAGCAAATATTTATGATCTCATTTAGAAAATATTTATAAGAAAACTGGGTCCTAGATTGTACAATCTTATAGCAGTCACATTTAGTTCAGTTCTGGATTTTGAGAGGCTATTTCATATCTGCATAACCTGGTATTTAGAGATAAGAATGGAAGCTGATTAGGTTGGGATTAAGGTAATTCAGATATTTTAGAACCCCTCTAATCTTTGAGACCAAAGGAAGAAAGATTTATTTTGTCCAGAACCTAAATTTTCTGTAGCACATAATCTAACTCAACTTGTTGGATAGATCACTTAAACAATCCAAACACAAGGGGCCCAGAAAAAGAATGAGACCCTTTAATCCTGTATAGCTCAATGTAATGCCTGGATACATCCAAGTGTATATTAAGCAGATAATAAAAAAAAAGCATTGGCAAAGTCCCTCGAGGGATGGGAGAAAAAATATAGAACTATTAAACTTTACCACCAGGGAACACCCTGATAGTGCATCAAACATTAGGGACACCCAAATCAATAGGCCAAGCCCTTGATCTTGAGGCTTGCTCTTGTGAAGCTTATGTATGTAATGGAGAAGCTTACCCTACCTATAGGTATGCCTAAGAGTTACTTCTGGAGAACCTCTTTTGTTGCTCAAATTTAGCCTCGCTCTCTCTCTAAGCACAATTCTGCAAGCAAAATCATTGCTCTTCCCCTTATGTGGAATATGACATCCAGAGGTGAGTCTTCCTGATGACATAGGAGATGACTCCCAGGGATGAGCCTGGCCCTGGCACCATAGGATCAACAATGCCATCCTGACCAAAAGGGGGAAAAGAAGTGTAACAAATACGGTATTGGTGGTTGAGAGAGTTCAAATAGAGCTGAGAGGCTACTTTGGAGGTCACTCTTATGCAAGCTTCAATTAGACACTGCTACTTATCCATAGCTTGCCAAACCCCAACCAAAACCATTCCTGCCAATCCTAATGAACACCTTGGGCATTATATAAGATTGTACAAATGTTCCATGCACTAGGGTAACTTTCTAGAAACCTACAACCTCCAGATTGGTCCCTAGACCAGATAAGTCCTGAAATGCAGAGGGACCAGCTTCTCCAGAACATCACCTAGCTTCATCCCCCTATCCCGTATTATCCACAGCCCCTTCCAACATGAAAAAGTTAGAATGAGCATAGCCCAAATACCCTTAAAGAGTGGGAGAAAGATGGTGATGGAGTTATATAGAGAAGGTAGGGTTTAACAAATGAGTTTAATTCTTAGTCATTATATTGATATTCCTTTTAATCCCCAGTGTCTGGGAGCCGCTAGTAGTGAAAACTAAAATTGTGGAATTATAACCCATACCAAACTCTGAAATCGGTTCTACAACTAATTGTTGTGATGTGCTTGAAATTTATTGCTTTTTTGTATATATGTTTGTGCTGGTTTGAAAGAAGTATGTACCCTAGAAAAGCCATGTTTTAATACTGATCCATCTTGTGGAGGCAGCCGTTTCTTTTACTCCCTATTCTGTATTGTAGTATTGTTATCTCCATGGAAACGTGACTCACCCAATTGTGGGTATTAACCTTTGATTAGAGGGAAATGTGACTCTACCCATTCCAGGTGGTTCTTGATTAGTTTACTGGAATATTTAAAAGATTGGAGAAAGCAGGAGAGCCACAAGAACCACAAGAGTTCATGCAGCCAGAGACCTTTGGAGATGAAGAAAGAATACGCCCCCAGGAAAGCTTCATGAAATAAGAAGCCAGGAGAGAAAGCTAGCAGATGTCGCCATGTTCACCATGTGCCTTTCTGCTAGCAGATGTCATCATATTTGCCATGTGCCTTTCCAGTTGAGAGAGAAACCCTGAACTTCATCATCCTTTCTTGAATGAAGGTAACCTCTTGCTGGTGCCTTAATTTGAACATTTTTATAGACTTGTTTTATTTGGGACATTTTCATGGCCTTAGAACTGCAAAGTTGCAATTTAATACATTCCTCCTTTTAAAAGTTTTATTTCTGGTATATCGCATTCTGGCAGCTAACAAACTAGAACAATGTTATATTTCACAAAAAAGAAAAAAACTTTGTGATGATAAAAGCAAACACATAAACAGGCCAGTCCCTCCTCTTCTCCCAGTGACCTTGGGGAGGGGGAGTAGTCTCTATAGGAGAGACAAAGGAGGAAGTAGGTGTTGGTATGAATCATGATCCCCACTATGGTGGCTTGCAGCTATGTATCCCAGAAAAACATGTTCTTAAACAATAGATTCCTGTGGGTATGAACCCATTTTAAACAGGACACTCTGATGAGGTTTTACTTCATGTAAGGTATGACACAAGTGAAGTAGGATGAGCCTTAATCCAATTGCCAAAGGCCTTGTAGGGAAGGCCACAGAGAGAAAGCCATAGGGAGCAGCAAGAAGATGAAAGCTGAGGGAATCCAGAAGAGATGGGAAGCTAGGAGAGGCTGCCATGTGCACTGCTATGTGACTAAAAAAGCCAAGGATCAGTATTAAAACATGGCTGGCAGCTAGCCACAGAATGCCTCATTTTTCTGGGAGAAAGCATCATCTTAATGGCACCTTGATTTTTGACTTCTAGCTACAAAATTGTGAGCAAACATTTCCATTGTTTTCCATTGTTTAAGACAATTGTTTAAGACAATGGAAAACTATGCATATTTCCTTTAGCAGTGAGGAAAATAAAACAGGTTTTGGTACTGAAAAGTGGACTATTGCAAATAAATAAAAATGTGGAAACAGCTTTGAAACTGAGTAATGGGTAAAAGCTGGAACACTTGCGAAGTGCTTGATAGAAAAGTTTAGTTTTGAAAAGACTGTGGTAGAAATATGGATGCTAAAGGCACTTCTGATGACATCTGTGCTGGTTTGAATCTTTTGTGGACCTCAGAAAAGCTAATATTGCTAGGTGGGAGCTTTTTTATTGTTTCCATGGAGATGTGACTCCACCAATTGTGGGTGATAAAATTTTTAAATCATTTATTTATTCATTTATTTGGGTGGTAACTTTTGATTAGATGGTTTCTATGGAGATGTGTCTACACCTATTTAAGGTGGGGTTGCTTACTGGAGCCCTTTAAGAGGGAACCATTTTGGAAAATGCTTCAGAGCCATAAGAGCCATGAGAACCCATGCAGCCAGAGACCTTTGGAGATGAAGAAGGAAAACGTCTGCAGGGGTGCTTCATGAAACAAGAAACTGGGAGAGAAAGCTAGCAGACATTGCCATGTTCACCATGTACCTTTACAGCTGAGAGAGAAACCCTGAAATTCACCAGCATTTCTTTTTATTTCTTTTATTTATTTTTTCAGGGGGTCTGAAGATCAGCGATAACAGACAACAGACACCTTTATTCTTAACCAGATCCTGCTTATATACTGCAGTCACCAGCCTTTCTGGAGTGAGGGTAACCTCTTCTTGGTGCCTTAATTTGGATATTTTCATAGTCTTGCCTTAATTTGGACATTTTCATAGCCTTAGAACTGTAAACTTCCAACTTAATAAATTTCCCTTTTCAAAAGCCACTCCATTTCTGGTATATTGCATTCTGGCAGCTTGCAAACGAGAACAAGGCCTTAGAAGGAAATGATGAATATGTTATTGGAAATTTTGGACGAAAGGTGATCCTTGTTTTAAAGTGGCAGAGGACTTTGCAAAACTGAGTTCTGATGTCAAATGGAAGGTGGAATTTGAGAACAGTGAACTTGAATATTTAGCTGAGGAGATCTGCAAGCTAAATGTGAAGGGTGCAGCCTGGTTTCCTCTTGCAGTTTATAGTGAAATGAGAGAGGAAAGAGATAAGCTGAGAACTGAACTCCTGGGCACAAAAGAAACCAGACATCGATGGTTTTGAAAGTTCTGAAACTATCCAGATAGTGTGCTCTGAGACTAGAGCTGAAGTGACTCTATTAAGGCCCAACTTGAGCTTTTGGAAAGCAAGTCCCTAGAGAATAGGGCTCCAAATGAGGGTTAAGGTAAACCTAGATCCAGTCAGCCATTTCAGTGAAAGTCAGGATTTGAAATGCAGTTATACAGGAAGAATCTGCAGAAGGTTCTATGGCCTGACCATTTGGACCCCTATGAACTGCACACAAAGCCAACAAGGTTTTTGTGAAATTTGTATGAGCAGAACCATTGCCAGCTTGGGCTGAAAGGGAAAGAGAAGGGACAGATTGAAGGAAGACTGACTTCAAGGGTAGAACCATGGAAGCCAAAGCCTGAACCAAAGAGGTCTTCTTGGGCCAAGAGAGTGGACCCACTCATGTGAAAGGGCGGGTTCACCCCTGCATTTAGAGGGGGCAGGTCAACTGCTGTGGTGCTTGGAGAGGCTGAGTTTTGTGCCCCATTGTTCAGGGAGTGTTGCCACCATAATGCTTAGAGATGGTGGGGACTGTGCCCTGGCATTCACTGAGAGCCTGGCCACCATTTGAGTGCTCAGAGAGGGTGGGGTTTGTGTCCCAGCATTCACTGAAAAGCCTGGTTGATACCCCAATGCTTGGAGAGGGTAGGGCCTATACCTCAGTGTTTGGAGAGAGCATGGCCTCTGTGCAAACACTTGGAAGTGGTGGTACTATCACTCCATCAGGCCTGGAGGACAATACATTGGACCATAGATGACTTTCAGAGCTGGAAATCTAATGGTATTCCTGCTGGGTTTTGGAATTGTTTGGAATTGGTGACACCTGTTTTCCTTCCAATTTCTCCTTTCTAGAATGGAAATGTTTATCCTATGCCTGTCCCTCCATTGTATATTTGAAGCAGATAAGTTGTTTTATAGGTTTCACAGATCCACAGACAGAGGGGAATCGCGTCTAGGACAGACCACTCCCATAATTGATTTTGATGAGACTTTTTACTTAGCATTGTTACTGAACTGACTTAAGGCTTTTGGGATGTTGTGATGGAATGAATGTATTTTGCATGTGGGATGAACATGTTTAGGGGGTTGAGAGGGCAAATTATGACATCTTAAGAGTTACATACCCTAGAATAACATGTTTCTAAACTTAACCCATTCCTGTGGGTGCAAACCCATCGTAAGTAGAAACTATTGAGGTAACTTCAGTTAGGGTATGGCCCAAAAAACTCAGGATGGGTTTCAATCCTGTTACTGAAAGCCTTATAAGACAGGCCAGAGAGAGAGAGAAAGCCAGAGGAAGCAACCAGAAGCTGAAAGTTGACAGAATCTGGAAGGGAAGAGAGAGGCCAGGAGAGGTCACCATATGCATTGCCATGTGACAGAGAAGCCAAGGACCAAGGATTGCTAGCAGCCCACCCCAGAATCCCACAGTCTTCTGGGAGAAAGCATTGCCATGATAAGACCTTTGATTTTGGACTTCAAGCCTGAAAACTGTGAGCCAATAAATTCCTGTCTTTAAGCCAAACCATTTTATGACATTTGTTTAAGCAGCTGAGAAACTTAAACAGTAGGATTGGTTGGGTAAAGATCAATTTCCGTGAGGAGTTAGAAAAGCACAAGTAGCAAATATCATAAATGGAGGGGTTTATATCCACGAGAAAGAGTAAAAAAAGAGAGAAACAAGGTACCCAGAAAAGAACAAAGCTTTAGGAATGAGCTAAAGGAGTTTAGCAGGGAGGAATAGGTGAGGGGCTTACCCACAGGTGGCAGGTGTGGTTCCTGAGGGTTCCAAAAGCCAGGTGTCACATGTTGGTGATGGTAGCTTGCCATTCATTAATTTATGCCTCACCCCCAGTCCCCAAAAGATTTAATATTCTTAATACAGAAGAATGGAAGGTGGTAGGGTGTATATCTGGTGATGTGGAAGAGGAGAGAAGTTGAGTAGGCTGAGCATTGGTTCCACTGTTACCTACTTGACAAGGTTATTAACATTAAATGAGATATAAAGTGGTACAGTCAGTATAATATAGTGAAAAGCTGGGAGGGGGTGGAAATGGGGAAGAGAATATTTATAAAACACTGACTAGCATACTTCATTTCTCATTTTATAATGCAGGGACTTGTGCGAAAGTCTGGATTTTATTGTAAATACACTGGAAAGTCACTAAAGGTTTTTAAATAGGGAAGTGAAGAGACTAATGTAGTTAAGGTATGCTTATGAGATAGGTATTTTGCCCATTTCATTTTATAGGAAAATAGAAGTTAGCTAGGCCAAGGTGACACACAGGGAGGAAGCAGCAAAACCTAGACTAAAAACTAGGTCTCTCTGAGATAAAGCAAATGTGGGAAAATGTTAATTAGTGAATTTAGGTTAGGAGCATAGGGTGTTCATTATATCCTTCTTTCAACTTTTGTGTATGCTTGACTAATTTCATAATAAAAATCTGAAGAAAATAACCAGGTCTAACTCCAAAGCTTAAGCTGTTTTTGTCCACCATGGTATATTGTGTCACTAACCTAAGTGACCTTAACTCAGTCAGTAATCTCCAGATCTATCTTTACATATTAAAATAAGGAGACTGGATTAGCTCATCACTAAGGTTCTCTCAACATTTTGTGATTCCAGTCACAATGTGTAGCTTTAGGCTACATCAAGAGCTAGATGTTCAGCTTGGCCTGTATTCAGAAAGGCCTTAATGGTTCTCCTATAATGGATGCCCAGCAACCAGGGACACAGTTTCCTTTCCAGCCTCTGGAAAGGAAGTCCACCGGGGCTGCTAAGCTACACTGCCTGCTGCAGTGTGAAAAGTTGGGTGTCACGTCTCCATCCATGCTGGGGGAGGGTACCACTTTCAAAAGGAAACACCTTCTTCTGCCAAGGCTTTGGGTGGGACTAGAAAAACTGTTCATGACAACACTGAATCAGCACACTCACCAGGGCCAAGTTCACAGTTGGAGGGAACTGGAAGAGGGCCCTAGTTGAGATGAAACCTCCAGCTGGGGCCTCTTCAATCACAAAGGAAACAGACTCAGAATCCACAGTTCATGGTGGAGAACGGCAGAACACAATGGCACCATGCTCAAATTAGGTGTTTCCTCTTGAAGAGCTAGAGCTCCCCCCCCCCCCCCCATAAAAAAGAAAGCAGTGAATTCATGGACCTCATCACTCCAAGAGGTAATAGAAATTCAAAATTGGTTTTCAAAAGTTGAAAAATGGATCATGTAAAAACAGGCTCCTGGGGGTGGGGGTGGGGTATGTCCAAATTACTGAGGCTGTTATCAACAAGAACAACTGGGTTATTCCAAAATGTGTATATTGGCACTTATCAGTTTCTGGGGCCAGAGGGATCAAGGCTCTGACCCAATGTGGCATTTATGTACATTAAGAATAAACATATTTTCCTCTAACTGGGTCAGTTTTTGCCTGAATCCTTAGGAGTAAAATAAGGATACTTAGCTATCCTCTGAAAATATATTACTTCTGTATTAGTGTCTGAAAATTCATGGCTGTTTCTCAACTCTAAGGGCAAATGCACTGAGAAGTCTCAGAAATTCTTACAATGGACTGGCAATTACAGTATAGGCAAGAAGAACCCAGTGACATAAGCCTCCCTCCTCAGTTCCTCCTCGTGAAGATCACACTTTAACTTTTCACGCAACATATATTTATTGAGAAAAAAATTTGCAATAAATTATAATAAAAAAGATGACATGAAATACAGAATCCCACTAGCAGCTTTGCTTAGTGACCATGACATTTTTGGGAATATAACAATTACAGAACAAGAATCAGAAAACAGTGAAAGGGAGACTAATGCAAGTTTACCAGATAGGTTTCAACCATCTCTTCCCTAAAATCAATAAAGGCAGAGTTCCTTCCCTACCAGTTGGATGTGAAATCCTACTTTAGAGGAACTACAAAATAGTACATTAGAGGTACTTAGGAATTAGAGGTTAGGGTCCTGGAATAGGCACAGTAGGGAAGTGGGTTTCTTATGTCTGGTCTACTTCTTGTCTCCCCTACCTAGAGATTGTCTAAAACCTCCAACCTTGTACACATCTCATGATCAGAGCTAGAAAAAAGGTTGAAGTGGCAAACCAACTTAGTGCTTTTACCTTACGAAGAAATACATAGGACGGCTGCAATGTGCTGCACATGGCCTCCACTAAGCAGATCTTTGATCACATAAAGATCTCAGGTTGGCAAGATACTAGAGAGCTTGCCCAGGAAAGGAATTTCCCTGTCTCTGTTACCACCGTGCTCCAGCCTCTATGATCTGCCTGTTCTGTGACCACTTCCTGATCTCATTTTTTCTTTAACTAGGTTAGATGTCCATCTTCCGTTTAATCAGATCGTCAGCTATTTGGCACCAGTACTTGGGCTCCTACTTTTATGACTCCCATTCAGGAAAGGGTTTAACCAGTATATCACAAGATCTGAAGCTTTCCTTCCCCAAAGAAGAGTTGGGGGAATCGGAGAACCATTCAATGGTGGTGTTTCCCACACTCCTCTCCTTAGATGCACTGAGAGTCCTGGAGTCAAGGCCCAAGATCATACACAGAGCCTGTACATCATGCTCCTTGGATTTAATGTTATCAGGCAAGAATGCATCAAGTCAGAGTGGTTTTAATGAAAGAAAACCAGAAGGAAGCCAATTATATCAGGCAGTTTTGCGCAGTCAGTGGCTAGTTGTGGAGTATTTGCCAACCAACATAGATTTATTAAAGAAAAAAAAAAGGCTGCCCCACAGAGCTTGAAAAAATGAAAAGCTCAGAGGGTTGTCTTGTGTGGGAGATTTGGTTGTGAGAGTTAAGGTGCTTGGTTGGTCCCATTGTCCAGTCTCTCTTACACAGCACTGATGACTGGGGGAGCCCAGGGGAAGGCTCTAAATCCTTTACTTGCAGGAGCTGGTTGTAGAGCCCAGAGTCAGCTCTACTGAGGGAGGATGCTACGTTTGCCGCTTGGTACTTCAGGAAACTGGAGGGGCTATCCCCAATACTCTTCCTGTGGAAAGGAGCTATATCCCTAGACAGGCCAGCTTGAGGTGCACAGACTCCTTTTTTCACTGTGGTGCAAGTATAGCTCTGGAGATGGATTTCTAAGTGGGGGATGGGTCCACAGACACCCAGGATCAGTCCTCACTTATAATCTGAAGAATAACAGCAAGGAGATGGCAGAAAACAGGACCTGTCAAATGTGAATACATGCACTCGTGAAATGTTCCAAATGCTTCCATTTTGATTGTGATTCTCTAACATAAATGGGAGGTTATCTCCTGTAGTCCCTAAAATTCTGCTACTAAATATGTTCTGAAACAAGAGAATATGGTTCCACCCAGTGCAGATCCATGACAAGGCCAATGGTACAGAGACACAGAGATGCCACTGTAGAAATACACAAATGCATGTAACAACCACATGTACACAGTTAACTTATTGTTTAAGACACCCAAAGAGTCACTAGCCCAACTCAGACTTTCTTCAAGGTGATACTAGTGGAGTGGAGTGCAAAGGGGTGATATGGGGAGGGGATAGATCAAGACTGCTTTAGATGAAAGACTGCAGACAGGTCTGAGCTATAGTGAGCAGCGCTTGTATGCCTAGAATGGGAATATTTCAGAACCTAGGCTTCAGGTGCTAGGGACAATTATGACAATTGAGTGGGAGGGCAACAAACACCTTCCTAGGTGGAGGAGTGTAAATACAGATCTCTTTGCCTTCTAAAGAGAAAACACAAAAACACCCAAATATGGCAACTTTGGCTTGGCAATATAAGTCTAGAAATACTTTGTGATGTAGGATATGGTAAAGGGGTAGAGGAGGGGTTAGGAAACTCTCTTCCTTTTTGCATTATAAATGGAACTTTCTCATGCCAATAGTCATGAAACTTTGCAATAGACCCTTTCTGTGGCTCGACTCTGCAAACCATTCTGAAATACTTTGAGCCTGAGATTGTCCACCTGTAGAAACTGGAGAGTTGTAAGAAGAAAATAATTAGTCTTCGTCACTCCCAAGCAGAAAACCCAGGAGGAACTGGATAGCACGCTGGCGGTCACTTGGCGTCTGTCTTGTCATAAGGTTGGGTGGAGGCCTGAGGAGAAGACTAGTGAAGAGAGTAGCTAGAGGGTGAGAGAAAGAAAAGGGAAAAACTCTTTGTCAGACATAACCTAAGCAAAACCTTAAGTCTGGGGGTTGGGGTTCCAGGGATAAGGACAGCGGGATCAATATGACTGTCATATGTCTGTATATTAAGTAAGGTACACACTGTATTATACACAAGTTGTTCTCAACAAACACCTCGAAACACTCATCATTATTAAGTACTCTTACCAATCATGTTGGCACTGACGTTGTTGTATTCAGAGAATTTTAAGAGTTCTCGAAGGAAAGCCATCAAGTAACGGAAAACATTTCTATGGCATCTTGGAAGCTGTGAAATTACCTGTTTTTTTTTAAGGGGGTGGGCAGTTGGGAAAACAGGTAGAAGAAGGGAGTAAGAGAAACTTAAGAACTGCCATAAAAGTAGTCCATAAACCAACCCTTACAGGATCCCATTCATCTGCCATAATCCTCCATTATTTACTCAGGACCAATATGGTATGTGTCAAAATTCTAACTTCAAGGTCAGAACAGTCATACCGTTTTGGCTCCCCTTTACTCAGTAAGTAGGTCATGCGTTTGTCATATATTTACACACACACCCTGCCTCACAAGCAGGTTGTGTGAATTTGCTCTTTTCCCAAACGGGTAGCCATGGCATCTGTCAAGCTGAATGATTTTCTCCACAATGCCATTTAGCATGGATGGGGAACATACTCCCAATATTCACTTAGTCTGATTCAGAGATGATCTCAGCTGTTGTGCATCAAATTCCTATCAGGATTAAAAACATATACCAACAAGCAAGAAAGAACAAAGGCTCCTTGGTCCCCCCACCCCATGCCCACCATATTCTGGTAGTGTAAGCTGGAATTCCATGCACAATTAGCTTCGCCAATCTTATTCTACGGTAGAGGTATTCACCCATCTATGTTTTCTATAAACAGAAATGAGCCACCTGAGAAAAGGAAGCAAATATAAAAGGAAATGACACAACCTAAAATTTAAGTGTCCCAGCTTGCAAGGTTGGTTTGAGTCTGCCAAGAATAGCCAATCCAGACCCATCCCACCACATAGCTGGCTGTCTATTCAGCTTTGTAAAATTCATCATTTCTGTCTGTGGGGAACCTGCCCCAAACACAGCCTCAGATCAATAACTCACCTGTCGACAGACGCGGGGATCATGGGCAGAGTCAAGGCATCGCTGATACAGCTCATAGCAGATGACTGGCTCTGGCAAGGCTTCCAGGCAAATGAGTAATGCTTCAGCCACAGAGTGATTACTGCCAGCTGAATCAACTGAAGTCAAGGGAAAGGGGCTCCAGTAAAAGGGCAACACAGAGACTTCCTTCCTCAAGCTCCCTCACAGACTTTTTCCCTCCTCTTATGCAGGGCAACACTGGTCCTAACTGGGATTTGATGTTTTATTGGCCCAGGTATCTTGCAGCGGAGTTATCATAGTTGATCAGAGACTCTTAGAAGATTTGGCCCAGATTCAGAGTCAGAGAAGAGAGTGTGCAGAATAGTAGATCACACTGGGCCAGCCCTAAAAACTAGTCACCAATGTTATGCATCCTTTTCCCTGTCCTAGTAACAGTACATGTGTTGGCAGGAGTGATCAATCACCTGAGGGAGAACAGTACCGGTGCTCTGGGTCCTATGTTCCAGGCCTATTAAAAGTCTTTGTCACCTAGGCTGGATTCCTTTCAGTAAGTCAGATACAGAGAGAGGTAAAAAAACTCCTGAAAGGAACTGAGAAACGATGATATAGTCAAGTACCTTATAATAAAAGACAACTATGAAGAAAGTAAATATGGAAATTTACTTTTTTCCATATGGAAATTTACTATTTCCATATTTTTCGTGTGGAAAATCAAATGTAGGTGGAAAGAACAGTTTGGCCAAAATATCCCATTCAGCTTCTTGAGCTTTTATAGGAAAGGATACGGATTGTCTCAGGAATGCTGGTATCCAGACAATCAATAATCTGCTGTAGCTCTTCTTGCATTCCAGGGGTTTGGAACAGGTCTTCCTACCAAAGAAGTCAGAATGAAGGGAACAAGGCAAGACAATCACCCCTAAGTTTCTGATGATCACTCAGGGATTGGAGGAGCAGGAGCTCTCTCAAGCAAAAGGGAAGGGTGGTATGCATATTAGTAATTAGGAATGGAGGTGTGAAAAGTAGCATTTTTTCCTGTAGAATCTCTATAATTTGTGTGAAATTTGATTTCAAACAAGAAAATTATCTCCAAAGGTTTTAGCCTATACCAGATATGGCAGAGGAATAGATCTTTAGACCAGGAAGCCAGATGTTTCAACTTTTATCCTCTTGAAAAAAAAAAAAAAAGAAGGCAGAGTCCTTCAATAGTATAACCACACTCAAATATTGATAGTACTGAATGCTGGGGTAAAAGTAACTGGCATGTTTATACTAAACCTTGCTTTCAAGTTATATTATTCTTCAATGGATAAGAAAATATCATCCCTCAATTTGGTTCCAAGAAATTTCTCTTTTTTTGGGGGGGGATGGGTTGGAAGGAGGGGGTGACTGGTACTTGAGCTAGGATTTAAAAGAAAAATTAGGACCAAGTTAAAGAAACAGGCTTGAAGTTTGCTTTGGACTTTAAAATCCATAATGCCTTCATGAAAGCGCAAGTAGGCATTAAAGACTCAGGGAAAAGAGTGTATGACCAGAAGGCACGTATTCTCAGTTCTAGCCTGGACTCCCCACTATACTTATGCTAAGATCTTAGGTAAACCTCTTAGCTTGCAGCCTTCAGCTTCAACATCTGTAAAGAGGGATACTACCTACCACCTGCCCACATGATGTGACAATGCTGTGGGGTGGAGGCAGCTTAGAAAAGCTGAAAGCACCATACTGACACTAGGTAGTATAATTTCACACAGTACTCACATATCTTCCAAAGCTGCCAGGCAAGCCTACTGCAGTCACTTACCTGGTGGCAGGCATATCTAAATAAGTGATCTACTAGAAGCCAGATCTCCTTGGGGACCTGAAGGGGTCTCTCACTGGTACCTTCATCCAAGGGAACCATCTGCAGAAGGGATTTCTCCTAATAGACAAAAAGAGATGAGATTCAAAGGGGTCTCAAAATAGTCTTCTGTGTATAATTTAATCACCTAGAAATTCTGCTTATGCAGGTATAATGTGATCTTCATTGCTTCATCTCTTGAGATTTTTCATTTTTTCTCACTGGGGACACCCCTGATCAGAAGATACTTGATACTGATTCCCATAGTTAAAGGATCTCCTTTCCTAAATGCTTCACTCAACGGTTAAACTTTCATTGGGTTTATTATGCGATGCCTTCTGGGTTAAAGATCCTTTCAAAAACCAGTTCTCATGAATAGTTTATTTGAACACCATAATTACATAGAACCTTGAATAGGGAGTGAGATCTTATTGGTTCGTACAGGTTAATATGATGCCCCAATATATCCCCAGAGTAATCTGGGCAGAAGATAAAAAAGGTATTTGCAACGTCCCCTTGAGAGACTGGGGAAAATGTAGAAATATTAAACCTCCCCACTTGGGGAAGACATGATACTCTCTCAAGCATTGGGGATTACCAATTTTATAAGTCAGGCCCTCAATCTTCAAGCTTTCCCTTTTGAACTTATTCCTGCAAAGGAGAAGCTAAGCCTACTTATAATTATGCCCAAGAGTCAACCCCAGAGAATCTCTTTTGTAGCGCAGATGTGGTCTCTCTAAGCCAACTCCACAGGTAAACTCACTGCCCTCCCCTCTATGTGGGACATGATTCACAGGGGTTTAAATCTGCCTGGTAACATGGGACCAGACTCCTGGGGATAAGCCTGGCCCTAGCATTGTGGGATTGAGAAAGGCTTTTTGACCAAAAGGGGGAAGAGAAATGAAATAAATTAAAGCTTCAGTGGTGGAGAGATTTCAAATAGTCAAGAGGTTATTCTGGAGGTTATTCTTATGCATTATAAAGATATCCCTTTTCAATTTTTGATATATTGGAGAAGCTAGAGGGAAATGCCTGAAACTGCTGAACTGTATTCCAGTAGCCTTGATTCTTGAAGATGAATGCATAACTATATAGTTTTTATGGTATGACCATGTGGTTGTGAAAACTTTGTGACTGATACTCTCTTTATTCGGTGTATGGACAGATGAGTATGAAAAGAAAGACAATAAGTAAGTAATAGGGGGATAAGGGGTATGGGATGTTTGGGGTATTCTTTTTTATTTTTATTCTTATTTTGATTGTTTTTGGAGTAATAAAAATGTTCAAACATCATTTGTGATGATGAATGTACAAGCATATGATGATATTGTGAATCACTGATTGTTTATTTTAGACGATTATACGGTATGTGAATATATCTCAATAAAACTGCATTGAAAAAAAGAAGAACCAGTGCTCTAGTGAGACAGTCACACTACCAGTGACTTGTGGAGTATTAATTTATACTTGTCAATGCAGTACTTTGAGAGACCAGTGTCTACACTTAGGCTTTTGCTTACTTTAATTTATTCTTTTTTCAGATCTTACCATGAGTACTACTATTTTCATTGTTGATTTAAATGAGGTTCTGTGATTCTCAGGAATTAACAACTTCTCCACATTAGACCCACATGAATACTTCAGGCTTGATAGAAGTTCTAAAGAACTAGTTCTAACTCATAAGCCTTAAGATCCAAAAATAGCAAATGGAATTTATCAAACCAAGAGCCAGAAATCCATAAAAAGTCTAGGGTCTGAGTCCAGAAGTTATTCTTTATATATATAGCTGTGCAAAGATGTCTAAGGGCTTCCACTCCTTTCACCTATCTTTTTATTTTCCATTAGATTCTCCTGAAAGAATGTAAGAGAAAAGGCCAGAAGTGACATAAATTGGATCAATAACTAAATGTGAGATTGAAAATGGCTGGAGAATAAACTTAATTATCGTATGTTTATGTAGTAAATAGGAATTATATAAAAACGACATCTGAAATAGGTTAAAAGGCATCTGGAGGTAGCCTTTAGTAAAATCCCAGTGAGAAAACTGTGACCAACATCCTACATCCTCCCTCGTCCACCACCTAGGGCTTAAGGTCACATATTATGTATGTTCATCTTCACCTATAATTATAATTTATAATTGTTACATAAATTCCATCTGCTACCCCCAGCCATGTAGCTTTAAGAGAAAGAAAATGAGCAGTTTACAACTTCCACAGAGACCATGTAGACTAAAGCATACCAGAGGTCTCTTAAACATTATGTTCTTTAATAAGCACTGATGACCTTTTAAAGCCTGCCGAGCCTTTCTGAGGAAAGGCAGCATGACAGCTGGTTATTATTTAAGATCTATTTTCTTTAAACTCATTTTGCTTCCTTTCTTTCTTTCCCTGGAATTTTATCATTTGATAGATTCATGCTCCCTATAGTTGCCAGAACATCTATCAATGGTCCATCTACTAACTTCTTTCAAGTTGCAAGTACTAAATCCAGACATTTACATGTCTGAGCCAAAATGCTGTCCACAATGCACTCTGCTAATTTTCTGGACCAGATACAACACACGGAGATTCTTTAGCATATGCCTCCAAACTTCTCACATAAATTATTCAGCAATGATTCATGTACTTTTTAAAAAAACTGACATCCAATTGGAGCTTTTCCTGTATTTAGTCATGAAGGTAACACAAAGTACTATCCAGGAAAGATGAAAAGACATAACATGGCCTGTTATTAACAGGGAAGTGCTAGAAAGTAGAGCTGTCTTGAACCTTAGTGGTTTAAAAAGGTTAATAATGTCAGTAGGTTATACACACCATTCACTATCCATTTTAAAACCCATGAGTGAAAACACAATATATCATACTTGTGTCTCTGAAGTCTAGAGAAAGATCATGCACAAGAGATAATACCTTCAAAAAATTCTAAAAAATTATCCTACTTTTCACTGTCTTCTCTCAACAAAACACATTCAGTACCTGACAAGCCCATGCTTTGTAAACTTATTGATAATAACTAAAGTAAAAAACAGTATGCCATCCACACCATCAAAATATATTAAACTCCACCAAATGGGGATGTCATGTTAGATACTATATGAAAGTACTTTAAGAATTGTTTATCAATTCTATGTGGAGCCAGGCAGCTCTCCAGGTCACGAATGGAAAGGCAGTGAGATGCTGCAGGAGCGCTTCACTAGGCATCCCAGAGACCTGGGTTCTAGTACCCTCCACCCCACACCCCTGTTGAGAGGAGCAGTATGACTTCAGCAAGTTTCTCAGTTTTCCTGGGCTTTAGCTGTCTTGTCTATTAGAATGGAGAAAATACCTTACCCTGTCTGAAGAACTGGCCCAGATGATTCCATCTTGTTCACCTCTGTGACTCTAACCTATGCTCTATTTCTGGACTGTATCTGTGTATTCTTTTGGTGATAATTCACTATTATCATGAACCCCAACCAACTCACTTTTTTTTTTTAACATGGGCAGGCACCAGGAATTGAACCCAGGTCTCCAGCACGGCAGTGTATTCTTTTGGTGATAATTCACTATTATCATGAACCCCAACCAACTCACTTTTTTTTTTTTAACATGGGCAGGCACCAGGAATTGAACCCAGGTCTCCAGCACGGCAGGCGAGAACTCTGCCACTGCACCACCAGTGCCTGCCCCAACTAACTCTTAATGCAACAGAAAATGGAGGTGAGCTAAGCAATACCTTCCTCTACCTCATAAGCTTTCAGATAAATCAAGACAGCTCTCTATTTCATAATTTGAAAATATAATTGTAGAATCCTGAGCCCTACTGTTTTTCTGTACTGAGTCTCAATGACTTGACCTGTGCACTATATATCTTTCTTGTACTTCAGACACACTCAAAGACAGCTGGCAGAACTTTGGGGGATTGTCACCAAGTCAGAGGTCTCTGACATGGGAAAGCCTAGGGACAAATTCCAGAGAATACAGTTAACTGTTAATCACATACAGGGAAACTGTCATAATCACCAGCAGATTTCATTACCTTTTCTAGGAAGCTGTCTTCTTCCTGAGAGCAGAGCAGGAAAAGAAAGTCATTCACAGATAGAAAATGATTAGAATCAGAAACAGATCAGTATTATTAGAACTCACTAGCTTATTTGACACATACACTTTAAAAAACTTTGAATTCTTCACATAATTCATTGTAGAAAATGGACACTTTCTCCACATGCAAAGTTGTCTAAAAGACATAGGACATTTTTTGTGCAGTTTATTGACAGAATTGCTCAAGAAACACACACACGTACAGTCCTGCACTTTGATGCCCTTTGGGAGCTGCCAGCTGACCCAGCCAAATGTCCAGATGCTTCCTCCTTTTAGTCTGCTGCTTGGAGGCAGGCCCTGCTGTGACACTGTGCTGCCTCTCACTTACGCTAAAGCCACTTCAGTGGAAGGACTTGCTTGTGGGCCCAACAGTGGTCACAGAGAAAGAGATGGCAAGCTTCTATTCCCCCCATTGACATTCCTCTCATCCTCAATAACCTGAGCAGTATCCTAGACTCCTTCCCATTTCCCCAAACCCACACCCCTCCTCAAAGGCCCCTAGAATTCCTAAATTTGGAGGTTCCTCTGAAATATAACTGAATTTCATTTCAGACCTTTATGGGCCAGAAGATCCATCATTATCCCTTATTGTGTTCTCCTATAGGTTATAAGAGAAAAAAGAAGGGGGGTGGGGGGGAGGTAACTTTTTAACTTCTCAGTCTTGTAAGAGCAATGATAACTATCACTACCACTGAGGGAGCATGTACCATGAACTGAACAAACAGTTCATACACAATGTCATTTAATCTGCACATACGTGCAAAGCAGAAATTATCCTCATTTTACAGAAGAAGAAACTGCGGTTCTCAGAGTTTAAATTATTTGTCCAAAGTCATACTTAATATTAGGTAGTAAGCAAGTGGCAGAATCAGGATGAGAACCCAGATTTGTCTGACTCCACAGCCATATACTCCTTTAGACAACACAAAAAAGACACTGGGATTGCTTCCTAGACAGAGAGGCAGGCAAAAGCTGTGGGAATGTATTCCATTCCATAATGGGCTAATCACAGTGAGAAACTCTAGTTACAAGGCAGCATTGTTAATGGAAAGAGTAGAAGCATTAGTATTAGACAGATCTAGGTGCAAATTTTGGTTCTGCTGCTTATTAATTTTGTATAGACCTTAGGTGAGTTACTAAATTTCATAGAGCCTCAGCTTCATCTCTAAAACAGGGATAATATTTACTTCATTGGAACAAAGCAGCCTAAAACCAAGAGGTGGTAGGGTTGTGGTGGTGTAGTCTGCGAGCAGAAGGCCTGGGTCTCAAAGCTCCTCAATCCTCCCAATCCTGCTAGAGGCCACTAATAACTAGAGTATAACTCTCATGTCTCATGCCTGATAGGGTAAAAGGAGAAATTCCAGAGATGCATGGGGTAGAGGGGGAAGGAAGCACGCATTCCCAAAAGTTGTAATGTTGAATCCATTTCCCCCAAACTACTGCTATAAATGGTGATTAGGTTTTTAGTATGACTAGATACATTATGAATTGAACAAGCTTTTGTGAGCTTACCTAGACTATTGCTGTCACATATAAGACCAGATAAATACAATCAATATATTAGTGCTTTACAGAATATAAAATATTTATAGTATTGTAATTATAAAGTGTTTTAGCATGAAAACTATTTGTGATCACTAAACATCTAATTTAACTCAATTCTGGAGCACAACTTTTTTTTTTATTTAGGACTACTTGTTATCAAATAGAGAAATCTGCCTGTCTGGCAGATTTCTCTATTTTTTTCCCATGAATGCATGACACATGATAAGTAAAACTAGGAAGTATTTTTGCATACTAACCAGTGAAACAAGGCTATCAAAGAAATTTTCTTTGAGCAGGAAAGGGTGATAAAGGGGTGGGCACAGAGATGAAGATACATAAAGGAAAAAGACATGATCCCTGACCCTGGCATACAACCAAGTTGGGGTGAGTTCCAGAATCTTTGGCCTGATATTGTTCTAATTCAGAATATGAGTTCTCAATAAATGCTCACAAATAAAAACAAAAAAAAGCAGAACAAGGGTTTCAAAGGAAGGAGAGATGGCTTTCAGCTGGGGTTGTCAGGGGACTTTTCACAATGAGATGGGACCTAACTAGCCCTCAAGATTCTCAGGAGGGGATAGCATAAGTGGAAGGGGCAGAAATAAGCAAAGGAGCAGAGAAGGCAAATCATAAAATGAGATTAGGGATTATCAATCATCTAGTTTGTGGGGAGCAGAAGGTATGTTGAGAAAATAATGGGAAATAAATCTAAAAAGGGATGTTGATGACAGACTATGGGGGACCTTGAATGAAAGCTTAAGGAATCTGGATTGTATTCAGCAGGCATTAGGGAACCACTGGCTACTTTTAAGCAAGGAAGTGATGAGCCCCAAAGCAGTATTATAGAAAAATCATTCTGGCAGCCCTGGATAGGAAGAACTGAAGGGTAACAAAACAGAGGCACAGGGAATTGTTCAAAGGCTATGAAGGGAGGTCAAGCATCAGAGAATACAAACCTAACTAATAATGGGAAAAGAATATATTTTCAGAAGTGAATGGATATAAAAGAAAATGCTGAAAGAAGACTCAGAAAGACTTTATTTAGACAGGTGGAGGGATAACAGGTTTGCATTGAGAGTCTACTTCTCTGGGAACAGGCATACAGCAAGTAAGTGCAAATTACATTTATTTCAATACTAGGATCAATTCTGAAACTAGAAACAGATTATGCGGTCCACTCATGAACAGCCTATTCCTAAGGAAGTCTGGGTAGTTCAACCGACCTGACCACTCCGTAAAACACTACATGTTGATCACGTTAAAAAAGTGAACTTAGTTCAGGATTTCCTCAGTTGGGCAACAATGACACACAACACAAGCAATGCAACTCATCCTTTACCCCATCACTGAGGGATTTTCTCAGTAGTAAATGCATACTTAAATAGCATAAAAGAATTACTAGGGGTAGAAGATTCAAATTTTAAAATAAAGAGCAGAAAACGGAACAGAAAACGAAGTTCTGAAAAAGATTAGTTCAATGTGGAATAAAGAGAGAAGAAACACTACCTATATACCTAAAGGATTAAGGAATGGCTGGTTAGATAAATATGAAAAAATAAACATTTAGTGAAGAGATCACTGGGGAAAATTAATCCTGAAATTGTTATTCTTGTTATTTCAAATGTTTGGTATTCATTCTCCTAATAGGCATGACCCCAAGTGAATATGCTTCCACCACCCATCCCCCAACCATTTTCATCTCTGTATTTACAACCCTTTGCCAGTACTGGCTATTTCAAGCCCGGCCTCCTTTCCATTACTTCATTCTACAAACATTCGACATGCTCCTTTAAACATGTCAATTTACAACCTCATATTAATCATCAAAACTTTTGGGTAGTTCTGGATGCCCTCTGGCCCAAGCATAAACTCATCTATCGGTTTCAAGGCTATCTGTTATTGCCCCCATCCTACCTAAATAGCTTTACACATTCCTATCCTTTATTTTCACTCTTTCCAATTTTTCATTCATGGTCTTTTCACTTTCATCCTTCTAACCTTTATTCAAAATGTCCTTTATGACTAATAGAGCCTATTCACCCAACATATTAATACATATTCCTTAAGCCCTTGGACTTGACTCAAAATACTTCTATGACTAAGCCCAAATCATTTTCATAGTCCACTTTATTCTTATGTACTGAATTTATCATTTCTAGTGATGTTAAATGTTACATGCATCCTATATTCATTAAAGCCAAACTAGGCTGATTTTGAGACTGATTTTTATAGAGAATGGCTGGTCAATCAATAAACTTCTATAGTGTATAAAGGCTCAAATAAACAGCACAGGAATCTATTGTTCATATAAATTATAATGTAACATTCAATTTATATGACTTTCCAAAATATTGACTTACCAAACATACTGGACATTAACCAATAAAGGAATATTTAGAATACCTCTAACCAAACACCTTATTAATCTTGATTTAGAATTTTGCTTTATTGTACAAGTATACCTTCATCATCACTAAACTATAGGAATCTGTATAAATTCCATAATATTTGACATCCAGTGTGTAATGAATAAATGTTGATTATATGCTACTTGATTAATAAAACAGAAAAATACATCTTAACCCTAGAAAAATATAAAGATAATCACAAACAGATTCTCATCTATTTGCCACTTGTGGTAATTTAGACAGTGGTAAAAGTCACTGTCATAAGGGCAGTTGTAACGTATGTCAGTTATTTCCTTCTGCATTTGGTGGGGGAGGATGTGGCAGAAGATTCTTTCTGAAACAGTACATAGAGATTTGATAGATGCACTGAACTCATTTCCAGCCTCACCAATATTTTAGAGTGAATAATACAATAGAGGCCAGGTACCATTAAATTAATTGCTTCATCTTATAAGATTTGAAATACCATCTTGGGGCTTAGAACAAACATGAACAAACATTAGACCTAAAAAAAGCATTTCAAAAGGTCAAAGTAAAAACAGGATTGGAAGGTATTAAGAGGAGGGTCAAAATAATCTAAAGTTTTTTGTTTATGGCCCCAAACTAAAATGAATTTCTTATCAATGAAATACAGGAATTTAATAACACTGAAATACAGCAGACTGAAGAGTTAGAACCATAAATCCTACAAAATAAAAGCTTGAAAAGATCATGCACAAAATTTTAAAAATGTTTTTGCATGAGGAAGAACAAAGGAATGTCATTACTGCAGGGTGCTGAAAATAGATGGTAATTAATATTTTAAAATTTCACCTTATGTGTGAGACTAAAGCAAAAAATGTTTATTTGGTACAAAATTTATATTTTGACTAGTGCAGTTTCCAATATAACTTATGTAGATAGCTTGACTGAACAACATAAGTACTTGGAATCTTGGGTAGGACATGAGAATTTTGTTGGTTTGTCCAGAGTGATGCCTCGATGAATCCCAGAGTGATTCGATCAGTGAGTGGAAAAGTATTTGCAAAGTCCCCTTCGGGGAATGGTGAGAATGGGGAGAAATTCAACTTCCCCAAGTTGAATTCTTGATATTCTCACAAGCAGTGTGGACAACCAAAGCTATAGGCTGAGCCCCCAATCTTGGGGTTTGTTCATATGAAACTTAACCCAACAAAGGATAGGTCGAGTCTACTTAAAATTTAGGCCTAAGAGTCACCCCCAAGAGAGCCTCTTTTGTTGATCAGATGTGGCCTCTCTCTCCAGCCAACACAACAATCAAACTCAGCACCCTCCCCCTGTCTACGTGGAACATGACTCCCAGGGGTGTGGACCTTCCTGGCAATGTGGGACAGAAATCCTAGAATGAGCTGAGATTCAGCATCAAGGGATTGAGAAAAACCCTAGAATGAGCTGAGACTCAGCATCAAGGGATTGAGAAAACCTTCTTGACCAAAAGGGGGAAGAGTGAAATGAGACACAGTGTCAATGGCTGAGAGATTCCAAACAGAGTCCAGAGGTTATACTGGAGGTTATTCTTATGCATTAAAGAGATAGCATCTTGTTATTCAAGATGTAATGGAGAGGCTGGAGGGAACTGCCTGAAAATGTAGAGCTGTGTTCCAGTAGCCATGTTTCCTGACGATGATTGTATGATATATCTTTCACAATGTGACTGTGTGATTGTGAAAACCTTGTGTCTGACACTCCTTTTATCTACCTTGTCAATAGATGAGTAGAACATATGGAATAAAAATAAATAATAGGGGGAACAAATGTTAAAATAAAAAAAAATCATGTACAATTAAATAAGAACTCAGCAATTTTGTAATTAAAAAATTATCAGGGTTCTAGTTTCACCTTAAATCACTTGTACACAAAAAGAAGGAAAAGGGTTTGCTACAGAGTTATTAATTCATGATTTTGGCTTCTTTATATTCATGGGTAAATATGATTGACAACACCTGTTTACTCTGACATTATTTTAACTAAAATAAAAACTTTTCATGCTAGTTGAGCCTTGTTCTAGAGGTAATATGGGAAAATTATGGTAAAGGGTGTTTTAATACCTCCCCCAACTTTAACAAGGAAATATGGGGGAAAGAAGGATGAAGAGTATAAAGGAATAAGTTTAAAAATACCAAGAGGAAACAATCAGATAAATTCAGAAAATGGAGGCCCTTTATTGCACAACCGAAGTAAACTCTTTCAAAAGGTAACATCATTAGAGAAAAAAGTACACAACTGTTGTATTCTAAAAGACTAACCTAACCAAATGTAATACAATATTTTCATTTAGAAGAAAAATTCTTAATAGGATGGACTTGTTACTAAATCAATTTATGTTACTGAAGATAATAGGAATTTCCTTCATAAGAACACTATGATATTACAGCTTGGCTAGGGATGGGGTGGGGAAATTATCCTCCTTTCCTATCTTAAGTGATACATATTAAATAAGTATCAAACTCCAATGTACATTATAATAATCCAGTATGCGATACAACGCAGATGTTTGGGCTCCACACCCTGAGATTCTGACTTAGGCATATAAATTGGATTTTTGTTTTTAAAAATATAAAATAAATTCTTGGGGAAATCTAAATATGGACTAGATACTATGAATTACTGTTTTCTTAGGTGTAATAATGGTGTTGTGCTTGTGTAGAAGTTTGTCCTTTTTCTTAAAGAGATGCAGGCTGAACCGTTCAGTGATGAAGTAACATGAAATTTCAACTTAATTTTAAATGGTACAGCAAAAAAAGATGTATGTATATGTAAGGCTTATGGGTATTCATTGTAGTAGTTTATCAATCTTTCTGTATTTTGAACATTTTCATGATAAAAAATCTGGAAAAAAAGCTAGAAATCGCGTTTGTGACAGAGGGAAGGGAGTAGGGAAAAAAACCAACTTCACTATGTAGAATGATCTGTATTCTAAAAATATGAAAGTCAAGAATATGATGGTATACTAATGTTAATGATAACATCAGGCAGAAACTCAATTTACTTTGGTAAAAAAAACCAAGATTATGCTTTTGTAACCCAAAGAGGTCTACACACAGATTTCACCAACATTTTCATTTAGAGGACAAGTTCTTAATAGGATGAACTTGTTACTAAATCAACTTGGCTGGGGTGTGGAGGTGAATCACCCCCCATTTCTTTCTTAAGTGAGTCACACTAAATAAGCATCAAACTTCAATGTACATTATAATCACCAGGGATGCTAATAAAATGAGATTCCGAGACCCATACCCTGAGATTCTGATTTCACTGCTAGAAGGTAGCAGGGAGACAGGAATAAGCATTTATAGTGATTCCGATACCGAAACTCCAAAGTCCACCTGTGGGTCTGTGCTTTAATAAGCAAAGAAGTTTTACTTTGATTAGACATAATGCAGTACAGTGAGAGCAATGGACTAGGAATCATAAGTGATAGTTTTGTCACTAAGTCATTTGTCTTTGGGCAAGGGAAAATGGTACCTCAATTTTCTCATATGTTTAGTGGGGATAATACACATATACATGCCAATATATACAAAAGTGACTTGAAAGTATGAAGACTTTAAAAATAAGCATTATATCTTTGAGCAGAGACTCTTTAACCTTATTCACTAAGCTTAAGATTATTATATTCCTGACAAAAACCAGCTAGAGACTGTCCTCCTTTTCTCCTAGGCTTAATCTAATCAAAGTAGTGCTAGCATAAACTGACACTTTTATTTATCAGTTGACAGTTCCAAAGAAAAGAGAAAGCAGAGATAATGAGAACATCACATAAAAATGTTGTGAAAATTATATCTAAAGGAGGCTTATTATGTCTTAGGATGTTTCTTACCAAGTCTATGAGTTTGGTAACAGGTACTTCCCGGATTGGTCTTTTCATTCGGCACAAAGCCTCTAAGGATGTACCAAAGCAACTCGGTAGGTAATTTCCACTGATAGTTAAAAAGTAATCTTTGCCTCGGTCCAGATGAAGGACAAGAATATCTTCAATTTTATCTTCTCCTGAGTTCAAGATGGTCACAGAGTCTTTGCTGACATACACATCAAGGGAAATGTCCACAGTCTCATCTGAAATATAAGAAATGATACAATGTAATAGAGAAACTTCCACTGGAAAAGCAAAAAGGCATGAGAACCACAAAAGAAGTGTTCTCTAAAAAATCATAAAGTAACTAAGGGGAAGATACTGGACACATAACAGAGGTATCACAATTATAATGAAGGTAAGAGACCTGTGGTTAGAAAACAGGAAGTTAAAAAAGGGAGGGGATGGGAGGAGATGGTACTTAGCAAGCAAAATACATGGTAAAGGGAAAACTCACTTGGCTCCAAGTAGCCCTCAAAAGGTTCAGCTCGAAGCCATGGCTTGCAGTACTGAGTATCATTAAGTTTAGGGATGAAAGAAAAATGGCAGGGAACCTGTCCATTGTTGCTGATCTGGAACTTCTCCTTTTGTAGTTGACGAAACTTCACATTCTCAAACACAAACTGGGGAATAACAGACAGACACAAACATGCATCACTAGTAGGGGAAGTCAGTCAGTTGGATTATTCCATATAGAGTATGAATAAAGGATAAGGTAATTATTAATCAGGTGTGCAATTGCCATATGCATTCACCAACTGGGTCAGCTTCACACCATCCACTTTCATATATTATTATATCCATATTGGCAGAGGAGTTATGTGGCTCTTGTTATTTTTCTAGGTCACAATCATTGTTCTTGTGATCTTAGGGTAACAGGCATGCACCCTGTGACCAAGTCCTGGTTCCTGAGATATGAATCAACCATCAACTTTGAAATATTAAATAAAAGTGGCTAATAGCAGAGGGCTTACTATGTGCCAGGCACTGTTCTAAGAGTTTTACATGTATTAACTCACGTAATCCTCACAACCATTCCTTTTTCCAGAAAAGAAAACTGCAGCTCTGAGAGGGTAAGACACTTGCCTGTGGTCACACATCTATTAAATGGCAGTTCTGGGATTTGAATGGAGCTTGACTGCAGTGCACCTGCTCTTAACCACTTTGCTGTGTGGCCTTCTCCAAGTAATATGGTTTCCTCTGTGCTAACCACAATGGGCAGTAGACAGGGAGGTCATGTATTTTTACTCACCTCCCTTCTGCTGAGTTCTAAGGAAGGAAGGAAGTCATTTTCCATTCTGTCCATGATGCGTACAATATCTTCAAAGACTTTTCGATATCTCCGTTCATCCACAACCTTCACCTGAAAGAAAACAAACCTTTTCAGTCTTACATTATTCTAGCTCATCTCCCTTTGAAATTATCCAACAATTTACAACTGGTCATTACAGCAATCACTTAAACTGTGGTGCGAACAACTCTCAAACACTTTGATATCTCAGTTCAAATACAACTTTTACCTGAAAAAAATAGATTCTCATTTTAGTCTTATGTATTTCCAACACATTTAATTTATGTGTTCTAACAATTTTTAAAAGGCCAAACAAAAATTAAACTAAGTATTAAAGAAGCATACACATAAGGAAAAAGTAGGTAAGGTTTAATGGCTAACTTCTTGGAAAAGTTAAACCTCTATGTCGAGAAGTTTGACAATAGTAAATATTAGAGAAGAATGTTTTCTTGTTTCATTAAGTTATTTGGTGGCAAACAAAATATGATCATGGTAAAAATGATTTCTTGCACTCTACAAAATGGCAGTGTCAAAACCTACCTGCTACTGTTTCTATCAATCATCACAATGTGGTCAAATAGCAGAAATAGGATGAAAGGATTGAACTATATTAGTTTCTAAGCCCAATGCCAAGAATCACATCAGCGCTCAGATTATATAATGGCAAAGGTATGCTAACAAATAGAACTTACAGTCATTTTATAAAACAACTGACACAAAATGTCCTAGACTACAGTAAAAACCAGGACAACAGACAAATAATCTTGACTAATAAATCAAAAAGTGTGCTACCACGCGGGTGGGCCACAGTGGCTCAGCAGGCAGAATTCTCGCCTGCCATGCCAGAGACCTGGGTTCGATTCCCGGTGCCTGCCCATGCAACAAACAAACAAACAAAAAGTGTGCTACCGGGAGGGCAACGGTGGCTCAGTGGCAGAGTTCTCGCCTGCCAGGCCAGAGACCCGGGTTTGTTTCCAGGTGCCTGCCCATGAAAAAAAAAAGTGTGCTACCTGACACAGCACTTTAAGCTTCTTGATATTAAAACTTTGTACAAATCAATGCCAAAAGTAACATAATTAACATAGCTTTTTAATTTACTGAGATACCAGTTTCTTTTTAGAATAGATAAGTCTATAAAAGTCCATGTTAAACAAAAAAAGAAAAAAGAAACAAAGATTGATATATCCAGGAGAGGTTCTAAATCAAATATGGAAAGTAAGAATATCAAATTCCTCAAAGCCAAATACCTCAAAGACTAGGGAAGATTTTACATGTTTAAATCATAACTCATAGAGAACTGAGGGTCAAGTAGCCACTTTGGTGTCACCAGGGGCCATTCCATAGTGTCAGGCTAAAATGAGACACAAAAAGATCAACTAACTTGCTCACTACCAGAGTTGATATTAATAGTAAAGGTGAGAGCTGCTTCTCTAGTACAATTGTGCAAGACCCTTTCCAACATATGAGTATGGCCTGTGCACCACTCACAACAGAATCATCTCTGGTATGTCTTAAAAATGCAGATTCCTGGGCCTATGAATCACAACTGCAGAGATGGGGTTTATGCATTTGCATGTTTTAAAACTCCCTAGACAATTCTTTTTTTTTTAAAATATTTTTATTGACAAGTCTTCACACACATACAGTCCATATATGGTGTACAATCAATGGCTCTCAGTATCATCACATAATTGTGTATTCATCACAGTGATTATTTTTTAGAACATTTGCATCCCTCCAGAAAAAGGAAAAAACTCATATATCCCATACCCCTTACCCCTTTTATTTTTATACAAACTTTTTTACTCATATGTCCATACCCTGGATAGAAGCACCAGACACAAGGTTTTCACAATCACAGTCACACTGCAAAAGTTACATCTTTATACAATCATCTTCAAGAATCAAGGCTACTGGAACACAGCTAAACAGTTTCAGGTACTTCCCTCCAGTCCCTAGGCAATTTTTCTGTCCACCAAAGTCTTAGAGCCAATAAAACAAACCACATTACTAAGTGCAGGGGTGGGGACTCTATCTCAGCTAGCTCAGAGCAAGTCATCTGAAATGAATTAGCCATTGAACACTTTGCCCCTTTGTTAACAGTCACTGATGCCAATGGTAGTGAAATGTTAAGTGGTTTTTAAAGCCTCTAATCATAGTATGCCCAAGAGTCCAAAATATGGGGTGTTGGTCAATAAAATCAAATCTTTTTTTCAATTGGTAGCACTTAATGGCACATCAAGGATAATGAGGGGGTGAAACACCATAGAATTTCACCAGCAGATACATCCATTTTAGATAAAGAAATCACCACAAAATTAGGAATTAAGAAAAAAGTACACAGATAAGGAAATCACAACAAAATTAGGGATTAAGAAAAAAGTACATTGCTCTCCAAGACACACTGCTGAATTAAAAAAAAGCAAGTTGCAGACCAATGCATAAAGTATGAGATGATATATGATATACACACCCATAACACAGAACAATAAGCAATACTGTACTGTCTATGGGTAAACAGAAAAGCATAAGCAAAAGTCGAAACTCAGCTGTCCAATACGATAGCCACTTAGCCATATATGGACATTTAAGTTTAAATTACTTCAAATAAATAAAGTGAGAAATTTGGTTCCTCAGTCACACTAGCCATACTTCATGCACTCAAAAGCACATGCAGCTGGTGGCTATTGTACTGGACAGCATAAATATAGAATATTTCCATCACCACAAAAAGCTCTATTGGGTAGCACTGGTCTAAAAAGATACACCCCAAACTCATAAGGGTAGTTGGCCTGGCTGGAGAGTGGGGCTTTAGGCAAAGGTGGGAATAGGGAACAGAACAGGGATTGAAGAACTTCAGTCTTACCTGTAAGTTTTAGTTTAAAAATAATTTTTATTTTAAAAAGAAAGCCCTTTTGGATTCTGGTGCAATTTAAAAATCATGACAATTTTAAAAGGTTGATAATGACATTTTTTCCCCAAATATTTATTAATGTCAAGCTCCTTTACATAGAGGTTTAACTTTTCCAGGAGTTAAAAAAAGGTAAACAAAAATTACAAAAAAAAAAAAAAATGCCCAGAAAATCTGAAAATATTTTACTGGAATCTTTGGATTAATAGGCATGGGCTATTAAAAATATTCCAAGGTTCTTAAAATAAATTTAAAAGCCAAGTGTAGCTGATAAAATCAAAGAAGTCAGTGTTTAGGGAAGATACCCTCTTAAAAATGGATTAAGAAAATCCAAGTAAAGAAAACAGAGCAGCCCACTGGTACAAACTAGAAGTTAGATGGGTAAAAAAAATACTGTCTTAAAGGTATAGTTAGTCAATAAGTTCTTTAGAACTACTGAAGCATTGTGGGATAGTGGAAAGAGCATAGGGTTGGGAGTTAGACTTAAGATATGAATTTCAGCTCTCCTTCTAGCTGAATGTGCTGAAAGAAGTTATTTAAACTTGTTCATTCTTCATTTGCTCATTTGTTAAATGGGAAATATTTAACTCAAAATTGCCGTGAGGAGTAAATGAGATTTGTATAAACTGCCTAGCACAGTCTCCGGCACAAAGCTACTAGTTACTATCTGAGAACACCTACTACTATTATTCATTATTGTTTATTTCAGAACCAAGTAAAAATAAAGTCGTGACTATCTTGATATTTAAAATCTATTCTTTGTGGGAGGGCCATGGTGGCTCAGCAGGCAGAGTTCTCGTTCGATTCCCAGTGCCTGCCCACATTAAAAAAAAAATCTATTGTAAGACTAAGAACTAATTTTATACTTAAAAGAAAAGCCCCAAAGTCATTGCTCTTAAAAACACAAGCAGGACAAGCCCTATGGGTGACACCTATCTCAGAAGCCAAACCTCGACACAGCCATAGAGGAAAGATGGCTACCCTACTGCACTCTTTGCCTGTCTAAATTCATTCATCCTCATAAGTAGGTACACTGTTATCCTCATTTTATAGAGGAGGAAACTGAGGCACAGACAGGTAACATAAATTGACCATAGCTACACAATCAGAGAGTGGTTGAGCTGAGATTCAAATCTGAGCAGTCCAGCTATAAAGACCATTCTATTAAGCACTATGCTATTCCAAATCTCACAGATTACATGACTGTAGGTCTGGAAAATCCAAAAGAAATAATGTAAATATACTAGCTATAATAAATTTAATCAGCAAGATTGCAGGATATAACTTGCATACCAGTAAAACACAGCTGGAAAATACAATGAGTAAAAAACTGTACTCACAGGAGAGACAAAAATTAAGTAACCAGCCACTAATCCAGCTCAGCATGCAAGAGAGCTAAAGAAAAATTTAAAACCTATGCTCCTGGACAGGAAGACCTAACTATAGTAGGGATGATACTATACCTCTTAAGGTAATAAACAGATTTAGTTGCATTCTGACCAGTCTGTGCCTTTGCACCTGCTGCCCCCTCCACACACATGGAACCTCTCTTATGCCTCTCCCTCCTTACTATTTGTCTGATGAAAAGCTTCTCAACCTCTAAAACACTTTAAGCACAATGACTTTAAAAGGCTAAGATTTACTACCCAACCATAAAGTAGCATAAGAAACACCTGGGTCATACAAAGGCCTGGAGCGTTAAGAGCTATGTGGGCAGCATTTAGGAGGGTTAAGGGCACTAATTTCTCATTGCCGCAAATGAGTATTTGGTTATGGAAACATCTGTGCTCACTGAATTACTGATGTGTTCTGAGTAAGTAATGCTCTAAGAACAGATTCTTAGCATACAAACAAATGAACAAACAAAAGCTTACCCCAATATGGAAGAGGGCACTAACAGGCTTGTGGTCACTGGTTTTCAGTTCCATGTGACTCCGGTAATGAAGCTGATTAACATTTGTTCCTCTCCAAAGAATTCGATCACACCAGGCTGGAACCCGGCATTTCCCACTGCATATAAAGAGAAGAATTATAAAGGGAACATAGACCATACCACACAAGAACGTAATACCCACTATACAGGTTCAGAACTGGTTAGTCCCTTCTGTTATATATGCTCCCAAAGAACCATGAACATTTCTTTCTCCAACAACCCTAATCATTATTGTCCCTACTATGCAGCTAGTTCTGTGAAGGGGCTGTGTCTGCTTGTTTGTCACTCAACTTCCAGCACATAGCACGGTACCTAGTGCAAAACAGGTGATCAGTGAATAGTTATCTAATGAATGAATAAATGGTTCTCCTAAGATTGAGGTTTTGTCTTTAGCAATGTCACCACAAGGGAAAGTTGAATAGCACCCTCTTAAAATACTCTCAGAAGGTCAGGATTATACTCTGACTATTCCATTCTCCTTTGAACTATCAAATGCAGTGACATTTCATTCAAGGCAGATAACTAATAAAGTTTAAAAAAACCCATCTCATGCTCTCAGACTGGGCCTAATCTCTGGAGATGAATAATAGTAAAGATTTCTCTTTTAAACTTGGACATCTATACACAAATGTAGCTTTTTCAACAGAGATGAACTAACATATAAATATGCCAATCTGAACATCTAACAATCCATAGAATAATGAGGGTAGGGGGAAAAAACCCTATTCATCCTTCTATTCACCCTATTCTATGTATCTGCTTATGGTTCAACCTAAAAAATTCCTAGCCTTTTACCAATGGAAGTGACAGAAATAAGGTCAGGCCTTAAGCTATCCCATAAGAAGGTTTTATTACTTTACCTGGAATCCCATCGGTCTGTTTTAGAGTCATACTTATAAGTGGGAATAAACTTGATATCCCCTTCTGTGAAGTCAGCAAAAGCTTTCTTCTGTGTACGCTGAATATTCAGCTAACAACAGAAAGAAGTATCACATAAACAGGGTAACACTATTTTAAAATAAGTGATGATGAGGCAGATCAGCCACCATTCCCGTCTCTAACTATCTAGTCTACAGCTTTTACAACTGAATGATTTTTTTACCTTGTAAATTAAATCTTAGCATTCTCACAGCATCTAAACTCAACCTCAGATAGGATGCTTATTATTAGCACATCACTAATTTTTATTGCTAATAGTGGTCAGGGATAGACTGGAAAAATGAAATCTGAATAATCTTAAATTTCCTGAAGACAGGAAGGAACCAGCTAGTATAATATTTTTTTAAAGCACACCAATGTTGAACATTTGTCTTGAAAGTTCTCCTCATTCAATTATTTTACCAGAGTTATGAAAGAATCAGAATTTATTCCAACTGTACCTCTTTTGGAGGCAGTAAGGAGGATGAATTTCAAAGAAATTAGCTAGCCAACCTCAATGTGAAGGTTGACAAGCCAAGAAAGGCTCACTACAAAACCCATTCTACTACAAAATACCTGAATTTTTACTATGTCTAAAGCTAAAAAGGCTCACAGAGGGATTCAAAGACATTCACATCAAGTCAAACATTGTCTTCACTCACTAAGAAATATTTACTTTTAGCAGCCCAGTATCCATATGCTGAAGTAAAAATTCAAGTCACAAGCCAGATTCTGAGACAAACTTATTACCTCAAATACATGGAGAATTAGGTTCCCAAATATCCAGTTCTATTTAAACATTACAGAATCAATACAATATTTTTCCCACAGATTTTAACATCTATATGCCAGCTAGCTCCAACTTCTCAGTTCCCATTAGATCACACAGCCTGTGCTATTTCTCCCAGACAAACATCTTTTCTGTGCTTTCTAATCCCCTGCACAGGCCTCCCTCTTTTACCTCCAAGCTATTGCTTAACCTGCCAAGTAATCATAGAACAGTATTCCCTCTTCCATGTGCCAAACCACACCAACATAGCTGAAGGCCCACTTCCTCCAGAAGTGTTCTCCAATTAACCCCACCCTTCTCTAATTCATTTATACAAATCTTTGAAATCTCTTCTTGATAAAGACTTATTGAATAACTACTGGAATTACCTTTTATCACTATTATCTCCCCTCCTCCCTTCCAATTACCTAATAAAAACATTACATACCTTGTATTCAACGCGTGTTGTATCACTAGTCACAACTTTTACAAGACAGTAAGATCTTTCTAACTATTCCTAGAGTAAGACACATTTTATAAACCTAACAATCTTATCTGCTCTTTAGGAAAGTACTTCTAAAACGGAAATTTACTCACTTGGTCGAATTTCAAGAGTCTTGGAAGGTCATTCTTATTAATAAGACTTTTCACCTCATTGGCATCAGGCATGCAGAGTCTATAGTTCAAATCTCCCAACCAAATGACAACACTGAAGATCAAGAAATAAATGAACAGAAGTAGCAATAATTAGCATAAAAATCAACCAGAGAAGAAAAATGGGTAGATTGTTGAAAAGGATTCATTTATCACTATCTGACAAAGGGTTTAAAATTGTAACTGATCCTTTCGGGGTAAGTATTAGCAAAACCTGAGAGAGATTACAGATTACAAACTAGGTGGGAAAATAGGCACTCCATACATGAAGAACAAAACGGGGGGAAATACAGTACATGTAAGGGATTCAGAACACAAGGCGTTAACTGACTGAGAAACATGAAGTTTATTTGCTGGACTAAGCTTCCAAATTTTGCCTGGCTGCTTGCCAGGTCTCTAGGGGAAGAGAATCTGAATGTTTTCTGCCTCTCAGAGCACTGAGGCTTTTTTTTATTTTTATTTTTTACATGGGCAGGCACTGGGAATCGAACCCGGGTCCTCGGGCATGGCAGGCAAGCACTCTTACCTGCTGAGCCACCGTGGCCCGCCCAGCACTGAGGTTTTGCAGACTCTCCATTAATGTCTGCATGGTCTCGATAAACTCTACCAGGCAGGGCCCACTAGGAAAAGTATCTCTGGGGTTCACCAATGTAGCCAACCCGTCTACCCCTGCCCAAGATCAGCAGTCCAAGTGTTCTAGGCAGGGAGGAGACTACATGCCACACCTGGCTCTCAATCACAGTTAAAAGGCTCCTAGATGTGCTGAGGGCCCCATAAAGGGAGACCCTGACAAAATTACCATGCTAAAGTGAATTCTCCTGTGAGCTATCCTCTGCTCAACTGCAACATAAAACTTATGGAAACCTGGGGAAATTTTTATGGAATTACAGGGCAACTTTATGACCACAAATTTCAAGGCCTTGACTTTGCCTTGTGAAAGAGAATTCCATATGATCCTAATTGTTGGCATAATATGGAAAGAATCCAATATCACTATCCCTAAATTATCTTCTGCTTTCCTATTAATGCCCATCTCAAACCACTTATTCCAAATTACCTTCTCAGAATTTCAATCACCAGTGTTAATTTCTTTATATCCAATCCATTCCTCAACTGATTATTGCTTTTAGTCTTATTAAGTTCCATTCTTTGCTGACCTCACTAGCATATTATCCTACTGACCCAGTGGTGTCTTTAAATCTCCCCTGCCCCTACTATTAATGATTCACAGCCATTAAAAATAAAAAAAGTAGATCTATATATACTGGGTTGGAAAGGGGTCCACTATAAAGAAGATAATATAGTCCTATATAACAAGCGTGTGTGGGTGTGTATGTGCACAGAGGGAAATCTAGAACAGCACTGTTCAAAAGCAATATAATGCAAGTCACAAAATTTTTAGTATTTTATTTAACCCAGTATATCCAAAATATTATCTCAACCTGTAAAATCATTATAAAAATAGAGATTATTTTACATTCTCCCCCCAAGTCTTTGAAATCCAGTGTGTAGTTATTCTTACAGCACATCTCAATTTGAACCAGCCACATCTCAAGTGCCGAACTGCCACATGTGGCTACTGGCTATTGTACTGGACAGCACAGATCCAGAAGGACACTCGCAGAACCATTAATGGTGGTTTACTGTTTAGAGAGGGACTGCTTGGGGAGGGTGAAGGAGAAATGAGGGAATTTTACTTTTATTACATTTATGATGAACATTTCTATTTTATAATTAAAAGAAAAACTGACTCCAACTGAAAACCCTCTCCAGCATTACTTTAGATGCCCCACTAATATAACAAACCTTCCTTGGATGTCAAAACTAATTTTTCTGCCTCGATGATTATGGCCCCAGTCCTTAAATGGTAACTCCTCACTCTTCACAGCTCTACAGCTTCTCACCACATTTAATCTCTTCTTATCCCCACTATTCAAGGATTAAAGGAGATTTATCCACTCACTCATGTTTCATGATGTTTAGTTGAGGGACGGTCTGATTCGGGACCACAAAACTCATTCGTGCACAGATGTCCTTATAATCTTGATTCCTTCTCTCAAAGTCCTCCACATGGGCAGCCAGATGGGAATTGACAATGCAAAATGTAGTGTTGTGAAATACAAATCTCACAGCCACACCACCTTTGTTTCCCTGTTACCAAGAGTAATCATTCACAGTTAGTACAAATATACAATTAGCAACTGAACTTCACATAGACATAAAGAACAGTCAACCTCATTTCCAGAGTAACTCACCATTTTCCCCATGATTCCAGTTCCAACTGTTTCTGTAGCAACATCACGGATATGTCGCCATTGGTCCTTTCTGACAAATATAAGGAGCATCATCCCAACAAGGCGGACTAGTTGAACCTATGAGTCCCCAGGAGTTATAAAAGGTTACTATTAATTCCACTTTTTGCCATGTATTTAACTAACTTCCTACAAATAATTTTCTACCAAGAAGACATAATAATGCCAAATCTGAATCCACATCCTCTAATTTCCCAGTGGATCCCATAAAAGGGGAAACAAAATTTCTCTGGGGAAGCTCTAATCTGCCTCTGACCAATAAGAGTTAAAAGTTTTCAGAGACAAGTACACTCAGCTCTAGATCCATTATTTTAATCATTTTTCAGCTTACCAGGAGTAGGCAGCATTAAATGTTTAAATAATAAAGATAAAGCCTCAATTCCAGCTTGTTCCCACCACTTTTCTTCCTAGTTTTTCATTTTCAATTTTCTGTCTAAGCAATTTAAATCTATAAAGTAGCAATCCTTTTTACTTTGATTATTTTTAATTTGTGAACTAAAGCTAGAAATATATCTGAAATATGTATTAATCAGGGACCTATATGGGAGGAATATCATTTTCGGGAGTCTTATTACCTACATAAACTCTTAGAAGATATAGACAAAAATTACTCAGACAGATTACTCCTTTTATAGGCTTTTAGCATGGAAGCCCCCTAATTAAAATAACTCTCCTGGTGCTAAACACCTCTAACACATGCCTTCTAAAGACTTACAAATTAGCCCACCTTGCTAAAGTCAACTCTTCTTTTCTTGACTTATAACCAATTTTAGAACTCATTTAAATTCCACACACTTCTATTCTTGCTTTGATTCCAAAGCATATCCTATGCCCCATATGCTTTGTACTGCTTATCTGCAAAGTATCCAGTTTCGATCATTTCAGTGAACAATCTCAATCTTAAACTTTTATTGCCCAAATCAGTTCCCTAATATACAATGCTTCTGAGTTAATTATTTTCACAAGAACAGTAAACTTCTTTTCTCTTAAAAGCTACTGTGATGGTTAGGTTCATGTGTCAACCTGGCCAGGTGATGGTGCCCAGTTGTCTGGACAAGCAAGAACTGGCCTAACCATTACTGCAAGGATATATCGTGGCTGGTTAATAAACCAGAAGACTGGTTTATTACATCATCAGTCAGTTGATTGCATCTGTGGCTGAGTACAACTACAATCAACTAACAGAGCGTCTTTCTCAATGAGAGAATCCAATCAGCCAGATTTAATCCAATCAGGTGAAGACTTTAAAGGGAAAAGAGAGAACTTTCAGTTTTCTTTAACCAGTCAGCCTCTCCTGGACAGTTCATCATCGACCTTCATCATAGTTGCCAGCTAGCGGCTTGACCTATGGAATTTGAACTTGTGCATTCTCACAGTTGCATGAGACACTTTTTAAAAATCTCATATTTACAGATTTCCTGCTGGTTCTGTTTCTCTAGAGAAGCCTGATTAATACAGTACCCAACACACACACAAAAAAAGATCAGAAAGCTTAGGGAATTTTTTTTTGTAGGAAGTGGGTATAAAGGATTAGTTTGCCCTAACCCAGCATTACACATGGGGTAGCATTCAATTAAACTGTTCTGTTGGAACAAGTTATAAATAACGGAATAACCGCTAGTAGTTCTAGTGAGTCATGTTCTAAAGAAGACAATTAAATGCAGCTTACTTTCTTATACGTGGCTTTGGAATGCAAACCTCTCTCCACGGCCATAGACCACTCCTGTTCCTTCATGGATTCAAAGTAGAAAAAGGCTTCTGTGCTTAAGTCCAGTTCTTGGAATCTGAGAAAATGAGGATTTGAGATCCATATATAATTCAGTTATCTCTGACTACTTCCTGTACCATATTCTCAAAAATTAAGACTAAAAAAATAAAAAAGAATGAGTGGTAGGGAAGACAAATTTTATAGGACTGCTCTGTTCACCCAAGTGATCAGTAAGGACAAGTAACTCTCTCTTCTAAAGACTCCCCACCAGTATATTCACTGACTAGGAAAAAAAAAAACAAGTAAAAACCTCCAGAAGGGATAACAGTACAGCTCTGTGCTTATGTCCTAGGAATAGTCACTGTTAGAACTGACTTCAGGTCTCAATTTTCATGAAGAATATAGCTATCTATGGATTTTGAGAGAAGGAGATGCTTTCTTAATATCATTTTAGCTATCTGTTCCTTTTTGATCTCACAAATTTGACCCACAAGTTAACTCTCACATATGGTCTACAGTAGGGTTTTACCAAATAGTTTTTTAAAAAAAGGAAGGCAGGCAAAAACGTCATGCAAACTAACACCAAACATACCCCCCCCCAAATTCTGTAAGTCTTCTTTACCCAATGCAGTAGATATCAGGAGGATTCAGATCACAGTTCAGCCATGGTTTTAATCCACTATCTGGAGACTGACCATTCACGTTCCAAGTTCCAACAAAAAATCTAATGCATAAGACCAAAACATAATTTGAAACAAAGTCCAAGTATCAAATAACATTAGTTTTCTCTTGCTGCTTCTATACAAGGGTATGTTCACAAGAAGCTAACATAATTTCTCAAAATGCTTTGCCACACATAAAAAATTCTTGCATCTTCAACACAAAGGCAGTAGGCTTATTTTCTCTAGATTTTACAATAAATGAACCTACTGAAAGGAAACATCTCTATAAATACAAAATTAATTGCTCTACCACCTTTCCTTTCTATTAATCTCTAACCAAATTCATATTTAAAGTGAGAGCTTGCATATGGGAGTTTTCATGCTGGCAGCTAGTGTAAAATGGATAACTATTCTTTATGGAGCTGTAGTAGAATCCAAAAACTCACTTTCCAAAGGATTAGAAGGATATCTGCGTAGGAAATTCCAATGAGGCAGATATAGTATGAAGGGGGCAAACAAAAGGTAAAACTCATGACTATCTTAATTGTTCAAACACAATTTATGTCCTCAGAAGCAATATAGAGAACATGAGGAACTAGAGGTTTTAGCATAGGGATATTGTTATGAGTGAATTGGAATAATTAAGCATAATGGGATAGTCAGAATCTTAGACTAGAGGGGCACATGCTATGAATAACAAAGAAAGGTGGCCTTGATTTGCACATCAGGGACACACGGTACACCATACCGCTTGTTTTAGTTCCCTAGCTGCTATATAAAAAATCTTATTGGCTCAAGATTTCAGGAGCTAGCAGGCTTACTTCCTCCTGGGGTATATTCTGAATGACCAGCAATCTTTGGGGTTCTGTTACTTTTCTGTCACATGACAATACAAATGGTAGTGTCTTCACCTTTCTCTACTGGGTTCTGTTGACTTGCAGCTTCTGGCTGCTCCCCATGGTTTATCTTGCCATTTCAGCAAGTTTCAGTGGGTTCAAACCATCGGAAAATAGAACTTCCCAAAGAGTCTTCATGGGTAACTGCATTTCCAATCTTGACTTCCACTGAAATGGCTGACTGAATCCATGCTCAGCCACACCCTCTTTAGCAGAGTTTAGTTAAATCCTCACAGGTAGCCCTGTCCTCTGGTGTGTCACTTTCCAAAGGGAGGTCCTTAATAGAGCTGCTTTTGGCCCTAGTCTCAGAGCACACCATTTGGATAGGTTGAGAATTTTCAGAATCATCAACTGCTGTTTCTTTGTGTGTGTGTGCTTAAGAGTTTAATTCTCAGCTTATCCCTTTCCTTGTATTTTACCATAAGCTGCCAAGGAGAAGCCAGGATGTCTCTTCTACCATTAGCGAGAAAATCTCTTCAGCTAAATATCCAAGCTTATTGCCTGTAAGTTCCAGTTTCAATCTGACACCTGAACACAATTTTAGCAACTTCTTTGCTATTTTATAACAAGGATCACCTTTCCCCCAGTTTCCTATAATAGTCATCATTTCCACCTTCAGTCTCATGGAAGTACCTTTAGCATCATTTTTTCTACCTACAGTCTCTTTGAAGCAGTCTAGACTTTTTCTATCAAGCATCTCACAATTCTTCCAGTCTCTGCCCATTACCCAATTCTAAAGCTGTTTCCACATTTTAATGTGTTTGTAATAGCAGCAATCCACTTTTTGGTACCAAGAACTGTTTTAGTTTTCTAGCTGCTATTACAAATACCATACAATAGGGTGGCTTAATGATAGGAATTTATTAGCTCACAGTTTCAGAGGCTAGCAGGCTTGCTTTCTCCCAGAGCTAGTATCTACTGGCTGGCCAGCAATCTTTGGGATTCTGTGGCTTTTCTGTCACTTGGCCATACAAATAGCTTCTCCTTTCCGTTCTGGAGTTCCACTGACTTCCAGCTTCTGGCTGCTCCCCATAGCATTTCTTCCATGAGCAACTACCTTTGTTTCTAAGGACTTCAGCCATATTGGACTAAGGACCACACTCATTCAGTTTGGTATACCTTGACTAACAGAACCTTATAAACTTTGAAGATGTTACATTAAAAATTAACAAATGGGTTCACATCCATTGGACCAGAAGTTGGAAAACTGAGTATTTCTTTTAAAGGGGGCATGATCCAATCACCAACACCACATTACAGTATACTACCCCCACACCCCAGACATGCACACACAGATACAAGGTCCAGGAAGGAGGACATCAACATTAAAAGGAGAAATGAAAAAAATAATAAAGAAAACAGCATCGGAAAGAGTGCAGCACAGACTTTTCAATCAAAAGAAGAGAGTAGGTGGAACTTTTAGTTAACTTATAAAAGTAAGCTAAGATCTAGTGGTGACGGTACACTTTAATTTTCCAATATTAGCTGGAGAAAAATTCAGCAGGTCAGACAGATAAACATGTTTGCTTATGGACTGAGCTATGGGACAATTCTCTAGCACAGTGAATTTGATTTGGTTCTCTAAGTGTAGACAGAAACAGTAGAAATGGCAGTTAGAAAACCCAAGGGCAACTGTTGTATCTCCGTTATTCTGGATACGATATTGACTAGACAGGGGCCTGAATCAGATGATCATTCCTTTTTATCATGCTTTGATTCTTAATTAAGCTAATAACTTACATATTAAAAGGCCATTTTCTATTATACTTACTGACTTCTTAGATTCAGGAAATAGAGGAGACTAACCTGAAACTCTGAATGTTGACATATTCTTTCTCCCGCTTTGCCAGGATATGTTTGATGAGACCCTCCCGCTGCCCACTCTGAGTATTTGGTACAAAGAGCTTCCTCATGGTGTTGGTCACTTTGGGTGGCTCCTTGTTAGTAGCTTCTTTTTCACGTGGAAGCCTGACAAATGAGGAATTCAAAAGTAAAACGGTATAAAATATAAAAGTCTCCTAATCAGAAATATATTTCTGACATAGAACTTACATTCTGTTCACAGAAGGGGGTGGGGGTGGGGGTTCTCGATGAGTCCCCACAGGCTGGTTTTGTGAATTTACTTTCTTGTCCAAATTCATAGATGAAAAATTATCCTCAAATCCAAGACCTGAAGGACAAAGAACCCAAAATCAATGGGGGGGGGGGGGAGGCTAACCCCCAAGATATCCAGGGTAGATGAGGCTGACCATTTGGTCAGTGGCATTACTAAACAGAAAGGAACCAGAAGAGTAGTAAGAACTTAGACTAGGGGAAGAAGCACATCTGTTCCTGAAGCACTGACAAACTAACTAGAACAATAGTAGGTTACATTAATCTGGAACTTGAATAAAATACCTAACATTTATTGAAGACTTAGTACAATGCTGGCTGATAGAAAAGGGTTATATTCTTATCTCGCTTCATGAGGTAGGTACTATAAAAAATCTCTCCATTTCATAAATGAGCAAATGGAAGCTCAGAGTTGTTAACTTCATGGAGGTCATATCATAAGTAAGTTAAAGATTTGGGATTCAAACCCAGGCAGTCTGGCTCTCGAGTCTGCACTTTTAATGACTCTACTAAGTTAGATCCTGAAGAGTTAACCTGCCACAGAAAGGTTTAGGAAAGAATATTAGTCAGTAGGCAAGGACTAGCTAATTTTGCAGAATGTATATGACGTTGACATTACTCCACCTCATCTCAGTTGTCCAGATAAAGACCAGGGAAAAAGAATCCTTTCAATACCTGAAAAAACAGAAGGTTTGTCCTTAGTGTCTAATTTCTGGTACCAGCTGGATGAGTCCTTTTGCTCTGGAACAAGAAGTTGTGACTGAGCTGGAAAGAGAAGGGCTGTGGTCAGAAACTGGGGAGCCCTTTAATAAGTAGAATTTATCATAACAAAAAAGCATTCCCCCAATACTCCTTAAATGAATGGGCCAGTACCACTCTTGAATATGTGAATGCAAAGAAAGAGCTTAGAAAAATAAGGACAGCTCTGGGGTCATTTGGGGAAAATAGAGGATTGCAGTCTGGGGTAAGCTGAAGAGTCTGGCAATTGGGGCAGGGTCTTTAAAGCTGTATAGACTTGTTCCCTAAAGTATCCCAGGGATCAACCCTGAAAAAAAATCAGTCATTAAGGCCAAAGGGGTGAGGTACTGTGCTAATGGATACTTCGCTCTGTATCAGCATGCCAGAATCTCACTCCCATTCAAATGGTAGAAAGAAAGTTGCTGAGTGTTGAGTTACCTTCCTGGGCAGCAAGGACTTCTGAGAGAAACTTCAAGCAGTGTTCCTCGTCAGGGATTTCAAAGCGGCGTTCTCTGGTCCAGTCCCCCTGAACCCGAATTTTACAGCCACCTAAAAAGAATTGATATCCATATACACATAGCTATGGAATACAATGTTTTATTGTGATCATATTCTCAACTCATCAGGTTAATAGGACAAACAGTGCCAATGAGTAACCTGATAAAGTGATATAACACATACTAAAATAATAATTTCCTCTGTTTTAACATCTGTCAGATGTCAAAGCAGGCATCTCTAAACTCTAGTCAAAGATAAGAAGACCCAGATTGGAATGATTTCTAATTGTTTTGTTAATTCTTTTTTTAATTAATAAAAAAATAAAAAATAAAAAATAAAAAAAATTAAAAAAAAAAAAAAGATAAGAAGACCCAACAATCCCTCTCCATCCCCTAGTTAGAAATTCCTACCATTACAAATCCAGATCATTTGTATTGAGTATCTGAAGCATGAAGAGAATAAAGGAATGAGGATGGTTTGTTTACAGCTACAGATTTTACCTGGGGGATTAAATTTACAAACTAATTTAAAAAAGAAAAAGAATAGTGGGTTTGTTTTGAATTATTCTAAAAACAAACACAGACCCCACATTATCTTAAATGAAAACTGTATGTCTCAAATAAACTTACGAAAGCAATTGATGACCTATGTTCAATAGTAGTTTGGTTCAAGTTTAGCCAACTGGAAAACACTATAATTACAAGCAAAGTTATATAGGATTTTAGTTCCTTATGTATATAATATACTCTCTTCCCCTTTCTGATACCCTATAGTTATTGCGTGTTTCAATTGTTTGGATATGGTGATCTAAGAAACCGATGTACTTGCTCATATTATTATGTAAACTGATTTATTACATATAGTGTTTTCTCATGCCCTACAAAACTATAAGCTCTTTGACAGCAAGAGGCAGGCTTCCATACACAGGTTACCCAAAGCAACACTTTTGATGGTCTAGGGTGACCAACTGTCCCAGTTTGCCTGGGATTGAAGGGTTTCCCAGGACACAGGACTTTCAGGGCAAAGACCAGGAAAGTCCCAGGCAAACTTGGATGGTTGCTCATTCTGTTGGTGACAATGATACAAGACTTCACAAACAGAAAGTATATAATAAATGCTTGTTGAACTGGACTCTTTCATACTTATAAACAACAAAGAGATGAAAAAATAAAATGAAAATCCCAGTTTCTTATGGTGGAAATCCATGTCTATTCCTTTGGCTCTTATTTATTTTTTTGTATTTCCTGATGTTTTTATATTCGAAGTTTGGGTTAAAAAAAAGAGAGAGAGATTAAAATTAGTAATCACAGAAGAAAAGATACAAAAAATGGAGAAAAAATGAATACAGAAGGCACACAAGAGGACCAGAGATAAGAAAATTGATGAGGTGTCACTGTAACAAGATAAAAAAGGAGAGGGAATGAATACAAACTGCCATTCAGTAGCAGCCTTGAAGATACAGGGAAAACCTCCTTCAGGGCATAACAAGTCCTTTCTTTCTCAGATAATTTATATTAAAAGGGATAAAACAAAGAAAAGTAGTTTCTATCTGATAGAAATGAAGAACAAGAACACATATTCTTCCTCTCCCATAATCCTTGAAAGATATGTTTTAGCAAATAAAAAATACACTGACCCATTTAATGGCCAGATTACAGAAACTGCTTGCAAAATAACTGCATGCTATCACACAATGTTTTGTGGAAAGAAGACAATGCACTCTTCTCCCTTCCAAATGCCTTAGGACTTCCACTCTTAGCAATCAGCAAATTCTCCTACAACCTCAACTTCTCCAAGCATTCATTCCCTACACCTGTCAGTGGTTCTTAACTAAGGATGCATTAGAATTACCAGAGGTGTTTTTTTTTGGGGGGGGGGGGGGTTGCATAGTCCAGGAATTGAACCCTGGTCTCCCGCATGAAAGGCAAGCATTCTACCACTGAATCACCTGTGCACCCCAGAGGTGCTTTTAGAAAATACTGACACTGGCCACTCTACCAACATGGTAGCGTAAAATTTTCCAAGGAGCTATTCCCCCATAGAATCTTTGAAAAATTAGCAAAATAACCCAGCCAAGTTCCTCAAAACTCCAGAAAACAATTAAAGGGTTTCAGTAACTGGGCAAGTGCCTAGCTAAGGAAAAAAAACCCTACAGCTTTAAAAATGGGAGAAGCTCAAGGTACTCTTGCCTGCCCCTCTCCCACCCCTGGCTTGGTGTGAAGCTAGGCTGCACTCCCACTGTGGGTCCCCGACCCTGTTCTGGAGGGAAGAGTAACATCTATGCACACACTTGGGTGCCAGTATGTTGATGCTAATATATAAGGTGGCAGCTTGAAAGACTGAACTAGGAAACACATCTTTGGCTCAGGTAGCAACCTGAAAGACTGAACTAGGAAACATCTCTGGCTTACTCTCTCAGAACTTGCCCTGAGGCAGAAGCAGCTTGTGGACATCTAAAGCAATGTAAGAAATGATTGGGTCAAAAGTACTGGGGAAGAGGATTACTGACAGATTCTTGTACACGGGAATACTAAAGGCCATGGGTAAGCAGAAGCCCAGGACAAGACTAAGACTCAAAAAAGACAGAGAATTCTGCACTTCCTTTGGCCTCATGTTGAGGCCAAAGATCTAGCTGAACTTCTTGATAGGAGGGCTGAACTGTGAAGGATAGCACCAGCCAATGCAGAATCAATTTGCAGAAAAAAAGGTGTTTTTTTGTGTTTGTTGGCCTGTCTGTTTTTGTTAGCTTCTGGCATGCAAGGACATCTCTGTTTTATCACTACCTGTATACTAGCTCAGGACTGAGTCCCAGAATTAATGTTAAAATATACATTGTACTCAGAGAACCTAAGGCTCCCTACAATTATGCCTTAGAGTTACTTCCAGAAAATCTCTTTTGTTGCTCAGATGTGGCCTCTCTCTCTCTCTAAGTCCAACTCTGCAAGGAAAATCCATTACCCTCCCCACCACGTGGGACATGACATGTGGGGTGAAAGTCACCCTGGCAATGTGGGATGTGACTCGTAGGGATAGTCTGACCTTGGAACCATGGGTTTACAATGCCTGCCTGACTAAAAGAGGGAAAGGAAATGTAACAAAATAAGGTATCAGTGGCTAACAAAGTTCAAATAGAGTCAAGAGGATATTCTGGAGGCTACTCTTAGGCAAGCTTTAGCTAGATATTGCTAATTACCACAGTTCGCCAAATCCCAACCAAAGCCATTCCTGTTAATCCTAAACAACACCTAGGGCTCTATCTGAGATCTTACAAAAGTTTCACATACTAAGATTACTTTCCAGAAATCTACAATCTCCAGATGGGTTCCTAGGCCATTAAGTTCTGAAGCTCAAAGGGGCCAGCGTTTCCAGGAACATCAACTAGTTCCATCCCCCATCCCCCCTTTCCAACATGAAAAAGTCTGAAAGGGTATAATTGAAATACCCCTAAAGATTGGGAGAGGGATCAAAGGAGAAGGAAGAGTTATAGAAGAGAAGATAGAATTTAACAAATGAGTACAACTGCTGAATCCGTAAATTGATATTTCTTTTAGTCTCCAGTGTCTTAGAGCAGCAAGAAGGAAAAACCTAAAATTGTGGAATAGTAACCCATAACAAACTCTGAAATCTGTTTCAAACTACTTCCTGCGATGTGCTTTGAGATTTATTGCTTTTTTTTGTATAAATGTTATATTTCATATTTAAAAATGTTAAAAGCATTTTTAAAAAATGTGTGCCGTACAAGATCATAAGATGAACAGAGAAACAGGAAATGATGACTCATCCAAAGGAAGAAGGTAACAATTAAGAAACCATCAACGAAGAAAGAATACCAAACTTTCGATATACTGGACAACAACTTTAAAATCATGATGTTCAATATATTCAAGCACATAAAGGAACACACAAAGAAACAACTGAAGAATATGAGGAAAATGATGACTGAACAATGCAGAAATCTCAAAAAAGAAACAGAAAGTATGGAAAAGAACCAAAGAGAATTGCTGCAGTTGATGACCAAAATAACTGAAATGAAAAATTCCCTAGAGGGTGTCAACAGCACACTGAAGCTAGAAGAAGAAAGAATTAGTGAACTAGAAGACAAGACACTTGAAAGGATTCAGGCTTAGAGCAGGAAGGAAAAAAGTGAACAGAACCTAAGTGACCTGTGGGACACTATCAAGCATACCAATATAAACATTATGGGAGTACCAGAGGGAGAAGAAAGAGAGAACGGGGCAGAAAGTATAGTTAAAGATATAATAGCAGAAAACTTCCAAATTTTAATGAAGGCCGTGGATTTTTACATGTAAGAATCCCAATGAACCCCAAACAGGATAAAATAAAAGAGAACTATGGCCAGACACATATTAATCAAACTGCCAATGCCAATGACAAAGAGTTCTGAAAGCTACAAGAGAAAACCAACAAGTATGTACAAGGAAAACTCAGTAACATTAAGCGTCAATTTCTCATGGAGGCAAAAAGGCAATGGGTCAAAATATTTAAAGTGCTGAAAGAAAACAACTGACAAGCAAGAATTTTATATCTGGCAAGACTGTCTTCAAAAACGAGGGAGAGAGTGGACATTTTGGTTTTTGTCTGGGGTGCGTCCTTGCCCTGGGTCCATTTGGTGTGAAATTAGGAGGAGTATCCTTAAAGTAGATTCCTACAAATGGATTTGCCCAAGAGTGCTCACTTCTGGTCTTTATGCCAAGGCTTCTTTAAGTCATTCCTAATTGTCCAAAGCTTATCCTTTCATGAATGCCTCAGGGAGGGCTCATGAGACCAGTAAGGCCTGAGTTCTTCTTCATGCCCTCTGTTCAAAAATAGTTGGTTTTAAGTTACTTCTTCAGAGAGACCTTCCCTGATCACTCCAACAGGTTATAAAGTGACCAAACCCTGGAAAGACAACCTGGATGGTGGAGAAAGAAGTGGAAAGAAAGTCTGTCCAGAAGAAGCCTAAGAAGATAGAGAGGCTTTGAGGAATGGGTTGCATCCATCTTCAGTAAAGAATAGACTGGGGGGAAAGGCAATGAAAATAAGAAAATTGGAAAAATATTTCCTCTGAACTCAGAACAGTTTTTTTAAAACAGCCCCTCTTTGAACTCACCCAGTAAGAGTTTGAAATGTGATTTAGACTTATATCATCATGAAGGAAGCTGCTTGGGGAAGAATCAACAGTTTGTTAATTCCTTCTGTCACAGCTTACTCCTGGTGACAATAATCCCCATAAAGTGCAAATCAGTGTGAAAATGTCCTGTGTTTAAAAATTTGAACCACACTGATAACAGAGCATTCATACTAGAGAGACACCATATGAATGTACTGAATTTGGGAAAACTTCTTTCATTCACATGTCATATTTCATTAAATGTACAAGTCATCCTGGAGAGAAATCCTGTGCTTCTAAGGAATATTGAAATGCCTTTAGCTAGATGACAAATCTCATTGAGCAGAAGAAAATTCATACTGGAGAGAAATCCGTGAATGTAACAGAACTTCATTGAACATTAGAAAATTTATACAGGAAAGAAACCTTTGAATATACTGAATATGATAAAGTTTTCTCTGGAATCTCATTTCTTACTCTATGTTTGAAAGGCAATACGGGGAAAAGCCATATAAACGTAAGAAATGTTGAAAAATCTTAAGCCAAAAGTAAATCCTCATTCATCAAAAAATTCATATTGGAGAGAAACCTTGTGAATGTGGGCAAGCTTCCATACAGATGTCAAACCTCAGTCAGCAGAGACTTTATAGTGTGGAAACCCCCTTTGCCTGTAAGGTATGAGGGAAAGTCTTCAACCACAAATCAAACCTCACTGAGCATGAACATTTTCATACTAGAGAGAAACCTTTTGAATATAATGAATGTGGAAAAGCCTTCAGCCAAAAGCAGTATGTTATTAAACATCAAAACACTCATACTGAGAGAAGCTTTTTGAATGCAACGGGTGTGGAAATCAGCCAGAAGGGAAACCTCCTTACCCATCAGAAGATTCACATTGGTGAGAAACCATTTGAGTATAAGGATTATGGAAAAGCTTTCATACAGAAGTCAAACCTCATTAGACACTAGAGAACTCACAAGAGAGAGAAATCCTTTGTATGTAAGGAGTGTGGGAAAACCTTCAGTGGCAAATCAAACCTTACTGAGCATGAGAAAATTCATATTGGAGAAAAACACTTTAAATGTAGTGAATGTGGCACAGCTTTTGGCCAGAAGAAGTACCTCATAAAACATCAAAACTTTCACACTGGAGAGAAACCTTATGAATGTAATGAATGTGGAAAAGCCTTCTCTCAATGAACATCACTGATCGTCTATGTGAGAATTCATTCAGGTGATAGACCTTATGAATGCAATGTATGTGGAAAAGCCTTCTCTCAAAGCTCATCTCTTACTGTGCATGTGAGAAGCCATACAGGTGAGAAACCCTATGGTTGTAACGAATGTGGGAAAGCCTTCTCTCAGTTTTCAACTCTTGCTCTACATTTGAGAATACACACAGGTAAGAAGCTTCATCAATGTAGTGAATGTGGGAAAGCTTTCAGCCAGAAGTCACACTACATTAGACACCAGAAAATTCATACTCATTAAAAACCATAAGAATACCTTGAAGATGTGAAGTTTTTTTTAATCAGGAATTTATATTTCATAGCACATCAGAAATCACTGTTCTAAAGCAGCACCATGGATGAGGGAAAGAAGAACTGAAAACTTATGGGATACCAGAAATTAAATATTGACAAGACAGACATTCATATGATATAAAGCCTGTGGCCAACAAAAAACCTACCACAAAGGTTATACTGAAACTTTTAGAAGCATTCCCAGTAAAATTGCGAAGAAACAGATGCCTACTGTCATCATTGCTTTCATAGATCTGGAGATCCTAACCAAGCTGTAGGTGTTGGAAAGCAAGAGACAATACTAGATATCATCTACAAATAATATAAAACTCCTGTGGTGTTGATGCAGCAGAAGTGAGCCCAGAAACAGACTCACACACTTATAAGAATTTGGAATATGATAGAAATGGCATCAAGAAGTGATGAAATAATGGGACTATTTAAAAAATAATTTGGAGGTATTTGTTGTGCAAGAAGGGATAAACCATATACAAAATGAAATGCAAAGGGGTTAAAACAGTAACATGAAAAAGCTATATTCTTAAGTCATCTTGAGAATAGGAGAGTATTTCTTAAAATAAAATTTTAAAATACCTAGCAATTCTCTGAGTATGTATACCAGGAAATACCAAGAGGATACCTGCTGTGGCATGATCTGTCATAGTCAAAAATTGATGACAACGTAAATGTCCACCAGGAACGAAATGGAAAATTCTTATGGTGGAATACTATGTCTGTAAAATGCAACATGCATTAACAGAGAAAGATCTCAAAAATCATGTTGAGAGGGAAGAATCAAGTTGTACAATGATGCATATATAGTACAATGAAATCTTTGTAAATTTGAATAAAGATTTCCCTCATAAATTTCAGTAGTATATATTGGCAATGGATGCATATTATATGTAAATATTTCTGAAAAGAATTGCAAGGATACATACCAAACTCTTGATAGTGATTGGCTGTGAAGAGTGGAGGAGAGAAAGGAATAAACGTGGGAGGTGGAGTGGGGATTGGTAAAAGGGGATTGCAGTTTTATATATAAATAACCATTTCTCTTAAAAAAGACTCCAAGTAAATATAACAAGATATTGGTTAGTTCTGGATTGTGGTATATGGAAATTTTCTCTTATTTTTTTGTACTTTTCTTTATTTTTTAAAATTTCTCAATAATAGGGATAGGGATGGGAACACTCTACCTTTAGAAACTATCATAATGTGTTCATTCCAATCAAATGCTAAATTTTTTATAGAAAATACGTCTAAAATGTTATCAATGGTGAGTGGATGGATTTGTTCTCTGTGTAATTTGGAATTATATATTTTATTAAGATTAAAATGACAGCACAAAAATGAGGGAGAGATTAAGACATTCCTAGATAAACAAAAGGAGAGGGAGTTCATCATCACTAGACACACCCTACAAGCAATATTAAAGGGAATGCTTCACATTGAAATGAAAGGACTCTAGAAAGTGGACTGAAGTAGTATACAATTATAAAGATATCCAGTAAAGGTAACAACATGGGTAATTAGAGATGCTTGTAATATTGTGTTGTATTTTTTGTACATAAATCCACTTCTTTCTTGTTCCCAGTTCTAAAATACAAATGATAAATCTACGGTTTTGGATATACAATGTATAAAGGTATAATTTTTTTAAAGTCCAAAGAAAGGTGGGGGGAAGGTGAAGTGGTAAAGGAACAGTGTTTGTGTGTGCTACCAAGTTTAAGTTAGTATCAAATCAAAAAGACTGCTATAGATTTATTATCTTAAATTTAAGCCCCTTGGTAACTTCCAAGAAAATATCTGAAAAATATAAACAGAAGGAAATGAGAAGGGACTAAAATGATACACTACAAAACCCCAAATAAATATGAAAGAAGGTATTGGTGGAAGAATTAAAGGACAACAAGGGTATAAGATTTATAAAACCCATATATAAAATGGCAGAAGAAAGTCCTGTATTTAAATGTTACTTTAAATGTAAATGAATTAAACTTTATGGTCAAAAGACAGAGATTGTCAGATGGATAAAAAAGCATAACCCAACTATATGCAGTTTACTAGCGATTCACCTTAATTTCAAAGTTACAAGTAGGTTGAAAGTCAAAGGATGGACAAGAACAGACTGCAAATAGTAACTGAAAGAGAGCTAGGGTAGCTATACTAATCAGATAAAATGGACAGTAAGTAAAAAACTGTTTCAAAGGACAAAGAGGATAACTTTATACTGATAAAGGACAAATTCAACAAGAAGAAATAACAATTACAAATATTTATGCACCCAACGGCAGAGCCCCCAAATATATGAAGCAAATATGAACAGATTTGAAAGAAATAGACGGTTCTACATCAATAGTAAGAGACTTTAATATACCAACTTCAATAATGGATAGAATACCTGGACAGAAGATCAATAAGGAAACAGACTTGAATAATTCTATAAACCAACTACACCTAACAGACATATATAGGACTTAATCAACAGCAGCCATATGAGGATTTGAATTATGTAAAATAAAAATAAAAGACTGGAAGGAAATACATCAAAATGTTAACCAAATTGGTGATCTATGGATTGAAGAAGCATCATTTTTATTTGATACTTAAAACATTTGAATTTTCTAAACTATATATAATCAAGATATATTACCTTTACCAGAACAAATTATTTGAAAAGCATTTAATACCAATATCCTGACAATGGAAAAATGGAAAAAAATCTATTTACAGTGAAATCAGGCCTGACAGATATATGCAGGGTCCCCCTGCTACAACACAGTGTGTGCTCTGAAGTTTTATGTATGAAGCCCAAGGATCAAAATAAAATCTAGTTTCAGTGCAGACTTTACTAAATGGGCAGAAAAAGGATTTTATTCAAGCAATCACTTAACTATTCTTCCCCTGTGACCCAGTATCTTGAACTCTGGACACGGCTAATTTCAATAACATAAGGTGAGGTTACAATAAAATTAATGCTGCAAATTAGATGCTTATAAGAGAAAAGGCAAAGTTTAGTTCAACTTCTCAGCTTTGGATCAAATATCTCTTGCCACCTCAAGAACAAGGCGTTTTGACCTTGACCGAAAGGGGGAAGAGAGAAATGAGACAAAATAAAGTTTCAGTGACGGAGAGATTTCAAACAGAGTTGAGAGGTTATCCTGGAGGTTATTCTTATCCATTATATAGATATCCCTTTTTAGTTTATGGTGTATTGGAGTGGCCGGAGAGAAGTACCTGAAACTGCTGAGCTGTGTTCCAGTAGCCTTGATTCTTGAAGACTGTATAAAGATATAATTTTTACAATGTGACTGTGTGATTGTGAAAACCTTGTGTCTGATGCTCCTTTTATCCAGGGTATGGACACATGAGTAAAAAAATTTGGATAAAAATAAATAAACAATAGGGGGGATAAGGGGCAAAATAAATTGGGTAGCTGGAAATACTAGTGGTTAATGAGAGGTAGGTAAGGGGTATGGTATGTATGAGTTTTTTGCCTTTATTTCTTTTTCTAGAGTGATTACAAGTGTTCTAAAAATGATTATGATGATTAATACACAACTATGCGATGATATTCTGAGCTACTATTGTATACTATGTGTGGACTGAATGTGTGTGAAGATTTGTCAATAAAAATATTAAAAAAAAAAGAATAAGGCATTTTGGCTGCATTGCTGATGAACAACCTCTGCTCTAGTTTTGCTTTCTTAGTGTTGTTTTTGCCTTCTCCTCTCAAAGGAGAATAAGACATAGGTATTAAGTTATTTTCTTTCTCAGATACCTGCAATAGAATCCAGAAGCTGGGTTTACTTAGTCTTTCAGAATCAGCCCTTAAGGTTTCTAAGATTCATGACAAAAGAAAAGAATAATAAACCAGAACCAGAAAAAGCCAACTTAAACCATTCAACTCAAACTGATGGTGTCAAGGGCAGGGACTGTGTCTAAACAAAGTTATGTATAATCCATAGCTCTTAAGTGCCAAGTCCCACGCATCCAACAACTCAACCACGTGTTAACTATAAGGCAATTGGTTTGATTTAGATTCATGTGGTTCAGAGACTCTCTTTTTTTCTATAGCAACTTCAGAGTAACCACAGTAGCAGTGGAGTGCCCATTTTCTCCTCCCCCTAACAATATTACGTGACAATCAAAAAACATCATGCACAGAAAGTGAATGAGGATTTTATTCAAACAGATAAAAACGAGAGAACAGAGACATGGAGAAGGAAGACCATGTTCCCTCTGATAAAGAATCAGATGCACTGAGGGGACGGAACTTTAAAAAAAAAAAGACCAAAAGCTATGCCTGGGACAAGTAATTTAAGGGACTCCGTAGCTTCCCAAAATATTATAACAAAAAAGGAAAACATCATGCGTTAACATACATACATAAAAATAGGGTGGAAAAAACTTAAAACGTAATAGCAGTATAAAAATAACCAAAAAAAAATCACAACCAATAATCTTCATGTGTTTTAAACATTTTACCCTACAATTATCAACTCCACAACAATGATTTTACCAAGAATAACAATACTGGTAGCTCTAAGAAGTTCAGAATGTATTTTCAATATGTACAAAAATTTTTGCCAGCCACTGCTTTTTTTCTTAAGCTTAGCCTAATTTTTTTTTTTAGCATTCCTCCCAATGCTGTTTCATATGGCTGCCTTAAGAAAATGGAAAATACAGGATAAAATGATAAAAATAAAAGATGTGCAAAAAGGTGCTTTAAATATAGCAGGTATTCAAGTAAATATTTGTTGAATGGAAACCAATTCCATTCAGAAAAATACTCACTGTTTGATGCTATATCAATCAAAAGAGTCTCTTCTGCCTCTGAGGGGGGGAAAAAAAAAAAGAATAGGATCAGGGAAGAAAAAACCATTCATTACAATCAAAAGAATTATATGCCTAACTAAATGAATGCTTCTCTTAGCCAATACTCCTAGATCTTAGAACACATTCAGAAAAAAATCCTTTGCTTTTTTGTCTAGTTTTTTTTTTATAATACATGGGCAGGTACCGGGAAATGAACCCAGATCTCTGGCATGGCAGGTGAGAACTCTGCCTGCTGAGCCACTGTGGCCCGCCCTGTTTAGTAGTTTTAAAAAAAAGATCTTAACAGCACTAGGCTTGAACAATTATGAGCCAATTCAACTAAAAGAAAAATGAATTAAGTAACCAAATAGCAAAGAAAATCAATGGAATGACAAACAGTAGGGAAAAAAACATGTTAATTCAAGTTTAATTCCTCTCAACTGTAACTTATTGACTTAATATAACCTAGTGTCATTAAGATACTTCTAACAGTAAACCAAGGAAATGACCTCAAAGGCCCCAAAGTGAATTACTTTCTTAACTCAGATTTATTCTCTGAAAATTTCCCAGTCATCTCATTATCTCTGTCCCTGCCCCACATAGGGGCAGAACATACCTGAAGTTCAGACTTCAATGAACAGTTATGGGCCCAAGGCCCACCACACCCAAAAGTATAAGACAGGCACAGTTCAGAACTCTGAACTCCAAGTTCAGAGGTCTCTTTCATCTCAATGGCTCTCCTGGGCTTCCTTCATTAGCTAAAATGTCTAGACCCAATCTACCTGTTCCTCTCTGACTTCTCTCGATTTGACATTAGCACCTTCCCGACCCTTCTGGCTAAACTCTGGACATTGGCTCCTTTGGATTAGCTTAGATCTACCCCGGCCTGATGGAGCGGTTTCAACCTTTCCTAGCTCACTCATTAGACTGTATATATTTATAATGTATATATCACTCATTGTTCAGGTACAATAAGAGAATTAGTAAGGAACTGAGTTGTCTAATATTAGACAGAAAATAGTCTCAATACTATTGCTATCATGATGAACAAAGGAAAGAGGGCCTCACTGTTGTTCATCAGTAACTTTTAGTTTCATAAAACATGAGCATTTATAGAATGTTTTCAAAACAGTCTAATCAAGTCAGGAAATTGAAAGGATGTGAAAACTCAAGGAGGTAAGTGCCTTTCATCATGGGAAAACACTGCGTGCCTGTGCACATATTTTCCCAGATGTCAAGAAGCACTGCAATCTAACAATCTGTTGTCTATTTCTTATTAAAAACAATATTAAGAGGAACAAGGAAAGAAAACCTAGTACAAAAAAGTACAGAGCTAATAGGACACTAGTCTGAAGTCATGCTCTTTGTCTTTTCTCCTTGTTAAAGGCCTGGGTAAGTAACAAAGGGTGTTTACAAATTGAAAAGTTAGGTGACCACAGCAACTTACTAAGACATGTAGGTGTCTTGCTTAAAATGCCTCACAAGGCTAAACAGCTATGATTTCATTTTTCTACACAATGTAGATACTATTCTTCTGCAGGTATTTTAAATTGTTAATACATGTTGCCTTCAAAAAAACATATTCTATGACTTAGTAATTCCAATTATAGGAATAAACCCTAAGGAAATAAGATATTTGCAGGAAGATTTATATACAGAGATGTTCATTATATAATTTATACTAGGGAAAAATAAGAAAAAACCCAAAGTCAAACACAGGGGAATAATTATAGTATGGGCTATTCAAAAAATGGAATAGCAGACAGCTGTTAACATTATGGAAAAGCACTCATAATATAATGGCATGTGAAACAGAAAGAAAAACTGAATACACAGTACGAGCCCCACCCACCGTGAGAGTTACATGTGGTAGCAAAAAGAAGAACGTTGTATTTTATCTCTGAACCATAGGAATTTGGTGACTTATTTTCTTTAGACTTTTCTGTACTTTATATATATATATATATGTATATACCCATATATATGTGTAATATATATGTATATATACACAAATAGTATGTGTTGTAATATATATATACACACAAATAGTATGTGTTTGTGTGTATATATATACACACACACATAACTTTTGTAATTAGAAAAAAAATTAAATGTAGTTTAAGAAAGAATCAATGACAGTCAAGATTCAATTACATTTTTTCTAAGGCTCTCCTCAAATTTCCCTAGAAGTTATATTCAATACAGAATACATAATGCATTTGTTCTCTAGTAATCAATTTCCTTTCTAGAGCAATTTGACATGACACCTTCTACACAAAGCTCCCAATGTTTGAGTTGCTGTTCCCAACCCCTAAATCTGAGAGTAGGACATCAAATATTTCCTCCCTGGAGTCAATTTTCTTATGATTCACCAATGTCAAGATTTGAACCCAGCACAGTGAATGTAAGGTTTACTGCCAAATGTTTTCATTTTAAATAGTGTGGGGAGAAAGTGCTGAATGTGTGTGAATACGGGCAACCTTGAGGCTTTACAACGAGCAGTGTGTCAGTTAAGCCCCCACATGTCATTTAAATCCACATAGAGGTCAGTCAGTACAAAAGACTATACACACAGATAACAGACTATATACCCTGGCCAGGGAAGCAGGTGAGACAATATATAGTTCAGTATAACTGTTAAGGCCTCTTCAGACAAAGCATTTATCTTCCTCTCATGGTAGGTTAGTGATGTTATCTTTTTATGCAAAGAGTAATACATTTCATTTCACTTGCAGTGATAAATTTTACACACGTATGGTTTTATACAATGCAATAATGACCAAGGAAAAACATTATAAACTAGCTAAGCAATTAAAGCTAGTACCTTGAACACATCTAAAGTGGCTATTTATAGGAATGATATCTTGAACATGCTGTTCCTTCTTATGCAACTGGATTATTAACCTAGGAAACAGAAGAATGCATCAATGAATAGCTACTGCAAAACCCAGACATTTAACAACAAAATACAATGCTGTCTTGTTATACGAATTTAGTCTGTATCTATTAGACTACTACATCTAGTTCCTTGGAGCTGAGTATTATGATAGCTAGATATTGCTCCAGGTCTAAGAGGATGTTAGTGGTGATCAATGCCCAAATACCCACTTGGTCTCATATGCTATAAAAAACATATACCAGTCTATGTTCCAGAAACTGCTTACAATCTTAAAAGCATGAATTAGAATTTACACCCTTAGAGTATGCACACTAGAGTAAAGAACTAATAGCTAGATGTGAACTCCATGAAGACAAAATTATCCCTGTCTTTTCATTATAGTATTTCAAGCACCTTGCACAATTCCTGGCACATACAATTCGCTCATGTTTGTTGAATGAATGCATTAGAAAATTTAAAAATTAGTTTTTTGATTATAATCCCATGATTTTGACCAAAGAATAGTTCTACCTCTTCAAACAAGCATACAGGTCTATGGAGAAGTAAGAGGAGGCCAGCCAGATCACCCAAAACCCCAGCGACCAAAGGTAGCCAGATTGTCTTCACATCCCTTGTGTTGTTGCTTTGGCTTCCAACTTCACGGTGGTATTCTTAAAATAAGCATTACTGAACTTAGTCCCCCAGCATGAAATGCAAGACTTTTAAAATTCTTATGCACTCCAGAAACATTAACTTTCATTTATTATTTTCAGTGGCCCAGAATGTCTCCGAGCTTCTCCAAAGTCATCAGGTGGTTCTTTTTGCAAGGAATGCTCCTCTCTTTTCTTCCTGAAGAATGTCTACCTATGCTTTAAGACCCAGCTTAAATATCACAGAGTGATATTTGAGAGTGATAATACTCTCTTATAGTTATTATAATCCACCCCCCCCCATTGATTCGAGCTCCTTGAAAGGACACAATCAGTTTTGTCTCTTGACTAGTAAGTGTTCAATTAAACATTTGCTGAATAAATGAACTAGCTTAATTAACATATAAAGGGATTCATTTCTAAGTATAACTATTCAGTTTCTGACAATAAAAATGTCATTGCTCTGAAAGGTTTGATTTCTATTTTGTGGTCTTTGGGGGTGCTTAAAGTTTTAGCTTTTTGGGTTTTTTGTTCAAATGTGTTAAGTTTGAAGGGGATAACCTGGGGAAAGAAATTGTTTAGATAGAACTAAGGGAAATAAAATAGTAATACTGTCTTTTTGCTCTGGTCCTCCTTGCTTAATTTGCAGGGGTTTATATTTTAAGGTTATTAGAGAACTACTGTGTAGGCCCCTTCCAACCTAGAAAGTTCATGATTCAAGCAGAGTTTATAAATCCAGTCAAAGCCTAAAAGACTTATAAAGGTTTAAGAGGTGAGGGCTTACTTTGAGGAAAGTTAATACAAACCAATATAATCTCAAAATAAATAATATATACTAGAGATGGTATTGAACATTAGCAGAGAAAACTTCAACTAGACTGCATTGTTAAAAACTACCAAAAAACAAAGATAATTGAATAAATACTGCATTTAATGAATATCTGTGTTAGTCAATAAATTGCAGCAAGACAGTAGAGCTAAGAGTAAAGCATTAAAATTCTACTGAACTGTAAACCTAAAATTGTGGAATTGTAACCCATACCAAACCCTGAAATCTGTTCTACAACTAATTGTCATACTGTGCTTTGAAACTTATTTCATTTTTTGTATAAATATTATTTTTCACAAAAAGAAAAAACAAGTTTATTGTGATGATAAAAAAATTATTTATTCCTTCCAGCCTCCTATATTCCAGAGCAGCTAGAAGGAAAAAGCTAAGAGGATGGTATTGTAGCCCATGACAAACTCTGGGATCTGTCCTTTAACTACTTGTTGAAGAGTGCTTGAAAACTATTGACTTTTTCTTTCTTTGTTTTGTATATATGTTATACTATACAATTTAAAAAGTAAAAAAAAATTCTACTGAAATGTAATAATTCGTTTCAGAACAAAAAAGATTTGTTAAAAAGGCATATGGCAAAACAATGGAATCAGAATTTGATAGATGTCAAACAGAAATCAGTATTTGACATATTGTCAATGCTGACTCAGCATTATTCCTAGGAAACACATATTTTGATTTAAGGTGAACTAACAGGTACTATCATAATCTATTATCCTTGAGAAAAAGAAATGAACCCTAGTGTTTTGATGTCTCATTTCCAAAATATTTAGTTTTAATTGTAACATTGGTCTGTCAAGCAAATTTCTCCTGTGGTTGATTGGAAAAGCTCCAGATGTAAAGATTAAGATAGGCTTCAAGTTCTAGGATAAAAAGGTCAAAGGTAAAAAAAGTTCTGGACACCAAAGACAGAGAAGGTACCCAAGAAACAAGAATTTAAGGATCATAGATGGCATTAGGGTATTAGGGGATTCTAAGAAATTATTTCAAAAAGCAGACCACATAATTCTGAGATAGGTTACTGAAATGGTAGCCTCCGTACACAGCTGGGAGACAGCATAGAGTAATTAAGAGCTGGAGTAGCTGAGCTATGTTGCATAGATTCAAATCTCAAGTATGCTACTTCCTAACTGTGACCAAGTGACAAACTTGTGCCTCAATTTCTACATTGATAAAAGGGGAACAATGATGATATTATTACTTTTTCATATTAACCCTCATATGAAAAGTGCTTTGAATAGTACCTGGCACATATTAAAACCATTAAATGTTAGTTATTATACTCGTAACTTGCACAGAATTCTAATACAAGAATTTGATTTCTCTATGGGGAGGATTCAAATAGAACAGCCACTGCTGCAAGTTTAAAAGTACTTCTAGTACAAGAGCCCAGACAGGATGAAGTGCTCATGTCAAGGCCAGTCATTCACTCCCTTATTAGCCAAGTAAGCTGCAAACCTACTAAACCAAGGAACCAGATCCTGGGCTGTGATCACCTCAACAAAGCAGTTATTTTAACTAATCCTCATAATCATATTTGGCATAAAAGGAAAATAAGAGATAAAAATTTCATTGGTTTGCCCAAGAGTCACATCTCAAAAATAGCAGAAATGAGATTTCAACCTAGGCTCTGCATTCCAAATCCATTCTCTCTGCCCTATCCTAGCCTTGGAAGTGTCAGTTTGTTTCAGTTTTCAATTCACTTGTCTATTGAATTTAGTTTTATTAAACCAGTCTTCCAGGGATTGAGGAAACCTGGGAAAAACAATATGAATTTCCGACATCAACAGAACTGACTAAGCAGGACCTAGGGAAGAACTACTTTTATAGAATCAGGTGATGCTAAATTAAAGTGGCACCAACAGTGCAAGAAGTGGGCAGCCTAGGCTAGTGGGAATTTCTTTTAGGTTTAGACAGCACAGACACAAATCCAGTCTAGAGTCTGAAAGCAGGAATTCAGAGATACTGTTTTTAGGCAGAATCCAATGATGGGAGATGGTAGGATTTAAGTGGTCAACAACTTTTAAACTCAGAAGAAATCAAGAAATGCAGTGGACGCCCAAGAGAGGAGGCTTGGGCACATGTGGATGGGATAAGATGGTCACTATGGGAAATTTTTGAGATGAGGCTTTAGTGGCAAGGGAGTGAGATTAGCAGCTATATAATGACAGCTTATGAAAACAATCTTTTGCTCAATCAGTCAGCAGTCTTACTGAGCTCCTATGTGCAAGGCAGAAATAGAGTGGAAGGTGATACACTGATAAAATGTCAAATGTTTATACTTTTTCACATTTCATCACCTTTTCTCTACCAATGTGTGAGGCCAATGTGTGAGGCAGTTACTGGCTTCCACTAAACCATTACTGAATTAATGACCCTGCCTTGGGGCAAGTTGCAGGTCTTTGAATTTTATGGAATAGGGGGGTGGGGAGACTGGAGGAACCAGTTGAATGGGGTTAAGAAAAGGCAAGCCTGTAAGTTTAACAATGAAGCCTTTCTACAGGGCTTTTACTTTTCCTAAAACACTTCTGCATTTATGATTCCCCCAGTTACAACTCCAAAGAATGGCTATAAGGTAAGGTAGTTAATATTTTTATTTAACCGGTGACAAAACTAAGGCCCAGAAAGCTTTATTAACTTGCCCAAGGTTACACAACACACGTCAATTGCAGGGGCAGGAACTAAGAACCCAGGCTTCCTCCCTGTTCACGGAGTCCTCCCACTGAGCGATATAGACGCAATCTACCACTTAACGCAGGGGGAGAGCCCCGCCGTTGGAGAGCACTCTCGCACTTCACACCTGGGTCTGAACCTGTTGCCCGCAAAACCCCAGAGGGAAGAGGGTGGATGGTCGTGGTTTGGGGTTGGGAGGTAAGGGGAGGCTCCTCTCTTCTGTGGGAATCAGGTGGTTACTTACTCATATTGTCCGTTCCTCTGGGCTAGGGTCAGAGCGCAGGGTTCCCGGAGGGGCCCTTTCATCTCCATACCCTCGATAGTATGCGGACGCTAGTCAAGGGTCTCTGGAATCACGGCCGGAGAGGGGTGGCGTGGTGCGGTGCCGAGGCAGCCTGTCGCCCCTCCGCCCGCCCTCCCTGGCCCCCAGGCATCGCCTCCCGCGCCAGCGCCCCCTCCCCCTGCTCTGCTCGGCGGTTTCTCCAACTAGCCGACACCCTCCCCGGTGTTCCACAGTTCCCCCCCGATCCCCATCCCCGGGCCGATACGGCTCCCCCTCCCCCTTATCTCAGGCGGATACGGCAAGGGGCTGGGCTCCGACCGGGAACGGCGGCTCCATTGGGGAGGCCTCCGGGATCAGCGGGACTGCAGACTGCGGGCGGATCCAACGACGCTGCCTCCCTTGCCCTCACACCCACCTGCCTGCGCTACGCTTACTTTGCAGAACGGCTCAGCGCCGCCAGCCTCGACCCGGGAGCCCAGAGCCCGGAGCCGGGAGCTGAGAGCTTGATCCGAGAGAGAGCGGCGCCTCGCGCCCCCGCCAGTTTCCCAGGCCGCCGCAGATTCCGCCCTCTGCGGCCAAGCTGTGGAACTGCAGTGACAGACACGACGGACTGGGGGCGTCTTTACCATGTCCAGCAAGGAATGCATCTTAAATACTACCTGTGACGCCAGCATTGTTCTGGGGACTTTGAACAAAATGCAGTCATAACTATCAGGGGGCTCAAAAGGTGTTGGGCTAATCGGACTCATATCAAATCTAGTCGAAAAATCCTTATTACTGTTATAATGCACTATGCGGGTTATCCTATCTCTCAGATGTTCTTCTACCCTTCCTCTTCTTTCCACCCCCTAAACCAGAAAATTCCTCAAAGCTCAGACTCTTGCTCCTCCTCTGTCCCCTCTCAAGGTGATCTCTAGGCAGGGAACGTCCAAATATATATCCCTGGCACAGACCTCATATTTAATATACCCCATTGTTAACAAAATACACAAAACCGTATAACAAATCAAACTCATCATTTCACACAGGGGTCTAGGCTTGAAACTTCAAAGCCATATGCTTTCCTCTCTCTCCTGCTTTCTCTGTATCCATTCAACTTTGTTAATATTTTGGGGGGAATTACTTTTAGATTCCTTGTTTTCTCTCCATTTGTTTTATTTTCAGCCTTTGTGATATCCTATCTGGGTTACTGCATTTCCCCCCAAATGAATCTCGTTGTCTTTAATCACTGTTTTAACTATTTTATTCTCTTTACAGTGATAAGAATATTTTTCCCAGAGCAGTGTTTTAATTACTTTTATTCATTTGCTCAAGAATCTCTAGTGGACGAGATACCAAGAGTGATTCTAAAACTATAGTAATTAAGACAGTATGGTTTGGAGATAGATGGATCAATGGAACAATATATAGAACAGACCCACACATATATGGAAAGTTGATATTCAGCAACTGTGCTCGTTTGAAAGGATTATGTACCCTAGAAAAGCCATGTTTTAATGCCGACCCATCATGTGGAGGCAGCTGTTTCTTTTAATCCCTATTCAGTACTGTAGGTTGGAAACTTGATTAGATCATCTCCACGGAGATGTGACTCATCCATTGTGAGTATTAAGCTTTGATTAGAGGGAGATGTGACTCCACCCATTCCAGGTGGGTCTTGATTAGTTTACTGGAATCCTTTAAAAGAGGAAACATTTTGGAAAAAGCTTCAGAACCAAGAGAACCATGAGAGCCCATGCAGCCAGAGACCTTCGGAGATGAAGAAGAAAAATGCCCCCTCGGGGAGCTTCATGAAACAAGAAGCCAGGAGAGAAAGCTAGCAGATGTCACCATGTTCACCATGTGCTTTTCCAGTTGAGAGAGAAACCCTGAACGTCATTGGACTTCTTGAACCAAGGTATCTTTCCCTGGATGCCTTAGATTGGACATTTCTATATCCATGCTTTAATTTGGACATTTTCATGGCTTTAGAACTGTAAACTTGCAACTAAATAAATCCCCCCCCCCCTTGTTTTTGAATGCTGTATGGTGGGATCACATTTCATTTAAATTCCCCTTTTTAAAAGCTGTTCTGTTTCTCGTATATCACATTCCGGCAGCTAGCAAACTAGAACAGAATATATGACATTTTAAAACAGCAGGGAAAGACCAGATTATCCACTAAATGGTGCTGGGGCTATTGAGTATGCATATGGAAAATTATAAAATTTTCCTACCTCGCACCATATAGGAAAAACATTATTTTAGGTGGATTAAAGATATAAATGTGAAAAGCAAGATTTTACAACTTTCAGAAGAAAATAGGAGAATATCTGTACAACCTTGGAATAGGGAATGAGAGTGATTACTTAAGACACTGGAAAGTATAAAGAATTAAGTGCAATGATTGATAAGTGTGACCATGTTAAATTTCAAAATATATGGCTTCAAGTCAACTTAACCTAGTTAAAAGACAAGCCACAGACTGGGAGAAGATATTCCCAAGGCATGTGACCAAGAAAGGATGACTTCACGACTTCTGGCTATCATCACCTTTCTGACTTCCTCTCCTGCCACGTTCTCCAACTCACTCTGTTTAGTCACATGGATTCCTTGCTGACCTTAGGACTAATCAGGCCTTTGCACGTGCTGTGCATTCTGCCTGTTCCCTCACACCCTTCAGGTCTTTGCTCAAATGTCACTTTCTCAGTGAGACCTTCCCAGATCACTTTATTTAAAATTGTAATTTGATAATCCCCTTCCCACACATGCTCCCTATCCCTCTTCTCTGTTTATTTTCTCTCTGTAGGATTGACCAGTATCTGTTGTATCTTTATTTTATTTATCAATCTAAATTATTGTTTACTTTCCTCCATACAATGTAAGCTCCTTTAGGGCAGGTGTTTTTGTCTGTTTTGTTTATAGCTGTATTCTTTTTTTTTTTAATTTTTATTGTCAAACCTTAACAAACATACTAACATTCCTAATATAAAAACATTCCTGACATACATTCTATAAATGGTGTACAATCAATGGCTCACAATATCATAGTTGTGTATTCATCACCATCATAATTTTTTGAACATTTGCATCTCTCCAGCAAAAGAAAGAAGAAAAAGCTCATATATCTCATACCCCTTACCCCTCCCTCTCATTGACCACTAGTATTTCAGTCTACTCAATTTATTTTAACCTTTGTTTGCCCTATTGTTTGTTTATTTTTTATCCATACTTTTTACTCATCTGTCCATACCCTAGATAAAAGGAGCATCAGACACATGGTTTTCACAAATCACACATCCACATTGTAAAAGCTATATCATTATACAATCATCTTTAAGAAACATGGCTACTGGAACACAGCTCTACAATTTCAGGTACTCCCCTATAGCCATTCCAATACACCATAAACTAAAAAGGGGATATCTATATAGTGCATAAGAATAACCTCCAGATTAACCTCTCGGCTCTGTTTGAAATCTCTCAGCCACTGACGCTTTATTTTGTCTCATTTCTCTTTCCCCTCTTTTGGTTGAGAAGGTTGTCTCAGTCTCTTGATGCCAAGTCCCAGCTATCCCAGGATTCCTGTCCCATATTGCCAGGGAAGTTTACACCCCTGGGAGTCACGTCCCACGTAGAGGGGGAGGGCAGTGAGTTCACTTCCCATGTCGGTTTAGAGAAAGGCCACACCTGAGCAACAAACGAGGCTCTCTGAGGGTGACTCTTAGGCCTAATTTTAAGTAGGTTTAGCCTGTCCTTTGCAGGCATAAGTTTCATAGGGGCAAACCCCAAGATCGAGGGCTCAGCCTATTGATTTGGTTGTCCCCACTATTTGCAAGAATATCAGGAATTCTCCAAATGGGGAAGTTGAATACTTCCTCCTTTCTTCCCATTCCCCCAAGGGGACTTTGCAAATACTTCTTTATTCACTGTTCAAATCACTCTGGGATTTATCGGGGCATCACATATAGCTGTATTCTTAGTACTTAGAACTGTTCCTGAGATAAAGGAGATGCACAAAAAATACTGATTAAATGTATGAATGTATAGAGAACTAAAAATCAGTAAGAAAAAAGCCAGATAGAAAAGTTGACAAAATATATGAATCAGCTATTCACAGTCAAGGAAACCCAACTGGCCAATAAAGATATGAAAGAATGCTCAGTTTTATTACTATTCAGGAAAATGCAAATGTAAACCATGAGATACCATGACTGCTAAAAGGAGGATAAATTGGTAGAACTGCTTTGAAGTGCAATCTGACAACGTCTAATAAAATTGAATATGTAATACCCTTCAAACCAGAAACTTCATTTCTATGTATAAACCCTGACAAAACTCTAACCTTTAAGCACAAGGAGACATGTAAAAGAACATTCATTGCAGCATTATTTGTAATCTCAAAAAAAACTTGGAAGCACCTTAAATGTTCATTGGTAAGTGAATGGATGAATAAATCATTGTATTCATGAAGTTAATACTATCTTGAAATGAAAAAGAATTAATTAGTGCTAAATGTATGACATGTTTAAATCTCAAAAATATAATGCTTAGCAAAAAGAGCAAATTGCAATACATATATATAGTATGCCAGTTATATAAAGCTTGAAAATATCTGTTGTTTATGGCTATCTAGATCTGTAGTGATAGTATATAAAACATCATCACCAAATTTTTTTTTGTTTTTTAATTTTTTTACATGGGCAGGCACCAGGAATAGAACCCGAGTCCTCAGGCATGGCAGGCAAGCACTCTTACCTGCTGAGCCACTGTGGCCTGCCCATCACCACCAAATTTAAGGAAGGAAGATGATTGCGATTGGTGAGGGGTACACTGAGAATACAGACTGTATCTGTAATATGTATTTTCTTAAACACAACCTGAAAGTTAGTGTTGTAAGATTTGATATAACTGGGTGGTGGGTACCTACATTGATTATGTTACTCTATGTATTTTCCTGCATTTGGAATCGTTTGCAATATTTGAAAATGAAAAATAAAGAAAAATGTGTAGGGGAGGTTAGCGGTGTCAAATGCTAAAAGTAGGAGAAAGAAAATGAAGATTGAAAGACTTTCTTTGAATGTGTCAAGGATGTGTCATTACAGACCACTAGATGTATGGTTTCAGTAAGTGGTGAGGGTAGAAATGAGATTACAGGAAATTCAAGAGGGACCATATCATGAGGAAATAGAGACGAGAGACCACATATTGAAGGGGTTTGAAAATAAAGAGGAGTGAAATACAATTTTAGTTAAATTAGTTGGAAGGGTCAAACAGAGGTTACTATGGAGGCTCTTTAAAGCAAAGTGGCAGGGGTGGGCCACAATGGCTCAGCAGGCAGAGTTCTTGCCTGCCACGCTGGAGACCCAGGTTTGATTCCCGCTGTCTGCTCATGCAAAATACTACTAAGAATAATGATAACAAAGCAAAGCGGCAGGAGCCAGTGAAGAGAGGACATATAAGATTCTAGAAGAGAGTGGCAAAAAGATTGGAAGCATGGAAGAATTCTCTTCCTCTGAGTCTACAGTAGCCCCAAGAATGTAGAACAGTGCCTAGCATATACATAGCTAAGTACTCAATAAATATTTCTTAAGTAAAGAATAAGAACTTGTGTAGATATTGATATATGTTGAGGTGAGGGCACTAAAGAATATGGTCTCTCATAAGGAAAATGATGATTTTTCTAAAACAAATAAAAGAATAAGTGGATGCTGCAATATTAACAACAACAATAACAATCCTGGTAGTTAACATTGAACACTCATCACGTGACATTCATTCAACTGAGGGTTTTACATACATACTTTCATTTAATTCTCATTAAAGCCCTGTGAGAGAACAATATTATTATCTCCATTTTTAAGGATAGAAAACTGAGACTCAGCACGATTTAGCAACTTGCCCATTAAGTTAATGGGCAGACTCAGGATTCAAACTTAGGTTTGTCTGACTCCAAAGCACAGCTTTGAGCCAACACATTATGCTGTTCATTCAATATAAACAGTAATAAAAATAAGTGTGTATTTTAGACTCTTCTGTGCCCAGCGTTATACTAACTGCTTTACCTGAATCATCGCATTTAATCTGATGAAATTGAAGGAGAGAATAGGGGGTTTGGGGACTTGAATAAGGCATAGAGGAGGGAAGAGTCACTGTTGAGAGAGTGATAGAGAATCCAGAAGAATTAATAAAGGTTTTTGGAGAGCAGCTGAGAGAGACCTATTGGAGGCAGATTCCATGAATTCCCATGGTGGGTCAAATCAGCACGGGTCTGTAACTTTCTCTGGCAATGCTTGGCTGATGAGAAGCAGGAGTAGAGAAAATAGTTCAACTAGGTTCATTAAGCTTGTGAGTTAATATAGCAGGCACAGCAGAAGGTCATGGGGTTAGGGAATCTAAAGTGGTGTTCAGGGTGAAAATCAATATATACACAAAAATCTGAAAATACATGCAATAATTAGTAACATTTGTTTCTAAGTAGTCAGATTAATGGTGATTCTTTATTTCTTTTTTTATATGTGTATTTTCTACACAAGAATTTCCTAATTGGGTAACAAAAATAAAGATATTTATACTGTAAAATGGAAAGACCAAATTGCAATCGTATTACCAGGTCTTCAAAATAAATGAAAATTTCTTCTACTTTACTCATTCCTGAAGTCTCAACTAAAGCATCAATTCCTCTGAGAAACCCTTGTTGACTTTTTTTTTGGATCTAATTTATTTAAAAATTTTTTTTATTGTATAGTATAACATATATACAAAGCAAAGAAATAAAAAAGCAATAGTTTTCAAAGCACTCTTCAAAAAGTGGTTACAGGATAGATCCCAGAGTTTGTCATGGGCTACCATACAATCCTCTCATATTTTTCCTTCTAGCTGCTCCAGAGTATAAGAGGCAAGAGGGCTTAAATACTTTTTTATCATCACAGTTGACTTTTTTTTCCTTCTTTTTTGTGAACGATAACACATACAAAAAAGTTACAAATTTCAAAGCACAGCACAACAATTAGTTGTAGAACAGATTTCAGACTTTGACATCAGTTACAATTTCACAATTTTAGGTTTTTACTTCTAGTTGCTCTAAAATACTGGAGACTAAAAGAGATATAAATTTAATGATTCAGCATTCATATTCATTTTTAAGTCCTATCTTCTATGTATAATTCCACCATCACCTTTGTTCTTTCCATATCTCTCATTGGGGTTGTTTGGGCTATGGCAATTCTAAATTTTTGCTATTGGAAGGGTCTGTCCCTAATATGGGGTAGGGAGATGGAACTATCTGATGTTCTAGAGAGGCTGGGCTAGGTTTCAGGACTTATCTGACAAGGACACATCTGGAGGTTGTAGGCTTCTGGAAAGTTACTCTAGTGCCTGGAACCGTTGCGGAACTTATATATTTTCCTAGGTGTTCTTTAGGATTGGCTGGAATGGTCCTGGTTGGGGGTGGGCAGGTTATGATTTGTAGTAACGTCTACCTGAAGCTTGTGTAAGAGCAACCTCCAGAGTAGCCACTCGACTCTATTTGAACTCTCTCTGCCACTGATACTTTATTAATTACACTTCTTTTCCTCCTTTTGGTAAGGATAGAATTGTTGATCCCACGGTGCCATGTCTGGATTCATCCCTGGGAGTCCTCTCCCATGTCACCAGGGAGACTTTCACCCCTGGATGTCATGTCCCACGTAGAGGGGAGGGAAATGATTTCATGTGCACAGTTGGGCTTAGAGAGACTGAGGCCACATCTGAGCAACAACAGAGGTCCTCCAGAAGTAACTCTTAGGCATGCCTATAGGTAGTATAAGCTTCTATGCTACCTACATCATCTTCACAAGAGTAAGCCTCATGATTGACGGCATGTTTGCCTCTCTTTTATCCAGTAAGTCAAAACTTTAGTCAATTCTATACTGAATTCCTTAATGCATACCTCTGATCATTCTCATGTGTCATCAAATATGTGATGCCTAATCGAATAAAAATCATACAACCCAATGCTTACATTTACTTACAAGAGGCAACCAATACAAAGAGTTAAATGGCCACTGAACAAAAATCAAATAAATGAATCTCTAGCTTCAAGGAAACCCAAGTCCTACCACCACCACTACATACATAACACACACACACACACATAATTAAACGGGCAGTCTGTGCATGTCTTTTATCCATTATGCAACTATAACCAAGCTCCTAGAACTTTTGGTTTTTGAGAATATGAAAAATAAAAATAAAAAGCTGATATCTTAAAGAATGGCTATAAAATAGTAAAAGAAAATAGCAAACTCAAAACTAGTAATGATTTAATTAAATGGCTACAAACATAATATTACACCAAGTTTATTAATTGTTAAATTTGCTATTTATAAAAAAATCCATTATATTTGAAAACCATTTTTAGATTCTTGGAAATTCTTGGGATGATTATGGAGAAATCACAGCTATTATACATTAAATTAGTTATGCACAGACAATTTCAAAAGCAAAATGACCAAAATACCTTTCAAAACTTTATAGCAAAAATGTAAATATTTAATGCAGGATGTGGATGTACTTTAATATGTTTACTATGATGCCAGCTGAAGTCTCCATGAGCTAGAGTACTTAAGGCTTGCAAAGGCCTTAAAATTAAAACCGTCCTGCCTCATATAGATGAGGCTGGGAAGGAAGATTTCACGCAGGTGAGTCAGCAACCAGAGGCTAGAAGGCAGGCCCAGCAGAAGCATAAATGATTCATTGATTTTTAAATCACCACTAGTTGAAAAGCCTTGCTTTTCATATATAAAAATCCAATACTGATACTGCTTTCCATACAGGGCAGCATAAAGAAGAGCTCATTTTTTTATTTAGGCATTTCTATTTATAGTTTTCATTCCTTATAAATTTGAGGTGAGAAAGGCTCATTATCTGTGGCTACAGGCTATCTAATTACACTGCTGGTGAGATGGTGAGAAGCACAGCAGGCAGGGGAAGGTGGCCTCCTTTAGCACACCCGGCCTTCCAGACTTCCTTCTCCCCTATTAAAGCTCACCTTCCCTTTGCTAATTTATTCCTACCCTGGGTAGTTTCTTGATTCCCTTCACCCTCCACTGCCTTCACGATCCTAGGCTAGGCTTTCCTTTGTGTTTAGTGAACCCCATAGCCAGGTGTGGCATTGCCCTGGCCTACTCTTCTCCCTCCCTCAGAAACGGAAGATACTGCACTGAAAGAATATGTAGGTAGTGTGGCATTTAAGGCCCCAAGGATCTGTCCTGATCTGAACAGATCTTTCCAGAGATACCTCTCAAGACTACTCCACATAAACTTTATGCCCCGCCCAGCATTTCTTTCAGGAATTCAACATGTGAGTAGTTACAGGCAATCAGATGGGTGTGCTCATGACTCAGGTACTTGGTTGAACATCTGTGAACATAGCTAGTTTGCCATATTGGTCTAGACTGTTGTAGAGTGTTAAAGTAGAAACAATTGGTCATCACTAATACATCAACTGGAACAAAGGTACCACATTAATGCAGTGTCAACAATAAGAGGTATATGGGAACATCGTAGGCTTTACATGACTTTTCTGTAATTAAATTCTTTAATTAATAATTAAAAAACCATGATGCTAAGTGAAAGAAACTAGACACAAAGTGCTACATATTGTATGGTTCCATTTATATAAATATACCTAGAGAGACAGAAATAGATTAGTGGTTATGTAGGGCTGGGGAAGGATAGAGGGATTGAGAGGGGATTGCTGAGGGGTATGGGGTTTTTCTTTTTGGATTAATGAAAATGTTCTAAAATTGACTGTGGTGACAGATGCACCATTCTGTGAATATACCAAAAGCCAATGATTGGACTGTATGGCACGTGCATATATCTCAATAAAACTACTTTTAAAACCCCAAATCAAACAAAAAAAATAATTGGTCATATACTGTTTAACATATAGTCACAGAAAAAGGAAGCAAAGAGATGCTAATATTCAATTACAAGGCATAAAATGATAAAAATTCTATATTCTTATATTGCATGTAAAGATTTTTCTAGTACTTCAAAAACCCTCAAAAAGAAAATACAGTTATGGCTAAACTCAATTTGGTTTTTCACTTATTGGGAATAAAAATTATCCACGTGTGCAAAGTAAAACCATTTCTTCTAATGTCATCATTTAAAGACAAAACACATAAATTGTTAAAAGTAAACAAGCTGAGGGCGGGCAATGGTGGCTCAGAGGCACAGTTCTTGCCTGCCATGCCCGAGCCCCCGGGTTCAATTTCCGAAGCCTGCCCATACCAAAAAAAAAAAAAAAAAAAAAAAAAAGAAAAGTAAACAAGTTGGTATTTTCTAAAGCACAAAATTCAAGAACTCCAAGAATCAGGTCTTCAATGTAGTGTGTGTCTATCTGTGAATGATGTAATTCCCAGCAATATTTTATCTACACTGTGATGGATAAGATGGAATGTTTTATGATGATTATCTGAGCTCCCCTTTATGCTGAATCCTGTGATCCTCCCCAATGCAGATAGTGAGACGTGAGGTTGATACCAGCAACAACATAGGTGTCATTAAGGAATCGTAGAAGACATTCTTGGTTTTTAGGTTGGGTATTTTAAGCCTCAATTCAAAATGTAAGACATGGATTTGGGAAGAATACCTACTGAGCATGACTGTGTTATGTTCCTCACCCCTCCCTCCACTCCTAGTAGATCAGAGCCTCAGAACTGAGAAAAGGATGGCGAGTAGGAAAGGAAGAAAATTTAGAAACTGGGGTCTGTGGTCATGATGAGAGCAAGCAGTGTTGGGTGGCAGTTGGGACTATGAGATGCTTGATGGGGAGTTGGTTACCTTAATGGATGGCAGCCGGGATGAATGATAGAATGACTGTAACATCTCAGGGAAGGCCTAGGCAGAATATATTAAGAGCACAAGAAGTAGGTGCTTCCTCCCCACCACTACTATTTTAGTCTTGCATAAACCATGGGGTTTAACATCAACATGAAGGAAAGTCATGAAGGAGGGAGGGGTGAGTCCTAAATCTGATTGAATTTAAACATGAAATGACTAAAGAAAATAAATCATTGAATTAACTGAGTTTACACGGATGAGTTTAGATTGTATTCTGATCTCAGGAAGAGTTGTGTTTCAACAAAGAAATTAAGTTCAGATATAGGAAGCATAAGTTCCAGAACCTTGTCTGTCTTGCTTATAGATATACACCTAGCCCTAGCAAATAGCTGTTCAATAAATACCTGTGGAATGTTTGTCTTGGAAAAAAAATGAGTGATTTGAAATTTTCCTAAGGGTGTTAAGCATCAAAACAAGTTAGGAAATGCTGCCCTAATCAATTAGACAATTTAAGTTCTTGATCACACGCTACTATTTTTTACTTCCATCTCATTGTTAATGCTATGTCTTCCCCCAACCCAACCTCCTCTGCAACCGTACCTGCTGGAATCTTTTCTATTCTTCAATGCTCACCTCAAATGTTCTTTCTTCTTTGAAACTTTCCTCTTGCCAGCTCTTAGCTGGAAAAGAATGCTCCCTCTTCTGAACAACAGTGCCTCTGTGTACCTCTTATAGAACTTCTTGGAACATCTCAAGGTCTGTTTTGTATCAAATTGTTTCAGAATGAATAATCACATGATGAGCTCTCATTATTCTTTTTTTATTTTTATTATTTTTTTTTATTATTATTTTTTTTATATGGGCAGGCACCGGGAATCGAACCCGGGTCCTCTGGCATGGCAGGTGAGCATTCTTGCCTGCTGAGCCACCGTGGCCCACCCTCTCATTATTCTTATCTCCACTTGCCCACCATCTCCTCAGCACTTTATAGTTATAATTTAAGAAACAAATATTTCTAAAACATTTATTTATATATTCTTATGGTATGTCTATTTTTCCTTTTTAAAATATGCATACAATATATATGCACAGTTTAACAAATAAGTATAAAGCAAATGCCCATGTACTTTGGAAGATACTCTCCAACCAGGTGCCCCTCTCCGATCACCCCTTTTTCCCCTACCCAGAATTAAACCAGGGCTGGTATTGAATGAGCAAACACTGGTGAGGCCTAAAGGCTCTTTTCTGTTTGGATTGGTCAAAGTTTAACTGGCTGTTAAAATTTTTTGAAGACCATCCCTAGATTTAACCACCATCTTGACTTCTGTGATAATCATTTCCTTGCTTTTCTTTATAGTTTTATCACCTATGAATGCAGCCATAAACATATAGCTTATATTTGCTCAGTTTTGAATTTTATCTGAATGGTATCATACATTGTCACTATTTTATACCTTGCTTATTTCATTCAATATTATGCCATGCATGCTGCTGCATATAGTTGTTATTCATTTTCATTGTTGTATAGTATTCCATTGTATGAATGGATCATAAATCATTCTCCTGCTGACAGAATTTAGGTAATTTCTAGAATTTGCTTATTTCAAACAAAAGATGCCATGAACATTCCCATACACGCCTCTTGGTGTTCATGTGAATGATTTTCTATAGGGTATATTTATCCTAGTGGAATTGCTGAGTCAAAGGTGTTGCATGTCGGGTTCTCCACAAGCAGAAGCTCAGAACTGAGTATTGGGTGCAAGATGTTTATTAGGGATCAACATCCTTGGAAGAAAAGAGGAGGAAGTAGGATTTGGCAGAAGGAAAAGGTGAACTGCAATACAAGTCTGACAAAGCTTGAGCTAAGCTGGCATGAAGCTTTGGAACGAGTAGTGCCCATCGCTGTGTTCTGTATCAAGTTGAAATAATCGTTTACCCCATCCCCCTACCTTGATCAATCACCCTAGGAAGGCCTAACCTCTGGTAAATCAGTTCTCTGCAGCTAAGGCAGATTGAAAAGGAGCTGACAATTGGAGGCTGTCTGCTGATTGTATTCCTGCAGTACGTGGGCAGATTGTCCTTCCTTGAAAGGAAACTGGTTGGCACATCTCTATAACTGTTACAACAGGGCACATATGTGTTCAGCTCTAGTAAAAATAATGTCAAGCTGGTTTCCAAAGTGGTTATATTATTTACACTGTCACCTGCATTGTATGTGAGTTCCCACTGCTCCCCATCCTCACTAACTCTTGGTATTTTCAGTCTTTTAAAATGTTTAGCTATTCCAGTGGATGTGTAGTAGTATCTTATTGTGGTTTTAATTTGCATTTACCTAATGACTATTAAGGCTAAACACCTTTTTGAATGCCTATTGCTTTATGTCCTTTCCCCCCTCTCCGTTTGTTTTTTATTTGTCTTCTTAGATAATGAGTCTGTTTCAGGCAGAGGTAGGCAAACATATCTCCTCCTCCCATCCACTTTTTTATGACACTCCAGCTAAGAATGGGTTTCTTCATTTTTAAATTGTTGGAAAAAAATCCAAGGAAGAATATTTTATTATATGAAATTTAAATTTCAATGTTCATAATAAAGTTTTATTGAAACCCAGCCATGCTCATATGTTTATCCATTGTCTGTTTATCCATAGTCTGTTCATGCTACAACAGCAAAATTGCATAGTTGTGACAGGGACCTTCAGCTCACAAACCCTCAAATAATTGGTATCTGGCTGTTCTAGTTTGCAAGCTGCCGAAATGCGATATACTAGAAATGGAACAGCTTTGAAAAGGGGGAATTTATTAAGTTGCAAGTTTACATGTTCTAAGGCCATGAAAATGTCCAAATTAAAGCAAGGCTATAGAAATGTCCAATCTTAGGCATCCAAGGAAAGGTACCTTGATTCAAGAAGGCCAATGATGCTCAGGGTTTCTCTCTCAACTGGAAAGGTACATGGCGAACATGGTGATGTCTGCTAGCTTTCTCTCCAAGCTTCTTGTTTCATGAAGCTCTCCCAGGGGCATTTTCCTTCTTCTCCAAAGGTCTCTGGCTGAGTGGGCTCTGTAGTTTTTTTCCAAAATGTTTCCCTTTTAAAGGGCTCAGGTAAGCAACCCCATCCTGAATGGGTGGAGAGACATCTCCATGGAAACAATCAAAAAGCTCCCACCCAGCAATATTGAATGAGGATTAAAGGACATGGCTTTTCTGGGCCAAAAAACATATTCAAACTGGCACACTGGCCCTTTACAAAGAAAGCTTGCTGCCCCCTGTTCGAAGGCACTGCTTCTCAAAAAGTGGCTTTTGCAAATGAAACCATTGTCCTCCCTCCTACATGGGACCTGACATCCAGGGATGAAAGTCTCCCTGGTAGTGTGAGAGATGACTCCTAGTGATAAGCCTGGCCCTGGCACTGTGGGATCAACAATGCCATCCTGACCGAAAGAGGGAAAAGAAGTGTAACAAATAAGGTATCAGTGACTGAAAGAGTTCAAATAGAGTCAAGAGGCTACTCTGGAGGTCACTCTTACTCAAGCTTCACTTAGACATAGCTACCTATCATAACTTGCTAAAGCCCAACCAAAACCATTCCAGCCAATCCTAAAGAACATCTAGGGGTTTATCTGAGATTCTATAAAGGTTCCGTGCATTATGATTATTTTCCAGAAATCTACGACCTCCAGATGGGTCCCTAGATCAGATAAGTCCTGAAATGCAGAAGGGCCAGCCACTCTAGAACATCAACTAGTTCCATCCCCCATCCCAAATCATTGACAGTCCCTTCCAACATTAAATAGTTAAAATAGGCATAGCCCAAATACCCATAAAGAGTGGGAGAAAGATCAAAGGTGGATGGTGGAGTTATACAGAGAAGGTAGGGTTTAACAAATGACTATGAATGCTGAATCATTATATCGATATTTCTTTTGGTCTCCAGTATCTTGGAGCAGCTAGAAGTAAAAGCTTAAAATTGTGGAATTTGTAACCCATGCTAAACTCTGAATCTACAACTAATTGTTGCAATGTACTTTGAAATTTATTGCTTTTTTATATATATGTTATTTTTCACAAAAAAGAGAAGTATAATAGAGAAGATAGGACTTAACAAATGAGTATAACTGCTGAGTCATTGTATTGATATTTCTTTTGGTCTCCAGTGTCTTGGAGCAGCCAGGAGAAAAAAAAAAGAAAAATCGTGGAAGTGTAACCTATGCCAAATTTAAAAATCTGATCTATAATTACTTGTTGAAATGTACTTGGAAATTTATTGCTTGTTTGTATATATGTTATATTTCACAATAAAAAATAAAAAAAACCGTGGCCTTTGGATGGCAGCATCAGTAGGACCTAGTTAGAAATGCAAATTCTGAGGTCGGCCCCAAACCTACCAACTAGAAACTTGGGCAGGTTTTAACATGCCTCCGGGGGATGCTGATGTACTACTTAAAGTTTGAGAACCACTGATCTAGATCCTGGGCGAGGACCTAATCCGTTTTCTTTGTGATTCCTCGTGGTCCATGGCAGACTGATCTCTACATAGTGGATAAGCTGTAAAAGAGCCTTGAAAAGTATTATTAAATATATTATTTTGCATGTGAAATCTGACAAAAAAAGGACACTTAGAGCAAAACTGCAGGAGGGTAATATGGAATCTGAAGGGTACACATGGAGGATGTAGGATACAATGTGGTTGGGGAGCCATCCCCTGGACTCCCTTCCCTTCTTACCTCCTTTCATTTAGCTTTTTAACACAGATAAAACAGAGCCTGGTCCCTGTCTTCAAGGAGGTCACAGTGTAAGTAGGGGAGGGTCCTGACCCTCTTCTCCCTCATTCACTGCCGTTCTTCGGAACTTTACATTTGGGGAAGTGCGACTGTGCGCAATTGAGGACCTTAATTAATATTAATGAACAACACAGAAAAATTGACTTAGCAAACAACAGTTCTGCCTTATTTCTACTTTAGCTTTGGGCCAACTTCAAGACTTACTTTCTCATATCCTAACTTCTTGTCTCAGTCTAAAGCTCGAAGAATCACTTTGTTCTTTTCTTTGTTTTTTTTATTAATTAAAAAAAATAAACTAACACAACATTTAGAAATCATTCCATTCTACATATGCAATCAGTAATTCTTAATATCATCACATAGATGTATGATCATCATTTCTTAGTACATATGCATCGATTTAGAAAAAGAAATAGCAAGACAACAGAAAAAGAAATAAAATGATAATATAGAGAAAAAATAAAAATGAAAAATACAAAAATATATAAGAAAAAAAACTACAGCTCAGATGCAGCTTCAGTGTTTTAACATAATTACATTACAATTAGGTAGTATTGTGCTGTCCATTTTTTTTTTTTTTAGAAATCATACCATTCTACATATGCAATCAGTAATTCTTAACATCATCACATAGATGCATGATCATCGTTTCTTAGTACATTTGCATTGGTTTAGAAGAACTAGCAATACAACCGAAAAAGATATAGAATGTTAATATAGAGAAAAAAAATAAAAGTAATAATAGTAAGAACAAAACAAAACAAAACAAAACAAAAACCTATAGCTCGGATGCAGCTTCATTCAGTGTTTTAACATGATTACTTTACAATTAGGTATTATTGTGCTGTCCATTTTTGAGTTTTTGTATCTAGTCCTATTGCACAGTCTGTATTCCATCAGCTCCAATTACCCATTATCTTACCCTGTTTCTAACTCCTGCTGAACTCTGTTACCAATGACATATTCCAAGTTTATTCTTGAGTGTCGATTCACATCATTGGGACCATACAGTATTTGTCTTTTAGTTTTTGGCTAGACTCACTCAGCATAATGCTCTCTAGGTCCATCCATGTTATTACATGCTTCATAAGTTTATCCTGCCTTAAAGCTGCATAATATTCCATCGTATGTATATACCACAGTTTGTTTAGCCACTCGTCTGTTGATGGACATTTTGGCTGTTTCCATCTCTTTGCAATTGTAAATAACGCTGCTATAAACATTGGTGTGCAAATGTCCGTTTGAGTTTTTGCCCTTAATTCCTTTGAGTAGATTCCCAGCAATGGTATTGCTGGGTCGTATGGCAATTCTATATTCAGCTTTTTGAGGAACCGCCAAACTGCCTTCCACAGTGGTTGCACCATTTGACATTCCCACCAACAGTGGATAAGTGTGCCTCTTTCACCGCATCCTCTCCAGCACTTGTCATTTTCTGTTTTCTTGATAATGGCCATTCTGGTGGGTGTGAGATGATATCTCATTGTGGTTTTCATTTGCATTTCTCTAATGGCCAGGGACATTGAGCATCTCTTCATGTGCCTTTTGGCCATTTGTATTTCCTCCTCTGAGAGGTGTCTATTCAAGTCTTTTTCCCATTTTGTAATTGGGTTGGCTGTCTTTTTGTTGTTGAGTTGAACAATCTCATTATAAATTCTGGATACTAGACCTTTATCTGATATGTCGTTTCCAAATATTGTCTCCCATTGTGTAGGCTGCCTTTCTACTTTCTTGATGAAGTTCTTTGATGCACAAAAGTGTTTAATTTTGAGGAGTTCCCATTTATTTATTTCCTTCTTGCTTTAGGTTTAAGGTCCATAAAACTGCCTCCAATTGTAAGATTCATAAGATATCTCCCTACATTTTCCTCTAACTGTTTTATGGTCTTAGACCTAATGTTTAGATCTTTGATCCATTATGAGTTAACTTTTGTGTAGGGTGTGAGATATGGGTATTCTTTCATTCTTTTGCATATGGATATCCAGTTCTCTAGGCACCATTTATTGAAGAGACTGCTCTGTCCCAGGTGAGCTGGCTTCACTGCCTTATCAAAGATCAAATGTCCATAGATGAGAGGGTCTATATCTGAGCACTCTATTCGATTCCATTGGTCGATATATCTATCTTTATGCCAATACCATGCTGTTTTGACCACTGTGGCTTCATAATATGCCTTAAAGTCAGGCAGTGCAAGACCTCCAGCTTCGTTTTTTTTTCCTCAAGATGTTTTTAGCAATTCTGGGCACCCTGCCCTTCCAGATAAATTTGCTTATTGGTTTTTCTATTTCTGAAAAATAAGTTGTTGGGATTTTGATTGGTATTGCATTGAATCTGTAAATCAATTTAGGTAGGATTGACATCTTAACTATATTTAGTCTTCCAATCCATGAACACGGTATGCCCTTCCATCTGTTTAGGTCTTCTGTGATTTCTTTTAGCAGTTTTTTGTAGTTTTCTTTATATAGGTTTTTTCTCTTTAGTTAAATTTATTCCTAGGTATTTTATTCTTTTAGTTGCAATTGTAAATGGGATTCGTTTCTTGATTTCCCCCTCAGCTTGTTCATTGCTAGTGTATAGAAATGCTACAGATTTTTGAATGTTGATCTTGTAACCTGCTACTTTGCTGTACTCATTTATTAGCTCTAGTAGTTTTGTTGTGGATTTTTCCGGGTTTTCGACGTATAGTATCATATCGTCTGCAAACAGTGATAGTTTTACTTCTTCCTTTCCAATTTTGATGCCTTGTATTTCTTTTTCTTGTCTAATTGCTCTGGCTAGAACCTCCAACACAATGTTGAGTAATAGTGGTGATAGTGGACATCCTTGTCTTGTTCCTGATCTTAGGGGGAAAGTTTTCAATTTTTCCCCATTGAGGATGATATTAGCTGTGGGTTTTTCATATATTCCCTCTATCATTTTAAGGAAGTTCCCTTGTATTCCTATCCTTTGAAGTGTTTTCAACAGGAAAGGATGTTGAATCTTATCAAATGCCTTCTCTGCATCAATTGAGATGATCATGTGATTTTTCTGCTTTGATTTGTTGATATGGTGTATTACATTAATTGATTTTCTTATGTTGAACCATCCTTGCATAGCTGGGATGAATCCTACTTGGTCATGATGTATAATTCTTTTAATGTGTTGTTAGATACGATTTGCTAGAATTTTATTGAGGATTTTTGCATCTATATTCATTAGAGAGATTGGCCTGTAGTTTTCTTTTTTTGTAATATCTTTGCCTGTTTTTGGTATGAGGGTGATGCTGGCTTCATAGAATGAATTAGGTAGTTTTCCCTCCGCTTCGATTTTTTTGAAGAGTTTGAGGAGAGTTGGTACTAATTCTTTCTGGAATGTTTGATAGAATTCAGATGTGAAGCCGTCTGGTCCTGGACTTTTCTTTTTAGGAAGCTTTTGAATGACTGATTCAATTTCTTTACTTGTGATTGGTTTGTTGAGGTCATCTATGTCTTCTTGAGTCAAAGTTGGTTGTTCATGTCTTTCCAGGAACCCGTCCATTTCCTCTCAATTGTTGTATTTATTAGCGTAAAGTTGTTCATAGTATCCTGTTATTACCTCCTTTATTTCTGTGAGGTCAGTGGTTATGTCTCCTCTTCCATTTCTGATCTTATTTATTTGCATCCTCTCTCTTCTTCTTCTTGTCAATCTTGCTAAGGGCCCATCAATCTTGTTGATTTTCTCATAGAACCAACTTCTGGCCTTATTGATTTTCTCTATTGTTTTCATGTTTTCAATTTCATTTATTTCTGCTCTAATCTTTGTTATTTCTTTCCTTTTGCTTGCTTTGGGATTAGTTTGCTGTTCTTTCTCCAGTTCTTCCAAGTGGACAGTTAATTCCTGCATTTTTGCCTTTTCTTCTTTTCTGATATAGGCATTTAGGGCAATAAATTTCCCTCTTAGCACTGCCTTTGCTGCGTCCCATAAGTTTTGATATGTTGTGTTTTCATTTTCATTCGCCTCGAGGTATTTGCTAATTTCTCTAGCAATTTCTTCTTTGACCCACTCGTTGTTTAGGAGTGTGTTGTTGAGCCTCCACGTGTTTGTGAATTTTCTGGCACTCCGCCTATTATTGATTTCCAACTTCATTCCTTTATGATCCGAGAAAGTGTTGTGTATGATTTCAATCTTTTTAAATTTGTTAAGACTTGCTTTGTGACCCAGCATATGGTCTATCTTTGAGAATGATCCATGAGCACTTGAGAAAAAGGTGTATCCTGCTGTTGTGGGATGTAATGTCCTATAAAGGTCTGTTAAGTCTAGCTCATTTATAGTAATATTCAGATTCTCTATTTCTTTATTGATCCTCTGTCTAGATGTTCCGTCCACTGATGAGAGTGGTGAATTGAAGTCTCCAACTATTATGGTATATGAGTCTATTTCCCTTTTCAGTGTTTGCAGTGTATTCCTCACGTATTTTGGGGCATTCTGGTTCGGTGCGTAAATATTTATGATTGTTATGTCTTCTTGTTTAATTGTTCCCTTTATTAGTATATAGTGTCCTTCTTTGTCTCTTTTAACTGTTTTACATTTGAAGTCTAATTTGTTGGATATTAGTATAGCCACTCCTGCTCTTTTCTGGTTGTTATTTGTATGAAATATCTTTTCCCAACCTTTCACTTTCAACCTATGTTTATCTTTGGGTCTAAGATGTGTTTCCTGTAGACAGCATATAGAAGGATCCTGTTTTTTAATCCATTCTGCCAATCTATGTCTTTTGATTGGGGAATTCAGTCCATTGACATTTAGTGTTATTACTGTTTGGATAATATTTTCCTCTAACATTTTGCCTTTTGTATTATATATATCATATCTGATTTTCCTTCTTTCTACACTCTTCTCCATACCTCTCTCTTCTGTCTTTTTGTATCTGACGCTAGTGCTCCCTTTAGTATTTCTTGCAGAGCTGGTCTCTTGGTCACAAATTCTCTCAGTGACTTTTTGTCTGAGAATGTTTTAATTTCTCCCTCATTTTTGAAGGACAATTTTGCTGGATATAGAAGTCTTGGGTGGCAGTTTTTCTCTTTTAGTAATTTAAATATATCATCCCACTGCCTTCTAGCTTCCATGGTTTCTGCTGAGAAATCTACACATAGTCTTATTAGGTTTCCCTTGTATGTGATGGATTGTTTTTCTCTTGCTGCTTTCAAGATCCTCTCTTTCTCTTTGACCTCTGACATTCTAACTAGTAAGTGTCTTGGAGAACGCCTATTTGGGTCTAATCTCTTTGGGGTGCGCTACACTTCTTGGATCTGTAATTTCAGGTCTTTCATAAGAGTTGGGAAATTTGCAGTGATAATTTCTTCTATTAGTTTTTCTCCTCCTTTTCCCTCCTCTTCTTCTTCTGGGACACCCACAACACGTATATTTGTGCGCTTCATATTGTCCTTGAGTTCCCTGATACCCTGTTCAAATTTTCCCATTCTTTTCCCGATAGTTTCTGTTTGTTTTTGGAATTCAGATGGTCCATCCTCCAAATCACTAATTCTATCTTCTGTCTCTTTGAATCTATCATTGTAGGTATCCATTGTTTTTTCCATCTTTTCTACTTTGTCCTTCACTTCCATAAGTTCTGTGATTTGTTTTTTCAGTTTTTCTATTTCTTCTTTATGTTCAGCCCATGTCTTCTTCATGTCCTCCCTCAATTTATCGATTTCGTTTTTGAAGAGGTTTTCCATTTCTGTTCGTATAGTCAGCATTAGTTGTCTCAGCTCTTGTATCTCATTTGAACTATTGGTTTGTTCCTTTGATTGGGCCATATTCTCAATCTTCTGAGCGTGGACCGTTATCTTCTGCTGCTGGCGTCTGGGCATTTAGTCAGATTTCCCTGGGTGTTGGACCCAACAAGGTCGTAAGATTTTTCTGTGAAATCTCTGGGTTCTGTTTTTCTTATCCTGCCCAGTAGGTGGTGCTCGTGGCACACGTTTGTCTCAAGTGTTTGGAATGGATCCCCCCCGTCACCGATCTCCGCGGCCTGGGGATTTCCAATCCAATTCTCTCCGTTTGTTCAGGGGCGGCGCGTGGTGGGGGCGTCAGCTGCCGCGGCTTGAGGGAACCCTGTGGCTGGTCGCCGGCCGCCGCGGCCTGGGGAATTCCTCACCAGACCAGGAAGCCGCCCGCAGGGGGGGGTTCACTGCGGCTTGGATAGCCCTCTGATCCGAGACTCGTAGCCGCGGACTCGAAGCCGAGACTCGTAGCCGCGGACTCGAAGCCGAGACTCGAAGCCGCCCGCAAAAGAGGGGTGCTGGCCGCCTCGGCTTGGGAAACTTGCCTCTCCAAGACTCTCAGCCGGCCCGGGAAGGAGGGAGGGAGTAGCTCTGACGGCCGCAGCTGCCGCTGCTCGGGAAATCGCGTGCCGCTCGGGGATCTCACCACAGCCGAGTCTCGCAGTCAGACTAGCCAGTCCAGACTGGGGTACGCTGTGTGTCCATTCCCTGCCGTAGCCCCGGGAGCTGTTCTGCACTGTTTCAGTTCACCTAGTAGTTGCTTTGGAGGAGGAGGAACTAAGACGCACGTACCTTACTAAGCCGCCATCTTGGCCCCTCCCCCACCCTATACTTTTTAATTCAATCTTCATAACACACCTTTAAGTTAGGTATTATTATATCCATTTACAGGTGCAAATCTGAAGCTTAGGTTCAATAATTTGCTAGAATTTGAACTCCAAGTTTTTTGCCACCCTAAAGCCTAAGCTGGTAATTACTGTGCTACTCATCCTCTAATATTATTCAACATGGATAGTATGTGCCTTCGCAAACCCAATTTGGATTATTTAACTTCTGTTTCATGTTTTAGGGCATATATTAGTGGGGAGAATTTCAGGGTTGGGGTTTTTTTTAAAAAAAATGCTATATCTTTTTCCTGAGCTAGGTTTTGTGGAATAATTTCTAAAAACAGAAAAATTCTTTTGCATACAACTTAAAAAGATAACATCTAAAACAGTTCCTCAGAAGTGGCTTATTGTACAACAGTATAATAATTTATATTGCTTCTGTTACATTACACATTAAATAACTGCATTGTCTCTTCAGTACAAAATTGGCCTGTTTCTTCTTTTGACTTACCCTGTTTACCAGCTCATACTCTGTTAGGGATTATTTCAACTTGTCCAGTTTTGAGTAATATTTTTTGATTCATTATTCTAGTTTTTTAGGTGCCAGAATGAGATATATCAGAAATGGAACAGCTTTTAAAAAGGGAAATTTATTAAGCTGCAAGTTTACAGTTCTAAAGCCATGAATATGTCCAAATGAAAGCAAGGACACAGAAATGTCCAATCTAAACCATCTAGGAAAAGATGCCTTGGTTCAAGGAGGCCAGTGAAATTCAGGGTTTCTCTCTTGACTGGAAAGGCACATGGCAAACATGGCAACATTTGTTAGCTTTCTCTTTAGACTTCTTGTTTCATGAAGCTCCCCCTGGGGGCATTTTCCTTCTTCATCTCCAGATGGCTCCAGCTGTCTGGGCTCTTGAGGCTCTCCTGCATCTCATGCCTCTGAAGCTTTTTCAAAAAAGTTTCCTTTTTTAAAGGATTCCAGCAAACTAATCAAGACCCACCTGGAATGGGTGGAGTCATATCTCCATCTAATCAAAGGTTAATACCCACAATTGGGTGAGTCACATCTCTATGGAGGTAATCTAATCAAATTTCCAACCTACAGTGCTGAATAGGGATTAAAAAAAGGGCTGCCTCCCCCAAATGGATCAGGATTAAAACATGGCTTTTCTAGGGTACATAATCCTTTCAAACTGGCACATTTATCATCCTTTAAAAGTTATTTATTTATTATATAAGTAATATACCTGCAGTGAGAAAAAGTAGTACTAATAGAGAAGCAAAAATATGAAAAAAATCACCTATAATGCTACCAGCTTGCTGTAACTATTGTTTCTCTTTGGAGTATCCAGCCCTTTTCCTTTATGGAAGTATATTTATGTGAATAGTTTCTTTTCTCTTTTTTTTTTGGCAAAAATGAGATTATCCTATTTTGTTCCCTGCCTTTTAAAATTCAATAATAAATTCCATGTCAATGGACATACATTTACATAACCATTCCTTTTTTTTTTTTTTACAATCCACAAGTATTTTATTTTTAACCCTCTTAAACCATGAATTCATAGGGAATAGGCTCCAGAATCTCAGGCTCCTTTCTATTGGTTCTCACAAAGGGTGCTTCTCTGGGTGGAGCAGACTGGCGCTTCAGTTGAACCCAGGTACCTTTCTCTTTGTCTTCCTTTTTTTTCTGATCATTTTCCTTTATGTACTTCAGGAAGCTATCTCAGCTCTTCGAGTGCTTAATATGCTCAATACGCACATTAATTCTCTTGGCAAGAATCTTACCTTTTACTTGTTTGTTTACAACATATGAACAGCCAGCTGGGTAACATTATAGACCTTTCCAGTTTTGCCATGCTAACACTTGTGGGGCATTCCTTTTTGAACAGTACCCATTACCTTGATGTCTACAATATCACTTTTCTTATAGATTCACATGTATGTGGCCAGAGGAACAACTCCATATTTTCTGAAAGGCTTAGAAAACATATTGCAGGTGCCTCTCCTCTTTCCCTTGGTGTTTGTCATTTTGGAGAATTACTGCAAGATAGTGGTTTTGGCCAAAAGGCCATAATCATTCTTAATGGCTGCATAGTATGAGTATACTATGTGATATTCTGCTAATCCACTATTAGCACATTCAAATTATTTTCTTTAGGTTTTCCCCCTTCCTGCACTCTAACTGTCCAGAGTCCTATTACTGTTCTGAGAATTTGCTTTGTGTACATGCAAGAATTCCAAATTATTCTACAACTTCCAACTCCCAAAAACTTCTACGTAGAGCTAAAAAAAATTTATCTGGATCTGTACATACTACCAGAACCTTAAGAGTGAGAGTATCTCTCGTGGGATCAACAATGCTGTTCTGACCAAAAGAAGGAAAAGAAATGTAACAAATGAAGTATCAGTGGCTGAGAGAGTTCAAGGAAAGTCGAGAGGCTACTCTGGAGGTCATTCTTACACAAACTTCAGTTAGACATTGCTACCTATCATAGTTTGCCAAACTCCAACCAAAAGCATTCCTGCCAACCCTGTAGAACACTTAGGGCTTTATCTAAGATTCTGTAAAGGTTCCATGCAGTATGATTATTTTCTAGAAACCTACAACCTCTAGATGGGGCCCTAGGTCAGATAAGTCCTGAAACCCAGAGGGGCCAGCCTCTCCAGAACATCAACTAGTTCCATCCCCCATCTCATATTATCGACAGCCCCTTCCAACATGAAAAAGTTAGAATGGGCATAGCCCAAATACCCCTAAAGAGTCGGAGAAAGTTCAGTTGTGATGGTGGCGTTATACAGAGAACGTAGGGTTTAACAAATGAGTATGACTGCTGAATCAGCATATTGATATTTCTTTTAGTCTCCAGTGTCTTAGAGTAGCTAGAAGTAAAAACTTAAAACTGTGGAATTGTAATTGTAATTTATACCAAACTTTGAAATCTGTTCTACAAGTAATTGTAGAGGTATGCTTTGAAATTTATTGGTTTTTGCATATATGTTATTTTTCACAATTAAAATAAAAAAAGAGTGAGAGTGTCTTTTCATAAACCTGGTGGGAAAAAATGAAGACAGATGGCAGAAAAATTTTCAGTCATTTTCTCAATATGAATTCTGCAGTTAAGGAGGAAGCCCTGTGAAGAACCAAGAACTTATTAAAGGTAAAGTGGAAAGATGAGGTATGCAGCTGGACAGTCTGAAATTTGAATTTGGTTTCAGTTACTCACTAGCTGTGGAACCTTAGACGTGTCATTTAGCCACTCCAAGCCTTAGTTTTCTCTTGTGTAAAATGGGGACAATAATATATATTTCATGGAATTATCATGAAGATTAACAAAATCATATGTAGAGACCCTAACACAGTGTCCTACACAATAGTGGGTGCTCAGAAAACAGTAGACGTGTTCTAGCCATTACCTTTTCCTTAGCATATAGAGCACCAAGGAAATTCCACATTTTTAGAATTCCACTATCATAAGTGTCTTCTATTTTGTGGGTGAGAAAGCTTACTGATAGGAACAGAACAGTTACTATCATTGTAAGCAAGATACTGTGACCACAATACTTTGAACAAGCCACTGAAGAACACTGATCAGTGGGATCACAATGTAGTTTTATGTAATACTGTGGTTTGGATGATAAATTTCAGATACAAGATAAGAGCAGGAACACTAAACCCTTGACCTTTCTTTTATGAACTTTATAAAAATATTCAATACCACCAGTGGATATATCCTCTGGTAGATATTAAACAAGTTTGGCTCCGTGAAAATGACAGTTTAACAATCTCTACAATGTTCCCAAATTGTCAAAATGGATATATTGTCCACTAGACCATGATTAATTTTGAGGTTCCAAAATATGGCCTCAAGGCTCTTTATAAAAGTTTGCTTTGTTGTGGTGATTATTATTTCTGGATTTTGAGAGGCTGTTGTATATATATAATCTGATATTTAGAGAAAAGAACAAAGCCGAACAGGTTGGGGTTAAAGTAATTCAGAACATAGGGGTAAGGAAGACCGTCTATATTTTAGAACCACACATACTCTTTGAGATCAGTGGAAGAAAGGTTTATTAGATCTGGAACTGAAATTTTCTGTAGTGCATAATCTAATTCAACCTATCTGTACAGCTCATATGAGCAACTGAAACACAGGGAGCCCAGAATAAGAGGTCCTTTCATCCTGTATAGATTATTATAATGTCTGGAAACATCCTAGAGTGTATTAATCAGATAATCAAAAAGTATTGGCAGAGTCCTCTGAGGGAGGGAGAAAAAGACTACGGAATTATTAAATCTTACAATCAGGGAATCCCCTGATACTGTGTCAAACTTTAGGGACACCCAAATCAATAGGCCATGCCCTCGATTTTGAGGCTTACTCTTGTGAAGCTTATGTAGGTAGTGGAGAAGCTTAGATGACCTATAGGCATGCCTAAGAGTTACTTCTGGAGGACCCCTATTGTTGCTCAGATGTGGCCTCAGTCTCTCTAAGCCCAACACTGCACGTGAAATCATTTCCCTCCCCTCTACGTGGGACCTGGCATCCAGGGATGAAAGTCTCCCTGGTGACATGGGAGAGGACTCCCAGGGATGAATCCAGACCTGGCACTGTGGGATCAACAATTCTATCCTTACCAAAAGGGGGAAAAGAAGTGTAATTAATAAAGTATCAGTGGCAGAGAGAGTTCAAATAGAGTCGAGAGGTAACTTGCCACTGAAATCTAGCCCAGCCTCTCCAGAACATCAGATAGTTCCATCTTCCTACCCCATATGAGTGACAGACCCTTCCAATAGCAAAATTGCCATAGCCCAAACAACCCCAATGAGAGGTATGGAAAGATCAAAGGTGATGGTGGAATTATACATAGAAGATAGGACTTAACAAATGAATATGAATGCTGAATCATTAAATTGATATCTCTTTTAGTCTCTAGTATTTTAGAGCAGCTAGAAGTAAAAACCTAAAATTGTGAAATTGTAACCCATGTCAAAGTCTGAAATCTGTTCTACAACTAATTGTTGTACTGCTTTGAAATTTATAGCTTTTTTGTATATATGTTATTGTTCACAAAAAAAGAAGAAAAAAAAGTTGATTGCGATGATAAAAAAGTATTTAAGCCTGTAGCCTCCTATATTCTGGAGCAGCTAGAAGGAAAAATATGAGAGGATTGTATAGTAGCCCATGACAAACTCTGGGATCTATCCTGTAACCACTTTTTGAAGAGTGCTTTAAAAACTATTGCTTTTTTATTTCTTTGCTTTGTATATATGTTATACTATGCATTAAAAAAAGTTTTAAAAAAAGGAAAAGTTTGCTTTGTTCAACCTCAACGGAGTAGAGCAAAGACCATTTTCATCGAAGAGACATAATTGGGTAAAGTAGTAACAGATAGAGCAAGGTGTTGAGTAGGATCAGAAACAAGTTGCCTCTTGTTGAACAAAGTCTGCAGATCATGAATTTTAGGCAGATTTGCAAATAAGGATAGCACATGCTCTGTAAATAATAGCTGTTGCCACAAGCCAAAGGGCAGTATTTACATGAGTCCTGTGGCAAGGACTATTGACTAAGCATCGACCTTTACAGCCAAATTCGTATACTTGGAAACACTTTCAGCGGTGTCATCTTGAAAAGGAAGAATCACATTATACATAAGTGGAAAATCTCCAAGACAGAAATATGTTCTGGTACCCAAATAAACTTCCAAATTCTTCTTTTGAACTTGGAACACATGTTCCCATAGAAAAGTATTATGAGGAGATGTAAGTTTCTCAGATTTCCTCACAAAAGATCATTTAACCCATGATGTCACGGAAGTACTGTATATTTGCAATGAGAAATAAGTGGAACAAAGTACCCTTGCAAGCAGGAACACATCAATACTTCAGCAAATGTTTCTTGAGTCTTTCTCCTTTGAAGCCCCAGGCAATGGAAGTAGAATTCTATCCTCCCCAGGGCTACAGTTTGGTGAAAAAGAAATCGTCCCCTGCTGTCGTGTGGAAGGGTCCTTCTTAAATGAGATGGATGAATGTATCACAGCATCTGTTTCAGCGCTTCTTGAACTTTTTCAGCAAACAACCCTTATTGACTGAGGAGATAGAATTGGTAAAGGGAAAAGGGTAGGATGCCTAACTGGAAGTCTCAAGCTTTTCTTTGGAGACACTTCCAACTCTGCAGACCACTCCTTAATATAGCTGCACATCGTAATAGAAAGAATCATGCTCTAATCATCAGTCAAGCAACTTAATTCCGTTTCATTTTTAATAAAGTTCATAGTGCAGAAATATGAGCCATTTTTATACTGAGGGTCCCTATACCCATTGGATAGTCCACGTGTGCACTCACTGCTGAAACACGTGGTGGTGGGGTCATCTAAAGTGAATGAGAGGAACGTAATGAAAGCAAAATTAGAGCAAAGTTAGCACCCCAGCCTCCCCTTTTCTCTTAATGGCACACCCCTTCAGTCACCAGTATCTTGCTCTTTGATTTTTTTTCTCTGTTCAAAACCAGTTCCTGAACAGTATCTCACACTCATGAACACTAAGGTGTAAATGAAAAATAATAGCTAAGCAGTCACAGGTGTTGTTTTTTTTTTTGTAATAGAAAGGGTGCCTTTATAAGAGCCGATTAAGTCCGAGTGGCTAACAACATTGCTCTTGGGTTCAGCTGAGTTCTTAAACTCTGTAAATCACTAGCAGGGTGATCTAGGGCAAGTCACTTAAATCTCTGAAACTGAAGAAGGGCGAAGTCATAGGTTTTTGCATATTAGGGATGCACAATTGTAAAGCAAAAAAGGAATTTAGGGTATTACCCCTAGGGAAAAAGGGATACATTTGGGGGGCAGTTGTGTGATTTCTTGCTGTTTGCAGCAATCACACATCATTTCAGACTGGTAATTTAGGGAAGTATGTTGAGGGAGTTTAATCATGGTTTTTTTTCACTTTGGAAAGTATTTGCTTCATTGTGGAAGTTGTGGATTTTGTAGTGATTGATTGGCATACTGTTTACTATATGTTTTATTATCTTTTGTCCTTAATGTCTGAAATTTGAAAGCTAGGATGTAAGTTTTCCCATTACAGATCAAAATAAATGGCAAGGAGATATAGTAATAATAATATTTAAAGCTATGTTCATGTAGTGTTGCACCTTTTACAAAATGCTTTCATATCTATGATCATATATATTATTGTTGAATTCCTACTAAATAATTACGGTGGTGCACATAGAACACGCAACCCTTCCAAAAGAATTACAGTAATTCAATCCAAATACAAGTTTTAGGTACTTATCATGTGCTATCCCAGATTCTGTGGGACTTTGCTCTTGGCCCCTAGGAGTTTTAAAATTCAGTGGTGAAGGCAAAAAAAAGGGCTTCTGCACCCTGGCCGTCCGAGGATACCAGAGTTTAAAATAAAACATACATACACACACACCCGCCCCCGACAGACGTCGCCTTGTAAGTGAATATTTGTAGCTGCAATCAAAAGATTCAAGGAATGGTTCTTTTGCAGAATTTAGGAAGGTGGGAATTGCACCACTCATCTCCGTTTAGGGACTAGGGAAAAGTCAGCCTCCAGAGGGGCTCTGAGTTTTGCAACTGGTGAGAAAACCTTTCACAGTACAGTTATAAGCAGAGGAAAAGTTCTTGGTAGCAGGGAGGGAGAACGCCTGGAGGTACAAAGAGCAGATTTGAGGGAAAGAGGATTCCTTTTGCATACATGTGCGAGGGGAGTTCAGCTGTCTGTTGGGGGCGTTTGGGAAAGAAGATTTTTAGGGGGTGGTGGGCTCTCGGTTCCCGCCTCCAACCCTGTCAGCGCAGCACACCACGCTCAGGCAACAGTTGGTTGAGCGGGGCCTGCCCGGGCTCTGGGTGGGGAGGGGGAGTCTCGCGATCGTTGAGGGGGGTGTGTGTGGAGGAAGGGGGGAGGGTGACGGGGGGGGGTAGGGCATGACGTATGGTGGGTGGACGGAAGTGGGGCAGGGTTGAGGGTTATTTAAAGAAGGGGGGTCGAGCAAAGGGGTTGGAAGCCGAGTGATTTGCCCAGTCCTGCTTCGTCTAGCGCTTTCCAGAGCAGCCACTGCCGCCGCCCAGGAGCCCTCGTCCCCTTCGCCGCCCCCCTCCCCGTCCCTGCTCCAGCGCCATGGAGCCGGACACCGCTGCTGTAGCAGCCACCGTGGCAACCGCTGATGCGACCGCCACAGTCGTGGGCAATGAGGACGAGCAGCCGAGGCCATCCACTTCTAAGGACGAGGGAGCGGTCGCCGCGGCCACCGAAGCCACCGCGTCCACTGAGAAGGGCGTGAAGAAGAAGGAGGTAAATAGGAAGGGGTGTGTGTTTGGTGAACAAATCCTGTGCCTGCCGCCTCCAAGGGGCCCAAATCCTGACCTTTCGGTGCCGACAGGTACCCGTGGAGCTCTCCCGGCCGGGGCCCGCGGGCCGGGTGGGCGCCGCGGCGGAACAGACTAGCGTTCGCTCCCTTCCCCCTTCCCTTCTCGCCGCTGGAGGGCGGGGGCGGGGTGCAGCGCCCGGTGGAGGGGCGCCCGTTATCCCGGGGCTTGGGGACTTGGGAGCCCCTGGACAGCCCCCAGACCCCTTCACATTCCCGCAACTGGGGTAACAGAGTGGGGGGGGATGGGGCTGTGCAGAAAAAAGCCTCCGCCTCCGCCTCGCCCTCTCAACTCGCTCGCTCCTTCTCCCCCCACCTTCCCGTCGGCCTCTGCCTGGGAAATCTCGGCCCTTCAATCCCACACTCGTGCAAAAAAAAAAAGGGGGGGGGGTGGTTTGCTGGGTCTTAATTTTTATTTGAATTTGAAGGTGTTGGTGGTTGGGGGAGGGGCGGAGGATAATAGGGAAGAAATGTATTTCTCGGATTGGCAATGTCGGCCCTTTGGATGGCAGAAAAAGAAAAAGAAAAAAAATCATCCCTTGTTCGTTCGGTCCCCGACGGCTGAGGCAGGGGTGTCACCCCAAGAAAACGAGTTCTCCGCGTTGTACTCTCCAAGCCAACCCCCAAACGGAGGAACCGTGGACGCTGGTTTAGGAAAATTTCCAATGTCTGCACCCCCACCCCCTCCTGCTCCGCCCCCAACGGTATAGTGTTTCACTCCAGGGCCACCCAAATGGTCTCCCAGTCGGGCCCCAAGTCTTCCAGGCCTCCGCCTCTCTCTCCTAGTGGGCGATGCTGGCTCGTGGACACACGCAGGACCCCCCCTCACCCCCTTTTTTTAACCAGGCGTCGCCAGGATGAGCTGCTGCTAACATAACTGGAGACCGCTCTGGCGCCTATTTAAAGCCAGATTCAGAAAACATGTATTATCTCTGTAATGTATATTCATATGAAATGCGTTGAAAATTGAGATTAAAAGAAAAAACATAGGATGGGGGCATATGGATTTTTGATGTATAAGTAGATTGTAGAATGGATCGTTTACGGGTGGATTTGTTTTCTATTTATGAGTTTGTTTTCCATTTATGAGTATATTGCAATAAAAATGGTAGGTAATTAAAATTATGCCTTAGAGATCGCAAGTGGCTTTGTCTGAATCATTAAATGCTATACAACCAAATGAAAAGCTTTTGAGGGAAATTAACACCTTTAGCCTTGAATTAGAAGAGTAATTTTAAATTCGGCGGTTGCTGAAGTGATATTTTTTACTGTTACAGGGTTGAGTAAACAGAAAAACAGTCGTGGTGCTAAGTGAACAACGTAGAAAACGTGCGTTTTTAGATTTGTGCGGTACTTCTATCAATAAGACAATGTTGATGATTGAAGCTGGGCCAGATACCACACATCAGTATAGATCAAATGTTGGGAAATTCAGAAATGCCTTTATTCTAAAGATGTCTTTTATTCATTCCCCAAACTGAACAAATGTCAAGTGCTAAGCTGTCTTTTCTGTGGTAGTAGAGGTTGTCGAATCTTCAGGTTGTATGCACATTTTCGAATTGTGAAAAGACTGGGAATCAATAAAAAAACTACTATATATATAATAAGCACTGAGATAATACAGATATTCATGAACTCTTGCAGCCTTCATCAGAAATTACCCTGATGGTACTTCATTTATCTACTCAGCATAGAGGAATGAGGTGTTGGAAGTTTACTATTTTAGGCCCAATATCTTTTTATTTTTAACTTTCTCCTTGAAAATCTAAATATATTGTATATTTCCTTGACTCCTTAAGTAGTGTACTAAAAGTACAGATTAACCTTTCCCTCATGACCATAAGTTGTTGCATTCGGACAATGATAAAAAGTTAACTGAGGACTAGGAGGTTTTTCCCCCTAAATTAACTAACCACCTCCCACACCGTTCTAGTATGGTATTGATTTTTAAATCGTTTTTCTGTCCCCTCCTTCAATTGTCAGGTTGTTGCTTTTGAAACACCTCACCTACTTTTATCAGAAATAATTTGTTAATATATGATAAGGGACATAGATGAAGCAAAACCATAAAATCATTTGAAACAGCAGAGAAATACATGAATTCAAAAGATGAAGCAGGAGAGGGAAATAATCAACACCTGAACCTGAACACTGAGGATTAGGGGATGCTATTATAGTGGAACACAGATTTCAGTACTGAGCTTTTGCCATTCCTTTTTCCCATTGACAAAGTGTGCCTTCTAGTAATCTCACCCACATAATTTGCTGTTGCTTTTATTCTCTGTGGTATGGGAAGCCAGATTATCAAATTTGCTAGAATTTTATGTCAAATAGGCTCTGAATGAGAGCACTTTTATTGTGAATAAAGTAGGTGAAATTTAGTAAATTGACTTGTGACATTTTGGTATTTAAAGGTAATTTCTTTACCTTCTGGTTCTGGAATTTACTGGGTTTAAGTGATGGTTGGATAACCTAACATTTAGACGTTGGAGACGGTATTTTTGGTAATGAAAACATCAACAAAAAGGTCATGATGGCCTTTAAGACAAGGCATTTTAATGACCTTGTTCTGCTCATTCTCATGGTATCTAGGATATCAGATGATAAGATCCATAAGGAATTCATTAGAATATCTTAGTCACTTTTCATCTTTTTTTTGTATGAGAAATGGAGTTTTGAAAAACACATCTGTACATTTACAAGTGAAAAGGTTTAGAAAGTATTTAAAAATTTGTTGTGGAAGATAGTGCCAATGAAATAATTACCCACATCCTTTAATAACACTTTAAAATTAGGAATTTTAATTAGCATATAATTAAATTTTATGGTATTCTAGTGCAAGGTAAGCAAAAAAGTAAGGAGTAAAATGTTTTCCTGACATTAAAGCTTTAATTTTGTATAAATGAAATTTACTTCCCACATTGTTGTATAATTGTATATATAAGGGGAAGTAATTTTTGCTTTTTTGACATTTGAAACCTCGATTTCATATAGCTTTTCAAGGAATGATAAGGGTGTGGGTTTTGTTACCTAACTTTTCTTAATTTATTGCTTTGAAAATAAAATACAGTTTATTGTACATGGGGTAGTTTGAAAGTGTGGGTATGGAGGGAATCTTTAGCAGTCTTGTATCCTATTCACCCAGGATTACATTTAAAGCATCCCAGATAGATGATAAATACATATTAGTTGCTATAAATCAAGGTGATTGCTATTTGGTTTAGAGTAACTGAACAATATCTCATCAGTGCCCCAAAGTAAGACCCTGGCCAGGTTCAAATTCTATAATCTTAGTTTGGATTTCCTCAAAATAAACATTTTAATACACGTTGAAAGGTAGCTATTCATTACCTTTTGGAACTATATTTTTCTTAAGTTTAAAGTCACATCCTGGGGGTGTACTAGTAGTCCAGTGGTAGAATTCTCGCTCTCCATGTGGGAGAGACTAGGTTTGATTCCCAGCCCATGTACTCCAGAATACAACAAAAACAACAACAACAAAAAAACATTCAACAAATGGTGCTGCCATAATGGAATATTCACATGGAAAAGAATGAAATATGACCCCCACCGCATAGCATATAAAAAAAAAGTCACATTCTGTTGCTGATTTTTGAAGGAAGTTTTCAGGAACAAGTTAAAAGCCATAATAAAATTAAGATATTTTCTTTACCTTTTGCCAGTCAAAGCACATTTGTGTTTTGTCTTGTGCAAAATCTGTGTTAAAACTGAAATACTATTGGCTTTGATCATCATGGGCAGATTTGTGTGTTTTTATTATTTTATTTCTTGATTTCTTACAGGGAAGGAGGTATATTCTATATGCCTACATATATTTACAAATATAAGCTTGTTTTTGCAAGGAGTATGGTACATGAGATAGCCCCCAGATAATTTCAATATTTTTGAGTAACTGAGTGATAGATTTTGCTAAATTATAACCTTTTAAATATCAAAGGTTTATTAACTGTAAATACAATTATGTTAGAACACTGAATGAAGTTGAATGTGAGAATTATAGAGGGAGGAGGGCTGAGGGCACAAATGAAATCATAAAGAAAGATAGATAATCAAGACTGAGATGGTATAATCTAGGAATGCCTAGAGTGTATAATGATAGTAACTAAATGTACAAATTTAAACATGTTTTTGCATGAAGAAGAACAAAGGAATGTCATTACTGCAGGGTGTTGAAAATAGATGGTAATTAATGTTTTAAAATTTTAACTTATATGTGAGACTAAAGCAAAAAAATGTTTATTTGGTACAAAATTTATATTTTGACTAGTGCAGTTCCTAATATAACTTACGTGGACAGCTTAATTGAACACCATAAGTACATGGAACCTTGAGTAAGGCATAAGATTTTGTAGTTTTGTCCAGAGTAATGCCCCAATAAATCCCAGAGTGATATGAACAGTGAGTAAAAAAGTATTTGCAAAGTCCCCTTGGGGAAATGGTGAGAAAGGGGGAAAATTCAGACTTCCCCAAGTGGAGAATTCTTGATATTCTCACAAGCAGTGGAGACAACCAAAGCAATAGGGTGAGCCCACAATCTTGGGGTTTGTTCATATGAAACTTACCCCCACAAAGGATAGGTCAAGCCTACTTAAAATTAGGCCTAAGAGTCGCCCCCAACAGAACCTCTTTTGTTGCTCAGATATGGCCTCTCTCTCCAGGCAACACAACAAACAAACTCACTGCCCTCCCCCTGTCTATGTGGGACATGACTCCCAGGGGTGTGGACCTTCCTGACAACGTGGGACAGAAATCCTAGAATGAGATGGGACTCAGCATCAAGGAATTGAGAAAACCTTTTCGACCAAAAGGGGGAAGAGCGGAATGAGACAAAATAAAGTATCAGTGGTTGAGAGATTCCAAACAGAGTCGAGGGGTTATCCTGTAGGTTATTCTTAGGCATTAAATAGGTATCACCTTGTTAGTCAAGATGTAATGGAGAGGCTGGAGGGGACTGCCTGAAAATGTAGAGCTGTGTACCAGTAGCCATGTTTCTTGAAGATGATTGTATAATGATACAGCTTTCGTAATGTGACTGTGTGATTGTGAAAACCTTGTGTCTGATGCTCCTTTTATCTACCTTATCAACAGATGAGTAAAACATATGGAATTAAAATAAATAATAGGGGGAACAAATGTTAAAATAAATTTAGTAGATTGAAATGCTAGTGATCAATGAAAGGGAGGGGTAAGGGTAAGGGGTATGGTATGTATGAATTTTTTTCTGTTGCCTTTTTATTTCTTTTTCTGAATTAATACAAATGTTCTAAGAAATGATCATGATGAATATGCAACTATGTGATGATATTGTGAATTACTGATTATATATGTAGAACTGGGTGATCATATGTTAAGAATGTTTGTCTGTTATATTTTTAAAAAAAATTTTTAAAATTAAAAGAAATCAAAGTTTATAGTTAATACCCCTTATAAAATGCCTCTTTAAATATTAATGTAATATAGTTTAAAGCAGTTATTTTTCCATTTTGGAGAAAGTAAGCATAAGGCAAATGTTTGAAGCTGTACTGTTTCATTATTGTAAATATATATGATCACATTGTGTTAAATAAAATAAGTCTATTCTGATTAAAATATAAAAACAATAAAAATAATGCTTTTTTAGGAACAGAAGCCACACTCTTTTCTTTTGAGAATATGGCTTTTTTTCGTCATATTTAAGAAATGTTTCTGACAATTAATATTTACTTTTCTTGAATTCTTTGGTTTCTTGTTGATATTAGCAGTTTCTAGATTTTTAAATCTCCTATTTAATGGTTAAATGCTTTCTTACACTTTAAATTAAAAATAGTGAAAAGGCTCACTATTCAACCTTTTCAAAATTTTAATTAATTGCTATTATTTCTCTGATTATTATGACTTCTTTCAATTTTATTTTTAATTGGACCCCAGGTGTACAGAACTAGATTAATCATAAGAGCTGTTTAATATCATGCTCTTATCATTGGTCCATGCATTTATTTCTTTAGTTCCTTAATTACTTTTTGTTTTCAACAAATGAGAACATTGACCAAGTTTTAGACCTTGCTTTGCAATTTCATCATTTATTTTCTTTGAAATTCTAGAAAAGCATTTCTTCATTTCAACTGAAACTTGCTGCTAAAGCTTCTAAATCTGAAAAGGAAATGGACCCAGAATATGAAGAAAAAATGGTAAATATACTTTTGGGTAGTATAATGAATATCATAGTTAATTCTTGTAGAGAAGATGTGAAAGATTAAGAAATACATGTATATATACAAGGTAATAGAGAATCATAGATTTCAGAATTGGAAAGTAATGTAATATATAATCTATCAAAATAGATTTTTGTTGAATAAATGAATCTCCTTCATTTTCAGATGAGGAAATAAAGGATGAGAGAAGCTATATGGAATAGTTGGTATTAGAAGTCCACATATTCTTGCTTTTAGCTCAGTGTTTTTTACCCCATAATAAGGTGCTTTATGCTAGAGATAATTTATCCAACAAATGAAAATATCTGTGGCAGTATCAATCTGCCTTTGTGACTTGTTCTCTCTCTCCTTGCTTTAAATATGTGAATACTACACATGATGAGACATGTAATATGGTAGTAAATTTTCTTGAGAAGGATATTTTCCCTACGCATGAAAATATCACCTATTTGAGCAATATAATCTTAGTTATGCCCACATACTATACATTTAATTATTTAAATTTTAACCACTAAAATCCATTTTTAGCCTTAATTTTGACTCATCTTTATGCCTTGGGTTCTTTCAAAACCATTTGTCTTGGTTAAATCATAAGAGAAGTTACAGGTAGTTGGAGATGATACTTTCTTCCCTGAGGTTGTTTTTGCAGTAATATGATAAAAAAAAGTAGAGATGAAGTACATTTTTGGTTGTCTATAACTATTTTACAAAACTGCATGCTATAATGTTAAAGCTACATGTAGAATGTAGATAGTTAATGTTTTAACAACTTGAAAACAACATTCCAGTGAGGATAGCATAAAATGGAAAGTTTTTGGCTTCCTTCCAGCTACTGGTCTGAATATATTTATCTTACTCTTAGATTTATGTTAATGAACTCTTCTGTAATCTGATATTATTAATTATGCATTCTTCATTAGCAATCAAATATTCTCTACCCTTTGGTTAAAAAGTGACTGGAACTGGGGTGGTGCAGTGGTGGCTCAGTGGCAGAATTCTCACCTGCCATGCTGGAGACCCGGGTTTGATTCCCAGTGCCTGCCCATGCCCCGCCCCCCCAAAAGAAAAGTGACTGGAATTGAAAAATCATCTTCATTTTTCCCTTTATCTAGAATGATGTGTGTTTTTTGATCTTCTAAGATTTTTTTTAATGCAAACGTTTTGTTGCATTTATATGGTATGGACTATATGATATTTTAGAATTTATTGAGAAATTATGGTGTAAACGTTTTTAATAGTTTAAATAGTTACAATAACTATTTCATTATTAACTATATATATGCACACAGGTGTGCATGTGTGTTTGTATATGTGTGTATTTCCCCCAAATTATTCTCACTCTGGAGAGAAACTATATACTATTAGCATAAAATACAGTTTTCTAAATCATTGCAATTGCAGGGAGAAATGTTTTATTACATTATTGTGTAAGGACGTTGAAAATATTTTGAGAAAAGATGATATTATATTCTAAGATTTCAATTATTTCCAGATTTAGCTTGAAAATTCTTGAGTTCAGTTTATGATTGATATATATATATATGTATATCATAGTTAATAATTTACATTTCTAATTTTAAGATACATTATTCTGATGCTTAATTGGGTTACTATTTAGGAGAAGAAAGCAATTACAGTTTGGAAAGAGGATTTAGTTTTTGACCGTGACTCTTTAGGAAGAGTACTTCTTATTGAGGAATTTACTAATTCTGTCAGATCATTGGATTTATTTTTAATCTATTTGAAAATGCTAGTTTGAAATTCTGCTACTTACTAGCTGTGGGAACTTGGGCAAGTTACTTAGCATCCCCATGCCTCAGTTTTATCATCTGTAAAATGGAGGATGATACTAGTACCTACCTTGTAGGTTTAAGAGAATTTAGATGTTAGTATATTTAAAGTGCTCAGAACAGTGGATTGTACAAAATAAGCACAATATAAGTGTGGTGTATTAAGTAAATAAACTTTAAGCAAATAACGGAGGAAAATTTTTACTTTTTCTTTTGTTTCATAAATTAGAAAGCAGACCGAGCTAAGAGATTTGAGTTTCTGCTGAAGCAGACAGAACTCTTTGCACATTTCATTCAGCCTGCAGCCCAGAAATCTCCAACATCTCCTCTGAACATGAAACTGGGACGTCCTCGAATAAAGAAAGATGAAAAGCAGACCTTAATTTGTGCTGGAGAGTATGTTGACATCTCTCTCCTTTCCTCCCTTTTTCCTATCCCTTTCTCACTGTCCCCCACCCCCACCCCGTATATACTCCTTCTCCCTTCACTTATTCCATATAACTTTATGTTTAAAAAGCAGCATCATTGTCAGTATAAATATATTTTGGAGGTAAATATATATATTTTTTCATTAGAAGTCAACTGGTAAAAACATAGGCTGGTTCTACTCAATTCTAAGCAAGAACCTAGACAGCTTAGTTTTTCCCCTAGAAGGTAATAGCAATGTATACTGACTTAATTAACGCCTTAATGTCTGGGTTGAATATGAAGATTTTTTTTTCATTTCAGCTACCGCCATAGGCGCACAGAACAAGAGGAAGATGAAGAGCTGCTGTCAGAAAGTCGGAAAACATCTAATGTGTGTATTAGATTTGAAGTGTCACCGTCATGTAAGTACTTCATGACATTTGTGATTTTTTTTTTCAATTTTGTTTTAAAATTTTACTTGATTGTATTAACAGTGGTATGAGACTTCCTTGATTTTTTTTTCCAGATGTGAAAGGAGGACCACTGAGAGATTATCAGATTCGAGGACTTAACTGGTTGATCTCATTGTATGAAAATGGAGTTAATGGTATTTTAGCTGATGAAATGGTAAGGAGTTGGAAGCTAAAAACACGTTATGGGTTATCTGTAATTTTTAATGTAAATTTGAACTACCTGAGCTTGCCTCCTACCCTACTGCCTAGAGGATAGTTGCTTCATTTAGTCATTAAGATGTGAAAAGTCTTTGTAATGTCTAGAGTTGTTTCTTTAAGTAACCTCTAGAACATATAGTTCCACAGGTCACAGAATTCTCATTGAGGTTTCCTTAAATGGTACAAGAAAACTCCCTTTACTTGTACTTTGTGCTTTGTTTTTGTTTGTACTTTGACTTCGAGAAGCTCAGAGCCAAATTGAATGCCAAAATGGAGCATCTTTGTAACCTTTACTGGTCTGCCCATTGTGTCTTTTCCCCTTCTTTACCTTCTAGCCTTATTTTCCTTAGTCCCTCTTTATTTCTGTTTTACCATTAATTCATGTCCATGGTTTCTTTGTAGGCCACCTGAAATCGTTTTGGGAGAGGTGGGGGGAGTGCTATATAACCCAAAAATGAATGAATGAATGTAAGTACCTGGATTTGCGAGTCATCAGAAAGTGAATAAGTGAAATAAGGACCCAGAATTCCAGAATAGGTGGAATTCACCCAGTGAATAGGTGGAATAAGGGGGGTGGAATCCCCCCACCCTGCAGATACTCACATCCACCAATTTTAACTTTTTGCAACATCTGCCATATGATTCTATATATTCATCTATCTACCTCAATCTGACCATCTATTTGGTGATTTATCAGTCCATTTTCTAAACACTTGAGTGTAGGTTGAATACATTATGGTCCTTGAACACTTAATACTGCCATGTACATTTCCTAAGGATAAGGATATTCACTTATGTAACCACCCTAAGTGCAGTTATCAAGTTCAAGAAATTTAACATTGATATAAAAGTCTATATTCTAATTTTTCATATGTTCCAATAATGTCCCTTTGAACCTTTTTTCCCTCCTTGCTAGATCCCATTCAGGATCATGCATTGCATGTAATTGTTACTGTCTCTTTAGTTTTTATTTTAATTGTGGGAACAAATAGACAACTTAAAATTACCCATCTCAGCCATCACCAAGCATACCATTCAATGGGATTAATCACATTCACAATATTGTGGTATCCTCATACCACCTTCGATTATGGAAATCGTATACTCATTATGCATTAACTCCCCATTCCCTGCAGCCTGTACTCTACTTTTTGTCTCTGAGCCTGCATATTCTCCAGTATTTTCTCTGTACCATGGGACTTACATTTAACATCCTAAATCTATAACAATCTCTACTTTGATAACAACTTAACTTCTATAGTTCATACAAACTATGTTTTGATACCTTTCTGTACCCCCAGCTTTATGTAGTTCTTGTCACAAATTACATGTATATGTATTATAATTCCAAAACCACTGATTTATCATATTTTATGCATTTGCCTTTTAGGTCCTGTAGGGAGTAAAAAATTGAGGTTACAAACCAAAAATATAATAGTACTGACATTTATATTTACCCATAATATTACCCTCGTTGGAGATCTTTATTTCTTTATGCTTTGGTCTATTATGTATTATCCTTTCCTTTCAACCTGCTCTCTTTAGCATCACTTGTAGGGTTGGTCTAGTGATAATGAACCCTCTCAGCTTTTGTTTATCTGAGAATGTCTTAATCTCTCAGTTTGGTTGGATATAGAACTCTAGAGTGGCAGTTTTTTGCTTTTATCATTTTAAATATGTCATCCTATTGCCTTCTTGCCTTCGTGGTTTCCAATGAGAAGTTAGCACTTAATCTTACTGAAGCTCCCTTATATGTGACATGTTGCTTTTTTCTTGCAGTTTTCGAAAATCCCTCTTTATTTTTGATATTTGACAGTCTACTTGGCATGGTATGGTTGTATTTGGATTTATCCCATTTGGAGTTTGTTGAGTGTCTTGGATGTACATATTCATGACTTTTGTTAAATTTTGGAACTTTTCACAGATAGGTCCCTGGACCAGATAAGTCTTGAAATGCAGAGGGGACAGCCTTTCCAGAACATCAGCTAATTCTATTCCCCACTCCATATTATTGACAGCTCTTTCCAATGTGAAAAGTTAGAATGGGCATAGCCCAAATACCCCTAAAGAGTGGGATAAGGATCAAAGGTGATGGTGGAGTTATACAGAGAATATAGGGTTTAACAAATGACTATGAATGCTGAGTCATTATATTGATATTTCTTTTAGTCTCCAGTATCTTAGAGCAGCTAGAAGTAAAGACCTAGAATTGTGGAATTGTAACCCATACCAAACTCTGAAATCTGTTCTGCAACTAATTGTTGTGATGTACTTTGAAGTTTATTGCTTTTATGTGTATATGTTATTTTTCACAAAAAAGGAAAAAAAAGAGAAGGAGGAATATAACAGAGAATGTAGGATTTAACAAATAAGTATGACTGCTGAATCATTATATTGATATTTATTTTGGTCTCCAGTGTCTTGGAGCAGCTAGAAGAAGAAACGAAAAATCATGAAACTTTAACCTATACCAAACTTTAAAGTCTGTTCTATAATGACTTGTTAAAATTTACTTGGAAATTTATTGCTTTTTTGTATATATATTTCACAATAAAACGATAATAGGGAGTACTTAAAGCAATGGGTAGCATGTATTTGGAGCTCCATAAATGTCAGTTGATCGTTATTAAAAAAAATTTGGTAAGTTTTCAACCATTGTTTTCTTTAATATTCTCTGTGTCCATATCTTTCTTTTTTTCTCCTTCTGAGACTTGCACAATGCATATATTGGTACACTTGATGGTGTCTCACAGGTTTCTTGGGCTGTTTTCTTCATTCTTCTTTCTGTGCTTCAGATTGAATGATTTCACGTCTTTGAGTTGACTGATTGTTTCTTCTGCAGGTTCACTGATTCTTTTTTTTTTCTGCCAACTCCAGTCTCTTGTTAGAACCCTCTAAGGAATTTTAAATTTCTGTTACACTTTTGGTCTTCAGCTGTGTTTGGTTCCTTTTCATAATTTCCATCTCTCTGTTGATATCCTCTTTGTGTTCATCTGTTGTTTTCCTGACTTCCTTTAGTTTTTTGTCCATGTTTTCCTTTAGCTCTTTTGAGTATATTTAGGACCATTTTCAAAAGTCTTGGGTGTGTCCCAGGTCTGGTCATCCTTATTGTTGGATTCTGATGCTTTAATCTTCTCCTTTGCCTGGGCCACAACTTTCTGTTTCTTTGTATGTTTTGTAACCTTCTGTTGAAATCTAGACATTTTGTTATTCTAATGTATTTATTGCTGAAATTTAGACTCTGAGGTGTCTTACTTAAGCTTGTTACTAGCTAACCTTATCACAGAGCTTTTAGTAAATGCCAGGAGCTAACAAAAAAAAAAAAAAGAAAAAAAAGGAGAAAAAGAAAACAATTTCCCAAGTCTTTGCAGATTGACTTGTGCAAGTACTTTCCTTCAGATATTGTCCATACAATGCGTTATGTGAGATTAGCTGCAAGCCAAAGCATAGGGATCCTTACTGCACATGCTTCTAGTCTGGGGCATGCACATGCGGCCCTCAGAATTCCCCCCATTTACAAGGGTACAGATATCCCTTCATCCCTAGGAAACATTTTCCTCACAGTTGTGGGTATTGCACTATATGTCCTGTAGCTAGGATTGGGGGAATGGCCAGCCAGGGAACCATTAGATCCTTTCACTTTCTTTTTCTTTTTTCTTTTTTTTTTTTCACATGGGCAGGCACCAGGAATTGAACCTGGGTCTCCAGCATGGCAGGAATTCTGCCACTGAGCTACCATCGCACCACCCTAGATCTTACCACTTTTAAGTTGCCTTTTTCTTTTTTCTTCTTTTTTTTTAAAAATAAAGAAATTGTAGGTTTAAAAAAAGATCATGCAGAAAATACAGAGTTCCCGTATACCTGCCACCCTTTTTTAACATTTTTGCTTTAGTGTAGTACCTTTATTATACTTGGTGAGAGAATATTGTTATGATTACATTATTAGTTATAATCCATAGTTTTCACTATTTGTATTGTACGGGGCTATGGTTGCTTTTTGTTTCTTGTTTTTAATTTTTGTTCTATCAACATATATGCCACCTAAAATTTCTCCTTTAACCACATTCAGATATATAATCCAGAGGTGTTAATTTACATGCACAATGTTATGCATCATCCATTACCAAAACTTTTCCATTAACTCAAACAGAAACTCTGCACCAATTAAGAATTAACCCTATCCCCACTCTGGCTCCTAGTAAACTGTGTTCTATTTTCTGACTCTATGAATTTGCTTATTTTAATTATTTCGTGTTAGTGAAATCATACAGTATTTGTCCTTTTCTGTCTGGTTTATTTCACTTAACATGATGTCTACAGGGTTCACAGTATTATTTGCTTGTATCAAAACTTCATTCCCTTTCATAGTTGAAAAACATTCCATTGTATGTATATACTACATTTTGTTATCCATCCGTGGGTTGATGGACACTTGGATTGCTTCCATCTTTTGGCAATTATGAATAATGCTACTAAGAACATCGGTGTGAAAATATCTGTTCAAGTCTCTCTTTTCAATTTTGGGTATATACCTAGAAGTGGAATTCCTGGGTCATATTAAGTCTATACTTAGTTTGGCAGTTTCATGGAAAATTATCATCCATAGTGCCTGCACCACGTTTTTTTTTTTTTTTTTGGTGTTCAAAAACATGAATTAAACAGTTTTTTTTACTAGATAAGTTGTGGGTTTACAGAACAATCATGCATAAAATACAGGATTCTCATTGCCACCCCACCACCAACCCTTGCTTTGGTGTGGAAAATTTGTTACAGTTGATGATAATATTTTTGTGTAATTCTTGTGTTTTTTTGTGATTTTTAACAGTAGTTATATTTGTTACAATTGATGAAAGATTATAAAAGTAGTACTATAGCTATTGTCCATAGCTTACATAGGGTATTTTTCCCTATATTCCCAACCTTCTATCATTATTTTTTCATGCATGTCTTTATTACTCATCTGGATAAAGGGAATGTCTGTCACAAGGTTTTAAAATCACATGTTCACACGATAAAAGCTATATAGTTATATATTCATTTTCGAAGATCAGGGCTACTGGATTACAGTTCAGCTATATCAGATATTCCCTTCTGGCTATTCCAAATACACTAGAATCTAAAAAGAAACATCCATATAATGAGTCAGTAGTTATAATCATTTACTAAATCCTAATTTCTCAGTTACACCTCCTTCCTCTCATTTGATTGTTCTCTCAATATTCAGGGATATCTGAGCAATGGCCATTTTAATTTCTTCATGCTGGAAAGGGATGTTGACCTTATGGTATAGAGGAATGAACCTGGTTGATGTTCTTGGAGAGACTGGTACCTCTGGGTTTCGGGGCTTATCTGGCATGGGATCAATCTGGAGACCTTAAGTTTCTGAAAAAATGAACTTACTAGGTAAGTCTATAAAAGACTCTGTAGAGTCTTAGAGCCCAGGGTGTTCTTTAGTGTTCTCAGGAATAGTGTTGCTTGGGGCTTGGCATACTTTGTCTATTTGCAATATTTGGCTGAAGGTTGCATAAAAGTAACTTCCAGAATGACTTCTTGACTCTGTTTGAAATCTCCAGTCCCTCAAGGGACTTTGCAAATACTTTTTCATTTTCTGCCCAAGATGCTCTGGAATTTATCAGCATAGTACAATGACCTGTAAGAATAACAAGATCTCTTTTCCTATTCTAGGTTCCATGTAATTATGTTGTTTAAGTAAACTGACTAACCAGTTAAATTAGATAGTGTGCTACAGAAAATTCAAGTTTTGGACAAAATAAACATCTCTTCCATTGGTCTCATATGGAAGTTGAAGTTTTAAAATACAGACAATATCATCCTTTACCCTGTATTCCAATTTACCTTATTCCTAACCAGTTCAGCTTCATTCATATCTCTAATTGAAGTCTGATCTCTTTTTCAGCTTCTTTAACTATTGCTATAAGGAGCAATGCTGGTTTTCAGAGATGCAGAACTAACTCTCAGTCTCAGGTGTCACAGGTACTGAAAGTTCCAGAGAATTACCAGGTTATACACAAAGATCATAGCATCTTAGAATTTAGAAATAACAGTTAAAACTCAGGAATAAATGTGACTGCTGTAAGAGCTTGCAATCTAGGAAACTTTACATTGAGCCTTATATGTTATGTACTCCCTAATCATCAATTGCCCAATCCCTGCCCACTTCTATCTCCTGATAACCTATGCTTTTGAATTTAATTCTCAGAGTTTGTTTATTATAGTTAGTTTATATTAGTGAGACCATACAATATTTGCCCATTTGTTTCTGGTTTATTTTGCTCAGAATATTGTCCTCAAGGTTCATTTACCTCACTGCATTCCTCACGACCTCGTTCCTTTATGTGTGGCTGTACCATTTTACTTTCCCACCAGTAATGATGAGTGCTCCTAATTCTCTACATTTTCTCCAATACTTTTTTTTTTTAATAGTAGCCTTTTTAGGGGTGTGAAATAGTATCTCATTGTGGTTTTGATTTGCATTTCTCTAATGGCTAATGATGTTGAGCATCTTTTCATGTGTCTTTTGGCCATTTGTATATCTTTTTTGAAGAAGTGTCTATTTATTCAAGTCTTTTGCTCATTTTTTAATTGGGTAGTTTGTCTTTTTGTTGTTGTGTTGTAGGATTTCTTTATAAATTATGTTTATTAATCCCTTGTCAGAAATATAGTTTCCAAATATTTTCTCCAATTCTCTAGGTTATCTTTTTATTTTCATGAAGAAATCTTTGCCCAAAAGTTTTTAGTGTTGATGTAGTCCCTTTAATCTATGTTTTTCTTTCGTTGATTGTGCTTTGGGTGTAAAGTCTAAAGTCACTGCCTAAGGTAAGATCCTGAATAGGCTTCCCTATATTTTCGTCTAGGAGTTTTATGCTCCTGATTCTTTTATATAGGTCTCTGATCCATTTTGAGTTAATTTTTGTATGTGGTGCTAGGTAGGAATCCACCTTCATTCTTTTACTTATGGACATCTAGTTTTCCCAGCACTGCTTGCTGAAGAGATTGTTCTTTCCCCATTAAGTGGAATTATCAGTATTGTCAAAAAATCAATTGGCCATAGATGTGAGGGTTTATTTCTGAACTCTCAGTTCGATTCCATTGTTCTATAAGTCTGTCCTTGTGTTAATAACATGTTGCTTATACCACTGTAGCTTTGTAGTAAGTTTTTTTTTTTTTTTTAACATGGGCAGGCACCGGGAATCGAACCCGGGTCCTCTGGCATGGCAGGCGAGCATTTTTGCCTGCTGAGCCACCATGGCCCGCCCTGTAGTAAGTTTTAAAATTAGAAGAATGAGTCTGCCAACTTTGTTTTTTTTCTGAGATGGTTTTGGCTATTTGGGACCCCTTACTCTTCCATATAAATTTGATTATTGACTTTTACATTTCTGCAAAGAAGGTGTTGAAATTTTGTTTGGGGTTTGTGTTGGAACTGTAAACACATTGGGTGTAACTGACATGTTGACAATATTTAATGTTCCAATCCCTGAGCATGGAATGTTCTTCCCATTTATTTAGATCTTTGATTTCTTTCAGGAATATTTTGTAGTTTTCTGTGTGCTAAGTCCTTTATATCCTACTTAAATTTATTCCTAGACATCTTATTTTTTTAATTGCTATTATAATTGGAAATTTTAATTAATTTCTTAAGATTTTTTGTTACTAGTGTATAGAAATACTATTGATTTTTGGGTGTTGGTTTTGTTTCCTGCCATATTGCTGAATTCATTTATTAGCTCTAGTAGCATTGTTGTGGATCTTTTTTTTTTGGTATATATATATATATATATATATATATATATATATAGGCTTGTCATGTATAAATAGGAGAAGTTTTATCTCTTTCTTCCAAATTGGATGGTTTTTATTTCTTTTTCTTAACTAACTGCTCTGGATAGAACTTCCAATACAGTGTTGAATAAGTGGTGGCAGTGGGCATCCTTGTCTTGTTCCTGATCTTAGAGGCAGAGCTTTCAGTCTTTCACCATTGAGTATGATTTAGCTGTGGGTTTTTCATATATGTCTTTTATGATGTTGTGTAAGTTTCCTTTTATTCCTATATTTCAAAGTGCTCTTATCAAGTAGGGCTGCTGGATTTTGTAAAATGCCCTTTTCTACATCAATTGAGATGATCATGTGGTTTATTCCCTCCATTCTATTGTATATTCACATACCATATAATCATCCAAATTGTACAGTCAGTGGTTCACAGTATCATCATATAGCTGTGCATTTGTCATCACGATTGATATTTGAACATTTTCTTTACTCCCCAAAAAGATAAAAATAAGAATTTAAAAGTAAAAATCACACCAAAGACACCCCATACCCCTTTCCCCCCTATTTTTACTAATTTTTTGTCTTTTTTTCTTGCTCATCTGTCCATGTATTGGATAAAGGAAGTACAGACACAAGGTTTTCACAATCACACCTTAAAAGTGCTGTAGTTATTCAGTCATCTTCAAGAATCAAGGTTATTGGATTGCAGTTCAACAGATGGGGTATTTCCCTCTGGCTACTCCAATACACTAAAAATTGAAAAGGGTTATCTATATACTGCATAAGAATAACTCCAGAATGACCTCTCTATTTTAAATTTCTCTGCCACTGAAACTTAACTTCATTTCATTTCTCTTCCCCCTTTTGGTCAAGAAGTCTTTCTCAGTCCCACAATACCAGGGCCAGGCTCATCTCTGGGAGTCATGACCCACATTGCCAGGGACATTTACATCCCTGGGAGTCACATCCCATGTAGTGGGGAGGGCAGTGTGTTCACCTGTAGAATTGGCTTAGAGAGGCCACATCTGAGCAACAAAAGAGGTTCTCTGAGGGTGACTCTTAGGCATAATCATAAATATATTTAGGTTCTTCTTTGCAGGAATCAGTTTCTTGAGGGCAACCTCCAAGATTGAGGGCCTGGCCCATCAAGTTGGCAGTCGCCAATGATTGTGAGACTATCAGGTTTTCCCCAGGTGGGGAACTTGAATATTTCTATCTTTTTCCCCCAGTGCCTCAAGGGGATTTTACAAATACTTCTTAACTTTCTGCCCAGATTACTCTGGGATGCATCGGAGCATCACACCAACTTACCTTGTAACTGTTTTTGACTCTTTTGTCTGCTATTATCACAGCTACCCCAGCTCTCTTTTGGTCACTGTTTGCATGGTATATTTTTTTCAGCCTTTCACTTTCAGGCTACCTTTGTTTTTTAATTAAGGTGAGTCTTTTATTAGCAACATATAGTTGGGTCATGCTTTCTTATCTGTTCTGCCAATCTGTGCCTTTAGACTGAAGAGTTTAATCCATTTACATTTAAAGTAACTACTCATAATGCAGAACTTTTTCTGCCATTTTGCTGAATGTTCTTTATAAGTTCTTTTTTGCTCCTCAATTGTCCATTAATGCCTACTTTAATATTTAGTTGATTTTTTGTTTTGTACCATTTTGAATCTTCATTTCTTTTCTGTGTATATTTTTCATCTTTTTTTGTGGTAACTATGGGGCTAAAATTTAAGATCTTAATTCTGTAACAGTTACATTTGATGTGATACCATTATGTCACCTTTTTCTTGATATGGTGCTTGCCCTTTTACTGCAGTCTCGAGTGTTTTCTGGAGCCCTGAGAAGGATGTTTCTGCCAGTTCTTTCTGTTGTTCAAACCTGCTGTGGGTGGACAAAGGCCTGAAGCATCTCACTCTGCCATCTTGATTGGAGCAGTGGGGAGGAGCGTGTTAATTGGACAGTGGAAGTTCTAGGGTCATTTGTCCTAAGCTCCTTTTGGCTGTAGCTTGTCTGAAAATGAAGGATCTTTAAATTTATGCTGTTACCAGATATGTTTTAATTACTGAAAAAGAGAAGCAACTTTAAGCAATATAGAAAATTTGGAGAAAAATGAATAAATGAAAAGGAAATTATAATTTTGGTACTGAGGACCATATTTAACATTTTGACATATTTACTTTGTTGTTTCCTTTCTATGTATACATTTTTTACGTAGATGAAGTTATTGTGCATATAATTTGGCATTCTGTGACATTATTCTTCATATGATACATATTTCCCACATAATTAATAGGTTTTTGTAAAAATAATTTTCATTTGATTTACAGTCTTTAATCCGAGGGATGTACAATAATTTTATTTAACTCCTTCCTTATAGCTGGTCATTTGGATTGCTTAATGTGTTATTTAATTAATGCTTCATGTGTTGTTCAATTAATGATGAAAATTCTTATAATTTAGTTTTTCTGCACCTCTCAGATTATTTCCATAGAATTCCTAGAAGGAAAATGACTTGCTTTAGAATATTTCAAAACTTTGATGTATAGCATTCATATAATCCATTTCATTAAGTTAAATATCAGATAGGATAAACCCAATAATAATAGCTTTAAGTTTAGATTTATAAAAGCAAATACTTAATGTGCTTAGAGATAATGCCAGAGACTGTTTAGAAGACCAAGCTTCATAAGGCATAGTTCCCTTTCCCAAGGCTTCAGGGGTAGGATTATTGGTGTTCAATATATGTGTGTCCTTTGTGGCTCAACATTTCTGTTCTTTTATGGTTCCTTTTTTTTTTTTTTTTAAGAGTGTGAGATGTAAGTATAGGACTATAAACTCCTTGAGACACGTAGTTGGAATATTTAATGCCTGGGCTGTAATAAGTATTGGGAACAATGGGAAAGAAAGACTGATCTCTAAACAGGCTGGTAAAAGCTGTCTTTTTGAAATACATGAAGAAAATTCCTGATTTTGCTACTAGTAGATCAACTTATATAGCATATTGCTTGTTCCTTTTGAAATAAAAGTATTGTTTTTGAACGGCTTTCAGAGTGGAGTAGTTCCTGTTCTTGTGCTCATGGTAAGTTCTGAATGGTTCTTCAGTTACGAAAACAAAAGGTCCTTTGACTAGTCATTGGTAGAAATATAATTCCCTATGTGAGATAGTTTGCAATTATCTTTTGTAATGTTGTTACTAACAAAATGCTTTATCAAAGAGAAAACATTTACGGCTTTTTTTACTTTGTGATGATAATGCAGGGTCTTGGTAAGACTTTACAAACGATTGCTTTGCTTGGTTACCTGAAACACTATCGAAACATTCCTGGACCTCACATGGTTTTGGTTCCAAAGTCTACTTTAAACAACTGGATGAATGAATTTAAACGGTGGGTTCCATCTCTTCGTGTTATTTGCTTCGTGGGAGACAAGGATGCGAGAGTAAGTGAGAAACAAATTAAGAAAGGCACTCAAGAATAATATTATTTCTGAAGTTGTTTATATTACATACTACTTCTATAAAGAACTTTTAAGTTGACTACTACTAAATAATAACACTTAAGTTCTGCCGACTACGCAGGTCTCTGTTGTAAGTGCTTTCCGTATATTAATGAATTTAATTGTCCTAATACTCCTATAAATAGATGTATTACCTGTTAATAACACACAAGCTATTATTATGCTTCATCTGTACTTGCTTTTTTAAATTTGTTATTTATTAGAGGAGTTGTAGATTGACAGAAAAGTATGCAGAAAATACTGAGTTCCAATATACAACCCCCTACAGTTTTCCCTATTATTAGCACTTTACATTAGTGTGGTACTTTTGTTACAATGATAAAATAATATTATAATTGTACTATTAACTATGGTCCATAGTTCACGTTAGGGTTCAACATTTGTGTTTTTAAAAAAATGTTTTTTAAATTTTCTTCTATTGACATACATATAACCTAAAATTTCTCCTTTTTACCACATTCTAATATACAATTCAGTGGTGATGATTGCATTCACCATGTTGTGCTACCATCACCACCATTTGTTATCAAAACTTGTCCATCACCCCTAAACAGAAATTTTGTACCAATTAAACATTAACTCCCTGCTCCCTACCTCCACCCCGGCCCCTGTGAACCTGTATTTTAGTTTCTGACTCTATAAGTTTGCTTATTCTAATAATTTGATATCAGTGAGAACCTACAATATTTATCCTTTTATGTCCGGTCTTATTTTACTCAACATGCTATCTTTAAGATCCCTCCATGTTGTCTCATGTATCAGAACTTCACTCCTTTTTAAGCTGAGAAATATTCCATTGTATGTATATACCACATTTACTTTTTATTTTTTTTCTTGCATGGGCAGGCACTGGGAATTGAACCCAGGTCTCTGGCATGGCAGGTGAGAATTCTGCCACTGAGCCACGGTTGTACGGCCCAACCCACATTTACTTTTAATTACCTTATTAATCTAAGTATTTTTTTAAATTGCAACAATAGTATTTATTAAAAAGAACCCAAATAACCTAAGTATTTTTAAATTACACTTTTAAATCAAAATCTTTTTATGAAAATCTTATTTTATTGACAGTATATCTTATCAGTAACTATCATCTGTGCTATTTTGAAGTCTAATGTGTAAATTTACATGGCTTAACTATTTTAGTTTTAAATTTTTGACTTTTGAGTGGGTACACACACACACACACACACACATACACATACATACACATAAATGGAACCTCTTCTGTAAGTATGGAGAGCCTTGTGTTTTGTATTTATGCATAGTCAAAGCTTTCAGTTTTGGCCTTTGAATAGAAAAATACATGTCCATCTACATTCTGAGATAATATTAGAAGCTATCGATTTTTGTTTAAATTAGCTGTTTGTCAATCTAGTAGGCTAGTTTTTTGAGGACTGTTGAATTAATCTAAAAATAATAAATTATGCAAAATTACCAAAATGAATAATCAGCTCAGCAAGCATATTATTAAACTTTGTCTTTATTTTGCCTCCAGAGAACATAAAGATTTATTCTATTTTACATATTTAGGTAGGTTATCAAAAGATAGCCTCAAAAGAATGGTAGCATAATGAACCATATAATTATGTTCTCATCATTTTGCTTGAAGGAAAATTATTTTGTTTATTTAAATTCAACTTATAAATTATTTAAATATTGAAATACTGAGCTCATAAATTTAGATTTACAGGCTTCATTCTTCCCTATGCTTAGTATTTTTCAGTAGCAAATTAGTCACCTGGTACTCTTTCTGGTCTCTTCTATTATTTAAAGTAGTATCACTACTCATTAAACTTTTCATTTCTAAAATATTACTCTTTTGCTAAAATGATTTCTTGAAGATCCCGAGCAGTAGGGAAATATCTAGGCTTGTGTTTCCTAATGCTTCAGTAAAAATGCAAATCAATGGTTTTCAAATATATGGAATCCATGGGTTTCATGAAATTTCTCTGGGAATCTTAAACAAAACAAATGTCTTTAATTTTTGATTGATCTGTACCCCATGGGTTGGGATTATGTTAGATTAAAAAATGTCTTAAGTTTGAAAACTGTCTTCAAAGTCAGTGTCTTTAAAATTATGGGTTGCCACCCATTAATGAGTTGTCAGTTCAGCTTAGTCGGTGATATCAAGAATTTGTAAAAACAGTGAAATAGAATAAAATTGAAAATGGCAATGTATTTCACATGTAGTAAGGATAAGTATTGTTTTGAGACACTTTTAAGTTACTTCTTTTCTGTATATGCACCCTCAAATGTGTGTGTATACTGATTGCAATATAAAATGTATTTTTACTGTGGGCCATGATGAAAAGAATTTGAAAACTGGTGTTATAGATAGTACCATGTTGATTTAAGTACTTAATGTATTATATTTAAGCACTCAGATTGATACAAGTATGTGTAGAGAAAATCCAGATAATTAGTTATAGACATATTTGAACCAGGTAATAGATTTATGGATCTTTTTATTTTCCTGGCCATCCATAAGCATTTTATGAGGTTAATAATTTAGTAAATAAAAATTTGATGTAGGCTAGGATAAGTAGTTAATTGAGTTGGGAAATTATGAAAGGTACTCTTGGTCCTGTTTTATACTAAGTAGTCCTGGACTATATAGAGGTGTGATTTCCAAACATGATTTTATAACCTCTTTCCATCCCAGAGGTATCAAAGATAGTGAATATGGAAACAGGAGATTGGGCTTTAGTTCTGGTTTGCTACTGACTGTAATTGAAAGTCTTCAAGGGGCTTAATTTTGTCACTTATTAAGTGACAGTTTTGTACTGTGACCTTTAGTGTTCTGTCAAGATAGTTAACTCTGACTCTATCAAGTGGCAACAAAAATTTCAAAGCAGAATTAATTTAAAATAAAAATATGCATATGTTCTATGAAACTTGTGGGAGGAACCATCAAACTGAGTGTTTCACAAAATCAAGCAAGAATAAGTTGTTATCAGAACCGAATGGAGTTTGGCACTCTGGTTCTCTTCATTTTGTCTTCAATCCTTAGTATTTTAATTAGCATTTTAGTATGACCACTTCCCAGGGTACAGACAAAATGTCCATAGAGGCTTTTTTCCTGTCCTCTACTTTAGTCCAGGTGATCCTTATACATAGTGGGTACCTAGGGAATATCTGTTGGATGATTCCATAATGTGTTTGGCAGGTACCTATGAATTTATGAAATAAAAACTTGGCAGCAAACTTTAATTTTTTGCACACTGGAATTTCAGATTTATAGTACTAATAAGTCCCTTCTCAATATAGATTTTGCTGCTTTCCATGAACTTTTGTGGTTTTATATTAACATAATATCTGAATTCAGTTTATACAAGTTAAAATACTCTCAGATAATTTGACTAACACACTGGCCACTGCCTGTGACGATCTAAAAATAGTTTAAATAGTCTCACCGGTTTTAAATAGCTTCCTGTACTCGACAGAGCAAATCCCCTTTATAAAGCTACATTTGTACCCTCATAACAATGACAGGAACTTCACAAAAACATTAATGGACTTTCACGGCCCTTAACAAAGTATATGACGCATCTTTTGTGGGAAGAGAAGGAGCATGCAAGAAATCTCAGAAGGTTGGAATCACTCGTAAATGAATTCTTTTTATTTGTTGAAACTCTATTTGTTGCTAATGTTTGGATCTTAATAAGAGTATGTTACTTAGAATGCAGTTATTTTGCCCATATCCTTTTGGATTCCCTGTGGTATGAAGACAGAGCCTAGTGATTTAAGTGGTCTCCTGGTGATATGAATACTTTTCTACTTCATTCAGTATACTAGACTTGTAAGGGAAGCTTATGCTTCTCAAACTGTTGATGGATCTATTAGTATGGCATCCAGATAGTTGATCACAAAGGTATTTTTGGATCTCAGTTTTCCTATTTCTAAAGTGGATGAGATGAATGATCCCCAGGATCTCTTATGATTCTTAATATTCTTTTGACACTAATTCTGTGATCATGTTGTCAGCATATTCTAATATAAGAAACTTTGTTTTGCATTAGGCTGCTTTTATTCGTGATGAAATGATGCCAGGAGAGTGGGATGTGTGTGTTACTTCTTATGAGATGGTAATTAAAGAAAAATCTGTATTCAAAAAGTTTCATTGGCGATACCTAGTAATTGATGAAGCTCACAGAATAAAGAATGAAAAATCTAAGGTAAGCCAGTTCTCAGTATCTTTATGATAGTTTTCTTTTAACTATCAGGTCCATTCACTTTTTCTGTATTGAGAATAAAAAAGTGATGGAAGATTGTAATATTCATGGAATATGAATAAAAATCAATTTTTAAAATGATTTATAATATAAATTATTGAATACAAGACAAAAATTGAGCAGTTGTTAATGTGATTAAAATTAGGTGTTCACTTGTTACATCTCCTGTTGTAGCCTATCTCTATTATAAGACAGTATTTTAATATTGCCAAGAATATTTGGTGTACAAATATCATTTGCACTGATTTATTTTTACTGAGGAGCTACCTTATGTGTATTCATGTAGATTAGAAAAAAGAATTTCCTGGAATTATATGACTTGTGGAATTATAGTGTGGTGTTAACTTTGAAAAATATCAATATTTCTTGCCATTCAACTCCATCAACAGTAGGAAAAGCTTCAATTATTATGATGAACCTCTCTTTGGATCACTGGGCTACTTTGGGAGAAACAGGGACAGAACTGGAGCAAAACCACCAGGTGGATCATACTAATTTCAAATTGGAACTAATACCTGATAAGAGGACGCATGTTAGAGAATAATTGTTTATTTAAGAGCACTATAAAAATGTGTATCTGTATTGATAAGATTACTGTTATTTTATACTTTTTTGTGTCTTAATTTTTTGTGGTCTTGTTTAGAAAGTTAATATAAGGCATCAGGGAAAATTGACTCAATTCTAGTACTCTAAAATTGTGACCAGGCTAATTAGAACTTGGCTAGGCATGTAGAAACACGGTTGGTGGGGAGAAGGGGATATTATTATATAAAGTGACTAGCTTGGATTCCACAAAGAAGGTCTGGACTGTTAATACAGCTTTTTAAAGGGAGGATCTCAGATATGAATATGATCTACATTATTTTAAGTATAGAAAAACCTAGAATATTTTATTCAGTTGTGATTCACTGTAGTGTCACCTGAAATAGGATGCTTTTTTCCATGTAAATTAATTTTCAAGCTTTATTTTATTTGAAAAATATTTTGGTTGGATGAAGTAGAACTAAATGTTGGCCATCCTAATATTAAGACAGTGTTAATATAGCTATTATTTTTTCTAGCTTTCAGAAATTGTTCGTGAGTTCAAGTCAACTAACCGTTTGCTCCTTACTGGAACACCTTTGCAGAATAACCTGCATGAACTCTGGGCATTACTCAACTTTTTATTGCCTGATGTCTTTAATTCTGCAGATGTAAGTTTGTGAGATGGTTTAAGTATAATTTTCTTATGTTCACAGGCTTCTGTTTTGAAAATATAGAATGTAGATTGAAATTTACAGTTCCTTTCCATTTGTAATTGTTTATCTATATCCTTTGGCTTTTTCAACAGAGAGTTTTTAAGTACAAAATTTTAAAAAGGAGGTATTAGAGAAATATTTCTTTTCTTTGAGATTAGCCTGTCTGTTAAACTTTGCCCATATAACATTGCTGTCACAGCTTATGATGTCAAATAGGCTAAGTTCAGAATGTGATATTCAACATTTTCTTTTCATTAAATTGGGAGGATTTGAAACATATTACTGTATTCTTGTTTGGCAGGTGGGGTAAATGTCTTTAAAATTATCTTTGAATGTTAAAGAGCTCATAATACATGATTTGAAAAAATTATTTTGTAAATGTACAGTGTTTTATCATTAATGTAAGATTATGCTAGGGTAGCAAACTAAATTGAATGATTTAAAAAACTCTGAAGCTTGGGGTGCAAGGGTAGTTCAGTGGTAGAATTCTCGCCTGCCATGCAGGAGACCTGGATTTAATTCCTGGCCCATGCACTTCCCAAAACAAACAAACAAGCAAAAATTCAACAAATGGTGTGCAATAACAGGATACTCACATGGAAAAAGAATGAAATGTGACCCCATCATATAGCATACAAAAACTGCAGCTTGCTTTTTCTCATTATTCATATTCATTGATAATAAAAAGTACCAAGTTCAAGTATCCATTGGTATATATACCTTTGCTTGCTTTTGTTTCTTTTTATGTTAAATAAGATTAACATTGTCTTTGCATTATATCTTCAGTTTTATATTTGTACTCCTGTTTGTCTTAACTAGATATTATTATATTATGGCATGACCAAGCCTAATAAATACCTTTTAAGAAAAAATTGTTGATGGAATTCCTGTATAATGGGGTTCAAATTTTGTTAACTGCATCAGTATTTTATCTGTTTTCAGACGTATATAATACTGGCCATCACAGTTAATATATTTTTGAAAGTGCCTCTAAAGTGAATTATGTCTATATTATGTATAAAAATGTATAGAATATGGAGTTTTTTAAAAACAACTTCACTTATTGCAGAATTTCTATTCTCCCCCCCTACAGGACTTTGATTCTTGGTTTGACACTAAAAATTGTCTTGGTGATCAAAAACTTGTGGAGAGACTTCATGTAGTAAGTAACGGTGGACAAGAAAATTCAGTAATCAAATATATGTATTTGAGCCAGAAAATAAACTGCTCTCTAGAAGGCATTTGAATTTGTGGCTTTGCCTCTTGGTTCAATCTTAGTCCTTCCTTCTCCCAGTCTTTCTGACACTATCTTTGGTAAACATATTCCACTAATCTTCAGCCTCTATAGAACAGATTTTTTTTTCTTTTTACCTTGGCTCTTTCCCTGTGGATAATGTAATCCTCTTCAGTAGAGGCTCCGCATCCCATGGGTCCTTGAGATGGGGTCAGTATTCACCCAGTTCCCCAGTGCCACTTCTAATCTACTAATCCACTGCTTCTTCACCATCATCTTTAAATCTCTTTCTCTCTTTTTTTTTTTTTTTTTTTTAGGCCCAACGATCTTGCAGATCTAACCTCTGTTCTCTTCACTATCATCTACTCATCTCTGGGTCACTCCCTCGCATTCACTGAACACTGATACTTTATCTTGGATAAAATCTCTTATATCCTTCTAGCTCTTTTACTCACTCACATATTTTTTGTACCTTTATCTTACAGAACCCACCAGTCCTTGGACCTCTGATTTTTCTCCACATCTATCAGCTCATTTCTGTTGTTACTTTTCCATATCCAGTCTTGAGCCTATTTTTCTATCACTTGAATCTTTCCTTTGCCAATACTCCCAAACTTCCTTGCTCCTTTATCTGCCATACCTGTCTTGAAAACTCCTAAACTAGAATAACGTAGCTGTCTTTGTCTTCTGGGTTTGAATTCTGCTTCTACAACCTACCTTCTGTGCACATAGGCTACTCAACACTGACAAAGAAGATTATATACCTGTGCAGGTTGGAACCATCAGAAATTCGTATTCTCTAACATAAGCTGGGATTTTGATGATGTTGGTGATCCTTTAACATGAACATCCTTCAGTGAGGGATTCTTTCCCTTTTTCTTTTTCTATAATAGCAATTACAAACCTTCTCCAGTCTCCACAAGACTCCTATCCTAGATACTCCCTGCCCTCCTCCTATCTCAGCAGGTAACATCATTTCTTACTCAAAGAGAAAATAGACTTTATTAGAAAGGAATTCCTTTAGCTTTCTACTTCATCTTACAAGGATATCTACATCCATGTTATGTTTTATCTCAGAAGTGGTGTCTTTTCTCCTGTCAATGGCTAATTCTTCCATGTGAACATTGGATCTCATTTCTTCCTGTTTCCTTCTGGAAGTTTTCCCCATGATTTATCCTTTTTATTGCCTAAGTTTTTTATCTCTCCCTCCCTATTGGCTTGTTTCTCTCAACATATAAACATTCTCAAGTATCTCCCTTATTAAATATAAACACACACCCATACCTACTCACTCCTACGAAATAGTGGTCCATCAACATTATGTCCTTCTCTAGCTGTGGTTGTATTTCCTTCCCATGGCAGTTAAACATGTTGAAAGAGTAGTTTATCATCCCTATCTCACTACCTAATCTTCCAGTCACTCTTGAACCCATTGACCACTGGCATCTATCTATTCCATACAAGTGAAACTCACAAGGTCATCAATGACTTTCCAGTTGCTGAATTCAGGGTATACTTTACCGTCAATATTTTGACTTCTCTGTACTATTCAGCACTACTAACCACTCCTCCTATTTGAAATTCCTACTTAGTTTCTGTCATACCATTATCTCTTGTATTTTTTTCTTGTGTCTTTGGCTACTACTGCTAGTCCTCTTTATGGGCTTCTTTTTCTCTTTGTTTTTTCATACATGCTCTTCTGGGGATTCACCCTCATGCTTCCAGCTACCACCTGTATAATGATAACTCCAAAATTTGTATATCCATATCTCTTTCCTAAGTTCTAGACTTACACTATTACAAATATTGCTCTCTGAATATTTTTACCTAAATACCTCACAGGCAGTTTAAACTCTTATGACTATCTCTTAAACAAATTTAAGAGGCCCAACCAGAAACCAGAAGTCTTTTTTTTCTCTTTCCTTTACCTTATCTCCCATATATCTCTAATAATAATAGCTGCAGTTTATTGAATGCCTGCTGTGGTTAAGCTCATTTGCTACTATGCATGTACTACCACAAATTCTCCTCAGCAGCCTTGAAAATAGGTATCATTTGCATTTAAACATGTTTGGTGTATATGTATACCATATATTTCTTTAGGGGGTGGGGAATAAGTGAATGAGGAAATGAGCTTGAAAAAATTAAGGAACATGTCAATGTTCATGACAGCTAATTAGAATTGATTAACCAGGTTGATTGGTTTTAGAATCAGCTAAGTGTGAATTCTGTTACCTCTTACGAGCCAAGTGACTTTGGTGAAGTTACTAAAATGGGAATAATTGCATTTTCCTCACGGATCTATTTTAAGAATTAAATACTGTATGTAAAGTTCATGGTGTAGAGTCTGACACATTGTAGGGACCCCATAAATCATAGCATTATTGTTTTTTTGTGATAAGAGTCTGTTTTCCAGGCAAATAGTGATTATTTCTTTTTTTTTCTCTCTTCATCCAAATCTTCCTTAACATTGAACCATTTTCTCTTCATTCATATTTTTAACCATTTTAAAATGGCCTGAATTCTTATTTCATTTTTGGAGACTTTCTGATCTATGTTTTCTGACTTAAGATTTCTTCTAGGGTTTAAAAATATTTTTGTATTGTAATGGTTTTATTATTAATTTTTAGAAAATCTTTAGCACTCAGTAGTCAATAGTATCCTTGTTCTGTCTTTGTTTTTTTAATGTATTTTGTTCCATCAAATCATCGATGGAATCCATAATATGGATTCCCTATTCTGATTTTCTAATGGGCTGTTGTTACTTGGTTCTCCTTTACCAAGAAAGTTGGCAGCGACTTTCAAATTATGCAGTGAGAAGTAAATTTCACATTAGAGTGTTAATGAATATATAATTTATAATATTAAGTGTTTTATACACTCTTATAAAAATTGTCACTTTTTACGTTATTATTTTAAGTTTGGATTTAATAAAGTAGTTTCAAAATATAGAAAGCAAAAATACAACAGAACTACAAGGATAAATTGACACACTCATAATCATACTTTTTAGGTTTTAAAACCATTTTTGTTACGTCGTATAAAAAGTGATGTCGAGAAGAGCCTACCTCCTAAAAAGGAAACAAAGATTTATTTGGGATTGAGTAAGATGCAACGAGAATGGTGAGCTGTTTTGTTTCCATTAAATTCTGTGTGTAAGGACTTACCTAATTATAAATTAGCTTTGTAGTGGTTCATTTGTACTTGTAGTTCAGAAATTCTATTTTATATTTTAAATGAGATGTTAAGTAGTTCAAATAGTACAATGGAAAATTGATACGTATTTAATTTAACCTTTGGAGTATTGTAGATCTATGTTTGAATTCCGAGCTTTGCCTCTAATAGCTATTTTAGCTTGGGTAAAGTAAATGAGGATAGTGATATTTATATTATGAAGGTGATGTCAAGGTGAAAGGGGATAATGTTACAGGCACATATATTAGTTACTCTTGCTTTTTTCATCAGTGAAAATAGTAATAACTGTAATACTAGTCATATAGTTGAAAACATCACTGATTGCAAATATTACAAAAATAGAAGCTGGAATGGTTTGATAAAACACAAGCAAAGCAGGAAATTGACAAGGGGAGTCACAAGGAATCATATGTTGGACATGTTAGTAATGTAATAATGCTGCCTAAAAGGCAAAATGTTGCATATATAAATGAAATTAGATAGCATGTAAAATATGATTCCTCTACTATAGAAATGAGTGCAGAGTAGAGGTTAATATTCTTTGGACTCAACCATAAGATCAGATCTTTGGCTTTTTCCCTTGCTGTGGCCCTGAGTAAGTTACTTAACTTCTTTTAGCTGCCTGAATTTCCATCTGTAAAATGGGAATGATAATAGTACATTCCTTAGAGATGTTATGAAGAGTGAATGAGATGAGTCATATAAAGTATTTGACGCAATATCTGACACTTGCACTCAGTGTAATTTGGGTATTATTATAATGAAATATTTTTACTGTTCAGGTGTATATATTGGTCTATTTTTGTCTGGGTGAAGATCTAGAAAGGAGAATGAAAAATGCTTACAGGATCAGAAAAAAAGTGGCCTATGAAGACAGACATAAGAAATTATGATTGTTTTAGCTCACATAAGTAAAAGATGGATGCTAGCTATCATGATGCAAATACATGAATTAGTATATACAGAATAATTATCAGCCAATGGCATTTTCTAGTAATGGAAAAAGTGGGAGGAAACAGGCTTACAAGCAGTATACAAGTTAAAATATTCAGGTCTTTGCTAGTTTCTTGTTTATGCTGATTAGATTTAGTCTCAAATCAAATCTTTTTTTCTTCAAATGGAATCTAAGCTGATCACCAAAGGGACATTTCTTTATGGCATTAAATTAACCTAATAATTGGTGATTAATTATAGTTTTAAATTTTAGGTATACAAAAATCCTGATGAAAGATATTGATGTTTTAAATTCTGCTGGCAAGATGGACAAGATGAGACTCTTAAACATTCTGATGCAGCTTCGAAAGTGTTGTAATCATCCATATTTGTTTGATGGTGCTGAACCTGGTCCACCTTATACCACCGATGAGCATATTGTCAGCAATAGTGGTAAAATGATTGTTCTGGATAAACTTTTGGCCAAACTCAAAGAACAGGGTGAGTAATACATTTTTTTTTTTTGCATGGTCAGGCACTGGGAATCGAACCTGGGTCTCCGGCACAGCAGGCGAGAGTTCTGCCACTGAGCCACCATGGCACCACCTAGTAATACATTTTTAAATTAACGTTTCATATTAATGTCTTATATATGAATAAAATTTTTCATATCATTCATTATTCATTCATTCACTTGCTCTGCAAATGTTGTTGAGTTTTTAGTATTTGCCAGGAATTGTTTTATGGGCTGGGTGTACAAAAATGAATAAGACAATAGTCTTTGCCTTGGCAAAGCTCACACAATATAGTAGGAGGACAGATCTGTAAAAATAGTTGCAGTTCGTTGTGATAAGTGCTATGATAGAGGTATAAGCAAAATGTTGAGAAACTCGGAGTTGGGGAAGTCTTCACAGAGATCACATTTGAGGTGAGCACTGGAGAATGTGGAGGAGTAAATTATGTGAAAAGGAAGGGGAAGGATTTTCCATGGCAAAGAAACAAGTGTGAAAGAGGAAATGGGGGAGCTTATGATATTTGGGGTAGAGTGGCAATTGATGAACCTGGAAGATGGGATGGGGCCAGATTATGAAAGTCCTTGAAAACATGCTTTATGAAGTTTGGACTTTATTTTGAGGGCAGAGAGAGGGCCATTGAAGATTTGGGCATAGAGAGTGACACGATCATGATGTTAGGAAGAGAACTTTGGAAGCAGTGTGGGGGATCTATTGAGGATGAGAGACTAGAAACAGGAAACAAGTTGGAAGACTAATGTAGTGGTCCAGTGAACCGATCACTCATCCTCAGGATAGAGTAAAGGCAGACTTAAAATCATCTCAGTATGTGTCAAGGATTTTGAAGATCTTTAAAACATGTGTAATTAAAAAAAATGTGTAATTCAACAAATGAATAATTCTCTATATTATCCCGTGAAGAAGAGGTGTTGTGTGTGTGTGTTGGTGTGAGTGTAGTGTGTATGTGCTGTATATTTATATGGCATGTCATGTTTGAATTCTGTTTTTGTAACTTTCAAGTTAGTTTTACACAGATCTTATAACATACTTTTTTGGTGCAATGTTTTAGGTTCAAGAGTTCTTATTTTTAGCCAAATGACTCGTTTGTTAGACATTTTGGAGGATTATTGTATGTGGCGTGGTTATGATTATTGTCGCCTGGATGGACAAACCCCACATGAGGAAAGAGAGGTAAGGGAAAATAAAATAAAACAAGCCTTCAAAAATCAGTTCAGTTAAAGCAATATTGTTCATCATTAGGTATTTTTTAACTTTTGCCTTTTCTTTAGCTAGGTGCATTGAATTTCACTCTCTCTTAGATCTTCAATATGACTTTCATTCCACTGACTCTATACACATCACCTTTTCCAAGATCTTCAAAAACATCCTCACTTATCTAAATGGCGCTACACCATTACATCCTTATCTCCTTTAACCACCCTTACCTCTGGTCCTTTTTTTTTCTGGCCTTTTTGATAACTGTTTCTCATCTTACTCTCTGACTTTTGATTCTCTGCCATTTCTAATCTTGATTTGCCTTCTTATAGTAGACACTTGCCATTCCTGGAGTTTAACAGTAGAGATTTTGCCAGTTTATGAGCAACCTTAAAGAGACATGAAGCATAGTATTTCATAAAGGGAATAATCTCAGTCTTAAAGAGTTGTTTCAAAATTAAATGAGACAATATAGGTATATAGGTACTTATGAATTTGGATCTTGGAGCGCTAAAAGGTTGTTGTGCAGGAGTAGGTCACTTAGCTAGTGACTAAGTCTCCTTAGCATCCAGATTCTTTCTCAAATTTGGAGAGTCTAATGGGTCTTTAGATTATCCCTCATGAATGTTATGGGTTTAATGCATTTTAAAGCCTTTAAAACACTTTTTTTTGAAGGCTTTGCTATTTATCATCCATTTTCTGTGATCTTTCGGGGCTCTGTCTTTGGCTTCTGTCTTAAATCTATACTCATTCTGGGCAAAGATCATGATTTTATGGTATAGTGGAAAATGCACCAAACTCGGTTTCAGCATTCTGAATTTCAGCACCAACTCTACTACTTTGTAGCATATGCAAGCCATTTAATTCTCTGAGCCTCAGTGTTTTTAAGTGTAACATGAAGATAATATTAATACCCAGGTTTACTTTCTGACAATGTTGTGAGGATCAGTGGATAGAATAGGTATGAATACAGTTTTTAAATTATATAGTGCAATACATACTGCATGTCATGAAATTGTATTCAGAGCTTCATACCACTCATCTTTAGGGCTCCTTCTCAGGCTACAAGGACTCTCAGTTTGTGTCTCTCCACTTCCATAGCTGCAACAGGAACTCTGTCACTTGCAGACCTCCTTATTGAAGCATGGCTATAGCCTAGCATAATGACCACAGCAAACACATAGGTCCTTTTCATATTAAGGGTTTTAGGCTACCCACTGTAGGGAAACAGTTGCAATAACGTAATTCCAAGTTGGGGACTTATCACTCTCTCTGAGATGTAGTTTTTCCCTCTCTCTGAGATGTTAACGTGAGGCTTTGCTGGCCTTTTGCTAATTTATTCGTAAGAGTAGGTTTCTCCCAATCCACGTTAAACATAGGCAGTGCAGTACCATTCGAGGTAGCCCTTTTTCCTGGAAGGAAGCTGATATCAAGGCAGAATAGTAATGGTGCTTTCTGACTTCAAGTAGCCAGCTTGCATTTCTGAATCATGTAGACTTTAATTATTTATGCCCAAATTCTTCTGTTCTTTAAAAATGTCAGTTACTGTTCTCTCTTCATAGACTTTGAATTAAATGTATTGACTTTAATTAAAGCAATGTCAGAGGTGGTCATTTTTTTTTAATTGTAAGTGCCTGGCTTTCCCATTTCGCCTTGTCCACATAGTCATTTCATCTGTTTCCCCTCTTATAGAGGGGAAGACTATGTTTGAATTCTTACTCTTAATTGTTTGGCAGCTGTTAACAAACAGTTCTTTCTCAATAGCTCTCAGATCTGCCCTTTTTCCAATATTACAGCTAAATTCAGCTAGTTATATCACTGGTCATCATTTGGCTCAGTTCCTGTACCTTTATTTAATTGGCCTTTGCACTTTTGTAGGGAAATGAACTAACATTCATCTACTACCTACTATGAGCTAGGTAATTTAAGGGGCAATTGAATTCTCCCAGCATCCCAGTAAAATATTGGTATAATTTTCTCCACTTAAAACTGAGTCTCAGAGTGGTTAAATTCTTGCCCAGAATCACATATGTAATGAATGGTAGAGTTGTGATTCAAGCCCAGGTTGACATTTTGCTCTTTCCTCTACACCAAATTGCCTCTCACTACATCATGCTGCTTTCTATACTGCCCACTCTACATGCTATACTGACTATTGCAGTGAGAGTCACCTTCTCTGCCTGCAACTTTTGACCATGTCATTCCATTCATTCACAAAAATAACTTTACTGTTTTTTGTGATTATAAAAGTAATATATGATTGCTGAAGGAAATTCAGAAAATACAGAAAAGTACTTCCTTTCAACCCTTTTATATATATATATATGTAATTGATATCATACTACATATACAGCTTAGCCCCTTTGTACATTTTACTCTACGTAATGTTGTATTTTCCTCTCAGTAAGAAGTGATTGTAAAAATAATTTTAATATTAAATATTTCATCTTGTGGATACACTATAGATAATTTATCCCCTCATTGTTGATCATGTAGGTTGTTTCCAATTTTTCACTATTATAAATAATGCTACAGTGAAAGTCCTCATACATAAACCTTTGTGCACATTTCTGATTATTTCCTTAGGATAAATTCCTAGAAGTGGAATTACTGGGTCAAAGGGTATGAACATTTTTAAGGCTCTTGATGCATATTGCCAAATTGCTTTCCAGAAAGGGTGTACCAATTTTCACTCCCAGCAGCAATGTATGAGAGTGCCCGTCTCACTGCCCCCTCATCAACATTGAGTATTATCATTTTTTAAAAAATCTTCAAAAACGTATTATGTTGTTTTAATTTACGTTTATTTGATTACTAGTGAGGTTACACATTTTCTTGTGTTTTTAGCCATTTGTATTCTTCTGTGGTTTGTCTGTTCACTTTTTTTGCTTGTTTTTTTTTTATCAGGGTCTTGTTCTAATTAATTTGTATGAGATCTTTATATAGTAAGGATATTAACATCCTATTGTTTTGTAAGAGTCTTTACTAAATATCCCTGAATTGTCTTCCTAATTTTCCTCATTACTTATTTATCTCTCTGCCCCTTTCACCCTACCAAAATAAACCTACTTGCCCTCCCCTTTACCTTTTTGCTCTCATTCCTGTTTCTAAATTTCTTTCTCTCTTGATTGATCTTTGAAACTATATCTTCATAAACTAATGGGAATGAAGTTGAGATTTTTGACACTACACACCCAATTAAATCAATTAAACCATTTTCAATGTTATTGTTTTGAAATAATTTAAATGATTTGTTATTTACTTAATTAAATCTATCATTGTGATTGTTCTAAGCTTATCTCTATTAAAGCTTTTTAAAGATTAGGAACTTTGTATGATATACTTTCTACAACAGTTCACACAATACAGTATTTAGGTAAATGCTTATATATTTTGAAGATAAATGAATGTTTATAAAGTGGGGTTTTGTGTATGCATGTTAAAAATTTTCATTTGTTTCTTAAGGATCCTGGTAATATAATTTGATTTTCTCTTTTTCTTCTATTCCCTTTGTTAATTAAAAAAAAGGAAGCAATAGAAGCCTTTAATTCTCCTAATAGTAGCAAATTCATCTTTATGCTGAGTACCAGGGCTGGAGGTCTTGGAATTAACTTGGCAAGTGCTGATGTGGTTATACTATACGATTCTGACTGGAATCCGCAGGTTGATCTACAAGCTATGGTTAGTAATTTTTAAAGATGTCATAAATATATCTTAGCTCAGAATACTCTTGTTATTTATACTGCACAAAAATAAATTAAGATAAAAAGGTAAGGGCAATTTGGGGGACCTTTTGTTGAAATAGATGATCCTGGAAAACACAGTTGCTGTGCGAGTTGTAAAAATAAGCAAACAAACACAAGAAATGTTAACAAACAAGAAAACTACCCTAAATCTAACATTAAAGTTTTGGCACTCAGTTTTATTTTTATCATGAAGCAGAAATGTAAACTTTTCTTTTCCTGAAGATTGAAGAAGATACATGCATTTGTCTTAATGAAAAGAATTAAAAAGTTATTCCCTCACTATTATTTTGTTTGACAACCAAATATATTAAAATGGTTAGTACCCAAATTAGGAGAGGTAGGATTTTACCTTTTATAATAAGACAGTTGGGAAGAGAAGGTACAAGGTTAGAAAGGGGTATGTTTTGGGAAAACAGTTGCTATTTAAGGGCGCCAGCAGAAACTATTCTATCTGTACCCTCCCATTAAAAAAAATTTCCAGGAAGCTATTTTTCTTACGTTCACCATGACACAAAGGTATCCCTTTGACATTTTTTCTTCCTCATGCAAAAACATTTTTTAATTTGTACATAGTTGCTATCATTGTACACGCTAGGCATTCCTAGATTATACCATCTCAGTCTTTATCGTCTATCTTTCCTTCTGATTTCATTTGTGCCTCCAAACCTCCTCCCTCTATCATTCTCACATTCAGCTTCATTCAGTGTACTAACGTTATTGTATTATAGTTAGGTAGTATTGTGCTATCCATTTCTGAATTTTTACAATTGGTCCTGTTGCACAATCTGTATCCCTTCAGCTCCAATTACCCAATATTTACCCTATTTCCATCTCTTGATGGTCTCTGTTCTTGGCTGAAATTCTCCAAGTTCATTCACTAATGTTAGTTCATATCAGTGAGACCATACAGCATTTGTCCTTTTGTTTCTGACTAATCTCACTCAGCATAATGTCCTCAAGGTCCATCCATGCTGTTACATACTTCATAACCTTATTCTGTTTTACAGCTGCATAATATTCCATTGTATGTGTATACCACAACTTGTTTAGCCACTCATCTATTGATGGACATTTGGGCTATTTCCATCTATTGGCAGTTGTAAATAATGCTGCTGTAAACATTGGTGTGCAAATGTCCATTTGTGTCCTTGCCCTTTATGTCCTCTGACTAAATACCTAGCAACAGTATTGCCGGAACATATGGCAATTAGCTTCCTGAGGAACCACCAAACTGCCTTCCACAGTGGTTGTACTATTTGACATTCCCACCAACAGTGAATAAGTGTTCCTCTTTCTCCACATCCTCTCCAGCACTTGTCGTTTTCTGTTTTGTTGATAATGGCCATTCTGGTGGGTGTGAGATGATGTCTCATTGTGGTTTTGATTTGCATTTCCCTAATAGCCAGGGAAGTTGAGCATCTTTTCATGTGCCTTTTGGCCATTTGTATTTCCTCTTCTGAGAAGTGTCTGTTCATGTGGGTTGTTTGTCTTTTTGTTGTTGAGTTGAACAATCTCTTTGTATATTCTGAATACTAGACCTTTATCTGATATATCATTTCCAAATATTGTCTCCCATTGTGTAGGCTGTCTTTTTACTTTCTTGACAAAGTTCTTTGATGCACAAAAGTGTTTAATTTTGAGGAGTTCCCATTTCTTTCTTTCTTCAGTGCTCATGCTCTGGGTATAAGAGCTAGGAAACTGCCTCCTATTGTAAGATTTATAAGATATTTCTCTACATTTTCCCCTTTGACATTTTGATATCATTTCTTGAATTAGAACTATAACTTTTCCAACTGTGACTAATATTTTAAGATAAAGGCATATAATTTCAGAAGTAAAAAGAAAAATAGCTATATATTCAAAAGCCAAGAAATAATGGGGCAATTGACAGTCATTATGGAAGGAGTGAAAAGTCGTATTCCAGTGAGGCATAATTTAGAAATGCTTCTTTTCTTTTACAACTGAGAAATGAAAAAGATTGACCACTGGGACATGTTTACAGTTATCATGCATGATAATTATTACTTCAGCATGGTATTGAACTACCTGTTTTATATGACTAAATAGGAGTCAACCCCAGTAAGTTACAGTGTTGCTGAACTGGAAAACCTATTGATGATAATTCATTTCCTTAAAAGTATTACAGTACAGCTGATGTTCCAGGATTTACTGGCTTGAGTTTGAAATTTCAAATATATGTAAGGTGTTATATTTACTTTTTACATGCTGTGTTGAAGCTTTTTCACTGGTTTCTTCTATTTTTATATTTAGTACAAGGCCTGTTTTGAACCTTATTTCTTTGATTTGTTCTCTCTCCTTCTCTCCTCCCCTCACCTATTTGCTCTAGCAGCTTCCGTGTTTTAAAAACACTCCTCCTGGGTATTTTCTATTATTAGAAGTTGTACCAGTCACCTTTACCAACTGTAAGCTATAGAAACGATTCTAGACCACTATATGTTAAAGATATTAATAGTCCATTAACTTTAGGTCCCTTTACTACATCTCTGAATTGCCTCAAGATCTGCTTGATAATGAGATAAAGCAGACTTTTGCTGTCATAGTAACCCCTGCTAGCCACTTTGTCCCTCTCAAAAAACTCCTTGCTAGTTTGGGAGAAATTTGTCTTTAGTGGCTTAAAGTTATGTAGTAACTTAATCCAGGAGGTGCCTCCTGTCCTAATCTTAAAGGGGCTTTGCTATAAGGGAGTTTATCATTAAGGGTACTGTACAGTATTTGAGATGTCTTTGTTCCCAGGGATCACTAGGTATTCCTAATATTCATCACCCTCCTTTCTAAAGTGGCAGGTCTAGAGAGATAAAGAACTAATGTTAAGAGTTTTATAGCATATGATGGCTATACTATAAATGGTATCTAGAATATCAAATATCTTATATTAGGATTATTTCTACTAGGATCGAGCACATCGTATTGGTCAGAAGAAGCCAGTACATGTGTTCCGTCTCATCACTGACAACACTGTTGAAGAAAGGATTGTAGAAAGAGCTGAGATAAAACTGAGACTTGACTCAATTGTTATACAACAAGGTATCTACGTGTATAAACTTAATCAGATGGCTTTTACAAAAAGGCAGGCAGTTTTCTTCACAGGGGGTTATTGTTAATAAAGGTTGATCAAAAATTGCTAATTTAGTAAGAGAGAAAGGTCCATTTTGAAAAATATGCTAATTATTTAAAGTTTTCTAATTTAAACTCTTACATTCAGTATATGGAGCAAATATTTGAACATCACTAGCATATGTCAGTGGCATGTTTTTTGAAGTACCCGATGTTATTTAGCAGATAAAATAGCTAGTTAAAAAAAGTAAATGTGTATTAGATGGTGCCTTTCCATACATAGGAATTTGATCTGAAAAATATTCTGTCCTTCAGGGTTTTAACTGAATTTTACAGATGGAAATTAATATTGAACTAGAAATTATGGTAGAAGTGAAATTTGTGGGGCTGTTCATAAAAGAATAACTTTAAAGCTCACTAATTTTGTGTTCTATAAAGTTTTACTTAAACTGTAGTAGTGTCTGATTAGAACTACTGTGCTATGCTTTCTTTGTAATAACTGAATATGTGTATGATTTTTATTTTTATCATTAGGAAGACTCATTGACCAGCAGTCTAACAAACTGGCAAAAGAGGAAATGTTACAAATGATACGCCATGGAGCCACTCATGTTTTTGCTTCTAAAGAAAGCGAGCTAACAGATGAAGATATTACAGTTCTTCTGGAAAGAGGACAAAAGAAGGTTAGTGAAAATGACATTTTGCTTTGATGATGAAGTGCTTTAAAATCAACATACTTTAGATACTTATAATTATGGCAATGTATTGAGCTACAATTTCAAGTGACTCATCTTTTCTCTAAGAATTTGTGGATTTATTTTCAGGGGTGGTTTAGGCTTCTTGGCTTACTTTTTAGTGAGAAAGACTAAGAACCAGGAATTTAAAACTGAGTGACCTTATAATGTCATGCTTATTGAAAATATTGTTGGTATTCACTGTACTTAAAAGCCAAATAAATAATCATTGTGTTAATAACATGTATCAGGATTGAATTTTTATGACATTTTTGCACTGGATTAGAAATTGTCTATTATACATTGTGTTTGCTGAAAACTTTTGTGGATATTGCATGAAATATTAAAGTCTAAGCATAATAAGCAGTTCAGAATTTTGTGATTTTTTTTTGTTGAGTTCACCTATTTTTAAAAAAATTTATCTGGACAATTTCAGACATAGGCAAAAGTAGATAGAATAGCATAATGAACCCTGTGTACTCATTACCCAGTTCCAACAGCCATCAACCATTCCTGCTCCCTCATATCTCCGTTTCATTTCCCCGCTTGCTGGATTATTTGAAGCAAATCTCAGACACAGCATTTCTGCTGTAAATATTTCACTGTCTTTAAAATACAAAGATTCTTTTTAAAAAAACATAATCACTATAGCATTGTCATACATGAAAAAAACAATAATTCTTTAATAACAAATATCCAATTAATAGTTAAATCTCTTATTGTCTCATAGTTAACCACTTTTTTTTTTTACAGTTTACTTGTTTTATGAATCAGGATGCAAATAAGGTCCACAGATTGCAGTTGATTGATATATCTAGAAAGATTTTATCTAAATCTTTTTTATTCTGATGTTCCTACTCTAAATTATGTATTCTTTCCTTTATGATTTATTTAGTGAAAAAATGGAATTGTTTGTGTTTAGGGTTTCCCAGAATCTGAACTTTGATGATCCCATCCCCATGGTATATTATACTAAGTTCATTTATTCACTATATTTCCTGTAAATTGGTTGAATTTATTTCTCAGAAGATTTTTATTTCTGAGGCTGTATCCTAAAATGTGGGCAATCTTGTGTTAGAATGTTTCCTATCGGTATGCAAAATGCATTGTTTTAATCCAGATTTGCATTTATTTTAGCATTGGATATTTATCCCATTAAAAATTAGGCATCATCTGGGAAGATGGCAGAACAGAATGGAGTGTGAAACAAGACAGGGGATGGGGAGAAAATGAAAGGGATTGCAGTCCCAGGGGTGGTAGGTGTCAAGGCTGGGACTCTCACGTGGTGGGCAGCCATTATGCTACTGAACTATTCCTGTACCCCAGCCTAGCTTCTAATAGACCCTTAAGTTGAATTGTATCTCCTACATGAGATCTGGATCTAGATTGGACCGAGAATAACTGGCAGAGTGCAAAGGGAAACATTCAGCAATAACCAAGTAAATACAAAATTTTAGAAGAGTGAAGGAAACAAACGTACAAAATAACCATGTCAAGATAATTAAATGCCCTGAACACAACAGAAAATCACAAAGCACATGAAGAGTCAAGCTGAAATGGCCCAGCCAAATAACCAAATCAAAATTCCAGGAGGGACACAAATTATGAAACAACTACTCAAGGATATTTACAAAGAAATAAAGGATATCAGGAAGACACTAGAAGAGCATAAAGAAGAATTTAGGAGGTTAAATAGAAAAATGGCAGATCTCACAGAAATGAAAGGTACAGTAGACCAGATAAAAAATATACTGAAGACATATGATAGCAGATTCGAAGACACAGAAAGAAGAAAAAGTGTGCTAGAAGATAGAACAATTGCACTAGAGTGCACAAAAGATCAAATGGCAAGAAGGATTGAAAAATGCAACTGGATTTTAAGGAAATGATAGATAACAAGAGGCACTCAAATATAAGAATCATTGGTGTCCCAGAAGAAGAGAAGAGTAAAAGGTTGGGAAAGTTAGTTGAAGATATAATTGGGGAAAACTTCCCAACTCTTACAAAAGACATGAACATGCAAGTAAAAGAGGCCCAGCAAATTCCAAATACAATAACCCTGAACAGGCCTACTCCAAGACATGTACTGATCAGATTGTAAGATGTTGAAGATGAACAGAAAGTCCTGAAAGCAGCATGAGAAAAGTAAACTACTACATCCAACGGAAAACACACAAGACTGACTTTAGACTACTCAACAGGAACCATGGAAGCAAGAAGACAGTTGTATAATATATTTAAGATCCTGAACGAGAAAGGCTTTCAACCAAAAATTCTTTATCCAGCTGTTATCCTTCAGAATTGAGAGAGAGATTAAAATCTTCAAAGACAAAGAAAGATTGAGAGAACTAGTCAACAAGAGACCAGCCCTACAAGAAATAGTAAAGGGAACCCTGTCAGCTGTTAAGAAAAGGAGAGGGAGGCCTGGAAGAAGGCACAGAATTGAAGAATATGAATAATGGCAATTTAAAGGAAAAAAGAGAAGGAAAATAATATATAGATCTGATAAATAAAAACTAAAATACAAGATAGTAGAGTCAAGAACCCCTTTTACAGTAATTACTTTGAATGTTAATGGATTAAACTCATCAATTAAAAGATACAGACTGACAGAAGGAATAAAAAATATAACCCATCTATGTACTGTTTACAAGAGACACATCTTAGACTCAAGGATACAGATTGAAAGTGAAAGGATGGAAAAAGATGTTCCATTAAAGCTATGAGCAAAATAAAGCAGGGGTAGCTGTAGTAATATCAGACAAAATAGACTTTAAATGTGAAGACATCATAAGAGACAAAACACTACATATTAATAAAAGGGACAATTCACCAAGAAGAAATAACAGTCATAAATGTGTATGCTCCCAATCAAGGAGCTCCAAAGTACATGACACACATATTGGGAACACTGAAGGGAGCTTTAGACATACCAACAGTGATAGTGGGGGGTTCAATACACCATTCCCCACTATAGATAGAACAATCACGCAGAAGGTCAACAAGAAAATAGAGAACCTAAGTAACGGGATAAATTAATTATATCTAATAGACATATATAGATCATTATACCCCAAAACACCCCAAAACACCAGGATAAACATTCTTCTCTAGCACACATGGAATGTTCTCCAGGGTAGATCATATGCTGGGACACAAACTGAATCTTTATGAATTTAATAAGATTGAAATTATCCAGAGCACTTTACTGATCACAACAGAATAAAGAGGGAAATTAATAATCACCAGAGATTCAAAGCTTTCACAAATATATGGAGATTAAACGACACACTCTTCAATAATCAATGGCTCAGGGAAGAAATTGCTTAGAGAAATTGGTAAATATCTGGAGACAAATGATAATGAAAATACAACATATCAAAACTTACATAATGAGGTACTTCTGGGCCAAGATGGCGGCTTAGCAATGTGCGCCTTTTAGTTCGTCCTCCAGAACAACTAGTAAATAACCAGAAACAGTAGAGAACAGCTCCTCGTGCCACGTCAGTGACCAGACACACAGCATACCCCAGTCTGGACCAGCTGCGAGCCCCCCCCAGAAACGCGAGTTCCCCAAGCCATGGCAGATGGTACCCCTCCCCCACAGGCTGCTTCCCAGAGGGGAAAGGAAAGAGAATTTAACAGCAGCGGGGGCTGAGCCCAACCAAATGCCAATTGTGGCATTAATTAACAAATTCTGACTACTAAAAATTGGCCCCCAGCTCAGGTGAACCTGGTCAAAGTAGAGGTCGCTCATTTTTGCCCCGGTGCCAAGGGGGCAGGGCTGATGGAAAAAGGAAAAAAAGAGAAGGAAACAGAGGTTTTTGTGGCTGTGTTTCTGCAAAGGCTTGACTGCCTTTGGATACAGTGGCAGGGCTCCTCAGGCTGCAACTGCCTCAGGCATAGGTAGAAACAAACTCATTTTGAGGGCTTGTCTGGAACCTGTGCCTTCCCCAGGGGAGGGGTGAAGCCCAACTCAGGTGGAATCCCTCTCTCAAGGAATTCAGACACCAGGGCTTGGAAATTTGAAGCCATTAAAACCAGCCTACAACCTCTCCTCTGTCTCTATCACGCCCCCAACCAAAGTTAAAGATACTGCATCGTCTTATGCTGGTGGGACCTGCAGGCAGACAAGCACCACATACTGGGCAGGATAAGAAAAACAGAGCCCAGAGACTTCACAGGAAAGTCTGTCAACCTGCTGGGTCTCACCCTTGGGGAAAACCGATGCAGATGAATCTTTGCTCCTCGTAGGAGACCAGTTTGGTCTGGAAAAATCCAGCTGGGGTGTATAATACCTATGTAGACCCTCCTCAGGGTGGGTGGGAAAGGCACCATACAAGCAGGGCAAGAAACAAGAAAACAAGAACTGAAAAATTCTCCTATGTTAAACAAAACCTAAGCTAGAGGTCCAGAAAAAGCTGAACTGAATGTCAAAGAACAGAGAGAGAACAAATTCATCCAGCAAGAAAACCCTAGGTAAAAGAAGTGAAAGCAATCTCCAGAATAAACTAATTAAGGTAATTAAATGCCTAGATGCCAGCAAAAAATAACAAATCACACTAGGAAAATTGAAGATATGGCCCAGTCAAAGGAACAAACCCACAATTCAAATGAGATACAGGAGCTGAAACATTTAATTCAGAATATACGAACAGACATGGAAAACCTCATCAAAAACCATTGAATTGAGGGAGGATATAAAGAAGGCAAGGAATGAACAAAAAGAAGAAATCGAAAGTCTGAAAAAACAAATCACAGAACTTTATGGGAATGAAAGGCAAGGTAGAAGAGATTAAAAAAACAATGGAAACCTACAATTGTAGATTTTGAGAGACAGAACATAGGATTTCTGAACTGGAGGATGGAACATCTGAAATCTGGCAAGAAAAAAAATATAGGGAAAAAAATGGAAAAATATAAGCAGGGATTCTGAGAATTGAAGGACAATATGAAGCGCGTGAATATACGTGTTGTATATATTTGTGAGAAGAAGGAGAAGAGAAGGGAAAAGGAGGAGAAAAACTAATGGAGGAAATTATCACTGAAAATTTCCCAACTCTTATGAAGGACTTAAAATTTCAGATCCAAGAAGTGCAGCGTACTCCAAAGACAATAGATCCAAATAGATGAACTCCAAGACATTTACTAATCAGAATGTCAGAGGTCAAAGAGAAGGAGAGAATCTTGAAAGCAGCAAGAGAAAAGCAATCCATCACATACAAGGGAAGCCCAATAAGACTATGTGTAGATTTCTCAACAGAAACCATGGAGGCAAGAAGACAGTGGGATGATATATTTAAATCATTAAAAAAGAAAAACGGGCCACGATGGCTCAGCAGGCAAGGATGCTTGCCTGCCATGCCAGAGGACCCGGGTTCAATTCCCGGTGCCTGCCCATGTAAAAAAAAAAATTAAAACAAACAAAAAAAATAAACAAACAAGCAAAAAAACTCAATTGCTTTGGGCGGGCCACAGTGGCTCAGCAGGCAAGACTGCTTGCCTGCCATGCCAGAGGACATGGGTTCGATTCCCGGTGCCTGCCCATGTTAAAAAAACAAACAAACAAACAAACAAAAAAAACTGCCAACCAAGAATTCTATATCCAGCAAAACTGTCCTTCGAAAATGAGGGAGAAATTAAAACATTTTCAGACAAAAAAATCACTGAGAGAATTTGTGACCAAGAGACCAGCTCTGCAAGAAATACTAAAGGGAACACTAGAGACAGATATGAAGGCAGAAGAGAGAGGTGTGGAGAAGAGTGTAGAAAGGAAGACCATGAGTAAAGGTAAAAAGAAGGAAAATTTGAAGGACATATAAAAGCCAAAAGGCAAAAAGCCAGGCAGTAATAACACTGATGTTGATGGATTAAGCTTCCTAATGGGGGGACATGGACTGCCAGAATGGATTAGGAAATGAGACCCATCTATAGGCTCTCTCTGCTCAAAGGACATGAGGGCAAGGACACAAACGGACATTTGCACACCAGTGTTTATAGCAGCCTTATTTACAATTACCAAGAGATGGAAACAGCCAAAATGTCCATCAACAGACGGGTGGCTAAACCAACTGTGGTATATACATACGATGGAATATTATGCAGCTGTAAGACAGAATACAGTTATGAAGTATGTAACAACATGGATGGACCCTAAGGACATTATGCTGAGTGAGGTTAGCCAGAAACAAAAGGACAAATACTGTATGGTCTCACTGATATGAACTGACATTAGTGAATAAACTTGGAGAATTTCGTTGGTAACAGAGACCATCAGGAGATAGAAATAGGGTAAGATATTGGGTAATTGGAGCTGAAGGGATACAGATTGTGCAATAGGACTGAATGTAAGAACTCATAAATGGACAGCACAATGCTACCTAACTGTAATACAAATATGTTAAAACACTGAATGAAGCTGCATGTGAGAATGATAGAGGGAGGAGGTCTGGGGGCACAAATGAAATCAGAAAGAAAGATAGATGACAAAGATTGAGATGGTATAATCTAGGATTTTCTAGAGTATATAATGATAGTGACTAAATGTCTAAATTTAAAAAATGTTTTTGTATGAGGAAGAACAAAGGAATGTCATTACTGCGGGGTGCTGAAAATAGATGGTAATTAATATTTTAAAATTTCAACTTATATGTGAGACTAAAGCAAAAAATGTTTATTTGGTACAAAATTTATATTTTAACTAGTGCATTTCCTAATATAACTTACGTAGATAGATTGGTTGAACAACATGAGTACATGGAACCTTGGGTAGGACATGAGATTTTGTTGGTTTGTCCAGAGTGATGCCCCGATGAATCCCAGAGTGATTTGATCAGTGAGCAGAAAAGTATTTGCAAAGTGCCCTTTGGGGAATGGTGCGCACGGGGAGAATTCCCCAAGTTGATTCTTGATATCCTCACAAGTAGTGTGGACAACCAGATCTATAGGCTGAGCCCCCAGTCTTGAGGTTTTTTCATATGAAACTTGACCCCACAAAGGATAGGTCAAGCCTACTTAAAATTAGGCCTAAGTGTCACCCCCAAGAGAACCTCTTTTGTTGCTCAGATGTGGCCTCTCTCTCCAGCCAACACAACAAGCAAACTCATCACCCTTTCCCTGTCTGCGTGGGAAATGACTCCCAGGGGTGTGGACCTTCCTGGCAATGTGGGACAGAAATCCGAGAATGAACTCAGACTCAGCCTCAAGAGATTGAGAAAAACCCTAGAATGAGCTGAGACCCAGCATCAAGGGATTGAGAAAATCCTCTCAACCAAAAGGGGAAAGAGTGAAATGAGACAAAGTGTCAATGGCTGAGAGATTCCAAACAGAGTCCAGAGGTTATCCTGGAGGTTATTCTTATGCATTAAGTAGATATCATCTTGTTATCTAAGAGGAAATGGAGAGGCTGGAGGGAACTTCCTGAAAATGTAGAGCTGTGTTCTAGTAGCTTTCACAGTGTGACTGTGTGATTGTGAAAACCTTGTTTTATGCTCCTTTTATCTACCTTGTCAACAAATGAGTCGAACTTTTGGAATAAAAACAAATAATGGGGGAAGAAATATTAAAATGAATTTAGTTTGAAATGCTAGTGATCAATGAAAGGGAGGAGTAAGGGGTATGGTGTGTATGTTTTTGTTTTTCTGTTTTCATTTTATTTTTTTCTGTTGTCTTTTTGTTTCTTTTTCTGAATTGATGCAAATGTTCTAAGAAATGATCAGTAGGATGAATCTGCAGCTATGTGATGATATTGTGAATTACTGATTATATATGTAGAATGGAATGATCACATATTGGGAATGTTTGTGTTTCTTTCTGTAATTTTTTTAAATTAATAAAAAAATTAAAAAAAAAACTTACATAATGTGGCAGAGGCAGTGCTGAGAGGGAAATTTATTGCCCTAAATATCTGTATTAAAAAAAGAACAAGCCACACTTCCCAGCTCTGAGAAAGAGCTGACCTGCGTTGCCAGGTCACATCTGTCCCCAATCCAAGAAGGCACAATGCTGACCTGCTCCCATAGCTCCATGCATGTGCACAAAGGTTCCTGTGTCTTAGACCAGTGCACACCAGGGTTATGCACTCCAGACCAGTGCACCTACACAGCTACATCCTCCCTGGCTGCTGGGCACCCATGTTCACACACATCAGCATAACATCCCCCAACCTGTGCCTATACCTGCCCTGAAAGAAATCACTGCACTGAGTGCCCAGCCTGTGCCCTGCTCCCTGCTGTACAACCATTCTGAACACATAAGGCCTTAGACTACTGAAATAAATCAACTCCCAAAGTAAATCAATCACGATATTTACATGCCACGAAGATAGCAGAAGATTACTAAGCACATCACGATGCAGACAGATATAGCCCTGCCTAATGACCAAATTAAAACACCAGTGGAGACACAGATGCTGGAAAAACTAATCAAAGATGTGCATATAACTCTACTTAAATAAAATAAGTGGGATATAAGTGGGATAGCAAATGACATAAAGGAAATCAAGAAGACAGTAGAAGAGCATAAAAAGGAATTTGAAAGAATAAGTAGAAAAATAGCGGATGTCACAAAGATTAAGGACTATTGACCAAATTAAAAAAAAATACTAGAGGCACACAACACCAGATTTGAAGAGATAGAAGAAAGAATAAGTGATATAGAGGATAGGATAATTGACTTCGAAGACTCAAAACTGCAGATGGGAAAAAAGATGGAAAAAATTGAATGAGAACCCAGGGAAATGATAGACAAAACAAGGCATGCAAATATAAGAATCATTTGTGTCCCAGAAGGAGAAGAGAGGAGTAAAGGACTAGGAAGAGTAGTTGAGGATATAATGGGGGAAAACTTTCCAACCCTCGTAAAGGACATAAATATGCAAGTCAAAGAAGCCCAAAGACTCCAAACAGAATAAATCAAAATAGGCCCTCCACAAGGCACATACTAATCAGTTTGTCAAATGTTGAAAAGAAGCAGAAAATCCTGAAAGCGGCAAGAGAAAAACAATCTACTACATAGAATGGAAATCAAATAAGACAGAGTTCAGACTACTCAACTAGTGCCCTGGAGGTGAGGAAGCAGTGGTATGATATATTCACGATCCTGAAAGAGAAAGACTTCCAGTGAAGAATTCTATGTCCAGCCAAATTGTCCTTCAAAATTGAGGGAGAGATTAAAGCTTTCACAGGCAAAGAAGTCCTGAAAGAATTTGTCAACAAGAGACCGGCCCTACAAGAGATACTAAAAGGAGTTCTGCCAGTTGAAAAAAAAAGACAGGAGATGGAGGTCTGGAGGAACGCACAGAATTGAAGAGCATCACTAAGGGTAATTTAAAGAATACAAAGAGAAAGAGGGAAAAGAATATATAGCTCTGACAAAATAAAAAAGATAAGATGGTGGAATCAAGAAATGCTTTTTCAGTAATAACTTTGAATGTTAATGGACTAAATTTACCAATTAAAAGATACCGATTGGCAGACTGGATTAAGAAACATAATCCAGCTATACACTGCTTACAAGAGACTCATTTTAGACACAAGGATACAAATATTTTGAAAGTGAAAGGATGGAAAAATATTTTCCATGCAAGTATAACCAAAACAAAGTAAGAGTAGCTGCACTAATATCAGACAAAATAGACTTTAAATATCAAAACATCATAAGAAACAGAGAAGGACACTATATACTAATTAAAGGATCAATTCACCAAAAAGATATAACAATCATATATGTTTATGCCCCCAGTCAAGGAGCTCCACAGTACATGAGATAAGACATTGGCAAAATTGAAGAGAGCAATAGATGTTTCAACAATAATAGTAGGAGACTTCAATACAGCACTCTCCTCTATAGAGAGCACAACCAGAGAAAAGATCAGTAAGGAAACAGAGAAGTTAAATAACTTGATAAATGAATTAGACCTAACAGACATATATAGGTCATTGTACTAAGGCACAAGGTTATATACATTCTTCTCTAGTGCTCATGGAACGTTTTCAAGGATACATCATATGCTGGGGCACAAAACAGGTCTTTATAAATAAAAAAGTTTTGAAATGATACACAGCACTTTCTCTGATCACAATGAGTTGAAGCTGGATTTTAATAACCACCAAAGAGCAAGAGCATTCAGAAATATATGGAGATTAAATAACACACTCTAATCAGTGGGTCAAAGAAGAAATTGCTAGAGAAATCAGTAGCTATCTGGAAAAGAATGAAAATGAGAATATAGCTTATCAGAAGTTATGGGATGTGGCAAAGGCTGCGCTGAGAGGGAAATTTACTGCCCTAAATGCCTATATTAGAAAACAAGAAAAAGCAAAAATCGAGGACTTATCAGCAAACCTGGAGGAACTTGAGAAAGTGCAGCAGACTAACCCCAAAGCAAATAGGAGAAGAGAAATAACAAAGATTAACATGGAGATAAATGGAGGGGAGAACGCAAGAACAATAGGAAGAATCAATAAAATGAAAACTTGGTTCTTTGAGAAAATCAATAAGATTGATGAGCCACTACCAAGACTGACAAGGAAAAAAAGAGGATGTAAATAAACAAAATCAGAAATGAGGAGTGGTGCATTACCATAGACACTGAAGAAATAAAGGAAATCATAAGAGGATACTATGAACAACTATACACCAACAAACTAGACAACTTAGATGAAATGGACAAATTCCTAGAGACACCCAAACAAGCTACACTGACTCAGGAAGAAATAGATCTAAACAAACCAATCACAAGTAAAGACATTGAATCAGTCATCAAAAATCTTCCTACAAGAAAAGCCCAGGGCCAGATGGCTTCACAGGGGAATTTTAGCAAACATTCCAAAAAGAACTAACACCAATCCTTCTCAAACTTTTCCAGAAAATTGAGGAAAAAGGAACTCTACTTAACTCATTTTATGAAGCTAATATCATTTTAATACCTAAACTGGGTAAAGATGTTATAAGAAAGGAAAATTACAGGCCAATCACCCTAATGAACATAGATGCAAAAATTCCCAATAACATTCCCAATAATATTAGCAAATCAATCCAACAGCACATTAAAAGAAATATACACCATGACCAAGTGGGATTTACATCAGGAATATAAGGATAGTTCAACACAAGAAAATCAATTAATGTAATACAGCACATTGAGAAATCGAAAGGGAAAAGTCACATAATTATCTCAATTGATGCTGAAAAAGCATTAGACAAAATTCAGCATCCTTTTCTGATAAAAACACTCCAAAAGATAGGAATGAAAGGTAACTACCTCAATATGATAAAGGGAATATATGAAAAATCGATAGCCAGCATCGTACTCAATGGAGAGGGACTGAAAGCCTTCCCCCTAAGATCACGTACAAGACAAAGATGCCCACTGTCACCACTGTTCAACATCGTGCTAGAAGTTCTTGCTAGAGCAGGCAGGCAGGGCAAAGTAATAAAAAGAATCCACATTGGGAAGGAAGAAGCAAAATTCTCATTATTTGCAGATGATATGATACTACACTTGGAAGGTCCTGAGAAATGTACAGCAAAGTTACTTGAACTAATAAACAAATTCAGCAAGGTGGCGGGATATAAAATTAATGTGCAAAAATCAGAAACATTTTCATATGCCAGCAATGACCTAGCTGAGAAGTCAGTCAAGGAAGAAATTCCATTCAAAATGGTAACTAAGAGAATCAAATATTTACAAATGAACTTAACTAAGGATATGAAGGACTTGTACACAGAAAACTACTTAACAGTGCTAAAAGAAATCAAAAGAGATCTAAATAGGTATAAAGACATTCCCTGCTCATGTATAGGAAGGCTAAATATAGTTAAGATGTCAATTCTTGACAAATTGATCTACACATTCCACATAGTACCAATCAAAATTCGAACAACCTCCTTTGAAGATTTGGAAAAGCTAACTGCCAAATTCATCTGGAAGGGAAAGAGACCCCAGATATCCAAAAGCATCCTAAAAAAGAAGAACGAAGTGGGAGGATTAACACTCCCTGACTTTAAAAACTATCATAAAGCCACAGTGGTCAAAACAGCATGGTACTGGCGTGAAGATAGAAGCATTGACCAATGGAATTGAATTGAGAGTGCGGAAGTAGACCACCAAATCTATGGTCAACTGATGTTTGACAAGATCCCCAAATCCTCTGAACTGGGACAAAATAGTCTTTTCAATAATTGGGCATGGAAGAACTGGATATCAATGGCCAAGAGAATGAAAGAGGACTTCTGTCCTACACCCTATACAAAAATTAACTCAAAAGTGGATCAAACACCTAAATATAAGAACTAGCACCATAAAACTTAAAAGAAAGCTAAAAGAAAATGTAGGGAAACATCTTCAAGACTTAGTAATAGGAGGTAGTTTCCTAAACTTTACATCCAAAGCCAAGCAACAAAAGAAAAAATAAATAAATGGAAACTCCTCAAAATCAAATGCTTCTGTACCTCAAAAGGCTTTGTCAAAAAAGGTGAAGAGGCAGCCAACTCAATGAGAGAAATAATTTGGAAATCATATATCGGACAAAGGTTTGATTTCCTGTATTTATAAAGAAATTTTACAACTCAGCAACAAAAGAACAAACAACCCAGTTATGAAATGGGCTAAATATATGAATAGGCATTTTTTCTGAAGAGTAAATATAGATGGCTCAAAAGGACATGAAGAGTTGCTCATTTTCCTTGAGTATAAGGGAAATGCAGATCAACGCTACAGTGAGATACCACCTCACACCTTTAAGAATGGCTGCTATTAAACAAACAGAAAACTAAGTATTGGAGAGGATGTGAAGAAACTAGGACACTTATGCACTGCTGGTGGGAATGTATAATGGTGCAGCCACTACAGAAGACTAGCAGTTCCTTAGGAAAATAAATATTGAGTTGCCTTATGACCCAGCAATAGTACTACTTAGTATATACCCAGAAGAGCTGAAAGCAATGACATAAACAGACATTTGCACACTGATGTTCATAGCAGCATTATTCACAATCACCAAAAGATGGAAAGAAACCAAATGCCCATCAACAGATGAGTGGATCAACAAAATGTGATATATACGTACAATGAAATATGTGCATCAACGAAATGTGATATATACATACAATGAAATATTATGCAGCAGTAAGCAAAATTACATCCTGAAGCACATGACTAGATGGATGAGCCTTGAAGACGTAACGCTGAGCGAGATTAGCCAGACACAAAAGGATAGATACTGTATGATTACACTTTTATCACTGGCATAAAGGTATAATCAGAGGCTTATAATACAAAATATAGGGGACTTAGAGATACATAGAAACTAGAGATGGGTAAACCATTAACTAATGAGGTTGAACTCCAATATTAGGGAATAGGTAGGAGCAAAGGTGATTCTGTAGTGGGTCTAGAAGTAAATTACCATATTGAAGAGGAATAAGATTGAAAGGGGTTGTATAGACTTATGTGTCCCCCTGATTCACACTAGGAATATGAATTAGTTCTCATAAGAATTGCCTACCATAACCTGCCAACCCCCAACCAGAACCCTTCCAGCCAATCCCAAAGAACACCTAGGGCAATATGTAAGATTTCACAAGGGTACCATGCACTAGAGTAACTTTCCAGAAATCTACAGCCTCCAGATGTGTCCCTGGTTGAGATAAGTCCTGAAACCTAGTCCAGCCTGTCCAAAACATCAGATAGCTCCTTTTCTGTACCCCATATTAGTGACAGACCCTTCCAGTATCAAAAATTTAGAATTGCCATAACTCAAACAACCCTAAAGAGAGGTATGGAAAGGTCAGAGGTGATGGTGGAGTTATACATAGAAGATAGGATTTAACAAATGAATATTAATCCTGAATCATTAAATTGATATCTCTTTTAATCTCCAGTATCTTAGAGCAGCTAGAAGTAAAAACCTAAAATTGTGAAATTATAACCCATTTCCAAGTCTGAAGTGTGTTCCACAACTAATTGTCATGCTGTGCTTTGAAATTTATAGCTTTTTTGGTATATATGTTAGTTCTCACAAAAAAAGAAGGAAGAACAGTCGATTGTGATGATAAAAAAAATATTTAAACCCTCTAGCCTTCTATATTCTGGAGCAGCTGGAAGTGAAAATTTGAGAGGATCATGTGGTAGCCCATGACAAACTCTGGGATCTGTCCTGTAACTCCTTGTTGAAGAGTGCTTTGAAAACTATTGCTTTTTTATTTCTTTGCTTTGCATATGTACTATACAATTTAAAAAGTTGTAAAAAAAAAAAACAAATGCAAAAACAAGAACGAGCAAAACTTGAGGATTTAACTGTTCACCTGGAGAATTTATTGAAAGGTCAGCAAACTAGCCCCAAAGCAAATAAAAGAAGAGAAATAATAAAGACCAAAGTGCAAATAATAGAAGAGAAATAATAAAGACCATAGTGCCTATAAAAGGATAGAAATAATAAAGACTACAACAGAAATAAACAACCTGTAGAACAATAAAACAGTAGAAACAATAGAAAGAATAAGCAAAACTAAAAGTTGGTTTGTTGAGAAAATGAACAAAATTGAAACCCCCCCTAGATAGAATAATGAAGAAGAGAGAGGACACAAATGAAAGAAAATGAGAAACGAGAAGGGTGTTCTTACCACAGATCATGAAGAAATTTTAAAAAAGAGAATATTATGAACAATTATATCCCAACAAACTAGTCAACTTAGATGAAATGAAAAAATTCCTAGAAACACACGACTTACCTATACAGACTTGAGAAGAAATAGAAGATCTCAACAAACCAATTACAAGTAGAGGTTCAGTCAGTCATCAGAAATCTTCCCACAAAATAAAATAAGAAAAGCCCAGGATTAGATGGCTTCACAGGAGAATTTTTTGGAAGATTTCAAAAAGAACTAGGATCAATCCTGCTTAAATTCTTCCAAAACTTTGAGGAAAAAGGAAGTCTACCTAATTCATTTTATGATACTAACATCACTCTAATACCAAAGTTGGATAAAGAAGATACAAGAAAAGAAAACCATAGACCAATCTCCTTAATGAACAGAGATGTGAACATTCTTAACAAAATACTAGCAAATTGTATCCAATGCCACATTAAAAGAATTATACATCATGACCGAGTGGGATTCATACTAGGAATGCGAGGGTGATTCAATATAAGAAAACCAATGTAATACAGCACATTAAGAAATCAAAAGGGAAAAATCACATGATCATATCAATTGATGCTGAAAAAACATTCAACAAAATCCAGCATCCTTTCCTGTTAAAAACACTTCAAAAGTTAGGAATCAAAGGAAACTTTTTCCTAAAGGGCATATATAAAAATCCCATAACCAGCATCATACTTAATGGTGAGAAATTAAAAGCATTCCCCTTAAGATTGGGAATGTGATAAGGATGCCCATTGTCAACACTGTTATTCATTATTGTATTAGAAGTACTAGCTGTAATGATTCACTGGAGAATTTTGTCCTCCAAAAGGACAAATGGCATCTGTATAGGAAAAGGAGGAGTAAAACTTTCATTATTTGCAGATGACATGATCCTATACTTAGAAAAACTTGAAAAATCTACAGCAAAGCTACTTGAGCTAATAAACAAATTCAGCAAAGTAGTAGGATACAAGATAATGTACAAAAATCAGTAATGTTTCTGTATACACACAATGACCTATCTGAGGTAATAATTACGAAAAAAATTCCTTTCAAAATAGTGACTGGAAGACTCAGGTATTTAGGAATAAGCATAAATAACCAGGGATATCAAGGACTTATACACAGAAAATTACAAAAAATTGCTAAAAGAAAAAAAGAACTTAAACAGATGGAAAGATATTCCGTGCTCATGGATAGGAAGGTTGAATGTTGTTAAGATGTCAATTCTACCCAAACTGATCTACAGATGCAATTCAATACCAATCAAAATCCGAACAACCTACTTTGAAGACTTGGAAAAGCTAGTTATAAAATTTATGTGAAAGGGAAAGTGACCCCAAATAGCTAAAGATATCCTTAAAAAGAAGACCAAAGTGGGAGGACTATATCACTTCCTGACTTTAAAGCTTACTATAAATCTACAGTGGTCAACACAGCATGGTACTGGCACAGAGATAGATGGACTGACCAGTGGAATAGAATCGAGAGTATAGAAATTGACCACCAAATTTATAGACATTTGAGCTTCGATAAGGCCCCCACATCCACTGAACTGGGACAGAATAGCCTTTTCAGTAAATGGGCATGGGAGAACTGGATTTCAATAGCCACAAGAATGAAAGCAGACCCCTACCTTACACTCTATAAAAATTAATTCAAAATGGATTAAAGACTTAAGAGCCAATACCATAAAACGTCTAAAAGAAAATGTAAGGAAACATCTTCAAGATCCAGTAATAGTAGGTAACTTCTTAAACTTTACACCTAAAGCACAAGCTGTGAAAGAAAAAATAGACAAATGGGAACTCTTTAAGAGCAGGAGCTTCTGTGCCTCAAAGGACTTTGTTAAAAAGGTGAAGAGGCAGCCACATTAATAGGAGAAAATATTTGGAAACCACATATGGGATAAAACCTTGATATCCTGTGTGCATAAAGAAAGTATACAGCTCAGCAAGAAAAGAACAAACAACCCAATTATAAAATGGGCAGAGGAAATGAATAGGCACTTTTCTGAATAGCAAGTACAGATGGCTAAAAAGCATACAAAGAGCTGCTCCTCTTCATTGGCTATAACGGAGATGTAAATTTACATGACAATGAGATATCACCTCACACCCATAAGAATGGCTACTATTAAACAAGCAGGAAACTATGAATGTTGGAGAGGATATGGAGAAATTGAAACACTTATTCACTGCTGGTGGGAATGTATAATGGTTCAGCCGCTGTGCAGGTCAGTTTGGCGATTCCTCAGAAAACTAAATATTGAGTTGCCCTATGACCTGATAATACCACTAAGTATATACGCAGAAGAGTTGAGGACAGTGACATGAATAGACATTTGCACACTGATGTGTGATGTTCATAGTGACACTATTCACAATTGCCAAGAGATGGAAACAATCCAGGTGTCCATCAACAGATGCGTGAATAAAAAAAATGTGGTATATATATATATACGATGGAATATTATGCAGCATTTAGACAAAATGATGTCCCGGAACATGTGACAACGTGGATGAACCTTGAGGACATATTGCTGAGTGAAATAATTCAGGCACAAAAGGACAGATACTGTATGATTCCATTATCATATCTGTGTAAAGCCTCCAGTGTTCTGGAGTAGCTAGAAGGATAGACCTCAGATGAGGAGATGATAGTCCATGACAAACTCTGGAACCTATTCTGTAGCTGCTTATTGAAGTGCGCTTTGAAAATTATTGCTTTTTTCTTTGTATTTATATGTTATATTTTACAACAAAAAATGATAAAAAAGAAAACTATAGGCAGCCATAGTAATAATAGGTAAAATAATTTCCTGAAGTTAAAAATTTGAAAATGTTTCTAGGTCACTACTATAGCAAAGTTGATATTTGTAATAATTTTCTACTTGATATTTTGAGAACCCACACAGTTTTGATAGTTAATCTATTAGTATTTAAGATAGTGTTTAATATTTAGAATCTAAGAAACTCTGCTATTTGTAGCTATAGATTTTTTTCTTGTTTTAATTTTAAATTGGTTTATGAAACATCCGGTACAAACAGGGTTTACAATGGTTACTTAGATATTTTATTTAAATATGCCTATGGATGAGGTAACTAAGATATCCATTTTAGGTGGTTAAGATTTTCATATGTTAATTGTAAAAGTTTTATATCTTCATATTTTCCTGAAATCAGATAAATGTTCAGTAGCGTGGGTTTCTATAGCAATGTAGATATTTAACTTTGTACTTGATATTTTGAGAACATTCACAGTTTTATAGCTGGTCAAATGGTATCTAAGTTAGTGTTTAATATTTAGAATTTAAGAACTTTACTATCTGAATTATAGATTTTTTCCTTGTGCCTTAATTCTAGATTGATTTATGAACTTACTGCGCAAGCACAGGTTTTAAAAGTGATTATTTGGATCCTTTATTTAAATATGCCTATGGTTAAGCTGACTAAGAGTTCTATTTTTGGTGGTTCTAAGTGTATTGTTTGTTTTCTTAAATAAAAATATTACAAAAAATAAGGCAGTAGAAATTATAGCTACATTTTCAATGATAAAAGATTTATAGAAATTCTAAGTAAGATTTCTTGGGAAGAAGCATTTACATATTTAAAATGCTTGGGGCAAGTTAAATTTACATTCAAGTTTGATGTTAACTTTGTATTCTTACCTTGTAAATCAACAGACTGGCTATTTCATGTCAAAACCTGACTTTTAAAAAGGTAGAGAATTGCTAGATTTTTACAAGTAATTCTAAGATAGTTTTCTAATTTCAATGCATTCCACTTTAGACTGCAGAAATGAATGAGCGCTTGCAGAAAATGGGGGAGTCTTCGCTAAGAAATTTTAGAATGGACGCTGAACAAAGTTTGTATAAGTTTGAAGGAGAAGATTATAGAGAAAAACAGAAGGTAACTTTATCCTCAACCATTAGACCCTCAAATTAGCATTTTTCCTCATAACAATTATAATATAACTTTGGTACTTAGCTATTACAGTACTCTTCTATAGAGTGAAATTTGCTATAGGTCAAAAGATCTTACGCCAAGGCCTGTCTTTAATATGTGTTTTGCTGGTTTATTATTATTGTTATTATTTCTATCACCATCATCATCATCTTCGTTTTTGCTGCCACTGCTACTACTCTTTGATATTGAGAAGCAGTATAGGATTGTGTTTGCCTTCCTGGACTCTGGAGCTGAAATCCCAGCTCTGTCACAAGGTGACCTTGGGTACTTAGTTTTCTCACCTATCAAATGGAGATTGTTATAGTTATGTCTTAGAGGTGTTCTGATGATTAAATTAGTTAATACCCATAAAATAATTAGACCAATGCCTGATACTTAGTATTAACTATATTAGTAATAGTGTTATTTTTAGTGTATAGGTACTTAAATTTCAGAAGGACTTTGTTACAGGTGGTCTCAAGTATAAAAGAGTGCCTCATCATATACTCCACAGACAACTAAGGTCCATGAAGAGATGGGGTTTTACTTACTTTATTTAAACTGAAATTAAGGTTATAATTTTAAATTATTTTGAAATGACTTAAGACAGAGAAGTTGCATATATAGAGCATTCACATAGCTCCTTTACTCTGCTTTCCTTAATGTTAATGACTGATATAATCATGGTACAGTGATCAAATTCAGGAAATTAATATTGGAATAGTACTACCAAGTAAGCTACAGAACTTATTCAAATTTTGCTAGTTTTCCTCTTAATATCTTTTTCTGTCCAGAAGATCCAATCCAGTATCCCACATTGCATGTTGTTCTGTCCCCTCAATCTCCTCTAGTCTGTGACAGTTCCTTAAACTTTTCTTGTCTTTTGTGACTTTTGAAGATAAATGGTCAGTTAATTTGTAGTTTGTCTCTCAGTCTGGGTTTGCTTGATGTTTTCTTATGGTTTCATAGAAATTATGGTTTTTTGGCAAGAAGACCACAGAAAGGGAGCTGTGTTTTTCTCAATGTATCGCATCAGAGGATATGATACTAATATGTCTTATTACTGGTGATGTTTACCAGTAAACTGCATTTCTTCAGTGCGAAGTGACCATTTTTTCCTTTGTAATTGATAAATATCTTGGGGGGAGATACTTAATATATTCCTCACACTTTCATCCATTGATTTTATCATCTGTTGGTGGAGCTTGCCTCTAATGGTTGTCATTGTGATGTTTGCATAATGCTGTTTGTATTTACCTCATTCCTGCTACTTCTATTAATTAAAACTTTTCTGTAAGAAGGTGCTGTTCCTTCTTCCCAAATGAATTGTTTACTTATTTATTTATATCAAGTTGGACTCTTGGATATTTGTTTTATTTTTTGTTATAAATAGATATACATATATATAATTATATATCTGAATAATATATATATTATTGGTATAATATATAATAATATATAATTATATCTTTATTTTGTTTAAATTATTCCATAAAGCTGTTATTTTTTGGAACTGGCCCAAATGAATTTTGTTAAAAATTAGAAGAAAAATAAAAACTCATTCTGAAATATTGATTTTACTGAAAAATGAGAGGGGAGCCATTTTAGTTTCCATTGTGATTAGTATGCTGATGATGCTTTGTTGATGTCATTGAATCTGATAGTTTTTAGTTACTTAACTTATATCTGGTTGGTCTATCTGTAACCTTAAATCAGGCTGTTTATGTTTTATCTTGATGAGATGGAGATGATGGTCTGCATGCACAGGGTGGAAATTACCTTCCTAATAAGTTTTTTAGGTCTCATTATGTGATATAAATTTTATTAATTTTACAATTATTCCTAGGGGCTTATTGGTACTAGGAGTCTTTTATACAGTGGAAAAATATTAAACAATGAAGAAACTAAATATCAGTGGGGCTGATTATCTACATTCTTAGAGGAAAATTAGACTTTGTTAAATACTTGGTTATTTTTAATGTAACAGGTTTTCCTGTGTAAAGTGCTTTTAATTCTAGAAACACAATGATGCACAGATGTAGAGGAATTTTAATAATGATTACAGTGACTTGTATTTTATACTTAAATGTTTGACAGTATTCATTCTTTACAAAATCAGAATTATTTGAGTATTTTGAGCTGAGATTGTATTTTAATCTTTCTCTTAATCTTTTGTAGTTAGGTTCTCAAAATGGGGTGAGACTATCATTTGAAGATGATTGAAAATTTGAAAGAATATTGTTTATATGTTAATCAGCAATGTGACTATACAATGAGATAGATTTTCATGTACGATTTATTGAACCAGTAGCATTGCTTTACAACCATATATCTGGTAAATTAAATCATAATGGCTGACATTGATCCTGAATAAATTAAATTAAATATTTGTATTAATGTACTCTTGTCAAAAACGAACTAATTTGGTATGATTTATTCTGTTTTCAAAAGTTCAGAAATTGGCCTTTAATATTTATTTAAAATTTGAATAACTAGACCTTCAAACAAGTATTTGTTAAAGGGCCAAATACCTTACTTTTTGAAAGTTGGTTCCAGCTATTATTCATGTTCACTATATATTTACCACTAAATATTTATCACTAGATAAAATATTGGTTATTTATAAAATAACTTTTCCATTAGTATAATCTCACATTAATCCATCTGAAAGAAAAAGCAAAAATCGTTTCACTGTTGTATTTCTCATTTTTCTTAAATATCCCATTATAGTATCCATATCTCATAGACTCTTAGAGTTAGAAGAGAACGTAAAGGTCATTTACTCTAACTTTTCTTACAATTAAAAATCCCACCTATGGCATTTAGCTGTTATCTAGTCTCTGTTTAAATACTATCATGTTGGGGCGCTTATTCCTCTCTTGATGGGTGGTTCATTTCACTGTTATCTAATCTCTGATTCTCAGAAAACTTCAGATTTAATTTATAAGCTCTTTGAGGGGAAGGAATATTTTATTCTTCTTTGTATTCCTGACACTGGCTTGCATGTACTACAGTAAATATTTAGTAAATATTTGTTAAGTTATATTATTAGCAATTTACTTTTCTGTAACTTCCCACATTGGTTTTAATCAACAAAGAACTGTGTTCTTTTCTATTTGATAATGTGAGTACCACCATTATGTCTCTCTTTAGTCTTCTTTAGATATGTGAGAGTCTGTATTGGTCATAGTTTATCATCCACTTTTTTTTTTTGTATGCTGTATGGTGGGGATCACATTTCATTCTTTTTTTCCATGTGAGTATCCCGTTATTGCAGCACCATTTGTTGAATTTTTGTTTGTTTGTTTTTTCTTTCTTTTGTTTGCTTGTTTGTTTTTGGTGCATTGGTTGGGAATCGAACCCAGATCTCCTGCATGGCAGGCGAGAATTCTACCACTGAACTACCCTTGCACCCCCTTATCATCTACTCTTAAAATATGATGCCAAAATTGCAATTCAGCCCTTAGATAAGATCAAATAGATTGGGCAATTAATGGTGGAATGCCCTGGAATCTCTGTAATATAGATAGTTAAATGGTTGAAATGACCATTTAATAATTCTATGGAATTATTTTTTCTAATTCATCTGGTCAGCCAGCCTACAGATACTTATTATGAACTCATTTTATGTAAAAGTGCTAGGCTAGGCAATGTGAAATCAAGAAAAAACATATGTCTAGAAAACTATTCCTACAGACTCCATAACTTTGTATTGTCAGTTTTGTGTCTGTTGACTGTTAAATTGTATTTTCTGGCTGACATGGGCATAAAGGTTTGTAGTATTACCAAATCATTGGTCATATTGCCCTGGATGTTTGATAAATTCTTATATTTAAGTCTTAGCAGTTTACCTAATGCTTCCACCATATGATCCTAGTTAATCCTCAAGATTGGTAGTATTATTCCCATTTTACAGATGGAGAAAATAGTTTCCCCAAAGTTATATAGCAGGATTCAAATCCAAGTCTTCTGATTCCACGGACTTTTCCCACTGTGATACTGCTGCCTTACCAAAGGTCTCATTTAAAAATTTCTCTTGATTAAAAAAAAAATTCTCTTGATTTGTAGATATGCTTAGTATGTGCCTATCATGTTGCTATTCTTCATTTACCCGCCCTTTTACCTATTTTTTTGTATGCTATGGGGTGGGGGTCACATTTCATTCTTTTCCCATGTGAATATGCCATTATTACAGCATCATTTGCTGCATTTTTTTTTTTCTTGGAGTGCTTGGGCTGGGAATCAAATCCGGGTTTCCTGCATGGCAGGTGAGAATTCTGCCACTAAACGACGCATGTACCACCCCCTTTCACCTTTTTCTGATGGACGTATTTACTGCAGTCGCCAGAATCAATGTTATTCTTCATTCTCTATTAGCTAATATTTATCCATTGAATTTGATGATAAAATACTGGCCAGATTGTACAAGTTCTTCTTAATTACTAAGGAAGAAGAACTAATTTTTTAAACCTATTTTGAAAAAGAAAAAGTAAACGATCTTTCCACCAAAAGTTGATATGCAATAAGGTTATGAAACTTTGGAGGCATAAATTGTGATTTATAAAGCCAATTTGTATTGTCTCTAATGACTTTGGTTTTTTTATGTTTCTGTAACCTTGATGTGCTTTAATTTTATAAAGCTGTTCGGAATAATCAAACCCCTTGTTCTTGTTTGTTGTGTATAGCTTGGTATGGTGGAGTGGATTGAACCTCCTAAACGAGAACGCAAAGCAAACTACGCAGTGGATGCCTACTTTAGGGAGGCTTTACGTGTCAGTGAGCCAAAGGCTCCAAAGGTAAAACAGTACAAAACCAGTTTTAATGTCCTACAGTAGAATTCTGTTGTAACATGGTCAGTGGTTCAGATTTACTTATATTATTGCCAAATCATGGTTCCTAAAATGTTTAACAATACAGAAAAATACTTTAGATGGCACAGCTGTGCAGATGGATTTCATTGTATTTATTTTTCCACATATAAAAGAAATAGTCAGTATAGATACATGCACTATGTGTACTGAAAACAAGTATGTGTAATGTGTTTTTTCCCCAACAGGCTCCACGACCTCCAAAACAGCCAAATGTTCAAGATTTTCAATTTTTCCCACCACGTTTGTTTGAACTCCTAGAAAAGGAAATTCTTTATTATCGCAAGTCAGTAGGCTATAAGGTAAGTTTAAAATTTTTTAATGAATATAATATAATCTCTTAAACTAATACAACCTAATAAGCTAGACTAGAAGCTGTTGCATTTTAATGTGAGAGAGTGTGAGAGTAAATAAAAATAGTGGTATTTTTAAAACCAAGGAGGAGGTTTAACTTAGAAACAAAGCACCTATCTACTGAATCACCAATGTGATGATCTAAAATAGATTAATAGAGAATTATACACTATTTCAAAGTAGGAATAAAGTGTATTTTGATTTAATAATATTAATGCTTTAATGATTAAATAATATGTAGAAAGAAAAATAGGTGTGTTTTATTAGAAGTTAATTTATAATATAGGATAGTAAATTTTAAATAATAATCCTTAATATTGCCAAGAAATAGTATTTTTGTGTTTATGCTCACAAGTTGATGAAAGCCCTGTTGGTAGTAGATTGGGACCATTTAGATATTAAAGATAATTACAAACAGGCAAGTTATAGGTTCAAACTTCAAAATAAAAATAGTAAAATTAATAATATTTAATAAGATTTCATGAGGTAAGCAAGTATTATTAAAAACATGATAACAAATTATATACTTTTGAAATGATCTCTTGAAAATTCAAAATTCTCATTTGTATAAAAGGTAGACAGGAACCCATTTTTGAAAATGTGAATGAAGTTTAATGTGTCACATTAAATTTATCACATTGAGAGATTAAGTATAATAGATTATTTCTATATGTTGAAATTTACTTCCTGGTGAATGGAGAGGGACAATCAAAGGTAAATTAATAGTATAAGCAAAATGATAAAAATATTAACACTGTTGTAATTTAGAAAGTTTTCTGGTTCATGAATTGGAAGCTATGGTTTTTTTGGGGGGTACATGGTCCAGCAATTGAACCCGGATCTCCCACATGAACGGCGAACATTCTACCACGGAACCACCTGTGCACGTGGAAGCTATGTTTTTTAAAAAAATATTTTGTGAAGCTTTATCACAATTGGAATTATGACTGATTATTTTAATTAGTAGCTGTAATGTGCCTGGAACAGCTCCATGTGCATGAGATATTTAATTAGCTCACTTATATTTTGAAACTAAAGTATTTGTACATTTTGTCCAGAATGGGAGCATTGCTATTTGAAACAGCAAAAAAAAGCCTTGCTTGCTACTTATTGTATCAAAGTTAAAAATATATATAAATAAGAGCAAGAAACTTAAGGTGAATATAAAGTGATTAGTTATAATCTAGTTAGGGAAATGTGATTAAGTTTGAATGTATTTAAACCAACAGAACTGGATAAAATCCTTAGGAATTTGTAGGAGAGTAAAGTAATCATGGTTGAACATTCAGACCAGGCATAAAACCATTTTCAAAGAAAGTGAAAAGAGTGTTATGCCACAAGAAACAGGCAAGTTATAGGTTCAAACTGCAAAATAGAAATAGTAAAATTAATAATAGTTAATAAGATTTCATGAGGTAAGCAAGTATTATGCTCTCATTAATATTTGTAATAATTTTAGATTTAGAACATTATTTTTTGTTACTTTTGATTGTTATTAGTGAGACTTGAAAGGAGAATTAATTGGAATGTTAGGCTTGAGATACTCATAAACCAAATATTTGTGTAGAGTATCTTATAATTTATAAAATGCTCTCACACATACTTCATTTGATTCCTAACAGCTTTGTGAGATAAGTATTATCTCCATTAATAGGTAAGGAAATTGAAGTTCAGAGATGTTAAATGACTTGTTCAAGGTCACATGGGTGACAGTGTTGCCATAGGAGCTGATTTTGAACCCAGGTTCTCGGTGTTCAAATGCAATACTCTTTCCACTCAGACATGCTTGGCTATTTCCACATGTGATATAACCCTACCTATTTCTGCAGTCTTAAATAAGGACTGTGTTTACAGTGGTGGTACATGTCATTTGGGAGGTGAGCCAAATGTTTGTCGAGTAGCAGCAATAAAATAAAAATCCCTGATGATATAACTATTTTTGCTTCCTATTTGGAGATACTGAAACTTTGTCCCCTGTGATAATTGCAGTGCCCATCACATCCTGGCCACAGCTCTGGTTTTAATGTAAACAGGGTCTTTCATTACAGGCAGGTTTTGGTTAGGGGTGAGGTCTTATGATGACTAGCTGTTTGATGGCTAACTGGAAGGAGATGGAAGAATGAGGAAACCTCAGGAGAGGGAGGAATGAAGATGCAGTTGTAAAGGGTGATAGGAAGAAGACATAAGGAGAGAGGAAAGGAATGAATGGGGAGAGGGAAAAAAGGCCTAGGATTTATGTTATTGCACTTTAACTGTTTTTTTTTTTCTCCTCATCTCTGAGAAACAAGGGATGGGAGAGGGAGAATGAGAGCAAGGAGGATATTTGTTTATTTAATACATGTTTATTGTGCCAGGTCCTGTGCCAAGCACTGGGGATATAGCGGCGAATAATACAGACAAAATCCCTCACTTCACGGAACATACATTCTGTTGGAGGAGAGAACCATTAAACAGACACCACAGTGTAATTATGTTGTTGTGTGGTTAATGCTTGCAAAGGGTGCTAAGAGGGAGTATAACATAAGTGTCCAAAGAGAAAGATCTAAGAAGTGTTCCCTAAGGAAGTATTGTTTCAGCTGAGATCAGAGAGATGAGCTTAGCCAGGTGAAGTGTGGGCGAGAAGAGCCCAGCAGGCGAAACAACATGTGCACGGGTCTTGAAGTAGGAAGGAGGATGGCCCTTTTAGGGAACTGAAAGGAGGCCGATGTTGCTAGAGAACAGGGAACTGAGGGGAGAGTGACTTAAGATGAGGTTGGTTGAATGGGTAAAGTGAGATTGTGTGGAGCCTTCATGCTTTATAGTTCAGATTAATGAAGTTGAACTTTCTCTTTAGAGGAAAGGAAAAGGAAATCATTGAGATATTTTTGAGGCAGAAGGGTGAGTGGGTGGTGAAATGATAATGGTAGCAGATACGTGTTTAGTCATTACTTGTGTCACTTGGTGTTTTAGTTTCCTAGCAGCTAAAACAAATACCATATAATAGGTTGGCTTAAAGAAGGGGAATTTATTGGCTCCATGGTCTTTGAGGCTAGCAGGCTTGCTTCTCCCTGGGTCAGTATGTTCTGGCTGGCCGGAAATCTTTGGGGTTCCTAGGCTTTTCTGTTACATGGTGATATGCATGGTGGCATCTTCTTTTTCTTTTGTGTTCTATTGATTTCTAGCTTCTGGCTGCTCCCTGTGGCTTCTCTTTTGTGTTCAATTTCTTTTGCTTATAAAGACTTCAGCCATATTAGATTAAGTCCCACCCATGTTAATAACATCTTCAAAGGTCCTACTTACAAATGAGCTTGTCCCTTGGGACCAGGGGGTTGGGACCTGAGGATGCCTTTTGTGGGGGATATGATTCAATTCGCAACACTTACTGTTCTATGTTTTATACAAATATTAATTCACTATTCTTATAACAGTCATGGGACTACATCCCTATTTTCCAGATGAGGAAACAGACACAGAGAGGTTGAGTAATTTGCCCTGAATAATTTGCTCAAGGCTGTACTACTAAGACGTGGTAGAATATAATCAGTTTCACATTTTTGAAAGGTCGTTCTGGCTTTTATGCAGAAATGGAGAGAGTTTATTCAGGAAACAAGCCAGGAGGCTATTGAAGTAATCAAAGTAAGGGGAGATGGCAGTGGTGGAAGGAGAACTGATCCCCTACCACTTTACTCCTACCCTTGTCCTCTCTTCAGCCCCCATTCTGAATGCTCTGTATCATTCCTTATGCATATTTAGCTGAGGATTTACAACACACATAAGAATACATTCTGGATGTTGGTTCTTTCTGAGCCTTGTTTCTTCCATTCCTTTCCAGGAACTACGGACCTGAGCTAAGGTGGGTTATTTAATTGAGTGGGTTTCATGTTTGAGTCCATAGTATAGACAGAGCAGCATGGCATGCTAATCATATACAAAATCTTCCTTTCAAGGGTAATGTGATACATACCTGTGAGATGGATCTTCTTGAGGTATATCTAGTGTTTCAGTTTGCTAAAGCTTCCAGAATGCAGTACACCAGAAATGGATTGGCTTTTATAAAAGGGATTTATTAAGGTGCAAGTTACAATTCTAAGGCCATAAAAATGTCCAAATTAAGGCACCAACAAGAGGATACCTTCTGGGAGGAAATACAGCATTGGGGATCCTCTGTCACCTGGGAAGGCATATGGCAACATCTGCTGGCCTTCCTGGGTTGGTTTCAGAATGGCTCTTTCAGCTCCTCTGGGTTCTTCTGGCTTCCCCTGGGGCGTCCTTCTGTATCTTCAAACATCCCTGTCTAGGCATCTGCTCTCTGTATTGGCTCTGAGCTTTCTTTCTCTGTGTGAGCTCTTTTAAAGATTCCAGTAAACTAATTAAGACCCACCTTGAATGGGAAGGGTCCCATCTCCATCTGATCAGAAGCTCCCGCCCACAATTGGGTGTGTTGCATTTCCATGGAAACAACCTAATCAAAAGGTCCCACCCAAACAATAATTCTGCCCCCACAAGATTGGATTAGGATTAGAAGAACATGGCTTTTCTGGGGTACATAACAGTTTCAGTGCAGCACATCTAAAGCTATCAAAGCTTAGATGATGGGAAGAATTGGCACATCATCACATACTGCTCTCCACACCCTGTGTTTAGGGCGAAGCAAATACTTCCCTCCATCTCTGAGGGATTTTTCCCCCCTTTACCTCCAGAATCCTCACCAAAACTTCAGAGTGGATGGAGCAGTATTTATTCTCAGATCAACAAAACTGCTATAGTTGGAGTTATCTGGTATTCTGTACACACAGCTTCTCAAAAAGGGACTCCTTTCCCCCTTTCTGGTTAAATGATTTTTTTGGGTGCATAGTCCAGGAATCGAACCTGGGTCTCCCGCATGGAAGGCGGACATTCTAACCACTGAACTACCTGTGCACCCTTCTGGTTAAATGATTTTTAGTCAACGGGGTTAGATGGGGACACTCTGGGTTCACAGTAACATTTTGTTCATTTTGACTCCCCATAAGTCATTCTGTAATGGTTTGGCTTTATTATATATTGCTAGGGATTATAATATGAGCACTTGAGAAATCTAGGTTCAGTACTATTGGTCTATAATTTGTCTACTTAATTCTTAAATAGCGCTTTGAAACCCTCCAGAAAGTTTAATGCTGATGAGAAACTCATATGGTAAAAATTCATGAGTACCTCTTTAAATGGAAAATATTGAGGAGATTAGAATTTTTTTTGTAGGAAGAGATAGAGGAATTTAGGAAATTTAATCATTTATAATTCTAAATATATGGCAGTTACATATTAGAATAATTTCTAGAATTAAAATAGTAAACATAACATTTTAAAGTTTTTCTGGATTAAAAATATGACCAGTGGATATGGAAGAAATAGGCTGTGATAGGTCCTAAAATTTAACAGTATGATACAATATTCTGGTTTTGATTTTATCAGGAGTTTAAGGGGGAGATTTCTGGGATAGAGAATATCTACATAGGAATAAACTTTTTAATAATTTATTTTTTATTGATATATATTTACATACCATGTAATCATTCAAAGTACAATAAGTGGTTCACAATAGCATCATATAGCTGCGCATTTATCATCACAATCAACTCTTTTTCTTTATTATGACAAATAACATATATGAAAAAGCAAATTAGGTCTTTATAAAATATTTCATTTTGTTAAGGAAATACCGTTTGTTGGACCTAAAACTTTGAAGGTATTTGATAGAGAAATATCTTAAGATCAAAGAGGTTTTTCTCACCTTAAATTGAAATTTGAATCCAAAATATTTTCACATACCAGAAATTTAAGGGACCTACAAATCTTGTAAAGCTGTATCTGTATTTTTTTCTAAATATTTTATTATAAAAAATTTTCAAACAAATATGTTGAAATAATGTTGAACCTGTGTAACTACCGCCTATATTCTACAGTTTACTTTTTACTGCATTTGCTTTATTACCTATTTGTCCATCTCTCCAGCCTTCTATCCATTCATTAATCCATCTTATTTTATTTTTGCATTTCAGAGTTGCAGACATAGGTACATTTTACCCCTAAACACCCTCCCCTCCTTTTCTTCTCCTCAAAGGATTTGGGTAGAAGAAGGCTTTATTAGAAGTAACTTTAGAGTCCACATTTTGACCTACAAATCTTGTCAAAGCATTCTAGGCCTTTTCTATCAAGCACCTCACAACTCTTCCAGAATCTTCCCCTTATCTGCGTAAAAAACCCTTCCAAAATTTTTGATATTTGCAAATTGCAGTATCCCATTTCTCTGGTACCAAAGACTGTTTTAGCTTGTTAAAGCTGCTGGGATGCAATGCACGTATAGATTCAAACTCTGTGAATTATTTATAATAATTAGAAAAAAGGTACTCTAATTAAAATTTATTATAATTCCATTGTATTAACCCAAGGCCATCTGACACATCTAGAGAATGCAGAATTTATGATAGGTTTGCATTCCAAATAGTGGAAAACTTACTATCAACCATTTTATTTTCATGTTTAATGGGATGCTGTAAAATATATTACACATGTATGTATATGCCTTCTTAAATGAATGTACTGTATTCTAGCTGTAGATGCACATAGAGAATTTGGACTAAGGGGCTTAGTTTTTCACTCCATTCAATGAATGCTGCCCAGTGCTGCTGAACTCTACTGGTTGTATATGTAATCTGTAATACTGAGACCCTTGGGGCTATAGTGTTAAGATACAGATGATTGCTTGCTTCCTTGGAAAGCCCAGCTTCTGTCTTCAGTCTTTTGAACCCAAGTCCTCTTCTTGGTTGTCAGTGTATTTGAAGTTCTTTACCCAAAATACCATATTGGTCACTACTGCAGTCTTTTACCCTTGACTGCTGCTTTTCCCATCCCATCATAGGTGTTTGTGTGCTCAGCTACTCAATTTTTTTTTTCTGGTTTGCCTTCTTCATTATTCTGTCACTTCTTTGAAACTTGCAAGTTTTTGTGGGAAGGTGCTGTCTCTTTACATAAAACACTCTTTTCTTTTTGCATGGTGAACTGGTCAGAGCATTGGATTTAATCTTTGGGTGCATTGCCACATCTCTATACTAGTCTGTATGTTGTTGGGTGGGTAACAGGCTCTTTTTCTTACTGCCAAACCTTTTGTTTGTTTATTTTAGACTTCATTTAGTCCTATGTGATAACAGTATTATAGGTACATACTTTGTTCCACAGTATTATCAAATCAGACTATAGTGTGGCATTTACTAATGGGGTTTAACTCTAAAATACCATGTGGCACATTTAAGAAAGGTTTTTATTTTGGAAATATCACAGTAGCAGAAATGTGGAGAAGGGAGGACAATGTGTCATTCTGGTATGACTTTATATTGTTTATGCTTGAAAGAAGTGTAAAGATCTGTGTGTGTTCATATACCCTTAATAATTTTTCACAGCAGTTTATTCATAACTTATTTATTGATTTATAGGTCCCAAGGAATCCTGATATCCCAAATCCAGTTTTGGTTCAAAGAGAAGAGCAAAAAAAAATTGATGGAGCTGAACCTCTTACACATGAAGAGACTGAAGAAAAGGAAAAACTTCTCACACAAGTAAAATATTTTAAGTGGCTGACATACTTCTAGTCAGCCAATAGAAAAGAGAAATTGTAGATAATACTTAATTTTAATTGTAAAGCCTGTTATCCTGATTTGACATGCCAACAAACTCAGGGCTAATTTCTTTTAACTTTTTTTTATTGTATAATATAACATTATATACAAAGCAAAGAAAGGAAAAAAAAAGCAATAATTTTCAAAGCACTCTTCAACAAGTAGTTATAGGACAAGTCCCAGAGTTTGTCATGGCTATGATACCATCATCTCAGAGTTTTCCTTCTAGCTACTCTAGAACATTGGAGGCTAGAAGGAATAAGTATTTTTTTTAACATCATAATCAACTTTTTTTCTTTTTGTGAAAAATAACATATACAAAAACACAATATATTTCAAAGCACATTGCAACAATTAGTTAAGCCCTACCTTCTCTATATAACTCCACTATCACCTTTGATCTTTCTGTCCCACTCTTTAGGGGTATTTGGGCTATGCCCATTCTAACTTTTTTATGTTGGATGGGGCTGTCAATAATATGGGGTAGGTAGATGGAACCAGCTGATGTTCTGGAGAGGCTGGCCCCTCTAGGTTTCAGGACTTATCTGGTCCAGGGACCCATCTGGAGGTTGTAGGTTTCTGGAAAGTTACCCTAGTGCATGGAACCTTTGTAGAATTCTATATGTTGCCCTCGGTGTTCTTTAGGATTGGTTGGAATGGTTCAGGGCTTGGCAAGTTATAATAGGTAGCAATATCTAAGTGAAGCTTGCGTAAGAGTGACCTCCAGAGTAGCCTCTTGACTCTATTTGAACTCTTTCAGCCACTGATACCTTATTTGTTACACTTCTTTTTTCCCTCTTTTGGTCAGGGTGGCATTGTTGATCCCACGGTGCCAGGGCCAGACTCATCCCTGGGAGTTATCTCCTATGCCACCAGGGAGACTTTCACCCCTGGATGACATGTCCCACGTAGGGGGCAAAGCAATGATTTCACTTGCAGAGTTGGGCTTAGAGAGAGGCCACCTCTGAGCAACAAAAGAGATCCTCTGAAAGTAACTCTTAGGTATTCCTATAGGTAAGCTAAGCTTCTCTGCTACGTACATAAGCTTCACAAGAGCAAGCTTCAAGATTAAGGGCTTGTCCTATTGGTTTGGGTGTCTGTAAAGTTTGACACAGTATCAGGAGTTTCCCTGGTGGTAAAGTTTAATGGTTCCATATTTCTTCTCCCATCCCTCAAGGGACTTTGCCAATACTTTTTGATTATCTGCTTAATATATTCTAGAATGTATCCAGGCATTATGTTAAACTATATAGGATTAAACACCCTCATTCTTATTCTGGGCTCCCTGTGTTTCAGTTGTTTAAATGAGCTACCCAGACAGGTTGAGGTAGATTATGTACTACAGATAATTTAGTTTCTGGATAAAGTAAACCTTTCTTCCCTTGGTCTCAAAGAGTAGGTGAGGTTCTAAGATATAGACAATGTCTTCCTTAACCTTGGGTTCTCAATTACTCAATCCTGACCTGATCGGCTTCATTTTTATCTCTAAATACCAAGTTATACATATATAAAAGAGCCTTACAAAATCCAGAAATAATAATTACCACTCCAGACTAATTATGACTGCTGTAAGAGCTTACAATCTAGGCCTCTGTTTTTTATAAGTATTTTCTAAAGGAGACCATGCAATAAGTACTCTCTTGTTTCTGGCTTGTTTTGCCTCACCATATGTCTCATGGGTTCATTCACAATGTTGCATGCCTCACAACTTCATTCCTTTTTGTAGCAGTACAATATTTAATCATGTTTATATGTCATGATTCGCCAATTTACTTATCAGTGCATCCTTCAGTCACCTGCATTCATTAGGCATCATGTATAATGCTCAAAGTCCACTGTCCATCATCACAATTTTAGAAATATCCCTATTTTTAATCCCTTTTATATATAGAATAAGCTCTTTTGGAAATGCTAGGAAATATGTATTCGCAAAACATATATGCATCAATTAATAAAAAATGTTCTTTTGCTAATTATAATAATGTCAATTAATCCACATTTGAATCCTGGTAGCTGATAATTACTGATATGTTCTTGAAAATTTAAATTGCTTTTGTCAATTGATGTGAATTTTCCCTTGAAATTATACTCTAATCTTTTATTTATAGAATAATTTCATAAGTCTCAAAATATCTTTTATCTTCTCTTGGAAAGAATTTTAATACAACTATGAGAGATTTCTGAAACTTAAAGGTGGTCATTGTATAATGCTTTAATGAATTTTATGAGTATCTACACTTCCAAAATAGGCTATAGAAGATACACAAGTTTTAGTGTAAAATGCCCTTCCAAAATAATAAACAAAGGTGCGTATTATATGTATGATACCTTAGTGCAGAAAGTTGCTAGGAAATTCCTAATTGCTAGCTGGGTATGTTTGATGTTAAGTATTGAAAGATAGTTTTTGCATTTTATTTGTTGTATAGTTCTTTCCTTTGTTATAACATGTAATTTTATTAAATGAATTTTTAAAGATTACATTCATAAATTTTTGAGCAAAATGCCTCGAAGTCATAAAGTCTAGTTTGAAGATACAATTGCGGTTGGCTGAATATTAAGACTTAACTGCAGAATAAAATAAAACTTTTAAATATTAATGCTTTTTTTTCAAAATTTATTTCCTAAACCCAAACACAAAGTTATGGTCTTAAAATGCTACTTGACTTGCAGTATATTGTGAATGGGCAGAATATTGTGAATGTATGTATATTATGAATATATAATCTTAACCATGAAATTGCTTTATTTGATAATTAGGAAGTATAATCTATTTTTTTTGCTCTTTCTAGTAGTTGAATTCATTTTAAATCATTTTCTCTTCCATCCTAAATAATTAATCTTTTAACGAATTATGACAATACAAAGGTACCAAATGTGGGGTCATCTGAAATCTTAAGATCACAGGTAGAATTTGGGCATGAAGGTTGGACAAATTTTTGTACTTGTGGTTTCATAGACATGCTATTAATACCAAAGACACTTAAAGCACTGATTGCTTAAACTGTTCTGTCAGTTGAGCAAAGAAGTTGAATGTGCTCAGCAACATTCTGTTTATAGAAATTCTATTTATGAATACAATTTTGTACAGAAATTATTTATTCACAGTAATTTGAAATGATATAAAGAGCTACAAAATTTTTCCATGTTGCATTCTCTATTGAGTATGCTTCAGTACTTTTTGATTTAATGCATCCCTGTCCCACTTCTGTTAATTTACATTGGAAGTAGATCTGTGAAAAAAAATTCATTAAAGTACTAGAATATCAGGACCCCAGCTTTTATATTAGCATTTTTATTTTATTGCATTTATATTTTAATGTAGTTTGTATCTATAAAATATGGAATTAAAAACTATACAGTATATTCAAACTATAAATCAGTTTTTAGTGCTTGGAGAGGAGTACATTCTCTTCATGATAGAAAAGCAGTTATATCTATACTACTCACTTAACTTTTGATTCCAACGTAAAAAAACCTGGAATTTTTATAAGGAGGGGTATTGTAAGTCTTTTAAACTGTTTGTAATGCATTATGTGTAGACATAAGAGGAAGAATAAATGGATTTATTAATTTAACCACTATTGATGATGCTTAATCTTTGTCTTAACAGGGTTTCACAAACTGGACTAAGCGTGATTTTAACCAGTTTATTAAAGCTAATGAGAAGTATGGAAGAGATGACATTGATAATATAGCTAGAGAGGTGGAGGGCAAATCCCCTGAGGAGGTCATGGAGTATTCAGGTTTGTATGTAACTTGAAATGTGGTGTTTTATTTTAACTTTATTCATTTATTTTGTGTCAATTTAATAATACTTTTGTTTAGAGAACTTTTATACTTCTATGAATAAAATTTAGGTGAAAGTATAAAATATAATTGTATTTCTCTAAAAACATTGTAAGATTTATCATCAACTGATCTCTAGTAGTTAGCTAATTAGAACCAAGTAATGTGGCATTATCTGACAAAACAAGGCTGGCTATTGGAAGAGCAATGAAAAAATTAGTTTCCTACTTTCCCCATCTCTGGAAGCTGGTCTCTTCTGATTCAGTCCTCAGATATAGATTCTTTTGAGGTCACCCTTGAAGTAAACAATTCCTGTCAGTCCCTTTTAGATCCTCCAGAGAGGTCATGCGGGTTTAATTAAGCTGGGGTGTAAATTAGAACAAATCTGGAAAGATTGCTTGAATAAACCTGTTGATTGTCCTGGAATCATCTCCCTCTCTTACTCAGCAGTGAGCAATTCAGTGGTGTTTAGTGCATTCACAATAGTGAACTTAATCTAGTTCCAAACATTTTCTTCACTTCAAAAGGAAATCCTGTACCCATTAAGCTTTTATTTTGTGTAATAAAACATCAAGTTTATGAATTTCCTTTTTCTTGATACCAGCATAACAATACTACTTTTTTTTTTAATTAGAGAAGGTCTACAGAAAAATCATGCATAAAGTGCAGAGTGTCCATTTTACCACCAACACTATTACTCTTAAGGTTAATCACATAAGTTTAGGGCATTTGAAGGCTTAGGGAAAAAGGTGGAGGAAAAAGAAACTATTAGCTGCATGAGTTGAGTAAAAGGAGTATACAACAATATGTGTGGAAAGATTTTCTGAAGTGGAATTTTGTTTAAAAAGATAAGAAGGGGAATAGGATGAGTGTGCATAAAATTCAAAGAAAAAAGGTGATTCCAAGAAATATTGTTTTGGTTCTCTAAAGCTGCTGGAATGCAATATACCAGAAATGGATTGGCTTTTACAAAGGGGATTTATTAGGTTATAGATTTACAGTTCTGAGGCCATGAAAAGGTCTTAAGTAAGGCATCAACAAGATGATACCTGGACTCTGAAGAAAGACTGCCTACATGTGGAACACTTTTGTCAGCTGGGAAGTCACGTGGCTGGCGTCTGCTGGTCTTTGCTCCGAGTTCTTTGCTTTTAGCTTCTGATTGCAGTTGTTTTATCTCTTGTGTCCTGTGGGTCTTCTCTTAGTATCTCCAGGCACTTCTTTCTCTAAATGACTGTGGGTTCTCTCTTAGCTTATCTGGGTAAAACGTGGGATTTCATCTCTTAGTTTAGTATCTCCCAGGGCATTTTTCTGTCTCTGAGTGTCTGACCTTTCCTCCAAAATGCCTCCTTCTTAAGGGACTCCAGTAAGTGGATTAAGACTCACCTTGAATGGGTAGGGTTGTATTTTCATGGAAATAACCTAATCAATAGATCCCACCCAACAATAGGTATGCCCACCCATGATTGGATTAAAAGAACATGGCTTTTCTGGGGTACATAACAGCTTCAAATCAGCATAGATATCATGTCAGATGTTCCCTCAAATTGGTGACCAGGCTAAGAGACATGACTAGCTCATGATAACTTAATTGCTGTCTGCCAGGTTGGGGAGCATGTCAGAGTTGGTAGAGGACATTGGAATGGGCTTATATAATTGATTACAGTAAGAGAAGAAACATGTACAGTTGGTTCTTTGTAACTATATAGCACGTTATATTTGCAGGCATTTAAATATATGTTGAATGAATGAGCGAAAGAATAAATGAACACAGATACTTTCAAAAATCAGGGAGTACTAAAAAACCTCTCTTGATAGGCTCTAAAAATGAAAAAATTTGAGATTATAAAATGTTTCATTAGAAGGCCTTCCATTGAAATTATAGTGTGACATTTTAATGCAACCAGATTATTTGGCTCATCTAAAAAATCTAGTTAACTTGGTAATTTGAATACTCTTCTGCATGTATCTAATTCAAACCCTGAGTTATATATATATATATATATATTTTACAGAGAAAGCTATTTCAAGTAAGTTTATAAGCAAAGTACAGGTTATTGGAAATGATTGTAAGATTAGTGAGCAGTTCCAAAAGCAAAGTAACAGTTTCAGTAGAAATTGCTGCTTCAAAGAAAATTTTGAACATAGATAATGGTTTCCTTTTTGCTTTTGCTTGCTAAGAAGCTGTGTTCTATTAAGTTTATATGCGACCCTCTATCCTGCTTCACTTTATGTTTGGTCCATTCTGAATCATGTTTAGGCACAGTAAAAGCATAGCTTAAATCCATGTATCTACCATGTATGGACTGTATGTATGTGAAGATTTATCAATAAAATATTTTTAAAAATCCATATATCTTTTGAAACCCTAGTCATTTGGGATGGATAATTAAAGATTCTTTAAGATTTAATTAAAGGAAAAAATTGCAAACTTAAAACTCTTGTTGAGATCTTATTTTTAAATGAAGCGTTAGTAGTATTTAATAATCTAACACACACATATATGCAAACATGAATCTGAATATTATTTTTTAAAAGTGTATGTTCACTATATTCTTTCCTGTTAATTCTTTATTCTACAGTTCCTTGGATTCATTTGCCTAAGATAATAATATTTTAAAGTAATAACTGTGTTTCAGCTGTATTTTGGGAACGTTGCAATGAACTACAGGACATTGAGAAAATTATGGCTCAAATTGAACGTGGAGAAGCAAGAATTCAACGAAGGATCAGTATCAAGAAAGCCCTGGATGCCAAAGTACTATATTTCATAATTATCAAATTATTATCAGATTATTTTAATTTTTATGGTGAATAGCTTTGACTTATTGCCCATTCAGTTAAAGGCGCTATTTTGTTTAAATACACAGATTGCAAGATACAAGGCCCCATTTCATCAGTTGCGTATTCAGTATGGAGCCAGCAAAGGAAAGAATTATACTGAGGAAGAAGATAGATTCTTGATTTGTATGTTACACAAAATGGGCTTTGATAGAGAAAACGTGTATGAGGAATTAAGGCAGTGTGTACGGAATGCTCCCCAGTTTAGATTTGACTGGTTTATCAAGTCTAGAACTGCCATGGTATGTATTCATTTCTTACTGATTTATTTATTTCCTCCAACTTTTTATTTTTTAAAAGTTGAAACCTAAAGAAAAATTGAAAGAACAATACAGCAAATACTATATATCCTTCACCTGGAGTCTCCAATTATTAACATTTTTCCGTATTTGCTCTCTCTCTTTATATAAGTATGCTCACACATACTTATACATATACATATACATACAGACACATACACATAGCATCTTTCTCTATATTATAAGTTATATATTCAGAAATACATATCTGTATTCATGTTCATAAACCTGTATATATCTGTTTCTGAACCATTTGAAAGTTGCAGACCTCATGAGAGTTCACCTTTAATTACTTCAGCATCATCTCCTAAGAATAAAGACATTCTCCTACATAATCACAATACCATTATCATGCCCCAAAATGTTAACATTGATTCAATAATGTCATCTAGTATATAGTCCATATACAAACTTTTCTATATTCCACAAAATTGTCTTTTATAGCTGCTGCTTTTGAATTGATGAGCCAATCAAGGTTTACACATTGCATTAGTTATTGTATCTCTTTAGTCTCTTATTTAATCCATGACTTTTTGTTTTTCATGATAATAACGATTTTTTTTTGAAGTTGCCAGGTTAGTTGTCTTGTCAGATATCCCATATTGTGGACTTATCTCATTGTTTGCTCATTGTTAGATTATGTAAAGCAAGAATGCCATGTAAATGATGATGTGTACTTCTTATTGCATCACATCAGGGGCACATTATATCAGGTTGTGACATTTGATGATGCTAAGTTTGATCACTTGGTTAAAATGGTGACCACCGGAGCTCTCCAAATTAAAGGTACATTTTCCCCTTTGTAAATTAGACAGGTGATAATTGAGACAGTGTGACTAACTTAAGCATTTATTTTCATAAGAAGCAAATTGTTGCCTAAGTTGAGTCCTTAAAAGAATGAGACAGAATAATTAAGTAGAGACATATTTTAGTTTTGTGCATTTTATGATATTTTATAATATGAACTGGTTCCTATTAAATTCTACTGCTACATAGCAGTGTTTTTAATGATATTGAAATAAATGCAGCACTTTTTAAATGTTGACAGGGCCAGTCTTTTGTCAGCCAAGGTAATTGAGACAAAAAAATAGATTTGTATCGCCTAAAAATTAAAAGTAGTAGAAAACTAGCAAAACAGTGGTGTTGTGGGTAGTCGTAAATAGGACACATTTTTCTTAAATAGTTGCTATCTATCATAAATGTATTCTTGGTCAAAAATTCATAAGGATTTGAAAGAATGCATAATATTTTGTTTGACTCATTTTATGTTTCATCTCAAGTTGAATTAAAAAAATTAAGTGTATCGAAGACGCTTAATTTTGGCGGATGCGTCAGAAGATCAGAGATTTGTTTAAATTTTAACTCAGATTTAGAGTGTTTATGGGTTATATCATTAGAATGTACCCATCTTGTTTGTGTATTAAATAATGCTGGGAGAGCTGGCGAATTCTTTGGATCAAGCCAGGATCAAGTAGGAACTAGAGCAATTGGAATAATGGATCAGTTGAGTCCAGCAACATGACATTTACTAGGGATAAATGTGAAGTGCTATACTTGGTCAAAAGAATATGAAGATATGTATATGTCAGGAAGATAGAGTAGGAAGAATTAAGAAAAGAGTAAAAAAGAAAATGAAGTTACTCTGCAGCATGAAGGACTGAGGATAGATATAGGGAAGAGTTGTTTGATAGGGATCTTTGTATCATTGAAAAATGTTATTGAATAACAATGTAGAATAGCTTTTCTATTGGCCTTTGAAAATGAGATTCTCTTTTGACTGTTTGAGGGCCTTGGTAATGAGTTTGTAGGCCTTTTAAGGTGCCTTCTAGCTCAGTGCATCTTGGACATTGTTTAACAGAGAACTCTCAAGAGCCATGCATCTAAAATTTATAGCTATTTGGTGTCTTATGCATGTAATGATGTAATTTAGAGCAGTATCAACAGCTTGTAAAAGACAAATGCCTCCTTGAATATCCTGGTGAATCATGTTTTAGATCATACATGCCCTTTTATGTGATGGAACATTGATTACATTTTGAGTTTTATTTCAGTTATATTTTGCTAATTTTTAAAAGGTTGAGTGTTTAATGTTATTTCCATTTGCTGGAATTATTATACTAAAGGAATAAGATGAGACAGATTCAGAAGTACAAGAAAAATTCCATACGGATTTGTAATATCTGTATGACTGGAGAAGTATCATAACCTTATTTCATTTTCTCAAGAAAAAATCCAATATATTATTAACAGCCACTAGGTGTCTCTGAACTCCCTTGTAAAGAATCTGTTTTACCTGCATCTTCTTTCTGCAGAACATGTACTACTGAATTCATTCTTTACCAAGAGATTTAAATCTCTAATCTGTGTTTTCCAAAGAGCAGATATTAGCTATATATATGATTGTAAATTGAAACTTTAAGTCTGTTGAAAATGAAGGCACTGGGTGGGCCACAGTGGCTCAGCAGGCAGAGTTCTCACCTGCCATGCTGGAGACCAAGTTTGATTTCCGGTGCCTCCCCATGCAAAAAAAAAAAAAAAGAAGGTACTTCATCCTTAATTACCTCTGGAAAGTGGAATTTATTACTTTTAAAGAATCTTTAAAATACATAATAATTTGTTTCACATTTAACTTTTAATTTTAATTGAAAGCATTTTTATTTGGTACTTGTTCTATTGTATTAACTTCTGATTTCTTTCCTAGTTAATGGATAATTTTTTTGCATATATTTCTGTATTTAGAATATAAGTAATATATTTAAAATAAGCATTTTTGGTCAACTTTTTTAAATATTAGAATTTCATGATAATTATTGAACAGTAGCGAATTAAAGAAATTCATTTTTAATGTTCCTAGTTGATATCTCTCTCCCCCTCATTTAAAATAATTGTTCCTGTAGTATGAATTGTATTCACAATCTAAGAAGAAACTTTCCCTTTTAAAGAAGTAGTTATGGTTTCTGAACAAAAAACAATTGCTTCAAAACAAAACAAAAAACTAATTTGCTTCATCGAAAAATCCCACATTAGAAATACAGTGGATATGATTTTTTGTAGCAAAATCTTTTTATTTGAAACCTTAGCTTTCCTCTAATTGCTAAGTATATGATAGTCTTAGTTCTATACAAAAAGTTTTCTGATATAAAACTCTTTACATACATTCCCAAGTGGTAGACTTTAAAGACTGTCTAACATGTCCTGCAAACCTGTTGTAGTCCCTGGGAGAAATTGATCCAGGGAAGAGGGAGAGAATAAAAATTTGACTTATGTTTAAAAAGTAACAGCATGGAGGACAGGTTATTCCAGGACAAATAGTACCGATAGGAATTAATTATGTCAATCTGAAATATGATTATGATCATGATTATACCTTAGAAAAAACTTTCTGTTTCTCTTCCTCTCATTGATGAGTATAGTAGTAGATATTTGATGGTCGCCTCCAAAGCATCCATTATCCCCCATCTCCTACCACCTTAGGGGAATTCAGGCTCTCCTATTCTTAGCCAGGAGGTTTTGGTGGAGGGTCAACCCCACCTGTGTATCCAGGGGAGAGCTATGCTTGGTTTAGTCTAATCAGTTTATCCTAGTCTCCCTGTCCACAAGAGAAGAAGAGCATGAAACTAATCAGGCAAATTAGAATGTGAATTCTGGAAGAGATTTTCTTTTTCCCTGTATGGTGTGGTAAGAGGGTGTGAAGCCTGAAACCCTTGCAGCCATTTTGCTACTAGGAGGAATAGCTCATATCCTGTGAAGCTGAAGCTGAATAGCTCTTTGTTCTTCAGTTTTCTCATCTTTACATTGGAGATGAAAATAGTACTCCTAGCTGTGTTGTGAAATTGAAGTCATTAACTTGGGTAAGATGATAGAATAATAATCACCAAATAAATGATCATTTTTATTAGTAGATGTAGTATATCTCTTCTGCTTAAACAAAAAAAAAATCTTTTTTTTCTTGGGCCCAATTTACTAATTGTTTTGTACCTGTGCTGACTAATTTATTTTATGTAATACATTAATTTTTCTCTATTGGCTGTAGATACAAGTGATCTCTGCAAAGGTTTTCATTGTTTTTTTTTTTTTTTTGCATGGCCAGGCACTGGGAATCGAACCCAGGTCTCCATCATGGCAGGGGTAAATTCTGCCGTTGAGCCATGATCACACTGCCCTTCATTGATTTTTAGACTTTCCACAGAATTGGTTTTGCCAGCAAATTGTCCAGGTTACTATATATTTATAAAAATGAAACTTTAGCTACTGATCACCAAAATAAATTGATTCTTTGCAGTGGATACAATTCGTTTCATTAAAATCTTAATGATGATTAAACTTAAGTCTTGGCTTACTAAAGAAGCTGTCTCATAAAAGCATAATTGTGCTGCAAGAGACTTTATTTTCTTTACCAGAGACATCAATCAATAGTGTGCAATACCTCTTAGAAAAACAAAAACCTTAATGGTTATATTTTATTCAGAGATCTCAGTGTACTAAATTCATAGCTTCTGACTCAACCAGCAGTCTTAAAGTGCCTAAAGGCGTGAACCTCCACTTCTAACTATGCCTCTCTTTGAAAAAAGCTAAAGGTTGAAGAGTTCTTTGAGGTTCTGCTCCGTTTAAAAATGCTGTCTATACAAAAGAGAAAATTAGTTTCAGTTCCATTTCTCTGTGCTAAAAAGATTGTGATTTCTTTCCCTGAGGACTTGTATGGTCTTTAAATAATCAATCTCTATTGAACTGCATAAACAGGTAGGAAAGATATGATCAACTGTTAGATTTTAATGTTTAGAACATATGAATGGCCCTACTATTTCCCCTCTAAGCAATAGCTCATAATGGGGTCTTGGTCTTAGGATATTAAAAAGCTCTCAGAATTAAAAGGACCTTTACCAGATGTCTATAAGAGGAAATGATACTACTCTGCATTACAAAGTGCCTTTTATATAACATTTGTTTCTACCAAATTTGCTTGTTAATTTTCTTATGAGCATCATAAGGATATGTTGCTTCTTCATGCACTTGAAAGACTAAAATGTCCCTTTTCAGCCTTAATTTTGAAAAGTTCCTATAATACAGCTAGGTACAGAAGGCATAGTGCTTTACTTTACCTTGAGAATAGGGTCAGAGAAATGGCTTCATAGAAGAGGTCCTTCTTAGAACCAAGTCTTAAAAGACTAGGAATTGGTCATAGAGCTACATTGTAGATTGTGGAAACAGCAAATGCATTGGTATAAACAAGCACAACATATTCAGAAATTGCAAGTAGTTTAGTATGGTAAAGTGTGAGTAGGAAGTACTCGAAAATGAGGCTGGAAAGATAGCTTGTGGCCAAATTATGAAGGGCCTTATACGCTGTATTAAAGAACTTGATCATTAGTCTATAGGAAATGGAAAGTGATTGAAAGATTTTAACAGTGGAGTGACATCATCAGATTTACATTTTAGAAATACTGTTCTGGTGGAAGTGGTTAAGTGTCTACTGCAATTATAAACTAGGCTGACAATGCCCAAATATATATCTCTATGTTTTAACTCTGTTCCTCATTTTCTTTTCATCCCTTGGCTAATTTGTGTGACCATCTGCCCCCGAGTCATTTTTACTGTTGTTTTCTTAACCTTCAAGTGCAATTGTTATATCTAGTATAAATATCACTTGGTCATGGTGTATAATTCTTTTAATGTGTGATTGGATTAATTTGCTAGTATTTTGTTGAGAATTTTTGTATCTATATTCATCAGGGAGACTGGCCTTTAGTTTCTTATAGTGTCTTTGCCAGGTTTTGGTATTAGAATGATGTTAGCTTCATAAAATGACTTAGGTAGCTTTCCTTTTCCCTCAGTTTTTTGGAAGAGTTTGGGCAGGATTGGTGTAAGTTCTTTTTGGAATGTTGAACAAAATTCCCTTGTGAAGCCATATGATGGCCCTGGGCATTTCTTTGTAGGAAGATTTTTGATGACTGATTGTGCTGGTTTGAAAGGATATGTGTCCCCTAGAAAAGCCATATTTTAATCTAAGTCCTATTTCATAAAAGTAGAATCATCCCTATTCAATACTGTATGTTTGAATCTGTAATTAGATCATCTCCCTGGAGATGTAACCAAATCAAGAGTGGTTGTTAAGAGGGATTAGGCGACGACATGTCTCTGCCCATTTGGGTGGGTCTTGATAAGTTTCTGGAGTCCTATAAAGAGGAAACATTTTGGAGAATGAAGGAGATTCAGAGAGAGAAGAGCAGAATGACATAGCCATGAGAAGCAGAGTCCACTAGCCAGCGACCTTTGGAGATGAAGGAACATACCTCCTGGGGAGCTTCATGAAACAGGAAGCCAGGAGAAGAAACTAGCAGATGATGCCGTGCTCGCCATGTGCCCTTCCAGATGAGAGGAACCCTGACCTTGTTCACCATGTGCCTTTCCAGATGAGAGAGAAACCCTAACTGTGTTCACCATGTGCCTTCTCACTTGAGAAAGAAACCCTGAACTTCATCAGCCTTCTTGAACCAAGGTATCTTTCCCTGGATGCCTTAGATTGGACGTAACTATAGACTTGTTTTAATTGGGACATTTTTTCAGCCTTAGAACTGTAAACTATCAACTTATTAAATTTCTCCAGTTGGTGTAGCTTGTTTTTGTGTTTCTAGGAATTTTCCCACTTCATCTAAGTTGTCTAGTTTGTTGGTGTATAGTTGTCCATAGTATCCTCTTATGATTTTTTTATTTCTTCAGGGTCCATGGTAAAGACCCCCCTCTAATTTCTGATTTTGTTTATTTGTATCCTGTCTCTTTTTTTCTTTGTGAGCCTAGCTAGGGTCCGTCGATTTTATTGATTTTTCTCAAAGAACTAACTTTTGGTTTTATTGATTTTTTTCTACTTTTTTTTTGTTATTGTTCTCCAATTCATTTAATTCTGCTTTAATCTTTTGTATTTCTCTTCTGTTTGTTTTGGGATTAGTTTGCTTTTCTTTCTCTAGGTGCTCCAGGTGAGTGGTTAATTCTTCGATTTTTGCTCTTATTTTTTAATATAGGCATTTAGGGCAATAGATTTCCCTCTCACCACTGCCTCTATTGCATCCCCTAAGTTGTGATGTGTCATATTCTCATTTTCATTCATCTCCAGATAGTTACTGATTGCTATATCTGTTTCCTCTTTGATCCACTGGTTAAGAGTGTGTTAATCTCCATATCTTTGTGAAAGTTCTGGTTCTTTTGTGGTTACTGATTTCCAGCTTCATTCTGTTGTGATCAGAGAAAGTGCTTTGAATAATTTATAAAGACCTGTTTTGTGCCCAGCATATGATCTATCCTGGAGAATGTTCCATGAGTATGAAATAGTTCTCTATTTCTCTGCTGATCTTTCTGTCTAGTTGTTGTATCTATAGAGGAGAGTGGTGTATTGAAGTCTCCCACTATTATTGATGAGACGTGTATTGCTCCCTTCAATTTTGCCAGTGTGTTCTAGTTTGCTAGCTGCCGGAATGCAATATACCAGAAACAGAATGGCTTTTAAAAAGGGGAATTTAATGAGTTGCTAGTTTACAGTTCTAAGGCCAAAAATGTCCCAAATAAAACAAGTCTATAGAATTGTCCAATCAAAGGCATCCATCCAGGAAAAGATACCTTGGTTCAAGAAGGCTGATAAAGTTCAGGGCTTCTCTCTCAAGTGAGAAGGCACATGGCGAACACAGTCAGGGCTTCTCTCTCAGCTGGAAGGGCACATGGCGAACACAGCATCATCTGCTAGCTTTCTCTCCTGGCTTCCGGTTTCATGAAGCTTCCCAGGAGGCATTTTCCTTCTTCATCTCCAAAGGTAGCTGGCTCACGGACTCTGTTTTGTGGTGCAGCAGCATTCTCTGCTCTCTCCGAATCTCTTTCATTCTCCAAAATGTTTCCTCTTTTATAGGACTCCAGAAATTTATCAAGAGCCACCCAAATAGGTGGAGACATGTTGTCACCTAATCCAGTTTAACAACCACTCTTGATTAAATCACATCTCCAGGGAGATGATCTGATTACAGTTTCAAACATACAGTATTGAATAGGGATTGTCCTGCCTTTATGAAATGGGATTTAGATTAAAACATGACTTTTCTAGGGAACATACATCCTTTCAAACCAGCATACAGTGTTTGCCTCATGTACTTTGGAGCTCCTTGGTTTGGACCATAAACACTTATGATTGCTATTTCTTCTTGATGAATTGTGCAATTCGTTATACCTAAAGTAACCAGTACAGTGCCTGACACAAAGTAGGCATACAGTGAATAGTGAGCATGGAACTTTTGTACTTCAGTTTGCTTATATTCCATAGACTCTTACAATTGGATCACATTTGGATAGACTGTCAAGAAATGTACCAGCGGGTTTTAGTTCACTTCATTTCTTTTCTTATTTTTCAATTTGTCTTTTTCTAATGATAAATTTCATTTGACTGTCATCCCTGCAGCTTTTATTTATTCATTAAGTTTGAATAACTAGTTGTAAACTTCATGTGTTTTATTATGCAAGCTGTTGTGTCTGATTTAAGACCCTGAACTGTTTTAACAGTCTGAAATACCATAAATGCACAAACAGGAGTCAGTTTTAGGTATTTATACTTACATGTTATTTGTGAAGAGGTGATGTAATATTTTATAAATAACAATGTTTAGGCAGCAGCAGTTAAGTAAAAGCATCATAATACTTGATACTTGTTTGAGAAACATGTGGTTACCTATATTTGAATATTAACACCTACTTAACTACCAGTATGCTTGGGTCCTGTGATTCTGGTATAGAATGGCATTACTTTTTATTAGTATAATAGAAGTTCCAGATTGACTAGAGACCTAGGAAATATACCAAAGAATGTACAGTTCTGAAGATATGGATTAAAAAGATATATTTCTAGAGGTAAAGTATAGAATGTGTATTAAAGAGCAAAGGAAGAAAAAAAACCCACCCATTTTGTTTTGCTAAGAATTGTATAAGAAAATTCTGGCTTTGTAGAATTTTACCTCCAAATTCAGATTCACAGAGGTGGAGTGCGATTTTTTTGCCCTTGTTTATTCACCTGCTTTTGACTTTCAGTCATAACTGGCTCTGACCTCCTGTCATTCAGGCTTAGGTAGGCTTATTGACTAGGATTGTCATAGACAATGTCATGTGGAGCCATTTTAATCTCTTTCAATAAGTCACTTCAAGTCTACTGATGTTTTCTGTGCCCTTTAAATTGATGCTTTGAAGCTGAATATTGGGGCAATGATATTTGATCTTAGTGCCCAGCGTGATTGATATTCACCACACTTTAAGGTGCAGCACCCCTCACTGTAAACATTGTAGAATTTATTGAAGGTAGAGATACATGTCTATGGTGGTTTGGAGCTATATACCCCAGAAAAATATGTTCTTAAATTTAACACATTGCTGTGGATGTGAACCTGTTGTAAGTAGGACCTTTTGATGAGATTACTTAGTTAAGGGACAGTCCAACACTGATGGATCTTAATCCTATTACTGGAGTCCTTTATAAGCAGAATGGAATTCAGACAGATAGAAAGCCATGGGAAGCAAGAAGGTGAAGGTTAATGGAACTTGGAAGAGAAAGGAGAGGCCAGGAGAGGCTACTATGTGAATTGCCATGTGATAAAGGAGCCCAGGACCAAGGGTCACTGGCAACCAGCCCCAGAATGCCAGTCTTTGGTAAGAAAGCATTGCCTTGATGTGGATTTTTTCCTAACCTCAAAACCATGAGCTAATAAATTCCCACTGTTTATGCTAACCCATTGCATGGTATTTGCTTGAGCAGCCAAGGAAACTGAAATGGATCTTGGTACCAGGAAAGTAGGTTGCTTCTACTGCAAATACCAAAAATTTCAAATTTTTGGTATTTGGCTATGGAATTGGGTAATGGGTAGAGGCTAGAAGAATTATGAGGTCCTTATAAGTAAAGGCCTAGACTGCTTTGAAGAAACTGTTGGTAGAAATATAAATGCTAATTGTATACCTCTGGTGAGCCTTAGAAAGAAATGACGAATGTGTTATTGGAGACTGGAAGAAAGGCAACCCTTGTTTTCAAGTGGCAGACAACTTGCTGAAATTGAGTTTTAATGTTGGATGGAAGGCAGAATTTGAAAGTGATGAATTGGTATATTTAGCTGAAGACATTCCCAAGCTAAGTGTGGAAGGTGTAGCCTGGTTTCTCCTTGCAGCTTATAGTGAAATGCAAATGGAAACTGATAAACTAAGAACTGAACTGCTGGGCACAAAAGAATCCAGAAATTGATAATTTGGAAAATTCTGAGCCTATCCAGGTAGTATGCTCTCACCTGAGTGTCTGCAAAGGAGTCCCTGGAGAATAGGGCTCCATGAGAGGGGTTTAACTGAACATGAAACTAGTCAGGCATTTCAGTTGATGTCAGGATTGGAAATGTAGTTATGCAGGAAGGATCTGTGGAAAGTCTTTCTATCTGATGGTTTGGATCCCTGTGAACTGCACTCAAAGCCAACAAGTTTTTGAGAAATTTATATGAGCAGATCTACCACTGGCCTGGACTAAAAGGGGCAGAGAAGGGACAGATTCAAAGGCAGACTCATTGAAGTCGAGGTCTGCACTAAAGACTTCTCCAAGACATTGGGTCCACCACCTGTGTGTGTGGAAAGGGCAGTCCACCCCTGTGCTTAGAGGGAACACACTTTGTGCCACATTCTTCAGGGAGAGTGCTGCCACTCCAGTACTTGGAGATGGTGGAGCCTGTGCCCAAGCATTCACTGAGAGCCTGCCCACCACCCCAATGCTCACAGAGGGAGAATCCTTTACCCCAGTGTTCAGGGAGAGCATGGCCACTGCACAAGTACTTGGAAAGGGTGGGGCTGCTGCTCCATCAGGCCTATATGACAAAAGATCGATATGTTGATTGAAATATAATGGAGTTTGTCTTGCTAGGTTTCTGAATTGTTCAGGACATTTGGCCCCTGTTTTCCTTCAATTTCTGCCTTCTGTAAGGGGAATCTCTACCTTATGTCTGTCCCTCCAGTTTATTTTGGAAGCAGATAACTTGTTCTCCAGGTTTCATAGGTTCTCTCCCGGGGAATTGTGCCTTTGGATAGTCCACACCTATAACCAGTTTTTTTTTTTTTTAACTTTTTTTTATTGTATAGTATAACATATATACCAAGCAAAAAATAAAAAATCATAGTTTTCAAAGCACTCTTCAATAAGTAGTTACAGGGCAGATCCCAGAGTTTGTCATGGGCTACCATACGATCCTCTCAGATTTTTCCTTCTGGCTGCTCCAGAATATAGGAGTCTAGAGGGCTTAAATATTTTTTTATCATTACAGTTGACTTTTTTTTTCCTTTTTTTGTGAAACATATAATCAAAAAAGCAATAAATTTCCAAGTGCAACACCACCAGTAGTTGTAGAACATAATTCAGAGTTTGACATGGGTTACAATAACACAATTTTAGATTTTTACTTCTAGTTGCTCTAAAATACTGGAGACTAAAAGATATCAATTTAATGATTCAGGATTCGAATTCATTTGTTAAATCCTATCTTCTCTGTGTAACTCCACCATCACCTTTGATCTTTCCATCCCTCTCTTTAGGGGTATTTGGGCTATGGCGAGTCTAAGTTTTTCATATTGGAAGGGGCTGTCAATAATATGGGGTAGGGAGGTGGAACTGTCTAATGTTCTGGAGAGGCTGGGCTAGGTTTCAGGGCTCATCTGGACCAGGGACCCATCTGGAGGTTGTAGTTTTTTGCAAAGTTACTCTTGTGCATGGAACCCTTGTGGAATCTTATATATTGCCATAGGTATTCTTTTGGATTGTCTGGAATGGTCCTGATTGGGGTTTGGCAGGATATGATAGGTAGCAAGATCTAACTGAAGCTTGCATAAGAGCAACCTCCAGAGTAGCCTCTCGACTCTATTTGAACTTTCTTTGCCACTGAAACAAAGCGCAATTATTAATTACACTTCTTTTCTCCCTTTTGTTCAGGATATAATTGTTGATCCCACGGTGCCAGGTGTGGATTCATCCCTGGGAGTCCTCTCCTACGTCACCAGGGAGACTTTCACCCTGGATGTCATGTCCCACGTAGTGGGGAGGGCAATGATTTCACTTGTAGAGTTGGGCTTAGAGTGAGGCCACATCTGAGCAGTATAACTGATTTTGAAGAGACTTTGTACTAAGCAATGTTTCTGAAATTATTTCAGGCTTTTGAGATACTGTGGTGGAATAAATGTATTTTTCACATAGAAAGAACATGTGTTTTGGGGGTCCAGAGTGTAAACTATGGTGGCCTGCAGCTATGTACCCCAGAAAAACATTTTCTTAAACTTAATCCATTCCTATTGTTGTGAATCCATTGTAAGTAGGATCTGTTGATGAAGTTACTTCAGATAAGGCCCAACCCAAACAGGATGGGTCTTTTTAAAAAAATATTTTTATTGAGAAAATCTTCACACACATACTGTCCATGCATGGTTTATACTCAGTGGCTCATAATATCATCACATAGGTGTATATTCATCACCATTATTATTTTTAGAACATTTGCATCACTCCAGAAAAAGAAATGAAAAGAAAAAAGAAAAAAACTCATACATCCCATACCCCTTAAACCCTCCCTCTCATTAACTACTAGTATTTCAATCTTCCCTACTTATTTTACCCCTTATCCACAAATTATTTATTTATCTTTTAATCCAAATTTTTTACTCATCTGTCCATACCCTAGATTAAAAGGAATATCAGACACAAGGTTTTTACAGTCACACAGTCACATTTTAAAAGCTATATCATTATACAGTCATCTTCAAGAATCAAGGCTACTGGAACACAGGCCAGCAGTTTCAGATACTTCCAGCCAGCCAGTCCAATATATCTAAAAGTCATATCTATATAATCATAAGAATAACCTCTAGGATAACCACTCAACACTGAAATCTCTCAGCCACTGAAACTTTATTTTGTCTCATTTCTCTCTTCCCCCTTTTGGTCAGGGAGGTTTTCTTAATCCCTTGATGCCAGGGACGTTTATCCCGGGAGTCCTGTCCCATGTTGCCAGGGAGATTTACACCCCTGGGAGCCATGCCCCATGTAGGGGGGAGGGCAGTGAATTCACCTGATGAATTGGCTTAGAGACAGAGAGACCACATCTGAACAACAAGAGATTCTCTGGGGGTGACTCTTAGGCCTTAGGTGATCGAGGGCTCAGTCTATTAAATTGGTTATCCCCAGTGCTTGCAAGAATATCAGAAATTCCCCAAATGGGGAAGTTGAATTTTTCCTCCTTTTCCCCCACTCCACCAAGGGGACTTTGCAAGTACTTTTTTTTTTTTCCATTCTACATGTACAATCAGTAATTCTTAATAACATCACATAGTTGCATATTCATCATTTCTTAGTACATTTGCATCGATTTAGAAAAAGAAATAAAAAGACAACAGAATAAGAATTAAAACATTAATAGAAAGAAAAAAAAAAAAACAACCTATACCTCACATGCAGCTTCATTCAGTGTTTTAACATAATTGCATTACAATTGGGTAGTATTGTGCTGTCCATTTCTGAGTTTTTATATCCAGTCCCGTTGTACAGTCTGTATCCCTTCAGCTCCAATTACCCCTTCTCTCTTTTTTTTTTTTAATTAACGGAAAAAAAGAAATTAACCCAACATTTAGAGATCATACCATTCTACATATGCAATCAGTAATTCTTAACATCATCACATAGATGCATGATCATCATTTCTTAGTACATTTGCATCGGTTTAGAAAAACTAGCAACATAACCGAAAAAGATATAGAATGTTAATATAGAGACAAAAATAAAAGTAATAATAGTAAAGTCAAAACAAAACAAAACAAAACAAAAACCTATAGCTCAGATGCAGCTTCATTCAGTGTTTTAACAAGATTACTTTACAATTAGGTATTATTGTGTTGTCCATTTTTGAGTTTTTGTATCTAGTCCTGTTGCACAGTCTGTATCCCTTCAACTCCAATTGCCCATTATCTTACCCTGTTTCTACCTCCTGCTGGACTCTGTTACCAATGACATATTCCAAATTTATTCTCGAATGTCTGTTCACATCAGTGGGACCATACAGTATTTGTCCTTTAGTTTTTGGCTAGACTCACTCAGCATAATGTTCTCTAGGTCCATCCATGTTATTACATGCTTCATAAGTTTATCCTGTCTTAAAGCTGCATAGTATTCCATCGTATGTATATACCACAGTTTGTTTAGCCACTCTTCTGTTGATGGAGATTTCGGCTGTTTCCATCTCTTTGCAATTGTAAATAACGCTGCTATAAACATTGGTGTGCAAATGTCTGTTTGTGTCTTTGCCCTTAAGTCCTTTGAATATATTCCCAGCAATGGTATTGCTGGGTCGTATGGCAATTCTATATTCAGCTTTTTGAGGAACCGCCAAACTGCCTTCCACAGTGGTTGCACCATTTGACATTCCCACCAACAGTGGATAAGTGTGCCTCTTTCTCCACATCCTCTCCAGCACTTGTCATTTTCTGTTTTGTTGATAATGGCCATTCTGGTGGGTGTGAGATGATATCTCATTGTGGTTTTGATTTGCATTTCTCTAATGGCCAGGGACCTTGAGCATCTCTTCATGTGCCTTTTGGCCATTTGTATTTCCTCTTCTGAGAGGTGTCTGTTCAAGTCTTTTTCCCATTTTGTAATTGGGTTGACTGTCTTTTTGTTGTTGAGATGAACAATCTCTTTATAAATTCTGGATACTAGACCTTTATCTGATATATCATTTCCAAATATTGTCTCCCATTGTGTAGGCTGTCTTTCTACTTTCTTGATGAAGTTCTTTGATGCACAAAAGTGTTTAATTTTGAGGAGCTCCCATTTATTTATTTCCTTCTTCAGTGTTCTTGCTTTAGGTTTAAGGTCCATAAAACCGCCTCCAATTGTAAGTTTCATAAGATATCTCCCTACATTTTCCTCTAACTGTTTTATGGTCTTAGACCTAATGTTTAGATCTTTGATCCATTTTGAGTTAACTTTTGTATAGGGTGTGAGAGATGGGTCTTCTTTCATTCTTTTGCATATGGATATCCAGTTCTCTAGGCACCATTTATTGAAGAGACTGTTCTGTCCCAGGTGAGTTGGCTTGACTGCCTTATCAAAGGTCAAATGTCCATAGATGAGAGGGTCTATATCTGAGCACTCTATTCGATTCCATTGGTCGATATATCTATCTTTATGCCAATACCATGCTGTTTTGACCACTGTGGCTTCATAATATGCCTTAAAGTCAGGCAGCGCAAGACCTCCAGCTTCGTTTTTTTTCCTCAAGATGTTTTTAGCAATTCGGGGCACCCTGCCCTTCCAGATAAATTTGCTTATTGGTTTTTCTATTTCTGAAAAATAAGTTGTTGGGATTTTGATTGGTATTGCATTGAATCTGTAAATCAATTTAGGTAGGATTGACATCTTAACTATATTTAGTCTTCCAATCCATGAACACGGTATGCCCTTCCATCTATTTAGGTCTTCTGTGATTTCTTTTAACAGTTTTTTGTAGTTTTCTTTATATAGGTTTTTTGTCTCTTTAGTTAAATTTATTCCTAGGTATTTTATTCTTTTAGTTGCAATTGTAAATGGGATTCGTTTCTTGATTTCCCCCTCAGCTTGTTCATTACTAGTGTATAGAAATGCTACAGATTTTTGAATGTTGATCTTGTAACCTGCTACTTTGCTGTACTCATTTATTAGCTCTAGTAGTTTTGTTGTGGATTTTTCCGGGTTTTCGACGTATAGTATCATATCGTCTGCAAACAGTGATAGTTTTACTTCTTCCTTTCCAATTTTGATGCCTTGTATTTCTTTTTCTTGTCTAATTGCTTTGGCTAGAACCTCCAACACAATGTTGAATAATAGTGGTGATAGTGGACATCCTTGTCTTGTTCCTGATCTTAGGGGGAAAGTTTTCAATTTTTCCCCATTGAGGATGATATTAGCTGTGGGTTTTTCATATATTCCCTCTATCATTTTAAGGAAGTTCCCTTGTATTCCTATCTTTTGAATTGTTTTCAACAGGAAAGGATGTTGAATCTTGTCAAATGCCTTCTCTGCATCAATTGAGATGATCATGTGATTTTTCTGCTTTGATTTGTTGATATGGTGTATTACATTAATTGATTTTCTTATGTTGAACCATCCTTGCATACCTGGGATGAATCCTACTTGGTCATGATGTATAATTCTTTTAATGTGTTGTTGGATACGATTTGCTAGAATTTTATTGAGAATTTTTGCATCTATATTCATTAGAGAGATTGGTCTGTAGTTTTCTTTTTTTGTAATATCTTTGCCTGGTTTTGGTATGAGGGTGATGTTGGCTTCATAGAATGAATTAGGTAGTTTTCCCTCCACTTCGATTTTTTTGAAGAGTTTGAGGAGAATTGGTACTAATTCTTTCTGGAACGTTTGGTAGAATTCACATGTGAAGCCATCTGGTCCTGGACTTTTCTTTTTAGGAAGCTTTTGAATGACTAATTCAATTTCTTTACTTGTGATTGGTTTGTTGAGGTCATCTATGTCTTCTTGAGTCAAAGTTGGTTGTTCATGTCTTTCCAGGAACCCGTCCATTTCATCTAAATTGTTGTATTTGTTAGTGTAAAGTTGTTCATAGTATCCTGTTATTACCTCCTTTATTTCTGTGAGGTCAGTGGTTATGTCTCCTCTTCCATTTCTGATCTTATTTATTTGTGTCCTCTCTCTTCTTCTTTTTGTCAGTCTTGCCAAAGTCCCATCAATCTTATTGATTTTCTCATAGAACCAACTTCTGCTCTTATTGATTTTCTCTATTGTTTTCATGTTTTCAATTTCATTTATTTCTGCTCTGATCTTTGTTATTTCTTTCCTTTTGCTTGCTTTGGGATTAGTTTGCTGTTCTTTCTCCAGTTCTTCCAAGTGAACAGTTAATTCCTGCATTTTTGCCTTTTCTTCTTTTCTGATATAGGCATTTAGGGCAATAAATTTCCCTCTTAGCACTGCCTTTGCTGCATCCCATAAGTTTTGATATTTTGTGTTTTCATTTTCATTTGCCTCGAGGTATTTACTAATTTCTCTTGCAATTTCTTCTTTGACCCACTCGTTGTTTAAGAGTGTGTTGTTGAGCCTCCATGTATTTGTGAATTTTCTGGCATTCCGCCTATTATTGATTTCCAACTTCATTCCTTTATGATCCGAGAAAGTGTTGTGTATGATTTCAATCTTTTTAAATTTGTTAAGACTTGCTTTGTGACCCAGCATATGGTCTATCTTTGAGAATGATCCATGAGCACTTGAGAAAAAAGGTGTATCCTGCTGTTGTGGGATGTAATGTCCTATAAAGGTCTGTTAAGTCTAGCTCATTTATAGTAATATTCAGATTCTCTATTTCTTTATTGATCCTCTGTCTAGATGTTCTGTCCATTGATGAGAGTGGGGAATTGAAGTCTCCAACTATTATGGTATTTGTGTCTATTTCCTTTTTCAGTGTTTGCAGTGTATTCCTCACGTATTTTGGGTTCGGTGCGTAAATATTTATGATTGTTATGTCTTCTTGTTTAATTGTTCCTTTTATTAGTATATAGTGTCCTTCTTTGTCTCTTTTAACTGTTTTACATTTGAAGTCTAACTTGTTGGATATTAGTATAGCCACTCCTGCTATTTTCTGGTTGTTATTTGCATGAAATATCTTTTCCCAACCTTTCACTTTCAACCTATGTTTATCTTTGGGTCTAAGATGTGTTTCCTGTAGACAGCATATAGAAGGATCCTGTTTTTTAATCCATTCTGCCATTCTATGTCTTTTGGTTGGGGAATTCAGTCCATTAACATTTAGTGTTATTACTGTTTGGATAATATTTTCCTCTACCATTTTGTCTTTTGTATTATATATATCATGTCTGACTTTCCTTCTTTCTACACTCTTCTCCATACCTCTCTCTTCTGTCTTTTTGTATCTGACTCTAGTGCTCCCTTTAGTATTTCTTGCAGAGCTGGTCTCTTGGTCACAAATTCTCTCAGTGACTTTTTGTTTGAGAATGTTTTAATTTCTCCCTCATTTTTGAAGGACAATTTTGCTGGATATAGGAGTCTTGATCGGCAGTTTTTCTATTTTAGTAATTTAAATATATCATCCCACTGTCTTCTAGCCTCCATGGTTTCTGCTGAGAAATCTACACATAGTCTTATTGGGTTTCCCTTGTATGCGATAGATTGTTTTTCTCTTGCTGCTTTCAAGATCCTCTCTTTCTCTTTGACCTCTGACATTCTAACTAGTAAGTGTCTTGGAGAATGCCTATTTGGGTCTAATCTCTTTGGGGTGCGCTGCACTTCTTGGATCTGTAATTTTAGGTCTTTCATAAGAGTTGGGAAATTTTCAGTGAAAATTTCTTCCATTAGTTTTTCTCCTCCTTTTCCCTTCTCTTCTCCTTCTGGGACACCCACAACACGTATATTTGTGCGCTTCATATTGTCCTTGAGTTCCCTGATACCCTGTTCAAATTTTTCCATTCTCTTCCCGATAGTTTCTGTTTGTTTTTGGAATTCAGATGTTCCATCCTCCAAATCACTAATTCTATCTTCTGTCTCTTTGAATCTATCATTGTAGGTATCCATTGTTTTTTCTATCTTTTCTACTTTGTCCTTCACGTCCATAAGTTCTGTGATTTGTTTTTTCAGTTTTTCTATTTCTTCTTTATGTTCAGCCCATGTCTTCTTCATGTCCTCCCTCAATTTATCGATTTCGTTTTTGAAGAGGTTTTCCATTTCTGTTCGTATATTCAGCATTAGTTGTCTCAGCTCCTGTATCTCATTTGAACTATTGGTTTGTTCCTTTGACTGGGCCATATTTTCAATTATTTGAGCGTGATCCGTTATCTTCTGTTGGCGTCTGCGCATTTAGACAGATTTCCCTGGGTATTGGATCCAAAAGTTTGGAAGATTTTTCTGTGAAATCTCTGGGTTCTGTTTTTCTTATCCTGCCCAGTAGGTGGCGCTCGTGGCACACGTTTGTCTGCGGGTCCCACCAGTAAAAGGTGCTGTGGGACCTTTAACTTTGGAAAACTCTCGCCGTCTGGGAGGTTCGCTAGCCAAAGCGGCTTGGAAGGGTTCGAGCCGGCCTGGGGTCCGAATGCGGGGAGGGTTGCTGGCCGCCGCAGCCCGGGAAAGCGCCCGTCTGAATTTCCTAGTCGCCCGGGCGACAAGCGTGGCGGGAGGGCGCCAGCGGCAGCGGCCCGCCCGGGAGAGTCCACGTTCCCGGGGAGTCACGGGTTTGGAAGGGGCCTCCCCCACCCGTCACCATTCTCCGCGGCCTGGGGAATTCCGATCCAATTCTCTCAGTTGGTCCGGAGGGCCGCGTGTGGTGTGGGCGCCAGCCACCGCGGTTTCAGGAGACCACCTCTCCAATTCTCCCAGCCGGCCCGGGGAGGGGATGGGAGTGACTCTGGCCGCTTGCCGCCCCGCCCGGTGAAGCCCGCGCCCCTCGGCGATCTCACCCGAGCGGCTTCTCTCAGCCAGCCAGCCGTTCCAGGATGGGGTACGCTGTCTTTTTTATCTCTGTCGTGGCTTTGGGAGCTGTTCTGTATCGTTTCTACTCCCCTAGTAGCTGTCCTGGAGAAGAAACTAAGATCCGCGCGTCTTACTAAGCCGCCATCTTCTCCGGAAGTCTGCAAGTACTTTTTAATTCACTGCCCGTATTACTCTGGGATATATCAGGGCATCACACTAACCTGGACAAAATAACAAGATCTCATGCCCTATTTAAGATTCTATGTACTTACGGTATTCAACTAAACTGACCGTACACGTTAAAGTAGGTATTGTGCTACCAAAAATATAAATTTTGTACCAAATAAACATCTCTCCCATTGGTCTCACATAGAAGTTGAATTTTTAAAATATGGACCTTATCATCCTTTACCCTGTATTCTGATTTACCTTAATTCTATCCAGATCAACTTCCTTCATATCTCTAGTTGAAGTTTGATCCCTTTTCAAATATTTAAACGGTTCCTGTATGGGGTACTGTTGACTTTCATAGCATCAGTGCTATAGCTCTGAGTCTCAGGTGTCACATAAGTACCTGAAGTTTCTGGGAATGACCAGGTTATATACAAACAGCTCAGTAGAAACAGGATGGGTGTTAATTTTATTAATAGAGTTCTTTATAAACAAAATGAAATTCAGACAGATAGAAAGTCATGGGAAGCAAAAAGCTGGTCAGCAGAGCCCGGAAGAGAAAAAGAATGCAATGCAGGCTACCATGTGTATTGCCATATGACATAGAAGCTTAGGACCAAGGATCAGTGGCAGTTCAGCCCCGGAATGTCAGTTTTTGAGAAGAAAACATCACCTTGATTTGAATCTTTCCTAGCCTCAAAACTGTGAACTAATAAATCCCATTATTTAAGCAAACCTTGATTGCATGATATTTGCTTGAGCAGTCAAGGAAACTAAGACAACATCCTTGAATTCAAAAGTTGAAACTTGGATGACTTTGCATTGAATAGATTCATAAACCATTAGAAAGCTATGAAAAATTCAAGGCAGAAGGACAATTTGTTTAAGGTAAATCCAAAAGTCTATAGTTTAAAATGGGGGCTGGCAAACTGTAGCCTGTGTCCCGTTTTTCTACAGCCTGTGAGCCGAGAATAATTTTTACATTTTAAATAGTTGAAAAAAACCCCTAAGTATAATATTTTGTGACATGAAAATTAGACGAAATTCAAATTTTAGTGTCTGTGAGTAAGGTTTTAATGGAACACAGATGCACTCATTCGTTTGCATATTGCCTGTGGCTACTTTTGTGCTGGCATTGTAGAGCTGAATCATTGTGACAGAGACTGTGCCCGCAAAGCTGAAAATATTTATGATCAGATCTTTTACAAAAATAGTTGTCAACCCATGGTTTAAAAATATGCATAAGAAAAAGGGAAGAAAGGCTATGACAGAACCTAGTGTTGATATAAGTATTACGCTGCCCTTTAAGAAAAGTGATAAATGAAAAATAGGTTAAAAAAAAAGGCAGAGAATATAGCCTGAAAGAACAAAAAAAATTCTCCATGTGTGTTTGGGGGTATGGTGGTAGTTGTGATGAAGGCACCAGTGCTGCCTTGAAATATTTGAAATGCTATTGTACAGAAGAAGAAACCAGCTTTTTCTCTATGACTCCAAAGGGGAGATCTAGAAGCAATTCTCGGAAACCACAGGTAGAAAATTATAGCTCTGCATAAGGAACATTTGTAACTGAGTTGTCTACATTTGGAACAGACAGCTTGGGAAGGGGATTAGGGAATACCCCATTATTGGAAGAATTCAGGCAGTCTGGACAACTATTTAGCAGAAGGGATTCAAGCATCAACTTGAATAATTTTTTTAAGTTCCTTTCTACTCCTTAGAGTCTATAATTTTATGAACTTCCACTGGTGAGAATCTGTTACAAGGGAAGATTTCCAAGTGCAAAATATGCCTCTGATTACATCACTCCTCTTGCTTGAAAACTGTTGATGAGATCCTTTTGTTATCTGAATTAAAATTTCTTAGTTCTTTGTTTTTAATTTCTAGGTTGTTTGTACTTTGATCCAAATTTAGCCTTGTCCATCACTATTCCTCTGTGCACCATTTCCCAAAGTGGTTTCTGTAAAACATTGTTCCAGGATATGCAAATACATGATATGCAGAAATAGGGTTCTGTTTTCAGATTTGGAAAATGCTGTCACTAAATCTTGTTCATGACACTTGAAATCTACAATGCTAAAAGCTCTGAGAAGTTCTGCTATGTAGAAATTTGTTTAACCTTTTTAAAATCCAGTATTTCCCATACGTTTGAACACAGAATACCCTTTTTTCTTTCGCACAGGTTATTAACACTACAGAACCGTTTTCCCTCTGTCATTTTCCTATTCACTTCTATCGTCTTTATTGCTTTGCATCTCCTTCCTTTCTATCATGTGCTGTTTTTCTCCCCCCAAGTTCATTCCTAAATCCAGTGTGGAGAATGGTAAGAGAGAAAATTAGAATATAGAATTATGGAAACATTTTTTAGAGTCTCCACAAAACATTCCCTGCAACCCCAGGGAAATTGGAAAATAAAGAGGTACAAGAATCTATGGGGGATGTGTAAAAGAAAAAATTATAAAATGAAAGTTCTTTTTGACATAAAATTTCTCATAGTCATTTCATAGTCACTTAGTTATTCAAAAAGGGAATCCCCTGTTTTATGGGTGATCTGGTCTTTTACCTTGCAATTTCTGGCTTTTGCTAGTGTTCTGCTTATGATACAATATCTTGCCTATTCCTTGGTGCCCTCCTCAGAGAGTTAGGTTATTTTTCTGTCTGGCGTACTAAGTGATAAGTTAAAAAGAATGAAGGCAAGCACTTATTTTACAGTTTATTTATAATCATTTTGAACTGTTCTACTTTCCTGCATATGAGACTTTCTAAAAAGTCTTAGTTTTTTTTTCTCCTGATTCACACATATGAACCATGAATGTGTCTAAAGATATCTGTAATCATGGGCAACTATTATTATTTATTGAGACTAATAATAGCTAGAGGGGTAGCTTAATGATTGAAGAATCAGCTTTACATAAAGTCTTTCTAGTCTCCCTAGAAACCAAGGATCAAATATGATCAGGTCAACAGCCCTTTGTATAATAGATAAATTGAATAACATGCTGTTTAATTTGTATGTATGTTATTGAATGAAGCTATGAAGAGTATTTGGTCTGCTTATTAAAGATATCACCATTGTTTTGGCATGGAAAATTCTATTGTTATTTTTCCTGAGTTATTTAACCTCAGGCGCACTGAGGATGCACAAGGAACCTGAATGCACCAGTGTATTTTAAGGTCATTTTAAATAGGTAAACAGTGCTTTGTTTAGGAGTAATTTTTTTCTGCCTAGACTGTCTTTAGTTTTCTGCTTCTTTCTGGGTTTGATTTGGAGAGTAGAAAATGCTTGGACAGTTGATAATATTTCTGCATTTAACATTTATTGTTTTATGCCATTTTTTCTGGCTTTAATTTGGAAAGATAAAATTTTATTAAAAAAAAAATTTGCCATTTCTTAAAAAACACATTGCAGATTGCCCAAGACATATATACTAACTGTAGAAAATTTGCAAAATTCAGACTAATATAAAGAAGAAAATCAAAGTTAACAGAGGTCCTTCTTCTAGTTTGCTAGCTGCCAGAATGCAATATACTGGAAATGGAATGGCTTTTAAAAAGGGGAATTTAATAAGTTGCTAGTTTACTGTTCTAAGGCAGAGAAAATGTCCCAATTAAAGCAAGTCTATAGAAAGTCCAATCAAAGGCACCCAGGGAAAGATACCTTGGTTCAAGAAGGCTGATGAAGTTCAGGGTTTCTCTTTCAAGTGAGAAGGCACATGGTGAAAACAATCACGGTTTCTCTCTCGGCTGGAAGGACACATGGCCAACAAGGCGTCATCTGCTAGCTTTCTCTCTTGGCTTCTTGTTTCATGAAGCTCCCTGGGAGGTGTTTTCCTTCTTCATCTCCAAAGTGCTTGCTAGCAGACTCTCTGCTTCGTGGTTCTGCAGCATTCTCTGTTCTCTCTGAATCTCTTTCATTCTCCAGAATGTTTCCTCTTTTACAGGACTCCAGAAACTTATCAAGACCCACCCAAATGGGTGGAGACATGTCATCACCTAATCCAGTTTAACAAGCACTCTTGATTAAATCACATCTCCAGGGAGATGATCTGATTACAGTTTCAAACATACAGTATTGAATGGGGATTATTCTGCCTTTATGAAATGAGATTTAGATTAAAACATGGCTTTTCTAGGAGACATATATCCTTTCAAACCAGCACAGTCCTATTCTTAGAGATAGCTACTATTAACCCCTAGTAACATTTTAGTCAGCATTCTTTCAGTTATTTCTGTGTACACATAAGTATACAATAAGACATATCTGTGCATCCCTTCTCCAAATTACCAGAATTTTAATTAGTTCCTAGTATTTCCGTGTGTTCTAAATATTCTTTTGTAAATCCTTGGGTACATTCCTTAGTATTTCTGTATAGTTATATTTCTGTATAGTTAATTTTCTGTGAGTGGAATTGTTGGGTCAAAGGGTACGAACGTTTTAAAAATGCTTCACTGAACTTCCAAATTGCTTTCTAGGAAGATACTGACATTCCATCATCAGTGAATGAGAATCCCATTTCCCCATCTTTTTGTCAACACTGGGCACACACATATATACATACATGCATGTGTCATTGCTGAGATTTTAAAGATGACATTGCTTTCCTTTGCATTTGTTTGATCATTTAGTTTTGAGTGAAACTTTTTAAATGTTCGGACATTTTAAATTTTTGTGGTTTTTCTGTTTCAGTACTTTAACCTTTGTTGTTGGGGCTCTTAGTGGCCAGTAAACCTACATTTTCATTTGAATTTTTAGGTATTTTGTATTTTGTCAGACTTTTTGCTTACATGGAAAAGGAATCATGTATTAATTTTTAAAATTTACCCCATGATATTAAACTATTCTTTACCTTTTAAAATACAGTATCTTGTGCAAGGTTAATAATATATGAGTTTATATATTAATGAATCGTGTTTAATGCTCACCATATGTTCATAAAAACTCTTTATAGTTTGGATGCATTGATTTGTTGCAGTGAAATGTAGGCAATAGCAAGGTTAATGCAAAATCTTTTCAGATTTTGTTTATACTGAATTAATAGTACAGAAATGTTTCTTGAAATGTTCTCCTTAGATCTCTGGTCCTATAATTTGCCCTGTAAGAGAGTTGTGTTGGTTAAACAGCTTTGGAAACTGATGTATCCTCTATCTTCCACTCAGAGATTTATAGTGCTTATTAGGAATTTAAAAGCTCTGAGAAATCCTATAGTAAAAAAAGTCTGTTTAGCTGTTATAAACCTTGTACTTCCAGAACTTATTTTGACCATAGGAAACACCCCTTATTTTATTATTTTTTGTTTACGTAACTTTGGTTCACTTTTTATTTTGCAATATTTGTTGAGTCACAGGAAGTTGCAAAGAAATGTACAGGAAGGGCCCATACACCTTTCACCAGTTTTCCCCAGTGGTGACGTCTTACGTAACTATGGTACAATGTCACAACTGGGAAATTGACATTAGTACAATCCATAGAGCTTATTCAGGTTTTGTCAGTTATGCATGCATCCATTTGTGTGCCTGTGTGTATGGGTGTGTAGTCCAGTGCAATTTTATCACATGTAAATTTGCATAATCACCAACACCATAAGTGTCCCTTGTGCTGTCCCTTTATACTGACAATTCTTTCCTTCCACTGTCCTTTTCCTAACCTCTGGCAACCACTGATCTGGTCTTTGTTTTTTATAGTTTTGCCATTTCAAGGATGTTATATGAATGATCATATAGTATGTAATCTTTTGAGATTGCTTTTTTTCACTCAACTTAATTTCATTGAGGTTCATCCAGGTTGTTGTCTGTATCGGTAGTTCATTCCTTTTTATTACCAAGTCGTAGCTCCTGTTTTGGATGTGCTGCAGTTTCTGTAATTATTCCCGCATTGAATGATATTTACCCCTTCCCTTTATCCCTTATTTTTGGTGGTATCTATGAATACCCTGTATGATTACTGTTCTGAAAATACCAGTTTTGGAAATTGTGTACCCCAGAAATGATACAGTTATGGAATTGTTGCTTTTTAAAAAAGAATATCACTGGGCTACAGAAGTTAAAGTCTTTTTACTATTTGTTTTAGGAATTCCAGAGACGCTGTAATACTCTGATTTCATTGATTGAGAAGGAAAATATGGAAATTGAGGAAAGAGAGAGAGCAGAAAAGAAGAAACGGGCAACTAAAACGCCAATGGTAAAATTTTCAGCATTTTCCTAACTTTTAGGTAGATCCCATTTTTTTTTACATAATTAAAATGCATAATTTATGTTAAAGCCATAGTGAGACATAATTTTAAAAACTGGTTTTATAAAATACTAATTTGCTTTTGACAGATAAAGAATTATGTCACAACCATTTATTTCCTGTTTATTTGTAGAACATATGGTTAGAAGCTCCTTAGTGACAGAGCTCAGTATTTAAAAATTCCTGGTGCATTTAAGCAAAAGTGCAGTGCAAGTAAAATCCTTTGAATTGAAACTAGAGATATTGTAGGGAGGGGTGAGGAGAGGGGTGGAAGTGGGAAAGGGTGGGGCTGTGGTTGATACCAGGAGTTCTGATTTGCTCAAGTAAATTTTTTGAACTTTGTGGAACCAAGAGTGCAAGTGGGAACTTTGAGTAAACAGTAAAGCTTTATTTGGTAATAAGTTAATCTGTTTAATAATAAGTTAAATTGATTTTAATCTAGTCAGGATGCCTTGTATAGCTACAATTTAAAATACTCTTTAATCATATTATTTGAGTGTGGTTAAATAAACTACCATATTTCATCAAGTTTAAGATGCCTTCCATTGTAAGGTGCAGCGTTATTTTATGTACTACTAAGAAAAAAATGCTGCCAGGTAACTATAACTTGTCATCAATTGTAAGATGCATTCTCATTTCAGAGATGTTAAAGAGTGAAAGAAATGTGCATCATAGAATTTATGAAATATGGTATGTTAAATCTGTCATAAGTTTTTAAGAAATAATATACTCGTAAATGAAATTTTGTTCAGAAAACTTTAAGTATTAAGTAATTATTTAAGATAGAGTTCATTTTTGTGTAAGTAGACACACGATAGCTGGTTTTTAGGGTATTTTATGTCTTTTCTTAAAAAAAATCTTTGAAGGTTATTTTACATTGAGTTATATAGTTTGTTGGGTTATATAGAACATTAACTGTGAGTGTAACATTTAAGTGAATATTCATGTTAAAATTATTTTTTGATGCATTTACATCCTAGATTTAACATTGTTGGGCCATTTAAAAATGTGCATATTGGAGCAGAACATTAAATCTGTTTCCATTTTAGTCACAGAAAAGAAAAGCAGAGTCAGCTACTGAGAGCTCTGGAAAGAAGGATGTCAAGAAGGTGAAATCCTAAAGCCTAGAAATAAAGTTTTAAATGGGAAACTGCTATTTTCTTGTTCCCATCTTCAAATTTAATTGCCAGTTCCAGTGTATTCATGGTACTCTTAAGAAAAATTTCTTTGGTTTTGATTTCTTGCATATTTTATATATTTTACAATGCTTTCTACCTGAAATGTGTAGCTTTATATTTTCTGCATTCTAGTATTTTTGTGTACTGTATTTTGTGCATTTCATGTCTTCATCAAAATCCTCTCAGTCCTTGTTCTTCTGAAGCTTGTGCTGAGGTTTTAGCTTTTCTATGTTTTATATGCCGCTGCTTTGAAAGAGAACCTAGATTCTATAGCTGTATTATTGTTGTTTCATACTTTAAATTTATATGGCTGTGGAAAAATGAATTAAAATGATTTGAGGAGAAAGACTTTTTACTTCTTTGTTGCTTTCTTTCCTATTGAGTATGGGCTTGTATGTGTTACTGCATACTGTGATTAGCATAATAACTGTTTCTTTGAGGTCATCTAAACATTTTTTTCCTAAAGGAATAAAGGGTGAAAAAAGGAAAATATTAAAAGAAACCTAATATTTGATACTGTGTTTGCTGTCAGTATGCATTACATTTAAATTATTCTCTAAATATCCAAGTGGGAAAATATAATAAAGAAATGTCTATAAGAAATTTAATTATTTCCTGTTTTTTGTGCAGTAGAAAATAGTTGTGTTCACTGAATTGCATTGCTCACTACTGTGTATTTGGTAGACCGTTAAAGCTGTGCTTGCTGACTTGTGCATCATCTTCTGTCCCATATAACCAGTTCATAGGAGTCTGGGGACTGCATGTAGATTTATTTGCAACAAATTTAACAGTATGAAATTAGTGCTATACATGGAGAAGAAGGGAGCTGTATTTGTTAGAAATACAATTATGCTCTGGTCCCAATCTCAGAGTATCACAGGTTTTACACACCAAAAGTTTGTTTCTCTCTCTCACACTGTATATCCCATGCAAGTTAATGGGATGTGAGGATGGGAGGGCATGTGCTATATACAGTTACTCAAAGGTCGAGGCTGCCTAAGGCTTCACCATTTTATAACTGCACCATGTGGGCCATGTGTGACAAGCTTTCCAGCTGCAAATGCAGGGAGGGGGGAAGAGGCCAGAGAATCTCAAGTAGGCTTTTCACTGCCTCAGTCCAGAAGTGATACAGGTTACATCCACTTAAATTTCATTGTCCAAAACTAGTCATGTGGTCCTAGAGACCCTGGCAAATGGAGTGGAACAAATGGTATATTTTACATTACTGCCTTTGCCGCAGGGGCCATCAGAGGAAACAAGCTGCATCTGTCACACAAAACTGTTAGTGTGGGATTAATCAGAGTCATGTTGAAAGGGAACAAGGAAAAATCGTCAGAATCTAGTGTGAAATACACAGCACGTAAGCAGAACTGTGAATGCAGGATAGTGATGTCAGTTGTCACAACAAGGTTTGGAACACAGCAGTTGCCCCCTCCCCCTACCGAGGTCTTTTTCATTTCCTATCAGATTCTTTTGTATACCACTGGCAAACCTTGCGTTATCTGCGAATCCAAAGTCGTCAATTCCACATCTTCATTCTTCTGGTAGGGATTCTGCCACATCAGAATAGATCTTCTTTAGAATGACAACCCACTGTCTGCTGGGCTCTTCCAAGTCTTCCTTCATTGTCCGGATTTTATATTTCTTAATGATATGATTCCTTTGACTGTTTCTAGCATTAGGACTCAGACTTTTATACCCTGGTGAGGTTGGTGTAAAATTGAGGTGCTATTAAGAGAAGGGGTTTGGATGATATTAGATCAGAGAACCCAGAGACTCAAGGTCAAACTTGGCTTAGCTGCCCTTTCTGTAAGGTCCACAAAAGAGGTGAAGGTAAGCAAATATTTCACTAGCTGGGGTTTTGGCTCCAAATCCCAATATAGTTCTCTTAAGCCCACAATCCAATCTTGGAATTTTTCCACCCCAAAGACTTAAAAAGACACTGTCACTTGGGCTGGAGAAAATGATACCTGAAAGTGTTTTACTGGTACTCCTAAGTCCCATGCACTAGAAAACAGCCCATTAAGGGCACTGGACTCTGATCAATCAGTTCAGTATTTCTGTTTTTAAAGAGGAGTGAAGATAGAGGACAAGGACAGGTACAGTTAGGGTTTTTTAACTCCCTTTATAGAAATCTAACATTCTCTACTTTTTGTTCTCTCTCTACTAAACCAAAGGGATTAGTAGTTAAGCCATATGGGACTGTCTACTCTAAGGAAGAAAATCTGAAGGTAAGTTCTTCTAGCCCTTTAATGGGGCTGTTTCCCTAAGCCATATAATAGCACCTGTGAGCCTTTCTTAGACTAAAGAGATGTGAATTTCAGACCCCCAAGACCTTTAATGTATGCTTCTGATATCTTCCTCAGAAACCTGTGAAATTGTTTTAATCAGAATATTAATTTAAAGACCACACTATATATTGTGTGTAAAATTCATCCACTATTCTGTTTCTTATCTTAAATTATGTGCAGCTACATTGTTGAATCCAGTTTACCAAGGAGGACCATACAATGAACATCATATGATAACATAGTCTAATAATATATTCTTGGGGATAGAAAATGCCCCAAGTCTACATTTGAAACTCCTCCTATTGCCAAATTTTCACAGAGAAATTAAAGTCCCATAGAAAATTTTAAAAGTCCCAACAAAGTAATTGTATTTCAAGATGTGATGGGATGCTAGTCCCCATGACCACACTGTCATGTCAAGGAAGCGAAAGCAGTTAGCCAGCATACCATATCAGCTGCTTGGAGGCCAGAGGAAGCAAGAGACTGCCAAATCCGTGACTGAAATCTTAGAAAAACACAGTGACCTCACCCACTTAATCCATATATTGGAATCTGATCCAAACTAATTCCTTGTTTGGAGAACATGCAAGGAAGGAAATGATTAGCCCTACAGGGACACTGAGTGTGTTATTTCCCCTCGAGGCCCCTATGATCTATAGAAGACAAGGGGTTAATAAGTTCCTTAACAATCCTAGGGTTTCCCCCAAGTCCCTCATAAAGCATGTATCCTGATCCACTGGATACTGGGGGCCCTAATTTACTTAGAACCAGACTAAAGGTGATCTCAGTCATCACATTTTCATCGTAGCCATTTGTATCTCACTCTCTGTTGCAGAGTTTTTTCTTTCTCCCTGGCTCTCTGGCTCTTGAGTGTTATGCTGTATGGAAAATTGAATATTTGTCAGATCATGCATTCTTTCATGAAATATGTCCCCAAATTTAGTACATAGTCTGAGACCTCCCATTTAACAGAAGAGTTACTGAACCCTTAGCTGCAGGGTGTTTATTTGAGAAAGCATCTACTCAACTGATGAAACTATCCACTGTTACCAGAATAAAATGCTGTTCTTTCAATTACTGGCAAAGGTCCCCACTGTGGTTTATTGATCCCCTTTGTATGGTGCAATAGCCAAAGCCAATAGCTCACATTCCTGGTCCAATTTCAAACCCCATGATTATGCTGTTGTCTATTTCTCTCCAGATATTCTAATCTTTCCAAGGCCTGAAATCTTCAAGTTGCTATTAAATTTCAAATTTTATCCTATGCTTTAGACTGTCTAAGCAACCCCTCTTCCCAATAGATTAGTAGTAGAATTTTCCTGTAGTTCAAATACACTTGTAGCTGACGCTGTCATGTCCATCCCTCAGCCGTAATGATTTCACATGTCGTTCTGATGATCTCAAGCTGTCAGCATCTCTTTGAATTTTTTTTCGGAGGCCTTGGAAGGCTTCTCTACTCCTTGGAAGGCCTTGGAAGGCCTTGGAAGAACTAGGGGGTTAACATCTCTGGGAATAGCTCTCAGCCAAAAAGTGATGAGTGTTGGTGTATAAATACCCCAAGCTATCTTACCCTTTGAGCAAGATCACTCTATGTGATAGGTATGGTTCCCCAGAGTTTACATGTGGTATTAAGCTCCAGGCACCCACAGAAGTAGCTGGCTTGAAACACACTCTGTTGACTGCCTTCCTTTCCCTGTATCAATTCACTTCCCTATGGGTATTTGTTGGGATAAATTCTTAAACTACTTGCATTAAGATCTTTGTCTCAAGAGTCTGATTCTGAGGGAACCCAAATTAAGATGCTTACCTTGTATGCAAAGCTTTTCTTAGTCCTCAGGTATTTCAAAAAAGGTCAGGTGTGGTTAAGGAGAGGTGACTAGAGAGTAGATCATCAATTTGTTCCTTTAAGATTATTCCTTTGTGTGACAATTAGTGGGTGGTATGACTGGATCAGGATATTCTACACTGGTACAAAGTACTGGGTTCTGATTTTTCTCCATTAACTGAGATTTTCTCATACCAATATTAGCTGTATTATTGGAAATTATTACTAGGCAGAGGCTAAAAGATCCTCAAATGTTTGGTAGGGTCTGGACTACTGCCCATTTTTATCTTTTTAAAAATTAAAAAAATTTTTTTAGAGAAGTTGTAGGTTTAGAGAAAAATCATGCAGAAATTACAGAGTTCTCATATTTGCCTTCCCTCCATTAATAACACTTTGTATTAATTGTGCTATCTTTGTTACAATTGATGAAAGAATATTATATAATTGTACTATTGACTGTAGTCCATAGTGTTGTACAGTACAATTTTTTAAAAAAATTTATGCTAGTAACAATCTGAAATTTATCCTTTTAACTCTATTCAAATAAATATCTCAGTGGTGATATTTACAGTCACAATGTTGTGCTACCATCATCACCATCCATTACTGAAACATGTCCATCACCCCAAACTGATACTTCTGACTTTGAATTTCCTTATTCTAATTTTTTTAGTATCAGTGAGATACACGTTTGTCCATTTGTGTGTAGCTTATTTCACTCAACATGGTCTTCAAGGTTCATCTGTGTTTTCACATGTATCAGAATTTCATCCTTTTTACAGCTGAATATTCCATTGTATGCATATTCCATACCTTGTGTATCCATTCATTTGTTGATGGACACTTGGGTTGCTTCCATCTTTGGGCAATTGTGATTAATGCTGCCATGAAAGTTGATGTGTAAATATCTGTTCAAGTCCTTGCTCTCAATTCCTTTGGGTATATACATAAAAGGGGGATTGCTGGGTCGTGTGGTAATTCTATACCTCACTTTCTGAGGAAACCCCAAGTTGTCATCCACAGTAGCTGCACCATTTTACATTCACACCAGCAATGAGTGAGTGTTCCTATTTCTGCAGCTCCTCTCCAGCATTTGTAATTTTCTGTTTATTGAGTAGTAGCAATACTAGTAGGTGTGGGGTGACAACTCATTTTGGTTTTGATTTGCATTTCCCTAATGGCTAATGATTTTGAACACCTTTGCATGTGCTTTATTATTATTATTATTATTAGTTATAGAACAGATTTCAGAGTTTGGTATGGATTACAATTCCAGAATTTTAGGTTTTTCCTTCTATCTGTTCCAAGACACTGAAGACTAAAAGAAATATCAATGTAATGATTCAGCAGTTATACTCATTTGTTAAGTCCTATGTTTTTTGCTATAACTCTACTTTCTCCTTTGATCTTTCACCCAATCTTTAGGGATATTTAGGCTATGCCCAGTCTAATTTTATCACATTCGACAGGGCTGTCGATAATATGGGATACGGGGATGGAACTTATATAAAGTCGATAAAGGGGATAAGGGGATTGGCCCCTCTGGGTTTCAGAACTTATGTGGCCTAGGAACCCATCTGGAGGTTGTAGATTTCTGGAAAGTAATCATAGTGCATGGAACCTTTGTAGAATCTCAGATAAAGCACTAAGTATTCTTTAGGGTTGGCGAGAATGATTTTGGTTGGGGTTTGGCAAACCGTGGTAATTAGCAATATCTAACTGAAGCTTGCATAAGAGTAACCTCCAGGGTAACCTCTTGACTCTATTTAAACTCTCTCAGTCACTGAACTTTATTTGTTACAATTCTTTACCCCCTTTTGGTCAGGAGGGCATTGTCGATCCCACTGTGCCAGGGCCAGGCTCATCCCTGTGAGTCATATATCCCATGTAGCTAGGGAGACATTCACCCCTGGACGTCATTTTCACGTGCTTTTGAGCTACTTGTGTATCTTCTTTGGGGAAATGTCTGTTCATTCAAGTCTTTTCCCCATTTTTTAAGTTTGTTGTTTGTCTTTTTGTTAAGTTAAAAATTTTAAAAATATACTGGATATTAACCCCCTACTTATATGTGAGTTCAAAATATTTTCTCCCATTCTGTAGGTTGTCTTTTTACTTTTATGGTGAAGTCCTTTGATGCCCAAAAGTTTTAATTTTTATGAAGTCCATTCATCTGTTTTTTCTTTTGTTGCTCATACTTTTGGTGTAAAATCTAATTGGTGTAAAATCTAAAAACCATTGCCTAACAGAAGCACTTGAAGATGCTTCCCTATATTTTCTTTTGGGAGTTTTACACTTGGTTCTTATATTTAGGTCTTTAATCCATTTTGATTTGATTTTTGTATACAGAGTGACATAAGGCCACACCTTCATTCTTTTGCATATGGATATCTGGTTTTCCCAGTACCATTTGAGAGGACAAAAGTCGTTTGGCAATAAATGTGAGGGTTCATTTCTGAACTCTCAATTGGATTGCATGGGTCCATATGTCTGTCCTTGTGCAAGACCATGCATGTAACTTTTTAATAAATCTTAAGATTTATTAAGATTTTTGACAGTGGCTTTGTAATAAGTCTTAAGATTGGGAAGAGTGAGTCCTACAACTTCATTCTTTCTCAAGATGGCTTTGGCTATTCAGAGCCCTTTATACTTCATATAAATTTGATGACTGACTTTTCCATTGCTGCAAAGAAGGCTGTTAGAATTTTGATTGGGATTTTGTTGAATTTGTAAATCTCTTTGGGTAAGATTGGCATCATAACGATATTTAGTCTTCTGATCTATGAGCACAGAGTGTCCTTCCATTTGTTTAAGTTTCCTTTGATTTATTTTAGCAGTGTATTGTAGATTACTGTATACAAGTCAATTTATATCCTTAGTTAAATTTATTCCTAGATATTTCATTCTTTTAATTGCAATTGAAATGGATTTTTAAAATTTCCTTTTCAGATTGTACAGTACTAGTCTATAGAAACACTACTGAGTTTTGAGTTTTGCATGTTGATCTTGTACTCTGCCACTTTTATGAATTTGATTTGATTATTACTTCTAGCTTTAGTTATATTTTATTTCCCCCAGGATTTTCTATGTATAGAATCATATCATCTGCAAATTGAGAAAGTTTTACTTTCACCTTACTAATTTGGATGGCTTTTATTTCTTTTTCTTTCCTAATATTTCTGGCTAGAACTTCCAGTACAAAGATGAAAAACATTGGGGGTCAGTGGGCATCTTTGTGGCATTCATAATCTTAGAGGGAAAGCATTTTAGTCTTTCACAATTGAGTATAATTTAGATGTGGATTTTTTTTCATATATGCCCTTAATCATGGTAAGGAAGTTTCTTTAATTCTTAGTTTTCTAAGTATTTTTTATCAGGAAAAGGTGTTGGATTTTGGCAAATGATTTTTTCTGCATCAATTGAGATGATCATGCAGAGTATTTCTTCTGTTAATGTGTTGTAATATGTTAATTGCTTTTCTTATGTTTAACCACCCTTGTATAGCTGGGATAAATCCTACTGGATAATGGTATATGATACTTTCGGTCCTGATGGATTTGGTTTGATAGTATTTTGTTAAGGATTTTTGTGTCTGCATTTGTAAGGTATATTGCTCTATAATTTTTTTCTTGTGGTATCTTTACCTAGCTTTGGTTTTAAGGTGATATTGGCATCATAGAGTCAATTTGTGAGTATTCTGTCCTCTTCAATGCTTTGGAAGAGTTTGAGCAGGATTGATGTTTTATTTTATTAGAATGTTTGGTATAATTCACCTGTGAATCCACCTGACCCTGTGCTTTACTTTCTTGGGATGTTTTTGATGGCTGATTCAATCTCTTTACTAGTTATTGGTCTGCTGAGATCTTCTATTTCTTCGTGAGTCAGTGTAGGTAGTTTTTGTGTTTCTAGATATTTGTGCATTTCATCTAGATTATCCATACGTTGGCATACTTTTGTTCATAGTATCCTCTTATAATCATTTTTATTTAAGTGGCATTCATAGAAATGTCCCCCCTTACATTTCTGATTTTAGTTATCTGCATCTTATTTTTTTTGTCAATATAGCTAAAGTTTTCTCAGTCTTTTAAAATAACTTTTGGTTTTGTTGATTCACTCTATTATTTTATGTTCTATAATTTATTCTGCTCTAATTGTGTTATTTCCTTCATTTTGTTCACTGTGGGTATAGTTTGCTCTTCTTTTTTAAATCCTCCAGTTGTGAGGTTTGATCTATGATTTGAAATCTTTATTTTTTTATTGTAATAATTTAGGACTATGAATTTCCCTCCTACCATTGCTTCTACTGAATACCAAAGTTTTACTATGTTTTGTTTTCATTTTAATTTGTCTCAAGCTTTCCATATTCCCTTTAATTTCTTCTTTGGCCCATTGGTTGTTTAAGAGTGCATTGTTTAACTTCCACATATTTGTGAAGTTTCCAGTTCTCTCTGTTACTGAATTTTGGCTTCATTTCATTGTGCTTGGAGAAGGTACACTGTATGATCCCAATATTTTTGAATTTACTGAGACTTTTTGTGACTGAACATATGGTCTATCTTGGAGAATGAACTATGTGCATTAGAGAATAATATATACTCTGCTACTTTTGGGTGAAGTGCTTTATATATGTCTGTTAGATCTAGCTGGTTTAGAGTATCAGTCATGGCTTCTATTTCCTTATTGATCTTCTGTCTAGATGTTCTAGTCATTATTCTAAGTGGTGAAGTGAAATCTTCTACTATTAATGCAGAACTGTCTATTTCTCCCATCAAATCTGTCAATATTTGCTTCATATACTCTGGGGCATTGCTATTAGGTACATATAATTTATAGTTGTTACGATTTCTTGTTAAATTGACCTGTTTATTAATATATGGTGACCATTTTTGTCCCTTCTTTCCATTTTTTTTCACTTCATGCATTTCTTTGATAGTCTTTATTTTAAATCTGCAGTATAACATCTTACATAGGGAAAAAGTGTCTTCCTAAAAGGTATCTATTAATGAAACCAGCTCTAATATGACTGACCTTTCAAGGTCTTGTTTTGCATTAAACAAATTAATTTTAGCAGGTATAAAGTACTTACAAAAAAGAGAAAACTGGGTACATTCTAGAAATTCAATACAGGGCTTCCCAACCAGGAGTCTGCTGGAACAGTGTTGGTGAAGAGTCTTATAGTCAGGTTTAAATGGAAAGAAAACGAGAAACCAGATAAAGCAATCCAACCAAATGAACTTCACTTTGTGCTCCTCTCTACTTTTATGAAAGTCTCTCCCAAAGGTCAGGAAGCCCTGGTTTGATAATCACTTTAGTCTTTACAAAACATACATTTATGTGCTTCAAGTTCACAGATATAAAGGCAACCTTTGTTACTCTTCCCTCTCCTAATCCCTTGAGGTTCTTATAGGCTCCAGAAAGCTTTCCAAGACTGCTGCTCAGTTATTTATATGAATCCAGGTAGACGTCTATACCAAAGCAGCTCTTCTTGGGAGAAGTTAAAAAAAGACACAGAAACATAACGATGCCAATTGTGTACTTACTCAACTTGATACCTGATCACATGGCCCTACATCTTTAAAAGCAGAACCAGGGACAAATGGGCTATCAAGAGGTAAAATCCAAACACTGTACACTTAAAACATATGCAAATTAATTAGAAGGTGCACTAAATACAGAGTTAAGGCTGGGTAGCTGGTTCAACCTTACCTCGCAGATTGGAATAATCTGCAAGATAAGGAACTGACAGAGGAACCTTGAAATAACTAGGCACAGTGATATGATGGGAGTTAACTTTTACTGCATGTCTTTAAGATATCTGTTTGTCACTCAACCCAAGTGACTATAAAGTAGCTTGTGGGTCTTAGGTAAACAAATCCTAATCAAAACCAAATATCTCACTGTAATTTTATTTGAAGGAATAGGATGGTATACCTATTTCCTTCTAAATTGAATCAAAACATCTATGTAGTCATGGAAAGAATAATAAAACTGATATAAGCTGTTCTGTTATTATCACTTCAGAGTTGTAAAACCCTGGTAACAGTTCTTTTCTATGCTGTAGACATTTAGATCCCAAACAAGTTTAAAGCAAGTGAAATTAATTACTTATTGGGAATATTTGATAATATTTTAGAAATATTCCTGTTTAAAAAAATATTCTTAATTTCAGAATGCTAAATTTTTTAAACTTTTTTTAATTGTATAATATAACATGAACAAAACAAAGAAGGAAAAAAGCAATAATTTTCAAAGCACACTTCAACAAGTAGTTGCAGAACTGCTCCCAGGGTTTGTGGTGGGCTACCATTTCATCATCTCATATTTTTCCTTCTAGCTGCTCCAAAACACTGGAGGCTAGAAGGAATATTAATATAGTAATTCAGAAGCCATACTTGTTAGTTAAGTCCCATTTTCTGTGGAATACTGCTTCCTTTTCTTTAGTCCTTCTCCCCCCAATCTATAGAGATCTTTGGGGAATGCCAGTTCTGACTTTTTCATGTTGAGAAGGTATATCCACACTGCAGGACAGGGGGATGTAATTAATTGATAAACTGGAGAGGCTGGCTGCTCTATGTTTCAGGATTTATCTGACCTGGAACCCTCTGGAAATTATATGTTCCAGGAAGGCAAACCTAGTGCATGAAACCTTTATAGAATCTCAGTTTGAGCCTAGGTATTCTTAAGAGACAACAGGAATGATGTTGATTAGGGTTTAACAAACCATGGCAATTAGCACTATCTAACTGAAGCTTCCATGCGAGTATCCTCCAGAACAGCCTCTTAACTCCATTTGATCTCTCTTGGCCACTGATGCCTTATTTTATTACACTTCTTTCCCCCCTTTTGGTCAGGAAGGTATTGTTGATTCCAAGGTGCCAGGCCCATGTAGGGGTGAGAGCAATGATTTTCATTGCAGAGTTGGGCTTAGAGAGAGAAAGGTCACATCTGAGCAACGGAGAGGCTTCCTGGAAGCAACTCTTAGGCCTCAATATGAGTAGTCTTAGCTTCTCCTCTACAGATATCAGTTTCATAAGAATAAATCTCAAAATTCAGGAGTTGGCCTATATTTTCTTGGGAGTCTCCAGTGGTTGGGAGAGTACCTGGGGTTTCCCAGATGGGACAGTTTAATAGTTTCATGTATATATTTCCCTTCAGATCCTTTTGGGACTCGGCCAATACTTCTTTTTTTAAAATTAATTTATTTTTTATTTATGATACATAACCACATACAAACACAAACATTCTTATCATGTGATCATTCCGTTCTTGTTATATAATCAATAACTCACACTATCATCACATAGTTGTATATTCATCATCATGATCATTTCTTAGAACATCTGCATCAATTCAGAAAAAGCAATAAAAAGACAGAAAAAAATTCATACACACCATACCCCTTATCCCTCCTCTTCACCAATCACCAGCATTTCAATCTAAATTTATTTTAACATTTGTTCCCCTTATTATTTATTTATTTTAATCCATATGTTTTACTTGTCCGTTGATAAGGTAGACAAAAGGAGCATCAGACACAAGGCTCTCACAACCACACAGTCACACTGTGACAACCATATCATCATACAATCATCTTCAAGAAACATGGCCACCGGAGCACAGCTCCACATTTTAAGGCAGTTCTCTCCACCCTCTCCATTACATTTTGACTGACAAGGTGATATCTACTTAATGCTTAAGAATAACCTCCAGGATAACCTTTCGACTCTGTTTGGAATCTCTCAGCCACTGACACTTCATTTTGTCTTATTTTACTCTTCCCCCTTCTGGTCAAGAAGATTTTCTCAGTCCCTTTATGCTGAGTTCCACCTCATTCTAGGATTTCTGTCCCATGTTGCCAGGAAGATCCACACCCCTGGAGTCATGTCCCACGTAGAGAGAGGAAGGCAGTGAGTTTGCTTGCTATGTCGGCCAAGAGAGAGAGGCCACATCTGAGCAACAGAAGATGTTCTCTTGAAGGTGACTCTTAGGCCTAATTTTAAGTAGGCTTAGCCTATCCTTTGTGGGATTAAGTTTCATATGAACAAATGCCAAGATTGGAGGCTTGACTTATTACTTTGTCAGCCTTAATTATCAACTTACCATAGTCTGAGATGTATCCCAGAATTATGCCAACCCATAGAGAATTCAAGGCCTTATTCCCGTTCTGAACTCTAGGAATTTGGGCTGTCTAAAAGAGCTATCCAGAGAGGCTGATTTAGACTGTGTTACAAAAAATGTAGGTTCTAGACATAATAAGTGTCTCTGCCTTTGATTTCATACAGCACCTGAAGGTCTGGAGTACATAAACTGTATCATCTTTTACCCCACATTTAATTTACCTTAGAGCAAGCCAAATTGGCTTCTGTTAAATTCTAATTGAGGCCTGATTTCTTTCTCAGTTACTTCAACTTTTATTATATATAGCTGTGCTAACTTTCAGGGCTGCAGTACTCCATTTCTGGGACTCAAGTGTCACATAGCTAATCAAAGTTCAGGGAAATACCAGCTGATACACATATAGCTCAGTGTCTCAGAATCCAGAAACATATCCATAATTTCAGACCAAACGTGGCTGCTAAAAGGGCCCACAATCCAGACTTCCATTTGTTTATAAGTATTTTCTGAGAGAGACATTAGCATATTTGCTCTTTTGTTTCTGCCCCATTCTGCATTGCTTATTATCCCCAAGGTTTATTCAGTTCGTTGTGTGCCCCTCAACCTCTCTCTTTTTTGTATCTGTACCAAATTCTATCATATAAATATATCACCGTTCACCATTGTACTTCTCAGTCATCATGTCCTTTGGCATTCTCCATCTGTTGGGCATTGTTCTAGTTTGCTAGCTGCCGGGATGCAATATACCAGAAACAGAATGGCTTTTAAAAAAGGGAATTTAATTAGTTGCTAGTTCACAGTTCTAAGGCCAAGAAAATGTCCCAATTAAAGCAAGTCTATAGAAATGTCCAATCAAAGGTATCCATCCAGGGAAAGATACCTTAGTTCAAGAAGGCCAATGAAGTTCAGGCTTTCTCTCTCAAGTGAGAAGGCACATGGTGTACACAGTCAGGGCTTCTCTCTCGGCTGGAAGGGCACATGGCAAGCACGGTGTCATCTGCTAGCTTTCTCTCCTGGCTTCCTGTTTCATGAAGCTCCCCGGGAGGTGTTTTCCTTCTTCATCTCCAAAGGTCACTGGCGTGTGGGCTCTCTGCTTCTCGTGGCTATGTTGTTCTTCTCTGTTCTCTCTGAATCTCCCATTCACTAAAATGTTTCCTCTTTTATAGGACTCTAGAAACTTATCAAGACCCACCCAAGTGGGTGGAGACATGTCATCACCGTATCCAGTTTAACAACCATTCTTGATTAAATCATGTCCCCAGGGAGATGATCTGAGTTTCAAACATACAGTATTGAATAGGGATTATTCCGCCTTTATGAAATGGGGTTTAGATTAAAACATGGCTTTTGTAGGGGACATACATCCTTTCAAGCCAGCACAGCATCATAGATAATGGCCAAAATAAACCAACCATGTCTTATAGTATCTTTGTTTGGTTGTATAATCAGCAGCACTCTCAATTTTAGACAATTTTCATTGGTCCATAATGACAGAGAGCTGACAAACATAACGTCACCAACTATTGAATCAAAACTACCCCTTATCACTTGTCCTCACTCACTAGTTAGTTGCCCCTGGTAGTGCTGTGGTACTGTTGATATCTTCCTGTTAACTATTAGCCATAGCATGCATTTTTAGTTTTCTCCCTTTATCCCACTACCATTGACTCCTTGTCCACTATTGAACCATTGAAATAGTTCATGTGAGAACTTACTTATAATCATTAATTTAATCATTGGGGTACATGACACTATACAACCCCTTTCAATCACATTCACCTTTGATATGGCAGTGTTACTTATAAACCCATTAAATAATTATCATCACCTCTATTCATTCCCTTGCATTTAGATTCGACCTCTGGGTAGCCTTTCCTCCATCTCTAGGTTTTGTATACTTCTAGGTCTGCTATATTCTACAGTGTGACCTCTGAGATTACCTTTGCCAGTGTCATTATAATGAAATCATACAGTATCTGTCCTTTTGTGACTCACTTATTTCACTCAGCATTATATCCTAAAGGTTCATCCACATTGTCATGTTCTGGGACATCATTTTGTCTTAGTGCTGCATAATACATTGTATGTATATACCACATTTTTTTATCCACTCGTCTGTTGATGGGCACCTGGATTGTTTCCATCTCTTGGCAATTGTTAGTAGTGCTGCTATGAATATCGGCATGCAAGTGCCTGTTTGTGTCACTGCCCTCAACCCTCAACTCTTCTAGGTATATATCGAGTATTGGTATTGCTGGGTCATAGGGCAACTTGATATTTAGTTTCCTAAGGAATCACCAAACTGTCTTCCATGGTGCCTGCACCATTATACATTCCCACCCACAGTGAATAAGTGTTCCAATTTTTCCACATCCTCTTCAACATTTGTAGTTGTCTGTTTAATAGCAGCCATTCTTATAGGTGTGAGGTGGTATTTTCTTAATTTGTATTTCCCTTATAGCTAATGAAAAAGAGCATCTCTTCATGTGTTTTTTTAGCCATTTGTATTTGGTCTTCAGAAAAGTGTCTATTCATATCCTCTGCCCGTTTTTTTTCTGCTAAGAAAGTTGTCTAAATTTTATTTGATATCACATTAAACCTATAAATTGCTTTAGTAGTATTAACATATTTACAACATTTAGTCTTCCAATCCATGAACACAGAATATCCTTTCACTGGTTTAGGTCTTTAATTTGTGTTACCAATATTTTCTAGTTTCTATATATAAGACCTTTTTATCAGACTAAGATTTATTCCTGGATTTTTGACACTTTTAGTTGCTATTATGAATGGAATTCTCTAATTTTATTCCTTGTTCCAATCATTCATTGCTTTTGTATAGAAACACTACAAATTTTGGTTTGTTGGTCTTGTACCCCACCACTTTACTGAATTATTAGGTCAAAGAGCTTTGTTGTGGATTTTTCAGGATTTTCTATAGATACGATCATGTCCTTTTCAAAAAGGGAAAGTTTCACTTTTTTTCTGTTTGGATGCCTTTTATTTTTTATGGTATAATTGCTCTGGCACGAACTTCAGGTATGATGTTGAAGAACAATGGTGACAGTGAGCATCCTTGAAATATTCTTGATTTTAGAGGGAAAGCTTTCAGTGTTTCACCATTTCACAAATGCCTTGTCATGTTGAGGCTTGCTTGTATTTTGCTTAGGATTTTTGAATCTATATTCATAAGATATATTGGTCTGTAGTTATCTTTGCTTATGGTGTCTATCTGACTTTGATGTTTGGGTTAGCTTGCTGCTGTAGAATGATGTATCGAGTGTTTCCTCCTCTTCAATTTTTTTGAACAGTTTTGCAGAATTGGAGCTAAGTCCTCTTGGAATATTTAGTAGTCCTCCCCCTTGAGACCATATGGCCCTGGGCTTTTCTTTATGGGGGAACTTTTTTACTACTGACTCAATCTCCTAACAAGTAATAGTGCGTTTATATTTTCTATTTCTACTTGAGTCACTCTAGGTAGTTTGTGTGTTTCTAATAATTTGTCCATTTCATCTAGGTTATCTAATTTATTGGTTTATAGGTGTTCATAGTATTCTCTTTTACTTCAATTTATTTTAGTGGGGTCACTAGTAGTGTCACCCTTTTAGTTTCTGAACTTATTTGTGTTCTCTTTTTTTCTTTGTCAGTCCAGCTAAAGGTTTGTCAGTTTCATCGATCCTTTCTAAAAGCCACTTTTGGCTTGGTTGATTCACTCTTTGTTTTGTTTGTGTTTCATTTGTCTTTGTTCTAATCTTTGTTATTCCTTCCCTTCTGCTCTCATTGGGCTTAGTTTGCTCTTCTTTTCATAGTTCTTTCAGTTTTGAGGTTAGGTGTCTGATTTGAACTCTTTATTTTGTTCTCTTGTATGAATTTAGAGCCATATATTTCCCTCTCAGGTCTGCATTTGCTGCATCCAGTAAGGTTTGATATGCTGTACTCTCATTTTCATTCACTTGAGATATATCCTAATTTTGCTTCTGATTTTACCTTTAACCCATTTGTTGTTTAAGAATTTGTTGTTTAATTTCCACATATTTTTCTACCCCCATTACTGATTTCTATCTTCATGCCATTATGGTTGGAGAATATACAGTGTATGATTTCCATATTTTAAAATTTATTAATATTTGTTTTGTGACACAACATTTGGTCTGTACTGGAGAATGACCCATGTACACTTGAGAAGAATGTATATTCTGTTTTTGTGTCTCTGCCCATTTTATGTTTGTTCCTTTGTTTTTGATCTTTATAATTTCTTTATGTACACAGGATATCAAGCTTTTATCCAATATATGGTTTCCAAATATTTTCTCCCATTAAGTTGGCTGCCTTTTCAAAAGACTTTTTGGAAAAGGCTTTTTGACCAAGACTTTTGAGGCACAGAAGCTCTTGATCCTAGGAGTTCCTATTTGTCTATATTTTCTTTTGCTGCTTGTGTTTTAGGTGTCAAGTTTAGAAAAATAGAAGCTACCTCCTATTACTAGATCTTGAAGATGTTTCCCTGAATTTTTTGCTGGAAGTTTTATGCTACTAGCTCTTACATTTAGGTCTTTAATCCATTTTGAATTAATTTTTGTATAGGGTGTAAGGTAAGGGTCCTTTTTCATTCTTTTGGGTATTAATATCCAATTCTTCCAAGCCCATTTATTGAAAAAGACTGTTCTTTCCAAGTTCGGTGGATGTGGGAGCCGCATTGAAGATCAAATGTCCATAAACTTCGTGGTCTATCTCTGCATGCTCAATTCTATTCCATTGGACAATATTTCTATCTTTGTGCCAGTTACCATGCTGTTTTGACCACTGTGGCTTTATAGTAAGCTCTAAAGCCAGGAAGTGATAGTCTTCCCACTTTGCTCTTCTTTTCTAGGATATCTTTAGATATTTGGGGTCTTTTTCTCTTCCATATAATTTTTTTTTCCTGGGAAGTGCACTGGGAATCAAACCTGGGTCTCCCGCATGGCAGGCAAGAATTCTACCATTGAAATACCCTTGTGCCCCTCTGCCATATAAACTTGATAACCATCTTTTCCAAGTGTTCAAAGTAGATTGTTGAGATTTTGATTGGTATTGCATTTAATCTGTAGATCAGTTTGGGTAAAATTGACATAATAATAGCATTCAGCCTTCCTATCCATGACCATGGAATGTCTTTTCATCTACTTAGGTCATTTTTTTTAAAGCAATTTTTGTAATTTTCTGTGTATAAATCTTTGATATCCCTGGTTAGGGTTATTCCTAGATACTTGATTCTTCTTCTGGTCACTATTTTGAATGGGTGTTTTTCCTTAATTGTCACCTCAGGTAGGTCATTGCTTGTGTGTAGAAACATTACTGATTTTTGTATGTTAGTCTTGTATCTTGCCACTTTGTTGAATTTGTTTAATTAGCTCAAGTGGCTTTCCCATTGATTTCTCAGGGTTTTCTAAGTATAGGATCATGTCACCTGCAAATAATGAAAATTTTTCTTCTTCCTTTCCTATCTGTATGCCTTTTATTTCTTTCTCCTGTCTAATCACTCCAGCTAGGGTTTCTAATACAATGTTGAATAATAGTGGTGGCAGTGGACATCCTTGTCTCACAGAATGCTAAAATTTTTAAAGGGCAGGCACTGAGCCCCCAGCTGTTTCTTGTTGCCTATAAAAGTAGTGATGTAAAAATAAAGTGAAATACCAGTTCCGTGGACCTTGTGCTTTAACTTTTCAAATGAAGCACATTATGTTGATTTGCATTATAAAGTGCTTTTTTCAAAAGCACACATTTTATTATTTAACTCCATGAATTATAACACTGTTATTGAATGTTTAAACATACTGAAGAATTATACTATACTTAAGAAAAAAATTGACACTTTATCAACTGCCTTATCAATCTCTTGCATTACTAAGGGACCTTCTATCAGTTTTTAACTTAATGTCTATTTTATCTGAGATTAACATAGCCACCCAAGATCTCTTTTGGTTACTATTCATGTAGTATATTTTTTCCATTTTTTATTTTCCACCTACTTGTGTCATTGAATTTAAGGTGAATCTCTTGTAAATAGCATAAGATTGGGTCATGATTTTTTTTATCCATTTTGCCAATCTCTGCCTTTTGACTGGACAGTTTAATCAATTTATATTAATAATACCTACTGATAATACAGGACTTTCTTCTGCCAATCTGCTATTTGGTCACTGCAAGAGATACCTTCTTTTTCCCTCAATTCTTCCTTTAATGTCCATCTTCATATTTATTTGATTTTTGGTATTATACAATTTTGAGTCCCTTTTACATTTCCATATTTTTTTGTGATTACCAAGGGGATTTAATTTACCATCCTAAATCTATAATAATGATCTTTGATTTGATACCAACTTAACTTCAATAGCATACACATCCATCCCCCACCTTTGTGTTGAATATTTTACAAATCATGTCTTTGTATATTGTATGTCCAAAACCATACACTTATCATTCCTTTTTATGCATTTTGCGTTTTAGAACCTGTGAGAAGTAAAAAGTGGTGTTATATGCCATATAACTGGCAGTTAAAATCACCGGTATTGTTACCTTTACTGGAGGTCTTTCTTTATGCCAATTCAATCCACTCTTTAGTGTCCTTTGCATTCAGTCTCCTGGTGGACTCCCTCACTTTTTGTTTATCTAGAATGTCTTAATCTCTCCCCCATATTTAAAAATATTATTCTAGTAACATATGTACAACCTAAGGTTTCCCCTTTTACCTTCATTTCAATATATTCATTGCTGTTAATTACATTGACAATGTTGTGCTACCATCACCACCATCTATTGCCAAAACATTTCTACCAGCCAAACAGAAATTCTACAATTTATGCATTGACTCCCCATTCCCTAACCCCACTCATCCCCTGGCAACCTATGTACTAGTTTCTGATATTATAAATTTGCTTCTAATGATTTCATATGGGTGAAATCATATAATATTTGCCCTTTTGCGTCTGGTTTATTTCACTCAACATGATGTCTTCAGGGTTCATCCGTGTTGTTACATATATCAGAAATTCATTCCTTTTCATGGCTGAATAATATTACATTGTGTGTATATATCATATTTTGTTCATCCATTCATTTGTTGATGGACACTTGGATTACTTCCATCTTTTGGCAATTGTGAATAATGCCACTGTGAAAGTTGCTGTGAAAATATCTATTCAAGTCCCTGTTTTCAATTATTTGGGGTATATACTTAGTAATGGGGTTAGTAATAGTCAAATGATAATAGTATACTTCATTTCAGAGAAACTGCCAAAATGACTTCCATTGTGACTGCACCATTTTACATTCCTACCAACAATACATGAGTGTTCCTATTTTTCCATATCCTCTCCAAAACTTGTTATTTTTCATGTTTTGAATAGTGTCCATTCTAGATGGTGTGAAATGATATTTTATTGTGGTTTGAATTTGCAGTTCCCTAATAGCTAATGATATTAAGTCTCTTTTCATGTGCTTTTTGGTCATTTGTATATCTCCTTTGGAGAAATATCTGTTCATATCTTTCTACCATTTTTTAATTGGGTTGTTTGTATTTTTTGTTGAGTTGTAGGATTTCTTTTTATAGTCTGGATATTAAACCCTATTGGATATGTGGTTTCAAAATATTTTCACCCACTATGTAGGTTGTCTTTTTTTTTTTTTTTTTTTTCGCATGGGCAGGCACTGGGAATCAAACCTGGGTCTCCAGCATGGTAGGCGAGAATTCTGCCACTGAGCCACTGTCGCATCACCCTGTGTAGGTTGTCTTTTTACTTTCATGATAAAGTCCTTTGATGTCAAAAGTTTTAATTTTGATGAGGTTGCATTATCTACATTTTTTTAGCTGCCTGTGCGTTGGGTATAAAGTTTAAGAAGCCATTATCTAACAGATAGTCTCAAAGATGCTTACCTATGTTTTCTTCTAAGAGTTTTATAGTTATATTTCTTAAGTTTAGGTCCAAGATGTGTTTTGAGTTGATTTTTCAGGTAGGGGTCTATTTCAATTTTCTAGACTTCTCAAGTAAATACCATGAAATGGGTCAGGTTAAACAGTGGGAATTTATTTGCTTACAGTTTGAGACTGGGAAGTAGTCTAAATCGAGGTATCATCAAGTTGATGCTTTCTCCCCAAAGACTGTGATGTCCTGCAGCTGGCTGCTGGCAATTCTTGATCCTTAACTTGTCACATGGTAATGCACATGGTGGCCTCTCCTGGCCTCTCTGTTCTCTTCCAGATTTCTTTGATTTCAGCTTCTTATTTACCATGGCTTTCTCTCCATCTGTCTAAATTTCACTGTGCTTACAAAGGATTGCAGTAATAGTATTAAAACCCACCCTGGTAGAGGTAGGCCATTACTTCTTAACTGAAGTAATCTCATCAAAAGGTCTTACTTACAATGGGTTCATATCCACAGGAATGGATTAAATTTAAAAGCGTGTTTTTCTCAAGTATATACAGCTTCAAACTACCACAGGTTCCACTGTCATTCTTTTGCAGGTGGGCATCCAGTTTTCCCCACACCATTTGTTGAAAGACTTCTTTGTAAATTGAGTGGACTTGGAACCTTGTCAAAAATCATTTGGTTTTAGGATGCATGGGTGGTTCAGAGGTAGAATGCTTGCCTTCCATGTGGGAGACCTGGGTTCGATTCCTGGACCATGCACCCCCCCCCAAAAGAAATCAGTTGGTTATAAATGTAAAGTTTAATTTCTGAATCTCAGTTGGATTCCATTGGTCTATATGTCTGTCCTTGTTTGAGTAGCATGCTCTTTTGATTACTGTGGCTTTGTAATAAGTTTTAAGATTCAGAAGTTTGAATCCTCCAACTTCATTCTTCCTTTTCAAGATGGCTTTGACTATTCAGAGCTTTGTAAACTTCCATATCAATTTGTGATTGGCTTTTCCTTCTGCAAAGAAGGCTGTTGGAAGTTTGATTGGGCTTGTTTTGAATCTGTAAATTGCTTTGGGTAGAACTGGCATCTTAACAACAATTAGCCTTCCAATTCATGAATACAGAATGTCCTTCCATTTATTTTGGTCTTCCTTGATTTCTTTTAGCAGTGCTTTTTAGTTTTCTGTGTACAGGTCTTTGCGTCCTTGCTTAGATGTATTTCTAGATATTTGGTTCTTTTAGTTGCTATTGCAAATGGAATTTTTTCTTGATTTCTTTCTCAGATGTTTCATTACTATTTGTTTTAGTTTCCTGGCTGCTAATTAAATATCATGCAATGGATTGGCTTAAACAATGGGAATTTGTTGGATCATGGCTTTTTGCTTCATGATTTCTGATGAGAAAGCAGCACTCAATCTTATTGTAATTCCCTTGCACCTAAAATTTTGCTTTTCTCTTGCAAATTACAGAACTCTCTCCTTGTCCTTTATATTCGTTAGGCCAGGAGAAGTCCATAATCAAGGTGTCATCAAGACAATACTTTCACCATGAGGACTGTAGCAATCTGAGCTGGCTATTGGTGATCCTTGATCTCTGGCATTTCTGTCACATGGTAATGCACATAGTGGCCTCTCCTGGCTTCTTTCTTCTCTTTCAGGTTCCATTGACTTCCAGCTTCTGGTTGGCCCCTAACTTTCCCTCTGTATGTCTGAATTTCTTTCTGCTTATATAGAGCTCTATTAATATGATTACAGCCCATCCTGATTTAGTTGGGTCACACCTTAGCTGAGCTTGGTACATCAAATGTCCTATTTATAACGTATTCTCATCCAAATGAATGGATTAGTTTTAAGAACATGTTTCTCTAGGGTACATAGCTCTAAGCTGCCATAGTTTGCTTTTGGACCACAAAAGAGATGTTCTTCCCACATGCCAAATATATTCATTCCATCACAACATCCTAAAAGCCTTAAATAATTTCAGTAACTATGAGAAGTACAAAGCCTTATCAAAATCAGTTATGGGTGTGGTTTGTACTGGGTTATAATTTCCCTCTGCATGTGAATTTGTGAAATCCAAATAGCTAGAGAACAAGCTATTTGCTTCCAAGATACAATTGAGGGATTAATGTAGGATAGACATTCCAATTCAAGAAGGGAGAAATTTGAAGGGAAACAGGGGTCATGGTTCTCAAACAATTCTGAAACCCAACAGGGTAAATTCCATTAGATATCAAGGACTGAGAGCCATCTATGGATCAATATTTTGTCCTCTGCCCCTCAAGCAATGGCAGCCTCACACCTTCCAAGCACTTGTGCAGTGGCCATGCTCTCCCCAAGAACTAGTGTGAAGGCGCCACCCTCTCCAAGCACTGGGATATAAGCCAGGCTTTCCATGAATGCTAGGACACTGGCCTCACACTCTGGAAGCATCATGATGGTGGCCAGTCTCTACAAATACTGGGATACAGGGCCTTCCCTCTCTGAATATAAGGGTGATGGCCAGGCTGTCTGCAAACACCAGGGCAGAGGCCCCACCATCTCTAAGCATTGGTGGGGCAGCACTCTTCCTGAACAATGGGGAGCATGGACCTCTTTCTCTAAGTAATGGGGCAGATGCCCTACCCAATTAAAACTGAAGAGTGAACCTGACCTTTCTGCATGTATGGGTGGGCCCTTTCTCCATCTTGGCCTGAAGAGATTTCTTTGGTCCATACCTCTATGTCCATAGGTTCTACCCTTGAAGTCAGTCTTCCCTGAATTCATCCCTTGTCTGTCCTTTTCTGTCCAGGCTCTCGGTGGTTCTGTTCACAGAAATTTCACAAAAACTTTGTCAGCTTTGTGTTCAGTTTGCAGGGGTCCAAATCATCAGACAATAGAAACTTCCAGAGATCCTTCCTGCATAACTGCATTTCCAACCCTGACTTCCATTGAAATGCTGACTGGTTCCGTGATCAGTTAAACCCTCTCATGGAGCCCTATTCTCAGGGTCTCACTTTCTGGAATCTCAAAGAGGTCCCTAATAGAGCTGCTTCTGGCCCTAGTCTTAGAGCACATCATCTGCATAGGCTCAGAATTTTCCAAATCATCAATTTCTGCCTTCTTTGTGCTTGGAAATTCAGTTCTCAGATTATCCCTTTAGTTTCTCATTTTACTCTAAGCTGCAAAGAGAAATCAGGCTGCACCTTCCACACATAAGTTGGACATCTCCTCAGCTAAATATCCAAGTTCATCCCTTTCAAGTTTTCTTCCTTCCATCCAACATCAGAACTCAATTTCACCAAGTTCTCTTCCACTTTAAAACAAGGATGGACTTTACTGCAGTTTCCAATAACACATTTACCATTTCCTTCTAAGGCCTCATCATCAGTATCATTAGTGTCCTTATTTCTACAAACATACTGTTGAAAGCCATTGGCTTTTTCTATCAAGCACCTCATGATTCGTCCAGCCTCTCTCCATTGTCCAATTCCAAAGATGTTTATACACTTTAGGTATTTGAAATAGCAGTACCCTATTCCAGGTACCAAATATTGTTTTAGTTTCCTGGCTGTTAAATCAAATATGACTCAGTGTGTTGGCTTAAACTATGGAATTTACTGACTTACAGTTTTGAGGAAAAAAGCCCAAAACCAAGGTGTCATCAAGACAATGCTTTCTACCAGGATATTATGACATTCTGGGGCTGCCTGCTAGTGATCTTTGTTCCGTGGCTTTTCTGTCACATGGCAGTGCACATGGTAGCCTCCCCTTGGCTCTCCCTTCTCTTCCAGGTTCCATTGGCTTCCAGCTTCTGGTTGCTCCACCTGGCTTTCTTCTCTGTATGTCTGAGTATCATTCTGCTTATAAAAGACTTCAATAATAGCATTAAAGACCCATCCTGATTCAGTTAGGCCACACTTTAACTGAATTAACCTCATCAAAAGGTCCTATTTACAATGAGCCCATATCCACATGAATGGATTAAGTTTGAGAGTATGTTTTTCTGGGGCACATAGCTCCAAGCTACTACCCTGGAGTATAGAAACAGTACTGATTTTTGCATGTTGATCTTGTACACCACCACTTTGCTGAATTCCTTTATTAGTTCTGGTTGTTTTGTGGTGGATTTTTCAGGATTTTCAGTATATAGAATCATGTCATCTGTAAATAGGGAATATTTTACTTTTTCCTGTACAATTTGGATGCCTTTTATTTTTCTTGCCTAATTGCTATAGCTAGATTTTTCAGTACAATGTTGAATAGTGGTGCTAACAGTGAGCATCCTAGTCTTGTTTCTAATCTTAGAGAGAGCTGTCGCTCTTTCACCATTGAGTATGATGTTACTTGTAGATTTTTCATATACCTTTATCATGCTGAGGAAATTTCCTTCTAGGAATAGAAGGTTTTCTTTAAAAGTGTTTTTATCAAGAAGGGCTGCTGGGTTGTCAGTTCCCTTTCTGCATTAATTGAGGAGATCATGTGGTTTTGTTCATTTGTTCAGTAATTTCATAAAATGATTTTCCTATGTTGAACTACCCTTGCATAACTTGGATACATCCCACTTGATCATGGTGTATAATTCTTTTAATATGCTGTTGGATTCAGTTTGCTAGTATTTTGTTGAGGATTTTTACATCTATGTACATAAGAAACATTGGCTTATAATTTTTTTTCTCATGTCATATCTTTATCAGGCTTTGGTATGAGGGTGATGTTGGCCTCATAGTATGAGTTAGAATGTGTTGCCTCCTCTTCAATTATTTTGAACGAATATGATCAAGATTGGTGTTAATTCTTCTTGTAATATTTGGTAAAATTCACCTGATAAGCCATCTGGTCCTTGGTGGTATTTGTTGTGAGCTTATTGATAACTGGTTCAGTCTCTTTACTAGTTATTGGTTTGTTGAGATATTCTATTTCTTCTTAAATGAGTGTAGGTAGTTTGTATTTCTAGGAATTTGTCCATTTCATCTAGGTAACTAATTGCTGATATACTGTTCATAGTTTCCTCTTATAGCACTTTTTATTTCTGTGGGGTCAGTAGTAATGTCCCCCTTTTCATTTCTGATTGTATTTGTGTTCTCTCTCTTTTTTCTTTGTCGGTGTTGCTAAAGGTTTGTCAATTTTATTGATTTTTTCAAAGAAACAGCTTTTGGTTTTGTTGATCTCTATTATTTTCCCCTCTATTTCATTTATTTCTGCTCTACTCTTTTATTTTCTGTCTTCTGTTCACTTTAGGTTTAGTTTGCTCTGCTTTTTCTAGATCCTATGGTTGTGAGGGTTTTTCTCTGATTGGAGAGCTTTCTTCCCTTTAATGTAGGTATGTAGAGATTTAAATTTCTCTCTAAGCACTGTCTTCACTGCATACCATAGGCTTTGTATGTTGTATTTTCATTTTAATTCATTTCAAGATAGTTTGTAATTTCCCTATTGATTTCCTTTTTAACCCATTGGTTGTTATAAAGTATGTTGTTTAATTTCTACATATCTGTGAATTTTCCATTTCTTCCTCTATTTTTGATTTATAGCTTCATTCCATTGTGGTCAGAGAAGATATATTGTAGGATTTCAATATTTTTGAATTTAGTGAGACTTATTTTTTGACCTATGATGTGGTCTATCCTTGAGAATGATCCATGTGAAGTGGAGAAGAATGCGTATTCTGCTGCTGTTGATGAAGTGTTCATTATGTCTGTTAGGTCTAGTTGTTTTATAGTGACATTGAAATATTCTGTTTCCTTATCGAACTTCTGTCTAGCTGTTCTATCTGTTATTAAAAGTGGTGTAATGAAGTCTCCTACTATTAATTAGAACTGTGTGTTTCTCTCATCAAATCTGTCAATATTTGCTTCATATATTTTGAGGCTCTGCCATTAGATGTATATATATTTATAATTGTCATGTATTCTTGTTGAATTGATGCCTTTTTCATTCCAAAGGGACCTTCTTTGTCATCTTTTAACAGTTTTTTACTTTAAATGTATTTTATCTGATATTAGTATAGGAACTCCTGCTTTATTTTGGTTATAGTTGCATAGTATCTTTTCCATCCTTTCACATTTAACCTACTAGTTTTCTTTTTATTTACATTTTATGTATGCATATTTAATCAACAGATTTCCAAATATGAAATCAACAATCAGAAAAGAAAATTCTGGAGAACTGAAAAAACAAAATTGTCTCATAGAGTATTCCTACTAATGTTTTTAAATTTAAGATGAGTTTCTTGTAAACAGCACATAATTGGGTGATGCTTTATTTTTCGTCCATTCTGCCAATCCCTGCCTTTTGACTGTGTATTTAATCCATTTATATTTAAAGTCATTACTGCCAATGTGGGGCTTTCTTCTGTCATTTTGCTGTTATATCTTTGTTAGCCTTATACATTTTTGACCCTTAATTCTTCCATTAATGCCTACTTCCATATATACATGATTTTTTGCATTGTATCATTTTCAGTCCCTTCTCATTATTTTCTGAATATATTTTTTGTATATATTTTCTGTGGTTACCATGGAGTTAAAATTTACTATCCCAAATCTATAGCCATCATATTTGATTAATACTAATTTAACTTCAATAGCATCTACATACACTGTTCATCTCTCCCCCTCTATCCCTCTATCTTTTTTCTACCTTTTCTTTAATTGTTACAAATTATATCTGTGTCCATTGTTTGTCCCATACCCTAGATTTATTATTAACTTTCATGCACTTTAGCACCTGAAAGATGTAAGAAGTGGAGTTATATACAAAAAATACAAAACAATAATTCTGGCATTTAGAATTCCACATATAGTTACTTTTACTGGAGATCTTCATTTCTTTATGCCACTTTGATCAGTTGTCTAGTGCCCTTTCATTTCAACTTGGATGACTCCTTGTAGTATTGCTTGTTGAGCATTTCCAGTGCTAGTAAACTCCACTAGCTAAACAAAATCTGGGAATATCTTAATCTCTCCCTCATTTTTGAAATAAAGTCTTGTCATTTACAAAATTCTTGGTTGATACTTGTTATCTTTCAGCACTTTTGATATTTTGTACTACTGTATTTTTTTCTAGTTTTAAAAAATTCTAAAAATACCTTAATAATACTGATAGGAAGACTGATATACAATGCAATTATTTATTTTACCAGGAAATTCTGTACATCAGGGAAGCATCTTGAAGTACAATGCATTGGGCTTTTATTCTTTACATTATGATTATGAATTGGTAATTATAGGAAAGGGAACAAAAAATCTATTGAAAAACAAAACAAAACCTGAAAAAAGTTGACTTCCAAGTATCTTATTTCAAAAGAACATGAATAAGGAAGTTCTAGGAAGATGGGGGTAGGATACATAGAGTTCACCCTACTCCAAGGAACAGCCAGAGAAGGGATGGGAAGGTGAGTGAGGTGGTGATTCCAGGGTGTAAGTGACCTGGGAGGGTCTTCTGCACAACATAGGGAGGCCCTGGTTGCAAAAGCTAAAGAACTGACATGCAGAGAAACAGAGACAGTCCAGCTGGTGCAAACAGCCTAAAGCACCCCTTTCCAAATGGAAGCCCAGAGTCCCTAGGAGTGCATAAACAGGGAGACAGGGACTAGGAAGCCAAGCAGCATTCCTTGAAGGCACTACCCTTACCAGCATAACCCCACAACACGTGACTCACCCCACACCCCACACATCTTATCCCCATCACCTGCCCTCTCTCCCTGTGCTTCAGACACCCCATCCCACCACACCCTCTCCCATGCATACTCACCCAACACCCCCACCCCAAGCACACGCATGCCTGCCCTAGCCCAACCCACCTCTCCTGTGCAAGCATAGTCTCACCCTGCCCCTCCTGAAACCCAATGACCCCACCCTGCCACCTGCAGGCAGTTGCTAGTGCATAAAGGCTGTGGGCACTTACCTTCATAGCCAGGCTACACCTATCCCCAACTCATACAGTTATGCAATGCCCTCCCACCCCCCATGAGCTCTGCACACATGTACATCAGTTTACAACCCTACCAGATCTAGGCACACGCATGGACCTCAGTCACACTCCCCAGCTCTGGAAAAGCTCCAACTTGCATAGCCAAGCCACACCTGTCCTAGCCCATGCAAGCAAAACCCTGGCCCATTGCCCCTGAGCTCAGTGCACACACACACAAAGGCCCTGCCCCCAGCCCAGTGCACACTATGGCATCTCCCCCAGACTCAAAAACACCCATACAGCTACATCCTCCCTGCAACCTTGCATTCATGCACTGACTTCTTGACCTCAACACATAACTACAGTTGGGCCCTGTCACATGTCCTGCATCCTGCTCCACATCTATCCCACAAATACAAAGCTTTAGACTACTGAAGGAAATCAACTTCCAAAATAAACCAATCAAGGCATTTACATGCTGTGAAGACAACAGATCACTAAGCAAATCATGATGCAAACAGATATAGCCCAGCCAAATGACCAAAGTAAAACACCAGAGGAGACACAGACCTTGGAACAACTAATCAAAGATGCTCATATAACTCTACTAAATAAAATAAATGGAATGGCAAATGACATAAAGGAGATCAAGAAGACACTGGAAGAGCAAAAAGAGGAATTTGAAAGAATAAATAGAAACATAGCTTATATCACAGAGATTAAAGAGACTTTAGGCCAAATAAAAAAATATATTCGAGGCACACAACAGCAGATTTGAAGAAGCGGAAGAAAGAATAAGCGAACTAGAGGACAGGACAACTGATTTAGAACATTGGAATCAGCAAGTGGCAAAAAAGATGGACAAATTTGAATTGGATCTCAGGGAAATGATGGACAAAACAAAGCACACAAATACAAGAATAATTGTTGTCGTAGAAGATGAGAAGAGTAAAGGGCTAAGAACAGTAGTTGATGATATAATGAGAGAAAAGTTCCCAACCCTTATAAAGCACATAAATATACAAACCATAGAAGCCCAGTGAACTCCAAATTGAATAAATCCAAATAGGTCTTCCTCAAGACACATACTAATCAGTCTGTCAAATGTTGAAGTAAAGCAGAAAATCCTGAAAGCAGCAAGAGAAAAACAATCTACTACATGCAAGGGAAGCCACGTAAGACTGAGTTCAGACTACTCAACTAGCACTATGAAGTCAAAAAGCAGTGGTATGATATATTTAAGATGTAGCAAGAGAAAGACTTTCAGCCAAGAATTTGGTACCCAGCCAAGTTGTCCTTCAAAACTGAGGGAAAGATTAAAATTTTCACAGACAGACAAATCCTGAAAGAATGTCAACAAGAGATGAGCCCTACAAGAAATACTAAAGGGAATTCTGCCAGTTGAAAAAAAAACAAAAAACAGGAGGGGAAGGTCTGGAGGCGGGCACAGAATTGAAGAGTACCAGTAAGGGTAACTTAAAGGGTAAAAAGAGAAAGAGGGAAAAGAATATATAGATCTGATGAATAAAATCCAAAAGATAAGATGAAGGATTCAAGAAACGCCTTTTCAGTAATAACTTGAATGTTAAAGAACTAAACTTACCAGTTAAAAGTTACAGATTGGCAGAATGGATTAAAAAAATATAATCCAGCTATATGCTGCTTACAAGAGACTCATCTTAGACACAAGGGTACAAATAGATTGAAAGTGAAAGAATGGAAAAAGATGTTCCATGCAAGGTGTAACCAAAAGAAAAGGAGTGTCTATAATAAGATTGGACAAGATAGACCTTAAATGTCAAGATATCATGAGAGACAAAGAAGGACACTATATATTAATAAAGGGACAATTCACCAAGAGGAAATAAGAACCATGAATGTTTATGCTCCCAATCAAGGAGTGCCAAAGTACATGAAATGGACATTGGCAAAACTGAAGGGAGCAATAGATGTTTCAACAATAATTATAGGAGACTTCAATAAACCTCTTCTCTATAGACAGAACAGCTAGACAGAGGATCAACAAGAAAATAGAGAAGTTAAACAACTTGATGTATGAATTAGACCTAATAGATATATATAGGTCAATACACCACAAAACACCAGGATATACATTCTTTCCTAGTGCTCATGGAACACAGGATAGACTATATGCTGGGGGACAAAACAGGCCTTTATAAATTTAAGAACACTGAAATTATTCAAAGCACTTTCTCTGAGCACAATGGAATGAAGCTGGATATCAATAACCACCAATGAATAGGAATTTTCACAAATATATGGAGATTAAATAACACACTCTTAAACAACCAGTGGGTCAAAGAAGAATTTGCTAGATAAATCTGCAGCTATCTGGAGTCAAGTGAAAATGAGAATAAAACATATCAGAACTTATGGGATGCAGCAAAGACTGTGCTGAGAGGGAAATTTATTTCCCTAAATGCCTACATCAAAAAACAAGAAAGAGCAAAAATCAAGGACTTAATTGCTTACTGGGAGGAACTTGAGAAAGAACAGCAAACTAACCCCAAAGCAAATGCAAGAAGAGAAATAACAAAGATTAAAGCAGAGTTAGATGAATGGGAGAACAAAAGAACAATAGAAAGAAACAATAAAACCAAAAATTGATTCTTCAAAAAAATCAATAAAATTGATGGGCCACTACCAAGACTGACCAAAAAAAAAAAAAAAAAGAGAGAGAGGATGCAAATAAACAAAATCAGAAATGAGAAGGGGGTCATTACCACAGACCCTGAAGAAATAAAAGAAATCATAAGAGAATATTATGAACAACTATGCACCAACAAACCAGACGACTTAGATGAAATGGACAAATTCCTAGAAATACACAATCAAGCTGCACTGACTGAGCAAGAAATAGAATATCTCAACAAACCAAACCCAAGTAAAGAGATTCAACCAGTCATCAAAAATCTTCCTACAAATTAAAGCCCAGGGTCAGATGGCTTCACAGAAGAATTTTATCAAACATTCCAAAAAGAACTAACACCAATCCTGATCAAACTTTTCCAAAAAACTGAGAAATAAGGAACACTACCTAACTCATTTTATGAAGCTAACATCATTTTAATACCAAAACCGGATAAAGATGCTGTGCTGGTTTGAAAGGATTTATGTACCCTAGAAAAGTTATGTTTTAATCCTAATCCCATTTTGTAAAGACAGCCATTTCTTCTAATCCCTATTCAGTACTATATGTTGGAAACAATTAGATAATCTCCAAGGAGATGTGACTCCATCAAGTGTGGGTATTAAACTTGATTAGATAGAGATGTGTCTCCACCCATTCTACATGGGTCTTGATTAATTTACTGGAATCCTATAAAAGAAGTACTTTGGAGAAAGTTTCAGAACACCACAGAACCACAAAGCAGAGAGTCCACCAGCCAGCAACTTTGGAGATGAAGAAGGAAAATGTCTCCTGGGGAGCTTCATGAAGCAAGAGGCCTGGAGAGAAAGCCAGCAGATGCTGCCGTGTTTGCCATGTGCCTTTCCAGATGAGAGAGAAACTCTGACCATGTTTGCCATGGCCCTTTCCACTTGAGAGAGAAACTTTGAACTTCATTGGCCTTCTTGAATCAAGGTATCTTCCCCTGGATGCCTTAGATTGGACATTTCTATAGACTTGCTTTAATTGGGACATTTTCATGGCCTTAGAACTGTTAAATTTCCATTTTCAAAAGACATTCTGTTTCTGGTATATTACAGTCCAGCAACTAGCAAACTAGAACAGATGTTATAAGAAAGGAAACCTACAGGCCAATCTCCCTAATGAACATAGATGCAAAAATTCTCAACAAAATACTAGCAAATCATATCCAACAACACATTAAAAGAATTGTACACATGACCAAGTGGGGTTTATACTAGGAAAGCAAGAATGGTTCAATGCAAGAAAATCAATTAATGTAATATAGCACATTACATTAACAAATCAAAAGGAAAAAAATCACATGATCATCTCAATTGATGCTGAAAAAGCATTCGACAAAATCCAGCATCTTTTTCTGATAAGAAACACTTCAAAAGATAGGAATCAAATTTAACTTCCTCAATATGGTAAACAGCATATATGAAAACTGATAGCCAACATTGTACTTAATGGAGAGAGACTGAAAGCTTTCCTCCTAAGATCAGGAATGAGACAAGGATGCCCTCTGTCACCACTATTATTCAACATTGTACTAAAAGTTCTAGGGAGAGCAATTAGGCAGGACAAATAAATAAAAGGCATCCAAGTTGGAAAAAAAGGAAGAAAACTTTCATTATTTGCAGATGACATGATACTATACTTGGAAAATCCTGAGAAATCTACATCAAAATTACTTGAACTCATAAACAAATTCAGAAAGATGGGGGAATATAAAATTAATGTGCAAAAATCAGTAATGTTTCTATACACAAGCAATGACCTAACTGGGGAGCCAATTAAAGAAAAAATTCCACTCAAAGTAACAACTAAAAGAATCAAGTACCTAAGAATGAACTTAACTAGGGATGTAAAGTACTTGTACACAGAAAACTACATAACATTGCTAAAAGAAATCAAAGAAGATCTAAATAGGTGGAAAGACATTCCCTGCTCATGGATAGGAAGGTTAAATATAGCCAAGATATCAATTCTACACAAATTAATCTACATATTCAATGCAATACCAATCAAAATTCCAACAGCCTACTTGGAAGACTTGGAAAAGCTACTTACCAAATTCGTCTGGAAGGGAAAGAGACCCCAAATAGGTAAAAACATCCTTAAGAAGAATGAAGTGGGAGGATTAACACTTCCTGCTTTAAAAACTTATAAAGCTACAATGGACAAAACAGCATGGTAGTGGCACAAAGATACAAGTATTGACCAATGGAATTGAATTGAGACGGCAGAAATGGACCACCAAATCTATGGTCAACTGATTTTTTAAATTGTATAATGTAGCATATACACAAAGCAAAGAAAGAAAAAAGCAATAGTTTTCAAAGCACTCTCCAACAAGAAGTTGCAGGACAGATCCCAGAGTTTGTTATGGGCTGCAATACCATCCTCTTAGATTTTTCCTTCTAGCTGCTCCAGAATATAGGAGGCTAGAAGGAATAAATATTTTTTTTATCATCACAATCGATGATAAAATTGTTTTTCTTTGTTGTGAAAAATAACATATATATAAAAATTATAAATGCTATATATAAAACAATAAATTTCAAAGCACAGCACAACAATTAGTTGTAGAACAGATTTCAGAGTTTCGTATGGGTTACAATTCCACAATTTTAGGTTTTTACATCTAGATACTCTAAGATATTAGAGATCAAGATAAATATCAATTTAATGATTCAGCAATTATATTCGTTTGATAAACCCTACCTTCTCTGCATAACTCCACCATCACCTTTACTCTTTTTACCCCATCTTTAGGGGTATTTGGGCTATGGCCATTCTATCTTTTTCAGGTTGGAAGGGGCTGTCAATAATATGGGGTAGGGAGATGGAACTAACTGATGTTCTGGAGAGGCTGGGCCCTCTAGGTTTCCAGACTTACCTGGCGCAGGGACCCATCTGGAGGTTGTAGGTTTCTGGAAAGTTACCCTAGTGCATGGAACCTTTGTAGAATCTTATATATTGCCCTAGGTGTTCCTTATGATTGGCTGGAATGGTTTTGGTTGTGGTTTGGCAAGTTATGATAGGTAGCAATGTCTAAATGAAGTTTGCATTAGAGTGACCTCTAGAGCAGCCTCTCAACTCCATTTGAACTCTCTCTCCCACTGATACTTTCTCAGTTACACTTCTTTTCACTCTTTTGGTCAGGATGGAATGGTGGATCCCATGGTGCTAGAGCTAGACTCATCCCTGGGAGTCATCTTCCACACCACCAAGGAGACTTTCACCCCTGGATGTCATGTCCCATGTAGCGGGGAGGGCAATGATTTCATTTACAGAGTTGGGCTTAGAGTGAATGAGGCCACATCTTAGCAACAAAATAGGTCCTCCAGAAGTACCTCTCATGCATACCTATAAGAAGGCTAAGCTTTTCCAGTACCTACATAAGTTTCACAAGAGTAAGCCTGGCGATCAAGTGCTTGGCCTCTTGATTTGGGTGTCCCTAATGTTTGACACAGTATCAGGGGATTCCCTGATGGTAAAGTTTAATAGTTCCATTTTTTTTCCTCCCATCCCTCAACTTACTTTGCCAATACTTTTTGATTATCTTCTTAATATATTCTAGGATGTATCTAGGCATTACATTAAGCTATACGGCATTAAAGGCCCTCATTCTTATTCTGGGTCCCTGTGTTTTAATTGTTCAAATGAGCTATCTAGATATGTTGTTAGATTATGCACTACAGAAATTTAGGTTCTGGACAAAATAAACCTTTCTTCCATTGGTCTCAAAGAGTGAATGTGGTTCTAGCTAGTACCAAAAAGCTTCTAGAAGAAAATATAAGGAAATATCTTCAATACTCAGTTCTAGGAGGTAGCTTCCTAAACTTTATACCCAAATCACAAGCAACAAAAGAAAAATTAGACAAATGGGAACTCCTCAAAATCAGATGCTTTTGTCCCTCAAAAAGGTGAAGAGGCTTCCAACTCAATCAGAGAAAATATTTGGAAGTTGCACATTGGACAAAGGTTTGATATGATGTATCATAAAGAAATCATACAACTCAACAACAAAAGAACAAACAAACTGTTCTAGTGACCTCTGCAATATACCAGAAATAGAATGGCTTTTAAAAACGGGAATTTAATAAATTGCTAGTTTACAGTTCTAAGGCTGAGATACTGTCCCAATTAAAACAAGTCTATAGAAATGTCCAATCTAAGGCATCCAGGGAAAGATGCCTTGGTTCAAGAAGCCCAATGATGTTCAGGGTTTCTCTCGTGGCTTGAAGGGCACATGGTGACGTCTGGTAGCTCCCCAGGGGGCATTGTCCTTTTTCGTCTCCAAAAAGTCACAGGCTGGTTTACTCTCCGCTTTATGGTTCTGTGGCATTCTGTCATACTTCTCTGGTCTCTCTGAATCTCCAAAGGTCGCTGGCTGGTGGACTCTGTGGTTCTCTTGGCCTCATGGCTCTGCTCTGCTCTGCTGTGGCATTCTCATCATTCTCAAAAGGAACTCTGTCCTTCATGGTTCTGCAGCATTCCAAAGCTTTCTCCAAAATGCTTCTTTTATAGGATTCCAGTAAACTAATTAAGACCCAATTGGAAGAGGTGGAGACACGTCTCCCCCAATCAAGTTTAATGCCCACATTTGATTGAGCCACATCTCCATGGAGATAAGCTAATTAAAATTTCCACATACAGTACTGAATAGGGATTAGAAGAAACTACTCCTCCCAGAAGGTTGATTAGGATTAAAACATGGCTTTTCTAGAGTGCATAAATCCTTTCAAACTGGCACACAACCCAATTATAAAATGGGCTTAAGATATAAATAGGCATTTTTTTCTGAAGAGCAAATACAGATGGTTCAAAAGCACATGATTAGATGCTGATTTTCCTTAGCTATAAGGACAATGCAGATCAAAACTACAATGAGATACCACCTCACCCCTATAAGAATGGCTGCTGTTAAACTAACAGGAGACTACAAATGTTGGAGAGGATGTGGAGTACTTGGGACACATGCACTGCTGTGGGAATGTATAATGGTACAGCCACTATGGAAGACGTTTGGCACTTCCTTAGTAAACTAAATACTAAGTTGCCTTATGACCTGCCAATACCACTACTCGGTATATACCTAGAAGCACTGAAAGCACTGACACAGACATTTGCACATCAGTGTTCAAAGCAGTATTATTCACAATCACCAAAAGAAGGAAACAATTCAAGTGCCCATCAACAGACATGTGGATTAACAAAATGGGGCATATACATATGTTGGAATATTATGCAGCAGTAAGACACAATGACATCCTGAACCACATGACAAGATGAATGATCCTTGAGGACCTGATGCTGAGTGAAATAAGCCAGACCAAAAAAGATAGATACTGTGTGACTCCACTTTTACGACCATGGTAAAGAAAAAATTTTAGGCTTATAATATAGAAAATAAGGGACTTAGAGATACATAGAAGGTAGAGATGGATGAATGGTTAGCTAATGAGGTTGTACTCAAATGTAAAGGAATAGATAGAAGTAACAGCTGTTCTCTAATGGGTCTGTAAGTAATATTATCATATTGAAGGTGAACATGATTGAAAGGGGTTGTATAGATCTATGTGTCCCACTGACTAACACTACAAATATAAATAAGTTCTTGCATGAACTACTTCAAAGATAGGATTCTTGTACAAAGAGCATAAAAGTTCAGGTTATGGGGGGGTGTTATTGCATGCTATGGGCTGTTTAATAGGAAAACATCAGCAGTACCACAGCAATGGCAGGGGTTAATAATGAGGGGAGGGATGAGAGGTAAGGGAGGTTTAGATTTCCTATTTGGTGATGGTGTGTTTATTTGTTATCTTTCCCTTGGGAACAATGAAATTATCTAAAATTGAGAGTCTTGATGGGCTGTGGACTTTGGACATTATACATCGTGCCTAATGAACGCAGGTGGTTGAAGGATGCACTGACTGAAATGTAAACTGGAAAAAAATGGTGTATACATATGGTTGAATACCACGCTACTACATAAAGGAATGGAATTTAGAGGAATGCAACATTGTGAATGAACCTGTGGGACATTTGTTGATGGAAAATAAACCAAAAATGAAAAAACAATTATTGCATGGTCTCCTTTAGAAAGTGCTTATAAGAAAACAGGGGCCTAGATTGTAAGCTCTTACAGCAGACACGTTTAGTCTGGAGTGGTAATTATTATTTCTGGATTTTGAGAGGCTCTTTCCTATATCTATAACCTGGTATTTAGTGATAAGAATGAAGCCGGTCAGGTTGGGATTAAGATAATTCAGAATACAAGGATAAGGAAGGCATTGTCTATATTTTAGAACCTCATCTCTTTGAGACCAGGAAGAAAGTTTTATTTTGTCCAGAAACTAAATTTTCTGTAGCACATAATCTAACTCAACCTGTCTGGATAGCTCATTTAAACAATTAAAACACAGGGAGCCCAGAATAAGAATGAGGCCCTTTAATCCTCTGTAGCTTAATGTAATGACTGGATACATCCTAGAATATATTAAGTAGATAATAAAAAAGTATTGGCAAAGTCCTTTGATGGATGGGAGAAAAATATGGAATTACTAAACTTTACCACTGAGGAAGCCCCTGATACTGTCTCAGAAATTAGGGACTCCCAAATCAATAGCCCAAGTCCTTAATCTTGAGGCTTGCTCTTGTGAAGCTTATGTATGTAGCAGGGAAGCTTAGCCTACTTATAAGTATGCATAAGTTACTTTTGGTGGGCCTCTTTTGCTGCTCAGATGTGGCCTCTCTCTCTAAGCCCAACTCTGTAAGTGAAATCATTGCCCTCCCCACTATGTGGGACATGACATCCAGGGATGAATGTCTCTGTGGTGGTGTGGGAGAGAACCCCCAGGGATGAGTCTGGCCCTGTCACCATGGGATCAACAATGCCATCCTGACCAAAAGTGGAAAAAGAAGTATAACTGAGAAAGTATCAGTGGGAGAGAGAGTTCAAATGGAGTCGAGAGGCTACCCTGTTGTTCACTCTTATGCAAGCTTCAGTTAGACATTGCTACCTATCATAACTTGCCAAACCCCAGCCAAAATCATTCCAGGTAATCCTAAAGAACACCTAGGGCTATATATAAGATTCTACAAAGGTTCCATGCCTAGAACTTTCCAGAAACCTACAACCTCCAGATGGGTCCCCGTGCCAGGTAAGTCCTGAAACCAAGAGTGCTCAATCTCTCCAGAATATCAGCTAGTTCCATCCACCTACCTTTTTTATTGCCAACCTTTCCAACATGAAATAGCTAGAAGGGGCATAGCCCAAATACCCAAAAAAGTGGGAGAAAGATCAAAGGTGATAGTGGAATTATATAGAAAATATAGGGTTTAACAAACGAATATGATTTCTGTATCATTCATTGTATTGATATTTCTTTTAGTCTCCAATATCTTAGAGCAGCTACAAGTAGAAACGTAAAATTATGGCATTGTAACCCATACAAAAGTCTGAAATCTGTCCTAAAACTAATGTGGTGATGTACTTTGAAATTTATTGCTTTTTTGTATATATGTTATTTTTCACAAAAAAGAAAAAAGTAGTCAATTGTGATGATGACAAAATATTTATTCCTTCTAGCCTCCAATGTTCTGGAGCAGCCTGAAGGAAAAATCTTAGATGATGGTATGGTAGTCCATGCAAACCCTGGGATCTGTCCTGTAATTACTTGTTGGAGAGTGCTTTGAAAACTACTGCTTTTTCTTTCTTTGCTTTGTATATATGTTATATTATACAATAAAAAAAAAACCATCAAGGTTCGGCATCTCAAAAAAAAAAAAAAACATGAATGAGATGAAAAGTGAACTAGATTCCTTGGTGGCACAATGAAGGCAGACAAGTAGCTCAGAAAATCTAATCCTGTTTAAATCTTCACACATTAAAGGAAAGAAAGTCAGTGAAATGCATTGAACATATCTCAAACCACAGAGAATTATGCAGGCATAAGCCAGTTGTTTCCAAACCAACAAAAGAGAATGGCCAGAAGAAGTCATTAGCAATTAGCATGTGGCAACTTTTCATACAGCCCTCTAACAGACTTTAGTGAAATGTTAACTTGCGTTGGTCATCTCAAATGTTAATGAGCTCCAAGGAGATGTGGACCCAATAAATCTCCACAGCCAGGAGACATTTGATGGTAACAAATCCACATACCCCCTTTTCCCCTTGAACAGAGAAGACACTGACTTTTTTTGGTGGGGATGGGTAGTACATGAGCTAGGAAAGACATGCTTTTTAAGGTCACTTCAGCTTTTTGTTCTGACCTGATAATCTGATTATTCCATAAATTTTAATGCTGACAAGAAAGGAAAAGAAGAGAAAAACCTAGTGAAAAATTACAAGGAGAACAAGTGTCAGGGACTGAAGAATAAATCAGAAGAAATCTATAAAAAATAAATCAGAAGAAATTTTATAGCACATCTATAAAAATGTGCTAGTTTGAAACTATTACGTACCCCAGTTAAGTCATTTTCTTTCAATTCTAATCCAATCTTGTGGGTCCAGACCCGTTGTTTAGACTGGATTGTTTCTGTGGAGATTGATCCACTTAATTTTGGATGTGACCTTTTGACTAGATGAAGATATGACTCCACCCATTCAAGGTGGGTGTTGATTATTGGAGTCCTTTAAAAGGGGAAACATTTTGGAAAAAGCTCAGAAGAGACATAAAAACAGATGTTTGGAAATGCAGACGCCCCAGGAGTTGCCAGGAGCTGAGCCAACAAAAACTAGACAGGAACCAGAGCTGACAGAGACAGACATTTGGAGATGCTTAGAGTGCCAACAGATAGAGCAGATGCCTAGACACAGGCATTTAGAGATGCAGAGCCTTGCAGATGTCACCAGGTGCCTTTACATGAGATTCTAAGCAAGGCAGAACCCAGAGTTTTTCCCCAGAGGAATTAAGTGAAGGCCCACAGATACTTAGAGAGGAAATTACTGGAATAAGAAGCTGGAAGCAATGGACCAGAAATGAGGACCAGCAGATGCCAGCCACATGCCTTCCCATGTGACAGACATTGGCCTCTCTGGAGTCAAGGTATCTTTCTGAGGATACCTTAGTTTGGACATTTTTATGGCCTTAGAACCACAAACTTGTAACTTAATAAATCCCTTTTTTAAAAGCTGTTCTATTTCTGGTATATTGCATTTTAGCAGCATTTAGCAAACTAAAACAAGCATCCATATTAAAGTGAAGAAAAAAAGGATACATTCATCAATTAAATAGAAACAATTTTTTTCCTCCACTTAGTGTGGATCAGAAATAGAGGGAAATAGTGAGGTTTTATGGTTTTCAATAAAAACCAAGGAAAGCAACTGAATATTCTATTTTAGGAAATATTATTAATAATATATTACAAATACAAAAATGGTGGGTGCTGAGCCAATACCCAGACATCAACTACATGGGCAACAGCTTGGAAGAAGAGGAATGAATGAGGTGGAAACTGCCAGAGAGTCAGCAGGAGGATCTGTGTTGGAGTTAGAGAAAGACAGGAGGAGAGGGCAAATAGCAATGAGAAGAAGAGAGGAGCCATGGATCATGATTGTATCATCTTGTTGTTTCTCAAAAGACCTTTTGCTATCTATCACCTCACATCCCTTATGACTCTACTGTGATTCTGGCTGAAGGTATGAGGGCTGATGACACACGAGAGTTCCCAAAGAATTGCTACAACTCTGCTTTACAGAGGAAAATACATCTATTGGTCAGCATCATTTGGTACAAGTAAAAGTATAACAGCCTATGAAATTTAAATTTAAGTCATGACTTAGTTTTCTACCAAGTTGGCATTAACATGAAGATTTGTTTTGTTTTTGTATATAGAAAATGTACACATTTTATCATGTTACCAACTTAGAATCTGGTTAGAGGTAATTCTTTTTTTTTTTTTTTTATATGAGCAGGCATCGGGAATCCAACCCGAGTCTCCAGCACAGCAGGCGAGAGCTCTGTCACTGAGCCACCGTTGCCCACCCTAGAGCTAATTCTTTAACAGACAGAAAACACATACCTTCCCATCACTTCTTCAAAACCATTTTTTTGTGTGTGTAAAAAAATCAGCGTGACCTGTGCCAAAAAAGAGCAACATATCAGATCCTGAGTATCTTTTCTTATATTGCTGTGTTATAATAAAAGTGCATGATTTTCAACTGATATTCTAGTATGGTGTGAATGTTTCTCTTGGAGGAAGGGGGTCCATTTGCCAGAAAACTGGAGGCCTCCAGAAGAGGTTTTGCCCACCACCAACTGGAAATGCTGGTTGGAACTTAGCCCCTACACAGGAGGGTCTCACAACTAGAACAGGTAGGTAAGCTCAATGGGGCAAACTGTCCTTCAGTACAGATAGTCATCTTGGGTCAAGGGTGTAGTGCAGCCAATAAAACTAGGAAACTGTAAGTTGCCCAGAACTTTGGAGGCTGGTGAGGAAAGATCCTTCAACTATGCTGCAATTTTAAAAAGTTCAAAAGCACTGACAAAGCGTTCAGCTGTGCCCCAGGGGCAGCACATGACAATTCATTCCAGTGAAGTGCTACATTCACAGAAATGCTATTCATCCCAGAACTCTACCCTAGAAGGTGCAGTTATAGTTTGGCTGGGAAAAACTGAAGTACTATATTTTGCTTTATAGGATGAAACAGCAAAGTAGCCCTGTTTGGGGGGAGTTGTTTAGGTCCTCTCTTAAACTACAGCATCATGGATGGTAGTAGCATATAAAATGTTTGCTCTCTTCATGAACCTCTATCTCTCAGGTTTTAAATTCATTTAATTTTTTTCTTATGGCAGCCTTGTCAGCAGGGGTCAGTTTGGTCTAGGGTTTGTTGGCTCACTGGTCATAATCTTGAGCATCTGTTACCTCAACATGTTCACTGAACCTCAGAATCAGCTACAGTGGGCCTTTGACTGAGGTTTCTCATGAGCCAATGTTTAATCTCTCATTTTTCTGCCTGATGTTCAGCTTCATTTTTAGGCTGCAGTCTATTTTATTGTTCCAGTTCTTCTGGTGTTGGTCTTTGACTAAGTCGCTGGATCAGTGTATTTCCAATCTGGTGCTGTATTTCATTCCACTTCTCCTCACTTTTTCGGGACCAAGAATTCAGATTCAGTTCTGGATCACTGGGTCTGTGGTTCAGCTTCATTGCCAACATGTCTTTACTCTTCACTTTGTTGGCCAGAACATTTTTTTTGGCTTTCATCTTCATCCTCTTCATCTCGGTACCGAATAGGACCCTCTGAATCAGAGTCACGCTCCTCATCTGCTTCCTCCTGCTAAACTGTGGAAGTTTAGTGATAACTGAGGTGGATGCCAAGGCTTCACTGAATGCACATGGGCAGATTTGTTCCTCTTCATCTTCATCATCTGGAACTTTCAGTATTTCAATAGTGATGGGAAGTGCCCTAGTTTGACTCAGGGTACTGCTGTCCTCAGAAAAGTTGTCACTGTTCTCAAAAAGCAGTAAATGAGCTCTATGAGAGCCCTCCAAGGGAGGAGTCATGGGCAGTGGGCTGCTCAGGCCTGTTGGATTCAAATATGCAGTGAGAGTGGGGGCAACATAGAGGGTACATGGGGGTCCCCAAAGTTCTGCCCCAATATCCTCTGGGTACTTCCTTTACCTGGTCTTCCTGCTAAGGGACCTCCTAGGGTAGGCCTAAGGAAAGAGGAAACACAATTTCTGGCACAACTTGAAAAGTCTTAGTGGGGATTGGAGGGAATTGTGGGGGCTCTGGAGGTATATGAATAATCAGTAGGGACGATGAAGTGGGAGATGGGATTGTCAGCAGAGGTATAGAGCCCACAAAGCATGTACTCTTCTCTCTTTGATCACTTGGTGCTTTTGAGGTGGCAGCAGTAGGCAGACTCCGAGGTGGATATCAAGGTTGATGGACTGCTTCTCTTAGATGATAAACATGGGGATGGTTTTGATAACAATATACCAGTTTATTGCTTGTGACAGTTCAGCAATGACAGAGTTGCTTTTTCTGTAAGTTGAATTGGTGGGGGAGGGATAGGAGACTGCTTGGCAAGGAATGTATGGGTTAGGCTTGGGGTAGCAGTAGTTGTTAGCACTGGCAGAAGCAGCAGGCAGAGTTCTGGGTGCTAGGGAATGGCTGATAGAGGAACTAACAGCCTTTCCTAGGTTCATGGCAGTTGTGATGTCAGCAGGTGCTGTAGTGGTGGAGAGGACAGAGGTGAAGGAGATGAACCTTGCAGTCCTACTAGAGGAAATGGCATCCTTTGCTTGCTCTTTGTCTGCATCATGAGAAGAGGACAAGGGTCTTTTGGAGGGAAATAAAAGCTGTGTGGCTGCATTCTCAGAAAAATACTCTGTTTCAAAATTAGGCTGACTTCCAGTTGAGCCTAGTCCCTTTTTTCTTCCTCTTCTGGAGCAGGTTTCCTAAGATGTGCTATTCTTTTTGGCTTTTCTTCCACATGGACTGCACTAGAAGATCTGGCAACCCAAATATGAGTGGTATGGCCATTCTTCAACATGGAATGGCTCACCTTCCCTCGACTCCCACCACCTTCTGAGGTTTCTTTGAATTTACCACTATTTTTATTTTCTCTGCCACTTTCAGCATTTGAAGATCTTGCCAAAGCCTGAAAACTTCTTCTTTTTGGTGAGAGGAGTCATGTCATTTGCTGTGGTGGTTTGAAAGGATTATGCACCCTAGAAAAGCCATGTTTTAATCCTGATTCCATCTCATGGAGGCAGCCTTCTTTTAATCCCTGTTTAATAATGTAGGATGGATTCTTGATTAGATTATCTCCACAGAGATGTGACACACCCACCTTTGGGTATTAAACTCTGATTAGACGGAGATGTGACTCCATCCATTCCAGGTGGGTCTTGATTAGTTTACTGGAATCCTTTAAAAGAGCAAGCATTTTGGAAAGGGCTTGAGATTCCAAGAGAGTAGAGCCACAGCAGAGCAACAAGAACCATGAGAGCCCATGTAGCCAGAGATCTTTGGAGATGAAGGAAAATGTCCCTGGGGGAGCTTCATGAAACAAGAAGCCTAGACAGAAAGTGAGCAGACATCACCATGTTTGTCATGTGACTTTCCAGTTAAGAGAGAAGCCCTGAAATTCATCAGTCTTTCTTGAGTGAAGGTAACATGTTGTTGGTGCCTTAATTTGGACATTTTTATAGACTTACTTTAATTGGAGTATTTTCATGGTGTTAGGATGTGAACTAGCAACTTAATAAATTCCCCTTTTTAAAAGTCATTCTGTTATGGTATATTGCATTCTGGCAGCTAGCAAACTAGAACACCTGCTTCCACACTGTCCATAACCATGACTGGGTCTGCAGTGGGCTGCCCTGCTTCGTCAAATGGATCTTCTATGCCACAGTTAACCAGTTTAGGGAGGTGGTGTATAGTTTCTGCCTCCTTAGCACTGCCTCCTCAGCCTCCACAGGAACTTCACCCAGAAATCCTGGCTCACTGGCTGTCAAGTTGCAGCCAGAGCCTTCAGCTCCTAGAAGTGGGGGGCACCATTGCCTTTTTTACTCCATGCTTTCTGATGGGAAATCAACACATAATCTTACTGGGATTCTCTTCTACTTAACTCATTCATTTTCTCTTGAAGCATTCAGAGCTCTCTGCTTTTTCTTGACATTTGACAGTTTGGTTACTATGTGTCTGGGTGTGGTTGTCTTTGAGTTTATCCTGTTCTGGTTTCATTAGGTGTATTAGCCAGGGTTCTCTAGAAAAACAGAACCAACAGAGATATCTGTAAATATGACATTTATAAAAGTGTCTCATGCAACCATGGGGATGTAAGAGTCCAAAATCTGTAGGGCAGGCCACAAGCTGGCAGCTCCAATGTAGGTCCCCAATGAACTCCCAGAAGGGGCTTACTCACTGAAGCAGAAAAGAGAGAGTCTCTTCTGAATTCTCCTTAAAAGCCTTCAGGTGATTAGATTAAGTATCCCTCATACCAGAAGACACTCCCTTTAGCCAACTGCAGATGTAACCAGCCGTGGATGCAACCTTTGTGCTCATGATTTAAGTCTGTTAAATGTCCTTACAGCAACAGATAGGCCACCTTGACCAGACAATTGGCCACCATCACCTGACCAAATTGACACATGAACCTAACTATCACAGTGGGCTTCTTGAATGTATCTATTAATGTCTTTCATTAAATTTGGGGAGTTTTCTGTGTTTATATCTTTGAATATTCCATCTGCTTCTTTTTATCTTTCTGGAACTCCCATAATGCATATATTGGTAAGCTTGATGGTGTTCCACATGTCTGTTAGGCTCTGTGCACTTTTTTTTTTTTTTTTACTTTTTGCTCTTCAGCCCGCATCATTTCGATTGTCTTGTCTTCAACATCAATGATTCTTTCTTCTGGCATCTGCATCTACTGTTGAACCCTCTAGGGGATTTTTCATTTCAGTTATTGTGTTCTTCAACTCCAGTATTTTTTCTTGCTTCCTATCAGGACTCTCAAAGAGATTCCTGTATTGTTCCTTCATTGTTTTACTCATATTCTTTATCTGTTTCTCTATGTTTTCCTTTATCCCCCTGAGCATATTGAGGATATTAAAAAAAGAAATCTGTCCTGTAAGTCCAAAGTCTGGTCCTCTTTATTGATGGTTTCTGGATTTTTATCTTTTTCCTTAGTATGTGCCACCATTTCCAGTTCCTTTGTTTGTCTTATAAATCTTTTGCTGCACACTGTACATTTCAATATTTTAACGTGTTAACTCTGGGATTTATTCCCTTATCTCTCTGTTTATTAAGTTTCTATGCATGTAGTGATAATGAGAGAGATTTTCTTGAATGCCAGGACCTAATCAAAACAACACATCAAAGCAAAAAGCATCTTTCACTGTCTTTGCAAATTGGCTCTGCTTTTGTTGGTCCTCTCCTTCAGAGTTTAACCCTTCTATGAAGAAGATCAGCCTGAGGCAGATGTGAAAGGCAGGATCCTCTCTGTCTTATTTGAACCTGTGTGGAGCCTTGGAGCCTGCTTTTCCTTTGCTTGTGCTTGCTACTGGCCTTACTCCATCAACAGTTCTCAGGATTCAAGTGACTGTCTCCTCAACTCCCTTTGAAATATAATTTCACCTCCTCTTGGGTGCCCTCTTTTATGACTTTGTGTTAATCCTTTGCCTCAAGCTACTTCAGCTGAATTGTTTCTCACACTGGGCCTGCTCTCTGCAAGCTGCTTCTCTTCCCTCAGGACAAACTGTGGACAAATTCAGAGGTTTAGTCCCTCAGACTTCCACATGATAGATTAGCAGTGACACACATGTACCCTTAGTATGCACACAGGGGCCACTCTGCTCCCTCTGGAACAGCATCAGGGACCCACAATGGGAACATAAGTTGGCTGTACCACACATTGTAGAGGGGGTGGGGAGAAGCCAGCAATGGTGCCAGGAGTTTCTTCTTTGGCTTCTGAAACTGCATTTTCTTAATTCAGCACTTACCCAGTGAATGTAATCCATAACCTGTTTTCTGTAGTTCTGAGGGAGGTTACTGTCTTTAAAATTCCTCTGCTGCCTTTGCCCAAGGGGTGTTGGAACAATGGCTGACCACAGAGCTGACTTCCAACATCTGAAGTAGCTGATCAGAAACTGTGGTGGCAATCAGACCAACACCCCCAGTGTTCGGAGGACTAGGCCGTGCACAAGCAAGCTGCACTGGGAGCTTGAGCTTCAGTACCCACTGCTGCCCACCACAATGCTGGGAATGGGGGGAATTGGGATTGTAGCCACTACAGGGAGTATGAACTCACTGGCATTTACTGCATTTCAACAGCATCTTCCTCTCGAGTTTCAAAATAGTTGATCTTCAGCATCTTCATCCAAATCTTCAAAATAGCAGATCCAGGGAGTTGCTGCCAGTTCAATAGTTGTTTTGGTGGAGATACTGAATCCTAGAGCTTCCTTCTTTGTCATCTTCCCACAGTCCTCCTCTCCCTTAATTTTCTTATTTTTTTTTAAAAATTGTGAAATGTAACATATATACATAAAAGCAATATATTTCCAAGTATATTTTAACAAATAGTTATAGAATAAATTTAAAGTTTAGTATGGGTTACAGTTCCATGATTTTTCACTTTTTCTTCTAGCTGCTCAAAGACACTGGAAACCAACAGATATATCAATATAATGATCAGCAGTCATATTCATTTATCAAATCCTATCTTCTCTGTTATACTCCTCCCTCTCTTTAAATAACATGCATACATAAAAGCAACAAATTTCAAAGCACGTTGCAACAATGAGTTGTTTCAGAGTTTGGTACGGGTTACAATTCCAGAATTTTAGGTTTTTATTTCTAGCTGCTCTAAGGTACTGGAGGCTAAAAGCTGTATCAGCGCAATGATGCAGCACTCATACTCATTTGTTAAATCTGACCTTCTTTGTATAACTTCACCATCACCTTTGATCTTTCTCCCACTCTTTAAGGGTATGTGGGCTATGCTCATTCTAACATTTTCATGTTGGAAAGGGCTATTGATAATATGGGATGGGGGATGGAACCTATTGATATTCTGGAAAGGCTGGCCCCTCTGCATTTCAGGACTTATCTGGTCCAGGGACCCATCTGGAGGTTGTAGGTTTCTGAAAAGTTACCCTAGTGCATGGAAACTTTGTAGACTCTTACATAATGCCTTAGGTGTTCTTTAGGATTGGCAGGAATGGTTTTGGTTGGGGTTTGGCAAATTATGATAGGTAGCAATGTTTAACTGAAGCCATAAGAGTGCACTCCATGTAGCCTCTCAACTCTGTTTGAACTCTCTCAGCCACTGAAACTTATTTATTACAATTCTTTTCTCCCTTTTGGTCAGGATGGAATTGTTGATCCCACATTGCCAGGGCCAGACTCATCCCTGGGAGTCATCTTCCCTGTTGCCAGGGAGACTTTCACACTTGGATGTCATGTCCCACTTGGTGGGAAGGCAATGCCTTTATACAGAGTTGGGCTTAGAGAGAGAGAGGCCACATCTGACCAACAAAAGAGGTTCTCCAGGAGTAACTCTTAGGCATACCTAAAGATAGGTTAAGCTTCTCCACTATATACATAAGCTTCACAAGAGCAAGCCTCAAGATCAAGGGCTTGGCCTATTGATTTGTGTGCCCCTAATGTTTGATACAGTATCAGGGGTTTCCCTAGTGGTAAAGTTTAAAAGTTCCATATTTTTTATCCCATCACTGCCTACTGCTTTTAAAGCTGCATTTTTTGATTGGCACTCACAATTATGACAACCCTTTAACTGTTTTCTAGAGTTTTGAAGAAGATGGTTCTGCCAGATTTTTCTAGTTGTCAAAGAGTCTTTGGGAGAATGGCTTGTAACATCTTCCACCATTGTCTTGGTCTCTATTGCCTCGTTAATTGTCCTCTATACTAATTGGTTATCCTACTGTATTATGGCATATAAACTTTACAGAACCCTGGTGATACTAGGCATTTTTCATCTCTTAGCCTAGTGACCTGATCATTTGTCCTTTTCTTAATATGTTGCTCTCCTACTTTGGAAACTCATATCTAGGCAACTGTAGTCACATCCAAGCTATATTATCGTATTGAATTTCAACCCTGTCTTCCTTATTGCCCCTAATAAATGTTTGGATAAAACATGATCTTCCTGTAATGTAGACATTAGACTTCATCCATATTTTGGACTACCTTATTATGTGGTCTATTTCTGAAGGTATCCATACATATATGAGAGGTTGATAGTGAGTAATACTAATGTCCAACTGTCTCTCCTCCATCATGAATTCAGCTTTGAACTAACATTGCCTTCAGAGACTACAGCCTATTTGTTATATCCAAGAAAGCCAAAATCTTTGCATAAGGTCCTATCTTTGCTAAAATATGTTGTATGTGACCTTCATCATCAATTGGGATGGATACCTTATTTAGAACTCTACCCCTCCATAATCAATTTTAAGTCTCCAAACACCATTTAATCTTTGTACTAGCCATATCAGAATGTTGTAGGTTGCAGAAATATGATAATTTACCTCTTTTTTTTTTTTTTTACTAAGATTACTGTTTTAGTCCTAGGCTGCTCAAAGCAAATACCATGAAATAGTTCAGCTTGAACAAAGGGAGTTTACTTGCTTATGGTTAGAGTCTCGGAAAATGTCCAAACCAAGGCATCATCAAGGTGATGTTTTCTCTCTGAAGACTGTGGCATTCTGGGGCTGATCTCCACATTTTTGGCTCCTCTGTCACATAGCAAGGCACGTGGTAGTGACTGCTAATATTTCCTTTCTCTTCCAGGTTTCAGTAATTTCTGCTTCTTGCTTCTGTGGCTTTCTCTCTCTCTGTCTGCATTTCATTCTGTTATAAAGGACTCCAGGAATAGGATTAAGACCAATCATGGCCACATCCTAACAGAAGTCGCCTCATTGAAAGGTCCTACTTATAAGAAGTTCACACCTGCAAGAATGGATTAACTTTAAGAACATGTTTTTCAGGGCTACATACAGCTTCAAACCAGCATGAGTACCATGGTATTTTATCTATTATTATCTAGTGTGTGTTAGCTATATTGTTTATAGTTGGGTAATAGGTGCCCTCCCATTACCTCTATGAGGGCTAATTGCAATTAGTCTGGGGTCTGGATATATTTTTGTTGATATATCCCTCTTTCCCCTTTCATATATGTCTATATTAGTCTCTAAGATCTTGGGTTTTCTTCTTTTCCTCATTCTTTCCTAGTTTACCTTCTATCACTTCTAAAGTTAAAACAATTTCCTGGGCAAGGGTTTTTAATTCATTCTATATACTATAAAATCTTTGTATATGCTAACCAAGGGCTTTTTACTATTTCTAGGTCAACTTTATTCCCAAAGTCAAGGCATTCTGGGTACAGGCATTAGTTAATGACTTTTTTACTTTTTCACATGTAACTTTATAACATTTTCTTCTCTATCTCAGTCCAAGTACAAGCTTCTTTCCTCATGTAGTAAAGACCCCCATTCCTTTTTAGTAGTGAACTATACCTCCCTTTAGTAGTGAATCCATGCTGTGCTCTCTGAAATCCAAAATCATGATTAGATGCTTGGTCAATGTTTACCAAAGATTCTTGTTCAGGAAAGCAATTGCAAGGAACATATTGTCTCTCGATTAGATCTTGCGAATCACTTGGGGTTATGCTTTTACTTCTTTATCTGTCTGTCTTCTATCCACAACTTCCAGACAAGGTTTATATAATGTCCAAATCAGAATCAAGTTGAGAATAAATGTTGAGGAAAGAACTCAGAAAACTTTAGAGAGGGCACATGACATCCTAGAATTTTATCACTCCATTATTCCCTTTATATCCTTGGATGCAGTTAAAAGAAGATTAAGAGGAGCAGAATCTGGGCCTGCTATCTAGTCAGCTATGTGAGTATTTGGATCCAATAATCCAATTAGGTCACAAATGTCACATACTAGAATTTTGTTTGATTTGGGGTGACCTAGCTTATGTGGAATCTTGCTACTCCTGTCGTTTGAAGGCATGTATAAGGCTGTCCTAGCTCCCAAAATGAATACATGCACTAATACCAGTGCCTACCTGCTACATGTGAGAGATTCTATACTAGGTTTACAGCAGCAGTTCTTCTAGTTTGAGGGCTGAGCCTCAATCCTTTTTTGTGGGTCTTTACTCCCCAAATGACACTTCCTGGGGTATATATTTGCTGTTCTCTGAACCATGTCAGTGTTAGAGGTGGAGGTGAGATTCAGGTATCATTAAGGGATGGAATTATGGTGGCAATAGGCCAGGGAACTCAGGTACACTCATCTTTCCTTCCTGTGTGTTCCACAAGGGATGTATGTGCATAAAGAATGGCAAAGGGAATGAAGCAGCATTTTATTATTGACTGGGACATTGGTCCCAAACCCCAGGTCAGCATCTACTGAGATGGACTCGACTAAAAGGAGGCTTAGGTTAGGCATAGTCTGGGACTCAGGACCAAAGCAAAATTAATGGATTTACATTTCCTTCAAGACTAAATAAACTGTCAGATTTTGCCATTCCAATGAGAAAAAGTCTCACAGAGAAGCTCCTAAATCCAGAATGAGGCTTTCTATCCATATGGTATTGTTTATATTCACAAGGCTCCACCCATTAGAAAATGTGGTTCAACGAGTTCCCCAGAATCTGACACATTAGTTCAATACTCCTTATATACCTGGGTAGGATGAGGGCGGAGTTTTAACTCTCTTTCTCTGAAGTCCAATATTTGTACTTAGACTGTTTAGATGCTCATCTTTTGTAGCCAGGTCAGTTTCTTATGGGCTATGGTTGACTATATGTTAGTATGTGGCTGGAACATTGTCTAACACACAAGGTATCACAATATACCAGACAGAATGCAAACTTGAGAGCCTGTCATGACAATTATTACCTATGTGAGATTTCCTATTATGTACTTTCTTTGTGATTATTCTATTTAGAATTGTCGACTTCAGGCTTTGAAAACAATTAAAGTTGGTTTGGCTCTGTATCAGTTAGCTTTGGCTGCCTTACAAGCCGCTTTAAAACTTAGTTTCAAAGAGCCATTTATTTAGTTCACAAGTCTGTGGGTTGGCCATTGGATTGGGCTCAGATGGGTGGTTCTTTTGGTTTTGGCTCAACTCACTCATGTGTCTATGGTCAATTACTGTTCAACTAGATGACTCTAGTTGGGTTGGCTGGCTGTTGGCTTGGGCAATGAGGGTAACCAGGCCACATGTTTCTTATTATCTAGCAGGTTAGCTTGGGCTTGTTCATTTGTCAGTTTGGCAGTGTTCCAAAGAAGAGATGTTGCTCACAACGTTTCTTAAATCCTAGGCTTGGATTTCACACATCTTCCATTAGATTTCCCTGGTCAAATCAAGTCATGAGGCTAGCCCAATTTAAATGGGTAAGGAAATTGACTTCACTTCTTGATGGGAGATACTGCAAAGTGACATTGCAAAAGGCCTGGATACGGGATGACAGGGTGAGGAGGGAGGAATCGACTACAGGCTCTTTTTGTTGAGGTGTCTTGGCTTACAGTTAGAGTATGAATAACTGTCCTCTGAATGTATACTAAATTATAACTATAAATCCCCATACATGCAGCTTGGTAGACAGTCCAGAGTCTATCAATTAGAGCCTTCTTTCCTGATATATTCATGAGGGGCAAAAAAATATTTTGTACCTGCCCTTTTGACTGTACCATTTTGAACTAGTAGGTGTTTTGATCCAGCAGTTTTGGCTCTCCCATATATTTTGACTATAAGAACTTTTGGGATTCCCGTTTCTGAGTTCAAACATGTATATCCAATTATGAAAACTGAGACAGAAGCTGCTTAGTTGCCTCCCAATATAAATCTTTCATTTCTTGCTTAGTAATAAGAATGTTTATTTTCAGTTATACACATTGTCACCTGGCTAAAAGACTACATTCCCCAGATACCATTGTAGCTAGGTATAGCCATGTACTAAGTTACATGTTAGTGTTATGTTAGTTATATTAACATGTTAGTTAATGTTAGTTTTGACATTACAACTTCTGGAAGTATCCTTAAAAGGAGACGTTTTCTTCACCCTTTCCTTTTTCCTGGATTCAGCAATGCAGGTTGGAATGTGGACTTGATATTTGGAGTTCAAGCAAAAATCTTGAATTATGTGTGTGCATAACAAGGGTTGTAGAACAGCTGAATAGAAGGAGCCTGGGTCTCTTACCAGCCCTGGACTATTCTACCTCCATATTTCTTAAGATAGAAACAGTTTTCTATGTGTTTAAGCCACTGCTAATTTTGTGGTCATTAGTATATGTGATTGTATCTTGGTACACCAATATTGATGAATTTTTATTGGAACAAATCCCACTAAGCCAACTAAAGTCTTTGATAAATTTTCTAAACTATACAGATAAAGCATTTTTGCACTGGGATTGATTAGTTTTTATTTTACATTTACAGTAAGAAATTGACTTATCAATAAATTATTTTTCATATTAAAATTTTCTTTGGCATTATCAATTTTTATTTGAGGACATTATTTTATCAAGGGGGTTAAATTTCATAATCTCTCAAATTTTACACACTTTTCAAGAGAGTGTGATTTTTCTGTAAAATCAGTCAATAATAAATTTTATCTTTTCAGTTTCACCACTTGTCATTTTTTTCTGTGGTGGTGATTTCCACTAAGTCTAAATTTTCTCAGGTCAGTTTTTATAATTTTAATGTGGTTTTTCAGATTTTTTTCTAATAAATATTGCCATGTGCAATTTTAGATATTGACCATTTAATTTTGTGTTGGTTAGTTCCAGCATTTATATTTGTTCTAGTTTGCTAGCTGCCAGAATGCAATATACCAGAAATGGAATGGCTTTTAAAAAGGGAAATTTAATGAGTTGCTAGTTTACAGTTCTAAGGCTGAGAAAATGCCCCAATTAAAACAACTTTATAGAAATGTGCAATTTAAAGCATCCAGGGAAAGATACCTTGGTTCAAGAAGGCCAACGAAGTTCATGTTTCTCTCTCAGCTGGAAGGGCACATGCCGAACATGGCAGCATCTACTGGCTTTCTCGCAGCTCTACAAAAAAAAGAACTCTCTCCAAAACGTTTTCTCTTTTAAAGGATTCCAGCAAGCAACTCCACCTTCAATGGGTGGAGACACACCTCCATGGAAATCATCTAATCAAAAGTTATCACCCACAATTGGGTGGGTCACATCTCCATGGGAACAATCAAAATGCTCCCACCCAGCAATATTGAATGGGGATTAAAGGACATGGCTTTTCTGGGGTCCACCACAAATTCAGACTGGCACAATATTTATCATTTTTGGAAAGTTAACATTGATTTCTTGGTGATCCCACAAGGAAATTGTGGGTAATTCTCCTCAGGTGTTCCAGAATTGCCCCATTCTTCAAGATGAGTCTATAGACTGCACATTGTCAGGGTCAGGTTCATTTGTCAACTTGGCCAAGTGGTGGTACCTGTTTATCTGGGCAAGTACTGGCCTGTCTGTTGCAATGAGGACATTTCATAGAATTAAATCATGAGCATGTCAGCTGCATCCACAGCTGATTCCATTTGTAATCAGCCAAGGGGAGTGTCTTCTGCAATGAGTGATGCTTAATCTAATCACTGTAGGCCTTTTAAGGAAGATTCAGAAGAGACAGGCTCTCTTCCTGCTTCAGCTGGTGAGCCTCTCCTGTGGAGTTTATCCAGACCCTCCATTGGAATTGTCGGCTTCATAGCCTGCCCTGTGGATTTTGGACTCTGCATTCCCACGGTCACATGTGACACTTTTATAAATTTTATATTTGTGAGTGTTCCCTGTTGATTCTGTTTCTCTAGAGAACCCTAACTAATACACACATCCAATCATTCTGAATAGTCTTTCTCCATGTGATTTGTTCCTGGCAGTCTCGTAGTGCAAATTTCCCTGAGTCAGAGTTGCAATTACCATTAATTTAAATGGGAAAAAAATGTCAATCAAACCAGAGTCCCCAAATTGGCACCTATTTTTATTAAAACATCTCCAAATTCTCCTAAAATGGACTCAACTGGTTCAATAGTAAACATTTCTTTTTGTAACACAACCTCACTAGTCAATTTTCCCTAATATAATTCTGGCTGTTTACCTGCTCTTCTTAAACTTTGTAACTATCTTATATTCAGCACTATGATAACATAAAACTATGTTATTCCTCCAAAAATAGATATGATACTGAAAGTTTATGTCCTTTAATGAAAAAACACAAACATACAAGCAAACATAATAATAAATAATTTAATTAAGATAATGGCTTTTAGGGCCATGGCCAATGCCCTTCAGCAAAAACACCAGGAATTTACATGTAATTGAACAAATTGAGTTTATTACTTGCTGCATGTGTTAGAAAGAAACTATAATGGGATTTATAATTTGGTTGGAATGTTTAGGGGTGTGTCTAAGGAAGCAGGAGTTCATTCTAGATTGGATGCTGTTAGAAAGATGGGCAATTTCATTACTGGGCATCTCAATAAATTTTATCTATAGAGATAGGGCAAGCTAGCATGAGTATAAAGCTGTTATTGGTAAAGAAGTAGCGGTCACTCTTTTTAGATAAGAACAGGGGCTGTTTGCTAGTTTGTGGGGAACACAGTGACCTTGGTTTTGTGTGTGCTTAAGACAAAATTATGAAGTGATCACATTCTCATGGTTTCAGAGTTACCTTATCTGAACTTGGTATTGTGTGAGATTGTTTTTGTCCAATAGAAGAATAGCAGAGCCTAGCTGTGAGTGCTAGGCTACATTTCAGATTTCAGGGGCTGCTCTTGTTTTTGTTTTTCTTTCTCAGGAATTTTGCTCCAGGTTAACATTGCTATCAACTGGTAAATAAGGAATACTTTGAGAAGAGAACTTAATGCAACTTGTGCCAATCCTATAACTGTGAAGATTGGCACATGGTGGCTTTCATATCCTGGGCTCAGCTGCTTTTAAGGTGTGCAAAAGCTAAATCCCTATTTATACATTCAAAGAAGTTCCTTGTAAGTTGAAGTAGGAGCATTAAGTTAAACACTTAGTAAAGTTGAATCTTTATAACCCTAATGGTCCATACTCTGGGTGGAGGGAAGAGGAAAGCATAGAACAAAAATGTTTTTGGGGTAAAAATGGCATGGTTGAAATAGGCAGTGAGTTAGAATTGTCCTGTTTCGTCTGGGAATTCACTGAGGTCCAAGGGTCAGTCCTGTTATGCCAATATTGGCACTGGAGAGAACTCATCCATCCCTCTTCAGACTGAAGACCTCCTCCTTTGCTACACTAAGCTGTTTTCTTTGGAAATGGATTTCAGGCTGCTTTTGCTGCCACCAAAGTCAGCAAGCCCTGCTGGTGCTGGACTATGTATTGTCACCTGTTATGATTGAGTTGATGTCTGGAGTGGAATACCCCAACTCCCATCACTGCCCTGACCCTTATGAGATCACCGTCAAGCAAAGGTGCTCCAGCCATTCTAGTCTGGAATTCAAACATTTGAGCTCTTTAGAAACATTAAATAACTTTTTGCAGGAGACCAGAACGCTGGGATGGGATAGGCTGCTTGGTTTGCCACCTTTCAGATACAGACCTTCTGCTCCTTTTTCATTACATGATTTGGGGCAAGGGCTTCCCTACCAGTACCATCTCTTTCTACTCTCATAGCTTTTATCTGATAGGCTTTGTTGCACTTTCTGTCACTGGGCCTTGTCCAATTCACCCTGACAAATGTCCTTAACTTCATGTATTTGTTTGACATTTATTTATTTTATTTATTCATTCATTTGCAAATTCATTCATTCTTCATTTAATTGGACCTCAGGTTAAACCTCTTGGTGGGGTTGTGTCCATGACCTTTTCTGACAGAAGTCCCTAGGGCTCCTTCTGCACATTTGTTCATGTTCTCCTTTGCATCCACAGGAATTGTCTTTCTCTGACTGTCTTCATCAGTCTGTATTTCTCTCTGTTTCTTTCATTGTCTCTGTGTTTTTTTTTAATCTTGTTGCTCCCTCTCACTTGCTATAACACTCAAACTAATTAAAATGTCTCCATCTTTAGGGACTCTAATAAATAATTCAAACTACCTAAGGTAAGAAAACATGGCTATTGTGAAGACACTACCCGGCAGGAATCCTGGCAGTTAGATTTTTGTCTTTCTCCAGGGCCACATAATATCTCTTTCATTGTCTCTGCCATTGTCCTTCTCTCTTTAGCATCTCTGCCTCTCTCTGTGTTTATAGCTTTAATGTTTGACCTATTTATTTTATTTCTAGGAACCCCATGCTGTGCAGTATATTCTACTTTCGCTGTTACTTTACCTTGCCATGATCCTTCATAGATTCTTCTCTTCCTCATTTTTAGGAAGCTTTAGCTCTCATTTCTAACTGCTGAAATCTTCAATTTTTGAGTGGGAGAATGAAATGGGTCTAGATAATTTTCCTCATTAGGTCACATTGTAGGTAAGTTGCTTGATTTGGTCAGGGATATACCCTGTAGCTAGAGGGTGATATCACATTATATAAAACGGAGGCTGCAGGCAGCCAGTAATTGACATTTCCTCATACTCTGTTTATAACCTTTCTCATAAATGCAGTTCCAAGGATGCCTTTATTTAAATCAATCTGTTTTAGTTTGTTAATGCTGCTGGAAATGCATTATACCAGAAATAGGTTGTTTTTATAAACGGAATTTTTTTTTGGCTCAACTTTTTTTTTATTAAATTTTTTTTTTAAATACCAAAAAACACCAAACAAATGCAAGCATTTGTAACTTTTGATCATTCCGTTCTACATATATAATCAGTAATTCACAATATCATCACATAGTTGCATATTCATCATCATGATCATTTCTTGGAACATTTGCATCTATACAGAAAAAGAAATAAAAAGAAAACAGAAAAAAATTCATACATACCATTACCCCCCACCCCTCCCCCTCACCAATCACCAGCATTTCACTCTAAATTTATTTTAAGATTTGTTCCCCCAATTACTCATCTTCATTCCATATGTTTTACTTATCTGTTGATAAGGTAGATAAAAGGAGCATCAGACACAAAGTTTTCACAATCACATAGTCACATTGTGAAAGCTATATCATTATACAATCATCTTCAAGAAACATGGCTACTGGAGCACAGCTCCACATTTTCAGGCAGTTCCCTCCAGCCTCTCCACTACATCTTGACTAACAAGGTGATATCTATTTAATGCATAAGAATAATGTCCAGGATAAACTCTCGACTCTGGAATCTCTCATTCATTGACACTTAATTTGTATCTTTTCACTCTTCCCCCTTTTGGTCAAGAAGGTTTTCTCAATCCCTTGATGCTGAGTCTCAGCTCATTCTAGGATTTCTGTCCCACGTTACCAGGAAGGTCCACACCCCTGGGAGTCATGTCCCATGTAGACAGGGGGAGGGTGGTGAGTTTGCTTGTTCTGTTGGCTGGAGAGAGAGGCCACATCTGAGCAACAAAAGAGGTTCTCTTGGGGGTGACTCTTAGGCCTAATTTTAAGTAGGCTTGACCTATCCTTTGTGGGGTTAAGTTTCATATGAACAAACTCCAAGACTGGGGGCTCAGCCTATAGCTTTGGTTGTCCACACTGCTTGTGAGACTATCAGGAATTCAACTTAGGGAGGTTGAATTTCCCCCATTCTCACCATTCCCTGAAGGGGACTTTGCAAATACTTTTCCACTCACTGATCAAATCACTCTGGGATTCATCGGGACATCACTCTGGACAAACCAACAAAATCTCATGTTCTACCCAAGATTCCATGTACTTATGTTGTTCAACCTATGATCTACATAAGTTATACTAGGAGATGCACTAGTGAAAATATAAATTTTGTACCAAATAAACATTTTTTGCTTTAGTCTCACACATAAGTTGAAATTTTAAAATATTAATTACCATCTATTTTCAGCACCCTGCAGTAATGACATTCCTTTGTTCTTCCTCATGCAAAAACATTTTTTTAATTTGTACATTTAGTCACTATCATTATACACTGTAGGCATTCCTAGATTATACCATCTCAATCTTTATCGTTTATCTTTCTTTGTGGTTTCATTTATGCCCCCAGCCCTCCTCCCTCTATCATTCTCACATTCAGCTTCATTCAGAGTTTTAACATAATTGTGTTACAGTTAGGTAGTATTGTGCTGTCCATATCTGAGTTTTTATATTCAGTCCTGTTGCACAATCTGTATCCCTTCAGCTCCAATTACCCAATATCTTACCCTATTTCTATCTCCTGATGGTCTCTGTTACCAATGAAATATTCCAAGTTTATTCACTAATGTCAGTTTATATCAGTGAGACCATACAGTATTTGTTCTTTTGATTTTGGCTAATCACACTCAGCATAATGTCCTTAAGGCCCATCCATGTTGTTACATACTTCATAAATTTATTCTGTCTTATAGCTGCATAATATTCCATGATATGTATATGCCACAGTTTGTTTAGTCACCCATCTGTGGATGGACATTTTGGCTGTTTCCATCTCTTGGTAATTGTAAATAATGCTGCTGCAAACATTGGTGTACAAATGTCCGTTTGTGTCCTTGCCCTCATGTACTTTGAGTAGAGACAGCATATAGATGGGTCCTGTTTTTTGATCCATTCTGCCAGTCTATGTCTTTTGACTGGGGAATTTAATCCATTAATATTTAGTGTTATTATTGTACTGGTTGTAATTTCTTCTACCATTTTGCCTTTTGGATTTTTTATGTCATGTCTAATTTTTCTTCTTTTTACCTTACTGATAGTCTTCCTTTCTACACTCATCTCCACACCTCTCTCTTCTGTCTTTTTGTATCTGCCTCTAGTGCTCCCTGTAATATTTCTTGCAGAGCTGGTGTCTTGGTCACAAATTCTCTCAGTGATTTTTTGTCTGAAAATATTTTAATTTCCCCATCATTTTTGAAGGACAATTTTGCAGGATATAGAATTCTTGGTTGGCAGTTTTTCTCTTTTAGTAATTTAAATATATCATCCTACTTTCTGCTTACTTCCATGGCTTCTGCTGAGAAATCTACACATAGTCTTATTGGCCTTCCCTTGTATGTGATGGATTGCTTTACTCTTGCTGCTTTCAAGATTCTCTCTTTCTCTTTGACCTCTGACATTCTGATTAGTAAGTGTCTTGGAGTACATCTATTTGGATCTATTCTCTTTGGGGTACGCTGCACTTCTTGGATCTGTAATTTTAAGTCTTTCATAAGAGTTGGGAAATTTTCTGTGATAATTTCCTCCTCCTTTTCCCTTCTCTTCTCCTTCTGGGACACCCACAACATGTATATTCATGCACTACATATTGTTATTCATTTCCCTGAGTCCCTACTCATATTTTTCCTTTTTTTGCCATATTTTCTTTTTCTTGCTGGATTTCAGATGTTCCATCCTCCAGTTTACTAGTCCTACCTTCTGCCTCTTGAAATCTACCATTGTAGTTTTCCATTGTTTTTTTCAACTCTTCTACCGTGCCTTTCATTCCCAGAAGTTCTGTGATTTGTTTTTTCAGACTTTTGATTTCTTCTTTTTGTTCATTTCTTGCCTTCTTTATATCCTTCCTCAATTCATTGATTTGATTTTTGATGAGGTTTTCCATGTCTATTCATATATTCTGAATTAATTGTTTCAACTCCTGTACCTCATTTGAATTGTTGATTTGTTCCTTTGACTGGACCATAGCTTCAATTTTCCCAGTCTGATTTGTTATTTTTTGCTGGCGTCTAGGCATTTAATTACCTTAATTAGTTTGCTCTGGAGATTGTTTTCACTTCTTTTATCTAGAGTTTTCTTGCTGGATGAATTTGTTGTGTGCCTGTTCTTTGACATTCAGTTCAGCTTATTCTGGACCACTAGCTTAGGTTTTGTTTAACAGAGGAGAATTTTTCAGTTCTTGTTTTCTTCTTTCTTGCCCTACCTGTATAGTGCCTCCCCCCCCACCCCCGCACCCTTGGGAGGGTCTATTTAGGTATTATAGACCCAAGCCGGATTTTCCAAGACCAAACTGGTCTCCTGTCAGGAAAAAAGCGTCACCTTCCTCAATTTTCCCTGAGGGTAAGACCCAGCAGTTTGAAAGATTTTCCTGTGAAGTCTCTGGGCTCTGTTTTTCTTATCCTGCCCAGTATGTGGTGCTTGTCTGCCTGCAGGTCCCACCAGCATAAGATGATGTGGTACCTTTAACTTTGGCAGACTCTTCTTGCTGGGGGCATGGTGGAGACAGAGGAGAGGTTGTAGGCTGGTTTTAATGGCTTCAAATTACCAAGCCCTGAGGTCTGATTTCCTTGAGGGAGGGATTCCATGTGAGTTGGGCCTCACTCCTTCCCTGGGGAAGGTTTCAAACAAGCTAGTTTCTGCCTATGTCTGGGGCAATTGCAGCCTGAGAAGTCCTGCCGCTGAATCCAGAGGCAGTCAAGCCTTTGTAGAAACAGAGCCACAAAAACCTCTGTTTCTTTTATTTTTGTTTTTCCATCAGCCCTGCCCCCTTGGCACTGGGGCAAAACCCAGCAACCTCCATTTTGACCAGGTTCACCTGAGCTGGGCACCTATTTTTTAGTAGTCAGAATTTGTGAATTAATTCCACACTTGAAGCTTAGTTGTCCTCTACCCCTGCTGCTGGTAAATTCCCTTTCCTTTCCCCTCTGGGAAGTAACCTCTGGAGGAGGGGCACTGGCTGCTGCAGCTTGGGGAACTCATGGTTCTGGGGGAGTGGGGGGTGCTCCCAGCTGGTCCAGCTTGTGCAGACTGGGGTACGTTGTGTGTCAGGTCACTGACATGGCCCCAGGAGTTGTTCTGTACTGTTTCTGATTATTTAATAGCTGCTCTGGATGATGAACTAAATCCCACACCTTGCTAAGCTGTCATCTTGGCCATCTCCTCTACAAAGGGAATTTATTAAGTTACAAGTTTACAGTTCCAATGCCATAAAAACGTCCCAACTAAGGCATCCAGAGAAAGGTTCCTTGGCTCAAGAAAGGTCCCATGATGTTTGGGGTTTCTCTGTCAGCTAGGAAGGCACAAGGTGACTTCAGCTTACTTTCTCTCCTGGCTTCTCTTTTCAAATGGCTTTCCCAGGAGAATTTTCTTTCTGCATCTCCAAAGGTCTCTGTCTTCTTAAGCTCTGAAGCTTTTTCCAAAATGGTTCCCTGTTAAAGGAATCCAATAAATGACAGACCTTGAATGGGTGGAGACATATCTTCATAGAAATCACCTAATCAAAAGGTCCCACCCACAATTGTGTGGGTAACATTTCCATGGAAACAACTTAAAAAGTTCCCACCCAACAATATTGAATCAGGATTAAAGAACATTGCTTTTCTGGGGTACACAACAGTTTCAAACCGGCATACAATCCATCAACCACAAACACAACTTTTTCATACTTCCATGCAGGAGACAACCCAAGTTTTATCTTGAAGTCGTGTGAAAGAATCACGTTGAAAGCTGCCTGTCACCCTGAGTATTTGTTACCTTCAGGGGGCATCCTTATTCTCAATTCCTGGGCCTGCCTACAGATGCTGGTAGAAAACATAAATTGCACCCTGCAGCTGCATGGGAATGGTGAATTATATACTGTAATTGGTAGGCATAAATGTATTACAAAGAAGTGAGTCCCTTGGCCATCAAATCTGACCATCTGTAGAACCTGCCTTTGGGAGGCTTACCCTCTGAGATGCTCTAAAGACAGCAGCAATCCACTTCCAGGTAATGCTGGCTCACTGGGAAAAGCTAGCTTGAAGGGTTGTGACTCTGTAGTTCAGTGGTACTCAAACTTGAGCTTTCATTGGTGTCGCTTGGATGGCTTGTTTAAACATAAAATGCTGAACCCCCACACCCAGAGTTTCTAGTTCAGTAGTAATTTGCATTTCTAACAATTTCCAGGTGATGCTGATGCTGCTGGTCTAGGGATCACACTTTGAAAACCTTTGTTGTAGGGTGCCAACTTGAATTAGGCCTTTAGTGGGTGAGTATAAACAGGGTTTTGTTGTTGAATTCTTGGTAATTTGAATCTAGGAGAATTTCTCTAAGCCATTTGTCAGTTGCGTTCTTGGGAAACCCTAGGTTTGAAAGCCCAAAACAGAGGTCATCTTGTGTTCTGTCCCTCCTGGCATCTGGGTTACCACATTTCCTCACTTGCTGATTGTGATTCCACACTTAATTTTGTGATTAACTGCTGCCACCTGAGCCCCCTGAGTGCCCCACAACACCAGCAGACCAGATGCTTTCCTGGGTCTCCCAAGATTTTCTTGCTACCCAGAAATGAAAGGGTTAATTTGCGGACTAGTAGTGGCCTCCGGGCACTTGTTCCAGAGATCTGGCTGGCTCTGTTCTTATGGGCTGATGCCTGTACCGTACTGATTGTTAAATATTTTGGATGTCATCCCCAGGATTAGGATGGCAAGAGGATTAAAAAAACACAATATTATGAAAGGAATATATACAGTATTTTCTAGGTGTCATAATAAATAATGTATTTCATAGTTAGATTGTTTTGCTCCATAATTATTTTAACATGTTTTCTTATAAATTTTCCATTTTTTTCATTGTGAAAAATAACATATATACAAAAAAGGAACATATTTCAAAGCATGCCACAACAATTAGTTGTAGAACAGATTCCAGACTTTGGTATGGGCTACAGTTCTACAATTTTAGGTTTCTCCTTCTAGCTGCTCCAAGATACTGGAGACTAAAAAGAGATATCAATGTAATGATTCAGCAGTCATACTTACTTGTTAAATCTTATCTTCTCATACCTTCTCCTTCTCCTTTGATCCTCCTCCAAATTTTTAGGGATACTTGGGTTATGCCCATTCTAACTTTGTCATGTTGGAAAGGAGTGTCAATAATATGGAATAGGGGAATGGAACTAGTTGATGTTCTTGGAGAGGTTGGCCCGTCTGGGTTTCAGGACTTATCTGGTCAAGGAACCCATCTGGAGGTTGTAGGTTTCTGACAAGTAATTTTTTTTAAACTTTTTTTATTAATTAAAAAAAAATTACCAAACAAAACATTTAAATATCATTCCATTCTACATATACAATCAGTAATTCTTAATATCATCACATAGTTGCATATTCATCATTTCTTAGTACATTTGCATCGATTTAGAAAAAGAAATAAAAAGACAGCAGAAAAAGAAATAAAATGATAATAGAGAGAAAAAAAAAACTATACGTACCATACCCCTTACCCCTCATTTTCATTTACCACTATTGCAAACTGAATTTATTTTAACATTTGTTTCCCCTGTTATTTATTTTTATTCCATATGTTCTACTCTCCTGTTGATATAGTAGCTAAAAGGAGCATCGGACATAAGGTTTTCACATTCACAGAGTCTCATTGTGAAAGCTATATCATTGTTCAATCATCATCAAGAATCATGGCTACTGGAACACAGCACTACATTTTCAGGCAATTCCCTCCAGCCTCTCCACTACATCTTGAACAACAAGGTGATATCTACTTAATGCGTAAGAATAACCTCCAAGGTAACCTCTCGACTCTGTTTGGAATCTCTCAGCCATTGACACTTTGTCTCATTTTACTCTTCCCCCTTTTGGTCAAGAAGGTTCTCTCAATCCCTTGATGTTAATTCACAGCTCATTCTAGGGTTTTTCTCAGTCCTTTAATGCTGAGTCTCAGCTCATTCCAGGATCTTTGTCCCACATTGCCAGGAAGGTCCACACCCCTGGGAGTCATGTCCCATGCAGAGAGGGGGGTGGTGGTGGTGAGACTGCTCATCATATTGGCTGGAGAGAGAGGTCACATCTGAGCAACAAAAGAGGCTCTCTTGGGGGTGACTCTTAGGCCTAAATTTTAAGTAGACTTGACCTATCCTTTGTGGGGTTAAGTTCATGTGAACAAACCCCAAGACTGGGGGCTCAGCCTATAGCTTTGGTTGTCCACACTGCTTGTGAGAATATCAAGAATTCAACTTGGGGAAGTTGAATTTCTCCCCACTCTCACCATTCCCCGAAGGGGGCTTGTAAATACTTTTCCAGTCTGATAAGTAATCTTAATGTGTGAAACTTTTGTAGAAACTCAGATAGAGCCCTCAATGTTCTTTAGGGTTAACAAGAATGTTGTTGAATGGGGTTCAGCAAACTGTCCTAATTAGCAATATCTAGTTGAAGCTTGTGTAGGAGTAGCCTCCAGAATAGCCTCTCAACTCTGTTTGAACTCTCTCAGCCACTGATACCTTATTTGTTACAATAGTTTTCCACCTTTTGTTCAGGAAGACCTTGTTGATCCCATGGTTCCAGAGCCTGGCTCATCTCTTGGAGTCATAACTTATGTAGCTAGGAGATTTTCACCCCTGTATGTCATGTCTGGGAGGGGGTGTAATGATTTTACTTGTAGGGTTGGGCTTAGAGAGAGGGAGGCCACATCTGAGCAACAAAAGTGGTCCTCTGGAAGTAACTCTTAGGCATAAATATAGGTAGGCTTAGCTTCTCCCTATAAACAAGCTTCACAAGAGTAAGCCTCAAGATCAAGGGCTTGGCCAATCTGACTTGGGAGTCTCTGATGTTTGAGGCAGTATCAGGGGTTTCCCCAATGATAAAATTTAATATTTCCATATATTTTCTCCCATTCCTCAAGGGACTTTGCCAATACTTTTAAATTATCTGCTCAACATACCTGGGATGTATCTGGGCATTACATTAAGCTACACAGAATTACAAGTCCTCATTCCCATTCTGGGCTCCATGTGTTTGGATCGTTTAAATGATCTATCCAGACAGGCTGAGTTAGATTATGTGCTGCAGAAAATTTAGGTTTTGCACAAAATAAACCTCCCTTCCTTTAGTCTTATAGAATAGGTGAAGTTTTAAAATACAGTCAATGTCTCCTTACCCCTGTATTCTGATTTAGCTTAGTGCCAACCTGATCAGCTTCATTCTTATCTCTAATTGAAGCCTGATCTCTTTTTCAAGTTCTTTAACAGTTGTTGTGTGTGGCCATGCTGACTTTCAGACCTGCAGAACTCCTACTTTGAGTCTTAGGTATTACACAGGTACTCAAAGTTTCATGGAAATATCAAGTTATACATATATAGCACAGCCTGTCAAAATCTAGAAATAACAATTATAGCGCTGAACTAAATGTGACTGCTATAAGAGCTTACAATCTAGGCCCTAATTTTCTTATAAGTATTTTCTAAATGAAATGATACAATATTTCCTCATTTGTTTCTGGTTTATTTCATATCAGATAATGTCCTCCAGGCTTATTCACATCGTTGCATGCCTCATGGCTTTGTCCTTTTCTGTATCAGCACAGTATTCAATGATATATATACACCAGAGTTTGCCATTCTACTTCTCAGTTGGTGTATCCTTTAGCCACCTCCATCCATTGGGCCTCATGTATAATGTCCAAAATCAACAGTCTATGTCTTGCAGTATACTCACTTAGTGGTATAGTCATCAACACTCTCAATTTTAGAGAATTTTCATTGCTCCTAAGAGAAAAAAACCCAATAAACACATGCAATCACCGAATAGAAAATCCAAACCTCCCCCTAACTCCGGTCCTCCCCCCTCCCAATTATTTACCCTGGTATTGCTATGGTACTGTTGCTGTCTTCCTGTTAAACATAGGCCATTGCATGCAATAGTAGTCTTACACCTATACCCAGATATTATAAACTCTTTGCACAAGATTCATACTTTTGAAATAGTTCATGCAAGAACTTGTCTATATTTGTAGTGTTAATTTGTGGGATATGTGGCTTTATACAACACTTTTCAATCATGTTCACTTTCAATATGGCAATATTACTTATGAACCACTAATGAACTGCCTTCACTTCTATCCATTCCCTTATATTTAAGTTCAACCACATTACCTAACCATTCATGCATCTCTGGCTTCTATGTATCTCTAGGACCCTCATATTCTATTTTATAAGCCTCTGAGTTTACTTTTACCAAGGTCGTAAAAGTGAAATCTTATAGTACCTATCCTTTTGTGTCTGTCTGATCTCAGTCAGCATTATATCCTCAATGTTCATTCACTTTGTCATATGCTTCAGGGTGTTATTTCTTCTTAAACTGCATAATATTCCATCATATGTATATGCCACATTTTGTTTATCCACTCATCTGTTGATGGGCACTTGGATTGTTTTCATGTTTTGGCAATTGTGAATAATGCTGCTATGAACATCTCTGTGCAAATGTCTGTTTGTGTCACTGCTTCCAGCTCTTCTGAGTATATACCAAGTAGTGGTATTCCGGGCCATAGGACAACTCAATATTTAGTTTACTAAGGAACTGCCAAACTGTCTTCCAGAGTGGCTATACAATTATACATTCCCCCCAGCAGTGCGTGAGTATCCCAATTTCTCCACATCCTCCCCATTATTTGTAGTTTCCTGTTTGTTTAATAGGAGCCATTCTTATAGGTGTAAGGTGGTATCTCATAGTCTTGATCTGCATTCCCCTCATAGCTAATGAAAATGAGCATCTCTTCATGTATTTTTGAGCCCTCTGTCTTTGCCCTTTGGAGAAATGTCTGTTTATATCTTTAGCCCATTTTATAATTGGGTTGTTCTTTTGGTGTTGAGTTGTATGATTTCTTTAGGTATACAGGATATCACACCTTTATCCAATACATGATTTCCAAATATTTTCTCCCATTGAGTTGGCTCCCTCTTCACCTTTTGACAGTTTTTTGGGGCACAATAGCATTTGATATTGAGGGGTTCTCATTTATCTATTTTTTCTTTTCTTGCTTGTGCATTAGGTGTAAAGTATAGGAAGCTACACCCTATTACTAGGCCTTGAATAAGTTTTTCTACATTTTCTTCTAGGAATTTTATGGTCCTGGTTCTTATATTTAGGCCTTTGATCTGCTTTGAGTTAATTTTTGCATAGGCTGTAAGGTAAGGGTCCTCTTTCATTCTCTTGGCTATTGATATCCAGTTTTCCCATTCCCATTTATGGAAAAGATTATTCTGTCCCAGTTCAGTGGATTTGAGGGCCTCATTGAAGATCAGTTGACCATAGATTTAGTGGTCCATTTCCACACTCTTGATTCAATTCCATTAGTCAATATTTCTATCTCTGCACCAGTACCATGCTGTTTTAATCACTGTGGCTTTAAAATCAGTGTTAGTCCTCTTACTTAGTTCTTCTTTTTTTGAGGATATTTTTAGCTATTTGATGTCTCTTTCCCTTCCAAATGAATTTGATAACTAGTTTTTCCAAGTCTTCAAAGTATGTTGTTGGAATTGTTATTGGTACTGTGTTGAATCTATAGATCAATTTGGGTAGAATTGGCATCTTAACTATATTTAACCTTCTTATCCATGATCAGGGAATGTCTTTCCACCTATTAAGATCTTTGATTTCTTTTAGCAATGTTATGTAGTTTTCTGTGTACAGGTTGTTACATCCTTAGTTAAGTTGATTCCTAAATACTTGATTCTTTTAGTTGCTGTTTTGAATGGATTTTTTTCCTCAATTGTCTTTTCAGTTAAGTCCTTGCTTGTGAACAGAAATATTACTGAATTTTGGACATTAATCATATCCTGCCACTTTGCTGAATTTGTTTATTAGCTTAAGAAGCTTTATCATAGACTTCTCAGGATTTGCCAAGTATAATATCATGTCATTTGCAAATAATGAATGCTTTACTTCCTTTCCTGTTTGGATGCCTTTTATTTATTTTTCCTGTCTGATAGTTCTAGCTGTAACTAGTACAAAGTTGAATAATAGTGGTGACAGAGGGCAGCCTTGTGTCGTTCCCAACCTTTAGGTGAAGGCTTTCAGTTTCTCACCATTGAATATGATGCTGGCTATGGGTTTTTCATATATGCCCTTTAGCATATTGAGGAAATTTACTTTGATTCCTAACTTTTGAAGTGTTTTTATCAGAAAAGGATCCTGAATTTTGTTGAACGTCTTTTCAGTGTCAATTGAAATGATAAGGTAATTTCTCCCTTTTGATTTGTTAATGTGTTGTATTACATTGATTGTTTTCTTGTTTTGAACCACCCTTGCATTCCTGGTATAAACTTCACTTGAACATAGTGTATCATTCTTTTAATGTTTCATTGGATTCAATTTGCTATTCAATTTGTTCAGAATTTTTGCATCTGTATTCATTTGGGAGATTGGCCTGCAGTTTTCCTTTCTTATACCATCTTTACCTGGTTTTGGTACTAGAATGAAGTTAGCTTCATAAAATGAATTAGGCAGTACTCCTTTTCCTCTAGTTCCCTTATTCTTTCTTCTCTCTCTTCAAATCTGCTGTTATGTCTGTAGTATATATATATTTTGGTCTATAGTATTTTTCATCTCTGTGATATCTGCTGTTTTTCTATTTATTCTTTCAGATTCTTCTTTATGCACTTCTGGTTTCTTCTTGATCTCCTTTATGTCATTAGCTAAGCCATTGAATTTATTTAGTAGAGTTTTATGAACATCTCTGATTAGTTGTCCCAAATTCTGTGTCTCTTCAAGTATTTTAATTTGAACATTAGGTTGGGTTATAGCTGTCTGCATCTTCATATGTTTCATATGTTGCCTATGAGGGATTTAATTATCATATAGGGTTATTTGGAAATTCACTTCTCTCAGTAGTCTAAAGTTTTGTTTATGTGGGACAGGCAAGAGGCAAGAAATGGGGCATGGGGTGGGGTGCAGTGGTGTAGTATTGGAGTATGGTGAAGGGCTAGGCATGGGGCACGACACTGGTGCCCAGGACCATGGGGTACTGGGTACAAGGTTGTAGGGGGCAGCGTGGGCGCGGTGAGTGTGAGGAGATGGGGCATATGTGTGCATGTGTGAAGGTGGGGATGGGGTGGGGGTGGGGCTCAGGTGTGTGTGACATGGTGGGGGTCATGGGTATGAGGGTGGGCTGGTGCATGTGAGTGTGGCATATTCAAGGAGTGTGACTTGGCTTACTTCTTAGTCCCAACCTCCCTGTTCATGCACACCTGAGGGCTCTGGGACTCCATTTGAGCAGACCTCAAACTGTAGGGGCAGGGCATGGTGTGGGAGTCACAAAGGCAGGGCATGGTGGGAGGTGGATTGGAGGGGCTGTGTAGGTACATAGGGTATGGGGGCATGGTGTGTGCTGGGGTGGGATGCTGGGAGCAGGAGGGCATGGTGTTAGTGCATGGGGGAGGGTGAGTGGGCAGAGCACAGGTGTGCACATGGAGTGCGGGGGTCATGGCAATTGGGGCACAGGTTTCTGAGCATGTAAAATAGAGTGCATTGAGGCAAGGTGCATGCATACATGGGTGTCAAAGGATGTGGGGCCTGGGGTGGGGACAGTAGGTCACGGGCATGGGATTAGGTAGGACATGGGAGCATATGTGCATAGGGATGGGACAGGGTGCAAGGGCAGGTGTAAGGAGTGGGTGGGGCAAGGTGTGGGTGCATAGTTATAGGGTGGCAGGATGGGGGTGTTTGTGTGCAGGACAGGGGGTGTGGCTTGGGCAGGGGTGTGCATGTTTGCAGGGCAGGGAGACAGGGCACGTGTGTGCCCGTGTGCACATGGGGGTGTGGTAGGGGTTGGGTGCAGGTGCTTGTGGCATGGTGGTGGTTGCAGGTGTGAGGATGACCCAGAAGTGGAGCCACAGTGTTCTGCCTTCCAGCAGTGTTCCTCCTGCCAGGCAGAGCCCTGACTGTCTTCTTTTCAGTGTGAAATGAACCCATTTTTTTTGAACCTTCACAATTTATTTCAGTAAAGAGAGAAGATATTGTGTCTTTACAAAAGTGATTTTAGATCCTGATCAACTTTAAAAAATGTTTGCAACCTAAATAAGGGGAGAGAAAGATGGTTGATACTTCTCTTTCCACCATGATGTTAAAAGCGAAGGGAAATTTTTATAACCTATATTTATTCAACATCCAGTCAACAGGCACTGAGGTATGTTGCAGGTAAAACAACCCTTGATGAACTCACCATCTAGGAGGACCATTTCATGGTCAGGTTCAGTGTCAACTTGGCCAGGTGGTTGTACCTGTTTTTCTGGTTGGGCAAGTGCTTGCCGGGTTGTATTATGAGGACATTTCATGGACTTAAATAATGATTTCATTGGCTGCGTCCACAGCTGATTGCATTTGTAATCAGCTAAGTGGAGTGTCTTCTGCAATGAGTGATGCTTAATCTAGTCATTTGAAGCTTTTTAAGGAGGATCTGGACTCTTCATCAGAGTCGTCAGCTTCACAGCCTGCCCTATGGATTTTGGACTCTTCCATTCCTATGATTGTCTAGCCAGCCTCTCCTGGGAGTTTGTTGAGGAACTTCATCAGATTTACCAGCTTGTGGCCTGCCCTACAGACCTTGGACACTTACATTCCCATGGTTGCCCAACCAGCCTCTCCTGAGTTTGTTGCAGACCTTCATCAGCGTTACCAGCTTGTGGAATGCCCTACAGACCTTGAACTCGACATTCCCATGGTTACATGTGACACTTTTATAAATTTTATATCTATGGATATTTCTTGATGATGCTGTACCTCTACAGAACCCTAACTAATGCAGCTTGGCACTGGGAGTGGTTCTTAGGAAACAGAATCTTAAGAATGGGTTTTTTATGATTGGTTTTCTACTCTGACTGAACTCAAAGGCACTACAGACTCTGTTTCCCATAATCAGAATGATAATCCAAATATTACTCTTGGATTCTTCTAATGCTTTGCTTCTATGAAACCAGGCTCTGAGGGATATTGTTTTTGACGCCTTTACAGAGTTTTGTCGAAACAGGAGGTATAGAGATGTTGGCTGATTGTTGTTAAGCATGCTGTATACATTAATGAATTAAAGGGATGAGCTTAAAGCTTCAAATGAGAAGCTTACGTTCCATATGACAGATGTAAACATTTTTATGAATTCCCTGAAGGAAAATCTTATTTCTTATAGCCATAGACTTGAGATCTCTGAAAATCAGACTCAGAATCTTATTGCTAGAGTAGCAACTTTACAACATAAACTGAAATCTCAATCCCGCATGGTATCTGTCATTAAAGTGAGGGCATTGATTGGAAAGGAGTGGGATCCTGAAAAATGGGATGGTGACATATGGATTCATAATGATATTGGTGGAGAGGTTGAAACCCTAGGTCATAATGAGTCTTCTTTAGATAAACCTGTAATGTCTGCCCTGAGGGCATAGCCACCCCACCTCCAGTCTGCCCTGAGGAGTTGGTCACCCAGCCTCCACATGAAGAGATTAGATCTAGAGTGAATAATTATGTTTCACCAGATGAAACTGCAAATGAATGCCCTGAAGCAAATGGCTTGGAAGATATTTTTAATTCTTTTCATGGCCCACCCCCACCACACCTCATTCCTTCCAGACCTATAACTAGACTAAAGTCCCAACAGGCCCCAAAAGGTGAAATAGAAATTATCACCCATGAGGAAATATGTTATAGTCCAAAAGATCTGTGTGAGTTTTCCAATTTATATAGACAGAAATCACGGGAACATGTGTGACAATGGACTTTAAGGGTGTACGATAATGGCAGGAGGAATATAAAGCTGGATCAGCTTAAATTTATTGATATGGGCCCACTAAGCAGAGACTCCACATTCAATGTTATAGCTTGAGGGGTTAGAAAAGGCATTAACAGTTTGTTTGGATGGTTGGCTGAAAAACGGATCAAAAGGTGGCTGACATTACCTGAGGTTGAAATGCTAGAACTGCCCTAGTATAATGTAAATGAGAGGATCCAGAGGCTTAGAGAGATTGGAATGTTAGAAGGTGTTTATCATGGAAAGCCTGCTCATACACCCCAGGAATGTCAGGAGGATGCACCTTTCACCAGAACAGTGAGAAATAAATTTGTGAGACTAGCACCATCATCCCTGAAGAGCTCTGTAGTTGCCCTTCTCTGTAGGTCAGCTATTACTGTGGGAACTGCTGTCACTAAGCTGGAATCCTTAAGCATAATGGGGATAACTGGATCCCAAGTTGGCAGAAGCCAGGTGGTAGCACTTAATCACCAGAGACAAGGTGGACGTGGGTATCATAATGGACAGCAGACTCAAAGCAGCAGTCAAAATAATCTGACTAGCAGAGACTTGTGGTGTTGGCTAGTAGATCATGGGGTACCTAGAAGTACAATAGATGGGTGGTATACTATATTCTTGTTTGATCTGTATAAACAAAAGAGTTCTAGGTTAAGTGAACAGAAGTCTAACTTGAATTACAAAAGCAGAGAGTCACAGTCCCTTAATCAATTTCCAGATTTGAGACAATTTACAGACCCAGAGTCCCTTGAATGAGGGAAAGGCCGGATCCCTTTGGAGGAGGACCCTGTCATGCTGCCACACATTTAAACTGTTTCTCTTCCTCCAAACCTTCCCCAAGGATACCAATGGCCTTTTACCAGGGTAACTGTGCATTGGGGAAAAGGAAATGCTCAGATATTTTGGGGATTATTAGACATTGGTTCAGTAGTGATATTAATTCCAGGGAACCCAAAACTTCACTCTGGCCCACCAGCCAGAGTGGAGGCTTATTGAGGTCAGGTAATAAATGGAATTTAGCTCAGGTCCATCTCACAGTGGGTCCAGTGGGCCCCGGGACCCATTCTGTAGTTATTTTCCCAGTTCCAGAATGTATAATTGGAATAGACATAATAAGCAACTGGAAGAATCCCCAAGTTGGCTCCCTAACTCGTGGAGTGAGGGCTATTATGGTAAGAAAGGCCAAGTGGAAGCCACTAGAACTGCCCCTAACTAGCAAAATAGTAAATCAGATTCCTAGAGGGATTACAGAGATTACTGCCACTCTTAAGGACTTGAAGGATGCAGGGGTGGTGATTCCCACCACATCCCCATTCAACTTTCCTATTTGACCTGTGCAGAAAACAGTTGGGTCTTGGAGGATAACAGTGAATTATTGTAAGCTCAACCAGGTGGCAGCTCCAATTGCCACTGCTGTTCTGGATGTAGAATCATTGCTTGAGCAAATCAATACATCCCCTGGTACCTGGTACGCACCTGTTGATCTGACAAATGCTTTTTTCTCAATAGCTGTCAGTAAGGACCACCAGAAACAGTTTGCTTTCAGATGGCAAGGTCAGCAATATACTTTCACTGTCCTACCTCAGGGGTATATCATCTCTCCAGCCCTATGTCATAATTTTATCCCCAGGGACCTTGATTGTTTCTTCCTCCCACAAGACATCACACGGGTCCATTGATGATATCATGTTATTTGAACCTCGTAAGCAAGAAGTAGCAACTGCTCTAGACTTTTTGGAAAAGAATTTGTGTGTCAGAGGATGGGAGATACATCCAACAAAAATACAGGGGCCTTCCACCTTAGTGAAATTTCTAGGTCTTCAGTGATGTGGGGTATGTTGAGATATCCGTCTAAGGTTAATGATAAGTTGTTGCATTTGGCCCCTCCTATGACCAAAAAGGAGGCACAACACCTAGTTGGTCTCTTTGGATTTTGACAACAACATAGTCCTCAATTGGGTGTGCTACTCTGGTCCATTTATTGAGGGACCAGAAAAGCAGCTGATTTTGAGTGTGGACCTGAACAAAAGGAGGCTCTGTGACAGGTCCAGGCTGCTGCACAAGCTACTCTGCCACTTGGACCATATGATCCATCAGATCCAATGGTGCTGGAAGTGTCAGTGGCAAATAGAGAATCTGTCTGGAGCCTTTGGCAAGCCCCTATAGGAGAATTACAATGCAGACCCTTAGGATTTTGGAGCAAAGACTTAACATCTGCTGCAGATAACTATTCTCTCTCTCTCTTTTGCATTGGCAGGCACAGGAAATCAAACCTGGGTCTCTGGCATGGCAGGTGAGAATTCTGCCACTGTGCCACCATTGCCAGCCCTACTACTCTCTTTCTGAGAAACTGCTTTTGGCCTGCTACTGGGCCTTAGTAGAGGCTGAATGCTTAACCATTGGCCACCAAGTTACCATGAGACCTGAGTTACCTATCATGAGCTGGGTGTTGTCTGGCCCACCAGGTCATAAATTTGGTTGTGCACAGCAACACTCCATCATAAAATGGAAATGTTATATATGGGATAGGACCAGAGCAGGTCCTGAATGCACAAGTAAGTTACATGAGGAAGTGTCCCAAATGCCCATGGTCAGCACTCCTGCTACAGTAACTTCTCTTTCCGAGACTAGAGCTATGGCCTCTTGGGGAGTTCCTTATAGTGAATTGACTGAGGAAAAGAAAGCTTGGACCTGGTTTACAGATGGTTCTGCATGATATATAGGTACCACCTGAAAGTGGACAGCTGCAGCACTGCAACCCCTTTTTAGGATGTTCCTGAAGGACAGTGGCGAGAGGAAATCTTCCCAGTGGGCAGAACTTTGAGAGTGCACCTAGTTGGTCATTTTGTTCAGAAGGGGAACTGGCCAGAGGTGTCTTTGTATGCTGAATCATGGGCTGTTGCTAATGGTTTGGCTGGATGGTCAGGGACTTGGAAAGACCATAAATGGAAAATTGGTGACAAAGAGGTCTGGGGAAGAGGTATGTGGATAAGGCCTTACTGAGTGAGTTAAAAACATGAAGACACTTATGTCCCAGGTGAATGCACACAAGAGGATGACCTCAGCAGATGTAGGTTTTAATAATCAAATGGATAAGATGACCCATTTTATGGATACCAGACAGGCTTTTTCCCCAGCAACTCCCGTCATTGCCCAATGGGTCCACTCACCAAGGCTGACCACTACTGAGTGCCTAATCTGCCAGCAGTAGAGACCCACACTCAGCTCCTGATATGTCATCAATCCCTGAGGTGACCAGCTGGCTACATCGTGGCATGTTGATTACATTGGACCACTCCCATCATGGAAGGGGAAATGATTTGTTCTAACTGGAATAGACACATAGTCTGGATATGGTTTGCTTTCCATGCTTGGAATGATTCTGCCAAAAGTACCATCCATGGACTTATAGAATGCCTTATCCATCATCATGGTATTCAACACAGCATTGCTTCTGATCAAGGAATCCACTTCACAATAAGTGAAGTGTGGGAATTGGCACATGCTCAGGGAATTCTCTGGTCTTACCATGTTCCCCATCATCCAGAGGCAGCTGGACTGATAGGACAATGGAATGGCCTTTTGAAAACTCAATTATGGTGCCAACTAGGTGGCAATGCCTTGCAGGACTGGGGTCATTTTCTCCAGGAGGCTATGTATGCTCTGAATCAGCATCCACAATGTGGTGCTGTTTCTCTCATAGCCAGGATCCATGGGTCCAGGAACACAGGGTGGAAATGTGAGTGGTACCACTCACTATTACCCCTAGTGATCCACTAGGAAAATTTTTGCTTCCTATCCCTGTGACCTTGAGCTCTGCTGGTCTACAGGTTTTAGTTCCGGAAGACGGAGTGCTTCCACTAAGAGAAACAACAATGATTCCATTGACTGGAATCTAAGTCACTTTGTGCTACTCATGACCCTGGATCAACAAGCCAATAAGAGGATTACTTTACTGGCTGGTGTGATTGACCCTGACTATCAGGGGGAAGTAAGACTGCAACTACACAATGGAGGTAAAGAAGAGTTTTCCTGGAATATATAGGAGATCCGCTAGAGCATCTTTTAGTTACTACCATGCCCTGTGACTAAAATCAATGGAAAATGACAACAACCCAATACAGGCAGGACTACCAATAGCCTCTGAAACTTCACAAATGAAAGTTGGGTAACCCCACCAGGCAAAGAACTGCAGCCATCTGAATTGCTTGCTGAAAGTAAAGGGAACATGGAATGGGTAGTGGAAGAAGGTAGTGACAAATATAAACTACGACCATGTTATCAGTTAGAGAAACGAGGGCTGTAATGCTGTTTTGTTCATGTTATAGTATTTAAGTTGTAAGATATCAAGTTTAAGAATAAATATTACCCAAGGACTTGCACCCTATCCTGGGGAGATTTAATGCATTTCTGTTTGTATACGGAAGAGTTGAGTATTGTTAAGTGAGGAAAAAATGTGTCTAGTTATTGTTTTCTATTTAGAGATTAAGTAAGGTTTAAGGTGATGTGCATAGCTGCCAAGTTGACAAGGGGTGGATTGCCATGGTCAGGTTCATGTGTCAACTTGGCCAGTGGTGGTTCCCAGTCATCTTGTTGTGCAAGCGCTGGCCTGTCTGTTGCTATGAGGATATTTCATTGACTTAAATCATGATTATGTCAGTTGCATCCACAGCTGATTGCATTTGTAATCAGCTAAGGAGGGTGTCCTCTGCAATGAGTGATGCTTAATCTAATCACTGGAAGCCTTTTAAGGAAGATTCAGAAGAGACAGGCTCTCTTTCTGCTTCAGCTGGTGAGCCTCTCCTGTGGAGTTCATCCAGACCCTTCATTGGAGTCATCAGCTTCACAGCCTGCCCCATGGAGTTTCAACTCTTCCATTCCTACAGTTGTTCAGCCAGCCTCTCCTGGCTGGCTCTATGTTCCCATGGCTACATGAGACACTTTTATACATTTTATATCTATGGATATTTCATGCTGATTCTGTTTCTCTAGAAAACCCTAGTTAATATAGAGCAATAGACAGGTAAACTTTGTTTCAGTACAAATTTTTAGTCAACATGAACACATAAAATGTCTTTGTGTAAATTTAATAAGGAAGCCTCCTCTGGGCAGATGCAGCCAGATTTGGCAGCTGGGCTCAGACTGGATTTCAGCTCTTATTTGCAACCACATCTGGGTTCCCTTGTGCCATACGCAACCAGCACAATTATACATGGCGGCCCTGAAAACTGTTAAAACAGGGGTATATTATGTTGAATGCTATAGGCCAATAGAGGTAGGAGGTCTGAGTTTTGCAAAGTAAATGGAATTTGACCAAATATAGATGAGAGGGAAAACATTAGGTTGTGTGCAAAGACATAGATATGCAAAAGATCTGGGAGATTAGGAGAATAGAGGGTGCGCCCTTAATATGATATATAAGAACTCCTTGTTTTGAAGTAAGGGATGCCAATGTAAGTTATATCTACATCTCTGCAGGCAGACATTTTGCCATCATTGCAATTCTATATTAAACTACTTTGTGCATAATAATGTTTCTTTATTATTCTTGGATTTGCTTCCTATTTTTTAATTTTTACTGTTTTTTGAAAAATTTGCTTTGATTGATGAGAATACATTGTCTTCTAAGTTAAGTTATCTGAGGTTATTTTGTACTTTTTCAATAGGACTTGAGCCTAAAGATCAGTAATCGAATGGGGCTATGTGATTCACTGAAATCTTATTTTTAACACAATTTTATTGCTATGTATTCACAAAGCATAAAAATCATTCACAGTATAGAATCACTGGCTCACAGTATCATCACATGGTTTTACATGCAGCCGCATGATCAGATTTAGACATTTTCATTACTCCAGAAAAGAAATAAAAATAAAAGAAAACGCTGAACTGCGCATAGTCCTTATTCACTTCTATTATTGATCCATAGTGTTGACGTGGTACATTTGTTACTGTTGATGAAAGATTATTAAAATATTGCTGTTAAGTATAGTCCATAATTTGTAACAGGTACATTTTCCCCATATACCCTTATATTGTTATTAACTCCTTATAATAGTGTCATACATCTGCTCTAGTTCATGAAAGAACTTTTTTTTTGCACTGTCAATTATGGACATTGTCCACCAGAAGATTCACTGGGTTATACATTACCACGTTGTTGTTGTTTTTTTTTTTTGCATGGGCAGACACCAGGAATTGAACCCGGGTCTCCAGTATGGCAGGTGAGAATTCTGCCTGCTGAGCTACCATCGACCACCCACATTCCCATGTTTTAACCTTTAACTTTCCTTCTGGGGACATACACGGCTGTAAACTTCCCCCTTCCACCACACTCACACACCATTCAGGACTGTTATTTAGTCTCACAATAACATGCTGTTGTCACCTCTATCTGTTTCCAAATGTTTACGTTTACCTTGATTAACATTCTGCACATATTAAGCAACCCCTCCCCATTCTTTAGCCTCATTCTACATCCTGGTAACATATCCTCTATATTTTATGTCTATGAGTTTACATATTATAATTAGTTCATATCAGTGTGAGCATACAATATTTGACTTTTTGTGTCTGACTTATTTCATTTAACATAATGAACTCAAGGTTCATACACGATGTTGCATGCTTTAGGACTTCATTCCTACTGTACTGGCTTGAAACTATTGTGTACCTCAGAAAAGCCATGTTTTAATCCTGATCCAATCTTGTAAGGCCTGGCCATTTATTTTAATACTGATTCAACATCACAGGGCAGAAACTTTTGAGTAAATTATATCCAGGAAGATATGACATGTCCAATTGTGGGTGTGGACTTTACTTATAGTTTTTTTTTTTTTTTTTTTTTGCATAGGCAGGCACCGGGAATCGAACCCAGTCTCCAGCATGCCAGCATGGCAGGCAAGAATTCTACCACTGAGCCACCATCACACTGCCCGTGGGTGTGGACTTTTGACTGAAGGAAATATGACTCCACCCATTCAAGGTGGGTCTTGATTAGTTTACTAGAGTCCTTTAAAAGGGAAGACATACTGGATAAATAGGAGGAGCTGTGGGATGATGGCAGAATAGGATAGATTGAGTTCAAATCTGCTCCAAGGAACAGCTAGAGAAGGGGCAGGAGAGTGACTGAGAAGGTGATTCCAGGGTGTAAGTGACTTAGGAAAGTCTTCTGTACCACAAAGGGTGGCCCTGGTTGCAAAAGATGAGGAACTGAGAAGCAGAGAAACAGAGACTGTCTAGCTGGTGCAAACAGCCTAATGTGGAAGCCTGGAGCCCTCAGGAGTGCACAGATGGAGAGACAAGGAGTACGAAGTAAACCAAGCTGCATTCCTTGAATGCACTACCCTCACCAGTGCAGCCCCATACCCCATGATTCACCCCACACCCCATGCACCTGATCCCATCTCATGACCCCTTCCTGTGCTCCAAGCTCCCCACCCTGCCAACCCCTCACGTGCATACCTGCCCCCACAACCCCACAGCAGGGCTCATATGCCTGCCCCAGACCAACCCATGTCTTCTGCAAAAGTGCAGTCTCACCCCACCCCTTCCAAGCCCTACTTCCAAGTCTCTGCCCCCTGCAGGCAGTCACCAGTGCATAAAGGCTGAAAGTGCTTACCTCCATACCCAAGCTACACCCCACCCCCAGGCCATACAGTCCTGCAACCCCCTCACCCTCCCCTGAGCTCTGCACATGTGCACAGCCTCAAGTCATGCCCACCAGCTCTGTCCAAGTGCTGTACTCTGCAGCTGGGCCACATCCACCCCTAGCCCACAACACCAACCTGCTGCCCTGAGCTCTGTGCATGCACAGAAAAGACCACACATCCTAAGCTCACACCAGGGCCCCACCCTCCAGACCTGTGCACCTGCACAGACACATCTTCCCCACTGCTGGAGACCCATCCTCACAGGCACTAGAAGAGCATCCCCAATGTGGACCTATACTTGTGTTGCAGTGCATCATCACACTGTTGTGCCCCACCCCATACCATGCATCCTGCTCTACATCCATTCCACAAATACAAGGTTTTAAACTACTGAAGGAAATCAACTTTCAAAGCAAACCAATCAAGCTATTTACATGCCAGAAAGGCAGCAGAACATCACTAAGCCTATCATGATGCAGACAGATATAGCCCAGCTTAATGACCAATTTAAAACATCAGAGGAGACACAGACATTGGTACAACTAATCAAAGACGTTCATATAACTCTGCTAAATAAAATAAATGGGATGGCTAATGACATAAAGGAGATCAAGAAGACACTAGAAGATCATAAAGACGAATTTGAAAGAATAAATAGAAAAATAGCAGATATCAGAGATTAAAGATGCTTTAAACCAAATAAAAAGCATACTAGAGACACACAATGGCAGATTTGAAGAGGCAGAAGAAAGAATAAGTGAACTAGAGACAGGATAACTGATGTCAAACATTCAAAACAGCAAATGGCAAAAATGTTTGAAAAAATTAAATTGGATCTCAGGGAAATGATGGACAAAGCAAAGCACACAAATATAAGAATCATTGGTGTCCAAGAAGAAGAGAAGAGTAAAGGGCTAGAAGGAGTAGTTGAGGATACAATGGGGGAAAACTTCCCAACCCTTATGAAGGACATAAGTAAGTCAAAGAAACTCAATGAACTTCAAATAGAATAAATCCAAATAGGCCTTCCACAAGACACTTAATAATCAGTCTGTCAAATGTTGAAGAGAAGCAGAAAATCCTGAAAGCAGCAAGATAAAAACAATGTAACGTATGCAAGGGGAACTAAATAAGACTGAGTTTAGACTGCTCAACTGGCAGTATGGAGGGGAGAAGGCAGTGGTATGATATATTTAAGATTCTGAAAGAGAAAAACTTCCAGTCAAGAATTCTGTACCCAGCCAAATTGTGCTTCAAAACCGAGGGAGAGATTAAAATTTTCATAGACAAACAAATCCTGAAATAATTTGTCAACAAGAGATCAGCCCAACAAGAAATACTAAAGGGAGTTCTTCCAGTTGAAAAAAAAGACAGGAGAGGGAAGTCTGGAGGAGGGCACAGAATTGAAGAGTACCAGTAAGGGTAACTTAAAGAATAAAAAGAGAAAGAAGGAAAAGACTATATAGATCTGACAAATAAAATCCAACGGATAAGAAGGTGGATTAAAGAAATGCCTTTTCAGTAATAACTTTGAATGCTAATACACTAAGTTTACCAATTAAAAGATACAGAATGGATTAAGAAATATAATCTAGCTATATGTTACTTACAAGAGACTCATCTTAGACACAAGGATACAAATAGATCGAAGTGTTGAAAGGATGGAAAAAGATGTTCCATGCAGGTTGTAACCAAAAGAAAGCAGGAGTAGCTATACTAATATTAGCAATATAGACTCTAAATGTAAAGACATCATAAGAGACAAAGAAGGACACTATCTACTAATAAAGGGTCAGTTCACCAAGAAGATATAGCAATCATAAATGTTTACACTCCCAATCAAGAAGCTCCAAAGTACATGAAACAGACATTGGCAAAACTGAAGAGAGTGATGTATGTTTCAACAATACTAGCAGAAGACTTCAATACACCACTCTCCCTATAGCTAGAACAACCAGAAAGAAGATCAGCAAGAAAATAGAGAAATTAAACAACTTTATAAATTAATTAGACCTAACACACATATAGTTCATTACACCCAAAAACTACAGGATATACATTCTTCTCTAGCACTCATGGAATGTTCTCCAGGGTAGATCATATGCTGAGGCACAAAACAGGTCTTTATAAACTTAAAAACATTGAAATTATTCAAAACATTTTCTCTAAGAACAATGGAATGAAGCTGGATATCAATAACCATCAAATGAATGAGAATTTTCCCAAATGTATGGAGATTAAATAACACACTCTTAAAACAACCAGAATTTGAACCAATTTAAAGAAGAAATGGCTAGAAAAATCAGCTATCTGGAGACGAATGAAAATGAGAATATAACATATCAGCAGTTATGGGCTGTGGCAAAGGCTGTGCTGAAAGGGAAATCTATTGCCCTCAATGCCTATATTAAAAAAGAAGAAAGAGCAAAAATTGAAGATTTAACTGCTCACCTGGAGAAACTTGAGAAAGAACAGCAAACTAACCCAAAACAAATAGAAGTAGAGAAAAACAAAGATTAAAGCAGAGCTAAATGAGTGGGAGAACAAAAGCACAATAGAAAGAGTCAATAAAGCTATAAGTTGGTTCTTTGAGAAAATCAATAAAATTGATGGGACACTACCAAGACTGAGAAAGAAAAAAAGAGAGAGGATGCAAATAAACAAAATATGAAATGAGAAGGGATGCATTACCATAGACCCCGAAGAAGTAAAAGAAATTATAAGAGGATGCTATGAACAACTGTATGCCAACAAACTAGACAATTTAGATGAAATGGACAAATTCCTGGAAGTGCACAAACAAATTACACTGATTCAAGAAGGAATAGAAGATCTCAACAAACAATCACAAGTAAAGAGATTCAATCACTCATCAAAAACCTTCCTATAAAGAAAAGTCCAGGTCCAGATGGCTTCACAAAGGAATTTTATCAAACATTCCAAAAAGAACTAACACCAATCCTGCTCAAACTTTTCCAAAAAATTGATGAAAAAGGAACACTACCTAACTCATTTTTATTAAGCTAACATCCATTTAAAAAACAAAAACCAGACATAGATGTTATAAGAAAGGAAAACTACAAGCCAGTCTCCCTAATGAACCTACATGCAAAAATTCTCAACAAAATAATAACAAATAGAATCCAACAACACATTAAAAAAATTACACACCATGACAATGTGGGCTTTATACAAGGAATGTAAGGATGTTTCAATGCAAGAAAATCAGTTAATGTAATACAGCACATTAACAAATCAAAAGGAAAAGTCACATGATCATCTCAATTGCTGCTGAAAAAGCAAAAATTCAACAAATTTCAACATCCTTTTCTGATAAAAACACTTCAAAAGATAGGAATCAGAGGTAAACTCCTTAATATGATAAAGAGCATATATGAAAAACTAATAGCCAGCATTGTACTCAATGGAGAGACTGAAAGCTTTCCCCCTAAGATCAGAAATGAAACAAGGATGCCCTCTGTCATCACTATCACTCAACATTATACTAGAAGTTCTAGTTAAAACAATCAGGCAGGCCAGAGAAATAAAAGACATCCAAATTAGAAAGGAAGAAGTAAAACTTTCATTATTTCTGATGACATGATTCTATATTTGGAAAATCCTGAGAAACCTACAACAAAGTTATTTGAGCAAATAAGCAAATTCAGCAAGGTGGTGAGATATAAAATTAATGTACAAAAATCAATAAAATTTCTATAAACAAGCAATGACCTAACTGAGGTGTCAGTTAAGGAAAAAATTCCATTCAAAATACCAACTAAAATAATCAAATACCTAGGAGTGACCTTAATTAGAGACATAAAGGACTTGTACACAGAAAACTACATAGCATTGCTAAAAGAAATCAAATAAGATCTAAACATGTGGAAAGACATTCCCTGATCATGGATAGCAAGGTTAAATATGGTTAAGAGGTCAATTCTACCCAAATTGGTCTACAGATTCAATACAGTACCAATCAAAATTATGACAACTTACTTTGAAGACTTGGAAAAGCTAGCTACCAAAATCATCTGGAAGGGAAAGAGACCCCAGATAGCCAAACACATCCTAAAATAGTAGAAAGAAAGAAGAAATATAAGACGTATTATAAAGCTACAGTGGTCAAAACAGCACAGTACTGGCATGAAGATAGAAGGACTGACCAGTGGAATAAAATTGAGAATGCAGAAATAGACCACCAAATCTACAATCAACTGATTTTTGACAAGGCCCCTAATCTGGTGAACTGGGACAAATAATCCTTTCAATAAATGGTATGGGAGAACTGAATATCAACAGCCAAAAGAATGAAAGAGGACCCTTACTTTACACCCTATACAAAAATTAGCTCAAAGCCAATCAAACACCTAAATATAAGAATTAGTACCATGAAGCTTCTAGAAGAAAATGTAGGGATACATCTTTAAGACCTAGTAATTGGAGTTAGCTTCCTAAACTTCATACCCAGAGAAGAAGCTACAAAATAAAACATAGATAAATGTGAACTCCCCAAAGCCAAATGCTTCTGCAACTCAAAAGACTGTCAAAAAGGTGAAGAGGCAGCCAACTCAATGGGAGAAAATATTTGGAAATCACACATTGGACAAATGTTTGATATCATTTATATATAAAGAAAACATACCACTCAACAACAAAAGAACAAACTAATGAATTATAAAATGGGCTAGAGATATGAATAAGCATTTTTCTGAAGAGCAAAGACAGATGACTCAAAAGCACATGAAGAGATGCTCATTTTCATTAGCAATAAAGGAAATACAGATCAAGACTACAATGAGATACTACCTCACACCTATAAGAATGGCTGCTGTTCAACAAACAGGAAACTATAGATGTTGGAGAGGATGTGGAGAAATTGGGACACTTCTGCACTGCTGATGGGAATATATAATGGTACAGTCGTTATGGAAGACAGTTTGGCAGTTCCTTAGGAAACTAAATACTGAGTTGCCCTATGACCCAGCAATAGCTCTACTTGGTATATACCCAGAAGAACTGAAAGTGGTGACACAGACATTTGCACACCAATGTTCATAGCAGCATTATTTGCAATTGCCATGAGATGGAAAAAATCCAAATGCCCATCAACTGATGAGTGGATTAACAAAATGTGGTATATACGTACGATGGAACATTATGCAGCAGTGAGATGAAATGATGTCCTGAAGCACATGACAAGATGGATAAGACTTGAGGACATAATGTTGAGTGAAATAAACCAGACACAAAGGGATAGGTACTGTATGACTCCACTTTTATGACCATGGTAAAGGTAAAATCAGAAGCTTATAATACAGAATATGGGGGATTTAGAGATACATAGAAGCTAGAGATGAGTAAACAGTTAGCTAATTAGATTGAACTCAAATATAAGGGAATAGATAAAAGCAAAGGTGGTTCTTTAGCGGTTCTATAACTATATTGCCATATTGAAGGTGAACAAGAGTGAAAGGGGTTGTATAGACTTATGTGTGCCACTGATTGACACTAGAACTTTAGATAAGTTCTTGCAAGAACTACTTGAAATGTATGATTTGTGTACAAAGAATGTTTAAGTCCAGGGTACAAGGAAAACTGCTATTACATGCTATGTGCTATGTTTAATAGGAAAACATCAGCAGTACCACAGCCACAGCATAGGTAAATAATTGGGGGAGGGACAAGTGTTAAGAGGAGGTTTAGATTTTCTATTTGGTGAGGATGTGTTTATTGGTTATCTTTCTCTTTTGAACAAGTAAATTATCTAAAATTGAGAGTGTTGATGGACTGTGGACTTTGGGCATTATACATGATGCCTAATGAATGCAGGTGGCTGAAGGATGCACTGACTGAGAAGTAGATTGGTAAACAATAGTGTATACGTATGACTGAATATTGTGCTGCTGCAAAAAGGAATGAAATCGTGGAGGCATGCAATGATGTGAATGAGCCTGTGGGACATTTGGAGAGGCAAAATAAGCCAGAAACAAAAGAACAATTATTGTATGGTCTCCTTTAGAAAATGCTTATAAGAAAATAGGGGCCTAGATTGTAAGTTCCTATAGCAAACACATTAAGTCTGGAGTGGTAATATTTCTGGATTTTGAGAGGATGTTTTATATATCTATAACCTGGTATGTAGAGATAAGAATGAAGCCAATCGGGCAGGCCACGGTGGCTCAGCAGGTAGAGTTCTCGCCTGTCATGCCGGAGACCCAGGTTCGATTCCCGGTGCCTGCCCATGCAAAAAAAAAAAAAAAAAAAGAATGAAGCCAATCATGTTGGGATTGAGGTAATTCAGAACACATGGGTAAGGAAGACATTGTCTATACTTTAGAACTGCATCTACTCTTTGAGACCAAAGGAAGAAAGGTTTATTTTGTCTGGAACCTAAATTTTCTGCAGCACATAATCTAACTCAACCTGTCTAGATAGTTCACTTGAACAATTGGAAAACAGGGAGCCCAGAATAAGAATGAGGGTCTTTAATCTTACATAGCTTAATGTAAAGCATGTATACATCCTAGAATATAGTAAGCAGATAATCAAAAAGTATTGGCAAAGTCCCTTGAAGGATGAGAGAAAAAATATGGAACTATTAAACTTTACCATCAGAGAATCCCCTGATACTGTGTCAAACATTAAGGACACCCAAATCAATAGGCCATGCCCTTAATCTTGAGGCTTACTCTTATGAAGTTTATGTAGGTAGCAGAGAAGCTTAGCCTACCTATAGGTATACCTAAGAGTTACTTCTGGAGGATTTCTTTTGTTGGTCATATATGGCATCACTCTCTCTAAGCCCAACTCTGTATGATGTCATTGCCCTCCCACCTATGTGGGACATGACATTCAAAGGTGAAAGTCTCCCTGGTCGCATGGGAGATGACTCCCAGGGATGATTCTGGTCCTGGCAATGTGGGATCAACAGTTCCATCCTGACCAAAAGGGGGAATGGTAGAGTAACTAATTAAGTACCAGTGGCTGAGATAGTTCACATAGAGTTGAGAAGCTACTCAGGAGGTCACTCTTACGCAAATTTCAGTTAGACATTGTTACCTATCATAACTTGCCATATCCCATTGAAAACATTTCCAGCAAATCCTAAAGAACACCTAGGACAAATTTATAAGATTCTACAAAGATTCCATGTACTAGGGTAATTTTCTAAAACCCTACAACCTCCAGATGGGTACCTGAGCCAGATAAGTCCTGAAACCTAGAGGGCACAGCCTCTCCAGAATATCAGCTAGTTTTATCTCCCTACCCCATATTACTGACAGCCCCTTTGAATATGAAAAGTTAGAATGGCCACAACTCAAATGTCCCTAAAGAGTGGGATAGAAAGATCAAAGGTGATGGTGGAGTTATACAGCAAGGTAGGGTTTAACAAATGCATGTGATTATTGGATCATTAAATTGATATTTATTTTATTCTCAGTATCTTAGAGCAGCCAGAAATAAAAACCTAAAATTGTGGAATTGTAACTCATACCAAATTCTGAAATCTGCTCTACAACTAATTGTTTTGCTGTGCTTTGAAATTTATTTACTTTTCTATATATGTTATTTTTTACAAAAGGGAAAAAAGTCAATTGTGATGATAAAAAATATTTAATCCTTCTGACCTCCTTTATTCTGGAGCAGCTAGAAAGAAAAATGTGAGAGAATGATATCGTAGCCCATGACAAGCTCTGGAATCTGTCCTGTAACTACTTGTTGAAGAGTGCTTTGAAAACTAATCCTCTTTTTCTTTCTTTGCTTTGTATATATGTTGTATTATACAATAAAATTAATTTTTTAAAATGGGAAGGCATTCTGGAAACACCTCAGATGCAGATGCTTATGAAACAGTTGCTTCAGAGCTGACTGAGACATGGATATTTGGAGAGTCTTAGAGTGCTGACAGAGAGATCAGATGCTTAAACACAGGCTAAGCCCAGCACACATTGCCATGTGCCTTCCCATGATATGCTAACAAGCCAGAACCCAGAATTGTGTCCCAGAGGAACTAAGTGAAGACCCACAGATGCTTAGAAAGGAAACCACTGGCATCAGAAGCTGGAAGCAATGGAACCCGGAACAAGGACCAGTAGATACTAGCCACATTCTTTCCCAGATGACAGAGTTGTTCCAGATGGCATCAGCCAGTGAAGGTAATTTCTTGTTGATGCCTTAATTTGGACATTTTCATGGCCTTAGAACTGTAAGCTTGTAACATAATCAATTCCCTTTATAAAAGCTGTTCAATTTCTAGTATATTACATTCCAGCACCTTTGGCAAACTGATATACCTTACCATTGAACAGTATTCCATTGTATGTATGTACCACATTTTAAAAAAATCCATTCATCTGTTGACGGACACATGGGTTGTTTCCCTTATGGCAATTGTGAATAATGCTGCTATAAACATTGCTGTACAAATGTCTATTTATGTTCTTGTTTTCTGAACTTCTGGGTATATCTCAAGTAGCAGGATTTTGGGTGGTAATGTAATTCTATACTTAGCTTCTTGAGTAACCGTCATACTGTCTTTCACAGTGGCTGTGCCAATTTACATTCCCACCAGCCATGATAAGTATTGCAATTTCTCCACATCCTCTCCAACACTTGTAGTTGCCTGTTTGTTTAATAGCAGCCATTCTAGTAGGTTTGAGATGATATTTCATTGTGGTTTTGATTTCCATTTCCTTTATAGCTAGTGAAGCTGAGCTTCTTTTCATGTGCCTCTTAGTCATCTGTATTTCCTCTCTGGAGAAATGTCTATTAATGTCTTTTGCCCATTTTTAAATTGGATTGTTTGAGTTTTTATTGTTGAGGTGAAGGATTTATTTATATATACTGGCTATCAAACACGTCAGATATGTAGTTTCTAAATTTTTTTCTCCCATTGAGATGGTTGCATTTTCACCCTTTTGACAAAGTCCTTTGAAGTATTGAAGTATTCAATTTTGAGTACATCCCCTGTCTCTATTTTCTCCTTCATTCCTTCTACTTCAGGTGTAAAGTCTAAGAAACTACTGCCTGTTCACTAGATCTTGAAAATGCATCCCTATATTTTCTTCTAGGGGTTTTGTGGAACTGGTTCTTATATTTAGGTCTTTGACCCATTTTGAGTTAATTTTTTTAATAGGGTGTGAGATAGGGTAGCTCTTTAATTCTTTTGGATATGGATATCCAGTTCTCCCAACACCATTTATTGAAGAGACAGTTCTGACCCAGTTGAGTGGGCTTGGGAGCCTTATCAAAGATCAATTGACCATAGACCTGAGAATCTATTTCTGAGCTCTCAATTCAAATCCATTGACTGATATGTCTGTCTTTATGCCAGTACTGTGCTGCTATTACCACTGTGGATTTATAATATACTTTAAAGTCAGGAAATGTAATACCTCTGATTTCATTCTTTTTTTTCAAGATGTTTTTGGTTATTCCAGGTGTGCTGGTTTGAAAGGATGTATGGACCCTAGAAAAGCCATGTTTTAATCAAAATCCCATTTTGTAAAGACAGAATAATCCCTATTCAATACTGTATGTTTTGAAACTGTAATCAGATCATCTCCCTGGAGATGTGATTTAATCAATAGTGGTTGTTAAACTGGATTAGGTGACGACATGTCTCCACCCATTTGGGTGGATCTTGACAAGTTTCTGGAGTCCTATAAAAGAGGAAACATTTTGGAGAATGAGAGATTCAGAGAGAGCAGAGCAGAATGACATAGCCATGAGAAGCAGAGTCCACCAGCCAGCGACCTTTGGAGATGAAGAAGGAAAATGCCTCCCGGGGAGTGTCATGAAACAGGTAGCCAGGAGAAGAAGTTAACAGATGATGCTGTGTTCGCCGTGTGCCCTTAGAGATGAGAGAGGAACCCTGACCATGTTCACCATGTGTCTTTCCAGATGAGAGAGAAACTCTGACTGTGTTCACCATGTGCCTTCTCACTTGAGAGAGAAACCTTGAACTTCATCTGCCTTCTTGAACCAAGGTATCTTTCCCTGGATACCTTTGATTGGACATTTCTATAGGCTGGTTTTAATTGGGACATTTTCTCGGCCTTAGAACTGTAAACTAGCAACTTATTAAATTCCCCTCTTTAAAAGACATTCTGTTTCTGATATATTGCATTCTGGCAGCTAGCAAACTAGAGCACCAGGCCCCTTAGCCTTTCAAATAAATTTGATAAAAAGCTTCTCCATTTCTGCGAAGTAGTCTGTTACAATTTTAATTGGTATTGCATTGAATCTGTAGATCAATTTGTGTAGAATTGACATCTTAATGACATTTAGCCTTCCAATCCATGAGCATGGAATATCTTTCCATTTATTCAGGTCTTCTTTGATCTATTTTAGTTTTGTAGTTTTCTACAAAAGGTACATCCTTGGTTAGGTTTATTCCTAGATATTTGATTCTTTTAGTTGCTATTGTAAATGGAATTTTTTCTTGATTACCTCCTCAGATAGCTTATTACAAGTGTATAGAAATACTATTGTTTTTTTGTTTTTAATCAATATTTTTCAAAACAATTTTACTGAGATATATTATATAGTCACATACCATATAATCATCCAAATTATACTATCAGAGGTTCACAGTATCATCATATAGCTGTGCATTTGTCATCACGATTGATGTTTGAACATTTTCATTATTCAAAAAAAAGAATAAAAGAAAAAAATAAAGTGAAGAACACAAAACACAAAACACCCCATACACCCCCCGTATTATTTGTTTATTTGTTGTCTTTTTTTTCTTACTCATCTGCCCATACACTGGATAAAAGGAGTGTAGGTCACAGGGTTTTCACAATTACACAGACACACCTTAAAAGCTCTAAAGTTATTTGATCATCTTCAAGAATCTAGACTATTGAATTACAGTTCAACAGTTTCAGATATTTCTATCTAACTACTCCAATACACCATAAACTGAAAAGGGTATTTATATACTGCATAAGAATAACCTACAGAATGACATCTTGGCACTATTTGAAATCAGTCAGCCACTGAAACTTTATTTTGTTTCATTTCTCTCCCCTCTTAGTCAAGAAGGCAGCCTTCTCACTTCCATATTGCCAGGGCCATGCTCATCCCTTGGAGTCACAGCCCAAATTTCCAGGGAGATTTACACCCCTGGGAGTCATGTCTCATGTAGGGGGGAGGGCAGTGAGCTCACCCATGGAGTTGGCTTAGAAAGAGAGACCATATCTCAGCAACAAAAGGGATTCACCCAGGGTGACTCTTAAGCATAATCATAAGTAAGCTTAGCTTCTCCTTTGCAGGAATAACTTTAATAAGGGCAAGCCCAAGATTGAGGGCCTGGCCCATCAAATTGGCAGTCCCCAAAGATTGTGAGAATATTAGGTCTTCCCCTGGAAGTTTAGTATTTCCACCTTTTCCCCCAGTCCTTCATGGGGACTTTGCAAATACTTTTTTTCTAGTAGAATTTTACTTTAAATATTGAAAAGAAAAAAATAACCAATAAACAAGTCAAACACCCACTCTTCATAGATAAAACCTTTACAAAGGTCAACTGAAGTAATACAGAGCTAAAACTGGATAGTGCAGATTTTCAATGTAGTCACCAGTCATATAACAGAAATAAAAATCAATTATATACACAGGAGGCAAACCTTCTGTGCCAGTTTGAAAGGATTTATGTAGCCTAGAAAAGCCACGTTTTAATCCTATTCAATCTTGTGAGAGCAATGGTTTCTTCTCATCCCTATTCAGTATAGGTTGGAAACTTGATTAGGTTATCTCCATGGAGATGTGGCTCAATCAATTGTGGGTATTAAATTTGATTAGATGGAGACATATCTCCACCCATTCTATGTGGGTCTTGATTAGTTTCCTGGAATCCTTTAAAAGAGGAAGAATTTTGTAGAAATCTCCAGAATGACATAACCACGAGAAACAGAGAGTCCACCAGACAGTGACCTTTGGAGATGAAGGGGAATGCCCTTGGGGGAGCTTCATGAAACAAGAGCCTGGAGAGAAAGCTAGTACATGCCATGTTCACCATGTGCCTTTCCACCTGAGAGAGAAACCCTGAACTTCATCAGCCTTCTCCAATCAAGGTATCTGTCCCTGGATGCCTTAGATTGGACATTTCTATAGGCTTGTTTTAATTGGGACATTTTCATGGCCTTAAAACTGCAAACTTGTAACTTATTAAATTCCCCTTTTAAAAAGGCTGTTCCATTTCTGGTATGTTGCATTCCAACAGCTAGCAAAATAGAATAGATTTTGGTACCAGAGAGTGGGGTGATGCTGCAATTTGCAAATACCAAACAATTTGGGATGGCTTTTTAACAGGGGAAGATTCTGGAGGATTTGTGGGGAGCTTGATAGAGAAGGCCTGGAATGCTTTGAAGAGACTGTTGGTAGAAACATGGACTCTAGGGATGCCTCTGGCCAGGCACTAGACAGAAATGAAGCATGTGTTATTACAAATTGGAGGGAAGCTGATCCTTGTTTCAAAATGTCAGATAATCTGGTCAAATTGACTAGTGGCTTTGGCTGGGGGGCATATTTTAAAAGCCATGAACTTGGATATTTAGCAGAAGAGATCTCCAAATTAAATATCAAAATTGCAACCTGGTTTCTCCTCACAGCTCATAGTGAAATGCAACAAGAAAGAGATAAGCCGGGAACTGAACTCTTGGTTACAAAGAAACTTGAGATTGATGTTCTGGAAAATTCTGGGCTTCCAGGAAAGGTGACCCACAGAGAATGGTGCTCCATGTGAGGATTTGCCAAATGTGGAACCAGTCAGCCATTTCAGAGAAGGCCAGGATGGGACATGGAGTTATCCAGGAAGGATTTGTGGAAACTCCTTATACTTGATGGGCACAATCTGAGACTACTGCATAGAAAGCCAAGGAGAGTGCTGTGGGACCTGTATAAGCAGACCTGCTGCCAGTCTGAACTGGGGGGGGCTCAGAAAAGGGACAATGTGAAGGTAAAATAACTTCAGAGGCAGAACCATGGAGGCTGAGGTCTGAAGTCAAGAAGCCAGGAGAGTGGACCCACCCAAGCCCCTGGAGAGGGTGAGTTTGCCCCAAAGGCAGAGGACTGGCCTTCCACCTCATTACAGTGGAAGAATCACATTGCCTTCAGACCTTGGAGAGGGTGGAGCACATTCTTTGGGGTTTGGGGAGAGCCTGGTTGGCACCACATTGTGTCCCAGAGATGGCAGAAAGCCTGAGTGTGGCCCTGTTGCTTGGAGAGGGTGGAGCTGAGAAAAAGTGGTCTCCCCAGTGTTCCCCAAGGTTGCATTTGGAGATAGGCAAACCACTGCATAGGACCTTGAAAAGGGTGGGGCTCCTGCTTTCTAAAACCCTGAATGTAAATGACTCACAGACTTTGAAATTGAATGGACTTTGCCCTGCAGGTTTTTGAAACTGCTTGGGTCCTGTGACCCCTGTGTTCCTTCCAATCCCTCCCTATGGAAATGGGCATATGTATCCTATGACTGTTTCTCCTTTGTGTGTTGGCAGAAAATAACTTGTTTGAGTTTCATAGGTCCAGAGCCAGAGAAGAATTTTGCCTTAGAACAGACCATGCCTGCAATAACTTTGATGAGACCTTGTACTGGTTTTAACCTTATATTGTATTTGCTATGTTACTGAAATGGTTTTAGGTTCTCTGATATTATTATGGAATGAATGTATTTTGTATATGGGGAAAACATGTCTTTTTTAGGTCCAGAAGGTGGAATGTGCCAGTTTGAAAGGATTTATGTACCCTAGAAAAGCAATGTTTTAATCCTGTTCAATCTTGTGAGAGCAACGGTTTCTTCTAATCCCTATTCAGTTCTATAGGTTGGAAACTTGATTAGGTTATTTCCATGGAGGTATGGGTATTAAACTTGATTAGATGGAGACATGTCTCCTCCCATTCTATGTGGGTCTTGATTAGTTTACTGGAATCTTTTAAAAGAGGAAGCATTTTGAAGAAAGCTTCAGAATGTCATAACTACAAGAAACAGAGAGTCCACCAGACAGTGATCTTTGGAGATGAAAGGGAATGCCCCTGGGGGAGTTTCATGAAACAAAAGGCCTGGAAAGAAAGCTAGTAGATGCCATGTTCACCATGTACCTCTCCACTCGAGAGAGAAACTTGAACTTCATCAGCCTTCTTCAATCAAGGTATCTTTCCCTGGATGCCTTGGATTGGACATTTCTATAGACCTGCTTTAATTGGACATTTTTATGGCCTTAGAACTGTAAACTTATAAAATTCCCCTTTTTAAAAGGTTCATTCTGGTATGTTGCATTCCAGCAGCTAGCAAAGTAGAACAGATTTTGGTACCAAAGAGTGGGGTGCTGCTGCAGCCTGCAAATGCCAAACATGTTGAAATGGCTTTTTAAATGGAAAAGGGGAAGTGTTCTACCGAAGATATAAATTTTGCACCAAATAAACACATTTTACTCTAATCTCACATAGAAGTTGGAGTTTTAAAGTACAGTCAATATCATCTTTTACCCTTTAGTCTGTTTTAGCTTAGTCCTGTCCAGATCAGCTTCATTCATATCTTTAATTGAAGTCTGATCACTTTTTCAGTGTTTTTAACAGTTGCTGTATGGGATAATCCTGACTTTCATAGCTGTAGAACTCTAGCTCTGAGTCTCAGGTGTCACACAATTTCCACAGAAAGACCGGGTTATACACAAGAAACTCAGCATATCAGAATTTAGAAATAAAAGCTATAAGTTTAGAATAGATGTGACTACTTTAATAGCTTAAAATTTAGGAACCTTTACAATAGGCACCAACCTGAGAGCCTATGCTCTCAAATTCAATTTTCAGAGTTGCACATTAGAGTTAGTCCATATCAGTGAGGTGTAATAATATTTGTCTTTTGATTTTTGGCTTATTTCATTCCACACACTGTCCTCGAGATTTATTCACCTAGTTGCATGCCTCACAACTTCATTCCTTCTTGCAGCTACTCAATAGTCATTGTGTGTATACACCACAGTTCCCTCTTCCACTCTTCAGTTGATGTACCCTTACGTTACCTCCATTCATTGCAATTCTTGAGGACTGCCACCATAAATGCCAGTTTGCAAATGTCCCTTCGTGTCCCTGCTCTCAGGGACTCCAAGAATACACCTAACTGTGGAGTTGCAGGATCATATAGCAACCCCAACCTAGCCTCCTGTGGAGCCACCAAACTGCCCTCCAGAGGGGCTGTACCTCTCAGCTTCTCTACCCTAGTGAATAGGTACACTCTCTCTCTCCACATTTTCTCCAGCCCTTGTATCTCTCTGTTCATTTTTTAAAAACTTTTTTATTGTGTAGTGTAACATATATACAAAACAAAGAAATAAAGAAGCAATAATTTTTGGCATGCTCTTCAACAAGAAGTTACAGGTCAGATCCCAGAGTTTGTCATGGGCTACCATGTGATTCTCTGTTCATTTTTAGGCAATTTTATTCATACATCACACAATCCAACCTAAGTAAAGCATCAGTGGTTTCTGGTATAATCATGTAGCCATGCCTTCATCACCACAGCCTATATGAGGACCTTTCTTTTTCTTCTGCAAATAATCCCCTACCCCTCTCCCATATCCTCCATTCATTGATGTTTAGCTATGGCACATTGCCTTTGTTACTTTCAATGGTATCATATTACAATGTTACTGTTAACTATAGCCCCTAGGATACATTGATTATATATTTTTCCTGCATACCATCTCATTTTCAACACCTTGCAATTTTGACATTCATTTGTTCTCCCTCATGCAAAAATATTCCTTTATTTGTGCATTTAATCATCATTTTTCACTCTAGGCATTGCTAAGTTATACCATCACGATCTTTACCTTTTATCTTTCCTTCTGGTGTCATACATGCCCTCAGCTCTACAGCCTCAACCATACACACATTCAGTTTTGTTCAGTGTATTTACAATATTGTGCTACCATCAGATAGTATTGTATTGTCCATTTCTGGATCTTTACAATCAGTCCTCTTGAACATTCTGTACTCCTTCAACATCAAATGCCCAATCTTTACCCTTTTTCTCTCTCCTGATAACCCCTGTTCTCAACATTAACTCTCAATGCTCACTCATTAATTTTAGCTCATATTAGTGAGACTATATAGTATTCATCTTTTTGTTCCTGGCTGATTTCACTCAGCATAATGTCCTCAAGGTTCATCGACATTATTACAAGCTTCATGACTTTATTCTGGCTTACAGCTGCATAATATTCCATCATATGTATATGCTACAATTTGTTTAGCCACTCATCTATTGATAGGCATTTGGGTTATTTCCATCTCTTGCAAACAGTGAATAATGCTGAATAAGCAACAGTGTGCAACTGTCCATTTGTGTCCTTGCCTTCATTTCCTCTGAATATATACCCAATAACGGGAGTGCTGAATCATATGGCATTTCTATACTTAGCTTCTTGAGGAACCACCAAACTGCCTTCCAGAGCAGTGAATATGTGCCTCTTTCTCTATATCCTCTCCAGCACTTTTTAAAAAAAATGGCCATTGTAGTAAGTGTGAGATGATATCTCATTGTGGTTTTGATTTGGGGTTTGGTAATAACCAGTGACATTGAATATCTTTTCATATGTTTTTGAGCCATTTTTATTTCCTCTTTGGAAAAGTGTCCATCCATGTCTTTTGCCCATTTTAAAGTTGGGCTGTCTTTTTGTTGTTGAGTTGTAGAATCTCCTTGTATATTCTGGATATTAAACCCTTTTCTGATATATGGTTTCAACATTTGGTCTTCCATTTCATAGACTGCCTTTTTACTTTCTTAACAAAGTGATTTGATGCACAAAAGTGTTCAAATTTGAAGAGATCCCCTTTATCTAGTTCTTCTTTCATTGTTCATGCTTTGGATGTAAGGTCTAGGAAACCATTGCCTATCACAAAATTCTTAAAATATTTTCCTACATTTTCTTGTAAACTTTTTGTGGTCTTACCTCTATTGTTTAGATCTTTGATCTATTTTGAGTTAATTTTTGTATAAGGTGTGAGATAGGGGTCCTTTTTCATTCTTTTGTATATGGATATCCAGTTCTCCAAGCACCATCTGTTGAAGAGACTGCTCTTTCCCAGTTGAGCTGACTTGACTATCTTATCAAAAATCAATTGGTCATAGATGTTAGGTTCCACACACATCTTTGTGTGCACTCAGATTCCACTGGTCAGCATACGTACCTTTATGCCAGTTCCATGGTGTTTTGGCCACTGTACTTTGTCATATGCTTTAAACTCAGGTAGTATGAGACCTCCCACTTCACTTTTATTCTCAAGATAGTTTTAGCTATTTGGGGTACCCCACTCTTCCAAATAAATTTGATTATTGGTTTTTCTATTTCTATAAATTGTGTCAGTATTTTAATTGGTATTGCATTGAATCTATAAAGCAATTTGGGTGTAATTGACATCTTAACTATATTTAGTCTTGCAATTTATGAACACCATATGTTCTTTCATTTATTTAGTTCTATCTTGATTTCTTGTAGGCAAGTTTCTGTAGTTTTCTGTGTATAGTTTTTAAATTTATTCCCTAAATATTTGATTATTTTGGTTGCTATTTTAAAAGGAATTTGTTTCTTGGTTCTCTCCTCATATTGCCTGTTACTAGTGTATAGGAACATTACTGATCTTTTCTGGTTGATCTTTTATCCTTCCAATTTGCTGTATTCATTTATTAGTTCAAGTAGATTTGTTGTAGATTTTTTATTTTCTACATTTAGTATCATATCATCTGTAGACAGTGAAGGTGTTACTTCTTCCTTTCCAATTTGGTTGCTTTTTATTTCTTTTCTTGCCTAATTGGTCTAGCTAGAATTTCCAGCACAATATTGAATAACAATGGTGACATTGGGCGTCCTTCTGTTCTCTCTGATCTTATAGGGAAAGCTTTAAGTCTTTTCCCATTGAGGATGATGTTAGCTATGGTTTTTTTCGTATATTTCCTTTATCATGTTGAGGAAGTTTACTACTGTTCCTATCCTTTTAAGTGTTTTCATCAAGGAAGATACTGAATTTTGTCAAATACTTTTTCTGCATCAAGAAGATCATGTGGTTTTTGTTCTTTAATTTATTGATGTGTTGTATTAAATTAATTGATTTCCTTGTGTTGAACTACCCTCACATACTTGGGATAAAGCCCACTTGGCTATGGTGTATACTTCTTTTAATATGCTGCTGGATTTGACTTACAAGCATTTTGTTGAGGATTTTACATCTGTATTCATTAAGAAATTTGGTCTGTAATTTTCTTTTCTTGTCCAGTTTTGGTATTAGTGTGATATTGGCCACATAGAATGAGTTAGGTAACTTACCCTCCTCAATTTTATTTAAGGGTTTAGGCAGGATTAGTACTGATTCTTTCTCAAATGCTTGGTAGAATTCACATATGAAGCCATCCAGTCCTGGACTTTACTTTCTGGGGAGTTTTTTGATGACTGATTCAATCTCCTTACTTCTGATTGATTTGTTGAGGTCTTCTATTTCTTCTTGAGTCAATGTTGGTTGTTCATGCTTTTCTAGGAAATTATCAATTTCATCTAAGTTGTCTAGTTGTTAGCATATAGTTGTTCATAATGTCCTCTCATTTTCTCTTTTATTTCTGCGAGGTCAGTAGCTATGTCCCCGCTCCCATTTCTGATTTCTTTTATTTGCATCCTCTTTCAGTGTTTGTTTTTCAGCCAAGATAAGGGTCTATTGATTTTATTGACTTTCTCAAAAAACCAACTTCTGATTATATTGATTCTTTCTATAGTTTCCATGTTCTCAATTTCATTTAATTCTTCTCTAATCTTTGTTTCCCTCTCAGCACTGCCTTTGCTGCATCTCATAAGTTTTGATATGTTGTGTTCTCACTTTTGTTTGCCTCAAGATATTTACTAATTTGTCTTGTAATGTCTTCCTTGATCCACTGGTTATTTAAATGGGTGTTGTTTAGCTTCCATAAATTTGTGATTTTTCCAATTTTCCACTTTTTATTTATTTCCAGCTTCATTCCATTATGGTCCAAGAAAGTGTTTTGTGTAATTTCAATATTCTTAAATTCACTGAGTCTTGTTTTGTGCCCCCAACATATGGGCTATCCTGGAGAATGATCAATAAGCAATTGAGACATATGTGTATCCTGCTCTTGTTGGGTGCAATATTTTGTAAATTAAAGTCTAGTTCATTTATTGTATTATTCAAGATTTCTGTTTCCTTATTGATCCTCTATCCATATGTTCTAATTGTTGATGAGAGTGGTGTATTGAAATCTCCATCTAATATTGTAGAAGTGTCTACTTCTCCCTTCAGCATTTGCCTCATGAATTTTTGAGCACTCTGGCTCAGTGCATAGATATTTATGATTGCTATGTCTTCCTGATGAATTGTCCCTTTTATTAATACATAGTGTCCTTCTTTGTCTTTTTTTATTGTTGTACATTTGAAATCTAATTTCTCTGATCTTAGCATCACTACCCCTGCTCTTTTCTGGTTGTTGTTTGCATGGAATGTCTTTTTCTAACTTTTCATTTTTACCCTGTTTTGACCGTGGTTTCTCAGTGAGTCTCTTGTAGACAGCATATATATGGATCCTATTTTTTATCCATTCTGCCAATCTGTCTTTTGATTGGGAAATTTAATCCATTAACATTTTATGTTATTCCCATAAATGCTGTACTTACTTCAATCATTTTTTCTTTAAAATTTTGCCTGTCATATTTTCTTTTCTCTCTTTTTAAATGCCATTACTTACCCTTCCTGCTGATTTTCATTTCTAGACTCTTCTCCAAACCTCTCTCTCTCTCTTGCCTTTTCCTATCTGCCTGTAGCACTCCCTTTAGTATTTCTTGTAGGTCAGGCCTCTTGCTCATGAACCCTGTCAGTGTCTGTTTATCTCTAAGTATTTAAAAATCTCTCTCGTTATTGAAGTGCAATATTCCCAGATATAGAATTCTTGTGGACATTTTTTCTCTTTTAGTGTCATAAATATATCACCCCACTGACTTCTCACTCCATAGTTTCTGCTGAGAGATCTGCACTTAGTCTATTGAGCTTCCCTTGTATGTGATGGATTGCTTCTCTCTTGCTGCTTTCAGAATTCTCTCTTTAAGAGCTTGTTTGGAGGTTCTAGCAGGGGAGCACAGCTACTTCTATACCCTTGACTGAAAAATATCACGAGCCATTGATTGTGCATCATGCATAGAATGTTTGTGTGTCAAGAATGTTTGTATGTTTGTTGTGTAGAATACAAATATTAAAAAAGAATTCTCTCTTTGTCTTTAACATTTGACAATCTGATTATTAAGTGTCTTGGCATAGGTCTATTTGGATCTATTTTGTGTGGTGAAGGCTATGCTTCTTGGACCTGTAGCTTTATGTCTTTCACAACAGTTTGGGCATTTTCAGTGATTATTTCCTCCATTATTCTTTCTGCCCTTTTACCTTTCTTTTTTCCTTCTGGGACACCTATAACAAATATTCATGCACTTTATGCTGTCATTTTTTTCCCCTTAAGAACCTGCTCAAATTACTCTATTTTTTCCCTATCTATTCTTTGGTGTGTAGAATTTCAGATGTCCTGTCTTCTAGTTCACTAATCTCCTCTCCTGTCTCTTCAAGTCTGCTGTTATATGTCTTCATTGTTTTTCATCTCTTCTTTTGTGCCTTTCCCCCCATTTGTTCTACCATTTGTTTTTTCATGATTTCAAGTTCTTCTGTATGGGCACTCTGTGTTTTCTTTATAGTCTTCACGTCTTCATCCATATTTTCCTTTAAGTCATTGAATTGATTTAGAAGATATGTTTTAACATAATTAATTAGTTGTTTCAATTTCTGCATCTTAGTTGAGGTGTTAGTTTGTTCCTTTGGTTGGGACATATCTTTGCTCTTCCTGGTATGATTCATCATTTTTTTTTGCTGGTGGAAAGGCATCTGATTTTCTTAGTTAATTTATTCTAGAGGTCATTTTATTTATTTTTCCCAGGGTTTTCTCGTTGTTTGTATTTTTTCTCTATCTGTTCTTTCTCACTGGCCAGTTGTCAGATTTGTTCTACCCTTGAGTTTCCACCCAAATCCAGGCATGTTTCCCCCCAAATCCAGTGGCCTGCCTTGATGAAAGTAGGCATTGGACACCACAGCAATGTCTGTCTTTGTTAGTAAATAAGACTGCTGTCTCCCAGTGGTGCTTTGTTTTATCACCATCCTGCAAGATCTGGGTTTGTTTTAGGGCACTGCTTTAACAGCTGGGTTGTCTGTATTTCTCAGCCCAAACCAGGGTGGGTTCTATGCAGGGGGTCTAGACGCACTCCAGTTGGCTTATAATAATTATCTGGGTAGTTTCTGAAAAAAGGCCTTCAATTCTCTTGTACTTTCTGTTCTGACCACTACATGGTGATGTTCTGTAGCTTACTCGTCCTTAGAGCTGTGTGCCTTTTGGAACTCAGGCTGTGCCCCACCAGTCAGGCTGACTGCAGGGTTGCTGTCCCTCTTTACTGGCCAAAATATGGGCCAGTATATGTCTGTGTCCCCTACTTTATGTGTGGCAGAGTACACCCCAGATATCCTCATCTTTAGCCTTCTGCAGGCAGGGATCAGTTCTCTCACTAGCATTTCTCACAGGGGTAAGGAGGACTTTTAGACCCAGGGCTGGAATCACAGCTTCTGTCCATCTTTCTCAGAACTGTGACTTTTACTGACCTGGGCCTTAAAATCTTCTCCCCTATCCCCTAGGTGAGTCCCTGTGGCTATTTCTCTGCTGATCCTGTGCCTTGAGACTGAGTGAGAGGAAGGGGAGAGGAATGGCTGCTCTGGGATGGAAACTTCCTACCTGATAGTCTTTTACATCTTCAATTTTGGATTTGTAGAGTTCTTCTCCAGTCCATGTCATCCTCTAGATTTATGACCAATTCAGATTTGTTCTTTTTTAATACTGAATCTCTGAGGAGAGATCTTTAGTAGCTGTTTATGTCACCACATTAATATGGTCACTCATCATTGATTTTTTCTCTTTTTTAAAAAATATTTTTATTGAGAAATCTTTACACACATACAGTCCACACATAGTATACAATCACTGACACAATATCATCACATAGTTGTGTATTCATCACCATGATCATTATTTGAATATTTGCATTACTCCAGAAAAAGAAGCAAAAAGAAAAAGGAAAAGAACCCATGCATTTGGGCAAGCCACGGTGGCTCAGCAGGCAAGAATGTTCACCTGCTATGCCAGAGGATGCGGGTTCAATTCCCAGTGCCTGCCCATGTAAAAAAAAAAAAAAAAAAACAAAAAACTTACCCCTCCCTCTCATTGATGACTAATATTTCAATTTACCCAAGTTTTTACCCTTTATTCCCCCTATTATATATTTATTTTTTATCCTTATTTTTTTTACTCATACCCTGGATAAAAGGAGCATCAGACACAAGGTTTTCACAATCACACAGTCACGTTATGAAAGCTATATCATTATACAATCATCTTCAAGAAACATGGTTACTGGAACACAGCTCTAAATTTTCAGGCACTTTCCTCCAGCCTCTCCAATATACCTTAACTGAGCAGGTGATATCTATTTAATGCATAAGAATAACCTCCAGGATAACCTCTCGACTCTGTTTGAAATCTCTCAGCCACTGACACTTTATTTTGTCTCATTTCTATCTTCCACTTTTTGTTTAAGAAGTCTTTCTTAATCTCCTGATGCCAGGTTCCAGCTCATCCCAGGAGTTCTGTCCCATATTGCCTGGGAGAATTACACCCATAGGAGTCATGTTCCATATAGGAGGTAGGGCAGTGAATTCACCTGCTGATCTGGCTTAGAGTGAAAGGCCACATCTGAGCAAAAAAAAAAAAAGAATCTCTGAGAGTTGCTTTTAGGTATAATTGTAAGTAGACTTAGCTTGTTCTTTGCAGGAATAAGTTTCATAGGGGTGAAACCCAAGACCGTCATTGATTTTTGTGTGTTGATCTTGTATCCTGCCACTTTGCTGAACTTCCTTATTAGCTCAGGTAGTTTTGCTGTTGTTTCGTCTGGCTATTCTAAATATAAGATCATGTCATCTACAAATAATGACAGTTTTACTTCTCCCTTTCAAATTTGGATGCCTTTTATTTCTTCTTGCCTAATTTCTCTAGCTAGATCTTCTAGCACAATGTTGAATAGAGGTGGTGGCACTGGGCATTCTTGTCTTGTTCTCAATTTTTGAGGTAAAGTTTTCCATCTTTCACCATTGACTATAATGTTGGCTGTGGGTTTTTCATAAACACTCTTTATCATCTTGAGGAAGTTCCCTTTAATTTTTACCTTTTAAAGTGAAAGGATTTTGAATTTTGTCAAATGCCTTTTCTGCATCAATCGAGATGACCATGTGGCTTTTATTTTTTGATTTCTTAACGTGGTGTATTACATTAATTAATTTTCTTGCGTTGAATCACCCTTGCATATCTGGTATAAAACCCACTTGATCATGGTGTATAATTCTTTTAATACGCTGTTGGATTCTATGTGCAAGTATTTTGTTGAGGATTTTTGCATCTATATTCATTAGAGACATTAGTCTGTAATTTTCTTTTCTTGTGTTATCCTTGTCTGGCTTTGGTAATAGGTTAATGTTGGCTTCATAGAACGAGTTAAATAGTGTTCCCTCTTAAATTTTTCCAAGAGTAGGAGCAGAAATGGTATTAATTCTTCTTGGAATGCTTGGTAAAACTCACCTGTGAAGTGAACTCATACTGGACTTTTCTTTGTCGATAGGTTTTAAAAAGGAAATTTTATTGAAAAATATTCACACACCATATAAACCATCCCAAATACCCAATCAATGTCTCACAGCATCATCACATAGAGTGCTGCATAATATGATAATTCTATACTTAGCTTCCTGAAGAATCATAAAACTATGTTCCAGAGTGGCTTCACCATTCTACATTCCAACTAACAGGGAATAAATGTTACCTATTTTTCCATCTCCTCTCCACTACTGGTAGTTTTCTGGTTTTCTTTTTTTTGATAATGGCTATTCCAATAGGTGTGAGATGATTTGCACTGTAATTTTGATTTGCATTTCCTTAATTGCTAGTGAAGTTGAGCATCTTTTCATATGCTGTTTTTTTTGGGGGGGGGGGGAGGGTGCATGGTCTGGGAATTGAACCCAGGTCTCTTACATGGAAGGTGAGCATTCTACCACTGAACCACCCATGCACCCTTTTTCATATGCTTTTGAGCCATATATATTTCCTCTTTGGAAAGTATCTATCCTTGTCTTTTGCCCATTTTTACATTGGGTAATTTGTCTTTTTATTGTTGAGTTGTAGGAGCACTTTATGTATTCTGGATATTAAACCCTTCTCTGATATGTGGTTTCCAAGTATTTTTTCCCATGTGTAGGTTGCATTTTTACTTTCCTAACAAAGCCATTTGTTGTGCAAAAGTGTTCAATTTTGAGGAGATCCTATTTATCTATTTTTTTCTTTCATTATTTATGCTTTGGGGGTAAGGTCTAGGAAATCACTTCCTATATTTTTCTAAAAGTTTTGTGGCCCGAGCTCTAATGTTTAGTCTTTCATCCATTTTGAGATAATTTTTGTGTAAGGTGTAAGAGAGGGGCACTTTTTCATTCTTTTGGAAATGCATATCCAGTTCTTCAAACACCATTTGTTGAAGAGGTTGCTCTGTCTCAGTTCAGTCAACTTGACTGCATCAAAGATCAATTGTCTATAGATGAGAGGATCTATTTCTGAACACTCAATTTGATTCTGTTGCTCAACATATCTATCTTTATGCCAGTAGCATGCTGTTTTAAATATTGTAGCTCTATCATATACCCTAAAGTCAAGTAGTGTGAGATTTCCTGCTTCAGTTTTCTTTCTCAGGATATTTTTAACTATTCAGGGCACTCCAATATTTCAAATAAATTTAGTTGTTGGTTTTTCTATTTCTGCAAAGTAAATTGTTGGAATTTTAATTGGTTTCATTTAGTCTATAAATCAGTTTTGGTGGAATTGATATTTTAACTATATTTACTCTTCCAATCCATGAACACAGTATGTCCTTCCATTTATTTAGGTCTTCCTTTATTTCTTTTAGCAATGTTTTGTAGTTTTCTGTGTACAGGTCTTTTAAGTCCTTGTTAAATTTATTCCTAAATATTTGATTCTTTTGGTTGCTATTGTAAATGGATTTTTTCCTCGATTTTCTCCTCAAATTGCTCATTACTAGTGTACAGAAACACTTGATTTTTGTGCATTGATCTTGTATTCTGCCACTTTGCTGTAGTTCTTTTATTAGTTTTAGTAGCTTTACTGTAAACTTTTTGAGAATTTCTATGTATAGAATAATGTCATCTGCAAACAGTGAGAGTTTTACTTTTTCCTTTCCAATTTGGATGCCTTTTATTTATTTTTCCAGAATTTCAGGTTTTTCCTTCTAGCTGCTCCAAGACACTTGAGACTAAAAGAAATTTCAATATAATGATTCAGCAAGTCATACACATTTGTTAAATCCTATATTATCTGCTGTAGCTCCTCCTTCTCCTTTGACCTTTTCCCCAATCTTTAGGGTTACTTGGGCTATGCCCATTCTAATTTTTTTTTCATGTTGGAAAGGGCTGTCAATAATATGGGAAAAGATGACAGAAATAGTTGATGTTCTGGAGAGGCTTATCCCTTTGGCTTTCAGGACTTATCTGGCCTAGGAGCCCATCTAGGGGTTGTAGGTTTCTGGAAAGCAATCATGGTACATGGAACCTTGTATAACCTCAGATAAAGCTCTACGTGTTCTTTAAGGTTGGCAGGAATGGTTTTGGTTAGGGTTGCCAAACCATGGTAAATAGCAATATCTAGCTGAAGCTTTTGTTAGTAGCCTCCAGAATAACCTCTCAACTCTCTTTAAGCTCTCTTTGATACCTTATTTTGTCACATTTCTTTTCCCCCTTTTGTTCAGGAAGGTTGAACCAATGGTGCCAGGGCTAGTCTCACCTCTGGAAGTCAGGACCCACGTTGCCAGGGAGATTTTCACCTCTGGATAGCATGCCCCATGTCAGGGGTGGGGTAATGATTTTACTTGAAGAGTTGGTCTTAGATAAAGTGAGAGGCCACATCTGAGCAGCAAAAGGGGTTTTCTGGAAGTAATTTTTAGGCATATCTATAGGTAGGGTTAGCTTCTCTGCTGTAGATATGAGCTTCATAAGAGCAAGTCTCAAGATCAAGGGCTTAGCCTATTGTCTTGGGAGTCCTGAATGTTTGAGACAGTATCAGAATTTTTAATTTTTTAAATTGTTGAATATAACACATACACAAAGAAAAGAAAGAAAAAGCAATGATTTTCAAAGTACACTTCAACAAGTAGTTACAGAACAGATTTCAGAATTTGTCATGGGTTACCATTCCACTATTTCATATTTTTCCTTCTAGCTGCTTCAAAACACTGAAGGCTAGAAGATATATATATATTTTTTGTGAAAAATAACATATATACAAAAACCACAATAAATTTCAAAGCACATAGCAACAAAGAGTGGTAGAAAAGATTTCAGAGTTTTGTAGGGGTTATAGTTCCACAATTTTTGTTTCTACTTTTAGCTGCTCTAAAGTACTGGAGACTAAGAAATATCATTATAATGATTCAGCAATCATATTCATTTGTTAAACCCAATCTTCTCTGTATTACTCCACCATCACCTTTGATCTTCTTCCCACTCTTTGTGGCTATTTGAATTATGCCCATTCTAACATTTTCATGTTGGAATTGGCTGTCGACAATATGGGATAGGGGGATGGAACTAGTTGATGTTCTGGAGATGATCACGCCTTTGCATTTCAGGACTTATCTTGTCCAGAGACCCATCTGGAAGTTGTAGATTTCTAGAAAGTTGCCCTAGTGCATGGAACCACATTTGTAGAATCTTATATAATGCCCTAGATGTTCTTTAGGATTGGAAGGAATGGTTTAGATTGGGATTTGGCAAGTTATGGTACGTAGCAATGTCCAAATGAAGCTTGTGTAAGAGTGACCTCCAGGGTAGCCTCTCAACTCTATTTGAACTCTTTCAGCCACTAATACCTTATTTGTTACACCTCATTTCCTCCTTTTGGTCAGGATAGCATTGTTGATCCTATGGTGCTAAAGCCAGACTTACCCCTGGGAATCATCTCCCATGCTGCCAAGGAGACTTTCATTCCTGGATACCATGTCCCATGTAGTGGGGAGGATAATTATTTCACTTACAGAGTTGTCTCTTCATTTTTGAAGGACAGTTTTGCCAGATATAGACTTCTTGGTTGGCAGTTTTTATCTTTCAGTGTCTTAAATATATCACATCACTGTCTTCTCCCTCCTTGGTTTCTGCTGAGAGATGTACATTTAATCTTATCAAGCTTCCCTTGTAGGTGATGCATCGCTTTCTCTTGCTGCTTTCAAAATCCTCTCTTTGTGCTGACATTTGGCAATCTGATTAGTAAATATGTTGGTATAAGTCTATTTAGCTCTATTCTGTTTGGGGTGTGCTGCACTTCTTGAATTGGTAATTTTTATATCTTTCATAAGACTTGGAAAATTTCAGTGATTATTTCCTCCATCATTCTTTCTGCCTTTTTCCCCCTTCTCTTCTCCTGGGACACACACACAGCATGTATATTCACATGCTTCATGTTGTTATTTTGTTTCCTGAGACCCTGCTCATATATAACCATTCTTTTCCCAACTGTTATTTTTTGTGTGTTTAGGACTTCAGATGTCCTGTCTTCTAATTCAATATTCCTTTCTTCTGCCTCTTCAAATCTGTTGTTGTATGTCTCCATTTTTTTCATCTTTCCTCTTGCCTTTCATTTTCATTTGTTTTGCCTTTTTTGTGTGTGCACACTTTCAAGTTCTTCTGTATGGTCACTCAATGTCTTCTGGATATCCCTCATCTCTTTTGCCTCATTTTCCTTCAGCTCTTTGACTTGATTTGATTTAGAAGATTTGTTTGAATATCTTTAATTAATTGTTTCATCTCCATATCTCAGTTGAAGTGTTAGTGTGTTACTTTGACTGGGCTTTCTGGTATGACTTGTGAATTTTTGCTGGTGTATAGGAAAAATGGTTTTCTCATTTTCTCAGTTAGTTTATTCTGGAGGTAATTTTCTCTCTTTTGTGAAGGGTTTTCTTGTTGGTTGGCTTTGTTCTCTATCTGTCCTTTGTCTCTCTTGCCTGACAGTTGTCAGATGAACTCTGATGTCCAATCTCCCATGAAAACCAGGCACCCACAGTGGCCTGGCACAAGGATGTGGATAGGCACTGGGTGCCACAGTAAGGTCTTTGAGTGTGAGTAAACAAGTTTTCTGGATACCAGAGGTACTCTGTTTCTATTTGTGGCCAGCAAGACCTGAGTTTGTTTTAGGACACTGCTTTAAGAGTTTAGTAATCCATATTTGTCAGCCAAAACAGAACCAGGTTCCCATGCAGAGTGTGTAGACCAGCTCCAGTGTGCCTTGGATAGGGTCTGGAGAGGCTCTGAAAAGCCCTGTAATTCCCCTTCACTTTCTAGTTTGCCCAGAAGATGATGCTATTTGGTGCCTTAATCATCCTCAGAAAGTGTTTACTTTCTTGTGCCCAGGCTGCATCTGACTGGGCATGGCTGAAACCGAATTCTTATGTCCTCACTTTGCAGGGCAAAATCTGACTTTCTGTGAAGCTATATCCCCCTTTTACATGTGGCAGAGGAGTCCCCCAGCTGTCCCAGTTTTCAGCTATCCCCTAGGCACAGACCAGGGTATGTTAAGATGTTTTTGATGATTCATTTGATCTCTTTACTTGTGATTGTTTGTTGAGGTTTTCTATTTCTTCTTGAGTCAGTGTAGGTTGTTCGTGTGCTTGTAGGAAGTTGTCCATTTCATCTAAGTTGTCTAGCTTGTTGGCATATATTTTTTCATAATAACCATTTATTATCTTTTTTATTTCTTCAGAATCTGTAGTATATATGACCCCTCACATTTCTTATTTTATTTATTTGGAGCTTCTCTCTTTTTGTCTTTGTCAATCTAGCTAAGGATTTGTCAATTTCATTGATCTTCTCAAAGAACCAACTTCTTACATTGATCTTTGTTATGTCTTTCCTTTTACTTGGTTTTGTATTAGTTTGCTGTTATTTCTCCAGTTGTTCCTGTAGGTCATTGATTTTGGCTCTTTCCTCCTTTTTAATGTGGGCATTTAGGGTGATAAATTTCCCTCTAAGCACTGCCTTCACTGCATCCCATTAGTTTTGATATGTTGTGCTCTTGTTTCATTTTTCTGAAGATATTTACTGATTTATCTTGCAGTTTCTTCTTCGACACACTGATTTTTTAAGAGTGTGTTGTTTATCCTTCATATATGTGTGTATATTCTGGTTCTTCATTTGTTGTTGCATTCTGGCTTCATTCCATTATGCTCAGGGAAGTATTTTTTATGATTTTAGTATTTTAAAATTTATTAAGAACTCTCTTTTAAAGGATTCCAGTAAACTAATCAAGAGAAAAAAAAATTGATTAAGAACTGTTTTGTGCCTCAGCATTTGTCTATCTTTGAGAATGTTCCATGAGCACTTGAGAAGAATGTATATCCTGCTATTTTGGGATAGAGTGTTCTATATATGTCTGTTAGGTCTAGTTCATTTGTCATATTGTTTAGGTTCTCTGTTCTTTATTGGTCCTCTGGTTGTTGTATCTATTGGAAAGAGTGGTGTTTTGAAGTCTCTTACTATTATGGTAAAGTCATCTATTACTCCCTTCAGTTTTGTCAGTGTTTGTCTCATATACTTCGGGGCACCTTAACTAGGAACACAGATATTCAAGATTGTTATTTTTATTCCTTGAATTGTCTCTTTTATTACTTTATTAGTTTGTTAAGCTGCCAGAATTCAATATACCAAAAATGGAATGGCTTTTAAAAAGGGAATTTAATAAGTTTCAAGTTTACAGTTCTAAGGCCATAAATATGTCCAAACTTATGTGTGCCAGTTTGAAGCTATTATGTACCCCAGGAAAGCCATGTCCTTTAATCCTTATTCAATATTTCTGGGTGAGCTCTTTTTATTGTTTCCATGGAGATGTGACCCACCCAATTATATAAGGTAACTTTTGATTAAATGGTTTCCGTGGAGATGTGTCTCCATCCTTTCAAGGTGGGGTTGCTAAATGGAGCCCTTTAAGGGAGAACCATTTTGGGAAAAGCTCAGAGTCATCAGAACCAACAGACCCCACACAGCCAGAGTCCTAGAGAGATGCAGAAGGAAAACACCTTTGGAAAAGCCTTATGATTTGTGGAGATAAGGCTAGCAGACATTGCCATGTGCCCTGAAGGTGAGAGAGAAACCCTGAATGCAATGGCTCTTTCTTTGGAGTTAAGGCATCTTTCTATGGATGTCTTAAATTAGACATTATCATGGCCTTAAACTGTAAACTTAAAATTTATTAATTTCCCCATTTTAAAAGCCATTCTGTTTCTGGTATATTGCGTTCTGACAGCTTTTTCAAACTAGAACAGATTTTGATGCCAGAGAAGTGGGGTGCTGCTGCTGTTTGCAAATGCCAAACATGTTGAAATGGCTTTTTAATTGGATAAAGGGAAGATACTAGATGAGTTGTGATGAGCTTGATAGAGAAGGCCTAAAATGCTTTGAAGAGAAAATGTGGGCACTAAAGATACCTCTGATAAGACTTTTGGCAGAAATGATGCATGAGTTATTGCAAACTGGAAGGAAAGCAATCCTTGTTTTAAAGTGGCAAAGAATCTTGCAGAATTGACTAATGGCTTTGAATAGAAAGAGGATTTTTAAAAGCTATGAACTTGTATATTTAACAAGAGAAATTTTCAAATTAAATGTGGAAAGTTCAGTCTTGTTTCTCCTTGCAGCTTATAGTGAAATGTGACAGGAAAGAGATAAATTGAGAACTGAACTCTTGGGTACAAAAAAATGAAAAATTGTTAATCTGGAAAATTTTGGGCTTCCAGAAAGGGAGACCCTTGAGAATAGTGCCCCACCTGAGGATTTAACCAAACATTGAAGCAGTCAGCCAATACAGGATAAGTGAGTATTGGAGATGGAATTATCCAGAAAGAATTAGTGGAAAGTCCTTTTGTCTAATGAGAATGATCCCAGAGTACTGCATAAAAAACCAACAAGAGTGTTCTGGATTCTGTATAAATGGAACCACTGCCAATCTGGACTAAAAGGGATAGAAAAGAGATGAATTGGAGGAAAAATAACTTCAGAAGTAGAACCATGGGAGCTAAGGTCTGAAGTCAAGAAACGTTGGGTCAGGAGAGCAGACCCACTCAAGCACTTGGAGAGCATGAGTTTGTCCCAAAAGCAGAGGGCAGGAATTTCAGTGCCCCAGGCCTTGGAGAGGGTGGAGTACATTCCTTGGGAATTGGGGAAAGCCTTCTTTCCATCACATTATTCTGAGGGAGTTGAGCATGTGCTCTGGAGATGGCAGAGAGCCCAGGTATTGTCCCAATGCTTGGAAAGGGTGGAGCTGAGAGAAAGGCAGTCTTCCCAATGTCCTTCAAAGTTGCAATTCTTACCCCAGCATTTGGAGAGAGATAGGCTTCTGCATAGGCCCTTGGAAAAGGTGGGACTGCCACTTTCTAAAGCCCCAAGGATAAATGACTCTCAGATTTTGAAATCGAATGGTTTACTCTGCAGGTTTTTGTAACTGTTTGGGTCCAGTGTCCCCTCTATTCCTTCCAATTTCTCCCTATGCAAATGGTAATATATATCCTATGAGTGTACCTCTTTTGTGCATTGGCAGCAGATAACTTGTTCTGAGTTTTACAGGTCCAGAGCCAGAGGAGACTTCTGCCGTATGATAGAGCATACCTGTAATTGACTTGGATGAAATTTTGTATTGTTTCTGGCTTTGTATTGCACTTGTATTGTTACTGAAATGGTTTAAGGCTTTGTGATAATGTGTTGGAATGAATGTATTTTGAATTTGGAAAGAGCATGTCTTTTGGGGGTCCAAAATGTAGAATGTGCTGATTTGAAGCTGTTATGTACCCCCAAAGAGCCATGTCCTTTAGCCCTCCTTTGATATTGCTGGATGGGATCTTTTTTATTGTTTATATGGAGATGTGACCCACCCAGTTGTGTGTGGTAACTTTTGAATAGATGGTTTCCATGGACGTGTATTTCCACTCATTGAAGATGGGGTTGCTTATTGAAGCCCTTTAGGAGGGAACCATTTTGGAAAAAGCTTTAGAACTGACAGAGCCCACACAGCCAGAGACCTTTGGAGATATTGAAGGAAGGCACCCCCTGGGAAGACTTATGAAATGAGGAGAGACAGCTAGCAGACGTTGCCATGTGCCTTCCCAGCTGAGAGTGGTGCCCAGAGCCCAAAGATCCCACCAGACATCAGCCACATGACTTGCCAGCTGACAGAGCTGTTCTGGATGGCATCAGCTTTTCTTGAGTGAAGGTAGCCTTTTGTTGGTGCTTTAGTTTGGACATTGTCATGGAATTAGAACTATAACTTGCAACTTATTAAATTATGCTTTAGAAAAGGTATTCCATTTCTGGCATATTACATTCTAGTAGCTTTTACAAATTAAAACATAAGGCATCCAGAGAAAGATACCTTGGATCAAGGAAGGTTGATGTGGGGAGGCATGTGGTTGGCATCTGCTGGTCCTTGTTTCCAGTTCATTGCTTCCATCTTCTGATGCCAGTAGTTTAATCTCTAAGCATTTGTGGGCCTTTACTTCATTCTTTTGGGACACAACTCTGGGTTCTGGCTTGCTTTGCATCTCATAGGAAGGCACATGATGATGTCTGCTAGGCTCTGCCAATGTCTAGGCATCTGCTCTCTCTCTGTCAGCACTCCAAGCATCTCCAAACATCTGTGTCTCTTTCAGCTCTGAAGCACCTGTTCTCCAAGCATCCGCATTTGAGTTTTCTCCAGAATGTTTGCCCTTTTAAAGGACTGTAGTAAAGTAATCAAGACCTAGCTTGAATGGGTGAAGTCACATCTTCCTCTAAACAAAAGGAAACACCCACAATTGAGCATGTCACATCTCTGTGGAGAAAATCTAATCAAAAGTTTTCACCTACAATATTGAATCAGGATTAAAAGAAATGGCTGCTTACACAAGATTAGATCAGGATTAAATCACAGCTTCTCTGGGTGTATATAATAGTTTCAAATCAGCACAATTACTAGTAATTATAACAATTGTGCATTTAAATTCTATTTTGTCTGATATTAGTATAGCCACCCCAGCTTTCTTTTGTTTACTACTTGCATGGAATATCTTTTTCCATCCTTTCACTCCAACCTACTTGCATCTTTGGGTCTAAGATGAGTATCTTGCAAAGGACATATAGAGGGACCATATTTTTTAATCCATTCTGCCAATCTGTGTCTTTCAATTAGGGAGTTTACCCCATTAAAATTCAGTTATTACTGTAAAGGCAGTTCTTGATTTACCATCTAATCCTTTGGTTTTTATTTGTTGGATCTATTATTTTCTGTCCTTTTTATCCATTAAGTTACCCTTACTAATATTATTCATTTCTGTGCCCTCCTCCAACCCTCTCTATCCTATCTCATCTTCATCTGGCAGGGCTCTTTTCATTAGTTCTCATAGGGCCAGTCTCTTATTAACGAACTTTCTCAGTTTTTGTTTATCTGTGAATATTTTAAACTCTCACTCATTTCTGAAGGACAGGTTTGCTGGTTAGAGGAATCTTGGCTGGCAATGTTCTCTTTCAGTGTCTTAAATATATCATACAATTGTCTTCTCACCTCCATGATGTCTGATGAGAAATCAGCACTTAGTCTTATGTGCCATCCTTTGTATGTGGTGAATTGTTTTTCTCTTGCTGCCTTCAGATTTTTCTCTCTCTCTTTGGCATTTGACAGCCTGGTTTCTATGTATTTTGGAGTGGGTCTATTTGGATTTATTTTATTTGGAGTATACTGGGGTTCTTGGATTTGCCATTATTTCTTTGAATATTCTTCCTGGCTCATTTTCCTTCTCTTCTCCTTCTGGGACACCTATGATGTGTATATTTGCACACTTTGTGTTGTCAATAATTTCCCTGAGACCCTGCTCATTTTTTCCAATTTTTCTACATTTGTTTTCTTGTCCGTTCAAATTCAGCTGATCTGATTTCTAGCTCGCTGATTCTTTTTTCTGCCTCTTCAAATATGCTGTTGAGTGTCTCTAGCATATATTTGTATATATTCTTTTGTGCATGGGCAGGCACTGGGAATCAAACCCAGGTCTCCAGCATGGCAGGTGAGAACTCTGCCACCAAGCCACCATTGCCTGTAGTGTATTTTAAATTTCATCTGCAGTGTCTTTTATTTCCATAATGTCTGCTATTTTTCTATGCATTCTTTCAAATTCTACCTTTTGTTCTTCCAATGTCTTTTTAATATCATTTATCTCTCTTTTTTTTTAACATGCTAAGCTTTATTTTATACAACTCCTTTACACTTACTGATCAAAATGTCAAACCATTAACACAATGAGGCTCTAGTGGCCCCAAGTTGAAATAAGGAGCTGGACAACTGTAGGCTTCTGTCACCTTGGAGGGTCCAATGTACTCCTGTTTTGTTCTGCACGGGCCCAAGGAGAAACTTGGAACATGCTGATGAGTAGCTGCGAATGGAAACCAATTTCTTTCTTTTTCCATCTTCAGCTAAAGTCATCCAGGATTTTGAAAGGAGTCGCATGAAATTTGTTTCAAAGCTAAATCACTTAACAACATTAACAACGATTCACACTTCAGGTCACAGAAACTGAGGTCTGAAGGGAGACGCCCCAAACTTGCAAGGGCCAAAACTCATTATGCTAGAATATTACTATGTGCTGTGTTAATACACTTACTTGCTATTTTGCTATTACATGACTGAAAACGGCAGCTTAACAAGAGTATATGAATCACAAAGGTAAACTTGCTTTCACAGTGTTACGTTACAGAACATGCACAGGACTGAATTTCTTCCACTTCTAACTTTGCTCATCATAAACATTTACAAGAAATGCAATTATATGCAAAGAGGTGGCAGAGACAATTAAATCGAGACCTTACAAAACCAAGTTAAGCTTATGAACACAAAGTAGTATTTTGATAGCCACTGATGTGCACAATTTGGTTTATGACATGCAATAGTGTTTGTCTTTCACAGTTTCGAAAAAAAAGATTCTGATTAAATCTTTGTGGAAGCCTTGGGGTTCCCTGGGATACAGTTTAAAAACCACTGATCTTGGGTAACCTGCCTGCCCTTACGCACACACACACACACACACACACACACACACACACACACACACACACACACCATGGTGTTCTGGTCCAACCTGGTGTGTCTATTCAAAGGACAAAAATTGATAGTTCTTTTTAAGGAATTTTTTTTCTCTATGGACTTTTTCCAGTGTGAGAAGTGGGCTTCCGCTTCAAAGATGATGAGTGTTTGATGGTACTGGATAAAATCAGAGTCCTTCCTACCAATCATTTCCCTTCCCTACAGACTTCCTGAGAGATATACCCTCAAATGGGAATCAAAGTACCATTTTTTATTAATGGATCTAAAACCCAATATTTCAAAGCCTAACCAACCACTCTTTTGCCCCAAAACTAAACTTTGACACTTTACCACTCTCTGATTAGATATCTGGAGGATAGAGGCTAAGGAAACCAGGTTTGTGTATAACATCTTGGCTTAACTTACCACACCGGTTGTGGAACTGAGACGGGGGAAATTAGAAAACAGTCACCTGCTTAGGTCTGCTGACCATCCAAAAAAGGAAAGAGGGAATGGGGGAAAACATCAGACATGGGTAAGCATAACAGTGACCCTGCCCTTGAGTAAAGGTGAATGTTCTAGAATTTGCTCACTCGGCTGGTGCTGGGGGTGGGGGTAAGGAAGCAGGCTTGGCAGAGAAAAAGGCCCAGAGATAGGCCTTCCTCCCTGCAACTCCTTCCACCTCGCCAACCCCTTCTTCAACATCATTCACCTCGCAGAGTCAAACTTCTACAAGTGGGTGTCTAAGAAACTCAAAATCTCGTCCATTCAATGACAAGAAAACAACTTTGTTCCCAACTTAACTGCTTCCTTGGTCTTCTTTCAACTCTTTTGACATGCGTGGTCCTTAAAATCACAGCTTTCTGGATTCATTGGAGGCACGAGGAGAGTCTTCTGGCTTGGCCTTCTGGCCCTGCGACATTGAAGCTGGCGACTCAGTGGGTTTGGGACATCTTGGGGCCTTCTGAAAGGATGCTGTCTTCCTCGAGCCTAGGCCTTTCTTTGGAATTGCCGGCTTCTTCTTCGGGTCTTCTGAATTGACAAGGACATAGGAGACAGGGCCCAAGCTCACCTTCTTCCGCTTCCTCAGGGGGGCGAGGCTCTTGGGCGAGGCCCAGCCCATGGTCTTCTTCTTTGGTGGGCTCTCCTGACCGCCATCTTGGTCGCACTCAGAGGCTCCTCCAGGGCCCTCGGCTTCCGATAGGGCACCCTGAGATGGGTCCCTGCGGAGCTTCCGAGCACATTTTGCCGCTGGCTTCTTCGAGGCTGGCTCCTCCTGCTTCACACAGGCCTTTTTGTTGCTCCTGGTATGTTCTGGGATCTCCATGCTTTCAGCATCATCGGCCTCGGGATCCTCTAAGTAGGTGGCGCTGCTGGAGACGTTGCCTTTGGTTCTTTCCCAGGACACCGGCTCCTGCTTGGGTGCTTTTTTCTGCCTCTTCCTTCTGGAGGGAGTCTTAGCCCTGGCCTTGCGAACCAAGGACTTGGGAGGGTCTCCTTCATCTTCCATGTCACTCCAGCGGTTGGGGCTCTCCGTCTTCAAGGCAGAGCTCACCTCCGCGGCCTGCCCGGGCTCCTTCTTGATCTTCTTGGTCTTCCTTCCTGCTGCTAACGCGGCAGCGGCAGCCGCCGCCGCCTCCTCGGCCTCCGCGGCCTCCAAAGCCCTTGCCTCCTCCCGCTGGTGTATCTCGGCATCCATATGGACGATGACCTGCACGACGGTCCCCAGGAGCATGCCCAAAGCTTCTGCCCAGTTCTCTTAGGGCCGATTCTGGTTGTGGGGCCGCGGGGGCTGGTTGAGCTGCAGCAGGCGGACCACATCCTCCACGGTGCGCCCCTCACCTTCCAGGAATTCATTCAGGTTTTTCAGAAACTCGGCGTCCTGGGTGGGGTCTCTACAGACCACCCTCCAGGCACCTCCCCTTCCTGGAAATTCCCGGGGGATGGCGCTCAGATTCACGCCCTCGCCAACCTCCACGAGGGCAGCTTTGGCATTCTCTTCCCTCAGAAAAATCTTGTTGAGCACGTGATACGGGCCCAGCGTGGAGAAGACCCCGTGCAAGGTCTCCTCGATTTCCGCTTGGCCACAGTACTCTGGAATGCCCGTGACCAACAGCGACCTGTGGATATCCACATCCATCCCCCGGCACCAATCTTCCAGAAGGTTCATCGCCATGGCTTCAGACACCAGGTGGCTCTATTCCCGGCGCGTAGTAACGAGACTGCGGACTGCAGCAGCCCCCCAACGGTAATCACGCGTCAGGGAGTCTGCGGGGAAACGCTCGCGGCCCCTCCCCTGAGCTTAGACCTCCGCAGACCCGGCGGGGATTTGCCGGCCCCCGGGGGCCCCGGCACTGTTGCGCCGCGTGGGGTGGCTGAGGGAGGCCGGCGTCCCCCACTCCGTCCTGGCCCCGCCACGCGGCGTCCGCCTTGGTCCCCACAGCCCGGCGGAGCTCGTTTATCTCTTTATGCACATTTACCTTTATTTCTTTGAATGAATTTAGGAGATTTGTTTGAGCGTCTTTGATTAGCTGTTCCAGATTCTGAATCTCCTCTGACTTTTTTTTTTTTTTTTCCGCATGGGCAGGCACCAGGAATCGAACCTGGGTCTCCAGCATGGCAGGCAAGAATTCTGCCACTGAGCCACCACGGTCTGCCCTCTCCTCTGACTTTTTGATCTATTCCTTTGGCTGTGCCATTTCTTCCTGAGTCTTTGTATGCCATGTGTTTTTTTTTTTTTCATTGATGGCTGGCCATCTGACTATCTTGATGGGTCTATGCTGAAGGTCAATTTCTCTCTCTTGTCTAGGGTTCAGTTATTCCCTAGGTTTGTATTAGGTCACTGCTTTGACAGTTGTGCATTTCTCAGCCAAAATAGGGCTGGGTATTCCATGCAGGGAGTGTAGACCAGATCCATTGGGCCTGAGATAAAGTCTGGAGAGCCTGTGAAAATCCCTGCCACTCCCCTGAATTTTCCATTCTGCCTAGCAAATGGTGCTATTCAGTGACTTAATTGCCCTCAGAAGCTGTTTCCTCTTGGATCCCTGGCAGTGTCTGAATGAGTGGGACTAAAGAGGTGGGATTTCTGTGCTCTCACTTTGCTGATCAAAATCCAGCTCAGTGTGGGACTATGTCTACCACTGTACTTGCAGCAGAGAAGTCTCCAGGTGCCCCAGTCTGCAGTCATCCCCCAGGCAAGGGTCAGATCTTCAGCTGTTCTTTCCTTCAAGGGTTGTGGATGAGCAGCAGGACCCAGGGCTGGAAACACAGTTTCTGTCCACATTTTCTAAGACTATTCATTCCTCATTGGCCTCGGCCTTGAAATGTTCTTCCCTGTCCCCCAGGTCCCCAAACAGTTGATTTGGATAGTTTCTACCTTGCTACTTGCTGCTTTTGGGGAAGATTTTGTTCTGCACTCCCAGATCATCCATTTTGAAAATTCTTTCTTGCTGCCTTTTTAAATTCTGCCATCCCTCATGATTTAAGTCCTGCCATGGGTCCCTGTAGACTTGGTTCTCTGTGTATGGATATAAGTGAGGATCTCTCTCTCTGCTGTGAGAGATTTTATAGTCTGTGTTCCTGGTGAGATGTGGAGGGATCCTGGCTACTGCTTCAGTGAACTTCCTGAGGTGTATGAGAATGAGTGAGGGGGATAGCATAGGGCTATCTTATGCTATCCCATAGGAAATGCAAATCAAAACCACAATGAGATACTACTTCATACCATTAGACTGGCTATATTAAAAAAAAGTGGAAAATTACAAGTGCTGGTGTGAGTGTGAAGATATAGGAATACTTGTACATTGTTGGTGGGAATGTAAAATGGGGCAGTTAATGTGGAAAATCATTTGGCAGTTCCTCAAAAAGTTAAATAAAATTACCATATGATCCAGCAATCCCTCTTCCAGGTATAGACTCAAAATTATTGAAAGCAGGGACTTGAAGAGATATTTGTATGCCATAGAGTTAGCCACTACTCCCAGGTCCTCTATGGATCCAAAGCAAAAGGGGAATTATCAATGATTTATTGAATTTGGAAACTTCCTTAGAAGAAAATCTGAAAAACTCAGGCAAAGACATCTGAATTCTTTAGAACGAGTGGTGTCAAAATTACCTAAAATCATTGGATAAACTCAAAATTTTTAAGTTTTCCTCTGACAGAATTGCCAAGGACCAAGGACAACACCCTTGTGATTTATTTTATAACATGCTCCTGGACAGAGTAGTCTCTTGATAGGAGGAGCTAAAGTAGAGGCACTTGGCTTTGCCATCAGATACTCACTAGCTGTGAAGTATGTAAGTTATCTGAGGCTTGATTTCTTCATCTGAAAAATGGGGCTTATAATTATGCTCACATTAAAGGGCTGTTGCTAACATTGATAGGCTTGGCATATAGTAAGTCTGCAATAAATGGTCAAACTCAAAAGCCTATTCTTTCTTTATCTTTTTTGTTTTATTTTATTTTTATTACTTATAACTTTTTAAATTGTATGATATTAACATATATTCAAAGCAAAGGAAGAAAAAAGCAATAATTTTCAGAGCACACATCAGGACAGATCTCAGAGTTTGTCATGGAATGCTGTACTGTTCTCTCAGATATTTCCTTCTAGCTGCTCCAGAACATAGGAGGCTAGAAAGAATAAATATTCTTTTATCATCACAATTGACATTTTTTCCTTTCTGTGAAAAATAACATGTATACAAAAAAACAACAAATTTCAAAGTACAGCACAACAATTAGTTGTAGAACAGACTTCAGAATTTGGCATGGGTTCCAATTCCACAATTTTAGGTTTTTACTTCTAGCTGCTCTATGATATTTGAGACTAAAAGATCAATTTAGTAATCCAGCAATCACATTTGTATGTTAAACACTAGGTTCTCTGATTAACTGTACCATCACCTTTGATCTTTCTATTTCACTCTTTAGAGTCATTTGGGTTATGGCCAGTCTAATTTTTTCATATTGAAGGGTCTGTCAATAATATGGAGTAGGGAGATGGAACTAGTTGATATTATGGAGAGGCTGGGCCCTCTCAATTTCAGGACTTATCTGGTCCAGGGACCCATCTGGAGGTTGTAGGTTTCTGGAAAGTTACCCTAGTACACGGAACATTTGTAAGATCTTATATATTGCCCTAGGTGTTCTTTAGGATTGGCTGGAATGGTTTTGGTTGGAGCTTGGCAAGTTAAGATAGTTAGCAATGTCTAACTGAAGCTTGAGTGACCTCTAGAGTTCTCTCTCAACTCTTTGAACTCTCAGTCACTGATACTTTACTAGTTACACTTCTTTTCCCCCTTTTGATCAGTATGGAATTATTGATCCTGCAGTGCCAGGGCCAGACTCATCTCTTGGAGTCATCTCACACACTACCAGGGAGATTTTCGCCCTTAGATGTCATGTCCCATGTAGAGGTGAGGGCAAGGATTTCACTTGCAAAGTTGGATTTAGAGAGAGTGAGGCCACATCTGAGCAACAAAAGAAGTCCTCCAGAGGTAACTCTTAGGCATACCTATATGTAGGCTAAGCTTCCCCCCTGTCTACATAAGCTTCACAAACAGTAAGCCTCAAGATCAAGGGCTTGGCCTATTGATTTGGGTGTCCCTAATGTTTGACACAGTATTAGGAGATTCCCTGATTGTAAAGTTTAATAGTTCCATACTTTTCTCCCATCCCTCAAGGGACTTTGCCAATATTTTTTGATTATCTGCTTACTATATCCTAGGATGTTTACATGCATTACATTAAATTATACTGGATTAAAGGCCCTCATTATTATTCTGGGCTCCTTGTGTTTCAGTTGTTCAAATAAGCTATCTAGAAAGGTTCAGTTAGATTATGTACTATAGAAAATTTAGGTTCCAGACAAAATAAACTTTTCTTCCCTCGGTCTCAAAGAGTAGGTACTGTTCTAAACTATAGACAATATCTTCCTTACCCCTGTGTTCTGAATTACCTTAATCCCGACCTGATTGGCATCATTCTTATCACTAAATACCAGGTTATAGATATATAAAACAGCGTCTCAAAATCCAGAAATAATATTTACCACTCCAGACTAAATGTGTCTGCTGTAAGAGCTTACAATCTGGGCTCCTGTTTTCTTATAAGCCTTTTCTAAAGGAGATCATTAATAATTGTTCTTTCATTTCTGGTTTATTTTGCCCCTCCAAATGTCCCACAGGTTCATTCACATTGTTGCATGCCTCATGATTTCATCCCTTTTTGTAGCAGCACAATATTTGATTGTATGTATACACCATCATTCACCAATCTGCTTCTCAGTCAGTGCATCCTCAACCACCTGTATTCATTAGGCATAATGTATAATGCTGAAGGTCCACAGTCCATCAACACTCTCAATTTAGATAATTTAATTATTCCAAAGAGAATGATAATCAATAAACACACACTCACCAAATAGGAAATCTAAACCTCCCCTTAACTCTTCTCCCTCCCCCTATTATTTGACCCTGCTGTTGCTGTTGTACTGCTGATGTTTTCCTGTTAAATATAGCCCATAGCCTGCAATAACAGTTTTCCCCCTGTACCCTGGACTTAAACACTCTTTCTATATGAATCATACCTTTCAAGTAGTTTTTGCAAGAACTTACTTCTATTTCTAGTGTTAATCAGTGGGACACATAGGTCTATACAACCCCTTTCAATCTTGTTCATCTTCAATATGGTAATATTACTTATAAACCCACTAGAGAACCACCTTCATTCTTATCTATTCCCTTACTTTGGAGTTCAACCTCATTAGCGAACTGTTCTCCCATCTCTAGCTTCTATGTATCTCTAAGTACTATATTCTGTATTATACACCCCTATTTTACCTTTACCACAGTCATAAAAGTGGAGTCATACAGTACCTATCCTTTTGTGTCTGGCTTATTTCACTCAGCATCATGCCCTCAAGACTCATCCATCTTGTCATGTGCTTCAGGACATCATTTCATCTTATTGCTGCATAATATTCCATCATATGTGCCTATCGCATTTTGTTAATCCACTTGTCTGTTGATGGGCATTTGGATTGTTTCCATCTTTTGGTGATTGTGAATGATACTGCTATGAACATTGGCGTGCAAATGTCTGTTTGTGTCACTGCTTTCAGCACTTCTGGGTATATAAAAAGTAGTACTATTGCTGGTCATAGGGCAACTCAATATTTAGTTTCCTAAGGAACCACCAAACTGTCTTCCATAGCATCTGTACCATTATACATTCCCACCAGCAGGACATGAGTGTCCCAATTTCTCCACATCTTCTCCAACCTTTGTAGCTTCCTGTTTGTTAAATAGCAGCCATTCTTATAGGTGTGAGATGGTATCTCACTGTAGTCTTGATGTGCATTTCCAATATAGCTAATCAAAATGAGCATCTCTTCATGTGCTTTTGAGCCATCTGTATTTGCTCTTCAGAAAAATGCCTATTCACATCTTCAGCCCATTTTATAATTTGGTTGTTTGTTCTTTTGTTATTGAGTTGTATAATTTCTTTATGCATACAGGATATCAAACCTTTGTCTAACGTGTGATTTCCAAATATTTTCTACCATTGAGTTGGCTGCCTCTTCACCTTTTTGACAAAGTCTTTTGAGGTGCAAAAGCATTTGATTTTGAGGAGTTCTCTCTTTTCAATTCTTCTATCTATTGTGCCAGTACTATGCTGTTTTGACCACTGTGGCTTTATAATAAGTTTTAAAGTAAGGATATGTTAATCTTCCCACTTTGTTCTTTTTTAGGATGCTTTTAGCTATTTGGGCCTATTTCCCTTCCACATGAATTTGGTTACTAGCTTTTCCAAATATTCAAATTAGGTTGTTGGAATTTTGATTGGTACTGTGTTGAATCTGCAGATCAATTTGGGGAGTATTAACGTCTTAACTATATTTAGCCTTCCTATCCATGAGCAGGGAATGTCTTTCCACCAGTTTAGGTCTTCTTTAATTTCTTTTAGCAATGTTATGTAGTTTTCTGTGTACAAGTCCTTTACATCCCTAGTTAAGTTCATTTGTAAGTACTTGCTTCTTTTGGTTGCTATTTTTAATGGAAGTTTTTCCTTAACTGACTCTTCAGTTAGGTCATTGCTTGTGTATAGAAATGTTACTGATTTTTGCACATTAATTTTATATTCCTCCCCTTTGCTGAATTTGTTTATTTGCTCAAGTAACTTTGTTATAGGTTTCTCAGGATTTTCCAAGTATAGTATCACGTCATCTGCAAATAATGAAAGTTTTACTTCTTCCTTTCCAAATTGGATACCTTTTATTTCTTTGTCCTGCCTGATTGTTCTAGCTAGAAATTCTAGTACAATGTTCAATAATAGTGGTGACAGAGGGCATCCTTGTCTACTTCCTGATCTTTGGGTAAAACTTTCAGTCTCTCACCAATGAGTACAATAAAGTGCCCACAGCCTTTATGAACTGAGATTCAGTTCAAATTTTTCCTTCTTTTTTGTCATTTGCTGTTTCGAGTGTTCAAAATCATTTGTCCTGTCCTTTAGTTCACTATTCTTTCTTCTGCTTCTTCAAATCTGCTGTTGCGTCTCTCTAGTTTTTTCTTTTAATTTGGCCTACAGCATCCTTAATCTCTGTAATATCTGCTATTTTTCTATTTATTCTCTCAAATTCCTCTTTATGCTCTTTTAGTGTCTTCTTGATCTCTTTTATGTCATAAGACATCCCATTGATTTTATTTAGTAGAGTTATATGAACATCTTTGAGTGGTTGTTCCAATGTCTCTGTCTCCTCTGCTATTTTAATTTGGTCATTAGGCTGGGCTATATCTTTATATGCTTAGTAATCTACTGCTTCTTTGTGGCATGTAAATATCTATCAGTTTACTTTGGAAGTTGATTTCCTTCAGTATTCAAAAGCCTTGTATTTGTGGGATGGATATGGAGCAGGATGCAGGGCATGGAGCAAGGCACAGCAGTGCGGTGATGCCTTGCAGTGCAGGTATATGCGCATGTTGGGGATGCTATGCTGGTGCCTGTGAATGTGGGGGCCCAGTGGCATGGAGGATGTGGCTGTGTGGGTGCCCAGGTCTGTGGGGGCAGAGCCCTGGTGTACATGGGGCCCTTTGTGCACATGCACAGATCTCAGGGCATCTGGTGGGTGTTGTACCTGTGTGGGCTGGGGGCGGATGTGGCCCAGATGCACACAACAGTGCTTACCCAGAGCTGGAGGTGTGACTGGGAGCCGTGTGCTTGGAGGGCCATAACTGATGTACACTTGCACAAAGCTCAAGGGGTGCAGGGTGGGGGTGAACAACTGTATGGGCTGGAGGCGGGTATAGCCTGGGTATGGAGGTAAGTGCCCGCAGCCTTTATGCACTGTTGACCACCTGCTGGGGGCAGGGTGAGTTTGCACTTTTGCAGGAGTGGTGGGTTTGACTGGGGCAGGTGTGCATGCACTTGGGGTAGTGTTGTGGGATGTGTATGTGCACAAAGGGTTGGTAGGGCGGGGTGCTTGGAGCACAGGGAATGGGGACGGGTGATGGGGTTCAAGTGCATGGGGTGTGGAGTGAGTTTTGGGTCGCAGGACTGCTCTGATGAAGGTTACACATTCAAGGAACGGAACTTGGCTTCCTTCCTGTTCCTGTCCCCCTATCCTTGCACTCCTGAGCACTGGGCTTCTGCATTAAGCTGTTTGCACCAGCCAGATGGTCTCCAGTTCTCTGCTTCTCAGTTCCTCAGCATTTGCAACCAGCGCTGCCACGGTGTGAGTGCAAGAGTTTCTTACAATAAGGCTGAAACAATTCACAATCCATCTTGACTTCTGAAAGCTACTGAGTGTTTCTTATTCTAAGTTAAACCTAGAGATGGGCATATGTTGGTTTGTTTTTTCTGCCTAGTAACCAAAGGTCAGGACAGCTCTGCCACCACTTACCTCCCAGGACACCGTGCACCGTTTTCCCACCACAATGCTTTCTGCAGCCACAGTTCAGGCTGCAGCTACGGCTCTGACCCCAGCTCCTGCCCTCCTCCAGCTGTGCAGCCTGGCCTAGCCCTATTCTTTATTTTAATACAATTTTATTGAGATGTATTCACATGCCATACAATCCATCCAAAGTGTGCAATCAGTGGCTCACAGTGTCATCACATAATTGTGCATTCGTCACCACAATTTTAGAGCATTTTCTTTACTCAGAAAGGAAAATAAAAAAATATAAAAGAAAACCACAATTATCACATACCCCTTAACTCCCTCATTGTTGACCCCTAGTATTGGTGTGGTACATTTGTTAGTGTTGATGAAAGAATATTAAGGTATTACTGTTAACTATAGTACATAGTTTGCAATAGGTATACTTTCCCCCATATGCCATTCTACTATTAACTCCTTGTAATAGTGTTGTACATTTATTCTAGTTTGTGAAAGTTCCATTTAATATTTGTCCTGGTAATCACAGTCATTGTCCACCACAAGATTCACTGTGTTATGCATACCCATGTTTTAACCTCTAGTTTTCCTTCTGGTGACATACATGACTCTCCTCTGAACCACATTTGCATAAATATCAGCACTAATAACTATACTCACAATAAGGTACTACCACCACCTATATTCGTTTTCCAAATATTAAAGTCCAACCTATTTAAACATTAAGAAACCCTCCCCATTCTCTATCCTCATTCTATAACCTGGTAGCATATATTCTTTATTTTATGTCTAGGAGTTTATATATTATAATTAGTTTATATTAGTGAGATCATGCAATATTTATCTTTTTGTGTCTGACTTATTTCACTTAACATAATGTCCTCAAAGTTCCTCTATGTTGTTGCCTGCTTCAGGACTTCATCCCTTCTTCCTGCTTAGTAATGTTCCATTATATGTACCTACTACATTTTGTTTCTCCATTCATCAGTAAATGACACTTGGGTTGCTTCCATCTTTTGGCAATAGTGAGTAAGCTGCTATGAACATCAGTATGTAAATGTCATTTCAGTCTCTCCTTTCAATTCTTCCAGGTACATACAGAGTAGTAATTGCCAGGCCATATGGTTATATTCTATATTCAGCAACATGAAGAACTGCTAAACTGTCTCCCACAATGACTTCCACAAGCTCTGCACCATGAAGCTGAGCATCTTTTCACATGCTTTTTAACCATTTGTATTTCCTTTGTAAAAATGTCTATTCATGTCTTTTGCCCATTTTTAAATTGAGCTGTTTGTATTTTTGCTGTTGAGTTGTAGGATTTCTTTATATATTCTGGATATCAAACTCTTAGAAGATATGTGGTTTCCATATATTTTCTCCCATTGATTTGGATGCCTTTTTACCCTTTTGATAAAGACCTTGGATGCACAGAAGTATTCACTTTTAAGGAGGTCTTATTTATCTATTTTTTTTCCTTTTTACATTCCTTGTGCTTTGGGTGTAAGGTCTAAGAAAGTACTGTCTATCCCTAGATTTTGAAGATGTTTCCCTACATTTTATTATAGGAGTTTTATTGTACTAACTCTTATATTTAGGTCTTTGATCAATTTTGAGTTAATGTTTTAATAGAGTGTGAGATAGGGGCCCTCTTTCATTCTTTCAGATATGGATATCCAGTTGTCCCAAAACCATTTATTGAAGAGACTGTTCTGTCCCAGTGGAGTGGATTTGGGTGCCTTGTCAAATTTCAATTGACTGTAGATCTAAGAGTCTATTTCTGAACACTCAATTCAATTCCATTGATCAATATGTCTATTTTTATGCCAATACCATGCTGTTTTTTTTTTCTGATGGTCATGTTATGCTTTACTAGATTTTTTTCTTCTGTTTTCAATTCCATTGGTTTAGATTTATTTAAAACACAAGCACACATACCTTGCTTTCACTTCTTCACAGTGGGAGAACTATACAGCAGCAGATATTAATGATGGGCATTACATAACAGTAGTTCTGCTCATCTTTTTTCAGTGAGATTGCCATATGGTCAATTTAATCCCTTAAAGTATCTGAATATTCCTTTTCTAAAGGTTCTGACAGACCTCAATGTATGTGATGCCAATTTATTATTTTTAAGGAAGTATAGATATAAATACAAGTTACCAATAATTTTCACTCAACCCATTATTTTTCACAAGTGCATTATCTCCATAAACTATGTATCTGTGGCTAATTGGCAGTTCCTGATTCCTCCTCTGTGATAAAAATGGAAAGGAACCCTGAGAATTGAAATATTTTATACAGGTTCTCTTCTCACCACATGGACCTTTTCCCTTTATATCTTGTGGATCATACTAATGTAGAGAGATAAGAAGGTATTCTGTCATTTTATATTACTCATATCATTATTAGTGTGACTATATTATCGACTAGGAGAATTAATGTTTATACATTTTTTCTATTTTTCAATATTTTCTAATGTCAAAATAGTTATTTAAGAAAATTCCATGAAAGGACACCCATAATCCACTTGATAAAACTAAAATTGTATTTCCTTCAAAGTGGTAAGCAGATGATGCCAGACTTTTTGATCAGTTAATAAATCAGTTTATGGTAACCTGTATTAACTGTCTTTGACAGTTTAGGTGTGAGAATTATATCTTTTAGGGAGAAGTCAGACCTTTCATTCTCTCCAATAATTTGTTTTTTAAAGAGTAATTCTTTACCTTTTCTACCTGTAAACTATAGCTGGACCTGACTCAGACCAGTGATATTTTAAAGCCATTTTCCTTAGCTGGCTGTAAGAAACAACACAGAGTTTTCTGACTTTGAATTTCTAATCAAGATGAACTTCATATTTTTTTATTGTGAAATATATCTACAAAAAACAATAAATTTCAAAGTCCTTTTAAATAACGTTTTTATTGTGCAGTATACTATATATACAAAGAAAAGAAAAAAAAAGCAATAGTTTTCAAAGCACTCTCTAACAAGTGGTTACAGGACAGGTCCCAGAGTTTGTCATGGGCTACCATACAATCCTCTCATATTTTTCCTTCTAGCTGCTCCAGAATATAAGAGGCTAGAGGGCTTAAATATTTCTTTTTTATCATCACAGTTGACTTTTTTCCTTCTTTATTTGTGAAAATAACATATATAAAAAAGCTATAAATTTCAAAGCACAGCACCACAATTAGTGGTAGAACATATTTTGGACTTTGACATGGGTTACAATTTCACAATTTTAGGTTTTTATTTCTAGCTGCTTCTAAAATATTGGAGACTAAAAGAGATAGCAATTTAATGATTCCACATTCATATTTATTTGTTAAATCCTATCTTCCATGTATAACTACACCATCACCTTTAATCTTTCTATACTCCTCTTTAGGGTGGTTTGGTTTATGACAGTTCTAGATTTTTGATATTGGAAGGATCTGTCACTAATATGGCATATGGAGATAGAACTATCTGTTGTTCTGGAGAGGCTGGGTCTTTTCTGGACCAGGGACCCATCTGAAGGTTGTAGGTTTCTGGAAAGTTACTCTAGTGCATGAAACTCCTGTGGAATCTTATATATTGCCCTAGGTGTTCCTTATGATTGGCTGGAATGGTCCTGGTTGGGGGTTGGCAGGTTATGATAGGCAGCAAGGTCTACCTGAAGCTTGCATAAAAGCAACCTCCAGAGTAGCCTCTTGATTCTATTTGAATGCTCTCTGCCACTGACATTTTTTTTTTTTACATTTGTTTAGAGAAGATTTATTTGTAATAGTCTCAAACTGGAAACAATCCAAAGTCCTAAAGCAGGTGAGTGGTTCATAAACCGTGGTATGCTTATACAATGGATTGCTACCCAGCAATAAACAAGAATGAGGTATTGAGGCACCAGCGTGTTTGGATCTCAGGAGCATTATGGTGAGTGAAAAAGCTAATCACAAAAGGTCATGTATTTATGATCCTATTCTACATCTTTTTTTTTTGAATTAAAGCAGTTACAGATTTACAATATCATGCAGTAGATACCGAGTTCCTATATAAGCCTCTTTCACACATAGTTCTCTCTCCTCTATTAACACTTTGCCTTAGTGTGGTATCTGTTACAATTCATGAAACATTATTATACTTATGCTATTAACTTAGCCCAACTCAGCCCCTGGTAAACGGCATTCTAGTTTCTGACTTTAACATTATGCATATTTCACTTACTTTGTATCGCTGAGCTCATACAGTATTTTGCCCTTTTGTGCCTGGCTTATTTCATGCAACATGTCCTCAAGGTCCATTCATGCTGCAGCCCGCATCACAGCTTCATTCCCTTCTATGGCTGAATAACACTCATTCTCAAACCACACCATCACAGAGCTGGACAGACGGTGTGTGGTTGTGAAGGGTTAGGAACAGCGGTGGGGGGTGGTGCGGGCACGAAGGCAGCGGGAGGACCACCTTTGTGGTGATGGGACAGTTATGCATCTCGGCTGCAGTGGTGTTACAGGAGCCCACGTGTGACAAAACGACAGGGCTAGACAGGCACACTACCTCTGTGAACTTCCAGGTTTTCTGAGATAAAGCCATTGCAGAAAACTCGGTGAGGGCACCTGGGGTGGCAGCAGCTACCTCGGCCTGGCTGAGGTGCCCTGGAAAAGGTCACACGGACGCCAAGTCATTACTTCTTGGGCTGCTCTCCACCTTGGGACCAGCACAGGGCAGGACAAGCAGTGGCTCCGAACCGCCTGGTGACTTCTCTGCCTCAGTTTCCTCACCTGTGAAGGAATTTCAGTAACCACCTCACAGGATAGAATGAGTGGACGCATGTAAAGGTCTAAAAACAGTGTCTCGCAGCAGTGAAATGACCTCCAGCATTGCCACAAGACACTAGCTGTTACCTTCCACACCAATCTCACTGGATTGTCTGCAGAATACATGAGAGAATCCAAGGAAAACAAGATGATGTGGTCCTAAGGTTGGCTTTGTTTCTTTAAATTGTTTTTGCTAATGTAAGAACAGAATTGTCATGCCGGCTCAGCTCTACTAGAGCTAGGGCCAAGAGGTCAGGTCTTCCTCCATCAGTGACCTCTTCTTGACGCCTAAGGACAGCTTCCTCGGCATCACATGCATCCGTCACCCAAGATCTAATGCCTTCCTGACCTGTCTGCGTTTTCTGCCAGCCACATCCCCTGCTGAGGTTATGGGCTCCAGGCTGCCATGTGCCACACAGAGGAAAGCTTGCTTTCACATCTCCTGAAGTGTGCTGTGAGAAGGGAACTGGTGAACATGCTTACAAGGACGCTGGCCACTCTCCCCTTCACTTTCCAAGATGAAGAAGAATCAGTTTTCACAGCTCCCTTTCTCCACTGGACATTCTTCAAGGAGTAGAGTCCATGCCTCAGAAAGTCACTCCAGGAGGCACCCCAGGATTTTACAAGCAGGACAAGGCTTTGGTCTTTTCTGTGGCCTGGGCACACACTAGACCAGGGTCTTTTAGAAGCAGAACCCCCTGCCCAGGCTGAACAGGCTGCACTGAAGTCACAAATGGATTGTTTAGGGTCCTCTACCTGTCCTAATTGAATCCTAAAAGCTTCCCACAGTCTCACAGAGCCTTACTGTCCTCTGCCCTTGCTGGTTCTTTTCCTACCTGTAAAGCTGTCAAACCCCTGAACCCCACCTTCAGATTTTGTATCTTCCTCAAACTTACAAAATTCCACAAAAATATTACCTACCAGCTAATGCAAAACTGCAGCCCAATTTTCTGTGTGAATCGCTGACGAGCTCCACAGAGGGAAGGTTCAGTATTCAGGAGGCTCTTACCCTCCTGTCACACAACCCTCCGTCCCTCTCCCACCCCTGGGACTTGGCCTGTCGGGCCAAGACCCCTGTCCACTGCACGCTCCCCGCTGGCTGCTCTCCGATGGCAGCTGAGGTTCCAGGACTGAACGCAAGTGTCAGGCCCCAGACTGCAACTCCAGCCAAGGTGGATGCACCCCACCAATAGAAGCAGACATGGAACAACCCACATCTGGGTTTCCTCATTTATCACCTTGACTGGAAACATCCTAGAATACAGAGGGAAAGCATGTGGTGGAGGACAGGGTCTAAGCCAAACCTGATGAGGTGTGGAGGAGCTCAGAGCTCTGTCTTTGGTGACTGCTTCTCCAGGGCTGTCCACCCCCAGGGCTCAGGCTGGTGCCCAGAGCCCTGCACAGTCAAATCCCTGCCAATAAGCTTCCCACTTCTGGCAGGAGGGGAAGGGTCAGTGGAAGAGAAGCAGGAGTGCCAAGGCCCAGCCCTGTGGTCCTGTAGCATCAGCTCCTTGGGACAGCCGAGTGGTGAGCCTGGCTGGCCACACCTGCCCTGCTTCCAGACTCTGGAGACAGGTATTTCAGGGGCCAGGGCTTCTTTCTTCTGACAGGACAAACTTGAGTTCTTGCAGCCAGCTGAAGGCATGGAGATGTGAAGCACCAAGCTCCTATCACTTCCCCACAGGGAATGCTGTCCTGCTCTCCAAGCTCCTTCATCTGTGGTTTCACTGCTCTTCTCTCTTTCTGGACAGGCAGGCCCTGTGGATACTGGAACTGTCCAAAGTGTGGTGAGAAAAGGGACTAGTTGTCACCTCCCAGCAACCACTGCCCCCCATTTAGGGAGCCAGAAGCACTGAAAGACTATAGCCCGGCTCTCTGCCATCATTCTGAAACCGCCCTGTGGCAAGGTCTGGACACAGGAAGTCTGCTGGTCTCAGCTGGCTACTCAGCAAGTCGATGTGGTTTCTAAGAGGGAGGTACATGGGACCCCAGGGTCCCTCTGCCTTGGCTGTGGAGTGAAACAAGCCTCTCACAGTCCCAAACAACTGGCCTTCAGCAAAGGACTTTTGATTCTAACTCCATGGCCCCAGACCACATGGACGTCTCCCCCCAACTTGCTCCTCTCCTAGGGGGCAGCACAGACTTACAAAAGGAAAGTCCTTTATTAAATGCAGTGCCCAGCCCAACACTGACGCCCGCATCGAGTCACAGCTCACAGCATGGCCAGGTACTTCGGCCCCACGCGTAGCTGGATCTGCTGGGGATGCTGGTGAGTTGGGGGCCAGACATGTAGATCTCAGGGGGATGGTGTGCCCCCGGCTGGCTCTGGATGACCTCATCTATTGGTGTCACAAGACCCAGAGGCTCCACCCTGAAGGCAGCTGGCAGTGGGTGGCAAAAGTGATACTGTAAAGAGGTTTTCAGAGCAGCAGACAGCTCGCAGGACAGACAGGTGCCCAGGGCAGTCACTGTGAAGTGGCCATCACCGACCCCTGGCAGAGGAGGACACGTCACCCGGCATCTTCAGGGTCCTGGAGGCAGGCGCTGAGAGCCAGGGGGCAGCACCTGGGGGGTGGGATCCTCCAAGGCGGCTGCTCCTGAGCCCATGGGGCTCAGCATGGACATTCTGCTCGGCTGGCCCCACAGTGTGAGGGTGATGGTACTCGGAACCTTGAGGCCTGATGCTTGGTTAGAAGCCTGAGCCAGGCCTGGGAGGCTGCTAGCCAGCTTAGTAAGGCCCCCACTGGTCAGCAGCTGGTGGATGGCCGTGGGCTTCCCGCCAGGGGCAGTGCCCAAGGAGGAGAGCGTGGTGGCCACAGGGATGGCACGGACAACGGTGCCGGTGCCCGTGGTGATGGCGCCGAGGCTCGGCACGGGAGCAGGTAACTTCAGGCTGCCAGCCTGTGGTGCTGGCCCTGGGGAAGGAGTTGCTGGGAGGCCAGAGGCCTTGCTGCTGATATCCTGCAGACTGAAGCTGAGGCCTTGGAGGAGGCTGCTGGCTGATGTGGCCCCTGGGAGGGCAGCGCCAGGGGAGGTAGCCACCAAACGGCTCTGCAGGGTGTGCAAGGCACCGGGCGTGGCACCACCAGAGGCCATACAGGACACCGGGCTGGCAGAGCGGCCCCCTTCTGAAGAAGCGTTTGGCTTGGCTGTGGTGAGAATCCCTGCAAGCTCCTTGGCTGCGGCGGAAGAGGGACCCAGGGTCACGGTGACCGGCTTCCCTCCTGCAGCTTCCGGGGCTCCTCCCTGGGAAGGCGCACGCGGCCCTGAAGTAGGGTCCCCTTGGGAGACGAGGGACACCTTGATCTTTGGGCACTTGGAGGTCTTACTGCCAGGTAGAGGGCTGGCCGGAGGGTGCCGCTTCAGCTGGCCCCGGAGATCCTCCTTCTCGGCTTCTTCCGTCTGCTCTGATGAAATGGGAACTTGGGCCTGCTTGTGGGTCAACACAGCTTCGGTCCGCTGCACATGTCTTTTCAGCAGCTGTGAGCTCCCCATCTGGCTGGACTTCTGCACAGAGGTCACTGTGGTCCCTCTGGTCTTGGGACTGGAGGTGGGGCTGCTGGACATGCTTGAGAGATCCTCCAAGCCTGAGGGTGAGGCCGGCAGTTTGGTGGCTGGGGAGGCGGGTCTACTGCCCCGCTCGGGAACTTCCGAGGCCAGGTCTCGACGGGCCGTCTCGCGAGGTTTCTTCTTCTTCTCAGCGTCCTGGTCACGAGGCTCTGAGCCCATGTGGCCCTCGGCCCGCGTGAGCACGCCCGTCAGGAAGTCCACAATCTCGTCTTGAATGCACCTGTCCACCATGCTCTGTGTCAGCCCTTCCACCTTCTTCTTTGCTTTGCTTATTCTGAGACTGTCGTCGGCTCCCCCAACCACCACCAGGCTGTTCTCGGCCCGGATCTTCTCTCGGAAGTCCTCCATGGCTTCCGGATGGCACTGCAGGGAGTTCTGGCCGATGACGAGGAGGACCGGAGCCTTCATGTCTAAGAGGGGGTCGTCCACATCCCCTCTGGGGCCGTCCACAGTCAGCAGAGGAAATCCGAGGCACACAACCGCCGTGACGTACTCCATCACCGACACGTGACAGGCCACCAAAGCTCCTGTGTTCCAGCCAATCAAGATAATGGGTTTGTGTGGGAAATGGCTATGAATCTCCAGCACTTTGCTTCTCACTGCCCCAATCATGTGCTCCAGACACTGCAGGATGCCTACCCCACTGCCGGAGTTCAGCAGATGAGTGGCTACTGGGATGACCTTGCCGAGGCAGGCCAGCTGGGAGTGCCAGAAGCGGTGGCGGCGTGAGGTAAGGAATGCAGAGCTGGAAGGGCCAGAGGCGGCCACGAGGATCAGGGGAGAGCCGGGGAGTTTGCTCGGTTTGTTATGAGAAAGCACCCCCATGGCGGGGTCCCAGGGCCGCTTGAGCAGCAGGGACAAGGCCTCAGCTCCCGCTGCCCCAGTCTTGGTGTTGGAGGACACGAGCATCCGGTCAATCAGGGTGGGGATCTTCCCTTTCAGTGTCTGTAGCGCGTCCAGGTAGGCGGCCAGCATGGGCAGGCTCACGGTCTCCACCAGAGTGGTGTGCAGCCACTGGGTCAGCTTGGTGTCCCAGCTCACGCTCGCCAGGGCCTGCCGCACCCTCCTCGCGCACTTGTCCACAGCCACGCGGCGCAGCACTGGCTCATTGCAAGCCCCTTCGTTGGCCAAACAGGCAAGGCGGTCAGACTGCAGGGCCTTGAGGATCTTGTTGAACAACTTGTTCTGGGCCATGGTCCAGCCAGTCCTGTTGACATGCTCCTCCCAGTCCTCGGGGGAAGGAGGGGCGTCGGCGTCGGTCCTGGCGAAGATGACGTGTCGCTCGCACTTGTTCATCACGCTCCGTGCCTTCTGGTTGTCATAGAGGGGCACAGGGGTTGCTGTGACAGTTTCCACATCTATTGGGACGTCCGATTCAACGGCACTCTCGTGCTGCCGCCGGGGCGTGACGAAGAGCATGCGCGTGGGGCGGGCGCTGCTGGCATCCGGGTGGGCGCTCCAGGGCTTGGCGTAGCTGTGGTCCAGGAACACCAGGTCCAGCTCCCGCTCGTGCGCCGAGAGCTGGAAGAGCAGCGACGTGCCCATGCGCTGCGCCGACGTCTGGAAGTCCCTCTCCCCGCCGCGGTGAGCCAGGCCAGTGGAGGGGCCGCTCAGAGCATGGGGACCTGCGCGGGAAGCCTCGGCTCAGGGCCGCGCAAAGCCCGGAGCTCCGCGCACCGGCGTGGCCTTCGGGCCGGGACCCCATCGCCACGCGGGGCGCCGCGCCGCTCGCTGACCCGGCTCCCGGCCCCTCCCCGGCCCGGGGCAGCGCCCTCCGCTCGGCGCCCGCGGGCCAGGCGGGCCCCGCACCGCCCGGGACAACTGCCGCCGGGGGCGCCCTCGCTCCTCCCGCGGGAGAACGGCCCGCGCGGCGGCCCCTCAGGCGGCCCGCGACCTCGGGGCGGCTCCGCCCGGCAAGTCGTCCCCGAGCCCCGAGGGCGCCGGCGGAGACGACTTGGTCACGGCCACCGGGCTCCGCGGCCAGGGTGGACAGCCGCGCTCCCGCCTCCCGCCGCGGCCCCGTATCGCCCGGCCCCGAGGGACCCCGCCCGCCGCCCCCACGGGGCGCACCCTGCCACTGACATTTTATTAATCACATTTCTTTCCCCCCTTTTGGTCAGGATGGAATTGCTGATCCCATGGTGCCAGGTCTGGATTCATCTTTGACAATCATCTACCACATTACCAGGGAGACTTTCACCCCTGAATGTCATGTCCCATGTAGGGGGTAGGGTAATGATTTCATTTCCAGAGTTGGGCTAAGAGAGACTGAAGCCACATCTGAGCAACAGCAAAGGTCCTCCATAAGTGACTCTTAGGCATGCTTACAGGTACTCTAAGCTTCTCCACTACCTACATAAGCTTTAAAAGAGTAAGGCTCATGATTAAGGGCATGGCCTAGTGATTTGGGTGTCCCTAAAATTTGACACAGTATCAGGGGATTCCCTGGTGGTAAGGTTTAATAGTTCCATAGTCTTTCTCCCTTCCCTCAGGGGACTTTGCCAATATTTTTTGATTATCTGTTTAATATACTCTAGGACATTTCCAGGCATTGCATTAATCTATACAGGATAAAAAGACTTCTTTCTTATTCTGTGCTTCCTGTGTTTCAGTTGTTCACAGGTTGAATTAGACTATGCACTACAGAGCATTTCAGTTCCAGATCAAGTAAACCTTTCTTCCATTGGTTTCAAAGAGTATATGTGGTTCTAAAATTAGACTCTGTCTTCCTTACCCCTATGCTCTGAATTACTTTTACCCCAACCTGTTCAGCTTCATTCTTATCTTTAAATATCATGTTATATATATAAAACAGACTCTCAAATCCAGAAATAATAGTCACCACGCCAGACTTAATGTGTCTACTCTAAAAGCTTACAATGTAAGCTCTTGTTTTCTTATAAGCATTTTCTAAAGGTGACCATACCATTGTTGTTCTTTTGTTTCTGGCTTATTTTGTCTCAACAAATGTCCCACATGTTCATTCACATCATTGCATGCCTCATGACTTTGTTCCTTTTTGTAGCAGCACAACCTTCCTTCATAAGTATATACCATCGTTCACCAATCTACTTCTCCATCAGCGTATCCTTCACCCACCTACATTCATTGGGCATCATGTAGAAGGCCCAAAGTCCACAGTCCATCAACAGTCAACTTTAGATAATTACATAGTTCCCAAGAGAAAGAAAACCAAGAAACACACCATCGCCAAATAGGAAATCTAAACCCTTAACTCCTCTTTCCTCCCATTACTCACCTCTGCTGTTGCTGTGGTAGTGCTGATGGTTTCCTTTTGAGCATAGAACATAGCACACATTAGCAGTTTTGCCCCTATACCCTGGACTTAAACACTCTTTGTACAGGAATCACACTTTTGAAGTTATTCTTGTGAGAACTAATTCATATTTCTAGTGTGAATCAGTGGGACACACAGGTCTATACAACCCCTTTCAATCTTGCTCACCTTCCATATGGTACTATTACTTCTAGACCCACTAGAGAATCACCTTCATTCCTATGTATTCCCTTACATTGGAGTTCAACCTCATTAGCTGACAGTTCACCCATCTCTAACTTCTATGTATATCTAAGTCCCCTATGTTCTGTATTATAAGCCTCTGATTATACCTTTATGCTGGTCATAAAAGTGGAATCATATAGTATCTGTCCTTTTGTGTCTGGCTAATTTCAGTCAGCATTATGTCCTCAAGGCTCATCCATCTTGTCATGTGCTTCAGGGCATCATTTTGTCTTACTGCTGCATTACATTCCATTGTAGGTATATATACCACATTTTTGTGATCCACTCATCTGTTGATGGGCATTTGGTTTGTTTCCATATATTGGCAATTGTGGATAATGATGCTATGAACATCGGTGTGCAAATGTCTGTTCGTGTCATTGCTTTCAGCTCTTCTGGGTATATACCAACTAGTGCTATTGCTGGATAAATGGACAACTTAATATTTAGTTTCTTAAGGAACCACCAAACAGTCTGTCATGGTTAGGTTCATGTGTCAACTTGGCCAAATGGTGATACCTGTTTGTCTGGTTGGGCAAGTGCTGGCCTGTCTGTTGCGATGAGGACATTACATAGAATTAAATCATGATCAGGTCAGCTACATCCACAGCTGATTATATTTGTAATCAGCCAAAGGGGAGTGTCTTCTGCAATAAGTAATGCTTAATCTGATCACTGGAAGCCTTTTAAGGAGAATTCAGAAGAGACAGGTTCTTTCTGTCTCAGCTGGTGAGCCTTTCCTGTGGAGTTCATCCAGACCCTCCATCGGAATCATTGGCTTCACAGCCTGCCGTGTGGATTTTGGACTCTGCATTTCTGCAGTCACGTGAGACACTTCTATAAATTTTATATTTGTGAGTGTTCCCTGTTGATTATGTTTCTCTAGAGAACCCTAACTAATATATCTTGGTACCAGGAGTGGTTCTTAAGAAACAGAATCTTTTTTTTTTTTTTAAGAAACAGAATCTTAAAAATGAGTTTTTGTGAATGGTTTTCTACTCTAACTGGACTCAAAGACACTAAGGACTCAGATTTCCATAATCAGAATGACACTCCCAATCCATGGAGTGAGTTGGCAAAAGAGATAGTCAAAATATCACCATTCGATTCTCCTAATGCTTCGCCTGTAGGAAGCCAGGCTCTGGGGGATAATGTTTTTGACACCTTTACAGAGTTTTGTAGAAATAAGAGGTATAGAGATGTTGGTTTGTTGTTGTTAGATACACTGACTACATTAAGGAGTGAAAGGGATGGGCTTAAGGCTTCAAATGAGAAGCTGAAGCGCCATCTGACAGGTGTAGATGTTTCTATGAGTATCCTGAAGGAAAATCTTATTTCCTGTAGCCGTGGACTTGAGATCTCTGAAAATCAGACTCAAAATCTTATTGTTAGAGTAGCAACTTTACAATGTAAACTGAAATCTCAGTCTTGCGTGGTGTCTGCCATTAAAGTGAGAGCATTGATTGGAAAGGAGTGGGGCCCTGAAAAATGGGATGGTGACATATGGATTGATAATGATGTCAGGGGTGAGGTTGAAACCCTAGGTCATGCTGAGTTTTCTCTAGATAACCCTGTAATAGTTTGCTCTGAGGACAAAACTGCCCCACCTCCAGCCTGCCTTGAGGAGTGGGCCACCCAATCTCCTCCTGAAGGGATTAGCCCTAGAGTGATTAATCCTGTTTCACCAGATGAAACTGCAAATGAATGCCCTGAACCAAATGGCTTGGAAGATATTTCTAATTCTTTTCATGACCCACCCCCACCACTCCTCATTTCTTCCAGATCTATAACTAGACTAAAGTCCGAACAGACCCCTAAAAGTGAGGTACAAAGTATCACACACGAGGAGGTACATTATACTCCAAAAGAACTGTGTGAGTTTTCCAATTTATATAGGCAGAAATCAGGGGAATATGTGTGGCAATGGATTTTAAGGGTGTGGGATAATGGTGGGAAGAATATAAGGCTGGATCAGGCTGAATTTATTGATATGGGCCCACTAAGCAGAGATTCTGCATTCAATGTTATAGCTTGACAGGTTGGAAAAGGTATTAACTGGATGGTTGGTTGAAACATGGATCAAAAGGTGGCCAACATTACCTGAGGTTGAAATACCAGAACTGCCCTGGTATAATGTAGATGAAGGGATCCAGAGGCTTAAAGAGATTGGAATGTTAGAGTGGATTTATCATGCAAAGCCTGCTCTTAAACCCCAGGAATGTCCGGAGGATGCACCTTTTACCAGAACAGTGAGAAACAAAATTGTGAGACTAGCGCCATCAACCCTGAAGAGCTCTGTAGTTGCACTTCTCTGTAGGTCAGATATTACTGTGGGAACTGCTGTCACTAAGCTGGAATCCTTAAACACAACAGGGATGATGGGATCCCGAGTTGGCAGAAGCCAGGTGGCAGCACTTAATCGCTAAAGACAGGGTAGATGTAACTATTATAATAAACAGCAAACTCAAAGCAGGAGTCAAAATTATATGACTCACAGAGATTTGTGGCATTGGCTAATAAATCATGGGGTACCTAGAAATACGATAGATGGGCAGTCTACTAAATTCTTGTTTGAGCTGTATAAACAAAAGAGTTCTAGGTCAAGTGAACAGAAGTTTAACTAGAATTACAAAAACACAGAGTCATGGCCCCTTAATCAATTTCCAGACTTGAAACAGTTTACAGACCCAGAGTCCCTTGAATGAAGGGGGGGTCAGGTTCATTTGGGGGAGAATCCTGTTACACTGCCACAAATTTATACTGTTACTCTTCCTCCAAACCTTCCCCAAGGAGACTGATGACCTTTTACCAGGGTAACTGTGCATTGGGGAAAAGGAAATGGTAAGATATTTGGGGGATTATTAGACAGTGGTTCAGAAGTGACATTAATTCCAGGGGACCCAAAACATCACTCTGGACCACCAGTCAGAGTGGGGCTTATGGAGGCCAGGTGGTCAATGGAGTTTTAGCTCAGGTCCATCTCACAGTGGGTCCAGTGGGCCCCCAGACCCATTCTGTAGTTCTTTCCCCATTTCCAGAGTGTATAATTGGTATAGACATACTGAGCAACTGGCAGAATCCCCACATTGGCTCTCTAACTTATGCAGTGAGGGCTATTATGGTGGGAAAGGCCAAGAGGAAGCCACTAGAACTGCCCCTACCGAGCAAAATAGTACATCAGAAGCAATACCGGATTACTGGAGGAATTGCAGAGATTACTGCCACTCCTAAGAACACTCTGTGTTCCCACGGTCATGTGAGACACTTTTATAAATTTTATATTTGTGAGCATTCTCTGTTGATTCTGTTTCTCTAGAGAACCCTAACTAATACACAGTCTTCCATAGTGGCTGCACCATTATACATTCCCATCAGCAGTGCAGCAGTGTTTCAGTTTCTCCACATCCTCGCCAACATTTAGTTTCCTATTTGTTTAATAGCAGCCATTCTTATAGGTGTGAAGTGGTATCTCATTGTAATCTTGATCTGAATTTCCCTTATAGTCAGTGAAAATGAGCATCTCTTCATGTGTTTTTGAGCCATCTGTATTTGCTCTTCAGAAAAATGCCTATTCATATCTTTAGCCCATTTTATAATTGGGTTGTTTGTTCTTTCATTGTTGAGTTGTATGATTTCTTTGTATATACAGGAAATCAAGCCTTTGTCCAATATGTAATTTCCAAATATTTTCTCCCATTGAGTTGGCTGCCTCTTCACTATTTTGAGAAAGTCTTTTGAGGTGCAGAACATTTGATTTTGAGAACTTCCCATTTATCTATTTTTTGTTTTGTTGCTTGTGCTTTGGGTATAAAGTTTAGAAAGCTACCTCCTATTACTAAGTTTTGAAGATGTTCCCCTACATTTTCTTCTAGAAGCTTTATGGTGCTAATTCTTATATTTACATGTTTGATCCACTTTGAGTTAATTTTTGTATAAGGTGTAAGATAAGTGTCCTATTTCATTCTCTTGCCTATTGATATTCAGCTTTCCCATGCCCAATTATTGAAAAGACTATTTTGTCTCAGTTCAGAGGATGTGGGGGCCTTGTCAAAAATCAGTTGACCATAGATTTGGTAGTCTATTTCTGCACTCTCGATTTGATTCCATTAGTTAATGCTTCTGTCTTTATGCCAGTACGATGCTGTTTTCACTACTGTGGCTTTGTAATAGGTTATAAAGCCAGGGAGTGGTAATCCTCCCACTTCATTCTTCTTTTCTAGGATGCTTTTAGCTATTCAGGGTCTCTTACCCTTTCAGATGAATTTGGTAGTTAGCTTTTCCAAATCTTCAAAGTACGTTGTTGGAATTTTGATTGGTACCGTGTTGAATCTGTATATCAGTTTGGGGAGAGTTAACATCTTAACTATATTTAGCCTTCCTATCCATCAGCAGGGAATATTATTCACCTATTTAGATCTCCTTTGATTTCTTTTAGCAATGTTATGTAGTTTTCTGTGCACAAGTCCTTTAAGTTCCTAGTTAAGTTCATTCCTAAGTACTTGATTCTTTTAGTTGCTATTTTGAATGGGATTTTTTCCTTAACTGATTCCTCAGCTAGGTCCTTGCTTGTGTATAGAAATGGTTCTGATTTTTGCACATTAATTTTATATCCTCCCACCTTGCTGAACTTGTTTATTAGTTCAAGTGACTTTGCTGTAGATTTCTTTGGATCTTCCAAGTATAGTATCATATCTTCTGCAAATAATGAGAGTTTTACATCTTTTTTTTCCAATTTGGATGCCTTTTATTTCTTTGTCCCACCTGATTGCTCTAGCTAGAACTTCTAGCACAATGTTGAATACTAGTGGTGACAGTGGGCATCCTTGTCTTGTTCCTGATCTTAGGGGAAATTTTTCAGTTTCTCTCCATTGAGTACAGTGCTGGCTATCAGGTTTTCATATATTCCCTTTATTATATTGAGGAGATTACCTTTGATTTCTATCTTTTGGAGTGTTATTCTCAGAAAATGAGCTGAATTTTGTTGAATGCTTTTTCAGCATCAATCAAGATGGTCACGTGATTTTTCCCTTTCAGTTTGTTAATGTGCTGTATCGCATTAATTGATTTTCTTGCGTTGAATTATCCTTGCATTCCTTGTATAAACCCCAGTCGGTCATGGTGTATAATTCGTTTTATGTGCTGCTGGATTCGATTTGCTAATATTTTATTGAGAATTTTTGCATCTATGTTCGTTAGGGAGATTGGCCTGTAGTTTTCCTTTCTTATAGCATCTTTACCTGGTTTTGGCATTAGAATGATATTAGCTTCATAAAATAACTTAGGTAGAGTTCCTTTTTCCTCAATTTTTTGGAAAAGTTTGAGCAGGATTGGTGTTAGTTCTTTCTAGAATGTTTGATAAAATTCCCCTGTGAAGCTATCTGCCTCTGGGCTTTTCTTTGTAGGAAGATTTTTGATGACTGGTAGAATCTCTTTACTTGTGATTGGTTTGTTGAGATCTTCTATTTCTTCTTGAGTCAGTGTAGCTTGTTTATGTGTTTCCAGGAGTTTGTCCATTTCATCTAAGTTGTCTAGTTTGTTGGCATATATTTATTCATAGTATCCTCTTATGATTTCTTTTATTTTTTCAGGGTCTGTGGTAGTGCACCCGTTCTCATTTCTGATTTTGTTTATTTGTATCCTCTCTCTTTTTTTCTTTGTCAGACTTGCTAGTGGCCCATCACTTTTATTGATTTGCTCAAAGAACCAACTTTTGGTTTTATTGATTCTTTCTATTGTTCTTTTGTTCTCCCATTCATTTTTCTCTGCTTTAGTCTTTGTTATTTTTCTTCTCCTTTTTCCTTTGGGGTTAGTTTGCTGTTCTTTCTCAATTTCCTCCAGGTTTGCTGTTAAGTCCTCGATTTTTGCTCTTTCTTGTTTTTTAATATAGGCATTTAGGGCAATAATTTTCCCTCTCAGAACAGCCTTTGCCACATCCCGTAAGTTCTAATAAGTTGTGTTCTCATTTTCATTAATCTCCATATAGCTACTGATTTTTCTAGTAATTTCTTCTTTTGCCCACCAGTTGTTTAAGAGTGTATTATTTAATCTACATATATTTGTGAATGTTCTCTTTCTTTGGTGGTTATTGAGATCCAGCTTCATCCCATTGTGAGCAGAAAAAGTGCTTTGAATAATTTCAATGTTTTTAAATTTATAAAGACCTTTTTTGTGTCCCAGCATATGATCTATCCTGGAGAATGTTCCATGCACACTAAAGAAGAATGTATAACCTTGTGCTTTGGGGTCCAATGACCTCTATGTGTCTATTAACTCTAATTCATTTATCAAGTTATTTAACTTTTTATTTCCTTGTTGATCTTTTGCCTTTTTGTTCTATCTGTAGAGGAGAGTGGTGTATTGAAGCCTCCTATTATTGTTGAAACATCTACCACCCCCTTCAGTTTTGCCATTGTCTGTCTCATGTACTTTGGAACTCCTTGATTGGGAGCATAAACATTTATAATTGTTATATCTTCTTTGTGAATTGACCTTTTAATTAGTATATAGTGTCCTTCTTTGTCTCTTATGATGTCCTTACATTTAAAGTCTATTTTCTCTGATATTAAGATAGCTACTCTTGCTTTCTTATGGTTACAACTTGCATGGAAAATCTTTTTCCATCCTTTCACTTTCAATCTATTTGTATCTTTCGTCTATGATAAGTCTCTTGTAAGCAGTATATAGTTGGATTATGTTTCTTAATCCATTCTTCCAATCAGTATCTGTTAAATGGTAAGTTTAGTTCAATAACATTCAAAGTTATTACTGAAAATGCCTTTCTTGATTCCACCATTTTACTCTTTAATTTTATTTCTAAGAGCTATAAATTCTTTTCCCTCATTCTCTTTGTATTCTTTAAATTACCCTTAGTGGTACTCTTTATTTCTGTGCCCTCCTCCAGTCCTCCCTCTCCTGTCTTTTTTTTTTTTTTTCAGCTGGCAGAATTCTTTTTAGTATTTCTTGTAGGGCCAGTCTCTTGTTGATAAATTCTTTCAGGACTTCTTTGCCTGTGAAAGCTTTAATCTCTCCCTCAATTTTGAAGGACAATTTGGCTGGGTACAGAATTCTTGGCTGGAAGTCTTTTTCTTTCAGGATCTTGAATATATCACACCACCTGCCGCCTCCAGGGTGCTAGTTGAGTAATCTGAACTCAGTCTTATTTGCTTTCCCTTGTATGTGGTAGATTGTTTTTCTCTTGCTGCTTTCAGGATTTTTTGCTTCTCTTCCACATTTGACAGACTGATTTGTGTGTGCCTTGGGGAAGGCCTATTTGAATTTATTCTTTTTGGAGTTCTTTGGGCTACTGTGACTTGTATATTTATGTCCTTTATGAGGGCTGGTGTTTTCCCCCATTATGTCCTCAACTACTTTTCCTAAACCTTTACTCCTCTTTTCTCCTTCTGGGACACCAATGATTCTTTTATTTTTACACTTTGTTTTGTTTATCATGTCCCTGAGTTCCCATTCAATTTTTTTTAAATCTATTTTGCCATTTGCTGTCTTGAGCCTTTGAAGTCAATTATCCTGTCCTCTATATCACTTATTCTTTCTTCTGTGATATCTGCTGTTTTTCTATTTATTCTTTCAAATTACTCTTTATGCTCTTCTACTGTCTTCTTGATCTCCTTTATGTCATTTTCTATCCCACTTATTTTATTAAGTAGAGTTGTATGAACATCTTTGATTAATTGTTTCAATGTCTGTGTATCCTCTGGTGTTTTAATTTCATCATTTTGGCTATATGTGTCTGTCTTGTGATATGCTTAGTGATCTTCTGCTGTCTTCATCGCATGTAAGTCTATTGACTGGTTTATTTTGGGGGTTGATTTCTTTTAGTAGTCTAAGGCCTTGCTTTTGCAGGATGGTTGTACAGCAGGGACAGGGCATGCAGTGGGCACTCAGTGTGGTGATTTGTTTCAGGGCAGGTATAGGCACAAGTTGGGGATGTTATGATGATGCTTATGAATATGGGTGCCCAGCAGCCAGGGAGGATGTAGCTGTGTGGGTACACCAACTGGCGGTGTAAACCTGGTGTGCACTGGCCTAAGGTACAGGGCCCTTTGTGTGTATGCATAGAGCTGTGACAGCAGGTTGGTGTTTTGCCTTCTTGGATTGGGGGGCAGATGTGACCTGCCCTGACCCTTTCTGAGAGCTGGGAAGTGTGGCTGAGGGCTGTGCACATACGTGATTCTAGGACTGCTGTAAAGTGCGATTCCTGGAACTGAATGACATAATTGAAGGCCCGTGTGCAATTGCTGGCCTGGGAGTGCCATAAACATTTGGGCAGAGCTCAGGCAAGGCAGAATGAGGCTGTGTGACAGTATGGGCAGGGTGGTGGTGGTGCAGGGGTAGCCTAGGTATGGAGGTTAGTGCCTACAGCCTTTATGCACTGGCAACAGCCTGCAGGGAATAGGGAGGGGGAGGTGGTTCTCAGGAGGGGTTCAGAAAGCTGAGTTGGGCTGCACTTGGGGTGGGGATAGGGGGCAGGTATGTACACTGTGGGCTGGTGGGGTGGGGGCACCTGGAGACAAGGGAATGGGAGTGGATGATGGGGTTTAGGTGTGTGGTGTGTGGGGTGAGTTGCCAGTTACAGGGCTGTACTTGTGAGGGTAGCACACCCAAGGAATGTGGCCTGGTTTACTTCTTATTCCTGGGCTCCTGTCAGTGCACTCCTATGGACTCCACAGCTCCAGGCCTCCATGCCAGGCTCCAACTTTCTCCCTCTCAGTTCCTTGGCCTCTGCAACCAGGGCTGCCACATATGGTGCAGAAGGCTGTCCCAGGTCAGCCACAGACCTGAATCACCACCTCCGTTGCCCTCCTGCCCCTTCTCTAAATTTTCCATGAAGCAGGGCTAAGCTCGAGGTACTCTATTGGGCCATCATCCTGGAAGTTAAATACCATGCTGTTTTGACCACTGTGGCTTTAATTCCAAGCCAAGTCAAGAAGCATGAATCCTTCCACTTCATCCTTCTTTTTAAAGATCTTTTGACAATTTGAGACTATTTAAACTTCTATTTTGAAGCTGTTATGTATCCCAGAATAGCTAAGTGGTTTTATCAATCCAATCTGTTGTGGGCAGCCATGTTTCTTTTAATCCCCATTCAATATTGTGGGGTGGAATATTTGATTGAATTGTTTCCATGAGGATGTGACACACTGAGTAGTTGGTGTGACTTCTTGATTAGATGGAGACATGACTCTGCCCATTCAAGATGTGTCTTGATTAGTTTACAGAAATTGTTTAAAAGAGGAGACATTTTAGACAAAGCTCAGAGTCTATAGAGACACAGATGTTGGGCAATGCAGAAACCCCAAGAGATGCAGGGAGTGAGAGAGCCAGCAGAAGCTAGATAGCTGCTTCAGAGCTGAAAGAGACAGACATTTGGAGGTGCTTGAGGTGCCAACAGAGAAAGCAGATGCCTGGGAATGGTCTTTCTTGAGAAAGAGTACCTTTATCTGGATGCCTTAGTTTGGGCATTTTTATGCGCTCTGAACTGTAAACTTCTAAGTTAATAAATTCCATTTTTAAAAGCTGTTCTGTTTCTGGCTTATTGCATTTCAGTAGCATTTAACAAAGCAATACAGATATTGGTACTGGAGAAGTGGAGTGCTGTGATTTGTAAATACCAAATATATTGGAATGACATTTTAAATGGATAAGGGGAAGATTCTGGAAGAATTGTGAAGATCTTGATAGACCTTTGAAGAGAATGTTGGTAGAAATGTAGGCTCTAACGATACCTACAATGAGGCTTTAGGCAGAAATGATGAATGTGTCATTGTAAACTGGAAGAAAGGCAATCTTTGTGGATGGAAGCAGAATTAGAGAGTGATGAACTTGTATGCTTAGCTGAAGAGATTACCAAACTAATTGTGGAAAATGCAGTCAGGCTTCTCACTGAAGTTTATAGTAAAATGTGACAGGAAAGAGATAAGTAGAGGACTGAAATCTTGAGTACAAAAAAAACATAAATTGGATGGTTTGGAAAATTCTTGGCATCTAGAAAGTGAGACCCCAGAAAATAGGGCTCCATGTGAGGGTTTAACCAAACATGGACCCAGTCAGCCGTTTCAGAAAAAGCTAGGATTGGAAGTGGAGTTATCTAGAAAATATTGTGGAAAGTCCTACTGTCTGATGGCTTTGATCCCTGTATGCTCATGGAAAATCAACATTGTTTTTGTGATATCTTTATAAATGGAACCACTGCCAGTCTGGACTAAAAGAGACAGAAAAAGGACAGATTGAAGGAAAAATGTCTTCAAAGGTATAACCATGGAAACTAAGGTCTGAAGTCAAGAAATCTCAGGCCAAGAGAGTGGAAAGGAGAACAGATCCACCCCACCCAACCATGTAGAAAGGGTGAGTTTTCCTGGGAGACAGAGGGCAGGCCTTCTGCTTCATTGCTCTGGAAGAATTTTGTCACCTCTGGTCTTGGAGAGTGTGGAGCAAAGTCCCTGGGGATTGGGGGAGGGGGGCCTGGTGATTGTCCCATTATTTTCAGAGGGTTGAGTGTGTGCCCCAGAGGTGGCAGAGAGCCTAGGTGGTTTCCTAATGCTTGGAGAGAGTGGAGCCAAAAAATATTCATCTGCCCAATGTTCTCCAGTGTTGCAACCCTCAACCCAGCATTTGCAGAGAGTAGAGATGCTGCATAGGCCCTTGCAAAGGGTAGGATTGTGCTTTATAAACCCCTGATGATAAATAACTCTCAGACTTTGAAATCCAATGGAGTTTGCACTGGAGGTTTTTAAAATTGTTTTGGTCTGATGACCTCTGTTTACCTTTCAATTTCTCCCTACAGCAATGAGAATATATGTCCTGTGAGTATTCCTCCTTTGTTTATTGGAAGCAGATAACTTGTTCTGTGTTTCACAGGTCAACACCCAGGAGAAAAATTTTGCCTTATGATGGACCATGCCCATAACTGACCTAGATGAGATTTTGTACTGTTTCTGACTTTGTATTGCATTTGTATTGTTACTGAAAAGGCTTAAGGATTTTGTGACATTGTGATGGAATGAATGTATTTTGTATATGGAAAGAACATGTCTTTTGGGGGACCAGAGGGTGGAATGTACCAGTTTGAAGCTGTTATGTACCCCAGAAAAGTCATGTGCTTTTTCCTAATCCAATCTTGTGGGGGCAGCCCTGTTTTTTAAATCCTTGTTCAATATTGTGAGGTGGAAACTTTGACTGGATTGTTTCCATGGAGATGTGACACACTCAATAGTGGGACTGACCTTCTGATTAGATGGAGATCTGACTCCACCCATTCAAAGTGGGTCTCGATTAATTTCCTGTAGTCCTTTAAAAGAGGGAACATTTTGGAGAAAGCTTGGAGCATACAGAGACACAGATGTTGGAAATGCAGAAACCATAGGAGATTCCAGGAGCTGAGAGAGTGAGCAGAAGTTAGACAGTTACTTCAGAGCCAAAAGATACACAGACATTTGGAGATGCTTGGAGTGCCAACAGAGAGAGAAGACACCTAGAAAAAATCTTTCTTGAGTCAAGATATCTTTTTCTGGATGCTTATGTTCTAGTTTGCTAGCTGCTGTAATGCAATATACCAGAAACGGAATGGATTTTTTAAAGGGGAATTTAATAAGTTGCTAGTTTGCAGTTCTAAGGCCAAGAAAATGTCCCTATTAAAACAAGTCTATAGAAGTGTCCAATCTAAGGCATCCAGGGAAAGATACCTTGGTTCAAGTAGGAAAATGAAGTTCGGGGTTTTTCTCTCAAGTGAGAAGGCACATGGTGAGCAGGGTCAGGGTTTCTCTCTCAGCTGGAAGGGCACATGGCAAACATGGTATCAGCTGCTAGCTTTCTCTCCCAGCTTCTTTTCAGGAAGTTCCCTGGGAGGTGTTCTCCTTCATCTCCAAAGGTCGCTTGCTGGTGGACTCTGCTTTGTGGTGCTACAGCATTCTCTGTTCTCTCTGAATCTCCTCCTTCTCCAAAATGTTTCCTCTTTTATAGGACTTCAGAAACTAATCAAGACCTACCCAAATGGGTGTAGACATGTCATCACCTAATCCAGATTAACAACCGCTCTTGATTAAATCACATCTCCAAGGGGATGATCTAATTTCAGTTTCAAACATACAGTATTGAACAGGGATTATTCTGCCTTTATGAAATGGGATTTTGATTAAAACATGGCTTTTCTAGGGTACATACATCCTTTCAAACCAGCACACCTTAGTTTGGACATTTTCATGGCCTTAAAACTGTAAGCTTATAACTAAATAAATTTACTTTTTAAAAGCCATTACACTTCTGGCATGTTGCATTCTGTCAACATTTAACAAACCAGTACATTTTCCAAATAAATTTAACAATTAACATCTCGATTTCTGAAAAGTAGGCTGTTGGAATTTTTTTTTTGACCTTTGGTATATATTTTAATGATTTGCCTTTTAATAACCTGAATTATAAATTAAATGCATGTATATATATTTTTTCATTCCCCCTATTAGTTATTTACTTTTAATCCATATGTTTTACTCATCTGTCAATAAGGTAGATAAAAGGAGCATCAGACACAAGGTTTTCACAATTACACAGTCACATTGTGAAAGCTACATAATTATACAATCATCTTCAAGAAACATGGCTACTGGAACACAGCTCTACATTTTCAGGCAGTTCCCTCCAGCCTCTCCATTACATCTTAACTGAAAGGTGATATCTATATAATGCATAAGAATAACCCCCAGGATAATCTCTTGATGCTGTTTGGAATCTCTCAGCCATTAATACTTTATTTTATCTCATTTCACTCTTCCCCTTTTAGTTGAGAAGGTTTACTCAGTCTTGATGCTGAGTCCTAGCTCATTCTAGGATTTCTGTCCCATGTTGCCAAGGAGGTCCACACCTCTGGGAGTCATGTCCCACATAGAGGGGGGGAGGGCAGTGAGTTTCCTTGTCATGTTGGTTGAGAGAGAGAGGCCACATCTGAGCAACAAAAGAGGTTCTCTGGGGGTTGCTCTTAGGCTTAATTTAAAGTAGGCTCAGCCTATCCTTTGTAGGGTTAAGTTTCATATGAACAAACCCCAAGATTGAGGGCTCAGCCTATTGCTTTGGGTGTCCCCACTGCTTATGAGAATATCAAGAATTCTTCACTTGGGGAAGTTGAATATTCCCTCTTTCTCGCCATTCCCCCAAAGGGACTTTGTAAATACTTTTTTTCACTGTTTGAATCACTCTGGGATTTATCGGGGCATCACTATGGACAAGCCTACAAAATCACATGCCCTACTCAAGGTTCCATGTACTTATGGTGGCTGTTAGAATTTTGATTTGGATTGTTTTGAATCTGTAGATTCATTTGGGTGGAATTGATATCTTAAGGGCATTTAGCATTTCAATCCATGAGCACAGTATGTCTTTCCATTTATTTAGGCATTCTTGGAGTTCTTATAGCAAAGTTTTTTTTAGACATTTGTGTACATATCCTTTAGATCCCTGGTTAAGTTTATTCTGAGATATTTTATTCTTTTAGTTGCTATCATGAATGGAATTCTTTTCAGATTACCTCCTCAGAGTTAATTACTATTTTGCAGAAATCTTACTTGTTTTTGCAGGTTGATTTTGAGTCCCACCACTTTGCTGACTTGCTTATTAGCTCAATTAACTTGTCTTAGGTTTTTTAGTGTTTTCTAAATATAGGATCAGGTTGTCTGCAAATAGTGAAAGTTTTACTTCTTACTTTCTGATTGGAATGCCTTTTATTTCTTTTTCTTGCTTAATTGCTCTAGCCAGAACTTCTGGCACAATGTTGAATAGCAGTGTTGACAGTGGCCATCATGGTCTTTTTCCAGATCTTAGAGGGAAATATTTCAGTCTCCCACTATTGAGTATGATGTTAGCTGTGAGTTTTTCATATATGCCCTTCATCATGCTGAGAAAATTTCCTTTGATTCCTACCTTTTGAAGTGTTTTTATCAAGAAAGGATGATGAGTTTTGTCAAATGCCTTTTTTTGCATCAATTGAGATGATCATGTTGGTTTTCTCCTTCAATTTGTTAATGTGGTGTATTACATTAATTGATTTTCTTGTGTTGAACAAACCTTACCTACCTGGAATGAAACATACTTAGTCATGGTATATAATTCTTTTTATGTGCTGAGTTAGATTTGCAAGTGTTTTATTGAGAATTTTTTCATCTATCTTCATTAAGGCAATTGGTCTGTAATTTCCTTTTCTTGGAGTTTCTTTGTCTGGCTTTGGTATTAGGGTGATGTTGGCTTCATGGAATGAATTAGGTTGCTTTCCCTCCTCTTCAACCTTTTTGAAGAGTTTGAGCAGGATTGGTACTAATTCTTTCTTGAATGATTGGTAGAATTCACATGTGAGGTCATCTGGCCCTGGACTTTTCTTTTTTGGGAGCTTCTTGATGACTGATCCAATCTCTTTACTTGTGACTGGTTTGTTGAGATTGTCTTTTTCTTCTCAAGTCCATGTTGGTTATTTATGCTTCTCTAGGAATCGACAATTTCATCTATGTTGTCTAGTTTATTAGCATATTGTTGCTCATACTATTCTTTCATTTCCTCCTTAATTTCTGTGCATTTGGTTCTTATGTCCCCTCTTCCATTTATGATTTTATTTATTTGCACCCCTTCTCTCTTTTTTTATCAGCTTGGCTAATGGTCCATTGATTTTATTGATTTTTCTCAAAGAACCATGTGTTAGTTAGATTCAGTTGTCAACTTGGCCGGGTGAGCATACCTAGTCTTGTTGCTGTGGACATAAGCCAATGGTATGTGAACCTCCTCTGTTGCTAATTACATCTGCAGTCGGCTAGGAGGCGTGTCTGCTGCAATGAGTGATGTTTGACTTAATTGGCTGGTGCTTAAATGAGAGATCGCGATGTAGCAAAGCTAAGCAAATCGGCATTCCTCATCTCAGCACTTGCAGCTCAGCCCAGGCCTTTGGAGATGCAGAAAGAAGTCACCCCGGGGAAAGTTGTTGGAACCCAGGAGCCTGGAGAGAAGACCAGCAGAGACCATCCTGTGCCTTCCAGGTAAGAAAGAACCTCAGTGGAAAGTTAGCTGCCTTTCCTCTGAAGAACCAACAAAATAAATCCCCTTTTATTAAAAGCCAATCCATCTCTGGTGTGTTGCATTCCGGCAGCTAGTAAACTAGAACAAACCATCTCCTGGTTTTGGTGAGTTTCTCTATTGTTTTCTTATTCTCTATTTCATTTTTTCCTGCTCTGATTTTTGTTATTTCCTTCCTTTTGTTTGCTTTGGGGTTAGTTTGCTGTTCTTTCTTTAGTTCTTCCAGGTGAACAGTTAATTCCTAAGTTTATTATCATTCTTCTTTTTTAATATAGACATTTAGGGGAATAAATGTCCTTCTCAGTACCACCTTTGCTGTATCCCATAAATTTTGATATGCTGTGTTTTCATTTCAATTTTCCTCAAGATATTTACTAATTTCACTTGTGATTTGTTCCTTGACCCACTGGGTTGTTTAGGAGTGTGTTGTTTAGTCTCCATATATTTGTGAATTTTCTGGACCTCTGCCTGTTATTGATTTCCACCTTCATTCCATTATGATCTGAGAAAGTGTTTCGTACTCTTTCAATCTTTTAAAAATTTATTGAGACCTGCTTTGTGACCCAATATGTGTTTTATCCTGGAGAATGATCCATGAGCACTTATGAAGAATATGTATCCTGCTGTTTTGGTGTGCAATGTTCTGTAAATATCTGTTAAGTCAAGTTCATTTACCATGTTATTTAAGATCTCTGTTTCCTTGTTGATCCACTGTGTACATGTTCTATCCAATGTTGACAGTGGTGTATTGATGTCTCCAACTATTATTATCAAGATGTCTTTCTCCTTTCAGTGTTGCCTGTACTTGCCTCATGTATTTTGGAACACTCTGGTTCAGTGCACATATATTTGTGATTGCTATGTGTTCTCCTTCAATTGTTCCTTTTATTAATATACAGTGTCCTCCTTCATATCTTTTAATTGCTTTACACTTGATGTCTAATTTGTTAGATATGTGTGTATAGCTACCCTTGCTCTTTTCTGGTTGTTGTTAGCATGAAATATCTTTTTCTAAACTTTCACTTTCAATCTATTTTTGTCCTTTGGTCTAAAATGATTCTCCAGTAGACAGCATATAGATGAATCCTATTTTTTTAATCCATTCTCCTAGTATATGTCTTTTGATTGGGGAATTTAATCCATTAGCATTTAATGTTATTACTGTAAAGGCAGTAATTTCTTCTACCATTTTGTCCTTTGGATTTTATACGTCATACCATTTTTTTCTCATATTACCTTCACTGATAGTCTTCATTTCTACACTCTTCTCCAGAACTGTCTCTCCTGTCTTTTCCTATATGCTAATAGTGCTCCCATTAATATTTCTTAGTCACAAATGCTCTCAGTGATTTCTGAAAATATTTTAAACTGCCCCTTATTTTTGAAGGAGTGTTTTGCTAGGTATAGAATTCTTTATTGGCAATTTTTTTCTTTCAGAATCTTAAATATATCATACCACTGCCTTCTCACCTCCATGGTTTCTGCTGAGAAATCCACACATAGACTCATTGAGCTTCCTTTGCTGCCATTTTTTTTTTTTTTGGCATTGGTAGACACTGGGAATCAAACCAGGGTCTCCAGCATGGCAGGCCAGAACTCTGCCACTGAGCCACCATGGCCCACCCTCTCTTGCTGCTTTTAAGATTCTCTTCTTGTCTTTGATGTTTGACAATCGAATTAGTAAGTGTCTTGGAATAGGTGTATTTAGATCTATTCTGTTTGGTATGTTCCGTTTCTTGGATCTGTAATTTTGCATCTTTCATAAGAGATGGAAAATTTTCAGTGATTATTTCCTCCATTAGTCCTGCTTCTTTTCCCTTCTCTTCTCCTTCTGGGTCACCCATAGCACATATATTCATGCACTTCATTTTGTCATTCAGTTCTCTGAGATCCTGCTCATATTTCTCCATTCTTTTCCTTATCTTTTCCTTTGTGTGTAGGATTTCAGATGTCCTGTACTCTAGTTCATTAATCCTTTCTTCTGTCTTCAAATCTCCTGTTGTAGTTCTCCATTGTTTTTACATCTCTTCATTTGTGCCTTTTATTCCCATAAAGTTCTGCAATTTGTTTTTTCATACTTTCAAGTTCTTCTTTATGTTCCCCAAATGTCTTTTTTATATCCTTCATCTCTTTTGCCTTCCTATATCTTCCTTCAACAAGTTGATTTGATATTTTTGATGAGATTTTGCATGTCTGTTTGAACATCCTGAATTAGTTGTTTCAACTCCTGTATCTCATCTGAAATGGTTTGTTCCTTTGACTGAGCCATATCTTCGATTACCATAATATGATTCATTAGTTTTTAGTGGCCTCTAGGCATTTGTTTTCCTTAATTAGTTTATTCTGGAGGTTGTTTTCACTCTTTTACTTAGGTTTTCTTGCTGCATTGCTTGTTCTCTATCTATTCTTTGGCATTCAGTTCAATGTGTTCTAGATCTCTACCATAGGTTCTGTTTAACTCATCAGAATTTTTCAGCTCTTGTTTTTCTGTTTCTTGCTCAGCTTATAAGGAACACTTTTGAGGAGTGTCTCCTCACCTATGATGGGCCAGAGCCAGTTTTTCCAAGACCATATAGGCCCATGTCTCAGGAGGAGAGAGAAGCCAGTCTCAAGTTTCCCTGATGGTGAGACCCAGTGGGTTGTCAGACTTTCCTATGAAGCCTCTAAACTCTGTGCTTTTCCTATTCTGCCCAGCAAGTGGCACTCATTTTCTGGTAGCTTCCCATCAGTGTAAGGTGATGCAGTACCTTTAATTTCAGCAGCCTCTTCCTGACAGTGGTGTGGTTGTGATGCAGGCTGAGGTAGAGAGTAGGCTTATGTTACTTCTGTTTTCAAGCCTTTAGGGCCTGAATTCCTTGAATGAGGGCTGCCACTTGAGCTGAGCCCCAATCCCTTTTCTTGGGAAAGATACATACTTTAGGGAATAGTCCCCATTTACCTATTTACTATGTCTCTCAGACATGCCTTAATTCCACCCTTTTCTGGGGCAATGCTGGAGCCTGACAGTGCTCAGCTGTTCTATCTAATGAGCTGCTAAGAAGTTAAAAAAAAAGACAGAAATCTTTTCAGAGGTAGACCATGGCTTCCCAGGTTTGTCAATCAAGAGCTGGAGTTGATAGTGGCTTTAGGTGTCCCCAGGCTCTCTGTGCTTCCTTTTCTTGGATCCAGTCCTTTTCTAGTATTTTGTGCTGTCCAACTCAAAAAACTTAAAGTTTTTCCCCCATCAGTCCCACCCCGACTCTTCCAGGCAAAAATTTCTGGCTCCCTTATGCTTACTCCAGGTTTACCTGTACTTGGGGCCTGTTTTTGGCAGGCAGAATTTGTTAATTCTGCAATTGGAGCTTCGTTGAGATAACTTTCTTGCTACTAGTAAAGTCTCTTTCCTTTCCCCTTGGGGAACAAGCCTGCCATGCCTGTGGGTGAGAGGTGCTGGCTTCCACAGTTTGAGAAACTTACAGTTCTGTGTGGAATCTCAGCTGTTCCACTCATCCCAGAATGGTATATGATGTGGGTCTCATCATTGAGGTCCCCCTAACAGTTGTTACATACAGTTCCTAGCTATTTAGTAGTTGCTCTAGAGGATGAACTAAATTCCACCCCTTACTATGCTGCCATATTGCCCTGCCCCCTCTTTTAGTATTTTAAATATATCATATTACTGTCTTCTTTCCTTCATGATTTCTGCTGATAAATCCATACTTAGTCTTATTGAGCTTCCCTTGTGTGTTATGGATCACCTTTCCCTTGCTGCTTTCAGAATTCTCTTTGTCTTTGGCATATGATCATCTGAATTGTGAGTTTCTTGGAGTAGGTCTATTTGGATCTATTCTGTTTTGCATACGTTGTGCTTCTTGGACCTGTAATTTTATGTTTTTCATAAAAATTGGGATTTTTTTGTAATTATTTCCTCAACTACTCTTTCTGTGTCATTTCCCTTCTCTTCTCCTTCTGGGTCACCCATAACACATATATTCATGCACTTCATAGTGCCATTCAATTTCCTGAGGCTCTGCTCAATTTTTCCATTCTTTTTCCTGTTTGTTATTTTGCAGGTAAGATTTCAGATATCTTGTTCTTTAGTTTACCAATTCTTCTTCTGTCTTTTCAAATCTGCTCTTGTTTGTCTCCATATGTTTCACCTCTGTTATTGTGCATTTCATTCCCATAAGTTCTGTCATTTTGTTTGCAAGTTTGTGTCTTCTTCTTTATATCCTTCATCCATTTTGTCACATTTTCCTTCAACTCATTACATTTATTTAGAAGGTTTTTTTGAAAACCCTTAATTTGTTGTTTCAACTCCTGTATATCTTCTGAACTTTTGGTTTGTTCCTTTTACTTGGCCATATCTTCATGCTTAAAGTATTACTTGAGATTTTTTTGCTGGCATTTAAACATCTGATTTTGTCATTAGTTTATTCTGGAGATCATTTTTTCTCTCTTTCCTAGGATTTTTTTCTTGATTGGTGTTCTAGTTTGCTAATACCCTGGAGTGCAGTACCCCAGAAATCACTGACTTTTATAAAGGGGATTTATATAGTTATAAATTTATAGTCCTTAGGAGGAAAGACAGCTGGCTTTCCTCTGGTGTTCTCTATTACATAGGAAGGCACACAGTGATGTCTCCTGGCCCTTTTTCCCAGCTTCTGGGTTCAAACAGCTTTCTCCAGGGCATTTCCTTTCTGTATCTCCAAACATCTGGGTCTGCATTGGCTCTGAGCTCTGAGCTGATGTGTGCTGATCTCTCTTCTGTGCTCTCTCTTTTAAGCTCCTGCTAATTAAATTAAATGACACTCATTATTGAAGGCACACCACTTAATTGACGGCAGATGTAATCAGCCATAGATGAATTTCACATGCTGATGATTTAAGGCCATAGCAACAGAACAGCTGGACACCATCACCTGACTAAATTGACACCTGAGCCTAATTACTTCAATTGGCTTTATGCTCTAATTGTTCCTGGACATTTAGTTCAACTTACTCTAGAACTGTAGCATATCTCCCATTTAGCTGATCAGAATTTTTTCAGCTCTTATTTTTCTGATTTTTGCTTTGCATATATAGATAGTTTTTTGAGATTGCCTTTTATTGTACCATTGTTCCACCCCCAGTGAAAAGCTTTCTCTTCTCTCTTCCACCTCAGGGAATGTTGATCTGCTGGGATTTTTTAGTTTGCTTTCTTTTTCTCCTCTCTCTGTTTTTTTTTTTAAACCACTGTTACCACCTATTTAAAAAAAATATTTTTATTCACAGATCTTCACAACATCCATTCCACACATGGTGTACAATCAATGGCTCACAGTATCATCACATAGTTGTGTATTCATTACCAATATTTTTAGAACATCTGCATGGCTTCAGAAAAAAATAAAAAGGAAAAAGAAAAAACTAAAAAATACCATACCCCTTACCCCTCCCTCTCATTAACTACTACTATTTCCATCTACTCAATTTATTTTACCCCTTATCCTCCCTATTATTTATTTATTTTTTATCCATTTTTTTACTCATTTATTCATAACTGGATAAAAAAAGCATCAGACACCAGGTTTTCACAATCACACAGTCACATTTTAAAAGCTATATTATTATACAATCATCTTCAAGAATCAAAGCTACTGAAACACAGCTCAACAGTTTCAGGTACTTCCCTCCAGTCACTCCAATACACAATAAACTAAAATGTGTTATCTATATAATGCATAAAAATAACCTCCAGAATAACCTCATTACTCTGAAATCTCTCAGCCACTGAATCTTTATTTTGTCTCATTTTTCTCTTCCCCCTTTGGTAAGAAGGCGTTCTCAATCCCTTAATGTGCTGGGTTCAGGCTCATCCTGAGAGTTCTGGCCCACATTGCCAGGGAAATTTACATCCCTGTGTGTCATTGTCATGTCCCATGTAGTGGGGAAGGCAGTGATTTCACCTGCTGAGTTGACTTAGAGAGAAAGGTCACATCTGAGCAACAAAAGAGGTTCTTGGGGTGATAGGCATAATTATAAGTAGGCTTACCCTATCCTTTGCAGGAATAAGTTTCATAGGGGCAAACCCCAAGATCATGGGCTTGGCCTATTGTTTTCATTGTTACCGCTGCTTGTGAGAATATTAGAAATTCTCCAAATGGGGAAGATAAATATTTCCTCCTTTCTCCCCAGTCCCCCAAGGGGACTTTACAAAAACTTCTTTATTCACTGCCCAAATCACTCTGGGATATATTGGGGTATCACCCTAATCTGGCCAAACCAACAAAATTTCATGCCTTATTCAAGATTCCATATACTTATGGTGTTCAACTAAACTGACCATACACGTTAAGTCAGGCAATGTATACATTTTGCACCAAATAAACATGTCTCCCTTTGTTCTCACACAGAAGTTGAAGTTTTAAAATACGGATGATGTGATCCTTAGCCCTCTTATTCTGATATGCCTTAGTCCTATCCAGATCAGCTTCCTTCATATTTCTACTCAAAGTCTGAGCCCCTTTTCAACTTTTTAAACGATACCTATATGGAGTACTGCTGACTTTCATAGGTTTAGAGGTCTAACTCTGAATCTCAGGTGTCAAATACCTGAATTTTCTAGGAATGACCAGGTTATACACAAACAGCTCAGTATCTCAGAATTTAGAAATAACAGTTGCAATTCCTGAATAATGTGACTGCAGTAAGAACTTACAGTATAGGACCCTTTACAATAGTCCCCAACCTGATAACTTATGCTCTTGACTTTAGTTCACTGAGTTTTATATTATAGTTAGTCCTCATGATTAAGGCATTCCTTTTTTCCCTGACATTTCATTCAAAATACAGTCCTTAAGGGTCATTCACCTAGTAGTATGCCTCACAACATCATTCCTTCTTGCAGCCTCTCAGTAGTCCATTGTGTGTATACACCATAGATTCCCCTTCCATTCCTTAGCTGGGTGAAAAATCAGCTCTGGTCTTTATGACTTAATCACAGGTGTGGCCTCCTTGATAGAGAACACATAGGATCAATCTGCACCCACTTTGAGAGCTGAGATTGCTGCCATATATGGAGCTCTGTGTGCTCTTGACAGCCTCTAACTATGCCTATTCTTCCATCTTGTCCTTTGTGCTTTTTGGTAGTCAGTGGAGGTATAATATTTCTCACCAACTGAAAAGTATTTTCCATATCCTTTACAGAATGTGCTTTATGTAGTGAGAATACTCTTTCTAAAATGAGGCTGAAGGCTGAGAACCTGAGGCTGATGTGGGTTGCTAAACCACCCAAGCTGTGAACTGTAGCCATTGGGCACTCCTGTGTGTGTGACTGCCCCTGCATCACCTTTCTGTTTTTAACACTCTTTTTGTTAACTTTAGCAACTTTTACCTGGAGGGCTGATTCTGGGAGAAGCATCCCTCCAGAGAGGATCTACCTTAATTAGCTTTTTGCAGACAAGCTAGATCCAGGACTCATGAAGGATATGATTCTATGAAAGTTCCCTGGGGTTGAGACCAGCAGAATGCTAGTCTTTTCTGTGAAACCTTCTGATTCTGTGATTTTCCTATGCTACCGATCAGATGGTACTCTTCAGCACACTAATCTCTTCAGGCCTAAGGGGGTACTGTGTTCTTTAATTCTCAGTTACCCTACCCCTACCAGGGCCATGATTGAGACTGAAGCTACAGTGGCTGGGTGGGGAAAAGCTAGTTGAAACTGTTTTTGTTTGCCCAGATCCTGGGATTTGAGTTCTTTAAATAACAACTGCCACCTGTGCTGGGCTTTGCACCCCCCCCCCCCACCCATTTTCTTGGGAATAACCACTTTTCATTCCTGTTCCTGCAGTCTGAAAAGTTATAGTGACTCTCAAGCAGCCCTATTACTGTCCCTCTGGGAGTGTTTTAGACAGAGGCTGGGCTCTGCTTTTTGTAGGTTGAGGCTGTTGCTGATATCTTGGCTCTGCAATATAAATTCTCTGAATGACAGTTGTCACTTGTGCTGGGCCCTGTATGCCCCTATTCTTGGGGGGAAGATAATACTCTTTAGGGAACTATCTCCACCACCTGATTAGTTACTTTTTCACTCAGTCAGCCCTACCTCCACCCCTACCTGCAGCAGGGCTGAAAATGGAGATTGCTAGCTACTTTATTTAATGAGCTGCTTCAAAAAGTAGCTGTACTCAGAGCTGTACTCCAGCACTCTGGGTTTGCCAAACAAGACCTGGAGTTAGTACCCAGCTCTGTGTGCCACTTTTCTTGAGGCAAAGACCTTTTCCAGAACACTGAGCTGGTATTCAGCAGTCCAAATTCATTAACCAAATATGCAATTTGTGCATGGTTGAGTTCCCCTTCATTGCCACTAGAAGAAAGAACTTCTGTTTCCCACCATGGAGTGACTCTGAGTTAGCCTGCCTTGCCAGTGGGGAAGAGGCATCAGTCTCCACAGTATGGAAGGATTTATTTACAGCGTCTTTGCTGCAATTTATCAGTCTCTCTTCACACATTCCTGGCTGGAATATGATGTACATCTGATCTCTAAATTCCCCAAACTGTTTCCAGACAGTTACTGGTTATTTACTAGGTGCCCTGGAGGACAGACTAAACCCTACAACTCTCTACACCACCATCTTCCTTTGTAACTTGGTTTTAACTGTCCTGTATATGTTTTTAACATTTTTCATTATCTCTAGCTACTTTTACTTTGAGGCTGCTTCTGGGAGGAAGAACCCCCAGAGAAGATCTACCCCAGTGAGTTTTTCCCAGATAAGACAGGTCAAGTACTCACAAAGGGGGTGTAGATCAGTACCAAGGTTCTGGGGAGGAGTCTCACCAGGACACCAGTCTTTTCTGTGAAGTCTCCAAATTCTGTCCTTTTCCTATCCCATCCAGCAGATGGTGCTCTTCAGCCTACTGCTCCCCGAAGCCTAAGATGGTATTGTGCCTTTAATTCTTAGCTGACCCCACTCCTGTTGGGTGCATTATTGAGACAGAGGCTGAGAAAAGGCTAGTTGAAATTGTTGCTGTTTTTTCGGGCCCTGGAATCTGTGCTGGGCCTTGCCCCCACCCTTTACTTGGAGAAGAGTCCCCTTCAGCACCTTTTTCCCTGCTGGCCAGAAAAGTTACAGTGACTCTCAAGCACCCGCACTTTAGCTTCTACTGGTGTGTGGTTGTTACAAAGGCTGAGCCCTATTTTCTGTGGGTTGAAACTGTTGCTGATCCCAGCATCTGGGATCCAAATTCTCTAAATGACAACCACCTCTTGTCCTGGGCTCTTTGGGAAGAGTATCCCTTCAATGACTTGTTTCTGCCATCTGAAGAGTTACTGTGCATCTCAGTCAGCCCTGATTCTACCTCTGCCTGGGGAATTACTGAAACAGAGACTGCCAGCTGCTTTCTTTAATGGGCTGCTTAAAAATGTAGCTGTTCTCAGAGTTGGAGTCCAGCATGTGACACTTCTGTCACATGCCAAGTTCCAAGAACAGGTCTGTCTCTGTGCATTCTAATCTGAAACATTGGTCTATTTCATGGACCATCAAACAATGTCCTGTAGGCCAAATCTGGCTGTTTTGTTTGGTCCATGGGCACTGCTCAAGTGGAGTAGCACTGTAAGTCATAGAGACCAAGCCAGAGCTTCTAGCCCTGTCCCCTGTTCGGTTCTAATTGCCTGCTTTCCTCACTGGCAGCCATGCCTTGTTGCTGCCCAGGGCCTACACTGGGCTTCACCTACTCATTGGGAGTTCTGCTGTTGGTACCTGACAACATGGAGTGGCAGCAGAATCTGAGTTCCAGTGGAATCTCAGTCTGGGAGTCAGGGACTTAGTGAATTGTTTTGCCTCAGGCCATCTGCCCAAGTTAAGATGGTCAAGCTCTTTGGTAGAAGAGATGGGCATGCTATGGTGTGGATATCACTGGGGCAGGAAATGAAACTGACTCTAGCATTCACCCTTTCTTTTTCCTTCCCCCAAGCTTGCCAGACTTGTAGTGACAAACCATCCCAGTTTTCTGGGGACTGAGGGGTTATTCAGAATGTGGGACTTCCAAGGATATACCTGAAGCAGCTCTGAACAGACTGGGATGGTTTTTCTATGTTCACTTTATCCTTGGGCATTGCCTCCTCATCTGAAGGATATCTCCCACAGAGGGCCACTGGCCAAAAAGCCTTCTCACCACCTGGGATGACTTACCCCAGGCAAATGAGGTGGGGTAGGACAAGAGTTTCCTCTCTTGTTATCAAAGTACCTATATATCAAATAGAGTCAAGAGGCTATTCTGGAGGCTACTGTTATGCAAACTTCAGTTATATTCTTCTAATTACAATGATTTGCTAAACTCCAACTAACATCACTCCTGTTAACTCTTAAGGACACATAGGACTCAAACTAAGACTCTACAAAAGTTTCATGCACTAAGTTTTCTTTTCTGGAACCTATAATTTCCAGAGAGTTCCTAGGCCAGATAAATATTGTAACCCAGAGGGACCAGCCTCTCCAAGATTATCAACTAGTTACAATCCCCCTATCCTTTAGTGTTGACACCCCTTCTTAACATGAAAAAGACAGATAGGACATTGCCTAAAGATGCCTATAGATTGGGAAAAGGATCAAAGGAGAAGAAAGAGTTATAACAGAGAAAATAGGATTTAACAAATGAGTAAGACTGCCGAATCACTATATTGATATTTCTTTTAGCCACTAGTGTTTTGGAGCAGCTAGAAGGAAAAATCAGAAATAATGGAATAATAGCCCACAAGAAACTCTGAAATCTGTTCTGTAACAACTTGTTGAAGTGTGTTCTAGTTTGCTAGCTGCCAGGATGCAATATACCAGAAACAGAATGGCTTTTAAAAAGGGGAATTTAATAAATTGCTAGTTTACAGTTCTAAGGCCAAGAAAATGTCCCAATTAAAACAAGTCTATAGAAATGCCCAATCAAAGTCATCCAGGAAAAGATACCTTGGTTCAAGAAGGCCGATGAAGTTCAGGGTCTCTCTCTCACCCAAGAAGCACATGGTAAACACAGTCACAGTTTCTCTCTCAGCTGGAAGGGCACATGGCGAGCAAGGCATCATCTGCTAGCTTCTTCTCCTGGCTTCCTGTTTCATGAAGCTCCCCAGGAGGTGTTTTCCTTTTTCATCTCCAAAGGTCGCTGGCTGTGAACTTTCTGCTTCATGGTGCTGCACCATTCTCCGCTCTCTCCAAATCTCCCATTTTCCAAAATGTTTCCTCATTTATAGGACTCCAATAAACCAATCAAGACCCAGCCAGATGGGTGGAGACATGTCATCATCTAATCCAGTTTAACAACCACTCTTGACTAAATCACATCATCCAGGGAGATGATCTGATTACAGTTTCAAACATACAGTATTGAATAGGGATTATTCTACCTTTATGAAATGGGATTTTGATTAAAACATGGCTTTTCTAGGAGACATACATCCTTTCAAACCAGCACAAAGTGTATCTTGAAAAGTATTACTTTTTCTTTCTTGTTTTTGTATATATGTTATCTTTCACAATAATAAAAGAATGTTTTTAAAAGTACCTACATAATATTCCCAATTTTGTCTCTTGCCACACAAAGGCTAAAAATTTACTCTCTGACCCTTTACAGAAAAAGTTTGCTGCCTTCTGTTCTACTTGTTCATTTTAATGCTAGTAGCACATCATTTCAAAGTTAATATCATTCTATAATAAATTGACATATGACAAGGTGAACCCTTTCTTATTCCTCAACATTTTCTCAGCTGTTCTTGACCTATTATTCTTCTTTCATATAAATTTTAGAATCAACCTGTCAAGTTCCATGAAAAAGATACTGTTCAGATTTTTATTGGAATAGAATGAAATTTGTATATTAATATGGGTGAAAATTACCATCTTTACAATATTGAATATTCCCATATATGAATGTGATAGATATCTCCATTTATTTATGTTTTTCAAAATATCCTTAAACAAAGTTTAATAATTTTCTCCATTATGATTCTACACATTCTTGATTAGTATTATTCTTAAGCATCTTATATGTTTGGCTGCTATTGTAAATGGTATTTTTAAAATACACATTTTCTAACTGATTATTGCTATTACATTGAATTTTGTGTGCTGATTTGTTATCCAGCAACATTGCTGAATTCTCTTCTTAGCACCAATAGTTTGTCTGCAGATTCTCCAGGTTTTCCTGTGTAGATAGTCATATCATTTGTAAATAATAGCAAATTTTTTATTTCTTTGCAATGTCCTCTCTCATTTTTTATTTTATTTTTTGCTCTGAAAGGACCGCCAGTCTAGTTTGAATAGAAACAGTGATAATGAGGATACTTGATTTGTTTTCTGATTGCAAATTGTGTGATTCTGATATTTCACCATTAATTATGATGTTTGCCACAGGTTTTTGACAGCTACCTTTTATCATGTTAAGAGACTTCTATTACATTTTCAGTTGGCTAAGAGTTTTTTTAATCATTTGGATGGATATTGAATTTTATCAGATGCCTTTTGTGCACCTTTTGAACTTTAGTGAATTTTTTCCTTTGGGCACAATTTTGTAGATTGCATAGATTTTCTAATGTTAAACTGACCTTGCATTCCTGGCATAAATCCAATTTGTTCATCATGATGTATGAAAAATTATAAAACATTGCTGGATTTAGCTTGATAATATATGATCTACAGATTTGACATCTATCATACATCAGACTGTCACCTTTTTGTCCTCATTGCACCTTTGCTTTCCTGTTTTGGTATCAAGATATACTAGATGCACAAATTAAGTTACAGAATTTAATGTCTTTCTCTGTTCTCTGCAACATTTTATATAAAGTTTGAATTTTATATTTTTGAAAATAAGGTTAAGCTTGCCTCCAAAGTTATGGGGACCATTGATAGGTAAGTTTACTCCATTTACAATTATTGTAATTATGGATCTATTTGAACTGTTTTCTTTTCTAATTTTCTAACAATTTGTCAAGATATAATTCACATTCTGTAAAATTTACCCTTTTAAAATTTAAAATTCAGTGGTTTGTTACATATTCAGAGTTGTGCAACCATCACCACAATATAATTTTAAGACACTTTCATCATCCCTTAAAAGAAACCCCATAGTCATTATCAGTCACTCCCAACTCCCTTCTTCCCTAGTCCCTGTAGCAACCATTTACCTACTGTGGTAGTTAGATTCAGTTGTCAAAACTTGGCCAGGTGAAGATGCCTAGTTATTTTGCTGTGGACATGAGCCAGTGGCATGTGAACCTCATCTGATTCTAATTATATCTGCAGTCAGCTAGGTGGCGTGCCTGCTGCAATGAATGATGTTTGACTTAATTGGCTGGTGCTTAAATGAGAGAGCTCAACATAGCACAGCCCAAGCAGCTCAGCATACCTTACCTCGGCACTCGCAGCACAGCCCAGGCATTTGGAGATGCAGAAGGAAATCACCCCAGGGAAAGTTGTTGGAACCCAGAGGCCTGGAGAGAAGGCCAGCAGAGATCACCCTGTGCCTTCCCATGTAAGAAAGAACCTCAGTTGAAAGTTAGCTGCCTTTCCTCTGAAGAACTAATGAAATAAATCCCCTTTTATTAAAAGCCAATCCATCTCTGGTGTGTTGCATTCTGGCAGCTAGCAAACTAGAACACCTACTTTCTGTCTCTATGAATTTGTTTATTCTGGACATTTCATATAATATGTGGCCTTTTGTATCTGTCTTCTTTGACTTAGCATAATGTTTGCAAGATTCATTTATGTTGTAGTTTGTATCAGTACTTCCTTTTTTTATGGTGACATAAGACTCCATCGTATAAATAGACCACATTTTTGTTAATCCATTTATCAGTTGATAGTCATTTGGGATTCCATCTTTTGACTATTGTGAATAGTGTTGCTATGAACACTTGTTTTTAAGTTTTTGGGTGGACATGTTTTCATTTCTCTTCAATATATTCCGAAGATTGTATCTGCTGGGTCAAATGGTAATTGTTTAACTTTTGGAGGAACTGCCAAGCTGTTCTCCAAAGCAGCTACATCCTTTTGCATTCCCATGGATTTATGTCTTTTATTTTGTTTTTTATTTATCAAGGTTTTATTTGCTCATTTTTCATTCTTATGTGTTGTTCAAGACCTTTTTATTTTTCTTTTCATGTGCCACTAATTTGAAAGGCATACACTTTAATTCTGCTCTTATAGTAATTTTCTTAAAATTTAAATGAACATGTGACCATATAAATTTTTTAAAGATAAATGTAACAAGAAACTCTAATATTAATCATTATATTAATTTTCCTGAACAATGCAAGTACAAAACTTATTACCATCACCTTGTTCATGTTATTATTAACTTTATTATTAATGTTGTCAGCCATTATTATTGTTTGATTTAATACTCAGTGCTATTTAAAATTTTGTCAACATGTTTTTAATTTTTTCACCATTGTTTCTTGTTTCCTACTTCTTCCTGTGAAAATTTTTTTTCTCTTACTGAAGTACACATTTTAATTGGCTTTCAGTGAGCATCTATGAATGGAAAACTTTAAAAATCTTATTTACCTGAAAATGCCTATTTTTACTCTACCTCCTTAATAATAATTTATCCAGGCATATATTTCAGGGTAGCACATATTTTCTCCCATCCTTTGAAGCTATTATTCTGTTTTATTTGAGTCCCCATCATGACTCTAATTGCCATTTCTTTGTAGGAATTTATTTTTCTTTTACCTTTGATATTCTACATTTTCATTACGGTATTTCTCTATATATTTGTTTTCACTAGTCCTGATTAAGACTCAGTGTGATTCTTTAGTCTGAGAACTTATATCTTTCTTCAGTTCTGGAAAATTCCCAGCAATCATCTCCTCAAGTATTTCCCCATTATCTTTTTTCATTTATTCTGGTGGAACTCATTTTCTATCTGTGGCGAATAAGATGTTTAGAAATACTATATCTTTATTTTAAACACATTTTCCATTTCTTTTTCTCTCTCTCCATGTTGGTAATTTTCTCAACTAGCTTTTCCTATTTACCAAATTTCTCTTCAGCTGCATTGAATTCATAGTTTCATATCTCCATTCCATTTAAATTCAATGAGTTTTTAATTTCTAGAGGTTCTTTTTGTTTCTTCAAATTCATCTGTTTTCTTCAAAATTATTTCTTTTTAGTTATTTTAAATGCACATTTTTAAATCTCCTTCAGACTGTTTTATTTTGAGCAGTTCCTGAGATGTTAATCCTACAATTGTGACAGTTGACTCTTCCTCAAAGTGGTTGCATTTCTCATGTAGTTTTTATTGTAAACTCAGGGCTGTTATCTTTTGTATGAGTTTTCCATACACTCTAGCTATGCCTCTAAAGAATTGGTTTTGCTTCCACAGGAGCCTTATATGTTTCATCAGTTCTGGACCAGATTTTAAATTAATTTATTGTTCCAGTCCATGCGAGCAATGTTTGTGGGACATCCCCACATAAACTTTTATCATAGACATGGAATTTGAGTTCTCATGGAAGATTTTATTTTCAACCCATAGCTCTTACTAAGTGTCCTTGATGTTTCCCTGAACTGGTGGCTGAAACTGTTGTAGTCTCTTTTACACAGAAGTGATAGGTTTGAGGATCCTATTTTAAAGTAAGAGTCTCAATCCCAGCTTCCTTTCTTGTGTGGGTCCAAGAAAATATTTTCTATCCTTTTAGGAGCTGTAACATTTCTTCTCTGTTCAACTAGCAGGGTCTCAACTTCAAGAAAACTCAGTGCAACCTATATTAGGTTGGAAATATCTCTACCAAATGATTATTTGCTTTATGTAAGGGTTCAGTCTAAATTTCTTTTAAATAGCCACTCATCTAGTGTATTGAAACATGGTTTAATTTGCAGAAATGCAATCTATATAAAATTTTTCATAATTGATAATCAACCAATAATTGTTGAGTGAATGAGTGAATGAATGAAAAACTACCATAGAATGAAATTTAAAATGCTATTTTATAAATAAACCTGAAGGACAATTTTTTTTTACTTAAATACTTAAGTTTTTACTACATATCCTCTTTCCTTCTCAATGAATTACAACTTTTTAAAAAACAGTTTGATTCTTCCCCTCCTAAAGTAGTGTTCTAGTTTGCTAGCTGCTGGAATGCAATATACCAGAAACAGAATGACTTTTAAAAAGGGGAATTTAATAAGTTGCTAGTTTAGAGTTCTAAGGCCAAGAAAATGTCCCAATTAAAACAAGTCTATAGAAATGTCCAATCAAAGGTATCCATCCAGGAAAAGATACCTTGGTTCAAAAAGGCTGATGAAGTTCAGGGTTTCTCTCTCAAGTGAGAAGGCACATGGCGAACACAGTCAGGGCTTCTCTCTTGGCTGGAAGGGCATACAGCGAGCATGGCATCATCTGCTAACTTTCTCTCCTGGCTTCCGGTTTCATGAAACTCCCCGGAAGGCATTTTCCTTCTTCATCTCCAAAGCGCTGGCTGATGGACTTGCTGCTTCGTGGTGCTGCAGCGTTCCCTGCTCTCTCTGAATCTCCTTTCTCCAAAATGTTTCCTCTTTTATAGGACTCCAGAAACTTATCAAGACCCACCCAAATGGGTGGAGACATGTCATCACCTAATCCAGTTTAACAACCACTCATGATTAAATCACATCTCCAGGGAGATGATCTGATTGCAGTTTCAAACATACAGTATTGAATAGGGAGTATTCTGTCTTTATGAAATGGGATTTAGATTAAAACATGGCTTTTCTAGGGGACATCCATCCTTTCAAACCAGCATGAGTAGTTTGCATAGATTTGAGGAGTGTAAACTTTGAGAATACATTAACTTTCTCAGGTAGGGATAATAAAGAATGAATAAGCATGGTTAGATTTTAGTAATAGTCCTATATATTCCACTAACTGACTCTGTAATCTATACTGACATTCCTTAAAATCTCGACATCAGTTTTTACATCTATGTAAATTGGGGTGGGGGGGAGTGCATGGGCTGGGAAGCAATTCCAGGTCTCCCACAGGGAGGGCAAGAATTATACCACTGAACTGCCCTTGCACCCCAGGACACAGGGTTTTTATAAACAGTGATTAAGAGAGAGGAGTTTCAATGTCTTGTTTACAATGTTATTTGTAAAATCTTTCCCCCCTGAGGAGGTTTGATGACTTTTATTCTCTGTCCTGGTCATGGAGGTGGCCACATACAATGATCTTCTCTCAATATTGAGGAAAATCCTGGGCCCTGGATACCCACAATCCACTCCCACATAGCAGACTATGTTGATCATGGGCCGGAAATTGCATCCATATTCCACAGCAGTATAAAAGAAAACAGAACCCTACAAATCTCCTACACAAAGATAACAATTGTACAAGGAGACCAAGAAAGGAAGTTAAACTGTTTAGAAAATAGGTCTAAGATTCTTTTCCAGATTTTTTAATGTGCTGAATTCTGCCAGTCCAGCAGGGTATTCCATGCAGTTCAATTTGTGGGGGGTCACGGTATAAGGAAGGCTTGTAGCATCTGAAGATGGCAAGTCTGTATAAATCTGACATTGGGATTGATTGCAGGCATGAGTTACAACTGAAGCTCACTGTAGGAAGGTATTTGCTAGGGCTCTGTGGGTGAAAAGAAAGATGTTTATGGGGAAAAATAAGGGGTAATTCCTGCTGATCCAACAATATACATGTTAGAATTCCATTGGTTGCAGCAAGGTACTAGGCAGAGGAACATTATGGGAAGGTTTTAAATATCAGATATTTTCCACTTGTAAATTTTGAGAGTCCTCTACCATGGCATAAATTACTAGACTGGGCATAAGAAGAGCCCATGTAGTTATGCATAAGGTTCCCATGGGAATAGGAGGCCCTGGATTGGTGATAAATTTTTAACAGACATTTTTGTGTTGGATTACAATATTTTGGGTGACTCCTACTCCTTGTGGGCATAAGATTTCCAATGAGTGAGGCTGCATAGACCAGCCATTAGGCTAAATTGGGGACCTCATTTTCCCCAATTTGCATGTTCTGAGGTGTAGGCAACAATGTTATTATTATTCCCCTTTTTAGACTGTAAAGCAACTGACCCTTTAATTTGTATTCTCAGAGCCTGCATTGTTCCTGCCATTAGCATTTCAGTAAAAGCTGGTGCATTCAATGGGGTTAAAGCCTGATAGAGCCTTTTAGTCCACTTCTGCAGGGACCTTTTATCATCTTTTAGCTGTTACTTTAACAACCTATTCATACTTTCAGTATGGCCTACACCTGTGGGATTGTGGGGCAGACAGAATGTCCACATGATGTCCTGATCCATGGTCCAGGATTGTATTATCTTCCAGTGAAAGGGGTCCTTGATCACTGTCTATCTGTGTAGACACTCCATACAGAGCATTCATTTTCTCCAAGCATCTGATGGTAGCCTGTTAATTAGCCTTCCCCACTAGGAAAGCTAATAACAGTCCTGTAGCCATGTCCATGGCAGCAAAAGCATACCTCCCCATCTGAGAGCAGAAGAGGACTGATGAAGTCTACTTGCATTTAAGTCAGTAGGATTTGGGGCTGGTCTATGTCCCCCATCTGATGTGGTATTCTACATGGTCAATGCAGGGGGCATGAAGGGCACTTTCTAGTGGTGTACACTAACTGCTGGTGCACAATTGACAACTGGAAATTTCATCATTGGCAGGCATCCCAGATGTCTTTTCACAATTTTTGTCCCCACAGGGGCAACTTATGACTGTTTATCATTCCTGCTTCCAGTTTGCATCCAGGATGTAAGGCCTTTGAAAACAGCATCAGATGTCAGGATAGATAGTGTGGCTCCTTGCTCACATGCTATTACTACCTATACTGCTCTTAACCCAGCCTATTGACTGCTTTGCATAGCACTGGTCTCCCATCACATAATGTCAGTACTTGGCTGTACTGCTACACCTGTCCATGTGGGAGGCTGCCTACCAGCAGACCCATCAGTGTGGTACCTATTCCTTCTAGGGTTTTTCAAAATTTAATTAATGTGCAGTGACTTTAGCTGTTGATTCTTCCATATAAGACACTGTTATGAGAATCTTGTGCTTTTAGCACTTAGAGGGCTGGTATTGAAAATGCTGCACTGTAGCAGGTAGGCTTTCCATTTGGCCAGCATGCTCAGTTGGGCACTTTCAGAGCATGGCTTAGAAAACATGTTGGTTATCCATCCCTGAATAGGGATGGCCATTTTTAAGGTGACTGGGCATCTTGGCATCAGGTCGTCTACTTGCAATAAGGCGTTATACACAGTACACAACTGCTTTTCCAGGGGGCTGTATCTCAGCAATGCCCCTTTCCATAATTGTGACCAAAAACCAAGGGGTATTCATTTAGAATGTTGCCTCTGCCACAGACCCCACCCAAAGTTAGTATATGTGCTGGCTACATACAATTCACAGGGTGGGTCTGGATCCATCCCCCTCCATTGCTTGTGTTTGTGCTATCACCTTTTGTGCTTTTTCAAAAGCAGCCTGCTGGAGGTCTTCCCTTTTCCAAGTCAAACCTTTTCTAATTAGTGTATACAAAAGTTTTAACTTTGGGCTGAGTGAGGGACAAAAGATTTCCAATACTCCAACAACCCAAAGAAAGCCATTAGTTGTTTTGGAGTGTATAGCAAAGGAAAACATTTTACTTTATTAATTACTGCAGAAGAAATAATTTTTTTCTTACCCAACCATTAACACTTAAGAAGTTGATGGGGTAGCCAAGACATTGAAGTCTATCATGATTAATTGCTCATCTCTGACTCTCAAGGTGAGATAGCAATAAGCCTTTTAGTGAAAGAGAGTTAGTGGTTAATATGACATCATCTAATATAGTGAAATAAACTTTTCCACTTAGCCAAACCCTTTGCCTTGAGGCTGTGGCATATGGTTGTAATATGTCAACAGCTTTGTGGGAGCATGATGAAAGTCCTTTGTTCTCCTCCCAAGGTGAAGGCAAAAGCAGGTTGACTGGCCTTATTTGAGCGAATAATAAATAAATCTTTATTTATATCTAAAATAAAGTGATAATAACATAATTGAGGGCTAAATCCTTGTAGTAAAAAGTCAATCTTTGGAATTGGTGCATCCAGAAGTGGAGTTGCTTTTCCCATTGCTTCCCAAACCTCTTCTAAATGGCACACAATTGTTTTGACCACTTGTTCTACCTCAGAAGCCATTCGCAGGGCTCCTAACAGGGGCCAGGCTATGACCGTTGCTTCTGGCCTGCTATCTGTTGCAAAACAGTCAGCAACCCTGCTGGAGTTTTCAGAGCATGTCCATACTCTCATGGTGCACCCCATTCATCTGCAAGGGCAGCCACCCCTCCTTTCATGGATGATTGAGGCCAACTTAGAATTTGCCCCATGGATAGTTGTCCTGCTATCTGTTGCAAAACAGTTAGCAACACCACTGGAGTTTTTAGGACATCCCCAATACTCTTGTGGTGGTCTCCACTCATCAAGGAGGCAGCCACCTCTCCCTACATGGATGATAAAAGCCAACTTGGGATTTCTTCCACAGATACCCCCTTCCCAAGACTCATGCCTGCTATAGCTGGTAACTCCTTGTATTCTGGCTGGCTCACCAATTGTTCCAACCCATCTCTTGGGGGGGACCATCTGAAGACCGAAGGACACACCAGGCATGGAGTTAGACCTGAATTTTAATTAGGACATATGAACAGGAGAGAATCTTCCATAGAGGTGGCTGGTCATGGAAAATGAAAGTTAATGCTCTGCCCAAAAAGTTTTGATACACACTAGTGATAGTAAGTTGAAAAACCTTAAACACAATAGGCAAGTTATAAAATTGAGATCATGAGTTGCCAAAAAGCCAGTGATCAGCACTTAAGCTAGAAGAGTTCTTCATTTTGAAGCAAAATATAAAACTGCTTCACAACTATTCAGCATGTGAAAAAGCATTCTACTTATTTGGGGTGGTTTGGGAAGTTCATTTAAGGTTCATATGTGGCTGTGTAGTAAAAAAAGACATCTATATTGCATGTCCATAAATCAGCAAGTGATGTACACTCCATTTCCTGAGCCACAATGGAGTGTGCCATTGTCAAGAGAACCAAGTGACTTTTCTTTTAAAAAGAAAGACCCTCAAGAGAGATAAAAATAAGATTAAAAAAGAAAAAAGGAAGCATGATGGAAAGAGTACAATTTTACAAATCTTAAATACATGTGTTCTAGTTTGTTAGCTTCCAGAATGTGATATACCAGAAACAACGGTTTTTTAAGAGGGGGAATTTTTTTGGGGGGTGGGGGTGCATGGTCCAGGAATTGAGCCCAGGTCTCCCACATGAAAGACGAGCATTCTACCACTGAACCACCCATGCACCCTAAAAAGGGGGATTTTTTAAGTTGCAGGTTTACAGTTTTAAAACTGAAAATGTCCAAATTAAAGTGAAGATATAGAAATGCCCAATCTAAGGCAGCCAGGGAAAGATACCTTGGTTCAAGAAGGCCAATTCTTCAATCAGTTCAGGGTTTTTCTCTCAACTGGAAAAGCACGTGGTAAACATGGTGATGTTTGCTAGTTTTCCCTCCAGGCCTCTTGTTTCATGAAACTCCCCTGGAGATGTTTTCCTTCTTTATCTCCAAAGGTCTCTGGCTGCGTGGGCTCTTGTGGTTTCGTGGCTCTCAGACTCTCTCCAAAATGTTCCCTCTTTTAAAGAATTCCAGTAAACTAATCAAGACCCACTTGGAATGGGTGGAGTCACATTTCCCTCTATTTCAAGGTTAATACTCACAATTGGGCGAGACACATCTCTGTAGAGGTAATCTAATCAAGCTCCCAATTTACAGGGTGGAATAGGGATTAAAAGAAACAGCTGCCTCCATGAGATGGAATCATGATTAAAACATGGCATTTCTAGGGTGTATAATCCTTTCAAACTGGCACAGTATGGAAAAGGGGGTGTAGCCATTTTGAATGCTGACTGTGTTGTGCAACAGTATACTGTATACTCTTAAATAATGAAAAGGATGTCAGCTTGAGATTTCTTTAATGTATATCAAAACTAATGGTTTACAAGCTAAATAAAACATCTGGAAAAAAGGCAGAATGAGAACTAGACTGAATTTTTTCTTTGGTTAATTGATGTTTATTTCTTGGCATCATGTAGGTTTTTTAAAATTAAAACAATGCTGTAAAGGAAGTCCTGCATTTATAATATATCAGAGAAAGGATAAATGGAGTTTCATTCACAACTTTATTGTTTCTCAACAACTATATCATGTCCCAATTCATAGTCCCCATGAGTTTTGGGGAATTACTTCATGTTCCTATAGGAGCTAAGAAAAAAATGGGGGTGATTTTAATTCTGGTGCGATTTTCAGATGATTGACCAAGTTTCAAGATGGAAGTAATTTGAGTTCTAAACTATCTCGCTACTTTTTATTGGTATTACTTGCATTTGAGGCCTGTTCTAGTTTGCTAGCTGCTGGAATGCAATATACCAGAAATGGAATGGCTTTCAAAATGGGGAATTTAATGAGTTGCTAGTTTACAGTTCTAAGGCCGAGAAAATGTCCCAATTACAACAAGTATATAGAAATGTCCAATCACAGGCATCCGGAGAAAGATACCTTGGTTCAAGAAGGCTGACAATGTTCAACATTTCTCTCTCACCTGGAAGGGCAGATGGCGAACATGGTGGCATCTGCTGGCTTTCATGTGGCTCTACCAAAAAAGGACTCTCTCCAAAATGTTTCCTCTTTTAAAGGATTCCAGCAAGCAACTCCACCTTCAGTGGGTGGAGACACACCTCCATGGAATTCATCTAATCAAAAGTTGCCACCCACAATTGGATGTGGGTCACATCTTCATGGAAATAATCAAAATGCTCCCACCCAGCAATATTGAATGAAGATCAAAGGGCATGGATTTTCTGGGGTCCACCACAGATTCAGACTGGCACAAGACCCAATGACAATTATTGAGAATTGTAAAATAAATGGATTATTTTAATGGCAGAGAATGTCATCCTTAAAGGGAACTTAGTGTTTATGCAACCCAATTTTATAAATGGGAAAACTAAGGCTCAGAGAGAGCTCATTGTTAACAGAAACAAAATTCAGGTCCCTTAACTCTTAGTCTAGGGTTATTTTTAATCTATCATACAAATTGAAACTCTTTGGGTTGTCTTTGTTTTAAAAAATAAAAATGGCTTTATTGATATATAATTCACCCATTTAAAGTGTACAATTCAATGGGTTTTAGTATATTCACATGACTGTGCAACCATCACCACAATCTAATTTCAGAATATTTTCATCTCCCCCTAAAAGAAACCTTATACCTGTTAGCAGTTACTCCTAATTTTCCCCCTTCTTGTTCCAGCTCTAAGCAACCATAATTTGGGTGGGGAGAAGTCATAGTGCAACCTACTTTCTTTTTCTGGGGCCCACAAATACATCTTGTGCTTAGGACCAGGTGTATCAGTCTGGAGGGATAAAATACAAACCTATAATAGAAAAGAGTACTACTGGTACATCCCTTCCATTATTGTCCTGAGAATATGTAAACATTCACTGGAGAAAGTCTGACTCTGGCAGGCATGTTTTATGACATCTAACTCATATCCCAGTGATATATCTGTCCCTGGCAGGGAGGGAGCAGAGTTCTTCCACCGTGGCAGCATATGAACACAACAGAGGCATACCGGGCATAGAACGTTATGTTCTGTGTGTCTGCCACAGATTGAGACCCCCTGGCTATGGGGAACTAATGCCTACAAATGAAGCTGACCTTGTTTCCTTCTCTATGTGAGTAAAATGCCTTTCCACCATATTCTAGGTGAGTTGTGCTTTTTGCTGGTGATCCCAATACCTGTACTGGAGTGTGTTGACATCTCTTTAGGTGTATCTCCTTCTGACCAACGATTCTATTTCTTTCTATATCTCCCTGTTTTAGAAATGTTGTGACTTCTTTAATTTAGCAAAATGGCTTCATGGTTCATCCATGTTGTAACGTGTATCACTTCTTCATTACTTTTATGGCTGAATAATATTCCATTTTTTGGATCTACCACATTGTGTTGATCCATTTACCAGTTGGTTGTGGACATTTGCATTGTTTCTGCATTTAGGTTATTATGGATTATGCTACAACAAACAGTTTTCCAAAAGCTTTTGCATGAACATATGCTTTCATTTCTATACTTAGAAGTGGAATTACTGGATCATATAGTAACTTTATGTTTAACTTTGAGGAACTACTAGATGGTTTTCCAAAGTGACAGCACCATTTTATATTTCCACAAAAAATGCATGAAGGTTCCAATTTATACAGGTCCTCATGACACCTGTTATTGTTCATCTTAGTGATTATGGTCATTCTAGTAGGCGTGAAGTGATATCTCATTGTGGTTTTAGTTTGCATATCCTTAATGACTAGTGATATTGAGCAAGCTTTCATTGCTTATTGGCCATTTGTATATCTTTTTGGGGGGAGAAATTTCTATTCAGATCCATTGCCAATATTTTCTAGTTATTTGTCTTTCCATTCTTGAGTTGTAGCTTCTTTATCTTGTATTTTATAGATAGACATCTCATATCAGACATGTGATTTGCAAATAATTTCTGCAGTCTTTAGGTTCTGTTTTCACTTTATTGATGGTGCTCTTTGAAGCACAAAAGTTTTAAATTTTGATGAAATTCAGATTATCTCTTTCTTCTTTTATGCTTTTGGTTTTGCCAATTCTGAGGTCATGAAGATTTACCTAAGAGGTTTTTGGTTTTAGCTCTTACATTTAGGTCTTTGATTTATTTTAATTTTTTATATGGTGTGAGGTAAAAGTTCAACTTCATTCTTTTACATGTGGCAATCCAATTGACCCAACATCACTTGTTTAAAAGATTATTTTCCCCTCACTGAATGGTCTTGGCACCCTGGTAGAAAATCAGTTGACTATATGTACTTGGTTTTATTTCTGGACTTGCAATTCTATTCCTTCAATCTATTCTTTTTTTTTTCCAAAAGTGTTTTATTGTGACCTCGACCAGCAAGGAGATGGGAGGCAAGAGCAAACCTGTCTCCCTGATCCAAGAACTAAGGGAAATTTATAGGATGGAAACAGGGAGGTGGGAACAGTGACGGGGATTCAGATTGGTATATTCTGATTGGTTGCTTATAGAATTGTCTATCTATAGTAGAAATATGCCTGTGGGCCAGATCTTATTTTCCTTGTTGAGAAGCCCCTCATATTTCATTTTCTCCTGATGACTCCTCATCCCTGTAATATTGGTTCAGAGGAAGGTGATTTCTATTCCTAGTGTTTCAGGGGTAGCTCAAGGGACAAGAATCTGTGTGTCTGCTAATTCTCTGATTTCCCTTGTGTGGCTGTTTGATTACTTGTAAAATGAGCTCAGAAAAGGATTTTTGCTATGGGAGAGCAAGAAATCCTGATAAGTTTTAGCCTGAATTTTGAGTTTTATTTATTACTCTCAGCTATATCACCCATGGTTTCAAAACAGTATTTTGTCCAAATTTCCAATGATTGACTCTTAAAACAAATATTCCACCAAAATAAAATATTATTATAGCATAAATGTCTCAAAATCAGAGAAAAACTAAAATATTGTCAATTCCTTCAACCTGTTTCTGTGCCAGTACCACTCTGTGTTGATTGCCATTGCTTTTTCAGCAAATTTTGACATTGGGGAATGTGAGCCCTCTTTGTACTTTCTCAAGATTATTTTGGCTATCCTGGGAACCTTGCAATTTCATATGAACTTAAAATCAGCTTGTCAATCTCTGCAAAGAAATCAGCTGAAATTCTGGCAGGGATTGCATATAATTGTTGATTAATTTGAGTAGTATTGCCACCTTAACAATATTAAGCCTTCCTACCCCTGAATATGGGATGTTTTTCCATTTATCTAGATCTTAGTTTCTTTCAACAAAGCTTTGTAGTTTTCAGAGCACAAGTTTTGCACTTCTTTTGTTAAATTTATTCCTATTTTATTATTTTTGATGCTTTTGTAAGTGGAATTGATTTCTTAATGTCATTTTTGGATTGTTCATTGCAAGTGTATAGAAATACAATTGAATTTTGCATATAATCTTGTATCTTGAAATCTTGCTGAAGTCATTTATTATTTGTAATAGTTTTTAAAGGATTCTTTAGGATTTTCTACATATGAGATAAAGTCATCTGTGAACAGAAATAGTTTTACTTCTTCCATTATCATTTTGATACCTTTTATTCCTTTTTCTTGCCTAATTGCACTGGCTAGAACTGCCAGTACCAAACTGAATAGAAGTAATAAAGTGGACATCCTTGTCCAGTTCCTGATCTGAAGGGGAAAGCTTTCAATCTTTCACTATTAAGTATTTGGGATTTGGATCGCTTTTTCAAGCTCTCCTTTGATTAGTCTTAATTGAGTTATCCAACTTTCTCCCCCACTACGAATGTCTGCATGCAGTTGCCTAACTCCTTATCCCAGCCTTGCTCATAAAGACCCACTATTCTAAGTAGCATGATTTTGAAAATTCTTTTCAACATTGCTTATGGTGGATATTTTTGCCTCTGTATCCTTTGCTCTGTGTGAGATAAGCCTCATTTCCTCCAACAATCCAGTCCTTACATTTCCTCAGGGTGAAGCTCCATTTCCAAGATTATTGGATGCCCACCTCCCCCACAGACACAAGTCTGCACAGAAACACACATACATAGTATCATGATTACCTGACTCCCCATTTCCTGCATGCTTGAAGCTAATATGCACTTTGTTTCAGCTTATACCACTTTGTAATTGTTTTGTTAGTTCAGATATTTTTCACTTGGTTTTACTAACCATCCTGTAAATTTCTACATAGCAGGAACCAGGAACCCTGTATTTTAATTTCATCCCCCATAGGGCCCAACACAAAGGCTTACAGAAACAGAAGGTGCTTAATAAAAGCTGACTACTTCAGTCAAATTTTGTACTTCCATAAGGACACCCTCCTGTTTGTGGGCCTCTGTGAAAATTAGAGCCTGTCCGGATACCATTCACACCATTGTCAGTACCCCATTTCCATTTCCAAGCTTTTTCTTTTCTCTTCCTCCTTATATTGGCCTAGTTTCAGGAGACAGATAATTGGCTTCATCAATTTTTATAGCTTAATGAAAATCACAGCCATGTTTACCTGCTTTCCTTCCGGGGTAAATGCATCACAAGCAAAGGCAAAGTCATTCTCATAGCACTTGTTTAGTAAATTTATGATTTTATATTGTCCCCATTAAAGCAATTCAGTCCACTCGCTATGACCTCAAACATGGCCATCTTTAAAAATGAGTACTTCCCAGTATGGAATCTTCATTCTCAGTACCAGACCCATGCTGGGGTTTGAGGGTTTGTAACAAAGGTCTCAGATTCCTGTGTACAGTGCCTGATGTTGCTTTCTTTCCTGTGGCATTTGCCTGTTGTCTGTGCTTTACTGCAACTAAAATATTGACATTTCCCTACCTACCTCATTAACCATATAAATGCCATAAAATGAAAATCCTTTGCAATAAGGATGCTACAAATAACAAAGCATAGGGTATGTCCTTGTTTGAACAGCTAAAAGGCCAGGCTGAGCACTAGTTTCAGCAGAGAAATGTTCCTTAAAAATTTCTAATTTTAAATAGAGAAGTTTCAGATTTACAGAAAAATAGTGTAGGAAGTACAGAATTCCCATTTAACCTCACTATTATTAACACTTTGCATTAGTGTGGTATCTTTGTTACAATTGATGAAAGAACATTATTATAATTGCACTATTAAGTATAGTCCATGTTACTTTAGGGTTCACTCTGTTGTACACTCCTGGATTTAAATTTCTCTTTTACTTGTAACACATATATATATAACTAAAACTTCCCCCTTTTAACCACATTCAAACATATAATTCAGTGATGCTAATTACATTCACAGTGTTGTGCTACCATCACCTCCATTCACTACCAAATTTTCCCATCACCCAAAACAGAAACTCTGTGTCAATTAAGCATTAATTTTCCATTCCCTATCCCTTCCCAGGCCCTGATTCTATGAATTTTCTTCTTCTATTCATTTTATATTATGTGAGATCATACAATATTCGTACTTTTTGTCTGGCTTATTTCACTCAACATGATGTCTCCAAGGGTCATCCACATTGAAGCATGCATTCGAACTTCATTTTTTTTTAAACATGTTTTATTGTGAAATATAATACATGTACAAAAAAGCAATATAATTCAAAGTATATTGTAATGAGGAGTGATAGAACAGATTTCAGAGTTTGGTATGGGTTACAGTTCCACAATTTTAGGCTTTTCCTTCTAACTACTCCAAGACACTGGAGGCTAAATGAAATATCAATATAATGATTGAGCAGTCATATCCATTTTTGTGTGTGTGACCCACTTGTTTTTTGTTTTTTTAATTGTGAAAAATAATATATATACAAAAAAGTAATAAATTTCAAAGTGTACCACAACAGTTAGCTGTAGAACAGATTTCAGAGTTTGGTATGGGTTACAGTTCCACAATTTTAGGTTAGTCCTTCTAGCTGCTCCAAGACACTGGAGACTAAAAGAAATATCATAATGATTCAGCAGTCATATTCATTTGTTAAATCCATAGCTTTTTTTCCTTCTTTTTTTGTGAAAAATAACATATATACAAAAAAGCTATAAATTTCAAGGCATAGAGCTGTGACAGCAGGTCAGCATTATGCCTTCATGGATTGGGGGCAGATGTGACCTGGCTGTGCAGGTCAGCACTTTCTTAGAGCTGGGATTTGTTGCTGAAGGCTGAACACATGTACAGTTGTAGGACTGCTGTAAAGTGTGGTTCCCAGAGCTGAATGACATGTTTGGGGACCTGTGCACATGCGTGGGCTTAGGAGTGTTGTAAGCTAATGTGCAGAGCTTGGGGGACGGGGCAGAGTGTGGCTGTGTGACCCTATGGGCAGTGGACCTTGGGTAGCCTGGCTTTGGAGGTTAATGTCTACAGCCTTTATGCACTGGCAACAGCCTGCAGGAAACATGGAGCAGGAAGTAGTGCTTGGGAAGGGTGGTGGAGAGGTGGATTGGGCTGCACTTGGGGTGGGGCTGTGGGGCTGGTACATGCACTGGGGGCTATTGGGGTGGGGGTGTCTGGAGTGCAGGGAATGTGAGTGGGTGACAAGGTTTGCATATGTGGGGTATGGGGTGAGTCGCCGGTCATGCGGCTGCTCTGGTGAGGGTAGTGTGCCCAAGGAATGCAGCCTGGCTTACTCCCTAGTCCCCAGCTCCCGTCTGTGCACTCCTATGGGTTCTGTGCCTCTGTGCCAGGCTCCAGCTTTCTGCCTCTCAGTTCCATAACCTCTGCACCCAAGTCTGCTCCATGTGGTGCAGATGCTCTCCCAGGTCAGCCACACTCCCGAATTGCCACCTCAGTTGCCCTCCTCTCCCTTCTCTAACTTTTCCGTGGAGCAGGGATAATCTTGAGCTACTCTGTTCAGCCATCTTCCTAGACTTTCAGAACTTCATTACTTTTTACAACTAAATAATATTCAGTGGTATTTCTATATCACATTTTGTTTATCCATTCTTCTGGTGATGGGCTATTTTGAAAGTTTTTTAAGGCCCCTTATTGGCAGAACATCTTAACAAACCTGTGACGTCCTCCATCTTGGGAGATTTTAATTTTTTTAAACTATTTTGAAATAATTTCATGTTTACAGGGCAGTGGCAAAAATAATATAAACCACATATATAAGAACTCCAACATACCCTTAGCCCCCCAGATACACAGACAAATGAATTTCAACATTTTGCCAGTCCCAATGCACCTATCTATCCATTTATCTATCTATCTATCTATCTATCTATCTATCTATCTATCTATCTATCTATCTATCTACCTATCTATCTATCTGTGGTCTGTCTGTCCATTCACCCATCCATCCATTAATCTATCCACCTTTTGAACATTTGAGACCAGGCTGCACATGTCATAGCCCTTGAATACATAATACATCTGGTCACATTTCCTACAAACAAGGATACCCACCCATGCAATCACCCTAAGTGCTGTTATCAAGTTCAAGAAATGTAACATTGATATAAAGCTTACATTCTATATTCTAATATTTTCTTACATCCCAATAATGTCATTTTAAGCCTTTTCTCCTCCATAACCAGATCCCATCCAGTATCAGTATTACATTTAACTGTCATTGTATATTTAGCTTCTCTTTCCTTTTTGTTAAATTGTGAAAACACATATACAACAAAAATTTTCCCATCCCAACCTTGCAAGTGTACCATTCAGTGTGATTAATCACATTAAAAATGTTGCAGTATCCTTACCACCATCCATTACAGTCATTTTCCTTTCTCACCAAAGAGAAACCTTTTACTCATTTTGTATTGAATCCCCATTGCTTTTGCCTCTCACCCTTGGTAACCTGTTCTCTACTTTCTGTCTCTGTAAGTTTGCATATTCTCTGATCTTTTCTTTATGATTGCCATGGGGCTCAAGTATATCATCCTAAGTCTATAACAATATTGCATGCTTTGATAACAGCCAAACGTCAATAGCATACATAAACTTTCTTCCTATATTCCCCATCCCTGCACCTTTACGTAGTTATTGTCACAAATTGCATATTTATACATTGAGTTCAAGGTCATTGATATCATTAAACTTTATGCATTTTGCCTTTTAGATTCTGTGGGAAGTAAAAAGTGGAGCTACAAATAAAATGCACAATAGTATTAATATTTATATTTACCCATGTTGTTATCTTTACTTGAAATCTTTATTTCTACATGTAGGTTCTTTCAGTTGTCTGGTGTCCTTTCCTTTCAACCTGCAGATCTCCCTTTCGCATATCTTGTAGGGCCCATCTGTTGGTGATGAAGTCCCTAGCTTTTATTTATCTGGAAGTGACTTAATTCCTCCCTCATTTTTTTCTGTATACAGAGATTTTATTCAATTTTAAAAGAAAATCAGGACCTTAGACAAAGTTTTGACCCTATAACAAAGCAAATCTGTCCAGCTTTAAACTAAATTCCAATAGTAGCCAACTTCTCAGTAGTTCTCAAGGTCACCCTTAATGAGCTCTACTGACATTTCTATTTTCTTCATCCCATATGATATAAAACAAAACCAATCTAAATGCCTTGAAAAGCTTTATGTAGTCATTTGAGTTTTACAAAAGGTTTCTCTAATGGTATACCAAAATAATTTTTGTGTTCTCTTCAGACAGCTCTACTATAATATACAGCAATGTTTATCCTGATAGTGAGTCTTCTGTAAACAACCAATACTCTTTGTTATGGAAACCAATCTACTCGCAATTGAAACAGTCCACAGGTTCTAACTTGGAAATACTAGGAAAACAATATGGATGCATTAATCACAGCACTTCAAAGATCTACTTTACATAAAGAATTGATGTGAACAGCTACCCTAATACAAATTTTACTTTTCTTGAGCCTGTAGGCTTGTCATTTAAGTCAATGACAGCAGCTGTGGCTTCATCATGAGATTCAAAAGCCACCATGGCTTGACCTGTTGGCATACCTTTTTCATTGTATTTTTAACATACTGAGCCTGAGATTATTTGCTAACCATAAAAGAAATATAAAATCTCATCAATAGATCCAGTGAAGAGCATGTTCTTCACTTTAATGACTGTTGGTCCTGGTTTTCCAGAACTAGATCCAAGGCCAAGGGGTCTGCCAATGTGGATTGGGTGAGGGCCAGGGCCAGGGCCAGGCCCAAAGGCTGGCAGCCTACTCAAATGTCCAGGGGTATTTCCAAGATGAGGAGGGTCACTTTCAAAGGTAGGGAGACCACCTAAACTACCAGAGCCATTTCCAAACTTCTGAGGGCCCCCTCCAAATCTTGATGGCCCACTTAAATTATCTGGTTCTCTTCCAAAACCTGGACCATCCAGTCCTAGACCAGGCAAACCACTGTTTCCAACAAAGGCATACTAGGCTTAGAATCACCAAAGGTCCCTCCTAATCCTATAGTAGGGAGTGGTGGCCCAAAGTTATTAGGCCCATCAAAATTATCAGGAAAATTAAATGGAGGCCCATTGTTGGCCTCTTTGATCCTACAGTCAAGAAGGCATGCACTTCATTTCCTGCACTAGGCATTCCAGCTCTGGATATTCCTTCATTGGGCATTCCTGCACCAGGAATTCCAGCACCGGGCATTCCTGCATTAGGTACTCCAGCAGCAGGTATTTCTGGAACTGGAGGATTACCTGGCACAGGCATCTTTAACACCTTTTTCCTTTGGACAGAGGGATTTTTCTCAATCTCTCTGGTGTCTTCCAGGGTAACCATGTGAACAAAAGCTTCTTTCCTATGAAGTTTTTTATGGTGTAAGCATTCAGACCTACATCATCTTCATTCTTGAACTAGACTAATGCCTGTCCTAGACCTTGCCCATTGTTATCTGCAAGAACATGAACAGCATTTTCATCCACCGGGATTCCCTCTAGGAACTGAAGAACATCCATCTTGGTAATGCTGAATGGGATATTTGTAATGTGGGGACAGACTTTGGCAAAGTTGACACCCCCCTCTGGATTTAACATCATTTCTCTTTGGTCATAGCTGAAACTCTCGAGTCTTTCTTGAATCATATCGATCTTTTCCAGCATACCTTTCTTAGTAATTGGGTGAACTTGAATAAAGCTATTGTCCATATATTGTTTATGATGGCACAAAGCAGCCTTGTAGTCAGTCTCATTCCTGAACTCTATAAAGCCTTTACCTTTTGCTTTCCCATTGGGTCCATAAGCTATATAAATATTATCTTCCACAACATCTAACTTTTAAAAAAATCAGTGACATGTTTGTTTTTTGCTTCAAATGGTACCCCTTCAAGTAAACACAAAACCAGCCTCATGTGGTGATCTTTGCTTTGACCTTTTCTGCCCACTGGGAGATTTTGACCTGGGAAGTGTCTGAGGAGGGGAACAGATTTGTCTAGAAGGTCTCATATTTTGCTTAAAGGTGATATGACCTCCAGCAGCTACCCACTGTCTCTCTGTTGCAGAGCTAACTTCCACATAGCATTGAATCATCAGCATCTTGTTTCATTTCAAAGCTTCAAATGTATCTTTAGGGGAGAGAAACTTAACCAATTCATTCCCATTATTTTTACCTATATGATCTTTTAACAAATGCACTTCAGAGAGCCCATGAAAAAACTCTCTGACATCATTTTCCATTGCAGAAAAGGGTATTCCATGTACACTGATATACAAATTATCAAGGTTGATGGGAAGTGGCTTCACACTGCTTTGAGAGTTCATCTGGATAGGATTAACAGGATTCAAAAGAACCAGAAACATACAGTTCAGGTTATTGTTCATATTCATGGGTGCTCCAGGGCCATTTATTCCAGCAGGTAGAGGCACCATGGGTGGCAGATTCAAGGGTGGCATGCACGACATAGGTGGCAATGGGGTCATAAGTGGCACAGAAGGGACTGGAGAGATTGGGGCACAGGAGGCACGGGAGACATTGTAGGTACTTGAGGAGGAATTGGTATTGGGGGAATGAATGGCATTGATGTATTAGCTAGGGTTCTCTAGAGAAACAGAATCAGCAGGAGATATCCATAGATATAAAATTTATAAAAGTGTCTCATGTAACAGTGGGAATGTAGAGTCCAAGGTCTTTAGGGCAGGCCACAAACTGGTAACTGATGAAGGTCATCAACAAACACTCAGGAGAGGCTGACTGGGCAACAGTGGGGATGTAAGGGTCCAAGGTCTGTAGAACAGGCCACAAGCTGGTAACCAATGAACGTCATCAGTGAACTCTCAAGAGAGACTGGCTAGACAACCATGGGAATGGAAGAGTCCAAAATCCATAGGGCAGACTGTGAAGCTGGAAATTCAAATGAAGGGTCTGGATGAACACCACAGGAAAGGCTCACTGGCTGAAGCAGAAAGAGTGACTGTCTCTGCTGAATCCTCCTTAAAAGCCTTCTGGTGATTAGATTAAGCATCACTCATTGCAGAAGACACTCCCCTTAGTTGGTGTAATCAGCTGTGGATACAGCCAACGTAATCATGATTTAAGTCCATGAAATGTCCTCATAGCAATAGACAGGCCAGCGCTTGCCTGACCAGATGACTGGGCCCACCACCTGGCCAAATTAACATATGTACCTGTCCATGACAGATGGCATTGCTGGGATTGGAGAAATTGGTGGCAGTGGGACTGTGTTCATTGGAGAGGCTGTCCTCAAATGGTTGAGCTAAATGTTGGGCTCCCAAAAGAAGCCCCCATATTTGGAGGGGCCATTCCTATGCTGGCTGTGGAAAATGTCTGTCTGTTTTTGTTGCTTTCATGAACAGAAAGTAGCAGCAGTAACTACACTTTCTGGCTTGTGAGATGGCCAGGCAGCAGGGACCATGGCTTCTCCAACGCAAGGAGGATTTCTGAACTGGCAGGTGTGGGAAATTTCCTCTTTAATATTTCCTTTAAAGAGGAAATATTTTGGAAAGAAACTTCAGAGCTGACAGAAGCAACAGAGCCTAGAGAAATGACAGCCTCAGAGCTGACAGAAATTTCAGTGCAGAGATTACACAGGTGTGGACACATGGAGAACAGAGACATGGATGTTTGAAGATGCTTGGAGCCCAGCAGATGTTGCCATGAGATGTTAAGCAAGCCCAAACTTGGAGAAAGTCAAGGGAAGCCAAGAGATGAAAGCCAACCCCAGAGAAGCAAAGTGAAGGTTCCCCCACATGGACAGAGAGTTAAAGCAACAGAACCCAAGAGCAAGGGACTATCATACCTTCCCCTCTGACAGAGGTATTCCTGACCCATTGGCCTTTCTTGAATTAGGTAACCTCTTGCTGGTGCCTTAATTTGGACACTTTCACTTCCTTAGAACTGCAAACTTGTAATGTATTAAATTCCCCTTTTGAAAAGCTGTTCCGATTTTGGTGTATTGCATTCTTGCAGCTAGCAAACTAACACATGGGGTAGAAGGTATATGGCATTTTCTTTTTAAATTTTCATTTCTTTTTCTGGAGTAGTAGAAATGTTCTAAAAAATGATCATGGTGATGAATACACAACTATGTGATGATACTGTAAACCATTTTGATTTATATGGGCAGTTTAATTGAACACCATGAGTATATAGAACCTTGAGTAGGGCATGAGATTTTGTAGGTTTGTCCAGAGAGATGCCCCAATAAATCCCAGACTGATTTGAACAGTAAAAAAAGTTTTTGCAAAGTCCCCTTGGGGAGATGGTGAGAAAGAGGGAAAATTCAACTTCCCCATTTGGAGAAGGCCTAATATTCTCACAAGCAGTGAGAACATCAAAATCAATAGGCTGAACCCTCAATCTTGAGGTTTGTTCATATGAAATTTATCCCCACAATGGACAGGCTAAGCCTACTTAAAATTAGGCCTAAGAGTCATTCCCAGAGAACCTTTTTTGTTGCTCAGGTGTGGCCTCTCTCTCAGACAATACAGCAATCAGACTGACTGCCCTTCTCCTCTCTACATGGGACATGACTCCCAGGGATGTAAACCTTCCTGGCAAAATGGGACAGAAATCCTAGAATGAGCTGGGACTTACATCAAGGGATTGAGAAAACCTTCTTGACTGAAAGGGAGAAGAGAGAGATGAGACAAAATAAACTGTCAGTGGCTGAGAGATTTCAAATAGAGTCGAGAGGTTATCCTGGAGGTTATTCTTATGCATTATATAGATAACCCCTTTTTTGTTTAAGATGTATTGGAGAGTCTAGAGGGAAGACCTGAAAATGTAGAGCTGTGTTTCAGTAGCTATGTTTCTTTAAGATCATTGTATGATTATACAGCTTTCACAAAGTGACTGTGTGATTGAGAAAACCTTGTTATGATGTTCCTTTTATCTGTGGTATGGACAGATGAGTAAAAACTATGGATTAAAAATAATAGGGGGAACAAATGTTAAAATAAATTGGGTAGAGGGAAATACTAGTGGTCAATGAGAGGGAGGAGTAAGGGGTATGTTATGTATGAGTTTTTTTCTTTTTCTTTTCTTTTCTGGAGTTATCTAACTATTCTGAGAAATGATCAGAGTGATGACTATACAACTATGTGATGATATTGTGAGCCATTGATTGCACAACAAGTATGGAATGTTCATACATTAAGAATGGTCATGTTGTATGTTGATTGCTTTTATTAATAAAATTTTTTTTAAAAAAATTGAAGAGGAGGGAAGGCTACCGAACTCATTCTAGGAAGCCAACATCACCTCATACCAAAGCCAGGCAAAGATGTTATGAGAAAAGGCATTTGATAAAATTCAACATCCTTTCTTGTTGAAAACACTTGAAAGGAGAGGAATAGAAGGGAATGTACTCAACATGATAAAGGGAATATATGGAAAACCCACAGCTAACATCATCCTCAATGGGGAAAAACTGAAAACTTTCCCCCTAAGATCAGGAACAAGACAAGAATGTCCACTGTCACCACTGTTATTCAACATTGTGCTGGAAGTTCTAGCCAGAACAATTAGACAAGAAAAAAAATACAAAACATCAAAATTGGAAAGGAAGAAGTAAAACTCTCACTGTTTGCAGATGATATGATACTATATTGCCAAAAACCATGAAAAAAATCACCGCAAAACTATTAAAGCCAATAAATGACCACAGCAAAGTGGCGGGTTACATGATCAACACTCAAAAATCAGTAGTGTTTTTATACACTCATAATGAGCAATCTGAGGGGGAAATCAAGAAAAAAATTCCATTTACAACTGCAACCAAAAGAATAAAATGTTTAGGAATAAATTTAACTAAGGATACAAAAGACCTACAGAAATAAAACTACAAGAAATTACTAAAAAAAAAAAATCACAGAAGACCTAAATAAATGGAAGGGCATATTGTGTTCATGGATTGGAAGACTAAATATAGTTAAGATATCAATTCTACCTAAATTGATTTATAAATTCAATGCAATACCAATTAAAATCCCAAATACTTACTTTTCAAAAATAGGAAAACCAGTAACCAAATTTATCTGGAAGGGCAGGGTGCCCTGAATAGTTAAAATATACTGAGAAAGAAAAATGAAGTCAGAAGTCTCAAACTACCTGACTTTAAGGCATAATACAAAGCTTCAGTGATCAAAACAGCATGGTACTGGAATAAAAATAGAGATATTGACCAATGGAATCAAATAGAGTGTCCAGATATAGACCCTCTCATCTATGGACAATTGATCTTTAAGGCAGTCAAGCCAATTCACTTGGGACAGAACACTCTATTCAATAAATGGTGCTTGGAGAACTGAATATCCAAATGCTAAGTAATGAAAGAGGATCCATATCTCACATCCTATACAAAAATTAACTCAAAATGGATCAAAGACCTAAACATTAGATCTAAGACCATAAAGCTTTAGAAGAAAATGTGGGGAAATATCTTATAAAACTTGTAATAGGAGGTGGTTTTGTAGATCTTACACCCAAAGCAGGAGGTTTGTTCATATGAAACTTATCCCCACAAAGAATAGGCCTACTTAGAATTAGGCCTAAGAGCCCCCCTCAGAGATGTGGCCTATAACTCTCTCAGCCAACATGGCAAGCAAACTCACAGCCCTCCCCTTCTCTATGTGGGTCATGACTTCCAGGAGTGTGAACCTGTCTGGCAACATGGGACAAAAGTCCAAGAATGAGCTGGAACCGAGCATCAAGGGATTGAGAAAAACCTTCTTGACCAAAAGGGGGAAGTGAGAAATGAAACAAAATAAAATGTCAGTGGCTGAGAGATTTCAAACAGAGTTGAGAGGTTATTCTGATGCATTATATAGGTATCCCCATTTTAGTCTGAGGGTATTAGAGAGGCTAGAGGGAAGTGCCTGAAACTGTAGAGCTGTGTTCCAGTAGTCATGTTTCTTGAAGATGATTGTATAATGATATAGCTTTTGCAATGTGACTGTGTGATTGTAAAAACCTTGTGTCTGATGCTCCTTTTATCTATGGTATGGTCAGATGAGTAAAACATATGGATTAAAAATAAATAAATAATAAGGAGAAGAAATGTTAAAAAATAATAATAGATGGATACATGGGAGAAAATGTACATATGACTATCATTAACAGTAATATTTTAATATTCTTTCTTTAACAGTTAACAAATGTATCAAACTAATACTATCAGTCAATGGGTGGGTGGGTGGGAGGGATAAGGGAGATGAGAGGATTTGAGTTTTATTGTTTTATTTTTATTACCTTTCTGGAATAAAAAACGTTCCAACATTGATCATGGGGCTGTATGCACAACTACATGATGATACTGTGAGCCAGTGATTGTATACTCCAGATGGTCTGTATGGTATGTGAGTGTATCTCAATAAAAACTGCATTTAAAAAAAAGAAACAGAGAGTCTGAATAATACAAAAAGTGAACTAGATTTAACAGACATTTACAGAACATTACACCCCACAAAAGCAGGACAGACATTTTTCCCAAGTGCTCATGGATCATTCTCAAGGATAAATCATATGCTGGGTCACAAAATAAGTCTCAATAAATTAAAAAAAAACATTGAAATCATTGAAACTTTATCCATTGAAAGCACTTTCTTGGAACATAATGGAATGCAGTTGGAAATCAATAACAGGCAGAGGGTCAGGAAATTCATGAATATATGGAGGCTAAACAATACACTCTTTTTAAAAACTTTCTTATTGTATAATATAACATATATACAAAACAAAGAAAGAAACAAGCAATAGTTTTCAAAGCACTCTTCAGCAAGTAGTTACAGCACATATCCCAGAGTTTGTGATGGGCTAAATACCATCCTCTCATATTTTTCTTTCTAGCTGCTCCAGAATATAGGAGGCTAGAAGGAATAAATATTTTTTTTATCATCACAATTGACTTTTTTCTTTTTGTGAAAAATAACATATATACAAAAAACCAATACATTTCAAAGCACAACACTGCAATTAGTTGTAGAACAGATTTCAGAGTTTGGTATGGGTTACAATTCCACAATTCTAAATTTTTACTTCTAGCTGCTCTAATGGGGACTAACAAATACAAATTTAATGATTCAGTAATCATATTCTACCTTCCCTGCATAACTCCACTGTCCCCTTTGATCTTTCTATCCCACACTTTAGGCTATGGCTATTTTAACTTTTTCATGTTGGAAGGGGCTGTCAGTAATATGGGGTAGGGAGATGGAACTAGCTAGTGTTCTGGAGAGGCTGGGCCCTCTAGGTTTCAGGACTTATTTGGTCCATGGACCAGTATGGAGGTTGTAGGTTTCTGAAAAATTACCCCAGTGCATGGAACCTTTGTAGGATCTTATACATTGCCCTAGGTGTTCTTTAAGATTGGCTGGAATGGTTTTGGTTGGTGTTTGAAATTACCCCAGTGCATGGAACCTTTGTAGGATCTTATACATTGCCCTAGGTGTTCTTTAAGATTGGCTGGAATGGTTTTGGTTGGCGTTTGGCAAGTTATGATAGGTAGCAATGTCTAACTGAAGCTTGCGTAAGCGTGACCTCCAGAGTAACCTCTTGACTCTATTTAAATTCCCTCAGCCACTGATACTTTATAGTTACCCTTCTTTCTCCCCCTTTGGTTAGGATGGAATTGTTGATCCCACAGTGCCAGGTCTGGATTCATCCTTGGGAGTCATCTCCCATGCCACCAGGGAGACTTTCACCCTTGGATATCATGTCCCATGTAGGGGGGAGGGCAATGATTTCACTTGTAGAGTTGGGTTTAGAGAGAGTGAGGCCATGTCTGAGCAACAAAAGAGGTCCTCCAGAAGTACTCTTAGGCATACCTACAGGTAGGCTAAGTTAAGCTTCTCAACTACCTATATAAGCTTCACAAGAGTAAGCCTCAAGATCAAGTACTTGGCCTATTGATTTGGGTGTCCCTAATGTTTGAAACAGTATCAGGGGATACCCTGATGGCAAAGTTTAATAGTTTCGTATTTTTTCTCTCATTTCTCAAGGGGCATGGCCAATACTTTTTGGTTATCTGCTTACCCTATTCCAGGATGTATCCAGGCATTACATTAAGCTATACAGGATTAAAAGCCCTTATTCTTACTTTGGGCTTCCTGTGTTTCAGTTGTTCATTACTTTGGGCTTCCTGTGTTTCAGTTGTTCAGATGAGCTATCTAGAAAGGTTGAGTTAGATTATGTGCTCAGAAAGTTTAGGTTCCAGAAAATATAAACCTTTCTTCCTTTGGTCTCAAAGAATAGGTGCAGTTCTAAAATATAGACAATGTCTTCTTAGCCCTCTGTTCTGAATTAATTTCATCCAACCTGATTGGCTTTGTTCTTTAAGTACCACATTATAGATATATAAACAGCCTGTCAAATTCCAGAAGTAATAATTACCACTCCAGACTAAATATGTCTGTTAGAAGAGCTTATAATCTATGTCCCTGTTTTCTTATAAGTATTTTCTAAAGGAGACCATAAATTAATTGTTTTTTCATTTCTAGCTAATTTTGCATCACCAAATGTCCCACAGGTTCATTCATATCGTAGCATCTCACGACTTCATCCCTTCTTGTAGCAGCACAATATTTGATCTTATGTATACACCATAGTTTGCCAATCTACTTCTCAGTGCATCCCTCAGCCACCTGCATTCATTAGGCATCACATATAATGCCCAAAGTTCACAGTATATCAACATTCTCAATTTTAGATAATTTCATCATTCCCAAGGGAAAGATAACCAATAAACACACCCTCACTAAATAGGAAATTTAAACCTCCCCTTAACTCTTCTCTCTCCCCCCATTATTTACCCCTGCTGTTGTTGGGGTACTGTTGATATTTTCCTGTTAAACATAGCTTGCAGCATGCAATAACAGTTTTCCCCCTGTACCCTTAAATACTCTGTACACAAATCATACCTTTGAAGTAGTTCTTGCAAGAACTTATTTATAGTTCTAGTGTTAACTAGTGGGGTGCATATGTCTGTATAATCCCTTTTGCTCTTGCTCACCTTCAATATGGTAATATTAATTATAGACCCACTAGAGATCCACCTTCACTTCTATCTATTCTCTTACATTTGAGTTCAACCTCATTACCTAACCGTTCACCTATCTCTATGTATCTCTAAGTCTCCTATATACTGTATATAAGCCTCTAATTTTACCTTACCATGGTCATGAAAGTGGAATCATATAGTATCTATCCTTTTGTGTCTGGCTTATTTCACTCAGCAGTATGTTCTCAAGGCTTTTCCATCTTGTTATGTGCTTCAGGTCATCGTTTCAACTTACTGCAGCATAATATTCCATCATATGTGTATACAACATTTTGTTAATCCACTTGTCTGTTGATGGGCGTTTGGATTGTTTCCATCTTTTGGTGATTGTGAATAATGCTGCTATGAACATCGCTGTGTGAATGTCCATTTGTGTCACTGCTTTCCTTTCTTCTGGTTATATACCAAGTAGTGCTACTGCTGGCCATAAGGCAAATTGATATTTAGCTTCCTAAGGAACTGCCAAACTGTCTTCCATAGTGGTTCTACCATTATAGATTCCTACCTGCAGTGCACAAGTGTGCCAGTTTCTCCACATCCTCTCCAACATTTATATTTTTCGGATTGTTTAATAGCAGCCACTCTTTTTTTTGTGACTAATTTGCAGTGGTTTATTTTTAAATTGTGGTAATATACATAAAACATAAAATTTGCCATTTTAAACATTTTAAATACAAATCAGTGGTATAAATTATGTTTTTGATATTGTGCTACCCTCAGTATCATCCATTACCAAATCATTTTCATCACCCAAAACAGAATCTATTTACTGATTAAGCATTAACCATGCATTTCCCCAGTCCCCGTAGCCTCTAACCAACTTTCTGTTTATGAATTTCCTTATTCTAGATATTCCATATAAGTGGAATCATACAATTTTTGCCCTTTCATATCTGGCTTATTTCACTCAATATGTGATCTTCAAAGTTCACCCACATTGTAGCATATATCAGAGCTTCATTCCTTTTTACACCTGACTAATATTCTATTGTAAGTATATGTCAATGCCAATTTTCTTCATCCATTCATCTGTTGATGGACACTTGGGTTGTTTCCACCTCAAGGTTAGTGTAAATAATTCTGCTATAAACATTGGCATACTAGTATCTGTTTGATTCTTTGAGTTATATATTTGGGAGTGGAACTGTCAGATCATGTAATTCCATATTTACTTTTTGAGGAATCACCAAATTTTTCCACAGCAGCTGTACTATTTTATATGCCCACCAGCAATGCACAAAGGTTCCAATTTCTCAACACTTAATATTTTCCTTTTTAAAAATAATAACTATCCTAGTGAATGTGAAGTGTTATCTTATCATGGTTTTGATGTGCATTTCCCTAATGATTAATATTGTCAAGTATCTTTTCATGTGCTATTGGACATCTGTATATCTTATTTGGAGAAATGTCTATTCAAGTCCTTTACCCATTTAATTGGGTTGTTTGTTTTTCTGCTGTTTAGTTGTAAGAGTTCTTTATATTCTGGATGTTAAACCCTTATCAGAAATATGATTTTTAACTATTTTCTCCCATTCTGTAGGTTGTTTTTTCACTTTCTTGATAATGTGCTTTGATGTACAGATGTTTTTAATTTTGATGAAATCCAATTTATTTTTTCTTTCTTTGCTCATGAATAGCAGCCATTCTTATAGGTGTGAGATGGTATCTCATTGTAGCCTTGATCTGCTTTTCCCTTAAAGCCAATGAAAATGAGCATCTCTTCATGTGCTTTTGAGCCATCTATATTTGCTCTTCAGAAAAATGCCTATTCATATCTTTAGCTCATTTTATAATTGGGTTTTTGTTCTTTTGATGTTGAGTTGTATGATTTCTTTGTTTATACAGGAAATCAAACCCTTGTCTGATACGTGATTTCCAAATATTTTCTCCCATTGAGTTGGCTGCCTCTTCACCTTTTTGACAAAGTCTTTTGAGGTGCAGAAGCATTTGATTTTGAGGACTTCCCATTTATCTATTTTTTCTTTTGTTGCTTGTGCTTTGGGTGTAAAGTTTAGGAAACTACCTCCTATTACTAGGTCTTGAAGATGTTTCCCTACATTTTCTTCTAGAAGCTTTATGGTGGTAGTGCTTATATTAAGGTGCTTGATCCACTTTGAGTTAATTTTTGTGTAGGGTGTAAGATAGGGGTCCCCTTTCATTCTCTTGGCTATTTATATCCAGTTCTTCCATGCCCAATTATTGTAGAGACTATTTTCTCTCGGTTCAGAGGATGTGGGGGCCTTGTCAAAAATCAGTTGACCATAGATTTGGTGGTCTATTTCTGCACTCTCAATTCAGTTCCATTGGTCAATGCTTCTGTCTTTCTGTCAGTACCATGATGTTTTGACCACTGTGGTTTTTTAATATGTTTGAAAGTCAGGGAGTGTTAATCCTCCCACTTTCTTCTTTTTTTATGATGCTTTTCTCTATTCAGGGTCTCTTTCCCTTCCAGATGAATTTGATAGTTAGCTTTTCCAAATCTTCAAAGTAGGTTGTTGGAATTTTGATTGGTACTGTGTTGAATCTGTAGATCAATTTGGGGAGAATTGACATCTTAACTATATTTAGCCTTCCTATCCATGAGCTGGGAATGTCTTTACACCTATTTAGATCTCGTTTGATTTCTTTTAGCAGTGTTATGTAATTTTCTGTGTACAAGTCCTTCACTTCCTTAGTTAAGTCCATTCCTAATAGTTGATTCCTTTAGTTGTTATTTTGAATGGAATTTTTTCCTTAACTGATTCCTCAGCCAGGTCATTGCTTGTGTATAGAAATGTTATTGATTTTTGCACATCAATTTGATATCTTGCCACCTTACTGAATTTGTTTATTAGCTCAAGTAACTTTACTGTAGATTTCTCAGGATCTTCCAAGTATAGTATATCATCTGCAAATAATGAGAGTTTTACTTCTTCCTTTTCAATTTGGATGTCTTTTATTTCTTTGTTATGCCTGATTGCTCTAACTAGAACTTCTAGCACAATGTTGAACACTAGTGGTGACAGTGGGCATCCTTGTCTTGTACCTGAACTTTGGGGGAAGGTTTTCAGTCTCTCTCCATTGAGTAAAATACTGGCTATCGTTTTTTCATATATTCCTTTATTCATACTGAGATATATCCTTTGATTCTTGTCTTTTGGAGTGTTTTTATCTGAAAAGGAAGCTGAATTTTGTTGAATGATTTTTCAGCATCAATCGAGATGATCATGTGATTTTTCTCTTTTGATTTGTTAATGTGCTGTATTGCATTAATTGATTTTTTTGCATTGAACCATCCTTGCATTCATAGTATAAACCCACTTGGTCATGATGTATAATTCTTTTAATGTGTTGGATTCAATTTGCTAATATTTTTTTTACATGGGCAGGCACTGGGAATCGAACCCGGGTCCTCTGGCATGGCAGGCAAGCATTCTTGCCTGCTGAGCCACTGTGGCTTGCCCCAATTTGCTAATATTTTATTGAGAATTTTTGCATCTATGTTTATTAAGGAGATTGGCCTGTAGTTTTCCTTTACATCTTTACCCAGTTTTGGTATTAAAATGATATTAACTTCATAAAATGAATTATGTAGTGTCCTTTTCCCTCAATTAAAAAAAAATTTAGGCAGGATTGGTGTTAGTCCTTTCTGGAATGTTTGATAAAATTCCCTTGTGAGGCCATCTGGCCCTAGGCTTTTCTTTGTAGGAAGATTTCTGATGACTGATTGAATCTCTTTACTTGTGATTGGTTTGTTGAGATTTTCTACTACTTCCTGAGTCACTGTAGCTTGTTTGTATGTTTCCAGGAATTTGTCCATTTCATCTAAGTTTCTAGTTTGTTAGTGTATAGTTATTCATAGTGTCCTTTTATGATTTCTTTTATTTCTTCAGGGTCTGTGATAACATACCCCTTCTCATTTCTGATTCTGTTTATTTTCATCCTCTCTCTTTTTTTCTTTCTCAGTCTTTCTAGTGGCCCATCAATTTTATTGATTTTCTCAAAGAACCAACTTTTGGTTTTATTGATTCTTTCAATTCTTCTTTTGTTCATCCATTCATTTATCTCTGCTTTAATCTTTGTTATTTCTCTTCTCCTATTGCTTTGGTGTTAGTTTGCTGTTCTTTTTCAAGTTCCTCCAGGTTTGCTGTTAAGTTCTCGATTTTTGCTCTCTCTTGTTTTTTAACATAGGCAATTAAGGCACTAAATTTCCCTCTCAAAACAGTCTTTGCTGCATCCCCTAAGTTCTGATAAGTTGTATTCTCATTTTCATTCATCTCCAGATAGCTGCTGATTTCTCTAGCAATTTCTTCTTTGACCCACTGGTTGTTTAAGAGTGTGTTACTTAATCTCCATATATTTATGAACATTCTCATTCTTTGGTGGTTATTGAGATCCAGCTTCATCCCACTGTGAGTAGAGAAAGTGCTTGGAATCATTTCAATATTTTTAAATTGATAAAGACCAGTTTTGTGCCCCAGCATATGATCGATCCTGGAGAATGTTCCATGAGAGCACTAGCGAAGAATTTATAACTTTTGTTTTGGGGTGCAATGACCTATATATGTCTGTTAGATCTGATTCATTTATTAAGTTATTTAACTTCTCTATTTCCTTGTTGATCTTCTGTCTGGTTGTTCTATCTATAGAAGAGAATGGTGTATTGAAGTCTCCTACTATTATTGTTGAAACATCTATTGATCACTTCAGTTTTGCCAATGTCTGTCTCATATATTTTGGAGCCCCTTGATTGAGCGTATAAACGTTTATGATTGTTATATCTTCCTGGTGAATTGACCCTTTAATTAGTATATAGTGTTCTTCTTTGTCTCTTATGATGTCTTTACATTTAAAGTTTATTTTCTCTGATATTAGTATAGTTATTCCTACTTTCTTTGGTTACAACTTCCATGGAAGATCTTTTTTGATTCTTTCACTTCCAATCTATTTGTATCCTCATGTCTAAGATGAGTCCCTTGTAAATAGTATATAGTTGGATTATGTTTCTTAATCCATTCTGCCAATCTGTATCTTTAATTGGTAAATTTGGTCTATATATTCTCTTTCCTCTTTCTCTTTGTATTCTTTAAGTAACTCTTAGTGGTACTCTTCAATTCTGCACCCTCCTCCAGACCTCCCTTTCCTGTCCTTTTTTTCAGCTGGCAGAACTCCCTTTAGTATTTCTTGTAGGTCTGGTCTCTTGTTGACAAATTCTTTCAGGACTTCTTTGTCTAGCCCTTTACTCCTCTCTTGTCTTTCTGGGGCACCAATGCTTCTTATATTCATACATTTTCTTTTGTCAATCATTTCCCTGAGTTCCCATTCAATTTTTTCCATCTTTTTTGCCATTTGCTGTTTTGAGTCTTCAAAGTCAATTATATTGTCCTCTATATCACTTATTCTTTTTTCTGTCTCTTCAGATCTGGTGTTGTGTGCCTGTAGTATGTTTTTTATTTGGTCAACAGAGTCTTTAATCTCTCTGATTTCCTCTATTTTCCTATTTATGCATTCAATTTCCTCTTTGTGCTCTTCCACTCTCTTCTTGATCTTCTTTATGTCATTTGCTATCCTGCTTATTTTATTAAGTAGAGTTGTATGAACATCTTTGACTAGTTGTTCCAACATCTCTGTCTCATCAGGTGTTCTAATTTGGTCATTAGGCAGGGCTATCTGTATCTGCATTGTGATATGCTTAGTGACCTTCTGCTGTCTTTGTTGCATGTAGATATCCTGATTGATTTACTTTGGAAGTTGATTTCTTTCAGTAGTCTAAGGCCTTATGTTTGCAGGATGTTTGTACATCAGGGAGCAGGGCACGGGGTGCAGAACTCAGTAAGGTGATTTGTTTCAGTGCAGGTATGGGTGCAGGTTGGGAATTTTACAGTGGTGCTTGTGAACGTGAACGCCCAGCAGCCAGGGAGGAAGTACCTGTGTGGGTGCACCGGTCTGGGGGATGTAACCCTGGTGTGTGCTGGTCTGAGGCATGGAACCCTTTGTGGTATGTGTAGAACTGTGGCAGCATGCCAGCATTAAGCCTTCATGGATTGGTGGCAGATGTGACCCGGCTGTGCAGGTTGGCATTTTCTCAAAGCTGAGAAGTAAGGCTAAGGGTTGTACACATGTGTAGTTGTAGGACTCCTGTAATGAGCAGTTCCCAGAGGTGAATGACGTGATTGGGGGCTCATGCGCAAGCATGGGCCTGGGAATGCTGGATGTGCTGAGCTCAGGGAGGGTGGGGTGAGGCTGTGTGACACTATGGGTGGTGGGGGCAGGGGGTTGCATGTAGCCTAGGTATGGAGATTAGTGTCTGCAACATTTATGCGCTGGTAACAGCCTGGAGGGAACAGAGAATGGGAGGTAGTGCTTGGGAGGGATGTAGGAGAAGTGGGTTGGGCTGCACTTGGGGTGGGGGTGTGGGGCAGGTGGGTACACTGGGGGCTGGTGAGGTGGGGATACCTGGACCACAGGGAATGGGAGAAGGTGAGGGGGTTCAGGTGCGTGGCGGGTGGGGTGAGTCACCGGTAATGGGGCTGCAATGGTGAGGGTACTGCACCCAAGGAATGCGGCCTTGCTTACTTCCCAGTCCTGTGTACCCATCCATGCACTCCCACGGGCTCCACTGCTCCGTGCCTCCATGCCGGTCTCCAGCTTAAATATGTCATACCACTGCCTTCTTGCCTCCATAGTGCCATTGAGTAGTCTTAACTCAATCTTATGTGGCTACCCTTGTATGTAGTAGATTGTTTTTCTCTTGCTGCTTTCAGGATTTTCTGCTCATCTTCAACATTTGAGAGACTAATTAATATGTGTCTTGGGGAAGGCCTTATTGGATTTATTCTGTTTGGAGTTCATTGAGCTTCTATGACTTGCATATTTATGTACTTTATAAGGGTTGGAAAGTTTTCTCTTACTGTATCCTCAAGTATTCTTCCTAGCCCTTTACTTTTCTTTCTCCGGAACACCTATGATTCTTATATTTGCATGCTTCATTTTGTCTATCATTTCCCTGAGATCCAATTCAAATTTTTCCATCTTTTTGTCATTTGGTGTTTTATTTATTTATTTATTATTTTTAATTTTTTTTACATGACCGAGAAACAAACCCAGGTCTCCAGCATGGCAGACGAGAACTCTGCCTGCTGAACCACTGTGGCCTGCCCCATTTGCTGTTTTGAGAGTTTGAAATTACTTGTCTTGTCCTCTAGTTCACTTATTCTTTCTTCTACCTCTTCAAATATGTTCTTGTGTGCCTCTAGTGTGTTTTTTATTTGGTCAACAGCATCTTTAATCTCTATGATATCTGCTATCCCTCTATTTATTCTTTCAAATTTCTCTTTATTCTCTTATCGTGTCTTCTTGGTCTCCTTTATGTCATTAGCCATGACTCCCAGGGGTGTAAATCTCCCTGGAAATGGGGAACAGAGCTCCGTGGATGAGCTGGGACCCAGCATCAAGGGATTGAGAAAGTTGGCTTGACCGAAAGGGGAAAAATAGAAATGAGACAAAATAAAGTTTCAGTGGCTGAGAGATTTCAAACAGAATTGAAAGTCTATCCTGGAGGTTATTCTTATGCATCATATAGTTATCCTTTTTTAGTTTATGGGGTATTGGAGTGACTGGAAGGAAGTACCTGAAACTGTTGAGCTGCATTCCAGTAGTCTTGATTCTTGAAGATGATTGTATAAAGATACAACATTTACCATGTGACTGTGTGATTGTGAAAACCTTGTGTCTGTTTCTCCTTTTTTCCAGGGGTATGAACAGATGAGTTAAAAAATATGGATAAAGAATAAATAAATAATAAGGGGGCAAACGTTAAAATAAATTGAGTAGATAGAAATACTAGTGGTCTATGAGAGGGAGGGGTAGGGTGTATGGTATGTATGGATTTTTTTCCTTTTTCTTTTTCTGGAGTGATGTAACTATTCTAAAAAATAATCATGGTGATGAATACACAACTATGTGATGATATTCTGAAGTATTTATTGTACACTGTGTATGAAATGTACGTGTGTAAAGATTTATCATAAGTATATTTAAGTCATAGGATATGAAGTTTATGAGTGAATGTTACCTAAGGACTTGCACCTTATTCTGGAGAGTTGTAGTGTGTTTCTGGTTTTGCACAGGGGACAGTTGAGTATTGTTAGGTGAAACATGTATCCATTATTGTATTCTATTTGGAAATTAAGTGTGTTTTAAGGTGATAAGTATAGTTGCTAAGTTGACAAGGGGTGGACTGCAATGATTAGGATCTGGTATCAATTTGGCCAAATGACTATGCCCCATTGTCTGGTCAGGCAAGCACTCAATTGAGCATTGTTGCAATGATATTTCATATCTGTTGATAAACTGGAAGGCTTGTGTATTAAATCATCAGTCAGTTGATATCTGTGGCTGATTACACCTATGATCAACTAAGGTGTGTCTCCCACAATGAGGTAATCCAATCAGTTGAAGGCTTTTAAGGAAGAAAAGAGGTTCTTTCACTGTTTCTTCAACCAGCGACCCTCTCCTGTGGATTTCGTCCAGACCCTTCATTGGAGCTGCCATCTTCACAGCCTGAGCTATGGATTTTGGACTTTCCCAGTCCCATGGTTGTGTAAGACACTTTTATAAATCTCATATTTACAGATCTCTCCTCCTGTTGGTTCGATTTCTCTAGAGAACTTTGATTAACACAGGTCATAGACATCTTGGAAAATGTTGCTGAGACACCACAGAGTGTATTGTACAGTAAAGTAAAGATGTTAGTAAACATAGTAAGCAAATGTAGTAACCACATTTTCTCCTGATCACTTTGGCACCTCTGCTCTTGCTCCCTTGCCATGTCTATGAGAATAGACTTGGGCTAGCCTGCTGGAGGGAAGTGAGGAATATATAGAGCATAGCTCCACTACCCTTCACTCAAGCTGAAGCCATATTAGATTAGCCAACATCCAGCTGACCTCCAGTTTTGTGTGAGTCTACCTAATACCATTCAACTGACCTACAGCTGGTTTTAGACACATCAGCAAAAGCAAAGCCAAGATCATTGAAAGTCCCCAGCTAACCTATAGACTTGAGAGTAACAATAAATGGCTGTCTTTTTTTTTTTTTTTTGAGCTACTGAGTTTTGGAATGGTTTATTACACAGCACAATCGTGGCAATAGATAACAGATATACTAACAAACTTCATATAAATCCTACAGAAGAGGTTGTTTCTTTTTCAGGACTCCTATGGCACTTACTATCTGCTTAGCCAATTTGGACTTTTTTATTCTCTTTACCATATTTCATTGATTCCAACACGCCATTGTTTGAAAATCACATCACTTTTATGAATCACTAAGAAAAAACCCACCATCTAATATACTACAAAATACCATCGCTTGCAAGACTAATTTCAGGAATTAATTTCTAATTTCAGAAATTTAAAAATGTACTTCCTGGCAACAGTGAATTATGATAATTAACTGCTCAGAGGTTTATGTTTTGTTTCTCCAATGAGATTGACCTTCAGGAAAAATACTGGGTCTTTATCTTCTTTGGGGAACAGGAAAACATAGCTTTGAAAAGAAGCAGATGCATGTTCAGATTCTGGTTCCCTTACTTGATTAGTTGGATCAACTGGGGCGAGTGATGTGAGCCTTTGTTTTCTCTCAGTAAATTAGAGATGGTAAGAGTGCTTATCTTAGGGGGTCATTGTGGGAATTCAACACATCATTTAAAGAACATGGTGAACATTTAAAAACAATGTTTAATGAATTTCTTTGATTAGGTTTCAGGTGCATAGTACAAAATTTGAAGTGTTCACCAGGGGATGTAGTGCAAAATAATCCTCTTTCCTGTCCCTGTCTTCCAGCTACTTAGTTTCTCTCCCAGGTAACAACCACAGTCATCAGTTTCTTAAGTATCCTTCCAGATATCTCGTAGTAGTCATTTAATAAACATTAGTTTCTACCTGCCTCTTTTGAACTCCACAGCATCTAGTACACAGCTGGGCCCTTTGCACGGGCCAAAGTGTTAACAACCCATTACTGTCTAGAATTTTATGTGGCGATAGGTCATGCAGGAAAGTGGACTGAATAGACCAGTGTCAGACATTTCTGGGGGAAAAGTATCTATCAGCCTATCTTTACATAATTGCTTCTTTTTTCATAAAAGTTAAGTGGAGAAATATTTCAATTAACAGAATGATTTTTTCTTGGGTGGAATTTAATAGAGCTTTAAATTAACTGCCACTTCTTCAAATGTGCTGAGACTGAAAATGCAAACTTCCCTCACCCCAACTGAAAAGCTAGCCAAGCAGAGGAGCCAAACTAATAATGTGCTGATATTGTCAACTGCTATACACACAGAGAGAGAGGAAACATGTATTGAAATAATAATAATAAATATGTAAAGAAAGCTCATGGTTTACCAATAAAATCATTTATCATGTTGCTGACTTTACTGAAAAATTACGCTTTATAACCAGTCTCTCAATTTGATTGATACCTAACCAAAAATTCACTAGGCACAATTTAAGCACCTCAAGCTATATTAAAGTCACTGCTATACCAATGGAGATATAATATTATTTAAAACCAAAGCAACCCTGATCATTTATTTAAAGCTTAGAAATAGTTCTGAAGATTGCAAAGTTACATAAAATCTGTGGCCACATCCAGAAAAACAGCAATATGATTTAGTGGAAAGAACTAGGGAGTCAGGAGGACTTGGGCTTAGCTCTGGATCTCGTTGCATAATTTTGGGCAAACCACTGCTCTCTGGCCCACAGTTTCATCATCTGTACAATTAATATAATATAATATAATATAGTATAGTATAGTATAGTATAGTACAGTATAATATAATATAATATAATATAATATAATATAATATAATATAATATAATATAATATAATATAATATAAAACAGTTTATTACCTATATTTTGCTGGAGCATATTCTCTAGTAACTTCCTAAGCTAGCATATGATGGAAGTAAATGTTTTTATTCTTTGCACATTTGAAAATGTCTTTATTCTACTTCCACACGTGGTTAATAATTTGGTTGGATCTAGAAATATAGTTTAAAAACAAAATCCCTCAAAATTTTTGAAACATTAATCAGTTTTTCCTGGCTTCTGGTGCTGTCATTGACAAATCTGTTGCTTATTTTATTCCCAACTTTTTGCATATAAACTTTTTTTTCTTTCTGAAAGGCTTTGGGATGTCCTATTATCTGTGGTGTTTTAAAATTCAGTGATCCCTGAGTAGTTTGTTTTGACTCAAGGGCCCCCTTAGGGGGCCTTTTCAGTCTGGGGACATAAATGCTTCATTTCTCGGAAAGTTCTTGTCAATTTCTTCATATTTTCTCCTTTCAAAGTTTTTTCTCTCTTTCTGAAAAGTCAGATGTTTAACTTCTTGCATTCATCTCAAATTTTCTATCCTTTCTCCCTTATTACCCCCATTATTTATCTTTTTATCCTACTATCTTGGAAATGTCCATAACTTTATCTTCCATCTCTTTCATTGAATTACTATTTTAGCTAACATATTTTTAATTTCCAAGACCCTTTTCTTGCTCTCTCATTGTTTTTTTTTTTTTAGAAATTTAATATAGTATTCTGTCTCATGAGTGCCATCTCTTCCCTTATATTTCTGATATTATTTATAGTATTTTGGAAGTATCTTCTGCTTTCTGATCGTTGCTGTTGTCTATCTTTCTGTTTGTTTATTTCAGTCTTTCTTTTTCATGTTGAAGGTTTTATCTGAAACTCCGGTGATTTGTGTGTTTATTCTTATTTAATCAAGAGACACCAAATAGCTGATTAGAAGTTCTGAGCATGAATGGAACTCATTGCTAGGTCAGCCTTACCATATGAAGACTGGAGAGGAAGCCCAGTTTTTCAGCTGTAGACCCTCAAATGTTAGAATCTGGAGATCTTTTCTCTGGGTCCGTTTAGTTTCTGTTAAAGAGCATCTTTCAATTTCCCATTTCTATTTTCTTGCCAGTGACTTGAAAGCAGGGTAGAATAATGAGGTTGGGGCTGGTAGTCCTACAGACTACTATTTAATCTTCCTGTTTTCACCCAACACCCTTACTTTCATACAGTGAGTCTAGAGCTCCACCATTTGATTTTCTTCAGAGACTAAACATATGATTTCCCACTGGGGAAAAGGGTATTTACCTGGATGTGTAGATTGGGGCCTGAAAGTCTAGTAACTCTATAATCAGACTTTCAACTATTTTCTATTTTCAGCCCCATGTCTCATCTCCATTTGCCCTGCATTCTCTGATGTATGCACATCTTGTGCATTTTTGAGCCTCTGCAGGGCAAATTGGCTCCTTGCTAAACTTTCCCTTTTTTAGATGCCCAGATAGTAGCTTCTATTAAATCATTACCATTTCTCCATTAGTTTTTCTTACCTTTTCATTTTTGAAGCAATTTCAAAAGTACGGAATATTTGCAGTAGCAGCATAAAGAACTCCAGTATATCTTTTTGTCCTGTCATCTCATTCAAGTTTAATCAATTATCCCAATAAAGTCCTTTAGAGCAAAAAAATCCAATCCAGGATCACACACAGTATGCAACTGTCATGTCTCTTTAGTCTTAAACAATGTAAAACAGTTCCTCAATTTTTTTGCTTTCATGATCTTGATGTTTTGAAGATTATAGGCCAGTAACTTTATAGAATGTTCCTCAATTTGAGTTTGTTCAATGTCTTCTCATGGTTACATAGGTTGTAAATTTCTGTCTAGAATACCACAAATACAAATACAGATACAACATATACAAACACATTTACATCCATATTTATTTCTTTATATCTATCTATATTAATAAACATTGATTCACATTGATACCTCAAATTTTAATCAATCTGCCATGTTAAAACTAAAATTGATGCTTCGATTTTAGACAATAGGGAGTCAGGGAAGGATTTTAAACATAGGAGTGATAGAGTCTTATGCACTAGATAGTTCCTCTAGTGTTGTAACAAATTATAAAGTGATTAAGAACATTTGAATTTCAGTCCAGGCATCTTGAAGTATTATTAAAGTCAAGTGTTATATTTCTATTTTATAAATGCCATAGTGGCTATCAGCGTGATCCATAAAGCTATGGTAATTTAAGTGGAATTGTATTCATTCAGGAATAAACCAATCAATGGAATGCCACTAAGTGTTCAGAAATAAGCCATGCACAGAAATTGTATACAGAGAAACTTAACATATAATGCAAGTAGAATATCTAATCAGCAATGAAAGAAGTGGCTAATCAATTTGCCAGGAAAATTGGTTTTCTGGAAAAAAGTAAAGTTAGGTTTCCATTTCACACTATACACACAAAAAAATCCAGATAAATAAAAAATTTAAATGTAAAAAGCAAAGCTATGAGAGTGCCAGAAGAAAATATAAAAATACATATGAAATTATTTGGTTGAAAAGGGGCTTTATGAGCATGACACAAAACTCAGAAGCTCTGAATGAAAAGATTGATAGATTTGACTGCATAAAAATTAAAAGTTGCTTTGCAGCAAAAACCACCATAAACAAAATTTAAAGAAAAGTAATAGACTGCAAGATTATTGTTTCTAAAACATCTCATAGATAAAGGGTTAATATACATGATATATTTGTCAGTTGGGTCCTTTGGGAAGCAGATGTTGAAATGGAGTTAGGAGTGCAAAAGATTTATTGAGAGGTAATGCCTATGAAGGATATATGTGGGAGAAAGCAGAATTGAGCAGGAAGAGCTTCGGCCCATGATACATATTGGCTAGAATTCTCTGCCAGCCCAATGTGGAGCTTTGGACAAAGACTGACTGTTAGAGGAGTCCCAAGTTGGACAGAAATGGCCAAGCCCCTCTACCCTGCTTGTGCTTAGATATTGGCCAGTGCCTGCCTGGGAAGAGTTTGGACACTGGTAGAATGTTGTGGCAGATCCTAAAAATGTTGCAGGTTGAGGCTGTCTGCACTCCTTGTAGAAAAATGGCAATTACAGAGCAATACAAAGTTCTCTGTTAGTAAGATTTATAAAAATTTAAAAAGGCATTTTATTCTTTGACTGTAATTTCAATTTTAGGAATTTGTGTTACAAAATTACTCACATACAAGGATAATCAACATAACATTGTTTGTAATGGTGAAATATTTTAAATAACCTAATTGCTTATTTACAGAGAAATGGATAAATAAGTATTGTCACATACATAGAATGGAACGCTATGCAGCCACTGCAAAAATGAAGTAGATCTATTTGAACATACTTGGAAGGATATCTATTTTAAATCATTAAGTTAAAGAAGCAAGAGATGGTACAATATGGCCCCAATTTTAATAAAAAAGAAAATTTGGTGTGAGTGTTTGTTTGTTTGTATAGGCATAGAAAAAGTCTGAGCTCTCACTGTTAACAATGGCTGCTTTTGGGGTGTGGGCTTAGGGGTTGAAGTTAGAGGAGGATTCTACTTTTAACTTCATTTTTATCCATATTGTTTGGATTATTTTACAGTAAGCATCTATTACCTCTATGTTAAAATAATAAAAGGAAGAATCAATCCATGTTCCATATTGAAGGTGGTGAGATTAGTAAAGGAGAAAATGGGAATGAATTCCAGCCTAAATATTGAGATTAACAAACAAACAAGAACAACAAAACACCCAGTATTATCTGAGCCCAAAGAGTTAAGTCTTGGACTTTATGGCACAGGAAATTTGTGGAAATATTCCTCTGGGAGCCTCTTCATAGACTGTGTGAAACTGGTTCCAGGTCAAATTTCCATTGGGTCAACACCAGAAGGGCCAAAGATCACACAACATTAATACACACTGGAAAGTTGGAAGGAATAATCCTAGAAGAGCTCATCAATAACCCAGCTCTTTGATGTCTCATTTGTTCTCAAGACACCTATTTCTCTGAGAAATCTCCAAATTTCACACAAGGACAAAATACTAGGCAACCTCTACATGGAGCGAGAATGGCTGTCAGAGGACAGAGATTTTTGCTATCATGAGGCAAGGATGAGGAGAAAATGGAGCTGTAGTCAAAATGCTGATTCTGGTAAGTGCAGGTGAGTGGTTTTACTGAAGCTAGAGGATGAGATAACTTTACAGTAAATAAATGAAGGAAATATGGACTTCACCCAGTAAGGAGTAGACAGAGATTTTATTACCTCAAGGCTGAAAAGATAAATAGAAAAGGCTAAAGAAGGGCTGGCATATGAAGTGCTGACATAGGGTATATGCCTAACCTATAAATATTCAATCAACTCACATACATCTGGAAGCTGAAAAGGTGTGCAGCTAAGTGTTGAGTTACTGAAAGAAGCAAGGAATTTGCTAGGCAGGTCAAATGACTGGATGCTTGCCGGTAATTTATGGGTTATGACCCTTGGCCAATAACATGCTAAAGCTGTCTCATGCTCACAAGAGACCTTTGTTAAATTTTCAGGAAATTTTACAAGCCGATTTTTATACACAGCTGTGTGGGTTTGAAAGGATTATTTGCCCTAGCAAAAGCCATATTTTAATCCTGATCAACCTTGTGGAGGCAGCCGTTTCTTCTCATCCTTATTCAGCACTGTAGGCTGGAAACTTGATTAGATTATCTCCCCAGAGATGTGATACACCCAATTATGGGTATTAATCTTTGATTAGAAGTAGATGTGACTCCACTGATTCCAGGTGGGGCTTGATTAGTTTACCGGAATCCTTTAAAAGAGGAAACATTTTTTTTGGAAAGGGCAGCAGAGCTGCAAGATCCAGGAGAACTAAGAGTCCACACAGCTGGAGACCTTTGGAGATGAAGAAGGAAAAAGCCCCCAGGAGAGCTTCATGAAGCAAGAAGCCTGGAGAGAAAGCTAGCGGACACCCCCATGTTTGCCATGCGCCTTTCCAGTTGAGAGAGAAACCCTGAACTTCATTGGCCTGTCTTGAGTGAAGGTAACCTCTTGTTGGTGCCTTTATTTGGACATTTTTAGAGACTTGCTTTAATTTGGACATTCTCATGGCCTTAGAATTGTAAACTGGCAACTTAATAAATTCACCCTTTTTAAAAGCTATTTTGTTTCTGTTATATCACATTCTGGCAGCTAGCAAACTAGAACAACAGCCATAATTAAAATTAAATGTTATAAACACAAAATTTAAAATTGTATTGAAAATAAAGATAATTCTAAAAACATAACTTTCTAATTATTTTACTACATTTTGCTATTATCTATGCTATTAAGCTTACTTACTCCTATTACATTTGTATAGTGGAAATACTATATAATGTTGTGCTATTGTAGATAACCCCCTAAAACTACTTCCAGTGACATCAAATTGGGGATTTGAGATTGGCCATTGTATTAGTTTACTAGCTGCCAGAATGTGATATACCAGAACTGGAATGGCTTTTATAGAGGGGAATTTAATAAGTTACAAGTTTACAGTTCTAAGGAAATGAAAGTGTCCAAATTAAGGTACCAACAAGAGGGTACCTTCACTCAAGAAAGGCTGATGGGTCAGCAACACCTCTGTCAGCTAGGTGGTCATGTGGTGGGCATCTGCTGGTCCCTTGCTCCTGGGCTCTGTTGCCTTCAGCCTCTGTTCCTGTGGGGTTTCCTCACTTTGCTTCTCCAGGGATGGATTTCATCTCTTGGCTTCCTTTGGCTCTCTCCAGGTTCTGGCTTGCTTAACATCCCATGTCAAGGTCTTTTGGGCTCCAAGCATTTCCAAACATCTGTGTCTCTGTTCTCCATGTGTTTGCATCTACATCAGCCCTGCTGTGAAGTTTCTGTTGGCTCTGAGGATTCTGTCATTTCTGGCTTTCTCCAAAATGTTTAATCTTTTAAAGGCTTCCAGAAAACTAATCAAGACCCACCCAGAATAGGAGGAGTCATATCTCCACGTAATCAAAAGTTCACACCCACAATTGGGTGTGTTACTTCTATGAGGAGATAATCTAATAAAAAAATTACACCTCACAGTATTGAATTAGGGTTAAAAGAAATGGCTGCTCCCACAAGTTGGATCAGGATTAAAACGTGGCTTTTCTAGGGTACATAATACTTTCAAACTGGCACAGCCAAGTTGGGAATATTTATACCAAGAAAATCAGCAAACTCTACAAATCAGGGCATTATCCCCCAGCAAGCTGGTCTTTGAACATTTAGCCATTGGAGAATAAGGTTGCCTAGAAAGTACTGTTACAGTCTTATAGAGTGCTGGTTAAGATAACAGAGGCTATAGAAAGAGAGGCATTTAGGATCCTGGCTGTCCCTCTACTACTAGTTGTGTGACATTAGGAAGTGCTAAGAAGCTCAGTTATTTATAAAATGAGACTAATACCAATAGCTCCCCAAGAATATTGCTAATGTATATGCCACTATATCAGTTAACTATCATTGTGTAATAAACCACCCTCAAACTCAAAGAGTTAAACCATATGTATTTATTATTGCTTATGAGTCTATGCATCAGTTGGGTGTTTCTGATCTTATCTGGGCTCAATCATGTATCTGTGATCAGCTGTGGGTCAGAGAGGCAGCTCTGGTTTATTTGAACTCTCTCATGTGTTTGATGATCAGCTGGCTATAGGATGGTCTAGGGTGGCCTTCCTCTAGCAAGCTAGCCTGGGCTTGTTCACATGGTTATGACAGGGTTCCAATAGAGAGTAGGAGCATTTGAAGGCTCTTGAGACCCAAATTCAGTACTGAGATATCTTCACTTACACCACATTTTTATGGTCTAATAAGCCACAAGTCCAGGTCAGATTCAATGGCTTGGAAAATAGACTCTACCTCTTGATAGGAGTGACTGCAAAGTCACATTACAAAGGATGCGGTTACAGGGAGGGATAGAGAATTGGGGACATTTTCACAATTAATCTAGTACAGGTAACTGTAGAAATTATTAAAGGTGTCCTTGCTAGGTGGATAAATTATTAGGTTGAATAATTTGAAACTGCTGCTATTTGAATTTGTATGGTGAGGGTCACATTTCATTCTTTTTCCATGTGACTATCACGTTCCTGCAGCACCATTTGTTGAATTTTTTTTGTGGGTCGGGGGGAGGGAAGTACATGGGCCAGGAATTGAACCCAGGTCTCCTGCATGGCGTGCAAGAATTCTATCACTGAACTATCATTGCACCCCCTATTCCATTAGTTTTGATCTATGAGAATGACACCTTCATATTGTTTAACCTAATGCAAAAAGCCACCCCTCCTGGGCTAATTCAACCTTGAGTTAGGTTGCATGAGTTTGACTAATGGAACACTGGCTGCATTTAATATCTCACTTACCACTCAGCTTTTTCAAATCCATAAAATACACAATCATATGCAGGAACATTGTACCTACCTGTGGTAGAGATTGCTAATTGTCCCCCCAAGTGCATTTCCCTTTCTTCATCAGCAATAGAACTCCTGATTCTTAGGTTATCAGGAATAAAGACAAGATTTCCCAGAAATTCTTGCAATTGGGTAAGACCTTGTGAAGTAATTTTGGCCAGTTGAATTGAAAGGAGAAGCAATGCATGCAACTTCTAGAAAGTGTCCTTAAAGGAAGGGGTCCATGCCCGACTCGTTTTCTTTCTTCTTGCTGCTGGAAGGGATGGGATAATCATGGCTACAGCTTCAGAAGACAACTTGTGTCATGAAATGAAAAGGAATGGAGGCTCCACAAAAGGAAGCAATGAGGGAGAAGGAGTCCAAGTCTCTGACACAGTGAGGTATCATATCAGTTCCATGTGAACACCAGAGGAAACTAAACTTTTATCTTGTTTGAGTCACTATTATTTTCTTTTTATTTCTACATTTCCAGACAAAACTAATCCTTACCAGGAATTACCTAAAAGGGTAGTTTTGAAGATTCGATTACCACACAACAATTACCACTGTGCTTGACCACAGATTATTTGTACAACACCCATCTAATATTATTAGGGGCTTACCTTGGTAGCAGAGTTAGGGTCTAATGCCTCAGTGTGGAGATAACACTAGGGTGTGCAAGGAGGGCATTATCAGGTGTATTGTGGTAGGGTGACACTCATCCTGTCTTTACACTTATTCCTTTGGGACAACTGCTAGAGTCTTAGGGAGATGGTTTCCCATGAATTGTCTGAAAAGTACCACCACATTCCACATTCTGGTATAATATTTCTGTACAAAACTGAGAATAATAACACAATGTCTTCTGCTGTAGTGGTGATGGCATCAGCAGCGTCATGGAGGTGGAGTGCTGTGCCAGCCAACAACAGTAGATTCTTTGGGCAGTAGTGGCATACTAAGTCCCCAAGAGAGTGGTCAGGATGTGGCATCAGGAGCTATGTGGAAATAAGGCCTTAGGTAGAAGTTCTGAGCCATCCCAATGATCCGTCCTCCTTTACTCTCTACTATAGATAACTTGAGCCAGATGGAGGGATTTAGATGGGGCTAGAGATCTTCCAATTCTACAAGTTCAGACTGAGCCAGAGAAGGTCTTATTTGTGACTTATCTTCTCTGTTATAACTCCTCCTTCTCCTTGGATCTTTCTCCAAATCTTTATGGGCATTTGGGTTATGCCCATTCTAACTTTTTCATGTTGGAAAGGGCTGTCAGTAATACGGGATAGGGAGATGGAACTGGTTGATGTTGTTGGACAGGCTGGCTAATCTGGGTTTCAAGACTGATCTGACCTAGTAACACATCTGGAGGTTGTAGGTTTCTGGAAAGTAATCATAGTACATTATACTTTGTAGAACCTCATACAAAGCCCTAGGTGTTCTTCAGGGTTAACAGGAATGGTTTTCATTAGGGTTTGGCAAACCATGGTAAATAGCAAAGTTTAGCTGAAGCTTGCATAACAATAGCCTCCAGAACAGACTCTATTTGAACTCTCTCAGCCACTGATAACTTATTTGGCTTCATTTCTTTCCCCCCTTTTGGTCAGGGAGGCATTGTTGATCCCTTGGTCCCAGGGCCAGGCTCATCCCTGGGATTGATATCCCATGTTGCCAGGCAGACTTTCACTCCTGAATATTATGTCCCACATAGAGGGGAGTATAATGAGTTTACTTGCAGAGTTTAGAGAGAGAGGCCACATCTGAGGAACAAAAGAGGTCCTCTGGAAGTAACACTTAGGCATTGTTATAAGTAGGCTTAGCTTTCTGTTACATAAATAAGCTTCACAAGAGCAAGCCTCAAGATCAAGGGCTTGGCCTATTGACTTGGGAATCCCTAATATCTGAGGACGTATCAGGGGTTTCCCTAGTGGTAAATCTTAATCATATTTTGAGGAGTAATTGGGTTAAGGTTTGTAAAGTGCTCATTAAAGTGCCTGGCACATAATAAATGTCATGCAAGTGGTCATTGTTTTTATTATTTTATGTTATTATTCCCACTTTGTCTTCATTTTTGAACCATAGTCACCAATTTTGGATCAATAGGAGAGATCCCCTTCAGTATTCTACTACATTTAATGGACGGATCATGAAACCAACCTCAGAGCAAGGAAGAACATTCAGAATTCCTTATGCAGACACTTCTAGTTAAATTGGAGTTGAGAAAGGAAAAAACTCACTATACCTACTTGAATGTACCACTAAGAAAGATCATGAAAATAATCCTTGCTGGGTCTGGCTAATAAACTGAGCAGGCTTCCAGCGGAGGAGATGCTGTATCAGAGGAATATACTCATTTAAATAAGGAGCCAACACATTCTTAATAAATGTTCTACATGCAATGAAGTGAATGATCAACCTGTGTAAACTCTGGAAGTATTTTTCTAACTTTCCACTAGATAGAAAAGCTTGTTTTATTAATATATTGAATAACAGCATTCTGTAAAAAACTCATACCTGTTAGATTTGCTCCTGTTAAAGAATGTTGTACATAAGTGTTTGGAATTGACACTTGAAAATGAAATACGATTGCAAACAATGGGGGAATTGTAGATATATTTTATACCTTTATTTCCCAAACAAAATGTCTCTGAAAGTGTTGATGTGGGAGTTAACATAACTGTACAAGCAATAAACCTGACCTTTCAATGTAATTTATTTTTTATTTGCTCAATCCTTTTTTATTAAAACAAGCACATCTGAAGCAGAATTAAATCCTATTATACAGCTGTGTGATCATATCAGGTTTTTCCTGCCACTGGCTGACTTTATTAAAAGTTACTTTGTTTCAAAGAAGATAAACCTGATTAGGAGAGTGGGATGCCTTTGGAAGGCTGGGGGCAGCAGGGCAAGGATGATTTTATCTTCCTGTGAGCAACTGCTGTGGCAGAGAAATTGAAAAATATTTATGTGCATTTCTTTTGTGTTTGAAAAGCCATGGTGGGACATAATCTCTCCTTTGTGTTTATAAGGGTTATTTCTCTCTGGGGTTATTTAGTTTCAGGGACAAGGTGTATCATGAAGCTATTTTCTATCAGGATCCACACATTACTAGTTTGCTATCATTTTCATGAGCATCATTCTTATTCTAGTGTCTGTGGAAGAAAATAAATACCTTTACACACAACTGAGATACAGAGATCCATCGGGTAAAAACTGGTTGTCAATATTTGACCTGTCTCAGGGAGCTTAATTCTACTAGATTTTGCAGAAGACTTAGAATTTTAAAAAATCACCCCACTGATTAGTGTTTTTCCCTTGTTTCGTCTTTTGTTTTCTATATCTTTTTCTCTGCCTAGCCATCTCACTACCCAGTTCAATTTATACCCACTCCAGGAAGCTACTCCTGATACACCCCTGCCCCGCAGTGACCTTTTCCCTCCTCCCAAATGTGACCACTTATAGTTTATAGCCATCAACTGGCCATTGATCTGAATAGATTTGTCACAGAACTTCCATCAAATTCAGAACTGCTAGAGGGCAAAGTCTAGCCAGTTTCATTCCTTTTTAGTACTGTTGAAGACTACGCTTCAATAATTGAAACAAAAAGTTGAACTTATTGCTTGCTTGAGTAAGGGAGAACTTCTTTTGTATGGTGTAGACTGAGAAAAACAAAGTGTTGACCTTATATATGATTTTGGAAAGTGTGGAATGCAGGGATTGGTGGACTTTCAGAAGCAGTAGTGTTTAGGGAATGGCTTACCTTTAGCTGTGGAAACATGATTATGATTAGTTGGCTTTCAATGGCATGCGGCCATCCCTGACTGGTTGGCTTTCAGAAGCATGCTCACTAATACAGAATTGTTACTGGCCAAAGAAATTGGTTTAAAACTAGTTTTAGGGTTACTTGTTGCTATGGCCAAAGAACAAATCAGTCTTTCCTTGGGAGAAAAGGAAGTTTTTATTCTTAGCACTCAGCATTTAGCACAATGTTGTGCAAGCAGGAAAAATTCAGTAATCACCTGCTGAATAAATGAGCAGCATATGTGTATCACTTGAAGACATACAGATTTCTAGTCTCTGTAGTGTCTAACATACTCCTGGGATTTAAATGTGGAAAGGAAAATAACATCCACCACAACCTGATCTATTTTATTTCCAAACAAGTCACTTTCACATTCATCTTCTCACTTTCCTTCTCTTGACAATTTGAGGCTGCAAGGAAATGAATATTGCTATATCTCCATTTGCAAACGAGAGATGAAGTGAAATGCTCAAGGTCATGCAGTATCATACCTTTGAACTCCACATTTCTTGGCCTATTTTAAAGGGAAGAGGTAGGCCACTAGAGCAAATATTCCTACCTGATGGGCAGAGATATTGATCCTCTCACCCCCAGATGGGGTAGGGCATGGAGTGGCCAGATCTTTGGTCAATTGCTCTGCCTGCAAGCAACCTTGTCCATTTTCCCCAGTATGCTGGCATACATTATCATTTTCTACATGTGTCCTGATGTGAAAATGTAAGAAACACTGTACAGAAGTGTCATTTAGTGCATACATGAGTCTTTAAGAATTTTACATCTCTATGAAATAATAACTTTACATCAGATTGGTATGCATGAATTGCAGAAAACTTCCACAATTGTCATAGTGTCATTTAATCCACACACTAATCCTGTTATGTAGACAGCTCAGGGATTGATGATATTTAAGCCTATATTTAAAAAGTAAAGGAATAGTTTGAGAAGTGGAAAAAAGAATTAAACCCTTCATGTTTTCATCTTAAGCAATCACTTATCATGTATGTAATTCTTTTAAGAGAGACAATGCTTTCTAACATAATTATAATCACACTATGCATGTTATTAACTATCTGCTTATAGAGTAAAATTTTTCCACATTATTATCATCTAAAAAATTATTGTGGTAACATATATTCAACATAAAATTTCACATTTTAATCATTTTTAAGTATGCAATTCAATGGTTTAATCCCTTTTACAGTGTTGTACTACCATTTACACCATACACTATCAAAATATTTTTATCATCCAAAGTAGAAACTCTGTACCCATTAAGCATTAACTCCCCATTCATCAATCCCATCTCACCCCTGGTAAACTGTACTCTACTTTCTGTCTTTATGAATTTTCATAATCTAGTTATTGCATATATATCAGACATATAATATTTGTCCTTTTTCTGTCTTGCTTATTTCCTCAAAATGATATATTCAGGGTTCATTCATGTTATCAAATGTATCAGAACTCCATTTCTTTTTATATCTGAATAATATTCCATTGGGCATATGTCACATTTTGTTTATCCATTCTTCTGTTGATGTATGCTCTGAATATCACACTATGAATTTTCTAGTTATAATTAATTCATATTAGTGAGATCATGCAATATTTGTGCTTTTGTATCTGACTTATTTAACTCAACATAATGTCCTCAAGTTTCATCTACATTGTCACATGCATCAAGACTTCATTTCTTCTTACAGTTGCATAATATCCCACGGTGTGTATATACCACTTTTTGTTTATCCATTCATCAGTTGATGGATACCTGCACTGTTCCCATCTCTTGGCAATTGTGAATAATGCTGCTATGAACTTCAGTGTGCAAATGTCTGTTTGTGTTCCTGCCTTTAGTTCTTCTGAGTATATACCTAATAGTGCAATTTCCAGATCATATGGTGGTCCTATATTTAGATTTCTGAGGAACTGGAAAACTGTCCTCCAGAGCAGCTTTGCCAATCTACATTCCCACCAACAGTGAGTAAGTGTTCCCTGTTTCTCCACATCCTCTCAGTTCCAGTTTGCTAGCTGCTGGGATGCAATATACCAGAAATGGAATGGCTTTTAAAAGGGGAATTTACTGAGTTGCTAGTTTACAGTTCTAAGGCCGAGAAAATGTCCAATTAAAACAAGTCTATAGAAATGTCCAATTTAAGTCATCCAGGGAAAGATACCTTGGTTCAAGAAGGCCGATGAAGTAGTTCAGGGTCTCTCTCTCAAGTGAGAAGGCACATGGCGAACACAGTCAGGGCTTCTCTCTCGGCTGGAAGGGCACATGGCGAATACGGTGTCATCTGCTAGCTTTTTCTCCTGGTTTCCGGTTTCATGAAGCTCCCAGGAGGCGTTTTCCTTCTTCATCTCCAAAGGTCACTGGCGGATGGAGCCTCTTCTTCATGGTGCTGCAGCACTCTCTGCTCTCTCTGAATCTCTCATTCTCCAAAATGTTTCCTCTTTTAAAGGACTCCAATAAACCAATCAAGACCCACCCAAATGGGTGGAGACATGTCGTCACCTAATCCAGTTTTACAACCACTCTTGACTACATCACATCATCCAGGGAGATGATCCAATCACAGTTTCAAACATACAGTATTGAACACGGATTATTCTACCTTTATGAAATGATATTTTGATTAAAACATGGCTTTTCTAGGGGACATTCTTCCTTTCAAACCAGCACACTCTCCAACACTTGAGTTTTCTGTTTCTTTAAGAGTGGTTATTCTAATATGTGTGAAATGATATCTCATAGTTTTGATTTGCATTTCCCTAAGAGTTAATGATGTTGAACATCTTTTCATGTACTTTTTAACCATTTGTATATCCTCTTTCGAAAAATGTCTATTCAGGTCTTTTGCTCATTTTTAAATTAGGTAGTTTATCTTCTTATCATTGAGTTATAGGATCTCTTTATATATCCTGTATATTAAATCCTTATTGGATATGTGGTTCCTAAATATTTCTCCTATTGAGTAGGCTGCCTTTTCACCCTCTTGACAAAGTCCTTTGAGAACAACAGTATTCTATTCTGAAGAAGTCCCATTTATCTATTTTTTCTTTCATTGCCTGTGTTTTGTGTGTAAGATCTAAAAATCCACTTCCTACCATAAGATCTTGAAAATGTTTCCCTACATTTTCTTCTAAGAGTTTTATGGTTCTGACTTTATTTAGGTCTTTGATCCCTTTTGGCTTAATTTTTATATGCTATGTGAGGAGGGTTTGCTTCCATTTTTTGCATACGGTTATCCAGTTCTCCCAACACCATTTATTAAAGAGATTGTTCTATCCTAGTTGAGTGGACTTGGCAGGTTTGTGAAAAATCAATTGACCACGTGAAAGAGGACCCCTATCTGACACCCTATACAAAACTAATACAAAGTGGATTGAAGAGGGTGCAACGGTTGTTTAGTGTTAAAACTCTCATTTGCCATGCAGGATGCACAAAAATACTCAATTTTAAGGAGATCCTATTGATCTATTTCTTCTTTAATTCCCTACAGTTTGGGAATAAGCTCTAGGAAACCATCACCTACCACAAGATCTTTGAGATATTTTCCTACATATTCTTCTAAGAGTTTTATGGTTTTAGCTCAAAGGTTTAAGTCTTTGATTAATTTTGAGTTAATTTTTGTATAAGCAGTGAAGTAGGGATTCTCTTTCATTCTTTTGGATATGGATATCCAGTTCTTCCAGCATCATTTGTTGAAGAAGGTTTCTTTCCCAGTTAAGTGGGCTTGGTGGCCTTCTCAAGATTCAATTGTCCATAGATGACAGGGACTCTTTCTGAACTCTCAATTCACTTTTATTGGTCAGTATATATACCTTTATGCCAGTACCATGCTATTTTTACAACTGTAGCTTTGTAATATGCTTTAAATCAGAATGAGACCTCTGACTTCATTATTCTTTCTCAAAATGTTTTTTAGCTGTTCAGTGTACCTTGCCCTTCCAAATAAATTTTATTATTGGTTTTTCTATTTCTGCAAAGTAAGCTTTGGAAGATTGGTATTGCATTGAATGTATAAATCATTTTTTGGAAGAATTAACATTTTAATTATATTTAGTCTTCCAATCTATGAACAATATGTCTTTCCATCTATTTGTTTCCTTTAGCAAAGTTTTGTAATTTTAGGTGCATATGTCTTTTATGTCCTTGGTTAAATTTATTCCTAGATATTTAATTCTTTTGGTTGTTATGGAAAATGGAATTTTTTTTCTTGATTTCCTCTTCAGATTGCTCATTACTAGTGTTTAGAAACACTATTGATTTTGGGGCATTGATCTTGTATCCCACCGCTTTGCTGAACTTATTAGCTCTAGTAGCTTTGTTGTAGATTTATTGGAACTTCCTACGTATAGGATCAGGTCATCTGCAAACAACTCAAGTTCTACTTTTTCCTTTCCAATTTGAATGCTTTTTTTTCTTTTTCTTGCCCAGTTGCTCTAGCTAGAACTTCCAGTACAACATTAAATAACAATGGTGATGGTGGGCATTCTTGTCTTTTCCTGGTCTTAGAGGAAAAGCTTTCAGTTGTTTACTGTTGAGTATGATGTTAGTCATGGGCTTTTCACATATGCCCTTTATCATGTTGAGAAAGTTTACTTCTATTCTTATCCTTTGAAGTGTTTTTATAAGAAAGTATGCTGGAATTTGTCAAATGCCTCTTCTGTATCAATCAAGATGATCATGTGGTATTTCCTTTGTGATTTGTGGATATGGTGTATGTTTTGGTTTGCTAATGGTGTTGGAATGCAATATTCCAGAAATAGGTTGGGTTTTATAAAGAGGATTTGTTAAGTTACAAGTTTATGGTTCTAAGGCCACCATACTGGTGAAAGCCAGTATCACTTGCACTTACATCATTAACCACAGAAGATGTAATATTTTTGGCTTTAGATTAAAATTATGTGAATAAATATTTTGATTTCTAAAAAATTTTGATACTTAACCATGTTGGTTTAAAACTTTTTATTACATGTTATTTGGACATAACTAATCTTTTTTCTTATGCATTGATACCTTACATTGGACAGAATCTAAACTTTGCATTCTCCTATAATTTGTCTATAGTTATTAAGAAAGAGTGCAGGAAACATGTGCCTTCAAGAAACAAGAAATATAATTGCCTGGCACATGTTTGTCTCACTTTTTCATGTGCTTGTGCCCCCAGAAAAGGAATATTTTAAGGTAGGGGACAATTGTGCTGCTGCAGGTAACGTACATTCCAGTCCTTAATTGTGCATCTTTTTCCTCCCTGTTATTCGCATAGTGCTTTAGTCACCTCAAGTGATTATACTATACGGAAAGCAAGAACATCTTATTTGTCTTTATATATCTTTTGCAGCTCCATTTTTATAGTTGGGATTTACATATTTGAGGGGAGAATTTATCTAAGGGTAGAGAAGCAATATGGACTATTTTAGAAATGGCCAGATCTGCATTCAGAACTGTGAGTGCCTCCCTCATTGGTAATGGAAGGTATATTGTGTTTGGGCTTTTGTTTTATTTTATGAAGTGTAACATAAAATAATGAATCATGCTAATGCTGATTGGTTTGTTGAGGTCTTATATTTCTTCTCATGTCAGTTTTTGTTGTTTATGTGTTTCTAGAAGTTGTTCATTTCATCAAGTTGTCTAGTTTGTTAGTATACAGTTGCTCGTAGTATTATCTTTTGTTTCTGTGGGGTCAGTAGTAATGTTCTCCCTCACATTTCTGATTCTGTCTGTTTGCATCCTCTCTTTTTCTGTCAGTAGAGCTAAGGGTTTGTCAATTTAATTGATTTTCTCAAGTAACCAACTTTTGGTTTTTTTGATTCTCTCTATTGTTTTCTTGTTCTCAACTTCACTTATTACTGCTCTAATCTATTTTCTTTCCTTCTGTTTGCTTTTGGGTTAGTTTCCTGCTCTTTTTCTAGTTCCTCTAGGTGAACAGTCAATTCCTCAATTTTTGCTTTTTCTTCTTTTTTAATATAGGCCTTTAGAGCTATGTCTTTCCCTCTCAGCACTGTCTTTGCTGCATCTTATAAGTTTTAATGTGTTGTGTTCTCATTTTCATTAGCCTGTAAATATTTACTGATTTCCCTTGTAACTTCTTTTTTGATCCTCTGGTTGTTTAAGAGTGTGTTGTTTAGCCTCTGTATATATTTCTGTTTTCCAGTTCTCTGTATATTATTGATTTCTCTCTTCATTCCATTATGATCAATGAAAGTGTTTTCTGTAATATCAACCTTTTAAAAATTTATTGAGACCTGCTTTGTGACCCAACATGTGTTCTATCCTGGAGAATGATCAATGAACTCTTGAGAAGAATGTATATTTTGCTTGAAAGGTGCAATGTTCTGTAAATGTCTGGTAAGGTCTAGTTCATTTATCATATTATTAAATATCTCTGCTTCCTTATTTATCCTCAGTCTAGATGTTCTATCCCTTGATAAGAATTGTGTATTGGGTGTCTAACAATTATTCTAGAGGTGTCTATTTCTCCTTCATTGTTGCCAGGGTTTGCCTCATATATTTTTGGGCACTCTGGCTTTGTGTTTAAATATTTATGATTGTTATTTCTTCTTTTTAGATTGTCCATTTTATTAATATATAGTGCTCTACTTTGTCTCTTTTATATGTTTTACATTTAAAGTCTAATTTGTTTGTTATTAGTATAGCTTCCTTGCTCTTTTCTGGTTGATGATTGTGTGGAATATCTTTTTTTAACCTTTAACTTTCAAATATGTTTGTCCTTAGGTCTAAAGCCAGTCTCTTGTGGACAGCATATACTGGATCCTGTTTTTTAGTCCATCATTCCAGTCTCTGTCTTTTTATTGGGGAGTTTAATCCATTAATATTTAATGTTATTACTCTAAAGGCTGTACTTTCTTAAGCAGTTTTGGCCTTTGTATTTTATATACGTCTTATTTTTATCTCTTTTTACCTTTTAGCTACACTAAAGTGTAATCTTCAATTTTACACACTCCTCCATACCTCTCTCTCTCCTGTCTTCCTATTATCCCATAGCATTCCTTTTAGTGCTTCTTGTAGAGAAGGTCTCTTCTTCTCAAACTCTCTCAGTTTCCCTTGCTGTAAATATTTAAAACTCTCCCTCATATTTGAAGTACAGTTTTGCCAGATACAGATTTCTTGGCTGGCAGTTTTTGGCCTTCAGTATCATAAATATATCATACCACTGCCTTCTTGAGTTGATTCTTTTTGCTGAAAATCTTCACTTACTCTTATTGAGCTTCCTTTGTATGTGATGGATCACTTTTTTCTTGCTTCTTTCAGAATTCTCCCTTTGTGTTTGGCATTTGACAAACTGGTTAGTAAGTGTCTTGGAGTAAGTGTATTTGGATTTATTCTGTTTGGGTAATGTTGCATTTCTTAGACCTGTAATTTGAGACCTTTCATAAGAGCTGGGAAAATGTTGGTGATTATTTCCTCAATTATTATTTCTTCTCCTTTCCATTCTCTTTTCCTTGTGGGTCACCTATAACATGCATATTCATGCACTTCATGTTGTCATTCAGTTCCCTGAGGCCCTACTCAATTTTTTCCATTCTTTTCCCTACCTGTTCTTTTGTGTGTAAGATTTATCTTCTACTTCACTGATACTTTCTTTTACCTCTTCATATCTGCTGTTGTATGTCTCCATTGCATTTTTAAGCCTTCTGTTGACCTTTTCATCCCCATAAGTTCTGAAATTTATTTATCTTTTTGATAAATAAAGTTTTCCTTATGGTCCAAGTTTTCCTTATGGTCACAAATTGTCTTCTTCATATCCTTTGTCTCTTTTGCCACATTTTTCATCAACTCATTGAACTGATTTAGAAGGTTTCTTTGAACTTTCTTAGTTAATTGTTTTAACTCCTCTATTTTATGTGGAGTTTTAGTTTGTTTCTTTGACTGGGCCATAACTTCATGCTTCTTAGTGTGACTTGTGATTTTTTGCTGGTGCATAGACATCTGATTTCTTAATTAGCTTATTCTGGAGGTCATTTTCTCTCTCTTCCCTAAGGTTTTCTTGTCGATTGCCTTTGTACTCTAACTCTTCTTTGACACTTGGTTCAACCTATTCTAATCTCTAGCATAGCTTCTGTTTAGCTGATCAGAATTTTTTCAGCTCTTATTTATCTGATTCTTGCCCTGCATATATGGAATGATTTTTGAGATTGCCCTTTTTGTGCGGTTGTTTCTCCCCCCAGAAAAAGCTTTCTCTTCCCACTTCCTCCTCAGGGAGTGTTGATGTGCTCTGCTTGTTTTTTATTTGCCTTTTATTTCTAGCACTTCATTCCTTATCTCTGGCAACCTTTACCTGGAAAGCTGAATCTGGGATGAGGGTCCCCCCAAAAGATGATCTACCCCAATCACTTTTTTCCAGAGTAAGACAAGTCCAGGACTCATGAAGTGGGGGAGGAATAGATCAGTATCAAGGTGCCATTCTTTTTTTGTGAAGCATCCTGATTCTGCCCAGCAGGTGGTGCTCATCCACCCACTGCTTCCCACAGGGTAAAGTGGTAAGGTGCCTTTATTTCTCAGCAGAATCCACCCCTGCCAGGAGCATTGTTGAAGCAAAGGCTGTGGGGAAAGCGGGTTGATAGTATTTCTGTTTTCCCAACCCTGGGGTTTGAATTCTTTAAATAACAGCCATAGTCTATGTGCTGGTTTGAATTTGTGGGCCCCAGAAAAGCCATATATTTTAATCCTCATTCAATATTGTTGGGTGGGAGTTTTTTGATTATCCATTGGAGATGTTACCCACCCAACTGTGGATGGTAACTTTTGATTAGATGATTTCCATTAAAGTGTGTCTCTACCCATTCAAGGTGGGGTTGCTTACTTGAGCCATTTAAGAGGGAACCATTTTGGGAAGAGCCACAGAGCCTGTGCAACCAGAGACCTTTGGAGATGAAGAAGTAAAATACTCTTGGGTGGACTTCATGAAACAAGAAACCAGAAGAGAAAGTTAGTACACTTCACCATGTGCCCTTCCAGCTGAGAAAAAAACCCTGACTGTCATCAGGCTTTTTGAACCAAGGTATCTTTACCTGAATGCCTTAGATTGGACATTTCTATAGAGTTGCTTTAATTTGGACAGTTTCAAAGTCTTAGAACTCTAAATTTGCAACTTGATAAATTCTCCCTTATAAAAGCCATTCCATTTCTGGTATATTACATTCTGGTAGTTAGCAAAGTAGAACAGATTTTTGTACTGGAGAAGTGGGGTGCTGCTGCAGTTTGCAAATACCAAGCATGTTGGAAAGGCTTTTTAAATGCATAAGGGGAAGATTCTGGTCGATTTGTAAGGAGCTTGATAGAGAAGGCCTAGAATGCTTTGAAGAGACTGTTCATAGAAATGTGGCTTCTAAAGATACCTGTATTGAGGCTCTAGACAGAAATGAGGCATGTATTATTGCAAACTGGAAGGAAGGTGATCCTTGTTTTAAAATCGCAGATAACCTGACAAAATTGACTAGTGGCTTTGGTTGGAAGGCAGATTTTAAATGTCATGAACTTGCACATTTAGCAGAAGAGATTTCCAAATTAAATGTGAAAAGTGCAGCCTGGTTTCTCCTTGCAGCTTATAGTAATATGTGACAGGAAAGAGATAAGTTGAGAACTGAACTCTTGGGTACAAAGAAATCAGAAATTCATGTTCTGGAAAATTCTGGGCTTCCAGGAAAGGGGACCCCAGAAAATGGCACCCCATGTGAGGATTTAACCAAATGTGGAACCAGCCAGCCATTTAAGAAAAGCCAGAATTAGAAATGGAGTTATCCAGGAAGGATTTGTGGAAACTCCCTCTGTCTGATAGGCATGATCCTTGTTTGTACATAGAAAGTCAACAAGAGTGGTGTGGGACCTGCATAAATGGAACTCCTGCCAGTATGGACTAAATGACTCAGAAAAGGGACAATGTGAAGGTAGAATAACTTCAGAGGTGGAACTATGGAAGCTAAAGTCTAAAGTCAAGAAATCTTGGGCTGGGAGAGCAGCCCCACCCAAGTACTTGGATAGGGTAAATTTACCCCCAAGGCAGAGGACGGGCCTTCCACCTTGCTGTAGTAGGAGAGTTGTATCACCTCAGACCTTGGAGAGGGTGCAGCACATTCCTTGGGGATTGGGGAGATTCTGGCTGCCAACACATGGAGGGGTTGAGTGTGTGCCCTGGAGATGGCAGAGAGCCTGGATGTGGCCCCAATGCTTGGGGAGGGTGGAGCTGAGAAAAAGGTGCTTTCCCCAGTGATCTCCAAGGTTGCATTCAGAGAGAGGCAGGCTGCTGCCTAGGCCCTTGGAAAGGGTAAGAATGCTGCTTTCTAAAGCCCTGAAGATAAATGACTCTCAGACTTTGAAATCTAATGGAGTTTGCCCTGCAGGTTTCGAAACTGCTTGGGTCCAGTGACCCTGTGTTCCTTCCAATTTCTCCCTATGGATATGTAAATGTATCCTATGACTGTTCCTTATTTGTATATTGGCAGCAAATAACTTGTTCTGAGTTTTACAGCCCAGAGCCAGACAAGAATTTTGCCTTAGGACTAGACCATACCTATAACTGACTTTGATGAGATTTTGTACTGTTTTAACCTTGTATTGTATTTGTATTATTACTGACATTGTTTAAGACTTTCTGACATTGTGATGGAATGAATGTTTTTTGCATTTGGAAAGAACATGTCTTTTTGGTGTCCAAATGGTGGAATGTGCTGGCTTGAATTTGTGGACCCCAGAAAAGCTATGTCTTTTAATCCTCATTCAGTGTTGCTGGGTGGGAGACATTTTATTATCTATGGAGATGTGACCCACCCAAGTGTCAGTGCTAACTTTTGGTTAGATGATTTCCATGGAGGTGTGTCTCCACCTGCTCATGGTGGAGTTGCTTATTGGAGCCCTTTAAGAGGGAACCATTTTGGAAAGAGCCAAAGATCCTATGCAGCCAAAGACCTTTGGAGATGAAGAAGTAAAACACCCCTGGGTGAGCATCATAAAACAAGAAGCCTGAAGAGAAAGCTGGCAAACTTCACCATGTGCCCTTCAAGGTGAGAAAGAAACCCTGAACGTCATCAGTCTTCTTGAACCAAGGCATCTTCCCCTGGATGCCTTAGATTGAACATTCCTATAGATTTGCTTTAATTTGCACAATTTCACGGCCTTAGAACTGTAAATTTACAACTTAATAAATTCCCTCTTATAAAAGCAATTCCATTTCGGGTATATTGCATTCCAGCAGTTAGCAAACTGAAACAGCCTGTGCTGGGCCTTGTCCCCACCTTCATTTCTTTGAACCACTCTTCAGCACCCTGTTCCCTGGAAGGTGGAAAAGTTACAGTGACTCTCAAAACCCCACATCTGCCCCTGCTTTGAGTGTTTGAGACAAAGGCTGGGCACCACTTTTTGCAGGTTGAAACTATTTTTGATATCTCAACCTTTGGTATCAAAATTCTCTAGATGACAGCCACCACTTTCACTGGGCTCTGTCTCCTTTTGGAAGGAATATTTACCTTTTAGGGAGCTATCTCCCCCACCTGATTAGTTATTCTGTCTCTCAGTCAACCCTAGTACCACCCCTGCCTGGGGTAGGGCTGAAAATGGAGATTGTGTGCTGCTTTCTTTAATGGCCTGAGCTTTTCACTGTGATTTATCAGCTCTACTCCTCCATCTACTCTTGTCTGGTGTATGATGTGCTCTGGTCTCCAACATTCTCCAAACAGTTGTTTCAGACAGTTCTTGGCTATTGACTAGCTTGCCTGGAGGATAGACTAAACCCTAGAACTCCCTACACTGCTATCTTCCTCTAGTGTATTTTACGTTTATCTATTGTGCTTTACATTCCCATAAGATTTGTTGTTTCTATTTGTATGCGTTTAACTTCTTATTTATTCTCACCCAGTGTCTACTTAATATCATTCATCTCTTAGGCATCCCCTTGAATTGATTTAGGAGATTTGTTTGAATTTCTTTGATTAGTTGTTCCAAGTTCTGTATCTCTTCTGGTTTTCTTAATTTACTCCTTTGATTGGACCATATGTCCTTGTTTCTTGGTATGATTTGCAAGTTTTGCTTATGTCTTGGCATCAGATTATTTGGTGAGTTTACTCTGAAGGTTGGATTCTGTCTCATCAAATATTTTGTTGATTATTTGCTTTGGATTAATGCTCTTCTTTGACACTTGATTCATTAGTATTATCTAACCAGGGATGCCCCAGGGAGGCACAAAGGGGATGCACCCCAGTTCCACCAACCCTCAGAGAGAAGATCAGGTAAAGATGCCAAAAATCCTTTAATTTCACTCCCCAAGGGTGCACTTTCCTGGCCTGACAAGCCCAAAATTTATTGAGATGTTTTAGTAGAGGTGTGCTTTCCTCATATGCTAGTAGATAATGATCTTTCACAAACTCTTCCCTGCAGCTGTCAGAAGGCAGGCTCTTCTTAGTTCCCTGCCAGAGACACACTGGGCTGGCTGGATTGAAACCACAAGTCCCTGAAATCCAAATTCACTGACAAAAATGTTGAACAGTGCTAAACTATGTCCCACCCTGTTTTTGGGAAAGTGGACCTCTGAACCTCTCTTAATCTGCAGCCACCCACCCACCAGGGATTGGAAACCCTGAAGCTCTCTGCCTCAAAAATGTGGGATGGGGGCCAGGATCTAGAGCTCCAGGGACCTTCTTATACCTTCTTACTGCAACTTCTCCATCTCTTCATCCCACACTCTGCTGGGTGTTGCACAGCACTTTGCCAGATCTCCAGAGACCCAGGACGATCATTCTGGACAGTTCCTACTTGTCGCCTAATTGTTTTTCTGGGAGAAAAGTGAATCCAGCCTCTCCCTAATCAGCCATCTTAGAGTTTCCCATCATTGATGGTTTCTGCTGTTTGATTTTGAACCTTTGGTTCTATTTCTTTGTTTGGCTTGTAATCTTTGGTTGTACACTGGACATTTTAATATTTAATGTGTTAGCTCAGGAAATTAGTCCCTCATGTGCCATTTCCTTAAGTTCGTAGATAGTTTGTGTGATGAAAGAAATTTTCTTGATTTCCAGGAGTTAACAATAATAAACAAATAAAAAAATATTTTTCAAGAGTTTTGTAGATTGGCTCTGGGTTGTTTGGTGCTCTCCTTCAGAGTTAGTTGTCCTAACAATGAACCTGAAGAACAGCCCAAGGCAAAAGTATAAGGATTATCACTGTCTCTTTCTGAACATGCATCTTGACCTAAGCATGTGCTCATGGCCTTAGGAATTCCTCCCTTTACACAGAGCCAAATGCCTACTCTTCTCTCTATGAAACAGTTTTTCTGCCTTGTCCTGGATACTCTTTTGTGTCTTAAAGCCTGTAATCTTTTCCCCTCATGGCTCTGAGGGGAAAGTGATTTTATTGTTTCTTACACTGATTTAGCTGCCTGCTAGCAGCTTCTGCATACAGGTCAAGTTCTGGGACAGCAGATAGAGATGAATGGCCTGGCTCATTCCTTCAGGCTGCCACCTGATAAATTGTTACATTCCAGCACCTCAAGATGTGCATAGACATTACTGGTCTGCTTCCAGAACTGAGACAATAGCCTGCACTGAGGGTGTTTCCTGGCTTTCACTTCAATGAGAAAATGGTGGAAGAGCTTGGATGGTACCATGAGGTTTTCCTACCACTTTTAAGTTTCTTTTTTATTTGGCACTTTCCCAATTACTGCAACCCTTTAAATTTTTTCTTTAGCTTTGAGAAAAATATTTCTGCCAGTTTTTGCTAGTTGCTTAAAGATTCTCTGGGAAGACAGAATCCTGGAGCATATCACTCTGCCATTTTGGTGACATCACTCCTCCCATGTACTATAATTTTTAATGGCTCCAAAAAATATTCCATTGAGTGGATGAACCTTAATTAACTTATCAGCTCCTCTATTTCTGTTTTCAGTTTTATTTTACTATAAATTCTTTTATAATGACTTTAATCAGAAAAAAATTACAGTACCTTCTCCCAACAGGATTTGGATTACTTCAGAAGTTGTTGATACATTAAAAAAAATTATATATTTTCATACAGTGAGACAAATTGTTTTCCAAAAGGCTGACTCCAATTTGCATTCATAACACAAATGAGTGGCAGTAAATTTAATCACACTTTTGCAGGGCACATGCTGTTACTCCCATTTTCCAGATGAAAGCATTAAGGCTTAAAGTTCATAGATGGTTAGTTTCTCATCTAGTATTTTATGTATTTAGCAAATACATATGGTAGATACTGTGTTCCAGATACTCTTCCAAGCACTTTACAAATATTAATGAATTTTATACTCAAAACAAACTTATGTAGTAGGTACTGCTTTCATTTTAATTTTTCAGGGAAGAATACTCAGGCACAGGGAAGCTAAGTATATTGCTGAAGGTTACATAGCTGGAAGTGGCAGAGCAGAGGCATAAATTATGGAACTCTGACTCCATAAATAGAGAGAAAATAATTAAACAAATGTGTGAGTCAGTATAAAAGACTGGGGATAACAATTCTTGCTTTGCCAAATTTGCAGAATTCCTGAGAAAAGAATATAAGAAACAGGGCATGAAAGCATTTTGAAAATTTTAAAAGACTGCATATACTGAGAATATTATTACTATTTTCATACTGAAATAAAATGTCTGATTAGTGACTCTCTGATTTCCTTCAGGTCTTGCCTCTCCCTCTCCTTCTTCTTTTCCTTCTTTACATAATTATTATTGTCTTAGTTTCCCATGGCTGCCATAGCAGAGTATCAGAAACTGGATAGCGTAAAGCAACATAAATTTATTGTTTCACAGTTCTTGGACCTAGAAGTCTGAAAGCAATGTGTTGATAGAGAGTATCACTTCTTGCCTCTTCCTGGCTTCTGGCAATTACTAGCAATCTCTAGTGTTCCTTATTTTATATTAACGTGACTCCAATCACTGCTTCCTCATGTACATGGACTTCTCCCTGGTTTCTATCTTCTGTATCGAATTCTCCTCTTATAAGGGCACTGGTCATATTGGATTAGGGCCCACTCTAGTCCAGTTTGATCTCATCTTAACTAATACCAGTTTCAAAAATCTTTTTTCCAGATTGGGTCACATTTATGGGACCAAGGGTTAGGACTTGAACATACCTTTTTGGGGACATAATTCAAACAATAGCAATTATAAAGTGCATACCATGTATCCAATAATCTCCTATTCCCTTCTTCTTCCTATTGCAATGCTCTGCTGGGCCTGCCTTCCCTATTAGTGTGCTGCTCCTCATGAGAGTTAGTCTTTCCCTTGTCCCAGACTCTGAGGACTGTCACACATAAGCAATAGATACAAAATTATGAAATTGGGTTTAGAATCTTCCTCTTTGGAAAGTTCTTAAAAAATCCCATGTTAGGTTTCTTTTGGGTCAGTAGGGCTATTGTTAAGACCAGAAGTCTAACAGATATGGTGTCCTGATCAATGAATGGTGAGTGTGACAAACTTTTTCCTAATGAAACAGTGATGCTTAATTATCATATGATATGTTTTCAGGCTTAGAAATTTCCTCTTTTTTTTTTTTTTTTTTTTTTTTTTACTTGCAGGGGCAGGCAACAGGAATAGAACCTGGGTTTCTGGCATGGCAAGTGAGAACTCTGCCTGCTGAGCCACCATGGCCCGCCCTAGAAATTTCCTCTTTAAAATGTGACTTTTGAAGCCTTAATTCTTTAGGTCTTTGTTCTTAAAGTGTAGTATGCAGACAATGAAATCAAGATAGGTGAGGGTGAGGACTAGGAGTCTGCATTTTTTAACAGGCCACGACAAGCATGTCTGGTATTTTTGGTCCAAGGACCACACTTTGGGAAATATAGTCTTAAACATTCAAACACTGTGGGTCTCCAAAGAATATGGCTTGTATTCCTTGGAGTGTTTTCTACTTCCAAGTCTCTGAAGATTAGAGTTATTAGCTGTGCCTCTATGATCCTTGCTTCTTGAATGAAATGATGGACAAAGTTGTCTAAACAATCATGAAAAGACTCTGAAAATTGGCCAAAGGCATACAGCAAATTGATCATCATTTATTTAAGACTATCTATTGAATCTCCATAAAAAAAGTGGAATCTAAATAAATAAATAAGTGGAATCTATTTTATGTTTTAACATGGAATCTTGGCAGGTAAGTTTTGCTTGGGAGGGCAGGAGAGACAACGTGTGTTACTAAGGGAGCTGACTTTATTTGGAAGAAAGTGTGGAGAAATCCATGCCCAGAGGTGTTGTTTAGAGCAATAGCAATATTAGTAGTCAACAGTTGGAGGAGAGCCTGGGAGGGTATGATACTGGTTGGGTAAAGCATCAAAATAGAAAACTAGCCAGAAATTTAACAGGGAAATCCAAGAATTAGACAATCAAGAGATACCAAGTTCCCACTTATTCCTAGGGTTCTGGAAAGCTGTGCACATGTACAAGGCCATGTGTGTTTAGGAGAGACTGAAGAAGGCCTTAACAAGATACTTGTCTCTCCCTGAAGAACAGACCTTGCAATGGCAGACTTTTAAATTGCCTGAATTTTGAAAGCATTTCCCAAGACACACATAAATATGTCAACAAAGGTTCTTTCTGGTTAAAGGTGTTTTAGCACAACCTTTGACCAATCATTGGCTGACCACAAAGTTATGCTGATTCATGGATGATCTCTGGATTATTAAACCAATTACAAAAGTTGGCAGTCATGCACTGCAAGGGAAAACAACTCTATAAAATTTGTTCAGGAATGTCTATAAACAAACAAAAAACAGCAAAAATAACCTCCCTCGGAGATATGAGAATCCAGAGTTGCTACAATATATTACCTACAACATAATTTTTTCCCCCAAAACATTATGGAACTTGTAAAGAAAGAGAAGACCCATAAAGAGATTAAAAAAAAAAAAACTGTCAATAGAAACTGTCTCTGAGTGGGTCCAGATGTTCAAGTTAGTAGACATAGACTTCAAAGCAGCTATTAAAAATATTCTCAGAGAATTAAAGGAAAACATGTAATATTGTATTTTGGGCCTCTGATATATGAAGATGACAATATTAGCACGAAGGAGGGGAGAGGGAATGGAGCTATATTGGAGCTAGGGAATGACATGAGACAATAACCAAAAACCACAGGAAGAAATGAAGAATACCAGAAACAGCAAATATGTAGGTTAGTATAAAAAACTCTATAAACATATTTTATTATTTAGCTTATTAACTCCTTTAAAATATAAATACTGTACAAACAATAATTATTATGCTGCATTGCTGTACTTGCAATATACATAGATATAATATATATAACAATAAGGGCATAGAAGAGGAGGGTAGAGGAGCTATAATGGAGCAAAATCTGTATTTTACTGAAATTAAGTTGGTATAATTATGTAAGTAGATTCTGATATGTTAAGATGTATATTGTAAACCCTAGAACAACCACTAAGAAAATAACTCAAACATATCAAAATATCATTAAAGGCATTAAAATGTTATGCTAGAAAATATCCTCTTAGGACAAATAAAAGTAGTAAAGTGGACATAGAAGAACAAAACTGACATAAGATGTATAGAAAAACATATCAAAATGGCAGATAAGGTAAATCCTACCTTATCAGCCATTATGTTAAATGTGAATGGCTTTACACTTTGATAAAAAAGCAGAGATTGTTAAACTGAATTAAAAATAACAAGATTCAATTATATGCTTTTGGTAAGAGTTATACTTTAGATTCAAAGACACAAATAAGATGGAAGCAAAAGGATGGAAAAAGTAATGCCATACAATAGCAACCATAAAGGAGCTGGAGTGGCTTTACTAATATACAAAATAGAACTTAAAACATAAAGTATCGCTAGAAATATAGGGATATTTTATAATAATAAAGGGGTTATTCCATCAGGAAGATATAGCTATTATAAATATATATGCACTTAACAACAGAGCTCCAAGATACACTAAGCAATACCTAACAGATTTAAAGTAGAAATAAACAATTCAACAATAGTTTTGGGGGGCTTCAATATCTCATCTTCAATAATGGAAAGAAAAACTAAGCAATAAATCATCAAGGTTACACAAGACTTGAAAGACATGACAAACCAACTTGACCTAAGTGACATACATAGAATATTCCATCCTAAAACCTTAGACTAATCCTTTCATGCTTAATATTTGGTGCCACAAGCTCTAGTGCTTTGCTACTCACCAAAATCAAATCTGTTTTATGCAATTGACTTTCCAATACTTGTGACTTTTTATGGGAAGATTTGTATTTGTTAGTAACATGTTTATAGAGTATACTGAGTTAATTTTAAAATTTAAAAAAATATTATTTTAGAGGCATTTTTACAGCCCAGGAATTGAAACTCATTACAGTTAATGAAAGTGACCAAGACTGACATACTCTCATCTGTAGAGTTGGAAAAGTAGGGAAGGCTTCAAGCCCAGTGGAAGCCAATTATTTATAGACAGAGGTATGGACACTGCTCTTTATTGTTTTTGCTTTAAAGTAAGTATTAATGACAATTTTGAACATATACAAAAGCATAGAATGAATAGTACCAGAAACTATGTACCCACAACCCACCCCCAATAATCATCATCTGTGGTCATTCTTATTTTATCTATAATCCCCTACCTACTTTTCTCACCATAAACCCAAATAATTTTCAAGCAAAATTCCAGACATTATTATCATTGGGTCTTTTTGAAAATTCACCTAGTTGAAGGATGAAGATGACAGAAGGAGGTGTCAGCAATATATTGGGCTATGAGTTAGGAAGTCCAGACCCAGCTTCCACTTGTTATGGGTTGTTGGGCAAATCTTTTCTTTTTTCTCTGGGCATCAGTTTCTTCATGTGTAAAATGAGAGGGTTTATCTTTATATCAGTGGTTCTCCACCATGACTGTACATTATAATCACCTGAGGAACTATTAAAAATTGTGTAAATTCTTGCAAATGAAGATTGTTTTTAATAGTTAAAAAAACCTCAGGTGATTTTAATATGAATCCAGGGTTGAGAACCAGTGATCTAGAATTGTCTCCCTTTGAATTTCTAAGGTTTCCCTGTTCCCATTATGTATCTCTGCTTCCACCAAACCAGTATCGCTGTTCCAAAAACTGTTTTTGGCATTTCTAGATTTATTGGGTGATTACTATTTATTGGGTGGTTACTATGTGTCAGGCAGTGTTTTAGTTTGCTAATGCTGCAGGAATGCAATATATTAGAAATGGGCTGGCTTTTGTAAAGGGGATTTATTAAGTCACAAGTTTACAGTTCTAAGGCCATAAAATGTCCAAACTACAGCATCCAGAGAAAAATACCTTGACTCAAGAAAGGCCAATGGCATCTGGAACACCTCTGTCAGCTAAGAAGGCATGTAGCTATATGTGGTGGTCTTGGCTTCTGGTTTCAACAGGTTCCCCAGGGATGTTTTCTTTCTGCATCTTCAAATGCTTTTGTCTGTGTTGGCTCTGAGCTTTCTCCAAAATGATTCCCTCTTAAAAGACTCCAGTAGGTGGATTATGACCCGTCTTGAATGGGTGGGGATACTCTCCATGAAAGCCACCTGATCAAAATGTCCCACCCACAATTGGTTGGGTCACATCTCCATGGAACCAACTTAATCAAAGATCCTGCCCTACAATGTTGAATCAGTATTGAAAGAACATGGCTTTTCTGGGGTACATAACTGTTTCAAGCCAGCACATTCCACTCCCTGGACCCCCAAAAGACATGTTACTTCCATATACAAAATATGTTCATTCCATCACAATATCACAAAGCTTTAACCACTTCAGTAATTGTTTTGGTTTTTTAATGCAGTCAGAAAGCAACATACCAGAAATGGAATGGATTTTAAAAAGAGAATGTATTATGTTACAAGTTACAGTTCTAAGGCTATAGAAATGTCCAAAGTAAGGCATTCAGAGAAATATACCTTAACTCCAAAGAAAGACCAATGTCTGTCATATGAAAAAGCACATGGCTTGCATCTGCTGGTCCTTGTTCCTGGTTCTGTTGCTTCCAGCTTCTGGTTCCAGTGGCTTCCTCTCTAAACATCTGTGAGACTTCACTTAGATTTTCCAGGGCAAAACTCTGGGTTCTGGCTTGCTTAGCATCTCATGAGAAGGCACATGGCAATGTCTTTTACTCTGTCAGCACTCCAAGTGTCTCCAGTTGTCTGCTTCTCTTTCAGCTTGAACTCTCGCCAAAATATTTCCCCCTTTAAAGGTCTCCAGCAAACTAATCAAGACACACCTTAAATGGGTGGAGTCACAGCTCCATCTAATCAAAAGGTCACACCCACAATTGAGTGAATTATATTTCCATGGAATCAATCTAATGAAAGGGTTTCACCCTACAATATTGAATCAGGATTAGAACAAACCTTTTCTGGGGTATGTAACAATTTCAAACCAGCACAATAACAATACAATAAAATACAAGGTAAAAAACAATACAAAATCTCATCCAAGTCAGTTACACATATGGTTTGTTCTAATGCAAATTTCTCCTCTGGCTCTGGACCTGTAAAACTCAGATCAGGTTACTGCCACCAAAGGAGGCACAGTCATAGGGTACATATTCCCATTTCCATGCAGAGAAATTGGAAGGAACACACAGGGGTTATTGGACCCAAGCAGTTCCTAAAACCATTAGGGCAAACTCCATTAAAATTCAAAGTCTGAAAGTCACTTATCCTTGAGTCTTGATAGAACAGCAGTCCCACAGTTTCCAAGGTCTTACACAGCAGCCTTAGTCTCTCCAAATGCTGGGGTGAGGGTTGCAACCTTGGGGAACTTTCAGGAGACCATCTTTTTCTCAGCTTCACCCTCTCCAAGCATTGGGGCAGCACATGGGCTCTCTGTCATCTCTGGAGCACATGCTCAACCCCCTCAGAACAATGGGGACAGCAGCAAGCCTCCACCCAAACCCCCAACGAATGTGCTCCACTCTCTCTGAGGCTCAAGGTGGCAAACTGTTCTACCTGCTGTCTACCTCTAAGGCAAACTCACTCTTTCCATGTGAATGGGTGGGTCCACTCTCCTGGCCTGAAATTTCTTGGCTTCAGGCCTTCCTTAACTTCCACCATTCTGCCTTTGAAATAGTTTTTCCTTCAGTTTGTCCCTTTTCTGTCCCTTTCAGTCCAGACTGGCAGTGGTTCTATTTATACATGTCTTGCAAGAAACTTGCCCATTTTCTGTGCAGTATACATGGATCTCACTCATCATATAATAAGACCTTCCATAAATTCTTTCTGGATAGCTCCATTTTCAATTCTAGCTTTTCCTGAAATGGCTGACTGGTTCTATATTTGGTTAAATCCTCATATCGGGAACTATTCTCTGGAATCTCCCTCTCTGGAAGCCCAGGATTTCCCAGACCATCAGTTTCTGATTTTTTTGTACCCAAGAGTTCAGTTCTTAGTTTCTCTCTTTTCTGTCACATTTTACTATAAGCTGTGAGGTGAATCAAGGCTTAATTTTCCACATTTAGTTTGGAAATCTCTTATGCTAAATATCTGAGTTCATCATTCTAATTCTGCTTTCCATCCAATACCAGCATTTAATTTTGCCAGATTCTCTGCCACTTTAAAACAAGGGTTGTCTTCTTTTCAGTTTGCAATAAAACATTTATTTTTTCTGTCTAAAGTCTCATCAGAGTTCACATTTTTATGAACAGTCTCTTCAAAGCATGCTAGGCTTTCTCTATGAAGCACCTCACAATTCTTCCAGAATCTTCCCCTTATCCATTTAAAAAGTCATTCCAACATGTTTGATATTTACTAACCAAAGCACCCCACTTCTCTGGTATCAGAGAAATCTGTTTTAGCTTGCTAATACTGCCAGAATGCAATATACCAGAAATGGGTTGGGTTTTTAAAAGAGAATTTAATTAAGTTGCAAGTTTATAGTTCTAAGACCATAAAAATGTCCAAATTAAAGCATCCAGAGAAAAATACCTTGACTCAAGAAAGCCCAGTGGTGTCTAGAACACCTCTATTAGCTGGGAAGGCACGTGGCTGATGTCTGCTGGTCCTTTGGCTTCTGGTTTCAAACAGCTTCCCCAGGGATGTTTCCTTTCTGCATCTCCAAACATCTCTATCTGTGTTGGCTCTGAATTTTTTCCAAAATGGTTCTCTCTTGAAGGACTCCAGTAAGCAAATTAAGACTCATATTGAATTGGCAGAGAAACATCTCCATGGAAACCACGTAATAAAAATTGTAGTCTGTAGGTCCACCCTACAATATTGAGCCAGGATTGAAATGACATGGCTTTTCTGGGGTACATAAAAATTTCAAACCAGCACAGGCAGCATGCTTAGAATTTTTCCACTTACTTCACTTGATTGTTGTTCTAGTTTGGTAGTTGTCAGAGTGCAATACACCAGAATTGGAATGGCTTTTTAAAGGGGGAATTTATTAAGTTGCAAGTTTATAGTTCTATGGCTATGAAAATGTCCCAATTAAAGCAAGTCTATAAAAATGTCCAAATTAAGGCACCAATAAGAGGTTACCTTCATTCAAGGAAGGCCAATGAAGTTCAGGGTTTCTCTTTCAACTGGAAAGGCACATGGACATGGTGACATCTGCTAGCTTTCTCTCCAGGCTCCTTGCTTCATGAAATTCCCCCGGGGTGTTTTCCTTCTTCATTTACAAAGGTCTCTGGTCACATGGGCTCTTATGGTTCTCATGTATCTCTCATGGCTGTCTCTCTCTACAAAATGCTTCCTCTTTTAAAGGATTCCAGGAAACTAATCAAGGCCACCTGGAATGGGTGGAGTCACATCTACATCTAATCAAATAAAGTTAATACCCACAATTGAGCATGCCACATCTCCATGGAGATAATCTAATCAAAATATTCCAGTCCACATTATTGAATAGGGATTAAAAGAAATGGTTGCTCCCACAAGATTGGATCAGGATTAAAACATGACTTTTTAGGGGACATAATCCTTTCAAACCAGCACAGTTGTCATATTAACTAAGATACCTTTGTTAATGTTCTTAATGGAGTACCTGTAATCAAATGTATAATATTTATTTTCTTCACTTTTCTCCATACTTTGGTTAGAAATGAATCAGTGTTTTGGGTCATGGAGCATCAGTAATTTGGAGATCATATTTTTCCTAAATTGCTATTGCTTTTATTGCCCAGAAATTGATTCCTTTTGCTTAAATCATATTTTTATTAGGTATGAGGATACAGACTTATTTTTAGTGCTTAGTGTTCAATAAAAAACACTTAAATATACTGATAGCATTGTGTAAAAATTGATTGTCTTAAATTCAAATTGTGCCCTTCCTCTGAAATCTCAAGGGCCCACAGAGGGACTATAAAGGTAGAAAGAATAAACCCAATAAGTGAGCATTAGTAGGAAGAGGTCTACAGCTAGACCCTTGATATTCAATACATGGTACTTGGATCAGCAGACATGGGCATCAAAGGATGATTTTCAGTAATGCAGAATCTTGGGTCCCATCTCAGATCTACAAAATCAAAATATGCATCTTAACAAAATTTCAGGTTACTCATATGCACATTAAATTTGAAATGTGCTTATGTATTCTCCATCTTTCACATCATCTTAGTTTGCAGCCAACCACTTACGTTGTGATATGACTGTTGGGGTTAGGGCTCTGACCATAACGTGGGTTCCGAATTCAGGAAGTAAAGGGATCAGGGTTCAGTCTGGGGTGATAAAATAGGAGAGACAAACTGGCCTTACAATCATAGGTTGCTGAAAATTGATTTAATTTTCTCTAATTTATCTTTCAGTATAAATATATCCCAAATGGTGGTGTTTTTCTGTAGAACAATGATTTCAAATAATGGCATCCCATGACCCTTTCTGTTTAGGTCAGTTTTTGATCCTTTTATTATCTGCCAAGTTCCTTCATTCTTGGTCCAAATATGATCAACTCAGTGTCACTGTTACCAGAGCAGACCTCCTTCAAATGGGGTCAGTGACTGGACCACTGGTGTTTTCAAAGTCTGATGCAAAGCAGAACTTCCTCAGGCAGACAAGTCTTTTCTAAACCATTCCCACTCTTGCCTGTCCCACCCCCAGCTCCCACAGGGAAGGTTCTATTCTTTCTGGGATGTGCCTAACTCATCAGTTGAAGTTTGATATCTGGGGCAGAGTGATTCTTGAAGTCATTTTAGACAAAAATCTAAGCACAATCATTCCCACTCTTAACTTTGACAGTTAGCCTCAGGAAAGACTGCCATCAAGCCCTCCATTGGGCCTAATAAGTTGAATCTAGAGCATCTTTCTTGGATGGGTGTTTGAATTGGTGCTGTGTGGGCATCTTCCTGGAGCATAATTGTTATTGTTAAGTAATTTAAATGTTTTTTTTAAGTATATGTTGTGGAATTTAGTATAGCATTTGTATGTATTTATAAGATAGAACACAAGATTTCAAAGAAATTTCTGCTTGTGATAGACACTTCAAACTTGGTCTCTATATCCCTTCAGCAGTATGTGTCTACACTATTTTAACATTAGGGGTAGTTAGGTGGGCAAGTTTTGAGAAATATTGAACATATTAGGTGATGGAGATGCAGAGACAACTAAAACACAGGCTTCAACTTCCAGGATCTTACTAATAGAGGATATAAAACATTTACAAGCCAACATTGAGCTCCTGGAGGACAGGGCATCTCCCAATCCCCCAATTGTCCCTTAATAAAACATCTCCCTCTCTAATCATGTATGCTCACTCATTTAACAAGCATTTACTTAACCCCTCTCCTTGTGTGCCACTCACTGTGCAAGGTGCTGGGGATACAGAAATAGAAAAGATATGGGCCTATCCCTCAGGTGGACCTTCAGATGGAGAGATGATTGATGAAGCAAAGACTCATAAGACCCTGTGGGTACTCTGTCCCTGCTGTGGCATTCAGAACCAAGAGAAAAGTCACAATTGCCATGGTTGGAATGGCTAATTTGAATCACTTTGAATGAGCTTATTTTAGATTGGGTTCCTCAAGAAGTGCATCTTGAAGCAAATATTTGCATATAAATAGTTTATTTGAGAGGTGATCTCAGGAAGTAGCTATAGGGGAGTGGGAAAGTGACACAAGGAAAGGAAAGAAGTTAATAAAAATGAGACTATTAAGGATGTTGCTGTTGTGGGTAACTGGGGCTCAAACTCACTGGTAAACTGGGAGACAGTGCAAACCATGCTTCAGAATAATTCCTCTTCTAGAAGGGAGAAAGCCAGTATATTAATTTTCATCTTCTATCAGCCATTGTCTGAGGAATAGATACTCCTGGGGTATTAATTCTCCAGCATTTCCAGTATGCCCAGTCAGCAAGCTAAAAGAAAGTCTTCATAGAGAGAGTCACAAATGCTGGTGGAACACATGTGTGGGGGCAGTGGGTGATGAGAGGATATGAATGGAGTAATAACAGAATCTGTTAGAGGGCACCCACTGGCTTGGGTTCTGAGCCAGGACCTCTCAATGATGCCCATGAAGAAATGTATTCAAGATATTGCTTCAAGTTTCCTGCTTTTTATAGGATTCCAAGGTAGGAGGAGATGTCTCAGAAAAATTACCAAGTCTGGGTTTCCCAATAGCCCTGGAAGGAAGGAATCATGCTACATGTAATTTGACTTGAAAAATTAAAAAAAATATTTCACATACTGCAGTGGCATGGAACAAACTTATGCACATTACACGTAAATTGATTGTCATACACACTGAGGTGCACCACTCGGATCCCCTTTTAGAAAGGTCTTGCTGCCAGATATGAGTAATGAGTTCAGTAGACAGCCTCCAGTTGTCAGCTCCTTCAGGGCATTGGTTCAGTTCCAGAGAGCCACCTCACCCAATGTCATGCCCTCCAGGGACAGCCCACATCTAGTGACTGAATGTGACAGGGATATAAAGGTCCAGCCATTTTGGCCCAAGATGGGACAATTCTCTTTCCCCCAGTTCCAGATTCCCTTCAACCCCTGAATGTAGCCAAGGATTTGTTGGGCCTGCTTTGCAGTTTGACTCCTTCCTCTGCCCAATCCTACTTTCCTTTCACACATGTTGATCACTAGTAAATATCTTGCACCCCAAACTCTGTTTCAGTGTCTGCTTTTGGAGAACTTAACCTGTGATATTGATCAAACTTTTGAAGGGTTTGCACTATACCTAAATTTGAACTATTCTTTTGGGATAAGGGAAGTATGCTGTTTGAAAGGATGTATGTCGGGCGGGCCGCGGTGGCTCAGCGGGCAAAGTGCTTGCCTGCTATGCCGGAGGACCTCGGTTCGATTCCCGGCCCCACCCCATGTAACAAAAACGGAGAAACAGAATACAATAAAACAAGAAAATGTTTAAAAATGTTTCCCTTTCCTCCTTCCTTCCTTCCTTCTCTCTGTCTTTCCTTTAAAAAAAAAAAAAAAAAAAAAAAAAAAAAAAAAAGAAAGGATGTATGTCCACTAGAAAAGCCATGTGTTAATCTAAATCCCATATCACAAAGTCAAAATAATCTCTATTCAATACTGTATGTTTGAAACTGTAATCAGATCATATCCCTGGAGATGTGATTTAATCAAGAGTGGTTGTTAAGATGGATTAGGTGATGATATGTCTCCACCCATTTGGGTGGTCTTGATAAGTTTCTAGAGTCCTGTAAAAGAGGAAATGTTTTGGAGAATAAGCGATTCAGAGACAGCAGAGCAGAATGGCATAGCCACAAGAAACAGTCCACCAGCCAGTGACCTTTGGAGATGAAGAAGGAAAATGCTTCCTGGGGAGCTTCATGAAAAGGAAGCCAGGAGAAGAAGCTAGCAGATGATGCCATGTTTGCCATGTGCCCTTCCAGATAAGAGAGGAACCCTGACCGTGTTCACCATGTGCCTTTTGAAATGAGAGAGAAACTCTGTTCACACGTGCCTTCTCACTTGAGAGAGAAACCCTGAACTTCATCGGCCTTCTTGAACCAAGGTATCTTTCCCTAGATGCCTTTGATTGGACATTTGCATAGACTTGTTTTAACTGGGACATTTTCTTGGCCTTAGAACTGTAAACTAACAACATATTAAATTTCCCTTTTTAAAAGCCATTCTGTTTCTGGTATATTGCATTCTAACAGCTAGCAAGCTAGAACAGGAAGTAAATGCATATTTATTTAACGTTAACTGTGTGACAAGTTTTGGGTTGGGAATTTTAACAGAATTAATCCTTACAACAGCATTGTTTGGTATTTATAATTATCCTCATTTTTCAGATGAGTAGACTGAAGCTCAAAGTGATAACTTGTCCAAGACCACATGCCTAGCAAGTGTTGGAGGAAAGACTGAAATTCAAGTTTGTCTGACTCTTAAATTCATCCCCGTAATTATCAAGCCATTCTGCTTCCAGAAGTGATTCATTCTAAAATATAATTATTCCTTGGGAGTGTTATCCCTATCTCAGTCACTCTGTGTCAAACAGCTGAGTGTTTTGACTTTTGTTAATGGATGGAAACAGAGAGCACTGGATACCACTCAAGGGGGTTGGGGTGGTACAAAAAAAAGTAGCTGTATTGGAAAGAGCAAGGGCGTTGGGAATCACTTAAGATTGGCTTTGAATTCTAGCTCTATTACATAGCTATGTGACTCTGGTCAAGTTATTTAGCTTCTCCGAATTAAATGAAAATAAATTGAAGAGTTGCAAGGATTGAGGTAATGTTTGTGGAGTGGACATCTGTTTTTTTTAATGTCCATCCCTCTATACCTTTTGAGGGACTGTCTTTTCCACCATTCCATGTAGTCCTGGTGGTGGTGTTAATCATGATGCCCCCAACCCTGGTTGTAGTGGTAATCATATAATTAGGATCAGCCACTTGTATACCCTCTCCAATGGGAAGAGTTATTTGTCCAGGAGTGGGTACCAGATCTAAGTAGGGCCAAGAGGCAGGCTTCTTCCTAGGGGGTTGATTTTCATGTGTTGGAATGGAGAAACCATTTTTTTCTGGTAGGATTTCTAAGCTGGCAGATATAAACCTGGGTCTGTGGGCAGCCATCCTCCCTTGCACATAGATACAGGCTATATACAGAATAAACTCAACCACAGAGGAAAGGTGGGAGAAGGAGAGAATATGTGGGCTCCTGAATCCACCTTTACATGAAGCAAGTTACCCTTTGAACTTCCCAACTTAGGAGTCTTCCCACATTTTTTCCTTAAACAGTTTGGTTTCTGTCACATACTCCTGAAAAAGTCCTGAGTTATACAATATTATAGCATATATAAAATGCATATACCATGATTGGATTGAATAAGTGATAATATAAGTAATGGAAGAAATAATTTGGAAAAATATTAAAGTGCTTTTGTCATTTGCAATTTTGGTACATTATTTTTTTTTCTTAGCCCATGACATTCATCTACTGCTAAAGAAATAAGATTTAAAATACAAAGTGAAAGAAAACAGTTTGCTTCCTTGTGCCTGCCCTTGCAAAAAAAAAAAATTAAAGAAAACACTAACGTTCAGCTTCTGACATTCAAAAAAGAATTCTTAACCAGGAAAACAGCTTGAAAACTAGACATTGTTAAAAGAGGGTTTTTCTAAATAATTCCTTTATCTTCTTTAGCATATTAAGAGCCAGGCTTGATATAGCAGATGTTAGAGAATTACATAATAAAAGTCCTACTATAAGAAGGGTAAGGGGAAAGCTTTTCCCTTCTAGGTCTGTAGTGAGAAAAAATTAAGACAAATAGGAGGAGCCACACATGTTGTAGGGCCTATGGTATTTGAAGATGGAAGCAGCCTGATAAAATGGCTGCCTACAGTGCTTCCAGGTCTGAAGTTCCAGGGAAGAATGACTCAGCCTAGCTTATATAATCATGATTCAGCATCTGCCATATAACCAGTACACAGCACATGTTTAGCCAATGATATACTCCACATATGATGTACTCTTTGGTAAAATGCCATTTTTTTGTGATTTAGATTATATGTGTGTGTATATATAAGAGCCCATTGCTATGCAGGTTACAGTGCAGAGGGAACTGATTAAAGCATGACTGCTGTACTAAGGGCTCCTCATGCTTTCTTTCAGTTCACTACTAGGCCAGAGCACCCTTTCTAGCTGAGGAACTCGGACTCGACATAGTCAGCAGGATACGGTGAGTGGCCCCTCTGCCCTGGAAGATGCAGGACCAGATGGGATGGGACCCCCCACAGGTTTCTGGTATCTTGTGGCAGTTGTTTTGCTACATTGGTCTGCTCCAGAGGCTTGGGATCATGTGGATCCCATGCACAGGTGATTGCCAAGGCTTTGAAAGACTGAAACTAACGTCCCAGTTGCCCAATGAGATATAGAAGGGAAAGTGTTTTGGCTTTTCTTAATTATGCTGCAAGAAGCACATAAAGAGGATTTAACAATACAAGCCCATGCTCAGAGGCTGCAGCAGAAACAAGACAAATTGGAAACCTGGGTCTGAGCCCTAGAAGAAGCAGCAGTGCTGGGGCTGCTTGGAATGGAGGGAGTTGAAAGTGAGTCAGCACCGTCCCCGGCAAGTACTCCCCCCTTGTTTCATGCCCACTCCATAGTCAAACGATAGGTTGAGCATGACCAGCCCCTGGCTTCAGGAGGTGGACCAGAGGGTCTCCATGGGTCCATTGATAGATGACATAAACAGCATATACTCCAGACAGACTTCAAAATCTCGTGAAACAGTATTAAACAAAGCAGCCAACACCTAACACAAGATAATCATTTGTTGATCAACTGACTGATGATGAGTGTGGCCCAATAGGTCTGAGAGAATTCAGGAGGACTCCTAGAGAATGTAAGTAAGTGGACTATGTGTTATGGACCTAGTCCAAATCATCTGGGAAATGGGGATGTGGCAGATAATGTTGCAAGTCTAGTATAGAAACCCTAATGATGAACCATTACTACTTGCACGAAGGACATGATTTTCACCATGGCACCTCCAGGTACCCTAGTACCTTGGCTGCAAACTTAGCACCCTATGAGAACCATAATGTGCATGAAGTAACCACTGCTATGGCACAGTTGGGGGATGTGGGATGTGGAAATATGCAAATGGGAGAAGAGGGTACATCTGGTAAGACAGTAGGGCTTCCACGTGAATGAAAAGCACCCCATGAATGGAAAGGGGTTGGCAAAGCTGGTGGTCTCACCAAAGTATCCCAGTTACAAATGTGGGTGAACTTAATAGCCACAGGAGTAGATCCAGAGAAGCTTGATCAACAACCCAATGATGTATTATTGGCTTTGTAAAAAGAATTGCCCTGAGAGCAGCGTTTTACTAAATTAAAGGATAAGAAACAATTGGGGAACTGCCCATTATGTCTGTGTAATGTTTTCTGCTCAAGCGGCAGAAATGACTCGGACCTGTTTAATTGACAGACTGGCTGAGGTGCCTGGGTAGTGGGGGAACTGGGAGACCAGAGGCCACATGTAGAACTGTTCATTTACTGGTCCTCCCGCAACGTACAACGTGTTTTAGTCCTAGTAGGCTCAGGGGCAGAATGTACATAGTTGTATGAAAACCCAGACAAATTGTATGGTCCTCTGACTCACATTAATGGATATGGAGGATGCATGGTTCAGGTAAGACAGGCTGCAGTGGTGTTGGGCAATAGTTCTTTGCCCTGACAAACAGTTACTGAACAGCTGCAACGCACAAGCTACTCCCCTTTAAACTTGGTAATAAGAGGTGAGCATTGCCCTTGTACATAGAAGCGGAGGGAAGCAATGTGTTGGAAAGACCCCATGTGTGGAAAAAAGGGTTATTATTACCAGCTGCCATGTTTTGCAACAAGGAACATGGATGAATAGATCTGGCCATGGGAAATACTAACAGAAGCCCTTCCTGGGTGGTATGTCTTTTGCCTTGGGGTGATGGGATAACCCGGGGTTGCAGGTACAAACTTGAATTGTGAAGTGGCCAGCTCCTATACAGGTGTCCCTTCCTAATGATGGGGAAGGTTCTTTGCTTTGAGGAACTTATGTCTTGCATCTTAATCATGCTAGCATGGCCCAAGGGGACCTGGTTTGGTACTCCTGCCCAGGGCAGAAAACCCCTGGATGCCACTATTCTTTCACAGGATGAGCAAGAAGCCTGTATTCTGCCTAAGGGATGAAATTTACCCCTAATGGTTTTTAAAGCTTTGCTATTTCTTTGACCAGACTGATTGCGACCAACAGCCTGGCAGCACGGGCCCACACCTACACATGGGTCCACAACATCTCTCATTGCTGGGTATGTACTGAACTCCCAGCAAATGTGGCCGAAGGACTCCCATTGGCAGATAGCACGTGCTACAAAACAGAACCGGGACTTGGCTATGAGTAATAGTCACCTTGGACTGTCTGGCCAAGTTTTTAGTAGTCTTTTGTTGCTCCCTCTATAGTTGCTTTGGTCTATGAGCCCAAGAAGCTGCCCTATGGAATAAAGTATCTCCTGAATGCAAGCTGTTTCAGGGGTAGAGTGTGGGGCCCAGGGTATTTGAAGATGTAAACAGCCCATGTTTGTTTACAGTGTCACCGGGTCTGAAGTTCCAGGGAAGAATGATTCAGCATAGTTTATATAACCACGATTCAGAATCTGTTATATACCATGATATACTCCATATATGATGTATTCTTTTGACAAAATGACACTTTTGCATAATTTTGTATATAAAGCCCATCACTGTGTAGGTTACAGTGCGGAAGGACTTATTAAACCTACTAAAGGGGACTACCAGCGGCTCCTCATGCTTTCTTTCAATTCACTACTGGGCCAGAGCACCCTTCCCTACTTAAAGAACTCAGACTCAACACATGTGTCCCAATTTCTCCCTTTCACTGTGCAGTTGATTCTGTGCCAATACAGAGTGCCTCAGCATATTTCAGTGGGTGGAAGATATGATAAGAAAGAGATCTACTTCCTTGTTTCCTTGTGGTATAGACACTGAGTTTAGAGGCACTATCCCTGCAATGGGGTCTTTTGTAGTGTATTGCATGGACAAAAGAATTGAATGAAGGTTATGAAAAATCTCAGAGGAATTTACAGCCCAGTAGGAGCTATGGGGAATATTATCTATACTGTATGTGTCGGGGCCCTTGCTTGTAAACCATAAAGACTTGTTGCTGTGATTTGTATCACAGTTTAGCCTGACTCTCCAGGTTGCTGATAGAAGACCCTAGAAGAAGCAAAGAGTAAAACTAATGGCTCTGTCAGGCTGGCACAAAAAGAGTTGAAAATTTATTTTTAAAAATATCCAAGAGTATATAGAATTAAAGGCAAAAATGTTCTCAGTGGATTGGGAAACTTCTCAAGTTGTCCACAAAATATTGTTTCTTCTGTAACCCTCTTGGGCATCTTTGGTGCACAATATCTGCAATATGGGCTTAATTGGAGGTTTAGATGATTTTAGAGGCCCTTTACTTCCAACACTCTATGGTTTTATGAAACCAAAGTTTCTAAGTAAAAACTGGAGGTTTTATTTGCTGGTTCCTGACTCTTCTGCTTAGAGATCTGTTGTCCTTAATCTAATGGGTCAAAAGAACCAGAAGCTTCACATCCAGAAGTTTGAGAATCATGAGTCTAGAGGAAGCATGCTACTTTAAGGTCCTGATTCCCATACTCTGTGAGTGCACTAAACCCTGTGGGAGGGGCTTACGCTGCAAATGGAATCTTCTATTCAGAAGACTCATCCTGCCTCACTTTGTTCCTATTCCATTTTTAGACATCTGCAATTATTTGAAAGTTGTCTATTTTAATGTATTGAAATTTCTTTTCCTAAAAAGTGTGAGCCAGCCATTTGTCCCATTTTTGTTCTTTGGAGATAATCAGATTAAATAACTTATTACCAATGATAAGCCTCCCAAGGTTTGAAGACAATATAAATGATTTTCCAGGAAGTCTTATCTTGGTTAAATACCTTTAGATTTAGGGACTCCAGTCCTCAAAGACTTATGACTTCACGTCCATTTATCACATTGGCTGTTCTTTTTTGACCATGCAGTAATTTTTAAAGGTCTTCTTTCCATGTGGTACCCACAACTGAATACAGATACTTTAATGTGGCTTGCTGGTGTAATGGGATCATTATCTCCCTTGATCTCAACATTAGTCTTCTGTTAAGGTAGCCCAGAAAGCTGGAGTAAGGTAATTATTCTCAAGCCAGTACAGGTGGCAATGACTTTCTAGACAATGTTAGGGCATTAGAAGCCAAGAAGATTGAGGATGATAGTGGGGACTAAGGGACACACTTACCTTCATTCTGTGTTTAGCTTTTATATGCCAGTACACTTCCTGTCTTGAAAAGAGCAGTGTTTTCTCACATTGTGGCCTATTTGGCTTTGTATACAAAATAAGAAACTCACAGGTAGATTTTTCATTTGTTTAACACTTGCTCCTGACTTTCTGGGCCAGGTTTAATGAAACACATCAGAAAATATATTTAACCTCAATACACTTTTTTCCCCTCTGGGATTCTCCACAAATGTAAGAAGGTCTATCTATATTTTGGGTTCATTTTTAGTAATAACAACTTCTCCTCATCCATTCCTAGAGTTCTGCTGCTATGCAAACTGCTAAGGACCAAAACCATTCTTGGATAAAGTAAGTACTTTTATTTATGGTACTTTCGAATCTGGGGAGAAAATAGTGAAACAGACAGACAGACTAGGAAAACAAGAACTGTGACTCCCTAGATGACTTCAGCAAGTTAGTCAATTATAGTTGATTGTTTCCCTTAAACTCCCAGATTTGGATTAAGATGCTTGCAGTGTAGCTTGTTTAGTTAGCACTATTTAATGGCGCCACAATTTTCTCCCTTTGTCTGAAATGATCTAGTCAGAGACCCCTGAAAATGCCAGGCATTAAGTATAATTCTTTTGACTGAAGCCTGATTTGTTTCTGTTGAAAATGACTTTGTGTATTACATTTATGATTCATTTAATAAGTGCTGTAGATGTCAACACATTAGTGTAAACCTAATGCAGGGAGTAATTTGGGTTCTAATGAGGTTCCCAACCAGCATCCTACTATGAACAGTAGAGCATTGTTCAGTGGGCCTAGACCTGTCTGATAAGACTTAAAAATATGCTATTTGTGTATCAGGTTGACACCAGAATCACTTAATTTCTCTGGGACTCAGTGTCCATATCTGTAAAACAAGCAGGTTGGACAAAGGCCCCTTGAGTTCTGAAACTTTTAGGATTTTATTAGTCATCTTAGTAAATCCAACATCTTTAGAACATGTGGTTTGTAATAGAGATAAATTTGCATGAACCATTTGTGTTGTGATTTGTACCCATTACCAAAGCTATAACTCCATGAAACCTTGTCTGATTAATGAGTCATTCATGTTTCTGCATACCTTCAAGCAAGGCACTGATGTTTATTGTTGCAGATGATTTTTCAAAGATGTTTGTATAAGGAAATGGCTTGGAACATAGAGATAGTGCATTCAAAAAGCAAGCAAGGTTATTGCCCATTATAATCCTAAACTCAGGGTTCTTATCCTATAGTGCAATGCACATCATTGGTCCTCTTCATATTGCACTGGTGGAGTTGGGATTCTTAGCTAATGCAAAAATACTGATTTCTGGCTTCTACTTTTGCTCTGAGTAATAAATTGCCCTTTATCTCTCATCCAGGTGTCTCTTGTCTTCTATTAGCATCCATGAAACTGTAGCAGGCTATATTTCCAGATCAAAATCTCAGAAACTTTATGGTTCTTGACAATGACCCCATTCCTCATTAATTTTCCTCTTTTTTTTTTTAACACCTATAGCACCTAACCTCTGAACAGTCAAACTCAACATATATGCTGTTTTTTTCTAATTGTTTTATGTTAATTTTCTCTCCCTGACTAGATTGTAAGCACTTGAGACCAGTCACCAAGTGCCAATACTTTTTCTGTCTTACCCTATAGCAGCTGGCACAAGGATGGGTACATAGTAGGGTCTCTCCCTATGTTTTTTATTGACTTAGATCACATAGATGCCAGCTGAGCTAAAGGACTCCATATTTTTTTTTTTGTCCTGGATGTATTATTATGGGTGAAAACCACAGACTAACTCCCTTCCCTGCACACCCCTTCCCAAATAGAAAATCTTTGATGAGAGTGGGAGAAGCTGTTTGTTTTTCAGATATCTAGGATATAAGGTGTAGGCATTTGTGATGGTTAGGTTCATGTGTCAGTTTGGCCAGGTGATGGTGCCCAGTTCTGGTCAAGCAAGCACTGACCTATCTGTTGCTGTGAAGACATTTCATGGACTTAAATCATCAGCATGTTGATTGCATCTATGGCTTATTACATCTGCAGATGGCTAAGGAGAGTGTCTTCTGCAATGAATGACATTTAATCACTTGATGGCTTTAAAGGAGAAGTCAGAAGAGAGAATCTCTCTCTCCTATTCAGCCAGCCGGCCAGCCTCTCCTGAGGAATTCATTGTAGACCTTCATCGGAGTTGCCAGCTAATAGCCTGCCCTCTGGAATTTGGACTCACATATCCCACAATTGCATGAGACACTTTTATAAAATCTCATATTTACTGATATCTCCTGTTGGTTCTATTTCCCTAGAAAACCCTGACTACTACAGCATTCTATAGTCATTTGGAGATCATTGACTAAAGGGCCAATCAAAGCTGTTTTGAGACCCACATTTCCAAAGATATCAGAGGAAGTTTGTTCTGTTGGGCTGCCAATAATTACCAGGTTTTGATTATTAGGGAATGGAATTTTAATATGTTTTTTTTTTTTAAAAAATACAGTTTAAAAAATACAGTTTTTGTAAAATTCAAGAGTTTCAAGAGGTCATCTGTACTAGCCCACTGCCTCCAACATTAACAGAAGTTATTTTGACATTAAATACCAATCCCAGAAGAGATTTTGAACCCCTATGAGTGCATTCCCCAAAGCCATAGACTTGTTGTTTTTGATCTTGTAAGTATCCTATTAATGATATAGTAGACCATTATATCAGAAAGAAAAATGTTTATATATAATTTTTTCATTTGGCTTATCATTTTTTCCTATTATCTGGATTATTCAATTAGCCTAACTTCAGGGTTTTTTTTTCTGGGAGAATATGGAGACACAACAGGTTTTTCATCTTGAGTACTAAAATGTTAGGACACAGGGCTCTTTCTTGTGCCTGTGGACCTGAGGATGCATCCCCTGCTCCCACAATAAATTTTGAACTGTTTTTACTTCAGTTATCAGTACTGCAGCACATTTTCTATTCAGTCTTCCTGAATTCAACTGATACTACTTTACAGCTGCGACATGATTATGATTTTCTAACTTTAGCTTTGCAAATGTGGCATTTTCTAACTTTAGTTTTTTGAGTTCAGGCTGTTTCTTTTCATTATAAATATTTTCTGTGAATATTTCTAAGTGAGAATTTGAGTATGCTGCCACCAAGTGGTTACCAGTTCCTTGGTTCACATGGTCTCATGATTCAAGTGCAGACAGCCTTGCCTTTGTTAGTGGTATTGGTGTTGGTGGTCTGTGTTAGGATTGGGGTAGTGTGATGCCCATGAAGAAGTGAAGATTTCAGGTATTAGAGGGAGTTGTGGTCACTCTTCATGAAGTGGCCAGAAGATGTTGAGGGAAAAAATGGGCTGTAACTCGAGGAGGGGAGGAGGTAGGGCTGTATGATGTCCAGAGAATAAGATCAGGGACAGAAGAGTTGTAAGATGGAGTGAATAGGTCAATAACAGGCAAAATAGGAACATGACCCTGAGTTGAAAGAACTTGATCACTGAAAGACTTTTCATCTCTTGTTTCTGCACTTTTCTATAGTTCCTGTACTTGTTGGGGACAAGACAAACAACGTTATCTGAGCAGGATTGTATCTTATACAAATATGAGTCCTCTATAACATCTAGCATAGTGCTGGACACATAGTTGGTCTTCAATAAGGATCTGTTGAATGAATGGTCTAAAGATGCAGGAGGTGAGACAACATGTGATGGAAAGGGGAATGTTGGGTTGAGAAATAGGGGTGGTTCCTGATGAGCAAGTCCCACCGAGCAATGCCCTGCCTATATCATTAACCTGAGCCCTCAAAATCAATATCTCAAATTATAAACTCCAAATCTTCTGAGAACGATATCTACATGCCACATTCTCCTCCTTTTCCTCCTCCTTCTTCTTAATCTCAGTTCCATGGATCTTCTTTGTATCTTTGGATCAGTCTGGGTGATTAGAAGTAGATGGTTTGGGAAAGCTTTTGATTGGGGGATCGGAGACCTGGAACTTCTTCCATTCATGAAGTGTGTAGGGAATGACTGAATAGGACTTGTTTAATGCAGATGAATATAAAACTGAAGATAGTTCCATGTAAGATGTTGGCTGGAATTAACAACCTGTTCAGGCACAATTATTCTCCAGTATGGGGTTTGCCCCTGCAGAATTATACATCTGTCATATTATCTTTGACCTTGGCCAGTGTATGATCACAAAAATTGATTTTAAATGTAGTCATACCTGGATTTAACCCCTCTACTCAAATATAAATTCACGAAAATCTGGTGAAATTGTTCTCACTTGTGCTGCTCTTAATGCGAAAATTAAACTCTTCGGGGCAATAGTTTTAGTGAACTGGTATGATGACTTATTTGGCATCATAAACTTCCACATTTCTAACATAGCATTTCCCAACTAGGATTCCAGTGTGGAGCAGTAGGGCATAAGGGATAGGAGCATGAGCTTTGGAGTCACAAACAGCTGTCTTGTAGGAGCTGTTTTACACTAGGCAAGTCACTTAACTTCTCTGGGCCTCAGGTTCCTTATTTGCAAAATGAGATAATATTGCCCCATCTACTCCCTTTTTGTTTATGTGCTTTTGTTTGAATATTTCATATTGATGGATATCCATGTTTGTTTTAGTTTGCTAGCTGCCAGAATGTGATATACCAGAACTGGAATGGCTTTTAAAAAGGGGAATTTAATAGGTTACAAGTTTACACTTCTAAGCCTATGAAAATGTCCCATCCAGGGAAAAATACCTTAATTGAAGAAAGGCTGATGCATCTGGAACACCTCTGTCAGCTGGGAAGGTACACTACTCCTTCTTGATCCTGATCTCTGTTGCTTTCAGTCTGTCCATGTGGGGGTTCCTCACTTTACTTCTCTGGGGCTGGCTTTCAGCTCTTGGCTTCCCTTGGCTCTCTCCAGGTTCTAGCCTACTTAACATCTTGTGGGAAGGCACACAGCAACATCTACTGGGCTCCAAGCATTTCCAAACATTCGTGGCTCTGCTCTCTCTGTTGGCCCTGAAGTTTGTTTACTCTTTCTCTCTGTCAGCTCTGTCATTTCTGTCATTTTCTGTAGGATCTGTCTGCTCTGAGCTCTCTCAAAAATGTTTTCTCTTTTAAAGAACTTCAGGAAACTAATCAAGACCCACCTGGAATGGGTGGAGTCACATTTTCATCTAATCAAAAGACCACACCCACGATTGGGTGTGTCACATCTCCGTAGAGCAAACACAGTCTTTACAATGATTACATGGATACTTTATTTAAATATGCTTATGGTTGAGCTAACTAAGATAAGCGTTGGTGGTGGTTCTAAGTGTACTGTTTGCTTTCTTAAAAAAATGAACAACAATGACAAAAAAGACTAAATACAAATATTCAAAACATCATTACTTGTAATATTTCCAAACTGGAAACAACCCAAATGTTCATCAGCAGTTAAGTGGATAAATAAGTTGTGATACAGACATATAATGGGATATTATTCAGCAATAGAAAGAAATGAAGTGGTAGATAACTTTCAGGAAAAAAAAGATCACATCCACAATTGGGTGTGTCACACCTCCATGGTTATAATCTAATCAAAAGTTTCCAACCTAGATTATTGAATCAGAATTAAAAGAAATGGCTGATCCCACAAGATTGGATCAGGATTAAAGCATAACTTTTCTAGGGTACATAATATTTTCCAACTGGCACAATGTTCAAGAATCTTGGCTTCTATGTGTAATTTGTCTTAACCTCAACCATTGAGTTAATCCATAGAATATAGTATGCTAAACCCTGGAACAAACTCCAAAAGCAAAAATCAAAACATGGTTGTTATAAAGGTTAAATAAAATGACAATATGCAAGTATTGTGCCTAACACAATGCTTAGTATATGGTAAGCACACAACAATGTTGGCTGTTATATAATATTTCTTTTTAGAAACTTTGGGAAGCAGTGACTGAATAGTGTCTCTCTTGCTCACCACTATGTCTTTACTCTCAGCCTGTTACACAGATTCTGTGGGCACAGAGACTCGGTTTATCTCCTGCCCCCAGAGTGCTGTACAGTGGGAGCATGTTAAGTGAAGTAGGATGTCATTTTGAGTCACTGTTGCTCGAATTTCTTTAGACATTTCTGAAGAACAATTGGATTCCCTTCAGTTTTAATTCTTCTCACTTCCCAGATAAATTTTCCAAATGTTGACTTCCTATTTCCTTGATCAAGGCCAAAGTTGAAGGAAGCTGGCCTTCAGTCTCCAGCCAGGCTGAGAGTAGCAACTGGTTTCAAGAGCAAATTGCATCAGAAAAGCAGCAGAAGCGCTGAAATGAATTGTAAAGAAATGAGGCTTCAAATGAAAGTACCTAGCACAGCCTGGTCCTAATTGGCAATGAAGTTACTCAGGTAAAAGGCAAATTCCAAGTGTCCCATTGCAGAACTTTTGTAATGTGCCCTCTGTTGTCTCGCGCCTGTCTGCAATCAGCTCCCTTCACCCACAAACAACCTGATCAAAAGGTCCTACCCAGTAGTTCTGCCTCACAAGTATGGATTAAGAGAATATGGCCTTTTATGGGGCACATAACAGCTTCAAACCAGAGCAGAGGGAGAGCCTGAAAATGAAATCCCATTTTTCATACTTTTTTTCTGGGGCCACCCAGGAAAACATATTGGACATAAGCATCACCTATGTGACTAATCCAGCTTTAAGCATGTTTCCTGTTGAGGTTAACTTCTTGTGTTTATCTAGTCCTACAAACTCTCTGGCCATGGGGCTGCTCTTTGGTCTGCCTGCTTGGTTTGGATCTCTTTATGGCACTCTGACATCCTGCCACCTCTACTGTTTATTATTGACTCCTGGTGTCCTCTAACTTCAGCTCTTTGTGATTTTGCCATATACTTTTCTACTCGGTTTCAGAGACTTGAACTTCCTGCTCCCAGGAATTCTTTTGTCTAGCCTGTAAACACTAGTCACCCACCCTTGGCACCAAAGTGATCATCAGGCCCTGATCAAGAAGGCTTCTCAGATACATTGCAAGAAGACTTTTCCCCCTCCCAAAGTGCTCTCACTCTAGGGTTTCCTAGAGTCCGTTAGTAGCTCCCCTCCCCCAATTTCCACTTGCAGTTTGATGACTTAAATATGAAAAGCATGGACCTGATTAATTGGGCCTTAACTTATATATTCAAAAATGCATATCAGACCTACATAGTTAATATGGCATTCCAGAAATCTGGAAAGGAGAGATTTCCTGTTTCTCAGGGCTATTGACTGGTGTGCTTCCAGGAAGTTATGGGAGAGATACCTAGGGTAGGGGAGACAGGCAAGGGCAGTCCTCTGTCAGGTAGGACATGCCGTATGTATCATACACATATGTGCAGAGAAGATCATTGCTACAGATGACAATGCACTTCTCAGTGGATTCCAGGCTGGAAAGCAGGAGAAAAAAGATCGAATACTTTCTGCCTGACTTTGTCACAACCCCCAAGATGGTGGGGAGAGCTTTGACTGAGATTTTTTATTCTACTTGGAGGAATGGGACTAAAAATAGACAGTGAGATACAGAAAAAAAAGGTCTTCATGCGTCTGAATTTGTGAGTTGATATTTATATCAACCCCACCAAGGCAACCTATATTTGGTTATTTGGATTGAACTGATGAACCAAAGCCTTTTTCCTCAGGCCAATTTTTAGCAGAAAAGTGAATCAGAAGATGAGAAGCTCCTGCTGGGGATTTGTTATATTACCAGGTATTGAAGCACTCACTGAGCCATTCTTGCCTTAGAATGCATTTATACCCACACTCCTCAGCTTCTCTATTTCTCCAAATAATGTTCCAAATAATGAACACTGCAGTACCCCTGGTTAGCTAGAGATTCTAGCTAGAGTCACTCAACTACTTATTCATGCAGGAGGGTGAACTCAGGCTTTGAGTTTTCACATGTACACAGAGGTTGAAACAAAAAGAGATTTTAAAACAAACCTGGTACCCAATTTTACATGTAGTTACAAATGTATGACTTGATCATTGATTTTTAGCAGATAAACAGAACTGGATAGGTTCATATTTTAAACTGGGTTATAACCTGAATATTGCATTTAGAAAGAGCTACATTTTTTATTAAACTATGTGTGGCTGCTATGGTGGCACTATAAGAAAGACAAAGATCTTCAAAGTCAATTGGGGGTTGTCAAATCACATTTAATGAATGTCCTAGTATCTCAGTTGAAGAAGCCTACTATTAAGTGATTCCTCTGGAATAATCAATTAAAAGCAGTAGCATTAAGCAGCTAATGTTGCTGGGGAATCAATACTGGTATGGGGAAGAAATTATTTCCTGCAATGATTTCTATTCAAATTTTGATTCTTGTAACTAATGACATTAAGAGCCACTAATGACATATAATTCAAGGAAGTGCTTCTTTCACAGTTAAGCATGAAGTACATTTTTGTCCCTAAAACCTTGGCAGCCACTTGGGAGGCCTACTTTCACTGCTGGAAAGTAATATATTAAGGCAAAGCAGCCCAACTTTCTATGTATCTCTCCAGTGGGAGAGATAGAGGCCAGATAAAGAATGACTTTCTGGAGATTGGAATGGGTCCCTGAAAGGGCTGGTATCATTCATTCTTTCATTCACTGAGCTTTTGTCTGTGTTGACTCTGCATCTTAACTGCTCATAACCAAGGGGGACTTAGAAAAGCACCCATACCTCTGCCCAAACTGTTTTGAGATTCTCCCCAGGTTCAACAACTTCTCCCATTAATAAATCTTATACTGGGTGTTTATTTTACAACAAAATATGGAGTGAGAGAAATATTTCTTTTATTCTCTTATTATGATTTAATCTGTTAAGAGACCTCCCTCAAAATTTCATAGAAAACCCAATCTCAGTTGTTACTAAGGCTTCAGAGTTATGTTAGGTACTGGGTGTCTTACACAATCACAGGGAGTCCTCAGGTCTTCTCTCTATACGTTGGCATGACTGACATAGTCATTGTTGAAGCTTATGAAGTCTTTTCAAGGCTAGTGTCTCTGCTGATTCTGGACCAAGCTGAAATACAGGAGTTTCTGTCCAGGCTGGGACCACTGGAATGGGCTCAGACTTTCTTTGAACCACATTGGTCCTACCACCGCCCTGGGCATTGTCGGGGAACAGTGTGCCTATATAAGCCTTGGCTTGTAGAATAACTGGGTACAAATGAAGGTTAGTCACAATGTTTTTACAATCACAGGGGCAGAAGATAAGGGCCATACAATCATTATCAAAGACCAAGGCAACCGGATTACAATTTAGAGATTTCAGGAATTTCCCTCTACTCCAATATACTGGAAAGCAAAAAAGAATATCTATATAATGTTCCAGTAATCAAAATCATCCTTTAAATCTTAATTGCTTGGTTACAATTCCTCCCACTCATTTGATAATTATCTCCCAACCTTGAAGGATACCTGGGCAACAACTTTCTAACTACTTCAAGGCTGAAGAGGTGCATTGTTTTTAAGGCACAAAGGGATGAAATGATGATGAAACCAGTTGTTTTTCCTGGAGAGTCCAGTATTTGTAGGTTTCAGAACTTCTCTGGCATTGGAACAATCCGGAGGGTTTAAGTCTCTGAAAAACAAATTTAATAAGTAAAATTTTATAGAACTCGGGATATCTTTCAGGGTTTCAAGGAACACTCTTGGTTGGGGTTTGCCATATGGTGGCAGAGTGCAATATCTGGCTAAAATTTGTATAAGAGGAACCTCCAGAATGACCTCTCGACTTGATTTGAAATCTCTTAACCATTGAAACTCTATTTATTTTCCCCCCTTTTGATCTACTCATACATGATGTCAGGGCCAGGCTCATCTTTGGAACTTATATTTCATGATGCCAGGTCCAGGCTTACACTCCTGGAAATTATGTCCCATATAGGGGGGGAGGTCAGAGTTTGACTTAGAGAGACCACATTTTAGCAACAGCAGAGATTTTCTGGAGATGACCTTTAGGAATTAATCATAAATAGGTTCAGTTTGTAATTATAGAAATAAGTTTCATAAGGGCAAGCCTCAAAATTGAGGCCTTGGCTTATTAAATTGGGAGTCCCTCTTAATTAAGAAAAAGTCAGGAATTTCCCAGGTGGGGAAGTTTAATAGTTCTATTTTTCTGAGTCCCTTAAGGGACTTTGCAAACATTTTTTAATTTTCTTCCTCAAATACTTTGAAATGCATTATGGAATAACATTAACTTGTACAGAATATTAAGATTTTATTCCTTATTCCAGGTTCCATATCAAATAAAGCTGAATTAGGTTGTTTAAATTAACTGACTAGACAGAATGAATTAGGTAGTGTGCTACAGAATACTTAAATTTTGGGCAAAATAAACATTTTTCTTTTTATCTCACACAAAAGCTAAAGCTTTAAAATACAGACAATATTATTATTTACCTTGTATATTGACTTACCTTAGTTTTAACCGGATCAATTTCATCATATTTTTAATCAGAGTTTGATATTTTTCAGTTTTGCTTTTTGTTTTTAACAGTTGCTGTATGGACTTACGGTAACTTTCAGAGCTGGAAAGCTAAATCTGAGTCTCAGGTGTCACATAGATACTTAAAGTTCCAGGAACTACTAGGTTATATAAGGAGCAAAACATTTCAGAATGTAAGATAACAGTTAAAGCTTACAATCTGAGCTTTAATTTTTGTAAGGATTTTTAAATGATGCTATTTTCAGAAATAAAAACTTTAGACAATTGTTTTATATTAACAAATCATAGCAGAGGTTTTGTTCTGTGTCACATTTACATATTTATCAGAATTATGTTAATTAATAGACAAATATAATTTATATTTGTCCTGCTTCTCTTTTAAAGTCTTTCCTTGTTACAGATATAGCTCTGACCTATAACTGAACACATATACTTTTAGAGAAATATTAGAGCAAAGCAGTGCAACTGATAACTTTGTTCTTTCTATGACCCGTAGTGTTTTAAGAATAACTAAAACACGACTAAGAACACTATACCATGCCATTGTATAACATCATACAGATTAATATCAGGATATAACACGAATAATGAGAACATTGTCAAATTTTAAGAATTTTATACCATCTCTGAATATACAAATAACATTTTACCAATAGAAATTTAACCAGCAATAGGATAGAGAATCCCTTTTAACCACTGTAATACTTCCCAAACACCTCCTATGCAATAAGTTAAACTATTTTAGCACCTTACTTATACGAGGTGAAAGAACAAATTATTTGTAGCAGTTTTTCCCCTAACAGTGAGAAGACTTCTTTTCTGAAATAAAGAATGATAATGGCAACATAAACATTAAAAAGGATATTATTCTGATGCCAGATCTTTTTTCTCCTAGATAGAGTACTCACATGATCAAGAAAAACTTAAAAAAAAATCTTTTACATTAAGAGCAGACTAACAATCCATGTTATTTTAACAGGGAGAAAATTAAACTTTAGCTTTATATGAATATCAGGCTTGACACAAAAGCTTTCTTTTTTGAAATATATGATAGACATATTAAATTTTGGTTAGCACTGACTATGACAGGCAGAATTCACTTTCATAAACTCCTTCTTTAGAATTCTGTGCATTTGTCATGGTCAGGTTCATGTGTCAACTTGGCCAAGTGGTGGTATCTGTTTCTCTGGTTGGGCAAGTGCTGGCCTGTCTGTTGCAATGAGGACATTTCATAGCTTTAAATCATGATCATGTCAGTTGTATCCATAGCTGATTCCATTTATAATCAGCCAAGGGGAGTGTCTTCTGCAATGAGTGATTCTTAATCTAATCACTGGAAGCCTTTTAAGGAGGATTCAGAAGAGACAGGCTCTCTTTTTGCTTTGGCTGGCAAGCCTCTCCAGTGGAGTTTGTCCAGACCCTCCATCGGAATCTTCGGCTTCACAGACTGCCCTGTGGATTTTGGACTCTGCTTTCTCATGGTCACATGAGACATTTTATAAATTTTATATTTGCGAGTGTTCCCTGTTGATTCTGTTCCTCAAGAGAACCCTAACTAATACAGCATTCATTCAGACCTTATAGTCAATAATGACTATAACAAGCAAAATTCATCTCCTTCAGCTCTTTACTACTTTCTGTATCCATTCAGAGCTTGTAGTCCACAAGGACTATAGCAAAGTCCATTTTTTTAAACTTCCTATCACCTTCCTTATCCATTCTACCTATAGTTTTTATTTATCCAGACTGCACATAAAAATCAGAAATAAATTTAATTATAAATTCACAAAGCTTTTGAGACTGCATACTTCCTTACAATAACTGTACTCATGAAGGGGAAAAGAGACAGAGATATTACAAAACAATGGAAGAAGGAAGAAATTTATGTTTAGATTTGGAACACAGCCAGGAATACATATATTTCATTCTCAGGGCACACAAATGATTAATTTACAATATGCCTACAATCTCTCAGTCCAATTCAGCACTACTTTAAAAAGCTTAGAAAAGCCCCAAGTTTGAAATATAATCAACTTTTCTATTTTTAAAGGATTTATATCTAGAAAAAAATCTTAAATTTTCCACAACATTATTCCCAGGTGCTAAATAAAAGCAAGAATATGGTAGTTTACAAAGTTAAGTTATGACTTCTAAAAAGTCAGTTCAGAGTTCAATTTATTTAAATGCTATTTTCTTATTATTTATAGGTCTTATTAGTGTCATCTCTTCTATGAGGTCATTTTTTTATCTATCTGCTTTTTAAATTCTTCCAGCACTTTTATTCCTTCACAATAACCATCTTCCACTATGCTCTTGTACAGGTATACTACAACTAGATATAAACTCTTGAAGCTAATAATTAGGTTTTCTCTATTTATGACAGCAATTACTAACAGAAATATTCTGATTGACATTATCAAAGTCACTACAAATTCAAATTCTTTCACATATTGAGGTAACAAATGGCCGAGTAACCAAGAGCCAGATTCTTTTATATCCAGGTATTCAAGGTTAGAAAAAATCCCTTTATATTTCTTACTAAACTTGATTTCTTAAAAAGAATATGTTTGAAGCATTAGCATATATTTTAAATTTTATTCTACTTTGTATGTGTTATTATTACCAGGAACCTTGCTCAGCATATGTAACTTAACCTATCTAGTTGGACTATTTTAAGAGGAATTTTGAGAATGTATTTAATACTAGCTTATTTTGTCAGTAAGCTTACACGAATTTAGGGAGAACAAACAAGCAGAATAAAATCACATTTGTTCAATTAAAAATTTGTCATAAATTCCTTTTGTAAAAAATATATAGTATAACATATATAGAAAGCAAAGAAATAAAAAAGCAATAGTTTTCAAAGCACTCTTCAACAAGCGATTACAGGACAGATTCCAGAGCTTGTCATGGGCTACCACATGATCCTCTCACATTTTTCCTTTTAGCTGCTCCAGAATATAGGAGGCTAGAAGGCTTAAATATTTTATCAGCATCACAGTGGACTTTTTTTCCTTCTTTTTTTTGTGAAAAATAACATATATACAAAAAAGCTATAACTTTCAAAGTACAGCACCACAATTAGTTGCAGAACATTTTTCAGACTTTGACATGGGTTACAATTTCACAATTTTAAGTTTTCACTTCTAGCTGCTCTAAAATACTGGACACTAAAAAGGATGCCAATTTAATGATTCAGTATTTGTATTCATTTGTTAAATCCTATCTTCTATGTATAACTCCAACATCACCTTTGATCTTCCCATACCTCTGTTTTGGGGTGTTTGGGATATGGTAATTCTAAATTTTTCATATTGGAAGGATCTTGTCACTAATATGGGGTAGGGAGATGGAATTATCTGATGTTCTGGAGAGGATGGGCCAGGTTTCAAAGCTTATCTGGACCAGGGATGCATCTGGAGATTGTAGGTTTCTGGAAAGTTGCTCTAGTGCATGCAACCCTTGTGGAATCTTATATATTGCCCTAGATGTTCTTTAGGATTGGCTGGAATGTCCTGTTTGGGGGTTGGCAGGTTATGATAGGTAGCAAGGTCTAACTGAAGCTTGTGTAAAAGCAACCCCCAGAGTAGCCTCTCGGCTCTATTTGAACTCTCTGTGCCACTGATGCTTTATTAATTACACTTCTTTTCCCCCTTTTGGTCAGGATGGAATTGTTGATCCCATGGTGTCAGGTCTGGATTCATCCCTGGGAGTCATCTCCCACATCACTAGGTAAACTTTCATGTCTGGATGTCATGTCCCATGTAGGGGAGAAGGCAATGGTTTCACTTGCAGAGTTGAGCTTAGAGAGACTGAGGCCACATCTGAGCAACCAAAGAAGTCCTCCAGAAGTAACTCTTAAGCATGCCTATAGGTAGTCTAAGCTTCTCTGCTACCTACATAAGCTTTACAAGAGTCAACCTCATGATCGAGGGCATGGCCTATTGATTTGAATGTTCCTAAAGTTTGACTGCATCATGGAATTCCCTGATGGTAAGGTCTAATAGTTCCATGTTCTTTCTCCCCTCCCTCAGGGAATTTTGCCGGTACTTTTTGGTTATCTGTTTAATATACACTAGGGTGTTTCCAGGCATCACAATAATCTATACAAGATTAAAGGACCCCTTTCTTATTTTGTGCTCCCTGTGTTTCAGTTGTTCAAATGAGCTATACAGATAGGTTGAATTAGATTATGTACTACAGAAAATTTCAGTTCCAGATCAAATAGACCTTTCTTCCATTGGTCTCAAAGAATATGTGTGATTCTAAAATATGGACACTGTCTTCCTTACCCCTATGTTCTGAATTACTTTAACCCCAATCTGTTCAACTTCATTCTTATCTCTAAATATCAGGTTACATATATAAAACAGACTCTCAAAATCCAGAAATAATAATCACCACTCTGGACTTAATATGCTTGCTGTAAAAGCTTACAATCTAGGCCCCTGCTTTCTTATAAGCATTTTCTAAAGGTGACCATACCATTGTTGTTCTTTTGTTTCTGGCTTGTTTTGTCTCACCAAATGTACACATCCATGCAAGGTGTGTACACCAGCTCTGGTAGGTCTGGGATAGTGTCTGGAGTCTCCTTGCTTATTCCCCCTGCACTTTCCATCCTTCCCAGAAGATGACGCTTCTCAGTTACTTATTCATCTTCAAAAGCTGTTTAACTCATGAAGCCCAGCAGCATCTGACCTGGAGGGGTTGAAACTGTGGGGATTCCCTGTTTTTGCTTTGCTGGCCAGTATCTGGTTCAGTGTTGGGCTGTGTCCTCCTGTTTACTTGGGCTGAAGTGTTCTTAGCCCCCCCACCCCAGGCGAGGATCAGGCCACCCACAGCTTTTTGCTCAAGGGTGGGGGAAGGGTGCCATGAGTCATGGCCAGAATTAAAGTCTCTGCCCATATTATTTGAGTCTTTTCATGTTTCACTGAACAGACATTGAAATGCCCTCCTTGTCCTCTGGGTCCCCAAACAGTTTATTTGCACAGTTTCTGCCTGGCTATGCACTGCTTTTGGGAAAGAAGTAATTCTGCCATTCCCTCCCTAATCCTCCATTTGGGAAGCTCCTCCTTGGTGCCCTTTTAAATTTTGCCCTCCCCAGTGACTTGAATCCTGTCATGACTCCCTGTGGACTTGGGTCTCTGTGTCCAGATATAGGTGGGGATCTGTTTCACTCCTGTGAGAGATTTTTTTAGTCTGTGTCCCTAGTGGGAGGTGGGAGTGATCCCAGTTGTTGCCTCTGGGCACTTCCCAAGCTGCGTGGGACTGATTGAGGAGAAGGGTAGTGGCCTGGCTTGTCCGAGACAGAAATTTACTACTTGATATTTGGCTCTTTCTTTTATTCAGCAGCTGTGGAATCCTTCTCCAGTTTTTACCTTGCTTCAGAGTTCTGAGCATGAGATTTGTCATTATTTCACTTACCTAAATGGTTAACTTTGCCTCAGGTCTTCATTTCTTTATGCCTCTTTGTACCACTGTTTGGTGTCCTTTCCTATTTGTCTGAATAACTCACTTTAGCATTGCTTGTATAGCAGGTCTGGTGGTGATGAACTCTCTCAGCTTTGTAAAATCTGGAAATGTGTTTGTTAATCTTCTTGTCATTTTTATTGATATCTCTCCAGATATAAAATTCTTGATTGACTGTTGTTTTCTTTCAGCACTTTAAATATTTCAACCTACTGCCTTCTTGGCTTCATGGTTTCTGATGAAAAATCAGCACTCAATTTAATTAAGACTCCTTTCTACATAGCATATTGCTTTCTTCTTGCAGCTTTCAGAACTCTCTCTTTGTCCTTTGCATTCAATAGTGTGATCAATATATAATAGGGTATATTTTTCTTCATGTTTATCCTGTTTGGTGTTCTCTGGGCTTCTTGGGTGTGCATATTCATGTCTTTTGCTAAGTTTGGGGAGTTCTCTGTCATTATTTCTTTGAATATTCTTTCTGTCCCTTTCTTTCTTTTCCTTGTGGGACTCCCATAATGCATATATTGGTGAGCTTGATGATGTCACAGAGATGTCTTAGGCTATTTTCTCTTTTAATGATTCCTTTGTTTTTCTGCTCCTCATCTGCACTCATTTCAAGTCTCTTGTCTTTGAATTCACTGATTCTTTCTTTTTCCAGCTCCAATATGCTCTTGAAACCCTCATGGGCATTTTCCACTTCAGTTATTGTGGTCTTCTACTTCAGTATATCTGTTTTCTTTTTTTTTTTTTTTAATTCTATCTCTTTGCTTAGAATCTCATATTGCTCATTCCTTGTTTTCCTGATATCCTTTAATACATTCTCTGTATTTACCTTCATCTACTTGAATATGTATTTTTTTAACTTGAATATTTTTAAGAACATTTTTTAAGAAGGCTATGTTCAGTATTCCACATTCTCAATTTCTTCATTGGTGTTTTCTGAATTTTTATCCTCTTCTTTTGGGTAAGCCATCATTTCCTGTTTCTTTGTCTTGTACTCTAACATTGCACACAATAAATTTTAATATTTTACAGTGTTTACTCTAGGATTTATTCCCTGAAATATCTGTTTCTTGATTTTGTAACCAGCTGGTGATAAGACCAATATTTTCTTGAGTCTCAGCTGTTGGATCAGAAAGGACTGCCCGGTATGAATGCATTGTGCAAAGTTTACCCTGTCTTCCTGGGCCTCATTCTTGTCCCAAGGTTTTGTTCCTTAGTTGCTTTGGAATTCTCCAGTTTACAAAAGTGTTGTTTCCCCATCTGTTTCCCAGAAGAGAGATCTCCCTCTTCGAGGTATTCAAAGGCAACAAACCTTTGCCCCAGACTGTTTCAATCATTTTTTTACACAACTTTGGTTATCTCAAGCTGCTTTGCCTGGAAGATGGGCCATCTTGAAACTGTTGTGTGCCACAGAAAAGCCATGTCCATTAATCTTAATTCAACATTGTTGAGTGGGATCTTTTTGATTAAATTGTTTCCATGGAGTTTGTGATCCACCCAATTGTGAGCTGGACCTCTTAATTAGGCATTTTCCATGGAGATTGTCTCCACCAATTCAAGGTGGGAGGCTTACTCTTACTGGAGTCTTTTAAGGAGGAACCATTTTGAAAAAACCTTCAGAGCTGACAGACAGAGATGTTTGGAGATGCAGAAAGAAAACACCCCTGGAGAAGCTGCTTGAAACTAGGAGCCAAAGGATCTGCAGATGCAAACCTCCTGCTTTTCCAGATCGGGCTTTCTTGAGTCAAGGTATCTTTCTCTGGATGCCTTAGTTTGGACATTTTTATGGCCTTAGAACTGTAAACTTGTAACTTAACAAATCCCCTTTAAAAAAGCCAACCCATTTCTTGTATATTGCATTTCCTGCAGCATTAACAAACTAAAACAGAGGACAAATCCTGGGAGGAGTGGCATGCTGGAGAGTACTTTCCTAAATCAGGCTTTCCCAGCCAAAACAGACTGAGGGGCCCACAAGGCAGTACAGAAAAGCTTCACAGTGCCCTGATATGTGAATCAGAAAGGGCACCAAGAGCTTTTTTTTGCCTACCCAATGAATGCAGTCTTTCAATGAACTGTCCCCCATAGTCCTGAAGGAGCACAGCATTCTTAATTCTCCATTGCTTCTGCCCATGTCTGGAGTGGTTTGAAATGATGATTGTCCTTAGAGATAGGTCCCCAGTGATCCAAAATCACTAATCAAAAGCCATAATCAGTTATCAACTATGCCCACCATTCATCTTAGGGAAGAGGAATTTTATGTCCCTTTTCATCACCAGCAAGCTAGACAAGCATTGGATCCTATGGCAGCCTGCCTTGAGGGTGGGAGATAGTGTTGTTATTTTAGCCCAACCATAGTTTCTACATGGAGAGGGCAATTCACTCTTCTTTACAATAATTTATCAGCTTCTTCCTCCCACTTTTCCCTGGATGCTGTACAGTGTTCTTCTTGCCTCTGAAGTTTCAAAATAGTGGTTTCAGACAGTTTTCTGCCTGTTTAATAGTTGTTCTGGTTGAAGGATGTAGTCCTGGGGCTCTCTGCTCTGCCACCTTCCCTTCGTATGTCCGTTTTTTTTTTTTTCAACCTGCCTATATCATTATCTTGGCAATGAGTATCTTGTAGAAAGTATATGTTTGGGTCATGTTTTTAAATCTGTTTTACATTTCTCTGTTTTATATTTCCTGCCTTTCTGTGGTTTACTTGAACATTTTTTTTATAATTCAAATTTGTCTTACCTATTAGTGTTTCTGATTGAACTTTTTAATAAGTGTTTTTAGTGGTTGTTTTTTGTAATATATTATATATAATACATAACTTATCTTAGTCTATTAGTGTTGTTATTTTACCAGTTCAAATGAAGTATAGAAATCTTATACCTTATATCTTTTACCCTTCACATTTATAATTTTTTTTAATATTTCCTCTACACATATTTGGAAGCACATTAAACAGTGTTATAATTTTTGTTTCAACCACAAAATATGATTTAAAAACTCAAGATAAGGAGATTCCATCATACATACCCATATTTTTGATTACCATGCTCTTTCTTCTTTCTTGATGCTCCAAGTTTCTTTTTTTAAATCATTTCCTTTCTGTTCAAGAACTTCCTTTAGCCTTTATTTTAAGCAGGACTGTGTGTGTAAATGCTCTTAGCTTTTCTGTCTCTGAGAATGTAATGATTTCCCCTTCATTCCTGAAGGATATTGTATGCAGGGTAGTTGAGTACTATTACATGAGAATATAACTGTTATTGTTTTTATTTAGATGTTAAGTATGATTTAAAGAGAAGTGTATGGCTGCCAAGTTGACAAGGGGTGGACTATAATGGTTAAGTTCTTGTGTCAAGCAAGCACTGACCTGATTGTTACTGTGAGAATATTTTGTGGACTTAAATCATCAGTAAGTTGACTGCATCTGTGGCTGATTATATTTACAATCAACTGAGCAGATTGCCTCCAACAATAAGAGAAGTCTCATTCAATCAGTTGAAGGTTGTAAAAGAAATGGTGATTTCAGCAGTCAGAAGAGAGAATTTCTTCTACTTCAGCCATTCAGCTTATCCTGAGGAATTCATCAAAAACTGTCATCAGATTCCCAGCTTGTGGCCTGCCCTATGGAATTTGGGTTTGTATATCCCCACAATTCGGTGAGACAATTATTATAAAACTCTCATAAAATTTACAGATATCTTCTGTCAGTTTTGTTTCCTTATACGACCCTGACCAATACAGATATTTTTGCTGGATATAGGATTTGGACAATATCCAGTTGACAATATTTTGTTTTAGCACTTAAAAATATTGTGCTACTTTGTTCTTGCATCCATGGTTTTTAATGAGAAATCTGCTTTCATTAAAATTGTTTTCCCCCATATATAGATGTTTTGTTTCCTCTCACTCACTGCTTTTGAGTTTTTTTTTTGTTTGTTTGTTTGTTTTTTGGTCTTTAGTTTTCAGAAGTTTGTCTATGATGTGTCAAGGTATGGATTTCTCTGAGTTTATCCTTTTTGGGGTTCACTCACTTTCTTGAATCTGTAGGTTTTAAGTCTTTTGCAACATTTGGGAAATTTTTAGCCATTATTTCTTTGAGTACTTTTTCAGCCACACCATCTTTCTCTCCTTTCTGGACTCCAATGACACAAATATTGGATCTTTTTTTAATAGCCTCACAGGTTTCTGAAGCTCTCTTTATTATTTTTCAGTCTATTTTTATCTTTATTGTTAAGATTGGGTAGTTTATATTTTCTTTCTTTTTGTTGACTGATTCTTTCCTCTATTTTCTCCATTGTGCTGCCTGGCCCATCAATAGAGTTTTATATTTTGGTTATTGTACATTTCAGTTCCATTATTTCCATTTTGATTTTCTTTTAATATTAAATGTCTTTTTTGAGAATTTCTATTTCTTTCCTGAGACTATGTTTTTTCTTTTGCTTCAAGTGTATTTGTAATTTTTCATGGAAGCATGTTTGTGATGACTGCTTATAGTCTTTGTCAGATAATTTAAAATCTGTGTCATCTTTATGTTGCCTTCTTCTCATTGTCTTCTATCATTCTGTTTGAGATTTTCCTCATTTCTGGTTTGAACGGAAACTTGGAAATTTTGGCTATTATGTTGTACAGTTCTGGATATTGTTGAAACCTTCTGCTTTAGTTGTTTTTTTTTTTTTTACACAAAACTGTCAGGGTAAGTGCAGGGCACCACTTCATTAGTTCCAGGTGTGGTTATAAGCTATATTTCCTACCTTGTTTTCATTGACACGAAAAGGGGAGATCTTCATTATTGCTGGGCAGGGATGAATTTTCTGGCTAACCACTAGGCCTCTACTGATAACTCCCTGAGTAGGAAGATAGGATGGCCTCCTTATTTCTTCTCATATGTTCTCCACTCATATCACAAGGGTGGGAGTGGTTTTATTACTACTGGGCAGTGTTGTAAGTCCTGACTTTTCTCTAGGCTTATTCAAAACCACTGAGAGGGGAAGGGGAGGGGCACCTCATTACCACTTAGTTGGGGTGGAATTCTAGGCTCCCCATGTGGTCTCCATTGATGGGGACAGGGTGTGCTTCATTATCACTTGACAGAAATTCCCACACCCCTGGTCATCCCTGGCACCCAATTAATGGTTTGTGGCTCCTACAGCATCAAGAGTAGTTTAGGCTTTCCACTTATTCATTTTCATTTAGAGGCTACCAGCTTCTTAATCTCCAATCCTGAGATATATGAGTCATGTAAAAAAACTGAAGGAACTCACCACCATGACATTTCTTGTCTCCTGAGGTCCATTCTTTTCATCTTTCAGAGTCTGCCTATGTTTGTTTTACATACACTTTCCAGAGTTTTTAATTGTACTTAGTAGGAGGAATAGCAGATATTGTGTCTATTTCTTCTTACAAGAAACAGAAGTTGTGTGCAGTTATTTTTTTATCAAAGTAACACTTTTGCATAGCTTAAAAATTCAAAGGACTTTTTGAAAAAAAATATGCAGTATTTGGTCCCTTCATTAACTGACTCCTGTATCCCACCCTTTGGAAACAACTACTTTCAATATTTTAAGCTATTTTTTTCTATTATTTACTTCTATATTTCTACACAATATGCTCATTCAATGAATGGCTGAATGATTCAGATCCATTTAATATCCATTGATTTCTTGTGGTGGTAGGTAAGAATATAGCTTTCATATACATTTCACCTCATTTTCTTCTTTTAAATATAATTTTGTTACTATTTTTTGTTAAACTGCATCAGTGTATATATTTTTAAAATTATGTGAATATTATTCATTATTTTTTCCCAGTTGTCCCATCAAATATACCTTCCATCTCTCCGTCTTTTCTCTCTCAAATATTCCATCACATTAACTTGTCTATCATAAGACACCTTTTTTTCTGAAAATTTTCCTCCTTTAAAGTCCTTTGTTCTCTTCCTCCTTTCAGGATTTCCTTGGCCTCCTGCCTCATGTCATTCTGTTACATTTCTACCTATCAAATTAACAAATGAGGCAGGATGCTAGCAAAATTCGTGAATCTAGGTGAATCATATATGGTATTCCTTTTACTAGTCTTTCCACTATTCTATAAATTTAATTTTTTTTTAATAAAATGTTTTGAAGAAAACTGTCCCTTGCCATTTTAATTCTTATTCCTTTGAATATAATGCCCCTTCTCCTCCCTTTATGGAAGCTTTTAGATTTCTTTTTTATTCCATGTATTCTGAAATTTCTGTGCTGTGCCTTTTAACAGTCATTCTGTTGGACTCTTTGTGAGCACTTTTAATCTGGAGATTCATGTCCTTCATGTCTGGAATATTATCTTATAGAATTTCTTTGATAATTTCTGTTCACTTTCTTTTATATCTATTCCATAACCTAACATATCTAATTAGTTTGATGTTAGATCTGATTGATTCTCTAAGATTCTAATATTTTCCTTTCTGTTTTCTGACTCCTTATCACTTTTGCTCTACACTTTGGGAGTTTTCTGTGGCTTTATTTTTCTCACCTATCCAGTTATATTTTAAATTTAATTTTATATGATAAAATGAATTATATTAATTTTTCCTGTTTTAATTTCTGAATGTTTTCTTTTCGATTTTTCATAGCATGCTATTTTTGTTTTATGGTTACAATACCTTCTTGTATTTCACAGATACTTTTCCATCCTGAAATTCTTTTCTTCAGTTTCCTTCTTACTATTTTTCTCTTCTCATATGTTGAAGAGTCTCTTCAATGATCTAATGATCAATGTTACCTGTTTTTATGTACATTTATAGCATAGCAATTTGGATTGGAACATTGTGAGCATAGGTAGGATGTGTAACCCGAGAGGTTCACTAGTGAGTTTTCTGATGTTCTATTGGGGACTTAAAATGTCAATATGTGGTGGTCCTTCCTTTGGTGCCAAGTTCCTTCAGAGAAGGCTATTTCAATTTTCTGCCTGTAGTAATCTGGTTGGTTTTGGCTGTGGTGTAGAAGAAGAGGTATATGTGTGTGTCTGACCATTTCATATGCATTTTTAAAAATTTTTGCAGCTCTGACCTCGTATTTTGCCAGCGCTGAGCAGAGTTCCCAGATCCAGAGTTTTCATGTCAGTTCCTAGTTTAAACCCACCAATGGTGAACAATCTTTCAATTAATCACCTTATATTCAGCCTTGCAATTTACCCTCATCTGTCACCTTGCTTGATTTTCCTACTTCTGAAAACTCTCAGTTCAATTTCTCCAGTCAATAAATCTCCAGTGGCTTCTGGTTTGTGGGGTGAGTTCTGGTTGATGACATATGGGGAGTAGTGTGTATGTCAGGGTGGGCTTTGATTATTCCATATATGGATTTTTAATTTATCCTCAAGTCTTTAACTCATAACCCCGTCCCTATCCTCTTCCATATGTGATGCTGCTAAGAACTAAGCTTCTACTGCATTCTGTGAGCCTATTTAATTATCTTTGCATTGGAATTTCCCTCTGTGTACATTTTTGGTTATAAGCTTCTCCACCCTGCCAAATCAGTTACCACTTTTTCATCCATTTTTACCGTCTAAAAATTTTCTTAAATTATTTTATCACCTGTTATATTCTCTACTCTTTTCTCTTTCCTCATTACCATCATCTGTTTTCATTTCCCTTGTTGCTTCCTTCAATTCTGATGAGAAAATAAAGATGCATAAAAATCTTTATATCCCCATTCTTTATTTTACCATATTTCTGAAACAGTGTTCAAATTTTGAGGAGCATAAGGATCAAAAGTGGATCTTGTTAACATGAACATTCTTATTTAGTATTTCATGATTAGTATTTTGTGTAACCTGAGATTCTGCATTTCTAACAACACCCTGGTGAAGCTCCCTCCTAGTTAAGGGAGCCATGGTTGGCTAGCAATGGTCTAGAATATCTTCTCTGACCACATTCTTTTCAGCTTTTCCTTCTTGTCATGTTTAGGAGACAGGTTAAGTTTGGCTGGGTATTGTGGGGTGGGCATGTGAGGGACTGAATTTGAAAGGCCATAAGAACACAGACCTTCTATTAGGAATAGAAAGAGCTCCCATGTACCCTCCACCCAGCTTTCCTCAGTGATACTATCATACATAGATAATATTACTTATGTAACCCAAGGTTCTTCTATTTGGAATTTGTAACTATGCTTTCTAGAATAAATTATTTTCACCCTGTAACATTCCCATATTGACCAATATACACTTTTTTTTAAACAAAGTGTCAGATAAACTAAAAAAGAATTTTAAAAGGAAAGCAAAATATAATTTTTTTGTGTGTGTGTCTGATGTTCCTTTTATTTCTACTTTATCAACAGACAAGTAAAGCATACAGAATAAAAATAAATAATAGGGGGAACAAATGTGAAAATAAATTAAGTAGATTGAAATGCTAGTGATCTATGAAAGGGAGGGATAAGGTGTATGGTGTGTATGAATTTTGTTGCAAAATATAATTTTATAATTATAATTTTTTTTCTCTGAAAAGAAATTATCATACATTATCATTATAAAAATACCTAATCAACAGTTCTGTATCCTGATTATGGTGTGTTCTAGTTTGCTAGCTGCTGGAATGCAATATACCAGAAACAGAATGGCTTTTAAAGAGGTGAATTTAATAAGTTGCTAGTTTACAGTTCTAAGGCCATAAAAATGTTCAAACTAAGGCATCCAGGAAAGATACCTTGGCTCAAGAAGGCCATTGAAGTTCAGGGTTTCTCTCTCAAGTGAGAAGGCACATGGGGAATACAGTCACAGTTCTTTCTCATTTGGAAGGCCACATGGTGAACATGGCATCATCTGCTAGCTTTCTCTCTTGGCTTCCTGTTTCATGAAGCTCCCCAGGAAGCATTTTCCTTCTTCATCTCCAAAGGTCACTGGCTCATGGATTCTCTGCTTCGTGGTGCTGCAACATTCTCTGCTCTCTTTGAATCTCCTTCATTCTCCAAAATGTTTCCTCTTTTATAGGACCCCAGAAGCTTCCCAAGACCCACCCACATGGGTGGAGACATGTTGTCACCTGATCCAGCTTAACAACTACTCTTGATTAAGTCACATCTCCAGGGAGATCCTCTGATTATAGTTTCAAACATACTTTTTTAGGGGACATGCATCCTTTCAAACCAGCACATGGTGATTGTTAAACAAATCTACTCAAGTGATAAAATTTTGTAGAACTATATAAAAAATAAAGTGCATGCAAAAACTGACAAACTTGGAATAAACTCTGTATATCACTTACTGGTATTGTTACAATATTACTTTCTAGAGTGTGACAATGTACTATGGCCATATAAGATATTAACATTGAGGAAAGCTAGGTGAAGGGTACATGGGAATTCTGTATATTGTAGTTTCTCATGAGTCTTAAACTATATCTAAATAAGATGTTATTTTAAAAGTCTATTCAAGAGTTAAAGAAATTTAAAGAAGAAAGTAAAGAACTCTTCAAATCCCACCATGAAGATATAGATACTGTTACAATTTTGTTGAACTTTCTTCATGATATCTCTATATGTACTGAGCACTAATCATATGCCAGTAACTCTTCTAAGAACTTTATGTATATTATCTGTTCAATTCCTCATAATACCTCAGCATGGCAAATACCATTATCACCTTCATTTTACAAATGAAGAAACAAAAACTTAGAAAGATGAGGTAACTTTCTTAGGGTTATATAAATAATAGTTTAACAGCTGGGATGCAGGCTAAAGTTTATCTGATACCTCAACCTGAGCACTTTGTCCTGCACCACATTAATTAATTATGAAAAACTAGGCACAACCCAAATTTCTGACAATAAATGATGCATTGAAAATGATAATGTAGAGCTACGTATACTGATATCAAATTAAGTTGCAAATAGTAAATATATTATCATTCTCTCTATGTAGCATTTTTGTTAAATAGCACTGACTCTCAAATCAGTTAAATTTGAGTGTGAATAATGGCCCCACCAATAACTAGACTTGGGGCCAGTTATTTACATTACCCGTGTCTTGATTTATTCATCTGTGAGGTGGGGATAGTAACAGCACTAATCTCAGGTTTTCTGTGAGTATTAAATGACATAATATATGTTAAATGTTCATGAAAGTGACTGGATATTGTTTACAGTATTTGAAGCCTAAATAAAAATATATATGAAAATACTTTGAAGAGTGGAAAGGGACTGCGAGGTGACTGATAAATATCAACATGCATTATAGATTCATACTGAGAGTATTAAATATGAAATAAAGGTCTCCTAAACCATGAGATGTTCCATCCTAAAAATAAACCACATAAGGGGGAGACTACCCTTCATAAGAAAGATATGGACAAGGGCATTGATGTCCAGACTACTTACAAGAATGTATTATTCAGGGTTTTCCAGAAAACCAGAACCAACATATATATATGAAAATATTAAGAGATTTATTATTTTAGGAATTTGTTCGTGTGACTGTGGGGATTGACAAGTCTGAATTATCTAGAGCAGGCCTCTGATGAATGTTTTGATGACCAGGAGAAGCTGGTTGACTAAAGTAGAGATGGAACTTCCTTTTTCTGACTTCTGAAGTAATTCAATCTCTCCTTAAGATTTTCAACTGATTGGAGGGGACTTCTGTCATTGTTGGAGACAATCTCCTTTGTCAATTATAGATATAGTCAGCCATAGGAGCAATAAAGTAATGATTTAAATACACAGGATATCCTCAAAGTAGCAATCAGGTCAATGCTTGCTTGACCAAACAGCTGGACGTGATAACCTAGCCAAGTGGACATATGAACTTAGCCATCACAGTTTTACCTTTTGCCAATTTGACACTACATACCTCTCCTTAAACCATACTCAATCTCTAAGTAAAAACAGCAGTTATATTTTTTCCAGACATAATTCAACTGTCCCATGTACAATCAGAAACGCACTAAGATTTTTCCCAGATGAGGATGCAAGTCCTTGGATAATATTCACTTTTAAACTTGATATACTGTAACTTAAATACTATGACATAAAGTTAGTACAACTTAGGTTATATGATAAGAGGACATGATAGGATGAAAACAAGAATATTTACTTTATGTATATAAACAAATGTATTATTTATACCAAAATAAGGGAGAAATACTCAAACATTTGTCATTAGATTAAGCATCACTCATTGCAGAAGATACTCCCCTTAGATATTTGCAAATACAACCAGCTGTGAATGCAACCATTGTGATCATGATTTAAGTTCATGAAATGTCCTCATAGCAACAGACAAACCAGCACTTGCCCAATCAGACAACTGGACACCACCACTTGGCCAAGTTGACACATGAACCTGACCATGACAATTGCATTCTGGTAGTATTAGCAAACCAAAACCCCAGACGATAGCTGGATACCAGGTTCTAGGGGATGTGTTGATTTGCTTAAGTAATGATACCACATCTGGAGCAACAGCTGCAACTGGAATCACCACATGGTTAAATTTATGATCATCCACTGTTATCCTCCAAGATCCATTTATCTTCTTCACAGGCCAAATAAGAGAGTTGAATGAGAATGTGATGGAAGTCACTAACCCTGTATCTTTTGAGTTGTTGATGGTAGCACTAATCTCTGCAACTCCTCCAGGAATGTGATATTGTTTTTGGTGCAATTTTGCTGTATAGAAGCAGTCCTAGTGACTTTCACTTTGTTGTTCTTACCATAACCCTCATGACAAAAGTCAGGGAAACAATGTGTGAATTCTGCTTGTTGCTGAGTATGTATATCTATTCCAATCATGCATTCTGGAACTGGGGAAATAACCACAGAATTTGTCTAGGAACCCACTGGACTCACTGTGAGATGGACCTCAGCTAAATCTCCATTGCTAACTTGACCTCCATGAGCCTTACTCTAACTGGTGGTCCACAGTGATGTTTTGGATTTCCTGGAATTAATGTCACTTCCAAGCCAGTGTCTAATAATTCCCCAAGTGTCTGAATGCACAGTCACCTTGGTAAAACCCAATACGTTGCTTTGGGGAAGGCTAGAAGGAAGATTGGCAGTATAAATTGTTGACAGTGTAGCAGGGTTCTTCCACGAGGGGATGTAAACTTCCCTTCATTCAAGGTGTTCTGGGTCTGTAAACTATCTCAAGCATGGGAACTGATTGAGGGGCTAAGACTGTCTGTTTTGTGATTCAAGTTCAACTTTTGTTCACCTGAACTAAAACACTTCTGCTTATACAGATCATGTAAGCAATTAGACTGATCTCTATTTCACTTCTAGATACCCCATGATGAACTAGCCAATCAGATTATTCTGATTACTGCTTTGACTCTATGTTAGCCATGGCCACCTTGTCTTTGGTGATTGTTGCCACTTGGCTCCTGCCAAACCTGGATACCCCTTTTGCTTAAGAATCCAAGTTCTGTGGCAGCAATAATATCTGGCCTACAAAGAAGAGAGACAGCAGAGCTCTTCAGAGATGATGGAGCTGTTCTCACAGATTTATTTCTCACAGTCCCGGTATAAATTACATCCTCTGGGCATTCCTGGGGTGGGTAAGCATGTCTTACCTGATAAATCCATTCTAACACTCCAATCTCTCTAAGCCTTTGGATCCCTTCATCTACATTATACCAGAGCAGTTCTCACATTTTGACTTCAGGTAATGTAAGCTATCTTACATTCCATGTTTTGGCTAACCGCCATAATAAGCTGTTAACAGTCCTTTCTAATCCTTTGAGCTACAACACTGAATCCAGTATCTCGGCTTGGTTGTTCCATATCAATGAGTTTACTCTGATCCAGCATTATGCCCTTTCCACCATTATCTCACACCCTTAATATCCATTCCCACATATAGTCCCATGATTTATGTCTATATAAATTTGAAAATTCAAGCAGTTATTTTGGGGCATAGCACACTTCTTCATGAGTCACATTGTACTCCTCCTTTTGGGGTCTGCTGTGTCTTCAGTCTAGTTTACAGGTCTGGAAGAAAAGAGGGATTGTGGGGATGGGTCATGAGAAAAATTAGCAGTGCTTTACAAGCCAACAACCTCAGGGTATTCCATGTCAGATTCATGTGCAAAAGTCTCTTTAGATAAAAGTGTGAAGGCTGTTCCCTCAGGGGTGACAGTTAGAGGTTTATCAGGCACAGCAATGTTAAATCTTTTCAGGTAAAGGTGAGTTGGCTGACTCCTAGGGTAGACTGCAAGGTTGGGAATTCAGTTTACTTTGTAATTAAGCCACTTGCACAATGAATCTTGTTTTCAGAAATCTCAAGTCTGAAGCTACAAAAAGTGAGTTTCTTCAGGGCACCCATGGAAACTTTCACATCCTTCATGTGGTGCTTGTGCTTGGAAATTAAAACCTTGAGCTTATTCATTTCTTTGTCAACTGTATCTAGTGTGTTTAAGAACTTCCAAGAGATATGATTGTGGGCGGGCCACCGTGGCTCAGCAGGTAAGAGTGCTTACCTGCCATGCCCGAGGACCCGGGTTCAATTCTTGGTGCCTGCCCATGTAAAAAAAAAAAAGAGAGAGATGATTGTATGTTATATCTTACCTGCTAAAGTATCAAATGCACTCTCACTCAGATCCTTGCCTCTTAAAAGCATTTGAGTAACAGTATCCATTGGTGATATTTTGTGTCTCTATTGCCAACTCACACCATGATTACTGGTTGTCTCTTGATCATTAGAAATAGAGTCATTAGAGCCTTTTAATCTAATAAGATTAGAGAACCAATTAAAAAATTCCAGAACCAACTCATAAATCTCACCCTTAATATTCTCTCCCTCAAGAGAATATCTCATGGTACCAAAATCTGTATTTTTCAGGGTTCTTCATAGAAACAAAAATGACTATATATATATATATTAAGATATTTGTGGCTGTGGGGATTAGCAAATCTGAATTCTGTAGGATTGACTGCACGTTGTGAACTCTGATGATGTTTTCATGAATTCCCTAGGAGAAGCTGGCTTCCTGAAATGGAGAAGGAAATTCTTATTACTGATTGCTGAAATCATCAGTTCTCCCTTTAAGGCCTTCAATTGATTGAATGAGACTTACATCATGACTGTGCAGTACAGTTGAATAGAAGGGGGGAAAAGAACTAAAAGGTTGAACCACAGCATTTCTGGACTTGAAGAGGTATTTGAGATTATTTCATCCACCTTCCTCATTATGTAGGTGAGGAAGTAAGTGACTTGTTCATAGTAATCTGGCTGGTTTGTAATAGTTGGGAGACAGTTTATGCAGGGCAGTGGATATTAGGTCAATGATATTTTACTTAATTTCTGTTTACTTTCCCAACAGAATGCATTGGAAGTTTTGATCAGCAAAATGACAACAATTGATACAATAATAATAGCTCACAATTATTGTACAATTACTACACATCAGCCTGAGGCTAACTCACATGTGGTATTTCATTTAATCTGGTCTTTGAGGCAGTTACCATTATTATTCCCATTTTAAAGATGAACTTATTTGAGATTAAATTACTTTCCCAAGGTCACAGAACTCACAAATCCTAAACCAAGATTTGAACCCAAGGAACTGGGCTCTAGTCTTGAATGACTATAGTAAACTACCATTAAAGTAATATATTAGGAAATGACAGTAGGGCAGATGATGGACTATAATAAGAAAACAAATAAAGATTGGAAGACCAGTTAGAAAACTATTGTAATACTCCAGATAAGAGGTGATTAGGACCTGAGTTTTCATTTGGAGTTACTGGAATGGTAGAAAGGGAGAGACCCAATAAATATTTTAAAACAAGATATGGTAGATTGGATATAGTGGTGGGGAAGAGGAATAAAAGTGATTAAGAAGCTCAATGAGTTAAAAGTGTGAGATGATCTCCAAAGACAGGGAATACAAGCTTAGAAACCATTAACAGAAATATAATAACTAGAAAGATGAAAATAACAGCTCTGCCTTAATCAATTCTGATAAGGCCAAATTTAAAATATTTAGTACTGAGACTTGAAGAGAGTGATTGACAAACCAAATCATGTTCAGGAAAGGATAGTTTGGATGGTGAGGGCACTCAAAAAATAAACATAGTCTGTTTAGCCTGAAGAAGAGAAGGCATAAGAATGGGCATGCTAGCTATCTGCAGACATCTGAGAGACTTTTGGCACAAAATTAGGAAGGTATATTGTGGAAGTCGAAACTGTGCTGATATGTAAATCACAGTGCACTTCATCCTGGCACTAAACAGATGTTGGTGGAATGAATTCTTTCGGATATAGGAGTTAGCCTGGCACTAAAATGGTTCAAGAATAGCCAAATGACAGCTTGTTGAGGATTTTGTGATTTGGGATTCAAGCAACAGATGGGTGCTTGGTCTAGGTGAGTTTTAAGGGTTACTCCAACACTAAGATTCTTTGAATTTGTGTTTAGAGAAAGTTTGAGAGCTTAAAACTGCAGCAGTCACCTAGTTTCAAGTGTGATGAACATATAGCTGTTGATACAATTGTGAATAGAATATGTTTGGAAAACCAGTAAGTCTCATAAGTATGGGTTGTCTTGAAATCAGAAAGAGACAACTCAGAAAGATGCTTTCCAGTGACTGAAAGCCATATCCAAAAAAGGATAGTGCCTGTCGTGGTCAGGTTCATGTGTCAACTTTGCTAGGTGGTGGTGCCCGGTTGTCTGGTCAGGCAAATGCTGGCATGTCTGTTGCTATGAGGACATTTCTGGACTTAAATCATGATTACATCAGCTGCATCCACAGCTGATTGTATTTGTAATCAGCTAAGGGGAGTGTCTTCTGCAATGAGTGACACTTAATCTAATCACTGGGAGGCTTTTAAGGAGGATTCAGAAGAGACAGTCACTCTTCCTGCTTCAGCTGGAGAACCTCTCCTGTGGATTTCATCTAGACCCTTCATTGGAGTTGCCAGCTTCACAGGCTGCCCTGTGGATTCTGGACTTTTCCATTCCCACAGTTGTCCAGCCAGCTTCTCCTGAGAGTTCATTGAGGAACTTCATTGGAGTTACCAGCTTGCATCCTGCCCTACAGACCTTGGAATCTATATTCCCACAGTTACACGAGACACTTTAATAAATTTTATATCTACAGATGTCTCCTGCTGATTCTGTTTCTCTAGAGAACCCTAGAGTGATTCAGTCTCTACTGTTGGTCAGAGCCATTTCTAGGGAATTGTAAAATTACTTGAATCTTTTGGGTTCTGCTTTTGGGAGTGTCTCAGTAGCTACTTGTTTCAGTTTGCTTATGCTGCCAGAATGCAATATACCAGAAATAGATTGACTTTTTTTTTTTTTTGCATGTGCAGGCACTGGGAATCAAACCCGGGTCTCCAGAATGGCAGGCTAGAACTCTGCCTGCTAAGCCACTATGGCCCACTCTAGATTGACTTTTACAATGGGATTTATTAGGCTACATATTTGCAGTTCTAAGGTCATGAAAATGTCCAAATTAAGGCATCAACAAGAGGATACCTTCACTCAAGAAAAGCAACAACCAGGTTCCTCTGTCACATGGGATGGCACATGGTGACATTTGCTGTCCTTCTCTTCTGGTTTCTGGTTTCAAATAGCTTTCTCAGTTCCTATTTCCAGTGGCTTTTACACTAAGCATCTGTGGTTCCTGACTTAGCTTCTCTGGGGCAGACTCTGGTTTCATTTCTTACCTTAGCATCTCCAAACATCTGTGTCATGGTTACATTTTTCTGCTCTTTGTGTCAACTCTGAGCTCTTTCTCTCTCCATGAGCAATTTTAGGGACTATAGAAAACTAACTAAAACTCACTTTTAATGAGTGAGGTCACATCTCCATAGAAACAATCTAATCAAGAGGTCCTATCTTATAATAGGTCTGCCCTCACAAGATTGGATTACGATTAGAAGAACCTAATCTGGTTTTTCTGGAGTGCATAACAGTTTCAAACTAGCACACTGCTCATAGGAAAAAGGAATCTGAAACTACTCAGAGACTCAGGCAGCAAAAGTTTGAAAGAGATGAAAATATATCTCATTGGCACAAAATCTCATTACTTCTACTAGCATACAAAGTTGAGACTAGAACAGGCAGCTTAGCAAGAGCACTTTTCTGCATTTTCCTCATCTCTCCTCCGGCTGTCTGTGTCAACTACTCACCTTCGTATTAGGGGAGTGCTTATACTCATATTTTGATTTGCCTTGGGTCTTATCCTTAAGTTCCCTGTACCTCCCTCTGACTTCAAAAAAGAAGTAAGAATCATAACAACCCTCTTTCCAGGAGTACACAGCAGCTTGGTTCATGGGCCACTTTGGAACAAAGATAATAAAAAGGTTTAATCTCTTGGGCCAATTCTGATTGAATGGTAGTGGTTGCATAAAGCACTGTAGTGACAAGTCACTGAAGGCCTCATCTGAACACAGAAGAAAAGAGGACATGATCAATTCATAATGTCTGCTCTATAAGTATGGGATGGTAGATTGCCAGCATGCATAACTCAAAAATGTGCTATCCTTGGGGTAGAGGAAAAAGTTTCATATTTCTGCTAAAATCTATTATTATATACATCTTACTAGGTTAAGAGGTTAGAACACATGGTTACTAATCCCTAATCCTCATTTTTTTCTGGTCATCAGTCTCAGATATAAATTGAGCCTTGATTCTGGCTGTGAAATTGTGTCCTAACTGTAAAGCTGAGTCTTGGCCCTGGCCATACATGTAGCCCTAACTCCAGGCAGCTATTACACAAATGATCATTATCAGATAGATTAAAGAGAACCCATTCTCACCACTGAGGCACAGTTCAAGACCTTTGCTTTACTAGAGGTGGGATCGTGGCTGTGTTTTAGCTTTTTATCTGTGAAAGACAGTGCATTATTGATATAGCAATATGCTTGCCAGTGTTTCTTCAATTATTTAGCTGCAGGGGGCACAAATCCTAGTTTGCCTCATAAAAAAGAAAAAAAATGGAGAGGAAGAAATTAAACTCAAATGAAAGAAGTCATTTCCTATGACTGTGAAAACCTAAAGAAAATGCTTGAGCATGATTTTAAATGGGTCTGTGAAGGTAGTTGATGAAGGAAGCGTTCTTGGAGAGGATATACTTTGTTGCTGGAATCAGAGCAAACTAAGGGACAAGAAAGTCAGGAATTGTGCTAGAAGTCAGTTTCTATTAAATGAATAGAATCCACAGAATGACTAAATCTGCTCTGGATGAATGGGTTTTTAGAATAATTTTTTTATACCTTGAAGTGACTTGATAAGGTAGTAATAAAATTGTTAAAGTCTCAATTTTTACTGAAACTGAGGTGTAATATTGGATTGAATTCAATATCCAAATATTTTCAGAATATGGGGTAGGGGAAGCTGAGGAATGAGAGTGCCATTTGAATTCCTGTACTGGGGGCTGGAGGGGGCGTTGGAATGCGCTAGACTAGCTCTGTCCAACAGAACTTCCTGTGATGATGGAAATGCTTGGTATCTGTGTTATTTTATAATATAGTAGCCACAAACCAATTATGGCTTTTGAGCACTTGAAACACGGTTTTTGCAAATGAAGACCTAATTTTTAATTTTAATTAATTGTAATTAATTTTAAGTTTAATTTAAAAAGCCACATGTGACTAGTGGCTTCCTTATTGGACATCAAGGCACTAGAATCTAGGTCAAGCTCCAGATGCAAGAGCAACAAAAGTCTAAAGGAAAGAGAGAACAACCAGCAAATCCACATGTCCATGCTCAGTTTATACCCTTATTGGGAAGAATAGATTTTTGTTAGCTTTAGAGAGACTGGTGCCTTGATTTTAGACAAGACCATGCAAGCATTTGTGGAGCATGTGCCCCAGAGGTTAATCTAAATATATGGAAAGTTCAAATGCAATATATTTTACTAATGGATATTAATTAATTTAATGAAAATAATCCATCTTGTTTGAGGCAAAGAAATTGTGCAATAGAGCTGTAAATAAGACATTGATTAAAGAATTTGCTATTTCTTCTCTGCTCTGGGTATAATAGCCAGAGTCCCATCTTCATATGGGGCATATACAATTTTGTTTAAGCAAAATAATTTAATATCTATTTTAACATCACATTACACTATTGGTGACTTGATCTAAAGGGATTTAAAAAACAAGAAAAAATGATATACAATAAATAAAATGAATTTCTTTGGGTGCATAGTTTAGCCATAATGAAGGAGATGTAATATTTGATTGCTTTCCATTTATCCCACTTCTTTTAATGATTATCATTTTGAGGTATATTTCTTTAATTTGCAACTGTTTCCTCATGGGCTTCCTTAATGATATTAATTATACCCACTTTTATCATAGTGCATTCATTTAAATAACTTAAAGAAATATAGTGCATTGACTATAATAGAGGATGACAAAAGATAATGCTGGGGCAAGATCATGAAGGACTTTGAAGCTATGTTGAAGTATTTAGATGTTATCCTAAGAACACTAGAGTGACATGAGTTTCTTAGAAGCTCAATTGCTGCACTGTGGGGAATGGATTGGAGTGCAGTGAAGATGAAACCTGGTAGGTCAGTTAGGAGGCTAGTTCTGTGGTTAAGGTGAAAGAGGATGATGGCCCAAGGTAGTGGCAGCAATACAGATGGAAATAATTTAATTCAAGAAATATTTAAAAGGTAGCATTGAGAGAAATTCTGGGAAGATGGCCAAATAGGATAGATTGAGGTCAACCCTGCTCCAGGGAAAAGTTAGAGAAGGGATGGGAGGGTGACTGAGATGGCCATTCAAGAATGCAACTAGGATGGGCAATAGTGGCTCAGTGGCAGTGTTCTTGCCTGCCATACCGGAGACCCAGGTTTGATTCCCGGTGCCTATCCATGTAAAAAAAAAGAGTGCAACTGACCTGGAAGAGTCGTCTGTACCACATAGGGCAGCCCTGGTTTGAAAGCTGAGGAATTGAGAAGCAGAAAACTGGAGCCTAAGGTGGAAGTGTAAAACCTGCAGGAGGTCCACAAGAGTGCACAGATGGGAATACGTGGACTAGGAAGTAAGCCAAGCCACATTCCTTGAATGCAGTACCCTCACTAGTGCCCCCCCATGACCCATGACTAACCCCACACTGCACACTTCTGAAGTCCATCACCCAACCCCACTCCCTGCGCTCCAAGTGCCCTTGCCCCACAAACTCCGCTTGTGTACTCGCCCCACACCCCCACCCCAAGTGCAGCCCAAATCAACTTTTCTGCACCCCTCCCAAGCACTATTTTCCCCTCCCTGTTCCCTGCAGGCTGTTGCCAGCATGAACAGCAGACTCAAACCTTCATACGTAAGCTACACCTGCCCCCTGTCCATAGTGCCACACTGCCTCCCCCTGCCCCCTCTGAGCTCTGTGCATTAGTTTATGGCCCTCCTAGATGTGCACATGTGCATGAGCTACAATCTAAATCTTCAGTTCTGGGAACATAGTTTACAGCACTCCTAGACCCACGCACGTGCACAGGCCCCAATCATGTACTTCAGCTCTGAGAACATCAGTTTATGGCCCTCCTAGACCCATGCATGCGCATAGCCCTCAGTTACACTTCCCAGCTCTGAGAAAGCATTGACCTGTGCAGTTGGGTCACATCTGTCCCCAGCCCATGAAGGCTGCCATAGCTCTGTGCATGTGAAAAAAGGGCCCCATGTCCTAGACCAGTGCACACAGGGCTATACCCTACAGACCTGTGGACCTACACAACTGCATCCTCCCTGACTGCTGGGCACCAACATTCACAAGAACCAATGTAACATCCCCAACCTGTGCCTATACCTGTGATATAATGCATCACCACACTGTTATGCCTTGCCCCTTACCCTGCATCCTGCTACACATCAATCCCACAAACACAAAGCTTTAGACTATTGAAGGAAATCAACTCCCAAAGTAAATCAATCAAGATATTTACATGTGACAAAAACAACAGAAGATCACTAAGCATATCAAATGCGGACAGATATAGCCCAACCTAATGACCAAATTAAAACACTAGTGGAGACACAGATGTTGAAACAACTAATCAAAGATGTTCATATAACTCTACTTAATAAAATAAGTGGGTTGGCTAATGACAAAGGAGATCAAGAAGACAGTAGAAAAGCATAAAGAGGAAATTGAAAGAATAAATTTAAAAATAACAGATATCACAGAGATTAAAGACTCTGTTGACCAAATAAAAAGAATATTAGAGGCATGCAACAACTAATTTAAAGATACAGAAGAAAGAATAAGTGATATAGAGGACAGGATGACTGATTTCAAACACTCAAAACAGCTAATGGCAAAAAAGACAGAAAAATCCAAAATGGACCTCAGGAAAATGATAGACAAAGCAAAACACACAAATATAAGAATCACTGGTGTCCCAGAAGGAGAAGAGAGGAGTAAAGGGCTAAGAAGTTGAGGATATAATGGGGGGAAACTTCCCAACCCTAATAAAGGACAGAAATATATAAGTCAAAGAAGCTAAATGAACTCCAAACAGAATAAATCCAAACTGGCTTTCACCAAGACACATACTAATCAGTCTTTCAAATGTTGAAGAGAAGTAGAAAATTCTGAAAACAGCAAGAGTAAAATAGTCTACCACATACAAGGGAAACCACATAAGACTGAGTTCAGACTACCCAACTGGCACCATAGAGGTGAGAAGGCAGTGGCATGAAATATTTAAGATCCTGAAAGAGAAAGACTTCTAGCCAAGATTTTTTACCCAGTCAAATTGTCCTTCAAAATTGAGGGAAAGATTAAAATTTTCACAGACAAATAAATCCTGAAAGAATTTGTCAGCAAGAGACTGGCCCGATAAGAAATACTAAAGGGAGTTCTGCCAGATGGAAAAAAAAAAAAAGACAGGAGAGGAAGATTTGGAGGAAGGCATGAAATTGATGAGTATGAGTAAGGGTAACTTAAAGGATAAAAAGAAAGAGGGAAAGGATATATAGATCTGTGAAATAAAATTAAAAAGATAAGATGGTGAATTAAAGAAACACCTTTTCAGTACTAACTTAGAATGTTAATGGACTAAACTTACGAATTGAAAGATACAGATTGGCGTAATAGATTAAGAAACATAATCCAGCTGTATGATTATTACAAGAGACTCATCTTAGACACAAGGATACATATAGATTGAAAGTGAAAGAATAGAGAAAGATTCTCCATGCAAGTCGTAAGCAAAAGAAAAAAAAGCAGGAGTAGCTGTACTAACCATAGACAAAATAGGCCCAATGTAAAGACATCGTAAGAGACAAAGAAGGATACTGTATATTACTTAAGGGGACAATTTACCAAGAAAATATAACAATTATAAATGTATATGCTCCTAATCAAGGAGCTCCAAAGTACATGAGACAGACATTGGCAAAACTTAAGGGATCAATAGATGTTCTAACAATAATAGTAGGAGACTTCAATACACCACTCTCCTCTATAGATAGAACAAACAAACAGAAGATCAACAAGGAAACAGAGAAGTTAAACAACTCGATAAATGAATTAAATCTAACAGAAATATCTAGGACATTGCACCCGCAAACACAAGGATATACATTATTCTCTAGTGTTCATGGAACATTCTCCAGGATAGATCATATGCTGAGGCACAAAACAGGTTTTTATAAATTAAAAAATTGAAATTATTCAAAGCACTTTCTCTGATCAAAATTGAATGAAGCCGGATCCCAATAACCACCAAAGAATGAAAAAATTCATAAATATATGGAGATTAAGTAGCACACTTTTAAACAACCAATGGGTCAAAGAAGAAATTGCTGAGAAATCAACAGCTATCTGGAGATGAATGACAATGAGAATACAACTTATCAGAATTTATGGGACACAGCAAAGGCTGTGTGGAGATGGAAATTTATTGCCCCAAATGTCAACATTAAAAAACAAACAAACAAACAAAAAAAATGAGTACTTAACTGATCACATGTAGAAACTTGTGAAAGAACAGCAAACTAACCCCAAAGCAAATAGAAGAAAAACAAATAAAAAAGATTAAAGCAGAGTTAAATGAATAGGAGAACAAAAGAAAAATAGAAAGAATCAACAAAACCAAAAGTTGGTTATTTGAGAAAATCAGTAAAATTGATGGGCCACTAGGAAGACTGACAAAGAAAAAAGAGAGAGGATGCAAATAAACAAAATCAGAAATGAGAAGGGATGTGTTACCACAGACCCTGAAGAAACAAAAGAAATCATAAGAGGACACTATGTGGGTAAAGATGCTATAAGAAAGGAAAACTACAGGCCAATCTCTCTAAAGAACATAGATGTCAAAATTCCAAAGAAAATATTAGAAAATTGAATACTACAACACATTAAAAGAATTATACACCATGACCAAGTGGGGTTTATACCAGGAATGCAAGAAAATCAATTAATGTAATATAACACATTAACAAATCAAAAGGGAAAAATCACATGATCATCTCTATTGATGCTGAAAAAGCATTAGACAATATTCAATATCCTTTCCTGATAAAAACACTCCAAAAGATAGGAATCAAAAGTAACTACCTCAATATGATAAAGAGAATATAGTTAAAACTGATAGCCAACATCATACTCAATGGGAGAGAGACTGAAAACTTCCCCCTTAAGTAGAGGAACAAGACAAGGATGCCCACCGTCACCACTATTATTCAACACTGTGCTGGAAGTTCTAGCTAGAGCAATCTGGCAGGACAAAGAAATAAAAGGCATCCAAATTGGAAAGGAAGAGTTAAAACAATGATTATTTGCAGATGACATGATACTATACTTTGAAGATCCCGAGAAATCTACAACAAAGTTACTTGAGCTAATAAACAAATTCAGCAAGGTGGGGGGATATAAAATTAATGTGCAAAAATCAGAAACTTTCTATAAGCAAGCAATTACCTAGCTGAGGAGTTAGCTAAGGAAAAAATTCCACTCAAAATAACAGCTAAAAGAATCAAGTATTTATGAATGAACTTAATTAGGGACATAAAGGACTTGTACACAGAAAACTACATAACATTGCTAAAAGCAATTTAAGGAGATCTAAGTAGGTGGGAAGGCATTCTGTGCTCAGGGATAGGAAGGCTAAATGTAGTTAAGATGTGACTTCTACCCAAATTGATCTACAGATTCAACACAGTACCAATAAAAATTTCAATGGGCGGGCCACGGTGGCTCAGCAGGTAAGAATGCTTGCCTGCCAAGCCCGAGGACCCGGGTTCGATTTTCGGTGCCTGCCCATGAAAAAAAAAAAAAAAATTCAATAACCTACTCTGAAGACTTGGAAAAGGTATTTACCAAATTCACCTGGAAGGGAAAGAGACCCCGAATAGCTAAAAGCATCCTAAAAGAGAAGAGCGAAGTGGGAGGATTGACACTTCCTGATTTTAAAGCCTATGATAAAGCCACAGTGGTCAAAACAGCATGGTACTGACACAAATATAGAAGCATTGAACAATGTAATCAAATCGAGAGGGCAGAAATAAGCCATTAAATCTATGGAGAACTGATTTTTGACCAGGTCCCCAAATCCTCTGAACTGGGACATAACAGTCTTTTCAGTAAATGGGTATGGAAGAACTGGCTATCAATACACAAAAGAATGAAAGTGGACCCCTATCTTACACCCTATATAAAAATTAGTTCAAAGTGGATCAAACACTTAAATATATGAACTAACACCATAAAGGTTCTAGAAGAAAATGTAGGGAAACATCTTCAAGATCTAGTAATAAGAGGTAACTTCCTAAACTTTACATCCAAAGCACAAGCAGCAAAAGAAAAAAATAGATAAATGTGAACTCCTCAAAATCAAATGCTTCTGCACCTCAAAAGACTTAGTCAAAAAGGTGAAGAGGCAGACACCTCAATGGAAGAAAATATTTCAAAATCACATATCAGATAGATGTTTGATATCCTGCACACACAAAGAAATTGTACAACTCAACAACAAAAGAACATACAACCCATTTGTAAAATGGGCTAAAGATATGAATAAGCATTTTTCAGAAGAGTAAATACAGATGGCTCAAAAGCACATGAAGAGATACTCATTTTCATTGTAAAGGAAATGCAGATCAAGACTTCAATGAAATACCACCTCATACGTGTAGGAATGACTGGTATTAAACAGGAAACTATAAATGTTGGAAAGGATGTGGAGAAACTTATGCACTGTTGGTGGGAATGTATAATGGTGCAGCCACTATGGAACACTGTTTGGTAGTTCCTTAGGAAACTAAATATTGAGTTGCCCTATGACACAGAAATAGAATTACTTGGTATATACCCAGAAAAGCTGAAAGCAATGACACAAACAGACATTTGCACACTGATGTTCATAGCAGCATTATTCACAATTGACAAAAGGTGGAAACAAAACAAATGCCCATCAACAGAAGAGTGGATTAACACAATGTAATATATACATACAATGGAATATTATGCAGCAATAAGATGAAATGACCTCCTGAAGCACTTGACAAGATGGATGAGCCTTGAGGACATAATGCTGAGTTAAATAAGCCAGACACAAAAGGCTCAATGCTGTATGATTCCACTTTTATAAGCATGGTAAAGGTAATCAGAGGCTTATAAAACAGAATATAGGGGACTTAGAGATACATAGAAGATAGAGATAGGTGAACAATTAGCTAATAAGGTTGAACAACACTGTAAGGGAATGGATAGAAGTGGAGTTGGTTCTTTAGTGGGTCTAGAAGTAATACTACCATTTTGAAGATGAACAAGATTGAAAGGGATGGCATAGCCCTATGTATTCCACTGATTAACACTAGAAATATAAATTAGTTCTTGCAAGAACTACTTCAAATGTATAATCTGTGTACAAAGAGCGTTTAAATCCAGGGTACAGGGAGAATACTGTTATTGCATGTATTAGCTAAGTTTAAAAGGAAAAGCACTACCACAGACACATCAGAGGTAAATAATAGGGGGAGGAACAAAAGTTGAGGGGACATTTAGATTTCCTGTTTGTTGAGCATGTGTTTTTTGATTTTCTTTCTCTTGGAAACAATGAAATTATCTAAAATTGAGAATATTGATAGACTGTGGACTTTAGGCACCATACATGATGCTTTATGAATGTAGGCGGTTGAAGAATGCACTGACTGATAAGTAGATAGGTGAACGATGGTGAGTACTTTTGAACAAATGGTCTGTTGCTACAAAAAAAAAAGGAACACCTCACAATGATGTGAATGAATGTATGGGACATTTTGGTAAGGCAAAATAAGCTGGAAACAAAGGAACAATTGTATGTTCTCCTTTAGAAAATGCTTACAAGAAAACAGGGACATAGATTGTGAGCTCTTATAGCAGACACATTTAGTCTGGAGGGGTAATTATTATTCTGGATTTCAAGATGCTGATTTTATATATACACACACACACACACACACACACACACACACACACAACTTGATATTTAGAGATAAGAAGGAAGCCAATCAGGTTGGGATTAAAGTAATTCAGGACACAGGGGTAAGGAAGACAAAGTCTATATTTTGAACTACACATACTCTTTGAGACCAAAGTAGGATAGGTTTATTTAGTCTGGAATCAAAATTTTCTGTATCATATAATCTAATTCAACCTATCTGTATAGCTCATTTGAACAACTGAAACACAGGGAGCCCAGAATAAGAAAGAGGTTCATATATATACATGAATGTATATATTCATGTATAGCTGAATATAATGCTTGGATACATCTTAGAATATTTTAAGCAGATAATCAAAAAGTATTGGCAAAGTCCCTTGAGGGATGGGAGGAAAAATATGGAACTATTAAACCATCAGGAAATCCTCTGATACTGTGTCAATCTTTAGGGACACCAAATCAATAGGCCATGCCCTTGATCTTGTGGCTTACTCTTGTGAAGCTTATGTAGGCAGCAGAGAAGCTTAGCCTACCATAGGCATGTCTAAGAGTTACTTCTGGCGGACCACTTTTGCTGCTCATATGTGGCCTCACTCTCTCTAAGCCCAACTCTGCAAGTGAAATCACTGCCCTCCCCCCTACGTGGGACCTGACATCTAGGGGTGAAAGTCACCTTGGTGACATGGGAGATGATTACCAAGGTTTAATCCAGCCCTGGCATTTTGGGATTGACAATTCCATCCTGACCAAAACTGGGAAAAGAAGTGTAACTAATAAAGTATCAGTGGCAGAGAGAGTTCAAATAGAGTCAAGAGGCTACTCTGGGGGTTGGTCTCACACAAGCTTCAGTAGACATTTCTACCTATCGTAACTTGCTAACCCCCAATCAGGACCATTCCAGCTAACCTTAAAGAACACTGAGGGCAATATATAAGATTCCACAAGGTTTCCATGCAGTAGAATATCTTTCCAGAAACCTACAATCTCCAGATGGGTCCCTGACCAGATAAGTCCTGAAATGTAGAGGGCCCATCCTCTCCAGAACAGCAGATAGTTCCATCTCTCTACCCTATATTAGTGACAGATCCTTCCAATATCAAAAAGTTAGAATAGTCATAGCCCAAACATCCCTAAAGAGAGGGATAGAAAGATCAAAGGTGATGGTGGAGTTATAAGGAGAAGATAGGATTTAACAAATGTATATGATTGCTGAATCTTTAAATTGATATCTCTTTTAGTCTTCAATATCTCAGTGCAGAGAGAAATAAACACCTAAAAGTGTGTAATTGTAACCCATGTCAAACTCTGAAATATGCTCTACAACTAATTATGGTGCTGTGCTTTGAAATTTATTGCTTTTTTGTATGCATGTATTTTTCACAAAATAAAAGAAAAAAGTCAATTGTGGTACAATTAAAAAATATTTAAGCCTCCTAGCTTCCTATATTCTGGAACAGCTAGAAGGAAAAATCTGAGGGATCGTATCGTAATCCATGACAAACTCTGGGGTCTGTCCTGTAACTATTTGTTGAACAGTGCTTTGAAAACTATTGCTTTTTTATTTCTTTGCTTTATACGTGTGTCATAATATACAACAAAAAAGTTAAAAAAAATACACGAAAAAAATTGTAGCATTGATAGAGCTTGGTGAGTGGTGAGTTGAAGTAGGAGCAGACTCTAATCCTTTTCAGTAGTCTCTGCTCTTGTCCTATGGTTTCTCTAAGACCCTGCACTCAGTCACTCATCCACCAAAACAAATCCATTTCCTGAATTATTATTGACAATATGCATTTTGCTGAATATTTCATTGGGGAATGGAAGAGCTGGTTACGTTGCATACCACAGAGTGAAATTTAATCTTATTCATTCATTGAACATCTCTCTCAAAGTGTCTTTCCTATCTCACTTTCCCCTCATCTCTCCCCTCTTCTTCCTCTTCCTCTACTATTCTTATTTCCTTAGCTCCTCTACCTTCTTTCCCCCTCCCACGTTCAATTTCACTTCTATTTCCTTTCTTATATAGAGATTTTGATTTTTCTCTGTGATTATTCAATTCACTTCCTCATACAGTTATCCAGCTTACCTTTTGCATGGAATTCATCCTCTTTAGAGGATAGGGTATATTGTAGATCTCTGTTAGTATTACTGATTTATTTCCTTTGTCTCAGGTTACAGTGTTATTAGTCATGGCATTGTTACTGATATTTTGAATTTTAGTCATTATGTATTTTGTATTAATTTTTATTTAAAAATATCACATTAAAATATTTATCTTGATTCTGAGATTTTTGGCACTCCATTACATTTTGGGCCCAAGGTAAATGGCTCACTTGCTTCAACCTGGTTGCAGGCCTGGTATTTAGAAATCAATTTTTATATGAGTATGTATTTTTCTGTAAATTCAGGTTTTGTTAGGCCACCCAATCTGATGTATTATAATCAAATGCTTCTTTTTACCAATCAAAGGTAAACTGCAATTGGGAAGTTCATTTTTATTTATTCAGCAAACATTCTTTGAGCTTCTATTATATATCAAGCACTGTGTGATGATCTGGGCTTAGAGTGGGTGAAAAAGACAAAAAGAAAATAAATACGCAAAAAGTTACAATAATTATTTTTTGATAAATAGCTATTGAGTACCCAGTATGATAAGTGGTGGGGATATAAGGTTTCTGATCCTTCAGAGTTCACATTCTTACCAGGGAAGAAAGTCACAAATTTGATGGGAAGCCAGAAAAGGGCCCTGGGGAAAAAAGACAAGGAGAGCTGTGTTTAATGGGTGGTGGAGGAGGAAAATTCAGTGTGGTGGTTTGGAGTTTATACTACAGCAAAACATGGTCTTAAATTTTACCAATTCCTGAGAGTGTGAACCCCTTGTAAATAGGACTATTTGGTAAGGTTACTTGAGTTAAGGTATGACCCGCCTCAATCAGAGTGGGTCTTAATACTATTACTGAGTCTTTTATATGCAGAATGAAATTTAGACAGATAGAAAGCCACAGAAAGCAAGAAGCCGAAGGCCAATGGATCCTGTAAGAGAAGGGAGAAGCCAGAAGAGACCACCATGCACACTGCCAAGTGTAACAGATGAGCTAAGAAACAAGGATACCTGGCAGCCAGCCCCCAAAATACCAGTCTTTGGGAAGAAAGCATTACATTGATGACACCTTGATTTGGGCTTTTCCTAGCTTCAAAACCATGAGCTAATAAATTCCCATTGTTTAAGCCAACCCATTGCATGGCATTTGCTTGAGTAACTAAGAAAACGAAAACATTTTTTTTCTAGGAGTGTGAGTTGGAATGAAAAAAATGTGGAAACAGCTTTGGAGTTGGGGTAATGGGTAAAGGCTGGAAGAATTGTGAGGTACTTAAAAAAAAGCCTAGATAGATTTAAAGAGACTGTTGGTAGAAATATGGATGCTAACAGTATTTTCAATGAGGCCTTAGAAGGAAATAATCAATATGCTATTAGAAACTGGAGGAAATGTGGTCCTTGTTTGAAAGGGGCAGATGGTTTGGCAAAATTGAGTTCTAATGGTAGATGAGAGGCAGAAATTGAAAAGATGAAATTGAATATTTAACTGAGGAGCTTTTCAAGCTAAGTGTTGAGTGTGCAGCCTGGTTTCTCCTTGTAGATTTTAGTGAAATGTAACAAGTAAGGAATATGCTGAGAACTGAACTCTTAAGCACAAAGTAACCAGGAATTGATGGTTTAGAAAATTCTGAGCTCCCAGAAAGTGAGGGTTTAAGTGAAAATAGGCCCAATCAGCCATTTCAGTGGAAGATAGGATTGGAAATGCAATTATGAAAGAGGGACTTGTGGAAAGTCTGATGTTTTGGATCACTGTGTACTGCACACAAAGCCAAAAATTTTTGTGACATCCACATGAAAAGAAACACTGCCAGTCTGGACTGAAAGGGACAGAGAAGGAATCATTTGAAGAAAGAATGGTTTCAAGGGCAGAACCATAAAAGCTGAGGTCTGGACCTAAGAGATCTCCTTGGGCCAAGAGAGTGGGCCCACTCATGTGTCTGGAAAGGGTGGATCTTCCCTTTGTTGGAGGGTGCAGTCATCTTCCCTGGTGCTTGGAGGGGGTAGGCCTTGTACCCATTTTGTTTAGGGAGAGTGCTTCCATGCCAATGCTTGGAAATGGTGGGACCTTAACTTTGGCATTCATGGTGAGTCTGTCCACTATTCCAATGTTCAGAGAAGGTTAGGCCTATGTCCTGAAGTTTTGAGGACCTTGGCTGATATCTCAGTGCTGGGAGAGAATGAAGCCTTCACCCCAGTATTCTGTGAGAACCAGGGCCACTATGCAAGCATTTGGAAGGGTAGGGCTACTACTCCAACAGGCCTAGAGGACAAAAACATTGGTCCATATATCTCAGATGTTGAAATCTAATGGAGTTTCCCTGTTGGGTTTTAGAATTGTTTTGGACCTGTGACTTCTGTTTTCCTTCCAGTTTCTCCCAACTGGAATGGAAACACCCATCCTATATTTGTACCACTACTGTATATTGAAAGAAGATAATTTGCTCTCTGCGTTTCATAGGTCCAAAGACAGGGGAATTGTACCTTAGGATAGACCACACTCATAATTGAATTTGAGGAGACTTTGTTATTGAAATGACTTAAGGCTTCTGGGAAGTTGTGATGGAAGGAATGTATTTTACGTGTAAAAAGAACAAGCCTTTTAGGGTTCCAGAGAGTGGAGTGTGGTGGTTTGGAGCTGTATGCACCACAGAGAAACATGATCTTAAGCTTAATCCATTCCTGTGGGTGTCAATCCATTGTAAGTAGGAACTTTTGATGAGGTTATTTCATTTAACATGTGGCTCACCTCAATCAGGATGGGTCTTAATCCTATACTTGAGTCCTTCAAAAGTAGAATGAAATTTAGACTGAGTGAAAGTTACAGGAAGCAAGAAGGTGAAGGTCAATTGAACCCATAAGAGAAGGAAGAGGCTTGCTATGTGCACTGATATGTGAAGAGGAGCCCAAAACCAAGGATCCCTGACAGCCAGCCCCAGAATACCAGTCTTTGGGAAGAAAGAGTCAGCTTGATGATGCCTTGATTTAAACTTTTCCTAGCCTCAAAATTGTGAGTTAATAAATTCCAAGAGTTAAGGCCAACACATTGCATGGTATTTACTTGAGAAGCTAAGGAAACTAAAACAGTCAGGAATTGACTTTTCTCCAGAGCACATAGGAAAAGCGTTTGTCATACAAGATCAATGCATGCTCTTGTGGTATAGTGGGTGTGGTTAATGCGGTAAAATGTGTGAGAACAGTGTGTTATACCACACCCCTCCCCCACAAAGACATGCTCAAATCCTTACCACAAGTCCTGTGGATGTGAAACCACTTATAAATAAAGATCTTTGAAGGTGTTATTATTAAAGGTGAGGCCCAAATTCATCAGGGTGGGCCTTATTCCAATATGGCTGTAGTCTTTTTAGGCAGAGAAATTTGGACACAGTCATGAGTAGGAGTGACTAAGAGATAGAAGGAGATAGATGGTCATGTGATTGAGGCAGAGATTCAGTTATGGATTGCTGGCAAGTTGCCACTAGAATGCTACAGACTTCAGAGAAAGCATGATCTTGCTGACAACTTGATTTTGGACTACACCTCCAAAACTATGTGACCATAAATTCCTGTTGTTTAAGCCAACTAGTCTTTGGTACTCCACTACAGCAGCTTTGGCAAACTAAGACTCAGTGTTAAAAATGTTAGAAGGGGGCGGGCCGCGGTGGCTCAGCGGGCAAAGTGCTTGCCTGCTATGCCGGAGGACCTCGGTTCGATTCCCGGCCCCAGCCCATGTAACAAAAACGGAGAAACAGAATACAATAAAAAACAAGAAAATGTTTAAAAATGTTTCCCTTTCTTCCTTCCTTCCTTCCTTCTATCCTTCCTTCCTTCTCTCTGTCTTTAAAAAAAAAAAAAAAAAAAAAAAAAAAAAAAAAAAAAAAATGTTAGAAGGTGGCAGGATTGGCCTGAACAAGAGAGATCATCAATCGGCAATTAAACCAGCCTGCTGGAATGATCCTGACTCAGGGACAGATTCAACTCCATGTCCAGAAATAGTAAGTAGAGGCAATAAGAAGTAGTTAAGGTAGATGGCTAGCACTGAAGAAACCCATCAAGGGCACAATTGTCCTAGGAGGGAGGAGGAAAGCGCCACTACAGTTTAGAATCAGGAAGAGTGCAAAGATAGAAGATATTTGGTGAGGTAGAAGCCTAGCAACTGGGTTGGATGGCTTTAAAACTTAAAAGAAGATGGGGAAATGAAAGTTGGGGATAGTATTTTTATGCCATAAATGGTTGGAGCAGGGGAAGCTACCAGTTGAACCACTGAGATAATTTTCCTTCAGTTCCTTCCCTTCAACTGTAGGTAATGCAGCACTGGGAGAGGAGGGGAATCAAAGAAGATTGTTACAGCTATTAATAAGAGAATATGTATAATATCTTCTCTATGCTTAGAAACAGAAAATTTACAAGAGCATTCTTTGATGATGATGATATTAAGGTGATTTAAAAGTAATATTATTTAGAGAAAAGTATCAGAACACTGCTTTACTTTTATCACTAGAAAAATTGTTTTCTTCCAAAGCTTTACTCAATGTTTCACCTTCCCCAGTATGCTAGAACCACAAATTCTGCATGGTATTAGTTATGCATTAAATTCACCTGTTTGTATTCACAATGTCTCAGTCATTTTCACTTTTACATTGCCCTCTTACTGATATTGTGCCAAATTCACATATGCACAGGAAGAAAATTGATATTTTTTCTCTCTTAGCAGGAGATGCTTTATTGCTAAAGTCAGTGGCATGACAATACTTCAAAGGGAGGGAGGCCAATGAGACTGGAAATAAAGCCCTTCAATTACACATTTCCACATTTATTGCATTTAAGGATGCCAAGGCATAATGATAAAGCATTCCAGCACGCGGAACTCACCGATTTAAATCTATTTACTCTGCTATAGCTGAATGCTGCTGAATATGACAAATGTTGTGTGTAAGTATGTTTCAAGGCCAAAGAGTTCTATAAGAAATCCCACCATTCTAAAAACCACAAAATCATTTCAGAAATTGAATAATATTACAGCAGCTTAATAGCAAAATTGAATTTTGTGTCTCCAACATGTCAAGAGTCCTCTATAGACCTCCACACACCCTGCCCTGGGGTGGTTTGCACATGGTAGCAGTACTCCTCTGCTTTGGATCTGCAACTTTAAATCCTCCCAAGAAGGGAATTAACTCACTACTTTGTTACCAACAAGATATTCAAGGTTCTCATGGTGGAAGAACTCAGGAAGTAAGTCTTTGTTAGTGCAAAATAAATATTTCAGTGGAACAACTGAACCATCATATAGTTTGAAATTAGGAATTTTCTTTGGCTTTTAATATCTGAATCTTTCATGTAAAGTAGTTACAATTATTACTTTAACAGCAGTATTTGGCCCTTTTCCAAAAAAGCTTAAAAATGTGTACAAATACTAGTAAAATAAATGCTAAGAAGTCCCTGTTGTTTTATATGTGTGTATCAGCACGTGCCCTAACATTTCTGGCATGAGATATTAAAAAAAAAAGTCTGCCCACTTAGGCCCTCAAATTATCAACATTTACAAAACACTCCAACCATTTTTCATACAGAGCATATCTCCCTGATAACCTTTTACATTCTGAGGTGGCACAAAAATCCTTTGTAAGTCAGAATAAGCCCAAGTCTGTACTGGTCTTGTTTACTGTAAATGACATTTTTAGTATCAGAAAATAAAATGAAATAATCGATTTTGGAGACTCTCTATATGAGAGGGATTTAGGCAGAAGGTAATCCTAAAATTGTCTGGCCTGCCTAGAATAATCTGTGGCCAAAGGACCTCAAACTTATGTCTGATTTTGGGAAGGAGGTAAAATAGGGGGAAAAATAAAAACACTTGGGAAAATGCATGGTCTTATCTGTGTATTTGACTGAAGAATTTTGCTGCATATTCTTCAGATAACTTGTTTAAACTCAATTCTAAATCCACCACTTTGTAGGGCACTCTGGATTTGCAAGTCTGACTTTTTAATCTACTGATAAAAAATATCCCCGCAGGCCTTATCAGAGCTTAATTGTTAAAGGATCTTGGTATTGATGGTGTGGTTTGCACAAAACTGAATTTCTAACATGCCATGAAATCTCCACAGGATAAGTTTTTTCACAGTTTGAGTGATTTTCATCAGATTCGTTACCGTCTCCTTTAGTCCAGTCCCCCGCCCTCTACCAACCCACACCTAGAACATACGTAATTTTTGGAACTGTAAGAAATCCAACTGCCATGATGCATTTAGGATAATTCACTTTTTTTTTGGACAAAATTAAGTTCCTGGAACAATCCTTGCTGTGCTGGTGATTGGAAATTGAGGATACTACATATAAATAGGTACAGTGCTTTTTGGCAGATTGCTTTGGTTTGGGTTTAGGGTTTATTACCCCAAATATTAGTTGCATTCAATGGGCATCAAGTCTGGTTTAACCTATCACTGAGATTTCATACTTCTTATAAGTTTATTAGGACTTTTGTTTGTTTGTTTAGCCCTGGGTATTCATGCTTTGTTTCTCTTTTACAAAAAGCAAAACTTTTATGTATATATTTGGATCCTCTGCAGTCTTCTGCCATAATATTTTTGCCAGTCCCTATGTGAATGGCAGAATAAGGTGTAGGAATCATTAAATTTTACACCAATAATAAGTAGACAACAGAAAAATGAAAAAATGGAAAAGTATGGAGGGCTACTATTTATGGTAGAATGCTGACTGACATATGTGGATGGAGTGGTGGAGCTGTAAAATCATCATTTTTAAAAACATTTTTATTGTACACCACAAACATTTTTGACATACAAACATTCTATACATTGTGTGTGATCAGTGACTCACAATATCATCACATAGTTGTGTATTCATCACAATGATTATTTTGTTGAACATTTGCATGTCTCCAGCAAAAGAAATAAAAAAGAAAAAACTCATATATACCATACCCATTACCCCTCCCTCTCATTGACACTAATTTTTCAATCTACTCAATTTATTTTAACTTTTGTTCCCCCCATTATTTGTTTATTTTTTAGCCATACTTTTTACTCATCCATCCATTCCCTAGATAAAAGGAGCATCAGACACATGTTTTTATAATCATGCAGTCACATTGTAAAAGCTATTATCATTATAAAATTATCTTTAAGAAACATGGCTACTGGAACACAGCTCTACAGTTTCAGGTACTTCCTTCCAGCCACTCTTATACACCACAAACTAAAAAGGGTTATCTATAATGCATAAGAATAACCTCCAGGATAACCTCTCAACTCTGTTTGAAATCTCTCAGCCACTGACACTTTAATTTGTCTCATTTCTTTTCTTCCCTGTTTTGGTCAGAAGATTTTCTCAATCCCTTGATGCTGAGTTCCAGCTCATCCCAGGATTTCTGTTCCACTTTGCCAGGGAAGTTTACACCCCTTGGAGTCATGTCCCATATAGAGGAGGAGGGCAGTGAGTTTGCTTGCTGAAAATCACCATTTTGCAGTCATCATAGTTTAGATAGGTTCAGGTAAGAATCATCAATAGATGCATGCTCTCAAAATGGAAAAGAGTAACTATACAGTGGGAAATTGGATGATGCCTTAATGGATGATCAAAATCAACACCACTAATAAAGGGCAAATGACACTGTGCCCTCCAAACATGACGCCCTGAGTAAGACACATTATCTGTGCAGTGTTTGGTCCAGGAGTGCATATCCTGAGTCTAATCATAAGGAAACATCAGGCATACCCAAATTGAGGGAAAGTATATAAAATAATCAACCTAGACTCTTCAAAAATATCAATTGCTATAAAAGACAAAGAAAGGCTGAGAAACTGTTTGAAATTAAAGGAAACTAAAAAGACATAACTAAATGAAATGTTGGAATGGTTCCTGTGCTGGAGGAACCAAATGCCATAAAGAAGTTGGATCATTTCAAGAAATTGGAATGTATAGATTATGGTATTGTAACAATGCTTAATTTCCTGTATTATTAACTCCTGGGGTTTATCAAGAGGATGAACTTGTCCTCAGGATATACAAACTGTAGTTTTAAGGGGTAAAGGTAAATTATGTATTTAATCTATCTTAAAATGGATCATAAAGGTTATATATGAATATATAAATATATTAAGTAAATATATGATATATGTATAAAATATACAAATCTTATATAATACATTATGTTTGTGTGTATATATATTTATGTGTGTATATATAGAGTCTGTACATTTAGTCACTATGCTATTTACATTCCCTAATGAAACAGATCTGTGTTTGTGTGTGTGAGAGACAGAGAGAGAGAGAGAGAGAGAAAGAGACAGATAAAGAGACAGAGAAAAGGATGATGATAAGGTAAATAAAGCAAAATGTTAAAAATTGCTGAACCTGTGTAAACAGTATACAGGGGTTCTCTGTATTATTCTTGCAATATAAAAAAATGAAATTGCCTTTAAAAAAAAGTTCTCACTGATCCCTATCTTCTGGATTCCCAAACACCATTCCTTCACTGATCTATCACAACTGCCCTTATCCCCCAAATCTGGCAGATCAATTTCTCCAAATCCTCCCCAAGTCTCAGGTCCAGTTCAATCTAGTCTACATCTGTGTACTGCTCCTTCTTTGCATATTTCTAGCTCTGCTGGTCTCAATATTCATTTGGCATGAAGCCTCATGCTGTTAACCATCTTTGTTTTGGAATGCAGACAGCATAATTAAATTATGGAATTACACTATTTGGTTTCAAGTTTCAGGTCTGCCACATTCAAACTGTATGACCTTGAATGTGATTTTTACCCTGAAGTCTCAGTTCCTTTCATAAAAAGCAGTACTACATGAGTAGAAAAAGAACCCTAACGGGTTCAGAGGCTTGACTCTAGGACTAGATTTGCCACACTCTGTGTGACCTTGGGTAAAGCATTTTTCCTCTCTGGATCTCAGAGCTCTCATCTATCAAATAAGGGGATCAGACTGAATAAGTGGATCTCCTTATTGGCTGCACATTAGCATTGTCTGCAGAACTCTAAAATACATAAACAAAAGGTATCAATATCCAAGCTCCCTGCATCCAAAGCTAATATTGATTTAATTAATTGGTCAAGGGTGAGTCCAACTCATGGCAGTCTTTTTCCAGATAGCATTTTTTAATAATTATTTTTTATTAGAGAAGTTGTATGTTTACAGAAAAATCATGCAGAAAATACAGGGTTCCCATGTATCTCACACACACAGTTTTGCCCCTATTATTAACACTTTGCATTCATGTGCTACCTTTGTTACAATTGATGAACCAATATTATTATAATTATATTATTAAATTTTAGTTTGTGCTGTACAGTTCTATGGTTTTTCTTTTCATTTTATTCTGGTAACATGTATACAACCTAAAATTTCCTCTTTTCACCATTTTCAAATATATAATTCAGTGCTATGACTTGCATTCACAATGTTGTGCTACCATCACCACCATCTGTTACCAAAACATTTCCATCATCTGGAACAGAAATTCGGTACTAGTTGAGCATTAACTCCCCATTCCCTATTTCCACCCCAGTTGCTGGTAACTTGTATTTCAGTTTGTGATTCTAGGAATTTTCTTGATTTCATTACAATTTTCCCTTTTGTTTCTGGCTTATTTCAATCGGCATGACCTCAAGGTTCATCCATGGGGTTGCATGCATCAAACTTCATTCCTTTTATGGCAGAATAATATTACAATGGATGGATACACCACATTTTCTTTATCCAGTCATCTGTTGATGAACACTTGGGTTGCTTCTATCTTTTGGCAGTTGTGAATAATGCCGCTATAAACACTGGTGTGCAAATATCTGCTTGAGTCCCTGTTTTCAATTCTTTTGGGTATATACCTAAGAGTGAGATTGTGGGTCATATTATTCATACTTAACTTTCTGAGGAACATCCAAACTGTCTTCCATAGTGACTATACTATTTTATGTTCCCACCAACAATGAATGAGTGCCCCTATTTTTCCACATCCTATCTAATACTTGCTATTTCATCTTTTTTGTATAATGGCCATTTCAGTGCATGAAAGTGGGTATCTCATAGTGGTTTTGATTTATATTTCCCTAATTGCTAATTATATTGAATATCTTTTCACATGATGTTTAGCTGTTTGCATATCTTCTTCGGAGAGATGTCTATTCAGGTATTCTGCCCAGTTTTTAATTGGGTAGTTTGTCTCTTTGTTATTGTGTTGTAGGATTTCTTTGATATTGTGAATAAAAACACCTCATCAGATATGTGGTTTCCAAATATTTTATCTCATTCTTTCGGTTTATTTTTACTTTGATTATGAAGTTCTTTGATGTACAAAAAGTTTTAAATTAATGAAGTCCCAATTTGTCTATCTTTTCTTTTGTTTCTCATGCTTTTGGTGTAAAGTCTAAGAAACCATTGCTTAACCAAGGACCTGAAACTACTTCTCCACATTTTCTTCAATGAGTTTCATAGTTTTGGTTCTAATATTTAGGTCTCTGATCTATTTTGGGTAAATTTTTCCATATGATGTGAAGTAAGGGTCCACTCTTTTCTTTGGGGGGTGTGTGTGTGTGTATATATATATATATCCAGTTTTACTAAAACATTTGTTAAAGAAACAAATGCTTTTTTTCCCCATTGAGTGGACTTGGCACTCGTGAAAAATCAGTTGGCCATAGATGTGGGGGGTAATCTATTGGACAAAGCTGTGGGGGTGTTGATTTCTGAACTTTCAATTTGACTCCATTGGTTTATATGTCTATCCTTGTGCCAATACCACGCTGCACTGATTACTGTAGCTTTGTAATGTTTTAATTGGGAAATATGAGTTCTTTAAGTTCATTCTCATTTTTCAAGATAATTTTTGCTTTATAAGCCCCTCACCCTTCCAATATAAATTTAATGATTGGATCTTCCATTTCTGCAAAGAGATTATGGGAAATAGTATTGAATTGAATCGGAAAATCACTTTGTATAATACTGACATCTTAACAATATTTAGTCTTCCAGTCCATGAACACAGAATATCTCTCCATTTATGTAGAACTTCTTTGATTTCTTTTAACAATGTTTTGCAGTTTTCTGCATACAAGTTCTTTATATCTATATATAGGAGTATGCCATCTGAAAATAGGGAAAGTTTTATTTCTTTCTTTTCAATTTGGATGCTTTTTTTTTCTTTTTCTTACCTAACTTCTCTGGCTAGGACTTACAGTCCAAAGATAAAAATCAGTGGTGACAATGGCATCCTTATCTGATCTTAAAGGGAAAACTTTCCATCTTTTGCCATAGACTATGATGTTAACAATGGGTTTTTCATTTATGCACTCTAACATGTTGAGGAAGTTTGCTTTTATATTTTACTTTTTGAGTGTTTTTTTTTCAAGAAAGGATGTTAGATTTTATCAAATGCCTTTTCTGTGCCAATTGAGATGATCAACTGTTTTCCCCCCTTTGTTCTATTAACGTGGTGTGGTGGATTAAATTGTGTAACCCACTTTGAAGATGTTCTTGGTCTTGTTTTGCATCCTGGTGTGTGTGGACCCATTGTAAATAAGATCTCTTCAGGGTATGACTTGATGAGGCCAACTGAATCAGGTGCTTTAACATAGATTATCGGAGTGGTTTATAAACTGAGTGAAACTCAAAGCAAAAAGCAATGGGGAGCAGCAGAAACCAGAAGTCAACAAAGCCTAGAGGAGAAAGGAGGAGACAATGCCATATCCATTGCCACATTATGGAAATGCCAAAGAACCCCAATGATTGCCAGTCAGCCAGAAGATACTGACCCCAGGAGGAAGGAAGCTGTCTAGCCCTTGAAAACATGAGTCAGTAATTTCTTGCTGTTAAAAAACCCATTTTATGGTATTTGACTTAGCAACTAGAAAATTAAAACACATGGTATATTACATTAATTGATTTTCTTATGTTGAACCACCCTTGCATACTTGGGATAAATTCTACTTGATCATGGTGTACAGTTCCTTGAATGTGCAGTTGGGTTCAGTTTGCTGGATTTGGTTGGGGATATTTGTGTCTATGTTCAAAAAGGGGTGTTGGTCTGTAATTTTCTTTTCTTGGGTTATGTTTATGTAGCATTGGTATTAGGGTAATTTCAGCCTTCTAGAATGAGTTAGGAAAGTTTTGGAAGAGTTTGAGAAGAATTGGTGTTAATTCTTCTTGGAATGTCTGGCACAATTCACCAGAGAAGCCATCCGGTCCTGGGCATTTCTTTTTGAATGATTTGAGACTACTGATTCAATCTATTTATTATTGGTGTTGAGGTCTTCTATTTTTCTTGCATTAGTGTAGTTAGTTTGTGTTTTTCTAGGAATTTGTCCATTTCATATAGGTCATATAGGTTATCTAATTTGTTGGTATACAGTGTGCTTATAATATCCTCTTATAAGCATTTTTATTTATGTGAAGTGGGTAGTAATGTCCCCCATTTCATTTCTGATTTTAGTTATTTCTGCCCTCTCTCTTTATTTCTTTGTCAATCTACATAAATTCTGTTAATTTTATTAATCTTTTCAAAGTGCCAACTTTTTGTTACATTGATTCTCTCTATTTTTAATAATTCTGTTTCCTTTATCTTAATTTTACTATCTTTAAAATTTTTTCTTCCTCCTGCTCATTTTGGGTTTAGTTTGCTCTTCTTTTCCTAAACCATACAATTGTATGGTTACATCTGTGATTTGATATCTTTCTTTTTTCTAATATGAACATTTAGAGCTATAAAGTTCCATCTGAGCACTACCTTTGCTGAAATCCATAAAGTTTGGTATGTTGTTTTCTTCTTTTCACTTGCCTGAAGATACTTTCTAACTTCCCTTGTGATTTTTGTTTTCACCAGTTTATTGCTTAAGCGTGTGTCCTTTAATTTCCACATGTATATGAATTTTCCATTTCTCCCTCTGGTTTTGATTTCTAGCTTCATTCTGTTGTTGTCAGAGAAGATACATTGTATGATTTTGGCATTTTTAAATTTATTGGCACTTGTATGGTGACCCAACATATGATTTGTCTTGGAGAATGGTCCATGTGCACTAGAGAAGGATGGGCATTCTATTTTTATTGGGCGAAATGTTCAATATATGTCTGTTAGGTCTAGTTGGTTTATAGTACCACTCAATTCTTTTATTTGCTTATTGATTATTATCTATATGTTCTGTCCATTATTAAAAGTAACATATTGAAATTCCTACTATTAATGTAGAATAGTGTATAATGTAGGACCATCTATTTCTTCCTTCAAATCTGTCAATATTTGTTTCATATATTTTGAAGCTTGCAATCAGATACATATATATTTATAATTTTTATGTTTTCTTATTGGATTGACCTTTTCATCAGCATATAAAGACCATCTTTTTCCCCTCATAGCAGTTTTTGATGTAAAATCTATTTTATTTGATATTAGTATAGCTACTCTAGGTGTCTTTTGTTTACTAATAGCAAGATATATATTTTCATCCTTTCGCATTCAACCTACTTATGTCTTTGAATTTAATTTATGTCTTATTCTTGTGTCATATTTTCTAAAAAATCAATTCTGCAAATCTCTGCCTGTGGCCTGGAGATTTTAATCCATTTACATTTTTTTTTTACAATGATAGACCCTATTGGACCACAGGCAAAATTTGAATATGGACTGTGGAGTAAACAATGGTATCTATCAGATAATTTCCAGTATGATAAATGAGCCATGATATGCAAAAGTTCTTGGTCTTAGAAAATACATTCCTAATTATTTATGGATAAATGCACATTATGTATGCAAATTATTCTAAATTTATTTTTTTAAATAGAAGAGTGCACAAGCATAAACTAATTACCAAAACTGGTTAATCTAACTCACATTATAAAGTAATAATAAAACAATGAACCAAAGTATGGCCCATTTAGTGAAATGATGCCTCAGATCACTGACCATTCAGTTTTTATTTTTTAATTTTTGAAAAGGTGGCTTCAGTTGTTATCATTAGTTGTTGTGGATAGCATCAGAGGTCTGATCTAAAAAAAGGTAAATAAAACATTCTAACAGAGAAGTGGTTAACTATGAAGAGACAGAGGAAGGTGGAGTCTTAGTTACATCATTATTTTATTTCTTAAAAAATAAATGAAGTGGAGGTGGCAGTTCAGGAGTGCCGCTGACCTAGGAGAGCCTTCTACATCACATGTGGCAGCCCTGGTTGCAGAAGCTGAGGAATTGAGAGGCAGAAAGCTGGAGCCTCGTGCGGAGTCATGGAGCTGCAGAGCCCACAGGAGTGCATGGATGGGAACACAAGAGTAGGAAGTAAGCAAGACCACATTCCTTGGGTGCACTATCCTCACCAGTGCAGCCTCATGACCAGCGACTCACCACACACCCTACACACCTGAACCCCATCACCTGCTCCCATTCCCTGCACCCCAGGTGCCCCTACCCCACCAGCCACCAGTGCACGTACCTGCCCCACCCTCCCACCCCAAGTGCAGCCCAATCCACTCTCCTGCACCCCTCCCAATCACTACCTCCCCCTCCCTGTTTCTTGCAGGCTGTTGCCAATGCATAAACATTGCGGGCACTAACCTCCATACCTAGGCTATCCCTGACTCCCACCTATACTGTCACACAGCCTCACCCTGCCCTTCCTGAGCTCAATGCATTCGTCTATGGTGCTCTCTGGCCCACGCATGCACATGGCCCCCAAACACATCATTCAGCTCTGAGAACTGCACTTTACAGCAGTCCTAGAACCACGTGTGTGCACAGTCCTCAACCTCACTTCTCAGCACTGAGGAAGTGCCGACCTGTGCAGCTGGGTCTTATATGCCATAATCCACAAAGGCATAATGCTGACCTGCTGCCACAGCTCTATGCATGCAAAAAAAAAGGCCTCATGCCTTAGACCACCGCACACCAGGGTTACACCTCCCAGACCAGTGCACTCACACAGCTACATCTTCCTTGGCCACTGGGTGTCCACCTTCACAAACATCAGTGTAATATCCCCATTCTGAACCTATACCTGCCCTGAAACAAATCACTGCACTGAGTGCTCTACCCTGTGCCCTGCTCATTGTTGTACAATGATGTGGCAGACACAAGATGTTAGACTACTGAAAGAAATCAACTCCCAAACTTTATCAATCAAGATATTTACATGCCACAAATACAGAAGAAGATCAGTAAGCATATCACAATGCAGAGAGGTATAGCCATGTCTAATGAGCAAATTAAAACACCAGAGGAGACACAGAGATTGGAACAACTAATCAAACATGCTCATACAACTCTACTTAATAAAATAAGTGGGATAGCAAATGCCATAAAGGATATCAAGAAGACAGCAGAAGAGCACGGAGCAGAATTTGAAGGAATAAACAGAAAAAGAGTGGAAATCGCAGAGATTAAAGACTCTGTTGACCAAATAAAAAACATACTAGAGGCACACAACTCCAGATTTGAAGAGATGGAAGAAAGAATAAGTGATATAGAGGACAGGATAATTGACTTCAAAGACTCAAAACAGCAAATGACAAAATAGATAAAAAAAAAATTGAATGCAGGGAAATGATCGACAAAACAAAGTATGCAAATATAAGAATCATTGGTGTCCCAGAAGGACAAGAGAGGAATAAAGGGCTAGGAAGTGTAATTGAGGATATAATGGGGGAAACTTCCTTAACCCTCAGAAAGGACATAAATATACAAGTCAAAGAAGCCAGAAGAACTCCAAACAGAATAAATTCAAATAGGCCTTCCCCAAGGCACATACTAGTCAGTCTGTCAAATGTTGTAGAGAAGCAGAAAATCCTGAAAATGGCAAGAGAGAAATAATCTACTACATACAAGGGAAATCAAATAAGACTGACTTCAGACTACTCAACTAACACCTTGGAGGTGAGAAGGCAGTGGTATGATGTATTCAAAATCCTGAAAGAGAAAGACTTCCAGCCAAGAATTCTGTACCCAGCCAAATTGTTCTTCAAAATTGAGGGAGAGATTAAAGTTTTCACAGACAAAGAAATCCTGAAAGAATTTGTCAATAAGAGACTGGTCTTACAAGAAATACTAAAAGGAGTTCTGCCAGCAAAAAAAAAAAAAAAAAAAAAAGACAGGAGAAGGTCTGGAGAAGGGCACAGAATTGAAGAGTACCACTAAGAAAATTTAAATAATATGAAGAGAAAGAAGGAAGAGAATATATAGATTGGACAAATAAAATAAAAAAGATAAGATGGTGGAATCAAGAAACTGATTTTCAGTAATAACTTTGAATGTTAATAGACTAAACTTTCCAATTAAAAGAAACAAATTCGCAAAATGGATTAAGAAACATAATCCAGCTATATGCTGCTTACAAGAAACATATCTTAGACACAAGGATACAAATAGACTGAAAGTGAAAGGATCGAAAAGGATTTTCCATGCAAGTTGTAACCAAAAGAAAGCAGGAGTAGCTATTGGACAAAAGAGACTTTAAATGTAAAGATATCATAGGAGACAAAGAAGGACACTATATACTAATTAAAGTGTCAATTAACCAAGAAGATATAGCAATCATAGATGTTTATGCTCCCAATGAGCTGCAAAGTACATGAGACAGACATTGGCAAAACTGAAGGGATTGAAAGACATTTCAACAATAATAGTAGGAGACTTCAATACACCAGTCTCCTCTATAGATAGAACAACCAGACAGAAGATCAACAAGGAAATAGAGATGTTAAATAACTTGATAAATGAATTAGACCCAACAGACATATATAGATCATTGCACCCCAAAGCACAACGTTATACATTCTTCTCTAGTGCTCATGGAACATTCTCCAGGGCAGATCATATCCTGGGGCACAAAACAGGGCTTTATAAATTTAAAAATATTCAAATTATTCAAAACACTTTCTTTGATCACAGTGGGATGAAGCTGGATCTCAAAAACTACCACAGTGGTCGAAAATCAAGGCACTGGCATAAAGACAGAAACATTGACCAATGGAGTTGAATTGAGAGTGCAGAAATAGGCCATGAAATCTATGGTCAACTGATTTTTGACAAGGCCCCCAAATCCTCTAAACTGGGATAAAATAGTCTTTTCAATAATTGTGAATGGAAGAACTGGATATCAATAGTCAAGAGAATGAAAAAGGACCCCTATCTTACACACTATGCAAAAATTGACTCAAAGTGGATAAAAGACCTAAATATAAGAACTAGCACCATAAAGCTCTTAGAAGAAAATTTAAGGAAACATCTTCAAGACATAGTAATAGGAGGTAGCTTCCTAAATTTTAGACCCAAAGTACAAGTAACAAGAACAACAACAAAATAGATAAATGGGAACTCCTCAAAATCAAAGCCTTCTGCCCCTCAAAAAACTTTGCCAAAAAGGTAAAGAGGCAGGCAACTTAATGGAAGAAAATATTTCAAAACCACATATCAGATAAAGGTGTGTTTTCCTGTATATACAATGAAATCATACAACTCAACAACAAAAGAACAAACAACCCAATTATAAAATGGGCAAAAGATATGAATAGGCATCTTTTCTGAAGAGCAAATACAGATGGCTCAAAAGCACGTGAAGAGATGCTTATTTTCATTGGCTATAAGGGAAATGCAGATCAATACTACAATGAGATACCATCTCACACATATAGTAATGGCTGCTATTAAGCAAACAGGAAACTATAAATGTTGGAGAGGATGTGGAGAAACTGGGACACTTATGCACTGCTGGTGGGAATGTATATAATGGTGCAGCCACTATGGAGGACTGTTTGGTGGTTCCTTAAGAAACTAAATGTTGAGTTGCCCTATAACCCAGCAATAGCACTCCTTGGTATATACACAAAAAACCTGAATGTAAGGACACAAATAGGCATTTGTACACCGATGTTCATAGCAGCATTATTCACAATTGCCAAAAAATGGAAACAAACCAAATGCCCATCAACAGATGAGTGCATCAATAAAATGTGGTATATTCATACGGTGGAATATTATGCAGCAGTATGACAAAATGACATCCTGAAGCACATGACAAGATGAATGAACCTTGAGGACATATTGCTGAGTGAAATTAGCCAGACGCAAAAGGACAGATACTTTTTGATTCCAATTTTATTACCATCATAATGGTATAATCAGAGGCTTATAATACAGAATGTAGGGGACTTAGAGATACATAGAAGCTAGAGATGAGTGAACTGTTAGCTAGTGAGGTTGAACTCCAATGTAAGGGAATAGATAGGAGTGAAGGTGATTCTCTAGTGGGTCTATAAGTAACATTAGCATATTGAAGATGAACAAGATTGAAATGGGTTGTATAGATCTACGTGTCCCATTGAGTCACACTAGAAATATGAATGAGTTTTCTTAAGAATTACTTCAAAGATATGATTCTTGTATAAAGAGTGTTGAAGTCTAGGGTACAGGGGGAAAACTGCTATTGCCTGCTATTGACCATGTTCAAAAAGAAACCGTCAGCACTACCACAGCAACAACAGAAATAAACAATGGGGTGAAGGACAAGAGTTAAGAGGAGGTTTAGATTTCCTATTTGGTGAGTCTGTGCTTATTGGCTTTCTATCTCTTGGGAGGAATAAAATTATCTAAAATTGAGAATGCTGATGGATTGTGGACTTTGGGCCCTCTACATGATGCCTGATGAATGCAGGTGGCTGAAGGATGCACTGATGGAGAAGTAGATTGGCGAGCGATGGTGTATACTTATTAATGAAGATTGTGCTGCTACAAAAAGAAACAATGTCGTGAGGCATGCAATAATTTGAATGAACATGTGAGAAATTTAGTGAGACAAAATAAGCCAGAAACAAAAAACAACAATGGCATGGTCATCTTTAGAAAATGCTTATAAGACCACAGGGGCCTAGATTGTAAGCTTTTAGAGCAGACACATTAAGTCCAGAGTGGTGATTTTTTCTGGATTTTGAGAGGCTGTTTTATACATATAACCTGATATTTAGAGATAAGAACGAAGCCAAACAGGTTGGGGTTAAAGTTATTCAGAACATAGGGGTAAGACAGTATCTATATTTTAGAACTACACACACTCTTTGAGACCAATGGAAGAAAGGGGTATTTGGTGTGGAACTGAAATTTTCTGTAGTGCATAATCTAATCCAACCTATCTGTATAGTTCATTTGAACAACTGAAACACAGGAAGCACAGAACAAGAAAGAGGTATTTTCATCCAATATAGATTATTATAATGCCTGGAAACATCCTAGAGTATATTAAGCAGATAATCAAAAAGTATTGGCAAAGTCCTCTGAGGGAGGGGAGAAAAACAATGGAAATATTAAACCTTACCATCAGGGAATCCCCTGATACAGTGTTAAACTTTAGGGATACCCAAATCAATAGGCCATGCCCTCCATTATGAGGCTTACTCTTGTGAATCTTATGTAGGTGGCAGAGAAGATTAGACTACTTATAGGCATACCTAAGATTCTGGAGGACATCTTTTGTTATTCAGATGTGGCCTCACACTTTCTAAATCCAACTCTGCAAGTGAAATCATTGCCCTCTCTCCTACGTGCAACATGACATCCAGGGGTGAAAGCCTCCCTGTTGACATGGGAAATGACTCCCAAGCATGAATCCAGATATGGGGGATCAACAACTCCATCCTGTCCAATAGTGGGAAAAGAAGTGTAATTAAGTATCTTCTTTTTTACAAAAGATAGATATAGAGTCAAGAGGCTACTCTGGAGGTTTTCTTACACAAGTTTCAGGTAGACCTTGCTACCTATCATAACCTGCCAACCCCCAAGCAGGACCATTCCAGCCAATCCTAAAGAATACCTAGGGCAATATATAAGATTCCACAAGGGTTCCAGGTACTAGAGCAACTTTCCAGAAACCTACAACCTCGGATGGGTCCCTGGTCCAGATAAGTCCTGGAACCTAGCCCAGTCTCTCCAGAATATCAGATAGTTCCATCTCCCTACCCCATATGAGTGACAGACCCTTCTAATATCAAAAATTTAGAATTGCCATAGTCCAAACAACCCTAAAAAGACAAGTATGGAAAAATCAAACTTGATGATGGAATTATGCATAGAAGATAGGACTTAACAAATGAATATGAATGCTGAATCATTAAATTGCTATCTCTAGTATTTTAGGGGAGCTAGAAGTTAAAACCTAAAATTGTGAAATTGTAACCCATGTCAAAGTCTGAAATATGTTCTACAACTAATTGTGGTACTGTCCTTTGAAGTTTATAGCTGTTTTTGTATATATGTTATTGTTCACAAAAAAAGAAGGAAAAAAGTCAATTGTGATAAAAAAGTATTTAAGCCCTCTACACTCCTATATTCTGGGGCAGCTGGAAGGAAAAATATGAGAGGAATGTATGGTAGCCCATGACAAACTCTGGGATCTATCCTGTAACCACTTGTTGAAGAGTGCTTTGAAAACTGTTGCTTTTTTATTTCTCTGCTTTGTGTATATGTTATACCATACAATAAAAAAAGTTAAAAATATAAAAGTATGGCACGATATTATGATCTGATGGAGTTGAATAGTGGGTGTAAGTTATTCATGTTACTCTGCGTCCATGAGAGTATTTGTGAAGTTTCCCATAATACTGTATTTCATTTATTCTAAGGCACCTATTTTTCACATTTTAAGTACTCTGAAATCAGGATGCATCTTCAGAATTGAAGGCATGTCAGAGTTCAATTGGCAGCATGGTGTTCTTAGTTACACATAAAAGAGTGGTGCATCTTACAACTGATGGCTTCTTAGGTTGAATGAAATATGATGATTTTTGTTAACAGTTAATTATTACATATGACTTTCCCCCGTTCTCACCTTGATTCCCCTCCAAAAAAAATTACAAGAAAAAAGATAAGATACTTGGCAAGAAACTGACAGCAGCATTACTCCTTTTGAAGATCTCATGTGCCAGTAATTTTAAAGAACCACAATACACTCCAGATTTTGCTGCAAGTATTTCTGTATTGCATGCCTAATCTTTCCACTTTTTGTGGATCCTGAATGGAATATTAGCTTCTGCCATATAGCTCTGGCTTCTGGGTACCAGTTAGGTTGTAATCATATGTCACTGATTTTGTGTAGATCATCCTTACGTTTCAATATAGGGAATATCAGTTTTGCATGTCTCAAGAAAAATGGAAATAAATCATCCATATGAGCTGCACTAAAGCAAGTAAGTATCATTCAAAACAATGTGAAAGTTCACATCTAGGCAATAAGACTGCATAATATAATTTCTAAAGCTTATGAAAGTTTGGTGAAAGAGACTAGCATTGAGTCCATAATTAGCACCCAGTTACTGAATTTTTTTTCTTTAATAAAACTTGTATAAGATTTTCTTTACTTCATTTTTGAGCTGGTACTTGCTTGGTGTCCTTAGGAATTCCCCCATTTACAGGAATTCAAATGCTCCCTCTACTCCCCATTGTTTGCGTTAAAGCAGGTAATCCTTTGCTCCAGGTCACTGGGACTTAATTGTTTCTTACACTACTTTAGCTGTCAACAAGCTTCTTGTGCTAGCAGGGCAAGTTCTGGGAGGGCAAACAAGAGGCAGGATTCCTGGTTCAGTATTCAGGCTGCTACCTGGTACATTGGCACCAACATACAGGTCCTGTAAAATGCACATAGAAGTTACTCTACTTTCTTGGGAACAGGGCCAGTGACTGTTAACCAGATTGCAGGCTGTCTCCACAGCTGGAGAGAGGCTGGGGAAGGGGCCATCAAGAGTGCCCTAAGCTTCTTTCACCATTTTTTTCAAGCTGCGTTTTCTTGATATAGCACTCACCTAGTTACTGCAACCATTTAACTGTTTTTCAGACTTGGGAGGAAGTTGGCTATGCCAACTTTTGCTCATTGTTCAAAGATTTCATAGGGTAATGGAACCTTTGAGTGTCCTTTCTCATCATTTTAGTTGACTGGAATTGGCACAGTAGTTTTGTAATACCTCCAGGTGATTTTAAGGTGGAATCAGATTTAAGCACCACTGAGGCAGCTGATCCAACGTTGTTTTCCTGTGTACAAGTCTATGATTCTATGCAACAGTGCTTCTGTGAATTCTTTTCTATTTTTATTGAGGGTCAGTCTGTCTTTCCCACAATGTGACACCCAGAGTTTCTTCACATGTTGGGAAAAATGATACCATTATGTAAATTAAAATAATGAACAGCTAAGATTTTCCCTTCTTTCCTGTCAGAAAGAATATCTTTGACAGTCTCAGCATCTTAACAGGATGAGTATTGCCTCTCAGAATCTCCTAATAGCCATAGCAGATTAGCTGGAGCAGTGTATGCCCTTAATGGGAATATGGCATGTCAATAGGCTATTTCTGTCATTGTAGTTTAGTTTGATATTCAAATATGCCCCTGCTGCTTTTTATGATACTTAACAAAAAAGAAGATGCTGTAGTTCCCCTTAGTTCACATTTGACCAATTGCTCTACTCGAGGCAATCACAAGCACCATGGGTGTTGAAAATGATTAAGACAATTAAGATAGTATAGCCTCCAAGGAAGAAGCCACTATCAAGTCTTTGATCTCCCAAATGCACAGGTGGTGTGTTCCTGCAGCAGTAGTTATCTAAAAATATCTAATAATTACTTCCAAATGTCAGTCTTCATAACTGGGTATTAGAATGCTCTAACTGATAGCACAGCTGCAGCTTCTCCGCCTGATTCTAGCATTTAGCTTGCATTACTCTTTTACCTTGATCAATGTTCTTCCTCATAAAGGTCCCCTGCAGATTGCATATTGTTGGTGATGTAGCTGAGATTGGAATTACTTCACTTTTTTTTCAATTTATCATTTTCTGATTTCATTGAGAGGGGACTGCACCAAAAAAAAAAAAAAATGAAAGGAAGTAAAAAAGAAAGAAAACAAGAGAAAAAAGAAAAATAGCTCAGTCTAATGGTGACCATTTTGTATTGCAAAGCTTCCAAGCCCCGTTTCCTTCTGCATTTAATTTTCAGAAAGTCCTACACATATGCAATCCAGAAATCAGCTATGGTTACTTTAATATTCCTTAAGATAAAGATAGAATGTCTAGAATTTCCATCTTAGATGTTGTGCAAAGTCCAGAGCCATCTCCAAGCTTTGAATGTCCAAGGTTCTAATTCTATCGGGCTCGTCTCTAGCTCTGAGGTCTTGCCATCACAGAGCCCACTTTACTTCAGGATCTCATCACTGTGCTGTATATGCTGTTTCTGTTTTATATCATGTTGACTCAAACTAAAAATACAACCCTTTTCCTTAGTTTTCTAAACAACCCACTCACATAAGGAAAGTGGATGTACCAGATTTTACCAAAGTTTTTGGGATTTGGAGGGTTTTTTATTGCAGGCATGCAAACAATATTAAATTGAGTGGTAGATTTCCTTCAAAGTCCCCCAGCCAACTGAGCTCTGGCTTCTCACTGTGTTGCATAGCCTCCTTACTCTCTCTTCATGGCCTCTTCCCTTGTCTTAACTTTTTGCTTCTATAATAAACATATCATACATTTTTTTTATGCAGTGCAATTCAGTTAACTTTATTTTCAACCCCAAAATTTAGTTTTGAGCTTCTCTTGCATATGCAAAACTATGCATTTATTCCTTAAAAGGCCCATCTGATTGGATTTATTTTCCAATGTGTGCACATGCACAATCTGTTTATTTATATCTATCATCTTTCTGTCACATCTATCTATCTGCATCTCTATTTACCTCACTCATCTGTCTATACATATGCACACATATATTCCCAAATGTATAAAACTCATAGGATATATAAATTATAACTTATTTTAAAATTACAATAGAATTTCCAATAAAATTACCCCCTAATGTGTGTGCATGGCTCTAGCCTCTTTCTAATCCCAATTGATTCTCCATACAACTGTCAAATGAATAGTCTAGAAACTTTTTCCATTACGTTATTTCTCTGTATACCACCCTTCATAAATATGAAAATCTAATTAATATTTAGTCTTTTGTGGTTGATAATATGTTATTCCATTACCCCCGATAATTTATGTATTTTATCCGGGACTTGTCTTACACTAGAGGAGCGAGTAATAACCTATGTGATGTGCTAAGAATAGATCCTGGAATATAATAAGTGCTTCATAAAGATAAGTGACCATTATCGCTATTTTGTTATTTTATTATTGGGCTTTCAGGTGCAGTGACTAGACCTGTGCAAGGGGTTGTCAACAAGTCATGAGGACTTGGTGCTGGTCAAATTTCTACATCTAAGTGATTGTACTTATGAGTAATTTCAGAGCTAGAATTGACAAGTAGCTCCTTCCTTCCCTGTTTATTCACCACTACTTACTGCTTTCCCTTGTTCAAGTTGGGGATTGCTCTTAAATGAAAGCTTGAACTCTTTGCCTTTCCTTGCAACAGTTTTCATGAACGGACACTTCCTTTTTTTTCCAAACTTCTATTCCTCTGCACCCATACACAATTTTCTGCTCTGGTCATGCTTGTCTTATAATTGCTCTCTAAGATATTATACTTACTGAGGACACCTTAAATGGAAATTCTTGATTGGAACTTAAGGAGCTGCACTGGTATCTACTCAAGAGAGACTGATTGCTGGAATTTTCATCCTACCATCTTCCTATAATTATTCCCTCAACGATTTTAAGAAGGGGGTTTCAACCAGAGTGGAAGAATACAACACTGCTCAAGAAGACAGCAAAACACCTGTGGAATTTAGAAAACTTTTGGTCTTTAACTTCAAGGAACACTGAACTCAGTGAAAGGTAGAGGGAAATGGAGATGATCACTATGTGGCCCCATTTAGAAAAGAGGGAATTCATAGTGATGGAAGATTTTAACTGTGCCTAATTTAACTCCTGAATCTTCTTCCCACTTAACACCATCAAGCATGCCATTATACACATAATGGGAGTTCCAGAGGGAAAAGAAAGAGAGAAAGGAGTAGATGGAATAATCAAAGGAATAATGGCAGAAAACTCCCCCTACTCAATGAAAGAGATGGATATGTGTATTCAAGAATCTCAATGAACACTAAACAAGATAAAGCCAAAGGGAACCAAAACTAGGCACATAGTAATTAAATTGTCCAATGCTAAGGACAAGGAGAGAGTTCTGAAAGCTCCAGGAGAAAAGTAAGGACTTGTGTACAAAAGAATTCCAATAAGATTAAGTGCTAATTTCTCAAAAAAAAAAAAAAAAAAAAAAACATGGAAGCAAGAAGGTAGTGGTATGAAATATTTAAAGTGCTGAAAGTAAAGAATTGCCAACAAAGAATTTAATCCTGCAAGATTTTCTTTCAAAAATGAGGGAGAGGAATTAAGACATTCACAGATAAACAAAAGTCAAGAGAGTTCATTACCACTAGACATGCCCTACAAGTAATCCTAAAGGGAGTTCTTCAGATTGATAGGAAAGGCCACTAGACAGTGGATCAAAGTAGCATAAAGAATTAAGGACCTTTGGAAAAGTTAGCCATATGAGTAATTATAAATGCCATGGCTATTTTGTTGTGGTTTCTGGTTTATAACTCTACTTTTTACATCTTACAAGTGCTAAAATGCAGATGAATAAAAAGTAATGATCAATCTATGGGTTTGGATATACAATGTATAAAGATGTAATTTGTAGCAAGTACAGAAAAAGGCGATTGGATAGAGGTGTACAGCATTTGTATGTATGTATACTATTGAAATTAAGTTTGTTTTGAGTAAAATATGATTGCTATAGATTAAGGATGTTAAATTTTAATCCCATGGAAACCACAAAGAAAATATCTGAAGAATATATTTAGAAAGAAATAAGAAATAACCCAAAATGGTACAATAGAAAAAATTAAATAAATAGGAAAGTAGGCATTAATGGGAGTATTGAAATATAAAAAAGTTATAAGACCTACAGAGACCAAATATCAAAACAGCCTAAGAGAGTCCCCAGTTATCAGTAGCTACTTAAATGTAAATGGATTAAACCTCCAGGCAAAAGCCAGAGATTGGCAGAATGGATTACAAAAAAAAACATGACCCAAGAATATGCTGTTTACAAGAGATTCACCTTAATTCAGACATAAGTAGGTTGAAAGTGAAAGGATAGAAAAATAAATCTAAAATATATATCTAAATATATCTAAAATATATTTGAATTTCTGGCAATATGGTGGAGTAGGAGAGGCTGAGTTCACCTTGGCTCCATGCAACAATGAGAGATGTGATAGAAAAATGACTGGGACAATGGTTCCAGGGTGTAAGTAATCATGGAGAGTTTTCTACGCTGCATAAGGAGGCCTATGGGCAAAAACTAGAGAGATTGGAATGAAGAGAATGGGGTGAGTGTGATCCATCACGACTGTGCTACCCCTGCAGTTGGCTTGAGAAGATTTTCCCTTTGGCTTCAGAGTTGGGAGTGCCCATAGCAAACTTGGAAGAGAACAGACATGCTTTTCCTGTGCACAGACTCCACTCAGTCAAGGTAAAGTGCCTACTCCCCATCCTTGTGACATGCTGCTGTGTGTGTCCAGATTTTTTTTTGGCATCAAATCACTAAAGTGATAAAAAAGATAAAAAGTGAGAGTGAAAAGAATACATAGATCTGACAAATAAAAATTATAGGATAAGATGCCAGGCCCAAGAAATGTTTTTACAGTAATAACTTTAAATACTAATGGACTAGACTCACTGATTAAAAACACATTGACAGATTGGATTAAATAATATGATCTATCTATATGCTGCCTTCTCTTAGACCCAAGGATACAAACAGATTGAAAGTGAAATGATGGAAATAGATGTTCTATGTGACATTTGAAAATGCATAAATAGCTATGGTAATATTAGATAAAATAGATTTTAGAGGTTATATCATGAGATAAGATTTTCATATGTTAATTGTAAAAACATTTGTATCTTTATATTTTCATAAAATCAAAAACTTGAAAATGTTCAATAACATTGATCATTATTAGAGCAAAGTTGCTGTTTCTAATAGCTTTCTACCTGTTATTCTGAGAAGATACACAGTTTTGATAGCTAATAAAATAATACTTAAGTTAGTATTTAATATTTAGAGTTCAAAAAACTCTGAGATATCTGCATCTGTAGATTTTTTTCCTTGTTTGCCTTAATTTTAAATTGGATTATGAAACTTACTATACAAACACAAGCTTTACAATGATTATGTTTTATTTAATATACCTATGGATGCTAACCAAGATATCTATTTTTGATTATTAAGATTTTCATATTTAATTGTAAAAACATTTGTATCTTTATATTTTCCTGAAATCAAAACTTGAAAATGTTCAGTAACATAGGTCATTACTATAGCAAAGTTGATACTTATAATAACATTGTACTTGATATTTTGAATCTGTTCACAGTTTTGAAAGCTAATCAAATGGTATTTAAGTTAGCATTTAATATTTAGCATTTAAGAAACTCTGATGTTTGTATTTGTAGACTTTTTCCTTGTTCGCCTTAATTTTAAATCAGTTTATGAAACTTACTGTATAAACACAGGCTTTACAATGATTATTTGGATACTTTATTTGAGCATGCTTATGGATAAGCTAACTAAGATATCTATTTTTGGTGGTTCTAAGTGTATTGCTTGTTTTTTTAAATAAAATATTTAAAGAAAATATATATTTTGCAAATAGTACACAAAAGGGAGATAGGGTGGCTATATCAGATAAAATAGATTTTAAGTCAAAAACCATTATGAGGTACAAAAATGGTCATTATATGCTGATGAAAGGGTCAATTCAACAAAAAGACATAACATTATAATTATATATGTATCTGATTGCACAGTCCAAAAATATATGAAACAAATATTATGAATTTTGAAGGGAGAGATGGATGGTTGCACATTAATAGTAGGAATTTCAATACACCATTTAAAAAAAATAACATATAGACAGAAAATCAATAAGCAAATAGAAGACTTAAATGGTACTATAAACCAATTAAACCTAACAGACACATATAGAATATTTCAACCAGCAAAAACAGAATATATATGCTTCTCTAGTGAACATGGATCATTCTCTAGGGTAGACCATATGTTAGGTCACATGCAAGTGCCAAAAAATTCAAAAATGCTGAAATCATACAATGTAACTTCTCTGACAGCAACAGAATGAAGCTAGAAATCAATAATAGAGAGAGACCTGGAAAGTACAAAAATACGTGAAATAAAACTACGGACTTTTAAGCAACCAATGGGTCAAGAAGAAATCACAAGGGAAATTAGAAAATATCTTGAGGTGAAGGAAAATGAAAACACAATATGCCAAAACCTTGGGGATGCAGCAAAAGCATGAGAGGGAAATTTAGGGCTCTAAATGCCTACATTAAAATGAAAAAAAGATTTCAAATCAGATACCTATCTTCACAACTGCAGGATCTAAAGAAAGAAAAACAAACTAAACCCAAAGTAAGCAGAGGGAATAACTAACAAAAATTAAAGCAGTAAAAAATGTAAAGAGAATAAAAATACAACTGAGAGAATCAACAGAATCAGAAGTTTGTTCTTTGAAAAGATAAATAAAATTGGCAAACCTGCAGTAGTCTGACAAAGAAAAAAAGGATAGAGGTCACAAATAACTAAAATCAGAAAGGAAAAGGGTGTCATTACTGCTGACCCCACAGAATTAAAAAAAGACTATAAGAGAATGCTATGAACAATTGTACAATAACAGATTAGATAAACTATATGAAATGTACATCTTCCTATAGACACACAAACTACCTACATTGACTCAAGAAGAAATAGAAGATCTAAACAAATGAATAACTAGTAAATAAATTTAATCAATAATAAGAAACCTTCCAACAAAGCCCAGAACCAGAGGTCTTCACAGGTGAGATTTACCAACATTCCAAGAATTAACACCAATCATGCTCAAATTCTTGCAATAAATTGAAGAGGAGGGAGCACTCCTTAACTCATCTGTGGGACCAACATCACCCTAATACCAAAGCTAGATAAAGATACCACAAGAAAAGGATATACAGACCAATATCCCTTATGTAAATAGATTCAAATATTCTCAATAAAATACTAGCAAACCAAGTCCAACCATACATTAAAAGAATTATACAACATGATCAAGTGGGATTTATCCCAGGTATGCAAGGTTGGTTCAATATAAGTAAATCAATTACTGTAGTACATCACATTAACAGAACAAATGGGGGGGATCAGACAATCATCTCAGTTGATACAGAAAAGACATTTGACAAAATCTAGCACCTCCTTCTTGATAAAATCACTTTGAAAATTAGGAACAGAAGGAAACTTCCTGAACATGATAGATGTACATATGAAAAACCCACAGCTAACATAATATTGAATGGTGAAAAATTGAAGCTTTCCCTCTAATCCCTCCACTGTTATTCATCATCGTACTGGAATTTTTAGCTAGAACAATTAGGCAAAAGAAAGAAATGAAAGTCATCTGAATTAGAAAGGAAGAAGTGAGACTTTTCCAATTTGCAGATGACATGATCTTATATGCAGAAAATCCTGAAAACTCCACAACAAAGCCCCTAGATCTTATAAATGAATTCAGCAAAGTGGCAGAGGACAATATCAACATGCAAAAATCAGTAGTGTATCTATACACTAGCAATGAACAATCTGAAGGAGAAATCAAGAACAAAATTCCATTTACAATAATGACTGAGAGAATCAAATATTTAGGAATAAATCTAAGAATGTGAAGGACTTGAATACAGAAAACTATAAGACACTGCTAAAAGAAATAAAAGAAGACCTAAATAAAGGGTATATAATACACAATAGAACATTATTCAACTACAAAGAAGAATGAAGTTCTGATACATATGACAGCATGATAGAACCTTGAAGATATCATATTAAGTGAAATATGCCAGATGCCAAAAGACAGATATTTTAGGATCTCACTGATATGAAATTATTAGAATAAGCAAACTCACCGACTTAGTATGCAGAATATAAATTACCAGGGTCTGGGTGGGAATAGCAAATGGGAAGTTAATACTTTAATTTTATGGAGTTTCTCTTTGAGTTGATGGAAAAGTTTTGATAATGGATGGTGGTGAAAGTAGCATAGCAATATGAATGTAATTAATAGGACTCACTTTTATATCTAAATGTGGTTAAAAGTGAGAATTTTAGGTTGTATATATGTTACTAGAATAAAAATTTTAAAACGATAGGACTGTACAACATAAAATGACCCTTAATGTAAACCGGAGACTATAGTTAATCGTACAGTTATAAGAATGTCTTTTCATCAGTTGTAAAAATGCACCACATTAATGCAAGATGTTAATAATAATGTAGTTTATTGGGGCTTTATATTTTATGCACAATTTTTCTGTAAATCTACAACTTCTCTAACAAAAAAAGCAGACAAGGCAAGTGTGTGGGCAGTTTTCCTTATGGTAAAGGTTTTCAGCAGCCTGAGACAAGCACCCACTCTGTTAGAAGAAGAAAGAGAGGCAAGGCCCTTTGGGAAGGAATCCTAGTACTGGCAGGTGGAAGGTGGGAGGTGGGGGATCTGTGCATGCTTCAACAACTTCAGTCTCTGTCCAAATTTTGTACCAAGGGCAGTTACATACTGCAGAAGTCTGGCTCATTTGTTGGTCCACACTTTAATGGATGCTATCAATAAAAAAAGCATGCTATTTTCCATAACTGAGTTTATTGTCTTCCCGAAATGATAGGAATTCCATATTAGAGACCATATTGAAAACACTGTTTTCTTGTAAAATGGCAAAACTGGTCCATCTGCTTCTCTCCCTCCTTGCCTGTAGATGTAGAAATACTCTTATATATCACTCACTACTGTCTGTTCAGAGATTCTCACTTCATTTATTTCTGGTGATTGTTTCCTTTTAAAAGGAGAAGCAAGCTGCTTTGGAAAAGTCTGCATCTAGTCACAGTTTTTTCTCTGACCAGAGCCCATTGTTTGAAGGCACATAGGATGGAGAATTATGGATGATGAGTTATAAAAGAGATGGCTGGGGCCTGGGTATTGGCTGGGGCTTGTGAACCACATCAGTATCGCTGCCTGAATGTTTTAAAGGAACCAGTAAAGTATGGCACCTGAAGCACTCAGCCCATAATGCTTACATCTGTGTGTGCTACAGGGCCAGTTGGCAAAGGCATTTTTCTCCATTGTTGCTTCCCCCTTATCCTGACCCAAAGTATGTCATAGTTTCCTCTTCTGTATTAATGATTTACCTTGAAATTCCCACAGGTGCCTTGTGAGGATCAAAAGAGAATTATTGTGAATGTCTTTGCAAGTGGAATAATACTGTACAAATGCAGATACTTGGCTAGAAAACCCTGAAATTATAGGATTTCATGAGATCTTAAAGGTCACCTAGTCCAATCCCCTGTCCTATGCTTGAAAAATCCTCTATTATATCTACTTGAAGAAGAATAATAGTAAACATTAACTGGGAAGTTATTAAATCATTTAAAAGATAATTTTGCAGCATCTACTATTTTCTAGATACTGTTCTAGGTACCATAAATATGTGAATAATACAGCAAGTTTTCTGTCCTCATACAGCTTACATTTGAGTAGGCATAGACAACAAAATAATATAGGCAATTTCTAATGGTGCTAGGTATTATACATGACATTATAATAGGGATATGTGATAGAGAGTGACTTGTCATCACATCAAATTACGTGGTTAGGGGAGGTTTTTTCTAAGGACGGGACACTTAAACTTAGGTTTGAATGACAAGAAACAGCCAGACTGCAAAAACCAAAGGAATAACATTTTAAGCCAAGGAAGTAGCCTGTGATGAAAAGACCCTGAGAGGTGGAGGTATGTTGAGGGTCAGTGTGGCCAGAAAAAACATTTCATGAAGAATACTAGGAAATCATTGAGTTAGGCAGAGGCCAGATGATGAAGGGAATTTTAAGCAAAGAAAAGCATTCATATTTGATTCTGAATGTGATGAGAAACTTTTGGCAGCTTTTAAGAAAGGGAATTATCAGTTTTGAGTTTTAATAAGAGCCCTCTGGCTGCCATGTTGTGAAAAGAATAAAGGGGATAAGTGTGGAAATCGGGATAGCAGTTAGGAAGCTGTAGTAATTGAATATTTGTTCAAAATTATTTGTTTTTCCTTGCTGTATTAGTCAGGCTCTCTATGGGAACATAACAGAAATTATGTTACCAAGATATCTGTAAATATTATGAAGTTTTTATAAGAATTGTTTCGTGTGACCATGGGTATGGCAAGTCCAAATTCTATAGGGTAGGCCACAAGCTGGGAACACCAATGAAGGTTTTCAATGAACTCACCAGGAGAAATTGACTGGCTGAAGTAAATTCTCTCTTCTGACTGCTGAAATCGTTACTGCTCCGTTTAAAGCCTTCAATTGATTGGATGAGATGTCTCCCATTATTGAAGGCAATCTCCTCAGATGACTATAGATATAATTAGGCATAGATGCCATCAACTTACTGATATTTGAGTCCATGAAATATCCTTACAGTAACAATCAGAGCAGTTCTTGTTTGACCAAACAACTGGGCACCATTACCTGGCCAAGTTGAAACATGAACCTCACCATCACACTTGCCAAACTTTCCTGTAGGCTGGGTATATTTTACTTCACATTAACTTTAGACTTGACCATGTAATATGCTTTGGCAAATAAAATGTGAAACGATGTGACCTATATATGTCAGAACAACTTTTTAAAAGTACTGGTAGTGGTTTGGCCCTGCCACCCCTGAATTCTTGCTCTCCACCATGAGAACAGCATCTTCAATCTGGGTCCTTAGTAGACAAATGGAACTAAGCCCATCCCAGTGGAGCCCAACAGAGCCAAGCTGCATGTAATTTGAACAAGAAATTACTTGAAGAAGAAATTAATATTTTTTTGGGGGAAACCCCAGCAAGTCTGGGTTGTTTGAGGCTACCAATAAAGACCTGACTAATCGAAAGGCTATTGAAATAATCTTGAAAAATCCTGGAAATATCTTGTATTAGGATTGTAGCGGTGGAACTGGTACAAAATATTTAGATTTTACATTTGTTTTAAGGATTGGATTAACAAGGTTTACTGATGTTCACAAGTTGTGAAAGAGAAGAAGCTACGGATGACATTTGAGAAATCAGGTGAACAGGACATCCTTTACTGCAACGGAGAAGATGTGAGAGGAACAAGTATGAGGGGAGTTGTAGTTTGCTAGCTGCTGGAATGCCACACACCAGAGATGGATTGGCTTTTAATAAAAGGGGATTTATTTCATTAGTTCTTCAGAGGAAAGCTAACTTTCAACTGAGATTCTTTCTTACATGTGAAGGCACAGGATGGTCTCTGCTGGTCTTCTCTCCAGGCCTCTGGGTTCCAACAACTTTCCCTGGGGTGATTCCTTTCTGAATCACCAAAGGCCTGGGCTTAGTTGTGAGTGCTGAGATGAGGTATGCTGAGCTGCTTGGATTGTGCTACATTGAGTGCTCTCATTTAAGCACCAGCTAATTAAATCAAACATCATTCATTGCAGCAGGCACGCCTCCTAGCCAAGTGCAGATGTTAATGAGCAACAGATGAGAGACACATGCCACTGGCTGATGTCTACAGCAATATAACTAGGCACCTTCACCTGGCCAAGTTGACAACTGAATCTAACTACCACAGGAGTCAAGAGGTTAGTTTGCACCATCTTAAGTTTGAGATGACTGCTTGCGATAAATATATATTGATCTCCTGTTGTCTCCTAAAAACTTTTTATTTCCTTATTTTATTTTAATTTATCTCTAAAAAGAATATTTGGTAGCATACATAAAAATACTGGTAAAGCCATTAACACAATGGATACAGAGGGAAAATTGTACTGAGAAATTCAGAAAGAGGAAAACTCCTATAATTCAATACAATTAGTTATGAGTTTCTTAGTTACCAAATTAAGAGCAAAAGCAGTAAGTTATAAAACTCTAATTTTCTGGGGCAGTGGTTCTCAATCTTGGTTGTGGAATATAATCCTGGAGCTTGGCTAAGCACTTGAATGTTGCTCCTTGGAGTTACACAACTCAGCAGCCATTTTCAGGGCTCAACCCTAGAATTTTTTATTTTACTGCTCTGGAGTGGGGCTGACATATGAATATTTTTAATATTAAGTGTATCTAAGGTGCATCCAGAGTTGAGAACTACTAGTTTTGTAGAAGAACGTGAACCCATTCATATGGAAAAATGAATTTGCTTCTGAGCCATAATTAAATTTGCCTCAGATATTTTTACATAAGTGGCATTGAGCTGTGTAATGAATGACACTATAGACAGCAATTGCACACAAAACATAGACTATCTTCCTTTCTACTTACCTCCAGTGCAAGCTGAGGTTGTGATATTCAAGTTGTTTAACTCTACATGCCAGAGTGATAGAGTGTAGTTATGTAGCATTCTCACATTATGACTTAGAATAATAAAGCATGAAGAAGGAGTTAGTGGAATCCAAAAGGACATTAATATTTTTTCCAAGACTTTGCTCAGTTTGTCCATCAAGGCACTCTGAAAGATTCCTCAGAGGTGGTGATAATGGTTATTCTAAGCCCTTTAGCTTTCTCTTTCTTCCTGAACTGAAGCCTGCCTGTGGTTGGACAGGAAGAAGTTTGCATTCTCCTTCCATTTTAGTTTGGTACTATTAGGCTTTCCCATGCTAAATAGGTTTTTCCTTTGGGGGTAGATACTTAGGCAGAGAATGTAATTAGGAAATAATGTAATGATGATGGTGGCAATTCTTTGCACAGCCTAAGAGCAGTTGGCAGATAATTGTGGAGTGATAATAAGGTGGGGGCCTGGACCATAAGGTTTACATTTGGAACACCTGTAGCTTCATTTAAAACCATGGATCATTAAACAGCTGCTCAAAATGGCCTTATTAAAGCAAACACAGTTGCACTGTTTTACGCATGTGTTATATTGCTATGAGTAGATTAGATGCAAACAGTGAGATCTTGTAAAAAGCAAAATAACACCAAGCATGTTCTAAAGGTGTTAGCTTATGAATGTAAACCTAGCTGATATTTTTCACCCTTTGTGAAACTAAAAATGACTGAACTTGGATTTTGCTTTCAGCCCTTTTATTGGGGATGAGGGGCATGGCAAGCCTGGGTGATGAAAGCATTCTACTAGAGTAGTATGAGGGGAGTGCCTCACTGAAGTCATTGGAATGCTGTAAAACTGATCTGTCAGTGTGTTCCTTTGCCTGAAAAAGCAAAATTCACTGTCATCTGTAATGTGAAAATGACCCTCTGGGAAGAATAGTAGCTTTTTGGAGATTTTCTAGCATTGTGGATTTTTTTGTTCTATGTCACCTACACCCTCCTACTAGTTTCATCTTACAAGTCCCACCACACATTTTTAAAGCAGCTAATTAAAATTACTTATTGAGTTTGTGTCCAGAGTCAGGGTATAGACTAAAGCTGGAATATAGAGTGTTTCTTGGCTTAAAAATAATAGGCTTTATGTGGAGATATTTTCTAATTATTTGTCAAAGGAAATTTTGAATGTGTAAGAGCCTGAAGTTGTAATTTGGAGAGGGGCATGCTGGTATTTTTAGGCACATTTTTATAGTTTCTAGAGAGTGACGGGTGAGACATTGTGTGTGTGTGTGCGTGTGCATGTGTGTGTGTGTGTGTGCAGGAGGGAAGGAGAGAGAGTGGGGGAGTTTGATGCATCAATATAAAGATACAAATGTAGATAATCCCTTCCATGATTGCCGACGTTTATAAAAATAAGTGACACTTTCCTTCTTATCTGAACTATGGGCAGGAAGACCTTCATAGATGTTTGTGGACTTGATTTAATTAAATGGCAAGAGCCAAAATCCATGTACCCTTCACTTTTGTAATCACACAATACCAAGTAGTCTTAAGCCTAGAAAAGAGATCTTAGCAACTTCATCGTGATCTGAATTACAGTCAATATAAAGAAAATTAGGGGCAATCATGTGACTCTTAAGCAGATGAATTTGGCTTATAGTATCCTTCCTGTGCTTGTCTGTCCCTTCACCCAAAAAGAGGTATCCTGTGGTTCCAACCTTAGTTTTCTGGACCTGGCGTTTATTGCCAAGTAAATTCTTGGTAAAATTGTTAAAGTTAGCTGTTTGCTATTGGCGTTTTTCATCCTCATTTGCTACTTTCATTCTTTTTTCCCCTTCATGGGCCAGCACTCCCTCCCTTTAAGACCTTGCTTCACCATCAGTTTCCCAAGCTCTGTGAACATTTTAAAATCCTACGCCTGTATAATCCTACTCTAGGAGAGAATGGGGAACTGCTGCAATATTTGTGAAAAATGACTGACGCAGCAAAAAGGGCCACTGTAACAAGGAACCTGACCTTAAACTAAGGAGATCAAGTACTAATTTTGGATATATAGGTATCTGCTGGCTTGGGAAGAGGTTGAGAACAGGAGTTTGGTATAACATTTTAGTCCTTTACTATTATATTCTAAAATCAAATCACAAAAGTTGAGTGGTCTTTTTCTGTGCTCTTCTCTCACTATATTCAAAATTGTTTCTCTCAAGCCAGTGCCTGGACAATGGTAGGCTCTCAATAAATATTTTTGCATGATTGACTAAATGAATGGGCAGGAGGATTTTTCTGTACCTCCCTTTACCACTCAGTTCTAGCTCTGCCTACTTACAAGGTAGACCTTGGACATAAAGAGAATTTCTTTGAGAACATGTGAGTCCCCACATTGATTAAGATGCAGACTAGGAAATTTGAGGGCTCCATGCTCCCAAAGAAACTTTGCAAAACCAGCAAAAACTGGAAGAAACATGTTTCCAAAGCTCCAGAAAATAGTTAAAGGATTTCAGTAACAGGGTGAACATGAATAAAAAATAAGGCAACTTAAAAATGACAGACCCATGGGAAGATGGCTGAATAGAGTAGATCAAGACCAGCACTGCTCCATGGAAAAGTTAGAGAAAGGACAAGAGGGTGAACGAGGTGGCAATTCAGGAGTGTGTCTGACCTGGAAGAGTGTTCTGCACCACATGTGGCAGCTCTGGTTGCAGAGGCTGAGGAATTGAGAGGCAGAGGGCTGGGCCCTAGGGGAGGCATGCAGCCACAGAGCCTGTGGGAATGCATGGACGGGAGTCCTGGACTGGGAGGTAGGCCAGGCCATGTTCCTTGGGCACACTATCCTCACCAGCACAGCCCCATGGCTGGTGACTCACCCCATACCCATATAATGGGGGGAACTTCCCAACCCTCATAAAGGTCATAAATATACAAGTCAAAGAATCCCAAAGAACTCCAAACAGAATAAATCCAAATAGGCCTTCCCCAAGTCACATACTAATCAGTCTGTCAAATGTTGAAGAGAAGCAGAAAATCCTGAAAGCAGTGAGAAAAAAACAATCTACTACATACAAGGAAATCGAATAAGACTGACTTCAAACTACTCACCTAGCACCCTGGAGGTGAGAAGACAGTGGTATGATATGTTCAAAATCCTGAAAGAGAAAGATTTCCAGACAAGAATTCTGTACCCACCCAAATTGTCCTTCAAAATTGAGGGAGAGATTAAAGTTTTCACAGACAGAGTTCTGAAAGAATTTGTCAGTAAGAGACTGGCCCTATAAGAAATACTAAAAGGAATTCTGCCAGCTGAAAAAAAAAGACAGGTGAGGGAGGTCTGGAGGAAGGTACAGAATTGAAGAGTATCACTAAGGGTAATTTTAAAAGTACAAAGAGAAAGAGGGAAAAGAATATATCTGACAAAATTTAAAAAGATAAGATTGTGGAATCAAGAAATGCATTTTCAGTAATAATTTTGAATGTTAATGGACTAAATTTACCAATTAAAAGACACAGATTGGCAGAATGGATTAAGAAACATAATCCAGGTATATGCCATTTGCAAGAGACTCATCTTAGACACAAGGGTACAAATAGATTACAAGTGAAAGGATGGAAAAAAGATCAGTATAAAGGCATAATCAGAGGCTTATAATACAGAATATAGGGTACTTAGAGATACATAGAAGCTAGAGATGGGTGGACCATTAGCTAATGAGGTTCAACTCCAATGTAAGGAAAAAGGTAAGAGTAAAGGTGATTCTCTAGTGGGTCTATAAGTGATATTGCCATGTTGAAGATGAACAAGATTGAAAGGGGCTGTATAGACCTATGTGTCCTACTGATTTACACAAGAAATATGAATTAGTTCTCATAAGAATTACTTCAAAGATATGACTTTTGTATAAAGTGTGTTTAAGTCCAGGGTACAGGGGGAAAACTGCTATTGCATGCTATGAGCTATGTTCAAAAGGAAACCATCAGCACTACCACAGCAACAGCAGAGGTAAATAATGGGGTGAGGGACAAGAGTTAAGAGGAGGTTTAGATTTCCTATTTAGCGAGGGTGTGTGTATTGGTTTTATTTCTCTTGGGAACAATGAAATTATCTAAAATTGAGAATGTTGATTGACTGTGGACTTTGGGTCCTGTACATGATGCCTGATGAATGCAGGTGGCTGAAGGATGCATTGATGGAGAGAAGTAGATTGGCAAATGATGGTGTGTACTTATAAAGGAAGGTTGTGCTGCTACTAAAAGGAACAATGTCGTGAGGCATGCAACAATGTGAATGAACATGTGGGACATTTGGTGAGACAAAATAAGACAGAAACAAAAGAACAGCAATGGTATGGTCACCTTTTAAAAATGCTTATAAGAAAACAGGGGCCGGGCGGGCCGCGGTGGCTCAGCGGGCAAAGTGCTTGCCTGCTATGCCGGAGGACCTCGGTTCGATTCCCGGCCCCAGCCCATGTAACAAAAACGGAGAAACAGAATACAATAAAACAAGAAAATGTTTAAAAATGTTTCCCTTTCTTCCTTCCTTCCTTCCTTCTCTCTGTCTTTCCTTTAAAAAAAAAAAAAAAAAAAAAAAGAAAACAGGGGCCTACACTGTAAACTTTTAGAGCAGACACATTAAGTCCAGAGTGGTGATTACTATTTCTGGATTTTGAGAGGCTGTTTTATATATATAACCTGATATTTAGAGATAAGAATGAAGCCGAACAGGTTGGGGTTAAAGCAATTCAGAACATAGGGGTAAAGAAGACAGTGTCTACATTTTAGAACTACACATACTCTTTGAGACCAATGGAAGAAAGTTTTATTTGATCTGGAACTGAAATTTTCTGTAGTGCATAATCTAATTCAACCTATCTGTATAGTTCATTTGAACAACTGAAAAACAGGAAACACAGAATAAGAAAGAGGTCTTTTAATATTGTATAGATTCTTGTAATGCTTAGAAACATCCTAGAGTATATTAGGGAGATAATCAAGAAGTATTGGCAAAGTCTCCTGAAGAAGGGGAGAAAGAATATGAAACTATCAAACCTTAGCATCAGGGAATCCTGTGATAAAGTGTCAAACTGTAGGGACACCCAAATCAGTAGGCCATGCCATCAATCATGAGGGTTTCTCTTGTGAATCATTTGTAGGTAGCAGAGTAACTTAGACTATCTATAGGCATGCCTAAGAGTTACTTCTGGAGGACCTCTGTTGTTGCTCACATATGGCCTCAGTCCCTCTAAGCCCAACTCTGCAAGTGAAATCATTGCCCTACCCCCTACATGGGACATGACATCCAGGGGTGAAAGTTTCCCTGGCAATGTGGGAGAGGGCTCCCAGGGATGAATCCAGACCTGGCACTGTGAGATCAGTAATTACATGATGACTAAAAGGGAGAAAAGAAGTGTAATTAATAAAGTATCAATGACAGAAAGAGTTCAAATAGAGTTGAGAGGCTACTCTGGAGGTTGCTCTTTGCAAGCATCAGGTAGACATTGCTACATATTATAACCTGCCAACCCCCAACCACGACAATTCCAGCTAATCATAAAGAACACCTAGGGCAATATATAAGATTCCACAAGGGTTCCATGCACTAGAGTAACTTTCCAGAAACCTACAACCTCCAGATGGGTCCCTGGTCCAGATAAGCCCTGAAACCTAGCCCAGCCTCTTCAGAACATCAGATAGTTCCATCTCCCTACCCCATATTAGTGAAAGACCCTTGCAATATGAAAAAGTTATAATGATCATAGCCCAAACACCCATAAAGAGAGGGATGGAAAGATCAAAGGTGATGGTGGAGTTATACACAGAAGATAGGATTTAACAAATGAATATGAATACTGAATCATTAAATTGATATCTTTTTTAGTTGCCAGTATTTTAGAGCAGCTAGAAGTATAAACCTAAAATTGTGGAATTGAAACCCATGTCAAACTCTGAAATATGTTCTACAACTAATTGTGGGGCTGTGCTTTGAAATTTATAACTTTTTTTTGTATATATGTTATTTTTCACAAAAAAAAGAAGGAAAAAAAGACCATTGTGGTGATAAATCAATATTTAAGCCTTCTAGCCTCCTATATTCTGGAAATATAAGCCCTCTAGCCTCCTATATTCTAGAAGGAAAAATATGAGAGGGTTGTATGGTAGTCCATGAGAAACTCTGGGATCTGTTCTGTAACCACCTGTTGAAGAGTGCTTTGAAAACCATTGCGTTTTTATTTCTTTGCTTTGTGTATATGTTATACTATGCAATAAAAAAGTTTTAAAAAATGATAGAACCAAGAGAGAATTGTGAGAAGATAATAGAGCAGGGATATCCAGAACTCTGTTCTTCCACAAAAACAACTATTAAACAGGCAGAAACTGTCTAAAACAACTATTTTGAAACTCTGGAAGTCATAAGAGCACTGTACGTCATCTGGAAAAGAGTGGGAAGAAAAAGAAGTGGGGCAAGATGGCAGTTAATGAGGTGTGGAATTTAGTTCATCCTCCACAGCAGCTAGTAAATAGCCAAGAATGGTACAGAACAACTGTTGGGGAGAACATCAGTGACTGGACACACTACAGACACTGATCTGGACCAGGTGGAACAACTGAGATCCCACACAGAACTGTAAATCACCCAAACCATGGAGACTGGTGCCTTTCCCCCATGGGCACAGCAGGCTGGTTCTCCAAGGGGAAAAGAAAAAGACTTTACTAGCAGCAAGGGCTTAGCTCAATCAAGATTCAGTTGTGGAATTAATTAACAAATTTTGAATACTGAAAATAGGCCACCAGCACACATAAACCTGGAACAAACACTAAATATACCTGAATTTTTTGCCCTGGCAGAGAGAGATCAGGGCTGGTGGAAAAAGAAACATAAGTTTTTGAGTCAGACAGCATAAAATCCTGGGAAAGGGCTGAACCCCAAGAAAAGGGGGTACATAGAGCCTGGAGATACATAGAACCACATACCAATTTAAGGTCTTAATTGACAAACCCCAGGAGCAGGGGTCTGGCTCAGAAAAGGCTTTTTATTCTTTGTTTCTACTTCTTAGAAGCTTTCTCCAGCTCCAATACTGCTGCAGGCAAGGGTGGAATTAAACTTGCCTGAGAGATCAAGTAGCTAGTCAGGTGAAAGAAGTCAATTTCCTAGAGGGTGTATCTTTGCTTCCCCAAGAGAAAAGTGGAGCCTACCTCAAGTGGAATCCTTCCTTCAAGGGATTCAGGGCCCAGGATCTGGAAAACTGAAGCAATTAAAGTCATTTAAAAACCTCACCTCTGCCTCAACCATGCACCTGGCAAGAAGAGTCTGCTGAAATTAAATGCACCACATCACTTAATGTTGGTGGGAAGGGGCAAGCAGACAAATGTGATAAGCTTGGCAGGATAGGAAAAGCATAGTGTCTAGATGACTCATAGGAAAGTCTGTCAACCTGCTTAGTCTTACCCTCAGGGAAAACTGATGCTGGCTACTCTAGGAAAATGGAAGATATGGCCCAGTCAAAGGAACAAACCAACTCTTCAAATGAGATGCAGGAGTTGAAAAAACTAATTCAGGATGTTTGAACAGACATGGAAAATCTCACCAAAAATCAAAGCAATGAGTTAAGGGAGGATATAAAGAAGACATTGGGTGAACAAAAAGAAGAAATCTAAAGTTTGAAAAAACACAACACCGAACTTATGGGAATGAAAGGCACAATAGAAGAGTTGAAAAAAATGGAAGTTTACAATAATAGATTTGAAGAGGCAGAAGAAAAGATTAGTGAACTAGAGGACTGGACACCTGAAATCCAACATACTAAAGAAAGTATAGGAAAAATATGAGCAAGGTCTCAGGGAATTGAATGACAACATGAAGCGTATGAATATACGTGTTGTGGGTGTCCCAGGAGGATAAGAGAAGGGAAAAGGAGGAGAAAAGCTAAAGGAGGAAATAATCACTGAAAATTTCCCATCTTTTATGAAAGAAACAAAATAATATATCCAAGAAGTGCAGTGTAATTCAAATAGAATAGACCCAAATAGACATACTCCAAGACACTGATTAATGAAATTGTCAAATGTCAAAGAGAAAGAGAGAATTTTGAAAGCAGCAAGAGAAAAGCAATACATCACATACAAAGGAAATCCAATAAGACTATCTGTGGATTTCTCTGCAGAAATCATGGAGGTGAGAATGCAGTGGTATGATATATTTAAGACTGTAAAAAGAAAATCTACCAACCAAGAATTCTATATCCAGCAAAATTGTCCTTCAAAAATTAGGGGAAATTTAAAATATTTTCAGACAAACAATCACTGAAGGAATTTGTGACTAAGAGACTGGCTCTGTAAGAAATAGTAAAGGGAGCACTACAAGTAGGTAGGAAAAGGCAGGAGAGAAATATCTGGAGAAGATTGTAGAAATGAACACTATCAGTAAAGGTAAAAAAGGAAAAAAATAGATAGGACATATAAAATCTAAAAGGCAAAATGGTAGAAGAAAGTACTACCTTTACAGGAATAACATTAAATGTTAATGGATTAAACACCCCAATCAAAAGACATAGACTGACAGATTGGATTAAAAAATAGGACCCATCTATATGCTGTCTACAGGAGACTAATTTTAGTCCCAAGGACAAAAATAGGTTGAAAGCTAAAGGTTTGGAAAAAGATATTTCATGCAAACAACAATCAGAAAAGAGCAGGAGTAGCTATACTAATACCTGACAAATTAGATTTCAAATGTAAAACAATTAAAAGAGACAAAGAAGGACACTATGTATTAATAAAAGGAACAATTCAACAAGAAGACATAACAATCATAAATACTTACGTATCTAGCCAGAGTGCTTCAAAGTCCATGAGGCAAATACTGACAACACTGAAGGGAGAAATAGACACCTCTACCATAATAGTTGGACACTTCAATTCCCCACTCTCATCAATAGACAGAACATCCAGACAGGGGATCAATAAAGACACAGAGAATTTGAATTATGCAATAAATGAACTGGGCTTAACAGACATTTACAGAACATTACACCCCACAATGGCAGGATACACATGTTTCTTAAGTGTTCATGGATCATTCTCAGAGATAGACTATGTGCTGAGTCACAAAGCAAGTCTCAATGAATTTAAAAAGATTTAAATCACATAAAACACTTTCTTGGATCATGATGGAATGAAGTTGGAAATCAATAATAGGCAGAGGGCCAGAAAATTCACAAATATAAGGAGGATAAACACCATAAACTTAAAGAACTAGTGGGTCAAGGAAGAAATTACAAGAGAAATCAGTAACTATCTAAAGGCAAATGAAAATGACAACACAATATATCAAAATTTATGGGATGCAACAAAGGCAGTGGTGAGAAAGAAATTTATTGCCGTAAATGCCTATATTATAAAAGAAGAAAGAGCAAAAATCAAGGAATTAACTGTTTACTTGGAGAAGCTAGGAAAAGATCAGTAGACTAACACTAAAGCAACAAAAGGAAAGAAATAACAAAAATTAGAGCAGAAATAAATGAAGTTGAGAACATGGGAACAATTGAGAAAGAAGTTGGTTCTTTAAGAAAATCAATAAAATTGATAGACCTTTAACTAGGTTGACAAAAAAAAGAGAGAGAGGATGCAAATAATAAAATCAGAAATGGAAGAGGAGACATAACCACTGACCCCTGCAGAAGTAAAGGGCATAATAAGAAGATAGTATGAGCAGCTATATGCTAATAAACTAGACAACATAAATGAAATGGAAAGTTTCCTAGAAAGGCATGTACAGCCAACACTGACCTGAGAAGAAATAGATGACATCAACACACCGATCACAAGTAAAGAGCTTGGCTGAGTTATCAAAATCAAGAAGCTCCCAAAAAAGAAATATCCAGGACCAGATGGCTTCACATATGAATTCTACCAAACATTCAAGAAAGAATTTGTACCAATCCTGCTTAAACTCGTCAAAAAAATTGAAAAGAAGGAAAGGCTACCTAGCTCATTCTATGAAGCCAACATCACCTTCAAACCAAAGCCAGACAAAGATACTACAAGAAAAGAAAATTACAGACCAATCTCTCTAATGAATTTATATGCAAAAATCTCAACAAAATACTTGCAAGTCAAATCCAGTAGCACAGTAAGAGCTATACACCATGACCAAGTGGAATTTATTACAGATGTGCAAGGATGGTTCAACATAAGAAAGTCAATTAATATAACACAGCATATTAGCAGAACAAAGCAGGGAAACCACATGATCCTCCCGATTGGTGCAGATAGGGATATGTCAAAATCCAACATCATTTCTTGATGAAAACACTTCAAAGGATAGAAATAGATGGGAACTTCCTCAACATGATAAAGGGAATATATGAAAAACCACAGCTAACATCATTCTCAATGGAGAAAGACTGAAAGCTTTCTTTCTAAGATCAAGAAGAAGAGAAGAATGCCCATGGTCATCATTGTTATTCAACATTGTGCTGAAAGTTCTAGCCAGAGCAATTAGACAATAAAAAGAAATAAAGTCATCCAAATTGGAAAGAAAGAAGTAAAAGTCTCACTGTTTGCAGATGATGATACCATATATCAAAATCCTGAAAAATTTACAGCAAAGCTACTAGAGTGAACAAATGAGTACTGCAACGTGGTACAAGATCAACACCCCAAAATCAGTGGTGTTTCTATACACGAGAAATGAGCAATTTGAGGGGGAATTCAAGGAAAAAATTCCATTCACAATAGCAAGCAAAATAATCAAATATTTATGAATAAAATTGACTAAGGATGCAAAAAACCTATGCACAGAAAACTACAAGAAATGCTAAAAGAAATCACGGAAGACCTAAATAAATGGAAGGGTATACCGTGTTCATGGAATGGAAGACTATATATAGTTAAGATGTCAATTCTACTCAAATTGATTTATATATTCAATGTAATACCAATTAAAATCCCAAAAACGTACATTGCAGAAATAGAAAAGCCAATAACCAAATTTATTTGGAAGGGAAGTGTTCCCCGAATAGCTAAAAATATCTTGAGAAAGAAAAATGAAGTGGGAAGTCTCACACTACCTGATTTTAAGAATATTATGAAGCTACAGTGGTCAAAACAGCATAGCACTGGCATAAAGATAGATATACTAACAAATGGAATTGAATAGAATGTTCAGAAATAGACTCTTTGTCTATTGACAATTGATCTTTGATAAGGCAGTCAAGCCAACCACCTGCAACAGAGCAGACTCTTTAATAAATGGTGCTTGGAGAACTGGATGTCTATTTGATAAAGAATGAAAGAGGATCCGTATTTCACACCATATACAGAAATTAACTCAAAATGTATCAAAGACCTAAATATTAGAGCTCAGACCATAAAACTTTTAGAAGAAAATGTAGGGAATTATCTTTTAAATATTGCAATAAGAGGCAGTTTCCTAGACTTCACACCCAAAGCATGAGAATTGAAAAAAGAAATAAATAAATGGGAACACCTCAAAATTAAACACTTTTGTGTATCAAAGAACTTTGTCAAGAAATTTAAAAGGCAGCCTACACAATTGGAGACAATATTCCAAAACCACATATCCGATAAGGATTTAGTATCCATAATCTATAAAGAGATTCTTCAACTCAACAGTTCTGGCTGAGAAAGACTGACTTGGAACATTCTCTCTGGCATTCCCATCCTCCTTGAACTCCCCCTCCAGGGAAAAGCAGCCTGAGACAATGAAAAGATGTACAAAACTATAGAAACAAAGAGTCAACAGTCTGAGGGCAAAGACATGCTGGCTTCAACCACCTTGGAGAGGAAGGTATGTTTCTTGGGAAACAGAAGGACCAACCAAGCTCCTGTAAACAAGACAACTCCAAAACATCTAACAAGCAAAATCCCAGGAGAAGACACAGGCTCAGAAAAACAGGGAAATCCCTGCAAAATGTGTTTGCCTTGTGTAGACCTTCCTGAAAGAAGGGCTGAAGTGCAAGAAAATCTCTGTATTATCAGCAGCTCCTTAAAAATCAAGAAACAGATATCTCAGGGAATAAATCCAGAGTAAACATTTTTTCTAAAACATTAAAATGTACAGTGTGCAACAGAAGAGTACAAAGCAAACAAAACAGCAAAAAATGATGGCCCATCCAAAGGAAGAGGTTACAAATCCAGAAAACACCAATGAAGAGGACCAGAATGTTGATATGCCAAACAAAGCCTTTTAAAGCACGATCTTAAAAATGCTCAAGGAGGGTGGGCAATGGTGGCTCAATGGCAGAGTTCTTGCCTTCCAAGCTGGAGACCTGGATTCAATTACCAGAACCTGCCCATGACAAGAAAGGAAAATGCTTAAGGAGATGAAGGGAAAATACAGAGAAAGAACTAAAGGATATCAGAAAAACAGTGAATATGGTATATTAAAGTCTTACTAAAGAGATAGAAATTTTAAAAAGGAACATAACTACTGAAGTTGAAGACTACAATAACTGAAATGAAAAATGACCAAGAAAGTTTCAAGAGTTTATTGAAGCTGGCAGGAGAAAGAATCAGTGAACTTGAAGAGAAAGCACTTGAAATGAGTTAAGCTGAGGAGCAGAAAGTAAAAAAGAAATATTAAAAGTGAAAATAGCCTAGGAGAGCTATGTGACATCATCAAGTGTAAAGTATACACATTATTGGAGCATGAGAAGGAGAAGAAAAATAGAAAGAGCCACAAATAATATTTAAATAAAAAATAACAGGAAAGTTCACAAACATAGCCAAAGATGTGAACATGCACATCCAAAAAACTCATCAAACACCAAGCAGGAGAAACATGAAAAAATATATAGCACATCATATATTTTACACTATCATATACAAAGGACAAGGATATAATTCTGAAAAGCTGCAAGAGAAAAGCAATATGGTACATCCAAGAGAGTCCCAATTAGATTGAGTGCCAATTTCTCATCAGAAACCATGGAGGTTAGAGGCATTGTGTTGAAATACTTGACATACTCAAGGAAAACAAAAGCCAGCTAAGAATTTTACATCCAGCGAGACTCTTTTTCAAAAATGAGGGTGAGATTAATACATTTTCAGATAAACAAAAGCAGAGGGAGTTCATCACCACTAGACTGACCCTACAAGAATTGCTAAAGGGAGTTCTTCAGACTGATCAGAAAGGATACTAGACAGTAGTTCAAAGTGACATAAAGAAATAAAGACTTGTGGTAAAGGTAACAATTTGGATAATTATATATCCATATTATTGTAGTATACTGTTTGGTATGTAATTCCATTTATTACTTCCTACAGATGCTAAAAGCCAAATGCATTAAAATCTATATGATAATGATAATGATAAATCTATAGTTTTGAACATAAAATGAACAAATATATAAGTGGTAACAAGTACAAAGCAAAAGTTGGGGGGACAGAGGGGTATAGGTAAAGTACATGGAAATGCTATCAAAGTTAAGTTGTTATCAAACCAAATACAATTGTTACATATTTAGGGTGTTAAATTTTAACCCTGTTTGTAACAAGGAAAATAGATGAAAAATATATCCATATAAAAGTGACAAGGCACTCATTTTGGTACAAAACAATCAAACAAAAAATAAATAAATATAAGAGTAAGCTTCATCAGAAATGAGGGGGAAAAAGGTCTAAGATTTACAAAGCCTACATAGGAAAATGGCAGAAGAAAATCTGTATTATCAGTGGTGACTTTAAATATATATATTTTAAACTCTCCAGTCAAAAAGTGGAGATTGGCAGAATGGATAGAAAAGCATGACTCAACTATTCGCTGTCTGAAAGAGACTCCCTGTAGAGTCAAAGAGACAGGTAGGTGAAAGTTAAAGGATGGAAAAAATGTACCATGCAAGTAGTAAGCAAAAGAGAGTTGGCTATAACTAATACCATGTAAAATAGAGTTGCAGTAAGAAAATACTACAGTTGTGAGGAAAAAAAAGATGGTCATTATATACTGATAAAGTGGGTAATTCAACAGGAAGATGTAACAATTGGAAATATACATATGTGCCTGATAACAGATCTATAAAATATATGAAGCAAATACTGACAGATTTGGAAGTAGAAATTGACATTTCTACATGAATAGTAGGAGACTTTAATATACCACTTTCAATAATGCTGTGTTATTGACATTATTTTGGAAAATCTAGTCAGAAGATCAATAAGGAAATCAAGAGTTGAATAATACTCTAAACTGACTAGATTTAACAGGCATATGAAGAACACTTCATTTAACAAAAACAGAATGGAAATTCTTCTCGAGTGCACATGGAACATTCTCCATGACATATTATATGTTGGGTCACAAAACAAGTCTCCATAAATTCAAACATTTGAAATCATACAAGGTATCATCTCTGATCACAAAATAGAATGAAGCTAGAAATTAATTACAGAGGGATACACAAAAACTTCACCAATATGTGGTTAATTAAGCAAAAACTCTTAAATGAGTTAAAGAGGAAATTAGAAGTGAAATTAAGAAAAATCTTCAGGCAAATGATAATGAAAATACAACATTCCAAAACTTATGGGATGCAGTGAATGCAGAGTTGAAAGGGAAATTTATAGCTCTAAATGCTTATATTAAAAAAGAAGAAAGGCCTCAGATCAGAGATTCAACCTAAAAAATGAAAGAACTAGAAAAAGAAGAGCAAACTAAAGCCAAAGCAAACAGAAGGAATGAAATAACAAAGATTAAAGCAAAAATAGATTAAATACAAAATAACATATAGATCGAATCAAGAAACCCAAAAGTTGGTTTTTTGAAAAGATCGTTAAAATTGATTGAGCCTTTAAGTGGACCGAAAAAGAAAAAAATAGAGTGGATACAAATTATGAATATCAGAAATGAAATGAGGTGCATTAATACCGATGTTGCTGAAATAAAAAAGACTCTAAGAGGATACTATGAACAACTTTATGCCAATAAATCAGATAGCTTCGATGAAATGGCTAAATTCTTAGTAATACACAATTTACCTACATTGACTCAAGAACAAACAGAAGATCTAAACAAACCAATTACTAGTAAAGAGATTAAATCAGGAATCAGAACCTCCCAATAAGTAAAAGTCCAGAACCAGGAGACTTTATAGGGGAATTCTACCAAGCTTTACAAGAAGACATGACTTGAATTCTGTTCAAACACTTCAAAAAAAATCAAAGAGGAGGAAACACTTTTTAACTCATTTTATGATGCCAATATTACCCTCCTACCAAAGCTAGATAAGGATACAATGAGATAAGAAAACCACAGACCAATATCTCTTATGATTATAAATGAAAAAATCCTCCCAAAATACCAGTAAACAGAGTTGAAGGTATATTAAAATAATTATAAAATACCAGTAAACAGAGTTGAAGGTATATTAAAATAATTATACACCATGGTCAAGTAGGATTTGTCCCAGGTATGCAAGATTGGTTTTACATTACAAAATAAATTAGTGCTGTACACCACATTAACACAATTAAGAAAACCACATGATCATCTGAATTGATGCAGAAAAGGCATTTGACAAAACCCCGCACCCCAATTGATAAAAACACTTAGAAGTCTAGAAATATTAGGAAACCACCTCAAGATTATAAAGGGCATATGTAAAAATCCCAAAGCTAACATACTACTTAATAGTTGAAGATGGAAAGTTTTCCCTCTAGATCAGGAATAAGACAAGGATGCCTACTGTCACCACTGTTATTCAACTTTGTACTGGAAGCTCTTGCCAGAAGAACTAGGCAAGGAAAAGAAACAAAAGGCATTCAAATTGGAAGGGAAATAATTGACAGTTTCCCTTTTGCAGATGATAGGATTCTATATTCAGAAAATCATGAAAGCTCCCTGACAAAGCCCCTAAAGTTAATAAATGAACTCAGCAAAGTGGTGGGGAACAACATCAACACCCCAAAATTAGTAGTGCTTCTATACACAAATATGAACAACCAAGAAGAAATGAAGAAAAAAATTTCATTCACAGTAGCAACTAAAAGAATCAAATATCTAGGAATCAATATAACCAAGTATGTAAAGGAATTATACACAGAAAACAACAAAACTTTACTAAAATCAAAGAAAACCTCAATAATTGGAAAGATATTCTGTGCTCATCATTTGGGAGACTATCATTCAGATGTCAATACTACCTAAAGCAATATATTCAGTGCCATCACAGTCCACACTCCAACAACCTTCTTTACAGAAATGGAAAAGCCAACCATCAAATTTTATGAAAGGGTAAGGGGCCCTGAACAATTAAAACCATCTTGAAAAAGAAAATTGAAGTTGGAGGACTCACACTTTTCATTCTTAAAAATTATTACAAAACCACAATAATCAAAACAACATGGTATTGGCACCAGTCAGACATATATACCAACAGATTAGAATTGAGAGCTCAGATATCAACCTTCACATTTATGGCCTACTGATTTTTTTTGTTGTTGAGAAATCTTCACACGCATACATTGTATACATGGTGTACAATCAATGGCTTACAATATCATTGCAGAATTGTGTATTCATTGCCATGATCATTTTTAAAATATTTGCATCATTCCAGAAAAAGAAATAAAAAGAAAAAACTCATGCATTCTCTACCCCTTACCCCTCCTTCACATTTACCACTAGTGTTTCCATCTACCCAATTTATTTTACCCTTTGTTCCCCTATTATTTATTTATCTATTTATTTATTTATATCTGTATTTTTCACTCATCTGTCCATACCTTGGATATAAGTCACAATCACACTGTCTTTGTAAATGTTATATTTTTATACAATCATCTTCAAGAATCTAGGCTACTGGAACACAGTTCAACAGTTTCAGGTACTTCACTCTAGCCACTCCAATACATAATAAGCTAAAAAGGGACTATCTATGTAATGCATAAGAATAACCTCCAGAATAACCTCTTGACTCTGAAATCTCTCAGCACTGACACGTTATTTTGTCTCATTTCACTCTTCTCCCTTATGGTCAAGAAGGCTATACCAGTCACTTGATGCTGGGTCTGGGCTTATCTTGGGCTTTCCGTCCCATGTTGCTAGGGAGATTTATACCTCTGGGAGCCATGTCCCACATAGGAGAGAGGGCAGTGAGTTCATCTGCTGAATTTATGACCTTTTGATTTTTTTAACTTCTTTTTTATTGTATGTTGTATACATATATAGTTTTCAAAGCACTCTTCAACAAGTAATTATAGACAGACCCCAGAGTTTGTCATGGACTAACATACCATCCTCTCACATCTTTCCTTCTAGCTGCTCCGGAATATAGGAGGCTAGAAGGAATAAATATTTTTTTATCATCACAATTGACTTTTCTTTTTTGTGAAAAATAACATATATACAAAAAAGAAATAAATTTCAAACCACAGCACAACAATTAGTTGTAGAACAGATTTCAGAGTTTGGAATGGATTACAGTTTCACAATTTAAAGTTTTTACTTCTAGCTGTGCTAAGATACTCGAAACTAAAAGAAATGTCAATGTAATGATTCAGTAATTATATGTGTTTGTTAAACTCTACATTCTCGGTATAACTTCACCATCACCTTTGATCTTTCTATCCCACTGTTTAGGGGTATTTCGGCTATGGCCATTCTAACTTTTTCATGTTGGAAAAGGCTGTCAATAATATGGGGTAGGGGGATGGAACCAGCTGATGTTCTGGAGCAGCTGAGCCCTCTAGGTTTCACGACTTATCTGGTCCAGGGACCCATCTGGAGGTTGTAGGTTTCTGGAAAGTTACCTTAGTGCGTGGAACCTTTGTTGCATCTTATATATTGCCCTAGATGTTCTTTAAGATTGGCTGGAATAGTGTTGGTTGGGGTTTGGCAAGTTATGATAGGTAGCAATGCTTAACTGAAGTTTGTATAACAGTGATCTCCAGAGTAGCCCCTTGACTCTATTTGAACTCTCTTAGCCACTGATGCTTTATTAGTTACACTTTTTTCCCCCTTTTAGTCAGGATGGGATTGTTGCTCCCACAGTGCCAGGTCCGGATTCATCCCTGGGAGTCATCTTCCATGCTGCCAAGAAGACTTTCACCCCTGGATGTCATGCCAGGCTTATTGATTTTTGACAAAGTGGCAATGACCACTCACTAGGATAAGAATATTCTCTTCAACAAATGGTTCTGGGAATAGTGGATCTCCATTTACAAAAAAATAAGAAAGAAAGGAGTGCCCCATACCTCACACCATTTACAAGAATCAACTCAAAATGCATGAGAAACCTAAATATAAGAGCTAAGAATATCAAACTCCTAGAAAAAAATGTACAAAAACATCTTCAGGTTCTTGTGTTAGGTAATGGTTTCTTAGATTTTACATCCAAATTACAAGAGACAGTATAAAAATATAAAATGGGCCCTCAACAAAATTAAAAGGTTTTATTATTGAAAGGATTTTATCATGAAAGGAAATGACAACCTATGCAATGGGAGAAAATATTTGGAAATTACATATCTGATAAAGGTTTAAATCAAGAATATATAAAGAAATCCTTTAATTTAAGAACAAAAGCAAAGCACCCAATCAAAAAATTTGCAAAAAAACTTAGATATCTCTCCAAGAGGATATTACAAATGGTCAGAAAACATATAAAAAGGTATTCAACATCATTAGCATAAAGGCAATGCAAATCAAAATCACAATGATGTACCCTTTCACATCAATTTTCACAGCTGCTGTGAAAAAAATCCATAAAATAACAGGTGTTTGAGAGGATTTGGAGAAATAAGAGCACTCATTCATTGCTGGTGGCAACATAAAATGGTGCAGCTGCTGTGGAAGACAATTTGACAGTTCCTCAGAAAGCTAAGTATAGAACTATCATATGACTCAACAATCCAACTACTTAGTATATATCCCAAAGAATTGAAAGCAGGTTCGTGAATAGGTATTTGCACGTCAGTGTTCATAGTGGAATTATTCACAATCACCAAAAGATGGAAGCAACCCAAATGTCTATCAATGGATGAAAGATAAATAGAATTTGGTATATATACACACAATAAAAATATTAATTAGTTATAGAAAGGAATGACATCCTCATATATGCAATAACATAAATGAACCTAGAAGACATCATGTTGAGTGAAATAAGCTAGACAGAAAATGACAAAATAGTGTGTGATCTCACTGAGTTGAAGCAATTATTATAAGCAAAGTCTTAGAGTCAGCATCTAGAATACATGTTACTAGGGCTTGGCATATTGATAGGGAATGGGAAGTTAAGGCTGATAATGTACAATGTTCCTATTTGGAATGATGGAAGTGTTTTGATAATGGAAGATATTGCTGGTGGCACAACATTGTGAATGCAGGCAACAGTACTGAAGTATATATCTGAATATGATTAAAAGGGGAAATGTTAGGTTGTATATATAGTAACAGAATAATTTTTTTAAAAATGCTTTGAAATACACTACTAAAACAGTGAACCCTAAGTTAATTTATGGAATTTAGTTAATGGTACAATTATGAAAATGTGCTGTTATCTATTGGAAGAAATTTTCCACACTAATGCAAGGTATTGGTGGTGGGGTGGTGTAAAGGGATCCTGTATTTTATGCATGATTGTTCTGTAAACTCACAGTTTTTTTTTGCCTCAAAGAGTATTGCCTCAAAGAAATGATAAGAAATCATGGTGCCCTGGTTAGCTCCTTTACCATCCTTCACTGACTCACTGACTTGGGATGGAGCCAGTCTGCAATTCCTGTGTGAATCAACAATCCCAGTTCTGGAGGGAGCAATGTAACTCTCATGTACATACGCAGAGCATGTATGTCTGGACCAGTCTTTCTGAAGGTAGATTGATGGGCTGATCCAGGAAGTACATTGCAAGAATGTTGTCCCAGAGCTTGTCCTGCATGTAGAAATTGGCTGACAGAGTTCTCCTATCAGATGGTAGCAGAGTCAAATCCTTGGCTGCCTTACTTAAGGGATTGCTGGTTGTTGGAAATACAATATAGTGCACTATATTGTATTTCCATGCAGGACAAGCTCTGGGACAACATTCTTGCAATGTACTTCCTGGAGCATGAGGAATGTATTTCTGAGGGAAGATGAACATGTATCATGTAACTGGAGGAATTCCTAGGGGCCCATGCATGTCCAAGACAAGAAAAGATCAGGGAGGTCTCTAGGCTTTGGCCTGAGCTATTCTCTAAACTCATTGATTGGGTAAGCTCTGAGGAGAGCACTTTTACAGGTTAGTCTGCAAAATCTGTTGGGAAAGGTGTTTTCTTTTTGTCTTTCATTTTTCTTGTTAGTTTCTGGCATTCAACAAAATCTCTATCATAATGCTAGCTGGATATAAGATTAAATAACAGATGCTTAGGAATAAATTCCGGTGATAACACCTGTATTAGTTAGGGTTCTCCAGAGAAACAGAATCAACAGGGGACACTCACAAATATAAAATTTATAAAAGTGTCTCACGTGACTGCGGGAACACAGTGTCCAAAATCTGCAGGGCAGGCTGTGAAGCCGACAATTCCGATGGAGGGTCTGGATGAACTCCACAGGAGAGGCTTGCCAGTCGAAGCAGGAAGAACCTGTCTCTTCTGAATCCTCCTTAAAACTCTTCCAGTGATCAGAGTAAGCACTATTCATTGCAGAAGACACTCCCCTTTGGCTGATTTCAAATGGAATCGGCTGTGGATGCATCTGACATGATCATGATTTAATTCTATGAAATGTCCTCATTGTAACAGACAGGCCAGCACTTACCCAACCAGACAAACAGATACCACCACTTGGCCAAGTTGACACATGAACCTGACCATGACAACACCTTAAAATATCAAAATGCTGAGATTTCAATAAGAGAGTACAAAACCTACAAAGGAAAAGGAAGTGATGGCCTGGACAAAGGAGATGATTAAAGCATTATAAACTATCAGTGAGGAAGAACAGACATGGAACATATCAGATAAAGACTTTTAAAAATGGTTCTAGATATGTTCAAAGAGCTAAAGGAAAACATGGAGAAAGAAGTAAGGAAATTAGGAAAATGATAGATGAACACAAAGAGAATATCAATAGAGAGATGGAAATTATGAAAAGGAACCAAACAGAGTTGAAGACTACAGTAACAGAAATTAAAAATTCCCTAGAGGGATTCAACAGCTGATTGGAGTTGGTAGAAGAAAGAATCAATACTTGAAGATATGACAATTGAAACCATGCTGTTTGAGGGACAGAAAGAATAAAGAACAAAGGATTGTGAACAGAGCTTGAGGAACCTGTGGGACACCATCCAGCATACCAATGTATGTGCTATGGGAGTTCCAGAAGGAGAATAAAGAGATATAAGGGAAGAGAGAATAGTCAAAGAAATAATGGCTGAAATCTTTCCAAATTTAATGAAAACATGAATATACACATATAAGATTCTCAATGAACTCCAAACAGGATAAACCAAATAGGCCCACACCATGACATGTTATAATCAAATTGACAAAGGCCAATGATAGGAGAGAATTCTGAAAGCCACAAGAGAGAAGCAACCTGCCATGTACAAAGAAACCTCAGTAAGATTATATGCCAAATTTTCATCAAAACCATGGAGGCAAGATAGCAGGGGGATGGCATATTTAAAGTGCTGAAAGTAGAAAACATGCCAACGAAGAATTCAATATCCAGCAAAACTGTCTTTTAAAAATGAGGGAGGGATTTTGACATTCCATTATGATGAGCAAAAGCAGAGAGAGTTGGGTCACCACTAGACTAGACCTAAAAGAGATACTAAAGAGAGTTCTGGAGTTTGAAAGGGAAGGATAATAAACAATATGTCTAATTTGCATGAAAAAATAAAGACCTCTTGTAAGGGTAAACATGGAAAATTTATATGCCTGTTTTCTGGGTATACTATCTACGTTGGTTTCCAAAGAAAAAGGATTATTATCAATTTAGGATATAAAATTTAAGCTCCAAGGTCACTACAAAGAAAATATCAAAGTATAGACGAGCTTACAGAGACAGTAGAGTTCAGTTTGCTAGGAGCAGGAAGCAGCGGGAATGGGGAGTTAATACAGAATGGATCTAGAGCTATGTTTGGAAAAATGGGAAAATTTTAGTAATAGATAGTAATGAGGGTGTAGCAACATTGTGACTGTGATTAATTCCACTGAATGGCATGCTTTGGAGTGGCTGAGATGGGAAAGTTCATATTACATGTAGTGGATACCCACAATTAAAAAAAAAAAAAACAGCAACTAAAGAGACAGTGACAATTAATGCAATACGTTATCCTGAATGGGATCTACAAAGGAGGAGAAATGGCTAGAAAGAGCATTATTAGGATATATGAAAAAATTGGGATATATCCTGTAAGCTTTATAATCATATTAAACTTCTTAAACTTGATAACCTTATTTAAGGTGGCTACGTAAGTAAATATCCTTGTTCTTAGGAAATGGACACATCAGTATTAAGTTTCGGGGAGCGTGATGTATACAGCCCACACTCTAGTGTCCAGAAGATGGATTGATAAATAGATAGGCAGACAGAGACAGATAGATGGATAGATAGATATATGGATTGACAGATGGAATGATGCAACAAAGGCAGCAAAATGTTAAAATTGCTGGGTATGGGTTTCTGGGGTTATAGGACTATATTGGAGTTCTCTTTATGGGTTTGCATTGTTTTTCTAATTGTCCTGTAAGTTTGAAAGTATTTCAAAATAAAACATTTTTTTTCTTTTTCTCTTAAACAGCAATGCCTTCAAGTATAGGAATATTGTGCTGCTAAGTGCCTTATCTAGGCCTCCAACCCATTGTCAGGGTTCAGTGACAGTCATTTCTTCACTGAGCATTATGTCCTACAGATGCATCTGTTTCCTCTTTCACCATAGTTAAAGAAGAATGGACAGAAAGAAGGTTTATCTTCCTCTAGGGAGAAGTTCTCCTTAAGCCTACTTTCAGATTGCTTTAATACAGCTTTATCAATAAAGAATTTAATTGACCTACTCCATTCCATTTCAGCCACCTACTAGGATTCCAGAGATAATGGAAGGAAGAAACCATGTTAGCTTTAGTTCTGATTTTTATTTACATGAAGACATTACTTTTAGTTTTTCCTGCTTCTTTCAGGCCCTGAATCATTGGCTTCAAACTAATTTGCAAAGTTCAGAATGCAAAGTTTAAACATCCACCCACACTTCTCCCAAGTTGGCCAGGTTCAGTCCCATGATTCTACTCTAGGTTTCTAGTCTATAAGCCTGAGCTTAGCTACAGAGACAAGTGTACAGAGAGCCAAGCCATTGCTTTTCCCTTCCCCATACATTCCTCATTGTTTCTGCTTGAAAATCCTAGGCTGCTTGGCAAATGCTAAGTTGACCTCTGAGAAAAATCTTGTTCATTGGAGTTACCGATTAATTGCCAGAGAGACATGTACATAAGGTTTATGTGTGTGTACACTGGATTGTTTTTAGATAATGCTCTATTAAAAAAATGATTAATAGTTTATCCATTTTTCATTCACTTACTCTTGTTAGATCCTAGGATACAATGAAGAACCAAACAGGCATGGTTTATTCTCTCAGCTTCCAGAGGTACTTCTGCCTTAACAGATAAGTTTGAAAAGCATTGTGTCCCATACATGAATTTCCTCTAAAACAATCATGCTAGCTTCAAGTTATTCCTTAAAGGAAACAAATGGCTGGGGGAGCAAAAATCAGATGCAATACCCCATCTTCATTTGGAATAGTTAAAATGGAAGAAAACTTTTATTGATTAAAATCCTGATTTATAGTATGATTTTAAAACTGTGTTTTATTTTTTCAAGTGTATGTAATGGATTCATTGCCAAAAGAATAAGGGTAGGTAGATGCCCTTCAGTATGTGTGATGAACAGATAATTATTTTATTAAGATATTTGTATAATTATAAAAATAATATATGTTCTGTATAAAAAATATTAGAAATACAGAAAAGGATAAAGAAACAAAATATATTATTCCAGCACTCAGAGACACTGCATTTAATACAGGTCCACAATCCCTTATTTGTTCCTTAGGACTAATTTGTTTTGAAATTCAGACTTTTTCAGATTTTAAGAAGGTAATACAATGTATAAATCATATCATAAATTTTGTTAATATCATCATTTAAGTTTGGGGGCAGTGCTTCATAATCAAACAGCAATATATTTGCAGCAAAATGTGTAAATATTTACTCTAAGTAAGGTAAAGACTATAAATAACCCCACAACTGTCCATGTCAGAATTTGCCACCAAATTAGTTACAAAAATCTGTCCTACTAAGAGACCTTGATATTTTGAAATTGCAGATAAAAGATCATGTACTTATATTTTATCAAACTATTTACACAAAGTCTAAGCATTATTAATGCCAGCCGTCACAAGAAAAGCTTCATGTGCACAGAGGTTTGTTCTCTTAATACCGATAAAGGAATATCTGAAGAACTGGGGTCTTGTGCTTTAAAAAGGTGCCTGATAACAAGGAAATGCTTTCCATAAAGATTTATGTGCACCCACCCAACTTCTCTGGCTTTCATCCCTGTTAATTTTTCCTAGCTTGGCCTCAGTTTTGCCCAAGGATGTTGACCTTCACATTTATCCACTTGGATGTGTCATCCTTTGCTGGGAAGGCCCTACACTTGACTCCAAGTTCTGCTCCCAATTCTCTTTGGCTCAAAGGCCACACTGTGATGATACCTGCCCATTTTTTTCCAAGGAAACAAAGCCCGTCCTTTCTCTGGCTTTGTTTTTGCAAATCTATTTTGTTATGGACATTTCATGGTGATCCTGCCATGTTATACTTGGTCAAGTTAAGACAGGCATGACCTGAAGAATGGTTGAGAAAAAATAAAGGTGAAGGTTGCTGAAGTGTCTGCAGTTAAGTTCAAATGAAAGAGATGGCTTGAAAGGCAAGTGTCACAAATTAAGCAAGTAAATAGCAGAATATTGTGAGTCACTGGTTTGTACCTTGACAGCTGCCTGTGTATGCCTCTTACTGTGTCAGTGCTCTAGATTTCAGCATTCTACCGTATAATGAGTATTTTGCAGAAGCAAATGACAGAGGTCTTTCTTTCATGCAGACAAATACAGGGAGTTTGGTGAAATGATAACTAATAGAAAAAAATTGAAAACCTGTAATTACTTGTGATAAACACTGTGCTATGCTTTTTCCCTCTGTTCCAAGTCTGCCACTGCATTTTTCTTTGTCTAATGCAGTATTTCTGGGAGGCATTAATTTTTAGCTCTGTTTCAAGCTGAAATTTCTGCTAACACTAAGAATGAAAATATTTGGCTATTATGTTTTTCCTTCCTTTTCTCATGGACTCCAGGTGCAGGGCATGTGTATTATTGATGGGAACTCAACTGATCTCAATGCTTAATAAAGATTTAATTTACAATATAGGTATTTGGGGGAATATGTTGGAATTTTTATTTTTGTGAATGTGCCATAATATTAATTTTTTGCTGAAAATTGGTCTAATGGATTCAATATCTTTCTATACATTCTCATTTTGAAATTCTCTTTTTTGGAAGCATACTTCTGTATGCTAATCTGGACTCTGGTGTTCCAGAGCATCTGAAGGTGACAGAAAGACTAATATGTTTTAAGGCATATGGAAGAGCTAAATGGGCCACTAATGGCTCCTTATGGTCTATTTTAATTGACATTCAGACCTGCTCTCTGGAAACACAGGCCAATAATTTAGCCTTAGATATGGTTCTAAAGAACCTGGGTGTTTAGTTTAGGCATTGGTTAAAATGGTGGATCCTAAGAACTGATCTTGTAAGGATTGAAATTATTTGTGTAGTGCTTATACACTTGTTGAAACCTGGCATTTTTGGAGTGCCAGAAAAATGACAGACTGTATTGACCATTAATATTGAGTGTTGAGGGTTATAATATGGATAACTGAAAAGTGTAGTCCAACAAAAATCCTGGATTTTTGGATTTATATGATGCTTTTATTGTCATTTCTGATTTCAATTATTTTTCCTTTGGGGAATTTACACAATTTGAAACAAAACCATAACATATTTCACATCATTTTCGCTAAGTGTTTTTACATGTATGCTCATTGTTTTCCTCACTAAGTACACTGTGAAGGGAAATCTATGTACCCACTTTAGAACAAGGAAACGGAATCTCAGTGAGGTTAAATAACTTGCCTAAGAGCACACGTGGAGCTAGGAAATGGCAGGGCTGGGATTTAAAGTGTACTGGTTTGAAACTGTTGTTCACCCCTGAAAAGCCATGTTCTTTTAATCCAATTTTGTGAGGGCAGACCTCTTGTTGAGTGGGACCATTTGATTAGGTTGTTTGAATGGAGATTGTGACCCTGACCATTCAAGGTGGGCCTTAATACTTTCCTGGAGCCCTTTATGAGAAAGAGCCAAGAGAATTTAGAGAAGCTAAGAAAAAAAAAAAACACCTAAGGAGAAGTCAGAAGGATCCAAAGTAGCTGATAGAGCCATTTTGAAACCAACCCAGGAGAGAAGGGCCAGCAGATGTCACCATGTGCCTCCCCATGTGACAGAGGAACCCCAATGCCAGCAGGCTTTCCTCTGAAAAGGTATCTTCTTGTTGGCACCTTAATTAGAATTGTAACTTGTAACCAGTAAATCCCCTTTGAAAAAGCCAACCCATTTCTGGTATATTGCATTGCAGCAGCTTTAGCAAACTCAAACACTAAGTTAGATCTATCTATACAAAAATAGAATATTAAAAAATTTTTAGATTCTCAGGTATGAGATATGAAATGATATAGAATGAGGGAAGTGGAAGAAATTATTTAAGAATTGGTTAAAATTTATCTTCAAGATATATTCAGTGTTCATGGCCACTTTTATGAGGCTGTACCTTGGACCAGAGTTGGGATGTGGATGACTTGGTGAGAGACATCTTTATGCTAGAGAACCAAGATAAAATGAAATTTGACTAACAGCAGTCATAGGGATCATAGCCAGATGTGACACATAGCAACAGCACTTTTGTCTTAGGAGCCAGACTAAGTATCTAAATTGGTGTTGATAGAATTATTATGATGCCTGCCCAATCAATTAGGGTGACAGGCACAGATTTCCAATAAAATAACCTACTTACTTGCCTTTGGAGAGAGTGGGCTGGACAGACAAGTTCATGAACAAGCACATTTTTATTTAGCCATTTTCCATGTTGTATGGGGCATTGCCCGGTGGAGTGTCAGTCTGGGAGACTGGTGGCGTGCCACTCTGGGGGACTTTGGGAAGCTGGGTATGGGATGCAAACATTACTTGTACACAGAACACATCCAGAGTTAAGAACTCTTTCTTTGATGTCAGACTTCCCGGGTTAGAAGTCTACCACTCTCTAACTCTTTAAACTTTCTACGCCTTAATTTGCCCAATTGCAAATAGGAATAATAAGTACTTTTATAACAGGGGTTTTGGGAGGATTGGATTGGTTATTACATTAAATACTTAGAATTGTATCTGGCTCATAGTAAGCTCTCAATATGTGTTAAGTGCTGGTTGTTATTCCTGTTAGCTCAAGAGCTGGCCCAGAGTGGAATACATGGATCTTCAGCAAAGTGATGTTGATCTAATCACATCAAAAGCATGTTGAGAAGTGCTTTCCTATCTCTAAAAACCCAACCAATGAGATGAATGACATCTTCTGTGACATCCCGATGGGTTGCTATGTTTATCACATTTTTATGTTCCTTCTTCTCAGTTTTCATACGGCTCTAGGACTCCTAATGTGATGTGTTATTTCTGTCCTAGAACTGATGATTACCATGTTCACTGAATCTTCCCAAGTAGAAGCAGATTTTCTCTAAGTGTAGTGAAACGCATTGAGAAGGAAATTGTTTATCCAAAGAAGACTTTAATTGACTTGTCTATGTGAATTTTTCATTTTAATTAGTATGTTTTTAATATTAGCTAATCAGTTAATGGCAACATATAAACAATTGCTATTGCCAGAGAGAAAATGATAGTATAGCCACTCTACTATAAAGGTAATTTTTGTATCACATTTCATTGTGTTAGCCTTCCGATTTATGGGTATGACCAACCAACCTCTCTGGCCCTTATTTGTTCCCACAGTAATTTGAAGGTGTCCCACTCACACAGACCCGGCCCAAGTATGTATAAGAGTTCCCAATGGTTATCTTTCATGAGTTCTGAAATCTCCAGATCACCACAGTTGCTGCTCATACTGTGCCTCATACTCTTAAGCACCGCTTTTCATGCTTTGCCAGACTTCTGTGTCCACTAATTGTCCTTGTTATTGATGCATTCAATACTCATGGAACAATGAGACCTTGACCGTCAACTGCAAAGTTAGAAGGGACATAGCTTCTTCCTTTCTACATTATGCTCCCTAAGGGAGTCACATAGCATGGCTATTTGGCTCCTGAAGTGTTACAAAGTTTAGTCAATTCTTTCAGCTTTTTACTCACAGCTCTTACAGCTCTATGAACTTTTGTATCTCTTTTATTTCTGGGCACATATTTGCCCAGTGGGTGTAGTTAAGCTGAGATGGATTTAGATAACAACAGTCATCTTATAATTGGGAACTTTACTTTTCCCTCACCCTCAGTCCCTCTTGCAAAATCTGACTTTTCATGCCTGTCTCCTTGCTTTTAGGTGGATTCTTTCCAAGGTGCCCTGCAATCTTTGACTGAGTTTCTCCACCCATTCACCAGAAATCCAAGAAGAGACATGGGTAAGCCAGAATATTTTAAGTACTAATGCAAATCAATTTGTGCAATAGGCATGTGGGTAGAGAGTGATGAAGGCAGTATCACATAATCCACCTGCAGATGTATTTGAAGCCTAGTTGTGGTCCAGTTGGGACAACCCTGTTAAGCTATGTTTACATCTCTAATCTGCATAATTGCAATTGCCATGGTCTGGAAGGTCCTGTACCTTTTCTCTGCAAATCCATATGACTCCCCACTTTCAAACTCTTTAACAATGTTTACCTCCTTTAGGAAGACTTCCCCACTTAACCCCAACCAATTCAGAAATAAATTCCATGCTCCAAATACGTCTTAAATTTTATGTTGATGTAATGTGTCTTTTCAATGTGCTTGACATGTGTCCTTATTCACTTATTAAATAGATATTTATTGAGTACCTACTACCTGCTGGGAATACAGCAGTGAACAAAACAAACATGATCTTCTGCCTTCATGAACCTGACATTCTAGTGACAGACAATAAGGAAATAAATGATCAAATAAGCAAGATAATTTCAGATAGTGATTAGGCCTATGGAGAAGTGTAAAACAGGACAAGGGGACAGACAGTGATGGAGAGGCAGGCTAGCTATATTATATGTGTTGGTCAGAGAAGGCTTCTTTGAAGAGGTTACATTTTAGCTCAGCCCAAAAAGATAAGGAAACAGCCATGAAAACAGTGTTCCAGGTATAGTGAAAAGCAAGCACACAGGCCCTGAGGCAAACATGATTTTAGTGTGTTTTAAGAACTGAAAGATGTCCTCAGTGAGGTTAGAACATTGTGACTATAATGTTCACTTTTCATTGTCCTTGGCTTTGGGGTTGTGCCTTCTCAATTAGACTATCCTCAGTAGTCCTCAGTTGAGGACCAGGATGCAGAAGCCAGGCTGTATGTTCCTTCTGTGTTTCCCACATTGCTTATTGTTGTCCATTTTTTAAGTTGGTGTGTTTATAGCATATCCATTTAATGTAATTTTTGGTATATTTGGATTGAGGTCTGCCATTTTATTATTTATCTTCTCTTTTTTTAGATTTTTCATTCTTTTTTCTATTTCCTGTCTTATTCTGGGTTATTCAAATGTTTTTGGGCTTATATTTTAATTAACTTATTGTGTATAATATTTTGTTTCAGTTAATGAACCCATATTGATACATTTTAGCAACTAAAATCATAGCTTACATTGTTTTACTCCTTGCGTTTATGGTCCTATGAGTTTTGTAAATGCATAGTCATTTCTTTACCATTACAGTATCAAACAGAATAGTCTCACTGCCTTAAAAATGCCCCATGCTTCATTTATTCATCCCTGTGAAACCATAACCACTGATCTGCTTACTGTCTCTATTGTCTTGACTTTTCCAGAGGGTTATATATTTTGATTATACAGTATGTAGACTTTTCATACAGGCTTCTTTCACTTAGCAATATGCGTTTAAGTTCCCTTCATGTCCTTTTGTGGCTCAATAGCTCATTTCTTTTTATCTCTGAATAATATTCCATTGTGTGCATGAACTAGAATTTGTTTATCCATTTGCCTATGGAACAATGTCTTCATTGCTTCTAGTTTCTGGCAATTAAGAACAAAACTACTAAATATACGATGATATTATGAGACATTGATTGCACACTTTGGATGATTACGTGGTATGTGAATATATATATATATATCACATCAACATATATCAATAAAAACCATCTCAAGCAAAAGAATTATAATAAAAGAGGAAACATAGGAAAATATTCCCCTGCTGAAAAAAAAGAATAAAGCTGCTATAAACATTTGTGTGCTATGTTTTGCAAGGACATGGCTATCAACTCAGTTGGGTAAATATCTAGGGGCAGGATTGCTGGATCATATAGTAAGACTTGGAAAAAAAACTACCAGTCTTCTAAAGTGGCTGTTTTGATTTGTTCAAGCTGCCAGAATGCAATATATCAGAATTAGAATGGCTTTTACAAAGGGAATTTAAGTTTCAAGTTTACAGTTCTAAGCCTATAAAAATGTCCAAACTAAGGCATACAGGGAAAAATCCTTTGGCTGAAGAAAGGCTGATGGATCTGGAATATCTCCATCAGCTGAGAATGCACATGGCTGGCATCTGCTGGGGTCTTTGGCTTCTCATTTCAAACAGCTTCCCCAGGGGAAGTTTACTTTCTTCATTTCCATATGTCTCTGCCTGTGTCAGTTCTGTGGCTTTTTCCAAAATGGTTCCCTCTTAAAGGACTCCAGTATGTGAATTAAGACTCACCTTGAATGACTGGAGATACATCTCCATGGAAACCACCTAATCAAAAGGTCCCACCCACAATTGGGTGGGCCACATCTCCATGGAAACAATAAAAAAGACCCCACCCAACAACATTGAATTAAGTTTAAAGAACATCGCTTTTCTGGTTACACAGCAGTTTCAAACTAGCACGGTGACCTTACCATTTTGCATTTCCATCACTGAGAATTTTTGTTGCTCCACATCTTCACCAGCATTTGGTAATATCAGTTCTTTGGATTTCAGCCATTCTAATAAATGTGTAGTAATATCTCATTTTTTAAATTTGTGATTCCTTATGACATATGACCTTAAAAATAGTTTCAAATGCTTATTTGGTATCTGTGTATATTTTTGGTGAGGCATCAGTTCAGATATTTTGCCCAGTTTAAATTGGGTTATTTAATTTCATATTGTTGAGTTTTTATATTTTGGATTCAAGTCCTTTATCAGATATGTGTTTTTTAATTTTCTCCAGGTCTGTACCTTGTCGTTTCATTCTCTTCACAGTGTCTTTTTGCAGAGCAGAAGTTTTTCATTTTTATAAAGTCCAACATCATGTTTTTTTCATGGATTGTGCTTTGAGTGTTGTATTTGAAACTTCATTGCTAAACTCAAGGGCACTTAGATTTTATCTAATGTTAACGTCTAAATCTTTTCTACTTTTGTATTTTACTTTTTGGTCTATGATCCATTTTGAGTTAATTTTTGTGAAGCTGTAAGGTCAATGTCAGGTTCATTTTTTTTTTTTTTGCATAGGAATGTCTAATCGTTCCAGCACCATTTATTGAAAAGTGTCTTTTTTTTGTTGAATTTCCTTTGCCCTCTTATTAAAGATCAATTATATTTGTGCACATATTTGTGTGGGCTCTGTATTCTGTTCCATTGATTTATTTGTCTACTCTTTAATAAATACCATACTGGCTTGATTGATGCAGCTTTATAAGAAGACTTGGAGTTGTGTAATATGACTTCTCTTACTTTATTTCTCTTCAATATCTTGTCGGCTAATCTGGATCTATTACTTTTCCAAATAAACTTTAGAATCAGTTTGTCAATATCCACAAAGTAACTCTCTGAATCTGTTGATGAAGTTGGGAAGAATTGGCATCTGAACTATATTGGGTTTCCCTACACATGAACATGGAACACTCTCCATTTATTTATATCTTCTTTGATTCCTTTCACTGGAATTTTGTAGGTTTCCTCTTATAAATTCTGTAAATATTTTTTTTAGATTTATGCTTAACTCATTTTTGGGTGCTAATGTAAATGGTAATGTTTTTAATTTTGAATGCCAAGTTTTCTTTGATGATACATAGGAAAGCAATTGACTTTTTAAATTATTTATTTTTATTGATGTATATTAAATGTTCACATACCATGTAATCATCAAAAGTATACAATCAATGGTTCACAATATCATCGTATAGCTGCACATTAATCCTTGCAATAGATTTATTTTGTGAAAAAAACATGTACAAAAACCAATAAATTTCAAAGCACATCACAACAATTAGTTGTAGAACAGATTTCAGAGTTAGATATGGGCTACAGTTTCACAATTTTAGGTGTTTAATTCTAGCTGCTGTAAAATACTGGGGACTAAAAAAATCAATATAATGACTCAGCAATCATACTGGTTAAACCCTACCTTCTCTGAATAACACCATCATCAACTCTGATCTTTCTCCCACTCTTTAGGGGTATTTGGGCTATGTCCATTCTAACTTTTTCATGTTGGAAGGGTCTGTTAATAATATGGGATAGGGGATGGAACTAGTTGATGTTCTAGAGAGGCTAGCTTGTCTGCATTTCAGGATATATCTGGTCCAGGGACCTATCTGGAAGTTGTAGGTTTCTAGTAAGTTACCCTAGGCATGAAACCTTTGTAAAACCTTATATAATACCCTAGGTGTTCTCTAGGATTGGCAGGAATGGTTTTGGTTGGGATTTGGCAAGTTATGATAGGTAGAAATCTAACTGAAGCTTGCATAAGAGTGACGTCCAGAGCAGCCTCTCAACTCTATTTGAACTCTCTCAGCCACTAATATTTTATTTGTAATGAGCAATTGACTTTTGTATATTAAGCTTGTTTCTTACAACCTAGCCATAATTGCTTATTAGTTCCAGTTTTTTGTTGTCTTTCATATTTTAATATAAACAATCACCTGTGATAAAAGACTTTTTGATTTCTTCTGTTGCAATCTCTATATGCTTTATTTCCTTTTCTTGCCTATTACATTAGCTAGGACTTCCAATGAAATGTTGAGAGGAATGATAATAGGGGGCCTTCTTGCTGTTCCTGATCTTAGTGGGAAAGTATATAGTTTCTCACCATTAAATATGATGTTAGCTCCAGGTATTTTGTAAATTTCTTTATCAAATTGAGGGAGTTCCTCTCTACTCCTAGTTTTCTGGGAGTTTTTACTACGAATGAGGTTTGGGTTTTGTCAAATGCTTTTTTTGCAGCTATTGATATGATTGAGCATATGATTTTTCTTCTTTAGTTTGCTGATGTGATGGATTATATTGGTTGATTTTTTCTTTTACTTTTTTCTTTTAGTTTTATTAGTTTATCTTTTTTTTGTATTTTGTATCAGCCTTGACTACGTGGAATAAAATCTCATGATGATGTATAAGTTTTTTATATTGTTGGATTTGATTTGTTAGTATTTTGTTGAAGATTATTGCATCTATTTTCATGAGAGATGTTGGTCTGTAGTTTTCCTTTCTTGTAATGTTTTTACCTGGTTTTTGTATTAAGGTAATGCCATCCTCACAGAAAGAGTTGGGAAATGTTCCTTGTGCTTCTATTTCCTAGACGATATTGTCAAGAATTCATATAATTTCTTCCTTAAATGTTCAGTGGAATTCACCAGTGAAATCATATGGGTCTGATGCTTTATTTTCTTGAAGATTATTAATTATTAATTAAATTTCTACAATAATTTTAAGCTGATCACTGCTCTTTTTGGGGGGTCTTCTGATGTCTTCATTTCTAGCCAGAGGACACTGAACGGAAAAAAATGGTTAACTACTTGCTGCTATTTACCTTTTAGAGTTCTCAAATAAATTCCCCATCCATTCTGTCTAGGTTTTATAGTTAATTTCTGTGAGAGAATGGGTGGTGTGTGCTTTCTCCATCTCACCTGGGACTAAATCTATTCTGTTCTTTAGAATGATTTTGGTATGTCACAGGAAAAGATTAGTTTTCTTCTTGAAACTAAAGCAAAGTAATAAAAAAAAGTTAACTAAGACTCAATTAACTGGAACTCTTAGGTACACTAAGAGGAAAAGCAAAGATTTGAACTCAGGTATGTCTAATGTTAAATGTTAAGATTTTCACCACCATGCTTCGCTTTTAAGTTAAATACATGCTGACACACATGCACGCATACACACACATATTTTACTGGCTATGGTACATTACTATTCACTCCTTTGACTATGGATCCAACATTTATGGGAAGAGTATACTTCCCTACCCCATTGAACTTGGGCTTGGGCATGTGTTTTGCTGCGGTCTAATGGTGGGTGTGGTTCTCATTCCTTTACTTTGGGTTTGGCCATGTGACTAAACAGACAGGACAAAATCAGAGACTTGGAATATGCTTTCATGGTATGTTTGCCTTCTTGTCCTCCTGCTGTTGCCATGAAAAGTACATGCCCCAATAATCCTGCTTGTCCAAGGAGATGAACGCAATATGAAATACACATGGATTGAACTCACAGCTTGGAGCCCAGCCCAGCTGAGCCAAATCTAGATCAACTGGCATGTTAGTAAAGAATAAATGATTGCTATTTAAAGTCTCTTAGATGGAGGTTGTTTTCTATGCAGCCTTGTTGTGGAAATAGCAAACTGATATAATAATTATGACCATATCAATATTTAGTTGGCTTTTTTTATTTCACATGAAATCTAAATGAACTATGATTTGGATTTAAGTTTCAAAACCTAAGGTTATCTTGATGTCGCTTCTTTATCATCTAGACTCTACCATTTATTCTATTTCCAGGGCTCCTGTTCACCTAGGAGATAACTCTCTTATGAAAGGATGATCTTTCTTTCACTTAACTCTTACTCTGCTACTTCTGCCAAATCCAGCCCTATTTGGGGCTTCAGAACATGATGAGGACATGTTGTGTGAGGCATTAAACTTCCATCTTCTCCAAACTAGATTTGTTACCCTTAATACCCTTTATCAATGCAGCATCAGCAACCCATAAGCCATGTCTCTCTGCAGGGCTTCTGATGGCAAGAAGCCACAGATCACATGGTCATGTGCTGGTATATTCCTCATGACTTTATTTTTTCCCATGTTGTATAGTGAATGCTATAATAGAATTTCGACAGACTTGGGTTTGAATATCATTTCTATCCTTTAATGTCTGCAGGACTTACTGGGGGTGAGCTAATACCAACTTTGTGTCTCAGATTCCACAAATGTGAAATGGAATGATAATTTCTGCCCACTCTCCCTCACAACATTGTTGTGAGATTCAGGAGCTCAGCAAAGGTCAAGGAATCTTAGGATTCTTGTTATTAATCCTGGCTATAATCAGAAAGATAGTATCTGGTAGCAGCCTCCCCCACTGTTCTCTTCTTTATCTTCCATAGGAGAGGGAATTTACAGGTATCTGCTCCTTGGCAGCTCAATTTTACCACCTCTGACTCCTGATAAAACTTGGGCTCTGTACTCTCATTCTCCCTTCTGCACTTTTCTTCGACCACCTGGGTAGGAGGATCCCGACCACATTAACCGTCTGCCTAGAAGTCAGAGAAGCCTCCTTAACGACAGAAATGCAGGTGTCAAAGCAAGTAGTCATCTTTGGAGAAGGTGATGTGTGGCAGGGATAATGATTTGGCTCTACATTGCTTTCAGCTTCTTAGGTTGTCACCACTAGTTGTTCAGATGCAGAGTGAATATGTAGCATGAAAAATAAAAGAAAAAAACATCTAGCATGGCTACTTTCTATTAGCTATATGTATCCGAATGCTGTTTGCAAAAACAGGCAACTCTTCTTCTTCATTCGGTGATCTTTTAGAACCACACATTTTGTAGAGCCTGGAAAAGTATGTAATTATGATTACCTTTACTCTTTTATTCACAAGCTTAATTGTTTGTGGTTTACAGTGGAAGAAACTCTTTTGTTGTTGAGTATTTACTATGTTTCAGGTGCTTTGCATTCTTTTATATCACTTAGATTTAGTTCTGACATCAATCCTTTTATCCCCATTTTAAAGAACAGGAAACCTAGGCTTAGAGGTAGTAATTAACAGTCAGAAATCAAACTCGACCCTGTCTGAATTGAAATATTACGCTTTCCATGACATCTTACAGCCAGTATTTGCTAGGGAATCATGATAATATGTACTTCAACATCATTTTGATAAACCTGTGGTTAGAAGCAGGATATGGTGTCAGTCAGATTTGGAGTTGAATTATGACTCTATCATTTATAAGCTGGGTGATCTTGGAGATTTTATTTTATCTTTTTGAGTATTAATTTACTTAATGGGACTAATAATACTAGTGTTTCTATCATAAGGTTTTAGGGGAATTAAATGAGGTGATGTATTTAAGGGGTCTTGTAAAGTGCTTGACGTATAGTAAAAACAATAAACATTAGTCTAAAATTATCCACCTCAAAGTAGACATTTCATTGATGCCCAAATCTCTTCTTTTCTTATAGGGTCATCAGCAAGTTCTTGAGGGTTTAGTCATAGGCTGCTAGAGCTGGAGGTTGTCTTAAGTTTGGTTAGTCCAAACTCCTCATTTTGCATGAGGAGAAAACCTCAGAAAAATGAGGTTCAGAGAAGTGGAGTGAGTTGAATTTGTGTTGTACTTTACTGCTTCCATTTGAAACACCAGTTGTCTCCTGATAAAGGCAATGAGCGACCTTGGGCAAAGAGTTTCATTTCTCTTGACCTTGCTTTATCAGTTTGAAATCTGGCAATGATCTCTACCCTTCCGCCTACCAGGCTTTGGATTTCTAAGGAGAAAAATGACATTTTAGATATTTGTGATTAAAAAAAATGCATTTCCTCTAGTGCCATGCCTCCCTTCCTTACACTCCACATTTTGTCGTGCTTCCCAGGTGAGATTTGCAGTCCCAGGACTGTCCTCTGAATCTCACTCTACCCTCTTCACAACCATTATGGTCAAAACTTCCTTGTCCAGTGTCCTATTCCCTTGAGGACCTGTTATCTTTCAAATTTATTTGATGAAGTAAAATATGTATTAAGATACTAATGGTCTGAAATATTATCTTTCCCACATATATGCATGTTAACAGGAGTCTTCCCTCAAAGAAACGACCTATAATGTAATTTCTTGCATAAAGGTATAGGCTTATAAAAAGAAACATCTAAATAGGTATTTTCTCACCACTTGGGTGGCCACTTCAAAGATAGGCATTCTTTGATACTTCCTTATAGAAAAATGGAGAATCTTCTTAGGGCTAAAGTGAAGTATGACCTTCCCTTGGTAGCTTTTTCAGCAGCCGTGGGTAGATTTAGACCTGACTTCAGGTCTTAGAGATGGGACCTGAACTTCTCGGGTGGGAGACTGGTATAAGAGACCTTTTGAGAGTATTTAATGGAATAAGGATTGAGATGTGTCTGAGTCTGTGGGAACAAAGCCAGGGGCATCTTATTTTGAAGGCCTTAGTACTCCAGAATTCACAAAGTAGCAGTGCTTATCTTCATCATATTCTCCATCCTCATTAGTAGGGGTAGAGTGTAGTGGCAGAACAGAAAAATTGGACCATCCTTAGAATTAGGCATAGGAACCAATTCTTCTCTACCAGAATGCACAATGAAGTACTGAAACAGGAACTCCTCCTGTGTTGCCATTGCCACTGTGTCCTTCCTACTATTTGTCTCAACATATAAAAGGAAGGGTTCATAGGCATCTTCTACTTCACCACTAGTGGGAGCAAATTGCCCAAGGTTGCCGAATGAATTCATGGTGGTTTAGTGCGGGCTAGAGCCTAGGTCTTCTGAGGCCTTATTTATGCAGTTTCTAGTGTACTGTAATGCCTTTGTTTGTGGGTTAATGCCACACAGTTTGGTAGCAGGGTCTCCAAAAGCATGGTTTATATGTATGTAGGGCACATATACACAAATCAGGGATGCATATGTGTGTGTGTTGTACTTATAACAGTGACATGCACACACTTATCATTCATATAGTGTGGTCATTATTATTATTATTGATAATATTTTATACATATAGTATATATAAAGGCCTCAAGGTTCTGTAGCCCATTCTTGTCAGCTCATTGGTGAAAATTTATGAAACTTTCTCACATTTCTTAAGTCCTAACAGCAATCCCATGGAACCAGCAATTTTTATGTTGCTGCTGTTGTTATCCCCAACCCACAGGTGAAATAAAAGGCTCATAAAATTTCAATTGCTGGACAGAGATACACCAGCAAATCAGTTATAGAACTGTACTGAAAGGTCAGTGCTCATGCTCTCACACCAGCAGCTCCAGTCCAAGATCTATAGAAGAGGTACTATGGCAGGCCCAAGTCCTGAACACAGAAAAGTCAGCATGTGACATGGAAGAGACTGCCCAGGGAAGATAGAGAGCTGTGTTGTATATGCAGCAGATGCTTGGGAGTATGGGCTGAGGGATAGCAGCATTTAAGATAGACAAGGCTTGTTGATCAATTCTGTTCAGACCAGTGTGCTCATGAGAGAGCCTCCTCTGATCTCATGTCTGTCTCCAAGTGTGCTCAAGAAATGCCATCTAATTGGAATGGAACTGACAAAGTAATAAGTTGAGATAAAATAGAGAATCCCATCTCAATAATGAGAACATAGTACAGCAATGTATTTGAGAAACAGAAGTTGGAGGAGAGGAAAGAGAGAGAATACAAGAGAGGGAGGAAGAGAAGCATGAAAGCATTTCACAGGCAATATCTAAACATAAAAGATGTAGAGGTAAAAAGCAAGCAGCTGTGTGAGCACAAAACAATGTTCTCTACTCTTTATTGTTCTTGCTGCCCAGACTCTTCAATTACACTCCTACTAAATAATAATGTTTATTATTATTTGGGCTTTCTCTTTGCTCTCAGTTTAAAGAGAATGATAAAGAAGAAAAATACTCAAAGTTACAATGCAGCCACAGATAAAAGTTGATGACATGGATTTCCCTTACATTTGGCAACCTCTTCTGGAGAAGCACAATGACATCAAATGCAATGGACAAAGGAGGAGAAGACTGTTCAGCCAAGACGGGGAAGGGAGTATTCCTTTGGCTCCCTAATGGGGTGTTTGATGATTGCTAATGTCTTTCGTGCTCAATTTTGCAGCATACAATTGGGGTGGAAGGAGAGGCAAGTTACTTTAGTATCTCAATTCTTAAAAGGATACAGCTATCTTAGAAGAGAAATTGATACATCAGATATAATCATATATATATATTAATTTCTATGCTTTTTTTGCACAGTAGAAAAGTTGATGAAGTTAGACTCTGAATTCAACCCATATATGAGAAGACATGACGTGAGCAAATGAAATTACATCCATTAAAAAGGAATTAATGATGGATTGCACAAACTAGACTGGCAAGCTTGATGACAATCTTAGACAATAATTCTAGAAATTGCTACTAAAAAATGGTTCTTAACACAAAGAAAAGTTATTAGTAATCAGGGGAAGCCAGAATGGGTTTGAGAAGAAATAATACTATACAAACATCATTCACTTATTTGATAAGGTTAGTTGAGTGTTGGCCCTGGGCAATTCAGCAAACACTATGCATTTGACTGCCATCTAGGTATTTAGTAGTATTTCTCAAGATATTTTTTGTGGAAAGTGTGGAGATCTAGTGGCATCACTCAGACAATTATGTCAATAAGTAGCTTTTTGAGCTAACATGACCCAAAAGTGTTAGTACTGAGCTGGGCATTGTTAATGCAGTGGTTTGTAGTGACAAGACAGAGGGCTCTGTTGTCAACCCCATCCTGTTAAAAGTCTTTATTAATGGTGTAGTTAAGTTTAGAAAGAAGGCTCATCAAATTTTGGAGTGGGTGGTGAGCACAATGGATGCCAGAAATAGGATCTTACAAATTTTAACATTTGGTTGATGGGCTGAATTTTCAGAATAAATTTAAAGGCAGAAAACACTATTTGGGCTGTAGTGGCCAAGAAACTGATTGCCAAAATATAGGATGCGCTGTAAAAGATCCCACGTAAGAAAGGTTTAGGGGTTTTAATGCACAATAAGAACAAATGTAAGTTACCTTTGAGATGTGGCGCTACATATTTTAGAATGCGGTAATATAGTGGATCACACATTTGGCTTCCCAGGCTTCAACTCAGAACAATTGCATAAGAATACCTGGGGATAGGGCCTAGAAATCAGGATTTTAAAAAACCCACCAGGAAATTCCAAGAAGAAGCCAAAGTTGAGGACCACTATGATAATAAATGTGAGAGAATTGATAATCCATTGTAATGTATATTGGTCTAACTATTCCTGGAATGTTTCACTTAGTCTTGTACAACACCTTACAACACCTCTTATGAATTGAAGTCTATTCAGAGCTGAGTATCTAGGATGTTAAGGAGACTTGAAATTGTACAAATTATGCCATGTGAGGAAATGATGGAAGGAAATATGTATGCTCAATCTCATAAAAGATACAAAAGATTCCCTTAAATGAGTGAAGAGCAAAAATGTGTGTGAGAACTAGAACCAAGAAGATGAAGCAACAAGGAAGCACATTTTAGCTGAATAAAAGGAAGAATATTCTGTTAATTCAGTCTAAAGATGAAATGTGCTGCCTCAACAAAAAACAAACAAACAAACAAAAAGTACTGTTTCTCCCGTAATCTGGGGACTCCAAGCCATTTGGATGGTTAGCCAGTTGGTGAGGAGAATGTGGAGAAGATTTGTTTATTCAAGACTGTGTTGGTGGTGACAGAAACCCAGTTCACACAGCTTAATAACTGTTTCATATAACAGGAAAGTTGCTTCATGGAGGACTGGGTTCAGGGGATCAATTGATGCCACCAGGCTCCATATCTTCATTTTGGGGGAACCTATCTGCCATTGCTTTGCTTTATTCTGCATGCAGGCTCTCTCCACATGGTGTCCCAGAAACTCCAGCAGAGAGAGAAATATCTTTCCTGGTACGTTTGGAAAAAGTCCTGGGAAATACTCAGAGAGTGCAATTTTAAGTGAATGAATGTGGCCAGAATAAGGGCAGTCTCTGTCTCTGTCTCTTCCTGTGCATGCATGTGTTGGGAATTGAATGTAAAAAACAGTAGCTGTCCATTAGCAACCTCAGACATTAGAAAAGTTATGGGTATGTTATGATCTTACCAGCCTAGGATTTTAATATTATTTGATAGCATGATTAGAAGGCAGCAATAAATATAGAACACAAAACCTTCTATGGTTCATGAAATATACTGGTTCTTCTAGTCAGGCCCATCTGTTCTCAATGTCCTTCCCCGGTGTCACACCTTTGCTGATGCTCCTTAATCTTTCTGAAAAGAACTCCATTTACTACAACTTAATCCATAGTTCAACACTCATATCAAGTCCTACCTCCTCATGAAAGTCTGTTGTAAATATGTTAGCCTACACTAATTTGTACCTTCTTTGAAGTGCCACAGTACTCTACACAAGTAAACATTTAACTATATTGTTTTGAATTCTTTTCTTTTGCTCAGTATGTTAGTCTTATAACTTGTAACTATCATTTAAGTTCCTTGAAAACAGGGAGCAATACTTCATCCTTTTCTATTCTTCTTTTGCCTAGCATAGATTTGAGGACACTATATGGGTTTATTTATTAAAAGCTATTGATTTATGACCATTTATATATATACCCATCCCTTTCTTACTCTATCTGAAATCTCTACCATGCAAGTAACAATGAAATAGATGGCAAAGATTGGACTATTGCTATCAGACAGCTTCCTTGGACGAAGGTCTTACTACTAAAAAGGACATTCTAGCCATTTCCCACTGGAATAAGCTTGCTTCCTGCTCATGCTGCCAAGGCAGATTCCTTGCTTCCATATTCTGGAATAGGTGGGTTTCCCTGGAGAGGGCCTTCGCTCACACACTGATTAAAGAATATTTTGTTATCAATGTTATGCCAAGGACTTTTCTGAGTGTGTGGGATACACAAAACCCTTATCCTCAAGAGCTTCCAGGGGGAGATAAAAAAGCAAATTAGGAAATTATGGCATAGCTTTATGGAGTTTGAGGTCCGAATTAGATGGTGTAATTATGCTATACACTGTCTCTCCAACAATATGTGACTACAAAGTCTGAACAGAATGAGAGAGCATTGAGGATTCTGAAAAGTCAATGGTAAGCATTGGCAGGAAAACCAGAATTCAAAGTACCATTGAATGGTGAGTAAACCATTTATTCCTCTGCCATATTCCATCAGAAACTCAACACACAATAAACCTGGAGGTGATTCTCAGGGAGCATACAGAGAGAGCCATGGAAGAAGTGATTTATTTCTGGCTCAAAGAAAGGAAAAGGGAACTTGTAACACTCAGAATGTGGAAACCCCCCATTTTTCTCCTTTTCTGTTTTCTTGTGCCCTTGCCCCCCCAAAATCCCATGGAAACGGTGGCAGCACTTGGTAATTGGAGACTGCAGGAGCTAAAATTCTGAGGGAAGGAAATCTTCATCTCTGTTCAGTGGAGCTCTGGTTCCAAAAGGTTAAGACAACCTCCATTGCATATTTTCTCTCTGTCCTCCCCACTTGGCCTTAGGCATGTGCACAATTACAGAAGTGCACAGTGGAGCAGGCACAGATTTCTGACCAAGGAAACAAAAAAGAACCAGAAGATAGAGGAGATCACAGAAAGAGAGGAGTGTGTAAAAGGGACCCCTTGAAGTTTATGAACTCTTGAGCTCTTCCCTGAGCTGAATATGTGTGGATTAAACTTGATTTGGCAGGCCAAAGAGTTTGAGAGCTGAAAAAGCATACCACCATCCATTTCTAACCAGAAGGTTAGATAAGGATATTGCTGCAAAAACTTTGAAAATGGAACTTACTTTGGAACCATAATTCACAGAAGACAGATTGGAATATGTGGCTTGAACATGACCAGGTTGATTGCCTGCTAAAACACATATATATATCAACATTACCTATAGGAATTAAATGAGTCTCAGAGTCTCACAAAGTAATATTCAAAGTGTCCCAATATATAATAAAAGTTACTAGGCATATGAAGAATCAGAAAAATCTCAACTCACGTGGGAAAAGACAATCAACAGATGCCAAAGACAAGATGACAAAGATTTTGGAATTATCGGAAAGGATTTTTATAGCAGCTGTTAAAAAGTTGTTCCAGCAAGTAAGGCAAGCACCCTTGAGAGGAATAGAAAATGAAAAGTTTCAGCAAATAAATAGAAAATATAAGGAAAGACCAGATGGAAATTTAAGAACTGAAAAAATACATTAACTCCAAACAAAATTCATTGAATGGGCTCAATAGCAGACTGGAGATATCAAAAGGATCTGTGAACCTGACTAAAAATCAGGAAAAATTATCCAATCTGTAAAACAATTGGAAAAAAGGGCCTAAGGGGCTTGTGGGACAATAGCAACTAGATCTAACCTCTGTGTCCTTGCAATCCTATAATCAAGGAGAAAGAGTTTGAAGCTGAAAAAAGGATTTGAAGAAATAAGGGTTGGAAACTGACTAAATTTGGTGAAAGACATAAACCTACAGATTCAAGAAGCTTAGTGAACTTTAAACAACATAAACCCAAAGATATTATGTTGGGGAAAATAGAGACAAAGAAAAACTCTTGAGGCAGCCAGAAGAAAACCCTTTACCTAAAGAGAATGATGATTCAAATTATGGTGGATTTCTCATCACAAACCACTGTGTCCAGAAGGAAGTGGCACAACCGTTTTAAGTACTGAAAAATGTGGCGAGGGTAAAAGGACCTAAATATTGGTAAAGTTTCAATATTCTAATTGATTTGGGAAAGTATTGATTCAATATAGACCATGTATAGTTAAGGATGTATTTTATAAACCCTAATGAAATACTAAAAAGTACAGGGATATAGTCAAAATCACAATAGATAACTTGAAATGGAATATTAAAAATGTTCAAATAATGCAGAAGAAGGCAGGAAAGGGGGAAAAGAAGAATGAAAAACTGAATAAACAAACAGAAAACATAAAACAAAATGGTAGACCTAAATCCAAACATAGCAATCATTACATTAAATGTACGTGGCTTAAATAAATCAATTAAAAGTCAGAGAACTATTAAAATGGATAAAAAGTGTGGTCCAATTATGTGATGCATACAAGAAAATCAATCCAAATATAATGATATAGATACATTAAAAGTAAAAGGATGGAATAAAGATATACCATGCAAAAACTAGTCAAAAGGAATTCAGGGTATCTTTTTTTGGCAGGAGGGGGTGCATGGTCTGGGAATCAAACCTGGGTCTCCTGCATGGAAGGTGAACATTCTACCACTGAACCATTCATGCACCCCAACTCGGGGTATCTTAATGTCAGACAAAGTAGACTTCAGGACAAAGAAAATTGACAGGGATATGGTGGAAATTTACAAGTGATGAAAGAATCAATTCACCATGAAAACATAACCATTCTCTCTCTATATATATGCACCTAACAATAAGGCATCAAAATACAAGAAGTAAAACTTGACAGAACTGAAAGAAGAAATAGTAAATCCACAATTATAGTTTGGTATTCAATGCTCCTTTCTCAATAATCGGTAGAATTAGTAAGTAGAAATTCAGCCAGGTTATAAAAAAACTGAACAAGGTCAACCAATGGGATCACCAAGGTAGAGTCACAAGATATCTCCAGAAAAGTTTCCCCTCTGAAACAACAAATTAAAGGGAAAATTCCACTTGCTTAGCACTCTGGAGGACAATAGAGACTAGAAGACTTCACAAATGCTGAACCAAAGAAAACAAAAAGAAGACAAGAGATCTGCAATTTAGATTTGTCAGGCTGGACTCATCCCCCTCACTCTGTTCTGCATTGCTTAAGAGATGCATGGTGACAGTACTCCAGCCATGGTCATGTACCATAAATCTACTCATAGAATTAACTTAGAACCCCATGCTCATGCAGACACAAGGATCCAAGGCCATATAGATGTAGGGTAGAGCCCAAGCAGCACATCAGCATGTGCATACAAAAGAAGACGTGTGGCAGAACTATTGGCAAGATGTGAACACATCCAAACCAGTCTGTTATTGCTGCAACACCTAAATGAAAAAACACTTGTTTTTGAACACTTATTCCATCAGGCTGCACAGGGTGGGAACCTTAATGTGGATGTTACCTGACAGAGAAAAATCTCATGGAAGAAAAGGGAAAATTAACCTGCTGTGAGGCCAGGCTGACCCCTGGACTGAACGTTGTAATGAAAAGAGGTCATTGAGCACGGGAGAATCCTTGAGCAAATCATAGCAATTGAGGAATAAAATCAGCACAAAAACAAACAGCACAGTTCAGTACTTCTAGAGAAAGAAGAGAGGAAAGAAAATATTTTCCATGAAGTGAAACAGTTGCATATAAAAGGGCAATCTTAAAAGTCACATTGCACATCAAGGGCAAGAAACAGGTGCAGAAGACATGAGAAAATCTGAATAAACGCGCTGCTCTAAATGTTCAGTATAAGCTGGAACAACTGTGGAAGAAGATCATTTACACATAGCCAATCTGCACTAAAACCCTAGGCAAGAGGTAGAAACTGACTTTCAGAGATAGCACATAAAAATAATTAGATGCCCAAACATCAGCAACAACTCATAAGCCATACTAAGTATGCCAAGTTGAAACTTGTGTACCCAGAAAAGACATGTTCTTTAATCCTGATTTAATATTATTGGGTGGGATCTTTTGGATTAAGTTGTTTCTATGGACATGTGACCCACCCAATTATAGGTGAGACCTTTTGATTAGATGATTTCCATAGAGTGGTATTTCCAACCATTCAAAGTGGATCACTTACTGGAATCCTTTAAAAGAGGGAAGCATTTTGGAAAAATCTTCAGAGCTGACACAGACACTTTTGGAGATGCAAAAAGAAAATACCCCTGGGGAAAACATTTGAAGTGAGAAGTTGGGAAGGAAAGCTAGCAGACATTATCACGTGCCTTCCCAGCTGACAGAGAAACACTGAATGTCATCGGCTCCTCCTTGAGTCAAGGTATCTTTCACTGGATTCAGATGTCTTAGTTTGGACACTTTTATGACCTTAGAACTCTAAACTTGTAACTTAATAAATTGCCTTTATAAAAGCCAACATGTTTCTGGTATATTGCATTTCTGGCAGCATTAACAAATGAAAACACTAAGAAGCAGGAAGATATGGATCATTCAAGGGAAGAAATTAAAACTTCAGATGAAACAAAGACTTTGGGACAACTAATAAGAGAAATTCAAAGAAATCTAAAGCAATTCAAAGATTTTAAGGAAAATATGTATAGAAATAAGCTAAATATGGATATAGGTTTAAAGGTTATTTTAAAAAATGTTTTATTGAGAAATCTTCACGCACATACCGTCCATACATGCTGTACAATCAATGGCTCACAATATCATCATGGAATTGTGTATTCATCACCATGATAATTTTTAGAACATTTGCATCACTCCAGAAAAAGAATTAAAAAGAAAAAACTCATACATCCCATACCCCTTACACTTACCTCCCTCTCATTGATCAGCAGTATTTCAATCTTCCCAATTTTTACCCTATATCCCCCATTATTTATTTATTTTTATCCTTATTTTTTTACTCATCTGACCATAATCTGGATAAAAGGAACATCAAACACAAGGTTTTCACAATCATGCGGTGATATTGTAAAAGCTCTATCATTATGAAATTGTCTTCAAGAATCAAGGCTACTGAAACACAGCTCAACAGTTTCAGATACTTCCCTCCAGTCATTTCAATATACCATAAACTAAAAAAGAATGCCTGTATTGTACATAAGAATAACCTCCAGAATAACCTCTCAGCTCTGAAATATCTCAGCCACTGAAACTTTATTTTGCCTCATTTCTCTCTTCCCCCTTTTGGTCAAGAAGGCCTTCTTAATACCATGATGCTGGGTCCTGCTGTGTCTTGGGAGATCTGTCCCACATTGCCAGTGAGAGTTACACCCCTGGAGGCAGGTCTCATGAAGGGGAGAGGGCAGTGAGTTCACCTGCTACATTGGCTAAGAGAGAGAGGTCACATATGAGCAACAAAAGAGGTTCTCTGGGGGAGACTTTAAGGCATAATTATAAGTAAGATTTGCTTCTTCTTTGCAGGAATAAGTTTCAAAAGGAAAAACCCAAAGATCAAGGGCTCAGCCTATTGCATTGGTTGTACCCACTGCTTGCAAGAATATCAGGAATTCCCCAAAGAAGGAAGTTGAATATTTCCTCCTTTCTTCCAAATCCTTCAAGGGGAATTTGCAAATATTTTTTTATTCACTGCCCAAATTACTCTGGGGTATATTGGGGCATCTCACTAACCTGTACACACCAACAAGATCTCACACCCTATTCAATGTCCATGTACTTATGGTGTTCATCTAAACTGACCATACAAGTTAAATTAGGTAATGCACTACCCAAAATATAAATTTCGCACCAAAAAAATATCTCCCCCCATTGGTCTCACACCAAAGCTGAAGTTTTAAAATATGGATGATATCATCCTTTACCCTGTATTCTGATTTACTTTAGTCCTATCCAGATCAGCTTTATTCATATGACCTAAAGATTATTAAGAAAAGAATGTGAGAACACGGGGGACCAAGATGGCAGCTTAGTAAGGTGCGTGCATCTTAGTTCCTCCTCCAAAACAACTACTAAATAACCAGAAACAGTGCAGAACAGCTCCCAGGGCCATGGCAGGGACGGGACACACAGTGTACCCCAGTCTGGATTGGCTGGTCTGGCTGCGAGAATCCACTGCAGTGAGCTCCCTGAGCGGCACGTGCTTCCCTGGGATGTGGCGGCTGTTGGCCGGCACCCCTCCTTCCCTCCTTCCCGGATGGGCTGGGAGTCTCAGAGAGGTGAGTTTCCAAAACCATGGCGGCTGGCAGCCGACACCCTTCTCTCACGGGTGGCTTCCCGGTCCAGCAGCAGGTCTCAGATCGCGAGTTTCCCAAGCCACGGCCGGCAACCAGCGCCCCTCCCCCACAGGCAGCTACCCGGAGGGGAAGGAAAGAGTCTCCAAACAGTAGTGGGGACTGAGCCCAACCAAACACCAATAGTGGCGTTAATGGGCAAATTCTGACTACTAGAAGTAGGCCCCCAGCTCAGGCGAAACTGATCAAGGCGGAAGTTGCCTATTGGGCTAACTGAAAAAGAGGAAAGGGGGTGAAACAGAGCCTTCTGCAGCTGTTTCTATGGAGGCTCGGTTGACTCTGGGCTCAGCACCAGGATTACACAAGGTGCCACTGCCCCAAACACAGAAACAGGCTGCTTTCAGGGCTCTCTACCACATGAACCTTCCCCACGGGAGGGGTGAAATGCAACTCAGGTGGAGTCCCTCTCTCAGGGAATTCAAATCCCAGGACTTTGCAATTTGAAGCCATTAAAACCAGCCTACAACTTTCCTCTGTCTGCACCATGCACACAGCAGGGAGAGCCTTTCAAAGTTAAAGGAGCCACAACATCTTTTGCTGGTGGGACCCACAGACAGACAAGTGCCACATACTGGGCAGGATAAGAAAAACAGAGCCCAGAGACTTCACAGGAAAGTCTTTCAACCTGCTGGGTCTCACACTCAGGGAAGTCTGATTAAATGTCCAGACGCCAGCAAAAAATAACAAATCACCTCAGGAAAATTGAAGATATAGCCCAGTCAAAGGAACAAACCAATAGCTCAAATGAGATACAGGAGCTGAGACAACTAAGTCTGAATATACTAAGAGAAATGGAAAACCTCTTCAAAAACCAAATCAATAAATTGAGGGAGGACATGAAGAAGGCAAGGGATGAACAAAAAGAAGAAATGGAAAGTCTGAAAAAACAAATCACAGAACTTATGGGAATGAAAGATACAGTAGAAGAGATGAAAAAAACAATGGAAACCTACAATGGCAGATTTCAAGAGACAGAGGTTAGAATTAGTGAACTGGAAGATGGAACATCTGAAATCCAAAAAGAAACAGAAACTATCGGGAAAAGAATGGAAAAATTTGAGTAGGGGCTCGGGGAATTGAATGATAATGCGAAGCGCACAAATATACGTGTGGTGGGTGTCCCAGAAGGAGAAGAGAAGGGAAACGGAGGAGAAAAACTAATGGAAGAAATTATCACTGAAAATTTCCCAACTCTTATGAAAGACCTAAAATTACAGATCCAAGAAGTGCAGCACGCCCCAAAGAGAATAGATCCAAATAGGCATTCTCCAAGACACTTACTAGTTAGAATGTCAGAGGTCAAAGAGAAAGAGAGGATCTTAAAAGCAGCAAGAGAAAAACAATCCATCACACACAAGGGAAACCAAATAAGACTATGTGTAGATTTCTCAGCAGAAACCATGGAGGCAAGAAGACAGTGGGGTGATATATTTAAATTACTAAAAGAGAAAAACTGCCAACCAAGAATTCTATACCCAGAAAAATTGTCCTTCAAAAATGAGGGAGAAATTAAAACATTTTCAGACAAAAAGTCACTGAGAGAATTTGTGACCAAGAGACCAGCTCTGTAAGAAATACTAAAGGGAGCACTAGAGTCAGATACGAAAAGACAGATGAGAGAGGTGTGGAGAAGAGTGTAGAAAGAAGGAAAATTAGATATGATATATATAATACCAAAGGCAAAATTGTAGAGGAAAGTATTACCCAAACAGTAATAACACTAAATGTTAATGGACTGAATTCCCCAATCAAAAGACATAGACTGGCAGAATGAATTAAAAAACAGGATCCTTCTATATGCTGTCTACAGGAAACACATCTTAGACACAAAGATAAACATAGGTTGAAAGTGAAAGGTTGGGAAAAGATATTTCATGCAAATAACAACCAGAAAAGAGCAGGGGTAGCTATACTAATATCCAACAAATTGGACTTCAAATGTAAAACAGTTAAAAGAGACAAAGAAGGATACTATCTACTAATAAAAGGAACAATTAAACAAGAAGACATAACAATCATAAATATTTATGCACCGAACCAGAATGCCCCAAAATACATGAAGAATACACTGCAAATACTGAAAAGGGAAATAGACACATCTACCATAATAGTTGGAAACTTCAATTCCCCACTCTCATCAATGTACAGAACATCTAGACAGAGGATCAATAAAGAAACAGAGAATGTGAATATTACAATAAATGAGCTAGACTTAACAGACATTTATAGGACATTACACCCCACAACAGCAGGATACACCTTTTTCTCAAGTGCTCATGGATCATTCTCAAAGACAGACCATATGCTGGGTCACAAAGCAAGTCTCAATGAATTTAAAAAGATTGAAATCATACAAAACACTTTCTCAGATCATAAAGGAATGAAGTTGGAAATCAATAATAGGCAGAGTGCCAGAAAATTCACGAATATGTGGAGGCTCAACAACACACTCTTAAACAACCAGTGGGTCAAGGAAGAAATTACAAGAGAAATTAGTAAACATCTCGAGGCAAATGAAAATGAAAACACAACATATCAAAACCTATGGGATGCAGCAAAGGCAGTGCTAAGAGGGAAATTTATTGCCCTAAATGCCTATATCAAAAAAGAAGAAAGGGTGGGCCACAGTGGCTCAGCAGGCAAGGACGCTTGCCTGCCATGCCAGAGGACCTGGGTTCGATTCCCAGTGCCTGCCCATGTTAAAAAAAAAAAAAAAGAAGAAGAAAGGGCAAAAATTCAGGAATTAACTGTCCACTTGGAAGAACTGGAAAAAGAGCAGAAAACTAACCCCAAAGCAAACAAAAGGAAAGAAATAACAAAGATTAGAGCAGAAATAAATGAAATTGAGAACATGAAAACAATAGAGAAAATCAATAAGACCAGAAGTTGGTTCTATGAGAAAATCAACAAGATTGATGGGCCCTTAGCAAGATTGACAAACAGAAGAAGAAAGAGGATGAAATAAATAAGATCAGAAATGGAAGAGGAGACATAACTACTGACCTCACAGAAATAAAGGAGGTAATAACAGGATACTATGAACAACTTTATGCTAATAAATACAACAATGTAGATGAAACGGACAAGTTCCTAGAAAGGCATGAACAACCACTTTGACTCAAGAAGAAATAGACGACCTCAACAAACCAATCACAAGAAAAGAAATTGAATCAGTCATTCAAAAGCTTCCCAAAAAGAAAAGTCCAGGACCAGATGGCTTCACATGTGAATTCTACCAAATATTCCAGAAAGAATTAGTACCAACCCTGCTCAAACTCTTCAAAAAAATTGAAGTGGAGGGAAAGCTACCTAATTCATTCTATGAAGCCAACATCACCCTCATACCAAAACCAGGCAAAGATATTACAAAAAAAGAAAACTACAGACCAATCTCTCTAATGAATATAGATGCAAAAATCCTCAACAAAATTCTGGCAAATTGAATCCAGCAACACATTAAAAGAATTATACATCATGACCAAGTAGGATTCATCCCAGGTATGCAAGGATGGTTCAACATAAGAAAATCAATTAATGTAATACACCATATCAACAAATCAAAGCAGAAAAATCACATGATCATCTCAATTGATGCAGAGAAGGCATTTGACAAGATTCAACATCCTTTCCTGTTGAAAACACTTCAAAGGATAGGAATACAAGGGAACCTCCTTAAAATGATAGAGGGAATATATGAAAAACCCACAGCTAATATCATCCTCAATGGGGAAAAATTGAAAACTTTCCCCCTAAGATCAGGAACAAGACAAGGATGTCCATTATCACCACTGTTATTCAACATTGTGTTGGAGGTTCTAGCCACAGCAATTAGACAAGAAAAAGAAATACAAGGCATCAAAATTGGAAAGGAAGAAGTAAAGCTATCACTGTTTGCAGATGATATGATACTATACGTAGAAAACCCTGAAAAATCCACAGTAAAACTACTAGAGCTAATAAATGAGTACAGCAATGTAGCAGGTTACAAGATCAACATTCAAAAATCTGTAGTGTTTCTATACACTAGCAATGAACAAGCTGAGGGGGAAATCAAGAAACGAATTCCATTTACAATTGCAACTAAAAGAATAAAATACTTAGGAATAAATTTAACTAAAGAGACAAAAGACCTATACAAAGAAAACTACAAAAAACTGTTAAAAGAAATCACAGAAGACCTAAATAGATGGAAGGGCATACCGTGTTCATGAATTGGAAGACTAAATATAGTTAAGATGTCAATTCTACCTAAATTGATTTACAGATTCAATGCAATACCAATCAAAATCCCAACAAGTTATTTTTCAGAAATAGAAAAACCAATAAGCAAATTTATCTGGAAGGACAGGGTGCCCCGAATTGCTAAAAACATCTTGAGGAAAAAAACGAAGCTGGAGGTCTTGCACTGCCTGACTTTAAGGCATATTATGAAGCCACAGTGGTCAAAACAGCATGGTATTGGCATAAAGATAGATATATCGACCAATGGAATCGAATAGAGTGCTCAGATATAGACCCTCTCATCTATGGACATTTGATCTTTGATAAGGCAGTCAAGCCAACTCACCTGGGACAGAACAGTCTCTTCAATAAATGGTGCCTAGAGAACTGGATATCCATATGCAAAAGAATGAAAGAAGACCCGTATCTCACACCCTATACAAAAGTTAACTCAAAATGGATCAAAGATCTACACATTAGGTCTAAGACCATAAAACAGTTAGAGGAAAATGTAAGGAGATATCTTATGAATCTTACAATTGGAGGCAGTTTTATGGACCTTAAACCTAAAGCAAGAGCACTGAAGAAAGAAATAAATAAATGGGAGCTCCTCAAAATTAAACACTTTTGTGCATCAAAGAACTTCATCAAGAAAGTAGAAAGACAGCCTACATAATGGAAGACAATATTTGGAAATGACATATCAGATAAAAGTCTAGTATCCAGAATTTATAAAGAGATTGTTCAACTCAACAACAAAAAGACAGCCAATCCAATTACAAAATGGGAAAAAGACTTGAAAGACAACTCTCAGAAGAGGAAACACAAATGGCCAAAAGGCACATGAAGAGATGCTCAATGTCCCTGGACATTAGAGAAATGCAAATCAAAACCACAATGAGATATCATCTCACACCCTCCAGAATGGCCATTATCAACAAAACAGAAAATGACAAGTGCTGGAGAGGATGCAGAGAAAGAGGCACACTTATCCACTGTTGGTGGGAATGTCAAATGGTGCAACCACTGTGGAAGGCTGTTTGGCGGTTCCTCAAAAAGCTGAATATAGAATTGCCATACGACCCAGCAATACCATTGCTAGGTATCTGCCCAGAGGACTTAAGGGCAAAGACACAAACGGACATTTGCACACCAATGTTTATAGCTGCATTATTTACAATTGCAAAGAGATGGAAACAGCCAAAATATCCATCAACAGATGAGTGGCTAAACAAACTGTGGTATATACATACGATGGAATATTATGCAGCTTTAAAACAGAATAAACTTATGAAGCATGTAATAACAGGGATGGACCTAGAGAACATTATGCTGAGTGACACTAGCCAAAAACTAAAGGACAAATACTGTATGGTCCCACTGATGTGAGCTGACATTCGAGAATAAACTTGGAATATGTCATTGGTAACAGATACCATCATGAGATAGAAATAGGGTAAGATAATGGGTAATTGGAGCTGAAGGGATACAGACTGTGCAACAAGATTGGATACAAAAACTCAGAAAGGGACAACACAATACTACCTAATTGTAATGTAATTATGTTAAAACACCGAATGAAGCTGCATCTGTGGTATAGTTTTTTTTATTATTATTTTTTTATTTTTTAAATTTTTAAAAATTTTTTTCTATTATCATTTTATTTCTTTTTGTGTTGTCTTTCTATTTCTTTTTCTAAATCGATGCAAATGTACTAAGAAATGATGAATATGCATCTATGTGATGATATTAAGAATTACTGATTGTATATGTAGAATGGAATGATTTCTAAATGTTGTGTTAGTTAATTTTTTTAATTAATTAAAAAATAAAAATAAATAAATAAATAGATAAATAATAGGGGGAACAAATGTTAAAATAAATGTAGTAGATTGAAATTTTAGTGATCAATCAAAGGAAGGGGTAAGGGGTATGGTATGTATGAATGTTTTTCTGTTTTCTTCTTATTTCTTTTTCTGAGCTGATGCAAATATTCTAAGAGATTATCATGATGATGAATATACAAAAAAAAGAATGTGAGAACAAAAAGAATTATAAAGTTTAAAAAAACACAACTTACGGTGATTAAAACTGCAGTAATGGATATTTACAATACACTAGAGACATACAATAGCAGAGTTGAAAAGGGAGAAGAAAGAACCAGTAAACTAGAAGACAAGAAAATTGAAATTATACCATTGGAAGAACAGTTTGAGAAGAAATAGAAAAAAAACAGAAGAGAGCTTAAGGAAGTTATGTAACAGTGAGAAGCAGACCAACATACACAACATGGGAGTCCCAGAAGGAGAAAAGAAGAGAAAGAGGGTAAAAACAGTATTTGAGGAAAACGTTGCTGAAAGTTTCCCAACTCTAACAAAAGACATAATTATATGCATATTTCAAGAAGTGGAATTAAGTCCAATGAGGAAAAACCCTAATAGACATACTCCAAGACACAAAGTAATCAAAATGTCACATGCAAAAGACAAAGAGAAAATTTTGACTGATGCAAGAGAAAAGTGATTCATCACATACAAGTCATCTTCAATAAGGCTAAGTGCCAATTTCTCATTAGAATCCATGGAGGTGAGAAGGCAGTAGATTCATATATCTGAGATACTGAAAGAGAAAAACTGCTAACCAAAAATTCTTTATGTGGCAAGCCAAAAATTCTTTATCTGGAAAAAGTATCCATCAAAAGTGAGGGAGAGGAGGACTCTGTGCTAACCCCTGGCCAAAAAAAAAAAAGATGAGAGAGAAGAGGATGATGGCAGAGTAGGGAGCTCCTGGACTCATTCCTCCCACCAAAACAACTATGAAAATAGGCAGAAACTGTCTGAAACAGCTTTTGTGAAACTCCAAAGGCTTGAAGAACACTCTCTAGCATCCAGGGAAGAGTAGGAGGAAGTGGCAGAGAAATTATGATAAAGAACAGTAAATTGTTCTCTCTATGTGGTGGCTACTGATGCCATCCCACACTGTCATGACAGGCTGCCATGGAGTCCATTTCTGTCCAGCTGATGGTGACAGAAAGGGACATAAAACCCCTCTTCCCCAAGAATAGGGGTGGGCATGACAGATCTCTGATTATGACTTTTGATTAGTGAATATGGATTGCTGGTTCCCAGCTCTGAGGGAAGCTATTGTTTCAACTTGATCTGGATAAGGAAGTGGCATCCATTTCTTGGACCCCAGTCTGAGCAGTGAGTAGTGGCAGCCATTGTTTCTATCATCCCCAGAGAAGAGCAGAGGCCGTAAAGATGTAAGGATGTAACATTTCCCTAAGGATGTGTGGGACAATAAGCTGAAGGGCTGCATTTTCTGGGAAGACCAGAAAAACTCAGCTGAAGATAGACACCAGAGAAGATTTTGGAGCCCTTCCTGAAGTCCTCCCCAAGCTCCAGTTTTGGAGCTGGTCTGTGCCCCTTTTGTGGGACCCTAGTCCCTGTTTTGGCTGACAAAGACTGACTTGGAAAAGTCAATTCTGAGGTGAACTTCCTCCCAGAAATTTCCCTCCAGGCAATAGCAACATGAGACAACAAAAAAGTGTAAAAAACTATAGAAGCACACAGTCTGAAGCAAAGGCATGCTGGCTTGAAACATTCAGCAAAGGAAGGTCTGTCTCTTGGGAAATAGAGGGGATATACAAACTCCTGTAAACAAAAGTACACAAAAACAACTAGCAAGCAAAAGCTGAGTAAGACAGAGGCCCAGAAAGACAACACGTACACTGCATTTACATTGGGCAGTGCTTCCAGATAAGAGGGTTGAAGGTCAAGAAAATCTCTGTCTTATCACATGCTAGTTACAAAATGAAGAAGCAGACATCTCAGGGAGTAAATTCCAAGCTGAATATTTTTAAATGTTAAAATATAATGTGCAATGAAGGTGCAATGAAAAAAAAAAGAAAGAAACAGGAAATGATGGCCCATCCAAAGAAACAAGAAAAAAATACAGAAAGCACCAATGAAGAAAATGAGAATTTGGGTATACTAAACAAAGCATTTTAAAAAATTATCTTGACTTCCAGGAACTTGGTGGAATAGGATAAGTCAAATTCACCCTGCTCCAAAGAATAGCTAGAGAAAGAGCAGAAAAAAGACTGGGTGAGCAATTCCAGGGTGTAAATGACCTGGGAGGGTCATCTACACCACATAGGGAGGATCTGGCTGAAAAAACAGAGAAATTGAGATGCAAAGAACAGAACAGGAGACAAGCCAGCTACTGCCAAAAGCCTAACCTGTCCATTTCCAGATGGAGGCCCAGAGCCATCAGGAGTGCACAGACAGGGAGACAGTGACAAGGAAGTAATCCAAGCCATGTTTCCTTGAATGCACTACCCTCACCAGCACAGTCCTGTGAACCATGACTCACCCCACACTCCACGCACCTGAACCCTCTAACCCACCCCCAACCTCACTGCAAAGAACCCTGTTCTAAACCCCTGCTGCACATCCTCACCCCACACCCCCACCCTGTGCATGTGCACAAGCTTGCACTAGACTGACCCACCTCTCCTGCACAAGCACACAGTCGTGCCATGACCCTTCAGAGACCCATGTAACAATGGCCAGCCCCTCGACCCCCTATGTCCCGCACATGTGCACACCCTTGCTCCACCTCATGGCACAAATGCCCTTTTCCCACAACTGGCAATTGCTTTTGGGCACATCTGTGCCACATAGACTCTACCTTGTACAAGTGGGCACTCCTAGCCCACCCCAGCCCTGCACCTTAAGACCCATGCCAGAGCTCCACCCACTCATCATCACTGCCCTTGACACATGTCCCATAACCTCCGAGATCTGTGCCCCACCCCTTACACACTTGCAGATCCACATCCTGGCCCCCTTGGACACCTCCCCCTGTGCAAGGATGCACCCTAGTCCCAACCTCCCTATGCCCTGACTTCTGTGCCATGTACCACACACCCAGACACCCATGACTTAGATGCTTCTTGCACCCACCCACATCCTGCCCACATACTAGCCACAGCAAAACATCTAACCCTCCCCAACCACCTCCTGCTGTACCCTACATCTGTGTCCTACATGCTGCACCCTGCTCCTGCACTCCAAGGCCTGCCTGAGCTGTACCTCACTCCCCTGTGCCCCTCACCACACATCCACCACTCGTGATCCACACCCCATGTTCACAGGCACCAGTGTAGAGTCCCCGATCCATGCATATACCTGCACCGCATCCCATCACAACACTGTTGTGCCCCTCCTCACCCCCCACATTCTACTCCATACCCATCCCACAAATACAAAGCTTTAGACTGTTGAAGGAAATCAACATCCAAATTAACCTTATCAATATATTCACATGATGCAGAAAGATAAAATCCAGTCTAATGACCAAATTAAAACACCAGAGGAGACACAGACTTTGGAACAACTAAACAAAGATGTTCATATAAATTTACTAAATAAATTAACTTTAGTAAATTAACTTTACTAACTGCACTAAATCAATGGGATGGATAATAACATAAGGGAGATCAAGAAGACACTAAAAGGGCATTAAGAAAAATTTGAAAGAATAAATAGAAAAATAGCAGATATCGTGGAGATTAAAGATGCTGTAGACCAAATCAAAAATATACTAGAGACACACAACAGCAGATTGGAAGAGTCAGAAGAAAGAATAAGCAAACTAGAGGACAGGACAATTGATTGTGAACACACAAAAGAGCAAATGACAAAAAAGATGTAAAAATTTGAATTGGATCTCAGGGAAATGATGGACAAAACAAAGTACACAAATATAAGAATCATCCTTGTCCCAGAACGAGAAGACAAGAGTAAAGGGCTAGGAAGATTAATGAAGGACATAATGGGGTAAAGTTTCCCATCCTGTATAAAAGATATAAATATGCAAATCAAAGAATCCCAACAAACTCCAAATAGAATAAGTCCAAATAGGTCTACCCCAAGACCATACTAATCAGTCTGTTAAATGTTGAAGAAAAGCAGACAATGCTAAAAGTGGCAAGAGATAAGCAATCTACTATATACAAGGGAAACTACATAAGGCTGAGTTTGGACTACTCAACTGGCACTGTGAAAGCAAGAAGGCAATGACATGATATATTTAAGATTCTGAAAGACAAAGACTTCCAGCCAAGAATTCTGTACCCAACTGTCACGGTCAGGTTCATGTGTCAGGTTGGCCAAGTGGTGGTATCTGTTTGTCTGGTTGGGCAAGTGTTGGCCTGTCTGTTGTGATGAGGACATTTCATAGAATTAAATCATGACTGTGTCAGCTGCATCCACAGCTGATTCCATTTGTAATCAGCCAAGGGGAGTGTCTTCTGCAACAAGTGATGCTAAATCTAATCACTGGAAGCCTTTTAAGGAGGATTCAGAAGAGACAGGCTCTCTTCCTGTTTCTGCTGATGAGCTCATCCAGACCCTCTATTGGAGTCGTTGGCTTCACAGCCTGCCCTGCAGATTTTGTACTCTGCATTCCCATGGTTATGTGAGGCACTTTTATAAATTTTATGTTTGCGAGTGTTTTCTGTTGATTCTGTTTTTCTAGAGAACCCTAACTAATACACCAAACAAACTGTCATCCAAAACTGAGGGAAAGATGAACATTTTCACAGACAAACAAAGGCTGAGAGAATATACCAACAAGGGATCAGTCCTACCAAAAATACTGAAGGTAGTTCTCCCAGCTGAAAAAAAAAAAGACAAGAGAGGGAGACCTGGAGGAGGGCACAGAATTAAAGAGTACCAGTAAGGGTAACCTAAAAGATAAAAAAAGAAAGTGGGAAAGGAAAATATAGATCTGACAAATAAAATCCAAAGATAAGATAACGGATTAAAGAAATGCCTTTACAATAATAACTGTGAATGTTAATCAACTAAACCTACCAATTAAAAGACGCAGATTGGCAGAATGGATTAAAAAATATAATTCATCTATATGTTGCTTATAAGAGACTCATCTTAGACACAAGGATACAAATAGATTGAAAGTAAAAGCATGGAGAAAGATGTTCCACACAAGCTATAACAAAAAGAAAGCAAGAATAGCTATACTAATTTTTGAAAAAAATAGACTTTAAATGTAAAGACATCATAAGAGACAAAGAAGGACACTACGTATTAGTAAAAGGGGCAATTAAGCACGAACAAATAGCAATAATAAATGTTCATGCTCCCAAACAAGGAACTCCAAAGTGCATGAAGGAAGAAATTGGCAAAACTGAAGGGAGTGATTGATGTTTCAAAAATTATAGTAGCAGACTTCAGTACACTACTCTCCTCTATAGACAGAACATCCAGACAGAGGATCAAAAAGGAAATAGAGAAGTTAAACAACTTGATAAATGAATTAGATCTAACAGACATATATAGCTCATTACACCCTAAAACACCAGGATATACATTCTTCCCTAGTACTCATGTAACATTCTCCAAGATAGATCATATGCTGGGGCACCAAACAGGTCTTTATAAATTTAACAGCATTGAAATTATTCAAAGCACTTTCTCTGATCGGAATGGAGTGAGGCTGGAAATTAATTACTACCAAGGAACAAGAACTTTCACAAATCTATGGAAATTAAATAACACAGTCTTAAACAATGATTGGGTCAAAGTAGAGATTGCTAGAGAAATCAGTAGCTCTCTAGAGATGAATGAAAAAGAGAATAGAACATATGAGAACTTATGGGATGTGTCAAAGGCTGTGCTGAGAGGGAGATTTATTGCCCTAGAGGCCTATATTATAAAAGAAGAAAGAGCAAAAATTGAGGACTTAATTGCTTACCTGAGCTTTCTTTCTTGAGGAAGAACAGCAAACTAACCCCAAAGCAAATAGAAGAGAAATAGCAAATATTAAAGCAGAGTTAAATGAATGGGAGAACAAAAAAAAAAAAACAATAGAAAAAGTCAATAAAACCAAAAGTTGGTTCTTTGAGAAAATCAATGAAATTGATGTGCCACTAGTAAGGCTGACAAGGAAAAAAAGAGAAAGGGTGCAAATAAGCAAAATCAGAAATGAGATGGGAAGGCGTTACCACAGACCCTGAATGAATAAAAAGAATCACAAGAAGATACTCTGAACAATTATATGCCAAGAAACTAGACAACTTGGGTGAAATAGACAAATTCCTGGAAACACATAAACAAGTTACACTGACTCAGGAAGAAATAGAAGATCTCAACAAACCGATCACAATTAAGGAGATTCAAACAGTCATCAAAAATATTCCTACAAACAAAATGGCCAGAAGGCTTCATGAGGAATTTTATCAAACATTCCAAGAAGAACTAACACCAATCTTGCTCAAACTTTTCCAAAAAATTGAGGAGAAAGGAACACTACCTAACTCATTTTATGAAGCTAACATCACTTTAATGCCCAAACTGGGTAAAAATGCTACAAGAAAGGAAAACTACAGACCAATCTCTCTAATAAACATAGACACAAAAATTTTCAACAAAATATTAGCAAATCGAATCCAATAACATATTAAAAGAATTATACAGCATGACTGTTCTGGTTTGCTAGCTGCCGGAATGCAGCACACCAGAGATGGACTGGCTTTTAATAAAAGGGGATTTATTTTGTTAGTTCTTCAGAGGAAAGGCAGCTAACTTTCCACTGAGGTTCTTTCTTACGTGGAAGGCACAGGATGGTCTCTGCTGGTCTTCTCTCCAGGCTCTTGGGTTCCAACAACTTTCCCCAGGGTGATTTCTTTCTCCATCTCCCAAGGCCTGGGCTGAGCTGCAAGTGCTGAGATGAGGAATGCTGAGCTGCTAGGCTGTGCAACATTGCGCTCTCTCATTTAAGCACCAGCCAATTAAGTCAAACGTCACTCGTTGCAGCAGACACGCCTGCTAGCTGACTGCAGATGTAATTAGCAACAGATGAGGTTCACGTACCATTGGCTTATGTCCACAGCAACAAGACTAGGTATGCTCACCTGGCCAAGTTGACAACTGAATCTAACTAACACAATGACCAAGTGGGGTTTATGCCAGGAATGAAAGGATGGTTCAACACAAAACTATCAGTTAATGTAATACAGCACATTAACAAATTGAAAGGGAAAAAGCATATGATAATCTCGATTGATGCTGAAAAAGCATTAAAAAATTCATCATCTTTTTCTGATAAAAACACTTCAAAATATAGGAATCAAAGGTAACTTCCTCAACATGATAATAAGCATATATGAAAACCCCATAGCCTGCATTGCACCCAATGGTGAGAGGCTGAAAGCTTTCCCCCTAATATCAAGAATGAGACAAGGATGCCTTCTGTCACCACTTTTATTCAACACTGTACTAGAAGTTCTAGTGAGAGCAATAAGACAGGAAAAAGAAATAAAAAGAAAGGAATAAGTAAAACTTTCATTATTCGAAGATGGCATAATATTGTATTTTGAAAATTCTGAGAAACCTGCAACAAAGTTACTTGAGCTAACAAACAAATTCATCCAGGTGTCAGGTTATGAAATTGATGTGCAAAAAATCAATAATATTTCTATACACAAACAATGCCCTAACCAAGGAGTCAGTTAAGGAAAAAGTTCCATTCAAAATATCAACTAAAAGAATCAAGTTTCTAGGAATGAACTTAAATAGGGATGTAAAGGATTTGTACACAGAGAGCTACATAACATTGTTGAAATAAATCAAAGATCTAAATAGGTGGAAAGACATTCCATACTCATAGATAAGAAGGTTAAATGCAGCTTAAATATCAATTCTACCCAAATTAACTTACTGAGTCAGTGTAGTACTAAACAAAATTTCATCAACCTACTTTGAAGACTTGGAAATACTAGTTACAAAATTCATCTGGAATGGAAAGAGAACCCCAAATAGCTAAAAGCAACATAAAAAAGAAGAATGAAGTGGGAGGAATAAAACTCCTCAATTTTAAAACTTATTATAAAGTTACAGTGGTCAAAACAGCATGGTACTGGCACAAAGACTGAAATATTGACCAATGGAATCGAATAGAGAACACAGATTGACTGCCGAATCTATGGTCAGCTGATGTTTGACAAGGCCCCCAAATCCACTGAACTGGGACAAAATAGTCTTTTCAATAGATAAGCATGGGAGAACTGGATATCAATAACCAAATGAATGAAAGATTACCCTTACCTTATACCCTATACAAAATTAACTCAAATAGGCTCAAACACCAAACACATAAAGCTCCTAGAGGAAAATGTGGGGAAACATCTTCATAAACTAGTAATAGGAGGTAACTTCCTAAACTTTACACCCAATGCAAAAGCAACAAAAGAAAAAAAGATAAATGGAAACTCCTCAAAATAAAATGCTTTTGTGCCTCAAAAGACTTTGTCAAAAAGGTGAAGAAGCAACCAACTCAATGGGAGAAAATATTTGGAAATCACACATCAGATAAAGGTTTGATATCTTGTATACATAAATACATCATACAACTCAACAACAAAAGAACAAACAACCCAATTATAAAGTGGGCTAAAGATATAAACAAGCACTTTTCTGAAGAGTGAATACAGGTGACTAAAAAGCACATGAAGAGAGGCTTATTTTCATTAGCTACAAGGGAGATGCAGTTTAAGACTACAATAAGGTACCACCTCACACCTATAAAAATGGCTGCTAATAAACAAACAGGAAACTACAAATGTTGGAGAGGATGTGGAGAAATTGGAACACTTATGCAGTCCTGGTGGGAATGTATAATGTTATAGCCATTATGGAAGACAGTCTGGCAGTTCCTCAGAAAGCAAAATATTGAGTTTCCCTGTGACCTGGCAATACCACTACTTAGTATATATCCAGAAGAGCTGATAGCAGTGACACAAAATTCATTTGCACACAGATGTTCATAACAGCACTATTCACAATTGCTAACAGATGGAAACAATCCAAGTGCCCATTGATGGATGAGTGGATTGACAAAATGTGGTACATACATATAATGGAATATTTTGCAGCAGTAAGACGATATGATGTCCTGAAGCACATGACAAGATGGATGAGCCTTGAGGACATAATGCTGAATGAAATAAGCCAGACACAAAAGGACAGATACTGTATGATTCCACTTTTATGACCATGGTAAAAGTAAAATCAGAGGCTTATAATACAGAATATAGGGGACTTAGAGATACACAGAAGCTTGAGATAGATTAACAGTTGTTAATGAGGTTGAATCTAATTGTAAGGAATAGACAGAAGTGACAGCAGTTCACTAGTGGGTTTATAAGTCATATTACCATTTTGAAGGTTAATATGATTGAAAGGGGTTATATAGACTCATATGGCCCACCAATTAATAGTAAAAATAAAACTGTATGAATATTGTGCAAAGAGTGTATAATTTGGGGATATAGCAGGAAAAATGTTATTGTATGCTCTGAGCTATGTTTAACAGGAAAACATAAACAGTACCACAGCTCTTCCAGGAGTACATAATGAGGGGAAGCACAAAAGCTAGAGGGAGGTTTGGATTTTCTATTTGGTGAAGGTATGTTTACTGGCTATCTTCCTCTTTGAACAATTAAATTATCTAAAATTGAGAGTGTTGATGGACTGTTGACTTTGGACATTATACATGAGACCCAGTACATAGAAGTGGCTGAAAGATGCACTGATTGATAAGTAGATTGGTGAATGATGGCATAAACATATGCTTGAACATATGCTGCTACAAAAAGGAATGAAGTTGTGAGGCATGAAACATTGTGAATGAACTTGTGGAATATATGGTGAGGTAAGATGAACTGGAAACAAAAGAACCAATGCTATATGATCTCATTTAGAAAATACTTATAAGAAAAATGGGGCCTAGATTATAAGCTCTTATAGAAGTCACCTTTAGTCTGGAGTGGTAATTGTTATTTCTAGATTTTGTGGGCTGTTTTATATAAGATAATGTGGTATTTAGAGGTAAGAATGAAGCCAATCAGGTTGAGATTAAGGTAATTCAGAATATAGGGTTAAGGAAGATATTGTGTGTATTTTAGAACTTCACTTACTCTTTGAGATCAAAGGAAGGACGTTTTATTAGGACCGGCATATAGGTTTTCTGTAGCGCATAATCTAACTCAACCTATCTGAATAGATCATTTAAAAAATCTAAACACAGGGAACCCAGAATAAGAATGAAAGCCTTTAGTCCTATATAGCTTAATGCAATGCCTAGATTCCTCCCAGAATATGTTAAGCAGATAATCAAAAAGTATTAGCAAAGTTCCTTGAGGGATGGGAGAAAAATTATGGAACTATTGAACTTTACCAATGGGGAAACCCTGATACTGTACTAAACATTAGGGACACCCAAATCAATAGCAATCTTGAGGCTTGCTCTTGTGAAGCTTATGTATGTGGCAGAGAAGCTTAACCTACCTATACGTATGACTAAGGGTCACCTCTGGAGGACCTCTTTTGTTTCTAAGATGTGGCATTTCTCTCTTGAAGCTTAATTCTACAAGTGAAACCATTGCCCTCCCCCCTACATGGGACATGACATCAGGGATGAAAATCTCCCTGGTGATGTGGGAGATGGACTCCAGGGATAAGCCTGGCCCTGGCACTGTGGGATCAACAATGCCATCCTGACTAAAATAGGGAAAAGAAGTGTAACAAATAAGATATCAGTGGCTGAGAGAGTTCAAATAGAGTCAAGAGGCTACTCTGGAGGTCACTCTTAAGCATGCTTCAGTTAGACATTGCTACCTATCATAACTTGCCAAACCCCAACCAAACCATTTCTTCCAATCCCAAAGAATACCTAGGCTTTTATACAATATTCTACAAAGTTTCCATGCAATAGGGCAAATCTCCAAAACCTACAACCTCCAGGGTCCCTGGACCAGATAAGTCCTAGAATGCAGAGGGGCCAGCCCTTCCAGAATATCAACTAATTCCTTACCCTTACCCCATATTATTGATAGCCCCCTCCAACATGAAAAAGTTGGAATGGGCATAACCCAAATACCCCTAAAGAGTGGAAGAAAGATCACAGATGCTGGTGGAATCATACAGAGAAGGTAGGGTTTAACAAATGAGTATGAGTGCTGAATCATTATGCTGATATTTTTTTAGCTTTCAGTACCTTAAAGCAGCTAAAAATAAAACTAAAATTGTGGAATTGTAGCTCATACCAAGCTCTGAAATCTGTTCTACAACTAATTGTTGTGATGTACTTTGAAATTTATTGCTTTTATGCATATGTTATTTAAAGGAAGGAGCAGTATAACAGAGATGACAGTATTTAAGAAATGAATATGACTGATGAATGATTATATTGATATTTCTGTTGGTCTCCAGTGTCTTGTAGCAGCTAGAAGAAAACACAAAATATCGTGGAACTGCAACCCATACCAAATATTAAAAATCTGTTCTATAGCTACTTGTTAAAAAATACTTGAAAATTTATTGCTTTTCATGCGTATGTTATATTTCATAACTTTAAAATGCTGAAAATTATCTTTTAAGTGCTCAAAGGAATGAAGGAAACTACAGAGATATAACTAAATCAGAAAAAAAATGAATGAACAAATGAGACTACAAATGAAGAGATAATATTTTTAAAAGGAACCAAACAGAACTACTATGGTTGAAGACCACAATAACTGAAATGAACAATTCCCAGGAGGGATTTGAGAGCAGATTGGAGCTGGTAGAAGAAATAATCTGTGAACTTGAAGATAAGACACTTGAAATTAGGTTTAGGAGCACAAAGTAAAAATAAATATCACAGGTAAAAATAACCCTAGACAGCTATGGAACACTATAAAGTGTGCCAATATATACTTTATCAGAGTACTGAAAAGAGAAGCAATAGAAAAAAGGGCAGAAGAAATAGTCAAAGAAATAATGACACAAAACTTCCCAAATTTAGTAAAAAACATGACTATGCACATTCAAGAAGCCCAGAGAATTCCAAATAGGATAAACATGAATAAAAATACACCGTATCTTATATTGATTACACAATCAAATGCAAAGGACAAGGAAAGGGCTTTTAAAGCCTCGAGGGGAAAGCAACATGTTAAGTACAAGGGAGCTCCAAATAGACTGGTACTGATTTCTCATGAGAAGCCATGGAAGTTAGAGGGTAGTGGATTACACAATTGCAGCCAAGAATTTTATATCCTGTAAGACTTTTCAGAAATGAGGGAGAGATTAAGACATTCTCAGATAAATCTAAGGGAGTTCATCACCACTAATTCCTTACCTAGAAGCAGTGCTAAAGAGAATCCTTCAGGCTGAAAGGAAAAGACACTAGACCATGTTTCAAAGCAGCATAAAGACATAAAGATCTGGGGTAAAGGTAGCCATTTAGGCAATTATAAATGTTTGTATTGCAATGTTTGATATATAACTCTACTTCTTACTTCCAACAGGTGCTAAAATGAAAATGCAAAAAGTAATGATAAATCCAGGCTTTGGGGCATGAAATCTAAGACAATATAAGTGGTAACAAGGTCAAAAAATGTGGAGGGTGCAGTCAGAGAGGTATAGGAAAAGTACATGGGTGCACTATTGAAGTTAAGTTGGTATCAAACCAAATATGATTGTTATATATTTAGTATATTAACTTTTAGCCCGGTTTTTAATAAAAAAGAAAACAAATGAAAAATGTACCCAGATAGGAGTGACAAGGCACACACTACTGTACAAAACAAAAAACAAATGAGGGACAAAAATGGTATAAGACTTACGAAGACTACATTGCAAAATGGTAGAAAAAATTCTGTATTATCAGTAGTGACTTTAAATGTATATGGTTTAAACTCTACAGTCAAAAGGCAGAGATTGACAGAATTAATAGAAAAGCATGACCCAACTATATGCTGTCTACAAAAGACTCATCTTAAAGTCAAGGAGACAAGTAGGCTGAGGGTGAAAGGTTGGAATATATGTACCATGCAAGTAGTAACCAAAGGAGAGCTGGGGTGGCTATAATAAAATTAGCTAAAATATAGTTTAAGTAAAAAACAGTTATGAGGAACAAAAATGGTCATTATATACTGATAAATGGGGAAATTCAACAGGAAGATGCAACAGTTGGAAATATAAATATATGCCTAATAGCAGAGCCATAAAATATATGAGCCAAGTAACAACAGAATTGAAGGGAGAAATTGATGCTTCTACATTAACAGTAGGATACTTAAACACACCACTCTCAATAAAAGATAGAACATCTAATCAGTAACCAATAAGGAAATATAGGACCTGAATGATGCAGTAAATCAACTAGACCTAACAGACATATATAGAAGAACATTGCAGCCAATGAAAACAGAATACACATTCTTTTTCAGTGCATATGGATCATTGTTCAGGATAGGCCACATGTTGCAATGCAAAACAAGTCTCAATAAATTTAAAAAGATAGGAATCATACAATGTGTATTTTCTGACCACAATGGCCTGAAGCTTGAAATCAACAACAGAGGAAGAAATGGTAAATTCACAAGTATGTGGAAAATAAACAACATACTTTTAAACAACTAGTAGGTTAAAGAGGAAATCACAATTGAAATTAGGAAACATCTTGAGGTGAATGAAAATGAAAATACCTAAACTTAAGGGTTGCAGTGAAGTCAGTTCTGAGAGGGGAATTTATAGCTCTAAATGCTTATGTTAAAAAAGAGGAAACACTTCAAATCAGAGAACTAACCCCCAAAACTGGAAGAACTAGAAAAAGAAGAGCAAACTAAACTTGACGTGAGCAAAAGAAATGATATAACAAAGGTTAGATCAGAGATAATTGAAATATGAAACAAAAAACAAGAGAGAGAATCAACAAACCAAAAAGTTAGTTCATTGAAAATATTAATAAAATTGACAAACATGTTGGTAGAATGATAAAGAAAAACAGAGACAGGATGCAAATAATGAAAATCAGAAATGAAAACGGGATATTATAACAGACCTGTTGAAATAAAAGATAGAATAAGAGGAAAGTATAAACAACTTTATGCCAATACATTAGATAACATAGATAAAATGGACAAATGTTTAGAAACACAAAAACTACCTACATTGATTGAAGAAGAAAGAAAAGATTTCAACAAACCAATTACTAGAAAGAAGAGATTGAATCTGGAATCAAAAACCTTGCAACAAAGAAAACCCAGGGCCAGATATTTAACAAGGGAATTCTTCCAAACACTCTAAGATTTAACTCCAATTCTGCTCAAGCTCTTCCAAAAAATTGAAGAGGAGAGAAGACTCCTTAACTCAGTCTATGACACCAACATTACTCTATTATCAAAGTCAGATAAAGATAGAAGGAGAGAAAAAATGCAGACCAATAGTCCTTATGAATATAGATGCAAAAATCCTCAACAAAATAGTAGGAAACTGAACCCAACAACACATTCAAAGAATTGTACACTATGATCAAGTAGGTTTTATCCCAGGTATGCAAGCTTTGTTCAGTATAAGAAAATCAATTAATTTAATATACCACATTAAAAGAGCAAAGTTAAAAACCACATGATCATATCAATGGATACAGTAAAGGTGTTTGACAAAATTCAACACCCCTTCTGATAAAGACACTTAAAAACCCAGGACTAGAAGGAAACTTCCTCAACATGATAAAAAAGCTGACATGAAAGTGCACAACTAACACAATAATCAATGGTGAAAGACTGAAAGTTTACTTTTCAAGATCAGGAACAAGATAAGAAGGCCCAGTGTAACTGTTATTCAATATCTTTCTGGACGTTCTAGCTAAAACATTTAGGCAAGAAAAAGAAATAAAAGACATCCAAAATGGAAATGAAGAAGTAAAAAGTTCCCTATTTGCAATTGACATGATCCCATATATTCAAAATCTCAAAAAATCTACAAGAAAACTGATAGAGCTAATAAAAGAATTCAGCAAAGTGGTAAAGTATCGATATGCAAAAGCCAGTAGTGTTTCTATACACTAATGATGTACAAGCTGAAGGAAAAATTAAAGTATAAATTCCATTTACATTAGCAACTAAAATAGTGAAACATCTAGGAATAAATTTAAGCAAGGTGTGAAGGATCTGTATATGGAAAACTACAAAATATTGCTAAAAGAAATAAAAGTAGATCTAAATAAATGGAAGGACATTATATGATCATGGATTTGAATACTAAATATTTTCAAGATTCAATTCTACTCAAAGTGATTTAAAGATTCAACACAATCCCAATAAAAACTCCAAGAGTTTTCTTTGCCAAAATGGCAGAGCCCATCACCAAATGCATATAACCATTAAGAAAATGTGCATCAAAACCACAATGAGGTTCCACCTCATTCTGACTAGAATGGCTATTTAAAAAAACATAATGTAACAAGTACTGGAGAGAATGTGGAGAAACAGAAGCATTCATTCATTGTTCCTGTGAATGGAAAAAGGTGCTGTTACTCTGGCATTGACCCAGTAATCCCACTTCTAGGTATGCTCTTGAAAGAACTGAAAGCAGGGACTTGAACAGATATGAAGTTCATATCACCATTATTCACAATTGTCAAAATATGGAAGCAGCCCAAGTATCCTTCAACAGGTGAATGGATAAGCAAATTGTAGTATATAATGCACACAATTGAATATTATGCAGCCATGAAAAGAAAAATGTTCTGATATATGTGACAACATGGATGAATCTTGAAGACATCATGTTGGATGTGGTAGTTTTAAACTGTTATGTACTGAAGAAAAAATCATGTTCTTTTAATCCATTACTGTGGGTGTAGATCTATTGTGGGTAGGATATTTTGATTAGGTTATTTCAATTGAAGAGTGCCCAGGCTGGGTCTTTAATCATTTTACTGGAATCCTTTATAAGAGGCTAAAAGAAAGAAGAGAAGTACACATAAAAAGCCCATATAAGTTTAGAGAAAAAGCTCCCAGAGTTGCTGAGAGAGGACATTGAAAATAGAGAGGAAGCCACTGAAGCCAGATGCTAAAAGCAATGAAACACAGGAGAGAAGGAAAGGCAGACATCTCCATGTGCCCGGCCATGTGACAGTGGAGTTCCAGATCACTAGCAGCCTTTCTTCAGAGAAGATATTGCACTATTGATGCCTTAATTTGGACATTTTCACAGCTTTAGAATTGTAAATTTGTAAGCTAGTAAATAACCATTGTTACAATCCAGTCCACTTCTGATTTACCTGTTTACCAAACCAGAATATTGAACAAAATAAGCCAGACACAAAAAGGCAAATATTGTATGATCTCACTAATATGAAATAATTAGGATAAGCAAATTCATAGAGTCAGAAACTAGAATACAGGTCACCAGGGGCAGAGGATGGTTGTAAGAAATGGAGAGTTAGTGTTTCATTGGTACAAAATTTATGTGTGGGGTGATCAAAAGTTTTGGTAATGGATGTTTATGGTAGAACAGCATTGGGAATGCAATTAAGACCACCAAATCATCTATCTGAATGTAGTTATAAAGTAAAATTTTAGGTAATATATTATGAAAATAAAAATTGAAGGAAATCTTCTGTCCCAGAAGAAAAGGATAATTTTGGGACAACTGAAAAATAGGAATATGGACGGCATGTTTTATTTCAATGTTATGTCTTGAACTTGATGGGTATAGTAAAGTGGTGTGATGATGGGGTTCTGGTGCCAACTTAGCCAGGTGATTATGACCAGTTGTCTGGTCAGACAAGCACTGGCCTAACCATTACTGAAAGGATATTTCATGGCTGGTTGATAAACCAGAAGGCCAGTTTATTAGATCATAAGTCAGTTAATTGCAGCTGTGGCTGATTACATCTACTACATACTAAGGGCTTGTCCTCGACAAATGAGATAATCCAATCAGTTGGATTTGTCAATCAGTTGAAAATTTCTCCCTTAAAAAGGAGAAGAGAGAATTTTCATTTTTTCTTCAGCCTGCAAGCCTCTCCTGTAGAGTTTGAGGCCCTTCATCAGAGTTGCCAGCTTCAAGGCCTGTCCTCCAGATTTTGCACTCTTTCATTCCCATGGTTGCATGAGACACATATAAATCTCATATTTACAGATATCTCCTGTTGCTTCTGTCTTTCTAGAGAACCCTGACTAATTCAACATGGTACCAAACAGTAGTTATTGAGAAATAGCATCTTTTTTTTTTTTAAACATGGGCAGGCACCGGGAATCGAACCCAGGTTCTCTGGCATGGCAGGCAAGCGTTCTTGCCACTGAGCCATCATGGCCCGCCCAAGAAATAGCATCTTAAAAATAGGTTTTTACAATTGGTTTCTATTTTGACTAGACTCGAAGGCACTAATGACTGTTTAAAATAATCAAGATGGTACTGACAGTCTATGGTGTGAGTTGGCAATAGAGATACACAAAATATCTCTATTTGATTCACTACTTGCATGCTTATGTGAGGCAAAGCTCTGGGTGAGAGTGTTTCTGATGCCTTTGCAGAATTTTATGGAGTTAAAACACATAATGAGTTTAGCTGGTTGTTTTTAGATACACTGAATACAGTACTGAGGAAAAGGGATAAGCTGAAGGTTTCAAATTTGCAATTTAAATGTCATTTGAAAGATGTAAAAGTTTCCATGTGTGCTCTGAAGGACATAATATTTCCTGTTTTAACAGACTTGAGATCTCTGAAAACCAGACACAGAGCCTCATTGTGTGAGTAGCAGATTTACAACATAAACCAAAATCTCAACCTTGCAGGGTAACTGCTGTTAAAGTAAGGGCTTTTATTGGAAAAGAATCGGATCCTGAAACTTAGGATGGGGACATATGACTTGATAATTACGGCAACAGGGATATGGAAACCCTAGGTTCTGCTAAGTCTTTGCTAGATAGACCTGTAATGGGCTAACCTGAGGAAATAACCACCCCACTTCCATCCTGCTTTGTGGAAACAGCTTCCTGGCCTCCAATCTGCCCATAGGAGTCTGCCATCTAACATCCACCTAAAAAGATTAACCCTTCAGTGCTTACTAAACATGTAACCACCTCCCCTGGGGAAACAGACTTCACTCCTCCATCTGGAGTGATTAATCCTGTTTCACCAGATTAAACTGTAATGGAATGCCCAGAGGTAATTGGCTGGAAAGACACTTCTAATTTTTTTGATGGTCAACCTCACCACCCCTCTTTTCTTCATGACCTATAACTAAAGTCCCAATAGGCCCCAAAAGTTGAGATACAAACTGTGACCCATGAGGAAGTATGTCATACTTCAAAAATACTGCATGAGTTTTCAAATCTATACAGATAGGAAATCAGGGGTATATGTGTGGGAATGGATATTAAGGGTATGGGATAATGGTGGAATGAATATAAAGTTGGATCAAGAGAAATTTATTGATATGGGCCCAGTAAGCAGAGATTTTGCATTCAGTGTTGTAGCATGAGGATTTAGAAAGGGCATTAACTGTTTGTTTGTAATGTTGGCTGACATATGAATCAAAAATTTACCTGAAGTTGAAATGTCAGGCATGCTCTGGCAAAATGTAGATTAGAGGAATGAGAAACTTAGAGAAATTGGAATATTAGACTGGATTTATCATGGAAGACCTGTTCACACAACCCAGGAATGTCTTGAGGACACACCTTTCATGAAGACTTTGAGGAATAAATTCATGAGAATACTCCATCATCTCTGAAGAGTTCTGTAGTAACCCTTCTCTGTAGGTCATGTAATACTGTAGGAACTGCTGTGTGCACTGGAATACTTAAACATAATGGAGATGATCAGATCCTGAGTTGGCAGAAGCCAAGTGGCAACAGTTAATTACCATAGGCAAGGTGAGAGTGATCACCATAATGGACAGCAGACTCAAAGCAGCAGTCAAAATAATCTGACTTCTGTGGCTTTGGCTAGTAGATCATGGGGTACCTAGAAGTAAAATAGATGGACAGTCTACTAAATTCTTGTTTGAGCTATATAAACAGAAGAATTCTAAGTCAAGTGAACTGGAGTCTAATTTGAATTACAAAAACAGAGAGACACAGATGCTTAATCAATTCCCAGACTTGAGACAATTTACAGACCAAAAGCCACTTGAATGAAGGGAAGGTCAGGTACCTTGGGGAAGGATCTTATTATACTGCCCCAAATTTACACTGTTAACCTTCTGTCCAGCCTTCCCCAATGAGACCTACATCCTTTTGCCAGGATGACTGTGCATTGGGGAAAAGGAAATGATTAGAAATTTCAGAGACTATTAGATGCTGAGTGAGAAGTGACACTGATACCAGGAGACCCAAAATGTCTCTCTGGCCCACCAGTTACAGTAAGGACTTATGGAGGTCAGGTGATCAATGGAGCTTTAGCTCAGGTCCATCTCACAATGGATATAGAGAGCCCCTAGACCAGTTCTGTATTATTTCCCCAGTTCTGGAATACATAATTGGAATTGACATATTCAGCAACTGGCAGAATCCCCACATTGGTTCCCTGACTCACGTAGCAAGAGCTATTATGGAAGACAAGGCCAAATGGAAGCCATTAGACCTGCCCCTACTGATCAAAATAGTAAATCAGAAGCAATACCAGGATCCCAGGAGGGATCTCAGAGATTAGTGCCACTCTTAAGGACTTGAAGAATGCAGGGGTTGTGATTCCCACAACATCTTCATTCAACTCTCCTATTTGGCCTGTATAGAATGCAGATGGATCTTGGAGAATGAGAGTGGATTATCATAAACTTAACCAGGTGGTGACACCAATTGCAACTGTTATTCCTGAAGTAATATCATTGCATGAGCAATTCAGCACATTCCCTAGTATCTGGTATGCAGCTATTGATCTGGAAAATGCTTTTTTTTCAATAGCTGTTTATAAAGACCACCAGAGACATTTTGCATTCAGCTGGCAAGGCCAGCAGTATACCTACACTGTCCTGCCTCAGAGGTATATCAAGTCTCCAGCCCTATGTCAAAATCTTGCCCATGGGGACACTGATCGTTTCTCCTTCCAACAAGACATCACACTGTTCCATGATATTGATGATATCGTGTTAATTGGACCTAGTGAGAAAGAAGTAGAAACTACTCTAGACTTATTGTAAGGCATTTACCAGTTAGGGGATGGGAGATAAATCCAACAAAAATACCTGGGCCCTCCACCTCAGTGAAATTTCTAAGTGTGCAGTGGTTTGTGGCATGTTGAGATATCCCTTCTAAGGTAAAGGATAAGCTGTTGCATCTGGCCCCTCCTATGACCAAAAATGAGGCACAACACCTAGTTGGCCTCTGTGCTGGTCTGAAAGGATTATGTACCCTCAAAAAGCCATGCTTAATCCTAATCCTATCTTGAGGAGTAACAGTTTCTTTTTCCCTATTCAATAATGTAGTTGGGAACCTGATCAGATTATCTCCACAGAGATATCACCCAATTGTAGGTATTAACATTGCATTAGATGAAGTTGGGACTCCACCCATTCCAGGTGGGCCTTTATTAATTTACTGGAATCCTTTGAAATAGGAAGCATTTTGGAGAAAACTTCAGAACGATGAGTAATCCACATGAGACAAGAGAGCGATGAGAACCACAAGAGCCCATGCAGCCAGAGACCTTTGGAGATGAAGAAGAAAAATGCCCCTGGGGGAGCTTCATGAAACAAGAAGCCTGCAGAGAGAGCTAACAGACATCACCATGTTCACCATGTCCCTTTCCAGTTGAGAGAGAAACCCTGAATTTCACAGGCCTTCTTGAACCAAAGTATTGTTTCCTGATGCCTTAGATTGGACATTTCTATAGCCTTGCTTTAATTTGGACATTTTTCTGGGCTTAGAATTGTAGACTAACAACTTAATAAATTCCCCCTTCTAAAAACTATTCTGTTTCTGGTACATTGCATTCTGGCAACTAGCAAACTAGGACAGCCTCTTTGGATTTTGGAGACAACATATTCCTCCTTTGGATGTGCTACTCTCACCCAATTACCAAGTGGTCAGTAAAGCTACTAGTTTTGAGTTGGGTCTGGAACAAGAGGAGGCTCTGCAATAGGACTGGTCTGCTATGCAAGCTGCTCTGCCACTTGGCCATATGATCCAGATCCAATGGTGCTATAAGTGTCAGTGGCACATAGGGATACTGTCTGGAGCCTTTGACAGGCCCTTATAGGTGAATCACAATTCACATCCTGAGGATTTTGGAATAAAGTTTTACATTCTCTGCAGATAACTTCCTTTTGAGAAACAACTTTTGACCTGCTACTGGGCTTCAGTAAGGCTGAACACCTAATCATGGGCCACCAAATTGCCATAAGACCTGAGTTGCCTATCATGAGCTGGGTGTTGTCTGTCCCACCAAGCCATAACGTTGGGCATCACAGCAGCACTCCACCATAAAATGTAAATGGAATATAGGAGATAAGGCTCGAGCAAGGCCTGAAGGCACAAGTAAGTTACATGAGGAAGTGGCCCAAATGTCATTGGCAGATACCACCTGAATGTTGACAGCTGCAGATCTACAGCCCCTTTCTGGAATGCTCTTGAAGAGCAGTAGTGAGGAAAAAACATCTCAGTGGTTGGAACTTTGAACAGTGCACCATTTTTCTTGGAAGCAGAACAGGCCAGAAGTGTATTTGTATAGTGACTTATTAGCTATTGCTAATGATTTGGCTGGATAGTCAGGGCCTTTGAAGAAGCATGATTGGAAAATTGATGATGAAGAGTTCTGGGAAAGATTATGTAGACAGACTTTTCAGAGTGGGCAAAAATCATGAAGGTATTTGTGCCCCCTGTGAATGCTTACCAGAGGGAAACTTCAGCAGAGGAAGGTTTAATAATTAAGTGGATAAGATGACCCGTTCTATGGATACCAGTCAGCCTCTTTCCCCAGCAACTCCTGTTATTGCCCAGTGGGCTCATGAACAAAGTGGTCATGGTGGGAGGGATGGAGGTTATGCATGGGCCCAGCAACGTGGACTTCCACTCATTAAGGCTGACCTCCTATGGCCACTGTTAAGTGCCCAATCTGCCAGCAGCAGAGACCCTCACTCTGTCCCTGATATGGCACCCCTTCCTGAGGTGATCAGCCTGGCAGGCTGGTTACATTGGCCCATTTCCATCATGGAAGGGGCAGCAATTTGTCTAAGTGACACATACTCAAGAAATGTGTTTGCCTTCTGTGCATACAAAGCTTTCATCAAAACTACCATCCATGGACTTATAGAATACTTTATCCACCGTCATGGTATTCCACATAGCATTGCTTCTGATCAAGGAATCCACAGCAAATGAAGTGTGGGAATGGACACATGCTCATGGAATTCTCTGGTCTTACCATGTTCCCCATTATCTGAAGGCAGCTGGGTTGATAGAATGGTGGAATGGCCTTTTGAAGGTCAATTTACAGCACCCACTAGGTGAGAATGCTGTTCTAGTTTGCTAATTGCCAGAATGCAACACACCAGAGACAGATTGGCTTTTAATAAAAGGGGATATATTTTGTTAGTTCTTCAGAGGAAAGGCAGCTAACTTTCCACTGAGTTTCTTTCTTATGTGGAAAGGCACAGGATGGTCTCTGCAGGCTTTCTCTCCAGGCCTCTGGGTTCCAACAACTTTCCCTGGGGTGATTTCTTTCTGCATCTCCAAAGGCCTTGGCTGAGCTATGAGTGCTGAGATGAAGTATGCTGAGCTGCTTGGGCTGTGCTACGCTGTGGTCTTTCAATTAAGCACCAGCCAATTAAGTCAAACGTCATTCACTGCAGCAGGCACGCCTCCTAGCTGACTGCAGATGTAATGAGCAACAGATGAGGTTCACGTACAATTTTCTCATGTCTGCAGCAACAAAACTAGGTGCCTTCACCTGGCCAAGTTGACAACTGAATCTAACTACCACAAATGCCTTGTGAGATTGGGTCGATGTCCTCTAGGAGGCTGTGATGCTCTGAATCAGCATCCACTCTAGCTTCTGTTTCTTCCACAGCCAGGATTCATGGGTTCAGGAATGAAGGAGTAGAAATGTGAATGGCACCACTCACTATCATGTGTTGTGATCCATTTCAAACATTTTTACTTCATGTCCCTGAAACCATAAGCTCTGCTGGTCTACAGGCCTTAGTTCCAAAAGAAGGCATGCTCTTTCATGGAGACAGAAAAACGATTCCACTGAATTGGAAGTTATGACTGCTACCTGGCCACTTTGGGCTGTTCATGCCTCTGAATCAACAGGCAAGGAAGGGAATTACTATACTGGCTGGGGTGACTGATCTTAACTATAAAGTGGAAATAGGACAGCAAGTACACAGAGAAGGTAAAGAATAGTTTTCTTGGAATACAGGAGATCCCCTAGGGTGTCCCTTAGTACTACCATGCCCTGTGATTAAAGTCAATGGAAAACTACAACAACCTAATCCAGGCAGGACTACCAATGGCCCAGAAACTTCAGGAATGAAGGTTTGGATCACTGCACCCAAGAAAAGAACCACGGCCAGCTGAAGTGCTTGCTGAGGGTAAAGAGAACATGGAATCGGTAGTGGAGAATGGTAGCGTTAAATATCAACTATGACCAAGTGATCAGTTACAGAAATGAGGACTGTGATGGTATGGATATTTTCTCCTTCTTTCCTTATGCACATGTTTACATTTGTACACAAAGCAAATATCTTGTTTTCTTCTTATAATAAAACATAAACTGTATTGTGAATGTTATAGTATTTAAGTTATAGTATATCAAGTTTAAGTGTGAATGTTACCTAAGGAACTGTACCTTATTCTGGAGAGTTTTAGAGTAGTTCCAGTTGTATGAAGGGCAGTTGGGCATTGTCAGGGGAAATATATGTTCGTTGGTGTGTTCTATTTAGAAATTAAGCATATGTCAAGATGATGTGCATAGTTGCCACTTTAACAAGGGGTGGACTGTGATGGTTGGGTTCTTGTGTCACTTTGGCCAGGTGCGGGTGCCCAGTTGTCTGGTCAGGCCTAATCATTACTGCAAGGATATTTCATGGCTGGTTGATAAACTAGAAGGGTAGTTTGTTAGATCATAAGTCAGTTCATTGCAGCTGTGGCTCATTACATCTGCTATCAACTAAGGACATTTCTCCCACAAATGAGATAATTCAATCAATTGGATTTGAGCCAATAAATTGAAGGCTTCTAAGGGAAAAGAGAGAATTTTAATTTTTTTTTCATCCAGTGAGCCTCTCCTTTGGAGTTTGAGACCCTTCATTAAAGTTGCCAATTTTAAAGCCTGTCCTATGGATTTTGGACTCTTACATTCCAACAATTGTCTGAGACACTTTTATAAATCTCATATTTATAAGCATCTCTTGTTGGTTCTGTTTCTCTAGAGAGCCCTGACCGATGCAGCTGGTTACATAGTGAGTGTCCTTGTTCTTGGGAAACATATGTGGAATTATTAAGTAGGTTGCATACATCAACTTACTGTCAAATGTTTAGATAATAGTTAGATAAGTAGATAGATAGATAGAAAGAACGAATGCCACAATAAATGTCATTGAGTGCTAAAAGTTGGTAAATCTGTGCATCTGGGTGAGGGGGTATATTGGATTTCTATGTATTCTTTTGTATTTTTTTGCAACATTTCTGCAAGTTTGAAGATGTTTCAAAATGAAAAGTTTTAAAGAAAAAGCCCAACCAATTGGATCTAGTGGACACAGCTATCAACAGAAGATGTATATTCTTTTCAAGTATACATAAAACATTCACCAAGGTAGATGATATCCTGGGTCATAAAACAAACCTTATAAAATTTAAAGGAATTGAAGCTATATATATAAAACATCATTAATGTTATGATAGAGATCATCTCAAGGGAATATGAGGGTCCAGAGTCAGGCATGTGACTCAGACTAGATCTTTAGAATAACTTCATGTAGTAGGTTGCACTTCAGGGTCTACTTTGCAAATAAGTCGGAGTTAGTCAAGTGGGGAAGATTAGAATTAGTTATCAGTTGCTGCATAAAAATTACCCCCGAATGTAGCAGTTTAAAACAACAAACATTTATTATCTCATACAGTTTCTGAGGGTCACAAATCTGGGAGTACCACACTGGATCAGGTTCTCTACCTAGGTTGCAATCAAACTTTCAGCCAGGGCTGTAGTCATCTCAGTCTCAGCTGGGACAAGAGATTCTGCTTCTTAGTTCACTCACTTGATTGTTGATTGGCTTCAGTATCTTGTAGGCTTTTCAACTGAGGGCCTCATTCCTTGCTATGTGGGCTCCTACCTGGGAGACTCACAGCATGGCAGCTTGCTTCCCCCAGGGGAAATGATCCATGAGAGAGAGCAAATCAAGATGGAAGCCACAGTCTTTTTAAATAACTTACTCTTGGAAGTGACTTACTATCAGTTCTGTTACATTTTATTTGTCAGACATGAGTCACTAATCAGGTCACACCAAAGAGAATGTAACCGAGATCTCAGGATTTAAGAGATGATTTTGATTATTGAATCATTATATAGATGTTCTTTTTGCATTTTGGGATATTGAAGTAGGCAGAGGGGAATACCTGAAAGCCTTAAACTATAATAAAGCCCTTGTTTTGTGCCTTTGTGACTGTAAGAGCTGTATGCCCTTTATCTGGTCATTTTCTTGTAGAGCAAAGGCCCTAATGCTAATGAAGTCAGTCATTAACTGGCCTCAGCCCCTTACATTTGTAAATCATATCTGCTAGGCTCTGCTATTGAAAGATAACTGTCTCCCTTTCTTTTGGTTCACACCTATAGTACTGAAATGATAGCTCTGCTTCCCTCCCTTTCAACTTATGTTAACACTGTTTCATTTTCTGCTTTGAACTTACTATCCAAAATGACTCATCTCCCCTTGTTAAAGTGATAGCTCTGCCTCACTTTCTTTCAACTTATGTTCTCCTATTGAAATGATAATGATAACACTGTCTCCTTTTCTGCTTTGAAGATCCTATCTGAAATGATCTCATCTCCCCTTGTTAAATCCTTAAGAACCTTGAACCCCCTAAACTCAGGGAGAAAGATCGGTTATTGAGCATGTTGGGCAAAAGTATACATGGCCTTTGTCTGGTAACAAGGAGGGAAATTTAACTCTACCTCTTGAAATGGGTAAGTATTTAAGAAATTGTAGATATGTGTTTAAAACCACCACAAAGAAGACTATTCTAGGTGCAAAAGCACAAAATCAAGGTAAACAATTGAAAATGGAAATGATGCTCTTTCTGACCCCATCCAGTTTATTTGGGTTGATCTTTAAAGGCTGTTTGATGTGAAGGTTTTCTCAGTATCAAATGCCTATCACAAGCCTACTGCTTTATCTGTCCTATCCAGCTGGGGAAGGCAGCAGGTCAAGTGTACCTGCAACCCCCACAGTATTTTGTTTTAGGATCTTGAAACAAAAGGGAAAACATAAAATGATACTTTCCTTTAGTTATAGGTGTTTAACTTTATTGTAGAACAAGAAAGTGGCTTGGAGATTTAATTGGAAGCTGATTATCCTCCTACTTACTAGCTAAATCTCTGTACAGTGAGTTATGCTATAATGTCTGTTTTGAAAGTATGAATTTGTTCCGATGTGATTGATATATTAGGGAACAAATTGAACATGACATGATTTTTGTATTTGCTTATGTATCAGCCAGAAACACTAGGTAAATGCAGAAAACTACACTCAGCTGAACCAATCTGCATGGGGTTATACAAAATACATCTCAAACATCTACCAGGGACACCCGTCCATATCTGGTGTCAAAATCTTCCATCTGATTTCAGAAAACCCTTCTTCTACCACTTCACAGTAACTCACAAACTTCAATTTCCACTTCCATAAGCAAATTTCAGGTCCTTTTCAAGGTAAAGTGCCATATTTCTTGCAGTATTAGTGTATTTCTTAACAATTTAACATGTGTAAAACTGTGATACTATTTTTAGTGGGTTCCTGTCTTAGGTTTAATGTATCACTGATGAAGTTTTTGATAGTTGTTCCACTAACTCCATTTTTCTCATAAGCCCAGGGCTTTTATTGCACAATGTTGTACAGTGTAGTAAAATTTTCAGAATGCATATGCCATGTTATAGCAGAATTGACTGTATATATTTTTACTTGCCTAGGACAATGAATTTGGATGGACTCGGCAAGTATTAAAAGTCAAGTAATTGAAGACCCTGTGTTGCAGTGGCAAAAAGAACAAGGAGGAAAACATTCAAATTCAGTGGAGATACTTATTTTTGTTGGAGGACCAGTCAGAGCCTCCATCTAAAGACCATCCTTTGGTGGTCTTTCTCACTAATAATTGTTTGTTATTCTGGTTTCTTCTAACCTTGGCTACCTTGTTCCACAGGAAGCAATTCTGTTTCTTATATATGTAGTGAGGTATTTTTAAAGAATTTGGACTTTATCCTCCTCCTTCTCTAACCTTGCACAAAGCTAGTTGTTCCTACTGATTACATATCCCTTCTGAGAACATGGCACTATGAGCTTCCAGGATCCACATTGTCTTGGTTCTGAAGCAGTTGGTGCTGTGATGATCACAATCAGTTTCTAAATTGCAGTAGGGCATTTAAAACAGGGAACCTGCTTCTCTTGCCACTGGGGTTACATTCAAATCCATGGGAAAAGGTATGGGTAAACTTAATCGTATATTTCTCTTTCTCTCTCTTCCTCATCATTCTTTTTCTTTATATTCATTGCAGCAGTGCTGCACAGTGATTGAGGATGTGCACTTTTGGTCCACCACTTAATGGTTATGCAAACTTGGATCACTTATTTTCTCTGAGCTTCTGTTCCCTCATCTTTAAAATTGAGATTGATTATAGAATCAACCTCACAGGCTTGTTATGATGAATGAATGAAATAATCCATATAAAACTCTTAGAACTGGGATAGTTGCTTTAGACACATGATCTTAATCAGTACTTAAAGTCTGAGGAGACTATATCCATTTAGGATCAGGTGTAAATAAAAATAAAATGATCCTGAGCTATTAACTCTGTCAGTGGGGGAGTGTTATTGCATGTATTCATGATTCTTCTGGAGTCATCTATTGCATAAAAAGGTATAATTATAATTACAGTTTCTATTTATGAAGCTCATAAGCATTGACTCATTTATTTTGTGATCTACTTACCTTAATTTTGGGGCCAAAGCTCCCAAGGTGAATATGGTTCTATATAACTTTGTGTGAAGATTGAATAATTAGGTTATGAATAACTAACAACAGAATCATATTTTAGGCCACCTGACCAGTATATGGAAACTAATGTGGAAATATTAAATGAGACTATAATCTCTTTTCTTTTCTCTTTCTTCAACATATAATACAGAGATTCTCAACCAGGAGTGATTCTATCCCCCTGGGGATATTTGGCAATGTCTGGAGACATTTTGGTTACCAGGACTGGGGAGGGAACATGCTATTGGCCTCTAGTATGTAAAGGATAGGGACGCTGCTAAACATCTTACAATGCACAAGATAAGCCCCCACATGTGGTGGTTTGGAACTATATTAGCCCAGAAAATCGGGTTCTTAAAGTTAGTACATCTATATGGGTGTAAACCTATTGTAAGGAGGACCTTTTGATTACATTATTTCAGTTAAGGTGTGGCCAGGATGGTTCTTACTCTTCTTACTTAAGTCTTCTATAAAAGAATGAAATTCAGACAAAAAAGGGAGAAAAGCCACAGAAACAAGAAACTGAAAACAGCGAAACTGGAAGAGAAGGGAAAGACCAGCAGATGCTTCCATGTGCTTTGCCATGTGACAGAGGAGTCCAGGATCACTGGCAGCTGGTCTTCAGGAAGAAAGCATTGTCTGGATGAAGTTTTGATTTGGACATTTTCATGGCTTCAAAACTGTAAGCTTGCAAAATTAACAAATTCCCATTATTAAAATCCAACCCAATTTCATGGTATATTGCTTTCAGCAACCTAGGAAATGAAAACACCACATAACAAAGAATTATACTGCTCCAAATAGTGCTGAAGTTGAGAAACCCTGCTCTAATACAATACCTAGTACAAAGCACATAGCAGTCTCTTAATATATGTTAAATGAATAAACAAACGAATGAAATTTGCTAGGGGCAAAACGTTCCTGATAGAAGAGACAGAACCTAGAGAATGGATTGCAAGAAGGTCTGATATTCAGCCTAAGAGGTAACAGCCTGATGCAAAGACCAGTGTTTGTCCTGATTGATTGTTCAGGCATCCATTCCTTGATCTGTGCCCAAGTGGCATGGTTGTAAAATATTTTGAATAACACCCCAAGAGGATGTATATTTCTTGGAGGCTGCTAAATTATTTCCATGATTCCTTCTGGAAATAAATTGTTTTAGAAAACACAGGAAAAGGAAATAAACCACCTTTGGCCTTGGGAAACAAACAGGAAATGGTATAGGGAGTGGCTGTGGATGAATGACATCGTTATGAAACCCACAGAAAAACAGAGCTCAATATTCTAGTGAAAGAGAGAAAATCAAAGCAGTCTGTCCCAAAGTCCCTCAGTTTTAGTCAAGGCAACTTTCCCTGATACAGGGAATTTGTAGGGGAAAATTAGAAAGTAGAACAAAACAAGTTTAAATCACGGGAAACCCAAAATTTATTTAAAAAAAAAAACATTATTGGAACCTGATTTCAAAATGTATGCTGATGATAAAGCATAGGACGTGCTTTAGAAAAATAAACCAAAGCTAAACTCTTGAGGGATTATGTGACAAAAGGAAAGATGATATTGTAATAGGACATCTTTCAGAAATTGTTAAATTAGCCCAAGTAATGAGAACATGGAGCCCATAAAATACAACAGAATTTCAAAAATCTAGAAAGATTTTGAGGAGTATGTTACATGGAATTTTGGATCAAATATTGAGGTTTATTTTTAGTTTCATAAAAGAGAGAAAATGGGAGTCACTTGAGGAACACAGATTTACTATTTCATATATTCTTCAGAATTTTTGGCAGGGTCTCACACCTGTGGGCTACCCCTAACACATTTGTATTTGAGTGAAATATGATTAAAATAAACATCAAAGGGTTGGACTTTGGGCTGAAAAAAATTCGCTTTTATTAATGGAGGATTTGTGTCTTCATCTCCTGTGCTGCCATATTATTTACCTCCTCAATAGAGATGGACCTCGTTCAAAACAATAACAACAAAAGAAAATCTGAACTGCCAAACTGCCAAATAGAAAAATGGACAACAGTTATGAACAGAAAGTTCAAAAGTCATTAAGCCTTTGAAAATATATTGCACTTCAATAGTAAAAAAATAGTAAAAAAAAGTGAGATTTTTTTTTTCACCAAACAGATTGACAGGGAGTCAAAATTGGTTAATATTCAACATTGGTGAGTGCAAAGAAATGGACACTCTACTTTACTATTGTGGAGTATGCATTGGTACAATCTTTTAGGAATTCATTTTGGTTACCTCTGTTAAAATCTAAAATGTGATCTCCCTTCATTATATCAACTCTATTTCTACCTAAATACCCTAAGAAAATGTTTGAACATGTGAACAAGGAAACTTGTTCAAGAATGTTCTTTAGAGAAGCATTGTTTGTAGTAGCATCACATTAACCCAGTAACTTTCCCCTGCAATTAAGTGACTAAATAAACAATGATGATAGCCCTATTATCGAATATTATGTAGTATTTAAAGAGTAAGATAACACTGTATCTACTGACATGGAATAATCTCCAAAGGCATATTGTTAAGCAGGAAAAGCAAGTTGAAAAACACTATTTTTAGCTTGACACTATTTCTCGAAAAGAAAAGCTCACAAAATAACTTCATAAATTCGGGTACATACATACACATAGGAATAGGCTTTGGTGTAGAGCTAAGTGATCATAGTAGCTCTGTATGGGGAGAATAGTATGTGGAAGCAGTGGTCATGTAAGCTTTTTACTTTATGTGATCCAATTGCATTTTTACAAGAATATATCAATGCACTTATATAATTAAAAAATTTAAATTATCAGTGGGAATAGCAGTAGTGCAGATGTGCAGTAGATTCATGGGGGCTTTTTTTTGGCTTTGGAGAAGGATTTACTACAGGATTTCTGTAAGCAGCAAGCTTGACTCACAAACAACTTATTGCCTTAGGGTGCGGGGCAGGGCCTGGCAGCTGGGGTCAGTGCTTATTAAATAAGAGTCAAGAGAGAAGGGAATAAGGAATTCAACCCTCAGGGTTTCTTACAGTTTGTTAGCACTAGACTGGCTTTCTTACCTCTTTCTTTAGCCCTGGAGCCTTCAAGTAGCTCCCAGACCTGTGTACTATAGCATTTGCAAACCCTGAAAAACTAGGGTCTTGAGGCAACCTCTCTTTGCTTTATTGCTATGTTCCTTGGCTGGGTACTCTTGCAAAAGAACCTCTGATTGTCGGGGATGTTTGGTGTCCAGGAGGGGTCATCCTGAAGCTTTTACCAGGAGCACTCTGGGCTCTTGCTGATCTGGCTCAGTGATCTGTGTCCTTGCTTATCTTGTACGAAAAAGAAGAAGTCTGGAAACTTAGGAATTAGTTTACTAATGAGCTAAAAAATGTGGATTTTCTCCCCACAGTATGCATTAATCAAAAAATCCATTAACCATTTCTTAGTAATTAAGTCACATGTTTTAAAATAATTTTCTAAATTTCTCCTTTGCCAGTTACTTATAAGCTCATGCCATATTTATCGCATATCAAAATAAGTGATTTTCTCAGAATGTAGAGTGGGAGTTCTTCAATGTTTCACCTGAGGACATGAATGTGATTAATTTTCTGTGCATGGTCCTTGCCCAGGTAGGATTGGGCTGGCTGGTTTGGCAGATTAGTGCAGCTCAGGACTGAGAGACGTCAAGTTAGGTGCCTGGCCCTATCAATGCAACTGATAGAAATCTGACTGTCACTTGGGAAACAAGGCTTCCTACTTCCCAATGACCCTATCTTTCTTCACCCTTGTCTCAGGGTGGCTCCATATTCCTCCTAGTCAGTTTTAATTTATCGTTGATTTGTTTAGGGAAACAGAATTCAGAAGACACAGGTGGTGGTAGGAAGGCATAGATTAGCTTATAAAGGATATGCATTTTCCTCTTCTTTGTTCATTGATGTATTTCAGGTACCTTAAAAGCTTCCTGTTAAATAGTACATACATGACAAATATTTGCTGAATGAACATAGGAAATTAGCAGGATATATATATATATATATATATGTATATAAACAGTATATAGCAGTATATATAAAACAATGTTATAATGTCTAGTGTGTTCTAGTAACAGAAAGGAGGCCAATGTGAATGAAATGCATTGAGCAAGGGGAAGAGGTAGGAAGTGAAATCAGAGCGTACATAGAGGCCAGTTTACAAAGGGCTTTATGGGCCACAGTATAGATTTTGGATTTCATTCTAAGTGGATGTGTGACATATTAACAAGAGATAATGTTATGTTTCCAGGTACTATTCTAGGTGGTTTGGATGCATTGATTCCTGTATTCTTTTAGCATATCTATAATTTAAGTACGAATATTTACTATCTTCATTGTAAAGATGAGGGGCAGTTACACAGACAGGTTAAGTTCCTTAGCCAAGGTCACACAGCTAGTAAGTAGTGGACCTGGAATTTGAACCATGGCAATCTAGTTCAGAGATGTACTCTTAATCATTGCATTATATTGCCTTTTAGTCCATTATGTACGTAATCTGATTTACATTTTAAATTACTCTATCTGATTGCTGTCTTTAGAACAGACCATAGGAAGGCAGAAATGGAGGCAGGGAGACAAGTAAGGAGACTATTGTGGTTGAATTGAAAATATATAATGATTGCTTGGAGTGGAGTGGTAGCAGAGCAAATGGAGAGAAGACAGATTCTGAGTATATTCTGAAGCAGAGTCTAAGGGTTTGCTAAAGGACTGGATGTGGGATATGGGAGAAAGAGAAGTCAAGGATGACACTGAGGTTTGCAGACAACATACGACTTTTAAAACTACCTAGCTAGTGTTGAGCTATAACTCTTGGTATGCCTGAAAACATACACTTTCCTTAAAGTGGATGCTAGAGGGGACAGGAACTGCTTAGTTCTTGATGATGATGAAAACCCCTCCAGAGGCTCTGCTTAGTGTTGTGGTTCATTCTCAAATATCCATATGTGGACTGACTGTTTTGATAAAAACACCTCCTTCTGGACTCCAAACACTTCTCTCCAACATCAGGAAATGGTAGCCTTCCCTACCAGTGTCTCACTTCACCTGATTCAGAATTTTAGGGACAGGTTGAGCAGGATTCACTGCAGCTTATGCACAATGATGATTTGAGATTACTGTTCCTACCATCCTAACTTTGTCACACTATGCTTATGCCTGTATCTCAACCTTTCTCTGCTCTCTTTGTTAACTACCTTCTTTGTGTTCTTTGTGCCTTTTCAGTCAGAGAACAACTTTGACATCTGGATTTAACTGCATCCAACTGCAAGCACTTTATGCCCTAGTTTTCAAATTTTCTCTTCAGCAGCTTGGCCTCAAAACCTTATCTGTCAGTGTACACTTGAGGTGAACATTATGGGAAACAGGTTCATCAACTTTGACCCCCAATAAGTAGGCTCAGGCACTAACCAGCCTTCAAAGCTCTAGCTTTTCTCTGTATTCACACATTCTCTATGACCCATTCCCTGAACTCTCCCCTAGAATGAATTTAATCCTTGAATCTTTGCTGAGGTCCCAATATGTTTGTGTGTGTTTCATGCCAGGCAAAATGCTTACATTTAGAAAACAGACTATCCATAAATTTTTAATCCTAAAAGGCTGGGGTGAAGCCCATACACTGCAAAATACTCATTCTCATTTGAAAAAACTGTAAGGACTCATAGAACAAAGACATTAAAACAGTTATGCTAGGAAAAGTTAGGGAAGAGATAGAGCCCACTGGTTCATTCTTCTTAACATGGCAGCCCCTGAAAGGTTTCCTTGAAATCATAATGCTGTGTCTTAGCATTTTTGAAAAACTATCACTCCATAGTTTTGGAAAGAAGCCATGCTTCAGAACAAAATTTCCCAAGTATGTCACAAGAGACATAGATATGCACCAAGAAAGGCACACACAGCTGTTGGTCTTTTCACATATCAAAGAAATTTCATGAATTATTGGAAAAATATCAACAAAATGAAGAAAATGACTGAAACTCTTCCAATCTTAGAGAGAGAGATTATTTGCAAATTCATTTCCCACAGTAACAGAAAAATCCCTTGAAGCACTAGGGATTTGTGAGAGCATATAACTTGTTGATCATATTGCTGTTTATCACAGTTGCTCAATTTTGCTTCGGTCTTCACACTCTGTTTAATGAGAAGAATTTTTTAAAGTTGCTGTTTAGGGGTCTAAAAGGATTTTTGAGGGGGTGCGAAAGTAGTTCTTTGGTGGAATTCTCGCTTGCCTTGTGGGAGACCTGGGTTTGATTTTTGGCCCGTGCACTTCCCCACGCCCCCCAAAAAATCAACAAATGGTGCTGCAATAATGGGATAGTCACATGGAAAAAGAATGAAATGTGACCCTCACCATATAGCATACAAAAAAAGGTAAAAGGATTTTTGAATTTGACAACAAAATTCTGAAAATAGTCTCAATATTTTGAGGCTAACAGCTAGTCATCAATCACATGGTTAAAACACTCCTCTATTCTGAGGATTTTATTCACTTTTTTTTAGTGAAAACCTCCACCAAGATTTTCATGTTGACTTTGTCCTGTGCAGGACCCCCTACCTCCTCCTCATTGGAATTCCTTATGCCCTGTCATCTTGAGAAGTAAATTCCTCTTCATATTCAGATCACTTTTCTTTGTGAGCAAGGGGGAGGGCAAACTTGCCTGAGTTCTGAACAATTGAGAAATTTAAAGGAATCAGAATATGAAGTCTAAAATATCACCTTTAATATCGATGAAGTTTAGGGTGGAGGACTTATACCTATGAGCAAGAAATTTTCTAATAGAAAATCCTTCCTATTAGAAGGATTTTCACACTCAGTCATAGGGTGTGCTGTACCACTGCATGATCCTCTTACAAGATCAGGCCCTATTATTGCTTGGCAGAAACCAGAGCAGAACACAGCTCCTCTGTATTCAGCCGTATCCTACGAAGGAAAGGAAATCCTCTTCCCAAGCTTGTCAGTCACGTAAATCACCCTCCAACTCCTACTTCCTCTCCATAGGAATGTTAGCATCTAGAGTGGGGAAGCAGAGTCTCTTCTAATATTCCTATTTACTTTTCTCTTAACTCACTCAGTTTAACCATTAACCCCTCTTCCTGGAAGGAGGGAGTCATTAGTTTATAAGACAGTCCTTCTCCCAACCTCATGAAGCTATTCATTCAATAGTAATCAATGGGACTGTTGATGGGTAGTGTAGATGACAGTGCCACCAAAGAAATTTGAAATAGGTCCTAAGAGTATATTAATTAAGTTAAACCAAGATCATGTCATGCCCAAGAATGAAAATTAATTCCATGTTCTATTTCCCTTCTCAAATTATATCTAGTGGCATTGTTTTAAGGAGCCTTTCAGAAGGTATGCAATTAGATCAAACGACACATTAAGAAACTACAACAATGTGTAACAAACAATAAGATGATGCTATTTGAATATAATCTCCTTTTCTTATCACATTTACAGGGAGATGTTAAGGTCCAAATATTAAATTTCCTTGCCCTTTTAAGTAAGAGTCCAGAGCAATCAAACCACATTACTTAAACTCCAAAATAAAGCTTTCTTGCCCTCGTGAGTGAAAGTTCAAAGAAATTAGAAATGAAAAGGCATCCTCTCTGGCTTCTTATTCTAATCTCAACTATATAGTTTCTGAGGAACTGTGCAGTGTTGAGATTCCTTTGTCAGCTGCAGCTGGAGCTGTCTTTTACTGGAATGGGCATAGTCTTTTCAAGGTATCGGAATTACTTATCATTATATTACTTCAATGATAAATCTATGTTGTTTCACAGAGTTCAAAGAATTAATAGAATCCACAGGATAATCACATAACTGGCCCTATACCTTCCCAATTAGAAAACAAACAAGTTGTGGTAGCCATCTTCTAAGATGGCCTTGATTGCCTCTACCTCCTTGAATGCATGCCACTGTCAATACCTTCCCTTTGTGTGTGGGCTAGACCTAGTGATTTGCTTCTAACAAATAGAATACAGCAAAAATGGGGGGGGGGGGGTGCCATATCTGCAATTAAGTTACAAAAGACTAGGACTCCATTTATTCAGCAATCTCTCCCTCTCTGGCTCTTTTCATTTGCTTGTGCTGATGAAACTAGTTGCTGTGTTATGAGCTGCTTTATGGCGAGGCCCACATGACAAGGGACATGTCAGAGAAGGATGAGGCCCTCAATCCAATAGTTCATGAGAACTAAATTCTGCCAACAATTTTGTGAAAGAGTTAGGAAGTAGACCTACCTCCAGTCATTCTCTGAGATGATAACACTTTGATTGCAGTCTGTAAGAGACACTGACAGAGAATCTAGCTAAGCTGCCCAGTTGAGCTGCACCTGGATTCCTGACCTATAGAAACTGTGAGATAATAAACACTTGCCATTTTAAACCACTAAGATTTGGGACAATTTGTTATGCAGCTATATATCACTAATACACAGGCCAGTCCACAGTACTTTGAGAAAATATATCAGGCAAAATTATATTTCCCATATACAATACTTAGAATTTTTGAAGACAGTTTTAGAAGCTCAATGTTATCTGAAGGAAAATTGATACATGGAAGAAATCATCTTGGTTTTAGCCTTGCTGAAAGTGCCAACCTATCCAAATGTTTGGGGTCCATGATGTGTGAACTTAAGTTCAATTTGGAGAAATCTCTTACCAAGAGTTCATTTTGCTCTTGTTTATTTAAAATCCAATTGCATAATTATAAAAACCAGACTTTTGGACCAAGTTGAAAATATCCTGTCTACATATTGTAGCCCAAGACATACAGTCATATGTCCTGACCCCACCCGAAGACCCTCTTTGTGTTATTTTAGTCTCCTAATTGTAGTTCCTGTCTAGTCTCCATGTTCTTGGTCCCATGCATCAGGTGTTTGGATTGGAGGAGGCCAATAACACCTCAAATTCCAAACTGATAGATACTTAAGAAAAAAGAGCAAGGCAGATGGGAAATGAAAATAACCCCTTGATTCCAAATTAAACTATTAGAGAATGTAGCTTATATCTGTAGGGAAGTTAGCTTCCTAATACTGCACCCCCGGCTTATTCACTCATTCAGTGGCAGCACTGGACCATCACATTGACCTTCCCTTCCCCTTGGGTATTTATGCCCCTGAGAACACTACATAGAGGAGCAGAGCAGGTCACACACTTTCGGTAGTCAGTTGCACTTCTAAGAGGAAGAGGAGAGAAAGGGCTGAAATAAATGGTTAGGCATATGTTGACCAAACTCACCACTCAGGTAAATCTCCCATTCCTGGGAAGAAATAAGTAAGAGGTTGAGAGAGTTGTGGAAAACAACATTAGCAGTGAGGAAAAGCTGTTCTGTTTCATACCCATATTGTTCTTAAATTCCCATCTCCCACAGCGTTCTCCTCCTTCTATGCCTCTTGTCCTCTGCTTTTCATAGTTATCAGATAAGGCTGATTAAAACTGTATCACATTGGTCATGGCTGGTTATAATTCAGGGTCTGTCAGGGGCTAGTGTAAAGAAAGAAGGAATCATGTGATGCTTAGAGAAGGGTAAATCCAAGAGGGCTGGCTCTTGGCAAAATTGTTTAGTTGGTTGTTTTCATTTGCAAGCTTCTAGAATGTGATATACCAGAAATGGAATAGCCTTTAAAAGGAGGAATTTATTAAGTTGCAGGTTTATACTTTTAAGGTCATGAAAATGCCCCAATTAAAACAAGTTTATAAAAATGTCTAAATTAAGGCACTAACAAGAGATTACCTTCACTCAAGAAAGGCCAATGAAGTTCAGGGTTTCTCTCTCAACTGGAAAGTCACGTGGAGACCGTGGTGATGTCTGCTAGCTTTCTCTCCAGGTTTCTTGTTTCATGAAGCTCCTCCAGGGGCATATTCCTTCATCTCCAAAGGTCAATGGTTGCATGGGTTCTGTGGTTTTCATGGCTCTGAAGCATTTTCCAAAATATTTCCTCTATTAAAAGATTCAACAAACTAATCAAGGTCTACATGGAATGGGTGAAGTCACATCTCCCGCTAATCAAAGATTAATATCCACAATTGGGTTTGTGACATCTCTGTAGAGATAATTTAAGTTTCCATCTATAGCACTGAATAAGGACTGAAAGAAATGGTTGTTTCCATAAGATGAATCAGGATTAAAACATGGCTTTTCTAGGACACATAATCCTTTCAAACCAGCACATTCCACCCTCTGGACCCTAAAAAAAGACATTTTTCCCATATACAAAATACATTCATTCCATAACAATATCAGAAAACATTAAAGCATTTCACTAACAATACAAATGCAATACAAGTCAGAAACAGTACAAAATCTCATCAAAGTCAGCTGCAGGCACGGTCTGTCCTAAGGCAAAATTCTCCTCTGGCTCGGGACCTGTAAAACTTTGAACAAGTTATTTGCTGCCAACATACAAAGAAGGGAAAGTCATAAGATAAATACCCCCATTTCCATAGGGAGAAATTGGAAGGCGATTACTGGACCCCAGCAGTTTTGAAAACCTATAGGGCAAACTCCATTAGATTTCAAAGTCTGAGAGTCACTTATCTTTGGGACTTTAGAAAGTGGTAGTCCCACCTTTTCCAATGGCCTACACAGTGGCTTGCCTCTTTCCAAATGCAACCTTGGGAGACACTGGGGAGACCACTTTTTTCTCAGCTTCACCTTCTCCAAGCATCAGGGCCACACCTGGGCACTCTGCCATCTCTCAGGCACATGCTCAGCCTCTCCATGTTGTACCAATCAGGCTGTCCCCAATCCACAAGGGATGTGTTTCACCCCTTGAAAAACCCAAGGTGGCACAACTCTTCCACTGCAATGAGGTGGAAGGCCCACCATCTGCCTTCAGGGCAAACTCGCCCTCTCCAAGTACTTGGGTGGGTCCTCTCTCCTGGTCTGAGGCTTCTTAACTTCAGACCTGAGCCTCCACGGTTCTGCCTCTGAAGATATTTTACCTTCATGTTTTCCCTTTCCTGAGTCTTTTAGTCCAGACTGGCAGGGGGTTCCCTTTATACAGATCCCACAGCACTCTCCTAGGCTTTCTACATAGCAGGATCAGATCACGCCCATCAGACAAAAGAAGTTCCCACAAATCCTTCCCGGATAACTCCATCTCCAATCCTGGCTTTCTCTGAAATTCCTCACTGGTTCCACATTTGGCCAAATCCTCAAGTGGGGCACCATTTTCTGGAGTCCCTCTTCTTGGAACCCCAGAATTTTCCAGAACATAAACTTCTGGTTTCTTTATACCCAAGAGTTCAGTTCTCAGCTTCTCTCTTTCCTGTCACATTTTGCTATAAGCTGCAAGGAGAAACAAGACTGCTTTTTCCACATTTAATTTGGAAATCTCTTCTTCTAAATATCCAAGTTCATGGCTTTTAAAATCTGCCTTCCAGCCAAAACCTCTAGTCAGTTTTGCCAAATTGTCTGCCATTTTAAAACAAGGATCACCTTCCTTCTAGTTTGCAATAACACATAGCTCATTTCTCTCTGGAACCTCATCAGAGGTATCTTTAGATTCCATATTTCTAACAACAGTCTTTTCAAAGAATTCTAGGCCTTCTCTATCAACATCCTCACAACTCTTCCAGAATCCTCCTCTTAGCCATTAAAAATCTGTTCCAACATGTTTGGTATTTGCAAACTGCAGCAGCACCTAACTTCTCTGATACCAAAATCTGTTCTAATTTGCCAGCTGCCAGAATGCAATAAACAGAAATGGAATAGCTTTTAAAGGGGGAATTTAAGTTGCAAGTTTAAAGTTCTAAGGCTGTGGAAATGTCCCAATTAAAGCAAATCTATAAAAATGTCCAAATTAAGGCATCAACAAGAGGTTACCTTTACTCAAGAAAGGCCAATGAAGTTCAGGGTTTCTCTCTCAACTGGAAAGGCACATAGAGACGTGGTGATGTCTGCTAGCTTTCTCTCCAGGCTTCTTGTTTCAAGAAGCTCCCCCAGAGGCATATTCTTTCTTCATCTCCAAAGGTCTCTGGCTGCATGGGCTCCATGGTTTTTGTGGCTCTGAAGCTTTTTCCAAAAAAGCTTTTAAAGGATTCTAGTAAACTAATCAAGACCCACCTGGAATGGGTAAAGTCACATCTCCCTCTAATCAAAGGTTAATACCCACAATTGGCTGAGTCACATCTCCGTGGATATAATCTAATCAAGTTTTCAACCTGCAGTACTGAATAAGGATTAAAAGAAAGGGCCACCTTCATGAGATGAACCAGGATTAAAACAAGGCTTTTCTAGGGTACATAATCCTTTCCAATTGGCACATTGGTGTTGTGATTTTATGTGGTCCCACAAGTCCTGTTCCATTTCGGTAACTGCTCCATTCCCTTCTGCCCAAACCAAATTCCAGATGCCAGAACCTCCTTGAGATCTGCTTTCTCCCCAAATGTTCTGGTTCTATTAAAGCACTCACCCAGGTCCTCTTCCTGATAAACTAATATATGCATACTGCTCTTTAGGGGACAAGAATCTTTTAACCAACACCTTCATGTTACTGCTATGTGATGGATGTTGACACTATTTGACAATCTGATGATGAATTATAAATATAGACAGTTACCTCCTGCTTTGTACTTAAAATTTCTTTATAGTTTCATTGCATATATGGTAACTTGTATTTCTAATGCAATCTTCAGCCAGAATCCATTGCAATTCCTTTTTCTTGGGTAGAATCATTTCTTGTTTGGAAGGCTTGTACTGTCACACAGTCAAGAGGACTTAGATGACAAACACTCTTGGAAGGAAATTATAAAATGAGGAGTAGGTGGCATTTTGCATTGTCAGTTTCACCTGGATAAAAATATGACATAACTCTTTTGTCTTATAAAGAAAAAATTTACCAGTGTCTGATTAAAATATTAAAATACAAAGCAGACAGATATCCTAGTAAAGACCTTCTGCTTCTCTGGAAAAGATCAACTCACATCTTTAAAGTTTTATCACTTTGTATGGGCCATCAGGTTGTTCAGAATAACCATGGCAAATCCAATAATGCCAGGAAAAGAAGGTTCTGATTGATTTTGTTCTTTGTTTAGACTTTTATGTTTATCAATTCTGAGAAGGACAGATGTATTTTTGTATATTTCTGACAATAGCTATGCTCTTCTCATGCATCATTTCTTATCAAATGCATTTTATACAACATAACAGCATTTACCCTTAGCTCCGAAGGGGCTCCTGAGGACCAAGGGGGTGACAGAACATTGTGATCTTTTATACAGTTTACATGGTTCCCAGAGTTATCTGCTTTATGTGTGTGGTTGTGTGTAAGCATGGGTGGAGGGCTAAGGTACAGGGAACTAGGGGGGTTAGAATGGCAAAAGGCTGCATGGTTTTGTTCTTTGTTTGTTTCTCAATATAACATGTTCAAATAGCTTGGCTCAAAAGTCAATCTCTTCTCTTCTTTTTTATAAACAATTAGAAACAAACTCAACCAGCTCTGCACCAGATAGAATAAGGGTCTGTCTACAGAATATGACAGTAGTCAAAGTAAAACTAGCCTCCAAATATTTTTCTTTGGGATTCTGAACTTTTGATTTTATTATTCTTTGGAATGAATATTTCATGTATCTTGTTAAAATGAGTATGTATTATATAGTAGGAGTAACACACTAAGCTATGATCAGTAGGTTAGATTAGGAGATGTTTCAACAGATTAGGCAAACAGTTAGGGCCTTGAGGAGAAATGGGATGCATGTTTTGATAGGAAGTAGCAAGGGGATGATCGGAAAATGTAATTATAGTGAGTACTACCATACCAATCAATAATATCCCCATCACACCATCACCATTGTCTAGATGACTAATATGTGCCTGGTGTTCTGCACACATTACTTCATTTCATACAACAACCTTATGAAGTGGATACCACAATTATCTCAATTTTACAGTTAAGAAAATTGAAGTTTAAAAAGCCAAAGTAACTTGCATAATGCTTCTCACGTAAAAAGTCTGAATTCAGGGTTGTAACTCAAGTCAAGCAGTACCATGGTGATCAATTTGGGCCATAGATATGGAATGAACATTGCTTTCTGGAACATTTTCCTCAGGTATACTCAGTGTCTAGTCATGGGTGGGAAAAATAAGGACAAACTGAAGAACTCATATGCTACCAGTTTCACTAAATTTGCTATTAGGGTTGGTGTTCAAAGAGCCCAGTTTGGATTGGTCACTTACCTCAAGAAACCTTGTGATTGTGGACAAACATAAGAATGATGATGAAAATACAGTGTGTCACTGTAGGGGTCTTAAATCCAAGCTGCAGCAGCTTACTTACTACTCTGTAATAGGTAGATTTTAATTGCTCACTAGTTGTACAACCAGGGGCAAACCATTTTATCTCTTAACTCTTAGTTTCTTCATCTGTAAAATAGAGTTAATAATATTTGCCTCCTCTCCCTCTGTTGAAAGCATTAATGTGAGTGAAAGTGCTTTGCAAATGGTATAAGATGATACATAGATATGTATATTGTAACAGATGATTTATAAGAAGTCCCCATTTCCCTATCAGAGATATACTGTATTAATTGAATTTAAAAAGTGAGACTGAGGACCAAGGTCATAAAGGAGACTCGTGGCTCTCACAGCTCTCTCTGCTTTGTGTGGTTTGTGCAAATCTCTTTGTTGTGTCAAGCCCAGGCAGTTGCTCACATAGACTGTCTTGATTTTAGTTTCTGATGGATGCTTTGTTCCTCCAGAACATGCAGGCATTACAAGTGGTTAATGAAAGTGCAGCAGCATTATAGTTTGAATGAAGATCATTTTTATCCTTCTCTGGCACTGGTAGATGGAGGATGTCAGAGTCCTGTGTACCCAAGACAGGGAGAAACTATGGCTGATACTTATAAACCAGGGTGTTAGATAAATATCCTTAATAAATCCAACAATGCTACAGAGTATTCTTTTAGTTTCTTCATTTTAGTGAAAGAGCATACTAGTCTCACTGCTGTCTCTGGGAAAGTTTAAGAAGTCACTAAATTTGTCTTGGCAACTCTAGGTTTGCCATTTAATCATAATAACATGTATTGAGCACTCACCATGTGCCAAGAATTGTGTTATGGACTTTGCAAAGGCATATATAATCACATATAACCCTTGTCACAAACCTTTGTGGTAATACAAAGGTGTTTTTTATTGGATGCTTCCCATGTTTCATGCACTATGCTTTGCACTTTCTGTCCATTATCTTCTTTGATCCTTTCAACAACTTTACAAGGTAAGTGTTATTATCATTTCTTTCTTATAGACAAAGAAACTAAGGCCCACTAGAATGAAATCATTTATGTAAAATCACACAGGTAACAAATAGCAGAATTGAAATTTGAAAGCAGGCTTTCAAGGAAATAATTGAGTATTCATACTAAGATGTAGTGGTGGGTTTAGGAAAGTAGAGGAGAGGGGAAAATGTATGGCTCAGGTGGAATATTTTTGTTCATTCAACTCCTTTCTTGGAGTCATCATTGACTCTTCATACCCACATCCAGTCTACCAGAAAAATCTTCAAAATATGATATATCTAGAAGCCAACCAATTTTCCACATCCTCATTGTACTACCTTCTCCAAGCCACCATCATCTCTCATTTAGGATGATCTGATATCTCCTTTCTTTTGCCCTTGCCCACTGTGGTAGACACTGCTAGCTGTATGTATAAACCTATTTGACTCTTATTCTATATCCAATAAAATAGCTAGATGCACAACTGCCCTGCTATATTGCATTTTCCAACCTCACTTGAAGTTAGGTGTGGCCATGTGACTAACTTCTCATCAATAAATGTGAGCAGAAGGGACAAGTGACCTTTCTGAGTCAGGGACTTGTGACATTTGAGCTGTCTCCCCTATTCCCTTGTCTCATTTTTCTGTCTACTGGAACTTGGAAGTTTTGACAGTCTGGCTTTGACACTTGAGACAATTATGAGGCCCTAGGTATAGCAACCACATGGAAAGAATTTGGGTCCTGTATCACTGTGAGCAATAGACCTATTCTGCAGACCTGGACATCATCATTGTCTCTCCCAGTTACAATTCACATTCCATGAGAACAGGAGATCTGTTTCACTGCTATATCTTTAGTGTCTAAAACAGTGCTTAGCACATTAAGACCATTAAGTCATTTTGTTTCTCTCCTTAAAACCTTCCAGTCGTTCTCTATTTCACACAGTCTAAAAGCCAATGTCATTAGAATGCCCTGAAAATCCAGCAGGAACTGTCCATGCTCCTACAACTATATTGTCTCTGACTCCTCTCCATTCAATCTCCAGCTGGCCCACTAAACTAGCCCTTTGTGATTCCTTGAGCATATCAGGAACACTCCTACACACATATTATTCCTTTTGCCCATATTATTCCTTTTGCCTGGAAAACCTTAATGAAGAGGTCCTTCTGGATCACCTTATACAAAACAGTAGTCTTTTCACTAATAGCCCCTTATCCAGCTTTAGTTTTCTTCATTGCACAATTCACTAGTTAGCAGATATGTTTGTTTATTATTTGCCTCCCCCAATTACAATGTACATTCCACGAGAACAGGGAAATTGTTTCACTGCTATATTCTTAGTGTCTAAGTCAGTACTTAGCACAGAGTAGGGGCTCAATAAATAATTGTTGAGTGTCTCACATTAACGTTAATCTTCTCAAATCCACTAAATTAAATTAGTGGTTCTCAAATTTCAATGCATATAAGAATAGCCTGAAGTGTGTTAAAATGCTGACTCCAGGGGCAAATCTGTTCAAATTCTGATTCAGCTGATCTAGGATGGGTCCCAAGAATTTGCTCTATTCCCCACTTTATTCATTAGGGCAGTTATAGGTTTACTAAAAATGTCATGCAGAAAGAAGAGTTTCCATATACCCCACTTACAGTTTTCCATGTTAATAACATTTATGCAATATTTTTGTTACATCAGATGAAAAAATATTATTAATCATGCTATTAACTATAGTTCATAGTTTACATTAGGGTCCACTCTTCATGTTGTTAAGTTCTATGCTGTTTTTTTTTTTTAATTCTGATAACATGTATACAACCTTAAATTTCACATTTTACTACTTTAAAGTATACAGTTTAGTGGTGTTAATTGCATTCAAAATGTTGTGCTACTGTCAGCACTACCCATTACCAAAACTTTTCCATCACCAAACAGAAATTCTACCAATTAAGCATTATCTCTCTAGTCCCCAACCTACCCCAGCCTCTGATAAACTGTACTCTAGTTTCTGACTATGAGTTTCATATTCTAATTATTTCAGGTAAGGGATATCATACAATGTTTGCCTTTTTGTGCCTGGCTTATGTCACTCAACGTGATGTCTTCCACCTTCATTCATGTTGGAACATGTATAAAAATTTCTTTCCTTTTAATGACTGAATGATATCCCATTGTATGTATATACCACATTTTGTATATCCATTAATCTGATGACACTTAATTGTTTCCACCTTTTGAGAATTGTGAATAATGTTGTTATGAATATCAGTATGCAAATATGTGTTCGGGTCCTTACTTTCAATTCTTTTGGCTATACACCTAGAAGTGGGATTGCAAGGCCATATGGCAATTCTACACTTAACTTTCTGAGGAACTGCTAAACTATTTTCCATGATGGTGCCACCATTTTATATTCCCACAAAATATGAGGTTTCCTAACTCCATATCTTCTCCAATACTTATCATTTTCTGTTTTTTAAATAATAGCCATTCTAGTGAAATGGTAGCTCTTGGTTTTGATTTGCATTTCTCTTATGGTTAATGAAGTTCGGTATCTTTTCATGTACTTAATGTCCATTTTATATCTTCTTTTGAGATATGACTAAGGAATGCTTTTTTAAAACATGTGCTCATCCCCTGTCATTTTGATGCAGCAATAAGGTGACAACTCTTTGAGAAATAAAGTACTAGATTTGGAGCTTCATGGGGGCTTTTTCAATAAGGTATCCACAATGCCTTGCATAGTCTCACTCATAGCAGGTACTCAAGAAATACAGTTTAAATGGATCATTGAACAAATATTTATTGCTGTTTCTTGGGTTCCAGGAACTCTACTAGATGCTGAGACTACCCTAGCATTTTAATTCTCCAACCAATTTGCACAGTGGCCCACGTCCCTCAGGCCTAGGAGTTCCTTCAGTTATGCCTCAATGTGTACTTCTTTCAGGGTGCTTGTCAAGCTTAATGGGCACAAGAATCACTTGTGCATCTTATCATAATGCACATTCTGATTCAGTGGGTTTGGGAAAGCCTAGGGGTTCTGTGTTTATTACAATCTCCAAGTTAATGCTGCTGCTGATTGATGGACTATACTTTGGGCAGGAAGGCTTTAGGCTAAGAAAGTGTAGTAGGCAGAGAGCTGATCAGAAGATTGCTGTTTCCCTGGGGCTACTTGCTCCTTTGTTGCAGAGAAAATTCCTTGCCTTTGGTAGTTCCCTCATTTTCAGGCTCTACCATCAACTGTGCATATATTTGTACTTGTTTTAATTTAAAAGATCCCAAATCAATTAAGATAGCGCAGCTCTGTGACTATAAAAATTCATGGGTATAAATCATGCCATCGTTGTTTCTCTGCAGGGTATGGAATAATGCTACTGTCTTTGTTTAATTAAATAAATGAAACAAGGGAAATTTCAAAGATGAAAGATTCCAAAAAGTGTTACAGAGAACTTGGATAAACAAATTCTTGGTGAGCAAGACCTAGGCACAGTTCATTTCTTTATTTAGGCCACCTACGTGGAGTATTTCAATGGGGAGGACAATGTCCAAATCCCTTCCTCACCTTTCCCAGCATTTCAAGAATCCTAAAACTTCCACTGTCACTTCACTCTTTTGCCTATATGCACATTAGTTTTCAGAAGTTTCCCCATGACAATATAATTTATTTAAAATTAGGAAAACATTAACCAGTAAGATAAACATCTTAGGACAGGAGCTTTCAACCCTAAGGCTTCTTCTTTAGACTTCACGAGATCTTTGAACTCCCGTAGATTTTATGAAAATTTTATATACATGCATTGTTCTTTCTAGGAAGGGAATCCATAGCTTATATAGGTTTCTCAAATGGGGTCTGTGAATCGCCACAACGCTAAGAATCCCCTTAGATATGAGAATGCCTAGGTATTTTGAATGTCGGAGGAGAATTGTACAATGGTTTATTGCATTGCATTGTTTCATTTTATTTTGCTTTGCTTTATTTTTGTGTCTCTATCCCTCAAATTCGATTGTGTATTCCTTAAGGGAAAGTTGCACTCATCTGTGTATCTGTGTAAATCCAGGCCATGAGGGTAGTTTGGGAACTAAGTAAGGAAGGAGCACAAGAGGAAAGCACATTGAAACACAGGGTTCTGGGTGGCTAGGTGGGGGTGAGGTGAGCATAGACAGAGAAGATAGGCGTGAAGAGTACTCAAAGAAAGCTTTAATTGGTTAATACATTTTTTAGGTCTCAATTCAATATATACATACTACTTTTTTATTTTAAAACTTATTGTATCATATAATATATAGACAAAGCAAAGAAAGAAAAAAGTAAGAATTTTCAAAGGACACTTCAATAAGTAGTTACAAAACAGATCCCACAGTCATGAGCTACTATTCCATCCTCTCAGATTTTTTCTTCTAGCTGCTCCAAAATACTGGAGGCTAGAAGGAATATTAATATAATAATTCAGTAGTCATACTTGTTTGTTAAATCCCATTTTCTCTGTTATACCTCCTCTTTCTCCTTTAATCCTCCTTCCAATCTATAGAGATATTTAGGGAATGTCTATTCTGATATTTTCGTGTTGAGAAGGTGTGTCCACACTGAAGGATAGGGGGATGTAATTAATTGATAATCCTGGAGAGGTGGTCCTTCTGGGTTTCAGGATTTATCTGAACTAGGAACTCTGTGGGAATTACATGTTCCAAAAGGGCAAACTAGTGCATGAAACCTTTATGGCATCTCAGTTTGAGCCCTAGGTGTTCTTAAGAGTCAACGGGAGTGATGCAGATTGGGGTTTAGCAAACCATTGCAATTAACACTATATAAATGAATTTTGCATACCAGCAGCCTCCAGAACAACCTCCTGACTCCATTTGATCTCTCTTGGCCACTGATGCCTTATTATGTTATACTTCTTTCCCTCCTTTTCATCAGGAAGGCATTGTCAATCCTGCAGTGCCAGGGCCAGACTCTTCCTGGAGAGTCATGACCCAAGTTGTCAGGGAGATATTCACTTCTGAATGGCTTGTACCAAGTAGTGGGGAAGGCAATGATTTTCCTTATAGAGTTGGGCTTAGAGAAAGAGAAAGGCCACATCTGAGCAACAAAGAGGCTTTCTGGAAGCAACTCTTAGGCCTCGTTATAGATAGTCTTAGCTTCTTCCCAACAGAAATAAGTTTCATAAGAGCAAGCCTCAGAATCCAGGGCTTGGCCTATTTTCTTTGGAGTTCCCAATGGTTGGGAGGGAACCTGGGTTTCTCAGATGGGGGAGTTTAATAGCTCCACATATATTCCCCCTTCAGATTGTCAAGGGAATTTACCAATACATTTTTAATTATCAGCCCATCATAAATTTTTGTATCCTGGCACTACACTAAGCCATAGAGAACTACAAGGCCTCATTCCTGTTCTAGACTCTGGGAGTCTGGGCTGTCTAAATGAGCTATCCAGAGAGACTGATTCAGACTATGAGTTACAGAAAATTTAGGTTCTAGATATAATAAACCTCTCTGCTTTGATCTCATATAACAGCTGAAGGTCTAGAGCACATACAGTATCAATTTTTATCCTTCATTCTTATTTCTCTTAGACCTAGCCAAATTGGCTTCATTTTAAACTCTAATTGAGGCTTGTATTAGTTAGGGTTCTCTAGAGAAACAGAATCAACAGGAAACACTCACAAATATAAAATTTATAAAAGTGTCTCACGTAACTGTGGGAAGGCAGAGTCCAAAATCTGCAGGGCAGCCTCTGAAGCTGATGATTCTGATGGAGGGTCTGGATGAACTCCACAGGAGAGGCTCACCGGCCAAAGCAGGAAGAGAGCCTGTCTCTTCTGAATCCTCCTTAAAAGGCTTCCAGGGATTAGATTAAGCATCACTCATTGCAGAAGACACACCCCTTGGCTGATTACAAATGGAATCAGCTGTGGATGCAGCTGATGTGATCATGATTTAATTCTATGAAATGTCCTCATCGCAACAGAAAGGCCAGCACTTGCCCAACCAGACAAGCAGGTACCACCACTTGGCCAAGTTGACACATGAACCTGACCATGACAAGGCCCATTCTCTTTCTTGGTGACTTCAACTTTTATTATATATAGCTATGCTAACTTTCAGGACTGTAGTACTCCATTTCAGGGATCCAAGTGTCACAGAGTTACCTAAAGTTCCAGGGGCATACCAGCTGATACACATATAGGTCAGTGTCTCAGAATCCAGAAATGCATCCACATCTTCAGACCAAATGTGGCTGCTATTAGGGTGCACAACCCAGGCTTTCATTTTTCAATAAGTGTTTTCTGAGAGAGACCTTAGCATATTTGTTCATTTGTTCCTGGCCCATTTGGCACAGGCCATTGTCCTCAAGGTTTATTCAGTTCATTGTGTGCTTCTCAACATTCTTCCTTTTGGTAGCTGCACCACATTCCATCATATAAATGTGTCATCATTTGCCCTTGGCAGTCATTGTATCCTTTGATTCCCTTCATCAGTTGAGCATCATGGATAATGTCCAAAATAAACAAACCATGTCTTACAGTATCTTTGTTTGGTTGTGCAATCTTCAGCACCCTCAATTTTAGACAATGTTCTTTGGTCCATAATGACAAAGAACTGGCAAACATACTGCACTGGTTTGAAAGGATGTATCTCCCCTAGAAAAACCATGTTTTAATCAAAATCCCATTTCATAAAGGCAGAATAATCCCTATTCAATACTGTATGTTTGAAACTGTAATTAGATCATCTCCCTGGATATGTGATTTAATCAAGTGTGGTTGTTAAGCTGGTTTAGATGATGAAATGTCTCCACCCATTTGGGTGGGTCTTGGAAAGTTTCTGGAGTCCTATAAAAGAGGTAACATTTTGGAGAATGAGAGCCATTCAGAGAGAGCCAGAGAAGCACGACATAGCCATGAGAGCCCACAAGCCAGTGACTTTTGGAGAGAAGAAGTAAAATTCCTCCCAGGGAGCTTCATGAAACAAGAAGCCAGAAGAGAAAGCTAGCAGATGACACCATGCTCACCATGTGCCCTTCCAGCCAAGAGAGAACCATGACTGCATTTACATGTGCCTTCTCGGATAAGAGAGAGACCCTGAACTTCATCGGCCTTCTTGCACCAAAGTATCTTTCCCTGGATACCTTCGATTGAACATTTCTATAGACTTGTTGTAATTGGGACATTATCTTGGCCTTAGGACTGTAAACTTGCAACTTATTAAATTCCCCTTTTTAAAAGCCATTCCATTTCTGGTATACTGTATTCCAGTAGCTAGCAAACTAGAACACATACCATCACCAACTATCAAATCAAAACCACCCCTTATTGCTTGTCCCTCTCCTTCAATCCAGTTATTTGCCCCTGGTAGTGCTGTGGTACTGTTGCTGTCTTCCCATTAACTATTGCCCATAGCATGCATTTTTAGTTTTCCTCCTAAATCCCTCTGCAATTGACTCTTTGTCCACTATTGAACCATTGAAATAGTTCATGTGAGAACTTATTTATAATCATAATTTTAATCATTGTAATACATGGCACTATACATCCCCTTTAAATCATATTCACCTTCAGTATGGCAATGCTATAAACCCTCTGGTTAGTTATCACTTCTATCTGTTCCCTTGTATTTAGATTCAATCTCTTTGGGTGTCCTTTGCTCTATCTCTAACTTTTATGTACCTTTAGGTCTCCTGTATTCTGCAATGTAATCTCTGTTACATTTACCAGAGTCATAATAACAAAATTGTACAGTCTCTACCCTTTTGTAACAGACTTATTTCACTCAGCATTATGTCTTCAAGGTTCATTCACGTTGTCATGTTTTGGGACACCATTTCATCTTTTGTTGCATAATATTCCATCATATGTATATACCACATTTTGTTTATCCACTCATCTGCGGATAGACACTTGGATAGTTTCCACCTCTTGGTAATTGTGAAAAGTGCTATTATGAACATTGGTGGGCAAATGTCTGTTCGTGTCACTTCCCTCAGCTCTTCTGGGTATATTCTGAATATTGATATTGCCAGGTCATAGGACAACTCAACATTTAGCTTTCTGAGGAATCACCAAATTGTCTTCCACAGTGGCTGCACCATTATACATCCCCACCAAAAGTGAATAAGTGTTCCTATTTCTCCACATCCTCTCCAACATTTATAGTTGTTTATAGCCATTCTAATAGGTGTGAGGTGATTTCTCATTGTAGTCTTAATTTGCATTTCCCTTATAGCTGTGAAAATGAGCATCTCTTCATGTGCTTTTTAGCAATCTGTATTTGCTCTTCAGAAAAGTGTCAATTCATATCCTCTGCCCATTTTTTAATTAGGTTGTTCATTTTTTTGTTGTTGCACTGTATCATTTCTTTATGTACACAGGATATCAATCCTTTATCCAATAAAGTGGTTTCCAAATATTTTCTCCCATAGAGCTGGCTGCTTCTTCACCTTTTTAAACAAAGTCCATTGAGGCACAGAAGCTCTCAGTCTTAAGGAGTTTCCAATTGTCTATTTTTTCTTTCACTGCTTGTGCTTTTGGTATAAAGAAGCTACCTCCTATTACGAGATTTTGAAGATGTTTCCCTGCATGTTCTTCTAGAAGTTTTATGACACTGGCTCTTATATTTAGGACTTTAATCCATTTTGAATTACTTTTTGTATAGAGTATAAGTTACGGGGTCTTCTTTCATTATTTTGGCTATTGATATCCAATTCTTCCATGCCCATTTATTGAAAAGACTATTCTGTCCTGTTCAGAGGATGTGGGAGACTTATCAAAGATCAAATGTCCATAAATTTGTTAGTCTATCTCTGCACTCTCAATTCTATTCCATTAGATGATATTTCTATCTTTGTCCCAATATTCTGCTCTTTTGACTATTGTGGCTGAATAGTAAGCTTTAAAGTAAGGAAGTGATTGTCCTCCCACTTTGCTCTTCCTTTTTAAAGGATATCTTTAGGTATTCGGGGTCTCTTTCCTTTCTATATAAATTTGATAACCAGCTTTTCCAAGTCTTCAAAATAGGTTGTTGGGATTTTGATCAGCATTGCATTGAATCTGTAGATCATTTTGGGTAGAGTTGACATTTTAATGACATTCAACCTTCCTATCCATGAACATTGAATGTTTTTCCATCTATTTAGGTCATTTTAAATTTCTTTTAGCATTTCTCTTTTAATTTTCTGTGTATAAATCCTTGACATCCCTGGTTAGGCTTATTTCTAGATAAGCCTAGAAATAAGGCTTCTTCTGGTCATTATTTTGAATGGAATTTTTTCCTTAATTGTCACCTCAGATAGGCCATTGCTTGTGTATAGAAACATTACTGATTGTTGTACATTAATCTTATATCCTGCCACTTTGCTGAATTTGTTAACTGAAGTGGCTTTGCTATAGGTTTCTCAGGGTTTTCTAAGTATAGGATCATATCACACATACTCATTTGTGAAGTCATTTTCAGTAGGAGGTAAATCCAAGTCTAATGTCCAGCTCTTTCCTTCTTGTTTTCTGGTTAAAATGTACTGCTCAATCAATAAAAATGAATAATTTAAATTCAACAGCTGTCACTATCAATAATAGTTTTCTGAGTGATGTAATGCTATGGTAATTCAATTTGTTAGTCACTGCAACACTTTCATATGACAGTCTGCTAAGGCTGTAAACTTAATTTACTCTAAACACTTGATGCAAGTAATGTTGATGAGTTTTATCTTTAAAAGTATTGATTCTCCTCACTCCCCAGAAAATATCTCCCCTGTGTTTGTGCTTATTGAATAAATAGGTATCTGTCTCATTAAGGAAAAATTTTTTAAGGTAACAAAGCCTCCCACTTGGCTTTAAGCAGGCCTTTGTTGAAAAACGTAGACTCAAAGCCTTAAAAGTGTGTTGGCTCTTTGCCAACTTCCTGGATCAGCATTTGTCACCTGGGACAGCAAATTCCACTCCTGGACAATTTTTTATTTTAGAAAGTTGCTTTCTATAGTGGGGACAAAATCTACTATTTTGCAACTTTAACCCATTATTGGCTTTCTTGAAATAAACATTTTAAATCTAACTACCAATTATTGCAGATTTTATATATATTTGGAGGCTTTTTATGAACCTCCAAGAGTTTTCTTGTCTAGGTTAAACATTCATAGTTTTTTAAACTTGTTTTCATATCTCAGGATTTCTAGATTAACATATAATTTTGTTCTTTCTCCTCTGGTGGCATCCCTGATTGTTCATGTCTCTTTTAAAATGTGGCATGCAGGACCAAACACAGTATTCCTGATATCTAAAACTGAAGGGATTGAACTTCATACAGAACTCTTTTTAGCATGATGCTGTCAAACTATTGTCCAACCCCTTAAAAGTAAAATTAATAAACTATTTTACTTGTTCCTTTTTGTGTTTGTCTCCCTTTCTTTAGAGAATTAAGTTAATCAGGTGTACTTGACTCATTTTTCTGTAATGAATAACTTGAGTGCGAGTAAAATGACAAACTTAAATGCAACAAGTAAAAATACAGATCCACTAACAATCATATTGTGAATAACAAAGTCCTCTTTCACAGGAGGCACTTATTATGACTCAAATAAATCGCATATTTAAGTATCTGAGGTTTATAGATTAATTGAGGAAAACTGGTAATTTTAGTAAGCTTTATTTTTCTTTACTAATCTTTAAAATTTTTCTATTATGGAAAACTTCAAAAACTTACCAAAATAGAGAACAAATTACAATGAACTCCCATGAATCTATCACTTAGTTTTAAGTATTGGTTCATGGCCAATCTAATCTCATCTATATAACACCACTGCTCCACCCAGTATTATTTTGAAGCAAATCCAAGACAACCTATCATTTCATATGCAAATATTTCAATATGTATTTGTAAAAGATATGGACTTTTGGGCGGGCCAAGGTGGCTCAGCAGGCAAAGTTCTCGCCTGCCATGCTGGAGACCTGGGTTGGATTCCCGGTACCTGTCCATGTGAAAAAAAAAACAACATATGGACTTTTTATAAAAAATCATAACCTCAGTACCATTATCATACCTAAAAATTTGAAAGTTATCATCAAATAATTTATGTGATATACAATTTCCTTAGTTTTCTAATAGATCTTCCTTTAACAGTTGGTTTGTTTGAATAAAGATCCAAATTTGGTTCCTGCTTTGCAATTGGTTGATAGATCTTTTAAGTCCCGTTCAATCTTTAGGTTCTCCTACATCCTTCTTTCTTTTTTTGGTTATAATTTATTTATTGAAGAAGGCAGATAATTTGTTCCCTGGTTTGTTACAGTCTGGACTTTACTGATTGCATCCTAGTAGCAACACTTAAAATGTTCCTCTGTCCTCTTTTTCCCTATAAACTGTAAATTAGAGCTAGATGCTTGACTACTTCATAGATAGTGTTATGTGCTTCCATTAGGAGGAATATAATGTGTTTTCCCTTTGTGGTGAAGTCAGCAGCCAATGTTTCTCATTGCCTAGATCCACAGAGGTTGTGGAATGGTTATAGTTTACAATCATTCATTCTTCATTTATTAGCCAGAATGCGTCCATAAAGACAAACTTCCCCTCATTGACTGTTTGCTTTCACTGAGGTATACATCACATAGGAAGGGCAAGATAAATTCTTCATTCTTTCCCTTTACTTACTGGTTTTCAAAATAATGAGTTGATTAATCAGCATCATCTAATAGTAACCAATGAGTTTTGTTTTATTATCATTATGAATTCACATTTTTAGTAAACTTTTTGTATTTCATTTCTTTGCAGTTATTTTAATCGATGCTCAAAATGTTACAAATTCGGTCAGTGGGAATCACTTCACAATGACTCTTGAGTCCTTTGACATGACCCAATAAGTTTTTTTTCTTGGCATGTGCAAGCTTCAGGAATCAAACCCAAGTCTCTGGCCCCAATTAAGTTTTTTTTTTTTTTTCTTTTTGCATGGGCCAGCACCGGGAATCGAACCCGGGTCCTCTGGCATGGCAGGCAAGCATTCTTGCCTGCTGAGCCACCGTGGCCCGCACACCCAATTAAGTTTTAATACCTTCCTTGTTATTTGATATGACAAGATGATTCAGTTTCAACTTGAACGTTTCCTGTTCAGATTTGGAATCTGTAATTTCTCCAAGAAACCCTGATTCCTTTTAGAGGAAATGACATTTAGAGATTACAATCTGGGTGTTAGGGATGCTTATTGCTCTTGGCTTGGTTAGTGTTTATAAGCTTTTTCAATGGAAAAAGTTAGAACATGAAATACATATGGAAAAGAGAACAAATCAAATGCAACAATTCTCTGAGCTATCACAAAGTGAACATATCATGAAAACACAACTCAATTCAAGAAATAGAACATCATGAGCACACTCAGAAGCCCGCTCCTGTATATCTCCTAATGACCATACCTTCTCTCCTCTCCAAACTGAGTACTATCCTGACTTCTAAAATTATAGATTAATTTGCCTTACTTTATGATTTTCATATTTGTTAGCATATGGTATGTATTATATTGTGTTTAGATCTTTTCATTAAATATTGTTTCTGAAATCCAACTGTGATGTTTCATGAAAAAGCCATTTGTTCATTTTCATTTCATTTCATAGTCCACAAATATGGGAAATTGTTGATCATTATTTATTTAAATATTTTTTTTCTGCCCCTTTCTCTCTTCTCCTTCTGGGACACTTATAATGTATATGTTGGTGTGATTGATGATGTCCCATAGGTCTCTGAGTCTTTGTTCATTTTTCTTCATTTTTTTTCTTTCTCATTCTCAAACTGGATAATCTCAACTGAACCATATTCAAGTTTTCTGATTCTTCCTTCATTCACCTCAAATGTAAAGCTGATCTAGTGAAATTTTCAATGGTTATTGTATTTTTCAACAAAATATAATTTCCATTTGGTTCTTTTAAAAATAATTTGTCTTGTTAAGTTTTTTTAGTGAGATAGCATTCTCACACTTTCCTTTTTCTCTTTGAACATGGTTTCCTTTAGTTCTTTGGACATATTTAAATTCCTCATTGCATATCTTCATCTAGTAAATTCCAATATCTGTGCTTCTTCAAGCACAGTTTCTATTGATTGCTCTTTTTCTCTGTGTATGGGCCATACTTCTCTATTTCTTTGCATGTCTCATATTTTGATTTGATGAAAATTAGACATTTAAATAACATAATGTGACAAACCTAAAAACAAGACTCTTCCTACCACCAGGGTTTGTTGTTGTTGTTGTTTTTCAATTTGTTGATCTTCCTAATTTAATTTTGTAAATCCTGTATTCTTTGTCATATGTGTCCAATGATTTCTATGCTTAGTTAACTTCCTGGCAATATTATAATTGAACAGAGATGTCTTTAAATTTCTTGAACCAGGACATCTTGCAGTCTTGTAAAGGGCTTAGTGGGCATGTTGGGCATGACTTCAATGCTTGGTCAGGCAGTTTTATAACTCTGCCTTTGCCTTTACTCCCTTCTTGTTCGAGACTCAGGTCTTTTTTCGGCATATTTGCCGTCATGCACATGCACGTGGCTTTTTGGCTCAACTCTTATCACCACCTCGGATAGCTGTGGTGCTAACCAATTGCCATGGTTTGTTTATAACAACTTATAAAAATTGCCCAAGAGAAAAAGCTCTACACCAAGCAATCTCTGAGACAGTATAAAGTTAGGCCCGGCATGTGGGGATCTCTAGGGGAACTGTCAGACTGATCAGATAGTGACAAGTCTCTGAGACTTTTGGGAAGCTCCAAACCATTCTTTCCTCTCTGGTGACTGCTAGGCTGCTGGTTCTCATAGCTACAATGATGTTGAGGCTATTCTTTCTCTACTTCAGAGTTAGGGAAAGGGGGGTTGGAATAGGGCACATTAAATCATCACAAAGCTCACCATTCTTATGTAAATTCAGCCATTTTTTTCCTTGAATAATGATAGTTCTTTATGTTGTTACAGTCCTTTGGTTAATTTTTAAAGTTCTGAAAAAGTTGATTTTTTATGACTTTGGCAGGTTTTTCATCACTTTTATGGAGGAAAGAATTTTCAGAAATCCTTCCTCTTCCATTCCCGTACTACTGTGCTTTTTTTTTTTTTTTTGCATGGGCATACACTGGGAATTGAATCCCATTCTCCAGCATGACAAGTGAGAACTCTGTCTGCTGAGCCACCATGGCCTGCCCTCTTCTGTTTTTATATGAGTTTTATTGTGCCTAACAATATTCTTGGGATCACATTCATCCCTATCACTTGTGGGGTTCAAGACAGGCGTATAAGTGGAGGCAACATCCATAGAGATATATATTTAAATATTTTAAAATTATAAATCAAGCAAAAATCCTATTAAGTATAATTTTCTGCTGTCCTTCTACCATGAAAATTATACCCTTTACGCTGTTCTGGGAACACAGGTTTGAAGTTAGATTTCTCATTTTCCTCAATTTTCTACAGCAGGTCATGGAAAATTGAGGAGAACTGACCTGCCATCACAGAATACCCCCTTCATTTACCACTCTTAACACAGAAATCCACAGGCAGGAAGGGCATCTTGCATGGGCTTGCAGGTTATCAACCCACAAATCCAAGCTATGCCCATACTTCTTGCAAATATCCTTCTCTGGACTAACTCTTGGGCCTAGGGGTGTGCACATCAGTGTTACAATTTGCTCTCAGAATGAAAGACTCAGGGAAATAGACCTGTGCAGGCTCTGGAAACAGAATAGACCTTGATAAGAGGTGTACTTCATTATTTGATATACTTGGGCATGGAGTTCTTTGGTCCTGAGTTCCCATGGAATTTTAGATTTTTCCAAGTGGGCATATTTACTTGTCCATATGGATTCTCTGCTTTGTAGGGAGGCACATGGTAAGAGAAAGGTCAGACCAGGCACCTCTAAAGCACACATCCAGGACAAGGGGCCCTCTTACTTTGATTACAAAAGTGGAGGGGCCTGAGATAAAATCTACTTGTTGGATGTGATTTGTTTATGTTTGTAGTATTTTTGCATCTATATTTGTAAGTGAAATTAGTCTATAGCTATCCTGAACAAAATGGTAACCACTACCCATATGTGGCTATTTAAGTAGAAATTAATTAAAATTAGATAAAATTTGATATTCAGTCCCTCAGCCACACTAGCCACATATCAAGTGCTCATTAGCCACATGTGACCACTAGCTACAATATTAGCACAGATATAGAACGGTTCTATCTTTGCAGAAAATTCTATTGTATAACATTGCTTTACAGTATTATTTTTGTGCTGTCTTTGTTTTGAAATCATCCTATTTTATTTTGCACATTTTGACTTCTATTTGTTATGTTTTCTTTTCCCTCTTTTTTCCAGTTTCCTTTGTGAAATAACAGGTATTCTTGATTCAGGATCACACACCCCCACCCCAAATTTTGAAACTTCCTCTATATATTTCTATTGTATTAGGGACTATTTAATTTACTAAACATATGAAAATCTATATTTATCCATCAATGTAAAAGATGAAACAATCAATCTGTTCCCTTGTCTTTCTCTTCATAGATTTTATTTTTTAAGTTGATTTCCAAATAATTAACTGTTGGTTTTCTAATAGGCTTATTCATTTCCTGGAACTGTTTCGTTATATTATATTTGTGGTAGTTAGGTTCAGGTGTCAACTTGGCCAGGTGAAGGTGCCTAGTTCTGTTGCTTTGAACATGAGCCAAAGGTACATGAACTTCATCCATTACTCATTACATCTGCAGTCGGCTAGGAGGCATGACTGCTACAATGAATAATGTTTGATTTAATTGGCTGGTGCATAAATGAGAGAGCTCAATGTAGTACAGCCCAAGCATCTCAGCATACCCCATCTCAGCACTCGCAACTCAGCCCAGGCCTTTGGAAATGAAGAAAGAAATCACCCTGGGGAAAGTTGTTGGAACTCAGAGTCTTGGAGAGAAGGCCAGCAGAGATCACCCTGTGCCTTCCCACATAAGAAAGAACCTCAGTTGAAAGTTAGCTGCCTTTCCTCTGAAGAACTAATGAAACAAATCCCCTTTTATTAAAAGCCAATCCATCTCTGGTGAGTTGCATTCCAGCAGCTAGCAAATTGAACAATACTCAGTTGTGTTTCTTAGAGACTAAATATAAGCATCTCAGGCAATGGAAATAATTCCAAAGACTATTTTTTGTTTGTTTTCTTCTATAAAATAATCATTAGCTAAGAAATTCCTACCAAAACAATGGATAAAAGCTTTTTTATTCCCAGCTAAACTGCCTCAAACTGGTATCTGACAAATCATGGAATATTTCTTCACATATAACTAAGATTTCTTGATAAGTGCTCCTTACTTTTTTAGGTTCAAAACTTTTGTGTTTGATTGTTGCTTCAAATATTTTTGTTAAAAATATTTTATAATTAATTATACATTCTTTTTTAATAAACCAAGTCTATCAAACAAAATTTAATTTTTTAATTTTTAATTTTAAAAAAGTCTGTGCATCATTATGAAAACTCACTCTTATACTGGGCCATGATATAGATACAGCCTCACAGGCCATAAAGTATAAAACTTACCACATATAAAAACTTTTTGGCAAAAAATTTTCTAGTTTGAAACTTAAGTGAACATTATTTTCATGTACATATTTACATTTTTAAGATATTGATTTTTAATAATAATGACATTCAGTGGTGTGGAATGCTATTTCATGTGGTCAGGTAATGTATATGCATTGTGATGTGTATATATTGTGATGTATAGTGGCCTGTTGATAGGAGGCAAAGGAAGATAAAGATCATCTGTCTTTGGTTAAACAGAATCAAGACTAAGTTGGACTATGTCAAAGAAGGAAAGTAAACAAATACTAAGCATTTTTTAGTTTCACTTTTATTTTTGAACATGATGTCACAGATAAGAAAAGTATAGGAACAATGAGAATATATTCATTCAGTGATGCATTGCCATTGAATGTATTCAAGAAGATTTACTTATGAAGAAAATATTTTTGAAGAAACTTGTATTTATTAAGATTATACTCTCAAATATATTTTAAAGACATAGAGTACAGCTTTAAAAATATTTTTTTTGATAAATTTTCACATGGATACATTCCATACATGGTGTACAATCAGTGGCTCACAATATCATGATATAGTTGTGTATTCATCACCATAACCATTTTTAGCACATTTTCATCACTCTAGAAAAAGAAATAAAAAGAAAAAAATCTCATATATACCACACTCCATACCCCTCTCATTGATCATTTGAGTCAATGAGACCAAATTGAGTATTTCCAGCTGCTCAAATTATTTGACCCTTTGTCCCCTATTTATTTATTTAGTCTTTATCCATTTTTTACTCATTTGTCCAAACCTTGGATAAAAGGAACAACAGACACAAGGTTTTCACTATCCCACAGTCACATTGTAAAAGTTATATCTTTGTACAATCATCATTAAGAATCAAGGCTACTGGAACACAGCTGTGCTGGCTTGAAAAGATTTATGTACTCTAGAAAAGCCATGTTTTAATCCTAATCCCATCTCCTGGGAGCTGCCATTTCTTCTAATCCCTAATCAGTACTACATGTTGGAAACTTTCATTAGATTATCTCCATGGAGATGTGACTCACTCAAGAGTGGGTATTAAACTGGATTAGGTAAAGACATGTCTCCATCCATTCCAGGTGGGTCTTGATTAGTTTACTGGAATCCTGTAAAAGGAGAAGTATTTTGGAGAAAGCTTCAGAAGCAGAGAATGACAAGAGAGAAAGTCATGAGATTCTGAGAAAGCAGAGAATGCTGTAGCACCACAAAGCACAGAGCCACCAGCCAGCAACTTCTGAAGGGTGCCATATGCTGGACATGCAAGGAAGCACAGTTTTGGGGAGTCATCATGGAGAAGATTGATGTCATTCCAGGTCATCCACCAGGGCACTTTGGGAACCAATCTACAACCTCTTTGTGTGTCCCTGGGACTGTTTTGACTGGGAAAAATGATTTAGAAATGTCCTCTCCAGGAGAACCCTCCTACTAGAATTAGCTTTCTGAATAAAAGCAGTTAAAGTAATGAAAAGAGTATTAAAAACCTATAGAGGCAAATAAGATACAAAAAGAGCCAATCAACATTCCTAGAAGAGGAACAAAGGAAATGAAGCTTTCTCTTGGGTGTGAAACAATCGTGCAAACAGTGCAATCTCAAAAATAGTACCATATATCCAATGCAAGAATCAGATAAATGAGAACTGAAAAAATTGTTACTCTAAATTATTCTAAAGGTTATTCTAAAGGTCTAAAATAAGTTGAACCAAGTGTCAAAGGAGAGTTCTAACAAATCTAACCAACAAGAAACCCCTAGACAAGAGAGAGACACTGAACTCCACAGCAAACTCATCAAGAAAATAAAATGCCTAGAAATTAGCAAAAAATTGCAAGAAATGACCTAGTTAAAGGAATAAATTAAAACTTCAGACATGATACAAGATTTGAAACAACTAATCATTGCTTAATTCAAACCAATCTCCTAAATAAATTTAAGAGGATGAAATTAAATATGGCAACTAAGATAAAGAATATTAAGAAGAACCTAAAAATATTTTAAAATATGAAAACAAGCATAACAGAGCTTAATGAAATGGAAAGGTCCAACAGAAGAGATAAAAATACACTCAACAGCATACTTGCATAGACAGAAGACAGAATCAGTGAACTGGAGAATAGGACATCCAAAATCTTACAGTCAGAAGAGCATATAGAAAAAGAATGGAAAATATGGGGCAGGGTCTTAAGGAATTTAATGACAGCATGAAGTGCACAAATATATATGTCATGGATGTTCCAGAAGGAAAAGAGAAGGAAAACGGATAGAAGAATATTTGAGAACATAATTGGCTAAAAGTTTCCCAACTCTTATGAAAGACGTAAAGTACATGTCCACGAAGTGAAATGTACTCCAATCAGAATAAATCTAAATACACCTACTCCAAGATGCACAGTAATCAGAATGTCAAATGCCAGTGACAGAATTCTGAAAGCAGCAAGAGAAAAATGACACATCACATATGAGGTATGCTCAATAAGCTAAGTGCTGATTTCTCATCAGAAACCACAGGGGTGAGAAGGAAGTAGTATGATATATTTAAGGTACTGAAAAAGAAAAACTGCCAGCCAAGAATATCCTATCCAGCAAAATGGTTCTTTGAACATGAGGGAGAGTTTGAAATAGTTACAGAAAAACAGAAATTGAGAGTTTGTTAGCAAGAGATCTGATCTACAAGTAATACTTAAGGAATTTCTACAAGCTGAAAAGAAAACACAGGAAAGGGAAGTTTGAAGGACAGTGTAGAAATGAAGACTATCAGTAAGGATAACTAAAAGGGTAAAAAAAAAAAAGAAACAAAAATAAGATATGGCATATAAAAGCCAAGGATAAAATGGTTGAAGTAAGTACAGATTTTATAGTAATAACAGTGAATGTTAAACTCCCCCATCAAAACACACTTATTGGCAGAATGGATAAAAAACATGATCCATCTATGTGCTGTCTACAAGAGACTCACATTAGACTGAAGGACACAAATAGTTTGAAAAAGATAGACTGGAAAAAAATATACCATGCAAACAGTAACCAGAAAAGAGTTGACATAGCTATACTAATATTGGACAAAATAGACTTTCAATGCAAAGCTGTTAAAAGGGACAAAGAAGGATATTATATAATAATAAGAGGCAATTATCCAAGAAGAAATAATTATAAATATTTATGTACTGTGTTAGTTAGATTAAGTTGTCAACTTGGCCAGGTGAGCATACCTAGTTTGTTGCTGTGGACTTAAGCCAATGGTACGTGAACCTCATCTGCTGCTAATTACATCTTCAGTCAGCTAGGAGGCGTGTCTGCTGCAATGGGTGACGTTTGACTTAATTGCCTGGTGCTTAAATGAGAGAACTCAACGTAGCACAGCTTAAGCAGCTCGGCATTCATCATCTCAGCACTCACAGCTCAGCCCAGGCCTTTGGAGATGCAGAAAGAAGTTACCCTGGGGAAAGTTGTTGGAACCCAGGGGCCTGGAGAGAAGACCAGCAGAGACCATCCTGTGCCTTCCATGTAAGAAAGAACCTCAGTGTAAAGTTAGCTGCCTTTCCTCTGAAGAACTAAGAAAATAAATCCCCTTTTATTAAAAGCCAATCCGTCTCTGGTGTGATGCATTCCAGCAGCTAGCAAACCGGAACATGTACCTAATCACAGTGTCTCAGAATAAATAAGGCAAATGATGGCAACACTTAGGGGAGAAATATACATCTCTACAATGAAGTAGGAGACTTCAATAGAACACTCTCATTGATAAAGAGAACATCTAGGCAGGAGATCAATAAGGAAATAGAGAACTGGAAAAATATGATAAATGAACTATACCTATACCTAATAGATAGATACAGAACATTGCATCCCCTAAACAGCAGGATATATATTCTTCTCAAGTGCTCTTGGATTATTCTGCAGGATAAACCACACTTTAGGCCAAAAGAAATGTTTCATTAAGTTTAAGACATTTGAAATTAAATAAAGCATTTTCTCTGATTACCGTGGAATGAAGCTGGAAATTAACAACAGACAGAATATGGTAAAAATTCACAAATACATAAAGGTTAAACAATACACTCAAACAGTCAGTACATCAAAGAAGAAATTTCAAGAGAAATAAGTATCTTGAGGTGAATGAAAATGAGGCCACAATATATGAAAATTTATGAGATGTAAATGAAAGCAGTGCTGAGAGAAATTTATATCCATAAATGCCTACAATAAAAAGAAGAGGAAGCTAATATCAAATTCCTAATTGTCCACATGGAGGAAATAGAAAAAGAACAGCAATTTAACCCCAATATAAGCAGAAGTAAAGATATAACAAAGATTACAGTGTAAATAGCTGAAATTGAAAATTACAAAACAATAGAGAGAATCAACAAATCAAGCAGCTGGTTCTCCACCTAGGAGAGCTTCAGTTAGATCTTGCTATCTTTCATAACCTGCCAACCTCCAACCAGGACCATTCCAGCCAATGCTAAAGAATACCTAGGGTAATATATAAGATTCCACAAGGGTTCCATGCACTAGAGTAACTTTCCAGAAACCTACAACCTCCAGGTGGGTCCCTGGTCCAGATAAGCCCTAAAACCTAGCCCATCCTCTCCAGAACATCAGATAATTCCCTCTCCTTACTCCATATTAGTGACAAACCCTTCCAATGTGAAAAATTGAGAATTGCCATAGCCCAAAAACCCTTAAAAAGAGGAATGGAAAGATCAAACGTAAGGGTGGAGCTATAAAGAGAGGATAGAATTTAACAAATGAATATGAATGCTGAATCATTAAATTGATATCTCTTTTAGTCTCCAGTATTTTAGAGCAGCTAGAAGTGAAAACCTAAAATTGTGAAATTGTAATCCATGTGAAACTTTGAAATATGTTTTACAACTAATTGTGGTGCTGTGCTTTGAAATTTATAGTTTTTTGGTATCTATGTTATTTTTCATAAAAAAAGGAAGGAAAAAAGCCAAGTGTGATGATGAAAATATATTTAAGCTCTCTAGCCTCCCATATTCTGGAGCAGCTAGAAGGAAAAATATGAGAGGATCATATGGCACCCCATGACAAACTCTGGGATCTGTTTGGTAACTACTTGTTGAAGAGTGCTTTAAAAATCATTGCTTTTTTTTGTTTCTTTGCTTTGTATATATGTTATACTATACAATAAAAAAGTTAAAAACAAAAAAAAGTTGGCTCTCTGAGTAAATCAATAAAATAGAAAAACCTTAGCTAAATTGAGAAAAAAAAAGAGAGAAGATGCAATTAAATATAAACAGAAGTGATGGAGGGGGGACATTACTACTGACTCTGCATAAATAAAAAAGATTATAAGATGATGATAATGACAGCTATATGCCAGCAAACTAGACAACTTAGAGAAAATGGACAATTTCTTAAATCACACAAACAACCTATACTGACTGTAAAAGATTTAGAGGTCCATTAAACCAATCACAAGAGATTGAAACAGTCATCAAAAACCTCCTAATAAAGAAAAGCCCAGGACCAGATGACTTTACAGGTGGAATACTACCATTCATTACAAGAACTAATACCAATCCTGCTCAAACTCTTCCATAAAATTGAATAGGAGGTCCCGGGCTGGCTGAGAGACTCGGAGAGACAAGCTTCCCAGCCAAGGCGGCCGGCGCCACACTTTTGCGGGCGGCTTCGAGTCTCGGCTTCGAGTCCGCAGCTACGAGTCTCGGATCAGAGGGCTATCCAAAGTCTGGGCTGGCAAGTCTGACTGTGACTCTTGGCTGCGGCGAGACCCCCGAGCAGCGCGTGATTTGCCGAGCAGCCGCAGCTGTGGTGGTCCGAGCTAATCCCTCCCTCCTTCCCGGGCCGGCTGAGAGTATCGGAGAAGCAAGTTTCCCAAGCCGAGGCAGGCGGCGCCCTTCTTCTGTGGGCAGCTTCGAGTCTCGGCTTTGAGTCCGCGGCTACAAATCTCAGATCAGAGGGCTATCCAAAGTCTGGGCTGGCTAGACTGACTGCGAGACTCGGCTGCGGTGAGACCCCCGAGCGGCGCGTGATTTCCCGATAAGTGGCAGCTGCGGTGGTCCGAGCTACTCCCTCCCTCCTTTCCGGGCCGGCTGAGAGTATTGGAGAAGCAAGTTTCCCAAGCCGAGGCAGGCGGCACCCCTCTTTTGCGGGCGGCTTCGAGTCTCTGCTTCGAGTCCGCGGATACGAGTCTCGGATAGGAGGGCTATCCAAGCAGCGGTAGCCCCCCCCCCACGGGAGGCTTCCTGGTCCGGTGGGGAATCCCCCAGGCCCGCTGCGGCCCGCAACCAGCCACAGGGTCCCCTCAAGCCGCGGTAGCTGACGCCCCCACCACGCGCGGCCCCTGAACCAACGGAGAGAATTGGATCCGAAATCCCCAGGCCACGGAGATCGGTGACTGGGGGGAGACCCATTCCAAACACTTGAGACAAACGTGTGCCACATGCGCCACATACTGGGCAAGATAAGAAAAACAGATCCCAGAGATTTCACAGAAAAATATTACAACCTTGCTGGGTCCAACACCAAGAGAAATCTGAATAAATGCCCAGACGCCAGCAACAGAAGATAACTGTCCACGCTCAAAAGATTGAGAATATGGCTCAGTCAAAGGAACAAACCAATAGCTCAAATGAGACACAAGAGCTGAGACAACTAATGCTGAATATACGAACAGAAATGGAAAACCTCTTCAAAAATGAAATCGATAAATTGAGGGAGGACATGAAGAGGACATGGGCTGAACATAAAGAAGAAATAGAAAAACTGAAAAAACAAATCGCAGAACTTATGGAAGTGAAGGATAAAGTAGCAAACATAGAAAAAATAATGGATAGCTACAATGATAGATTTAAAGAGACAGAAGATAGAATTAGTGATTTGGAGGATGGAACATCTGAATTCCAAAAACAAACAGAAACTATAGGGAAAAGAATGGAAAAATTTGAACAGGGTATCAGGGAACTCAAGGACAATATGAACCGCACAAATATACATGTTGTGGGTGTCCCAGAAGGAGAAGAGAAGGGAAAAGGAGGAGAAAAACTAATGGAAGAAATTATCACTGAAAATTTCCCAACTCTTATGAAAGACCTAAAATTACAGATCCAAGAAGTGCAGCGCACCCCAAAGAGATTAGACCCAAATAGGCGTTCTCCAAGACACTTACTAGTTAGAATGTCAGAGGTCAAAGAGAAAGAGAAGATCTTGAAAGCAGCAAGAGAAAAACAATCCATTACATACAAGGGAAACCCAATAAGACTTTGTGTAGATTTCTCAGCAGAAACCATGGAAGCTAGAAGACAGTGGGATGATATATTTAAAATACTAAAAGAGAAAAACTGCCAACCAAGACTCCTATATCCAGCAAAATTATCCTTCAAAAATGAGGGAGAAATTAAAACATTTATAGACAAAAAGTCACTGAGAGAATTTGTGACCAAGAGACCAGCTCTGCAAGAAATACTAAAGGGAGCACTAGAGTCAGATACAAAAAGACAGAAGAGAGAGATATGGAAAAGAGTGTAGAAAGAAGGAAAATCAGATATGATATATATAATACAAAAGGCAAAATGTTAGAGGAAAATATTATCCAAACAGTAATAACACTAAATGTCAATGGACTGAATTCCCCAATCAAAAGACATAGATTGGCAGAATGGATTAAAAAACAGGATCCTTCTATATGCTGTCTACAGGAAACACATCTTAGACCCAAAGATAAACATAGGTTGAAAGTGAAAGGTTGGAAAAAGATATTTCATGCAAATAACAACCAGAAAAGAGCAGGAGTGGCTATACTAATATCCAACAAATTAGACTTCAAATGTAAAACAGTTAAAAGAGACAAAGAAGGACACTATATACTAATAAAAGGAACAATTAAACAAGAAGACATAACAATCATAAATATTTACGCACCGAATCAGAATGCCCCAAAATACGTGAGGAATATACTGCAAACACTGAAAAGGGAAATAGACTCATATACCATAATAGTTGGAGACTTCAACTCACCACTCTCATCAATGGACAGAACATCTAGACAGAGGATCAACAAAGAAATAGAGAATCTGAATATTACTATAAATGAACTAGACTTAATAGACATTTATAGGACATTACATCCCACAACAGCAGGATACACCTTTTTCTCAAGTGCTCATGGATCATTCTCAAAGATAGACCATATGCTGGGTCACAAAGCAAGTCTTAACAAATTTAAAAAGATTGAAATCTTACACAACACTTTCTCGGACCATAAAGGAATGATGTTGGAAATCAATAATAGGCAGAGTGCCAGAAAATTCACAAATACGTGGAGGCTCAACAACACACTCCTAAACAACGACTGGGTCAAAGAAGAAATTGCTAGAGAAATTAGCAAATACCTCGAGGCGAATGAAAATGAAAACACAACATATCAAAACTTATGGGACGCAGCAAAGGCAGTGCTAAGAGGGAAATTTATTGCTCTAAATGCCTATATCAGAAAAGAAGAAAAGGCAAAAATTCAGGAATTAACTATCCATTTGGAAGAACTGGAGAAAGAACAGCAAGCTAACCCCAAAGCAAGCAAAAGGAAAGAAATAACAAAGATTAGAGCACAAATAAATGAAATTGAAAACAGGAAAACAATAGAGAAAATCAATAAGGCCAGAAGTTGGTTCTATGAGAAAATCAATAAGATTGATGGGCCCTTAGCAAGATTGACAAAAAGAAGAAGAGAGAGGATGCAAATAAATAAGATCAGAAATGGAAGAGGAGACATAACCACTGACCTCACAGAAATAAAGGAGGTAATAACAGGATACTATGAACAACTTTACGCTAATAAATACAACAATTTAGAGGAAATGGACGGGTTCCTGGAAAGACATGAACAACCAACTTTGACTCAAGAAGACATAGATGACCTCAACAAACCAATCACAAGTAAAGAAATTGAAGCAGTCATTCAAAAGCTTCCTAAAAAGAAAAGTCCAGGACCAGACGGCTTCACATGTGAATTCTATCAAACATTCCAGAAAGAATTAGTACCAACTCTCCTCAAACTCTTCAAAAAAATCGAAGTGGAGGGAAAACTACCTAATTCATTCTATGACGCCAACATTACCCTCATACCAAAACCAGGCAAAGATATTACAAGAAAAGAAAACTACAGGCCGATCTCTCTAATGAATATAGATGCAAAAATCCTCAATAAAATTCTAGCAAATCGTATCCAACAACACATTAAAAGAATTATACATCATGACCAAGTAGGATTCATCCCAGGTATGCAAGGATGGTTCAACATAAGAAAATCAATTAATGTAATACACCATATCAACAAATCAAAGCAGAAAAATCACATGATCATCTCAATTGATGCAGAGAAGGCATTTGACAAGATTCAACATCCTTTCCTGTTGAAAACACTTCAAAGGATAGGAATACAAGGGAACTTCCTTAAAATGATAGAGGGAATATATGAAAAACCCACAGCTAATATCATCCTTAATGGGGAAAAATTGAAAACGTTCCCCCTAAGATCAGGAACAAGACAAGGATGTCCACTATCACCACTATTATTCAACATTGTGTTGGAGGTTCTAGCCAGAGCAATTAGACAAGAAAAAGAAATACAAGGCATCAAAATTGGAAAGGAAGAAGTAAAACTATCACTGTTTGCAGATGATATGATAATATACGTCGAAAACCCGGAAAAATCCACAACAAAACTACTAGAGCTAATAAATGAGTACAGCAAAGTAGCAGGTTACAAGATCAACATTCAAAAATCTGTAGCATTTCTATACACTAGCAATGAACAAGCGGAGGGGGAAATCAAGAAACGAATCCCATTTACAATTGCAACTAAAAGAATAAAATACCTAGGAAAAAACTGCTAAAAGAAATCACAGAAGACCTAAACAGATGGAAGGGCATACCGTGTTCATGGATTGGAAGACTAAATATAGTTAAGATGTCAATCCTACCTAAATTGATTTACAGATTCAATGCAATACCAATCAAAATCCCAACAACTTATTTTTCAGAAATAGAAAAACCAATAAGCAAATTTGTCTGGAAGGGCAGGGTGCCCCGAATTGCTAAAAACATCTTGAGGAAAAAAACGAAGCTGGAGGTCTTGCGCTGCCTGACTTTAAGGCATATTATGAAGCCACAGTGGTCAAAACAGCATGGTATTGGCATAAAGATAGATATATCGACCAATGGAATCGAATAGAGTGCTCAGATATAGACCCTCTCATCTATGGACATTTGATCTTTGATAAGGCAGTCAAGCCAACTCACCTGGGACAGAACAGTCTCTTCAATAAATGGTGCCTAGAGAACTGGATATCCATATGCAAAAGAATGAAAGAAGACCCATATCTCACACCCTACACAAAAGTTAACTCAAAATGGATCAAAGATCTAAACATTAGGTCTAAGACCATAGAACAGTTAGAGGAAAATGTCGGGAGATATCTTATGAATCTTACAATTGGAGGCGGTTTTATGGACCTTACACCTAAAGCAAGAGCACTGAAGAAGGAAATAAATAAATGGGAACTCCTCAAAATTAAACACTTTTGTGCATCAAAGAACTTCATCAAGAAAGTAGAAAGACAGCCTACACAATGGGAATCAATATTTGGAAACGACATATCAGATAAAGGTCTAGTATCCAGAATTTATAATGAGATTGTTCAACTCAACAACAAAAAGATAGCCAACCCAATTACAAAATGGGAAAAAGACTTGAATAGACACCTCTCAGAGGAGGAAATACAAATGGCCAAAAGACACATGAAGAGATGCTCAATGTCCCTGGCCATTAGAGAAATGCAAATCAAAACCACAATGAGATATCATCTCACACCCACCAGAATGGCCATTATCAACAAAACAGAAAATGACAAGTGCTGGAGAGGATGCGGTGAAAGAGGCACACTTATCCACTGTTGGTGGGAATGCCAAATGGTGCAACCACTGTGGAAAACAGTTTGGCGGTTCCTCAAAAAGCTGAATATAGAATTGCCATACGACCCAGCAATACCATTGCTGGGAATCTACTCAAAGGAATTAAGGGCAAAAACTCAAACAGACATTTGCACACCAATGTTTATAGCAGCGTTATTTACAATTGCAAAGAGATGGAAACAGCCAAAATGTCCATCAACAGACGAGTGGCTAAACAAACTGTGGTATATACATACGATGGAATATTATGCAGCTTTAAGGCAGGATAAACTTATGAAGCATGTAATAACATGGATGGACCTAGAGAGCATTATGCTGAGTGAGTCTAGCCAAAAACTAAAAGACAAATACTGTATGGTCCCAATGATGTGAATCGACACTCGAGAATAAACTTGGAATATGTCATTGGTAACAGAGTTCAGCAGGAGTTAGAAACAGGGTAAGATAATGGGTAATTGGAGCTGATGGAATACAGACTGTGCAATAGGACTAGATACAAAAACTCAAAAATGGACAGCACAATAATACCTAATTGTAAAGTAATCATGTTAAAATATTGAACGAAGCTGCATCCGAGCGATAGGTTCTTGTTTTGTTTTGTTTTGTTTGTTTTGTTCTTATTATTATTACTTTTATTTTTTTTCTGTATATTAACATTCTATATTTTTTTCTGTTATACTGCTAGTTCTTCTAAACCGATGCAAATGTACTAAGAAACGATGATCATGCATCTATGTGATGATGTTAAGAATTACTGATTGCATATGTAGAATGGTATGATGTCTAAAAAAAAAAAAAAAAAAAAAAAATGGTCAGCACAATACTGCCTAACTGTAATGTAATTATGTTGGAACGCTGAATGAAGCTGCATCTGATCTATAGTTTTTTTTTGTTTTTTTTTTCTTTCTCTTATATATTTTTGTACTTTTTATTTTTATTTGTGTTTTCTCTGTGTTATCACTTTATTTCTTTTTCTGTTGTCGTGCTATTTCTTTCTCTAAATCGATGCATATGTACTGAGAAATGATGACCTTACACCTATGTGATGATATTAAGAATTACTGATTGCATATGTAGAATGGATTGATTTCTAATGTTGTGTTAGTTAATTTTTTTAATTAATAAAAAAAAAATTGAATAGGAGGGAGCACTACCTAACTCAGTCTTTGAAGCCAATGTGGATCTAAACCCAAGGTGAGTTAAAGATCAAAAGAAAAGAAAATAACAAACCAATTCCTCTAATAAAGATGGATGCAAAAATCCTCAACAGAATACTTGCCAATTGGGTCCAACAGCACGTTAAAAGAATTATACACCATGATCAAGTGGGTTTTATCCCAGGTATGGAAGGGTGGTTCAACAGAAGAAAATGAATGAATGTAGTATACCACATTAACCAATCAATGGGGAACATCAAATGATCATTTAGATTGATGCAGAAAAGGCATTTGACAAAATCCAGCATCCTTTCTTGATAAAAACACTCCAAAAGATATAAATGGAAGGACACTTCCTCAACATGATAAAAGGCATATATGAAAAATGCACAGTTAATGTTGTCCTCAGTTGTGAAAGATTGAAACGTTTCCCTCTAAGATCTGCAAGTAGACAAGGATGCCTAGTGTTACCATAGTTATTCAACATTGTACTAGAAGATCTAGCTAGAGCAATTAGGCAAGAACAAGAAATTTCAGACATCCAAATTGAAGAGGAAGAAGAAAAACTTTAACTATTAGCAGGTAACATGATTCTGTATTTTAAAACTCCCAATAAATCTACAACAAAGCTATTAGAGTGAATAAATGAGTTTGGCAAAGTGGCAGGATACAATATCAACACCCCAAATTCATTAGTATTTCTATATATTAGTAATAAGCAATCTGAAGAGGAAATTAAGGGAAAAAACCATTTACAAGAGCAACTAAAAGAGTCAAATACCTGTGAATAAATTTAACCAAATCTGTAAAGGACCTATACACAAAAAACCATGAAGCATTGTTAAAAGAAGTCAAAGAAGACCTAAATAAATGGAAGGGCAATCTGTGTTCTTGGATTGGAAGACCAAGTATGTTTAAGATGTCAATTCTCCCCAAATTGATGAACAGATTCAGCACAATCCCAAACAAAACACTAACAGCCTATTTTGCCGAAATGGAAAAGCCAATCACCAAATTTGTTTGGAAGGGCAAAAGGCTCTGAATAGCCAAAAATACCTTGAAAAAGAAGAATAAACTTGGATAACTCACATGCCATGGCTTTAAAACATTACAAAGCAACAGTGGTCAAAATACCATGGTACTGGCATAAAGGTAGGTATATTGATCAACAGAACAGAACTGAGAATTTAGAAATAAATTCGCATCTATGGTCAGTTGATTTTTGACAAGGCTGCCAAATCCACTCAATTGGGACAGAACATTCTCTTCAACAAATACTGCTGGGACAACTGGATATACATTTCCAAAAGAATGAACTACAATGCCTATCTATCACCTTATACAAAAATTTACTCAAAATGGATCAAAGACTTAAATATAAAAGGTAAGACCGTAAAACTCCTAGAAGAAAATGTAGGGAAGCATCTTCAAGATCTTGTGATAGGAGGTGGTTTCTTTGACTTTACACCCAAAGCACAAGTAATGAAAGAAGAAATAGATAATTGGGGCCTCCTCAAAATTAAATACTTTTACACTTCAAGGGACGTTGTCAAGAAAGTAAAAAGGCTGCTTACTCAAAGAGAGGAAATATTTGGGAGCCACACATCTGATAAAAGTTTAAAATCCAGAATATATAAATAAATCCCACAATGCAACAATAAAAAGACAAACAACTAAATTTAAAAATAGCTAATATATTTGAATAGATGTTTTTCTAGAGAGGAAATATGAATGGCTAGAAAAACTCATGAAAAAATGCTTAACACCACTAACTATTAAGAAATGCAAATCAAACCCACAATGAAATATCATTGCACACCTACTTAAAAATCAGCATGGCCACTGTTAAAAAAAAGAGAAAACTACAAATTTGGGAGAGGACGTAGAGCAACAGGAACGTATTCACTGCTGGTGGGATAGTAAAATGGTGCGGCTGTTGTGGAAGACAGTTTGGTGGTTCCTTAGGAAGCTAAGTATAAATAGTCATATGATCCAGAAATCCTGCTAATAGGTATATACTCAGAAGACCTGAAAGCAGGAACATTGACATACATTTGCACAACAGTGCTCATAGTGACGTCAGTCATTTGCCAAAGGATGGAAATAACCCAAATGTCCATCAACTAATGAATGGATAAACAAAATATGGTATATGCTTACAAATGAACATTATTTAGCCACAAGAAGGAATGAAGTCCTTATGCATGTGACAACATTGGTGAAAGTTGAGGACATTATTTTGAATGAAATAAGTTAGGCAGAAAAGAACAAATACTGTGTGGTGTCAGTAATATGAACTAATTATGATGAGGAAGCTCTTTGAGTTAAAATCTGGAGTATAGATTACCAGGATATAGAATGAGGGTAGAGAATGAGGAGCTGATTCTTACTTTGCACAGAATCTTTAATAAGGCTGATTGTAAATGTTTAGAAATGGATAGATGTAATGGTAGCATATTACTATAAGTGTAATTAACAGTGCTTGAATTATGGATGTGATTATGGTTAAAAGGAGAAGGTTAAGGTTGTGTATGTCACTAGAAAGGAATCTAGAGGATAAAACCTGGGGCTGTATAATGTAGTAAACCCCGTTGTGGTCAATGACTGTGGTTAATTGTAAAATATGAGAATACTCTTACATGAACTAGAAAATGTATGTCACTATCACAAGGTGTTAACAAAAGGGTGCTATATGGAAAAAAATACAACTAATGCAAACTATGGTCTATACTTAAGAATAGTATTGTAATACTCTTTCAATAGTCTTACCAGTGCTAAGTTTGATAATAGAGGTTATAAGGGGTATGGGATTTTTATTTTTGGAGCACTGAGAATGTTCTCAAAATGATTGTGGTAATGAATGCATAACTCTGATTATATCAAGAGCCATGGATGGTACACATTGGATTGCTTGATTGGTGTGTGAATAAAACTGCTAAAAAATGAAATAAGTAAAAATCAAGAAGTTTGTCATTTCATCAGTCACAAGATGATCATGAGACAGACTGACAAATATTGGTGATTTGCCTTAGATTTATATGAGTGTGGACTATTTTTGTGGCTGGGAGATTTGGTGGGTCCTCTGATAATGGAAGTTTTCAAACCTCTAGGTGATTTCATTTACTTGGGGGTAATGCCTTGCTTCTCCTACCTCAATGTCCTCTTTGGAAGACTTATATCTTCAGCGAGACCGAAATGGAAAGACAGATGAAAGAGAGTCCAGTTTTCCTTTCCTTTTATTTCTTTGTCATCTTTGTTGAGTCCTGTTGTTATCTTGGGAAACTCTTTCTTAATTTCTTTGGGTTCATGCTTGTGTTTGGAGTTCTCTCCAGCCAGATAATTTACTATTCTTTTTTTTTTTTTTTTTGGTATGCTGTATGGCAGGTGTCACATTTCATTCTTTCTGCATGTGAGTTTTTCCATATTGCAGCACCATTTGTTGAATTTTTTTCTTTGTTTTTTTTTTCATTTGTTTGCTTGTTTGTTTTTTTTCCTTTGGGGAGGCTAGTGCATGGGCTGGGAATCAAACCCAAGTCTCCTGCAGAGTACTTGAGAATTCTATCACTGAACTACCTTCACACCCCTTTAATTCACCATTAATCTACTCACACTCCCTTAATTTACTATTCTTATAAAAAATTCTTGGTGTTTTATTCTAAGGAAAAATATTTATTGTTATTTTCTCAGTGTAATTCTGAGCAGGAAGTGCCTGACGGCCCCACTTGTTCTAAATGCCTTCCTTTAATCAGCTATCTCATGCTGTTCTACCATTATTTGTGCTTTTAACTGAGCTTGATGTTTTTATGGACTTCATTGGGATGAATGGCTCTTCTCCCTTGTATGTTTTGGCTGTGAATTTTCTCTCTTTTGTTCTTTTCTCATTGTGAGTAATTTCTTCCAGGAATCATTCAAAATTCCAATTTTATTTTTCAAAAAATTTATATGTTTATTTTTTGAAAAAAATTCTGCTATGAATATTGGTATACAAAACTGAATCCCTGCTTTAAATTCTTTTGGGTAAATACCAAGAAATGGAATTGCTGGGACATATGATAATTCTGTATTCAACTTTCTGATGAACCATCTAACAGATTTCCAGTGAGTGCCCCATTTTATAATTCCACCAACAATGTACGAAGTTCCTACTTCCCTGTATCTTTTCTAAGATTTGTTCCCTTTATTTTTTTAAAATAATTGCCATTCTAGTGGGTATGAAGTGGTATCTCATTATAATTTTTATTTGCATTTTCCTGATGATCAGTGATGTTGAGCATGTGTTCATGTGTTATTGGACATTTATATGTCCTCTTTGAATAAATGTCTACTCAAGTTCTTTACCCATTCTTAAATTGAGTTGTTTGTCTTTTTGTGGTTGAATTGTTAGCAGTTCTTTGTATATTCTGGATAGTGCTGGTTTGAAGCTGTTAGGTATCCCCAGAAAACCCATATTCTTTTAATCCAATCTTGTGGGGGCAGACCTATTATTGCGTGGGAACTTTTTTTCTTGGATGATTTCTGAAAGCTTTAAAAAATATTTTTATCAAGAAATCTTCACACATATACAGTCTATCCACAGTATCCAATCAATGACATACAATGTCTTCACATAGTTGTATATTCATCACCATGATTATTTTTTGAACATTTGCATTACTCAGGAAAAAGAAATAGCAAGAAAAAAACCTCATACATCTCATACCACCTACCCCTCCCTCTCATTGACCACTAGTACTTCAAACTTCCCCTTTTTTTTCCCTTTATCCCCATCTATTATTTATTTATTTTTCATTATTTTATTACTTATTTCTCCATACCCTGGATAAAAGGAATATCAGATACAAGTTTTTCACAATCACATAGTCACACTTTAAAAGCTATATAGTTGTACAATCATCTTCTAGATCAAGGCTTTTGAAACACAGTTCCTCAACACTTCCCTTTAGCTTCTACAATGCACCATAAACTAAAAAGGGATATCTGTATAATGCAGCATAACCTCCAGGATAACCTCTCAACTCTTTCTGAAATCTCTCAGCAATTGAAACTTTGCTTTCTCTCATTTCTTTCTTCCCCCTTTTAGTCAAGAAGGCTTTCTCAACCCCATGATACTGGGTTCCAGCTCATCCCAGGAATCCTGTCCCAGGTTTCCAGGGAGATTTACATCCCTAGGAGTTATGTCTCACATAGGGGAGAGGGCAGTAAGTTCACCTGCCAAATTGGCTTAGAGAGAGGCCCTATCTGAGCAACAAATGAGGTACTCTGGGGGTGACTCAGATATAAGTATATGTATAAGTAGGCTTAGCTTCTCCTTTGCAGGAATGTCTCATGGGGGCAAATCTCAAGATCAAGGGCTCAGCCTATTGCTTGGTTGTCCCCACTGCTTATGAAAATATGAGGAATTCCCCAAATGGGGAAGTTTAATATTTTGTCTTTCCTGCCCAGCCCTTCAAGGGGACTTGTCAGATGCTTTGTTATTCCCTGCCCAAATTACTCTAAGATGTATAAGGGTTTACTTTTTTTTCTTTTTTTGCATGGGCAGGCACTGGGAATTGAACCAAGTTCTCTGGCATGGCAGGCAAGAACTTTGCCTGCTGAGCCACCATGGCCTGCCCTCTAAGATATATAAGGGTATCACACTAAACTGGCCAAACCAACAAAATATCACATCTTAATCAAGATTCCATGTAAATATGGTGTTCAGATAAATGGATCATACAAATTAAATTAGATAATGTGTTACCCAAAATAAAAATTTTGCACAAATAAAAGTCTCTTTGTTTGGTCTCACCCAGAAGTGAAGTATTAAATTATGGACCATATCATCCTTTACCTTGTTTTCTGATTTACACTAGTATTATCCAGATCAGCTTAATTCATATCACCTGTTGAAGTCTGATCACTTTTTCAGCTTAAAGTTGCTGTATGAGATAAGGCTGACTTTCATAGCTTCAGAACTTGTGGGTTCTCTAGAGACATAGAAACAACAGGAGACACCTGTTGAAATTTATAAAGGTGTCTCATGCAACCACGGGAATAGAAGAGTCCAAAATCCATAGGGCAGGCTGTGAAGTTGGTGGCTCTGATGAAGGGTCTAGACAAACTCCACAGGAGAAGCTCCCTGGATGAAGAAGCAGTAAAAAAGCCTCTTGTCTTCCTTAAAAGATAGTAATGGATTATCTCACTGTGGAAGACATGCCTTAGTTGATCACAGATATAATCAGCCACAAATACAATCAACTGACTGATAATTAAATCAACTAGCTGCAAAATATCTTTGTAGCAATGGTCAGGCCAGTGCTTGCCTGACCAGACAACTGGGCATAATCATTTGGCCAACTTGACACCAGAACCTAACCATTGCAGAGCTCTAACTCTGAGTCTCAGGTGTCATGTAAATACCTGTGGTTACTGAGAAAGACCAGGTTATACAGAAATAGCTCAGTATATCAGAATTTAGAAATAACAGTTACAACTCCAGAATAGATATGACTACTGTAAGATCTTACAGTCTAGGACCCTTTACAATAGGCCCTAACCTGATTACCCATGCTCTTGACTTCAGTTCTCTTATTTTTTATATTATAGTTAGTCCATATGAGTGAGGTATGATAATATTTGTCATTTTGTTTCTGACATTTCATTCCACATACTGTCCTCAAAGTTCATTCACATAGTTGCATGCCTCACAACTTCATTCCTTCTTGTAGCTAATTAGAAACATGAGCACTACCCCATAAACAAAAGCATGCAAATTGTACTTTCATGTCCCCACTCTCAGTTCCTCCAGTTATATACCTAGCAACAGGGTTGCAGGATCATATGGTAACCCCTGGGTGGGACCTTTGGATTAATTTGTTTCTATGGTGATGGGATCCTTCCCATTAAGACCCTGGGTCTTAATCCTTTCCTGGAGCCCTTTATGAGAGAGATTTGAGAGCTGATACACAGAGCAGAGAGGTGAAACCAGACACAGTTATTTGGAGAGCTAAGCCAAGAGATAAAATCCAAAGTTTGCCCTGGAGAAGCTAAAAGAGGACCCAAAGACATGTAGAGAGAGAGAAAACCAGAAGAATCAGAAGCTGAAAGCAACGAACTGAGAGCAAGGACCAGAAGATGCCAGCCACATGCCTTCTCAGATGACAGAGGTGTTCCAGATGCTGGCTGCCTTTCCTCTGAGAAGGTATCCTCTTTTTGGTACCTTAATTTGGACATTTTCAGGGTCTTAGAATTGTAACTTGTAACTTAATAAATCCCCTTTATAAAATCCATTTCTATTATATGGCATTATGGTAGCTTTAGCAAACTGAAACATGGATTTTAAACCTTTATCAAATATTTAGTTAACAATTAGTTTCTCCCATTCTGTGGGTTCTCTTCTCACTTTCTTGATAATGTCCTATAATGTTTGCAAGATTTTTAGAGTTCATCTCCTCTTTCCTGTTCTCTTCTGTTCCCCAGGTATGCACTTCTTGTTGGTATCAATGGATGAATTGAGTTATGTACCCAATTTAGACATGTTTTTAGTCTTGATCTGCATTCCTGTGGGTGTCACCCTATTGTAAATAGGATCTCTTGAGATGTTTTTAAATTTATTGTATGGCCCAGGTGAATGTGGTTGTGTTGTAATCTGGATTACTGGAGTCCTTTATAAGAAGAAGAAATTCAGGCATGAGAGAAAGCCATGGGGCGGGCCTGGAAGCTCAAATCCAACAGGAACCCAAAGAGAAAGGAGAGGACATCACCATAGTATTGCCACTCAGCCAGAATGCTATCAACCCTGGGAGGAGGCAAGCATTTAGTTTCTGAAACCATGAGTCAATAAATTCCTGTTTAAACCAACCCATTATGTGGTATTCATAATATCAGTCTAGGAAAGTAAAAAATGGGCATATCCCAAACTACTTATCCACCCTTTTGAATTGTTGGTGCTTTGTGGCTGTGAGCTGAGAAATCTCATGATTGTAAAATTATGTCTAAATTAAAAATGGTATATGAATATCAGCTGGAGAAATTACCCATTTAGTGAATTAAATCAGATTGGTGCATAGATTCTGTAACATCCAGTTTTGCTTCTTAGAAACTTTTTTGTTTTTGCACGGGCAGGCACTGGGAACTGTACCTAGGTCTCCAGCATGGCAGGCAAGAACTCTGCCTGCTGAGCCACTGTGGCCCAACTGGAAACTTGTTCTTGTTTGCTGTTTTATTTAATTTTGATGTTGTTTATTTTCTGCTTTTTTGGCCTTATTTAACATAAAGTTTCTGAAAAAATGACTTCCAGTTGAATGGAACTTGAGATATTAGTGTATTTTTGTTGTCCTCAAATATAGAATAATTTGTTTGGCAGTAATGCAAAACTTGAAGAAATTTCCAAAATTTATTATACTTCTGCTATACTTATTTATATTATTGAATACCCCAGATATATTTTTAACTTCAAAAGTGCATCAGGGGCGGGCCGCGGTGGCTCAGCGGGCAAGAGTGCTTGCCTGCCATGCCGGAGGACCCCGGTTCGATTCCCGGCCCCAGCCCATGTAAAAAACAAACAAACAAACAAAATATAATAAAACAAGAAAATGTTTAAAGATGTTTCCCTTTCTTCCTCCCTTCCTTCCTTCCATCCTTCCTTCCTTCTCTGTCTTTCCTTCCCTTCCTCCCTCTCTCTTTAAAAAAAAAAAAAAAAAAAAAAGTGCATCAGATTTACTTTTGAAATTTGGTTTCTTGGTCCAGGTAATTTTGAAGATTCAATGCTGCTTGAAGCGTGGCATAGGCTTTTAGTAATTTATTTTATTATATGGATATATTTATGTCCTGTGGGAATAGGAACTGAAAAGCCAAATATGTCAGAACAGCTAGGAATTCTGAGTCCCCAGATGAGGAGAAAGAGGCTACGGCCTAGATGTCAGTGAGGGATATGGTTGATTGTTTTTGTTATTAAATAAAAGAGTTCCATAGTTCATGCTATCCCCTTATACCAATGGCTGCCAGGAAGCTCAGTGCTATTTTGTGCACAACTGCTGTACCTACCATCAGTCTATATTTTGTTTTCCAAATTTCTCAATCTCCTCTTCTTATATTATAAAACTTTAGTGCCATCATTCTGGATTGTATGCAGGTATCAATTCCAGAACCCCTTTTACATTTTCTGTGGAGCAGAGTAATTATCAGTTTGCCATTGCCTGTCTACTGGCATGGATTCTATGTATCTGCTTGTACAGTGAATGCATTCACTATATATGAGACTTCCAGCCTATGCAGGAAAAGGAACATGAAATTTCTCTTTTGGTTGTGTTATTTGTATTTAAAATACTTAGAGATTATACCTGGGCCAGATTGTTCCTGATATGTTTTTTTTTTCATTATCTATGTCTGGACACTGAGTCTTGGTGCTTGGATGATAGCCCTACAATTTTCTCAATATTCAAAGTTTCTTGAAGTTAACTAAACTTGGCAAAGTATCTGAGCTTGCAAAATTCCTTTCATCTTAAAGAATATGTATTGAGCACCTATTGGATTCAAACTACTGGACTAGTGCCTCAGGGAACATATTGTCCTGATGAGAGGAAAAGGGCTGTGCAAACATAAATACAGCTGATGTCAGAATATGATAAGGGCCTTAAGAGGCATATACTATGCTATGGCATTTCAGAGGAAATTTAGGTCAAAACAGATTGTGGGAATTATGGAAGTTATGGAAGTTTTTAATAGGGAAGAATGGGAAGGGCTTTTATAGGCAGAAAACAGGATTTTCTTAATGAGGCGGGGTGTCAGTAGTGGATTTCTTAATAAAATAAACAAAATAAGGAGGCGCCACATTTCTCCCCCCCAAGAATATTTAGGAATTATGATTTTGTAGATTGCATACCTTGCTTTTCCTCCATTTTCTCAAGAACTCACTTTGTTTAATACACATTATTTAATGGAGTGTTTACAAATATGGTATGTAAAGAGTTACCCAAACTGTGAATGTGATATTTATATATGGTACACATCTTGAAAGAAAGAGACTAGTATTTTTATATTTTTCATAGTCATGTGTTTTGATACACAATTGAAAAAATTACAACTCATACATCAACACTATGGTTTTATGGGAATTATGGCTTAGGAGGTGTAAAAGGTAAACAAGTGACTTGATTTGAAGAGAATATTGTGTAAACAATAGTACAAGTCAAGATAACTTATTATCCTGATCACAAGCATGTTTGATTTTTTTTAACATACTGGGGAAACCTATAAAGTTTATGAGCATGAAAATTAATACAAAATAAAGCTCTAAATAAAAGGCACCATTTCCCTCTATAAAAAATGAGTTTAAAATTTCATTAAAAAATATTGTATAGGAAATATAGTGATGAAGAAAAATACAATTTTCCGTTGCATTTTCCCTAAACTGCCCTAGTGCCAGACTCCTTATTTGGAAGGAACAATGCTACCCAGTATGAACTATTTTCTATTCAAAGCAGCAAGTCAGATATTCTTTTCACATTAATAATTCAATGTGAGAAATTTTTTACCTTGAAGGTTCTGCAAATCAACAGAAAATTGCATCTTCTTTTCAGCCCATGTAATTGGCTTCCACGTATGTCATTCATCAAATCCTTGACTTTTAATGTAAACTTCATTGTATGTTTTGGGAATTGGGATTAACAATGGGCATAGATGATTAATTCTTAGAGGCTGGGACCTCCAAAGCCTTCAGAGAAACTTGGTCAATCATTGCTGATATTTTGGTATTGAATACCAAGGTTTGATTACATAGTATCGTTGCTAATGCTGAGCATGGAGAGCCATCTAATTGTGGTTTTGAGACATTAGCAGGTTTTTTACCTTTTATGAAAATTTACAATCTTCAAAATGAAGTGGTTGGACAAGTTTATTGTTTCCCTAAAGTGTGCTATATGTGCCATCAATAGTGTATTAAATCATTTTAGGTAGTACACAGATGAACATTTTTATTGCAATAGTGATGGATTTTTTTTTTTTTTTTTGGCATGGGCAGGCTCCTGGAATTGAATCTGTGTCTCTGGCATGGCAGGTGAGAATTCTGCCACTGAGCCACTATTGCACCGCCCTGGATTTATTTTAATGTATATTATAAAAAATATTGCTAGCTCAAAGAAATATAATCTTACAGAAATTATGGCATAGAATGAGGCTGATTTAAATATTTAAGTAAAAGTTAATTTAATGAAAATATTTATACTGCTGATACATAATACATGGAAAATCATATTACTGACAATTCATTAGTATGGAAAGAATTGTGATGGCAGTAATGGATGGCTGATTTTGGGGAAACACTACATTCTGTGAGCAGGATTCACAGTACCCATCAGATGAAACTGATGGGTGATGGTGGGGTATCAGAAATATCCTCAATCTAAAGGGTTTTCACTCATTAGCCCACCTGACAGCCCCATCATGGGTATCACTCACTAAGGCCTTTGCCAAAGAAATAGATATTTAAATTGGATGAAAACATTATGTTATATAATAATATACTGATACATCATTAAGGGGTAGTTTAGTCTCATTATAGAATTCATTGTTTCCTGCTTATTGCAACAGAGTAGGGCTCTGACTGACAAGGGTGTAAGAATAGAAGGCTCTTGATGTTGGGATGAAGAAGGAAAAGTCTGGTACATGGATTTCTACCAAATTAGGGTATGTTTTGGCAGAGTGCCAAAGAAGGAGATCTTCTGCTTTCAGGACCCATGGTATTGCTTCAGTTACTACACTCACTCACATGGGTCTTGCTTTTAGAAACTCTGCTATGCTGTTAGAAGATTGAGGGAAGATGGCAGAGTAAGAAGCTATAAGAATCCCTCCACCAGAACAATGATTAAACAGGGAGGAACTGCCTAAATTAAGCATTTTGAAACTCTGTGATTTAGTGCAGGATCCAGGGAAGAGAGGGAGGAAGAGCCTTCTAAATTGCAGTGATTATATATCACTGGTGTCACAGTGATATATAAATACCAGTTCCCCAAGATCTGCGTTTGTACAGTCTGATAGTTACTTCCGATCAACAATTTCAGATTGCTGGGGGCTGACTCTGAGGGCAGCCATTGTTTCAAGCTGCCTTGGGAAAAAGCAGGAGATAGTCTTAAAGAAAGTGCCCGTTTTCTAAATTATGGAAAACCTTTAAAGGGCTTATTTACAAGATATGTGCCAAATCAAAGAGCCATAGGAGAAGCTCCTGGCACACTTGCTAGTTCTTCCCTCACCAACCCTTCAGGGTATTGTAGAACTGACTGGCACTCATTTTGTGGTTGCCTGGCCTCCTTTGGCTGAGAAATGACTGACCTAGGAAACTCCTTTCTGGCTCACTCCTCTCTCCCAGAATTTGCCCTCTAGGCAAAAGCAGCTTGGGACAGTGTAAGAAATAATTGAATAGGGTAGCCTGGAACAAAGGCTTACTGCCTTACCTCCTGCAGTAGAGTATCTGGGAGAGGGAGAAGATTGTGTGCCAGGGAGTAGAAGGGACATTCAAATTCCTGCAGACATGGGAAATCCTAAGGCCACTATCATGCAAAAGCCCAAGATAAGACACAGACTCAGAAAAGACAGGGAGACACTGCACTTTGCATTCACCTTGGTTTGAACTTTTTGATAGGTGGGATGAACACTAAAGGAAAGAGTCAATACAAAGCCAATTTCTAAAGATGAGTTTATTCACTAGTTTGGTTTTTTTAGCTCCTGGCACTCAAGAGAATACCTGTCATCTCAGTAGCTGGATACAAATTCTAGAAACACACAGCTCAGAGACTAAATCTAGAGTTAACATTTGATATATTAAAATGTACATGGTGCAAAATGAGATAATAAGACAAGGAAAAAGTAAATTATGGCCATCTAAAGGAAGAGGATAAAAATCCAGAAAACATTATCAAATAAGGTTAGACTATGGACCTACAGGGCAAAGACTTTAAAATATGATTTTTAATATGCCCAAGGAGATGAACAAAATGCATAGAAAGAACTAAAGGATAACAGGAAAATGATGAATTAACAATATGAGAATATCAGTAAAGAGACAGAAATTTTAAAGAGGAATGAAACAGCTCTACTGGAGTTGAACACAAGAATAACTGAAATGAAAAATTCCCAGTCAGGTTTCAGCAACAGATTGGAGCTGGCAAAAGAAAGAATCAGTGAATTCAAATGCAAAATCATTGAAATGAGTCAGGTTGAGGAGCAGAAGGAAAAAACATTTAAAAAGTGAAAATAACCTAAGAGACCTCTGGGACATGACCAAACATGCCAACATATGCATCATAGGAATCCCAGAAGGAGAAGAAATAGAGAAAGAAGCAGAAGGAATATTCAAAACAATAATGACAGAAAACTTCTCAAATAGCAAAAGACATGAATATGCATGGCCAAGAAGCCCAATCAGCATCAAATAGTATCACCTTGATACATCAAATAGTATCACCACTATAGCCTCAGACACATAGTGGTCAAACTTTCAAATGCGAAGAACAAAGAGATAATTGTAGAAGTTACAAAATAAAAACAACATGTTATATAAATGTGAGTCCTAATTATTTTGTGCTGATTTCTAATCAGAAGCCATGAAGGTAAGAAGACAATGTGATGAAATACTTAAAGTCCTAAGAGAAAACAATTGCCAACCAAGAATTTTATATCTGGCAGAATTTCATTTAAAAATAAGGAAGAAATCAAGACATTCCAACAGAAACAAAAGCTTGGGAAATTCATTACCAGTAGAATTGCCTTATAGGTAAAGCAAAAGAGGTCCATGTCCTCCTTAGAGAGTGGATCAAAGCCACGCAAAAATAAAGACCTCTGACAGAGGTAACCATATTGGTAATTATAAATGTTGTTTTTATTGTATTGTAGTTTCTGGAATATAACTCCACTTCTTTTCACAGGTGCTAAAATGTCAATGGATAAAATCAATGATAAATCTAAGGTTTGGGGCATATGATATAAAGATATAATTTGTAATAAGTACAAACAGAAGGTGGGGAACAAAGGGGAAGAAATACGTGTATGAATTGAAGTTAAGATGATATCAAATCAAATATGATTTTTATATATTTAAGATGTGAAATTTTATGCTCCTGGTAACCACAATCAAAATAGGTGAAAAATATATCCAGAAGAAAAAAAAAATGGACTGATTAGGTAAAAATACAAAATATCAAATAAATAGGAAAGTAAGTGTTAATGGAATAAATGAGGGTCAAAAAAGGTACAAGATGTACAAAGATAAAATTAGAAAATGACAGAAGAAAGTTCTGCATAATGAATATTACTTTAAATGTAAATGGAATAAACTATCCAGTCAATAGGTAGAGATTGACAGAATGGATTAATAAAAAACATGGCCAAAGTACATATTGTTTACAAGGGACTCAACTTAAATTCAAAGATATAAATAGGTTGAAAGTGAAAAAATGGAAAAAATATACCATGCAAGTAGTCACTAAAAGAGAGCTGGGGCAGCTATAATAATATCAGGTAAAATGCTCTTTAAGTTGAAAACTCTTACAAGGGACAAAGAAGTCATTATACTACTAAAGTGATCAATTCCACACGAAGGCAATAATTATAAATATATAGGCACTGTGATGGCTAAGTTCATGTGCCAACTTGGCCAGGTGATGGTGCCCAGTTATCTGGTCAAGTAAACACTGGCTTAACCATTACTGTGAGGACATTTTGTGGACTTAAATCAACAGTCAGTTGATTGCATCTATGGCTGATTACATATACAATCAATTAAAGGGAGTGTCTTCTACAATGAGAGATGTTTAGTCCAATCAGTTGAAGGTTTTTCTTAGCATTCGGAAGAGAGAGCCTTCGTCTTAACTTCAGCCAGTGAGTGTCTCCTGGGGAATTAATTTAAAACCTTCATTGGAGTACTAGTTTGTAGCCTGCCCTATGGAATTTGAACTCATGCATCTTCACAGTTGCATGAGACACTTTTATAAAATCTCATACTATTTACAGATATCTCCCATTGGTTTTGTTTCTCTAGAGAACCATGCATCAAAAGACAGAACTCCAAAATATATGATGCAAATATTGACAAGCTTGAAGGGAGAAATAGACAGTTCTATATTAATAATAGGAAACTTTGGTATACCACTTTCAACAATGGATAGAACATCTATATAGAAGATGAATAAAAAAATAGAAGTCTTGAGACACTCAAAACCATTTATGCCTAACAGACATATAGAGAACACTACACCTTACAGCAGCAGAATATACATTCTTCTCTAGTGCACATAGATAATTCTGCAGGATGGGCCATATGATAGGCCATAAAAAGTCTCTATGAATTAAAAAACATCAAAATCATACAATGTATCTTCTCCAATCAGAATGGAATGAAGCTAGAAATCAGTAACAGATGGAGGCCTGGAAAATTCACAAACATGTAGAAATTGAACAACATACTCTTAAACATGCAAAGGTCAAAGAAGATATCACAAGATACATAAAGAAATATCCTGAGGCAAACAAAAATGAAAACACAACATACCAAATTTTATTGAATGCAGAAAAGACAGTGCTGAGAGGGAAATTTATAGCTCCAAATAAATGTCTTACAAAAAAAGAAAAACCTCAAATCAAAGCTCCAATACTGGAGCATCTCTGAAAAGAAAATGAAAGTAAATGCAAAGTTAGCAGAAGAGAGGAAATAAAGATCAGAGGGAGTTAAATGAAACAGAAAGTTATAAAAAACAATAGAGAGGATCAAAAAACTAAAAGTTAGTTCTATGGAAAGATCAATAAAATTGACAAAATTAGAGTAAACTGACAAAGGAAGAAAGTGACAGGAAATAAACAACTAAAATCTGAAGTTAAAAGGAGGACATTACTATTGACCCAAGGGAAGTAAAAAAGACTTGGGTCTTTTTTTACTTTGGGATATTTTGAACAACTGTATACCATCAAATTAGACAACCTAGATGAGATGGTCAAATTCTTAGAAACACAAAAAATACTCTGACTCAAGAAGAAATAGAAGAACTCAACACACCAATAACTAGTAAAGAGATTGAATCAATAATCAATCTCCTAATGAATAAATACACTGGACCAGATGGCTTCACAGGTACATTTTAACTATACAGTCTAAGAAGAATTAAAACCAATTCTACTCAAACTCCTCCAAAAAAATTGAAGAAGAGGGTAAACACTCTACTTCTTTCTGTGAGACCAACATCACCTCATAACAATGCTAGTTAAAGATGCCTCAAGAATAGAAAATAACTCTTATGAACATAGATGAATAAATCCTCAACAAAATACTACAAACTAAATTGAACAGCACATATATGTATGGGTGGTTCAACATAAGAAAATTAATGAATGGAATACACTACATTAACAGAATGAAGGGAAGAAGCTCATGGCCATCTCAACTGATGCAAAAATGCATTTGACAGAATCCAGTTCCCCTTCTTTAAAAAAGCACTTAGTAAACTAGAAATGGAAGGAAACCATTTCATCATGATAAAGGACACAACCTTAAAACCCCATAGCTAACATCATACTCATTGTTAAAAGACTGAGAGCTTTCCCTCTAAGATCAAGAGCAAGACAAGGATGTTCACTGTTCCCAATGTATTAAAAATTGTGATAGAAAGTCCTGCCATAGTAATTAGGCCATAAATATAAGTATAAAACATAAAAATTGGAAAGGAAATAGTAAAACTTTCACTATTACCAGATGTTATAATCCTATATGCATAAATACTGAAAACTCTACAACTATGCTACCAGAGCTAATAAATAAACTCAGTAAAGTGGTGGAGAACAAGGTCAATACCTCAAAATCAGTAGTGTTCCAATACACAAGCAATGAACAACCAGAAGAAGAAATCAAGAAAAATACTCCATTTGCAATAGCAACTAAAAAAAAAATCAAATAACTATAATAAATATGAGGATGTAAAAGGCCTATATGCGGAAAACTGTAAAACATTGCTAAAGGAAATCAAAGAAGGCATAAATAAATGGAAGGACATTTTGTGTTCATGGGTTGAAAGACTAAATATCATTAAGATGTCAATTCTACACAAAGTGATTTGCAGATTCAGTGCAATCTCAATCAAAATTCCAACAGACCACATTGCAGAAATGTAAAAGCCAATCCTCACATTTAAATGGAAAGGTAAGTGTTCCTGAATACCCATTATCATCTTGAAAGAGAGAACAAAATTGGAGTCCTCCCACTTCTTGATCTTAAAAACTTAATACAAAGTGACAGTAATCAAAACAGCATGGTACTGGCACAATGACAGACATGAAGACAAATGGAATTGAATTGAGAGTTCAGAAATTAAGCCTCACATTTATAGCCAACTAATTTTCTTCTCTTTTCTTTTCTTTTTTGCATGGCAGGCACTGGGAACTGAACCTGGGTCTCTGGCATAGCAGGAGAGAACTCTGCCACTGAGCCACCGTGGCCTACTCTATGGCCAACTAATTTTTGACAAGGATGCTAAGTCCACTTCATTAGGAAAGAATAGTCTTTTCAACAGATGCAGCTAGAAAAATTGGATGGCCATATATGAAAGAATGAAGATGCACCCTTACCTCACACCATTTACAAAAACCAACTCAAAATGAATACCTAAACTCTAAGAACTAGTACAATAATATTCTTAGAAGAAACCATAGGGAAGCATCTTCAGAACCTTGTGTTAAACAATGTTTTCTTAGATTTTACACCCAAAACACAAACAACAAAAGGAAAAAATAGATGAACAGGACCTCATCAAAATTAAAAACGTTTGCATTGAAGAACTTTTCATGAAAATTAAATGGCAACCAGCACAGTGGAAGAAAATATTTGGATACCACATACTCAATAGGATTTAATAACCAGAATATGTAAAAAAAAAAACCCTATAATTAAAAAACAAGAGCACAAATAACCCAACTTAAAAATGGGCAAAAGATTTGTATAGACATTGCTCCAAAAAGGATATACAAATTGCCCAAAGGACATACGAAGATGCTCAATTTTATTAGCCATTAGGGAATGGGAATCAAATCCACAAACAGATATCATTTCACATCCAGTAGAATGGTTACTTTTGAACAAACAGAAAATTACAAGTGTTGGAGAGGATATGGAGAAAAAGGAGCACATTTATTTTTGGAGCAAATGTAAAATGGCACAGCCATTTTGGAAGGCAGTTCCTCAGAAAGTCATGTATAAAATTACCATAAAACCTGGCAATCCCACTTTTAGGTCTATACCAAAAACGATTTAAAGCCATGACTCAAACAGGTATTTGTAGTGTGATGTTCATAGCACTATTATTCAAATTGCCCAAAGATGGATGCAATTCAAGTGTCCATCAACTGGTGAATGGATACAGAAGATGTGGTGTATTTGCATAGTGGAATATTATTCAGTCATTAGATGAATGTAGTTCTGAAACATGCTGTCAGCATAAATGAACCTTGAAGACATATTGAATGATATAAGCTAGATACAAAATGCCAAATACTGTATGATCTCACTGATGTGAAATAATCAGAATAAGCAATTTTATAGTCAGAAACTAGAATATAGGTTACCATGGGTTGGGATGAGGTAGTGTTTAGAGAGTTATTGTTTAAATTATACAAAGTTTTTATTTGGAATAATGAAAATATTTTGTTAATGGATCATGGTGATAGTAGCATGACCTTGTGAATGTAATTTAAAGCACTGTAGTATATATTTGAATGTAGTAAAAGCATACATTTTAAATTGTATATCTTAGTAGAATACAAATTAAAATAAATCCTTAGGACCATACAACACAGTGAACTCTCAAGTAAGCTATGGACTATTGCCAATAGTATAATTATAAAAATTTTCTTTCACCAATTTTAACAAATGTGCCACACTAGTGTAAATGTTAATAATAGGATGGTATGGGAACTATGTATTTCATACACGAATTTTTGTAAACCTTCAACTTCTCTAATAAAAGAAAGAGAGAGGAAAACAAAGAAAAAACAGTGATAAAGAAGAAAATCTTAAAAGAAATAAAATTTAATTTTGCTAATCCAACCTGAGATACCAGATAAATTAGAAAAGGATGATTCCCATGAGAAAATAATGATTTGGTTTACCAAAGGTTTCACTGTCAGGATCTTTTCTATTTAGAGCTTCCTTAGCTCATTATGTGTTTGTTGTTAGATCATAAGTCCTTGGCAGAGAGACCAAATGGAACAGTGAATCTTTAGAACGAAAGTGTTAGGAGCAAATTTCCATAAGTTTCATGCAAAATGAAGAGAAACCTTTTTAGGAAGTTAAGTGTAGAAAGTAGATTTTAGTTTTTGGGATTGTGGTTTACTTGTTTATGAATTTGTTTCATTAAATGAAATTCACCTTATGGGTATTTGATTTTCTTACATGGGATTTTTTCACTTTGTTTCTGCAATGTTTTATAGTCAACAAGATGGCTTTAGAACATTCCTACAAGTGCTTTGCATCTCAGAAGATATTTTATTTCTGTCTCTGCACCTTTGCAAGGCATTTTTGGCAGTGGAGGTTCATACTAGTCTCAGTTGAATTTGCTGTTCTATTCTGGATCTGCTGATCTTCATCTTTTCAAAATATTCTTGTAAATGTATTTATCAACTCTAGATGTCTCACTCAAGCACTGAAAGGAATGTAACTACCCTGTCAGTACAGGATATTATTAAGGATATTATTGCCAACAATAACCCAGAAGGCCTACAGGTCCTTTGTTTCTGTAATGCATCAGAAAGGATAAAAAACTGTTCCTCCCAATCTGACAGCTGTTGGGTATGTGAATGTGTTTGGAGTGGAGTAAATGGTATGCAGGTTGAGAATTGAGGGTGAGCGGTATCAAGGAAGCAGAACAGAAATGTGCATGAAAAGATAAAAAGGGATATCGGGACATATGGAAACATTTATTTATTTATTTTAAGCCATAGAGCCCAGAAGAAATTCTTATCTCAAACATGATCTTTAGAAAGGTGTAAAAATTATTAGCCACCTGTCTCTGTTTCTCCTACATCCCCCTAGAGGGGCCTATGGTTGGATCAGGACTGTCTCAGACCTGGTCCAATTCTGACAGTCAAGGTATTTATTAATAGACCTCCCTGCATTGCCTGAATATTTCTAAAGAGTTTTGCATATCTTAGAATTAAGTCAATCCTCTAACCCCAGTATTTGTTTACACTGTCTGATACTCTTGAATCCTGCTCATTTCCCCCAGGACCTGAATCACAACTTGAACCCTATTTCAATAGATGCTTCCTCTGAAGGGCTAGGACCATTCCCTTTTGGATGCTTTCCTGTTTGTCTTAAAATTATGCTCTCTAAACCCCAAATCTGAAGTAATGCTCTATGCTGGGTCAAAATCTTTGAGGAGTGTATCAGCTCCATCTGTTTTTTGAGAATCCTTATCATCCAAGGGACCTGGTGGACTTACTCTCTAGATCTACAGATTCGATGCAATGCAGTCACTACCACAACTTCAACTGCCTTTTTTGCAGAATTGGAAATGCAGAGCACCCACAATAGCCAAAATGATCTTGAAAAAGAAAATTGGAAAACACATTTACTGATTTCAAAATTTATTACAAAGCTACAGTAATCAAGGCAGTGTGATATTGGCATGAGGATAGCTATATAGATCAATGGGATATAATTGAGCGTTCATAAATAAATCCTTGCATTCATGTTTAATTGATTTTTGACAATAGTAACAAGATAATTCAATGGGGAAAGAAAAACCTTTTCAAGAAAGAGTGCTGGGACAACTGTACATTCACATGTAAAAGAATATACAAAATCCAGATTGTATATCATAGATTTATAAAACTCTCAGAAGAAAAGTATGCATACATTTTCATGATCTTGAATTAGACAATGGTTTCATAGATATGACAATAAAAGCATAAGCAACCAAAGAAAAATAGGTTAATTGAACTTCATCAAAATTAAAATCTTCTGTGTTTCAGTGGATACTGCAAAGAAAGTGAAAAGACAATGCACACAATAGAGGATATCTACCTACCTATCTATCTATCTATCTATCTATCTATCTATCTATCTATCTATCTATCTATATTTTGGCATGGGCAGGCTCCAGGAATCGAACCTGAGTCTCCAGCAAGGAAGGCAAGAATTCTGCCACAGAGCCATTGTTGCACTACCCAGAAGATATTTTTAAACCATATATATGAGCAGGGACTTGAATCCAGAATATATAAGGAATTTTCACCTCTCAAGAATAAAAGTATAAATAATATAATTAAAAATAGACAAATTTGAATAGACATGTCTACAAAGAAGATACACAAATAGCTAATAAACACACCTAAAGATGGTCAACATCATTAACCATTAGGAAAATACAAATCAAAACTACAATGAGAAACCACTTCATGTTCATGAAGATGGCTATAATGAAAAAGTCAAATAACAAGTGTTGACAAGAAGGAGGAGAAATTAAAATTCTGAAACATTCACTGATGGGAATGTAAAATGGTAGGATCGCTTTGGAAAATAGTTTGGCAGTTCCTTCGTATTTGTATTTGGCAGTGTTAAATACAAAATTACCATATGATCCAACAATTCCACCCCTAGATATGTATTCAAAAGAAAAGAAAATATATTCCAATGCAATAACTTTTACACGAATGTTCATGACTGCATTATTCTTAACAGCCACAGAGCTGGAAACAATCTCTGTTAGCTGATGAATGGATAGACACAATGGGGTATACATATACAATGGAATATCATTTGGCCATAGAAAAGTATGATACATGATATAAAATGGATGAACATTGAAAAATTATGTTTCATGAAAGAAGTCAGTCACAAGGACCACGTATGTATGATTCCATTTATATAAAATGTCTGGGATACAAAGTCTTTAGGGACACAAAGTGGGCTAGTATTTTTCAGGGTCTGAATGGAGGAATGAGATGGGAGGTGACTATGGATGGGGTTTCTTTTGGGGGTGATGAAAATGTTTTGAAATTAAATAGTAGTAATGGTTTCATAACTTTGAGAATGCATTAGAAACCACTGAAATGTACACTTTAAAATGGTGAATTTTATTGTATGTGTTTTAGTTTCCTAGCAGCTAAAACAAATACCTTACAGTGGGTTGGCTTAAGCAATTGTACATTATTGACTTAAAGTTTTGAGGCTAGGAAAGTCCAAAATCAAGTTATCAGCAAGGTGATGCTTTCTCCAAGACGACTGTGACATTTTGGGGCTGGCTGCTGGTGATCCTTCATACTTGACTTTTTTTTCACATGACAATGCACATAGCAGCAAATTTTCCTTTCTCTTCCAGGTTCTGTTGACTTCCAGCTTCAGGCTGCTCCCCATGGCTTCTCTCATTTCCTGTGATAGGCAGAAGACCAATCTTGTTTCAGTTGGGCCATAACTTCACTGAAGTAACCTCATCAAAAGGTACTATTTAAATTGGAAATTTGGATTCAAAGGAATGGATTAAGACCATGTTTTTCTGGGGTACATAACTCAAAGCCCCAGAGTATTTGAGTTATATCTAAATAAAACTTTTCTAAATGTAAATATATAAATATACACATTTAACATATATATAAAATCTTAGGCCAGTCACACAACCATCCTTCATTTCAGTTTCTTCTTTATCAAATAAAGGAGAAAATATTCCCTACCCTTTTTACCACGTATGCTTAGATGAAGACCAAATGTTGTAAAATATATAAAGCATGAAATGATTTATAAATTAGAGGGCTTCTTTTATTTTTTGATGCTTATAATTCCTCTCATGCTTTTTTACAATTTATTTATTAATTAAAAAAATTTAACAAACGAACTAAAACATTAACATATATAATCAGTAATTCACAATATCATCACTTAATTGCATATTCATCATTTCTTAGAACATTTGCATCAATTCAGAAAAAGAAATAAAAGGACAATAGAAAAAGAAATAAAATGAAAACAGAAAAAAAAATTATATATACCATACCCCTTACCCCTTGCTTTCATTAGCACTTCAAACTAAATTTATTTTAACATTTGTTCCCCTTATTATTTATTTTTCTTCCATATGTTCTACTCATCTGTTGACAAGGTAGATAAAAGGAGCATCAGACACAAGGTTTTCACAATCACATAGTCACATTGTGAAAAGCTGTATCATTATTCAATCATCCTCAAGAAACATGGCTACTGGAACACAGCTCTACATTTTCAGGCAGTACGCTCCGGCCTCTCTGTTATGCCTTAACTAAAAAGGTGATATCTTTTTAATGCATAACAATAACCTCCAGGATAACCTCTCGACTCTGTTTGGAATCTCTCAGCCATTGACACTTTATTTTGTCTCATTTCTCTCTTCCCCCTTTTGGCCAAGAAGGTTTTCTCAATCCCTTGATGCTGAGTCTCAGTTCACTCTAGGATTTCTGTCCCATGTTGCCAGGAAGGTCCACACCCCTGGGAGTCATGCCCACATAGACAGGGGAAGGGTGGTGAGTTTGCTTGTTGTGTTGGCTAGAGAGAGAGGCCACATTTGAGTAACAAAAGAGGCTCTCTTGTGGGTGACTCTTAGGCCTAAATTTTAAGTAGACTTGACCTATCCTTTGGGGGGTTAAGCTTCATATGAACGAACCTGAAGACTGGGGCTCAGCCTATAGCTTTGGTTGTCCACACTGCTTGTGAGAATATCAAGAATTCAACTTGGGGAAGTTGAATTTCTCCCCATTCTCACCATTCCCCGAAGGTGGCTTGCAAATACTTTTCCACTCACTGATCGAATCACTCTGGGATTCATCAGGGCATCACTCTGGACAAACCAACAAAATCTCATATCCTACCTGAGATTCCAAGTACTTATGATGTTCCATCAGACTATCTACATACATTATATTAAGAAATGCACTAGTCAAAATATAAATTTTGTACCAAATAAACATTTTTTTTGCTTTAGTCTCACACATAGGTGAGATTTTAAAATATTAATTACCATCTATTTTCAGCACCCTGCAGTAATGACATTCCTTTGTTCTTCCTCATGCAGAAACATTTTAAAAATTTGTACATTTAGTCACTATTATTATACACTCTAGGCATTCCTAGATTATACCATCTCAATCTTTAACATCTATCTTTCTTTCTGATTTCATTTATGCCCCTAGCCCTCCTCCCTCTATCATTCTTACATGCAGCTTCATTCAGTGTTTTAACATAATTGTGTTACAGTTAGGTAGTATTGTGCTGTCCATATCTGAGTTTTTATATTCAGTCCTGTTGCACAATCTGTATCCCTTCAGCTCCAGTTACCCAATATCTTACCTTATTTCTATCTTCTGGTGGTCTCTATTACCAATGAAGTATTCCAAGTTTATTCACTAATGTCAGTTCATATCAGTGAGACCATACAGTATTTTTCCTCTTATTTCTGGCTAATCTCACTCAGCATAATGTCCTCAAGGTCCATCCATGTTGTTACATACTTCATAATTTTATTCTGTCTTACAGCTGCATAATATTCCTTCATATGTATATACCACAGTTTAGCCACACATCTGTTGATGGACATTTTGGCTGTTTCCATCTCTTTGCAATTGTAAATAATGCTGCTATAAACATTGGTGTGTCATCTCATGCTTTTATAGGCAAGTGCCTCTACACAATCTGGGAAGTCTTTGTGTAGTCAGGGTTGAAGTCATGGTGTTAGAAAGGAAAACCATTTTATTCTCTTAGGATCCCTCTGTCCCTCACCCTACCCCCACATGCACATACAGACTTCTAGCTGAGTAACATTTTCTCTATCACTGTGTAAGGAAAATCTTGTTTTCTTCCTTTCCAGAGGAGAAACATAGGCAATTGCACTAAGATACATGGTAAGCTTTTAAGAAACTTGATTTTAGGATGGAAAAAGTTAAATATAGCCAACAGTTAAAAGCCCAACAGGGTGGCCAGCAAAGTGGCTAAGTGACTAATCTCCCATAACCTCTTAGAGCAGCACTCTTTCATGCTGTTCAAGTTTTAGATTAAATAATAAAAAATAAAACCCACAAATTGTTGTTTGCTGTTTATTCTACCTTACTGCTTCAAGCTAAGAGGACTGGGATGTGGATGGAACTTGGCACTCCTAACAGAAGCACAGCATATGTAGTTCAAAGATGTACCTATAAATACATATAGATGCCTGCAAACTTGTGTACATGTGTCTTCATTTATTTTATTTGATTGTGCCATTTGAGTATAACTCCTCAGGGTGTAAATCAGTTTAGTAGTAATTAAAATGTTTGGAGCCTCATAAAATGGTGTTAAAATGCCAGGTTTCAGTTGCCACCTGTTCTAGTTTGCTGGCTGCTGGAATGCAATATACTAGAAATAGAATGGCTTTTAAAAAGGGAAATTTAATGAGTTGCTAGTTTATAGTTTTAAGGCCAAGAAAGTGTCCAATTAAAACAAGTCTATAGAAATGTCCAATCAAAGGCATCCAGGGAAAGATACCTCAGTTCAAGAAAGCCAATGATATTCAGGGTTTCTCCCTCATCTGGAAAGACACATGGCAAACACAGTCACAGTTTCTCTCTCGGTTGGAAGGGCACATGGTGTGCAAGGCATCATCTGCTACTTTCTCTCCTGGCTTCCTGTTTCATGAAGCTCCTCGGGAGGTGTTTTCCTTCTTCATCTCCAAAGGTCGCTGGCTTGTGGTCTCTGCTTAGTGCTGCTGCTCTTTCTGAATCTGTGTTTCTTTTGGGTGTGATGAAAATGTTTTGAAATTAAATAGTGGTAATGGTTTCATAACTTTGAGAATGCATTAGAAACCACTGAATTGTACACTTTAAAATGGTGAATTTTATTGTATGCGTTTTAGTTTCCTAGCAGCTAAAACAAATACCTTACAGTGGGTTGGCTTAAACAGTTGTACATACAGTATTGAATAGGGATTACTCTACCTTTGTGAAATGGGATTTTGATCAAAACATGCCTTTTCTAGGGTCCATGCATCCTTTCAAAGCAGCACACCACCCTTTTGGAAAAGGTCTATAAAAAAGATAAATCTTGCCCTGTCTGTTTTTTCACTCTGTCTCTTTTACATTCACTCATACATACACACAGTATTCACAAACCCCTTTTCTCCCAGACTTTGCTTAAATCTCTATAATTTCCCTGTTGCCATTTGGATCAACTCTGAATGCTTCATCCTGGTTTTTATGACCTGAAATAAACTGGTCCTACCTTACCTATCCAAGCCTGTGTAGTTTTTGCTCTCTAGCAAAGAATCTCCATCCTCACAATCCTGACCACTTCTTTATTCCCCACCCCCTCATTCCTTGTGGCCAAGTCATAGCTCTCCTACCTATTTTCCAAGTCTTTCCTCCCCCTCTCCTCCATGAAATCTCTTAGAACTACTTCAGACCACAGTGATCTTTGTTTACAGTGAGTTTCTATGGCCCCTCAGTCTCTGCCAAGAATTCTCAACCCTGGTGTTCAAACACTGAATGTGAAATGTTTTATAATTTTGCAATGACAATGATGAGGAGGAAGAGGAGACATTTATTTTGAAAAGATAGGCTCTCTCTCTGTCTGTCTTTCTCTACATATACAGCATATACATATATATTCAAATGGATTGGTGCTAAAATAGATGCAATTTCAATCAATCGCATTCTGATGGATGTGATTTCTTAGGTAGGAGAGAAAGGATAGAGTTATCAAAATCTAGATACTTCTGGATGTTTACATTAAGCATGTGAAGAATCATTCATACATTCATTTAATTAATATTATTGAGTAATGACTGCATCCAAGAACAGGCAAGTATAGACAATGTCATATGTGTTGTAGAAGGGATGAAGTTTGAGATCTGTTGGCTTATACCACTTAACACTTGATTATATATTATCCACTATTAAACTCTAATAGTCTCTTGGGAGCTAAGTTTTGTTTCCCAAGTCCCAAATGAAGTTTTTAAAAATTACCAGTCTCTTTTAATCCTCTAAGCAACTAGTACATGAATGGGCATACAGAAGATTCTTAATAAGCATGGCAATTAATTAAAGTATTATTATTAAGAAAATAATACATTGGAAAAATTGAAGTGCATTAGAAACCATTGAAGCTGATATTCATATCAGTCTACCTCAAAGTATAAGCAATTTAATTTTCATCACCCTATCTTTTTTTTAGTGTCCTTTGAAATTACGTTAATTGACGAAAGGATTGCTAATCTGAATGCTTTAGGATGATAATTACTTCTCTTTTTCTGTTCCTAAAATTTGATAATTTAAGAACTTAAAAATATTTATTTAAAATAATAGAATGTGTGTAGGTGGGAAAGATTTTTAAAGTCTATAATTTTCTAGTTATTGGACTTATAATGCAAAGTAGTATAAGAATTTTAGAGCCAGAAGGAAATATAGCAAATATCTAGCCCAAACTACTTATTTTATTGATGAGGAAATTGAGACCCACTTTAGGGTAAGGACTTGCTCAAAGTAACTCAGTCTGGGGACAAAACTCAGTCAGAAATTGCATCTATTTTAGCACTAATCCATTTGAATATATATGTATATGCATATATGTAGAGAAAGACAGACAGAGAGAGAGCCTATCTTTCCAAAATAAATGTCTCCTCTTCCTCCTCCTCTTCCTCATCACTGTCAAATTGTGAATTCAGCTAGATATCTAGATGAACCTGAATTGCTTTAGTGTACCTGATTTTATTTGTTAAGAATGTCAGAAGCATAGAAAACTGGAATGATGGTATGCCTATTACTTGGGAAATAACCTACAAAATGACAAAGCTGACACACTCATTTACATGGCAAATTATAAGTGAGTTAAAGAAATTGTTAATATTTTTTCTGGCCAAATGGCATAAAATGAGAAAAGTTAATAAATAATCCTGAAATGACTGATGTATTGATATTCTCCTAAAGAGGACAAAGGGCTTGCTAGTCCTTTGCTTCTCTCTTATTCACATTTAATCATGGGTTATTTCCTTTGTAAATCTAAAAATCCTGGCATGATTGCAGAATTTATGAAAAAGAAGTATTTTAATAAGAAAATCTGCAATCCTTCTTGTTTTTAGCATAGGTCTGTTTTAATCCACTTCTTTTTATCATCCTTTTCAAAATTCAGCAGAAAATATTAGTTTTAGTTTCCTTGTTGCTAAAGAAAATGCCATGCAATGTGGTGGCTTAACAATGGAAATTTATTGGTTCATGGTTTTAAGCCTAGGAGAAGTCCAAATCAAGACATCATCAAAATGATTCTTTCTTCCTGAAGACTGGCATTCTGAAGCTGGTTGCTAGTGCTCCTTAGTTCCTCTACACATGGTCACTTCTCTTGGTCTCTCTCTTCTCTTCTGGGTTCTTTTGACCTTCAGCTTCTTGCATCAAGTGGCTTTCTCTCTCTCTGTCTGAATTTCATTCTGTTTATAAAGTTCTCTAGAAATGGGATTAAGAATCATCCTGATTGAACCATACCTTAGCTGAAACAACTTCATCAAAAGATCCTATTTACAATGGATACACATCCCCAAGAATGGATTAAGTTTAAGAACATGTTTTTCTGGGGCACAAAACTCCAAACCACAATAGTATTCTTGCCTTCATTATCTGGTCAATAATAATTTTTCTTTTTCAATTATAGCCTATATTCCACATATATACTATACTCTGGAATCTTCCTGTTATAATATTTACTAAAGAGTCCCTTTTCCTATGAAGTAGGCTAAGGTTGTGTATCTTATTTAATTATTTTAGTTAGATGATTTCATACATGGGTGATATCTTTTAATAGAAACTCTGGTACCTACAGTGTATCCCTCTCAGGTGCTTGTGCTCATCACAGAAATTTGTATAGTTGGTGTGGACTGGACCTTATAGAGAATCTAGCGCAGCCTTGCCAAGAGTATCAAAGTGTGCTCCTGGAAATTCTATCTTTTGAAGATCATCAGTGAAAAGAGATTGTTTGATCATTAAGTTTTGATAACACATAGCACAGTCTGTTTCCTTCAGGGAGGTTTCCAATCTATGTAAGTATAATTTAGGGCTCTGAGAAGCATTTCAATAAGGAAACTTGCATAGCCTTTATCTTGTTATGCCCTTTTTTTACCATAAAATTTATTAAGATACCAACAAACATACACTTATGTACACAAAGTGTACACAATTTTGTACACAAAGATACATAATTGATACACTTTGGAAAAAATGCTGATTTAGTCCATCTCTTTACTTCACCAATAAGAAAACTGAAGCTCATTGAGAGGATGTTACTGACTCCTGGTCACTGTCTCCTTAGTGGCTGAACCAGGAACAGATATTAATCTCTTGTTGCTAAGTGCAATATACTTTGGCACCTTTTGGTGGAGGGCATGATGCTGAGAGGAGCAGTAGGACAAAATGCTAGTGTATTCCTATTCTACCATGTTATAGTTTGCAAGATGCTAGAATATGATATAACAGAAATGGAATCGTTTTTTAAAAGGGGAATTTATTAAGTTGTGTGTTTACTGTTCTAAGGCCAAAAAAATGTCCAAATTAAGGCAAGGTTATAGAAATGTTCAATCTAAGTCATCCAGAAAACAATAAAAGACACTTTTTTTTCCTCACCTAACAATACTCAACTGTCCATGTACGACGGAAATGCATTAAATCTCCCCAGAATAGGGTGCAAGTTCTTGGGTAATATTCATTCTTAAACTTGATATCTTACAATTTAAATATTATAACATGAACAAAACAGAATTATAGTGCTAGTTTCTGTAACTGATCACATAGTTGTAATTCATATTGACAGTACCTTCTTCCATTATCCATTTCATGTTCCCTTTACCCTCAGCAAGCACTTCAGCAGGCGGTGGTTCTTTGCCTGGTGGGGTGAACCAAACCTTCATTCCTGAAGTTTCAGAGACATTGGTAGACTTACCTGGATTGGGTTGCTGCAGTTTTCCATTGATTTTAATCTCAGGGCATGGTAGTACTAAAAGACACCCTAGGGCATCTCCTGTATTCCAAGAAAACTCTTCTTTACCTTCATTGTATAGTTGCAGTCCTATTTCCCCCTGATAGTCAGGGTCGGTCACCCCAGCCAATAAAATAATCCCATTCTTGGTTTGTTGATTCAGGGACATGAGTAGCCCCAAGTGACCAGGTGGTAGCCTTAGATTTCAATTCAATGGAATCATTCTTGTTTCTCCTGGTGGAAGCACTCCCCCTTCTGGAACTAAAACCAGCAAAACTCAAGGTTGCAGAGACAGGAAGTAAAAATTTTCCTAGTGGAACATTAGGGGTAATAGTGAGTGGTGTCACTCCCATTTTCAACCCTTGGTTCCTGAACCCACAGATCCTGGCTATAGGAGAAACAGCACCATATAGTGGGTACTGATTCAGAGCATACACAGCTTCCTCGAGAACATTATCCTAGTCCTGCAAGGTATTACCACCTAGTTGGCACCATAATTGAGTTTTCAAAAGGCCATTCCACCATTCTATCAATCCAGCTGCTTCTGGATGATGGGGAACATGGTAAGACCAGAGAATTCCATGAGCATGTGCCCATTCCCGCACTTCATTTGCTGTGATGTGTGTTCCTTGATCTGAAGCAATGCTATGTGGAATACCACGACCGTGGATAAGGCATTCTGTAAGCCCATGGATGGTAGTTTTGGCAGAAGTATTGCATGCAGGGAAAGCAAACCCATATCCAGAGTGTGTGTCTATTCCACTTAGAACAAATCGCTGCCCCTTCCATGAAGGGAGTGGTCCAATGTAATCAACCTGCCACCATGTAGCTGGCTGGTCACCTTGGGGAATGGTGCCATATGGGGGGCTGAGTGTGAGTCTCTGCTGCTGGCAGATTGGGCACTCAGCAGTGGCTATAGCCAGGTCAGCCTTGGTGAGTGGACGTCCATGTTGTTGAGCCCATGCATAACCTCCATCCATATCACCATGACCACCTTGTTCATGGGCCCATTGGGCAATGACACAGGAGCTTCTGGGGAAAGAGGCTGACTGGTATCCACAGAAAGGGTCATCTTATCCACTTGATTATTAAAATCTTCTTCTGCTGAAGTTACCCTCTGATGCACATTCACATGGGACACAAATATCTTAATGTTTTTAGCCCACTCAGAAACGTCTATCCACATACCTTTTCCCCAGACCTCCTTGTCCTCAATTTTCCAATTATCGTCTTTCCAATTCCCTGACCATTCAGCCAAACCGTTAGCAAAACCCTTAAGTCAGTATATAGATGCACTTCTGGCCAGTTCTCCTTTCAAGAAAAATGAACAACCAAGTGCACTACTTGAAGTTATGGGAGGATTTCCCCTCACCACGGCCCTTCAAGGACACCCCAGAAAGGGGTCATAGTGCTGCAGCTGTCCACTTTTGGGTTGTACCTACATATCGTGCTGAACCATCTGAATTTTCTCTTCCTCAGTGAGTTAACTGTAAGGAATTCCCCAAAAGGCCATAGCTCTGGCCTGGGAAAGAGAAGGTAATGTGGCAGGAGTAGAGACCATGGGCATTTGGGCCACTTCTTCATGTAACTTACTGTGCCTTCAGGAACTGCTCTGGTCCTATCTTGTGCAGCAGCCTGGACCTGTCACAGAACCTCCTCTTGTTCAGGTCCCCACTCAAAATTAGCAGCTTTTCTGGTCACTTGATAAATGGGCCAAAGTGCACACTCAAATGAGGAATATGTTGTCATCAAAATTGAAAGAGACCAATTAGCACTGTGCCCCTTTTTTGGTTATAGGAGGGACCAGATGCAGCAACATATCCTTCACCATAGAAGGGATATCTTGACATGCTCCACACCCTTGGACACCTAGAAATTTCACTGAGGTGGAAGACCCCTGTATTTTTGTTGAATTTATCTCCCATCCTCTGACACACAAATGCCTTACCAATAAGTTTAGAGTAGTTGCTGCTTCTTGCTCACTAGGTCCAATGAACATGATATCATCAATATATAATGGACCAGTGTGATGTCTTGTGGGAGAGAGAAATGATCAAGGTCCCTGAGGACCAGATTATGACATAGGGTTGGAGAGTTGATATACCCCTGAAGTGGGACAGTGAAAGTATATTGCTGACCTTGTCAGCTGAAAACAAACTGTTTCTGCTGGTCCTTACTAATAGCTATTGAGAAAAAAACATTTGCCAGATCAATAGCTGCATACCAGGTACCAGGGGATGTATTGATTTACTCAAGCAATGATGCCACATTCGGAACAGCAGCTGCAATTGGAGTTACCACCCAGTTGAGCTTATGATAATCCACTGTCATCCTCTAAGATCCATCTGTTTTCTGTTCAGGCCAAATAGGAGAGTTGAATGGGGATGTGTTGGGAATCACCACCCCTGCATCCTTCAAGTCCTTAAGAGTGGCAGTAATCTCTGCAATCCCTCCAGAAGTCCAGTATTGCTTCTGATTTACTATTTTGCTAGGTAGTGGCAGTTCTAGTGACTTCCACTTAGCCTTTCCTACCATAATAGCTCTCACTCCATGAGTTAGAGAACCAATGTGAGGATTCTGCCATTTACTCAGTATGTCTATTCCAATTATGCCTGCTGGAACTGGGGAAATAACTATAGAATGGGTTTGAGGGCCCACTGGACTGGCTGTGAGATGGACTTGAGCTAAAAAATCCATCGATCACCTGACCTCCATAAGCCCCCACTCTGACTGGTGGACCAGGGTGATGTTTTGGGTCCCCTGGAATTAATGTCACTTCTGAATTACTTAGTATCTAATAATTCCTGAAATATCTGATCATTTCTTTTTCCCCAATGCACAGTTACCCTGGCAAAAGGTCATCAGTCTCCTTGGGGAAGGCTTGGAGGAAGATTAACAGTATAAATTTGTGTCAGTGTAACAGGGTCCACCCCCTAAGGGAACTGGCCTCCTCCTCATGCAAGGGGATCTGGGTCTGTAAACTGCCTCAAGTCTAAAAATTGATTAAGGGGCCGTGACTCTGTGTTTTTTTTTTTCTTTTTTTTTTTTTGCATGGGCAGGCACTGGGAATCGAACCCAGGTCTCTGGCATGGCAGGCAAGAACTGTGCCTGCTGAGCCACTGTGGTCCCCCTCACTCTGTGTTTTTGTAATTCCAATTAAACTTCTGTTCACTTGACCTAGAGCTCTTTCCTCAAACAAGAATTTGGTAGACTGCCCATCTATTGTACTACTTGGTACCCCATGATCTACTAGCCAATGCCACAAGTCTCTGAGAGTCAGATTATTTTGACTCTTGCTTTGAGTCTGCTGTCTATTATGATAGTCATGTCCACCTTGTCTTGGCGATTAAGTGCTGCCACCTGGTTTCTGCCAACTCACAATCCGGTCATCCCCATTGTGTTTAAGGATTCCAGCTCAGTGATAGCTGTTCCCACAGTTGTATCTGACCTACAGAGATACCAGGACAGTTCTGGTATTATTAATACCTTTTCTAACTCCTTGAATGCAGAATCTCTGCTTAGTGGACCCATATCAATAAATTCAGCCTGGTCCAGCTTTATATTTCTCCCTCTATTATCCCACAACCTTAAAATCCAGTGCCACACATATTCCCCTGATTTCTGTCTATATAAATCAGAAAACTCACATGGATCTTTTGAAGTATAATGTATCTCTTCATGGGTGATATTTTTACCTCAACTTTTGGGGTCTGTTGGGACTTTAGTTTATTTACAGGTCTGGAAGAAATGAGGGGTCATGGGGGTGGATCAAGAAGGGAATTAGAAGTATTTTCAAACCATTTGCTTCCGGGCATTCATTTGCAGTTTCATTTGGTGGAACAAGATTAATCACTCTCGGGCTAATCCCTTGCTCCCCCAGGGACATTTTCCTTCTTCATTTCCAAAGGTTTCTGGCTGTTTGGGCTCTAAAGCTTTTTCCAAAATGGTTCCCTCTTAAAGGACTCCAGTAAGCAACCCCACCTTGAATGGGTGGAGAAATATCTCCATGGAAACCATCTAATCAAAAGTTACAACCCACACACACTTCAATAGGTTTGTATTTGAAAGAAACCAAGAAGATTCCTGCTGCTTCCTAAGTCTTACTGTTGGTCTCTCCTGGTATCTGACGATCCAATAGTAGAAATTCATTTACCTGTATTAGGATTTAATTTGTATTAAAATTCAATTGATGGGGAGCAGTGTGGGCAGTGCAAGGATTGGTCAAGTGTTAGAATTCTTGCCTGTCATTCTGGAGACCCGGGTTCAATTCCCAGCCCATGCACTTCCCCAAAACAAAACAAACAAGCAAAAACTCAAAAAACAAAAATTCAACAAGTGGTGCAGCGATAATGGGATACTCATATGGAAAAAGAATGAAATGTGACCCCCACCGTACAGCATACAAAAAAATGCAATTGATGGATATATAGTGAGAACTTGACAAATTTTTGCCAAATGAATTAGCACTTTAATTAGAATTTGCTTGTAAGAGAAGTGTTTTGCTGTGGACATTTTGATGGAGTAGATTCCAACAAAATTATTTTATTTTGTTTTTGTTTTAAGATTATGTAACATTTCAAATGGAAAAAATACTTACTTTATATATAATGAGCACCCATGATCTATAACTTACAGTTAAGAAATTTTAATGTCTTGCCTTAGTTAGTTTGTATTATTTTTTTTGTAAGAAATAAAATGTTATAGAGTTGTAGCCCCTGCTACCTGATTATCCTATCCTTCCTTCTGTTCTTAGAGGTAAACTTTATCCTGTAGTTGGTGTGTATGTTTCTCCATGCATGTTACTGTATTTTTACACATATACATGTTCATAGATAATATACAGTATTATTGTTGTATTTTAACTTTATTTACATTCTTGTTTACACTCCATTCTATAATGTGTTTTTTCACTTAACATTATGATTATGATATTTATCCACATTGATATATTCTGCCTTGTGTTAGATTGTATGACTGTACACAATTTATTCATTTCTCTTTTGATGAATATCCAGATTGTTTCCTATTATAATGCAGCAGCAAACATCCTTGAACATGCTACTTCTTCATGTCCAACAGTTTTTCTAAGATAAAAAACTAGATATCGAACTACTGGGCATGAGGAATGTATATCTTCAAATTCACTAGATATTGCTAAATTTTTCTCCTGTGTAATGTCCAAAATTTATTCCAACCAGCAGTGTACTAAATTCCTCTTTACTCCATTTTCTTGACAAAGTTCTTCATTGTCAGGCTTCACATTTTGCCGGTAGTAGAAATGTTGTCTTGCTGTTTTAATTTGCATTAGCTTGATAACTATTGAGTTTGAACACATTTTCATATGTGTATTGGGCCTTTTCTGTGAAATGCTTGTTCAAGTCTTTTGCCAATTTTTCTATTATAATGTTTTCCTTATAGATTAATAGGAATGCATTATATATTCTGAGCCTCTATATTTTGCCAGTTGTATGCCTTGCAAATATCTTCCTCCAGTCTGTGGATTGTTTTTTAATGTGTTTATGATGCATCTTATAGTATAGCAGTTTTAAATTTTCAAATAGTGAAACCTGTCCTTTTTTATTTATAATGTGTGCCTTTATGTTTTAAGGAGGACTGAGCATACTGAGTACTTGAGGGAAAAGAGGAGTGAATAGGCAGATAATAGAAGGTCAAAACAAACATCCTCTTCCTTCTCTTTTTTTGACTTCTTTCCTTTCCCACTATTTTTCCCTTCTTTCCCTACCCTGAAATTTATGCTTTTAATAGAAAACTTAGGCTGTCTTTTGCTGTAATTTGTTCAATTTTATATCTAAATATCTTTGGCTTTGTTCTGCTAGGTTGATTTCTTCAGTATTTTCTTGTGTATTTGGTGCCTCTAATAAATGCCAGTGAGAAGATTGGTTTTTGCCTTTAGGAATGAAAAGTAAATAAATATACCTCAGGAACAAAATAACTGTACCAAATGAATTACTTCATATAATACAAAGTAACACACAACAGAGCTGGTTTGGTGAATTCTATTATTTTGGTGAAGGAAAACATTTTAAGCAATCATTTTCTAAACCTTTATTGGTTTAATTAACCATTACAGTATCACAATGCCACTTCCACCAATCTTCTCATAATCTAATCAAAATCATTGTATCCTGGGATAGGCAATCAAGGGAAGACTTAGAAAGTTGAAGGGAAATACTGCATCAAGTTTTCTAGATTCCCCGTAATTCTTCCTCTCTTCCCATTCTCAATTGCACATTGCAGCCTGAATTATTTAGTTACTGAAGTCAATCCATTTTTCTCTGTTCAGTGTTGGACAATAAAAGTAAGATTTACTGCTGCAAATGAATAATAAAAAAAATGAATTAGCAGAAAACAAACCAAAAGGTGCTTACGTGGTAAACTTCAGTGTTAATCAAAACCTTGAGGACAGATTGGGAGGATCAATATTTGATTACTAGATGAAAGAAGGGTAAGTGAAAGGAGAGCTAAAAGACCAAGGGCAGGGTTCATCAAATGGGGCCAATGGCACATTTCATCTAGTCCTTTGGTGCGTCTGTTAGGAAGGTCTCTCTCTGTTTGAGAGATAACAGTGTTTTCTATGTCCATATCAAAGTTCAGCTTGATTGCCTCATCTAGGGAAGAAGGCCATCTGTCAGTATTCTCCAAATAATCTATAAAATTGACTTTCAAACAAGTCTCAAAAAACAGACATTTATCACCTTAATTGTTGCAGGTGGAGTGTGTGTCACTGCTGCTTTATCAAGGTAATGACAAATGGCACCTGGAATTCTTCTCTTCTGTCTTCCCCCCAATTTCTTTCAATTTGTACAAGCAGCTACGTTCCCCTTTTCCACCAAATTCAGATAACTGTCAGCTAGGCTGCCTGGGTAGGAGGAAATTTGCTTGACTTTGGCAATCCTTTGACTCAGCCACCTGCTATCCTCCACCCTGCTTGTAAAGGCTCAGTGCAAGGGTGGTAGGTAGGAGATGACCACCAAAAATCTCCGTACTAGAGCTTGACCCCTGAGAAACCAAATTCTGCAGCTCCTGGATCTCTCAGGTAGACATAGCAAGGCTTGAACCTCCCTTCTGATCTTGGTAGTGGGGCAGGAGAGGCACACCATTAGACCAAGATCTGTCTTAGCTTCCAATTCAAGATAAATGGGCTAAATGTCCTCTAGTAAGCAAGTAGAATATTTTAGGGGTTGATGTCCTTGCTCTTCTAGATACAGGATGGGACTGAGGAGGAACTGAATTTCTCATGAAGTTCTTTCTTTCACATTGGAATCTAGTAATTCATATCTGCAGGAAATAGCTACACCACAAACTATATATTAAAAATTACATTAATTCTAGGATTTTCAGTCAAATTCAAGAGTCTGAATTCTTGAAAAATGGTATTTTGTAATTTTCAATACAAAGACAACTCTTTTTTTCACTTTTCCAAACTCTGAGATGTTTCTTAATCAGGCTAGCTTTAGATGTCCCCATCTTGCCTGTGCGCACATTAAGGTAAAAGACCTAAACATGGCCAATATTAGGCAAGGAAGAGCAAGAGAGCATCTTGCTAAACTGGGGTCAAGTTGATATGTCTTTTCCAAAAGACTACAGCCACAGAAGAAATGGAAATATGTTTGAGTTTCTAAAGAATGTTTGAAAATGTGTTTGCCTTTCAGTAATTCCATTTCCTTACTGTATAGATAGGTTGATCAGTAATCCGTTAAGAGGGGTGGCAGAAATTGACAGAAGGCTTTTGTTAACAAATAATCCAAGAGGACAAAAATATAAATGAAAGAAGCAGTCACATATCTGAGAATTATTCTCCTTCCTTGTGATCATGGACCAATTTCTCATCTCTGGCTATGGTGTGTACTTATTTAAGCATGTACACATAATAGCATTGCACATTTGTACATATGCAGAATATCATATAATCATAACTGATTTCCAGTCCTGAAAGAAGGAACTGTATAAGGCTCAAGTCATTCATATGATAAGAAATTCTCTTTTGTCTTTACTCAGTTAACTCCATGATTGAATTGTTTTTTCTGCTATTTTCTCTCTGATGCACACAACATGTGACATTCTGTATTATGATTACAAAGTAGAATACAACAGCAGCATTTGGGCAGAATGGGACATTGAAAGTCCAACTGGTGTAACCAGATATGATGGGCAGTTTAATTCAGTGACTTAGTAAGGAAATGAAGATAGAAACAACCCTGTTATAGGGAGACAAATTGCACTTTTTTTCTTAGGCATGGATGTTTCTCCCTTGTGGTTCTCACCTAAAGTGCCATGGTATAGTGGTGTCTTTTAATCTTCCCAATTGCATGGTGAAACTTTGATCATTATATAAATTGCATTTCTGTCACAATTGAGGGATCATACCTTGAGAGTGATACAGTTTGCATGAAAGCAGAACCATGCACAACCTGTTTGAAAAAGATAGGCATAGCATGGCATTAAAGAATGATCCTGTGTATACTGGAATATATGAAATTTTTATTTTAGAGCAAAAAGCTTGACTTAAGTGATTTAGAATTGAAGTGCAGACACAGAATGCATAAGTGTGGATATTTTCATAAATACAGTGAGATACTGAAACACTTCAGGGGAGATGCATTGTATTTATTGCTCACTTATTTAGTGGTTTTTGGAATCTTTTAATCCCTTCAGGCATTCTGCACCAAATCTTAGTGCTCACAAGCATGTCAGCCTAGATACAAAATAGCAGCTACTGTATGATTCGCTATATATGAAGTTCAAGAACAGGTAAAACCAATCCATAGTGAAAGAAGAAAGTACAACAGTGATTGAGTGTGTATGTGGGTGTAGTGGTGGGGGAGATGATTGGAGTGAGGCAATGGGGACTTTCTTGGGTGATGGGAGTGCTCTATATCTTGTTTTGAGTGGTGGTTATAGGGGTATATATACATTTGTTAAAATTGATCTAGCTGAACACTTAAGACTTGTACCTTTTATTATATTGTATGTTATTATGTCTCAATAAAAACAAGCAAATGCATAAAAAGGTGTCCCCAGTATACCAAAATGCTGAGAGGCACCACTGTTCTAGATAATTCAAAGTTCGATTATGTCAGTCTGGGCTATTTGTCATGGTTTGTCAGGGATTTCATGAGAAACTTCCCTTAGATGTAAAACTCACTTCAGGGAAGCCAAGCACAAAGACAGCTCTCTTCATATTTTGTATTTATATAATGATCAAAGTTTCACCATGCAATTGGGAAGATTAAGTGATATATTTTCCAAATTCAGGATTATTCAGTCTTAAATGCCACCCCATATGGAATTCATTCCTCCCACAAACGTTTGCTTCTAGTGAGCTGCTCAGTTAAGGACACAGTGCCCTCAGGGTCTTATAAGTCTCTGCTTCATCAATCATCTCTCCCACCAGAAGGTCAAGCTGAGGGCTATGTCAGTGTCTGATTTATTGTCGTGTTCCAAAGCACCCAATACAGAGCCTGGCACAGAGGGTGAGGGTGAATGAGAGTGAAATGATCACTCATTTGTTAAATGAGTGATCATAAATAAGTAGAGAGCTATAAGCTTAATTGATTAATTCATCAACTCAGGGATGTTCCATAGTAGCACACAAAAAAAGATATCTGGGTAAGTGACTACCTACATGGTATAATTTGATGGTGCCCTTAAGGGGCCACATCTCACCCAATATATTGTTTTTATTACCCTACCACCCAACTTTCAGACATACCTTGGACTTCTCTTCCATTGGTAAAAGTAGATTAGGCAACAAAGGTGCAGATACTTTCTCCAGGCCACATATGTAATGCATCAATATTAGTTTCCTGGAGTCTTCTTTAGTTTTCTTAAATTATTTTATCAGTGTGGCTTATCTTGTAAATGTAGCTAGTTGATGCATGGAAATCAGGTGGAATTAACTACAGAAAGTGAAAGGAGTTCTGGATTTTGCGTATTTTCATTCAGTGGCTTGGAGTGGTGTGGTATTAAGGTGTTGAGCTAGAGGCTGCAGACCTAGGGCAGAACTGGCCCCTCAGGGTGGTAAAACAGGGAACATTAAAGACACAGCATTTACATTATAACTAAACATTCTTTTTTGACATTTGCAAGAGGCAACTTTAGTCCAAAGAAAAGACTTATTACATCAAAAGATGTGGTGCAGGTTGAGTATATAGTTTTTATAAAAGTTCAAAGTCATGAATAAAAACCTACACTGAGTTAATGGACATTTGAATGCTTGAAGAAACTCACATGTCTCTAACGTGGGAGGTTGACATCAAGGAAACAACCAAGTCCTTCTACCACACATCTTTCTAGTGTATAAGGCTGTGAATGCAATAAATCTTGTTCTCTAGCTGATGTGGTGAATGCAGGAGTGTTTCCTAATGGTTAGAAATCTTGGCTAAAAAAAAATGAGGCTGCAGATCATTGGACCAGCCTTAACTATGGAAACCCAGGATCTTGAAGGATAGTTTGATCTTTAAGGCTATTATGAACTTATCCTCATGAGTGTCTCGGCCCTCATCTCCATAAAACCTGCAATGACTGCTGTTTTATGACTTACATCTGGTCATAACACAAGAGATTAATTGGGGCTCTCACCCTACATGGAGAGAAGGCAGCACTTTCAAATATATGGCCTCTCAATAGATTTTTCATGAGATGAGACAAAAAGGTTTCTTTAAGATTCATGCAGGCAAATGTGGTTAGTACTCAAATCTGTAAACAGCATACACAATCTTCAAAGCTTTCTTTCTGACCCTTTTGGGTTTGTGATATCCTTATTAGAGCCAGTAACATGTAAAGGATGAATTATGCTCTTTATAAAAAATAGATTGAAATCTTGTAGGGGAAAAATACTGCCACCACCCCGGTATTTACTGTTCCATTTCCTTATCTCCTCTCCCCACTCTCCATCCATTTCTCTTAAATCAGCCTGATATTTTCAAAACTAGCATAAGGTTTTGACAGCTTTATGCAACTAATAAAACAGATTAGGAACAAAATGCACTTACTGTATTCTGAAATCCAGTATCAAAAAAAAAAAAAGCTCTTGTGTGAGGTGTTAAATGCAACTTTCACAGAGGCAGAAGGTGCTGAAAATATGATAGGAAAAAAATGACCTCCATATATCTAAATGGCATTTGAAAGAACAAAAATCAGGAGCTACAAATGTAGCTAGAGCTTGGGATTCAGGTATCCTAGACTGTAATTCATTCTGACTGCTGTTGTGAGGAGAAATCAGAGTAGGGCCAACCAAAATACCGTACTTGAAAAAAAAAAAAACAGTCACAGGACTTCAAAACTAATCCCTTACTTATCAATCTGATCTCTCCAAGAGAAATCCTTTCCAGTTAAATGCTGAGTTTAATTCTGTATATCACATTTCTTGGTAAATATTTAGCACTTTAATTGTATATATATATTAATGTTTTATTAATAAAAAATATAAAATTGTACAAACATTCTTAACACATAAACATTCTTAACATCAAACATTCCATACATGGTGTACAATCAGTGGCTTACAATATCATCACAGTTGTGTATTCGTCACCATGATCTGGAGTGAACATTACTCCAGAAAAAGAAAAACGAAAGAAAAAACTCATACATATCATAACCCTCACCCCTCCCTCTCATTGACCTCTAGTTTTCCTCCTACTCAATTTATTTTAACCTTTGTTCCCCCTATTATTTATTTATTTTTTATCCATAATTTTTACTTATCTGTTCATATCCTAGAAAAAGACAGCATCAGACACAAGGTTTTCACAATCACACAGTCACATTTAAAAATTATATCATTATACAATCATCTTCAAGTAACAAGGCTCCTGGACCACAGCTCTACAGTTCAGGTTCTTCCCTCTAGCTTCTCCACTACACCATAAACTAAAAAGAGGGTATCTATATATTGCATACGAATAACCTCCAGGATAACCTCTCAACTCTGTTTGGTATCTTTCAGCCACCAACACTTTATTTTGTCTCATTTCTCCCTTCCCCCTTTTGGTCAGGAAGGTTTTCTCAATCCCTTGATGCCAGGTCCCATCTCATCCCAGAATTTCTGTCCCACATTGCCAGGGAGGTTTACACACCTGGGAGTCATGTGCCACGTAGTAGAGGAGGGCAGTGAATTCACTTGTCTTGTTGGCTTAGAGAGAGAGGCCATATCTGAGCAACAAAAGGGTTCTCTGGGGGTGAATCTTAAGCTTAATTTTAAACAGGCTTAGCCTATCCTTTGCAAGAATAAGTTTCATAGGGGCAAACCCCAAGATCAAGGACTCAGCTTATTGATTTGATTGTCCACACTGCTTGCTAGAATATCAGAAATTCTCCAAATGGGAAAGGTAAATATTTCTTCCTTTCTTCCCATTCCCCCAAGGGGGCTTTTCAAATACTTCTTTATTCACTGTCCAAATCTCTCTGGGATTTATTGGGGCATCACACTAACCTGGACAAACCAACAAAATCTCATGTCCTATTGAAGATTCCATGTACTTATGGTGTTAACTAAACTGACCATACCAGTTAAATCAGGAAATGTACTACCCAATATATTAATTTTGCACCAAATAAACATCTCTCCCTTGAGTCTCACACAGAAGTTGAAGTTTTAAAACAGGGATGATATCCATCCTTTAGCCAGTCTGATAAACCTTAGTCCTATCCAATTCAACTTCATTCATGTTTCTACTCAATGTCTGGTCACTTTTTCAACTTTTTAAACAGTTCCTAAATGCGGTAGTGCTGACTTTCATGGCTTCAGAGCTCTAACTCTGAGTTTCAGGTGTCACATAAATACCTGAAGTTTCTGGGAAAGATCATGCTGCACACAAACAGCTCAGTATCTCAGAATTTAGAATTAAGTTACACTTCATGAATATATGTGACTGCTGAAAGAGCTTACAATCTAAGACCCTTTACAATCAGCCCCAACCCATAACCCAAGCTCTCAACTTTAGTTCACTCAATTTTTATATCATAATTAGTACATATGGTTAAGGCATGATAATATTTGTCTTCTGGTTTCTCTCATTTCATTCAACATACAGTCCTTACGGTTTGTTCGCCTAGTTGCATGCCTTACAACTTCATTCCTTTTTGCAGCCCTCAGTAGTTCATTGTATGTCCACACCATAGTTCCCCCTTCCATTCCTCAGTCATTATACCCTTAGACCACCTCCATTCATTGTGGATTCTGAACAGTCACCAGAAACTCCAGTGTGCAAATGTCCATTCATGTTCCCATTCTCAGTTCCTCCAGGTATACATTGAGCAAAGGGGTTTCAGGATCATATGGCAACCCCACCCCTAGCCTCCTGTGGAACCACCACACTGTGCTTCAAGGGGCTGTACCTCTCATTTCCCTACTGATAGTAAATAGGTACATCTCACTCCGCATTCTCTCTAGCACTTGTTTCTCTTCATTTTTAAATGGTTTTATTCACACATCATACAATCCAGCCTAATTGTATAGACATGCCATCACCACCATACTCTATCTGAAAACATTTCCTTTTCTTCCACACACAATCCAAACTCCTTTCCCACTCCCCAGCCTGTTGACATTCAGTTTTGGCATCATGCCTTTGTTACATTCAGTGGAAGCATATTACAATATCATTGTTGACTATAAACCTTAGCTTCCTTTGATTGTACTTTTCCCCATATACTGTCTATTTTCAACACCCTGCAATACTGGCATTCATTTGTTCTCCCTCATGCAAAAACACTTTTTAATTTGTATACTTAATCACCATCATTGTACACTCTAGGCTTTCCTACATTATACTATGTCAGTCTTTATCCTCTGTCTTTCCTTCTGGCTTCATGTGTGCCCCCAGCTCTTCTCCCTGCGTCATAATCCCATTCAGCTTCATTTAGTGTACTTATGTTATTGTGCTACCATCAGATAGCATTGTGTAATTCACTTCTGAATTTTTACAGTCAGTCCTGTTGCACAATCTGTTTTCCCTCAGCACCAATTGCCCAATCTCTATCCTATTTCTATCTCCTGTTAACCTCCAAGTTCATTCATTAATGTTAGTTCATAGCAGTGAGACCATACAGTATTTGTGCTTTTGTTTCTGGCTAATTTCACTCAGCATAACGTCCTCAAGGTCCAGCCACAATGTTACATGCTTCATAACTTTATTCCATCTTATAGCTGTGTAATATTCCATTGCACGAATATACCACAGCTTGTTTAGCCACTCATCTGTCGATGGTCATTTGGGGTTTTTCCATCACGCGGCAACTGTAAATAATGCTGCTATAAACATTCGTGTGCAAATGTCTATGTCCTTGCCCTTGTGTCTTCTGAATAGATACCTAGCAATGGTATTGCTGGAACATATGCATTATTTATATTTTTATGTGTCACAGGTCTGTAAGCATAAATTATCTTTTTGTTTTCTTAGTCTTTGAATGAAAGCTTAGAAAAATAATAATAATTATAGGTATGTGTGATTTTTCCTGGAGTCTTTTTATTTCTTGTATGGAGGAAATACTAGTACACCATATTTGTGGCTAAAGAATACTTTGATTAAACTTATAGGCCATCTAAACAATGTTTGAAAATCTAAAAGTCATTTAATCAGCTCTCTGTTTTGTCTACAAAGAGATACTTGTTTTGACATTTTTCTTCTTTCTAAAATGTCTTGAACTGAGCATTCATTTCTATGTTGTAAAAATGTTGCTTAGCTACAATATGAATTGGAAGAAAAACACTGGACAAATTTTCTTAACTTCTAAAATATTTTAAATGGAACATTGTGGATCAGACTCAGAAAAATATTTTGACCCAAATGTTGAAATTAGTGGTATTATATATTATAGGCAGAATTAATAAGCTAACAATGCTGTCTAGGAATTTCTTTGTATATCTATACCTTATGGAGTGTGTAAGATATTTTAGAGTCAATTGACCATTTAAAATTCCTCCCATTATACAAGTTAGCAATTGTTTCTCCCACATATATGTACAGAGCTACCTGTAATGATGACACTTCGTGGAAAGCTGTGCTACTCAAAGACCAACCTCTTCCCAGCCTCATCTGGGAATGTCAGCAAGGCTTAATGTAATGGGTTACATATATCAAGGAGGATTATCAATTGTACCTGTGATGCCCTGTAATTAGTAACCCTCAAATGGTTCCAGCAGTTATTTCCCTGAGCATTTACCTTAGTAAAATTTTATAGGAAACATAACTCAGAGTTAAGAGCATAGAGGCCCAAAAGATACTGCCTGCAGTGAATATTTTCTTCTAATGTAAAAAGGCCTCTTTTCCTTAAGCTCTCATCAAATTTACTAGAGGGTCTTTCATCCAGAGACCAGTGTGGAATGTGCTTCATCTTGTTGGGGAGACATTTGGATGTTGACTTTTTTCAGAGCAGAAATTCACCCGTAAGTCATATGAAGAGTAAATATGTCTGTTTTCTGTGTATTTAGGTGATTTAAAAATGAATGTGAATCTATAACTGGAGATTACACACTGGGAAGTTGACCTTTTGCTTGGAAAGGAGCTTTGCTATTTGGTTAGCTGTTGGTACATTTGCAAATGCTGGCATGCTGGGTTGTCGTTGCAGGTCAGAATCTATTATTCACTAACACCTAGGGTGCACAATGGAAAAGAGAGGGTTTTAAAAAAAATATTTCACTGGATTTACTGAAGCGACTTTTCAGTGAAATTCTACTATCTCATAAATAGCTGTCTACTAAGAATGAACTAAATCTAGACCCTCACTTCAAACCATGCAATGAAAAATGGCTAGATGGTATAAAAATTAAAATGTAGAGATGAAACAATATAAAATAATTAAAATACAGTATAGGTATTTATTTTAATATATTTATACATATGCTGTTATAGTAGGCCACATTATTCTAAGCATAACAGCAAAGACACAAATTGGAAAGGAAAAGATTGATTGAATTAATGCTACAGAACCAAACATTAAATACTTCATAAGTTAAAAAATACATAATGAAAGTTAAAGGAAGAAGCAAATGAGTAAATGCTTGCAACAGATATTAAGTATAATCAGTATACTTAAACAGTTCTTACAAGTTAATTTTAAAAACATGAAAATCCAAATAGGAAAATGGACAAAGGACATAAATAGGTAATTCACAAAGAAAGAAATAAAAATAGTCAATAAATGATTGAAGAAAATTTATCTTCCTTATAAACCAAACAAATACAACCAAAAAAATCCATCCTTCACATTAGCAAATTTGAAAGATTGATGATAACTTTTATTGACAAATATTTGAGGGAATTGGATCTTCTTTTACTGAGGGTGGAATATAAACTGGTAAATCTCTTTATGGGGTAACAAGACAATATGTATCTAAATCCTCAAAATATGCAATTCCACTTCTAGGAATTTACCCTAAAGAAATAATTACAGATGCTTGAAGAACAGTGGACATAAAAATATTCATTGCACCACTGCTTATTTTAACATTTTTATTATATAGTATAACGTATATACAAAGCAAAGAAATAAAAAAGCAATAGTTTTCAAAGCACTGTTCAACAAGTAGTTACCGGACAGATCCCAAAGCTTGCCATGGGCTACCATATGATCATCTCATATTTTTATTTCTAGCTGCTCCAGAATATCGGAGTCTAGAAGGCTTAAATATTTTTTTTTATTATCACAATAGACATTTTTCCTTCTTTTTTGTGAAAAATAGCATATATTCAGAAACAACAACAATAAATTTCAATGTACAGCACCACAATTAGTTGTAGAACATATTTCAGAATTTGACATAGGTTATAATTCCATAATTTTAGGTTTTTGCTTCTAGCTGCTCTAAGATCTGGAGACTAAAAGAGATACAATTTAATGATTCAGAATTCATATTCATTTGTTAAATCCTATCTTCATTGTGTAACTCCACCATCACCTTTGATCTTTCCATCCCTCTCGCTAGGGGTTTTTGGGCTATGGCCATTCTAAATTTTTTAATATTGGAAGGGTCTATCACTAATATGGGGTAAGGAGATGATATTCTGGAGAAGTTGGGTCCTCTAGGTTTCAGGATTTCTCTGGACCATGGACCTATCTGAGATTGTAAGTTTCTGGAAAGTTGCTCTAGAGCATGGAACCCTTGTGGAATCTTATATATTGCCCTAGGTGTTCTTTAGGATTGGCTGGAATGGCCCTGAGTTGGCAGGTTATAATAGGTAGCAAGGTCTAACTGAAGATTGTATAAGAGCAACTTCGAGAGTAGCCGCTCAACTCTATTTGAACTCTCTCTACCACTGTTACTTTATTAGTTACACTTCTTTTCCCCCTTTTGGCCAGAACAGAATTGTTGATCCCATGGTGCCAGGGCTGGATCCATCCCTGGGAGTCATTTCCCATGCTGCCAGGGAGACTTTCATACCTGGATGTCATATCCCATGTAGGGGGGAGGACAATGATTTCACTTGCAGAGTTGGGCTTAAAGAGAGTGAGGCCACTTCTGAGCAACAAAAGAGGTCCTCCAGAAGTAACTCTTAAGCATGCCTATAGGTAGCCTAAGCTTCACAAGAGTAAGCCTCAGGATCTAGGGCATGGCCTACTGATTTGGGTATCCCTAAAGTTTGATATAGTATTAGAGGATTCCCTCATGGCAAGGTTTAATAGTTCCATATTCTTTCTCCCATTCCTCAGGGGACTTTGGCAAGTCCCCTGAGGGATTGGATCATCTGCTTAATATAGTTGAGGATGTATCCAGGCATTACAATAATCTATACCGGGTTAAAGGATCTCTTTCTTATTCTGCACCACTGTTTTAAATAGTGGAGAAATTATAAGAAAAAACAGTAGAAGATTGGTTGAGTAAATTAAGTATAAGAATAGATTGCAATATTATGTAGTCATGGAAAATCATATTTTGATAGAATATTGACCTGGAGAAACAATTACAATCTGTGCTGTGGTTAAAGAAAATAAAAACAGTTTATGAAATAGTATAGAGAGTGTGATAAATTTTTATAAAAACTGTCTATCTCAAAACAGACAGACAGATGTAGACAGTTGTAGACAAAGACAGAGGACTAGTGAAGTACTAAATGCTACATATAACAATATAACTATTGAGGTGATGAGTTTACAGGTGTACTTTTCCTTCTTTTCCTTTGAGATATACTACTTTTGAAATTGTGGAATAGAAGCAGAGTAATATTTATCTAAGATAAGAGTAAATTATATATAAAAAGATACATAAGTTCCGTCATGGTAAAATATTGGCAATGACCAGCCTTTAAGACAATGGTTTCATAGGCCAAGATTGCCTTTGGAGGCCCACCGCCATTTTTATTCCTTCTTTCTTTCAATCATCATGTCCTATAGGGATCCAGATTCCTCAATGTATTCATCCATTCATTTACCAATTCAACAAATATTTTTTGTGTTCATATACTATGCCGGGCTCAGTATTCATCCCTAGTTAGTGTTCCATGCTGTAGGCATTTCCTAATTGTTCTTATGAACATTTACTTATCATTCCTGGAGCCTTTCCCACAGACCCTGTTATGTGACCAGCTATGACATCTTTTTTAGCAAGGTCTCTTCATATCATATAGGTTATATTAGGATGACACTTGCACATTAAGAGGGACTTCACGTGCCTTAACTCAAAGGAGTGACTTACATAAAAATTGTGGGCAAATTTATTGGGCTGCACTTGCCAGATGATAACACTCTCTCCACTCACACATATTCTAACTGAATAGTATGCTGCTAACTATCTTACCGCACTGCAGGACCTTGGCTATTCTTGTTAGGATCAGTCTCCTGGCCTGATGCTCCATTATCAAGATATTTTTGGATGTTAGTAATGCATGTTATTTATTACACTTTCTTTATTCTGTCCTTCCCCCTCCTGTGCCTTTCCTAGTTCTTGCCATCTGCCTTGTTTTGTTTGCTCTCTGGCATTTGCATCCTTTTGATTTATGATCTGCCCTCTTGACTCTGGCTTGCACACTTATTGTATCCAAACATCTGCTCTAACTTCCCTCTATATCTGTGTTAATTTTCTATCACTGACATGAAAATTAACATAAGAATAGTGGGCTCAAAACAACCCAAATTTATTATTTTGTAGTTCTGGATGTCAGAAGTCTGAAATATGTCTCAGTGGGCTAAAATCAAATTGCTGGAAGGGCTGTGTTATTTTCTGGAAACTGGCGGGAGAATCCAGCTTACCGTTTCCAGCTACTGGATGTTGCCTACATTCCTCAGCTTGTGAAACCTTCCGCCATCTTCAAATCCAGCAATGTTTCAATTCTCTGACAATTCTTCCACCATCACATCTCCCTCTGACCACAGCTGTAAAAGGTTCTATGCTTTTAAGGGCCTCTAGTAACTCCACCAAAGAGATGTCAATATACTAATTCTGAGAAGCTGTGAATGCTACCTGATTTGGAAAAAGAATCTTTGCAGATGTAATTAAGTTAAGGATCTTGAGATAAAAAGATCATTCTGAATCATCCAGGTGGGCTCTAAATCCAATCGCAAATGTCTTTACAAGAGAAATGAAGAAGGACATTTGAAACAGACAGGAGAGGAGAAGACAGAGAATAGGAGGCAAGGCAAACACAGAGACAGAGATTGGTATGATGTGGCCACAAGTTCTGAAGTGCTGACAGCTACCAGAAGGTGAATGAGGAAAAAAAAAAAGAGTTGTCTTCTAGAGCCTCCAGAGGGAACGTGGACCTGCCAGCATCTTAATTTCAGACTTCTGTCTTTCAGAGCTATGAGATTATAAATTCTTGTTGTTCAAAACCATGAAGTTTGTGGTAATTTATTACAATAGCCACAGGAAACTAATATAAAACTCACTTGATTACTTGCAGTTCTTCTAAATAATTCAGGATAAGCCACCCATCTTAAGGTCTTTAACCTTTATCACATCTGCAAAGTCTCTTTTTCCATGTAAGGTAACACATTCAGTTTCATGGAATTAGGACTTGGACACCTTTAGGGTGGTAATTTTCTGCATGCCACACTACTTAAATAGACTATTCACCCCTAAGACCAATTTTTGACCATGACCTTCATGAGCACAGCTAACTCTCAGGCTGTCTTTTATATTTTGTTCCCAGCAGTACTTAATTACCTAGGATCTGTCACCTGCATGTCAAAATGGAATAATAGTGCACAAATGGGCAGCCAGGCAGACCTGTGTTTAAGCCCTGTCTCTGTTCTTATTTTTTGTGAATCATAAATTTGGGCAAATTATTCAACCTCCATGAGCTTGCTTCCTCATCTTTATATGTGGATAGTTATATGCACACCATAGAGTCATCATGAGAATTAAAGAACATAGCACATGTATTATGCTTGGCACACAGTGGATACCCAATGAATTTTGCTTTCCTTTTTCTATCATCCTACAATCTATGAAACAATGGCTACCTATAGTCTTGATACAGATGGTCTGCTGAAGGAAATATTTTTATGTAAGGATTTTCTAATTTTCTTTCAAATCATACTATGTAAATAGCTTTCCAATCAGATCATATATAAGGTTTGACCTGATGTCTCTATATTTTATTATTTTTAACTTTTTTGTATAGTATAACATATATACAAAGCAAAAAAATAAAAAAACAATAGTTTTCAAAGCACTCTTTGACAAATGATTACAGGACCAATCCCAGAGTCTGCCATGGGCTAGCACATGATCCTCTCATATTTTTCCTTCTGGCTGCTCCAGAATATAGGAGGCTAGAGGGCTTAAATATATTTTCATCATCGCACTTGACTTTTTTCTTCTTTTTTTGTGAAAAATAACATATATACAAAAAGCTACAAATTTCAAAGCACAGCACCCCAATTATCTGTAGAACGTATTTCAGAGTTTGACATGGGTTGCAATTTCACAATTTTCGGTTTTTACTTCTAGCTGCTTTAAAATTCTGGAGATTAAAAGAGATATCAATTTAATGATTCAGCATTCATATTCATTTGTTAAATCCTATCTTTCCTGTATAACTCTACCATCACCTTTGATCTTAACATACCTCTCTTTAGGAGTGTTTGGGCTATGGCAATTCTAAATTGTTCATATTGGAAAGGTCTGTGACTAATATGGGGTAGGGAGATGGAACTATCTGATATTCTAGAGAGGCTGGGCTAGGTTTCAGAACTTATCTGGACCATGGACCATTCTGGAGGTTGTAGGTTTATGGAAAATTACTCTAATGCATGGAATCCTTGTGAAATATTATATATTGCCCTATGTGTTCTTTAGGATTGGCTGGAATGGGGGTTGGGGGTTGGCAGGTTATGTTAGGTAGCAAGGTCTAACTGAAGCTTGCATAAGAGCAACCCCCAGAGTAGCCTCTCAACTTTGTTTGAACTCTCTCTGCACTGATACTTAATTAATTACACTTCTTTTCCCACTATTGGTCAGGATGGAGTTGTTGATTGCATGGCGCCATATATGGATTCATGCCATATATGGAGTCATCTCCCAGGTCACTAGGGAGACTTTCACCCCTGGATGTCATGTCCCATGTAGGAGGGAGGGCAATGATTTCACTTGCAGAGTTGGGCTTAGAAAGAGTGAGGCCACATCTGAGTAATAAGACGTCCTCCAGAAGTGACTCTTAAGCATGCCTATAGGTAGTCTAAGCTTCTCTGCTACCTACATAAGCTTCACAAGAGTAAGCCTCAGGATCGAGGGCATGGCCTATTGATTTGGGTGTCCCTAAAGTTTGACACAGTATCAGGGGATTCCCTCATAGTAAGTTTTAATAGTTCCATAGTCTTTCTCTCCTCCCTCAGGGGACTTTGCCAATGCTTTTTGATTACCTGCTTAATACACTCTAGGATGTTTCAAGGCATTACAATAATCTATACAGGATTAAAGGGTCTCTTTCTTATTCTGTGTTTCAGTTGTTCAAATGAGCTATACAGATAGGTTGAATTAGATTATGCACCACAGAAAACTTCAGGTCCAGATCAAAGAAATCTTTCTTCCATTGGTCTCAAAGAGTATGTGTGTTTCTAAAATATAGAGACTCTCTTCCTTACTCTTATGTTCTGAATTACTTTAACCCCATCCTGTTTGACTTTGTTCTTATCTCTAAATATCAGATTAAATACATAAAACAGCCTCTCAAAATCCAGAATAATAATCACCACTCTGGACTTAATGTATCTGCTCTAAAATCTAGGCCTCTGTTTTCTTATAGGCATTTTCTAAAGGTGACCACACCATTGTCATTCTTTAGTTTCTGGCTTATTTTGTCTCACCAAATGTCCCACATGTTCATTCACATCATTACATCCCTCATGACTTTGTTCCTTTTTGTAGCAGCACAACCTTCATTCATAAGTATACACCATCCTTTGCCAATCTGCTTCTCCATCAGTGCTTCCTTCAGCCATCTGCATTCATTGGGCATCATGTAGAGGACCCAAAGTCCACAGTCCATCAGCATTCTCAATTTTAGATTATTTCATTGTTCCCAAGAGAAAGAAAACCAATAAACACATCCTTACAAAATAGGAAATCTAAACCTCCTCTTAACTTTTGTCCCTCCCCCCATTATTTACCTCTGCTGTTGCTGTTGTGGTCTGATGGTTTCCTTTTGAACATAGCTCACAGCATGCAATAGCAGTTTTCCCCCTGTACCCTGGACTTAAACACTGTTTATACAAGAATCATAACTTTGAAAAAATTCTTGCAAGAACTAATTCATATTTCTAGTGTGAATCAGTGGGGCACGTGGGTCTACACAACCCCTTTCCCCTTTCAATCTTGTTCATCTTCAATATGGTAATATTACTTATAGACCCACTAGAGAACCACCTTCCCTCCTGTCTATTCCCTTACATTGGAGTTCAACCTCATCAGCTAATGGTTCACCTATCTCTAACTTCTATGTATCTCTAAGTCTCTGATATTCTCTATTACAAGCCTCTGATTATAACTTTATGCTGGTCATAAAACTGGAATCATACAATATCCATCATTTGTGTCTTGCTAATTTCACTCAGCGTTATGTACTCAAGACTCATGCATCTTGTCATGTGCTTCAGGACGTCATTTTGTCTTACTGCTGCATAATATTCCATTGTATGTATATACCACAATTTGTTGATCCACTCATCTGTTGATGGGCATTTGGTTTGTTTCCATCTTTTGGTGATTGTGAATAATGCTGCTATGAACATCGGTGTGCAAATGTCTGTGTCATTGATTTTAGTTCTTCTGGGTATATAGCAAGTAGTGCTATTGCTGGGTCATAGGGCAACTTGACATTTAGTTTCCTAAGGAACCACCAGTCTTCCATAGTGGCTGCACCATTATACATTCCCACCAGCAGTGCAGAAGTGTCCCAGTTTCTCACATCCTCTCCAACATTTATAGTTTCCTGTTTGTTTAATGGCAGCCATTCTTATAGGTGTGAGGTGGTATCTCACTGTAGTCTTGATCTGCATTTCCCTTACAGTCAATAAAAATGAGCATCTATCCATGTGCTTTTGAGCCATCTGTATTTGCTCTTGAGAAAAATGCCTATTCATATCTTTAGCCCATTTTATAATTGGGTTGTTTGTTCTTTTGTTGTTGAGTTGTATGATTTCTTTGTAGAAATCAAACCTTTAATACGTGATTTCCAAATATTTTCTCCCATTGAGTTGGCTGTTTCTTCACCTTTTTGACAAAGTCTTTTGAGGTGCAGAAGCATTTGATTTTGAGAAGTTCCCATTTATCTGTTTTTTCTTTTCTTGCTTGTGCTTTGGGTACAGAGTTTAGGAAGTTACCTCCTATTACTAGGTCTTGAAGATGTTTCCCTATATTTTCTTCTTAAAGCTTTATGGTGATAGCTCTTATATTTAGGCATTTGATCCACTTTGAGTTAATTTTTGTGTAGGGTGTTAAGATATGGGGTCCTTTTTCATTCTCTTGGCTATTTATATCCAGTTCTTCCATGACCAGTTATTGAAAAGACTATTTTGTCCCAATTCAGAGGATTTGGGGAACTTGTAAAAAGTCCATTGACCATAGATTTGGTGGTCTATTTCTCCACTCTTGATTCAATTCCATTGTTCAATGCTTCCATCTTTGTGCCAGTACCATGCTCTTTTAACCACTGTGGCTTTATAATAGGTTTTAAAGCCTGGGAGTGTTAATCCTCCCACTTTGTTCTTCTTTTTTAGTGTGCTTTTAGTTATTTGGTTTTTCTTTCCCTTCCAGATGAATTTGGTAGTTAGCTTCTCCAAATCTTCAAAGTAGGTTCTTGGAATTTTGATTGGTACTGTGTTGAATCTGTAGATCAATTTGGGGAGAATTGACATCTTAACTATATTTAACCTTCTTATCCATAAGCAGGGAATGTCTTTCCATCTATTTAGATCTCCTTAGATTTCTTTTAGCAATGTTATGTAGTTTTCTGTGTACAAGTCCTTTACATCCTTAGTTAAGTTCATTCCTAAGTATTTGATTATTTTAGTTGCTATTTTGAATGGAATTTTTTCCTTAACTGACTCCTCAGCTAGGTCATTGCTTGTTTATAGAAAGGTTATGGATTTTTGCACATTAATTTTATACCCTGTCACCTTGCTGAATTTGTTGATTAGCTCAAGACACTTTGCTGTAGATTTCTCAGGATCTTCCAAATGTAGTATCATATCATCTGCAAATAATGCAAGTTTCACTTCTTCCTTTCCAATTTGGATGCCTTTTATTTCTTTGTCTTGCCTGATTGCTCCAGCTAGAACTTCTAGCACAATGTTGAATAATAGTCATGATCGTGGCATCCTTGTCTTCTACCTGATTTAGGGGGGAAGCTTTCATCTCTCCATTGAGTGCGATGCTGGCTATTGTTTTTTTATATATTCCCTTTATCATATTGAGTTTGATTCCTATCTTTTGGTGCATTTTCATCAGAAAAGGATGCTGAATTTTGTTGAACGCTTTCTCAGCATCAATCGAGATGATTATGTGCTTTTTCCCTTTTGAGTTGTTAGTGTGCTGTATTGCATTAATTGATTTTCTTGTGTTGAACCATTCTTACATTCCTGATATAAACCCCACTTGGTCATGGTGTATGTTTCTTGTAATTTGCTGTTGGATTCGATTTGCTAAAATTTTATTGAGAATTTCTGGATCTATATTCATTAGGGAGACTGGCCTGTAGTTTTCCTTTCTTATAACATCTTTACCCAGTTTGGGTATTAAAATGATATTAGCTTCATAAAAAAGTGTTAGGTAGAGTTCTTTTTCCCTCAATTTTTTTTGGAAAAGTTTGAGCAGGATTGGTGTCAGTTCTTTTTAGAATGTTTGATAAAATTCCCCTGTGATACCATCCAGCCCTGGTCTTTTCTTTGCAGGATGACTTTTGATGACTGATTGAATCTCTTTACTTCTGATTCATTTGTTGAGATCTTCCATTTCTTCCTGAGTCAGTGTAGCTTGTTTGTGTGTCTCCAGGAATTTGCCCATTTCATCTAAGTCATCTAGTTTATTGGTGTATAGCTGTTCATAGTACCCTCTTATGATTTCTCTTATTTCTTCAGGGTCTGTAGTAATGCAACGCTTCTCATTTCTGATTTTGTTTATTTGCATCCTCTCTCTTTTTTTTCTTTGTCAATCTTGGTAGTGGTCCATCAATTTTATTGATTTTCTCAAAGAACCAACTTTTGGTTTTATTGATTCTTTCTATTGTTCTTTTGTTCTCCCATTCATCTCTACTTTAATCTTTGTTATTTCTCTTCTCCTATTTGTTTTGGGGTTAGTTTGCTGTTCTGTCTCAAGTTCCTCCAGGTTTGCTGCTAAGTCCTCAATGTTTGCTCTTTCTTGTTTTTTAATATAGGCATTTAGGACAATAAATTTCCCTCTCAGCACAGCCTTTGCCACATCCCATAAGTTCTGATAAGTTGTATTCTCATTGTCTTTCATCTCCAGAAAGCTATTGATTTCTCTAGAAATTTTGTCTTTTACCCACTGGTTGTTTAAAAGTGTGCTACTTAATCTCCATATATTTATGAATGTTTTCTTTCTTTGGTGGTTATTGAGATCCAGCTTCATTCGATTTTGATCATAGAAAGTGCTTTGAATAATTTCAATTTTTTTTAATTTATAAAAACCTATTTTTTGCCCCAGCATATGATCTATCCTAGAGAATGTTCCGTGAGCACTAGAGAAGAATGTATACCCTTGTGCTTTGGGGAATGACCTATATATATCTGTTAGGTCTAAATCATTTGTCAAGTTATTTATCTCCTCTATTTCCTTGTTGACATTCTGTTTGGTTGTTCTATCTATAGAAAAGAGTGGTGTATTGAAGTCTCCTACTATTATTGTTGAAACATCTATAGATTCCTTCAGTTTTGCCAATGTCTGTCTTATGTACTGTGGAGCTCCTTGATTGGGAGCATAAACATTTATGATTGTTTTATCTTCTTGGTGAATTGACCCTTTAATTAGTGTATAGTGTCCTACTTTATCTCTTATGATGTCTTTACATTTAAAGTCTATTTTGTATCTGATATTAGTATGGCTACTCCTGCTATCTTTTGGTTTCAAGTTGGATGGAAAATCTTTTTCCATCCTTTCACTTTCAATATATTTGTATCATTGTGTCTAAGATGAGTTTCTTGTAAGCAGCATATAGCTGGATTATGTTTCTTAATCCATTGCTCCAGTCTGTATCTTTTAATTGGTAAGTTTAGTCCATTAACATTCAAAGTTATTATTGAAAATCAGTTTCTTGATTCCACCATCTTATCTTTTTAATTTTATTTGTCAGATCTATGTATTCTTTTCCCTCTTTCTCTTGTATTCTTTAAATTACCCTTTAGGTGTACTCTTCAAATCTGTGCCCTCCTCCAGATCTCCCTCTCCTGTCTTTTTATTTCAGCTGGCAGAACTCCTTTTAGTATTTCTTGAGGGCCAGTCTCTTGTTGACAAATTCTCTCAAAACTTCTTCGTCTGTGACAACTTTAATCTCTTCCTCACTTTTGAAGGACAATTCGGCTGGGTCCAGAATTCTTGGCTGGAGGTCTTTCTCTTTTAGGATCTTGACTATATCATACCAGTGCCTTCTCACCTCCATGGTGCTAGTTGAGTAGTCTGAACTCAATCTTATTTGATTTCCCTTGTATGTAGTAGATTGTTTTTCTCTTGCCACTTTGAGGATTTTCTGCTTCTCTTCAACATTTGATAGACTTATCAGTATGTGCCTGCCTTGGAGAAGACCTATTTGGATTTATTCTATTTGGAGTTCATTGGGCTTCTTTGACTTGTATATTTATATCCTTTCTGGGGGTTGTGAAGTTTTCCCCCATTATATCCTCAACTACTCTTCCTAGCCCTTTACTCCTCCTCTCTTCTCCTTCTGGGACACCTATGATTCTAATATTGGTGCACTTCATTTTGTCTATCATTTCCCTGAGTTCCCATTCAATTTTCCATCTTTTTGGCCATTTGCTGTTTTGAGTCTTTGAAATCAGTTATCCTGTCCTCTATATCACTTATTCTTTCTTCTGTCTCTTCAAATCTGGTGTTGTGTGCCTCTAGTATGTTTTTTATTTGATCAACAGAGTCTTTAATCTCTGTGACATCTGCTATTTTTCTATTCTTTCAAATTCCTCTTTATACTCTTCTACTGTCTTCTTGATCCCCTTTATGTCATTTTTATCCCATTTATTTTATTGAGTAGAATTGTATGAACATCTTTGTTTAGCTGTTCCAACATCTGTGCCTCCTCTGGTGTTTTAATTTAGATACAGCAGGGCTATATCTGTCTGCATTGTGATATGCTTAGCTATCTTCTGCTGTCTTTGTGGCATGTAAATTCTTGATTGCTTTACTTTGGGAGTTGATTTCTTTCAGTAGTGCAAGGCCTTGTGTTTGCAGGATGGTTGTACAGCAGGGAGCAGGGCATGGGTTGGGGCAGTCAGTGCAGTGACTTGTTTCAGGGCAGGTATAGGCACAGGTTGGGGATGTCATGCTGATGCTTGTGAACGTGGGGGCCCACTGGCCAGGGAGTATGTAGCTGTGTGGGTGCAATGATCTGGGGGGCATAACTCTGGTGTGCACTGATCTAAGGCATGGGGCCCTTCATGCACATGCGTAGAGCTGTGGCAGCAGGTCAGCATTATGCCTTCATGGACTGGGGACAGATATGACCTGGCTGCACAGGTTGGTACTTTCTTAGAGCTGGGAAATGTGGCTGAGGGCAGTGCACATGTGTGGTTCTAGGATTGCTGTCAAGTACGGTTCCCAGGGCTGAATGATGTGATTGGGGCCCATGCACATGTGTGGGACTGTGAGTGTCATAAATGGATGCACATAGTTCAGCCAGGGCAGAGTGACACTGTGTGAACCTATGGGGGGGGGCAGAGGTAGCTTAGGTATGGAAGTTGGTGCCCTCAGCCTTTATGCACTGGCAATAGCCTGCAGGGAACAGGGAGGCGGAGGTAGTGCTTATGAGGGGTGCTGGAGAGGTGGGTTGGCCTGCACTTGGTGTGGGGTGTGGGGCAGGTATGTACACTGGGCTTTGGTTGGGTGGAGCACAGGAAATGGGAATGGGCGGTGGGGTTTAGGTGTGTGGGTTGTGGGGTGAGTCACTGGTCACAGGGCTGTGCTCGTGAGTGTAGCACACCCAAGGAATGTGGTCTGGTTTACTTCCTAGTCCTGGACTCCCATAAGTGCACTCCCTCGGGTTCCATGGCTACATGGCTCCACTCCTCTGCACCAGACTCCAGCATTTTGTCTCTCAATTCCTCAGCCTCTCCAACCAGGGCTGCCATATGTGGTGCAGAAGGCTCTCCCAGGTCAGCCACACTCCTGAATCCACCACAGTTGCCCTCTAGTCTCTTCTCTAACTTTTCTGTCGAGCAGGGCTAATCTCAAGCTATTCTATTCAGTCATCTTCCTGGAAGTTCTCTGACTGCATTTTATTTTGTACATGATATACCTACACAATACTAAGGTTCGTGGTTGAAAAGTGACAAATCCTACCAATTTGGCTGCTGGGAATAATACAGCTATAATAATAAATAAACATTTAATGCAAACTTTCCCTGTGTTAAATGCTGTTCTACACACTAGGAAATGAGATTGTCATAGTACTTATCCTTATGGAGTGGGTAAGACAGACAAAGAGAAAGTTATAGTATGTTTAGTGCCATGAGGGACACAATAACAGGAGAGTAGGAAATAAAGTCTTCTTGGAGAAAGTGATATCAAATTGTTATCTGAAGAGTGAATAAAAATTAGTTATGTAGATTCCTCTTATCTTCCCGTTGTGGCTTGAATTGTGCCCCCCAAAAAGATATATTCGAGTGTTAATCCTAGTACTGTGTATGAGACCTTATTTGGAAATAAGGTTTTTAAATATGTAATTAGTTAGAATGAGGCCAAACTGGATTAGTATGGGCCTTAATTCAATATGAATGATGTCTTAGCTTGCCAGACTTCTATGACAAATATCATAGGATGGGTTGGTTTAACAATAGAAATTTATTGGCTCAGTTTCAGAGGCTGGAAGTCCAAAATCAAGACATTGGCCAGGCTTGATTTCTTGTGGAGTCTGTACGTACTGATGCTGGCTGTTGGCAATCCTTGGGGTTCCCTGGTTCATATCGCTGCCTCTCATAATGTCCTCTACTTTTTTACTTCTATGGCTTCTGGGTTCACTTTATAAGGCTTCCAGTCATATGGATTAAGATCCACTCAGATTCATAACTTAACTAAAAATACCATCTTAAGAATGCTCTATTTACAAATGGGTTTGCACTCCCAGGAATGTGATTGAGATTATGAACATGTGTTTGTTGGGGTACATAATCCAACCTAATAAAATGGTGTCCTTATAAGAAGAGGAAAATACCATTTCAAGAGAGAAACACATAAAGAAGTTCATGTTAACACTGAGGCAGAGATTGGAATGAGGCATCTACAAGGCAAGGAATGCCAAGGATTTTTAGCATGCATCTATGGGTTTTAGAGGAAGCACAGCTTCCTCTAGTACCACCTTGAATCTGTACTTCTAGCCTACAGAACTGAGACAATAAATTTCAGTTGTTTTAAGTTTGTGATACTTTGTTACAGCAGCCCTAAGAAACTAAGACACCTCCACCAAAAAGCAAGGGGGAAAGAAAGAAGGATGTAGTTACTATTACTATTAGGGTAATATTTTTGAACATCTGCTATGTACAAGTAAGTGCTTCACATAATATCTAATTCGATATTCAAAACAACCTATGATATAAGTACTTTTGTATTTCCATTTTCAGATGTTTAAACTGACACACAAATGAAGTAATTTGCCCAAAGTCTCACAACTCAAAGAGGGTAGATCCAGTTTTGAACCAAGGTAGGTTGACTCTTCTTTTTCCTGAAATAAATTCAATTGCTCCAGTAATTCTTTCTTCTCTCTCTCGCATCAACAATTTTTCCCCTTTTCCCTCATCAATGGATTATTATCAACCTTCAATCACACTGTAATTTCCATTATTAAAAATAATAAATTTCTCTTTCCCTCTGTGATGATTAATTTTATATGCCAACGTAGGTGGGTATGGTATCCAATTATTTGGTCACACACTAGTCCAGGTGTTGCTGTGTAGGTATTTTGTAGACGCGATTAGCTCCTACAATCAATATAAGGAAAAGAGACTTCTACAGAAATAAAAGAGGCTAACTTTGATAATGTAGGTAGGTCTCATCCAATAAGTTGACGGTTTTAAGAGCAAACACTGAATTTTCCTGAAGAAGAAATTCTGCCTCAAGGCTGCAGTATCAAGTCTTGTCTGAGTTTCCATCCTGCTGATCTGCCCTACTGATGTCAGACTTGTCAGTCCCCATGATTGTGTGAGTCAATTCCTTAAAATAAATCTGTACACATACACACACACATGCACACACACACACATCCTGTTGATTGTGTAGAAACCAATCATGACTGATACACCCTTCTTACAACAAAACTCTTGAAAGAATTGTCTTTACTTGCTGTCACCATTTTCCTCCTCCCATTCTTTCTTAAACACAATCCACTCAAACTTTCACCCCACTTCACTGAGACTGTTCTTGTTAAGGTCACAGACAACCTCTACATTATTAAATTCAAAGATCAATTTTCAGTTCTCATCTTATTTTACTTTCAAAAGTACTTCAAATAGAAGATCATTTTCTCGGCTTCCAGGACATCATGCCTGGTTTACTACCTATGTCCTTGGCTGCTCCAGGTTCCTTTTGCAGGTTTTTTTTGTCATCTCCCCAACTTGTTAATATCAGAGTCCTTGGACTGCTTCTCATTGCTACCCACAATTGCCTCTCTAAGTATCTCATCCTGGCATATGACTTTAAATTCCACATACATACTGTTGAACCTATTCTTGGTTCCATTTATTTAAACAACAATTAGGTTGTTCAAATTAACTGACCAAACAGATTAAATTAGATAGCGTGCTACAGAAATTTACATTTTGGACCAAATAAATATCTCACACAAAAGTTGAAGTTTTAAAATACAGACAATATTATCCTTTACCCTGTTTTCTGATTTACCTTAGTCCCAACAAGATCTACTTCATTCATATCTCTAATTGAAGTCTGATCTCTTTTTCACTTTCTTTAACAGCTGCTGGATGGAGTAATGCTGACTGCAGCATTTCTAAGCTGCAGAACTCTATCTCTGAGTCTCAGGTGTCACACAGATACCTAAAGTTCCAGGGAACTACCAGGTTACACACAAAGAGCATAGTGTCTCAGAATTTAAAAATAACAGTTAAAACACAGGAATAAATGTGACTGCTATAAAAGCTTATAATCTAGAACCTTTAAAATGAGCCTTATTGAATATTCTGTATTCCTTAATCATTGATTGCCCAATCTCTACCCACTTTCTATCCCCTGATAACCTATGATCTCTAATGCAAGTCTCAGAGTTTGCTCATCATAGCTACTTTATATTAATGAGACCATATAATATTTGTCCTTTTGTTTCTGGCTTATTTCACTCAACATAATGTCCTCAAGGTTCATTCCCCTACTTGCATGCCTCATGATTTCATTCCTTTCTGCAGCCACTCAATATTCTATCATATTCGTACACCATAGATCGTCCTTCCAGGCTTCAGTCGATGTACGCTTAGGCCATCTCCACCCACAGACAAACAATCATCTATACTGCCACCATAAACACTATTGTGCAAATGTCTATTCATGTCTCTGCTTTCAGTTATTCCAAGTATATACCTAATAACAGGGTTGCAGGATCATATGGCAACCCTATACTTAGCCTCCTGTGGAACTCCCACACTGCCCTCCAGAGGGGTTGCATCATTCTATGTCCTTACTAACAGTGAATAAGTATATCTCTCTCTCCACATCTCTAGCATTTGTGTCTTTTTATTTTTTTCCTTACTCTCACTGTTTTTATTGAACATTGCATATAAAGGCAAAATTTTGGAGGCAAATACATTTCATCATTAAGAAATTAGTAAAATGATAAAGCCAGATAGAGAAACACTGTATGTTCAAATAAGATAATCATATATTTACTGACTTGAAAAGTTATTCATAATGTATTCTGTCATGTAGAAGGAAACTTATGTGATTGCATATATGCAATGTTATTTTCTTTGAAATTTTCTGAAAAGACATTTGGATAATGTGAGAATTGTTATTATAATGGTTGGTAGGATTAATGCAGTTTTTTGAGCCTTTCAAATTTCTCTGAAAAAATTAACAAAATATTAATTTGAAAGGAGTTCTCTTCTGAAAAATGAGGTACAGTTCTATTTGTAATAAGATATACAAAAAAGTAAATATTAAGACAAAGAAGTAAAGATATACTTACTTAAATATACAGCAAATGCTTAAATCTTTCCCTGAAATTTAAGCTTATATAAATAAGATATAATATATCAACAATCTGGCAGGAATAGCAATGAGAAAAAATAAGTGGTGATGGGTTTAGAATTTTGTAGAAGAAGAAACCAACTCAGAACTCTAATTCACAATCCACAATTACTTTTTTTCTTTTTTTTTTTGCATGGGCAGGCACCGGGAATTGAACCAGGGTCTCCGGCATGGCAGGTGAGAATTATGCCTGCTGAGCCACCATCACACCACCCCACAATTGCTTTTACTGGATCAGCAGATATACAGAAAACAAAACTACATTAAAATTAAATTAATTTAGAAACAAACTAAATTAATTTAGAATTATTTTATGAAAAATAAAATAAAATTCCCAGAGTTACCCCTTAAAAATTCTCTGATGTTTAAAATTTACATGCACCACATTGTTTCCATTTTCTTCTTTCACAGTTATAAATTCTTTGATAATAAGTAAAGAATGTACCGATAATGTAGGTCTCCAGACATTTATTATACTCTCAGGCAATTTAAATTGTGGATAACTAGGATGTTTTCATAGTAATTATGAGATGTCTCACCAACATGGAGCCTTAGCTCAAATTAACTGAAATCCATACATGATGGCCTTACCCAGATTATTTCTGTAGAGTTTCTCAATAGGATGACCTTTTCTACATTCAGTAAGATTTGAACTGCATACAAAAGCCTTCCCAGGCTCCTTACATTCATAGAGTTTCTCAACATTATGAATTCTCTGATGTTGAGAAATATCAAAAGAATGATGAAAGGCCTTTTCACATTCCTTACATTCAAAGGTTTTCTTACCAGTATGAAATCTATGATATATAAAAAAATATGATGCATTTTTTAAAGGACTTGCCACATTCCTTACATTCATAGGGTTTTTTCACCTGTATTAATTCTCTGATGTCTTTTAAGATCTGAGGAATAATGAAAGGACTTGCCACATTCTATACATATATGAGGTTTCTTGCCAGTGTGAAGTCTCTGATGTTCTATAAGTACTAAATTTCTACAAAATGCTCTTCAACATTCCTTGCATAAATATGGTTTCTCACAGTGTGAATTCTCTAATGCAGAGTGTTCCAGTTTACAAGCTGCTGGAATGCAATATACTAGAAATGGAATGGCTTTTTAAAAAGGTAATTTATTAAATTGGGAGTTTACAGTTCTAAGGACATGAAAATATCAAAATAAAAGCAAGGCTTTAGAACTTATATAAGGCATTCATACCTTGGTAACATACCTTGGTTCAAGAAGGCTGATGATGTTCAGGGTTTCTCTCTCAGTTGGAAATGCACATGGCAAGATCTGCTAGATTTCTCTTCAATGGCTTCCCCAGATCTGGCTGTTCTGTTGGCTCTGTTGATTCTGGTGGCTCTTGTGGGTATGAAGCTTTTTCCAAAATGGTTCCTTCTTAAAGGGCTCCAGTAAGCAACTGCACCTTGGATGGGTGGAGACACATCTCCATGGAAACCATCTAATCAAAAGCTACCACCTGAAATTGGGTAAGTCACATTTTCATGGAAACAATCAAGAAGGTCCCACTCAGCAATACTGAGTGTGGATTAAAGGACATGGCTTTTCTGGGGTCCACAATAGCATCAAACTGGCACACAGAATAAAGACTTTCCCACATAACATACATTCATAGGGTTTCTCGTAGGTATGAAATCTCTGTTGATGAGTAAGTTCTGGGGAATGATGAAACTTCTTCCAAACTTCCTTGGCTACAAAGGATTTCTTATATGTGTGAGTTTTCTGATGTGCTCTAAATATTGAATCAGTACTGAAGGTGCTTCCACATTCCTTATATTCATAAATTTTATCCTCAATATGAATGCTCTGGTGTTGTACAAAGTCCAAGACCCTATTACATATCTTATGTTCATAGGTTTCCCCCGCAAGCATCATCTGATGCTGAGTTTATTCTGAGCTTCTCTATGAATGTCCTTTCCATATTCTTTACGGTCATAGAATTTTTTTAACCTGTATTAATTTTCTGATGTGCAGGTTGTGACAAGTCATATATGAAAGTTTTCTCATAGTCTTCATATTCACAGGCTTTCTCTATAGTGTAAGTTTTTTTAAATAAAGAGAAGTGTGCTGACTGAAAGTGTATATACCTACATAGTTGAATATAACTTGATTAAAATTTTTTACCTGACATTCTTGTTTTTCTCTCAGACTTTGTTTATATTCACAATCATCTCTGTAATGGAAACACGCAAGTCCATGTTTTGTGACTTCTCTGAGTATAAACCATTGGGATGACTCTATTTCATAAATTTCCTACTTCAGAGATAACTCCTTGGTTTTCCAACTAGACTTATGGTCTGGAAGCAAATTTTTTGTTAGTTCTCTGCCAATCATCCAGGGCACTTTTCCTTACTACAATAAGGACAACACATGTGGCTTAGAAATGGAGATTCTGACAGAGACCAGGTGGTTGTAGTTTTCCAAAATCACATTGTTGTACAAATCTCTCTGACCAGAGTTACTGTCAACTATAGACTTTAGTTTGCATTAATTGTATTTTTTCCATATACCATTCCATTTTCAATGCATTGAAATAGTGACATTCATTTGTTCTCCATCATGTAAAACTTTGTTTTATTTGAACATTTTCTCACCATCATTGTCCATGTTAGGTTTCACTAAATTAAACAGTCCCAGTTTTTACCCTGTATCTTTCCTTCTGTTGTCATACATGCCCCTAGCTTTTCTCTTTCAACCATACTCACAGTCAATCTTCTTCATCATACTTAAAATATTGTGTTACCCTCACACAGTATTGTTCTATCCATTTGCAAATCTTTACAATCAATCTTGTTAAACATTCTGTACTCATTCAGCACCAAATGCCTGATATCTACCCTCTTTCTGTCTCCTGGTGCCACTATAAACATTGGTGTGAAAATGTCTGTTAATGTCCCTGCTTTCAGTTCTTCCAAGTGATATCTAGTAATGTGATTGCTGGGCCATATGGTAATTCTACACTTGGCTTCCTGAGGAGCCACCAAACAGCCTTCCAGAGCAGCTCTATCATTCTACATTCCCAAAATAGTAAATAAGTCTATCTATTTATCCACATTCTCTCCACTTGTAGTTTTCTGTTGTCGTTGTTTTTTATAATATCCATTCTAGTAGTTGTGAGATGATATCTCATCGAGGTTTTGATTTGCATTTCCCTAATAGCTAGTGAAGTTGAACATCTTTTCATATACTTTTGAGCCATTTGTATTTCCTCTTTTGAAAAGTGTCTATCCATATATTTTGCCAATTTTTAATTGGGTTGGCTGTCTTTTTCTTGTTGAGTTGTAGGATCTCATTTTTTATTTTGGATTTAAACTCATATCCAATATGCGTTTTCTAAATATTGTTTCCCATTGAGTACGCTGACTTTTTTACTTTCCTGACAAAGTCCTTTGAAATGCAAAAGTATTCACTTTTTGAGGAGATCCCATTTGTCTATTCTTTCATTTCTTGTACTTTGGGTATAATGTCTAGGAAACCACATCCTACCACAAGATCTTGAAGATATTTCCCTAATTTCACTTGGAAGAACTGAAAGCAGGGACATTAACAGACATTTTCACACCAATGTTTATAGTGGCATCAGGAGACAGAAAGAGGGTAGATATCGGGCATTTTTTTCTAAAACTTTTATCATCTTACTTCTAATGTTTAGGTCTTTGATCCATTTTGAGTCAATTTTTGTATAAGATGTGAGATAGAGATTCTCTTTCATTCTTTTGGATATGGATATCCAGTTCTCCAAATACCATTTATTGAAGAAGCTGCTCTGTCCCAGTTTAGTTGACTTGACTGCCTTTTGAAAAATTAATTGTCTGTAGATGAAAGGGTCTATTTCTGAACACTTTACTCGATTTCATTGGTCAGTGTATCTATCTTTATACCAGTTCTATGCTCTTTTGACCACCGTAGCTTTGTAATATGCTTTAAAGTCAGGTAACATGATACATCCCACTTCATTTTTCTTTCTCAAGATATTCTTAGCTATATGGGGCATGCTGCCTTTCCCGATAAATTTGATTATTGTTTTATTTATTTCTGAAAAGTAAATTGTTGGGATTTTAATTGGTATTTTATTGAATCTATAAATTAATTTGGGCAGATTTGCATCCTAATTATATTTAGTCTTCCAACCCATGAACGTGGAATGTCCTTCCACTTATATAGGTCTTCTTTGATTCCTTCTAACAATGTTGTAGTTTTCTTCACACAGGTCATTTATGTTTTAGGTTAAATTTATTCCTAAATATGTGATTATTTTGGTTGCTAGTGTAAATGGAACTTTTTCTTGATTTCCTGCTCAGATTGCTCATTATTATTGTATAGAAGCATTACTGATTTATTTTGTGGATCTTGTATCCCAACACTTTGCTATACTCATTTATTAGCTGTAGTACCATTACTGTGGATTTTTTGGGAATGTTTACATATAGGATCATGTCATTTGAAAACAGTGAAAGTTTTACTCCTTAATTTTCAGTTTGGATGGATTTTATTTCTTTTTCTTGCCTAATTGCTGTAGCTAGACCTTCCAGCACAATATTGAATAACAATGGTCACTGTGAAAATCCTTGTCCTGCCCCTGATCTTATAGGGGAAGATTTCAGTCTTTTCCAATTGAGTATAATGTGAACTGTTGGCTTTTCAAATATTCCCTTTACCATGTTGAGAATGTTACCTTCTATTCCTATCCTTTGAATTGTGTTCACCAAGAAAGGATGCTGAATTTTGTCAAATTCCTTTCTGCAGGAATTGAGATGATCATGTAGCTTTTTCTTTTTGATGTATTGATGTGGTGTATAAGATTAATTTATTTTCTTCTGTTGAGCCACCCTTGTATACCTTGAATAAAACCCATTTGGTCATGGTGCATAATTATTTTAATTGCTGCTGGATACGATTTGTAAGTATTTTGTTGAGGATTTTTTTCATCTATGTTCATTAAAGAGATTGGCCTGTAATTTTCCTTCTTGTAGATCTTGTGTCTCTTTGGAATTAGGGAGATGTTGGCTTCACAGAATGAGTTAGGTAGCTTTCCCTCCTCTATAATTTTTTGGAAGTGTTTGAGCAGGAATCTAATTCTTTCTTGAAGGCTTAGTTGATTCACATGTGAAACCATGGTCTTGGAGTTTACTTTTGGGGGAAGTTTTTGATGACTGATTCAATCTCTTGTGATTGGTTTGTTGAGGTCTTCTTTCTTTAGTCAATGTTTGTTGTTTCTGCTTTTCTAGTAAGTTGTCCATTTCATTTAAGTTGTCTAGTTTGTTAATATGTAGTTGCTTGTGGTACCATCTCATTATCTTCTTTTTTCTGTGTGTTCAATGGTTATGTCTCCTCCCTTACATTTCTGATTTTATTTATTTGCACCCGCTCTCTTTTTTTTCTTTGTCAGCCTAGCTAAGGGTCCATCAATTTTATTAATATTCTCAAAGAACCAATTTCTTATTTTGATGATTTTCTTTATTGTTTTCATATTCTCAATTTCATTTATTTCTGCTCTAATCTTTGTTATTTCTTTCCTTCTGTTTGTTTTGGAGTTAGATTCTTATTCTTTCTTTAGCTCCTCCAGGTGAGCAATTAAGTCCTCAATTTTTGTTCTTTCTTTTTAATAGAGGCCTCTAGGGCAATAAATTTCCCTCTCAGCACTGCCTTCACTGAATCCCATAAGTTTTCATATGTTTTGTTCTCATTTTCATTTGCCTCTAGATACTTACTGTTTATCTTGTAATTTCTTCCTAAATTCACTCATTTTTAACAGCGTGTTGTTCAGCCTCCATGTATTTGTGAATTTTCCAGACTTTCATCTGTTATTGATCTCCAACTTCATTTCATTATGACCTGAGAAAGTGTTTTGTATAATATCAGTCTTTGAAAATTTATTGAAACCTGCGTTGTGACCCAACATATGTTCTATCCTGAGGAATGATCCATGAGCACTTAAGAAAAATTTATATCCTGCTGTTGTGGGGTGGAATGTTCTGTAAATGACTGTCAAATCTAGTTCATTTATAGCGTTATTCAAGATTTCTGTTTCCTTATTGAGCCTCTGTCTAAATATTCAAATCCTAGATGAAGGCAGTATATTGAGTTCTTCAACTATTATAGAAATGGTATCTACTTCTGTTTTCAGCATTGTCAGTGTTTGCCTTGTATTTTGGGGTGCTCTGGCTCCATGTGTAAATTTGATTATTATCTCATCTTGATGAATTGTTCCTTTTATCAATACATTGTATCCTTCTTTGTCTATTTTAATTGCTTTACATTTGAAGTCTATTTGATATTAATATAGCTACACTTGTTCTTTTCTGGTTTTTGTTTGCATAAAATATCTTTTTCCAACCTTTCACATACAACTTATTTTTGTCCTTCGGTTTAAGTAGGTCTCTTGTAGACAGCATGAAGATGGGTCCTGTTTTCTTATCCATTCTGCCATTCTATGTCTTTTAATTGTGGAGTTTAATCCATTAACATTTAATGTTATTACTGTATAGGCAGTACTTTCTTCCACCATTTTATCCTTTGGATTTTATATATCATATCTTATCCCCCCCCCTTTTTTTTTTTTACCATTTTAGTTACCCTTATCGATAATCTTTATTTCTACCTCTTCTCCGACGGTTTTTCTTTTGTCTTTTTCCTTTCTACCTGTAGCACTCACCATAGTATTTCTTGTAGAGCAGTTTGGTCTATTGTTCAGGAACTCTCTCAGTGTCTGTTTATCTATAAATATTTTAACTGTCCCTCATTTTTGAAGGACAGCTTTGCTGGATATAGAATTCTTGGTTGGCAGTTTTTCTGTTTCAGTATTTTGAATATGCCATACTACTGTCTTCTTGCCTCTACGGGTTCTGCTGAGAAATCTGCACTTAGTCTTATTGAGCTTCCCCTGTATGTGATGGATCACTTTTCCTTTACTGCTTTCAGAATTCTATCTTTGTCTTGGACATTTGACAATCTGATTATTAAGTGTCCTGGAGTAGGTCTATTTGGTTCTATTTTGTTTGGAGTATGCTGCACTCTCTTGGACTTGTAATTTTATGCCTTTCATAAGAGTTGGGAAAATTTCAGTGATTATTTCCTTCATTATTCTTTTTGTCCTTTTTTCCTTCATTCTCTTTCTGGGATACCAATAACATGTATATTCATGTGCTTCATGTTGCCATTTAATTCCTTGAGACCCTACTCATGTTTTTCCATTCTTTTCCATTACTGTTCCTTTGTGTCTAAGACTTCATATGTCCTACCCTCTAGTTCACTAGCTGTATCTTCTGCCTCTTCAAATCTGCTGTTGTATGTCTCCATTGTATTTTCATCTCTTCTATTGTACCTTTCATTCCCATACATTCTATCATTTCTTTTTGCAAGCTTTTGAGTTCTCCTCTATTGTCATCCAGTGTCTTCTTTATATCCTTCAACTATTTTGCCACATTTTCCTTAAACTCATCGAATTGATTTAGAATACTTGTTTGATTATCTTTAATTAATTGTTTCAATTCTTGTATCTAATTTGAAATGTTAGTTTGTTCCTTTGACTGGGCCATGCCTTCATGCTTTCTGGTATGACTTATGAGTTTTGCTGATGTCTAGGTATCTGAGTTTCTTGATTTGTTTATTCTGGAGGTCATTTTCTCTCTTTAGCCTTGAGTTTTCTTGTTGGTTGATTTTGTTCTTTAACTGTTCTTTGGCATTCTTTTCAACTTACTCTAGATTTCTAGCACAGCTTCTGTTTAATTAATCCGAATTTTTTAGCTCTTAATTTTCTAATTCTTGCCCTGCCCATATGGAAGTATGCTGGTTTGAATCTGTTACATACCCCAGAAAGGGCTATGTTTTTTTTTTAATCCAGTCTTGTGGGTGCAGACCTATTTATGGGTGGGACCTTTTGATTAGTTTGTTTCCATGGAGATGTGACCCCAGCCATTCAAGATGTGTCTTAATTCATTTTCCGGAGTCCTTTAAAGGAGAGGCATTTGGTAGTGAGCTCAGAAATGAAAGAAGCTAAGAGAGAAATCAAATGCCCACAGAGAAATTTTGGGGGAAAGGGGCCCAGCAGATGTCCCATGTGCCTTCCCATGTATTAGAGGAATCTCAGATGCCAGAAGCCTCTGAAGAGGTATCCTCTTGTTGGCATTTTTGTTGTAGATTTTATCTGTGCTCAGAACTGGTATTCAGCAGTCTAAATTTGTTAATCAAATCCACAGTTGGAGCATAGTTGAGCTTTCCTTCTCTTGTTCCTAGTAGAGAGTGCTTTTGTTTCCCACTGGGGGAAACTCTGAGTCAGTGTTCCATGCCAGTGAGGTGTGCACCAGCCTCCATAGCATGAAATAATTTATTTACAGTTCTGTGCTGTGATCTCGGCCCTTCCACTGGTTCCAGGCTGGTGTATGATGTGTGTCTGATCACAGAAGCCCCTCAAACAGTTGTTCCAGATTGCTCCTGGCTATTTATTAGCTGCCCTAAAGGATGAGCTAATCCTACACCTCCCTACACTGCCATCTTGTCCCACCCTCTGAGTTTGTTGCAATAGCTTTTAAACTGAGATTCCTGATTCCATCCTTAGCCTTTTATCTGACAGCCATGTGAGAGATACTGTTAAATCCTAAGCAGACAGTGTCATTTGTCTTATCAAAACCCTCCAATCACTCCTGATCACACTTCAAAGAAAAGCTAAAATTTATACAATGGCCTAGGAATCCCTACCCCAGTGATTTTTTTAAAACTTTTTTATTGTATAGTATAGCATATATACAAAGCAAAGAAATAAAAAAGCAATAGTTTTCAAAGCACTCTTCAACAAGTAGTTACAGGACAGATCCAAGAGTTTGTCACAGGCTGCCGTGCGATCCTCTCAGATTTTTCCTTCTAGCTGCTCCAGAATATAGGAGGCCAGAAGGTGTAAACATTTTTTTATCACCACAATCTACTTTTTTCTTTCTTTTTTTGTGTGACAAATAACATACATACAAAAAAGCAATAAATTGGGCGGGCCACGGTGGCTCAGCAGGCAAGAACGCTTGCCTGGAATGCCAGAGGACCCGGGTTCGTTTCCCGGTGCCTGTCCATGTATATAAAAAAAAAAGCAATAAATTTCAAAGCACAGCACAACAATTAGTTGTAGAACATATTTCAGAGTTTCACATGGGTTACAATTCCACAATTTTAGGTTTTTACTTCTAGCTGCTCTAAAATACTGGAGACAAAAAGAGATATCAATTTAATGATATCTCTTTAGCAACCATATTCATTTGTTAAATCCTATCTTCTCTGTATAACTCCACCATCACCTTTGATCTTTTTATTCCTCTCTTTAGGGTGTTTGGGCTATGGCCATTCTAAGTTTTTCATATTGGAAGGGTCTGTCACTAATATGGGGTAGGGAAATGGAACTATCTGATGTTCTGGAGATCCTGGGTCCCCTAGGTTTCAGGATTTCTCTGGACCAGGGACCCATCTGGAGGTTGTAGGTTTCTGGAAAATTACACTAGTGCATGGAACCCTTGTGGAATCTTGTATATTGTCCTAGGTGTTCTTTAGTATTTGCTGGAATGCTCCCGTTTGGGGTCTATCCCAGTGATTTTTAACTGTTACACATTTGAATAATTTGAGGAATTTTTAAGAATGTCATTGTCAGCACCCTCCCCCCGAAAAAAAATTGAAACTAAATGTCCAGGGCTGGATAATATGTAGTGTGGCCCAGACATCTTCAGTTTTTAAACTGCCTGTGATTCTAAGGCCCAGGGAGGGTTAAGAATTCCTAGCCTCATTAGCTCTCTGATTTCATCTTCTAGTAATCACTATCCAATTTATTCATTTTCAGTGATATTGGCCTCCTTGCTGAAAGAAGCCAGGTATACTCTTTCCTCAAAGTCTTCATATTAGCTGTTTCCTCTACCTTGTATGTTTTTCATAGTTCCCCACCTGGATTACTCTTTCACCTTCTTCAGGTTTTTGCTCAAATGCTGTCTTCTCAGTTATGTCTTCCCTGGTACCTCTACCTCCTCTGTTTTATTTTCATTTACAGCATTTATCATCATCTTACATACTATTGTTTACTTTATTTTATTTATTGCATATATCCCCTAACTCTATGTAAGTTCTGTGAGGGTAGGAATCTTGATCTGTTCTGTTTACTGCTATAGCCCCAGTGCCTGGTGCATAGTAGTTACTTAATACCTCATTGTTGAATGAATGAATTATTTAATAAAATAGCACACAATAAAAAAGATTAGGGTAATTGGCAGTGAAATGAAATGAAGAACAGAACAAAGTCCATAGCTAAGCAGTAAATTTGCTAACTAAGGGCAAAAAGATTCCCACAATTTAGTGTATATGAACTAATAGAACTTGAGATGCAGAACACTAAAGATAGACAAAGGTTCCTAAACTTCTTTTGTCCGTGGACTTCTTTGCCTGTCTGGTAAAACTTATGAAACTCTTCTCAGAATGATATTTTTAAATGTATAAAAAAAAAATCCCTAGAACTAGAAGGGAAACCAATTATTTAAAAATACCATTAACATAATTTTTAAAATGTTGTAATACAGTAGTAATATATGTGCCTCCTTATTAACACATTAAGTCATTAGTTGGCAAACTTTTTCTGTAAAGGGCTAGATAATGAAAATTTTCAGCTTTGCCGGCCATATAGTCTCTGTTGCAACAGATTACCCTTGAACACAAAAGCACCACAGACATAGAAAATGAATTAGCATGTCTCTGTTCCAATAAAATTTTATTTGCAAAAGTAGACAGGGTGAAATCAAATTCTTGTTTTGTGTGAAGATACAATAATATGCCTAGATGACAAAGATGCTATGTCTTATCAGACCAATATATTTATTGATATATATGTTGACCATTTCCTTCCTTATTGTTTCATTCATTTATTTTATTTTTTGTTTTACATTTTTTCCCTTCCTTGTTGTTTTAGACAATGCCTCCATACTTAAAAAGAATTATGTCTTTTTAAAATCATGTTAACTCCTCTATTTACTTTCAAATTTTTATGTCATCTTGATTAAATAAAGAACCCAAAAATAATTTTTAAAAAAGCAGGTAGGGTTGCAGTTTGCTAACCCCTTTATTAAATAATAAGAACTACTGATTGGCCTAATAACTGTCATAATTTTGAAGTAGCAATGAGCATAAGTGATAGTTTGCAATAACTATAACATGTGTAATGTGATAGGAATATATCTGGGATTTTTGCTGGTCGTAATGTCACTGATACCGCTAATATTAGTACGATTTGTACATTCATCAAGTTAGTGAAAATAAACATAGAATATTTTTTCCCATTCAATTTCAAAGTTCTCTGAATCTTATTCATGTACCCCAGTATAACAGTACCAGCTAGGAGTCCTGATTACCAGTTGAAAATATAGCTAGTTACACTTGAATTAACACTTCACTCAGAAAGAATGACAAGATGTTCTGAGTTGAACAAGTTTGGAATAGATGCAGATCTTAGTCACACATAACTTTTTGTGGTGTTGGTAAGAATTGATTTCCACAGCCCCTAGTAAAGGGTGTTGGGAGCAGCTACTAAACAGAAAAAAGCCTACAAGGGAACAAAGAAAATGCTGATCACAATTGTTTCGAGCACTGAAAAGGAAAGGGTAGCTTGGAATCTTCCAGCATTTTTTAAATTCTGAAGCTGTTGCACAAACTTATTCCATAGACAATATTTTTGAAGGCTTTGATAAGACTAGCTCTGCTGAATTTGTGTATACAATGAAAATGAATCTCCTTAAGGAAAGCAGTGGAAGACCCATAACTTTGGCTGGAAGATGGTGGATTTCTTTTCTATGATTTGTACATTACCCAGAAGCTTCCAGTTTTTTAGACTTCCTGATAAAAGCTCCAAATCTCTCAGCAATATCTTTTAAACACCACAATTTTCACAAATACGGTCTCATACCAAATTCTGCTTTATGGTGCAGTTCCACTGTAGTTGTAGTTATTGCATTGATTGGGTTAGAAAATATATGTGAATTTCTAACTAGATCCAAGTAAAAGCTTTCTCAGGACTCTGAAATGTATTGTCCGTTTAAGGTGGTAGTTCAAAGAAAAAGAAAAAACCTGCTATTTTAAATTTATGGCAATGATAGAAAAATTGCCAGTATTTTTGATGAAGGAGTTTAAAGTGAATGTAACACTGCATATATAGACTTCATATTTCAGTCCACATACAGATTTATTGATTAGAGAAGGACTGATTTAACCCAAGATTGATTTGATAGAAATCACAAGCTACTTATTTACAATGTGGAGAGAATTTACACATCTACCTAAACATAAGGTTATTACTTTTTTGACGTTGAATTAAGTCTTGGCTGAGTATCAAGTTTTCACTGCAGCCTGTGATGCTCATTGCCCATTTGGGACAATTGTTATTTGTGTTTTAGAGAACAACTATGAAACGAATATTTTGGTAGTTTAAATGGCCACAAGAACTTCAAAAAATTGAAATATGGTAAAACTTCATTAATTGTTATTTGTGGTTATCCTAAGATAGTTGGGTAAGTGAAGTTTTCCTTCCTACTATTTATGAAGAAAGCAAATGAAGAACCAAGTTACAAAGACAAAATTTCAAGCATCTGAGAAATACTTATTCATAAGTAAATATTAGTATATCAACTAGAAGTCAGGCTATTTAATAAAGAAGGATGTTAAAGCAAAGCAAGTCGTCTAGAAACAACTACTCAAAGGCATGCTCTTAAGTAACTGCCACTTAGAAGCACTTGGCTAGGTTAGCAGTTTCTTAGCTAACATTTTTGAAGCACTTAGAATATACCAGAATATTATATGTACTTTCATAGGTTAGCTTTCTTTGTCTTTGCAAGCAACCTATTAAGTAGGTATAGTACCGTCCCCATTTACTTTTGCAAAAACAGCCTTAGAGATGCTAAGTGACATGTCAGAGGTCTCCATAGCTGCAGAGCTGGGATTAAAACTGGCCCTTCCTGGCTTGAGAGTATGTGCTCTTAACCACTACACTCTACTGCCTCCTTACTTGAAAGTAAAAACTTTATGTTAAAATGTTATGTAATCCAGGGTGCACGGATTGTTCAGTGGTAGAATGCTCGTCTTTAATGTGGGAGACCCAGGTTCGATTTCCAGACCATGCACCCCCCAGGAATAAATGTTATATAATCCATATCACCCAATTGTTTTGAATCATGTAAATTTTCCCTTAAATTTGATGGATTCACCAAATTTGGGGTTCTTGAGTGAATTATTCCTTCCTCACAGTGAGAAGGGAGTAGGGAAATAAGGAGAGAAGTAGATCAAAGTATTTGAAAATATTAAATTTTGTGTCTTTTAGTAATTAATCACTTCAGACACTTGTTCCTAACTACAAACCAAATGACATTAGACTTTGGAAGACAAAGAGTTAATCCAGTTTCTGCTGATTATTTCTCTTCAGCAGAGCAACTGCAATGCAAGGGAAATAGCTGCTTATAAGTGTTAAGGGTCTTATTATGGTTCAAATGCCCTTTTAATACCCTTTATACTGGCAAAGGTACATTACAAATGAAATACAGGGGAGGAATAATTCAACTCCTCAGGTGGTGGCATTTTGTAAACCTCGAAATCACAGTACAAATCTTTCTCAAACCTCTGGAAATTTGTTTTTATAGCATAGAGTAGGTGGGAAGGGGCTTGCAAATCCTTTTCAACATGACAGCTCAAAAACTTAACTTGTTTTCTGATTCCTCAGCCATGACAAGTCAGCAGCGGTGTATTTTTCATTTCAGAAGCTAAAGACTCCTGTTAGAATATGGGTATCTGTGCAGCTGAGGTTTAATGCTAGACTCTGGGCAGGGGAGCTAAAGCAAAGGGGAGAATGTCGTATATATCAGGCCACTTTTGGTGTTTCTGTAGGAAATCTATTTTATTATAAGCACTATAGTTTCGGAATCCCTGTACGTTTAGATACAATATACTCATTACAAATTCTCAACATGTATCTTGCTTGCCATCTGCACAAATTCATTTGCACCACTCAGTCCACAGTTTCCTTAACCCTAAGTCTGAAAAAATCTATCTCCACACAATTCAAGGTTTCAAATAACCTGTTTACCCCAAACATTACTCTACGATCCTTCCAGTCAGTCTGAAATATCCTCCATAATGTTTCAAATATTCAATTACTTTTTTCACTTATTAAACCTGCCCATCCATCCATCCATCATCCCTCCAACAAGCCTGCTCTGTGTTAAGCACTCTGCTGTCTCCAGGGAATTCATTGGTGATTAAAGCAGACATAGCCTCTGCCCTTGGGAAGTGTACAACCTATTGGGAGAGAGAGGCAATAAAGAAATAAAGGAACACAGAATTAATTCACTTCAAATTGTTTTAAGTGCTATGTTGAATATGAATGCAACAGGAGACAATGATAGAAGATACTAGGAAGGGATCACTTAGCCTACTCAGGTGGCAGTTCGGTGGAGATCTAAGATATTCCTCTCGAGGGAGCTCCATTTAAAATACAAATACATGATGTTACAGGAGTAATGCTCTGACTCACTAGAATAGTCATATTAACAGAGGCCAGAACTCTGAGGAAAAGGGACTCAGAACAAATAAGTTTTGGTAGTGTGTTGGTAGGGATAAGAAGAAGTAGACCAACTTTGAGCCTCTTCTATGTGCTAGACTCTGTACTATGTGCTATTGCTTAAAAGTTAATCTTGTTTCATTTTAATCTCAACTCTAAGAGGTGGGTACTAAATCCATTCTATGAATAGGAAAACAGTATCTGAGAGATTAAGCAACCTCATCCAGGAGTAAAATGACTGAAGTGTTGGGGGGGGGGGGGGGATTGAGTAAAATCTAAGTCTTACCGAAAGGGAGACAGAGGCAAAAGAAGGAAGAACTGATATGGCGTCATTGACCAAAAATGAATTAAAAGACCTGACTCATTCTTTAAATTGCTTACAATTCATCTGGAGAAAGATGAATTCTTGAGAAAGGACAAGAGAATACAATAAGCAACATAGTCAAGTCCAAATCGTGCATTCTTCCTGAGGAAGATAAACAAGGGGCATAAAGGGAAAGAGTTAAAATGCTCTGAAAAGGCGCCTGGGTGTATTGGGTGTAAATTTATCTCTATGTAGATTCCACCCATAGGTCTTAAAGTGGCTTTGGGATCACTTGTCACATAATTGAAGATGTGCTCATTTTCTTGAAGTCTGCTCATTTCCAGGCTAACAGCTCCAATTATTTTAACTACTCCTCACAAGATATGTTTCATTGTTTTTTCTTTTCAACAAGATTAGCCTAGCTTCAAGCAAAAGTTCGCTCGATAAGCCTTACAGCAAAGAGCTCCACCCTATAAGATTCAACTTTCTTGCCCACATCCTTGTTTATTTAATAGATTAAACCGAATTAAAGAAAAAGTAACTTTTAATTCCTCTATGCTAAAATGGCTGTGTTATTTTGTGGTTTGCATAATGGACCTCACTATTTTGCGTGGGGCAAAATTTAGGTTAAAACAAACATGATCATTTAATCCCATACTATATTATAATCAGTGTTTGTTGCAAGAGACTTAAAGTTTTAATTCATTATTAACCACACTGTACACGAATCAGTTTCTCCTTTTACATAGTAAGAGACAACATTCCCAGAGTCATTAGCTGTTACTTAAACTATTTAAGCAAAGCTCCTTTCCTGCGCAGGTAGTCAATTCGGACTGTGGAGTTCATGTCACTTAGAATGCTTAACACCTGCCAATCAGTTCTAATGGAAATGTGCTCTAGGCATCTACTGCCAAACCACTTACTATATGCATTAAAATAATTGTATAGTGTTTCAAAATGCATGTCTAAGAATTATGCCTCTCCCCCTACCACTCCAATAGAAAAACACCGGTAAAAGTATTCCATTCTGGTGAGAAAGGGGGAAAATTCGACTTCCCCAAGTGTAGCATTCTTGATATTCTCACAAGCAGTGGGAACAACCAAAGCAATAAGCTGAGCCCCCAATCTTGGGTTTTGTTCATATGAACCTCAACCCCACAAAGGATACGCTAAGCCTACTTAAAGTTAGGCCTAAGAGTCACTCCCAAGAGAACCTCTTTTGTTGCTCAGATGTGGCCTCTCTCAGCTAACACGACACAAAAACTCATTGCCTTCCCACTCTCTACGTGGGATATGACTCCCAGGGGTGTGGACCTTCCTGGCAACGTGGGACAGAAATCTTGGAATGAGCTGGGACTCAGCACCAAGCAATTGAGAAAATCTTCTTGGCCAAAAGGGGGAAGAAAGAAATGAGAGAAAATAAAGTGTCAATGGCTGAGAGATTCCAAACAGAGTTGAGAGGTTATCCTGGAGGTTATTGTTATGCATTAAAAAGATATCACCTTTTTAGTTAAGGCATAACAGAGAGGCTGGAGGGAGCTGCCTGAAAATGTAGAGCTGTGTTCCAGTAGCCGTGTTTCTTGAAGATGATTGTATAATGATACAGCTTTCGCAATGTGACTGTGTGATTGTGAAAACCTTGTGTCTGATGCTTCTTTTATCTACCTTATGGACAGATGAGTAAAACATATGGATTAAAGTAAATGAATAATAGGGGAACGAAATGTTAAAATAAATTTAGTAGATTGAAATGCTAGTGATCAATGAAAGGGAGGGGTAAGGGGTATGGCATGTATGAATTTTTTTTCTGTTTTCTTTTTATTTCTTTTCTGAATTGAAGCAAATGTTCTAAGAAATGATCATGTTGATGAATATACAACTATGTGATGAAGAAAAAAGAATTTTCATATTGTATGTCGATTGATTTTATTAATAAAAATTAAAAAATATATATATGATCCACTTCTGATAAATTCAGAACTGTAATATAGTAAATGCGCATAGTTTCAAGCCACTATTTTGTGGTAATTTGTTACAGTAGCAACAGGAAATGAATACAGGAAGGATCTATCATTCTATGAGGATTAGACCAGGAGATATGTATTTATGACTCTAGAATCTACATGTAAAGTACTAATCCTATTAAGATCAGCTAACAAATTCTACACCACCATGCTTTTCCCAAACCTAAAGCACTCTGAACCTCCTTCCTTTCCTCGATCACTGTCCTTAATGTTCTTTGTTGTTGCTGTTGCTCAATAAATGTATAACCCATTTTGGTTTTCTAAAAAAAAAAAAAAAGTATTCCATTCCTAGCTGTCAAATTCAATAAACTTTGTTTCTCATCTCAGCTGACACTTCTGTGTTATTAGACACTGTTGACTATCCCATTTTCAAAATTCTCTCTTTCCTTGTTTCTGACACCCCACATTTACTGCTGCTTCTTTTCCATGGGCATTATTCGGTCTCCTTTGCTGGCTCCTTTTCCTCTGCATACTCTTTAATAGTTGCTGTTCTTCAGCATTCTGATCATGCATCTTGGATTTTCTCACTTTCTCCTGGAAAATCCCATCCATTTCTGTAGAATTAGCATAAGCTGACAATTTTTGCATCTGCAACTCCAGTTTTGACCTCTCTTGACCTTCAAACCAGTATTTTCAACTAACACAGAGGCAGCTCCACCATGATGACTCATAGGCACAACAAATCATATATCTTCAAAACTCAACTCATCACCTTACCCTCCACACAATTCACTCAGATACTCAAGCAAAAAGTCTTGGAATTAGGCACTTTCTTCCATTTTTGTATTTATTCTTCACAACAATCACGTTATGTAAGTGTTATTATCTCCATTAAGAGATGGGAAAATTGAGGCTCAGAGTGGTTAAGTAGCTTGCCCACTAATCCTTCAGCTACAACATGGAAGATTTTAAGCCATTTTGGTCTAACTGTAGAGCCGGACCTCTTAACCAATGTACCAAATTCACGTTAGTAGGTGATTTTATTATAGGATATTTTGTCTTCATCTTGAAAATGAGAGATCAAGATCCTGAGAGAATGGGAAACTAAAGAGAAAGCATTTGTTGTTGAGGTGATTAGGTTAGGCAGATGTTCTAGCTTGCTAGCTGCTGGAATGTGATATACCAGAAACAGAACGGCTTTTAAAAGGGGGAATTTGTTAAGCTGCAAGTCCACAGTGCTAAGGCCATGAGCATGTCTCAACTAAAGCAAGGCTATAGAAATGTCCAATCTGAGGCATCCAGGGAAAGATACGTTGGTTGAAGAAAGCTGATGACATTCAGGGCTTTTTTCTCAACTGGAAAGGCACATGATGAACATGGCAATGTCTGCTAGCTTTCTCTCCAGGTTTCTCATTTCATGATGCTCCCCCTGGGCCATATTCCTTCTTCATCACCAAAAGTCTCTGGCTGCGTGGGCTCTCGTGTTTCTCGTGGCTCTCAAGCTTTTTCAAAATGTTTCCTCTTTTAAAGAATTCCGTCAAGGCCCACCTGGAATGGGTGGAGTCACATCTCCTCTAATCAAAAGTTAATACCCACAATCAGGTGAGTCACATCTCCATGGGAACAATCAAAAAGCTCCCAGTCAGCAATATTGAATGAGGACTAAAGGCATGGCTTTTTCGGGGTATACTACCGATTCAAACCAGCACAGAGGGAAAGGTGGGTCCCTGAGCAACCTGGGAGAAGCATTAAGTTCAAGCAGTACAAAGAGCAAAAGGCAGTGGAGGGAACAAGTGAGTAGAAGCAGAGCAGAGCAGAAAGGATCTCAGGGCAAACTTTTCTTCTTTAGGCTCTTGTTGTGAGAAAATTGACCTCACAGATGTTCAGTCCTGCTAGTTTGTGATTCCTAGGTGGGAAAGAGGAAAACCTGCTGGATATTCCTGGCAATTACTTTGGAATAGAACCAAAGATACAATTTTCATAGCAAGTTCAGCCATGAATATTATAAGGAAATTGAGAGAATAGAAGAATTAACCTTTATATATATACAGTTTAGTTAAGCATATTTCTCTTGTCATTTTAATTCTCTCCTCCCCTAATTTTTTCAATCATTTTTTTCCTGTGGCTTTAAACTAAGCAATCTCTTTAGGAATGGAATTCATATTCAGTACATGAAAAGCACTGGGAGAGGAAATGTCTTTAACATGGATATTCTATCAGTACCCTTTGCTTGAAAAAAAAATCTACTTGATAGTACATTGTTAGCTGTAAGACAAATCTTTTTTGGGGGGGTAGGGTAGGGTGCATGGTCCAGGAATCCACCCTGGGTCTTCCGCATGGAAGGCAAGCATTCTACCACTGAACCACCCATGCACCCAACAAATGCTATTTTGCTGTTGCTTATATTTGAATACTGGAGATATGTTTCCATATACATCCCCACCCTCACTCCCAAAAGGAAATAGGTCATAAATACTGAGAGAAGTAGGTTGCCAAGAAGACATTTTTTTTTTTTTTTGCATGGCATTGATGCTATGATTATTGGTTGCGGGGGATGATTTCTTTGAAGGAGTGTTGATTTGGAGTTTCTTTTCTGCTATAGGTCCACTTCCTCTCACTCTTATTCAGGAAAATAATTTAGCCTAAGTTTGGCTGATTTATTGAGCAGAGACATTCACTCTTTCTATGCATCTAAATAGTATCTAGAATGTATGGGGGTAATGCTGCCACCACATGCTGTGTCTTAACACAAAGTACTCCAGCATGAAAATTGCCTATATTACTTCCCGAGATACTTCAAAAAGTAAATTAAACAATCTACTTTTTCTATTATTTAAACTAGAAATTACATTAAATGAATTTATTTAAAACAAAGGTTCATTTTAGTTAAAGCCAAAATTTTTATAATCTCCTTTATTAATGCTAGAAAATCTTATTGACTTTGTCAGAATGGTTTCATTTGATTTATGGTTTCATTTTCAAACTAGTTATAAAAAACACTTAAACTTAAATAGCTATGGAATTATTTTTGAGACATCCAAGACCATAAATTGACAAAAGGCAGGACTGAGAATTACTTTCATGTGTCTCAGTTTCTAAACACCATGCTTGTTTCCCTTAAACAAACTACATAGCCTAGGGGTTGCAATATTTTAAATAATAACTTATCACACTATCCTATTTCTTTATAGAATAGTGTGAATTTATGGGTTAATATTCAGAAAATGCTTTGAAATTCTTGGATGTATCTGGGTTTTTCTTTTTCAAGTTTTCACAGGCACACCATGATACAACTAGGGTAACAACTTCTGATCTGTCATGATATTTCTCTGAATTATTTTGACTCTTTCTTATGTTTTTATAAGAATTTATGACTTGAAAGATTGGGTCATACCAGTATCCCCTGTAGTCCAAGATTCCATCTTCAACTGTGACAGTAAGAGAAATTTTGTGGGAAGACAGAGATGTTTGATTTTCATGGCATCAACCTTAAAAGTATAGGAATAATCACTAATAATCTTAATTACTTCCCAACTCAGAGTATCTTCCATACAGAAATTTACCTCAACTTTTTTGTAACTTTCTTGCATTTTATACTTGTACTACTATATCTTTCTACGTGTTGATAAGCCACAGATTTCACTAATCTTTACCCACTGAATTGCCTGATTTAATGAGAGAATAAGCTGGACGTTTTGGCATTTTAGAGATGCAGCCAAAGGCACACAACAAATGAAATGAATACGGAAAATTCTTCTGACAGTTTGGTCTGAGGGCATTGTCAAGATCCCCTAGCATTCAACAAGATCTCTTTTCAGGGAAACCTAAGGATATAGCAATATCAACAAATAGATTGGGCCAGCACTAAATATCAGTAACTGTGGAAAAACGTAAGGACCAGTGGTAGATCTGGGTCAGCAGTTAAGGGCCAGGTGGTATGAGCCATATATGTAGGTGCAGCTAACCTCTCTGACCTTCTCATCACACTTGAGCTGTACGGTCACTTGATTTCAAGATTAATCCCCTGTGTCCTGGGCCACATGCTTTAAAATGATCCTATTACTGACAAAATCATTCATTGTAATCTTGGGGTCTGTGTTAGTTTCCTATGCTGCTTAAACAAATATCATGAAGTGGGTTGGTTTAAACAATGGGAATGTATTTGCTCATGGCTTTGAGGCCAGGAAGATTTCCAAATCAAGGTATCATCAAGATGAAGCTTTCTCTTCGAAACTGTGACATTTCTACATCTGGCTGCTGGCAATCCTTGGCTCCTCTGTTACATGGCAAGGCACATGGTGGCATCTCCAGATCTCTCCCTTCTCTTCTGGGTTCCATTGATACAACTTCTAGCTTCCTGTGGCTTTCTCTGTCTGTCTGAATTTCATTCTTTTACAAAGGACTACAGTAATAGGATTAAGACCCATCCTGCTTGAGGTGGAACACATCTTAACTAAAGTAACCTCATCAAAAGTTCTTACAGTGGGCTCATACCCATAGGAATGGATTAAATTTAAATTTAAGAACATGTTTTTGTGAGGTACATACAGTTTCAAACCACTATAGGGGAGAATTTATAGAAGTATAGAATCTCAAATGAAGGGCTTGCTCTAATGAGTACTGGCAAGCCTTCACTTGGAGTATTAGATTCCTTTCCGGAAACCAGCCTTTAAAAGGGACATAATCAGACTGGAATACTTTCACCAGAGAATTACTCATGTGGTAAAGGGACTTTAGACCACATCATAAGGAACACAGGATGTTTAATTATGAGTGAAAAGCTGTTTAGGGAAGGATGCTTTGTTGAAGAGGGATTACATTTGTTCTGTATGGCTACTTATGGAAAATCTAGGAGCAGATTTCAATTTTATAAAGAAGAATTTTTTATCGACTGGAGCTGTCCTAACAATAATGTACTTCCTTGGTAGTGTTTCCTATTATTATAGGTCTTCAGGTGCACAGATGCAGAACAAACATCATGCAAGAAAAGGGTAGAGCAGATTCCTGAAGTGCATAAATGCTTAGACCAAGTCAGTAGTTGGTAGAGTATTGGACCTCTACGACTGGTGAATATTGAAAAAATGGAAATAATTGATATAGGTTTTTAGCTTTTTTTCTCAAGTGAGAATTGATAAGGTCTTAGGGAACCAATGGATAACATCTTTCTTCTCTTCCTGAATTTGAAATCCATTGGAATTTGGAGTCAGGCTGCCTCGGTCCATATGTTGCCTGCATACAAATCTTGCCACTTACTAGCTGAGTGAATATGGGGAAATTCCTTAAACTCTCTGTGCCTCAGTTTCCTCATTTGTAAAATGGGTATACCTAAGTGCAATAATAAGTGCTCCGTAAATGCTACATATAAAATGTTATGTATAAAATATGACCTTTAGCACAGAAGTTGAAATGGGAATTGTAGCTTTAGATCTACAGCCAAGTAGGTATACTAATACTTCACCCCTGATAAATTTACCTACCCAGTCTTGACACAGCTGGACCACTATGGGTCTTATCTGTAGGGGCTGGTCCCATTTCTGTTTAGCTTTAGTATGTAAGCATGCTGCGGACAAGATAGCTCTAAAAAGTGAGAAAACCAGAAGGGGCCAAGTTGAAGATACTCAGTTCCTTCCTTAAGACATAGAAAATAAAATAAATCACTTCTCCTTCCATGGTGGGGACTACAGGTGTGGGGAGAAAAGCGAGGAGTATTATTCAAGTGGATCTCTCTCCTTAGGGACACATGAAGCAAGAACTGAAGTTCATCCTGTAACAAGGACCTGAAGGGGAAAAAACTATCTTTTTTCTTTTTTTTCACATGGGCATATTTTGTTACCAGCTTGTAGTTCTCCTCATTCCGCGTGTGGTCCCACTCTCCACCTTGTGAACTGATGAACCGACATTGCAGCAAATTGAAATAAAAAACCACACATCCAGGGTGATTTATTGTTAATGTAAAATTCTATCTTAACCTGAAAGTCTATTGACTTAAGAACCCTAAGCTATTTCAAAATTCATATTACAAGACAATCAGATGTCCCTAAACCACAGGTTGCATTTATATTTCCAAATAAATACAAACATATGTCACCATTTTTTTATTGATTTTGGACTTTCTTTGGAAGGAAACATTGTTAAATTATTATGAATGGGTCAACTAAAACAAATAGTCCAAAACCCACTAAGAAGGCATTTGTCGCAGAACTTTGTTTGATTTGTTGTCATCAGTTGAAATCATATCAAAATAATGTCTTCAGAAACCAAATAAAATTTGTTTGTAGCAAGCATTTCTAGAACATCAAAATCCTTAAGAATCAGTATAGTTTTATTCAGTATGCAAATGCATTGAAAAGCATTTCAGTAAAACTTCCATTGCTGATTATATGATAGTGTGAGTGAATTAATAAATAATAATAGGTAATAAAGAATAAAGTAACTGAATTCGATAATATATTTGTAAAGAAGTTGAAAGAGCAAAAGATTAAGATGATAGTTTTGTGAGATCAAATTTCAAATTAGCTAAAATAGCATTTTATATTCAGAAAATTAATGGAGTTTGGTCCTGTAACTCGCAAAATCCAGTTAAACTAAATTTCACCACAGCTTTTAAAAAGAGGAAGAGATGTAAAATGCCTAGTTCTCAGGTAATAACCATTTGAGTTCTAATATTAGGCAGCCTGCATCTATAATTTGCATAACTGTGTTTGCATTCCAGGTAATTGGGAATTTAATTGCTATTAGAATAAAATTTGAGTCTTATTTTCAAATGATGTCAGGGCCAAATATTCCAATGTGCATTCCATAATTAGGCAAATGTCAGGAACTGAGTTTTCAGTATAAAACCAGCAAAAGAGTTTATCTTCAGTATACCCCAGGCTCTCTTTTGCTGCTACCCACTTTCTCCTTTCTGTCTTCCAGGGAGTACTGTGATGCTTAACCTGAGTCTGCTCTTCTTGGACCTTTCAGTTTCCTCCTCCCACTGAAACAGATCCATCCTACTTTCTACCCCCTCCTAATCTCATTCCTGGTATGTTTAAAGGAGTTAATTTGACAAACCAATTTCTTTATCCATTACCTCTCCAAGGTAGTTTATTTTTATTTTTGCAAAATAAAGCAATAAAAAAACAAGCCCATCCTCAACAAACATCAATTATCTTCACAATTTCATAAAAGAAAGGACAATTTAATACCAAAAAAGCAGGAAGAGTATAATCTTAGCATAAAAGAGAATCTTTTTAAGTGAATACATTTAGCTTTATGCAAAACTCTCATTACATTGACCTTATTTTTCTAGTTTTGCAAGAAAACAATGAAATTTCATCACAGCCCAGCATTATTTTGTAAACTGGCATTTGAAAATGTATTCTAACTTTATAGCATTGCTGTGATTTGCAGAAGGGAGTGTTACGGTTGTTGCTAATGAGTTTCTGTGGGGTAAAGTACAGTTGTAGCATGAAGCAAAGCAAGCCTATGAGTCTCATCTTAGGGATCTTTCTGGAACAGCAAGCTCTCTAGTAAAGTAGAAAAAAATGCAGGAAATAGAGGTAAGACAAGTAAGACCAGATCAGTGGGGAAGGGTGGCAAGGAGAGTCAAAGAGTTACAGAGTGAAGGGGTCTTATAAATCTGGCTTTTCAAGGGGAAATGCCTGAGGTTATTTCCTTGGCTCTCACAATCTCTTTGACAAGAATGGTTGGAGTTCTATGGTTTTCTATTAAGGGACTTGACTTTTGCTGTCCATATCATGCTGTGCAGTCAGCTTCCTAGTTGCAATGAGTGGATGTGGTAATTCTCCTTCCTCTGTAAGGCACTACTGATATTACCCGATTCCAGGTCGGGAGAACAGCATCTTGGGAGGACAGCATCTTCTATAGATTTGAATCTTGCAAAGTAGTCTGTAGGCGAAGTCTTATAGACTCAAGGAAAACAAAGCTACTAACATATGCATATGTTATATGTATGTATATATTCTAACTTCCAAGAAAGATCATGCAAGTTTCCATTTTGTTGTTGGATATTTTTCCTTTGCAAAAAAGAGTCAAAGAGCTAAATCAAAGCTTGAACTAAGTAGTGTCAGGGCTTTGGCTTTGGGGATACTTAAGATCATTGTGAGAAAAAATCCTATGGAACAATCCTCTGCTAGTTGTGAGTGAAACCTGGAGACCATTAGAGGGAGTACTTTAGCTGCTGTGAAAGCACTCAGAAGGAGATAAACACTGAACAAACAATTCAATGTCAGAAACGATCACTATTGTAAAATGAGGCGAAAAGCCTATTTTTTTTACCAATTTTCACAGATGAGGTCCCAACTCTGGCCATAGCCAACATTAACTGGATAATTTTTGGGTCTGGCTAATGTGGAATCTTGCCAAAGACAAAGAGGATTTGCTCCCTAACTAGTAAGAGAGGTACTGGTCATGCATGTTTAAATGTGCTAATAGTCCTGGTATTTAATGATAGCAATTTAATGAAGACAATGTTATGCATTTTTAATTGTTTGCCTATGATTTGACATTAGCTATGCCTTTCTCACTAACATGATGGTTTGCTGCACAGCACTGAAATGAGCTGAAACTTGGATTTTTAAATTGTCAGTTCCTCTCAATTTTCCCTTGCCTTTGTCTTCCCTAGCTCCTTGCTATTCTTTTGATGGGCCCCATTTGCAGGACCAGAAAGCCCTCATTTCATTCTTAAATCAATTTTTTACATGGCAGGGAATGTACCAGCAACCTCAGACCTACTCAGTGGTGCCTGAAACACTGATCAAGGAATGAGATGTATGTAGTCATTCCACCCCTGAATTTCAGTGTTCCCCACCCCTCTTTCTTGGTGAAGCTTCCTTTGATCTCCCACTCTAAAGCTTGTCCAGTAGTTATTCCTTGTTTCCTTCTAGGGTTGAGTTTCCACCCTGAACTTTGCCCATATCCTGTCAATCTTCCTTCCCTGGAGTCTGTCTTAGCCCACTCATTTGATGCTTTATAAGGTGGCAAAATATAGACACATTATGATGATGACTGACACTACAGGATGATAACTAATAGTATCCTTGACTTCTGGATTGGAATCTTACTAGAATTTCTCATTGTAGGACTGGAGCCTCTCCTTTTGATCATTGTTTGAGGCTTTGGAAGCTGCTCTGGACATCACAACAGTCCTGGTTGAGGCCAGCCTCTGAATTCTGGTCAGATTCCCTCCGTACCTGTCCTAATTAATGGGTCTTTGCCTAGCCTAGCTTATTCTCCGATCTTACTCTGTAGCTGAACCCATTCATGATTTGTCTTTAAAGTAGATGTGAAGAATGTTGCAAAAAGTTCCATCAGTGATACCTGAAGTTTTCTGCTATTAGAGATGTGGCCCTTTGAGATAGGCAAGTGTGTTTATAGGAGACTTCTGGAAAAAAAATGCATATATTCCAGCTGTCTTATTTAGGGTCATCTAGGCTAGGCTAGATTGTCATAATGAGTAAGCCCAAATGTGTAATATCTCAACATAATAGTCTATTTCTTGCTCACATAGAGCCATGTGTTGGTTTTCATGACAGCAAGGTGGCTTTCCTCCATATGGTCATTCAGAGATTCTAGACTTCTTCCATCTAGTGTCCCCTCCATTCCTTAGGACTTCATTGGCATCTGTTCACAAGTGGTGGAAGAGAAGAGACTGCAAGAAGGTCAAACACTTTTCTTAAAAGCTTAGGCCTGGAGGTGGCACATATTACTTATTCTCACATGCCATTGGTCAGAACTCAATCACATGATCACATATAAATGCAAGGAGACTGGGAATGTAGTCTAATCATGTTACCAACAGAAGAATGGGAGAATAGAGTCTAGAGAAAAGCCAACAGTCTCCATTATACCAAATAAGACTAACACATTAATTCTGTTTTGGCTTTTGATAACTTAGCAGTTTTGTTTATCAAATTTTTAATATTTTGGGAAACAGAAAATATGGTATGGGCTAGGTCAGGGGAGGTAGTGGACATATGTGTCAGTCATGGGAAGTCAGGTTTCTTTGAGGTGACAAATTTGGGAGAACAGGGCTCCTAGAAAGCCAGGGGTTAATATGAGGGTACTGGGAATAGGAGAGACAAGGGGGGCAAAGAGAAAGTAAAGATCTAAAGAATGTTTCAGGTTCAGTTTTGCTTCAGGCTAGCCTTAGTTCTAACATCTGCACCCAAATTGCTTGCCAGGTTAAAAAATCTGAATGATCCAATTTTGTGCCTATGTGTACCATCATCTGTCTTTCCAAGGAGAGGGAACAAAATACTCCCAAAGCCATGGCTCTCAGTTTCCTCCACCAGGTTCCTGCTTCTTATAAGATATTTTTCAATTTAGTATCAAACCAGGTGAATTAAAATCTCATTGATTTCATCATTCTTAGGTCTTTGCTAAGGCCACAATGAAGTGATAGCTTCCCTACAGCTATCCATCCATTAGGTGTCAGGCTGTCCCTTGGGAGCCTTATTACATATGAGGCAAAATCTTTTCACTAAGATTGGATTCTGTTTCCTGTTGGACTGGCCACTTTCCAAGAACAAGGACTGACCTTTAGTTCACTTACATCCTTCCCTCCTCCACAACTCTGCAGACAGTGAGAGACTAACACATGTTGTTGACCAACTGACCCTTCCTTAGCCAGCTGGGCTGGAACATGGGTTGATTCAGCAGGAAAGAGTGGGAGAGTGAAGGTTACCAAGCAATGAGCCTCAGCTGTTGTCTGAAGAGCTGTTAATGGGACTGAATCTGATCTGTGTTTAAACTCAAAATACTTGGCAATGGTAGGCAGGAGGGAGAAGTCTGGAAAGGCAGAAGCCTGGAAGTGATAATTTTTTTAGCTTTCTTTTTTCCTTTTTAGCTTTAACACCTTTTGTATCTTGGATATATTCACTAAATAACCAAAGAATCATTGATGGTTGGAGAGTCAGGGATAGTCTATCCAAAATGAATAGGTAGATTTATAAGGATCTTAGGCCTCATTAGGGTAGATGATTATCCATAACGTTTTAAGGATATGAAAATATCCTTTTCTTACAGTGCATAAAACTATATCATTAAAGATCACCCTTTAGGAACTTTCTGAAGTGATCAAAGTGTTTGTTAACAAAAAAATACGTGTAAAACTGATGTAGTTTTATTTAATAAATAACCACTTGCTATATGTTAGGCAGTGTTCTGAGGGCCTTATAGATATTAACATACATATTCCTTGTAACAACCTTATGAGGGAGGTACTTTTATTGGTATCCCCATTTCACAGATGAGGAAACAGTGGCTTAGGGAGCAGCCCAAGAAAACACAGCTAGTGAATAGCAGAGCCAGGATTGCAAACCCAAGAAGTCTGGCTCCAGAGTCTGTGTTCTTAACACTTATACTAGGCTGCTGTCATCACGTGGGATACTACAATTATTTTGGAGAAGTGTAAGCCATTTTGGCAAAAATTTGTTTACCCAATCATACAACCATCCTTTCTACCCAGCAGAGAGCAGAACTCGGAATGTTCTGTGTAAAATGGGCATGAGAAGTCCTGATGAGACTGTGGGGTAACCAGGGTGTCAGAAGTAGGGTCCAATTGAGGGGCTAGATACCCCAGCACATAGGTTACCTAAACTTGCATCACTCAAAGAGTAATGCTTTCACCACTTGCTTCTATTTTGTATTAATTTTATTTTAGTTATTAGCATTTTGAGGCTCATCTCTTTTTAAATTTTATTTAATATAATCAGAGTCTGAAAATGAAACTAGGTGAACTCCTATTCACCCAGGGAACTAAGAATGGTTTGGGTTGACTAGGAAACCATGGGCAACCATCTTAAAACAGTTTTCTGGGGTGCACGGATGATTCAGTGGTAGAATGTTCACCTTCCATGAGGGAGACCCGGGTTCAATTCCCGGACCATGCACTCCCCTCACCCCAATAAAAAGCAGTTTTCTGTTTTTTTATTCAGAGTCAGTGTACCTTGCTTCCCTAGGACAGCTCAGTTGAGGCTTTCTCTTGCCTTGCTTCTCTATGGATAATTTGGTACCAGACACTGCTCTCTATCTGCTCAAAGCTCTGGATAGCTTTTCCCCATTTGCTTCTTCCTCACACCACACTTTCTAAGCAACTGATTGCCTCCTCCAACGGTACTACTTGGCAAAGGGAGGCAGCCCTTTCTCCAGAATATTTTCATCTGGTATCAGATCACCCATGGAATTCAATCTATAGCTGGATCTTTTACACGTACCCTTGTCTGTGGCTCTTCAAATCTTCAGTTTTCTGTATTAGAATTTTATGTCTCACTGTGTACTACAGAGATGATGAAAAGGGGGTGAAGATGATTTTGCTGGGTACTTGCTTCTGGAACAGTTTCCCCAGCCAGATATAATAACTAAGTCAGTTAGTCAGCAGAAATCTAAGCACCTACTATGCACTGGACTCTAGATAAGCTACTGCATGCTCCAAGCAATATGAACTAACCTCACCAGGCCATTCCATAGTTTGTTCCTAGAGAAAGAAAAGATATCTTGGCTAGCAAACAGACTTTTTGTTCCTCCCTGTGTGGACTGGAATTCGGCTCCCACACTTTGACACTGAGCTCGTTATCTTAATTATTAATGCTAAAAAGAGAAGATTTGGAAAGAAAACGGGAATAAAGAGGCGAAGTCTCCAGAGGGAGCCTTAGAAATGGACTAGGTGCATTTTCTCCTACACCACTGATCTCCCCATGGTCACATGTGGGGAATACAAATGCCCTTCTCAAGTCCTCTACTTCAATTTCAGCTTAAGACAATTGACCTATCACCACTGTGAGGAGCAAAGCCTCAAACAAAGCAGCTGCTGAAAGGACTTTGTCAAGCTGGAAATGAATTATTAATATGGCTCTGAATGGGAACTGCATTGGAAACCAGGCTCTTTATTATTTACATTAATGAGCAGGAAGACGATGCAGAGAACAAAATCCCAGGTTTGGAGAATGCTACATTTTGGAGCGCAACAATGAGGAAAGAAACAATGAAATCCAACAAATGCGTCTCTCAACGAAGAGACCAAAGAGAATATTTTCAGAGGAGAAAAAGGCAACAAAGCTTGTCAGGTCATTACCAAAAGTCCCTACCTTCAGTTTGAAAATATAGCTCACACGTAGGAAGGCAAGAAGGAAATGCCTCGATTGCCTGCTGGACAGACACAATACAATGCAACTATCATAGGAAGTGGCATTATCTTTATTAGACATATGTGCCCAATACAATATAGCCTTCATCTCTTATCTGGAGTAAATGGTAAAGCAAATTCTAATACAATATCATATTGTGCTCTTCAGAATGATTCTTCAAAGCTTGCTTGGCGGAGGAATGTGTGTAAGTCTGGGCTTTTTGTATACTTCCTCTAGTGCTAGTTGCTTTCTTTTCTCTACATACAGAGCCCACTTTCCCACCAATACGTCCCCTTCCTCCTTCTTTCATAATAAATGCTCTTTTGTTTAACCCTCTCTTTCCTCATTCCAGCCATGTATTATAAATATTTACCTCTAAGCCCCAGTCTGGTAATGCTAGAATGAGCCACGCTTTTATCGGCAGCATAAAATCTCCTGAGATGAGGGAGATGGCAATATTTGGCTCCATTAAATTTGATCCCCCTCAAACTGGTATTTTTATTTTGTTCGTCCTTTTATGTCTCTTAGTTTCTGGACATTTGATCACATACTTCCCTCCACTTTCTACCTTTTACAGGGCTCCTGATTTCTGTTTTTTGTCTTCAAGCATTTGTGCTCTCTTGGTTATTGGTTGTTTATCAGGCTCCTGGCCCACTACTTTCCCTCACCTTCCCCATTTCCCTTTGCTCTGACTCTAGCTTTCCTACCTGGCTCAAGCCTATTGCCTTTTCTGATTTCTAGAACCTGCATAATCTGTAGTAAATTTCCTCTACTTCTCTGTCCTGCCTACTCTTACCTGCTGTAATTGATGCTTTGGAGTGATTCCATTACGGCCCTTGTACTACTCTTTACCGTTTCTTTCCAACAGGGCTTTGGGTCAATTTAGGCCGTGACAAGAGAGTGTGTGTATATGTGTGTGTGTGTGTTGGTGTGCGTGTGTGTGTAATGAGACGCTTTATCACTTTCTGTTAAATAGCTACCATGGCAGGATAAGACATTTAAAAATAATCTTTAACAGTATCGATAATATTGGTTCACAATGATCTACCTGAGCTGCAGCTATACTAACCTTGAATTTTGAGTCAGAAAGGCCTCTGGCAAAGTCTGGGAAAGAGATCTGATCTGATTTAGCTGCTCTAATTAGTGGAGCATGATATAATAAGGATGCGACATTACTTTTCACACATAATATTTTCTTGAAATAGCAAAATTTATGGCTGATCATAAATAATCTTTGGCATTTTACAGTTTAAAAATTGTTTTAAAATATATCATCCTTTTTTTTTTGTGCATGGTCAGGCACCGGGAATTGAACCTGGGTCTTCAGCATAGCAGATGAGACTTCTGCCATTGAGCCACCATCGCACCACCCATGTCATCCTTTTTAATCTTTTTATTAGGTTGAACCATATGAAATTGCTGATATTCCAGAATTTTGACTTACAAAACTGAAAGGGCGTTCATATGGTTCAGCCTTATATTTTCAGGTGAGGAAATCGAGGCTTTGCTAGATAAAGCAGCTTTTCCAAGGTCTCCTATCTCCCAGGTAGAAAGCTGGGGTTCAGATTTCTACGGTTCACTCTTGTTTTTCCCTTACTCCTACTTTTGTTTTAAATTCAAGATTTTCTAGAAATCACTGGCCACAAGTTCTAGAGTACTAGTACTAGGTTTTATTTATACTGGCCAAATAGAATTGATTGTTCTGAAATGCCCTTGAACATTTTAAGAACAAGGGTCTCGAGAGCCTCAAATTGACAAAGGAAAAAATTAATATATTCTCACATAAATAATAATGTTCCAGCCATGTGTTCTCACCTTTCTAATATGACAGTATCTGAGTATCCCCGTCTCTTGTGTTCTCTCTTGCTTCCAACCTTTGTTTGTTTGATTGTTTTTTTGCCATCTCTTTTTTGTCTCCTCTTATTCTGCCCCAATCTATTCTGTCTTTTGCTTAAGCTCTGGAGCTTCTTTATTTTTATCATTCTTGGTCAAGCTCTGATTTTACCATTGATCCCTATTCAATTAAGTTCATTTCACCAGAAAAACATATGAACATGAAAACTAAGGTGTGCAATCAGACATCCAAGCAGGGCCGTAGCCACTTGCTTTGCTTAAGCTGTCTGTTTTCTACCCTGCCTTGAAGCTTCAGGAAGACACTGAAGTGTGCTCTTCATTGCTGCTAATTCTGATTTGAGGGAATGCCTTTCAGACCTGGGCAGCCTCCTCTCTCTGTTGGGCCACAATATTATGGCAAAGTGGTGCTCAACTTAATTAAGTCAAACTGGCGAGCACACAGCATATTAATGAGCACCCTAATGAGCATTAATTTTTTTATGTTCTTTGTTAACAAGCTTTATAAACTATGAAAAATTTTGGTTTGACTTTGTGCCAAAATGAGGATGAGTGGTTGTTTAAAGCTCTAAATCCAAAAGCTTTCCCTGGGAGTGGAGGGCTGTTCATTAATACTTCTGGAGCTTGCAGTGTCAAATAAGACAAATAAATGGTGTGATATGGTTCCTGCTGCCTTTTCCCCCTCCTGCCTTCATCAAGCCTTTCTTTTTTAAGTGGACTCCCTCTTTAACACACACACGCACACACACACACACATGCACATGCATATGCTTATTCAAAGCCACTTTTCATTTAGACTGTTGGAAAAAGTGCTCACATCTTGGGAGTTAGTAGACCTAGTAATTGCCTGCAAATTTCAGATAATGAAATTTCCAGCTTCAAAAATAAATGCCTGGCAGGAATAAATAGATGGATGGAGAGACGTTCCTTTTAATTGAGACTTGGTACTTCATTAGAATTTTTTTAAATAAGCCACATTTTTTTGTTCTACTGCTGGTTGTTAAATAAGAAAAGTGCAAGCAATGATGGGTGTAAGGCATGCTTCAGACTCAGAAGTAAGAATAGGCATAATAGGAAAAGCATGAAAATGTCTTTTGGTTCAAATCCTGTTGGCCTATGGGCCAGCCGATGTGCCCAAATTCCTGTAATTAGGCTTTCTTTTTAGGACTTAAACTATTTAATGAAGTTAATGCTTTATATTACCTGGGTGAGGTAACCTATTAGTTACTTGGTAATAGGATATAATTATTTCATAACATTCATTGCCACCCTAAAGGTGTTGGAATTAAGGTCCTAAAATAGAGAATGAGTATATTTTGTTGGAAGAATAACTGAGGTGTCTTCTAAGCCTGGACGAGGTACCTCGGATAGCCACTGGGTAGCCATGGGACAGGAGGTTATTAGATATCTGTATCAGGGATGCGCACTGAACGCTAACTTTTCCTGCTTTCCAAATTCCCTCAAATCTGTCATATTTTTTCCATGCAGGGCTGACCTAAATGAAGATGAAGGCTAGACCCAGAGTCTGGAGATTCAAATGTGGGTTTTGGCTTCAGACAGTACTGGGTTCAAATCCAAATTCAACCAACTCCTAGCTATGTGGCTATCTGAAACTCAGACTCCTCATCAGGGAAATGGGACTACCAATAATATCTGTCTCATCAGATCATTGTATGGATTAACACGAGTTGATGTGTAAAAAGTACAGCGCACATGTCTGACAGAGTAAAGTTTCAACAAATGGTGGCTGTTATTCTTTTGTAAAATTGTAAAATGGTCTGGTGTGTGGAACATTCAAGGCCTCAGGGTCAAGTTTTTTTCCTCCCTCTCTCCCTCCTTCCCTTTATCCCTCCCTCCCATTCTAATCCTCCAGCTGTGTATCACTTGTTTGGTTCATTACCTTCAATGTGGGTTTCTGTGAGGTATTTATTTTTCCTAGTCTTCCCTCATCAGCCAGTGTTCTTAAGTCTATCTCTCTTGGCTCTCCTCTCATTGTCTTCTTGTGGATGATTTCAGCACCACTCAGGAAAACTTAACGAGCTCGCATCACATTTGCCCCCTGAATAAAGAAGGATTTGAAATCCAAAATGAAACGGCTTTTGAATTAACTGTGACATTATTTCCCCTTTCATTGCTGCTCATAATAAAAGTTGTCCTCACAATATGTTACCTTTTTACCTGCCAGTGATGTGGAAAGAATAAATAAGATAGTAACTTAGTATAGTGAAGGAGCTGGGAATGAGGGACTGATTTGGAAGGCATTCTCTCTGTTGCTGTAAAACTCAAGAGGAAATTTTAGCAGTGTGGTAGGCATGCAGTCACATTAAATGTGACAAACAAATTTGGTCAATGGACATCTACTTACGTGTTATGTGTTCATCCCTGTGCCAAGTGCCCGGGGGGCAACTAAGACTTCTGAGATACTATTCCTGACCCCAAGTTGCTTAAAATCCAGCTTGGAAGATAAGATTGTGATTCATAAAATTATTGAATAAAAATGAAATGGGTAAGGCTTTTTGGGGAAAAACAGCACCTGAACTAGGCTTCCATTGTTGACTTTGGATAGGAGAGAAGGGTAGAAGATACTCCAATTATATATATATTGGTGGTAGGGCAAGAAGGACAGGGCAATAAAGGAAAATAGTGTTATTAGAAAACCCAGGGACCAAAATAAATATGTTGCCTGCAGAAGACAGTGAGGCGATCGGGCTGATGGGAGAAGAAAGCGCCTGGTTGAGAACATTGGGAAATATGATTATAAATCATAAATATGTCCAGGTTCCAAATGATCTTGAGAGACAGGCAGGGGGCTTTGAATTTATACAGTAGGCAATAGGGAACCATTGTATATTGGGGAGTCAGGGATGTAATGGGATTGGAGTAGAGAGATAATACAGGCAGGTACTGGATGGGAGGCTGTTGCAATGGTGTAGGTCCTGCAACTCCAGCAAGCTCCAGCAGCATCAAAATCAGTAACACCTAGGAGCATATTAGAAATGCAGAGTTTTTCAGGCCCTTCCCCAGATCGACTGTGTAAATTATCTATAGTTGCTTAACAAATTATCTCAAAACTTACCAGTTGAAAACAAAAAGCATTTATTATCTCAATTTCAGTGGTAAGGGAACTAGGTTTGGCTTAACTGAATGGTTCTGGCCAGGCATCTTTCATCAGGTTGCTGACAAGATGTCAGCTGGGGCTTCAGTCAGCTGAAGGCTTGACTAGAGCTGGAGGATCCACTATCAAACTCACTCACATGATCATTGGCAGGAGGCCTCAATTTGTCGCTATACTTGCCTTTCCATACGTTGCCTGAGTGACTTCTCGGCATGGCATCGCAGCTGGCTTCCCCCAGAGTGGCCAATCCAAGAGAATGAGAAGGGAAAAGGAAAACAACCACGAGAAGGGAAAAGGAAAACAACTAGGACGAAAGCTGCATTGTCTTCTCTAAACTAATATTCTGCCATATTTTCTGGGTCATGCAGCCCAACCCTGATGCCATATGGGAGGAAACTACACAGATTGTGAATACCAGGAAACGGAAACATTTGGGGGCCATCTTGTAAGATGGTTACCTATCTACTGAATCAGAATCTTCATTTTAACAAGCTCTCCAGGTTACATGTATGAAAATTATGCGCATTAAAGTTTGAGAAGAGCTGGTCTAGCAATAGGAAAACGTGAGGAAGAGGCATGTGAAAGGATAAATGGATAGATTTGGAGGCTCTAGGGGATGAAGTAGAGGGAAGAGTCAAAGATATAAGTCTAATTTCTAGCTTGGGAGATAAAAGTGTGCGATTGAGATGAGAAGGAGATGACATGCTCAATTTAAAGTCATGGGATATCTAGAGCTGAAACTTTGAGGTCGCAGTAATGGCATTTGGTGAAAGTTGGATTGGGGAGTTAGCAGCAGAGAGAAGATAGTTAAGTCAGGAGCAAGTATAGAAAGATTGAGACAAATGAGTTGCACTGAGGTGATGGAAAGGAAAAGAATATTAAATCATTAAGAAGCAATAGTGGAAAGCATGGAAAGCAGAAGCAGAAGTGATGGGTAAAGCAGAGGATAGGTTGTGAAAAGATGAGACCAGTTATGTCTAACATGCTGGGGAACGTAAAACATTTATACTTAAAAATTATTTAATTAAAAAATAGGTATCATTTAAGTATTTGGTACAGTATTCAAAAAGGATAAAATTTAGTCTTTAATTCTTATTCTTTAGCCATATGCAACTTTTTATATGTTGTCCCAGGTATATTTTCTGCATATTTATTTAACAAATGCTTAAATAGTACATATCAGGCACTGTTCTAAGATCTACAGACATTAGCTCATTTAATCTTCAAGACAAACTGATGATGCTGGTACTATTATTACACCAATTTCACAGATGAGGAGACTGAGGCACAAGAGATCACACAGCCATAAAGTGATAGAGCCAAGATTTAAATCCAAGCAGGTAGGAGTCAGGGTCCATGCACTTTACCATTATGATCTGCTGCCTTTCACACATAATCCATACATATATACTGTTTTCCTCCATTTTTTTTAGGAAAGTGATAGCATACCATATACTATAAAAACTATTATGTGCGTTGTCTTTTTCATATAAATTTTGGAGAGAAATTTCTCCCAGTAACTTATAGATGTCCAGTGTTTGGATTTACAATAGTTTATAAACAAATTTCCTATTGATAAGCATTTAAGTTATTACTAATATGTTCCTATTATAAAATACTCCAATCAATATCTTTAAACAATTATCATTTATTATGCATGAGCATATCTGTAGAATAAATTGCTAGAAGTGATATTGCTAGGTGAAAAGGTAAATGCATTTCAAATTTTCATAGATTTAGCTGAATTGCTTTTCATACAGTTTGTGCCAATTTACAGTCCTCCAACAATTTCCCCGCACCCTCACCAACACAATGTGTTGTCAACCCTTTTTAAAAAAATCATTACTAGTCTGACAGGTGAAAAAGAATATCTTACTGAGATATTAAATTGAGCAATGATCTTATGTTTGATTTGTTATTTAATTTTCAGTAAATATTCTGTTAATTATCCTCTGGCCATTTTCTATTTGGTTGTTGGTCTGTTGAAACAGATCTATAGGAGAACTTTTATATTAAAAAAATTATCCCCTTTTCTGTGATATAAGTTGCAAATTTGCCCCATTGGTCATTTTTTTAACATCATGATAGTTTTTGCCATGAAGAAATTTTTACTTTTATGTAGTCAACTGCATCTGTCTTTTCTTTCTTAGACTCGGTGTTTTGTGTCATACTTACAAAGGACTTCTCCTCCTACCAAGATTAATAAGAAAAACACATCACTTCTCCAGTATATTTTGTGATTTTGTTTTTCATGTTAAACGTTTGATACATCTGGAATTTATTTTGGGTCAGGTGTGATTTACTCTTTTGCTAGGTCACTACACCATTTAGTTAATAAATTACCTTTTCCCCATGGCTTTACATACCAACTTTAGCATATACTAAATTCCTATATGTGTTTGGGCTTAATACTGGACTTTCTTAGTCTGTTCTATTGTGTAATCATTCACATTTGGAAATGATTATTCAGCTTATAAAGAGATTCCTAAAAATGTCCTAAAAATGTCGGGCTGTCTTTTGTTTATTTTCAAGCGTTTGTTTATACATCATTAAGCACTTGGCAGAGAAGATTGGGGGAAGGAGGGGAGGAAGTACCAAATCTTAAGACTAATTTGCTGAGAGCAAGTACATATTAAAAATCCATCTGAAATTTTCATGTAAATTAGTGAGAAAACAGGAGTTGATTTACAGAAGATGCAAGGAGACTCCTGTTCATCTAAAATATTATATACGTCTACAAAGCTATGCAAGAGGTGCTATTTTAGTACATGTAACTTGGATGAGATCATGGCTCTGATGCCAGTCTGTCTGGGTCCAAATCCTGGCTATAGAATCAGTGGTAATATCTTGAAGAAAATCTGTGACTCTTCTCCAGAGGCTTCAATTTACTGCCTTGCTTATATATTCTTCCACAGCTCATTTGGAGCAAAGCTTGAATGATTTACTTACTCTAAGCTTTGTCAACTGGTATATTTGAGCTACCACTACCCTTACTGTTTGGTTGTTTAGAATTCTTCTGGAGCAGAGGCCAGCAATTACAGCCAGCAGGTCAAATCTAGCCTGGAGTCTAACTTTGTACTTACAAGGTAAGAATGGCTTGTGTTTTGTTTTTAAAGGATTGTTAAAAGCAACTAAAGCAAAACAAAAATGAATAATCACAAAAAAGAATATGTAAGTGAGGTGGTACGTGACCCGTAAACCCTAAAATATTTACCATCTCACCCTTGGCAGAAAATGTTTTACAACCCTTCTTCTGAGTCTATATCAATTCTTAATCTTATAAAAATAATATGCATCTTGCCAGTAACAAAACTTTGCCAGGAACAAAAAGGCTGCCTATTACATTATTAGCACAATTACAAAGCATTTATACGTATAGAAATAGAGTTCTATTAGTTTGTTCCCCATGATGTAGCTCATCTAACATCTGTTTTCAAGTATCAACTAACAGATATTTAAAGACTCCTAGGACAATTTCCTGTGCGTGATTCTTAGGCAGAATTTGTGGTTGAAAATCTGAGTTAATTTTCAAGACAGACTTTTCAGCCTGTGACACACTCCAGTTGGAAAGTCAAAGTAACTAATCATTAATTTATTTGCAACTACATTTTTGAAATAAGTTCAAACTTACAATACAGTTTTAAAAAATGCAAACCCCCTAGAGAGAACTCCAACATACCCTTACCCCTCCAGATATCCAGATCCACCAATCTTAACATTTTGCCATTCTCTCTATCCATCCATCAATCATGTATGCATGTATATATGTATAATGTATGTATGTACATATCTTTCTATCAATCCAATTTCTGAACACTTGAGTATAGGTTGTATACATCATGCTCCTTGAACACTTAATGCTGCCATGTACAGTTCCTAAGAACAAGGATATTATATCACTTATGTATCCTCCTGAAGTTCAGTAATCAAGTTTAAGAAATTTAGCATTGATATAAGTCTTACGGCCTATATTCCAACTTTTTCATATATCCTAATAATGTTCTTTTGGGACTTTTCTTCTCCCTTGATAGATCCTATCCAGAATCACATATTACATAATCTGTCATGTTCATTTTGGGGTTTTTCTTTCCATATTTTTTTTCATTTGTATCTTTTTTTTTAAACTTTTTTTATTAATTAAAAAAATTAACAAACAAAACATTAAGATATCATTCCATTCTTTCCATATTTTTTTAATGTAGGAATATACATACAAAATAAACTGTCCCATCTCAACCACTTCCAAGAATACCATCCAGTAGGGTTAATCACATTCACAATGTTGTACCCTCACCATTTTTCAGTACTAAAACTTTCTCATCTGCCCAGACAAAAACTCTACATGGATTATGCATTAAGTTCCCATTCCCCTTGCCCCCAATACTGGCAACTTATAATTTAATTTCTGTTTCAATGAGCTTGCATATTTTATGATATTTTCTTTTTAGTTACCATGGGACTCATATTTAACATCCTAGATCTATAACAATTTCACTTTCTTTGATACCAACTTAACTTCAATAGTGTTCACAAACTATGTTTCTATAATCCTCCATCCTTGACCTTTATTTCTTGTCACAAATTACATGTTTATACGTTATGAGTACAAATAACTGATTCATCATTACATTTAATGCATTTGCCTTTTAGTTCCTATATGAAGTAAAAAGTGGATTTACAATCCAAAAATAGAGTAGTACTTGCATTTATATTTACCCATGTTGTTACCCTAACTGGAGATCTTTACTTCATCATGTGGCTTCAATCTATTGTCTTTTCCTTTCAATATTCAAAACTTCATAGGTTTTGTACGTTCAGTCTAAAGGTGACGAACTCCCTCCATTTTTTACTGGGACGGCCTTAATTTCTGTCTCATTTTTGAAAGATAGTTTTGCCAGATATAGAATCCTCAGGAGGCATTTTTTTGCTTTTATCTCTTTGAATATGTCATGCCGCTGCCTTCTTGCGTTCGTGATTTTCAATTAAGTGCAGAAAGAAAATGCCCTGGGGGAACTGTTTGAAACCAGAAGTCAAAGGACCAACAGAAGCTCGCCTCGTGCTTTCCCAGATTAGCCTTTTTTCAGTGAAGATATCCTTTTTTTAGTGCTTTAATTTGAGCATTTTCATGGCCTTAAAATTGTAACTTGTAACTTAATAAATTCCCTTTATAAAAGCCAAATCATTTCTGGTATATTGCACTTCAGTCAACATTAACAAACTAAAACACCTACCTACATATGTAGTGAGTTGGGGCTGAAAAAGCATATGTTTTGGGAATTAAAAATAGCTGACTTTGACAATAAGATACTACCACACATCTACCACTGTGATTAAAATTTAAAAGACCAACAAAACCATCCTTTCAAAAACCTGTTCGAAAGGATGTGGAATACCTGGAACTGTCATATTGCTGAGAGATTGAATATACAAATGTACAATGGCCAGACCATATATAAAAATAGAACGCTATCCCATAGCCTCTGCAACAACCAATTTAGGCATCTGGGAACCTCTTCCCAGATCAGCCTGGGAAGTCAAACCACAACCTCTGCAGCGAACATTCTAGGAATCCAAACTGAAACCTCTGCAACAATCAGTCCAGAAAAGCCAAGATTTGGCCAATAACTGGCTCTTTCCTCAAATTTTTTCCTGCTTCCAATTTAGGGACAACCCGAGAAAACCAAATAAGCTCCCTTAACCAATTATGCAGGGTGCCTTGATTCTAGATAGCCTGCCTCCAGCTTCCCCATGCCAGCAAACTTCAATTAGAGCATACCTAAAATCTTCCCCTTTTTTTCACTATAAAGTTTTCACACTCCCCTCTCTGCCTTTGGGTCTGTGCCAAACGCAAGTAGTGGTTTGACACAGACTGTCACTTGTTAGAGCAAACGCTGAATGAATAGCCTTTGCTTATTCTCATTTGAATGGTCTTCATTTATTTGCACACTGCTTATGGGAGTGTAAAATAGTACAACCACTTCAGAAAAAGAGTCAGGCAAATTTTTATAAAGCTAAAGACATACCTACCATATGAGCCAGCAATTCTAAGTCTTATGTTTCTATCCAAGAGAAGTGAAGATATATGTCCACAAAAGACTTGTACAAAATGTTAATAGCAGCATTATTCACAATAGCCAAATTGGGGAAACTACATCCATTAATAGGAGAATTGATTTTAAAATGTGGTATATCTATACAACAGAAAACAACAACAGTAAAAAGTAATGAGATACAGATTCACGCAACCACATGAATGGATCCTTACATAAAAGGTGCTTCCATTTATAGGACACTCTAGAAGCTGAAAAATTAAAGCTATGAAGAATTTCAGAACAGGGGTTGTTATTGAGATGGAGGTGGGGATTGACTGGGAAGAGGCATAAAGGAAGTTTCTAGAGGAATAATGCTTTAAATCTTTATAGAAGTCTGGCTGATAACTAGTTGATAACTTGCATGTTATATAGCATATAATTTAATGTATATTGATGCTGACAATTGCTCTTTAATGCACCAAGAGGGATTGGTAGATGAATAGAGGGATAAATGGATGGTTATGTGATAAAGCGAATATAGTAAAATGTTAATGGTAGAATTTAGGTAGTGGGTATATGGTTTCAATCTCTTTCAACTTTTATATATTTAAAAAAAATTTAAATAAAATTTTGGAGAAATAAATAAGATGGGTTTGTTTACTGGCTCTGGCTCTTAAAGTAAATTACTGGGAAGAGAACCTAAACTCTCAGAGCTTCAGTTTCTCTCCCAGCAAAATGGGCATGATAACAGTATGTACCCCACCGGGCATACTCTTTAGCATTTCCTCAGCTGATATTTGAGATGAAAAGTGTTAATTTTGGAATCAAAGCAATGTTTCTGATTAGGTTGGCTATTGATGGTATTTCATATTTCTTAAATATTTATCTCTGAAAGTCAGCACAGTGAATTAGAGCAGCACTTCCCAAACTACCTTAATCAAAAGAATCATTCAACTGCTGACCTATTGAAATAGAATTTTTTTTTGCAAATAAAATTACAATCTATCAGAGGAGGTAAATATGTAAAGGGAAAACTATAATAAAATGAAATGATTCCAATAAAATAAGAAAGCACCATCTATGGAACAGGGGCATTAAACCCACATTTCAGATGATGGTCAGGGAAGGCTTTCTGGAAGTAGAGACATCTGAGTTAAGCATTAGAGAACTAGAAGAATAATCCTGACAAACATGGGGCAGTCATGGGTCAAGTGTATTATATTTCTGGTAGAGAAAAGGCATGAGGAAGGTTAAGTGAGAGAGTAAGTCTCAAAGTGCTTATCTTCCTTTCTCATATATTTGCTACATATGATCTATTGACATAGTACTATCTTAAACATCTAGGACCCTCCATTGCAAAGCCGTGATTCCCCATCATGAATGCAAATGAGTTTATTTTTATTTGAAAAGCTTTGTTTTATTGCGTATGCAAGTGAATTGCCAGGGTTAGGCCAATAATTAGCAACTTTTAGAGGCTGGTATTACCTTGGCAGACTACTTAGTTTGTTACTATCCTCGTCTGCCCCTTGGCATATGGAAAACATTTTTGCAAAGTCATTTCTCCACTAAAAGTTTTGGAGTGAACTATATTCATTTCCTTTTGGGATATTTTTATATAATTTTATGGTGTAATTCGTGACCCACAAGCTGTTGTCAAATTAGGCAGTTCATGTACCTTCATTCATTCATTGAAGATTTATTGAACGGCTACTATGTGCCAACAGTGTGTGAGTTGTCAGGGGGAAAGAGTTGAGTAATACACAATACTTTATCTTAAAGATCCTTCAGTTTAGTGGGAGAAGAAAACAGGGAAGCAGACAATGACAATCCAGAGTGACAAGAGCTGTGAGAGTGGAAAGCACAGGTGGCAGAGTGACTCTATCAGGCCATTAAACAGTTCTTGATGCCCTGAAGAGTAGCTGTGTTGCTCCTCATACATAAAGATGACACTTGGAGTCATGTCCCTTTTAGTTAACCATATACTCTCTCAGTGACCTTGGTGACCAATGGCACAGATTTGTGAGATGAATGGCCAGGGTTCAGGGTCAGTTGATGGCTGTGTAAGAAAGAAGAGCTAATTGGTCCACATGGGCTTCAAATTGGCAAACATGGCTCTGTTAGCTCTGTATTCTTCCCGCCGCATTCTCTGGCTACCAACTTGACTTCCCAAAGGGGCCTTTAGAATCCAGGTACCTTTGGTGAGCTTTTTGCTTTCTGGGTCTTATAAGAACGCCTGGGAGTATTATTCATCCTTAATTTTCAGAAGAGAAAATCAAGGCACAAAGAAAATCAGATTGAAGTGAAATTGTTGACAATTTCATGAGGAGTTTTACAGTTTCTTTTATGAGTTTTAATCCTCATTTGGTCTGTGCACCCCTAAGGTGGGTTATGGTCAAACTTTGTTTTTCCTACCAATATGTGACCTTCTAAGCTATGAAGATTGCTCATCACAAATTGTAAGGTTAGCTGTGAAAATAGGCCTTTCAAACAAGGTGGGGAAATTCTCCTTATCATCCCTTTCTCTGTTTCATCTTCATGCCTCCTCTAAGTTCAAACCATCTCAGTTTTTCCAAAGTTTCAAGTTTTCTCCCCTGCACCCTCTAGTCCTTAACAAGCTGTTGATATTCCAGGAAATGTCTTTTCCTATGAAAGACACATCACAGTAGCTAAATAGCTCAAGTCCTGTGACAGCCAATCAGCAGGCCTTGGGGTATCAGTGTCATGAGTAACTCGGCTAGAAAGTGTCTATTTTCTAGCTAAGCAAATGTCATCTCTATCAGGAAGCTGAAAAAGGATGGCAAGAGACTGCATTGAAGGGTCTGTAAGTCTGAGTTCCAAAGACAAAAATCCATAAATAAATATACTGAAATATGGGAGTGCCTAATTCAAGGGTAAATGTATGATGCATCTCTCTCTAGAATGTTCAGAAGCACTCTCTTTATATGTCCTGTACATTATATGGAAAGATAATAAGTGATGAGTCTAAATAGACTTCTTCCTTTAACAATATTAATTCACAGATTTTCACAAGGTAGACTCATGCAGGAAATTCCTATCATTGTGTAGCTAAACTAAATGGAATTTACTATCCTTTGTAATTGAAGAAAATGGCTACCCTCCAGCAGCTGGATAAGACTGGCATATTTGGCTTTTAATTGGATGGGTTTTCTCTAATCTTTCCATACTCTGATGAGGGCTATCAACATCTTTCTGAACAGAGGTTCCCAGGACAGTTAGAAAAAAGAAAAAAAATCCTGTGTGTATGTATTTGTGTGTGTAGGTAAATATTGAGATACTCAGAGGAACTCATAATAAATTGCCAGCATTTTATTTTGCCAAGTAAGGATACACACATACTGCTATTATTATTTCATAAAAGAAAAGACAGTTTGACAATAAACAAACATGAAGGCCATAACATTAAAATAACACACATACCTTTTAGTTGTCCATGTTGAATTATATGACTAAGTTAATCTTTGTAAATAAAAAAAGATAAGAATTTAAAAATAAACAAAGCAAAAAATAACAATAAAATGTAATTAAACTTGAAATTTTTGCTCCCTACCTTGGTTTTCATGTCATCCCTGACAGGGGGAAACTCCATCATATGCCTGGGGTAAAGTCCATCACAGACTAGTACTAGTCCATGAGCTGAGTTATGGGAACCACTAATTGAGAGTTTGGGCTGAACAGGTATAATAAACAGTGCAGGGTCTAGACCTCTGAATCATATCCCTTCACAAGCCTCATATGAATCATGAACCTTCCCTACAGAGTGGCACATGCTCCTTTATTACAGGATTTTGATGAGGCTTCTAAACATTTTTTTTAATGTATATATATAGCTTGGATTTTCTAGTCTCCTGCCTACTTGGTGAGGGTTGTTCCCAAAGGGTACTTAATGTTTAATAGGGATGTGAAAATTTGATACAACAGGAAAATTAGTAGTTTATAACAAAATGAAGCTACAACTCTCTTTCTTGGAAGAAAGTCAATAATGATAAGTCTTCCAAAGCTAAACTATTTCCCCCAATTTCTACTGAAATAATATGACAGTAATCCAGCTGGCCACTTATACTGAATCAGATAGTTAATATTTTTGAGTGGTTTTGAAGTAACACTTCTCTTTCCATTAGTTGACTTTTCTTGATCTTAGTTCTGCTGTTGTGTATTGAAATGATATTAGTGATCTTGAATTCCCAAAACATTGTAAGCATGTTGACCACAATTAAAATATAAAGAAATTGGAAAAAAAAGCACATTTTTGTAACAAGTGATAAACAGATATTCATGTGGGATATGACATAAATTCGGTTATGTCTGCCAGAGGGACAATCCCTTGATATGGACATTAATGACCAGAACTCTGAAGCATAAAACCTGGTGCAGATACCATTTTAGTGTGTGTCAGATAGAGGCAGACTGACACCCAATCGCTCTGACTTCTAGCTTCAATGATTGTGCTGTGCTGTCAGGCTTGCTGCTGTTCTTGGTGTACCATAGCAAGCACCTCCTACAGACAGCTTCAAACCCTTTGCTGATACCACATTGGACTGCCTCCCAAGACCTCTTGCTAAAGGAACCCAGGTGCCTATGTCAGCTTTGGGGAATGGACTTTAGATACTCTAGCATCTTCCCCCTTTAAACGTGCTGTTGCCTTTGACCTGGTTATTGCATATCGGTTGTATTGCCAGCTTGTGCTTAAGCAAGGAAATAAATTGCATTGTGCATCTAAACTACAGTCATGATGAATTTGCTTTCAATTTCCAATCATTTCTCAGGTCAATTTATGATAATTTTATGAAAATTACATGACATTTGCCATTCACCAATCTAGATGGCTTTATCGTGTTGACTATCATGCTGGATTCCCACTGTTCCCCTGACCCTATGATAGGGGCTCAGCAACTTATAATAATTTGTTTAGCATAAGTATTTTTAATTTTGTTAAAGGTAGTCAATGAATAAATTAAAAAAATCATGGAGTTCAGGTTTCATATCTACTATCTTTGCAATCTTGGGCAGATTATTTAACATATCTGTGCCTTGATTTCCTTACCTGTGAAAAATGAGATAATACAAGGTAAATGGTTAAAACAGTACCTGGCATATATTAAGCACACAATAGATTTTTGCCATTGTCACTTGACTTTCAGCTTCTCTCAAATTTTCTCTGCCCTTAGGAGGATCCTATCTGTTAATTTTCAGAATGACCACTAAATTTATACCTAGGATCTCTGCAAATAGCCATGACTGGGGATTCCTGTACCAGACAAATCTGAGTTGAAACATCACCAGGAGAAAGGGACAGATGTGTGCTGTACAAATCATATGTAATTGGTACAGAGCTTTGATGCTTACCAGAAACACTGAAAGTCACTTTGTCTGAAGTAGATAATCTTCCAGATTTAGTCACAAAATGCTCAGTGCTGTTGCCACCTTTGTAAACACAGGTGTGAGGCAGTTAGGTGTAGCTATGTGATTTCCTTGTTTTTCAGTCCATACAAAGAAAGCCTGATTGTTTTACTTTTTTGCCTAACAATTGGCAGCAGCTCTGGGTTCACTAAAAATCACTTGGAGGGAACATTTTTTCCTTTCAGCTATATATAAATCAAAGAGGTTCTTTTACAGAAGAGGGGCTGAGAAGAAATTTCTGCTGCATGTGGCCCTGCTGTGGGAAGTTCAGATATGTCAAACTCATCTAACCAATCAGCCACAATATTGAAGTGGTTATTATTTTAGAGTATGAAAGCTCCCTTAAAATTGAAGACACTTCCTCAGTGCTTTTATACTGTGTTAACATTTCATAGATCACTGATTGAGAGGAGTTAAAATTAAAGTGTTCGCAGCAATTGATCTTTGAAGATCCCTTAGTAAAATACATCAGTCTCTGGAGTCAGTGGGAAAGTAGGATTCACTTTATTTGCAGTACTGTTTCTTTGCCACCTCTATCGAGCTTCTACAATGGCTTTTTATTTGGCACTAGAGATAAGGTGATACTTCCTGTCTTCACAGAGCTTGCCTTCTGACTAGGGATAAAGTATAGAGTTCAGTATGTATGAGGTGGAGTAGTGACCACCAAGTTAGTTTGTTGGGGATTCTGGTTTCTTTATCTCTAAGGCACAATGCCTTTCCTGGTGTTTGAATGGCAAATAGTAAGAGGTCAGAGATGTTTTTAGAACTTTAAATAGTAAGAGAGAAATTTTACATAACATGTCAGAAGTCCAGAGATTGTATCAGGCCAGGCCACTGAGGCAAGGCGTTGCAGCCATAGTCTTTGCTGAATCAAAATCTTTTTTCTCTCTGTGAGCAAAGAGATGAGTCTTTGTATGCTGCTTCTCTCTCTTTATTTCTTTCTTTCTTTCTCTCTCTCTCTCTCCTTTCCCCCTTCTCTCTCACACACATTTCCCTACCTTATGGGGATCTGTGCTCAGCTAAGATCTTTAGGAGCCATCTCATAGGCTATAAGAGTCTGTCTGCATGGAGAGGCAATGGAGAGGTGAGGCAGCTCTAGGACCTTTATATCCCCCTGGTTTCCACTTTTACTTAGGAACAGAAGCTGTCACTGCCTCACTCTAGAAAGACACAAAACCAGGAGACAAGCTACAGTGGGCCCTAATGTGTTCAGAAGGCACTGAAGCTGGTATGTGGAGTTAGGAATGAGGTGTGGGGGAAGAGATTGTACAGCAGAAAAGTTCAAGATATCATTAGCTGGAGTAACAATCTTGAATTCATCTTCTTGTACAATTAACCAATGTTTGTTACTACTAAAACATAATCTTTGAATGAACTAGTTTGCATGGGTTAGGATGTTGAGGAACATTCATGCATATTTTATTCCTAGTGTCAGAGAATGTTGCTTATTTTGTTTTATTTATATTTGTATTTTTCTGGCATTTATAGCACTTCTCTTTCTATAATACACAAATCAACACTTGGCAAAATTTTGAAATCAGCAAAATTTTTATTTGGTGCTCCCTCCCCTTAACTGTCATAATTCCCTTTTATCCCTTTGATGGTCTATCCCTTCCTTTTTCATCCCATCCTATACTTCCAGGGCCCACAAACATTCTTCAGTCCCACTTGTGTCAAATCCTTCTCCAGGAGAGCATTCAGAACTGCTCCATCATGAAAGAAAAAAGGACTGATGGTAGCCCCAAGAACCACTGTTGGAAAGAGACCTCACTCAATTAAAGGGATGACTATGCACAGAAAAATTTTGGTATCAGTCAATTAGGGCTTGGGGTGGAGACAGAAGTGGGGTAGGATGGGATTTGGGCACTTTGATTCCTTTCTGATGTAGCGCAAAAACCAGGAAAGAGGCTGCAGGCCTCAAGGAACATTCCACAATTAGAACAGGCCTAGACTAAGGGTCTGTGGTTTCAGGAAGCAAGTGATTTATTGGCTCATGCACATGGGGCTCAGCCGAGTCACCTCGAAAGTCTGAGTCCCGAACAAAAGGCAACCTTAGCTTTTATAGACTGTATTACATGCTGGAGATAAGGTAAGCTTAATATGGTGACTAACAATATCAAAGGAAAAACAATTGGTCAGTTTACGGCAGGAAGCAGGTTACAGAAGCAGATGAGCTGTTAGGGGAGGGTCCCCCATCCCAGGCGTCTCTTCTCACTTGCCTGCAGTTTCACCCATTCCTGAAGGCTAGGAGAGGGGGCCTCTATCCTAGGAATGTGTTTTATCTCACTTGCCTGCAGTTCCACCCGTTTCTGAAGGTCAGGAGAGGGGGTTTGGGGGATTTTCCACAGAGGAGGCAACTGAACAAGAAAGAGAAGGTGGGGAGAGGCCTGCCTGCTGTGAAGGCTGTTTGCTACACTGATATACCCTGAGTATGAATTTCACAAAGTAATTCATCTTTCTTTGCTTAGCACAGTGGTAAAGAGCACAGACTTTGAAATCAGACAGACTTGTCTGATTTAATACTTTAAAGTTAAAGTATTAACTTTTTATTTTACCATAAACAAGTTCTGTAACCACTCTGTGCCTCTATTTCCTCATCTGTAAAATGTAGATAAAAATACCTAGGTCATGGGGTAGTTGTAAGAATTAAATGAAGTAATATATGTAAGGCTGTTAGCATTGGTGTTAACACGTAAGAGTGATTAAGCATTTAGTGAAACTTACTCATGTTTCCTTTGCTCAGAAAGCTTCCATTATTTCCTCCTGTCCTAGAAAATCAAGTCCCCAACTCTTTCTTTTGCATTTACAACTCTACAAGATTGGCTTTAAGTTAAAACACTCTTGCTGCAAACATTCTCTTTTTCAATCCTTCTTCAAACTATAGAGTCAGATTAAATTAAGGAAAGGAGAGGGCCTCTGCTGGAGAGAAGTGAGTTGTATATAAACATAAGTAAAGCCAGTCCTATTTGTAGAAAAAATATATTGCGATCCCCAAATAAGTCCTCTTCACCTTGGCCTAGTCAGGGATAGATGGCAGTGGCATGAGGGGAGTACTGATAATCCACAAAAGGTCACTTGTCATGATTATGAAACTGATTCCCAGAGAGAAGAAATTATACAGCCCAACAATAGGGACATTGTTCTAGGTCCCTGTTGTCTTGACTTTGAATCTAGTGGATTTACACGCCAGCTTTCATCTACTGTACATGCCTTCTCTTATTGTTTAGGGTAGGATAGATATGGAACCAAATTAAAAAAAACATTTTTAGCATTAATAAATTAGTAGTAATTAATTTTTCAGAGCCACTTGCAATCCCATGTGATATCCTAAGGGAAGGGGTCACTTAAATAGGTAATTGCAGGTAAGGGAAATGAAAAATTGCAGGATAGCAACACCAGATGGCACACAGCAATGGGAGGCAGCAGGAGGCCACTGGGGAGCAAGGAACCACAGAGGGATAAAGGCATGTCTCAAACAAGTTTTTCCTATTTCTCAGCCTTCTCTGCATGCTTTGCCTTTGAGGGCTTTGGGAGTAGGGAGTGCATTGATGGCTGCAATTCAGGGCATTTGACTTGAAATTTGCTGCAGAAAGTTCACCCAATCTTGATCTTCATTCATTGACTGATGCTGAATTCTACATTCAAAGAGATTACTCCTTGCATTTGAAATCTCCATAGTTGAGTCCTTCTATAAGCTTTGCTTAGTATACTAATAAATCATGCTTGCCTATGGATTTACCAGTGTAGGGCTTATGAGACATGGTGTATCAAAAATGCCTTAGAACTTCAATTTGCTTCTAGAATTGTCATTGGTTAATGCATTTGTTTCTCAGAACCACCCCCTCCATCATGGCCCCTCACTAGAGCTTTGCCTGAGCCCTAATATTTAGCTGTGGATGCCTTGTGCCCTGGTACCTCAGGAGACTTTCTGTTCCTAAATTCCATGGAATTTAATAAGATAAAAATCTTAAAAGACATTTCTAGGGAATAGAATACTCATGTCAGCTTCTCAAGGCAGCATTTTCTAATCTCCACGAAGCCAGAAAACCAAATTGGTAAAACAGCTTCAGCATATTAGGAAGAACACATAACACTTACTAGCTGTCAGGCCTTGGTCAAGTCACTCCCCCTGAATCTGGTTTCACCTCCATGAAACTGGGGATAATTTCCCAACTTTACAGAACTGTGGTGGTATTGATTTAATGAGAAAACATGAAAAAATGCTGCAAGCTATATAGTGCAGAAAGAGCTCATAGGAGGAATAACAGCCCAGAGAAGGAAAGTGTCATGCAATGTCAGATATTAATGTTCGAGGTTGAGTGCAGTGGTTTAGACCATGTGTTCTGGAGTCAAACTGCTGAACCTCGTATTTCAGCTCTACCATATACGAGCATGCTTGGGCATGAAATTCTCTGAGGCTCAATTTCCTCAATTGTCAAGTTGGGTTATTAATAGAACTCTCTTCCATAAGTAAGTTGTTAAGGAGTAAATCATTAATGAATATTAAGATCTTAGCACAGTATCTAGTCCGTGGTGAGCTATTATTATTAACAAAATAGAAGAGCAGCAAAAATTCTTCACAATGTGAAGCAATGATCAACATTCACACACTTGGTCGCATTTGATTCTTAGACCATTCTATGAGGTCAACAGGACAAAGAATGTTATCACCGTTTTACAGAGAAGTCGATGATTCCCTCAGGAATCCTTAGCAAGTAGATGGTAAGTGGTTGATTAGAATCCATTTCCTTATTTTGAAACTGTCTGGAAAGATGGTAGTCCAGCAGGGGAGAGCTTTTTGGCTAAGGACTTCTGTGTAGTACCTATGCCTTCTCACAGGTAAAAACCTTCCTCCTTTGCTTATTTTGAGGCCTTGTGTTGCATTATGGAATATTATCAAATTCTTGAAGAGATCACAGGCAGGAGTAAACAAGGTTTCTTTGCATTCTGTATTGGGTAACACTTGAATTGAACCCCCTCATTTCAGCTCCTGTTATTTCTAAAATACATTTTGTTTTGGTTTGCTAAAACTGCTGAAATGCAATATAGTAGAAATGGATTGGCTTTTAACAATGGGGATTTATTAAGTTACATTTTACAATTCTAGGGCCATGGAAATGTCCAAATCAAGGCATCAGAAAAAGGGTACCTTCTTGGAGAAAAGGCTGCTGGCATCTGTGGTTTCTCTGTCACCTGGGAAGGTGCATGGTGACATCTGCTGGTCCTTCTCTCCAAAATATCTCTGGGCTTCTGTAGGTCCTTACATGTTTCTCCTGGGACATTTCAGTCAAAACTCTCTCTCCCTCTGTGAGCTCTCTTAAAGGACTCCAGTAAACGATTAAGACCCACCTCAAATTGGGTGGGTCACATCTCTGTTGAAATAACCTAATCAAAAGGTCCCACCCACAACAGGTCTGGCCCCACAAGAATGTATTAAAAGAATATAATCTTCTCTGGGGTTCATAACAGATTCAAACCAGAATGCATTTCATCAAAAGTTAGAATGCAGCTTCTTTCTAATTTAATTTAAGAAAATTCCAGTCTATTGTACCCTGTAAGCCTTTCCCACGCCTATTTCTTTTATGAGGTTGTCTTTTTTTTTTTTTAACTTTGTTAATCATGGCAGATATCTCTGTTATTTGGGGACCACTCTGTATTAATGAATATGGATTGGACTCTTCCTAATTGTTCTCTGAACACTTTCCAATTTTCAGGAGGGTAATTGATTTTAATCAAGGTCTCTAGTGTACTCTCTATGCTCCTGAAGCCTGTAATTTTCAAGTTCAATATTTGTGCACTCATACCCTCAGGAGTACTTCAGTTCGATCCCATTATAATCCTAGAATTCTAACCAGGCATTAGTTTGGAGTATATTTATTACACATTCATCTATTTTTTTAGTACAGCTGAGCACTGCTTTAAACGATAACCTATATAGAAATATCTACATTTTCTAAAATACAAAATTGCAAAAGAAATTTTTAATTTAAACTATAAAACAACAATTTGACTTTAGTGAACAATGTATTTAAATGTTTTCCAGCTCTTTAGCTGAAAATAGAGTCTAGGGCAAGATATTGGGGTCAGGTGTTAAATGTTTACTGTGGACAATTAAAGAGAAAAAAGGTCAGAAGTGAGAAGAGATCATTGGAAAGATAAGGATTCATTTACAAAAATTTAGCTTTAGTTTTTATCATGGTCAGGTTCATGTGTCAACTTGGCCAAGTGATGGTACCTGTTTGTCTGGTTGGGCAAGTGCTGGCCTGTCTGTTGCAATGAGGACATTTCATAGAATTAAATCATGATCACGTCAGCTGCATCCACAGCTGATTCCATTTGTAATCAGCCAAAGGGGAGTGTCTTCTGCAATGTGTGATGCTTAATCTAATTACTGGAAGCCTTTTACGGGAGGATTCAGAAGAGACAGGTTCTCTTCTTGCTTTGGCCCAAGAGCCTCTCCTGTGGAGTTCATCCAGACCCTCCATTGGAATTGTTGGCTTCACAGTCTGCCCTGCAGATTTTGGACTCTGCATTCCCATGGTTTTGTGAGACACTTTTATAAATTTTATATTTGCAAGTGTTTCCTGTTGATTCTGTTTCTCTAGAGAACGCTAACTAATACAGTTTAACATTTATAAATGTAGATAATAAAGAGAAATATATTTGGATACATTTCCATATAATAGCTAGATTTTTCTGGTTATAAAGCTTTTCCGTATTCATATATATTTCTTGATAAACAGTTTTCTTTGCCCAAGTTCATACTTCAAGGTCTGTGGTGGTTTACTATATTTCTATGGAATTTGGGGGATACTAGTTTTATTCTCCACTTGATATTCTATCATTAGATCTGCCTCTGAGAGTTCAAATCTGCCTCTGAGGGTTCAAATCTCCTTATCAGATTATTTTTTTAAAGAATACATAAGTTGAAAATACTAACATTTTCATCACTACATTTCTATTACAATTACCCTCATTGTGGTCCTTACTATGATTCTTTCACATGGAAAATTGCAAAAGCCTAACTGGACTTCCTATCTCTCTTTCTCCCCACTTCAACCCATCACACACACACATTTCCCAGAATTAGTTGTCATTCCCTTGTTAGGTTTTTAGTGGCTCCCTGTTCCCATTGAACTGGAATGCCAAATGACCCCATAATCTGATTGTAACTTACCTTTCCAATTCTACTTGCTATTGCAGCTTCATATACCATATACTCCAGTTAGAAAAACTGTTCTAATACCTTGAACATAACCTCTCTGTCTACTTATACTTTTTCCTCAACCATCTTCTTTCTCACCATAATACCTTTCTCACCATCTTCCTGTACCTGCATTTTGTGCATCTACATTTGTTATGCTTATGTGAAAAAGAGACCCTAGATTAGAGTGGTTTAAATTCGGAAGTTTCTTTTTTCTCTAATGTAATTGTTCTGTGTTTCTATAGTGTTTCAGAATGGCCATTGGCTGTGTTCCCCATGGCCATTCAGGAACTCAGGCTCCTTATAAGTTGTCAGGTTAATAATTTATTGTTCTACCATCCCCTAGGGTATACTCCTCATCTAAATGGTCAAGGCTAAACATCCAGGTTCCAGCCGGAGGAAGAGGAAAGAGTGAATAAAGCATGTCCACTGTCTTAAGGCCCAGGTGTAGAAGTGGCAGATGCCACTTCCACTCACATTCTTTTGGAAATAAGTTAGTCACACACTCACACATAACTGAGAAGTATGCAAGGAAATGTACTCTAGCCACGCATATGGAAGAAGGGGGAGAACACATTTTGGTGGCCATCTAGAAGTTTATGTTCAACATGCTTCCTTCTTCAGGCCTTTCCTGTGCTCCTCAGCTGTAAATTGATTTCTCCTTGCTCTGAACTACTACAGTCCAGGGCTAATCAAATGGTAATGTGTATAAGAATCACTTGTGAATCTTATTTAACTACAAGAGTCTGAATCAGTAGAGCAGGTGTACAGCCTGAGATGCTACATTTGTAACAAGCATTCAGGTGATACAGGTGTACTGGTATACAGAAGACACTTTTTAAAGTACTCATGTTATAGACCATTTTCTGTTCTTCTCTTGTGGGATGTAGCTTTTCTTACTTCATGTTATCTTTTCATGTGCATATTTTAACCTCATTATTAGACAGTTAACTGTCTTACAGCAGATTCTGGATCTCTTTGCTCTTTGCTTCTCACCCTGCCTCCCTCCAGCACCAAGAATAAACCCTGTACACTTAAAGATGCTTTAATATTTGAATAATTGATGAGCAGCTTCAACTAATTCAGCATGTTGAATATACATTTTTGAAAGGCAATTCAAATATGGCAGGTTCTGGACCATGCTTAGTGCAATTTCTTTTTTGGAAAAGGTCTGTTACAAAGAACTCCCACGGAGTCAAGCCAAACTAAGGGAGACCCTGCCAGAGAGCTCAGCTAAGCAGAATTCAGCAAATGGAAACCACCTGTTATCAATGACCTTCCTCCTCCATATGCTGTGCCCATTACAAAGAAAATGCTTATCTCTATGTCTGGAGTTCATTCCCAGAGAGCCTCTCTGTTGAACAAGAGTTGTTTTGTACTTAGAAAGCTTCATGAGCCAGTTTGATCAATTAAGTGGTTTTTTTTTCCCACCTGGAAGCATTCAATAACCTTCCATTTGGAAAGCTTCAAGTTGGGTTCCAATTAAAGCTGAATGAGAATGAATATTCTCAATATGGCACTGTTTTGACCTGTTCTTTTCTCAGTCATAGCCATGTTCTGGGCCTTGTGGATTGAAGTGGCCAAAGGAAGAGGGAATGAAGTAGGCTAGGATTTTAAACAGATACTTTGTATCTAGCTTGAGTAACAGAGGGCAAAATTAGTTCATCTGAGGTCTCCTACCTCATTCCTCAAGCCTGTATGATGAAACTCCTAAGGGGAAATGATTTTCCACTTGGAATTTGTAAACGTGGCAGGTCTGATGTTTCTCATTTGCATTCTCTATGGAAGAAAGTTTCACAAATAAATGAATCATGTTATCAAGATATTAGAGATTCTGGGTGGGCCACAGTGGCTCAGCAGGCAGAGTTCTCACCTGCCATGCCAGAGATCCAGGTTCGATTCCTGGTGCCTGCCCATGCAAAAAAAAAAAAAAAAGATGTTAGAGATTCTTAGTGAAGTGAGGAAATGATTTTGTCTTTATTAGCCCCACTGGGAGTTGATACAATCAACTAATGCACCAATCACAAATCGCAGAACTCCAGAGTTGGGATCCTTCACTTTTTACCTGATAGGCTCTCCTTGGCAGTACTCTATTAGAACTAAGGTTCTATTGCTAGGATTTGAAGTGGAGAAAAAGATCTTTGGGATGGCCACTAATTTATTACTGATTCCTTTCTTTCTTTACTCTGGCTATATCAGAGTTTACTGTATCACCTGCACAGTGTATCCTCATAAGTTGTTATTGTACATATGTGCACTTGATTTTGTAAGCCCTCCTCATTTTTTGGCCTTCCTATTCCCTCACTGAGAACCTATACTATCACAATTCAAGAATGAAAATATTTCCAACAATATTCTGTGAATACAGAGATTCTACAAATGTAGAATGGAGACAATATAAATGAAATTCAGCAATCATGATTTTATCTGTTACATGGATGTAAGTCTAGCATTCTGTTCATTTGCCCACCATGCTACAGCCATACAAAGACTTAATATAGACTTTGTAATGAACATGCATTAATTATTGGGTTTGGGAATCTCCTCAAATTTAACTCTTGATCTTACTCCTTGATCTAAAAGCCCCATGATTTTTCAGAATATCAGTAATGCATCTGAATGTGGACAAACCTATCATTCCTATCCTACTGCCTAACCATACCCACTTTGCAAAGGATATGTGAATACAACCTAATTAGCTGTGAAGTGCATTTTGGCATATATTGGAAGTTAAAGCTACTTCCTTGGAGGAACTCACACACTGAATTTATCTTTATTAAGGCCTTGTCCAAATGATAAATATATACTGCCTCCATGCTATCTACTGCTTGGAAATAAATCACTTTAGGATTGATTTTCTATTGGCTTTTTCACTTTAAGGGTCTCTAAATTTATTTCTTATGGGTTCAAGTAATACTTCTTTGATTTTCCCTGGGTCCTATATCAACTTGGGGTTTCCCTAACCTTGAGATCTAAGACGTAAAATTACTTCATGGTTGGTGGAATTCAAACACATTTCAAAAAAGTTTTGGGTATCTTTCCTGACCCTCTCACCATGGACCTTTGGAACTGGTCTGTGCCACCTGTGTGGGTCCCTGGCCCTGTTTTGGCTAGGAAGTACTGACTTGGGAAAGTCCTTTCTGGGATAATCCTCTTCCTAGAATTTTCCCTCCAGGCAAAAGCAGTTAGAGGCAATGAAATGAGAGCAAAATACAAACAATAAACAAAAGAAAATTTTAAAGACAAAACAAAACCACAGAAAAGATAAGATGCCTGGAGTAGGAATAGAGGAAAATAAGTTCTCCCCTGGGGATGAAACAATTGCAAAAATAATGCAATCTTAAAAATTGTACCATATACCCTGGGCAAGAACTAGATGAGGAGAACTGAAAAAATCTGATCAGTTAAACACAGGCAATTCTAAATGTCTAGAATAAGTTGAACTAGGTATCAAAGAAGAGCCATAACACAAAGCCAATCAACAATAAAACCTTAGGCAAAAGAGAAAGAAACTGACCTTCAGAGTAAACTCATCAAGATAAGCCTATAGATCAAAAAATTACAAGCCATACTAAGAAGACATGGCCCAGTCACAGGAACAAATTAAAACATCAGAGGAGACAGAATGTGGAACAACTAATCAAGATGTTCAAATTGCCTAAATAAATTGAAGGAGGTGAAGGAAAATATGACTAAAAAGATAAAGGTTATTAAGAAGACACTGAGTGAGCTTGAAGAATTTGAAAGTATGAAAAATAACAAAACTTACGGGAATGAAAGGCACAATAGAAGTGATTAAAAAGACACGAGGCATACAGCAGCAGATATGAACAGGCAGAACAAAAAATGAGAAATGTAGAAGATAGGGCAATCAAAGTCTTACAGTCAGAAAAACAGGCAGAAAAAAGAATGAAAAAATGAGCAGAATCTTATGGAATTGTATGACTGCACTAAATGCACAAACATATATGTCACATGTATTCCAGAAGGAGAAGAGAAGGGAAAAGGGACAGAAAGAATATTGAGGAAATAATGGCCCCAAATTTCCCAACTCTTATGAAAGACATAACTATACATGCCCAAGAAGCACAACACATGCTGAACAGAATAAATCCTAATAAACTTTCTTTAAGACACATATAATTAGAATGTCAAATGCTAAAGATAAAGAGAGAATCCTAGAGCAGCAAGAGAAAAATAATGTGTCCCATACAAGGGAACTGCAATAGGAAAATAAGTGCCAATTTGTCATCAGAAACCATGAAGGTGAAAAGGCACTGTTATGATATGTTTAAGGAAATGAAAGAAAAAATTGCCAGCCAGGAACGCTTTATCTGGCAAAACTACCCTTTGAAAATGAGGGTGAGTATAAAATATTCACAGATAAACAGAAACTGAGAGCATTTGTAGAAAAGAGACTGGCCCTACAAGAAACACTAAAGGGAGTTCTTCATGCGGAAAGGAAAAGACAGGAGAGAGCGGCTTGGAGGAGTGTATAGAAATGGAGATGATTATTAAGGCTAACTCAAAGTGTAAAAAGAGAGTCAAAAATAAGATATGACACATATAATCCAAAGAAATAAAGGGTGGAAGTAAGTACTGCCATTATAGTAATAACTTTGAATGTGAATGGATTAGAATCCACAATCAAAAGACATAGACTGGCAGAATGTATAAAAAGGTATGATTTATCTATATGTTGTCTTAGATCAAAGAGACTCACCTTAGACTCAAGGACGCTGTTATAGTTTGCTAGCTGCTGGAATGCAGCACACCAGAGATGGATTAGCTTTTAATAAAAGGGGATTTATTTAATTAGTTCTTCAGAGAAAAGGTAGCTAACTTTCAACTGAGGTTCTTTCTTATGTGGGAAGGCACAGGGTGATCTCTGCTGGCCTTCTCTCTAGGCCTCTGGGTTCCAACAACTTTCCCCAGGGTGATTCCCTTCTGAATTGCCAAAGGCCTGGGATGACTTGTGAGCCCTGAGAGGAGATATGCTGAGCTGCTTGGGCTGTGCTACATTAAGCTCTCTCATTTAAGCACCAGCCAGTTAAATCAAACATCATTCACTGCAGCAGGCACATCTCCTAGCTGACTGCAGATGTAATCAGCAACAGATGAGGTTCACACGCCATTGGCTCATGTTCACAGAAATAGATCTAGGCTTCTTCACCTGGCCAAGTTGACAACTGAATCTAACTACCACAGACACAAATAGATTTAAAGTGAAAGGTTGGAAAAAGATATCCTATGCAAACAAAACCAAAAAAGACCCTGGGTAGCTATACTAATATCAGAAAAAAACATACTTTAATGTAAAACTGTTATAAAAGACAAAGAAGGACACTATATATTAATAAAAGGGGCAATCCACTAGGAGGAAATAACAATCATAAATATTTATACATCTGGCTATGGTGCCCCAAAATACATGTGTCAAACATAGGCAAAGCTGAAGGAAGAGATAGATGTCTCTACAATAATAGTTGGTGACTTTAATATATCCCATTCACCAGTTGTTAGAATATCTAGATGGAGGATCAATAAGGAAACAGAACTGGAATAAAATGATAAATGAACTATACCTAACAGATTAGAACATTATACCCCCAAACAGCAGGATGTACATTCTTCTCAAGTGCTCATAGATCATTCTCCAAGATAGGTCACATGCAGGGTCACAAAACAAGTTTCAATAAATTAAAAAAAATTGAAATCATAGAAAGTATTTTCTCTGACCATAATTGAATGAAACTGGAAATCAAAAATAGGTGGAAAACTGGAAATGTGACAAACATATGAAGGTTAAACCACACACTTTTAAGCAATCAGTGGGTAAAATAAAAAATTGAATGAGAAATCAGTAAATATCTGTAGACAAATAAAAGTGATAACACAACATATCAAAACTTATGGGATGCAATGAAGGCAATACTGAGAGAAAAAAATTATAGCTCTAAATGCTTACATTAAAAAAGAAGAAAGAGCTAAAGTCAAAGATCTAAATGTACACCTGAAGGAGCTAGAATAAAAAACAGCAAATCAATCCCAAAGGATTGTCTGTATGACAGCAAAATTGGACAACCTAGATGAAATGCACAAACCCTGGAAAAACCTGAACAATCTACACTGACTTCAGGAGAAATAGAAGACAACAACAGAACAATTACAAGTTGTGCCAGTTTGAAACTCTCCTGTACCCCAGAAAAGCCATGTACTTTAACCCTCATTTGTCATGCTGGGTGGGATATTTTTGATTGTTTCAATGGAGATGTGACCCACCCAATTGTTGGAGGTATCTTTTATTATATGGTTTCCATGCAGATGCATCTCCACCCATTCAAAGTGGGGTTCCTTACTGGAGTCCTTTAAGAGGGAACCATTTTGGAAAAAGTTTCAGAGCTAGCAGAGCCCACACAGCCAGAGACCTTTGGAGATGCAGAAGGAAAATGTCTCTGAGGAAGACTTATGAAATGAGAAGAGAAAGCTAGTCCATGTCAGAGCCTTCCCAGCTGAACAGAGGTATTTCTGGACAAATCACCCTCTCTTTAATCAAGGTATCTTTCTTTGCATGCCTTAGGTTGGACATTTTCATGGCCTCAGAACTATAAACTTGCAACTTAAAACATTCCCTTTTTAAAAAGCCACTCCATTTATGGTGTTTTGCATTCTGGTAGCTTTAAAAAACTAAAACAAAAGTACAGAAATTTAGTCAGTCATCAAAAACTTCCCAAGAAAATAGACAACTTAGATGAAATGAACAAATTCCTAGAAACACATAAACAACCTACACTAATTTGAGGAGAAATAAAAGATCTCAACAAACCAACCACAAGCAAAGAGATTCAGTTAGTCATCAAAAATCTTCCTACAACTGATAGTAAAAACTCAGAAATGGATAACACAATACTACCTAACTGTAATACAATTATGTTAGAACACTGAATGAAGCTTATGTAAGAATGATAGAGGGAGGATGGCTGGGGGCACAAATGAAATCAGAAAAAAAAATAGATGATAAAGACAGATGGTATAATCTAGGAATGCCTAGAGTGTATAATGATAGTGAATAAATGTGCAAATTTAAAAATGCTTTTGCATGAGGAAGAACAAAGGAATGTCATTACTGCAGGGTGTTGAAAATAGATGGTAATTAAAATTAAAAATTTTAACTTATGTGTAAGACTAAAGCAAAAAATGTTTATTTGGTACAAAATTTATATTTTGACTAGTGCAGTTCCTAATATAACTTATGTGGACAGTTTAATTGAACACCATAAGTACATGGAACCTTCATTAGAGCAAAAGATTTTGTAGGTTTGTCCAGAGTAATGTCCCAACAAATCCCAGAGTGATTTGAACAGTGAGTAAAAAAGTATTTGCAAAGTCCCCTTGGAGGAATAGTTAGAAAGGGGGAAAATTCAACTTCCCCAAGTGGAGAATTCGAGATATTCTCACAAGCAGTGGGGAAAACCAAAGCAATAGGCTGAGTCCCCAATCTTGGGGTTTGTTCATATGAAACTTAACCCCACAAAGGATAGGTCAAGCCTACTTACAATCAGGCCTAAGAGTCACCCCCAAGAGAACCTCTTTTGTTGCTCAGATGTGGCCTCTCTCTCCAGCCAACACAATAAGCAAACTCACCATCCTTTCCCTGTGTACGTGGGACATGACTCCCAGAGGTGTGGACCTTCCTGGCAACGTGGGACAGAAATCCTAGAATGAGCTGGGACTCAGCATTAAGGAATTGAGAAAACCTTCTCGACCAAAAAGGGGAAGAGTGAAATGAGACAAAATAAAGTATCAGTGGCTAAGAGATTCCAAACAGACTTGAGAGGTTATTCTGGAGGTTATTCTTATGCATTAAATAGGTATCACCTTGTTAGTCAAAATGTAATGGAGAGGCTGGAGGGAACTGCTTGAAAATGTAGAGCTGTATTCTAGTAGCCATGTTTCTTGAAGATGATTGTATAATGATATAGCTTTCACAATGTGACTGTGTGATTGTGAAAGCCTTGTGTCTGATGCTCCTGTTATCTACCTTATCAACAGATGAGTAAAACACATGGCATAAAAATAAATAATAAGGGGACCAAATGTTAAAATAAATTTATTAGATTGAAATGCTAGTGATCAATGAAAGGGAGGGGTAAGGGGCATGGTATATATGAATTTTTTTCTGTTGTCTTTTTATTTCTTTTTCTGAATTGATGCAAATGTTCTAAGAAATTATCATGATGATGAATATGCAACTATGTGATGATGTGAATTATTGATTATATATATAGAACTAAATGATCATATGTTAAGAATGTTTTTGTTTATTTGTTATATTTAAAAAAATTAATTAAAAAATATTTTTAAAAAGCTTCCTACAAAGAAAAGCCCAGGGCCAGATGTCTTTACAGGGAAATTCTACCAATTATTCTAAGAAGAATTAATACCAATCCTGCTCAAACTCTTGCATAAAATTGAAGGTGAGGAAACATTACCTAACTCATACCATGAAGATCCCTAACCCTAATACCAAAGTCAAAGTATTTTGTTAAGGATTTTTACAACAAGTCAGATAAAATACTACAAAAAGAGGAAATTACAGGTTAATTTCTCTTATGACTATAGTTGTAAAAATCCTCAACAAAATACTTGCAAATCAAATCAAACAGTACATTAAAATAATTATACACCATGATAAAGTAAATTTTTCCAGGTATGCAATGATGGTTCAACACAAGATAATCAAGTAATGTAATACACTGCATTAACAAATCAAAGGAGAAAATCTACGCAATCATCTCGATTGATGCAGAAAAGGAATCTGACAAAATCCAACACCCTTTCTTGATAAAGACACATCAAAAGATAGAATAGAGGAAGTCTTCCTCAACATGATAGAGGGCATAGATGAAAAACCCACAGCTAACATCATCCTCAATGGTGAAAGACTGAAATCTTTCCCTCTAAGATCTGAAACAAGACATGGATGTCCGCTGCCACCACTGTTATTGAACATTGTGCTAGAAGTTCTAGCCAGAGGAATTAGGCAAGAAAAAGAAGTAAAATTCTTCTGAATTGGGAAGGAAGAAGCAAAACTTTCCCTATTTGTAGATGATATGATCTTATGTATGGAAAGTCCTGAGAAACCTACAACAAAGCTTCTAGAGGGAATAAAAAGAGTTCAGCATAATGGTGATGTCTAGTTTGCTAGCTGCCAGAATGCAATATACCAAAAATGGAATGGCTTTTAAAAAGGGGAATTTAATAACTTGCTAGTTTATAGTTCTAAGGCCAAGAAAATGTCCCAATTAAAACAAGTCTATAGACATTTCCAATCAAAGGCATCCAGGGAAAGATACCTTGGTTCAAGAAGGCCGATGAAGTTCAGGGTTTCCCTCTCAAGTGGAAGGGCACATGGCGAAGACAGTCCGGGCTTCTCTCTCAGCTGGAAGGGCACGTGGTGAACACAGCATCATCTGCTAGCTTCTTGTCCTGGTTTCCTGTTTCATGAAGCTCCCTGGGAGGCATTTTCCTTCTTCATCTCCAAAGTGCTGGCTGATGGACTCTCAGCTTTGTGGTGCTGCAGCATTCTCCACTCTCTCCAAATCTCCCATTCTCCAAAACATTTCCTCTTTTATAGGACTCCAATAAACCAATCAAGACCCACCTGAATGGGTGGAGACATGTTGTCACCTAATCCAGTTTAACAACCACTCTTGACTAAATCACATCATCCAGGGAGATGATCTGATTACAGTTTCAAACATACAGTATTGAATAGGGATTATTCTACCTTTATGAAATGGGATTTTGATTAAAACATGGCTTTTCTAGGGGGCATACATCCTTTTAAACCAGCACAGGTGGGATATAAGATCAACATGCAAAAATCACTAGTGTTTCTATATACTAGTAATGAGCAATCTAAGGAGGAAATCAAGGAAAAATTCCACTTATAATAGAAACTAAAAGAATCAGATATCAGTGTATAAATTTAACCAAGGATGTAAATGACTTGTACACAGAAAACTGCAAAACATAACTAAAGGAATTAAAGAGGACCTAAATAAATGTAAGGGTATCCTGTGTTCATGGATTAGAAGACTAAATGCCATTAAGTTGATTTACAGATTCAATACAATCCCATCAAAATTATAACAGCTCACTTTGCTGAGATGGAAAACTCAATTACCAAACTTATTTGGAATGGTAAGGGACCCCAAATAGCTGAAAATATCTTGAAAAAGACTAAGGCAAATCAGAATACAGGGTAAAGGATGATATTGACTATTCTAAAACTTCAACTTCTGTGTGAGACCAGAGGAAGAGATGTTTATTTGGTACAAAATTCATATTTTCTGTAGTGCACAATCTAATTTAACTTGTATGGTCAGCTTATTTGAACCCTGTAATTACATGGAACATTGAATAGGGAGTGAAATCGTGTTGGTTTGTACATGTTCGTGTGATGCCCTGATACATCCTGGAGTAATCTGGGCAGAAGATAAAAAAGTATTTGCAAAGTCCTGTTGAGGGACAGTGGAAAAATTTGGAAATATTAAACTTCCCCACCTGGGGAAGTCTTGATATTCTCACAAGCATTGGGGACTGCCTAGTTGATGGGCCAGTCCCTCCATCTTGGGTCTTGCCTTCATGAAATTTATTCCTGCAAAGGAGAAGCTAAGCCTTCTTATGATTCCACCTAAGAGTCACTCCCAGAGAACCTCTTTTGTTGTTCAGATGTGGCTTCTTTTGCTAAATCGCTTGCCCTCCCCAGTAACTGGGATATGATTCGCAGGGGTGTAAATCTCCCTGGCAACATGGGCCATGACTCCCACGGATGAGCCAGGACCTGGAACCATGGCATTAAGAAAGCCTTCTTGATTAAAAGGGGGGAAAATGAAACAAAATAGTGTCAGGGGCTGAGAGATTTCAAATAGAGTTGTAAGAGATTACAGATAGAGTGGAGATTATCCTTATGCAGTGTATAGATATCCCTTTTCAGTTTTTGGTGTTTTGGAGTAGCTAGAGGGAAGTACTTGAAACTGCTGAACTGCAATCCAATAGCTTTGAATCTTGAATATGATAGTATAACTGTAGAGCTTTTTAAATGGGACTGAGTGATCGTGAAAACCTTGTGTCTAACACTCCCTTTATCTGGTGTTTGTACAGATGAGTAAGAAAATAAAGAAAAAAATAAATAATGGAGAGATAAAGGATATGGGATGTTTGGGTGTTCTTTTTTATTTTTGTATCTTTATTCTTAATTTTTTTTGATCATTGAAAATGTTTAAAATCAATTGTGATGATGAATGCACTGCTATATGATGATACTGTGAAACACTGATTGTATACTTTGGATGATTATATGGTATGTCAATGTATAATATTTCTCAATAAAATTGCATTAAAAAGAAACAATGTCATGTTAAATATTATTCTCTTATACACATCAGAAAACCAAGGCCTAAAGAATTGAGGTAAATGGGGTCTTGAATGTAGATATATCTGGTTACAAGTTCAGCTTTATTTTCTCTTCTTTAGAGTTGTTTCATGAGTTCAGTTTCTTTCCTAGAGACCTGGATAGTGGGTCTAAGCCATTTGCTTGTTGGATAGGCCCATCCTACCATCATATATTAACAACTTGTCTGTCTAGTATATCAATATGTTTTTGTGAGTTTGGCTATTGTGAATCAGTACCCAGAAGGTGGGAAATTATCAGAACCAAAGTCCTAAAGGTAGTGCCAGACTTTGGATTGTGGTGACCAAACCAAGGTGTAGACATGCTCACCAGGCCTGGTAGGAGAATAATCTGCTGATCTTTTCCAAGCTGCCTTAACAGCAAGGTCACTATTCTGTTTCCACTTTGTTTGAATCTGCTAAAAGAGAGTAAACAGCTCTTATCTCTCTAAACCAGTTTGCAAGCTGGAAATATAGCATGTCATGGGGAGCTGATTAAAATTAAAATGAGGTAGTAGTTAAAAACTTGGAGCTAATTGACCTTAATGTTTCTTTTACCTTTTATATGTAGTTGTAAAAGCTGCAAGTAAGTGATTTGTTGGCCTCAGCTCTGCAGAGGCTTTATACATTGTTCATGTGGTCATAATTCTCACCTCTTTTCCTTTCTTGTTTTTTAGTTAGGGGTATAATTACTGCCTTGGGTTCCTGCTTTTGGGTTATTATTTGATTCACAAAAAAGCCTGATCTTTCTGTCCTTCCTTCTTCCTTCCTTTCTCCTTTTAATGTCTCTCTTTTAGAAAAAAGAAATCCATTTTTGAATTGATTTCCAAATTGCATTTGAATTTGGAAAATTAAAACAGATGAACAGCAAAATACCATTATTTTTATAGCTTATAAAAGACAAAACCTGACTGGCTTAGGGTTTTGATTATTGGTTCTTATAACAAATGGCTCCTGCAAGATGACACCAAAGTCAATACTAATGCTTATTATGATTAAGTATGTCTCTGTTTGCATCTGTTTCCTGCTCTTTCACTTCCTTCTCCTCTCTCCAATGCATGCACATGGTTTCTATAGAGTTAAGTGTCCCTGAAATACACAAAGGTCAAGGAGAGAAAATGTGTGGCTGGCACTTTTACCTGCCTTTCCATGTCTTTCCTCAGTCTAGCAATTCAGTGTCCTGGCCTCATCACGGCCCCCACTGCAGATATCCTCTTCCCTAGCCTATACAGTTTAGATATCTTCTAAGCATTTCAGAATTATCCTATCACCCCTCTTTTCAAAGCTGCCTATCCCAGGACCCATCCTCTTAGGGTCTTAGGACCCTGTGCTCTGTCACCTAATAATAAAGTCAAGTGATTATGCTACATGTTCACAATAGTTTGCAATGTATTATGTCTCCTACATAACTATGCATTAATCCAAGTTTGTGATGAATAGTGGGGTTTTTGGGTACTTGTAATGGCCCTCCTGAGGAGAAAGCAGTGCTACTTGTTTTGTGCCATTCACATAATACTAAACAATTAATATTTGTACAGTTAACAAGTATTTCCTCATAAATTATTTTTCCCTTCAGTCATGTGAAATAGATGGCATTATTTATTCCATATAAAATTGAGGAAAATAAGGGTCAGAGAGGTTAAGTAATTCATCTGAAATCATGCAGCTAGTAAATGACTAAGCTGAAACCCGAAACCCACTAAAGTGACTTTTGAGTACCTATTATGCTAGGTTCTGTGGGACACACAGTGATGCCTGAGGCAGACAAGGCCCTTGTCTTCACTAAAGCTTATTATATTCTAAGCATAGAGATAAAGACAAAATATAAGTAAACAATTATATTTTAAAAATTACAAATCATGAGAAGTGCTGTGAAGTAAGCTGAGGTAAGGAAAATTGGCGGTGAAAGAATTTCAGAGGCGGTACCATTTAGGCTGTGGCCTGAAGACTGAGAAGGAGCTAGTAGTGAATTTGCAGGAATTGGGAGACCAGTTAAGGCAAGGGATGTGCAAAAGGCATTGAGGCATATTCAAAGCACACAGATGGTGCCCACCCCACTCACTCGATGTTCTTTGGAGCCATGTTCTGCACACACACACAATCTTAGCATTTGACTCATCAAGAATTGTAACCCATTATGCCAACCATACATACCAGCTCTTTTGTATACTGGGCTCATTTCCTTGCTTGCTTTAAAAAGACCCTAAAGATCCCAACTGATTCTTCATGAGAACTTCATAAGGTTTGCTGTTGAAGGTGGACATTTTCTCCAAGCTGTGCTTCTAACCTCACTTGTAATTTTCATAAATAGTGGCCGTTAAACTCGAATGCCCCAAATACAAGATTGCAAATGGCTCATGTAACCCATATCCATGCTGGTAATACTGCTGTTGTGGCCCACATTGACAAGGGGCCACAAGAACATGACCAGGGGGTATTTTGTGTATGCAGAACAAAATGTGTGTCCAGCATTTGCAACAGGAGATTTGAGCATCTTTTGCCAAGGAGGTGGCAATCTACTAAGATGGACAGGTACTTTTCACATGGTAGGTGCTCAAACAGTGTGTCAATAATGCAGAAATCTCAGGTTAAATTGTCTATTTGACTCTCTGAAAGTCTTCCTCTCTAGATCTTTCTATATCAAACACTTATTTAATTAAGCCCTTATTATTTGTCCATCACTGTCCTAGGCCTTATGATAAATTCAGAAGCATCACCATCCACAGTACTTACCTTTGAGGAGCCTGCAGTCTACTTGAGGATACAAGACATAAACGTTTTTAATAATTAGAGAATAAATAAAATCTAATATTCCTCCAAATGTTAGGCATATAGACTCATGATAAAATTTCAGGAAGGGAGGGGATATTTCTTAGCAGCTATCATATTGGACAAGGGGCTTGAAGTTTGGTAGGAGTTGGATTCATGGAGAGCAAACACAAAAGGGCATGCCAGGTGGGAAGCACTGCTATACCTTGGATATAGTCACTTGGCATTTCAGGCATAGGGTCCATATTACTGAGCAGGCAGACTGACTCAGAAAGCAAGCATTCAGGGAGAGAGACACCATGGCTGCTGTTGCACTAACAATGGCCTAAGGCAAGAAGTGCAAAGTGCTCTTGCTTTTTCTCTTTTCACTCACTCCCTAAGGTTCTATATTGCATTTTGAGATTTTTGTTTCCCCTTCAAAGATTCCCTCAAAGATCATTTGTGCCCACATCTACCTTGATACAAAGACTGGTGATGTGAATATGTCCGTGTGGGGTAGGGTTGGAGTTCAAGCGGATCACTTTCTTCACCATGGACATTTTCCAAGCATTGCCATGAACTTTACTCTCAAAGGTAGCCCTGGTTTGAACAGAGGTGTAGAGGCTTGGCGAGGGGTGGGGTGGGGGTTGGGAGGGGCCGGTAACTACAGTGCTGAGACTAGGAGCACAGTCAAGACCAGCACAGCCAGCCACTAGCACTATGAAGAGCAGGAGACATAGTCCATATTCTCACAGACCATTCGGTATACGTTCAAAGACAATGCACAAATAGAAATAACCTCAGACGGTAAGGAGAGCAGACCTAATCCATGTAACTTCACAGGGAATATAGGGAGACAGATGAGTTATTGGGTGTAAGGATGGACTTTAAATGATTAGAGCTGTTCAGCAGTGAGAGATGCTGGATCATGGGGGGCTGAGATTTTTCACAGTTGCGGTGTTCAAATTCAGGATGCCTCTCAGGAATCTTGCAGCCCAATCAAAGTTTAGACTGCATGATCAAAAAGCATCTTTCTACCTCTCTGAGTCTGGATTTTCTAGCTTCATGCCTTTTAACTGACCTTACACTTTGAGAAACAAAGTGATACCAAAGGCATGACCAGCAGTTTGCAAGGACTCACTAGACTAAGAATTCTTCCCTGGGCTCTGAAGCAGTATCTATGCCTGACTAGGAAGAAAGATTGCGAAAAGTATCACTTACTTGACTACTTCAGGGCTGCTCTAGGAAAGTGTTTTCTCTTCACAGACATGTGTCAGCCAAAGGTGCAGCAGTCACCTCATGCTGGGAAGCACTTTTGTGTCCAAAACCTGGGGAAGCAATAGAAGTAAAACATTGCCTGAGGGAACCAACTGCTGGTTTGGCTCTGTGAACCTTACCATCTAGCTAATGAGGAAGGTCTGATGAAAGCAACAGCAACAGAGGCAAATTAAGAAAGAGGGAAAACAGCTTTATAGATAGCAACCTCCCAGCCATTCCATTAAGGTCTGGGCCCCAAGTATGATGTGAGAAAATGAGGCTCAGAAACAGTTGTCCAAGGTCCTCTCAGTCAAACTTCTTAGCTCTTTCCCTGGCACCAGTGTTAAGTCCCCCAGGTATGAAAGTTTCTTCTTTTTGGTTTTAGGAAGCCAGGGCTCCATGGAAAACAAAACCAACTTCCTAGCCCTTCACTAATCTAGAAATTCCTGGAGGTAGACTGAACTCATTAGAAGAGGATAAGTTATTATTAAAATTCCATAGAGGTCTCACAGTTGCGGCTGATGCACAATTCTTGGCCTAGGTATGGTTCTCCACCAGTTATAAAGGAATTGTCACAATGATTCATATTCATGGCTGCTCCAGTCTAGCTTTCCATTGCCAACAGATGCTGCAGAGGATTCACTTGGGGATCAAGAAGGGAACTGGGCTCTGAAATCAACTTTAAAGCAAGGAATCTGACATTTATCAAGAGCCTACTATATATCTAACTTAAAGGTTGGGCATATCTTGCCTCATCTTAATAGCAATTAATGCATTTATGACTCTGCTTTTAGTTAATCCTGCCCCTTTAGCATGCAGTTGGTTTACTTCCTGCCCTGTATCTTGGGAAGAATATTCTTAGTATGTGGATGGGCAGTAGGACTGCCTTTTATTTGCCTTTAATAGTTAACTGCCTCAGAGCTTTGCTTCCATGAACCATGTGCTTTGTGGTCCTCAGCATTGGCTTGAACAGTTAGTGGAGTCTGCTTTGGCCTCAGTTTCCCTGGCAGGGTATCTTATACACTGCCAGGATGCCCAAGATCATTCTGGATTTGTTCTGTATCAGTGATGCCTTCCTCTGTTCCAATTGACTTGGGGTTAAACTTTTATTTACTCCAATGTAAAGAGACTTGACATATTAACTGCTGAGGACCAGGTGTGGCTTGGCTAGCTCTTGTAGCAGATGACAAAAGTTTCCTGTGCACAGCTGCAATGTTATTACATTTTTATAGGATTTCAAAATCTGAGGCTCCCAAAGCCCTGATGCATAACCCTGCTTGGCTTCTTCATCATTCTGGACTCTCCCTTCTCTCTCCTCTTTTCTCCGTGTTGAAATATATTTCTAATCTTCTCCGACCTCTCAAACACATTGGTGTTTCCTGTTTCAGTGGTCTCAGTGGAATTACTCATTCTGTATTTAATGTATTCTGTACTCTAAATGGGCCTTTTAATTACTCCCTCCTCACTCTGAATTTACTAATTTATTGATCAAATTTCTATTTGTGCATGTGCATTTTATTTTGCATGTGCAAAGAATTTATTTGGATCAATTTTATTGACTTACCTCCACTCCCACCTTCCAGGATATTTTCTCAAACTTTAATTAAGTCTACGGGAAGTCTCTTTGCTTAAAGGAAAGACAATTGCTTCTTCCTTTTGCGAGCACTGGTATCACCTGTGTACTCCAGCCTAGTCTAACCATGGTCTCAAGCAGATGGATATTTTAAAAGGTAATTAAAAGTGGGAAGAACTAGGGCAGGGGTTCTCAAAAGTGTGATCCTCAAATTAGCATCATCATCATCACCTGGGAACTTGTTCCAAATGCCAATTATCAGTCCCCATCACTGACATGCTATATCAGACACTCTGGGGGTGGGACCTGGCAATCTGTGGTTTAACAAGCCCTCCAGGTGATTCTGATGCATGCTAAAATTTGAGAACTTCTGAACCAGAGCAGGGTTTCTCAATGCTGGCATTAATGACATTTTGCGCTAATTTTTTGGTTGTTGTGTGGAGCTACCCTGTGCGTTGTAGGATAGTTGGCAGCATCTGTGGACTCTGTCCACTGCCTGTCAGTGGCTTCCCCTCCCATACCAGTTGCAACAAGGAAAAATTGTCTCCAGACATCCCAAATGTCCCCTGAGATGCAAACTCGCCCCCGGTTGAGAACAGTTGCAAAAGTGGTTCAAATCCCCCTCCCTTTCTGCTCTAAAACTGTCTCCTCTTTAGCTCACTTAGGAATTGCATGTATCATATAAAAATTTCTAAGGGTGGGCCACAGTGGCTTAGCAGGCAAGAATGCTTGCCTGCCATGCCAGAGGACCCAGGTTTGATTCCCGGTGCCTGCCCATGTAAAAAATAAATAAATAAATAAAATCGAAGAGTATTTGCCTCACAGTCTCTAGCACATGGCCTTATTTTATTTTGTGTTTTATAAGTACACATTTCCTGTCCCCATGTAGTCTGTCTTAAGTTAGGAAATAATAAGTCTGCATGTCTGATGTGTTTTAGCAGTTCATTTAACCACCTAAGATTAATATCCCAATTTCTAGCTTTTGTATGGAACTCCTCGACTTTTCCTGATTTTCATGATCCCCAGCAATTTGAGATTGTTTGTAGGCTGTGAAAGAAGTGGGTAGGGGGCTTCAGACAATGTTGTCACTTATGAAGGGGAGTGAGAATAAGAACTAGGCAGCAGCTTTTCTCTGCCCTTCTCTCTGCTGGGAATATTCACTTACCCCTGTGAAGAGGACACATGACAGTTATTCTCAGTGCCTAGATTAGGTGGTTCAGGCTGAATGAAATTTGCCTTTGGAAAGAAGACTTCCTATGTGGTTGCTGTCTGCTCTCCCATGCATATCCACAGCCTTCTTTCCTTCATCTATAACTGTTTCATGGTAAGCCTGCCCTTTATTATGATACCTAAGGCACTCCACTTCCACCCCACATGAAGTACCACTGTTATTATAGGGGGGCAGAATGCAGACTTAAGGAGGTGCTGGACGTATGGCAATGTCAACATCAACTCCTGGATTTGGTCAGCTGGGAGAGATAAGATTCAAAGGGGCAGTCATGGAAACCTGCCTCCCACATGAGAGATGTGCCAGAACATTTTGTTTTCTTCCACCAGGCTAATCTAGAGATGAATTGTCTTGTTCTGAGCAGTATCCTTAAGCCCACAGTGCATTCTGCCCCATCCAGGTCAGATGGCCAATTAAGAGGCTGTGCCAATCATGATGGGCCCAACATTCCTGGAATAAACCAGGAATATAGTTCCTATTTATTCAGGTTTCTATAATTGGTGTCATGTAAATTGCTTCTGCTCCTTTCAAATACAACATCCTCAAGTCTGGCGGTATGTAAATTGCTTCTGCTCCTTTCCAATAGACAACATCCTCAAGTCAAAATTAAAACAGCAACAAAACAAACGTATTTTAGTCATGGTCAGCCGAAATCCTGAACCCTAATAATGTATGGCATAATGCTGATAATAGCAAACAAAAGATTTATTAACTAAGCTTTAACCCCTTTAATATAACTCCCAAGAAATTGTTTGGTTCAGAAATTTGCAACAGAAAAATGGACAGCAGGAGGTGCACAGGTAGTTCAATGGTAGAATTCTTACCTGCCATGCAGGAAACCTGGGTTTGATTCTGGGCTCATGCAGTTCCCCAAAACAAAAATAGAACAAGCAAAACAAAACAAAAAACCAACCAAACAAAAATTCAGGATACTCACATGGAAAAAGAATAAAATGTGACCTCCACCATACAGCATACAAAAAAAAAAATGGACTGCAAGGATTAAGGGAAGTGGGAACAGACTACTAAATTTTTTCTCAGCTAGTGGGAGTAGATTAGTAAATGACTCTTTATTAATAGAAAATCAGTTTTACCAAGCCCCACTAAATATATGTTAAGGTTTCCAAAGCCCCAGATCTCAGGCCTTTCCTGCCCAGGACCACAGAAATCATCTAAAAATGTACTGTGTTCATTGGCTTAGGGAATTAAGCTTCCAGGTCACTCCTACTTTCTTACTGTCTACATCATGCCTTACTCTAAGTATACCTGTGTTGCCAGACACCCTTGGGCTTCTCTCTTGGTTCTCCCTCTCATCTTGCTTACTTTGAGCTTGATAGCTTGGTTTCCATAGAAGCTGTCTCTAGGAATTGCCCTTTGTCACCATCTTTAGAAATTCTGCTCATGTGCACCTGCAGCAGCAATGAATCTGAGTTCCAAACTCAGATGGATATCAAGTGTAGCTTTCTTCATTTTCTTTAAGTTGTGGGGAAAAAAAATGATACTCAGACTTAGTTAAGTCTTTGCTGTTTATAAGAAGTACATTTTTATAAGGAACTAGAAGGATACTCATTAGTCAGTGGCTGGGGCTCACCACACCCTAGATCCTTACATCAAAATTGCAGGCAGTCTGATCTGTGAGTACAACCTATGGCCCCTTTGCAAGAATTGTCTTGTGGTAGCAGGGAAGGAGGAGCTTGTGATCTTCAGATAGAGATGGTGAGACCTTGTAGCACTCAGCAGGGGATGAGAAGTAGTCCTAAATTAGCAAATTCCCAAAAGGCTTTTTTAAAGGGGATGCTGATAATATCCATTTTAAAAGGGATCATTGTGTTTGTCCGGTGAAACATTAGGTGTATGTCATTGGTGGATATTTTTCCCTTTCTAATTCCTGACATGTGACACCATCTTTTAATGCAGGAGCTAATTCCCTCTCGTATTCTATCCTCTGTGGACTTAGGAGTCCACACACTTTTTGCCTATGATTATGAATATGCATTGCCAAGAATTGTACTTGCTTACCATCACTGAAAGAGACACTACAAGGAGATGGACATGGTGGGAGGCAGGAAAGGAGAACCTTCACGAGGGATGATGGCAAACCACAATGATAAAAAAGGTGAAGGTTATTAAGAAGACTCCTGTAGGTGTTAGCTCAGTTGTTTCCTAGTAGTTATAACTTGTCCTGAGGTTATCTGTTCATGGATTTAGAGGCCAAGGATTCCCCCCAGGATACAGTGAACAGGGTGGAAGAGGCAAGTTGCTGATGTCTAGGCTGATTTTCTCCTACTGGGGCCTCACTGTATAGATGGGGCAGGTAAGGGCTCAGGAACAGAAGAGAGGGGCCTCTGCTATAGGCTGAAGATCTATGCAGGAAGCAGTGTTAATACCTGTATCACCTCAAGTATTTTTAAATATTTAAGTATTTTTAGTATTTTAATTGTCTGATCTAAGAAACAAATCTGCCTGGGCACTAAAAGTTTCTTAAAATTGAATGCATTAATAAAATTACAAGCTTAAAGTGCCTTAGATGTTTCAGTACTGAAAATAATTTAAGATTTCACTTTGAAATGATAATTCTAAATTAATTATACATTTCAAATAAGATTTACAAGGCTGTCAGTAACAGAGTGAATTCTCTCATGCATCACAAATACATAAAATATCAAATATATACAAAACAATACTAAATACTAATATAATAAGTCGTTTCTCTTTAAAATCTCTATACGTACTTTGAAACTGTCCCGGTTTCAAATTAGGAAAAGAAAAGAAAAAATAACTCTATTGAAAAACTAAATAATTGAGGTTTGTCAGGTCTCAGAAAATAAAACTTGACATACAGAATAGATTCTGTGGCATGGGAGCCCCTTCAGTTTCTCTTGCTCAGCAGCTTCTCTGACAGGACCTGATATGCTGGCAAGATAGATGAGCATGAACGTGCCGACACCCCACCTGCCAGAGACCAAACCAGATAACCATGAGCACGAAGTCATCATCTGCACCAGCCTGATATCTCCCGGTAATGCTTGTTGCCACACGTCACCCCCCACCTCTCTTGGTGCGGTTTTTCCTTTAAAACCACCAGCTGTCAGAAAGAGAGTTGGAGCCATTTTTTCCTTTCCTTTTGCTAGCAGGTTTCACTGGCTCCCACCTACCTGCTCGCCCTTTGCTCTCAATCTGTTTCCCTTTCTCTCTATAAACTCATTAAGCTTTAACTTACTGTTTCATATGGAATCCTTTAATGACCCCATGCCGAACAAGGATATTTTCCATGAGAGATTTAGGCTTGGAGGCTGACTGGATTCTCATTCGCAACCCTGAAAAGACATCTTGAGTGCCTCTTATAGCTGTTCTGGAAATGATTCCATAACTTCAAGAGATAAGTGATCTATGACTTAGCCCTCTTTCCTGGATTAAAGCGATATGCATTATATAAGTCTGCAGTTTCCATCTATTTGATAAAAACATAAGACGTATTAATGTATTTCTCCTCACATTAAAGAATGTGGGAATTGACAGGATCCTGAAATATGTTAATATCTTTTGCATTCATTTATATTCTTAAAACATATGTGTATTCAGAGCAAACAAATAACTGAATGAAACTATGCATCAGATAAGCACTTATTTAACTACTCAAAGTGAGGAGTTATGAGTGATTTTAGAATAATGAAATCTGACTGCAAATTCAGCAAAGAGCTAAAGGAATTGCATAGAAAATCTTGAACTTTGTTCAGTAGCTCTCTTTTTGTTTCAATATTATATTGTTATTTTGGATTTCTTTTTGTTTTACCAGATTAAAGAAATAAGTAATTGCATCTATTTTCTTAGGAATAAAAAACTTAGGTAAAAACTCCATACCATTAAAAATGAATTTTAAATATCAATATGAAGCAAGAAAAGCGTAACTCTTTCTCCGTGAAATAGTCCAAGAGCAATGATACTCCCTCAGCATCCCCTGGTGCTCAGCCTCTGGTCCCTGATACTACTTTTCCACTAAGAGGAGCCAGGTCTCCTTGAATAAGTGGTAGATAACATCCCTGGGACAGGAAGGTACACAGTGAGCCTGGAACGTCTTGTTTTGCAGAAAGGAACAAAGCTTTCAATGATTAAAGGGTCATGTGAAAAGGACTAAGGCCAATTTAAAAAGGGCTCACTCTAGCCCTTTTTAATGTTTTTAAATTGGTGACAGTTTGAGTATCAAAAAAGGGAATAATGACTATAGTAGATCGAAATACATTAAATCTATGAAAAGCCATGAATCCACGATACCCCAAAAGAAAAGATAACAAATGATTCTAACAGAAAGTGAAAATAATATAATTTATTTCTATGGAGTCTTATTTCTCATTCATGAGGTGTTATTGGTTAAACTATAGCATCATTGGAAAATATAGAATCTAGAGTGACAAATACATTGGTTGGAGGGCATTTTTTGACTCCAGGGGAATATAAGAATGTCCCATCCATTTATCTGAATTACTTATAGCACTGACTGTCATTTAAGTGATAGTAGGGCCCCCAGGGGAGATGGGAAGGTTGATAGGAGCTTAGCAAAGAAGAAAGGAGAGCAAGTTGCAGTATGAGTCCCTGTTTATACCCTCTGTGGCATTGGAGGTCACAACAGGAGGCCCAGGAGACAAAGGATCAATGACAAAAACTTCCAAATTTTGCTGTAGTTAGTCCTATTAATCACTACACTGGAAAACCTGGGACTAGAGAGATAAGCCCTTTCATTTTTATAACGCTTTCTAATTTTGCAATGAGCTCTGCTCCTTATCTCTTTTGAACATCACAGAACCCTGTGAAGTTAGCAACATCAGGTTCATTATATTCATTTGGCAAAGAGCCACCTACATTTTCATTCACTCCCCTTTTGTGGTGGATCATTCCTGAGCAGGGAAGAGGTTCAAGGAATTGGGTAGATACTTAAAGAAATAAACTGCCTAGCTGAAGCAAAAAGAACACATATTGTTCCATGTGGACTGCATTTTTAAAACTGTTTATTGAAGCATAATTGACATGCATAAACAGCACATACTTGAAGTATACTATTTGATTAATTTTGACATATGTCTATGCCTGTGAAACCATTACCACAATCATGATAGTGGACATAGTCTATACCCCCAAAACTTTTTCATGCCTATTTATTTTCCCTCCCTCTGTCCTCTCATCTCCCCTCCTTCTTCCCCTTCCCTCCTCTCCTTGTTCTTTCTTTCTCCCCTCTGTCTCCTTCTCCCACTCCCCTTCTTATTAGAGTAGAAGTAAAAATTATTGATTTGATTTTTTCTTTTCTAGCACAGACATTTAGTGCTATAAATTTTCCTCTAAGGATTGCTTTAGTGGCAACCCCAAACATTGATAGGTTGTGTTTTCATATTCACTTGGCTCAAAATACTTCATAATTTCCCATTTGGATCCTTCTTTAACCCAGGGGTTATTTAGAAATGGGTTATTTAGCTTCAAGATATTTGGGGATTTTACACGTATCTTTATGTTACTGGTTTGTAATTCAATTCCATTGTAGACAGTTGACACAGGCGTATGACTTGAATGTTTTGAAATTTACTGAGACTTATTTTATGGCCCAGCAATTTCTTCACTCTCATAAATGATCCATGTGCATTTGAAAAGAATACGAATTCTCCTGTTGAATGGAGCTCTCTATAAATATCAACTAGTTCATATTGGTTAGCTATATTGTTAAAATCTTTTATAACCTAACTGATTTTCTATCTATTTGAAAAATTATTGAAAGAGGGGTGTTGAAATCTCTATCTTTAATTGTGGATTTGTTTGTATCTCCCTGCAGTCCTATAAGTTTTTGCTTCATATGTTTTGAAGCTCTATTATTAGGTACATAAATACTTAAGATCATTTGGCCCTCTTAATGAATTGACCCCTTCATCATTGTAAACTGACTTTCTTTATCTCTGATAATATCCTTTACTCTAAATTCTAATTTGTCTGATATCAATATAGCTATTTAGCTTTCATTTGATTGTGTTAACATGATATATATCTTATCATCATTTTACTTTTAATCTATTTATATCTTCAGATTTAATTGGATTTCTTATAGGAAGGATATTGCTTTTATTCAATTTTACAGTCTGTATTTTAATTGGGGTATTTAGGCCATTTATATAAATATTATAGGCTAGGTTTAAATCTGTCATCTTCTTTTATTTTCTATTTCTTCCATCTGTTCTTTGTTCCCTTTCTCCTCTTTTTCTTCATTCTTTGAATTAATCAAATATTTTTATGATTCTATTTTCATTTCCCTTGTTGCCTATTAACTATGACTCTTTGTTGAAATTTGTGACTATTTTAGTGTTTATAATAAGCATCTTTAACTTATCACACTTTACTTTCAAATTATATTATACCACTTCATGTATTGTATAAAAATTTTATGGGCGTTTACTGCCATTTCTCCCATCTGAACTTTTGTGCTATTGTGATATTTTACTTGTACATGTGTTACACAAACCTCACATGACATTGTTACTTTTTTATTCAAATAGTCCATTATGTTTAAAAGGTATTTTAAAAACAAGAAAAAACTCGTATATTTACCCATATAGTTACTGTGCTGGCTTGAAAGGATTATGTGCCTTAGAACAGCCATGTTTTAATTCTGATCCATCTTGTGGAAGCAGCCATTTCTTTTAATCCCCATTCAGTACTGCAGGTTGGAAACTTGATTACATTATCTCCACAGAGATGTGACAAGCCCAATTGTGAGTATTAATCTTTGATTAGAGGGAGATGTGACTCTACCCATTCCAAGTGGGTTCTGATTAGTTTACTGGAATCCTTTAAAACATTTTAGAGAGAGCCCCAGGAGAGCCATGAGAACCATGAGAGCCCTTGTAGGCCAGAGACCTTTGGAGATGAAGAAGGTAAATGCCCCAGGGGGAAGCTTCATGAAACAAGAGGTCTGAAGAGAAAGCTAACAGATGTTGCCATGTTTGCCATGTGCCTTTCCAGTCAAGAGAGAAACCCTGAATTTCATTGGCCTTTCTTGAGTGAAGGTAAACCCCTGTTGGTGCCTTAATTTGGACATTTTTTTATAGACTTGCTTTAATTGGGCTATTTTCACAGCCTTAGAACTGCAAACTTGCAACTTAATAAATTCCCCCTTTTAAAAGTCATTCCATTTCTGGTATATTGCATTTCAGCAGCTAGCAAACTGCAACAGTTATCATTTCCAATATTCTCCGTTTTTTTGTATTTATCCACATTTCCAACTGGTATTATCTTCTTTTTGTCTAACGCCAACTGGTGGTGACTTTCTGCCAGTCTCAAAAGAAAGGTCCTGAGGAGGAAGGGATAATTGTTGCACATCTAAATTCAAGATTTGATTTCAGGGATCAATGTCCTTCAGTTATATGGTCATAGACTTCAGTCAAGTGAAGAAGAAATGTGATTTAGATGTGATAACCTTAATGGAATAAGGGAAGGATCCCTGCATGGTTATGAAGGAAGATATAAGACGTGAATTTAGAGTAACAACTGAGAAATTCACTTCTGCTACAAGATTTGGCCTGAAGTGGTTCTGTCTCACGTGATCCATTTGGGAAGTGCTCATCTGAGTCAAATGTGGCAAGGTATTTCTGAGTGGTGTAATGAAGGGGTTTGTGTAAATTCAGTCAGATGATCATTATGGATAATCCTAGATGTATGGTGCAGCATGCATGAGGGGTCAGGGCAAAATAAATGGGAAGCAAGGTCTCTGTTAACTACCTATAGACTGTTACAATAAACCAGACTGGAGCTCAAGAGGTTTCATTATTTTACCACAATGGAAAGAAAAATTGACAGAAGTTTGTGACAATGTGATGTGAGGAGAGGGAATAGAATATTCTGGGATATTTCTCAAACACTCAAAAAGTATATGTGTATGCCATAATTTTCAAGATGCCATTAGCTAGCTGTTTAATAAGACCAAGGAGAGTTAGCACATCTTCTAACTTGTCTAACTTGAAAGCATTGGCCTTTAAAAAGAGAGAAGTTTTCTGGTATATTCCCATGTAAATACTCATCCCCATCTCATCAGAAGTGGGTAAAGAGACACTTTTTCTCTATAAAATACATTTCTGCTTTATCAGTGATACTCCAGAGTGAACTCACAGATGGTATTAAACAATTTGTTGAAATAATATGAGAACTTCTGGAGATAAAAGATGGCTCAGAGGAGAACATGGTGCTGGTTGGGCCGTCCTTATAGTCCTATTATTTAATGTAATGGAATGAAAAGCATTAGTGAGAAGAAAATGACATTCCTGATAGTTGATCTGTTAGTTTTCTACTGATATGTGTGGAAGGCAAAATAATGGACTATCAAAAATATTCACATCCTAATTCCCAGAGCCCATGAATGTGTTTCCTTACATGGAAAAAGGGACTTGGCAAATATGATTAAGTTAAGGATATTCAGATGGGATTATTATCCTGGATTATCTGGCAGGGCCCATTGTAATCACAAGGATCCTTATAAGAGGAAGGCAGGAGGCCAGAGTCAGAGAAGGAATGTAATAATGGAAGCAGAGGCCAGAGAGTGAGAGACCCATTTTGAAGGTTCTGTGCTGTTGGCCTTGACGATGGAGGAAGGTAACATAAGCTTAAGGAATGAAGGTGGCTTTTAGAAACTGGGAAAGGCAAAGAAATGGATTATCCCCTAAAACCTCCAGAATTAACATAGCCTTTTTGACATCTTGATTTTAGGACTTCTGTCCTCCAGAACTAAAAATTAGTAAACGTGTGCTGTTTTAAGTCACGAATTTCATGACAACATGTTACAGAGCAATAGGAATCTAATACACTGTATAACAAATTACAGCAAACTTAATGACTTTAAACAGTACACATTTATCTCAGTTTCTATAGGTCAGAAATGAGACAAAGCTCATGTAGGTCCTCTGCACAGGATCTCATAAGGCTGCAATAAAGGTATCAGCTGGCTTTGTTTTTATATGGAATTTTGACTGGAGAAGAATTCACTTCTAAGCACATTGTTTGTAGGTAGAATTCATCTCTTAGCAGTTGTAGAACTGAGAACTTTTCTTGTTGGTTTGTAATCAAAGGCCACTAAAGTTGTCCTCAGTTCCTTGTATGTGGTCCTCACAATGGGCCATTTGAAAACACACACCAACACACACAAAGACACATATAATGTGTGTGACATCCCATCACGATTCCTATACAATGTAACCTTATCAGAAGTGACATTTCATTACCTTTACCATTTTCTATTGTTTAGAAGAAAACCATGGTTCTCACCTAGGCTCAAGGGGAGATTTTAGAAGGTACAAACATAAAGGCCACTCTAGGGTCTGCCTTCCAAATTTGACATTTAAAATCACAATGATTAATTAGTACAGTCAGCTGCTATTCAGCGAGATTTGAAATCAGGCAGAACATTGAACCTGGCAGAGAGATGTGAAAATAAAAGTCCATGGAAACACACATATGTACTCCCAAATACATGTGATAGATTATTTATAACAGGCCTACATGTGACAGCTCAAAAATAGGAAGCTACCCAGATTCTGCTCAGTGGAATGTACAGGGACATAATTTGTAGCAAGCACAACAAAAAGAGAGTGTGACATAGCACTACATGAATAGTGTATGTGTATACTATTGAAGTTAGGTTGGTGTCATATCAACTGTGATTGTTACTGGTTTAGAATGTTAAATTTAATCCCCATGGTAAAGACAAAAAATACGAGAAAATATATACAAAAAGTAATTAGAAGGACACAAAATGGTAAGATAAAAAATCAAATAAATATGAAAGTAGGCATTAAAGGAAAAATTGAGGGTCAAAAATATATGACATACAAAGATAAAATATCAAAATTGCAGAAGAAAGTCATGCATTCTATGTAGTTATTTTAATTATAAATGGATTAAACTCTGGCAGAGACTTGGAGAATGGATAAAAAAAAACCCAACTGTATGCGGCTTACAAGAGACTTTACCCAAAATTCAAAGAATTAATGAGGCTGAAAGGGAAAGGATGAAAAAAAACCTCTACAAATAGTAACCAAAAGAGATCTGGGATAGCTATGCTAATATCAGATGCAATAGATTTTAGTAAAAAAACTGTTATGGGGGACAAAGAAGATCACTATATATCAATAAAGGGAAAAATTCAACAGGAAGACATACCAATTATAAACTATATACTGATATACTGATATATAACTATATAGTATATAACTATATAGTATAAACTGATATATTGATAAAGGGATCAATTCAACAAGAAGACATGCCAATTATAAATATATATATATATATACAACTAATGGCAGCCCTCAAAATGTCTAAAGGAGATAGTGACAGGTTAGAAGGAAGAGATAAATGGTTCTACATTAATAATAGGTAACTACAATACACCACTTCCAATAATGGATACAATATCTATACAGATGATCAATAAGGAAATGGAAGATTTAAATGATATTCAAAACCAACTATATCTAACAAACATACATGGAACACTTCACACAACAATAACAGAACATATTTTCATTTTAAGTGCATGTGGATCATTCTCCAGGATAAACTATATGTTAGATCACAAAACAAGTGTCAGTAAATTTAAAAACATGGAAATCATGCACTGTATCTTTTCCAATCTCAATGGAGTTTAGTTCTCTGTTAAAGTCAGTAGCAAAGAGAACTGGAAAATTCACAAATATGTGGAAATTAAACAACATATTTCTGAACAACCAATGGCTCAAAAAAAGTAATCACAAGGGAAATTAGGAAATACATTGAGGTGAATGAGAACAAAAACACAACCTACAAAACTTACAGGATGCAGCAAGAACATTATTGAGAGGGAAATTTATAGCACCTTAAACAAGAAAAAGTTCTTAAATCTCAGACATAACCTCACAACTGGAGGATATAGAAAAAGAAGACTTAATGAGACCCAAACTGAACAGAAGGAAGGAAATAAAAGCAAAGATTAGAGAAGAGATAAATGAAATAGAGAATAAAAAACAATAGAAATTAAAAAAGAACAAAAGTTGATTCTTTGTAAAGATCAATAAAATTGGCAAACATTTAGCTAGACTTATAGAAAAGAGAGGACACAAATAATTAAAATCATATTATGAGCACGGGCCATGTTGGCTCAGCAGGCAGAGTTCTTGCCTGCCATGCCGGAGACCCAGGTTTGATTCCTGGTGCCTGCCCATGCAAAAAAAAAAAAGAAAAACAGAAAAAAGAAACATATTATGAGAGGGAGGAACATTACTCTGCCCTCACAGAAATAACAAGGATTATACAAGGATACTATGAACAATTGTATGCCAGGAAAGGATAAACTATATGAAATGGACAATTTCTTGAAACACACACACTATCTGTACTGACTCAAGAAGAAATAGAATATCTCAACAAATCAATTACTAGGAAAGGGATTGAATAAATAATCAATATCCTCATAAAGAAAAGCCAAGGACTAGATGACTTCACAGGGGAATTCTACCAAATATCCCAGGAAGACTTAACTTCAATTCTCAAACTCTTCCAAAAAATTGAAGCAGAGGGAACACTTCCTATTTAATTCTGAGAGGCCAACATTACCCTCATGCCAAAGCTAGATAAAGATAACACAAGAAAAGAAAACTACAGACCAGTATCTCTTATGAATATAGATGCAAAATCCACAAAAACAGTAGCAAACAGAATCCAACAGCAGATAACAAGAATTATAAACCATGATCAAGTGGTATTTATCACTTTTATGTGATATTGGTTCAGAATAAGAAAGTCATTTAATGTAATATACCACATTAACAGAATGAAGGAAAAAAGCACATTATTATCTCCATTGAGGCAGAAATGCATTTGACAAAATCCAGCACCTCTTCTTTATGAAAACATGTAGAACACTAGGAATAGAAGAAAACTTCCTTAACATGATGAAAACAGCATTTATGAAAAACCCACAGCTAGCATCATACTCAATGGTGAAAGCCTGAAAGCTCTTCCTCTAAGATCAGGAAGAAGATAAGGATGCCCATTATCACCACTGTTATTCAACATTGTACTGGAAGTTCTGTGCAGAGCAATTAGGCAAGAAAAAAAATAAAAGGTATCCAAATTGGAAAGGAATAAGTAAAAGTTTCCCTATTGCAGATGTCATGCACCTATATACAGAAAATCCTTAAAAGTTTATGACAAAGCTACTAGAGATAAAAAAAAAATCCATAATTAGTCAGGTACAATAGCAACATACAAAAGTCAGTAGTGTTTCTATACATTAGTCGTGAACAGTTGAAAGAGTGATTAAAGAATAAAATTCCATTAAAATGTCAACTATTCAAAAGATTCGAATATCTATGAATAAATGTAACCCAATGAAGTAAAGGACTTCTATATGGGAAACTACAAAAATTGCCAAAAAAAATAAAGGAAGACCCTGAATAAATAAAATGATATCATGTGCTTATGAATTGGGAGTCTAAACATTGTAACGGTGTCAATTATACCCAAAGTGATTTACAGATTCAACATGATCTCAATCAAAAGTTTAACAGCCTTCTTTGTAGAAATGGAAAAACTAATCATTAAATTTATTTGGAAGAGTGTAGAACTCAAAGTAGCCAAAACCATCTTGAAAAAGAAGAAAGAAGTTGGAGAATTTACACTTCCCTATTTAAAAATATATTACAAAGCCACACTAATCAGACAGCATGTTACTGGCACAAGGAAAGAAATATAGGCCCATGGAATTGAACTGAGAATTCAGAAAGAAACTCTTAAATCTATAGCCACTTGATTTTTTGACAAGGTTGCAAAGTTCAGGCAATTTGGAAAGAACATTCTTTTCAAAAAATGGTACTGGGAAGGCTAGATATCCACATGCAAAAGAATGAATGTAGACCCATACCTCACCCCATATGCAAAAATCAACTCAAAAACAGATTAAAAAACTAAATATCAGAACCAAAACTACAAAACTCCTAGTAGAAAATATAGGGAAGTATCTTCAGGACCTTGTGTTTCACAATAGTTTCATAGACTTTATACCCAAAGCAAAAGGAACAAAACAAAAAATAGATAAATGTGACTTCATTAACATTAGAAACTTTTATACATCAAAAGAATTCATCATGAAAGTAAAAAGACAACCTACAGAGGTTCCAAGGGAAAACGGTGTAATAGGATAGGTAGAGTTCAACCCTGCTCCAAGGAACAGCTTGAGCAGGGAAGGGAGGGGGGCTAAGACAGTGATTTCAGGAGGGTCTTCTGCACCATATAAGGAGGCCCTGGTTAGAAAAGCTGAAGAACTGAGAAACAGAGAACTGGAGACTGACCAGCTGTTCAAATAGCCTAATGCAGAAACTTGGAGCCCTCAGGAGTGCACGAACAGGGAGATGGGGACTAGGAAGTAAGCCAAGCCACATTCCTTGAATATGCTACCCTCACTGGTACAGCCCCGTGACCAGCAACTCAGCCCACACCCCACACCCCACACCCCACACCCCACACACCTGAATGCCATCTCTTACACCCTCTCCTGGTGCTCAAAGCAACCCCGCCCCACCAACCCCTCATGTGCGTATCCACCCCACACCCCCACTCCTAGCGTGCACATGCCTGCCCCGACCCAACCCATTTCTTCTGCAGAAGTGCAGTCTTGATCCACCCTTCCCAAGCTCTACCTCCCTATCCCTGACCCCTACAGGTGGTCAACAGTGCATAAAGGCTGCAGGTGCTTACCTCCATACTCAGCCTCCACCCACCCCCAACCCATACAGTCATGGAATCCCACCCCACCCCTCTTGACCTCTGCACAAGTGTACATCAGTTTACAGCTCTCTCAGATCTGTGCATGTTCATGGCCCCTAGTCACAAACCCCAGCCCTGGGCAAGCACTGACCTGTGCAGCCAGGCCATATGTGCCCCCAACCTGCTATCCTGAGCTCTTCACATATGTACAAAGGGCCCCATGTCTTAGAACAGCACACACCCTGCCCCCCATACCCATGAACCCACACAGCCACATCCTCCCCACTACTGGGTGCCCACACTCATAGGCAGCAGCATAGCATCCCCAACCTGTGCTATACCTGCACTGCAATGCATCACCACACTGTTGTGCCCCACCTTGTGCCCTGCATCCTGCTCCACATCCATCTAGCAAAAACAAGGCTTTGGACTTCTGAAGGAAATCAACTTCTAAAGTAAAGCAAGCAACATATTTACATGCTGCAAGGACAGCAGAGGTTCACTAAGCATATCAGATGCAGACAGATATAGCTCAACCTAATGACCAAATAAAACACTAGAGGAGACACAGACTTTGGAACAACTAAACAAAGATGTTCATATAACTCTATTAAATAAAATAAATGGGATGGCTAGTGACATAAAGGAGATAAAAAAGACATTAGGAGAGCATAGAGAGGAATTTGAAAGAATAAATAGAAAAATAACAGGTATCACAGAGATTAAAGATGCTGTAGACCAAATAAAAAACATACTAGAGACACATAACAGCAGATTTGAAGAGGCACAAGAAAGAATAAGTGAACTAGAGGACAGGATAGCTGATTTCGAACACTGAAAACAGCAAATGGCAAAAATGATAGAAAATTTTGAATTGAATCTCATGGAAATGATAGACAAAACAAAGCACACAGATATAAGAATCATTGATGCCCCAGAAGGAGAAGGGAAGAGTAAAGTGCTAGGAAGATTAGTTGAGGATATAATGGGGGAAAATTTCTCAACCCTTATAAAGGACATAATTATGCAAGTCAAAGAACCTCGATGAACTCCAAACAGAATAAATCCAAATAGGTCTTCTCCAAGACACATTCTAATCAGTCTATCAAATGTTATAGAGAAGTAGAATATACTGAAAGCCCAAGAGAAAAACAATCTACTACATACAAGGGCAAACACAAACGACTGAGTTCAGGCTACTCAACTGACACTATGGAGGCAAGAAAGCAGTGGTATGATATATTTAAGATCATGAAAGAGAAAGACTTACAACCAAGAATTCTGTACCCAGCCAAATTGTCCTTCAAAACTGAGGTAGAGATTAAAATTTTCACAAAAAATTCTGAAAGAATTTGTCAACAAGATACTGGCCCTACAAGAAATACTAAAGGGAGTTCTGCCAGTTGAAAAAAAAAAAAAGACAGGAGAGAGAGGTCTGGAGGAGGACACAGAATTGAAGAGTACCATTAAGAGTAACTTAAAGGATAAAAAGAGAAAGGGAAAAGAATATATGGATCTGACAGATAAAATCCAAAATATAAGAAGTAGATTCAAGAAACGTCTTTTCAATAATAACCCTGAATATTAACAGATTAAATTTACCTATTAAAAGATACAGATTGACAGAATGGATTAAGAAACATAATCCAGCTATGTGCTCCTTACAAGGGACTCATCTTAGACACAAGAATACAAATAGATTGAAAGTGAAAGGATGGAAAAAGATGTTGCACACAAGTTTTAACCAAAAGAAAGCAGTAGTGCCTATGCTAATATCAGACAAAATAGACTTTAAATGTAAAGACATCATAAGAGACAAAGAAGGACAACTATATATTAATAAAAGGGACAACTCACTAAGAAGAAATAACAATCATAAATGTTTGTGCTCCCAATCAATGAGCTTCAAAGTACATGAGACAGACATTGGCAAAACTGAAGGGAGCAATAGATGTTTCAACAATAATAATAGGAGACTTCAATATACCACTCTTCTCTGTAGATTGAACAACCAGACAGAAGATCAACAAGGAAATAGAGAAGTTAAATAGTTTGATAAATGAATTAGACCTAACAGACATATATAGGTCAATATACCCCAAAACACCAGGATATACATTCTTCTCTAGTACTCATGGAACATTCTCTAGGATAGATCATATGCTGGGGCACAAAACAGGTCCTTATAAATTTAAAAATATTGAAATTATTCAAAACACTTTCTCTGATAACAATAGAATGAAACTGGATATCAATAACCACCAAAGAATGAGAACTATCACAAATAGATGGAGATTAATTAACACACTCTTAAACAACAACTGGGTCAAAGAAGAAATTACTTGAGAAATCAGTAACTATCTGGAGATGAATGAAAATAAGAATACAACATATCAGAACTTATGGGATGTGACAAAGGCTGTGCTGAGAGGGAAATTTATTGCCCTAAATACCTATATTAAAAAACAGTAAAGAGCAAAAATCGAGGACTTAACCGCTCACCTGGTGGAACTAGAAAAAGAACAGCAAACTAACCCCAAAGTAAATAGAAGAAGAGAAATACCAAAGATTAAAGCAGAGTTAAATGAATGGGAGAACCAAAGAACAATAGAAAGAATCTATAAAAACAAAAGTTGGTTCTTTGAGAAAATCAATAAAATTGATGGACCACTAGCAAGACTGACAAAGAAAAAAAAAAGAGAGGATGCATACAAACAAAGTTAGAAATGAGAAGTGGTGCATTACAACAGACCCTGAAGAAATAAAATAAATCATAAGAGAATGCTATGAACAACTATATGTCAACAAATTAGACAACATAGATGAAATGGACAAATTCCAGGAAACACCCAAACAAGCTACAGTGACTCAGGAAGAAATAGAAGATCTCAACAAACCAATCACAAGTAAAGAGATTCAGTCATCAAAATTCTTCCTACAAAAAAAGTCCATAGCCAGATGGCCTCACAGGGGATTTTTTTCTTCCCAGAGGAATTTTATCAAACATTCCAAAATGAACTAACCCCAATCTCGCTCAAACTTTTCCAAAAAATTGAGGAAAAAGCACTACCTAACTCATTTTATGAAGCTAATATCATTTTAACACCAAAACCGGGTAAAGATGCTATAAGAAAGGAAAACTACAGTGCAATCTCCTTAATGAACATAAATGCAAAAATTCTCAATAAAATACTGGCAAGTTCAATCCAACAACACATTAAAAGAATTATACACCACGACCAAGTGGGATTGATACCAGAAATGCCAGGATGGCTCAATACGAGAAAATCAATTAATGTAATACAGCACGTTAAAAAATAGAAAGGGAAAAGTCACACGTTCATCTCAATTAATGCTGAAAAGTATTTGGCAAAATTCAATATTCTTTTCTGAAAAAAATAAAACAAAACAAAAGCAATTCAAAAGATAAGAATCAAAGGTTAACTGCCTCAGTATGTTACAGGGGATATATGAAAAACCAATAGCCAGCAGCTTACTTAATGGAGCGAGACTGAAAGCTTTCCCCATAAGATCAGGAATGAGACAAGGATACTTCCTGTCACCATTGTTATTCAACACTGTACTAGAAGTTCTAGCTACAGCAATCAGGCAGGACAAAGAAATAAAAGGCATCCAAATTGGAAAGGAAGAAGTAAAATTTTCTTTATTTGCAGATGGCATGAGACTATATTTGGAAAATCCTGAGAAATCTTCAACAAAGTTATTTGAGCTAATAAACAAATTCAGCAAGGTGGTCGGATATAAAATTAATGTGCAAAATCAGTATCATTTCTATACACAAGCAATGAAATAACTGACGAGTCGGTTAAAGAAAAAATTCCATTCAAAATATCAACTAAAATCAATTACCTAGGAATGAACTTAACTGGGGAATTAAAGGACTTGTACACAGAAGACTACATAGCATTGCTAAATGAAATCAAAGAAGTTCTAAATAGGTGGAAATACATTGCCTGCTCATGGATAGGAAGGTTAAATATAGTTAAGATGTCAATTCTACCCAAATTGATCTACAGATTCAGCGCAGTACCAATCAAAATTCCAACAACCTTCTTTGAAGACTTGGAAAAGCTAGTTACCAAATTCATCTGGAAAGGAAAGAGACACTGAATACCTAAAAGCATTCTAAAAAAGAACAAAGTATGAGTATTAACACTTCCTTACTTTGAAATGTGTTATAAAGCCACAGTGGTCAAAACAGCATGGTACTGGCACAAAGATGGAAGCATTGACCAACAGAATCAAATCAAGAGCACAGAAATAGACCACCAAATCTATGGTCAGCTGATTTTTGACAAGGCCCTCAAGTACTCTGAACTGAAACAAAATAGTCTTTTCAATAAATGGGCATGGGATAACTGGATATCCAAAGCCAAAAGAACGAAAAAGCACCCTTACCTTACACCCTATAGAAAAATTAATTCAAAGTGGATCAAACACCTAAATATAAGAACTAGCACCATACAGCTTCTAGAAGAAAATGTAAGGAAACTGCTTGAAGACCTAGTAATTGGAGGTAGCTTCCTAAACTTATACCTAAAGCACAAGCAACAAAGAAAAAGTGGAAAAATGGGAACCCCTCAAAATCAAATGCTTCTGCACCTCAAAAGACTCTGTCAAGAAGGTGAAGAGGCAGCCAACTCAATGGGAGAAAATATTTAGAAATCACACATCAGATAAAGGGATTTCTGTATACGTAAAGAAATCATACAACTCAATAACAAAAGAGCAAACAACCCAATTATAAAAGGGGCTAAAGATATGAATAAGCATTTTTCTGAAGAGCAAATACAGATGGTTCAAAAGTACATGAAGAGATGCTCATTTTCATTAGCAATAAGGGAAAGGCAGATCAAGACTACAATGAGATAGCACCTCGCACCTATAAGAATGGCTGCTATTAAACAAACAGGAAACATAAATGTTGGAGAGGATGTGGAGAAATTGGGACACTTATGCACTGCTGGTGGGAATGTATAATGGTGTAGCCATTACGTTAGACATTTTGGCAATTCTTTAGGAAACTAATTATGTCGAGTTTCCCTATGACCCAGCAGTAGCACTACTTGGTATATACCCAGAAGAGCTGAAAGCAGTGACACAAGCACACATTTTGCACACTGATGTTCATGGCAGCATTATTCACAATTGCCAAAAGATGGAAACAATCCAAATGCCCATCAACAGACAAGTGGATTAACAAAATGTGGTATATAATATGATGGAATATTATGCAGCAGTAAGAAGAAATGATATCCTGAAGCACATGACAGGATGGATGATCTTTGAGGACATAATGCTGAGTGAAATAAAACAGACACAAAAGAATATATTTTGTATGATTCCACTTTTATGACCAGGGTAAAGGTAAAATCAGAGGCTTACAAAACAGAATATAGGGGAATTAGAGATACATAGAAGCTAGAAATGGGTGAATGGTTAGCTAATGAGGTTGAACTCAAATGTAAGGGAATAGATATAAATCAGGATGATTCTTTAGTGGTGTATAAGTAATATTACCATATTGAAGGTGAACAAGATTGAAAGGGGTTGTATACACCTAAGTGTCTCACTGATTAACATTAGAAATGTAAATAAGTTCTTGTAAGATCTAGTTCAAAGGTGTGATTACTGTACAAAAAGTGTTTAAGTCCAGGGTACAGGGGCAAAACTGCTATTGCATACTGGGGGCTATGTTTAACAAGAAAACATCAGCAGTGCCGTAGCAACACCAGGGGTAAATAATGGGGGCAGAGACAAAAGTTAAGGGGAGATTTAGATTTCTTATTTGGTGAGGGTGTGTTTATTGGTTATCTTTCTCTTGGGAACAATGGAATTATCTAAAATTGAGAGTGTTGATTGGTTGTTGTCTTTGGGCATTATACGTGATGCCTAGTGAATGCAGGTGGCTGAAAGATGCACTGATGGAGAAATAGGTTGGCAAATGATGGTGTGTACATATGATTGAATATTGTGCTGCTACAAAAAGGAATGAAATCGTGAGGCATGGAACGATGTGAATGAACCTGTGGGACATTTGGTGAGGCAAAATAAACCAGAAATGAAAGAACAATTATTGTATAGTCTCCTTTAGAAAATGCTTATAAGAAAACAGGGGTATAGATTGTAAGCTCTTTTAGAAGACACATTTAGTCCAGAGTGGTAATTATTATTTCTGAATTTCAAGAGGCTATTTTATATATCTATAACCTGGTATTTAGAGATGAGAATGTTTCTGATCAGGTCGGGATTAAGGTAATTCAGAACACAGGAGTAAAGAAGACATTGTCTATATTTTAGAAACACACCCACTCCTTGAGACCAATGGAAGAAAGGTTTATTTTGTCTGGAATCTAAATTTTCTGGAACACATATTTAACTCAGCCTGTCTGGATTGTTCATACAATTTGAAGAATTGAAGCACAGGGAGCCCAGAATAAGAATGAGGGCCTTTAATTCTTTATACCTTAATGTAAAACCTGGGTATATCATAGGATATATTGAGCAGATAATAAAAAAGCATTGGTCTCAAGGAGTGGGTGTGTTTCTAAAAAGAAGAAAAAGGACTAATTAGATGCTTCCTTTGTTGTAGTGGTTGCTTTGAAAACTATACTTTAATGGGAGAAATCATGGAAAGAAATTCTCAACAGAATAACTGAAAACTGCCTTTTCTGTACTGATTGCTTTTTTGTGTGTGTGGTATAATAAAGTCTTTATTCAGTTTTACAGAAACATCTATGACAGTACTAAACTTAATAACTTGAAAATTTTTAGAATTTACTTTTTTTTTTTTTTTAAAGGAAAGACAGAGAGAAGGAAGGAAGGATAGAAGGAAGGAAGGAAGGAAGAAAGGGAAACATTTTTAAACATTTTCTTGTATTCTGTTTCTCCGTTTTTGTTACATGGGCTGGGGCCGGGAATCGAACCGAGGTCCTCCGGCATAGCAGGCAAGCACTTTGCCCGCTGAGCCACCGCGGCCCACCCCTAGAATTTACTTTTGAGAAGAACTAAGTCAGTTCAGAGGGTAAAATAAATTGACATAGTCTTCCTTTCTAATCATTCTAATCTCTGTAAGCTTGAAATACATAAACTTTTAAAAGAGTAGTTTCTATTTACTGAAGGATAAAAATGGTAACAGTGGAGAAAAGTTCACAGAAAAAATATTGTCTAAAGGACATATTTTGTTAATCTGTTAGGTTGTGTTTTTGTTTCCAGGGACAAATTAAATTTGCATGATTGTCCAAAAAAATTTCAACTTGCAAATGCTAACTCTATATAAAGGAATGGGGAAAAAGTTCTTAAGTTACAATAAACATTCACATTTGGTTTTAGAAAAGCAATTGCCTGACATCTATGAATTTATTTTGTATCATGCTAGCAAGCAGTAAGTATATGGATATTTTCCCAACTAATTTTGCTTTCTTTTTCTGGAACAAAACATTAAGTGCTTGCAGAGTTTTTCAAGTGAGAGAAAAAATTTTTTAAGAAAAGCCAGGAAACTTTCCCTTTTTTCCCAATCCTTCATCTACATTAGACCAAATTATTTTGCAAAGCTTGTCTGGCTTCACAGAGAGAGAACAGCCTCTTCTGTGTTAACTGGCTAATTAAAATATATTAGGAAAATCTTTACAGCCATAACCAACATAGTCATCAAATAGCAAGTGAAACCAAAACATCATAGGAAATACTGTGCCTGGGAGTATGTACTGTCTCAAATGTGAACATGGTAACTTATAATTTATTAGATCAGCTTCTTAGGAGATGAAAGATTGGAAATTCTACTGATAAATATTCACTGGAATGGCTTTGAACTGAAATACTTCCTTTTAATCTTTTCTTATTACCTTTCCCCTCTCGTGTCCCCCAGTTTTTCTTTAAAATCAGCACAGTATTGTATATGAATCTTTCATGTGGTATATATGTCTACCATTTGTCTGATTCCTTGATGTACTGTATCTTTATGGTAGATTATTTTGGCTGTAGGCCCTATTGCCCCTTCAACCAATCACATGCCAAATTGTAAATGAGTCCTGCTGCCCTTTAAAGTGTCTTTATGAGATGGTTCCTCAATTGTCAAGTGCTTTTTTGATTTTTAGGCTATTGACATTTTATTTTGTCTTTGTGTCTGAAGTTGATCTCTTTTTGAATGTAAAAGTTAAATTTCAAGTGTGAAAGTCTCTTACAGATGGCCAGAAACATGTGCCTAAGTTGACTGAGATCTGTTGTATTACGTTGCTTAAAAGCCATTTAAGCTTTTTGTATTCAATTCTCTGCTACCATTTGCTGAGGCATTTTGGGAGACAGGGGACCTTTAACCTGCTGCTTCCATTAAATAACTGTGGTATTTACCGTTTCATTCCAGAGGCAGAAGATGGGATGATTCCTTTAAACATTGACTTGCTTGGATAAAATATCTTCCTAGATTTAGAATCTTGTCATTTCCCAGATAATTTGGACAAAGGCATATTTTATGAACAATACAAATGTTTTTGATGTGTTCATCCCTGTTGGTGCTGTGTACAAAATACAGGCCACATAAAGTTTACCTATTGGAGATTTAGGAACTGCATCTCCAAATCTGTGTTTTATTTAGTAAGGGAGTCAGTTTTTTTAATTCATTGTGTGTTGATAACCTATAAACCATCTCTTGGGGCAAGGGTGTGGCTCAGTCACCTGTTAGGAAAGGAAGCTCCTTCTCCTGTGTACAAGAATAAGGAGGTAGGGAGGCCCAGAGAAGAGAAGTATTTGATGAGGTCTCATCCTGCCTCTGAGCTCACAGATGTTGTAACATTGACCAGAAAATTAGAGGGTTCACTAAATGCCTTTCTCTGGCTATTAGTGCAAACATGATTGTATCAGCTCCTGTAGTGTTTTCTTGATCCTTATAGAAAGTATAAATCCACATAACTTCTCTTCAGAGAATGGGGAACCTGTCCTAGAATAAAACTTGTACAGCTGAGTAGGCATGATGGGCAACAACTTGGTACTTTGCTAGATTTGTTTCTTGGTAATTGTTTTGTATGTCTTTCTGTAAATATTTATGGTAATTTGTTTATATGTTTTTTATGTCACTGATGCTGAATTGAATAGAAAAATAAATAGACAATAAAAAAATGGGATTATTAATAGGCAAAAAAAAAAGCATTGACAAAGTCCCTTGAGGGACAGGAGAAAATATATCAAACTATCCAACTACCATCAGGGAATCCCTGATACTGTGTCAAACATTAGGGACACCAAAATCAATAGGCCAAGCCCTTGATCTTGGGGCTTGCTCTTGTGAAGCTTATGTATGTAGTGGAGAAGATTAACAGACATACAGATATGCCTAAGAGTTACTTCTGGAGGACCTCTTTTGTTGCTCACCTGGGCCTCACTGTCTCTAAGGCCAACTCTGTAAGCGAAATCATTGCCCTCCTCACTACATGGGATATGACATCTAGGGGCGAAAGTCTCACTGGTGGCATGGTAGATGACTCCCTGGGGTGAGTCCAGCCCTGGAACCATGGGATCAACAATTTCCATCCTGTTCAAAAGGGGGAAAAGAAATGTAGCTAATAAAGTATCAATGGCTGAGAGAGTTCAAATAGAGTTGAAGGGCTACTTTGGAGGTCACTCTTAACGCAACTGTCAGTGAGACACTGCTACCTAGCATAACTTGCCAAACCCAACCAAAGCCATTCCAGCCAATCCTAAAGAACACCAAGGCAATATTTAAGATTCTACAAAGGTTCCATGCACTAGGGTAACTTTCCAGAAACCTACAACCTCTAGATGGGTCCCTGGATCAGATAAGTTCTGAAATCTAGAGGGTTCAACTTCTCCAGAACATCAGCTAGCTCCATCTCCCTACCCCTTATCATTGAGAGCCCCTTCCAAAAATGAAAAACTTAGAATGATCATAGCCAAAATATCCCTAAAAAGTGGGATATAAGAATCAAAGTTGATGGTGGAGTTTTACAGTGAGGGTAGGGTTTGACAAATGAATACAATTGTTGAATCATAAGATTGATATTTCTTTTAATCTCCTGTATCTTAGAGCAACTAGAGGTGAAAACCTAAAATTGTGGAATTGCAACCCGTAACAAGCCCTGAGATCTGTCCTACAACTAATTGTTGTGGTGTTCTTTGAAATTTATAGCTTTTTTGTTTATATGTTAGTTTTCACAAAAAAAAGAAGGAAAATAGTCGATTGTTTGATGATAAAAAAATATTTAAGCCCTCTAGCTTCTTATATGCTGGAACAACTAGAAGGAAAAATGTGAGAGAATGATATGGTAGCCCATGACAAGCTCTGAGATCTATCCTGTAACTACTTGTTGAAGAGTGCTTTAAAAACTATTGCTTTTTTCTCTCTTTGCTTTGTATATGTGTTATATAACACAATAAAAAAGTTAAAAAAAATTAGAAGGCGCAATCCCTCTCCCACACACACAGTTTCACATCATAATAACTTGGGCCACTGGGCGGCAAGCAGAACTATGCCACCTCTAAAGAGAGAACAGAAATTTCCAGCTCTCTCCTCTGCTACTATAACAGGATTGCCATTAGTTGTGTGGCTACAGGAGAGTTAAGCCTCTAGCACCAGCCTGGACCCATGAGGGAGCAGGTGGAACCCAAGTCCCAACCAACCAGCACTGGACATGTAACATGAGTGAGAAATAGATCTCTGTTGTGTTAAGCCAGGGGAAAATGCACAAATCTTTGACCTAACAATTTGACTTTTGGGTATCCATACTGATAATACAATCTTTTCTAATGGAAGAAAAGAAATAAAGATGAATTCTAGGTAATTGTGTATCCAAGGAAAACGGTAAAAGAAATTAAGATAGAGCTATATGTCTTGATATATAGTGTGATATTTATGTTAAAATATGCACATGTAAATAAATAGATAAAGGTCTTGAATAAAAAAAGACAGCCTACAAAATAGGAGAAAACATTTGGGAACCAAACATATCTGATATGGGTTCAATATTCAGGATATATGATTAAATACTACAACTCAATAAGGAAAAGACAGACAACCCACTTACAAAATGGTCAATAGATTTGAATAGACATTTTTTCCAAAAAGGAAATGCAAATTGTTAAAATACACAAGAAAAAATGCTCAACATCACTAATTATTAGGAATATGCAAATCAAAACCACAGTGATTTCACACAAACTAGAATGGCTACTATGAAAAAAAAACCAGAAAGTAAAAAGTTTTGAAGAGAATGTGGACAAATGGGAACACTCATTCAGTTCTGGAGGGAATGTAAAATGGTACAGCTGCTGTGGAAGAGAGGTTAGTGTTAGTATGATATTACTCTGTAACCCAAGTGTCCCACTTCTAGATACATATCCCAAAAATTGAAAGCAGGGATTTGAATAGATATCTGCACAACAATGTCATAGTGGCATTAGTCACAATCGCCAAAAGATAGAAGCAATCCAAGTGTCCATCAACTGATGAATGGCTTAACAGAAAAGGTATATACATGCAGTGGAATATTATTCAGCCATAAAAAGGATTGAAATTCTGCCACACGTGACAACATGGATGTACCTTGAAGACATAATTTTGGTTGAGGTTATAAAGATACAAAAGGACAAATGTTTTATGATCTCACTAATATAAAATAATTATAACAAGCAGATTCATAGAGTCAGAAATTAAAATACAGGGGCTGGATGGTGGTAGGAAATGGGGAGTTAATGTTTAATTGATATAGAATTTCTCTTTGAGGTGATGGAAAAGTTTCAGTAATGGATGTTGGTGATGGTATCTCAAAATTATGATATAATTATGATATAATAACTGCACTGAATTATATATTTCTATGTGCATAATAGGGGAAATTTTAGGTTTATATTTTTTGGGAGAATAAAGATGAAAAAAAAAAACCGCATAGGACTTTACAACACAAGCAGGAACCATAGTGTAAACTATGGACTATAGGTAATAGTACAATTATAATAATATTTCACATATTGTAGCAAAGGTATTACATTAATATAAGGTGTTAATAATAATAAGGGTGGTATATGAGAACTCTGTATTTTCTCCATGATTTTTCTGTGAATGTAGTACTTCTGTGTCGAAACAGTTATATTAAAAAAAAGTGCATGCATATGGCTAACCCTCTAAAACTTAATATTGAGCAAGGGTAACTAGACACAAAAACTGCATACTGTATGATTACATTTCTATAAAGTACAAAAACAGATAATACTGATCCATTACAGTAGAAGTCAACATAATCATTACTGTTGGGTAAAAGTGTCTGCAATAGATCCAGGGAGCTTATGGAGCACTGATGTCTTATTCTATGATTTGCGTGTCAGTTACGTGGATGCATTTAGTTTGTGAAAATTCACTGTGCTGGAAGATCATTATTTGCACATTATTCTGATTGTTTATTATACATTAATTAGAATTTTTTTGAATTCCATAAAAGAAAAAAGATTAAGGTCTTGACTGGTGGGATCCCATGAAAGGCATGAGGGTGGTCTAAGAATATAATTAGAGTTGCTTAGGTGGCCCAACCATTCAAGGAAATGACACAGAATTATGGTGAGGGAGCTGTATTTCATCCCCTCTTGGAACATCGTCAGGAGATATACCATGTTCCCAAACCCTGCATTCAATTTCCAATGCAGGGGTTTTTGAGGGTGCTGCTGTTTAGAGCTTTTCTCTTGTTACTAAGGACACTTCTCAAAGAAAACTGCGCATGAATTGGTAAAATTAACCACACCCTGTAGACATCTGATAAACTAGTAGTGTCACTTCAAAGAGCCTTCTGTGCCTATGAAAAACCCATCTTAGCTAGGTTCCTGAGTGGCATGTCTATTTGTGAGCTCCCTATAAACAGTCAGCTGATGCTAGGGGAAAGGAGCAAGGAACAAAATCTCATAAAGACTTTCGGAGGCAATTAGATTTCCCAATGGAACATTCCCATTTGTGGTTTAAAGTCACAGGTTTCATCTTGGCCTTCATGGCCTTTTATTTATTTTTCAGGACTCTGCTTCCCACTGGGGTCCAGAGGAAATAGTAAGAAGATGGCACAAAGCCAGAGTCCTCCATGAGTGCACTCTTTATCTTCCTTCTGTAGAAGCCATGCAGAAACACTAACTCAGGCTGTCCTTTAAGCAGTTTCATTGTCAAAGACCCAATAGAATTCTCCTTCTGAACAAAGGGAGATATATTTCTTTATCTTTCTAATTAATGCTTAGACCTTTAAAAAATTGTGCTCAGTGTACAGCCTAGAAGATGAACTACCTGAAAAGGGAGTATTTTTCTTTAGAAGATCAAAAATGTTGATGCTGTCTCTGCCATTGTGGGTTTTCACATCAGTCAGATAAGATAAGACATTATCTAAATTAGATAAGAAATTATCTAAATTTCTTGATAAATAGAAATTTAGAAAAAAAATCCAGGGTCTGTATTCTGCCCCAGCCTAAAATTTCAGGCTAAAATTTCCATTATCCAGTAGTCCATTGGGTCGAAATGGAGCAAATGCAGATCTTTGTGAGCTAGACTAAATTTTCACCAACCACTGTATAATATATACAATGTTTTCTGCCTTCACACTTATGTATTTTCTAGCCTTATGCCAAAAGACTAGTCATCAAAATACAGTGTACTGGTGGAGAGCAGAAATAAATATAGAAGACATTCAAACTTTCTACTCCCAGATCAATTCTAAATTGACGCTGTTGGCTTAGGAAACTCAACGCATGAATTGGCTAAAGCTTATTTCTCAATAAATCTCCTCTCTTCCCTCTCCCTTTCACCCACCACCACATTCTATCTCTGCTCTTTCTGTTTCTTTTTGTCTCATTGCCATCCTCTTTGCTTTTAATTTCTGTGCGAGTGGACCATGGCATCTTCCTCACCATATCTCAATTTATGATCATTTGAATATCTCACAAGAGCTGCAAAACCAGGAGAAATGCTATTGTGTAACTAAACAATTAGCATTACATCTTGGTGAATCAATCTTTTGAAATAGTTTAGCAAAAGGATGTGGGATCTTTGTAACATGCACTGACAAAGAACAACATAGAAGTTGGAATTTTTATGAGCTTGCAATCTGTACTTATTGTGGAGCTTAGCCTTCAATTTTGAGAGAATATTATACAGTAATAAGCACAGAGGAGAGATAAGCCAGGTAGCAGATGAAACATATTCTTTTCTGCTAACTTGGATAATAGAGATGCTTCTATAAGTCAGGAGATGCCTTGATTCCCTAGACCCCCTCCTTCTGAGACAAAAGGGACCTCTCCAGAGCCAGCAAAGTCAAATTTCATCCAGAAGAATTATATTTCATTTCCCTAAGTTCCAGACCTGGCTTCTTTCTTTAGGTTGGAATGCCTAGTTTATGTGGCCCTCCTGCTTTATTCTATCAGATGCTAGCAGAGTTGTTCCCATACACAGTTTTTGCATAGGTTTTCCTTTCCACAAATTATTCTATCAGATGCTAGCAGAGTTGTTCCCATACACAGTTTTTGCATAGGTTTTCCTTTCCACAAAGGTCATCTGGTTAAGAAGTTTCAAGCATGAAGGTTCATGATCTAAAACAGAAGCATTGACTAACTGAGTCACAAAAGTACAGTGAGTAAAGAGAAAGGAAGGTGATAGGGGAGTGAGGGGGCTCATTAGGAGAGAAGCTGGAACCCATCAGATATGGAATCACCCCTTAGCCTGTACATTCACGTTCTACCTGAGAGGTGCTTTTTTATTTTTCCTAACTGTTCCAGATTAGCTTGCTTTTCTATATTTTTCCATGTGGAGATTTTTTTGATGTTTGCTTCAGAAAATTCTCTCTTGCTTGATGCTTCTATGTGCACCTTCTATTTTGAATTTTATTATAACCATCACACAGAGCCTGCTACCCATCATCTCATTTGGGAATTCAAAGGCATTAAGTTGGTGGAACCTCTTTAAAAGACGACAGTGCTGCAATCCTGACCATCAAGTGACAGCATTGCAAAACAGTAAATAGAATAAGGGCAGTTAAAGAGGAAAGTAAGGAACTGAGTTGCTGCCTTCTGATAAGGACAAATCTAGAGTCTCACACCTCTTAACATCCCCAGTCCTGCTACCTTTTCCATCCAGCTGCAAGTCATGAAATGATTACTGGGACCTAAAAACACTGCATCCTCAGACCTTCACCCCAACACACATGTGCGCGCACACACACACACACACACACCAACCTCCTTTTAATTCCTCTTCATTATTAAATGCTATTCCTGAAAGTTCCATCCTTACTCCACCTCTTCAATTAATACCATTAAAAGGTGGCCCAGCTTGATGGCCTCTCAGCCAGTCAGCTTTGACCAGTCCCACAAGGCCTTCTATTAGACAGACCCAAGTATTCCCACACAGGCTTCTTTCTGCCTCACAGGCCCAGCCTCCTACTGGAATTTTTTCTGGAAATTTTTTTGAATCAATCTTTGTACTTCGATAGGCCACCTGTTATTTCTCTAGTTCACACACTCCATTTCCTCCTTCATCATGGAATTCCAACCAGGTGCCCAGTAATAAATACTTTTTCCTCATTAACATATCTCTTCACTGTAAGGGTCAGCTCTTAACAGAGTTTGTGAAATATTTATTGCACACACACTCTCTTCCAGAACTAAACAAGTATTATCTCTTTTAAGCCCTGCAACATCCCTAAGATTATTATCCCTGCCACATAGATGAGGAAATTGATGTCCACTTGTCTAAGATAAAGTGATAGAGTCAGTAGTAAAAGCAAAGGCTGCCTAACTCAAGAACCCACCTCCTAGTCACTATAGCTCCCTGCAGAGGTTATTCTCTGTGTGATGCTGTCCATCCATTCCATTTCCACCATACCTCATACTCAGCTCCACTCTAGGTTTCCTGGTGCCCTTTGCTTTCACCAGGATCTTCTAGGAATTGTGGGCTATAGCTTAATCTATTTCATGTCTGCTGGAGGCATGTGGGCTTTACGACAAACCTTCAGGAAGAGAAATCTCTAGGTGGACTACATCAATTTTTATACTTTTCTGGTCAGGGATGGACTTTGGGGTGAGGAAGTGTTCTTTAGTTTTTCAAGTTATATGATAGAGATGAGTGCCTATTTCATTTAACTATGAGACCAGGTTGGAAACCACATTTGACATGTTTTAAAGCATTAAAATTTTGGGAAAGGACACAAGAAATAACATAGGAATATTTTTGGTGCTTCCTCTCATGCTTCTTAGCACTCCACCACTTAGCCATGCTCAAATCATAAGGGAGCCACTTTGTGCTCTCCCACAAGAAGTTTTTGCTCTCACCATCTTTTATTCCTTCATACATATACTGGAGTACCCATTACATTCTCTTGTCTTTTGCAGTTAGTTTTGTATATTTCTCATTTCTTTTCTTTGTCTTAATCTTCTTAAAGCAGTGGGACCACACCTCTCATGTAGTGTAGCAGAGCACCTTAAGTGGATGTCTCCTATATCTTTTTAGAATTGAAATTAAGTGAAAAGGATGATTGCTGTCTGAAATTTCAGATTTTGGTGCAGGCTAGAGAGAACTCCCTATTTGTCATAAGGCAGCCTCTGGTTCTTATTTTTTTCCCCATCTGTTCTTTTTTTTATGCCCATCATTCCTTCTCTCAGAATCCTTGGTCTTCTCCCTCCAGCTCATCTGAAGTGACACACAGAGCAGGTTGGAAAAAATAAAGATATCTAGAAGTGAAATCTTGGCATGGAAGCAGTGTGCTTTGAATCAGCTCTATGCATTAACAGGAATCCATGAAAGGGCATTCTTCAGGATGAAAGGAAAGTCCCAGAATTAATAGCACTTAGGTTTCTGATGGATACCATTGTCTGTTTTGGGGCCTTGGCAAGAAAACAGTCTCTGGATACATCTGTGATCAAGCACCACAGAGATCATACTGCAGGGAAAACCTCTAGGAAGAGCTGCCTTTGCGTGTGTCTCTTCTCTGAGCCTCTGAGTGTGGTGAACATGGAAATTAGAGAGGGACACAGGGATTGAACCCCAGCTAACTGTGAAGTAGCTGTCAATTATTGGGGGATGTTTCAGTTTTCTAATGCCGCTGGAATGCAATGTAGCATAAATGGATTGGTTTTTATAAAGGAGATTTATTAAGTTAAATGTTACAATTTAAAGCCATGAAAATGTTCAAATTAAGACATCAACAAAAAGATACCTTTTCTCAAGAAAGGCTGATCACATTCAGAGTTTCTCTGTCACATGAGAAGGCACATGGGGATATCTGCTGTCCTTCTTTCCTGGATTCTTGTTCCAAAGAGCTCTTTTAGTTTCTGGCGTGTCTGGGGGCATTTTCCTTCTGCATCTCCAAAGGTCTGTATTCTCTTCAAAATGTCTCTCTCTTAAAGGACTCCAGTAAATGGATTAAGACCGTCTTTGAGTTGGGTGGGTCACATCTCCGTGGAAAAACTCAATCAAAAGATTTCACCGAACAATAGGTCTGCCTCCACAGGATTGGATTAGAAAGACATGGCTTTTCTGAGGTACATAACAGTTTAAAACCAATATATTCCACCCTCTCAACCCCCAAAAGACATGTTCTTTCCGTACACAAAAACATTCATTATATCAGAATATCACAAAAACCTTAAACCATTTCAGTAGCAATACAAATACAATACCAAGTCAGGTAAAGTACAAAATCTCATCAAAGTCAGTTACAGGCATAGTCTGTCCTAAGGCACAATTCTCCTCTGGCTGCGGACCTGTGAAACTCAGAACAAGTTATCTGCTTCCAATATACAAAGGAAGGACAGTCATAGGGTAAACATTTTATTTCCCCAGGAAGAAATTGGAAGGGAAACAGGTGCTGCCAAACCCAAATAGTTCCAAAAAAACCAGCAGGGCAAACTCCATTAGATTTTAAGTTCTGAGAATCATTTACAGAATGACATCTCATCCTCAGGGCTTGAGAGTATGGCACTCCCACCCTTTACAAGGATTTATGCAGTGGACCAGTTCTCTCTAAACACTTGAATGAAGGGTGCAACATTGGGGAACATTGAGGAGACAACCTTGTTCTTGTCCCCACCCTTCTCAAGCAGCTGGGTGGCACTGAGACTCTCTTACAGTTCCAGTGCACATGCTAAACCCCTTCAGAAGAGTGAGGTGGTGGCCAGGCCTACCCCAATCCCCAGGGGGATGTTGTCCTCTCTCTCTGGTGCCTGAGAGGGACACTTTTCTGCCTACCCTCTGCCTCCAAGGCAAACTCACCCTCTCCACATGCATGGGTAGATCTGCTCTCCTGGTCTGAGATTTCCTGGCTCCAGAACTTAGCTTCTGTGTCTCTTCTTCTGAATTCATTCTTCCTTCAGTTTGCCCTGTTTCTGTCCCTTTGAATCCAGATTGGCAGAAGTTCCCTTTATACAGATCCCATAACATACTTGTCTGATTTCCATGCAGTATACAAGGATCAGGGCTTTCCAAAATCCTTTCTGGATAACTCCATTTCCAACTCTGGCTGAGTGGTTCCTGTTTGATTAAATCCTCACATGGGGTACTAGCCTCCTGAGGTCTCACTTTCAGGAAGCCCAGAATTTTTCAGACCATCAATTTCTGGTTTCTTTGTACCCAAGAGTTAGGTTCTTAGCTTATCTCTTTCCTGATACATTTTACTATAACATGCAACGAGAAGCCAGGCTACATTTTCCGCATATGGAAATCTCTCCAACTAAGTATCCCAGCTTGTGACTTTCAAATTCTGCATTCCATCCAACACCAGTACTCAATTTTGCCAAATTCTGTCACTTTAAAACAAGGATCACCTTTCTTCCAATTTGCAATGACACATTAATCATTTCTGTCTAAAGTCTCATCATAGGTATCAAGAGGCTATATTTCTGCAAAAAGTCTGTTCAAAGCAATTCAGGTCTTTTCTATCAAGCACATCACAATTTTTTCAGAACCTTCCCCATATCCATTTATAAAGCCCTTCTGGTATTTTTTTGGTATATGTAAATCACAGAACCTCCCTTCTCTGGTACCACAATCTGTTTTGGCTTTCTAATGCTACCAGAAGAATGCAATATACCAGAACTGGATTGTATTGGAAAGGGGATTTATTAAGTTATAAGTTACAGTTTTAGGCCATAAAAATTTCTAAATCAAGGCACCAACAAAAGGATACCTTCTCTCAAGGGAGGCTGATCACATTTGGGGTTTCTCTGTCACATGGGAAGGCACATGGCTACATCTGCTGTCCTTCTCTCCTGGCTTCTGGTTTCAAGCAGCTCTCTCAGCTTCTGGCATGTCCTGGAGAATTTTCCTTCTGCATCTACAAAGGTCTGTTTTCTCGTCAAAATGCCTCTCTCTTAAGGGACACTGGTAAGCAGATTAAGACCCATCTTGAATGGGCAGGGTCACATCTCTGTGAAAACCACCTAATCAAAAGGTATCACCCACAATTGGGTGGGTCACATCTCCATGGAAACAACCAAGTCAAAAGGTCCCACTCAACAGTAAGTTTGCTCCCACAAGATTGAATTAGAAGAACATAACTTTTCTGGGATACATAACAGTTTAAAACCAGCATAGGGAACTAGGGGTGGTACAGCTGCAATTGGGCCTGGTTTTTGTTTATGTCTATATACTGAAAGTCTATAAGGAAAAGTTGTAATGGGGGAATTGTGGCTAACCAACAGCCCTTAGTCAGCCCTGAGAATGATGGTTTGGGCTTGAACATCCATGGAGTTGGTAGAAACTTTTATGTGTGTCTGAAATGTAGTAACAGTGAGAGGTGCAACATGAACTTGGCTGCTGACATTTCATGATCTTGAATTGGGCAAAAGAAACATTGGCTTGGTCAGTCTGAGAAAGTATGAGGGGATTTTCAGTTGGCATTTGCTTTTGGTGCTGGGTAGCAGGGTACACCTGATGAGATGCATGGGATTCAAAGCACCACTTTTTGTTTTGATTGCAATAACACACTGGGTTCTATTTGATAGGTAAGAAAAAGCCTGTACCTGTGCCCTTTCCTTCATTTCCTAGAATATCTTCCATTCTTATTACTAATAAGTTAGAATGTAAAAGTCTGTTGTGATCTCCAAAAGGCCACCATTACATCTTCTAATATATTGGGATATATTATGAATAATGATCATAGCATTATTAATGTAGGAGTCTAATGTGAAAGAGAGGGTTAATAGTGAACCAGAAGGGGATACAGAAACCTTTTAAACTTTGCTCTACCCCTATTCTGTGCTAGGATTCTGATTATCATTGAAGTCAGAAAGGATTTTAATGGTCAACTATTTATATGATGGATTCCCTTTTTTTCCTTTCCTCCCATCTAATTGAGTCGAAATATCCACGTTACATACTCATGGCTTGGACTCAGTTATAGCCACCTCCCCTTCCCTGCTTTGTAAACAAGAGCAAACGGTGAAAAAAAGTAAAGAATTTGTTTCCCTCTCTGGCACATAAAAAACTCTAGAATTTCATGTATTTGAGGTTTGCATGTGTGCCAAGGAGTTCTGTCATTGGCTTGGCTTGAAAAGAAAAAGATGTCATAAGACACTGGAAAAGACAGCATCAGATACAACTAAGGGCAAAAAAATGAAAGTCATAACAACAAACTAATCTATACAATCTCTCATAATATTTTCTCCATCACCACCCCTTGGCCCTGTGTGCATTGTATTTGGGAGATAGACAGATTTAGGGGAAGAAAACTTGGGAAATTGGACCTGTAAAAGCTTTTTGAAAGCCTCTCTCTGCAACTGGCTTGAAATATAGACATTGACTTATTAAAATAGAAATTGTTTATTTTACACTGAGTGTTTCCTTTTTTGTGTGTATGGTTTTTTTTTTCTTTCAGAACTGTGAATTGGTTGCTTTATTTCATATAAGAGCTACACCGAAAGAAGAGCTCAAGAAAGTCAAGCATATCTGATTTGCACATACTTGCCAATTCTCACAAGAATCAAGAACTCCATGTTTTTTTATTCTTAAACAACATATACATATTAAATACCTCACATTGAAACACAATACACATGACCAGCCCAGACAATGGATGTGCAAAGGAATATGCAAAACAACCTCTGAGGACTCCTGTCTCCTGGATCACCTACCATATATGTTTGTTCCTCTAGTTGTACCATGGTTCATGCTCTCATGGCTCATGCAGTTCTGTAATGACTCTGATTCCATTTCAAAACACCACACAATTTTGTTCACTTGACTACTGATTGTATATCAAGTAGGTCCCATTGTGATTTTGCATCAACACTGGTATAAACCCTGATGAGGATAGGGTACAAATTAATATGCTTTTTTAAAAGTTCACGGATAAACAAGAAGGCATAATGACCGGGAGGGAAACAGCAACATTTCTTAGAGTGGGAAGTAAAACTAAACAAAGACCTTTAGAATTTGTTATAGACTGTTCTTTGATGTACTAGCAAAAAATGTACAAACCAAGCAAATTTATGGCAAGTCCCCAAAGGGGGGAGCTGTTTACCTTCTAGCATGATTTTAAGCTCTGCAACAAGATTTGTTCCTATTTTATCACTTGGGGCATGAATAGAGAAACAAACAGAAATGAAATCCAAAAATCAAACCAGCTGATGTCCTTCAGAATATTACTCTCTGCTTCAGTGTTTTCATAACCTGTCTCATATTATCACCTGTAATTGAGGCATGAAGTGTTGCCCCTGCTATAGGGCTTATTTTCCCCATACCATCTCAGTGACCTCAAAAGGCAAACACCTGCTTTCCTTTTGTGTTTCACTGCTGGGTGTGCTGCAGTGAAGTATTAGGGCCACTGGGTGGGTCGGTGGGAGTGGCAGTCCAGCAGATGCCTGAATCCAAATTCCTGCCCTGCAAATGGCTTTTATCTCATCTTCCCTTTATATATATATAATATATTCATCAGAAAGTCTTTGCTTAATATGGATGTGGACTTTCATAACATGGGGCTTGCTATTTGCCCATATTTTCATAGATTCTGCCAAGCCAGTTTCAGATCTTTGATTCCATCTGTATTAATTATTCTGGCACCCTAGGTGCCATGACTATAGAGGAAATGGGTTCTGATTATGGCAAAATTAAATGTGTCTGGAGGGAGTGATCCTTGCTATTTAGTATTGTTTGATGGGCCAGATTAATTTAATTATGATCAACTTAATCCACGATTAGAATGGAGGTGGTGAGAGAAATGGAAGCCTCAGGAAGTACCCACTGAAGAATTCTTATGACACAAAGACCAACATCTAGGTTTTGCCTGAAAGGACCATTGATCACATCACATTAAGGATGCAAAGTCTACTCTCTAGAAAATAATATCTCTTCTGATGTCACCTTTATAAGTATTTTTTTGTGTGGTGTATGCTGTATGGTGGGGGTCACATTTCATTCTTTTTCCATGTGAGTATCCCATTATTGCAGCACCATTTGTTGAATTTTTGTTTGTTTGTTTGGTTTTGTTTGCTTTTTTGGGGAAGTGCATGGGCTGGGAATTGAACCCGGGTCTCCCTCATGGCAGGCGAGAATTCTACCAATGAACTACCTTCCATCCCCCTGATGTCCCCTTTAATTCTGTTTCCTGTGTGGTTATAACTTGCTTGTTTGTTTATGTTGCACATGCAGATATCTCATACTGGATCAGTCTTCTCCAGTTTATCACTTTGAAGTTTAGGGCATTTCCAGACTGCCCAAAGTGGAAGTTTAATTAGACATCTAATCAGCTCCTGTACAAATAGTCTGAAATGTTAAAAATGTTTACTCTACCAACAGCATATGGGTTGTTTATACATAGATGTTACTTTGGTCCTTTAAATTTTCTGATCTACCTACAAAATAATTTTTTACAAGGCACTAGTTTATCTTCAATAGATGACTTATTAAGTAAAACTCAGCTTTAAATAAACAGGTCACAATTTTATTCTCTGCAGCAGAATTCCTACTGTTGATAAGCTCCTAATTGAAATTTGGTTCTGACAAGGAATGAAATACAGAGACATACTGTGTGGACAGAGTGCCAAAAATAGCACATTGAGAAATACAGAAAGGGTCATAGCCGTCCTACCTTGTGTTTTTCTTTAGGCCCCTTGTTCCAGTTTGCTAGCTGCCAGAATGCAATATACTAGAAATGGAATGACTTTAAAAAGGGGAATTTAATAAGTTGCTAGTTTACAGTTCTAAGGCTGAGGAAATGTCCCAATTAAAACAAGTCTATAGAAATGTCCAATGAAAGGCATCCATCCAGGGAAAGATACCTTGGTTCAGGAAGGCCGATGAAGTTCAGGGTTTCTCTCTCAAGTGAGAAGGCACATGTCAAACACAGTCAGGGCTTCTCTCTAAGCTGGAAGGGCACATGGTGAACATGGCATCATCTGCTAACTTTCTCTCCTGTCTTCTGGTTTCATGAAACTCCCTGGGAGGCATTTTCCTTCTTCATCTCCAAAGGTCGCTGGCTGGTGAACTCTGCTTCTCTTGGCTATGTTGTTCTGCTCTCTCCAAATCTCTGAATCTCTTTTATTTTCCAAAATGTTTCCTCTTTTATAGGACTCTAGAAATTTATCAAGACCCACCCAAATGGGTGGAGACATGTCGTCACCTAATCCAGTTTAACAACCATTCTTGATTAAATCACATCTCCAGGGAAATGATCTGATTACAGTTTCAAACATGCAGTATTGAATAGGGATTATTCTGCCTTTATGAAATGGGATACAGATTAAAACATGGCTTTTCTAGGGAACATACATCCTTTCAAACCAGCACACCCCTTTCCTTTCTTTTCTTATGGATAAGACCATTTGGTCCCAATACATGCCCATTTTATGGACAAATGCAAGTCCATTTTATAGACTAAGAGGCATGGTCCAAGGCTCCAGTGAAGAAAGATCCAAGATTTCTAATGAAGTCTGCTCTGGGTGTGCTGGAATAAACAAGGTCCCTAGTTCATCTGCCCTTACTTACTTCTTAATAGTACCTAGAATTACATCGTTAATGATGTCTCTGGTATCGGAGAGGAGGAGCGACATCTGCAGCAACATCAAAATGGCTAAAAATTATTGGACGTTTCTTTTGTGCTGGACTCTGTGCTAAATATTTATGTACATTGTTTCATTAAATACTTGCAAAAGCTGTGTGAAATCTATACTACTATCTTCCTGGTTTGCATATGAGGAAATGAAGGCACGGAGTGGTAAATAACTCATTCGAGATTATAGGTAATAAAGCTGGCATCAGAACTCAGTTCTCTCTGATGCCTAACCACCGGGCTGCATACTTGACAAATCTGTGGATGATCATTAGGTCATTACTGCCCATTAATACGTTAAACTGGACTCAGTCATCAGATTAGCAGATAGTTACCTGTGTCCCTGACTTAATGACACAGAGAATAAGGACTTTTATAATGGAGACTAAGTGTGAATAGAAGGGTGAGTCCAGAACAAGTTTCTACATCTTATCTATTGAACATAATGCTAGAAAATTCAAGACAGTTGTAATGAGTGACATGAGCATGGGCATCATGAATATCCCCAAATTAGGTTTTATTAGTGGCAATTTTTAATAAAATGGCTGTACTGCCCTGAAGACTGAAATAAATCACAGCTCTTCCACTTAAGCATGATGACTGTCTCATTTTTGGCTGCACTGAAATGTAGTTTGAAAAATCCACCTATGCTTGACATATCCACCAGCTTTTTCTGAGTGAAACAATGCAGCCTCAAGTTCCGTGGGATGCCACATTGGAAGAACCACAGGTGGTCTGCAGAAAGGTAGACATTTCTCTGAGTGGGGGCACCAGGCACATTTGGCCTCTAATTCACCATATGGCATGAGTTATTGGGCCAGGTTGCTCTGTCCATTCTCTGGTGTGATGCGGCACTTAATGCTGTGGAACTCTTTCTTTACTCAAAAAACTATCCAGGTCTAAATTTTCATCTGTCTTTTTCTCCCACAAGACCCCACTCCGCACCTGACCAATCCCCTCGTCACTGAGTATATTAACTACTCTTCTCCTTGCTTGTCCTTTCTTTTCTTTTAGCATTTTAACCTTTTTTTTTCCCACTGACTTAAAAGCGCAGACAGAGAAGGTGCATTGTTGCACACATGAGGCCTGGATTCCCACAGAGTAGTTGGTCCCTGAGATCTCTCCTTTCTTTTTCTGATAAAGGCTTTTGGTCACTTCTCTTTGGACATATTTGTCAGGATTCCACTCTCATTAAAGTTCCTGAAGGGAAGAAAAAAAAACTGAGTTACCCTATTAGGAGATCGATTGATTTTATTCCTATAATGCCTCACCTTCTCCTTAGATCTTCTGAGTCTTTAATCCCATCTGCTCTCTGGGTGTGTTCATAAGTTGTTGCTCAAATAATCACTTTGTGTTTTTATTACACTGCTACTCTGCTCAGGAACCTCCAAGTGTATGGGATTTATTGGACTCAGGAAGATTCTAAGGCCCCAAATATCTTCCATATACATCCACTGCAGAGACTGAAAATCCTAAGAATTGGGTGGTGTCTTTTCAAGGACCCAATACACAATTCAAATGGGTCCTGGGATAGGTCCTGCATGAATTTATGAGCATTGGTTTATGCAGAGGTTGCGTCAGAATTACTTGGGGGAGACTGTTACAAGACAAATTCCATTACCCTATATTTAACCTATAGAATTAAAGTTCTGTGCGTGTATGTGTGTGTGTGTTTGGAGGGGAGGTGTCAAGCCCAAGAATCTGCATTTCTGCACTTTAAAAATAAGCTGCCTAGACAGTGCACATTGAAATTTGAGAATATTACCGCAAAGTTTTTAAGCAGGGGAGAACCATGATCAGTTTTTTAAAAGGAAGATAAAGTGGTGATGAGGAGGTTTTCTGGCCTGGAGCAAAGTAAAGATTCAAATAGGAAAAGCAACTTTAAAAATCATTGCAGAGGAGAAAAATAATAAGCCATCTGTGGGAAATGAATAGAAGCTTCTGTTTTTAGACATTAGGAAAGAAATGGGATGCCAGGAATAAATGGCTACAGTCTCTAAAACCCCAACCTAGGGTCTCTTTCCATCTTTTTTTTTTTTAGCATGGGCAGGCACCGGAAAACAAATTCATCCTTTGTTATAAAATATTTTACAGGGCTGTTCATTCATCCTTGTCTATCACAGGGAAAGATTTCATGTCTCCCTTGTTAAAACAGAACTCAGAGGTATGGTGTTACATCTGTATGCAGCAGGAGCAGGACTGAAGAACTTTGATTATCCTACTGAAGTAGTGGATCCAAATAGTGGTTATCAAAGTATGGTCCTTTGATCACCTGTATCTGAATCAGCCAAGATGCTGGTTAACATAGAGATTTCTAGGCCCCTCCTCAGGTCTACTTAATCAGAATGGGAGAGTGGGTGGGCAAATCTGCATTTTAACCAGCTTCCCAGGTGACTCTAATATATAATCAAGTTTGAAAAAGAACTATTCTACAGTATTTGCGCTTTAGCTCTTACTGGAAATTTCTTCCCTCGACCTCTTCCCGTGGAAATCATACTCATCTTTAAGTCCCAGCCTTCCCTGATCCACTTGCCCCAATCCCTATAGAAGTGACCTCTCCTGTTGCCATGGGATGGTAAGTATTAGAAGACATCAGCACTGGGTGCAGAGGAGAGTTGAGGAGCATTGAGTTGCAACAGCTGGACCAGAGGTGTGGGAAGGACCCAGGGTTTAAACTTAAGAGTTTGCGAACTTACATAAGGTTGCAAAAAGGAAGATCAGAGTAAATCAACAATAAAATTACCCAAGCTAGATATCAGATTGGTCTCAGCAGTGCATTCAACCCCTATAGCAATAGCAATCATGTTTGGGGATGAAGTTTGGAAGTCATATCAGGGTTGGGATTTGGAGTGGAAAGTGATTCAAAATGTCTGCCCACCTGAGAACTGCACATGGGAGAAGGGGGTGGGCCAGGGTAAAATGACTTATCCCTCCATCTTTACCTATGGAAACCCTGTCCCATCTACATCACAGTCCCTTGCCCAGGCTACTTGGTCCATTCCACTTTGAAATTAATAACAGATGCTTGACACTGTCCAGGCCCCTTTCATTTGAATAACATAAAAGTTCTCCTTTCCTGAGCTCTCTTCTTGTCATCTTCAGAGGCCCTGGGGCAGAAAATACCACATTCCTTGGGAGGCCCAGGATCCATGAAGTTCTGTCGAGGACAAAGGAACCACCTGCCTTAGCATCAACTGTATATACTTGTTTCAAAGGCATTCTTCTGGGCCCCACCCCACATTTCATCAATCTCCAAGGGAAGAGTGCTGAAAATGTGAACACATTCAGGCAAAATTTTTAAAGCAGTTTTACTGAGATATATTCATGCACCATAGAATCCATCCAAGATGTACAATCCATGGCTCATAGTATATTCACAAAGTTGTGTATTTGTGATCACGATCAATTTTAGACCAGTTTCATTACTCTAAAAAGAAAAATCCCATACCCCTTATACCCCTTTATTATTGACACAGCATTTATTTGGTACCTTTGGTACAACCAATAAAGGAATATTAAACTATTACTGTTAAATATAGTCCATAGTTTGCATTAGGTGTATTTTTCTCATGTACCACCCTATTGGTAACACCTTGCAATAGTGATGTATATATGTTCCAGTTCATGAAAGAACATTCTTGTATTTGTACTATTAACCACAGTCTTCATCTACAACAAGATTCACTATGTTATACAGTCCCATATTTTATCCTCTGGCTCTTCTTCTAGTGACATACACAACCCTAAATTTCCTCTTTCAAACACATTCACGCACATAATTCAGCACTGTTAATTACATTCACAGTAATGTGCTACCATCACTTCTATACATCTCCATATATTTATAATCAACCTAATTAAAAATTCTGTACAACTTAAGCATCATCTCCTTATTCTTTATCCCCATTCTAACTCCTAGTAACCTATATTCTAGATTTTAACTCTATGAGTTTGCTTATTATAATTAGATCATGTTGGTGAGCTCATACAGTATATATCCTTTTCTGCAGCTTACTTCACTCAACATAATGTCTTTCAGGTTTATCCATGTTGTCACATGCATTAGTACTTCATTCCTTCTTACAGCTGAACCATAAAACATCGTATATGTATACCATATTTTCTTTGCTCATTCATCAGTTGATGGAAATTTGGGTTGCTTCCATTTGGCAATGGTGAATAATGCCACTGTGAACACTGATATGCAAATGTCTATTCACATCCTTGCTTTTAATTCTTCTGTGCTTACACCTCGAGGGAGGATTTCCAGATCATATGGCAGTTCTATACTTAGCTTTCCAAATAACCACCAAGCTGTCTTCTGCAGTAGCTGCACCATTTCACATTCCCACCAGCAGTGAGTGGGTGTTTCTATTTCTCTGCATCCTCTTCAACACTAGTAATTTTCTGTGCTTTTAATAGTGGCCATTCTAATAGGCATGAAATGATATTTCATTGTGGTTTTAATTTGCATTTCTCTAATGTTGTTGAAATCTTTTCATGAGCTTTTTAGCCATTTGTATTTCCTCTTTGGAAGAGTGTCTATTCATGTCTTTGCCCACATTTTAGTTGGTTTGATTGTCTTTTAATTTTTGAGTTGTAGGATTTCTTTAGGTATTCTGTATATTAAACCCTTTATAGGACATGTGGTTCTCAAATATTTTTTCTCATTTAGTAGGTTGCCTTTTCACTTTTTTGATAAAGTCCTTTGAAGCACAAAAGTATTTAATTTTGAGAAGGTCCTATTCATCTATTTTTTTCTTTCATTGCTCTTCTGTGAGTGTAAAGTCTAAGAAATCATTGCCAACCACAAGATCTTGAAGAAGCTTCCACACATTTTCATCTGGGAGGTTTTTGTGGTCTTGGCTCTTATATTTAGATCTTTGACTCATTTTGAGGTTTTTTTTTTTTTTTTTGCATAAGGTTTGAGTTAGGGGTCACATTTCACTCTTTTGGGTATGGATATCCAGTTCTAGCAGAACCATTTGTTGCAGAGTCCGTTCTGTCCCAGTTGAGTGGACCTGGCAACCTTGTTGAAAATCCATTGGCCATATATGTGAGGGTCCATATTTGAACTCTGAATTTGTTTCTATTAGTCAATAGATCTGTCTCTATGCCAATGCCATGTTATTTTAATCACTGTAGCTTTGCAATATGCTTTAAAATCAAGAAGTGTGGGTCTTCCAACTTCAAGATGTTTTTGGATAAGGGGGTCCTATACCCTTCCAAATAAATTTTGCAATTGAATTTTCAAATTCTGTAAAGTATGCTGTTGAAGTTTTGATTGGGATTGCATTGAATCTGTAAATCAACTTATGTAGAATCAACATTTTAACGATATTTAGTCTTCCATCCCATGAACACAGAATATCCTTCCATTTGTATAGGTCTTTAAAAATTCCTTTTAGCAATATTTTGTATTTTTCTGCATTTAAGTCTTTACATCCTTGGTTAAATTTATCCTTAGATATTTGATTCTTTAGTTAATACTGTAAATGGAATTTTTTTCTTGGTTTCCTCCTCAGATTTCTTATTACTAATGTATAGAAACACTGCTGATTTCCATCTTGATCTTGCACCTCGCCAGTTTGCTGAAGTCTTATTAGCTCTAGCAGCTTTGTTGTAGATTTTTTGATACTGTCTATTTATAGGATCATATCATTTGTAAATAGGGAAAGTTTTATTTCTTCCTTTCCAATTTGGAGGCCTTTTATTTCTTTTTCTTGCCTAACTGCTCTAGCAAAAGCATCTAGCATAGTGCTGACAGTAGGCATGACCTTGGAGGGAAGGTTTTCAGGTTTTCACCATTGAGTATGATGTTCATGATGGGGTTTTCATATATGCCTTCTATCATGTTAAGGAAGTTTTCCTCTGTTCCTATCTTTTGGAATGTTTTTATCAAGAAAGTATGTTGAATTTTGTCAAATGCTTTTTCTGCATCAATTGAGATGATTCTTTGTTTTTTCCCCTTTGATTTGTTAATTTTGTATAACACAAAAATTGATTTTCTTGTGTTGAACCATCCTTGCATACCTGGGATAAAACCCACTCGATCATGGTGTATTATTATTTTACTGTGTAGTTGGATTCGATTTGCAAGCATTTTGGTGAGGATTTTTGCATTTATATTCATTAGAGAAATCAGTCTAATTTTCTTTCCTTGTAGTATCTCTATCTGGCTTTGCTATTATGGTGATGTTGGCTTCTGTTTCAGTTTGCTAATACTGCTGGAATGCAATATTGGTTTTTATAAAGGGGATTTATTAAGTTACAGGTTACAATTATAATGCCATTGAATTAGTTTGTTAAGCTGCCAGAATGCAATATACCAGAAATGGAACAGCTTTTCAAAAAGGGAATTAATAAGTTACAAGTTTATAGTTCTAAAGCCATGACAGTGTCAAAATTAAGGCACCGATAAGAGGTTGCCTTCACTCATAAAGGACTAATCCTGTCAGGAACACCTTTGCCAGCTGGGTAGTCACATGGCTGGCATCTGCTGGTCCTTTGCTCTGGACTCTGTTGCTTTTAGCCTCTGTTTCTGTGGGGGGTTCATCACTTTGCTTCTCCATGGTTGGCTTTCATCTCTTGGCCTCCTTTGGCTCTCCCCAGGTTCTGGATTGTTTAATGTCTCATGGGAAGGCAGATGGCAACATCTGCTGGGCTCCAAGTATCTTTAAACATCTGTGTCTCTGTTCTCTGAAGCAACTGTTCTCCAAGCATCTACATCTTCTCTCTCTCTGTCATTTCTGTCTGCTCTGAGCTCTCTTTAAAAGGACATCTCCATCTAATGAAAAGGTCAAACTCAAAATTTAGCAGGTTACATCATGTAGAGATAATCTAATCAAAAGTTCCCACCCACAATTGGGTGGATCTCATCTCCACGGAAGCAATCTAATCAAGCACCTTCATCCTACATTACGTCTGCCCCCACAAGATTGCATTGGGATTAAAAGAACATCACTTTTCTGGGGTATATCACATTTCAAACAAGCACAGCTTCATAGAATGAGTTAGATAGAGTTCCCTTCTCTTCAATATTCTGGAAAGTCTGGATTGGTATAAATTCTTCCTGGAATGCTTGGTAGAATTCACCTGTGATGCTTTGATGATGGATTCAATCTTGTGTGTGTGTGTGTGTATGTGTGTGTGTGTGTGTGTATGTGTGTGTGTGTGTGTGTGTGTGTGTGTGTGTGTGTGTGGTCGGGGAATCAAACCCAGGTCTCCCGAATGGACCCAGATTCAACCTCTTACAAGTATTTGGTCTGTTAAGGTCTTCTCTTTCTTCTAGAGTCAGAGTGGCTTGATTGTGTGTTTCTAGGAATTTGTCCATTTTATCTAAATTTTCTAATTTGTTGGCAAATAGTTGTTCATAGTATCTTCTTATGGTCCTTTTTATTTGTGTTGGCAGGTAGTAATGCCCCCTCTCAATTCTGATTTTATTTATTTGCATCTTCTCTTTTTTCTCTTTGTCAGTCTAGCTAAGGGTTTCTCAATTTTATTGATCTTCTCAAGCAACCAACTTTGAGTTTTGTTGACTCTATTGTGTTTTATTTTCATTTTCATTTATTTCTGCTCTAATCTATTATTTCTTTCCTCTTGTTTTGGGATTAGTTTGCTCTTCTTTTTCTAATTCCTCCAGGTGTATAGTTAGTCTTTAGTTTTAGCTTATTCTTTTTTAAATATAGGCATTTAGGGTTATAAATTTCCATCTCAGCACTGCCTTCACTGCATCCATAAATTTCAATATGTTGTCTTCTGGTTTTCAGTCATTTCTAGATGTTTGCTAGTTTCTCTTGCAATTTCTTCTTTGAGTCACTGATTGTTCGAGTATATTATATAACCTCCATATATTTGTGAATTTTCCAGTTCTCTGCCTATTATTGATTTCATCTTCATTCCATTATGAGCTGAGATATTTCTTCGTATAATTTCAATCTTTTAAAATTTTTGAGACTTGATTTGTGACCTAACATGTGGTCTATCTTGGAGGATGACTCATGAGCAACTGAGAAGAATGTAAATCCTGTTGTTTGGTGGTGTGATATTCTGTATGTGCCTGTTAGGACTAGTTCATTTATCATGTTATGTAAATTATCTGTTTTCATATTGATCTTCTTCTAGATATTATATCTGTTGATGAGAGTGGTGTATTGAATTCTCCAACTATTATTTTAGAGGTATTTATTTCTCCTCTTCATTTTTATCAGTGTTTCCTTCATGTCTTTTGGGGCACCATTGTTAGGTATATATGTATATTTATGATGGTTATTTTCTTCTTGATGAATTGACACTTTTATTAATATGGTGTCCTTCTTTGTCTCTTAAAACAGTTTTGTATTTAAAGTCTGTTTTCTACTGTATTAGCATAGTTACTCCAGCTCTTTTTTGGTTACTGCTTGTGTGGAATACCTTTTACTCAACCTTTCACTTTCAAGCTATTGTGTCCTTAATTTAAGGTGAGTATCTTGAAGATAGCACATAGATGGGTCATTTTTTTTAACTTTTTAAATTGTATAATATCACATATATACAAAGCAAAGAAATAAAAAGGCAATAGTTTTCAAAGCACTCTTCCACAAGTAGTTACAGGACAGATCCCAAAGTTTGTCATGGGCTACCATACCATCCTCTCAGATTTTTCCTTCAAACTGCTCCAGAACATAGGAGGCTAGAAGGAATAAATATATATATTTTTATCATCGCAATTGACTGTTTTTCCCTTCTTTTGTGAAAAATGAAATATATACAAAAAAGCAATAATTTCAAAGCACAGAACATTTAGTTGTAGAACAGATTTCTGAGTTTGGTATGGGTTAAAATTCTACAATTTTAGGTTTTTACTTCTAGTTGCCTTAAGATAATGGAGACTAAGAGAAATATCATTTAAAGATTCAGCAATCATATTTGTTTGTTAAACCCTACATTCTCTGTATAACTCCATCATCACCTTTGATCTTTCTATCCCACTTTTAGGGGTATTTGGGCTATACCCATTCAAACTTTTTCATGTTGGAATGGTTTGTCAATAATATGCGGTAGGGAGATGGAACTAGATGATGTCCTGGAGAGGCTTGGCCCTCTAGGCTTCAGGACTTAACTGGTCCAGGGACCCATCTAGAGGTTGTAGATTTCTGGAAAGTTACCCTAGTGCATGGAACCTCTGTAGAATCTTATAAACTACCCTAGGTGTTCTTTAGGATTGGCTGGAATGGTTTTGGTTGGGGTTTGGCAAGTTATGATAGGTAGCAATGTCTCACTGAAGTTTGTGTAAGAGTGACATCCAGAGTAGCCTCTCGACTCTGTATGAACTTTCTCTGCCACAGATATTTTGTTAATTAGACTTCTTTTCCCCTTTTTTTGATCAGGATGGAATTGTTGATCCCATAGTGCCAGGGATGGACTCATCCCTGGGAGTCATCGCCCACGTCAACAGGGAGACTTTCACCCCTGGATGTCATGTTCCAAAAAGTGGGGAGGGCAAAGATTTCACTTGCAGTGTTGGGCTTAGAGAGAGTTTAATAGTTCCATATTTCATTCTTCCATCCCTCAACCGACTTTGCTAATGCTTTTTCATTATCTGCTCAATCTATTCTAGGATATATCCAAGCATTACATTAAGCTATACAGGATTAAAGGCCCTCATTCTTATTCTCGGCTTTCCGTATTTTGATTGTTCAAATGAGCTGTCCAGACAAGTTGAGTGAGATTATGTGCTACAGAAAATTTAGGTTCTGGAAAAAATAAACCTTTCTTCCTCTGGTCTCAAAGAGTAGGTGCAATTCTAAAATATAGACAATGCCTTCCTTACTCCTGTGTTCTGAATTACCTTAATCCCAACCTGATTAACTTCATTCTTATCTCTAAATACCAGGGTATACATATATAAAATAACCTCTCCAAATTCAGAAATAATAATTACCACTCAGGACTAAATGTGTCTGCTATAAGAGCTTACAATCTAGGCCTGTTTTCTTATAAGCATTTTCTAAAGGAGACCATAGAAAAATTATTCCTTCATTTCTGGCTTATTTTGCCTTACCAAATGTCCCGCAGGTTCATTCACATCGTTTCAAGCTTCATGACTTCATTTTTTTTTTGTAGCAGCACAATAGTCGATCATATGCATACACCATAATTTGCCAATGTTCTCAGTCAGTGCATCCTTCATAAATGGGTCATATTTTTTATTCATTCTGCCAAATGTGACTTTTTATTTGGGACTTTTTATTTAATCCATTAACATTCAATGTTATTACTGTAAGCAATTGTACTTACTTCAACAATTTCATTCTTTGCGTTTTATATGTCATTTATTATTTTTTCTCTCTTTTTAGCTTTTTAATTACCCTTATTGAATGATCTTCATTTCTATACTCTTCTACAAACCTCTCTTTTCTGTCTTTTTCTTTATGCCTGAAGAACTCTCTTTTGTATTTCTTGTATGGCAGGTCTCTTGTTGATAATTTCAGGTCATTTTGATGAACACTGATATTTAAGAACCACTGCTTTAAAGGAGGTACTATCTTGTTATTTAGTTCACCTTTTTTGACACTGATTTTATTTTCAGCCTTTATTTTCACTTGGTAGGTAGCACAGACCCTACTTTTACTTACACTTGGCTGAAGTAAGGTTTTCTTTGATGTGTCCTAAACCAGTAGTTTTCAAGCTTTAGCGTGCATATAATAAACTTTGAGATCTTGGTAAAATTTGAATCATGATTCTAGTAGGTCTTGGTAGGAGGAACCTGAGATTCTGCACTTTTAACAAGCTTCCAAGAGACATGATGCTGCTCATCCATGGACCACAATTTGGGTAGCTAGATCTTAAACATTTTTCCAAGTTTCAAAGGGGTGTCTAAAATACAGTGGTAGCAAATTCAAATGTCATCACTATCCAGGCCAGTAAGTAACTGCAAATATGTGAAACCACACGTGGTATGAAGAAGGCATGATAAAGCCTGTCGGTATTCAAGAACACATTTGTGAAAACACTGAGTGGGCTAAATAGCCTACAACCTGCTTCTATGTGAGGCAACTTATTTGAAACTTCTTTTTAGTACAACTATTTTAAGGTTTGTCAGTAATAATTATTTTCCCATCCACCCACTTTATAGGTTTTTAGATTTCAATCACAATCCCTTTCACTCCTCCTCTCTCCATTCTAATTGGCACTGCTTGATGTTGTTTTGTAAGCATTTATAAGGGTTAATATTATTTAAAAATATGTGTCCTATATAAAAACAAAATAAAACAAAGCAGGTTTTAGCTCTTCAAGGACAGGACCTGGGCCTTGTTTCCTTTGCCTTTCCTCCATAATGCTTGGCTCAGTGTTCAGCTCACAATGGGCACTTGGTCACTTGTGGCCAATTTACTCATGGTCAGGACCAGAAAAATATTTTAGAGAAATAAGTTCATTAAAGATGGCTGAGATTTGGAGATAAGAGCCTATGTGATCAGCATAGGATCCAACAAAGAAGGCAAACCAGTAGGTTTTTTTTTTAAACATTGGGTTTTTCCAATATTAGAACATAGTGTCAGCTTGCCTAACCATTATTGTTTTGGGTTTAGCAGAATGTGTTGTTTTCGCAGCTTGTGACCTACTCAATCTGGATGTTTGGTGTTCTTTGTTAAATGGATTTTTAATATGTAAGTACATAAGTTGCTATGCAAAATTGCCCTAATTTTCTTGTGGACTTTCTTCTTGCAGCTTGTGGAAAGGCATTATGTTACTTCTCTGCATTAAAAAGTATTTTAAGTACTTGCAGCTAAATCGTACTAAACCAATTGTCAAAATTTGGGAATGTACCATAAGTGAAAATTGATACAGATAAAATCAACCCATGTGCATGATCTCTCATTTATTTATATGTATGCAAATATATCTGTATCTGGCAAAGATACCTGCCCGCATTGTGTGAAGGCTGAATGTTCAAACCTGAGCTAATGATAATGATCATACACAGGGAGGAACTATTAGTAAATTAATTAAGAACTTCTCTGTCATGCTATTATAAAATGAAGTCATTTGTTAGCTTAAGGAGGAACTCTTTCCATTTTGAACATTGTGATTCTGTAAACTATTAGCTGACCTCTGCTAGAAAAGAGACTTGTGTTCAAGTAAACAAAAGGTTGTAGATGAAGAGTTGATCAGAGAAGTTTAAACATGAACTGATTTGAATAATGTTTTGATTATATTTCCCTATTTATTCCTTTGTTCAACAAGTATTTATTGACTGGAAGGCTTTAACACCAGACAAAGTACCAGGAAGAGAGTGAATAAGGGGTATAGCAGTGAACAAAACACCTAGAATTCTTACTTTCTTGAAAAGTATTAATTGAAATATTAATTCTAAGTACTATCATCAGTGTTTGCATGTGTATTTGCATATTATATTAATTATAAATCATTTGAATATTTTCCTTTATACAATCCAAGAATTCTAGTACTGGATGATGCCTTATAATGCCATCCCCCAGTGAAGCAACGCTTAGTCATGGACCAATGGAAATTGATGACAAATATCACAGCAAACTTACCCCATTGTTGGAATAATTTGTAGGTGTGTTCTACACTATCTCTCAGAGGCCCCGAGTGGGATTAAGCCCCAGTTACCCACTATAGTGACCTGGCTTGTAGTGCACCCTGTGTTGGCTTCTCTCCCTTCCCTACCACATTTTTCTATTTCTTTACCAGTACTTCCTTGGACTGTCACTCAAATAGACCATTTGCATTCACACTGTTTCCTCAGGGTCTGTTTCTGGGAGAACCCAGCCTAAGCCTTGTGTCAACCTGTGACTATTCAAGGATACATGATACAATTGTATATGCAATGTTAAATTTATTTTTAAAATCATATATAATGTAAAATACATGCTATCATTTACAGATGCTACATATCATTTATTTTGTCAAACTTTACGTGCCAAAGATTAGCAAATTACATGTGTTTGGGAAGAGTTTTTATTTGAGGAAAAGTAGAATCCTTTTACAATGTAGATAATTGTGACTTACTTTTGGTTTGGCAATTTCAGTTTTGTGTATTGGAGTTTTTAGAAACCTTTTAATATTATGAAGTCTTGTTTAGGATCTGGCTACCTCTTTAGCTCTCTTTTCATCTCCCATGCCCCTCGAATGGAATGGTGAGGTTGATGATCTGGGTGGTTATAAAATAATCTAAAGCTCACTTTCTCTTTTTCACTTCCTGTTTTCTTTGTAGTTACTGTTTCTTCCACTCATAGTCATTGTCTGTTTTCCTCTATCTTGAATGGAATCTTACCCTTAATTTTATAGACACCCTATCCAGAATTTCCCTTTATAAATTCATAGACCCAGGGAATATGTTTCTCTCTTCCTTATTGCTGGTGAGGAAGCCAAATGATTTTGATCAGACTTAGAGAATTCCAGTGAATGAAGGCAATTATTATTATTCCATTAAGAATAATTAATATACTTTGGGGAATGAAAACAGAGAAGCAACAAAACTGTTCAGCTTATGGGAAGGACTGAAGAGGACATATAATATGAACTTTTTATACTTATACATTTATGTATTGCCAAGATTTGTTTATTGCTCCCTTTTTAATTTCACTCTTTCTTCCAATCACCTACAACTATTAGGCTTCATTCATTTGTGAGCTTGAGGGTGGCCATTCCTGGGAAGAGACGGCTGCCCTGGAGGGAAGTATAGAAGAAGCTCCCTCATTAGAAAGGAAGAGTTGGCATTAGTCATCAGGGACTTTGTTGTTAGCACTCAATGTCTCCTGCTCCAGTTGGTTGTCATATATGTGAACTTGTTTTTTTCCTGCGAATTTATTTCAAGCTATTCGCCTAGATTTGGACCCCATCTTCTCTTTATTTTGTAGGTCTTATGGATCTGTTATGAATTTTTGCATGTGATAGGTATTAAATACATATTTCTTAAGATATTGAGTATATGCCTTGATTCCAGCTTGAGTGATCTTTTTATGGCTTATAGGACTGGAGCCCTTGACTGAGGTCTCCAAACTTTAACCTGAACTCAGGCTCTTAGGTAATTCCCCAGGTCTAGTAAGCTCCTTTTTGCTGGGGTCTTTTTCTTCACTCCCAAACACTGCCTCAGTTTCCTTTAGTTCTAGTTCCTTATTTTGTACAACTTGCTGATTTGTCGTATTTCTGACAGTCCAAAGCAGGTAATATAAATAGAATGTTCACAATAAGGGAACAGGTTAACAAATCTGGGAAACACAATCTTGTTTACACTTTTATTTTGAAGGATAATTCTATCTTTGCTTAAGTAAGACCCTATACCTTTAGTGCAGATGTTAGAACAAGAAAGTGTTGACTAAGACTGGGTTCCTGCTGTGAAGTGCAAGATGCATGAAATTCTACCATATGTGGCAAAAATTTAAACCCATAATTTTCTGACAGACAATAATTACTTCAATGAAATCAGGAGACTATTTCAAACAAGCAGTCAGACTTAGCAATAAAATTGTAAAAGGACCCTAATTGATAAATTTTCAAACTGTGCTTTCTACCTCTGTGGATGCCATGAGATATAAAAAGAATAAGAACAATATTTACTGGGCACTTATGTCATGCTGGGCACTGTGCAGGCACTTTATATATATCAACTCATTTAATCTTCACAGAAACTCTGTGAGGTAGATATAGCTATTATTATTTCCATTTTGTAGATGAGTAAATTGTGGTTCAAAGGTTTTTGAAAAACATTTCCAAAAATCACATGTTAGTAAATGGGGACCTGTGATTCAAACCTGGGTTTAGTTTGACTGCAGAACCCAATTTCTTAACCACCTATAGGGCATATTTTCCAAGTGTGTCAGTCAGGATGTGCCAATAGGAAACATGGTATATTCAGATTAGTATAATTTGCAAAGAATCTATTTAAAAAGGAATTATTTACACAGAGGTATGAGTATAAGGGATCCACAAGGAATAACATAATAATAGTGAAGGGAGCTGTCACTATCTCTAAACTGAAGGGACAAGGGGAGGGAGCAGTTTCTGGCACCTAGAAGGAGAGAGTCATGTGGAGGAGGCCAATTTGAGGAGCAGTTACCTTTGTTTGGCGACACAACCAGACCAAGACACCCTTGTAGGGAGGAAACCAGGGGAATACATAATCTCACCTCACCTTCTTCGCTCCTTCCAGTTTTCTTTCTGGACTTCTCATTGACCAAACCAACCAGAAGCCAGAGAGTAGTCTTATAGGTTACCAGGTAAATGCTTTGGAACAGCACACAGAAATGTAGAATACGTTTTTCTCTGAAATCCAAAAAAATCCAAAGAAGCCCACCAAGAATTGTGCCTCTTTCTTCACTGTGAGCAGTACAAGGCACAAAAGCTTGCTTCTTATTTTAGAAAGACCACTGAACTTTCTAGAAAAATTACAAATGTGGCAAGCCTCTGAGCTTTTGAAGAATTTATCTCCCACACTTAGATATGCATAGGATGCTTTCTACTTTCTATTCATCAAGTCTGGTTGTCAATATGTTATCATGTAGTAGAGCAGCATAATGTTAAGAGCCCTTCAGACTATGGTATGACAGAGAACAGGAGAATTGACATAACCCTAGGGTATGATAATAAAAATATACTCTTGTCCTTACCATGTATTAATTATACTATTCTGATTATACATACTGAGACTGAGGAAATAATGACAATATGGGGTTCTGTCCCATTTGTCTGATTGTTAGACTTAGCCCAAGTCTCCATCCTGAATTCTGTATGCCCTATTCTGACAAGTGGCATTTTGTTTTCTGTGGATCAGTGTAAATTTAGAGTCTGTATATAATAACCTCCAGAAGGTCTGGGCATATTTTCCCCACTGCATGGCCACAAGTTTCTCTGGAGAGGCTGGGATATGATGCACAGTTTACTCGTGCAGTCTCAGGGGCTTTAGGCCTGTGAATTGGCTTATATTTGGAATTGTAAGAGATCATAAATTGCTACTATGGTGACTTGAGTTAGGTTTCGGCTTAAAAGACTAAGAATTTTTCTGCCTATATTTCCAAGCAACATTTCAGTTGTTTTTTCTGTTCATTTATTTCATTTCTAGGGATCCTATGATCAATTAGCCATCACCACATATCCTTGCAGGTCAGCACTCTGATTACCATTTTCCCCTATCTCTTATCGTAGTAATTGTACCAACCTCCTCTATGGTTGTTAAACAACACCACCTTGTTTTGGCCCTTCAAGATCTAATTATATCCATTGAGGAAAGAACACAGAATTACATTACAGCATTCCCCCATCATCATCTTTGATCTAAAGAGGACATGGTCATAGAACTCTTCAAGGTTGCTGGTGCCTCCCTCACCAATGCATTTTTTCTTTTTTTAAAAAATCATTTTTATTGAAATATATTCACATACCATACAATCCATCCAAAATGTATAATCAATGACTTTTAGTATAATCAAGAACAATGCCTTTTTAATGATTTGATGAAGGAAGTATTATCCAGGCTTACATGGGATGTACATGGTTAGGGGATGTGAGAGATGGTTTCATGTAATATATCTATTTTATTTCAACACTCTTATTTCTCTGAGCCTTCAGATGCCTATTTAGTCTACATTATGCTAAAGACGTTCTGGCATTCTGACTTCATTAACTCTAGATAGCAGCTCAGGCTAGGCTTCAATTAGTCAGCCTAGAAGACTATTAATAAACCACATTGCCAAGTGCTAGAACCACCTCTTTACATCTTGAATCCTGGGTAAGTACACGCATGTCAATAAATGTGACGCATGTCAATAAATGTGACCCAATCAAGCTTTTATTTTGTCCCCCTTGGTCCAATATCCTTAAATTCCTCCCCCAGACATGCTCACCAGGCTCCTAGAGATACTGATCGGCAAGATCTTATAACTCTTTCCACGTACAGGATATTTATTTCCAGAGTAGTTTGGTACTGCTCCTCTTAGCTGTGTTGGAATTTAACACTGATTTTGCACCAGTAGATAAACAAAGATTGTGAGAGTGAGTCCAGAGGAGAATTAACATGAATTTGTGAGGTAAATTGCCTCAGGTGCAGGAATTAAAATGCTTATATGTAGAGAATAACTAGTTCCCTCAAGACTTTGGGAAGCAACTGACTTTTCCAATAGTGAGAATTAAGGGGATTTGAAAGTTCAAAGTTCTCAACCTTGTCAATGTCTGCCCCAAAGTCCCTATCTCATGTCCTGGGGTCCCTCTCTTTCCCCATCAATGTCCTTCCCTTAAGGTGAGTTAGCAGGATGAAGCATTTAATTGACACTGGAAGTCTGTAACATTTACAATCAGACCCTAGACTTTGTCTCCAGCTATAACTGCACTGTGACTATAGGAGAAGATAAACTACTTCAAAGCTGTCAGGGAGACTTTAAGGTTCTTTATAAATATCCTAAAATGAATGTTCATAGCTTTTAATTTATTTTATTCCTCTAAGCATTCTATTTAGTGCTGTTAGAAAAAGCTACATAATACCATGCTATTTATAATCACTTATATTCACATAATGACTTATTGGTACAGCCATTTGATCTCCTGAGACATTGCTCTCTACGTGGACATCATTTGATGCTATGACAGGTGATGATTTGAATGATTATGTGCCATTTTATGCATCGGATTACTTATTCCTTTTTTTCCCTCAGCAGGTAGTTTATCCTTGCACTCTATATGGACAATCTCAGAATCCCATTTTGAAACTCTGTTTCCTGGGGCCACTTAAGGAATAATTACTGCATTGGTAATATCCCATTAGAAATAGTGAAATTAGCATAATTTATGGGAGATTTATTTATGAAGGGATTATTCAAAGAGATATAGGTACAGAAAAACTATAAAAGATAACATAGTAACCCCCAAAATAGCAGCAGTGAAGCTGTTACCACTCTCGGGCCCATGGAATGTAGGGAGAAAACAGTTACCAGAAGCTGTAAGGTGAAAATTTTGCAGAGGAGTCCACCTTGAGAGGAGCAGTGATTTTAGGATTAAGTGTATGCCATGGCAGAACAACTTGTGGGAGGAAAGCAGAGGATTAAACACACTGACCCTACTTTCTATCCCTACCTCTGATCTCCTAGTGGGCTCACTATTGGTCAAGCCCTTCTAGAAGCTAGAGGTCAGATTGGCAATTGATAAAGTCCATATAGGTCAGCTGCCCAAGGCAGAGAGCAAAGGGTGGAGAGTGTTTCTAGAGAAGCAAACGGAGGAGACAGGTCATATCATGTGTAATAGAATGACTTCATCTATCAATGTGCCCTGCTTAAGTTCAGATAGCTTTTCACAATTTTCAGTTAAGCAGAAAATATAAACCCTTCACCATGTAGGGATTTTCTGTCTCTCCAAATAATAACTGAAAACTTGTGGTTTAATTTCTCATGAGCACCTGAAACACAGTCACTATTTTTTTTATTCTGCTGAATTTAAGTCAGAGTTAACTTGACATTTACATAACTGAAAATCTTCTCAGGCTAATAAATAGTTTAATTAATTCCAAATGTTCCCAAAATATTTCTATAACCTTTCATTGCTATCTTCCACTCAAAACTTTCTCATTTCTTTAAAAAAAATACCCCAAAATGTAAAATTGGGGTCACCTTTGTTCTATCTATCTGGCTGTCTAAAATCAAACCAGCCATCAACCACAATTAATTTTCCCTCTAATTTCTTATACAACCCCAATCTCTCTTTCTTATTGTAACCACCCTAATACTGTAGCACGAAAACCAGGATTGAGGCCGCAGGCCTCCAGGAACGTTCAGCGAAACTAGAGCAGGCTGAGACGAAGGGACCGCAGTTTCAAGAAGCAAGTGATTTATTAGCTCGTGCGCATGGGGCCCAGCCGAGTCATCTCGAAAATCTGAGCCCCGAACAAAAGGCAACCTTAGCTTTTATAGACTGTACAATATGTTAAAGACAAGGTAAACAATTGGCAGAATTGAGAATGGCCCGGGGCCTATAGACTGTTGAGGGGCCCCCACCCCAGGAATATCTTATCTTGCCTATGTGTATTTTCACCAGTTCCTGAAGACTAGGGGAGGGGGTTTCGGGATTTTCCACAGAGAGCACAGCTAAATCAGAAAGAGGGGGAGGCCTGCCTGCTACAGTACAACCTTTTATTATTTCACACCTGGATTTTAGTGATAGATCCTTAATTGATACATTAATCTTATTAGATCACAAGTTTGAAAAGGATACTCCATTTTCAAAAACTTCCACAGATCCCCACTATCCACTGGAACAAGGTCACCACACTCCTTTGCCTGATATTCAAGGCCCTCCACAATTCAGTTGTCAATTTCCTTTCCAAATGTCTCACCGTAGTTTCCCCAAACAGCTTAGTTCAGTCTTTCACTCAACTTTTTGTTCAGTGAAATGTCATATGCATTTCCCCATTCAATGCTTTGACTCAAGTTCTTTCTTCTTGGAATGACCTCTTTATTCCTCTTCAATTGTCTAAATCTTATCTTTCATTTAGGCTCAACTCAGCTTCTGTTTCCTTCAAGGCTGATTGTATGCTCCTCAGTAAACTCTTCTGCATTCCAGTAGTACCTTCATTTTAGAATAGACATAGTAATACTACTACTTACTTCTTAGTGTTGTTACTAATAGCATGACTACTCCCTCATAGGTGTGTTGTGAGGCTTACATAACTCAATATATGCGAAATAATGTCTAGTACATACTAAGCTCTCAATAAATCTTTGTACTTTGTATTACTACTTTGCTTTGCATGTACATAGAGTGTTTTACCAATTAAATTATAGCCTCTATGAGGGAAGCATATGTATTTTTAAATCAATTGTATTATAAACATCTAGCACAGAACCTAGCAGAGAGTATGTGGTAGTTTGGAGCTGTGTAACTAAATTTAGCTGTGTCCTAAATTTAATACAGTCTTGTGGTTGTGAACCATTTTAAGCAGGAATTTTTGGTGAGGTTACTTCCATTAAGGTGTGGCCCACCTCAGTCAGAATGGGTCTTAATCCTGTAACTGGAATCCTTTATAATCAGAATGAAACTCTCACAGAGAAACTCTGACACTGTAAGCAAGAAGCTGAACATGAATGGAATCTTGAAGAGAAGGGAGAGGCCAGGAGGGGCTGCGATGTACACTGCTATGTGACAGAGGGGCCAAGAATCAAGAATGGCCAGCCTCTGATGCCAGTCTTTGGGAAGAAAGCATCATCTTGATGGTACCTTGATTTGTAGTTTTCTTAGCCCCAAAATGGTGATATAATAAATTCCTATTGTTTAAGCCAGCCCATCGCATGCTATTTGTTTGAGAAGCCAAGCAAACTAACTCAGAAAAGGTGTGAATAAATGCTTATTGTGTAGTAGATGATGATCACGATGATGGTGGTATCTGCTATGTGTTCTCCTCTGCTTTTGGAAGATGGCTATGATAGTTATACATTTGTAAAATCACATTATATTATAAAGCTGGTAAGTAGTTTAAAGATAATTTAGCTCAACAACATATTTTTATAGATGCTTAAACTGAGGTTCAAGGGAGAAGAAAGGATTTGACCAAAGTTATAGAATTGCCACTTAGTGACAGAGGCAGGGATATAATTCAGGGTGTATTTCAGATCTGTGAATTCAAAAAACATTTATTGAGTGCCTACTGTATATCAAGTACTATGCTAGATGTTAGAAACATATCTGTGAGTAGAAAAAAGTCCCTGCCTTCATGCCATTTACTTTCAAATGGTGGAGGGGGATAGAAATGAACATATAAACAACAAAAAAATGCAAACAAACAGTGATAATTTCTGTGAAAGAAATAAAATACGATTGTGTGAGACTAATAGAATGAAGAAGTAGGTAAATTAAGAATTCTGAGGTGACCATTAAGTTGAGTCTTGAATGATAAGAAGGAGACAAAAAGGTAAGATCTGGGAAAAAGATGGCTCCAAGCACAGGGGACAGTAAGTGTAAAAGCCCTGTGATGGGAATGAGCTTAGTGGGTTCCAAGAAATGAAGTGTGTCAAAGTATAATGCATCAGTGAGAGAGTGGTAGGATTGTGGCCAGGGAGTCAAGGTACCAAGTACACAGGGTTCTGTAGGCTGTAGTAAGGATTTGGATTTAAATTTTGTGAACCTGCTTATGCTTTAAAATGATCATTCAGGCTGTTGTGTGGGATAATAGACTGTAGAGAGAAGGACAAATGTGTGTCAAAAATAATTAACTAAGATTTGGAACTAGACAAGGTAGGCTACTGGATGTTCTATAAGTGAGGTGTTGGGCTTGACTTTCTATTGTTTGGGCTATTATACAATTCTATAGAGGCACATACTAACTTGTAGATTGTTGCTCAGTACAGAGGCAAATGAATTTTTGCCATTGCCAGCTTAATGGATACCAAAGGATATATTTATGGTCTTGTTGGATATTAACCAGTTTTGCATCTAGCCCAATATCATGTTTAAATATTTAGTTTTTCAAATGGTCTTTGGACTAGATTTAAAATCTTACTGATCCTTGTATTAATTAATGAATTGACTGAAACCTTGGACATGTGCTTATTTGTCTAAGAGAGTCATAATTGTATCTTTTTGAACACTATACTTTAACAAGTAGAAGCAGGGAGAACAGTTAGAGAACTCTTGTAGTAGCCCAGGTGAGCCAGACTCGAGTGATGGTAATAACGATGGTTACAAGTCATTCAATTCCTTATAGTTTGGAGGCAGAGTCAACAGGACTTCTGATTGATGGAGTATGGAGAATCAGGAATAGTAGACAAGAATGATTCTTAGGTTTCTGGCTTTAGTAATTGGTAGCGGCATTAACTGAGATGGGGAAAATTGGGGGGCACACACGTTTAGCAGAGCACATGAGTTAGAAAATCCAAAGTCCAGTTTTAGATATGCTTAGTCAAAGGTGTCAATTAGTCATATGGAAACAGAAACTAGGCTCTGGGATATATGAGTCTGGAACTTATGAGGAAATTCTTATCTAGAGTGACTAGAATTTAAGTGGTGTTTCAAGCCTAGGCCTGGATGGAGTTGGAATTCTTGAGGGGATTTAGAAAAATGGAAATTATTAGGCCCCATTTTATATTCATGATATTTGCGGCAAGATATGGAAATCTCCATTTTTACCATGTGATTCAGGTGGTGACTTGACACTAAGAAACAGTGATCTGGAGCAAAGTTTAGCAAACCTTTTACTGTAAAGGGCCATAAATGTCTGTTGCAACTACTCAGCTCTGCTACTGTAGCAGGAAAGCAGCTATAGACTGTATGTAAATGGATGAGCATGGTTGTGTTCCAATAAAATTTTATTTATAGATCTGAAATTTGAGTTTCATGTATTTTCACGCCACAAAATATTTTTCACTTGTGATTTTTTTCAACTATTTAAAATTGGAAAAATAATTCTTACTTCATAAGCTATGCAGGAACAGACAGTGCACTGGGTTTGACTCATGTGCTGTAGTTTGCTGACACTTGACATATGGGAACATAACATTAAAATTTGTTTTATACTCATCTTCATTAAAATTTTCTATTTTTGTAATTTCTATAATGTGATTATCATGAGGATGCTGATGTAGCTCTTTTCATGCTGTTCTAAGTGTTTTACATATAGTAAGTCATTTAATCCTCAGAAAAGACTCTTTTGTTAATACTAGTCTAATAACATTTGTATCTCTATGTTACGTATGAGGCAAGGTACATATGAGGTTTCATGGACAATTTGAGTAACTTGCCCAAGGTCACATAGCTGGTAAGTAAATGAGCCGAGATTTTATTCCAGGCAGTTTGCTTCCAAAGCCTACCACTTAATCATTGTGTGCACTGCTTTTTATAGTTTAGAAACAATCAATCAATCAATCAATCTCTCTCTCTCTCACACACACACACACATAATTTACAAATTAAAAATATCTACCTATTAGGGCAGCATACCAAAAAAATACATTTACTATAGGTTTAGGATAACAGAAGTTTGGAGAACACTGATCAAAAACATAGGGATTGTCTTTATTAGTCAAAACTCTTTGTATTCCTCTGTGCTGCTTTGATGTTATATGCTTATCTTGATGGAGAAGCATAATTGCAGCACTAAGGATAATTGTAGCACTAAGATCTTTTGAGGTCTGCTCATAGCATGTCCCAAACCACACTCTATATCCCGGACTACTTCATTATACTCTTAAATGTCGTTAGATCATCAGCGTATGAAAATTGTTTTATGTCAACCACATTTTCTCAGTCAGGCAATCTGGCCTTAAAAACTAGAGAAATTCCTGGCAAATATAAATACACTGAAACAATTTTGAAATTAAAAAGAGGGATTGGCTCTAAAAGGGGAACATTTTAGAACTTTGGATTTCTTCATTTTATTTGCTTAAAGGAAGGCATACATCTAGCTGCTTGCTTGTTCACCCTGATGGAATGAGGATTTCTGCATCTTAAGGAGGCAAAATTTCTAATTATCTTTGTTTTTGTGATGCTTTGTGGAGGAAGGGAAAGTTTAAAGACTAAATTATATGGGGCATGTGTCTTTTTTTTCCCCTAAATTCACTTATCAATACTGGCTACAAATCTTTTGTGTTCTCTTTAATATGTGCAGGTAGGAGAAAATAAGATAGTAGGCAAAGGTCAGTGTGGGTGGAGGCATGGGGGCTGCTGTGCAGAAATGTTCTGTTCTGTCTCCTCTGAAATAGGGCAGATAGGGAGGGGCACCATTGTTATCAGGGTGCAGTCGCAGACACAAAGCTGTAAGGCCAGCAGGAGAAAGCTGAAGTCAATACCAGAGAAGATAATTAGCCTCAGCTTGAGCTCTTTCACTTTCACAATCTCCTATAGCCTGCTTCCTGAATATAAAAATGGTTTCTGGGGTATGTGGGTGGCTGGGGCTAGACAAAGAAGGACGTCACCCGATGTGTTTTGTCTTAGCTGGTACAGAGGGGAGCTCTGTAGAGGTTTCGCTAAAAACCAGGGATGGAGAGAGAAGAATGTTTGCAGAATGACAAGTAGCGGAGCTGTGTCAGGGAAGCCAAAGTCAGAAAAAAAGAGGAGATCTTTAACTCTCTGAAATGCCCTGAGTACATCTCATTTGATACAACCTCCCCCATCCCCCAACCCCTGCAAAGCATGTGCCCACTTCCAGCTTTTGTACCCTCTATTTAAAAGCAGTTGGGTTGTTAAGCACTGGAAGCCCATGAGGTTAGGGGAAATGGGGATAATGCTGGGAGGATTTGTGCACAGAGGATCATACAAAGTGGAGCTGTTTGAATAACAAAAAGAAAAGAAAACAATAGGAGCCCAATCAGCAGGAGTGGGGCAGAGCATCTGAGCCATGTAGCATTAGAAGATAAATGCTGGAAACGGCATACAAAGCAACTGTGTTTTCTCTGAAAGGGAGCTTTTGCTTTATTTTTCATCTCTCAAAAGGTGTCAACTTAAGACAACCTCACAGCTCCTGTAGGCTGCTTGCTCTCAAAGGAAAATAAATCATTTAGGAGTATGATGAATAGTTCATCAAACCTCCCTCCAACAGGGTTGCTGCTCGGGCTTAGAGTAAATGACGAGGAGCAGAAGGGGTCAGGCCCTCCTTTCCTCAATGATTCTTTTTCCACCTGCCCCTGCCGATGGAGGTGGGCAAGAGTGGGAGTGTGAGGATGACTGCCTTGCGATGGGTCATTCATCCTGTATGGGAAGGATCTAAGCAGCAGCAGAAAACAGGTCATTCCTAAAGCAGGCCTGCAGGAGGAGCCAGCCCCCTTCAGTGGAACAAACTCTCTTCCGAAGGGATGGCGCTTACCTGGGAGAGCTCCAAGGAGCCTCAGCTTCTGCACTGAATCCCAATCTCCCACCTGGTAGAGCAGACAGCAGGTGCTCCCAGGCCATTTCAGCCTCTGCTTCCTGGAGGTGCTTTTGGGGTCTGTACAGAAGAAGGCTAACAGAAAGAGGAGTTTGGTGCAGCTTCCAGCCACAAAGCTGTACTTCCAAGCCTCTGAACAGCCTTATTTTAGCTCCAGTCCTCCCTCTCTTCCTCTCTCTCTCCAACCCCCCTCTCTCCTCCCTCCCCCCACATACACTTAATAGAAATGGTCACAGGAATGGATCCGGTCTTATGAAGACAGATTCCACACTGAAGCACAGCGTCTTTTTAAAGGCAAAGACAGAAAGGACATAATCAGAGTTTATAAAATCACTGACAGGATTGGAGGAAGATAGAAAAGAACTGTTCCTGGCCTCAGCCTGATCAGTAGATTGATGTGAGGGACAATATAATATAGTGCTTAAGTAAATGGTCTCTTTAGTCCATCAGGCATAAGTTCAAATCAGGGCTCTGCTAAAACTGTTTGACCTTGAACATTTCACATAACCTCTAGATCCTCAGTTTCTCCATCTGTAATTTGGGGATGGTACGGCATTCACAAGGGTAACATGACAATTATATGACTAACTTATGTTAAGTGTTTAGCTCCTAATAAGCAATTGATGAATGCTAGCTCTTACTGTTATTATTTATGATGCTATTCTATGCCTACATTTATCATAGATCACATGGGGGACTGTATCGAATTTGAATGGCTCTGGGAAAATCCATTCCCTGAAATAAGAGTGTGTTATACTGATGATGGAGGTAAGAGAAAAATATTCCCATGTCAGGGTCATACATCCTATCTCTTCTTCTACGCACTGGATGACTTTTCTCATCTCATTGCTGTTGCCATACTAAGAACTTGGGTGCTATTTCCACTGTGTCTCCTCTCCAGCCTTCCTTCTTGCATTCTGGAGGAATTTTTCTGAAGTGTTGTGATATGTTTGCTTTATAACAATAGATTCTATTATTAAAGGATTTGCAGTATATCACAAAGTCCTGTTTCCCAAAACTTAATTACACATCATTCCAAACCTAACTTCACTTCTCACAAAGAAGAGTGATATAAATATGCAAAATAATAATAATAAGTCCCACTTGACTCCTGTTCTTTCAGAATATTTAGAAAATCATTTAGTACAATTATTCCTAATATGGTGTCCATTAGCTCTGAGACAGTTCTGTGAAAAACAGATGCAATCATTTTACTGCAAGAAATAAATTAAGATGATAATTCTGACAAGACCTGCATAGCAAAGTTAGAGTTGGGCTAACAGTCCTATTCCATTGTTTGGAATTGTGTCTTTTAACAGAGGACATTTTCTGAATAGGAGCATGTTCTGTCTTCCATCAGGCAAGAAACATTACAAATTTGGGGCCATCATGTGCTGGGGACTCATAAGCTTAATTGCTAAGGGAGTGTGTTAGTCAGGGTTCTCTAGAGAAACAGAAATAACAGGAGAGATCTGTAAATATGATATTTAGAATGGTGTCCCACACAACCATGGAATGGAAGAGTCCAAAATCCGAGGGCAGGCTGTGAAGTTGATGGCTCCGATGAAAGGTCTAGATGAACTCCACAGTAGAGGCTCACTGGCTGAAGAAGCAGTGAAAGAGTCCTCTCTTCTTCCTTAAATGTCATTGAATGATTGGATTATCTTGTGGAGGGGCACACATGAGTTGATTGGAGATGTAATCAGCGACAGATGCGGTCAAATGACTGATGATTTAATACACCAGCCTTCCAGGTTATCAACCAGACATGAAAAATCCTTGCAGCAATGGTCAGGTCAGTGCTTACCTGATGAGACAACTGGGCATAATCACTTGGCCAAGTTGACAGAAGAATCTAAACATCACAGTTGAACCCTTGTCAATTTGGCAGCTATATACATCACCTTGAAACACACTTAATTTCCAAATAGAGCACAATAACAGATATATGTTTCACCTAACCAGAAATGCACTACATCTCTCCAGAATAGGGTGCAAATCCTTAGGTAACATTCACTCTTAAATTTCATATCTTATGCTTCAATACTATAACATGAACAATACAAATTATGTCATGTGATAAGAGGAAAATAAGATATTTGCTTATGTACAAATGCAGACATACTCATAAGAAAACAGGGAGTAAATATTCATACAATCACAGTCCTTTTTTTAGTAACTTGTCACAGGGTTGTAGTTCATATTTATCACTACCTTCTTGTACTACTCATTCCATGTTTCCTTTACCCTCAGCAAGCACTTCAGCTGGCCGTGGTTCTTTGCCAGGTTGGGTGACCCAAACCTTCATTCCTGAAGTTTCTGGGCCATTGGTAGTCCTCCCTGGATTGGTTATTACAGATTTCCATTAACTTTAATCACAAGGCATGGTAGCGCTAAGAGACGCCCTAGGAGATTTCCTGTATTCCAGGAAAACGCTTCTTTATTCTCATTGTGTAGTTACAGTCTTATTTCTCCTTGATAGTCAGGATCAATCACCCCAGACAGAACAATAATCCTTTTTGTACCTGTTGATTCAGTGGCATGAGAGGCCCAAAGTGGCCAGATGGGAGTTTTAATTTCCCGTTCAATGGAATCATTGTTGTGTCTCCTGTAGGAGAATTCTTTTGGAACTAAGACCTGTAGCCAGCAGAACTAGTACAGGAAGCAAAAATTTTCCAAGTTGATCAATTGGGTGATAGTGGATGATGCCACTCCCATTTCCATCCCTTAATTGCTGATTATGTGAATCCTGATTATGTGAGGAACAGCTACAGACAATGGACCCTGATTCAGAGCATACACAACCACCTGGAGAACACTGCCCCAGCTCTGCAAGGTATGGCACCTTCTTGGCACTGTAATTGGGTCTTCAAATGGCCATTCCACTGTTCTAGCAACCCAGCTGCCCCTGGATGATGGGGAAGATGTTAAGACCAGAGAATTCCATAAGCATGTGCCCATTCCTGCACTTCATTTGCTGTGAAGTGGGTTCTTTGATCAGAAGCAATGTTGCATGGAATACCATGACAGTGGATAAGACATTCTATAAGTCCACAGATGGTAGTTTTTGTGGAAGCACTGCATGTAGATAATGCAAACTCATATCTGGAGTATGTGTCTAATTCCAGCTGGAACAAATCGTTGCCCTTTCCATGATGGAAGTGGTCCAATATAATCAGCCTGCCACCAGGTACCAGGCTCATCACTTCAGGAAATTGTACAATATCAGGGATTGAGTGTGTGTCTCTGTTGCTGGCAGATTGGACACTCAGCCATGACCGTAGCAAGATCAGCCTTGGTGAGTGAAAGGTAATAAATTTGAGCCCATGCTTCTCCTCCATCCCTACTACCATGCCCACTTTGTTCATGAGCCCATTGGGCAACAGCAGGAGTGGCTGAGGAAAGAGGATGACTTGTATCCATAGGACAAGTCATTTTATCCATTTGAGTATTAAAACTTTCCTCTGCTGAAGTCACCCTCTGGTGAGCATTCACATGGGACACATAAATCTTCATGTTCTTTGCCCACTCAGAAATGTCTATCCACATACCTCTTCCCCAGACCTCTTTGTCACTAATTTTCCAATCATGCTCATTACAATTCCCTGACCATCCAGCCAAACCACTAGCAATAGCCCATGAATCAATATAAACCCACCTCTGGCCAGTTCTCCTTCCAAACAAAATGAACAAGCAGGTACACTGCTCAAAGTTCTGCCTCCTGGGAGGAATTCCCCTCACCATTGTCCTTTAAGGACATCCAAGAATGGGGTTGTAGTGCTGCAACTGTCCACTTTCGGGTGGTCCCTACATATTGTGCAAAGCCATCTGTAAACCAGGCCCAAGTTTCCTCTTCCTTAGTCTACTGAATGTAAGGAACTCCCTAAGAGACAACAGCTCTGCTCTGGGAAAGAGAGGGTAATGAGGCAGGAGTGGGGGCAATGGGCATTTGGGGAACTCCCTCATGTAGCTTATTTGTGCCTTCAGGACCTGCTCAAGTCCTATCTCTAATATACCATTTCCATTTTATGATGGAGTGCTTTTGTGCATGCCCAACGTTATAGCTTGGTGGGTCAGACAACACTCAATTCATGATAGGCAACTCAGTTCTCATGGAAACTTGGTGGTTCATGGCTAAGCATTCAGTCTCTACTAAGGCCCAGTAGCAGGCTAAAAGTTGTTTCTTAAAAGGAGAGTGGTTATCTGCTATGGATGGTAAGGCTTTGCTCCAAAATCCTAAGGGTTTGCATTATGATTCTCTTATAGAGGCCTGCCAAAGGCTCCAGACAGCATCCCTATTTGCCACTGATACGTCCAGGACTATTGGATCTGCTGGGTCATATGGCCCAAGTGGCAGAGTAGCTTGCACAAGAGCCTGGACATGTCAGAGTCTCCTCTTGTTCTGATCCTCATTCAAAACTAGCAGGTTTTCTGATCACTTGGTAAATGGGCCAGAACAGCACACCCAAATGAGGAATATGCTGTCTCCAAAATCCAAAGAGGCCAATTAGGCATTGTGCCTCTCTTTTGGTCATAGGAGTGGCCAGATGTAACAGCTCATCCTTCACCTTAGAAGGGATATCTCAACATGCCCCACACCACTGGACACCTAGAAATTTCACTGAAGTGGAAGGCCCCTGTATTTTTGATGGATTTATCTCCCATCCTCTGACATGCAAATGCCTTACCAATAAGTCTAGAGTAGTTGCTACTTCTTTCTCACTAGGTCCAATCAGCATAATGTCATCAATATAATGGACCAATGTGATATCATGTGGAAGGGAGAAATGATCAAGTTCCAGTGAATAAGATTATGACATGGAGTTGGAGAGATGATATACCCCTGAGGCAGAACAGTGAAGGTGTACTGCTGGCTCTGCCAGCTAAATGCAAACTGTTTCTGGTGGTACCTACTGAGAGCTGTTAAGAACAAAAGCATTTACCAGATTAATAGCTGCATGCCAGGTACCAGGTGATAAGTTGGTTTGTTCAAGCAATGATACCATATCTGGAACAGCCAGCTGCAATCAGAGTCACCACTTGGTTAAGATTATGGAAATCCACTGTCATCCTCCAAGTCCCATCTGTTTTCTGCACAGGCCAAATAGGAGAGCTGAATGGGAATTTGGTGGGAACCTTAACAGTGGCACTAATTTCTGCAATCCATCCAGGTATATGGTATTGCTCTGATTCACTATTTTGTTAGGTAGGGGAAGTTCTAGTGGCTTCCGCTTGGCCTTTCCTACCATAATAGCCCTTACTCCACAAGTCAGAGAACCAATGTTGGGATACTGCCAGTTGCTGAGTATGTCGATTCTAATTATTCATTCTGGAACTTAAGAAATGACCATAGAATGGGTCCAGGGAACCACTGGCCCCACTATGAGATGGACATGAGCTAAAATTCCATTGATCACCTGACTTCCATAAATCCCTTCTCTGAGTGGTGGACCAGAGTGACATTTTGGGTCTCCTGGATTAGTGTCACTTCTGAGCCAATGTCCAATAATTCCTGAAATATCCGATCATTTCCTTTTCCCCAGTGCACAATCACTCTGGTAAAAGGTGATAGGTCTCCTTGGAGAAAGCTGAGAGGAAGGCTAACAGTGTACATTTTGGGCAGTGTAAAAACGTCCTTTCCCAAGAGTAGTCAGCCCTCCCCTCATCTGAGGGACTCTGGGACTGTAACTGTTTCAAATCTGGGAATTATTAAGGGGCCATGGTTCTCTGGTTTTGTAATTCACGTTAGACTTCTGTTCACTTGACCTAGATTTTTTCTGCTTATACAGCTCAAACAAGAATTTAGTAGACTGCCAATCTATTTTACTTCTAGGCATCCCAAGACCTACTAGCCAATGCCACAAGTCTCTACAAGTTAGGAGCTTATTTGACTACTGCTTTGAGTCTGTTATCCATTATGGCAGCCATGCCCACCTTGTCTGTGGTGAATAACTGTTGCCACATGGCTTCTGTCAACTTGGGATCTGATCATCCATATTCTGTTTAAGGATTCCATTTCAGTGACAGCAGTTCCCACAGGAATATCTGACCTACAGAGAAGTGCAACCACAGAGCTCTTTAGGGATGATGGTGCTAGTCTCACAAATTTATTTCTCACTGTTCTGGTAAAAGGTGCATCCTCTGGACATTCCTGGGGTGTAAGAGCAGGCTTTGCATGATAAATCCACTCTAACATTCCCATCTCTCTAAGCCTCTGGATCCCCTCATTTACATTACACCAGGGCAGTTCTGGCATTTTGACCTCAAGCAATGTTGGTCATCTTTGGATCCATGTTTCAGCCAACCATCCAAACAAATTTTTAATGATGTTTCTGACCCTTCAAGCTACAATATTGAATACAGAATCTTTGCTTAGTGGGCCCTTATCAATAAATTCAGCTTGATCCAACTTTATATTCCTTTCACCATTATCCCACACCCTTAATAACCATTTCCACATATATTCCCCTGATTTCTGTCTGTATAGATTGGAAAATTCATGCAGTTCTTTTGGAGTATAGTGTATCTCCTTATGGGTCACACTTTGTACCTCACCTTTCAGAGTCTGTTGGCATTTTAGTCTAGTTATAGGTCTTGAAGTAAAGAGGTGTGGTTGTGGTGGGTAATGAAAAGAAATAGAAATGCCTTTCAGCCGATTACCTCCTGGTATTCTGTTTTAGTTTCATCTGGTAAAACATGATTAGCTTCTCCAGATAGAAGAATGAGTGTTGTTTCCCCAGGTGAGGAGGCTACAGGGTTTTCAGGCACTGAAGGGTTCATTTAGTTTGGTGGTAGTTGGATGGCAGAATTCTCTAGGAAGACTGGAAGCTGAAAAGTTGTTTCCTCAAGGGAGGATAGAGGTCAGGAAGAGCTTTCCTCAGGGCAGTCCATTACAGGTCAATCTAGCAAAGGCCGAGCACATTCCAGGGGTCCCTTCTCTCCATTACTGTCATTATCAAGCCATATATCACCATCCCATATTTCAGGATCCCATTCTTTTCCAATCAAAGCCCTTACTTTAACAGCAGACACCTTGCAAGGTTGATATTTTAGTTTACATTGCAAATCTGCTGCTTGCACAATGAAACTGTGTCTGGTTTTCAGAGATGATTCCAAGTCTGCAACCACAGGAAATAAGATTTTCTTTCAAGGCACACATGGAAATTTTCGTATCATTCATGTTAGCTTAAGGTCTAAATTTCAGGCCTTCAGCATATCCCTTTCCCTCATCACTGTATCCAGAATGTCTAACAACAACCATCCAACATCACTATACCTCTTACTTCCACAAAATTCCCTAGAGGTCTCAAAACATACTCACCCAGAGCCTTGCCTTGTATAAGTGTATAATTAAGAGAATCTCATGGTGATATCTGGAGTGTCTCTTTTGTCAACTCACCCATGGATTGTCAATACCATCTTGATTATGGGAAAACATAGTCATTAGTGTCTCTGTGTTTAGTCAGAGTAGAAAACCAACTGCAAAAATCCATTTTTAAGATTCTGTTTTTAAATAACCACCACACTTGTGGTACCAACCTGTGTTAGGATTCATGAGAAAAACAGAACCAACAGGAGAGATTTGTAAATATGATATTTATAAATGTGTCTCATGCAAACATAGGGATGGAAGAATCCGAAATCCGTGGGGTAGGCTGTGAGGCTGGCAGCTCCAATGAAGGGTCTAGATGACTCCACATGAGAAGCTAACTGGCTGCAGAAGCAGTGAAAGAGTCTCTTTTCTTCCTTAAAACCTTCCATTGATTGGATAATCTTGTTGTGCGAAATACATATTAGTTGATTGCAGTTGTAATCAACTACAGATACAATCAACTGAGTGATGATTTAATATACCAGCCTTCCAGTTCATCAACCAGCCATGAAATATTCTTGCAGCAATGGCCAGGCCAGTGCTTGCCTGACCAGACAACGGGGCATAATCACTTGGCCAAGTTGACACCAGAGCATACCATCACAGGGAGCTTGGAAATTGTGACTGGAGGCAGGAAGTTTTCTGTTAGCTAAAGAGCTGCGGATTAGGTGCAGATAGTTTTCAAACTTCTGCATGTGAGACCAAGGTCTCTGTAGCCGGGAGACATACAAATGCCCACTAATAGGTTATCGCTGTTTGTTCACTCATTCATTCACCAACACACCCCAGGTGTTGACAAAATTCTAGGCAATGGAACTAAAGAGATGACAAAAACATGGTATCTGACCTCAAAGAGCTTACAGTGTAGTCAGGGAAAAAAGGCATACGTAATGAGTCTAAAAAAGATGCAAAAACTGGGTCTCCATACCATCTGTCTTTATCTGACCAACTTTATCCAGAAGAAGCATTTGATTTGCTGTCTATAACTGTTCAGGACAGCACTAAGACCACACAATGCTCCTTTTTTAGTGCTGCCTTTGTGCCAGCCACTTTATACATAGCATCTCATTTGATCCTCACAGCAAACTTATCTGTTAGATGATACCATTATTCCTATTTTCCAAATGTGTGTGGGTGTGTTCACCTGCAAGCACATACTTGTGTGTGTCTAGAACTGTAAGTTAAATGCTACCATATGTCTAATATCAGATGTTTGACTGACAAGAAAATAAGTTACATTCCAAAAGTATCTGATGTCACCTCCATATACATAAAGCTAAATTTTGACAGACAGCTTCTCCTGGGGAAAATTGTACCATCTACAGGCATTATGGTCCTTCTTTAATTACTGTCTAAATTTTACCTTCAGTTAAAAGATATTATGTGCACCCGTAAGATGCCATTTCAGGTCCTCTGTTTTTCCCAACCAACTGTGTGTTATAATTTTGGTGGTTGACACTGTTTAATAATACCTTAAACAAGCAACTTTCAGCAAATTTAAGAAACCTATAAAGTGGATTAATTCAGGAGCATAATCTTATTCTATATATTGGAGTGGTTGGTTTCAATCTCAGTCCACAAATTTAGGTTTATATTGATCAAACTAATTTCCATTTGAGCCCTTATGCCCCTAGTATGACAGAAACTCAATATTATTATATTCAAAGACCTCTCCCTCTAGTCTTGGGGCTGTGTGTTCTGGGGAGCTATCTGATCCTCAATGTCATCTACTAGGCTAGTTGTAACTGTGACATCCCTTTAAGCTCTAATGGCTCTCTTTGATAATTTTATGTGTCATTTGAAGACTTGGAAATCATTTTGTTCCTTCCAGGCCATGATGAGGCATAGGAATGTATTTTCCGCTTTAGTCCCCAGGCCTTTGCCCAAGAGGCAGATTTCAGAGACCTTCTTACTGGGTTCCAATTACAGCTATACTCTCAAAACTTCTTTCTATTCATTTCCCATAGCAAAGGGTCTTTTCCAAGTTGGGGAAATCAAAAACACTTCCCTCCTCAATAAACCTGTTGACATTATCCTTTGCCCTCTCTAGTGCTCCCAGAATTTAGATGTTTTTGGACACCAAAGCTGAAAGACTACTTTCTTTCTGCTTTGTTCCCCATCACATCCCTTCCTGAGCCAATGAACCCAGAACTGCTGAACTGATGGAATTTGGCAAGTGGGTGGTGGTCATTGAAGTAGAGATCGGACAACTAGGAGACAAATTATTTTAAGTAACTGTATCTAAAATCATCATTATCATATATCTTTTGTCACTTAAATGCTCCTCTTGACCTATTATATGCACTTTGAGTTACTTCTCAAGGACCAAGACTAAGGATGTCTAGAACTAGCCATACCATCCTCATTCTCAGTAGATGCTGGAATTTGGGGCCATAATACTAGGGAGAATCTGTGGGTTGCAAACTAGGCAAAACTACCTAAACAAGAATTGAATTATGTCAAATATTCCTTTGTGACCATCCCTTTTAGTGCTTAGTGCAAGCATTGCTCTGTATAAAAAGACAGTTTAATGAGTTCCTTTATTTTTCTTTTAAAATTTATTTTTATTAATATATAATATATAGTCACATACCATGTAATCATCCAAGGTACAACAGTGTTTCACAATATCAAATAGTTGTCCAATCATCATCATAATTGACTTTTGTTCTCTTTTTTTGTGTGTGAAGAATAACATATATACCAAGAAAGCAATAAATTTCAAAGCACATCCCATCAGTTAGTTGTAGAAAAGATTTCAGAGTTTGGTATGAGTTATAATTTCACACTTTTAGGTTTTTACTACTAGTTGCTCCAAGACACTGGAGATTAAAACAAATATCAATATAATTATTCAGCAATCATACTCATTTGATGAATTCTTTTTATGAAGTGCTAAACTACGCTTTAATCATCCTGAATAAATAATGTGTTTATCCCTTGGCTTGATTGAGATTTCCAGTTGGAAATCCAGATATCATCACAAATATTTTCAAATCTTAACATTTCTGATTAAAAATGTGCATGCGTACATGCAGAAGGGAATGTAGAGAGGTAGGTGAAGAAACACAACAGACAGAGAGAAAAGAACCAATGAGCACAGTCTAGTACAGGGGGTGATAAAAGATGTTTTGATTTTAGAAAAACAATAAGTATGTGAATTACGGTTAGAAGCAACAGAAAGGAACTGATGCACAGAGGGTGTTTAAAATAGAAAGCTTGGCTTCATTTTAAATGACATTCAGAGGCTTGCCATGTAGGGGAGAAAAGAAGCTGCAACTGTTAATTCAAGCTCATTACCCTTTCCCTGTTGTCCTCCCATCCTATTTCTTCATCCTATGGTGAGAAAAAATGGTCAAGTTCTGCATTTGGCAGATTAGGTAATGGGAAGTATGGTGAGAGAAAATGACTTTCTCAGCTAATTGTCAGTACAGGCTGAAGGATCCACAGGGTGCTCTCTCATACATGCTCCCAAAGCATACTCTGACTGATTAACTCAACTGACCTGAGTCTTGTGCTAATGGGACAAAGGTCATGGGTTCTTTCTGATTTAGGCCTGGTAGCTTTATTCTATTCCTCAGCTACAGACTGAACCCAGGCCATGAGCTTTAACCCTTAGTGTGGGTGGTGGTTTGGAGCTGTATGTACCACAGAAAAACAGGTTACTACAATTAATCCATTCCTGTACGTGTGGACCCATTGTGAGTAGGACCTTTTGATGAAGTTATTTCAGTTAGGATATGTCCCACCTCAGTCAGAATAAGTCATAATCCTATTACTGACGAATGAAATTTAGATGTAAAGAGAAAACCTCAGGTAGCAAGGATTGAAGCAAGAAGCAATGTAATACGGAAGAGAAGGGTGCTGCCAGAAGAGTCCATCATTTGCATTGCCATGTGACAGAGGAGTCCAAGTCCAAAGATCACTGGCAGCCAGCTCCAGACGATGAATTTTTGGGAAGGAAGCATTGCCTTGATGATGCCTTGATTTGGACTTTTTCCTAGCTTCAAAACAATGAGCTAATAAATTCCCATTGTTTAAATCAACTCTTTGTATACTATTTGCTTGACAGTCAAGCAAACTAAAACACTGTGTTCTCAGCCTAACTCTGGTCCCAGAGAAGCTTAAATCATATGATAGGCAAAGCCCTAAAACTAGCCACAGGCTGAGGCCTGAAATATGATCATAGGCTGAACTCTAAAGTCCCTAACCTTGACCAGCTGTCTCAGATATGTGCATTATGGTTCATCAAATGGATCAGGAAAGAAAGTAGAATTGTCATCCCATATCTCCATCACTTCTACAAAAAAATAAAAAGAAAAAAATTATCCTAACAGGACAGGAGTGACACATACATGCTTTTATATAAGAAGGCACAGGGAGAAAACTTGATGAAGACACAGCATATCTGTTGTCCCTAGCTTCCAGGATAGAGGCTAGAATAGAAAAGCAATGTCTTCTTTGAAAATTTGTCTACTATTGTTTTTGTTTGTTTAAAGGACAGTGTCTTGCTCTACCCTCTTATGTCTAAGAAAGCAGGAACAATGGCTATGAGAGTCAATTGTGAAAATGGCAACTAGTCCTGAAAGCCCCTTTCTTTCCTGAAACGTTTACTACACTGGTGTGCCAAAGCCCCTGAAACTTCCAACATTAGGGTCATATCTTTGAGTTTTGATATCAATAGCCCCAGATTAATTGCAGATCTTCTTTGGGACTCTTCTGATATCTTGATGCTGAGAATTAAAATCCATTTGGGAAAGGAGTCCATTCTGAGTAACTAAAAAAAACTTTTTCCAGAATTCAAACCAGTATCAAAATTTGGTGGGTAAGTTCTCTAATTAAAAAAAAAAGAAGTTGGTAGATAAAAAGTACAAGATTTTTAACTATAAAATGGACAAAAGAGACTATAGTGAGAAGTTGATAGCTAACTTTAAGCACCTAACAGGCAGTCATATCAAAAGCAGGGGAAGGGAAGGGCAACTCTCCAATTCCAGTCAATAGTCAAGTCCTAGATAATTAACTGAGGTTTTCTAGAAGGTAGAGAATTTCACATACACTGTCCAGAGAGAAGGTTCTGCCTGCTTGAAATTTGCTATGGGAAGTTGTACTGTTGGAAGCTGTCATGTACCCCAGAAAAGCCACATTCCTTAATCCAATCTTGTGGTAGCAGACCTACTGTTGAGTGGGACATCTTGATTAGGTTGTTTCCATGGAGATGGGACCCCACCCATTCATAGTGGGTCTTAATCCTTTCATGGAGCCCTTTATAAGAGCTGACAGAGGGCAGAGAGATGAAACTAGGACACAGACATTTGGAGATACAGAAAGAGGGTGCCCTGAGAGATGCCAGAAGCTGAGACAGCCATTTGAAACCAGAGGCCAGGAGAGAAGGACAGCAGACATCACCATGTACCTTCCCACATGACAGAGAAACCTTGGACACAATTGGCCTTTCTTGAGTGAAAGTATCCTCTTGTAGATGCTTTAATTTGGACATTTTAATGGCCTTGGAAATGTAACTTTGTAGCCTAATAAATCCCCTTTGTAAATGCCAATCCAATTCTGGTATATTGCATTCCTGCAGCATTAGTAAACTGAAACAGAAGTCCAGATACCATTGGAAATATTTTTTTGCTTTATTTTTTCTCTTAGGCAAGCCCCAGGAATTGAACTTGGGTCTCTGGCATGGCAGGTGAGAACTCTGCCTGCCAAGCCGCCATGGCCCATCCACATTGGAAATCCACATTGGATTTATTTTAAAATCATAAAACTCCTTATTACAAGGGGACTCTCATCTATTAGAGAAGCATGAGATTTAGGTTTTTGGAAATGAAGGTGGACCACAAAAGGCTGTTTTCTGTATCTTCGGTCTCTCCTTCTCTCTGTATCTGTTTTTAATATGCCTCAAATAGGTTGCTTCCTTAACATAAAACAAAACAAAAACTATCCTTCAAACTCATATTCCCCTTCCCAGCCAAAAATTCATCAAAGATTTGGGTGATCTTGGTATCTCTGCTTCCCCACTGATATTTACTTTTTTAATTTCAACTTTATTGAGCTGTAATTTATATTCAATAAATTTCACACTTAATAAGTTTTGATAAATTTAAACATTCATGTAGCCATCAGCACAATAATGATATAGACCATTTCCATCACACCAAAAGTCAATTGCCCCTTCTGGATCAATCCTCCACTTCCAAGTCCAAGGCAGCCACTTACCTGCTTTTCATCATTCTAGAATAGTCTCTGCAAGAGGTTCATATCAATGAACATAATGAAGAGTATACAAAAGATACTCTTTTGTATCTGACATTGGCTTATACAAAAGTATTCCATTTTGAGGCGGGCCCCTCTGTCTATTTTTTATTTTGTTGCTCATGCTTAGGATCTAAAGTTTGAGAAAGCACTGCCTATCATAAGACCTTGAAGATGCTTCCCTACATTTTATTCTGGAGCTGTATGGTCTTAGGTCTTATATTTAGGTCTTTGATTCATTTTGCCTTTATTTTTGTAGGGTATGAGATATCCTCTTTAAATTGTTTGGATATGGATAGCCAGTTCTCCAAGTACCATTTGTCAAAATTAATTGCCCATAGATGTGAAGGTCTATTTCTGAACGCTCAATTTGATTCCTTTGGTCATTATGTGTATCTTTGTGCCAGTACCATGCTGTTCTGACTACTGTAGCTGTCTAATATGCTTTAATGTCAGGAAGTGTGAGTCCTCCAACTTTGGTCCTCCCTTTCAAGATGTTTTTGTCTAAATGAGGCCCCTTTCCCTTCTAAATAAATTTGATCATTTGCTTTCCTATTTTTGGCAAAGTAGGTTGTTTGAATTTTATTACGATTGCACTGATTCTGTAAATCAAATTTGGTAGAACTGACATCTTTGCGATATTTATTCTTCTAATCCATCAACACGGGATGCCATTCCATATTATTTAGGTCTTCTCTGACTTCTTTTAACAAAGTTTTGTTGTATTATGAGTACCTCTTTATCCTGCTTCTTCTTTCAGTCTGCAGAAATTCCTTTAATATTTCCTGCATAGCAGGTCTCTTATTGACAAAGTATCTCAGTTTCTGTGAATATTTTAAACACTCCCTTAATCATGATGAACAGCTTTTATCAGATAAAGAATTCTTGGCTGGAAGTTTTTCTCTTTCAGTATCATAAATATATCATACCTCTGCTTTCTCACCTCCATGTTTTCCATTGAGAGACTGGCATTTAGTCTAATTGAGCATCCCTTGCATGTGATAAATTCCTTTTCTCTTGTTCCTTGCAGAATTATCTCTTTATCTTTAGCATTTGACATTCAAATTAGTATGTGTCTTGTAGTAGGTCTATTAGGATTTATTCTGTGTGGAATACATTGCACTTCTTGGAGATGGATAATTATGTCTTTCACAAAAGTTGGGAAATTTGGGGCCATTATTTCCTCAAATTATACTTTCTACCCCTTTTACTTTCTGTTCTTCTTGGACACCCACAATATATGGTTGTGCACTTTGTACTCCCAAGGAGATGGCAGTCTTTGGCACATCTTTCCCTGTAGCCCCAGGATGGAATGTATTTTGACTTCTGAGCTCTCAGTTCAACTCCATTGGTCTATATGTCTGTCCTTGTGCCAGTACTATGTTTTGATTTCTGTGGCTTTGTTACAAATTTTAATATTGGGAAATGTGAGACCTCCAACTTTGTTCTTATTTTTCAAGATGGCTTTGTCTATATGGGGCCCTTACCCTTCCATGTAAGTTTGAGGATTGGCTTTTATATTTCTGAAAAGCAGGCTGTTGGAATTTTTATTGGGATTGTATTGAATATGTCAGTCATTTCAGGCAGACATGACATCTCAACAATTTTAGTTTTCCAGTCCATCAACATGTAGTGTCCTTCCATTTATTTAGGCATTCTTTAATTCCTTTTAGCAGTGTTTTGTAGATTTCTGTGTGCAATCCTTTACAACCTTGGTTAGATTTATTCCTAGATATTTGATTCCTTTAGTTGCTATTGCAAATGGATTTTTTTCTTGATTTCTTCTTCCCCATTGTTCATTAAAAGTGTATAGAAATGCTATTGATTTTGGGTGTTGATTCTGCACCTCATCACTTTACTGAATTCATTTATTTGCTCCATAAAATTTGTTGTTGATTTTTCAGAATTTTCTATATATAGGATAACGTCTGCAAATAGGGAAAGTTTTACTTTTTTCTTTCTAATTTGGATGCCTTTTACTTATTTTCCTTCCCTAATATCTTAGCTAGAACTTCCAATACAATGTTGAATAACAGTGGTGACATTGGGCATCCTCGTTTTTTTCCTGATCTTAGAGGGAAGGCTTTCAACATTGAGGGTGATGTTAGTGGTTGGGTTTTCATATGTACACTTTATAATCTTGAGGAAGTTTCCTTTTATTCCTAGTGTTCTAGTTTGAAAGATGCCAGGATGTGATATACTAGGAATGGTGCAACAGCTCTTAAAAAGGGAAATTTAATAAGTTGTAAGTTTAAAATTCTAAGGAAGACAGAGTGCCAAAATTAAGGCATCAAGAAGAGATTACCTTCACTTAAGAAAGGCTGATGGGTCTGGGACAGCTCTGTCAGCTGGGAAGTCATATGCTGGTCTCTTGCTCCTGGGCTTTGTTGCTTTCAAACTCTGTTCCTGTAGGGGTCCCTAACTTTGCTTTTCTGGAGTAAATTTCATCTCTTGCCTTCCCTTGGCTCTCTCCAGGTTCTGGCTTGCTTAATTTCTCATGAGAAGGCACACAGCAACATCTGCTGGGCTCCAAGCATCTTCAAACATCCATGTCTCTGCTCTCTCTGTTGGCTCCAAAGTTTCTGTTGACTCTCTGTTGGCTCTGTCATTTCTGGTTCTCTCCAAAATGTTTCCTCTTTTAAAGGATTCCAGTCAACTAATCAAGAGCCATCTGGAATGGGTGGAGTCATATCTTCCTATAATCAAAAGGTCACATCCAAGATTGGGCATGCCCCATCTCTGTGGAGTAATCTAATCCAAACTTTCCAACCTACAGTATTGAATCAAGATTAAAAGAACTGGTTGCTCCCACAAGATTGGATCAAGATTAAAACATGGTTTTTCTGAGGCACATAATACTTTCAAACTGACATACCTAGTTTACTAAATGTTTTTGTCAAGAAGAGGTGCTGATTCTGTCCTATTCCTTTTCTGCATCAATTGAGATGGTCATCTGGTATTCTTCATTGTTCTGTTAACGTATTGCATCACGTTCATTGTTTTACTTATGTTGAAGCATGCTTGCATGCTTGAGATAAATCCCAGTTGATAATTTTGGGATAGTTCTTTTAAGGAAGGGTATAATTCTTTTAATGTGCTGTTGCATTTGGTTGCTAGTATTTCATCTAGGATATTTGCATCTATATTCATAAGAGGTATTGGTGTGTGATTTTCTTTTCTTGTGGTACCTTTATTTGATTTTAGCATGACTGTGATGTTGTCTCTGAAGAACAAATTAGGGAATGTTCTTAGTTCAATTCTTTGATAAATTTTGAGCAGGACCTGTGTTAATTCCTTTGAAATATTTGGTAAAATTGCCCTGAGAAGCCATGTAGTCCTAGGATTTTTTTTGTTGGGAGGTGTTTGACTACTAGTTCAATAGCTTAACTATTTATTCATTTGTTGAGATATTCTATTTATTTTTAATGCAGTTTTATTGAGATATATTCACATATCATATAATCATAGAAAGTGCACAATCAGTGGTTCACAGTATCATTATATAGCTGTGCATTAATCACCACAATCAATTTTTGAACATTTTCACTACTCCAAAGAAATACATATAGGAATAAAAATAAAACAAAACTGAAAAAGAATACTCAAGATATCCCATGCTTCTTACCTCCCCCATTATTTATTTATTATTTGTCTGTCCATACACCAGATAAGGGGTGTGTCAGCCACAAACTTTTCACAATCACGTGTCACACTGTAAAAGCTATATAATTATATGATCATCTTCAAGAATCAAGGCTACTGGGATTACAGTTCAACAGTTTCAGGCATTTCCTACTAGTTATTCTAACACATTAAAAACTAAAAAGGATATCCATATAATGCATAAGAATAACCTCCAGAATGGCCTCTTGACTATTTGAAATGTCTCAACTCCTGAAACTTTATTTTGTTTCATTTCTCTTCCCCCTTTTGGTCAAGAAGATTTTCTCAATCTCATGATGCTGGGTCCAGGCTCATCCCTGGCAGTCAGGGATGTTGTCAGGGAAATTTACATTCCTGTGAATCATGTCCCAGGTAGGGTGGAAGGCAGTGAGTATACCTGCTGAACTGGCTTCAAGAGAGAGGCTATATATTCATGAGTCAGTGTATGTAGTTTCTGTGTTTCTAGGAATTTATCCTTTACTTAGGTTATCCAATTTGTTGGTGTACCGTTTCTCATGGTATCATCTTATAATTCTTTTTATTCTATGTTTTCAGTAGTAATGTTCCCCTTTTCATTTCTGATTTTAGTTATTTGTGTCCTCTCTGTTTATCTTTCCAGTATAGCCAAACATTTGTTGATTTAATGATCTATTCTAAGAATCAACTTTTGGTTTCATTGATTCTATTTTTTTTAAAAATTCCCTATCTCGTTTATCTCCATTTTAATCTTTGTTATTTCCTTCCTTCTCATCAGTTTGGGTTTAGTGTGTTTTTTGCCCAGATCCTCCAGTTTTGAGTCAAGACCTCTGATTTGAAATCTTTCTTCTTTTTAATATAAGCAATTTAAGCTATAAAGTTTCCTGTTAGCACTGCCTTTGCTGCATAACATAAGTTTCCGTATTATGTTTTCATTTTCATTCACTTCAAGATATTTCCTAATTTCCCTTGTGATTTCTTCTTTTATACATAGTGTTCTAGTTAGCTAGCTGCTGGAATGCAGCACACCAGAGATGGATTGGCTTTTAATACAAGGGGATTTATTTTTGTTCATTCTTCAGAGGAAAGGCAGCTTTCAACTGAGGTTCTTTCTTATGTGGGAAGCCACAGGGTGATCTCTGCTGGTCTTCTCTCCAGGCCTCTAGGTTCCAACAACTTTCCCCAGGGTGACTCCATTCTATATCTCCAAAGGCCTGGGCTGAGCTGTGAGTGCCAAGATGAGGTATGCTGAGCTGCTTGGGCTGTGCTACATTGAGCTCTCTTATTTAAGCACCAGCCAATTAAATTAAACATCATTCATTACAGCAGGCACGCCTCTTAGCCAACTGCAGATGTAATGAGCAACAGATGAGGTTCACATACCATTGGCTCATGTCCACAACCAAAGAACTAGGTACCTTCACCTGGCTAAGTTTACAACTGAATCTAACTACCTAAGTTGTTTAAAAGTATATTGTTTAATATCCACATATTTTTAAATTTTCCATTTCTCCCTCTACTATTGGTTTCTAAGTTCATTCCATTGTGATCTGAGAAGATATATTGCATGACATCAATATTTTAAAATTTATTTAGACTTGTTTTTTGATCCAACATTTGTTCTATCCTGGAGAGTAATCTATGTGGACTAGAGAGTAATATGTATTCTGCCCCTGTTGGATAAAGTGTTCTATATATTTTTGTTAGGTCTAACTGGTTTAGAGTATCATTCAGTCCTCTAACTCCTTATTGTTTTTATTCTCTAAATGTTCTTTACATTATTGAAAGTGATGCACTCAAGTCTCCTACTATTAATGTAGAACCATCTGTTTTTCCCTTTAAATTTGTTGATATCTGCTTCATATGTTTTTGGGGTCTGCTGTTTGGTGCATATATATTTATAATTGCTATGTCTTTTGTTGAATTGATCCCTTTATCAACAAATAAATACAATTGCTGAATCATTAAATTGATATCTCTTTTAGTCTCTAGTATCTTAGAGCAGCTAGAAGTAAAAACCTAAAATTGTGGAGTTATAACCCATACCAAACTATGAAATCTGTTCTACAACTAATTGTGGTGTTTTGCTTTGAAATGTATTTTTTTTGTATATATGTTATTTTTCATGAAAATGAATTGACTCCTTTATCAATGTCTAGTGACCCTCATTGTCTCTTGTAACAGTTTTTGACTTAAAGTCTATTTTACATGATATTTGCATAACTACTCCAGCTCTCTTTTGGTTACTATTTGCATGTTTTTTTCATCTTTTCACTTTCAACCTTATTATTTCTGAATTTATAGTGAGTCTCATGCAAATAGCATATAGTTGAGTCATGCTTTTAATCCATTCTGCAAGTCTGTCTTTTGATTGGGAAGCTTAATCTATTTACATTTAACATAACTTTTCCTAATGCAAGACTTTCTTTTGCCATTTTGCTATTTTGTGTTTGCAAGCCATATATATGTATATATATGTAGTTTTATATATATGTAGTTATTCAATATTTCCATTAATATATACTTCCATATTTATCTGGATTTTGTACTGTACTTTTAAAATCATTTTCTTTTCCTTTTGAATGTATTTCTCATGTGTTTTCTTTGAGGTTAGCATGGGATTAAATTTAACATCCTAAATTGATAAAGTATGTTGAATTTTGTCAAATGCCTTTTCTGCATCAATTGAGATGATCATATGATTTTTCTGCTTTGAAAAAGTATTGCATTAATTGACTTTCTTATTCTGAACCATTCTTGTATGCCTGGAATAAATCCCACTTGGTCATGGTGTATAATACTTTTAATGTGCTGCTTGATTCAATTTGCAAATATTTTGTTGAGGATTTTTACATCTACATTCATTAGAGAGATTGGTCTGTAATTTTTTTTTTTCTTGCAGTATTTTTGTCTGGCTTTGGTAGTAAGGTGATGTTGGCTTCATAGAATGAGTTAGGTAGCTTTCCCTCCTCTTCAATCTTTTTGAAGAGTTTGAGAAGGATTGGTTCTAATTCTTTCTTGAATGCTTGGTAAAATTCACATGTGAAGCCATCTGGTTCTGGGGTTTTCTTTTTTGGGAGCTTCATGATATCTGGTTCAATCTCTTTACTTATGACTGGTTTGTTGACGTAGTCTATTTCTTCTAAAGTCAATGTCAGTTGTTCATACTTCTCTAGGATGTTGTCCATTTCATCTATGATGTCCAGTTTATTAGTATATAGTTGCTCGTAGTATCCTTTCATTAACTCCTTTACTTCTGCAGGGTCCTTGGTTATGTTATGTATCCTTTTCCATTTCTGATTTTATTTATTTGCATCTTCTTTTTTTTTGGTCACTCTAGCTAAGGGCCCATCAATTTTATTGATTTTTCTCAAAAAATCAATTTCTGGTTTTGTTGTTTTTTTCAATTGTTTTCTTGTTTTCAATTCCATTTATTTCGCTCCAATCTTCATTCTTTCTTTCCTTTTGGTTGCTTTGTTGTTAGTTTGCTGTTTTTTCTCTAGTTCTTCCAAGTGAACAGTTAATTCCTTAATCTTTCTCCTTTTTTAATATAGGCACTTAAGACAATAAATTTCTCTCTTAGCACCCCTTAGTTGTATTCCATAAATTTTGATATGTTGTGTTTTCATTATCATTTGCCTCAGGATATTTTCTAATTCTCTTCTAATTTCTTCCTTGACCCACTGGTTCTTTAAGTTTGGGTTGTTTAGTCTCCTTATATTTGTGAATTTTCTGGCCCTCTGCCTGTTATTGATGTACAACTTCATCCCATTACTATCTGAGAAAGTGTTTTCTATGATTTCAGTCTTTTTAAATTTACTGAGGCCTGCTTCATGACCCAGCATATTGTCTATCCTTGAAGAGTGATCCATGAGCACTTGAGAAGTATGTGCATCCTACTGTTGTGGGGTGTAATACTCTGTAAATGACTGTCCAGTCTAGTTCAATTATTGTATTATTTAAATTCTGTCTCTTTATTGATCCTATATCTAGATGTTCTATCCATTGATGAGAGCAGGGAATTGAAGTCTCTGACTATTATGGTAGAGGGGTCCATTTCTCCCTTCTGTATCGTCAGTGTGTGCCTCATGTGCTTTGGAGCACTCTGGTTCAGTGCATAAATATTTATGATTGTTATGTCTTCTTGTTGAATTGTTCCTTTTATTAATACATAGTACCCTTCTTTGTCTCTTTTGTTTTACATTTGAGGTCTAATTTGTTGGATATTGGTATAGCTACCCCTGCTCTTTTCTAATTGTTGTTTGCATGAAATATCTTTTCCTGGGCCACAGTGGCTCAGCCGGCAAGAATGTTTGCCTGCCATGCCAGAGGGTCTGGGTTCGATTCCTGGTGCCTGCCCATGTAAAAAAAATATATCTTTTCCTAACTGCACTGGTTTGAAAGGATGTATGAACCTTAGAAAAAACATGTTTTAATCCTAATCCCATTTTGTAAAGGCAGCCATTGCTTCTAATCCCTATTCAGCACTTTGTGTTTGGAACTTTAATTATATCAACTCCCTGGAGATGTGACTCAATCAAGAGTGGGTGTCAAGCTGAATTAGGTGGAGATGTGTTTCCACCCATTCCAGGTGGGTGTTGATTAATTTACTGGAATCCTGTGAAAGCAGAAACATTTTGGAGAAAGTGGGAGATTCTGAGAGAGTAGAGAATGACATAGCCACAAGAAGCAGAGAGTCCACCAGCCATCTTTGGAGATGAAGAAGGACAATGCCTGCTGGGGAGCTTTATGAAACAGGAAGCCAAGAGAGAAAGCTAGCAGATGATGCTGTGTTTGCCACATGCCTTTCCAGGTGAGAGAGAAACCCTGACCAAATTCACCATGTGCCTTCTCACTTAAAGAGAAACTCTGAACTTCATTGACCTTGTTGAACTAAGGTATCTTTCCCTGGATGCCTTAGATTGGACATTTTTATAGACTTATGCCTTAGATTGGACATATTTTTATAGACTTATTTTAAATGGGACATTTTCTCAGCCTTAGAACTGTAAACTTGCAACTTATTAAATTGTCCTTTTTAAAAGCCATTCCATTTCTGGTACATTGCATTCTAGCAGCTAGCAAACTAGAACACTAACCTTTCACTTTAAATGCATTTTTGTCCTTGGGTCTAAAGTGAGTCTCCTTTAGACAGCATATAGTTTGGTCCTGCTTTTTAATCCATTCTTCCAGTCTATGTCTTTTGATCAGGGAGTTTGGTCCATTAACATTTAGTGTTTTTACTTTAAAGGCAATATTTTCTTTTACCATTTTGTCTTTTGGATTTTATATATCATATCTATTTTTTTCCTTTTTACCTTTACTGATAGTCTTCATTTCTACACTCTTCTCCACACCTCTCTCCTATCTTTTCCTATCTGTCTGTAGTGCTGCCTTTGGTATTTCTTGCAGATCCTGTCTCTTTGCCACAAATTCTCTTAGTGATTTTCTGAAAACATTTTGATGTCCCCCTCATGTTTGGAGGACAGTTTTGCTGGATATAGAATTCTTGGTTGGCAGTTTTTCTGTTTTAAAATCATACACTGCCTTCTCACTTCAATGGTTTCTGCTGAGAAATCCACACATATCCTTATCAGTTTTCCTTTGCATGTGATGTATTGTTTTTTCCTTGCTGCTTTCAAACTCTCACTTTCTCATTGACATTTGACAATCTGTATAGTAAGTGTCTTGGAGTATGTCTATTTTGATCTGTTTGGGTTATGCTGCATTTTTTAAATCTGAAATTTTATGTCTTTCATAAGAGATGGGAAATTTTCAGTAATAATTTCCTCCATTAGTCTTTTGCCTCCTTTTCCCTTCTCTTCTCCTTCTGGGATACCCATAACAGATACAGACATGTGCTTCATGTTGTCATTCAATTCCCTGAGACCCTGCTCATATTTTTCCATTCTTTTTCCTATGTTTTTTTATGTGTTGGGTTTCAGATGTCCAGTCCTCTAGTTCATTAATCATCTCTTCTGCCTGTTCAAATATATTGTTGTAGGCTTCCATTATTTTTTTCATCTTTCCTATTGTGCCTTTCATTTCCATAAGTTCGGTAATTTATTTTTTCAAACTTTTGTTTCTTCTTTTTGTTCACCCAATATCTTCTTTATATCCTCTGTCAACTCATTGATTTAATTTTTGATGAGATTTTTTATGTCTGTTCAAACACCCAGAATTAGTTGTTTCACCTCTTTTATCTCATTTGAATTGTTGGTTTGTTCCTTTGACTGGGCCATATCTTCAATTTTCCTAGTATGACTCATTATTTTTTGCTGGCATCTAGGCATTTCATTTCCTTAATTAGTTTATTCTGGTGGTTATTTTCACTCTTTTACCTAGGATTTTCTTGCTGTATATAGCTTTTGTTCTCTATTTGTTCTTTGCATTCTGTTCAACTTATTCTAGTCCTCTAGCATAGGTTCTGTTTAACTGATCAGAATTGTTCAGTTCTTGTTTTCCTTTTTCTTGCCCTGCCTATATGGAACCATTTTTCTTTTTGAGGTGGTCTCCTCAGATATTATAGACCTCAGTCAGATTTTCTGAGACCAGACTGGCCCACATCTCAGGAGGGAATAGTCACCAGCATCAGTTTTCCCTAAAGGTGAGGCACAGGAGGTTGTCAGGCTTTCCTAAGAAGCCTCTAGACTGTTTTTTTCCCTATCCTTCCCATCATATGGTGCTTGTCTGCATGTTCCTTCCCATCAGTGTAAGTGATGTGGTAACTTTTATTTCAGCAAACTCTCCCTGTAGGGGGCTTCGTTGAGACAGAAGGGAGTTTTGTAGGTTGGCATTAATTGGTTCAGTTTTCCAGCTCCTTAGGCATGAATTCCTTGAAGAAGAAATTTCACTTGAGCTGGGCCCCACTTTTCTTTTGGGGAAGATACAACCTTTGGGAAATTAACTCCTTTCACCTATTTGCTTTGTCTCTCAGACAAGCTTAATTACGCCCTTGCCTGGGGCAGTGCTGGAGCCTGAGAGGGCTTCCAGTTCTATCTAATGAGTTGTTAAGGAGTTGAAAAAAAGCAAAAAAAAAAATAGCCTTTCTAGAACAGGACCCCATTCCTTGGATTTTTCAATCAAGAACTTAAGTATGTATGTATCTCCAGGCTCTATGTGTTCCCTTTTCTGGTCTAGCCCTTTTCCCATATTTTGTGCTCTCTGACTCAATAAAGCCTCAGTCTTTTTTTTTTTTTTTTTTTGGTCAGACTTGCTCCCTCTCTATGGGGGCAAAAACTCATAATACATTTAATGTTTACTTGTTTCAGGTTTATCTGTGCTGGGGGACCTATTTTCAGTAGTCAGAATTTGGTAATTAATTATGCAAGTGGAATTTGGTTGAGCTAAGCCCTTCCTGCTAGTAGAGTCTTTTTTTTCCTCTCAGTGAACCAGCCTGACATGCCCATTGGGGAAGGGTGCTGGTCTCAGGAGTTTGGTGGATTTACAGTTCTGTCTTGGGTTTGAGTCAGACCACCTAGTCCAGGCTTGTGTACACTGTGTGTCTGGGCACTATTGTAGCCCCAGCAGTTGTTCTATACTGTTCCTGGTTATTTACTAGCTGCTCTGGAGGGTAGGCTATATTCCACACCACACTAAGCCACCATCTTGCCCAACTCCCCAGTCTCTCTCCACAGCACACTTTATGGTTTTCTGTTTAGTAGGCATTGATCATAGCCACCAGCAAATAGGGCTTTCTACTAATCCTTCCTGGAAAACCCCATCTCCAATCCTGGCTTTTTCTAAAATAGATGACTGGTTCCAGTTTGCATAAGTCTCTTGTGGGGAACTTTTCTCTGGGGTCTACCTTTCTGGAATACCAGAATTTTCTGGACCATCAATTTCTGGTTTCTTTATACCCAAGAGTTCAGATCTCAAGTTATCTCTTTCCTGTCACACTCCACTATAATCTGTAAGGAGGAACCAGGCTGCACTTTAAACATTTAATTTTGAAATCTCTTATGCTAAATATCCAAGTACACATGGCTTTTAAAATCTGCCTTCCATTCAAAACTGTAAGTCAATTTTGCCAGATTACCTGCCATTTTTTCCTTTTATTTATTTATTTATTTTACATGCCAGGTACCGGGAATCAAACCCAGGTCTCCAGCATGGCAGGTGAAAACTTTGCCTGCTGAGCCACTGTGGCCCACCTGATAACTTGCCATTTTAAAACAAGGGTCATGTGCATCATTTCTGTCAAAGGCCTTATCAAAAGTATCTTTAGAGTCCACATTTCAACCAACAGTCTCTTCAAACCATTCTAGTATTTCTCTCTCAAGCTCCTCACAATTCTTCCAGATTCTTCGTCTTATCCATTTACAAAGCCATTCCAACATATTTGGTATTTTCAAACCACAGTAACCCACTCCTCTGGTGCCAAAATCTGTTTTAGTTTTTAAGATACTGGAATGCAATATATCAGAAATGGAACGGATTTTGAAAATGAATTTATTAAGTTGCAAGGTTACTGGTCTAAGTCTATAAAATTGTCCAAACTAAGGCATCAAGAGAAAGATACCTTGGCTCAAGAAAGGCCAATGCATCAGGAACACCTCTGTCACCTGAGAAGACACATGGCTAGTATCTGCTTGGGTCTGTGGCTTTTCATTTCAAACATCTTCCTGGGGTATTTTCTTTTTTCTTCACTACCAAAGGTTTCTGGCTGTGTGGACTCTGTTGTCCACACAGGGACAGGGAATGTCAGTAATCTGTACAAACCATCAAGATCGCATGCCCTATTTAAGTTTCCATGTAATTATGGTGTTCAAATAAACTGATCATACAAGTTAGATTAGATAATGCACTACCAAAAACATAAATTTTACACCCAATAAACATCTCTCCCTTTGGTCTCACACAGAAGTTGAAGGTTTAAAATATGGACCCATATCATCATTTACGCTGTATTCTGATATGCCTTAGTCCTATCCAGATCAGCTTCATTCATATCTCTAGTCAAATTCTCACCACTTTTTCAACTTTTTAAAAAGTTGCTGTATGGGTTAATGTTGACTTTCACAGGTCCAGAGCACTAACTCTAAGTCTCAGTTGTCACATAAATACCCAGAGTTTTTATGAATGACGAGGTTATACACATATAGCTCAGTATCTTAGAATTTAGACATAACAGTTACAACTCCAGGATAGATGTGACTGCTGTAAGAGCTTAAATTCTAGGGCCCTTTACAATAAGCCCCAACCTAATAGACCATGCTCTTGACTTCAGTTCTCCAAGATTATTTATTACATATAGTCCATATGAGTGAGGCATGATAATATCTGTCTTTTTGCTTTTGTTATTTCAATTAACATAGTGTCCTCAATGTTCTTTCACCTTGTTGCATGCTTCACAACTTCATTCCTTTTTGCAGCCACTTAGTAGTCCATTGCATGTATACACCACAGTCCCTCCTTCCATCTCTCAGTCTTTGCACCCTTAGGCCAATCTCCATCCATTGTAAATTACAAACGCTGCCACCATACACCATAAATACCAGTGTGCAAATGTTCATTCATGTCTCCACTTTCAGTTCCTCCACTTATATACCTAACAATGGGTTTGCAGTATCATATAGCAACCTCACTTCTACCCTCCTGTGGAATGCCCCCACTGCCCTCAGGAATGGCTTTGCCTCTCAGTTTCTCTATCAAGAGTGGATAGGTATATCTCTTTCTCCATATTTTCTATGTCATGTGTTTCTGTCTGTTCGTTTTTAAAGAGTTTTATTTGCACATCATGAAATGCAACCAAAGTAAATGGCCATGCCTTTGTCACCATATTAAGTCCTGTTGCCCATACTGTATTCTTTTAGTGCCTAATTCCCAAACTCTTCCCTCTTTCTATCTCCTAATATCCTGTGTTCCTAGCATTATCTCTCAAAGTTCACTCATTAATATCAGTTCATATTATTGAGCCATAGAGTATTTTCTTTTGTTTCTGGCTAATTGCACTCAGAATAATTTACTCAAGGTTTATTCAAATTGTTACATTCATCATAAATTTAATCTGTCTTACTTCTTGTTCTAGTATGAAAGCTGCTGGAATGTGCTATACCACAAATGGAATGGCTTCTAAAAGGGGAATTTAATAAGTTGCAAGTTTATAGTTCTAAGGCTGTGAAAATATTCAAATTAAAGAAAGTCTATAGAAATGTCCAATCTAAGGTATCCAGGGAAAGAGTCCCTGATTCAGGAAGGCCAATGATGTTCAGGTTTCTCTATCAACTGGAAAGGAACATGGTGAACATGGTGATATCTGCTAGCTTTCTCTCCAGGCCTTTTGTTTCATGACGCTCCCCCAGGGACATTTTCCTTCTTCATTTCCAAAGATCTCTGCAAGGGCTCTCATGGCTCTAAAGCTTTGTCCAAAATGGCTCCCTTTTAAAGGGCTCTAGTAAGCAACCCCACCTTGAATGAGTGGAGACACATCTCCATGGAAGCCATCTAATCAAAAATTACCACTCAAAATTGGATGGGTTACATCTCCATGGGAACAATAAAAAAGGTTCCCACCCAGCAATAATGAATGAGGACTAAAGGATATGGCCTTTCTGGGGTCCACAAATTCCAAGTGTCTCATTCCACCCCTTAAATCCCAAAAAGACATGTTCTTTCCTAATGCAAAATACATACATTCCATAACAACATCAGAAAGTCTTAAAGAATTTCAGTAACAATACAAATGCAATATAAAGTTAGAAATATTGCAAAATCTCATCAAAGTCAGCTACTGGTATGGTCTGTCCTTAGGCAAAGTTCTCCTCTGACTCTGGACCTGTAAAACTCAGAACAAATGATCTTCTGCCAACATACAAGGGAGAGACAGTCATAGAATACATATTTCCATTTTCATAGGGAGAAATTGGAAGGAACACAGAGGTCACCAGACCCAAGCATTTTCAAAAACCTGCAGTGCAAACTCCATTAGATTTCAAAGTCTGAGAGTCATTTATCTTTGGGGTTTTAGAAAGCAGCAGTCCACCCTTCCCAAGGGTCTATGCAGTGGCCTGCCCCTCTCTGTATGTAATCTTTTTTTAACATGGGCAGGCACCAGGAATCAAACCCGGGTCCTCTGGCATCACAGGCAAGCATTCCTGCCTGCCGAGCCACCATGGCCTACCCTGAATATAATCTTGAGGGACAATGGGGAGACTGCCTTTCTCTTGGCTTCACCCTCTCCAAGCATCTGGGCCGCATCTAGGCTATCTGATATCTTCAGGGTACAGGCTCTACCCCTCCATGTGGTGGCATCCAGGCTCTCCCCAATCCATAAGGAATGTGCTCCATCTTCTTCAATGCCTGAGGCAGCACAACTCTTCCATAGCAATGAAGTGGAAGCCCCCTCCACTGTCTTAAGGGCAAACTCACCCTCTTCAAGTACTTGGATGTGTCTACTCTCCTGGTCAGAGGATTCTTGACTTCAGACCTGAGTCTCCATGGTTCTGCCTCTGAAGACATTTTACCTTTAATTTGTCCCTTTTCTGAATCCTTTAGTCCAGATCAGCAGTGGTTTCATTTATACATGTCCCATACCTCTCTTGTTAGCTTTCTATGTAGTAAGCAAGGATCATGCCCATCATGCATCAGGAGTTTCCACAAATTCTTCCTGGAGAACTCCATCTCAAATCCTGGCTTTATTTCACATGGTTCCACATTTGGTTAAATCCTCACATTGGTCACAAGTCTCTGAGGTCTCCCTTTCTGGAAGTCCAGAATTTTCCAGACCATCAATGTCTGGTTTCTTTATACTAAAGAGTTCAGTTCTCAGTTTATCTTTTTCCTGTCACATTTCACTGTAAGCTGTAAGGGGAGGCCAGGCTGCACTTTACACATTTAATTTGAAAATCTCTTCTGCTAAATATCCAAGTTGATGGTTTTTAAAACCTGCCTTCCAGCCAAAGCCACTAGTTAATTTTGCCAGTTTATCTGCCATTTTAAAACAAGGATCACTTTCCTTCCTTCCAATTTGCAGTAACACACACCTTATTTCTTTCTAGAGCCTTGTCAGAGGTATCTTTAGAGTCCACATTTCTACCAAGAGTGTCTTCAAAGCATTCTAGACCTTCTCTATCAAGCTCCTCACAACACTTCCAGAATCTTCCTCTTATTCATTTAAGAAGCCTTTCCAACATTTTTGGTATTTGCAAACTACTCCAGCACCCCACTTCTGATATCAAAATCTGTTCTATTTTGAAAGCTTCTGGAGTGTGGTATACCAGTAATGGAATATCCTCTAAAAAGAGGACTTTAATAAGTTGCAAATTTACAATTCTAAGGTTGTGAAAATGACTGAATTAAAGCAAGTCCACAGAAATGTCCAATCTAAGACATCCAGGGAAATATACCTTGGATCAAGAAGGCCAATGACATTCAGGGTTTCTCTCTCAACTGGAAATGCATATGATGAACATGACCACATCTGCTAGCTTTCTCTCCAGGCTTCTTGTTTCATGAAGCTCCCCCAGGGGCATTGTATTAGTTAGGGTTCTCTAGAGAAACAGAAGCAGCAGATTCTGTATATATATATATATATATATATATATATATATATATATATATATATATATATATATATATATATATATATATATCTGTAGATATAAAATTTATAAAAGTGTCTCATGTAACTTTTGAGGAACATAGAGTCCAAAATCCATAGGGCAGGCTGTGAAGCTGATGACTTTGATGAAGGGTCTGGATGAGCTCTGCAGAGAGGCTCACTGGCTGAAGAAAGAAGAGAAGACTATCTCTTCTGAATCCTCCTTAAAAGCATTCCAGTGATTAGATTAAACATCACTCATTGCAGAAGATACTCTCCTTGGCTGAATATAAATGCAATCAGCTGTGGATGCAGCTGATATGATCATAATTTATTTCTATGGAATGTCCTCATAGTAACAGACAGGCCAGCAATTGTCCAACCAGACAAATGGGCACCATCATCTGGCCAAGTTGACATATGAACCTGACCATGACAGGCATTTTCCATCTTCATCTCCAAAGGTCTTCTCCAAATCATGGGCTCTCATGGCTCTAAAGCATTTTCCAAATGGTTCCTTCTTAAAGGGGCTCCAGGCTGCAACCCCACCTTGAATGGGTCGAGACTCATCTCCATGGAAACCATCTAATCAAAAGTCACCAACCAGAATTGGGTGAGTCACATCTCCATGGAAACAATAAAAAAGTTCCCACCAACAATACTGAATGCAAATTAAAGAACCTGGCTTTTTTGGGGCCTACAAACTGAAACTGGCACGCTGTTGTTTAATATTCCATCATATGTATATACCACAGCTTGTTTAGCTACTGGTCTATTGATGGACATTTGGGCTATTTCCATCTCTTATCAATCATACATAATGCTGCTATAAACATCAGTGTGCAAATATTTGTTTGTGTCTTTGCCTTCAGTTCCTCTGAGTATATGCTTAGTAATGTGATTGCTGGATCATATGGCAATCATATACTTAGCTTCCTGAAGAACCACCAAACTGCCATCCAGAGTGGCAGTTTACATTCCCACCAACACTGGATCAGTGTGTCTCTTCCCCTACATCCTCTCCAGGCTTTTTTGTTTTCTCTCTTTTGATATTTGCCATTCTACTGGGTGTGAGATGATATATCATTGTGGTATTGATTTGCGTTTCCCTAATAGGCAGTGAAGTTGAACATCTTTTCATGTGCCTTTTAGCCATTTCTATTTCCTCTTCTGAAAAGTATCTGTTTATGTCTTTTGCCCATTTTTTCATTGGGTTGCTTTTGTTGTTGAGTTGTAGAATCACTTTATATACTCTGGATATTAAACCCTTATCTGTTATGTGGTTTCCAAATACTGTCTCCTATTGCATAGGCTGCCTTTTTACTTTCTTGACAAAGTTCTTTGATGCACAAAATATTTTAAAGCTGAGAAGATCCCATTTATCTATTTTTTTCATTGCTCATTCTTTGGGTTTAAGGTCTATGAAACTACCCCCATCACAAGATTTATAATATATTTCTCTACATTTACTTCTAAAAGTCTTCTGGTCTTTGCTCTAATGTTTAGGTCTTTTATCTATTTTGAGTTAATATTTGTGTAGGGTGTGAGATATGGATCCTCTTTCATTCTTTTGCATATGGATATGGATGGAAATATTTGATTAGATTATCTCCATGGGGATGGGGTGTGCCCATTTGTGGGTGTGGTCTTTGATTAGATGTAAATGTGACTCCACCCATTCCAGGTGTGCCTTGATTAGTTTACTGGAATCCTTCAAAAGAGGAAACATCTAGGAGACAAAGTGAGGAACAACAGAACCAACAGAGCCAACAGAACAGTTAGAACTCCAGGGATCATTGAAGAAGTCTGTAGCAAAAGCTAGCAGATGTTGCCTTGTGCCTTTTCAGCTGAGAGAGTTATTCCAAACATCAGTGACCTTCTTGAACCAAGTTATCTTTCCCTGGATTCCTTAATTGGGACATTTCTATAGTCTTACCTTAATTTGGATATTTTCATGGCCTTAGAAGTATAAACTTGCAACTTATTAAATTCCCTTTTTTAAAAGCTGGCCCAGTTTTGGTATATTGCATTCTGGCATCTTACTAATTAATACATGGGGTATATTTTCTTCATATGTATCTTGCCTGGTATTCTATGGGCTTCTTGGATGTTCATATTCATGTCCATTCCTAAGTCTAGGAAGTTCTCTGTCATTATTCACTTGACTATTCCTTCTTCTACCTTTTCTCTTTCTTCTCTTTCTGGGACTCCCATAATGTGAATATTGTATTCTTGATGGTGTCTCTGATGTTTCTTAGGCTGTATTCACTTTTTACGATTCTTTATTCTCTGTGATTCTCAGCCGTATTTAAGTACCTTGTCTTAAAGTTCATTGATTATTTCTTTTGTCAGCTTCAATCTTCTCTTTAAACCCTCCTGAGAAGTTTTCATTTCAGTTATTGTGGTCTTCAGTTCCAGTAGTTTTGTTTGGTTCCTTTTTAAATTTTCTACCCCTTTACTAAGACTCTCACACTGATTATTGATTGTTTTCCTGATAGCCTTTATTTCTTTCTTTGGTTTTCCTTCATCTCCTTGAGGAATTTCAACATGATTTTTAAAAAGATTTTGTTCTGTAAGTCCATATTCTGGCCATCTTCATTGTTGTTTTGTATTTTTATCCTTTTCCTTTGGATGGGCCATTATTTTCAGCTTCTTTGCCTTGTATTATTTTGTATACTGTACATTTTAATATTTAAAAATGTTAATGCTGAGATTTCCTACCTGTTTCTTGATTTTGTAACCGGCTGGTGATAAGACAGATTTTCTTGAGGTTTGTCCCTTTTATCAGGAATGTCTAACCATGGCTATTGCAATGTGCAGGGTTTTCTGTCTTTCTGGGGCTGTCTTCTGTCCTGGAATTTTGGATTATTAGTTGTTTTGAAGTTCCCCTATTTACAGAAGATTGATTGTCCCCTCCATTTCCCAAGAGACAGATCTTCCTCTCCTAGATGTTTCAAGCTGGCAACCATTTGCTCCAGATTGTCTGCTTCTATAGTATCCTACACCCCTTTCATTGTCTTATGCTTTTGCCTGGAAGACAAATTCTGGGTGAAGGGGCATGCAGAGAGGACATACTCAAGTCAGTCTTTCTCAGCTGAAACAGTGGCAGGGACACATAAAGAGGGTGAAGGCTGGCTTCAATGTTCCCTTGGGAGGGAATGAGCAAGGGTGCCAAGACAATATTGTGTGATGGTAGCACAATCCTGCAAGTGTAATTAACAATGCTGAACATGAATATGGTTGAAAGAGGAAGGCTAGAGTTATATACATCACTGGAAAGAAAGTTAGAGGATTTAAAACTGGAACTGCATAACATCGTGAAACTTAGCGTGACAAGATGGTGGTTAATTGTATAAATATAAGAAAATTCTTACATGAACTAGAACAAATGCACATCACTATTACAAAGTGTTAATAATAAGGTGGTAAATGGGAAAATACAATTAATATAAACTAAGGTCTATATTTAACAGTAACATTGTAATATCCTTTCTTTCAAAGGCACTATATCAAAATTAAATGTAAATGATAGGGGTATACAAGGGGTATAGGACTTTTTTTCTTTGGAAGAAATAAAAATGTTTTCATATTAACTGTAGTGGTGAATGCATAACCATATGATTATACCAAGAGCCATTGGTTGTACACTTAGGATGGATTGTATGGGTGGTGTGTGAATAAAACTGTTACTAAAACAATAGGAAATTTGTTTCCTGGACCATGCACCCACCAAAAGCAATAATAGTGGAGATAAAAGGTATGGGATGTTTTGGATTTTCTGATGAATGTACAGGTGTGTGATGATACTGTGAGCCATTATATATTTTTGATGGATTATATGATGTGCTATATCTCAATAAAATTGTATAAGAAAAAGTGTGTAATCATGGTTAAATGTGTAGATTAAAGCAATTAAGAACAAGAGCACTGGAGCCAGATTGCCTGAGTTCAGATTGCAACTCTGCTGCATCTTACCTGTATAAGTCACTTGACCTCTGTCACAGTTATATTTTCTATAAAATGAGTATGAAAATAGTAAACACTTTCTAAGGTTCTTGTAAAAATGAAGTGGGTTAATGCACGTAAATTGCATAGAAGAATATCTGACAGCATGTCATAAATAAATCTCAGTTTTATTAAAAAAAAAGTTGCCAAGAACTTCTTACATGGCTTCCCACAACTGAACTTTCTTTACTTGCTCAATGTTGTAGCTTGCTAAATACTGGAATGCAATATACCAGAAACAGAATGGCTTTTAAAAGGGGGAATTTAATAAGTTGCAAGGTTACAGTTTTTAGGCCATGGAAATGTCTCAATTAAGGCAAGTCTATAGAAATGTCTGATCTAAAACATCCAAGGAAAGATACATTGATTCAAGAAGGCCAACGAAGCTCAGCACTTCTCTCTCAAGTGGGAAGGCATGTGGTGAACATGGCATCTCCTAATTTCCTCTCCAGGCCTATTGTTTCATGAAGCTCTTCCAGGGGCATTCTCCTTCATCTCCAAAAGTCACTGGCTGGTGGACTCTGTCTCTTTCAGAATCTTGTGGCTTTCTCTCTTGTCATTCTGTCATCATTCTCTGCTCTGTCAGAATTTCAAGGCTTTTAAAAAATGCTTCCTCTTTTAAAAGATTCCAGTCAAGTAATCAAGACCCACCTGGAATGACATGTCTCCACCCAATCAAGTTTAATATCCACACTTGATTGAGTCACATCTCCATGGTGATAATCTAATTAAAATTTCCAGCATACAGTACTGAATAGGGATTAGAAAAAACGATTGTCTTTACAAGATTGATTAGGATTAAAACATGGCTTTTCTAGGGTATATAAATCCTTTCAAACATCACACCCAACAAATGCAGCTCTTCAACTAACTGTCACGCACAGCCCTTAGGAAGCATAGCATCTTTAATTCCCTCTGCATTGGCTTTTGTCCAGGGCATTTTGACACAATGACTCCCCTAAGAGTTGGGCTTGCAGTGAACAGCTGTACCTATCCCTGTTCTTGGGAAGAGGATTTTTTAAATTTTCCCTTCTGTTACCAGGGAGCTATCTAGGGGCTGAACCCTTCAATTGTCTGCTGTGAGAGTGGGGAATGGGTGCCTGTATCCAATGCATAGAGAGAGCATTTTAATGTTCTTTACCATAATTTATCAGCCTCTTACTCTTACTCTTCTCTGGATGCTTTACAGTGTTTTTCTGGTCTTTGGGGTTTGAAAATATTTGTTTCAGATAGGTCTTGCCTATTTAATGGTTGGTATGGTGGAAGGACTGAGTCCTGGACCTCCCTACTCCATCATCTTCCCACAATTCTCACATAACTGATTTTTTTAAAGTTATTTTAATGTTTTATTTATACAAAGAGAAAAAATAAATTACTTATAACAGTTTTTCCCTAACAGTGAGAAGACCTGTCTTTTGAAATAAAGGATAATGCCAGCATAAACATTAAAAAGGATATTATTCTGATGTAAAATATTTTGGACACAGTACTTGGATGATTAAGAAAAATTGTTTTTTAAAATATTTTACATTATAAGCATGCTAATAATTTATGTTACTAGAACAGAGAGAAAACTTAACCTTAGTTTTGTATGAATACTCAGCTTAACACAAAAAGCTTTACTTTTTTTAAAAAATATGATAAACAGATGTATTAAAGGACTATGATAGACAGAATTTACTTTTAAAATAACATTTTCAATTATGAAATATAACATATACAAAAAACAATAAATTTCAAAGTACATTGTAACAAGTAGTTATAGAACAGAATTTAGAGTTTGGTATAGGTTACTGTTACATAATTTTAGGTATTTGTTTCTAGATGCTCTAAGACACTGAAGACTAAAAGAACTATCAGTATAATGATTTAGTAGACAGACTCATTTGTTAAATCTTATCTTCTCTGTTATAACTCCTCCTTCACCTTTGAGCCTTCTCCCAATATTTAGGGGTATTTGGGTTTTGCCCTTTCTAACTTTTTTTCCAAATTTTTAACTTTTTTATTTTATACTATAATATATATACAAAGTAAAGAAATGAAAAAGCAATAGTTTTCAAAGCACTCTTCAACAAGTAGTTACAGAAAAGAGCCCAGAGTTTGTCATGGGCTACTATAGGACACTCTCAGATTTTTCCTTCTAGCTGCTCCAGAATATAGGTGGCTAGAAGGCTTAATTATTTTTTCATCACAATTGACTTTTTTCCCTTCTTTTTTGTGAAAAATAACATATATACAAAAAAGCTATAAATTCCAAAGCATAGCACCACAATTAGTTGCAGAACATGTTTCAGAGTTTGACATGGGTTACAATTCCACAATTTTAGGTTTTTACTTCTAGCTGCTCTAAAATACTGGTGACTAAGAGAGATATCAATTTAATGATTCAGCATTCATATTCATTTGCTATGTCTTAACTCCACCATCACCTTTGATCTTTCCATCTCTCTCTTTCGGGGTGTTTAGGCTATGGCAATTCTAAATTTTTCATATTGGAAGGGTCTGTCACTAATATGGGGTAGGGAAATGGAACTATCTGATGTTCTGGAGAGGCTGGGCTAGGTTTCAGGACTTATCTGGACCAGGGACCCACCTGGAGGTTGTAGGTTTCTGGACAATTACACTAGTGCAACTTCATTAGCTAATGGTTCAACCATCTCTAGCTTCTATGTATCTCTAAGTTACCTATATTCTGTATTATAAGACTCTGATTATACCTTTATGCTGGTCTTAAAAGTGAAATCATACATTATTTTTGGGGGTCTGACTAATTTCACTCAGAATTATGTCCTCAAGGCTCATCCATCTTCACATGTGCCTAAGGATGTCATTTTGTCTTATTGCTACATAATATTCCATTGTGTGTATATACCACATTTTGTTGATCCACTCATCTGTTGATGGGCATTTGGTTTGCTTCCATCTTTTGACAATTGTGAATAATGCTTCTATGAACATTAGTGTTCAAATATTCATTTGTGTTATTGCTTTCAGCTCTCCTGGGTATATACGAAATAGTGTAATTGCTGGGTCATAGAGTAACTCAAAATTTAGTTTCCTAAGGAACCACCAGTCTTCCTTAGGGGTCACTCCATTATATATTCCCATCAGCAGTGCACAAGCATCCCAGTTTCTCCACATTCTCTCCAACATTTATAGTTTCCTATTTGTTTAATAGCAACCATTCTTGTAGGTGTGAGGTGGTATCTCATTGTAGTCTTGATCTGCATTTCACTTACAGACAATGAAAATGACCATCTCTTCATGTGCTTTTGAGCCATCTATATTTACTCTTCAGAAAAATATCTATTCATATCTTGTAGCCCACTTATAATTGGGTTTGTTCTTTTGTTGTTGAGTTGTATGATTTCTTTGTATATACAGGAAATCAAACCTTTGTCCAATATGTGATTCCCAAATATTTTTTCCCATTGAGTTGTATGCTTCTTCATCTTTTTGACGTCTTTTGAGGTGCAGAAGCATTTGATTTTGAGGAGTTCCTATTTATCTAGTTTTTCATTTTTGCTTCTGCATTGGGTATAAAGTTTAGGAAGCTACCTCCTATTACTAGGTCTTGAAGATGTTTCCCTACATTTTCTTTTAGCTTTCTTTTAAGCTTTATGGTGCTAGTTCTTATATTTAGGTGTTTGATCCACTTTTGAGTTAATTTTTGTGTAGGGTGGAAGACAGAAGTCCTTTTTCATTCTCTTGGCCATTGATATCCAGTTCTTCCATGCCCAATTATTGAAAAGACTATTTTGTCCCAGTTCAGAGGATCTGGGGGCCTTGTCAAAAATCAGTTGACCATAGATTTGGTGGCCTATTTCTCCACTCTTGATTCAATTCCATTTGTCAATTCTTCTATCTTTCTGCCAGTACCATGCTGTTTTGACCACTGTGGTTTTATGATAGGTTTTAAAGTCAGGGAGTGTGAATCCTCGCACTCATTCTTCTTTTTTAGGATGGTTTTAGCTATTCAGTGTCTATTTCCCTCCCAGATGAATTTGGTAATTAGCTTTTCCAAATTCTCAAAGTAGGTGGTTGGAATTGTGGTTGGTACTGTATTGAATCTGTACATCAATTTGGGGAGAACTGACATCTTAACTATATTTAGCTTTCCTATCCATGAGCAGGGAATGTTTTTCCACCTGTTTAGATCTACTTTGATTCCTTTTAGCAATGTTATGCAGTTTTCCATCTACAAGTCCTTTTTCAACCCTAATTAAGTTCATTCCTAAGTACTTGATTCTTTCAGCTGCTATTTTGAATGGATTTTTTTCCTTAACTGACTCATCAGGTAGGCCACTGCTTGCATATAGAAATGTTACTGATTTTTGCACATTAGTTGTATACCGCATCACCTTGCTGAATTTGTTGATTAGCTCAAGTAACTTTGCTATATATTTTTCAGGATCTTCCAAGTATAGTATCATATCATCTGCAAATAATGAGAGTTTTACTTCTTCCTTTCCAATTTGGGTGCCTTTTCCTTCTTTGTCCTGCCTGATTACTCTAGTTAGAATTTCTAGCAGAATGTTCAATAATAATGGTGACAGTGGCATCCTTGTCTTGTTCCTAATCTTAGGGGGGAAGTTTTCAGTCTCCATTGAGTATGATGCTCATTATCAGTTATTTCATACAGTCCCTTTATCATATTGAGGAAGTTACCTTTGATTCCTATTTTTTGGAGTGCTTTCATCAGAAATGGATGCTGAATTTTGTTGAATGCTTTTCAGCATCAATTCAGATGATCATGTGATTTTTCCCTTTTGATTTTTTGATGTGTGTATTACATTAACTGATTTTCTTGTGTTGATCCATCCTTGCATTCCTGGTATAAAGTCCACTTGGTTAAGGTGTTTAATTCTTTTAATGTGTTGTTGGATTCGATTTGCTAATATTTTATTGAGAATTTTTGCATCTATATTCATTAGTGAGATTGGCCTCTAATTTCCTTTTTTGTAGCATCTTTACATGATTTTGGTATTAAAACTTCATAAAATGAGCTAGGTACAGTTCCTTTTTCCTCAATTTTTTTGAAAAGTTTGAGCAGGATTGGTGTTAGGTTTTTTTTTGAATGTTTGATAAAATTCTCCTGTGAAGCCACCTGGCCCTTGGCTTTTATTTGTAGGAAGATTTTTGATGACTGATTGAATCTCTTTATTTGTGATTGGTTTGTTGAGATCTTGTATTTCATCCTGAGTCAGTGTAGCTTGTTTGTATGTCTCCAGGAATTTTTCCATTTCGTCTAAGTTGTCCAGTTTTTTGGAGTATAGTTTTTCATAGTACCCTTATTCTAGTTTGCTACCTGCTGGTATGCTGTATACCAGAAACAGAATGACTTTTAAAAAGGGGAATTTAATAAGTTGCTAGTTTACAGTTTTAAGGTCAAGAAAATATCCCAATTAAAACAAGTGTATAGAAATATCTGATCAAAGGCATCCATCCAGGGAAAAATATCTTGGTTCAAGAAGGCCAATGAAGTTCAGGATTTCTCTTTTAAGTGGAAGGGCACATCGCTAGCACAGTCAGAGTTTCTCTCTCATATGGAAAGGCACATGGTGAACACGGTCAAGGTTCCTCTCTCATCTGGAAGGGCACATGGCGAACAAAGCATCATCCATTAGCTTTTTCTCTCCTGGCTTCCGGTTTCATGAAGCTCCTTGGGAGGTGTTTTCCTTCTTCACTCCAAAGGTCGCTGGCTCATGGACTCTCTGCTTTGTGGTGCTGCAGCATTCTGTGCTCTCTCTGAATCTCTTTCATTCTCCAAAATGTTTTCTCTTTTGTAGGACTCCAGAAACTTTTCAACATCCGCCCAAATGGGTGGAGACATGTCATCACCTAATCCAGTTTAACAACCACTCTTGATTAAATCACATCTCCAGGGAGATGATCTGATTACAGTTTCAAACATATGGTATTGAATAGGGATTATCCTGCCTTTATTAAATGGGATTTAGATTAAAACATGGCTTTTCTAGGGGACATACATCTTTTCAAACCAGCACAATTCTCTTATGATTTCTTTTATTTCTTCAGGGTTTGTGGTAACACATCTCTTCTCATTTCTGATTTTGTTTATTTGCATCCTCTATCTTTTTTTTCTTTGTCTGTCTTGATAGTGCCCCATCAATTTTACTGATTTTCTTGAAGAACCAACTTTTGGTTTTACTGATTCTTTCTATTGTTCTATTGTTCTCCCATTCATTTGTCTCTGCTTTAATCTTTGTTATTTCTTTCCTTCTATTTGCTTTGGGGTTAGTTTTCTGCTCTTTCTCTAATTCCTCCAGGTGTCCTGTTAAGTTCTCCATTTTTGCTCTCTCTTGTTTTTATAATATAGGCATTTAGGGCAATAAACTTCCCTCTCAGCACAGCCTTTGCTACATACCATAAGTTTTGACAAATTGCATTTCCATTTTTGTTCATCTCCAGATAGCTAATGATTTCTCTAGTAATTTCTTCATTCACACTCTGGTTGTTTAAGAGTGTGTTATTTAATTTCCATATATTTGTGTATGTTGTCATTCTTTGGTGGTTATTGAGATCCAGCTTCATCCCATTGTAATCAGAGAAAGTGCTTTGAATAATTTCAATGTTTTTAAATTTATAAAGACCTGCTTTGTGCCCCAGCATATGATCTATCCTGGAGAATTTTCCATGAGCACTAGAGAAGAATGTATATTCTTTTGGTTTGGGGTGCCATGACCTATATATGTCTGTTAGGTCTAATTCATTTATCAAGTTGTTTAACTTCTCTGTTTTCCTCATTGATCTTCTATCTGATTGTTCTATCTATAGAGGGGAGTGGTGTATTGAGGTCTCCTACTATTATTGTTGAAACATCTATCCCTCCCTTCAGTATTGCCAATGTCTGTCTCATGTGCTCTGGAGCTCCTTGATTGGGAGCATAAACATTTATGATTGTTATATATTCTTGGTGAATTGACCCTTTAATTAGTATATATGTCCTTCCTTGTGCTTATGATGTCTTTACATTTAAAGTCCATTTTGTCCAATATTAGTATAGCTACTAATTTTTTTGCTTACAGTTTGCATGGAAAATTTTTTCCCATCTTTTCACTTTCAATCTATTTGTATCCTTGTGCCTAAAATGAGACTCCTGCGAGCAGCATATAGCTGGATTATGTTTCTTTACCATTCTGCCAATCTCTATCTTTTAATTGGTAAGTTTAGTCCACTAACATTCAAAGTTATTACTGAAAAGGCATTTCTTGAATCCACTATCTTATCTTTTCAATTTTATTTGTCAGATCTATATATTCTTTTCTCTCTTTCTCTTTGTATTCTTTAAATTACCCTTTGTGCTGGTTTGAAAGGAAGTATGCCCCCTACAAAATCCATGTTTTAATCAAAATCCCATTTCATAAAGGTAGAATAATCCCTATTCAATACTGTATGTTTGAAACTGTAATCAGATCATCTCCCTGGATGAAGTGATTTAGTCAAGAGTGGTTGTTAAACTGGATTAGGTGATGACATGTCTCCACCCATTTGGGTGGGTCTTGATTGGTTTACTAGAGTCCAATAAAAGAGGAAACATTTGGGAGAATAAGAGATTCAGAGAGAGCAGAAAATGCTGCAGCACCACAAAGCAGAAAGTCCACAAGCCAGTGACCTTTGGAAATGAAGAAGAAAAATGCCTCCCGGGGAGTTTCATGAAAATGGAAGCCAGGAGAGAAAGCGAGCAGATAACGCCATGTTCACCATGTGTCCTTCCAGCTGAGAGAGAAGCTGTACCTGTGTTCGCCCTGTGCCTTCTCACTTGAGAGAGAAACCTTGAACTTCATTGGCCTTCCTGAACCAAGGTATCTTTCCCTGGATGGATACGTTTGATTGGACATTTTTAAAGACTTGTTTTAACTGGGACATTTTCTTAGCCTTAGAACTGTAAACTAGCAACTTCTTAAATTCCCTTTTTTAAAAGCCATTCCTTTTCTAGTATATTGTATTCCAGCAGCTAGCAAACTAGAACACCCTTAGTGGTACTCCTCAATTCTGTGCTCTCCTCCGGACCTCCCTCTCATGTCTTATTTTTTTAGCTGGCAGAACTCCTTTTAGTATTTCTTGTAGGGCCAGTCTCTTGTTGACAAATTCTTTTGGATGTATTTGTCTCTGAAAACTAATCCCCCCCCCCTCCCCCCAGTTTTGAAGGACAATTTGGCTGGGTACAGAATTCTTGGCTGGTAGTCTTTTATTTTTCAGGATCTTGAATATATCATATCACTTGCCTTCTCACTTCCATGGTGCTAGTTGAGTAGTCTGAACTCAGTCTTATTTGGTTTTCCTTGTATGTAGTAGATTGTTTTTCTCTCACTGGTTTCAGGATTTTCTAATTCTCTTCAACATTTGACAGGCTTATTAGTATGTGTCATGGGGAATGCCTATTTGGATTTATTCTGTTTAGAGTTCCTTGGCCTTCTTTGACTTGTGTATTTATGTCCTTTATGAGGGTTGGGAAGTTTTCCCCATTATATCCTCAGGTGCTCATCCTAGCCCTTTACTCCTCTCTTCCCCTTCTGGGACACCAAGGATTTTTTTATTTGTGCACTTATATTTGTGCATCTATCATTTCACTGAGATCCAAGTCACATTTTTCATCTTTTCTGCCATTTGCTGTTTTGAGTCTTTGAAATCAGTATAAATATATCCTGTTGTCTATTTAATTTATTCTTTCTTCTGTTGCCTCTTCCACTCTGGTGTTGTGTGTCTCTAGTATATTTTTTTATTTTGTCAACAGAGTTTTTAATTTCAGTGATGGCTGCTATTTTTCTATTTATTATTTCAAATTCCTCTTTATGCTCTTCTACTGTCCTCTTTATCTCCTTTATGTCATTTGCCATCCCATTTATTTTATTAAGTAGAGTTGTATGAACATCTTTGATTACTTGTTCCAATATCTGTGTCTTCTCTGGCATTTTAATTTTGTCATTAGGCAGGGCTATATCTGTTTACATTGTGATATGCTTAATGATATTCTTCTGTCTTTGTGCCATATAAATATATTGATTGATTTACTTTAGGAGTTGATTTTTTTCAGTAGTGTAAGGCCTTGTGTTTGTGGGCTATATGTACAGCAGGGAGCAGGTTATAGGGTGGGGCACTCAGGTCAGTGATTTGCTTCAGTACAGGTATAGACACAGGTTGGGGATGTTATGCTGATGCTTGTGAACATGGGTGCCCAGCGGCCAGGGAGGATGTAGCTGTGTGGATGTACCAGTCTAGGGGGAGTAACCCTGGTGTGCACTGGTCTATGGCATGGGGCCCTTTATGCACATGCATAGAGCTGTGGCAGCAGGTTAGCATTATGCCTTCCTGGATTGGTGGCAGATGTGACCTGGCTGTGCAGGTCAGTACTTTCTCAGAGCTGGGAAATTTGGCTGAGGGCCATGCACATGCACTGTTCTAGGACTTCTATAAACTGAGGTTCCCAGAGTGAATGATGTGATTGGGGGCCCATGCACATGCGTGGGTCTAGGAGTGCCATAAACTGATGCATAGAGCTCAGGGGTGGGGTCAAGGTGAGGTTGTGTGACACTATGGGCATGGGGGCAGGTGTCACCTGGATATGGAGTTTAGTGTCCATAGCCTTTATGCACTGACATCAGCCTGCAGGAACAGGGAGGGGAATGTAGTGCTCAGGAGGTGTGCAGGAGAGGTGGGTTGGGTTGCACTTGTGGTGAGGGTGCAGGGCAGGTGCATACACTGGGGCTGGTGGGGTGGGTGCATCTGGAGTGTGGGGAATGGGAGCAGGTGACAGGTTTTGGGTGCCTGGGGTGTGGGGTGACTCCTAGTCACAGGGCTGCACTGGTAATGGTAGTGCGCCCAAGGAATGTGGCCTCGCTTACTTCCTCATCCCTGGCTCCCATCCGTGCACTCCCATGGGCTCCATATCTCTGCACCAGGCTCCAGCTTTCTGCCTCTCAGTTCCTTAGCCTCTGCAACCAGGGCTGCCCTATGTTGTGCAGAAGGCTCTCCCAGGTCAGCCGCACTCCTGAATTGCCACCCCAGTCACCTTCCTGTCCCTTCTCTAACTTTTCTGTGTTACAGGGCTAATCTCAAGCTACTCTACTTGGCCATCTTCCTGGAAGTCTACATAACTGATTTTTGATGAGACTTTGTAATTTTCATGGTTACTAAAATGTCTTAGGCCTTTGGGATGTTGTGATGTAATTAATGTATTTTGGATAAGGAAAGAATGTCTTTTGGGGGTCCAGAGCATGGAATGTGGTGGTTTGGAGTATCATTTGTGTGGAGATAGCTCTGATACTTAATATTTGCATATCCTAGATTGCTATTTCTCTCTTTAATTTGATTTTATTGCCTTTCAGTTTCTCATGGGTTCCTCAGATTTTGTTCCCTGTCAATTCCTCTTGTTGATTTTGATCCAACCTAAGTATTTACTTTATATGTATATATGTACACATACACACACAGGCAAGTACCCACACATGTTTATTAGTTTTGTGGAGAAGACTTTGTGAAGGAAGGAGTCAGGTGGTGCGGAAACAGCATGTGTGTGCTTAGTCTGTCACTTTGATAGCATAAATCTTAATCATCTTTTGGATCTAAGCTCAAATACAGCTTTCTCCATGAAATCTTTCTAAATTCTGCCAGTTGCTTTTACATTCTCCCTTCCATTTTCTTCCACAATATTCATAGAAAGATGAGAAAAATCACACAATCATGAGAAATGCTGAAAGGATATATGTCATTCAATAGCTATTTCCAATTTAAAGTAACTTTCAATAAAATTGGAATAGTTGGATATTTCCTAAAATGAATATATATATATGATTATATATGCTTAGATAGATACATAGGTATTTATGTATGAGTACATATATATGAGTACATATATATGAGTATATATATATACATGATTATATATATTCAAGCTAAAAGTCAATATCTTGCTAAATGGTGAATCACTAGAGAGATTTCCATTAAAGTCAGGTAAAAGGCAAAAATTAACCAGCAGCCACATCCACTCGTAACTCCTAGCCCCTTACATTGATAACTTTAGGAAATATACCCTTTGACAATTACCATCATCAGAAACCATACCTCCCATTAATACCTACTATAAGTGGCCTTGTTCACAAGTATCCAGCAGCTGTAGGCACATCACTGGTTCTAGCATATGCAGCATACTTTCCTTGTTACTGGCTTCTCCCCATCATGCCTCTTTCAGCATCTGGGCTACTTTTACTCATATTCATTCCTCTGCTTGGTCTGCTTCTACTCTCCTGTCTCCTCCAGCTGCACTCTTCACCTAGGTAATATTAACTCACTTTTCAGTTCTCTGCTTAATCTTTAGTACCCACACCAACTAGATTATTTGGATTTTGTTTATCCTTCATAGCTTCTTGCATGTTTTAATCATTCAATGACTTAATTGCAGCCATTTACTTGAGTTCTGCTAGAGTTAATTTACATTTTGTTCACCATTGTATCCCTCAAGAGTAGGAATACTTTTGGCACATAGTTGGTGTTCAAAGAGTATTTGCTGACTGACTATTGTTTCAGACAGACTCTAATGGTATGGATTGAATCATACCCTGAGTTCTCTCTTTTTCTAATGCCTTCTCCATCTGTGCCAGTTTGAAATTATTATGTACCCCAGAAATGCCATGTTTTACTCCTCATCCAATATTGTGGGGACAGATCTATTGTTTAGGGTGGGAAACTTTGATTGGATTGTTTCCATGATGTGACACACCCAGTTGTGGGTGTGACACTTTGGTTAGATTACTTCCATGGAGGTGTGACACCCAATTTTGGGTGTTTCCTTCTGATTAGATGGATATATGACTGTACCCATTTGATGTGTGTCTTGATTAGTTTACTAAGTCCTTCAAAAGGGGAATATTTGGGGAAACCTCAGATGCAGAAGTTTGGAGAAGAGTTGTTTCAGAGCTGACAGCGACAAAGATGTTTGACATGCTTGGAGTGCCAACAGAGAGAGCAGATGTCTAGACATAGACAGAATCCTGCAGACATTGCCATGTGCCTTCCCATGATATGCCAAGCAAGCCTGAATACAAAATTATGTCCCAGAGAAATTAGGTGATGGTGCACAGATGCTTAGATATGAAATCACTGGCATCAGAAGCTGGAAACAATGGAACTGGGAACAAGGACCAGCAGATGCCAGCCATGTGTCTTCTCATGTGACAGATATTTTTCCTTTCTTAAGAATAAGGTATCTTTTTCTGGATGACTTAGTTTTGACATTTCTGTGGCCTTAGACCTGTAAACTTGAAATGCAATAAGTTCCCTGTATAAGAGCTGCTCCATTTCTGGTATATTGCATTCCATTAGCTTTAACAAACAAAAACACCATCCATCTACCAGGGATCTGAAATTACCACTATTTGTTACTTCTCTGTGTTGAGACTTTGAAAATGCCTGTGAGAACACATCTATAGTGTCTATTACTTATTACCAGGAAAGAAACCCTAGCCCTTATTAGCATCTGCTTCTTCACAGGATCCTTTGGGATTAATATTAGGCTAGTAAGTTAAGATATTAGGGAAGGAGGGGAGTTTTAGAGAAACCCTATAGCATAAATTCTGAGAAGGGTAATGTTATTGCAGCCCCTAAGAATCGGGCATGAGGGCATTGAGGAAGCAGGATGGGGATAGGAATGGAGAGAGGCAGTGATGCAACACCCAGCATTCACTTATATCTTATCTTAATTTTAAAAATTGGGTGCACTGTTTTGGTTTCTATGTGGGGATTTGTTGGCAGAAAGTGGGGCTTTTTTTGTGGAAAAGCCAAATCCCAACCTTTTACAAATGACACTGTGAGATTTATAATTAGATAATAGTAGCTGTCCCCTGAAGGGATTGTCAGTTGCAAATTATTCTCTCCAGATTACAGTGGGATCAATAGGAGCTGAATAATTAAAATTTGATACTACTATATCTCTCTCAATAACACTGTGGAGAATGATGTATGACAGATTTAATTGAATTTGTCAGACACCATGGCCGCATGCATAGATCATGGAGGATATTTTTAGAGTTATGTACTTGATTTTATCATGAAATTTGAAATGGGCCTTCTAACATTCAATGTCCCTCTTACGCACTGCACTGCTGTGTTCTGTTCTGAGTGTGCTGACAAGACCAGGGAACACTGACCTGACTTTTTGCTGAATGTCAAAATGCCTAAACATAAAGCAACATGGAGGAGGTTGTTATTAACAGGATGCATGGAGAAAGTTGAATTTGCATTAAAAAGTAATAATACAGAAAAAGCACCTATTACCTAATAATTTTCTTTCTCATGGCATTTGGTTAGCCACTGGAGAGAAAATTCTGGAATAACTGAGGGCAACTTGAGCTGTAGTCCTAACTTTGAAACTTACTCTATCTCTGACATTTGATAGTCACCAAAACCTCTCATATATAAAATGATAAGGGTAATAGCCTCTATTTTCTTTTCCTATTTTAAGGTATTACCAGGGACAAATAAGACAAAGGATTTTAAAGGGCTTTGAAAACTGTGATGCACTATGAACATGTAAAGTGTTGTACCTTACTTTTGTCAATTTTACCTTCATTTATTCACTTATTGATTTGTTCTTCAATCCATTCATTTGCTTACCCATTTAATTATCCATCCATCCATCCATTAATTCAATGAACTTTTACTAGGAGTGAACTATTATGCCAGAACTTGTGCATAGTCCCTGTCCTTGAGGGGCACTAAGTCTAATGGAGGAATAAACATGCATACAGTAATGTCCTATAAAGTACTATAGATATTAGGATTGCATTATAGGTATTCTAGATAACAGTTGTGGGGGAATAAATTAGTTCATAGAAGGAGGTTAGGAAAGACTTAAAAGAGAAGGTGAAAATGACTTGAACTTTGAATACTGAGTAGGTATTTATCAAGCATATGGGGGTGCAGGAAGGAACACTTCAGGTAGAGCAAGCAGGATAAAGGTAGTACAAAAGGATGAAATAGCCTGATGTGCTGAAAGGACTTTAAGAAGTTTGGTATATTTGGAGAGATAAAGCTAGAGAAGTAGGTGGACCTTTCTCATGAAGTGCTTTATAGGTCATTTGAGGGTGCTGGGTTTTTATGCTGAGGGCAGTGGGGAGCCGCTGAGGGGAGTGGCATTAAGAGATCTGCCTTTGAGTTGGAATCTTCTGGCAGCAGTGTGGAGTGTGGATTTCAAGGGAGCAGGGTTAGAAGCAAGGAGACCATTTAGAAGGTTTAGTATAATAATTCTGGGGAGAGATGATGTGGACCTGAATCAAGAGTTTAAATCCCAGGAAAGTAATGACTTAATAGTCATATCAGTGGTGATACACAAGATTGTAGGAGGTTTGTAGACAGTCACCTTTTCTGTGACAATTTGTGAGTTTCCCTCCAAATTCTGTTGGCTATCCAGTATTTACAATCTGAAGGACTGATTCCAACATCCTTCCATTCATGCAGGTCAGAATGCAATTCTATCGGGCCCCAGCATCTTTTATAACACAGGGCAAACAAAGTAAATGGAGTATAGTTTGGGAAGTGTTTTAGAGTCTTGTTTCATCTGATGGGAAGAGGTAACCTTCATTTTTAGCTCATCAATCTACTTGAAGACAGATCAATTCTTTTATTCTATTGAAGATTGTGGGGACAGTGATTTACAAAATCTTGGCTTCCACACAGATTATTTCCCTTTCTCTGATACGGTGGAGATGGGCAAGGCTCACTGTTACAATTTGCTAAAGTTGCCAGAATGCAATATATCAGAAATGAGTTAGCTTTTTCAATGGGGTTTTATTAGGTTACAAATTTACAGTACTAAGGCCATGAAAATGTCCAAATTAAACCATCAGGAGGAATACCTTCTTTGAGGAAAAGCTGCTAGCATCTGGGTTTCCTCTGTCACACTGACAGGCACATGCTGATGTCTGCTGCTCCTTCTCTCCTGGTTCTGGTTGCAGTGGCTGTACCAGTTTGAATGTATTGTGTACCCAAGAAAAGCCATGTCTTTTAATTCTCATTCAATATTATTGGGTGGTATTATATTTATTGTGTCTATACAGACATGATCCACCCAATTGTGGGTGGTAACTTTTGATTAGGTGATTTCCATGGAGATATGCCTCTACCCATTCAAGGTGGGGTTGCTTACTGGAGTTCTTTAGGAAGGAACCATTATGCATAAAGCCACAGAGCCACCAGAACCAACAGAGCCAATAGAATGGACAGAGCCCTGGGCAAGCCATTGAAGAAGCCCGGAGAGAAAGCTAGCAGATATCACCTCATGCTTTTCTAGCTGAGAGAGAAACCCTGAACTTCACTGGCCTTCTTGAACCTAAGTATCTTTCCCTGGATACCTTAGATCAGACATTTTTATAGCCTTGCTTTAATGTGGACATATCCATAGCCTTAGAACTGTGAACTTGCAACTTAATACATTCCCCCCTTTTAGAATTCATTTTGTTTCTGGTATATCACATTCTGGCAGCTTTCACATTAGAAGAAATTTTGGTACCAAGACAGTGAGGTGCTGCTGTGGTTTGCTATACCAAATATGTTGGAACAGTTTTTTAAATGGATAAGGGGAATATTCTGGAACAGTTGTGAGGAGCTTGATAAAGAAGGCCTAGAATGCCCTGAAGAGACTGTTGATAGAAATGTGGACTCTAAAGATACCTCTGATGAGGCTTTAGACAGAAATGAAGAATGTGCCATTGCAAACTGGAAAGAAGGTAATCCTTGCTTTAAAGTGGCACAGAATCTTGTAAAATTGTGTACTGCTGTAGAATTGAAGTTAGAACTTTGTTGAATGGAAGTTAGAACGTAAAGGTGACAGCCAAAGATACATAGCTGTGGAGACTGCTAAATTAATTGTGGAAAGTGTGGCCTGGTTTCTTCTTGCAGCTTATAGCAAAATGCAACAGGAAAGAGATAAGCTGAGAACTGAAATCTTGGGATAAAGAAAACAGAAATTGGTGGTCTGGAGAAGTCTGGGTTTCCAGAAAGGGAGATGCCAGAGGTGCCCCATGTGAGGATTTAGCCAAACATGGAACCAGTCAGCCATTTCAGAAAAGGCAGAATTAGAAATGGAGTTGTCCAGGAAGGATATATGGAAAGTCCTATTGTCTGATGGTTATGATCCCTGCCAATTACATAGAAAACCAACAAGAGTGTTGTGGGATTTATATAAGTAGAACCACTGCCAGTCTGGACTAAATGGGGAAGAAAAGGGATGCATTGGAGGAAAATAACTTCAAAGGCAGAACAATGGAAGCTAAGGTCTGAAGTCAAGAAACGTCATTCAAGAAGAGTGGACTCATCCAAGTATTTGGAGAGGGTGAGTTTGCCCTCAGGGCAGAGGGTGGGCCTTCCACCTTGATATTTGGGAAGAATCATGCCCCAGGCCTTGGAGAGGTCACATTGTTCTGGAGGGGTTGAGAGTGTGTCCCTGAGATGGCAGAGAACCCAGTTGCAGCTCAAAGGTTTGGTGAGGGTGCAGTTGAGAAAAAATGTGGTCTCCTCAATGTCCATCAAGGTTGCAAACTCCATGCCAGCATCTGGGGAGAGGAAAGCCACTACATAGGCCCTTGGAAGGGGTGGACCGTAGCTTTCTAAAGTCCTGAAGATAAATGACTCTCAGACTTTGAAATCTAATGAAGTTTTCCCTGCAGGTTTTCTAAATTGCTTATGTCTGGTGACCCTGTTTTCCTTACAATTTCTCCAAAATGGAAATGGAGGCATTTATCCTATGACTGTCCCTCCTTTGTATATTGGCTGCAGATGACTTGTCCTGAGTTTTACAGGTCCACAGTCAAAAGAGAATTTTTTGCATTAGAACACACCATGTCTGTAGCTGACTTTGAGATTGTATACTGATTTTAACTTTGCATTGTATTTGTATTTTTGCTGAAATGTTTTATGGCTTTCTGATATTGTAATGGAGTGAATGTGTTTTGTAATATGGAAAAACATATCTTTTGTGGTCCAGAGGGTGGAATATGCTGGCTTAAAATGATCATGTACCCCCCAAAAGCCATGTTTTAATCCTGATACAATCTTGTGGGAATAACAATTTCTTTTAATCTTGATTCAATACTGTAGGTTGGAATCTTTCGATTAGATTTTCCTCAAGGAGATGTGACACACTCCATTGTGGGTATAAACTTTCGTTAGATGGAGATATGACTCCACCTATTTTAGTGGGTCTTGATTAGCTTACTGGAATCCTTTACAAGTTGAAACATTTATAGGCAACATAGCCTATAGAAACAATAGAAACACAAGAAATGACAGAACCTAGAGAAATGACAGAAGCATCAGAGCTGACATAATCTTCACACCAGAACTGAAACAAATGCAGAAACATGGAGAACAGAGAACCGGATATTTGGAGATGCTTGGAGCCCAGTAGATGTCACCATGAAATGTTAAGCAAGCCAGACACTGGAGAGATATATGTCAGCCATGTGACTGCTCAGCTGACAAAGGTGTTCCAAACCCATGGACCTTCTTGAATTAAGGTAGTCTCTTGTTGGTGCCTTAATTTGGGCATTTTCATTGCGTTAGTACTGTAAACTTGTAACTTATTAAATTCCCCATTTTTAAAAGCCATTCTAGTCCTGGTATATTGCATTCTGGCAGATTGCAAACTAGTACAAAGGCTGTCTCCAAATATCTATGTCTCTTAGCTTCTCTGAGCTTTCTAAGTTTCATCTGTTATTTATCCTCTCAGAGAGGACTCCAGCAAGCAGGATAAGAACCATCTTGAATGGGCTGGGTCACATATCCATGAAAACAACCCAATCAAAAGGTCCCAACCATCAGCACCTCTGCCCTCACAGGGAAAGACTAAAAGAACACGGCCTTTGATGGGGTACATAAACCTTCAAACTAGCACACTCCACCCTCTGGACCCCTAAATACATGTTTTTCCATATGTAAAATATATTCATTTCATCAAAATATTATAAAAAACAAATTATTTCAGTAACAATATCAAGTATAGTTTCCTCAAAATCAGTTACAGGTGTATTCTATCCTAAAGCAAAATTCTCCTCTCTCGTGGACCTGTGAAACTCAGAACAAGTTATATGCTTCCAATATACAAAGGAGAGACAGTCATAAGATAATCATTCCCATTTCCATAGGGAGAAATTGGGAGGAAAATATGGGTCAAAGGCCCTAAACCATTCCAAAAACTTGCATGGAGGACTCCATTAGACTTGAAAGCTGGGATCCATCTATGGAAAGATATTTTATCCTCAGGTCTTGAGAGAGTGGCAGTCTCACCTACTCCAAGCGTTTACACAGTGGCCCTGCTCTCTCCAAACACTGGGGTGACAGTTCCAACATCTCCAAGCAATAGGGAGATGACCTTGCTCTGTGTTTCACCCTCTTCAACATCACAATGGCACCCAAACTCTGCTATCTTTGGGGCACACCTCAACCCCCTCAGAACAGGGGGATTTTGGCCAGGCTCTCCCCAATTCCCATGGAATATGCACTATCTTCTCTGAGGCTTGAGGTAGAAGCATTATTTTTGAACAGTGGGGTTTCCAAGCTCCACTCAATTCCCAGGTACCTGAGAGCTTTGGAGTGGTAATGCTTTTCCAGAACAACAGGGTGGATGGCCCACTTTCTGCACACTCACCCTTTCCACATGTGTGTGTGTGTCTGCTCTTCTGCACCAAGGTTTCTTGGTTCCAGACCTTAGCTTCCATAGTTCTGCCTTTGAAGTAATTTTTCCTTCAGTCCGTCCCTTTTTAACCTAGACTGGCAGTGGCTCCATTCATACAGATCCCACAACAAACTTGTCAGTTTCCCATGCAACAAACAAGGGTCCCAGCCTTTCACCAACAGACTTTCCACAAATCCTTTCTGGATAACTCCATTTCCAATCTGACTCCCACAGATTTGGATAAGTGGTTCTTCCATGTTCAGTTTAGTTTTCACATGGGGCACTAGCTTCTGAGGTCTCACATTTTTGAAGGCCAGAATTTTCCAGGCCATCAATTTCTGGTTTCCTTGTACCCAAGGGTTCAACTTTCAGCTTGTCACTTTCATCTCACATTTTACTATAAGTTACAAGAAGAAGCCAGGCAGCATTTTCCACATTCAATTCAGAAACCTCTTCAGCTAAGTATCCCAGCCCATTGCTTTAAAATTCTGCCTTCCATCTGATACCAAGACTCAATTTTGAAAAATTCTTTGCCACTTTGAAGAAGAAAGGTCTCACTTCTTCAAGTTTGCAATGACACATTCATCATTTCTCTCTAAGTCCTCATTGGAAGCAACTTTAGTGTCCAAATTCCTACCAAAAGTCTCCTCCATGCAATCTACATCTTTCCTATCAAGCATCTCACAATTTTTCCATAAACTTCCCCTTATCCATTTGTAAAGCTGTTCCAGCATTTTTGGTATTTGAAAATTCCAGCTCTCCACTCCTGGTGCCAAAATCTGTTTCAGTTTGCTAAAGTTGCTGTAATGCAATATACCAGAAATGGGATGGCTTTGTCAGTGGGGATTTATTAGGTTACAAATTTACAATACTAAGGCCATGGAAATGTCTAAATTAAGGTAACAAGAGAAAGATACCTTCTCTTAGAAAAGGCTGCTGGCAGCTAGGTTTCCTCTGTCACATAGGAAGGCACTTGGTGATGTCTGCTGCTCCTTCTCTCCTGGTTCTGGTTTCAATGGCTGTCTCCAAATGTCTTTGGGAATTTCTCTCTCTTAGCTTCTCTGAGCTTGCTCAGTTTCATCTGTCTTTTATCGTCTCAGAGAGAACTCCAGCAAGGGGATTAAGACCCGCCTTGAATGGGCTGTGTCACTTATCCATTGAAACAACCCGATCTAAAGGGCCCACTTAGCCTGGGTTTGCTTCCTGGTGCCTGCCCATGAAGAAAACAAAGGCCCTACCCTACACTATGTCTGCCCCCATCAGGATGAATTAAGAGAAAATGGCCTCTCATGTGGTAAAAACAGCTTCAAATCAGCACGTTCACCTATTTTAAAATTTAACTGACAGTCTTTTAACTCTTTTAAAGACCTATTCAGGTCTCCTTTCTTTGGTTGACTTACAGTTAAACACAGGCAGAAATACATTCACTCAGTTTCTCTCATCTATGCTACCCAATGTTGTTCTTTTCACAAAAGTTTGTGGAACTGGCACCTTAAATAGGTGGAGGAGACAGCTGCAAATGTGGCATTTCACAGACTCATAATGTGTTCAAATTGAAAGGGCCTTAGGGATTATCTGAGCTAAGCCATTGTAGGCAACATACTATTTGCCATAGTGGAAATAGTGTTGGCTCTATGAAAAATATTCATTTTATACCACTCACAAGCTTTGTTGATTTGAGAATGGCACATAGCCCCTCAGAAACTAGAGTTCTCTAACTGCAAAGTAAGTAATATAATACCTGCATGGAAATATTAAGGGGAATAATTTATAAATAACCTTGAACATAGTGTCTGACACATGGCAAGAGCTCTGTAAATTTTAGTTTCCTTGATTTCCTTCCTTTCATTTTATTAATGAGGGTAGTGAGCCTAAGAGAGAAGTGACTTTTCCAAGGTGAAATAGTGAAATTAAATCCAGATTTGTACACATCTTTTGTTTCTTTACTCTTATTTGTGATTACATTGGAACACCCCTAACTCTGGTACAGGAAGGGGCAAATGTGGAGTTAGGAAGACCTTGATGAAGAGGTAGGGATAGAGGGGAGCGAGGGGGGATAGTGAGACTGTGGAAGAGAAGGCAGACTTCACCTTCCTCTTAATTTTGCCAAGGCAAAAGTTACTGTTCTCATCCCAGAATGACAAGTGGTCTCATTCATCATTGATGAATGCTTTACTTGCTCTCAGCATAGAACTGTTGGGGATAGGGATACAGCTGATTCCAAGGGCATTTTCCCACAAACATGTTGGATGATAGGAGGTGTCATCTAGGAGGAGTGTTCAGCATCTTGGGAATAATTGAGAGATGGCTAGGTTCTGAAGTTGTTAGAACAAGACACATGAATTTATCTCCCACACTTAATAGCAGGTAGAACTTAACAGTTGCTTCAAAGTGAATTGCCTTGAGATTATTTGGCTATTTTTTTTCAGTGTTTCAATTATGATGCTATTAGGTGACTGAGATTTATTTTAAGAACTGTTATTTACAGCTCAAAGCTACAACAAATGGCACTGATGCTGGATATTTTACGTTTGGGTGGTCCTAGGGTTATTGATCTCAGACACTTCCTTTCTTTTATTTCTATAAAAATTTACATCCATGAATATTCTGACACCATGACTCAGTTTTAATTTTTGTGATATGAATGCAGTCAGAGCTATGTCAGCAAACTCAATACAAAAATCTTGATGTTGTTGATCATGATGCTCTACCGACTAGTTGGTTGGACTTTGCTTAATTCATCTTATCTGTCCACCTACTTAAAACACATGCTGTCCCTCCAAGTCTCTTAATGGTGGATTATAAATTACAATTGCAGAATTAGTAAACTTTCTGATAGCAAGGTAATGCTGCTGATGTAGTCAATTAGACAGGATGTTGTGCTGTTTTGAAGCTGTTGTGTACACCAGAAGAGCCATGCTCTTTAATCCTCATTTAATATTTGTAGGTGGGTTCTTTTTGATTAAGTTGTTTCATAGAGGTGTGACTGACACAATTGAGAGTGTAACCTTTTGATTAGGTGGTTTCCATGGAGATGTGTCTCTGCCCATTCAAGGTGCGGTTGCTTACTGTAGTCCTTCTAAGAGGGGAATATTTTGGAAAAAGCTTTAGAGCCCACACAGACAGACACCTTTGGAGATTCAGAAGGAAAATGCCCCCAGGGAAGTAGTTTGAAGAAGCTGGGAGAAAAAGCTAGCAGACTTTGCTAAGCACCTTCCCAGCTGACAGAGGTATTCTGGACCCATCAGCCTTTCTTGAGTCAAGGTATCTTTCCCTGGAAGCCTTAGTTTGGACAATTTCATGGCCTTAGAACTGCAAACTTGCAACTTAATAAATTCCTTATTTAAATGCCATTCCATTTTCTGATATATTGCAAGCCAAAACAGAATTTGGTACTGGAGAAGTGGGGTGTTGCTGCAGTTTGCAAATAACAAACATGTTGGAATGGCTTCTTAAATGGATAAAGGGAAGATTCTGGAAGAGTTGCAAGGAGCTTGATAGAGAAAGCCTAGAATTCTTTGAAGAGACTGTTGGTAGAAATCTGGACTCTAAAGATGCTTTATATGCTTTAGACAGAAATGAGGAATGTGTCATTGCAAAATTTGAGGAAGGCAACTCTTGTTTTTAAATGGCAGATAATCTGACAAAATTGACTACTGGTTTTGGATGGAAGGCAGATTTTAAAAGTCGTGATCTGGAATACTTCACTAAAGAGATTTCCAAATTAAATGTGGAAAGTGTGGCTTGGTTTCTCCTTGCAGTTTAGTGAAATGTGACAGAAAAGAAATAAGCTGAGAACTGAACTCTTGCATACAAAGAAACCAGAAATAGATGGTCTGGAAAATTCTGGGCTTCCAGAAAGGGAGCCTCCAGAAAATAATGCCTCATACAAGTATTTAAGGAAATATGGAACCAGTCAGCCATTTTGGAGAGGGTGGAGCTGAGAAAAAGGTGGTCTCCACAATGTCCTCCATGGTTGCACTTGGAAAGAACAGGGCTGCAAAATAAGCCCTTGGAAAAGGTGGGACTGCCACTCTATCAAGCCCTGACAATAAATGGCTTTCAGACTTTGAAATCTAATGGAGTTTTCTCAGCTGGTTTTAGGAACTGTTTGGGATCGTTGATCCCTGTTCCTTCCAGTTTCTACCTATGGAAATGGAAACATGTATTCTATGACTGTCCCTCTTCTTTACATTAGCAGCAGATAACATGTTCTGAGTTTTACAGGTCCACAGCTAGAGGATATTTTTTCCTCAGAACCGACCAAGGCTTTCACTGACCTTGATGAGATTTTGTACTTTTTCTGACTTGCTGTTGTATTTGTATTGTTACTGAAATGGTTTCAGGTTTTGTGATATTGTAATTGAATGAGTGTATTTTATGTATGGAAAGAACATGTGTTTTTGATGTTCAGAGGGTGGAATGTGCTGTTTTAAAACTGTTATGTACCCCAGAAAAACCATATTCTTTAATCCTCAATCAATATTGCTGGGTGGGATCTCTTTGATTCTTTCCATGGAGATGTGACCCACCCAGCTGTGGGTGGGACATTTTGATTAGGTGGCTTCCATAAGATTTGTCCCTACCCATTCAAGGCAGGTTTGCTTATTGGATTCCTTTAAGAGGGAACCATTTTGGAACAAGCTTTAGGGCCTACACAGCCAGAGAGCTTTGGGGATACAGAAGGAAATTTCCCCCAGGGAAATGGTTTGAAGAAGCTGGGAGAAAAACTAACAAGGGATGTCATGTGCCTTCCCAGGTGTCAGAGGTGTTTTGGACCTATCAATCTTTCTTGAGCCAAGTTATCTTCCTCCAGAAGCTTTAGTTTGGAAAATTTCATGATTTTAGAACCGTAAACTTGCAACTTAATAAATTCCCTTTTTAAAAGCCATTCTGTTTCTGGCATATTACATTTCAGCAGCTTTAGGAAACCAATACAAAGATGTGTTTCTTTGGATTTTGTGTCTGATTGTGGAGGATGGGATTTCTCTGAGTCAACCATAGTTTCTTTTTTGGTTCCCTTTGTAGCCAATCACAAAGAGCTATTAAATTGCCAGAGTTAGAGCTCAGGCTGTGGTAATTTGAGGGGATCACTCCAGGTTTGGAGTAAGCTTGGTGCCAGGGGATGTATTAAGATAATTGATCATTTACCTTTAGTGGGATGATTAGTTCAAGTTGCTTCCATATCATCTTTCCTGAAACCCAAAAGAACATTTGCTTATATGACCCAGCACTTACCACATTCTACTCAGAGAAAGCATAGCTCTGAGAGAAAGAGGCTGAGAGCTGGAAGGTGGAGGGCAAAGGAAGAATGAAGAGGTCAGAAACAAGTCCAATCTAGGGGAATACATGGAGGTGCTGCCACTGTGGGAAGCCTGAGGGCATCATGGCCTGCCAGATGGATTATGTAGAAGTCACAGAGATGGAAGGCACTAGAGGTGAACCTCACCTACTTCATGACTTTTCTTTTGAGTGGCCTCTATAGAATCCAGGATTTGGGGTGTAGGGATTTTAAAAGGAGGCATTTTGGAATACCCTAAGTGGGGTGCCAGTATAATTTTTTTCTCTCACCTTTGAAACCATCATGGGCTACTTTTGAGAAGTTAACTATATTGAGCAATCTCCCAACCCCAGTGGTAGTCAGGGACTTCCATGACTCTGGATTCAGGGACTTCCACTCTCATTGTGTAAGATGAAGTTTAACCTTGAGGTTTGGGCTTGCTGCCATGTGTCTCACCTGGGAGAGGACATGTCTTTCACTGGCTGCTGGATATGCTATTGGATGTGATAATAAGAGAAGGTAAAAGGTCTCAGAGAAAAACCCCTTTAAAGGCAACCAACCATCATATCACCACCAATGCCTCTAGTGCAGCTTTGTAAAGAAGATAGGATATTTCCCTTAGTGCCTGCCAAGGGACATATGCTGGATTGCTGTTGCAATGGCAACCAGTTTAACAAGGCTCTAGTGAGAATCAGGAAGTGCAAGGGGATTGTTGCTTAGGAGAGCACAAAACAGCAGATCCCTAAACTGAAATCAAAACCATCTGGTGAGTTTTTTAGACATAGGGATTCTAGGGCCCTAAACTTGGAGATTTGGCTTCATTCCATTTAGACCAGGGGACATGTATATTCAACAAATGATTCAGGTAGTTCTGATGCCATTTGGGTCTTCTTTTTTTTAAGCAGATAAAGAAATTATTGAGAACACATGTAAGTGGACATATGGGTGCTCTTGCAAAGACAGAGGTGAAGAAGGAGAAAGGCAATAGGCAATATGGAGCTATATGCTTTTATAGTTTATTTACTCCTCCTCCCAATTCCTTCTTCAGGGCTCTTCCTCTATCCTTCCTTCTCTCCAGGGAGGTGCCTGGTGATAGTGCATTTGGGTAGGTCGGTTGGCTCCACATTTCTCTGTAGATGACTCACTCAGGTAGTGAGTCAACTTCGACTGATTGAATCAACTCCAACCAATTAGATTCTCTCATTTATGAAAGACACACCCTTAGTTAATCATAGATGTAATCAGTCACAGATGCAAACAACTGAGTGATGATTTAATAAACCAGCCTTCTGGTTTATCAACCAGCTATGAAATATCCTTGCAATAATCATTAGGCCAGTGCTTGCCTGACTAGACAACTGGGCACTATCACCCAACTGAGTTGACATCTGAGTCCAACCATCAAAGTCCAACCCTTGTCAACCTGGCAGCTATAACACATCACCTTAAACCATACTTAAACTCTAAATAGAACAAAATAACAGGCATACATTGCACCTAACGTTACTCAATTGTCCTGCATACAATCAGTAAAATACAACCTAAATCTCTCCAGCAGAGGGTGCAAGGCCTTAGGTGACATTCATTCTTAAACCTGATATCCTATAACTTAATTACTATAACATGAATTATACAACTTATGTCATATGATAAGAAGAAAATGAGATATTTCCTTTATGTATAAATACAAGCATACTCATAAAAAAGAGGAGGAAATATTCAGACCATCACAATCCTCATTTCTGTAATTGGTCATGCGGTCATGGTTCATATTTATCAGTACATTATTCCACTATCCATTCCATGTTCCTTTTATGCTCAGCAGGCATTCAGCTGGCCATGGTTCTTTGCCTTGTGGAGTGAACCAAACCTTCACTGCTGAAGTTTTTGAGCCATTGGGAGTCCTGCTTGGATTGGGTTGTTGCAGTTTTCCACTGGCTTTGATCACAGGGTGACAGCAGTACTAGAGATGCTCTAGGGACTCTACTATATTCTAGGAAAACTTTTATTTATATCCATTATGTAGTTCCAGCCCTATTTCTCCTTGATAGTCATCTTCCTTATCTGTTAGTGAAGAGGCATAAGAAGCTCAAAGAGGCCAGTTGGCAGTCTTAACTTCCAGTTCAATTGAATCATGGTTGTGTCTCCTGGCAGGAGCATTCCTCCTTTTGAAATTAAGACTTGTAGATCTGCAGAGCCTAAGCTTACAGGGACAAGAAGCAAAATTTTTCTTAGTTCATCACTAGGGGTGATAGTCAATAATGCCACTCCCATTTCTGTTCCTTGAGTCATGGATGCATGAATCCTGGCTATTGGAGAAAGAGCACCATAAAGTGCACGCTCATTCAGAGCATACGCAGCCTTTTGGAGAACATTGCCCCAGCCCTGAAAGGTATTTGGATCTAGTTGTTGCCCAAATTGGGTCTTCAAAAAGCCATTCCACTGTTCTATCAACCCAGCTGCCTCGGGATGATGGGGAACATGGTACAACCAGAGAATTCCATGAGCATGTGACTAGTCACTGTCTGTAAAAAAACTGGTTCCACAATCAGAGCAATGCTATGTGGAATACCATGACAGTGGATAAGGTATTCTGTACATCCACAGATGGTAGTTTTGGCAGAAGAATTGCAGGCAAGAAAGGCAAACTCATATCCACAGTATGTGTCTATCCAGTTACAACAAATCACTGCCACTTCCATTATAGAAGTGGTCCATTGTAATCAACCTGTCATCAAGTAGCAGGCTGGTCACCTTGGGGAGTGGTGCCATACTGGGGACAGAGAGTGAGTCTCTGCTGCTGGCAGATTGAACACTCAGCAGTGGCCATATCTATGACAGCCTTGGTGAGGGGAAGTCTGTGTTGCTGAGTCAAAACATAATGTCTATCCCTACAAAATGCCCATTTGTTCCTGAGGCCATTGGGTAATGGCAGGAGTAGCTGGGGAAAGAGAATGATTTGTATCCACAGAATGGGTCATCTTATCCTATTGATTATTAAATGCTTCCTATGCTGAAGTCACCCACTTATTCATAAGGGGCACAAATATTTTCATGATTTTTTTCTCCCAGAAAAGTCTAACCATAAACATCTTCTCCAGGCCTCTTTGTCACCAATTTTCCAATCATGCTCCTTCCAAGTCCCTGACCATCCAGCCAAATCATTAGCAATAGCCCTTGAGTCAGTATAAAAGCACACCTATGGTCAGTTCTGCTTCAACCAGGTGCACTGCTTGATGTTCTGTCCACTGAGTGGATTTCCTCTCACCCCTGTCCTTCAAGGACATCCCAGAAAGGGGCTGTAGTGCTGCAGCTGTTCACTTTTGGGTGGTACCTGCATATCATACAGAACCATCTGTAAATCAGGCTCATGTTTTCTCTTTCTCATTAAACTAACTATAAAGAATTACCCAAGAGAGCATAGCTCTGGGCTGGGAAAGGGAAGGTAATGTGGCAGAAGTGGGGGTCATGGACATTTGGGGCACTTCCTCATGTAAGTTACTTGTGCCTACCAGGACATGCTCAGGCCCTATTTCATATATACCATTTCTATTTTATGATGCAGTGCTTCTGTGCATGCCCAACTTTATGGCTTGGTGGGTCAGACAACACTCAGTCATGATTGGCAACTCAGGTACAATGTTAACTTGGTAGTCCATGGTAAAACATTCTGTCTCTACTAAGGCCAGGTAGCAGGCCAAAAACTGTTTCTCAAAAGGAGAATAGTTATCTGCAGAGGATCGTAAGACTTTACTCCAAACTCCTAAGGGACTGTACTATGATTCTCCAATCAGGACCTGTCAAAGGCTCCAAAGAGCATCTCTATTTGCCACTGACACTTCCAGCACCATTAGATTTGCTGGGTCTAGAGTACTTAATACTTCTTGCTCACTAGATACAATCAACATGATATCATCAATATAATGGACCAGTGATGTCTGGTGGGAAGAAAAAATGATCAAGTTCCTTGCAGACAAGATTGTGACATAGGGCTGGAGAGTTGATATACCAGTGAGGCAGGACAGTGAATGTAAACTGCTGGCCCCGCCAAGTGAATGGAAATAGTTTCTGGTGATCCCTTCTGACAGCTATTGAGAAAAAAGCATTTGCCATAACAATTACTGCATACCAGGTACCAGGCAATGTGTTGATTTGCTCAAGAAAAGAAACCACATCAATCCTATTTACAATGTCTCCAAACCCACCAGGATGCAGATCAAGATTAAGAACCTGTTAATTTGGAATACATAAATCAATCCCCAACTCATCCCAATGACAACTGTACAAAATCTGGCAATGTTCATCATTTACACACAGCCCCAAAGGTTTATAGAATAGTGACTTCTATTAGTCCTTTCCTTAAATCCTTGTCTCTCCTTTTCAATCTTCTTTACTAACTACTCCTATTCCAACTCACTCTGTAAATGTAGCTATATTTGTTTTGCAGCTACTAAAACAAATACTATACAATGGGTTAGCTTGAACAAAAGGAAACTATTGTCTCATAGTTTGGGGACTAGGAAAAGTCCAAAATTGAGGCAGCAGCAAGGCAATGGTTTCTCCCTGAGGACTATGGCATTCTGGGTAGGGTTCGCTGCTTGCAACCCTTGTGTGTCCTATTTTCAATGGGTTCACACACATAGCAATAAATTAAGATTAAAAAGATTTTTTCCCTGTGGAACACAATTCACCCTACCACAGCAGCAGTTACCCAAAGTTCTCTCCTTGATTCTTTTCTCACTTTGCTCTCCATCTAAGTGAGCACATTCTTCCTCATGCTTCTAGTCCTGATCCCTCTTCTGAGCTTCAGATGTGACTTCCAAATACCCACTAGACACTCAGTTAATTTTTCAACAGTTTTCCTAGTCACAGGTGCTAGCAATTTCCAACCACTTTTGATAAATCTCTCAGCCACTCTCCAAACATGCTTTCTCCCAAATGAAATCCAAAAAAATGTCACTAAATTCTACAAATTCCATCTCCAAAATGTCATTTGTATCTGTTCCTCAATTCTAAGTTTCCTTCCAGTGTACTAATTTAAGCCTCCATCATCCCTTGCATTATGTCTAAAAGTATCCTAATTCAGTTCTGAGCAGTATGCTATGCACATCAGAGACAATCAGTATATAATTTACACCTGTTACAAAAGATGATGCCTCTGCCCTGCAAAGAGTAGTCTGGCTAGATAAGTGACCAGGCCTTGGAGTCAGATTTGTCTGGATTCATATTCTAGCTTTACCACTTACCAGCTAATATTTGGAGTAATTTAAATAATAATTTATTTGTACTTCAGTTTCCTCATCTGTAATATAAGGATAGTATAGTACCTACCTCACAAAGTTATACTGATTAAATAAGTTAATACAGGTATAATATTAGGAACAGTGCTTGGCAAATATTAAGTAATCTGGAAATGTTAAAGATGGTTATCCTAATTACCTCCCATATTCCTTGCAATACAGACTTATTCAAAGAGCAGCTCCACAGCCTTGCCAGTTCCCAGTTTGCCTGGATCAGGAAGGTAACTGTTTAACAAGAAAGTCTTCTCTAGATCAGGTGAACAAAGATACCATTTCTATCAACAAATCGTGTAAAGTGATAAAATCAATGAAGTATAAGATCAATATTGATTTTATTCCAAGTGTTGGCCCAGGTAATTTCAAACCCATTCAAGCTACCTCTAGAGAATTCAGTGCTGAATTTCATTAGGGATCTGATTATTCTTTGTATGATGTTGTTTTATCACAGACCAGAGCAAGCGTTGGCTCTAAATACCTTGAGGAGAGAAACCAAGGACACTGGTATAGTACTGAGTCCACCCAAGTCCAGAGGCAGAGAATTGAGTATGTCAGGCACTGTTTCAGGCACTGGGGGTTCATCAGTGAACACAATAGACAATATTCATTTACCTTTGTTGCACTTACATTCTAGTGAGGCTTTGATAACAAATATGTAAATAAAGCAAATAAGATAAGTACAGGTTGAGATATGTGCTATGATAAGCAGAGAAAGAATAATGAGATAGAGAATAGGACAGTATTGTCAACTGTGTGAACAGGGAAGGCCTCTCTGACAGGTGTCATTTGAATGAGTCCTGAATAAGGAGATGGTGCCCACCATGCAAAGGTCATCCTTCAAGTTTTAGCCTCAACTTCACCTCTCCAGGAACCCTGCTCTGAATCTCCAAGTTAGGATAAATGCTGTTCTTCTGGGCTCTTATAGCACCCAGGGTATATTATACACAGTTCCTGACTCATAACAGTTACTCAGTAGACCGGGGGTTCCTAACAGGGGAGTTATAGACATTTAGAGTTTCTGTAGGAGACTAAATTAAACTCAAAAGTTAGTGTATGTGTGCATTCGTGTATTTTTCTGGGGCAAGTATTCATAATTTTCATCATAGTCTGCAAAAATAAATGACCTCATCAAAGGCTGTAACTTACTGCTAAGTTGATGGTTGGGGAAACATCAAATTTCACTGCCTCTTTGTGAGCACTGCATTAGTTCTCCTTCAATGAGTTCTCTCCCAGAGGAAGGCATGGCTTAATACCAAATTTGTCCCCACACTAATTCATTTCCTTAATGTATTTGAGAATCCTTAATTGAGTGGCTAAAACACACTGCACTATGTTAAGAGCAGAGGGGGCTAAAGACATGATATCTCGATATAAAACAGCAAAGGGCTAACACCATTTTCTGACATATAGCCATTCTCTTCTATTTGAACTTAAACTCCTGAAAAGACTGTGCTTTCCTCTATATCTCCCTTTAACTTTTAAGTGAACTCCTCATGTAGATGGTACCCAGTAAAAAGCTGTTCACGTTTTGGTAATTTTTGTCAGAAGACAGGGCGGTGAGCTAAAGTCTCTCTTGTACTGTTAACAATGGGTATGAGTCTACAGAAATGGGATGGCAGTGTGACTTATGAAAGGTAACGTCCCAGAGAATAAAAATCCCCCAAATGAAAACTAATTCAATATGACCTGAGTTAATGACCAGACGCTATCCTGAATTGGAATGGCAGCATCCATCCACGTGTGTTCCATGGGAAAATGAGTGAGGCTCCTGTGCGGGAACTAAAATTGCAATCAAAAGATACCTTAGGTCTAAATTTTGTTCCCATCAGAGGACACAATAAAGCAATGGGGCAAATTCAGAACACAGGATTATTATTCAAACCAACAACAGCTTTCTAGGCATTTTAACCATAAAACAAACTTACAAGCGCTAATAGCAATAGGAGGTAATATTGATTTGGCTACTGAAAGGTTACAGGGTTCACAGCCATCATAGCAGCATTTCTGCATCTTGAAAAATTATAATTTATTTTTAAAATATTTTTATTGAGAAATCTTCACACTGTAATTTATTTTAAACAATGGCTTTTAATCTTTAAAATACCCGCTTTATTTCACTTTGACTCTTGGAGTTCTGTGCTTTTATGCTGTTATAAACAAAACCAATATGATGCATTTTAAGGTGGAGTATTTTCCAAATGGTCATAAATTATAAATTTGTGGGGGGAGGACTTATAAAAATGAATACTATGGCTCTTTCTGCCATCTCAGAGCCTGTGGAGGCCTGCTGGGAACAGGACTTGTAAAACGGCAAATATGTCTGGAAGGCTATGGTCCCAGGCCACTTTCACTGGCTATAAATTGGGTCTCTGGAACCAGAGGGAGCATACAGCACCTCTTAAATTGAAGGTGTTTATGCTTGAGATGAAACTGAATTCTGTTTGGGCAAGAGGTGTGCCTATGTGTACAAAGCAAAAAAGAACTAAACTAAAATATATATAATACTAATATGTCTGTTTTATATCAATGCAATCATAAAATATGTTTTATTCATTTATTTTATAGAAGAAAGAAGGCAAAAGTACAAAGAGATCATGAAACTTATATGTTGCCTTGAAAACCAGTAGTCTGTCATTGCTGAAAGGTAAATTCCTCTGGGGATATATTTTTAATGCAATTTTATTGATATATATATATATATATATATATTCACATACCTTATAGTATCCAAACTCTACAATCAATGGTTCATGGTATCATCATATAGTTGTACATTCATAACCACGATAAATTTTTAAACATTTTCAATACTCCAAACAAAATACATATAAAAATAAAAGTGAAAAACAACACCCAAAATATCGCATACCCCTTATTCCCCCTATTGTTTATTTATTTATTCATCTGCCCATACGCTGCTTAAAGGGAATATCAGTCACAAGGTTTTCACAATCACCTGGTCACTCAGCAAAAGCTATATAGTTTATACAATCATCTTCAAGAAGCAAGCCTACTGGATTACATTCAACAGCTACAGTTCTAGCTATTCTAATACACTAAAGACTAAAAAGGAATATCTATGTAATACATAAGAATAAACTCCAGAATGACTGCAAAACTGATTGAGGATAGAATCATAAATTCATATAGCTTTTGCTGAGTGACCAGGTGATTGTGAAAACCTTGTGACTGATATTCCCTTTAATCAGCGTATGGGCAGATGAATAAATGGAAGCTGGATCATAGAGTGCCTATTACAGATCGTGCTTTGCAAAACTGATTGAGGATAGAATCATAAATTCATCAAGCTCAAAATAGTCTTAGAAATAATTCAATCTCCTCCTCGTGGAAACAAGACATGGTTTCCGAAAGAGTAGAGGCTTAATAAGCTCACATAATGAATCAGTCTGTGGTCAAGTAAGTCCCTGTAATTGCTTCACTTCTCCTCGCCCTTTGCTTTCCTTAGTGCTCCTGTACAACAACAGGATGCTAAACACAGACCTCCTGATGTTTTGCAAGTTGTGCTGATAAACACAGACCTCCTGATGTTTTGCAAGTTGTGCTGATCGCATGGGTAGCTAAAAGGATTTAAAAGCATCATCTGACACATCAAGATCTCTAGAGGAGCTGGGGTGAGAGTGGAGGAAGGAAAGAAAAACCTCAAGATGCACGGCTTCATTTTAAGCAATATACAAGCCACACATTTTCCTTCCACACAAGGCATCCTTGGTGAGGCACAGAATTCTACAAGAGCACCTGGTGGCCCCTTACCAGAATACATTTCTTTTCCATGCTGATGGCCTGTTATGTTCTGTAGGACTCACACAGTTCAGGCTGTCTACTGCTGTGTCAGGGACCCATTTCAGTTCCCAGAATGCAGACGTACAAGGTCATATACATATAGAATTAGATAGGGTCTGCAACTACTACTGGGGCTGCCATGGTGAGGCAGACTGTTGTGAAAGTGAAGTGGAAGAGGAAGAGGAGAGGGTAAAGGGGAAGGAGGAGGGAGTAAGGAAGGGGAAAGGGGAGAAGAGAACAAAGCAGAAAAGAAGAAAAGAAAATAGAAGAGAGAAATATGAAAACATTCTCTGTTCATAAAACTAACACCTTTTATGTTCAAATTAAGGGATTATTAAATGCAATTTTCTGAATCAGAATATATATTGTAGGGCACATTGAAAGTGTTTAAAATTTACATAGAAAAATAAGTCACTCATCCCTGGCATATAGCCCTAGACCACGTATTATTCTCTTTCAGATTTTTAACTGACTGCCACTGTCACTTTAGGGAACTAGCTGTTCTGAGGACTGGTGGCAAGGCTTCCACCAGTTTATAGATGTATTACAAAATTATTCAATGGATATATGCTAAACTAGCAAGGGGTTGTTTTTATTTTCATCCAAGGACTCTTATCTGTCTTGGTGGGAATGGAAGCAATAATAAAATAACTCATGTGCGGACATCTGTATTAATTAGGACCATATCTCCAAATTTTACAGTGCTGGATAAGCACCCCTTATAGCCTGATGCCCTAGGGAAGTACTTGATTGGTCTGCCCGTTAATCCAATTGTTTCCAGAGAATTCTAGGCACATCATCTCCACCGCATGATACCTTTTCTAACAGACAGCAGTGTAGTCTAGTTAAAAGAGATGCAATTTGGGGTGCAAGGGTTGTTCAGGGGTAGAATTCTTGTCTGCCATGCGGGAGACCTGGGTTTGATTCCCAGCCCATGCACTTCCCCAGCAAACAAAAGAAACCAATAAAAACAAACAAAAATTCAACAAATGGTGCTGCCATAAGGGGATACTCACATGGAAAAAGAATCAAATATGACCCCACCATATGGCATATAAAAAAAAAGTATGCAATTTGGACAGAAATAGATTTGAGATTGAATCCTAGCCCTGTATCAAGCTTTGTAGCATGGGGCAAATTAGGGCTGAGGAATCACACTTACCATCAGATGAAATAATGAATATAAAGCTCCTAACACAGAGTAGTTGTTCAAACCGTGCTGATAATCTTTAGAATTGTTATAACAATAACAATAATGATAATTACTGTTGATGTTATTACAATTATTATTATCACCCTCCCAACAGGCTGGTTCAGCTCATTCCTATATCCTACAGTTAGGTCAAAGATCCTGTCCCACCAAGAGGGCATTGCTAGTTCTCAGAGCCCTTTCCCTCCCACCTGTCCTCTCCTACTACCCACTGTGTGCTTGAGGCTCCTATTCTGACAAACAAGCAGGCCTCAAGCCAGAATTCACCAGAAGGGACAGGGGGCTAATAGCCCTATCAGCTGCAGTACCTAATTCCAGGGAAGAAAGAAGAATGAGGGCACCAAATATATAAATAGCCACTGTCTGAAAAGACTGTGAGAATTATTAATTAAGGCCTGAGACTGCTTTGTGTGCTCATGTCTGATTCGTGAAGGGAATGATGGTTTTGATGTAGCATACCACCCTTAATCGTTTCAACCCATCAATTACCTACAAGGGAAGGGAAGGAGCATGGCCTGCTGCCAAAGGTGACCTGTAATTGATGATGACCTGAATAGAATGGATCAGTTTTTGCATTAAGTATGAGCAATTAAAAAGAAAGTTCTACTGGAAACAATCAGGTGCTACATCAGGTTGGACTCACTCTCACATTTTAGAAGTTGACCATACTCATGCAGCCTGGCAAGGCATTATTTGAAATACTCATAGGGAAAGCCACCCTTACTTAGGAGGGGTTCAGCAGCCATCATTAGGCTTTGGTTGAAAGGCTCCTGCACCTTAGATAGTACTGGACCCTGAGGTTTCACTTCCAATCACTTTTTTGGAAGGAGGTGCTGAGAAATATGAGTTGCTTTATCTAAAAGTGTAAAAATGTCCTCTCACCAACTCTTCTAAAGCTAAAACCGAATAAACTCTTGTCCTTTACAATTACCAGTATTAGGGCATTAAAGGCTCATGACCAGAACTCTAAAACAAAGAAGTCTACCCTGGCTGACATTATGTCCCGCTAAATATTATCCCCTCATACTGCTTGGTTCCTTGAGCAACCTTACCAGCTGCTCCTTCTTTCCCATTGCTGCCACCTCCTCTCTCCTTGAGCTTGGGCCTTTTGCCACTCCTCCATTCACCCCTGTGTGATATAAGGAAGTATAGGTCTGAGTCCAGGCAGCAGCAATAGCAGCAACAGCAAGAGCCGCAGCTGAAGTGTGTGAATTTTCTTTATCGACTTCTTTTAGCATCTATCAAACAGGGCTGAGTTATTTGATACAATTCTGTTTTCCCTCCTGCAGCTGAGAGCTCCTTAAGGGTAGGGACCATGACTTATAAAAGCCTCCACTCCAAAAGATGGCTGTAAACATTACCAGTTAAATATCACCCAGCATGAAGTAAGAAAGTATTAACCACATCATCATCATTAGCATCCCTCATCACATTCCCAGCACCCAGCACAGTGTCTGGCACACTAAAGATACTCAGTGTGTATTTATACATGCACAATCCTTTATTAAAAATATTTGGAACAATAAGTGCCTAAGATTGTGGAATACTTTTTTTCACATTTGAGAAAGGTAATGTGGGGCATATACTGTAAATTGCACCCCCAGCATAGTCTAGGGCAACATCTCATAATCAAATACATTAACATATCTGCAGCAAGACAAAGGAATATTCACCCCAAGTTAGATTAATGAAGAGTATAAATAGCCTCATATATCAGCTTGGAACAGATTTTGCTGTCAGAGTCTTGGCACTGAACTGACAAAAACCATCAGTTTACAGACCTTCTTGGATTTTGGAATTGTGGATAAGAGACTATAGACCTGCATTAAAGAAATGAGTGGAGAAGGATAGTCTTTGGCCTCCATACCACTTTCAGGGTAGGAAGCCAATATTAATCATTCCCTTCTAACTCCTTGGATAAGTTTGACTTCTGTGTCTAACTAACATCAGAATTTAACTCTGTGCGCTGTGTAGTAATGTATACCCCCTATACAGTATAACTTAAAAAAAAAAGCCAGTTTTCATCTCTCACCTCATTTACTTAGCTTCAAATACTTAATAGGGAAAGGACAGTGGGCATTTGTAAAGTTAGCAACTCTGCCATTCACAGTGATCTGATTTTAGATAGGTCACTTTACCCTTCTCAGTTGCAACCTTTTTTTCTGTAAAATGAAGAAAGAGTAAAATAAGGTGGTGGATAACTAATACTTACTGAGGACCTACTAGGGTGTAATTGTTGCCCATGTTTTATAGGTGAGAAAACTCAGGCTGAAAGAATTAGGCAAACCCCAAATATTTTCCCCCTTACTTGGGAAAGAACAGTTAAGAGAATGGAGGGGAAAATCTCAGAATAAATGGAAGTACTAATGATACAAATGTAAAGGAGTATGAAGATGAAAACACTGTAACAAATTGCAAACCTGATGCTTCTGCCTACCTCCCTGCTAGCATTTTATGCCACAGCATCCCTATCAAAGATGGAGTGTGAAGTTAAAAATTAAAAAGGGAAATCAGTAAGATGAAAACACCCAAGTGAGAGGGAGAAGCAAGGGCCACTTAATTGCAGAGATCAAGGCAATATATTTTATTCCCATTGAGAATGCAAATGATGCCATCATCAAATATTCTTTGGCAATCTTTCTTAGTATTCTGAGTGCAGTTGTGTGGTCTGAAAGCAATTTATACTGAAGAAAATCTAGTGCTGCTTTGACTGATTCTGATATTGGATTCTTTCCTTCCTCTCCCCCCAAACATAGTCTCTTTTATGAAAACACAGTGAGACAATCTAGTATATCTTGATGGTTGAATAAGCTCTTTGATTTTTGAATTATTTTGAGATTAACTGAATTTGAAATGTGGACTGCCTGCAATGTCTTGCTAGAACAAAAAGATGAACTTTGCTATCGACAGAGAAGACTTGCAAATGACATTTTTAAATCATTATTTGCCTGTGCTGAATGCATGTTCACTTCAGCCTAGCCCAGCTGTCTAGGTGGGTGCTGGGAGGACAGGCTGAAAAATGCAATTTACAATCTTCTCTCTCGACTCCCGTGAACTGCTGTGAGGCATGGGATGACTCATCTGCCTGGGAGACCAGACACATATTTCTTGCCACAATCAGGAAACAATGTCCATTATATTAGGGTTTTTGAGAACTTGTATAATAACCCAAACAAATAAAAGACATCACCCAAGTATGATATGATGGATAAATTTCATCAGAATATCACAGGAGCTGTTTCAGTGGTTTGTGATCCCTACAATCCAGTCCTTGGTTCTAAAGGGAATCAAGAAAATTCATATCAGCCTTAGGGCCTCAATTTGTGGACTGTGAGATACTTGTAGTAGTCAGGGTTCTCTAGAGAAACAGAACCAACAGGAGAGATCTGTAAAAATGAGATTTATAAATGTGTCTCATGCGGCCATGGGAATGGATGAGTCCAAAATCTGTGGGGCAGGCTGTGAAGCTGATGGCTCCAATGAACTCCACAGGAGAGGCTTGCTGACTGAAGAATTGGTGGAAAAGTCTCTCTTCTTCCATAAAAATCTTCAACTGAATATCTCATTTGTGGGGGACACATCTTAGTTCATCGCAGATGTAATCAGCCACAATACAGTCAACTGACTGATGATTTAATACATCTGCCTTTCGGTTTATCAATCCTCCATGAAATACCCTTGCAGCCATGGTTAGACCAGTGCTTGCTTGATGAGACAACTGGTCATAATCATTTGTCCAAGTTGACACCAGAACCTAACCATCACATCCACCCCTTGTCAATTTAGCAGCTTACATCAACCTGAAACACACTTAATTTCCAAACAGAACACAGTAACTGTTCTAGTTTGCTAGCTGCCAGAATGCAACACACCAGAGACGGATTGGCTTTTACATGGGCAGGCACCGGGAATCGAACCCGGGTCCTCGGGCATAGCAGGCAAGCACTCTTACCTGCTGAGCCACCGTGGCCCACCCATCGGATTGACTTTTAATAAAAGGGGATTTATTTTGTCGGTTCTTCAGAGGAAAGGCAGCTAACTTTCCACTGAGGTTCTTTCTTACGTGGAAAGGACAGGATGGTCTCTGCTGGTCTTCTCTCCAGGCCCCTGGGTTCCAACAACTTTCCCCGAGGTGACTTCTTTCTGCATCTCCAAAGGCCTGGGCTGAGCTGCGAGTGCTGAGATGAGGAATGCTGAGCTGCTAGGCTGTGCTACATTGCGTTCTCTCATTTAAGCACCAGCCAATTAAGTCAAATGTCACTCATTGTAGCAGACACGCCTCCTAGCCGACTGCAGATATAATTAGCAACAGATGAGGTTCACGTACCATTGGCTTGTGTCCGCAGCAACAGAGCTAGGTATGCTCACCTGGCCAAGTTGACAACTGAATTTAACTAACACAGTAACAGACATGTTTTTCCTAACAATACTCAACTGTCCTGTGTACAACTAGAAACACAATACATCTCTCCAGAATGGGGTGCAAGACCTTAGGTAACAGTCACTCTTAAACTTTATATCCTATGACTTAAATACTATAACATGAACAATACAAATTATGTCATATGATAAGAGGAAAATAAGGTATTTGCTATGCATAAATGCAAACATACTGATAACAAAACAGGGAAGAAATATTCATACAATTTTAGTCCTTGTTTCTGGAACTGGTTACGTGGTCATGGTTCATATTGATCACTACCTTCCTCTACTACCCATTCCATGTTCCCTTGACCCTCAGCAAGCACTTCAGCTGGCCATGGTTCTTTGCCAGGTGGGGTGACCCAGACCTTCATTCCTGAAGTTTCTGGACCATTGGAAGTCCTGCTTGGATTTGGCCGTTGCAGTTTTCCATTGACTTTAAGAATAAGGCATGGTAGTTCTAAGACATGCCATAGGGCATCTACTGTATTCCAGGAAAACTCTTCTTTACCTCCATTGTGTGGTTGCAGTCCTATTTCCCCCTGATAGTCAGAATCAATCACTCCAGACATAACAGTAATCCTCTTTTATGCTGTTAATTCAGTGGCATAAGAAGCCCAAAGTGGCCAGGTGGCAGTCTTACCTTCCAGGATAATGCAATCGTTGTTTCACTTGGTAGGAGCACTCCTCCTTTTGGAACTAAGACCTATAAACCAGCAGAATTTAAAATTTTGGGACAGGAAGAAAAATTTTTCCTAGTGGATCACTAGGGTTGATAGTGAATGCTGACACTCGCATTTCCACTCCATGATTCTTGGACACATGAATCCTGGCTATGGTAAAAACAGTACTATAGACACTGATTCAGAGCATACCCAGCCTCCTGGAGGACACTGCCCAAGCACTGCAAGATATTGACACATAGTTGGCACCTTAATTGGGTCTTCAAAAGGCCACTCCACCATTCTATTAATGATGGGGAACATGGTAGGACTACACTTCATTTGCTATGAAGTGCAATCCTTGATCAGAATCAATGCTGTGTGGATACCATGGTGGTGGACAAAGCATTTTGTAAGTCCATGAATGGTAACTTTTGCAGAAACATTGTATACAGGAAAGGCAAACCCACATCCATAGTATGTGTCTATTCCAATGAGAACAAATTACTGCACCTTCCATGATGGAAATGGTTCAATGTAATCACCTGTCATCAGTTAGTAGGCTGACCACCTCAGGGAATGGTGCTATACTTCAGACTGAATGTGGGACTCTGCTGCTGGCAGATTGAGCACTCCACAGTGGCCATAGCCAGGCCAGCCTTGGAGAATGGAAGTTCATGATGCTGAGCCCATGCATAGCCTCCATCCCTACCACCATGCCCACTTTCTTCATGAACCCATTGGGAAATGGTAGGAGTAATTTAGGAATGAGGATGACTTGTGTACACAGAATAGGTCACCTTATCCTCTTGATGACCTTCTTCTGCTGAAGTTACCCTCTAGTGAGCATTCACATGGGACAAAAATATCTTCATGTTCTTTGCCCATTCAGAAGGATCTATCCACAAACCTCTTCCCCAGACCTCTTTGTTGTCGATTTTCCAATCATGCTCCTTCCAATTCCCTGACCATCCAGCCAAACCATTAGCAACAGCCCATGAGTCTGTATGCAAACACACCTCTGGCCAGTTCTCCTTCCAAGCAAAATGAACAAACAGGTGCACTGTTCCAAGTTCCATCCACTGGGAGGATTTCCCCTCACCACTGTCCTTTAAGGACATCCCAGAAGGGGGTTGTAGTGCTGTAGCTGTTCACATCCTGGGTGTTCCTGCACATTGTGCAGAACCATCTGTAAACCAGGCCCAGGTTTTCTCATCCTCAGACTACTGACTGTAAGAAACTCCCCAAGAGGGCATAGCTCTGGTCCTGGAAAGAGAAAGTAGTGTGGCAAGAGTAGGGGCCATGGACATTTGGGCAACTTCCTCATGCAACTTACCCGTGCCTTCAAGAACTGCTCAAGCCCTATCTCTTATGTACTATTTCCATTTTATGATGTTGTGCTGCTGGGAATACGCAACTTTTTGGCTTGGTGGATCAGACAACACCCAGTTCATGATAGGCAACTCAGATCTCATGGTAAATTGTGATCCATGGTTAAGTGTTCAGTCTCTCCTAAAGCCCTAGTAGCAGGCTAAAAGCTGTTTCTCAAAAGGAGAGGAGTGATCTGCAGCAGATGGTAAGGCTTGGTTCCAAAATCCTAAGGGTCTGCTTTGTAATTCTCCTATAGGGGCCTGCAAAAGGCTCCACACAACATACCTATTTGCCACTGACACTTCTAGAATCATTGGATCTGCTAAATTTTATGGCCCAAGTGGCAGAGCAGTCTGCACAGCAACCTAGACTTGTTGCAGAGCCTCCTCCTGTTCCAGTCCCTGTGGCGTATTTCTCAGGGACTGGAGCCTAGCCAAACTTAAAAGTTTTTAATCCTTCTCTCCCTCTCTACATTCACTCTCTGCCCTCCGTACCTGTAACCCCCCTCTCTGTTCCCCCCTTCCCCCTCTTGTTGTAGACCGCCCATTTCCGTAGCTCACCACTAAACCGCAAGCCTTCCTGTTATTCTCTTCACTCCTCTATACCTAACCTAAGCCCTCAGCCTAGCAACTGCCTCCTGCCTTGTGTGATTGGCTGTCCCTTCCTGACGTGTGCGCCCAAGACTCCACCCCTCCCCGAGAGTACTTAAGCCCCACGCTTACCCCGCTCTGGGTCGTCCGAGCCCCGGGGTCTTCAGACCCCAGACGTCTCACTCCTCGGGTTCCCGGGTGGCCCATCCCGGAGTGTAACAATAAAAGCTTAAAACCCGCATCTGGCCTGAGTGACGACTTCTCGCGACCGCCGGTTGGGGAAAGCGCTGGCTCCAGCTTACCCAGGTTAATTCCTGCGAGCTCGCCCCAAACCCACCCAGTGTACCGGTCGCGCGGCCCGGCTAAAGCTATCAGCGGCAAGTCCCCACACAAAATCAGCAGCTTTTCTGGTCACTCAGTAAGTGGCCCAGAGTAGCATACCCAAATGAGGAATATGTTGTCTCCAAATTCCAAAGAGACTAACTAGGTATTGTGTCTCTTTTTTGGTCATAGGAGGGGGCAGGTGCAACAGCTTATCCTTCACCTTAGAATAGATATCTCGACATGCCCCACATCACTGGATACCAAGGAATTTCACTGAGGTGGAAGGCCCCTGTCTTTTTGTTGGATTTCTATCACATGCTCTGACATGCAAATGCCTTTCCAATAAGTCTAGAGTAGTTAATATTTCTTGCTCACTAGATATAATCAAGATGATATAATTAATATAATGGACCAGTATGATGTCTCATGTGAGGAAGAAACAATCAAGGTCCTTGCAGACAAGATTTTATACCCCTGAGGCAGCACAGTGAATGAAAACTGTTTCTGCCAGGTGAATGAAAACTGTTTCTGATGGACCCTACTGACAGCATAAAGAAAAAAGCATTTAAGCATTTGCCAGATCAATTGCTGCATACCAGGTACCAGGCAATGTGTTGATTTGCTTAAAAAATGATACCACATCTGGAGCAGCAGCTGTAATTGGAGTCACCATCTAATTGAGTTTATGATAATCCACTGTCATTCTCCAAGATCCATCTGTTTTCTGTATGGGCCAAATAGGAGAGTTGATGGGAATGTGGTAGGAATCACTGCCCCTGCATCCTTCAAATCCTTAAGAGTGGCACTAATCTTTGCAATCCCTCCAGGTATCTGGTATTGCTTCTGATTCACTATTTTGCTAGGTAGGGGCAGTTCTAATGGCTTCCACTTGGCCTTTCTTACCATAATAGCCCTCATTCCATGACTCAGAGGACCAGTGTGGGGATTCTGCCAGTTGTTGAGTATGTTGATTCAATTATGCATTCTGGAACCAGGGAAATGACCACCGGATGGGTCTGGGAATACAATGGACCCACTGTGAGATGGACCTGAGTTAAAACTCCATTGACTGATATTGTGAGTTATTGATTATATACCAAGAATGGAATGATCATATGGTAAGATTGTTCATGTTTGCATGTTATTATGTTTAAAAAAATTAAAATTAAAACAAACAAACAAAAAACCTCCATTGATCAAGGGGTGCAAGGGTAGTTCAGGGGTAGAATTCTCACCTGCCATGCAGGAACACCAGGTTCAATTCTCACCCATGTACTTCCCAAACAAATAAACAAACAAAAGCTCAACAAATGGTGTGACAATAAGGGTATACTCACATGGAAAAAGAATGAAATGTGCCCCCCACCAAATAGCACACACACACAACTCCATCAATCGCCTGACTTCCATAAACCCCAGTGTGACTGGTAGACCAGAGTGATGTTTTAGGCCTCCTAGAGTTAGTGGCACATCTGAGCCAGTGCCTTATAATCCCTGAACTATCTGATCATTTCTTTTTCCCAATATGGTAAAAGTCTGTAGGTCACCTTGAGGAAGGCTAGGAAGAAGGTTAACAGCATAAATTTTGGGCAGTGTAACAGGGTCCTTCCTCAATTGTACCCAGCCCTCCCCTCATCCAAGAGGCTCTGAGTCTAAATTATATACAGTCTGGGAATTGATTAAGGTCTTGTGACTCTCTGTTTTTGTAATTCAAGTTAGATTTCTGATCACTTGACCTAGAATTCTTCTGCTTATATAGCTCAAACAAAAATTTAGTAGACTGCCCATTTATTTTATTTTTAGGTAACCCATGATCTACTAGCCGACACCATAACTCCCTGTGAGTCAGATTCTTTTGATTGCTGCTTTGAGTCTGCTGTCCATTATGGTGGCCATGCGAACCTTGCCTATGATAATTAACTGTCACCACATGGCTTCTGCCACCTGGGGATCCAATCATCCCTATTGTATTTAAGGATTTCAGCTTACTGAAAGCAGTTCACACAGTAATATCTGACCTACAGAGAAGGGAGACTACAGATCACTTCAGGGATGATGGAGCTAGTCTCATGAATTTATTTCTTAAAGGTCTGGTGAAAGATGTGTCCTCTGGATATTTCTTGGGTGTGTGAGCAGATCTTCCACAATAAATCTACTCTAAGATTTTACCAATCTCTCTAAGCCACTGGAACCCCTGATCTACATTATAACAGTGCATTTCTGGCATGTCATCCTCAGGTAATGTCGGTCACCTTTTGATCCATGTTAGTCAACCATCCAAACAAACTGTTAATTCTCTTTCTAACCCCTCAAGCTGCAACATTAAATGCAAAATCTCTGTTTAGTGGGCCCACATCAATACATTCAGCTTGATCCAACTTTATATTCCTTCTACTATTATCCCACACCCTTAATATCCATTCCCACATATATTCCCCTGATTTCTGTCTCTACAGATTTGAAAACTCATGCAGTTCTTTTGTAATATAGCATCCCTCCCCATGGGACACACTTCATACCTCACAGTTTGGGCCTGTTGGGACTTTAGTAGAGTTATGGGTCTTGAAGAAAAGAGGAGTTGTGGAGAGGATCATGGAAAGAATTAGAAGTGTCTTTCCTAAGCCAATTACCTGAGGGCATCCTGTTGCAGTTACATTTGGTGAAACAGGATTAGTTGCTTCAGACAGAGAAGTGAAGTCTTTTCCCCCAGGAGAGGTGGTTACAGGTTTAGCAGGCAGTGAATGGCTAGTCTAGTTGTGTGGTGGTTGGATGGTAGACTCCTCTGGGCAGACTAGAGTCTTGGAAGCTGTTTCCTCAAGTCAGTCCATTGCAGGTTTATCTAGCAAAGGCTCTGCAGATTCCAGGAATTGCATCTCCCCATCACCATCATTATCAAGCCATATATCCCTATCCCACATTTCAGGATCCCATTCCTTTCCAATCAAAGCCCTTACTTTAACAGCAGATACCCTGTGAGTTTCAGATTTCAGATTATGTTTTAAATCTGCTACTCACACAAGGAGGATCTGTATCAGGATTTCAGAGATCTCAAGCCTATAACCATAGGAAATAAGATTTTCTGTCAGGGAATTCATGGAAAGTTTTACATCTTTCATATGGCACTTAAATTGCAAATTTGAAGTCTTCAGCTCATCCCTTTTCCTCATCACTGTATCCAGCATATCTAACAATGACCAGCCTACATCATTATACTTCTTAATTCCACAAAACTCCATTGAGGTGACAAAAACACTCTCACCTAGAACCTTACCTCATATAAGCATGCAATTAGAAGAATCTAATGGTGATATTTTGCCTATCTCTCTTGTCATCTCACCTCATGGATTGTCAGTGTCATCTTGATTATTGGAAACAGAGTCATTAATGCCATTGAGTCTTTCCAGAGTAGAAAACCAATTGCAAAAACCCATTTTTATGATACTGTTTCTTAAGAACCACCCTACTCTTGGTACCAACCTGCATTAGTCAGGGTTCTCTAGAAAAAGACTAACAGGAGATATATGTAAATAAAAGATTTATAAAGGTGTCTCATGTAACTGTGGGAATGGAAGAGTCCAAAATCCATAGGACAGGCTGTGAAGCTGGCAGCTCCAATGAAGGGTCTGGATGGGAGAGGCTTGTTGGCTGAAGAAGGAGTGAAAACCTCTCTCTTCTTCCTTAAAAGTCTTCAACTGATTGTATTATCTCATTGCTGGGAGACACACCTCATTTAATCATAGATGTAATCAGCCACAGCTGCAATCAACTGACTGATGGTTAAATATACAAGTCTTCTGGCTTATCAACCAGCCATGAAATATCCTTGCAGCAATGGTCAGGCCAGTGCTTGCCTGACCAGGCAACTGGACATCATCATTTGGCCAAGTTGACACTAGAACCTAACAATCACAGTAATCAAGCTTCCTCAATCTTCTCTTTATTTTTAAATAACTCCCTCTCTTTCTCTTCTCTCTTTTCTCACACTATTTATTTTCTTAACCCAACACTTTGCTATCTGCTTAAAAAATTGCTTTTCCATCAAGACTACAATTTCTACCCCCATATCTTCTCTTTTGTCACTCACTTCTAATTTCAGTATGTCTTTTTCTTATTTCTTATGGAACAGCTCATTCTATCCTACTCTTTATTTCTTCCTTTAGCTTATCTCCCCTACCTTTTTTAACCCCTAACTACTCCCCAGCAAAATACTTGCTTGGCCTGTCATACAGACAATGGCTATAGCATTATATATATGGAAGCACCCATGAGGTAGGCACAATGACTAACCTGTCCATTAGGAATTCTTCTTTAATGAATAGATAAGAATGATTTTAAATGACCATGCAGTGGTTTACAGAAGCTGGTGCTACTGAAGTGCTCACATTTTTCACAAGGTCATATTCAGGGTAAAGCCTATGTACCAAGTATTTATATTACCACCAGAATAGGGACACAAGAGTGTAGAAAGAAAAAATGAAAGACAAGTGCCCTCATAAAAGCTCTTTGAGAAATAAATCAGCAGTAAGTCAGGCAACCTTGAGCATGATGGCAACTAAATTACAAAAACAATTTTAACCTATTGAAATCTGTAGCCCTTTCCATATCTCTCTCTCAGTCTCAAATTCAGATCAGAAAGAGAAGTGATGCCTCAGGGCAACTTGCAAATACCAACCTCCTTGAACATTCACATAGGGCTTTCATGACATCCCTGCTGCCTACTCATCTCATACCACATTGAAAATGATTCTTCCTTATAAACATCCTCCCTGCAGCCCCAACAGGTCACAAACTGAAATAAGTGGGGAAAAGTCCCTCTTCTCCACCAGTTACAACCTACTTTTTAAAATTTAATTTAATTTAATTTTATTTTATTTTTTACAACCTACTTTTATCTCACTCAATAGCAACAACTTGTACTCCTAGGGTCATACACAAACTCTACAAACTCTAGAGATACAACTGTTATTGCTATTATCCCTATTGTTAATATAATTGAAAACAATTTGAGACAAGAGCTATATCATTTTTGCATCTCCTAGAGCCTCTAATATGAGGCCTATCACTAGTAGATGAACAGTAAATATGCAGTTGACTGAGTAGTACCATCAGCACTAATGTCGGTATTCAATTATTCTCCCGTTTCCCACTTTATTCATTACAGACATCCAGAACTCTCTGCTTCTACTTTGTCTTTGCTTCATTGTTGAAAAAAAGAATGCAACTGTCACTTCAAATCCAGTGGCCTTCTCATTATTGAAACCTAATCATGCACAAGGTTTTTATCTCTCACTGATATCATAACAGGAAACAATTAGTAATATTTTTTCTGTTGTCAGTAAATGACTTCAATATTAATGTTATCAGTCTTGGCTCTTGAAGGAGTTTATTTAGAAATCAGTTCAGGTTGCATTATAAATCAAAAAGAAGAAAAAAGCAATTTCTAGCTTTCTTTTTACTGATGTGAACATATCAGTTAGGTGAGGTACTGATTAAAATCTCAGGATTGTGTCAGAAATAATCTATCCAATTTTTCTTTTTCAGACCTACACTTAATTTACTAATCTGCTGAAATCATTTGTTTCAATAACTGTTTTTATATTTCCTGTCTATTCACCCACCCATGTTCTCACATATTCTTTTTCCCCAGGATACTGAACACATGGACCATTATTTTCCTTTCTGCCTATGTGCTGACCACACAACGATGAGTATGGTCTCTAAATCCAAACTTAGTTCCCACTTAGGCAGTTCATTAACCATTTCCACTGGGAACTCCATTTTCTTCAGCTCTCTTTCAGCATAGGGCAATAATTGTGGCTACTCTGATGACCTCCATAATTTATCTCTAACCCCGTTACTTTCTTATATATATGCAAACTCAGAAAATAAAGGCCCCAATTGTCTTTTGTCTGTGCACTATATTTAGGAAAATTTCAGCCAGGATTCTTGAGCTATTCACCTGAATGTCTATGACTTCTGGGCTCTTTACACAGCAACGTGTTCTATTTCAAGATTGAAATGAACCCAGAGAATACAAAGACATAAACTTTGCATTCTCAAAATTGTCTAGTTAGTTGGCAATGATCCTGCTTATACAGTTTCCAAAACACCTAATTGTTCTACGGTCTTGTTCTCTTCAACATTTGGCTTCTGATACCTAACATATTTTAGTTCCCCAAGTTAGATCATAGGAATATATTTTGATTGATTTGTATGTCCTTTCCCTTTTTTTGAACAATGTCATATAGAATTAGAATAGCCCTTGCTCATTTATTAAGAATTTTTGTCCATTTGCTGAGTAATAGATTTGTTAATGAGTAGGTGTTGATACAATAACTTTATTAGACACTTCAAAGTTAGTATTTGTCTTGGTCAAATTAATGTGGCAACTTGGCCAGGTGGTGGTACTTGTCTGTCTGGTTGGGCAAGTGCTGGCCTGTCTTTTGATAGGAGAACATTTCATAGAATTAAATCATGATCATGTCAGCTATATCCACAGCTGATTCTATCTGTAATCAGCCAAGGGGAGTGTCTTTTTTAATGAGTGATGCTTAATCTAATCACTGGAAGTTTTTTAAGGAAGATTCAGAAGGGACAGGTTCTCTTTCTGCTTCAGCCAGCAAGCCTCTCCTGTGGAGTTCATCCAGACCCTCCATTGGAATCATCAGCTTCACAGCCTTCCCTACAGATTTTGGACTCTACATTTACAAGGTTACATGAGACACTTTTATACATTTTATATTTATGAATTTTCCTGTTGATTCTGTTTCTCTAGAGAACCCTAACTAATACAACTTGGTATCAGGAGTAGTTCTTAAGAAACAGAAACTTAAAAACGGGTTTTTATGAATGGTTTTCTACTCTGACTGGACTCAAAGGCATGAAGGACTCTGATTCTCATAATCAGAATGACACTCCCAATCCATGGAGTGCGTTGGCAAAAGAGATAGTCAAAATATCACCATTCAAGGGACTTCCTGGAAGATGGCGGCTTAGTAAGACGCACGGATCTTAGTTTCTTCTCCAGGACACCTACTAGGGGAGTAGAAACGATACAGAAAGCGCCCAAAGCCACAACAGAGATAAAAAAGACAGCGTACCCCATCCTGGAACGGCTGGCTGGCTGAGAGAAGCAGCTCGGGTGAGATCGCCGAGGCACGCGGGCCTTACCGGGCGGGGTGGCAAGCGGCCGGAGTTACTCCCTTCCCCCTTCCCGGGCCGGCTGGGAGAATTGGAGAGGCGGTCCCCTGAAACAAAGACGGCTGGCGCCCACACCACGCGCAGCCCCCGGACCAACTGAGAGAATTGGATCGGAAACCCCCAGGCCGCGGAGAACGGTGACGGGTGGGGGAGGCCCCTTCCAAACCCGTGACTCCCGGGGAACGTGCACTCTCTCGGGCGGGCCGCTGCCGCCGGCGCCCTCCCGCCACGCTTGTTGCCCAGGGCCGACTAGGAAATTCGGACGGGCTCTTTCCCTGGCTGCGGCGACCAGCAACCCTCCCTGCGTTCGGACCCCGGGCCGGCTCAAGCCGTTTCGGCTAGCGAACCCCCAGGACGGCGAGAGTTTTCCAAAGTTTAAGGTCCCACAGCACCTTTTACTGGTGGGACCCGCAGACAAACGGGTGCCACGAGCGCCACCTACTGGGCAGGATAAGAAAAACAGAACCCAGAGATTTCACAGAAAAATATTACAACCTTGCTGGGTCCAACACCAAGAGAAATCTGAATAAATGCCCAGACGCCAGCAGCAGAAGATAACTGTCCACGCTCAAAAGATTGAGAATATGGCTCAGTCAAAGGAACAAACCAATAGCTCAAATGAGACACAAGAGCTGAGACAACTAATGCTGAATATACGAACAGAAATGGAAAACCTCTTCAAAAATGAAATCGATAAATTGAGGGAGGACATGAAGAGGACATGGGCTGAACATAAAGAAGAAATAGAAAAACTGAAAAAACAAATCGCAGAACTTATGGAAGTGAAGGATAAAGTAGCAAACATAGAAAAAATAATGGATAGCTACAATGATAGATTTAAAGAGACAGAAGATAGAATTAGTGATTTGGAGGATGGAACATCTGAATTCCAAAAAGAAACAGAAACTATAGGGAAAAGAATGGAAAAATTTGAACAGGGTATCAGGGAACTCAAGGACAATATGAACCGCACAAATATACGTGTTGTGGGTGTCCCAGAAGGAGAAGAGAAGGGAAAAGGAGGAGAAAAACTAATGGAAGAAATTATCACTGAAAATTTCCCAACTCTTATGAAAGACCTAAAATTACAGATCCAAGAAGTGCAGCGCACCCCAAAGAGATTAGACCCAAATAGGCGTTCTCCAAGACACTTACTAGTTAGAATGTCAGAGGTCAAAGAGAAAGAGAAGATCTTGAAAGCAGCAAGAGAAAAACAATCCATTACATACAAGGGAAACACAATAAGATTTTGTGTAGATTTCTCAGCAGAAACCATGGAAGCTAGAAGACAGTGGGATGATATATTTAAAATACTAAAAGAGAAAAACTGCCAACAAAGACTCCTATATCCAGCAAAATTATCCTTCAAAAATGAGGGAGAAATTAAAACATTCTCAGACAAAAAGTCACTGAAAGAATTTGTGACCAAGAGACCAGCTCTGCAAGAAATACTAAAGGGAGCACTAGAGTCAGATACAAAAAGACAGAAGAGAGAGATATGGAAAAGAGTGTAGAAAGAAGGAAAATCAGATATGATATATATAATACAAAAGGCAAAATGTTAGAGGAAAATATTATCCAAACAGTAATAACACTAAATGTCAATGGACTGAATTCCCCAATCAAAAGACATAGATTGGCAGAATGGATTAAAAAACAGGATCCTTCTATATGCTGTCTACAGGAAACACATCTTAGACCCAAAGATAAACATAGGTTGAAAGTGAAAGGTTGGGAAAAGATATTTCATGCAAATAACAACCAGAAAAGAGCAGGAGTGGCTATACTAATATCCAAAAAATTAGACTTCAAATGTAAAACAGTTAAAAGAGACAAAGAAGGACACTATATACTAATAAAAGGAACAATTAAACAAGAAGACATAACAATCATAAATATTTACGCACCGAATCAGAATGCCCCAAAATACGTGAGGAATATACTGCAAACATTGAAAAGGGAAATAGACTCATATACCATAATAGTTGGAGACTTCAACTCACCACTCTCATCAAGGGACAGAACATCTAGACAGAGGATCAACAAAGAAATAGAGAATCTGAATATTACTATAAATGAACTAGACTTAATAGACATTTATAGGACATTACATCCCACAACAGCAGGATACACCTTTTTCTCAAGTGCTCATGGATCATTCTCAAAGATAGACCATATGCTGGGTCACAAAGCAAGTCTTAACAAATTTAAAAAGATTGAAATCTTACACAACACTTTCTCGGACCATAAAGGAATGATGTTGGAAATCAATAATAGGCAGAGTGCCAGAAAATTCACAAATACATGGAGGCTCAACAACACACTCCTAAACAACGACTGGGTCAAAGAAGAAATTGCAAGGGAAATTAGCAAATACCTCGAGGCGAATGAAAATGAAAACACAACATATCAAAACTTATGGGACGCAGCAAAGGCAGTGCTAAGAGGGAAATTTATTGCTCTAAATGCCTATATCAGAAAAGAAGAAAAGGCAAAAATTCAGGAATTAACTATCCATTTGGAAGAACTGGAGAAAGAACAGCAAGCTAACCCCAAAGCAAGCAAAAGGAAAGAAATAACAAAGATTAGAGCACAAATAAATGAAATTGAAAACATGAAAATAATAGAGAATATCAATAAGGCCAGAAGTTGGTTCTATGAGAAAATCAATAAGATTGATGGGCCCTTAGCAAGATTGACAAAAAGAAGAAGAGAGAGGATGCAAATAAATAAGATCAGAAATGGAAGAGGAGACATAACTACTGACCTCACAGAAATAAAGGAGGTAATAACAGGATACTATGAACAACTTTACGCTAATAAATACAACAATTTAGAGGAAATGGACGGGTTCCTGGAAAGACATGAACAACCAACTTTGACTCAAGAAGACATAGATGACCTCAACAAACCAATCACAAGTAAAGAAATTGAATTAGCCATTCAAAAGCTTCCTAAAAAGAAAAGTCCAGGACCAGATGGCTTCACATGTGAATTCTACCAAACGTTCCAGAAAGAATTAGTACCAATTCTCTTCAAACTCTTCAAAAAAATCGAAGTGGAGGGAAAACTACCTAATTCATTCTATGAAGCCAACATCACCCTCATACCAAAACCAGGCAAAGATATTACAAAAAAAGAAAACTACAGACCAATCTCTCTAATGAATACAGATGCAAAAATCCTCAATAAAATTCTAGCAAATCATATCCAACAGCACATTAAAAGAATTATACATCATGACCAAGTAGGATTCATCCCAGGTATGCAAGGATGGTTCAACATAAGAAAATCAATTAATGTAATACACCATATCAACAAATCAAAGCAGAAAAATCACATGATCATCTCAATTGATGCAGAGAAGGCATTCGACAAGATTCAACATCCTTTCCTGTTGAAAACACTTCAAAGGATAGGAATACAAGGGAACTTCCTTAAAATGATAGAGGGAATATATGAAAAACCCACAGCTAATATCATCCTCAATGGGGAAAAATTGAAAACTTTCCCCCTAAGATGAGGAACAAGACAAGGATGTCCACTATCACCACTATTATTCAACATTGTGTTGGAGGTTCTAGCCAGAGCAATTAGACAAGAAAAAGAAATACAAGGCATCAAAATTGGAAAGGAAGAAGTAAAACTATCACTGTTTGCAGACGATATGATACTATACGTCGAAAACCCGGAAAAATCCACAACAAAACTACTAGAGCTAATAAATGAGTACAGCAAAGTAGCAGGTTACAAGATCAACATTCAAAAATCTGTAGCATTTCTATACACTAGTAATGAACAAGCTGAGGGGGAAATCAAGAAACGAATCCCATTTACAATTGCAACTAAAAGAATAAAATACCTAGGAATAAATTTAACTAAAGAGACAAAAAACCTATATAAAGAAAACTACAAAAAACTGCTAAAAGAAATCACAGAAGACCTAAATAGATGGAAGGGCATACCGTGTTCATGGATTGGAAGACTAAATATAGTTAAGATGTCAGTCCTACCTAAATTGATTTACAGATTCAATGCAATACCAATCAAAATCCCAACAACTTATTTTTCAGAAATAGAAAAACCAATAAGCAAATTTATCTGGAAGGGCAGGGTGCCCCGAATTGCTAAAAACATCTTGAGGAAAAAAAACGAAGCTGGAGGTCTCGCGCTGCCTGACTTTAAGGCATATTATGAAGCCACAGTGGTCAAAACAGCATGGTATTGGCATAAAGATAGATATATCGACCAATGGAATCGAATAGAGTGCTCAGATATAGACCCTCTCATCTATGGACATTTGATCTTTGATAAGGCAGTCAAGCCAACTCACCTGGGACAGAGCAGTCTCTTCAATAAATGGTGCCTAGAGAACTGGATATCCATATGCAAAAGAATGAAAGAAGACCCATCTCTCACACCCTATACAAAAGTTAACTCAAAATGGATCAAAGATCTAAACATTAGGTCTAAGACCATAAAACAGTTAGAGGAAAATGTTGGGAGATATCTTATGGATCTTACAACTGGAGGCGGTTTTATGGACCTTAAACCTAAAGCAAGAGCACTGAAGAAGGAAATAAATAAATGGGAACTCCTCAAAATTAAACACTTTTGTGCATCAAAGAACTTCATCAAGAAAGTAGAAAGACAGCCTTCACAATGGGAGACAATATTTGGAAATGATATATCAGATAAAGGTCTAGTATCCAGAATTTATAAAGAGATTGTTCAACTCAACAACAAAAAGACAGCCAACCCAATTACAAAATGGGAAAAAGACTTGAACAGACACCTCTCAGAAGAGGAAATACGGATGGCCAAGAGGCACATGAAGAGATGCTCAATGTCCCTGGCCATTAGAGAAATGCAAATCAAAACCACAATGAGATATCATCTCACACCCACCAGAATGGCCATTATCAACAAAACAGAAAATGACAAGTGCTGGAGAGGATGCGGAGAAAGAGGCACACTTATCCACTGTTGGTGGGAATGTCAAAGGGTGCAACCACTGTGGAAGGCAGTTTGGCGGTTCCTCAAAAAGCTGAATATAGAATTGCCATACGACCCAGCAATACCATTGCTAGGTATCTACTCAAAGGACTTAAGGGCAAAGACACAAACGGACATTTGCACACCAATGTTTATAGCAGCATTATTTACAATTGCAAAGAGATGGAAACAGCCAAAATCTCCATCAACAGAAGAGTGGCTAAACAAACTGTGGTATATACATACGATGGAATATTATGCAGCTTTAAGACAAGATAAACTTATGAACCATGTAATAACATGGATGGACCTAGAGAATATTATGCTGAGTGAATCCAGCCAAAAACTAAAGGACAAATACTGTATGGTCCCACTGATGTGAACGGACATTCGAGAATAAACTTGGAATATGTCATTGGTAACAGAGTTCAGCAGGAGTTAGAAACAGGGTAAGACAATGGGTAATTGAAGCTGAAGGGATACAGACTGTGCAACAGGACTAGATACAAAAACTCAAAAATGGACAGCACAATAATACCTAATTGTAAAGTAATCATGTTAAAACACTGAATGAAGCTGCATCTGAGCTATAGGTTTTTGTTTTGTTTTGTGTTGTTTTGTTTTGATTTTACTATTATTACTTTTATTTTTTTCTCTATATTAACATTCTATATCTTTTTCGGTTATGTTGCTAGTTCTTCTAAACCAATGCAAATGTACTAAGAAATGATGATCATGCATCTATGTGATGATGTTAAGAATTAATGATTGCATGTGTAGAATGGTATGATCTCTAAATGTTGGGTTAATTTCTTTTTTTCCGTTAATTAAAAAAAAAAAAAAAGAGAAGGGATAATTGGAGATGAAGGGATACAGACTGTACAACGGGACTGGATATAAAAACTCAGAAATGGACAGCACAATACTACCCAATTGTAATGCAATTATGTTAAAACACTGAATGAAGCTGCATGTGAGGTATAGGTTTTTTGTTTTTGTTTTTTTTGTTTTTTTTCTTTCTATTATTGTTTCAATTCTTATTCTGTTGTCTTTTTATTTCTTTTTCTAAAGCGATGCAAATGTACTAAGAAATGATGAATATGCAACTATGTGATGTTATTAAGAATTACTGATTGTACATGTAGATTGGAATGATTTCTAATTGTTTTGTTAATTCTTTTTTTAATTAATAAAAAAAAAAATTAACTCAAAAAAAAAAAATATTACCATTCAATTCTTCTAAAGCTTCACTTGTACAAAGCCAGGCTCTGGGTGATAATGTTTTTTGACACTTTTACAGAGTTTTGTGGAAATAGGAGGTATAGAAATGTTGGCTGGTTGTTTTTAGATACACCGGATACATTAATGAGTGAAAGGGTTCAAATGAGAAACTTAAGCACCATCTGACAGATGTAGAAGTTTCTATGATTGTCCTGAAGGAAAATATTATTTCCTGTAGCTGTGGGCTTGAGATCTCTGAAAATCAGAATCAGAATCTTATTGTTAGAGCAGCAATTTTACAATGTAAACTGAAATCTCAATCTTGCATGGCGTCTGCCATTAAAGTGAGGGCATTAGTTGTAAAGGAGTGGGACTCTGAAAAATGGGATGATGACATATGGATTGATAATGATGTTGGGGGTGAGGATGAAATCCTAGATCATTCTGAGTCTTCTCTAGATAACCCTGTAATAGTCTGCCCTGAGGACATAGCCGCCCCACCTCCAGCCTGCCTTGAGGAGTTGGCCACCCAAGCCCCTCCTGAAGGGATTAGCCCTACAGTGATTAATCCTGTTTCATCAGATGCAACTGCAAATGAATGCCCAGGAGCAAATGGCTTGGAAGATATTTCTAATTCTTTTCATGAACCACCCCCACCATTCCCCTCATTTCTTCCAGGCCTATAACTAGACTAAAATCCCAACAGGCCCCTAAAGGTGAGATACAAAGTATCACACATGAGGAGGTATGTTATACTTCAAAAGAACTGAGTGAGTTTTCCAATTTATATAGACAGAAATCAGGGGAATATGTGTGACAATGGATTTTAAGGGTGTGGGATAATGGTGGGAGGAATATAAGGCTGGATCAAGCTGAATTTATTGATATGGGCCCATTAAGCAGAGATTCTGCATTCAATGTCATAGCTTGAGGGGTTAGAAAAGGCATTAACAGTTTCTTTGGATATTTGGTTGAAACATGGATCAAAAGGTGGCTGATATTACCTGAGGGTGAAATGCCAGAACTGGTATAATGTAGATGAGGGGATCCAGAGGCTTTGAGAGATTGGAATGTTAGAGTGGATTTATCATGCAAAGCCTGCTCTTACACCCCAGGAATGTCCAAAGGATGCACCTTTACCAAAACAGTGAGAAATAAATTTGTGAGACTAGCACCATCATCCCTGAAGAGCTCTGTGGTTGCACTTCTCTTTAGGTCATATTACTGTGGGGACTGCTGTTACTGAGCTGGAATCCTTAAACACAACGGAGATGACCAGATCCCTAGTTGGCAGAAACTAGGTGGCAGCATTTAATCACCAAAGACAGGGTAGATGTGTCTATTATAATAGACAGAAAACTCAAAGCAGGAGTCAAAATAATCTAACCTGCAGAGATTTGTGGAATTGGCTAGTAAATAATGGGGTACCTAGAAATACAATAGATGGGCAGTCTACTAAATTCTTGTTTGAGCTGTATAAACCAAAGAGTTCTAAGTCAAGTGAACAGAAGTCTAACCTGAATTACAAAAACATAGAGTCACGGCCCCTTAATCAATTCCAGACTTGAGAGAGTTTATAGACCCAGAGCCCCTTGAATGAAGGGGAGGTCAGGTCCCTTTGGGGGAGAACCCTGTTACACTGCCACAAATTTATACTGTTAATCTTCCTCCAAGCCTTCCCCAAGGAGACCAATTGCTTTTTACCAGGGTTAACTATGCACTGGGGTAAAGGAAATGATCAGATATTTTGGGGGTTATTAGACACTGGGTCAGATGTGACATTAATTCCAGGGGACCCAAAACATCACTCTGGTCTACCAGTCAGAGTGGGGGCTTATGGAGGCCAGGTGATCGATGAAGTTTTAGCTCAGATCCATCTCACAGGGGCCCAGTGGGGCTCCAGACCCATTCTGTAGTTATTTCCCCACTTCCAGAACGTATAATTGGAATAGACACACTGAGCAACTGGCAGAATCCCCACATTGGCTCTCTAACTCATGTGGTAAGGCCTATTATGGTGTGAAAGGCCAAGTGGAAGCCACTAGAACTTCCTCTACTTAGCAAAATAGAATATCAAAGCAATACCAGATTCCTGGAGGGATTAGAGAGACTACTGCCACTCTTAAGGTCTTGAAGGATGCAGGGGCGGTGATTTCCACCACAACCCCATTCAATTCTCCTATTTGGCCTGTGCAGAAAACAGATGCATCTTGGAGGATGACAGTGGATTATTGTAAGCTCAACTGGGTACTAACTCTAATTGCAGCTGCTGTTCCAGAGGTGGTATCATTGCTTGAGCAAATCAATACATCCCCTAGTATCTGATATGCAGCTATTGATCTGGTAAATGCTTATTTTTCAATAGTTGTTAGTAAGGACCACCGGAAACAGTTTGCTTTCAGCTGGCAAGGTCAACAATATACTTTCATTGTCCTACCTCAGGGGTATATCAACTCTCCAGCCCTGTGTCATAATCTTGTCTGCAGGGACCTTGATTGTTTCTCCCTCCCACAAGACATCACACTGGTCCATTATATTGATGATATCATGTTGATTGGCCCCAGTGAGCAACAAGTAGCAACTACTCTAGACTTACTGGTAAGACATTTGTGTGTCAGAGGATGGGAGATAAATCCAATAAAAATACAGGGGCCTTCCACCTCAGTGAAATTTCTAGGTGTCCAGTGGTGTGGGGCATCTCAACATATCCCTTCTAAGGTGAAGGATAAGTTGCTGCATCTGGCCCCTCCTATGACCAAAAAAGAGGCACAACACTATTTGTCCCCTTTGGATTTTGGTGACAACAAATTCTTCATTTGGGAGTGCTACCCCAGCCCATTTACTGAATAAGCAGAAAAGCTGCTAATTTTGAGTTGGGACCTCAATAACAGGAGGCTCTGTGACAGTTCCAGGCTGCTGTACAAGCTGCTCTGCCACTTGGACCATATGATCCAGCAGATCAAATAGTGCTGGAAGTTTCAGTGGCAAATAGAGATGCTGTTTGGAGCCTTTGGCTGGTCCCTATAGGAGAATCACAACAGAGACCCTTAGGATTTTGGAACAAAGCATTACTATTTGCTGCAGATAACTACTCTCCTTTTTAGAAAGAGTTTTGGCCTGCTACTGGGCCTTAGTAGGGACTGAATATTTAACTTGGTCCACCAAGTTACCATGAGACTTGAGTTCCATATCATAAGCTGGGTGTTGTCTGACCCAACAAGCTATAAAGTTGGGTGTGTGCAGCAACACTCCATCGTAAAATGGAAATGGTATATATGAGATAGGGCCTGAGCATGTCCTGAAGGCACAAGTAAGATACATGAGGAAGTGGCCCAAATGCCCATGGTCTCCACTGCTACTACATTGCCTTCTCTTTCCCAGAACAGAGCTATGGCCTCTTGGGAGAGTTCCTTACAGTGAATTGAATAAGGAAGAGAAACTCAGGCCTGGTTTACAGATGATTCAGCATGATATGCAGTACCACCCGAAAGTGGACAGCTGCAGCACTGCAACTCTTTTCTGGGGTGTCCTTGAGAGGACAGTGGTGAGGGGAAATCCTCCCAGTGGGAAGAACTTCAAGCAGTGCACCTGATTGTTCATTTTGCTTGGAAGGAGAACTGGCCAGAAATGCATTTATATACTGATTCATGGGCTGTTGCTAATGGTTTGGTTGGATGGTCAGGGACTTGGAAAGACCATAATTGGAAAATTGGTGACAAAGCCCACCTTTCTAAGTGGGCTAAATCATGAACATATTTGTGTCCCATGTGAATACACATCAGAGGGTAACTTCAGCAGAGATAAGTTTTAATAATCAAGTGCATAAGATGGGTTTGCTTTCCCTGCATGCAATGCTTTGGCCAAAACTATCATCCATGGGCTTATAGAATGCCTTATACATCATCATGGTATTCCACACAGCATTGGTTCTGATCAAGGAACACACTTGACAGCAAATGAAATGTGGGAATGGGCACATGCTCATGGAATTCTCTGGTCTTATGTTCCCCATCATCCAGAAGCAGCTGGATTGGTAGAATGGTGGAATGACCTTTAAAAAACTCAATTATGATGCCAACTAGGTGGCAATACCTTCAATGGCTGGGGTAATGTTCTCCAGGAAGCTGTGTATGTTCTGAATTGGCATCTGCTGTATGGTGCTGTTTCTCCCATACCCTGGATCCATGCATCCAGGAATCAAGGGGTGGAAATGAGAATGGCACCACTCACTATTACCCCTAGTGATCCATTAGAAAAATTTTTGCTTCCTGTCCCTGCCACCCTCTGCTGGTCTACAGGTTTTAGTTCCAAAAGGGGGAGTGCTTCCACCAGGAGAAACAACAATGATTCCATTGAACTGGAATCTAAGACTGCCACCTGGTCCCTTTGGTCTACTTATGCCCTTGGATCAGCAAGCTAAGAAGGGGACTACATTATTGGCTGGGGTTATTGACTCTGACTATCAGCAGGAAATAGGACTGCAACTATACAATGGAGGTAAAGAAGAGTTTTCCTGTAATATAGGAGATCCCTTAGGGTGTTTTTTAGTACTACCATGCCCTGTGATTAAAATCAATGGAAAACTACAACAACCCAATCCAGGCAAGACTATCAATGGCTCTGAAACTTCAGGAATGAAGGTTTGGGTCACCCCACAGGCAAAGAACCACAGCCCACTGATGTGCTTGCTGAGGGTAAAGGGAACATGGAATGGGCAGTGGAAGGATGTAGTGATAAATATGAGCTATGACCACGTGATCAGTTACAGAAATGAGGACTGTAATGCTGTTTTGTTCATGTTATACTATTCAAGTTGTAAGATATGAAGTTTAAGAGTGAATATTCCCAAGGACTTGCACCCTATTCTGGAGAGATTTAATGTCTTTCTGGTTATATGCAGGACAGTTGAGTATTGTTAGGTGAGGAAAAAATGTGTCTTTTATCATTTTCTATTTAGAAATTTGGTATGGTTTAAGGTGATATGTATAGCTACCAAGTTGACAAGGGGTGGGCTGTCATGGTCAGGTTCATGTGTCAACTTGGCCAGGTGGTGGTACCTGTTTGTCTGGTTGGGCAAGTGCTAGCCTGTCTGTTGCAATAATGACATTTCATAGAATTAGATCATGATCACGTTGGGTACGTCCACAGGTGATTCCATTTGTAATCAGCCAAGGGGAGTAGATTAAAATACATTAAAGTCTCCTTTAATCAGTGATGCTTAATCTAATCACTGGAAGCCTTTTAAGGAGGTTTCAAAAGAGACAGATTTTCTTCCTTCTTTGGCTGGCAAGTCTCTTCTGTGGAGTTCATCTAGACCTTCCATTGGAATCATCAGCTTCATGACCTGCCCTACAGATTTTGGACTCTATGTTCTCAAGGTTACTTGAGACACTTTTATAAATTTTATATCTATGATTATTTCCTGTTGATTCTGTTTCTCTAGAGAACCCAAATACAGTATCATACAGGAAACTTGGACCAAATAGCTCATCTCCTGAAATATTTTGAGCCTGGAAGCACTTTGATTTGATTCATGTTTATTGTATAACAAGATCACATTCACTGCTGTATGTAGAACAGACCACATAGTGGCAAGAGTGGAAACAGGGAGACAAATGAACAGACTCTTTCAATAATCCACATGAGAATTGATGGTGCCTTGGTATATATTTTAATGATAGAGGTAGTGAGAAGTGGTCAGATTCTGAATATATTTTTAATAGACAACAAGACAACAAGATTTTGAGACTGATTAGATTTAGTGAATGAAAGAAAGAGAGGAATTACAGATTATGCCAATGTTTAGGCATGAACAACTGGAAGAATGGAATCACCGATTACTGAAATGAGAAGGAACAAAAGGTTTTGAGCAGGACCAGGAACTGGATTTTCAATTTGTTAAGTTTGAGATGCTTTTTAGAAATCCAAGTGCATATGAATATTATATTATTAATTATCTGAATTTGGGTTTCAGGGAAGATTCTGCACCAAAGATATAAATTCGAGAGTAATCAGCATACAGAGTGTGCTGAGAATTATGTAATAGTATGAACTAAAGGGAGTGAAGAAGATAGAGGAGAAGCCTGAGGAGCGAACACTAGCACAGTCCAACAATTAGAAATCACAGACATAATGATGATTTCCAATGGGTTTCCAAAGAGAAAATAAGAAAGAATTGTATCTTTGAACTTGTGCTGGTTTGAAAGGATTATGCACCTTGGAAAGAAAAGTCATGCTTTGATCCTGATCCCATCATGTGGAGGCAGACTTTCTTTTAATCTCTTTTCAGCATTTTAGGTTGGAGACTTGATCAGATTATCTCCATAGAGATGTGACTCACCCAATTGTGTGTATTAATTAGAGGGAGATGTGATTCCACCATTCCAGGTGGGTTTTGATTAGTTTACTGGAATCTTTTAAAAGAGGAAGCATTTTGGAGAAAGCTTCAGAATGACAAGAGCCATGAGCAGAGCCATGAGAACCATGAGTGCCCATGTAGTCAGAGATCTTTGGAGATGAGGAAGGAAAACATCACTGGGGGTGCTTCACGAAACAAGAAGCCTGGAGAGAAAGCTAGCAGTCATTGCCATGTTCACCATATGCCTTTCCAGCTGAGAGAGAAACCCTGAATTTCATCAGCCTTTCTTGAGTGAAGTAACCTCTTGTTGGTGCCTTAATTTGGACATTTTATAGACTTGTGTTAATTGGGACATTTTCATGGCCTCAGAACTATAAACTTGCAACTTAATAAATTCCCCCTATTAAAAACCATTCCATTTCTGGTATATTGCATTCCAACAGCTAGCAAACTAGAACAGAAGTAAATAAAGTTTTGCAAGGAGGTTGACAAATGTTACTAATAAAGCAAATATGCTAAGAAGTGAGAAAAACCATTTGGTTTGGCAATAAATTGACCTTGATAAACAATTTCAGTCGAGTGGTGAGGATGAAAGACTGATTAGAGTGGGTTCAAGAGAGAAGTTAATTTTTTGGCTGCCCCAAATCTATCTTCTGTCCTAATAGTGTCCCAATTTGAGGAAAAATATTTCTTTCTCATTGTGAGTAGGATTCACAGGATATAGTACTTAGCTTGGCCTCTCATGCCCTATCTACCATTATGAATACCCAGAAGTCAATTCATTTCCTCTGCCAGCCCCCTGATAATAACTAAGAGGCAGGAATGTTACAAAGTCAACCAATCAGAGGTCCTGTCAAGAATTTGAATTCTTAGTAACAGAAAAAAGAAAACAGAAGTTTTATTAGCTAGGGTTCTCTAGAGAAACAGAATCAGCAGGAGATATCTATAAATATAAAATTTATAAAAGTGTCTCACATAACCATGGGGATGTAGAGTCTAAGGTCTGTAGGGCAGGTCACAAACCGGCAACTCCAATGATGGTCCTCAACGAACTATCAGGAGAGGCTGGCTGGGCAACCATGGGGATGTAAGAAACCAAGATCTGTAGGGCTGTCCACAAGCTGGCAGTTCTGAAGAAGGTCCTCAATGAACTCTCAGGAGAGGCTGGCTGGCTAAAGCAGGAAGGTGACTGTCTCTTCTGGATCTTCCTTAAAAGCTGTCCAGTGATTAGATTAAGCATCACCCATTGCAGAAGATACTCCCCTTAGCTAATTGCAAATGCAACCAGTTGTGGATGCAGCCAATGTGATCATGATTTAAGTCCAGCACTTGCCTGACCAGATAACCGGGCACCACCATCTGGCCAAATTGACACATGAACCTGACTATGACAGAAGTTAACATTTATGATAGAAGTAGTGGCAGCTGCAGCAATGTCTTATTCAGGCTAATCCTGGTATGACACAGAGGCAGTGAGAGTCACCTACAGAAAGATGTTTTACCATCAGGGCTTGAGAGAATGGCTATCCCACCTACTCCAAGGGCTTACGCAGTGACTCTGCTTTCTCCAAACACTGAGGTGAGGGTTTGAACATATCTAAGCATTGGGGAGACAACATTGTTCTTAGTTCCATCCTCCCCAGGCATTAGAGCAGCACCTGGACTCTCTGCCATCTCCAGAACATACACTTACCCCCTTCAGAAGAATGGGTTGGTGGCAAGGCTCTCCCCAATCACTCTCTGAGGCCAAGGGCACCAAAAATCTTCCTTAACAGGGGGTTGGAAGGCCCACCCTCTGCTTCTGGGGCAAAACATCCTCTCCATGTGAACAGATGCATCTACTTCCCTGATCTGAGAGTATATTTCTTGGCTCCACACCTTAGCTTCCATGGTTCTGCCTTTGAAGTAATTTTCCATCAATTTGTTCTTTTCTATACTTTTTAAGTTCAGACTCTCCATGGTTCTGTTAATACAGATCTCACAAAAAAATTGTTGGCTTGGCATGCAGCATACAGGGACCACAATCATCAGACAATAGGACTTTCCACAAATCCTTCCTGGATAACTAGATTTCTAATCCTGGACTTTACTGAAATGGATGAGTGGTTCTGTGTTTAAGTCCTCATGTGCGTCACTATTCTCTGGGTCTTACTTTCAAAGAGCTCAGAATCTTTCAAGCTATCAGTTTCTAGTTTCTTTTATACCCAACAGTTCACTTCTCAACCTAACTCTTTTCTCTCACATTTTACTATAAGATGCAAGGAAAAGCCAGGCTACATTTTCCATATTTAGTTTGAAAATCTCCTCAGCTATATACTCTAACTCGTCACTTTCAAGTACTGCCTTCCAACCAACAGCAGTACTAAATTTTGCTGAATTCTCTGCCACTTTAAAACAGGGGTCACCTTTTCTCCAGTTTGCAATAACATATTTATCATATGAATCATCATCATTATCAAAGGTATCTTTAGAGTCCAAATTTCTACCAGCAGTCTCTTCAAAGCATTCCAGGCTTTTCCTATTAAACTCCTCACAATTCTTCCAGAATTTTGCCCTTCTGCATTTATAAAGTTGTCCACACATTTCTGGTATTTTAAATCACAGCACACCCACTTCCCTGTTACCAAAATCTGTTTCAGTTTGCTAAAGGTGCCAGAATGCAATATACCAGGAATTGATTGGCTTTTATGAAGGAGATTTATTAGAATACAAATTTACAGTTCTATGGTCCCCAAAATTTTAAATTAAGGCATCCAGGAAAAGATCCCTTGAATCTGAAGTAAGACAATGGCATCCGGGCTTCCTCTGTTTCAAGGGAACACACATGGCAACATCTGTGCTTCTTCTTACCTGGGCTCTGGCTTTAAAATGGCTTTCTCAGCTCCTGTGGGTTCTTCTGGCTGCCTGTGGAGAATTTTCATTCTCTGATCCTTTCTCTCCATGGGCTCTCCTAAAGGACTTCAGTAAAAGATTAAGACCCACCTTGAATTGGGTGGATTACATATCCATGGAAACAAGCTAATCAAACAATCCCACCTACATTGGGTCTGTGCCCACAAGAATGATTAAAAGAATATAGTATTTTTCTGGGGTACATAACAGATTCAAACCTGCACACCCAATGTTAATATATACCCTGGAACTTTTATAGTGAACTCTCTTTGCAGACATGGTTGCAAGGCCTCCCTTCAATTTTATGAGTCATTAATGTCCTCTCCAATTAACCTCTTTTCGTTAATGTAGCCTGAGTATGTTTCTGTTGCTTACAACCCAGAACCCTGACTTAAACAATAGTAGAATCTTATCAGGAAGCCAGGTCACTAAGTATAGTGGTAAGGATTGGCAGAGTAGCTTATATTCTATATAATCAGGCCTTGGCCTTACATACTCAGGAGGTCAAAGGTTAGGAAGTTTTTTGTTTTCCTTGAAGTTTTTGCTGGAACAGCAGCAGAGGCAGTTACATCTGAGTGCATTATTTACCATTCAATTCAGTACCTATGGATTATACGATATATTTGATAACTCAATTGAAGAAAACAAACAAGACTATGAGAGCCAAACTATTTTAGAATGGTGGAGGAAGACCATAGTAGATACCCAAATGTATGGAAAAACAGGACTTTTTAATCTACTCCTTTCCCCACAAGTCCTTTTGCCAGATGACATTTTAAACACTCATAGTATAGTTAGTTTTATATTAGGTGTCTTAAATGAAAAGGAAAGAACAACTCTGTCTGCTGAAGATCAATCAGAAATGAAGATGAAGTTCTGGAATGGCAGTGTCAATCAGCAGGTAAGGAGAACTGATTGACATAGGACTTTTCAAGGCCAAATTAAATGTGTATTACAGGCTACACCCATATTTTAAACCATCTATTTTCACCTTAATTCCCTGGAAGAAAATATCCCTGTATTTACTTCAGAATAGTAGTTAAACCTGGGGCCCACACCAGAATACTCTGATTTAGTAGGCATGTGCTGAAACTCTGAACAAACTGAGGACAGTTCTCAACACAAGGCCTGAACCATGGTAGTTATTCAATAGTTATTTGATGACTAAATGAATAAATTGATTTGTCAACCTTCTCCAGGAAAAGAAAGACATCTCACATTGAATTTTGGAGGCGTCAACATTTCTTATTCTTTGAGAATGGATTATGCACATGCAGCAAATATTTGTAAGTTCTTAACACCAACTCAGAATAAGTCATATTTTGTACTTCGTTGATGTGAACAAGATAATTGGTTACTTTATCTCAGTCTAAAAAAAAGACAATTTTTAAAATCCAAAACAATTATTTTTCTGCCCCATGTGTGAATCAATAGATATATAGAGATATCAGCATTGCCTTAGGGTAATAATAATTATAATAAATATCACTTTATGAATGCTTCTTATGTGACAGGAATTGTTCTAAGTGTTTTATATATGTTATCTCAAGAACAAGTCCAAGCATGAAGGGGAAGTCTAACTAGGAAAAAGATGAGGGATAACAATTATAAGAATAATAACAAGAACAATAATAACACCTCTTACTACCACCTATAGAGAAAGACCCCATTCTAAGAGTTTTGCACGCATTATCCAGCTCATAACAACCCTATGTTATTATCTTCATTTTACAGATGAGGGGTGAATACATTTTAGAGGTTAAGTGATTTGCCCAAGAGAACTGACTTGCTAGTGAGTATTGGATCAGGACTCAAAATTAGATGTGTATGACTCCGAAGTCTAAACTACTCCTCACTTTAATACACTGGCTTGTTTTTTGATAGATTTAAGTTTGTTCGGAATCTGACTTTGCCAATTCAAAGAAGAGAATATATGGGGAATAACTTTTCAAACAGTAAAGTGTTATAGGGTTTTATCCTTATTATTTCTTTATTGAACATTTATTGAATGGCTTTTAAATGTTAGAGATGATGTGGGGAAAGAGCTGTGAGCAAGACAGGCATGATTTCTGACCTTAAGACATTCACAGTCTAATAGAAGAGTAAAGATATAAACAAAGAGTTACAATAAAGTGGGAGAGGCAAAGTGAGAGAATTGTGTACAAATTATTTTGGGACCACATAAAAGAGGTATTAAACTACCCTGGGAGTGGGAAGGGCAGCTGGAAGCTATTCTCTTTAGAAGATAAACCTAAGCTGAATCTTAAAGGATATGCCAAATTATCCAAGACAAGAATTTTCAAAGAGAAAAGGGCATTCTAGACAGAGTGGACGCAATGTGCAAAGATGTAAAAGAAAGAAATAGAAAGAAATAGAAGGGTATAGAAAAGGAACAAAAATATCCCCAAGGCAAGCCTGGAAAAATAGTCAAGGATAAGGTTCCAGAGGGTGTTATATCATTCTAGGTAGCTTTGGCTTTATTCAGTAGGTAATGAGGAGTAGGTTTAGAGTTTCAACGAGAGAAGTCAAAAGGACATATTTCACTCAGAAAGCTCTCCCCAGTGGCATTATGGAGAATGTATTGGAAGGGGAAAGATCAGAGGTCAATTGGGGAACTATTAATACATAGTTCAGAAGTTAAAGTACAACAGTAGGGATGGAATAGAAAGGATAAATGCAAGGAATATTTTGGAGAGAAAGTCAACTGGACATATTAGATGTAGGAGGTGAAAGAGAGAAAGGAAATAAAGTATGACTTCTAGTTTAGTTGATGAAATAGAGATATCATAAGAAGGAATGAGCCTGAGGAAGTAAATTGTAAACTTCACTTTGGACATATAGAGTTTGAATTGCCTGTGAGACATCCCGTTGGAGATGCTAGCACATCATTGAATATATAAGCCACTCATCTCAAGAAGATATTGGAGCAAAAATGTAGATACAGGAATCCTCAGCACATAGGTGATGAGTGGATGACACTGTCTGGTGAGGGTACTGACCTTGACAACAGTAGTTTCTGTGGATAATGGCAGCAGAAGCCAGTTTGCAGTGGATTGAAGAGGGAATAGAGGTGTGAAAGTGGAGACAATGAATGAAATTTACTTCTTTAGGAATTTAGGTTAAGAAGAATGATATATAGAGAATGAGGCCCTAGGAATCAAGGAAGATTGTTTTTGATTTTACAATAGGAGAGACTTAACACGTAAAATGTTTAGATGAATCTGGTAAAGATGGAGAAATTGAATATCTAGGAGATAAAGGAGGGTAAAGAAAGAGAGGGGAAAGGGAGAAAGAGATGGAGACTATGATGATAATGGAATATAATCTCCAAGATTTAGGTGGGAGTGAGTTGAATTTCAACAAAAGGAAGGATATGTCATGCTTTGGAACTGGAATAAAGGACGTAAGGATAATTGTGAATCAAAGTATACATTTAAGATTAAAAAGAGATAACATTTTCCAGCCTATTTTTAACAAATTAGGAGGCAAGACTGATTGTTGAGGAATGAGGGGTAGAGATTGTGTAACAGGCTTAAGGAACATGGTGAAGATTCTGAACAGCTATTATGTCAAATGGAAAAGGGAGCAGGCAGAAAAGTTTAAGGATTTATGATCAGCCCCAAGGACCTAGCTGTATTAAGACCTAGAATCTACAATGGCACTAATCCTTACAGCTGTATGATTTTCACCAGCAGCATTCAGGTACAGAAATATAGGAGTAAAGAAGAAAATTTGGGATATTGATGAGGCAAAGGGTTAGTGATGAAAGGGTACAGAATGTGTAGTAGTGGAAAGTAAAGAGGCCAAAATAGGGTGATAGACTAAGAGAAAATGTACTGGAAGTCTTGGGGAACTCAAAGATGGGAAAAAGGGAAGTCTAAGTGGTTACCATCTGAGAACAGGCTATCTGTGGTTAATATTTTAGGTATGGAGGAGTTTCATGATGACTTGTCTGTGATGAAGATATGGTGGTGATTGTAGCAAAAGTGAAAAGTAGGAAAAATTGCTAGATATGAGAAGGTCAATCCCTCTAAAGTTAGGACATAGAACTCACACAGGTTGATGGTTGAACTTGAAATGGAGAACACTAAACCAATTGTCAAAGTCCTCAAAGAATATTATTGTTATTACAGTGAGGATTTACTTTTTATTTTGATTGCTGAACATGAGATAAACTCACATTAAATGGATAGACTCATATAAGTGGAGTTCTACAGTTCTGCTTTCATTATTATAGAAAACAGGAAAATTCTTCTGAGAGTCAATACTGTGATGCTGTGATTGTGGTGCTTGGAATTTGGGTTGCTTACTTACTTGAAGTGGGGGCTCAAAACCACATAATTCAAATTGTCTGTGTGCATGAAAGTACTTTTCTGATTCAAAGTCCAATCTTCAGACCTTCAAAATTACTTTTTGTTTCTTACAGTCTTTTCCAGGGTCACCATTGAGATAGGACTTCCAGCCCTACTGGAAGAGGGCAAGTTATGTTCATAGGAAAGAAATCTAACTTCCCAGTGTTCTGAGAATTTTAGTAGTGATGATTCTGAAAAAACTGAAGTTGAGAGGGAGTGGAATTACTTAAAGAATTATACAAAGAAAATGGTGATCTACTTATAGGGATTTTCAGATTTTAGAGAATGTTAAACAATGAGGAGTTCAATAATTCAACAATACATTAAGCCAAAAAATATTTTAAAGCTGTCTGTAAATGTCCATAAATTGACTTGTTAGTCTGTTTTATCAAGATGCAACAATTATTTCAGTTTGGCAAAGATGCTTATTTGAAATTAATACTTACTGACCTCTATATTTTCCATTTTCTGAGTTCTCCTCATCCCCCATTGTCCTACTGATAAGTCTGTTTATGACAAGGTCCCTGCATTAATGGCCTTCCAGGAAACATTTGTCCACAGAGAGCTTACAGGAAGGAAGTTGCAGTATTGATCCAACTGGATCTGGTACTCAGCAAGCCAAGGGACATTTAGTCAAGCAACTGATCCACTTACAATCAGTCTTTGAACAGATGATGACTATTGCCCTTTCCAACTAGAACCCAAGACTCTAGACCTAATCACATAAGGTCATGAAAATTTACAGGTAAGTTTGGGAGAAAGCTTGGCAAGGGTTGAGTGATCTAGTCATAGCAGGTTGAGTTAGGCCTGAGAATATGCTGCCACAAGTGGCCTGACCACATGGGGCAGGTACCAGATAAGAGCACAGTTGACCTTCTCAGGGAACTATTTTCTACTACTTTCAAAGTTACAAAGCATCAAAGTACCACATGGCACCTGCTGGAGCCAAGTTATATTCCACACACAAAAGGAGAGGGTGCCTCTCCCTAGTTGTGTATTGTATTTCATAATCTGGGCCCAAAACAATGTTACTGGCACTTAGTCTCACAAAGGCCATTCTAAAAACAACTCCTTCAGCTTTTTTCTGTAGTTTTTAGCTCCACAAGGTATATATAATCACAAGCTGTATATAGTCATGTTTTTTTTTTTTTTGCACGGGCAGGAACCAGGAATCAAATATCTCCGACATGGCAGGCGAAAACTCTGCCACTGTGCCACCATCACCCACCCTGTAGTCACTTTTAATCCTTTCTACAACCCAATGAGGCTAGTGCTTAACATCCTCATTTTACATGTAAGCCAGCAGAGGCACAGAGGTGTTGAGTAACTTGCCCAAGGACATTCAGCAAGGAGCTGATGGGGCCAGGAATTGAATCCAGGCAGCCTTACTCCAGAATCCATGCTCTTAGCTACAATGCTATATTGCCTCTCTGGGCATAATACCCTCAACATTAATTCTTCTCTGTTTATGACTCTAGTTGCTTAAGCAAAAAAGCTTACTTCTCTTAAATTTCCATTGCCTCTCTGAGCCTAACATTCTCACCAGCAACATTCCTCTGTCTCTGATTGTATTCACTAAAGCTTAAAAACTTACTTCTCTTAGGTCCCCTTTCTATTATGTACTTAAGTTAATGCAGTTGGATACCTTGTGGGTCACTGATTCAATATACATTCAGATTATCAATCCAAGATCAGGCTAAATTATTATACTCTGCTAGACCCAATTGAGATGAAGAATATAAAAATATCACAAAGCAATGTTTGGTGTATAACAGTCACTCAAAATATTTGTTTACTAGATTGTTATAAACAAACAAAGAGAATATTCTAGCGCTCACATAAACCAAATTGGAAGATAGCTGATCAAGCTGGACTAATGCTATCAAGGAGAAGTGAGGAGGAGGACAACCAGGTCATTCTAGATGCCTCTCTGGCTCTTCTCTCAACCCCTTCATACTTTTCCCCTCCCCCTACACAGATGATGCTGTGGATAAGGGATATCTGAGCCTCTCTCAGGTCTGAAGTTTAATCTGTATCCTTTTAAGAAGATTAACAGGGTCACAGCAAATATGAAAGTGGAAAGAAGGAGAGTGAGAAGGAAGTAACACAATCCACAAGGACTATCCTGTTCTACAAAACAAGATTTCACCATCATCTCCTTGAAGATTTCAAATAATGAAATTTCAGCTTTATTGCTATGCACATTTTAGTACAAATGATCCTTTCCAAAAGGAGGGCTTCCTGAGAGTTGGTTTCCCTGGAAAGTACGAGATAGTTGAGGGACCTGATGGCCTAAGATTGAAAGAGAGAACAACAAAACGGTCTTCCCAAATTTCATAATCTTATCTTGTGTGTGACACCCAATTACCTCCTGTCACAAGCATGGCTCATTTATTCACTAGGCACAATAGGCACAGTACATTAGCCCCACAAAAATGGTTTATTTTCAAATCAGAATAAAAAAGGAATTTTTAAGTCAAACAAAATGCTTTAACATGTACTATTAATGCAATCTTTATATGAATACTATTGTAAAATATAATTTAAAATATAATTTTTAATATAGCTTATGTAGGCAAAGAGCCCCAGGAAGGCAAAAGTGTCTGAGGACCACAAAAGTCATAATGTGGCCCTGATAACAGGTTACATTCCCAGGGAAGCAAACACTGAGAAATAGCTTAGTGTCCAGGATGTTTAAAATATGCCAATGGTAATAAAACCTATAAAGAAGAGAGCAAGGAAGCTGAAAACAGAAGAGGGAAAAGTCAAACTGCTCAAATGTAGGTTCAAGGACAGACTCAGTCAATTTCTCAGGGAGCTCCAGAGCTAGAATGGCCCTTCAGAGTCATTCCAAATTAGACTGAGATGATCAGGCCCTGTTATTTCCATATGCATCTGTGATTGGATGTGGAATACCCTGAGAAGGGGTGTGACCTGGGATAAGGTGACTTTGTGCAGCTGAAGCAATCCCTGAAGGGGTGACAGCTGGGGGTTGTCTGCTAACTTCACTCCCAGCAAGTCCTTCCTTTAAAAGGTATCTGAGCAGTTCTTCACAGTATCTACCACGTCTCTTATACTCACCGCAGAGGAAGAGTCTAGCCATAAGGCATGTACTTACACAACAGGCCCAGTGGCATTATAGCCTCATTTCCTTCTGGTCTATTAAGAACAGCCAGAGGAAAGGCATCATAAATTAAATAAAATACATTATGTAATGCATTTATTTTTATCTCAGTCTACTGCCTTTGGGTTATTTTTATCACCTTTTAAAAAAGAAAATTAGATTCTCCCTGGCCATCCAATCAATTTGTCAAGTTTGAATTCTGAAATCTATATATCTCTATAAGATTTACACCCCCTGCAAACATCTTTTTATTCCCACATAAAATTTATGGCAGCAGTGATTTTCAATATGGCTACCATAAAAGTTTTGTTTAGACCAAGAGAGTGAGCTCTATAAATGGATAACAATTTCCTTGGCACAGTACAGTCAGTGACCTAAGTTGCAGTATAGAGTGCCTAGCCATGTTCCACACATAGTTATTAGCCTAAATGTGCTCATCTTCTGCCTAGATATGAAACACCATGATATCTATGGTGTTTTTCTCATACCAATATTGCATAGGTAGCAAAACCCAGAGAAGGTAGGAAAATCAGCATCAACCAAATAGAAGTGTTAGTTAAATGAAACCAGTTTAAGGTAGGGGGAAACAAAAGGGGAAGAGGGGTTGCAACTGGGAATTTGGACAAAGGTAGAGGTTTTAGAAAATATCACTTATTGATTTCTCATCTTCAAGTGGTAGGGGGGATATATCTTGCTAGATTTTTTTAAAATGCAATTTTATTAAGATATATTCACACACCATACAGTCCATCCAAAGTATACAATCAATGGTTCACAGTATCATCACAATAGTCGTGCATTCATCACGATGATCCTTTTTAGAACATTTGCATTATTCCAGGAAAAAAAATAAGAAGAAAAAAGAAAAACCCAAACAACCCATTCCTCTTTCTTCACTCTCTTATTGGCGACTAGTATTGAACTCTACCCAATTTTAAGACTTAAAATAGAGATAGTTTAACCAAGATAGTGTAGTATTGTCAGAAATATATATATTTATATATATATATAATCGGTGGAATAGAACAAAACATCCAGAAATAGATCCACACAAAAATGGACAACCAACATTTTTTTTTTTGCTATATAGTTTTACAGTCATTATCAAAGACCACTGCTGCTAGATTATAGTTTAACAACTTCAGGTATCTCCTTCTAGCTATTCTAAAACACCAGATACTGAAAAGAAATATCTATATAATAAGTCAGTAGTCACAGACATTTATTACATCCTAAGTTCTCACTTACACCTCCTCCTTCTCATTGAATCTGTCTCTCAATCTTCAAGGAAAGATAAACTTACTAAGAATAACTTTTACAGAGACTTAGATAGAGCCTAGAGCACTCCCTAGAATTTTCAGGAACACTGTTGGTTGGGGCTTGGTGTACTGTGGTAGTTTGCAATATATGGCTGAATCTTGCTAAATTAAAAAAATATATATTATTATCACCACCATCTCAAGGGGGAAACAGTACGATAGAAATGGCTATTTCTTCTTTAGTGAAGTACCTGCCATTTCCTACTTGGCTTCTCTCCTCCTTAGATTTGATTATTTGGAGATAACTTATGAAAAGCAATTTTAAAGTCTGTGTAATACCATGCTCATTTTCCCAAGTATTCTTTTTAACGATTTTTGCACATCTTGAATTTCAGATTATATAATCATAGACAATCCCCACCATCCTCTCTAGTAATTGATGGGCAAATTTGATTATACAATCTTAAATAACTAGGGAAAGCTTTTATTCTTCTTGCAAACCCATAATTGCCTGAGCTTTCCTTTGCAGCTGCCTCCCTCTTAGCCACCCAGTTGGGTTTCAGTTTGCAGAATCACTAACTCCTAATCACAAACTCCAGTTTTTGTGATGGGGTAAACATCCACCCAACATTAAAATATATACTAAGAACATAATTCCCAGACAGAAAAATAGTCCAAACACCAAGTCCTATTGCTACTTCACAAAGGCTCTGAGATTGCCTTCTATATTAAGGAAATTTTGTGTAAGTAAATTCAATTTTATAAAGCATTTAAGGCAGATGATTTGGGTGGAGATAGGAAGAAGGTAGAAACGGACAGGAAATGTAAATTCATATATTTGCTTTAAGTAAAGAATTACATAATATTCCTCTCTGAGCAGCAAACACTCCCAAACATTCACATCTGGTGCATTTATGTGCACATACATTTGTCAATAAGTTGCTTTACAGCCTCTCTACTTGATGTCTTTCACTTTTTTAATATCCTTTTACTCTTATCCATACAACTCCAATCCCAAATTAGCTTGCCAATATGAGTTGGTTGTCAATATGAGTATGTTATTTATTGAAAGAAAGAATGAATTAATACGCATTGAGCACCTATTGTAAAAGGGATCAGAAACTTGAGTCATTGATGGCTAAAAATGAGATAATATACGTGAAAATAGTTAGCCCAGAGCCTGGCACCCAAAAGATATTTAATATATGCTGTCGTTTTTTTAAAAATTTTACCTTTTAACACAAAACACATTAGAAATGTTTGTAATTCATGGGGGAAGAGAAGACACAATAAGAATTTCAAATTTGATTACTAAGATGTTAAATATTTTTCCCTTAATTTTCCCAAACTAATTAATAAAACCAGGGGGCTTTCTTATACAAGCATGAGTTATCTAGATGTCCACTGTCTAAATTAAATTGCAGAAGACGGATTAAGCAAATTAAGAATATTTTAGTGACTGAGAACAATACCTGTATATATATATATATATATATATATATATATACACAACACATACTAATGAACACAAAAGATAAGATAACCACCATAAATTAGGATTCAGAATGCAATGATAGTTTTATATCATAAACACAGAAAATAAAGAACTTTATATAAATCTTGCTTGTATGACTAGTTCTCCATATTATCTATAGAGAATATTCAGACTATAAAGTGCAATCAGTGATGAATTAGTGATTGTCTATGGAAGGGGAAAAGCTACATGAAATTCTAAGTGATTCAAAGGGTTAGTGTTCTCCTTTGTTCAATTAGTAGTGGTTTCTAGAAAGAATTAAAAAAAATAAAGTAGAGGAAAATATACCCAGCCCACTGTTTAATCTATAAAATATCACATACCTCTTGTTAAAAAAGAGTCAGTGGTTGATATTTGGAGTTTCTCAGATAGTGAAAATGATATTCACATTTGTTCCTCCCAAAACTGTATTTTCTACAATGTTTATTAAAATCTCAAGATAATGTAACAATAGTTAGACACCATAGCTTATATTCAGGTAGTAAAAGAAAATATCAAATGAGAAACAGAGATTTTCATATCTTCTGATTCACTGAACTAATGTTTTCGTGACCCTAGGATAATGTTCACTAATTCCGTCCCTCACTTTAAAACTACACAGATTGATGAGTTTAACTGGATGCTTGATCTTGACATTTGTAAGAGTACATTGTCAAAAGACTGACAGTTCTTTATGAGTAAGTTACCCAGAATATTAATTAATGTTTTATATAAAGACACACTCAATCTGATTTTCCCAATATTGTGGAAAATTCCCAGTATGGTAATTGGCTTTCTCAGGCCAAAAACATTTCAATGTTTATTTTGAAACTAGATTTTCTACCCCTGAGGGTAGTACCTTTTGAGAAATCTTTCCAGTTATAAAGGTACTGAAGGCATCATTAATAACTCTGCTTTGAATACATAAAATATCTTCCCCTTGCCCTGAATCTAGCATATTCTCACACAAAAAAATTGTCCATTGAAGTGTGCTGTGACTTTGTCCCCTTTTGAAGATTCAATATATGGGAAAGCATGGAAGGAGCCTCAGTGCAAAAATTAGACTCAGCAAGAAACTTTGATGTAGTTCTGCTATACTACAGTCAGTAGAAGGAACAAGTTCACCAAGAAGGAAATAATGCTGGAGCTGGCAATTTGTTATGAAACTGCCCATTTTGAGGAATCAGATGGTTCTTAATGGCAGAGCTCCATAGCCAAGGCCTAAAGCCAAAATGGAAGTAAAGAATGCAGGCCTTGTAAATCAGACTGGGGAAATCTCTGAACCAAGCCAACGTTTATCTTATTGTGATCCTTGGACCACTGCATCAAAATTACCTGGGGAGATTTTACCAAAATAGATTCCTGAGTCATACTCTAAACATACGAAACCAGAATTTTTATCAAGCAAACACCTTGGAAACTGAATTTTTAGCCGTCACCCAGATGATTATTATGTACAGTAAAGTATGGGAACCGTTAAACTAATGTTCTGAAAGTGGGATAATATCCCAAAATACAGATTTTTCAAAGATTCTTTGCATTTGAAAAGGACTTTCCTCTCTCATAAAGCAAACCCTGAAAATGACACCTAAGACCAGTAGAGACAGGAAGCCAAGACTGTAGAAACACATTTGAGTAGATGTATGAATGTTGGGAGAAACATCAGCACTGCAGGCCTTCTACCCCCACCGACAGAGCACATGTATTACCCAGTGTATTTTCAGTGGTTTCTGTCCATTTCAGCAGAGAAGCTCAGGCTTGTGACTGAAAGCAGTCACCACTATGGCCCTGGCCTCTCTCACTCACTTTCACTCACAACTGAAAGCTTGATAGAAGAGATTGGAAAGTGGGGGATAAGGGTGATTTATAATTTCTGCTTAACTCAGATTAAACTGATTTATCCCCCAATGTGAAAAATCTCTCTAAATATGAGTCCTTTTATCCTCACTGAAAAAGTCTAGACTGTCAACATAGCTGAATTCCGCTTAGAGTGCCCACAATTCCTTGTGGTCTTCTGAACATATCAGTAATCAGTAGCACAAGAATCTATTAGTGGCAGAGAGAGAAGTCTTGGCTAGATGTATTTGAGCCCAGTGAGTTCCACGAAAACACAATTGTTGTTGTTGTTTAAATAAAAACAATTCTGATATATTTATATCCCATATCTTAGCCTGTTTTACTACAATTTGCTTCCTTTTCCTCAAAGTGGTTTGGGGGCAGGGTAGTGGGAAGGGGAAGATTGAGCACAGACATTCAGTATTAAAGACTCAATAATTTGACTTCTGTTGAAGGACATCTCTATATTTGAGCCCTAATGTGGTTTCCCTACCACACTAGTCTGATGTATTCCAAAATGTATGCCGCCTTCTGTGGGGTATGAATTTTACATCAAGTCAATAAATAATTTTGAGAAGGTTTGGATCAACCAAAATTAACTGTTTTTTTTCCTACAGAACTTTGGAGAGACTTTACTATATTAATCTGCTTTGAGACTCTCCAGGAGAATGGTTTAGCACACAGCATTTCACAAGGTTTTATGACCATAAATTCTTTATTTTTCATAAGCATCTTATGTGAGTAGAGTTTCCCACACCTAACCACCACAGCCACCCAAACAATTTATGCTCAAATGTTACCTACAAAGAGAGACTTCCCTGACCATTTAATCTAAAATAGTTCCCTCTCAATTTATAAAGCCATCCCTTTAGTTGTCATTATTTGTCACCTAGCACCTAACACAACCCAATAATTATAGCATATTTTTATCTGTTTTTGCCTATCTCCACCACTAAAACATAAGCTCCAAAAGAGCATGTTTTTTTTCTGTTTTATCAAATTGCTATATTCTTAGTATCTAGAAAAGTGCTTAACACATAGTAGGCACACAATCAATATTTGTTGAAGGAATAAACAAACTAAACATCTGATATTAGCTCCCTTTGGATACCTGATCTCAGGAATCATTAATCTTGAGACAGAATAACCAAACCAGTATTTCTGGTCAATATCATCCAGAGGAGAAAATATTTCTGAAAATTCTTTCAGGGGACAGAGGTAGCCTTCACTGATTCCACTTTGGGCAGATCTGAACTACACTTCTGACATGTCAGTTGAATTATTACATTTTTGCAAATCAAACCATTGTGACTTATTTTAACCTGAGAGGTTTCTTGAAATATTTCTGTCTTGTAGCCTGGTATGGCATCTTTTCAGAAATATGACATAGTATATCTCTATGTTCAGGTAACAGAATTATAAATTGAGCTTTCCTTTACTGTTAGCTTAATTCATAATGGCTAATTATTATAAACCAAGGTCATTCTAGTATTAGAGTAAATATTCTAAGCCACACTGCAGAAAATATTTAGCCTTTTGGCTACCTTGGGCTATGGGAATTGGTGGAGATGCAGAAGCAAAAATTAAATCACATCACAAACAGAAATGAAGTTATATAAATAAAGATAACATATAGGAACTGTCTAGATAAGATGGAGAAGTGAAGCTGGGTTACACAAAATCTCTCCCCCAAATTTAAAGTAAAGAACAAAAATAGACATAAAATATTTTCAAAGCAACAACTAAACAAAGGAAGGCTCGTTCTCTTGGCGCAATCTTTGAAAAGTTGCAGTCAAGGGAAGCTAGAAATAGAAGATCTTTGAAATCTTGGGTCTGAAATCTGTAAGAGAGGCCAGGAAGCTGGAAACTCACAAAGAAGTAGAGAGGGTAGTCTTGACGCAGATTGTTTTTTCTCTCTGGGACACTTAATTGTTTTCTTTCAAGAGACTGGATAAGCCAAATCATATCACTGAGTGTAATTTTTACTCAAAGTCAACTGATTGCTGACACTAATCCCATCAGCAAAACTACTCTACAAGAACATTTAGGCCAGTGTTTGACCAAACAACTCAACACCATAACCTATATAAGTTGACATATGAAATTAAACATTAAATGGAGTGAGGAAGAATTCCTTACTATGTATAGAATTTCTCAAAAAATTCCTTAATTTAATCATGAGTACAGGGAAAAGATGCAGAATGACAATGCTGCAAAAAATACTACAGGAATATGGAGAAAAGAGGGAGAAAGCAAAGGAGAGAGAGAAGGAGGGAAGGGATGGAAAAAAAAAGATACTGCAGAACTGGGAAAAAAGCTGAAAACCAAAATAGCATTACTGATCTATGAAATCTATTATATATCATGAAATGATGAAAGAAAAAAGCAGAGGTTGTGATCTTAATATCAGACCAGATTGAATTCAAGGGGAAAAAGCATTTTAATATAGGGCACTATCCACAATGAAGACATAACTGCCATAAATATTCACACACCAAATAACAATATCAGAATATATACAATGTAAACTACATAAAATACAAGGGGATTGCCAAAAATGCAATGGTAGGAAGCGATCTGAACACATTTCTGTCATCTATGACAGGTGAAGTAGATTACGAATAAGCAAGAATAGCGAGGGGAGTTCTGAAAGAGAAGTTTGGTAATGAAGAAGAAATAGGTGGATCAATGGACCATAATGGAGTCCATAATTATGCTTACATATATACAGAAGATAAATACATGACAAACATAGCACTTCACACCAGCAAAGAAGATATAGTTAATTCAACTAATGATGCTATTTCATGTAAATAATTGTTTCGTTAAAAAAAGCATGACTCCTTACTCATTTATTGTACCAAAATAAATCCTCAATGGATCAAATATATCAAGAGTAAAACAAAACCATGCAATTACTAAAATAAATCATAGAGGGATTAATTTATACATTTGAAGTGGGAAGCACTTTTTAAGCAGGATATAAACAAACCTCAAAATTCAAAAAAGAAAAAGACAAATAAAATGGACTACATAAATGTAAACATTTTTTAATGCGAACCAAAAATATCAGAAAAAAGACAAAAGACAGACAAACTAGGAAATGTGTTTGTAACATACATGTCAGACAAATGACTGTTCTTTCATTTACAATGAGCTTGTACAAATCAATAACTAAAGGATGAACACCCTCCCCTGAAAAAAACAGGCAAAGAACAGTAACAGGCAGTTTTCAGAAAAAGAAAGGCAGACAGCCATTAAGCACATGAGAAGATGTTCAACCATATTTATGATTAATGAAATGCAAATAAACACAGGAATGGAGATGCCTTTTTCATCCACCAGATTGTCAATAATTTAAAAGCTCACCAAAATGAGAAGTAATAGGTACTCTCAGAAGCTCTCATACCCTGTTGGTGGAAATGCAAATTAGTACCAACTTTGAGGAAGATAATTGGACAGTAGAGGTAGTCTGTGTATCCAAGAATAAATAGTACTAGAAAGGGGCCACTTAAAGGAAATCTGCTTAAAATGGGAACCAGAATTTCACAGTAAATTTTTAAAAATGTTTAACCGGTATTTTATCTTTAAAAGTTAAGTTAAAACAACCTATGTGGGGGGGCGGGAATAATGTGGGAAGTCTCTCCACTTCATGTGCAATTTTTCCATAAACCTGAAACTTCTCTAGATATAAAGTTTGCTATACAAAAAACCTACAAAAGTCTATTTTATCTTATATAATTTTAGAAATAAAGATTACAATGCAACTATGCACTCATTTTTCAAAGAATAAAATAATCACATATTGACAGAATGGTTTTTGGTGTGATATTTATGGAAAACTAGCATGATAATACAATAAGGCATCTTTCCCCTCATTTCACACCAGCATCATAAGTAATATGCTGTGAAAATATTTGTGAAAATATTCAAGGGCTTCATCAATTTTCCAAAGAAGATCTTTTAATTCCAAATATTCCAATCATTCTCTTACATCATAATCATATTATCACCATCTTTGTGAATATGTTCTTTTCTTCAAAAGTTAATTTTTCCAAGTCCTCACTTGTCAATGGTTTTGTGGAATTCAAGGAAATCTCCAATATCATTTTCCTCAACTTTGTTAAGTCTTAAGTCTTTTAAGACTTGAAATTTTATTTTACAGTTGATTCCCACTCTCCATTGTAAAAACTGCAAAGACATTTATATGGTGGGAAAAGATAGACTCTGGTGTAAAGTAGAGAATTCACTAGAAAATATTTTTGTGTTCTGATGACTTTTACATCTCCATAAAGTCTTTTAACTATGGGGGCTCAGATAATGAATATTTAGATAACAAAGATTCCTTCTTGTATACCAAAATTAAAAATGCATCTTTCCTTTGTACTCTGCCTAGAATGATCTATTCTCCTCTTCAATTTGTCATCTCCTACTAATTGTTTAGCACTCTCTTCAAGCTTGAATTCCAGAAAAACATTTCTTGGTCTCCCTGACTAGATTAAATCCACAGATACAGATTCTCATAGCATTGTGTACCTCTCCTTGGGGGCATATGTTACAGTTGCAATTTTACATTTTGCAATTTAATTAATGACTACCTTTCCCAGCAGACTGTTAACTCCACAAAGGCAGGATATATATAAACTGGTCCTGAGAAGTCCCTCAATAACTGTTTGATGAATGAGTAACAGCAAAAGCAATCTGGAAACTACCTAAATGTCCATCAATAAGGGAATGGTATGTTAAATTAGGCCACAACCATATAATGAAACACTGTATTAAGTCATCATTAGACAGAATGAAGAATGTCCTGATGTAGGATGATTCCTAAGATATAATAATGTGAAAAATGCAAAGTGCAGAACAGTTTATAAATTCTATTTGTGTAAATGTAAAAAGACTATATATATATATATGCTGAGAAGTGCATATAATACTTTTCTAGAAGAAATTGTTAAGGGTTAACTTTGGGGAGATGGACAGGGTTATGGGGAGGGTTTTTAATATCATTCCATATATTTCTACACTGCGTGAGTTGCTTTACTAAATTCATTTGCTATTTTTGTTGCAATAATTTTTTTTTAGATAGAGGACAAAATTACAGACCAGCAGAGTAAGACAAGAAGTCCCAAATCCATGTAAGCAGTCAACAAATGAAAGCCATGCTGGAGTTGAAACAACCTGCTATGTTCCCTAACTTGGATGCCAGTCCACATTTTTCCTAGTAACCAAGTCAAAAAACCAAGTCATCCTCCATTCCTTCCTCTTCTTTAGCCCCCAGATGTAATCAGTAATTAAGTCTTATTGGTCCTACCACCTAAACATCTTTCCACTTCATTGTCCTATTGCCCTAAATAGGGCATTGCCCTAAATCAGGTCCTCATCATATCTCCTCTGGACTGCTTCCATACCTTTTTATCCTGATTCCAATTTTCACTCCCACAACTCACCCCCAATTTTTCTGATAGGGTGATTCCAAATTTGATTAAACCAAAACAACCAACTGGCAAAAAAAACAAATCAACCCTGCCTCATCTACTACTCTTTACAATGGCCTTTTACTTTTTTTCTCCCAAAGGAATTTTGCACATATTCCACCCTCTATCCGTGAAGTTCTCCCCTTCTCCTTTTGCTTAGTTAACCCCACTCATATTTCATTACTTCTTCTCTGACCCTACCTCTCCAGACTAAATTAACTCTCATAGCATTCTTTCCTCCTCTTTCAGAGCACTCATCACTCTTACACTGTTTTTTTCCAGTTTCTATCTTACCACCTGACCTTAAGCTCCATCAAGAGAAATACTATACCCAGCGTGTCTGGAAGAGAACTTGGCACATTGTAGTAGCTCAATAAGTTCTTAGTAGCTGGCTGACAGCTTAAATGAATGAATGAATGCAGATTGTTTCATATACTGTTGTTTAAATCCCATTGATGGTTCTTTACTATGTCCAAAATAAAATGTATGAGGTACCTCATGATTTGGCTCATGCCTGCCTTTTTAGGCTTATCTTCCCCAATCCAAGCCTTTTCATATTATGCTTTAGCAATTCTGAATTACACAGCATTCCTGCAACAAACCTTGCTGCTTCTTGACTTTATGCTGCTCTCACCACATAGATTACCTCTCTCTCTTCCTTTCTATCTGATGAATGCCCAAACTTTTGTAAGAAGCAGCCAGAAGTTATCTCCTCAGAGAAGTCTTCCTAATCTCCTGAATAAAGTTCTCCCATACCGCCTCTGGGCTCACTCTACACCTTGTATGTCTTCTCTTTTTATCACACTTATCGTACTGCAAATATGCTGACATTAAGGACTCTATCTTACTCATCTTTTTTTCCTTTATGCATAGCACAATAACTAGAACACTGTAAACACTAAATGTCTGAAGTGAATTGTATATAATTTGTGTTTGTGAGCATAAACTATTAAGAGCATATCTATACTACCTAAATGCTTATATATAAACACAACCAATAAGTTTTCCTGGGTAATAGGGAATATTATCAAAATTTTGTATGTAGTAACTATATTAACTGCTCTGAAAGAATAGCAAATGTATATTTTTTTCATCTAATAAATTTTCATAGCGCTGATTAAAAAGCTGCAGAAAGCTTTGTTTCCCTGGGACACAGCCAGATCTAGGGCAAACAAACCTTTGGTTCTCAGATCTAAGGTTTCAAATCCATGTGTCAAGGAAAGCAAAGCAAATGGCCTTTGTAGATGGTACAATTTAACAGAAGTGAACAAACCAGCCATTTGGTGCCCATGTAAGCATTCCATGCTATATTCTCAGGTCATGTGAAGGAATTGGCCTAGCATATATAACTACAGAAAAGAAAGAATAGGAAAAGCAAGCTTTTCCTCCCGTATTTTTTGACAGGAACTTTCAAATTCACAGATACCGATTCTGAGTTAGTAAAGCCTAACTAGTCACTGCCATTTAGCCCCAACAATTTAATTAAGGAATCACTAGTATTGTTTCCAAGTGCACAGTGGAGAACAGTTAATAAAACATTATCTCCATTTTTTTTTTTTTTTTAGCTTTCTAGGGACCCTTTAATATGGACTAAGTTGTTCATCATTGTTAGGTTTAGCCAGCATTGGCTATCTTCTGTCCAACAGCTGTCTGTATCCAAATGGCACAGTCTAGATCTATCCCATTTAGGGACCCCTGTCCCCATCCTAGTAATTTTGAAATTACATAAATCATTCCTGGATCATCATTATCTATGCTTTGCTACGGCATTTCTGAGGTCTTTTGGGGTCTCTGATACCTTTCTTTTGGGACACCAGGGTCTAAACTAAAGTGTACCCATCCTTCAAGGCTAAGGATAATTCACTCACGTTCATGTAGCCTTTCCTGGTTAACCCCACACCACCCTCACCAAACCTTTCTCTGCACTCCTGTGGTGCTAACAGTCTGCATTCCATGACCGAAGGCTTGATGATATGGTATTCTGAATTGTTGTATAAATGTTTCACATTGGTTATTTTTGTCTCCCAACACAGAGTGGAAAGATGCTCCCTTAGGGCAGAAAACAAGGCTTTTCAGTTGAGCTCAGTCCAGGTAATATTCTAAAGCACTTGCTGTGATCCAGATTGTATTAATTAGGATTATTTTGGTTACAAGCTGCAGAATATGGTACAAAATATAGCTGCCAGTAATCCCTGTATATACATTACTGACCCAGTCACTCAGAGAATAGAAGGATGGTACCTGAGGTGAAATTTGAAAAAAGAGAGTTAATAGGTTAGAAGGACATTCCAAGCAGAGAGACCAGCACAAACAACAATGAAAATACATGGACACATCAAACAGAAAAGCTACATGGAGAATGGATTAGAAAAGTAAGACAACTCTCCACCAGCCCAAATTGAAGCACACATTTGAACACAATGTATTAAAAGCTGGCTGAATGAATATAATTCATGACTTCCTGTTCCTAGGCATCCAGCAAACCCCAAAAGATTTATTTGATCACTTCGAACTCTCCCTCCCTCTTCCAAGTAGGTTTATGTATTAGAGTAAAAGTAAACCCGGTGTCACTAGTTTTAGATAACCAGACATTTCTGGAAATCTCCAGTGTGATGTGGAAAAGCCATAAATAGGAATCAGGACCTAGGTCTTGAGAAATCATCTCCAACTGGGAACAATGTGGACTCAAGTTGGGAACAGTTAAATTGGGACTTATAAGAAGCCATTTAGCTCACCTGTGAGAGTGGGGAAAACTAAGCCAAATGATTTCCAAGACTCCATTTCTCCCAGAAGTCTTATTCCCAGGTATTTCTTTCTCTCTCCTTCTTACCTACCACCCACATCTACCCTGCCCAGCTTGCAACCAGCTCTTCCTTCAGAAAAGGCCATTTCTCACTGGTAGTGGGTGACCAGAAGGGAGGGGGAAGTCAATCCAGTTGAAGCTGTTTTGACTAAGGTTATATTTGCAAAGACCATGCCTGTATATCTGGATTTGAGTGTACAACATTCTCCTGTCTTTCAGTCCTGTCAGCTAACACAAAGTGACAGTCACCATTTGGAAAATGGTTCTGGCAAAACAAACCTGGCCCTCCAGATCTCACTGACTGCTAAGTTTCAAAATCTCATTCTTGCTCTTTCTCTCTCTCTCTCAACAGAATTTTATGTGAGAAAAAAATCAATTCACTGCTAGTATAGTTTACTACTCAAGAAACATTCTCAAAGGTCACCCAAAGTTAGTGCCTTTCACTTGCTGTCACAGAAAGGGGCTTTCATGTGGAACTACAGAGTTTTTAGGGATGATCTGACTGTAGCCTGTAAAATCCCATTTCCTAGTCATGGTCCTGAGGAAACATGTCAGAGTTCAATTCCCTGCCTGACTGTCTTTTTGTGCTGGTTTGAAAGGATGTATGTCCCCTAGAAAAGCCATGTTTTAATCAAAATCCCATTTCATAGAGGCAGAATAATCCCTATTCAATACTGTATGTAATTAGATCATCTCCCTGGATGATGTGATTTAGTCAAGAGTGGTTGTTAAGCTGGATTAGGTGATGACATGTCTCCACCCATTTGGGTGGGTCTTGATTGGTTTGCTAGAATCCTATAAAAGGGGACACACTTTGGAGAATGGGAGATTCAGAGAGAGCACAGAAGAATGATATAGCCACGAGAAGCAAAGAGTCCACAAGCCAGCAACGTTTGGAGATGATGAAGGAAAATGCCTCCCAGGGAGCTTCATGAAACAGGAAGCCAGGAGAGAAAGCTAGCAGATGATGCCTTGCTCACCATATGCCCTTCCAGCCGAGAAAGAAACCACGACTGTGTTCACCATGTGCCTTCTCGGATGCGAGAGAGAACCTGAACTTCATCAGCCTTCTTGAACCAAGGTATTTTTACATGGATGCCTTAGTTTGGACATTTCTATAGACTTGTTTTAATCAGGACGTTTTCTCAACCTTGGAACTGTAAACTAGAAACTTATTAAATTCCCCTTTTTAAAAGCCATTCTGTTTGTGGTATATTGCATTCCAGCAGCTAGCAAACTAGAACAGTTTTCTATCTCCCCTCGTTTTCAAGAGTGATCTGCTCATTGTTAACTGGAGTATCTAGGTATCTTCCTTACATGCTACTCAGCTAACCACTCACAATCCCAGCCCCAATACTCCTTTTCTTTCTGCCTATTGTTGTAGGCTCTCCAAGTTAAAGTGCATCTCTCCCAGCAGAGTTTCTCTCAGCTCTGAAAGAACAATATAGTGAAGCACTCATCTAACAGATCACCATGGTTGAAAGCTAAATTATTAGACCCTCATAACACCCCTCCTCTCAAAATATGTACATATGACCATAGAAATAATGATTATACATATCTGTATGTGTATATACATTCACACATGCACATAACCACTAGTTCAATGGACATCCACATCAAATAAATTAAGACCTTCATTACAGAGAGAATGAGACTAGGCCAATTTAGGGACTTGGATTCTCACACTGAATAGTAATTTTTTCCAAAGCAAAATTTATGTTTTCCTTGGAGAAGTTGTAGGTTTATTGAAAAACCATACTGAAAATACCAAGTTCAAATATACTCCCTGTGCCAGTTTGAATCTGTGGTGGACCCCAGAAAAGCCATGCCCTTTGATCATCTTTCAGTATTGCTGGGTGGGAGCATTTTGATTGTTTCCATGAAGATGTGACCCACCCAATTCTGGGTGGTAAGTTTTGATTAGATGATTTCCATGGAGGTGTGTCTCCACCCAATGAAGGTGGAGTTGCTTGCTGGAATCCTTTAAAAGAGGAAAGATTTTGGAGAGAGTCCCTTTTGGTAGAGCCACGTGAAAGCCAGCAGATGCTGCCATGTTTGCCATGTGCCCTTCCAGCTGAGAGAGAAGCCCTGACTGTGATCGCCATGTGCCATCTCACTTGAGAGAGAAACCCTGAACTTCACCGGCCTGCTTGAACTGAGGTATCTTTCCCTGGATGCCTTTGATTGGACATTTCTATAGATTTGTTGTAATTGGGACATTTTCTGAGCCTTAGAGTTGTAAACTAGCAACTATTAAATTCCCTTTTTAAAAGGCATTCTGTTTCTGGTATATTGCATTCTGGCAACTAGCAAACTAGAACTCTCCCTCTCACATTCCACTTACCCTTTGCATGCAAGTGGTACATTTGTTAAAATTGATGAAACAATATTATTATAATTGTATTATTCAATAGTTTATATTAGAGTTCAATGCTTGTGTTGTTCAGTCATGTATATATTTTAATTTTTATTCTAGTGACTTATATACCACCTATAATTTCCCCTTTTAACCACATTCAAATATATAATTCAATGATATTGATTATACTGACAATGTTGTGCTATATGTTAATTTTCAAGCTGCCAGAATGTGATATACCAGAGCTGGAACAGCTTTTAAAAAGGGAAATTTAATAAGTTATAAGTTTACAGTTGCAAGGAAGTGAAAATGTCCAAATTAAGGAACCAACAAGAAGTTACCTACACTCAAGAAATGCCATGATTCAAGAACACCTCGATCATCTGGGTAGTCACGTGGCTGGCATCTGCTGGTCCCTTATTCCTGGGCTCTGTTGTTTTCAGCCTGTGTTCCTGTAGGGGTTCCTCACTTTGCTTCTCCAGGGCTGGCTTTCATCTCTCAGCTTCCCTTGGCTCTCTTCAGTTCTGGCTTGCTTCACATCTTGCGACAACGTCTGCTGGGCTCCAATCATCTCAAAACATCTGTGTCTCTGTTCTGCACGAGTCTGCATTTGTGTCTGCTCTGCCGTGAACTTTGTGTTGGCTCTGAGGCTTCTGTCATTTCCTTAGGCTCTGTTGTTTCTGTCTCTCTCCAAAATGTTTTCTCTTTTAAAGGATCCCAGTATTTTAATCAAGACCCACCTGGAATGGGTGGAGCCATATTTCCATCTAATCAAAAGTTAATACCCACAATTGGGTATGTCAAATCTCTGTGGAGATTATCTAATCAATCTTCCAATCTACAGTACTGAATAGGGATTAACAAGACACAGCTGCTCCCACAAGACGGATCAAGATTAAAACATGGCTTTTCTGGGGTACATAATAGATTTAAACTAGCACATGCTACACTCACCACCATCTACTGCCAAAGTTTTCCATCGCGCCAAACAGAAATTCTGCACCAATTAAACCTTAACTCCCCACTCTCTTTCCCCACCTCAGCCCCTGGTAACCTGTGTTCTACTTTCTGACTATGAAATTGCTTATTCTATTTATTGCATATAAGGGGCATCAAACAATATCTGTCTTCTGGGGTCTGGCTTATTTCACTCAACATGATTCTTTTAAGGTTCATCCATGTATCTGCATGTATCAGAACTCCATTCTTTTTAACAACTGAATAATAATCCATTGTATGTCTATGCCATATTTTGTTTATTCATTCATCTCTTGATGGAAACATGGACTACTTCCATCTTTTGTCTTAAAGCCAGTGATCCTTTGTTCCAAGATGTTTTGACTTGTTTCATACTTTGCTTTAGTTGTATGCAAGCTGCTTCTGCCTGCAGGGCAAATTCTGGCAGTGTGAGTCAGAGAAAACATCCTGATTAGGTCTTTCAGGCTGCTATCTAATAATTGACATCACTATACAAGCACTCCATTATGTACATAAGCGTTACTCTGCCCTTCTGCAACAGAACCAAAGGCCCACAATAGGAGCACAGGCTGGCTCCACAATGCACCAGGGAGAGGTTAGGGGAAGGATCAGAAAGGACACTACAAAGTTCTCCTTAAGTTTTTAAAGTTCATTTTCTTGATTCAGTACTTTCCCAGTTACAGAAACCCTTTTAACTATTTTCTGGAGTTTTGAGGAAGATGTCTTTGCCAGCTTTTGCTAGTTGTTCTAAGACTGTGGGACAACTAGTCTACTAGTAGCCTAAAGCAAAACCGTTTTTGCAGTCAGGAAAATGGTCCTCTTTGTCAGCACCCTCTTCAAGAGGAGGTGCATGCATATAGTTTGTTAATAATTCAAATGTCTTGAGTGGTACTGGCTCACAGTCAAAGCCAGAAGCAGGCAGAGCCTTCATGGCAACCATTTCCATCTCCTTTCCTTTTCTAGAGACCCTTCCCTCTTCCTGCTCATAAACTCTGTACCTTTTAGTAATCTCTGCTCTGAAGGATGAAAGGTACTGATGATGAATTTAACCTAATGACAATGTTAATGTTTCCAGGGATGTTTGCATTTTAAAAGCAAGCTTAGATAATAACCCTAAAAGAATAAATCCCTAATCGTGGAACTTCAGAAATACAGTATTTGGGCAAAGAAGTTATAAGTGGTGAAGGGGTTTTCTAGTATCCCTGAAATTGCACAAGGGATGCTAGAATTACACAGGGGATGCTATACCTTATGAAACCATCATGGTGTTGACACTCACCCACTCAAAGTTTTTCATTTCCCCCCATTATCTATAAGATCAAGTCAATATTTCTTAGTCTAACACTCAGATCTTCTCAGTCCTTCCATGCTCATCCTCTACATTTTCACCTATGAAACTTCTCCATTCCATTATCTTCTGAGTATTTAGAAATTTTCACTTCTTAAGTTTTGCTAATGAGCCTTCTCATTTACATGAAATTCCTGCACTTTTAAATTCTTCCATCTTAAATCCCATGCATACTTCAAGACCCAGTTCAAAACCTACTTCCTCTATAAAATTTTCCCTAATAATTGTAAGCAGAAGTAATCTGTTACCAAATATTTACTTGGATTCCTGCTTATATCTAAAATACAGAGAAAGATAATACCACAGAGTGATTGGAGTTGGATGGATTTGGCTTCATAACCATCTTCCATTTTTCCATTAACTATGTGAACTTATTTTAGTGGCCTACCTCTCTAGACCTTAGTTTACTCATCTTTAAAATAGGACAATAATAGCAACTGACTCACAAACTGTGAGTGTTGAATCATGTTTTAGTTTGCTAAAGTTGATGAAATGCAATATACCAGAAATGGGCTGGCTTTTAATAGAAAGATTCCTTCCTTCTGAAGACAGGCTGCTGGCAATCTGGGACTCTTCTGACACATGGCAAGGCACTTGGCAGTGTCTGTCGGTTTCTCCTGTTTCTTCCAGGTTTCACTGCTTCCAGCTTCTGGCTTCACTGACTTCATCTCTATTTCTATGGCTTTCTCCTTCAGCCTCTGTGTGTGTGTACTTCTCTCTCTGTTTCTGTCCTTTTCTCTATCTTCTGTGTATTTCTGTCTGTATTTTATGCTCTTATAAAGGACTCCAATAAGAGAATTAAGACCCACCTGGATCCTGCCACAACTGAAATAACATAATCAAATGGTCCCACCCGCAGTATGTCTACACCCACAGAAATGGATTAGCTTTAAGAACATGATCTTTTTTGGGGTCTGTAAAACCTCCAAACCATGACAAATAGCATAATTCATAGAAAGCACATACATTAGTTTATTAAGCTGCCAGAATGCAATATACCAGAAATGGAATGGGTCTTGTAAAGGGAATTTAATAAGTTAAAAGCTTAAAGTTTTAAGTCTATAAATATGTCCCAACCAAGGCATTCAGAGAAAGATACCTTTGGTCAAGGAAGGGTGATCTGGTAAGGCACAAGGCTCGTGTCTGCTGGTCCTTATTTCTGGTTCTGTTGCTTCCAGCTTCTAATGGCAGTGGATTTCTCTTTAAAGCATCTGTAGACCTACACTTAGCTCCTCTGGGACACAACTCAGGGGTGTGGCTTGCTTAGCATCTCATGAATAGGGACATGATGACATCTGCCGGGGTCCAAGCATCTTCAAACTCCATGTCTCTGTCAATTCTGAATCAACTGTTCTCCAAGCATCTGCATCAGCTCTGAGCTTTCTCCAAAATATTTCTTCTTCTAAAAGACTCCAGTAAACTAATCAAGACCCACCCTGAATGTGTGGAGTTACATCTCCAACTAACAAAAAGGCTGCTCCCACAATTGGGCATGCTATATCTTCCTGAAGATAATCTCATCAAAAGGTCACACCCACAACAAAATTGTTCCTGCCCTACAAAATTGAATCAGGATTAAACAACATGGCTTTTCTGGGGTACACAACACTTTCAAACTGGTACAGCACATAACCTAGTACATACATAAATAATAGCTATTTTTGTATGCTTCCTTTCACAACAGCTCTTTGCTCATAGTGGACTATTTCATCAAAGTCCATCTTCCTTCCAAACCTGAACTATCAGAGTATATTAGAAATTATTACCTGACCACCTGTGCCAGTTTGAATCTGTGGTGAATTCCAGAAAAGTCATATCCTTTAATCCTCCTTCAATATTGCTGGCTGGGAGCTCTTTTATTGTTCCTATGGAGATGTGACCCACCCAATCATGAGTGGTAACTTTTGATTAGATGGCTTCCATGGAGTTGTGACTTCACCCATTCCAGGTGGATCTTGATTAGTTAACTGGAATCCTTTGAAAGAGGCAGCATTTTGGAGAGAGTCCCTTTTTAGAGCCATGAGAGAACCACAAGATCCACAAAAGCCTAGAGGCCACACAGCCAGAGACATTTGGAGATGAAGAAGGAAAACACCCCTGGGGGAGCTTCGCAAAACAAGAAGCCTGGAGAGAAAGCTAGCAGACATTGCTATCTTCATTATGCACCTTTCCAGTTGAGAGAGAGACCTGGAACTTCATTTGCCTTTCCTGAGTGAAGGTAACTTCTTGTTGGTACATTAACTTGGGCATTTTATAGACTTGCTTTGTTTGGGACATTTTCACAGACTTAGAACTGTAAACTTGCAACTTAATAAATTCCCCCTTTTAAAAGCCATTCTAGTTTGCAGCTAGCAAACTGCTAGTTTGCAGCTAGCAAACTAGAATATCACAAGACTCCATTCTCTTCTGCCTGGTCATATGCAGAGACTACACTTCCTAGTCTCTTTTGCAATGTGTTTTGTAACTATACTAGTAGGAAATGTGTGTTCTGGTCCCATCTTTCTCAGTGAAGTTCTATACAATCTTTGTGAAGTCGCCTCACTTCCCTCACTCTCAATGTCTTCATTTCCATAATGGGAATAATGAATTACAGTGACTACAGTATCTGAAATATTCTTCTTTCTGCCAAACTTTGCTAACTAATTCAGGGATTGGCTCCACTCTTTCTGATGTGTCTCCCTATACAGATAAATGTTCAAATGTTTCATAATAATTAGGGACTCAGTAAACTTGGAAAGCCCACCAAAGAGGCCCAATTTGAAACAAGTGATTTTAGCTGAACATGAAAGAAAGAAGAAAGGCACAACTACTTTTATCTTCACCTTTAAATGCCACATAAGCTCTTCTGTATTGTTTCAGATCTCCTATCTCCAAAGATCAAACCTAATTATGACACAGATTATTTTATTAATTATTATCATTAAAGCTGAATAAACTGTCTTTACAATCTCAATAAAATATGTAATTTCTACATTCTAAAAGCACTTTTGATACAAATAAAACTAGAAGACTCAAATATTTAAAATCAGGAATGAAAAAGGGATAATCACTACTGAACTCACAGAAATAAAAGTTATTATAAGGGACTACTATGAACAACTGTATGCCAAAAAATCAGATAACATAGATGAAATGGACAAAATCTTAGAAAGACACAAACTACTAAAACTGACTCAAGAGTAAATAGAAAATCTGAATAGACCTATAACATGTAAAGAGATTGAATTCATAATTTACAAACTTCCCACAAAGAAAGTCCAGGCCCAAGTGAATTCACTGGTGAATACTACCAAACATTAAAAGAAGAATAAACACAAGCTATCCATAAACTCTTCCAGTAAAATAGAAGAGAAAGGAATGCATCCCAACTAATTCCATATAATCAATATTACTCTGATACTAAAACCAAACTAAGACATCACAAGAAAAGAAACTACAGAGCAATAACCCTTATTTTTACAGATGTAAAAGTCCTTAAGAAATACCAGCAAAAAACACAGCAACAGAGAAAAAAGGTTATATACCCTGACCAAGTGAGATTTAACCGAGTGTAATATGCCATATTAATAGAATAAAGAACAAAAACTACAACCTTATATCAAAAGACCTAGAAAAAGCATTTGACAATTCCAACATCTTTTTTTAAAAAAAAAACACCCAACAAACACGAATTCAAGGGAATTCATTCTACAATCTAACTAAGGGGATCTATGAAAAATCCATAATCCCTCATTTTTAAAGGACAGTTTTGCCAGATATAGAATTATTGGCTGACTGTTTTACTCCTTTTAAAATATATCATACCACTGCCTTCTTGCCTTCATATTTTCTGCTGTGAGATCTGCACTTAGTCTTATTGAGCTTTCCTTATATGTGATGGGTCACTTTTCTCTTGCTGCTTCCAGAATTCTCTATTTGTCTTTGACATTTGAAAATCTGATTAGTAAGTTTCTTGGTGTAGGTCTACTTGGAACTATTTGGTTTGGGGTATGCTGCTCTTCTTGGGCCCATAGTTTTATGTCTTTCATAACGATTGGGAAATTTTCATTGACTATTTCCTCCAGTACTATTTCTGCTCCTTTTCCTTTCTCTTCTCCTTCTGAGATACACATAACACATATATTTCTGTGCTTCATATTATCATTCATTTCCCTGAGACTCTGTTCAAAATTTTTCCATTTTTTTCCCTATCTGTTCTTTTGTGTGTTGAATATCAGATGTTCTGTCTTCTAGTTCACTGATCCTTTCTTCCACCTCTTCAAATCTGCTCTTGTACATTTCCATTTTGTTTTTCATTTCTTCTGTTGTGCCTTTCATTCCCATAAGTTTGGCCATTTGTTTTTTCAAGCTTTTGAGTTCGTCTGCATGGACCTTGTGTCATCTTTATATACGTCATGTCTTTTTCAATGTTTTCCTTAAGCTCATTGAATTGACCTAGAAGATCTGCTTTTAACATCATTAATTAGTTGCTTCAATTCCTGTATCTAAGTTGAGATGTTAGTTTGCTTCCTTTGTTTGGGCCATATCTTTGTTCTTCCTGTTCCCTCTCTTTGACATCCAAAATCTGGCTCAAAATGGGTCTGTGCCCCCATTTTATTTGTGGTGGAGTACAACCCCAGCTGTCCCAGACTTTGACCATCTCCCAAGCAGGGATCGGGTATCTCACTATTTCTCTCAGGGGTTGGGGAGAACTTTATGATCCCAGGCTGGAAACAGGGTTTCTGTCCATGTTTTCTCAGACTCTCTGTCTCTCACTGACCTTGGACATGAAATGCTCTCCCTTGTTTCCCAGGTCTTCAAAAGGTGAAGGTCTATCCCACCACTGTAAGAGAATTAGTATTCTGTGTCCCCATTGGGAGTAGTTTCTGTTGCCATTTCTCTGTCAGTCCTATGCTGTGAGATGGATTGAGGTGGGGGGTAGAGGACTGGCCTTTCTGGAATGGAAATTTCCTACCTGATATTTTTCCACTTCTCCAATTCTGGATTTGTAGAGTCCTTTTCCAGTCCATATCCTCCTCCAGATTTCTGAATAATTCAGAATTGTTATTTTTTAATGCTGAATTTCTAAGGAGAGTTTTTGAGTAGCCAACCTACTGGATCATGTTAGTTTCATGGAAAGAAATAGGCCTATATAGTACATATGTCTTTCAGGCAATTCTTCATCCTTTGGTCTATTACATCATTGTAATAATCATCATTTAGTCATTTGGTAGATTGTAGATCTTGGCAAAAGTGTGCTCACCATGATAGAAGTTAAAAGATCTCTTCCTATGTAGTGAAGGGAGAAGTTGTGGGGTAGGTGAGTAGCAAGGTTCTCTCAAAACACAGTAAGGAAAAATTCATGAGAAGCTGGTTTAACTGGTCATTCTGTCTATATGTCATGCAAACAATCAGTTTGACTAGGTTTTCTCCTCACTGAGCTGTTCTAATTAGGACCTTGTGTCAGAACTGTGTTAAAATGGTGCCACTGACTCTTTGTTCTTTACTGGCTGAAAATTAAAATTGACACAAATCATGTGAATAACACTACTTACTGGTTTCTCAGTGGTGCCATGTTAGTGTCCAACTTACCTTGGGCTAACAACACCTGGCTTCTGAGCCTGAATGCATTGTGCAGTATTGACTGAACTCTGACTACATTTGCTCCACCTTTAGTTATCCTTCCAAAACAAGGTTAATACATAAATAAATGCAAGGTATAAAGACAGGACAAGTCCAAGTCACACATAATTTACTTCCAGGGTATGAGCTGAGGGGTGCCATATATGTCCTATCTTGGGGAAAGCTACAGTGTCTAAAATTCCAATCATGAGATTTATGGATAGTCTCTGTTTAATATAAATAATATGTCTAAACAAGGGACCATACTAAGTCATAGCCCTTCATTAATACATTAGTTTGATTTAGCATATTAGATGATCTACCACCAAGGAATCCTTCTAATTCATTCAGTTAATACATTTTAATGAACACCCACTTCATTCAAGGGACTGTGGAAAGTACTGTCGATAAAGCAAAGGAGACATCAGAAATGGTCCCACATTCAGGTGGTGAGTGGAGAGAGCTGGAAACGGATACACTGCTTGAGGAAGCAAGCCCAAGCAGAACACACAGTGAGAAAAGTGAAAACCTCTAGATTATGAGGAGCTAGAATTATTGTGGTAAAATGTCACCAATTATTGCTATTTGCCCTAAGTGTGGTCTTATTAGTCTTCTATCCAAGTAAGTCAACTGAGAAGGATCTAAAATTCTGCTAGAATGCAATGTGGCAAAAGCTGTGCAAGACTTATTTCCACCAGGATCCATAGTATCAACTGAGAAGGATCTAAAGTTCTGCTAGAATGCAATGATGGCAAAAGCTGTGCAAGACTTATTTCCACCAGTATCCATAGTACCTGGCATACTACATGGCACAGAGTGAGCACTTAAAAAGCTGTGCTGCCTTCAATTGAAAATTTGGTGATGATGTTGTTATGTTTTCCTATAAGGTAAATGTATCTGGACTTTGTGGGAAATATGAAAACTTGTACTTATTGGAGAGGCAGGGAGACAGACATCTTTCAACTGAAAAGTATAATATATAGAGTAAACTATAGCCATTTCCCCAAAAAGCAGTAACCAGAAGTTAGGAAAGATGGTCAGAGGGCTAATAAATAGAAAAATACATGATAAGGTAATCAGGGGAGGCATAAATCATGTCTCAAGCCCAAATGCCTTGGATTTTTTAAAAATGTAAACTGTACAAAAAAGGAAACATTAAACTTTACTGAATCAAGTCTTAAGTGTTACTACTATAGGGGGTTTCAACAACTTACTGGTAATATACCAAGCCATATAACTAACATAAAGTATAGAGCCACCAACAGATATACTTGTAAGGGGAAATGTAAGAGAATCAAATTTATGAGCTGACTTGTTCTTTAAAGGTGAATGAACTTCAGCCTTGACTATGGCAATCTTCCTTACTAGCAAACATTCTCCCCTGGTGTTAATTGTGCCTATTGTCAAAATAAGGACACCATGACAAGTTTCCAGCCTGCAAAGTACTCTGATATCAATATGGATGGATATCAAAGGACCACCACATTTGGCAAATAAATGGGGTTCATTCCTTGACTGCTTCCAATCAATATTTCCAGAATTCATATTCTGTAAACATCTACACTTTGCTTCTAAACAAATAATTTCATCATAAGCCAGTTCTAGTAAAAACTATAATAAGTTTTTACAATAAATTATGGGAGCTCAGGTTATTAAGTTCTAATAATGGCTCCTTTTGCTGGACAAGTAAATTGAAATTGATTTGTTTCAGCTGCCTATGCTAGAACACACAATACCTGCTTACAACAAGCCTATTGACTTCTGCAAACAGTACACCAGCCTGCTTCTTCAAGGACTCCCAGCAGGAATTTTAAATCATCCCACCTTTTCTCCTTTAACTCAGAGAACAAAGCCTCCATTTAAACAGAAACTTTGCACAATGTGTCCAAGAACGGCAATGTGAGGGAACTTCCTTTGAGGTCAGCTGAACATAGCTCAAGGTGAGGATTGAGCCTTCAGATGAAAGGAACAACACAAAGAAGAGACTGATTAAAAGTCAAATTAACTGCTCCTTCTGAATCACAGGGTGAGAGGAGAGGTGGGTAGAGAGGAAGAGGGAGAGAGGGGTGCAGATGGGAGAGAGAGAAAGGGGGAGGTGAATAGAGAGAGAGAGCAAAGCAGACTTTCAGGTAGGATAAGGAGCTTTTTGGTGCCACCTTTGATTCACAGCCCAGGAATAGGGACATCATGTCACTTACTTTTTTGAACAATGAAATGAACACAGAGGATGACTGTCACACTGTGGAGACACAATGTAGATATTGGTAAGGGCAGAGAAACATCTGGCCAATCAGGCTTGGACTTCACAAATTCTAAGAGGACAAAATCCATAAAACAACCACAGTCCCAAGATAACACACACACATATAAAAATCCAGTGACCTCAGAGGCTTGTTCAGCTGTCTGTCTGTCTGTCTCTCTTCCTACCTTCTTCACTCTCTCACTCCCCACCCCTTTTCTTTCCTTCCCTCTTTTATGATTTTTAATGATTGAGGCTTGGTGAAAATATAATTTTCTCTGGAAAATCTGCTACACATTACTACATCAAAAAGAAAAAAATATATATTTTATTTGAAGAACCTCTTTCTTCCCAGTTCAACTACCATACTTCTCTTTCCACTTTCTGATTTCATGATCTGTTATAGTAAAAAATTAGCCACTTAGATAAGTTGTAATGAGGTCAGTATGAATTATAGACTTTGGTTTGGCTTGGTTTACACTAGGAGAATTTAATTCTTTCATTCAACATTAACCTAAACTTGGAAAGGCAAGCATTGCATAGGAAAGGAAAGGCCCTTATGAAATGTACTACAAAGAAAGAAGTTTTGTAATAATATACATAGAGTATTAATTTTTAGTCCATTAAGCAATATTCTAACAGTGTTTGTAAACACCTGATATTTGTAGAATCAGAGTATCTCCTATGTAGATACAACTTTCTCCCAATTTTGAACTTATTCAAACTACTCCACTGCTAAAGCAATCCTCTTGTCAGACCTCAACAGAAGTTGTAGCTCATCTCACATCTAAATGAACACACAGTCTAATTTGATGAATTTGAAATAATGAATAGGTATTGCAGTACTTTCAAGAACTAATGATGACCTATCGTCTTCCTCACCTCTGTGTTTGTGAGACTGCCTGCATGTCCTCTTACATGCATTCTCAATAAATTTCCTATCTGCTTACTCTTTGGGCTGTACCCTTGAATTACTTCTTATGGCATGGCCAAGAACCTGAAAGCTGAAATCCAGCAACATATTTTGGCAAGCCAGCCAGGAGGCATTTCTCTCTGATTATCTGGACTGGCAAATACAGGGAGGCTTGTTCATATGCTGTTGCTTTTTCTTCTTGGTTGGCTCTCTCAATGTCCTCATTTTTGTTGTTCTCTCTAGGAAACTAGGGGCTAAAATGTGGCTCCCCCAGGACATACACTCAGTTTACCCTGAGCCATGGGCTCCCTCCTCAGAAGTGGCAGAAGCCCCATTCTCCATGCCATATAGATCCAAGAAGGCACAGAGTGGCAGACTATATCACCTGTTTTGGTTTATTAAATGCTGCTGGAATTCAATATACCAGAAATGGAATGGCTTTTAAAAAGGGAATTTATTAAATTACAATTTATGGTTCTAAGGCCATAAAAAAATCCAAACTAAGGCATCCAGGTAAAGATACCTTGATTCAAGAAAGACCAATGGCTGTCACATAGGAAGGCATGTGGTTGGTATTTGCTGGTACTAGTACCCAGCTCTGTTGCTTCCAGCTTCTAATGCCAATGGTTTCCTTGCTAGTCATCTGTGGGCCTTCACTTAGCTCCTCCAGACGTGACTCTGGGTTCTGGCTTGCTCAGCATCTCATACTAAGTCACATGGTGATGTCTGCTGAGCTCTGCATGTCCAAACATCTGTGTCTAGGCATCTGTTCTCTCTCTCTCTCTCAGCACTCCAAGCATCTCCAAATATCTGCATCTCTCTTGGCTCTGAAACAACAGTTTTTCTCCAAAATATCTTCTCTTTTAACAGACTCCAGTAAATTAATCAAGACCCACCTTTTATGGACAGGGTGACATCTCCAGCTAACAAGAAAGCCAGAATAATGCCCACAATTCACAATTGAGTGGGTCAATCACCATGGAAATGATGTAATCAAAGATTTACACCTTACACTATTGAATCAGGATTAAAGGACATGGCTTTTCTGGGGATGCAATACTTTCAAACCAGCACACCACCTTTTGGTACCTGACTGGTGGCTTCTCCCAATATCAAGCAGGAGTCTAATGGGAGCCAAATCAAGTCTTCATCTCTCTTTCTCTCTCTCTCCCCTATTACCCCTCCCACTTGGCTCTCTGAGACTTATCCATATTGTTTTCCTCCCATCTAAGGACCCAGACACTTCCACTTGCTGAATCTGTTCCTCTTTTCACCTCTTTGACAGAGGTCCTCTCCCCTACCTCCATGAAAATCTCCTTTCTTCTCTGTCTGGCTTTCTATGCTTTCTGAGACATTCCATATTTTGTGACATCTGATTCTGGGCTAAGGATTCTTGTATCAAACAAAGTATTGAATATTCTAGGGAGTCACTTCTGGTTTATGCCCATGGGAACTGGGTACTTTCCAATGAGAGTATCTCCTTCTGAAATCTAGATGTGAGTTTTACAGGGTAAACAAAAGCACTGGCTGCCCTTCTCCCTGGATCTTTCAATCTCTTTATCAACTACTATGCCTTGAGTCCCGGCATGTTCTTGCTATTAGCTCTCTTGAAGGTGTTGTCCAGTGCAGGAAATCATTGACTGGGGAGAATAGTCCATTGGGTGTGCATTCACTTTCTTGAAAATATCTGCACTGTAAGGGAAGAAGGGAGCCTTACTATGGGACCTGTCCTACAATATGTCCATACATAGACACCCTCTAATTGTCTGAATAGCATACTAAGCCACATTCTTAGATGAAGCCCAATTTCCTTGCCTCATGTTCTTTCCTACTAGCTTGGTCATAGAAACACCTGAGGATGGCACCTGGGAAATCTCTTTGTTTGTGGCAACTATTCCCTTAGGCAATACTCTAGGCAGTAAGTTAAAAGCACAGATGCCCAGTAAGATGAGTGGGTCAGCTCAGCAGCTTCAGGATGGTACCAGGCCATCCATCTGCTGAGTCTTTGAGGACCCCAGGGATACCTGAGGACAGGGCACATAATCCCAAGGGCCCAAGGGATCAGTGCTCAGAACAGCAAGCTGGTGACCTGGGACACTCGGCACCAGTTTAGAAATCTCCCTTTTTTTTCTCTGTTGCTTAAATATTGGTGGTGCTTCCAATATTTTCTGAAGCATACTTCCTGGCCACAATATTGCCTGAAGGATGGCCAATATTGGCCCATACATATGACAGTCAGCCATAACCCTATATTAAAATTAAATCTCTTTTATAAGAAGGAAGGAAAGTGGCAAGAAATTCCCTTTGTACATCTTTTATTGCCTTATATCAGAACAAACCCATAAAGGGCTCTTGCAAATTATCTTACGCCCAGAAACCTATCAAAAACTTCTTCCTCTTTGACTCTTCTTCAAGGTAGAAGGCCAATATTTTAAATGACGCTCTTGTAATTAGCCCCCTCCACATCAATCCTCATTTAGCCTCTATTAAAAGGCATTGCAGCCAAATATAAAACTTCTCTTCTAAATTATGCTCTCTTTTTGGCCCTCAGGAAACAGGAAACTGAAAGTACAAAAGGTCTCTTCTTTTTCTTTTTCCAGAGAAAATGCAAAATCCAACAGTCAATATAAACTTGAAAAGGTGGGGAAGTATAGCCCTCCAATGAGACCATCAATTACAATCCTATCCTCCAATCTGTAAAAGACAGGGAAGGTAGTAAAAAAAAATTCTCTATGCCCAGATATTTAAAGCTCTCTATCACAACAAAGACCTACAAAAGACTTGCCACTTGTGTTATGCCCATGTCTCAATTTCCATTAAAGGAAAATACCCGTTTGCTAAAAGTAATGGGAAGATGTACCACCAAGCCAATAAATTGTAGTAAGCTAAGAGAGATCACTCAGGAGAAAGAGGAAACCTAATTCTGCTCCAGGGAAAGCTAGTGGAAGCCTTGAGAGTTACTTATGTAGGCCTGGATTCCCTGGAAGAACAGATTTTGTTGAGTATCCATTTAATTAGCCAGTCTGTCCCTGACATTCAGAGAAATTTATGGGCCCATAAACTTCCATCAATGGCTTATCAAAAATTGTCTTTTCTGTTTTTAACAATCAAAACAAGGTGAAGGAGAGGTAAACAAAAGACCATAATAGCAGGTTAGCTTATTGCAGTCACTATTAATAGCACACTGTTCTCTCAAGTTAACCCAAATCATGGCTCCAAGCCTAAGGAGACTTGCTTCAACTGTGACTCAGAGGACTAATGGCAAAGAGCGTGCCAGAAAACTTAAGACAACCTCCAATCTCAGGACCCATCAGAACCTTGCCCCAACTGCCACTAACAATGAGCTTCAGGCCCAGGTACTGCACTGTTTCTCAAAGGGGGTCCAATGCTCAAGGCAAGTGAAGAAGACTGAAGGTGTCTGAGACCATGTATTGCCCTCCTAACTTCATATCTGGCAAACTTCAGGGTGCCCCAGCTGACATTCCATGGGTGTATTAGTCAGGGTCCTCTAGAGAAACAGAACCAACAGGAGATATCCGTAAATAGGAAGATGTTTCACACAACCATAGGAATTGAAGAGTTCTAAATCCACAGGGCAGGAAAGAAAATCCATAGGGCAAGCTGTGAAGCTGGCAGCTGTGATGAAGGGTCTGGACAAACTCTACAGGAGAGGCTCACTGGCTGATGAGGCAGTGATAAAAGTCTCTCTTAGCCCTTAAAAGTCTTCAACTGATTGGACTATTTTGTTGCTGGAAGAAATGCCTTTGTTAAGCACAGATGTAATCAGCCACAGATGCAATCAACTGACTAATAATTTAATACACCAGCCTTCTGGTTTCTCAACCAGACATAAAATATCCTTGCAGTAATGGTCAGGCCAGTGCTTGCCTGACCAGACAACTGGGCCTTATCACTTGGTCAACTTGACACCAAAACCTAACTATCACAGTGGGATAGATAGAAACCCTGAACTTCATCAGCCTTTTTGAACCAAGGTATCTTTTCCCGGATGCCTTTGATTGGACATTTCTATAGACTTGGTTTTTTCATTTTTTTTTTTAGGGGAGAGCGCAAACGCAGTCCCCACTACCACAAATTATGCAGCCAAGTTTCCCACATTTGGGGAAATCACAGGGGTCAGCACACCCAGAGTGCAATGGACAAGTCTTGCCCTGGGAAAACCCCCTTCGTGATCATGGTGTCTCCCCTGCCAGGTAAGTATGTATAGACTTGTTTTAATTGGAACATTTTCTTGGCTGTAAACTAGCAACTTGTTAAATTCCCCTTTTGAAAAGACATTCTGTTTCTAGTGTATTCCGTTCAGTCAGCTAACAAACTAGAACAACATATTACACTAAAAAGTATTTTGAAAGTATTACAATAATTTTAAAAGATTTTCTATCCTTCTGTTATTAAACGTGCATGGGTGAAATGTTATTCATATATTTAAAAATTGTTTAAAATTCCTAAAAACTTAATTTTTCTATCCTAATACTGATCTATATAATGTTAAAATTACAAATTATGGGACAATCAAATCTACTTGTCAGTTACACTACTTTACTCTAAAGCTTCTCTAAAAGGTATAGATGATAAGCTATAAGTCAAAATTTCATCATCAACAAAATGGATTTTAAAAGAGAAACAAGGAAAGTATATAAATTATGTTCACCATGTTAATTTACATGTTCTAGTAAATGTGTAAAGTAGAACAGGAAAAAAACATTTGCTGCGATTTGTCAAATATTTTTATTTCTTAAAGTAGCTTCATTAAGCAAAAGGCAAAGTATGTGATATTCAGCCAAATTAGAGTGAAGCCAAAGCCCTTCCCACAGGTCTCAACAAAGCAAAACCAATTGCCCTAACCTGAGCTCTAGAACTAGGAAAAGACAAAAGGCGATGCCTTCCTAGGCCTGCATGCTCATGCAGTATTGTAATAAAGCAATACTTTGTCCCAGTTAAACACCACAAGAAATACTCAATATCTTAAATGCCATGCTCTTGCTGACAGAAGTAACTATAATTCATTGCTGTGACCATCAAAAAATGCTAACGTCTCTTGAGGAAATAGCCAGGCCAATATCTGAGCCAAAGCCACAGTCTAATCAATCAAGCCCCTTCTAAGATTCATTCCTGTACCCCTTAAATTGCCAGATGCACCCCTTTATTCTCAAGTAAAGCAGGAATAAGCTGCCTAACTAGGATTCATTCTTGGACTTGAAGGATGGTCATTTTCTTACCTCTTCCCAGTCACACTTGACTGATGTCTCTCCCCGGCCCATTCACTTTTCACCTCCTTTTCCTGTTGATTGGCTCTTGCATTTTTGAATTTCTCAACAAGTTTGTTTCTTCCAGATTAGAAACCTTTTACAACAAACCTCCTGAGAGAATAGACTGCTATTCACCATGCTCACTGAATCACTATCAATAGCATAGCCAGAGACTTCTAAACTCCCATAAATAGGCATATGAACTGAAAGCTGAAAGCAATTACAGCAGATGGCACCTCAGCCCAAATTCCCTTAAGATTAAGGGGAGTTAGAAGCCTCTGAGGGGAAGTAATGGAGGGTTAGAATTAGGACAGTGGCTGGCTAAGCAAAGGGCAAACTGCAAAAAGCAGTCACACCTCAAGGAGAAAGATATATCTGAGAATAACAGCAGGAAACAGAACTTGTGGGCAAAATGACCTGTGATTGTTGGGTTCAGGTGTAAACTTGGCCAAGTGATGGTGCCTAGTTGTCTGGACAGGCAAGCACTGATGTAATCTTTACAGCAAGGATATTTTGTGGCTGGTTGAGTCATTAGTCAGTTCATTACATCTGTGACTAATTACATCCATGATCAACTAAGGGTGTGTCTTCCACAAATGAAAAACCCCAATCAGTTGAATTTGATCAAATCAGTGGAAGACTTTAAGGGAGAAAAAAGAACTTTCACTTCTTTAACCAGTGAGCCTCTCCTGTGGAGGTTGTCAAGACTCTTCATCAGAGTTGCCAGCCTCACAGCCTGCCATATGGATTTTGGATTCTTGGGTCCCATGTTGCACAAGACAGTTTTATAAATCTCATATTTACAGATATCTCCTGTTGGTTCTGTTTCTCTAGAGATCATTGAACAATATAGCTTGGTAGTCTGAGTGGTTTTTGAGAAACAGAATCTTAAAAAATGGGTTTTTGCAATTGGTTTCCTACTCTGATTAGACTGAAAGGCAATAATGACTCCACTACCAATAATCAAAACAGCACTGACAGACCATGGCATTAGCTGGAAATAGAGATGTGCAAAAAATCACCATTTGATTCTGCAAATTGTATGCCTATACAAGGCAAGGTTCTGGTTGAGAGTGCTTGTGACACCTTAATGGAGTTTTGTGGAGTTAAGAGGTTTAATGATGTAGGCTCCTTGTTCTTAGATGCACCGGATACAGTTATGAGGGAACGGGGTGAGTTGAAGGCTACAGATTTGCAACTTGAATGCTGCATAAAATATGTAAAAATTTCTATGTGTGCCCTAAAGAAAAATCTTATTTCCTTCAAGTTGCAGACTTGAAATCTCTGAAAACCAGACCCGGAATCTCTGTGTGAATAGCAGACTTATAACATAAATTAAATTTTCAACTTTGCAATATGTCTGCTATTAAACTAAAGGCTTTGATGGGAAAAGAATGGGATTCTGAAACTTGGGATGGGGGCACATGGCTTGATTGGCAGTGGGGATGCAGAAACTCTGGATTCTGCTGAGTCTTTGCTAGATAGACCTGTAATGGTCTTTCTGGAGGAAATAGCAATCCCACCTCAAGCCTGACCTTAGGAGAAAACTACCTGACCTCCAGCCTGCCTTAAGGAAACAGCTACATGACCTTCAGCACACTCTGAGGAAAGAGATTCACAACCTCTAGCCTGCTTTGAGGAAACAGCTTCCAAACCTGCAGTCTACCCTGAGTAGTCTGCCATCCAACCTCCACCTAAAGAAATTAACCATTTAGGTCTTGCTAAACATTTAACCTCTTCTCCTGGGGAAACCATCACTCCTCTGTCTGGGGCAGCTAATCCTGTTTCACCAGATCAAACTACAATGGAATGCCCTGAGATAATTGGCTTGAAAGATACTTCTAATTCTTTTCATGACCCACCCCCATAACCTCTCTTTTCTTCAAGGCCTATAACCAGACTAAAGTCCAAACAGGCCCCAAAAAGTGAGGTACAAATTGCAACTCGTGAGGGGCTGCACTATACTCCTAAAGAACTGCATGTGTTTTCCAAACTATATAGAGAGAAATCAGGGAAATATGTGTGGGAATGGATATTAAGGGTATGGGATAATGGTGGAAGGGATAAAAAGTTGGATCAAGCTGAATTTATTCACATGGGCCCAATAAGCAGAGATTCTTCATTCAGTGTTTTAGCTCAAGAGGTTAGAAAGGACATTAACAGTTTGGATGGTTGGCTAAACATGGATTAAAAAGTGGCCAACATTGCCTGAGGTCAAAATACCAGAACGGCCCTGGTATAGTGTAGATATGGGTATCCAAATGCTTAAAGAAACTGGAGTGTTAAAGTGAATTTATGATAGAAGACATACCCCAGGAAGATCCTGAGGACAACCTTTTACCAGGACATTGAGGAATAAATTTGTGAAACTAACTCCCATCATCCCTGAAGAGCCCTATAGTCACCCTTCTCTATAGGTAAGCTATTACTGTGGGAACTGCTGTCAGTGAGCTGGAATCCTTAAACACAATTGGGATGATTGGACTCTAAGTTGGCAGAGGTCACATAACAACAGGTAATTGCCATAGACAAGGTTGGTTTGGCTACCATAATGAAATCTCATTTGCAGAGACTTATAGCATGGGCTAGTAGATCATAGGATACTTAGACGTAAAATAGATGGGAATTCTACTAAATTCCTGTTTGAGCTCTATAAGCAGAAGAGTGCTACGTCAAGTGACAGAAGTCTAACTTGAATTAAAAAAAAAAAACAGAGAGTCATAGCCCCTTAATCAATTCCCAGACTTGATACAGTTTACAGATCCAGAGTGCCCTGAATGAGAGGAGGGCCAGGTACCCTTGGGGAAGAACACTGTTACACTGTCAAAAATTTACACTGTTAACCTTCCTCTGAGACTTCCCCCAGGAGACATTCATCCCTTAAAGGGTAACAGATCATTGGGAAAAAGGAAATGATCAGATATTCTATGGATTACTAGATGTTTGCTCAGAAGTAACACTAATTCTAAAAGACCCAAAATGTCATTCTAGTCCAGCAGTCAGTGTAGAAGCTTATGGAGGTCAGGTGTTCTATGAAGTTTTAGCTCTGATCCATCTCACAGTGGGTCCAATGGGTCACTGGACCCATTCAGTGGTTATTTCTCCAGTTTCGCAATACATACTTGGAATCAATATACTCAGCATCTGGCAGAAGGTCGACATTCGCTCTCTGTCTCATATGATAAGGCTATTATGGTAGGAAAGGCCAAGTGGAAGCCACTAGAACTGCCCTTACCTTGCAAAATAGTAAATCAAAAGCAAGATTCCTCGAGTGATTGCAAAGATCAATGCCACTCTTAAGGACTTGAAGGATACAGGGGAAATGATTAGAACAGCAGCTCCATTCAACCCTCTTATTTGGCCTGTGTGGAAATAAATGGGTCTTACAGGATGACAGTGAATTATTGTAAACTTAACCAGGTGGTGACTCCAATTGCATCTGGTGTTCCAGATGTGGGATCATTACTTGAGCAAATCAACACATCCTCTGGTACGTGGTATGCAGCAATTGATCTGGCAAACAATTTTTTCTCAATAGGCATTAGTAAGGACCACCAGAAACAGTTTGCATTTAGCTGGCAAGGCCAGTAGTATACCTTCACTGTCCTACCTCAGGGGTATATCAACTGTCCAGCCCCGCGTCATAATCTTATTCACAGGAACTTGATCATTTCTCCCTTCCATAAGATATCACACTGGCCCACTATAATGATGATATTATGTCATTTGGACCTAGTAAGCGAGAAGCATCAACTACTCTACATTTATTGGTAAGGCATTTGCCTGTCAGAGGATGGGAGATAAATCCAACAAAATTACAGGGCTTTACACCTCAGTGAAATTTCTAGTGGCATGGGGCATGTTGAGATATTTCTTCTAAGGTTAAGGATAAGCTATTACATCTGTCCCCACCTATCAAAAAAGAGACACAATGCTTAGTTTGTGTCTTTGGATTCGGGAGACAACATATTCCTCATTTGAGTGTGCTACACAAGCCCACATAATGAGTGACCCTTAAAGCTGCTAGGTTTGAGTGGGGACTGGAATAGGAGGAGGCTCTGCAACAACTCCAGGTTGCTATGCAAGCTGCTCTGCCACTTGGGGCATATGATCCAGCAGATCCTATGATGTCAGTGGCAAATAGGTATGCTGTGTGGTGACTTTTGCAGGCCTCTGTAGGATAATCTCAAGGCAGGACCTTAGGATTTTGGAGCCAAGCTTTACCTGCAGATCACTACCCTCCTTTTGAGAAAGAGCTTTTAGCCTGCTCCTGGGCCTTAGGAGAGACTAAACACTTAAACATGGGTCATGACTTATCATAAGACTTGAGTTGCCTATCATGAGCTGGGTGTTGTTTGACCCACCAAGCCATAAAATTGGTATGCACAGCAGCACTCCTTTATAAAATGGAAATGGTATATAAGACAAAGGGCTCAAGCAGGTCCTAATGGCACAAATAAGTTACATGAGGAAGTGGCCGAAATGCCCATGGCTGGACACTACCATTCCAATTCAGGATAGGGTCTTGCCATTGATGCAGGTCATACTGAATTATTCTTCATTTGGGGGATTTTAATCTCTGGGATGTTGCCTTTCATAAGTCACACTGCCATCCCATTTCTGTAGATTTAAACCCACTATTAACTGGACATGAGAGAATTCAGCTCACTCTCCTGTCTTCTGACAAAAATTACCAAAATGTGAACAGCCTTTTACTGGGTACTGTCTACATGAGGAGGACACTCAAAAGCTAAAGGGAGATATAGAGGAAAGCACAACAAGGGGTTCTGTCTTTACAGGAATTTAAGTCCAAATAGAAGAGAATGGCTATATGTGAGAAAATGGTGTTAGCCCTTTGCTGTTTTATACCTGGATCTCATGTCTTTAGCCCCCGCTGCTCTTAACATAGTGCAGTGTGTTTTAGCCACTCAATTAAGGATTCTCAAATACATTAAAGAAATGAATTAGTGTGGGGACAAATTTGGTATTAAGCCATGCCTTCCTCTGGGAGAGAACTCATTGAAGGAGAACTAATGCAGTGCTCACAAAGAGGCAGTGAAATTTGATGTTTCCCCAACCATCAACTTAGCAGTAAGTTAGAACCTTTGATGAGGTCATTTATTTTTGCAGACTATGATGAAAACTATGAATACTTGCCCCAGAAAAATACATGAATGCACACATACACTAACTTTTGAGTTTAATTTAGTCTCCTACAGAAACTCTAAATGTCTATAACTCCCCTGTTAGGAACCCCCGGTCTACTGAGTAACTGTTATGAGTCAGGAACTGTGTATAATATACCCTGGGTGCTATAAAAGCCCAGAAGAACAGCATTTATCCTAACTTGGAGATTCAGAGCAGGGTTCCTGGAGAGGTGAAGTTGAGGCTAAAATTTGAAGGATGACCTTTGCATGGTGGGCACCATCTCCTTATTCAGGACTCATTCAAATGACACCTGTCAGAGAGGCCTTCCCTGTTCACACAGTTGACAATACTGTCCTATTCTCTATCTCATTATTCTTTCTCTGCTTATCATAGCACATATCTCAACCTGTAATTATCTTATTTGTTTTATTTAAATATTTGTTATCAAAGCCTTACTAGAATGTAAGTGCAACAAAGGTAAATGAATATTGTCTATTGTGTTCACTGATGAACCCCCAGTGCCTGACATGCTCAATTCTTTGTTGAATGAATAGGGGCTTCCCAGGTGAATGGACCAGCTCAAAGTAATGCACAGAGGCATGGGAGAATATGGAGACCATGAGCAATTAGGTGTACCTGAAGATTAAAAGAAGGGACTGAAGAGTAAAGGCATGTCCAGGCCATGAATGACTTCATTAAGACAGTTAAACTCCAGTTCAATATGGAGGTTAAGTCAATATGGTCATTCAGGGGACAAGATCACAACTTCTAAGAGAAAGACCTGGGTGGAGGGGTCAGGAAACAAGGTAGGAAAAAGGAAGTCCAATCAAGCTGACTTAGGGTGTTCTGCCATAGGGACCGTATAAAACTACATGCCTTTGGTTTGAGTCTGTAAGTATGGATTGGTATCTTGGATTTAGGCTCTGTTAATAAGAATAATGGTGATGATACCAAAACTTATAATTGAGCCAGGCACTGTGCTGAGCCAGGCATGTACACTTTGTCAGTTCATCCTCACAACTACCCTATGAAGGAGGTGCTTCTATATCATAATCTCCTGGTTTAGACAAGGAAATTAAAGCTCAGGTGAATTAAAGTCCTCAAACTTCATCAAGTGGAGAAGTCAGGATTTGAAACCAGGTAGTCTGAGTCCAAAGCCGGATTCCAACTAGAAACCTCTTCTGCTTCCCTACTACTAGCCTTCTAACTCCACCTTCAGGCTCTGCCTCTGGACTTGGGTGGACTCAGTACTATACCATTGACCTTGGTTTCTCTCCTCAAGGTATTTAGAGCCAACGCTTACTCTGGTTTGTGATAAAACAACATCATACAAAGAATAATCAGATCCCTAATGAAATTCAGCAGTGAATTCTTTAGAGGTAGTTTGAGTGGATTCGAAATTACCTGGAATCAGTATTGATTTTACACCTTATTGATTTTATCACTTTACATGATTTGCTGACAGAAACGGTATCTTTGTTCACTTGATATAGAGAAGACTTTCTTGTTAAAGCAGTTACCTTCCTGATCCAGGCAAAGTGGGAACTGGCAAGGTTGTGGAGCTGCTCTTTGAATAAGTCTGTATTGCAAGGAATATGGGAGGTAATTAGGATAACCATCTTTAACATTTCCAGATTACTTAATATTTGCCAAGCACTGTTCCTAATATTATACCTGTATTAACTTATTTAATCAGTATAACTTTGTGAGGTAGGTACTATACTATCCTTATATTACAGATGAGGAAACTGAAGTACAAATAAATTATTATTTAAATTACTCCAAATATTAGCTGGTAAGTGGTAAACTAGAATATGAATCCAGACAAATCTGACTCCAAAGCCTGGTCACTTATCTAACCAGGCTACTCTTTGCAGGGCAGACGCATCATCTTTTGTAACAGGTGTAAATTATATACTGATTGTCTCTGATGTGCATCGCATACTGCTCGGAACTGAATTAGAATATTTTTAGACATAATGCAAGGGATGATGGAGGCTTAAATTAGTACACTGGAAGGAAACTTAGAATTGAGGAACAGATACAAATGACATTTTGGAGATGGAATTTGTAGAATTTAGTGATTTTTTTTTTGGATTTCATGTGTGAGAAAGCATGTTTGGAGAGTGGCTGAGAGATTTATCAAAAGTGGTTGGAAATTGCTAGCACCTGTGACTAGGAAAACTGTTGAAAAATTAACTGAGTGTCTAGTGGGTATTTGGAAGTCACATCTGAAGCTCAGAAGAGGGATCAGGACTAGAAGCATGAGGAAGAATGTGCTCACTTAGATGGAGAGCAAAGTGAGAAAAGAATCAAGGAGAGAACTTTGGGTAACTGCTGCTGTGGTAGGTTGAATTGTGTTCCACAGGGAAAAAATCTTTTTAATCTTAATTTATTGCTATGTGTGTGAACCCATTGAAAATAGAACACACAAGGGTTGCAAGCAGCGAACCCTACCCAGAATGCCATAGTCCTCAGGGAGAAACCATTGCCTTGCTGCTGCCTCAATTTTGGACTTTTCCTAGGCCCCCCCCCCCAAATTCCTTTTAAGTCAACCCATTTATGGTATTTGTTTTAGTAGTTGGAAAACAAATACAGCTACATTTACAGAGTGGGTCAGGATAAGAGTAGTTAGTAAAGAAGATTGAAAGGAGTGGACAAGGATTTAAGGAAAAGACTAATAGAAGTTAGGATTCTATAAACCTTTGGGGGTGTGTGTAAATGATGACCATTACTATATTCTGTACAATGGTCATTGGGATGAGATGGGGATTGATTTATGTACTCCAGATAAACAGGTTCTTAATCTTGATCTGCATTCTGGTGGGTGTGGACTCATTGTAAATAGGATCTCTTGAGGGTGTTACTTCAGTTAAGGTGTGCCTCAAATGAATCAAGTAGGGATTTAATTCAGATTACTGGCATCCTTTATAAACAGAATGAAATTCAGGCATAGGGAGAAAAGTCAGAGGGAGCAGCAAAAGCTGAAAGTTAATGAAACCAGAAGAGAAAGAAGAAGACACTATCATGTATGTGCATTGCCATATGACAGAGAAGCCAGGGACTGCAAGATTGCTGACCAGCCAGAAGAAACTGACTCCAGGAGGAAGGAAACCTACCAGCCTCTGAAACCATGACATAATAAATTATTGTTGTTTAGTCAGCCTATTGTATGGTTTTTAGTTTTCTGACAAATACCATGTAATGGGCTTGCTTAAACAACAGGGATTTATTTTCTCATAGTTTTGATGCTGGAAGTCTAAAACCAAGGTGTCATCAAGGTGATGCTTTCTCCCAGAACAGTGTTGCATTCTGGGACTGCTGCTGGCAATCGTTGGTCTCTGGTTTTTCTAGCACTTGGCAATGCACATGCTGGCCTCTCCTGACTTCTCCTTTCTCTCTGGTGTTCCTTTGACTTTCGGCTTCTAGTTGCTCCCTCTGTATGATTTTCTCTGGTACCTTCCTTATAAGGCCTTCAGTAATAGCATTCAAACCCGTCCTGATTCAGCTGGACCATACTTTAACTGAAGTAAGCCCATCAAATGTACTATTTATAAGGCTTCAACCCACAGGAATGGATAAGTTTAAAGACATGATTTTCTGGGGTACATAGCTCAAAGATACCATATAAGGTATTTGTTTTAGCAGCTGGGAAACTAAGATGAGTATTGAGAGGAGGCCTTGGGACCCACAACTATGAAAATGCTGTTTACCTTTCTGAGTATGTTGGTTATGATGAGGGCAGAATCCAGAAGTAAGCAGATAATGATGAAAAGGAGGCAGCAACCTTAAGCTACTCTTTCAAGAAGTTGGCAGGAAAGGAATGGAAGAAAAAAAAATGTAGCTAAGGAAAAAAAAAAGTAGCTTGAAGAGAATGTAGGTTGATTTATTTTAGAATATGAGGACTTGAATGAGCTCATGACTAGATCAAGTAATGCGACTCTTGGGAGAATGAAGAATGAAGGAGGCGTTAGTTCTGGGAAGGGCAAGGATATGGAGTTGATGAGAGATCGAAAGTACAAAACAGGGTTTAGCTTTATGGCAACAGAGGGCTAAATTTATCTTGGGGAGATAAGACATAAATAAGTTAGGGGAGAAGGTTTGAGGGAGTTCACATAAAATGCACATAGTTTTCTCAGTGGAACAGCAGGCAACAATTCTTCACTGTGCCTGTGGCAGTAGAGGCGCGCTCATGAGGAGCCAGAAGGGGGGTGAACTCTTCAGCATGTCCCAGAGGCAGAAGTTGCTTGGAAGCCAGGTTGACCTCTGCACAAGAAGTGGATATGGTCAATTCTGCCAAGACAGCGTATCTGACTTCCTCATCACACAAAGCTGCTGAGAGGCAAACATCGAAAGAAGTTTAAGTATGATAAAGATAACCTTGTGAAATCAGAGTTACAGAAACTAGTAACTAAAAATGACAGTGCTTTTTTGCCAAAAATCACACCTGAAGCCCCTGGTGGAAATGAGCCTCTGGAATTGGCTGGAAGCAGTGGGTTGTTTCCAGGAAATGAAGCTGGTGCCTCCATGCCACATGAGGGCAAAGGCCTACCCCTCAGTCACTACAGAGTTGTGAATGGCAATTGTTCAATAAAGACAGGAGATGGCCTGTCCCTGCCAAAATACTGAGCCAGTGCAAGAGCATCTGAAAGCAGATCTACAGTGCAGGATGAGTCGGCATCAATGGTATAAAAAGTCCAAAAGCTACTGCTTCAGATGGACAACAGTGTCTTTCAAGATGACAGTAATCAGCCAATGCCAGTGAGCCATTTTTTTGGAAATGTCATGCTCATGCAGGACCTTCCACCAGTGTCATCATCTTGTCCTTCAATGAGCAGATGAGAGTTGAGAAAAATGCATTTCAGAGCTGAAGATGATGATGACATTGATGGTGATGATGATGCAGAAATGTAGATAATAAAATAAATAGAACAATTTCTTTGCATATTTAGTCAGATAATCAAATATAGGATTCATATAAAATTTATCTCCATTAGAACTTGTTCTTAATCAAGAATTGATCCATAAAAGTCAATAAATAATGAAAACACAAAATAACTTGTGACAGATTTATTTATCTGAACTGCTATAATCATTGTTGATATTCTAAAGCTGCTGTCTCCATATTGCTGTATTTTCTTATGTTTATATGTATACATATAAATAAAATGACTTGAGTCAGCTGGTGGGGTTGGGATAAACAGCGGATACCTTTGTAAAGAAAAATCTTCACTTAAATAGTTTTAAGTGAAGATTTAGTTTTGATTACATGCAAGATTATTTTTCATTATCAGATTTTGATCATTCCTGTGATTAATTAAATGCCAGTTCTTAAAGAAATCTGCTTTTTCTGTATATGATGCTAATGCTTACCTTGGAAATTTTGCAGAATGCATATAGGAAAGAAATAAAATAATTAAAAAAAAGTAAAGATACCCAGAATGCCTTTGGGGATTTCAGGATATATTGATGGAGAAGATTTAAAAAAAGAAAATAGAAGTGGCTGAAGGTAAAATTGTATTATTTTAGTAATCATTGTCCCTCAGAATATTATTCCAGGAACTGATGAGAAAAATGTTTCCTGGGCAAATTCATTTGGGAGACTAACCATAGTATACCTTCCTCATTATATATTAGAATATTAAAGCCCCCTAGAATTCCTGTAGTAAAGAAATATTCCTACTTTTGTTTAGCCTGTATTTTCCAACTTATTTATTGACAGTTATTTCTTTGTATTGCAACTATTACTAGCCCATATCACTAATGTTCCAAGGAATATATTGGGTCAACTTAAGATGAAATCAGAGCATTGTGAGGTGCACTGGTGAGTGCATTTGAGAACCCAAGTGTTGTTTCAAAAAATATATATGCAACGGAGGTATTTAGTGCTAAAGAATGACTTCTGCCAGTAATGATGTGTAGCCTGAAAGCTGGAACAGAGAAAATGGAGAGTGATGTTTATTCCAACTTAGCTTTTGGCAAAGCAAATACAATAGAAGGTAAAGGGGGCAAAGTAATTGAGTAGGAGTGCTGAAGTGATTGATGTGGTGTTCCAGGCTGGGGAAGTTCAAGGACAACTAACTGGGAAATGTGGGAAAAGATGAGAGACTAATAATCTTGATGAGTTCAAGGGATATTTCTAGGGGATAGGGGATATGGGAGAGGCAAAAAGTAGGAGGTGATAGTTGTGGAGAAGAGATTTTTTTAAATGAATTGGGTGTGGTAAACAATCAATTGCTGCTGAGAGATTAAGTAGGATAAACCTGGAGAACAGGCTGATGTGTTTGGCAATTAGGTGGCCATTAGTTACTTCCGAATGAACAATTTTTATACAGTGATAACAGGAAAAATAGAATTCCAGAGAATGAATAAAGGAATGTATGTGCTGTATGTGTGGCTAAGAAGTAAACAAATGAAATCTACTCACTGTTTTGTTTTGTTTTTTGTCAGTAAAAGAAAAGAGAAATGGTGGATTACTTGAGATGAACCCATTACCAGAAAAGATTTTTATAATTATTTTGCTTGTGAGTATGAAGAATGGGTGGCTTGAGAAGAGTGAGTCCACTCTTTTGGATAGGCAATAAATAGGAATAAGTAAAATTACGAATGACATTTAGGACCCAGCTGAGGATAGTTAACACAGATTTTCCTTATGGTGCTTCTTTGATTTGTGTCACCCAAGGGCAGGGGGTGGGTTGAGGGGCAGTAGGATCAAACTGGCAAGAGAAAGGAGTGAAAACAGGAGGAGCCTCACATACTGGGAAAATGGAGATAAGTTGAGAGACAGAGTCATGATGAAGTTAAATACTGATTTTGTGAGAATGAGGGAGCAAAGGAGGTTGTGGCCAAAAGTAGAAGTATGTGTATTGAATGGATTTGTAGTTTGAGTTCCAAGTGAGCCTAAGTTACAAATTTTGGTCAAAGGAGAATGAGGCTTGAAATAAGTGGAAATGAATGTTTTCAGAGAAGAGGGAATTAATGCCAGATAAGTTGCTTGGCCAGAACTTCACATGGGTCATCCATGTGGAAATTGTTGTCACTATAGATGGTGACAGGTGACTGAGTAGAAGAAAACATTATTAGAAATGCAATGTGGAGGAGGAACCTGGGGCTTGTGATGCCACCATGGAAGAAGAAATTAGGAAGATATACTTAGATTTGAGTGTGCAATTCAAAGGAGGAGTGTTGACTGAAGAAAGATGATGAAATAATGGAAGGCAAGAGGCTATGATGATTTAGGAGAAGGCAGAACTTCTCTCTTGGCCCTGAGAGGAAGAAGATGAGCAGTATCCCCTTGGAAAAGTCATGTCGGAATCAGAGCTCTCAGGGGAAAGTCAGCAGGTTGCAAGTAAATCACAGGGCAGAGGGAGCATTCTGGAGAAAGGTAGAAAATATAAGGAAGGTTATAGATGGTAGAACAAGGTTCTGGATGGCACTGTGGAAGTGGCTATAAGGAATGCAGAAAGCAGAGGATTATGCCATAGAAGGTGCTGTATCAAACTAGACTAAGCTGAAAATAAAATAAGCAGAACTAGTGTATTAGTTTACTGTGGCTGCTGTAACAAATTACCACAAACTTGATGGCTTAAAACAATAAAAATTTATTCTATCTCAGTTCTGAAGCCCATAAATACAAAATCAGTGTTGGTAGGCCAAAATCAAGGTGTCAGTAAGGCTGTATTCCCTCTAGAGGCTCTTAGGGAGAATCTGTTCTTTGCTTCTTCTAGTTTCTGGTGGTTGACACAGTGTTTTCTTGACTCATGTCCACATCACTCCAATCTCTGCCTCCATCTTCACATTAGCTTTTCCTCTTCTGTAGTAAAATTTCCTTCTGCCTCTCTCAATGGATACATATGATTGCATTCAGGGCCCATCTTGATAATCCATGATAGTTTCCCCATCTCAAGATCTGTAATTTAATAACATCAGCCAAGATCTTGTTTCCATATAAGGTTCAAGAGATGAGGGCATGGATATCTTTTGAGGGGGGTGGCATTTCACAGCCTCCCACAACTAGGTTTGATTGTTTTATTCTGTGAACAAGAGCTATGGTGAATACTGGAAATGGAGACAGTATACAAGACCACAAGACTCCAAGCCAGGGCCCAATTTGGAGGTATGTCGTTCCTGTGTCAGGAGGAAGGGAAACAGGTATGAATGACAAGAGCTGCTAGACTGCCCATGAATGATAACCTTGGTGAGACTGAAGGCTGTGTTGGGTTTAGAATGGTGTCAATATGCTTTACCAGGCTCTTGGTTGATGACGGTCATCTCAAATTCAAGACCTTTATTCAAGAGGCCCACAATGTCCTCCCAATCTTAAGTTTTGTTATAGATGAATTCCTTATCCCTGTGTATTGGCAGTGGCCCCAAAGCCTTTACATTAACATAAATGAGAGTTTTCTGAAGTATTGAATGTGTGTGTATGGGGGGAGCAGGGAATAGGAGTGAGGGAAATTAACCAAACTCGTTGTGAATTTTTGTAAGGTTCAATCTTAAAAAATTGTGATGTAGGGGAACTTTTCAAGGTATTTTCCTACTTTTCTTTTGGGTAGCCTCACTCCTGTGTGTTCAAAAAGTGATTAGGGTTTTTGCACCATTTCCTGTTTAATCAGGGTGCTTCATAACCCTGCTCCAAACTCCAAATGTTGTCCAGACTCTCCTCCAAATATTTCCTTCCCTTATTCCAGTACCTGAGTCTGTGTCTTCAAGGTCCTGCTCACATCTTCCCAGAGTGTTTCCCCTGATGGGTAATAAATGAATTGGTGTTAAGGTAGTTAATCTAATAAGAAGTTAATATTGTAATATTCCTAGCTGGTTTTCCACTTCACTTAAGTGCTTTAACCCAAAGGAAAAACTGACTATCATGATGGTAACTGAAAACTTTTGTGTAAGAGAAGAAGAATAAGGAAGGGCCACTTGGCCTTCAAATTAAACCAGCAAGACATTGAGCAGTTGCTGGTTTCATTGAGGCCCAGGGCTGATTTGATTTCACAGAGCCTTTGGGATTAGCCTGGAAGTAACGAGACCCCACATTTCTTAGGTACAGTGACTTGCAACTTTTTGAATTTTCCATCTCTGACCCATATATTTAGGCTTCTCTGAATTTATGGTTACTTTTTTTCTCTTCCTCAGAAACTTCATACTCAAGGCTGCTTGAGGCATAAATAAGCTAAATCTTGCAAAAAGCCTTTGAAAGGTACTTGTCCCTAAAATCGATGCAAAGAAGCTTTGAAAACAGACCCAGTAAGTGATTTTAATGCTGCATGAAAGTCTGTATAGTCATATAAATCTAATTCTTTAACTGGCTGAAACCTGAGATTTTTTTAAATCCATTTTCCTTCCTCTAGCCAAAAAACTGTAGGTTCTCATTAAAGAGCAAATCTGTTGAGGTGGGCTTTATTGATGTGTGCTTTCTAGGGTGTGGGGGTGTCGGTGGCCCCGTTCATTTCAAACAGTGTCTGAGGCCCTTGCCAGTAATCACAGCCTTGATTACTTACCATATGCAGAGCCTAAAGTGGGCAAATAGGGGTAGCCAGAGTCAGTACTAAGCAAAATGGAAATATTTTCCTCCATATTCAGGATATCCATTTAATATCTGTTCTTCAGTAAGTGTGTGCTCTTCATGCATTTCTGTTAGAACTGTCTGTTCAGAATGGTAAAATCGTAGGAGACTTTCTTTCATCTGTGAGTTTCGGAGACTAAGTTCTTCCTTATCCAACTAGCAACAATTTATTTGACCATCTGCTCCACTTTCCACTTCCAAGCACCTGATATACAGAGACATTTACGAGCATACTGGCCTCTTTTTCTTTTTCAAGAAGAAATCCTAGACAAAAACTCAGGGACCTCTAACATGTCCCTTGTTATATACCTGTTGTACTGCACCACATTTAGTCCTATCCAATTGCCTACCAGCTGGCAGCTGTCACATTAGAAATCAATCTGGCAAATCAATCTCTGCTAAGGTCCTAATATCTAATTGTCAAAGTGTGGCCTCTATCCTTCCTTTCATGGATATTTGCATTTTAAAATAAAATTTTAGTATTGGGTGGGCCACGGTGGCTCAGCAGGTAAAGTTTTTGCCTGCTATGCCAAAGACTCAGGTACAATTACTGGTGCCTGCCCGTGCAAAAAAAAAAAATTTAGGACCACAAGATCTTATCACAATGAATGGCTCTCTAATTATATGAAGTTCATTCATTTGTTTTTTTTAACAAATATTTAACACATGCCTACTTTTGTGAGATTTGTGTTAGTAATAGTGGAGATGACAATAATAATATGTGGTTCCACCCTCAGGACCTTACAGAATAGTATGAGATAGGCATGTAAAATAATTTCAGTACGGTGTTATAAGTGCTATGAGAGGTATTATTAATTCATTAACTTGACTTAAATTTGTTTACTGCCTACTATGTGCCAAGCACTGTGTTAAATACTGATCGAATAGCAGTGAATAAAGCAAGTAAACTATTTTCCCTCATTGACCTCTCAACTTGTTATATGAACAAGGCAGTATGGGTTGACCCGGAAGGGAATAACTTTATTGGAAAGGTCAGGAAGGGCTACATAGTTGTCAATGCATTTTAACTAGATATGGGAAGATGAGTAAAAATTAATCAAGTCCATAAGATGGGGAAAAATATTCCATGCAGAAGCATGAAAGACACATGATGTCTTTGAGAAATGGTGGGTAGTTTTTGGGTGTCTGGAGTGCTGAACCTTTAAAAGGAAGTATAATGGAGATGAGGTTGGAAAAAAAGGCTAGGACTGATAGGGAAAGATAGCCACATAGGCCCCTGGTTCTGGATTAGATGAAATAGGTCCCAATTTGAGCTCTGCCATTTACTAGGTGTGTGACTTTGGGCAAATTATTTAATTTCTCTCCATCTTGGTTTCCTTGCCTATAGAATGGGAATAATATAGTAACAACCTCATGGAATTCCAATGAGGATTACTTTAGGTAAAATATGATGTGTGTCAAGTGCTTAGCATATGACCTGAGATATAGTTAGTGCTCAGTAAGTGTAACTGTTGATTCTTATGTAAAGATTGAAATGTGTCTGTAGGCAGTGGAGATCTGTGGAAGTTGGATTCTTGAGGATAGGAGTGACTTGGAAGACATGTACATTAGGAAGATCACTTTAGTTAGACAGAGAAGGAATTAGAGACCACAGGGAGAGAGTATGGTCAGAAGACTAGCCCAGTAATTGACTAAAGAGATAACAAGGTCCTGGACAAATTTGGAGCAGGGGAGGAGGAAAGTCTGAGAGAATGGAATTTAAATGGAATTTAGGTGATTATTTTCTCAGTTCTTGATGGTTTGTAGGGGTAAGTGCAGACAGTTAAGGTTGAAAAAGGAGTTGCAGGTGATGTCGAGTGATTGGAAGGAAGGGTGATATGTTTATCTGAAATGTGAATTACCAGAGAATGGATGTGGGGAAGGGATTTACTGAATCATCATCAGCAAATTTTGTCAAGTTTGTCTGTGGGACCTCTAACACTGTCTCTATCTATCTTCTATAATTTATCTATATCATCTATCTATCGATCATATCTTTCTCTTTCTCTATCTATAAGAGTGTTTGACTTAATAAGCAGATGGAAATAGTTGGAGAATATGTAGTTGATGAAATAGTACTTGCTGAGATTTTATAAAGAGAACATGTAAAGCTAGAAGAAAAGAGGACTGAAAAGAAGGCCCTGAGGGTACCCATACTTAAGCAGTAAGCAGAAGAAGAGAAACAAAGTAAGAAAAGTAAGAAGAGCAGTTAAAGGCATAGAAAGCAGTAAATTAGAGTTAGTATTACTAGAGCTGAGGGATGAAAGTTTCAGGGGTGAAGGAATGTGAAATAGTCTCACATGCAGCCAAGAGGTGTAGTTGAACTGAAAATTAGAAGGGTATTGGGAAACTTTGCCAGAGTTCTTCCATTGGAGAGGTGAGGACAGAAGCCAGATTACCTAAGCTGAGAAGTGGTTTTATCTCTGTACCCACCCTGCTCCACAACCTGCTGAAGGGTATGAGGTCACCCACTATATTATGAGCCACATTTGAAAGAAGAAATAAGATTTGGGTCTTTATACACATGTAAACCAAATGGTCTACTACTCTCAAAGCATGGTGGTACCACAGGCAGTAAGGTCTGTGGCTTACTGTGATGACCCTTGCAAATAGTGACTCAGGAACTGTATAGACAGAGTCCAAGGAAGCAAAAGATGTTAGGAGTTTGAGAAGAGAGTTGATTTTTTTTTCCATTCATAATTCAATAAAACCAGAAATTTGGTTATCTTTGCTAAAATTCAAGCATATATCAATGAATTCTACTTTCCTTAATGAACTGCAGTTAGAATTTTCATCTCTGAATAGTCATTTAATGAAAGTTGCTGCGATATACGGCTTCCTGAGGAAAGCTGTTACCTCATAATATCTTGACTCATATGTGAGGAACAGAAATTCATGTGACATTCAAAGTTTTCTTTCTTTCTTTTAAAAGTTTTGTAGGGTTTTCACAGTATCTGTATGCTTTATAAGAAAGTGTAGCCTCTACACCCTTCTCCCATAACCCCACTGCCATTTCCTTCATTTTATTGGGATGAGATTTCCACTTTACTCCTGTCCTTACTATATATTAAAGAAGAAAAATACTAAAGTCATGACTGCCATTACCTAAAAGAGAACCACTTTGCAAAGCAACATCATGAAGCAGACCTAAGGCATTCATTATAATAGATTCCAGATGTTGGCATTACAATTCGATTCAGAAACAAAGAAAACCATCCAATTCTATCACTTGTCTGGGAAGCCTAAGCAAAGAGAGGAAATTGTCCAGCAGATATGCAGATGTGGGATCTGTGCTACTGGACTGCAGAGGTCTGGGATGGATTTTAATCACAGAATAAATTTGTAAGCTATAAAAAGGCCTCTGTAGAAGCTCTTCAGGCCCCAAAGCTCATTTTATTCTAAGAATATAGGACCCTAGGGCCTGTGTGTTCACAAGCAGTAAAGCAGTCAAATTCTTCCCAAGTTGCTAAAAGAGCACACTAAAAATTATGCCTTCCTCAGCATTTCTTTTCAAATGGTTCAAATAGAAAATATGGCATCTTTTCTAATAGCCACATTCTATTTTCAAATCTGCCAAAAATAGTGGCTTTAATTCACACACTTTAGACAAGAGGGGAAAATGCACTCAGAGGGACAGCTTGATTTTCTGCTAATCTTAACATTTTATAAAAAGTTTTCCATGAAGACAATGATCTTGGATAGAAAGCAAACTGATTGGGCTATCCACGCTTTTGTTTTGTTTCTTTTGCAATTTTTTTTCAGCTTGGGTAGATGTCTTTTACCAACCATCTCCATGTCCTTGGCCCTTTATGAGCAAAGAAGCAACTTACCAGTCCAACAATGAAGGGCTGAAAAGAAGGCATGGAAATTGGAAATGATGAGGGTGTTGCTAAAGATTTCAGGGAACTACTGACCTGGTCTCTGAGAAGACTCTTGCGGATAGCATCAGAGGTCAGTGAGCTGTGGACATCTTTTCTTTTAGTAATTTAAATATATCATCCCACTGTCTTCTAGCTTCCATGGTTTCTGCTGAGAAATCTACACATAGTCTTATTGGGTTTCCCTTGTATGTGACAGATTGTTTTTCTCTTGCTGCTTTCAAGATCCTCTCTTTCTCTTTGACCTCTGACATTCTAACTAGTAAGTGTCTTGGAGAACGCCTATTTGGGTCTATTCTCTTTGGGGTGCGCTGCACTTCTTGGATCTGCAAATTTAGGTCTTTCATAAGAGTTGGGAAATTTTCAGTGATAATTTCTTCCATTAGTTTTTCTCCTCCTTTTCCCTTCTCTTCTCCTTCTGGGATACCCACAACACGTATATTTGTGCGCTTCATATTGTCATTCAGTTCCCTGATCCCCTGCTCAAGTTTTTCCATTCTTTTCCCTATAGTTTCTGTTTCTTTTTGGAATTCAGATGTTCCATCCTCCAGTTCACTAATTGTAGCTTCTGTCTCTTTAGATCTACCATTGTAGGTATCCATTGTTTTTTCCATTTTTTTCTTCTTTGTCCTTCACTCCCATAAGTTCTGTGATTTGTTTTTTCAGATTTTCTATTTCTTCTTTTTGTTCAGCCCATGTCTTCTTCATGTCCTCCCTCAATTTATTGATTTGGTTTTTGAAGAGTTTTTCCATTTCTGTTCGTATATTCAGCATTAGTTGTCTCAGCTCCTGTATCTCATTTGAACTATTGGTTTGTTCCTTTGACTGGGCCATATCTTCAATTTTCCGAGCGTCATCCATTATTTTCTGCTGGTGTCTGGGCATTTGATCAGATTTCCCTGGGTGTGGGACCCAGCTGGTTGAAAGGTTTTTCTGTGAAATCTCTGGGCTCTGTTTTTCTTTTCCTGCCCAGTAGGTGGCGCTCGTGGCGCTCGTCTGTCTGCACGGCAGTCGGCCCGGGAAACCGCGCGTGGAGGGGGGGTCGCTGGCCGCCGCGGCTTGGGAGAGTGCCGGTCCTAATTGCCCAGCTGGCCCGAAACGCCAAGCGTGACGGGAGGGCCCCGCTATCCAACGTTCCCAGTCAGACCGGGGAGCCACGTGCGTGGAGGGGACCCCAGTCGCCAGCTGCCCCGGCCGGGAAAACGCGCGCCCCTCGGGTATCTCACCGCAGCAGATTCTCCCTGCCCGTTCAGCTGTTCCAGAATGGGGTACGCTGTCTTTTTGGTCTCTGTCGTGACTCCGGGAGCTGTTTCGTATTGTTTCTATTTCTTTAGTTGCTTTTCTGGAGGAGGAACTAAGACCCGTGCGTCTTACTAAGCCGCCATCTTCTCCGGAAACTGTGGACATCTTTTAACCCACCCCCCCCAACACAAACCACTGGCATCTAGGTGGGAACCCTACCCCCTCCAAAGGATCTGTGTCATGTGTCAGACGGTCTTTTGAGGATAATCACATTTACTTCCTTGGGCGCTTTTGAGAACATTATTCTGAACCTTTAACAGGTTCTTCCTATTGATGTTCTCACTTGCCTCTGATTGAGGTGGAGATGTCATATTCCGAGGTTGGTCCTAAACTGTTCTGGATGACAGACAGATATCCCTTATATAAATGGAACCACTGCTCTCATTCTGCCCAGTGGCTCTTTGCCTATCCTCCCAGTTGGCAGGGATGTATGGAAGTCAAGAGTGTAGTCGACATATAAAGCAATCACATTCTAGGAACACAATAATTGCTATTTAAATCATTTGAGAGAAGACATGGTTCGAAGATGTGTTGTTCTATGTTTATTATATAAAACTCCATATCGTAAATTTAACATGATCAGAAAACAACTTTTCATTCATATTTTCCTACATACCTCTTTTATTTGTGACTGTCACCAATAAGACACAATAACAACTTTTGAAAGAGACATTGGAAGCCAGCAATCCAGCATTCTTGGAAGGGGTGGGGCATGGGTAATGCAGCATCAAGAGTACTATTGTAATTAGTACTAAACAAATGGCACCAGAGAAGTGAAGAGGCAAGAAGATCTATATTGTTTCAATACAAACAGTTTCTAAACAGCCAGGGCATTTTTAATAATAATCGTATTCCTATGTTTTTCTCATGGAAGATTTTGGGGATGAATCATGTATCCTTAAAAGAGATGTTCAAGACTTAATACATATTCCTGTGGCCATGACCCCATTTGTAAATAGAACCTTTGAAGATGCTATTATTAGTTAAAAGTGTGGTCTTATCTGTGAATAGGATCTTTGAAGATCCTATTTAAATGAGGCCAAATTGAATCAGGGTGGGCCTTAATCCATGTGACTGGAGTCCTTATGAGCAAAGGAAATTTGCACACAGTCAGTTAGTATAAGCCAAAGTCAAAAGAAGTCAGAGAAGGAAGCAGATCGCCATGAGACAGGGAAAGAGATACAAGCCAAGGAACCCCAGGGATTGCAGCAAGCCAGCACCAGAATGCTATAGATTCCAAGAGGAAGCATGGCCTGTATAATTGTGCCTTCATTTTGGACTTCTAATATCCCAAACTGTGAGACAATAAATTATTCTGGCTTAAGGAAACCAGTGTGTGGTATTTGTCTTAGGACCCCTGGCAAACTAAACAGGGAGATATAAAATTAGCCAGAAATGATACATTTGACAATGAAGTGCATGAAGTGATGGTTTCCGAACTCTAGGAAGAATCTTCATTTGTACAGATAAGAAAGAAATATATAAGTACCTCTTCTTTTAACCATCATTCTAAATTTCCATCAATAAGTCACTATGCCTCAAATGGCCCCATGAATTTTTAATCTATTTTTAACTAAAATTGTTCATATAGATAGAAAAATAAACAATATTGGTCAGGGTTTTCCCAACCGTAGACATGATCCTGACTAAAGAGTTTAGGATTTGAACTGCTTGATTCCCCGAGTACTTCACTTTGTTTCCCAGAAGGATTTTTACCTACTAAAGAGCAATGTTAAATAAGGAAACTGTAGTTCATTCTCACTGTTTATATAGCTTTATGTGATATTATCTGGAGCTCAATCCCCGAACTGGTAGTTTAATGACAAACTTAGATATATAGATTTACAAGTAACATAGATTTAAATTTCATTGACATACAAAAATATCATTTCACACTTATTCGTATAATATATTTCAAGACACTTTGCTAAACACCAAATATATATAGTGGTGAAAAAAACAAGCAAAGTTTCTGACCTCAGAAAGCTTTCAGTAGCTGGGTAAGCAGGTATTAAACAAATAACATACAAATGTAAATATTATTACAATTTTAATAAGTTCTAAAAACTGGAAGAGAGAGATTCTTTGTAACACAATGGGAGGAGTCCTGCCTTATATAGGAAGGGAAATATTTCTTAAGGAGACAAACTGAAACATGAAGAGTTAGAAAAGATGAAATACTGGCAGAGAAAACAGCTCATGTGGAGCATTGAGGTAGTTATTTCTAGGAATGGAAACATTTTAATGTGGAGGAGGGATATGAGATGAGTTTAAAAATGTAGGCAGGTACTAGGTTATTTAGAACTTTGTAAGAGTTTGAATTTGATCCTAAAAGTGATAGAAAGCCATTGGATGGTTTTACCAGGAGAGCATATGATCTGATATACGTTCTTTAGAAGACCACTCTGAAAAATATAGGGTATCAAGAGTGGAGGTAGGGAGACAAGTTAGGGGGCTACTGCACAATGAAAATGATAGAAGCTTAAACTGAGGTATCAAATGCTGTTGGAATGATAGAATTGATGGAACTTGCTGATGGAGTGGATATGTTCAATCATTTGTCCAACGAATATTTGAGTGACTGTTCTGTGTGAGCAACTGTTATAACTGCTGGAGGTAAGCAATGAAAACATCCTACCCTTGTGGAACCTCTAGTCTAGAGGGAATATAAATGCTATAAACATAAAAGTAAAATACAATATGCCCAATGATGATAGGCGCTATGGATGCTAATAAAGGAGAATAAGGTATAAGTGGAATATTGGGATGGATTTAGGGTTTTGTTCTTTAAAGACTGGCTGAGGAAAATCTCTTTAATAAGGACATATTTGAATAGATACTTGAAGAAAATAAGGCAGCAACCTATTTGGTTATCTGGAAGGAGTATTCTAGGTAAATAAAATATCAGGAGTCAGAAAAGTGCTTGGGTGTTTGAGGAATGGTGGAGAAGTTAATGTATCTGGAATGGAAAGAGGGGGAGAGAGTGTTGAGAAATGAGATTAGAGAAGTTCTGTAGAGGTGCAGCTTATGCTGGGCCATTGTAAGGACTTTGGGTTTTAAGATAAGTAAGATGTGAAGAGAGACCTTGGAACATTTTGAGTAGAAGTCGTATCATGTGGCTTAGGTTTTAACAAGATCATTCTGGTTTTTGTGTTGATAATAAACTGTAGGGGAAAGGGAGAAATCAGAGAGACCATTTAGGAAACTTTCAATAATTGAAGCTAGAGATGATGGAAGCTAGGGCTAGGGTAGTAATAATGAAGGTATTGAGAACTTGCTGAATTTTTATAAATTTTGAAAGTAAAGTTGACAGGATTTACTGAAGGATTGCAGGTGAATTGTGAGAGAAAGAAAGGAGTCGAGGATAATTCTACAGCCTTAGCAATGTAAAGAAATTGGAATTGCTATATACTGAGCTGGGAGAGAATTGGTGTAGAGGTTTTGGTGGGGAGGGGTATTAGATTTGGAGGGTGAGGGAGAAAAAAATTGTAAATGGCTCCTCTATTTCTGGCTTCACAAATTAGGTAGATGGTGGTGCACTTTTCTTTGGTGGGAGAGATTAGGAACTTAAAAGTCATTTATTTCAACATCTTTATTTTTATAAATGAGGAACTAAAGACTTAAGATGGGAGTCATCTCATTGAGTAGTGTAAGAGCTTGGATTTGGTCAAAGCCCTCCTAATCTAAGAGTAAATATTTTTTCTTACTTCTTCTCTACACTGATTTCTCAATTTCAAAATCTCTGATATGGGAAAATAAAATTTTAAGTTTCTTAAAGAAAATATCATGCTTTAAACATCTTTGGTATGTTTTGCTGTATGGGGCACCTATTGTTCTATGCCCAGAATACCCTCTTTCCCAGGATCAGTTCTTCTCCTTATCCTTAGGAATAATCATGCTCATAAAATTTGATTCTACCTCTTGATCATACAGGAATTGGCACCTGATGCAAACAGATTTTTGTTTTATACACACTCATGTGAGAAAGGAAGGAGATATTATTCAAAGGATTTAGAAATATTTGTTGACATGAACTAAAGAAAGAGGAGACACTTGCATAAGCTAAGTATATGAAACTTTCATGACGTGAATTAGGAGATTACTATTTACATTTCAAAGAATATTTTGGTTGAGCATAAAATTGACTGTAATTTTTGTTTAAATAGCAATCTTCCTAATGCACTTAAGCATTTGTTTATGATCATTAACCATTTGACAGGTTGGCGATGAAGGGAACTAGTTTAAAGATAAAGCATGAGGAAATACTTCCCATTAAATTGTTCTCTGTGTGTGCATCTAGAGTCTGAGTTCTTTAAAAGTCTCTCATTTTCAATCAATGGATTATAAAATACTGAATGGAATTAGCACCCAGTATCAATATTTGCTGAATGATACCAAATAAATTAGTGATGTTTTCAATTTAGAGCTCAACTCGGTATGTTGCATAGTCCTCTATTTAAAGACTATTTTGAATATAGAATATATCAGTAAAAAATGTTATACCCATAGAATACTCAGGAATGCTGGTTTTGTGTGTGTATTAGGTACTATGAGTTGCCAAATGTACATGGGTAGAATCAAGGGTTGCTGTTAACAGGGAAAAAGAATCAACAAAACTACATCTGTTGTGAATGGGTTCATGAGCAGAAAGATGTACATCAGTATCTACCAATGAGCTTCAGCCATATTGGAGGATATGAGGAAGATAATTTGGCCATCAGCCTACTAAGAAGTAAGGCCAAAGTCAGATAACATGCCAATCATATTTTATAAGCCTATTTTTATTTTATGGGAAAGAGGTGAAAATCTGCCATAATAAGGCTAATGCTTGATAGTATAAAAGATAATTTAAAAATGAACTTTTATATAAAAGAAGATGGAGAAAGGAAGAAGTGGAGAAAGAAGAAGAGAGAAAAATGATTTCTTCATGAACACATGTAGATTCCAAGAGCTTGGAACCTCCCTTCATTTCTTCATGCATGGAGCTGACTACCCATGGGCTCAGGCACTTAGTAACTTCTGAATAAGTTAAAGTATAACAACTGAATTGAATGGATAAGGATAATGTTTGGCTAAACTTCCATAGTTTGTTGGAGACAATGAATGCTTACACTGTTATAGTGTCAAGATATATCAACCATCTTTTTTCAGCCTTGGAATAATTTCCATATATTTAACAGTTGCAATTAAATCTTTGCTTACTTCCCAGATCAATGGGCAATCTTGACTGCCAATATCACTTTTCCTAGTAGTTTTGGTTTCCAAGAGTTTGGTGCCAATATAAAAATTTAAGGTCATGCCATTTCATTTTAGTAAAATATATAGATACCCCCTTGGATTAAGTCTGACTAAGAGCTAACTATCCATATCAGATGACCACATCATATATTGACTTTTCCCAGGAAAATCCTGGTTTATGTCTATTGTCCTGATGTAGTCATTAATTATATTTCCTTTCATTCCTAAAAGTGTCCTGGTTTGGCCAACAAATGATGTTTCCTGTACATATCAGTTCCACAGGTAATCTTTATTCAGCCAACAACAACAACAACAGCAACAAATTCTGTAAGGAATCAGCCCAATCTCCTGCTCTCTTCTGAGGTCTGATACACAAGACCCTTCAGATCCCCACCTCTTCAGATGAGAGATCATGTCATTAACTCATAATTCACATAAAGCATTTTATCAGAGACCTAAAATTGCAGCCAAGTGCTACCATTTACTGGTTATCTAAATGAATGCAGATAGTGTACAAGACCTTGAGGAATGGAATTAATAGCATGTCTTTTATTCAATTCTCAACTATTAGTTGTTTTAACTTGGCTTTTGGCAAGAATTGGATAGCTATTGATTTAAGTTTGAGCTCTATGCCAAGTGTCTCAACTGCAGATTTTTGTCTTGCTGATTGAAGTAAGACACCTAAGATTTTGTTAATGGGAATTTCTTTAGTTAGGATTAGGTCTGGCTGCCAGTGACAGAAATCCAGACTACTAGGGGGTTTGAACAAGACATCTTATTTCTCACTCATATAAAAGACTGGAAGTAGTTGTTAAAGGGCTTTTAAACTTCTCCACAGTCTCAAAACCTAGAAGACTTCCATCTTTTTGCTCATTTGAGTGCAACATTCATCCCCAACATCATATTCCTGGTTCCTGGGTGGCTGGTTTAGGTCCATCCAATACATTTTCATTCCATCAAGAAAGAAGAAAGAAAAGGATAAAGAAGGGAATACTCCCTCTTTTAAGGGTTCTTTTTAAAAGTTGTATTCTAGTTTTGCCTACATCCGTTTAACCAAAATTTAGCAATTACATAACCACATGTATGTGCAAGAGGGTCTGGAAAATGTAGTCTTCATTCTGAATGGCCATATTCCCAGCTCAACATAGGGGTATCAAATAAAGAAGGGGTGATTGATTTCAGGGGACAATTAGCAGTTTCTGCTATAGGATCAAAGGTAGCAAAATTAACATTCTGTAATGAAAAATTAAGACAAAATTTTTGTCCAGATCAAAAGTCATCCCAGAGTAATAGGGCAAGATGGTGGCATAGTGAGCTGCAGAATTTATTTTATCCTCCAAAGCAGCTAGTAAATAGCCAGGAGCTGTTCAGAACAGCTGCTAGGGGGGCATCAGTGACCAGACACACATCATACACCGTCTGTAACAGATGGAACAGCTGAGATCCCACAGAGAACTGTAAGCCTCCCAAGTGACGGAGGCTGGCACCTCTACCCCATGGGCATGGCAGGCTGGTTCCCTGAGGGAAAAGGAAAATGACTTTACTGGTAGCAAAGAGTTAGCTCAACTAAGCACCAATTGTGGAATTAATTAACAAATTCTGACTACTGGAAACAGGCTTCAAGCACAGACAAACCTGGAGTAAGCACTAAAGAAACCAGGAGTTTTTGCCCCAGCAGACAGTGGGGTGGGGCTGATAGAAAAAAAGCAGAGGTTTTTGAGTTGGAAAGCATAAAATACTGTAAAATGATTAGACACCAAGAAATGGGGGCACATAAGGCCTGGGAAAACATAGAGCTGTGACCAACTCCAGCTCCTGTTTAGCAAACCTGGGGAACTGGGGTCTGGCTCTGAACAGGCTTTTTTTTGAACTTCTTACTGGGTCTTTAGATACCACTGTGAACACTCTCAGACTCCACCACTGCTCCTGGCAGGGGTGTAATTAAGGCATGTCTGAGAGACAAAGTAAATAGTCAGATGGACTATTCCCTAAAGCATGTATCTTCCCCCAAGAAACAGAGCACAAGCGGAGGCCCTCCTTCAGGGAATTCAGGTCCCAGGGGCTGGAAAACAGAAGCAATCAAAGTCCATTACTTCAGCCTCAGACTCAATTCTCAACTGTACTCCTGGTAAGAAGAAGCTTCTGAAATTAAAGACACTGCATCATGTTACACTTTTGGAAAGCTATGGGCAGAAAAGCACCACATTTTTGCCAGGGTAGGGAAAGAGACTTCATAGGAAAGTCTGACAACTTGCAGGATCACACCTCAAGGATACTTGATACTGGCTACTCTCCTCCTGAGACATGGCCTGTCTGGTTTGGGAAAATCTGACTTGTGTTGATCATATCTGATGAGACACTCCTCAAAAAAGGCTCCATATAAGCAGGGAATGAAAAAGAAAATCAAGAACTTAAAAATTCTGATCAGTTAAATAGAACCTATGCTAGAGGACTAGGATAAGTTGAACTGAATGGCAAAGAACCAGTAGAGAACAAAGATATCCAACAAGAAAACCCCAGGTAAAAGAGTGAAAACAATCTCCAGAATAAACTAATTAAGGACATCAAATGCCTAGAAGCCAGCAGGAAAGTAACAAGTCATACTAGGAAAATTGAATATATGGCCCAGTCAAAGGAACAAACCAACAGTCAAATGAGATACAGGAATTGAAACAATTAAGTCGAGATGTCAAATTGACATCTTGGGATTATTTGCCTAATCAGAGATAACTATTTTTACAATTACCTCTCTGAGGTTCACTGAAGTGCATGCTAATGGATATTAACATGTAGGTGTATTGGAAGTTGTACAGGGTCTCTATGGATGGTTGGACATGTTGTGAATTGCATAACTATAGGTGGTGGTCCTGAATAAGACAAAGGATAGTGCATTTACATTTGTTTCCTGAAGAAAATAAATGATTCAGCAATTTATAGCAGAGATATTTTAATTTTTCTTCCTGCATAGAATGAGCAAGATAATTTCACTTTAAAAAACAAACCTTTAAATACAAATAAGTGTGATAAGATTTTTCAAAGAAGAAATAGAATCTTATGTCTTGGTATTATAGACCACATAAGGGTCAACTGTGACTAGGGGAGACTGGATGGTCTAGATACTGAAATTTAAATGTCTGGTGGTGCGTGCCAGGTATGGTAAGAATAGAGCTGTCTGGTGTCTACCAAATGTAGGAACCAGAAACAATACTGACAGAAAAACTCCTGGCATCTGGGTGAATACTGGTGTCAGATTATCCAGCCAAAGTTAACAAGATAGGAATATCACTGCAATAGAGAATCCAGGCATAAGTAATTTTCAGAAATCTAGATAAGCAGGCAGTTGGAATTGTTATTTTTTTTCCTTCATTTGAGTATGAATATTTTCTTTTAAGTTTCAGTCATTTAACATTACTTTTCCTTGGAAGAATACTGAAATGATGGTTCTTTCTCCAAATCTTTATTATTTACCATTCCTAGAATGGAGAGTGACATATGATGCCTGCTCTAGCAATAACAAAAGCTCTGGAAGCTTTGGAAGTCTAGAGTTAGGCCTGACTAAATCACCTTTAACCCCTAGCCAATCCAAAGAAATTAATCTATTCTTATAATTGAGAGGGACCTTTATTTTTCCTACAGGGCATTTCACTGCAACAAACATGTTATATGAAAATCCAGTATTACAAAAGAGGTAAATGAGGCAAGTGGCATCAGAAGTAAATGACTTTATAATGCTTTTACTATAGGATTTCCTTAAAGTGAAAGTTCATTTAGTGTATTTGAAACTCACTTTAAATAGAATTTGATTTCCCAAACTTGTTTTATAACTTTTCAGGAACACAAAATATATCTTTCTGGCAAAGAGAAGTCTACTTATGCTCTGGCTATCCCACTGATCCAGCCTGCTAAAAATAATGAAGGTAAAGGCAGAGAGGAAATTAAAGGCAAGACTTTAATTACAAAGCATGGATTATTAGACGTTTCTACAATGACACCTACCTACCAGTTCAGTAGGTAATCCCGAGTGACAGATTAACGAGAGTTTACATAGATCCTATATTATGTGACAGATGAAATCAATATACAAACATATATGTGCTGTATGAGCCTGCTATTGGTATTTTGCCATGACCTGGAAAGATAGCTCCAATGATGTATATAAAATATATACTTTATAAAGTGTATAAAAAGAGGGGTTTCCAGGGCTTGCCAAACAAAAGGATTGCTAAAGCAGCTGATTGTGGGTGGTGTTGGGTCAGAGTGATCTGAAATGACAGCATTTGGGAGACAGTATAGAATCAGTGCAGGAACACATTAACGAGTGGAATAGAATGGAGCATGTCCAGAAACAGACATGTATGTGTATGTGTGTATACATACATACATACATACATATACACACACACATATATATATATACACATATACATATATATGGAACTTTGATATATGACAGAGTTGATACAGCATATCACAGGGGAAAAGAGGAATTATTCAACAAAAAGGAACTATGTATATGTTTATACATATAGGAAAATGAAAATTGATCTCTACCTCACACCATACTAAAAATCAAAGCATCTTTAGCTAGATTAAAAACTTTAATGCTAAAAACAAACTTTTAAAACCTTTAAAAGAGAATATAGGCTATTATTTTTGTGACTTTGGGGTTAGGAAATAAAACTTAAAAGCATTACCCGTAAAATTAAGGACTGATAAAGATATTTTGTTAACCAACAAGCATGATAACATTAAAAAATAAGTCATAAACTGGGAGAAAAGTATGTATTTGCAATACATACAACGAAAAAATCTTAAAATGAAGAATATTTAAAGAAATCCTACAAACCAATAGAACTAGGACAAAGCCCAATAAAAATGGAAGATAAAGATAGGACTCGGCATTTCAAAGAAAAGGAAACCCATACGGCTAATAAACATATGAAGAGATATATAGCCTCACTTATACTGAGGAAAGTACAGATTAGGATCACAATGAGATGCCATTTTATAAATATTTGTTTAAAAATTTGAGGAGTCTGACAATACCAAGTAATAGTAAGTGGATCAGTGAGCTCTCTTATACTTTCCTGGTGGGGATATAAATTGGTATAGCTGTTTTAGAACACAGTTTATTATCTTGTAAAGTTTAACATTTGCACACCATATGACCTAACATAAATACTAGGAATATTCCAAGAGAAGTGTCAGCACACGTAGACCAGGAATTATGTTCTGGAATGTTTATGGTGGCACCATTTGTAGTAGCCAAAATTTGGATACCACCCAAATGTCCATTAACAAGAGAATGAATAAATAATTTGTGGACTGTTCCCATAATGGAATATTATATTAGTGAAAATGAATGAACTACAGTTACAAGCACCAGTGTGAATGAACCTTAGTAATATAATGCTGATTTAAACAGCAAGACTCAGAAGACAGCACAGAATATACCCTTTTGTAAAATTAAAAAACATGTAAAATGAAGCAATAATTTTTTCTAGGAATGCACATATGTGTGATAAAATGAATGAAAAGGGAAGGAAATAATAAACATAAAATTCAAGATGGTAGTGTCTTCTCAGGGTGTATGGGAGGAACACATAGGAAATATTCCAGATTGGGGGTGGATTTGCATTCATGGGTGTTTATAAGGATATTAAAATAAATATATTTTTAAAAAGATGATTTATAAAATAATGATATCAAAACCTCAACAAATAAGATAAGTTCTGTATACCTAAGGTCTAAGAAAAACAAAAAATAAACACCTTGCCTTACCACAGGATCCTATATGATCTGGCTTTTGGCTTGCCCCCTGATATAATTTCCTACTTCTCTTATATTTATTGACTCAACTTCAGCTATAGCTGATTTTTCTGTTGATCCTTGCACTCTCTAAGTATGTCCCTACTAGTGGGACTAGAACATTTCTCCTTCAGTTACCTGTATAAATTGCTCCCTCACTCATTGAAGTCTGCTCAAATATTTTATTAAGGCTTTCGCTGAAAATTCTGTTTAAAGTAGCACCTTCATTACTCTATCGCTATCTCCTGCTCTATTTGTTTTCACAACAGTTACTGATATATTATTATGCACATATTACTTTTATCTTTTGTTTTTCCCTACATTGAAAGCCCATGGAGGCAGAGGCTTTTCTCTGTTCAATGCTGCATCTTTGTTTGGCATCTACTACTTCCCCCTTTTTCCTCAAATGTTGTTTCCTTCAGAAAACCTTCTCTAAATAATCTGGAGTAGTGTTCCTGTTATGAGCTTCTGTTATATCTCATGATAACACAAGCATAAAGCTACTCACACTGTATTGTGATTGGCTGTTTACCTGTCTGACTGTTGCACTAGACAGTAAATTCTTTGAGGACATACTCATATTTCATCATCTCCCTCCCTCTCTCTCTTCCGTCATTTATCTATTTTTTATTTTATCCCAAATATCTAACATAATTCTCAGCACATAATAGATGTTCAATAATATTTGTCTAACAAATGATTAAATAGATGAAAGAATGAACAAGGAAGCAAGTGATTCAACCTCAGGCTTCCGATGGCTAGACAGATAAATGAAGGGTAGGGAGAATACGCTAAGTGGAAATGTAAATTGTAGTGTAAATAGGAGGAAATGTATGTGAAAGGTTTAGGAGGCAAAAGGGTGAGAAAGTAGACCGGGAAATTTAAAGCGGGCAGGTTTATTTCTGTGCTCCCGGGCTGAGCTCACCAAATCCAAGATGGAGGGAGGTGAGTCAGCGCCTAGGTGATGGCGTGGGCAGTGTTTAAGCAAGGGGGTCAGGTGACATCCAGAAGGGGTGGTTCTCCGGAAGTCAGGTGGTCGGAAGGGGAGGTTCTCTGGAAGTCAGGTGTCCAGAAGGAGCGGTTCTCCGGAAGTCAGGTGGTCGGAAGGGGCAGTTCTCTAGAAGTCAGGTGGTCGGAAGGGGCAGTTCTCTGGAAGTCAGGTGTCCGGAACGGGCGACACAGCCTCCGCAGCTCCAGTTGCAGTGCTCTTCCCTCTTCGCCCGACCTAACAGTATGGATGTTGGGTAAGCCTTAGTTATGTTTCTGTGGAGTCCTTCTTATTATGAAGACTTTGGTAAGCTTCATCACTTTCAGTATAGGGTCTTAAAAGATATGACCCAGATTGGATATATACATACATCCCCATTAGGCATAGAGACCTAGTTGCCTTTTTAACACTCAGCATTTCTGCATAGTTATCATTCAGGGGAAACTCATAGACATAATGATGATGCTGAGGTCTTGTGAGGTCTCAAAATAGGATTATGTATGACTGGGTTCATATGCCCCACTTCGTGATTTTCTTTATATCCTAAAACTCTGTTATTTTATAATATAAGTAAGTCCTGTATGTTCTTTTCTATTTGCTGGAATATAAGATTCATTGTGCTAGTCCTCTATCGTATGAATAGCCAAGAGCTTTCAGTTGCCCATGGATGCTCTCAGTAGCTTTGTGTTTTCCAAATTAAATTTCCCTTTTCTCCTTTCTGGCTCAGTAATAAAGAGATCATCTTACCTATTAATGTGACATAATTATACACTTAATTGGATCACTTGATCACTTGCATGGGTAATTGGATCAATTTTCTGGCTTTGCCAGGTACTAAGTAACATATTCAATAGCTATATGAAAGTATGAATAAGTTAGCATTGATTTGCTCTATATAATGGAACAACTTCAGAGTATATGGTCTGAGTGTCAGTACACATTATTCATTAACATGGATTTAGCCTCTCTTTTATATGACTGGGCTATGTCTATAGTATCCTGTAACTACTGATTTGTTCATGGTGGCCTCACTCAACTAACTATTGGTTACCTAGTAGTGCTTGGTACTCAAATAGTGAAAATAACAGCATTGAATTATATATTTGATTGTGATTAAAAGGGGGGAAATTTTAGTTTCTCTCTCTGTATATATTACTAGAATAAACTTTTTAAAAATATCCATGGTACTGTACAACATAAACAGTGGACTCTAAGGTAACTATAGAGTACAGTTAAAAAAGTACAATTATAAAAATGTGTTTTCATGAATTGTAAGAAATATACAACACTGATGCAAGGTATTAAAAGTAGGGTGGTACATGGAAATCTTGTATTTTGTGCACACTTTTTTAAACTCACAATCTTTCTAATAAAAAAGAAAATAATGTGCTAATTTGACCAAGGGGATAGATTTTATTTCTATGACTTTTGGAGCTGGCTATGTTTACATCTCTTCCTAAATCCATGCTCAGTGACTTCACTTTGTTTGGTTGATATCAGCTCTGGTGGGAGTATGTACACCATGGAAGTGAGCAAATGTTATAAATTAGAGATTTCCCTTACCCCTGGAGAGGCCATTTACCAGCACACCACTGGTAATTGGAAGAAGCTAACAGCCAGTGACTTTTATTAAATGCTATGTGCCAGGCAATTCATTATCTCATTAAGTTTCTCAGTATCCCATTTTTGTGGGTGAGGACATTGAAGCTCAGAGAATTTTAGAAAAAAGTTCAGTTACTAGAGTAGGGCGCATTATCAGAACATGAATTGTAGTAAAGAGGGTTTAATGATGAGCCCCTTGAGTTCTAAACTGAGCTTCTTAAATCCTGCCTGATTAAGAATAACTTGGGTCTCAGAACTGAGCTTGCAGGAGGAGTATTGTATAACTGAAGGAACCAGACTACTCATTATGTCTGGGAGAATTCTAAGTAGAATTATGTCCTCATATTTACTCTATCTTCTTATCTGAAGTTTTCCCAGGATTCACTAATTTGAGGTGGGAAAGCAGTGAAATGAGCCTTCATTCCCCTTTTTACACTCTATGTCTTTAAGTAATGACTTTTCTACCTATAACCCCTTCTCAAGGGTCTCTCTCAGCTTAATACTCCTGGCCCTCTATATGGCTGCAAGATTCTGGAGAATAAAATACACGCCCTTAGTTCTTAGTTCTTGCGGCACATTCCAAATTTTTATAGTCAAAAAGAATCTTCAAGATAGAGCTATTTTGTTTTGTTTCATTCTCTCCTGTATTTTAAAAAAGTCAGTTATTGCCATCCAGATACATCATTGACAACAAGATTGAATTTAATTTATCTTAAATTTCTTTTCCAATGATAAAAAATAATCAACCCAAAGAAAAATGTACTAAACTATATAAATTCAAATACACAACCATCTAACAAGCCCTGATCAATTGTTGGGAATTATAAATGAGTTCTGGTATGGCATGTCTGCAGATTAATGTAAACTTTATTTTCAAAACTTGTTTTTGTAATTCTGAAAATGATTTTCTTTTAGTTTACTATAACAATTTTCAGCAAGTCAACTGAAGGAAAATTTAGCAGAGTAGTAATATACTTTCTATTATCTTAGACACAATGACAAACCCAGTTCTTCCCAAAAGTCAGTTTTTCTCTGTAATTGGTCCATAATTTCATACAGATTTGAGAAAAAATAGAGAAAAAGAACATTTTAAGCAGAGTTGGCTTTGTGATTGTCACATTTATATTTGGTTTTGATTGATTTACCATTTTGTCTACTGTGCAAGGTCCATGATATACAGAATGAGGATTCAAGTGAGTCTAAGAAAGGTTGTGATAATTAGGTATCTAAATGAATATGACACATTATATACACACACAACTTCATTATACCTAGTTAAGAACCTATGATGATTCAAACCAAGGGTCTAATACCTTCCTAAAGCAATGTACCAAGGTTGAACTATTTTGCTTTTATGTGTATGTATGTGCATGTGGAAGTTGGGGGAAGGGGCTTTATGATTGAACCATAGACTGAAAGCGCTTGATATAAGTTAATTGTTGCTGCATAGTAAATGATTCTACCACTTAGTAGTTTAAAGCAACAACCATATATTGTCACTTGCAAGTCAATAAGTTGGACAGGTAGTTCTTCTGGGCTGTTCTGTCTTACTCATTCAATTTGCAATCTTCTGTCCTTCAGCTGAGGCCTGGCTGGTTTAGGATGGCCTCAGCTGGCATGACTCAGCTTTTCTCCATTTTGCTTACACCTCTCCAGCAGGCTAACATGGGTGTGTTTTTGTGCTGATTGCAGGGATGTAACAGAGCAAGCAAAAATGAGAAAAAGGTGCTCCTTGTATCACATTTGCTAGCACTGAATTAGGGAAAGGAAGTCATATGTCCAAGACCCAAATGAGTTGAGAAAGAACACCTCGCCCAGAGTGGGCTAATACTGCAAAATCAGATAGCAAAGGACATGGATCCAGTGATAGGTGAAGAATTTGGGCCCTTTTTTTTTTTTGGCAGGCCATCATCTATCAAGCTCATTTATTATGAAAGGGTAATATCTTTGGAAGCAATATTGATTGGGGTTCATGGATATGGTTGCTTCCCCATATACCAAAGAAAATCAGCTGCCATGCCATCTTTGGGCTGTTTATGCCTTGAGAAATGGAGTGTGTACCTTTCAAAAGTAGCGCTACTTGTGATATAATAATAAAACCATAATGCCCAGTAGAATGAAGGAAAGTATGTTGCCAAACTTTTGACTGAGCAGTGCACAAAAGAAATATATGTTGTTTATTCATTCCTTTGGCTAACATTCATTTCTCACCTAATATATGCCACTATAAAGGTTAAGAAGGACATTTCCAAGCTGCAACATGACAAGATGTGTAAGGTCTGAAAACAATCTAGTAGAAACAGTTAAAGGATTTGGTGACTTTTGGCCTACAGAACAGAAAACTCAAAGGTGATATAAGCAGTATCTTCAGATATGAAAAGAGTTGTCTCATGGAAGAGGGTTAACATTGGTGTATATTACTCGAGAAGGCAGAACAGCCCATTGCCCTTAAGATAAACACCAGATTCTTAACTATGATATATAGGGCTCTACATGATGGGCTTCTGCCTGTTTCTCTCACCTTATTCACTTACCACTCTCTCCCTTGCTCATTGTAATCCAGCCACATTAGCCCCATTCTTGTTCCTTATGCACACCAGGCTTGCTCCTCTCTGAGGGCCTTTGTACTTGCTGTTTCTTCTTCCACCATGGAAAATTCTTCCTCAAAAATATTTTTATGGTTTGCCCCCTTCTAATTATTCACGTCTTAATTCAAACATCATCCTCTCAGAGAAGTTGTCACTGATCAACCAAATATTGGCCCCTACTCACCCAATTTTCTGTTTTTCTTTATCTTATGACCTTTTTATTGTACTTATTACTAACTGAAATTGTCTTAGTATTTATATACTTGTTTACTACCTTATGAATAGAATGTAAGCTTCATGAGCACAGGGAGCTTGCCTGTCTTGTTTAATCTCACCATCATACCAAAACGTTCAGGCACATAGTAGATTTTCAATAATTATATATTGAATGAGTTAATCAATTTAATGAATCACAAGTGTTTTGTGGGCTACCTTGTGAGGTAATGAGTTTCCATCCCTGGAAGTGCTTGACTAGTAGTTAAATAGAGGTAGGATGGCCATCTATTAGAGAGATCTTGCATTAGTAGGTGAAAACATTTACTTGATAACTTCAAGGAATCTTTTGAACTTTGATATATTATAATAGCTAAGGTCTAGTTGTAATACTACATTATATTATTTGCAATCCTACAATTCTATAGAATACAAAAGGATTTCAAAAATTATAAAAGCTGTATATCTTTTCCTATGGCAGACTTTGTGAGATCATGGCATCACTGTCTAGAATGAGACCATGATTATGTTTTTTTTAGTTTTTACTACTTTGGGCTCTCAAAAATTGAATTACAATGACCATTTATAGGGCCTTTAAAGTTCTGAATAAACTATGTACTCTAGGTCATCCAACCATTATCTTTTTCATTTACTCTTCCCTGAAAGAAAGACTGAGAATGTGAGAATGAGTCAGGCCTTCACAGGTGGGACAGGCTTTGGATAATAGCAGACATTTTAGAACCTGAATGAAGGCATTTCTGTGGAAATGAAGATAGGGTGTGTGTGAAATAAATGGAGTAGCTGGTTTGAACTGAACAGAAGATGCATCTTTAAGGAAGGTTGGGAGATGGAATAAAGCAAAGGTTAGCTTGAATCATAGAGAAGCTTGGATGTCAGGTTTGTATTATATCCATATATAACAGGAATCTGGTCCAAGGGAAGGATGTACATCTGTCAACTAATGTGGCAGCCTGCCTAAGAATTTTAGATGTTGTTGATTCTAACTCTTTCCTTTTTACTTGAAAGGGGAAATTGAGACCCATAAAAAGGACTAACTTGCTCAAAATTACAGAACCAGTTTACAGCAGAACTGGGGACAGAACTGAAACTTTCTGGCTGCTAGCTCAGTAGATTTTCTATTATACTATTAAAGTGATAAAGTGAGGGTGGTACTTTCAATTTTAGGTATTTCATGTGTTTTAAACACACAAGTAATCCATTAAGGCAAATTTTCAACTCCTGAGAGTTTGAGGGCGAAAAATGTCTGGTAGTAACTGCTTTGATGAAGAGCTGAACCATAGGGTACTGCTATTCTGCAAACTGGAAGACCTTTTCTACTGAATCCACTATGGGTGGTCTGGCTGGGGAGATGATTAAATTTAGACTTTAGATGGGAATGATCAAGAACCTATCATCTCTTGCATGGTGGTTTTCTTTAATTTCCAAATGGTGCACTGGCTAGAATCTTTCTGTTTTAATTGATGGGGAGTGTATTAGTTGGTTGCTCAATGCACTCCATTTTCAAAGGCCATCACTGTTTGCCACTGCTTTGGGTTAAACTAAGGATGTTCAGTGCTGCTTGTACTTCCATATTGATTGAGAAATTTCTACTGGAGGCATGGGTGACAAAGTAACTGTTCAGGCCAAAGTTTCAGTCTCATGATGTTTTCTTAAGGAAAACTAACTTGGGCTAGTTCTGATGTACACTGGGGGTTCTGGTGAACCTCTCCCTTGTAGCATACCCTATTTACTTTTTATCACCCAGTTGCTCGAATCTACAAACTTTGCTGCTTAAGAGCCCTGAGATTCAAATAGACTTGATTTCAAATCCTTGTTCTGCCATTTTTTTTAGTTGTGAACCTTAAAAATAAGTCACTAAACCTCTTCTTTTCTCATCAACAATATGAGAGTAATAATAGTACTTATCTAACAGGGTTTTGTAGAAGTTTACATGAGACAATATTTATAAGTCTGTAACAATATAGTGTAAATACGTTAGAGAGTTGTATAGCACTCTAGAGATAGATCAAATTGAAGTGGAACAATTTTATCTCAGTCCATATTCTCATCAGGTAAGATTAAATTTATCCTGTTGTAAAAAATAGGACCTTTAGGGAAAGAGATGCTGGATGGGTGTGTTTAGATAGGATGTATGGGGTAGATTAAAAAGACATTGCCTAGGAAGTGCAAACTTGCATATGGTACCATAGTGGGCCTTTTCTTACTTTACCAAGCTGCTATGACAAATACCACATGATGTGTTGGCTTATATAATAGGAGTTTACTCTTTCACAGTTTTTGAGTTGAACAAAGTCCAAAAGCCTTTCTTTCTCCCAGAATCTGTAGCATTCTGGTGCTGGCAGCCAGCAATCCTTGAGATTCCTTGGCTTTTCTCTTTGCCTCCCATTATGTGGTGATGTCCTCTCCTTTCTTTGGCTAGTCTGGTTTTCAGTGACTTCAGGCTTCCTCCTGGGTAGTCTTCTCCAACTTCCGTCTTTCAATTTCTTCTCTTTACAAGGTTTCCAGTAACAAGGATTGAGACTAACTTTCATTCAGTCGGGCAACAGCTTATCTAAAAACATCGTCTAGAGACCCTGCTTGTCATGGGTTCACATCCACAGGAATGCAGATTAAAATTTAAAACAGGTTTATGTTGGTGAACATAATTCAAACTACCACAGGGTCCTAAGAGTCAGAAGGCATCATGGGTCATGAAGATGAATCGCAGAAGGGTAGCGATGGTTGCAAAGAAGATCCAACATCTAAGTCTAGTATGCTAAAGGGCTTCTAAAGTTTATGATGAGTCATTCATGAGGGAGGCAGGAAAGAGCACTGGGCTGGAATTTTCAAACTCTGAAAACTAACTAGTCCTGACTCTATTAGTCATCAATGTTCTGACTATAGACAAATCACTTAACAACTCTCAGCTTCAATCTCTTCATCTATAAAATGAGTATTAGAATAGATCAGGAGTTGGTAAAGTATGTCCAACAGCTGGTATTTTTGTACCGCCTGCAAGCTAAGAATGTGTTTTTTAAATATTTTTTAAGGCATGGCAAAGAATAAATAAGAAGAAAGAAGGAAGAAGGAAGAAGGATAAAAAGAAGAAGAAGGAAAAGGAGAAGAAGCAGCAGCAGCAGGAGCAGTGGCGATGCTGGCTACAGATGGTACTAAAATATTTGCTATGTAACTTTTCATCTAGACTAATTCCTGGTCTAGAAGATCAGTTAGATACTTTTCTGATCAATCAGATACTTTTCAATGCTGACTATCTATGATTCTTGTCCTTGGTTATTTATAACTATTTTAGTGACAGACCTTGTTTTGGTTCCCTTAAAAATTTCATATTTATATCCATATGTGTCTAATTCATTGAATAATAGATTGTTAGAATCAAAAGTGTCTTTAGAGGTCATCTCATCCAGCTCTCCATTTAAAGATGAGGAAATTGAGGGACAGAGAAGTTAGTGTGTCACCATATGTGTTGGTTTGAAACCTTTGTTAAAAGCCATGTCCTTTAACCCTCATTCAGTTTTCCTGGGTGGAATATTTTTATTGTTTCCATGGAGATATGGAGATGTGATTCATCAAATTTTGGGTGGTAAGTTTTGGTTAGATGGTTTCCATGGAGATGTGTCTCCACCTATTCAATGTGGGGTTGCTTACTGGCATCCTTTTTAAGAGGGAACCATTTTGGAAAAAGCTTTAGTGCTGACAGAGCCCACACAGCCAGATACCTTTGGATTTGCAGAAAGAAAATGACCCCAGGGAAGCCCTATGAATTGAGAAGAGAAAGCTAGCAGATGTCACCATGTTCCTTCCCAGCTGAGCGAGGTATCCAGAAGCCAGAGACCCCAGCAGATGCCAGCCATGTGCCTCCCCAGCTGACAGAGCTGTTCCAGATGGTATCAGCCTTTCTTTAGTGAAGATAACGTCTTGTTGGTACCTTAATTTGGACATTTTCATGGCCTTAGAACTGTAAACGTGCAACTTAACAAATTCCCTTTTTAAAAGCCAATTGTTTCTAGTTTATTGCATTCTGGCAGCTTTAAATAACTAAAACATCATGTCATATTTTATTAGGTACTGAAAGAAAACAAAAACAACGACCTTTTAATTTTTCACCCAGCAATTTTTGTACTACACTGTTACTTAAATAGTAGTCATCTTAAAGAGCTTAAATCCTTGCCAACCCCTCTCTCTTTTACCCACCAGATATCCCACCATCTCAATATTGGTATTATCTCTTTAGCTTATAAGCTATAAATCTTTGAGAACATGATTATAATATGCACATATAAAAGCTGATGAATATTAAAGTGAACTTGATGTCTCATCAATTTTGTAGCCAGAATTAGGATACCTCATACTTCAGGATAACAGCTTCAGGGTAAGGATGAAGGGAAAAACTCATAGATTTTGATGGCTAAAGTTTGCTTTGGTACAAATTAATGTACTCAACTGATGTGTTTATATTGGGAAACATCACAAGACAGCAAAATACATCACATTGAAGGAATTGTTATATCTTACAAAATGATAAAGAGGACAGATTCAGCTCAGATGGGCTTGGTACTTGACTTCTGTGATATCTGAACACTGTTATTTCTGCCCCAGAGAGAACAAACCTATAGAGGAGTTCTGGGAGTGGTCCCCCTGGAGAGAGCTATTGAGATCTTGGTTTATAAATGCAATTTGAAGTCATCATTTTCTTATATTCATTCAGTTTTTAGCTCTTTGTGCCTTGTGTGTCATCTGCCAAGCCATGGGCTTTTGGGAGAACTACTGTGAGCCATGCATTAAAATCTGTAGAGTGAAATCATGTTATCTTCACCAGATTTTAAGGTCCTTGAGTGCAGGGACACTGCATTCTTAATCACTGTAACTCATAACACATGTGTTCACTTAGTCTTTTTGTGATGTTGTTTTAAAGTCTATGCTACTGCAATACACAAGACTTCCCCAAAGGACTTACCTCATTCCTTCAAGTTCTATATGCAGTTTTATTTCTCTTGGGAATTCTTGGAATACCTGGAATCCTCATTGATCCCTCCCTTTCTGATTTATTGTCTTTTGCTCACAATTTCATGTTTTTCCACAAAGCTGCACTCTAATGGTAGAAGCTATTTAGTTCTTTTTGTTTTTCTACAGTGCTGGACACATGACAAGCCCTAAAAATATTGAATTTATTTGAAACTATTTTTTTTTAACATGGGCAGGCACTGGATGCTGAACCTGGGTCTCCGGCATGGCAGGCCATAATTCTGCCACTGAGCCACCATCACACCACCCAATTTGAATCCATTTAAATAGCCAAGTATTAATTGTATAACTTTTGTTGTCTTTGAAAATGTGTGTATAGGATCAGCTTAATTTAAAGTAGACTACTTGTTTCTGGTGGCTACAATGGAAATACAGTTTAATAGCATACTTTGGGTTTCCCCGGGATTCATCTAGAAGTTACAGCTTTGTGATTCCAAGAGCACTGGATGAAGAGCCATACTATGGTTTTAATGTTGGATTAGGTTTGGTGAGCAGTGTGGCCTTAAGCAGATGACTTCACATCTTAGTGCCTCATTTGTAAGATGAAGGAGTTAGACTAAGTGATCACTCAGGTGCCTTTCCAATTATGTCATTTGGTGACTGATCAGTCCTCTTCCAACATGTAGGAAAATATGAAGTAGGGGTCAACCTGTGAGCTAAATCTGGCCCCAAACCTCTTTTTATATAGCCTGTGAACTAGGAATGGTTTTTATATGTTTTAAGGGTTATATAAACAAAATAAAGAAGAATATATGACAGAAACATGTGTATGCAAAGACGAAAATAATTGTCATCTAGACCCATCTGGAAAAAAATTTGCCTATCCCTGTTACAAGGGATTTGAGCATGGGCTATGAACCCAGCTCTGTCCAATTACCAATTTTATCACCTGAGACATATTTGTAACCTCTCTATGCCTTAGTTTTTTTTACAAAATGAGGATAATAATAGTAACTATAAATTTGGTTGTTGTAAGGACTAAATAAGTTTTTGTGAAAAACATTTAGAAAGATGCTGTTTTAGTTTGCTAAAGCTGCCAGAATGCAATACACCAGAATTGGATTGCATTTCATAAAGGGGATTTTTTTAGTTACAAAGTTACACTTCCTTGGAGGAAAGGCAGCTGACTTTTCTCTGGATTTGTCCATCTCATGGGAAGTCACATGTGACATTGGTTGGCCCCTTCTCTCCCAGCTTCTGGATACACACAGCTTTCCCTGGGACTTGCCCTTTCTGCATCTCCAAACATCTGGGTCTGTGTTGGCTCGGAGTTCTGAAGTGAGTTGTGCTGGGCTATGCTGAGTTGTCTCACTGTCTTCTGATTCTTCCTTTCAAACCTCTAGAAAATTAAATTAAATGTCACTAATTGCAGGAGGCACTCCCACTGGAGATGTAATCACCCATATATGAATTTCACACATTGATGATTTAAGTTCACAGCAACAGAACAATTGGGCACCATCACCTGGCCAAGTTGACACCTGACTCTAACTACAATAGATGCCTAACCCAGGTCCTTATTCAATAAATATTGTTTTTTATTATTTGTACATTTCTTTGTAAGATATAATCAACCAGCAGAAAGTGAGGAGATTGTGGACGGCAAATAAGAGTACCTTAAACCATGACATTTTAGAATAGGAATGGGACTCAAACACCATCTGTGTCAGTTTGAAAGTACTGTGTGCCCCAGAAAAGCCATGTTTTAATCCTGATGCAATCTTATGGGGGCACCTATTTCTTTTGATCCTGATTCAATACTATAGGTGAAAATTTTGATTAGATTTTCTCCATGAAAATGTGACACACTCAATTGTGGGTGTGACCTTTTGATTAAATGAAGATGCAACTCCACCCATTTCAGGTGGGTCTTGATTTGTTTGCTGGCATCCTTTAAAAGAAGAAACATTTTGGAGAAAGCCAGAAATGACAGCCGACAAAAACTTCAGAACAAAGCTGACATAGGTGCCAACACTTGGAGAACAGAGATACAGATGTTTTGAGATGTTTGGAGCCCAGCAGATGTTGCTATGAGACGTTAAGCAAGCCAGAACATAGAAAGAGCTGAGGAAAGCCAAGAGATGAAAGCCAGACCCATAGAAGCAAAGTGAAGAGCCCCCACAGGCAGAGAGGCTAAAAGCAACAGAGCCCAGGAACAAGGGACCAGCATGCCTTTCCAGCTGACATAGGCGTACTAGACACATTGGCCTTTTTTGAATTAAGGTATCTTTTCCTGGAGATCTTAATTTGGACATTTTCATAGGCTTAGAACTGTAAACTTGTAACCTATTAAGTTCCTTTTTTAAAAGCCATTCAATTTCTGGTATATCACATTCCAGCAGCTGACAATTAACTCATCTAATTAACTCATTGTTATTAAAGATGGTGTAACTAAGGCCCAGAGAAATCAGATGGTTTGCCCACAGTCAAAGAGCTGTTATTTATCGGTCAAGCGTATATACTTTCTTTTTATGAAAGAGACACATACTTGTTCTTGAACCTAGACGTTGGGCACATTTACTTTTAGTTTTTTATTTTGAGATAATTTCAGATGTACATAAAAGTTGCAAAAATAGTATTAAAAATCCCCACATACCCTTCACCTAGATTTCCCAAATGTTAACATTTTATTTCATTTGTTCTTTCTCACTCTTTTTATATGTAAAGATTTTTTTCTGAACTGTTTGAGAGCGAGTTGCTATTATGACATCCTGACATCCCTTTACTTATAGAGTTAAGTGTGTGTTTCTTAAAATCTAGAGAAATCTCTTACATAACCATACTGCTATTATCAAAATCAGGAAATAAACATGGAAACAATATTATTATTTAGTCTACAGTCCTTATTTAAATGTTAATGATTGCCTCACTAGTGTTCTTTACAGCAAAACATTTCTTGACTGAGTCCTTGAGAGCACAAATTTAATTTTCAATGAGGAACTTGTTCCTAGTTTGTTTTGAGGATTCCCTAATGAAATGTGTTTTTAATGTCCTCAACATTCTGATTCCATGTATTTTAAGGACAGAGATGAACTTCCTTTGAGATGATGTTTTTTTCCTTAGCCTTCATCAATCCTAAGTGGTCAGAAGGATGGAAGTAACATTTCCTCATAGATGAGTGGAAGCCATTAACAGTAATGACATGTTCCTGGGCTTTAAGTGATTCTTTACAGTGTAATCAAGTACTTAGATGAATGGTTCTTTGTGTTTAAACCTTAGAGTAAAAATGAAGTAAGAATTTGATATATCTTACCTCCTGCTGAAAACAGAAAAATAAAACTTATAAAATTAAGACAGATCAAATCTGTTCTATTTACTTAGCAAATGACAGGTTGATTGGATCATCTCTTGGAACACTTTCAGAGGTTTGTCTGAAGCTGATGGAGGTGGAAATATGAAAGAGAAGAGTTGATCTTTTGCATTCCTTTGGTTTATCTTGTTCATCAGTATCCCATTGAAAAGATTAAGGTTGGTTACTATTTATTCAGAAAGATGGGCAAAGCACAACCATGTCTTACACATGAAATCCGTGCACACCATTCTAGGATAGTCATGAATTTCCATGCTGTGGGACCAGGTTATACTATAAATGGGTTATTTTAATATATTTTTTAGGTGAATAACCTTGTAGTGGGGTTCTCAGTCCCCAGTATAATATTTAATTCAGTTTCACAACGTACATCCTTCAAGTGGGCTTCTTGCCTTCCAAATTTTTTTTATTTGTTTGTTTTGCAATTGCATTTTAAGCAAAAGTTGAGCCAAGATATTGCTGGTGCTCAAGAAGCCTTCTTTGTTTAGATTGAAAACGGAGTATACCAGTACCAAAACCTGATTCGCTCTGTAAGTTACTTCTTGGTACTTCCTCATTCAGCACCTGGTATTTTCTTTTTATTTAAACCTCTTCTGTTCTGAAATATAATAAACCTATAAAATAGTACACTGAACAAAATATAAACCTCATGAATTTTCACCAAATTAACCCTCACATGTAACCACCATACAGATGAGGAGATTGATAACTCTCTTGCTCTCTACAACCCCATCCTGTGCCCCCTTCCAAGTTTTCATCCCTCATTCCTCCTTATAGGGGACCATTATTCTGATATCTATGGTCATCACTTCCTTACTTTAGTTTTGCCAGCTCAGTTTCTATTTCTCAACCCTATAGTGTTGCCTATTTTCTAACTCTATATAAATGAAACCATATGAAATGTATTCATTTGTGTCTGGCTTCTTTTGCTCAATATTATGTGTATGAGATTCATCCATATTGTTGCATGTAGAAGAAGTTTGTTTCATTTGTGGTGTGTGTGTGTGTGTGTGTGCCTATACCATATTCTTTTGTTGGTGATAGATATCTGTATTAGTTCCAGCTTTTAGGTATTGCATAATACTCCTGGTGTATATGTTCATGCATTTCTGTTAGATATATACCTAATAGTCAGAAGTATGGGATCATGGGCAGGGAAACTTTATATCCTGATTTCATTGACTCAGTCCTCATTTACACCTGTTGTCCTAGTGTTATTATTTATAGTACCCCATTTCACTCTCAAAAATATCCCTGTTTGGATGATAAAATATTACATCTTTATAATGAAATATATATCTGATCAAATTTAAGATAATGCCAAATGGTTTTCCAAAGTGTTTGTACTGATTTACACTCCCAGTAACAACATATGAGATTTCGTGCTATTCCTCATCTTCATCAATATTTTTATTTTCATTTTTTAAAATTTATTTTCTTAGCTGTTTTGGTGGGTATTTAACAACAGTAACTAATTGTAATTTTCATTTTAATTTCCTTGACTAGTGTTGAGGTTGAGCTTTATAAAATTTCTATTGGTTGTTTGGATTTCTGGCACACGTGTATATTTGTGTGTGTGAATTACCTGAGTTATTCTACTTTTGCTTTTTATAAGCCCATGCCACCAGGTGGCACGGTTTCAAATTGTTATATCATTTGTGATTGTGAATGAGTTTTATTGCTAATAATACTTTTTGCGTCAGTATCTATTTTGGCTGATGTTAATAAAGTGATAGCACTTTTGATTGATTGTTGTTGGAACAGTATTTTTTTCAATCACTTTACTTTCAACCATTCTGTATCCTTATGTTTAATATATGGGTCTTGTATACAGACTATTGGTTTTTTAGATCTAGTCTGTGAGTCTTTTTCTTTTCATTGAAATGTTGAGTTCATTTATAGTCAATGTAACAACTGTTGGCTTAAATCTACCATCTAACTGTGCCTTTTATTTGCTTTTTTGCCTGCCTTATTTTCCACTTTATCTCTTTCTTACACTAGCTTAGATTGACTGATTTTTTCTTTTCAGTTTAGAGAACTTATAGGTTTACAGAGAAATCATGAATAAAAATACAAGAGTTCCTGTATACCATCCTATGATTAGCATCTTGCATTTGTGTGGTACATTTGTACAATTCATGAAAGAATAGTTTTATTGTTGGACTATTAACTATAGTCCATCATTTACAATAGGGTTTTTTGTTTTGCTGTACATTCCTATGTTTTTTTTTTATTTCTATTCTAGTAACATATATACAACCTAAATTTTTCCACTTTTACCACATTTACATATATGATTCAGTGTTACCTCACCATCACTATTCTCCATTTCCAAAACTTTATGATCAACCCAAATTAAAACTCCTGTACTTATGCAATTTAAATATTAACTCCTCATTCCCTGCCCCCACGCTGTCCCCTGGCAACCTATATTCTAGATTCTGACTCTAGGAGTTTGTTAATTTTTTATTTCTATTTTTCCCCTGGTAGTTATATACACTTTTGTTATTCTATTGTAATTAACCTAGAAATTAAAACATTCATCCTTGATTTATTAAAGTCTAAATTAATTGGTAGTTTCATTCTTCTCCCAGAAAATGCAAAGATCCAAGAACATTTTAATCCATTTTCCCATTCCTGACGTACCTTATTTTTGACATATATCTTCATTATCTTTTTAGCTTTATATTTATACATACATAAATTAAAAATAATCCCCACTAGATGATATTATTTTCATGCAAACAATATTCTTTAAGATTCACTCACATATTAACAGTTTTCTTTGTTTTTCTTTTCTTCCTGCATTTTTATTCTTCTCTCTAGGATTATTTTCCTTCAGTTGAAAGAATACCCTTTCAAATTTCCTTTAGTATGGATCTGTTGGTGGTGTATTCTCTTAGATTTTGCCTCTCTGAGAATGGCATTATTTTATATTCATAGTTAAAGATATTTTTGCTGGGTTTAGGAATCTAGGTTGAAATTCCCCTCCACCAGATCCTCCCAAACACATTGCAGCTACCTTTCCATTGTCTTTTGTTTTCTGCTGTTGTCCTTGAGAATCTTCTGTCAAGTTAAGTTGGTCCTTTGAAGGAACATTTTTTTTTCTTCTTGCTGATTTAAAGGTTTTCTTTGTGTCTTTGTTTATCTTCAATTTCATAATGATGTGTTGTGGATTTCTTTTATTTATTTTGCTTGGGATTCATTAGGATACACAAATGTATAGATTGATATCTTTCATCAATTATGGAAAGTTTGCAGCTTTTGTTTCCACAAATACTACTTCTTTCTTGCCTTTCTTTCTGAGATTCCAGTTCCACATATATTGGATTTTCTTAATGTATCTTCGTGTTTCTTATATTTTCTTATTTATTTTCAACTATTTTTGTCTATTTGTCTGATCCAGAATAGAATTTTCTTGTGTAACCTATTTTCTATTTCTTTAATTTATTTTCAGCTGTTAAGCCCAACTATTGTATTTGTAAATTTGGTTATTACATATTTTAGTTTTAGAATTCATATTTGGTTCATTTTCAAATATGTTGTGTTATTTTTATATCAAGTAAATATTATGGCAAATTCCTTGTTAAAATTTTAGATCCCAGCTTTTATCTCCATAAGAATATGAGCCTATTGTGTTATAGCTATGCCTTCTAATCTCACTATCTTTAATTCTTGTTCTATTTTTCTGTCTCTGGTTTGCACTGTTTCTTTCTCGTGTTGACATTTTTAATGTGCTTGGCTATCTTTGATAATTTGCTGAAATTTGTATGCTCTAATGAACTTTTTTTTAAAATTTTAGAATAGATTGTAGATTAGCAGAAGAATTGCAAAGAGTCTTGATATACCCCACAACCAGTTTTCACCCATTATTTACATCTTAAGTTAGTATGGTACATTTGTCACAATTAATGACAATGTATTATTAATAAACTAAAGTCCATAATTTATACAATTTCCTTTGTTCTGTCTAATGTTTTTTTTTTCTGTTCCAAGATCCCATCCAGGATACCACATTACACTTAGCTGCCAAGTCTCCTTAAGTTCCTCTTGCTCTAACAGTTTTTCAGACTCCTTGTTTTTGATGACCTTAAGAGTTTTGAGGAGTACTACTCATGTATTTTAGAGCATGTCCCTCAATTAGGAGTTGTTTGATGTTTTTTTCCTGATGAGACTGAGGCTATGTGTTTTTGGAAGGAAGATTGCAAGGTTAAAGTGCCTTTTTTATCACATCATATCAAGGGGATATATTATCAGAATGAAAATTATTGTTGATGTTAACCTTGATCACCTGGGTGAGTTATTATTAGATTACTCCATTATAAAGTTACTTCTTTTTTTCCATTTCTGTACTGTAGTCTTTGGATGGAAGTCACTAAGTGCAGCCCAAAATTAAGGAGTAAGGAGTTATACTCCACCTCTTTGTGGGGAGGAGTATGTACATAAATGATTTGGAATTCTTCTGCAAAGGAGATTTGTCCTTTCTTCCTCATTTATTTATTGACTTGTTTATTTATACTAGTATGAACTCATGGACATTTACTTTATATTTTATGTTACAATCTAATACTATGTGATTTATATTGTTTCTCAAATTGTCGTTGCTTTGGCCAATGGTAGCTCCTCCAGTTGGCTTTTGTGTCGCTTTAATATATTCCTATTTTAAGATGCTCCTAGCTCAACTTGTATGTTTCCTGCCTCAGTGGTAGAATCAGCCATTTCTTTAAGGAGTCCTGAACATTTTATTTTAAAAAAATCATATTTTGAGAGCAAATGTGAGGACTAGAAATTTCTTTCTTAAATGTGTATGTCCTTATCTTCCTGTTATGCATCTGGGTAAACTAGTAATTTGAAACCACCTTAATCTAGGATACCTAAAATGGCTCAAAACTGGCCTTCAGTCACTGTGAAGACTGGTTTACTTCTGATCCACGTTTTTAAGGTACAACGCTTCAAGGTCCAAAACAATATAATTTACCAGGGATTTCATACTTTACAATCCTTGACCTCTTAACTTTTGTAACTCAAGTCTTGCAATGCTGTCAAATGTATTGCTCATCCTTTTAGCCATCTCTTCCAGATTGTCAAATGCCTTTATGTAAAGGTGGTCTCATATGAGTCTGACCTCTCTAGATTTCCTTATTCTCTCATATCTTGTTCCAATATCTTCTCTCTTCCCTGGTAGCCCTTTAACATTTTCAAGAAGATGTTTTTAAAATTGTATACATATTTTAAATTAGTTGCAATAAGAGGTTTGATCCAAATTACCTAATCCTCTTGCTGGTGGCAAAAGTCAAATTGTTTTAGTGTTTTCCCTTATTATCCTTTGATATCAAATCTTATTCCTGATTCTCTGATTCTCAACTGAACCTATTCCCCAATCATGAGCATCTAGTATTTATTTGGTGCAGTTCTTAGGTTAGTATATTATGAATGCTAAATTACCAGAATAAACAATCAGTAAAAGAGGTGTATGCTATCATGTGGTTTACATGTAGTTACTATAAAAATGTCATACTAATTTTGAGGTAAGAAATGATTCCATAAACAGATGTAATATAAATGAAACTGAATCCATCAAGATATTTGTGTAATTTCTTTGGAAGGTCAGATTGTGCGTAGAGGATGACAATTCTGAATTGCTACCCTAGTGGGGCTCAATAATTTATTTATTGAACCTTCTACTGAATGATATAAAGATTTCTTAAGAGTGAACCTTAAGGCTTCAGTTAACGTCTGCCATTAGCCAAGAGAGTAAATGGAAAATCTCATCCCATAAGGCAAAAATGAGATCTGTATGTTTGAAAAATAACAATATTTACAGGGAACAGGAAATTAAAACTCAACATAGATGGTATTTCAGTGGCAGAGGTTTTGTGTTATGTCTCTGGATAGTGGCATAGTTGGCTGCTTCTTTACCTGGAAGAGCCATTTGGGGAGCAGTACATGGTCATGTCTAAGTACACTCAGTAATAATGATGTTATGGCTAAAATTAGAACTGTAGTAACTGGGTTATTTTTGGAAAGTCAGTAGGTTCTATATTGATCCTACAGATGATGGCAACTTTCTCTACACTCAAGCTTGAATTCTCCAATACTTGAGCTAGGACATTTTATGCATTATTTAGGATATCTATGTTCATAATAGTCAGTCAATATTAGGCTTTTTTAAACTTAGGCATTTTTTTTCAAAAGAGTTAAGTATCTGAGGAAAGCTTTCAAAATTATGTATATTTAAAAGGCACAAATAGTTCAGAATCATGGATGTCAGAAAGAAGGGCTTTGAGGTCACTAAAATAAATAAAGTCAAATTTAGTGAAAAGGAAAGGGAATTCCAATATAAATGAGAGTGGGAGATGGCATAGAAAATGAGCAGCTAAAGCAAAAAGGAGAAACTGCAGAAATGAATGAGGGTGAATTGATAGTAGACATTTCATGTGCCAGAAAGGAGGCATAGAAATGGGAAGGTGATTATAGCTCAGCATTTCATAGAAGGAGTTTCTCATAAAAAAAGGATAATGGCATATGAAATTTGTGAGGGAAATTGAAAAGGAAGAAGGTGGCAATGTGGTATTCACAACGCATGAAGTTAAAACATAGGAAGGCAAGAAAGGGCATACTTAGGTGCAAATTACCACCTCCTGTGATGGGATCATCCAGGGTCCCTTGAGCATTTTATTGCCCTGCCTCAGCTCATTGTGAGCCTCAGGATAGATGGTGATCTTTCCAAGACACATCCAGTGCCATGTAGTATCTCTAATTCTTTTTCATCACATGGGGTACTCTCTTCTAACGACAGGTTCGAATATATTAAGGATAACCAATGCTAGGTAAATGGCACATCCTACAAAGGTTTGATAGCCTTTATATTATATTTACTGCAGAAAAGCAGGTACAGATATTTTAACACATAGATTATAGTCCTTAAATTTGGAGGATATGTGTACCAATATAACATTAATAGATTTGAGTCCCTAACTGCAAGGTGCTGGAGTTTGGAGATTTCTAAGGGGATCATGGATAGTGGCGCCACATTGTTACATAAAAGTCTTCCTTCTTTATGTTGTTACTATATCTGTCTTATTTTCTGAGCCATCTACTTCTACTTATCACCATTTATGTCCTTATAAATCAAGAATTAGTCAACAATATTTATGAAACTCATTCGTAAACACAATCGTATTAACCACCTTCATTTTGCAGCAGTTTATATTTGGCCAACCACTTTGCTATCCTTTATCTCATTTGATTTTCAGCATAATCCAAATAATTATGCTAGACAAAGATTTTTTTTTCTTTGTTTACAAATAGAGATGTGTAGTCTCAGAAAGATTCAGTGCTTACGCAAAATCAAACACTAATGAGTGACAGGGATTGGACTATACCCCAGGTCTTCTGACGTCTAGTCCTGTGCTCTTCCCTTCCTGCTTTCTCCCAAGATTCATCTCATTTTTAAAGTTCTTGATACTTTGATTCTTCATTTATTTAATTTCTTTCCTCTTGCTATCTTTTCTTTATTTTTTCTGCACTGCTTAATGAAAAGTAAAGCCATGTTAAATATTTTTTTGTTTCTATAAATCATGGTAATCCCTTGTGAGTTGAGGCTGCTGTAGTTCAAAAAGTAAATTTATGGCTAGATGGGAAAGATAAGTTGCACTATTCTCTTGCATTAATATCCATATTTATGACTTCATGATCTGTTGGCCTCTCCTCTTCCTGCTCTGCTCCTTGTTGATGAATGTGTGTGTGAGTGTGTGTGCATGTGTGTGATAGAGACAGAGACAGACAATGACTGACTTCTTATAAAGTAATCTCTTGTTACCTTAGGAAATACTGGATTCTATCTTTATGAAAGCATGTAGCTTAAAAATTATTAGCTACCATGTATTAAATGCTTACTCTATGTCAAGCACTGGGTCAGGTTTTTATATATAAGGAATAGCATGACATTCTAGATGTATGGGACCATTTTCATTCTTGGATCTCTCTGACCTATAAGCTGTTTCTTTTAAAAGTGAGGTATACACTTCCCTGCAACATGCACTTACTTTTTCAGCCAGAGTATCGTCAGGAGGGCTTTGATTGCTCAAGGAGATTCTTGGTTATGGATATGGTGCTTTGTTTCTACTAAAGACTATTCTAGGAAAACATGTATTTTGCTTTCCCCCAGCAAAACCAATCTTTCTCTTTTAATATGCAATCTTCTTACTTGCTACATTTTTAGCAACTGGGCAATCTGAGGGCTATTGCTGATTTGTAAGTGACATGCCTAATACTTTTTATGTGCAAACATATCTTTCAGACTCTTTTGGGAGCCACATATTCTATTTTCAGTGCATTTAAAAAGGGAAAAGAAGGTGTTTTTTTTTTCAGTGGTATCTACTTGCTTGCTTGTCACATTACTGTGGCTGTGCAGAGGGCTGGGTCTGGGTGGCATACTCCCCATTGCATAAAGCCTGAAGATGGTCTCACTTCCAACTGTACGAGAAAATGTTCTCTGTAGTGGCCAAAAGCATGGAACTTGATTGTTTCTTTTCCATTGCACTGAAAAAGATGTACGAAGATGAGGAAGACACACTTTGATTCCCTATACTTTTTGTTTGAGGTTTAGTCTTTATTAGAGAAGCTGGATATGGTAGAAGTTTTGTAACTTACAAATTTCCAAATTTAGATGAGCTAAGATCCCTTGCCTAGTAACAAGAAGCATATGTTTAGAATCTAACAAAATGACACAATGTAAAAATAATGGCCCTGCATTATATGAGGTATGACTACAAATGAATAATTAGTTCGACTTATTTTACAAACATGCTGAAGCTGTTATGACCAATTGAATGTTGTTGTATTTAACTTGAATTCTTTTCTGTACTAATTCATGTTATAATGAGGTCGCCAGAGCTCTCAATGCTACTGAAACTCTGCTTCAGGAATTCCTTCTAACACTACCACTTAATCTTTTAAATCTCCTTTGTGACAAAGTTTCACTCTTTAAAGGTAGATTTAAGTTTTCAAAAGAAACAAAAGCCATTTAAAAGAAAGTTTTGTAAATAATGTGAATGGTTAAGCTGAATAAATGCCACTTATGAGGGACAAGTTTGGGGAATAAAGCATTGGAAAAAAAGACTACTTGTCTTGTGTGCTTATAAAATGGCACTGAGATCTCTTCGCTAAACAGATTTCTAAACCAGTATTTCAAGTGACTTTCATTAAAATAAGTCTATAGCCTCTTAATCTGACCACTTTGAAAGCAATACCACTCCTGTTTGCTGCAACTTAGTCTCAGTATATTATGGCCACACCCTGCACATTTTCTCTCCAAATCCTTACATTGTAATTCATCTTTGTGATCCTGTTCAGGTTCATCCCATTTCTTATTTCTTTCTTTCATTTCATTAAACATGCCTCTTTATCTGTGCTTTTTCTAAGTAAAGTTTCACTGAAAAAATATTCAAATGGATATATTTTAATTTTCCTTTAAGCCAGTTGTTCTAGACTAGGACAATATTTTTTAACTGCAGGGTATTGAATACCCATTTTGGCCAGTGTATTCCTGGAAAGGAACCATGTTTTAAAGGCAGAAACAACTGGCATCTGTTCAGTATCCAATTAACAAGAAACACTATTTAAAAACATTTTTCCCTTAATATAGATCCATTTGAGAGGCACTTAGTGCACATTGAATGAGCATGTGGTGATAAGTAAATAATCAGATGGGCATGTTCATATCCTAATGCTGGTAATCATTAAGCTCAAACATTGCATACTCCCAAGATAGTTATGAACATTTTACAGATTTAGTTATTTCTTTTCATAATCCTATATTCACAGAATTTTTTTACCCTGGTAAATTGTTAGTTTAAGGCAGGAAGCATTAAGAACATTAATGTTAAATTTTTTTTTTTTTTTTTTTTTAAAGACAGAGAGAAGGAAGGAAGGATAGAAGGAAGGAAGGAAGGAAGAAAGGGAAACATCTTTAAACATTTTCTTGTTTTATTGTATTTTGTTTTTCCGTTTTTTGTTACATGGGCTGGGGCCGGGAATCGAACCGAGGTCCTCCGGCATAGCAGGCAAGCACTTTGCCCGCTGAGCCACCGCGGCCCGCCCTAATGTTAAATTTTAACAGGCCAACAAAGTGAGTGAAAAAATATTAATACTGCAGGCATGTACCTTAAGTTGCTTTGTACTAGATTCATAAGTTGGCCTCATCTTGTTCAACATATTAATTGTTTTCTTAAAGGCAGATTAATGCACAAAAGAGAAAATAGAAAATGAATATCAATTTTGTGTTTTTCTTTCGTCTGGAATAAAATAATAAGCTATTTGGGGGAGAAAAGCTGGTGAATAAAATGCCTAAACCTTTTTTCTTAGATTGTCATTTAGAGCTAGAGCAGCAAAATTATAAAAATAGATCTGTTTTTCTTTAAACACAAAATGCTAGAACTCAAAATATTACTTCTTGCCTATTTATGATGCTATAACATTCAGCAACATTTCGAGTTTAATTTTTAAAAATATTTGGTCCCAAAATCAATATATCATTTCGGAATTTATAGGTTGACATTACACTAAAATCACATAAATAAATTATCAGTCCTTATTTATTATGTTATTGTAATTAAACATTATATTATAAATTGTATAATAAAATGTATAATATTGTACTGATCTAAATACAGCATTTTTATTTAAAATAGTTCCTTATTACCATGCAGAAAGAACACAAAATATTTTTAAAAATTTCCTGAGCTTGTTCTTAGGTCAAAAAAGGGTAGAAAATAGTTTTCTAGAGGAAATTGTATTGGACATTAGTCTGACTATGTTTTACTTATTTATGTTTTTAATGGTTGTAATCTTCACTGTCACTGAAGTAATATTTGTTCCTGAAAATGATGAGGCTTCAATTTTTGTACTTGAATCTTATATCAAAGATTCAATATCTGAATTATTTCCATGCTTCCATAATTATATGGGGTGAGACTGGGTGTCTAAGTCTCTGACCAGACCACATAGATGAGACCATTTCACTCTGAGAAGGGCAAAGCTAAGAGGTAATACAATTGAAGACTATATAAATCATGGAACAGTTCTGAAGGCAAATCAAGTAATTATTTGCCACCTCCAGACTCCTCTTGAGTGTACAAAGGCCATTTTATGATAAATGAAAGGAAAACCTTACTCCCAGAGCAGGGGGAAAACTATAGAGCTCATTACCCTGACAAGTGAGTAAGTCAGGAACCATTTAAAAGCTTTCCCCCTAAAATCAGGAATAAGACAAGATGCCTGTTGTAACCACTGCTATTCAACATTGTATTGGAGGTTCTTGCCAGAGCAATTAGACAAGAAAAAGAAATATAAGGCAACCAAATTTGAGAGGAAGAAATAAAACTTTGCTTATTTGCAGGTGTTATGATCCTATATGCAGAAAATACTGAAAACTCCAGAACAAAACTCCTAGAGCTAATGAATTCAGCAAAGTGGCAGGGTAGAAGGTCAATACCCAAAAGTCAGTAATGTTTTTAAACAGAAGCAATGAACAATCAGTAGAAACCAAGGGAAAAATCATTCACAATAAATGCTAAAAGAATCAAATATCTAGGAATAAATCTAACAAAGTTGTAAAAGATTTAAATGCAGAAAATTACAAAAGATTGCTAAAAGAAATCAAAGACCTAAAAAAATGGAAAGACATTCATGAATTGGAAGACTACATATTGTTAAGAAGACAGTCCTACCCAAAGCAATTTATAGATTAAATGCAATCCCAAACAAAATTCCAACAACTTTCTTTGTAGAATTGGAAAAGCTAATCATCAAATTATATGGAAGGGTAAGGGGCTCTGAATAATTAAAGTCATCTTTAAAAAGAAAAATAGAAGTTGGAGTACACACACTTCCTGATCTTAAAACTTATTACAAAGCCACAGTAGTCAATACCTCAGGATACTGGCAAAAGAATGTCATGTAGACCAATGGAATCAAAATGAGAGCTCAGAAACCAATCTCCATATTGATGACCAACAGATTTTTGACAAGGGGACAAAGTTCACTCAATTGGGAAAAAATAGTCCCCTCAACAAATGATGCAGGGAAAAAAGTAACAAAAAAGAAGAATGAAGACCCCTACCTAACACCTAATTAAAAAACCAATTCAGAATGGATCAAAAACCTAAATTTAAAGAGCCAGAACTATCAACATCTAGAAGAAAATCTAGGAAAGTATCTTAAGGACCTTGTTTTAGCCAATGTTTGTTACACTTTATACCCAAAGCTTCAAGCAACAAAAGGAAAAAGTAAATGGAAACACCAAAGTAAAAGATATTTTTACATCTCAATGTCATTCATCATCAAAGTAAAATGACAACCTACACAATTGGAGAAAATATGTGGAAACCATGTATCTGATAAAGGTTTAGTATTCACAATATATAAAGGCATCTTTCAACCTAAAAACAAAAACAGAAGCAATTCAAATAAAAAATGGGTAAAAGACTTCAACAGACCTCTCTTCAAAGAAGATATGCAAATGGCCACCATTTGCCATCAGCGAAATGCAAATTAAAACCACAATGAGATACCATTTCACAACCATTAGAATGGCTTCTATTTAAAAGAAAAGCTAGAGAATAACAGGTGTCAGAGAAGATGCAGAGTAATAGGAATACTCATTCATGGTCAGTGGCAATGGTGCAGACAACGTAGACGTTTGGCAGCTCCTCAAACAGCTAAGTATAATACAACCATATGACCCTCCCAGCGATGTTCATAGCAGTATTATTCACAACTCAACTTTCTCTCACTTGATTAATGGATAAATAAAATGTGGTATACAAATATAATGGAAAATTATTCAGCTGTTTAAGTAATGAGGTCCTGATACATGTGACAACGGATGGACCTTAAAGAGACCATGTTGAGTGAAATAAGCCAGACACAAAAAGACGAATATTGCATGCTCTCACTAATTTGAAATAATTAGAATAAGCAAACTCATAGAGTCAGAATCCAGAATTTAGTTTATCAGGGGATGGGTAGGGATAAGGAATGGGAAATTATGGCTTAAAACCTATAGGGTTTCTTTCTTTTGGGAATGACAGATGTTTTGGTAATGAATGGTGGTGATGGTAGCTAATTACATTGTGAATGTAATTAGCAGCACTGAAATATGTATCTGAGTGTAACTTAACGGGGAAATGTTAGGTTTTACAAATGGTAACAGAATTAAAAACTTACTTAAAAAATATATGGTGGGCCATGGTGGCTCAGCAGGCAGTGTTCTTGCATGCCATGCCAGAGACCTTGGTTTGATTGCTGGTGCCTGTCCATGCAAAAAAAAAAGTTACAAAAAAAAAAATACGTGGAACTACTACACAGTGAACCCTAATTTAAACCATGGACTATAGTTAATGGTCTAGTTATAAAAATGTGCTATCATCTTTTATAACAAATATTCCTTACCAATGCAAGGTGTTAATAGTAGGACGGTATATGGGAATTCTGTATTATATGCCTAATTGTTCTGTAAACCCACAACTTCTCTACTAAAGAAATAAAATAAAATAAAACAGGAGTCTAATATAAACAGCTTAGTGATATATCTAGAATAAATTTCTGAGGAAAACAAGAATGTTTCTCACAATTATTTTGTTTTCCTAAAATACTTCGTTTAAATACACTGTATTAGGCCTCTTACATTTATAGTGATTACTGTTCACTTTGGATTCATTTGTTCCATCTTATTGTAAGTCTTTTATTTGTCCCATATGTTCTATATTTCTTATTTCTCCTTCTGTTTTGCTTTTCTTTTGGATCGACGGGGTTTTGTTTTGTTTTGTCTTGTTTTTAAGTCTTCTTTTGTCCCTTTTGCCTGTTTGGAAGTTGTATACTCTAGTTCTATTGTATTAGTGATTTACCTTGAAATTTTACTACTCATACTTAACAAATTCTTAGCGTAATGTCTTTAGCACCCCACTTGCACTGCCCAAAACAAAGCTCTTATGCACTAGAACTCCAATCACCCATTCCATCTCTAAGCTTACATACTGTCAGTTTCTACTCCTTTGGTTATTTTTTATTCCTAATGACTAGTCATTATTATTTCTACAGCCTATGCTTATTCATATTTTTCCACTTGTTTATCAATTTCTTTATGCACCATTCTGAGTCTGTACCAGACTTTTGAGATTGATGTACCTGCAGTATATTATTTTTCAATATTTTCCCCTGTAATACTTACCTTTATGTGTCCATATCATCCTCATTGCTATAGACTTAGTAAGGAGTGATGTGTGCATTTCAAAAATATTTAGCAGTGTATGGATTTCTTTGGAGTAGAATAGTAGAATAAGTATGTGAAAAATCAATAAACTCTCCACTCTCTCAACCTCAAAATGAGAGTTCCTTTTAATATGTATCTTTTTATTCTTTACATTTTTACTTTTTGGCTTAGTTCTGCAAGAAAATAAACCAAGAAAAATAGAAGCTCCTATCATCAGTCAGAAAAAAGTCCTGAGAAACCAAAGTTATAATAACTAGAAATATCTGTGTCAATTTTTTAAGAATGATGAAAACAGGCCAAGATTCTTCCAGAAAGCATGAAATGTACTTGATACCAGGTACTTTGGTGCATAACTTTTTTTGACATGGAGGAACTTTATCATTGTTTATGAGATTTCATGATAGCTCCCTTCCCCCCCCCCCCCAAATAAAACAAACCTGTGAGACCGAAAAAAAGTGGTCCTTAACTGCAGTTTGTTAAAAGTTGTCCAGGCACTCACAGTTAGACCATGGTGTTATGTTGAGCATAAACAATTTCTCAGATTCCCAAAATCAGACAAGATTACTCTGTGACCATGAGAGAGTGAAGAAAAAGCAAGACCACTTTGTAATCTTGTTTTAGCACAAACTGAACAAGAACACTTTCAAAAATGACTAAAACATCCCCCATCCTGGTGAATACGAGTGACTGCTGCTTCTTTACCGATTACAGCTTTAGCCCCACTGCATTTCTTTTGTCTCTTACGTAAAAATTAAGATACCCAATCATAGAATTATCCCCACTTCCTGAAAGCACCTAATTTAGAGCAAAACTGTGCTTATTTGAACCTTTCCAAGAATTAGCTAACACAAGCCCAAATCAGATAATAAACTCCTCCTACCATCCTGTCACAGAGATGCCCTATGTTTCTCCATGATGGGCTGTTTTAATCATTGCAATGAAGCAATACACTTAGTAAACTTAACTTCGACTAAAAGTGTATTCCTGGGGTGGGCCATGGTGGCTCAGCAGGCAGAGTTCTCGCCTGCCATGCTGAAGACCTGGGTTCAGTTTCCGGTGCCTGCCCAAGGGAAAAAAAAAAGTATTCCTGGTGTTTTTTTAATACAAGGAATTGACACCTTGGTGTTGTAGGATTACGTATCTCTTTCTCCCAATTAAGACAAAATTTGTCTTACTTTTTCTCAACATTTGTCCACAGGCTTTGGTATCACTAATTTCAAAAGACACGGATTTGAATATTCCCATGACTCATGGGTCAGTAATGATGCACATAAGTATAGCAGTGTGACAGTACTCTATCTGAAAAAACTGAGAAAAGTTGGACTGGCTACTTTTAGGAGAGTTTGTTGATAACAATATTGGTGATACTCTTAGCTGATATTCTTTCTTTAGTCTAGTATTCCATTAGCATTGTGGCAATGTTCACAACTGGTTGTTGACTTTCACCCATCCATCCCCCACCTTACCCCATTTCAAAGAACTAAGACAGTCATTTCGATCCACATGGATCCCCGTAAAGCAGAAGAGAAAGTAAAATTACAAATTCACCTTTTACATTTCTAGTAGCATAATGTCATGGGACAGGTGAAAATAGTTTAATGTAAATTTGGAGTGTAATGAAATACGGTTTTTTAGCCTTTCAAAGGAAGGAAGGTTGATGTGCTGAGAAAGCAAAGGGGACTGGGTAAGCCTGGATTTATTTCCCACCCTCAGAGCCATTTGGTTTGGATTTGTGAAAATGTTAAGAATGATGAATGAGCTGTAAATAGAAGATTTTTCTGACCATGAGCCATAAAGAGCTATAAATGAATTAGACTGAACAGCTGGGAACAAAATTGTAGGCATTATGCAGGCACACAGAATCATCTATGGACTGTAACTAGCATCCCACCCTATTGATTAGCTGTTCCATGGACCATAATAAAACTATCATGGTTAATTGCTAAGGAGAGGCACACACCTAGAAATAGGCAAGTTAAGGTGTCAGCCATCCAGTTTATTGCTCAAAGGTAGGATAATTTGTTTCATTATAGCACTTTCACTGCAGGATCTGAAGGGCTCAATCAAATCCCCACCTCTCCCCCCACACACAGGTTTTTGGGGCACAGAAACATTTGATTACATTTTGTTACCTTCTAGTTATTGATTAGTGACTATTTTTAGTCAGGCGCAATCTGATCTGTAAGCATTTCAAAAGACAAGCCTGTATCCTTACAAAGCAACCTGAGTAATAATTAAGGATGCTTTTCAATATCATGCTGCTAATTTTCTCCACCAGGTCAACTTGAACTCATTTAATTTTTTACACATTTTTACTTACACAGAAGCTGTAAAAAGAGCAATCCCATAAACTATATAATTAGGAAGAGAAGATTAGGTCTTCTTCATTAATGTTATTTGTACTTGAGAGAAAGCGACAGGTATTTGATATGGGTCTCTGTAGAATTTCTCTTCCATTTAAGACTTGCAGCATACAGAATAGAAAATGTTTTGTTTTATGCCATATCATGTTATAGGAAAGGCCTAATGGGCTATTTAGCTTTGTATTCTATCATAGCCATTCTGTTTGAAAAGACAATGCATTTTTTAAGGCTTTATTGTAAATAGGAAACATGAGGACAATTGGCTATTTTCCTTTAATACATTTTCCCTAGAGAGAAATGTATGTGCGTGTGTTGGGCTCATCGATCACACATATCCCTGGCAGTGGGGGAAATACGTATGTCTTGACAATATGAAATGTGGTGTGAAGGAAACTTATTTCCAGTAGCAATGCAAATCTGTACCTGGCTTCCTGCCACATTCCAAGATAAACTATAACTTGTACTATATTTCTGAGGTTTCCAAAGCTTGATAGCAAAAAAGCACTATTCTTTTTTATTGGTTCCTGTATGCAGTCATTGACATCTTTAACTGTGTTTTTCTTCATACTAGGCCATGGGAGAAAAGTTGTTTGCTAATGGGTGCAACTTTTCTGAACTTGATCATCCACCCTGCCTGAAAAATCTGATTTACAGCTCTGGGCTCCCTGGTGCCCCACTCTGAAAACTACACCATGAACATAGGCTTAAACACAGTTATCTGTGTTTTATGCAGAGTGTCAATAAATGTTTATTGAACACCTACTATGTGCCAGACAGCTTTGCCCAGACAGTAGGCATATTATTGGGCTCATTGTCTAAGCACCTTAGTTTTCTTTTAATATGCTAATAACACCACTGATAGCTGGATAGATAGAAAAAATGTGCAATATAATCCTTTAGCTGGAAAACGCTTGGTATAGTCTTCAGTAGCTAGAAAACCATTTATTATGATCACTTCACTCGAGGAACTTTGAGTTATTTTAGCATAAAAAGCCTTGTGAAAAAAGTATGCATTGTGTAGATCTCAGAAGGATGGAGCAGGATGCAGATGCAACAGCTTTAGAGGGCCAGATAGCTTGATAAATTGTATTTTCAGTGTTAGGATCTCTCCTCTTCTAAGAAAACCTTGGGAGGGTCAATTCCCTAAGAAAAAAGGAATTCCCCCTAGACGAGGGATGTCTCATTCTTTGTTGAGGAGTAAATTCAGCTGTTGAACTTCCCATCCTGAATAGCATTTGGAAGTTTACCTTCTCCCTTCTAAGAAAAGTGGATTGAATTGTATTTCTCCAAAATATTTGTCCAGGACATAACCCCACTCCACACCCACCTGTGATTATGCCCTTATTTGGAAATAGGGTCTTTGTATATGTAATTAAGCTATGGATCTTGAAATGGGATCATCCAGAATATAGGGTGGGCCATAAATCCAATGACTGCTATCCTTACAAGAGAAAGGAGAGGGTGATTTGAGACATAGAGACACATAGAGGAGGAGACCATGTGAAGATGGCAGAGATTGGAGTTGTGCAACTTCAAGTCAAGGAAGGCTAATGATTACCAGCAGCAACCAGAAGATAGGAAAGAGGGATGTGTTCTAGTTTGCAAGCTGCCGGAATGCAATGCACAAGAAACGGAATGGCTTTTAAAAAGGGGAATTTATTAAGTTGCAAGTTTAGAGTTCTAAGGCCATGAAAATGTCCAAACTAAGGCAAGGTTATAAAAATGCCGAATTTAAGGCATACAGGGGCAGATACCTTGGTTCAAGACGGCTGATCATGTTTGGGATTTCTCTCTCAGGTGGAAAGGCACATAGCAACGTTTGCTAGCTTTCTCTCCAGCTTCTTCAATGGCTTTCCTGAGCCTCTGTCCATTCTGTTAGCTCTGTCAATTCTGTAGATCTAAAGCAGTTCCCAAAATGGTTCCCTCTTAAAGGGCTCCAGTAAGCAACCCCACCTTGAAAGGGTGGAGACACATCTCCATGGAAACCATCTAAGCAAAAGTTACCACCCACAATTGGATGGGTCATATCTCCATGGAAACAATAAAAGATTCTACCCAGCAATATTGAATGAGGGTTAAAGGACATGGCTTTTCTGGGGTACTTAATAGGTTCAAACTGCCATAGCATGAAACAGATTCTCTCTTAGAGCCTTCAGAAGGATACCCCCGTTGACAACTTGATTTTGAACTTCTGGCCTCTGGAATTATGAGAGAATAAATTTCTGTTGTTTTAAGCAACCAAATTGTAGTAATTTATTATTCCAAAGAAAGTTTCCCTGGCTTGTATTGGGTATAAATGGAGTCTTTATTGCCCTTGATCAATTGATATTTATTAATTTTCTCCTGTACTGAAGAAATATAAGGTCAGTTTCTCATATTCTAAACTCTACAAGCAACCTAATCATTTCACAGTTTTGAATGAATACAAGCATATCACAGCTATTAGTTTTCTTTCCTTTGAACTGCTATCTCCAACAGTCAGAAACATTCAGTACCATACATTCTAGGCATAATAACATTCTTCTGCAGTGCTTTTCCTTATCCATATCTTCTAGGCCATATACATTCAGGTATTTTCTATGCAGTTTCACTAGAAATCTGCATATATATATATATATGTACTTCTAGACTTAAGGTATTTGTGAATTCCTTTCTCATAATTGGTTTGCTAGTCTTAGATTCTATAAGTCAAGCTCTAGCTTTTTTTTTCTCACACTGGCTTTTAGTTTGTTTATGAGGAGTTCCTTCTGTCTAGGCTCCTTGGTGACCTATCCTTTCCTGAGGCACAGATTAGAGAGAGGAAAGCAGTTTATAGATTTGTGTTTACCTTTTCCTTTTGCTGTAGCACTTGTTATTGACATGCTTCCCAGAGAAGGATGGCTTCCTTCTCAGCAAGCCTCAGGTATCTGTCTTTTGCCTCTAACCTTAATTTGGGATGGTCATAGCTCAAGAAAGGGCAAGAAACATGCTGTGTGTGAACACCTGTGTCTAAATTTCTGAATACTCTGGAAAGATGTGGTGTAAAATAAGTGTTCTTATGGTTAACACACACTGACACCTAGGGTGGAAATGGAGAACATGATTCTTTTGCCATTGTCATGCTTTTAGCTCATAATTCTCAGTCCCTTCCACCTAACTTCAGTCTTATCCTGTGAGGTGCTCTTATAACAGGGTGTGAGAAGCTCTTATCTCCTCTGTCACCAGCATCCAGAGCCTTATGGACATGTCTTCATCTGGAGGGTCTTCACATAAAATGTCAGAATGTACTGGACCCCTTCTATGATATCACCAGGCAGAGGAAGCTAGAATTAATTTAATAGGATAAAAATATATTAATTTATTTATACTACGTATCCTGCCCAATTCCCTCCAAAAAGATTTAGGTAAAAACACAAAACACAGGGCAGTTAAAAAATTATTAGAAGTTAGAGGGTGGGCCACGGTGGCTCAGCAGGCAATTGCCCGCCATGCCAGAGTACCCGGGTTCGATTCCCGGTCCCTGCCCATGTAAAAGAAAAAAAAAATGGAAGTTAGATAAAAAATCATAATTCCATCCCCCTTCCCTACCAATTGTTATCATTTCCCTTTTTTATTCTCATCCATAGCCTGAACCACCATTTGACATATCATATATTTACTTGTTTATTTTGCTTCTTATTTTATTATCTTCCTTAGAATGTGAAATCCATTAGAGTTGGTATTTTTTTCTGTTTTGTTACCTATTCTATCCTCAGTGTCTAGAATGGTGCTTGGTAATAGTAGATGTCTAATAAATACTTGTTCTTGAGTGAATTAATTATACTAGGAACCAGAAGGGCTATTGCTCTAGATTATTGAGTGGTGATAATAAGAAATCCTCTAAAGGCCCTGATAACTGATAATGGTGATAAGAGGCCAGAGCAGGTGAAGCCAGGTAGGGGACTCTTGCAGTAATCCCATCAGGAGGCGAACAAAGCCAGATCCAGGATGGTAGTAGGAACAAACAGAGAGAAAAAGAAGAATCTAGAATCCAGTGTGATCCCACCCTTATTTTGCTGCAAGATTACTCCTATTTCACCATCCCTCTTGTCCAAGGATATAAAAGAAAAGATGGGAATGCTTAGCTCAGAATGGTTTGATAGCATGACTTCAGGTGGTATTCTGAGCAAGATGATCTTTTGCGCATCCTTTTCAGGACTATGATAATATAAAGCTGTCATTTCACCATCTCCAACTTCCACACAAAGCCTGCTTCCCTGAATCAGAAGAGATTCTAAAAGCATTTCTAACTCAGACAAATAGACCAAGTTGCATGAATAATGTGTTCTAGTAGGGTTGGAATGCAAGCATTAGTATTTATAAGTCTGGCACTTTGGGGCGGTCTGTGTACATAACTCCCTTCTCTCTCTCACTAGCAGTCTAACAGAGGTAAATCATGCAACAAGTAGGACATTTGTGAATGGGGCAAACGCAACAGTTGGAGATTTTGCCAGAAGGCTTATGAAAAAGAAATTGTCAACTGCAGCAGAGAGCCCCTGATACTGTTTAATTCTCTTGCACTCATTTCTGTGGCCAGTAACTGCTAACATTGAGTTGATGTTCCTGAATAACAGACATGGTTTTCCTGGAATTGGTGGCATCTATCTTTTCTTCAAGAGGAAACTCTCATCTTTTGAAAGAATGTTTTCAACATGTCTCCTGAATTGCTGATAATTGTTATTAATGGGCTCTCTGTCATTCTCTCTGGCTGATCTGCAGAGCAAAAGAACAAAAGTCATAAAGAAATGGAATTAATAACTCCATTGCAATGCATCATAGAGATAAGCCAGTGATCACAGGGTCAAATGAACACACACTGATATATTGTTAGCTGGTTATACTATAATGAAAGAGCAGACCTTTTACATAAGTTTATGAATAATGTTTCTCATAAAGATAGGAGATTGATTATCTCAGAAAAGCTCCCTCCTGAACCTGAGACCATCAGTAATCATAATAGTGAAATATTAATAACAACTGTGAGAATCTATCAGGAGTAAATTTCATAACCCACAATAATGAGATCCGTGTTTCTAATTTTGGCGGGGAGCTAAATGAAATATTACTGAAAACAGGAACAAAAGAATGTGTTTTGTATTCATGGCCAAATCAAGATTGTTTCACCTCAAAGAATAGATTTAAAGGCGTGGGTTAGGAGAACAATAGGAAGTTTAGATGATTCCCTTATTATCATGCTTACAGCTATTTTCCTGTTTAATTTTACTTCTCATATAGAAATGATTGCATTAGTTAATCTTATTTTAGTGAAAAATAGTCCTTGGATGTTTTTTCTTTCCTCAGAATAAGTGTATAATTATACCTTTCGTTGTAAGTTCTTGAAGAATTATATTTATTGGTTCCCTAGCAACCACAGGAACTCTGTATTTTTTATCTGGAGATCAAAATCAGAATTCTAAACATAAAAGTAGAATATGATGTGTATTAGTAAAAATAATGCATGTGGTAATTTTGAATGATGAGCAGAAAAAAAGAAAAATTATCCCATCAATATATTATACTTTTTGATAAGTATAAAACTATGCGGGTGGCACCTATTACAAATCCAATTTTCAGCTGCTATATTTAGCAGCCGCATTCTGCTTATTTTCTCTGTAGTTTTAATTATTCATTTTGCAATATCTGAATATATCAGGACTGCATAAATACATTTTTCAGTTATAAAAGAGGATGATATGTCAAACTAATACAAATAAAAAACAGCATAATTCAGGATGAGTGTCAGTGTTGCACTTTCATTATGATGATGTTCATGATCTTTTACGCTTTGAGTTGTATCTCCTACAGTAGGACTAGCCTCATATGGAATACTCTCTTTTCCAGTCCCATTTGTGCTTAAAAGCATTCATCACAAAGCATTGGGGCTTGTTCTAAAATTAGATCATGGTGATAGCTGCATAACTCTGTGAATATACTAAAGATTTCTGAACTGTATACTTTAGAAGGGTGAGGTTTTTTTGTATGTGAAATATAACTCAATAAAGCTGCTATTTTTTTTTAAGCAGTAGAGCCCCCCCAGACCCTGCAATCCTCCTTCCTCTTTCTCATCTTTGGCACTACCTCCAGAGGTAGCAGTATCTTCTGTCCACTCTCAATACTGCACATGAGACCTAAAATTGCCATAGAGAGAAACAACATAGTCACCTGGTACCAGTCCGAAGAAAATATGTCAAAATTAAGCCTAACTGGATGAAATCCAGAGGCCTTGGTGACAGGATGAATGTGAAATGCCGTGGTCAGATCTTGATATCTTGTACTGGCTATGGGAACAACATCCTGAGCACATCCAGCTCAGAGGCTTCTGGAAGTCCCTGCACACAATGTCAAAATCGAAGCCTAACAAATCTTCCTCTGGTGAGATAATACACAATACTTCTTCCAAAAACTCAGAAGTCACGGTGGAAAGAAAAGTATATATGGCCAACTAATTCACCAAAGCCAATGCCAAAACTGTTGTTTGAGTAAAATGAATTGCATCTCCCATTGCACTTTTATTTGTATATAGATGGCACTATCAACTCCCAAATACGGCAGCTGGCAAGGGTCAGGATCAAGGTTATAATTTGTAGCAATAAAATGGAATGATATTGTTTCAAACAGGCATTAAATTCAGGACTCTGGTGTACCCCTGGATTTTGTCCTGTGAATTATAGCTCCCATATTCATATAGTTCTTGCATTATATCCAACATACCAATCACTAGTACTTTCAAAATAATTTTTTTCCCCTCCAAGATTTATGGAATGACCCTCATTGCCATAAATTGAATGTGATTAACTGAATCTCATGATTACCAGCTTATTGTTATTCAACTGAATATTTTGTAAATGCATTGTTAGTGCAAAGTAGGGTGGTAGGCCCTGTGAACAATATAGAGATGAGCAAGACAGGATTCCTGCCATGAAGACAAAACTTTTAGATGATTTAAATACAAAGCAGAATAAAATACATGCAAAATAGAGAAGGTAATCTATACCATGGGGTTTCAAAGGATCACAGCCGGTTAAGAAGACCAGGAAGTGTTGAAAAAAATAAGTAACATTTTCGTTTAAAATTGAGTGATAGGTTAAATTTTGACAGATGGAAATAAGGTAGAGAAGGCTTTCCAAATAGAAGGAGCAACAAAAGCAAAAGCACACAGATAGGAAAGAAGAGTGAGCCTCACTAAATGCAATTGAATATTGAAAAATGATTAATCAATTGAAAATAATCATATGATACATGGCAGTATTGTGTTGTTATTATAAAGGATCTAAAGAAATATAAAAGTTTTGTTTGGATCAAGCCAGACCCCCCAAAAGTATGCATCTAGATATCTCTGTTTACTTAGTATCACATAGGAGATACTCTTTCTACCCAACTTGTGTTATAATGGTCTGGCCTCTGCTGCTATGAAAATATGTGACAAAGAACAGCTAAAGAAAAGCCATTTATATTTTCTGTAGGAGTACTGTTTAGGATACCATTTTGTCTATCACCCATGGCCTCCTATAAGTTCCATGTGAGCAATTTATTATGGCTGGAATCTAGAGAAAGGTTTATTTCACTGAAAAAACTGGTGTGAATTCCTCTTTTCAAGAATTATATCTATCTTCTTATTTCATTGGCTGCCAGGAAGGTCATATATAAATTTGAGGCTCAATTCCAGCAAATAATTTTGCTTTATGTTCTACATAGTGTTATTTTTAAAGTCATTAATTTGACACATATTTATTGAACCCTAATATGTACCAGGTGCTGAACATACAGTGGTGAATGAAACAGGTATAAAACATGGTCTCAATGAGCATATAATCTAGTGGGAAGTTCAGATTATAAAGGGTAAACCAACAAATAAATATGTAAAATTTGTATTTGTCCTGGTCCTGATTCTCTGTTTATATTTTTCAATAGCTTACTGAATATGTTCTTACTGTAAACTATGCCCACAGAATGAGTTGGGTGTATAAACAAATAACATAGCTACCTGAAATGTTACGTTGGGAAAATTCTGTATATTTTAAGTGAACTTCATTGTAATATACTCAATCTGCAGGCGATTTTTCCCCTCAACTAGATTGCTATGCATATAGATACATAATCTGATGAAATGAAATTTCCAAAGTTAAAATAGTTTGTTTTCAAAACAATAGGAAACACAGAAAAGTAATTTCTTCCTATATGCTATCAACTCTTGAGGTGCCCCCCCTCCAAAATACCATAAACAAAAGATGAATTTCACTCTCTACTGTCTAGTGCCATTATAACCTTTTTGACATAAGTGATTTCAATGCCTCTGTCATTGGTGCACTCATTACAATTAAGTTCTAGAATAACTTATTAATTCACCCAACCATCTCAAATCATTAAGGCATAAATGGCAACAGTGTTCTTCTAGACAGATACATGATAACTGAGAAATTAGGATTTAAGGGATGACTGAATGATTATATAGATATTCCTTCTTGCTCTCTGGTATACTGGAGTAGACAGAGGGGAATACCTGAAATCTCTAAACTATAATTAAGCTGCACTGATATCTGAAATGATTGTAAAAGCCCTTACCTTGTGCCTTTTTTTTATTTTAAGGGCTGTTACTCTCTTTACTTAGTCATTTTCTTAAAATAACTTGTAGGGAAAAGGCTCTAATGCTAATAAAGAATTTGAAATCAGCCATTAACTATTTTTAGCCCCTTATATTTGTAAATAATGTTGGCTAGACTCTGCTATTGAAAAGATAACTTGTCTCCCTTCCTTTCAGCTTACACCTTTAGTATTGAAATGATAATGATAAAAGTGTCTTCTGTTTTTCCTTGGAGCTTGCTATTTGAAATCATAATGACCTCATATCTCCTTGCTTAAATCCATGAAAACTTTGAACTCCCTAAACTTGGGGAGATAGATTTTGGGCCAATACACCATCTGTTCTCCTACTACATAACTAATAATAAACTCTTTCTCTTTTTGAAATCCCAGTGTTTCAGAAATTGGTCATTAGAACACATCAGGCAAAAGAATCCACAGCCTTGTCTGATAATAATACAATAAATGTACAAATAATATTTTTTTCCCAAAATCTCTGGTCATAAGCTAAAATAATCATAGTAGTAGCCAGTAATCCACATTTAAAGTAAACATTTTTGGAGGTCATTGTGGTGGACGGAAATGCACTAGTGCTGATATCTACCCTCTGGGATCTTCCCGCTTACTGGGGATGGGATCCAGACACGTAAACAATCAGAAAGTAAAGTGTAGTAAGTGTTCAATAGTGCTTCAAGCAAACTAACATAGAGGCACAGAGGAAGGAATTAAGTTTTACTGGCAGGGTCAGGTATACTTTAGGAAGAGATAGTTTTTGAGTTGGACCTTGAAAAATGATTATAATTTTGGTAAGAATAGCATTCTGAGAAGAGGGAACAGTATAAACAAAAGAAGGATAGTGGGGGTGCGAGTGTAGTTCAGTGGTAGAATTCTCGCCTGCCATGTGGGAGACCCGGGTTCGATTCCTGGCCCAACCACTTCCCAAACAAATAAACAAAAATTCAACAAATTGTGCTGCAATAAAGGGATACTCACATGGAAAAAGAATGAAATGTGACCCCACCATGCAGTATACAAAAAAAAAGGACAGTGTGAAAGTTCAAGGACTAGTGAGTAGCCAAGGGTGTTTAGTACAAAGATTGCATAGAAGAATGCCATAAGATACGAAGTGTGGAGATTTTTTTTTTGACATGGGCAGGCAAACCGAACCTGGGTCTCCAGCATGGCAGAACTCTGCCACTGAGTCACCATGGCTTGCCTTTGTGTGGAGATTTTGATGGGTCAAAGTTATGTAGGCTCTTGAATGTTGTGCTAGAGAGTTTGGGTTTTGAGGGGGAAATAATAAGTGTTCTTTAAAAATAAAGAAATAATGGTAATTTGAGGAATATGGATATGCCTATAGCTATTGTCTCAATTTAATATTTCATTAAGTCTTTGTTTGGTTGATCTTTTGGTGCTAACTCAGTGACAGAACAAATGTAAAAGCTGAAAAAAGAGAAACTTTAATTTTGTGAAATCTGAAACAGCTAAGTACTAGGCAGCTGTAATGGAGTGCTATTTTATAACAGGCTACATAGAATTAGAGTGCAAGGTAGTTTGAGATACATACTATATGTTTTTAGAGTTTCAGTTTGTAACCTTGGAGATTTAAGGTTAATATACATGTCTATCCAAGATCCAAGAAGGATTGTAAGAAGGAATGGTTAATGTGGAAATGTAAAACTCTAGAGAAATATGGAAGTTAAGACTAAAAATTATGTTGGGGCAGGGTGGCTGGGAAAGATGGTAAAGTAGGGAGCTCAAGGACTCAGGCTTTCCACAAAAAAATCTATTAAACATAAAGGAACTGTTTAAAAAAATTATTTTGAAATTCCAGGGGCCAGAGTACTATATAGCACCCAGGAAAGAGTGGGAGGAAGAGGTTGACCAACAACAGTAAAGATAGTAAATTGCTCTCTCCCTGGGATGGCTATTAGTGCCCATACCACACTCTCCCAGTAAGCTGCCTTGAGACCTAGTCCCTGGCTGTTCACTGCTGACTGAAAGGGATAGGTACAGGTATGAGCACAGCCAATCACTGATCATGGCTTTTGTTTAGTTAATTCGGATTGCTGGGGGCTTGGCTCTGAAGGCAGCCATTGTTTAAACCCTGCCAAGGGCAAAGGCAGCTGCAGCCATTGTTTCAAACATTCTCAGAACAGGATTGAGTCAGTAGAGATTTAAAGACACAGCAATTGTTCATTGCTACAGGGGATAATTAACTGAAAGGCTGCATTTGTTGGGCAGTCCAGGAAAGCTCAGCTTTGGGAAGCTGTTGGAGAAGATTTTGGAACTTGTCCTGATCCCCTCCCTAGGATATTTTAGATCCAGTCTGCACACTCTTCATGGGTCCATGGTCCTGTTTTGTCTGGGAAAGACTGACTTAGGAAAGTCCTCTCTGTTCTGCCCTCCTCCCAGAACTTGCCCTCCAGGCAAAAGCCACTGGAGGCAATGAAAGGAGAGTAAAAATCTATAGAGGTGGACAGACTTAGATAAAGGCCTGCAGCTTTAAACACCCAGGTAAGGAAGGTCTGTCTTTGGGGAAACAGAGGGGATAACTGCTGAAACCAAACTGCCATAATCAGGGAAAATGCAAAACAATTTATGAAGCAAAAACCCTGGATAAGACAGAGGCCCAGAAAGACATGGAAAATCCAGCACACTGCATTCACCTTGGGAAGACCATCTAACAGGATGGCTGATGCTCAAGAAAATTTATGCCTTATCACCAGCTAGTTACAAAATCAAGAAACATATATCCCAGGGAGAAATCACTGTACAACAAAAGAGTACAAGACAAAGAAACAGGAAATGATGACCTATCCAAAGGAAAAGAAAAAAAAAAGAAGATGGGAATATGGACATAATGAAGAAAGTTATTAAAATACCACCTTTAAAAATGATCAAAGAGATGAGTGAAAGTACAGAGAAAGACCTAAGGATATCAGGAAAACAATGAATGAGCAAAATGAGAGTCTAAGTAGAGAGATAGAAAATTTTAAAAGGAACCAAACAGAATGACTGAAATTGAAGGTCACAATAAATGAAATGAAAAATTCCCAGAATGGTTTCAAGAGCAGATTAGAGCTGGTAGAAGAAATAATCAGTGAATTCGAAGGCAAGGTGACAAGAATCAAGCAAATTTGAAATGAATCATGTTGAGGAACAGAAAGAAAGAAGAAATATTAAAAGCAAAGATAACCTAAGGCAGCTGTGGAACAACATCAAACACACCAATATATACTATTATGGGAGGCCCAAAAGGAAAAGAAAGAGAGAAAGGTGCAGATGGGATACTCAAAGAAATAATGAGAGTGAACTTCACAAACATAGCAAAAGACATGAATATACACTTCCAGGAAGCTCAGAGAACATCTAACAGAATAAACATGAAGAAAAATGCATTCCATCAAGTATTTATCACATCATTGAATGCAAAGAAGAGGAGAGAGTTCTGAAAGCTGCAAGACAATAGCAACTTGTTATGTAAAAGGAGTCCTAATTAGATTGAGTTTGAATTTCTCATCAGAAACCATGGAGGAAAGAAGGCAATAGGTTGAAATTCTTAAAGCGCTAAAAGAAAACAACTGCCAGCCAGAAATTTTATATCTGAAGAAACTCTCTTTAGACAATGATGGAGAGATTAAGACATTCTCAGATAAACAAAAGCTGAGAGAGATCATTGGTCTCTCTAGATATGACTTTATAAGTAGTGCTAAAGGAAATTCTTCAGACTGAAAGGAATGGACTTGAGACAGTGGTTCAAAGTGAAATAAAGAAACAAAGACCCATGGTAAAGAAAACCACTTGGATAATTATAAATGCCACTAATATTGTTATGTATTTTTGGTATGTAACTGCACTTCTTACTTTCTACAGGTACTAAAATGCAAATACATAAAAGTAACAATAAATCTATGTCTTGGACATACAATGTATGAAAAAAAGTGGTAACAAGAAAAAAATGGTGTGGGGACAGAGGTTATAGTGAAAGTATATGTGCATGTTATTGGAATTAAGTTGGTATATCACATATGATTGTTATATATTTAGGATGTTAACTTTTAATCTCATGGTAACCATAAGAAAAAGAAAGAAAAAACATATTCAGATAGAAGTGAGAAGATACTTAAAAGGGCACAACTCATAAAAGCAAATAAATTAAAAGTAGGTTTTAATGGAAACCATGGACAAAAAAGGTATAGGACATACAAACCTTAAGAAAACCGATAGAAAAAAGTTCTGCATTATCAGTATTGACTTTAAATGTAAATGGATTACAATATCCTTGATTCTTGAAGATGATTGGATAACTATAGAGCTTTTAAGGTGTGACTGTGTGATTTTGAAAACCTTGTGACTTACATTCCCTTTATCCAGATGATTAAAAAAAAAGGCAAAAAATAAATACATAATAGGGGAAAAGAGGAAGTTGGTATGATTTGCGTGTTTTTTTAACTACTGCTTTTACTTTTATTCTTATTTTTACCTTTCAGAGTAATGAAAATGTTCTAAAATCTATAATGATGTTGGATGCACAGCTATATGGTGATACTGTGAACCATTGATTGTACTCTTTGGATGATTATATGGTATATGAATATATAATATAATTTCAATAAAATTGTATTAAAAATGTAAATGGATTGGGCAGTGCAAGGGCACCTCAGTGGTGGAATTCTCACCTGGCATGCAGGAGCCCTGGGTTCGATTCCCAGACCCTGCACATGCCCCCAAAAATGTAAATGGATCAAAGTTCCAGTCAAAAGGCAGGGATTGGCAAAATGGATAAAAAAGCATGACTGAACTATATACTGTCTGCAAAAGACTCACCATAAATTCAAAGATACAAGTAGGTTGAGAGTGAAAGTATGAAAAAAATATACCATAAAATTAGTAACCAAAAAATAGCTGGGATGGCTATATTAATATTGGATAAAATTGATTTTAAGTAAAAAAAATCAGAAGGGACAAAGATGGTCCTTTATATACTGATAAGGGAATAACTCAACCAGAAGACGTGACAGTTATAAATATACATGCACCTAACAGTGGAACCCCAAAATATATGAAGCAAATACTGATAGATTTGAGGGGAGAAATAGACAGTTCTATATTTATGGTATGATGTTTTAGCACACCACTCTCAATAGTGGATAGAACATCCAGTGAGAAATCAGTAAGGAAATACAGTACTTGAATGACACACTAAACCAACCAGGCCTAACAGACATAGAATACTGCATCCATCAAAAACGAAATACACTTTCTTCTTAAATGTGCTTGGGTCATTCTCCAGGATAGACAATATGTTTGGTCATAAAACAAATCTAAATAAATTGTAAAATGTTGAAATAATAAAATGTGTATTTTTGACCACAATGGAATGAAACTAGAATCAGAAACAGAGGAATAAATGGGAAATTTACAAATATGTGGAAATCAAACCACATAATCTTAACCAACCAATGGGTTAAAGAGGAAATCAGAGGCAAAATTAGGAAATATCTTGAGATGAATGAAAATTATAATACAACATATTAAAACTTATGGGATGCAGCAAAGGTAGTGGTGAGAGGGAAATTTTTTAAATGCTTATATTAAAAAGAAGAAAGACTTCAAATCAGAGTGCTATCTTCAAAACTGTAAGACTGGAAAAAGAAGAGTAAACTAAACCCAAAACAAGAAGAAAGAAAGAAAGAACAAAGTTTAGAGGAGAAATAAGTGAAATGGAAAACAAAAAGACAATAGAAAGAATCAGTAAAATCAATAGTCAGTTCTATGGAAAGATCAGTAAAATGGACAAACTTTTAGCTAGACTGACAATGAAACAGAGAGGATACAAGTAGCAAAAATCAGAAATGAAACAGGAGACATTACTACTAACCCCACTAAAATGAAAAGGACTGTATGAGGATACTGTGAACAACTAATGCCAGCAAAATTAGATAGATAACCTAAATGAAATGGACAAATTCTTAGAAACACAAAAACTACCTACATTGACTCAAGAAGAAATAGAAGATCTCAACAAAGCAATTACTTGTAAAGACATTGAATCAGGAATCAAAACCTGATTGGCAACTGAAGGGACACTTGTTTTCCTTTCTCCCCTCATTCTAACCAAAATCCTCTAGCCCAGCCTTGATTTACAATGACAGGATCCACTGTGATTCACTTCCCTCTCCTTTCACTGCTTAGCAAGGATTTTCACATCTCTGCAGGGGCTGTTGTCTTGCCCTTGAAACTTTCCATGCCCTGGGTCAGAACCCTCCCTCTGCAGTAATGTATGCTATTAAGCAAATGGCATAGAGCAGTGTTCTCTCCCAAGTCAAAATGCTCTCATTTAGGTAAAATTTGAGCCTGCTGCTGGCAGTTAGGGGCCAGAATGGCTAAAGGGAAATACAATGTAAAAGTAATATGAATTTGAATGAATTATTGTAAGTATCAGATGGCACCATTACCCACATCCTCATAGGCAGACATTAGGGGAACTCTGTAATGTATGGAACAGAGCTCCAGTAGTGGAAGGAAGTGTATGTTCTAAACTGGAGTGCAAAACAAGTTAAATCATTGAAGTCTTTTGGGAGCCACAAATGTGGAATGAGTGACCATGATCTGTATGTTGAATGAATGAATGAATGAATGAATGAATGAATATCTATACAGGGTGTGTATGCATGTAGTTTCTGTTTGAAGCTTAAGAAAAAAAGCATATTAATGCCACATTTATTTTAAATAATCAGGGAATCAGGTAGTGCACACAAATCGAATTTCCCAGATAACTGAAAGTTATTCATTCAAAATATAAAATTTGTTTTAACTTGACCATTTTGGGAAGTGATTTTCTCAATTATGGAATTAGAGAAACTGAACCTATCCTATTTAACTGAATATACCAAATATGTCATTTTTTAATGATTCAGTTTACTATTGTAATTAGTTACTATAGTATTCTTTTGTTAGGTAAGGCTCCAGTCATTTTTTATTCTGGAATTTGAATCACAGTTCAAAGTTGGCTACACATGGAAGGTAATAGACAATATAAGTAGGAAGTATAACATGATCAACAACACTGATGAATGGAAATGCATATCATATGTTGGGAAGAGTGAGCAGCCTAAAATAAATAGGGTGGGGGTATATGAGGTAAAATATCAGAGGAAGAAACTATAATAGGAGTTTGGGACTAAATTGTAGAAGATATTGTAAATAGCTATAGAATATAGAAATTTTAGTGAAAAGACAATGGTGTCTTAGCAGAGGATTTCAAGCAGGGAATTTATGTTTTGTCATGATCTTGTTTCTTTTTTTTTTTTTTTTTATGCTCATAGCAGCTGCACCAAGTGGTAGTTTGGGAGAGGCTTAAGACCTCTGGAATCCTCTTAATGCCTCCCTTGCTAGCAATTTGACCATAGTCATTTCAGAAATCTAATGTAAAATAACTACGCAAAGAGCTTCAAGCCCCTTTCCAACCAGATTGCTTGTCTTCAAGTCCCTCTAAAATAGAAATTCTGAAGTTACATCTGCTCTATGCTTATAAACCCATGTATCTCAATATCTAAAAAGTATTCACTATGTACCAGGCATTGCAATCTTCTGTACATTTTCCATTTTACGTGATCTAACAATCCCATGAGATTTATTGTTATACCCCTATTTGACAGAGGAAGAAACTGAGGCTCAGAAAGGCTAAGTAATTCACCAGTTGTCACACACCTAATAAGTGGCAGGGTCAGGACTCTAATAAAGTCTGTCTGATGCCAAAGACCAGGCTGTTATAGCAGCTCAGGCAAAAGGTGACATGGGCCTCAATTAAGGCATCTATAGTGGGGCCACAGAAGAAGATTTAAATATTAAATTATTTAGGGGGAATAATTAATAATGTGCTTTCAAAATGTCTATAACATCACTAAAGCAGAACTGGTTGGACCACATAATGAATTTTTAACAATGTCTATTTCTGCACAGAAATTAGTTTTAAAAGAAACTGTTTTAAGTCTTTCAATGGAGATGTTATTTTCGAAGTACTAGTAAGAAGCTGGAGGTTTCTTTTGTGACACTGCTTTATGTTTATGTCTGTGTTTATGTGTGTGTGTGTAGCCAGTGTTTCAGTGTACACTCCCTATTCTCATTACTGTGTGCATATAACAGTAATGACACAAGTTCTTTTTAAACACAATAATATTTAAATTCATCGTTAATTGGATCTGCTACCCCATCCTGATTTGTCATAGTTGCAAGTCTGTGGTTCTTTATTTCCTCATCAAAATTCACATTTTCACAAACAGTACAGTTTTCAGAGTTATTTCATACACATCTTCTCATCTGTATTGTGCAACAGTCGTGTAAGTAAATAAGGTTCAGAAGATATTTAATGTCTTGCCCAAAGTGACATAGAATAATTAGTGGTTGAGGGAGACAAGAAGTCATACTTTCTGATGCCTAGTTCAGTGTTCTCTCTACTCAAGCATATTATCCCCAGCATCTAACACAGTACATAGACATAGGTGCTCACTCAATCTTTCTATGGGTGAATGAATAAATAATAGCTAATATTAGCAGTGGGTTGTGAAAAATTTTATAATAAATTGCTGATAATTAGTGATTCCCAGTGTTTGCTCAAAATAAATCCTTCATTTCAATGACAAACTAAGTTTAATATAAATGAATCAATGTAGTTAGCTTCACTGAGCACAAACTAGCGCTCTCTTGATTTTGCAGTAGCTTACAGGGGTGGTAAGTGGGTGGCAGTAGTTAAAGGCCATTCTTTTGATAAAATAATTACATTTTGGTTGCACAACAGGGATGATTTGTGGCATAGAAGGAAGAACAGCAGATCAAAGTCCTCGTATTCAAGTCTGTGCTCTGTCATTGTATAAATATTGTGACCTTGGGGGAAATCATAGAACTTTATAAGCCCCAATTTCTCCACTGATAAAAGAATATTTGTATCTGCATCAGTAGGGTTGCTGTGAAAATCAAATGAAATAATACAAATGCCAATGATCTTTATGAACTATAATGTACTATATAATGCTATTGGGGGGTTTGTTATTATTTTGTGTTTTAGGTAAGATTAAAGAATATTCCATAACAGCCAGTGGTAAGAAAATCATAAAACCCCAATCTGAAAAGTACTGCTGCAAAGATGACCAGCTAACATTACATTGTGTCATGACAAAGAAAAAGTTGGAAACATTATGAATTGGCTCTTTGTTACCAAGCTTACCTAAGGGAAAGTTTCTGTGAAACAGGCATCCCTCTTTTTTATTCTCTGTTAGGGACATTGCTTTAAATGGCTACATAGTGAACTCATTGAATGTGGATTTGTGGGATGATGATACATGTCCCACTTAGAGATTACTTTCTGAAATATGAATATTTTGTTTATAAAGCTCTGACAGGGGTTGTACTGTGACATATTTCATGCATGAAAATCTGCGACAGTCAATCCAATAACCAGTAGAAATGCATTTGTTGCTCTGAATTTTTTAGTTTTGCTAGACAGCTCAAATCTAACATATCTAAAAACTTATTATCTTCTCCCCCAAACTATCTTTTACTGGTTTCTTACTGTTGATCTAGTAGGTTTTCAGGTATATTTTATTTCTATCTTTCCCTCTGGCCCTAGTCACCAAGTCTGTTGACTGTTACTTCAGTGTCTTGTGTATGTATTTCCTCCTCTCAGTTGTCACCATCACCACCTCAGACATTCATTGTCTCTATATGCTTACCTTAATGGACTATTAACTGGTTTCCAAACCTTCAGCCTTTGTAAACTCAATGCATCCTGTCACCTCTCCAGATGAATCTGCCTAAACCACCCTGCTGGTCTCTTAATCTTCCTTTCCAGAAGCTTCAGTGGCTCCCAGTTGGCAACTGAATGAGAACATACTACTTAGACTGGCATTCAAGATCCTCCATGATTTGATCCAGACCTTAACTGCCCCATTAATCTCCTCTAGTCGAAATCTCCTCTTCACGCTTTACAAAATACATCTTGTCATATACTATCTCTCTGGCTTTCCTTCCCTATGGAAGCACTCTTGCTTTTCCCATTCAACAATAATCTTGCATCTTTTAGGGTGCAGCTCAAATGCCTCAAATGAGGCATCTCCTCATATATGAACTTAGAAGTCACTTACCCTAGAGTCAAACCATGGGTCTACTACTGCATGATGAATTATTTCATATGTTCCCTAGCCTTGGGAAAGTTATCTAACCTCTTAGAGCTTCAATTTCTTAACTTGGGAAATAGCAGCAACCCTATGAAGTAGGAGCTATTGTTCCTATGAGGAGGAAATGAGGTGTAATATATGTAAGGACTTAATCATATACCTGACATATAACAATTGCTTAATTAGAGATAGCTGACAGATTGCAGGGAACAAAACTCAGGCCCCTACTCCCTCCTAACCCTGCAGCAAGAGGTAAAATTCATGGTCCACTGACTTGTGACCCTTTCCCTTCCCCCTCCTCCTTGCCACAACTCATGATGCCTCCTGCCAAATGCTGCCCGGGGCAAGAAACCACGTCAGAGAAGGACTTATAGCACAAACTCCACCAATAAAGAGCAAACAGGTCAGGACAGGCACAAAAAGAAAGAGGCAAAAATACCAGCCAACGTCAATCAGACAAGTCGCCAAATGCAGAATTCAGCACCAATAAGTGCCAGTGAAATTCAGAGTATAAAAAGAGAAACCCATCACAGTGCAGGTGGACATTTTCTTCAGGCTTTTGCAAAAAGTGTTCCTTTACCCTTTTCCCCCTACCCCCTTCCTCTCCCTGCTCCTTCCTTTATAATAAACCCCTTTCAACTTCAGCTCGCTGTGTGGTTATGAGTGTTGGACCGAACCCCAATTTGTTCTAACATTTGGTGCCAAAAAGTATTATGTCCTCACTCTCTGCTCGTAGCTTGAGATCCCTCCTTTCACTTCACCGCATCCAGCACCCAACACTTGTCCTTTCTTACTATAAGGTAAGACTGAGGAATTGGGTTCTGCTGGAATACTCTCACGGGATGTCTTGGCAGGGCGTGGTGGTTCAGGCTTTGGCATACACAGCATGGAGGTTCTGTTTTGGGTCCTGGGGTCCACACTCTCAGGAGAATTTTGTTCAGTGTTCTGCAAACACCCCGCCCCGTCTGGAACAGTGCAGTCAGAGCTCTCCTCTCACAAATCTAAGCATTTAGATGGAACCTCCCACCAGCTATTGCTGTGCTCCTAGTCCCAGTGGATTCTGGGGATACCAACTCTATTCAGAGACTCTCTTTCTCTCTCTGTCATGCAAATGTGGGGCACCCACCTCTGTTCTTCAGAGACACGGTATTTGCCCCTGAACTGTGATGCTAAATAGTATACCCACTGAGTGTTCTTGTTTTTTACCACTTCCTCACTCCCTCTTTTCCTTGGCCATGTGGGCAACACAATCTATTCCTCCTAAAGACACTTCCTTGGGCAGTCTGTTATGCTGCCTAAAAAACTTGGATCTACAAGGCAACATCAAACCAAAAAAAGATTCATTTTACTCTATGGTGGCTTGGCCCCAGTACCCTCTGGACAACCAAAATCATTGGCCTGAAAATGGTACTTTTTTTGCATGGGCAGGCACTGGGAATTGAACCCGGGTCTCAGGCATGGCAGGCAAGAACTCTGCCTGCTGAGCAACTGTGGCCCACCCCCAAAACTGGTACTTTTAAACTTAAAATTCTTATGAATTTTAATAACTTCCTGTGGCACTCTGCAGAGTGGGATAAGGTACCCAATGCCCAAGCCTTCTGGACACTGCGTGCTAAGCCCTCATTCTGTTCTTCTCTAACTATGTACCAAATCCTCCTCCTCAATAAAAAACCGAAACCTCTTACTCCTCCTTCTTCGGAAAAGGCAAACCTCCCTACTCCTTCCCACTCTCTTCTCCCCCTCCTACTGACTACTTTGACCGGGTTGACCACCCCTTCTCTATGAACCCCCTCAACCTTCCACGCCTCTTCTATCACCTTCCCCCTTCCCCCATCCCTCTGAACTTCCTCCCCCTTCCTCCTCCCCCTCCCCCTTCTCCCTTCCCCATACCAGTCACACAGGCCAGTCCCATCCCTGGCCACCCCCACTGCCTCACCTTTCTTTCCCCCTTCCCCCTTACTGCTGAACTCCCCACTTCCTCATCCTCAGTAATCTTCCCCTCTGCTGATATTTTCACTCTTAGGAAAGTGGCAGGATGCAAAGGCATAGCCAGGGTTTATGTTACTTTTTCTCTCAGACCTTTCACTAATTGAACAGCTTTTAGGTTCCTTTTCACCAATACTACTTGGTATCATAAAAAATTGAAATATCTATCTCAAACCTGTAATTTCACCTGTCAGGATGCAGTTGAAATTCTTATTTCCTCTACCACTACGGGGGTGGGGGGAACATATTTGGGCAGCTGCTACCGCTCATGCAGACCAACCTTTTGCCACTGACCCCCAAACTTACTCACAGGGCTCTGCTGCAGTTTACCTGTCACCTCCTAATTGGAATTACCAATCTAACTCCCCTGATTTACTCAGGTTTTGCCTCTTCCTCATTTGTCTATTAGAAGGAATAAAAAAAGCAGGATTTAGGGCAGTCAATTACAACAAACTTTTAGAATGCTCCTAAGGATCAAATGAGAATCCCATGGCTTTTATGAGCTGCCTAATGGATTCGATTCTCAAATATATTGCTCTAGACCCAGCCTCACCTGAAGGGTGCCTTTTCCTACATACACACTTCATAACACAGTCAGCTCCAGACATTCATAAAAAAACTTCAGAAGCTGGAGTAGAGACCCCAAACACCACAGGATGAACTCATCCGGGTTGCTTTCTGGATTTTTGACAATAGACAGGAGGAAAGGGAAGCAAAAAATCAGGAAAAACTTAGGCAGGAGCACGAAGATGCTTGGTATTTATTATTGGCCAATGCCCTATGAGAATCCACCCGTGCCTGGCAAAATGGAACCGAACTAGGAAATAAGCCCCCCTGGGTCCCTGTTTTTACTGTAGCCAAGAGGGATATTGGGCAAGAGCTTGCCCTAATCCCAAGCCACCTCTTTACCATAAGACAGAACACTGGAAAGCTGACTGTCCTTCGACCTCTCACCATGGGAATAGACAGCCATCCTTGGCAAGTGGCCACTTGTTGGGATTTGAAGTTTCAGACCTCTTCAGCATAGCCAGTGAAGACTGATGGGGCCCGGGCTCTTCAGCACTGACTCTTCCCATCTCCATAGGTGAGCCCAGGGTAACTATTCTCATGGCAGGTAAACCAATCTCTTTTATGATTAACACAGGAGACACATTTTCAGTCTTACCTGACTTTTCAGGACCTCTAACCCCTTCCCTCATGTCTATAATTGAAATAACAGGAAAGCACACCCACAGCAAACCTCACCCATAGCCTGCACTCTTCAAAACACTTCCTTTTTTCACTCATTCTTAATAATGCATACATACCCAGTCCCCCTTTTAAAATGAGACATTCTAGCCAAGCTAAACACGGTGCTCACACTTCCCTTAGTTAAAGCTAAGCCTCACGCCACCAGCAGCCCTGCTACTTACCCTCAGCCACAATCTTTGCCCAACGTCCATCTTAAGTTCTTGATAAGAAATTGCAAAATTACTGCTTCAAAAATAATTCACTAACATGTTATAAATATTTGACATTATTCTGACAAGTTAAAGTTTAATGGTCACTGTATGTGATGAGATGTTTGCTCAAAAACTTAACTATAAAGGATATAAAGGATGTGATTCTATTAAAAGAAAAAATGGATAGTTTTGTCTTAAAATAAAATAAAGGTTGTTACAGAATGAGGAAAAAGTTAACAAAACCTGAATGGATATAGTAAGTCATAAAATGTTAGTGGAAAGAAAAATTACGGTCAAAGTTGGGAAAATCTGATGGGTCCATATAAAAAATACTTTAATGTCAAATAATATATTAATACAAAATTAAAATGTAGTTTTCTCTGTTAAAATAACAAGGTTTTCTTGGCTTATTAATCTATTTTAGTAAAAATTATAAAAGTTTTGTCTTCCTACTAACTGGACAGGAATTTATACCCTGATCTATCTATCACCCAAAATTTCTATAGCTTCCACTAACCAGTCCTTCCCTAGTCTCCTTAATGTTAACCTAAGACCAAAATGAGATGTTATCCTTTTGCCTCTCTTAGCTACTCTAGACATACTAACAGGGGTAGGAACGGGAGTTAGTAGCATAGTAACCTCACAATTGCTGTCAAAAGAATTCCAAGACAAAATGAAAGAACTCTCTCCTGCTTTAGTAGATGTACAAGACCAAATTGACTCACTAGCGGTAGTAGTGCTGCAAAATAGGCATGGGCTAGACCTGCTAACTGCCAAAAAAGGTGGCCTATGCCTATTCCTCAATGAGGAACGCTGATCCTATGTTAATAAATCTGGAATAGTCTGAGATGCAATGAAAAAACTTTAGGACAGGGTTATAAGGCTATAAGAACATAATGCTGACTCTTCATGGTTCAAGATGTCATCATGGCTCCCTACTTACTTCCCCTTATAGGGCCACTTGTCAGTTTTTAATTTTATTTACCCTAGCACCCTTGTTCTGTAAGGCTTGCTTATCAATTCTTACACTGCACAGTCATTTCGCTAACTCAAAAAACAGTTCATAACATATTGTTCTTAAGCTTTTTTGGGAACAACACACTATATTACCAGACTTGCAAGGCAAGAACCAGATGAAGCAGCCCCCGACTACCATCACATCAAAAATCCTGCCTCCATCCCTGAAGCCCCTTAACACCACCCCCATCCAGCAGAAGGCAATTAAGAATGATAAATGGCACCCTGCGTCCTTCCCTTAAATCTATAATAAACAAAAGGCGGGAATAACAGGTTGTAGGGGACAAAACTCAGGCCCCTACCCCCTCCTCATCCTGCACCAACAACTAAAACTCATGTCCACTGACTCATGACCCTTTCTCTTCCCCCTCCTCCTTGCCGCAACTCATGATGCCTCTTGCCAAATGCTGCCCAGGGTAAGAAATCACATCAAAGAAGGACTTATAGCTCAGACTCCACCAATAAAGAGCAAACAGGTCAGGACAGGCACAAAAAAAAGGAAGCAAAAATGCCAGCCAATGGCAATCAGACTAGTTGCTAAATGCAGAATTCAGGACCAATAAGTGTCAGTGAACTTCAGAGTATAAAAGGAGAAACACATCACAATGCAGGTGAACATCTTCAGGCTTTTGAAGAAAGTGTTCCTTTACCCTCTTCCCTCTCTACCCCCTTCCTCTTCCCTCTCCCTCCTTTATAATAAACCACTTTCAATCTCAGCTTGCTGTGTGGTTATGAGTGTTGGACTGAACCCAATTTTTGTTCTAACAGTAGCTGTTTTCATTATTTTTATCCCAGATAGAGAAGAAATAACTTTCTTCTTAGTTCCTAAACTACTTGGTACCACTTTCAAGGTATTTATCTCATACTTGTTTAAAACTTTCTTTTTCACATCTTCCCTCATGAGAGATTGCAAGCTCCTTAAGTTGCTGAATGAAAGTCACTTTACCTTCACCTCATCCTCCTTTTGCAATTTTTTGAAGTTTGATATTTGTACTAATGATATTGTATGTAGTAAAATAAGACATATACTCAAAGCATCCTTGTGAAAGAATGGAGAAAAGTCACCTCTTTTTGCACATGAGAAAAATGAAATAAGAAATGTACTTAAACAACACTGTAACATTACTCATTTAGTTAGCGATGACTAAGGTTCTAGTCCCTTGGCCACTTAATATTACTGTGTTTTACTCTTAACTATGCACTCTTTTTCTTGTTAACATCTTATTTTGTACAGAACAATCCAATCATATCATGCTTGTGTGTACAAGAGAAATACCTAAAATCAATTCACCCAATTGCAATTTGAGTCAATAGAAAATAATTGCATGTTTATTTTAATATTTTTATGTAAACTTAGAGCCCCACACCTTTTCACCTCTTCACTTGGGCTTGATTTAGAAACAAACTTCTAGCGAACTATGCAAATCTGGCCTGTTTCCTGAAAATTTTCTGAAATGGCTGAAATGGAGAAGGTATTTTTAAAATAACTGCCCTCCTCCGTGTCCCTGCCCAAGCTATGTTAATGGAAAGGAGTGGAGATCATGCTGTAACATGATTGGAAAGGATTCTGATTCTCCAGATTCAAAGGAAGTGTTGATGATGGTGATTCTGGGAGGCCAGGAGGTAAGGAATTATGTGAGAAGAGGATAGAAAAGGGAGAAGGTCGGTGAATCCCAATGAACTTTACCATGTTGCTTCTCAAAAATAAATGAGCCATGTTTTCAATTCCTTGCTATATTTTGGGACCCATACTCCATGCAGAGCCCAATTTTCAGGCACTCTATATGCTGGCATGTGGACAAATCACACCTATTTTGTTAGAGTGCTGATTATTTCTAATGTGAAGGAAGCAGAGATGTTCAAAGAATTGGGCTTGGGAAACTCAGGGAAGAGACTGACTTGAAGTAATACAATGAAAGGGTGCTGAGAATGGAAAGAGGATGACTTAAATCATGTGCCCTGTTTTCACCCAGGTCTAATTTGAGTCCATTTTCAATGTCAAGACCCATATCTCACAAGTGGGCCTTTCTATATTATTTTTAAGGCCTAATGAAGGGCATTGCACACAGTGAGGGCTCAAATAATTTCTGCCTGCCCGATGAATTTCCCCAGAAGAGAATTGTGTGATCTGATATTCTATTTTAACCAGATCTAATTGGTTTGACTTTCCCTTTAGAATAATAATTGAAATCAATGTGAAAATTCATGGTGCACCTTCCTTCTGATATAAAATGATGCTGGTGACTTCAGAAAAAATGGTGGAGTAGGAAAGGCTGAGTTTTCCCTTGCTCCAAGGAACAGTTAGAGAAATAATAGAAAAATGACTGGAATAGCAATTCCAGGATACAAATGACCTGAGAAAGTCTTCTACACTAGTAGAGAGGGCCTGGATGAAAAATCTGAGGAATTGAGATGCAAAGAATCCGTGACCATCTAGCTAATACAAGTAGCCAAATGTGCCCCTTTCAAAATGGGGGCCCAAAGTCCTCTGGAGTGTAAGGACAAAGTGACGAGAACTACGATATAAGCCAAGCAATGATCCATGAACATGCCACACCCACACAGAGGTGAAACAAGATCCATGCACTTGAGCCTTGTCCCCTACCCCTGTGACTAATCCCCCACTGCAGCACATGTACCCAAGCCCCACACCCCAGCACCTAGCATTCCCACCCCACACCCACCTGGACCCACACTTCCTTTCCTCAACTCTCAGCCCCATGCATGGCACACCCACATACTGCTCAATCCCACACCCATGCATCCAAGTCCTGCCCCATTGACCAATGCACTCAACACTCCTCAGCCCCATGCACACATCCCCTCCCTGGCACCTGTGCATGCCATGCATGAGCACACCTTCATTCTGCACTACTGCCCTCCCTATGGCCTGCACACACGTGCCATAACCTCCTGGCCCACACAAGCCCCACCCTCATTGACACACACACCTGTGACTTGAACTCTGCATCCCACAGCCCATGCATACATACACCTACAGCCAGCAGTTGCACATGTCCCCCACATACATGTGCAACTATGCCCTGCCCCCTAACCCCTGTACCCTGACACCACACACCAGCATCCCTAACCTCTGTTCCCAACTATACACAAAGCCACGCCCCACTCCCCTGCACCCCAACCTCTAGACCCTGAACAATGTGTTCTGATCCCAACAATCCATGCTCCATGCATGTACTCACACCCTACCTGCACACCTGCCTCCACACCCCTGCACTACACCCATGTGATCCCCACTCCCCACCACTCGGCACCGCACTCCCAACAAACTGTGCCCCTGCACAACCCCACATATTCATCTCCTACTGCACCCTGCCTCTGTGTCCTCCACACCACGCCCAGCCCCTGAACTTTGAGGCTTGCCTGAGCAACACCCCAACCCCACAACACCTGTGCCATTCCTCCACAACCCCACACCCTGCATGCGATACTCCCAGCACCAGGGTAGTGCACCTACCCCATGCATAGCACTGACCACATCCCACCACCACACCAGGGTTCCTCAATCCATGCCCCATGTCCTGCTCCACACCCATCCTGCATATACAAAACCTTATACTACTAAGGGAAATCAATTTCCAAAGTAACCCTATCAAGATAATTAACATCTCAAAGGCAATAGAAAATCACAAAATATATGAAGATGTAGGACGATATAACCCAGACTAATGACAAAATTAAAATACCAGAGAAGACACAGATTTTGGAAAAACTAATCAAAGACATACATACAAATCTCCTAAAAAAGTTCAATGTGCTGGCAAATGACATAAAGGAGATCAAGAAGACATTAGAAGAACATAAAGAAGAGTTTGAAAGAATAAATAGAAAAATAACAGATTTCACAGAGATGAAAGATACTGTAGACCAAATCAAAAACATACTAGAGACACACAACAGCAAATTTGAAGAGGCATAAGAAAGAATAAGCAAATAGAGGACAGGAGAATTGATTTTGAATGCACAATAAACAAATGTCAAAAAATATGGAAAAATTTGAATTGGATCTCATGATCTTCATGATGGGCAACATGATGCATGCAAACATAAGAATCATCTATGTCCAGAAGGAGAAGAGAAAAGGGCTAGGAAAATTAGTGAGATAATATGTAAATACTTAACAACCCTTATAAAGGACATAAATATGCTAATAAAAGAAACCTAATGAACCCCAAATAGATTAAATCCAAAAAGGCTTACTCTAAGACACATACTAATCAGTCTGTCAAATGTTGAAGAGAAGCAGAAAATCTTGAAATCAGTAAGAGAAAAGTGATCTACTACATACAAGGGAAACCACATAAGAATCAGTTCAGGCTACTCAACAGGCAATAGGAAGATGAGAGGGCAGTGGGATGATATATTTAAGACTGAAAGACAAAGACTTCCAACCAAGAAATCTGTACCCAACCAAAATGTCATTCAATAGTGAGGGAGAGATTAAAATTTTCACAGACAACCAAAGTGAGAGAATCTGTCAACAAGACACTGGCTGTGTCAGTTTGAATCTGTTGTGTACCCCCCAAAAGTCATGCTCTTAATCCTTATTCAATATTTCTGGGTGGAATCTTTTTGACTGTTTATATGGAGGTTAGACCCACACAATTATGGATGATAATATTTGATTAGATGGTTTCCATGGAGATGTGTCTCTACCTATTCAAGGTGGGGTTGCTTACTGGAGCCCTTTAAGAGGAAACCATTTTGGAAAAAGCCATGGAACCAACAGAGCCACCAGAAACAACAGAGCCCACATAGTCAGAGACCTTTGAAATTGGAGAATGAGAACACCCCCAGGGAAGCCCTATGAAATAAGCCAGGAAAGAAAACTAACAGATGTCACCATGTGCCTGTCCAGCTGACAGAGGTGTTCTGGACCCATCAGCCTTTCTTGAATCAAGGTATCTTTCCCTGGATGGCTTAGCTTGGACATTTTTATGGCCTCAGAACTGTAAACTTGCAACTTAATAAATTCTCATTTTAAAAGTTGTTCCATTTCCGTTATATTGCATTCTGGCAGCTTTTATAAATGAAAATACTGTTCCTGCAAGAAAAACTAAAGGGAGATCTGTCAGCTGAAAAAGAAAAAGACAAGTTCTGGATGAGGGCACAGAATTGAAGAGTAACAGTAATGGTAACTTAAAGAATAAAAAGAGAAAGAGGCAAAAGAATATACAGACTTGATAAATGAAATCCAAAGCATAAATAATAGATTCAAGAAATGTGTTTACAGTCATAACTTTGAAGGTTAACAGATCAACTCACCAATAAAATGATATAGATTGGAATAATGGATTAAGAAACACAATGCATCTATATGCTTCTTACATGACACTCCTCATGGGATCCAGGATACAAATAGATTGAAAGTGTAAGGAAGGAAAAAGATGTTCAATGTAAGCTCTAATCAAAAGAAACAGGAGTAGCTATACTAATATTAGTTCTTAATATTTTTAAATAAATTTTTCTATGAGACAAATTCATAAAATGATATAGTACAGATGAAAAGATAGAAATTAAAATCAATTATTAGAATGATATATAGATTTCCTACTATTAAAAATGAAAATTAAAATAACTTTGACGTAGTTCATGCTATTAGCCAAAATTTTAAAAATTGCCTGCGCCCTGATAGCATTGGTATAATAGTAGTCCTTTCCTAACATTTTTTAATTGTGAAATATATATACAAAAAAGCAATAAATTTCCAAGTACATTTCAACAAGTAGTTATGGAACAAATTTTAAGGCTTGGTAAGGGTTGAAGTTCCACAATTTTTCGCTGTTTCTTCTACCTGTTCCAAGACACTGGAGACCAACAGAAATAGCAATATAATGATTCAACAGTCATACACATTGTTAAACCTGACCTTTTCTTTAAGTGATCTATATACATTAAATCAATAATTTTCAAAGTACGTCACAACAATTTGTTGTAGAACAGATTTCAGAGTTTGGTATGTGTGTTAGTTAGATTCATTTGTCAACTTGGCCAGGTGAGCATACCTAATCTTGTTGCTGTGGACATAAGCCAACGGTACGTGAACCTCATCTGTTGCCAATTACATCTGCAGTCGGCTAGGAGGCGTGTCTGCTGCAATGAGTGACGTTTGACTTAATTGGCTGGTGCTTAAATGAGAGAACGCAATGTAGCGCAAAAAAAGCAGCTTGGCATTCCTCATCTCAGCACTTGCAGCTCAGCCCGGGCCCTTGGAGATGGAGAAAGAAATTACCCCGGGGAAAGTTGTTGGAACCCAGGGGCCTGGAGAGAAGACCAGCAGAGACCATCTTGTGCCTTCCACGTAAGAAAGAACCTCAGTGGAAAGTAAGCTGCCTTTCCTCTGAAGAACCAACAAAATAAATCCCCTTTTATTAAAAGCCAATCCGTCTCTGGTGTGTTGCATTCCGGCAGCTAGCAAACTAGAACAGTATGGGTTACAATTCCACAATTTTAGGTTTTTACTTCTAGCTGCTCTAAGGTACTGGAGGCTAAAAGAAATATCAGTATAATGATTCAGCACTCATAATCATTCATTATACAGACCTCTATATAACTCCACCATCGATTTTGATCCTTCTCCCACTCTTTAGGGGTATCTGGGCTATGCCCATTCTAACTTTTTCATGTTGGCAAGGGTCTGTCAATAATATGGAATAGGTGGATGGAACTATATGTTCTGGAAGGGCTGGCCCCTTGCATTTCAAGACTTATCTGGTCCACAGACCCATCTGGAGGTTGTAGGCTTTTGGAGAGTTAACCTAGTGCATAGAACTTTTGTAGAATCTTATATAATGTCCTAGGTATTCCGTAGGATTGGCAGGAATGGTTTTGGTTGGAGTTTGGCATGTAATGATAGGTAGCAATGTCTAACTGAAGCTTGCGTAAGAGTGACCTCCAGAGTATCCTCTCGACTCTATTTGAATTCCCTCAGCCACTGATATCTTACTTGTTACCCTTCTTTTCCCCCTTTTGGTCAGTTTGGCATTGTTGTTCCCATGGTGCCAGGCCTAGGCTCATCCCCGTGGGTCATCTCCCACACTGCTAGGGAGACTTTCATCCCTGGATGTCATTTCCCACATAGCGGGGGAGGACAATGGTATCACTTGCATAGTTGGTCTTAGAGAGAGAGAGGCCACATCTGGTCAACAAAAGAGGTCCTCTGGACATGACTCTTTGGCATACCTATAGGTGGGCTAAGCTTCTCCACTACACATAAGCTTCACAAGAGCAAGCTTCAAGATCAAGAGCTTGGCCTATTGATTTGGGTATCCCTAATGGTTGGCACAGCATCCAGGGTTTCCCCAGGGGTAAAGTTTAATAGTTCCATATTTTTTTCCCATCCCTCAAGGGACTTTGCCAATACTTTTTGAATACCTGCTTAATATACTCTGAGATGTATCCAGGCATTACATTATACTATACAGGATTAAAGGCTCTCATTCTTATTCTGGGTTCCCTGTGTTTGGATTGTTTCAATGATCTATCCAAACAGGTTGTTAGATTATGTGCTACAGAAAACCTAGGTTCTAGACATAATAAAACTTTCTTCCTTTGGTCTCAAAGAGTAGATGAAATTCTAAAACACAGGCAATGTCTTCTTTACCCCCGTATTCTTAATTGCCTTAATCCCAACTTGATCGGCTTCAACACTCTCAATTTTAGATAACTTCATTGTTCCCAAGAGAAAGATAGCCAATAAACACACCCTGACCACATAGAAAATCCAACCTCCCCTAACTCTTGTCACTCCCCCCATTATGAGCCCCTGGTATTGCTGCAGTACTGTTGATGTTTTCCTGTTAAACATAGCCCATAGCATGCAATTTCATTTTTCCCTCTGAACCCCCAAATTGTACACTCTTTGTACAATATTTATAATTTTGCAGTAGTTCAGGCAAGAACTTACTTATATTTGTAGTGTTAATTGGTGGGACACATGAGTCTATACAATTGCTTTCAATCACGTTCACCTTCAATATGGTAATATTCCTTAATATAAAGAAATATATGGTCCCACTAGTGAACTATCTTCACTTCTATTTCCTTACAATTAAGTTCAACCTCACTAGCAAACTGCTCACCCCATACTATGTCCCCTATATTCTGTATTATAAGCCTCTGATTTTACCTTTACCATGGTCATAAAAGTAGAATCATACAGTATCTGTCATTTTGTGTCTGGCTTATGTCACTTAGCGTAATGTCCTCAAGGCTCATCCATCTTTTCATGTCGTTCAGGACGTCATTTCATCTTACTTCTGCATAATATTACATCATATGTATATAGTACATTTTATTAATCCACTCATCTGTTGATGTGCACTTGGATTGTTTGCATCTTTTAGTGATTGTGAATAGTGCTGCTGTGAGCATAAGTGTGCAAATCTCTGTTTTGTGTCCTTGCTTTCAGGTCTTCTGGGTATATACTGAGTGGTGATATTGCTGGGTCATGGGGCAACTCAATATGTAGTTTTCTGAGGAACCTCCAGAGTGTCTTCCATAGTGGCTGTACCATTACACATTCCCACCAGCAGTGCTTAAGTCTCACAATTTCTCTACATACTCTCCAACATTTTTAGTTTCTTGTTTATTTAATAGCAGCCATTCTTATAAGTGTGAGGTGGCATCTCATTGTAGTCTTGATCTGCATTTCCCTTATTGCTAATGAAAATGAACATCTTTTCAAGTGCTGTTGAGTCATGTGTATTTGCTCTTCAGAAAAAATGCCTATTCATATATTTAGCCCATTTTATAATTGAGTTGTTGTGCTTTTGTTGTTGAGTTGTATGATTTCTTTATGTATACAGGATATCAAACCTTTGTCCAACATGTGATTTCCAAATATTTTCTCCCATTGAATTGGCTGCCTATTCATCTTTTTGACAAAGTCTTTTGAGGTACAAAAGCATTTGATTTTGAGAATTTTCCATTTATCTATTTTTTTTTCTTTTGCTGTTTGTGTTTTGGGTGTAAAGCTTAGGAACCTACCTCCTATTACCAGGTCTTGAAGACGTTTCCCTACATTTTATTCTAGGACCTTTATAGTACTGGTTCTTATGTTTAGGTGTTTAATTTAATTTGAGTTAATTTTCATATAAGGTGTAAGGTAAGGGTCCTCTTTCCTTCTTCTGGCTATTTTTATATAGTTCTCCCATGCCCGTTTATTGAAAAGACTATTTTGTCCCAGTTCAGAGATTTGAAGGCCTTGTCAAAGATCAGTTTACCATAGATTTGGTTGTCTATTTATGCACTCTCAATTAAATTCCGTTGGTCAATACTTCTATCTTTGTTCCAGTATCATGCTGTTTTCACACTTGAAAGTATTAATCCTCACACTTCATTCTTCTTTTTTAGAATACTTTTAGGTATTCGAGGTCTCTTTCCCTTCCAGATGAATTTGGTAACTCGCTTTTCCAAGTATTTAAAATAGTTTGATGGAATTTTAATTGAATCTGTAGATCAATTTGGGTAGAATTGACATCTTAACTACATTTAACCTTCCTATCCTGGGCATGGAATGCCTAAGTATTTAGAACTTCTTTGATTTATTTTAACAATGCTATGTAGTTCTCTGTGTGCAAGTCCTTTACATCCCTAGTTAAGTTCATTCCTAGATACTTTATTCTTTTAGTTGCCACTTTGGATGGAATTTTTTCCTTAATTGTCCCCTCAGTTATGTCATTGTTCTGGTATGCAAACATTACTGAAACAAAAAAATAACCCCCCTCTCATTTTTTATTTTATAACCTTCCACTTTGCTGAATTTGTTTATTAACTCAAGTAAATTTTGTTGCAGATTTCTCAGGATTTTCCAAGTATGGTATCATGGCATTTGAAAATAATGAAAGATTTATTTCTTCCTTTCCAATTTCAATGCCTTTTATTTCTTTTTCCTGCCTGATTGCTCTCACTGGAATTTCTAGTACAATTTAGAATAGTAGTGGTGACAGAGGGCACCCTTGTCTCATTCCTGATCTTAGAGGGCAAGCTTTGAGCCTCTCACCATTGAGTAAGAGGCTGGCTATGGGATTTTTATATATGTCTTTTATCATGTAGAGGAAATTACCTTTGATCCTACCATTTGAAGTGTTTTTGTCAGAAAAGTATGTTGACTTTTCTGATGTTTTTCAGTATCGATCAAGGTGATCATATGATTTTGTCCTTTTCAATTAACAAAATGTGCTGCAGTACATTAACTGTTGAAACATCCTTGCATTCCTGATATAAACTTCACCTCATCATGGTGTGTAATTCTTTTAATATGCTGTTGGATTCAATTTGCTAATATTTTGTTGATAATTTTTCATCTGTGTTCACTAGGGAGATTGGTTTGCAGTTTTTCTTTCTTGTAGGATCTTTACCTGGCTTTGGTATTAAAGTGATGTTAGCTTCATAAAATGAGTTACATAGTGTTCCTTTTTCCTCAATTTTTTTGAAAAGTTTGAGCAGGATTGATGTTAGTTTTTTTTTGAATGTTTGATCAAATTGCCCTCTGAAGCCATCTGGCCTTGGGTTTTCTTTGTAGGAAGATTTTTGATAACTGATTGAATCTCTACTTGTGATTGGTTTGTTGAGATCTTTTATTTCTTCCTGAGCCACTATAGCTTGTTTATGTGTTTCCAGGAATTTGTCCATTTCATTGAAGTTGTCTAGTTTGTTGGCATATAGATGCTATCTATGTATATATAGTATCCTCTTATGATTCTTTCAAATTTCTTCAAGGTCTGTGGTAATGATCCCCTGTCATATTTTATTTTGTTTATTTGCATCCCCTCTCTTTTTTTCTTAGTCAGCCTTACTAGTGGCCCTTCATTTTTTTTTTTATTTTCTTGAAGAACCAAGTTTTGGTTTCATTGATTCTTTCTACTGTTCTTTTGTTCTCCCATTTATTCAATTCTGCTTTAATCTTCGTTATTTCTCTTCTGTTTACTTTGAAGTTAGTTTGCTGTTCCTTCTCAAGTTCCTCGAGGTGAGCAGTTAATTTCTCATTTTTTTTTCTCTTTCTTCTTTTTAAATATAGGCTTTTAGGGCAATAAAATTACTTCTTAGCATAGCCTTTGCTGCATTCAACAAGTTCTCATATGTTGTATTTTCATTTTCATTCCTCTCCAGATAGTTATTGATTTCTCTAGCAATTTCTTCTTTGACCCACTCATAGTTTAAGAGTGTGCTTATTCTTTTGTGGTTATTGATTTCCAGCTTCACTCCATTATGATCAGACAAATTGCTTTGAAGTATTTCAGTGCTGTTAGACTTATAAAGACCTGTTTGTGCCCCAGCATATGTTGTATCCTGGAGAATATTCCATGAGCATAAAGAAGAATGCAAATCCTGGTGTTTTAGGGTGTAAGGACCTATAAATGTCTGTTAGGTTTAATTAATTTATCAAATTGTTTAAGTTCTCTATTTCCTGTTGATCCTCTGTCTGGTTGTTCTGTCTATAGAGGAGAGTGTTGTGTTGAAGCCTCCTTCTATTATTGTTGAAACGTCTATCACTCCCTTCAGTTTTGCCAATGTCTGTGTCATGTGCTTTGGACCTCCTTGATTGGGAGCAAAGGCATTTATGATTATTATTTCTTTATGGTTAATTGCCCCTTTTACTAATACATAGTTTCCTTCTTTGTCTCTTAAATGATGTCTTTACATTTAAAGTCTATTTTGTCTGATATTAGTATAGCTATTCCTGCTTTCATTTTGATTACACTTGAATGAAACATCTTTTTCCATCCTTTCACTTTCAATCTATTTGTATCCTTGTGTCGAAGATGAGTCTCTTCTAAGCAGATATTGCTGGATTATATTTCTTAATCTATTCTGCCAATCTGTATTTTTAAATTAGTAAGTTTAACATTTACATTCAAAGTTATTACTGTAAAGTCATTTCTTGAATCCACCATCTTATCTTTGGTTCTTTTTGTTGTTGTTGTTAGATCTATATGTTCTTTTCCCTCTTTCTTTTTTTATCCTTTAGGTTACCCTTACTGTTATGCTTTATTTCAGTGCCCTCCTCTAGACTCCCTTCTCCTGTCTTTTTTATTTCAGCTGGCAGAATTTCCTTTAGTATTTCTTGTAGAGATGGTCTCTTGATGAGATATCCTCTCAGCCCTTGTTTGTCTGTGAAAATTTTAATCTCTCCCTCAGTTTTGAAGGACAATTTAACTGGGTACAGAATTCTTGGCTGGACATCTTTGTCTTTCAGGATCTTAAAGATATCATACCACTGCCTTTTCACCTCCATAGTGCCAGTTGTGTAGTCTGAACTCAGTTATGTGGTTACCCTTGTATGTAGTGGATTGTTTTTCTCTTGCCACTTTCAGGATTTTCTGCTTCTATTCAACATTTGACAGACTGATTGGTATTTGTCTTGGGATAGGCCTATTTGGATTTATTCTATTTGGAGTTCATTGGGCTTCTTTGATTTGCATATTTATGTCTTTTATAAAGGTTGGGAAGTTTTCCCCCATTATATCACCCAGTGATCTTAGCATTTTACTCTTCTCTTCTCCTTCTGGGACACCAATGATTCTTATATTTATGCACTTTATTTTGTCCATAATTTCCCTGCAATTCAATTCAGATTTTTCCATCTTTTTTTTAATTTGCTCTTTTGTGTCTGGGTCTCCGGCATGGCAAGCAAGAACTCAGCCACTGAGCCACCATTGCCCACCTGCCTTTAGTATATTTTTTATTTGGTCTACGGCTTCTTCAGTCTCTTTGATATCTGTTATTTTTCTATGTATTCTTTCTAATTCCTCTTTATGCTCTTCTAATATCTTGATTTCCTTTATGTCATTAGCCATCCCACTGATTTTATTTAGTATATTTATATGAACGTCTTTGATTAGTTGTTCCGAAGTCTGTCTCCTCTGGTGTTTTAGTTTGGTCATTAGACTGGATTCCATCTGTCTGTATCTTCATATGGTTAGTGATCTTCTGTTGTTTCTGCAGCATGTAAATATCTTGATAAGGTTACTTTGGATGTTGATTTCCCTCAGTAGTCTAAAATTTAGTATTTGCCAGATGGATATGGAACAGGATGTGGGGCATCGGGAGGGGCACAACAGTCTGGTGACAAGTTGTGATGCAGGTATATGCATGGGTTGGGGACTCTACACTGGTGCCTGTGAGTGTGGGGTGCAGGTGACAGGATTGTGGATATGTGGTGCAGGGGCTGTGGGGGTGGGGTGCAGCTCAGGCTGGACTTAGAGCACAGGAGCAGAAGACAGCATGGTGGATACAGAGAAAGGCCATGGTAGGAAGTTTATGAGGGTGCCGAGCAGCTTTATGTGGGCAGGATACAGGTGGGTATGTGAATCATTTGGGTCATAGATGTCAGGGTATGGGGTATAGGGCACAGAAGTCGGAGCACAGGGAGGTGAGGGCATAGGTGCATCCTTACACAGGGTGAGGGGTCCACGGGGGCTGGAATGGTGATGCATAAGTGTGCAGGTATGGGGCACACATCATGGAGATTGCAGAATTTGTGTCAGGGGTGGGTGATGGTGGGTGGATGGGGCCCTGGTGTAGGTACACAAGTGCAGTGGGATGGTGTGGTAGGGGTGCCTTCTTGTGCAGGGCAGGGACTATGTGGCACCAATGTTTTCAGGCACACCTGCCAGGTGTATGAGAAGGGCACTTGTGCTGTGGGGTGGGGCAAGGGTGTCCACATTAGTCAGGGAGGGGGTGAGTTGCAGGAGTCGAGAGTTCCTTGAGTGAATATGTGAGTGCTTGGCAGGAAGGATGTGGCTGTACCAGTGCATGGATCTGGAGCACAGTGCCCTGGTGTGCACATACACAGAGCTCAGGAGTAGTGGGGATGGGATTGTGCCTGTGTGGGCGGGGGGTGGTCGTGTCACAGATGTGTAGGTCTGTGCTTGTCTGCCCAGAGCTGAAGGGGTGTGATGTGAGGGGCATATGTATGTGAAGACTTCTGGGGGGCCGTATGCTGATGTGAACATGTGCAGAGCTCAGTGGAGGGTTGGACAGTGTTAAGCAACTGTATGCATTGGGTGTGGGTCTGGCCTGGATAGGAAGGTGATTGCTTGCAACCTGGATGCACAGGTGACTGCCTGCATGGGACAGGGAGGGGGAGATGGGGGTTGAGAGGCTGGCTGCAGGTTAGTGGGTCTCTGGAGGGGTGGGATGAGATGGTGTGCTTGCATGAGAGAGGTGGGTTGGGCTGGGACAGGCTTATGTGGATGTGCGGGACCAGGGTGTGGGGTGGGGATGAATGGGGAGGGTTGAGGCAGGGGTTCTTAGAGTGTGGAGAGGGGGCAGGGAATAGGGTCCAGGTGTGTAGAGTATACAGAGAGTAGTGGGTCACGGGGTGGGGGAGGTGCACATGAGGGTAGTGTTTTCAAGGAAAGCAGCTTGGCTTACTTCCTTGTCCCCATCTCCCTGTCCCTGTACTGACAACTCCAGGCCTCTGGAAATGGACGCACTAGGCTGTTTGCACTAGCTGACCAGTCTCCAATTCTCTGTGACTCAATTCTGCTTTTTCAACCAGGGCCTCCCTTTCTGTTGTAGAAAACTGTTCCAGGTCACTTACACCATGGAATTACTCTCCTGGTCTTTTTTCTGTCCCTTCTCTAGCTGTTCTTTGGAGAGAGGTGAACTCAAGCTATCCTATTCTGACACCTTCCTGGACTCTACATTAGGAATCTTAGCACTATTTAGAAGAACACAGTAAGAGAAGAGTTCTATACTTGATCTTTTGGCCTACTAGTTCCCTTTGAGTTGTATATGCCCAAGACATGTTTAAAGAAAAAAAAGTCTCTAGAGCAAGGTTGTTTCTAGCAATTCCATTCATAAGAGTTTAAAGCAATGAGCCTAGTAACTGGGAAATGGGTAAGTTTTGGTGTAGTGTTACTGTTACTGTAGACTGTTAACATAACCATTAAATACTGCTAATATATGTAAAAATGTATTAAAATATTCAAATGAAACTCAAAACCGTTAATTATAAATTGTATTTACTAATGATATGTACATGATTTGTGTCTCTACTTTAAAAATATCATAAGACAGATGTAATTAACTGGACTTTAAGGAGTTCTTAATCTTTTTTTCTCTAGTGTTGAAGGGTGCAATAAAAATAAAAGAATAATTTATAAAGTTATAAAAAAAGAATAAATAGACTTTAAATGTAAAGAAGTCATGAGACAAAAAGGACATTGCATATTAATAAAAGAGACAATTTACCAAGATGAAACAGCAATCATAAATGTTCATGCTCTCAATCAAAAACCTCCAAAGTACGTGAGGCAAACATTGGGAAAACTGAAGGGAGAAATAGATATTTCAACAACAGTAATGGGAGACTTCAATACACCACTCTCCTCTATAGATAGAACAACCAGAGGGAGAATCAATAAGGAAATAGAGAACTTAAACAATTTAATAAATGAATTAGACCTAACAGACATATACAGATCATTACTCCCCAAAACACCAGAATATACATTCTTCTCTAGTGCTTATGAAATGTAGTAGATCTCAACAAATCATTCACAAATAAAGAGATTTCATCAGTCATCAAAAATCATCCTACAAGAAAAGCCCAGGGCCAGACAGTTTTACAGGGGAATTTTATCAAACATTCCAAAAAGAACTAACACCAATCCTGCTCATACTCTTTGAAAAATTTGAAGAAAATGTAACCTTACGTAACTCCAGTGTTCATGACAGCATTATTCACAACTGTCAAAAGATAGAAACAATCCAGCCCATCGACACACAAGTGGATAAACGAAATGTGGTACATACATCAAATATTATGCAGCAGTAAGATGGAATGATAGCCTGAAGCATATGACAACATGGATAAAACTTGAAGATATAATACTGAGTGAAATAAGCCATGCACAAAAGGAGAGATACTATATGATTTCACTTTTGTGACCGTCATAAAGATAAACTCAGAGACTTATAATTCAGAATATAGGAGACCCAGAGATATGGAATCTAGAGATGGGTGAACAGTTAGCTAATGAGGTTAAACTTAAATATAAAGGAATGGATAGAAGTGAGGGCAGTTCATTAGAGGGTCTGTAAGTAATATTGCCATACTAAAGGTGAACATGATTGAAGAGGGTTGTATAAAGCCGTGTATCCCACTGATTAACACTACAAATACAAATAAGTTGTTGCATGAACTACTTCGAGGGTATTAATCTTGTACAAAGAGTAAATTACAGAGGGATTTAGGGGGAAAACTACTATTGCATGCTATGGGCTATTTTAACAGGAAGATGTCAACAGTACCACAGCAATACCAAGGGTAAATAATTGGGAGGGTGGCAAGAGTTAAGGGGCAGTTTGAATATTCTAATTGGTGGGGATATATTTATTGGTTATTTTTCTCTTGGATGCAGTGAAAATTGGCTAAAATGGAGAGCTTTGATGATTGTACAAATAAATAAGGACAATGTGAGATACATAACAGCTTCAAATCAGCACAATCCACCCTTTGGACATGTGTGCTGGTTTGAAAGGATTATGTACACTAGAAAAGCCATATTTTAATCCTGATCCCATCTTGTGGAGGCAGCCATTTCTTTTAACACCTATTCAGCACTTTAGGTTGGATGCTTGATTAGATTATCTCCACAGAGGGTGACTCGACCAGTTGTGGGTACTAACTTTGGTTTAGAGGAAGATGTTACTCCACCCATTCCAGGTGGGTTTCGATTAGTTTACTGCAGTGCGTTGAAAGAGGAAATATTTTGGAGAAAGCATCAGAGCCACAAGAACCATGAGAGTCCACAGAGCCAGTGACCTTTGGAGATGAAGAAGAAAAATGCCCCCTCGGGGAGCTTCATGAAACAAGAAGGCAGGAGAGAAAGCTATCAGGTGTCACCATGTTCACCATGTGCTTTTCCAGTTGAGAGAGAAACCCTGAACTTCATCGGCCTTCTTGAACCAAGGTGTCTTTTCCTGGATGCCTCAGACTGAGCATTTCTATAGCCTTACTTTAATTTGGACATTTTCACAGCTTTAGAACTGTAAACTTGTAGCATAATAAATTCCCCTTTTAAAAAGCCACTCCATTTCTGATATATCACATTCTAGTAGTTTGCAAATTAGAACACGTTCCTTCCATATGCAAAATGCATTAATTCCATCACAAATATCACAAAAGCTTAAATAATTTTAGTAACAACGAATAAGTACAGTCTTATCAAAATCAGTTATAGGTGTGGTTTGTCCTAAGGAGAAATTCTCCTCTGGCTGTGGACCTGTGAACTAAGAACAAGTTATCTGCTTCCAATAAACAAAGGAGGGACAGTCATAGGATAAATGTTCCCATTTTCATAAGAAGAACTTGAAAGGAAAACAGGGCTCAAAGATCCCAAACAGTTCTGAAAATCTTCAGGGCAAACTTCATTAGATTCCAAAGTCTGAGAGTCATCTACAGAAAGTCATTGTATCCTTGGGGATTGAGATAGTGGCCGTCCACTCTTTCCAAGGGCTTGCATTATGGCCCTGCTTACTCCAAACACTGCTTAATCCTCACAGAGATTGGGTGAGGATTCCAATCTCTCCAAGCATTAAGGGGACAACTTTGTTCTTGGACCCACACTCCTCAAGCATCTGGGCAGCACCTGGACACTCTGTCATCTCCAAGGCACACTCTCAACCCCTGTAGAACCATGAGGTGGTGGCCAGCCTCTCCATAATCCCCCAGAAATATGCTACACCCTCTCTGAGGCCTGGGGCAGCAATGCTTCCTGACCAATGGGGAGGGAGGCCTTCCCTCTGCAATCCAAAGGCTAACTTACCCTGTTCTAATTTACGAGCTGCCAGAATGTAATATACTAGAAACAGAACAGCTTTAAAGAGGGGAATTTATCAAGTTGCAAGTTTACAGTTCTTAGGCTGTTAAAATATCCAAATTAGAACAAGGTTTTAAAAATGTCCAATCTAAGGCATCCAGGGAAAGATATCTTGGTTCAAGAAGGCTGATGAAGTTCAGGGTATCTCTTTCAACTGGAAAGGCACATGGCAAACATGGTGGCATCTCCTCATGTTCTCTTCAGGTTTCTTGTGTCATGAAGCTCCCCAAGGGGCATTTTCCTTCTTCATCTCCACAGGTTTCTGGCTGTATGGGCTCTAAAGAGTTTTTCAAAATGTTTCACTCTTAAAGAGCTCCATTAAGCAACCCGACCTTGAAGGGGTGAAGACACATATCCATGGAAACCATCTAATCAAAAGTTACCCCCCACAATTAGGTAGGTCTCCTCTCAACTGATAATCAAAAAGCTCCTACCTTACAATATTGAATGAGGATTAAACGACATGGCTTTTCTGGGGTGCACAACAGATTCAAACCAGCACATACCCTTTCTACATGCATGGGTGGGGCCACTCTCCCAGCCCAAAGATTCTTGGCTCCAGATCTTAGTTACCATAGTTCTACCTTTTAAGTCATTTTTCCCTTCAATCTCTCCCTTTTCTGTGCCTTTTAGTCTAGAATGGCAGTGATTCTGATTAAACAGATCCCACAACAAACTTGTTGCTTTATCATGCAGCAAACAGGGTTTCCAGCTATCAGACGATAAGACTTTCCACAAATTCTTCCTGGCTAATTGCATTTCCAATCTTGATTCCAACTGACACGGCAGACTGATTCTTCCATATTCAGTTAAATCTTCACATTGGGCACTAGCTTTTGGGAATCACACTTTCTTGAAGACCATAATTTTGCATACCATCAATTTCTAGCTTCTTTATACCAATAGTTCAGTACTCAGCTTATCCTTTTCCTCTTGCATTTTACTATAAGCTGCAAGGAGAAACTAGGCTGCATTATCCACACTAAGTTTGGTGATATCCTCAGCTAGATATCCAAGCTCATCACTTTCCAATTCTACCTTCCATCCAGCACTAGAACTCAATTTTAACAAATTCTCTGCCTTTTTAAAACAAAGGTCAAGTCCCTTCCAGCTTACAATCACACATATATCATTTCTGCCTAAGGCCTCATTGAAAGTATTTTTAGAGTCCAAATTTCGATCAACAGTCTCTTCAAAGCAATCAAAGCCTTTCCTATCAGGCATCTCATAATTCTTCAAGAATTTTACCATTATCCATTTAAAAATCCATTCCAGAATTTTTGTATTTTCAAATCACAGCACCCCACTTCTCTGGTACTAAAATCTCTCTTGGTTTGCTAAAGTTGATAGAATGTACACCAGCAGTGGATTGACTTTTACAAAGGGAATTTATTAGGTTACAAATTTATAGTTCTAAGGCCATGAAAATATCTGAATTAAGGCATCAAGAGGGAGATACTTTCTCTGATGAAAGGCTACTGGCATCTGGGGTTCCTCTATCATATAGGAATGCATATGGTGACATTCACTGGTTCTTCTCTCCTCGATTCTGGTTTCAAATGGCTCTCTCAGTTCCTGTGCATCCTTCTATCTTCTCCTAGGGGATTATTTTCTTTCTCTGAGCCATCTCTCAGTTTCATCTGCCTTTTACCCTCTAATAAAGGACTCCAGAAGGGGACCAAGACCCACCTTGAATGGGCTGAACCATATCTCTGTGGTAACCATCTAACCAAAAGTTCCCACCCACAATACGTGTGCCCCCATGGGGATTGGTCAAGAGAACATGGCCTTTTATGAGGCACATAGAGTTTCAAACCAGCATAGAAACCCTATTTTTCCAGGGAGAACTGAATGCAATCCTCTCACAGCCCACTAAGCTCAGGGATTCTGCCCTCAGCCCTTCTTTACATATGAATTACCCAGGAAAGATTGCACATAAAAAGAAAAACTGTAGTCATTCACTGATACAGAGTTTTCAGTATTGTATTTTGCACTATTTCAATTATTCTTTCTTTTTGTTTCTTCTTTTGATTTTTTCTTTTTCTGAAGTAGAATGAAATCTTGACAAGTCAGAGGGAATGCAATTGGTTTTGCTCCAATTTTGTATATACTATCTAAGTTTTGCTTATTTGCAGAGCAAAACCTCAAGATTGATGGATGGAAATCTGATAATCCACAAACATGACCCAGCACAATATTGTCCTAAGATGCTTTGTGAAGATTAATTTAAACATTTTCTGCTTTCATGACAGTGACTATAAGAGTGTGATATAAGCAATGCCCTGTAAAGAAATTCTGAGCTTCCATTTTGCAAATGTCATCAGCTGGCCTTTTCTCTAAATGTTCTTTAGTTGCGTGTGGTAGTTAGATTCAGTTGTCAGCTTGGCCACGTGAAGGCACCTAGTTCTGTTGCTGTGGACGTGAGTCAATGGTGTGTGAACCTCATCTGATGCTGATTACATCTGCAGTTGGCTGGGAGGCGTGCCTGCTGCAATGAATGACGTTTGACTTAATTGGCTGCTGCTTAAATGAGAAAGCACAATGTAGCACAGCGTAAGCATTTCAGCATACCTCATCTCAGCACTTGCAGCCCAGCCCAGGCCTTTGGAGGTGCAGAAAGAAATCACCCTGGGGAAAGTTGTTGGAACCCAGAGACCTGGAGAGAGGGCCAGCAGAGATCACCCTGTGCCTTCCCATGTAAGCAAGAACCTCAGTTGAAAGTTAGCTGCCTTTCCTCTGAAGAACAAAATAAATTCCCTTTTATTGAAAGCCAGTCCATCTCTGGTGTGTTGCGTTCTGGCAGCTAGCAAACTAGAATAGTGGGTTCTAGGATAGGGGCCCAAAGCATGTGGAACACCATGGGAAAATAAGCCTCCAATAAGAAAGCACAGCGTTCCATTCAAGGAGTTTCATTTTTCTCTGATAGTCTAAGTATATATTTTTTAGCATTTTATTTCAAAATAATTTCTAACTCATGGGAAAGTTGCAAAAATAATACATAATAATACACAGGACTCCAATGTATTTTTCACCCAGATAACCAAATTTATCAACTATACTTGTCTCAACTTTTGCTCTTTTTGGGCAGGGGAACACAGTACCATGCTCTTTTTTTATCTTTTTATTTTGAAATACTTTCGAATTCACAGGATAGTTACAAAAAATAATACAAACCCTATTCAGATAAATCCCCCTAGACACCCAGATCTACCAATTTCAATATTTTGTAATATATGTCCTATCTCTCTCTCTCTCTCCATCCATCTATCTATCTATCATCCATCTATCTATCTATCTATCTATCTATCTATCTATCTATCTATCTATCTATCTATCTAATCTATCTACCTATCTATCTGTCTACATTCCTGTTAGTCTATTCATCTACCTGTCTATGAAGTTATCAATTTATTATCAAAATACTTGAATGTAGAGCTTCTACATCATGCCCCTTGAACATTTAATCATACCATGTACATTTCCTAAAAACAAGCATATTCACTATGTAGCCAGCTTAAGTGCAATGATCAAGTTTAAGAAATTTAATACTGATAAAAGTCCATGAGTCTATTTTCTGATTTTCTCCTGTGTCCCAATAATGACCCTTGAGACTTTTCTCTTCTGTTTCTATATTCCACCAATGACCATGTATTGCATCTAATTGTCACTGTCTCTTTAGTTGTCTTTTCTTTTTTTCTAATTGTAGGTGCATATATGCAACAAAAACTTTGCCATCTCAATCACTCTCCAAGCATAAAATTTAAGAGTATTAATCACATTCTCTATATTGCAGTTCCCTCACCTCCTTCCATTTCTGAAACTTCCTGTCAACCCAAACCTATGAATTCCCTTACCCCTAACAACCTACAGTATAATTTCTGTCTCTATAAGCTTGCATATTCTCTGGTATTTTCTTTTCAGTTACCATGGGGCTTAAATTTAACATTCTGAAACTGTAACAATCTTGTTTGCTTTGATATCAACTTAACTTCATTAGCATACACAACATGTGTTCCCATGCCCCTTGTTCCCTTACCTTTATGTTCTTGTCATGAATTATCTTTTTAATACATCATGAGTCTAAAACCACTGATTTTTCATTAAATTTTATGCTTTTGCCTTTTAGATCCTGTGGGAAGTGAAAAGTACAGTTACAAATTCAAAATACAGTAGTACTGGCATTTATATTTACATGTCATTTCCCTCACAGAAATCTTTCTTTCTTTCTGTAGCTTTGATCTACTCTTTATTGTTCTTTCCTTTCAACCTTCAGAACTTGCTTTAGCATCTCTTACATGTCCGGTCTAGTAGTAATAAACTCCCTCAAATTTTAACTGGGAAAGTCTTTGTCTGTCCTTCATTTTTGCAAGACAGGTTTGCCAGATATATAATTCTTGGTTGCAATTTGTGCTTTCAGCACTTTAAATATGTCATCCCACTGCCTTCTTCTCTCCATGGTTTCTGATGAGAAATTGACACTTTTATTGAGGCTCCCTTGTGTATGACATATTGCTTCTCTCTTGAGGCTTTCAGAATTCGCTCTGTCTTTGGCATTTGAAATTTTGTTATATTAGACTGTGGGGTAGTTCAATTTGGGTTTATCCTGTCCAGAGATCACTGGACATCTGGATGTGTATATTCTTGTCTTTTACTAAATTTGGGAAATTTTCAGGCTTGATTTCCTTTCATATTCTCTCTGAATCTTTGTCTCTTTTTTCTCCTTCTGGAACTTCCACACTGCATATATGTTTCTCTACTGGTTCCTCAGGCTCTGTTCACTTTTCTACACTCTTTCTTTCTTCTGCTCCTAGATGATTTAAAATGTCTTGTCTTCAAGTCCACATATTCTTTCTTCAGCAAACTTGAATTAGCTGTTGAACCTATTTAGAGAATTTTTAATTTCTGTAACTGTGGTTTTTAGCTCTGTTTGGTTCCTTTTCATAATTTCCATCTGTCTATTGATATTCTTTTTTGTTATTCTATTATTTTTCTGATTTCCTTTACTTTTTTGTCCACATTTTCCTTTAGCTCTTTGAGCATATCTAAGACCATTTTTAAAATGTCTTTCTCTGGAATGTTCCAGGTTTGGTCCTCCTCATTTACGGTTTCTAATGCTTTACTCTTCTCCCATCATTTACTGTTTCTCTGTATGTTTTTTTTAAACTTTTGGTTGAAACATGCACATTCTGATATTTTAATATTATTGCTGGAATTTAGACTCTGAGAGTCCTGTTCCTAAAGCTTGTGTCCAGCTAGTTTTATAACAGAGCTTTCCTTGATTTTGAGGAGCTAACAAAAAAGAAGCAAGAAAGAAAACAACTTTCTTACTCTTTGCACTTTGATCTGTGCAGGTGCTCTCCTTCAGTCTTACCCATACAATGAGTTTTGAAAGTAGCTCCAGGCCTATGTGTAGGAACCTCCCTGGTCTTTTCTGTGTATTAGTCTTATCTGGGGCATGCACTTGTGGCCCTAGAATTTCCCCATTTACATAGAATATGTCATCATTTCCTTATGTTTCTGCACACTACACTGTATGTCCTATAGCCAAAAAGAAAGATGTTTCTGTCAGTTCCTGCTAATTGTTCAAAGATTCTGTGGAGGGAGGTCCAGAGCCCTAAAGTGTCTCACTCCACCCTTTTGATCAGGACAGGCTCTCTTACCATTTTTTAAGATGTCTTTTTCTTAATTCAACACTAGCCCTGCTGCTGCAGTCCTTTAACTATTTTTTGCAGCTTTGGGAGAGATGTAGCTGCCAGTTCTTGCTGGCTGTTCCTCCACTCTGATGCAGTCTTTTATAACAAAATGTTCTGTGTTTGATGAGACTCTACCCTTCCAGTCCAGCAAATGCAAATAGTAATGATATCAACCAAATAAATTTGGTTTGGTAGCATGGCTTTGGTCATCAATCCATCTAGGGAATATTCTCCCTCTAGTTTTCACAATCCCTCTCAGAGCAGTAATTTGAGGCAGAGGACAGTTTGAAAATCTGAGGAAAGGCCTGTACCTTATATCCATACATAGGCATACGGAATTTTACTCAGATATTCTAGGGTTTATAGAGCCTCTGAAGTTTAGCCACCAGAGTCCAGGTTAAGGAATATTTTTCTTAGAAGAAAGCCAGAAGATAGTAGTGACAGCTTCATTTTATAATTAAGGAGATTTTAAAACAATTACAGAAGAATTTCAAAAGTAGAACTGATAAATTGTCCAAGATAATGCCGCAAGAAGCACAGGCACTATATAAGAAACTCCTCCTTCCTCTACCCTGTCCCAAGTTCCTTAGTTTAGAAGCCAAAGCTTTATTTCAGTATTTGAGGGCTGTCTTGTTTTATGAGCATCCTGTTAATTAGCCATGTGGTTTCTATAAGGCTGATCCCAGATCATTGCTGGTAGCTGTTTGTGGCTGCTAGAAAATCCTACCTTTTATGAACTATCCTTACACTAAGTAAGGGCAATATAATCAGTACTAGACAATGTGTGGTCATGGAGAAACTGATATTGACGCTGTGGATTCATGGAGAAGGGTTCAAGATCCCAATCCCAAATGGACTAACTACTTGTGGCTTGCCTTATAAACAAAACAGAAGGTTTTGAACCAGTATCATAATATAAAGCTTTGTCTTGATTAACCAGAGATTTGCTTCTTATGAGATATTGAATATCCACTTAAGTATAATTTTATGAGTATATGTATCCTTTCTTCCTGCTTTTGACTGTGGTGAAACACTTTTGGCCAAATTTCATCACTGAGAAGGGTGATTATGGATTTCAACATAACACAAACAAAAGGAATAAAATGTAAGTCAACAGAAGGAGGAAGGTTACTTTAGAATCTAAATTTTATAACTTGAGATGACCTGGGAGAATTCTCAAAAGTGGGAATGGAAGGCTTATATGCAAGATACATTAAGAAGATTGCAGGTTTCAGATGAAGGCTGATCTGGGACCTACAAGACAGGGTGTGCACAATGTGAGAGTCATCCTACCACGATTGCCACCTGAGAAACAACCTTTACATGTCTCTAAATCACCTTCACTGAACTTCTAGACCAAATGTATTTTGACTTCTTTGAATCAAGTAAATTTCCTGATGGAAGGCAGTAAAGTATAACATTTAAAAGTATGGCCTTTGGATTCAGGCTTTGTTCAAATCCAAGTTCCATCTCATACTGGTGAAGTTGGGCAATTTATATAACTTCTTGGTATCAGCTTCTTTTCCTGTAAAATACAGGGACTATTTGTATCCATGTCATAGAGTTATGGGGAAGATTAAATGAGCAAATGTGTATGAAAGACTTGAAACAGTGCTCAACATAGTTAGCATACATGAAGTGTTATTGAGTGTTATTATAATCCCTTTAGGTCTTTTTTTTAACACCAGAATAATGAGTTTAATGATTCACCTAAGTGATCATGAGCTGATTGAAAGCAGAGACAATATGAAATTCATGCTCATAGTCATTGTACCATCTAGTACAGTGTTTAGAAGGGTATAGATGCTCATATATTGCTATATGACTTGATTTTGTGCCATGGTGTAACAAAAATTACAGCTTCAGGAAGAGAAAGATAGGTCAATAAAAGATGGATGGCGTTGTTAGTGACCATGAATTGTAAACAGAATTAGTTCTTGTTTATCTTTACATGTATGCATTTTATTTTTAAATTCTCAAGCTGTAAGGAGAACATTGAAGAATAATTATCAGGGAGGTAATGGTTCACTAAGCACTCTACTTTTCAAAAACACTAATGGATGAGGATCACTGATGGCTCTGAACTGCAAAATCCTCTATCAGCAAAGATGCAATGGCTTTATTTAAGGACATATCAAGACTTGGTAAAGGACTAAAGTCATTGTCATACACATACACTCATACATCTACATATATAATTTTCAATTATCTTTACTTATTTTATTGTGAAATACAACACATACAGAAAAGTGACAAATGCACTTTTGGAAGGTTTTCAGCAACATTGGTTTTGTGTTTAAATGTTATCAGAGACATTTAATTACAATGAATCCCCATTCTTTATGTATTAACAAATGTTCATTTTTATGATAATTAAAACTCTCATATTAGGTATTAGTCCAGTGTGTATTAAACATATCTTTTGTGTAGGGGCGCTATAGTTTCAACTAGCACCTCTCAGGTTTGGAAGCTAAAGCTGATATCACCTCTCACTACCAGTTCTTTTTATATTTCATTGTTCAGATTGTGAAGCCTAGGGCCCATGTGCATTTTTCTTGGTCACTTCAAATTTCATTAATACCTTTCCATCTGGCAGAGGGCCGTGGTGGTGTGGGACAGAAAAAATTCTATTCATCTTTTCCTGCCCAGGCAATTATTGACCTTCTTTCAATCCTTCTCTTTGATGGTATTTACCCTTGTCCCCCACAGGGGTTGCTGTCTGATATCTGATCTCTTAACAGGGATTTAGTACTGTTGCTTCTCAACAACACTTTGGCACTTAAGAATTTGCTAAGTTAGTTCAGTTTTTTTCTAATTTGGTTTGAACAGCCATCCTTTCATACTCTGGGGTTTGCTACAGTTTGTGGCTCCATACCTGAAGACTGAGAGGGTCTCCCACACCTAATTTGAGTAAATTTAATTCAAACAAATCAGACCTAAAGGTTTGAATTTTGTCAAGTAAGTGTAGTTTTTTCACTTTCTACCTTTTTTTTTTTTTTTTGTAAGTTTACCTCCTGATTCCAAATGTCAATTAGACTTAGATTTAAAACAGTTATTATTGGGGGGCATTGGGGGGTAAGCTAAAGAACACATGTGAATGCTTACACACATGAAAGACATATTTTGAAAATAATATGTGGGATTCTATCCACACTTTTATTGTTGAAGCTAATCATTTTAAAAAATGTTTTTCTCCTATTCTAAAATCTGTAATTGTCCATGAGTAAATGAAGACTTGACTCCTCAAAGATATATTTTATTTTCTCATGAGAGTGTTCTAGGCTGAAGAAATGGCTTTATGTACTAAATCATAATCAGAGTTCGTAATATTATTTAAACTCATTATTTAAAAATTAATAAAATATAGTCATCTTTGTATTGAGCAACTATGATATACTAAACACTGTACATTATCGGTATTTATAAATTGTCTTATTTATCTACTAGCCTCATTTTACAGATAAGTAAATTAAATTTTAATAGGCTAAGGGAAATGTCTAGACTCTAGATCATAGGATTCTGAAGAAATGTAGATGAGACACTATAATGTGGAAAGTTTAACATGTGAAATGTGAGGCTACTAAGTATTTAGAGCTAGAGTAGAAGATCTAAAAGCTCAAAGCTTCACCCAACTCCTATTTAGTCTTGGGTTGTCAGCATCAAGACAAAGATAATGATTTTAAGAGTGAGATAACTAGGTAACAAAGACTTCCAGATGCAGGAGGAACAGAAATGAATACAAACCATGGCCCAAAAGGGGTAAGGGCTGCCTGCTCTCTCTTTGCCTCCATGTTTTTTTTTCAAAACAAGATACTTACCTAATTTCTCCTCTCTCTCTTTAAAAATGGGACTTAGCACAATATATTTCATTAAGTAGGTACATTATCCCAGCCTGTGGTATCATGACCACGCTTTGTAAAAGATACTGACTTTATTAATGCAGATCCTTTATTGAAACATAATGAAGAAGATTGGCTGAGTTCACTCCTGCTCCAAGGAACAACTTTAGAAATGAAAGAAAAATGACCTGGAGAGCGGTTCTAGGGGGCAAATAACCTGAGAGGGTCTTCTGCACTATTCAAGGGGGTTCTGGATGAAAATGCTGAGTAATTGAGACACAGAAAACCTGATAAGTGGGCTTCATTGAGACTCCACTGGGGATAAGAGGTCACACCCAAGAAAGTGTCTGCCCCCGCAGCTAGCTAGGGATATTAGCCCCCTCAGCTCCACTGCCTGAAACTCCCTTGGGAACACTGAAGCTGGTGAAACTACCTTTGACTGCTCATATAGATCATCCAACTAGTATACAGAGCTTAATGCACCCTTTACATACATAGACCCAGAACCCTAGGAATGCAGGGATGGGGAGGCAGGCATGAGGAAGCAGGCCAAGCTGCACCCACACCTGACCCACACCCATGGTCCAACATGTGTTGTCCTACCCTGTACACTCTGCACCCCAACCCTTACACCTTGGCTCCCATAGTCCTGTGAACCCACACCCTAAAATCCCCAGCCCTGGTAAACCACCCTGCACACCCATGCCCTGCACCATGCCCCCTGCACCTTGCACAACTGCACACCTACAAAACCCCATGTTGTGCCTCGCATTGCATTAGGTCTATGCATCCCTTGCATTGTGCTCTGACCCCATGCCCCACCCCCTTCCCATGGCACACCCTGACACCCTGCCCCTGTACTCCTTGTGCCACCACTGCAACTCTGCATCTCACACCACTGGGCACCTGTACAGCATCCTGTCTGTACCTAGATCTGCACTGCAACCCACCACCACAACCCTGCCCTATGCCTCACCCTGCACATACCCCACACTGCACCCTGCACCTCCAAATCAAGTACCACATGCCCTGCACCCCAACCTGTGCCCTACCCTGTGCCCTTTGGCAACCATCCTGTTCCCCTGCCCCACACCTTGTATGCCATGCCACATCATCTCACCACACCTCACATCCGTACTCTCTGCACACATCATTCACATGGCCTCACCCTGGGCCACACTTAGCCAGCAGACATTTCCAGCTAGGCTGTGGACAGGGACAGGTGACATACACAGTCCCACAACTCCAGGTCATATTAGTTAGGCGGCTGGGGGCCACCAGCCCACCCAGCACACAAACAGAATTTCTGTTGAAGTGCACACTGCTCACCCTCCAGCCCAAGTGTTGGCAGCTTTCAGCATGCAGTGGGTCCAGCAGATCTGGTTGGAATTGCACCAGTTCTCCATCCAGCTCACTTGGTTGCTATAGTCAGGAAGAGGTGCACTTGAAGGGAAGAGGAAGCCCAAGAATGCCGTCTGTTGGAAGAACTGGAAAGTGAAGTCTGACAAAGTGAATATCTATCTAGTTTCCCAAAGATCTTCAAACAGTGTTGCATCTTCTGCAAGAGAACTGGGCCTTGGTTTGGTGAGGCATTGCTGATGAACCAAAGTGCAAAAAGAAAACTTCAACACAATTCCAAACAAATCCAAAACCTTATACTACTGAGAGAAATAAACTTCCAAAGTAACCCTATCAGGAAAAATAAATGCCTCAAGATGCAGAAAATCACAAAGTATATGAAGATGCAGAAAGATATAGTCTAGCCTAATGACAAAATTAAAACACCAGAAGAGAAACAGACTTTGAAGTAACTAATCAAAGATGTTCATATAACTTTACTAAATAAAATCAGTGGGGTGGCTAATGACATAAAGAGATTAAAAAAAGATATTAGAAGAGCATAAAGAGGAATTTGAAAGAATAAATTAAAAATAGCAGATATTATAAAGATTGAAGGTACTGTAGACCAAATAAAAAATATACTAGAAACACACAACAACAGAATCAAGGAGGTAAAAGAAAGAATAAGCAAACTAGAGGAGAGGACATTTGAATTTGAATGCACAAAAAGGCAAATGGCAAAAAATATGGAAAAATTGAACTGGCTCTCAGGGAAATGATGGACAACATGAAGCACACAAATATATGAATCATCTGTTTCCCAGAAGGAGAAGAAAAAAAATGGATGGCTAGGAAGATTAGTTGAGGAGTTGTGCTGGTTTGAAAGGATGTGTGTACCATAGAAAAGCCATGTTTTAATCAAAATCCCATTTTGTAAAGGGTTAATAATAATCATTATTATATGGAATATATATTATTTCATATAATATATATTATATATTATTATATATATTATTATATGGAATATATGTTATTATTATATGGAATAATCCCTATTCCATACTGTATTTTTGAATCTGTAATTAGATCATCTCCCTGGAGATGTAACCCTATCGAGAGTGGTTGCTAAACTGGATTAGGAAGAGACATGTCTCCACCCATTTGGGTGGGTCTTGATTAGTTTACTGGAATCCTATAAAAGAGGAAACATTTTGGAGAATGCAAGAGGTGCTGTGAGAGCAGAATGACATAGCCACAAGAAGCAGAGACTACCAGCCAATGACCTTTGAAGATGAAGAAGAAAAATGCCTCCTGGGAAATTTCATGAAAGGAAGCCAGAAGAGAAAGTTGGCAGATGATGTCATGATGAGAGACAACCTTGACTGTGCTCATCATGTTCCTTCCTTCCCACTTGAGAGAGAAACCTTGAACTTCATCAGCCTTCTTGAACCAAGGTATCTTTCCCTGGATGCCTTAGATTGGACATTTCTATAGACTTATTTTAATTGGGTCATTTTCTTGGCCTTAGAACTATAAACTAGCAACTTATTAAATTCCCCTTTTTAAAAGCCATTCCATTTCTAGTATATTGTATTCTGGCAGCTAGCAAATTAGAACAGGAGTTAATGGGGGAAAACTTCTCAACCTTTATAAAAGACATAAATAAGGAAATCAAAGAACCCCAAAGACCCCCAAATAGAATAAGTCCAAATAAGCCTACTCCAAGGTACATAATAATCAGTCTGTCAAATGTTGAAGAGACCACAAAATCCTTAAAGCAGCAAGAGAAAATCAGTTCACCATATAAAAGAGAAATCATATAATACTGAGTTCAGTATACTCAACAAGCACCATGGAGGTGAGAAAGCAGTGGTATATACCTATAAGATTCTGAAAGAGAAAGATTTCCAGCTAAGAATTCTGTATTCAGCCAAATTGCCCTTCAAAAGTGAGGCAGGGTGTAAGTGCAGTTCAGTGATAAAATTCTCGCCTGCCATGCAGGAGACCCGAGTTCAATTCCCGGACCATGCACTTCATAAAAATGGAAAAAAAAAAAAAACTAAATAAATGAAAATTCAACAAATGGTGCTGTAATCACGGGATAGTCACATGGAAAAGGAATGAAATGTGATTCCTGCCATACAGCATACAAAAAACAGTGAGGGAGAGACTAATATTTTCACAGACAAACAAAGGCTAAAAGATTTTGTCAGCAGGAGACTGGCCTTAAAAGTAAAACTAAAAGGAGTACTGTCAAGTGGAAAAAAAAAAATAGAAAAACAGGGGAGGGAGATCTGGAGGTGGGCACAGAATTGAAGAGTACCAGTAAATGTAACTTAAAGAATAAAAAGAGAAAGTGGAAAAATAATATATAGATCTGAAAAATAAAAACCAAAGGATAAGATGGTAGATTCAAGAAACACCTTTACAATAATTACTTTGACTGTTCATAGACTAAAAACATGAAGAATGGCAGAATAGGTTAAGAAACGTGATCCATCAATATGCTGCTTAAAAAAGATTCATCTTAGAGCCAAGGGCACAAATAGATTGAGTGTAAAAGAATGTTCCATGGAAGTTGTAACCCAAAGAAAGTAAGAGTAGCTATACTAATATCAGACAAAATAGACTTAAAATGTAAAGAAGTCATAAGAGACAAAGATGGACACTACATATTAATAAAAGGGACAATTCACAAAGAAGAAATATCAATCATAAGTGTTTATGCTACCAATCAATGAGCCCAAAAGTACACTTCAAAAGGTAGACATCAGTGCAAATTTTCTCAATATGATAAAGGGCATATATTAAAAACCCATAGCCAGCATTGTACTCAATGTTGAGAGATTGAAAGCTTTCCTGGTAAGATTGAAAATGAGATGAGGATGCTCTCTGTAACCACTATTATTCAACATTGTACTAGAAGTTCTACCTAGAGCAATCAGGCAGAAAAAAGAACCAAAAGTCAATCAAATTGGAAAGGAAATAGTAAACCTGTCATTATTTGCAGATGACATGATACTATACTTGGAAAATCCTGAGAAATCTACAACAAAGCTTCTTGAGCAAATAAACAAATTCAGCAAAGTGGTGGTATACACGATTATTGTGCAAAAATCAATAATGTTTCCATACAGAAGCAATGAAGTAACTGAGGAGAAAATTAAGGAGAAAATTCCATTCCAAAAAGCAACTAAAAGTATCTAGTATCTAGGAATAAATTTAACCAAGGATGTAAAGTACCTATATGCAGAACATTACATAACATTGCTGAAAGAAATCAAATATTTAAGTATGTGTAAAGACATTCCCTGTTCTTGGATCGGAAAGTTAAATTAGTTTAAGACGTCAGTTCTACCCAAATTGATCTACAGATTCAATGCAATACCTATCAAAATTCCAACAACCTACTTTGAAGACATGGAAAAGCTAGTTATCAAATTCATTTAGAAGGGACAGAGCCCATGAACAGCAAAGGATATCCTAGAAATGTAGAACAAAATGAGAGGAATAACACTTCCTGATTTTAAAGCATATTACAAAGTTACAGTGTTCAAAACAGCTTGATATGAAGATAGAAGTAATGGCCAAGGGAATCAAATTAAGAGTGCAGGAATAGAATGGATTTTCAGGAATCATCAATAGACCAAACTGATGATCAAATGATCTTTGACAAGGATGCCAAATCCACTGAACTGGGACAAAATATTCTTTTCAATAAATTGGCATGGGAGAACTGGATATCAATAGCCAAAAAAGAATGAAAGAAAACCCTTACCTTACACCCTATTCAAAATTAACTCAAAATGGACTAAAGACCTAAATATAAGAGCTAGTATCATAAAACACCTAGAAGAAAATATCAGGAAGCATCCTCAAGATGTATTAATAGGAGGTACTTTCCTAAATTCTCCACCCTAAGCACAAGCAATGAAAGAAAAAATAGGTAAAGGGGAACTACCCAAAACCAAATGCTTTTGTGCCTCAAAAGACTTTGTCAAAAACTTGAGGAGGCAGCCAACTCAATGGAAGAAAATATTAGGTCATGTATCAGATAATAGTTTGATATGCTGTAAACATAAAGAAATTGTTCAACTCAGCAGCAAAAGAACAAGCAACCCAATTATAAAATGGGTTAATGAAAGGAATAGACATTTTTTGGAAGAGCAAATAAAAGATGGCTAAAAAGCACATGAATAGATGCTCATTTTCTTTAGCTATAAGGGAAATGCAGATCAAGACTATGATGAGATACCACCTTACACCTATAAGAATGGCTACTATTAACAAACGGGAAACTGCAAATGTTGGAGTGAATTTGGAAAATTGGAACACGTATACACTGCTGGTAAGAACGTATAATGCTCTAGCCACTATGGAAGACAGTTTGGTGACTCCTTACAAAACTAAATATCTAATTGCCTTATTACCCATCAATAGCACTACTTGGTATATATTCAGAAGAGCTGAAAGCAGTGACACAAACAGATGTTTGCACAGCGATGTTTATAGAAGCAGTATTTACAATTGCCAAATGATGGAAACAATCCAAATGTCCATCAACAAATGAGTGGCTAAACAAAATGTGGTACATATATACGATGGAATATTATGCAGCAGTAAGATGAAATGAGTTCCTGAAGCATATGACAACATGGATGAACCCTGAGAACATAATGCTAAATGAAATAAGCCAGACACATAAAGATAGATGCTGTATGATTTTGCTTTTATGACCTTGGTAAAGGTAAGCTCAGAGGCTTATAATATAGAACATAAGGGACTTAGAGATGCACAGAAACTAGAGGTGGGTGAATAGTTAGCTAATGAGGTTGATCTTAAATGTGAGGAATGGATAGAAGTGAAGGCAGTTCATTAGTGGATGCATAAGTAATATTGCCATATTGAAGGTAAAAATGATTGAAAGAGGTGGTATAGGCCATATATCCCACTGACTACCACTATAAATGCATAAGTTCTTGCATGAATTACTTCAAAGGTATGAATCTTGTATAAAGAGTAAATAATAGAGGGGTATAGGAGGAAAACTACAATTGTATGCTGTGGTCTGTTTAACAGGAAGACATCAACAGTTTCATAGCAATATTGGGGTAAATAATTGGGGGGGAAGGACAAGAGTTAAGGGGAGGTTTGATTTTCTATTTGGTGAGGGTGTGCTTATTGTTTATTTTTCGCTTGGGAGCAATGAAAATTGTCTAAAATTAAGAGTGTTGATGATTGTACAACTAAGGATAATGTGAGACGTGGATTGTTGACTTTGGACATTATACATGGTACCCAATGGATGGAGGTGGCTGAAGCATACATTGACTGAGAAGCAGAATGCCAAACTATGGTATATAGATGTGATTAAATATTGTGTGGCTAAAGAAAGGAACAAATTCATGATGCATGCAACAAGGTGAATGAACTGGGGTGGGGGGAGGCATTATATGATGCAATATAAGCTAGAAACAAAAGAGCAAATATTGTTTGGTCTCTTTAAGAAAATAATTTCAAGAAACTTGGGACCTAGATTGTTAGTTCTTGTAGCACTCACAATTGGTCCAGAACTGTAATTGTTATTTCTAGGTTTTGAGATGCTATGCTATGTATGTATAATTTGTTATTTCCCTGGAACTTTGGATACCTTTATGACACGTAAGGCTCAGAATAGGAGTTCTGCAGGTCTGGAAGTAAGCATTGACAGGTACAGCAGCTTTTAAAGAAACTGAAAAAAGATCAGGTTTCAATTAGAGACAAAAACGAAGTTGATTGGGTAGGTAGTAAGGTAAATCACAACATAGGGGAAAGGGAGACATTGGTATTTTAGAGCTTCATCTAATGTATGAGACCAAATGAAGAGAGGTTTATTTTGTCCAAAATCTAAATATTCTGTGGCACATAATCTAACTCAACATGCTTGGATAGGTCATTTAAACAACTCAAATACATGGAACCCAGAATGGGAATGGAGGGCTTGTAATTCCATATAACTTAATGTAATACCTGGATACATCCCAGAGTATGTTGAGCAGATAATTAACAAGTATTGGCAAAATCACTTGAAGGACAGGCAAAAAAGAAATATGGAACTATTTCTTTTAACTAACTTTACCACCAGGGAAAACCCTGATACTGTCTCAAATTATGGGGACTCCTAAATTAAAAGGCCAAACCCTTGATCTTTAGTCTTGCTCTTGTGAAGCCTATTTATTTAGTGGAGAAGCTAAGCCTACCTATATTTATGCCTAAGTGTTACTTCCAGAGGACTTCCTTTGTCACTAAGATGTGGCCTCTCTTTCTCTAAGCCCAACTCTGCAAGTAAAATCATTAACATTCCCCCTTGGTGGGACATGACATCCAGGGGTGAAAGTCTCCATAATAACATGGGATGTGAATGCTGCGGATTGACAATGCCTTCCTGACCAAAAGGGGTAAAAGAAATGTAACAAAATAAGATATCAGTGGCTAAGAGAGCCCAAATAGGGTTGAGAGGCTATTTGGGAAGCTACTCTTATGCAAGCTTCAGGTAGATATTGCTATTTACCATAGTTTACAAACCCCACCCAGAACCATTCCTCTCAACTCTGAAGAACACTAGGGCTCAATTTGAGGTTCTTCAAAAGTTTTATGCACTATGATGACTTTCCAGAAACTTACTACCTAAGATTGGCTCCAAGGCCAGATAAGTCCTGAAACCCAGAAGAGCCAGCCTCTCCAAGAATATCAAGTATTTCCTTCCCTTATCTCATGTTATTGACAGCCCTTTCCAACATGAAGAAGTTAGAAAGTGCATAGCCGCATACCCTTAAAGATAGGGAGAAGGATTAAAGGAGAAGGAGAAGTTAAAATAAAGAAGATAGGATATAAGAAGTGAGTATAATCATACTATGATCATATTTCTTTTAGTTTCCAATGTCTTGGGGCACCTAGAAGGTAAAACCTAAAATTGTGGAACTGTTATGTGTTCTGAACTTGGAAATCTGTTCTATGACTACTTGTTATAATGTACTTTGACATTTATTGCTTTTTTGTATATATTTTATATTTCACAATAAATGTTTTAAAAAAAGGTGGAAATTAAGACAGAAAAACATAATGAAATACAAGTGCTGGAGAAAATTTGGAAAGAGAGATGTACCTATTCACTGTTGGTAGGGAAGTAGAGTGGTGCAACCCTTCTGCAGGGCAGTGTGGTGACTCCCCAGGAGGCTAGAGGTGAGGTTGCTGTATGATCTTGCAACCTCATTATTAGGCATGTACTTGGAAGGATTGAAAGTAAGGACATTTGCACACTGGTTTTTATAGTGGCAGTGTTCCTGAATTGCAATGGATGGAGGTGACCTAAGGATACATTGACTGAAGACTGGAGGGGGTAATTGTATACATATAATGGACTATTGAGTGGCTGCAAGAAGTAATGAAGTAAAGGCATGCAACTAGGTGAATGAACCTTGTTGACAGTAAGTTGAGTAAAATAAGCCAGAAACAAAAAGTCACATATTGCTTCACTAATATGGATTAACTACAATGTGCAAACTTTTAAGAACTGAATTCAAGTGCCTAGGTTATCAGGTGAAGGCCTATTGCAAAGGTTCTTAGATTGTAAGTGCTTACAGAATCATATATAGTCCAGAGTTGAGCTCTTTGTGTTTAATCTGTTCATTCCATGGAACTTTGGGTATTTGTGTGACATCTGAGACTCAGAGCTAGAGTTCTGCAGCTATGAACATCAACATTGCCCCATACAGCAACTGTTAAAAGTACCAAAAATATGATCAGACTTCATATTGAGATATGAATGAAACTGTTCTGGGTAGGACTAAGGTAAGTCAGACTAAAGAGTAGAGGATGATATTGACTGTATTTTAAAAGTTCAACTTCTGTGTGAGACCAAAAGGAGGGATGTTTATTTTGTGTAAAATTTCTGTTTTTGGAAGCACATTAATTTAATTTGTATGTTCATTTGGACACCATAATTACAAGGGATCTTGTATAGGGATTGAGATATTATTGTTTTTACAGGTTTGTGTGATGCCCAATACATCCCAGAGTAAGCTGGGCAGAAGATTAAAAAATATGTGCAATGTCGTTTTGAGGGATTTGGGAAGGAGGTGGAAATATTAAACTTTTCCACCTGGGAAAACCTGACATTTTCATAAGCATTGAGCCTGCCAGTTTGATATGACAGGCCTTTGGTCTTGGGGTTCCTGCAAAGGAGAAGCTAAGCCTACTTATAATTATGCCTAAGAGTCACCCTGATAGAACCTCTTTTGTTGCTCAGATGTGACCTTTCTCCCCAAGCCAAATACACAGGTGTACTCACTACCTTTCCCGCTATGAGGACATGACTCCCAGATGTGTAAATCTCCCTGGCAATGTGTAACATGACTGTCAGCGATGAACCTAGTGCTGCCATCATGGGAGTGAGAAAGACTTCTTTACCAAAAAGGGGAGAAGGAAAGAGACAAATTAAAGTTTCAGTGGCTGGGAGATTTCAAATAGAGTTGAGAGTCTTTCTGGAGGTTATTCTTATGCTTTAAATAGAAATTCTTTTTCAGTTTTTGGTGTACTTGTGTAGTAGAGGGAAATACTTAAAACACTTAAACTGTAATCCAATAGTCTTGATTCTTGAAAATGATTGACTAAATATAGAGCTTTTAAGGTGTGAATGTGTGTGTGTGAGTGTGAAAACCTTCTGACTGACACTCTCTTTATCTAGTGTATGGAAAGATGACTAAGAAGAAAAAGACAAAAATAAATAAACTATAGGGTGGAGGGGAGATGGGATGTTTGGGGTGTTCTTTTTTACTTTTTTATTTTTGAAGTAATGAAAATGTTTAAAGATCTATTGTAATGATGAATGCACAGCTTTATGAAGATACTGTCAAAGCACTGACTGTACACTTTGGATGATTATATATCAATAAAAAAATCATTGAAGAAAAAACACAGACAAAAGGATTAAAGAAATTGAAATCTTAATATATTGCTAGTGGCATTGCAAAATGGTGTAAACTGTTTGGAAAATTGTCTGGCAGTTCCTCAAAGTGTTAAATATACAGTTATCATATGGCCTGGCTATTTCACTCCTATGTATATATATCCAAGAGAAATGAAAATATATGTTCACAAAAACCTTTACACAAATGTTCGCAGTAGCATTATCCATAATAGACAAAAAAGGGAAATGACAAATTGTCCTTCAAATGAAAAATGTATAAATAAAATATGGTGTATATCCCCCCCAAAAAAAGACTGGAATTGTGATGTCAAAGCATCAGTTTCTTATAAACTGTCTTGGGCTATGATAAAAACCTACCCCAGGTAATTAACTAGAACTTTTGTATGCTTATATGTCATGATATACAATAGCCAAACCTTGCATCTGTGTAGCATTTACAGAAATACGTTTATGTAGTATTTACTATCAGACATGCACTGTACTAAGTCCTTTCACATATATTGTCTTAACATTTAATTCACACAGTACCTGTATATTTGTAAGTTGAATTATTCCCATTTTTTACAACAGACTTGAGGTTTCGGAGGTAAGTTACTTGCCTAATCCACAGAGCCAACAAGTGAGGAAGCTAAATTTCATACCCAGGGCTGTTTTATTCAGAATTTGTTTCTTTCCACTTTGCCTTCTAATCTTTCTCAGTTTTCTAAAAATTCTTCAAAAACTAAGAACTAAAAATGCAAATGATTTTCTCAAGGTAACAAAATTAATAACAGATAGAAGCAGTGGTAGAATCCAGGGATTTTTTTTTCTTCTAATCTGTTGTTGGTATTTCACTTACATTTTCTTACACATATGCGCATAGTAAACATACATATTAAAGAAAAATCTGAATAAAATACTTTGTATTTAAACTTAACAAAACTTAATGCAACTATCTGCCAAGAGAAATATTATAAAGTTGTTCACTGAACTAGTATGGACCCACTGTATGTTACTTACTAATATTCTTCTTTATAGTCTTCACTTCCTTTAAAAACATTTATGCTGGAAAGTGGACAGAGAGGCCCCCAAAGACAGAATAAGCTATACCATAAGCTTGGTAAATGCTTTTGGATTTTTCTAAGCAGCATCTTAAATCTGATAATGGGTGCTGGAGGAAAGCTTTTGGGGGACAGAAGCCATGGTGTTGGAGAGGGAGAGAAAGGCACATAGACTGCCACTGGCATAGACCCACATAAGAACCACAATCAAATCTTGCCTCAGACTCATGTTCTGTAACCTGATAATGACCAAGTGAAAACTTCTCCCTTTACCAGAGATATGACTAACCTTCTGCTAAATTGTGAAGAGGAAAATTGAATGTTCCAATGCTTCCCACAAATTTTGAGTTCCTTGGTCCCCTAACTGAAGGAACTTTCTTTTTCATGTTGTTTCAGTAGCTGCCTGTGGCTTCCCACAAAAGATTCTTCCCTAACTTGACCATCATACCTGGCTCATTTTCAACCCCTATGATTGCTTGCTTGCTTGCTCCTCTACCAAAATCTCCATTTCTCTGGAAATTCTCTCCTTTCAATATTCTTAAATATTACTAGATTTTGGGATGCTCATATATTTTGGGGGCCTTTGGGTGACATTCACACAATATGTATCTCCTTTCCCTCTTAATACCATCATTTCAAAGGTTTCCTGAAACTTCAATGATTCACCCAAAGATTTGGATCTTGTTTATATTTGATGTAATAGTTTGAACCAAGTTATTGTAACTTGGATGAGTAGGCCTGTGAAGCATAATGATGTTTTAGCTGCATCATTACTTTCCAAGGCTGAATATTATTCAATTGCATTGTGCACCACATTTTGTTTATCCATTTGTTGGTGCACTTAGGTTGCTTCCATCTTTTGGCAACTGTGAACAATGCCACTGTGAACTTCAGTGTGTAATTATCTGTTTAAGCCCCTGCTTTGGACACTTTTAGATATGTCCCTAGCATGGGATTGCCTGGTCATATGGTATTCTATACTTAAATTTCTAAAAAACCACTAAACTACATTCCCAGCAACAATGAACAAGTGTTCCTATTTCTGTACATCCACTTTAACACTTGTTATTTACTGCTTTTTTAACAGTAGGTATTCTAGTAGGTGTTAAGTTAAATGTCACTGTCATTTTGATTTGAATTTCCATGATGGGTAATGATTTTAGACATTCCTTCATGTGCTTTTTGGCCATTTGTGTTCATTTTTTGGAGAAATGTCTACCCTTGTTTTTTGCCCATGTGTTAAATCGAATGTCATTTTGTTGTTCAGTCGAATGACTTCCTTATATACTCTGGATACTAAACCCTTACCACAAGTGTGGTTTCCATTTATTTTCTCCTATTGTGTAGGTTGTCATTTTACTTTCATAATCAAGTCCTTTTGAGGCACATTTTTTTTATTTTGATGAGATACCCTTTATACATTTCTTTCATTTGTTGCTTGTGCTTTGGATATAAAATCTAAAAAATCATTGCTGCACAAAAGGTCCTGAAGATGTTTCTCTATATTTTCTTGTAGGAGTTTGATAGTTCTAGCTCCTATATTTGGAACATTGATCCATTTTGAGTTGATTTTTGTACATGGTGTGAGGTTGGGGTTCTCATTTGTTTTTTTTGCAAATGGAGATCCTGTTGTTCCAGTACCATGTGATGAAAAGATTATTCTTTGCCAATAGAGTGGACTTGGTATATTTGTCAAAAAACAATTGGGGGTGGGCCATGGTGGCTCAGCAGGCAGAGTTCTCATCTGCCATGCTGGACACCAGGGTTCAATTCTTGGTGCCTGCCCATTAAAAAAAAAAACACAAATAGCCATAGAGTTGGGGCAAGATGGTGGCATAGTGAGGTGTGGAATTAAGTTCATCATCCAGACTAGCTAGTAAATAGCCAGGAATGGTAAAGAGCAATTGCTTGTGGAGCATCAGTGACTGAAGACACACTATACATCAGTCTGAACCAGGTGGAATGGCTGAGATCCCAAACAGAATTGTAAGTCCCCCAAGCCATGGAAGCTTGTGCACCTCCCCCACAAACACAGCAGCCTGGTTCCCCAAGGGGAAAGGAAACAGACTTTACTAGCAACAAGGGCTTAGCTCAACCAAGCTGCAATTGTGGAATTAATTAACAAAATATGGCAACTGAAAACAGGCCTTCAGCACAGATAAACCTGCAATAAGCACAAAAGGAACTAGGGTTTTTTGCCCTGCCAGAGAGGGGGTGGGGCTGATGGGAAATAAAGAGGCTTTTTGAGTTGGACACCACAAACCACTTGAAAAAGCTGGACCCCAAGAAAAGGGGACACATAGAGCCTGGAGATACATAGAGACATGAACCAACTCCAGCCCTTGATTAACAAACCTAAGGAGTAGAATCTGGCTCTAAAAAAGCATTTCACTTTTTTCCTTCTTTAAATGTTAACAGCTTATTAGAACTGGAAGGACTCTCAGGCTCTAGCACTATCCCAGACAAGGGGAAAATTAAGCTTGTCCAAGAGACAAAATAACAAATCAGGTGAAAAGAATAAATTCCATAAAGGATATATTTTCCCCATGAAAAAGGGGCAGGGCCCAACTCAACTAGAATCCCTCCTTCAAGGAATTCATGCCCCAGGGGCTGGAAAACAGAAGCAATCAAATCCCACTTACTGCCTCACCTCTTTCTCAACCACACTCCTGTCATGTAGAATCTGCTGAAATTAAAGGCATTGCATCACTTTAAGCTGGTGGGAAGCCATGGGCAGACAAGCAGCACATAGTGGGCAGGATAGGAAAAGCACAGAGTCCAGAGGCCTCAAAGGAAAGTCTCAAAACCTGTTGGGTCTCCCTCCTGGAAAATGGATGCTGGCTATACTTTCCTCCTGATATGTGGCTCTTTCTGGTCTGGGGAAACATGACCAGGGTCTGTAATATCTGAGGAGACCCTCTTCATAATAATTGGCTCCATATAGGCAGGGCAAGAAACAGAAAAACAAGAACCGAAAAATTATGATCAGTTAAACAGAACTAATGGTAGAAGCCTAGAATAAATTGAACTGAATGTCAAAGAACAGATAGAGAACAAAGGTCATCCAGCAAAATAAACCTTGGTAAAAGAAGAAAACAACCTCTAGAACAAACTAAGTAAGGAGATCAAAAGCCTACATGCCAGCAAAATAATAAATCGTACTAGGAAAATTGAAGATAAGGCCCAGTCAAAGGGACAAACCAATACTTCAAATGAGATACAGAAGTTGAAATGACTAATTCAGAATATTTGAACAGACATGTAAAATCTCATTAGAAGTGAAATCAACAAGTTGAGGGAGGATATAAAGAAGACTTTGGGCAAACAAAAAGAAGAACTCAAATGTCTGTAAAAGCAAATTGCAGAACTTATGGGAATGGAAGGCACAATAGAAGATATAAAAAACAATGGAAACCCACAACAGAATATTTGAAGAAGCAGAAGAAAAGATTTGTAAACTAGAAGACTGGCCACCAGAAATTTGACACACAAAAGAATTATAGGGAAAAATGGAAAAACATGAGTGAGGTCTTAGGGATTTTAATTACAACATGAAACACACAAATATATGTGTTGTTGGTGTCCAGGAAAGAAGAAGAGAAGAGTAAAGGAGGAGAAAGACTAATGGAGCAAATAATCACTGAAAATTTCCTATTTCTTATGAAAGACATAAAATTACAGATCCAAGAAGTGGAACATACCCCAAACAGAATAGATCCAAATGGACATATACAAGATACTTACTAATCATACTGCCAAATGTCAAAGATGAAGTATTTTGAAAGGACTAATAGATTAAAAAATCCATCATATACGAGGGAAGCTCAATAGTCTGTGTGAATTTCTCAGCAGAAACAATGAAGGTAAGAAGGCAATGGTATGATATATTTTATATACCTAACAGAGAAAAACTGCTAACCAAGAATTCTATACCCAGCAAAAATGTCTTTCAAAAATGAGAGGGAGATTAAAATATTTTCGGTCTAAGAGACCAGCTCTCCAAAAAATAGTAACAGGAGCACGATAGGCAGATAGAAAAAGGCAGGAGAGAGACATCTGGAGAAGAGTGTAGACATGAAAACGATCAGTAAAGGTAAAAAGAGAAAAAAATTTAGACATGACATATAAAATCCAAGAGACAAAATGGTACAAGAAAGTACTACCTTTACAGTAATACATTAAATGTTAATGGATTAAAATCCCCAATCAAAAGACATAGACTGGCAGAATGGCTTAAAAAACAGGACCCATCTATATACTGTCTATAGGAGACTCACTTTAGACCCAAGGACAAAAATAGATTGAAAGTGAAAGGTTGGGAAAATATATTTCATGCAAACAATGATCAGAAAAGAGCAAGAGTAGCTATACTTATATCTGACAATTTAGACTTCTAATGTAAAACCATAAGAAGAGATAAAGAAGGACACTGTGTATTAATAAAAAGAACAATTCAACAAGAAGGCATAACAATCATAAATATTTATTCACTGAGCCAGAGTGCATCAAAATACATGAAGCAAAGATGAACAACACTGGAGGGAGAAGTAGACACCTCTACAATAATAGCTGGAGACTTCAATTTCCCACTCTCCTCAATGAATAGAACATCCAGAGAGGGTCAATAAGGTAACAGAGATTTTGAATAATATGATAAATGAATTAGACTTAACAGGAATTTATAGAACATTACACCACACAACAGCACCACATTTTTCTCAAGTGCTCATGGATGATTCTCAAGGACAGACTATATGCTGGGTCATAAAGTAAGTCTCAATAAATTAAAAAAGATTGAAGTCATAAAAACACTTTCTGAGATCATAATGGAATGAAGTTGGAAGTCAATAATAGGGTCAAAAAATTCACAAATATATGGAGGCTAAACAACACACATAGTGGGTTAAGGAAGAAATTATAGAGAAATCAGGAAATGTCTCAAGGTAAATGAAAATGAATTCACAATATACAGAAGCTTATGGGATATAGCAAAAGCAGTGCTGAGAGAGAAATTTATTGCCTTAAATGCCTATATTAAAAAAAGAAGAAATAGCAAACATTGAGGAATTAACTGTTCATTTGGATGAACTAGACAAAGAACAACAAACTAATCCCAAAGTACACAAAAGGAAGGAAATAATGAAGATTAGAGCAGAAATAAATGAAATTTAGAATATGAAATCAACTGAAAAAATTAACAAAACTGGAAGTCTGTTCTTTGAGAAAATCAGTAAGATCAATGGACCCTTAGCTATGTTGAAAAAAAAGAAGATAGCAGATGCAAATAAATCAAAACAGAAATGGAAGAGGAGGCATAACCACTGAACCCACAGAAATAAAAGAGGTAGTGAGAGGATACTATGAGCAACTATATGTTAATAAATTAGATAATATAGATGAAATGGACAACTTCCTAGAAAAACATGAAAACTTAACATTGAATTGACAAGAAATCAATGACCTCAACAAACCAATCACAAGTAAAAAGACTGAATCAGTCATCAAGAAGCTCCCCAAAAAAGAAAAGTCCAGGACTAGATGGCTTCTAATATGCATTCTACCAAGCATTCGAGAAAGAATTAGTACCAGTTCTGCTTAAGCTCTTCAAAAGAATTGAAGAGAAGGGAAAGCCACCAAACTCATTCTATGAAGCCAAAAGCACCCTAATAACAAAGCAAGACAAAGTAACTATAAGAAAAAAAATACAGATCAATTTCTTTAATGGATATAGATGGAAAAAGCTTCAACAAAATGATTCAAAATCAAATCCAGCAGCACATTTAAAGAATTATACACCATGACCAAGAGGGATTTTTCCAGGTATGCAAGGATGGATCAACATAAGAAAATCAATTAATGTAATACACCATATCAGCAAGTCAAAACAGAAAAACCCTACATGATTATCTTAATTGATGCAGAAAAGGCATTTGACAAAATTAAACATTCTTTCTTGATGAAAACACTTCAAAGGATAGGAATAGAAGAGAACTTCCTCAACCTGTTAAAGAGAATAAATGAATAACCCATAGCTAACATCATCTTCAACTAGGAAACACTGAAAGCTTTCCCTCTAAGATAAGGAATAAGACAAGGGTGCCCACTGTCACCATTGTTATTCAACATTGTGGTGAAGTTCTAGCCAGAGCAATTAGAGAAGAAAAGGAACTAATAAGCATCCAAATTGTAAATGATGAAGTAAAACTCTCATTATTTGCAGATGATATGATACTACATTTCAAAAATTCTGGAAAATGTACAGTAAAACTACTAGAGCTAATAAATGAGTGCAGAAATGTGGCAGGGTAGAAGATCAATGACCCTAAATCAGTTGTGCTTCTATACACTAGTGATGAGCAATTTGGGGAGGAAATCAAGAAAATAAATCCATTTACAATAGGATCCAAAAGTATCAAATATTTAGGAATAAATTTTACTAAGCATACAAAAGATCTTTACAGGAAAACTATAAGAAATTGCTAAACTAAATCATGAAAGACCTAAACAAATGGAAGGGCATATGTGTTCATAGATTGAAAAGATTAAATAGAGTTAAGATGTTAATTTTACCCAAGTTGATTTATATATTCAATGCAATACCAATTAAAATCTCAACAACTTACTTTGCAGAAATAGAAAAACCAATAATCAAATTTATTTGGAAGGGCAATGTGCACTGAGTAGCTAAACATATCTTGAGAAAGAAAAATGAAATGGGAGGTCACACACTACCTGACTTTAAAGCATATTATGAAGCTACAGTGGTCAAATCAGCATGATACTGGCATAAAGATAGATAAACTGACTAATGGAATTAAATTGAGTGTGAAAAAGTCAACCCTCTCATCTACAGACAACTGATCTTTGATAAGGCAGTCAAGCCAACCCATCTGGGACAGTGCAGCCTCTTCAATAAATGGTGTTTGGAGAACTGGATATCCATTTGGAAAAGAATAAAAAAAGATCCACATCTCACACCATATTAAAAATTTACTCAAAATGGATCAAGGACCTAAGGATTAGAGCTAAGTGCATAAAACTTTTCACAGAAAAGATAGGGAAATATCTTATAAACGTTGTAATAGGCCATTTCTTAGACCTACACCCAAAGTGTGAGCACTGAAAAAAAATAGATAAATGGGATCTCCTCAAATTTAAACACTTTTGTGCATCAAAGAACTTTGTCAGGAAAGTAAAAAGGCAGCCTAGACAATGGGAGACAATATTTGGAGGCCACATATCAGATAAGCATTTAGTATCCAGAATATATAAGGAGATCTTTCAATTCAACAACAAAAAGACAAACCCCCCAAATAAAAAATGGGCAAAATACATGAACAGATACTTCTCAGAAGAGGAAATACAAATGGCTAAAAGGCACATGAAAAATGCTCAACTTCACTGGCTATAAGGGAAATGCAAATCAAAACTACAATGAGATGTCACCTGACACCCATTATTATGGCCATTATCAAAAATACAGAAAATGACAAGTGCTGCGTGGGATGTGAAGAAAGAGGCACACTTATCCACTGTTGGTGGGGATGTATGGTACAGCTGCTCTGGAAGGCAGTTGGGTGGTACTGCAGGAAGCCAAGTACAGAATTGCCATATGATCCAGCAACAACATTACTGGGTATCTATTCAAAGGAACTGAGGACAAGGACACAGATGGACATTTGCACACCAATGTTTATAGCAGCATTATTTATGATTGCCAAGAGTTGTAAACATTCTAAATGTCCATTCATGAATGAGTGGCTAAACAAACTGTGGTATATACATATGATGGAATATTATGCAGCTGTAAGACAGAATAAAGTCATGAAGCATGTAGGAACATGGATGAAACTTGAGGACATTATGCTGGGTGAAATTAGCCAGAAACAAAATGACAAATATTGTATGGTATCACTAATATGAACTAACATTATTGAGTGAAGTTGAGAGTTGAAGTTAAGAACACAGGTTATCAGGGAATAGAAATAGGGTAGAGATTGGGCATTTGGTTCTGAAGGAATACAAATTATGCAATAAGATTGACTATAAAAATAAAAAAATGGATAGCACAGTGCTATCAGCTTGTAGCATAAAAATATAAGTACACTGAATGAAGCTGAATGTGAATATGATTGAGGGAGAGGGGTTCAGGGTACATATGAAACCAGAAGGAAGAATAAAGACTAAAGACTGAGATGGTGTAACTTAGGAATGCCTGGAGTGGACAATGATAATGGATAAATGTAAAATATATACAAACATTTTTGCATAATGGAGAACAAGTGAATGCCAACATTGCACAGTGTTAAAAATGGATGGTATACACAGGAAAAAGTGCAACCAATGCAAACTAGTGTCTATAGTCAACAGTAACATTGTAATATGCTTCCAGTGAATGTAACAGAGGCATTATGCCAAAACTTAATGTTGACGGTGGGGGATGGGGCATGGGGAGAGGTATGGATACTTTGTGGAAGAATAGGAAATGTCTTCCTATAGATTATGGTGGCAAACACATGTCTATTTACTTAGGTTGGATTTTATGATGTGTGAATAAAACTGTTTAAAAATGAACAGAGAGGAAGATGGTGGCTTAGCAATGTGAGCGTTTTAGTTCATCCTCCAGAACAACTACTAAATAACCAGAAACAGTACAGAACAGTTCCTGGAGCCACGTCAGTGACCGGACACACAGTGTACCCCAGTCTGAACCAGCTGGACTGGCTGCAAGCCTTCCCAGAACCATGAGTTCCCCAAGCTGATGCGGCCGGTGCCCTTCCCCCACAGGCTGCTTCCCAGAGGGAAGGAAAAGAGATTTTAATAGCAGCAGGGGCTAAGTCCAACCAAACACCAATTGTGGCATTAATTAACAAATTCTGACTACTAAAAATAGGCCCCCAGCTCAGGTGAACCTGGTCAAAGCGGAGGTCGCTCATTGGACTAACAGAAAAAGAAAAAAAGGAAAGAAAAAGAGGTTTTTGTGACTGCGTTTCTACAAAGGCTTGACTGCCTCTGGATTCACCGGCAGGACTTTTCAGGCTGCAACTGCCCCAGGCATAGGCAGTAACAAGCTCCTTTCAGGCAGGGCTTGTCTCAAGCCTGTGCCTTCCCAAGGGGAGGGTTGAAGCCTAACTCAGGTGGAATCCCTCCCTCAAGGAATTCAGACCCCAGGGCTTGGTAATTTGAAGCCATTAAAAACAGCCTACAACCTCTCCTCTGTCTCCACCATGCCCAAAGCAGGGAGAGTCTCCCAGAGTTAAAGGTGCCACATCATCTTATGCTGGTGCAACCCGCAGGCAGACAAGCAGCACATACTGGGCAGGATAAGAAAAACAGAGCCCAGAGACTTCACAGGAAAGTATTTTAACCTGCTGGGTCTCACCCTCAGGGAAAACTGATGCAGGTGACTCCTTCCCCCTGATAGGAGGTCAGTTTAGTCTGGCAAAACCCGGCTGGAGTCTATAATACCTATGTAGACCCTCCTAAGGGTGGGGGGAGAAAGGCATCATACAAGCAGGGCAAGAAGCAAGAAAACAAGAACCAAAAAATTCTCCTCTGTTAAACAAAACCTAAGCTAGATGTCCAGATAAAGCTGAACTGAATGTCAAAGAACAGATACACAACAAATTCATCTAGCAAGAAAACCCTAGGTAAGAGAAGGGAAAGCAATCTCCGGAATAAATTAATCAAGGAAATTAAATGTCTAGATGCCAGCAAAAAAATAACAAATCACACCAGGATATTTGAAGATATGGCCCAGTCAAAGGAACAAACCAACAGTTCAAATGAGATACAAGAGCTGAAACAATTAATTCAGAATATACGAACAGACACGGAAAACCTCATCAAAAACCAAAGCAATGAATTGAGGGGGGATATGAAGAAGGCAAGGAATGAACAAAAAGAAGAAATGGAAAGTCTGAAAAAACAAATCACAGAACTCATGGGAATGAAAGGCACAGTGGAAGAGATGAAAAAAACAACGGAAACCTACAATGGTAGATTTTGAGAGACAGAGGATAGGATTAGTGAACAGGAGGATGGAACATCTGAAATCCAACAAGATACAGAAACTATAGGGAAAAGAATGGAAAAATATGAGCAGGGACTCAGGGAATTGAGTGATAATATGAAGCACATGAATATATGTGTTGTGGGTGTCCCAGAAGGAGAAAAGAAGAGAAAAGGAGGAAAAAAACTAATGGAGGAAATTATCACTGAAAATTTCCCAACTCTTATGAAAAACTTAAAATTACAGATCCCAGAAGTGCAGTGTACCCCAAAGAGAATAGCTCCAAATAGACATACTCCAAGACATTTACTAATCAGAATGTCAGAGGTCAAAGAGAAAGAGAGGATCTTGAAAGCAGCAAGAGAAAAGTAATCCACCAAATACAAGGGAAACCCAATAAGACTATGTGTAGATTTCTCAGCAGAAACCATGGAGGCAAGAAGACAGTGGGATGATATATTTAAATTACTAAAAGAGAAAAACTGCCAACCAAGAATTCTATACCCAGCAAAATTGTCCTTCAAAAATGAGGGAGAAATTAAAACATTTTCAGACAAAAAAAATCACTGAGAGAATTTGTGACCAAGAGACCAGCTCTGCAAGAAATACTAAAGGGAGCACTGGAGACAGATACAAAAACACAAAAGAAAGAGGTGTGGAGAAGAGTGTAGAAAGCAGGATAATTAGATATGACATATAAATTCCAAAAGGCAAGATGGTAGAAGAAAGTACTACCCATACAGTAATGACAGTAAATGTTAATGGATTGAACTCCCCAATCAAAAGACATAGACTGGTAGAATGGATTAAAAAACAGGATCATTCTATATGCTGTCTACAAGAAACACATCTTAGACCCAAAGATAAACATAGTTGAAAGTGAAAGGTTGGGAAAAGATATTTCATGCAAGTAACAACCAGAAAAGAGCAGGAGTAGCTATACTAATATCCAACAAATTAGACTTCAAATGTAAAACAGTTAAAAGAGACAAAGAAGGATACTATGTACTAATAAAAGGAACAATTCAACAAGAAGACATAACAATCATAAATATTTATGCACCAAGCCAGAATGCTCCAAAATACATGAGGCAAACACTGCAAACACTGAAAAGAGAAATAGACACATCCACCATAATTGTTGGAGACTTCAATTCCCCACTCTCATCAATGGACAGAACATCTAGACAGAGGATAAAGAAAGAGAGAATTTGAATATTACAATAAATGAGCTAGACTTAACAGATATTTATAGGACATTACACCCCACAACAGCAGGATACACCTTTTTCTCAAGTGTTCCTGGATCATTCTCAAAGATAGATCATATGCTGGGTCATTGAAGCAAGTCTCAATAAATTTAAAAAGATTCAAATCATGCAAAACACTTTCTCAGATCATAAAGGAATGAAGTTTGAAATCAATAATAGGCAGAGTGCCAGGAAATTGACAAATATATGAAGGCTCAAGAACACACTCTTAAAAAACCAGTGGGTTAAGGAAGAAATTACAAGACAAATCAGTAAATATCTCGAGGCAAATGAAAATGAAAACACAACATATCAAGACTTATGGGACACAGCAAAGGCAGTGTAAAAGTGAAATTTATTGCCCTAAATTAAAAAAGAAGAAAGGGCAAAAATTCGGTAATTAACTGTCCACTTGGAAGAACTGGAGAAAGAACAGCAAACTAACCCCAAAGCAAGCAAAAGGAAAGAAATAACAAAGATTAGAGCAGAAATAAATGAAATGAGAACATGAAAACAATTGAGAAAATCAATAAAACCAGAAGTTGGTTCTATGAGAAAATCAATAAGATTGATGGGCCCTTAGCAAGATTGACAAAAAGAAGAAGAGAGAGAATGCAAATAAATAAGATCAAAAATGGAAGAGGAAACATAACCACTGACCCCACAGAAATAAAGGAGGTAATAACAGGATACTATGAACAATTTTATGCTAATAAATACAACAATGCAGATTAAATGGACAACTTCCTAGAAAGGCATGAACAACCAACTTTGACTCAAGAAGAAATAGACAACCTCAACAAAGCAATCACAAGTAAAGAAATTGAATCAGTTGTTAAAAAGATTCCCAAAAAGAAAAGTCCAGGACCAGATGGCTTCACATGTGAATTCTCCCAAACACTCCAGAAAGAATTAGTACCAATCCTGCTCAAACTCTTCTAAAAAATTGAAGAGGAGGGAAAGCTACCTTCATTCTACGAAGCCAACATCAGCCTCATACCAAAGCCACACAAAGATATTACAAAAAAAAACTACAGACCAATCTATCTAATGAATATAGATGCAAAAATCCTCAACAAAATTCTAGCAAATCATATCCAACAACACATTAAAAGAATTATACATCATAACCAAGTAGGATTCATCCCAGGTATGCAAGGATGATTCAACATAAGAAAATCAATTAATGTAATACACCATATCAACAAATCAAAGCAGAAAATCACATGACCATCTCGATTGATGCAGAGAAGACATTTGACAAAATTCAACATCCTTTCCTGTTGAAAACACTTCAAAGGATAGGAATACAAGGGAACTTCCTTGAAATGATAAAGGGAATCTATGAAAACCCACAGCTAATATCATCCTCAATGGGGAAACACTGAAAACTTTCCCCCTAAGATCAGGAACAAGACAAGGATGTCCACTATCACCACTGTTATTCAACATTGTGTTGGAAGTTCTAGCCAGAGCAATTAGACAAGAAAAAGAAATACAAGGTATCAAAATTGGAAAGGAAGAAGTAAAACACTCACTGTTTGCAGATGATATGATACTATATGTCGAAAACCATGAAAAATCCACAGCAAAACTAGTAGAGCTAATAAACAAGTACAGCAAAGTGGCAGGTTATAAGATCAACATTAAAAATCTGTAGTGTTTCTATACACTAATAATGAACAATCTGAGGGGGAAATCAAGAAACAAATTCCATTTACAATTTCAACCAACAGAATAAAATATTTAGGAAAAATTTAACTAAAGACACAAAAGAACTATACAAAGAAAACTAAAAGAAATTGTTAAAAGAAATCACAGAAGACCTAAATAGATGGAAGGGCATACTGTGTTCATGGATTGGAAGACTAAATATAGTTAAGATGTCAATTCTACCTAAATTGATTTGCAGATTAATTGCAATACCACTCAAAATTCCAACAACTTACTTTTCAGAAATAGAAAAACCAATAAGCAAATTTATCTGGAAGGGCAGTGTGCCCCAAATTGCTAAAAGTACCTTGAGGAAAAAAAACAAAGCTGGAGGTCTCATGCTGCCTGACTTTAAGGCATATTATGAAGCTACAGTGGTCAAAACAGTATGGTGCTGGCATAAAGATAGATATATTGACCAATGGAATTGAATAGAGTGTTCAGATATAGACCCTCTCATCTATGCACATTTGATCTTTGATAAGGCAGTCAAGCCAACTCACCTGGGACAGAACAGTCTCTTCAATAAGTGGTGCCTAGAGAACTGGAAATCTATATTCAAAAGAATGAAAGAGGAATGATATCTCACACCCTATACAAAAGTTAACTCAAAATGGATCAAAGATCTAAACATTAGGTCTAAGACCATAAAACAGTTAGAGGAAAATGTAGGGAAATATCTTATAAATCTTATAATTGGAGGTGGTTTTATAGACCTTACACCCAAAGCAAGAGCACTGAAGAAAGAAATAAATGGGAACTCCTCAAAATTAAATACTTTTGTGCATCAAAGTACTTCATCAAGAAAGTAAAAAGACAGCCTACACAATGAGAGACAATATTTGGAAACGACACATCAGATAAAGGTCTAGTATCCAGAATTTATAAAGAGATTGTTCAACTCAATAACAAAAAGACAGCTAATCCAATTACAAAATGGGCAAAAGACTTGAACAGACACTTCTCAGAAGAGGAAATACAAATGGCCAAAAGACACATGAAGAGATGCTTAATGTCCCTGGCCATTAGAGAAATGCAAATCAAAACCACAATTAGATATCATCTCATACCCACCAGAATGGCCATTATCAACAAAATAGAAATGACAAGTGCTGGAGAGGATGTGGAGAAAGAGGCACACTTCTTCACTGTTGGTGGGAATGTAAAATGATGCAACCGCTGTGCAAGGCAGTTTGGCAGTTCCTCAAAAAGCTGAATATAGAATTGCCATATGACCCGGCAATACCATTGCTAGGTATCTACACAAAGGACATAAGGGCAAAGACACAAACGGACATTTGCACACCAATGTTTATAGAAGCATTATTTACAATTGCAAAGAGATGAAAACAGCCAAAATGTCCATCAACAGATGAGTGGCGAAACAAACTGCAGTATATACATACCATGAAATATTATGCAGCTGTAAGACAGAATAAAGTTATCAAGTATGTAACAACATGGATGGACCTTGAGAACATTATGCTGAGTGAGACTAGACAAAAACAAAAGGACAAATATTGTATGGTCTCACTGATATGAACTGATATTAGCGAATAAATTTGGAATATTTTGTTGGTAACAGAGACCATCAGGAGATAGAAAAAGGGTAAGAGAGTGGGTAATTGGAGCTGAAGGGATACGGACTGTGCAACAGGACTGGATACAAAAACTCAGAAATGGACAGCACAATACTACCTAACTGTAATGTAATTATGTTAAAACACTGAATGAAGCTGCATGTGAGAATGATAGAGGAAGGAGGGCTGGGGGCATAAACGAAATCAGAAAGAAAGATGGATGTTAAGATGGCGATGGTATAATCTAGGAATGCCTAGAGTGTATAATAATAGTGACTAAATGTACATATTTTAAAAATACTTGTGCATGAGTAAGAACAAAGGAATGTCATTATTGCAGGGTGCTGAAAATAGATGGTAATTAATATTTTAAAATGTCACCTTATGTGTGAGACTAAAGCAAAAAAATGTTTATGTGGTACACAATTATATTTTGACTAGTGTATTTCCTAATATAACTTATGTAGATAGTTTGATTGAACACCATAAGTACTTGGAATCTCAGGTAGGACATGAAATTTTGTTGGTTTGTCCAGAGTGATGCCCTGATGAATCCCAGAGTGATTTGATTAGTGAGTGAAAAAGTATTTGCAAAGCCCACTTTGGGGAATGGTGAGAATGGAGAGAAATTCAACTTCCCCAAGTTGAATTCTTGATATTCTCACAAGCAGTGTGGACAACCAAAGCTATAGGCTGAGCCCCCAGTCATGGGGTTTGTTCATATGAAACTTAACCCAACAAAGGATAGGTCGAGTCTACTTAAAATTTAGGCCTAAGAGTCACCCCTAAGAGAGCCTCTTTTGTTGCTCAGATGTGGCCTCTCTGTCCAGCCAACACAACAAACAATCTCACCACCCTCCCCCTGTCTATGAGGGACATGACTCCCAGGGGTGTGGCCCTTCCTGGCAACATGGGACAAAAATCTTAGAATGAGCTGAGACTCAGCATCAAGGGATTGAGAAAAACCCTAGAATGAGCTGAGATTTAGCATCAAGGGATTGAGAAAACCTTTTCAACCAAAAGGGGGAAGAGTGAAATGAGACAAAGTGGCAATGGCTGAGAGATTCCAAACAGAGTCGAGAGGTTATCCTGGAGGTTATTCTTACGCATTAAGTATATATCACCTTGTTATTCAAGATGTAATGGAGAGGCTGGAGGGAACTGCCTGAAAATGTAGAGCTGTGTTCCAGTAGTCATGTTTCTTGAGGATGATTGAATAATGATAGAGCTTTCACAATGTGACTGTATGATTGTGAAAACCTTGTGTCTGATGCTCCTTTTATCTACCTTGTCAACAAACTAGTAGAACATATGGAGTAAAAATAAATAATGGGGGAACAAATGCTAAAATAAATTTAGTTTGAAATGCTAGTGATCAATGAAAGTGAGGCGTAAGGGGTATGGTAGGTATAATCTTTTTTTTTTTCTTCTCTGTTTTCATTTTCTTTCTTTTTCTATTGTCTTTTTATTTCTTTTTCTGAATTGATGCAAATGTTCTAAGAAATGATGAATATGCAACTAAGTGATGATATTGTGAAATACTGATTATATATGTTGGTGTTTTATTTGGTTTGTTAAATTTTTTTTAATTAATAAATTTTAAAAAAATGAACAGAGAGAAACCAATGCTAGAGATAATGCAGAGAAAGAGATTTATCTTGTTCTAGTTTGCTAGCTGCTGGAATACAATATACAAGAAACAGAACAGCTTTTAAAAAGGAGAATTTATTAAGTTTCAAGTTTACAGTTCTAAAGCTGGTAAAATGTGCCAATTAAAGGAAGTTTGTAAAGATGTCCAAAATAAGGCACCAATAAGACACTAACTTCACTTAAGAAAGGTCAGTGAAGTTCAGGGTTTCTCTCTCAACTGGAAAATCACATGGTGAACAAGTTGACATCTACTGGGTTTCTCTCCAGGCTTCTTGCTTAATGAAGCTCCCCCAGGGACGTTTTCTTTCTTCATCTTCAAAGGTCTTTGGCTGCATGGGGTCTCATGGTTCTCATCACTCTCCCTCTCTCTCCAAAATCCTTCTTCTTTTAAAGGATTCCAGTAAACTAATCAAGACCCACCTGGAATGGATGGAGTCACAACTCCATGGAAGCCATCTAATCAAAAGTTGCTACCCACAATTGGGTAGGGCACATCTCTGTGGGAACAATAAAAAGACCCCCAGCCAACAATATTGAATGAGGATTAAAGGACATAGCTTTTCTAGGGTCCATCACAGATTCAAACTGGCACATACTTATTCTTTTATTTGTTTGTAGGGAAACTGAGATGTGCAGCCCTTTGGAGGGCAGTGTGGTGGTCCCACAGGAGGCTAGGATTAGGGTTTCCATATGATCCTGCAACCCCATTGCTCAGTATATACCTAGAGGAACTGAGTGTTGGGACACAAATGGACGTTTGCACACTGATATCTATGGCGGCAGTGCTCACCATTCACAATGGGCTGAGGTGGCCTAAGGGTACAAGGACTGAGGAATGGAAGGGAGAACTATGGTGTATACATACAATAATGAGGGGCCTCAAGAAGGAATGAAGTTGTGAGGCATGCAACCAGGTGAATGTACCTTAAGGATTGTATGTTAAATGAAATGCTGGGAACAGAAAGACAAATATTATCATGCCCCAATCATAGGTACTAACTATAATATAAAAAACTTTGCAACTTGAAGTGGAGAGCATGGGTTATCAGGTTGGGGCCTGTTGGTAAAGGCTTGTAGATTATAAGCTCTTACAGCAGTCACATCAATTCAGCAGTTGTAACTATTATTTCTTAATTCTGAGCTGTTTGTATATAACCTGGTAATTCCCAGAAACTTTGGGCATTTATGTGATACTTGCAACTCAGACCTAGAGCTCTGAAGCTATGTAAGTTAGGGCTACCCCACAGAGGAACTGTTTAAAAGGTTGAAAAAGGATCAGATTTTGACTAGAGATATGAAAAAAGCTTATCTGGATAGGACTAAGTTAGATCAGAATACAGGGTTAAGATGATAATGTCCATATCTCAAAACTTCAATTTCTGTGTGAGACCAAAGGGAGGGATGTTTATTTGATGAAAATTTTTATTTTGGGTAAATCATTACCTAATCTAACTTATATGGTCAGTTTAGGTGAATGCCATAATTACATAGAATCTTGAATAGGGCCTTAGAACTTGGTGTGCACAGGTTAGTGTGATGCCCCAATGTATCCCAGAATAATTTGGGCCCTCAATCTTGGGGTTCACCCCTATGAAACTTATTCCTGCAGAGGACAGGCTAATCCTTCTTATAATTTTGCCTAAGAGTCACCCCCCAGAGAATCTCTTTTGTTGCTCAGATGTGGACTCTCTCTCTGAGCCAATTAGATAGCTGAGCTTACTGCCCCCTACATTGGACATTACTCCCTAAAGTGTACATCTCCCTGGCAACGTGGGAAAGAACTCCCAGGATGAGCTAGGACTCAGCAATATGGAATTGAGAAAGCTTTCTTGATCAAAAAAGGGAAGAGAGAAATGAGACAAAATAAATTTTCAGTGGCTGAGAGATTTCAAAGTGTTGAGAGGGTATCTTGGAAGTTATTCTTATGTATTATATAGACATCCCTTTTAAGTTTATGTTGTTTTGGAGTGGCTGGAGTGAAATACCTGAAACTGTTGAGCTATGTTCCAGTGGTCTTGATTCTTGAAGACAATTGTATAATAATATAGCTTTTACAATGTGACTGTGTGATTGTGAAAACCGTATGTCTGTTGCCCCTTTTATCCAGGGTATGGATAGATGAGTAAAAAAATATGGATAAAAATAAATAAATAATAGGAGGGATAGAGGTAAAATAAATTGGGTAGATTGAAATACGTGTTATCAATGACAGGGAGGGGTAAAAGGTATGGGATATATGTAATTTTCTTTTTTCATAGGATGCATGAATTTTTTCATTTTTCTTTTATTTCATTTTCTGGAATGATGCAAATATTCTAAAAGTGATCATGGTGATGAGTACACAAATATGTGATGATATTGTGAATCATTGATTTTACACTATGTATGGACTGTATGTGTGTGAATATTTGTCAATAAAAATATTTTAAGAAACTGAAAATTAAAACAACTGGCCATAGATGTGAGGACGCATTTGTGAATTCTGAATTCAGTTTCATTTGCCTATATGCCTGTCCTTCTGGCAGTATCTATTGTTTTTATTACTATAGTTATGTAATGCATTTTAAAATCAGGAAGTGGAATTCCTCCAAGTTCACTCTTCTTTTTCAAAGTAGTTTTGGCTTTTCAGGGGCCCTTACTCTTCCATATGAATTAGATGATTTGCATTTCTGTTTCTGCAAAGAAGGCTATTGGAATTTTATTTGAGATTGTGCTGAATCTGTCAATCTGTTTGCATAGAATTAACAGTATTTAGCTTTGCAATCTGTGAACATGTCCTTTTATTTATTCAGGTTTTCTTTAATTTATTTCAGTAATATTTTATAGTTTTATGTGTAAAGATCATTATATCATTGATGTTTGAAATTATTCTTAGACATTTGATTCTTTCAGTTGCTTTTATAGATGGGTTTTTCCCTTGATTTTTTTCTCCAGATTGTTCCTTAGTAATGTATAGAAATACCACTGATTTCTACATAGTGGTTATATAACCTACCACTTCGCTGAATTTGTCTATTATCTCCAGTCACTGTGCTGAGGATTTTTTAAAAAAGGACTTTCTATATATAGAATCATGCCATCTGCAAATAGGGAATATTTTACTTCTTTTCCATTTTGAATAGATTTTATTTGTTTTTCTTGCCTAATTGCTCTGGCTAGAGCCTCCAGTCCAATATTGAAAAACAGTGGTGAGCCTGGGTGTCCTGTTTTGCTCCTGACCTCAGCAGGGGAGCTTTCAGTCTTTCACTATTTGGTGTTATGTTATCTGTGGGTTTTTCATATATGACCTTTATCATGTTAAGGATGTTTCCTTTTGTTCCTAGATTTGGAGTGTTTTTATCAAGAAGCAGTGTTGGATTTTGTCAAATGCCCTTTGTGCATCAATTGACATAATTATGTTTTGTTGTTTTTTCCCCTTTTATTAATGTGGTATATTACATTGATTGGTTTTCTTATGTTAAATCCCTCTTACATTTCTGTGATAAATACACATGACCATGATGTATAATTCTTTTAATGTGCTGCTGGATTCAGTTTGCTAGTATTTTGTTGAGGATTTTTGCAACTATATTCAGGAAGGATATTAGTTTGTAATTTCCTTTTCTTCTATCTTTATCTGGCTTTGGATTTAGGGTGATACTGGCCTCATGGAAGAGTTAAAAAATCTTCCTTCCTCTTCAGTTTTTTGGAAGCATTTTAGCAGATTGGTGTCCTTTGTTTTAAAATCCCTTTTATTTTTAATGCTTGCTAAAAAAACTCTTTTGTTTTCAGCTCCTTTAAAATTTAAACAAAGCAAACACAAAAGACTAGTTTTATAAATTGTGCCCAAATAATTGGGGTATTGATGAAGGTTACCCAAACAACCAAGATGCTAGGCTTCTGGTTACCAGATTAGTTCCAGATAATCCACCCTTATAAGTTGAGTATTCTTAACGTGACTCTACCTTCAACTTGACTACTTTGAAGAAGTGGGCAGTCTGATTTCAAATGTAGGAGAAACCAAGGGCTGTAACAAGAAGCCTTTGGACATTGTCTCTACCACCACACCACCTCATACCTTATTCACTATTTATTAAAAAACATTTATTAAGCACCTGCCATGTTCAAAGGACTGGGTTAGGCATGAAAATCCCTCCCTCTGGGGCCTGCAACTAGGATCGGCTTGATCTAAGCAAGGGCATTTATATTCCATTTTCTATATATACTATGAGGCAAATTCAGTAGAAAAAGTAGTAGTCATGGATCAAGGGATTTGGACTCTTGTTCCAGCTCTACTACTCACAATCTATCATCTTGGGCAATTCTATCTTCTTTGAGTTTCATTTGCCTCTGCAACATATAAGGAACTTGTACCAGGTACTAGGAAATTGTACTAAGGTCTTTTTTCCTGCTTGATTAATTTCAGTTATATGACACCTTGACTGTCATTCACTCATTCACCAAATATCACATTTGAGGAGGGTAGAACATTGAAGGTGGAGTGAATATCATAAGCAAAAGTGGTTCTTTAAGGCTTTCTTTCTTGAGTCTCTTTTGAAGGTTTAAGTCCAAGATTTTGAGGCTTAGAAATGAGAAACGTAGGAAAGCCTGAATTGAAGCCACGAATTCGGATCTTAGTAAGGCAATGGAAGAAACCTTGTGATGATTCATTGTTCTTCAGCCCACAGGAAGTTGCTGCGTCCAACAGGTTAAGTCCTAATGAATGCAGTGGGTGTTCACCAAACACAATGCTAATCAAATGTCCCATGGAGACAGTTGATTAATAGTCACAGCCAACATAGAATTGTCTTTATGGCTGGGCAATCACAGTGTGAGATGAAGTGGAAAGTAAACTGAAGAAATGAGCATTAAACCTTGTGTTAGTTAGATTCAGTTGTCAACTTGGCCAGGTGAGCATACCTAGTCTTGTTGCTGAGGACTTAAGCCAATGGTACGTGAACTTCATCTGTTGCTAATTACATCTGCAGTCAGCTAGGAGGCATGTCTGCTGCAATGAGTGACGTTTGACTTAATTGGCTGGTGCTTAAATGAGAGAATGCAATGTAGCACAGCCTAAGCAGCTTGGCATTCCTCATCTCAGCACCTGCAGCTCAGCCCAGGCCTTTGGAGATGCAGAAAGAAGTTACCCCGGGGAAAGTTTTTGGAACCCAGGGGCCTGGAGAGAAAACCAGCAGAGACCATCCTGTGCCTTCCACGTAAGAAAGAGCCTAAGTGGAAAGTTAGCTGCCTTTCCTCTGAAGAACTAACAAAATAAATCCCCTTTTATTAAAAGCCAATCCATCTCTGGTGTGTTGCATTCCTGCAGCTAGCAAACTAGAACAAACCTGCTCAATTTGGGTTAAATCTGGCTGGTAAAGGAAGAGTGGAAATGCAAACAGACATGCCTAGCTCCCAGGAAAACTGCATAATTTAGGCTCATTTTCTCACTTTCCTCTGCTTTCTACTTTGTGCTGTTGGAAGATAGAAGAGAAAATGATTTACTAATTTAAATGATTAAAAGGTCAACCCTCTGAGAAGCACTTGGAATTTATCTTTGCTGTTCTCTATAACTCTCTCTTCATGTCAGTGGTTCTCAACCAGAGGCAATTTTGCACCACAGGGGACATTTGGCTTGTCTGGAGACATCTTTGGTTTTCCAAACTCTTGGGCATGCTGCTAGCATCTAGTAGACAGAGGCCAGGGATGCTGCCAATCATCCTAAAATGAATAGGAGAGATGCCCCAGAACAAATAATTGTCCAGTCCACACTGTCAGTATTGCTGAGATTGAGAATCCCTGCTTTAATTTATTCATGCATTAAGTCAATCAGAGCACCAACTGTGTTACAAGCATTGTTAGGTGCTGGGGATGCAGCCATATACAAGACAGACACAGTGCCTGTCCTTGTGGAATTTACACTGGTGGAAACAGAAAATAAAAAAGTAACAATAGGGCGGGCCGCGGTGGCTCAGCGGGCAAAGTGCTTGCCTGCCATGCCGGAGGACCTCGGTTCGATTCCCGGCCCCAGCCCATGTAAAAAACAAACAAACAAACAAAATACAATAAAACAAGAAAATGTTTAAGATGTTTCCCTTTCTTCCTTCCTTCCTTCCATCCTTCCTTCCTTCTCTCTGTCTTTCCTTCCCTTCCTCCCTCTCTCTTTAAAAAAGAAAAATAAAATAAAAAAAAAAAAAATAAAAAAAGTAACAATAGGTTTTTTGTGGTTATTGCAGGTTATAATAGGCTCCTTTATTTCCCCTGCCAGCCACAATTCCCCATACTTATTAATTAAACAGAAACTCATTGAGTACCTAATTCAAGCCATACATCTTGTCAAGAAGGTGATGTTTAAGCAAGATATGATCCTTGTCCTAAGAAATCTTAGTGATGTTTAAGCAAGATATGATCCTTGTCCTAAGAAATCTTAGTCAAGACAGACAACATGGAAATAAAAAATTGCAAGAGTATATAGTAACTATAATGGAGGTGTGGCCACTGTGCTATAGGAATATAGAACATAGGTGTGCAGGCTCTCTTGGCCTATCTATCACAATCTATCATCTTGGGCAATTCTATCTTCTTTGAATTTCATTTGCCTCTTTAACATATAAGGAACTTGTACCAGGTACCAGGAACCTGTCAGTGAAAGCATTGTGGAGAAAATGTTCTTGCAGCTGGGTCTTGAAGAAAATAATATGTGCTCAGAACAGCAGCAAAAAGCAAAGAGACCAGCATGAATAGAATCATAGAGGGTGAAGATTCACAGTGTATTAATGAAATGACCATGGTATGGTACATCTATTCTCTAGGGTTCCTGGACGGGAGTGTCTGGGATGATACTGGTGAGGCTACTAGAGGCCATAACAAGAAGGGCCTTATAGGATAAGTTACGGTGCTTGATTTTTCTCTCAGGGACAGTGGGAAGATATTGAAATGTTAAGCAGCAGAGTGATATGGCCAGGTTCCTGCTATAGATGGTAGGTTAAGAAAGCACTCTTGCAGCTATCCCCACCATGATTAAATTTCTCTGACTGTGGTCTCTACTGCACCACAAACCAATATTTTCTTTGTTTATTTTAACTATTTCCAACCCACAAAACTGTTGGCTTCCTAAGATAGGCTTGGGCTACTCAGAATGACAGGTCAGGCATTTACCATTGATTTGGTCCTCCTGGAACATAGACTGTAGAAGGTTAGAAAGGGCCTTAGAGGGAGGGAAATGTGGTACAGTCTAACATTTAGTGACTGATTTCTATGAGCCAGAAACTGTGATAACCTTATTTCTCATTTATCTCCAGTGCTTAACACTCAGCAAGAATTCAAGAAATGTTAAATATCATCTGTTCTAGTTTGCTAGCTGCCAGAATGCAATATACCAGAAACGGAATGGCTGTTTAACAAGGGGAATTTAATAAGTTGCTAGTTTACAGTTCTAAGGCTGAGAAAATGTCCCAATTAAAGCAAGTCTATAGAAATGTCCAATCAAAGACATCTAGGGAAAGATACCTTGATTCAAGAAGGCCGATGAAGTTCAGGGTTTCTCTCTCAAATGAGAAGGCACATGGCGAACACAGTCAGGGCTTCTCTCTCGGCTGGAAGGGCACATGGTGAATACGGCGTCATCTGCTAGCTTACTCTCCTGGCTTCTAGTTTCATGAAGCTCCCCGGGAGGCGTTTTCCTTCCTCATCTCCAATGAACTCTCTGCTTCGTGGTGCTGCAGCATTTTCTGCTCTCTCTGAATCTCTTTCTCCAAAATGTTTCCTCTTTTATAGGACTCCAGTAAACCAATCAAGACCCACTCAAATGGGTGGAGACATGTCATCCCCTAATTCAGTTTAACAACCATTCTTGACTAAATCACATCAACCAGGGAGATGATCTCATTACAGTTTCAAATATACAGTATTGAATAAGGATTATTCTACCTTTAAGAAATGGGATTTATATCAAAACATGGCTTTTCTTAGAGGGCATACTTCCTTTCAAACCAGCATATCATCATCATCATCATCATCTGATACTATTATTTCCATTCTGTATATGAGAAAGCTGAGTCAGAGTTTTTCCAAGCACTTTTGAAACAAAAAACTGATATTAAGTAGGCAGGCCCATATTTACTGCAGTAACAAAGGAATACAAAAATATATGAGGAGCCTGTCTTTGCTAGTATGTGTCCATTGATATCTTTGAAACAAGCACTGCTCTCTTTGTTTTGAGAGGAACTTCCTAATTTATGATTTTGATTTTCTGTGATTCAGGACTTCAGAGAGAAATGGCTGAGATAGCAATTTTGGTGCCAACTACCTGGTAGTTAAACTTTAACCAGTGTTTATTAAACACTTTGGTTGTGAAGAAATGTATCTTATATTGTGACCCAATATACATACACCTAACTGAAACAAAATTTTACAAAACGAAGCTTAACCTTACCTTGTGTGACACACTCATGTATTTTCCATAGAATATGTTTTATTCTATTAATACTTTTCCATTAAAAAGTTCTAACCCTGACTCACACTTTTAAAAAAATCACTACTTCAATGTCTTATATCAGTGCTATGTAAGGTTTGGAACAGAAAGGGGTCTCATTTGGAGAGGCAGTTAACAGTTCTGGGCACAGCAAGCATGTTGCCTACTAAACTGAACTGGAGTTCTGAGTTCCTTTATTGGCAGCAGATGATCCACAAAGAATATGTCACCCATTAAGCCTAGAAGCTCAGGTGGGTATACTATCCCATGAACCAGGAAACACACACATACTCACATTAAAGCATGAGCAAAAATGCACAGAAATCCCCATGCAAGAAATAATGTTGCCACACTCAGATGTTATCTCAGATATACAATCATCAAATGCAATTTTTAGGAGTGGGTCCAAACCCAAAAGTTGTAATTGAAAGGCAGGCACTATTGAAAACAGGTAACTGCCTTATCTTTCTTTTGGTACAAACTGTGATCATTACTTTAAACCAAGGAAGGACTTTGGCTGTATCTTCTTCCAATCTCTTGGCCTCTAGGCTCCTTCTCCTTCATTACCCTGCTCCCTGCCAGAATCTTCTAGACATATTTTATTTTTTGAGCTTTTCATTACCAGAAAATGATTGTATGCCATTCTCACCACACATAGCCCAAGCATTCACTGACTTCAAAGCCTTCCTCCAGATCATGCATTATACTTTAAACAGCATGAGTCTTGTATGTGCAGAGAAAAGCCACTTCCAGACCCAAGATCTTTGCATTTTAGTAGTACCACAAATGCTACGGAGGTAGTGGTAGCTTCTCTTTGTATCCCCAGGGATACTTCCATCAACAAGACCCCTGGCAATGAAGATCCATTACTTGAAGGCTGCTGATTGAAAGTCAAAACACCAAAGGCTTCATAAGGCAAGTGAAACAGTTTAAATCTATGGCAGAAGTATCTTGGTGCATAGTTAGTTTTTGCATTCCTACTCCCTACTTAGATCTTCAGCTAAAGGATACTTTCTGACATGGTCAGGTGGGAATGTGTTTTTTTTTCTGAATCATTTTTTTTCACTGAGAGACAGACTTGCCTCCCTACCCAACCCCATCCCAGAGCGTACCTCTGCACCTCGTTGAATAGCCAGCCTCCCCTCTTATCCAAACAGGAAAGAAACTGGTATCATTCTTTAGAATCTGGTATCTACTGAGAAATCTACCCACATCAAAGTGTTTCCTTGCTTGTAGGCATTTGTAGTTTAAGCCTTTCATTCTACAACGAGCTTTCATATTTGTAAAGTAATTTCAGGACTCAGAAAGCAAATATGAAGATTTTGGGGGGACCATGTACATCCCTAAATTCACAGTAGGCCCATCATTCTTGTGAAAACTGAAGGAAAGTCTTAGATCTTTTGAGGTTAGAGGAGGGGAGGCAGGAACGTAGCCTGAGGTTGATCCTGATCTATTAATCACCACCACCACCATCAACCTGCCATTGCATCCCACCTGTGGAACACTGTTACTCCAAGAAAGATAAGGCAAAGGCTGACCCTAATAAGGTTGCTGGAAACTCGGTTTTGACAGGAGCCAGGGGTGACAGGAAGAATCCATTCTTGATTTTCTCCAAGATCAGAAGTCCATTATGTTCCAACAGAGGTCTGCCTTAGTGCCGTTCCCCCTGCTTTCTGCTGTAGGGCTAAATTTAACCCACTTCTTAGCATATGAGGCTTTTGGTTCTACATATTTTCTGGCATCAGTTTTAATTCTAAGAAGGGATGCATACTATACCTCTTTTTGCCATTTCTACCTTTGACTTCTATTGTTGACAAGGAATGCCTTTCTTCTTTGGTAACCCCTGTGACCATATTCCGTGCACGTTTTCTGAATGCTTGGTTGCAGATTGTTAGCTTCAGTAGGCTGCCTATTAGATTGTTAGACAGCTACATATCACTGTCTGCCTTTGTTAACCCCATTTTCAAGGGGCATGGTATTTGCCTAACAGGCTAACATGTTCCTTTTTTAATACTGTTTTTGCCAACTTACTCTGTCCCAGTTACTATAAAACTGTTTACAGGCACCATATCACTTACTAGTCACAGCCACCCTTTGAAATAGGCTAGATTCTTAACATACTTATGTTAAATTTGAAAGAACTCATATGGGTTATGGATCACGCCCAAAATCATGCAGAAAATGTAACTTCTGAATGTAGTGTGACTGGACATATGTAGGTGCAGATGTAAGGAATACTTGGACTACACAAGACTAGTCATGATCCCTCTCTCTCTCAGCCTCCCATTTAGTATGAACATTAGATCATGAAGCCCTGGAATAGATGATGTTGTTGTGGCTTTTTTGAAGATATTGATGATAAGATCATCAGTCATAAATATAATGAATATTTTCTGATTTTAAATTGTAGTTATTATGGTACATGCATTGCATAAAATTTGGAATCAAGTCCTAGTTTCTAATTGCACTTCACAACTAGCCATGTAACTTTGGCAATTTGATCAGCCCCTTTTATCTTCAGTTTCCTCATTTGTAAAATAGAGAAAATAATAGTATCTACTTTAGAGGATTGTTATGAGTATATAATTAAATAGTGATTTGAAACAGATGTATCTCTAGCCCAGGTTTTATACTTTCATGTGCAGGCCCTCAGAGAACAGGGTGATAGTGGTGGGATTGATGGCATATGTGATATATATTATAAATCTATTCAATAATTTAGCTTATGGATTGTGTCTGAGGAGACAGTAAATGTTTCTAACTTCTGTTTTACAAAAAGCACTAGAAAATTTAATTAATGGTAACAAAATGTGCTTCTGTCTTCAGTGAGACTAGAACTGTGCATGCATTCTGAGCATTGTTTTTACAATAGCCAGGGATGGGCTGCACTGAGTCAACTATATCCTGTCACCTGCTCCCTGTGGTGAAATCGTTTCCATGACCCTCTCAGCTGATGTCTTAAACCCAGTGAGTTTGCCTGGCTCAGTTCCTGATCCATTCCTAACCGATGCTGCAAAAAACACATTATATATGTGGCATACTCCATTCACAAGCCCACAACCTTAGCTGCGCCTTCCCCTCAACCAGGTGTGTTCAATTTGCAGATCTTCTACTACTTGATTAACTTCCTGGCTACCATTCTAGAACAACCCTTCCCCTCTAAACTCCACCTCACTTTGTGACCCTTACCTCCTATGTAGCCCATACATTAGCCTCTGGAAGCTGAAACCTTTCACTCAGCCCTTTGTTTATGTGGCCTCATTTCTTCAAACTGCCTAGAATCATGATTCCTGGTGTTAAGTGTCTGACTTCAGGTATTGATATTGCTTGGAGATTTCTGATGTTGCGCCCCATTCTATAGACCTGAACTCCTTTTCCTTTCAAGAGGATGACTCCAATTCAAATGAAGCTGAAGTTTGAAAATATATTGGACCAATGAGCAATGAGCACCCTCATACTTCTCAACCACCATTTATGGGCCAAGCCACAAATCCAGGGCATTTCCTTTGCCCCCAAACTTACCCTGTTCCAGCCTTCTCTGCTTTCTTATTGAGATTATGGTATTCCTGGTAGCCAAGTCTCCTGACATGGACACTGTTTGTTGAAATCAAATACTCACTTCTTTAGTTCTGCTGTAAGCAACTTACCTAAAAGGCAAGAAACCTACTCTGCATCTACAACTACATAGGTGGTGAAGCAAAACAATTTATCTCTTAGATCTCAACTGCCTAGTTTCTTTACAAGTTCAGGAAAGGGTAGAGAAATAATGCAGGTTTCTCTATTCCATCTGACTTCCAAGTGGCATATTAATATGGCTAGTTAGTTCTTTCCAGTTTATGCCATCAACACTATAAATTCAATAGCTCATGTATCATAGTGGTTTTGGTATAAGCCTTTAATCTTCGTAATGATTCCTTGATTACCTGTGGTCCTTCCAATGCAGAAGTTATTAAATTTGCCTGTTGAGAATTCCCCAGCTGTTCTAGTTCATTTTATATACATTCGTTTACATGGCTTTTGAACCACATTTGGGTGCCCACCAGAGCATGGCACCTTTTAGATGTAGGTGTTCCAGATTGTTTCCCTGAAAGTGCAGCAGAGCTGGAAGAAAACAAAATCCAAGGTACAGTGTATCTGCAGTACTTGAGATGAGACTTGGTGTCCTGCTTTTAACTACCACAGGCTGAATGACAGGCTTGCCAGAGTCTCTTTGTTGCTTAAAAAAAAAAAAGGAAACGAAAAAGCAATTTTCCAGATAGAATATCATTGTGTTCACAAAGATAGGACATTTAGAAAAGGAAAACAAGGTGATCCACTAAAAAGTGAAAACTTCAGTCACTGTTCATTTGACATTATTAAGTCCAGGACAGAAGTATCAGGCAAAAACAATTTGTATGTGTAGACATGAGTAAATAAAATCAGTGATCGATTTCTTGTCATAGCTGATTAGCACAGAAAAATGCCCTCTTTCTACATTTGTGAAAGACTTGTGGCATCAAAGGCACCTAAATGGACTGTTAGGATAAACATGTGTCTCTTAGGAATTTAAAAGTATATACCCATGAACTTCTAGAGGTGAAAAGAACATTAGCAATTACCTAGGTCAATCCCCTAAATTTACAGGTGACAAAATTGAGAGAACTAGAGAAGGGAAGCTTCTTGCTTAAATTCACACGTTAGTGGCAGAACCAAGACTAAACTGCAAGTGGCGATCAGAGCATTGTGAGCTGCCCACCTCCACCCCCTCCACCATTTTAAAACTATAGATATTTTAGTGGTACATTTCACATTGCTACCCTAAATTAGGGAGGCAGCAGAGTAGTTGAAAGAGCAAATGTTTGAAGTCAGAGCTGGCATGGGTTACACATCCTGCTCTACTGCTAACAAGCTATGCCAATTTAGTTAAGTTACTTAATCTCTCTGAGGCTCAATGTCTTCATTTGTGAAATAAGGATTAGGATATCTACCTCAGAAGGTATTTATGGACACTCTGGCACCTGCCCTCCGCCTACCTTCCTCCCCTCAGCTCTGGTCACCCAGCCAGCAACATGCTCAGGAAGGCACTGCTTTTCTCTGCCCTGTTTGCCCTGGCTGTGGCTTTCCCCAGCCCAGCCCCAGATTTCTTTCCTGATATGGTATCAGTCACCTCCAGCTTGGAAGACAAAGCCACTGAGGCCACAGAGGCAATCACTGGAGGGCCTCTGCAGGACATTGAGAAGTTTGATTTCTTTCCTGATGAGCAGTCCACCACTTCCAGCTTTCAGAATGAAGCCACGGAGACCACAGATTCAACCACTGAATATTGTCTGGAGAACACAAAGGATTTTGATTTCTTTTTTGAGACATAGGCAATCACCTTAAGGCCCTAAACCTACAGGAAAGGGAGCACATGTTCTCTTAGCTGTAGCTGCCATCATTCTGTTACTGCCACTTTTTAAGAAGATTCTAAGCTTCATAAAAAGCCTACACTATACCATCATGGATTGCATGGAAAACAGTGAAATATAAGATAGGCTCCTAGCCTAAGAAAAACACAGCATGGCATTAATGGGGTGGGAGTAGGGAATTGAATACATAAAATTGGAGAGAAACATTTTCTAAACATGATGCATTTCATGTCAGCTCAATAAATCTTGCTTTCAATTAAAAAAAATGTAGTTCTGGGATTAAATGTGATAACACATATAAACTGCCTAGTGTGATGCATAGGAAGTGACCACCACATGATGCTGCAGCTGTTGGCACTGTTGTTATTTCCAAAGAGTCATCAAAAGCAGCAGATTTTTGGTATGCTGTCAACCTTTGTTTTTAAGTATTTAACTATTTGACTGAGGGTCAGAAGCAGGCAAAATCCTTCAAGCCTCTATCAATTGAGGCCAGAGTCCAAATAAAGATAAAGCTGCTCTTTGATTGTACTGTGCTGCAGGAAGGAAATATAATTTGATTTACAAAAATTCAATTTAGGAAACTTCTGAAATCTACCTCCATAATAAAGGATCATCTGCACAACATTAACACACAGAGGAACTTCTAATGAAAAATTGTCTTTGTAGCAAGCAGGTTTTAAAGCAGGCAGGCCTCTCCCCGCACTTCTTCTGGTTCAGCTGCCTTCTCTGTGGAGAATCCCCAAACCCCCTCTCCTGACCTTCAGGAATGGGTAAAACTGCAGGCAGGTGAGATAAGACACCTGGGATGGGGACCCCTCCCCTAACAGTTTATCTGGTTCTGTAACTGTCTTCGTGCCTTAAACTAACCAATTGTTTTTCCTTTAATATTGCTGGTCACCATATTAAGCTTACCTTATCTCTAGCATGTAATACAGTCTATGAAAGCTAAAGTTGCCTTTTGTTTGGGGCTCAGACTTTCAGAGGCTACTCGGCTGAGCCCTATGGCCATAGAAAATAAAATCTGCTTCCTGAAACTTCAGAGCCTACATTCTATTTCTGTGTAGCATTCCAGGAGGCTTAAAGCTTTGTCCCTTTTTTTTTCACGCAATATCTTCTTATTAAAAAGTGGAAAGATTGTACACAGTCCAGCTGGGCAGCAAATTTCAAAATTCCTGAACAAAGGCTAGGAAGCATGAGGTTATCACTAAGTAGTTCAGCTGGAAAAAAAAAATAACATACACCAAGAGATATCAAATACTCTGCGCCCAGATACTCCATGCTGTTTTTGCAGAATTGAGATCCTTTCATTTGCTTTTTCAGATTCTGACCTGAACTTCCTTCAGTTTTATCTTATCAGTTTCCATTAGTTACCACATCCTGCCACCAGCTTTTCTTTGCCTTAGTGAACAATAGTGAGATCTCTTTCTATGAAAAATAACATAGCCCTAAGCATTGCCATTCTTCTAATGGCTGTGGCTGGCTCACTCCCAAACCAGGAAGTCTGAGCTGTGACTATTGATTCCATTATAGCCTTGGGAGGGAAAGGGGAAGGAAAGCTTCTTGTACTGCTCTTAGATTAGGAACTTGTTGCCTTGACTAATCTGAAGCCTGAGTACAAACCTGAATAACTGATAGAGAAGGCAGGAATTGAGATACCTCTTTAAAAAAACAAAAGGTCAGATTCATTTATTGTATCCAATGAATTCTCTGATGCTAACTAAGCAGTTCATTATGGTGTCAGTTCTGAAGAATGCCATATTATTTTTCTTTGGAAATGAATGTCAAACTGGCACTTCTGAATGTCCTTTTAAGACCACTAGCCCAGCCAGGAAGAACATGGACAGAGAGGCCATGGTTTGCTGACTGGAATGCTAGGTTGCTAGAGGTGGAGGAGCTGTGCTCCCTTGAACTGCTCACAGTTTTGGGAAGGGTTAGGGGTAAAGCATGTTTGTTCCCCATCCACCTCCAATAAACTACCCAAAAAGTTGTTGCCAAAGCAATATTTCAACAAGGAGCAAGTACAGAACACAAACTAAATCCTATGTCCAAGTGTCAAGGAAATTCAGATAGCAGCAGCCTTTAAAGTTTTAAGAGAAAAATTCTATAATGTCTCTGGGCTACTATTTCATCCTTTTGTACATGAAGTAGATAAAGCCATCCCCAAGCTTCTCACTAATTCTAGTATTATATGCAACCCATGATAATCACACATTTACTGAGTGATTACAATGGGCTAGGCAGTATGCTAAGCTTTATTATGAAAAATAATTTAATCTCATTTAAGGCACCCAATGAAGAAGCTAGTATTACCATGCTCATTTTAAATGTGAGGAGACTGCAGGTGAGAGCTTACTTACCTAAGGTCACATAGCTAGTAGATGGCTAGGTTAGGATTTAAATTTAGTCCTCCCTGACTTCAAAGAGAGATTGAGTTATTGACTTCATAGACTTTTTATTCTATCTTGTCTAATTGTGAAAATAATTAGATCCTGTCTCCATTTCTGGCCTGAGGATCCACATGGCACTGAGACAGTCATTAGCCATTCTGAGCACTGTCCTTATCCATACTCCCTTACCTCCAGCCCTAACCCATTATTAACTATTACACATTATTCTGAGTTACTTGACTGAATTTAGCAATTTATAGAGAACAGACTTCAGAAAGAATGGTGCTGGCAGTAGAGATACTTTGATGAGGGGATGGGGCATCAGGCTTGGGTAGGGATCTGCAGTGGAATGTTCTGAGCAGTATGGACAAAGTTGAGTCTGAGGATATCAGGAAGGTGTATAAATCAGCTTATGTTAACTGCTATGCAAACAATTACCTCATCTCAATGGTGTAACATGTTACAAGTGTGTCTTTTTCATGTCACTGTCTATTCTGGGACTGCACAGGAACTCTGATCCACTTCATCATCAGAGTACCAGCCTTTGTCCTTCTAGGGGATCTTATATATCCTGGGGCCTCAAAGACTTCAGCGATCCTGCTGGCAGCTAAAGGGAGAGAAACATGGAAGGCATATCCATGTGGTTCGCTTAGAGGTGATACAAATCATGTTAGTTCATTGGTTAGAATTAATTACATTGTCTCACCTAGATGCAAGAGACTTGGGAAGTGTAGTCTACTTGTGTATTAGGAATGATAAGAACACAGATTTTTGGCAAGCACCTAGCATTGTCTTTGCCAACAGGAGTTAACAGGAGGTAGCTAGAGAGCAGAAGGAAGACAGTAACAAAGGACTTCCTGTAGTAGCTATTACCAATTACTTTTTGTTCTAAATCAAATTTGGGAACTCCAGTTACCACCATTAACATTCTAGTTTATATCAGTGGTGTCCTATGTAGCTCAACCATCTGTCTGTCTTTACCAAAAGGATCTGGGTGTTCTTGGGATTCTGCGAGAGTATAGATTCTGAAAGCACAGCCTTTGCACTACTTCAAAGGTAAAACCAGAAAGCAGAATACAAAGAGGCAGTGAATACTGGTGCTACAATGACAGGACTTGATTTAAGAAGAGTGAGAAAAATGTGTTTTCTTAGAAGCAAAGCAGGAGACAACAGATTTGCAAGCAAATTTTAACTACTGTCATTCTTCTAATGTCCTACATGAGCAAAGCATGCTACTGTGAAATATAATGCTTCCTGAAGGCAGCGTTCCCTCAAATATTTTCCTTCCCAACTATTCTGAAGGAAGAGAGGCCTGTAGCAATATTCTAATGTACTGTGGTTTTGCAATAATTCTACCTCTAACATTATTGAGACTCTGAGTGTTGCTCTGGCCCAGAGCAACTGAAATTGGACGTCTATAATAGAAGAGCATAAGAAGAGCATAGGAAATTTTGTAAATCAGTTTGGTTTGCTTGCTGGAGATAAAAATGGTCTTTGACTTGTATCCTCGCTTTGAAATGCAAGAAGGGGAAAACACAAGCCTATATGCAAATTATAGAAGCATTTTCCCCATTGGAATGGCTCTAATACCCGTGGAATATTTTAGTTAAATAGCTGTTATCTGTAAGACAAGAAGAGAATACAGAAGCAGATCTCATGAGTAATTTGCTTTTACTTTCTGATCGCCTGCTAGTCTAATGGATCATCTAAAGTCTGACAAACACTTGATATAAGTGGTGTTTATAAATCTATGCCTGACCGTTTACTTGTCATGAAGATGAGCCACCACAGTCTCACTTTAGCCCATGGTGATTGTGGATAACCAGTCTTTGTCTTCATGAGGTCGATTTCAATGAATGTACTGGTGGTTGTAGTGAGGAAAGCAATTTTCTTGGATATTTAGGTTTGGAACTTCAGGGATCAACTCATCCCCACATCCTGATTCACCTACCAGGATCTTTAGGGAATAGGGCATAAGGTAAGAAAGCTGTTGGTGGGACAGGCAAAAGTCAGTGAGGTGCCTCTGTGGGTACTTGTGAAAGTACCCCAAAGATAGACTGTATCACAGCTCCCAGTTATTCCCAGTCATTGTTGTTTTATTTTTCCCTTTTAACAGCTTCCCAAATAATCCTACTACTGCCTTTAACCTCTTTCCTTTGCAATGTATTCTGTGCAGTAATGTCAGATTACTTTTCTTAAAGCATAGTTCTACTCATGCCATTCCTCTGTTCAAAATTCTTAATAATCCAACACTTCTGAATTGATAAAGTGAAATTCCTCAGCTACAGGTATAAGACTCTCTGTGTTCAGGCTTCTATTTACCTTTTCAATTTTTGTTTCCTGCTACTCTTAATAACAAATGGAATTCAGAAATTTCTTACCTTCAGGCTTTGCTTTCAGTGCTGTCTCTAGAATATTTTCCTCCCTTTCCACTTTCCTTAATCATTATTGGTGAAATTTACTCATTGTTCAAGTCCATGCTCAAACTTTTTCTTATTTATGAAGTTTCCCTGACTCTCCAACTAAGAAAGAATTAGTTCTATGTGTGCCTACAGCATATTCCTGGTACCCATATTTGATATTTATGTTATTCTGCCTTAAGTGTTGTTCTGTTATTTATAATCTGTCACCAATAGTGTGTGAGTAGTGTGTCTCAAAGACAAGGACTGTGTCTTTTCCATCTCTGTATCTTCCACAATACTTGTTACAGTTGCTGGCAAAAAGAAGGTTGTTAGTGAAGGTTTAGTGACTTGAATTGTTAGAGCCCTCAGCATTACCCTGTGATGCGAGTGGTGATAGCATGCTTATTGTGGGCACTTTCTGCATTTCTGCCATTGGGGTGGGGGTGTCAAGTTATTCTCATCTTGCACTGAAGCATTTAGGCTGAAAAAGCCAAGTTTTTGAATGCTTAATCTCTTTCCATAAAGCCACTAGTCACCTTTTATTATAGAGTTGGTTTAAGAACAGCTTACAATATTGAAAAAGGAAGTTTGAGAAAAACTTATGTGAAAGTGTATGTCCATCATTTTCAGGCGGGAAAGCCCCAGGACAGGAAGTAAAAGATAGGCAGTAAGAGGCTGCAATGAAGTTGTTATGACATAAATTCACCTGGCCACTTGCTGAGCTTCACTTTGTTTCTATCTTCACTATTACCTTCCTGAGGATCAAACAGTCTGCATTTTCTACATGTAAGATATTTTAGATATGAGTGATACTGTTACTTATATCCAGTTGTGGAGACAGGATATACCCCTAGGAAGATAAATATGACAAAATAGAGCATAAGAGCTAGGGAAAGAAGGAATCTGGAGCCAGACTGCCTTGCTTTGAATACTTACTTTACCACTTACCAGTGGTTGATCCTGGAAAAGGTACTTTACTTCTCTGAACTTAAAATTCATTTTGTATAAAAGGGGGATAATAATAGTAGCTAATTCAGAATGTTGTTGTAAGGTTTAAATGACTTACTAAGGAGAATGTGTAGTAAGTGTTTAAAATATTTAGTATTATTATTACAGAAGAGTAAAAAATAGGAAAATGTGGCCTAGTGGAATGAACAATAACTAACTGGTGAGTCAGAGGACCAGGGTTCTAGTCCTGACTGCCACTCAGTCACCTTGGCCAACATACATCCTGTTTTAGCTTGCTTATCCTGCTGGAATGCAATATACCAGAAATAGAATGGCTTTTATAAAAGGGATTTATTAAGTTATAAGTTTTCAGTTCTAAGGCCATAAAAATGTCCAAACTAAGGAATCCATGATAAATAACTTGACTCTGAAGAAAGACCAGTGTCTGTTACATGAGAAGGCATGTGGCTGGCTGCTGATCATTGTTCCCAGTTCTGTTTCTTCCAGCTTCTAATTCTAGTAGCTTCCTCTCTAAGCATCTGTGGGCCTTCACATGCTTCTCTGGGACTCAACTCAGGGTTTCTGGCTTGCTTAGCCTCTCATGGAATGGCACATGGAGACATTTGCTGGGCTCTGGTTTCTAATGGCACTTCAAGCATCTCTTGGCACCCAAGCATCTCCAAATACCTACATCTAAAGTTTGTCCTAACTATTTTACCTTTTAAAAAATCCAGTAAACTAATTAAGATCTACCTTGAATGGGCAGAGCCACACTTCCATGAAAATAATCAAACCAAACAGTCATAACCACAATTTGATGTGTCACATCTCCATGGAAATAACTTACTCAAAAAGTTCCACCTAAACAACAGGTCTGCCTCCAAAATATTGGAACAGGATTAAAGGAACATGGCTTTTCTGGGGTACATAATAGTTTCAAACCTGCAAATTCCACCCTCTGGACCACAAAAAAATACTACTTCCATATTAGAAAGCATTCATTATATCACAATATCACAAAAGTCTTAGACCATTTCAGCAACGAAAATACAAATACCATACAAAGTAAACAAACAGTGCAAAATCTCATGAAAGTCTGCTACAGGCATGGTCTGTCTTAAGGCAAAAGAATTCTCCTCAGGCTGTGGCCCAGTGAAACTCATAACGAGTTATCTCGCTTCCAGTATACAAAGGAAGGATAGTCATTGGATACATATTTCCATTGCCATGGGAAAAAAGAGTTGAAAGGAAAACAGGGGTCACTGGACCCAAATAATTCCAAAAACCTGTGGTGCATACTTCATTAGAATTCAAATTCTAAGAGTCAGCTATTCTTGGGGCTTGAGAAAGTGTCAGTACCACATTTTCCAAGGGCTTATGCAGTGACCCCTTTCCTCCAAATGCTGGAGTGAGGGTTGTAACCTTGGAAAACTTTGAGGAGACAACTTGTTTCTCAGTTCTATCCTCTCCAAGCATCAGGGAAGTACCTGGACTCTCTTCCATCTCTGCATCACAAGCTCAATGCAGTTAGAACAGTGAGATGGCAGACAGCCTACCCCCAAGCCCCAAAGAATATGCTTCCTCCTCTGCAAGGCCTGAGGCACCAAAATGCTTCCTGGATATCGAGGTGGAAGGCCCACCCCCCTCTGCTTCTGGAGCAAACTCACGCTTTCTGCATGCATGATGATATGCGCTCATGGCCCAAGATTTCTTGGCTTCAGACCTTGGCTTCCATGGTTCTGCATTTTAAATAATTTTCTTTCAATCATAACATTTTCTTTTCCTTTTATTCCAGACTGTTAATGGCTCCTTTTATACAGATCTCACAGAAAAATTGTTAGTTTTCCATGTAGCACAGTGGGATCAAAGTCAGCTGACATTAGAACTTTCAACAGATCCTTTCTAGATATCTCCATTTCCAATGCTGACTTTTTCTGAAATGACTGACTCCTTCCTTGTTTGGTTAAATCTTCATGTGGGGCCCTATTCTCTGAGTTCTCACCTTCTGGAAGCCCAGAATTTCCTGACCATCAATTTCTGATTTCTTTGTACCCAAGAATTCAGTCCTCAACTTATCTCTTCCTTCTCACATTTTGCTATGAGCTACAAGGAGAAACTAGGCTGCATTTCCACATTTAGTTTAGAAATTCCCTCAGATAGTATCCCAGCTCATCACTTTTAAATTCTGCTTCTATCCAACAGCAGTACTCAATTTTGCCAAATTCTCTACCACTTTAAAACAAGGGTCATTTTCCCTCCAGTTTGCAATAACACATTCATCATTTCTGCTTAAGCCCTTGTCAGAAGCATGTTTAGCATCCATATTTCTACCAAATGTCCCTTCAAAGTACTTCAGGCCTTTTCTATCAAGCATATCACAATTCTTCCAGAACCTTCTACTTATTCATGTAAAATGCCATTTCAACATCTCTGATATTTGCAAACCACTGCACCCCCACTTCTCTGGTACCAAGCTGTATTAATCAGTGTTCTCTAGAGAAATGAACAGAGAGGGGATATCTGTAAATATGGGATTTACAAAAGTGTCTCATGAAACCATGGGGATGCAAGATTCCAAATTCAGTAGGGCAGGCCATGAGGCTGGCAACTCCAATGAAGGTCCTTAATGAACTCCACAAGAGAGGCTGGCTAGCTGATGAAGTTGAAAATTCTCTCTTCTCCCTTAAAAGTCTTCAATTGATTGGATTAAACAGACCAAATGAGTTCTCTTGTGGAAGACACACCCTTAGTTGATTGTAGATGTAATCAACCACAGATCCAATCAACTGACTGGAAATTTAATCAAGCAGCCTTCTGGTTTATCAGTCAGCCATGAAATATCTTTGCTTTAATAGTTAGGCCAGTGCCTACCTGACCAGAGAATTTGGCAGCTTCACCTGGCCAAACTAACATCCTGGACCACCATCTCAGTTCACCCCTTGTCAACATGGCAGCTATGCAAATCACTTAAACCATACTTAACCATCTAAATAGAAAGCAATAACAAACATGTTTTACCTAACAATACTCAGCTTTCCTGTGTACAGCCAAAAATGTAGTAAATCTCTCTGATTCTTGGTTTCCTAACTATGAAATGAAGTGCATAAACTAAATAATATCTAAAGTTCTTTTCAGTTCTAATATGATAGTGTTCAATATTGAATTCATACTCATGTCTCTATAGAAGATGGTTTGTTTAAAAAGAAAAAAAAGATAAAATGTAATGCATATCTGCCAAGATAGACTTTTCCTCTCCTTCTTTGATTGGCTTCTGATAATCAGAGAAAAAAACAAACATGTAGCAGTTTTATTTTATTCCTCCTATCTTGATTTTCTATATTTCTATCAGTCACCATTTCCCAAGAATTCAAGACAAAGAAAGCCCTCAAAAATAAGGATCCTTAAAGTCCATTGGTTGCAAAACACCAGAGGTAGTTTTCTGCTTCAGAAATTCAGCTCAGTGCAGTTTTAACTTGGAGATCATATTGTGTAATTAAAAATGTAGTCTATCTAAGAAAATAGCAATCTTTTTTGGCAAGAAAACTTTTATTAACTAACCCAGTAATTGATATGAAGTTTTAAAATAACTTTGTTTAAAGACCTGTAAAACAGGATTGAAGTGAGCTTGAATGCAGTAATCACTTTCAAGAATTTAATAACAGATTGTTACAGCCCTGATGAGAGAAATATGCCTATTTCAATGATTCCCATATCTTATTTTCATTTTATTTAATACTATGACAACTCTGCTCTCTTCCACCATCTTCCCATGCCACAACAAACCAACGTGAAAAAGAGGTGCATGTTTACCGAATGTTTACCTCCCCTTGGCTTTTTGAACTAGGATTTCCTACTTCTTAACAACCTTCTAAGGGTCCTTAAAAGATGATCAACAGTCACTGTAGCTTAGCACAGGTCCACTTTCCCTGTGCAAGGTGGTTGGAGGACTCAAATTCACAGGACTTGAAAGTAAGAAAGTACCCTTTGATTGAGAATATATTTCACCTTAAAGTTACTGGTGCGAAGTTATTAACATGCTGTTTAGTTTGTAAAATATAGTCAAACATTTGAAATTTATATATAATAGTTAGGGCTGGGCCCATATGCACACCACTGATCAGTTTTCAGGGAAATGTTCTTTCATGTCTTTGGTCATTAGTCTTTGACACAATGGTCAGAGACTTAAAGGCAAGGTTAAGTGAAGTCTTTTTACGTTTGTGTATAATAATGTTATTCATAATATAACCTGCCTACCTTTCACCATTTTCTTCCTTATGTATTTTTTATTTTTCTTTCTTGGACTTTCTCTTTGGTTTCTCCTTTTTTTCTCTGTTCTGTCCCTCTTGTTTTGTATTCTTGCTCTCACTCTTGCTCTTGCTTTCTCCAGCTACGTGGTTATATCACTCATTTCTTATAAGACCTTGAGCCAGCCAATTATTCTCTTTCTGCTTGAGATCCCTATCTGTAAACTTGGATAATTGTACCAACTTCTTCAGGTTGTTGTAACGATTAAATGAATTATTTACATAAAACATTTGTTGCTGGGCCTAGTATATAGAAAACAATTCCAGCATCCTTGTTATTGTCTCCTTTCATTATTCCTTTCATGTTTTATTTCTCCCTCACATTTTATTATTTTCCATGACTCTCATTCTCATGAGGATTAAGCTTCGTTCTTCTACCATCATCATCAAATATCTCCTGCTAAGGAAATAATTTGTGAAAATAGTTCACATTGATATGTTTGTTTCCTAAACATGTCATGCTCTTTGATTTCTCTGAATAATTGTTTATATTCTACCACTTGTCTACATAAAAAATCTATTATACAATAATCAAGATCCAACCACAAATCTTTCCCCAACTCCCTCATCTGGATTTCATTTTTCTTTCCTTTTATATGACCTTGAGCCAGGCAATTATTCTCTTTATACTCAGAATTGTGTGAAAAGTATTATTAAAATGCCTATCACACTGTTAGTGTGGATCTCCCTAAATAGACTGTGAGCCCACAAGATCAAAGTTCTACTTTTTCCCTTTTTAAAATTCTGGGTCTTGCAATTGAGCTTATCACTCAACAAATAAACGTGTTCTAAAATGAATTTTCCACCACTCTGAAGCAGATTCATACTTAGGCCTTATGCCACATAGATTATATGTTTTAAGTCAACTTTGATCTTTTTGCCGAATTGCAGACAACCACAGAGGAAATTTGCATAATGGCTTTTTCTGAAAACTTTGAAATAGGAAAGTAATTCTATTTTCTAAAGGACCATACTGTATGAAGACCAGGAGATCAACAAAGATGACCCTTCAAGTCCCATCTCAGTCTTAAGGTTCTATTTTCACCAGCCATAGACAAAGTATGTCTAGGGAAGTGTTTGATAATTATGATGGCCAATTTTGATTTCCTCTCCATCTAAAGTTTTCAGATAATAGGATAAAGGTTAAATATCTTCTGTGATTTAATTGAAAGAAATGGGTGGGTGCAGAACAGATTTTTTTTCTGTTTTTTGCACACATACTAGCTTCTCTCCCAGCTCTGAAGGACTGCCCATGTTGCCTTTTGGTCTTACATGTGGGCAATTACCTAGTTGACTTGTGTGCAATTTTCCAATCAAAATAAAAGATAATCTATAGGGATTTCAGGAAAATATTCTTAACAAAAGAAAGCTGCACACCTTTGGATGAACAAATATCAAAGTTCTTATAGAAATAGACCCCTAGATTCTGAAGAAAGAATGAGTATTATATGAAAGATTGATAGCTGTCAATAATGTCAGCAGAATGTGTAGGGTTAAAACAAGTTTCTGCAAGAGATGATGAAGAAATGTCTGGGGAAAGGAAGTAAGACTTATCCATGTATCTTGGAGTAATTACACAATGCCCTTGAAACCTGGTCCCTGAAGGAAACAGCAAAAGAGGACAGGGGACAAAATGAGAGGAAAGGAAATAGACATACTTACTTGATAACCAGGGTAAAAATGAAAGGGGGAGAAATGAGGAATAAGGAAGTGGAAATTCAGGGCTCAAAAGTCCTAACAAGCGTACTGACTTCAAAGTGGACATCAAGGTGAATTCACTTTGTTCAATCAAACCATCTTCAAGATTCTTGGCACAGGGCATCTTTAAGGACACATTTGTCCCAAAAGCAAGGACAATATGGACAAATCATGGAGATAGTATGAATTTTGAATGAGTGCCCACTTCATCTGAGCAACTGCTCCAACAGGCAAGGCAAATATATGTTGAAATTAGCATGTGGGTATCACTAGACCCAGGAGAGATTCATGGCTCTATCAATAAGCAGCTTTGTGACTTTGGGCTAGTAACTTCTCTTTGCTTCTTTTCCCTCGCCTCTAAATGAAGACCATTAAACTTTCCCCTATATGCCTCGATACTGGTTGTGAAAATAAAATGAGCTGGCAAAGAAAATAATATGCCACCTGTCTTTTGCATGCAAAAATGACATACCTTTTTTCTCCTCAATAGTCATGGTGAATTTGCACTGAGCCATACTCACTTTCTCACTTGAGTCCAAGTCCCCTTTAGTGAAGTGACTCAGTGATCCAAGGTTTGGATTCATTCTATAGCTTGGGTTATATCTCTAGCTGTATCTACTGGAAGAGTTTTTCTTTGTATATGTCAGACTTCAATTGTAGCCTTAATATTGGTTTCCAACCAAATGAGCTACCTGGCTCAGCACAAATGAAATGGTGTAGTAAGCAAAATTGTATTTTTATATACCTAAACGTGTATATTAGTAGTATTTTAGATACTTAAATATATTAGTAGTATATTAGTAGAGGCATATTAGTATAATTATTCAATGCCTAAAGCTGCACCCTTTCATGTGCTGAGAGCCACACATGATTCAGGGAAAAAAAGGAAATAAAAAAGACAAATTAGGCCAAGAGCAGGGCTCAGTTATTAGATAATTCCCAGAATTACCACCTTTTGGTCCTAGGCCACCTCTTTACATAGTCCACTCTACAAGAGTTCTCTGGGCAATAGTATTCTCAATTGAATATTTATTCTACTTAGCTTTTATGTACCAAGCAACAGAATACTCTTTGCCATACATATATCTTCTGCCCTTCAAAGCTTTCTACAAGTCTGAAATACCCCCTCCACGAAACTTGTCTTTATTAAAGATTATTTTTCTTTCTCATTGGCTCTACTATTCCCCAAGAAAATGCTTATTGATTGACTTTCTAATTATTAATCCTGGGACCAATATATTTTCCAGTTTTTTGAGAGTAACAATCTTTTTCATGTAATTATATGCCTGGAGAAAAATTAGATTGTCAGGTTCTCAGGGACATGAACAAAGGAAATTTTCCATCTTCTGTTTTCTTTGTGTCCCTTCTAAAGTACCTAAAATTTGACTTTTCACACAGCAGTCATTCAGGGCAAGTTGAATGATTAACTAGCCATTTCATTTTGTCCCTAGAGTCCTGCCAGTTTCTGTAAAGAAAACAGCAAAATCAATTCATTTATTTGCTGCTGCTTCTCTAGAGTATTGAAGGCTGACAAGGGCTAAGAATATGCTGAATTATACTCTAGGCTCCTGGAGAGTAGTGCCTGTTTGGTCACGTGACCCACCAGCTCTCTGTGAGATGGAGGGAAATCTCTTAGGGTACCAGAGGACCTTGCAAATGAACAACATTATGAACCCACTCTCTAGGCCAGCCACAAGGGGTTACAGAAAATGTTGTGAATTGGCTCCTGTAGCAGTAAATACATTCTGTTCTACATGAGTAGTTCCAAGAAATAGAGCAATATAGCTTGGCATTTTGTAAGTGAAAAGAGTTTGAAAGCCACAAAACAATCAGTAATTGAGGTTAAAGCTGCTACAGGAATGATATTTAGCCCACTGCTAATTGGGTAGTGGGGAAGAAGGTAACAGAACTGTCAAGAGATGCATGGTGCTTTTAACAGGAGAAAAGAATTTGGCCTGCACTAAATTGTGTGGTAAAAATCAGTGTGTTTCTCCATGAACTATGCAAAACTCTTCACCACACAGATTGACAAGCCGTCATCTGGGATTTATTCAGACATTTACTGAAGAAGTGCTAACTCTACACTGTATGAGGTGATGGGGATTCAACAATGAAGGAAAAAGACATGGCTTCTGCTCCCAGTAAAACACAAATTAGTGCCCAGCACATATCACACTAGGCCATCTACTATTAATGTATGAGATGTGTCTTTTGAATAAAGGAAGAAAATGCGTCACTGCGAGGTACTATTTTCCTTGTGGCCATCAGTAAATGGAAACTTTCCATTTTGTAAAATAACTTTTTTCTGTAAAAGTAACCCATGCTGAAAATTTGGAAAATATAGAATATAACAAAGATGGTCACTCATTGTTTCACAAACCAGAGATGATCACTGTTGATATTTTTATGTATTTCCTTCATTTGTATTTTCAACATACAGATGTGTATCTCTCATATTTGACACACAGTATATAAAATTTCAATCTTGCTTTTTCACTTATATTTAGAATCATTTCTCTATGTCAGTATATACACCAGAAATATCATTTTAATGCCTGAATAACAGTTGTGGCTGATTCTTTTTATTTTTAGAAGGGAGGTAGTGACTCGAGCACATAAAATACCATTCAGTGATTTGGCATCTTGTCTTCTTGTTTGGTCTGTCCTACTTTCTCTAGAATGTTGTCAAGCACAAGCAGAAAAGGTAGTACTTACATGACGAGACCTGAAAAGTACAAAAAATATCCCCTTGCAACAAACCTATTGCTTCATACTTATAGCCACAGAACATCAAAACTTGGATGACCTCTTAAAGATCATCAAGGTCAGAGTTTGGCAAACTGTGGCCTGGAGTACAAATTTGTCAATCTACCTGTTTTGGTAAATAAATTTTTACTGGAACACAGCCATGCCCATTTATTTATGTATTTTCTATGGCCGCTTTTGTGCTACAATGACATAGTGGGTCATTGTGAGAGAAATTATAAGACTACAAAGCTGAAGTATTTACTTTCTGGCCCTTTACAGAAAAAAAGTTTGCTGACCTCTGGACTAGTTCAGCCATATCATTAAGCAGATGGAGAAACTGAAGCCCAAATTGGGCAACCTCTATTATATTAGGCAAATATCTATTAATCACCTACTCTGTCCCAGGCACTATTGAAGGAACTTGGCATACACCAATGAACAAAACAGATTTTAAAATGTTATACTAATTATACTGTACCATTAGACTAGCAATTATAGTACATTATACTAATGTGAGCAATTCATAGTGTCAAAGAAAAAGACCATAAGACTACCGATTAAAGAGGAATGAGGAGGTTGGGGTAGAGGGAGTAGAGGTTTTAAACAGGGTGATGAGAATAGGCTTCACTGAAATGTTGAGCTATGAGTAAAAAATTGAAGAAGGTGGGGGAGAGCCATGGAGACACCTCTGAGAAGGTCCTGGTAGAAGGAATTGTTTTCACAAAGCCCTGAGGCAGATGTGTTCCAGGAACAGCAAGGAAGCCAGTTTGTCTGAAGAAAAGAGAGTGAGGGGGAGGGTCATAGGAGATGACAGTAATGGGGGCCTGATGCCACAAGGCTTGTAAAGCCATTGTGAAAACTTTGGCTTTTACTTTGAATGCAATGTGGAACCATCATAGACTGTCATTAGAAGAGTGACATGTTCTGATTTAGAGTGAAAGGATTTTTCTAGCTCTGTTGCATATAAACTGTAGGGGGATGAGGGTAGGAGACCAGTTAGGAAGCTATGATGGTAATTCAGCCTAGACATGATGTTGGTAGAAAAGATGAGAAGTGATTAAATTATAGATTTATTTTGAAGGTAGAACCCATTGGATTTGCTGAAGGTTTGGATGTGGGGTATAAAAGAAAGAGAGGAATCAAGGTTTTTGGCTGAGGAGCTGAAAGTTTGGAGTTATCAAAGTCAAACAGAAAGTTGATGGAAGAGCAAGGTCTTGGAACCAGACCTCCTAATACACAATCCAGTGTTCATGCCACTAATATGATTGCGTCTTTCTGTGAATGCTGATATGACTCTTTCAGAAAATGGAAGCTGGCCTAAGGCACATGTAGTGGCAGCAGTGTGCAAATGATAAATAAATCTCAGAACTATGGCTTTAAGTGAGTACCGTCATTTCCAGATTTATCTCTCTGAGTGCAAGGAAGGGAAAATTTCTTTAATATTTAACTCAAGTTTATTAAAATGTCTCCCCTTGACCAGCTTCGATAAGGAGAAGTAAACAAACATAATGGCCCTGCTTGAATCTCACATAATAGTAAGCATTTCAAGTGAATATAATTGTTTTTAACCTTTATGCAAGGTATAATAAATGTCAAAGGGAAAGATAACCTAGCACGATCCTGAAATTGCTAAATAATAAGACCCTGTTTCTTTTAATGAGAACTCACTGACTAGACACACACATATAACAAATGAGAAATCCTTAATGAGAGTTGCATTATTATTATTGGTTTTTATGCCACCCTTAATTGATTGCCATAATGCATGGCCAATTAAGAGCATGATAATCTGACTGAGGTATTTTCAGCTGCTGTGATGGTGCTGGCTTTAAAACAATGCCTTCTGGAAGCCCCTGGCAAGATGGCTGGCAGGTTACACTATGTCTGCTGATGACCCCAGCATCCCTAATCTCCTTCATGGGCCTATTCTCAGAGGTTCAGGTGGTGCACTGAAAAGAGGATTGGATTTGGAGTCTGTTCTCACTCAGCTACAAACTGGACCATATGACTTGAGAAAAATTGTTTTCCTGCCATCTTCTATTTTTTCCACTTGAAAGTGAAGGATTGGGAGAGGAATATTTCAAGGTTGCTTTTAGTTTTATTTTTTAATTATTTTGTGGTCCCAGCTTTGTCAAAAGCCAGTGGTGTGAGAAAGTTTGTAAAATTGGAATTCTCAAGATTTCTTCTGTGACTTAGGAATAAGAAAACTTGTCTGGTCAACCTCATAGTGCCTCCTTTTGTGAGGCTCTAAATGAATGTGAACATGCCTTAAATTACCCAAATGCCAGACCTATTTCCAGGATCATTATTATCTACTTGAATTTACTAAGTCCTTGGTCAGCAAACGCAGCATTCTCTCCTTCCCATCACCCTCTTACAGATGTTTGTGAAGCACATCCCAAGGAAATTTGTGAAGGATCTTAAGCATTTGTGCTTCTGATATTATACATGTCTGATGGAGGCATGAAATTAATTCCTTTGGAAACTAATTTGCATTATGGAGATGAAAATTTAAACCATCATGAAATATCACTTCACAACAACCTAATGGTTCAAAATAAAAATCTGACAAAATAATCTTTTTAGTAAGAATATGGTACAATGGAAACTCTCATCTACTGCTGTTGGGGGTGTGTGAAGTGGTACAAATTTGGAAAGTAATTTCTCATTACACAGTAAAGCAATCAAGTAGATACATATGAATGCTCATAATAGCATTGCTTTTCCACTTGTTTTTTAGGTGAATGGTCTGGAAATTGGACTGCCACATGGAAGGCAAGCATTCTACCATAGCGTTGCTTTTAAAGGGAAAAACTCTGGAAATAATATAAATATGCATATATAGTAATTTGGATACATATATTGGGGAATATCATGCAATGAATGAAAATGAATAAGCCATAGCTACACACACCAACATAGGTAAATCTAAAAAAAAACATGTGCCAAAAAAGTAGGTCATAGACAAACAAAAGTAGTATAGTTTTTGTTTTCGAATGTTTAAAAAGTGGATAACACCAAATAATACATAGTTTAGGTATATGGCTACAGATGGTGAAATTATTTTTTTTAATAAATATTCAAGATATTGAGTATCTTTGGAGAAAAGGAGGGAGAAGTGTTATTGGACAAAGGCCATGGATTGTTTTGCTCCATGCACTCTATCTAATGACCAATTTCTGAGACACCAGGATTTCAAAGAGAGAAAGAGTTTATTAGTAGGCTTGCAGTAGGAGAGCCGATGGCCTATTGGCCCAAACTGTGTCTCCTCGAGTTTACGGGTTTCAAGGTTTTTAAGGATTTTAGCAAGGGAAGAGGAGGTCATTTCAGATAGCAAGTTCAAAGTAGAAAAGGAGACTGTTATCATTATCATTTCAATAGGAGAACATAAGTTGAAAGGAGAGGAGGCAGAGCTATCACTTCAATAGTAGTAAGCCAAAAGGAAGGGAGACAAGTTTTCTTAGCAGAATCTAGCCAACATGATTTACAGATGTAATGGGCTGGAACTAGCTAATGGCTGACTTCAAATTATTCATTGGTATTAGGGCCTTTACCCTACAAGAAAATAACTGGATAAAGAGAGTAGCAGTTCTTAAAATCACAAAGACACAAGATAAGGGCTTTTACAATCATTTCAGATATCAGGGGAGCTGAATTATAGTTTAGGGACTTCATGTATCTCTCTCTATTTACTCCACTCTACCAGAAATCAAAAAGGAATATCTATATAATGATTCAGTAATTAAAATCCTTTAAATCCTAATTTATCAGTTACAGAAGAAATTTCGAAGAGGCATAAGGGGCTTCAGATATTGGCAGTGTGGTCTCTCTTAACCTGGTCAATAACTATGCAGTTGTTTGTTTTATGATTATCTGTTAAAGTATGCTCATAGTTATAACCTATGTATATATGATATCTGTCACAATAAAATTTTAAAAATCCTAGTAGCCAAGGAAAAATACAAGAGGTGGTCAGCTTTATTCTGGGTGCTGAAAATAATATGGTTATGGCCTTTGAAGAGCCAGTCAGAAGGTTTTCTCTTTGCCCCACTTCCCATATTACCTACCATTCAAACACAAGTCTGGCTTTCTCTACAAAGACTTCCACAATCAAGCCAGCCTCACTTCATCTCTACTTTTTCTGCACCTCACGACTCTCACATGCTGACCCACATATGTTCCTACTTATTTCTATCCTGGCTTTTGTTGTTCAGCTCTCCTTTTGTATGTATCAGGGTGTGTAGCTGAAGTGAATTGGGAATCAGACTTTTTCTGTTGCCCCTCTGGACAGTTTATATATATGCACTGATTTGTGATTATGTGATTTTTTAACTTGTTTCATGTGTTTTAAGCGTGAGGGAGGAGATTGATATTTGTTTGTATGTATATAGATACAAAAGAGGAGGGCAATGTCAACAGTCTCAGAAGATGGCATGCCAGCTCTCTTCTACCCTTCAGTGAAAGAACCTGAAGGAATTGTTTCAATGGGACAGCAAGTGGGTGAAAGAGAGCTTGTGTGAGAACTCAGGCAATAAAAGGCAGCAATATATGGGGAGTGTGCCAGTTTGTTTTGATTGTGAAGTGACAAATTATGTTTGAGACCAAATTATTCCTGCAGTGTCATGATTTATTACAAACAGATTCAAGAGGAATAGGTTTTTCTAGCAAGGGATATTGGGGTTATCATCTAATACAATAGTGCTATACCTTTGTCCCTTTGTTTTTTCCCTGATCCTACTGCCATGTGTATTTGATAAACTCACAGGGATTGACTGAAAAGATTTCTTCCTATCCATCATAGGACCAAGGATATCTTCCTATTTCTGTGAAGAACTCAACATTGCTATGGCATTTGGAGGACTAGAAAGAACTAGGAAACATCTCCATGAAGTGACTTCATAAGTAGACAGACATGGAGCAGCAGAAACATGAAACTAAGACTAGGTGGGAGGCCACATGGTCACTGTAGCTAAGAGTGGTTTAGGAGCACATAGGAGGCATTGTTTGAAAACTCTCAGCAGCATTTAGGGGCAGGGAGTGGGAGGCTTTCAAAGAGGGCTAGAGAAAACTCTATGAGTAAAACTAGGAAGCATGAGAAGATGGAAATAAGAAAGTGAAAAATGAGTTTTTGGTGTGAAAATTGCTTGAGTTTTGGAAATTTTAAAACAATCATAAAAGCAATACATGCCTATCATAAACATTCAAGCAATACAGAAGAATACAAGATTCAGAGTAGAACTTTCCCTTTTCCTGTACACTACAGTAGCCCACAAGAGAGGTAAAAAGTACTCTTAAAAATTTGAAGTATAGTCTTCTAGTGCAGTGGTTTCCAGAATGTGAACCCCTGACCAGCAGAATGGATAATACCTGAGAACTTGTTATAAATGTAAACTCTTTGGTTCTAACTCAGACCCACTGAATCAGAAAATTGGGATGAGGCCCAGAAATCTATGTTTTAATGAGTTCTGTGTGTGGTTATCAACACTGACTCATAATAGAATCACCAGAGGAACTTTGTAAAAAATGCCAGATCCCAAGCCTAACTGCCAGAGGTAGTGTGAAGATCCTCTGATAATTATAATGTGTAGCCAGGGTTGAAAGTCACTGGACCAGAGAGTTATTGGTCTAGGCTTTCTTCACTATATGTGTGTGTGTGTGTGTGTGTGTGTGTGTGAGTCTCTTCTACATTGTGTACTTTTCCTACTAATATTTTAATGACTGTACATCTGCTTCATATATTTTGAGCAATGGTTCTCAAGGAGGGGCAATTTTGCCCTCCCAGGGGCATGTGGACATTTCTGTAGATAACTGTTGGAAGTGCTATTGGTATCTAGTGGGTAGAGGCTAGGAATGTTGCTAAAAATCATACAGTGCACTGGACAGACATCCCATACAAAGAACTATCAAGCCCAAAATGTCAATAGTCGTGATTGAGAGGGACACATAGTATTCTATTCTACGGCAATGTTAGAACTTATTTATACAATCTATCAAACATGCTTTATTGACTTCATTCAATATCCACAAACTATGAAGAGCTTGAGAACATGTGAGTTGTATGTATGTATCTTGTTTCTCTGCATACGTTTCCAAAACTCAGCAAAGCAAGGGGCATAATTTCTGCTTCTTTTGTGTTCCTGTAGTAATCAACACATTGCTTAGCAGGTTAAAGGTATTGAAGTAAAACCTGTTGAATGAAATTGAATGATCCCCAATCCCCACGATATAGTGGGATTCTGTAGTATTTGTCTTTGGTTTCTGTTTAAACCCTAGAAATAAGGGATGAAAAATATTTTCTGTCAATAACAAAATTAACCATAGAGTTTTGGGTGTATTGCCGAGTGAATGACTAAAATTGATCAGCAAATAGTAAGCTGTCTGTTGCGACCTTTCAGCACATGGTATTTTGACTGACAGTCTCCTTTTTATAGTTTAATGAAGTTGTAAATAGAGAGACGTAAGACCCAATGATGGCTAGGCAGTCAAATACCAGACATGAAAAGGTCAGTGTCAAACTGCTAGCTGATCTAATTCAGGCTGACTTAGAATGGGTGGGCCTGTGACACTGACTTTGAGCTGTTGACTTAAAGGGCAAAATTCAAATGCTTCTGTAGCAAATGAAAAGGGGCCACCATCCATTTGAATTCCATTGAAGATTGGACACCAGCTATGGCTGAATCCTGGGCCTGGCTGGCCACTTTGAAGGCCTTGTCTAGGGTGCTGTTGCTGTGGCTCTACCCCCCTTTCCTCTCTTCTGCCAAGAAGACCTTTCATATCTTACAGATGCTCACCTTTCCATCCTCCCTCTCCCCCATCCCTCATAGCAGGGATCTTCATGCCATGGTTTTAAATGTAGAGTCCCTGGTCAAGTTTTTTTCTATCTAGTTCTCTGTCCTCTCTATCATACACCCCTCATTTTCATCTCTGCCTCATTGTTTCACTACTTATCTTCTTCCCACTTAAATCCAATTCATCCTTTAACAACCCATGAAACAACCCCCATTCTTTTCTTTCTCCGACCTTCAGAAGTACTGACTCTCTCATGCAAAGAAGTATTTTAAGCATGTATTCATTCATTCACCAAGCCTGGGCACCTTCTATGCATGGAGTCTTGTGTAATTCACCAAGGGGCAAGGATGTATAAACTATGGTTTTTGCTGTCAGTGTAATCAATATTGGAGGAAGACCCAGGCATGAGAAATGTTACAGATTTATTGAACTGGGTGAACTCACTGGGGTACAAATATGAAACACTTTTACTTTTCCCCAAATCCTGTTTTTAACTATGTGTGTTGAATTTCCAGTCCTGTTTCCTTATGATTTCCTGGACATATCATGCATGTTTCTGATTAGTTTCTATTTATTAAAATGCAGACCATCTAAGAAAAAGAAGCCAATAATACCAAATGTTGGTGAGGATATACTTACATTTTTCAAATGAGTGTACATGTGTACAATCACATTGGAACACTTTGGGCAGTAACCACTAATTTGAACACATGCATATCCTATGACCCAGCAATTCTTCTCCTAGGTATACATCCAACAGAAATGTGTACAACTGTTCATCAAAACACAAGTCCTAAATTGTTCATAGCAGCACTATACATAATGATAAAAAACGTGAAATTTCCCAAATGTCCATCAACAGTAGAATAGATAAACAAATTTTGGTATCTTCACAAAATAAAATACTATAAAACAATGAAAATGAACTAACTACCATGAAGCAATATAGATGACTTTCGCAATACTTTGTTACATACATTATTACAGTATATTTTGTATATTGCATGGGGTAGGGAATATATTGGTAGGAAACAAGTCATCATGGAAAACTTCTGGGGGGAAGTTGCAATTGATATTTGAAAGAAGAGGGAAGATAACCATATAAGTAGACAAAGACACTGAAAGTTGGAAGGATTGACAGAGAGGACTGCCTAGTAGTATGAAAGAGCATAGAGCCTTTAGGAGACAGCATGAGGTATTGAAAATATTCATATTTCAAAATAAGGGGACTAAGCCTCAGAGAGGTCAAGCATCTTGCCCAAGTTCTGGTGGAGTGAGAATTTGAATTCCGGTCTGCCTAACTCCAAAGTCAATGTTCTTAACCTCTAAGCTGTACTACTCCTTTCAAAGGTTTGGGAATCAAGGTATGTATCAAGTCCATGTAATCATATACAAAAGGGCAATTACATTGCTTGTGGATGAGGAGGATCAGGTGGGCCAGGATAGTCACTTTCAGAGAGAAGGGGATGGCATTTGAACTGTGCCTTAAAGTAGAGCCTGAGAGAACAAGAGAAGCAAAAATGTGGATTCATAAGAGTACAAATCCTTGTTCTGTGGAACTTGAAGTTATCACCAATAATTTCCAGTACACGTAGTGAAATGCTCAAAAATATCTCCCTATAGGCAGCTTCACAAAAACGAATTGTCTTAACATGTAGCAATTCACACTAAATTGAGAAATCCAATGACAGATTAGTATTTTATTTTTATTTTTATTTTTGTTAGACAGGCTTATTGTCAGTCATCTTAACTCTCAAAAACAGAATTGTTGGCAATATTCCAGCCTAAATATACACCTGAGTGGTTCTGTTCTCAAAGTCAGCATGCTATTTTATTGCCCTTTGGCTATATGCAAAGATACTGCCTCATTCTTTGACTTCCTGATTGAGGTTTAGTAGAGCTTTTGAATCCTGGTGAAAGCTGTTTAGCGTTGTACCCAGCAGCTTTTCTGGAATGCTTTTCCACTGATCTATATTACACAGTTACCACAAACTTGCCTCAGAATCGTTTCCTTATTATCTTGATTTTTAACTAAAATCTTGCATTTTAAAATATGGAAAGATTGGAAAATTTGAAGATTAATTTCAGAAAGTGTCATCTTTCATAGTATCAAGTTTCTTTATGAAGTAAGCACACAGAAGATATTGCTTTATTACTACTAAGTGTTTTCTCTTCAATATATTGTAATAGAGCTTCAGGGCAGAGGCTTGGTAGGGTTCCTTCTGTTCTTTTCTATTTTTACTTCCATTCCACATTGAGACAGATAAACACTATAAAAACTACATTTTTTTTTCTTTCTGTGGAGATATTTTATGCCTAATATTGTTATTTGACATTTTTCCTGCCAATGATATTTCAGTTTTTTTAACGATCATGGTAACTAAAGCATTCTTGGGTTATGAGGTATTCCATAAAAGTGAATCTTCTAGACATTGAGATTTACCCTCAGAAAGTTTTGTTGACAGCAGGTAAAATTCTGGTTAATGACAATTAAGGACCAGTATGTCATGACATGCCAGATGGGATGATATTTTCTCCTCCTATTGGCACATTTATTGAAGCAATAAAACACCATGAGGACTCTAGTATTTAGTCAGGGATGGTAACATATTGCCGAATGACTGTAAAATTGTATCACTGCTGATTCTTTTGATCCCAAGACTAAGATTTAACACTATTTTAGAAATAGAAAATTGTACATTTTCATAATGTCCTGACTTTATAATTCTGACTAGAGTTAGCGCATTTGCTGTCATATATATATATATATATATATATATAGTCATTTATAAAATATATGATACACAAATTTTTCCTTTTCATATGGGATGTGATTTTACTATGTGGCAATGTACTGGATACTTACCAAATTACATACACCATCTTGAAGACTTATGTCCTTTAGAAAGATATACTAACTAGTTTTGATAATCTGGTTAGTACATAGAGTCCTAAACTTAGTATAATGCAAGTAATTGCCCATATTGAGCACCCTGTTTTCTTCCTACAATCCATTTTTCACACTGTAACCTGAGTAATGGGTGTTGTTTTTTTTAATGCAAAACTGACCTTGTAATGTCCTTTCTTACAACCTCTTAATGGTTTTTCATTGTAACCTAAGTAATATCCAAACTTGTACTATGACTTACAAGACTTCATGATTTAGCTCCTAACCAGCTCTCCAATCTCATCTAGTACCACACTGCCCCTTGCATATTACACTTCAGTCAAGTTGGCTATCTTTTCTGCTTGGGTCCCTGCCAATTTCCACGTTTCTTCCCACCTCAGTGTCTTCATAGTTTTGTTTCCTCTGAAGAACAATCTTTGCTCTTACTCCAAATTTCTCACATGGCTTGTTTCTTCTCATCATTTGGATAACAGCCAAATGTTGTCTCTTCAAAGAGGCTTTCTCTGATACTACCCACTCTCACTCAACCCTGCAGAGGAGTCCTCTGTTGCTCTCTATCCAATGATCCTGTTTTATACATTCATAGCACATCATTGTCTGTCTCCCATTAGTACTGTAAACTGCCTGAGGGAAGGGCCTTTATCTGTCCTATTTATTACACTATACCCACACAATGTCTGGCACAGATCTTCTGATCAGTAAATACTTGTTGAATAAATTAACTAATAATAAAATATTAAAGTTAGAAGGAAATGTGACATTAGAGGTCCTTGATTTCAACTTTCATTTATAGGGGCACATTGAGGTGACATGACTTTGCAAATGAAAGTGAGTAAATTAATGGCAGAACATGGACTAGAACTAGATATTCCTGCAGCCAGTCTAGGAACTTTTAGATGAGCAAACTAAAATTAATTAATGAATTATAAATATTGCTTCAGCCAAAGTTCTTACATTCAAGAGACCGTTTCTGGAGAGACCTATTAACCCCATTTTAATAAAAGAACTTGAGTCTTCTGGTAACTGCATGACACAGTCCCTCATATAATTTTAAATCATAACCCCAACTGTGCAAAATAATTAAATCAGTTCTAGTGGCTTTACCCTTAATTGATGTATCATATTTGTTATTGATATGAACACTCAAACCAAATAGATATAGGTTTGAATACTGGCTCTGCTCCTTAAAACCATGTGGTTATATGCTTTCCTTATTTTTGTTGATTTTACATTAAGTAAATTGTAGGCTTTTTATTAACAGCTATATTGAGATATAACTAATTTACCATATAATTAGCCCATTTAAAGTATAAATTCAATAGTGTTTAGTATCTTCAGAGTTGTACAAATATCACCATAATCTAGTTTTAGAATATTTTTATCTCCACCAAAAGAAATCCCTTGCAGATTAGCAATCACTCCCTGTTTTAGTTTGCATGCTGCTGGAATGCAATATACCAGAACTGGAATGGCTTTTCAAAAGAGGAATTTAGTAAGTCATACGTTTGCAGTTCTAAGCCTATAAAAATGTCCCAACTAAGGCATCCAGTGAAATATACCATAATCCAAGGAAGGCTGCTGGGTCTGGAATACCTCTGTCAGCTGTGAGGTCATGTGGCTGGCATCTGCTGGTTCCTTGCTCCTGGGCTATTTTGCTTTCAGCCCTGTTTCTGTGGGGGTTCCTCACTTTGCTTGTCTGGGGCTGGCCTTCATCTCTTGGCTTCCCTTGGCTCTATCCAGGTTCTGGCTTGCTTAACATCTCATGGCAACATGTACTGGACTCCAGTCATCTCCAAATGTACATGACTCTGTTTTCCAAGTGTTGGCATCTGGTATCAGCTCTGCTTTGAAGTTTCTGTCAGCAGAAGAATCTGTAAGCTCCAATTCTCTCCAAAATGTTTTCTCTTTTAAAAAATTCCAGTAAACTAATCAAAGCCTACCTGGAATGGGTGGAGTCATATCTCCATTTAATTAAAAGTCATACCCACAATTGGACATACCACATCACAGTGGAGACAATCAAATCAAAAGTTTGCACCCTACAGTATTGAATCAGGACTAAAAGAAAGTCCTGATTTTCCCCCACAAGATTGGATCAGACTTAAAACATGGCTTTTCTGGGGTACGTAATACTTTCAAACCTGTATACTCCCCATCTACCCTATCCCTTCTCCCAACCTTTGGCAACAACTAATTTAACTTATCTCACAGTCTTGATTACTGTAGCTTAGTAGTAAGTTTTGAAATTGGGAAATGTGAGTCCCCTGATGTTGTTCTCTTTAAAACTGTTTTGGCTATTTGGGTCACTTTCATTTCCACATGAATTTTGGAATCACCTTATCAATTTCTGCAAAAAGGCACATGAAATTTTGATAGGGATTTTGTTGAATTCATAGATCAGTTTGGTGAATACTGTCATTTTAACAATAGTAGATCTGATATTTGAACATGGGAAAGCTTTCCATTTTTATGTCTTTAATTTCTTTCAACATTGATTTATAGTATCTAGAATATAAACTTTGTCTTTCTTTTGTTAATTTATTACAAGTATTTTATTATTTTTGATACTATTGTAAATGGAATTGCTTTTTAAATTTCATTTTAGGTTTTTCATTGCTAGTGTATAGAAATACAACTGGTTTTTGTATATTGATATCGTTTAACTCATTTATTAGCTCTAATCATTCTTTGTGGAATCTGAAGTGTTTTCTATTTATAATATCATGGTATCTTCAGTTAAAGCTACTTTTGCCTTTTCCTTTGCATTCTGGATGACTTTTAAAATTTTTTCTTTCCTAATTGACCTGGCTAGAACCTTTCAGAACAATGTTGAGCAGAAGTGGCCAGATCAGACTTCCTTGTCTAGATTACTATTTTAGGGGGAAAACATTCAGTCATTCATCAACTGTGATAAGAGCTGCTGTTTCTCACAGATGTCCTTTATTCGATTAAGGAAATTTCCTTCTATTTCTAGATTGTTGAGTGCACAACTCTGAAGATACTAAACACTATTGAATTTATACTTTAAATGGGCAAATTATATGGTAAATTTGTTATATCTCAATATAGCTGTTAATAAAAAGCCTACAATTTACTTAATGTAGAATCAACAAAAATAAGGAAAGCATATAACCACATGGTTTTAAGGAGCAGAGCCAATATTCAAACCTATAATCTAGAATTATTAAACCATGTTGGATTTTGTCCTTTAATTCTTTTTCTGCATTAATTGAAATGATTATGTGTTTTTATCCTTCCTTCTATTAATGTGGTACATTACACTGATATTTCTATTAAACAACCCTTGTAGTCCTGGGATAAACTTCATTTGGTTGGTTTGTAAAATCTTTCTAATGCTGTCTTGGATTCAGTTTTCCAGTATTTTGTTGAAGATTTTTGCATCTATATTCATGAGAGATATTGGTTTGTAGCTTTATTTTCTTGTGAGTTCTTTTGCTGGCTTTGGTATCAGCCACAAAAAGAGTTAGGAAGTAATCACTCCTCTTTAATTATTTTGGAAGAGTTAGTGAAGAATTGGCATTAATTCTTCTTAAACATTGAGTAGAATTTATTCATGATCCCATCTGAGCCTGGTCTATGCTTTGTGGGCAGTTTTTTAAATTACTAATTAAATTTCTTTACTTGTCAATTTCCTATTAGAATTTTCTCTTTATACTGGAGTCAGTTTAAGTAGTTTGTGTCAATCTTGGAATTTGTCCATTTCATCTAGATTATCCAATTTGTTGGCATAAAATTGCCCATAGCATTTCTTTATAATCAATACTTATCCTTTCCGTAAGGTCTCTACTGATGTTTCCTCTTTCATTCGTGATTTCAGTAATTTGAGTTTTTCTGTTCTTGGTCAGTCTAGTTAAGGCTTGTTAATTTTGTTGAACTGTTCAAAGACCCTCCTTAAATTTTGTTAATTTTCTCTATTGATTTTCTGTTCTCAACTTCACTTATTCCTTCTACAATTTTATTATTTTCTTCCTTGCTTTTGGGTGTTCCTTGTTTTTCTTTGTCCTGTGTTTTAAGGTGGAAATTTCCCTCTAAGCTTTGCTTTAGCTGCATTCCATTAGGTGGTGTGGTATATTGTATTTTCATTTTCATTCATCTCAGAATATTTTTAAATTTCCATTGTGATTTTTTCTTTGACCTGTTAGCTATTTAGGGTTGAGTTTTTGAAATTTCACACATTTTTGTATTTCCCAAATTTCCTTTTAATGATTTCTAATTTCATTCCATTGTGGTCAGAGAAGATACTTTTTATGATTTTATATACTTTTACATTTGTTGGAATATTTTTGTGGGGAGTGCATTCTTGGTTGACAGTCTTTATCTTTTAGGATTTTAAATATGTCCTGTCATTACATTCTGGCTTCCATGGTGTCTAATGAGAAATCAGTTATTAGTTTTATGGAGAATCCCCTGTAAATTGAGTACTTCTCTTGCTACTGTCAAGTTTCTCTCTTTGTTCTTCTCTCTTGACAAAAAAGATCTTGTCTTTGATTCTGATATGTATAGGTGAGGATCTCTTTCCATTTTATCCCACTTGGAGTTCATTGAGCTTGGAGTTCTTGAATGTGTAGATTTTTTTTTCATCAAATTAAGCATATTTTTCTTTAGCTTTTTGAACATATTTATTGTAGATGGTTTGAAGATTTTTCTAACTAGATCAATGTCTAAGATTTCTAAAGTCAGTTTCTGTTTACTTCTTTGTGTCCTGTTATGGGCTATATTTTATTGTTTCTAAAATGTCATATATTCTCATATTTTTGGGTTGAAAAAAAAACTGGCCATTTTAAATATTATATTATGGACACTCTGGAAACCAAATATCCTCCCCTTACCAGGGTTTGTTATTGTTGTTGATTGTGGTTGTTTGTTCCTTTACTTTTCTGACCTAATTCTGTAAAGTCTGCTTTCTCTGTTTTGTGTGGTCACTGAAATCTCTATTCAGTTAACTTAGTGGCCAACTAATAACTAACAGAGACTTCTTTAAATGCCTGGAACAATAAGTCTCCTAGTCTGTACTAAGTGGTTCTATGTGTCTATTGAGGCACATTTTCCACACTTTGCCAGACAATTTACAAAATCTCAATTTACAATTTACAAAACGTTAGCTTCTACTTCCTTGTTGTGTACAGCTGCAAGGCCAGCCATAGGTGACAACTTACAGCCTTTTCAAGTCTTTCCTGAGCATATGTGTGGCCTTTGGCATGTCCATAGACATAGAATGAGCACTGTTTTCTAGATTTCCAGGAATGTATAGGATCTTTTCAAAGCCATCTATAGGCTATCTTATTCTTCAGCTTTTCCTTTTAAAGTTTTTGGTTAGCCTATCATTTCCCACAACTGTTATGCATTGCCTCAGGCTGCCCCATTGTTAAACAATTGCTGATAATTGTTTTCTGCAAGGGAAAACAATTCACACAGGGTGAAATCTGAATGAGGTCAATAAAGACCAGCATTTCAAGAGGGCTCTTCCAGAAAATTAATGGACAAGACCAATCATAATAATTCTTTGGAAATGGGGCTTTGAAGGAGCTCCAACCCCATTCTACCTTCCCCACTTGCTTCCAGGATGCTGGTTTTCATGGTATGGCAGACTATTGGTTTTTAAGAGTATTGTGGACCTGGGGAAAAGGGCATGGGAGTAGACCAAGTTTAAAGGGTGCAGAGGCCACTGTTCTTACTGAGATTCACCCATTTTTGTTAAATAAATGCTCATTGGATTGTTGCAAGACTTTGGTCAATTTCCAGAGTTCTGAAAAAATCTGATTCTTACAACTTTTGCCAGTTTCTCATTGCTTTTGTGGAGGAGAGAATTTTTGAAGGTACTTATTTTGTTATTCCTTTGATATCAGCTTTTTTTTTCAAGTCAACACTAAGCTCCACTTGTGTGGTCTAGTCTATAGAGTTTCTTGTTCCTGTAGTGGGGTTACGACTCAAAATGTTGAAAAAATACATAACTGGGAGCATTGATCACAATTTGAATATGCATATTTAGCAATATCAGGAGATACAATATGATATATAAAAGTCAAATTATGAAGGAACAAGACTTACAGAATAAGTTTGCCCAAAGTGTCTGTCTCAAAATCAGATATCAAGGACTCCAAGGCAAGTGCAAAACAGGACAAGGAAGAAAGAAAATGAAAGAAATTCAACTACTTCCACAACATCTCGTGGTATTCAAATATATGCTTTCTCAGAACAGTAAAAAGCCAATGATCAGTCAAGGCAGAAGAGAGAACATTGCAGGATGAAACAGAAAACATGATCAAAGAGGATGATAAAGTTATTGAATTATGAAATGAATTTCTTAATGGATTTACAAGAAAGGATACTAGCCAAACAGCAGCTGTTTCAGGTCATGATTCACCTGAAGGCATTTGACTCCCTTGCTTACAAATTTGGTTCTCCAGTCTGCCTGAACCCAAACACCATTTACAATTCCAGAAAAACAAACACAAAGTCCCAAAGATAAGACCTCTCTATCTTAGGGCCAGGATTCCCCTATGATTTCTTGCATGTCTTTCTTCTTGTGATGCCCTGTGGATTCCTGATTCAGTCTGGTGAAGCATATAGTTTTCTGCTTATTGAACTCTCTTCCTCACTTGAAGTTTGCAAAGCAAATTAGTTGGCTAGTGGGAGGCATCTGGGAGAGAAAGAAATGAGAATTAAGGTTGATAAAATAGAGGACAGTGGAGTGCCTACTTGGCCACTTGAAAAGAAGCTGCAAATGAGGCTTCTCTCCTATTATTATATCAGGTTGAGTTGAATCATTCCTAAATCCCTGACAATCAATGGTTGTTTCCTATGACTTTAGGCATGGGGAGAGTTCAGCTGTTCTTAGCAGCTGGTACCAATAACATAAAAAAAAGTGAGAGAGCCCAGTTCCTTCTCCTCCTTCAGGTAAGCTTCATGATGGATAGCTTTTGAATACAAATAAATTTGAAGCTGATATTTCTGTACCATTACTTCTGCTTCCTTACTGTGGTTGGGCAATCATTAGGGACAGTTCTTCAACAAGTACTACTGAGGGACTAGATTTTATAAGGGTATTGATACAGCTAATACTGACATGATAGGGGCCTGCTAGGACCTTATGTTATAGCAAGCAATAGATCCGCATGGGAAGGAAATCTGAATCTGGGCAAATGAGAGACGATCTTTAGCTATCATCCATGCCATTCTTTTTTTTTTTTTTTTTTTTTTTTTTTTAAGAGAGAGGGAGGAAAGGAAGGAAAGACAGAGAGAAGGAAGGAAGGATGGAAGGAAGGAAAGGAGGAAGAAAGGGAAACATCTTTAAACATTTTCTTGTTTTATTGTATTTTGTTTGTTTGTTTGTTTTTTACATGGGCTGGGGCCGGGAATCGAACCGAGGTCCTCCGGCATGGCAGGCAAGCACTTTGCCCGCTGAGCCACCGCGGCCCGCCCCCATGCCATTCTTTATCATCATCAATATCCTTAGATTCTTCTCTCTGCAGAATTTAAATTTTATTTTCAAAAGCCTTTTACTTTTCCTCCATGCCCCCCCCCCATATTTTTAGATACCTGATGATCTTAATACCACTATATCTAGGAAGACAAATCTGCTTTTTGTTAAAAAAAAAAATACCAAAGACTTGAAAGCTGGCTAAAATTTACTTTTGGAGTATAGGATATTTTAACTCCCCCAACAATTTCAAATAACAGTAAAGGCACTTATAATATCATTTACCTGATCCTCAATACTATAGTGATATAGCATATTTATTTAAACAAATACTAATTTAAAATTGTTAGATATAAAAATCTATAAGAACTGTGAGAAGCTGAAGAAATGAATAATATATGATGTACCCCTTTCCATGAAAAGTCTCAAACTGGGACACATGGTAGGAAATAGAGAGGGAAGTAGATAGGTACCAATTACCTGTAATAGAAATCAGTGACTACAGAAGGAGGCAGAGTGTAGATGCAGCAGTGTACCAGCCTACCTCATGGTTCTAATTATAACATTGGTGGTGAAGAGGGCCCTATTACAGGTGCATGCTATTCCTCCTAATGAGCGTTCCCCAGAAATTCAGACATGGGGATAGGTGCTTGATGGAGAGTCTGCTTTTCAAACATTAACTCAGATAAAGGGTGTCCATGTTAATAAATATCACTCAGGCATGCATATGTATGCAGAGTCAGCCCATTAATGTATTAGTCAGAGTTATCTAGGGAAGTAGAAATGACAGGAGATATCTGTAAATATCAAGAGACTGTTATAAGAATTGGCTCACGAGACAGTTTAGGCAGGCCACAAATTAGTTACTCCCATGAAGGTTTTTGATGAATTCCCCAGGAGAAGCTGGCTGGATGAAGTAGAGATGGAAATTCTCTTGGCTGACTGCTGAAACCATCACTTCTCCTTTTAAGGCCTTCAACTAATTGAATGAGATGTCTCTCATTTCCTCAGTTGATTGTAGATGTAATCAGTATAGATGCAATCAACTTACTGAAAATGTCCTCACAGTAACAATCAGGTCAGTGCTTGCTTGACCAAACAACTGCACACCAAAACCTGGCCAAATTGACAAATGAACTTAGCCATCACATTGGAGATGAATTTTTTTCCCCACAGGCACGCAGATTTTATTTCAAAAACAGTTCACATCATCACTTTTTCACATTCTAAATGAACAAAATGAAAATAGAAAAGAAGATGGGTCCCATTTACTTTGTAACCTAATTTCAACTCATTTTTCCTATTGTATTCAATATCTCAATAACTAGGTCTGGAAATTGTTACAAAGAATTGTTCTTTTGCATTTCAGATTTCCAAGTTCTTTATTTGCTATATGTAATATTTAAACATTATGGAATGACAGAGTCTGTTTTTATTTGAAGATTGGTCAACTAAAATGTCTTGTAAGGTGTGCTGGTTTGAAAGGATATATGTCCCCTAGAAAAGCCATGTTTTAATCTAAATCCCATTTCGTAAAGGTAGAATAATCCCTATACAAAACTGTATGTTTGAAACTGTAATCAGATCATCTCCCTGGAGAAGTGATTAAATCAAGAGTGGTTGTTAAATTGGATTAGGTGATGACATGTCTCTACCCATTTGGGTGGGTCTTGATAAGTTTCTGGAGTCCCATAAAAGAGGAAACATTTTGGAGAATGGCGATTCAGATAGAGCAGAGAATGCTGCAGCACCATGAAGCAGAGAGTCCATCAGCCAACGCTCTGGAGATAAAGAAGGAAAACACCTCTTGGGGAGCTTCGTGAAACCGGAAGCCAGGAGAGAAGGCTAGCAGATGACCAGTGTTTGCCACATGCCCTTCCAGCTGAGAGAGAAACCCTGACTGTGTTCACCATGTGCCTTCTCACTTGATGGAGAAACCCTGAACTTCATCAGCTTTCTTGAACCAAGATATCTTTTCCTGGATGCCTTTGATTGGACATTTCTATTGACTTGTTCTAATTGGGACATTTTCTCAGCCTTAGAACTGTAAACTAGCAACTTACTAAATTCCCCTTTTTAAAAGTCATTCTGTTTCTGGTATATTGAATTCTGGCAGCTAGCAAACTAGAACATAACGCTGCTGAAGGACGGTGCTCAGAATGAAGTCTTTATCTTTTGGAAAGACCAGTAACCCTGAAAAGAGGGCTTAATATCAGCAACAACAAAATCTCCTTTCAGTGATGGAAAGAACCATTGAGCCCATTTCTTCTATGCATGTAATGTATGAGGGACAAGACATAACACAATAACAACAACCAAAAAAACCTAACACTTTAAAGTGGATTAAAAGCTTTCAAAGGGGAAAGCAAACCATAACACAAATTGAAGAGTAGCTACATCTTTTTAGGCCACCAATCAATGGTTGCATAATTTGAATCTACTAAAAAATACAGAGATATGTAGAGAGAACTGATATTGAAAGAAGTTCTTTTTGACTAGTTCAGATTATTCTCTCTACATACCAAATTTCTATTGTCTGAAAAAGAAGTTGGACCTTAATATTTAACTGTTTTATATTATGTGTTTAAATACTTTACGTGTATAATTCTTAAAAATATTTTCAATGACAAATCTTCACAAACATACAGTCCATACATGGTATACAATCAATGGCTCACAATATCATGATGTAGTTGTATATTCTTCACCATAACCATTTTTTTTATGAAACGTAGCCACATAGAAACACAAACATTCTTACCATTCTTTTACTTTCTTGAACATTCTTTTACTTTTTTGACAAAGTTCTTTGATGCACAAAAGTGTTTAAATTTGAGGAGTTGCCATTTATTTATTTATTTATTCAATGCTCATGCTTTGAGTGTAAGGTCTAGGAAACTGCTTCCTATTATAAGATTTATAAGATATTTCTGTTCATTTTCTTCTAACAGTTTTATGGTGTTAGATCTAATGTTTAGGTCTTTGATCCATTCTGAGTTAATTTTTGTATAGGGTGTGAGATATGGATCCTTTTTCATTCTTTTGCATGTGAATATCCAGTTCTCTAGCGACCATTTATTGAAGAGACTGTTCTGTCACAGATGAGTTGGCTTGACTGCCTTATCAAAGATCAATTGTCCATAGATGAGAGGGGCTATATCTGAACAATCTATTCAATTCCATTGGTTAGTTTATCTATCTTTATGCCAGTGCCATGCTGTTTTGACCACTGTAGCTCTGTAATATGCCTTAAAGCCAGGTAGCATGAGACCTCCGACTTCATTTTTCATACTCAGGATACTTTTAACTATTCAGGGCACCTTGCCCTTCCAGATAAATTTGGTTATTGGTTTTTCTATTTCTGAAAAGTAACTTTTTGGGATTTTAGTTGGTATTGCATTGAATCTATAAATCAATTTAGGTAGAATTGAAATCTTAACTATATTTAGTTTTCCAATCCATGAACATGGTATGCCCTTTTAATTAGGTCTTCTGTGATTTCTTTTGACAATTTCGTATAGTTTTCTCAGTATAGGTCTTTTATCTCTTTAGTTAAATTTATTCCTAAATATTTTATTCTTTTGATTGCAATTGTAAATGGAATTTTTTTCATGATTTCCCCCTCAGTTTGTTTATCACTAGTGTACAGAAACACTACAGATTTTTTAGTGTTGATCTTGTAACTTGCCACTTTGCTGTACTCATTTTTTTGCTCTAGTAGTTTTGCTGTGGATTTTTCATGGTTTTTGACATACAGTATCATATCTGCAAACAGTGAGAGTTTTACTCCTTCCTTTCCAATTTTGAAGCCCCATATTTCTTTATCTTGTCTAATTGCTCTGGCTAGAACTTCCAACACCATGTTGAATAACAATGGTGATAGTGGACATTCTTGTCTTGTTGCTGATCTTAGGGGGAAAGTTTTCACTTTTTCCCTATTGAGGATGATATTAGCTGTGAGTTTTTCATATACTTCCTTTATCATGTTGATAAAGTTCTCTTCTATTCCTATCCTTTGAAGGAAAGGATGTTGAATTTTGTCAAATGCCTTTTATGCATCAATCGAGATGATCAGGTGGTTTCTCTGCTTTGATTTGTTGATATGGTGTATTACATTAATTGATTTTCTTATGTTGAACCATCCTTGCATAACTGGGATGAATCCTACTTGGTCATGGTGTATAATTCTTTTAATATGCTGCTGGATTCAATTTGCAGGAATTTTGTTGAGGAATTTTGCATCTATATTCATAAGATAGATTGGTCTGTAGTTTTCTTTTTTGTAATATCTTTGTCTGGCATTGGTATGAGGGTGATGTTGGCTTCGTAGAATGAGTTAGGTAGCTTTCCCTCCTCTTCAATTTTTTTGAAGAGTTTGAGCAGGATTGGTACTAATTCTTTCTTGAATGTTTGGTAGAATTCACATGTGAAGTCATCTGGTCCTGAACTTTTCTTTTTGGGGAGCTTCTTAATGACTGATTCAGTTTCTTTACCTGTGATTGGTTTGTTGATGCTGTCTGTTTCTTCTTGAGTCAATGTTGGTTGTTCATGCCTTTCTAGGAAATTGTCCATTTCATCTACATTGTCAAAGCATAAAGTTGTTCATAGTATCCTCTCATTACTTCCTTTATTTCTGTGGGGTCAGTGGTTATGTCTCCTCTTCCATTTCTGATTTTATTTATTTGCATCCTCTCTCTTCTTCTTTTTGTCAACTTCACTAAGGGTCCATCAATCCTATTGAATTTCTCATAGAACCAGCTTCTGCTTTTGTTGATTTTCTCAATTGTTTTCATGTTCTCAATTTCATTTATTTCAGCTCTAATCTTCATTATTTCCTTCCTTTTGCTTGCTTTGGGGTTAGTTTGCTGTTCTTTCTCTAGTTCTTCCAAGGGGACAGTTAATTCCTCAATTTTTACTCTTTCTTCTTTTTTGATATAGGCATTTAGGGCAATAAATGTCCCTCTCAGCACTGCCATTGCTGCATCCTATAAATTTTGATATGTTGTGTCTTTTAATTTTCGTCTGCTTTGAGATATTTATTGATTTCTCTTGTAATTTCTTCCTTGACCCACTGGTTGTTTAAGAGTGTGTTGTTGAGCCTCCATATATTTGTGAATGTTCTGGCACTCTGCCTATTATTGATTTCCAACTTCATCCCTTTATGGTGTGGGAAAGTGTTTTGTATGATTTCAATCTTTTAAAATTTATTGAGACTTGCTTTGTGACCCAGCATATGGCCTATTCTTGAAAATCCATGAGCACTTGAGAAAAAGGTATATCTTACTGTTGTGGGGTGTAATGTTCTATAAATGTCTGTTAAGTCTAGCTCATTTATTGTATTATTCAAATTCTCTGTTTCTTTATTGATCCTCTGTCTAGATGTTCTGTCCATTGATGAGACTGGGGAAGTGAAGTCTCCAAGTATTATGGTAGATGTATCTATTTCTCTTTTGAGTGTTTTCAGTGTTTGCCTCATGTATTTTGGAGCATTCTGGCTCAGTGCATAAATATTTATGATTGTTATGTCTTCTTGTTGAATTGTTCCTTTTATTAATACATGGTCTCCTTCTTTGTCTCTTTTAACTGTTTTACATTTGAAGTCTAATTTGTTGGATATTAGTATAGCTACTCCTGCTCTTTTCTGGTTGTTATTTGCATGAAATATCTTTTCCCAACCTTTCACTTTCAACCCATGTTGATCCTTGGGTTTAAGATGCGTTTCCTGTAGACAGCATGTAGATGGGTCCAGTTTTTTTAATCCATTCTGCCAGTCTATGTCTTTTGATTGGGGAGTTTAATCCATTGACATTTAGTATTATTACTGTACGGGCAGTACTTTCTTCTACCAGTTTGTCTTTTTGGATTTTATATGTCATATCTATTTTTTATTCTTTTTACCTCTACTGATAGTCTTCATTTCTACACTCTTCTCCACAACTCTCTCTCTTGTCTTTTTGTATCTGTCTCTAGTGCTCCCTTTAGTATTTCTTGCAGAGCCAGTCTCTTGGTCACAAATTCTCTCACTGATTTTTGTAAGAAAATGTTTTAATTTAACCCTCATTTTTGAAGGACAATTTTGCTGGATATAGAAATCTTGGTTGGTAGTTTTTCTCTTTTAGTAATTTAAATATATCATCCCACTGTCTTCTTGCCTCCATGGTTTCTGCTGAGAAATCTACATATAGTCTTATTGGGCTTCCCTTGTATGTGATGGATTGCTTTTCTCTTGCTGCTTTCAAGATTCTCTCTTTCTCTTTGACATCTGACATTCTGATTTGTAAGTGTCTTGGAGTACGTCTGTTTGGATCTGTTATGTTTGGGGTTTGCTGCACTTCTTGGATCTGTAATAATTTTATGTCTTTTATAAGAGTTGGGAAATTTTCAGTGATAATTTCCTCCATTAGTTTCTCTCCTCCTTTTCCATTTTCTTCTCCTTCTGGGATGCTCACAACACACATATTCATGCACTTCATGTTGTCATTCAGTTCCCTGAATCCCTGCATGTACTTTTCTATTTTTTACCTTATATTTTCTTTTACTTACCGGATTTCAGATGTCCCACCCTCCAGTTCACTAATGCTATCTTCTGCCTCTTGAAATCAGACATTGTAGGTTTCCATTGTTTTTTTCATCTCTTCTATTGTGCCTTTCATTCCCATAAGTTCTGTGATTTGTTTTTACAGACTTTCAATTTCTTCTTTTTGTTCATTCCTTGCCTTCTTTATATCCTCCCTTAATTCACTGATTTGATTTTTGATGAGGTTTTCCATGTCTGTTTGAACATTCTGAATTAATTCTTTCAACTCCTGTATCTCATTTGAATTGTTGCTTTGTTCCTTTGACTGGGCAATATCTTCAGTTTTCTAGTATGATTTGTTATTTTTTTGCTGGCATCTAAGCATTTAATTACCTTAATTAGTTTATTGTGGAGATTGTTTTCACTTTTTTTACTTAGGATTTTCTTGCTGGATGACTTTGTCTATCTGTTCTTTGACATTCAGTTCAGCTTGTTCTGGACCACTAGCTTAGGTTTTGTTTAACAGATCAGAATTTTTCAGTTCTTGTTTTCTCGTTTCTTCCCCTGCCTGTAGAGTGCCTTCTTCCCCCCTTAGGAGGGTCTACCTAGGCATTATAGACCCCAGCCAGATTTTTCCAGACCAAATTGGCCTCCTGTCAGGAGGAAAGTGTCACCTGTGTCAGTTTTCCCTGCGAGTGAGACCCAGCTGATTGAAAAGCTTTCCTGTGAAGCCTCTGGGCTCTCCATTTTTCCTATCCTGCCCAGTATGTGGCGCTTGTCTGCCTGTGGGTCCCACCAGCGAAAACGATGTGGTACCTTTAACTTCAGCAGACACTCCCTGATGGGGGCATGGTGGAGACAGAGGAGAGGTTGTAGTCTGGTTTTAATAGCTTCACTTTACCAGACCCTGGGGTCAGAACTCCTTGAGGGAGGGATTCCACCTGAGCTGGGCCCACCTCTCTCCTGGGGAAGGCACAGGCTCCAGACGAACACTCAAACAAGCTGAATTCTGCCTATGCCTGGGGCAGTGGAGCCCAAGAAGACTTCCAGCTGTATCCAAGGAGCAGTCAAGCCATTGAAACACAGCCACCAAAACGAAAGAGAAAAATCCTTTTCAGAGCAAGGCCCCTGTTCCTCAGGTTTACCAATCAAGAGCTTAAGTTGGTTCATTGCTCTGTGTCTCTCCAGGTCCTATGTGACCCCTCCTTTTCTTCAGGGCCCAGACCTTTTCAGATCCCAAAAAAAATCTGTTTTTTTTTTTTCGTCATCTCTGTCCCCTCTGCGCCTGGGCAAAAACCGACGACATCCGTTTTTACTGGAGGTTCAGCTGAGCTGGGAGCCTTGTTTTTAGTAGTCAGAATTTGTTAATTAATTCCACAATTGGAGTTTGGCTGTGCTCAGCCCCTGCTTCTAGTAAAGCCCCTTTCCTTTTGCCTCTGGGAAGCAGCCTGTAGGGGAGGGGTGCTGGCCACTGTGGCTTGGGGAACTCATGGTTCTGGGTGGGCTCACAGCCACTTCAGCTGGTCCAGACTGATGTACACTGTGTGTCTGTCTGGTCATTGACATGGCCCCAGCTGTTGTTCTGTACTGTTCCTGGCTATTTATGAGCTGCTCTGGAGGATGAACTAAATCCCACACCTCGCTAAGCCACCATCTTTTTTTTTATTTTTTTTTTATTTTTTTTATTTTATTATTTTTTGTTTGTTTGTTTGTTTTTTACATGGGCTGGGGCCGGGAATCGAACCGGGGTCCTCCGGCATGGCAGGCAAGCACTCTTGCCCGCTGAGCCACCGCGGCCCTAAGCCACCATCTTGGCCCCCTTCCTGGAGATGGTTTTTAATGTCTTCTCTGGCTTCAGCAAAAGGCACTACACTTGGAAGTAACAAGTTCCATCAAGAAGAAGCTACTTTCCTCTCTTTGACAACACTGTTGAAAAGCCATTGCAAAAGGATTGGTTACTGTTTGTTAGTTTTAAGGGAAGAACTCCAAATCTAACACTAATCAAGCTGTGATCATTAATACAAACAAATTTGCACATTTTTTCCCTATTTACAATTAGGTAATGTATATCATAAAGTGAGGTGAAGAGCAAAGGAATGTCTTGAATGGTTCTCCCAAGAAGAGATAAAAGGCAAGTTTGAAAATCAAACAACTTCATCTTCTATCCTGCTCAACTTTGATTTGGAAAGCAGGTAGTTAAATGACATCAAGAAAGTAGCAATTATATAGCTTGCATTCTATTGCCTGCTTTTGCAGCAGCAATTACCTCAGCTACAAATCTCATTTACAGAACTCTTTGACAGTGCTATCTGGATGATGGCAGAATACACTGGAAATCAATAGAGGGTGATTTCATTCCCAAATTGAAGTTGCCGTTTAAGAAGGAAAAAACACGCAGATGCACATGCTGACCTTCTTATTCATTTATAGATTCCTCAGTAGCAATTATAAGGCTCAAAACTTCCACAAATTCAATTACTCCTGGAAAAATATTAATTATAAGCACTCTTACCAATTGAAATGCAATAGCATCCTAGCTTCCAGAAAGAAAATATACAAAAGCTGTTTGAAAAAATCTTAATCAAGATGCTAATAAGTAATGGCCCAGTACAGAGCATGCAAAACAGGACAGCACCTACTTCTCTGCACCTACAATTATGTGATTTATTTCCTGATTTAAAGTATCCTAGCAACCATCATACATGTTAGTCCTAAAGGATCTAAAAACGATGCACTGGGAAATCAGTCCGTAAAGCCTTATGCTCCAAGGAGGGATATTTTCTCCTTGGAGGGCATGCCAATTGCAAAATAGATGTGTGGCGATTAGAGTCACTTTCATTGCTTTGAGATTTTGTTGCCCTTCCTGATCCCATGTAGTCAGAAGGCCTGTAATCCAATTTTAATCTAAATAGATGGTAATGCTGCCAAGGAATCCTAATTCCACATGGATATTCAATAGCATAGCCAAAAAACCTGAGGATATTGCTTATAGAGATGGCCTCGAAGCTAGCAAAAGTGGGCTCTGACACCTGCCCTAAATTCCCACCTTGTTTATTATTCATTGATTTGAGCTGAGACAGGAAGAGCACTGTCAAAATGATCCTTGAACCCAGGAATGGGAAGGCTTCAAGCTAGTCTCAGCTCTTGTCATCTATAGTGAGTTAGTTATCAGCTCAATCATAAACTATTATTAACAAACTTTGTCCTTTCACAGTGATTTGATATGGGAAAAGCAATACTTAGAGCCAGAAATGGGGCCTAAAAACTGGAGAAAAGCCAGATTAGAGAAAGTTAGGGAACTCTTTCCATCTATTAAGGAATTAAAAATTAAGAGTCCCCCCTATTAGGGACCTTTCCAGATAGGTTCTGTATGATGAGATCAACTACACCTGAAGGAGTCAGGAATACATTGCAAAACGAAATGGTCAATTATTTTCACAATGTTGTCAGGGAAGATATCTTGTAGTTAAGGAAGACAGTACTAAATAATTGATGAGTCTTTCCATTCTGGCTCTGATCTCAGTTCCCCAACTCTACACTCTTTTCATCTCTGCCATAACTTACATCTCATCATCACTGAGAACAGCTCTGCTTCATGATTCTGAACTCTAATCCTCTTTAACCACAATCTCCTTTACTTCTATTAGCTCCCTACCCCTTAGCAACTGCTGATCTCTTTTTGGTCTCATAATCACCTTCAAATACTTAATTAGTCACAATTTCTCCAGCCCATTACCCTCCACTGTGGTTTGCCTCCATACTCACCTGGGTTCTCTGGGCAGCCTTCTTGATGATGTACTCATTAACTCTCTGGAATGCCTTAGCTCCAGACAGTCTTGCCTTGCCAATTTGAATCCTAGGTAACTTCTGCCAGCCACTTCATCTGCTTCTGAAGTGCTCTGTATTTCAAAGGAATATCACAAAACTGTGATGACTTGACTCCCTATAGCCATGCTAGATAATTGCAGCTGGATTTTTTGGCTGCTCATCTATGCTGCTTTTTATCTACTGCTGGCTCCCTTTGCCATTCAAACATTCCACAAAGATTTGTTAGGCATTTCTTCTGTCTCAGGTATGGTCTCAAGCACTTAGGATAAAATGATGTTCCAGAATGGCAAGTTTCCTTCACTCATGGAGTTTTATAACTTAGTAAAGGAAGATGTAAAATAAGCTTGTTTTTAAAAATAGTGATTTTATATTGGAATAAGTTCCATGAGGAATGATAAGTGCAAACAACCGGAGCCAAGAACTAGCTCAAGGTTTTCAAAGAACAGAATTAAGGTCAGTGTACATGGATGTCAAAAGGAGAGGATGAGTTGTAGAATGTAAGGTCACAGAGATAGGGAAGAGACATGAAAAAGACTTAGAATCTCATTCCAATTTCAATGGGGAGCCATAGGAGGGTTTTAAGCAGAGGAGTCATGATATCTGATTTATGCTTTAAAAGGATCACTCAGACTTCTGTGTGATGGATGTGAGGCAATAGGGGAAACAAAGAGATTAGTTAGGTGGCTGAAAAAAGGTCCAGGTAAAGGATGATGGTGGTTTAGACTAAGTAAAGATTGTCAAAAGTTTTTGGATTCCATACAGTGACAGACTCTTATTTTATACATCATATTTAAATTATTATTTAGCTTCATCTGAAGGAGAGAAACTATGTTTTCCCTTCTGTCTACTTCTCACTTTGGTTCAAGCCCTGGTGCAATTGTAAAAAAAAAGTAAGAGAGAAAAAATCAATACCATAAGCATTCTTTCTCTCTTAGTGCCATCTTTCTGTCCCTTCTCTCCCTCAAAGACTTGTATTCATTTCTCACTGGTCCCTACCACCATCCAAATTACCTAAGTCTTGCCTCCTTTGTTCACAAAGGTAACATAAGGTGAGAATCTCAGTGACTATGAAAAGCTGTAGGGAGAGAGACCATTGAGCAGGGTCAGGGATTGAGAGCATCTCTGGAATCCCTAACAGCAAGCCACATAGGAAGCCACTTTTCTCTTAAACATGGGAGTGATCTTGGTGGCTACTATTTGGACTATGTTTCCAAGAAAATCTTTTTAACTATTCATTTATGGAAAGATATAGAAATGCCAGATTTCTTGAAAAAAAAAAGATTTTCAAAGGAGCCAGCAGACTGCATCATGCTATTTCTTATTTTCTGAGCCTGGAAAGATTTTGAAGGAAATAGAAAAATTGGTCCTTAACTGTGAACATCTCTTATTTAGCAAGCTCAAAGCAGTGCCAATGTAATTGTGCATTACTTTGTTAATCTCAACATCACAGCTGTGACGCTGCATCAGTAGTCAGGCTTCTCATTTTCAGACCAATCAATCAACACAGATATATTTTTAATGCATGTACTAAGCAGCCATGGTGTAGGCTTTGGCCTAAGGTATAAAAGTTTGAGTCATTGCACCTGTATCAGAGATGCAAGCAACGTGTGTAAGAAACAATTTGAGGTGAAAGCATCAATTAATCATGTCCTAATCTGGATCACGTAGACTGCAATTTTAGTATGAGTTCTGAGACAGAAGCATCAATTTTGATTTGGTGTTGCATGTTAGACTGTTAGACCTGAGAAGGAACTAAGTGTCTCATCTAGCGACCCAGAGAGATGAATTAAACTAGTCATGGTCACAGAAAATACAGTGGTAGAGTCACAAAAAAGGAATCAGGTGGTGCCTGACTTACAGCCCAGTGTTGCTGATGTTCCAATAAACTTCCATCAGTCATGTTGTCAGCATGCTGCTCCATTGCTATATGTTATTGGCCATTTGACTGTGATGATATTAATGATAGAGGAATATCTACAGTTTCTTAAGCCATTTAGGCACCTCACCCAGGAATGACTTCATTATGGATATCCTAAATTTAGGTCCGAATGTTGTGTGACACAGGTCCCTGAGATATGTATTTGGACGCGCTCGTCATCTATCAGTAATCCCCATGTTCTTCTCTATGTTCACATTAATAATCAGCAAGGGATTGGCAGTCAGCAATTTGTGGGTAAGACTGAGCTGGGTTGGAGAAGACTTTTTGCTTGCTTGTGAAGAAAGCTTAGTTATGGGCAAGACATGCATGGTATTCATGATGGAATCTTACTATAATAGAGACACAATCCCTGATCTCAGAAGAATCCTAGCTTGATTTAAATAATTTTTTTTTTGGTTTAACATAAGTGATCCCAAATACCCTGGTTATATGAGGAGTTTAGCTTCACCTAAATTTCTTTGATATATTGCAGGATGCATTGAGATTGAATATATTATTCTCATCTGATAATTTTGATGAAGATAGATAATTTTACCTAAAACACATGTACAGCTGACAGTTGAGGTGTAAGTTGATTCTTGTTCTTGAATTTCCTCTGTATAGATTCTATTATTTAGTGTTTGACTTCAATGCAAGACTAAGACTATAGGTGACAGGGAAAGAAAATGGTCTTTATTGAGTTTCTACTACACACCATAGAACGTATAGAAATTATCCTTATAGCAACACTGTGAGATACATATTATTCCAATATTAACAGTGCGATAACTGAGATTGAGATGAGACTTGAAGTCAGATCTGTCTTGACTTTTAACTGCATGCTCCTACCATACCACAGTAGATATCCACTTCAAAATATTCTATTAAGGCTCTGACCGTTGGGGGTTGGTTGGGGAAGTGGAGTTTTCTAAAACTTTGAGCAAAAACTCCTGAAGAGTTCAATTTTTTAAACTATTTTTATAGATGGCAAATATTGCAAATAATGAATACGGGTTAAGGGAAACAACATATTTAAGCAAAGCCAGAATTTATTTACAATGAACTTATCTTAGGTCGTTAGTTGTTTCTGAGCAAACAGTGGAAGTTTTGCCTTATTACTATTCCTCCAAAAAATTATTTTGCTGGATTTAAACCCCTTTTCATTAAGTGCAGTTTGGAAACAGATAAGAATAAATATATATATAGAATAGTAATAGACATAAACTAAGATTCAAAGAGCTTTCTGACTAGTTTTAGGTAATGAGGGTCCTAGATGAGCTGTGAACGTGTTGTTTTAAAGGCAAGTGCAGAGGGAGGTGATTAGAAAACTGCATGACTCAATCTCTCCACCAGAACAACTATTAAATATGCAGTAACAGTCTGAATTAACTATTTCAATACTCTGGAGTCAAGTAGGACACTGCACCATGCAGGAAAGAACAGGAGGAAGAGACAGGCAAATTATGGTAAATAGCACTGAACTGCACTCTCTGTGCAGTGACAACCATCCCCCACCCCCCAACCTCACAACAGGCAGTTGTAAGGTACTGGCAAAATTTGCTGGTGCCAGAATGGAGCATAAAAACACAGTTCCCCAATATCCAGGGGTATATGATCTGAGTACTGATCACTGATTTTGACTAGCTACTTCAGATCTCTGGGGGCTTGGGTCAGAGTGTTGTCACTGCTCTAATCCACCTCAGACAAAGGCAACTGAAGAGACTTAAAGACTGTATGCTTCCTCAGAGATGCAGTGGACAGTTGAAGGGCTGCATTTATGTACAGATACCAAGACAGGGAAGCACAGTTTGGGGAGCCATGGGGGAAGCTCCTGCTGTTCCTGGTCCTTTCCCCTTCCCGGGGAAATTTGGAGGCAGCCAGTTCTTCATTTGTAGGTGCCTGACCTTGCTTCCACTGGGAAACTCTGACTTGGGAAACTCCTCTCCAATGTGCCCACTCTCCAAGAATTCCTATAAACAGGGAAACTCCTAAGGCCACTGATAAGCATAAACCCAAGACAAGATGCAGGCACAGAAAAGATGGGGGGGGGGGCTGAAATTTGCATTTGCCTTGAGCCGACCTTTCTGATAAGAGGGGTAAATTGTGCAGGAGAACACAAGCCAGCACAAATCCGATATTGGCAAAGACTGGGAAAGGTGTTTTTGCTAAGGTATGCTTGGTTTTGTTAGTCCCTGAACTCAAGAAAATCTGTGTCATACACCTACTGGATACAAACTCAAGGGAATAAATCCTCCAGTTAACATTTTAAAATATTAAAACATACAGTGTACAAAAAAAAAAAAGATTACAAGACAAGCAAATAGGAAATGATGGCCCATCCAAAGGAAGAGGATAAAAATCCACAAAATACCAATGAAGAACACGAGAATGTGGACATACTAGACAAAGATTTTAAAAAGTAATCTTTGGTATACCTAAAGAAATGAAGGAAAATACAGAGAAAGAATGAAAGGATATTAGGAAAATAATGAATGAAAAAATATGCGACTCATAATAAAGAGATATACATTTAAAAAAGGACAAAAAAGTTGAAGCTCACAATACATGAAATGAAAAATTCTCAGGAGGATTTCAACAGTAGTTTGGGGCTGGCAGTAGAAAGAATCAGTGAACTTAAAGACAAGAATGTTGAAATGAGGTTGAGAAGTAGAAAGAAAAAAAATAAAGTATTAAAATGAAAATAGCCAAGAGTGCACAGGTGGTTCAGTGGTAGAATGCTCGCCTTCCATGCTGGAGACCTGGGTTTGAGTCCCAGACCATGCACCTGAAAAAAAAAGTGAAAATAGCCAAAGAGACCTGTGAGAAACTATCAAGAAAACCAATGCATCCATAATGGGAGTCACAGAATAAGAAGAAAAATAGAAAGGGGCAGAAGGAATACTGGCATAATAATTATAGAAAATCTCCCAAATTTAGCAAAAGTTTGAATCTGAACATCCAGAAAGCCCAGAGAACACCGAACAGAAGAAACTTGAAGAGAAACATGCCCTGCCACATACTGGTCAAACCATTAAATTCAAAGGAAAGAGTTCTGAAAGCTGCAAGAGCAAAGCAACATATTATGTATAAGGGAGTAACGTTGAATATAAGGACTGGTTTCTCATGAGAAACCATGGATGCAAAAAGACAGTGGGTTGAAATAGATGGCAGAAAGAAAATAATTGCAAATCATTAATTTTATAATTGGTGAGACTTTGTTTCAAAAATGAGGGATATGTTAAAACATTCGCAGGTTAAAAAAAAAAAAAAAAGATGAGGTTGTTCATTAAAACCAGACTTGCCCTGAAAGCAATACTAAAGGGAATGGTACCAAATGAAAGGAAAGGAAACTAGACAGTGGTGCAAAATGACATAAAGGAATAAGATCTTCAGTAAAGATAGCAAACCATATGAGTAATTATAGATGCGAGTACTATTGTATTGCGTTTTTTTTGGTATGTAACAATACTTATTACTTCTTATAGATGCTAAAATGCAAATCATAAAAAGTAATGATAATTCTATGGGTTTAGACATAGATGTATAAATATATAATTCATAACAAGTACAAAATTGTGGAGGGATGGAGGGGTTTAGAAATAATATATGTGTATGCTATTGAAGTCGTGTTTGTATCTAATCAAATATGATTGCTATATATTTAGGATGTTAAATTGTGTAACCACAATGCAAATATATGAAATATATATCCAGAAAGAAATGAGGAGGCCTCAGTATGATACAATACAAAAATAAAATAAATATGAAGGTAGGCATTCATGGAATCATTGAAACAAAAAAATATTAAACTAATAATGACTGAATGGCAAAATTGCAGAAGGAAGTCCTATAGTAACAGTGGTGACTTAAAATATAAATGGATTAATATCAAAAGGCAGAGATGGGCAGAATGGATGAAAAAGCATAACCAGCTCTATGCTATTTAGAATAAACTCACCTGAAATTCAAAGACATATATAGGTTGAAAGTGAAAGGATAAAAAAAATATTTCATGCAAGTAGTAACAAAGCGAGAACTGGGTTAATGATACTAATATCAGATAAAATATACTTTAAGTCAAAAACAGTCATGAGGGACAAATAAAGACATTATATACTACTGATAAAGGGGTCAATTAAATAAGAAGCTATAATAATTATAAATATAAATGCACCTAACAGCAGATCTACAAAATATATGAAGCAAAGACAGATAGACATGAAGGAGAAATAGTTCTACATTAATATTAGGAAACTTTAATACACCACTTTTGATAATGGATACTACATCTATACAGAAGTTAGGTAAAGAAATAGAAGACTTGAATAATGTTCTAGATTGACTAGAGCTAACAGTCATATATAAAACGTTTCAACCACCACCAACATATTCTTCTCAAGTGCACAAGGATCATTCACCAGTTTAGACCATATCTTAGGTAACAAAGCAAGTCTCAATAAATTAAAAGATATGAAACATACACTGTGCATTCTGCAACCACATTTAAATGAAGCTAAAAGCCAGTAACAGAGGGAGAAATGGAAAATTCACAGCTATGCGGATATTAAGCGACACACTAATATGATTAATGGTTTAAAGAGGAAATCACAAAGTAAATTAAGAAATCTCTGGAGGTGAATGAAAAGGAAAAGCCAATATAGCAAAATGTGTACGATATGAAGGCAGTCCTGTGAAGGAAATTTATGATCTAAATCTTACATTAAAAAAGAAGGAATATTTCAAAGTAGGGGACTAACTTCAGAAATGGAGAAACTAGAAAGAAGGACAAATTGAACCCAAAATGAGTAGAATGAAGGAAGTAACACAAATTAGAGTAGACATAAATGAAGTAGAAGGCTTGAAAAAAGAAAACAATATGGAGAAATAACAAAACCAAATATTGGTTCTCTGGAAAGATAAATAAAATTGACAAACCTTTGGCTAGACTAAAGAAGAAACAAAGAGAGATTACACAAATCACCAAAATCATAAATTAAAAGGGGACATTACTAACAACCACACAGAAATAAATTGGTCTATAGTAGTATTCTATGAAGAATTTTCAGCCAACAAATTAGATAACCTAGATAAAAATGGACAACTTCCCAGAAACACACGACTCCCTACATTGACTCAAGAAGAGAAAGAAGATACAACCAACAATGAGTAAAGAGATTGAATCAGTAGTCAAAACACCCAACAAAGGAAAGCCCAGGAACAGATCACAGGAGAATTTTATCAATCATTCAAAGAAGAACTAACAACAATCCTGCTCAAACTCTTCTAAAAATTAAACAGGAAAGACACAGCTTAATTCGTTTTACAAGTCCAATCTCATCCTAACCCCAAAACCAGATGAAGATATTACAGGAAAAGAAAATTAAATAAAAAAGTCTCTTATGGATATAGATGCAATTATCATTAACATTATCCTAGCAAACCTAATCCAATAGCACACTAAAAGAATTCTACACCATGATTAGTGGTATTTATACCAGGTATGCAAATGTGTTTCAACATAAGATAATCAATTAATGTAATGCACTACATTAACAGACTAAAGGGGAAAACACATAACCATCTCAATTGGTGCAGTAGAGGCATTTAACCAAATCCTTCACCCCTTCTTGATAAAAACAATTAGAACAGTAGGAATATAAGAAAACTTACAATACATTATAAAGGGTATATATGAAAAATACACAGCTGTATCATACTTAAATACAAAAGACTGAAAGTTTTTCCTCTAAGATCAGGAACAAGACTAGGATGCCCAGAGTCACCACTGTCATTCAAAATTATACTGGAAGTTCTAGCCAGAGCAATTAGGCAAGAAGAGGAAATAAAGGACACCCAAACTGAAAAACACTTTCACTATTTGTGATGACACAATACTGTAAATAGAGGATCCTCAAATATCCATAGCAAAGCTTCTACAGCTAACAAATCAATTCAGCAAAGTGATAACATCCCCAAATCAGTAGTGTTTCAAAACACTAACAATAAACAATCAGAAGAAGAAATCAAGAAAAATATATAATAGCAACTAAAATAATCAAATATCTAGGAATATATCGAACAAAGGATGTAAGGATGTGTGCACAGAAAACTACAAAACATTGCTAAAATAAATCAAAGGAGACCTAAATAAATGCAAGGACATTCTATGATCATAGATTGAAAGAATGAATATTTTAACATGTTAATCCTATCCAAAGCAATTTACGGATTCAACACAATCCCAATCAATATTTCAAAAACGCTCTTTTCAGAAATGGAAAAACCAGTTATCAAATTTGTATGGAAAGGCAAGGGGCCCCAAATAGTTAAAGCCATCCTGGAAGAGAAGAATGAAATTGGAGGTCTGAGTTCCTGATCTTAAAACTTATTACAAAGCCACAGCAATCCAAATAGCATGCTACTTGCACAAGAATAGACACATAGAAAAAAGGAATCAAATTGAGAGTTCACGCTTATGACCAACTGATTTTTTTCTATTTTTCACTGAAATTTAATTGAGAAATATTTGTACACAATATAATCTATCCAAAGTATACAATCAATGGCTCACAGCATCATCATATAGTTGTGCATTCATTATCACCAATTTTAGAACATTTTCATTACTCAAAAAAAGAAATAAAAATAAAAAAGCAAACCCAAAACATCCAATACTCCTTACCTCCCTATTATTATTATTATTTTTTATTACTCATCTACTTATACAATGGATAAAGGGAGTGTCACAAGGTTTTTAAAATCACACAGTCACATGATAAAAGTTATGTAGTTATGTAGTCACCATCAAAGATCTAAGCTACTTATTTTTGGGTTAGGGTTCAACAATTTCAGGTATTTCCTTCTAGCTATTCTAATAAACTAAAAACTAAAAAGAAATATCTGCATAATGAGGCAGTAATCATAATTATTTGTTAAATCTTAATTTTTCAGTTACATCTTTTCCTTTTCATTTGATTAATATCTCGATCTTCAGGAATATATGAGCAAGGACCATTTTAACTTCTTCATTCTAGAAAGGGGTGTTTACCTTATGGGTAGAAGAATGAAACTGGATGATGTTCTTGGAGAGACTGGTACCTCTGGATTTCAGGTCTTATCTGGCATAGGAACAATCTGTAGACCTTAAGTTTCAGAAAAAAAATAGACTTATAAGAAAAACTTTTATGGCGCCTTAAATAGAGCCCAAGGTTATTTATTTATTTTTTTTTCATGGTCAGGCACCGGGAAATGAACCCGGGTCTCCAGCATGGCAGGCAAGAACTCTGCCACTGAGGTACCATGGCCCACCCCCAGGGTATTCTTTATGGTTTTCAATAATACTGTTGGTTTTGCTTTGGGCTTGGCATACTGTGGCAATTTTGCAATATCTGCCTGAAGCTTGCATAAGAGTAATTCCAGAATAACCTCTCAACTATATTTGTAATCTCTTAGCCACTGAAACTTTATTTTGCTTCATCTCTTTCCCCCCTTTTGGTCAAGAAGGAATTCTCAATCCCATGAAACCAGTGCCAGGTTCATCCCTGGGAGTCACGTCCCATGTTTCCAGGGAATATTACACCCTTGGGAGTCATGTCCCACATGGCAGGGGGAGGGTAGTGAGTTTATTTGCAGAGTTGGCTTAGAGAGAGAGAGGCCACAACTGAGTAACAAAAGAGGTTCTCTGGGGGTCAGTCCTAGGCATAATTATAAGTAGGTTTAGCTTTGTCATTGCAGAAATAACTTTGATAAGGGTAATTCCCAAGATTGAGGTCTTGGATTATTAAATTGGTAGCCACTAATGCTTGAGAGAATGTCAGAAATTCACCAGGTGGGGAAGTTTAATATTTCCATCTTTTTCCTCTGACCTCAAGGGGACTTTGTAAACACTTTTGTATTTTCTTCCCCAAATACTTTGGAATGAGTCAGGGTAATACATTAGCCTATACAGAACAACAAGAATTCATTCTCTTATTCTAGGTTCCATATAATTATGTTGTTTAAGCAAACTGACCAGACAGGTTAAATTAGATAGTGTGCTAAAGAAAATGTAAATTTTGTAGCAAATAAACATCATTTCCTTTGGTCTCACATAGAAGTTGACATTTTAAAAATACAAACAATATTATCTTTTATGCTGTATTCTGATTTACCTTAGCCCTGACCAAATCCATTTCATTCACATCTCTAATTAAAGTCTGATTTCTTTTACAGCTTGTTTTAATAGTTACTGTAGGGATTAACACAGATATTCAGAGCTGCAGAACTCTAAGTCTGTTTAGGCTCTACACAGATACCCAATGTTCAAGGGAACTATGGGGTTACACACAAAGAGCACAGCATCTCAGAATTTAGAAGTCACAGTTAATACTCAGGAATAGATGTGACCACCGTAAGATCTTACAATCTAGGAACCTTAACAATGAGCCTTATTGAACATTTTCTACTCCTTAATCATGGATTGCCCAATCTCTGCCCACTTTCTATCCCCTGATAACCTATGCTCTCAAATTCAATTCTCAGAGTTTGCTCATTATAGTTAGCTTATATTAGTGAGACTATAAAATGTTTTCCCTTTCATTTCTCACTTATTTAATTCAACATATTGTGCTCAAGGTTCATTCACATAATTGCATGCCTCACTACTTCATTACTTCCTGCAGCCACTCAATATTCCATCATATGTATACCCCACAGTTAACCTTTCCATTCATCAGTGGGCAACTGATTTTTTACAAGGGGAGTAAATACCATTCAATTGAGAAAGAATATCCACTTCAACAAATGTTACTGGGAAAGGGGGATAACCATTAAAAAAAAAAAAGAAAGACCCCTACCTCACAACTTTTACAAAAATCAACTCAAAATGGATCAAGGAAACAAATATAAAACCCATAACTATCAAATAGTAGAAGAAAATGTACAGAAGCATCTTCATAAACCTGTGTTAGGCAATGGTTTCTTAGAACTCATACCCAAACACAAGCATTAAAAGCAAAATAAATAAATGGGACATCATCCAAATGAAAAAAATTTTCCCCTTAAAGGACTTTGTCATGAAAGTAAAATGACAATTTATAAACAATGGGGGAAATGTTTGGGGACACATTTTCAATAAGTTTTTAATATTCAAAATACATATAGAAATCCTTCAGCTCAACAACCACAAAAAAAAAGCAACAATAAAAAACCCATTTTAAAGATGGGCAAAAGATTTGAATAGATACTTCTCCAAAGAATATGTACAAGTGGCCAAAAGTCACATGAAAAGCTGTTCGACATCATTAGCCACTAAACAAATGCAAATCAAAACCACAATGAGATACCATTCCAAACCCAATAGAAAAGTTACTATTTTCATACTGAAAAATTATAAGTATTGGAGAGGAATGTGGAGAAATAGGAATGTTGTCAGTGGCAACTTAAAATGATGTAGCCTCTGTGGAAAACAGTTTGGCAGTTCCTCATAAATTAAACATAGAATTCTCATACGACCCAAATTATTGAAAGCAGGGATTTGATAAGATATTTTTACATCAAAGTTCATAGTGGCATTATTCACAATTACCCAAAGGTGAAAGCAACCCAAACAATGGAATATTATTCATCTATTAAAAGAATGCAGTTCTAATATATGTGACAACATGGATGAATCTTGAAGACATTATGTTGAGTGAAATAAGCTAGACACTAAAGGATAAATATTGTATGATCTCATTGATATTAAATAATTAGAATATACAAATGCAGAGAGTTAGAATCTAGAATAAAGTTTAACAGGAGATGGGTGAGGGCAACAAATAGGGATTTAGTGCTTAAACTGTACAGAATTTATTTTTGAGATTATGGAAAAGTTTTGGTAAAAGATGGTGTTTATGGTAATACAATTGTGTGAACGTAATTATCGACACTGAATTATATATCTGAATGTGACTGAAAAGGTTAATTTTAGGTTGTATATACTAGTATACTAGTACAATTGTTGTACCAGTATAACAATTTCTTTAAAAAATCCATGAGGGTGAGTGCAAGGGTAGTTCAGTGGTAGAATTCTCACCTGCCATACGGGAGACCTGTGTTTGATTTCTGGTCCATCCACTTCCCCCCCAAACAAATAAACAAACAAACAAAAACCAAACAAAACAGAAAAAAAGGAAAAACAAACCAAAATATCAACGAATGGTGCTGCAATAACGGGATACTCACATGGAAAAATAATGAAATGCGACCCCACCATACATCATACAAAAAAAAAAAATCCACGGGATAGTACAACACAATGAACCCTAATGTAAACCATGGACTATAGTCAATACTGCAATTATAAAAATGTTCTATATTTAATTTTGATACATGCATCACACTAATGTGAGTTAATAATACGATGGTATAAGGGTTCCTGTTTTATGTGTGATTTTTTTGTAAGCCCACAACTTCTCTAATACAAAATATTTTTAAATTAAAGAATTTTATGCATGCTTTTTGGTAAGCCCACTTTTCTAATAAAATATTTTTTAAAAAGAATTTAAACAAACAAAGGCAGAGATGGAGGAATGTGTATTACAGCTTTTGTGAGAGCAGATATAAGGTGTTGACACATTCATCATGACTTCTCCTCTGGTAATACACTTTCTTGAGTGGTAATAGAAGAGGTGTCAAATCCTTGAAAAATACTTGTATTATAACTTTTTAAATCTCTTCTGCATCGTTACTTTTCTAGTCAACCCTCACTTACTTGCCTTATTCTAGTAAACCTAAAGTTTAAAGTTAACCCGGGGGCATTGACTTCTGATGGAATTTATTTTTTGCCTTTTTTTCATAGAGAAATCTTCACACACATACATTCTATACATGGTGTACAGTCAATGGCTTCCAATATCATCACATGGTTGTGTATTCATTACCATGATCAATCACTGCTTAGAGTATTTGTATCACTCCAGAAAAAGAAATAAAAAGAAAAGCCCATGCCATACACCTTACCCCCCTTTCATTGACCACTGATATTTTCATCTACCCAATTTATTTTAACATTTGTCCCCCCATTATTTATTTATTTATTTTGTATCCACATTTTTTACTTATCTGTCCATACCCTGGATATAAGGAGCATCAGACACAAGGTGCTCACAATCACACAGTCACATTGTAAATGTTTATATCTTTATAGAATTGTCTTCAAGGATCTAAGCTACCAGAACACAGCTCAGCATTTTCAGGTACTTCCCTCCAGCCACTCCAATACACTATAAACTAAAAAGGGATATCTACATAATGCATAAGAATAACCTCCAAGATAACCGCTCGACTCTGTTTGAAATCTCTAAGCCACTGAAGCTTTATTTTGTCTCTAAGGGTATTTTATATCCATTTTTTTCCTTATTGAATAGATAATATTATCAGTTGAAATTACATTTCTTACAGGGATAGTAAATTATCTAATTTACATTCCAATAATGTCAACTAAATTAAATTCAGTTAACTTGGACCCTTAGACAGAATTGTGATTTGTTTTCCTTACTTGTCTCTTCCTGAAGAAAAAAAATTATATGATGGTGTCATATCAGGTACTTAGTGAAACAAAAATTCCTCCATAGGGTGTCCTGGGTTTGATATAATTGCAATCTAATGCTTATACCTCCTGTCTTCACCTATATTCTTAAATCCTAGGCAGCAAATACTTGGCTCAAAATGATGACCCTTTAAGTGCTTCAGGAAACAAGGAATGTTTCAGTTTTGTCCTTTAGCCTCTGATTTCTGAAGCAGAGAGGTGAGATAGTATGGAGATTTTTTTTTTTGACAATAATAAAGGGAGAAATTGCAAAGGACTTTTTCATAGAGAATGACAGGATATTGGAAATTTAGAACAGTGTACTGATGTTCTACAGTGTTCTACAGTGTAAGAAGATGAAGTATAATAAGGACTAACCAAAAGTTTTGTACCCAACTTCCCCCCCAATCAAAAGAGTCAAGTGAGGAAGCCAAGGTTGAAGTGACAGCTTCTGAGAGTCTAAGGGTTTTCACTGACTGTAAAGGCAAAAACCATTAAGGTTTATGTTGTAACCAAAAAGCTAATGCAATCCATGACTGCATTGTATGTTGTCCAGGAAATCACTTATAACACATGGCATTTTAGGGGGACAATTTAAGGAGAATATTAACAAACTGGGATGTGATAAGCAAAAGCGTCCAATATGGTTAATTATTTCCATAAACAATGATTAAAGAAACTGAGGGTGCAAACCTGTGTTGAGGGTGGTGGACATAGCAGTTCTTTCATAACACATGAAGTCTTAATATGGAGATGACATTCAATTTATTTTGTGTGGCTACAGAGGTTCTCATTATTGCCAATGGGCTTTAAAAGATAGAAACATTTATGTGTTCTATGAGGTGATTCCTGCACTCTATGAGTAGCTATTATTAGATGACCTCGCAGATCTCATCAAACTACAGCATTTAAGCTTCTTAAATGTATCCTGCTGAGTGTTAATCCTCTCCTCACCCTCAGTCTTACTATACAGAATTCATTTGGTGAGAAGAGAACAAAATCATGAATCAATTTGAGCTGTATTTCTTCACACCAAATATAGGAATTATTATGCTTTCTTAGGTAACCATTTTGCTTTACTTTCATTTGTTTTATTTTCTCTATTTCTTTGTTCCTCTTACCTTATCCTCTAATTTGTAAATTACTTTTTGGAGCTGCCCTTATTCAAACTCAGTAAGACTAAAATTATAATGTAGTTATACAGTATTGAGACCATCTCCAGTGCTGTGGGTTCACTGTGGAAATATATATCTATGAACGATGGATTTCAAAAGTTAATTTCCCTTTCTTCCTGTTTAAAATCTAAATTTTAGGTCCTGAAAGGTCATCAAAAGAAAGAATGCACCTTTGAGTAGATGTATTAGATCCTTGAGAAACAGAAATACAATTTGTATTCTGAAAAGGGAGTGGCTCAAGAGAAAGTGTTTTACTTTGCAGTTTTTAAGGCAGTGGTGGCAGCAGCAGCAGCAGTAGCACAAATAGCGTCCTTGCCGTGAGTAAATACGGTGACCATAATTGACAGAGGAGCATCAGACCAGTCCATAACCTCCATTATCATTGCCCTGCCATATCCAAATGTAATTCAGGCAAATAATGTTTCATCTTAATTGGTGGAAGAAACAGGGAGTCTCCCACTATAAAAACAGACCCATCTCACTAAGCACATGGAAAGAGGCTCAGTGTCATCAGGGAAATGGAAATTAAAACCATAGTTACCACTACAGACACACCAGAATAACTAAAATTAAATAGACTGACACACCAAATATTGATGAGTATGTGAAGCAACTAAGACACTTACTCATTGCTGATAAGAGTATAAAATGTTATAACTTTGGAAAAGTGTTTGACAGTTCCTTATGAAGTTGAATATACACCTCCCCTCTAATCCAGCATTTTGACTTCTAGGTATTTTTCCCAGAAGAAATGAAAGCATATAGCATCAAAAATGACTTGTACAGAATTTTTATCGTGACTTTTTTTCATAATAACCCAAAGATGTAAATAACCCAAATGTCCCTCAAAAGGAGAATGGATAAAGAAATTATATATATACATGGAGTATTACTTAGCAAAAAAGAACAAATTATGCAGGCTACAATATAGATGAATCTCACATATAAGACATTAAGTGAAAGAAACAAGACGCAAAAGAAAACATAATGTATGAATCCATTTATATGAATTTCAAGAACAGGCCAAACTAATCGAAACAGTGGCTTCCTGGGCCAGAAGTGGTGGTTTAGGAATTGACTGCGAAAGTGTGCAAGGGCTCTTTCTTCTGAGTTGATGAAAACACCCATGTCTTCTTTGGGTTGATTACATGGATGTATACATTGTCAAAATTCATCACGTCACACCCTTAAGACGTGCATTTCTCTGCACATAAATTTTACCTCAATACAAAGAACTTTTTTTAAATAGGCCAATTGATAGGAAGAAAAATCCTTACTGTATAGTCAAAGCAAGAACCGTGTGCTTAATATAGAGATGCAACTTCAAGTCAGGTTCCCTAGGTAAGCCCTCCCACCAACCTCTCACCACACAGAAGTGCTAGAATTGTGACTGGACTCCAGCACACATGGAAGTTAATAGCTGAAATGAAAACATCCTCTTCAGAGATAAAGAGATTCCTGGAGGGTCTAAACAGTTGGGACATGTGCCCAGACTAAAAGAGGGTCTAAATAATAGAAGAAAGTCTCAGAGTGAAAGTGTGAAGGTAGGAGATGAAATAACACTCAAAGCCCTACATATGACTTTTTCATGAGTCATTTGTTAGCAAGAAAAATGTATGACTTTAGATCCAGACAGTTCTGGATTATAAATCATAACTTTTACATAATCAAGCAACTTTCCCTAAGCCTCAGCTTTCTCATCTGTGAAATGGAGCTCCTAGCAACTCCTCATACCTTCTTCCTTTATCTATAGTGAGGAATACAGTTAATAGATACAAATCACTAGTTCTGTGGGAAAAATCTAGTTCAGTGGCTTGCACATGGATAAATGGGAGGTAAAATTAACATTGCTTCTACTCTTACCTATTGCTCCCCAAATAGCCCCTGTAATTTCTGTTACTGATCATAATATGTGCACTCTATCCCCAAGAAAACTCCTCAGCTACCAATATATACCCATCTTCCAAGGCCCAGAGACTGACTCTTCTGAACTCATAGAGCTATTCTTCCCTGCTGGGCCTGGCAGATTTACCACCAAAGAGCTATTTCGACCTATGCCTAGGCCAAAAGATATTTGCTTTATAGTATCTTACAGAGTAGTGCAAAGAAGTTGAACTATGAAATTGGACAGACCTTGGTTCAAATCCTGGCTCTACAACTGAATAGTTGTATGACTTTTGGAATGTAACTTAACTTTGCTGAAGTTCAGTGTTCTCATTTATAAAGTGATGACAAGGGTACCTGACAAAATTAAATTATACTATGTATGCAAATAAAGCATCTAGAATAGTGTATTAGTTACGGTTCTCTAGAGAAACAAAATCAACAGGGAACACTCGCAAATATAATATTTATAAAAGGGTCTCACGTGACTGCGGGAACGCAGAGTCCAAAATCCGCAGGGCAGGCTGTGAAGCTGACAATTCTGATGGAGGGTCAGGATGAACTCCACAGGAGAAGCTCACCAGCCGAGACAGGAAGCGCCTGTCTCTTCTGAATCCTCCTTATAAGGCTTCCAGTGATTAGATTAGGCATCACTCATTGCAAAAGACACTCCCCTCTGGCTGATTACAAATTGAATCAGCTGTGGATGCAGCTGACATGATCATGATTTAATTCTATGAAATGTCCTCATTGCAACAGACAAGCCAGCACTTGCCCAACCAGACAAATAGGTACCACCACTTGGCCAAGTTGACACATGACAAATGGTATCTGGCTCATGGTAGGTGCCTACTAGGTGAGGTGGTACCTTTTATCATTAGAATCAAAAGTCCTATCCTTATCCATCTGTAGGGTGTACACACTTGCTTATACTTGTTTTCCTTTTAAATGTATTATCTGTTTCCCTGTTTCAACTTTATTCCCTGTTGTCTAGTGCTCAGCTTGAGCTAACCCCTGCATATGTATTCAGTCTATGCTATGCCTCAGCCCTTTGCTTAGTCTAGACTACTGACTTGCCCCAGCTTGGGTACCACAGCTGACACAGCCGACCCATTCTTTCTTGTTTAAATTTACCCAAACTATGATACAGGCTTTTTCTCTTTATCAACCTGTATACTCTTGACCTTGCCCCTGGTACTCTGGCTATAATCTCATGCCTGTTTCCCATCAACCTAACATGACTTATCTCTTACTTGGCTCACTGCCCTGACTTCTCTTGGCCTACCTTGTCCCATTATCATTCTCAGTTCAACACCAACATTGAGTTGCTATTTACTGCTACTGTGCCTTAGCATCCCAATTGTTTCTTATTTTACTAAGAAGAACATGCCATGCCCTTATACATTTGTTGTTCTCTTTAGTGGCAAATAGGTGCTCAGTCAACATCCATTTTTTGATCACTACAGAAAAGACACTGCCAATGACACTGAACTGTACAATGTGATGGTCAGTAGCCATATATAGCTATTTAAATTAAAATTAATCATAATTAAAAACTCAGTTGCTTATTGCATTAGTCATATTTTGTGTGCTCACTAGCCACATGTATCCAAATTTTTTTAGATACAGTAGCTCACTGGTTACTGTATTGGGTGGTGCATAGTAAGTCCTATATACATGTTTGTCATTTTAGTTATTGTTATGATATGAGGGAGAGTGTCTTAGAAACTAGATTTTAGGGTAATTCTCAATTAGCAGGAGAAATTGCAGTTTTTATAAATTATGAGCAACAGAAGCAGTGGTATACAATTTGATGATTATTTGAATACAAGTGACATGTTAGAAGAAAGAGCCAAAAATCAAACTGCATGCGTAACACTCGGGAATGTGTGTGGATTTCCTGGGGGAGGAGGAAATGAATATGTTATATTTCCTGGCTGAGTTTTAAATCCCGGGGTGAACTTCCTAGTGAGAATGGAACAACCCAAGAGAATCAGAAATGGTCAGAGGACAGTGTTAGGCTAAAAAATTAGATTGAAAAATAATCTCTGTAAGGATAGCTGTTGCAACAGGTGTGGAACCCCTACTGTAAAGATATATTGAGAAAGCAGGAGCTGAGTTTTAGTAAAGGAGGTGAGTTAGATGTAGTCCTGGGTGAGGATAAGTTTAAAGAGACAATCAAAATATACAAATATGTTAGAATCCCATTCTCTTCTCCCTTCCCCTCTTGGTGCTAGCACACTGCTCATAAAGATGAGGGGTCCATTACCATTTTGTGGTTACTCAAAGGCCTCAAAATCTGTCTCTCACTGGCCTGACCAAGAATTTTGATTCTGTACCATGGGAGAAAAATTTCTTTGGATTAAAGCATTGGGTGCCCAAAAGTATACAGCTGAGTAAAACCTAATCTGAAGCATTTTAAGGTCCAGCTTTTGTTGGCTGGACTGGAAGATATCCTGGGTATATATGTTATACTTCAATATCCCTTCCCATCTCAAGGACATCTATCCAACCATTCCTTACCCTCAACAAGAACTCCTAGGACCAATTTAGCCCTGTCTTTGTAGCTCCAGTTGGTGAAGTAGGTTGCTAAAAGTAGAGCTGGGCTATTCCTAGGAGGAATAACAAATAGTATATCTGGGTAACCTTGTGTGGTCACAAGTAACATAGGGTCCCTTGGTGTTCTAGTTTGCTAGCTGTCAGAATGCAATATATCAGAAACATAACGGCTTTGAAAAGGGGGAATTTATTAAGTTGCTAGTTTATAGTTCTAAGGCCATGAAAATATCCCAATTAGAGCAAGTCTACAGAAATGTCCAAATTAAGGCACCAACAGGTGGTTACCTTCACTCAAAGGCCGATGGGGTTCCGGTTTTCTCTCTCAACTAGAAAGGTGCATCTGTTAGCTGTCTCTCCAAACTTCATGTTTCATGAAGCTCCCCAGGAGGCCTTTTCCTTTTACATCTCCAAAGGTCATTGGTTGGTGGACTCTGTTCCTCTCTCCAAAATGTTTCTTCTTTTAAAGGATTCCAGTAAACTAATCAAGACCCACCTAAATGGGTGGAGTCACATCTCCTTCTAATCAAAAGTTAATACCTACGATTGGATGAGTCACATCTCCATGGAAACAATCAAAAAGCTCCCAACCAGCAGTATTGACTGAGGATTAAAGGACATGGCTTTTCTGGGGTCCACCACAGATTCAAACCAGCATACTTGGCAAATACTTATTTCCCAACACTAAAATCTTTTGGGTCAGGAGGCACATTAATACATTTACTTCATCCATTGACACTTCAGTATAGGTATTTGGTGTCTAGAAGAGTGCTGGGTCTGAGATATTTGACCTACTTGAAAGCTGATGATTAAGCTTGCCACAGTTTCATGGATGCTGGCATAAGAGACTTCTGGGTCAGAGACAAAGAATAATTTATTACTCACAGGATTAGCAATAGTCAGAATCTCAGCATTTGTTCCTGTTCCCTGAGCCCCAATTCCCACTGGAAAACACAGTGTAGGCCAGGTAAAACTTGCACCTATAGTCTGGTGCATTACATGAGAGGACTGTTAAGATTAGGGGGCCCAAATCTTTTGTAATTGGCAGTCAGCATGCCTGCCCTTTTCTCAGAAAGGAGACACTATCTCTGTCTTCTAAGGTTATTCACTACAAAGATATTCTTGAAATGATAGTCCAGAAAAAAAAAGACAGAGTTTCTGCATTCATAATGTTCTTAATATGAAAGAGCCTTGGAGAATTTGTTTACAGCACCTAGATACCAGAACCTAGAGTGGTGCTCAGTAGGACCCAGAATGGTTAGAGACACAGGGCTGGGAGAGCTGGTCTTATCCAGAGCATGGTGCATGATTTAAAAATATGCTTCTTTTGATGGTTAATTTTATGTGACAACTTTGCTAGGCTATATATCCAGTTATTTAATCAAACACTAACCTAGGTGTTGCTGTGAAAGTATTTTGTAAAGGTGGTTAAAATTTGCAGTTGATTTTAAGTAAAGGAGACTAAATTCAATAAAGTGGGTTGGCCTTATGCAATCAGTTGGAGGCCTAAAGAGAAAAGTCTGAGGTTTCCCACAGATTAAGAAATTCTGCCTCAAGATTGCAGCAAGAAATCCTGCTTGGATTTCCAGCCTACCAATCTGCCCTACACTTACAGGCTTGCAAGCCCCCACAATTGTGTGAGCCATTTCATTTATATATATATGAAAGATAGATAGATAGATAGATAGATATAGATAGATGTATAAAGGTTATTGGTTCTGTTTATCTGGAGAACTCTGACTGATATAGTGCTACAGGTCTACTGCCCTTCAGGTAGCTTCAATAGGAGGTTAGATGCCAAAGAAAATAACAAAAGATGACACAATAAGTGATGTCCAAACATCATGGAAGAATCAGGTAAACATTTATACCACTTTGAAACTGGTGTGTACCTCAGAAAAGTCATGTTCCTTAATCCTCATTCAGTATTGCTCAGTGGGATCTCTTTGATTGTTTTCATTGAAATGTAACCCACCCAGTTGTAGGTGGAACCTTTTGATTAGGTAGTTTCCATGGAGATGTGTCTTCATCATTCAAGGTGAAGTTGCTTACTAGTGTCCTTAAAGAGGAAACAATTTTGGTAAAAGCTTTAGAACCCACACAGCCAGAGCCCTTTGGAGATATAGAAGGAAAATGCCATTGCATAAGTGGTTTGTAAAAGCCATGAGGGAAAAGTATAACACGTTGCCATGTGCCTCTCTAGCTGAACAGTGGTGTTCTGTACGCGTCAGTCTTTCATGCATCAAGGTATCTGTGTTCATTTGAAAGGATGTACACATGAAAAGCCATGTTTTAATCAAAATCCCATTTCATAAAGGCAGAATAATCCCTATTCAATACTGTATGTAATTAGATCATCTCCTTGGAGATGTAACCCAATCAAGAATGGTTGTTAAGATGGATTAGGGGAGGTGTGTCTCCACCCATTTGGGTGGGTCTTGATTGGTTTACTGGAGTCCTATAAAAGAGGAAACATTTTGGAGAATGAGGGAGATTCAGAGAGAGCAGAGCATGACATAGCCCATGAGAAGCAGAGTCCATCAGCCAGCGACCTTTGGAGATGAAGAAGGAAAATGCCTCCCAGGGAGCTTCATGAAACAGGAAGCCAGGAGAAGAAGTTAGCAGATGATGTTATGTTTACTATATGCCCTTCCAGATGAGAGAGAAACCCTGACTGTATTCACCATGTGCCCATACACTTCAGAGAGAAGCCCTGAACTTCATCGGCCTTCTAGAACAAAGGTATCATTCCCTGGATGCCTTAGATTGGACATTTCTGTAGACTTTTTAAATTGGGACATTTTCTCAGCCTTAGAACTATAAACTAGCAATTTATTAAATTCCCCTTTTTAAAAGCTATTCTGATTCTGGTGTATTGCATTCCAGCAGCTAGCAAACTAGAACAGATTTTGGTGCCTGAGGAATGGGGTGCTGCTGCAGTTTGCAAATACTAAACATGTTGGAACAGGTTTTTAAATGAATAAGGGGAAGAATCTGGAAGAGTTGTGAGGAGCTTGATAGAGAAGGCCTAGAATATTTTGAAGAGAATCTTGGTAGAAATGTGGACTCTAAAAATACCTCTGACCAGGTACTAGATAGAAATGAGATGTGTGTCATTATAGACTGGAAGAAAGGCGATCCTTGTTTGAAAATGGCAGATAATCTGGCAAAGTTGACTAGTGGCTTTGGCAGGAAGGCAGATTTGAAAAGCCATGAACTTGGATATTTAGCAAAAGAGATTTCCAAATTAAATGTGGAAAGTGTAGCCTGGTTTCTCCTCGCAGCTGAGAGTGAAATACGACAGGAAAGAGATAAGCTGACAAATGAACTATTGGGTACAAAAAAAAAACACAGAAATTGATGTTCTGGAAAATTCTGGGCCTCCAGAAAGGGAGAACCCAGAGAATAGTGCACCACATGAATATTTAGCCAAATGTGGAACCAGCCAGCCTTTTCAGAGAAAGCCAGGATTGGACATGGAGTTATCCAGGAAGGATTTGTGGAAATTCCTTATGTCTGATGGGCGTGATCCAAGGTTATTGCATAGAAAGCCAACGAGAGTGCTGTGGGACCTGTATAAACAGAGCTGCCAGCAGCCTGGACTGGAGGGTTGAGAGAAGGGACACATTGGAGGAAAAATAATTTCAGATGCAAAACCATGGAGGTTGAGGTCTGAAGACACAAAACCTTGGGCCAGGAGAGCAGACACCCAAGCCCGTGGAGAGGGTGAGTTTGCCCCAAAGGCAGAGAATGGACCTTCCACCTCATGGCAGTGGAAGTCATGCCACCTCAGGCCTTGGAGAGGGTGAAGCACATTCCTTGGTGTTTGGGGAGAGCCTGGCTGCCACCACATGGAGGGGTTGAGCATGTGCCCTGGAGAAGGCGGAGAGCCCAGGTGTCATCCCAATGCTTGGAGAGGGTGGAGCTGAGTAAAAGGTGGTCACCCCAATGTCCCCCAAGGTTGCATTTGGAGAGAGGCAGGTCTCTGGATAGGCCCTTGGAAAGGGTGGGACTGCCACTGCCAAAAGCCCTGAAGATAAATGACTCTCAGTCTTTGAAATCTAAAAGACATTGCCCTGCAGGTTTTCAAAACTGTATGTGCCCAGTGACCCCTGTGTTCCTTCCTCCCTATGGAAATGCATATATATATACTATGAATATTTCTCCTTTATATGTTGGCAGCAAATAACTTGTTTTGAGTTTTTGTAGGTCTAGAGCCAGAGGAGAACTTTGCCTTAGAACCATGCCTGTAACTAACTCTGATAAGGAGTTTGTACTATTTCAATCTTTGTATTTCATTTGTATTCTACTGAAATTGTTTGAGGATTTCTGATATTGTTATGAAATTAATGTATTTTGTATATGGAAAAAACATGTCTTTTTTCCAGAGGGTAAAATGTGTTGGTTTGAAAGGATGTATGTAGCCTTGAAAAGCCATGTTTTAATCAAAATCCCATTTCATAAAGACAGAATAATCCCTATTCAATACTGTATGTAATTATATCATCTCCCTGGAGATGTCACCCAATCAAGAATGGTTGTTAAGCTGGATTAGGGGAGACGTGTCTCCAACCATTTGGTTGGGTCTTGATTGATGTACTGGAGTCCTATAAAAGAGGAAACATTTTGCAGAATGAGGAGATTCAGAGAGAGCAGAGCATAATGACATAGCCATGGGAAGCAGAGTCCACCAGCCAGTGACCTTGGGAAATGAAGAAGGAAAATGCCTCCTGGGGAGCTTCATGAAACAGAAAACCAGGAGAAGAAGCTAGCAGATGATAGCTTCCAGATGAGAGAGAAACCCTAACTGTGTTCACCACGTGCCCTTCCAGATGCGAGAGAAACTCTGCCTGTGTTCACCATGTGCCCTTCCACTTGAAAGAGAAACCCTGAACTTCATTGGCCTTCTTGAACCAAGGTATTTTTACCTGGATGCCTTAGATTGGATATTTCTATAGACTTGTCTTAATTAAGATATTTTCTCAGTCTTTGAACTATAAACTAGCAACTTATTAAATTCCCCCTTTTAAAAGCCATTTTGACTCTCGTATATTGCATCCTGGCAGCTAGCAAACTAGAACAGTATCTTTCTCTGGATGCCTTAGTTTCGACATTTTAATGGCCTCAGAACGATAAGCTTGCAACTTAATAAATTCCCATTTTAAAAGCCATTCCATTTCTGGTATATTGCATTCCAGCATCTTTAGCAAAGTGAAGCTGATTTTGGCACCAGAGAAGTGGGGTGCAACAGTTTGCAAATACAAGCATGTTGGAATGGCTTTTTAAATGGATGGGGGAAGATTCTGGAAGAGTAGTGAGGAGCTTGATAGAGAAGGCCTAGAATGCTTTGAAGAAACTGTTGGTAGAAATGTGGATTCTAAAGATACCTCTGACAAACCTTTAGACAGAAATGAGGAATGTATCTTTGAAAACTGGAAGGAAGGCGTTCTTTATGGGTGGAAGCAGAATTTGAGAGTGATGGACTTCAATATTTAGCAGACAAAGTTTTCAAACTAAATGTGGAAAATGCAGTCTGGTTTCTCCTTGCAGCTTATGTGAAATGTGACAGGAAATAGATAAGCTGAGAACTGAACTCTTGAGTACAATGAAAACAGAAATTGATGGTTCTGGAAATTTTGGGCTTCCAGAAAGTGAGATCCCAGTGAATAGGGCCCCACATGAATATTTAACCAAACATGAAACCATCCAGCTATTTCATAAAAAGCTAGGATTGGAGATGGAGTCATCCAGTAAAGATGTGTGGAAAGTCCTATTGCCAGATGGGCATATTCCCAGTAAACAGCACAGGAAACCAACAAGAGTGCTGTGGATTTGCATAAATGGAACCACTGCCAATATGGATGAAAAGGGACATAAAAAGGGCAAATTGAAGGAAAAATAACTTCAGAGGCAGAATGATGGAAATTCAGGTCTTAAGCCAAGAAATCTCAGGTCAGGAGATCAGACACACATGCACTAGGAGAGGGTGAGTTGGCCCTGAGGCAAGAGGGCAGGAGTTTCAGTGCCTTGGGCCTCTGAGTGGGTAGACCATAATCCTTGGGGATTGGACATAGCTTGGATGCCACACCCATTGTTCTGGAGCTGGTGGGCATGTGCCCCAGGAATGGCAGAGATCCTGGGTGTGCCCCAATGTTTGCTAAGGGTGAAGCTGAGGAAAAGTGGTCTCTGCAATGTCCCCAAAAGTTGCATTTTGAAAGAGCTGGGCCACTGCATAGGAACTTGGAAAAGGTGGGATTGCCATGTTCTAAAGCCCTGAGAATAAATGACTTTCAGACTTTGAAATTGATGGAGTTTGCCATACAGGTTCTGGAAATGTTTGGGCCCAGTGAGCCCTGTGTTCCTTCCAATTTCTCCTTGTGGAAATGGAAACATTTATCCTATGACTGTTCCTCCTTTGTATGTTGCCAGCAGATAACTTGTTCTGAAATTGACAAGTCCAGAGCCAGAGGAGAATTCTACCTTAGGAAAGACCATGCCTGTTGTTGACTTTAATGATATTTTGTACTGTTTCTGACTTTGTATTGTCACTGAAATTGTTTAAGGTTTTCTGATAGTGTAATGGAATGAATGTATTTTGTGTATGGAAAGAACATGACTTTTGGGGATCCAGAGGGTGAAATATGCTTGTTTGAAACTGTTGTGTACCCCCAGAAAAACCATGCTCTTCAATCCTCATTCAGCATCACTGGATGGGATCTTTTCGATTGTTTCAGTGGAGATTTGACCTATGCAACTGTGGGTGAGATATTTTGACTAGGTGGTTTCCATGGAGATGTGTCTCCACCCATTCAAAGTGGGGTTGCTTACCAGAGCGCTTAAAGAGGGAACCATATTTGGAAAAAGCTTTAGAGCCCATACAGTCAGAGACCTTTGGAGAGGCAGAAGGAAAATTCCCCTGGGGAAGAAGTTTGAAGAAGCCAGAAGAGAAAACTATCAGATGTTGCCCTGTGCTTTCTCACCTGACAGAGGTGTTCTGGACCCATCAGCCTTTTATTAATCAATGTATCTTTATCTGGATGCCTTAGTTTGGACATTTTAATGACATTAGAACTGCAAACTTGCAACTTAATGCATTACCTTTTCAAAAGTGGTTGCATTTCTGGTATATTGCACTTCAGCAGCCTTAGCAAACCAAAACACCATTTCACTTATTTGCTGAATTTTTATTCATTCCATAGCATGCTGTGAACTGTGTAGGTGCTAGGGATATGGAGTTGCATATTTGTAGAAAAATCATGTGTTATTTCACATTACAATAAAATGCTGTAATTCTATAATAGAGTGCAGTATTATATGCTGTGGAAGCATAAAGAAAGGATATCTAACGCAGCCTGGTGAGTCGAGAAAGTCAGCATTGAGCACTTAGCTCATGAACTGGATCTTAAGAAAACTCAGTTATAGTGAGCACTATCTGTAAAGATAAAGAAACAAGAGAGCAGTACACAATGTGGATAAGTTGTTATGATTCAAATGTAGAAGTTGGAAAGGAGACTGGATAAAGAAAAAGAGATGGCACTACTATGGTCGTCATGATTGCCATGAAAAACATGCCACACCATGTTTAGAACAGAGTCGGCAACACAAAAATGTCAGATAAATAAATGAGCATTGGCTGGTTGTGCTAAGGATTTGGGGTTTCATACTGAAGGTGGTGAATTATTAGTAGGGAGTTGGGAAGAATGATTTTTTTTTTAACAGTTTTATTCACATAACATACAATCCATCCAAAGTTCAATGGCTTTTGGTATAATCACAGAGTTGTGCATTAAAACATTCTCATTGCTCCAAAAATAAAAATTCCATGCCATTTATAACCCCCTATTATTGACATTTAGCATTGGTACAGTATCTTTATTGAAATTGATGAAAGAGTATTACTAAATTACTATTAACTATAATTCATGTTTTGCATTAATTATATTTTGTTCCATATACCACCCTATTATTAACACTTTGTAGTAGTGACATACATTTGTTCTAGCTCATGGAAGAACATTCTTATATTTGCACAATTAACCGCAGGTTATTGTCCACAATAGGGTTCACTATGTCATAATACAGTTCCATGTTTTATCCTTTAGCTTTCCTTCTAGTGCCATACACCACTCTAAACTTCCTCCTTCAACCATAATAACAATCAAAATTCAAGGCTGCTAATTGCACTTATGGTAATATACTACCAATACCTCTATTCATTTCCAAACATTTCAATATAACATTAAAAATTCTGTATAAATCAGTTCCCCATTCTCTACCATCATTCCACCTCTTAGTAACCCATACTCTACATTTTAACTCCATGACTTTGCTCATTATAATTAGTTCATATTAGTGAGACCATACAATATGTGTCTTTTTGTTCCTGGCTTATTTCACTCAGCATAATATCCTCAAAGTTCATCCATGTTGCTGCATTCATCAGGACTTCATTTCCTTCTTACGGTTGAGTAATACTCAATAGTAAGAATATATAACATTCCTTTAATCTGTTCATCAGGTGGTGGACACTTGGGTTGTTTCCATCTTTTGGAAGTTGTGAATAATGCTAATATGAACATTGGTATGCAAATGCCTGTTCACATACCTGCTTACCGATCTTCTGGATATATGCTTAGCAGTGGAACTGCCAGATAACATGCTAATTCTACATTTAGCTTCATGAGGAGCTGCTGAACTGTCTCCCACAGTGGTTGCAACATTTTCCATTCCCACCAGCAGTGAATAAGTGTGTTTATGTCTTCATACCCTCTCTAACACTTGGAAGTTTCTCTTGTTTTTTTTTTAAGTGGACATTCTAATAGGTGTGAAATGACATCTTGTGGTTTTGATTTACTTTTCCTTAATAGCTAGAGATGTTGAGCATGTTTTCAGGTGCTTTACAGCCATTTGTGTTTCCTCTTTGGAAAAGTGTCTATTCAAATCTTTTGCCAACTTTTTAACTTGGGTTTGTTGCCTTTTTTATTATTGAATCATAGGATTTCTTTATATATTCTAGATATTAAACCATTATTGGATATGTGGTTTCCAAATATTTTCTACCATTGAGTAGGATTCCTTTTTACTTCCTTGACAAAATCCTTCAAAGCACAAAAGTTTAATTTTTAGGAGTTCCCAATTATAAATTTTGCCTTTTGTTGCTTGTGCTTTTGTGTAAAGTCTAAGAAACTATCTCCTACCACAAGACCTTGAAGATGCTTCCATACATTTTATTCTAGGAATTTTATCTTCCTACCTCTTATATTTAGATGTTTGATCCATTTGAATTAATTTTGTATAATGTGTGAAATAACGGTCCTCTTTCATTCTTTTGGATATGATATCAACTTTCCCTGTACCTACTTACTGTTGAAAAGGCTGTTCTTTCCCAGTTAAGTGGACTTGGCCACCTTGTCAAAAATCCAATCAGCCATAATTGATGGTTAAGTAGTAAAGAATGTTTAATAAGACTGATTGTAAAGATTCAGAAATGTATAGCATAATACTGTGTGATGGTAGCACAATATTGTAAGTATAATGAACAAGGCTGAGTATGAGTATTTTTGAAAGAGGAAGGCTAGCGTTGTGTATTCCAACAGAAGGAAGACCACAGGAGAGAAACTGAGACTGTGTAACTCAGCAAAACTAGAGTGGATGTGGACGTTGGTTAATTGAATATAATAAAGGAAGGTTTTCACATGAACTAGAATATATATATGTAACTATTATAAGGTGTAAAAAATGGGATCATATATGGGAAAAATACAATTAATGCAAACTAGGGTCTATAGTTAATAGTAACATTGTACTGTTCTTTCATTAATTGTAACAAAGGCACTATAACAAAGCTAAATGTCAGTAATTTGCAGATACAAGGGAGGGGTATAGTTTTTTTTCTTTCTTTTAGGATGAAATGGGAATGTTCTCATATAGACTGTGGTGGTGAATGTGTAACTATGTGATTATACTAGGAGCCATTGATTGTATACTTAAAATGGATTGTATGGTGTATGAACAAAATGGTTTCTAATTAAATGGGCATGAGGGATCTTTTTGAGATGAAAAGATTCTAAAATTGAATTATGGTTGTAGTTGCACAACTCTGCAAATTTATTAGAAGTATTTGAATTTTATGCTTAAAATGAATGAATTTTATGATATGCAAATCATAGTTCAGGAAAACTGTTACAAAATCAATTGGCCATAGATGAGTCTATTTCTGACTCAGTTTGATTCTGTTGTTCAGTATCACTATCCTTATGCCAGTATCATGTTCTTTTTTTTTTTCTGTGTGTGGTACGGGTCACATTTCATTCTTTTTTCATGTGCCTGTCACATTATTGCAGCACCATTTGTTGAATTGTTTTTGGTGGGGATTGCATGGGCCGGGAATCTAACCTGGGTCTCCTATATGGCCGGTGGGAATTCTGCCACTGAACTACCCTTGCACCCTAGGTATCATGCTCTTCTGTCCACCAAAGCTTTATGCTTTAAAGTCTGAGTATGTGTTATCTCCAAACTCCTTTTTCTTTCTCAACATATTTAATCTATTTGGGACCCCTTGCCCTTCTAAATAAATTTGATCATTGGTTTTTCTCTTTCTACAAAGTAAGCTGCTGTGGTTTTGATTGGTATTGCATTGAATCTATAAATCAATTTCGGTAGAATTGATACCTCAACTACATTTAGCCTTCTAATCCATGAATATAACAGGTCCTTTCATCCATTTTGGTCTTCCTTGAGTTTTTTTTGCAATGTTTCCTAATGTTTGATAGTTTTCTGTGTATAGGTCATTTACTTTCTTGGTTAAATTTATTCCTAGATATGTGGTTCTTTACATGCTGCTGTAAACTGAATTTTTTCCTTGATTTTTTCCTCAGATTGCTCCTTACCTAGGTATAGAAATGCTACTGACCTTGCATGTTGATCTTGAATCCTGACACTGCAGAAGAAGCTAATACACTTTAGTACATTGGTTGTAGATTTTTTGAGACTCTAAATATAAGATCATGCCATTTGCAAAAAGTGAAAGTTTTATTTCTTCATTTCCAATTTGGATGCCTTTTAATTTCTTTTTCTTGTCTAATTTTTCTAGTTAGAACTTCCAGTGCAATGTTAAATACCAATGGTGACAGTGAGAATCCTTGTCTTGTTTCAGATCTTAGAAGGCTTTCATTCTTTCTCCATTGAGCATGATGACAGCTGTGGGGTTTTCATATATGCCCTTTATGATGTTGAGGAAGTTGCCATCTATTCCTATCTTTCAAAGCATTTGAATCAAGAAAGAATGTTGGATTTTGTAAGATGTGTTTTCCACATCAATTGAGATAATCACACAGTTCTTCTTTGATTTGGTAGTGTGGTGTATTACCTTACTTGATTTTCTTGTGGTGACCCACCCTTGCATACCTGGGACAAAACTCACTTGATCATGATGTATCATTCTTTTAATACACTGCTGGATTTGATTTGCAAATATTTTGATGAGGATTTTTGCATCTATATTCATCACAGAAATTGTTCTATAATTTTCTTTTCTTGTAGTGTCTTTTTCTGGCTTTGGTGTTAAGGTGATGTTGACTTCACAGAATGAGTTAACATTCCCTCCTCTTTAATTTTTTGGAAGTGTTTGAGTAAGATTTGTATGAATTATTCTTGGAGTACTTGGTAGAATTTACATGTGAAGCCATCTGATCCTGGGCTTTTCTTTGTTGGGAGGATTTTGATGACTGTTTCAATGTCTTTACTTGCAGTTGGTTTGTTGATTTCTTTTATTTCTTCTAGAGTCAGTTTTGGTTGCTCATGTGTATTTCAGAAGTTGCTTGTTACATTTAAGTTGTCTAGATTTTTGGCATACAGTTGCTTATAATATTCTTTTATGATAGCTTTTATTTCTGTGGGGTCAGTAGTAAGTACCCCTCCCATCCCATTTCCGTTTCATTTACTTTCACCCTCTCTCTTTTTTTTGTTTGTTAGTTTAGCTAAGTTTCTGTCAATTTTACTGTTTTTCTCAAGGAACCAACTTCTGGTTTGTTGATTCTCTATATTATTTTTGTTCTCAATTTCATATATTTCTGCTGTAATGTTTGTTATCTCTTTCCTTATGTTTGCACTGGCATTAGTTTACTGTTCTTTTTATAGATCCTCAAGCTGTGCAGTTGTCTTTGATTTTAGCTCTTTCTTCATTTTTAATGTAGCACTTAGGGCAATAAATTTCCCTCACACCACTGTCTTTGCTGCATCCCATAAAGTGAGATATGTTGTGTTCTCATGTCTTGTGATATTTACTGATTTCTCCTGTAGTTTTTTCTTTGACTCGCTTATTATTGATGAGTGTTGTTTAGACTCCAAAAATCTGTGGATTTTTCAGTGCTCTGCCTCTTATTGATTTCCAGCTTCATTCCATTATGATTAAAGTGCTTTGTATAATTTCAGTCTTTTTAAGTTTATTGAGACCTGATTTGTGGCCCAACACAGTGTATCCTGATGAATGATCCATGAGCCCTTGAGAAGTATGTTTACCCTGCTGCTTCGGGGTGCAATGTTCTGTAAATGTCTCTTAGGTCTAGTTCACTCATCATATTTAAGATCTCTGTTTCCTTATTGATCCTCTGTCTAGAGGTTCTGTCAATTGATGAGAGTCATGCATTTAACTCTCCCCTATTATTGTGGAGATGTCTATTTCTCCCTTTAGTTTTGACAGTGTTCATCTCATATACTTTGGGGCACCCTGGTTGTATGCATAAATATTTATGGTTATTATTCCCTCTTGGTGGGTTGCCCCTTTTATTAATATACAATGTCTTTTTTCTCTTTTAACAGTTTTGCATATAAAGTCTACTTTGTCTGATATTAGTACAGTTACCCATGCTCATCCTTGGCTGCAGTTTGCATGGCAAATCTTTTCCCACCCTTTCACTTTTAACCAATTTGTGTCTTTGGGACTAAAGTGAGTCTCTTGTAGACAGCATATAGATGGATTATGTTTATGAATCCATTCCAGCAATCTATGTCATTTTATTTGGGAGATTAATCCATCAACATTCAATGTTATTACTGTAAAGGTCATTGTCATGGTTAGGGACAGGTGTCAACTTGGCCAAGTTGTGGTACCTGTTCATCTGATTGGGCAAGCACTGGCCTGTCTGTTGCAATGAGGACATTTCATAGGATTAGGTCATGATCACGTCAGCTACATCCACAGCTGATTCCATTTGTAATCAGCCAAAGGGGAGTGTCTTCTGCAATTAGTGATGCTAAATGCAATCATGGGAAGCCTTTTAAGGAGGACTCAGAGGAGACAGGTTGCATTCCTGCTTTGGCTGGTGAGCCTCTCCTGTGGAGTTCATCCAGGCCATCCATTGGAGTCATCGGCTTCACAGCCTGCCCTGTGGATTTTGGACTCTGCGTTCCTACGGTCACGTGAGACACTTTCATAAATTTTATATTTACAAGTGTTCCCTGTTGATTCTGTTTCTCTAGAGAACCCTAACTAATACACCTTGGTACCAGGAGTGGTTCTTAAGGAACAGGATCTTAAAAATGGGTTTTTATGAATGGTTTTCTACTCTGACTGGGCTCAGAGACACTAAGGACTTTGATTCCCGTAATCAGAATGGCACTCCCAATCCATGGACTGAGTTGGCAAAGGAGATAGTCAAAATATCATCATTCGATTCTCCTAATGCTTCGCTTGTACGAAGCCAGACTCTGGGGGATAATGTTTTTGACACCTTTACAGAGTTTTGTAGAAATAAGAGTTATAGAGATGTTGGTTGGTTGTTGTTAGATACACTGTCTACATTAAAGGGTGAAAGGGATGGGCTTAAGGCTTCAAACAAGAAGCTTAAGTGCCGTTTGAAAGATGTAGAGGTTTCTATGAGTATCCTGAAGGAAAATTTTATTTCCTGTAGCTGTAGACTTGAGATCTTTGAAAATCAGACTTAGAATCTTATTGTTAGAGTAGCAACTTTACAACGTAAACTGAAATCTCAGTCTTGCATGGTGTCTGCCATTAAAGTGAGGGCATTGATTGGAAAGGAGTGGGACCCTGAAAAATGGGATGGTGACATATGGATTGATAATGATGTTGGGGGTGAGGTTGAAACCCTAGACCATGCTGAGCCTTCTTTAGATAACCCTGTAATAGTCTGCCCTGAGGACATAGCCACCCCACCTCCAGCCTGCCTTGAGGAAATGGCCACCCAACCTCCTCCTGAAGGGATTAGCCCTAGAGTTATTAATCCTGTTTCACCAGATGAAACTGCAAATGAAAGCCCTGAAGCAAATAGGTTGGAAGATATTTCTAATTCTTTTCATGACCCACCTCCACCACCCCTCATTTCTTCTAGACCTATAACTAGACTAAAGTCCCAACAGGCCCCTAAAGGTGAGGTACAAAGTATCACACATGAGGAGGTACATTATACTCCAAAAGAACTGTGTGAGTTTTCCAATTTATATAGACAGAAATCAGAGGAATATGTGTGGCAATGGATTTTAAGGGTGTGGGATAATGGTGGGAGGAATATAAGGCTGGATCAGGCTGAATTTATTGATATGGGCCCACTAAGCAGAGATTCTACATTCAATGTTATAGCTAGAGCAGTTAGAAAAGGTGTTAACAGCTTGTTTGGGTGGTTGGTTGAAACATGGATCAAAAGGTGGCCAACATTACCTGAGGTTGAAATGCCAGAACTGCCCTGGTATAATGTAGATGAGGGGATCCAGAGGCTTAGAGAGATTGGGATGTTAGAGTGGATTTATCATGCAAAGCCTGCTCTTACACCCCAGAAATGTCCAGAGGATGCACCTTTTACCAGAACAGTGAGAAATAAGTTTGTGAGACTAGCACCATCATCCCTCAAGAGCTCTGTGGTTGCACTTCTCTGTAGGTCAGATATTACTGTAGGAACTGCTGTCACTGAGCTGGAATCCTTAAACACAATGGGGATGACAGGATCCCGAGTTGGCAGAAGCCAGGTGGCAGCACTTAATCACCAAAGACAGGGTAGACGCGGCTATTATAATAGACAACAAACTCAAAGGAGGCATCAAAATTATATGACACGCAGAGATTTGTGGCATTGGCTAGTAAATCATGGGGTGCCTAGAAATACAATAGAAGGGCAGTCTACTAAATTCTTGTTGGAGCTGTATAGACAAAAGAGTTCTAGGTGAAGGGAACAGAAGTCTAACCTGAATTACAAAAACACAGAGTCATGGCCCCTTAATCAATTTCCAGACTTGAAACAGTTTACAGACCCTGAGCCCCTTGAATGAAGGGGAGGCCAGGTCCCTATGGGGGAGAAACCTGTTACACTGCCACAAATTTATACTGTTAACCTTCCTCTAAGTCTTCCCCAAGGAGACCGATGGCCTTTTACCAGGGTAACTGTGCATTGGGGAAAAGGAAATGATCAGATATTTCAGGGATTATTAGACACTGGTTCAGAAGTGACATTAATTCCAGGGGACCCAAAACATCACTCTGGACCACCAGTCAGAGTAGGGGCTTATGGAGGCCAGGTGATCAATGGAGTTTTAGCTCAGGTCCGTCTCACAGTGGGTCCAGTGGGCCCCCAGACCCATTCTGTAGTTATTTCCCCAGTTCCGGAATGTATAATTGGCATAGACATACTGAGCAACTGGCAGAATCCCCACGTTGGTTCTCTAACTCGTGCAGTGAGGGCTATTATGGTGGGAAAGGCCAAGTGGAAGCCACTAGAACTGCCCCTACCAAGCAAAATAGTAAATCAAAAGCAATACCGTATTCCTGGAGGGATTGCAGAGATTACTGCCACTCTTAAGGACTTGAAAGATGCAAGGGTGGTGATTCCCACCACATCCCCGTTCAACTCTCCTATTTGGCCTGTGCAGAAAACAGATGGGTCTTGGAGAATGACAGTGGATTATCGTAAACTCAACCAGGTGGTAACTCCAATTGCAGCTGCTGTTCCAGATGTAGTATCATTGCTTGAGCAAATCAATACATCCCCTAGTACCTGGTATGCAGCTATTGATCTGGCAAATGCTTTTTTTCTCAATAGCTATTAGTAAGGACCACCAGAAACAGTTTGCTTTCAGCTGGCAAGGTCAGCAATATACTTTCACTGTCCTACCTCAGGGGTAGATCAACTCTCCAGCCCTATGTCATAATCTTGTTTGCAGAGACCTTGATCGTTTCTCCCTCCCACAAGACATCACACTGGTCCATTATATTGATGATATCATGTTGATTGGACCTAGTGAGCAAGAAGTAGCAACTGCTCTAGATTTACTGGTAAGGCATTTGTGTGTCAGAGGATGGGAGATAAATCCAACAAAAATACAGGGGCCTTCCACCTCAGTAAAATTTCTAGGTGTCCAGTGGTGTGGGGCATGTCGAGATATCCCTTCTAAGGTGAAGGATAAATTGCTGCATCTGGCCCCTCCCACAACCAAAAAAGAGGCACAACGCCTAGTTGGTCTTTCTGGATTTTGGCGACAACATATTCCTCATTTGGGTGTGCTACTCCGGCCCATTTATCGAGTGACCAGAAAAGCTGCTAATTTTAAGTGGGGACCTGAACAAGAGGAGGCTCTGCGACAGGTCCAGGCTGCTGTGCAAGCTGCTCTGCCACTTGGGCCGTATGATCCAGCAGATCCAATGGTGCTGGAAGTGTCAGTGGCAAATAGAGATGCTGTCTGGAGCCTTTGGCAGGCCCCTATAGGAGAATCACAACGCAGACCCTTAGGATTTTGGAGCAAAGCCTTACCATCTGCTGCAGATAACTACTCTCCTTTTGAGAAACAGCTTTTGGCCTGCTACTGGGCCTTAGTAGAGACTGAACGCTTAACCATGGGCCACCAAGTTACCATGAGACCTGAGTTGCCTATCATGAGTTGGGTGTTGTCTGACCCACCAAGCCATAAAGTTGGGCGTGCACAGCAGCACTCTATTGTAAAGTGGAAATGGTATATACGAGATAGAGCCAGAGCAGGTCCTGAAGGCACAAGTAAGTTACATGAAGAAGTGGCACAAATGCCCATGGTTTCCACTCCTGCTGTCACATTACCTTCTCTTTCCCAGACCAGAGCTATGGCCTCTTGGGGAGTTCCTTACAGTGAATTGACTGAGGAAGAGAAAACTCGGGCCTGGTTTACAGATGGTTCAGCACGATATGCAGGTACCACCCGAAAGTGGACAGCTGCAGCATTACAACCCCTTTCTGGGGTGTCCTTGAAGGACAGTGGTGAGGGGAAATCCTCCCAGTGGGCAGAACTTCGAGCAGTGCACCTGGTTGTTCATTTTGCTTGGAAGGAAAACTGGCCAGAGGTGCCTTTGTATACTGACTCATGGGCTGTTGCTAATGGTTTGGCTGGATGGTCAGAGACTTGGAAAGACCATAATTGGAAAATTGGTGACAAAGAGGTCTGGGGAAGAAGTATGTGGATAGACCTTTCTGAGTGGGCTAAAAACATGACGATATTTGTGTCTCATGTGAATGCACACCAGAGGGTGACTTCAGCAGAGGAAGATTTTAATAATCAAGTGGATAAGATGACCCGTTCTATGGATACCAGTCAGCCTCTTTCCCCAGCAACTCCTGTTATTGCCCAATGGGCTCATGAACAAAGTGGTCATGGTGGTAGGGATGGAGGTTATGCATGGGCTCAGCAGCATGGACTTCCACTCACCAAGGCTGACCTGGCTACAGCCACTGCTGAGTGCCCAATCTGCCAGCAGCAGAGACCCACACTCAGCCCCCGATATGGCACCATTCCTGGAGGTGACCAGCCAGCTACATGGTGGCAGGATGATTACATTGGACCACTCCCTTCATGGAAGGGGCAGCGATTTGTTCTAACTGGAATAGACACATACTCTGGATATGGGTTTGCTTTCCCTGCACGCAATGCTTCTGCCAAAACTACTATCCGTGGGCTTACAGAATGCCTTATCCATCGTCATGGTATTCCACATAGCATTGCTTCGGATCAAGGAACACACTTCACAGCAAATGAAGTGCGGGAATGGGCACATGCTCATGGAATTCTCTGGTCTTACCATGTTCCCCATCATCCAGAAGCTGCTGGATTGATAGAACGGTGGAATGGCCTTTTGAAAACTCAATTACGGTGCCAACTAGGTGGCAAAAACTTGAAAGGCTGGGGTAATGTTCTCCAGGAAGCTGTGTATGCTCTGACTCAGCGTCTGCTGTATGGTGCTGTTTCTCCCATAGCCAGGATCCATGGGTCCAGGAACCAAGGGGCAGAAATGGGTGTGGTGCCACTCACTATTACTCCTAGTGATCCACTAGGAAAATTTTTGCTTCCTGTCCCTGCTACCCTGAGTTCTGCTGGTCTACAGGTTTTAGTTCCAAAACGGGGTGTGCTTTCTCCAGGAGAAACAACAGTGATACCACTGAACTGGAAGTTAAGATTGCCACCTGGCCACTTTGGGCTACTTATGCCTCTGGATCAACACACCAAGAAGGGGATTACATTATTGTCTGGGGTAATTGACCCTGACTATCAAAAGGAAGTAGGACTGCAACTACATAATGGAGGTAAAGAAGAGTTTTCTTGAAATATAGGAGATCCCCTGGGGCGTCTATTAGTACTACCATGCCCTGTGATAAAAATCAATGGAAAACTGCAACAACACAATCCAGGCAGGACCACTAATGGCTCTCAGACTTCAGGAATGAAGGTTTGGGTCACCACACCAGGCAAAGAACCACGGCCAGCTGAAGTGCTTGCTGAGGGGAAAGGGAACATGGAATGGGTAGTGGAAGAAGGTATTGATAAATATGAACTTCAACCACGTGATCAGTTACAGAAACGAGGACTGTAATGCTGTTTTGTTCGTTTTATACTATTTAAGTTGTAAGATATCAAGTTTAAGAATGAATATTGCCCAAGGATTTGCACCCTATTCTGGAGAGATTTAATGTGTTTCCAGTTATATGCAGGACAGTTGAGTATTGTCAGGTAAAAGAAAAAATGTGTGCTTATTTTGTTTTCATTTGGAAATTAAGTATGGTCTAAGGTATAGGTGCCAAGTTGACAAAGGGTGGACTGTCATGGTTAGGGACAGGTGTCAACTTGGCCAAGTTGTGGTACCTGTTCATCTGATTGGGCAAGCGCTGGCCTGTCTGTTGCAATGAGGACATTTCATAGGATTAGGTCATGATCATGTCTGCTACATCCACAGCTGATTCCATTTGTAATCAGCCAAAGGGGAGTGTCTTCTGCAATTAGTGATGCTAAATGCAATCATGGGAAGCCTTTTAAGGAGGACTCAGAGGAGACAGGTTGCATTCCTGCTTTGGCTGGTGAGCCTCTCCTGTGGAGTTCATCCAGGCCATCCATTGGAGTCATCGGCTTCGCAGCCTGCCCTGTGGATTTTGGACTCTGCGTTCCTACGGTCACGTGAGACACTTTCATAAATTTTATATTTGCAAGTGTTCCCTGTTGATTCTGTTTATCTAGAGAACCCTAATACAGTCATACTTACTTCAACCATTTTATCTTTTGACTTTTATAGGTCATAACTTATTTTTTCTCTCTTTTAACCCTTTTAATTGTCATTATTCACTTAAAAACTCTCCTCAAAACCTCTCCCTCCTGGTTTTCCAATCAGCCTATAGTGCTCTGTTTAGTTTTTCTTAAAAGGCAGGTCTTTTGTTAACAAACTCTCTCAGTTTCTAATTGTCTATGGTTATTTTTAATTCTCCCTCATTTTTGGAAGATAGTTTGGTTCTCTATAGGATTCTTGGGTGGCAGTGTTTCTCTTTCCATACCTTAAATATATCATATCAGTGTCTTCTCACCTCCATGTTTCTGATGAGGAGGACTTAGTCTTATTGAATGCCTATTGTATGCAAAGAAAAACTTTCCTCTTGCTGCTTTCAGAGTTCTTTGTCCTCTTGCTGCTTTCAGAGTTCTTTGTCTTCGGCATTTGATAGTCTCATTTGTAAGCATCTTGAGTAGGTCTATTTGGATTTATTCTGCTTGGGGTACATTGCACTTCTTGGACCTATATATGGATGTCTTTCATAAGAATTGGGACATTTTTACCATTTTGTTCTCACATATACTTTCAGCTACTTTTTCCTTTCTCTTCTCTTTCTGGGCAACCCATGAAACAGATTTTCATGTGCTTAATGTTGCTATTAAATTCCTTGAAACCCTGCTCAAATTTGTCCATTATTTTCCATATCTGTTATTTTGTGTGTAAGATTTCAGGTGTTTTATCCTCTACTTCACTGATCCTGTATTCTGCTTCTTCAAATCTGCAGTTGTATGTCTCCAATGTATTTTTATGTTTTCTATTGTGCCTTTCAGCCCATAAATTCTTAATTTTGCTTGTTTCTGAATTCTTATGTTCACACAGTGTCATCTTTATATCGTTCATCTCTTTTGCCACATATTCCTCATCTCATTGAATTAATTTAAGAGAGTTGTTTGAACAACCTTAATTAGTCATTTCAACTCCTGTATCTTCCTTGAAGTTTTAATTTGTTCCTTTGACTGGGCCATATATTTATGTTTCTTAGTGTGAGTTGTGAACTTTTCTGGAGTCTAGGTATCCGTTTTCTTGATTAGTTTATTCTGGATGTTGTCTTTTCTCTCTTGCTTATGGTTTTCTTATTGATTGGCTTTGTGTTGTAACTCTTCTTTGACACTTGGTTCAACTTATTCTAGATCTCTAGAATATCTCATGTTTGATTAGAATTTTTTCAGCTCTTATTTTTCTCATTATTGCCCTGTATATTTGTTACAATTTTTGAGATTGCCCTATTGTTCAACTGTTTCACCCCTAAGGAATAACTTATTCTTTCCTTGTCCTCCTCAGGGAATGTTGATCTGTTCTTTTTTTTTTTTTTTTTTTCCTTTATATGCTTTAATGCTCTTCATTATCTCTAGCTACTTTTATCTGGAGGGCTGATTCTCAGAGGAGGGTCCCCAGGAGAGGACTTAACACAGTCAATTTCTTACAGACAAGATAGGCCCAGGACTCATGAAGAGGGTGTATATAACTACCAAGGATTCCTGAGGAGAACCAGCAGCATGCCAATCTTTTCTATGAAGTCTCCTGATTCTTTGCTTTTCCACTCTTCTCCAGTAGATGGTGCTCTTTAGCCCACTGCTCCCCACAGTTCCAAGGTGCTACTGTGCCTTTAATTTTCAGCTGACTTTCTCCATGCCAGGGGTTTAGTTGAGAAAGAGACTTCCAGCAGTCTTTGTGGTTTGAAATTTTTGCTCAGATCCCAGGCTCTGGTATCTGAATTCTCTTAGTAACAGCCACCAACTTTGCTGGGCATTGCCTACCCCCTTTTCTTGGGGAAGAGCTGCCCTTAAGCACCCTGTTCCCTGCTAGCCAGAAAATTTACAGTGTCTCTCAAGCATGCTTACTTCTGCCCCTGCCAGTGTGCGGTTGAGACAAAGGCTGCCTGCTGCATTTTGTGGGTTAAAACTATTGCAGATATCCCAGCCCCTAAGATTTCAACTCAAATAACAGCCACCACCTGTGGTGGGCCCTGACCCCACTTTACTTGGAGAACAGCCACCCTTCAGCAACCTTTCTCTGCCCCCCAAGAGGTTACTATGCCTCTTGGTCAACACTGCCTCTGCCTCTGCCTGTGACAGGACTAAAATGGAGGCTACCAGCTGCTTTCTTTAAAGGGTTGCTTAAAAACATAGCTTTTGTCAAAGGTGGAGTCCAGCACCCCAAGTTCACTGATCAAGAGCTGGAGTCAGTACCTGGCACTGTCTCACCTTTTTCTTGAGGCAGAGCCATCCTTCAGCAAACTGAGCTCCACCACATTAAGAAGCCTCTGTGTCTCTCTATCCAACTTGTTTCCTCCCTGCTGGGAGCAGGGTTGAAGCAGAACCTGCTGGCTTCTTACTTTCTTCAGTGACTTGTAAATTTTCATGTGCTCACAGGTGGTATCCAGCAGTCCGAATTCACTTATCAAAGGCTGCAATTTGTGCATGCATGAATCCCCTTCTCCCTAATTCTATGACAATATGCTTCTGTTTCCAGCCAGGAGTGACTTCAGAGTCAGCCTTCCATTCCAGTGGGAGATGGACAACAGCCTCTACAGCATGGTAAAATTTACTCATAGCTTTTTACTGTATTTTATCATTCTCTTTCTTCCACTCACTGTGGCTGGTATACAATGTACTTCCAGTCTCTGGAGCCCCCTAAACATTTACTTCAGTTTCTGGCTATTTACTAGCTGCCCAGGAGGACAGGCTGAATCTTCGAACTCATTATACTGCCATCTTGGGACCACCCAGTTTCTATCTCTTGTCCAAGATTTATTGTTCATTGGCTTTGTGCTAAGGCTCTTCTTTGAAACTTGGTTCAACTTATTTTAGGTATTTAGAATTACTCATGTTTAACTGACCAAGTTTTTTTCCGCTTTTACTCATCTGATTCTTGCCCTGCATATAAGGTACAATTTTTCAGAATGCACTATTTGTGCATTTGTTTCACCCCCAGGAGAAAGCTTCCTTTCCCCTGTTTCTCTTCTGGGAATGTTGATCTGTTCAGTTTGTTTTTATTTCCCTCTATTTGTTTTTAATACTCCTTTTGTTATATCTAGCTGCTTTTAACTGGAGGGCTAATTCTGGGAGGAAGATTCCACCTGAGAGGACCTTCTCAAGTCAGTTTTTTCCAGTCACAACAGGCCCAGGGACCCTTAAGGTGAGTGTAGATTGATTCCAAAGTGCCCTGGGGAAGAGAACTGGAAGGTTACATCTTCTCTACAATGGCACCCTGAAACTGCCCAGCAGATGGTGGCCCTCTGCCACCTATTCCCACAGTCCTAAGGTGGTACTGTGCCTTTAATTCTCAACTGATTCTGCCCCTGGCAGGGTGTGGTAGTTAGGTTCAGGTGTCAATTTGGCTAGGTGAAGGTGCCTAGTTATATTACTGTGGACATGAGCCAATAGCATGTGAACCTCATCTGTTGCTAATTAATTCAGCAGTTGGCTAGGAGGTGTGCCTGCTGCAATTAATGATATTTGATTTAATTGGCTGGTGCTTAAATGAGAGAGTTCAATGTAGCACAGGCCAAACAGCTCAGAACACCTCATCTCAGCACTCGCAGCTCATCCCAGGCCTTTGGAGATGCAGAAAGGAATCACCCCAGGGAAAGTTGTTGGAACCCAGAGGCCTGGAGAGAAGGCCAGTAGAGATTGCCCTGTGCATTCCCCCATAAGAAAGAATGTCAGTTGAAAGTTAGCTGCCTTTCCTCTGAAGAACTATACATTAACTAAATATATCCTCTTTTATTAAAAGCCAATCTCTCTCTGGTGTGTTGCATTTCCAGCAGCTAGCAAACTAGAACATGGGGGTAGGTTTGAGACAGAGACTGCCAGCCACCTTTGGCCTAAGGCATGTTGAAAATCTTTGTTAGTTCCCAGACCATGACATCTGAATTCTCTCTCAATAACCACAAGGTGTATGGGCTGTGCCCCCACCCCTTTCCTTGGGGAATCTCCACCCTTCAGCAAACTGTTCCCTGCCACCCTGAGAAATTACTGTGACCCTGAATTGAATTTATAGAGCCCTTGAAATGAGCACCGGGTGTAGAATCCTGCTGGGGATGGGGTTGAAACAGAGGCTGCCAGCTTCTTTCAGTCCTGGGCAGATTAAGACTGTAGCTGTTCTAAGAATTGTAATCCAGCAATCTAAATTTGCTAGTCAAAAGCCAGTCAGTGGCTGGGCTTGTTTCCCCAGCTCCTCTTCTTGTGGAAGAACCACCTTTAGCAATAATGTTTCTATATAAAAGCAATGACTTCACTGAGGAGTCAATTAAAGTAAAAATTCCATTCAAAATAGCAGCTAAAAGAATCAAATACTTAGGAATGAACTTAACTAGGGATGTAAAGGACTTGTACACAGAAAATTACATAACATTGCCAAAAAGAAATCAAAGTAGATCTAAATAGGTGGAAATGCATTCCCTGCTCATTGATAGGAAGGTTAAATGTAGTTAAGATGTCAATTCTACCCAAATTTATCTACAAATTCAATGCAGTACAATCAAAATCCCAACTACCTACTTTGAAGACTTGGAAAAGTTAGTCACCAAATTATCTGGAAGGGAAGGAAACCCTGAATAGCTAAAACCATCCTAAAAAAATAAGAACGAAGTAGAAAGATTAACACTTCCTCATTTTAAAGCTTACTATAAAACCACAGTGGTCAAAACACCATGGTACTGTCACAAAGATAGAAGTATTGACCAATGGAATTATATCAAGGATGCAGAAATAGACCACCAAATCTATGGTCAACTGATCTTTGACAAGGCCCCCAAATCCACTAAACTGTGACAGAATAGTCTTTTCAATAAATGGGCATGGGAGAAGTGGATATCAATAGCTAAAAGAATGAAAGAGAACTCTTATATTATACCATATACAAAAATTAACTCAAAGCAGATCAAGCACCTACATATAATAACCAGTACCATAAACCTTCTAGAAGAAAATATAGGGAAATATCTTCAAGACCTAGTAATATGAGGTAGCTTCCTAAACCTTACACTCAAAGCACAAGCAACAAAATAAAAACTAGATAAATCAGAACTCCTCAAATACAAATGCTGCAGTTCAGTGGTAGAATTCTCACCTGCCATGTGGGAAACCCTGGTTCAATTCCTACCCCATGCACTTCCCAAACAAACAGAGAAACCAACAAAACAAACAAATAAACAAAAATTCAATAAATGGTGCTGCAATAATGGGATACTCACAATGGAAAAGGAATGAAATATGACCCTGCCATACAGCATACAAAAAAGCAAGTGCTTTTGTGCCTCAAAAGACTGTGAAACAGTTGAAGAGGCAGCCAACTCAATAGGAGAAAATATTTGGAAATACCACATTAGATAAGGGTTTGATAATCTGTATACAAAAAGAAATTATACAACTGAACAACAAAAGAACAAAATGCTCAAGTATAAAATGGGCTAAATATATGAATGGACAGTTTTCTGAAGAGCAACTACAGATTGCTTAAAAGCTCATGAAGAGGGGCTCATTTTCATAAGCTATGAGGGAAACACAAATTAAAACTACAAAGAGATACCACCTCACACCTATAAGAGTGGCTGATTTTAAACAAACAGAAAACTACAAGTGTTGGTGAGAATGTGGAGAATTTGGGACACTTATGCAGTGCTGGTGGGAATTTATAATGGTACAGCTGCTATGAAAGATAGTCTGATAGTTCCTCACTAAACTAAGTATCAAGTTGCCCTATAGGACCTGGCATCACCACTATACTGTATATATACAGAAGAGTTGAGAGCAGTGACACAAACAGGCATTTGCACAATGATGTTCATATCAGCATTGTTTACATTCACCAAAAGATGGAAACAATCCCAGTGCCCAATAACAGATGAATGGATTAACAAAATGTGATATTTACATATAATGGAATACTATGCAGCAATAAGATGAAATGACATCTTGAAGCACATCACAAGATGGATGAGGCTTGAGGACATAATGTTGAGTGAACTAAGCCAGACATGAAAACATTGATACCATAAGATTCCACTTTTATGATCATGGTAAAAGTAAAGTCAGAGACATATAATGCAGAATATAGGGAACCTGGAGATACATGGAAGCTAGGGTTGGGTGAACAGTCATATAATGAGGATAAACTTAAATGTAAGGGGATAGATAGAAGTGAAGGCAGTTCTTTAGTGGGTCTATAAATAGCATTGGCGTATTGAAGGTGAACATGATTGAAAGGGGTTCTATAGACCCACGTATCCCACCAATTAATAATACAAATATAAATAAGTTCCTGCATAAACTACTTCAAAGGTATGAATCTTGTACCAAGAGTGTATAATTTCAGGGTGAAAGGAAAAACTGCTGTAGCATTATATGGGCTATGTTTAACAGGAAAACATCAATAGTACCATAGCAATAGCAGGGTTAAATAATGGAAGTAGGGAGAAGAGTTAAAGTGAGGCTTGGATTTTCTATTTGGTGAGAGTGTGTTCTCTTGAGAAAAATGAAATTATCTAAAATTGAGAGTGTTGATGGACTATTGACTTTGAAACTTATACATGATGCCCAATGGATGGAGGTGGCTGAAGGGTGCACTGACTGAGAAATAGATTGTTGAATGATGGTATATACATATGATCAAATATTGTGCTGCTTCAAAAAGGAATAAAGTTGTGAAGCATCCAACATTGTGAATAAACCTGTGGGACATTTGATGAGGCAAAATAAATCAAAACCAAAAGAGCAAATATTATATGGTCTCATTTAGAAAATACTTATGAGAAATTTGGGGCCTAGATGGTAAACTTTCATAGTACACATAGTCTGGAGTGGTAATTGTTCTTTCTGGATTTTGAGGAGCTATATTATATATGTATATCTTGGTATTTAGAGATAAGAATGAAGCTGATTGTGTTAGGATTAAGGTAATTCAGAATACAGGGGTAATAAATACATTGTCTGTGTTTTAAAGCTTTACATACTCTATAAGACCAAATGAAGAAAGGTTTATTTTATCCAGAACCTAAATTTCTGTATCATATAATCTAACTCAACCTGTCTGGATAGATCATTTAAACAACCTAAATACAGGGAGTCCAAAATAAGAATGAGGGCTTTCAATCCTGTATAGCTTATTGAAATGCTTGTATACATCCCAGAGTATATTAAGAAGATAATCAAAAAGTATTAGCAAAGTCCCTTGAGGGATGGGAGAAGAAAAGATGGATCTATTGAGCTTTACCACCAGGGAAACCTCTGATACTGTGTCAAACATTAAGAACACCCAAACCAATAGACCAAGCCCTTGAACATGAGGCTTGCTTTTGTGAAGCTTATGTTTATAGGAGAGAAACTTAGCCTACCTATAGGTATGCTTAAGAGTTACTTCTGGAGGAACTCTTTTGTTGCTCAGTTGTGACCTCTCTCTCTCTAAGCTCAACACTGCAAGTGAAATCATTGCCCTGCCCCCTACATGGGACATGACATCTAGGGGTGAAAGTCGTCCTGGTGTCATAGGAGATGACTCCCAGGGATGAGCCTGGCCCAAGCACCATGGTATCAACAATTCCATCTTGACAAAAAGGGGGAAAAGAAGTGTAAATAATAAAATATCAGTGGCTGAGATAGTTTAAATAGAATTTAGAGGCTACTCTGGAGGTCAGCTCTTATGCAAGCTTCAGTTAGACATTGCTACCTATCATAACTTGTCAACCCCCAACCAAAACCATTCTGGTCAGCCCTATAGAACACTTAGGGCATTATATGAGATTCTACAAGGGTTACGTGCTCTAGGGTTGCTTTCCAGAAGCCTATAACCTTCAGATGGGTCCCTAAATTAGATAAGTCCTGAAATGCAGTGGGGCCAGCCCTTTCAGAACATCAACTGGTTCCCTCCCCCAATCCCATATTACTGACATCCCCTTACAGCATGAAAAAGGTAGAATTGTCATAGCCCAAGTACTCCTAAAGAGTGGGAGAAAGATCAAAGGAGACAGTGGTGTTATACAGAGAATATAGTGTTTGACAAAGGAGTATGATTGCTAAATAATTATATTGATATTTCTTTTAGTCTCCAGTATCTTAGTGGACCTAGAATTAAAAACTAAAATTGTGGAACTGTAACCCATACCAAACTCGGAAGTCTGTTCTGCTACTAATCATGGCGCTGTGCTTTGAATTTTATTGATTGTTTGTACATAAGTACTTTCCACAAAAAAAGAAAAAAGTTAATTGTGATGATAAAATAAAAATATTTATTCCTTCTAGCCTCCAATTTCCTGGAGCAGTTCGAAGGTAAAATCTGAGATGATGGTATGGTAGCCCATGACAAACTCTTGGATCTGTCCTGTAACTACTTGTTGAAGAGTGCTTTGAAAACTATTGTTTTTTTCTTTCTTTGCATTTATATATGTTATAGTAAATAATAGAAAAGTTTTTTAAAAAAACTAAAATTGTGGAATTTTAACTCATACCAAACTCTGAAATCTGTTCTACAACTACTTGTTGCACTGTGCTTTGAAACATATTGATTTATATGTATATGTGTGTGTGTGTCTGCTATTTTTCACAAAAAAAAGAATAAAAAGTTGATTGTGATGATAAATGCACAGCTATATGATGATATTGTGAACCATTGATAGTACCCTTTGGATGATTACATGGTATGTGAATATATAATATATATCAACAAGATTGCATTAAAATTGAAAACAAAACAAGAGCAAACAAAACTTCTAGCCAAAGGATGACACATATTACCATAAAATCTCCATTAGTGAGACTTCTCAGGCTGCATGGGCCATTCTCTGCTACGCACCACCAGCATTTACTCCCTGGTTGTCCCATTCCACCTGTTTTTTTTTTCCAGAAGGAGACCAGATCAAGTCTTTTGGGTATTGAATAATCCATTCTCAGAGTTCTTTCATTATTGGTCAAAGTGTTTGTTATTCTTTTCAGAAGGGAACAAGGAAACTTGGCATTCCATGCATTTTATTAAGTGCTAAATGGTTCATCTGTGGGTTTTTTTTAAGGCAGTGTTAAATAGCATTCTAATGACAGTGGATAGCTGAACTGTGTTGGGAAGAAATGGAATGAAATGTATTTGTTTTTTCTGGGAAAATTGGTTCATATAAATTCCTTGTCTTTCAACTTGGAGGCAGGGAGGAATGAAACTGGGATATGTGGCCTTCTCTGCCACCTCCACACAACACAATATTTATGACCAAACACCTTGCATAATATAAATTATGTAATAAATATATCTATTTATTTTACTCCATCCAGGTGAAACTCACTGGAAATGGACACTAAAATCTGTCTTGCAAAGGAAAAAAATGGCACATGAAGCCTGAAATATGTATATAGAGGGGGAATAAATTCAAAGTTTGAGAAAGGAGAAGTGAGGAGGTATGTGATAAGGTGAGGAGGTATATATGTCAGCATCAACACCAGCCAGAATTCCATCTCCATCCTAGTTCCTCTATAAATTTTGTAACTTGTCCTTTAGAATTGGAAGTTTCTCTTTGGAATGAGCAGCTTGTAATTAACTGAGATTGCAAGTAGCTAAATATATCTTCAAAGTTGGCTTGCTTGGTGTTTGAGATGATATTTTGACATGCACAGGCAAAAGGCATTCTATCTTTGCTTTATTTAAATCACAAATCACCCTGGTTATTTTAGTCCTGGTGTATGTTTAGAGTTCTACATCAGTGTCACCTTGATTTTTCTGGTTTCACTTATGTCTGTTTTTACCTCTTGAATTGTATTTGTAGCATCTGATGAAAAGCTGAAGTCCCTTATTTGAAACAACGCTGACTAAATATTGTAGAGTTTAATTAGAATTTGCGTCCTGAATTATATAACCAGGGATATAGGTGAATAGGTGGCTGTCTCTGTGGTTTATAGGTAACTGTTAAAGTAGCTTATATTGCCCACTTTCACATCCACTCCATATGGCTTTGATACCCCCTATATATATAGATCTCAAAAGACAGTATTAATTGGCAATGAGCTACCCAAAGAGTACACTCACCAGGTGTGATTGTCCTGGATCCTGTGCTTTAGTGGTCCCCCCTCTTGGTGACATGAGCACACAGAGTCTAAATGGATCGGGAAGGTAAAAGCAAATATTACAGGAATATCAAGAGAAACCAACAAACCCACCATCTTAGTAGGAAACTTTCAACTCTCCAAGTAATTGCTAGACCAACCAGATAAAACTAAGAGAGGATATAAAGGATTTGAATAACACAATTAACTAGTTTGAACTAATGGACAAATATAATTAGAAAACTACTCCCTACTATTGAAGAATAGAAGCTTTTCAAGGGCACAAAAAATTTATCATGGACTGACTGTCTTGAATTTTAGCTTATCTTTAAGTGTCAGTATCATACAGACTAACCAAAATGTATTTAAGTAAGAAAGGAATAAAAATACAATCAAACCCTATATATTTGGAAATTTAAAAGCATGTTTCTGTGTAACTCATTGGTAAAAGAAGAAATTATCATGGAAATTCAAATTCATCTTGAACTTAATAATAAAATACTGCATATATAAATGCACAGTAGGGAATTGCTAATAAAATGACAATATAATAAATATATGTGCATGGTTTTAAATGCTTATTTAAAATAGAAAAGGCTGAAAATAGGTTAAATATTGAACAAAGAATTTTTAAAAGCACAAAGAAATAATAGCAATAATAGTATATTTAGAGAAATAAATATAAAAGCAAAAATTTTAAAGTTAAGCTGCAAAATAAAGCAATAGTTCTCAACATTTGCTAAGTGTTGAAAACACATTGGACGTTTAAAAAACACAGATGTTCAGTTCTCATCACAGACCAATTAAATTAAAATCTCTGGGAGTATGCCATCAGATATCATTATTTCTAAAAATTTGCTGAGTAGTTGCTAGTTTATAGAAAGGGTTGATGACTATTGATAAAAAGGCTCAACAGAGACAAGATGTGGTATTTTAAGAATGATTAAATGTATTTGTAAATCTGGCAATACTGATCAAGAACAAAGAAAGAAAGCATAAATATAAGAATAAAGAAAATGGGATAAAACTACAGATTCAGTAGTTATTAAAATGAAAAAGAAACAATCTTGTGAATGACTTCATGAAAATGAATTTGAAATATAGATGAAGGGTAAAATTTTCTATAAAAACATATCCAAACATACTGAGGTAAAAATAGAAATTCTGAATCATTAGCTTAAAATCGCCAAAAGAAAATATCACACCAATGTGGTTTGCATTGGAGTTCTATGAAATATTTTAGCAACGTGCAATTAAAATCTCATATGGAAAATAGAAAAATAAGGAATATGCCAGGCTTATTTCATAAAGATATTAATAACGTCATCAGAAAAAGAGGTAAGAATGTTATAAAGAAGGAAAATTGCAGATTGTCTTATTCATTAATGTAGATACAAACATAAAAAACAAAATATAAGCAAACAAATCCAGCAATGTATAAAAAGGATAATGCATAATAAAATGTTAAGTTTATATAAGAATTCATTACTAGTACAACATTAGAAGCTCTTTCATTGCAATTCACCAATTTCAATATCTTTTTTCTGATCTCTACAAAGGCAGTTTTATTTTTTAAATGTTTTTATTGTGAAATAGTACTACATATACAAAACAGCAATAAAATTTAAAGTACATTGTACAAGTAGTTATAGAACAAATTTCAGAGTTTGGTATGCATTACAGTTCTACAAGTTTAGGGTTTTCCTTCTAGGTGCTCCAAGACATTGAAAACTAAGAAATATTATAATGATCCAGCATGAATATTCATTTGTCAAATCCTCGCTTCTCTATTATAACTCCTCTTTCTCCTTTGATACTTTTCCCAATCTTTTTCCATGTTGAAAAGGGATACCAACAAAATAGGATAAGGGGATGGAATTAGTTGATATTATTGAAAAGGCTGGTTCCTCTGGATTTCAGGACTTGACTAGGAACCCTCTGAGGGTTATAGATTTCAGGAAAATAAACTTAGTACATGAAACTTTTGTAAAGTCTCAATTAGAGTTGCTGGCTGGTGGGCTCTCTGCTTCATGGTTCTGTGGCATTCTGTCATCCTTCTCTGCTCTCAGAATTTCCAGCTTTCTCCAAAATGTTTCCTCTTTTATAGGATTCCAGTAAACTAATCAAGACCCAACCAACTGGGTGGAGTCATGTCTCCATTTAATCAAGTTTAATGCCCATAATTGATTGAGTCGCATCTCTGTGGAGATGACCTAACCGTATTTCCAATCTATAGTGCTGAATAGGGATTAGAAGAAACTGTTGCTCCCACAAGATTGATCAGGATTAAAACATGGCTTTTTTTAGTGTACATAAATCCTTTCAAGCCAGCACATTCCACCCACTGGACCTTAAAAAAGACATGTTTTTTTTCCCACATACAAAATACATTAATTCCATCACAGTATCAGAAATCCTTAAACCACTTTAGTAGCAATACAAATGCAATACAAAGCTAGAAACAGTACCAAATCCTGTTAAAGTTAGTTACAGGCATGGTCTCCCCTGACTCTGGACTTGTAAAACTCAGAAGAAGTTATTTGGTGTCAACATACAAAGGAAGAAGAGTCATAGGATACATATTCCCATTTACATAGGAAGAAGTTGGAAGGAACACAGGGGTCACTGGACCCCTGAAGTTTTGAAAACCTGCAGGGCAAACTCCATTAGATTTCAAAGTCTGAGAGTCACTTATCTTTGGGGATTTAGAAAGCAGCAGTCCCACCTTTTCCAAGGGCCTACACAGTGGCACACCTTTCTCTGAATGCAACCTTGGGGAACATTGGAGAGATCACCTTTTTCTTGGCTCCACCCTCTCCAAGAATCGGGGCTTCACCTGGGCTCTCTGCCATTTCCACGGCCCATGCTCAACCCCTCCATGTGGTGGCAGTCAGGTTCTCCTCAAGCCCCAAGGAATGTGCTCCACCCTCCCCAAGGCCTGAGGTGGCATGACTCTTCCACTGCAATGAGGTGGAAGGCCCATCCTCTGCCTATGGAAAAAACTCACCTTCTCAATGGGCTTGAGTGGGTTCACTCTCTTGGCCTGAGGTGTCTTGACTTCAGAACCCAGCCTCCACGATTTTGCCTCTGAAGGTATTTTTCCTCCAATGTGCCCCTTCTCTGTCCCTCTCAGTCCCAAATGTGGTGGTCCTCTTTATACAGATCCTGCAACACTCTCATTAGCTTTCTATGCAGTAAGTTTGGATTCTGCCCATCAGATACACGGAGTTTCCACAAATCCTTCCTATATAACTCCATGTCCGATCCTGGCTTTCTCTGAAATGGCTGACTGGTTCCACATATGGTTAAATCCTCATGTGAGGCAGTGTTCTCTGGGGTCTCCCTTCCTGGAAGCCCAGAATTTTTTAGAGCACCAATTTCTTGTTTCTTTGTACCCAAGAGTTCAGTTTTCAGATTATCTCTTTCCTTCCATATTTCACTATAACCTGTGAGGAGAAACCAGGCTGGCTCTCAACATTTAATTTGGAAATCCCTTCCACTAAATATTCAAGTTCATGGCTTTTAAAGTCTGTCTTCCAGCCAAATCCACTAGTCAATTTTGCCAGATTATCTGCCATTTTAAAATAAAGATTGCCTTCTTTTCAGTTTACAACAACTCATGCCTCATCTCTGTCTATGGCCCTATTGGAAGTATCTTTAGAGTCCACATTTCTGCCAACAGTCTTTTCAATGCATTCCAGGCCTTCTCTATCATTTCTCACAACTCCTCCAAAATCTTCCCCTTAACCAGTTAAAAAGCTGTTCCAACATGTTTGGTACTTGCAAACTGCAGTACCACCCCACTCCTGGTACCAAAATCTGTTTTAGTTTGCTAGTTGCTAGAATATGATAAACCAAAAATGGAATGGCTTTTTAAAAGGAGGAATTTAATAAGTTGCTAGTTTACAGTTCTAAAGCTGAGAAAATGTGCCAACTAAACAAGCCTATAGAAATGTCAAATCTAAGGCATCCAGGGAAAGATACCTTGGTTCAAGAAGGTCGATAATGTTCAGCATTTCTCTGTCAGCTGGAAGGGCACATGGCACACATGGAGGCATTTGCTGGCTTTCTCTCCAGGCCTCTTGTTTCATTAAGCTCCCTGGGAGGCATCTTCCTTCTTCATCTCCAAAAGTCACTGGCATGTGGACCCTCTGTTTTATGGTTCTCTGGTGTTCTGTCATCCTTCTCTGCTCTCTCAGAATCTCTAGCTTTTTCCAAAATGTTTCCTCTTTTATAGGAGTCCAGCAAACTAATCAAGACCCACCTTAATGGGTGGAGTCACATCTCCATCTAATCAAGTTTAATAGCCACAACTGATTGAGGCACATCTCCGTGGAGATAACCTAATCAAGTTTCCAACCTATAGTGCTGAATAGGGATTAGAAGAAACTGTTGGTCCCACAAGATTGATTCGGATTAAAACATGGCTTTTCTAGGGTACATAAATCTGTTTAAACTGGCACAGATGGTAATAATTTTTCTTGCCAATTTGGGCTTAGAGAGAGAGAAAGAGCTTATATCTGAGCAACCAAAAAGATTTCCTAGAAGCAACTTTTAGGCATAGTTATAGGTAGTCTTAGCTCCTCTGCTAAGAAATAAGTTTGGGGACAAGCCTCAAAATCAAGGGCTTAGCCTATTTTCTTGGAAATCCCTAATGTTTGAGAGAGTACCAGGGATTCATCAAATGCAAAATTTTAATGTTTCCATATTTTTTCTCCAGTCCCACAAGGGACTCTACCAGTACTGTTAAATTATCAGCCCACAATAGTCTGGGATGTCTCTGGGTATTATATTAAGCTGTACAGTATTAGAAACCCTCATTTCCCTTCCGGGCTCCATCTGTTTGGGTTTTTTAAATGAGCTATCCAGCCAGGTTGATTTAGATTGTGTGTAACAGAAAATGTAGATTCTAGACACAATAAACCTCTCTGCTTTGGTCTCATACTAGTATCATTTTAAAGTATTAAAGTCAGCCATATGCTAGATCATCTAAATATATGCAGAAAAGAATTAGATTAAATTTAACATCCATTACCACCATCCATTACCAAAATTTTCTGTCACCTCAAACAGAAACTCTGTACTAATTAAGCATTAACTCCCCATTTCCTATTCCTACCATGCCCTGTGGTAACTTGACTCTATGAATTTGTGTCTTCTAATTTTTTCTTATAAGTGACATAATCCAAGATTTGTCCTTTTGTGTCTGGCTTATTTCACTCAACATGATGTTTTCAAGGCTTATACATGTTGTGGTGTGTATCAGAGCTACATTCCTTTTATGGCTGAATAATGACATTGTGAATGTACGTAACACCACCAAACCGTATATTTAAAGTGGTTAAAATGGGAAATTTTAGGTTGCACTTAATGTCAGCAGAATAAAAACTAGAAAAACTAAAATGGTACAACAAAAACAGTTACCACTACTATAAACTATGGACCACAGTTAATAGCATAATTATAAGGATATTGATGTATCAATTGTAACACAAATACCATACTAAAGCACAGTGTTAATAGTAGGAAAAACTGTATGTGTAAGGGGGTGGTATATGTAAATTTTATTCTTTCTGCATGATTTTATTGTAAACATACAACTTCTCTAGAAAAAAAAATTAACCTCCACTGTAGCTTAAAAACAATTAGCAAACTAGGGATATAAGAACACTTGCTTCAATGGAAAATGATCAAATAAAAAGACACCTTTAACAAAACTCATAATTAATGATGAATCATTGAAGCATTCATTTTACAATCAGGAACAAGACATATGATGCTCATGATCACCATTTTTATTCCATTATGCAGGTGTGCCTAGCCAGTACAACAAGGGCCAAGAATAAAGTTATATGGATTGAAAATATAGAAACAAAAATGTTATTATTTGCAGGTAAAGTGATTACTGCCTTAGACAATTCTAAAGGAAATAACTATTTATTAGAATTCATGAGAATCTAGCCAGGTTATTGAGCATAAGATCAACATATGAAATTGTAGACACTGCACTTCCAGACACCAGAACAATTTGAAAATGTTATTAATTAAAATAAAACTACCATTTAAAATGATGACAAAACATTAGGTTAATATTAGATGTGTCACATAATTATGTAGAAAATCATAAACTTATGAAAGCTATTAAATTGAGGGATTTATCTTGTTCATGGCTAAAAAGTAATTTTGTAAATATGTCAGTTCTTCCCAAGTTGATCTGTTGATCCAAGACATTTCCAATAAAAACCCCAAAAAGATTTTTCATGGAAACTGAATAGCTGAATTTAAAGTTGTATGGAAGAATTCTTTATGGAATGTGAAGTGAAAGAAAATATTATGGATACCCAAGACATTATTGAAGAAGACAAAGTAGATAGAGATTATATTTCTTCCCAGACATCCATACTTACTATGAAAAGTACATTAAGATTTTGTGGTGTGAGTATAGGGATAATCACATTGACAAATTTTACAGAATAGAAGATCAAAAAATATACACAGATTTTTTTATGGAATCTTAATCTGTGGCAAGGCTACATTGTAGACTAATGAATAAATGGGGGGTATTCTCTTAAAGGTGCAGGTACATTTGAATATCTATGTGGAAAAATGAAATTAGACCCCTTATATTAGGCACAAAAGTTCTAGGTGAATTAGAGGCTTAAATGGGAAAGGCAAATCTTTAAAATTTATAGAATATATGGATTTTTTTTACTTTTGCATAAGGAAGGATTTCTTAAATAAGACACAAAAAGTGCACACCATAAAGGAAAGATTGATAATTTTGGTGATATTAAAATAAGAACTTTTGATCTTCAAAAGACATCTTCAGGAAAGTAAAAGGATAGGAGAATATATTTGCAATAGCTTAAGTAAATAGCAAAGGTTTAGCAACCAGAAAATATAAATAGTTACCATGAATTAGAAAGAAAAAGACAAACATTCAATATGAAAATGGGCTAAAGCATGGAAAGACACTTTACAGAAGAAATGTCCAGTAAAAATGTGAATAGACTACAGTGAGAAGCTACTTTATACTCACTAAAATGGCTAAAATGAAAAATTCAATGTAAAATGTTGGCAAGAATATGTTGCAATTAGAATTCATATATTACTCATAGGAATGTAAAATGATAAAGCTGTTTAGCAGATCTACCCTATGAACCATCACTTGCATGCCTAGGCATTTATCCAGAGAAGTGAAGATATTTTCTTCCAACAAGCTTGGTCAAGAATGTCCATAGCAGATTTATTCATAAAACCATTAAACTAGAAATAATCCAGATGTCCATCAATAGGAGAATGGATGAACAAACTATGTATTCATACAATGGAATATTGCTCCCCATTTAAAAATGTACTACTGATATGTGTTATAACCTGCATGAATCTCAAAAGCATGCTGAGTTAAGAAAGGCCTGCACAAGAGCCTTATGATATTATTTATAAGTTCTATCATTTTTTCATGATAGAAATGAAATCAGTAGTTACGTCTGGTGGTGGCTGAGAGTATCAACTGAAAAGGGGCAAGAGGAAACTTTCTGAGGCAATGGAATGTTTTATATCTCAAGAAGGATCTGTAATACACAGCTGTCTTCATTTACCTAAATTAATAGTACCCTCACTTAAGTTCTGTGTATTTCATTACATGTAAATTATAACTCAATTTTTAAAAGTCCTATATACTGAAAATTATTTTGTTCTGGAAATACAGAAAGAACAGTAAAAGATTTCTTGAAGCTTAAGATAAAATTTCCAGTGACATTTCAAAACATTAAAAAAGGACTGTATCTTTTAAAACAGAGAGAGAAGAGAACATAGTGTGGCTCAAAAAATGACCCTGCTTTTGATAAATATCAGTGATGGTTGCACACAGTTGGAATGAGAGTATTTTATGGAAAAAATGAATAAAACTCAACCTCATTAGTCATCAGGGAAATTAAAATTCTAGCTTGGTGACAGATAGAAAAATTAAATTTGTAGCTTGGGTGACAGATAGAAAAATCCCCAGAAGCAGGAGGAGATTTGGAAGGGAAAAATGATGAATTTGTGTGGGACAAGCTGATTCTGAAGTTCTTGTAGGCAAACAGGTTGAGGTATTTAATAGGCAAATGAACATCTGTAGCAGACTGTGGAAAGATCGGTTAGCCCCTAACATTTGAAGGGCCTGGGGCAAGAGTATAAATATCCACAAACCATATCCCTAACTATTTCAAAGTTCAATAAAACATGCTCTCTCCTTTTACCTTGGCAAATATGCCCATCATAAGGACATATTTTTGTACATAAAAATTACGTGTAAAGCGATGGTTTTTGGGTGACTGAAAGTTGGCAAGATATCAAAGATAACTGAGCAATTCTGTTGATGGGTCAGGAATAAAATAATAATTCAAAAACAAAAAACCTCAATGAGATACAATTTTAATTTCATCAGCTTTGTAAAAAATTTAAGCCTGATAATATCAAGTGTTGGTGAAGAAGTGGTGCTGTGGAGGATTCTTTATATTGACATAATTATATTTCAAAATAAGTTGGTATTTATTAGTAAAGTTGAAAATATGCATACCCTGTGACAGAAATTCTGCCATTACATACTCTAAAGAGACATATCCAGTAGTTTTTGTTTATCTATCCCCCAGAAAAAGTCCAAATTCTGGGAATTGCCTAAAAGATTCTGTAGAACCAACTCAGTCCCAGAATTACCTATTTGACTTCATACCTAACTCTCTTCCTTGCTCACTCAGCTCCAATATCATGGCCCTCCTTGCTATTTGCTCAATACTCCATGAGAACTCTTATCTCAGGGCTTATATGTTGGTTGTTATCTCTCTTTGTAATAACTCTTCACCAAGAAGAGCATGGCTTGATCCCTACTACTTCTGGGATTTACTGAAATATCACCTTCTCAGTGATATTTACACTGAAAAAAATGAAATATTATTCTCTGCAAACTCTTCCTAAACCCCTTTCCTGATCTGTTTGTATCCATAGCACATAGCACTATCTAATGCTGAATATTTTACCTTTTGTTTTTTGTCTGTCTGCTTCCACTCCAATACAAACTCTGTGAAGGCACACATTTTTGTCTGCCATTTCTAAAATCCATGGACCATAATTAGCGCCTAGTACCATAGCAGGTGCTCAGTGACTCTTTGCCGAATGAATGCATGGATATTCTTAATAGCATGCTTATTTTTAATAGCAAACATCTTAAAACAGTCCATTGACTGGAGAATAGTAAATGACATGTATATTCATGTAGAGAAATAAGATTTAGTTGTGAAAATTAGTGAACTATGACTATATGCATCAATATGCATTAATTTCATAAATGTAATCTATATATAAAAAAGGAAGTTAGAAGAATACATATGGTATGATTCTGTTTTCATGAACTAAAACACGTAAAATTAGCCATGTATTTATTAGTGTTGCATATGAATTTTGTGGAACTATAAAAGAAAGTACAGAAATGATAGTTAAAACATTTTAGGATACAGGTTACCATTATATGAGGGGAATGGGATCAGAGAAAGTTTCAAAGGTATTGGTAATGTAATCTCTCTTAAGGTAAATGCTGGTAATATACGTTATTGTTTCCTTTTTACCTTTATGTCTTATATACAGATTGTGTATTTTTTGTTAGGCATAAATATTTCAAAAATTTAAAACCACAAAATGTAACTCAAAGGGCACTACTTTAAATGCTGTCAGAGGCAAGCTCTCTAAGATGACAATTGAATTGAAACTTGAACCATGTTAAGGAGCAAGACATGTAAAGGTATAGGAAAACAAAGATCTAAGGAAAAGCTACTTGAACTTCTCTGAGCAATGACTGAGGGAAGCCCAGAGAAGAAAGGGGTTGGGAAAAAGTAACAGAAAAACTGACCCAAATATCTTAACATCTCTGGTAGAAGAGGAAAATTTATTCTGGATGACCTCAAGAGGATACAACTAGAGCCAGTGAGTAAAAGATATAGGAAGATGAATCAGTACAAGACAAGAAGAATTTATAAGAATGAAAGAGACTATTTCAAGAAACAAGTTCCCTGTCACTGAAGTGATTCTCAGTCACTTGGAGGACTTGTTTTGTGCTTTCATTTTTCCCCTTTCTGTTTGTTTCCCCTTATTTGGAAGATAGCTCCACCTTCTTTTAAGGGAACAGGATTTATCCCTCCACATGCAATGCCAGTGTGATTAACACTCAAGATGTCATGACCTACTTTAGGATTAGTGGTAGGCTGGAGACCTTAGTCCAATTCTCTCTCCTCTCTCTCTCTCTCTCTCTCCTGTAACATCTTTGTCCAAAACAGTTTAAGTACAGAGGCATAAAGTTAGTTCCAAAGGCTTCTTCAGTGACTAATATCTGCATCAGAGGAGTATAAGTGTGGCCATCAGGTTTGGTAAGAAAGACTTGAAGCTGTGTGTGCATAGCCTTTTACATAAGTTTAAGGTGATATTAATTGTCCATATAAAAGAAGGAGGTCATGGATAGCCCCTCTGATGGCATCTGTTGGCCTACTTGGAAAAGATTATTAGCTTGTTATCTTGATTCCTGGAACTAATTTGATTCCTAATTTTTTTTACACCAAAAATTAGTTCTTTTAATTTTTAATGGAATTTTATTGAGATATATTATATATTCAGATATTATATATTCATCCAAATTGTACAATTAATGGTTTACAGTATCATTATATAGCTGGGCATTCACCATCCCAAATGATTTTTGAATATTTTCATTACTCCAAAAAGAATTAAAATAAGAATAAAAGTAAAAATAAAATTGAAAAAGAGCACCTAAAATATTCCATTCCCCACTCTTCCCTTTCATATTTTTAGATTTTGCTTTTATTTCTTGCTCATCTGTCCATACACTGGATAAACGGAATATCAGTCACAAGGTTTTCACAAACACATGGTCACACCTTAAAAGCTCTATAGTTCGATCATCTTCAAAACTCAAGATCATTGGATAACAATTTAATATTTTCAGGTATTTCCCACTAGCTACTATGATAAATCAAAAACTGAAAGGGAACATCTATATACTGCAAAAGCATAACCTCCAGAATGACCTCTCGACTGCATTTGAAATCTCTCAGCCAAGTCTCACCCCCAGGAACATGTCCCAGGTAGTAGAGAGGGCAGTGAGAGCAACTGCAGAGTAGGCTTAGGTAGAGAGGCCACATCTGAGCAGCAAAAGAGGTTCTCTGGGGCTGACTCTTAGGCATAATCATTAGTAGGTTTAGCTTCTACTTTGCAGAAATAAGTTTCATAAGGGCAAGCCTTATGATCAAGGACCTGGCCCATCAAATTGGTAGTCCCAAATAATTGAAAATATTAGGTCTTCTCCACATGGAGAAATTTAATATTTTCAAATTTCCCCCAGTCCCTCAAGGGGACTTTGCAAATACTTTTTATTTTTCTGCTCAGAATATACTGGTATGCATTGGATCATCACATCAACCTGTACAAACCAACAAGATCTCATTCATTATTCAATGTTCCATGTAATTATGGCATTTGAATAAGCTGACCATACAAGTTAGATTAGAAAATGTGCTAGAAAAGATATAAATTTTGCACAAAATAAATATCTCTTCATTTGGTCTCACACAGAAGTTGAAGTTTTAAAATACAGTCAATATCATCCTTTACTCTTCAGTCTGATTTACCTTAGTCCTACCCAGATCAGCTTCATTCATATCTGTAATTGTAGTCTGATCCTTTTTCAGTGTTTTTAATGGTTGCTGTATGGGTAACGCTGACTTTCATAGCTGGAGAAATCTGTCTCTAAGTTGCAAGTGTCACAGAAATATCTGAAGTTCCAGGGAACAATCTGTTATAGACAAAGAGCTTAGCATCTCAGAATTTAGAAATAACGGTCACATCTCTGGAATAGATATGACTTGTATAAGAGTTTACAATCTAGGAACCTTAGTAATAGTTCTTTGTCTGATAATCTATGCTTTTGAATTCAATTCTCAGAGTTTGCAATTATAGTTAGTTCATACTAGTGAGGCATTGCCATATTTTTTTTTTCTGGCTTATTTCATTCAACATATTGTCCTCAAGGTTCATTCTGCCAGTTGCATGCCTCACGACATCATTCCTTCTTCCATCCTGATAATAATCCATTGTATGTGCATCCCATAGTTCTGATTCCATTCTTCAGTTGATGTACCCTCAGATTACCTCCATCCATTGCAATTCAGGAACACTGCCACCATAAACACATTCCTGGCCCTGTTCTCAGTTCCTCCAAGTATGTTGCATTGCAGGATCATATGGAAATCCCATCTCTAGTTTCCTGTAGAGCCACCACACTGCCCTCCAGAGGGGCTGCACTTCTCTACTTCCTTACCAACAGTGTACAGATACATCTCTCTCTCTCCACATTTTCTCCAGCACTTGTATCTCTGCTAATTTTTCAACAGTTTAATTCACAGATCATACACTCCAACCTGAGGAAAAAAAATCGCTGGTTCCTAGCATAGGCACATAACTATACCTTCACCACCACAATCTATATGTGGACATTTCCATTTCCTCCACAAGGAATCCCATACCCCTACCCCATATCCTCTGCTCATTGACTTCTAGCTTTGTATTATTGCCTTTGTTACATTCAGTAGAAGCATATTACAATGTTACTGTTAATTATAGGCCCTGGTTAGCATTGATTGCATTTTTCCCTTATACCAGCCCATTAATGACAACTTACAATGTTGACATTCATCTGTGTTCTGTCATGCAAAAACATTCTTATATTTGTATATTTAATCACCATCATTGCTCACTCTAGGCATTACTAAGTTATATCATCACAGTGTTTATCCTCTATCTTCCTTCTGGTGTCATACATGTCCCCAGCCCTCCTCCCTCAATTATATTCACACTCAGGTTCATTCAGTATGCTTACAATATTGTGCTGCCATCAGAAAATATTCGACTGTCCATTTCAGGGTCTTTACAATCAATCCTGTTGAACATTCTGTACTCTTTCAGCATCAAATGCTTAATCTTTATTCTATTTCTATCTCCTTATAACCTGTTCTCAACTTTAGCTCTCAAAATTCACTCATTAATCTTGGATCATATTAGTGAGTCCACACAGTATTTGTCCTTTGGTTTCTGGCTAATTTCACTCAGCATAATGTCTTCAAGCTTCATCCACATTATTACATGCTTCATGATTTATTCTGACTTCCAGTTGTGTTATTCCATCATATGTATATACCACAGTGTGTTTAGCCACTCATCCATTGATGAACTTTTGGATTGTTTCTGTCTCTTGGGAATTGTGAATAGTGTTGTTATAAACATCAGTCTGCAAATGTCCATTTGTGTCCTTGCCTTCAGGTCTTCTGATTATATACCTAGTAATGGGATTGCTGGATCATATGGCAATTTTATACTTAGCTTCCTGACAATCCACCAAGCTGCCCTGTAGAGTACTTGTACCAATTTTATATTCCCACCAGCAGTGAATAAGTGTACCTGTTTCCCCACATCTTCTCCAGCACTTGTCATTTTCTTTTTCTTTTTTTTTTTTTTGATTATGGCAATTCTAGTAGGTGTGAGATGAAATCTCATTCTGGTTTTGATTTGCGTTTCCCTAATAGCCAGTGAAGTGGAGCATCTTTCACATATTTTTTAGCAATTTTTATTTCCTCTTCAGGAAAGTGTCTTTTGGCCCATTTTTAATTGGGTTCTTTTCCTTTTTATTTATTTATTTATTTATTTACGTTGCAGGATCTCTTTGTATAGCCTAGATATTAAACCCTTATCTTATATGTGGTTTCCAATTATTACCTCTCATTGCATAGACTCTCTTATTACTTTCCTGAAAAGCCCTTTGATGCACAAAAGTGTTTAACTTTGCAGAGGTCCTGTAATTCTTTCAATGCTCCCACTATGGGTTTAAGGACTAAATAAACACTGCCTTTCACAAAATTTTAAAGATATTTTCCTACATTTTCTTCTAAATGTTTTATGGTATTATCTCTAATGTTTAGGTCTTTGATCTATTTTGAGATAATTTTTGTATAAGGTGTGAGATTGGGATCCTCATTCCTCTTTTGAATATAGCTATCCAACAGTCTAAGAACCATTTGTTGAAGAGGTGAGCTCTCCCACTTCATTTTCCTTTTTCAAGACATTTTGAGCTATTTGGGACGGCCTACTTTTCCAAGTAAATTTGATTATTAGTTTTTCTATTTCTGTAAATAAAGTTGTTGGGATTTTAATTAGTATTATATTGAATCTATAAATCAGTTTTGGCAGAATTAATATCTTAACTGTATTTAGTCTTCCAATCCATGAACACAATGTGTCTTCTCATTTATTTAGGTCTTCCTTGATTTCTTTTAGCAACATTTTGTTTTCTGTGTATAGCTCTTTTATAACTTTAGTTAAAGTTATTCTAAATATTTATTGTAATTGGAAGTTTTTTCTTGCTATCCTCTTCAGATTGCTCATGGCTGGTATACAGAAACACAACTGAGTTTTGCTTGTTGATCTTGTATCCTGCCACTTTGCTGTACTCACTTATTAGCTGTAGTAGCTTTACTATAGATTGTTCAGAATTTTCTACATACAGGATCATGTTGTTCACAAACAGTGAAAATTGTCATTCTTCCTTTCCAATTTTGATGTCTTTCATTTCTTTTTCTTTGCCTAATTGCCATAGCTAGAACTTCCAGCACAATGCTGAATAATAGTGGTGACAGTGGACATCCTTCTCTTGTTCCTGATCTTAGAGGGAAATCTTACAGTCTTTTAACATTGAGAATGATGTTAACTGTGGGTTTTTCATATATTCCCTTTATCATGTTGAGGAAGTTTCCTTCTAATACTATCCTTTGAATTGGTTTCGTCAAGAAAGAATGCTGAGTTTTGTAAAATGCCTTTTCTGCATCAGACGAAATGATCATGTGGTTTTTACTCTTTAATTTATTCATGTGCTATATTACATTGAGTTTCTTGTTTTGACACATCCTTGCTTATCCAGGATATAACCCATTTGGACATGGTGTATCATTATTTTAATGTGCTGCTGGATTTGATTTTCAAGCATTTTGCTGAGGATTTTTGCATCTATATTCATTAAAGAGATTGGTCTGTAATTTTCTTTTCTTGTAGTATCTTTACCTGGCTTTCACATTACAGAGATTCTGACTTCATAGAATGAGTTAGGTATGTTTGCCTCCTCTTCAATTTTCTTGAAGAGTTTGAGCAGGATTGGTACTATTTTTTTTGTGAATATCTAGAATTCACGTATGAAGCTATTTGGTACTGGACTTTTCTTTTTGGGGAGTTTTTTTGATGACTGATTCAATCTCTTTACTTATGATTGATTTGTTGAGATCTTCTATTTTTTCTCAAATCAGTGTTGGTTGATCATGCTTTTCTAGGAATGATCCATGAGTACTTGGGAAGAATGTGTATCCTGCTGTTGTTGACTGCAATACTCTGTAAATGTCTGTTAAGTCTAGTTCATTTACTGTATTATGCAAGATCTCTGCTTCTTTTTTGATTCTCTGTCTAGATGTTCTATCCATTGATGATAGTGGTACATTTAAGTCTCCAACTGCCATCATAGTAGTGTCTACTTCTTCTTTCAATGCTGTCAGTGTTTGCCTCATGTATTTTGGGAAATTCTGGCCTGGCACATAGAAATTTATGATGGTTTTGTCTTCCTGATGACTTGTCCTTTTTATTAATACAGTGTCCTTTTTTGTCCTTTTTAATTGTTTTACATCTAAAGTCTAATTTGTCTGATATAGCTACCCATTCTATTTTCTGGTTTTTGCTTGCATAGAGTATATTTTTCTAACTTTTCACTTTAAATATGTTTTGTCCTTGAGTCTTATGTGGGCTTCTTTTAAACAGCATATAGATGGGTCCTGTTTTTTTAAATCAATTCTGCCAATCTGTGTGTTTTGATTGATTCAATTATATTTTCTTTTAGATTTTACCTTTTCTCTCTTATCCTTATTAGTGACCCTTCCTTCTAAACCTCATTTCCACACTCTTCTCCAAATCTCTCTTTCCTGTCTTCCCATTTGCCTGTAGTGTTCCATTGTGTATTTCTTATGGAGCAGGTCTATTGTTCCCAAACCCCTAAATGTCTGTTTTTATATAAATATTTAAAACTCTCCCTCATCTTTGAAGGACAGTTTTGCTGGATATAGAATTCTTGGCTGGCAGTTTTTCTGTTTCAGTATCTTAAATGTATACTCCCACTGTCTTCTTGCCTCCATGGTTTCTGATGAGAGATCTGCACTTAGTGTTTTCAACCTTCCTTGTATATAATGGATCACTTTTCTCTTGCTGCTTTCATAATTCTCTCTTTGTCTTTGACATTTGACAATCTGATTAATAAGTATCTTGGCATAGGTTTATTTTGATCTGTTCCATTTGGGGTACACTGAGATTCTTTTCTTAAATGTTGGGAAATTTTCATTGATTATTTCCTCCATTATTCTTTCTTCCTCTTTTGCCTTATCTTTTTCCTTTGGGACACCCATGACACCTACATTTGTGCATTTTATGTTGTCATTCCTTCCCTGAGATCCTGCTCAATTTTTCCCTTTCCCCATATCTGTTCTTTAGTCCATACAATTTCAGAGGCTTTATTTTCTAGTTCCCTAATTATTGCTTCTGCTACTTCAAATCTCCTGTTGTTTGTCTCCATTGTTTTTCATCTCTTCTGTTGTGCCTTTTATTCCCATAACTTCTGCCATTTGTTTTTTCAAGCTTTCAAGTTCTTCTGTATGAATACCCTGTATCTTCTTTATGTCCTTCATATCTTTTTCCATATTTTCATTAAACTCATTGAATTGATTTAGAAGATCTGTTTTAGTATCATTAATTAGTTATTTCAATTCTTGCATCTCAGTTGAGATGTTAATTTCTTCCTTCGTTTGCAATATTTCTTTGTACTTCCTGGTATGAGTCATGATTTTTTGCTGGTGTTTAGGCATCTAATTTTCTTGCTTAGTTTATACTAGAGGTCATTTTTATCTTGTTTGCCAATGGTTTTTCTATTCTTTGGATTTGTTCTCTATCTGTTTGTCTCTTTCACTAGCCAGTTATCAGATCTGTTCTGCCCCCCAATCTTCCCCCAAAACCAGGTGCCTACAAGTGACCTGCCTCAGGGATGGGTGTAGATATTGGGCACCACAGTAATGTCTCTGTTTGTGGGTAAAACAACTCTGTTGTCTCTCTTAGATTGCCATCTAAGTATACAGACATGACTTCACCACCTTAATCTATATGAAGACATGTCCTTTTCTTCCACAAAAAATCCATACCCCTCCCCCATGCCCACTGACTTTTGACATTTAATTTTGGCATAATGTGTTTTGTTACATTCAGTGGAAGCATACTACAATGTTACTGTGGAATATAGAGCCTAGCTTGCATTGATTATACTTTTTCCCATATACCACCCATATTCAACAACTTACACTGTTGATATTCATTTGTTCTCCCTCATGCAAAAATGTTTCTTTTATTTTTACATCTAATCATTGTTCATTTTAGTGCTTCTAAATTATGCTGTCTCAGTCTTTATCCTCTATCTTTCTTCTGGTTTCATACATGTCTCCAGTCCTTGCCCCTCAATTGTACTCACATCCAGCTTCATTCAGTGTAGTTATATTATTGTGCTACATTTGAGGAGTGTTGTGATATCCATTTCTGAATTTTACAATCAGTTTTGATGCACAATCTGTACTTCTTCACCACCAAATGCCCAATCTCTATCCTATTTTTCACTCTTGATAACCTCTGTTCTTAACTTCAATTCTCAAAGTTCCCTAATTAATGTTAGCTCATATTAGTGAGACCATACAGCATTTGTCCTTTTGCTTCTGGCTTATTTCACTCAGCATAATATTCTCAAGGTTCATCCATAGTATTACATGCTTCATGACTTAATTCTGCCTTACAGCTGCATAATATTCCATTGTATGTATATACCACAGCTTTTTTAGCACTCATCTATTGATGGACATTTGGGCTGTCTCCATCTCTTTGCAATCATAAATAATGCTGCTATAAACATTGGTGTGCAAATATCCATTTGTGTCCTTGTCCTCATTTCCTCTGAATATATACATAGTAGTGGGATTGCTGGATCATATGGCAATTCTATACAAATAGAATATAGCTTAGCTTTCTGAGGAACCACAAAACTGTTTTCTAGAGTAGTTGTATCATTTTACATTTCCCCTGACAGTGGATAAATGTACCTCTTTCTCCACATTCTCTCCAGCACTTGTCATTTTGTTTTGTTTTGTTTTTTGGTAATGGCCATTCTATTAGGTTTTGGATGATATCGCATTGTGGTTTTGTTTTGCATTTCTCTAATAGCCAGTGAAATTGAGCATTATTTTATGTGTCTTTTAGCGATTTGTATTTCCTCTTCTGAGAAGTGTCTGTTCATATCTTCTGCCCATTTTTAATTGGGTGGTTTGTCTTTTTGTTGTTAAGTTGAATAATCTCTTTATATATTCTGGATACTAAACCCTTATATGACACGTGGTTTCCAAATATTGTCTCCCATTGTGTTGGATGCCTTTTTACTTTCTTGGCAAAGTTCTTTGATGCACAAAAATGTTTGTATTTGAGGAGTTCCCATTTATCTGTTCTTTTTACAATGCTCATGCTTTGGGTGTAAGGTCTAGGAAAGTGTTTCCTGTTACAAAATTTAGAAGATACTTCCCTATATTTTCCTCAAAAACTTTTATGGTGTTAGCTCTAATAATTAAGCCTTTGATCTATTTTAAGTTAATTTTTGTATAGGGTGTGAGATATGGATTCTCTTAAATTCTTTTGCATATGGATATCCAGTTCTCCAAGCATCATTTATTCAAGAAGCTTCTTTGTCCCGGTTGGGTTGGCCTGAACACCTAATCTAATATTAATTGTCCATAGATCAGAGGATCTATTTCTAGGAGCACTCCATTCAATTCTGTTGGTCAGCATATATATCTTTACGCTGGCACTGTGCTGTTTTGACCACTGTAGCTTCATAATATGTTTTAAAGTCAGGTAGAGTGAGACCACCTACTTCATTTTTCTTTCTCACGATATTTTTAGCTATTCAGAGCACCCTGACCTACAAAATAAATTTGGTTATTGGTTTTTCTATTTCTGCAATGTAAGTTTTTGCAATTTTAACTGGTATTGCACTGAATCTATAAATCAATTTGGGTAGAATTGGCATCTTAGCTATATTTAGTCTTCCTATCCATGAATGTGGTTTGACCTTCCATTTATTTATGATTGCTATGATTTTTTCAGCAATTTATTGTAGTTTTCTTTTTGTAGGTCTTTTGTATCCTTAGTTTTATTTATTCCTAAATATTTTATTCTTTTGGTTCCTATTGTAAATGAAATTCTTTCCTTGATTTCCTCTTCAGATCACTCATTACTAGTATATAGACACACAACTGATTTTTGGGTGGTGTTCTTGTACTCTACCACTTTGCTGTACTCATTTATTAGTTCTAGTTGCTTTGCTCTAGGTTTTTGGGGATTTTTAACATATAGTACCATATCATCTGCAAACAGTGAGAGGTTTACTTCTTCCTTTCGAATTTTGATGTCGTTTATTTCATTTTCTTATCTAATTGCTCAGGCTTGAACTTACAGCCCAGTGTTGAGCAACAATTGTGACATTGGGCGTCCTTGTCTTCTTCCTGACCTTAGATGGAAAGCTTTTAGTATTTCTCCATTTAGGATGATGTTAGCTGTGGGTTTTCCATATATTACTTTTATCATGTTGAGGAAGTTCCCTTCTATTCCTATCCTTTGAAGTGTTTGCATCAAGAAAAGATGTTGAATTTTGTCCAATGCCTTTTCTGCATCAATCAAGATGATCATGTGATTTTTCTGCTTGGATTTGTTGATATAGTTTATTATATTAATGGATTTTCCTATGTTGAACTCTCCTTGCATAGCACGAATAAATCCCACTTGGTCATGTGTATAATTCTTTTAATGTGCTGCTGGATTCAATTTGCAAGTATTTTGTTGAGGATATTTGCATCTATATTCATTAGAGAGGTTGGTCTGTGATTTTCTTTTCTTGTAGTACCTTTGTCTGGCTTTGGTATATAGTGATGTTGATTTCATAGAATGAGTTAGGTGGCTTTCCCTCGTCTTCAATTTTTTTGAAGAGTTTGAGCAAGATTTGTACTCATTGTTTCTTGAATGCTTGGTAGAATTCATATGTAAAGACATCTGATCTTTGACTTTTCTTTTTTGTGACTGATTCAATCTCTTTACTTGTGACCTCAACAAGGTCATCTATTTCTTCTCGAGTCAATAATAGTTGTTCATGCTTTTCTGGGAATTTGTCCATTTCATCTACATTGTTTAGTTTATTAGCACATTGTTGCTCATAGTACCCTCTCATTACCTCCTTTATTTCTGCAATGTCAGTGATCATGTCTCCTCTTCCATTTCTGATTTTATTTGCATCCTGTCTCTTTTTTTTGGGGGGGGGTTCAACTTAACTAATGGCCTATCAGTTCTGTTGATTTTCTCCAAGAACCAACTTCTGGTTTTGTTGATTTTCTCAATTCTTTTCATGTTTTCAATTTTATTTATTTATGCTCTAATCTTTGTTATTTCCTTCCTTTTGTTTACTTTGGATTTAGTTTGTTATACTTTCAATAATTTTTCCAAGTGAACAGTTAACTCCTTGATTTTTGCTCTTTCTTCTTTTTTAATATAAGCATTAAAGGCAATAAATTTCTCTCTCAGCACTGCCTTTGCTGCATCCCATGAATTTTGATATGTCGTGTATTCATCTTCATTTGCCTCTAGATATTTCATGATTTTTCTTGTAATTTCTTCCTTGACTCACTGGGTGTTTAAGAATGTGTTGCTTAGCCTCCATGTATTTGTGAATTTTCTGGCCCATCTGCCTGTTATTGATTTCCAATTTCATTCCATTATGATCTGAGAAAGTGTTTTGTATGATTTAATATTTTTTAATGTGTTGAGGCTTGCTTTCTGATCCAGTTTGTGGTCTATCCTTGAAAATATTCCATGAGCACTTGAAAAAAAGGTATATCCTGCTGTTGCTTGGTGTAATGTTCTGTAAATGTCTGTTAAGTCTAATTAATTTATTGCATATTCAAATTCTCTCTTTTTTTTATTGATCCTCTGTCTAGATGTTCTGTCCATTGATGAGACCGGGAAGTTGAAGTCTCCAACTATCATTGTAGAGGTGTCTATTTCTCTCTTTATTGTTTTCAGTGTTTGCCTCATGTACCCAAATCTCCCCTAGTCTAATCTCTTCATACCCCTCCATATAGTAAAAATCCTTGTCTTTTTCCCTTATTGTGTCATTTTTCCAGGTTAAAGCATTACCTTATCTTAGAGGCTTTTATAATGGAAATACCTCTGAGAAGACTAAAGTGTGAAAGTTCTGATCAGCCTTATATATCCAAGGTCAGATACTAGAGAAGTTAAGATTTGGAATTGGTAGATAGGAGGTACCTAAGAGAGAAGATTCTAGGGAAAATGTCCCTGTCATGGAAGATAGACTGAGCTGGGGTTCTACAGTGAGCAATCTAGATTTGCATGCACTGAGAACATAGAAGAAAGGCTTTAAATATAAAACTTGTGGGCTTCAAAGTTGGTCAGGAGCCAAATCTGGAATGAAAGAACCTTTCTCCATCTTTTGATTTGTAGGTCGTTTTCATTTCACATCACAGCTTAGCAACTGCTTTCCCTTCAGAAAACTGTCTTTTCAAATTCTTGGGACTTATTTGTCATTTTCTTATATGCCACAATCAGTTGTGTCTATTGTTGCATTGTCCTGTTGACATAACATAATCTGCTGTGACAGATGAACTACAGTGTCTCAGTGATTTTTAAATGGGAGATGACAGAGGGTTGGATTCTGGAGAAGTGTGATGGCACACATCTTTGTTGACAGAATCTTAATAACCAGATGTGGTCCCAAGCCCTCATTTGTGGGCAGAAACTTTAGCAGATGGATTTATGGTTTTAATGGTGATAATAGGTTTAGCCATAAAAACTGAGAACCCTCTGTCAGCTGAAAGCACCGTTAGGATTGTGGGCCAAGCATTCAAGATGTTTACCAAGATACTGATAATAGTAACTGATATTTACATAGCACATCTTTTGTGCCAGTCACTATTGTAATCATTTCACATATATTAACTCATTTAGTCAACACAATTCTTTGAGGAAGGCAATGCTGTTATCACAGAGGGACAGAGGAAATTGAGGCACAGAGTGGCTAAGTGAATCACTCAAAGGAACATAGCTATGAAGTGATATGGCATATACTGAAACCCAAGTCTGCCTGCCAAACCTGAGCACTTATGACTTATACTATATTCCTGGGGGAGAACTATGGTGCAGTAATAATGGTTATAATAATAATTATAGTAACTACCATTATTGTGTGCTCAGAACTGTGTTTAGAACTTTATCAACATTATCTCATTTAACCTTCACTCCAGTTATATATAAAAAAAGTGCTGTAAGAATCCTTATGTTGAAGATGAGGAATGTAAGGTTCAGAGAGTTTATGCTGTCTTGCTCAAGGTCTCATAGGTAGGTATTAGGATCATCAGATCATCAACCCAGTTTCTTCAAATGTGATTCCTCAAAACATCATATCTATTACCACAGGGCTATGCTTCAGTTAGCTTTGCTTTCTAGTGAGGCATTGTGACAAGGTGGAAGGATTTAATGGCTCACTTTCTACATTGAATTGTAGAAATTATAGAAGGACACATGTTGGGCATTGTATTTCACACTGGGCAATTAGTCAAAAGTAGCAGCCAACCACCTTGTCTTGCAGGAGGAACTTCTGGCAATTTTCTGAGGCAAGACTTCTATCTCCATTACTTAACATGCATTTTTCCTTTTCTGTTCCTCAAATACAAAGAAAAAATTCCTGAGCTGCTGTCCCTATATGTTACATTGAATTAATTCTACTTCTTTAAGGATGGAGCAAACACATTCTGTTTGTCTGGTCCCTGCTGTGATTTTTAAAACACAAGGTAACAGGCTTAGGCTGTGGTCAGGGTTTACTCTTGTGACAGTGATGATTATAACAGCAGACTCATCTACTCATGGAAATTATACTGATAACTTAATAGTACTGCCCTTTTGCCAGATCGAAGCAAGGAAGGAAGAACTTTTTTTTTCTTACTGCTATTTTCAATGCAATTCAAATTGTTCAATACAGTTTTGTCTTGTCCCACATTCTGCCATATATTTGCATACCCTGCTACTTCTACTCCTCTGTGAATGGTGCAGTGAAATGAACCTGTTTTTTTCCCCTCATGCACAGCTGTCAGTGATTCCATATTGACACAGTGAGACAAGTAGAGGGCATCATAGCCATTGTATATTGGGATCTGACCTTTTTGAATCCTTTTGACCCCCAAGATTATCACCCAAGTGGTCTAGTAGTATCTTCAGAAGGCTTATCACAGTTGGAGACTGATACCCTTTCCCCACACCCAACATAGAAATCTTGATTGACCTATCAGGAGTGGCAAATAGCTCAGTCAGAAGCTGCTCTTTGCATGCCCCCTATTTCTGTTTCCAATGACTTGCCTTTGGCATTAACTGCACTTCACTGCCAGTGGACCCCTTCACCCACTTGGGACGGGTTGAGATGAGCATGTGGCCTTGGTTTTATGAAATACCATCAGCATTTTCTCACAGTCTCTATAATATTAAAGTCAGAGTTTTGTCAAGAAAAAAAAACAGTTTATCAAGCCTTCAGAAAGGCATAAAATATCTTATATGCTAACTTTTGCTTCAGTAGTACATTTTACCCCAGACCTGGGATAGTGATGATAGAAGGAAAGACATCATGATGAAGGCAATCTCAAGAAGATAGGTGGTTGAGATTACATGTTAACCCTTACAGGAAATGTACCATTTTAAACTTCTTGTATTACAAAGAAATAGTATTCTCCTGCTATTAAGTCTGAATTCATATGGAGCTTTGTGTCTAGGCCAGTGAATTTCAAGGAATGGACAAGTTTCTGGTCTGGTCTGTGAATATGCACAGGATGAGAGATTAGGGAGGCAGTGTGAGGACAAAAGTATGTGAAAATGGGGGAGGGGCACATGTGGGTTTGGAAAAATGTATATTATTACAATGTTAATGGTAGAAAGTAATATCCCTTGCCCCATGGATATTAGTACAAACACAAGCTTCCTTATATCAAGGATTTTCAAATGGTTGGGTGGAAGCTCTCCTTAAAAGAATTTTTCACAACTGAGCAGGAAGATATGTTTACTAGAATGGTAGAAAAGTTAGAAACAGATTGAGAAAATCAGTTTTCTCTTTCAGACTTTCCTTGTTCATGCATTTTCCCTCTGACTGTTGGCCGTTTGAGTTCACAAGTAGCATGCATAGGAGAATGAGAGAAGAATGCCTTGTCTTATAGAATTGTGCCCTTTTTAAAAGTATAGTTTAGTATTTATTCATTAATAAGATATGTGAGTTTTTTCCCTGGCCTTTTCACTTAACCTGTTTTCTGCTTTGGCTGCTTCTCATTGTGTATTCTTCTTGTTGGCTTTTTAATTCCATTATCATCTATTTGGGACTTCAGGTTAACGCCCAATTATTTGTCTCTGTGTTTGCTGGTTTGTCTCTTTCTTTCTATTTATTTGGGCCTCTCTCTTTGTGTTAGTCTTTCAACCTCTGTCTGTCTTACTTGATTTTCTGCCTTTCTTCATGTCATCTCTTTGTGTCTCTAACACTTTGCTATATACAAATTCATGCAAGAAAATATCCTCCTCCCCCAAGATTCCCAGTTATTTCAGTTAATTTATGGGATACAGGAAGAAGTGATGATGCTTCACTTACCAGAATTCCCCACCCTATACCTCATCTTCCCTAATCATAAGATCTCTTAATTTGGGGGTTGGAAGACAGGGGTCCTCATGCCATTTCTGGCCCTGGTTTTGTAAATGAAGTTTTATAAAATATTTATTAGCTGGACACTTACAGAAAATGTTTGTTGACCCCACTCTTAAGTACTGGCATTATAATGCACACTAACACTAAATGGGAAAGAGTGTTAAAATGCAGATTACCAGTACTGATCACCAAAGTAATTCAATTTATCTAAGTGAATTCACTAATGTGCATTTTCATCAATCCAATTCTTATAGCCAGACACTGTTTTAGTTTGCTGAAGCTACCAGAATTGCAACATACTAGAAACAGAATGACTTTTAAAAGGGGAATTTATTAAGATGCAAGTTTACAATACTGAGGCCATGAAAGTATCCTAATTAAGGTATCCAGAAAAAGATACCTTGAATCTGAAGAAAGGACAGATGAAGTTCAGGGTTTCTCTCTAAGCTAGGAGTGCACATTGCAGAGTCTGCCAGCTTTCTTTCTTCATTTCATAAAGTTTCCCTGGGGGTATTTTCCTTCCACTCCAAAGGTCAATGTATGGGTTCTGTTGGTTTTAGTGGCTCTAAAGCTTTTTTCAAAATGGTTACCTCTTAAAGGGTTCCAGTAAGCAACACCACCTTGAATGGGTGGAGACACATCTCCATGGAAACCATGTAATCAAACATACCACCCACGACTGGGTGGGTCACATCTCCATGGAAACAATAAAACAGATCTGTTTCAGAACTATTGAATGAGGATTAAAGGACATGGTTTTACTGAGGTACATAATTGCTTCAAACCAGCACATCCTACATTTTGGACCCCCAAAAGACATTTTCTTACCAAATGCAAATACATTCATTCCATAACAATATTAGAAATCCTTAAACCATTTCAGAGACAATACAAATACAATACAAAGTCAGAAATAGTACAAAATCTCATCAAAGTTATCTATAGGCATGGTTTGTCCTAAGGCACAATTCTTCTCTGGCTCTGGACCCATCAAACCCAGAACAAGTTATCTGCTGCCAATGTACAAAGAAGGGACACTCATAGGATACATATTCCCATATCCATAGGCAGAAATTAGAACCATCACAGGGGTCATTGAACCCAAACAGTTTCAAAACACTGCAAGGCAAACTCCATTAGATTTCAAAGTCTGAGAGTGATTGATTCTCAGGGCTTTAGAAAGCAGCAGTCCTACTATTTCCAAGATCCTATGCAGCATCCCAGGTCTTTCCAAATGCAACCTTGGGGGCATTGGAAAGACACTTTTTCTTAGTTCCTCCATCTCCAAATATCAGGGCCACACCTGGGCTGTCTGCCATCTCTGGGACACATGCACAAAACAATAGTGTGGCAGCCAGGCTCTCTTCAATTCCCAAGGAATGTGCACTACCCTCTCCAGGGCCTGGGGCACAACTCTTCTGGAACATCGAGGTGACAGGCCCACCTTTTGCCTTTAGGGCAAACTCACCCTCTCTAACTGCCTGGGTGGTTCTGCTCTGTGGCCCAAGGTTTCTTGGTTTCAGGACTTAGCTTCCATGGTTTGGCCTCTGAAGTTACTTTTCCTTCAATTTGTCCCATTTCTGTCCATTTTAATCCAGACAGTTAGTGCTTCAGTTTATACAGATCCCACAGCACTCTTGTTGGTTTTCTACATAGTAGGCAGTGAACATAGCCATCCGATAATAGGGCTTTCCACAAGTCTTTCCTGGATAGCTCCATCTCCAATCTTGGCTTTATAAGAAATGGCTGCCTGGTTCCATGTTTGGCTAAATCCTCACATGGGGCACTATTCTCTGGAGTCTCCCTTTCTGGAAGCTCAGAATTTCCCTGACCATCAATATCTGTGTTTTTTGTACCTAAGAGTTCAGTTCTCTTTCTTGTCACATTTCAGTATATGCTGCAAGGAGAAACCAGGCCACATTTTCCACATTTAATTTGGAAATCTCTTCTGCTGAGTATCCAAGTTCATGGCTTTTAAAATCCCTTCCATCTAGAACAAGTAGTCAGTTTTGTGAGATTCTTTGCCACTTTAAACAAGGATCACCTTCCTTACAGTTTGCAATAACACATTCATCATTTCTGCCTAAGGCCCTGTGCTGGTTTGAAAGGATGTATGTACACTAGAAAAGCCATGTTTTAATCCTAATTCCATTTTGTAAAGGCAGCCATTTCTTCTAATCCCCATTCAATACTGCATGTTTGAAACTGCAATTAGATCATCTCCTTGGAGATGTGACTCCATCAAGAGTGGTTGTTAAGTTGGAGTAGGTGACGACCTGTCTCCACCCATTCGAGTGGGTCTTGATTAGTTTATGGGAATCCTATAAAAGAGGAAACATTTTGGAGAAAGCTGGAGATTCAGAGAGAGCAGAGAATGCAGCAGTACCACGAAACAGAGTGTACAAGCCAGAGACCTTTGGAGATGAAGAAGGAAAACACCTCCCAGGGAGCTTCATAAAACTGGAATCCAGGAGAGAAAGCTAGCAGATGATGCCGTGTTTGCCATGTGCCCTTCCAGCTGAGAGAGAAGCCCTGACTGTGTTCACCATGTGCCTTCTCACTTGAGAGAAAAACCTTGAATTTCATCAGCCTTCTTGAACCAAGGTATCTTTCTCTGGATGCCTTAGATTGTACATTTCTATAGACTTGATTTAATTGGGACATCTTCTTGGTCTTAGAACTGTAAACTAACAACTTATTAAATCCCCCCATTTAAAAGCCATTCTGTTTCTGGTACATTGCATTCTGGGCACAAGCAAACTAGAACAGATTTTGGTACCAGAGAGTGGGATGCTGCTATGGTTTCAAATACTAAACATGTTGGAATGGCTTTTTAAATGGATAAAGGGAAGATTCTGAAAGAGTTGTGAGAAGATTGATAGAGAAGGCCTAGAATGCTTTGAAGAGACTGTTGGTAGAAATGTGGACTCTAAAGACACTTCTGATAAAGTCTTAGACAGAAATGAAGAAAGTGTTACTATAGACTGGATGGAAAACTAGCCTTGTTTTAAAATTGCAGATAATCTGGCAAAGTTGACTAGTGCCTTTGACTGGAAGGCAGAATTTAATATCCTTGAACTTGGATATTTAGCATCAGAGATCTCCAAATTAAATGTCAAAAAAGTGCAGCCTGGTATCTCCTTAGCTTGTAGTGAAATGCAACAGGAAAGAGATGAGCTGAAAACTGAAGTCTTGGGTACAAAGAAACCAGAAATTGAAGTTCTAGAAAATTCTGGGCCTCCAGAAAGGGAGACTGTAGAGAATAGTGTGCTGTGTGAGGATTTAATCAAATGTGGAACCAGCCAGCCATTTCAGAGAAAGCCAGGATTGGACATGGAGTTATCCAGGACGGATTTGTGGAAACTCCTTATGTCTGATGGGCGTGATCCAAGGCTACTGCATAGAAAGCCAACAACAGTGCTGTGGGACCTGTATAAACAGAGCCACTACCAGTCTGTACAGGGGGATTCAGAGAAGGGACACATTGGAGGAAAAATAACTTCGGGGGAAAGCCATGGAGGCTGAGAGGTCTGAAGTCAAGAAGCCTTGGGCCAGGAGAGTGGTTCACCCAAGCCCATTGAGAGGGTGAGTTTGCCCCAAAGGCAGAGGATGGGCCTTCCACCTTATGGCCATGGAAGAGTCATGCCACTTCAGGCCTTGGAGAGGGTGAAGCACATTCCTTGAGGTTTGGGGAGAGCCTGGTTGCCATCACATGGAGGGGTTGAGCATGTGCCTCGGAGATAGCAGAAATCCTAGGTGTGGCTCCAATGCTTGGAGAGGGTGGAGCTGAGAAAAAGGTGGTCTCCCCAGTATCCCCCAAGTATGTGTTCAGAGAGAGGCAGGCCTCTATGTAGGCCCTTGGAAAGGGTGGGACTGCTGCTTTCTAAAGCTTCAAAGACAAATAACTCTCAGACTTTGAAATCTAATGGAGTTTGCCCTGCAGGTTTTCAAAACGGCTTATGTCTGGTGACCCCTGTGTTCCTTCTTCCCTATGGAAATGGGTATATGTATCCTATAACTGGTCCTCCTTTGTATGTTGGCAGCAAATAACTTGTTTTGAGTTTCTACAGGTCCAGATCTGAGGAGAACTTTGCTTTAGGACAGAACATGCTTGCAACTAACTTTGAGGTTTTGTACTGGTTTTAATTTTGTATTGTATTTGTAGTGTTACTGATGGTTTAAGGTTCTCTGATAATGTTATGGGATGAGTGTATTTTGTATATGGAAAAATACATCTTTTATAGGGTCCAGAGTATTTTTTTTATACTGTTAACTATCAGTGATTTATTCCAGAGGGTGGAATGTGCTGGTTTGAAAGGATGTATGTACCCTAGAAAAGCCATGTTTTAATCTTAATCCCATTTTGTAAAAGAACCATTTCTTCTAATCCTATTCAATACTGTATGTTTGAAACTGCAATTAGATCATCTCCCTGGAGATGTGACTCCATCAAGAGTGGTTGTTAAGCTGGATTAGGTGATGACATGTCTCCTCCCATTCAGGTGGGTCTTGACTAGTTTATGGGAATCCTATAAAAGAGGAAACATTTTGGAGAAAGCTGGAGATTCAGAGAGAGCAGAGAATGCAGCAGTACCATGAAGCAGAGAGTCCACAAGCCAGCAACCTTTAGAAATGAAGAAGGAAGATGCCTCCCAGGGAGCTTCATAAAACTGGAAGCCAGGAGAGAAAGCTAGCAGATGATGCCGTGTTTGCCATGTGCCCTTCCACCTGAGAGAGAAGCCATGGCTATGTTTGCCATATGCCTTCTCATTTGAGAGAAAAACCTTGAACTTCATCGGCCTTCTTGAACCAAGGTGTCTTTCTCTGGATGCCTTAGATTGGACATATCTATAGACTTGTTTTAATTGAAACATCTTCTCAGCCTTAGAACTGTAAACTAGCAACTTATTAAATTCCCCTTTTAAAAGCCATTTGTTTCTGGTATATTGCATTCTAGCAGCTAGCAAACTAGAACAGGCCCTATCAGAAATATTTAGAGACCATGTTTCTACCAATAGTCTCTTCAAAGAATTCTAGGCCTTCTCTATTGAACACTTCACAACTCTGCCAGGATCTTCTCCTAATCCATTTCAAAAAGAATTCCAACATGTTTGGTATTTGCAAACCACAGGAGCACCTGTCTGGTACCAAGATATGTTTTACTTTTCTGAAGCTGCCAAAATTGCAACATACCAGAAATAGAATGGCTTTTAAAAAGGAAATTTATTAAGTTGCAAATTTACAGTTCTAAGGTCATAAAAATGTCCAAATTATGGCATCCGGAAAAAGATACCTTAATTCCAAATAAAGAGCCAGTGAAGTTCGGGGTTTCTCTCTCAGCTGGGAGGGTACATGGCAATGCCTGCTAATTTTCTCTCCTTATTTCATAAGGCTTGCCTGGGGGCATTTCCCCTCTGCTCCAAAGGTTTCTGGTTATATGAGTTCTGTTGGCTTTGGTGTCTCTAAAGCTTTTTCCAAAATGGTTCTCTCTTAAAGGGCTCCAGTAAGCAACCCCACCTTGAATGGGTGGAGACACATCTCCATGGAAACCACATAATCAAAAGTTACCACCCACAGTTGGGTAGGTAACATCTCCATGGAAACAATAAAAAAAGCCTCCCAGCAACATTGAATGAAGATTAAAGGACACAGCTTTTCTGGGGTAAATAATACTTCAAACCAGCACAGACACAGTTTGGAAATACTGAAAATGCACTCTGCACTGAGAAAGGATTTGAATCAAGACATTTCAAGATGATCATGTGCACATATAAACATAGAAAATGGTCCTATTTTAGTCAGAACTACAATCACTTATTTGCTTGTTTGTACAAAATCTGGAAATAGTAAATTGTACCTGTATTGTTTCACTTTAAAATTTTTTTTTATTGTATAGTATAATATATATACAAGGAAAAGAAATAAAAAAGCAATAGTTTTCAAAGCACTCTTCAACAAGTGGTTAAAGGACAGATCTGAGAGTTTGTCATGGGCTACCATATGATCCTCTCATATTTTTCCTTACAATCTAGGCCCTTTTTACTAATAAGAATTTTCTAAAGGTGGTCTTACCACTGTTGTTGTTTTGTTTCTGACTTATTTTGTCTCATCAAATGTCCCACATGTTTATTCACATCATTTAATGTGTCACAACATTGTTCCTTTTTGTAGCAGCACAACCTTCATTCATAAGTATACATCATCATTCACCTATCTACATCTCCATCAGTGCATCCTTCAGCCACCTGCGTTCATTGGGCCTTATGTAGAAGGCCTGAAGTCTGCAATCTATCCACATTCTCAATTTTAGATAATTTCATTGTTCCCAAGAGATAGAAAACAAATAAACACACCCTCCCCAAGTAAGAAATCTAAACATCCTCTTAACTCTTATCCGTCACCCCAATACTTATCTCTGCTGTTGCTATGGTAGTACTGATGGTTTACTTTTGAGTATAGCTCATAGCATGCAATAGCAGGTTTCCCCCTGTATCCTGGACTTAAACACTCTTTATACAAGAATCATATCTTTGAAGTAATTCCTACCAGATATCATTCATATTTCTAGTGTGAATCTGTGGGACACGTAGGTCTATACAACCACTTTCAATCTTGTTCATTTTCAATATGGTAATATTACTTCTAGACCCAATAAAGAATCACCTTTGCTCTTATCTATTCCCGTACATTGGTATTCAACCTCATCAGGTAACAGTTCACCCATCTTTAGCTTCTACGTATCTTTAAGTCCCCTATATTCTGTATTATAAGCCTCTGATTATACTTTTATGTTGGACATGAAAGTGAAATCACAGAGTATCTACCCTTTTGTGTCTGGATAATTTTGCACAGTATTTTGTCCTCAAGGCTCATCCATCTTATCATGTGCTTCAGGATGGCATTTTGTCTTACTGCTGCAGAATATTCCATCATATGTATATACCACATTTTGTTGGTCCACTCTTCTGTTGATGGGCATTTGGTTTGTTTCCATTACTTGGTGATTGTGAATAATGCTGCTATGAACATCAGTCTGCAAATGTCTGTGTCGTTTCTTTCAGCTCTTCTAGATATTTACCAAGTAGCGCTTTTGCTGGGTCATAGGGCAACTCAATATTTAGTTTCCTAAGGAACTGCTAAACTGTCTTCCATCGTGATTGCACCATTATACATTCCTACAAACAGTGCATAGGTGTCCCAGTTTCTCCACATCCTCTCCAACATTTATAGTTTCCTGATTGTTTAGTAGCAACCATTTTTGTAGGTGTGAGATGGTATTTCATTATAGTCTTGATCTGCATTTCCCTTACAGCCAGTGAACATGAGCACCTCTTAACGTGCTTTTGAGCCATCTCTATTTGTTCTTCAGAAAAAGTCTATTCATATATTTAGCCCATTTTATAATTGGGTTCTTTGTTCTTTTGTTGTTGAGCTTTGTGATTTCTTTGTATATACAGGAAATCAAACTTTTGTCTGATATGTGATTTCCAAATATTTTCTCCCATTGAGTTGGCTGCTTCTTCGACTTTTTCACAAAGTCTTTTGAGGTACAGAAGCATTTGATTTTGAGGAGTTCCCACTTATCTATTTTTTCTTTCATTGCTTGTGCTTTGGGTGTAAAGTTTAGGAAGCCACCTCCTATTACTAAGCCTTGAAGTTATTTCCCTACATTTTCTTCTAGAAGCTGTGTGATGCTATTCTTATATTTAGGTTTTTGATCTAGTTTGAGTTAATTTTTGTGTAGGGTGAAAGATAAGGGCCCTCTCTCATTCTCTTTGCCATTGATATCCAGTTCTTCTATGCCCAATTATTGAAAAGACTATTTTGTCCCAGTTCAGAGGATTTGGGGGCCTTGTCAAAAATCAGTTGACAGTAGATATGGTGGTCTATTTCTGCACTCTGTATTTGATTCCATTGGTCAATTATTTTGTCTTTGTGCCAGTGCCATGCTGTTTGGACCACTGTGGCTCTATAATAGGTTTTAAAGTCAGGGAGTGTTAATCCTCCCACATCATTCTTTTTTTAGGATGCTTTTAGCTATTTGGGATCTCTTTTCCTTCCAGAAGAATTTGGTAGTTAGCTTTTCCAAATCTTCAAAGTAGGCTGTTGGAATTTTGATTGGTACTGTGTTGAATCTGTAGATCAACTTGGGGAGAATTGACATTTTAATTATATTTAGCCTTCCTGTCCATGAGTAGGGAATATCTTTCCACTTGTTTAGATCTCCTTTGATTTCTTTTAGCAATGTTATGTAGTTTTCTCTGTATAAGTCCTTTATGTTCCTAGTTACGTTCATTCCTAAGTATTTGATTCTTTTAGTTGCTATTTTGAACAGAATTTTTTCCTTAACTGGCTCCTCAACTTGGTCATTGCTTATGTATAGAAATGATACTGATCTTTGCACATTAATTTTATATCTTGCCACCTTGCTGAATTTGTTTATTAGTTCAAGTAATTTTGCTGTAGATTTCTCAGGATCTTCCAAGGACAGTATCATATCATCTGCAAATAGTGAGAGTTTTACTTCTTACTTTCCCATTTAGATGTATTTTATTTCTTTGTCCTGCTTGATTGCGCTAGCTAGAACTTCTAGCACAATGTTGAATAATAGTGGTGACAGTGTGCATCCTTGTCTTGTACCTGACCTTAGGGGGAAGGTTTTCAGTCTCTCACCATTGAGTACAATGCTGGCTATTGGTTTTTCATATATCCCCTTAATCATATTGAGGTAGTTACCTTTGATTCCTATCTTTTGGAGTATTTTTATCAGAAAAGGATATTGCATTTTGTTGAATGCTTTTTCAGCATCAATTGAGGTGATCATGTGATTTTTCCCTTTTGATTTGTTAATGTGCTGTATTACATTAATTGCTGTTCCTGTGTTAAACCATCCTTGCATTCCTGGTATAAACCCCACTTGGCAGTGGTCCACAGTGGCTCAGCAGGCAGAGTTCTTGCTTGCCATGTCAGAGGCCCAGGTTTGATTCCTGGTGCCTGCCTATGCAAAGAATAAAAAATAAAAATAAATCCCACTTGGTCATGGTGTATAATTGCTTTATTGCACTATTGGATTCCATTTGCTAATATTTAATTGAAAATTTTTTAATCTATATTCATTAGGGAGATTGGCCTGTAGTTTTGCCTTCTTATAACATCTTTACATGGTTTTGGTATTAAAATGATATTAACTTCATAAAATAAGTTAGGTAGAGTTCCATTTTCCTCAAATTTTTGGAAAAGTTTGAGCAGGATTGGTACTAGTTCTTTCTGGAATGTTTGATAAAATTCCCCTGTGAAGCCATCTGGCCCTGGGCTTTTCTTTATAAGAAGATTTTTGATGACTGATTGAATCTCTTCACTTGTGATTGGTTTGTTGAGATCTTTTATTTCTTCCTGAGTTAGTGTAGCTTTTTTGTGTGTCTACAGGAATTTGTCCATTTCATCTAAGTTGTCTAGTTTGTTTGCATATAATTGTTCATAGTATCCACTTATGATTTCTGTTATTTCTTCAGTCTCTGTGGTAACTTTCTCATTTCTGATTTTTGTTTGCATTCTCTCTCTCTTTTTTTTGTCTGTCTTTCTAGTGGCCCAACAATTTTATTGATTTTCTCAAAGAACCAACTTTTGTATTTGTTGATTTTTTCTATTCTTTTATTCTCCCATTAAGTTATCTCTGCTTTAATCTTTGTTATTTCTCTTCTCCTATTTGCTTTGGGTTAGTGTGCTGTTCTTTCACAAGTTCCTCTGGGTTTGCTGTTAAGGCCTCGATTTTTGCTCTTTCTAGTTTTTTAATATAGGCATTTAAAGCAATAAATTTCCTGCTCAGCACAGTCTTTGCTGCATCCCATAAGTTCTGATAATTTGTATTCACATTTTCATTCATCTCCAGATAGTTACAGCTTTCTCCACCAATTTATTATTTGGCCCACTGGTTGTTTAAGAGTGTGTTATTTAATCTCTATATATTTGTGAATGTTCTCATTCTTTGGTGGTATTGAGATCCAACTTCATCCCATTGTGATGAGAGAAAGTACTTTATATATTTTTAAATTTATAAAGATCTGTTTTGTGCCCAGGTATATGATCTATCCTGAAGAATGTTCCATGAGCACTAGAGAGGAATGTACAACCTTGTGCTTTGGGGTGCAATGACCTATATATGTCCATTAGGTCTAATTCATTTATCAAGTTACTTAACTTCTCTATTTCCTTGTTGATTTTCTGTCTGGTTGTTCTATCTATAGAGAAGAGTGGTGTATTGAAGTCTACTATTATTGTTGAAACATCTATCACTCCCTTCAGTTTTGCCATGTACTTTGGAGCTCCTTGATTGAGAGCATAAACATTTATGATTGTTATATCTTTTGGTGAACTGACCCTTTAATTAGTATATAATGTCCTTCTTTGACTCTTATGATGTCTACATTTCAAGTCTATTTCACCCGGTATTAGTATAGCTACTCTTGTTTTCTTTTGGTTACAACTTGTGTGGAAAATCTTTTTCCATCCTTTCACTTTCAAACTATTTGTATCCTTCTGTCTAAGATGAGTCTCTTGTCAGCAGCATATAGCTGGATTATGTTTCTTAATCCGTTCTGCCAACAGTTTAGTGTGCTAACATTCAAAGTTCTTACTGAAAAGGTATTTCTTGGTTCCACCATCTCATCTTTTATATTTTATTTTTCAGATCTATATATTCTTTTCGACCTTTCTCTTTGTATTCTTTAAATTACCCTTAGTAGTACTATTCAATGCTGTGCCCTCATTAAGACCTCCCTCTCGTGTCTTTTTTTTTTTTCTGCCAGCAGAACTCCTTATAGTATTTCTTATAGGGCCGGTTTCTTTTTGACAAATTCTTTCAGGACTTCTTTGTCCATGAAAATTTTAATTTCTCCCTCAATTTTGAAGGACAATTTGGCTAGGTACAGGATTCTTGGCTAGAAATCTTTCTCTTTCAGGATCTTGAATATAACATACCACTGCCTTCTCACCTCTAGGGTACTAGTTGAGTAGTCTAAACTCAGTTTTATTGGTTTCCATTGTATGTAATAGATTGTTTTTCTCTTGCCACTTTCAGGATTTTCTGCTTCTCCTAAACATTTGACAGACTGATTAGTATGTGCTTTAGGGAAGGCCTATTTGGGTTCATTCTGTTTGGAGTTCTGTGGGCTTCTTTAACTTGTATATTTATGTCCTTTATGAGGGTTGGAAAGTTTTCCCCCATGATATCCTCAACAACTCTTCCTAGCCCTTTACTCCTCTCTTCTCCTTTTGGGACACCAATGATTCTTATATCTGTGTGCTTTGTTTTGTCTATCCTTTCCTTGAGTTTCCATTCAATTTTTTCCTTCCTTTTTGACATTTGCTGTTTTGAGTCTTCAAATTCAATTATCCTGTCCTCTATATCATTTATTCTTTCTTCTGTCTCTTCAAATCCAGTGTTGTGTGCCTCTAGTATGTTTTTCATTTGGTCAACACAGTCCTTAATCTCCATGATATCTACTATATTTCTATTTATTCTTTCAAATTCTTCTTTGTGCTCTTCTACTCTCTTCTTGATCTCCTTTATGCCATTTTCTATCCCACTTATTTTATTAAGTAGGGCTGTATGAACATCTTTGATTAGTTGTTCTAACCTCTGGTGTTTTAATTTGGTCACAATGCAGGGCTATATCTGTCTGCAGTGTGATATGCTTAATGATCTTCTGCTATCTCCATGGCATGTAAATATCTTGACTGATTTACTTTGGAGGTTGATTTCTCTCAGTAGTCTAAGGCTTTGTGTTTCTGGGATGGTTGTATAGCAGGGAGCAGGGCATGGGTTGGAGCACACAGTATGGTGATTTGTTTCAGTGTAGGTATGGGCACAGGTTGGGGATGTTATGCTGATGCTTGTGAATGTGGATGCCCAGCAGCCAAGGAGGATGTAGCTGTGCAAATGCAGCAGTCTGGGGTATGTAATCCTGGAATGTGCTATTCTAAGGCATGGGGCCCTTTGTGCACATGCATAGGGCTATGACAGCTGGTTGGCCTCCATAGATTAGTGGCAGCTGTGACCTAGCTGTTCAGGTTGGCACTTTCTCAGAGCTGGGAAGTGAAGCTGATGTCTGTGCACATGCATGGTTCTAGGACTGCTGTAAAGTGCAGTTCCCAGAGTTGAATGATGTGATTGGGGCCTGTGCACATGTTTCGGCCTGAGAATGCTGAAAATGGGTGTGCTGAGCTAAGGGAGTAGGGTGAGGCTGTGCAACACTATGGGCAGGGGGCCAGGGTAGCCCAGGTATGGAGGTAAGTGCCTTCAACCTTTATGCGCTGGCAACAGCCTGCAGGGAACAGGGAGGGGGAGGTAGTGCTTGGGAGGTGTGCAGGAGAGGTGAGTTTGGTTGCACTTGGGGTGGGGATGTGGGGCAGGTACATGCACTGGGAGCTGGTGGGGTGGGGGCACCTGGAACACAGGGAATGGGAGTAGGTGATGGGATTCAGATGCATGGGGTGAGGGGTGAGTCACTAGTCATGGGGCTGTGTTGATGAGGGTAGCACACCCAAGGAATGTGGCCTGGCTTGCTTCTTAGTCCCACATTCCCAACTGTGCACTCCCATGGGCTCCGTGGCTCCACCCTCCACACCAGCTCCAGCTTTCTGCCTCTCAGTTCCTCGGCCTCTGCAACCAGGGCTTCCACATGTGGTACAGAAGGCTCTCCCAGGTCAGCCACACTCCCAAATTGCTGCCTCAGTCTCCCTCCTATCCCTTCTGTAGTTTTTCCATGGAGCAGGGCTAATCCTTAGTTACTCTAGTCAGCCATCTTCGTGGAAGACCCTTGTAGTGTCATTTCCCTTATTGAAGCTGCTGCTGTGATTTAGGTTCTTGGAATATAAAATATGGCCCAGGGATCAGCCACCAGCCACATGGTCATCATCAAGAAAGCTGTTACAAATGCAGAATTTCCAGCCCATTCCAAACCTAGTGAATCAGAATCTGTACTTTAACCATATCCGCAGGTGATTCACATGCATTTTGCCTTTTGAGAAATACTGATCTTCAAGGGAAGAACAATGGCTCTGTTACCAGCCTTATGTCCTTGAGCATGCCTGTTACTGGACAAATGTGTTGGATTCTTTTGTTCAGTGCATTCCAAGGACTAATTCCCAAGGCACTGGCATTTCAAGGAAGGGAAAAGCTTATTTCTAGGTGTGAAGCAGGAGATCAGATGGCCTGTAAGGCTCAAAAATCTGTCTCCTTGAACTGCAGTAATTCTGATAGTTTTATTGCGTTAAAAGGTGTGCAAGTTTTAGTATTATGAGCACAATGGACCCAGATGATGTAATTAAAGGTGATTTAATTATTGAGCATGCACTGATTGATTACCTGCTTGGTCACAGAGCATATGTAAGAAAATGGTAGTATTAATATGATAGTGGGCATGGTTTTTAGTATTATATTGGGGTATAGATGACTTGTAAGTTAAAGTCTAAGCTGCTGTGCATTTCAGGTGGGCCCATTTTGGTTAGATCCAGTTTTGGTTATCAAGATAAGTTTGGACTTGGGGCCAGGATTACTTCTGGGCTGACCAACAACCCTTCATTAATAAACACAAGACTCTGAAGTAAAAAAAAAAAAAAAACTGGATAAATGGGTACAAGTGAAGGTTACTCTCAAGTCTTTACAATCACAAGGGCACAACATAAAGGTTATACAATCATTATCAGAGATCAAGGTAGCTGGATTACAGTTCAAAGCTTTTGGGTATTTCCCCCTGTGTGCTCAAATATAACAGAATGTAAATATGGATATCTATATAATAATTCAGTAATCATACTCATCCTTAATCTTAACTTCTTGGTTACATGTCCATATGGGGCATAGTGTGCAGTTGTAAAATGATTATATGTTTGAACTGAAATGGTGCTGTGCTAAAACCCTCGATCTGCTATTTATTAGCTGTGTGACTATGGCCATGGTAAATTCCCTTTCAGAATTTGACTTCTCATCTATAATGGAGAGGGGAGAATATCTGCCTCACAGTGATATAAATTCATGTTGCACAATGTATGTAAAGCACTTTGAAAAAGTTAGATGCACAGTAAATGTTAGTTTTCTTTTCTTATTCTTGGCTTCCTCAACTATAAAATGAGTGAAATGATAATAACTACATAGTCCCTACCACAGAGTTATCACCAGGACTGTATATGTGAAATTAGTTTGCAAATCAAGTCATTATACAAATGAAAAGTGGCATAGTTACCAGTCAGAGAGTTACTCATGAATAAGTCCTAACAGTTATTCATGAAGATGAAAGAAAATACTAGAGTAATCCCCGTGACAGGCTTTACTAACCATCCATAAGATTATGGAATGGAGAGAACCAATAGCAGTAAAATTCAGGAGCTATTATGTTTTTAAAGGTGTATGTGGGAAAGTCAATTGTGTTATAATCCTATGACTTGCTAGTTATTCAAGTTATTACTTGGAATTTGTTAGTTTTTGCTTGATATTTGTAAACTTTTGCATTTTAACAAGAGTAAATCTAGATACAGGATACAGGGAAATTGATATCATATACCAGGATGCCCAATATTACTGTGGAAGCTAAAAGACTCAAGAGACAGCATGTGGGCAGAAGGGGAGGAAATAGCAATCAGACACTCTAGTAGCAGGCAATAATAATAATAATAATAATAATAATAATAATAAAACTACCTGATATATTTATACACAATTAGTATCAATACACAAATTCCTGACCACTATCCTCTATCACTAAAGCAACATGGATAAGACAGAGGATCCTGGGAGAATCTTCTATACCACATAGGAAGGCCCTAGTTGAAAAAGCAAAAGAATTGAGACACAGAGAACCTGAGACCGGCCAGTTAGTGCAACAGCCTAGCATGTCCATTTCCAGACAGAGGCCAGGAGCCATCAGGAGGGCATGGACAGGGAAATGGGGACAAGGAAGTAAGCTAAGTTGCATTCCTTGAAAGCACTACCCTCACGCATGCCACCCCTGCACCATAACACATAACTCCCCCCAACACACACCATGCATCTGAACCCCTTCACCCATCCCCCTACCACATTCCAAGCAATCCTGCCTTGTCTCCCTGCCCGAAGCATCCTCAACCCCCACCCCCACACCATGCAAGTGCACAAGCCTGTCCCAGCACGACACACCTCTCCCTCACAAGTACATAGTCTTACCCCACACCTCCCAAGATCTGTATGCCTGCAGCCAGCCCCTTAACCCCATCTCCTCCTCCGTGTCCCCTCCAGGCAGTCACCTGCATATCCGGGCATCAGGCACTCGCCTTTATACCCAGGCCATACCCACCCACAGCCCATACAGTCACTCAAGCCCCCACCCTCCTACCCTCCTGCCCAGAGCTCTGTGCATGCACACATAAGCCTCCCAGCCCCCAGATGCATGCATGTGCCCACTCATGCCTTATCCTCTCACTCTGGGCAAATGCTGACCAGCCCATCTGGGATAAACCCACCCCCAACCCATGTAGGCAAAATCCCACCCTACTGCTCCTGAACTCTATGCACATGCATACCAGGTGCTGCATCCCAGTTGTGCACAAACCAGGGTTCTGCCACATAGACCCATGCACCAGCACAGCTACATCCTTCCTGCTGGGCACTCATATATCTGCGTAAGGGCTTCTTGACCCCTGCCTCCCACCCCCACTGCCCCACACATGTGCACACCCTTGCCCCACCCCATGGCAAAAGTGCCCTTCTCACACACCTGGCAAGTGCTCTCAGAAGTCAGGTCCAAATTGCCAGGGAGATTAATTATCTGGGAGTCATGCCACACATAGCGGGGAGGGCAGTGAGTTCACCTGTGGAGATGGCTTAGAGAGAGGGGTTACATCTGAGTAAAAACAGGTTTCTTGGGGTGACTCTCAGGCATAAATTCTAAGTAGGCTTTGTTTCTCCTCTGCAGGAATAAGTTTCATCAGGGGAAGCCCCAAGATTGAGGGCTTGACTTATTAAATTGTTAGTCCCCAATGCTTCTGAGAACATCAGGTCCTCCCTAAGTGGAGAAGTTTAAATATGTCCACATTTTTCACCATTCCCTCAAAGGGAATTGTAAATATTTTTTTTTGTCTTCTGCCAAGATTACTCTGGAATGCATCAGGGCATCACACTGATCTGTACAAGCCAACAAGATCTCACTCCCTATTCAAGATTCCATGAAATTATGGTGTTCGAATAAACATAAACAAGTTAAAATAGATAGTGTGCTACTGAAAATATAAATTTTGCACCAAAGAAACATCTCTTCCTTTGTTCTCACACAGAAGCTGAAGTTTTAAAATACAGTCAGTACCTTTATTTTATTTACCTTGATCCTAACCAGATCAGCTTCAGGTAAACCAAGCAAAGCAAACATTACTTTTCATATAAAGAAATAGATGTAACCCCCACAGTGCAGCTTGAACAATTAAAAAGTAAAACCCCCATGAGATTTTGTGAAGATGGCAGAATAGGACAGGTCAAGTTCACCCATGCTCCAAAGAACAGCTTGAGCAGTAACAGAAAAAAGACTGGGAGAGTGATTCCAGGGTGAAAGTCGAAATGGTATATACGAGGTAGGGTCCGAGCAGGTCCTGAAGGCACAAGTGAATTACATGAGGAAGTGGCCCAAATGCCCATGGTCTTCACTCCTACCATATTACCTTCTCTTTCTAAGACTGGAGTTATGGCCTCTTGGGGAGTTCCTTACAGTGAATTGACTGAGGAAGAGAAAACTAGGACCAAGTTTACAGACGGTTCAGCATGATATGCAGGTACCACCCAAAAGTGGACAGCTGCAGCACTACAATCCCTTTCTGGGGTGTCCTTGAAGGACAGTGGTGAGGGGAAATCCTCCCAGTGGGCAGAACTTCAAGCAGTGCACCTGGTTGTTCGTTTTGCTTGGAAGGAAAACTGACCAGAGATGCATTTGTATATTAACTTGTGGGCTGTTGCTAATGGTTTGGCTAGATGGTCAGGGATTTAGAAAGAACATGATTGGAAAATTGGTGAGAAAGAGGCCTGGGGAAGAGGTATGTGGATAGACCTTTCTGAGTGGACTAAAAACATGAAGATATTTGTATCCTGTGTAAATGTGCACCAAATGGTGACTTCAGCAGAAGGAAGATTTTAATAATTAAATGGCTAAGATGACCATTCTGTTGATACCAGTCAGCCTCATTCCCCAGCAACTCTTCTCATTGCCCAATGGGCTCATGAACAAAGTGCACGTGGTAGTAGCGATGGAGGTTATACATGCAGTCAGCAACAGGAACTTCCACTCACCAAGTATGACGTGGCTACAGCTCCTGCTAAAGGTTCAATATGCCAGTAGCAGAGACCCACACTCAGCCCAAATATGGCACCATTCACCAAGGTGATCAGCAGGCTACAGGGTGGCAGGTTGATTACATTGGACCTCTCTATTCATGGAAGGGGCAGCTGTTTGTTCTAACTGGAATAGACAAACACTCTGGATATGGGTTTGCTTTCTCTGCACATAATGCTTCTGCCAAAACTACCAGCCATGGACTTACAGAATACCTTATTGGGCTGGTTTGAAATGATGTATGTACCCTAGAAAAGCCATGTTTTAATCCTAATCCCATTTTGTAAAGGCAGCCATTTCTTCTGATCCCTGTTCAGCACTGTATGTTTGAAACTGTAATTAGCTCATCTCCCTGGAGATTTGATTTAATCAATGGTGGTTGTTAAGCTGTATTAGGCTGAGGCATGTCTCTACCCTTTTAGGTGGGTCTTGATTACTTTACTGGAGTCCTATAAAAGAGAACATTTTGGAGAAAGTGAGAGATTCTGAGAGAGCAGAATGACATAGCCATGAGAAGCAGAGAGTCCATCAGCCAGTGACCTTTGAAAATGAAGAAGGAAAATCCCTCCTGGGGAGCTTCATGAAGGGAAGCCAGGAGAGAAAGCTAGCAAATGATGCTGTGTTCACCATGTGCCCTTCCAGTCTAGAGAGAAACCCTGATCCTGTTCACCATGTGCCTTTCCAATTGAAAGAGAAACACTGAACTTCATCAGCCTTCTTGAACCAAGGTATCTTTCCATGGATGCCTTAGATTGGAGATTTCTATAGACTTGTTTTAATTGGGACATTTTCTCGGCCTTAGAACTGCAAACTAGCAACTTATTAAATTCTTCTTTTTAAAAGCCATTCTGTTTCTGGTATATTGTATTCTGGCAGCTAGCAAACTAGAACACTTATCCATTGCTGTGGTATTCCACACAGCATTGCTTCTGATCAAGGAGCCCACTTCACAGCAAATGAGGTGCAGAAATGGGCACATGATCATGGGATTCTCTGGTCTTACCATGTTCCCCATCATCCAGAGGCAGCTAGATTGATAGAATGGTAGAATGGCCTTTTGAAAACTCAATTATAGTGCCAACTGGTTGGCAATATCTAGCAGGACTTGGGTGATGTTCTGCAGGAGACTGTGTATACTCTGAATCAGCATCCACCATATGGTGCTGTTTCTCCCATAACCAGGATTCACAGGTCCAAGAACCAAGGAGTGGAAATGGGAGTGGCACCATATATTATTACGCCTAGCAATTCATGATGAAAATTTTTGCTTCCTGTCCCTGTGATCTTGAGCTCTGTTGATCTACAGGTTTTAGTTCCAGAAGGGGTAGTGCTTCCAGCAGAAGAAACAACAATGCTTCCATTGAACTGGAATCTAAGACTTCCATCTGGTCACTTTGGGCTACTTGTGACCCTGGATCAACAAGCCAAGAAGGGGATTACATTACTGTCTGGGGTAATTGACCCTGACTATCAGGGGGAAATAGGACTGCAAGTACACAATGGAGGTAAAGAAGAGTTTTCCTGGAGTATAGGAGATCCCCTAGGGCATCTTTTAGTACTACCAGGCCCTGAGATTAAATCAATGGAAAACTGCAACAACCCAATCCAGGCAGGACTACCAATGGCTCTGAAACTTCAGGAATGAAGGTTTGGTTCATACTACCAGGCAAAGAACCATGGCCAGCTGAAATGCTTGTTGAGGGAAAAGAGAACATGGAATGGGTGGTGGTAGAAGGTAGTGATAAATATGAGCTATGACCACATGATAAGATACAGAAACGAGGACTGTAATGCTGCTTTGTTCATATTATAGTATTTAAGTTGTAATATCAAGTTTAAGGGTAACTATTACCCAAGGACTTGCACTCTATTCTGGGGAGATTTAATGCATTTCTGGTTCATGCAGGATAGTTGAGTATTGTTAGGTGAGGAAAAAATGTGTCTGTTTTTGTTTTCTATTCACAGATTAAGTATGGTTTAAAGTGATGTGTATAGCTGCCAAGTTGACAAGGGGTGGACTGTCATGGTCAGGTTTATGTATCAACTTGGCCAGGTGGTGGTGTCTGGTCATCTGGTCAGGCAAGCACTGGCCTGTCTGTGTCTATGAGAACATTTCATGGACTTAAATGATGATAACATCAGTTGTATATCCACAGCTGATTGCATTTGTAATCAGCAAAAAGCAATGTGTTCTGCAATGAGTGATATTTAATCTAATCACTGGAAAGCTTTTAAGCAGGATTCATAAGAGATAGTCAGTCTTCCTGCTTCAGCTGGTGAGCCTCTCCAGTGGAGTTTATCCAGACCTTCATTAGAGTCACCAGCTTCACAGCCTGCTCAATGGATTTGGACTCTTTCATCCCCATGGTTGTCACTGCCTCTCCTGAGAGTTCATTACAGATCTTTATCAGAGTTACCAGCTTGTGGCCTGCCCTATAGACCTTGGACTCTACATTCCCATGGTTATGTGAGATACTTTAATAAATTTTATACCTATGGATATCTCCTGCTGATTCTGTTTTTCTAAAGAATGCTAGCTAATACAATGCTGTAGACTAAATAAAAAATATACTAGAGACACACAACAGCAGATTTGAGGAGGCAGAGGACAGAATAAGCAAACTGGAGGACAGGGCAAAAGACTTCAAACACACAAAAAGCAAAGGACAAAAAGATGGAAACATTTCAATTGGATGTCTGGGAAATGATGGACAAAACAATGAGAACAAATATAAGAAATATCAGCATCCTAGAAAGAGAAGAGAAGAGTAAAGGGCTAAGAAGATTGGTGGAGGATATAATGGCGGAAGACATCCCAATCTTTATAAAAGAGGCAAATTTGCAAATCAAAGAAGTCCAACAAGCTCCAAGTAGAATAAATCCAAATAAGCCTACCCCAAGACACATACTAATCAGTCTGTCAAATATTGAAAAGAAACTGAAAATCCTGAAAGCAGGAGGAGAAAAACAAATACGAAACCACATAAGACCGAGTTCAGATTACTCAACTGACACTTTGGAGGCAAGAAGGAAGTAGTATGATATATTTAAGATCCTGAAAGAGAAAGACTTACAGCAAAGAAGTTTGTGTCCAGCCCAAACTGTCTGTGAAAACTGAGGGAGAGATTAAGTCTTTCAAAGGAAAATAAAGGCTGAGAGAATATGTCACAAAGAGATGGGCTCTACAAGAAATACTAAAGGGAGTTCAGATGACTGAAAAAGAAGAGAGGGAGGTCTGGAGGAGGGCAAAGAATTGAAGAGTACCAGAAGGGTAACCTAAAAGATAAAAAGAGAAAGAGGGAAAAGGCCATACAGTTATGACAAATAAAATCCAAAGGATAAAATGGTGTATTCAAAAAATGCTTTACAGTAATAACTTTGAATGTTAATGGACTAAACTTATCAATTAAAAGATACAAATTGGCAGAATGGATTAAGAAATATAATCCACTTTTATGCTTCTTACCAGAGACTCATCTTAGACATAAGGATAAAAAATTGATAGAAAGTGAAAGGATGGAAAAAAATGTTCCATGCAAGCTGTAAAAAACAGAAAGCTGGAGTAGGTATACTAATATCAGACAAAGTAAACTTTAAATGTAAAGACATCATAAGAGAGAAACAAGGACACTATATGTCAGTAAAAGGAACAATTAACCAAGAAGAAATAATAATCATGAATGTCTATGCTCCCAATCAAGGAGCTCTGAAGTACATGGGATAAACATTGGCAAAACTGAAGGGAGCAATATATGTTTCAACAATAGTAGTAGGAGACTTCAATACACAACTCTCCTGTATAGACAGAATAATGAGCCAGAGGGTCAACAAGGAAATACAGAATTTAAACAATTTGAAAAATGGATTAGACCTGACAGACATATAAAGGTTATTGCACCCCAGAATGCCAGGGTATGCATGCTTTTCTAGTGTTCATGGAATGTTCTTCAGGATAGATCATATGCTGAAGCACATGACAAGTCTTTATAAATTTAAAAACATTGAAATTAATCAAAGCATTTTAGCTGGATTTAAGCTGGAAATCAATAGCACTAAAGACTAAGAACTTTCACAAATGTATGAAGATTAAATAACAGAGTTTTAAACAATGAGTGGTTCAAGGAAGAAATTGCTAGAGACATCAGTAGCTATCTGGTGATGAATGAAAATGAGAGTGCAACATATCAGAACTTACGGGACATGGCAAAGGCTGTGCTAGAGGGAAATTTATTGCCTCAAATGCCTATATTAAAAAAAGAGAGACAGCAAAAATTGAAGACTTAATGGCTCACTTGGAGGAACTAGAGAAAGAACAGCAAACTGACAACAAAGCAAATAGAGGAAGAGAAATACAAAGATTAAAGCAGAGTTAAATGAATGGGAGAATAAAAGAACAGTAGAAAGAATCAATAAAACCAAAAGTTGGTTCTTCAAGAAAAATCAATAAAATCAATAGGCTACTAGCAAGACTGTCAAAGGAAAAAGAGAGAGCATGCACATAAACAAAATCAGAAGTGAGAGGGAGTCATTAACACAGACCCTAAAGAAAAAAATCATTAATAGATTAATATGAACAACTATATGTGAACAAACTAGACAATTTAGATGAAATGGACAAATTCTTGGAAGCATACAAATGAGCTGCACTGACTCAAGAAGAAATAGAATATCTCAAAAAATTAATCACAAGTAAAGAGTTTCAATCAGTCATCAAAAATCTTCCCACAAAGGAAAGCCCAGGGCCAGGCAGCTTCACAGGGCAATTTGATAAAACATTCCAGAAAGAATTAACACCAACCTGGCTCAAACTTTTCCAAAAAATTGAGGAAAAAGGAACACTACCTAACTTATTTTATGAAGCTAACATCACTCCGATACCAAAGCCAGATAAAGATGCTACAAAAAAGGAAAACTACAGACCAATATCCCTAATGAAGATAGATGCAAACGTTCTCAACAAAATATTAGCAAATCAAAAAAAAAAAAAACAGCACATTAAGAGCATTATGCACCACAACCAAGTGGGGTTTATACCAGCAATGCAAGGATGGTTCAACATAAGAAAATCAGTTAATGTAATACAGCGCACTAACAAATTGAAAGGGAAAAATCATATGATCATCTTGATTGATGCTGAAAAAGCATTTGACATAATTCAACATACTTTTCTGATAAAATCACTTCAAAGGGTAGGAATCAAATTTACCTTCTTCAACATGATAAAAGGCACATATGAATAGCCAGCATCATACTCTAGGTGAGCAGATGAAATCTTTCCACCTAACCAGACAAGGATGCCCTCTGTCACCAATGTTACCCGACATTGTACTAGAAGTCGTATTGAGAGCTATCAGGCAGGAAAGAAATATATATAAAAGGCATCCAAATTGGAGGGGAAGAAATAAAACTTTTATTATTTGCAGATGACATGATACTCTACTTTGAAAATCCTGAGAAATCTACAACAAAGTTACTTGAGTTAATAAACAATTTCAGTAAGGTTGAAGGTTATAAAATTAATGTACAAAAATCAGAAATGTGTGTATACTCAAGCAATAACTGAGTGGTCAACTAAGGAAAAAATTCCATTCAAAATAGCAACTGAAATCTAAATCAAGTATCTGGAATGAACATAACTAGGGATGTAAAGGACTTGTGCTTGGAGAACTAAATAAAATTGCTAAAAGAAATCAAAGAAGATCTGTATAGCTGGAAAGACATTTCATGCTCATGGAAAGGAAGTTTAAATGAAATTAAGATGTCAATTCTACCCAAATTGATCTACAGGTTCAATGCAGTACCAATCAAAGTTTCAACAACCTACTTTGAAGACTTGGAGAAGCTAGCTAGTTACCAAATTCATCTGGAAGGAAAAGAGACCATTGCTAAAAGCATCCTAAAAAAGAATGAATTGGGAGATTAACACTCACTGATTTTAAAACTTATTATAAAGCCACAGTGTTCAAAACAGTATCATACTGGTACAAAGACAGACGTACTGACCAAAAGAATTGAGAGCATAGAAATAGAGCACCAAATCTATGGTCAACTGATTTTTGACAAGGCCCCCAAATCCACTGAACTGGGACAAAATCATCTTTTCAATAAATGGGCATGGGAGAACTGGATATCAATAGCCAGAAGAATGAAAGTGGACCCTTCACTTACACCCCAAATTGGACCAAACACCTAAATATAAAAACCAGTACCATAAAGCTCCTACAAGAAAATGTAATGAAACATCTTCAAGATATAGTAATGAAAGGTAGTTTCCTAAATTTTTCACCCAAGCACAAGCAACAAAGGAAAAAATAGTTAAATGGAAACTCCCTAAAATCAAATGCTTTTGCACCTCAAAAATCTTTGTCAACAAGGTGAAGAGGCAGCCAAGTCAATGGGAGAAAATATTTGGAAATCACACATCAGATAAAGGTTTGATATCCTGTATACATAAAGAATCATGCATCTCAAGAACTAAAGAACAAGCAACCCAAGTATAAAGTGCCCTAAAGGTAAGAATAGACATTTTTCTGAAGAGCAAATACAGATGGCTTAAAAGCACATGAAAAGATGCTCCTTCTCCTCAGCTGTAAGAGAATTGCAGATCAAGACTACAATGAATTATCACCTGACAATTAAAAGAATGGCTGCTTTAAACAAACAGGAAACTAAAAATGTTGGAGAGGATGTGGAGAAGTTTATACACATATGCACTGCTAGTCAGAGCATATAATGGTACAGACACTATGGTAGACAGTCTGGCGGCACGTCAGAAAACTAAATATTGAGTTACCTTATGACCTGGCAATACAACTACTCAGTATATACCAGAAAAGCTGAAAGCAGTGACACAAACAGGCATTTGCACAGAGATATTCACAGCAGCACTATTCACATTCACTGAAAGATGGAAACAACCCAAGTGCCCATCAACAGATGAGTGAATTAAAAAATGTGATATATACATACAATGGAATATTATGCAGCACTAAGATGGAATGGCATCCCAAAGTACATGACAAGATGGTGAGCCTTGAGGACATAATGCTGAGTGAAATAAGCCAGAAAAAAGATAGATACTCTATGATAACACTTTTTTTTACCATGGTAAAGGTAAAATCAGAGGCATAAAATACAGGATATAGGGGACCTAGTGATAAACATAAGCTTGAGATTGGTGAATAGTTTGCTAGTGAGGTTGGACTTAATTGTAAGGAAATAGAAATGAAGGCAGCTCACTAGTTGGTTTAAAAGTAATTGTACCATATGGAAATGAATGTGATTGAAATGGGGTGTATAGACTCATGGTCCCACTAGTTAACAGTACAAATATAAATAAGTTCTTGCATGAACTACTGCAAAGGTATGAATCTTGTACAAAGAGTGTATAATTTCAGTTATGGCAGACAATGATATCACATGCTCTGGGCTATATTTAACAGGAAAACATCAACAGAACCGTAACAATACAAGGGCTACGTGATGGGGGGAGGGTCAAGAGTTAGGGGGAGGTTTGGATTATCTATTTGCTGAGGGTGTGTTTATTGGCTATCTTTCTCTTGGGAACAATTAAATCATCTAAAATTGAGAGTGTTGAGGAACTGTTGACTTTGGACATTATACCTGAGGCCCATTAGATGGAGGCCGTCTGAAAGATGCACCGACTGAGAAGTAGATTAGTGAATGATGGTGTAAAAATATTATCAAATGCAAGCTGCCACAAAAAGGAACAAATTTGCAAGGCATGCAACAATGTGAATGAACCTGTGGGACATTCGTTAAAATAAACCAGAAACAAAACAGCAAGTATTGTATGATCTCATTTAGAAAATACTTACAAGAAACTTGGGCCTAGATTGTAAGCTTTTATAGCAGTCACATTTAGTCCAGAGTGGTAAATTTTATTTCTGGATTTTGAGGGCTGTTTTATACATGTATAACCTGGTATTTAGAGATAAGAATGAAGCTGATCGGGTGAGTGGTTTAAGGTGATTCAGAATACAGGAGTAAGGAAGACATTGTCTGTATTTTAGAACTCCACCTACTCTTTGAGACCAAAGGAAGAAAGTTTTATTATGTCCAAACCTACATTTTCTGTAGCACATAATTTGACTCAACCTGTCTGGATAGATCATTTAGACAATCCAAACACAGGGAGCCCAGAACAAGAATGAGAGCTTTTAATCTTGTATAGCTTAATGTAATGCCTGGTTACATCCCAGAGTATATTAAGCGGATATTCAGAAAGTACTGGCAAAGTCCCTTGAGGGATGGGAGAAAAATTATGTAATTATTAAACTTTACCACCAGAGAAATTCCAGATACTGTGCCAAACATTAGGGACACCCAAATCAATAGGCCAAACCCTTGACCTTGAGGCTTGCGCTTGTGAAGCTTATGTAGGTAGTGGATAAGCTTAGCCTACCTTACAGGTATACCTAAGTGTCACCTCCAGAGGACCTCTTTTGTTGTTCGGTTGTGGTCTCTCTCTCTAACCCCAACTTTGCATGTGAAACCATTGCCCTCGCTCCTATGTGGGATATGACATCCAGGGATGAAATCTCCCTGGCAGCATGGGAGATGACTCCCAGGGATGAGCCTGGCCCTAGCACTATGGGATCAGCAATGCAATCCTGACTAAAAGGGGGAATAGAAGTGTAACAAATAGGGTATCAGTGGCTGAGAGAGTTCAAATAAAGTTGAGAGGCTACTTTGGAGGTCACTGTTATGCATGCTTCAGTTAGACACTGTTACCTATCATAACTTACCAAAGTCCAGCCAAAACCATTCTTGCCAATTCTAAAGAATACCTAGGGCATTATATTAGACTCTACAGATGTTCCATGCACTAGGGTAACTTTCCAAAAACCTGCAACCTCCAGATGAGTCTCTAGACCAGATAAGTCCTAAACTGCAGAAAGAGCAGCCTTTCCAGAACATTAACTAGTTCCTTCCCCCAGCCCATATTATTGACAGCCCCTTCTAACATGAAAAAGCTAGAATGGGCATAGCCCTAATACCCCTAAAGAGTGGGAGAAAAATCAAATGTGATGGTGGAGTTATACAGAGAAGGTCGTGTTAAATAAATGAGTATGAGTGCTGAGTCAGTATACCGATATTTCTTTTATCCTCCAGGGCCCTAGAGCAGCTAGAAATAGAAACCTAAAATTGTGGAATTGTAACCCATACCCAACTCTGAAATTGGTTCTAGAACTAACTGTTGTAATGTACTTTGAAATTTATTGTTTTTATGTATAAATGTTATTTAAAAAGAAGGAAGAGTAGAACAGAGAAGATAGAATTTAGCAAATGACTATGACTGCTGAATCATCATGTTGATATTTCTGCTGGTTTCCAGTGCCTTGGAGCAGCTAGAAGAAAAAAAAAAACAAAAATCATGGGACCATAATCCATAAAAACTTTAAAATCTGTTCTATAACTACTTGTTAAAATGTACTTGGAAATGTACTGCTTTTTTGTATGTACATTATGTTTCACAGTAAAAAAGTAAAAGCCAGTGAACAGTAAACAAACTGCATTTGCTTCTATTTACTGCAGCTAGGAAGTTGGGAGAACTTTGAAATGTTGGACTTAGGAAATAACCAAGTAAATCACTTTTACATAATTAATGGAGAAAGTGTCAGACTAAAATTTGATTTCTTCCCTCTAAAGCTCAGGAAGATGTAAATACTCTTCCCACTATTTTAGTACAAAGAAACTTGCATTTTATTAGAAGGCAGAATGCATTTGCTTTGGAATAAAGGACATCTCCAGATTTTCAGCATTATAGTAATAAATAGAAATCTTCAGAGCTAAATCAATGGAGACAGATCAATGGCATAAGTTATTTAAATTTTAAGACTGAATTTTAGTTGCTGGGACTAAAAGTTCTATGCAATTAGCAAACTATTTGAAATTAAAGGAAGGGGTATTAAGGTGGGTCAGCAAGATAGGAGGGCAGCATGAGACATGCACAAAGGCAGATGGATGGAAAAAAAATATTGGGGGATTGGCAAAAGAAAAGTCTAGGGGAGGCCTTTCCCTAGAGATTAATAGTATGCATTTTCTAGCTACACCTTTATATATTATCTGTGGTTATCTAGTAAATGGCATTGTGGGTTGTTATTTTAAGGTAATTTTCATTTTGCCTTTATGGAGCAAAACAACATAACTACTTTGGCTACTGAAATGTGTCAATCCAAATGACTTTTTTTTTCCAAATGACTTTTATGTTTGAGATCCTGGAGCCTCTCCTGGGTAGACAAACTGAATACCAGAAGGAGTGTGTCTGGGACTTGTTCTTTTTGTGCCATAGGGTTATATGTAGAAATTTATAAATTGACCAAGCATTTGGTCACAGAGGAAGGAAACACAGAGGAAGGAAAATCCCTTTTAAAAAGAACTGCTTCTTTAACAGTAAAAGAAAAATATATATAACTACCATATTTTAGTTTCTTAATTGGGACCTTATATTTTAATTCATTGCCTCAGTTTTCTTACCACACAGATACAAAGCCTTGACAAGGTTGCTCATGGCTATAGGACTTCATCTACTTCTCTCTATTTCCTTGACCACCTCCTTCAGTAATTCATACTCTTTCTTTTCTGTCTTTCAGATATAAAGTCTTCTGTCTTCCAGATCCTTATACCGCTCCTTTATGCACATCTGCACCCTAAATTCCAGGATGCTTTTGTGGCCTTCTCATTGATAAAATGTTTCTTCTCAAGCTCAATAGAGTTTCTTTAGAAGTATGGCCACCATGGCCATCTTGTGTCCATCATGGCCATCTTGCAAACCTATGCTGCTTCTCCTTTGAGGTCTCAAGTGATCTGGGCACTGGAGGAAGCTCCCAGGAGTCCAGGCTTGGTTTTAAATGATTTAGATTAATCTCATTAATCAAACCTTAGAATAATCCTATGACAGGGAGAAGTATTTATCTCTTGTGACTTACTTGGAGTAAATAAATGTCCTTCCTAAGGTCCACCAGTTTCCACATGGCAGTGCTTGGATTCAAATTCAAGTCTTTGTGACTCCAGATCACATGTTCATCTGTTTTGTTTCACTGCCTCATGCTTTCCCAGGCTTATTGCATCTATTACCTTCATAATGTTGTATAGTAATCTAGGGAGAAAATCCCTGCTCCTTACTGTATAAAACAAAGTGCATTATTCCAGGAAACTATGGATAGGAGTTGTTTTTTTCAAGTAGATCATTTTTATTTCCTATAGAATGCAGTAAAACTTATTTCATTTCTGAGAGGTCAGTTAGAGAGCTTTGTGGCTTACAGTGTATGAATCATATCCTCTCCTTGTCTCCAACCATCTCTTGAGGGTTTTCTTTGTAAAATCCTATGGTGCTATCTATCTGTCCATTAGTCTATCCATTATTGAATGTCTGCTACCTGCTATGCATTTTGCACTGAACTTTTTCTTTTTGATTGTGGTGTTTGTTACTGTACTGCAGGTGGTGAGATGAGACTAGGGCATTAATCTCTAGCAGAACATGCCTTTATAGATATTTAATTTATGCAGCTTTTGCCAACAACTTCCTTTGCTTATTTTGCCTGCCGTGTTAAACCACCATTAATAGGATGTTTTTCTTAATCATCATGGCAGATTGAGTTATCTATCACAGAAAAAAATATGTTCTTAATCTTAATCCATTCACATGGGTATGAATCCATTGTAAATATAAACTTTTGAAGATGTTATTTTTAATTAAGGTCTGACCCAAATGAATGAACTTGGGCTTTAATCTTATTACTGGAAGCTTTATGAAGAGAAAGTCACATAGAAGAGCCAGAAGTTGAAAGTCAATGAAACCTGAAAGAGAACCTAGAGGACATTGCCATATGACAGGAAAGCCCAGGAGCCCAAGAATGGCTGATTAGCTAGAATGCTACTGATCCTAGGATGAAGCAAGCCATCTAGCCTTTGAAACAGTGAGCCAATTAGTTCCTATTGTTAAGCCAATCCTTGAAGTGATATTTGTCAAAGTAGCTGGGAAACTAAGACAATTGAGGTAAATGATGTCTGCCTTTCAAAGTAGTTCAATTATTCTTGGTTGGAACTGATGCCACCATCTCAATTTTGTGAATATTTCTGAACTAAAACTCTTTTTCTGATTCATGAATGGTCATGAGACTACCGCATCAGAATTACCCACAATACTTGTTAAAATGAAGATTCTTATGTCCCGGGCGGGCCATGGTGGCTCAGCAGGCAGAGTTCTCATCTGCCATGCCAGAGACCCAGGTTTGATTCCCAGTGCCTGCCCATGAAAAAATAAATAAATAAAATTACTTTGTCCTTTTTTTTTAAAAAACAAACAAACAAACATTCTTATATCCCAACTCAAACTTAAGGAATGGAAATTTCCAAGATATTGGGGCTTGGAACCTGCGTTCTTATCACAATGATATTAGAGAATGTTTGTTCTTATTATTTTCCTTCTTTTATTTCAGACAGACACCTGAGTCCTCTTTGATTTTATTGTTTCTTTTTTTTTTTTTTTTAAAGGAAAGACAGAGAGAAGGAAGGAAGGATAGAAGGAAGGAAGGAAGGAAGAAAGGGAAACATTTTCTTGTTTTTATTGTATTCTGTTTCTCCGTATTTGTTACATGGGCTGGGGCCGGGAATCGAACCGAGGTCCTCCGGCATAGCAGGCAAGCACTTTGCCCGCTGAGCCACCGCGGCCCGCCCCTGATTTTATTGTTTCTTAATTCCAGAAAAGTTAGTGCTCCAGAAGATGCTTGAGAGGATCTTTTATGTACCCAGGAGTTAACTGCTAGTCATTTAAGAGAAATACTATGAAGCTATCAAGGTAATTAAAGCAAATGTATATCACCATGCCTCAAGGAGTACAAGGACAGTTAAGAAGAAAATGTGTGGAGAGTGCCCCCCACATGCACAGGATGGCCGTTTAACTGGATCTGAATGCCACCCTGTAACACATTCACTAACAACACGCCTCTTATTTTAACCTTAAGTGCAAGGGCTTGTCGGTGGGGTGTGGCTTTCTACATTCCAGTTCATCAGTTCCATTGAACTGTGGAGACTTTTTTACCTACAAAATAACCTTACATTCACCTGGCCCTAAAGTTAGAGTAGGATAAGGTAAATTGATTTCAATTTCCAAATGTAATGACTAAAGTTTACCAGTATAGTTTTAAGGTTACAAGATAATGGTTATTTCACTGTACATCCTGGCTCCCAAGGTCATGTGCAAAGCATGCCTAATGAAATGTTGAAAATTAATAATCTCATAAAGGAGAGGTTCTGAGTTGTACAAGGTGATGTGCAGATGTTTGATGGAGTTTGTGTACTGAAAAATTATCACCCACTGTCACTTGAAGTTATTGGCCTTGAAAATATCTAGTGGGGAATATGGACAGAAATCCAAATATTAATTCAATTAGGAAAAAAACCAGATGATCCAAGCAATCATTTTGCTGATCTCAGGTAACCATATTGTTCATTGTTCAAACTGGGTCAGTTGTGAGCATAAAACAGGGCACTATTCAGTAAGCCAGGAGAATAGGCGCAAACTGTTATGCAAGCAAACCCTGTTTACATGCTGTTAAACCTATCAGTCATGGCCCACCGTACAGTCTCCTTTCTCATCATAAAAGCTATACCAATCAATATTTTGGGATTCAGAAACACAGATTTTGGGAGAAGATAAATAGAAAATTTGTCTCTTTTCTGTGTTCTTAATGTGAACATTGGGAATATGAAGCCAGGTGAATGGATGAGCATCCACCATGGCAACGATCCATGTTTTTCAGCTGACAACAGCAAATGAAATGGTTTGTATATTACTCTATATGAGGCCATCTGATAAACAGTTCCATTGTAAAAAATAAGCTTTATATGCATATGGGCCATTTTAGGCTCAAGAATGGCTTCAGGATTTGGGACGTAATTGTAGTTACCCTTCAATTATTTTCCTATATTAATTCAGGCACACAATAACACACTCACACATAATCTCACAAGCTCAAAAGCTCACACACATATGTACATGTGTGTGCATATCAGAATCTAGTGACAGAAGGTATAGCCTAATGTCAGATCTGTAGTCTGTGGTCTGCTTAGGGGATGGACCTATATGCCTAGAGGGAACTGAGGGAAGCACCTGATAGAGGCATCTCCTTATTTCAGGCCCCTTCCTTATATTTCATAGAATTTTTCATCCCTACCCTTACCCCCATACCAGATCTTTACCTCTAAGCAAGCTGGTTCACTAATTTACAGTAAATGAGTATCTGTTTTAGAAGATATAGTTGAAGTGGTTATTGTACATTAATAGCGGTTTGAATGACCCCTGAAAGAAGCCCAGTGCCACCTTATCAAAGTCTTCTATAGCTTCTCTGCTTTGACTTCCAGGGGTCTTTCTGGTCACTAAGCTATGTAAAGGTTGCCCAGAATTTTTACATGGCTTAAAATATTATTAAGGATTTTTACATAGCTGCCTTTTGTAGGAGATCATTTTCAGAAGTTGTTAGTGAACTTTCAGGAATTGATGTGCAAGTACTATTTAATATTGATTTGCTGTCTGTAATATTGGTCCCCAGAGCTTGAACTGCTCCAAGGACATGAACTAAATTTCACAAATGTTTCACAGTTCCTAATTACCCCTTTCTTTCCCATGGCCCTCTCCAGGTGGTACTTAAGGTTGTTAAGTCACTGAAATATTGTTTTGCTTCTTCACAACCCCAGGGCCAGTCACCATTGTCCATTTCTCCTCTAGGAGGCCTCTGTCAAATGCAAAATCTGTGTCACAGGATCATAATATATTGGAGTTTGAACACACGCAAGATGTTAACTTGTCTAACCCCTCTTTCTTCAGATGATATCTCCTACTGTGGGTAAACTCCCTCCATGTTAGGATCAAATTTGGCTCCAAAATAAGTGGCAGATGGTTCAAAACAAATTAATCCCAGGAAGACTTAACTTCTTTTAACTTTTTTCTTATTTTATTCATTACAATTCTTCTCTTTTTCTTTTCCATTTCTCCCATGGCCAGGTACAGACCCCATATTTGACTACATGCTTTTTTAACAGTCGGGATTCTGATCAGAGAATGGCTTCCTCTTTTTAAAAAAATAGTTTTATTGACAAATCTTCATACACATACACACAGTCCCTATAGGGGACTGCCAAAGCTGCCCGAATGAAACACACCAGAGATGGATTGGCTTTTAATAAAAGGGGACTTTTTAGTTAAAAACATATAGTTCTTCAGAGGAAAGGTAGCTAACTTTCAACTGAGGTTCCTTCTTACATGGGAAGGCACAGGGCAATCTCTGCTGGCCTTCTCTCCAGGCCTCTGAGTTCCAACAACTTTCCCCATGGTGATTCCTTTCTGTATCTCCAAAGGCCTGGGCTGAGCTGCAAGTGCTGAGATGAGATATACTAAGCTGCTTGGGCTGTGCTACATGGAGATCTCTCATTTAAGCATCCAGCCAATTAAATCAAACATCATTCATTGCAGCAGGCATGCCTCCTAGCTGAGTGCCGATGTAATCAGTGACAGATAAGGTTCACATACCATTGGCTCATGTCCACAGCAACAAAACTAGGCACCTTCACTTGGTGAGCCTAACTACCACAGATATACAATCAGTGGCTCACACTATCACCACATAGTTGTGTATTCATCACCATGGTAATTTTTAGAGCATTTACATCACTCTAGAAAAAGAAATAAAAAAAAAACCATACACCTCATACCACTTACCCCTCCTTCTCAATGACCACTAGTATTTCAATCTATCCAATTTTTTACCCTTTATCCCCACTGTTATTTACCTAATTTTTATCCTTAGTTTTTTACTCACCTGTCCATACCCTGGACAAAAGAACATCAGACACAAGGTTAATCACAATCACATGGTCACATTGGAGAAGCTATATAGTTATACAATCATCCTCAAGAATCAAGGCTACTGGAACTCAGCTCAGCTGTTTCAGGTACTTCCAGCTACTCCAAGACACCAAAAACTAAAAAGGGATATCTATATAATGCAAAAGAATAACCCCCAGGATAATATGTGGAGCCACTGAAACTTTATTTTATCTCATTTCTCTCTTCCACCTTTATGTCATGTAGCCTTTCTCAATCCCTTGATGGTGGGTTCTGGCTCATCTCCAGGAGTCAGGTCCCACATTGCCATGGAAATTTACACCCCTGGGAGACATGTCCTACGTAGGAGGGCAGTGAGTTCACCTGCTGAGTTGGCTTAGAGAGAGAGGCCACATCTGAATAACAAAAGAGTCATCTGAGGATGACTCTTAGGCATAATTATAAGTAGGCTCAACTTTTCATTTGCAGGAATAAGTTTCATACAGGTGAACACCAAGATTGAGGGCACAGCCTGTTAAATTGGTTGTCCCCACTGCTTGCAAGAATATCAGGAATTCCCTAGATGAAGAAGTTGAATATTCCCTCCTTTCTCTCTAGTCACCTGAGGGGTACTTTGCAAATACTTTTTAAAAATGGCTTCCTCTTGCTTTCTTCTATTTTCCATGGCCACAATGCTGTGTTTCACAGGCTTTCTCTTTCCCTGAATTGGAAAAATGAAGATTTCTCCTATTTCTTTACAAATAGATTTTTGTATGAGCAAAGTAGAACATATAGGTTTCCTTAATCCACATGGAGCCTAAACAGTTAGAATATACTGATGGTAGATATCCACTTTCTTCTATGTATCTCAAATCCACACCTACATGCAAAAGCAGCTATTACACAATTATTTAAGACTCCCAATTAGAATTTACATTCCATGGCACTTTGTTTTTAACTCTTTTTAAACACATATCTCATTATGCCTTATATTATAGGTATGTAACTATCTATTTCTGCTACTGGATTGTTCGACTGAAAAGTGGTCAATGATTGAGTCATTTCTGTCTCTAGCCCCACCAATAGTGTTTGAAATAGAGAGAGATCAAAAAGTGTTTGGTGAAATGAAATTTAAGACTTTTTAAGTCATCTGTCTATTGCAAATGAGCATAGTGCTAGATACCGCAGTGACCTCATAAGCAACATAAAGCAATTTCTTGATTTTAAAATAATCCTTTAATTTTTTAAAAAGAAATATTAAATGGCTACTCTGTTCCACAGATTAAGGAAATAGTGAGGATCTTTAAATATTTTAGTTTGGAGAAATGTAACACATTTAATAGAGATGTTACATCATATTTTGGGCCTTGGCAGTTTTACTTTGCTGTTGATTTACAGCCCCCCCAACTATGCACTCATGTAGCAATCTTAATTTAAATGAATGAAACACAAAGTGCAAATCTCAATTTTCCTTTCTTCCATCTCAGTCTCTTCCCAGAGGCCCCAGTGCATCCTTATTCCCTAGTTCCAATGTCTCCCATATCTCCCACCACATAGCAACAGGAGAGGACTCATTTACCTATTGTGGGTGGGAGACATAAAATCAAGGAAAGCACTCCAGAAGAGGCTGCGACTGAGCTGGATTTTGAGGGATGGACAGAGACAAAGTGCAAAGATACAGCAAGAGCAAAGATACAAATAGTATAGGAAAGTGGCTCACCACATTTATTATGAATTGGGATTAACTGGTTTGTGAATGGGTCTTTATAAAAAGGCCAATTCTTGACACACCTCTCCACTACGAAATATTTTGTTTAAGGAAGTTTTCTGAGTAGCTCAGTCTTCTTTAATCATGAGTATTTTCTTCTACTCATTGAGCCAACTTTTAGTTTATCACCTCAATTATTTTCCCTTTTCTGAAAAGAAGCTGTTTATTTTCTTCCAAGCCCTAACCAAGTCAGACCTACTGATGTAGACAAGTGCAATGCCCATATCTTTTTCAAAAGCCCTTCATGACTGTAGATGTTAGATGTGTGCCATCCCTAGTTCTGGGCTCTCATATGAATCACTGATGGGTCCTAACAGGCATATGGAGACTCATCTTTTTAGTAGCAATACAGACAATGAGAATTCTATATTGTACAGTGTAGTAGGTTGAAGTATGTAATGTAAAAATATATGTTCTTTTTTCCTTAATATGCATTTCTGTGAGTGTGAGCCCATTGTACATGGGATTTCTTGAAGATGCTGTTTTAGTTAGGGTGTGGCACAACAAAGTGAAGGTGGCTTCAATCTGATTATCAGAGTCATTTATAAGCAGAAGAAATTCAGATATAGTAAGAGAAATTCACGGAGAAGAGCTGGAAACCAGAAGTCAGCAAGAACCTGGAAGTAAGCCTTCCATCCTCATAACTGTAGGATAATAAATTCCTGTTATTTAAGCCAACTAATTGTATGGTGTTTGCCATAGCAGCCAGGAAAACTGAGGCAAGGAGAATTTTAGCCTCTTAAGTTATCTATAGTGCTTTGTACAGTGTTCTTCACATAGTGCGCATTTAGTGGTATTTATTACATTGATTTAACTCAATGTAGCAGACTAACCTTAACCAATAACTTACCCTTTGTTACAATGGGGAGTTGTGAGTCCTGAGAACATGAGCAATCATAAAAATCCCAATAATGGAAATTAAGCATGATAATAAGAGAATGAATGAAAGCAGGCTCTGTTATAGATTTTCTGGCTTGAGTCAGTGCTTGAATAGTTTATACTGGATTTGAAATCTTTTTATGAAATACTTCCTAATGAGAAGAAATCATCCAACTCTGTAGTAGTGATTTTTCTATTTTCTCTATTAGAGTTGTTAAAACCAGAAAGCTATGCCAGGTATGTAGAGGGGTGTGTGTGTGTGTGTGTGTGTGTGTGTGTGTACATGCACAAAATTTGCATGTATACATGCACAAAAATTTCTTGAATCTTTAACAAAATTCATACTCTTAAGCTCATGTTTTGCATTTTATTCTTATTTTGTTTGACAATGCCTTTAAGAGAAAGAGAAGTCACTTTATTTTTTTTTGAAATGTAACGTTTATTCCTTATTTTTGTATGGAGAGTATGCTTACTAAAGGGAAAGAAAATGATGCTGTATCAAAGTTCCCAAAGTCTGTAAGAGATAGATACGACAATCCTTTAATTTTTCACCGAGGGCTAAAAGCCTGAGCACTTTTATATCACTCTGTTCCTGAATTACCATATTCCAGAAAGCTTTAGAGTCGTCATTTGGGTCAAGCGAAGATTTTTTCACCAATGTCAAGGGTTCTAGGCATAATTTCTGATACAGGCAAGTCTCTGGTTTCATAGAGGAATCTTTTCTAACCTGGTGGTATGGACTAAAAGGGACAGTGGCTTTTATGTAATGTGGAATATGAATTTGGGCTCAGAGTAGAGACTTATCAGCCTCTCAAAATCTCCACACAAACAAAATTCCTTCATATGTTGATGCTTTCCATATCTATTAAACTGATAATATGCAATAACTTTTCTCCCTGAGACCTCATACTTCTTATTTTAGACAAGGCTGAAATCATGAGATGTCTTCTTTCTGAGGCACAGAACCAAAGCCAAAATACTCAATTTCACACTCCAATTAATCTATAGATAGAGAGCCTCTCTGATGAGGCCTGTACTGCGCTAGGCACTCTAGGGAGAGGAAATGGTAGAAAAAATTTTATATCTAAATCTCTCTGAGGCCATGTTCATCCTTAGGCTGGGATTTATTCCCAGTAGAAGATCCTAGTATATTAAGTATATCATGCATTTAAATGAACATTTTTCCCTTCTGAGCTGCACTTCTGATACTATAATTAAGTGGGGAGACAAATTTCCTTGAACTTATTCCAACTATGTCTTGCATGTAGTAGACATCCAAGAAGTGTTTATACGAGTTGATCAATTTTAAGAATGTCCTATCCAAAGACTGGTTGTATTGGCCTGGTTGATCTTTGGAAGAATTGTGGTAACAGCAAATTTTGTTTCTCTGCTATTTCTTTGCTCCTCTGCTCTGCTCTCCTCTCCTCCCCTTTTCTCTGATATCTGCTTCTCTCTTCTCTTTTCACCTCTCTGCTCTCTTTTTATTGTATATCTTAAATCATCCTCTTCCCCTCTTCTTTTATTTTCTATCCATCAACAAGTATTTGCATGCTACTGTAAGTCCCACTGGTCAGGAAAGTCAGTTGATAAATTCAATAACAATAAGGGCAAAATAATGTCATGTCCTACTTTTCGTAGGGAGATTTGCATACTCTTAAGGTAGCACAACATGGTCCCTGAATTACAGGCATCAGCATTACCTGAAAACTTGCTGGAAATCTAAATTCTTGGGTCTGATTGCATATGCAGGTCATATAGGCAAGTTTCTACCAACATAATGATGATATTGTGAAGAAGACTGAGAAGTCTCCAAACACAAAATTATTACTGACATTATATCCCATGATGCCTGAAGTTCTAAAATAAAAGTTTTAATCCTCTACCTTAACTCCTCAAACTTTAATGCATCAGTATTCACCATGGTGAAACGTAGATTGCATCATTTAAATTTAAAAAAAGATAGCCATTCCCTTCCCCCAGAATTTCTAATTCAGTAAGTGTGTGTGGTAAGACCCTACGAAATTTTAAAATTTAAATTTTCATTTAAATGCATGATATACTTAATATACTAGGATCTGCTACTGAGAAGATATAAAAATAAAAATATTTCTTTGCACTTTGTATTTTTTTGTATTTTTGCAACTATTAAGAGGTTTCAAAGAGACCAATAATTTGTTTCAAAAATACTGATAAATGAGAGCTATAAGAACACGCAGATCAGGACTTTGCTTTGGGCTCTCAGGATCACAGTAAGTAAGAAACAATAACATCACTAGACATACACACGGATGGGGCCAGCATTCTAAAATTAGTAATAGTTGTCTTTGCCCCTATCTCTTATTTCCAGGTGCCCTACCATGGCACAGGGCCTTATTCTCAGAAGAGTATTGGATGATACTAGTTTAACATACACTCCTTTAACATTATTAATGTTTTCATAGGACCCTATGAAAATGGATCTCTAATGATAAAATGTCCCTTTCCAGCAGTCCTGAAATCATACCCAGTAGGCCATAACTTACTCTACCCAGTTGTAAAGTTAGGCGAGCACAGGTTGCTGCAATCAGAATGTCTGATTCTTGAGAGTAGTGAGATAGTAGAAGTTTCCTTCCAATTGACAAAAAGTCATTTGAACTTGGATTATCACATCCTGGGCTGAGCAATTCCCAACCCAAAAGTTTCACTCAACCCACAGATCATCATCAGAAGTAAATTAAAAGTAGAAAAAACAAAAAACCAAACCAAAACAAAACAAAAACCTTAAAAGGACTAAATGCAATTCACATGTCCCTTTGCCTACAGTTAAATGTTTCTAATAGATGAGTGCTATCATTTGACAACATAGGTTAGCAGCATGTAATTGAGAGAACAGCACAGTATATATTTACTTCCCTCTCAAATGCTTCAACATTTATCATTTAAAAATTCAAACGACTTTCAGCAACCTGCACATCTCTAAACATAAGTGAAATACTAATTTTGACTATTTGGGGGCAGTGTCCAATAAAACCTATGTTCTGAGTCCTCAATTACTTTTAAGTTCCTGGCCTCTGCTACTCTTTGATTGCTGTCATTGTTTTTCCTCACGTTGATTCTATGCATTTGAAAAGTCCTCAGAGGGTGAATATGGAAGCCCACATAACAACATCACCTATTGCACATCTGCTTTGTTTAGTCTGTATGTAAATTCTCCCTAGGTTTTAGGGAGAGTTACTGGACTCTCATTTCTTATTGTTCACATAGCAGTGTCCTTAGGTGTCTCTTGGTCTTACTGTCAAATGTTTAGGTCAATATACAAGCCACCCTAGGTTGTCAGCTGTGTTTCTTGATAACACTGGTTTACACACCCACTCTGACACATCTAATCTCTGTAATCTCTGGAAACGTTTTCTGATATTCATGATGCCTATCCGCAGAACTTTGTCACTATTTTGGTAAGAACTCAGAGTGTCTCTGTACCTTCTCATGGCTCAGTCAGGCAAGTCAAAGCTTGCATCTTAGAGCTGACAGCATTGTACATACCGAAGAAAAAAATACAACAGAAACAGCCAAATTCTTAACATTTGGGCATGCACTATAATTGTCACCTAGCTCCTGCAGTGCTGAATGTCCTCGGTCCCCAGCTCTAGCAAAGTCTGTGTCACCAATGTGAAAAGAACCACTAGTGGTAACAAATCCACCTGAACTCCTAATTCTCCTGAACACTTTTCTAAGGAGAACGTCTCATTCGTGGACAATGTTGAGACATATTAAAGGAATAAAGCAGGTAGTTATTTTGCTTCTGTCAGTATACACTTTCTTTCAACCATTCTAATATATCTGATTTGGAGTAGCTTGTCAGGGTGCCCCATTAAATCAAAACAGTGGTATGAGAGGTTCCTATAATACATTGGAAATGTTTGTAGGTTTCCATTTATCTGGGTAGATGAGATGGACCTGGCGTAAGATAAGGGCTCACGATGGCTGCTGGCATCTCATTCTGCTTGGCATGCATACCTCAGCCTGAAACTCAAAAGGAAAACTGCTTGAGATTGACACTAGTGACAGGGCTAATTATGATAAATGTTTCCCAGCTCCCAAATGGAACCTGGAAATGCCACTTGGCAAGCTCTCCTTTATTTCTGGAGTAAAATTAAAACACGAAAGAACATTTCGCTAGCTTTTTTTAAAAAAATAAAACTCATCAATTTTAGCTTGGCATATTGTTTCCAATGCTCCATGAGCAAACAACTCAGATAGTAAAAGCCAGATGGGAATTGTACTTATAAAAAATCACACTCTGACTGAGTTCAAAACCCTTGGAGAGGTGACATATACAGAGAGGAGAGAAGTTCCCAGCCTTCCGAGTTTGAGAAATGACTCCAGTTTTTTCTCAACCATCCTGGGAATAATGAAAATTAACAGACAAGTTGCTAGCTCCACAACCCAGCTGTTTGTGGAATTGGAGAGAATGTAGGGTGATAAGAACAAACTCTGTCTTTTCTTACAATATTTTTCCCACCAGGAGAATGAGAAAATGAGATGATATTTTTAACACCTCCTCATTCATTTCCTGTACATCCTTTTGATCTATGATGAACATACATGGATGAAGTGTTAATGACAGACAATAACAGTTTATTCTTACTCCTAGTCAGTTTTCTACCTTTATCATGGGCTTTCCATGCCTTAGCATAGAGAGTAAGAAATTTGAAATTTCTAGTTAATGCAGTGAGAACTGGGAATTGCAATAATTTGGAACAGAGGATTTTTCACTCTTTTCTAGCTACCCAAAAGTCTATTATTTAAGAACTTCCTTAGCTACCACTCCTCATGCATCACCTCACACTCTTGCACCTTTCCCCATCCCCCACCTAGTCACAAATCCTCTTGAGCAGAAAAGGAATGAAAATCAACTCAGTTTAACTATGCAGGCTTCACTGCACAAAGACTTGAAATTCAGAGTGAAGGAAGTGTTAATTTAAAAAGGTTTATAGCTCAGTGCTCCCCCCTCCTTCCTTCCTTGCTTTTTAAACAGAGATTTGACATTTCTAATTAGGAAGTTTTACAACCAGGCAGGGGAAATTTACCTCCAGCTGGGAAAACATAGCTTAGTAAGAGTTCTTTATCAGCCTTCATTGATCTGAAGATTATCTCTCTTTGAGGAGGGAAGAGCCTCTGAGAGACTGGGGAGGGAAAAAAATGTGGGAAAGTATGTAAATGATTTCTTTGACTACAGTGTTAGGTGGATAAAGTCTGGCAAGCAGATACTTGGGAGCAGAGATCATTTTCTTTCTTTCCCTTGCTGCAATCTTCCTACCCCCTTCTCCTTGTCAGTATTTCAGAATGTGAACTTACTAAAGGAGGGCAAAAACTTGTTAATCACAGATGCCAGGCAGAATTTCACATTGTTCTAACTTTGCTACCGAAAAAACTCATTGCTTTGTGGTTTTCAGAAACTCTGGGGATGTTATAAGACATTTGAGTTAGATGAGCACAGCACTAAGAGAAAGAAAGTGATCTTAGTTTCTCTTCTTAGACAAAGTATATAATTGGTCCTACAAACAAGATCATTCTAAGGAAGCCTACCTCCAAACTGGCTTCTCTCCTTCATATTTTACTTGTTTTCTTCCTTTCATACCTTAGTCATATCAGAATTTCCCACCCATATCTACTCTCTGTGGCTTAGGGATTCACGCTATGCCCACTTTAAGTCCATTATGTCCATACTGAGTCCAAGCATTTCACATTCCCTATAAAATACAAAGTGGTAGAATGGTAGCTTTCTTGCAGTGGAATGTCCTTTATATTGAGGAGAAAATGCTGGACCCAACCTCCCTACATCAAGTGTCTGGGGTAGCTCAGTTTAAAATGCCCAGAGTGGTGCTAAAGGTGCTAAAGGATAAAAATTTTGAAGAGAAAGAGATGCAGGCATTACCATCACTCTCTGCTATTTTGGCCTTTTCATTATCTGGCTCTTAATTGCTCAGCCTTATCTTTGCTTTACACTTTATACTTCAACAGTGATGAATTGCTTGCTTTTTCCCCATACACATTCATAATGTTTCTTGCTGCCTCTATGCCTTTGCTCATATAGTCTGCACTAATTACATCATTTGGGGCAACTGTACTCATTATCCTAAACCCTGCCCATGTTTTTTTATTAAAACTATCCAAATTACTACAGTTTGGAGGAGACAGATTTTGGGCCATTAGGCCATTTGTTCTCCTGCTACATGCCTAGTAATAAACTCTTTCTCTCTTTGAAACCCCAGTGATCAGGAATTGGTTATTAAGTGTGCCCGGCAAAAGAATCCATGGCCTTTATCCGGTAACAATTTGGTGACCATCCAGGGTGAATGCCTGAATCTCTGGAGCCCCAGCCAAGCAGGTAAGCCAGGTAATCAATCAAGCCTTTGGTGGTTTCTGGACTGAATTTAGTCTAGAGGCTTGGCAATCAGGATTTCTCTGTTTTGCCAGCACTCCAGAGACTTATGGAGCCTTGATATGCTTCAAAGAGAGAAACCGTTTCCAGTTCCTTGTCCAGACATTTGACTGGGTGAGTGGGTCATCGGGGCCAAAGTGGATAAAGAAGTGAATGGACATTTTGAGTATCCATGACCTAGTCCAGGGTCATGCTTACAGAGTGATACCCTTTGTTCTGTCCTCTACACCTTTGGATTTTGGGTACCATATGCTATACAGGGTTTGAAGCCACATAATTCAACAATAAACTGGTGTCTGACTGGGTGAGTGGGTCATGAGGGTAAGAGTGGGTTAGGGAGTAAGGAGGAGGTTCAAGTCCCCTTGACCTAGGCCAGGTCAATTGTTTCCAGAACAATTCCCTTTGCTCTGACCTCTACACCTTCTTATTTTGGGTACCATACTGTACAGGGCTTGAAGCCCTGACCTAATCCAGAAATTAACTGGTGTTTAATAAAATTAAGTAGGCCTGTTTAAGTGTTAGCCAGTGTGTTACCTAGGCAATTGTTAATTGTTAAATTGGAGTGATATTTTTTTCTGTTTAATTGTTAATTGATGTGTTCAGTGTGTGTTCTGTACAGCGTTTGAAGCCCTAGCTTAAATTTGTCTTTTGACTATACTCCTAAAAATGAGTAATTGAACAATTAATTGATATTTAATGAAGTTAAGTAACCCTGTTTAAATGCTAGCCAGTGTGTTACCTGTGTATAGTAAAAGTTGATGTTTGTTTAATTGCTAGTTGGTGTGTTAAGCATTTAATGCTCGTCAGCTGGCATGTTCAGTCTAGTTATCAACCGGTGTGTTACTGAATTTGGATTGGTCAAATGTTCTTAACTGGCTACTAATTATGGAAATTCTTTTAATAAGGGAGCCTTTGGGTTGTATTGAAAATTGAAAAGGTTTGGGTTATGAGTCTATTACAAGGTTTTATTTCTGTAACATAATCTGGGCTCAGTATGATTTAAAATGAGAATACTACCATTATAGTTAAAGATGTTACAGTTAGAATTGCTCTGCAAAAAGGTAGAAATGGGATGAGATAATATATTCAATCCTTTGTATGTCCCTCTCAAAAGTATCTGTTTCTGTTTTTTTGTGTGTGACTAATTTTCTATTTGTTTCTGTATGCATTTTAATGTATATTTTAATACATCTGAATGGTAATAGCAAATCAATAAGAAAATTCTTAAAGAACTCTATTTGAACTGCTTAGAAATAAGTAGGTGCCTAATATAAATATATAAATTGGTACTTCTGAAGTAAAAGAGGAAAAAACTCTCTGAATGGCAAGATTCAAAACCTTAGTTTTACAATTATTGTAAACAAACTGGGACATTAGAAAGAAACCAACCCTGGAATTTCCTTAAGGTAGCAGAAATCTGCCAAAGGGCTGCCTCCGGAAAAAGCAATGATCTTTTCCAATGATCCTGGGCACAGCTTTTAGTAAAATAAATCTAGTAATTGGAAATAGTTAAAAGAAGAACATAAGAACTCTCAAAATTCCATGGCCCTCATCTAAAATTTTCAAATCCAAACTCAAAAAGCCTGATATCTTTCTGTCTGTGTAACCTATCCCTGTGTTAAGGCTCAATCACTTAAAGCAGTTATGGAGAAGGGGCTAGGCACAGAAGGATATGGTGAGGTGTGATTTAGAATTCTTTTTTTACTGGGCCTGGAAATCAGAAATTTCTGATTTCTGATCAGGAAAGCATAAAAATGCTATAGAATAGGCAATGTTTGTTGATATTATTTTTTGCAGTGGTAACTAGTAACCAGATTATTATTAAAATATAAGTATTCTTGGGATAGGACTAACTGGATGAAATCTAATCATCAGATTTCACTAAGTAAAATGAAAACTTTTTGGGAGATGTGGAAAAGATTTTCCTGAATTTAGACTTGGGACAAATTAAACAATTGCAGTTTATTTTCAGGAACTTCATATTGGTAGTCAATGTACTTTTAAAATTTTTTTTATTTTAAGATATTAAAACAAAGAGATCATTTTCAACATCTGACAAAAATAATTTTATGATAAATTTTGAGTTGAAAAAATGCAATTTTATTCTGCTTGCATGTGTTCTCCCTAAATCTATATAAGCTTACTGAAAAAATGAGAGACTTGTCTTCTGAAATAAAGGAGGAGAAGGCCAAAGATATTAATAAGGATATTATTCTGATATAAGATCTTAGTTTTGAAGACAGAGTTCTCAGATTATTAAGAGAAACTTTAAAAAAAGCTTTACATTAAGAGCACACTAACAATCCATGTTCTTTTAACAGGGAGCAAACTAACTTCAGTTTTGTATGAATACTCAGCTTAACTAAAAGGTTTTCTTTTTTTAAAGCATATGATACACAAAGCTTTTGAACCTGAATGCTTCCTTCCTATAACAGTTTTTATGAAGGGAGAAAGAGACAGAGACTCTACAAAATAATAGAAGAAGGAAGAAATTTATGCTTGGGTTTGGAATACTGCCAGGCATTTATGTACTGTATACTCAGAACCAAATAAATGATTACTTTTCTAGTTTGCTAGCTGCCGGAATGCAATATATCAGAAACAGAAAGGCTTTTAAAAAGGGGAATTTAAATGCTAGTTTACAGTTCTAAGGCTGAGAAAATGCCCCAGTTACAAGTCTATAAGTTCAGGGTTTCTCTCAAGTGAAAAGGCATATGGTGAACACAGTAAGAGTTTCTCTCTCATCTGGAAAGGCACATGGTGAACATGGTCAGGGTTCCTCTCTCATCTGGAAGGGCACATGGCAAACACGGCATCATCTGCTAGCTTTCTCTCCTAGCTTCCCTTCACGAAGCTCCCTGGGAGGCGTTTTCCTTCTTCATTTCCAAAGGTCGCTGGCTGGTGGACTCTGCTTTTGTGGCTATTTCATTCTGCTCTGCTTTCTCTGAATCTCTTTCTCCAAAATGTTTCCTCTTTTATAGGTCTCCAGTAAACCAATCAAGACCCACCCAAATGGGTGGAGACATGTCATCACCTATTCCAGTTTAACAACCACTCTTGACTAAATCACATCATCCAGGGAGATGATCTGATTACAGTTTCAAACATACAGTATTGAATAGGGATTATTCTACCTTTATGAAATGGATTTTGATTTAAAACATGGCTTTTCTAGAGGGCATACATCGTTTTAAACCAGCACATTCTCAATATGTCTAAAATCTCTCAGGCCAATTAAGCACTACCTTCAGAGGTCAGGAAAGCACCAAGTTTGAAATATAATCTGATTTTTTTATATTTAAGGGGTTTATATTCAGAAAAAAATCAATTTTTTCTCAATATTATAGTTTTTCTCTATATATGTTATTTTACACAAAAAAAGAAGGAAAAAAGTTGATTGTGATGATAAAAAAATACTTAAGCCCTCTAGCCTCCTATATTCTGGAGCAGCTGGAAGCAAAAATAGGAGAGGATTGTATGGTAGCCCTTGACAAACTTTGGGATCTCTATTGCTGAAGAGTGCTTTGAAAATTATTGCTTTTTTATTTCTTTGCTTTGTACATTTGTTATTCTATACAGTAAATAAAAAAAAAATAAGTGATGTATCACCTTCTCTACAGAAATTTACCTGCTCTCTAGTCTACAGCCCTAAGCCTGGATTGGGCACCCAAAATACCATGCACATTTGCATCACTGTACTTCTATATCATATTATTATTTTTCCTGTCTTCTCCCTCTAGACTTCTAACTCCAAGACTTAATATTCAATAAATATATGTTTTAAAACCTAAGTTTTCAGGTATTACATTAGTAATTATGTAGGCTATTTGTTGTGCATTGATTGACAACTTTGTTGTAAGTTTTATTGGATTACAGCTCTGATCTTGTTACATGTTTACTCAGTCTTCATAGTTTGTTGCTGACATAGCATGGCTGTCTGCTCACAACTTAAACAAATTACTGGGAACAGTGCTTACAAGGCACATATTTTTCTTTACAGTTCTTTGTTCTTTAACCTCTGAGGATTTCAGAATTGTTGTCTACTATTTAGTTTGGGACAAAATACCAAAGAATGCAGCCTCATTCAAAACAATTTAAAAATACATATATAATATTTCAATGACTGTATTTCATTGTCTAAGTAAAAGCCAAATTACCAGACCTTCTATCACCGATAACTTTCCATTAACTGGTCCCTTTCCATAGCTTCTGTACAAAGAGACCTGATTTTCATAATATGAGCCCCAAGACAATGTGGCTTCATAAAGTGCCTTCTGAATCATCAAAAGGAAATCTGATTTCTATTCAGTCTTGTTTTTATATTGAATGTATTTTTATCTTTTAATTCTTTTAAAATTTTCTCATGCAGAATGGTAATTATCAAGTAGAAACCTGGGTTGACCCCATGAAAGAAAACTGATTTCTTTAAACAGGTCTGAAGAAAGGAATTGGATGAATGTGCAAAATTTAGCATCCCAAGAGTGATTTCTTTCTTTAAAGTTAAGAACCTAGATGATATTCCTTCTCTTTCAGAGAGAGTAATTTTAAGAATTAATTAAATGATACCTGAATCATCCCTCTGGTCTCTCATAGAAAGGTACAAGATAAATTCAATATGATTGAGTGGAACAGCCATCCCTTTCCCCTTCTAATCAACACTGAAAAAACATTGCAGTTTTTATCTGTGATGCAAATATTTTTTCTCTTATAATTGAAGTCAACTATTTCTTGCTTCAATTTGATATAGAGTTTCGAAGAAGTGTTTTATAACATATACTCTACCTAAACTCTGAAACTGAGACTATATTGTGTTGTATCTTGGTGTGAAATGAATACTTTCTAACTAAATGAAAATGAGTCCAGACACAAATTAATGTCATGTTAGGGGATATTGATTATCTCCTTGTGGGCCCCATGATTATCCCTCATAATTATGTAGTTAGATGTTTCAGTATTTCTCCTGGTTTAGGCATTTAGTTCTTATCCAAGCAGTTGAGCTCAGGGGATAGTAAAAACAGAACTTCTGGTGCCCAATTCTGGAGGAACCGGTTTTAGATGAAACATAAACTGAGATGATACCACAAATGATATCTACTAAAGGTTAAATTAAACAGATTTTCTTTCCCGAGAAATTGGAATTTGGACCAGAGGTTCAAACTAATCTCTTTTGGACACCCAAACTAGAATATCACATGAGGTTGAAGCTCAGCTGACCTTGTTTTGGCTATTTACACATGGAACAGAGAAAGCTAGAAGAGAGAGAGGTGGGGGAAGGGAAGGGAAGAGAACAGATACACCGAGATAAAAGACAAGAAATCAAAAAAAAGAAAAAAAAAGACAAGGAATCATTTGGCCTCAGAGGAAAAGAGGAAGAAGGTGTGCATATTTTTTTTCTGAATAGCTTTGAAGTTCCTGGTTCCAGGTCCTGATGAAATCTAACTGTACTCCGTAAACTAGAACTTGTTACATACCCCTATACATACTTCCAATAAATTCCACAACACTTTTTGCCTCAGCTAGTTTAATTGTCTTTTGTTCCTGTTCCCCTTTGAGCTCTAAATAAGAGAGCCACATGATTTTCATGTTGGTTTCTATGGAAAAAGCAGAAGCAACTCAAAACAAACATGGGAACACTGGATAGGCATATATTGCAAGTTTGTCTCTATTTACAAGGCTAAAATGAAATAGATAACAGACCTTTATGCATGGATCATTATATATGTGTGTGTGTGTGTGTATATATATATATAAGCACATATATATATACATACATACAACTTACTCCATTTAGCTCCTATAGGTCTTGATACTTTTATGACTTTAGCACATTGTTTCTAGAGACTGCTGATCTTTAATTAAAAGGCTAGATCTCAGTTTTCTCCAGTGACTTGTGATTATTTTCATTACCAATGAGTTCAGTTTGTATTATTTAATAAAACTGGGTTCATATAATTATTTAATCTCTAGAACTGTGAAAATATTAATTCTGAGGGCAAAATTGAGCAGAAATTATTCTGTTTTGTTCCAATATACCCTCCATTAAATAGCATTGTTATAAATCTCCAAGGAATATTTTCATCAGCACTTTTTCTCTCTCTGTCCTTTGGTCATCTTGAAAGCCATACCATCTCGAAGGCCTTGGTTCTTAGAACTAAGCTTAAAGCCAAACTTTGGCTTTGCTGCCCAATTTATTCCCCTGGAGCAGCACTCCACTTCCCAGTCTCATTTGTCACAAGAATCTAATGTCTTCAGACTTCACCCAGGCTACTTGAGGTGCTATCTTTCCCAAGCTCTGACTTCTCAGTGCCAGTATAAACAAGTAATCACCCTAAGCAAAATTCTAGTGGCTGAAATCTCATCCCATAGGAACACTTTTCTTTCTGCTGTGCTGCTTAGATAAATCAACTCTCAGGATGGTGTCCACAACAACAGATGATTTGACAGATTCTCCACCCAGGTGCAATTTCAATTTCAGTTGAAATTGGAATTCCTGTCTCATTGACATATACTGACTGAACCTATAAAAATAAATGATAGTGAAAACTTGGATAATTTGGTTATGAAGTAGACCAAAGTGGTGGGTATTAGTGCCAGAAAGGTTCACATGAGACTTCCCAATTCACCTGGTCTCTAACCTTGTGAATTCTGGTATGGACTTTGGGAGACAAAGATAGAAGTGACCACATGGTGGTAGAGGAAGAAAGAGATGGGGCAATTGTAACTCCTCTCTTACTCTATTCTGACAGTCACTCTAATGATATACTTCTTCTATGTTATCATTTAATTCAATCACTACTTCTTTCAACAAATCTTTACTCAGCACCTGCACCATATTGCTAGACACAGTGCTCTTACTGGACAAACATGGTGGATTTTTTGCCCAATGTGCTCCAATGACTAATTCCTGGGACACCAAGGTTTCAAAGAGAGATAAAAATTATTGCTAAGCATGAAGCAGGATATCTGATAGCCTATAGGCCCCAAAATCTGTTTCCCTGAACTGCAGTAATTCTGATAGTTTTATAGTATTAAAGCATGTACAGGTTTTAAGATAATGAGAACAATGGCCCCAGATCATATAATTAGAGGTGATGTAATTATTGAGTATGCACTGATTGATTACAGGCTTAGTCAAAGAACATATGTAAGAAAATGGCAGCCATAATATGATGATGGACCTGATTCTTAGTATTATAATACAGTATAGGTGACTTATAGGTTAAAATCCAAGCTACTGCACATGTCAGGAGGACTCCTTTTTGGTTAGATCCAGTTTTAGTTATCAAGATAACTTTGGACTTAGATAACTTTTGACTTAGAGGGAGTTAGTTTTGGGCTGGCCCAAGATCCTTCATTAGTAAACATTAGGGGATGTTCTACTAATGCAGAAAAACCAGATAAAATGGGTACAAGTAAGGGTCAGTCACAAGGTTTTTATAATCACAAGGGCACAAGATAAAGGTTATACAATCATTTTCAGAGATCAAGGCAGCTGGATTGCAGTTCAAAGGTTTCAGGTATTTCCTTTCACTTAGTCAAATACATAAGAAAATAAAAAGGAATATCCATATAATGATTCAGCAAGTATAATAATCTCTAAGTCCTAATTTCTTGGTTACAATGCTACCTGCTGGGCACATAATAATGAGTAAAATACAAACTCTGCCCACGAGGAATGTGCAGCCAGAGAGGGAGAGAGAAAAATAAAAAAATATTAACAATGTCATGTTATCATTTCTGTTTGTAGGAAAAACATAGAAGAAGGACATCTAGTCTAGACCAGCATATATAGGGATGCCTTCTGGAGAAAGTAGCCTCATATGCATGTGTGTGTGTGTGTGTGTGTGTGTGTGTGTGTGTGTGAGAGAGAGAGAGAGAGAGAGAGAGAGAGTGAGTGAGAGTGAGAGAGGCTCCAGATATCTTAAAAAAGCATGAAAAGGCCTTGAACTCTTTTAAGGGAATAGAAAATAAGTGGGCATAACTGGAGTATAGACTATCAGCATAGGCATAGGAAATATTAGAAGCTGAAAACAAAACCCAGGCCCAGAATCTGAGTGGTTCTTTATGCCATATTAAGGGATATGAATGTTATCTTAAGCACAATGGGGAGCCTTTGAAAGGTTGTAAGCAGGAAAGTGATATAATGTTTTCATTTTATAAAAGTAATTTTGGGTGTTGGGTATAAAATGGATTTAAATTATGACAAGGGAAGGGAGTAGAAATCCAACTAGAAAGTTGTTTTAATTATCCAGGTGATGGAAATAAGTGGCAGTGAAGATGGAGGGAAGTGAGTTGACATGTCATCTGAGCTGAAAATGTAGAATTGGAGTAAATTTCCATTAAATTTCTACAAAATTAAGTAGTACAGAGTGGTATTCAATAAATATTGTGTTAGTGAATGAATCAAGATATCTAAACAAAACCTTGACATTTACTAATGCCTTTGTGGAAATAACTATAAACGAAGAAGAGTGGAAGACCTCCAACTAAGCTTAACACTATGCTCACATTTAATGAAGAAAAGAGCCAATTAAAAAGCTGAAGAAGAAATGACAAAGAAGTGGAATGAGAACTGAAAAGAATTAAAAGCATAATTGGAGTTGAGAAAGGAGAGGCAGCAAGTACAGCTCTCTCTTTTAAGATGACTGAGAGTTCAAATATATATGAGAACTAGGACTCAAAAGATAGACTGGCCCAAAGAAGGGATATTTGAAATGAGTGGAGAAGTGAGCACATTTTCAATCAAATGGAAAAGAAGCAATGGGCAAAGAGAAAGCAGGGCTAAGTGGCATTGCCAAGTCAGATAGGAGGGGTTCATGGGTACTCTGGTAGACAGAATAATGGTCATTCCGACTGTCCACATTCTAATCCCTGGAATGTGTGAATATGTCACCTTACATGGTAATAAAATGTGATTAAGTTCGTCACCTTGAGGCAGGGAAATTATATTGTTTTATAAAGATGAATCCAGTTTATCACAAGAGTCCTAAAGTGAGTAAGAGTAAGGAGATATGACAAGAAGAATTTCAGAGTCAGAAAAAGATTTGAAGTTGCCTCAGTGCTGGCTTTGAAAATGGAGAAATGTGCTTTGAGCCAAAGAATGTATGTGGCCTCTAGAAGTTGGAAAAGTCAAGGAAATGGATTTTCCCCTAGAGCCTCCGAAAGGAACCCAGAACTGCTGGCACCTTGATTTTAGCCTGGAAAGACCTGTGTTAGACTTCTTATATACAGAACTATAGATAATAAAGTTGTGTTGTTTTATGCCACTAAATTTGTAGTAATTTTTGTTGTACCAGCAATAGAAAGTGAATACAGGAACCAACAGAACTGTGTACCTTGAAAAAGAGGACTACATCTACTTGTGAAATTGGAGAAAACACAGAGAGTAGGTTATGCAATAGAGACATATGTATAAAATTTGAAGGTGTAGTAACAACATATGTGTGTCCAGTCAAGTGCTTATGGTAAATATGAGAGGGTACATCTATGGCCTTTATTAACTTCAGTCCACTGACTGAATCAGGTCTATTTAATTCAGATACAAATGTCAGAAGCAGGTATTATGTGTCATTGGTTATAGGCATTGTAATAGCATTTCACTGTGTAAATTAGCTCTACTATTAAGTAAACATAATATATAGTGATTGAAGTATCCTAAACAGATTAATTATTCAGAGTTCAGAGACTTCTTTTGTTTTCATTGTGTATTCCCCACTACATTTTAAAAGGAAAGGCTTCATCACAACAAGAAGTCTACAGACAAGGTTTGTGTAAAGAAAGGGACATTAGCAATCAAATTTATCACTTATTAATGCATTTTTATTGAAAAGTTTTTGCTTTCATGCTCTACTCTAAGTGCATAGCACAGCAGTGAAAAAACCCAAGTGGATCCTCCAATGTACTGTATAGTATTTTTAGGGGAGACACACAGTCAACAAAAAAACGCTGGATTCGTAAGTAATTCTGTACTTCCTATAGGAATTTAGAATTGCTTATCCAGTAAGAATAGGATGTGCGCTATGAATGGTTTTCCCAATAAATGGTTTGTACTCCACCAACTGTGTTCTAACCTAGTACTCTTTTTATTGGATTCTATTTGAGTGGTGTGTTTGATAGAGCAAAGGAGGAAAATTGGCGTTCGTTAAATACCTTCTCTGTAACACTGTGCTGGTGACTCTATTGATCTATCATCTACCTACCTAAAACATATGGACAACTTACTCTTTGCAGGTACTGTGACAGGTAGTTTACATATGTTATTTTCTATATTATCCATTTTATACAGGATGACATAGGCTCAGAGATATAGGGAGTGTGCACAAGAATGCATGGCTAGTAAATGTTAAAAATGAGATTTTAACATACATTTGTTTACCTCCAAAACCCACCACAGAAAAGTTACTATGCCACTATCTTTGGCCAAATTAACACTGAAAGCATGACTTAAACTTCTTTACCTCCACATTTTTAAAAGCTACATTTAAAGGTTCTTGATCTGTCTATTTGAATTAGAGTTATAATAAGCCACTATATAACATGTTGCTTCTGCAGAGGAAGGTTTTAAGTTCACTAAACATAGCATTTTTTTTTATTTCTTTTTTTTTGCATGGGCAGGCACCAGGAATCAAACCCAGGTCTCTGGCATGGCAGGTGAGAACCCTGCCTGCTGAGCCATCGCAGCCCGCCCTAAACATAACATTTTGAGGGAGTGGCAGATGTTGGAGATGTAGAGAAGCACCAGTGCTGTTGAAGCAGCATCTGCCAAACTGCTAAATAGTGGTTAAATCTGGAGAATGTTTCTCCAAGTTTTCTTACCCAGCCATTTCTTTTTCTGAGCTCTCCTTACCCATCACAAACTTTTCTTTGCTTTTACTAGCAGGCTTTCTGTATTTCATGATCTTATTAATTGCCTGGTGCAGGTGCTCCAAGCAGCATTATGATTGGAGAAGCATTACAATCTGTCCCAGGTCATTAGGAGGAGTTGGGACTGAAATGTGCAAAACATCAGCACAATTTCTAATTAGCTGGAGCTGATTTCCCATAATCTGGATGCAGTTTTGGAGTTCTGCAGTTCAGATCACTTGAATAACAAGGCTGCTTTGACTGAGAGCTCATGTCCCCTGACGGCAGTCTGTCTAGTTTGAGTTAAAGAAGCTGATGTGATTAAGTGTTGGTTTTTGTTTAGCTGAACTTTGACAAGGTATATTTGAATGTGTCAGTTGGGGGTTTCTTGAGGAATTGTCTCTGTCTCAAAATTGGATCACAACTTGACATGTCTGGGAACTTGGGATTTGCAGGCTGTGAGGCTGAAAGAATTAATTTTAATTGGCTAAAAGTAAAGACTGAGGAATTCAGAGCACCATGCAATCTTCTATGAGCTCACCCAACCATTTGTTTTCCTATCAGGAATCCTAATTTAAATGACATATAAAGGTTCTGCAGATTATTTTAATCTTTGAACTAGGCCTGAGTGTTACAAATGCATCCAGCCAGAGAAGGTTTTTGGCCTCACCCTATAGGACTCATACATGGGCTGCATTTCATTCAATCATCCTTAATAGAGCCTCTACGTGAGATGTATGTCACTAGGCAATGGAGGGAACAGGGGATATCAAGAATGGCCTTGGAGTTTATACCACATCTTAACTTTGCAGGGAACAGAACTTCTGTAATTACCCTAATGTAAGAACATAGTAAACCTGCATTTATGTTTGCCTGGGAAATGCAGGTCAGTGTTCACCCTCGGACAGAGCCATTGGGATAGTTTGGGAAAGAGTAGGGCTTTCTGAGTTAAAGAGATCTCTCACATTGTAGGCAACTTTATTTTGAGTAAAAAGTTATTAACACTCATATTAAAACTCTTAAATGGATTCAGCTTTCTACGGAGCTAATTCTACATTGACCTTTCATTGAAATAGCATCTTCCTAATGACACAGAGCACTTAATTTAGTGAAAAAAGAAATCATGTATCTCTATTGAATGAGAACCTCTTCTGAAGAGAAGCATATGTGACGCCCATACTCAATTTCCTGGGTGATTCTATAACAATTGTATGCCAGATTTATGTGTTTTCCCCACATTGTGTGACAAGCTTATAAAAAAGCAGATATTTCAAGTAAAATGAAACCTGCAATACCACATCCATCCTAGTAGTCTACCAATAACATTGTCACCAAAGGACAGATTTTCAGGAACCAATAGTACTTGTGTGATGCCCTCCTAATATTTCTAACTTCTTAATAGTTGAGAGATATAGACTGCCAGAATATTCACTATATTCAATGTTTCTCTGGCCATAGCATCTTCCTTATGAATTAAAATTAAGTCATATCAATTAGTCTACTACTGTAGAGCACATGGAAGATGGCTGCTCCCATGATGCATGCATAGAGATGCTACAGGCCTGGCATTTATTGCTCTTTCAGCAGTGTCAGATACATTGTATGAAAATGCCATATAAATGCAAATATAAATACAGACTTCACCTTCCCCTGTTGGCTACTAATAGGTGCTCATCCAATTGAGACATTAAGATTGAAACACTAAGAAAAGTTACAGGTGTGAGAAGGGAAAAACCCAATTACTCAGAAAAATTTTCCTTTTTATTAAAGTCATTAATGTGCTTGCTGCCTCTCTCCCTCTACAATGACAGTTATTCACTTAGCCTAAATGGGTAGAACATAGTGAGAAACAATGGATTTGTGATTAACCCAATTAGGAAGAGGACACACTTGGAAATAGGATTTGGAAACGGGTGATTTAGTGTTCAAAGGAGTTTGTTTTCCCCACAGGTAGTAGCTCAAAAGCAAGGTTGGCTTTAGTCATCAACTTAATGAATTTGGATCTTCACTTTGTATAATCCATTACATTCTTCAGGTGTCTTAGATGGAAGGGTAACAGCAACAAAACAGCCAAGTGAAGGCCTAGCCATGCACCTTGCACCTTCTCCTAAACAGAAGAGGGAAAACAGAAGCTTATTTTTTCAGTTGTGCTCTCTCATTGCATTTCAACCTGTTGACTTACAGATGATATATGAAGATATCCCTTCAACTCAATATGTATGTATATGCCACATATCATATTATTCAACCATAAAAAAGAATGACTTTTTTTTATTAATTAAAAAAATTAACAAAACATTTAGAAATCATTCCATTCTACATGTACAATCAGTAATTCTTAATATCATCAAATAGTTGCATATTCATCATTTCTTAGTACATTTGCATCGATTTAGAAAAAGAAATAAAAAGACAACAGAATAAGAAATAAAATGATAATAGAGAGAAAAAAAAAACCCTATACCTCACATGCAGCTTCACTCAATGTATTAACATAATTGCATTACAATTAGGTAGTATTGTGCTGTCCATTTCTGAGTTTTTATATCCAGTCCTGTTGCACAGTCTATATCCCTTCAGCTCCAATTACCCCTTCTCTCTTTTTTTTTTTAATTAACGGAAAAAAAGAAATTAACCCAACATTTAGAGATCATACCATTCTACATATGCAATCAGTAATTCTTAACATCATCTCATAGATGCATGATCATCGTTTCTTAGAACATTTGCATCGGTTTAGAAGAACTAGCAACACAACCGAAAAAGATATAGAATGTTAATATAGAGAAAAAAATAAAAGTAATAATAGTAAAAACAAAACAAAACAAAACAAAACAAAAACCTATAGCTCGGATGCAGCTTCATTCAGTGTTATAACATGATTACTTTACAATTAGGTATCATTGTGCTGTCCATTTTTGAGTTTTTGTATCTAGTCCTGTTGCACAGTCTGTATCCCATCAGCTCCAATCACCCATTATCTTACCCTGTTTCTAACTCCTGCTGGACTCTGTTACCAATGACATATTCCAAGTTTATTCTCGAATGTCGATTCACATCATTGGGACCATACAGTATTTGTCTTTTAGTTTTTGGCTAGACTCACTCAGCATAATGTTCTCTAGGTCCATCCATGTTATTACATGCTTCATAAGTTTATCCTGTCTTAAAGCTGCATAATATTCCATCGTATGTATATACCACAGTTTGTTTAGCCACTCGTCTGTGGATGGACATTTTGGCTGTTTCCATCTCTTTGCAATTGTAAATAACGCTGCTATAAACATTGGTGTGCAAATGTCCGTTTGAGTTTTTGCCTTTAATTCCTTTGAGTAGATTCCCAGCAATGGTATTGCTGGGTCGTATGGCAATTCTATATTCAGCTTTTTGAGGAACCGCCAAACTGCCTTCCACAGTGGTTGCACCATTTGACATTCCCACCAACAGTGGATAAGTGTGCCTCTTTCACCGTATCCTCTCCAGCACTTGTCATTTTCTGTTTTGTTGATAATGGTCATTCTGGTGGGAGTGAGATGATATCTCATTGTGGTTTTGATTTGCATTTCTCTAATGGCCAGGGACATTGAGCATCTCTTCATGTGCCTTTTGGCCATTTGTATTTCCTCTTCTGAGAGGTGTCTATTCAAGTCTTTTTCCCATTTTGTAATTGGGTTGGCTGTCTTTTTGTTGTTGAGTTGAACAATCTCTTTATAAATTCTGGATACTAGACCTTTATCTGATATGTCATTTCCAAATATTGTCTCCCATTGTGTAGGCTGTCTTTCTACTTTCTTGATGAAGTTCTTTGATGCGCAAAAGTGTTTAATTTTGAGGAGTTCCCATTTATTTATTTCCTTCTTCAGTGCTCTTGCTTTAGGTTTAAGGTCCATAAAACCGCCTCCAATTGTAAGATTCATAAGATATCTCCCTACATTTTCCTCTAACTGTTTTATGGTCTTAGACCTAATGTTTAGATCTTTGATCCATTTTGAGTTAACTTTTGTGTAGGGTGTGAGATATGGGTCTTCTTTCATTCTTTTGCATATGGATATCCAGTTCTCTAGGCACCATTTATTGAAGAGACTGTTCTGTCCCAGGTGAGTTGGCTTGACTGCCTTATCAAAGATCAAATGTCCATAGATGAGAGGGTCTATATCTGAGCACTCTATTCGATTCCATTGGTCGATATATCTATCTTTATGCCAGCACCATGCTGTTTTGACCACTGTGGCTTCATAATATGCCGTAAAGTCAGGCAGTGTGAGACCTCCAGCTTCGTTTTTTTCCCTCAAGATGTTTTTAGCAATTCGGGGCACCCTGCCCTTCCAGATAAATTTGCTTATTGGTTTTTCTATTTCTGAAAAATAAGTTGTTGGGATTTTGATTGGTATTGCATTGAATCTGTAAATCAATTTAGGTAGGATTGACATCTTAACTATATTTAGTCTTCCAATCCATGAACACGGTATGCCCTTCCATCTATTTAGGTCTTCTGTGATTTCTTTTAGCAGTTTTTTGTAGTTTTCTTTATATAGGTTTTTTGTCTCTTTAGTTAAATTTATTCCTAGGTATTTTATTCTTTTAGTTGCAATTGTAAATGGGATTCGTTTCTTGATTTCCCCCTCAGCTTGTTCATTGCTAGTGTATAGAAATGCTACAGATTTTTGAATGTTGATCTTGTAACCTGCTACTTTGCTGTACTCATTTATTAGCTCTAGTAGTTTTGTTGTGGATTTTTCCGGGTTTTCGACGTATAGTATCATATCGTCTGCAAACAGTGATAGTTTTACTTCTTCCTTTCCAATTTTGATGCCTTGTATTTCTTTTTCTTGTCTAATTGCTCTGGCTAGAACCTCCAACACAATGTTGAATAATAGTGGTGATAGTGGACATCCTTGTCTTGTTTCTGATCTTAGGGGGAAAGTTTTCAATTTTTCCCCATTGAGGATGATATTAGCTGTGGGTTTTTCATATATTCCCTCTATCATTTTAAGGAAGTTCCCTTGTATTCCTATCTTTTGAAGTGTTTTCAACAGGAAAGGATGTTGAATCTTGTCAAATGCCTTCTCTGCATCAATTGAGATGATCATGTGATTTTTCTGCTTTGATTTGTTGATATGGTGTATTACATTAATTGATTTTCTTATGTTGAACCATCCTTGCATACCTGGGATGAATCCTACTTGGTCATGATGTATAATTCTTTTAATGTGTTGTTGGATACGATTTGCTAGAATTTTATTGAGGATTTTTGCATCTATATTCATTAGAGAGATTGGCCTGTAGTTTTCTTTTTTTGTAATATCTTTGCCTGGTTTTGGTATGAGGGTGATGTTGGCTTCATAGAATGAATTAGGTAGTTTTCCCTCCTCTTCGATTTTTTTGAAGAGTTTGAGGAGAGTTGGTACTAATTCTTTCTGGAATGTTTGATAGAATTCACAAGTGAAGCCGTCTGGTCCTGGAATTTTCTTTTTAGGAAGCTTTTGAATGACTAATTCAATTTCTTTACTTGTGATTGGTTTGTTGAGGTCATCTATGTCTTTTTGAGTCAAAGTTGGTTGTTCATGTCTTTCCAGGAACCCGTTCATTTCATCTAAATTGTTGTATTTATTAGCATAAAGTTGTTAATAGTATCCTGTTATTACCTCCTTTATTTCTGTGAGGTCAGTAGTTATGTCTCCTCTTCCATTTCTGATCTTATTTATTTGCATTCTCTCTCTTCTTCTTTTTGTCACTCTTGCTAAGGGCCCATCAATCTTATTGATTTTCTCATAGAACCAACTTCTGGTCTTATTGATTTTCTCTATTGTTTTCCTGTTTCAATTTCATTTATTTATGCTCTAATCTTTGTTATTTCTTTCCTTTTGCTTGCTTTAGGATTAGTTTGCTGTTCTTTCTCCAGTTCTTCCAAGTGGACAGTTAATTCCTGCATTTTTGCCTTTTCTTGTTTTCTGATATAGGCATTTAGGGCAATAAATTTCCCTCTTAGCACTGCCTTTGCTGCGTCCCATAAGTTTTGAAATGTTGTGTTTTCATTTTCATTCGCCTCGAGGTATTTGCTAATTTCTCTAGCAATTTCTTCTTTGACCCAGTCGTTGTTTAAGAGTGTGTTGTTGAGCCTCCATGTATTTGTGAATTTTCTGGCACTCCGCGTATTATTGATTTCCAACTTCATTCCTTTATGATCCGAGAAAGTGTTGTGTATGATTTCAATCTTTTTAAATTTGTTAAGACTTGCTTTGTGACCCAGCATATGGTCTATCTTTGAGAATGATCCATGAGCACTTGAGAAAAAGGTGTATCCTGCTGATGTGGGATGCAATGTCCTATAAATGTCTGTTAAGTCCAACTCATTTATAGTAATATTCAGATTCTCTATTTCTTTATTGATCCTCTGTCTAGATGTTCTGTCCATTGATGAGAGTGGTGAATTGAAGTCTCCAACTATTATGGTATATGAGTCTATTTCCCTTTTCAGTGTTTGCAGTGCATTCCTCACGTATTTTGGGCCATTCTGGTTCGGTGCATAAATATTTATGATTGTTATGTCTTCATGTTTAATTGTTCCTTTTATTAGTATATAGTGTCCTTCTTTGTCTCTTTTAACTGTTTTACATTTGAAGTCTAATTTGTTGGATATTAGTATAGCCACTCCTGCTCTTTTCTGGTTGTTATTTGCATGAAATATCTTTTCCCAATCTTTCACTTTCAACCTATGTTTATCTTTGGGTCTAAGATGTGTTTCCTGTAGACAGCATATAGAAGGATCCTGTTTTTTAATCCATTCTGCCAATCTATGTCTTTTGATTGGGGAATTCAGTCCATTAACATTTAGTGTTATTACTGTTTGGATAATATTTTCCTCTAACATTTTGCCTTTTGTATTATATATATCATATCTGATTTTCCTTCTTTCTACACTCTTCTCCATACCTCTCTCTTCTGTCTTTTTGTATCTGACTCTAGTGCTCCCTTTAGTGTTTCTTACAGAGCTGGTCTCTTGGTCACAAATTCTCTCAGTGACTTTTTGTCTGAGAATGTTTTAATTTCTCCCTCATTTTTGAAGGATAATTTTGCTGGATATAGGAGTCTTGGTTGGCAGTTTTTCTCTTTTAGTAATTTAAATATATCATCCCACTGTCTTCTAGCTTCCATGGTTTCTGCTGAGAAATCTACACATAGTCTTATTGGGTTTCCCTTGTATGTGATGGATTGTTTTTCTCTTGCTGCTTTCAAGATCCTCTCTTTCTCTTTGACCTCTGACATTCTAACTAGTAAGTGTCTTGGAGAACGCCTATTTGGGTCTAATCTCTTTGGGGTGCGCTGCACTTCTTGGATCTGTAATTTTAGGTCTTTCCTAAGAGTTGGGAAATTTTCAGTGATAATTTCTTCCATTAGTTTTTCTCCTCCTTTTCCCTTCTCTTCTCCTTCTGGGACACCCACAACACGTATATTTGTGCGGTTCATATTGTCCTTGAGTTCCCTGATACCCTGTTCAAATTTTTCCATTCTTTTCCCGATAGTTTCTGTTTCTTTTTGGAATTCAGATGTTCCATCCTCCAAATCACTAATTCTATCTTCTGTCTCTTTAAATCTATCATTGTAAGTATCCATTGTTTTTTCCTTCTTTTCTACTTTATCCTTCACTTCCATAAGTTCTGTGATTTGTTTTTTCAGATTTTCTATTTCTTCTTTTTGTTCAGCCCATGTCTTCTTCATGTCCTCCCTCAATTTATCGATTTCCTTTTTGAAGAGGTTTTCCATTTCTGTTCGTATATTCAGCATTAGTTGTCTCAGCTCTTGTATCTCATTTGAACTATTGGTTTGTTCCTTTGACTGGGCCATATTCTCAATCTTCTGAGCGTGGACCGTTATCTTCTGCTGCTGGCGTCTGGGCATTTAGTCAGATTTCCCTGGGTGTCGGACCCAACAAGGTTGTAAGATTTTTCTGTGAAATCTCTGGTTTCTGTTTTTCTTATCCTGCCCAGTAGGTGGCGCTCGTGGCACACGTTTGTCTCACGTGTTTGGAAGGGATCCCCCCGGTCACGGTTCTCCGCGGCCTGGGGATTTCCGATCCAATTCTCTCGGTTGGTTCGGGGGGTCGCGCGTGGTGGGGGCGTCAGCCGCTGCGGCTTGAGGGGACTCTGTGGCTCCTTTATTAATTTCCCTATTGGTGTTTGGTTGGACCCAGTCCCTGCCACTGTCAGAAATTCCCTTCTCTCCCTGGAGGGGTGTTGGTCGCTGGCCGCAGTGGGCCCAGGGAATTCGCCACCGGACCAGGAAGCCGCCCGCGGGGGAGGGGCGTCGGTCACAGGCCGCCGCGGCCTGGGGAATTCGCCACGGGACCAGGAAGCTGCCTGCGGGGGAGGGCCACTGCGGCTTGGGTAGCCCTCTGATCCGAGACTCGTAGCCGGTCCAGGAAGCGGCCCGCAAAAGAGCGGCACCGGCCACCGTGGCTTGGGAAACTTGCCTCTCCGGGACTCTCAGCCGGCCCGGGAAGGAGGGAGGGAGGCACTCCGGCCGCCACAGCTGCCACTGCTCGGGTAGTCGCACGCCGCTCGGGGATCTTACCGCAGTCGAGTCTTGCAGTCAGACTAGCCAGTCCAGACTGGAGTACGCTGTGTGTCCATTCCCTGCCGTGGCCCCAGGAGCTGTTCTGCACTGTTTCTGTTCACCTAGTATTTGCTCTGGAGGAGGAACCAAGGCACGGGTTGGGTGAGGTTTGGGGTCCAGGCAGGTGGGCTGTTACAGGACCTTCCTCCTCTCGATCAGGCCTCAGGAAAAGGTGGGAGGCCCACACGCTTCCCCACTCGAGTGTTGACCACGAAGGCGGCTCCTTTGAGGCTCATCCGCATGTCCACCGCGCCGATGCCCTCCGCTTCACGGCCCCCGTCCCAGGCCAGGTGCTCGGGCAGCTAGGGCGGGGTGACCAGGGAGGAGACTGCCGGCGGGTCCTCCTCCTCCCGCGGTCTGGTGGAGCCGGCACCACATGCTAAGGGACGGTCCAGGTTCTTAGTTTTATAGTCACTTTTTTGACATTTGAACTCTGAGTCTTTCCCATGTAGCAGACAGGCCTTCCCCTCTTTCTAGTTCAGCTGTGCTCTCTGTGGAAAATCCCCAAACCCCCTCTCCTTGCAGGCAAGCGAGATAAAGCACCAAGAATGACGTTTTGATACTTGCAACAACATGTATGAACCTTGAAGACATCATGTTGAGTGAAATAAGCAAAACACAAAATCAGTATTATCACACTGATTTGAAATAATTAGAATAAGCCAACTCATATAGTCAGAATCTAGAATATTGGTTAACAGGGGATGGGGTGAATATAGGGAATGGAGAGTTAAGGCTTAAAATGTGCGGGGTTCCTATTTAGAATGATGTAAATGTTTTGGTAATGAATGGTGGTGATGGTAACGTAACATTGTGAAAGCAATTAACAGCACTGAAATATACATCTGAATGTGATTAAAAAGGGGAAATGTTAGATTGTATATTTGGTAACAGAATGAAGTTTTTTTAAAAAAAAAATCCATGTAACCACACTACATGGAATTGCACCATGGAATTTAGTTAATAGTATAATTAAGAAAATGTACTCTCATCAATTGTAACAAATAATCCACACCAATGCAAGGTTTTGATGGTGTGGTAGTGTATGGGGATCCTGTATTTTATTCAAAATTTTTCTGCATGTCTACAACTTCTCTAAGAAAACAAGAAGAAAAATGAATGTGTAAAGGAGAGAATAATGGACTCATAGAATTTTAAAGCTGGAATGTGACTTAGAGGATTTTAGCATTGTTTCAGAACTGAAAATTTAGCCAGACCTTGTTAGCAGTGAAACTGATCAATCTAATCAGCATTCTTACATAAAAGCATGAAAAGTACCACTTGAGTCTCATCCAGCCTAGAATTACAAATGCTGGAACCCAAAACCAAAGGAAACATTGGGGGTAAACCTGAATGTCCTCCCTGACATCACCCACAAAGAAACCATCACCTCACAAGAAACCCATATTTTCTGCATTTCCCTTTATAAACCACTTGGGAATTATAGAAATTCTTCTTGAAGGGGTTTTATGTTACCTGCTTGCCTCCTATGTTGGAATACTATGCCCACTACAACTTCAGTATATTTGCCCCATCTTCCTTGTGTTTCAAGATCCGAGTATGGCCAGCAAGCTTCGTTTTAAACTTCTGGGAACATCTAAATCTTTCTCTTCATGTTCATGAGCAATAAAGAACAGCTACAGCGTTATCCAGGCTTAGTGCTGTTTTATTGGCACACAGCCATACTCATTTATGTATTGTCCATGGTTGCTTTCTCACTACAACAGCAGTGATGAGTAATTGCAACAGTGATTTTAAGTGCCTTACATAGCCTAAAGTATTTACTATCTGCCCTTTATAGAAAACGTTTGCTGATGCCTGCTTTATATCACTGTTTTATAATTACAGAGTGCAACACAATTATAGAAGGAACATTTTCAGATACAGAATCCTAGGTCCTCCTTTGGTGATATTAAATGAGAACCTTTGTCACTGGCTCTTGTCTTTGGTGTTATAAAAAATGTAGTCAAGAGGTGGTGCAAGATGGAGGCACAGGGAGGTGTGGAATTTAGTTAATCATCTAGAGAAGCTAGTAAACAGCCGGGAACTGTCTGGCTCAACTGTGTGGGGGACAACTGTGACTGGACACAACATTCATTGTATGCCATTCTGGAAGAGGTGGAAGGACTGAGATCACACCCCAGAACTTTGAATGAAGCACCCAAAAGCCAGAGGCTAGTGCCCCTCTGGGGCATGTAAGGCTCAGTCAGAAATACTTCCCTGTGGGAAAAAGAAGAGACCTCTTCTGGCAGCAAAGGAGGGCAGCCCAGCAAAGTTCTAACTGTAGTTTTTCTAAAGTGAATTCCAGTAGTCTTGATGTCTTTTTTATTTTCAACTTTTTTATTGTATAATATAAAATACATACAAAGCAAAGAAATAAAAAAACAATAGGGGCAGGCAATGGTGGCTCACTGGCAGAGTTTTCACCTGCTGTGCCAGAGATCTGGGTTCAATTCCCAGTGCTGCCCATACAAAGAAACAAAAAAGCAAGTTTTCATTAGAAAAAAGAGAAAAGAAAACCTCATACATACCATAACCCTTACCCCTCCCTCTCATTGACTGCTCGTATTTCCATCTACCCAATATATTTTAGCCTTTGTTTCCCCTATTTTTTTCTATACCCCTTACCATTTCCTTTCATTGATCACTAGCATTTCAACCTACTAAATTTATTTTAACATTTGCTCCCCCATTATTTATTTATTTTTAATCCATATATTTTACTTATCTGTCCATACTGTAGATAAAAGGAGCATTCATTACAAGGTTTTCACAATCACAGTCACATTGCAAAAGCTACATCATTATACAGTCATCTTCAAGAAACATAGCTACTGGAACACAGCTCTACATTTTCAGGCACTTCCCTCCAGCCTCTCCAATATACCTTCCTTTTGGCCATTTGTATTTCCTCTTCTGAGCAGTGTCTGTTCATGTGTTTTGCCCATTTTGCAATTGGGTTGTTTGTCTTTTCGTTGTTTAATTGAACAATATCTTTATATATTCTGGATACTAGATCTTTATCTGATATATCATTTCTTAATATTGTCTCCCATTGTGTAGGCTGCTTTTTACTTTCTTGACAAAGTTCTTTGGTGCACAAAGTATTCAATTTTGAGGAGTTCCCATTTATTTGTTTTTTTCTTCAATGCTGTACCTTCGGTGTAAGATCTAGGAAACTGCCTCCTATTATAAGATTTATAAGATATTTCCCTACATTTTCTGCTAAAACTTTCATGGTCTTAATGTTTAGGTCTTTGATCCATTTTGAGTTAATTTTGTATAGGGTGTGAGATATGGATCCTCTTTCATTCTTTTGCGTATGGATATCCAGTTTAGGTACCATTTATTGAAGAGACTGTTCTGTCCCAGGTGAGTTGGCTTGACTGCCTTATCAAAGATCAGTTGTCCATAGATGAGAAGGTCTATATCTGAACACTCTATTTGATTCCATTGGAAAGTGTATCTATCTTCATGCCAGTACCATGATGCTTTGACCACTGTAGCTTCATAATATGCCTTAAAGTTAGGTAGTGTGAGACCTCCAAATTCATTTTTCTTTCTCAGGACATTTTTAGCTATTCAGGGCACCCTGCCCTTCCAGATAAATTTGGTTATTAGTTTTTCTATTTCTGAAAAGTAAGTTTTGGGGACTTTAATTGGTATTGCATTGAATCTATATATCTATTCTTATAAACATTTTCTAAAGGTTATCATACCATTCTTGTTCTTTTGTTTCTGGCTTACTTTGTGTCACCAAATGTCCCATATGTTCAATCACATCGTTGCATGCCTCATAACATTGTTCCTTTTTGTAGCAGCACAACGTTCATTCATAAGTATACAGCATTGTTCACCATTCTACTTCTCCATCAGTGCATCCTTCAATCACCTACATTCACTGGGCATCTTGTATAGGGCCCAAAGTCCATAGTCCATCAACATTCTCAGTTTTAGATAATTGCACTCTTCCCAAGAAACAGAAAACCAATAAGCACACTCTTGCCAAAAACGAGATCTAAACCTCCTCTTAACTTTTGTCCCTCCCCTCATTATTTACCTCTGCTGTTGCTGTGGTATGCTGATGGTTTCCTTTTCAACACAGCTCATAGTATGCAATAGCAATTTTCCTGCATACCTGGATTTAAACAGTCTTTGTACAAGAATCGTATATTTGAAGCAATTCTTGTGAGAACTAATTCATATTTACAGTGCAATTCAGTGGGACACACAGTTCTATACAATCCCTTTCAAATCTTGTTCATCTTCAATATGGTAATATTATCTATAGACCCACTAGAGAACCACCTTCACTCCTATCTATTCCCTTACATTGGAGTTCAACCTCATTAGCTAACGGTTCACCCATCTTTAGCTTCTATGTATCTCTAAGTCACCTATATTCTGTATTATAAGCCTCTGATTATACCTTTATAATGGTCATAAAAGTGGAATCATATGGTATCTATCCATTTGTGTCTGGCTAATTTCATTCAACATTATGTCCTGAAGGCTCATCCATCTTGTCATGTACTTCAGGATGTCATTTTGTCTTACTGCTGCATAATAGTCCATTGTATGTATATCCCACATTTTGTTGATCCACACGTCTGTTGATGGGCATTTGGTTTGTTTCCATCTTTAGTCAATTGTGAATAATGCTGTTGTGAATATCGGTGTGCAAATGTCTGTTAGAGTCATTGCTTTCATCTCTTCTGGGTATGTGTCAAGTAGTGCTATTGCTGGGTCATAGGACAACTCAATAGTTAGTTTCCTACGGAACCACCAAACATTATTCCATAGTGGTTGCACCATTATACATTCCCACCAGTAGTGCATAAGTGTCCTAGTTTCTCCACATCCTCTCCAGCAGTTATAGTTTCCTGTGTTTAATAGCAGCCATTCTCATAGGTGTGAGGCAGTATCTCATTTTGGTCTTGATCTGCATTTCCCTTATAGCCAATGAAAAGGAGCATCTCTTCATGTCCTTTTGAGCCATCGGTATTTGCTCTTCAGAAAAATGCCTATTCATATCTTTAGCCCATTTTATAATTTGGCCGTTTGTTCTTTTGTTGTTGAGTTGTATGTTTCTTTGTATATACAGGAAATCAAACCTTTGTCTGATATGTGATTTCCAAATATTCTCTCCCATTGAGTTGGCTGCCTCTACACCTTTTTGACCAAGTGTTTTGAGGTGCAGAAGCATTTGATTTTGAGGAGTTCCCATTTATTTATTTTTTCTTCTGTTGCTTGTGTTTTAGATGTAAAGTTTAGGAAGCTACCTATAATTGCTAGGTCTTGAAAATGTTTCCCTACATTTTCTTCTAGAAGCTTTATGGTGCTAGTTCTTATATTTAGGTGTTTGATTGACTTTGAGTTAATTTTTGTGTAGGATATAAGATAGGGATCCTCTTTCATTCTTTTGGCTATTGATATCCAGTTCTTCCATGCCCAATTATTGAAAAGATTATTTTGACCCAGTTCAGAGGATTTGGGGGCCTTGTGAAAAATCAGTTGATGATAGATATGATGGTCTATTTCTGCACTCTCAATTCAATTCCTTTGGTCATTGCTTCTATCTTTGTGCCAGTATCATGCTGTTTTGACCACTGTGGCTTTATAGTAGGTTTTAAAGTCAGGAAGGGTTAATCCTCCCATTTGTTCCTCTTTTAGGGTGTCTTTTTTTTTTTTTTTTTTAGCTATTTGTGGTCTCCTTCCCTTCCAAATGAATTTGGTAGTTAGCTTTTCCAATCTTCAGAGTAGGTTGTTGGAATTTTGATTGGTACTGTATTGAATCTGTAGATCAATTTGGGGAGTATTAATGTCTTAACTATATTTAGCCTTCCTTTCCATGAGCAGGGAATGTCTTTTCATCCATTTAGACCTCCTTTGATTTCTTTTAGCAATGTTATCTAGTTTACTGTGTACAAATCCTTTACATCCCTACTTAAGTTCATTCCTAAGTACTTGATTCTTTTAGTTGCTATTTTGAATCAAATTTTTTTCTTAACTGTCTCCTCAGCTAGGTCATTGCTTGTGTATAAAAATGTTACTGATTTTTGCACATTAATTTTATATCCTGCCACCTTGCTGAATTTGTTTATTAGTTCAAGTAACTTTGCTGTAGATTTTTCAGGATCTTCCAAGTATAGTATCACATCATCTGCAAATAATGAGAATTTTTACTTCTTCCTTTCCAATTTGGATGCCTTTTCTTTCTTTGTCCTGCATGATTGCTCTAGCTAGAACTTCTAGCACAATGTTGAATAATAATGGTGACAGTGGGCATCCTTATCACATTCCTGATCTTAGGGGGAAAGCTTTCAGTCTCTCTCCATTGAGTACAATGCTGGCTATCCATTTTTCATATATTCCCTTTATCACATTTAGGTACTTATCTCTGATTCCTATGTTTTGGAGTGATTTTTATCAGAAAATGATGCTGCATTTTGTTAAATGCTTTTTCAGCATCTATTGAGGTGATTATGTTATTTTTCCCTTTTGATTTGTTTTAATGTGCTGTATTGCATTAATTGATTTTCATGTTTTGAACCATCCTTGATTCCTGGTATATGCTCCACTTGGTCATGTTGTACAATTCTTTTAATGTGTTGTTGGATTCAATTTGTTTATATATATATATATATATATATATTTTTTTTTTTTCACAGGGGCAGACACCGGTAATCAAACCTAGGCCTCTGGCATGGCAGACGAGAATATGCCTGCTAAGCCACCATGACCCAACCATTTTGCTAATAGTTTATTGAGAATATTTGCAACTATATTCGTTAGGTATATTGACATGTAGTTTTCCTTTCTTATAGCATCTTTACACAGTTTGTGTATTAAAATGATATTAGCTTCATAAAATGAGTTAGGTAAAGTTCCTTTTTCCTCAATGTTTTTGAAAAGTTTGAGTAGGATTGGTGTTAGTTCTTAATGAAAAGTTTGGTAAAATTATCCTTTGAAGCCATCTGGCCCTGGGTTGTTCTTTGCAGAAAGATTTTTGATGACTGATTGAATCTCTTTATTTGTGATTGGTTTGTTGAGATCTTCTATTTCTTCCTGAGTCAGTGTACCTTGTTTGTGTGTCTCCAGGAATTTGTCCATTTCATTTAAGTAGTCTGGTTTGTTGGCATATAGCTGTTCATAGTATCCTCTTATGATTTCTGTTATTTCTTCAGGGTCTGTGGTAATACACCGCTTCTCATTTCTAATTTTGTTTATTTGCATCATCTCTCTTTTTTCCTTTGTCAGTCTTGCTGGTGGCCCATCAATTTTATTCAACTTTCGATTTTATTGATTCTTTCTATTGTTCTTTTGTTCTCCCATTCATTTATTTCTGCTTGAATCTTTGTTATTTCTCTTCTTCTATTTCCTTTGGGGTTAGTTTGCTGTTCTTTCTCAATTTCCTTGAGGTGTGCTGTTAAGTCCTCAATTTTTGCTGTTTCTTGTTTTTTAACATAGGCATTTAGGGCAATAAATTTTCCTCTCAGCACAGCCTTTGCCACATCCCATAAGTTCTGATAAGTTGTATTCTCATTTTCATTCATCTCCAGATAGCTACTAATTTCTCTAGCAATTTCTTCTTTGACCCACTGGTTGTTTCAGAGTGTGTTATTTAATCTCCATATATTTGTGAATGTTCTCATTCTTTGGTGATTGTTGAAATCCAGCTTCATCACATTGTGATCAGAGAAAGTGCTTTGAATAATTTCAATGTTTTTAAATTTATAAAGACCTGTTTTTTGCCTCAGCATATGATCTGTCCTGGAGAATGTTCATGAGCAGTAGAGATTAATGTATATCCTTCTGCTTTGGGGTGCAATGTCCTATATATGTCTGTTAGGTCTAATTCATTTATCAAGTTATTTAACTTCTCTGTTTCCTTGTTGATCTTCTGTCTGGTTTTTCTATCTACAGAGGAGAATAGTGTCTTGAAGTCTCCTACTGTTATTGTTGAAACATCTATTGCTCCCTTTAGTTTCACCAGTGTCTGTCTCATGTGCTTTGGAGCTCCTTGATTGGGAGCATAAACATTTATGATTGTTATATCTTCTTGGTGAATTGATCCTTTAATTAGTATATAGTGTCCTTCTTTTTCTCTTATGATGTCTTTACATTTAAAGTGTATTTTGTCTGATATTAGTATAGCTACTCCTGCTTTCTTTTGGTTACAACTTGCATGGAAAATCTTTTTCCATCCTTTCACTGTCAAATCTATTTGTATCCTTGTATCTAAGATGAGTCTTTTGTAAGCAGCATATAGCTGGATTATGTTTCTTAATACATTCTGCCAATCTGTATCGTTTAACTGGTAAGTTTAGATCATTAACATTCAACGTTATTACTGAAAAGGCATTTCTTCAATCCACGATTTTATCTTTTGTATTTTATTTGTCAGATCTATATATTTTTTTCCCTCTTTCTTTTTGTATTCTTTAAATTACCCTTAGTGGGACTCTTCAGTTCTGTACTCTTCTCCAGATCTCCCTCTCCTGTCTTTTTTTTTAGCTGGCAGAACTCCTTTTAGTATTTATTGCAGGGCCAGTCTCTTGTTGACACATTTTTACAGGAGTTCTTTGTTTATGAAAACATTAATCTCTCCCTTGTTTTGAAGGACAATTTGGATGGGTACAGAATTCTTGGCTGGTAGTCTCTCTCTTTCAGGATCTTGAATATATCATACCACTGCCTTCTTGCCTCCAAGGTGCTAGTTGAATAGCGTGAACTCAGTCTTATTTGGTTTCCCTTGTATGTAGTAGATTTTTTTTCTCTTGCTGCTTTCAGGATTTTCTGCTTTTCTTCAACATTTGACAGATTAGTATGTGTCTTGGGGAAGGCCTATTTGGATTTATTCTGTTTGGAGTGCATTGAGCTTCTTAGACTTGTATATTTATGTCCTTTATGAAGGTTGGAAACTTTTCCCCCTTTATATCCTCAACTACTCTTCCTAACACTTTACTCTTCTCTTCTCCTGGGACACCAATAATTCTTATATTTGTTTGCTTTGTTTTGCCTATCATTTCCCTGAGATCCAATTTAAATTTTTGTATCTTTTTTGCCATTTGCTGTTTTGTATCTTGGAAGTCAGTTATCCTGTCCTCTATGTCACTTATTCTTTCTTCTGTATCTTCAAATCTGCTGCTCTGTGCCTCTAGTATGTTTTTTATTTAGTCAACAAAGTCTTTAATCTCTGTGTTATCTGTTTTTTTTAAATTTATTCTTTCAAATTTCCCTTTATGCTCTTCAACTGTCTCCTTGATCCCCTTTATGTCATTTGCTATCCCACTTATTTTATTAGGTAGAGTTGTATGAACATCTGTGATTAGTTGTTCCAACATCTGTGTCTCCTCTGGTGTTTTAATTTGATCATTAGGCAGTGCTATATCTGTCTGCATTGTGATATGCTTAGTGATCTTCTGCTGTCTTGGTGGCATGTAAGTATCTTGATTGATTTAATTTGGGAGTTGATTTCTTTCACTAGTCTAAGCCCTTGGGTTTGCGGTATGGTTGTAGAGCAGAGAGCAGAGTATGGGGTGGGGTACTCAGTGCTATGAATGTTTTCAGGGCAGGTATAGGTGCAGGTTGGGGATGTTACACTGATGCTTATGAATGTGGGCACCCAAAGGCCAGAGAGGATGTAGCTGTGAGGGTGCTCCTGTCTGGGTGGTGTAACCTTGGTGTGTGCTGTTCTAAGACATGGGCCCCTTTGTGCGCATGTGTAGAGCTGTAGCAGCAGGTCAGCATTATGCCTTCATGGATTGGGGGCAGATGTGACCAGGCTGCACAGGTCAGCAATTTCTCAGAGCTGGGAAGTGTGGCTGAGGGTTGTGCACATACACAGTACTAGGACTGCTGTAAACTGAGATTACCAGAGCTGAATGACATGATTGGGGCCCATGTGCATGCATGGGTCTAGGAGTGCCATGAACTGATGTGCAGAGCTTGGGGGGAGGGGTGATGCTGTGTAACACTATGGGCAGGGGTTGGGTAACCTGGGTATAGAGTTTAGTGCCTCCAGCATTTATGCACTGGCAACAGCCTACAGGGAACAGGGAGGGTAGTTAATACTCAGGAGGGGTGCAGAAGAGGTGGGTTGGGCTGCACTTGGGTGACCTGTGGGGCAGTAATCCAGTAGCCTTGATTTTTTTAAAAAAATTATTGTGAAATAATAACATATTGAAGGAAACAAAAAATTTCAAAGCATTGTGCAACAACTCGTTATAGACCAAATTTCAGGGTTTGGTACAGAGTTCTGCAATTTTAGGTTTTTCCTTCTAGCTGCTCCAAGACACTGGAGTCCAAAAGAAATATCAATGTAATTCCTCAGTCATACTCATTTGTTAGATCCTATCTATTCTGTTATAACTCCACTTTCTCCTTTGATCTTTCTATCACTCTTTAGGGATATTTGGACTATGCCCATTCTAAATTTTCATGTTGAAAGAGCTGTCAATAATATGTGATGGGGTGGAGGACCCAAGAAATTGCTCATTACAAACAACCTGCTAAGATGGCCACCATAAGTGCTTCCAGGTCTGAAGTTCCACAAGAGCATGATACAGCATAATTTATGTGACCAATGTTGTAACATACATGGATCCAATCATAGATTGATAGTGATGTCACCTGTTGGTAAAGTGCCATTTTTTGTTCAATTTAGCATATAAGGGACTACTGCTCTGTAAGCATCAGAGCAGAGTGGAGGGAATGATTAAAGATGACCACTCTACCACAGCTCCTGTGCTTTCTTTCAATTTGCTCCCAGACCGGAGCAACTGAACAGTAAAACAGGAACCTGACAGTTGGCATAGTTGGCAGGATATGATTAATGGCCCCTCCACCCTGAAGGAAACCAGAAGCCAGACCCAAGGGGATGGCACTCTCCACAAGCTTGTGGCATCCTGTAGCAGCTGCTTGGCTGCAGTGGCCTGCTCTGGAGGCTTGGGTCATGTGAATCTCACTGCACATGGGAGTGTCAAGGCTTTAAAGGACTTTAAAGCTGGCATCCAGCTTCTCCAGTGTGTTATAGTGGAGAAGGTGTCTTGTTTTTTTTTTTTTTACTATGTTGCAGGAGCAACATAAGGAGGCTTTAGAAGCACAAGTGCAGGTCCAGAAACTGCAGTAGAAGCAAGATGAACTGGAAGCCCAGATCTGAGCTCTGAAAAAGGAAGCAGCAGTGCCGGGACTTCATGAAATTGAGGGAGTTGGGAATGAGTCAGAACCATTCCAGGCAAGCAACCCTCCCTTGCTCCATGCTCATCCCATAGTGAAGCAACAGTCAAGCACAACCAGTCCTTAGCGCCAGGGGGTGGACTGCTGGGCCCCCATAGGTCCATCAACAGATGACATACATGGCTTATACTCCCAAGAAACTGCAAGGTCTTGTGAAACAGGTATGGCCAAACCTGGTGAGACACTCTTGGTGTGGCTGTTGTGCCTGTAAGACAATGGGGCTGACAGCCTGGACCTCTGAAAAAGCAAAATGGCACAGTTAGGGAATGTAGAGGTGCATGAATGAGAGAAGGAATGTGCCCAATAAAACAAGAGGTGGAACTGCCATCTGAATAAAAGCTGCCCTATGAACAGAAAGGGGTTGGCAAAGCTGGAGGCCCCATCAAAGTATATCAATTGCAAGTATGGGTTAATTGAATAGCTGCATGGATGAATCCAGAGGAAATAGATCCACAGCCTAATGAAGTATTACTGGCTTTGTGGAAAGAATTGCCCTGGGAACAGTGATTCACTAAGCTAAAGGAGAAAAAGCAGGCTGAGCCTTGCACTTTGTGCTTACATGACATTTTACACCTGTGCAGCCAGGATAGCATGGCCTTGATTGACTGATGTACCGGCTGTGGAGCCTGGGGGGTGGGGGAACAGGGAAATGGAAAGCCATATGTAAGACTTTCAAAATGCTGGTCCCCCTGTAATGTACAGCATGTCTTCACCCTAGTGGACACAGGGGCAAGATTCACATTGTTGTATGGAAGCCCAGACTGCTTTGACAGCCTTCTAACTCACACTGACAGATATAGTGGGTGTATGGTCCATGTGAGACAAGCCATGGTAGTGGTTGGCATTGGGTGTTGCCACCCAGAGCCTACACAGTATATATCTCTGCTATTCCTGAATATGCATTAGGCAGGGACATTTTACAAGAACTGACTTTAAAAAATGCTCAAGGAGAATTTTGGTATGGTTGTGAGTAATAAAACCTGTGCTTAGAAATCATCTTCACTACTCCCTAGTATGCCTGCCTGAACCCTGAATATTGTTAAGGTGAGGCAATATTGGTTGCCTGGAGGACATGAGGAAATTGGGCAAACGATCCTACAATTGGAAAAGGCTGAAATTGTGGGGATGGCCCATAATCCTTACAACTCCCCAGTTTGGCCTATCTGGAAGTTAGACAACACATGGAGGAATGACTGTTGATTATCATGAGCTCAATAAGTCACTCTCCCATGTCTGCTGCAATATTATCGATGACTGATATGATGGATGAGTTGACTCTTTCCTTAGGACAGTACCACTATGTGGTGGACTTAGCAAATGTATTTTTCTTTATTGACCTGGCTCCAAAGAGCCAGGAACAGTTTGCATTCATGTGGAAAGTGTGGCAATGGGTCTTTGTGTCGCTGCCACCAGGCTATCTACATAATTCTACTGTGTGCCATGGGTTGGTGGCTCAGGACTTGATCACTTGGCAATAAAAGAATACAGTGTCTTTATATCATTATATAGATGATAATATGTTAACCTCTTATTCTCTTAACAGATTCAGAAGTGTGGGACAGCCTGTGCCATGCACTAGATACTTGGGGATAGGCAATCAATGATGCCAAGGTCTAAGGGCCTGGATTGTCTGTCAAGTTCTTGGGAGTTGTCTGGTCAAGTAAGACCAAAATAAAGTCCTTAGGAGGTCCCTGGTTGGGTAAGACCAAAGTGGTCCTAGAAGCCATGATAGATAAGGTCCAAACATATTTTTGACTCACGAGGTAAAGCAGCTACAGGCTTCTGTAGGCCTCTTGGGGTACTAGAGAGTGTTTATCCCACATTTAGCTCAAATCTTGCATCCTTTGTATGCCTTGATTTAAAAAGGTACCCTGTGAGATTGGGGAGGAGATCAAGAGCAAGCATTTGCCACAGCAAAAAGGGCAGTAGTGCAAGCCCAAGCACTACAAGTGGTGGATAAGGCATTTTCTTTCCCCCTGGACATGACTCTAGTCAAGAAACGTGCCCCCCGGAATGGGGGTGATGACCAAGAACATGCTTTTGCAGTAACAAAAAGGCAGTAGTACGGGCCCAGGCAATATAAGTGGTGGATAAGGCAGTTCCTTTCCACCTGCATGTGACAGCCTATGAAGTAGGCTTTGTTTGGCAATTTGGCAGTGTTAAGGTAAGTGCAAGGTCCCCATAATATTTTGATTGCAGTTATGTAAGGGAGCATAGATGAGATGCTCCCCATTGAGGAGCAAGTATCTGATGTCTATGCTGACCTGCAAGCAAGTGAGTCCAGTATAGGCCTATAATGCAAGACCAGCTGAAATTGAAAGTGATAAAGGCAATCTCCCCCATTGGATGGAAGTGGGTCAGCAGTCCAGAGTTGGGGCAAAGGTCTGGCCAGGATTGCAACAAATGTCTGGCCAGGATTGGGCCAAAGGTCTAAATACACAGAGGACATTGCATGTCCAATATAAACTGCAAGCTGCAGGAATAATTTAAAGGTATTCTGAAAGAAAAGGCTTCAGGGTTTAGTTGCAGAGGACCCGATATTTAAGGGGTGGGCTATCCCAATTGGCTGCTGCTGTTTGCTTATTAAATGGACAGCCTTGGTGCATAGGCTACTCCCCTTTAGACTTGGTAAAAAGGGGATTAGTCTTACCCTTGCACATACAAGTGGAAGGAATTGATGTGTTGGAAAGACCCAGCATGTGGGAAGGAGGGTTACTATTACCAGTCCCCTGTGTTTTGCAACCAGGGACAATGGATGAATGGACCTGGCCATAGAAAATATTAGCAGAAACCCCTTCCTGGGCGGTATGTCTTTTGCCTTGTGGTGACAGGATAACCCAAGGTTTACATGTGCAAACTTGGTTTGAGGGGTGGACAGCTCCTGTACATGTGTCCTGACCCAATAATGGGAAAGGCTTTCTGCTGTGAGGAATGTATGTTATGCAGTTTTGGCCTGTACCTCTTATGCCTGAGGAACTTCATCCTGGTTGTGCCTGTAGAGCATGAAGGGATATAATTTCTGCCCAGGGCAGAAACCTCTGGCTGCCACTATTCTCTCACAAGATCAGCAAGTGGCTTGCATTCTCCCTGAAGAAAGGGATTTGCCTCTAATGGTTTTTAAAGTGTTATTATCTCTCTGATCAGGCTGATTGCAGCTAACAGCCTGGTGGCATGAGCACATGCCTATGCTAAGGTCCACAATGTCTCTTGTTGCTGGGTGTATACTCAACTTCCAGCAGTTGCAGCCGAATGTCTCCCATGGCAGATAGCACCAGCCACTGAACAGAACTGGACATGGCTAGAATTATATAATCATAGTTCTCCAGCTTGGAAAGAAGTATGGCGAGCAGTTGACGCTTTGCTCATCCAGGACATGGGCACCACCCCACCCCCACCTTTTTGGGTGTACCATCCAAAATGGTTGGGGATGGCTTATGGTTAAACATGTGAATTTAAGAGAAAAAGCACCATGGTGCATTGAACAACATCAAGGCGGCCCCCAGCAAGTGGCAGGATGGACTCTGAATCTTTTCATGATGGGACCATGGTATAGACAGTTCCCAGAGGGTGGGGGTATAGCCACCCATATGTAGGAACTGAGACAACTGATTGGCTCCCTGAGGGGTATATATGGGTTTGTCAATGATATGGGTGGCCCTACTTACCTGTTAATTGGACAGGGCATGCACATGGGGATGACCATATATAAAAGAGTGAATTCTCACCTCCCAGAAACATCCCACAGTTGGGATACGGTATGTCATCAGTGTTACCATGAAATGTGAGCTGCCTGGTGGCTTTATCATCTGGCCATATTCCTTCCAGTAGCTGGAGCCATTAAAGTAAAATTAGGAATTGAAGCTTTAGCTGAACACATTGCCCATGCTCTTAATAAAAAAAAAAAAACAGGCTTTAATTTTAATGATGGATGAAACTACACAAATAAGAAAGATTATTTTGCAAAACCGAAGGTTTTAGATCTCTTAATAGCTGCACAAGGAGAATGTGTGCAATGTTACATGTATTATGTTGTGTGTATGTTCCTGACAATCAAAATTCTGCTGAAGATGCCTTGCATGAAGTGGATAAGGATGTAGAAGCCATTCACTCCCTCTCACAGGATCCTTTATGATGCTGGTGGAACTCCATGACAGGGACTTGACATTAAGTAATAATAACCTTAGCATGCCTACCCAGATTGCTTGTAATATTTTGTTGTTTACCTTATTGCTGTTATGGTCTATCGGCCCAAAGAACAGCCCTTTGGGATGAGGCCTCCCTTAGAATGCAGGCTGTTTAAGGCGTGGAGTGTGGGACCTGAGAAATTGCTCATTATAAACAACCTGTTAAGATGGCTGCCATAAGTGCTTCCAGGACTGAAGTTCTGGGGGAGCATGATACAACTAACTTATGTGACCAATGATGTAACATACATGTATCCAATCATATATCCCATGAATGATGCCACTTGTTGGTAAAGTTCCACTTTTGCATAATTTAGTATATAAGGAACTACTGCTTTGTAAGTGTCAGAGCAGAACAGAGGGAATGATTAAAGATGACCACTTTACCAGCAGCTACTTGTGCTTTCTTTCAATTTGCTACCAGACTGGAGCAACTGAACCTTAAAGCAGGAACCTGACAATGGGGATGGAATTAGTTTATGTTCCGGAAGGGCTGGCCCCTCTGGGCCAACTGTGGTTTTAATAAACAAATTTGTTCTGATGAATACAAGCTCCAAGCACAGATAAACTAAGATCAAGCAGGGAAAAAATCCTGAGGATTCTCCAGATAGAAAAGAGGTGGGGCTGATGGGAAAAAAACAAAAACAAAAACTAAAACCTGAGACTTATGGAAACAACCCAGCTTAGAATACTTGAAAATGGCCAGGTACCAAGTCAGGTTCTTGAGTGGTGAAACTTGGGGGATGGGAACTGGTCTCTCTCTCTCTCTTTCTAAGTAGCTCATTAAAGAAAGCCTGTGTCATTTTTAATTGTCAGCCCTGATCCAGGTAGGAGCTGAGTTAAGATAGTTCTGAGAGTCAAGATAACAAGTCAAATGAAAGAGCTAATTCCCTAAATGGCTTATCTTCCTCAGGAAAGGGGATGGTGTTGCCCCACTCAACTGACGGCCATCAAACAGGGAGGTAAGACCCCAGAGGTTAGGCCCTAAGCCTGCCTTCTCCATCCACCTCTATCTCAACCATGCCCATTGCAGGTATGGGGTCATCTTAGAATTAAAGGCACTGCACCACTTTATGGCAAGAAAAGTTGATGACTGATAAACACCACCTACTGGACAGGATAGGAAAAACACAAAGTCTAGAGGTATCACAGGAATCTCTAACAACATTCTGGATCTCATCCTCAGGGAAACTTAATATTGATTACATTCTCAACCTGAGACTTGACCCTGTCTTGTCTGGAAAATTCTGACAGGGATCAATGATATCTGGGGAGACCATCCTTAAAAATGTTCCATTTAGGCAGGGCAAAAATAAAAATATAAAAGAAACAAAGGTTGAAAATTTTTGAACAATAAAAAGAAGCTATGCTAGAAGTCTAGAATAAGATGAACTGAATAATAAAAAAAATAAGTAGAGAACAAAGCCAACCAATAGGAAAATCCTTGGTAAAGAGTGAAAATGTCCTCCAGGATAAACTAATCAAAGAAGTCAGATACACAGACACCAACAAAAAATTACAAGTCGATTAGGAAAAATGAATATATGGCCTAGTCAAAGAAACAAACTAACACTTCATATGAGATTCAGGAGTTGAAACAACCGATGAATGTTCAATCAAATATGCTAAATCAAGTCAAAAATCAAATCAACAAATAGAGGAGGGTATAAAAAAGGATATAAAAAAGATATTGAGTGAACATAAGAAGAACTTGAAAGCTTGAAAAAACAAATAGCAGAAATTATGAGAATGAAAGGCACAATAGAAGAGATGGAAAACACAATGGAGACCTACAACAGCAGATTTGTCAAGGCAGATGAAAGTATTGGTGAACTAGAGGTCAAGGACAGGCCATCTGAAATCCTATACACAAAAGAACAGATAGGGAATTGAATGGAGAAAGGTGAGCATGCTTGCAGGGAATTAAATGACAATATGAAGCAGATGAATAAACATTTATAAGTTTCCTAGAGGGAGAAGAGAAGGAAAAAGGTCAGAAAGAATAATGGGAGAAATAAACAATGAATATTTCCATCTTTCATGGAAAAAAATTAGAGGTCCAAGAAGTGCAGTGTACTGTTTTGTGTATGCCACTTGCTATATGTGTGTCAGTAGGCAAATACCTAATCACTCAGATCTTCTATTTCTTTACCTGGAAATGAGGATAATAAAAATGATAACTCATAAAGCTGTTTTGAAGAATCCCTGAGATAAACTGAGTAAAATGTTGGCGTGTGATAAATGCTCCTACTTTCTCTAAAAAGTCCAATATGGTATAGTAGAATCATTCAGAGTTTGGTTCAAACGATTCCACCTCTTATGACTCCTGTGAACTAGGATGTGTTATTTAACTTCTCTAACTTCCCCCTACTTAATTAAGGCTATTATAATGACTGGATTAGAAAATACATGTAAAACGTTAAGTACAGTGATGACCACATGATAAGTTTTTGATATGTGGTAGCTACTATGATTATGTAGTAAAATCACAGGGTCTTCTATCCTGGTTCCCATATCATGAACACATTCCTGTTGACATGCAGCCTTGTGAAAAAGTGGTGGCCAGAAGTCAATACCACAGTCCAAGTGTGGTCTGACCAGAGAACAGTGGACCAACACTACTGTCTTTCTTAAACAGCATTAGCTTTTTTGTTGATTTATATGATGCTTATGGCAGGGAGTATCACACATGATGTTTAGTTACGTACTCCTTATCCTGTTCTAATCTTTTTGCATGTGGTTTCTTGGACATGCATTCAGAACCTCTTTGAGTCTTGGGTCTCATCTATTTATTTCCTAGCCGTGAACCGCCCAATCAAATTTAGCTTCTTAGTGTAGAATTGGCATAGTAGCTTACATTTGCCTCAACAGGGTGATTGAAGAGTTAATACATTTGAAATCCTTGGAGATTTCCTACAGGATGTGAAGGAAAATCTGATACATGAAATCGTAAGATTTCTTCTGGAATGGTTAGCTACACTTTGATTTCTCTAAATGCACACTGGAACTATTCTGATGTTTCCAGAGGATCTTATTTATTCACCATGCCATTAGGCTTTCCCTGGCTGAGTGTATTGATAACGCTTGATCTTGTACCTTGACTAGTACATTACTAAGATGCCAATAAAGTCCATGACAAGGACAATGAAAAGTTGAGCTGTGTGTTCAGTGGTGAATTAAGATCGTTATGTTTACCTGTATTATTGCTGCACTGTGGACAATAATAAAAAAATATATCAAAGAGCTGAAGAGCATAGATTGTGAAGCTGCATTGCTTGGATTTGAATTCAAGCTCTATCACATACTGGCTATATGACCTTAGGCAGATTATTTAACATATTTATGCCTCAATTTCCTTATCTATAAATCTGGGATGAAAGCAGTACCTATCTCATAAGATTGTTAGGAGGATTAAATGATTTAATGCACATATAACACTTAGAATACTGCCTGGTACATATTAAATACTATATTTTAGCTCTAATTCTTATTTCTAGTATTAATTTCCTGCTGGATTTTCCAGATCTGTCAATGGGATGAGTCCCCCAAGTGATATCCCAACTGTTTTAGTTTCCTAGCTGCTAAAACAAATACCATGCAATGAATTGCCTTACAAAAGGTCATGTTTTAGCTCATGGTTTCAAATGTTAGAAGGCTTAATACCCTCTGGGGTTACTATCTTCTGATCAGCTGGAAATTTGTGGAGGTCCTTGGCTTTTCTGTCATGTGGCAATGCACATGGCAGCATCTTATTGTTTATCTTCTGGGTTTCCTTGACTTCCAACTTCTGGCTGCTCCCCATGGCTACTCTCTATCTGACTTTCCATCTCCTTATAAAGTACTCCAATAATCTGATTAACCTTAACTGAAGTAACACCTTTAAAATATCTTATTCACAGTGGGTCCGCATTCACTAGAATGCAGACCAAGACAAAGAACATATCCAAGCTTGGGCACACAATTCAATCCATCATAGCAATCCATCAGGAAATCCTGATGGCCCTACCTTCAAAAGATATCCAGAATTTTACTACTACTCTCCACCTCTATCTTTTCCATGCTGGTCCTAGTCACCAGTTTCTATTTTGTGAATATGAAAATAACTTCCTATGTGCTATCTGCTCTCACCTTTGCCCCCACCATCATCTGTATGTTCTCAACAAAGCACTCAGAGTGAATACTTAAATTTCAGTTGCATCAGAGAGGTAATGGCAACCATTACCTTTCTGATCTCTTGTCATTTGCCCCAACTTAATCAGTCCACTTTAGTCACATTGACATTCTTGCTGTTTCTTAAACCTGTCAGGCACACTCCTCAGGGACTTTGCATTTGTTCTTTTCTCTGCCTGGAAAACACTTCCCCTGATATCCACATAGCTTTCTCTCTTATCATTTTCAGATCCTTGCTCAAATATCATTTTCTCAGTGAGGGCATTCTTGATTTAATGTTTAAAACTGAATCCTTTCTCCATAGTTTCAATTTGCTGATGATGCCAGAATGCAATATAACAGAGATGGATCAGCTTTAATAAAAGATATTTCTTAGGTTACAAATTTACTATTCCAAGGCCACAAAAATGCCCAAATTAAGGCTCAACAAGTGGATACCTTCACTAAAGAAAGTCCTATTCCCATCCAGGGAAAGCACATGACAATGTCTGCTGACTTTTGCTCTTGTGTTTCAATGTTTTCAGTTCCTGGTTCCAGTGGCCTCCTCTCTGAGCTTCTGTCTGTCTCCAAGCATTTCCAAAAGTCTGTGTCTAAGCTTTCCCCAAAATGTTCCTTTCTTAAAAGGCCTTCAGTAAACTAATCAAGACCCACCTTGAAGCAGTGCAAAGGTAATTCAGTGGTAGAATTCTCACCTGCTATGCAGGAGACATGGGTTTGATTTCTGGCTCATGCACTTCCCAAATAAACAAGCAGAAAAAGTAAATAGAAAACCAAACAAACCAAAGTTCAACAAATGGTTCTGCAATAAGGGGATACTCACATGGGAAAAGAATGGAATGTGACTCCCACAATACAACATGCAAAAAAATAAAAAGACCCACCTTGAATGCTTATTATTATCACATTTGCTTATTATTATTATCACATCTCCATCTAATCAAAATGTCACACACAACTGGGTGTTCCACATCTCCATGGAAAAAATGTAATCAATAAAGCCCAATGTACAATATTGGATCAGGATTAAAAGAACATGGCTTTTTCTGGGATATATAAAAGTTTCAAACCAGCATAGCCCCCAAACCAGCAACTTCTGTTTTCTACTCCTTTGAAAATGTCTCCATAGGATCAAACACCATCAGGTATAATATTTGGCTTAATTATTTTTTATATACTTGTTTTATTACCACTCAATTATAAGATCTATGAGGTCAAGTATTTTGTTTTATCCACTGGTTTAGTAGATCAGAGCTTGGCCATAGAAATACTTATTAATTGTTCATTGAATGATCAGTGTTTAAGCTATTCTCTTGCTTTTACCTAAAAGCATTTCATAATACCTATAACTAGTAGATACTGATCATTTTAGACCTCCATATTCTCACTAATGACCTTGACTTTTTTCATTTTTCAATTTTCCAGAGAAATACCACGTTTGCAGTCATATTCAATGGAAAGCACTCTTCATCTACTATCAGATTTGAGAGTGTGTTTGAACACTTACTTGGAAAAGAACAGTAACCTGGCTGCTTTTATGAGGTGTGGGAGGCATCACAGAGAAGTTAGAAAGCCTAATATAATGGAATGCTCAAGCATAAAGAAGTCTTGAAAATCTTAGAAAACATCTAGAACTTCATTTAACAGATGGATAAATTAAGATGTACTATTTCCCTTGTTAGTAGCAGATTGAACATTCACAAACTAGTCTGAATCAAATTCAGTGCCCTTTAAAATTATTTGTGATTTTTATCTCTATGAAGGAAACAATGTACCATCTAGATAAGGGAAACCCAAAATACAGAAATAATCTTCTAGAGGCCAAATCTAAAACTAAATCTATTGAAAGGAAATTATGTTATAAAACTGGGATCCTAAAGGTAGGGGCATAAGAATGTTCAGAATGTAAGAGAATTAGAATGCTTATTGAAGGACCTACGTTAAAAAAACTTTTTATTAATGAATTTTTGAGGGAGATAAAGGGTTTGAACTGACAGAGTGAAGAGCTTATATATAAGATGAGGAAAGAGAAATGGACTGCTCAGAATCCTTAAAGCAGGTGTCAACAAGTGTGCTGTTTTGAAACTGTTATGTACAACAAAAGCTATTTTCTTTTACTCATAATCAATCTTGTGGGGGCAGCCATGTTCTTTTGATCCTTATCCAATATTGCATGGTGGGACCTTTTTTTTTTTTAGTGGGATAGTGGGACTTCTTGATTAAGTTGTTTCCATAGTGATGTGTCATGCCCAGCTGTGTCCTTTTGATTAGATTGTTTCCACGGAGACGTGTCACACCCATTGTTGGTGTGACCTTTTGATTAGATGGGAATTTGATTCTGTCTATTCAAGGTGACTCTTAATTTACTGGAGTCTTTAAGAATGCTCACAGAGGGGGTACAAGAGTAGTTCAGTGGTAGAATTCTTACCTTCCATGCGGGAGACCCAGGTCTGTTTCTTGGTCCATGTACTTCCCAAGAAAAGAAACAATCTAAAAATAAAAACAAAACAAACAAAAAATTCAACAATTGATGCTTCAGTTACAGTATACACACATGGAAAAATAATTAAATGTGATCCTGCCATTCAGCATGCAAAAAGAAAAAAAAGAGTTCATGGAGAGAGAAACAGTTCAGAGATGACACAAGACACAGACATTTGGAAATGCTTGGAGAACCAACATAGATGCAGTCACTGTAGATGCTAGGAGAACCAATATAGACACCAGCATTTGGAGATGCTTGGAGACAGGCTGAAGTTCATGGAGGAGGCCACTGGAACCAGGAGCTGAAAGCAATGAAACCCAGGAGCAAGGGTTCAGAAGACATCACCATATGCCTTCCCATGTGACAGAGAAGCCCTGAGCAGAAATAGGCCTTTCTTGAGTGAAAATATCCTCACGTTAATGCCTTAATTTGGGCATTTTCATGGGCTTAGAATTGTAACTTGTGATGCAATAACTCCACTTTGTAAAAGCTGATCCATTTCTGGTATATTGATTTCCACTGGCTTTAACAACTTAAAACCACAAGGGTATTATTTTATCTGTTTGTTTTTCATGAGAGTCAAGTTCACAGCAAAGGATAAATTGGATAAAGAAAAATGACCCATGATCTTTGCAAAGAGAGGCTTATTTTACTACAGAGAACTTATTTTCCTTAGCTCTTCAGGCTCAGAGTTGACTGACGTACAATTGATGCTAAGAGACACTGTTTGTTAAATAAACTTAAAGTGACTATATTAAAACAAGGTTGTGGTTTATAGGTATCAAGAGAGGGCAAGAATTGGGTGAATTATTTTGCATTTGGAATGGGGATAGGAAAATCAAATAGATACCAGAAGAGGAAAGGACTTAGGTGATTGGGAATTGAAGCCCAATTTCTGCAAGAGACAGAAAAAGAAGGAAAAAAAGAAATTCAAGTATTGTTTTCTGCCTTGTCCACATTTTGCTTTCTTTCTGGGTGTGATATCAGTGTCATATTTTTGTCTTCAAATTCATATGCCAGACTACTGTACCTCTTTCAAATGTGTGATGCTTGGCAAGCTGCTTAACCTTTCAGAGCCATATTGTCCTTATTTCTCAAACAGGTGATAATTATGGCCACCTCTTAAGGAACCTGTGATAAGCAAAAGAGATGATGTGTGTAAAACATCCAAGACACTACCTGGTACATAGTAGGCAGTTAATCCTACATAGTTCTTATTCTGTATAACACAGCCACAAATTTGTATTATACTTTATTGAATACACAGCATGGTAACATACATTCATAATTGTTTATCAAATAAACTGAGGCAGATGTTATTTTATTAGTTGCTGTTAGTATCAGTAGTGTTATTTTTAAAAAGGAATATTTTCTTATTATTATCATTACTTAAAGACAATTGCTAACTTAAACCTAAAAAAGACATCAAATCCAGCACCACTGACCACATACTTCTAAATGATTATTTCTACAGCCACTTATTCCTTCTTTGTAGCAAACATATGTGAAATATTTGTTGAAATAATAGTTTTAAAGGACATTTTTATGTTTCTGCTTCTATAGATGGAATTTTCTGACCCTTTACAATCTAAGATCATTTATCTGAAGGAAGAATAATGTCTGTTTATGTTGATGATTTCTCATCTGTGAGTGCCCAATTGGGTGATATAGAGGGTTCTTGATGTTGAGGTGCCACATGCTGAGTCAAAGCTGGGCTTACATAAGGGTGCTGAAAGCTAAAGTTGTGAAATAGCTGAAGACACATGTTCCTTGTGTAATATTTATCAGGGAACAACCTTTCCCATAGAGGGCAAACAGGGTTCTTGATAAGATAAATGATGATACAGTGAACACTAAGGTGAAGGAATGAAATGAACCATAGTCAAAATCAACACTATTTGAGCTCAATTTCTCAGATATTTGACATGCAGAACTCTGTATCTTTTTTTTTTTTTTTTGATAGTTTAGTGGGGTCAGGGAACTCAAGCTCATCAGGAGCAAGAGCCCCGAATATACTGACACCCACATATTTACAGTGCTGTCACGTGGGAACTGCTTTAGGAAGTGTAATCAAAGCAAGATTATTTTTGAATATTTGTCATGCCTACAAAGCTACAAAGTTTGGTTCCCAGCTCCTTGTCCCAGGAACTGTTTAATTCTTTTTATTTTTTTTATTAATTAAAATTTTTAAAACTATAACAACACAACAAACAAACACAAACGTTCTTAACTTATGATCGTTCCATTCCACATATATAATCAATAATTCACAATATTATCACATAGTTGTATATTCATCATCATGATAATTTCTTAGAACATTTGCATCAATTTGGAAATAGAAATAAACAGATAACAGAAAAAGACTCATACGTACCATATCCCTTACCCCTTCCTTTCATTGATCACTAGCATTTCATTCTAAATTTATTTTAACATTTGTTCCCCCTATTATTTATTTTTATTCCATATGTTTTACTCATCTGTTGATAAGGTAGATAAAAGGAGCATCAGACACAAGGTTTTCACAATCACACAGTCACACTATGAAAGCTATATCTTTATACAATCATCTTCAAGAAACATGGCTACTGGAACACAGGTCTACATTTTCAGGCAGTTCCCTCCAGCCTCTCCATTACATCTTGAATAACAAGGTGATATATATTTAATGCATAAAAATAACCTCCAGGATAACCTCTCGACTCTTTTTGGAATCTCTGAGCCATTGACACTTTATTTTGTCTCATTTCACTCCTCCCCCTTTTGGTCAAGAAGGTTTTCTCAACCCCTTGATGCTGAGTTCCAGCTCATTCTAGGATTTCTGTCCCACGTAGCCAGGAAGGTCCACACCCCTGGGAGTCATGTCCTACGTAGACAGGAGGAGGGCAGCGAGTTTGTTTGTTGTGTTGGCTGGAGAGAGAGGCTACATTTGAGCAACAAAAGAGGTTCTCTTGGGGGTGACTCTTAGGCCTAATTTTAAGTAGGCTTGACCTATTCTTTGTGGGGTTAAGTTTCATAAGAACAAACCCCAAAATTGGTTGTCCCCACTGCTTCTGAGAATATCAAGAATTCCACTTGGGGAAGTTGAATTTTCCCCCTTTCTCACCATTCCCCAAAGGGGACTTTGCAAATGTTTTTTTATTCACTAGAACTCTGCATCTTTTGAAGCACTGTCTAAGACAGTGTGCTAGGTAGAACTCTTGTGAAACAAAATGTGAAAGACACACTTACACAGACACAGATTAAAAAAGAAAAACAGAGTAAACCTAAGAGATAGAGATTGAGTTAGAGACAGATTGTAGAAAACATTGGTAGAGAGATAGAGGCACAGAGAACTCCATTATTCCCTCTGTTAATGTAGAAGTCTGCTTTGGATGCAGTTCAGAGTGAGATAAACAATATTTTATGGTGACTGCTTGTAAAACCAGGAGCACACAGCACACAGTACACAAGAAAGTGTCATTGTTCTGTTGAGAGAAACTGGAGCAACTTTGAGCCTTTGGGGATATCTATAATCTGTAAAGCCTATAATGGGAGGTGGGGAAGTAGCGCCAAAGTAGCTATAGAATATGCAGTGCCTCTACAGGCACCATAATTAGATTTTAGGGGCCAATATCCCCATTCTACATATGTAGTGTTAGAGACAAGATGAAGTCTACCAGGTGGAATCACACCCAAACCCAGAAAGAAATTGCTCTTTCCACACAAGCAGATGGAATGTTGGGGAAAATAATGGAATAATGATGCTCCATGGTGTCATATATAAGAATGTGCAGCAAACTGATGTGGAAGAGAAGGGAGGAATGTAGCATGGAAAACAAGGATAGAAATGATCTAAAGATAAAAAATAGCTGTAATTAGGTTCATATTCTGGCAATAATTTAGAAACAGGCCAAAATGTAATACAGCCTAAGATTGAGACCAAGAAAGCAAAAAAGGACCTAATGTACATAATAGGTGAATGCTCGTCAGTGGACAGTGTGACCCAAATTGATTTAGATCTGAGGAATGCTTTCATTGTCCTGAAATTGACTAGCTTCAATTAGGAATACTGGCCTCAATATTCTTATTTAGGTTTCAGATAGGAGACTTTAGAGTGATACCTCTGACAGGAACCCTTTGAATAAAATCAGATCTTTTTCATAACAAAAGTATCGTTTATCGTCCCTGCAAATTTTGTAATTTAAACAAATTGTATGGCTAAAACATGATCATAACATGTAGAAAAGTATATATAAAACAGATGCAAAAAAAGAAAACAAATTGAAACCATCCCTACTCCCATTGTCCAGAGTTGAGCACTATTAACACCTTGGCATCTGTTCTTTCAAACATATTTCTCTGTAAATATGTAATACTTATGTGTATATTTAAAATTAAAAATCAGAACACACAATGTATACTGCTCTGATAGCTGTTTTTCCCGTATTATATTATATATGCTTTACTATGTCAGACTTCCAGGTCCAGGAAGTATCTACATCATATTTTGTTATGAATGTACATCACTCTATTGCATAAATGAACCAAATTTTAATAATTATGTCTTGAAATTAAGCTTATCTGACTTCAAAGCCTATGCTTTCTCCCACAAAGCATAAAACAAGGTATAATTAAAATTTTACAAACAAGCATATAAATAAGATGGAAATTAAAGCTTCCTGGGGTTCCTTGTATTTTTTCAGAAGGCCAGTAGAATGATTGATTTTTGACTTTATCAAGTGCACATGTTAAATTGTAGCAGGCAGTCCCTGTTTGTCTAAGCCACTTCCTGTTGCAGCAGACAGATCTCTGCAGATGACCCCTGGGAGCGCACCCCTGATCCTGAACATCCTACATGCATCATTCTCTGGAGGCCACTACACCCTTCTCCATCACAACTGAGATCAGCTGACCAGCCCACGACTGAGGCCTGAATGATTGGTGTTGTCCTGCTCTAGCTCATGGGGAAGCAGCTAGTCAATGCATGGTCAAAGCCTGAGGAAACCTCTGAGCCCTCCTTCAGTTACCCCTGGAAGCTGACTGATCTACTACGCATGGCTGAAGATTAAGAAGCCTGGCCTGTCGGTCTGTGGACTTGTCTGTTTCTTGTTCTTTGCATTTGTTCTTCATTTAGCAGTATTAGCCTTCCTAGAAGCAGGATGCTTGGAGTGCTTCCCCCAAATCAATTTCACTTTAATCTGGTGGGATCCTTTCTACCCAGGTACTCTGTAACTGCCATCATGTTCCTCACCCTCATAAGCTTGCTCATTGTCCCTGTGGCTCCTTCAGGAAGGGGCGATGCATACCAGGCATGTCTCCAAACTATTTATTCTGGGGAAGAGGTAAAAACCACCATGGTATACTATCGCCATGCCATCTGTCCAGGTCAGACTTCGACATGCATGTTTAACACCACAGAATATGCTCTATGCTTAAGCACTTCAAAGTACCTCAAATCCCAGTTGCCAAGTACAGCAGCAGAGTATTCCTTACATTGACAAGGGGTGCCTATATCATCTAGCACTTCACCCAGTGCAAGGGTCACCCTAAACTTTAGCACATGCACATCTTTAAGATACTATGTCATCGCTGGTATCTCTTCCCTAAGGATAGAAGAGTGCTTCCAGTTGAAGACAAGCTTCACCATGGCTGTCCCCCCCCCCCCCCCCCCCCCCCCCCGTAGTCACTATAGCTACTCCTTGATCCTTCCAAATACACTGAGGACCCAGTCATGGCTCTTACCATATTCCAATGTTCCCACTATGATGGCATATTATGGAGGTGCTGGGGACTAGTAGCTGAAAGTTTCCTCATGTTACACAAAGAGCTAAAAACCGTCACTGAAACCCAGACGGAGGCCCCCTACTATATCCACAGTCAGTTAAAACAAGGCGCACAGTCCCCAGAGCAGAGTGCAAAGGTCCCAACTCCCCACAGCTACCCCCAAACTAAGCCAGCAGAAATCTTGTTTGTTGAACTGATTGAGTAAATCGCATCCTCTCAAATATAACATCATGCTGTATTTGTGGAGGCATGGGTATTGGGGATCAGTGGCCTTGGATAGTCCAAGAGTGGGGGCCCAATCCTTTAAACCTTGTTCTTCCTGACCTTCCTGAGCCCCAGGGCAGTTGGTGCAGCCTGGCAGCAGGAATAGTAGGAAAACGCTGTGTGGTGCGATGGAGCCGATCATTCTCCATCTCCATTAGAGAACTCATGTGTCTGGGAAGATGAGTACTTCATGAAGGTGCAGACCAGACAGTCTGGGAGGGAGGTAGAAATGCCAGTCAGGTTACCCCTTATGAACTACTTAATCTGACCAGGTATTGAGACAACATGGGTACCCCCGGCCCTTGGCAGGCCCCAGCCAGATTTTACTGGATTTGTGGGAAAATAGCCTACAAGCGGCTGCCCACTGGGTGGACAGGGTCTTGTACAATTGGAGCCATTCACCCAACTTTTTCCTTAGCCCCCCTGTTCTGGGGTAACCAGCTTGGGTACCCCCTGCAGGCCCTCATTAGAGAAAAATGGGGAGTAGCAGACAATATCCAAATAGGGACCTGGGAAGATAATGAGTGGCCTCCAGAGCAAATAATTCAATATTATGGACCTGGCATTTGGGCTCAGGATGGGTCCTGGGGGTACTGAATCCCATCTATATGCTCAACCATGTCATCCACTTCCAAGCGGTTCTGGAGCTAATAACTAACAGAACTTCACAGGCACTAGAGGCCCTACCTAACCAGGAAAACCAGGACAGGATCTGAGCAGCCATTTATCAAAACAAACTGGCTCTGGACTATCTCCTGGCAGATGAAGGAGGGGTCTGTGGAAAGTTTAACTGGACTGACTGCTGCCTCCAAATAGATGAACAAGGAAAGGTTAACAGAGAAATAACCAACCAGATGAGAAAACTGGCCCACATCCCCATACAGATGTGAAAGGGTGGAGCCCAGGCGACTTATTCAGAAGATGGTTCTCTATGTTTGGGGAGTTTAAGACCCTGATTGTTAGCATCCTAAGCCTGCTAGGTATATGCCTCCTCATTCCATGTCTCCTGTCACTGCTGATAGGCAGTTTGCAATGCTACATTGAGGCCCTAGTAGAAAAACAAGCCACAGCAAATGTCCTGGCTGTATGGAAATACCAGTACTAGCACCTGCAATAAGAAGAAAATGAGGTATAAGTGATACAACTGTCCTCTGGCATGAACAAGCATCAAAGTGGGGAATGTAGCAGGCAGCCCCTGTTTGTCCAAGCCACTTCCTGTTCCAGTAGACAGGCCTCTGTTTACTCAGGTCATTTCCTCCTTGAGAAGTCTCCCAGGCCCCAAGAATGGTTGAAACTGCATGTAGGCAGGATGAGAGGAGTCCCTGTAAAATCCCTCCCCTGAGACTGCTCATCTGCTTCTGTAAATTCAGCTTTGCAATCCTTCCTCATCAGCACACAGCCAATCACTTCCCTCAAACATTGCAAGTTGCCATATTAGGAACACCCTACCTCTAAGGAGCCATCTTGTCTATGAAAATCTTGTGTCAGCCCCTGTTCAGGGCTCAGACTTTCAGAGGTGACTCGGCTAAGCCCTGTGCACACAGACTAATAAAGCTTGCTTCCTGAACCTTCAGAGCCTCAATCCTGGTTCTTCCGATGTTTCATGTAATGTTCCTTGAGCTTGCAGCCTCATTCCTGGTTTCATGTTACAAAAAGATTAAGGGTGACTTTTAAAAATAAGGGGAGAGTACAAAAAAATCTCATCTACTCTCCACATGGTAGCTTAAAAACTAACTTGATAACACACATACCTGGTTTTTAAGACCCCACAAAGTTCAGTAAAAAGAGCACTGGAGTAAGAATCTGGATACCAGTATTGCTCCTCTGACTTGATTACAAGTTATGTGTGAACCTGTAGAAATAGTAACTCAACAAGATAGGTTTATTAAAAAATGAGGAGTAAGGATTTTGATTTACTTTGTTTTCTGAATTCCACCTTAGAGTCAGTGGTTACCTTTGTGCGAGTAAGAGCAATTTACATTTACCCAAGGAATTCCATTCCTATTTGAACATCTCATAGGTATATGCTAGAGCAATTGTCTAGCTGGCCTTTCCCTTGATCTGGTTCTGTCTAACACCTTACATGCAGTTCAGATTATAAACTCCGTGACTGTAATAAGAGTTTTCTTTAGTTAATCAGTCCAGCAAACCCGTTGCTTTGGGATAGTGTCTTTGTCAGCATTCTTTGCAGTGCTGCATCACCATTTGGGACAGGACAGCGGACCATACATATTGGCAGAGCTGGTATTCTTGATGGTGACCACCTCCTCAAGCTAGAATTTGTGACCATTCAGAGTACCTGTGACCCTTTCACAAAATCCAGTCATATGAACTCGAAAATTACAAAGATGTGAAGAGAGCAGTCAAACCTTTTCCCCATGCTTCGTAGGCTCTTGCTACTCTTCCTTTTTCCAAGCAGAGCCTCTCAGCACCTGCTGCTTCCCTTTGTCATTTCTTTCTCCCTTCCTAGTGTCTGTGCCTAGATCACAGATAAGGCCTAAATCCCACTAAACATTTTCCTAATATCAAAGCACACTGTACCCATAGCATTATATTCAAATAATAATTGGTATGTTGCAAGAGTATGCAGGCCCACAGCCTATTCTCCTATGCGGCTTGGATAATGGGATTGAGCCAGGCTGTCTAGTTAATGAGCCAATTATTTTAGTACAAGGTCACAGCTCTAGAGCTTTGGGGTTTTATTTTATTAAGATCTCTTTTCTTTAGAGTTTACCTTTCCCATGGGAGAGCTCTTCATGAAAGTCAGAAACTAGCATTTCAGGTACCTAATTTGAATGAATCTGACATAAAAATATTTTAATTCTTCTTACAAAAATGAAGCAGGAAATTTTGACTGTTTTCTCTTCTCTTCTCTCTCTCTCTATATATATAAATTTATATAAAGATTATATATATTAATCTATATACATATATAAATTTTCTTTTATAGTTTGCTTCAATATGAGGTAAAAACTTTGAAAATGTGCATACCCTTTGCCCATATGATTCTAATTTGAAAAATTTATCCTAAACAAATAATCATGGATGTGGACAAAGACTCAATTGAAACAAGTTTCATCCAAAGTGGTTGTAATTGAAAAATTTTGTAAAACCTTAAGCATCCAACAATAGCGACCCTCTTATAAAATGTTAAAAGGATAGCATTTATGCATATCATTAAGTGAAACATACAATATATGAACTGCATGTAGTGTTTGGCCAAAAGAATGTATTTGTATGTGAGTGTACATGTATATGCAATGTTAGAGAGATATACATCACATATTTGAAGTGAAGTTACTTTCCTCGGGTGTTGGAAATACTGGGCAATAATTTTTCTAAATTTTTAGTTTGAGAAATTGAAAACTATAACAATGATCCTTGTATATATCCTTCAGAATTTAAAATTATTAACATTCTGTTACTTTGTTTCAAGTATTTTTATATTAAAAGAAATAAAACATAACTGATAATATTATTGTCCATTTTTCCTCCACCATCTTCATCCTGAAGCATAAAAACGATAAATTTCTTGTATTTCTTTCCAGTCACTATGGGTAGCATTTACTTTGTTCCTTTTGTCTTCAATTTCTCATTTATTACAATTAAAAATATTTCCTTGATTATGAGGAAAAATATTAATGTTCTCCCCTGAAGAAAATACATTTTGATTTAATTTGCATAGGCATTGTATATAAATGATCTCTTTTAGGAATTAAATTGCATCAAGTAAAGCATAAGCTGTATAAATTAGTTTCAATATATTTAGATGTATCTTGCTAATTGACAGTTTTACCTGTTAACTATGGGATGTTGAGGAAATTCCTTAACCTCTCTTCCTTCAGTTTCTTCATCTGAAATATAGATTGCCATAGATGCTATCTCACAGGCTTTCTGTGTGGATTAAATAACAGAATATATGTAAAGTTCTCAGACAAGTATCCAGAACATCAACATTCACAATAAATGATAGCTTTTATTGGTGTCACTGTAGTTACCAGTGTGAAAAGAGTAATTGTTTAATATAGTAAACAGTGTTATATGGTATAGTAGTTTTAAAGCATGGCCACAAATTCTTTGACATTCCTCATATTGGGAGGTGGTATCTAGCTTCCTTCACCTTAAATCTAGGTGGATATGTGACTGCTTCAAAAAATAGTGTGGTGAATATAACACTATGTGACCTCGGATTCTGAGCTATAGAAGTCATGAGTGTCTCATATTTATCTTAGAACACATACTCTGAGGGAAGTAGTTCAACTCCTCTGAGAATTCTCTGAGACCACTATCCTGGAGATGTCACATAGGTGCTCTCACCAGTAGTAACAGTAGAACCCAGCTGCCCAGCTATCCCCATAAAGGCACCAGATATGAGTGAAGCTGTCTTAGACCCTCTACCCCATCCCATGCACTAGATGGCCTACCACTGAATAACCCCACTTAATGCCAGGGGGAGCAGAAAAATTACCTAGCCAATCTTGCCCAAATTCCTGACCTATAGGGTCCATGAGATAATAGAAAAATGATTACTTTTAGACACTTGATATTTAAAAGTGTATTTTGCAGCAAAAGTATAGAGACTGCAACAGGCTATCAAAATGAGCCATAGCCAGCTGGCAGCCATTAACTCCGAGTGCGGCAGTCATGTACACCAGCTATAAAGTCTCTCACATATGCACAGTATAAAGGTCGATAAATCAGCAATAACATGTCTGCAGGTAGCCCCTGACATAAAAATCGTTATTGTTTCTAACTTGCCTTATGGTTGGTCCACAATGCCTTAACCAAAAATTTCCACATCATCTGCTATGTATAAAACCTCAAGCTGTTTGTACTTCCTTTGTCCCAACTTGCAACAGCACCCATAAAGCTTTGTGCCTTGCTGCACACCACAATAAAATGATTTAAGCCTGACCTCTGGTGTTACATCCCATTTCAGAAGCTGCTCAGCTGAAGGCTGTGCCCCACTGCCAGGGTTGCAACAGTAGTATCTGGAATAGATTTTAGTGCCAGTAATAGAGTACTGCCATTAACATAAAAACACAGGGCATTGACTATGGAACCCAGGAGCAGCAGGAAACTGGAAAGGCCTTGAGGATGTGTTTAGCAGAAGTGCCTTGTTGAACCTCAAAGTGGCTGTTGATGTGACCTTAAAGGAAAGCAAAGGAATACTATTGGAAGCTAAGGGAATGGAAATTCTTTTAAAGCAATGGCAGAAAGTTTAGCAAAACTGTCCCCTCTAGAAATAGATAATATACCAGAATTTGATCAATCTGGCAAAGGAGATTTCCATACAGAACTTCAAAAGCACAAACTGGCTTCTTTTAGTTGCATATCATATGGTGTGGATAGAGAGAAATGAGCTAAAGAAAGGGATGCTTAGTTTTTAATAAGAATTTAGAGAAAATATAAGAGTCAAGACTTATTGTGCTCAGAATTAAGTTATTGCTCATCTCCATTGAAATGAGAAGAATCAGAGAATGATAAGGCCTCAGGACAAAGATCATATTGAAGAAACATGGTCTCAGGGTATGAAAGAAGCCACAAAATCCTTTGTTAACATCTAAGGAAGACTTAATCTGGTGCCTCATGGACTCTTTCAGATAGACAAAAGGTCTTTAAGGATCTTAAAGGACAGAAATGCAGATGCTTATTCAATAGGGCACTGAAGAATGTTAATGGGCTTGGCCCAAAGCAGCCTCATATAGAGTGTAACAATAGAAGGACTGAACCAATTTCTTTTGTCTAATAGAATGAGTTATAAATTGACATACAAGAAACAATTACATCAGCATGAACTGAAAGGGCTGAGAAAATACAAAATTAAAATAAGCCCTTGCCCCAAACTTGTATGAGCAGGAAATAAGCTGAAAAAATTATTCAGCTACAAATATGGGCTCTTTTTTATGAAAAAAGAAGGATGAATCAGAAGGCAAAACCAAGAGATCAGTAAGTGGAGCCAAGAGACAGGGAGTAAAATTGTTACCCAATAAACAAACTGCCAACATGCTTCTGCTGGATTTCAGAATTGTCATGGACCCTGGATAGCTTTGTGCTTCCTGTAGCCTTCTTTGAATGGGAGTATTGTTATGCTATGTCAGCCCCACTGTTGTATTTTTGGGTATGCTCAGTGGAAGATAACTTGTCTCTTATTGAATAAGTTTTCAAATTGAAAGGAACCACTCCTGTAGAATTGAATCCAAGGAGCCTCATCTTCATCTGGACCTGATTGAGATGACCAAGTCTTGGACCTCAAACTTGAGTCTGATGCCCTAATTGGATAAAACATTTGGAGGTAATTGAGATGGACCGAGTGTATTTTACACATGCAATAAATTGAAATAATGTGTGCCCAAAGAGTACACTGTGGCAGTTTTGAAAAATGGTTCCAAATTATTTGACATTCATTACATAGAGAGGCAGAAGGTGTGTCCCCCTCGCTTGAAGCTCCCTTGGTGGCTTGTGACTTCCTAAACCAGTAGAATATGATGGAAGTGATTATATATGATGTCTGAGGCTAGGTCTTAAGTGGCCATGTATCTTCCTCATAGTGCTTTTAGGAAACATCCTTGGGGAAGCTGCTGCCATTTAAGAACTTCCACTACCCTGAGAACACAATGCTGGAAATGTCATATATTAGGTGCTCTGGTTGTCAGTCCTAGCCTAAACAAACCTGCAGACACTTTGCCAAAATTTAAGCTATGTGAATGAAACCCTTTTGGATTCTGTAGACTAGCTCATCCTCCAGCTAAGTACCACTGAATGACTTCAGTTGGTGCCACATGGAGCAAAGAACCATACAGTTGAGTGTTGACTAAATTCCTGACCTACAGAATTAATGAGACATAATAAATTTTCTATTGTTTCATGTCATTATGTTTTGGGATAGTTGGTTATGCCTCAACATTAGCTGAAATGTATAGTTTTACTATACCTCCTAAATAGAAAGTGTCTTCACATGTGACACAAAATATGTCACCCAGACATACTCTCAATACTCAGTTTAAAATAACTCTGCCAGAAGGCAACTGGCATCCTTTGATGCCTGTACGGTTGCATTGTGGTCAGTGGTCTTTACAGAAATGGTCTATGACCAGGGCCCAGGAGTAAAGGCCCACATTTGGGTGATATAGAGTAGACCATAAAATGCTCCTAGCTCAAAGATAACTTAACAGGTTTGCCTTAGTAAAGGAAGCTTTTATCATAGTCTTTACTTTGGCAAGGCATCCTCTTGTAGCAGACAGCCCCATTTTTGCCCAAGCCATATCCTCTTGCAGTAGGTGGGCCCCTCACCCATTCTTGCAAATTTAAATGACCTCCTCCTTAAAAAAAATTCCCCAAATTCCTCTGAGCAGTCAGAACTACATGTAAACAGGAAGCTTGCCCCTAGAATGGGTAAAATTGCACTTAGGCAAAGTAAGACAAATTCCTGTGAAGAAATCCCTCCCCTAATCACTCATCCACTTCTGTAAACTTAGCTTCACACCTTTCTCAATTTAAATCAGCCAGTCATTTTCTTCCAACACCATCAGTTCATACTTTGTCTTTAATATGTCATTCTGACTATAAAAACTTTTGTAACCTTTTGTTCAGGGCCCAGACATTCGAGGTAACTCAGCTGTGCCTCATGCACACAGACGAATAAAATCTTGCTTCCTGAAGCTCTAGTGCCTCTGTCCCAATTCCTTGGGTGTTCACACAATACTCTGTCCAGGAAGCCTGGAACAGTGAACAAATAGCTATGAAGGAGATGGGGACCCATTATGAGACATTGGCCACCCAGAGCATATATCTTTACAAGATAAATTTATTTTGCTCATAGAAAGCAGAGAGAATGGCCTTAGAGAAATAGGGCATAAAGTCATAAGGCCCATGAGTGAGAGGAGAGAGAGATCCCAAGCATGCTGGGAGGGGGAGTGGGGGGTGTGGTGGGCCATAATTGAGAAAGACAGCTGTCAGTGGTGATGCCAGGTGGCAACTCTTAAACAATTGGGAACAATATGAGAATACTGAGTGCCTCAAGATGTGTGTGCAAAAAGCAAAATTAACTTATTCATCATTACGTCTCAGGCACCAGCCCTATATAGACTTATTTTGTGGTATATCTCAGTTGGTAAATAGAGATGTAGGAAGTTGCCTTAGAGAGGTTTGGGTGTTATTGCCTTAATAATAGCATGGCCTTACATTTGAATAATACTTCACATTTAATAAAACATGTTTCCATGTTGGGAAGGAGCTACAATGAGTGTTACAATCCCTTCATTTCTTTCAGATGAAGGAACTGATCTCATGAAATGAATGGTGAAATGACTTACCCAAAATTGCATGCTGGGTTAAGTTGGAAATATTATCCTCAAACCCCATATCTCTTAACTATTTCAACCATACTGCCTTTGAAAATCAAAGCTATTTTTTTCTTTGCACATGTCACTGTACATTCACATAGAATTCATGCAAAGAAAAATAATTCTGTGTACAGTCACTGCTAATGCATTTTTTCTCTTTGCTAATTAAAATTTAGATGCTCTTAATACATCATTATAACAAACTCCAAATGATTGTCCATATTGAATTTAGAGCCTGGTATTCAGAGATGTTAAAACAGTGTATGGCTCATGGAAGTCTTTTAATTATGCCCCAAATTCATTTTTTAATTTTTTTTAATTCATGACTTCTGTCAGGAGAAGTAAGATTTAGACTATAGACTAAATGGAATTAGTTCAAATAATGTAATTATGAAATAACAAAATGAAAACACTTCTTTTGCTGTTTTAAGGCTGTCATAGTATGTGAATACAAAGAACAATAGAGAAAGGGCCCATGCAAAATGAACTTCTCCAGGGCTGAAACTATTTGATAACTCAACCCAGCATTGGGACACAGATTGTGTACAATGAGTGTGACGGTCTATGGCAAGAGAGTGGAATATATGCTGCCCTGACAGGTAAAAATTCTGCTTCTTAAGGGCCTTTCATTTTGACTGGCTGTATTGTTTGGGCAAGTGATTCTTTGAGTTTCATCTGCCTCATTAGCAAAGTGGGATACTTTTTACCGCTGAAGGTGGGCAGGTGGAGCAGATGAAATGTTCTCCTGAGATCTCTTTCCAATTTCAAGCCTAAGACTGTAATCTTTCTTATTTGGTTTCATTTTTCCCTCTGTGGACCTTTCATTCATGAATTTATATGAGCACCTTTGGAACTGATTTATATTTTGGCCTCAGGGTCATGAATTCCACTGAAGTTTTAATTCATTTTTCTTTAAAACTCACTCTTTCAAGCATCATGGGGCTGTAGAGTGAGACTAGTGTTCCAGGACTTGTATCCAACCTGCCCAGTTCCTTGGTCACACCAAGTTTCAGGCTGACTTGAGCACTGGATTTGGAAGTGAAGAGTTGTAGGTAAAGGGAAAATAAATCTAAACACTGTCTTCATTTTTTTCCTAAATCACTTGCATTTTCAATCTATGAAACATTTTCTTTGTGAATTTAAAATTGACTCTTTCAATTCTTACTTAATAACAATTACATTTATTTTTATTATTATCTGATAACTTTCATTTCTCATGGATGGAAATTTGTTATGATTCTTAATTACATTATTACATTTTGTGACCGTCACAAACGAAGTGACAATGGTATTAAATAACATGAAAGAGTGACCCTAACTCACAGTGAAGTAATATAACATGGTGCAAAGTATATTCATAATCTCAGTAAATGGAACTTACCCACAGCAAATAATAATTATGGAAACAATCATTGAGCAACATCACTTGCTTTGGGGAAAGGAAATATCTCTGAATTTCATGTTTTACAAACGAAATCATATTTTGTTTTGAATCAGAATATGATGTATACTTTTAAAATTGACTTATTTTTAAATTAATTTTTCCTTCCAACTTCAGTAAGTTAGGATCATGAATAACTCTACATTTATGGATCTTCAAATATATTTCTATAGATAAAATAAAGTCACCTCAAATCCAAAGTGGAGATTTCAAACTAGAATTGAAATTCATATGCTTTATATTGTATGAAGAAAGAGTCAACATATGTTGCTCTTTCATTTATTCAGCAAATAGTTTTAAATCATCTTCCTTGGGGGTGTATTTAGTAAGCACAAGGGATATCATGGTGGATAAAACAGTTGTGGTTCCTGGCTTCATGGGATTTAAAGTCTTCTAGGAAGATAGTCACTGAACAAGTAATGACAAATGCAGTGTTACTAAGGTCAAGTACAAGTGGACTTAAACCCATGCTCAGGCCACACACCAGCTGTAAAATGACATAAAATATATTGAATCTATTAAATGTGAAGTAATCTACACATATTAATGCTTCTGCTGGCATTGTTCTTTACATGCATTCCTTTGTTTGATAAGTTGGTAGTCAGGGGCATCTGCTGAAAAGACAATCATACTCAGCCCATTTAGATCCAGAGTCTTTACTTGGCTCTTTATTCCCATGCCTGGCCACTTGTCCTGATTTTCCTTTATTCCTCAGGCCTCTTCCTACTTGCAGCCTCTACCAAAGGCCTCTTGGCTAGTTTAGGACTGTGAATTTCACAGTATTAATAGTCTTATAGCCTGGTAGGATGTTCTGTGTGTGGCTATTTAGTGCATTTCTCATTTCTTTCTTAATTTATTTATTCCAATTTCAGTAGGTAATGATAATTTAGCATACATTTGACATTGCCATCTTTCCAGAAAAATAACTAGCCCCAGGTTTATTTTCTCTTGGTGTCTGGATACTGTTACAGTTCTTATAATATAGACTCAATCTTTATGGAAAAATCATATCACCTTGTTGGAAAAGAGCAGAATACTGTTCATTGTAATAGAAGCGAATATGAAATAAGGCCACACTTATATGAAGGCACTATGGAAGGACTGCCACGAGAGTTTGCTTCCACCTTAAATATCACTGTCATTTTCTTTGCCAATAATTGTGTAAGACCCTACTACTATTAGTCACTGATTCAAGCTAAGGCATTGAATCTAAGAGTACCAACAAACGCTTTTGTAGTAGATTGTTTTAAGATAAGATTTCAAAGCTAGACATAATAGTCTGTTTTAATGAGAAATAGGGTATCATACATAATTTTTGAAATATGGATTAATTTAATAAAAACTGAAGTCTAAGACATGTTATTTAAGCAGTGTCATGCAGGATTTTCAGTAGTGGAGGAAGGACTAAAACAGCATGGTGTAGTGATAAATAACTTCACTGAGAAGAAATCTAACTTCTATCCCCAACTCTTGATTATTATTAGGTTTGGGACCTTAGGCAAGTACTTTGTCTTTTGGGGGGGTTCAGAGTTCTCATTTGTAAAACAATATTGTGGGGGAAGTGGAGGCTGACTAAATAATCCTTCAGTGAAAAACAAAAGCAGGTAGGTTATTGCAATAGTCATATAACATTATGAAGACTAGATGCATAATGGTGGCAGTGAAATGGAGCAAATGCAACAAACTGGGTAGAGAAGCATCCTGTAGGAATTATTACTAGAATTCAATGAATGATTGTGCATGGTAGATGGATGATAGGAAGGAGTCAAAGCTGTCTTAAAAGTGTCAATTCTGAGTGACTAAGTAAATTAAATTGGCAATGACAGAGATGGAAAAACAGAGAAAACTATTTTGGTAAAGAGCATGAATTGTCAGCAAAGTGGAATGTGAGTTAAGACAATATAATTCTCTGTCAGGACATGAAGACAACTACATCAAGATGATTTCCAACTAATAAGAGCTCAGAAGGTAAGGCTAACTGCTTATAACATGAGGTCATCTACTAAGAGATAATGGGTGGGATCAGGAATATGCAAACGCTTTTATGGTTATGCACCAGGCATTTCCTTCTGTACTATACCCAATGTTGTCTCTGGATAAATAACAAGAAATGGAGGAAACCCAAGTCATAAAACTCCATCTAAGTGGTCTTTGGGATACCTTCCTTTGTGTACATACACTGACAGAGAAACAATAGAATGGGATGAAATATAAATTGGCTGTTAACATGTTGAAGGCCAGAGTCTCTGATAGCAAAGTACCAATGGAAGGCCCTCCTACGATCTGCCAGTCTTTTTGTTGGGATACTTTTCATTTCAATATAGATTCTCTTTCATGGTCAGTGAGAACTCTGTTTTCCACTTTTCTTGATTTTTCTGTAATAACAGAAATCTAAGAGCTGTTTAGTAATTATATTCTTCTTGTTTTTACCTTTTCTTCTGTCATGTTTAATTTCACAACCATTTTACTGAATATGTGGCTGGATAGAGCTGAGATGCATTGTGCCTCATCTGTTGCAACATGTTGGAAGGAACTCACAATTGTTTACAGATTGTATAACACCTTTAGATGAATCTCATTTTGTTCCCTTAGATGGTGCTAATAGGGCATTAAAGGAAAACATGATTACATAAGATGAATATTATGCTATTGTATAAAAGCCTATATTACTTGAATGGTTTGGAATTAAAAGCAAATGTCTTCCCTGAGAAGTCCGTATTACTATCACAGAGATGAAAAGTTATTTCTTTTAAATAACTGAAGTTATTTCAGTTATTTAAAACTGGAGTATGAAGATATTTTACCCCTTTTTCTCTTCTCCTTCTTTATCTTTTAGAATTCTGAAAATATACCTAAAACAATTTTAGTGTAAGAGAATAAAAGGAAATCTTATATAGTGCAAGTATTAGAAAGATTAGTTTTCTTTTCAAATAAAACAGTCTTATTATCTATTTGCACTATTGTTTGAGTGTCAGCAACACAACTGTAAAAGGTTTTAGTATAAGCAGCTTGGAAAAAGCCTTGTTAAAGCCTGGTTGTGTAAGGGATGTTGCTTAACTGCTCTGTCATACTGGGCACCAGAAACTTGACGGCAGTTATCAAATAGAGTTGACCTTGATTTTGATAATTGTCAATTAAAATGCCATAGAGCTTCTTTAACATGTAACTTTATGGAGATGACAAAAATTAACTGGGAATTTATAAATAAAATCCATGAAATGACAATTTCTAAACAGCTATGTACACATACATATAACATACAGTAATATCCAAATCTCCTGAACCAGGAATTGTTTTTAAAAAAGTTTCAGTGTGGGGCAAGATGGTGGTGCAGTGAGGTGTGGAAGTTAGTTCAAACCATAGGGAAGCTGGTAAATACCCAGAAATTGTCTGAAACAGCTGTTTGAGGTACTTCCATAACCAGAAACATATTGTACACCAGTCAGAAACAGGTGGAATGGCAGAGATCACAGCACAGAACTTTTCTCCCAAGGCTTGGAGGCAGATGCCTGCCCCTCCTCCACTGGCATAACAGGCTGTTCTAGAGTTAGTTCCGAGAGGGAACAAGAAGCAGTCTCTACTAGAAGCAAGTCAGGTAACAGAATCAAGCTCCAATTGAATAATTAATGAACAAATTTGGCTGCTGAATATAAGCTATGAGAACACATAAACCTGGAGCAAGCATGAATGGAACTGGGAGGTTTCTCCCCAGCCAAGAGGAGGCAAAGCTGATGAAAACAAAATGATAGAGGCTTTTGGAGTTGGATGAGTTCAGAATATTGGAAAATGTCTGGGCCTTAAGAAAAGGGACAAATAGAGCTGGCTACCAATACTGGCTCTTGATTGGTAAAATTGGGGACTGGGCTCTGGATCTAAAAAGTATATTTTTCTCTTAATTTTTTTTTTACTTTTCAACAGCACATTAGTTAGAGTTGTGGGCATAATCAGACTTCAGCACTGCTCCATGCATGGACAGAATTAAGATATGTCTGAGAGACAAAGTAACAGTTAGGAGAAGGAGATAATTCCATAAAGGGAACATCTTTACCAGTCTCTACTGGGAGCAAGAGAAGGTAGCTCAGCCAAGCTCCAATTATATATTTTTTTGCATGTGCAGGCACCAGGAACCAAACCCAGGTCTCCATCATAGCAGGCAAGAACTCTGTCACTGAGCAACCACTGCACTGCCCCAAATACATTATTTTATTGCACAGGCAGGCACCAGGAATTGAACCAAGGTCTCCAGCAGGGCAGGCGAGAATTCTGCCACTGAGTACCATTGCACCATCCCCAATTAAAATATTTTACACCCAATTACAATTTTAATTTAAAAAATTTGGACTGCTGTTCACCAAGAAGATATAACAATCATAAATGTATATGCTCCCAATTAAGGCGCTCCAAAGTGCATGAGATAGACATTGGCAAACCTGAAGGGAAAAATAGATGTTTCAACAATAATAGTAAGAGGCATCAATACATTCAGTCTTCTCTATAGATAGAATAACTGGACAGAAGATCAACAAGGAAAAGGAGAAGCCAAACAACTTGATAAATGAATTAGATCTAACAGATATATATGTCATTGCACCTCAAAACACAAGGATATACATTGTAGCTCATGGAACATTCTCCAGGATAGATCATATGCTGGTGCACAAAACAGGTCTTTATAAATTTAAAAACATTGAAATTATTCAAAGCACTTTCTGTGATCACAATAGAATGAAGCTGGATCTCAATAACCACCAAAGAATCAGAGCATTCACAAATATATGGAGATTAAATAACACACTCTTAAACAACCAGTGGATCAAAGGAAAATACAACTTATCAGAACTTATGTGATGCAGCAAAAGCTCTGCTGAGAGGGAAATGTATTGCCCTAAGTGCTTATATTCTAAAACAAGAAACATCAAAAATAGAGGACTTAACTCCTCACCTGGAAGAATTTAAGAAAGAACAGCAAACTAACTAACATCAAAGCAAATAGAAGAAGAGAAATGACAAGGATTAAAGCAGAGTTAAATGAATTGGAGAACAAAAGAACAATAGAAAAAATCAATAAAACCAAAAGTTGGCCCTTTGAGAAAATCAATGAAATTGATGGGCCACTAGCAAGACTGACAATGAAAAAAAGAAAGGAGGCAAATAAACAAAATCCAAAATGAAAAGGGGTACATTACCACAGATCCTGAATAAATAAATCATGAAGATACTATAAACAACTATATTTATAAACAACAAACTAGACAACTTAGATGAAATGGACAAATTCCTGGAGACACACAAATAAGCTACACTGACTCATGAAGAAATAGAAGATTGCAACACACCAATCACAAGTAAAGAGTTTCAAACAGTCATCAAAAATCTTCCCACAAAGAAAAGCCCAGGGCCAGAAGGCTTCACAGGGGAATTTTATCAAACATTCCTTTAAGAACACCAATTCTGCTCAAACTTTTTCAAAGAATTGAGGAAAATAGAACTCTATCCAATACATTTTATGAAGCTAGTATTTTAATACCAAAACTGGGTAAAGATGCTATAAGTAAGGAAAACTACAGGCCAATCGCCCTAATGAATGTAAATGCAAAAATTCTCAACAAAATATTAGCAAATCAAATCCAACAACACATTAAAAGTATTATACACCACAATCAAGTGGGATATATGCCAGGAATGCAAGGATGGTTCAACTCAAGAAAATCAATTAATGTAATACAGCACATTAACAAATCAAAAGGAAAAAATAAAATGATCGTTTCAATTGATGCTGAAAAAGTACTCAACAAAATTCATCAACTTTTTCTGATAAAAACATTCCAAAATATAGGAATCAAAAGTATCTACCTCGATAAGACAAAGGGAATATATGAAAAATCAATACTCAATAGAGCTTTCCCTTTAGGATCAGGCATGAGACAAGGATGCCCTCTGTCACCATTGTTACTCAATGTTGTGCTAGAAGTTTTAGCTAGAGCAATCAGGCAGGACAAAGAAAGAAAAGGCATCCAAATTGGAAAGGAAGAATTAAAACTTTCATTATTTGCACATGACATGATACTACACTTGGAAGATCCTAAGAAATCGCCAGCAAAGTTACTTGAACTAAAAAACAAATTCAGCAAGGTGGCAGGGTATAAAATTAATGTGCAAAAATCAGTAACATTTCTATACACAAGCAATGACCTAACTAAGGAGTGAATTAAGTAAAAAATTTGATTCAAAATAGCAAATAAAAGAATCAACTACTCAGGAATAAACTTAACTAGGGACATAATGACTTGTACATGGAAAACTATATAACATTGCTAAAAGAAATCAAAGAAGATCTAAGTAGGTGGAAAGACATTACCTGCTCATGGGTAGGAAGGCCAAATAAAGTCAGAATCTACAGATTCAACACAGTACCAATCAAAATTCCAAGAACCTACTTTGAAGACTTGGAAAACTTAGTTACCAAATTCACCTGGAAGGAAAAGAGACCTCAAATAGCTAAAAGGATCCTACAAAAGAAGAATGAAGTGAGAGGATTAATACTTCCTGACTTTAAAACCTATTATGAAGCCATAGAGGTCAAAACAGCATGGTATGGACACAAAAATAGAAGCATTGGCCCCTGGAATTGAAGTGAGAGTGCAGAAATAGACCACAAAATATATGGTCAACTAACTTTTGACAAAGCCCCCAAATCCTCTGAACTGGAACAAAATAGTGTATTCAATAAATGGGCATAGAAGAACTGGCTATCAATAGCCAAAAGAATGAAAGAGGACTCCTATCTTACAACCTATACAAAAATTAACTCAAAGTGGATCAAATTCCTAAATATAAAGACTATTAACTCAAAGTCCTAAATATAAGGACTAGCACCATAGACTTTCTAGAAGAAAATGTAGGGAAACATCTTCAAGTCCTAGTAATAGGAGGTAGCTTAACTTCAAACTCAAAGCACAAGCAACAAAAGAAAAAATAGATAAATGGGAACTCCTTAAAATCAAATACTTCTGCACCTCAAAGGACCTTGTCAAAAAGGTGTAGAGGCAGCCAACTCAATGGGAGAAAATATTTGGTAATCACACATCAGACAAAGGTCTGATATCCTGCATACACAAATAAATCATACAAGTCAGCAACAAAAGAACAAACAACCAAATTACAAAATGGGCTAAAGACGTGAGTAGACAGTTTTTGAAGAGGAAATACTGATGGCTCAAAAGCACATGAAGAAATGTTAATTTTCATTGGCTATAAGGGAAATGCAGGCAAAGACTGCAATGAGATTCCACCTCACACCCCTAAGAATGGCTGCTATTAAACAAACAGGAAACTATAAACGTTGGCGAGGATGTGGAGAAATTGGGAAATATATGCATCGCTGGTAGTAATGAATAATGGTGCAGTCACTATGCAAGACTGTTTGGCAATTCCTTAGGAAACTAAATATCAAGTTGTCCTGCGAACCAGCTATAGAACTGTTTGGTATATACCCAGAAGATATTAAAGCAATGACACAAGCAGACATTTACATGCCTATGCTCACAGCAGCATTATTCACAATTGCCAAAAGATGGAAACAAACCAAATGCCCATCAACAGATGAATGGATTAACAAAATGTGGTATATACATACCATGGAATATTATGCAGGAAAAGGGGTGTGCTGGTTTGAAAGGATGTATGTCCCCTAGAAAGGCCATGTTTTAATCAAAATCCCATTTCATAAAGGTAGAATAATCCTTATTCAATACTGTATGTTTGAAACTGTAATCAGATCATCTCCCTGGATGATGTGATTTAATCAAGAGTGGTTGTTAAACTGGATTAGGTGACGACATGTCTCCACTCATTTGGGTGGGTCTTGATTGGTGTATTGGAGTCCTATAAAAGAGGAAACATTTTGGAGACGGGAGATTCAGAGAGAGCAGAGAATGCTGCAGCACCACAAAGCAGAGAGTCCACCAGTCAGTGACCTTTGGAGATGAAAAAGGAAAATGCCTCCTGGGGAGCTTCATGAAACCAGAAGCCAGGAGAGAAAGTTAGCAGATGACGCCATGTTAGCCATGTGTCCTTCCAGCTGAGAGAGGAGCCCTGACCGTGTTCACCATGTGCCTTCTCACTTGAGAGAGAAACCCTGAACTTATCGGCCTTCCTGAACCAAGGTATCTTTCCCTGGATGGATGCGTTCAATTGGACATTTCTATAGTTGTGTTAATTGGGGCATTTTCTCAGCCTTAGAACTGTAAACTAGCAACTTATTAAATTCCCCCTTTTTAAAAGCCATTCTGGCAGCTAACAAACTAAAAAAACTGCCAACCCATACTTCTATATCCAGCAAAAATGTCCTTCAAAAAGAGGTCAAAGACGTCTATACACTTAGGTTGGATTGTATACTATGTGAATAAAACTGTTTGAAAATGAACAGAGAGAGTTCTGGGAAGATGTAGGAATAGGATAGATCAAGTTCAATCGTGCTCCAAGGAGCAAAAAGAGAAGGGACAGGAGGGCAACTGAGATGGCAATTCTAGGGTGCAAGTGACCTGTGAGAGTTTCTTCTGTACCACATAGATAGACCCTGATTACAAAAGCTGAGGAACTGAGAAGCAGAGAACCAGAGATGTTTTTACATGAGAGAGAACAAATGAATGTCAACATAGCCAGTTGTTTAAAATGGGATTGTATATGGAAAAATGCAATCAATATAAACTAGGGTCTATAGGTAACAATAACATTGTAATATGCTTCCAATAAATGTAACAAAGACAATATGCCAAAGCTAAATGTCAGTAAGAGGGTGACATAAGGGAGAGGATGGGATACTTGCATTGTTATTATTTCTAGTTTTTATTTTATTTTATACTATTTTAAAATTTTTAATATTTTTATTCCTCAATTTTCTTTTTCTTCATCTCCTTTTTTATTTGCAGAAGAAATGGAAATATCCTCATATCGATTGTGATGTTGAATTCATAACTATGTGATTATATTGGGAACCACTGATTAATTACTTAGAATCGATTGCATGGTGTATGAATAAAAGTGTTTTAAATATAAAGAGACATATACAAGTGCTGGAGAAAATACAGAGAGGGCGATGTGCCTATACACTGTTGGTGGGGAAGGAGAATGGTGCAACCCATCTGAGGGTAGTATGGTGGTTCCACAGGAGGCTAAGTACAGGGTTGATCTTGCAACCCTGTTTTAGCTATACTTGGAAGAAGTGAAAGCAGGGGCACAAATGGTCGTTTGCACACTGATATTATAGCAGCATTATTCATGATTTGAAATAGACAGAGGTGGCTTAACAGTACATTAAGTGATGAATGGAAATGTGAATTGCAAATACATACAATGGTATATTGATTGTCTGCAAGAAGAAATGACCTCATGAAGCATGCAAATAGGTGAATGAAACTTGAGGACAGTATGTTGAATGAAATAAGCTAGAAATGAAATGACAAACATTATAATGCCTCACTAATGTGGACTAACTATAATGTGCAAGTTCTGAGGATTGAATCCAAGAGCATAGGTTATCATGGGAATGCTTAATGTAAAGGTATCTGGACTGTAAGCTCTTACAGCCATCACATCTATTCCTGAGTTGTACTGTTTATATCTCAATTATGAGATGCTGAGCTTCTTGTGTATAACCTGATTATTTCCTGGAACTTATCTGTGTGAAACCTGTGACTCAGAGCTAGAGTTCTGCAGCTCTGAATGTCAGCATTAACCCATACAGCAACTGATAAGGAAGCTGAAAAAAAGATCAGGCTTCAGTTATAGATATGAATGATACAGATATGGTTAGGACTAAGGTAAATCAGAGTAAATGGTAAAAGATGATCTTGACTGTATTTTCAAATTTCAATTTCTGAGTAAGACCAAAGGAAGAGATGTTTACTTTGTGCAAAACTTATATCTTCTGTAGCACAATATCTAATTTAACTTGCATGGTCAGTTTATTTGAATACCATAATACATGGAACCTTGAATAAAGAGTCAGACCTTGTTGGTTTGTATAGGTTTGCGTGATGCCACAGTACAGCTCAGAGTAATTTGAGCAGAGAATAAAAAGTATTTGCAAAGCACACTTGAGGAAATGTGGAAAAATATGGAAATAATAAACTTCCCCACTTGGAGAATTCCTGTTATTCTCACAAGCATTAGGGTCTACCAGTTTAATAGGTGAGCCCTTGATCTTGGGGCTTGCCCTAATTTAAGTTATTCCTGCAAAGAAAAGGCTAAGTTTTCTTAGAACTATGCCTAAAAGTCATCCACAGACAATGTGTTTTGTCGCTCAGATGTGGAATCTCTCTCTAAGTCATTTTGGCAGGTAAACCCTGTGCCATCCTTCCTATATTGGCCATGACCCCCAGGGGTGTAAACCTCCCTTGAAACATGGGTCATGACTCCTGGTGATGAGCCTGGACCCAGCATCATGGGATTGAGAAAGTCTTCTTAACAAAAAAGATGGAAAAGAAACGTCACAAAATAAAGTTTCAGTGTCTGAAAGATTTCAAAAAGTGGAGGGATCATGCTGGAGGTTATTCTTGTTATATAGGTATCACTTTTTAGTTTCTTTTGTCTTAGAATAGCAAGAGGGAAATACCTGAAATTGTTGGACTGCAATCCAGTAGCCATGATTCTTGATGATGATTGTATAACTATATACTTTTTTTGATGTGACCATTTGGTTGTGAAAACCTTGTGGCTAACACTCCCTTTATCCAATTTTTATATAGATGATGAAAAAAATAAGGACAAAATAAATAAACAACATGGGAGCTGTTTTAGCTTGTAAGATGCCAAATGTGATATACCAGAAATGGAATGGCTTTTAAAAGGGGGAATTTATGAAGTTGCAAGTTTGCAGTTCTAAGGCTGTGAAAATGTCAAAATTAAGGCAGTGCTATAGAAATGTCCAATCTAAGGCATCCAGGGAAAGAGGATATGGTTCAAGAAAGCTGATGGCATTCAGGGTTTCTGTCTCAACTGGAAAGGTACATTGCAAATATGGCAGCATCTGCTAGCCTTCTCTCCAGTTTTCTTGTTCCATGAAACTCCCATGGATGCATTTTTCCTTCTTCATCTCCAAAGGTCTCTGGTTGCATGGGCTTTGTAGCTTTGTCCAAAATGGTTCCCTCTTAAAAGACTCCAGTAAGCAACCTCACCTTAAATGGGAGGGGACACGTTTCTATGGAAACCAGCTAATCAAAATTACCACCCACAATTGGTTGGGTCACATCTCCATGGCAACAACCAGAAAGGTCCCACCCAGCAATATTGAATGAAGATTAAAGGATATGGATTTTCTGGGGTACACAACAGATTCAAACTAGCACAGGGGCCAAATGGGTATGGGATGATTTGGGTGTTCTCTTTAAATTCTTATTCGTATTTGTATTTTTTTGAGTAATGAAAATGTTCAAAAATTGACTGTAGTGATGAATACACAACTATATGATGATACTGTGAACCACTGACTGCACATTTTGGATGATTACATGGTATGTGACTATATCTCAATAAAATTGTGTAAAAAATTAAAAAAAAACAAAATTTTAAGGAAATCTTCAACCACCTGAGATCAATATTTCTAAATTTTATATGATCCATATTACTTTAATTTTTGAGTTGTATTAGTTCTTGTGATCCTTGTTATAATGCCTGAGCTTTTCTTGCCCTGTGTACCTCTGGACTGGGTGTGTTCTATATTAAGGCCCTTCATTTTCACCTCTGATTGTACAATTGCTCAAAATCATTTTTGGTTCACAGGATTTGTCAATTTTACTCTAAAGGAATCTTGGATTCTCGCTGATATGCCTGCTATGTGTTACTTAGAATATTGAGGCTGAATTCTTGAATATTTCTTTGGTCCTTTATCTTTATTTCTCTCTTCTGTGAATTGTCTGTGATTTCTGGGTAACTGTGTCTGTCTACATTGTGAAGATTGTAGCAGTGCTTTAAGTTCCACTTACCTTGGAGAAAAACCTAGCTTACTGATTGAATCTATGCTCTACTGGCTGAAGCTTGTGTGCCACCCATTTCTCATTTAATATTATTAAATAGTCCCCATTGTTACAGCTGTTCATGACTTCATTGCTTTATTCCGTCCGTGATATGGGCTAAGGTTGATCTCAATGACACATAAAGTGAAACATTGATCCTGCTTTGTTGAATCATAACTCCAGATTGAGAGGCAGGCATCGAGCTGGAGGGAAGGACAAAATACAATGAGATGTAAGATATTTTCTACTTAGATATGTTTTTAAGTCTGATGGAATTTGTAGTTGAGACAGCAAATATGTTTTTGTACTTTTCCTTGACTGGTTTAATGGTCACACTAGTCACTGGATAAAGTCTTCAGGACAATGTTAGAAAATGTCTGTGTCACTAGACTAAGATATTTTCATGTAACCTCACATTTAAACCTAAACCAATTGGAGTCCAATTAAGTGCATTTGTCAATTAATTGGGATATTGAAGTGAAATTTTAATTTTAGGATAAAAGGATGCATAACCAGTAAACCATCCTACATCAATAATCTGTTGAATGACTCATATTTATTTATGTGTTTAGCATTGAAGTACTGCACATGATGATAAAGGATGCAGTCCCTGTATTAAAATGGACAAATGAATTGGGGTTACACTGCAATGCTACAAGTGTGGATATAAACACTGAGAGCTATGGAATGCATATAGTAGCTAACTATGTGCATATAGAAAAGGATCCCTGAAGGAGTAACATATGAAATTAGTTCTGAAGTAGTCCCACAGAAGTGGTAGAAAAAGGGTAAAGGGGAACTACAGGCAAAAGGAGAAACATGAGGGAGGAAGACAAATGATAAGAACTGCAAGTAGTTCAGTATGGCTGAAGTACACAGTAAGATATGGGAAGTGGCAGAAAAGGAGACTACACCAGTAAGCAGAAGGACTGTATTAGCTTGCTAAAGTTGCCAGAATGTAATATACCAAAAATTGAATGGCTTTTAAAAAGGGAATGTATTAAGTTACAATGTACAGTTTTTAGGCCATAAAAACATACAAACCAAGGCAGCCAGAGAAAGATAATGTGACTCAAGAAAGGCCCATCTGGGAAGGCACATGCCTGGCATCTGTTGGTCCTGTTCCCAGTTCCATTGTTTCCAGCTTCTGTTGCCAGTGTTTCCTCTTTAAGCATATGTGGCCCTCCTCCAGGACACAACTCTGGGTTCTGACCTGCTTAGCATCTCATGGGAAGGCATATGGTGACATCTCCATATAGCTGCATCTCTGCCAGTTCTGAAGCAAAAGTTCTCCAAGCATCTGCATCTTGGGTTTCACCCTTACTCCTTTTAAAGGACTCCAGTAAACTAATCAAGACCCAACTCGAATGAGGGAGTCACATCTCCATCTAATCAAAATGCCACACCTATAATAGGGTGTGCCACATCTCTATGTTAACAATTCAATCTTACTTTCCACCCTAAATGATGGGTCTGCCCCCACAAGCTTTGGCTAGGAAATAAATTACAACTTTTCTGGGATAAATAACAACCTCAAATCTGTACACAGACCTTGCATATAAGAATAGGCATTTATACCATATTTTGAAGGTGATGGACATTCATTGAGGAGTTTACAGATGCAAAAGTCATGGCTATCATTGTGGTTTAGAGAGATCACTCTGGTGCAGTGTGGAGGTTTGGTTATAGAAATTAAAGCATGAGGCAAGAACAATTCTTAGTGTATTATATTAGAATAGATAAATGATGAGGAAGGGAAGGGACAGATATTTATATAGTGAGAAGGATTTATGTTTTTGAATGGACAAGACATTGAATTTCTAGAGACACGAATTATGGGAGAGGGAGGTGTCTAGGATGACACATGGACCAATATGTTGAAAATAAAGAGAAATAGCAGACTGGAATACGGGATGACAAATTCATTTTTGGACAGGACAAAAGCACTCAGTGGTGAAAATCACATTTTTCACGGGCTTGGACTTGGGTCAGTGGCATTCAGAATGAAGATTTTAAGGTTTTGCACCATCCATTTAGCAAAGGTAGGTTCGAGTATATTCACTAGACCAGATTGATTAAGGAAGGTCTGAGCTTAAGCTTCAGTTGCACAACAATTTAATTAGCCAGAACCCACCATTCTTTGAGTATTACACTTATTGAGGATTTATTGTACTTCTTAGAAGATAAATCTACCATGAAGTTGGATATTCTATGATATTACTGTCATTTTAGCTTCTTCATTATTTTTAAACTATATCATATTTCCCTAATCACTGCCAAGGAGACAAGGAGCAATCCTCCACTTTATAATTGATCAAGTTCCCTTTAGTTTGATTTTCAAATCCTGTTACCCCAGAGTGAATCAGTTCTCTGTGACCTTTCACTCACATTCTTATTGATTTTTCCTGAAGGATGCCACAGTTATTACTGCTTACCTCTTACTTCATCCTCCATGAAAGGATCTCTAATGGCTTCTTAGAGCCTTACAAAATCAAGGGTTGTTTCCCCAATCACATAACTCAACACTTCTTTCTCAGTTTCTCAAGATAAAAGTTTAAAGTCTCCACTGATTAAAGTTCTTCTGTGATTGATTCTCTGCGTCAAATTGTGTAGTTTCTGATTCTTACAGTGTTTTTTCACAATCCAGGAAGCAACTTGATGAGGCACAGTCTTGGGTAAAGAAAACACTGAGGGAGTGAGCATTTTAGCTATTGTGATTTTCTAGTTTCCTGTCTAGAACTAGTGGAAATTCCTTTGTTTCTCTCCTTTTTCACTGAAAATATTTTTTAGAATATTTGAGTCTACATGGTTGCAACAATATGTTTGTACTAGAGAAACAAATTGATTGATCTTTTATGTTTCTTTCTATGAATGTTAATTTTTTTTCAGGACCAGTGACATTATCTTGAGTTTTATGGATCATTGTAAGTTAATGATTAAAATAACATGGCAGGGGCGGTGCAACAGTGGCTCAGTGGCAGATTTCATGCCTGTCATGCTGGAGACCGAGGTTCAATTCCCAGTGCCTGCCCATGCAAAATAATAATAATAATAATAATAATAATAATAATAATAAGGCAGCAGGGCCAGACAGAGGTGGATTTGACCTGTGACTAGACCACTTACCTACTGTGTGACCTTAGCTAAGTCATTTACTTTTTATGATCTACCTGCTGCCTTATGTACAAAATGATATAATATTACACTCCTTGCTTACTTCTTGTGGTTGGTGAAATTTTCAAATTGGGTTAATATTTTATCAATCAGAAAACATTACACTCATTCAATTTAGTAGTTTAAGTGCACATATAGAAGGTGTGGGGGGCAAAAAGTAAAAGGTCTTGCTGCTATTGTCCATAAAATATAATGAATAATCTATGACAACCTGGAACAGTGCATGTACTAAGTAAAAAAAAAAAACATTCATATAAGGTTAATTTTTATTAAAACAAAAACAAATACATGAGAACTAAATTTTGGGGGTTGCTTACTGTATGCCATATAATGTCACTAGCTTTGTATGAACTATCTCATTTGATGGGGTCACACCATTGAGTTAGGTACTCTTTTTAGATGAGGTTTTAGATGAGGAGCCCTTCTCCATTTCAACCAAATAATAAATGGAACAGAAAAAGGATTTGGATTTTAACCTGGGCAAAAACCCAGGATTTTAGTCACAATGTGGTTGGGCCTCATAATCTTGATATAAACTTGTTTTATTTTGATGTTTATAAATTTATCCCACAACTATATTGCAGCAGAAAAATCCAAGTTAATCAGGATTCCAGATAATACTGTGTGTAGGGGAAGAGAGAGAAAGATCCCAACAGTCATACAATCCAATGGCAGTCAAGCTTCCTACATTGTAGAAATTACTTAATTGTCTGATTTCTGTATCAATTATAAGAGCAGATTTAAGACTGTCAGGAACAGATACTCTGAGAGAAAACTCTTGAAACAACCTGTGTTTACTAAAATTTAAAGGTCTTGAAGGCAAGAAATATATGCCTGGCAGAGATGCTGACTTATAGCTGTAGCCAATGAGTGTTTGTTGAATTGAATGGAATTCTTTTCTCACATATCTGAGCAGTGATTTTATGTACCCTGAAATCCTGTTGATGATGGCTAGCTGTATAATTGATCAGCTGTGCAGAAGCTAGCATAAAATACTATTCAAATGTAATGCCTATGTCTACCAAGGAATTCTTGGAAGTTTCTGTACACAAGATGAATTATAATTAATAAATGTGAAGCATAACCAAGATAGGCAATTTGTTTTGAAAAAAATCTGTGATTGATAAATGTTGAGGAAATATAAGGTGGATCATGTAGAAATTAATGTTAGATTAAGTAATTTTAGAAGAAGCGATTTAGATTAAGAAAACTACAGGGAATCTTGAGAGTGCACATAGACTCACCTCCCCACACATGCACTTTTCAGTATCTCTCTGCCTAAAAATTACTGAAAAGGATGGAATTGCTTTCATTTTTGAAAATCTATTTAATAGCTGGAATAATAGATGGAAGTTGTATTATTGTATCTTCTGCATTCAATCTTTTGCAATATGTTATGCGGTCAGAAACATGTGAAGAAAATCTAGCATCACTCAGATAGGTACTTGGAAAAAGGAACATTTTAACAGCCTTTTCTGATGTTTATGTGTATTCTTCTTTGATAGTACTTCTAATTTCTTTTGTAAGTCAGTTGCAATGTTAAGTTGGAAACTATATTAATGAACTTTTCATAGTTTGTTTCATTACCTTCCATTGGTCTATATTGTAATCAATATGGATCAGATCATTTACACATGCACAATGTTGTAACAACACACTTTGTTCATTTAGAAAATTTGGATTCACTGACTTATTGCAGATCTTCCAAATTTTATTTTATTTTTCATTTTATTTTACAATGTTTTTTATTACATAATACCAAATGATCACAGTCATTAATATCACCACTTATCTCCTCAGAAGAGACTTTGATTGGGGAACTCATACTCATGTTTGCATAGAGAATTTTTCTGAAATTTCAATTTTCACTTGAAAGCTAGAATTTAATCATTGACAACAAGCACCATCAGTTAGTTTCCTAGAAATAATGGGCTCACTTCTTTAATTTCTCAAGAAAATGCCAAGAGATGCCCAAGTTTGAAAAATCATAGTTTGTCAATCATTCTTGAGTAAAATAGTGTTCAACTAAAAAAGCAGTTTTCAGCTTGCAATTCAAACAATCCCACAAGTGCTTTTCTTTGAGACAACTATCTCACTTTGGTATGTGTCCAAAGTACTTTAGGCAGATTTCACGGTTTGTCACAAAGAATATTAAAAAAACACACATTCAAAGGTGAATCTTTATTAAAATTGATACTTTTTAATGCTTAATCAAGGACTTTTCTAAATGAAACTATTTTGTTGTTATTATGCATTAACTGCAAGTGCATGGCAGTGAAAAATACTGCATTGGTTTGAAACTGTTTTGTACCTCCAAAAAGCCTCATTCTTTAATCCTGATTTAATATTGTAGGGTTATTTCCGTAGAGATGTGACACACCCAATTTGGGGTATGGCAGTTTGATCAGATGGAGATGCTACTCCACCTATTCAAGGTGGGTCTACATTAGTTTACTGAAGTCCTTTAAAAGAGAAAACATTTGGAGAAAACTCAGTTTCTTTAGAGCTGACAGAGATGCAGACATTTAGTGATGCTTGGAGTGCTGACAGACCCAACGGATGCCTAGACATAGGTGTTTGGAGATGCAGAGTTCAGCATATATCTCCATGTGCCTTCCCATGAAATGCTAAGCAAGCCAGAACCTAGAGTTGTGTCTCAGAAGAGCTAAGTGAAGGCTCTCAGATGCTTTTAGAGGAAACCACTAGCATCTGGAAGCAACAGAACTGGGAACAAAGACCAGCAGATGCCAGTCACATGCCTTCCCATCAACCTTTCTTGAGTCAAGATGTCTTTCTCTGAATGTCTTAGTTTGGATATTTTTACAGCCTTAGAACTGTAAAACTTGCAACTTAATAAAATTCCCTTTAAAAAGCTATACCATTTCTGGTGTATTACATTCCAGCAGCTTTAGCAAACCAAATCAAATAGCGTGAGTACTAGTACCATTTGGTGCAACTATCTGGGTTCCTGTGAAGGCACCAACAGTTTTGCCCATCATTGTGTTTGCACTATCAGAACAAGTGTCAATGTAATGAATAAAGGAAAATAACAGCTACTACTATTGAAAATAGTTTTGAACTTATGGGCTTCCTGAAAGGGTTCCAGTGAATTGCATGGGTCCATTGATCACAGTATGAGAATTTCAAACCAAGATTGGAGAGTCTTAAATATGTTGAGCAGAGACCCAGAAATTCTGATTAAAGATTTTGGGAATGTTGTCAAGGAATAGACATTTTTTAGCTAACACCACAGAGGATTCTGAGAACTGTAGCCTGTGGAACAAATTTTGAAAAGCACTGTATTATACAAGACATGCCTTCACATTGGCTATGGCTCTGGAAAAGCAGAATATATATCTGCCTAAAACAATTATTTACTTAATTTACTAAGAATTAGTCACCCTAGTTGCTTCATTGATATATTTTCATCATTCTATCTGAAATGTTGAACTGATAGACTTTTCTTTGTGTACAGTCCCTTTCCATCTCAAATTTCACATTATCTACTCTGTATTAGTTTCTTACTTTTGCTGAAAAGGTGATATACCAGAAATAGGTCAGCTTTTATAAAGGAAATATATTATGTTACAAGTTTACAGTTCTAGGGCCATAGAAATGTTTATGCTAAGGCATGCAGGACAGATTCCTTGACACAAGAAAAGTTGATGGGTCCAAACAACTTTATCAGTTGGGAAGGCATGTGGCTGGCATCTGCTGGTCCTTTGCCTTCTGATTTCAAAATAGCTTCCCCAGGGGGCATTTTTATGCATCTCAAAAGGCCTCTGTTTGTGTCAGTTCTGAAGCTTTTCCAAAATAGTTTCCTCTTAAAGAGCTCCACTATGTAACCCCACCTTGAATGGGTGGAGACATATCTCCATGGAAACCACCTAATCAACATGTCCCACCCACATTTAGGTTTGCCACATCTCTGTTGAAAGACCTTAATAAAAAAGATCCCACCCAACAATGCTGAATCAGGATTAAAGAACATGGCTTTTCCGGGGTACACACAGTTTCAAACAAGTGCATTCCATCCCATGCTAGGTTGAATCTGTTGTATACCCCAGACAAGCCTTGTTTCTAATCCTCATTCACTATTGCTGGGTGGCATATTTTATTGTTTCCATGGAGATGTGACCTACCCAATTGTGGGTGGTACCTTTTGATTAGATGGTTTCCATGGAGATGTGTCTCCACCCAGTCAAGGTGGGGTTGCTTACTGGAGCCCTTTAAGAGGGAGCCATTTTAGAAAGAGCCACCAGAACTGACAGAGACAACAGAAATGACAGAGCCCCATGGAAGCCACTGAAAAAGCCTTGAGAGAAGGCTAGCAGACATTGCCATGTGCCTTTCCAGCTGCATGAGAAGCCCTGAACATCACTGGCCTTAAACCAGGGTATCATTTCCTGGATGCCTTAATTTGGACATTTTTATGGGCTTACCTTAAGTTGGACATCTTCATGGCCTTATAATTGTAAACTTGCAATTTAATAAATTCCCCCGTTTTAAAACTATTCTGTTACTGCTATTCTGGCAGCTTGTGCTGACTAAAACACACCCTCTGAACCCCCCCCCCAAAACATATTCTTTCCATATACAAAATGGATTCATTCATTACCATAAGTATCACAAAGCCTTAAACCATTTTGGTAACAATACAAATATAATACAAAATCAAAACCAGTACAAAATCTCATTAAGGTCAGTTACATGCATGGTCTTCCTAAGGCAACATTCTCTGACTGTTGACTTGTGAAAAATTAGAACATGTTAGCTGCTGCCAACATGAAAAAGAACAGTCATAGGATATATATTCCCATTTCCAAAGGGTGTTATTGGAAGAATAATAGAGGTCAAAAGTCCTAAACAGTTCCTAAAACCAGCAGGGCAAACTCTGTTAAATTATAAAGTCTGAAAGTCATTCATCATTAAGACTTTAGAAAGTGTCAGTCCCACCCTTTCCAAGGGCCTATGCTATGATTCTGACCTCTCCAAATGCTGTGGAGAGTTGCAACCATGGAGAATATTGAGGAGGCCAGCTTTTTCTTGACTTCACCTTCTCCAAGCATCAGGGCAGAACCTGGGCTCTCTACCATCTCTTGGGCATATGCTCAACCCCCTCAGAACAGTCTGGTGTCAGTAAAGCTCCTCCCCATCCCCAAGAAATTGCTCCACTTTCTCTGAGGCCTGGGGCATGAAAACCATTCCTGAACATCTTGGCAGAAGGCCCACCCTATGCTTTCAGGGCAAAATCACCATCTCCATGTGCATGCATGGATTTGGTCCAAGTTTTCTTGGCTTCAGACCTTAGCTTCCAAGGTCCTGCATTTGAAATTATTTTTACTTCAGTTTGTCAGTTTTCTGTCCCTTCTAGTACAATCTGGCAGTGATATTGTTTATACAGATCTTACAACAATCTTGTTTGTTTTCCATGCAGTATACTGGAATCATACCTATCTGACATTAGCACTTTCCAGAAATCCTTCCTGGATAACTCCATCTCCAATCCTGGCTTATCCTGTAATGTCTCATTGGATCAATGTTTGATTAAATCCTCTTGTAGGGCACTATTCTCTGCAGTCTCCTTTTCTGGAAGCCCATACTTTTCCAGCCCATCAATCTTTATTTCCCTTGTGCCCAAGAGTTCAGTCCTCAACTTACCTCTCTCCTGTCTAATTTCACTATGAGCTTCAAGGAGAAATCAGGCCACACTTTCAACATTTAATTAAAAAAACTCTTCATATAAGTATCCCAGCCCCATCAGTAATTTTTGACAAATTCTGTGCCACATTAAAGCAAGGATTGCCTTGCTTCCAGTTTGCAATAACACATGCATCATTTATATCTAAGGCATTATCAGAAGGAACTTTACAGTCCAAATTTCTACCAACAGTCTCTTCAAAACATTCTAGACCTTCTCTTTCAAGCTCCTCACAACACTTCTAGAATATTTTCCTTATGATTTTAAAAAGCCATTCCAACATGTCTGGTATTTGAAATCTGTAACACCCCTCTTCTCTCGTACTAAAATCTGTTTTGCTTTGCCAATGTTCCCAGAAATGCAAAATGGCAGAAATGGGATGGCTTTTATAAAGGGAATGTATTAAATTACAAGTTTATAGTTCTAAGGACAAAAAATATCCAAATTAAGGCATCCAGTGACAGATACCTTGATTCAAAAAAGTCTGATATATCCAGAACACCTCTGTCAGCTGGGAAGACATGTGACTGGCATCTGCTGTTTCTTGGCTTCTGGTTTCAAAACAGTGTCCTTAGGAGTGTTTTCTTTATGCATCTCCAAAGGTCTGCCTGTGTCAGTTCTGAAATTTTTTCCAAAATGGTTCCCTCTTAAAAGACTCCACAAAGCAACCCCACCTTGAATAGGTGGAGACACATCTCCATTAAAACTACCTCATCACAAGGACCCACCTATAATTAGGTGTGTGACATCTCCATAGAAACAACTCATAAGGATCCCTTCCAACAATATTCAGTCAAGATTTAAAAACATGACTTTTCTGGGGTACACATAAGTTTCAAACCAGCACAACCCCCTTCATTGTATATATATTTCTCTTTGGAACACTTTTAGTCTGTGTCTCTCTTAGCTAGGTTGTGGAAATCACAATTAGACAGACATGGTATCTCCTTAGGCTTTGATCATACTTAGTTGAAGTCCACGCTTTTTTATGTGTTTGGTTTTATTTAAATGGTTTTATTTTAAACTGTTTCCTAATTTTGGTGGCAATATAAAATAGTATTTTAAATGAGGAGTATGTATGTACTGTACAACTCTACTTCTAATGGTGTTTATTTATTCAATTTGTTTTTATCCTTGACATGATCGTATGTGATACTAAGATAATACTTATGAATAAAAATTACATTCTAACTGAGTTAACAGTCAAACTTAATTTCTGATTATTTTGAATATTTGCATTTAAATCTGCATGAAATCAAAGCTTGAACATGGCCAAGATGTTAGATTTTAAGCAATAATATTTGTTGCATACAAATATACAAGTAGTAATCTATGGAAATAATTTCATTTCATTAAAAAATCTTCTAAAATTCATCATTCAGCATAATACCAATGACACTTCACAGTTCCGTATTGTCTTCCCACCTAATTCCTTATTAAGCCTTGTTCCTTATTCTTGTCTCTTTGCTGAACTGAGTCCTAGAAAGTCCATATAAAATATTTTATTTAACAGTATGAATTTTCTGATGTGAAATCCAGCAGAAGATTTTCTTAAAATGACTTTAGGATTGTTATTCCACCAGCCAAAGAATATTAATTATAAATAATGAGTTAATTGATAGACTTCCATACATCAACATGAAGTTATGACAGCTTAATCAATTCAAGCTAGGTTCACATTCACTCTTGGTTGCCTAAAAGTTAAGATCTTCTACCCATATGATCCATATTAGAAAGTCATTGGGAAGGAAGAATCTGTAGAAGGTACATGAATGGTGGAATGTCTGGTACAGGCCCGGAATCCCATTCTGGGTTTGAATACCATAAAATTTTCATGCTGTGCATTTTCTTAGCTCTTCTGTCTCATCTATAACTTTCTAACTCTATATCAGGAATTCTAACCATGGCTGCCATTCCTGGTGATGCTCAGAGAATATAAATGAGTCTTGTCCAGAACCTTTGTTGTTGAACAACCTGGGATTCCTTTCCTACATTGGGGTTTATCTGATAAAGAGGGAAAGTGCAAGCATAAGCTAGAAAGAGAGCTTGAAAATAAGTCTGAACATTCCTTATGTAACTGGCCTACTTCTTTTCATTCTAATCACATTGAGATCTCTGAATTTGGGAACAAGCCATTCCTTTGATATCCTTTCATCTTTCTCTCTTCACATATGCTAGTTGTGCCTTCAGAGCTCTTTTTTAATTTGGGAAACTTCAAGCTCCAGCTGAGGAATCCTTGATGCCTGTTATCTTGTCTTGCTAATATAGAGGAGAAGCTTGCAGAGAAACCCTTTAGGCTTAAAAATCTTCCCAGGTGAGAACAGGCTGTAGCAAGTTTCTTTTGCATTTCTGCTTGACCTACACACTTTACACTTTAACCCATTTCCTTCAGTTACAAGGGCTTAGGTTTTATGATCTCAAATACAAGTATGGGTCACTATTGGTTTGAAAGACAACGGGTAATGAGCGCTGAGCAAAATTTGCTGTCCTCAGTGTTCATGCTGGCAGTATGATACTTCATTGAAAAAGACATTCAAATTGCACAGTTGCTCTGGTTCAGATCTTGCTAAGGGTCATAAATTATATTATGGTGTTGTTGGCATAATTTAGATGAAAGGGCTGTTGCATGTGATAGAAATTGTTAAAAAGGCTGCCTTTACCTTTGTTTCACAACTTAAAGGGATACAACTTTAATTTACTGTTCAAAGCTTTTTAAAGGATTAGTTATAGGACACTATTTTAGTTTGCTAATGCTACCAGAATGCAATACACCAGAAATGGATTGGTTATTATAAAGGGAATATATTAAGTTACACCTTTGCAGTTCTAAGGACTTAAAAAGGTCCAAACTAAGGCATCCAGAGAAAGATGTCTTGACTCGAGAAAGTCTGATTTGAGAAGGTGCATGTCTGGCATCTACTGGCCTTTGACTTCTGGATTCAACAGCTTATCCAGGGGTATTTTATTTCTACATCTCTGAACATCTCTCTCTGTGTCAGCTCTGAAGCTTTCTCCAAAATGGCTCCCTCTTAAAGGACTCCAGTAAGCAGATTAAGAACTAGAATGGGTGGAGACACATATCCATAGAAACCACCTAATCAAAAGTTCCCATCTACAATTGAGTAGGTCAAATCTCCCTAGAAACCTTAATCAAAAAGATCCCACCTTACAATATTAAATCATGATCAAAGAACATGATTTTTCTGAGATATACAACAGTTTCAACAGACACTGAGATATTTAGCACTTAGTTTTTCATATTTGACTTTAAAATGTAAATATTCTTGCCATGTTCATGATATAAGGTCCTGCAGATATGATTAAGGTACACTGCTGTTTAAACTTTAAACAACATCCAATAAATTCATAGGAAATTACATCTCCTAATTATACTTCTAGTCCTAAAACTAAATATGTATTGTAGCTAATACCCTCAAACTGTATCAGTTGTTAACCCAAACACATATTTGTTGAGCTTGACTTCTTTGATACAAATTCAAATCTATTTGGGTCAAAGAAATCATATTTTTATAATAATTACTCCAACTAAATTACCTTTCTTATTTAAACTAACAATAAAAGTATAAACAGCTTTGGAAATAGAAGTATTAACAAAGCAATGATTTTAGAATTTTCAATTTTTATCCATGCAGCAGAAGTTAAACTCAATTGAATTTTTGTTCATGACTCATACTGAGTTATATGTGATGTGATAATTTTTGACATATCAATAATATTCTCACTATGGTGGATATTACTCCTTTCCTCAGGCTGAAAAAGTAACCAAATCGTTTTTTCCTTTGTCAAGGAAAGGATAGGAATGAAAGACTAGTAAGTTTTAATTTGCTGAAAACATTAGTTTCCAGAAACCCAGAGGGCTACCCCCACCTAGGCTTTTAAAATTATTTTTATGTATTTTTATTGAGATATCTTCATACATCATATAATCCATCCAAGTTTACAGTAAGTTCTTCACAATATCATCACATATTTGTGTATTCATGACCATGACCCGTGATCATTTTTAGAACATTTGCATTACTTCAGATAAACAATAAAAAGAAAAAGGAAACACATACACACACACACATATATCAGTGGAACAAAGAACAACATCCAGAAATAGATTCATAAAAACATGGACAACTGACTTTTTTCCATATAGTTATACAATAACTATCAAAGATCAAGGCTACTGCATTACAGTTGAACAACTTTAGGTATTTCTTTCTGGATATTCTAAAACACTAGACTGTGAAAACAAATATCTATATAATGAGTCAGTAGTCACAGTAATTTATTAAATCCTAATTTCTCAGTTACACCTCTCTCTTCTCATTTTACCTTTCTCTCAATCTTCAAGTATATCTGGGCAATGACCATTTTAACTTCTCCATGCTGGAAAGGGGAGTTGACTTTATAGGGGAGAAAAATGTGCCTGTTTGTTGTTCTTGGAGAGACTGGGACCTCTGGGTTTCAGTACTTATCTGGCCTAGGCTCAATCTGGAGACCTTAAGTTTCTGAGAAAATAAACTTTTTAAGAAAAACTTTTCTGGAGACTCAGATAGAGCCCAGGGCACTACCTAGAGTTTTCAGGAATGACTGTTGGTTGGGGCATGGCATACTGTGATAGTTTGAAATATCTGACTAAATGATGTGTAATGGTAGCCTCTAGAATGACCTCTCAGCTTTATTTGAAATTGCTTAGCCACTGAAACTTTATTTTGTTCCATTTCTCTTCTGCTTATTGGTAATTCTTAATCCCATGATGCCAGGGCCAGGTTCATACCTGTGAGTCATGTTCCATGTTGCCAGGGAGAAATATGTGTCCTGCATGGGGGGAGGGTACTGAGTTTATTTGCACAGTTGGCTTAAAGAAAGAGGCCACATCTGAGCAACAAAAGAGGCTCTCTGGGGGTGACTCTTAGCCATACTTATATGGAGGACTAGCTTTGCCTTCACAGAAATAAGTTTCATAAGGCAAGCCTCAAGATTGAGGGCTTGGCTTACTAAATTCAGAGTTCTTAATGCCTGAGAGATTATCAGGAATTTACCAGGTTTGGTGGTTTAATGGTTCCTCATGTTTCCCCAGTCCCTCAAGGTAACTTTGTAAATATGATTTCTGTCTTCTGCTCAAAATACTCTGAAATGTATCTGAGTATTACATTAACCTGAAGAGAATAATAACATTTCATTCCATACTCTGGATTTCATGTAATTGGGTTGGTTTAATAAACTGACCAGATGGGTTAAATTAGATAGTGTGTGTCCTAGTTTCCTAGCTGCTGGAATGCAACACACCAGAGATGGATTGGCTTTCAATAAAATGGAATTTATTTAGTTAACATATAGTTCTTCAGAGGAAAGGCAGCTAACTTTCAACTGAGGTTCTTTCTTACATGGGAAGGCACAGGGTGATCTCTGCTGGCCTTATCTTCAGGCCTCTGGGTTCCAACAACCTTCCCTGGGGTGATTCCTTTCTGCATCTCCAAAGGCCTGGGCTGAGCTGGAAGTGCTGAGATGAGGTATGCTGAGCTGCTTCGGTTGTGCTACATTGAGCTCTCGCATTTAACCACCAGCCAATTAAATTAAACATCATTCATTGCAGCAGGCATGCCTCCTAGCTGACTGCAGATGTGATCAGCAACAGATGAGGTTCAAATGCCATTGGCTCAAGTCCACAGCAATAGAACTAGGCACCTTCACCTGGCCAAATTGACACCTGAATCTAATTACCACAGTGTGCTACAGAAAATTTAAATTTTGGAGCAAATATACATCTCTTCCTTTAGTGAGGTTGAAATTTAAAATACAGAAAATGTCATTCTTTACCCTGTATTCTGATTTGCCTTAGTCTTAACCAGGTTCATTTCATTCATATCTCTAATTGGAGTCTGATCTCTTTTTCAACTTCTCTAACATTGCTGTAGGGAGTAATGCTGACTTTCAGAGTTGCAGAAATTTAATTATGAATCTCAGGTGTCCCACTGATAAACAATGTTCCAGGGAAGTACAAGGTTATACACGAAGAGCACAGCATTTCAGAATTGAAAAATAACATTTAACACTCAGGAATAAATGTGACTGGTATAACAGCTTACATTCTAGGAACCTTTACAGTGAGCCTTATTGAACTGTACTCCTTAATTCCAAACTCCTTAATTATTAATTGCCCAATCTCTGTCTCCTTTCTATCCCCTGATAAACTATGCTCTCAAATATAATCCTTAATTCTAAGAGATTGTTAATTATAGTTAGTTTATATTAGTGAGACCGTAATTGTCTATTTTACCCTAGCATATTTCACTCAATATTATTTCTTCAAGTTTCTTTCTCCTAGCTGCATGACTTCAGTCCTTCCTGCAGACAGTCATAATTCCATCATATTATACACCATACTTTGCATTTCTGTTCATCAATCAATGTACCCTTATACCACCTCTATCCATTGCAAATCTGCCATAAATGTCAGCAAATGATGCCACTATAAATATCAGTTTGTGAATGCCTATTTGTGTCCTAGTTTCAATTCTTCCAAAACTTTGTATAATAATGGGATTGCAGGATCATACCACAACCCTACACCTACCCTCCTAAGAAACCACCACACTGCCCTCCAGAGAGTCTGCCCCATTCTACTTCCATATGGCATAATCACAGTTATCACTAGGGTATAATCATATAGTTATGTATTCACTACCACAATCTGTATGAGAATATTTCCATTTCTTCCATAAAGAGAAAGAAGAGGAGAAAAGAAAAAGATGAAGGAGAAACTAACAGCATAAATAATAATCCCATCCCTCTCCATTATATTCCCCTTATTATTTTCATTTAGCTTTGGTATGTTGCCTTTGTTAAAATTAATAAAGGTACACTACAATGTTACTGTTAACCATAGACCCTAGTTTGCATAATTGTACTTTTTACATACACCATCTTATTTTTAACACCCTACAATGTAACTTTGATTGTTCTCTCTCATGTAAAAACTTTCCTATATTTGCACATTTAACCACCATCATTGTTCACTCTAGGTTTTGCTATGTTTTATAGTCCCAGCTTCTTTCATTTCCTCTGCATATATATCTAGTAATGTGAGTGCTGGATTACACAACAATTCTATGCTTAGCTTCCTGAGGAACTACCAAACTGCCTTCCAGAACTTTTGCACCATTCTACATTTCCACCAACAGTGAATGATTGTACCTATTTCTCCATATCCTCTCCAGCAGAAACAGTTCTCTCTTTTTTGCTAGCGGCCATTCTAGTAGGCATGAGATGATATTTCATTGTGGTTTAGATTTGCATTTCCCTAATGACCAGTGAAATTGACCATATTTTCATATGTTTTTGATTAATTTGTTTTTACTCTTTACAAAAGTGTCTGCCCATGTCTTTTGCCCATTTTTAAATTGGGCTGTCTGTCTTTCTGTTGTTTAGTTGCAAAATCTCTTTGTACATTCTGGATAGTGAACCTTTATTTGATATAATATTGCCGAAGCATTGTCTCCCATTGTATAGGCTGTCTTTTTACTTTGCTGACAAAGTTCTTTGATGCACAAAGTGTTTAATTTTGAAGAGATCCCATTTCTCTAGTTCTTCTTTTATTGCTCTTGTTTTGGTTGAAAGGACTAGGAAGTTACATCCATCACAATATCTTTAAGATATTTCCTGACATTTTCTACTAAACTTTTTATGGTTTTCATTCTGATGTTCAGGATTCTGATCCCTCTTGATCTAATTCAGAAGTGTCCTTTTTCCCACCTATGATTTTTGGTTTTCAAAAACACAGTCTCCTTGAGGGTTTATTCAAGAGGAGGAAAAGTTACAAGAAATTAAATAGTAGACTAAGGAAACATGGAGAGTGAAGCATTTGGGGAGAGTTTTCCAATGGTCAGGGTATTTTTTAAATTTCCAGGAATACAGAAATATGGAAGCAACTTACTCACAGTGCTCCAGATGGGAAACTGCTACAGATCTCTGGAGAGCTCAATCCTATATATTATGGTCTTAAGAATACTGGTGAAGCTCCTTGTGAAAGAGGCTTGCATGGATTAAGTAGACCATTGCAATAGGTACTCTGAATTCCATCAGTATAGAGTGCCTAAATGATCTTGCAGTGTCCACTTGACAGTGCCTAAATGATTTTGGAGTATCTACCTGAAAGAAAACATAAGAGACAGTAACCATCATATACTGAGGACATTGCATCTGCCCTTATTTTGGGGGCACCATTAGCCTGATGTTCTGTTATAATCCTGCAGAAGATGGGGGTAGATATCCCCAAAATGACTAAGGCAAACTTTTCCAACATCCACATTGGGGGACAATTTGGGAATATTGCAAAATTTGAGAATGTTATGAAGTAAGATATTCCTTTAATCTAAATGTCAGGAAATAAAATTTACATATAACGAAATGCATCTACACAAAGTGAGGTAATCAGTGAGTCATGCTATTTTTATCATTTGTCTTCTGACTTCCCTAATTTATAATAGCATATTTTTTATTAAAGTACAACACTACTTATCATTACATGCAATCCTGGTACTGAAGAAAACATACTACTGGCCCATTTGAAATGCTATTATGACATTTTCATTTGTTTTACTTTTTGGCCACCTATTGAGTGACATAATTAAGCAAATTAAAGTCCTGGCAAAACAGTAGTCAGTATTTGGGGTCACAACTTTGAACATTACATATCTATTTGATTTAGATTATGTGCACAGCAGGATCAGACATGAAAGTCTTAAAAGAAAACAAAGAGCCATAATTTATATCCTACACAGTTGTTTAAAGTCTCAGTTGTTCAGAAATTCTCTGAAAGCATAAAGTGGTTATTTAAACTTTATATTGTATAGTATAACATATATAAAAAGCAAAAAAATAAATAAATAAAAATAAAAAAACAATAGTTTTCAAAGCACTCTTCACCAAGCAGTTACAGGACAAATCCCAGAGTTTGTCATGGGCTACCTTACAGTCTCCTCAGATTTTTCCTTCTAGCTGCTCCAGAATATAGGAGGCTAGAAGGCATAAATATTTTTTATCATCACAATCACCTTTTTCTTTCTTGTGAAAAATAACATATATACAAAAAAGCAATAAACATCAAAGCACAGCACCACAGTTAGTTGTAGAACATATTTGAGACTTTGACATGGGCTACAACTCCACAATTTTAGGTTTTTGCTTCCAGTTGCTCTAAGATACTGGAGACTAAAAGAAATATCAATTTAATGACTCAGCAATCATAATCATACTCATTTGTTAAATCCTATCTTCTCCGTATAACTCCACCATCATATATGGTCTTTCTGTCCCTGTCCTTGGGGTGTTTGGGCTATGGCCATTCTAACTTTTTCATGTTGGAAGGGTCTGTCACTTATATGGAGTAGGGAGATGGAACAATCTGATGTTCTGGAGAGGCTGGGCCCTCTAGGTTTCAGGACTATCTGGTCCAGGCACCCATCTGGAGGTTGTAGGTTTCTGAAAGTTACACTAGGGCATGGAAGCCTTGTAGAATCTTATATATTGCCCTAGGTGTTCTTTAGGATTGGCTGGAATGGTCCTGGTTGGGGGTTGGCAGGTTATGATAGGTAGCAAGGTCTAAACAAAGCTTGTATAAGAGCAACCTCCAGAGTAGCCGCTCGACTCTATTTGAACTCTTTCTGCCATGGATACTTTATTAGTTATTTTTCTTTTCTCCTTTTTGGACAGGATAGAATTGTTGGTCCTATAGTCCCAGGGCCAGGTTCATCCCCAGGAGTCATCTCCAGGGAGGTTTTCACTCCTGGATGTCATATTCCATGTAGGGGGGGAAGGCAATGATTTCACTTGCAGAGTTGGGCTTAGAGAGAGTGAAGCCATACATGAGAAACAAAAGAGGTCTTCCAGAAATAACTTTTAGGCATACCTGTAGGTAGATTAAACTTCTCTGCTACTACATAAATTTCACAAGAGTAAGCCTCAAGATCAAGGGCATGGCCTATTGATTTGGGTGTCCCTGAAGTCTGACACAGTATCATGGGATTCCCTGATGGTAAAGTTTAATAGCTACATATTTTTTATCCCATTGCTCAAGGGGCTTTGACAAAACTTTTTGATTATCTGCTTAATATACTCTAGCATGTATCCAGACATTACATTAAGATATGAAGGATTAAAGGACCTCTTTCTTATTCTGGGCTCCCTGTGTTTCAATTCTTCAAATGAGCTATACAGATAGGTTGAGTTAGATTATGTGCTACAGAAAATTTCAGTTCCAGACCAAATAGACCTTTCCACTTTGGTCTAAAAGAGTATCTGTGGTTCTAAAATATAGACAATGCCTTTCTCACCCCTGTATTCTGAATTATTTTGACCCTATCCTGATTGGTTTCATTCTTATCTCTATATATGCTATATATGTATATATAACATCCTCTTGAAATAAAAAAAATAATAATTACCACTCTGGACAAAATGTGTCTGCTATAAAAGCTTACAGTCTAGGCCCCTGTTTTCTTGTAAGCATTTTCTAAAGGAGACCATATCAGTTTCGTTCTTTTGTTTCTGGCTTATTTTGCCTCACCAAATGTCCCACATGTTTATTTACATCATTTCTTGACTCATGACTTCATCCATTTTTTGTAACAGCACAACATTCATTCAAAATTATACACCATAATTTGCCGATTTATTTCTGTCAGTGTATCCTTCAGCCACCTGCATTCATCAGGGATCATGTATAGTTCCCAAAGCCCACAGTCCCTCAACACTCTCAATTCTAGATAATTTCACTGTTCCCAAGCGAAAGAAAACCAATAAACATACCTTCACCAAATAGGAAATCTAAATCTTCTTTTAATGCCTGTCTTTCCCCCCATTATTTACCTCTGCTATTGCTGTGGTAGTGCTGATGTTTTTCTATTAAACATAGTCCATAGCATGCAATAGCAGTTCCCCTCTACCCTGGACCTAAACACTCTTTGTACATGAATCATACCTTTGAAGTAGTTCTTGCAAGAACAAATTCATATTTCCAGTGTTAATCAGTGGGACATTTTGTGTCTGTCTTATTTCACTCAGCATTATGTCCTCAAGGCTCTTCCATCTTGTCATGTGCTTCAGGGTGTTGTTTTGTCTTACTGCTGCATAATATAGCATTCAATGTATATACCACATTTTGTTAATCTGCTCATCTGTTGATGACCATTTGGTTTATTTCCATCTTTTGGCTATTGAGAATAATACTCCCAGGAACATTGGTGTGCAAATGTCTGTTTGTGTCATTGCTTTCATCTCTTCTGGGTATATACCAAATAGTGCTACTGCTGGGTCATTGGGCAACTCAGTGTTTCATTTCCCAAGGAATGACCAAACTGTCTTCCATAGTGGCTGTACCGTTACACATTCCCACCAGCACTGCATAAGTATCCCAATTTCTTCACATCTTCTTCTACATTTAGTTTCCTATTTGTTTATTAGCAGCCATTCTTAAAGGTGTAAGGTGGAATCTCATTGTAGTCTTGATCTGCATTTCCCTTATAGCCAATGAAAATGAATATCTCCTCATGTGCTTTTGAGCCATCTGTATTTTCTCTTCAGAAAAAATGCCTATTCATATCTTCAGCCCATTTTATAATTGGGTTGTTTGCCCTTTTGTTGTGGAGTTGTATGATTTCTTTGTGTATAGAGGATATCAAACCTTTGTCCAATATGTGATTTCCAAATATTTTCTTCCATTGAGTTGGCTGCCTCTTCACCTTTTTGACAAAATCTTTTGAGGTGCAGAAGCATTTGATTTTGAGGAGTTCCCATTTATCTATTTTTTCTTTTGTTCCTTGTGCTTTGGGTGTAAAGTTTAGGAAGCTACTTCATATTACTAGGTCTTGAGGATGTTTCCCTATATTTTCTTCTAGAAGGGTTATGGTGCTAGCTCTTAAATTTAGGTGTTTGGTCAACTTGGAGTTGATTTTAGTATATGATATATAATAGTGTTGCTCTTTCATTCTTTTGGCTATTGATATCCAGTTTTCCCATGCCCATTTATTGAAAACACTATTTTGTACCAGTTCAGAGTATTTGGGGGCTGTGTCAAAAATTAGTTGACCCATAGATTTGGTGTTTTGTATCTGTACTCTCAATTTAATTCCATTGGTAAATGCTTCTATCTTTGTGCCAGTATGATGCTGTTTTGACCACTGTGGCTTTATAATACATTTTAAAATCAGGGAATGTTTATCATCCCACTTCATTCTTCTTTTTTTAAGATGCTCTTAGGTATTGGAGGTCACTTTCCCTCTGAGATGAATTTGGTAACTAGCTTTCCCAAGTCTTCAAAATAAGTTGTTGGAATTTTGATTGGTACTGTGTTGAATCTGTAGATCAATTTGGGTAGAATCAATATCTTAACTATCTTTAGCTTTCCTATCCATGAGCACGGAATATTTTTCCACCTATTTAGATCTTCTTTGATTTCTTTTAGCAATGTTATGTTGTTTTCTGTGTTCTAGTACTTTATGTCCCTAGCTAAGTTCATTCCTAAGTACTCGATTCTTTTAGTTGTTATCTTGAGTGAATTATTTTTCCTTTACTCACTCCTCAGTTAGGTCATTGCTTGTGTATAGAAATGTTACTGATTTTTGCACTTTAATTTTATATCCCACTACCTTGCTGAATTTGTTTATTAGCTCAAGCAAATTGGCTGTAGATTTCTCAGGATTTTCCAAGTATAATATCATGTCATGTGCTAATAGTGAAAGTTTTACTTTTTCCTTTACAATTTGGGTGCCTTTTATTTCTTTGCCCCACCTGATTGCTCTAGCTAGAACTTCTAGCAGAATTTCGAATAAGAGTGGTGACAGAGGGCATCCTTGTCTCATTCCTGATCCTAGGGGGGAAGATTTCAGTCTCTCTCCATTGAGTACAATGCTGGCTATTGGTTTTTCATGTATTCTCTTTATCATTTTGAGTTAGTTATCTTTGACTCCTCTCTTTTGGAGTGTTTTTATCAGAAAAGGATGGTGAATTTTATCAAAAGCTTTTTCAGCATCACTCGAGATGATCATGTGATTTTTCCCCTTCAATTAGTTAATGTACTGTATTGCATTAATTGATTTTCTTCTGTTGAACCATCCTTGCATTCCTAGTATAAACCCCATTTGGTCCTGGTGTATAATTCTTTCAATGTGTTGCTGGATATAATTTGCTAGCATTTTGTTGAGAATTTTTGCATCTATGTTCATTAGGGAGATTGGCCTGTAGTTTTCCTTTTTATAGCATCTTTACCCGGTTTTGGTGTTAAGATGATATTAACTTCATAAAATGAGTTAAGTACAGTTCTTTTTCCCTCAATTTTCTGGAAAAGTTTGAGCATGATTGGTATTAGTTTTTTTGTGAAATGCTTGATAAAATTCCTCTGCAAGGCCATCTGGCCCTGGGCTTTTATTTGTAGGAATATTTTTGATGACTGCTTGATTCTCTTTACTTGTGATTGGTTTGCTGAAATCTTCTATTTCTTCTTGAGTCAATGTAGCTTGTTTTTGTTTCCAGAAATTTTTCCATTTCATCTAAATTGTATAGGTTGTTGGCACATAGTTGTCCATAGTATTCTCTTATGATTTATTTTATTTCTTCCATGTCTGTGGTAATGTACACCTCTTTTCTCATTTTGTTTATTTGCATCCTCTCTCAATTTCTATTTGTCAGTCTTGCTAGTGGCCAATCAATTTCATTGGTTTTCTCAAGGAACCGATCTTTGGTTTTATTGATTCTTTCTATTGTTCTTTTTTTCTCCCTTTTAACTAAGCTTTAACTTTTGTTATTTATCTTCTGTTTACTTTGGGGTTCATTTGCTGTTCTTTCTCAAGTTCCTCCAGGTGAGCATTTATGTCTTCAATTTTGCTCTTTCTTGTTTTTTAATATAGGCATTTAGGGCAATAAATTTCCTTCTCAGCACAGCCTTTGCCACATCACATACATTCTGATAAGTTGTATTCTCATTTTCATTCATCTCCAGAGAGCTACTGATTTTTCTAGCAATTTATTCTTTGACCCACTGGTTGTTTGAGTGCATTATTTAGTCTCCATATATTTGGGAATGTTCTCATTCTTTGGTGGTTATTGAGATCCAGCTTCATTCCATTGTGATCAGAGAAAGTGCTTTGAATAATTCCAGTGTTTTAAAATTTTATAAAGACCTGTTTTGTGCCACAGCATTTTATCTATCCTGCAGAATATTCCATGAGCATTAGAGAAGAATTTATAACTTGGTGTTTTGTGGTGCACTGACCTGTATAAGTCCGTTAGGTCTAATTCATTTATCAAGTTGTTTATTTTCTGTGTTTCCTTGTTGATCTTCTGTCTGTCTGTTATATCTATAGTGCAGAGTGGTGTATTGAAGTCTCCTACTATTGTTATTGAAACATCTGTTGCTTCCTTCAGTTTTGCTAATGTCTGCCTCACATACTTTGGGGCTCTTTGATTGGGAGCATATACATTTATGACTGTTATATCTTCTTGGTGCATTGTCTTTTTAATTAATATATAGTGTCCTTTTTCTCTTATGATGTCTTTACATTTAAAGTGTATTTTGTCCTATATTAGTATAACTACCGCTGCTTTCTTTTGGTTACAACTTGTGTGGACAATCTTTTTCCATCCTTTCCCTTTCAATCTATTTGTATCCTTCTGTCTAAGATGAGTCTCTTGTAAGCAGCGTATAGCTGGATTATATTTCTTAATCCATTCTGAAAATTTGAATCTTTTCATTGGTAAGTTTCATCCATTAACAATGAAAGTTATTACTGAAAAGGTGTTTCATGAATCCACCATCTTATCTTTTTTTAATTTTATATTGCCAGATCTATATATTCTTGTCCCTCTTTCTCTTTTTATCCTGTAAGCTACCCTTACTGGTACTCTTCAATTCTTTGCACTCCTCCAGACCTCCCTCTCCTGTCTTCTTCTTTTTTAAAACTGGCAGAACTTCCTATCGTATTTCTTGTAGGGCCTATCTCTTGTTGACAAATTCTTTCAGGATTTGTTTGTCTGTGAAAATTTTAATCTCTCCCTCAGTTTTGAAGGACAATTTGAGTGGGTACAGAATTCTTGGCTGGAAGTCTTTCTCTTAGAGGATCTTAAATATATCATACCTTCTAACCTCCATGGTACCAGTTGAATAGACTGAACCGGACCATAGAATGGTTCCCTTTGTATGTTGTAGAATTTTTTTTTCTCTTGCCACTTTCAGAATTTTCTGCTTCTCTTCAACATTTAACAGACTGATTAATATGTGTCTTGGAGAAGGCTTATTTGGATTTATTATGTTTTTGAGTTCATTTGGATTCTTTGATTTGTATATTTGTATCCTTTATCAGGGTTGGGAAGTTTTCCCCATTATATTCTCAATGTCTCTTCCTACCCCTTTACTCCTCTCTTCTCCTTCTGGGACACCAATAATTCTTATATTTGCATACTTCGTTTTGTCTATCATTTCCCTGAGATCCAATTCAAATGTTTCCTTCTTTTTTGTCATTTGCTGTTTTGAATGTTTGAAATCAGTTGTCCTGTCTTCTATATCACTTATTCTTTCTTCTGTCCCTTCAAATCTACTGTCGTGTGCCTCTAGTATGTTTTTTTATTTGGTCAACAGAGTCTTTAATCTCTCTGATATCTGTTATTTTTCTATTTATTCTTTCAAATTCCTCTTTATGCTCTCCTACTGTCTTCTTGATCTCCTTTCTGTCATTAGCCATCCCACTTATTTGTTTTAAGTAGAGTTACATGAACATCTTTGATTAGTTGTTCCAACGTCTGTGTCTCCTGTGGTGTTTTAATTCGGTCATTACTCTGGGCTATATCTGTCTGCACTGTGATATGCTTAAGGAGCTTCTGTTGTTTTCATCGCATGTACATGTCTTGATTGATTTACTTTGGGAGTTGAATTCCTTCATTAGTTTAAAGCCTTTTGTTTTTTTGTTTATGGGGTGGATGTGTAGCAGGATGCAGGGTACAGACTGGCGCACAAGAGTATGGTAATGTGTTACAGCACAGGTACAGGTGCAGGTTGATGACATTATGCTGGCGCTTATGAACGTTGGCACCCAGCAACCAGGGAGGATGTAGCTGTGTGTGTGCATAGGGTTGGGGGCATAACCCTGGTGTGCACTTGTCTAAGGAGCAAGCCTTTTGTGCACATGTGCTGAGCTATGGCAGTGGGTCAGCGCTATACCTTCATGGCCTGGGGCATGGATGTGACCCGGCTGCACAGGTCAGCACTTTCTTAGAGCTGGGAAGCATGACTGAGGGCCAGGGCCATGTGTGGGTCTAGGAGTGCTATAAATTGATGTTCCCAGAGCTGAAGGACATGATTGAGTTCTGTGTGCATGCATGGGTCTAGGAATGCCATAAACTTATGTTCCCAGAGCTGAGGGGCATGACTGGGGGCCAAAGCCATGCACAGATCTAGGAGTACTGTAGAGTTTGGGGTGGGGGTGGGGGCTGAGGCTGTCTGACACTATGGGTCGGGACAGGTGTAGCCTGGGCATGGAGCTTAGTGCCCATAGCCTTTATGAGCTGGCAACAGCCTGCAGGGAACAGGGGAGGGAAGGTCAGTTTGCAGGAAAGGTGGATTGGGCTGTACTTGGGGTGGGTGTGTGGGATGGATATGCATGCTTTGTGGTTGATGGGGTGGGGGTGCTTGAAGTATGGGGGGTGGGTGCCAGTGATAGAGTTCGTGTGCATGGGGTGTGGGGCGAGTTGCGGGTCACAGGGCTGTGCTGGTGAAGGTAGCACCTTCAAAGAACATGGCTTGACTTAGTTCCTAGGTCTGTTTTCTTATCTGTGCACTCCTGTAAACTCTGCACATCTGTGTTAGGTTCCAGTTTTCTACTTCTCATTTCCTCAGCTTTAGCAACAAGGGCTGCCCTATGTGGAGCAGAAGGCTCTCCCAGGTCAGTTGCACTCTTGAATTGCCATCTCAGTCACCCTCCCTTCTCTAACTTTTTCTTGGAGCAGGGCTGAACTTGATCTACCATATTTGGCCATCTTCCCAGAACACATAACGTGTTCTTATTCTTTTCCAATATGACACACGGGATTGTTTAATGTATATTGTATAATATGTGTCATATATGAATAGCAACCTGGTCACTTGGAAAATTTGCTTGAACTTAGAAGAAAATTGCCCAGTTCATCACACAGATATAGGAACTCAAAGGAAAAGATCCCACAGTTAGTCTATTTTATTTTGTTGGTTGCTGTTTGACTTGCACATAATTAACCCAAAACAGAAGACTTTGAATCTGTTCTTCTGTTACTAGACCATGTAGTAACCATGCATTTTATATACATATACTTCTGCAAACCAGGGAGAAGGTGATTGGAGGGGAACAATGTCTCTTCCTGCCTGTTTGCCCATACACAATTAACAAAGGCATTATCCAGTAATAAAAACAGACAATATTGAGTGCTCTGTCTTTGAGGGGACCAATAGTGGAAAAATAGATCCAAATCATGCACAATCTTGAATTCCCACTCAGGAGTTTATATTTAGTAATTTTTGGCACTGAGTAGCCACCAAAGTTTGTTGAGATGACAAGAGAAAAGATGATAGTGGTATTTTAGGGAATAATCTGGCAGGAAGGTGCAGAACAGATTAGAATATGAGACATATGGGAACACAATTGGGAAGTACTAATAACATTCAGATTAAAAAACCCAAGTTATTACTTGTCTGTTTAATTTACAACTTATAATACAAGGTTGAAATAAATACCATTGTTATTCTGCTCAAGCATTTGTCCTGCTAAGTTTCAAGTTTTAAATATTGCTTTCCTCTCATAAACTTACTTGAATGCATGCCTCCCTAAGTGTCAAAACACTCACTGTAAGTGTGAAAAAGAAAGGAAAACATGCTATAATAACTAATTACTCATTTTAAAAATATATGACTTAAAGTGAATCTCATTAATAATAGAACAGAGAAAATTTCTCTTGCAGCCTAATCTAAAACAACAACAACAGCAACAATTTATCTAACTAATAAGTTAATTCTGTGCTAGAAGTAGGTTATCTAAATTGATTTAAGGTAACAAACTGGATTTGATAGAATGTCACCACCAGATATTAGAAACAGATTTTTAATTTGAATTTAAGTTTAGTCTGAGCCAGGAATGTTTTGAATTTGAAGTTAGAGGTTAGTGTATTAATTCAAATTCCATTGTGAACTTACTGTGCAACTGCATAGTAATGACAAGAATAAGTTAGAAAATATATTTAAGAGTAAATTGTAATATCCTAGAAGACAAGGCTAATAACTTCTTTTGCTTGGATTTTGCATGTCATTTGTCTGGGGCACTTGCATTCCCAATTATATAAGTAAAAGGAGTTGAATAAATACTTCTTGAATGAATAAATGAAAATGAGGCAATAGCATGCCTGTAGACTTCATGAGGACAGTGATCACATCTAGTCTGTTCACTGCTGTACCCTTTAGCAACTTGTATATGGTAGATGAATGAATAAACTATATATCCCTCTGAGGAAAACCAGTAACCCAGTGCACTTTAAACAATTAAATCCAAGATTATATCTATTTGTGGGGAAAAAGCTTTTTAATGAGATTATTTTTTTCAAGATAATTCTTACTTTTGCATAAATAACCAAACTGGAATCAGTGAGACAAGTTGATTGCTACAGGATACTTGTTGGCAACAGGATGCTGTGCTGATTGTTGACCAGTGCTTGGAGGACACATATGAAAGTTCCTGAAAATAGATTGGCTATCTCACTGTTAAAAATAGTTATCTGTGGGATCATTTCAGGGATGCACATGAGAGCTATGATTTGGATTTTGGATAAGGGGATGTTTTTGAACTCAGACCCATACAACTCCAGTGATTTCCAAGATTACTTGACATTGTGTCAAAAATTGTTGGAGGGACTATTGTCTTCAAAGAAAAGAATCCCTTGGAGATTCTATTCTGTGGGATCTTGTGTTTCCTGGCAAATCCAAACCAGAATATGCCATATTGAAAAAGATGTTTTACAATCCATGCTAAGACACAAATATTCCAGGAATTTTGTATTGCTCATGGATGATGATGAATATTTAGTAACATGCCCAAGGTCACTAACAAAACAATTGGAGATATATTATATAGTCACATACCATACAGTCATCCAAATTGTACAGTGATTCAGAGTTCATAGTCATTACAACCAATTTTTGAACCTCAGCATTATACCAAAAAAGATAAAAATAAGAATAAACGTAAAAACAAAAGTGAAAAAGAACACCCAAAACATACCATAGTATCCCTCCACCCTTGTTATTTATTTTCTTTTTTTTTCTTACTCATATTTCCATACACTGGATAAAGGCAGTGTTGGTCACAATATTTTCACAAACCTATGGTCACATATTAAAAGCTCTATAGTTATTCAATTATCTTCAAGAATCAAGGCAATTGAATTATCATTCAACAGTTTAAAGTATTTCCCTCTATCTACTCCAACACATCAAAAAACTGAAAGGGGATATTTATATATAGCATAAAAATAACCTCCAGAATGAACTCTCAGCTCTATTTAAAATCTCTCAGCCACTGAAACTTAATTTTATTTCATTTATCTTCTTTTTGGTCAAGAAGGCTTTCTCACTCCCACAATGCCAGGACCAAGCTCATTCTATGGAGTCATGTCCCAAATTTCCAGGGAGAAATGCACTCCTGAGAGTCATGTTCCATGTATGTGGGAGGGCAGTGAGCTCACATGCAGAGTTGGCTTAGAGAGAAAGGCCACATTGGAGCAACAAAAGAAATTCTATGGGGGTGACTCTTAGGCATAATTATAAGCAGGCTTAGCTTCACCTTTACAGGAATAAGTTTCATATGGGCAAGCCCCATGATCAAGGGCTTGGCCTATCAAATTGTAATACCCAATGTATTACAATCAGGACTTCCCCAGGTAAGGAAGTTTAATATTTCCACATTTTCCCCCATCCCTCAATGTGGCTTTACAAATACTTTTTAATCTTCTGCTCAGATTACTAATGGATATATCAGGGTGTCCTACCAACATGCATAAACCAGCAGGATCTTACTCCCAATCCAAGGTTCCATGTAATTATGATTCTCAAATAAGCTGATCCCGTAGGTTAGATTAGATAGTGTGCTACTGAAAATATTGAGTTTTATCAAATAAGTACTTCTTGCTTTGGTCTCACATGGAAGTTGAAGTTTTGAAATGCAGTCAATATCATCCTTTACCCTTTAGTCTGAATTGCATTAATCCTACTCAGATCAGATACATTTATATCTTTCATTGTAGTCTGATCACTTTTTCAGTGTTTTAAGCAATTGCTGTATTTGGTAATGCTGACTTTCATAGCTGTAAAATGCTATCTCTAATCACAGGTGTCCACAAATACCCAGTGTTCCAGGGAACAGCCAGGTTATACACAAATAGCTCAGCATCTCAGAATATAGAAATAACAGATACAACTTTAGAATGGATGTGACTGCTGTAAGGGTTTATAATCCAGAAACATTTACCATAGGCCATCACGATAACCTGTGCTCTCAAATTCAATTCTTAGAGTTTGCACATTATGGCTAGCCCATATTACTGAGATATATAAATATTTCTTATTTTCATTTCTGACTTATTTCATTCAACCTACTGTTTTTAAGTTTCATTCAAATAGTTGCATGCCTCACAACTTTGTTCTTTCTTACAGGTACTCAATAGGTATACATCACAGTTTCCCTTTCAGTTCTTCAATTTTTGGTCATCACCATTGCAAATTGCAAATACTGCTGCTATAACCATGTGCAAATGTCCATTCCTGTCCCCACTCTCAATTCCTTCAAGTAAACACCTAACAGAAATATTGCAGAACTGTATGGCAAACCCACACCTAGTCTCCTGTGGAGATACCACACTGCTCTGCAGAGGAGGGGTAACTCTCTACTTCCCTACCAACAATGAATAGGTACATTTCTCTCTACACATTGTCTTCGACACTTTTATCTCTCTGTTCATGGTTAGACAGCTTTACTCACACTTCTTAGAATCCACCCTAAGTAAAAAAAATCAATTATTCCTGATATAATCACAAAGTCATGCCTTTACCACCACAGTCTACATGGGGACATTTCCATTTCTACTGCAAAGAATCCTATAACCCTCCCCATAGCCCCCTGTTGACATTTAGCTTTGACATATTGCCTTTGTTACATTCAGTGGAAGCATATTACAATGTTACTATTAAATATAGTCCTTAGTATACACTAATTATATTTTTCCTGTATACATCCCATTTTAACACCTTCCAATATTTACATTCATTTGCTCTTCCTCATACAAAAACATTCTCATATTTGTACATATAATCATCATCCTTGCTCACTCTCAGCATTGCTAAGTTATATCCTAGTCTTTATCCTGTATCATTCCTACTGGTGTGATACATGTCCCCAGCCCGCCTCCCTCAACCATAATCACACTTGGCTTTGTTAAGTGTACTAACAAAACTATTTTACCATCAGATGGTATTGTGCTATCCACTTCTGAATCTTTACGGCCAGTCCAGTTCAATATTGTGTACTCCTTCAGCATCAAATGCCCAAATCTATCATCTTTCTATCTCCTGATAACTTCAGTCTTCAACATTAACTCAAAATGTTAACTCATTAATGATAGCTCATATTAATGATATCATAAGGTATATGTCCATTTGTTTCTGGCTAATTTCACTCAGCATAATGTCATCTAAATTCATAAATGTTTTTACATACTTCATGGCTTTATTCTGTCTTACAGCTGAGTAATATTCCATCATATTTATATGCCAGTTTGTTTATCAACTCATACACTGATGGACATTGGGCTATTTCTATCTCTTGGCAATTATGAGTAATGTCACTAGACACTGGTGTGTAATTATCAGTTTGTGGGTTTGATTCCCGGTGCCTTCCCATGCAAAAAAAACATATATCAATTTGCGCCCCTGTCTTCATTTCCTCTGAATATAAGCCTAGTAATGGAATTTCTGGATCATACAACAATTCAATTTTGGCTTCCTGAGGAACTAACAAACTGCCTTCCAGAACAGTTTCACCATTCTACATTGCCCCTGACAGTGAATAAGTATATCTATTTCTCCACATCCTCCCCAACACTTGTCATTTTCCATTTTTTAATAATGGTCATTCTAGTAGGTGTGAAATATCACTTTGTGGTTTTGATTGGCATTTCTGTAATAACTAGTGAAGTTGAGAATCTTTTGTTTTTTAGCCCTTTGTATTTCCTTGTTAGAAAAGTGTCTGTCCATGTCTTTTGCCCACATTTTAATTGGGTTGTTTGAGTTTTTGTTGTTGAGTTTTAGGATCTCTTTTTATATTCTGGACATTAAACCCTTATCTGATATTCGGGTTCCAAATATTTTCTCCTATCGTATAGGCTCCCATTTACCTTTCCTGACAATGTTTTTTGATGAACAAATGTTTCAGTTTTGAAGAGATCCCATTTATCTAGTACTTCTTTCACTGCTTGTGCTTTGGGTATAAGGTCTAGGGAACCATATCCTATCACAAGATCCCTAAGATAATTTCCTACACTTTCTTCTAAGTGTTTTATGTTCTTAATTCTAATGTTTAGGTCTTTGATCCATTTTTAGTTAATTTTTGTGTAAGGTGTGAGAAAGGTGTTCCTTTTCATTCTTTTGGATATGGATATCCTGTTCTCCAAGCACCATTTGTTGAAGAGGATGCTGTTTTCCGGTTAAGTTTACTTGATGGCCTTATTAAAGATCAATTGGCTGGACTTATAAAACAGAATACAGGGGACTTAGAGATACATAGAAGCTAGGGATGGGTGAATTGTTAGCTAATGAGGTTGAACTCCAATGTAAGGGAAAAGATAGGAGCGAAGGTGATTACCATATTGAAAATGACCAAAATTGAAAGGGGTTGTATAGACCTATGTGTCCCGCTGACTAACACTAAAAATATGAATGAGTTCTTGTAAGAATTACTTCAAAGATGTGATTCTTGCATAAAGAGTGCTTAAGTGTATACTTATGAATGAAGGCTGTGCTGCTACAAAATTAGCCAGAAAGAAAAAAAAAAGGTATGGTCACCTTTAAACAATGCCTATAAGATAGAAACAAACCCTAACATGGTGGGGGTAAAATAATTTAGAACATAGGGGTAAGGAAGACATTATCTATATTTTAGAACCACACATACTCTTTGACACCAATGGAAGAAAAGTTTATTTGATCTGGAACTGAAATTTTCTGTAGTGCATAATTTAATTCCACCTATCTGTATAAGTCGTTCGAACAACTAAAACACAGAGAGCACAGAATGAGAAAGAGGTCCTCTAATCCTGTACAGATTACTGTAATGCCTGGAAACATATCTGTGCTGGTTTGAAAGGATGTAAATCCCCTAGAAAAGCCATGTTTTAATCTAAATCCCATTTCATAAGGGCAGAATAATCCCTATTCAATACTGTATGTTTGAAACTGTAATCAGATCATTTCTCTGGATGCTTTTGCATGAGTAGTTGTTTAGCTGGATCAGGTGATGACATGTCTCCACCCATTTGGGTGGGTCTTGATAAGTTTCTGGAATCTTATAAAAGAGGAAACATTTTGGAGAATGAAGGAGATTCAGAGAGAGCAGAGAAGAATGGCATAGCCACAAGAAGCAGAGTCCACCAGCCAGCAACCTTTGGAGATGAAGAAGGAAAATGCCTCCTAGGAAGCTTTATGAAACAGGAAGCCAGGAGAAGAAGCTAGCAGATGGTGCTGTGTTCACCATGTACCCTTACAGATGAGAGAGGAAATTTGACTGTGTTTGCCATGTGCCCTTCCACTTGAAAGAGAAATTGTGAACTTCATCAGCCATCTTGAACCAAGGTATCCTTTCCTGGATGCCTTAGATTGGACATTTCTATAGACTGGTTTTAATTGTGACATTTTCTCAGCCTTAGAACTGTAAACTAGCAACTTATTAAATTCCCCTTTTTAAAAGCCATTCTGTTTCTGATATATTGAATTGCAGCAACTAGCAAACTAGAACAATATCCTAGAGGCTATTAACCAGATAATCAGAAAGTATTGGCAAAGTCCCCTGAGAGAGCAGAGAAATACTATGGAACTATTAAACGTTACCATCCATGAATGGTAACCATGGAAAACCATGAATTCCCTGATACTGTGTCAAATTTTAGGGACACACAAATCAATAGACCATGCCCTCAATCATTAGGCTTATTCTTGTGAAGCTTATGTAGGTAGCATAGAAGGCGACTCCCAGGGATGAATGCAGACCTGGCACCTTGGGATCAACAATTACATCCTGACCAAATGGGCTAAGGAAGTGTAACTAAAGCATCATCAGCAGAGAGAATTCAAGTAGAGTCAAGAGGCTACTCTGGAGATTGCTCTTATACAAGCTTCAGGTAGACCTTGCTACCTATTATAACCTGCCAACCCCTAACAAGGACCATTCTAGCCAATCCTAAAGAACACCTAGGGCAATCTATAAGATTCCACAAGGGTTCCAGGCACTAGAGTAACTTTCCAGAAAACTACAACCTCCAGATAGGTCCCTGGTCCAGATAAGTCCCTACACCATATTAGTGACAGGCCCTTTCAGTATCAAAAATTTAGAATTGCCATTATCCAAACAACCCATGAGAGGTATGGAAAGATCAAAATACATGTTATTGTTCACAACAAAGAAGAAAAAAAAGCTGATTGTGATGATTAAAAAGTGTTTAAGCCCTATAGCCTCTGTGGTAGTTAGGTTCAAGTGTCAGCTTGGCCAGGTGAAGGTACCTAGTTCTGTTCCTGTGGACATGAGCCAATGGCACGTGAATCTCATCTGTTGCTGATTACATCTGCAGTCGGCTAGGAGGCATGACTGCTGCAATGAATGATGTTTAATTTAACTCACTGGTGCTTAAATGAGAGCACTCAAGGTAGCACAGACCAAGCAGCTCAGCATACCTCATCTCAGCACTCGCAGCTCAACTCAGGCCTTTAGAGATGCAGAAAGGAACCACCCTTTCCAAGTTGTTGGAACCCAGAGGCCTGGAAAGGCCATCAGAGATCACCCTCTGCCTTCCCATGTAAGAAAGAACCTCAGTTGAAAGTTAGCTGCCTTTCCTCTGAAGAACTATACATTTTAACTAAATAAATCCTCTTTTATTAAAAGCCAATCCATCTCTGGTGTATTGCATTCCAGTAGCTAGCAAACTAGAACAGCCACCTATATTCTGGAGCAGTTAGAAGAAAAATATAGCAGGATCATATGGTAGCCTATGACACACTCTGGGATCTATCCTGTAACCACTTTTTGAAGAGTGCTTTGAAAACTATTGCTTTTTTATTTCTTTGCTTTGTATATATGTTATACTATTCAATAAAAAAGTTTAAAAAAAGATCACGTGTCTGTATTTGTGAGGGTCCACGTTTGAACACTCAATTTGATTCCACTGGTCAGTACACCTACATTTATGCCAGTACTTTTCTGTTTTCACCACTGTGACTTTGTAATATGCTTTGGAGCCAGGTAGTGTGAGACCTCCCACTTCACTTTTCTTTCTCAAGCTATTTTAAGCAGTTTGGGGTAACCCACGCTTCCAAATAAATTTGGCTATTGCTTTTTCTATTTCTGCAAAGTAATTTTTCAGGATTTTAGTTGGTATTGTATTGAATCTATAATTCAATTTGGGTAGAATTGACATCTTAACCATATTTAGTCTTCCAATACATAGGAACAGTATATCCTTCCATTTATTTAGGTCTTCCTTGATTTCTTTCAGCAAAGTTTTGTAGTTTTTCATGTATGGGTCTTTTATGTCCTTAGTTAGGTTTATTCATAAATATTTAATTATTTTTGTTGCTATTTTACATGGAAATGTTTTCTTGATTTCCTCTTCAGATTGCTCATTACTGTTGTTCAGAAACTCAGCTGATTTGGCTGTGTTATTCTTATATCCTACCACTTTGCTGTACTTATTTATCAGCTCTGGTAGCTTTACTGCAGCTTTTTCAGGATTTTCTATATACAGGATCATGTCCTCTGCAAACAGTGAAAGTTGTACTTCCTTTTCAATTTGGATGCCTTTTATTTCTTTGTCTGGCCTAATTGCTCTAGCTAGAACTTCCAGCAAAACTTTGAATAACAGTGGTGACAATGGGTTTCCTTGTCTTGTTCCCGAACTTAGAGGGAGAGCTTTCAGTCTTTGCCAATTGAGTATAATGTTAGCTGTGGATTTCTCATATATGTGTTTATCATGGATGTGGTTTATTACATTATTTTATTTTCTTATGTTGAACCACCCTTACATATAGGGATAAAACCCATCTGCTAATGCTGTATAATTCTTTTGATGTGCTGCATGATTCAATTTGCAAGTATTTTGCTGAGGATTTTTGCATCTATATTCATTAAAGAGACTGGTCTTAATTTTCTTTTCTTCTAATATCTTTGTCTGGCTTTGGTATTATAGTGATTTTGGCTTCATAGAATGAGTTAGGTAGCTTTCCTTTCTAAATTTCATTGAAGAGTTTGATCAGAATTGGTATTATTTCTTCAGTATTAGGTCTAATTCATATTTGAGGTCCTCTGGTACTCAACTTTTCTTTTTGGGTAGTTTTTTGATGACTGACTTAGTCTCTTTACTTGTGATTGATTTTTTGAGGCCCTCTATTTCTCCTAGAGTCAATGTTGGTTTTTCACACTTTTCTTGGAAGTTGTCAATTTCATATATATTGTCTTGTTTGATAGCATATAGTTGTTCATAGTACCCTCTTCATTTATCCTGGGTCAGTAAATATGTCCACCTCCCATTTTTTATTTTATTCATTTGCATCCTCTCTCTTTGTTTCTTTGTCATCCTAGCTAATGGTCCATCTATTTTATTGGCTTTCTCAAGGATTATGAATCCTGTGTCCCTGTTGGATGGGGTCTTTGCTGTTGTTTCTTTGCTCATCTCATGCTGTGAGACCAAATGTGGGGGAGGGGAGAGGACTGACTGGTCCGCAAAGGAAATTTCCTACCTGATATTCATTCTTCTACTTCTTCAATTTAGGATTTTTAGGGTCCCTCTCCAGTCCATATCCTCCATCATATCTCTAAACAATTCAGAATTGTTCTTTTAGAATGCTGAATCTCCAAGGAGAGATTTTCAGTAGCTATTTACATCATCATGTTGAGGACAACACCTGGACAAATAAATTTTGATATTTTGACAGGAGTGACAAATGGAGAGAGAATGGTCACTTCAACAAGTAGTGCTTGCTTGAAACACCAGATACCCATATGCAAAATAATGAGATTGGACTCTTACCTCTTATCATATACAAAAATTAACTCTAAATGTAGCATATACATAAATATCAAGAACTAAAACCATAAAACACCTGGAATGCAACATAGGGGGATCTTCATAAGCTTGTGTTTGGTAGTGATTTGCTAGCTATGACAACAAAACCACTTGGAATAAAAGAAAAAGTAAATAAAATTGACTTCATCAAAATTAAAAAACATGTACATCAAAGGACACTATCAAGAAAATTAAAAGGTCACCTACAGAATAGATGAAAATAATTGCTGAAAAATCACTGATAAGCGTCTAACATACAAAATATATAAATTATTACTACAACTCAACCAGTAAAAAGGCAACCCATTTTGAAAGTGGGTTAAAGACTTGAATAGGCATTACCAGAATGATGATATAAAATAGCCAATAAACACATGAAGAAATGTTCAACATCATTGGCCTTCAGGGATATTGAAATTATAAACACAATGAGAAAACACTTCATACCCACTCTGATATTAAGTGTTGATAAGGTTGTGAAAAAATAGGAACATTAATACATTACTTGTCATAATATAAAATAGTACAGCCACTGTGAAAATCAATTTGGCAGTTCTTCAGAATGTTGAAAATGTAATTAACATATGACCCAGATATTCCACCTATTCATATATACAAAACTGAAAGCTGGGACTCAAACAAATATTTGCACAACAATGTATAGCTGCATTATTACAATAGCCAAAAAGTGAAACCAGTCCATCAAGAGATGAATGCATAGACAAAATGAGGCATATATACACAGTGGAATATTACTCATCTGTGAAAAGGAATGAAGTATCTGTTGCATTCTTAAATATGGATGAACTTTAAGATATCATGTCACACACAAAAAGACAAATGTTGGAACTTCTGGAGAAGATTATGGAGTAAGGAGATCCAGGACTCAGTCCTTCCACCACAAAAACAACTATTAAATAGGTAGGCACTGCGTGAAACAACAATTTTGAGATGCCAGAGACCAGAAGATTGTTGTATAGCATCCAGGGAAGAGCAGAAGAAAAAGGTTAGTGAATTATGGAAAAGAAATGTAGATTGTGTTCTCCAGGTGGCAGCTGTTCATACTCATGCCCCACTCTTCCAGTAGGATGCTTCAGGGTCCATTTCCAAGCTAGTTGCTGGTATCAGAGAGGGACAAAAATATCCATGGCTGATTGCTGATGACAGTTTTGATTAGCCTATTCAAATCATTGGCTCCTGGCTCTTAGGGCAAGTGTTATTTCAACCCACCCAAACAAAGGCAGTGGCAACCATTATTCCAACCTTGTACCAACTAAGATGTCGGTGGCCATTTTTTCAACCCTCCCCAGACAAGGACAAAGGGAGTGGATATTTTAAGATGCAGTAGTTCCTCAGGCTGCAGAGGATAGTTAGCTGAAGGGCTAGCTTTGCTGGGAAGGCCAGGAAAGCTTAGCTCTGGGGAGTCATTGGAGAAGATTTTGGAGAGCTGTCTGATCCTGATCTGCTCCCCAGGGCATTTGTAGCAGATCTCTTTCCCCTTCATGGGCCCCTGGCCCTGTTTTTTTTATAACTTTTTTTATTGTATGGTATAACATACATGCAAAGCAAAGAAAAAAAAGCAATAGTTTTCAAAGCACTCTTCAAAAAGTGGTTGCAGGATAGATCCCAGAGTTTGTCATGGGCTACTGTACAATCCTCTCATTGTTTTCCTTCTAGCTGTTCCAGAATATAGGAGGCTATAGGGCTTAAATACTTTGTTATCATCACAATCGACCTTTTTCCCTTATTTTTTTGTGAACAATAACATACAACCAAAAACCTATAAATTTCCAAGCACAGCACCACAATCAGTTGTAACATATTTCAGACTTTGACATGGATTACAATTTTAGGTTTTTCACAATTTTAGGTTTTTACTTTTAACTGCTGTAAAATATGGGAGACTAAAATATCAATTTAATGATTCAGCATTCATATTCATTTATTAAGTCCTATTTTCGGTGTATAATTCCACTATCACCTTTGATCTTTCCATATCTCTCATTGGGGTTGTTTGACTCATGGCAATTCTAAATTTTTGATATTGGAAGGGCCTGTACTAATATGGGGTTGAGAGATGGAAGTATCTGATATTCTGGAGAGGCTGGGCTATGTTTCAGAACTTATCTGGACCAGGGACCCATCTGGAGGTTGTAGGTTTCTGGAAAGTTATTCTAGTGCCTGGGACCACTGTGGAATCTTGTAAATTGCCCTAGGCATTCTTTTGGATTGGCTGGAATGGTCCTGGCTGGGGGTTGGCAGGTTATGATAGGTAGCAAGGTCTACCTGAAACTTGCATAAGAGCAACCTCCAGAGTAGCCTCTCGACTCTATGTGAACTCTCTCTGCCACTGATACTTTATTAATTACACTTCTTTTCCCCATTTGGTCAGGATGTAATCATTGATCCCATGGTGCTAGGTCTGGATTCATTCCTGGGAGTCCTCTCCCATATCTCTAGGGAGGCTTTCACCCCGGATGTCATGTCCCACATAGAGGGAAGGACAATTATTTTACTTGCAGAGTTGGGATTAGAGAGACTGAGGTCACAACTAAGCAACAAGAGAGGTCCTCCAGAAGTAACTCTTAGGCATGCCTGCAGGTAGTCTAAACTTCTATGTTACCTACAAAAGCTTAACAAGAGTAAGCCTCATGATCAAGGCCATGGCCTATTGATTTGTGTGTCCCTAAAGGCTGACCCAGTATCAGGGAATTCCCTGATGGTAAGGTTTAATAGATCCATAGTCTTTCTCCACTCCCTCAGGGGACTTTTCCAATACTTTTTGATTATCTGGTTAATATCCTCTAGGATGTTTCCAGGCATTACAATAATCTATACAAGATTAAAGGACCTCTTCCTCATTCTGTGCTCGCTGTGTTTCAGTTGTTCAAATGATCTATACAGTTATGTTGATTAGATTATGCACTTAAAAAAATTTCAGTTCCAGATCAAATAAACCTTTCTTTTGTGGGTCTCATAGAGTATGTGTGGTTCTAAAATACAGATGTTGTCTTCCTTACCCCCTTGTTCTGTATTACTTTAGCCCCAACCTGATAGGCTTCGTTCTTATCTCTAAATATCAGGTTATATATGTAAAAGAGCCTCTCAAAATCCAGAAATAATAATCACCACTCTGGACTTAATATGTCTGCTCTAAAAGCTTACAATCTAGGCCCCTGTTTTCTTTTAAGCATTTTCTGAAGGTGACCATACCCTTGTTGTGTGTTTGTTTCTGGCTTATTTTGTCTCGCCAAAGGTCCCACATGTTCATTCACATCGTTGCATGCTTTACTACATTGTTCTTTTTTGCAGCATCATAACTTTCATTCATAAGTGTACACCATTGTTCACCATTCTACTTCTCCATCAGTGCATCCTTCAGCCATCTGCATTCATTGGACATCATGTAGAGGCCCCAAGGTCGACAGTCCATCAACATTCTCAATTTCAGATAATTTCATTGTTACCAAGAAACAGAAAACCAATAAATACACCCTCACCAACTAGGAGATCTAAACCTCCTCTTAACTCTTGTCCCTCACCCCATTATTTACCTCTGCTATTGCTATGGTAATGCTGATGGTTTCCTTTTGAACATAGCTCATAGCATGCGATAGCAGTTTCCTCCTGTACCCTGGACTTAAACACTCTTTATACAAGAATCTTATCTTTGAAGAAATTCTTACAAAAACTCATTCATATTTCTAGTGTGAGTCAGTGGGACACGTAGGTCTATATAACCCCTTTCAATCTTGTTCATCTTCAATATGTTAATATTACTTCTAGACACTTTAGATAATCACCTTTGCTCCTATCTATTCCCTTACATTGGAGTTCAACCTCATTAGCTAACGGTTCACCCACCTCTAGCTTCTATGTATCTATAATCCCCTGTATTAAGTATTATAAGTCTCTGATTATACCTTTATGCTGGTCATAAAAGTGGAATCATACAGGATCTGTCCTTTTGTGTCTGGATAATTTCAATCAGCATTATGTCCTCAAGGCTCATCCATCTTGTCATGTGTTTCAGAATGTCATTTTGTCTTACTGCTGCATAATATTCCATCGTATGTATATACCACATTTTGTTGATCCACTCATCTGTTGATGGGCATTTGGTTTCTTTCCATCTTTGGGCGATTGTGAATAATGCTGCTATGAACATCAGTGTGCAAATGTCGGTTTGTGTCATCACTTTCAGCTCTTCTGGATATATACCAAGTTGTGGTATTTCTGAGTCATAAGGCAGCTGGATATTTAGTTTCCTAAAGAACCATCAAGCAGTCTTCCATAGTGGCTGCACCATTGTACATTCCCACCAGCAGTCCATACGTGTCCCAGTTTTTCCACATCCTCTCCAACATTTATAGTTTCCTGATTTTTTAGTAGCAGCCATTCTTACAGGTGTGAGGTGGTATTTCATTGTAGTCTTGATCTGCATTTCCTTTATAGCCAGTGAAAATGAGCATCTCTTCATGTGCTTTTGAGCCATCTGTATTTGCTCTTCAGAAAATTTCCTATTCATATCTTTAGCCCATTTTATAATTGGATTATTTTTGTTTGTTTGTTTTTGAGTTGAATGATTTCTTTGTATATACAGGAAGTGAAACCTTTGTCTGATATGCGATTTCCAAGTATTTTCTCCCATTGAGTTCACTGCCTCTTCACCTTTTTGACAAAGTTTTTGAGGTTCAGAAGCATTTGATTTTGAGGAGTTCCCATTTATCTATTTTTTCTTTTGTTGCTTGTGCTTTGGGTGTAAAGTTTAGGAAGCTATCTCCTATTATTAGGTCTTGAAGATGTTTCCCTACATTTCCTGGCCCTGTTTTGACTGGAAAGAATTAACTTGAGAAAGCCCTGTCTGGGATGTCCCTCCTCCAAGAATTTGCTCACCGGACAAAAGTAGGGAAAGACAATGGATTGTGTATAAATAATTATAGAGTTGGAAGATCTGGAACAAAAGTGTACTGTCTATTGGGAAATAGAGAGGACAACCAAACTGTTGTAAACAGGAGAACTAGGAAACAACTAACAAGCAAAGCCCATGACAAGACAGAGGCCCAGAAAGGTGAAGAAAACACAGTACCCCACATTCATCTTTGAAAAACCTACCTGATAGGTGATCTGAAGCTCAAGAAAATTTCTGTTGTATCATCAGCTGGTACAAAACCAAGGTACAGACATCTGAGGGAGTAAATCTCAGAGTTTACATTTTAAGACAGTAAAAGGTACTGTGTGCCACAAAAGAGTTCTTGACAAAAAAAAGAGAAAGCAATTGGTGACCTATTCAAAGGAAGAAGAAAAAAATACAGAAAAACACAGCAAAGAAATTAGAATGGGAATATACCAAAAAAAATCCCTTTAAAAAACTATCTTAAAAATAGTTGAAGGTGACATAAAAAGATTCAATGAACTTGAAGACAAGATATTTAAAATAAGTCAGCCTGAGGAGCAGAAAGAAAAAAAGATATAATAAAGTGAAAATGGTCTAATATATTTATGGGGCACCATCAAGTGCACCTATATACACATTGTGGGAATATCAGCTGGAGAAGAGAGAAAGGGGCAGGAGGAATAGTCAAAGAAATAAAGACAAAAAACTTAACAAGCTTGGCAAAAGTACACTAAAAATATCCCTGATAACTCCAAACAAGATAAACATGAAGATAAAATCCCCTTGCCAGATATCAAATGTAAAAGATAGGAGAGTTCTGAAAGCTTCAAGAGAAAAAACAGCGTGTTACATACAAGGGGGTCCCAATTACATTGAATGTAGATCTCTCATTAGAAAACATGGATGCAAAAAGGCAGTGGGTCAAAACTAAAATGATAAAAAGAAAACAACTGTCAGCCAACAATTTATACATGATCATATACTCTTCCAAAAATGAGGGAGTGATACTTCTGGGAAGATGATGGAATCAGACAGGCAGAGCTCACTCCTCCACCATGGAACAACTGGAGAAAAGGCAAATAATGATGAGGACAGCAGTTCTAGGGTTTAGGTGACCAGAGAAGCACATCTGCATTATTTAGGGAATACCTGGATGAAAATGAGGAGGAACTATGACTTTGAAGTTGAGGTAAACGTGCTCAACTTGGGCCACTTGAGGCCTGACATTGTGTACTGGTCAGTTCAGGTGCCTGAAAAATGGTGCAGCCCTACTTCAGAAGCTGGCTGGGGGAGTCAGCTCTCTTAGTGCTGCAGCTTAGCGTTCTTGCACAGGAAACTGGGACCCAGCAAACTCATTTTATCCACACACAGAGACCCTGTAGTGGTGCATAGTGCCTATGCTCATCTGCAAACTATTGTGGGCACCTAATGTGGGGGGAGACTGGGAGCCCCTCTTATCAGGATCAGAGGGGACCCAGAACAGTGCTGATATGACAATTGGCTGATGAGAGAGAAACTGTTGGTCTCACTGTCTTGATTGTTTTTCAATTGAGGCACAGGGTGTTCACTGTATATACCAAAAAAGAGGCAAGGATGAGGGAGCTGCATTGTAGTGCCAGGTGCACTTCTCCCACCACAGAGGCCCATGGATGCATGCCAGCCTGCTTCTTGCTGGCCAGCAGAAAGCAGTGCACTCCTGAATCAGCTGCTGGCTGGGGAAGTTGAACCTCTCAGTCCTGAAGCCCAAGGTCTTTCTAGACACATTGTGCCCACAAGTGGCATCTCTGCCAAAGTGCCAAATACCCACCCCAGCTCCAGAGCCTGCAGTTTCCAGCACATATGCAGGCCTGTGGCTTTGACTTTAATATTGCCTGCTCAGGTCCCCACCCAGCAGCCAAGGAGCAGTGGGGTGATGGGGAAGAGGTGGCTGAAAAGTGCCACCTTCGGGGAAGACTGGGAAAGTGCAGCTACAAAGCTGCTTTCCTTTACAACGTCTAACAGACCTCAGAAAAGGGTTGCACTCCCATGATAGGCCCCAGCCTTAGTTTGGCTGAGAAATACAAACCAAGTGTCAAAGGAGACATTCAGTACAAACCCCAGCAAAAACAGAATCCTAGAGCTGTGAAGAAATTATCTTTGAAAATAACCTTATAAAGATAATCAAACGTCAAGAAAACTGGAAAAAATCACAAAGCACATGACAAAAAACAAGAAGCTGTGACCAAGCCAAATGCTCAACTTAAAAAGCCAGAGGAAACAAAATTTGGAACAAATAATCAAAGATGTTTAAACATATCTGTTAAATTTGTTTTAATGAGATGGCTCAAGAGATAGAGTATATAAAAAAGAGACTAGAAGAGCATGAATAAGAATTTGAAAGAATAAATAGAAAAATAGCAAATTTTGCAGAAATGAAAAATACCATAGATCAAACTAAAATAGACACAATAGGATCTTTGAAGAGGCAGGAAAAAGAATAAGCAAACCAGAGGACAGGATAACTGAATTCAAATGCACAAAAGAACAAATGGTTGAAAAGATGGGAAAATTTGAGTTAGAGCTCAGGGAAATTATTGACAACACAGAGCATTCAAATATAAGAACCATTAGTGTCCCAGAAGAAGAAGAGGGGAGTAAAAGGCTAGGAAGATTATTTGATGAGATAATTGAGGAAAACTTCCCAACCCTTATGAAAGTCTTAAATATGCAAATCAAAGATATCCAACAAATTCCAAATATTATAAATCCAAGTAGACCCACTCCAAGACACATAATAATCAGATTATCAAATATGTAAAAGGGAGAGAGTCCTGAAAGCACCAAGAGAAAAGCCATTCACCACATGCAAGGCAGCCACAAAAGACTAAGCACTGACAACTATTTGGGCATCATGGAGGCAAGAAGGCAGTGGTTTCCTTAAGATTCTTAAAGAGAACAATTGCCAGCCAATAATTCTTAAACCAAAGACACTGTACTTCAAAATAGAGGGAGACTTTAAAATGTTCAAAGATAAAGAATGCTGAGAGGATTTGTTAAGAAGAGACATGCCCCACAAGAAATAGCAAAGGGAGTTCTGTCAGCTGAAAAAAAAGACAGAAGAGGAGGTCTGGAGAAATGTACAGAATTGAAAAGTATTAGTAAGGGCAATTTAAAGAGAGAGGGAAAATATATATCTGACCATTAAAAACCAAAGGACAATATGGTTAAATGAAGAACTGCCTTTACAGTAATAACTTGGAATGTTAATGTATTAAGCTCCCCAATCAAAAGACCAAATTGGCAAAATGGATTTAAAAATGTGGTCCCTGTATATGCTGCTTATGAAGGACTCATCTCATAAAAATAGGTTGAAACTGAAAGGAAGAAATATTCCATACAAATAGTAACCAAAAGAAAGTTGGGGTATCTATATTAATATCAGATAAAATATACATTAAATGCAAAATGTCATGAGACAAGGAAAGATATCATATATTAATACAAGGGGTAATTTACCAAGAAGAATAACAATAATAAGTGTTTATTCACCCAATCAAGGTGCTCCAAAGTACTGTTGGCAAACACTGTCAAAACTGAAGGGAGAAATAGATTTTTATACAATAATAATGGAAGACTTAACACATCACTATTTATAATAGATAGAACAACTAAACAGGGGACCAATAAAGAAAGAGAGAACTTAATATGATAAATAACTTAGACCTAATAGACGATGTGCCTGTTTGAAACTGTTGTGTACCCCAGAAAACCTATGTTCTTTATTCATAATTCAATATTGCTGGGTGGGATCTCTTTGAGTAAGTTGTTCCAATGGAGATGTGATCTACCCAATTGTGGGTGGAACCTTCTGATTAGGTGGTTTCCTTGGATATGTATCTCCACCCATTCAAAGTGGGGTTGCTTATTGGAGTCCTTTAAGAGGGAACAATTTTGGAAAAAGTTTCAGAGTCCACACAGCCAGAGACCGTTGAAGATGCAGAAGGAAAATGCCCCCAGGGAAGTCCTTTAAAATGAGAAGCTGGGATAGAAAGTTAGCAGATGTCACCATGTGCTTTCCCACCTGACAGAGAATACTGGAACATCATCAGCCCTTTCTTGAGACAAGGTATCTTTCTCTGGATGCCTTAGTTTGGACATTGTTATGGCGTTAGCACTGTAATAGTGTGACTTAATAAATTCCTTTTCTCAAAGCTGTTCTTCTTCTGATATGTTACATTCTGGCAGCATTAAGAAACCAAAATAGATTTTTAGCAACAGAGAAGTGGGGTGCTGCAGTTTGCAAACACTAAACACATTGGAATGGGTTTTAAAATGGATAATAGAAAGATCCTTGAAGTGTTGTGAGAAGCTTGATAGAGAAGCCCTAGGAGGATTTGAAAAGGCTTTTGGTAGAAATATGAACCCTAAGGATACTTCTGATAAGGCCTTAGACAGATATGATGCCTGTGTTTTTGCAAACAGAAATAAGGTAATTCCTGCTTTAAAGTGGTAGGGAATTTAATGAATTGTGTCCTGATTTTGCATGGAAGTTTGAATTTAAAAGTGGTGAGCCATGTACTTAGCTGAAGAGATTTCCAAATTAAATGTGAAAAATGAGCCTGGCTTCTCCTTGCAGCTTATAGTGATATGTGACAGGAAAGAGATTAGCTGAGAACTGAACTCTTTAGTATAAAGAAACCAGAAATTGATCTTCTGGAAAATTCTGGGCTTCCACAAAGGGTGACCCAAGAGAATAGTGAACCATGTGAGGATTTACTCAAACATGCAACAAGACAGCCGTTTCAGAAAGAGCCATAATTGGAGATGAAGTTATCCAGGAAGGATTTGTGAAAAGTCCTAATGCCTGATGGATATGAACTCAGTGTACTGCATGGAAAACCAACAACTTTCTTGAAGGATCTGTATGAACAGAACCACTTCCAACTTTAACTAAAAGGGACAGAAAAGAGACAGCTTGAAGGAGAAATGACTTCAAGGGCAGAACCATTGAAACTAAGGTCTGAAGTCAAGAAATCTCAGACCAAGAGAGCAGACACACCCATGCACTTGGAGAGGGTGAGTGTGCCCCAAAGGCAGAAGACAGGCCTTCTGATTCAATGTTCAAGAAGATTTTGGTGCACCAGGCCTCAGAGACGTTGAAGCACATTCCTTGGGGATTGGGGAAAGCCTTGCTGCTATCCCATTTCTCTGAGGGGGCAGAGTGTGTGCCCTGGAAATGGCAAAGAACCCAGGGGATGCCCCTATGCTTGGAGAGGGTAGAATTCAGAAAAAGGTGACCTTCTCAATGTCCCCGGAAGTTGCAATGTTTACCCCAGTTTTTAGAGAGAACAGGTGCTTAGGACCTTGGAAAGGGCGGGGCTGCTGTTTTCTAAAGCCCTGGGGATAAATGACTCTCAGACTCTGAAATTAAATGGAGTTTGCCCTGCCGGTCTCTAGAACTGTTTTGTTCTGGTGCCCCCTGTGTGCATTCAGTTTCTCCTTATGGAAATAGAAAAATGCATCCTATGACTGTCCTCCTTTTTATGTTGACAGCAGATAACTTATTTGGAATTTTATAGGTCCAGTGTCAAAGAAGAATTTTGTCTTAGGACAGACCATGCCTGTAGATGACTTTGATGAGATTTTGTGAATTCATATGTTGTATTTGCGTTGTTATTGAAATGATTTAAGGTTTCATGATATTATAATGAAATGAATATATTTTGAATATGGAAGATATGTGTCTTTTTGTTCTGGTTCCAAGGGTAGAATATACTGGTCTGAAACTGTTGTGTACCCAAGAAAAACCATGTTCTTTAATACTAATGATATTTTTGGGTGGGATATTTTTTATTAAATTGTTTCCATGGAGATATTTTTCCACCCATTCAAGGTGTGGTTGTTCACTGGACACCTGTAAGAGGGAAACATTTTGTGAAAAGCTTTAAAGCCAACATGAGACACAGACATTTGGAGGTGGAGAAGGAAAACACCCCTGGGGAAGCTGTTTGGACAAGAAGCCAAAGATTTTAGCAGACACCAGCCGTGTGCCTTCCCAACTGACAGAGGTGTTCTGGACCCATTGGGCTCTCTTCATTCAATGTATCTTTCTATGGATGCTTTAGTCTGGACATTTTTATAGCTTTAGAGCTGTAAACTTGCAACTTAATAAATCAATAGCCACAGCTTTCACAACATATGGACTTTAAACAACACACTTTTAAACAATCAGTGGGTGAAAGAAGAAATTGCAAGAGAAATCAGTATCTGGAGATGAATGAAAATGATAAAAGAACGTATCAGAATTTATGGGATGCAATGAAGGTGGTGATAAGAGGTAAACTTATAGCTCCACTTACATTAAAAAGGGTGAAAGAGCTAAAACCAGAGGAATAACTGACTAACTGAAGAAACAAGAGAAAGAGAAGCAATCTAACCCTAAGGCAAGTAGCAGAAAATAAAGAACAAAGATTAAAGTGGAAATAAATGAATTGGATAATATAAAAAAAAGAGAATAGAGAAAATCAATAAATCCAAAAGTTAGTTCTTTGAGATGAACAAGACTGACAAACCTTTAGGTAGATTGACAAAGTCAAAGTGAGTGAAGATGTAAATAAATATAATCAGAAATGATAGGGGCACCATTATTACCATGGAAACTGAAGAAATTAACAAATGAGGATACTATGAACAGCCATTTGCCAACAAACTACACACATTACATGAACTGGACAATTCTTTAGAAACATGGAAACAACCCATGCTGACTCAGTAAGAAACAAAAGAACTCAACAAATCAATCACAAGTAAAGAGATTCAATGAGTCATTGAAAACCTCCCTATAAAGAAATTCCAGGCCAGATGGCTTCACAGGGGAATTTTACCATACATTCCCAAAAGAACTAATACCATTCCTACTCAAACGCTTCTGTAAAAATGAAGAAAAAAAAAAGGAACACTGCCTAACTCATTCTGTGAAGCTGACTTCACTCTGGTGCCTAAACATGATAAAGATACTAGAAGAAAGGAAAATTACAGGCCAATCTCCCTAATGAATATAGATGCAAACATTCTCAACAAAATACTTGCAGATCAAATCCAATGGTACATTAAAAGAATTATACAACACAATCAAGTGGGGTTTATTCCAGGCATGCAAATGTGGTTCAACACAAGTAAATAAATTGAGCTAATACATTATATTAACAAATCTAAAGGAAAAAAATCTCATGTCTGCTTCCTTGATGTTGAAAAGGTATTTGAAAAATTCAGCTTCCTTTCTTCATGAAACATTTCAAAACGTAGGAATCAAAGGAAACTTCCTCAATAAGATCAAGGGTATAAATGAAAAACACACAGCCAACATCATATTCAATGGTGAGAGACTGAAAGCCTCCCCACTGAGTCCAGGAACAAGACAAGGACGCCCAGTCAACACTGTCATTCAACAATAATACTAGCAGTATTAGCTGGAGCAATTAGGCAAGAAAAAGAAATAAAAGTCATCCAATTGGAAAGGAAGTTAAGTTCTCATTATTTGCAGATCATATGATCCTATATTTGGGAAATTCTGAGAAATCTAAAACAAAGCTACTTGAGGTAAGAAACAAATTTATCAAAGTGGCAAAATATAAGATTAATTGCCAAAAATCAGTGATGTTTCTATACACTAGTAATGAATTAACAGTGGGGGCAATTAAGTAAAAATTCCATTCACAATACAAATTATAAAATCAAGTATCTAGGAATAATCTTAATCAAGGATGTAAAGGACCTGTACACAGAAAACTAAAAAAAATTGCTAAAAACATCAAAGAAAGCTTAAATAGGTGGAAAGACAGTCTATGTTCATGGATAGGAAAGCTAACGGTCCTTAAGATGTCAATTCTAACCAAATTAATCTACAGATTGAACAAAATATTAATCAAAATTCCAACAACCTACTTTGCAGAATTGGATAGCTAGTTATCCAGTTTATTTGGAAGGGAACGTGGCCTCGAATAGCCTAAAACATTCTTAAAAAGAATGAAGTGGGAGGACTGACTTATACTTCCTAATTTTACAGCTTATTATAGAGCTACCATGATCAAAACAGCATGGTACTTTCACAATGATAGATGTAGATAAATGGAATCGAATTGAGAGTTAGGAAATAGGCATCCAGATATGGTCAACTGATTTTTCACAAGGCCTCCAAATCTGCTGAACTGGGACAGAATAGTATCTTCAATAAATAGGGCTTGGTGTACTGGATATCCATATTCAGAAGAATGAAAGAGGGTTTCTACCAAACACATTATCCAAAAAATTAACTCAAAATAGATCAAATACCTAAATATGAGTCAGTACCATAAAACTCCTCAAAGTAAATATAAGGAAACATTTTCAAGACTTAGCGATAGGAGGTAGCTGCTTTAGACTTTACACACCAACACAAGCAATTAAAGAAAAAATAGATAAATTGGAACTCCTCCAGAATGAACACTTCTGTGCTTCAAAGAACTTTATCACAATGGTGAAAAGGTGACCAATTCAATGGGAGAAAATATTTGCTAACCATATATCTGATAAGGGTTTGATATCCAGTATATCAAACCTAATATGTGAAGAAATCCCACAACTCAACAATAAAAGAACAAACAACTCAATTATAAAATGAGAAAAGATATGAAGAGACATTTCTCCAAAGAGGAAATACAAATGGCAAAAAGCATATGAAAAGATACTCATCTGCATTAACTGTTAGTGAAATGCAAATCAAAACCACAATGAGATATCATCTCATACCTATAAGAATGTCCAACATTAAACCAACTGAAAGCCACAAGTGTTGGAGAGAATGTGAAGAAATAGGAACACATATTTATTGCTGGTAGGAATGTAAAATAATATAGCTACTGTGGAAGACAGGTTCTTGATTGCTAATAAAACTAAAATATTGAGTTGCCCTATGACCCAGCAATTCTGCTACTCAGTATATATCCTGAAGATCTGAAAGCAGGGACATGGACAGAAATTTTCACACTGATGTTCATAGTGACATATTCACAACTTCCAAAAGATAGAAACAATTCAAATGTCCATCAACAGATGAGTGGATAAACAATATGTGCTATATGCATTCTATGGAAATATTGTATGGCTTCATTTAGAAAATACTTTTGAGAAAACAGGAGCCTAGATTGTAAGCTCTTATAGCAGTCACATTTAGTCTGGAGTGGTATTTGCTATTTCTGGGTTTTTAGAGGTGGTTTCATATATATACAACCTGATATTTAGAGATAAAAATAAAATTGATCAGGTTGGAATCAAGGGAATTTAGAATACAGGGGGTAAGGAAGACATTGTCTGTATTTTAGAACCTCATCTACTCTTTGAAACCAAATGAAGAAAGGTTTATTTTGTTGAGAACCTAAATTTTCTGTAGCACATAATCTAACTGAACCTGTCTGGTATATCACTTAAACAATCCAAACACAAGGAGCCCAGAATAAGAATAAGGGCCTTTAATCCTGTATAGTTTAATGTAATGCCTGGATACATCCCAGAGTATATTAAGCAGATAATCAAAAAGTATTGGCAAGATCCCTTGAGGTATGGGAGAAAAAATATGAAACTATTAAACTTTAACAATGGGGAAACCCCAGATACTGTGCCAAACATTAGGGACACCCAAATCAATAGGCCAAGCCCTTGATCTTGAAACTTGCTCTTATGAAGCTTATGTATGTAGTGGAAAATCTTAGCCTACCTATAGGTATGCCTAAGACTCACTTCCACAGGACCTCTTTTGTCACTCAGATGTGGCTCTCTCTCTCTAAGCCCAACTTTACTAGTGAAATCATTGATCTCCCCCTACATAGGACAGGATATACAGGGATGAACCTGGCCTTGGCACCATGAGATCAACACTGTCATCCTGACTAAAAAGAGGAAAAAGAAGTGTAACAAATAAGGTATCAATGGCTGAGAGAGTTCAAATAGAGTTGAGAGGCTACTCTGGAGGTCACTCTTACACAAGCTTCAGTTTGACATTCAGAGCTTGCCACTCCCAACCAAAACCATTCCTGCCAATCCTATCAAACACCTATGGAATTATATAAGATTCTACAAATATTCCATGCACTAGGGTAACTTTCCAAAAAACTTCAACCTCCAAACGGATCTCTGGACCAGATAAGCCATGGAATGCAAAGAGGCCAGCCTCTCCAAATCATCAACTAAAGTTGCACTCCCCTATCCCATATTATTGACAGCCCCTTCCAACACAAAAACTTTAGAATTGGCATAGCTCAATTACCCCTAAAAGAGTGAGAGAAAAATCAAAAGGTGATGGTGGAGGAGTTATACAGAGAAGGTAGGGTTTAACAAATGAGTATGATTACTGTATCATTATATTGACATTTCTTTTAGTCTCCAGTATGTTAAAGCAGCTAGAAATAAAAACCTAAAATTGTGGAATTGTAACCCATACCAAACTCTGAAATCTGATATATGTGCTTTGGATCCAATAAGCATTACATCTGTCATATGCATAATGAACAAAAGGTTGACAGGTTTTCATGCCACATTGCTTCATCAAACCTTCTTGTAGGGCCATGTTAAAATCTCTTAATGGTGAAATGCAGCAGTTTCCTTAGAAAAGAAGAATGAGGCACCTAATAAATATGATATTTGCACAGAAAAAGATAAATGGGAAGCAAAACCACTTTTTTCTTTAGGTGCAGCAAAGTAGAACTAGCTGTATCAGCCTTAATAGTTATCCCTAGGTGTGAATTGATTTACTTCCTTCCTCATTTTATAGGAATAAGTTACAATGAACTATTACGGTTTGATGGCAACATGATTGAGCACTTCAAGTGTACTTTGGGTGCTGTGCCCCTCTTCCCCTTGTTTTGCTTTTTCCACTGCTTGCCTGGACATTCAGAAGCACTTCACTTGACTATACAGGTGCACTCTAACATGGTTACTTAGTTCTGCAAAGCCTTAGGAGATCCTTACACACTGTGTCTTTCTTGTTTTTTTCATATTTTCCTGTGGGTCTTATAAACCAAAAGGGTTTGCCTCTTTCTGAATGTATTTGAGCTAAAGTTATTAATGATGCCTAATCCCTTAATGTAATAACCTTTCCAAAAGCTATACCATCCATCTCTCGTGGGAGTGATTCAAATGGTCTATCCAATTACTGTGGTAGAGACAGTAGGAAAGACACTTGAGGCCAGGGAAGTTTTTCACACACCCATCAACTCATCCCACAGAGGTGACTGTCTAGCCTACCTATGCACAATGATGACTATAGTCATAGGCTGTATTTACTGTATAACAAAACACACAAAAGAAAAGTGACATGTCTGGTTAGGTATCTGAATATATATCTCACTGTGATTAGTTTGTTGAGGTTTGATCTTGTGTTTGTATAGAAACATTGAAATCTTAATTATTAGACCATTTCACATAGAGTCTAGAAAGCAGTGCTTCTCAAACTTGAATGCACATATGATTACCTGGAAATTTTGGTAAAATGCAGATTTGGGGATTCATTATGTCTGGGGTGGGAACTGAGATTCAGCAATTGAAGTCTTTCAGGTGATGTAACTGTTATGTGTAGCAATGTTCTTCTAAGGAATGTGCTGTCAAACTGGGTTCTATGGTGCCCCACGTTCTATGGACGTGGGGTTAACTCAGAAGAGTGAATAGGTAACCAAGGGCATGAAATTCTGGGCAATTACCCCCTCACTCTTTTGAAAATATTCACAATTATATGTTTAATATAATGTTTCCCTGTGTAAGATTTTATTAGAGAAGAATAGAGTTTGATTGCTAAAAGGGCAAACAGACAACAACAATAACACACCAGTCTCAAGTATTACTCAAGGTGAAGATTGTTCAATTAGGTTAATTTTTAAGAATAAACATTTTCTTTAGCAATGAAACATTTGGTAGGTATATTTGGGATTTTGGGACAGAAAATGAATATTCTTTGATTAAGCCAAATTTCCTGGTGGTTCTATCCAAATAATAGCAGAGATTCTATAAACTGAAAAATGTGATTTGACCATGGTTCTATTACTAGACAATTTGTTGTAAGGGAAATAAGATAGAACTAGGTGTCAAGAGATCTGACTTTCAGCCATGCTCAGATATGTGAATGACATTGGACAAGTTGTCACTTCTGTATGTGTATTTTCTTATTGGTAAAGAAGGAAATGATACCTACCCTAACTATACTACTAGGTTGTTTGAAGATGGAATAAAATGATAGGTGAACTATTGCAGGGCAAGTACAGAAAGAGGGAGCAGACAGGAGACTCCTACAATAATCCATATGAGAGATTTTTATGGTTTGGCTAGCGTATTAGTTAACAGAACCAACAGAAGACATCTGTAAACATGAGATTTAAAAAAGTGTCTCATGCAACCATGGAAACTCAGGAGTCTAAAACCTGTAGGGAAGGCTGTGAAGCTAGCAACTCCGATGAAGGGTCTTGATGAACTTCACAAGAGAGGCTCACTGGCTGAAGAAGCTGTGAAAATATTCTCTTCTCATTTAAAAGTCTTAAAATGATTGGATCAAATCCAACCAATTAGATTCTTTTGTAGAGGTATTACGCTTACTTGATCATAGATGTAATCAGTCACAGGTGCAATCAACTGACTAATGATTTAATAAACCAATCCTCTAGTTTATCAACCAGCCACCAAATACCCTTGCAGTAATGGTTAGACCAGTTTTTGCCTGACCAGAGAACTTGTGCCCATCACCTGGCCAAGTTGACAATTGAACCCAACCATCACAGCTATTGTAGAAATGAACATGGTGAGAGGCCATATTCTGGAGAGTTTCAAGGCAAAGTTGACAGTTCATGATGAATTATAGATGAAGTATCAGAAAGAGAGGGCATTTAATTGACCAGGGTACATGTGACTTTAAAAATTATAACAAAAACCTACTAGGAAATAATGCATGCATAATGACAAATTTTACTTACATTTGGTGTAAAAAGCTGATTTTTTCCCAGGGAGGCAATAAATATTCATCATAAGGCACAGCCATAAAGATAACTGTTGGCTTACTGTTGGTTTTCCAGACCTGTATTTCTTTCCATTTATCTCTCTTCCTCATCCTGAACTAAGGCTTGATTTCTAGAAAAACAGCAGAATTCTTAATGATGGGGATCATTAAATATTGTGGAAATTTGATAGATTGCTAATGTAGAGTGAAGATTCATATCCTGGATACATTTGGAAAAATAATTGAAATGAACAAGATTGATTTCTTGAGAAGTGGAGCTGTATTTTGACCCCTCAGCTTTATGTGAGTATTTTATATTCAGTTACTTTAGCGCCTCTTCAAGGCTGTTGGATTCTTGATGGTAAAGTCAGTCAAGTCTAATTCTCCTCTCAGATGTACTTCACTTTCTATAAGTGTTCTGTTGCTGAATGCTGATTTATGCAGAAAAGGTTGTATTTATCTTGATTTCCTTGTACATTGGTGCTTATTTTAAAAAACATATACTTGTTTCCTACTAGATTTTAGACACTTTGCAAAAGTTCCAAGATACAAAGAAAGGTGTTTTAGTTTCCTGGGTTGCTCAAACAATTACCATGCCATGGCTTGGCTTAAACAATGGGAATTTATGAGCTCTCTCTTTTTTTTTTTTTTGTATGCTGTATGGAAAGGGTCACATTTCATTCTTTTTCCATGTAAATATACTGTTATTGCAGCATCATTGTTGAATTCTTGTTTGGTTGGTTTTTAGCTTGTTTGCTTGCTTAATTGTTTGTTTTTTGGGGTAGTGCATGGGCCAGGAACTGAACCCAGGTCTCCTCCATGGCACACCAGAATTCTACCACTGATCTAACCTTGCACCCAGAGCTCATGGCTTTGAGGCTCATCAAGGTGATGCTTTCTCCCGGAAGACTGGCTTTTTGGGGATGGCTGCCTGCATCCTTGATCCTTGTCACATAGCAAGACATTGGCAGCATCTACTGCTCTCTTCCTTCTCTTCTGGGCTCTGCTGATGTTCAGCTTCTGTTGCTCTGTCTGTGGCTTTCTTTCTTTATGTCTGAATTTCATTCTCTTAAAAGGACTTCAAAATAAGATTAAGACCTATACTGACTGAGGTGGACCACTTCTTAACTGAAGTAACCTCCTCAAAAGGTCCTACTTACAATGGGTTCATGCCTACAGAAATAAATTAAGTTTAAGGGCATGTTTTTTCTGGGACACATACAAACCACCACAAAAGGTAAGATGCAGATTTGCTTGTAGGAAATGTAAACTCTGGTCTAGAGTATGGAGAAATCAATTGACACATATAGTGTTAAGTCCTTTAAAAAATATATTTACAGCATACTCTGAAAGCACAAAGGAGAGATGCACTTAACCCAGACTCAGGGTTTAGATATGACTTCATAGAGGCAGTAGCTTCTGATTTCGGTTGTAAAGGAGCAGTAGGACGTTTTCTAGACACAGAGAGCTGCATTTGCAATGTCATGGAGATGAAAGAACAACCACTAGTTGAGTATGGCTGGGGTTTAAGAGTACCTGAGAAGTGTGGTAGAATACAAAGCCTGAGAAGAAAGCAGAAGCCAGATCATGAATGGATTTATTTGCTAAGCTAAGAAGTTTGCATTTTAGGTATAAAGATAGCTTTCATTTATTGAGGTTTATTATGTACTGTGTACTGTTATGCATACATTACCTGCATTATCTAGTTTAGTCCTCAAGATGACCACACAACAAAGTATCATTATCACTATTTTATGGAAATAGAGACTGAAGTTCAGAAAGATTACATAATTGGCCAAGATCATTAAATGACAATGCTGGGTTTCAAATACAGTTTTTTATTCTAGAGTTCTTGCTCTTAACCATTATACTCTATAACCCCCTTTAACCTAATCATGAAAAGCCTATGGAGGATTAAACAATGACCACAAATTCTCTGGCACTGCTTCCATTGAGAGACAAAGTTCATGACTTCTCTTCAATCTCAAAACTTTGCAACTGCTTTAAGTCAATGGAGTATAGTGAGAGTGATGCTGTGCCATCTTCAAAGTCTAGACTTTAATAAGCTAGCTGCTTCCAATTCTTGTCTACTGAAACATTTTCTTTGGGAATCCTGAGCCATCATGTACGTGGTCCAACTACTTTGAGGTTGGATGCTGGAGAATTCACATGTAGGTGCTTCAATTGGTAGTCCCAGATGACTTCAGTCTTCTAGTCACCCCATCCCCACCTCTGCTAAGGCACCAATCATGTGAGTAAAGCCATTTTGGATTCTCCAGACTAGTCCATCCATCTGCTGAATATCACTGAATGAGAAGGCACCACATGGAGCAGTGGAATCACCCAACCAAGGCCTGCCTGAATTCCTGACACAAAATATTGTGAAATAGGGTAAAACTGCAGGTGTCTAAAGAGAGAAACATTTCGCATAACTTGTTGCAAAGAAATACATTGTGAAAACTGAGCCATTGAAGGATTCTGAACAGGTAAGATATGTATTAAATTTACAAGAAAAAACCTTATTTAAAGAAACATTGCGATAAGATTTATAGTAAAGTGTTCATCCTACCTAAAATGCCTGGCACATGCAAGCACTCAATAAATGAATGACTGAACCCAAAGGGTTCCCTAACATTTAGATTTTTATACAATATTTGCTTTTTTTTTTATGAAACAGGATACTCTGGAGGGTCACTATGCTGACAGACAAATTAGTACTGGACAGTCTGAAGAGACATGTGTCCATTAAATCTTGGGGTTTGCCTTTTTTTTTGGCTAGTCACATTGACATCATAATTTACAAGAAAAATCTATTTTGTGAGCTTCTTTTGTCACCGGTTCCCACACTTTAGGGATCAAATTCCACTTTGCTCCAATCCTATCCTGTGTTTGGTAAATTATTCCTTCTGTGTTAACTTTAAATTTCCACACACAACAGAGGCATAAGGGAGTTGAAAAAAGTGAAGTTTTTCCTGGAGTGTGCAAGGTATTTTTAAATAAATGTCAGTTTTAGCAGGTGGAGTAAACTATGAAATGCAACCGATGAGTATTTAGTAGATGTTCAAATCCCTAAATGCATATTGCAACTTGGAATATGGGCAATGAGGGCATACCTGGTTGGATAGCAATCTCAACTATTTCCCCTCAAAATCTCCAAATACAGATTTACATCCACTTCCAGAATATGCGTTTAAAAAACCAATACATATTAATGAACCATAAAATATAAGTAAAAATGTCAAAAGTCTGGCTCTAAATTATACAATATTTAATTTGTAGAGGTAGTCTAAAACTTCTTAGTTTGGGGCTTTGATGGTCTGGAGCTATGTACCCCAGAAAAATATGTTCTTAAATTTAATCCATTCCTGTGTGTACAAACTCTTGCAAAAAGGAAGTTTGCTATGGTCACTTCAGTTGTGGTGTGGCCCAGCTGAATCAGGATGGGTCATAATCCTATTACTGAAGGCCTTATAAAGAAGATCATAGAGAGAAAGAAAGCCAGAGGGTATAGCCAGAAGCTGAATATCAATGGACACCAGAAGAGCAGGGAGAGACCAAGAGACTCCACCATGTGCATTGTCATGTGATGAGCTAATAACCAAGGATACTGGCAGCCAGCCACAGAATACCACAGCCTTCAGAGAGAAAGCATCACCTTGGCAATGCCTTGACTTGGATGTTCTGTTAGCCTTAAAAATCATAAGGTAATATATTTCCATTGTTTAAGCTAACCGATTGCATGATATTAGCTTTAGCAAGGGGAAAATTAAAACAAGGGGGACCACAAAAGTGCAAGTGATGTATTTTGTCTGCATTTTTGAAATTCCTTGTGTCTTCTTGTAGATGTAAAATAGCTTTTGCTTATGAAAGAGACCTCACCCCTAACTGCTAAAAGTTGTGTTTTTTCTTCCCTTCATTTCCCTTCCTTCCTTCCTTCTTTCCTTCCTTTCTTCAGTCCATCTGTCCATCTTTTCCCTCACCTCTTTCTCTCTCTCAAAGGATAATCTGTCTTAGAAAAATGAAGATTTATGCCTTATATCAATCTTTCACTTTTTACTAATTCAAAGATACATCTTTGTTGGGAGATCTTTAATCTTTTCCATTCTTTCTATAAATTCAGTGATGTCATTCTCCCTTCTGCAATGAAAGTAAAGAGATTTATCTAAAGTGTCAAGTAGAAATAAGTAGAAATGGATACAAGCTTGAATTTTGCTTTTTGTTCTGGTCCAGGTAGTATGGAAGATCCACATGCACTCTGCCATAGAAAAGGAACAGAATTTGTGGAGGCAAGGGCAGAGACACTTTCTCGGGGATGGATTGAAAATAGCAGAATTAACTGTGTGTAAGACATAGCCAGAGCATCATGTAGAACTGTTCTCTGAAACCCGCTATTTTGGTTACCTTAGTAATGAAACCAGTTTAGTGGACACATTCATGCAGAACAGAGTACACAGTGGTTTAAGAGTATGTAGTATTGTAGTGAACTAGGCCTAACTGAATACTTAACTCAGAGTTTCATTAGAAGCTATGTGACCTTGGTCAAGTCACTCTGATATTCCGAGCTCCAGTTTTCTCATATACAAAAGGGGATAATATTACTTACCTGAGAAGGTTATCATGAGGATCCACTGAGACAGTACTTAATACACTGCCTGGAACAGAGTAAGTACTGAATAAGTAGTAATAGTAGTTGATTTGCTATTGTATTGTGTTTATAACTTGTTAAATGAAAAAGGGCTGTATTCATAGATAAAGACCAGTTTAGGAAAACACTTGGTTAAATTCTAACAATTGCCTAATAAGGAGAAGAGGAATAATGTTTGTTGAGAACCAATATGTCATTTAATTTAGTCTTCAAAGAAAGCCTGAGAAATTGGCATTATAGTTCACATTTAACAGTTGAAGAAGCTGGGGTTCATATAAGGTATTTCCCAATGTTATAAATCTAAGTGATAATTATTGGGATTCAAATCCAGCTTAGTCTAGTTCAAAAGTCTGTTCTCTTCACCCACCTTATACCTAACAACCTATTATTTTCTATACGTTTTTCACGTTTCTGTTTATATTCTCTCTCTAGCCCATTTCTCTTTCTTTCACATTAGTGCCAGATTCTTTTAAGCCTGCCTGGAAACAAAGGAATGCCATCTTCAATCTTACATAGGAAGCTTGAGAGAGTGGCTGAGACTACAGATGAGAAGATGGAATGAGTATTCAGGAATGCTTTTCATCTATGCCAACCTTTGTACATATTTGCTCAGGTTCTTAAGTGATCTTTTTTTTTTTGTTTAAAATGAGTGATTCCAGCAAATATGAGTATATGTTACCAATGTGTGGGTTAGCTAAATATGTTGGCCAAACTAATGACTTTTGGAAGTTTGTCATGGAAGATCAGGCACTCAATACACTAAGCTTATGACTTGCTGTGAAGCTGACAATTTTATAGAAAGGTATTGGGAGGAGGCCAGAGAAGAAAAAAATAGACAACTCTAAAAATTATAAGCTTTTTTTTATGAAATGCTATGAAACAGAGTTGGTTTTCTGGTGTTGGAGAGAACAAATAATTTCAGGTATGTTATCTAAACAGTCAAGGTTGGTCATCTCTCCTTTCTTGACTCTTGTCTTTTGTTGATCCTACACTGTAACAAAAAGGAAAGAAAGTAAATGCTTTTAAAAGGGCAGTTTGGAATAGTTCACACTGTTTAAGTGAAAAGGTGAAAATCACTGCCTTAGGCTATTTACAGAGCTCAATAAGGATTCCAAGTAAATGCAGCATATATATATATATATATATATATATATATATATATATATATACACACACACACATATATTTCAGAAATGTACCTAGGCCTAAACTTGGAGCCATCAGTTGCCACAACCAACTTTGACTTTAATAGGTGGGTTTCTATTTCTTGCCCTTTTTTTATCACTTGCACTCTAGTACTTAATTGACAATAATCACTTTTTTTTCACATAACACCATGACTACAGTTTCTTCCTTATTTATACATTTATTCAACATCTATTTATTATACACCTACTTTTCTTCAATTACCTATCTAGGCACTGCCAATATAGATATGAGAAAGACTTGATCCTTGTCTACAAGGCTACAAGGGACTTACAGTCTAGTAATATTTCAATTGTACTTTAAGACATTTTAGGACAGGAACTATGACTTCTACTTCTTAGTTCTTAGAAAAAACTGAAAACTCAAGCGTGTTAGTTTTCAAGCTGCCAGAATGCAACATTTCAGAACTGGAAGGGCTTTTAAAAAGGGGAATTTAATAAATTGCAAGTTTACAGTTCTAAGGCCATGAAAATGTTCAAATTGAGACATCAAGGGAAAGATACATTAACCCCAAAGAAATGGCTGATGAAGTTTGTGGTTTCTCTCAGCTGGGAGGGCACATGGCAATGTCTGCTAGGTTTCTCTCCTCATTTCCTAAGGCTCCTCCTGGAGCATTTTCCTTCTGCTCCAAAGGTGTCTGGCTGTTTGGGCTCTGTTGGTTCTGGCAGCTCTGTCATTTCAGAGGTTTCTCCAAAATGTTTTCCTCTTTTAAAGGATTCCGGTAAAACAATCAAGACCCACCTGGAATAGATGGAGTCCCATCTCCATCTAATCAAAAGTTAACACCCAAAATTGGGTGTGTTACATCTCCATAGTGATAATCTAATCAAAAGATTTCAACCTACATTTTAAAATCAGGACTAAAAGAAGCTGCTTCCAGAACATGGAATCAGGATTAAAATATGGTACTTATGGGGTACATAATACTTTCAAACCAACACAGGAATATATCCTAAGGCTTATTTAAATAAATTTATTCAAAATTAGTCTGTAAAATGCAATTTTCTAGGTTGACTTGTTGGTAAGAAATACAATGCATGAAAAAATACATGTATCCTAAGATATTATTAACTTCTCTTTATTGATGTAGTATCTCATACAACTTCAAATTCAGAGGGCTACAAGCTGTATTTTTCTATTGGTAGGGAATTATCAAATATGTCTTTACCAAGGTGTCCCCTGGGTGACTTAGCTTAACTAGCAGTTACTCATTTTTCTTCTATTTAAATGTGTTCATCCACACTTAATCACATGCACAGTTGTAATAGTTTCAAGTTGCATATACCACTGAAAAACATGTTATTAAATTTAATGCATTACTGTGGGCATAAATCCATTGTTAGTTGGGCTTTTTGATGAGGTAACCTCAGTTATGCTCCACCTCAATTAGGATAGATCTTAGTCCTATTACTGGAGTACTGTATAAGAGAATGAAATTCATACATAGAGACAAAACCACAGGAAGTCAAAAGCTGAAATCAGTGAAGTCTGGAAGAGAAGGCAGAGACAAGGAGATACCATCACATGTCTTATCATGTGTCAGAGGAGCCAAGGATGTTGGAAGCCAGCCCCAGAATGCTGCAGTCTTCAGGGAGAAAGCATCGCATTGATGATGCTTTGAATTGGAATTTATTTTAGCCTTAAAACAACAGGCTAAAAATTCTCATTATTTAAGCCAACCCATTTTGTGATATTTCCTTAAGAAGCCTAGGAAACAAAAACAACACCTCTCCAGAGGTATGACCATTTATTTTCCCCAATCTCCCATTCTGTTCAGATCTGAACTGTCTCAAAATAAGAGTGGGTAATCACATAGGTACCCTTGTGTCCCATTCTTTACCCACCCAGTGTCAAACTTAATTGTTTTTATGGTATTCATAGCAGTTAATCATTTACAAACTACCCAAAATATGATACCGCTTTCCAGTGCCATGATTTATGAAGCAATCCATCAGGTCAAAGCAACATTGTCCAAATGAGAATTCATATATATTTTTTTTGCCAAATTGAAGATCCCAAGGAAAGCAGAGCAATCTGGAGATTTGGAAGGAGCGAGTGTACTTTTAGCAAAAATGAAACAAGTCACAGAAACTCTACCTACGGCCTAGGATAAATAAGTTCTTTCACAGCACCTAAAATGTTTCATGAATTTTCATACAAAATCCTCCCCATCTTTGCTCTTTTAAAACCCTCTTCCTGAGGTAATGAACTTTTGAACAAGGAGGCAATTTAATCTCAAACATTAGGGAAAGACTGAGCCCATATCCAATCCAAACAGCACCACAGCACTAATTTGCATGATGCTATCATTTCTTTCTTCCTCTAGGTATGTGACCATAGAAATCATTCGGGTCATCTTGGCATGTTTCTGAAATGTTTGTTTTGAATTGATGGACTTGAATAGTAGCAATTTGTGACACTTATACTTCTCCTTGTACACCTACAAAGAGCTAGTTCTTTGCAGATACATAGTCTTATTCTTGCCTGAGGATCTGTTTTTCTGTTGGTATTTTTCAAATGAAATGAAAGAAATAGAAAAATTTAGGCCTGAACTGAAGGTCAGTATTAATTGATTGGCTGAAAGCACGCCTTGAATGTACTGATTAGGTGGCTGGTCTCTGTAAACCTTTTATTTTATACACACACACACACACATACACACACATACACACACACAGCTCAAGAGATAACATTTCTAGGGTTTTCACTATCTCTTCTAAATGACATATCGCTTTATTTTTTACTTCTGAAATAGAGGTATTTCTGAACATGTATTTGTATATCTCATTTTCAAAATTATTTTGTTCAGTTAGCATACAAGAGAAGCTTAACAGTGGCTTAGAAATGGTTGCTTTGCTGTCCAGGTAAGATTGTGAGAAATGTATAATTATAGCTGGGAAAAAATACTATTCCTTGTGTATGTGTATATTTTTACTTTTGACAGTTATTTAAGTAATTTAAGACTATAAACTTTTCTGAATTCTTATTCTAGCATTTAATGTCCTAGCTATACCTTTTGATCCTGTATAATGTATAAATCTGATAAGCAAGCCTTGAATATCTACATCCAAGTTTTCCATATATATATACAGAAGGTAGGGCCAGAACCAGAAATCCTTACAACCAACCAACCAAACAAATCTCCCCAGAAGTGCCACACTCTCCAGTTTGATGCAAATCCATTCATCTATTCTTAATTAGAATCTTGCATCAAAAAATGCAATACAGCTTACAGTTCTTCATCTTCTTTATAAAGTGTTATGAACCCTGCATGTGCCTTAATAAAATCAAAATAATATCTCTGATATGTCTCTACCAGGAGTACCAACCTCTGATTAGAAAATCAATTTTCCTTCTTCCCCCTTTGGTAGCTAGCCTCCAAGATGACCTACAATGCTCTCCTTCCCATCTCCTTGTATTCACATCCATGAGTAATTGTCTCCCCACATTGTAATAAAGTTGACCCACAGAACCAATAAAATGAGGCAAAAGTGATGGTATGACATTTCTAGGATTAGGTCTACCTTACGTCACTTGCTTTGGGAAAATCCAACTACTATGTCTTAAGCACTCATGTATCTCTGTGAAGAGATCCACATGGTGAGGAACTTAGGCTTCTGGTCAAGAGCCATACGAGTGAGCCTTCTAAGAAGTACATCCTCCAGCCCAAATCATAGCCTCAGATGACATAGCTCTAATTAAAAGTTTGACTGCAACATCGTGAGACAGAAATCCAGAGACAGAACCATCCGGCTAAACCATTCCCAAATTCACTACCATTAGAAACTGTAAATAATAAATATTTGTTGTTTTAAGCCACTAAATTGTGGGGTAATTTCTTATATAGCAATAGATAACTAATACATTCCCACCAAAAAGGATAGTTGCCATTTATGGTGGCCGACCATCTTTCAACATCTGACCCACATTCTGGTGATTTCCCACATTATAAGTTTCCCCTCCCCTAATTAGAAACCAGGAAAATCAGATTCCCAGGATTTATCACAGCTTTGAGTACAGTTTTCACCAATCAAATGTATCCACATGAAACTTGGATATGAAGGTTAGCAACATGAATAGGCAGTTGTACATAGGACAACTGATCTGTTGCAGCAAGCTGGATGGTGAAGGTATTCAGTTCTTTGGTGAGGGAAGTGATAGATATAGAATACATTCTGAGAATTTTCACTGCAAGGCAATATTTTCAAGGTGTTTTTAATTAATTGCTTCTGTGGTGGGACAAGCCATATAGCTGTATTCAGAGCTAAGCCTTCTGCCTCTCCTAATGAGTCTATGAACTTTATTATACTTTATTTATTACTTGAATAAATTACTTTCCTAACCAGATTGAACTTTGTTATGTACCAATAAGAATTCTAACAATATGATACACACATACATACATACATTCATAAATATATATATACATATATGCATATACACACATATGTGTGTGTGTGTGTATATATATATATATAGCTTGCCAACTCTTACTGGTACTACAGATCTCAGTGTATTTTCACTCTTTTCTATAACATCTACCATGAGGCCATTCCCCAGAATTAGGTTAAGTGTTCTTATAGTATCTGGCATTTAGCCCCCAGTAGAGCACTTACCACAGTGTTATTAATTGCCTGCATGTTTATGTGTTTATTTAATAAAAAAAATAAGCTTCCTGCTTGCACAAGTTTGATCTTATCTACTGCTACATTCCTGGCTTGTAGCAAAATGTCTGGCACACACAGGTTTCTCAATATATATAGGTTGAATTAAGTTAAAAGTTAGCAAGATTTGAAAAATAGGAAGATATTCAAAGTTAGGGCAGACTACTGTTCTATAATTTAGAAAGAAATTGAAGAATACCATAGACCAAAATGAGTATTCAGACAAGTATACTCTAGTGTAGGATATCAAAATTCAGACGAAAAGAAAAATCTCAGTGACAGATATAAGGTATATAGAGAAACTTGGGTTATCATTTTACTTTATCTAAGGATTTATTAACTTACTTTGTGTTTAGGGCAAATGTTAATTCATAATCTTGTAATCTACATATGGGGGATATTAATCACTTGGTGTTTTAGTTTGCTGAAGCTGCCAAAATGCAATATAACAGAAATGGAAAGCCTTCAAAAGGAGAATTTATTAAGTTACAAGTTTACAGTTCTAAGGCCATAGAAATGTCTAAACAAAGGAATCTTATGAAAACTACTTCAACTCCAAAAAAGGGCTGATGAAGTTCTCTCTCTCAGCTGGGAAGGCATGGCAACAACTAGTAGCTTTCTCTTCTCATTTCATAAGGCTTCCCTGGGGACATTTTCCTTCTGCATCTCCAAAGGTCTCTGGCTGTGTGGGCTCCATTGGCACTAAAGCTTTTTCCAAAATGCTTCCCTTTTAAAGGACTCCAGTAAGCAACTCCACCTTGACTGGGTGGAGACACATTTCCATAGGAACCATCTAATCAAAAGTTACCACTCACAATTGGGCGGGTCACATCTCCACAGAAACAACTAAAAAGAAAAGATCCTTCCCAGCAATATTGAATGAGGATTAAAGAGCATAGCTTTTCTGGGGTAAACAACAGATTTAAACTGGCACACTTGATAAAATTAAAGAATCAGAAAGAAGAAATAAATAGAACTACTGAAGGTACCGACAGTTTGCTTTTGATATTAGACCTTAACAAAGGTTATTCTGGAAAAAAAAATCAAGAGATAAATATGAAATGAAGTCTTAATGTTTATACCCCAGGGGAAATTAAAACATAACAACAGTTAGACATGCACACCCCACCTTCCTTCAATAGATTATCAAGAAGATCATGACATTTCACAGTCATAAAATCACAGCTTAAGTCATAGCTAGAGATATGAGTTTTTCTAGTCATCCTTTATTTTAAAAACCTTCATCCCCATACTATTCCGTATACTTGTCATTTTACTAACCCCACCCTCTCCTAATCCCACTCTTATATCCTTTCTAATACTGTTCCATGTTTAGCACTATTTTTATGTGTTTAATTTCTACCTCAACTGTTTTCTCTAACTCTATCTTCTCAAAAACCTGGCTCTTCCCCACAGGACTCTTACTTCCTTTGGAACCTTCATGGTTTGGATAGGTGAAATTGGCAGTTTGATTACTTCCCACTGCAATGCAGGATCCTGTGAGGCTTAGCCTAACCTGGTGTACTGTCCTAACCCTGTGGATCAAGTCAACACTTATCATGTATGGACCTCTTAGGAATTCCCTTTCATTCACTGAAGATCATAACTATTGGATCACTCTTTCTTCTTTATTATACTTAACTATCTAATTCTCAGCAACTCCAGCATCCATGGGACTGTCCCAGAACAACCATGTGTATGTATATTTATGCATAATTATATACACGTGTGTGTGTGTAATTTATAAAAAAATATGCATAATATATAAAATCACTATACCTACTCAATGCTTTGTCTGCAAATTATAACTGAATGTGAAATCTTGAGTTTGATTAAAACTTAGACAAGCTTGTTGATATTTGTTTCCTGAGGCAGCTGAATCTAATTGTGTCTGTGACGAAAACAAAAACAACAGCAAACAAAAATGAATGGGGTCAATCAATCTAATAATACCATGGATCTAAACTGAGAAAAAATGGGGTATAATTTAACTTTAGCAAATTCATCATGGTTGAAATCAATGTGAATGTGATTATGCTGATATAAAACCCTAATATAATTTTGTTCTGGATTCTCATGTTGGAGTGCCTCAATATCTGCAGGTCAAATGACACAAGGGACACTCCATGTCACCAAAATAGATTGTGGCAACAATCTAATATGGATCATATGGGTAGAAGATCTTAACTTTTAGGCAACCAAGAGTGAATGTGAACCTAGCTTGAACTGATTAAGCTGTCATAACTTCATGTTGATGTATGGAAGTCTATCAATTAACCCATGGGATAAAAATAATAAAGGCCATGTGTCTGCTAAGTGTAGAGGACATTTCTGGGTAAGTGGGTGTCCTCACAATCTTAACGATATTTTATTCTCATCTCTTAAAAATCCCCTTTTTGTTCACTGTACAACATGTATTTTTGTGAACCACACTGATTAATGCAAATTGTGTTGATTCAACAAGAAATCATGGTTGAAGGATTATTTGTTTCTTTTTAACAGTGTACTTCATATACTGATGTCTGCTTACGGAGAGGGGCAAATTATTGAATACATTTTAAAAATTGAGAAATGCATGATACCCAAACCATGCCCTTCAGTATGAGAAGATGTGCAACAGGCATTTATAACCTTTTATGTACAGTAATGCTTATATACATTTATTTTACATGATATCATACACGTTTCTTAGTAGTCTTGTATTATTTGTCTTATTTGTCCATATATTTCTCCATTCTAAATTTTAAAATATTTGAGTTCAATGGCTACATTTTCAACTTCATCTGAATGCATTCATAGGATTAAATAACATAAAGAAAGGAAGGAGAGAAAGTGAAGAGAGAGAGGGAGTGACTGCTGAATTATATCATGTCATTCAAAGCAAGGGTGGGTGAGGGAAAGAGATGGTTTTTAAACAGGCATCTACTTGAGGCTATGTAATTTTAGCACCTCTGACTCAGTTTTTTACCATGGCAGAGTTTAAATAAACTGATTTGACCTCTTTCAGCAATGATTACCACTTATGGGTTCAAGGCATTTAATATCCATTAAGAAGTATAAAATAGGGCAGAGAACAATTCATCTCTCTTCTAGGGTTAATGTTCAAATCTGTTCAATAATACTGATTTTATTGATTTCATTAACATTCTGGATTCTGAATCCTTTCTTGTTACTTAGTCATTTATTACCTGCCCCCTGCTCCTTACCTTTGCCAACTTCCCTGGACTTAACTTTTTTTATTACCTGCCTACATCTGTGGATCTTCCACTTATTTAATGGAAAGTGTAGGGCTAGTATCTCTTGACCAGCCAAACCTTTGGTCATTCACTTCTCAAGCAATTGAAGTTGAAATAGTCAATTGTATATCTTGAGTAAATTCATTTACAGGAAGATTAAGCACTGTGCTGGTTTAAAACTTCTGGACCCCAGAAAAGCCATGTTATTTCAATGCAATCTTATGGGGGCAGACATTACTGGTTGGAACATCCTGGTTAGGTTGTTTTTATGGAGATATGACTCACCCAATTTAAGGTAAGTCTTAATTAGCTTACTGGAGTCCTTTAAAAGGAGAGCATTTTGGATAAAGCTTAGCACAGATGCTCAGAAATGCTGAGAGAGCTGTTTGAAACCTGAAGCCTGGAGAGAAGGGCAGCAGACAACACCATGTACCTTCCAGAGAAACTCAGACTCGATCAACCTTTCTTGAGTGAAGGTATCCTCTTATTGGTGCCTTAATTTGGACATTCTCATGGCCTTAGAATTGTAACTTGTAACATAATGAATCCCATCCCCTTTTAAAAAAACCAATCAATTTCTAGTATATTGCATTCTTTCAGCTTTAGCAAACCAAAACAGGTACTGTTTGGAATTATTTACGTATACCTGGGGGAGGATATGGTGATTATACTATTATTTGCCTCAGAGAATTGACATAACTATTAAAAGAGTGACTCCAGCACAGTCCTCAGCACATGCTAATGGGTACACAATAAATGCTATTTTATTTTTCAAATTCCTTATCTGTTCTTTCCCAAGATCAGAAATGTTGTAAAGTACTCTGATTATAGTGTCATGCACACATGTACAATATTTTGAAGATCCATTCCATTTCTGCACTTCTATAACTAAATGCTGCTGCAGTGGTCAGAGCTGGAGGGTCAGTGCCTTGATCATTGAACATCAGTAGGCCATGTGGATAAGCCTTTCTGAGAAATTTTCTCATATCATTTAGTTTGTGTGGTGATTGGCTAATACCATAGTTACTTTTCACAAAGGTGGTATGAAAACCATAACAGCTAAATGCAAAGGCAGCCCATAATTTTCTCTTTTCATCAATTATTCACTGAAATATTGGTCTTGGTAATATAGAACAAATTAATGAAGTGCTCTTGAAACAGATGAGCTACAACATACCAAATGTTGTACATCAGAGATGATGTTCCATGAAGTCATTTTTGTATTTAGTGCTGATTTTTCCTATTGGAAATTGGGCAAAGAGGGAGCAAAATGGCTGGTCAAAATGGAGTTTTTCATCTGTAACTTATGACAATTGTCCCTTAAATGGTCTATATCTTTACACCAAATTGTATGAAGCTCATGATATCTATTGCAAAGAAGATATATCCTGCAACTGATTTATGGCCAATTGGGTGGATGATGAAAAGTGTCCTGTGTGAGTGCTCTTATCTACTTGCAGATTGATCCAGAGGTCTTCAGATCCAAGGTTTCCGTTCATTCAGCCACTAATACAGGCAATATTTTTCAGTTAGTTGGATGAATTTCATGTTCTTATTAGAACACTGTTGAGAATGAAATCTTGGTCTCTTTCATCAGTGTTTGGATGTTCTGTAGCACTGTGACTGCATTTGTTCATCTTGCTAACCTTTTATTCCCAATCATAGATGTGAAAAGGAAAAGTTATTTCAGCTCACATGGTTTTACCATAATAGTAACATAGAAATCTTCTCAGAATCCTACCTGCACTAAGCAAATAACAAAAAAATGAGAATTTCCCTCCTCCCTGTCAACTCTCTATATTTATCAAATCTAGGATATACCTTTAATGGAAATACCCAGGGAAGGTTTAAAATAGAACATAATAGTCACCTTCATTTACTTTTAAAGATCAGGAAACTAGGCTAGCTTATTAACCATCTTAACCTAGTTCAATGATCTGTAGTTCTACTGTTCACAAATCTTTCAAAACCCTCATGATTCCTTCATGTTTTTAATTTGTACCATATGTTCATTCCCTGCTGTACAAACTAAAAAATGCAAGTAGATATTGTGGAGACAAAATAAGTAGTATTATGTACAGGAAAGACCCATTATCAATTCCTTATTGCATTTTATTTTAGCTCTTTTTGTGCAGTCTAAGGAAAGTATACATGTACTAGTTAGCTGTGATTTTGATCAGTGTGTCAGCTGAACCAGATAGTTTATCTAATTCTATGTTTCCCTTTTTAGATACTGACTTAAAGGGAATTGGTTGTGATTCATGAAGCGTATACCATAGGGATCAGTTCATCCTAAGACTTGAAGATGCAAAGAAATTGATAAGAAAAAGAAGGATGGGGTAGAGTGCTCATTTGGAGTTGGGGCAGATGTTAGGCTAATGTTGGTAAGGCTTTGTATTTGGAGCTCTGCATGACAACCCCAATGATTTATCCAATTTTCCACTAACTTTCCTTAGTTATATAGTGAAGTGAGAATACTACTACCTGTTAACACAAAGATAGTATAAAAAGATTAAAACCAGTTTCTAAAGACCACACAGTCATGTATGTTCAGGTTTATGCACTTAGGCAACATCAAAGGGACATAAGGGCAATCCAGTGTCATAGACATATAGAGCAGCTTCAAAGGAAACATTTGGAGCTAGTGTTAAGAGTAAAATATGTTCACCATAATTCTCATAAATGAATAACTTTGACATTCCTTTAGAATGCCCAGCCTGGGCTCTATTACCTCAGGGATGTCTTCATCTTACCTAAAGCTCAGCTCTCTGAAATTGGAATTTCTTGACCCTATTCTTATAAACAACCAGATGTTACTTGAAAAAACAACTAAACTGTGACCATCATTGAATAGAGTCTATGTTAAACTATATATCTTCGAAGTCACTCTAGCAAATTACTTTAATATACTACATATCACTTTATGTGAGAGGTAGGTGTTTTCCCACAATGAAATCATATACTCCTAATATTTAATATCAGTTGAAGTGTCTTTTATGAAAGTTCATTTAACAGTAAAATTCCCTTTCAGAGGGTGCATGGGTGGTTCAGTGGTAGAATGCTCTCCTTTCATGTGGGAAACCCGGGTTCGATTCCTGGACCATGCACCCCCCCCCCAAAAAAAAACACCCTTCAGAGTCAACTCTGACTTTTACTCTGATCACATACAGTGATCTTCTGGGTGTAATGTTCAAGTAAGGTGAAGCAGGTTCTAAAGTCTTATGTCATTTGGGGTTCGGCCATCGTGTATATATAGAAGTAAAGGTTATGGAGAATTTTGCAAAGGTTATGTCCTTCTCTTTACAAGTGGCATATGTAGAATTTAGGGCTCTAATTAAGGAACTTCTCTTCAAGTCAGAGCAAGACTGGAGAGTTTGGAGAACTGGGTAATAATATATTTAGATAAGGCCATCTTTTATACTTATTCAGCAACTCTTGGTGATGCCACATTTTTCTGAAAGATCAGTATAATTTGCACAATTTCTTCTTTACAGTGTGTCTTCCTCCTTTCTCAAGAAGAGTGACCAAAAATGTTCTTGCTCTAGAAAGAATGTTTCATGTCTAATGTAGTTCATTCAATGTGTAGTACTGATAGTGTTGGACTCAACTCCAACACTGGTTATAACATAAACAGTATTAATAACAATTACATAATTCAATGGGATACCAAAGCATAAGCAGTCAACTTGGATTCAGGGGACCTAATTGCTCTGATCCCAGAAGTGTCTCTAAATAGCTCTAAACTATCATTTCATCACTTAACCTTTCTAGGAATCCATTTTCTCACGTCTAAAACATGGAGTGGGAAAATTGGTCAAGATTAGTGATTTTTCAGATGTGTTTTATGTGCATTTTAATAGCAGAATTTTTTTCTTCAAATGAAATCATATGTAGAATTTCCAATATAGAGCAGATTAAAATAGATCTGTTCTACGTAAACCTGGATTTCATCAAACCTGTCCCAAACAAGTGTCTGTCCTTAGACATACTGGAACACAGTTTAAAAAACATTATCCAGAATTTAAGTCCCTTCAACCACTCTGATCTTGCATGATTCCTCGACTTCACAATTTTGAGACACCAAATCCAAATGACCCAATGAAGATGAACATAATCTTATTTACCAACATGGGAGAAACCATTGGCTTATGTAGGGGTGTCTAACATAGAGAAGACTCAATGAAGGTATTTATAGTGGTAGAACTCACTGTCATATGTGGTGAATTAATTGTTGCAACCTTATTTTTTTTGATGGGCCAGAAAAAAATTGAGGAAGTGATATTATAAATCAATGATTTTGTGTGTGTGTGTGTGAAAAATAGCATATATAACCAAATAAATTTCAAGCACACTGCAACAATTAGTTATAGAACAGATTTAAGAGTTTGGTATGTGTTACAATTCCACAAATTTGTTTTTAGTTCTAGCTGCTCTAAGATATGGAAGACTAAAAGAATATCAATATAATGAGTCAACAATCATACTCAATTGTTAAACCGTACATTCTCTGTATAACTCCACCATCAACTTTGATCTTTCTTCCACTGCTTAGGGGTAATTGTGCTATGTCCAGTCTACCTTTTTTATGTTGGAAGGAGGTGTTGATAATATAAGATAGTGGGATGCAACTAGTTAATGTTCTGGAGAGACTGGCCCATCTAGGTTTCAGAACTTATCTGGTCTAGGGACCCATTTGGAGGTTTTAGGTTTCTGGAAAGTTACCCTAGCACATGGAACCTTTGTGGAATCTTATTTAACACACTAGGTGCTCTGTAAGATTGGCAGGAATGGTTTTGGTTGAGGTTTGGCAAGCTATGATAGGTAGCAATGTCTAACTGAGGCTTGTGTAAGAGTGGCCCCCAAAATATCCTCTCAACTCTCTATTTGTACTCTCTCAGCCACTGATATCTTATTTGTTACACTTCATTTTCCTTTTTTGGTCAGGATGGTCTTGATCACATGGTGCCAAGGCCAGGTTCGTCCTTCAGTGTCATCTTCCATGCCATTAGGGCGCTTTTCACCCCTGGATGTCATGTGCTATGTAGGGGGGACGGCAGTGATTTCACTTGAAGAATTGGGCTAGAGAGAGAGAGAGGCCCCATCTGAGCAACAGAAGAGGTCCACCAGAAATAACTCTTAGGCGTACCTATAGGTAAGTGCAGCCCCAGTTTTAAAAAAATGATTGGAGCCCTTGATTAATCAGCTACATGTTGTGTTAAAAATGAATTTGCCCCATTAAGGAAGGGTTTCAAGAAATAAAGTCTGTCATGGAGAAAGGCACCTGGAAAAGTTACTAAATTATTGGCATCTGTGTATGTGTATAATATATGGTGGTGGAGATATTTGAAGTTTTTACTGCAGTGAGTTTGTGATGATCACATTACTTATAAGTGGCAGCACTAGGCTTGAGTTATGCTGGTATACCCAAGTAAGTGGCAATAAAAACTTTATAGCACCCACCCCACACCATCACCACATATTTTACTTAAGCTACTTGTTTTCTTTGGACTTTGTCTCTTTTAATCAATCTCCATTTTTTTCCTTCTCATCTATGTAGCTAAATATAGAAATATGGTCTCTGCGGAGTCGGTAGGGCCAAGACCAATTGAAAAGGACACTGTGGAATTAATTTATATTCCAGTTAGAAATTTATGCATCGGTGTAGGAAACTTATAGTTTATCCACTTGTGGTTGTGGTCAAATATGGATTAGAAAGAATAAGTTATAAACCATAATTTATAAGAATGAATGTGAAAGGTATCTGGAACACCGGAAGGGAAATAAACCTATCAGGTATTGTTGACTGTTTTCACTAGCTCTGTTGGGTAAATTTGCTCTCTATAGTTGAATTGTTAAAGGTACACAAACCTGCCCACTGGCTTAGAAAATAAATTTTGCTCTACTTTTAGAATGAGCAAGTATTGGAACATAAGCTTCACTGGATCAGGTACCTTATATGGTGGCTCACCACTGTATTCCTAGCACCTAGAAGAATGCCTGGCATATAATATTTGCTTAGTAAGATTTTTGAATGGGTGAATTATTGGATGCAATTTTTATCTTTAGTAATGTAATGCGCACTGTTAGCCTGCAACACTGGGTGAAGAAAAATTTTTATCAGACTTTTGCTTGAATCTTTACCAAGAACAGAGTTATCCACTGAAAATCTTTTTAATAGCAGCTCAAGATATATGGTAGAATGGAAGCTTTGAGTCTGTATGGCAGTGAAAAGTATAAGACTTACGCATTTGAGTAGACTAGGTACTTGAGGATAAATTAAGTTTTCCATAATGGAATAAACTTTAGCTGGTAGAGATAAGTATCCAGATAGTATGATGAAAAGTTGTGAGTAGGATTCCAGAAATATCATTGGTAACAAAGGAGGAAACTTTCTGCCCTAAGGTCATTATTAATTCATTATTCTTGATTAAGCATTTATGAGTGTTACTGTATCTATAGCAGTATTTGTGATCATTGGAGCTACTGTCTCAAATTCTCTGGCTATTTAATTTTAACAAATGGTCTCCAGCTTTATCTGTATTTTTTATCTCAACTCATCACCTTCTCTGTTATGAAAAGTTTTTTTTACTCTACTAGCTGCTTTGAATCTCTTGAACTTTAATTCATCGACATCAACAAAATTAATGATGTTTATTACTAGGAACTGAGATTAAAATAATAGAAAAGACTGACATGGCCCCAACTGTCACAGACCCTAATCTACAGTCTAGTCTTTCCTGTTCTACCTGCCAAGGCATGACACACTGGCATGGGGACTTTTTCAAATAAAAGTGCTTCTCGGTCATCTCTTAAGCATACACATGAATCCACTCAGCATCAGCCCCCTTCAGTTTTCTCAACTTTTGTTTTTCATTTCTTTTTTTTTTCTACTTATTTAACTGTTTTCACCTGTATAGAGAACATCTCATTTTTCATGTTGCATTCTGACCAGGAGACAAAGGGGCTATTATCCAGTGAAGCCTTTAAAGGATTCCTTCCTTAAATACTGCCTATTGGAATATATTTAACAAAGTTCATTAAAACATGAATGGCATCTAATGTGACTTTAAAATATGCTGAGCATGTGCTATCTCCTTCCTATCTCCTCTGCCTCCACATTTGTGCCCCCATAAAAAGTAATTTTCCCTCGGTCATGATGACTTAGTTAAAAATTATTGTAGTAAGAAGGTTGTTAAACTGGCCACAAAATTATAACATTAGCTCTTCCATGCTATTGCATATCCCATTTCTACTTTAATCATGTGTATGTTTTACAAACCTTTATACAATTAATATTACTTAATAGGTATGGAAATGTTGAGAGAGAATGGAATATTTTTAATGGCTGCAATAAAAAACTTTAAGCACATGAATTTCTCAGATGATACTGCTCTGTGCATCAAAGTAGATATTTTCAAATTGTGCATACTAAAATTTTGACTGCACGTATCACCTTTAATATATGCTTCACTGGCTGCTGGGGGCTGAAAAAAATCATTACTAACTGACGTGCCTTCATGACTTGAGAGCTTTCAAAGTTGGGTGACCTGAAGAGAAATGCAAAAGAAGTAGATATTAAATTATAATTATGCCTGCCACAAGCTGAAAGTAGACCCATTGTGACAGTTATATCATTGTGAAATTTCTAGAGTTCAGATTTTCTACAAATTTGGCACTATTCCAAATACTGCTTCACTGAATTCATAAATGGAGAAAGTGAAACAAAATAAAGGCAGATAAAATTAGGTCTCTAATATCTCTATTTATCATAGAGATTTCTTTTAAAAGAAAAAAAGCTTTAAGAAACCAAACCTGAATTTGGTAAATATTGTTAATTAGCTTTACTCTTATTTTTCCTCATGTCTTTCAAAGCAGAAACTTAAAAAAGGGATCAGCAGAGATCTGAAAAACCATTTGGGTTATTCATTTCTGAGACCCATTTAAAGAATTGAGCCTGTTTAGCATTTGAAAAAGACAGTGTGGTAACTTACACTCCTATACTAACTGCTACTGGAATCTGGATTAATATCTGCTTTTCAAAAAGTAGAAACCACTGGTGACACTTGTCTGAAAGCATTTTCTCTATCTAATCTGATAAGCTTTAGTTTGGTTAACTTGTTTTTACAGAGCTGACTTTGTCAACTTTCCATGACTTGTGTGGGGTGGGGAAGGGAATGGGCATGAAAAGATGTTAGCTTTCCTTGTCTTATGAAAGCCATTCCATTACTTCCTAAATATACCATGTATAAGGAAAGATGGGTCTGCTCCTTGACTTTCACCTGGTGCAACTTTGTTTCTGTAAGAAACACATGGTGTTATTTCCGGTTTTTCACCAGGGTCAACTGTATGGTATGAATCTAACCTAGAGCCTGAAGAAAAAGGTGTATCACTCCTAGATCTGTTTTGCAAAATCATCAGCATGAGAGCTCAAAGTGAGGCACTTAACCCTTAAACTAAGTTGCAAGCAGAAGATACATTATCTTGAATTTGTGATTGTTCATAATTAAGATTCTGAAGCTCTTTCATGGTCAGCATTAATTTAATAATGCATAGACATTGACCTTCAAAAGATAAGGCTTTCAGTATTTTTGTTTTAATATTTTAAGGCAGAATCCCATCAGCTACTCTACCACTTATAAACTCACTAAATACATATTGAATCATATGACAGCCACTATCCTTAAGCACGTACATATGATATAGTTTCTGTTTTCAAAGAATGTTAACATGCACTATAGGAAATAAAGCATGTACACAGAAATCTAAAAACTAGGCAAGGTATGATGAACGCCATAGCCAAATAAGTCTGATGGCCATGTGATACATTGTCTAAACTGGGATTTTTGCTTGTTTGTTTGTTTTATTGGCATGGGCAGGCTCCGGGAATCAAACCTGGGTCTCCCGCACAGCAGGTGAGAATTTTGCCACTGAGCCACTGGTGTACCACCCTAAACTGGGATGTTTTTGAGACTGAAAGGGCACTATTATTAAATATATTGGTAAAAAAGGTATAAACCATGATTGTCCCAAGAAAATGAAAGTATACGCTAACACTACATTTGAGTGACATATTCAAAATGCACTTAGAGTTCATATATGGCCAAGAGCCCTTCAAACTAGAATGATTGGAAGGGATAGCATTTGAGCTGAACTTTGAAAGATACATATGATCTTGATAGGAAACTATAGGAGGAGGACACTTTAAGAGGTAGGACTATCAAAAGCAAAGCCCTGGAGGTGGAGACAGGACACGTCTGCTTAAAGAGCAACAAACAGTGTACCTTGAATTAAGATAAAGAGAGTATTTGGTTAGGCACAGAATACATGGAGCTCCATAACTTTCGATGTTAGGCTAAGGAATTAGGCTTTATTTTTGTAGGCATTGAGGTCCACTGTAAATGCAGTTGTGCTACGTGGAAAGATAGTGATTATTATTGCCTTAACCACTTAGGTTGTGATGTATTTTTCTATTAGCCTTGTCAGGAAACCATGTTTTAGAGAAAATCATTATGAAATGGGGTTATTTGATGGGCTAATGTATGGTCTTTGTTATTTATAGATCAGCGTTCATGAACAAAAGCAAGGCAGCCTGGGTAGACTCTGCTGTGCAGCTGCGCTGTGTTTTGTAGGGATAAGTGTACAGAAGTATACACTGTCATTTATAGGCATTATTGTTTCTGTGCTTCTTGGCCAGATGAGCAGAAATCCTCCCATCGTGCATCTTATTTGCTTTTCCAAGTTCATGTTTTATTTTATTTTTTTCCTTAAATCAAGTGTTTTGCTTTTCTTTCTCTCGAAATTGACTTTTGTTTGGAATGGGTAAATATGGCCTTAACCTTCAGGAAAGTTTATATTTTATTTCATATGATAGGCTTCATTTCATCATATTTTAAACTTCTTATTCTTCTTCATGCTCTTCTTCCTTTTCCATTTCTGCTTAGTATATTTAATCAATTTTAAAAAAGAAATGCACGAGTCAATATAAAATAATCACAATAAATGGAACCTTCTTCTACCTTAGCAACATGAAATCATTGTAAAATAATTTGTTCTGAAAAGCCTTCAGTGAGAAGAACACCATGAAATCTTTCTGTTGAAGCTTATTTGAAGTCTGCTGTTCAACTTCATGTTGCTGATGCGTAGGACTGTGGTATTGAGGTTACCTCTCTGTTCAGATTAATCAGAGTCACAGCTATTTCAACTTGGCATCATTGTGCCATGGTTAACTAGAAGATTGTAAAACACGAGGAGGAAGGAGCTATATTAGCCTTATACAGATCGGTCTTTACATACGTATTGGAGAAACTTTTATTTCTTTTTTTTTTTTTTTTTTTTTTTTTTAAAGGAAAGACAGAGAGAAGGAAGGAAGGATAGAAGGAAGGAAGGAAGGAAGAAAGGGAAACATCTTTCAAACATTTTCTTGTTTTATTGTATTCTGTTTCTCCGTTTTTGTTACATGGGCTGGGGCCGGGAATCGAACCGAGGTCCTCCGGCATAGCAGGCAAGCACTTTGCCCGCTGAGCCACCGCGGCCCGCCCAGCTTTTATTTCTTTACCCCTCTCTTTCAACTCTGATTGTTATGCACCGTGACTCTCAGGATGTATCATTGAAGGATGACACTAGATATTATTTGAGTCCTGTTTACCGGTTTCTCATCTATCCACTTACTACCATCCTCACAATATAGTTTGCCCCATTCAATATCTCTCCTGATTATCAATAAAAGTTTATTTTTCCTTAGTAAACAAAGACATGAGTGATCTGGAGAAGGACTAGAGAAGGGGAAATAGGAAGATTAGCAATTGAAGACCTTCATAAATGGACATCCTAAAAATATGCAGTTTCTTCAGTTTCAAAAGATAAAATTGAAGGATCCTAGTGCAATAGTAAATGATATCATGAAGATGCTAGAGAAAGTGAGTGTAAGATTGTTCACAAGTTCCTTGAAAGCAAGTACTTAGAGACCTTGTTGTAGCTTGTGCCAAATTTTAGATATGTTTCAGCATTATTTTTCAAAATTCAGGCAGATTCAAGATTCATACCGGTATACAATTTTACAAATTGTGTAAGCTGAGATAAGGAGGGACGGGGGCTGCTAAAAAATAATGAGAGTTTAATGGATTAGGGTAACTTTCCAGAAACCTACAACCTCCAGGTGGGTCCCTGGATCAGATAAGTTCTGAAATGCAGAGGGGCAGCCTCTCCAGAACATCAACTAGTTCCATGTCTCATACCATATTATCAAAAGCCACTTAGAACATGAACAGAGTTAGAATGGACATAGCTCAAATACTCCTAAAGAGTGGGAGAAAGATCAAAGTTAATGATGAAGTTATACAGAGAAGTAGAGTTTAACAAATGGATATGATTGCTGAATTACTATATTGACATTTCTTTTAGTCTCCAGTATCTTAGGTTAGCTAGAATTGAAACCTAAATTGTGGAATTGAACCCATACCAATGTCTGAAATTTGTTCTACAATTACTTGTTGTGATGTGCTTTAAAATTTATTGCTTCTTTATATATATGTCATTTTTCAAAAAAAGAAAAAAGTAAAAAAAAAATAAAGAATGATTATGGTGGAAAAAAATGTGTTTAGACAGTCATCAATGCAAAGAAAACCCAAGAGTAAAATTCAGTATTTAAAGAGTTGTGGGGAATTTAGGCTTATTTTAAAAAGTTTTAGTCTTCAAGGACATTCAGTCCACTGGGTGAGGCATTGCATATAGAATCCAGGAAGCAGATGATACACTGACATAGACAGGCATTGGTTTCATGGTATCTGGTAATCAATACATTGACATTAATGCCCCCATGGGCTGAAGCATCTTTTTATCATGAGAACTTTCAAAGTAAGCCATCAAACTGAGGCAGAAATCTAGTTGTAAGGCCTGTGTCAATTCTGAATGGAGCAAGGGAAAACTGAAATTTGGGAATATGTGTGCATCCAGAGCTGAATTACTTGCACAATGGACTCCATGATCTCAGAGTATACATATTATTTGTAGTGGTTAAGACTGGCTCAAGATATGGGAAGACCTGAAAGGTAGGCAAAGAGTATTAATGACCTAAATTGGAAATATCCAAGAAAGGCAGGAGCTAAAATTGACTGCCTCAATTAAATGGGGGGGAGGGAGTGCTTACTCACTGGGATGAAGAGGTATTGGGAGATATAATCTACCATGTTGGAAGAAAAGTCATTCTGAAAGTTAGAATATGGTATTTATGGGCATGGTATCAGATTAAAATAATAAGCAAACTCTAACATAAAGTAATGGACGTATCTTAAAATGTGGGAGGAGGATTGTATCAATGACTTACATAATTGCTGATGATCAGAGATACTTACAGGCTTTCAGGTATCAGGAAATTCTGGAGGAAGGGACCTTGACACAAGTTTGGGATTCTAAAGCAAGACTTCCCTTCTCTCAGGACTGACAAGTGGAAGAAAATTCACGAAGCTATTTTCTAAAATTACTAAGAGATAAAGTCACTAGGAACAAGGCAGGAATGTGGCAGGGGTGGAGTGTCAATTAGCATCAACAGACGAAAATACAGATGTGAATATTGAGGGAAAGATGGAAGGACATGCTTTGCAAATAGTTGTGTTTCATAACAGTATTTCAATAACAGTTTTTAATAACAGTTTCTTAGTTAAATAAGAACTATTTTACACACTGGGGAGTAAATTATGCTCTAATCTCTCAATGGGTGGTAAAAGTCTACTTTTTAAGTAGTTATTAAAAGAAACAAAGTCTGTTTGGCATTTGACAACAGGGAAAACTACTAATGAAGAAGGAACTCCTCGATTGGTTGACATGATGGTCTGCTCTGGGCCACTTCTGTCTCCTTACTTTTTCCATTTTTAGTGTCTCTGAAATATTTAAACATTGCATACCAGAGTCTGTTAGTTCTTTGTGGGCTGTCTTAGGCTCCGTTTCTCAGGAAGCACAGCCTGACTTAAATTCTTTATTGAGTTAAATTCACATACCATTCAATCCATCTAAAGTGTTCAATTAATGTCTTCTAGTATAGTCCCAGAGTTTTGCTTTCATCACCACAATCAATTCTAGAGCATTTTCACCACAAAAGAGTTCACTACATTATAAAGTGTGATATTTCATTCTCTGGCTTTCTTTCTAGTGCCATACATGACCCTAAGATTTCCCTTTCACCACGATTACACCTGCATATAATCACTGTTAATTACACTCACTATAATGTGCTACCATCACCTCAATGCATTTCTAAACATTTACAATCAACCTTGTTACAAATTCTGCCCAAATTAAGCAGCAGCTCCGCATTCTTTACCCTCATTCTCTCTTCTATTGACCTATGTCCTAGATATTAACATCATGAATTTTCTAGTAATATTTAGGTCATATTTGTGAATTAATACCATATTTGTCCTTTTCTGTCTGACTTATTTCACTCAACATAATAACCTTAAAGTTCATAGATGTTGTCACATGCATCAAGACTTCATTTCTTCTTATCGCTGAATAATATTCTAGCATATGTATATACCACATTTTGTTTGTCCTTTCATTAGTTGGTAGACACCTGGGTTGTTTCTGTCTATCGGTAATTGTGAATAATGCCACTATGAACATCAGCAGGAAAATGTCTGTTCACATACCTGCCATCAGTTCTTCTGAGAATATACCTAGTAGCGGAATTATTGGATCATGTATTTAGCTTCCTGAGGAACTTCGAAAATCTTTCACAGCAGTGGTACTATTCTACATTTCCATAAACAGTGGATAAGTGTTCCTATCCCACCAATCCTTTTAACTCTTGTAGCTTTATTTTTAATAGTGGTAATTCTAGTAGGTGTGAAATAACATCTCCTTGTAGCTTTGATTTCCATTTCCTGTAGTTTTGATTTCTCTTTCCCTAATAGCTACTGATATTGAACATCTTTTCATGTGCTTTTTGGCCATTTGCATATCCTCTTTGGAAAAATGTCTATTCAAGCCTTTTACCCATTTTTAAATTGGGTTGTTTGTCTTTTTATCGTTGAGTTGTAGGATCTCTTTATATATCCTTGATATTAAACCTTTATCAGATATGTGGTTTCCAAATATTTTCTCCCACTTTTTAGGCTGTCTTTTTACCCTGTCAATATAGTCCTTTGAAGCACAGATATATTAAATTTTGTAACGATCTCATTTATCTATTTTTTCTTTCATTGCTTATGCTTTGGGTATATAAGTTCTAAGAAACCACCTCCTACCACAAGATCTTGAGGATGTGTCCCTACATTTTTTCTAGAAGTTTTATGGTTCTCACTTTTATATTTAGACCTTAATTTTTGAATTAGTTTTTATATAAGATGTGAGATACAGGTCCTCTTTCACATGGATATCCAGTTGTCCCAGTACCATTTGTTGTAGAAACTGCTCTGTCCCCTTTGGGTTAATTTGGCAGCCTTTTCAAAAATCAATTGACATAGATGTAAGGGTCTATTTTTGAACTTTCAATTTGATTACATTAGTCAATGTGCCTATCTTTATGCCAATAGCATGTTGCTTTTTAATACTGTATCTTTGTAACACGATTTAAAGTTGGGTAGTGAAAGTTCATCAACTTTTTTTTCTAGATGCTCTTGTCTCCTTACCCTTCCAAAGAAATATGATAATTGTCTTTTCCAATTCTACAAAACAGGTTGTTGGAAATTTTATTAGAATTGTATTTAATCAGGGAGTCTTCCAATCCATGAACGTACAAAGTCCTTCTCTTTTTTTAAGTCTTCTTTGATTTCTTTTAGCAATATTTTGTAGTTTTCTTAATACAAGTCTTTACATCCTTGGTTAAATTTATTCCTAGATATTTGATTCCTTTATTTGTTATTGTAAATAGAATATTTTTCCTACTGTCCTCCTCAGATTGCTCATTTCTAGTGTATAGAAACACTACTGATTTTGCATGTTGCTCTTGTATCCCCCTACTTTGCTGAACTCATTTATTAGCTGTAGCGGCTTTGTTATAGATTCTTTGGGACATTGTGTATCTAGGATCATGTCATCTGCAAATTGTGAAAGTATTACTACTTCCTTTCCAATCTGGATGACATTTATTTCTTTTTCTTGCCTTAATTGTTCTAGGTAGAGTGTCTAGCACCATGGTGAATAACAGTGATGTTAGCTGTGGGTTTTCTTTCATGCCTTTTGTCATGTTGAGGAATTCTCCTTCTATTCCTATCTTTGGAAGTGTTTTTATAAAGAAAGGATACTGGATTTTGTCAAATGCATTTTCTGCATCAATCGAGATGATCATATGGTTTTCCCCCTTCATATTGTTAATATGGTGTATTACATTGATTGATTATCTTGTGTTGAACTGCCTTTGCATACCTGGGATAAAACCCACATGATCACAGTATATAATTCTTTTAATCTGATATTAGATTAGATTTGCTAGCATTTTCTTGAGGATTTTTGCATCTATATTCATTAAGGAAATTGCTGTGTAATTTTCCTTTCTCATAATATCTTTATTGGCTTTTGGTATTTGGGTGATGTTGGCTTCCTCGAATGAGTTAGGTAGTATTCCCTCTTCTTCAAATTTTTAGAATAATTTGAGCATTATAACTTTTAATTATCCTTGGAATGATTGGTAGAATTCATTTATGAAGACATCTGGTCCTAGGATTTTCTTTGTTGAGAGCTTTTTGGTGACTTTTTCAATCTCTTTCCTTCTGATTGGTTTGTTGAAGTCGTTTCTTTCCTCTATAGTTAGTGTAGGCTGTTCATGTGTTTCTAGAATATTGTTCATTTTATCTAAGTTGTCTAGTGTGCTGGCATACATTTGTTCATAGTATCCTCTTATAATCTTTTTATTTCTGTGGGGTCAATAATAATGCCCCCTCTCATTTCTGATGTTATTTATTTGCATCTTCTCTCTTTTTTCTTTGTCAATCTAGCAAAAGTCTTGTCAATTTTTTAATCTTCTCAAAAAACAACCTTTGGTTTTGTTGATCTCCTATTATTTTCTTTTATTCCTAGTTTCATTTATTTCTGCTCTGATATTTGTTACTTATTTGCTGCTGCTTGCTTTGGGATTAGTTTGCTGTTCTTTTTCTTGTTCGTCCTGGTGTGTAGTGCAGTCTTTGATTTTAGCTCCTTCTTCCTTTCTTAATGTAACCATTTAGGGCTGTAAATTCCCCTTCAGCCCTCCCCTGGCTGTGTCCCACAGGTTTTGTTAAGCTGTGTTCTTCTTGAGATATATACTGATTTCTGTTGCAATTTATTCTGTGACCCACTGATTGTTTAAGAATGTGTTGTTTAACCTTCACAAATTTGTGCATTTTATCATCTTTTTCCTTTTGTTGATTTTCAGCTTCATTCCATTTTGATCCAAAAAAGTGCTTTGTATAATTTCAACCTTTTTTATATTTATTGAAATCTTTTTGTGACTCAACATGTACTCTATCTTGAAAAATGTCCATGAGTATTTCAGAAGACTGTATATTCTGTTGCTTTGGGGTGAATTGTTCTTTATATGTCTATTTATTCTAGTTCATTTATCAAATTATTCAAGCTCTATGTTTCCTTATTATTCCTCTGTTAGATTTTCTAGCTATTGATGTCAGTGGTATTTTGAAGGCTTCACCTATTATTGTGGAATTGTCTATTTCTCCCTTCTGTTTTGCTAATATTTTCTTATGTATATTTTTTGCATCCTGTTTATATATATATATATATATATATTTCTTCATAACTAACACTAACAATACACTGTAAGTCTTTATTTTGTCCTCTGAGAATTTGCCAAATAACTCCAAGGAAATTCACAAATTCTAAGATTGCTGGACAACTCATGTCCAAAGCATTCAATTCAAGAATTTGGTAAAAAGAACAGAAAATATTATTAGGTTAATGTAGTGGTTTGAAACTGTGGGTGCCCCAAAAAACATTTTCCTAAACATAATCTACTCTTCTGGGTGTGAGCCCATTTTAAGCAGGTCTTGTTGATGAGGTTACCTCTGTTAAGGTGTAGCCCAATTCAATTAGGACGGTCTTAATTCTACTGCTGGAGTCCTTTTTAAGCAGAATAGAATTCAATCAGTAAGAGGATACAACAGGGAAGACCTGAAGGTCAATGGAAGCTAGAGGAGATGAGAGAAGTCACAATTCCATTTCCATGTGATAGAGGAGTCCAGGACAAAAGATCCCTGGCAGCCAACCCCAGAATGCCAGTCTTCAGAAAGATAGCATAGCTTTGATTATCCCTTGATATGTAAATCATATATTCATATGCATGATTGGCATTTCTTCTTGGTTATTTGACCTATATATATATATAATGCCCTTGTTTGTCTCTATAACAGTTTTACATTTAAAGTGTATTTTGTCCAATATGGTATAGCTACCCCAGGATTCCAGGATTTTTGGATACTTTTTGGTGGAATATCTTTTTCTATCCTTTACCTTCAGCCTATTATATCTTTGGGTCTGAGGTGAGTCTATTATAGACAGCCTATAGATGGCTCATTTTTTTAATCCAATCTGCTTGTTTGTGTCTCTTCATTGGGGAGTTTAATCCATTGTCATTTAATGATATTACTGTAAAGGCATTAATTACTTCAACCATTTTATTCTTTGGCTTTTGTATGCCATGTCTTATTTTTGTCTCTCTTCTAACCTTTTTAGCTACTTTTATTGATGCTCTTTATTTCTATACTCTAGGCCCCTCTCTCCTGTCCTTTTCTTTCAACCTGCAGGTATTTAGTTAACAAATTCTTATAGAACTGGTCTCTGGTTAAAAAATTCTCTCAGCTTCTGCTTGAATGTGAATATCTTAAATTCTCTCCCTCATTTTTTTTTTTTTTTTGCATGGGGAGGTACCAGGAATCGAACCCAGGTCTCCAGCATGGCAGGTAAGAATTCTGTCTGCTGAACCACCGTGGTCCACCCTCTTCCTCATTTTTGAAGGACAGTTTTGTTGGATAGAGAATTCATGGTTGGATGTTTTTCTCTCTCATTATCATAAATGTATCATACCACTGTCTTCTCACCTCCATGGATTCTAATGATAAAATAGTGCTTACTTTCATTACCCTTTCTTTATTATGTAAAAGATCACCTTTCTCTTGCTGCAAACAACATTCTTTATCATTTGACATACTGATTAGTATTGGTCTTGGAGTAGGTCTATTCGTTTTTGCTTGGTTTGGGGTATGTTGTACTTCTTATGTTTTTCATAAGAGTTGGGAAATTTTCAGTCATTATTTCTTCAAATATTCTTTCTGCCCCTTTTCCTTTCTTCTCTTCTCTAGGACACCCATGTCTTGAATGTTTATGTGCTTTGTGTTGTCAATCAATTGTGTTACACCCTGCTCAATTTTTCCCATTATTTTCTCTAACTGTTCTTTTGTCTATTCTAATTCAGATGTTCTATCTTTTACCTTGAGATATTTACTGATTTCTATTGCAATTACTTCTATGACCTATTGAGTGTTTAAGAATGCACAAATTTGTGCATTTTACAGTCTTCTATGTTTTGATTTCCAATTTCATTTTATTATTATCCAAAAAAGTGCTTTATTGAGTCTCTGTATTATTTTTTGTTCTCCAACTCATTTATTTCTGCTATAATCTTTGTTATTTCTCTTTTTTTATTTGATTTTTTTTGGTTAGTTTGCTGTTCTTTCTCTATTTCCTCCAGGTGTACAGTTAAGTACTTGATTTGTGCTTTCTTCTTTTTTAATATAGGCATTTAGGACAATAAATTCCCCTCTCAGTACTGACTTTGCCATGTTCCATGAATTTTGATATGTTGTATTCTCATTTTCATTTGTCTCCAAATATTTAATGACTTCTCTTGTAATTTCTTAATTGAACCACTAATTGCTTAAGAGTGTGTTATTTAATCTCCGTATATTTTTAAAGTTCTGGTTCTTTGGTAGTTATCGATTCCCAGCTTTATTCCATTATGGTCAGAGAAATTGCTTTGAATAATTACAATTTTTTGAATTCTGTTAAGACTTGTTTTGTGCTCCAGCATATGATCTATCCTGAAGAACATTCTATGAGCACCAGAGAAGTGCATATAGCCTGGTGTTTTGGGGTGCAACAATCTATATATGTCTCTTAGATCTAGTTCATTTATCATATTACTCATGTTCTATTTGTCATTATTTATCTTCTGTTTAGATGTTCTATCTATAGCAGAGGGTGGTGTATTGAAGTGTCCCACTATTATTGTTGAAAGATCTATTGCTCTGTTCAGTTATGACAGTGTTTGCTTCATGTACTTTGGAGTTCCTTGATTAGGTGCATAGATATTTGTGATTGTTATTTTTTCTTGATGAATTGTGTCTTTTATTAGTATGTAGTATCCTTCCTTGTCTCTTATGACATCTTTGCTTTTTATTTATTTTTATTTATTTTTTATTTATTTTTTTTACATGGGCAGGCACCGGGAATCAAGCCCGGGTCTTCTGGCATGGCAGACAAGCATTCTTGCCTGCTGAGCCACCGTGGCCCGCCTGACATCTTTGCTTTTAAAGTCTATTTTGTCTGATATTATTATAGCTTCTCCTGATTCTTTTTCTACAGCTTACATAGAATATTTTTGCATCTTTCATTTTCAATCTCTTTCTGCCCTTATTTCAGAGATAAGTCTCTTAGAAACAGCATATAGATTAATCATATTTTGGAATACATCCTTCCAATCTCTTTTTTTTTTTAATTGGCTAGCTTAGTCCATTAACATTCAGACTTATTACTGTAAAGACAGTTCTTGAACCTACCATCTTACCCTTTGGTTTTTGTTTGTTAGATCTATATATTTTTTCACTCTTTCTCTTTGTATCCTTTAAGTTACCTTTACTAATATTCTTTTATGTGCTCTTCTCCAGACTCTCTCTCCTTCCTTTTCTTTCTTTTTTTTCACCTGAGAGAACTCCATTTAGTATTTCTTGCAGGGCTTGTCACTTGTTAACAAATTCTCTCAGCATTTGTTTGCCTGTGAACATTTCAACCTCTAGCTCACTTTTGAAGGGCAGCTTTGCTGGATAAAGAATTCTTGACTGGAATTTTTCTTTCAGAATCTTAAATCTATTATACCACTGCCTTCTTGCCTCCATGGTACCTGTTGAGTAGTCCAAACTTATTCTTATGTGGCTTCCCTTGTATGTGGTAAATCATTTTTCTCTTGCTGCCTTCAGGACTTTCTGCTTCTCTTCAGCATTTGACAGTCTGGTTAGTATGTGTCTTAGAGCATGTCTATCTGGATATACTCTATTTAGAGCTTATTAGACTTCTTTGATTTGTATAATTTTGTCTTTTACAAAGGTTGGAATGTTTTCCCTAGGTATCTCCTCAAATAATCTTCCTAGCCATTTACATTTGTCTTCTCCTTCAGGAACACGAATAATTCTTATATCTGTGTGCCTCATGTTGTTCATCATTCCCATGAGATCCACTTCAAATGTTTTCATCTTTTTGTCATTTTTTAATTTTGCATGTTCAAATTCAGTTGTACTGTCCTCTAGTTCACTTATTCTTTCTTATGTTTCTTCTTATCTGTTGTTGTGTGTCTCTAGTATATTTTTAATTTGATTTACAGTATCTTTTATTTCTGTAAGATCTGCTTTTTTCTATTTATTATTTCGAGGCAAGGCTTGAAGCTTATGCAGGAGGTATAACTGTAATTGAAGTTCTGTTAAAAGCTAGGTAGAAAGGCACTATCCCAGATTGTAATACCTCCTTTCCCAGGAGATGGTGGTCTTGGGCCACTTCTTCCTCTCTGGCCCACCTCTCTCTGACTGTGTCAGCTGACTTTCCTAGGACCTAACCAGGTAAAAATCCAATCAAGGCTGCATGTCTCAGTGCATGTTTAATGCTGCCAACTCCTGGGCAAGGGCTGGGGCAGTGTGCACTCAGTGGAGAATCCATTTGTGGCTAGGATATGTCTGATGGTCCCTGTGCTCCCATGTGGAAAGACATTGAAATGTGGGACTGATTATTTCAACTATCTCTGCCCAAAGCCAGAACAAGTGTGCCTAGTACTGCAGCAGACCTTACTCCATTGTCCCTGCCTCTCTCGCTGTGCATTCCATGAACCCTTGGGGCCTCCATGGAGAAGGGACACATACAGCACAACCCAGGGAGTGTCTTTTGCTGGCCAGTTGTCAACGTATCTCAGCTCTGTGTCCCCTCCCCTCCAGAGGAAGGGCTCCCAGTCTTATCCACAACCCAGTGCCCATAACAGCCTGCCTCAGTGGTAGGTGTAGGCACTTTGCAATGCAAGGTCTCTGTGCATAGGTTTACTAAGTCTGCTGGATTCCTGGTTCCTCATGGAAGCTCCCAGTTGTGGATCTGATAGGAATGTTCTCTCAAGCTGATATGAGCTGAGTGCAGGAATGCATTACACTTTTGGCACTCACTCTAGCCTGTGCTTTGCAGCATGCCCCATGTATGGGCAAAACTGGGTGCACTCATCCCATTCTCTCTATCATAATTTCTCCACATTTTTTATTCAGGTACTCCCTATATAAGATAGAAGAGGGGTCAAGATGGCAGCTTAACAATGTGTGCATTTTAGTTTGTCCTCCAGAACAACTACTAAATAACCAGAAACAGTACAGAACAGCTCCTGGGGCCACGTCAGTGACCAAACACACAGCGTACCCCATTCTGGACCAGCTGGATTGGCTACAAGCCCCCCAAAACTGTGAGTTCCCCAAGCTGTGGCAGCCGGTGCCCCACCCCCACAGGCTGCTTCCCAGAGGGGAAAGGAAAGAGACTTCACCAGCAGCAGGGACTGAGCACAATCAAACGCCAATTGTGGAATTAATTAACAAATTCTGACTACTAAAAATAGGCCCTCAGCTTAGGTGAACTTGGTCAAAGTGGAGGTTGCTCATTTTTGCCCCAGTGCCAAGGGGGCAGGGCTGATGGAAAAAGGGGAAAAAAAGAGAAGGAAACAGAGGTTTTTGTGGCTGTGTCTGTACAAAGGCTGGACTGCCTTTGGATACAGCAGCAAGACTTCTCAGGCTGCAACTGTCCCAGGCATAGGCAGAAGCGAACTCATTTGGGGGCTTGTCTGGAGCCTTTGCCTTCCCCAGGGAAGGGGTGAAGCCCAACTCAGGTGGAATCCCTCCCTCAAGGAATTCAGACCCCAGGGCTTGGTCATTTCAAGCCATTAAAACCAGCCTACAACCTCTCCTCTGTCTCCACCACGCCCCCAGCAGGGAGAGTCTGCCAAAGTTAAAGGTACCACATCATCTTACTCTGGTGGGACCTGCAGGCAGACAAGCACCACATATTGGGCAGGATAAAAAAAACAGAGTCCAGAGACTTCACAGGAAAGTCTTTCAATCTGCTGGGTCTCACTCTAAGGGAAAACTGATGCAGGTGACTCTTTCCTCCTGATAGGAGGCCAGTTGGTCTGGGAAAATCCAGCTGGGGTCTATAATACCTAAGTAGACCCTCCTAAGGGTGGTGGGGGGGAAAGGCATCATACAAGCAGGACAAGAAACAAGAAAACAAGAACTGAAAATTTCTCCTCTGTTAAACAAAACTTAAGCTAGAGGTCCAGATAAAGTTGAACTGAATGTCAAAGAACAGATAGACAACAAATTTGTCCAGCAAAAAAACCCTAGGTAAAAGAAGTGAAAGCAATCTCCAGAATAAACTAATTAAGGTAATTAAATGCCTGGACCTCAGCAAAAAATAACAAATCACACTAGGAAAATTGAAGATATGGCCCAGTCAAAGGAACAAACCAACAATTCAAATGACATACAGGAGCTGAAACAATTAATTCAGAATATACAAACAGACATGGAAAACCTCATCAAAAACCAAATCAATGAATTAAGGGAGGATATAAAGGAGGCCAGGAATGAACAAAAAGAAGAAATTGAAAGTCTGAAAAAACAGTTGCAGTTTTACCTTGGCATTAATCACAGGGCATGGTAATACTAAGAGATGACCTAGGGGACTTCTTGTACCCCAGAATGGAAGAGTGCAAAATCTGTAGGGCAAGCTGTGAAGCTGGTGGCTCTGATGAAGGGTATGGAAAAACACCACAGGAGAGGCTCACTGAATGAGGGAGTTTCTCTTCTTTCTTAAAAGCATTCAACTGATTGTATTATCACATTGTGGGAGGCATGCTTTAGTTGATCACAGATATAATCAACCACAGACACAATCAGTTGACTGATGATTTAATACACCAGTCTTCTGCTTCATCAACCAGCCATTAAATATCCTTGCAGCAATGATCAGACCAGTGCTTTCCTGACCAGACAGCTGGGCCTCATCACTTGGCCAAATTGACACCAAAGCCTATCACAGTCCACTCATTGCCAACTGGGCAGCTGTAAATATCACCTTAAAACACACTTAATTTTTGAATAGAACAAAATAATCAACATATGTTTTGCCAAACCATACTCAGCTGTCCTGTGTACAACTGAAATGCACTACTCCTCTCCAGAATTGAGTGCAAGTCCTTAGGTAACATTCACTCTTAATCTTCGTATCTTATGATTTAAATACTATAACATGAACAAAGCAACTAATGTCATATTATAAGAGGAAAATAATATATTTGCTTATGTACAAATCCAAACATACTCATAACAAAACAGGAAGGAAAAATTCATACAATCACAGTCCTCATTCTCGTGATTGCAGTTTATTTTTATAACTAACATCCTCTATTACCCATTCCATATTCCCTATACCTTCAGCAAGCATTACAACTGGCCATGGTTCTTTGCCAGGTGGGGTGACCCAAATCTTCATTCCTGAAGTTTTAGGACCATTGGTAGTCCTGCATGGTTTGGGTTGTTGCAATTTTCCACTGGCATTAATCATAGGGCATGGTAGTTCTAAGATGCCCTAGGGGATCTCCTGTATTCCAGGAAAACTCTTCTTTACCTCCATTGTATAGTTGCAGTCCTATTTACCCTGAAGAGTCAGGATCAACCACTCCAGACAGAATAGTAATCTCCTTTCATGCCTGTTTATTCGGTGGCATAAGAAGCCCAGAGTTACCAGGCATTAGTCTCAACTTCCAATTCAACTGAATCATTATGTCTCTTGGTAGGAGCACTCCTCCATTTGCGACTAAGACCTGTAGACCAGCAGAGCTTAAATTTTCAGGGACAGGAAGGAAAAATTTTCCTAGTGGATCACTAGGGGTGACAGTGAGTTGTGTCACTCCCATTTTCACCCCTTGATTCCTGGACAGGTGAATCCTGGTTATGGGAGAAACAGCACCATACAGCATATACTGATTCAGAGCACACACAACCACCTGGAGGGCATTGATCCTGCATTGCAAGGTATTGCCACCCAGTTGGTACTGCAATTTGGTCTTCAAATGGCCATTCCATTGTTCTGTCAACCCAGCTGCTTCTGGATGTTGGGAAACATGATTATACCCGAGAATTCCATAAGCATGTATCCATTCCCACATTTCATTTGCTGTTAAGTTGGCTCTTTGATCAAAAGGAGTATGTGTCTATTCCAGTTAGCACAAATCGCTGCCCATTCCATGATTGAAGTCATGCAATGTAATCAACTTGCTAGCAGGTAGCAGATTGATCACATCAAGGAATGGTGCCATATCAGGGACTGAGTGTGGGTCTCTGCTGCTGGCAGACTGGACACTCAGCAGTAGCCATAGCTAGGCCGGCTTTGGTGAGTTGAAGGCCATTGCTGCTGAATCACATGCATAACCTCCATCCCTTCCTCAAAGCCCACTTTGTTCATGAGCTCATTGGGCAATGGCAGGAGTGGCTGAGGAAAGAGGGTGATTTGTATCCACAGGATGGGTTGTCTTAACCACTTGATTATTAAAATCTTCTTACAGTGAAGTCACCCTCTGGTGAGTATTCACATGGTACACAATATCTCCATGTTCTTTTCTCCCTCAGAAAGATCTATCCACATACCTCTTCCTCAGACCTGTTTTTCACCAATTTTCCAATCATGCTCCTTCCAAGTCCCTGGCCATGCATCCAAACCATTAGCAACAGGTCATATGTCAGTGTACAAATGCAACTCTGTCCAGATCTCCTTCTATGCAAAATGAACAACCAGGCACACTCCTCCAAGTTCCACCCACTGGGAGGATTTCCCCTCACCACTATCCTTTAAGGACATCCCAGAATGATGCTATAGCTGTACACTTCTGGATGGTCCTTGCATATTGTGAAGAACCATCTGTAAGCAAGGCCTGAGCTTTCTCATCCTCAGCCAACCGACTGTGAGGAACTCCACAAGAGGCCATAGCTCTAGTCTGGGAAAGCGAAGGTGATGTGGCAGGAGTGGGGGCCATGGGCATTTGGGTCACTTTCTCATGTAACTTACTTGTGTCATCAGGTCCTGCTTGAGCCCTATCTCTAATATACCACTTCCATTTATGATGGAGTGCTCTGTGTATGCTCAACTTTATGATTTGGTGGGTCAGTCAACACACAGCTGCTCATGATAGGTGTTCTAGTTTGCTAGCTGCCAGAATGTGATATACCAGAAACAAAATGGCTTTTAAAAAGGGGGGATTTATTAAGTTGCAAGTTTACAGCTCTAAGGCCATGAGACTGTCCAAATTAAAGCACGTCTGTAAAAATGTCCATGTTAAGTCACCAACAAGAAGTTACCTTCACTCAAGAAAGGCTGATGAAGTTCAGGGTTTCTCTCCCAACTGGAAAGGCACATGGCAAACACGGTGATGTTTGGTAGCTTTCTCTCCAGGTTTCTTTTTGCATGAAGTTCCCTGGGGTCATATTATTTCTTTATCTCCAAAAGTCTCTGGCTGCTTGACCTTTCATGGTTCTCGTGGCGCTCTCAAGCTTTTTCAAAATGTTTCCTCTTTTAAAGGATTCTAGTAAACTAATAAAGGCTCACCTGGAATAGGTGGAGTCACATCTCCCTCTAACCCATAATTGGGTGAGTCATTCTGTGGAGAGAATCTAACCAAGTTTACAATGTACAGTACTGAATAAGGAGTGAAAGAAATGACTGCTTCCACAAGATGGAACAGGATTAAAACATGGCTTTTCTAGAGTATATAATCCTTTCAAGCCAGCACAAAAGGCAACTCAGGCAAATTGGTTGTTGATGGTTAAGTATTCAGTTTCTACTAAAGCCAAGTAGTAGGCTAAAAGCTGTTTCTTAAAATGAGAGTAATTATTTGCAGCAGATGGTAAAGTTTTGTCCCCAAATCCTCAAGGTCTATATTGTGATTCTCCTGCATTGTGAGCCTGCCAAAGTCCTCAGACAGCATCCTCATTTGGCTCTGACCATTCTACCACCATTGGATCTGCTCTATGATTTTGCCCAATTGGCAGAGCAGCTTGCACAGCAGCCTGGACATGTCACAGATCCTCCTCTTGTTCCAGTACCCACTTAAAACTAGTGGCTTTTCTGGTCAGTCAGCAAATGAGCCTAAGTAGCACACCCAGGAGAGGAATATGTTGTCTCCAAAATTCAGAGGCCAACTAGGCACTATGTCTCTTGTTTCATCATAGGAGGGCCAGATGCAACAGTGCATCCTTCACCTTAGAAGGGATATCTGAACATTGCCCACACCAGTGGACACCTAGAAACTTCGCTGAGTTGAAGACCCCTGTATTTTTGTTGGATTTATCTCCAATCCCCTGATATGCAAATGCCTTACCAATAACTCTACAGTAGTTGCTATTTCTTGCTCACTAGGTCCAATCAGCATACCATCAATATAATGGACCAGTGTGATGTCTTGTGGGGTGGGGGGGGAGAAATTATCAAGGTCCCTGAGGACAAGATTGTGACGTAGGGTGGAGAGTTGATAAAACTACTGAAGTAGCACAGTGAAGACATATTGCTGGCCTTGTCAGTTGAATGCAAACTCTGTCTTGCGGTTCTTACTGACAGCTATTGAGAAAAATAATTTTCAAGATCAATAGCTGCATACAAGGTACTATGTGATGTGTTGATTTGCTCAAACAATGATATCACATTCTGAACAGCAGCTGCAATTGGAGTTGCCACCTGATTAAGTTTACAGCAATACACTTTCATCCTCTGAGTCCCATCTGCGTTCTTCACAGGCCAAGTCAGAGAATTGAATTGGGATATGGTGGGAATCATCACCCCTACATCCTTCAAGTCCTTAATAGTGTGACTAAACTCTGCAATCCCTCCAGGAATATGATATTGCTTCTGATTAACTATTTTGTGACATAGAAGAGTTCTAGTGGCTTCCACTTGGCATTCCCTACCATAATAGAATTCACTCCATGAGCCAGAGAATTAGTGTGGGGATTCTGCAAGTTGCTGGGTGTGTCAATTCCAATTGTGCATTCTGGTACTAGGGAGATGATCTCAGAATGGGTCTGGGAACACACTGGAAGCACTGCAAGATGGACCTGAGCTAAAACACCATTGATTGCTGTGGTAGTTTGATTCAGGTGTCAACTTATTCAGGTGAAGGTGCTTAGCTTTGTTGCTGTGAGCATGAGACAATGGTACATGAACCTCATCTGTTGCTCATTACATCTGCAGTCAGCTAGGCAGTGTGCCTGCTGCAGTGAATGTTGTTTGATTTAATTGGCTAGTGCTTAAATGAGAGAGCTCAATGTAGCACAGCCCAAGCAGCTCAGCATACCTCATCTCAGCATGAGCAGCTCAGCCCAGGCCTTTGGAGATGCAGAAAGAAATCACCCCGGGGAAAGTTATTGGAACCCAGTGGCCTGGAGAGAAGCCCAGCAGAGATTTCCCTGAGCCTTCCCATGTAAGAAAGAACCTAAGATGAAAGTTAGCTGCCTTTCCTCTGAAGAACTAATGAAATAAATCCACCTTTATTAAAAGCCAATCCATCTCTGGTGTGTTGCATTCTGGCAGCTAGCAAACTAGAACAATCACCTGACCTCCATAAACCCCGACTCTTACACTTGTCTATAGTGATTAACTGTCACCACATGGCTTCTGCCAACTCGGGATGCAATCATCCCTATTCTGTTTAATTATTCCAGCTCGGTGACAGCAGTTCTCACAATAATATATGACCTACTGAGAAGAGTGACTACAGAGCTCTTCAGGGATAATGGAGCTAGTTCCCTGAATTTATTTGTCAAGGTTCTGGTGAAAGATGTGTCATCTGGACATTCCTGGGGTGTGTGAGCAGGACTTCCAAGATAAATCCATTCTAAAATTCCAATCTCTCTAAGCCTCTGTATCCCCTCATCTACATTATACTAGGACAGTTCTAGTATTTCAACCTCAGGTAATGTCAGATACCTTTTCATCCATGTTTCAGTCAACTATCCAAACAAACTGTTAATACATTTTCTAACCCCTCAAGCTACAACTTTGAATACAGAATCTCTGCTTGTTGGGCCCATATAAATAAATTAATCTTGATGAACCTTTATATTCTTTCATCCATTATCCCACACCCTTAGTACCCATTCACACACATATTGCCTTGATTTTTGTCTATACAGATTTGAAAACTTGTGAAGTTATCTTGGAGAATGGCATACCTCCTCATGGTTCATATTTTGTACCTACCTTTTGGAGCCTGTTGGGACTTTAGTATTTACATAAGTCTTGAAGAAAAGAGGGATGGCGGTTGGGTCATTACTAGAAATAGGAGTGTCTTTCAAGCCAATTATCTCAGGGCATTCCATTACATTTTCAGCTGGTGAAACAGGATTACTCACTCCAGACAGAAGAATGAGGGCTGTTTCTCCAGGGGAGGTGGTTATAGGGCTAGCAGGTACTGAAGGGTTAAATCCATTAGGTGGAGATTGGCTGACAGGCTCCTCTACAGAGATTGGAGGCCAGAAGCTGTTTTCTCAAGGCAGGCTGGAGATTGGGAAGCTGTTTCCTCAGGGAAGTTCATTACAGGTCTATCTAGCAAAGTCTTAGCAGATCCCAGGGATACCATCTCCCCATTCCCATCACTATCAAGCCATATATAATCATGCCACATTTCAGGATCCCATTCCTTTCCAATCAAAGCTCTTACTTTAATAGCAGACACACTACAAGCTTGAGATTTTAGTTTACATTATAAATCAGCTACTCGCACAATCAGGCCTATTTTTCAGAGATCTCAAATCTGCAACCACAGGATACAAGATTTTCTTTCAGGGCACACATAGAAACTTGCACATTATTCATATTGCACATAAAATGCAAAATTGAAGCCTTCAGCCCATCCCTTTCCCTCATCACTGTATCCAGTGAGTCTCACAACAACAAGACAACATCATTAAACCTCCTAATTCCACAAAACTCTGTAAAGGTGTCATAAGCATTATCATTCATAGCCTTGCCTCATATAACCATACAATTAGCAGAATGTAATGGTGGTATTTTGAGTGTCTCTTTTGCCAACACACCCCACGGACTGCCAGTGCCATCTTAATTATTGGAAACAGAATCATTAGTGCCTCTGAGTCTAGTCAGAGAAGGAAACCAATTGTAAAAACCGATTTTTAGGATTCTGTTTCTCAAGAACCACTCCCAGTACCAAGCTGTGTTAGTTGGGATTCTCTAGAGAAACAGAACCAACAGGAGAGATCTGTAAAGATAGGATTTATGAAGCTGTCTCATGCAACCATGGGAAGGGAAGAGTCCAAAATCCATAGGGCAGGCTGTGAGGCTGGGAACTCTGATAAAGTGTCTATAAACAAACTCCACAGGAGAGGCTCACTGGCTGAATAAGCAGTGAAAGAGTCTCTCTTCTTCCTTAAAAGCTTTCAACTGATTGGATTATTTTGTTGAGGTGGATGCATCTTAGTTGATTGCAGATGTACTCAGCCACAGATGCAATCACCTGACTGATGATTTAATATACCAGCCTTCTGTTTTATCAACCAGCCATGAAATATCCTTGCAGCAATGGTCAGGCCAGTACTTGCCTGATCAGAAAACTGGGCATAATAAGTTGGCCAAGTTGACACCAGACCCTGACCATTACATTATAGATAACAGTACAATTAATAAAATGAGTTTGTATCAATTGTAACAAAAGTTTTACACCAATGCAAGTTGTTAATATTGGGGTGGTTTTTGGAATCCTGTATTTTATGCATGATTATTCTGTAACCAAAACTTATCAAAGAATAAGAAATAAAATAAAATAAATAAAACATTTCCAGCAACCCAGGAAATGCCTCATGACCTCACCCAGCCACTACTTTCAGTCTACCCTGATGTACCCACTATCCTGACTCCTTGACTTGTAATTCCATAGGTATGTTTTGCTTATTTTGAGCTTTAAGTGGAAGCATGAATAGTACTATTTGCCTGAAATGTTTTTATTCAATATTTTTTTGTAAAATTCATCTATTTGATGGTAGGGAGCAGGAGTACATTCATTTTCATTTGACTTATAGAATTCCACTCTGTAAATATACTGCAGTTTATTTACTCATTCTATCATTGGTGGAGATATTGGTTGTTTCTGGTTATTGAGCACAAAAAATAATATATATATATATAGCATTATGTCTAAGAATGTAGAATTGCTCAGTCATAGAGAATATCTTAAGCTTTAATAGATATTGCCAAAAAGTTCTCAAATTGGCCATACCAATTTATAATAACACATGCAGTGTATGACATTCTAGTTGCTCTAAATTTTCTCCCACATTTGGTATGATTGGTCTTTCAAGTTTAACCACTTTTCTGTATGTGTATAATGGTAACTGTTTTGGTTTTACTTTTCATTTACTTCCCACTAATAGATTAAGCCTCTTACATATTTTTGTGAGCCTTTCCTATGTCCGTTTTTTTTTTTTTTTTTTTTTTTGTGAAGGGCCCATTCAATCTTTTGCCCATTTTTCTATTGTTGCTTTCTGCCTTTTATTGTTTTTCTGGAGTTCTTTATATATTCTGAATATGAACCATTAGCTGGATAAGTTTATAGCAAATATCTCTTCCTTTACTGTGAATTACATTTTTCACTCTTACTGGTGTCTTTTTAAAAGCAATTTTATTGAGATAAAGTCACATACCATATAATCACCCAAAGTATGCAATCAATGGTTCACATTATCATCATATAGTTGTGCATTCAACAGTACAATCAATTTTTGAACATTTCCATTACCTCCCAAAATACAAATACAATAAAAATAAAAATAAAGAAGAACACCCAGAACAAAAATACCCCTCACTCCCTTACTATTTAATTTTTGTCTTTATTTTGTTACTCATTGAATAAAGGGAGTGTCATTTGCAAGGTTTTTCTAATGAAAAGCTATATAGTTATACAATATAGCTATATATAGCTATATAGCTAAGGCTATGCTCATTCCTGAGAATCATGTCCCATGTTTTCAAGATTTATATTCCTGGGAGTCATGTTCCACATAGGTGGGAGGGTAGAGAATTAGTTTGCAGAGTTTACTCAAAGAGAGAGGTCAAATTTGAGAAACAAAAGAGGTTTTCTGGGGGTGACCCTTAGGCATAATTATGAGTAGACCTAGCTTCCGCTTTGCAGGAGTAAGTTTAGTAAGGGCAATCTCCAAGATTGGGGGCTTGCCCTATTAAATTGGTAGTACTCAATGCTTGCAAGAATATCAAGAATCCCCCAGGTGAAGAAGTTTCATTTCTCCCCAGTCCCACCAGGGGATTTTGCAAACACTTTTTTTATTCTCTGCTGAGATGACTCTGGGATGTATTGGGGTATCACACTAACCCATACACACCAAAAAGATCTCACTCTCTATTCAAGGTTCCATATAATATGGTGTTCAAATAAACTGACCATACAGGTTAAATGACATAGTGTGCTACAGAAAATATAAATTTTGTACAAAAGAAATATTTCTTCCTTTAGTCTCACACAGATTATTGGTGTTTTTTGTTGGAAAAATTTTCTTAATTCTAATACATTTCAGTTTATCAATCTTTCCTTTGGACTGTTGTTTTTTGTTTCCTATTTAGAATATATTTGACACCTAAGGCTCATGAAGATATTGTCTTATGTTATATCCTAAATGCCTTGATATTTACCTTTACATGTAGATGTACAAACCTCTTGGAGTTGATTTTTGTGCAAGTTTTGAACTAGATGTCATTATTTACTTTATACGTATGGTTGACCTATTGGTCTCTTCCACTTGTTGGAAAAGACTGTAACCTACCAGGTGCATTGCATAGATACTTACCTTTTATATAAATCAAATTCCTTATATATTTGTTTCTCTTTTGGGGGCCTTTCTCTGATTTTTTTCTCTTTGGTTATCTGTATAGATAAAAGTTTGTCTTAAATATAGTAATATTTAAGTCTCAACATCCGGTAATATAAGTCCTCTAACTTTATCTTTTTGAGATTGTCTTAATTATCTTTGATCCTTTGCATTTCCACGGAACCACCAGAATTCACTTGCCAATTCCCAAAACCAAAAATCTGCTAAATTTTTATTTGGGATATCTTTTGAATTATAGCTTCATTTGCATAGAATTGTCATCTTTTCAATAATATGTCTTCCAATCCATGATTATGGTAATTCTTCCTTTTATTTAGAGTTCTTTTTATATGTCAACAGTAATATATAATATTCTGTGTAGACATATTGTGCATTTTTAAAAGATTCATATTTAGGTATTTGATATTTTGGATGATACTACAATTGTATGCATTTAAAATTAAGTTATATTTTAGAACATAATGCTATTATTTGAAGAATTGTATTTTTGAAAGTTTTCTTTCTGGTACATAGAAATATGTGATATATATATATAGACCTTTCATTGAGTTAATTAGCTGAATTCACTTATTAATTCTAATTATCTATATATTGTTTTAGACTTTTTGTGTAACAATTGCATAACTCTTGAATGATAACTGTGCTGTGGCTTCCTCTACCATTTTTATTTTTTTTCTTGACTTATTGCATTGGCAAATAACTCTAACACAGTGTTGCAAATATTTGATAATAATAGGAATTCTAATATTGTTCTCTATTTCAGCTGAAAAACTTTCAATATTTCACTATTAAATATGAAGTTTGTAATATGTTTTAGAAAACTACTAAATTTTTAATTCTCTTCAATCTCCACGTTTTTAAAAGTTCTTTGAATTTTACTATTATAACTGTATAATGAATTGCATGAAATGATTTTTTACCATCGAGTGACATAACCATATTATTTTTCTTTATCTTTCTCCTGCAGTGGTGAATACATTGATTTTTCAATGTAAAACTGAGCTAGTATTCCCGGGATAAAAAATCTACTTATCTTTTAATACCTTTTAAAAGTTCATTGGATGTAGTTTTTCTAATATTTGTTTAGATCATTTGCATGGGTATTCATGAGAAAGAATGTCATGTATTATTTTCTTTCTAAGTCCTTTTCAAGTTCGGTACTTAGGTTATGGTTGCTTAATAAGACTAAGAATTGTTCACTCTTTTGTTTATTTGTTTGTTTGGTTTCTTTATTCCTTGGAAACCATTATAAAATTTGTTCATTTCCCTAAATGTTTGCAAGAATTCACTGCTGAATCCATCTGTCCCTTAATTTTAATTACTTGTTTTTTAGATTGTATTTACAGATTTAAATTATTTAATGGTTATTGACTTATCAAATATCCTATTCATTCTTGTGTGATTTTTAGTAAATATTTTAAATGAATTTTTAAATTTCATTTAAATTTTGAATTATTTTGGCAAAGTTTTTCGTTATATGTTTGTATTAGATATTATTGCTGCATAGCAAAATACTCAAATAGTTATCATTTAAAAACAAACTTTTATTTTTTCTCACAGTTTCTGAGGGTTGCATATGTGACAGCGTCTTATTTGAGTGTTTCTTGCTAAGTTTCTCTTAATGAGTCAAGGTATCTCCTGGAGCTATAAGCATCTGAGGCCTTTACTGTGACTGGAAGATCCCCTTCCAAGATGACTCACTCAAATGGCTGATGTCAGGAGGCAACATATCCCGACAAGCTATTGACCTGAGGCCCCAGATCTTAGCTTCTCCAAATGTGAGTGCCCTCATGATTTGGGCATCTTTCTTCCTGCAGAGGAAGTAATCCAAGAAAGAGAGCAAACAGGAAGCTGAAGTAACTTTTATGACCTAACATCCGAAATTGCACAACATCATTTCCCCCTTATTCTATTTGCTAGATGTGAGTCACTAAGTCCAGGTAATACTCAATGAGAGAACAATTTGGGTACACCTCTTTAAGGGAGATCATCTAAGAATTTGTAAGCATTTTCAAAACCATCACAATACTTTTGTTGACCTTTTAATATCTGATGGTTCCATGTTGGTTAATTGTTCTTTCTTAGTTTTTCTTAAAAAATGTTATCAAGGTTTGTCAATATCATTTGTCTTTTCAAAGATAAATATTTGGTGTATTAATCCTCTCTATTGTGCATTTTTCTATTTCATTAAATTCTGCTATATCTTTATTGTTCCCATCCTTCCACTTTTTTTGTATTTATGTTTCTGTTCTACCAACCTTTTGATATACATAATTAAATGATTAACTTTGGATTTTTCTTCATCTCTAATATTTACATTTAAAGATTCATATGCCCCTCTCAAAAGGTTTTTGACATCCTCTTACCATTTTGATATGATTTATATTCTTTATTATTTGGAAAAAAATATTTTCAATTTTCATATTGATTTCTTCTTTGGTCCATGGGATATTAGAAGTGGTCTGCTTCAGTCATTTTTAAGAATCTTGCTAGGAATATGTTGCTGATTTCTACTTTACACTGTGGCCAGAGAATATGTTCTGTATGATTTCAGTCATTTGAAATATGTTGAGTCTTGTGTTATGATCCAGTCTATGGCCAGTTTTGTTTAGTGTTCCACATACACTGTCTAAAATAAGTTTTCTCTAGATGTTGTATGCAATGCTTATTAATATGACAATTTGGTCAAGTTATTTAATCCCATTATTGATATGTTTTATATCATTACTGATATTTCGTGTGCTTATTTTATTTTTCTAAGAAAGTTTTAAAATGTTGATTTTTGTTATTTTTTCTGCCAATTTTTGCTTCATATATTTTAAATATATTATGTACTCGAATTTTAGAATTATTACACCTTCTTGGTGTATGGGTCTTTTATCATTATTAATTGTCTTCATTTTTAACATTTCAATTAGAGTGTTAATTTACTTAGTTTATCATGGGTTTATGAAGTCACAGTTTTGGTATTCTAAAATTTTCTTTATGTTATCCTTATTTTTAAAAGACATTTTCATTAGGTATAGAATTATAAGTTGGTGGTTTTCATTCAACATTTTAAATATATTATTCCATTATCTTCTGTATTACTTTGTTTCTTTCCGGAAGGCAACATAAATTTTATTGTTGCTACTTTGAGAGCTGTGCATTTTTCTCTCTGACTGTTTTGAGATTTTTCTTATTGTCTTTGGCCTATGTTGTGCCTAGGTATAATTTTTTGTTTATGGTTCAATGTTGATTTATTAAGAAAAAGTGGATCTCTGACTAAGATAATTTTTAAAAATTAGAAAAAAAATTCATTTTGCTATGAAAAACTTCAGATACCCCAAAAGACTGTACCCCATGTTCCCTGAGGAGTTTCAACAATTTTTAGCACTGTAACAGTCTTCCATTCTTGTCTAATCTTATCCCTGATTACACACACATTTTTTTGCTAGAATATTTTAGAGCAAATTTTATCATTTGATTTCACCCATAAACACTTCTAAGCATAACTATAACAGATAATACCCTTTATTTTAACAATACCATTTATTTTAACAATACCATCATCATAACCAACAAAATTAAGAACAATTGCTTAATTTCATTTAACCCAATCTGTGTTCATTTCCCTCACCTAATTGTCTCAAAAATATCTAAGAGAATGAAATTTAAAATGAAAAATGGCATCTTATGCTCTCCAAGCTGTGTCTTCACTAAAAAAAGAAAAAAAATGGTGTTGAGCTTTCTATTTTACATTTTTCCATAAACCCCTATTGGTACTCCAATGATGAATTCTAATTAAGGATTCATAGGCAAATAAGTTTAGTAAATGCCACCCCAAATGCATCTTTATCTCAAGATTTACAAAATTAAACTCATCACCTTCCCTTTCAAACATATTCTATATTTAATAGCAGTAAATAATCTGATTGTCTATGCAATCATCTGGGCTACATAGGTAGAGTTATCCTTGACAATTCCATCTTCCACAAACGTTCCCATCCAAGTCCTATCAACTGTACCTTTTTAATATTTCTTGAATCTGTTCCACCTTTACATTATTTTTAATTTTTGTTGTTGTATAATATAACATATAAACAAAGCAAAGAAAGAAAAAAACCTTAGGTTTTCAAAGCACTCTTCAACAAGTAGTTTCAGGACAAGTCCCAGAGTTTGTTATGGGCTACCATACAGTCCTCTTAGATTTTTCTTTCTGGTTGCTCCAGAATACAGGAGGCTAAAAGGAATAAATATTATTTTATCATCACAATGGACTTTTTTCTTCTTTTTTTGTGAAAAATAGCATATACAAAAAAGCAATAAATTTCAAAGCACAGCACAGCAATTAGTTGCAGAAAATACATCAGAGCTCGACATGGGTTACAATTTCACAATTTTGGATTTCTACTTCTAGCTGCCTTAAGATACCAGAGACTAAAAGAAATATCAATTTATTGATTAAGCGATCATTTTCATTTGCTAAACCCTATCTGCTCTGTATAACTCCACCGTCAACTTAGATCTTTCAATAACATTCTTTAGGGGTATTTGGGCTATAGCCATTCTAACTTTTTCATGTTGCAAGGGTCTTTCAATAATATTGGGTAAGAAGATGGAACTAGCTGATGTTCTCAAGAGACCCGGCCCTTAGGTTTCAGGACTTATTTGGTACAGGGACCCATATGGAGGTTGTACAATTCTGGAAAGTTATCCAAGTGCATGGAACCTTTGTAGAATCTCATATATTACCTTAGGTGTTCTTTAGGATTGGCTGGAATGGTTTTGGTTGGGATTTAGTAAGTTATGATACATAGCAATGTGTAATTGAAGCTTGCATAAGAGTGACCTCCAGAGTAGCCTCTTGACTCTATTTGAACTCTCTCAGCCACTGGAACTTTATTAGTTACACTTCTTAATTCCCTTTTGGTTGGGATGGAACTGTTGATCCCACAGTGCCAGGGTCAGACTCATCCCTGGGAGTCTGGGAGTCTTTCATCTCTGGATGTCATGTCCCATGTAGGGGGGAGGACAATGATTTCACTTACAGAATTGGGCTTAGAGAGAGTGAGTCCACATGTGAGCAAAAAAAGAGGTCTCCTAGAAGTAACTCTTAGGCCTGCCTAGGTAAGCTAAGCTTCTCTGCTATGTACATTAGCTTCACCAGAGTAAGCCTCAAGATCAAGGACTTGGCTTATTGATTTGGGTATCCCTAATGTTTGACTCAATATCAGGGGATTCACTGATGGTAAAGTTTAATATTCCATATTTTTTCTCCCATCCCTCAAGGCACCTTGCCAATACTTTTTGATTATTTGCTTCATATATTCTAGAATGTATTGAGGCATTACATTAAGCTATCCAGGATTAAAGGCCCTCATTCTTATTCTGGGCTTCTTGTGTTTCAATTGTTCAAATGAGCTATCCATACAGGTTGAGTTAGAATATGTGCTACAGAGCATTTAGGTTCCAGAAAAAAAATAAACCTTCCTTCCTTTGGTCCAAAAACAGTAGGTGTTGTTCTAAAATATACACAATGTCTTCCTTACCACTGCACTCTGAATTACATTAGTCCCCACCTGATTGGTTTTATTCTTAACTCTAAATACCAGGTTATAGATACATAAAAAAACAGCCTCTAAAAACCCAGAAATAATAATTATCACTCTGAACTAAATGTGTATGCTATACGAGCTTGTGATCTAAGCCCCTGTTTCCATATAAGCATTTTCTAAAGGAGAGGATATAATAATTGTTCTTTTGTTTCTGGTTTATTTTGTGTCACCAAATGTCCCACAAGTTCTTTCACATCGTTGCATGCCTCACGACTTCATTCCTTTTCATAGCCGCACAATATTCAATTATATGTGTACACCATCGTTCACCAATCTACTTCACAGTCAGTGCATCCTTCAGCCACCTACATTCATTAGGCATCATGTATAATGCCCAAATTCCGCAGGCCATCACCACTCTCAATTTTAGATAAATTCATTGTTCCCAAGAGCAAGATAGCTAATAAACTCACCCTCACCAAATAGGAAATCTAAACCTCCCCTTAACTCTTGTCTCTCCCCCCATTATTTACCCCTACTGTTGCTGTGGTTTTGCTGTTAAACATAGCCCATACATGCGATAGTAGTTTTCCCCCTGCAACCCTATACTCAAACACTCTTTGTACATGAATCATAACTTTGAAGTAGTTCTTGGAAGAATTTATTTATATTTCTAGTGTTAGTCCATGGTATATATAGGTCTATATAAACCCTTTTACTCTTGCTTACCTTCAATATAGGTAAGCTTATAGACCCACTAGTGAACCATCATCACTTCTATTTATTCCCTTCCATTCGAATTCAACCTCGTTAGGTAACTGCTCACCTACTTTTAATTCTATGTATCTCTAAGTCCTTATATTCTGTCTTATAAGCCTCTGACTTTACTTTTACTATGATCATAAAAGTGGACTCATACAGTATCTATCCTTATTTGTCTGGCTTATTTCACTCAGCATTATGTCCTCAAGGCTCATCAATCTTGTCATGCTTCAGAATGCCATTTCCTCTGACTGCAACATAATAGTGCAGTGTGTATATATATATATACTTATAAATATATATATATATATATATATATATATATATAAAACATTGTTAATCCACACATTTTTTGATGGGCATATGGATTGTTTCCACATTTTGGTGGTTGTGAATAATGCTGCTATGAACATGGGTGTGCAAATATCTGCTTGTGTCACTACTTTCAGCTCTTCTGTGTATATACCAAATGGAGCTATTGCTGGGTCATAGGGCAACTTGATATTTAGTTTCCTAAGGAACCACCAAACTGTCTTCCATAGTGACTATTACCATTATACATTCCCATATGCAGTGTATAAGTGTCCCAATTTCTCCACATTCTCTCCAATATTTATAGTTTCCTGTTTGCTTAATAGCCACCATTCTTATAGGTGTGGGGTGGTATTTTGTACTTTTGATCTGCATTTCCCTTACAGCTAATGAAAATGAGCATCTATATATGTGCTTTTGAGCCATTTTTATTTGCCCTTCAGAAAAATGCTCATTTTATAATTGGGTTGTTTGTTCTTTTGTTGTTCAGTATATGATTTCTTTATATATACAATATATCAAACACTTGTTCAGTGTGTGATTTCCAAATATTTTCTCCCATTGAGTTGGTTGCCTCTTCACCTTTTTGACAAAGTCTTTTGAGGTGCAGAAGCATTTGATTTTGAGGTGCTCCCATATATCTATTTTTTTCTTTTGTTTCTTGTGATTTGGGTATAAAATTTGTGGAGCAACCCTGTATTTCTAAGTCTTGAATGTTTCCCTACAATTTCTTCTAGAAGATTTATGGTGCTGGTTCTTATATTTAGGTGTTTGATCCACTTTGAGTTAATTTTTGTATAGAACATAAGTTAAGGGTCCTCTGTCATTCTTTTGGCTATTGATATCCATTTCTACCATACCATTTATTGAAAAGACAACTTTGTCCCAGTTCAGTGGATTTGGGGGCCTTGTCAAAAATCAGTTGATCATAGAATTTGAGGTATATTTCTGCACTCTTGATTCCACTCCATTTATTAATACTTCTATCTTTCTGCCAGTAGCATGCTGTTTTGTCCATTGTGGCTTTATAATAAGTTTTAAAATCAGAAAGTGTTAATTCTCTCACTTCATTATCCATTTTTAGGAGGATTTTAGTCATTTAGGGTCTCTTTCCCTACCAGATGAATTTGGTAGCTAGCTTTTCCAAGTCTTCAAAGTAGGTTGTTGGAATTTTGTTTTGTACTGCATTGAATCTGTAGATCAATTAGGGTAGAATTGGCATCTTAACTAAATTGAACCTTCCTATACATGAGCAGGGAATGTCTTTCAACCTATTTAGATCTTCTTTGATTTCTTTTAGCAATGTTATATAATTTTCTGTATACAAGTCCTTTACATCCCTAGTTAAGTTCATTCTTAAGTACTTGATTCCTTTAGTGGTTATTGTGAATGGAATTTTTTCCTTAACTGACTCCTCATATAGGTAATTTCTTGTGTATAGAAACATTACTGATTTTTGCTCATAATTAAAAAAATTATTTTTGCATGGGAAGGCACAGGGAATTGAACCTGGGTTTTCAGCATGGCAGATGAGACTTCTGCCTACTGAGCCACCATGGCCCACTCTTGCTTATTAATTTTATATCCCACCACCGTGCTGAATTAGTTTATTAGCTCAGGTAACTTTGTTGTAGATTTTTCAAGATTTTCCAAGTATAGTTTCATGTCATCTGCAAATAAAAAAAATTTTAATTCTTCATTTCCAATTTGGATGCCTTTTATTTCTTTGTCCTACTTGATTCCTCTAGCTAGAACTTCTAGTACAATGTTGAAAAACAGTGGTGACAGAGGGCGCCCTTGTCTCATTCCTGATCTTAAGGGGAAAGCTTTCAGTCTCTCTCCATTGAGTACAATGCTGGCTATAATTTTCTCAAATATGCCCATTATCGTATTGAGGAAATTAACTTGATTCCTATCTTTCAGAGCACTTTTATCAGAAAAAGATGTTGAATTTTGTCAAAGGCTTTTTCAGCATCAGTCAACATGATCATGTGATTTTTCCCTTTTAATTTGTTAATGTGCTGTATTACATTAATTGATTATCTTGTGTTGAACCATCCTTGCTTTCCTGTAATAAATGGCATGTGCTGGTTTGAAAGAATTTATGTATGCTAGAAAAACAATGTTTTATTCCTATTCAATCTTGTGGGACAACTGCTTCATCTAATCCCTATTCAGTGTTATAGGTTGAAATCTTGATTGTTTTTCTCCAGGGAGATGAGACTCACACAGCTGTGGGTATTAATTTTTGAATAGAGGCAGGTATGACTCCAGCCATTCCAGGTAGGTCTTGATTAGCTTACTGGAATCCTTTAAAAGAGGAAGCATTTTGGAGAAAACTTCAGAACAGCAGAGCCAGGAAGCAGAGAACCCATGCTGCAAGAGACTTTTGCAGATGGAGAAGAAATATATCCCCAGGGGAGCTTCCAGAGGCAAGAGGCCTGGAGATGAAGGTAGTAGAAATCACCATGTTCACCATGTACATTTCCAGTTGAGAGAGAAACTCTGAACTTCATCAGCCTTTCTTGAGCAAAGGTTAGCTCTTATTGGTGTCTTAATTGGACATTTTTATAGACTTGCTTTAATTAGGATGTTTTCTAGGCCTTAGAACTGTAAAATAGTAATTTATTAAATTCCCTTTTTCAAAAGCTATTCAATTTCTGGTATACTGCTTTCCAGAAGCTAGTAAACTAGAACAGGTTTTGGCACCAGGAGTGGGGTTCTGCTGCAGTTTGCAAATACCAAACATGTTGGAATGGCTTTTTAAATGGATAAGGGGAAGGATGTGGAGGAGTTATGAGGAGCTTGGTAGGTAAGGCCTAGAAAGCTTTGAAGAGACTGTTGGTAGAAATGTGGACTCTAAAGATACCACTGACGAGACATAGAAATGCAGCATGTGTTATTATAAACTGGAATTAAAGTGATCTTTGTTTTAAAATGGCAGATAATCTGGCAAAATTGACTAGTGGCTTTAGCTGGAAGACAGATTTTAAAAGCCATGAACTTGGATGTTGAGCAGAAGAAATGTCCAAATTAAACGTGGAATGTGAAGCCTGGTTTCTCCTCACAGCTTATAGTGAAATGAGACAGGAAATGGATAAGCTGAGAACTGAACTCTTGGGTACAGAGAAACTAGAAATTGATTTTCTGGAATATTCCAACCTCCCAGGTAGGGTAACCCCAGAGAATAGTGCCCCACCTGATGATTACCCAAATGTGGAACCAGTCAGCAATTTCAGAGAAAGCAAGGATTGCAAATGGAGTTATCCAGAAAGGATTTATGGAAACTCCTGCTGTCTGAGGGGCATGATCTTTGCTTGCTACATACAAATCCATCAAGAGTGCTGAGGTACCTTTATAAATGGAGCTGCTGCCAGTCTCGACTGGCAGATTTAGATAAGGGACACTTTGGGGGAAAAAATAACTTCAGAGGCAGAACTATGGAAGCTAAAGTCTAAAGTCAAGAAATCTCAGGCCGGGACTGTGAACCCACCCAAGCACATGGGGAAGGTGAATTTTCACTGAAGGCAGAGAATGAGCCTTCCGCCTCATTGCAGTGGAAGAGTGGTGCCATCTCAGGCCTTGGAGAGGGTGGGCCACATTCCTTGGGGTTAGGGGGAACCTGGCAGCCACAACATGGGAGTGTTGAGCATGTGTCCCAAAGATGGCCAAGAGCCTGGATTTGTCCCCAGTTCTTGGAAAGGATGGAGCCAAAGAAAGATGGTCTCCCCAATGTCCCCCATGGTTGCATTCTGAGAGAGGTCAGCCACTATGTTGGCCCTTGGAAAGGATGGTACTGCAGCTTTCTAAAACCGCAAAGATAAATGACTCTCAGACTTTGAAATCTAATGGATTTTGCTTGGCAGGTTTTCAAAACTGCTTGGGTCTGGTGGCCTCTGTGTTTTTCCCAATTTACCCCTATGGAAATGGGTACATGGATCCTGTGACTGTTCCTCCTTTGTATGTTGGCAGCAAATAACTTGTTCTGAGTTTTGCAGGTCCAGAGCCAGAGGAGAATTTTGCCATAGAACAGACCATGCCCATAACTAACTTTGATGAGATTTTGTATGAGTTTTAACCTTGCATTGTATTCATATTGTTACTGACATGGTTTAAGAACTTCTGATTTTGTGATGGAATGAATGTATTTTGTATATGTGAAAAAAATGTCTTTTTTAGGGTCCAAAGGGTCTGAAATGACGGTTTGAAAGGATTCATGTACCATTGAAAAGCCATGTTTTAATCCTAATCAGTCTTGTGGGAGCAACCATTTCTCCTAATCCCTATTCAGTACTATAGTTTGTAAACTTGATTGGGTTATCTCCACAGAGATGTGACTTACCCCTTGTGGGTATTAACTTTTGAATAGAGAAGGATGTGATTCAATTCATTCCTAGCGGGTCTTGATTAGTTTACTGGAATCCTTTAAAAGAGAAAGCATTTGGGAAAGAACCACAAGAGGAGCCAGGAGAACTACAGAGCCCATGCAGCCAGAGACCTTTGGAGATGAAGAAGGAAGATGCCCTGGGGGAGCTTCATGAAACAAGATGCTTGGAGAGATAACTAGTAGGCATTGCCACGTTCATCATGTGTATTTCCAGTTAAGACAGAAACCCTGAACTTTATGGGCCTTTCTTGAGGGACTGTAACCTCTTGTTGGTGCCTTAATTTGGACTTTTTTTATGGACTTGCTTTAATTGGGACATTTCTCAGCCTTAGAACTGTAAACTAGCAACTTACTAAATACCCCTTTTTAAAAGTCATTCTGTTTCTCATATTTTGCATTCCAGCAGCTAGAACACCACATTTGGTCATGGTGTTTAATTCTTTCAATGTACTGTTGGCTTCAATTTGCCATTATTTTCTGGAGAATTTTTGTGTCTATGTACATTAGGGAGATTGGCCTCTAGTTTTTCTTTCTTATAGCATCTTTACTTGGTTTTGGTATTAAATTGATATTAGTTTCATAAAATGAGTTAGGTAGTGTTCTTTTTTCTTCAATTTTTTGGAAAAGTTTGAGCAGGATTGGGGTTAGTGTTTTTTGGAATGTTTGATAAAATTCCCTTGTGAAGCCATCTGGCCATGGGCTCTTCTTTGTAGGAAGATTTTTGATGACTGATTGAATCTCTTTATTTGTGATTGCTTTGTCAAAATGTTCTATTTCTTCCTGAGTTAGTGTAGCTTATTTCTGTGTTTCCAGGAATTTGTCCATTTCATCTAAGTTGTCTAGTTTGTTGACATATAGTTGCTCATAGTATCTTCTTATGATTTCTTTTATTTCTTCATGGTCTGTGGTAATGCACCCTTTTTCATTTCTGATTTTGTTTATTTGTATCCTCTCTCTCTTTTTTCTTTGTCAGTCTTGCGAGTGGCCCATCAATTTTATTGACTTTCTCAAAGAAGCAACTTTTGTTTTTATTGATTCCTTATTGTTCTTTTGATATCCCACTCATTTAACTCTGCTTTAATCTTTATGATCTCTCTTCTTCTGTTTGTTTTGCTGGTAGTTTGATGTTCTTTATCAAGTTCCTTCCAGTGAGCAGTTTAGTCCTCGATTTCTGCTCTTCCTTGTTTTTTAATATAGGCATTTAGGGTATTAAATTTCCCTCTCAGCACAGTTGTTGCCGCATTCCATAAGTTCTGGTATGTTTTATTCTCATTTTCATACGTCTCCAGATAGCTGCTGAATTTTCTAGCAATTTCGTCTTTGACACACTGGTTGTTAAAGAGTGTGTTATTTAATCTCCATATATTTGTGAAAGTTCTCATTCTTTTGTGGTTTTTTTATCCAGCTTCATTCCATTCTGATAAGAGAAAGTGCTTTGAATAATTTCAATGTTTTAAATTTATGAAGACATATTTTGTGTCCTTGCATATGCTTTAACCTGAAGAATGTTCCATGAGCACTAAAAAGGAATATATATTTGGGTGGTATGTGGTATTATGATCTATATATGTCTGTGATGTCTAATTCATTTATTAAGTTGTATAACTTCTCTGTTTCCTTCTTGATCTTCTGTCTCTTTGTTCTACCTATAGAGGAGAGTGGTGTATTGAATTTTGTTACTATTTTTCTTGAAACATCTTTTGCTCCCTTCAGTTTTGCCAGTTTTTACCTCATGTACTTTGGAACTTCTTGATTGGGAGAATAGACATTTATGATTGTTGTTTTTTCTTGGTAAATTGTCCTTTGTATTAAATATAGTGTCCTTCTTTTGTTTCTTATGATCTCTTTACATTTAAATTCTATTTTGTCTGATATTAGTATAGTGACTCCTGTTTTCTTTTAGTTACAACTTGTGTGGAACATATTTTTTCATCCTTTCACTTTCAATCTATTTGTATCCTGTGTCTAAGATGAGTCTCTTGTAAGCAGCATATAGCTGGATTATATTTCTTAACCCATTCTGCTAATCTGTATCTTTTACTTGGTAAATTTATTCCATTAACATTCAAAGTTGTTACTGAAAAAGATTTCCTTGAATCTACCATCTTATCTTTTGGACTTTATTTGTTAGATCTATATATTCTTTTCCCTCTTTCCCTTTTTATCCTTTAAGTTACCCTTACTGGTACTCTTGAATTCTGTGCCCTCCTCCAGACCGCCCTCTCCTTTCTTTCTTTTTCAACTAGCAGAACTCTCTTTAGTTTTCCATTAGGGCTGGTCACTTTTTGACAAATTCTTGCAGGATTTGTTTGACTGTGAAAAAATTAATCTCTTCCTCAGTTTTGAAGGAAAATTTGGCTGGATACAGAATTCTTGGCTGGAAGTCTTTCTTTTTCAGAATCTTAAATATATCATATTATTGCCTTCTCACTTCCATAGTGCCAGTTGAGTAGTCTGAATTTAGTTTTACATAGTTACCCTTGTATGTAGTAGATTGCTTTTCTCTTGTTGCTTTCAGGATCTTCTGCTTCTCTTTAACATTTGACAGACTGACTAGTATGTGTGTTTGGGAAGGTCTATTAGGATTTTTTCTATTTGGAGTTCATTGAGCTTTTTTGACTTGCATATTTATGTCCTTTATAAGGTCTGAGAAGTTTTTCCCCATTATATCTTCAACTAATCATCAGAGCTCTTTGTGCTTCTCTTTCTGGGACACCAGTGATTTTTACATTTGTGCACTTTTTTTGTCCATCATTTTCCTGATGTCCAATTCAAGTTTTTCCATATTTTTTGCCATTTGATGTTTTGAGTGTTCAAAATCATTTGTCCTGTCCTCTAGTTCACTTTTTCTTTCTTCTGCCTCTTCAAATCTGCTGATGTGTGTGTCTAGTATGTTTTTTATTTGGTCTAAAGCATCTTTAACCTCTGTGGTATTTGCTAATTTTCTATTTATTCTTTCAAATTCCTCTTTATGCTCTTCTGGTGTCTTCTTGATGTCCTTTATGTCATTAGCCATCCCATTTATTTTATTTAATAGAGTTATATGACTATCTTTGGTTGTTCCAATGACTGTGTCTCCTCTGGTATTTTAATTTGTTCATGAAGTTTTGCTGTATCTCTCTGCATTGTGATATGATTAGTGATCTTGTGCTGTCTTTGTGGCATGTAAATATCTTGATTTTTGGGGCAGGCCACGGTGGCTCAGCAGGCAAGAATGTTTGCCTGATATGCCAGAGGACCCGGGTTCAATTCTTGGTGCCTGCCCATGTAATAAAATAAAATATATATATATAATCTTGATTTTTGTAAGTTGATTTCCTTCAGTAGTCTAAAGCCTTGTATTTGTGGGATGGATGTGGAGCAGTATGCATGGTGTGGGGCAGGGCACAAAGCTGCAGTGACTTTTTGCAGTGCAGGTTGGGGATGCTATGCTGCTTATGAGTGTGGGTGCCCAGTGGTGTGGAGGATATGGCTGAACAGATGCACAGATCTGGTGGGCGGGGCCCTGGTGTGCACTGCTCTGGGTGTGTGGCACTTAGTGCACATACACAGAGCTCAGGGAAGTGTGTTGGCATTGCATCTGCATTGGCTACTGGTGGATGTAGCTTGACTGCTAAGGACAACACTTTCCTAGAGTTGGGGGGCAGGACTATGAGCCGTGCACATATGCAGCTTTTGGATGGCCATAAACTTATGTACACATGTGCAGAGCTCTGGAGGTGGGGTGGGGAATGCATGTCTGCATACAGTTGGGGCAGGTATAGCCTAGATAGGGAGGTAATCATCCACAGCTTTTATGTGCTGATGACTGCATGTCGTGGGCATGAACTGGGAGGTAGGGCTTGGGAGGGGTGGGAGAAGACTTTACTTTTGCAAGAGAGATGGGTTGAGCTGGGGCAGGTGGGCACATGCTTTGTGTGGGGTTGTGGGGTGGGTTCATGCTTGAGGGGTTGGCAGGGCTGGTGCTCCTAGAGTGCAGGGAGTGGGGTAGGTGATGGGGTTCAGGTATATGGGGTGTGGGGTGAGTTGTGGGTCACAGAGCTATGCTAGTGAGGGTACCACATTTAAGGAACACAGCTTGGCTTGCTTTCTAGTCCCAATCTCCCTGTCTGAGCACTCTGGGCTTCTGTTTTATGTTGTTTGCACCACCCAGATAGTCTCTGGTTCTCAGCTTCTCAGTTCCTCAGCTTTTGAAACCAGGACTGCCCTGTGTGGTGCCAAAAACTCTCCCAGGTCACTTACACACTGGAATTGCCATCTGATTCGCACTCCCATTCCTTCTCTAGCTGTTTTTTTGAGCAGGGGTGAAAACTTGATCTATCCTAGCCCTCCATCTTCCCCTCTTTCTTAGGTATAGTTTTGATGATATTTTTCATGCTTGTGATTTGTAGCAAAACTGACAAAAGTCACATTTTCTATTTTGCCAGTTTTGCAAAATTCTAGTTTGGCATCTCTTGAAATATTTCTTCTGCCTCATTCTCTTTTGTCCTTGTGGAATCTGATTACACTTGCTATCTTTTTTCACTGTGTCCTTTATACACACACACACACACACACACACACACACACACACACACATGATGGTCTTTTCTATATTTTTTCATGTTTGTCTCTCGGTGATGTGCTCTGAATTGTATCTACAGGATATTTTCCCATTCACTACTCATATTTTTGACTGTTTAAAATCTCTCTAATGCCCAATTATTGAGTTCTTAATTTCTGCTTTTATCTCAATGTTAAGTTTTACATTTAATTATTTCATAGATTACTGCTTTCTGCTAAACTTCTCCTTCTTGTATTCTGTAGTCTTGACTACAGTTACTAAATGTATCTTAATATATGTATTGATATTTCCAATAATTAGCTCTCCTCTAGGTTTCTCTCTATTGTCCTTTTCTTGATTTACCAAAAAATCATGCATACATTATATGGTTTCCATATACCGTCATATTATTAACAACTTGTATTGGCATAGTACATTGTTACAATTGATGAAAACACATTTTTATGATTATATATTAACTGTAGTCCACAGTTTACATTAGGGTTCATTGTTTGTGCTGTATAGTCCTATGATATTTTAAAATTTTTGTTTCTATACCATATTGTCAACCTAAAATTTTCCCCTTTTAACCACATTCAAATATGTAATTCAACACTGTTAATTACATTGCATTCCCAATATTTTGCTATCGTCACAACCATTCATTACCAAAATTTTTCTATCATCCCAAATAGAAACTCTGTGCAATTTAAGCATTAACTTCCTTATATATTCTTTTTTTTATACCATGCTCTTTGCTCATTTTGTCTTTTCTTCAAGTATGCCTGGTGTGCTGGTTTCAAACTGTTGTGTACTCCAAAAATGATATGTTCTTTAACTCTCATTCAAAATTGCTGAGTGGGATCTGTTTGTTTCCATGGAGATGTGGCCCACCCAGTTGTAGGTGGTATCCTTTGGTAAGGGAGTTTCCATAGAGGTGTGTCTCCACCCATTCAAGTTGGGGTTGCTTACTAGAGTCCTTAAAGTGGGGACCATTTTGAATAAAGCTTTAGAGTATAATAAGCCAGAAGCTTTTGGAGATGTAGAAGGAAAACATCCCTGAGGAATCCTTATGAATGAGAAGAAAAAGGTAGCAGACATCACCATGTGCCTTCCCAGCTAAGAGAGGCATACTGGACCCATTGGCATTTCTGGAGTAAAGGTTCCTGTCCCTGAATTCCTTAGTTTGGACATTCCATGACCTTAGAACTGTAAGCTTTCACCTCAATAAATTCCCTTTTATAAAAGCCACTCCATTTCTGGTACATTGTATTCTGGCATCTTTAACAAACTAAAATAAATTTTGATGGGGTGCTGCTGCAAAGTTTTCAAACACTAAACATGGTGGAAGTACTTTTTAAATGTATAAAGGAAAGATTCTGGGAGAACTGTGAGGAGCTTGATAGAGAAGGCTTAAAAGGCTTTGAAGAGATTGTTGGTAGAAATGTGGAGTCCAAAGATACTTCTGATAAGGTCTTAGTCAGAAATGATGCATGTTTTATCACAAACAGGAAGGTGATTCTTGTTTTAAAGTGGCAGGAAATTTAATGAAACTGGCTACTGGCTTTGTCTGGAAAGCAGATTTTAAAAGCCTTGGTCTTGGATATCTAGCAGAAGAAATTTCCAAATTAAATGTGAAAAGTGTGGTCTAGGTTTATCTTACAGCTTATAGTGAAATGAGACAAGAAAGAGACAAGCTGGGAACTGAACTGTCAGGTACAAAGAAATTGATGGTCTGGGAAATTCTGGGCTTCAAGAACAGGAGGCCCCAGAGAAAAGGACCCCCATGAGGGTTTAACCAAACGTTGAACTGGTCATCCATTTCAGAAAAAGCCAGGATTGGAGATGGAGTTACCCAGAAAGGATTTTTGGAAAGTCCTTTTGTCTGATGGGCATGATCCACCCACTGCATAGAAATCCAACAAGCATGTTGTGGGATCTGTACAAACAGAACCACTGCCAGTCTGCACTAAAAGAGACAGAAAAGTGACAAATTGGAGGAAAAATAACTTCAAAGGCAGAACCATGGAAGCTAAGTTCTGAAGCCAGAAAACCCCTAGCCAGGAAGGCATTCCCACCCATGTACCTGGAGAGGGTGACCTTGCTCCAAAGGCAGTGGAGCTGCCTCAGGCCATGGAGAGGGTGGAGCACCTTCCTTTCAGATCAGGGAGAGTTTGGCTGCCACTCCGTTGTTGTGGAGGGGTTGAGATGGCAGAGAGCTTGGGCACTGCCCTGATGCCTAGAAATGGTAGAGATAGAAAAATGCTATCCTCAATTTCCCCCAAGGTTGCAGTGCTTACCCCAGTGTTTGGAGAGAACAGGGCCACTGCATAGGCCCTTCAAAAGGATGGGACTCCTGCTTATTAAAGCTCTGAGGATAAATGACTCCCAGACTTTGAAATCTAATGGAATTTGCCCTACAGGATTTTAGAATTGTTTGGGATCAATGATCCCTGTGATCCTTCCAATTTCTCCTTATGAAATGGAAATATTTATTCTATGACTGATCCCACTTTACATATTGGCAGCAGATAACTTGTTCAGAGTTTTCCAGCTCCACAGCCACAGGAGAATTTTGTCTTCAGACAGACCATGCCTGTAGCTGACTTTGACGAGATTTTGTACTTCTGTTGACTTTTTATTGTAATTGTATTAATAGTAAAATTGGTTGAGGGTTTCTGATATTGCTATGAAATGAATATATTTTATATATGAAAAGAACATGCCTTTTATGGGTCCAGAGGGTGTAATGTGCCAGTTTGAAACTTCTGGATACTCCAGAAAAACCATGTTCTTTAATTAGAATGGGTTTTAATCCTATCACTGGAGATCTTCATAAGTGGGATGAAATTCAAATGGGATAGAAAACCACAGAAAGCAAGAATCTGTAATCCAATGGATTCCATAAGAGAACAGAGAGAGAGAGAACAGAAGAGTCAACCATGTGCATTTCTATGTGACAGAGGAGCTAAGGAGTAAGAATCACAAGAAGTCAGTCCTAGCATGCCAGTCTTTAGGTAGAAAACACAACCTTTACTATACCTTGATTTGGACTTTCTCTTAGCCTCAAAACCATAAGCTAATACATTCCCTTGCTTTAAGCCAACCCATTGGATGGTATTTGCTCAAGCAGCCAATGAAACTAACATACCCATTAATTTAAATTGTCTGAATTTGATCATTTCACATGTTGTAAAACAAAATGTCTTTGTTTGGGAAAATACATGCTGAAGTGTTTGAGTATTAAAAATCATTATTGTTTTTTAATAACTGTTTTGAAATAATAGTACTTGTTTTCAAATAATGGAGCTAAATGGAGGGGGTTATATTTATTGAGACAGAGCTAAAAAGACAGAGAAAGACAGAGGGAGAGGGAATCCAAGCAGGTATGTGTGGGTCACTTGAATGAAATTATTACATTTGGTGCATCTAGGTGAAGGATATGTAGGAATTCATTTTATTATATTTACAACTTCTATAGGTTAAAGCATTTTTAAAAATAAAAAAGGGCAGAAAAAAAACCCTAATGAACAGCGATAAGTAGTCAGAAATCACATTGTTCTCATCAAAGAAAATAGATCTCCAGACCAGATTTGCCTATGTTTGTGATATCTAATTGGGCCTTAAAACATTTTTTAGTTTTTTTTCATATTCATGGTGTCTACTATCTGAACAGTGCACGAACTTGTTTGTATTGTACTTTCTCTTGTAGTCTGTGTTTTATTTTTCTATGATAGGACAAGATATTTCAAAGAGGTTCCAGTGTCTGTCTTCTTTATATATGCCCCCAGCAATTAAGAAATCTCTGAGCACTCAAAAGGTGTTCAGTGAATAATCATTGAATTTGATCATTTACATGAGTTCAGCAGGTTGACCAAATGAAATCCTTCTTCATTGGGGACTGAGAGTTCCTATTAGATGCATCATTTTTACTGAAGTTATTTACTCCCCCAGCAATCAGGACACTCATTTAATCTTTCTCCTTTTGAAATGATTCTTTGGTTCTGAGACTCTCAATGGGAGGTTGGCCAAAAGAAGAAAGTATCCTGGAGCAAATGAAAAGGTCATTATCTTTATTTGAAATAGAAATCATATACTTTCAAGGCTGGCCATGCTGGCTCAGAAGGGAGAGTTCTTGCCTGCCATGCCAGAGACCCGGATTCGATTCCCGGTGCCTGCCCATGAAAAAATAAATAAATAAATAAAATAAGAAGAAGAAGAAAAGAAATAAATCATATCCTTTCATTTCCAGGCCCAAACAGAAGTTCAGAAATGGAATCTTACTGAGCTGTTCTAAGTGAAAGATTGTGAGGAAAGCACTGAAATGTCAGTGAAGTTCAAAATTTTTTGAATAGAAGAGCATTTATTTTTAACTTTTCAAAGATGAAGTAGCATTTACATAGTGTTTTGTTTCTATGGAATATCTACTCTGAAATTTAGATGGGGCTTCAGTCAGAGGTATTTCATTGTATGTGATGAATTTCAGAAAATATGATCAATTTTAACAACTCATTTTATCCATGTCTGAGCTGCGTTTGTCAGTCACTAGTATGATACATGTATTTTTCATCATCAAAATCATATACATTGCTGCTATCCTAATGACTCATGGAAGTGTAATGTTAATGAGTCTTGTAATATTTGGAAAAGTTAGCCTGAAACAAGTATGTGAGTTCATCTTGTTAGGTCACCAAGGGCTAGGATAAAGTTTCATATTAATTCATTCTAAGGAGATTCACCATTTCCCATGTAGTAGGAGCTATGCTAGCTCCTTTTTGTACAAAGGGGAACACTCACATTATCAAAGATCAATCTTGATCTCAAAATTCATGATAAATTAATTTGTAGCAGAAAATAAATGTAGATATCTATATAGCCTAAGAACCAGGTGTCTGTGTATAATGTTTTTGGAAAAATAGCATTGCTTAATAAAAACTGAACTCAAGAAAAGATATTTGCTAAGAGTTCTTACTAAAAGTGAGGATATGCTGATATTTGTACATTTATCTTCAAGGGGTGAGAAAATTTTCTCTAGAATTGTTTTCAAATTACCTACTGCTTTTTGAAATTAATTATTAGTTACAAGCATGCCATACACACCAAGCAAAAACTTCAAAATCATGACTTTGTTCAAAAAGTTCAATCTCATTAGAGATTGAAAAGCAATCAAATAGCATGAAATCTAAGGTAATATAGGATGATCCCAGGAGAGATGGGACACAAGTATAGGTCTTATCTGTGGCAGAAGAAGGGAGAAAGAGATCCCAGATTCCATACAAGTAGGTAAGAAAATATCAATTAAAATATGTAAGAACTTTTTAAAAGCAGCATATGACCTAGCAAGAAAGTATAGAACCCGTGGGAGTCACAAACATAAGAATAGTTTGCATATACTCACAAGCTCCTTTACATGTGTAACAAATGGGTCATCTTGAGAAATGTTGGGAGAAAAGTAGGTAACTGGAAAGAACCTCCCTCAGTAGGAGAGATTACATAGAGTCATAGAAAATATTCAATTAATCCAAAAGAAGACAAGAAAAATAAAAAAAAAATAGGAGAAACAGAGGGTGGATCATAATTCTACTACAAAAATAATTATATTTAATGTAAATGATCTAAACATGCTGTTTAAATGGCAAAGAATTTTAAATTGGGGGAAAAAAACAGATCTAACTCTGCTGTCTACGAGAAACCCATTTTTAGTTCAAAGACTTAGGTAAGTTAAAAGTAAATGGACAGAAAAAGATGTAGGATTCAAATAATAAAATCTGCAATTGATAAACTATTTAGGAAGAAAATCAGTAAGGATATAGAAGACTGGGAGCAACAGTATCAACAAAAAGTGCTAATTGACATTTATGGAAAAATCAACACAGCAGTTGGATATACTTTCATTTTAAGTGCATATGAAACATTCTCAATAGAGATCATACTCTGGCGTATAAAACTGAGATAAACAAAAAATAAAATAATTTAAATCATTCAAAGTATATTATCTGATCACAAAGAAATTAAATTACAAATCAATGATAGAAAGATATTTTGAAAATTACTTACATATTGAAAAACATATTTCTAAATAACCCACAAGTCTAAGAAGAATTCTTATGAAAAATAAGATATTTTTCATTTGATGGAAATGAAAGCAGCATATCCAAATTTGTGGGAAACAGCTAAATCATTGCTTAGAGGGAAACTTATAGCATTACAGGCTTATATAAGAAAAGAAGAAAGTTCCCAAATCAATATTCTAAACATGTACATTAAGAAATTATTCAAAGAAGAACAAATTAAGGAAGAAGAGAGAATGAACAAACAAAATGAAGAGCAGAAATAAATGAAATTAAAAACAGAAAAGCAATAAAACACAATCCTGGTTCATGGAAAACACTCATAAATATACTAAAACCTCAAGTCAGACAGATTAAGAAAAAAAAGAGAGTAGGCACAAATTACTAATGTCAGAAACAAAAGAGATACCCTTAATTCATATCCTAAACACATTGAAAAATATTAAGGGCATATTGTGATCATTTTTATGCTCAAACAGATGAAAATTTATAAATATATAGACAAATTCCCTTAAAGAAATAAATTACCTATGCTCACTCAGGAACCATTAGATAAACTTGATAAGGACTTATACATTTAAATATAGCATTCTAAGCTTAAAAACCTTTCAATAATGAAAACCAGCCTAAATAACTTCATTGGAGAATATTTAATTGAAATATGATACATTTCTTCACAAAAATTTTTCAGAAAATTAAAAATCATGGAAAATTTCCAAACTCATTTTATGAGGCCAACATTAAATTGACACCAAAAAGACAATAAATGTCCACCCAACTGTGGAGGAGAAAAGAGTTTATTAATGACCTTGCAGAAACAGGCACATAAAATATGGTGGCTGGTGTGCCGAGCTACAGTAAGCATAAGCATTTATTCCCTAAACCTAAAACACAGGGCCCTCCCCTGTTTCTCCACTGATTGGATATTTGAGAGGTTATAGCCTATCTGAGCAGTCTAACTGACAGTTCCTACTTGTGATTATATTTTACATCCCAGTGACCCTGGTCATTAGTTGTTTAGATTTGTTTTTATTTAGATAAGGATTTGCCACCAATTTTGGGGTTACATCAGAAGACTCTCCTTCCCCTGTGTGCATGACTGCCTTGAGCTGATTTTGCAGTCCTTTAGTTAGTTTGATTTTTCCCACTCTGCATCATTTTGCATGAAAGCCAAACAACTTTATTCTTAGAAATTCCTCCCTTTTTCTTTTGAAATTTTTTAGCTTTCGCAGTTTAGTTATTTTTGAAACTTGGTAAGAGCTTTTTTATATTCTTCATCATAGGGATTTTCTTTCTTAAGGCAGTACAAACTGTTTTGTTTGTATTGAACAGGAATTTACTTGGTTAGGGCAGTTTTTAATAAGGTTTTGAGTTAGCCCCTAGGTACATGGGGTGATGGGATGATCGCAGTTAGCATCCCAGTTACAATGATTAAAGAAGTTAAAATGGACAGTGCCACCTCTTTTCATTTTCTAAACTAACTTTCTAGCCATTCTGTGAGGGGGTTATCAATGCCTGAATTCACTGCCAATTTTTCAAGTAAGGCCATTAAACCTTTTAAACTCTGATGATAGTTCTGTCTTGGCTGTAGTATTGGGGATGAATGTTCAACAATTTTCTCCAATTAATACACAAATGCTTCCCTTTTTAGCTAGCATGATATCTGGGGCTATCCTGTTTTCCCATGTCATGTGGCTAGTAGCATCTAGTTGCCCTGCAATGCCTTTCAGTGTATCTTTGGTATAGTTGATAAATTTTTGTAGATTATAATATATGATATTAATCCAGTTTACATTTTTATTAATCATGACCCACCAAAATAGGAATGACTCAAATCCCACAGATATTTTATTTCTGACTTTAAACTCATCTGGGATTCCCTGTGGCACCCCTATACTGTCTAAATAAATTTGGTCATTGAAGAGACTAAGTAAGTTTCTTTTCTTTCTTTTTCTTTGGATTTGAATTTTCTCCCTTTTTCAAATGCTAGGGTGAACCAGAGCACAAATCCTTTCTATTCCTCAGTCAATATTAATCAGAGGATGCCCTTTCCAAAATGCTGCCAAAGCTGGACTTAGGGTATGATTAAACTGGAGAAATTTCTGGTATTATCCTCAGTTACATCCCATGTTTAGGTATAAGAAGCCATGGTCCCAAAGCTTGGGCCCCCTCTCCCCATTTAGTGGGACCGACAGAGTGGTTTCCTGTTCTGAGGCAGGAAGCTGGTATGGACTTGAGTCTTTTGCTTTTGACTGGAGGGAAAAGAGAGAGGATAATATATTATAATTTTCACCAGGAGTAGTATTTGAAAAAGCAGTACTATATGTTTAAACTCCTCTTCATGTTTCTGTATGCTATCAGAAAGGGCGCAATAAGGACAGTGGGTTGGCTGTTGCTCAAGCATAACAGTTACTACTGTTTAGACTCTGGACTGTATATTTAATCCATTCCATCTAGGCATTTGTATTTTCATACCCTGTTTTTATCTCTATGTTTGTTTGTTTGTTTGGTTTGTTTGGTTTTTGCATGGGCAGGCACCAGAAATCTACGGTTTGTTTTAAATCTTCTGCCTTGAGTATCCTGACAACTGTGGGGTCATTTTGAACTGGGGAACTAGCATTTGGTTCGGTCTCTTTGGGTGCTGCTGAAGAGCTAGCCAGAAGGGATGTTGTTGGGGAAGTGCTCATTGTGGGGAGAGGACTTGTATACAGAACCTTTTCAGAGGACCTTTACCAGTGACATTTGCCCACATTCCGTATATTCTATTGACTGCCTGATACTGGTTGTTGATCCCTGACTTATTTTTGTCGGCTTTTCTGATGGTTATGATTATCGGGTTATATGGAAGATTTTCACAGTCTGGTGGGTCATTTCTTTTATAAAATGTTATTTTATCCTTTAACGGTTGCCATCTTGATCCCATATTTGCAGTCTATTCCTGAAGCTGGGTAGATCATCCCATTTCCCACCAAGTATTGCAAGGGAAGAATTGACTGTAATCCTCCCCCACTGGTACTGGGCACAGGTATTTGTTCTCCCCCCTCAATTGACATTGATTCACTAAGTTTCCACAGTCTATTACTTGGCAAGAATCAAACTGAACAGTTTGGGGCTCTAAACCTTTGGTTACATGTATCATCAATTTGATAGGGCCCATTGTCTTCTAATCTGGAACATCATAGCTAGTATAATTATTCTCTTTTTTTTTAAATTGGGCTTTAAATTTTTCATCTGCCCTCCTTGGGTAAAACTTTCTGACCTGGGTCACTATTAACTATGTTATATTAGAATAGAGAATCCAAAGCTTGAATTCACCACCCTGTATTTTTTTTAACCTTCTCAGCTACTGTCTCTTTAAAGTAATCTTTAAAGGATTTAAAGCTGGAATTATTTCTTAGGAATCAGACTGTCTTGTTGTGTACTTATCATTCAGCTCAGGCACTGGACCTTTTATTCGAGTGTAGTGAATTCAGCCTTTCTTTGCCATTCAGACAGCTGTTTCAGTTCTCAACAGAACTTGACAAGGTCCTTCTCAGGCTGATTGGAGTTTGGACTCCTTCCATGATTTGATGATGACCCAACTGTCTGATTGATGGTGATGAACAGCAAATTCAACAAGTGGCATCTGGGCCAGCAATACATGGAGCCTGAGGGATGATAGAGTAGAAGACAAAGTCAGTATATAATCCTTAAGAAAAAGGTCCTTTGAATTTAAAGGAGCGAGATTTTTCATTTTCCTGGGAAAAGGCAAGCCAAGGAGCATTTCCTAGGGGGAGATTCCCAGCTCTTCTAGGTGCAGTTCTAATTCTTAGCAGAGCTATGTGTAGACACTTAGTCCAAGGTAACTTTGTTTCTAAGACTAGTTTAGAAAGATGCTTTTTAAAGCTTTGTTTCATTTCTTCCACTCTCCCTGAAGATGGTGGATACCAGGGTGTGTGAAAATCCCATACAGTACTTAAGTTTTGCATGATATCTTCAGCACACAGGAAATAAAATGGCTTTCATTGTCATAATCAATATTTTCTACCAACCCATAATGGGGAACAATGTGTTCAAGGATAATTTTGGAAGTTCCTGTTGCTCTAGCCGAGGCTAGAGCATATGCCTCCACTCACCCTGTTAGATGACCTTTGAGAACCAGAATATATTCTAGTCATTTTACTGGAGGCATTTCCATGTAATTAACTTGAATGCTCTGAAATGGTGTGAGGTCTGGTTCTCTTTCCCCTTGCACCTGTTTCCTTAGAACTTTTTATTGATCTTTTGGCAAATTATGTTTCATTTGCATATTTGTTTAGCTATGGTGTAGAGGCCTACCCACAGAAAAAGTTTAACAATCCAATCACACACGGCCTATACCCCTCAGTGACTTCCCTAATGTAAGACTGCTAGTATTTCCTTCATTATTTGCTTATTTAATATTTGTCTGCCATCTGAGAGGACCCATCTCCCTTGATTACTTAAGCTTTCTTCTAATTGTTCTAGCTCCTTTACTTATTTTTTTCTTTCAAAGAATATAGGGACCTCAAATTCCCTGGGAATGGAGGGTATTAAGACCATTAACCTTGATGGGGGATAAAGAGAAGCCTCCTTGGCCTTTTCATCTGCTAACTTGTTGCTCTTTCCCTCAAGAGTATGGCCTTTCTGGTCCCCATTTACATGCACCACTGATATTTCCCTTGGTAAGAGTAGATTGGCTAGTACTTGTTTTATTAATTCCCCATGAACAGATTCCTTTCCTTTTTACCCCTGAAACTGTGAGACAGCTACCAGAGAATTCAGTCCCTTGTAGGGTGTGCTTCACAGATGACTGAGTTGCTCCAGTGTTTACCAAAAATGTAAATTTTTTATATGAGCCCACTTTCAGATTTATGAAAGGCTCCCAGTGGGCTCTTGAGATGAGGAGCCTTGAATCTCTTAGTCATTAAAATTCATCAGGGGTATTATCTAACCTTTCTTCTTTAGACTTGGGCACTCCCTCTTAAAATGACCCAGTTTCCAGTGATAACATCCTGTGGAGTCCTGTACTCTCCTTGCTCCTTTATCCCATCTGGCCTAGACTGTTTCTCTATCTCACCTCTGCCTGTCTCCTCCCTACCTTTTCTTCAATCTCTTCTTGACCAAGTCATCTACCATGCTCATCATGACTTTAGCCTTTTGCTTCTGCTTTTCCTCTTCCCTTCTTGCAAACACTTTCTGAAACTGTTTCAATAACTCTTCTAAAGGTTTATCCATACACCCTTCTATTTTTTGTGTCTTTTTTTGAATGTCAGGCCAAGATCTCTTTATGTAATTGACCTTTAGCATTCCTTGGGCCACAGGACTATCAGGATCCATTCCTGAGTGTTTTCTCACCTGGTCTCTCAACCTTTGTAAGTAAGCAGAGGGAGACTCATCTTTTTCTTAAGTCACCTGAAAGGCTCTATTTAGGTTTTGAGATTTGAGCACAGCCAATTTTAGTCCTTGTGTAATGAAATCTCTAAGATTCTTCATTTGTGCTCTGCCTTAGTGATAATTATTATCCCAATTAGTGTCTAATTGGAGAAGATTTGCTTTACTGACATTACCCCTTGTCCAGGCAGGTGCTGTCTCTCTCATTATTTCATTGCTGCCCTCCTCACTATTCCCCTCTCCTCTCTCATAAAGTGAATATTCAGGATGGATAAAAGTTTGAACTCAGTATATAAATTGGGGCCTAAAAATTGATCCAGTTGTTCGGCTAACCCCACTGGGTTGTTTATTAATGATTTCATCTCTTTCTTGAAATTCCTTACTTTTGTACTCATTAATGGAGTGTTTACATAACCAATTTCTTCGATTCAATAGATATTTCTCTTAGAGGGCAGAGACACTTAGCAGACCTATGTTCTCTCACCCCTCTTTTCCTAGGAGCCTGCGGAAATTGAAATTTTGCTATATCTTTTTTATACTGTTTCAAATCTTTCCTTAATTGTTGGTGGGTTATAACAGGTGTAGCAGTCGGCCCCAGTTGGCCCTCTGTTTCCCTGGGGGAATGCAGGTTAGTTCCACTGGGCCTTTAGTGTCCAATAGTCTCCGCCCCAGTGGAGAAACATAGGGCGGGGGAAGGCTCAATAAAGGATCTCAGGCTTTAGTTTCTAAAGGTTTAGTTTCTGGTTCTGGGGTTTTAACCTTTATAGGATAAAGGGGTCCCCCTTCCCTTTAGCCAACATATAGAATAATCAGACACCTCTTTGGAGAACAGTTTCTTTCCATTAATCTAAAGCATGGGGTCAGCACAAAGCCAATCCTCATCAGCCCTGTATTTTGGCCAGAATACATGAGCTGGTAAAATGTTATCTTTTGTCCAAGTGTGACAACAATATTTAATCATTCATTTTCACCCTTCCCCTTGATCTGATCACTATTGGTCCAATGTTTTAACATTCTCCCCAGTGGACTTTCCAGGGGAGTTTTCTTGGGGGACTGTATAGGCACTCCCTTCCTTTCTCCCTGGCTGGCCAACTGCCTTTATTACCCATTCTGAGTTTTTCTGGGTTTCTTTCTCTCAACACTGTTTCACTTTGTCCATCTTCAGCCCCTTCCCATGTAGCAGACGGAACAGTGGATTGGGATTCTGTGTTCACTTCCTGCAATGTCATACATGCAAACTCAACTTCAAGGTCATTACAATTTTCCAACCACCAAGGCAATACTTAATAGACCTTTTTTTTCTTGCCTTGGTCTGTGCACAGAGTTGCCTGGTCACCATGAGGCAGATTTCGTTCCTATTTTCTTGTCCCAGTACACAGATCTAAGCATGTGGTCTCAGATCCTTCTGGCTGTCAGAAGTGGGGCCCCAACAGCAGAGTTAGGGACCACTCAATTAGCAGGGCATTCCTTCCATTTGCCCTTCCCAGAGGCCCACCTCCAAAGCCTCAGATCCAGAATGTGCCCCAAAGTTGTTGGAAAGAAAGCCATATTTGAAAGAGAATAAATTTTCACCCAATTGTGGAGGAGAAAAGAATTTATTAACGACCTTGCAAGAACAGGTACACAACCAAAATGTGGTGGCTGGAATGCCAAGCAACAGAAAGCATTAGCATTTATTCCCTAAGCATGACATGCAGCTCCTTCCCCCATTTCTCCACTGATTGGATACTCCTGAAGTTGTAGCCTATCTGAGCAATCTAACTGACACTTCCTACTTTTGATTATGTTTTACATCCTAGTGAACCCAGTCATTATATGTTCATATTTATTTTTATTTAGATAAGGATTTGATGTCAATTTTTGGGCTTATATCAGAGGCCCTCTCCTTCCTCTGTCTATGTGACTAGCTTGAGCTGATTTTGTAGCCCTTTGTTTAGTTAGTTTCATTTTCCCCACTCCATGCCATTTTGTGTGAAAGCTAAACTTAATTATATCCTTACATTTATCAAAAGTGACTGCTGGCTTTAGATGGAAGGCAGATTTTAAAAGCCATGAACTTGGATATTCAGCAGAAGAGATGTCCAAATTAAATGTGGAAAGTACAGCCTGTTTTCTCCTTGCGGCTTATAGTGAAATGAAACAGGAAAAAGATAAGCTGAGACCTGAATTCTTGGAATTCAGTAACTGAAGTTCTGGAAAATTCAGGGATTCCAGGAAGGGAAACTCCAAAGAATGGTGCCTCATGTGAGGATTTAACCAAATGTGGAACCACTCACCCATTTCAAAAATAGCCAGGATTGGAGATGGTGTTATCCAGGAAGGATTTGTGGAAACTACTTCTGGCTGGTGGGCATGATCCAAGGCTACTTCATAGAAAGCCAAAAAGAGTGCTGTAGGATCTGTAAAAACAGAACCACTGCCAGTCTGGGCTGAGAGAGACAGAGAAGGGACACATGGGGGGAAAATGACTTCAGAGGTATAACTATGGAAGCTAAAGTCTGAAGTCAAGAAACCACTAGCCAGAAGAGGAGACCCACCCAATAACTTGGAGGGTGTGAGGTTCCCCCAAAGGCAGAGGATGGGCCATTCACTTCATTGCAGTGTCAGAGTTGTGCCACCTCAAGTCTTGGAGATGGTGTAGCACATTACTTAGGGATTGGGGAGACCCTGGCTGGCACCACATGAAGAGGCTCAGCATGTTCCCTGGAGATAATATGGAACCTGGGTGTGGCCCCAATTCTTGGAAAGGGTGGAGCTGAGAAAATGTGGTCTCCTGAATGTCCCCCAAGGTTGTATGTTGAGTCAGGCAGCTGTGTAGGTTCTTGAAAAGGGTGGGACTGCTGCTTTCTAAAACTCCAAAAACAAATGACTCTCAGACTTTCAAATATAGTGATGCTTCCCTGCAGGTTTTTGAAACTACTTGGGTCTGATGACTCCTGTTTTCCTTCCCGTTTCTCCCTGTTGAAATGGAATATGTATGCTGTGACTTTCCCTCTTTTGTATGTTGGCAGCAAATAAGTTGTTCTGTGTTTTACAAGTCCAGAGGCAGAGGAGAATTTTTCCTTAGAACAGACCATGCCTGTAACCGACTTTGATGAGACTTTGTACTGGTTTTAACCTTATATTGTATTTGTATTGTTACTGAAATGGTTTAAGGCTTTCTGAGAATGTGAGGGAATGAATGTATTTTGTATAGGAAAGAACATATCTTTTTTAAGGCCCAGAGGGTGAAATGTGTTGTTTTGAAAGGATTATGTTCCCTAGAAAAAGCCATGCTTTAACCCTCATCCATCTTGTGGAGGCTGCCATTTCTTTTAATCCTTATTCAGGAAATGTGATTAGATTATTTCTGATCAACATGTGACTTGCCCAATTGTGGGTATTAACCTTTGATTAGAGGAAGATGTGACTCCACCCATTTCAGGTGGGTCTTGAGTAGCTTACTGGAATCCTTTAAAGGAGGGAACCATTTTGGAAAGAGCCATGAAAGAGCCACAAGAACCACAGGGCCCATGCAGCCAGAGACCTTTGGAGATGAAGTAGGAAAAGACCCTTGGGGTAGCTTCATGAAACAAGAAGCCTGGAGAGATGTTGCCATATTCACCATGTGCCTTTCCAGTTGAGAGAGAAATCCTGAACGTCATCAGCCTGTCTTGAGGGAAGATCACCTCTTGTTGGTACCTTAATTTGGACATTTTTATAGACTTGCTTTAATTTGGACATTCTCATGGCCTTAGAACTGTAAACTTGGAACTTAATAAATTCCCCCTTTTTAAAAGCTGTTCTGTTTCTGATATATCACATTCTGACAACTAGCAAAGTAGAACAATCACACATAAGCATATATTCAAAATCCCAAAAAGGTATTACCAAATCTCATTCTGCAGTATAGTAAAAGAATGACACAACATGATTAAGTGAAGTTGACCCTGGGAACACAAGGTTGGTTCATCCTTCGAAAATTGATTAATGTGATTCATCATACGAAGAGATGAAAGAAGAAAATGGAATGTCTTCTCAAGAGATGCTCAAAAATCATTTGATAAGATATGACATTATCTATGATAAAAATCCCTCAAGAAGCTAGAGTTAAAGAGAAATTTACCCAAATGTTTAAAATATTTAACAGAAAGCCTACAGCGAACATAGCACCTCATTTGCCAAATTTTGAAGGCCAAAGAAGACCAATCTTGCTACTCCTTCTCAACATCATGCTGGAAGGAGTACTTTGTACATCAAGAAAAGAGAAATACATAAAAGACATAAATATTGAGAATAATGAAATAAAGAAATAAAAGCATGCGTATTCACAGATGGAATGATTACATGCATAGTAAATCCCAAAGAATTTACCAAATTTAACAATATTAATATAAAATTGTACTTCTTATAATTACAATTAAAGATTTAAAATAAAATGAAAAATGCATAGCAACTCTCTTACAAAAAAAACATAAAATAGCTAAATATAAATTTAGGGTGGTGCAACGGTGGCTCAGTGGCAGAGTTCTTGCCTGCCATGCCTGAGACCCAGGTTTGAATCCTGGTGCCTGTCCATGCGAAGTATATATATATAAATTTTATAAGAAGACTGGTATGGTTTAAACTCCCAAATGCCTATTATGGAAGGTTGAATTTTGTATGAGAGAAACAGCACATCTTAATCAATTCCTGTAGATGAGAAACCATTGCAAGAATGACCTTTCTAAGATGCTATTTTTATTTAAGGTGTGGACCCTCTGAATGATGTTGGGCCTTAACCTTCTCTTGGAAAGGGATGAATCAGGTTTATCCAGAGAAACTAAACCAATAGAAGACATTATAGGAATTGGCTCAAGTGATCATGGGGACTGGCAATTCAAAATTTCATAGAGCCAGCCACAAATTGGGATATTCCAGTGAATATTGTTATGCAGTCCTTGTATATGCTAGCTGGCTGGCAGGAATAGAGGTAGAAATTCTACTTACTGCTGAAATCATATGTGTATCATTTAAAGCTGTCATGTGATTAGATTATGTCTCTCTCAGTGCTGAAAGAAATCTCTTTTGCTTATTGTAGCTATAATCTGCCAATGATGCAATCAACTAATGATTTAAGTAAAAAAAATGCCCTTACATTACAGATTCAGCCAGTACTGGCATGACCAAACACCTGGAAACCTTAATGGAACCAAGTTGACATAAACTTAACTATCTACACCTTGTCAAATAGACACCTATGCACAGCTCCTAAAACCAAACTTAGTCTCTAAATAAAAGCAATAACAGCCATATTTCACGTGAAATAATTTGACTGTCTTATATATAGCCAGAAATTCACCAACCTTTTCCCCAGAAGGGGATGCAAGTCCTTGGATAATATTCACTCTTAGACTTGATTATCCTGTAACTTAAATGCTATGAAATACAATTAATACAACATATTATATGATAAGAGGATAAGATAGAGTACATAAAGATATTTGCTATATTTATATACACACAAACACATTCTTGACAATACAAGTGTGATGGTTAGTTTCTGCTGTCAAATTTGCCAAGTGATGAGGTCCAGTTGTCTGGTCAGGCAAGCACTGGCCTGAACATTGCTGCAAGAATATTTCATGGCTGTTTGATAAAACATAAGGTTGGTGTATTAAATCATCAGTCAGTTGATTACATCTGTGGGTGATCACATCTGTGATCAACTAAGGCATGCATCCCACAATGAAATAATCTAATCAGTTGAAGGCTTTTAAAGAAGAGAGACTCTCACTGCTTCTTCAGCCAGCGAGCCTCTCCTGTGAAGTTCATTCAGACACTTCATGAGAGCCCCAGCTTCATAGACTGACTATGAATTTTAGACTCCTCCATTCTCATGGTTGCATGAGACATCTTTATAAATATCATATTTACAGATCTCTCTTGTTGGTTTTGTTTCTATAGAGTGCCCTGACTAACACAGCCTGCTACTGTGAATGGGATTTTGAGAAACAAAATCTTAAAAATACATTTTTACCATTGGTTTTCTACTCTGTCTAGACTCAGAGGCACTAATGGGTCTGTTTTCAATAATTAAGACGGCACTGATAGATCATGGGGTGTGTTCGCAAAAGAGAAACTCAAAATATCACCATCATATTCTGCTAAGTGTACACTTATATGAATGAAGGCTCTGGGTGAGCATGTTTTTAACACCTTTATGGATTTTCATGGAAATAAGAGATACAGTGATGTTGGCTGGTTGTTGTTGAATATGTTGGTTATAGTGATGTGGGAAAGTGATGTGCTGAAGGCTTCAAATTTGCACCTTAGGCACCATACAAATGATAAAAGTTTCCATGTGTGCTGTACTGGTTTGAATTTATTATGTAACCCAGAAAAGCCATGTTTTAATCCTAATTTTATTTTGTGGAGATAACTATTACTTTTGATCCTGATTCAATAATGAAGGTTGGAATCTTTTGATTATATTATCTCAGTGAGGATGTGACAAACCCAGTTGTAGGTATTAAGTTTTGATTAGATGGAAATGTGACTCCACCCATTCCAGGTGGGTCTCAATTAATTTACGGGTATACATTAAAGATTTTGTAGTCAGAAGAAACAACAGAAATCTCAGAGCCAATAGAAATTTCACAGCAGAATTGACACAAATGTGGACACATGGAGAACAGAGACATGGCTGTTTGGAGATGCTTGGGGCCCAGCAGATGTCACCATGAGATGTTAATTAAGCCAGAACCTGGGTAGAGCCAAAGGAAGCCAAGAGATGAAAGCCAAATTTGGAGACAAAAAGTGATAAATCTCCCCAGGAATAGAGGCTGAAGTCATGGCGCCCAGGAGCAAGGGACTAACAAGGGACCAGTGTGCCTTCCCAACTGATAGAAATGTTCCTTATCTACCAGATTTTCTTCAATTAATATATCATACCTGGATGCCTTAATTTGGACATTTCCTTAGGCTTAGATCTGTAGACTTACAACTTATTATATTCCCCTTTTTAAACCCCTTTCAGTTCTGGTATATCACATTCTAGCAGCTTGCAAAGTAACACACGTGCCCTGAAAGAAAATCTTATGTCCTGTGATTGCAGACTTGAGATTTCTGAAAAACAGATGCAAAGCCTCAATATGCAAGTAGCTAATTTACAACATAAACTGAATTCTCAATCTTGTGGGGTGTATGTTGTTAAGGTAAGGACTTTGATTGGAAAAGAATGGGATCCTGAAATTTGGGATGGTGATATATGGCTTGATAATGATGATGATGGGAAAACAGGATCCCTGGAATCTGCTGACCCTTTCTTTGCTAAAATAGACCTGTATGGAATGCCCTTAGGAAAGAGTTTCCTAATCTCCAATCTGCATTGAGGAAACAGCTTCCCAGCCTCCATTCTCCGAGGGGAGCCTGCCATCCAATATCCACCTAATGAGATTAAACCTTCAGTGCCTGCTAACCCTGTAACTGCCTCCCCTGGGGAGACAGCCCTTGTTCCTATGTCTGGAGCAACTAATCCTGTTTCACCAGCTGATAATGCAATGAAATGTCCTAAGGTAATTGGTTTGAAAGATACTTCTATTTCTTGTCATGACCCACCCGCACTACCCCTGTTTTCTTCAAGACCTATAACTAGACTACAGTCCCAACAGGTCACAAAATGTAATATACAAAGTGTGAATCATGAGGAGGTACCCTATATTCCAAAAGAACTGCATGAGTTTCCCAAGCTATATAGACAGAAATCAGGGTATTTAAGAGTGCAACTACAAATGGAAGTAAAGAGTTTTTTTCTGAAATATAGGAGATCCCCTAAGGTGTCTATTAATACTACCATGCTCTGTGATTAAAGTCAATGGAAAATTGCAACATCCCAATCCAGGCAAGACTAACAATGGCCCAGAAACTTCAGGAATGAAGGTCTTTGCCACCTCACCCAGGACAAAACCAAAGCCATCTGAAGTGCTTGCTGAGGGTAAAGGGGATGTAGAATGGGTAGTAGAAGAAGGTAGTGACAAATATGAACTATGACCACATGACTAATTACAGAAGTGAGGACTGTGATTGTATGAATATTTCCTCCCTGTTTTGTTGTGAATATTTTTGCATTTGTACATAAGCAAATATCTTGTTTTCCTCTTATCATATGACATAAGTTATACTGTTCATGTTATAGTATTTAAGTCATAGGATATAATGTTTAAGAGTGAATGTTACCTAAGGACTTGGTCCCTATTCTGGAGTGATGTAGTGCATTTCTGGTTGTATGCAGGACAACTGAGTATCATTAGGTGAAACATATGTCTGTTATTGTGTTCTGTTTGGAAATTAAATATCTTTCAAGGTGATGTTTATAGCTGCCAAGTTGACAAGGATGGGACACTGATGATTAGGTTCTGGTGTCAATGTGGCAAAGTGGTGAGGCCTGCTTGTCTGATCAGGCAAGCACTTGTCTGCCCATTGCTGCAAGAATATTCAATGGCTGGTTGAGAAAGCAGAAGGCTGGGGTATTAAATCATCAGTCAGTTAATTGCCTCTGTGGCTGATTACATTGATTACAATGAGTTAATCCAATTAGTTGGCGCTTTTAAGACATGAGAGAGACTCTTTCACTAATCCTTCAGCCAGTGAGCCTTTCTTGTGAAGTTCATCCAGAGCCTTCATTGGAACCACCAACTTGACAGCCTGCCCTACAGATTTTGGACTGTTCCATTTCCATGGTTGCTGGAGACACCTTTGAATATCTCAACAGATGTCTCTGTTGGTTCTGTTTCTCCAGAGAACCCTGATTAACACAATAAGAAAGAAATACTCATAACCATTGGAGTCCTCATTTCTGTAACTGGTCACATAGCTGTAGCTCATAATTAAAACTACCTTTTTCCACTAATAATTCCATATTCCTTTTACCCTAGAGTAAGCACCTCAGCTGGTTTTGGTTCTTAACCTGGTGGAATGAATCAAAGTTTCATTTCTGAAGGTTCTGGGGCAAGGTAGTACTAACAAATTACTGAAAGTATATCCTGCATTTCTGGAAAAAGCTTTACATATATTTGTCATAGTAGTAGCCCAATTTCCCCTTAATAATTATGATCCATCACCTCATCTAGTACAGCAACTACCTTCTTTGTCTATTTATTCAGAGCCATGAGGAGCTCAAAGCTCCCAGGTGGCAGGCTTAACTTCCAGTTAAATGGGGTGATTGTTGTGTGTCTGGTGGGAACACTCCTTTTGCAAATAGGACCTGTAGACTATAAGGCTTAAGGTTGCAGGGATAAGAAGTAAATTCTTTTATTCTAGTGGATCACTATGGGTAATAGTGAGTTGTGCCACTCCCATTTCTACCCCTTGATTTATGGACCTGACAGACTGGGTATGAGAGGATCAGCACCATAAGGTAGTTTCTGATGTAGAGTATATACAGCCTCCTGGAAAACATTGTCCTAACCCTGAAAGTATAACCACTCAATTGGCACTTTAATTGAGTTTTCAAAAGGCCTTTCCACCATTCCATCAATACAGCTACCTCAGGAACATGATAAGACCAGTGAGTTATGTGTGTCTGTGTCCAATCCTTCACTTCATTTGCTGTGAGGTGGGTTCCTTGATCAAAAACAATGTTGTGTGGAATGCCATGATGATGGATAAAGCATTATATAAGTCCATGAATGATAATTTTGGCAAGACCACTGTGTGCAGTGAAGGCAAATATCAGGAGTATGTGTCTATACCAGTTAGAACAAAGTGCTGCCACTTCGAGGAAGAAAGTGAATAAATGTAACCAATCAGCTATCAGGTAGCACGCTGATCACCTAGGGGAATGGCACCATATTGGACACTGGGTGTTGGTGCCTACTGCTTGCAGATTGGAGGCTCAGAAATGGCAGTGCCCAGGTTGCCCTCAGTGAGTGGAAATCCATATTGCTGAGTTCATGCATAACCAAGATCCTTAGCTCCATGAACACTTTGTTCCTGAGCCTATTAGGCAATGACCAGAGTGGCAGGTTAAAGATGATAATTGGTATCCATAGAATTGGTCATTATCTACTTGATTATTAATATCCTTATCTGCAGAAGTTACCTTCTGATGAGCATTCATATGAGACAAAAAATATCTCCATGCCCAATCTTGTATATACCACTTTTATTTGAGGCTGCTGTGCACACCTATCTTCATGGCTTGGTAGGTCATACAACATTCAGTTCATGATAAACACTTAATTCTCCTGATAACTTGGTGGCTCATAATAAATTTCTCAGTACTACCTATGGCCCAGTCACAGGCCAAAAGCTGTTTCTTAAAAGGAGATTAGTTTTCTGCAGAGGATGATAGGGTTTTCTTCCATAAGTCTAAGGATCTGCACTGTGATTCTCCTATAGGGGCCTAATGGAGGCTCTAAACAGCATCTCTATCTGCCATCAAAGCTCCCAGAAACATTGAACCTTGATCATATGGCCCAAACATTAGAGAGACTTATATGGCAGCTTGGTCCTGTTGTAGAGCCTCCTATTGTTCCAGCCCCACTCAAAACTATCAGCTTTTCAGGACACTTGGTAAATGAGCTGGAGTATCACACCCAAATAAAGAACCTGTTGCCTAAAAAATCCAAATTTCCCAACCAGGTGTTGTGCCTCTTTTATGGTTGTATAAGGGAACATATGAAAGACCCTAAACTTCACCTTTAGAAGATAAATCTTGACATGCTCCACACCACTGGACACTTTGAAATTTCAATGAAGTATAAAGCCCATGAAATTGTTTTGTATTTATCTGACACCCTTTGACATGCTACAGCCTTATGACAAAGTTTAGAGTAGATGCTAAATCTTTTTATTAAATCAGTTTATTGAGATTTGCTCACATACTATAAAATACAACCAAAGTGCACAATCAATGGTTTTTAGTATATTCACAGGATTATAAATCATCAGCACAATCAATTTTAGAACATTTTCATTACTCCAATAAGAGAAACAAGCTACTATTTGGCAGTCACCTCTCAATTTTTCTATACTTCCCCTGCCCAAAACTAGTAAACTATTTTTGACTCAATGAATTTATTTATGTTTAGATTTTATGCAAATGGAATCATACAATATGAAGTATTTTTTATTCTTTTATTTAGCATGCTTTTAAAATTATTTTTTTCAATTAGATAAGTTATATGTTTAACAAAAAGTCATATAGGGTGGGCCACTGTGGCTCAGCGGCAAGAACACTTGCCTGCCATGCCAGAGGACCCGGGTTCGATTCCCGGTGCCTGCCCATGTTAAAAAAAAAAAAAAAAGTCATATAAAAATACAACATTCCAATGTGCTCCCCTATTTTGACACTTTGTATTAGTTTGTTACCTTTGCTACAATTGATGAAATGATATTAAAGTACTACTATTTACTATAGTAAATGGTTTCTTATACTTGTACTATTAAACCCAGTCTATCATCCATACCAGGTTTAATATGTTATACAGTCCCATGTTTTTTTTTCTAACATTACCTCTAATAGCATACATGACCCAAAATTTCCCCTTTCAATCATATTCACATACACAATTGAGTGTGTTAATTACACTCACAATAGTTTGCTATCATCACCACCATCCATTTCCAAACTTTAAAAATTGATCTAAATAGAAATTCTGTACAAAATAAGCATCAACTCCCCATTCTCTACCCCAAAGCTAACTGTTAGTAACCTATATTCTAGACTTAAATATATGTGTTTGGTTTTCATAATTAATTCATTTAAGTGAGATAATACAATACTTGTCCTTTTGTGCCTGGCTTATTTTTCTCAACATAATGTCCTTAATGTTTATATATTTGTCTCATGCATCAGGACTTCATTCCTTCCTACAGCTGAATAAAAATCCATCCATATCACATTTTGTTTATCCATTTTTTAGGTGATGGGTACTTGGGCACTTTCCATCTTTTTGCAATTGTGTATAATGCCACAATGAAAAACAATGTTCACATTTCTGTTTGCATCCCTTCTTTCAGTTCTTCAGAGTCTATACATAATAGCACAATTGCTGGATCATATGACAATTCTATATGTAGCTTCTGGAGGAGCTGCCAGAAGATCTCCCATAGTGTCTGGACCATTTTATATTCTCAGCACCAAATGCCTGAATGTTCCTATTTCTACAATCCTTTTCAACATTTGTAGTTTTCTATTTTTCTTTAATGCCGCTCATGCTAGTGGGTGTGAAATGATATCTCGTTGTAGTTTTGTTTTGCATTTCCCTAACCACAAGTGATGTTGTGCACCTTTTTATGTGCTTTCTAGACATTTGTATTTCCTCTTTAGAAAAACATCTATTCAAGCCTTTTAACCATTTTGTAAGTGGGTTGGTTATTCTATTCTTGAGTTGTATGATTTATTTATATATTCTGGATATTAAAACACTCTCAGATATCTAGTTTCCAAACATTTTCTCTCATCTGCTATGTTGCTATTTCAATTTTCTTAACAACGTCCTTTGAGACTTGAACGTTTTTAATTTTGAGGTGGTCCCATTTATCAACTTCTGTCATAACTTGTGCTTTGGGTGCAAAGTCTAAAAAGCAATCACCTACCACAAAATCTTGCAGTTGCTTCCCAGCATTTTCTTCTAGCAGTTTTACTGTCCTGGTCCTATATTTAGGTCTTTGATCCATTTTGAGTTAATTTTTGAATAAGGAGTGAAATAAGACATTTTTCATTATTTTGCATATCTAGTTTTCCCAGCATCATTTGTTTTACCAGCATCATTTGTTGAAGAAACTATCTGGTCCCATTTTTAAGACTTGGCAGCCTTGTCAAATATCAATTGGCCATGCATGTGAGGGTCTATTTCTGAGTGCTCAGTTTAAGTCCATTTTTCAATGTATATATCCTATGTGAGCACCATGCAGAGGGCTATGCCCTTTGATAACTGTAGCTTTGTAATATGCTTTCAAGTCAGTACGTCATTCTTCGTTTTCAAGTTGTTTTTATATACTCAGAGCCCCGTACCCTTGCAAATTTGATAATTGATTTTTCCAAGCCTGCAAAGTAGATTGTTGGAATTTTGACTGGGATTCCTTTGAATCTGTAAATCAGTTTGGGGAAAATTGAGAGCTTCACAATGTTTAGTCTTCCTGTCTTTGAAAATTGAAAGTTCTTTCATTTACTTATGTCTTCTTTCATTACTTTTAGCAATGTTTCATTGTTCTTCGTGTACAAATCCTTTGCATCCTTGGATAAATTTATTGTTTGATATTTGATTCATTTTGTTGTGATGGTCAATGAATTTTTTTCATGATTTCCCCAACAAGTTGCTCATTACTAATGAATAGAAACACTACCAATAGTTGCATGTTGATCTTGTTTTCCACCACCTTGATGGACTTGCTTATTAACCTAGCAGCTTTATTGTAGATTCTTTGGGACATGCTATATATAGGACTATGTCATCTGCATGAGTGAAAAATTTCCCTCTTCTTTTGTATTTGGATGCTTTTTATTTCTTTTCCTTGTCTAATTGAACTAGCTAGAACTTCTAGCACAATGTTTAATAACAGTGGTAACAGTGGGCATTCTTGTCTTGTTCCATATCTTAGAAAGATTTCAGTTTTTTGCCATTGAATACAATATTAGCTGTGGGTTTTTCATATATACCAATTATCATATTGAGATAGTTTCATTCTATTCCTATCTTCTGAAGTGTTTTTATAAAGAAAGAATGCAAGATTTTGTCAAATGCCTCTTAAGCATCATTCATGATGATCATGCATTTTCCCCCTTTGATTTGTTGATATTGTGTATTACATTAATTGATTTTGTGCTGAACTAACCTTGCATAACTGGGATAAAATACACTTGATCTTTGTGTATATATTTTTATTGTGCAGCTGCATTTAATTTGAAAGTATTTTGTTGAGGATTTTTGTATCTGTCTTCCTTAGAGAAATTGGACTGTAACTTTTTGTTTTGTAGTATCTTTAACTGGCTTTGGTACTAGGGTGATGATTGTTTCATAGAATCAGTCAGTAGTGTTGCCTCCTTGTCAATATTTTGGAAGAGTTTTAGCAATATTTGGTATTAACTTCTCTTGGAATCCTTGGTAGAATTCACCTGTGAAGTCATCTGATCCTCGGATTTTCTTTATTGAGAGGTTTTTATGACTGATTCAATCAATTTACTTGTAACTGCTCTGCTGACATCTTCTATTTCTTTTACAGTGTAGGTTGTTTTCGTATTTCTAGGGATTTGTTCATTTCACCTAAGTTCTCTAATCTGTTGGCATACATTCATGGTATTCACTTGTGACCATTTTTTAAAATTTCAATGGAGTCATTATTAATTCATTCTCTCTCTTTTAATTTTGAATTTATTTCTGCTTTATCCATGCCATTTCTTTCCTTCTGCTTGCTTTGGGCTTAGTTTGATTTTTTTTTTTTATTTCCTCCAGGTGTGCAGTTAGGGCTTTTATTTTGTTATACAGGGTTTTGGGCTATAAATTTCCTTCTCAGCACTGCCTTAACTGCATACCAAAAGTTTTAATATATTTTGTTCTCATTTTTCATTTGTCTCAATATATTTACTGATTTATTTTGCAGTTTCTTCTTTGAGCCATTAAATTTTAACCGCAATATTTAACTTCCACATATTTGTGAATTTTCAACTTCTATGTCTGTTTTTTTATTTCCAGCTTTATGCCATTACAGTCAGAGACTGTGCTTTGTATAATTTCAATGTTTGTAAATTTATCAAGATTTGTTTTGGATATATTTTAAATTCTCTCTTATTTTTGAGAGATACTTTTTCTGGGTAAAGAATTCTTGGCTGGCAGTTTCTCTCCTTCAGTACCTTAAACATATCATACCACTGTCTTCTCACCTCCATGGTCTCTGATGAAAAATCAGCTTTCAGTCCTATTGTGGTTCACTTGCATGTGGCAAATCACTTTTCTCTCACCGTTTTCAGGGTTCTTTCTTTATCTTTGATATCTGACATTATAATTAGTGTGTGTCTCTGAGTAGGTCTATTGGGATTTATTCAGTTTGTGGTACATTGCACTTGTTGGACATGTATATTTGTGGCTTCCATAAGAGCTGGGAAATTTGTGGTCATTATTTCTATAAATATCCTTTCTGCCTCTTTTTTCATTTCATCTCCTTCTGAGACACCCATGATGCATATGTCTGCGTGCTTCATGCTATTATTCAACTGCTTGAGACCCTGCTCAATTCTTTCAACTCCTTTCTCCATCTGTTCTACTGTGTGAGATTTTGGTTTTTTATACTCCAGTTTGCTGATTCTTTCTTCTGTCCTTTCAAATTTGCTGTTGTGTGCCCCTAGTGGGTTTATTTTATTTCTGTGGGTGTGATTACAATGCAATTTTATTGAGATATATTCATGTACCACATACTCATAAAAAGTATACAATTAGTGATTCACAGCATCATCATATAGCTGTGTATTCATCACCACAATCAATTTTTGAACATTTTCTTTACTCCAAAAAATAAAAAGAACACCAAAACATCCCTACCTCTTATCCCCAAAATTATTTATTTATTTTTCTCTTTATTTTCTTATTCATCTTTCCATACACTGTTAACAGGGAGTGTCCATCACAAGGTTTTCACAATCACACAGTCACACTGTAAAAACTATTTAATTATACAATAAACTTCAAGAATTAAGGCTATCGGATAACATTTCCATAGCTTCATGCACTTCCTTGTAGCTATTATAATATACTGAAACTAAAAGGGGACAGCTATATAAGGCATAAGAGTAACTTACAAAAGATAAATTTTGCACCAAATATATATCTTTTTCTTTGGACTCAAAACAGAATTGAAGTTTTCTTTTTAACTTTTTAAATTGTATAACATAACATATATACAAAGGAAAGAAGGAAAAAAGCAATAATTTTCAAAGCACACTTCAACAAGAAGTTACAGAACAGGTTCATGAGTTTGTCATAGGCTACCGTTCTGTTATCTCAGATTTTTCCTTCTTATATGCCCTGAACACTGGAGGCTAGAAGGAATATAATTTTTTATCATCACAATTGACTTTTTTTCTTTTACATTAAAAATAACATATATACAAAAAAGAAAGAAATTTCAAAGCTAATTGCAAAAATTAGTTGTAGAACAAATTTCAGAGCTTGGAATGGGTTACAATTCCACAATTTAAGGTTTTTACTTCTAGCTGCTCTATGATACTGGAGATTAGAAAATATCTGGCTTATTTCATTTAGCACACTCTCCTAAAGGCTCATTCACCTTGTTGTATCCTGTATTGGACTGAAACCATGTTTTTCTAACCCAATCTTGTGGGTACAGACCTATTTTGTGTGGGACAGTTTGAATATGTTGTTTCCATGGAGATGTGACTCACCCAATTGTGGGTGAGACATTTTGATTAGGTTATTTCTTTGGATATGAGACCCACTCATTGTGGGTGGGAACCTTTGATTAGGGTGTTTCCGTGAAGATATTACCCTACCCATTCAAGGTGGGTCCCAATCAGCTTGCTGGTGTCCCTTAAGAGGAAAACATTTTGGATAGACACAGATGTTTGGAGGTGCAGACAGAAACTCCCTGGGATGTGCTAAGTTAAAAATTGAAATCCAGAGTTTGCCACTGGAGAAGAAGGAAAGAACCTACAGATACCTAGAGAGAGAAAGTCACTGAATTCAGAAGATGAAATCAATTAACCAGCAGTAAGGACCAGTAAATGTCAACCATATGCCTTCCTAACTGACAGAGGTGTTCCAGATTCTAGCTGCTTTTCCTCCAAGGAGGTATCCTTGTTTTGGTGCCTTAATTTGGACATTTTAATGACCTTAGTATTGTAACTTTTAACTTAATAAATCCTCTTTATAAAAACCAATCCATTTCTGGTATGTTGCATTCTGGTAGCATTACCAAACTGAAACATATGACACAACTTCATTCCTTCCTGAAGCCACTCAATATTTCATTGTATATCTTCACAATAGCTTGTTCTTCCATTCATCTGTTGATGTATGCTTAAGTCACCTTCAACGATTACAAATAGTGAATAGTGCTGCCACGAACACCAGTGTGCCAATGTCAATTCATGTCCCTGCTTTATGTACTTCCAAATATATACTTAATGATAGGATTGCAGGATCACACTCCAACCCTATACATAACCTCTTGTGAAAACACCACACTGCTCTCCAGAGGGGCTACAACATTAAACTTCCCTATGAAAATTGAATAAATAAATCTCTCTCTCTACATTTTCTCCAGCACTTGAACCTTTCTGTTTTTTTTAAACAGATTTATATACACCCTATACATTCTACTTAAATAAACAAAGAATGTGTCCTTGTATAATCACATACTTATACATTCACCACCACTTATTTATGAATAAATTTCCCTTTTTTTCACAGAGAAAGAAGAAAAAGAAAAATGAAGAATAAAAATAAAAATATAAAAATAAAATTTAAAAGAGAAACAACCAAGAATTCAACCAAGAGAATATCAAGAATTCCATACCCCTCCCTCACATACCATTTTTATTGATTTTTAGCTTTGAAATATTGCCTTTGTTATATTTAAAGGCACCTAAAGTAATCTTAGCTTCCTGAGGATCCACCAAACTGCCTTTCAGCAAAGTTGCACAATTGTACATTCCCACTGACAGTGAATAAGTGTGCTTCTTTCTTCACGTCCTCTCCAGGACTTGCAGTTTTCTATTTTTTGAATTAGAAAAAAATAGCGACTATATAAAAAAGTAATAAATTTCAAAGCACACTGTAACGATTAGTTGTAGAACAGATTTCAGAGTTTAGTATGTGTTACAGTTCCTCAATTTTAGGTTTTTAACTCTAGCTACTTGAAAACACTGGAGACTAAAAGAAATGTCAATATGATGACTCAGCATTCATATTCATTTGTTAAACCAAATCTTCTCTTTATAACTCCATCATCAAGTTTATCTTTCTCCCAATCTTGAGGGTTATTTGGAATATGTCCTTTCCTAATCTTTCATGTTGGAAGGTGGTATCAATAATATGGTATAGGGGGATGGAACTAGTTGACATTCTGGAGAGGCTGGCCCCTCTGGGTTTCAGGACTTATCTGGCCTAGGAACCCATCTGGAGGTTTTAGGTTTCTAGAAAGTAATATTAGTGCATGGAACCTTTGTAGACTCTCAGATGCTCTTAAGGGTTGTCAGGAATGGTTTTGGTTGGGGTTTGGCAAGCCATGATAGATAGCAATGTCTTGCTGAAGTCTGCATAAAAGTAACCTCCAGAGTAGCTTCTCAAATCTATTTGAACTCTCTCAGCTACTGATGCCTTACTGGATACATTTATTTTCCCCCTTTTGGTCAGGATGGCATTGTTGACACCCTGGTGCCAGGGCCAGGCTCATCCCTGGAAGTCATATCCCACCTTGCTAGGAAGACTTTCACACCAGGATTCCATGTCCCATGTAGTAGGGAGGGTAATTATTTCACTTGCAGAATTGGGCTTATATAGAGAGAAACCACATCTGAGCAACAAAAGAGGTCCTCTGGAATTAACACCTAGGTATAACTACAGGTAAGCTAAGCTTCTCAACTATATAAATAAGCTTCACAAGAACAAGCCTGAAGATAAAGGGCTTGGCCTATTGACTTGGGAGTCCCTAATGTTTGACACAGAATTTTTTCTCCCATCCCTCAAAGGACAGTGCCAATACTTTTTACAATTTTTGCTTAACTTCTCTGTGAGGTATCTGGGCATTAAATTAAGCCATAAAAAATGCAAACCTTTATTCCCTTTCTGGGATCCCTGTCTTTGGGTTGTTTAAGTGACCTATCCAGTCAGGTTGAGTTAAATTATGTGCTACAGAAAATTTAGGTTTTGAACAAAATAAACCTTTCTTCCTTTGGTCTCAGAGGATAGGTGAAGTTGTAAAATACAATGTCTTCATTACACCTTTATTCTGAATTACCTTATTCCTGACCACATTGGCTTCATTCTTATCTCTATGTGGCAATTTGAAAATATTATGTACTCTAGAAAACCCATATTTTAATCTTGATCCTATCTTTTAGGGGCAATCACTTCTTTTAATCCTGATTCAATACTGTAGAGTCGAAATTTTTAATTAGATTATCTCCACAGAGATGTGACACACCCAATTGTGGGTATGAGCTTTTGATTAGAGGGAGATGTGACTCCACCCATTCCTGGTAGGTCTTGATTAGCTTACTAGAGTCTTTAAAAAGGGAAATATTTTGGAGAAACCTCAGAAATGACAGAGCCAACAGAAACTTCAGAACAGAGCTGACACAGATGCTGGTACTTGCAGAACAGAGATACAGCTGTTTGGAGATGCTGGGAGCCCAGCAGATGTTGCCACGAGATGTTCAGCAAACCAGAATCTGGAGAGACCCAAGGGAAGCCAAGAAATGAAAGCTATCACTTGAGAAGCAAAGTGAGGAACCCTCATCAGAATGGAGACTGAAGGCAACAGAGCCCAGTAGCAAGGGACCAGCAGATGCCAGCCATATGACTACCCAGATAACAAAGGTGTTCTGGACCTATCAGCTTTACTTGAATTAAGGTATCTCTCTATAGATGCCTTAGCTTGGAGCTTTTTATAAGTTTAAAACTGTAAATTTGTAACTTATTAAATTTCCTTTTTTAAAAGTCATTCCAGTTCTGGTATATCATATTCCAACAGCTTACAAACTAATATACTCTAATTGAAGCCTGATCTCTTTCAATATCTTTAACAGTTGCATGTGTCACAGCTGACCTCCAGAAGTGTAAAGCTCCTAATCTGAGTCTTAAGCTCCTATTCTGAGTCTTAGGTGTCACTCGGGTATAGACATTTCCAGGGAAATACCAGGTTATAATTGTATAAAACAGCCTCTCAAAATCTCGGAATAACAATTACCACTCTGGAATAAGTATGATTGCTATAACAGCTTACTATCTAGTCCACAATTTTCTTACAAGTATTTTCTAAATGAGACCATACAATATTTACTCTTTTGTTTCTGGCTTATTTTGCATCACATAATGTCCCACAGTTTTACTCATAATGTTCCATGCCTCACAACTTTGGTCCTTTCTATAGCAGCACAATATTCCATTGTATGTATGCACCACCATTTGCCATTATACTTCTCAGTCAGTGTGTCCTTCAGCTACCTTCATCCATTGGACATCATGTATATAGTCCAAAGTCAACAGTCAATCAACATTCTTGATTTTAGATAATTCTCATTGCTCCCAAGAGAAAAATAACTGATAAACACACAGTTACCAAATAGAAAATCTGAACATCCCATTAACTTTTGTTGTCCACCCCATTATTTACCCATGGTATTGCTATGGTACTGTTGAGGTCTTCCTGTTAAACATAGCCCATAGCATGCCATAGCAGTTCTCCCCCTATCTTGCGATATTATACACTCTTTGTGCAAGATTCAAACCTTGAAGTAGTTTATGCAAGAACTTATTGATATTTACAGTGTTAATCAGTGGGATACATAGGTCTTTAGACCCCCTTTTAATCATGTTCCCCTTCAATATGGTGTTCTGCTTTGCTAGTTGCCAGAATGCAATATACCAGAAACAGAATGGCTTTTAAAAAGGGGAATTTAATAAGTTGCTAGTTTACAGTTCTAAGGCCGAGAAAATGTCCCAGTTAAAATGAGTTTATACAAATGTCCAATCAATGGCATCCAGGTAAAGATACCTGGGTTCAAGAAGGCCAATGAAGTTCAGGGTTTCTCTCTCATCTGGAAGGTCACATGGCAAACACAGCATCATCTGCTATTTTTCTCTCCTGGCTTCCTGTTTCATGAAGCTCCCCAGGAGGCATTTTCCTTCTTCATCTCCAAAGCTCTGGCTGATGGACTCTCTGTGGCGCTGCAGCATTCTCTACTCTCTCTGAATCTCCCATTCTCCAAAATGTTTCCTCTTATAGGACTCCAGTAAACCAACCAAGACTCACCCAAATGGGTGGAGACAGGTCGTTACCTAATCCAGTTTAACAACCACTCTTGACTAAATCACATCATCCAGGGAGATGATCTGATTATAGTTTCAAACAGACAGTATTGAATAGGGATTATTCTAGCTTTATGAAATGGGATTTTGATTAAAGCATGGCTTTTCTAGGGGGCATATTTCCTTTCAAACCAGCACATTCCACCCTCTGGCCCCTAAAATATACGTGTTTTTCCCATATACAAATTGCGTTTATTCCATAACAATATCAGAGAGCTTTAAACCATTCCAGTAACATTTTCATACAAGATTAATACAAGATTAAAATCAGCACAAAGTCTCATCAAAGTTAGTTAAAGGCATGGACAGCTCTAGGGCAAAATTTCTTCCTTTTGCTCTGGACCTGTAAAACTCAGAACAAGTTATTTACTGCTAACATACAAAGAAGGAACAGTCATAGGATACATATACACATTTCCATAGGGAGGAAGGAACACAGGGGTCACCGGACCCGTACAGTTTCAAAGATCTGCAGGGTAAAATCCATTAGATTTCAAAGTCTGAGAGTCATTTATCCTCAGGGCTTTAGAAAGTGGCAGTCCCACCCTTTCCAAGGGCGTACACAGAGGCCTGCCTCTCTCCGAATACAACCTTGGGGAACATTGATGAGACCACCTTTTTCTAGGTGCCACCCTCTCCAAGCATAGGGGCTGTACCCAGGCTCTCTGCCTCCTCTGGGGCACACGCTCAACCCCTCCATGTGGTGGCAGTCAGGCTCTCCCCAATCCCCAAGGAATGTACTTCACCCTCTCCAAGGCATGAGGTGGCATGACTTTCCCACTGCAATGAGGTGGAAGGCCCATCCTCTGCCTTTGGGGCAAACTCACCCCCTCCATGGGCTTGGATAGTTCCACTCTCCTGGCCTGAGGCTTCTTGACTTCAGACCTCAGCCTCTACGGTTTTGCCTCTGCAGTTAGTTTTCCTACAATGTGTCCATTCTCTGAACCCCCCATCCAGACTGGCAGCGGTTCTGTTTAAACAGGTCCTGCAGCAGTCTTGTTGGATTTCTATGCAGTAGCCTTGAATCATGCCATTCAGACATAAGGATTTTCAACAAATTCTTCCTAGATAACTCCATGTCCAATTCTGGCTCTCTCTGTGATGGCTGACAGGTTCTGCATCTGGTTAAATCCTAGTCACCATTTCTGGAGGCCCAGAATTTTCCAGGACATAAATTTCTGGTTTCTTTGTACTCAAGCGTTCAGTTCTCAGTTTATCTCTTTCCTGTTGCATTTCACTATAAGCTGTGAAGAGAAAACAGGCTGCACTTTTGACATTTAATTTGGAGATCTCTTCTGTTAAATATCCAAGTTCATGGCTTTTAAAACCTGCCTTCCAGCCAAAGCCACTAGTCAATTTTGCCGGATTATCAGACATTTTCAAACAAGGATCGCCTTCCTTACAGTTTGCAATAGCACGTGCCTCTTTTCTGTCCAAGGGCTTGTCAGAGGTATCTTTAGAGTCCACACTTCTACCAACAGTCTCTTCAAAGCATTTTAGGCCTTCTCTATCAAGTTCTTCACAACTCCTCTCAAATTTTCTTCTTATTCATTTAAAAAGCCATTCCAACATACTTGGTATTTTCAAACCACAGCAACAGCACCCCACTCTCTGGTTCCAAAATCTGTTCTAGTTTGCTGGCTGCTGGAATGCAATATACCAGAAACATTTGGTAACATTAGTTACTGACCCACTAATGAACTTCCTTCACTTCTATACATTCCCTTATATTTAAGTTAAACCTTAAACTAAACGTTCATCCACCTCTACCTTCTATGTATCTCTAGGTCCCCTATATTTTGTATTATAAGCCTCTGAGTTTATTTTTACCATGATCAAATAAACTGAAACCATAAGTATCTATCTTTTTGTGCCTGACTTATTTCACTCAAAATTATGTCCTCAAGATTCATCCAACTTGTTGTATGCTTCAGGAAGTCATTTTGTCTTACTGCTACGTCACAATCCATCATATGTATACACCACATTTTGTTAATCCTCTCATCTATTGATGGACACTTGGATTATTTCCATCTTTTGGCAACTGTGAATAATGCTGTATGAAAGTGAACGTGCAAAGGTCTGTGTGACTGCTTTCAGCTCTTCTGTGTATATGCCAAGTAGTGGTATTGCCATGTTATAGGGTAACTGGATATTTACTTTTCTGAGGAACTGTCAAGACTGTCTTGCATAATGGTTTACCATTATACATTCCCACCAGCAGCTCATAATTATCCCAATTTCTCCACATTCTCTCCAACATTTGTAGTTTCCTCTTTGTTTAATAGAAGCCATTCTTTAAGTTGTGAGGTGATAGCTCATTGTAGTCTGTATCTGCATTTCCCTTATAACTAATGAAAATGATCATCACTTCGTGTGATTTTTAGCCATCTATATTTGCTCTTCAGAAAATGCCTGTTCATATTGTTAGATCATTTTATAATTGGGTTGATTGCTCTTTTGTGGTTGGTTGCATAATTTCTTCATGTATACAGGATATCAAACCTTTATCCAATATGTGTGATTTCCAAATGTTTTTTCCCATTGAATTGGCTGCCTTTTCACCTTTTTGGCAGTCTTTTGAGGCACAGAAGCATTTGATCCTGAGGACTTCCCATTTATCTATTTTTTCTTTCATTGTTTGTGCTTTGGACATATAGTTCAGGAAGCTACCTCCTATTACTAGGTCTTGAAGATATTTCCCTATATTTTCTTCTGTGAGTTTTATGTTACTTAAAGATATTTAGGTCTTTGATCCACTTTAAGTTAACTTTTATAGTGTATAAGATAAGAATCCTCTTTCATTGTTTTGGCTGTTGATATTCACCTCTCCCATGCTCATTTATTGAAAATAATATTTTGCTCCATTGGATTTGGGGGTCTCATTTAAGATCAGCTGGCCATAGATTTGGTGGTCTATTCTGCACTCTTGATTCTATTCCATTGGTCAATACTTCAATTTTTGTGCCAGTACTATGCTGTTTTTGACCACTGTGGCTTTATAATATGTTTTAAAATTAGAAAGTGTTAATCCTCCTACTTTGTTCTTTTTAAGGATATTTTTAGCTATTTGAGGCCTTTTTTCCTTCTAAAAGTATTTGGTAGCTAGCTTTTCCAAGACTTCAAAGTAGGTTGTTGGAATTTTTATCAGTACTGCATGGAATCTGTAGATCTATTTAGGTAGAATTGCCATCTTAACAATAGTTAACCCTCTCATTCATGATCAGGGAATAACTTTTCACCTATTTAGATCTTTGATTTCTTTTAACAATATTATGTAGTTTTCTGTGTACAAGACCTTTACATCCCTAGTTAAGTTCATTCCTAGATACTTGATTCTTTTAGTTGCTACTTTGAATGGAATCTTTTCCTTAATTGACTCCTAAATTAGGTCATTAATTGTGTATAGAATCATTATTGATATTTACACATTAATCTTATATCCCACCACCTTGCTGAATTTGTTTATTAGTTCAAATAACTTTGTAATAGATTTTTCAGGGTTTTCCAAGTATTGTAACATGTCATCTGCAAATAATGAAAGTTTTACTTCCTTCTTTCCAATTTCCATGTATTTTTTTCCTGCTTGTTTGTTCAGCTAGTATTCTACTACTATTATTCTAGACTAACAATGGTGATAAAGCGCATCTTTGTCTCATTCCCAATCTTAGAGATAAGGCTTTCTATCTCTCACTATTGAGTATGATGCTGGCTATGGGTTTTCATATATGCCTTGTTTCATATTGAGGAAGTTACCTTTGATTCCTACCTTTTGAAGTATTTGTAACAGGAAAAAGATGTTGAATTTTGTCAAATGTTTCTTCAGCATCAATCAAGATGACCATGTGATTTTGCCTTTCAAAATCTTACTGTACTTTTTACATTAATCAATTTTCTTGAATTGAACCATCCTTGCATTTCTGGTATAACCCCTCTTTGTCAGAGTGTATAATCCTTTAAATGTGTCCTTGTATTTGATTTGCTAGTATTTTGTTGAGAATTTGTGCATCTATATTCATAACAGAAATTGCCTGTAGTTTTCCTTTCTTATAATACATTTACCCAGTTTTAGTATTTGAGTGATGTCATCTTCATAAAATGAGTTAAGTAGTGTTCCGTTTTCATTAATTTTTGGAAAAATTTGAGTAGAATTGGTGTTAGTTATTTTGGGAATATTTGATAAAATCTCCCTGTGAAGCCATCTGGCTCTGGGCTTTTCTTTGTAGGAAGATTTTTGATGATTGATTGATACTTTTTTCCTGTGATTGGTTTGCTATGATATTCTATTTCTTCTCAAGTCAGTGTGGCTTGTACATGTGTTTCTAGGAATTTGTCCATTTCATCTAAGTTGTCTAGTTTTTTTCATAGAGTTGTTCATAATATCCTCTTATGATATATATATTTTTTATTTCTTCAGAATTCCATGTTATAACACCCCTCTCATTTCTGATCTTTTATTTATATCCTCTCTCTTTCTGTCATTGTCAGCCTTAGTGGGGTCCATTGATTTTAATGATTTTCTCAAAGAACCAACTGTTGGTATTATTGATTCTTTCTATTTTTCTTTTGTTATCCAATTCATTTAATTCTGCTTTAATTTTGTTATTTATTATTTTATTTGCTATAGGGTCAATTTCCTGTTATCCCTCTACTTCCTACAGGTAAGACATCAAGTTATTGATATTTGCTTTTTCCTCTTTTCAAATATAGGCATTTAGGACAATACATTTCCCTCTAGGCACTGCCTATGCTGCATACCATAAGTTCTTTTTCATATTCTCATTTTCATTTGTCTCCAACCACTAATTTATCTAGCAATTTCTTCTTTGTCCCACTGGTTATTTAAGAGTGTGTTATCTCATGTCCATATATTTTTGAAGGTTGTGCTTCTTTGGTGATTATTGATTTTCAACTTCATTCCATTGTGAGCAGAGAAAATGCTTTGATTAATTGCAGTATTTTAAATTTATAAAGACCTGTTTTTTGCCCCAAAATATGATCTATCCTGGAGAAGACTTCATGACCACTGGAGAAGAATGTATATCCTGATGTTTTGGGGTGTAATGACCTATATATATCTATTAGATCTAATTAATTTATCAAATTGTTTAAATTCTGCATTTTCTTGTTGATCCTCTGTCTGGTTGTTCTATCTATAGAGGACAGTGGTGTATTGAAGTCTCCTACTATTATTGTTGAAACATCTATTGCTCCCTTCAATTTTGCCAATGTTTATCTCATGTAATTTGGAGCTCCTTGATTGGGAGCACAAACATTTATGATAGTTCTTTCATCTTCTTGAATTGTTCCTTTTATTAATATGTAGTGCCATTCTTTGTCTTTTATGAAGTCTTTATGTTTAAAGTCAATTTTGCTCAATATCAGTATAGCCACTTCCATTACTCTTGCTTTCTTTTGGTACTACTTGTGTGAAACATCTTTTTCCATCCTTTCACTTTCAATCTACTTTCATTCTTGAGTCTAAAATGAGTCTCTCATATGCAACATATACCTGAATCATATTTCTTAATTTATTCTGCCAATCTGTTCATTTTAATTCGTGAATTTAGTCTATTAACATTCAAAGTTATTATTGTAAAAGCACTTCTTGAATTTACCATCTAAACCTTTAGATTTTGTCAGATCTATATATTCTTTTCCCTGTGTCTCTTTTTATCCTTTAAGTTACCCTAATTGGTACTCTTAAATTCTCTTATTTCTTTTTTTTTTGTTTTCAGCTGACAGAATTCCCTGTAGTATTTTTTGTATGGCTGATCTCTTGTTGAAAAATTGTCTTAGCATTTGTCCATAAAAATTTTAATCTCTCCCTCACTTTTGAAGGACAATTTGGCTGGGTATACAATTCTTGCCTGGAAGTCTTTCTCTTTCAGATCTTAAATATATTATACCACTGCTTTCTCGCCTCCATGGGGCTTATTGAGTAGTACAAACACAGTAATGTGTGATTTCCCTTGTATGTAGTAGATCATTTTTCTCTTGCCACTTTCAGAATTTTCTGCTTCTATTTGACATTTCACAGACTGAAGTGTATGTGTCTTGGAGTAGGCCTATTTTGGTTTAATTTATTTGGTATTGATTGTGCTTCTTTTATTTGCGTAGGTATGTCTTTTGTAAGGATTGAGAAGTTTTCCCTCATAATATTCTCAAATAATCTCCCTAGCCCTTTACTATTCTTTTCTTCTGGGACCCCAGTAATTTTTGTGTTTATGTGCTTTGCTTTATCCAGCATTTCGCTGAGCTTTAACTCATTTTTTCCATCTTTTTTTGCCATTTTCTCTTTTGTGTATTCAAAATCAATTGTTCTGACACCTAGTTTCACTTATTCTTTCCTCTGCCTCTTTAAATCTGTTGTTGCATGTCTCTAGTATATTTTTTATTTGGTCTGCATCTTCTTTAATCTCTCATATCTAATATTTTTCTATTCATTTTTTACAAATTCTTCATTATGCTCTTATTGTTTCTTCTTGATCTCCTTTATGTCATTAGCCAAGCCATTGATTTTGTTTAGTAGAGTTATATGAACATCTTTGATTATTTGTTCCAAAGTCTCTCTCTTCTCCAGTATTTTAACTTGGTCATTAAGCTGGGTTATATCTATCTGCATCTTCATGTGCTTTATGACCTTCTGTTGTCTTCAAGGGATTTAATTATCTCGGTAGTGTTATTTTGGAGGTTGATTTCCTTCATAGTCTAAAGTTTTGTATTTGTGATATCGGTGTGGGGCAGGACACAGGACATGGGGCAGGGCATAGCAGTGCATTTTTGGGTTGTGATGCAGGGATAAATGTGGGTTGGGGGTTTTATGCTTGTGCCCAGTTGCATTGGGTGCAGGGAAAAGAGTTGTGGGGATTGGTGTGAGGGTTGTGGGGGTGGGAGGCAGTTTGGCTGGGCCTTGGAGCACAGGGTCATGGGGGACACAGAAGCAGGCCAGGGTGGGAGGAAGATTGGAGGATTGTCTTGACATGTGGGTGTGTGTGCACGTACAGATTGCAGGTGATTGTGTGCAGTGCAGGTCATAGGTCTCAGGGTGTAGGTTTTGGGGCCCAGGGTTAAGGGTACAGGTGGTGCATGAACACAGACATGTAAGTGTGCTGGGCATGTAAGCATGCATCATTGGGTGGGTGGAATTCTGGCGAGTGTGCACAGGTGCAGGGGGTCATGGTAGAAGTGTGCACATATGCAGGATGCGGGTCAGAGTGTGGGTTTGCCTGTGCATTGGGCAGGGGCTATGTGGCATGGGTGCTCATGTGAGCACCTTTGGGGAGGGGGGCGGGTCACATGTCCAGGGGGCCACGTGAAGGTGTGAGCATGCATGGAATGGAGGGGCTGGGTGAAGGGGTTGAAGGTCCAGGGTGTGGATGAATTGGTGCTGGGATGATCAGGATGTCAGACTGTAGATGCATGATTCTGGCATTCTGGGGTGCTGATGTGTATGTGTGCAGAACTGAGGGGCCAGGGCAGGGGGCATGCCTGCATAGGCTGGGTTTTGTGATTCACGGGTACACATGTAAACACTTGTGCAGAGCTGGAGAGTATGGAGCAGGGGTACATACATGGACAAGGCATGGGAGTAGGGTGCAGGGGTCAGCAATGGGGCACAGAATGTAAGTGCTATGGCGGGCAGAATGTCAGTATGTGCATGTGCAGAGCTCAGGGGGATGGAGTAGGGTTGTATACCTGCATGTCTAGGGGTTGGTGTGGCATGGATGCTCAGATGAGCGCCTGCAGGGGTGAGGGCTGAGATGCGAGGCAAGGTTTGGGGCATAGGTGCTTGGGTTCCAGGGGGTACAGTGTGAGAATGTCCATGTGAACGTGTGAGATAGGTGGGGGTGGATATCCAGATATGCGTTTGGTCAGGGGTGGGTGTGGATAAATGTGTCCTGAGGGAACAGATTTGGAGCACTGGGGGGCAGGGCTTTGGGGCATGTGGCTTAGGTGGCTGGGGCAAGGGTGTTCTGGGGTCATGAAGGGTGGGCAGCGCGTATGAGTGTGGCACATTCAAGAAATACAGTTTGGCTTACTTCCTATCCATGTCTCCCTGTCAGAGTACCCCTCAGGGTTCTGGGTCTCCATTTGGAAAGGGACATGCTAGGCTCTTTTGCACAAGCGGGATGGTCTTCAATTCTCTGCATCTCAATTCAACTTTGTCAATCACTGCCTCCCTATGTGATGTACAAGATCATCTCAGGTCACTTACACCCTGAAATTATTGTCTCAGTCATTTCTCAATCACTTCTCTAGCCGTTCCTTGGAGCAGGGATGAACTCAACCTATCCTATTTTGTTATCTTCCTGGAAGCTCTCTATTTTTTATTATGATAATTCTAGTAAGTATGAGATGATATCCCATTATGGTTTTGATTTGCATTTCCTAATAGACAGTGAAGTTGAGCATCTTTTCATATGCTTTTCAGCCATTTGTATTTTCTCTTCAGAAAAGAGTTTTTCCATTTCTTTTGCCCATTTTTTAACTTGGGCTGACTGTCTTTTTATTACTGATGCTTAGAATCTCTTTATATATTCTGGATTTTGGATCCTGTGCTGGTTAGAAGCTATTATGTACCCCAGAAAAGCCAAGTCCTTTAATCCTCATTCAGTATTGTTGGATGGGATCTTTTTCATTGTGTCCAGGGAGATGTGACCCACCCAATTGTGGGTGGTAATTTTTGTTTTTGTTTTTGTTTTGTTTTGCCTTGTTTTGTTTGCATGGGCAGGCAATGTGGGTGGTAACTTCTGAGTAGATGGTTTCTATTGAGATGTGTCTCCATCCACCCAAGCAAGGTTGCTTACTGGAGCCCTTTAAGAGTGAACCATTTTAGAGAAAGCTTTAGAGCCAACAGAACCCACACAGCCAGAGAACTTTGGAGGTGAAGAAAGAAAATGCCCCTAGGGGAGCTTTATGGAAAAAGAAGCTGGGAGAGAAAACTACCAAACATCCCCATGTGCCTTCCCAGCTGAAAGAGAAACCCCAAACTTCATTCATCCTTTCTTTGGACTTAAGGTATCTTTCTCTGGATGCTTCAGATTGGACATTTTAATGGCCTTAGAACTGTAAACTTGCAACTTAATAAATTTCCTTTTTTAAAGCTGTTCCTTTTCTGATTATTGAATTCCAGCAGCTTAGAAATTAAAACAAAGCCTTATCTGATATGTGATTTCCAAATATTTCCTCCCATTGTGTAGGCTGCCTTTTGCCTTTCCTGATGTAGTCCTTTGATGCAAAAAAGCATTTAATTTTGAGGAGATCCCATTTATCTATTTATTCTTTCATTGTTCATGATTTGCATGTAAGTTCTAGAAAACTACCTCCTATCATAAAAACTTTAAGATATTTCCCTATATCTTCTTCTGAAAATTTTATGTTCTAAGCACTAATGTTTAGGTCTTCGATCCATGAGTTAACTTTTGTATAAGATGTGAGATAGGGGGTCTTCTCTCATTATTTTGGAAGTGGATATAAAATTCTCCAAGCACAATTTATTGAAGAGGCTGGGAATCCTCACTTGCTCCTGACATTAGAGGGAAAGCTTTCAGTCTTTCCCCATTGAGGAAGATAATAGCTGTTGTTTTTTCATACATTCTTTTAATCCTATTCAAGAAGTACTCTTCTATTCCTATCCTTTGAAGTGTTTATAAGGAAAGGATAATAAATTTAGTCAAATACCTTTCCTGCAGCAGAACCATCATGTGGTTTTTCCACTTTGATTTCTTGGTATGGTGTATTACAATATTTGATTTTCTTGTGTTGAAAAAGCCATGAATACCTGAAATAAATCACACTTGGTCATGGTGTATAATTTTTTTTAATGTGCTGCTGGACTTGATTTGGGAGTATTTTGTTGAGGATTTTTGCATCGGTATTCATTAAAGAGATTGGTTTATATATTTTTTTTCTTGCAATATCTTTGTCTGACTTTAGTATTAAGGTGATGCTGGCTTCATAGAATGAGTCAAGTAGTTTTCACTCCAATTTTTAGAAGAATTTTAGCAGTATTGATACTAATTCTTTCTTTAATGCTTGGTATGGTTCACATGTGAAGTCATTTTGTCTTGGATTTTTCCTTTCTTGAAGCTTTTGGGTGACTGATTCAATCTCTTTACTTGTGGTTGGTTTGTTGAGATTTTTACTTTTGAGTCACTGTTGGTTGTTCATGCTTCTCTAGGAAATTGCCCATTTCTTCTGAATTGTCTTGTTTATTAGCATATAGTTGCTCATTGTATTCTCTCATTATCTCTTTTATTTCTGCAGTGTCAGTAGCTATCTTCCCTCTCCTATTTCTGATATTTTTACTTGCATTCTCTCTCTTTTTCTCTTTGTCAGCCTAGCTAAGTCTCCCTTGACTTTCAATTTTCTCAAAGAACCAACTTCAGGTTTTGCTATTTCTCTTTTGTTTTCATGTTCTCAATTTCATTTATATTAGCTATAAACTTTTTAAAATTTCTTTCCTTCTGTTTTTTGGTGATAGCTTGTTTTTTCTCTAGGTCCTCCAGGTTAACAGTTAATTCCTTGATTTTTTCTGCTTACTTCTTTTTTTAATATAGGCAATTATTGCAATAAATTGACCTTGCAGCAATGTCTTTGCTACATCCAATAACTTTTGATATGTCATGTTTTTTTTTCATGTGCCTGAAGATATTTGTTGATTTCTCTTGTAATTTTTTCCTTGGCACACTATTGCATGCATTTTCTGGGCTTCACTCTGTGATTGATTTCTAACTTCATTCCATTATGATATAAAAAAGTGTTCTGTATAACTGTTAATCTTTCTTAATTTTTGAGACTTTCTTTGTGACCAAACATTTTGTCTATCTTGGAGAATGATCTATATGCACTTGAAGAAAATGTGTATCCTGATGTTGTGGAGTGTAATGCTCTGTTAAGTCTAGTTCATTTATCATACTATTCAAAGTTTCTGTTTCCTTACTGATCTTCTGTCTTGATATTCTATTCATTTTCAAGAGCTGTGTAATGACGTTTCCAATATTATTGTAGAGGTGTCTACTTCTTTATTCAGTTTTTACTCAAGTACTTTGGTGTTCTCTGGCTTGGCATATAAATGTTTACAATTGTTATGTCCTTGATGAATGGTTCCTTTCATTAATAACATTATATTCTTCTTTGTCTCTTTTAATTGTCTTTCATTCAAGTCTAATTTGTCTGAAGTCTAGTTTATATAATTTTTCTTGTAGCTACCTGCACTTTTCTGTTTTTCTTTGTGTGTGTGTGTGTATGTGTGTGTGAAGTATTTTTTCCAACTTTTCACTTTCAAACTATTTTTTTCCTTGTGTGTAAAATGATTATCTTGTAGAAAGCATATAGCTTGTCCTGTTTTAAAATTCATTCTGCCAGTCTATAACTTTTGATTTGGAAGCTTAATGTATGAACATTTAATGATATTACTGTAAACCATTACTTTCTTCAACCATTTTGTCTTTTGGATTCTATATGTCACATCTTACTTTGTTCTCTCTCATTTTTTTACCCTTAATGATAGTCTTCATTTATACACTTTTCAACAGACCACTCTCTCTTGCTTTTCCTATCTGCCTGTATTGTTTGTTTAGTAATTTTTGTAGAGCAGGTCTCTTGTTCACAATCTGTCTTAGTGGCTGCTTCTCTGAAAATATTTTAAACCACCCCTAATTTTTTAATCCCTTTCATTTTTGAAGGAAACTTTTGTGGGTTTTTGGCAGTTTTTCTTTTCTATGTATTAATATATCATACCACTGCCTGTTCACCTCTATGGTTTCTGCTTAGAAATACACATATAATCTTATCAAGCATCCCCTGTATGTGATGGATCACTTTTCTCTTTCTGTTTTCAGCATTCACTCTTTGTCTTTGACATTTGACAATTTGATTAGTGAGTGTCTTGTAGTAGGTCTATTTGGATCTATTCTGTTTGGGTTACATTGCTCTTCTTGGATCTGCAATTATATATCTTTCATAGGAGTTGGGAAATTTTCAGTGATTATTTCCTCCATTATTCTTACTGCCTCTTTTCCTTTCTCTTATCCTTTTGTGACACCTGTAACGTGTATATTCATGTGCTTCATGTTGTCATTCAATTCCCTGAGATCCTGCTTATATTTTTTCATTCTTTCCCCATCTGTTCTTTTGTATATAGGATTTCAATTGTCCCATCTTCTAATCTTCTAATTCATTAACTGTTTCTTCTGCCTCTTCAATTCTGCTGTTGTAAGTTTTCATTTTGTTTTTTATCCCTTCTATTGTGCCTTTCATTCCCATAGTTCTGCCATTTTTTTCAAGCATTTGTGTTCCTCTTTATGGTTGCCCAATGTCTTCTTTATATACTCCATTTCTTTGGCCATATCTTCCCTCAGTTATTGATTTTATGTTTTTATTTGTTTTATAATGTTTATTTGAACATCTTTAATTTTTTGTATCAACTCATCTCTCTTCTTGAAGTGTTGATTTGTTACTTTGTCTGGGCCTTATCTTTGGTTTTCCTAGTAAGACTTGTAACTGTTTACTCATGTCTAGGCATCTAATTTATTTGATTAGTTTATTCTGGAGTTCCTTTGCACTCTTTTACCTAGAGTTTTCTTATTGGTTGGTGTTGTTCTCTATTTGGTCTTTGACATTCAGTTCGACTTACTCTAGACCTCTAACACAACTTCCATTTAACTAATCAGGAGCTTTAAGCTCTTATTTTTCCATTTCTTGCTCTGCCTAGAATTCATAAGATTCACCAAATATAGGATCATATCATCTGCAAATAATAAGAACTTTACATCTTCCTTTCCAATTTAGATACATTTTATTTCTTTTAACTGCTTAATTGCTCTTGCTAGAAACTCAAAACACAATGTTGACTAACAGTGGTGACAGTGGGCATCATGGTCCTATTCTTGAACTCAGAGGGAAAATTTTCAGTCTCTCCCTTGTTAGTAAAATATTGGCAGTGTGTTTTTCACATATGGCCTTTATCATATTGAGAAAGTTTCCTTCTATTCTTATATTTTGAAGTGTTTTTGTCATGAAAAGATGCTGAATTTTGTCAAATGCCTTTTTGAAAGTCAATTGAGATGATCATGTGTGTTTTCCATTTCAGCTCATTATTGTGGTATGTTAAACTGATTTTCTTGTGTTGAACCACCCTTGAATGCCTGAAATAGAGTCCACTTGGATGTGGTTTATAGTTCTTTTGATGTGCTGTTGAATTCAATTTTAAAGTATTTTGTTTAAAGTTTCTACACCTATATTCATTACAAAGGTTGGCCTGTTGTTTCCTTTCTTGTAGTACATTTTTTAGGTTGTGATATTAGAGTTATATTAGCTTCAGAGAATGAGTTAGGTATGGTTCCCTTTTCTTCAGTTATTGGAAGAATTTTCGCAGAAATGGGTGTTAATTCTTCTTAGAATGTTTGATAAAATTCCCTTGTGAAATCATCTGGCCCTGGGTTTTTTTTGTAGGGAGGTTCATTTAATCTCGTTATTATGGTTGATTGAGTTCTTCTATTTTTTCTCGAGTCAGTATAAAATATTGAAGCGTTTCTAAGAAATTGTGCATTTTATCTGAGTTGTCTAGTTTATTCACATACAGTTGTAAGTAGTATTCCCTTATGATCTTTTTTATTTCTTCTGGATCCTTGTAATAGTGCCCCTTCTAATTCTTATTTTATTTGTTTGTATCTTCTATCTTTTTTATTTTTTCAGTCTAGTTAAGGGTTTGTCAATTTGTTGATGTTTTCAAAGTACTAATTTTTTTATTTTATCGATTCTGTCTATTGTTTTTTTCTCCAATTAATTTATTCCCACCTTAATATTTTAATTTATTTTCCTTTACTTGCTTTAGGGTGAGTTTGCTACTCTTTGTCTAGTTTCTTAAGTTGGTCAGTTAGTCCTTTGGTTTCAGTCTTTCTTCAGTAAGTCACACCTTGAATTGGGTGGGTCACATCTTCATGGAAACAACCTAATAAAAGTTTGTCTCACAACCAATGGGACTGCCCCCACAAGAATGGATTAAAAGAACATTGTCTTTCTGGGGGTGCATAAGAGATTCAAACTAGCACATTATCTTAATACCAAAGCCGGATAAAAATACTACAAGAAAAGAAAATAATAGACCAATTTTTATAATGAAGACAGATGCAAAAATTCTCAACAAAATACTTGCTAATAAAATCCACATTAAAACAATTATGCACCATGACCAAATGTATTTTATCCCAGGTATGCAAAAGTTGTTTAAAACAGGAAAATCAATTAATGTAACACATGACATTAACAAATCAAAGGGGAAAATACATGATCATCTAGATTCATGCTTAAGAGACATTTGATATAATCTGGCATCCTTTCTTGATAAAAACACTTCAAAAGATATGAATGGAAACTATACTTTCTCAAAACGGTAATTGGCATATATAAGAAACCCACAGATAACACCATATTCAAATGTGAAAGACTGCTTCCCATCTAAGATCTGGAATAAGACAAGGATGCCTACTGTCACCACTATTGTTCAACATTGTGCTAGAATTTCTCAATAGTATAATTAGGCAATAAAAAGAAATAAAAATCATCTAAATTCAAAGGAAGAACTAAATTTTTCACTCTTTGGAGGTGACATAATCTTATATAGAGAATATCCCAAAGCATCTACAACAAAGCTTCCAGAGCTAATAAATGAGTTCATCAAGGTGGTGGGATATAAGACCAACACTCAAAAATCAGTACTGTTTCTATTCACTAGTAATGAGCAATCTGAGGAGGAAATCAAGAAAAAAATCATTGATAATAGCAGCTAAAGAAGTCAAATATCTAGGAATAAATTTATCCAAGGACATAAAGGAATTGTACACAGAACACTACAAAACATTGCTAAAAGTAATAAAAGAAGACACTAATAAATGATGGCCATTCTGTTTTAGTGGATAGGAAGACTAAGTATTATTAAGATGTCAATTCTTCTCAAATTGATTTACAGATTCAATAGAACCCCAATCAAATTTCAAACAACCTACCTTGTATACATGGAAAAGCCCACTATCAAATTTGTTTTCAAGGGTGAGGGGCCCTGAGTAGCCAAACACAACTTGAAAGAGAAGAACAAAGTTTGAGGACTCAACTTACTGACTTTAAAGCATATTACGAAGTTACAGTTGTCAAAGTGCATGCTCCTATTGTGGAACCTGGAACAGGTTATCAAAACAAGCCATAGTCTGCTGGCAGTCATTAACCCCAAGGGAGACAATCATGTATGTCAGCTGGAAAGTCCTTCATGCACGTGCAGTATAAAGGTCAATATATCAGTAATAACACATCTGCAGCTAGTCCCAATTATGGTTGTTGTTTCTAGCTTGTCTTATGATTGCTCCACGATGCCTTAACTGAACATTTCTGCATCCTGCTATCTTTAAAACTTGCAGCTGTTTGTAGCTCTTTTGTCCTGACTTGCAGCAGCACCTGCAAAGCTTTGTGCCCTGCTGTGCAGCACAATAACATGATTCGAGCCTGACCTCTGGTGTCACATCCTATTTTGGAAGCTGCTCTGCTGCTTCCAGTGCCAGGGGTGCAACAGCTTTCCTGGTGTCTGAAAAGGGACTTGACTGAACTGGTGCAACCTGTGAAACTGGATCAGATGCCCCTGATTCCCAGACTTCATCTTTGGATTGGCCAGACCCTTGGATTTTTGGCACCTGTCCACTCATTGAGTGGACCCGAGAGAACTCACGCCGGTTGGATGACAGAGACACCCGGGGATCATTGGGCATCTGCCGGCTTGAACCATTCCTGACAGAACCACAGATCTCAGCCATCTGTCTGATTGTGGATCCACCTGATTGTGAGAGTAGATCCATTTTGGGGGACACCCTAGGATCTCTCCCGGACCATCTGAATAAAACCGGAATTGGGGCCTCTTTTTAACTGCTCTGCTTTTGTAAAACTGTACTGCAATTAACCTGAGTCTAAAATGGGAAATAGCCACTCCTGTCCAGGAGATGGGGAACCCATTGAACCCCTGGAATGTGTATTACAAAGCTTGTCAAAACTAGGAAAAAGAAGGTCTAAGAAAAAAATGGTTAAATACTGTACTGTAATATGGCCCAAATATGATATTGTCAGCCTGCCAAAATGATCACCAAAAGAGTCTTTTGATATAAGGTTGCTAACTGCCTGGATAATGTGGCTAGATGAGACTGGGAAGTCTGAGAAAGAATATTACTGTATTGTTTTCAGGAACACCTCCTATGGTTTCCAGTTCAGTTCCCTCCTGTGAAGCCCTTCTGAGCTTTTGTTAAAATCTCAGGACCCTGCTAAAAACTGCAATCTCTTGATGGTACCAGTTATCCAAACCTCAGCTCCCATGGAGTCTTCAAGTTCCCCACCGTCTTACCTGTTGGCTCCAATCTCTGAAAGCCCCAGTCAAGGGCCAACTGGACTGTACCCTCTGATTCCTGTAACCAGGGTAATTCCTGCTTCCGGGACAGGGTGGGTTGCAGCCGTGGTTCAGCTATATTTGCATCAGACATGGTGTATTAGTTAGGGTTCTCTAGAGAAACAAAATCAACAGGGAACACTCACAAATATAAAATATATAAAAGTGTCTCATGTAACCGTTGAAATGCAGAATCCAAAATTCACAAGGATAACTATGAATCCAATGATTCCAATGGAGGGCCTGGATGAATTCCACAGGAGAGGCTCACCAGCCAAAGCAGGAAGAGAGTGTGTCTCTTCTGAATCCTCCTTAAAAGGCTTCCAGTGATTAGATTAAGCATCACTCATTGCAGAAGACAATCCCCTTGGTTGATTAGAAATGGAATCAGCTGTGGATGCAGCTGATATGATCATGATTTGATTCTATGAAATGTCCTCATTGCAACAAACAGGCCAGCACTTGCCCAACCAGATGAACATGTACCACCACTTGGCCAAGTTGACACATGAACCTGACCATGATTTATGGGCACAATCAGAGGTAGCCAAGTTAGCCAAATTAAAGGATAAGTTCTCTACCCAGCCCCAACTGGTTGTAGAAACTATCCAAACTCTCTTCACCATTCATAAGCCAACCTGGGAGCGTCTAAAAGCTTTGGCTAGTCTGTCATTTTCAGAAGTAGAAATCTTCCCACTGTTTCAACGCCCATCCACTAGCAAGCTCCCAAGCCAACATCACCCTCTATGGGCTAGTTGATGATCAATTCAACTGGGAGATTAATCCGGACTGGGACTTTAATGATGATACTCAATCCTAAAATGTCCAAGCCTATGTCTCCCCTGTACAGCACTTGGCTCATTTTTGAGACCTCTTCTTACAAGGGTTAGAGGCCAGCATAGTTCACAGCAGCAACTGGTTCTGGCTAGAGGAATGTTATCAAGATGAAAAAGAAACCCCAACCTAGTTCCCCCAAAGACTCAAGGATGAAGTCTGCATCTGTACTAGTGAAAACCCAGATGGCCTGGCAGCTGAGCCCATTCTAGAACATCTGTTCTTAACCCATTTCAGCTCCAACATCCATGGGAAATTAACTAAAATGCCTCACGGTGACAGAAATGCGCTATCTGCCCTCTTAATGGAAGCTCAGAAAAGCTTTCAGAATAGGCTATTGGAAAAACAAAAGAGCTGGAAGACCCTGGTAATGGTCTCTAGCCAAGGAAATATGGGAGGCCAACAGTGAACTGTCAGCTTCCAGGGAAATGGCCACCAGTCAAAAGGCAGAGGAAGACATCACCCCCTTTCTCCAGTGTGCCTACTGTACCAGAACAATGTGCCTACTCCAAACAAACTTGCCACTGGAAAAATTCCTGCCCAGCCAAGCAGCACAGGGGGCCAGGGAAAGGTACCTTTCTTGGAAAAAGCCCTGACTGGTAAAACCAATATAATCTTGCAGAGGGAGCTCCCCAGGCCTGACTGAACCTGATGACCCTCACAGAGGAAGAAGACAAGTGACGGGGTCAGGGGCCCAGACCATCTGCTGAGCCCCTAGTAAACCTGCAGGTGACCAGAAAAACTTTGCCATTCTTCATAGACACTGGTGCTGCCATGTTTGCTGTCTGCTGGCCCCTCCCAATGCCTGTACAGTCCACCTGATCAGTCCAGGAGGCCACAGGAAGCCAAATGGTCTCCCTCTTCAAGAGCAGCCCCATCTACAGCCCACATCTCTGAGAAACTGAAAATAATTTTCTGTACTTACCCGAGGCCCCCATCTACTGAAGGGGCAGAGACCTCCTGTGTAAAACTCAAGCTCTTATCTCCTGTGAGCCCAATGGCCACATCGCTGAAATCTTCCAGCAAGCAACAGATTTATGGAGAAGGCTACCTCACCCCAGCCCATTCACGTTCACCTCCCTGTCCCTGGTCTCCAACCCCAGGTCTGGAAAAAAGGATTCCCTGGACTCGCTGTCACTACCACTCCCATCTGCATCACCCTCAAGCTGGGAGTTCAAGCCATTCACCTTCACCAGTATCCTCTCTTCAGTGCCCTTAGACCCAGCCTTTTGTAAGTCATTTCCTACCTGCTCAAAGGAGAAGTCCTCGAACCATGCCCTGTTCCTGGCAGTCCATGGAATTCTCCAATCCTGGCTGTCAAACAACTGAATAGTGAAATCCACATGGTGCACAACCTAAGAGCAGTCAACGTCTGGACAGTGGATCTTCTGCAGCTGGTTCTGGACCCTTAAACTCTCCTCAGCACCCTTAGCCCTGGACTTCACTACTACATGGTGGTAGATCTGAAGGATGCCTTCTTCTGCATTCTGGTGGACCCTGAAAGCTGTCCCATCTTCACATTCCTCAACTTTTCTCAGCCTGATTGTTCTCTCCAAGCCACCTGGGCCAGATTGCTCCAAGGATTCAAACACTCTCCTGTTTTGTTCGGCCAAGTTCTGGCTTCTGATCTCCAAGAATGGGACTGTTCACCAGAACTCAAACATCTTCTATATGTAGATGATCTGCTCCTGGCTTCTCCTACTACTTCCACATGTGCTCATACCACCATCTCTCTGCTAAATTTCCCATGTGAACAAGGATACTGGATGTTCCAGAAAAAGGCTCAAATCACTCAAACAAGTCTGATTCCTCAGGCGTGACCTTGACCAAGGAAAATGCCTACTAACCCCCAAATAGGTAAAGGCTATCTGCAACATCCCTATCACATCCACAACAAAATAACTCAAGTCCTTAGTTGGCCTAGCTGGTTATTGTCAACTCTGGATCTGGGACTATGGGACTCTGGTCAAGCCCCTTTACAACATCCTAACTGAGGCAGGAAACTTCCAATTGCCAACACTACCGGCCCCCACTGAAATTGCTCATCATATTCTCCAGCTTATGGAATGTTTCCCTTTGGCTTCAGCTCTGCACTTGCCCAACCTGTCAATACAATTTCAGCTCTTTGTAGTGGAAGGAGGAGGACTGGCCCAAGGAATCCTCTGTCAAGACTCATCCTACAGCCCCAAGGTAATTGCTTATATCAGCAAACAACTTGACTCCACTGCCAGCAGCTGGCCCTACTGCCTATAGGCCATTGCTGCAGCTGCCCTACTTGTCCAGGAAGCTCAAAATTCATCTTCAGAGAACTTCTAACCATCCTTCCCCCCCCCATGCTATTCAGACTATTCTTGAAACTCAAGGCCCTACCAGGATAACCAGCAGTCATCTCCTCAAATGTCAAGCCATTCTTCTTGAACACCCTGAGGTTACTCTACAAGCCTCTGACCAACTAAACCCTGCCACCTTCTTGCCTCTGCACCCAATGGATCCAGAAACATCCAGTCATAACTGCACCTGCAGAATTGATCTACAAACTAAGCCTGGAGATGGTCTCTCTGAACATCCCATTCCTAATCCTGATCTCCAGCTATTCACTGATGGCTCCGGTTTCATTGAAAATGGCACCAGGTACACCAGATGGGCAGTTGGAAATGACTCACTAAATACTACAGCCAGCGGCACCCTCTCCCCAAATGCACTTACCCAAAGGGCAGAACTTGAGGCAGTCATATAGACCCTACATCTCAGACAAGGCCTCTGAATAAACCTGTACACTTGTCGACAGCAAGTATGCCTGGGGAGTCCTGCATGCCTTTGCCCAGTTATGGAAAAAAAAATGAACTGCTTGATCAACGACCATCCCCAATTAGACATGCCAAAGCAGTTTTTGCCTCCTTACTGCAGTTCTCCTCCCACTTGAAATCAGACTTGTTCACCTACCTGACCACCAAAAAGCTGATACCCTGGAATCCAGAGGCAACAATGCAGCAGATCATGCAGTGCAGGCCAGCACCAAACTTCCAAGGGCCTCAGCCTATCCTGTCATTTCTCTTTCCTTCGAGCTCCCTGAAAACTCAGCTGAAGATTTAAAGCAGGTAGCTTACAAATGTTTCAAAGTGACAGACTCATGGCTAATCCACCCCAACACCAAACACACTTGAATTCCCAAAGCTTCTCCTCTGGGCTCTCTGTTCCTGAGTGCACAATTTACACCACATGGGAGAAGAAAAACCCCTACAAATATGGCTCTGCTACTTTAGGTCATCGGCACCAGTACGACCCATTCTCTAGCAACTTGTTGGACACTGCCTCATCTGCCAAAGAACCAACCCACTGACCTGACTAAAGCCCTGAGAAGCCATCAAGCACTTGTTCAACCCATCCCTATACCAGGTCAGCAATGGCAAATGGGCTTCACTGAACTGCCTCATGACTTCAGCTATCACTACCTCCTCATATTTGTATGCCAGTTTTCTGACTGGCCTGAAGCGTTCCACTACCAAACTGCAAAAGCCTGTGAGGTATGGGTACTTCTTGAGCACCTAAACTCTGACCAAGGACCCCACCTTGATGCTGCCATCATTCAACAAACTGCCAAGGTTCTGAATATCAACTGGAAACTACACTCTGCCTACTGCCCACAAGCCAGTGCCATGGTTGAATGAACGGGACTCTAAAAATCCTCCTAACAAAAACCTGTCTGTTTCAGGCCTTAAATGGCCTGAAGTGCTGCCCCTAGCCCTGACCACAGTTTGCCTATCCCCCAAAGGCAAACTCAAGCTCTCCCCTTTTGAGCGAGTGTTTAGAAACCTTGGCCTTTCTGAAATCACCTGAGGGGGGAGGAAGTAATAGTAGGTGATAAACTTCTATCTAAATATATACAGTCTCTTTCCCATTTGTCTGTAGTCTGTTCTGCCTCCTTACCGGAAAAACCCTTCAGCCTTGTTGGACCAGTCCACTATCTCCAACTTGGTGATTGGGTCATCTTCAGAAAGTGGGACAAACAGCCGCTGCAGCCCCAGTGGTCAGAATCCCACCAAGTTGTGCTAACTGCAGACTCTGAATCAAGGTAATTGAATACAGCTCCTGGCATCACCACTCCAGATTCAAAAAGGTTCCCAAGCCAGAGCACTGGTTGGCCCAGCCCTTGGAAACCAATGCCATCAACAGCCTCCAGTTACTGTTTCATCAAGAAAATCTGTCTAAAAAACCCAAGCTGTCTGGTCACCAACATGAATCTGGGTTACCTGATCCACTTACAGGCTATGCTTGAGATCAGAACCAATGAAACTTCCACTGCCCTCAACTTGCTAGCCAAACAAAATATTCAGCTGCATATTGCTATTTACCAGACCCACCTCACCTTAGATTACCTGTTAGCTGAAGAAGGTGGCAGATTTAACCTAACCAACTGCTGCTTACAAATCAACGACCAGGGCAAGGCCATTGAAAAAATCACTGCCCAAATGAAAAAGCTTGCCCACGTTCCCATCTAAACCCGGAAAGGAGTCCTGCACTTAGATAATAGCTTCCTGGATCCTATGTTCTCCTCTGAATGGTGGAAACAAGTTGGCCTCATTGCATTTTGTGCCTTCACTGCCCTATTACTGCTACCCAGCCTTATCCCATGCTTTCAGCAACTCATTATGCACACAATAGAAGGTATGTGCATTGTCCCTGTTGATTCCACTTCACCTAAAGTCATGGCTTTATGTACAGGACTGCCAAAACCATCCCCATACATGTCCCTGCTAATGGCTACCCAAGCAAAATATAAACTGCCTATGCCTTATGAGGGGGGAACTGTGGAGCCTGCATCAAGCTATCAAATCGAGCCATAGTCAGCTGGAAGCCATTAACCCCAAGCGAGGCAGTCAAGTACAACAGCTGGAAGGTCTCTCACACATGCGCACTATAAAGGTCCATAAATCAGTTACAAGAAGTCTGTAGCTAGCCGCAATTATGGTTATTGCTTCTAACTTGCCTTATGATTGGTCCATGATGCCTTAACCAAACGTTTCCACATCCTGCTATGTATAAGCAGCTGTTTGTACCTCCTTTGTTCTGACTTGCAATGACACCTGCAAAGTCTTGTGTCCTGCTGCACAGCACAATAACATGATTCAAACCTGACCTCTAGTGTCATGTCCTGTTTCAGAAGCCACTTGACTGAAGACTGTGCTCCAGCACCAGGGGTGCAACACTATGCCTGATGCTCCATAAAGATACATATATTGAACAATAGAATTGAATTGAGATTTCTTAAATAATTCCTCACATAGTATGGCCAATTGATATGACAAGGCTGCCAAGTCTTGCAACTTGGACAGAACAGTCTCTTTAACAAATGGTGTATGTTTTTCTATGAAACTGGATATCCATATGCAAAAGTATGAATGAGGACCCTTATGTCACACCTTATATAAAACTTAACTCAAAAATGGATCAAATCTCAGGGCTCTGTGGACCTTAGGAGAAAATGACTATTGATAGGCTAATCAGGTAAAAGGGTGTGTAAAATAGCTCATGTATTATTTTTCTTGAATAAAAGACAGCTTAATCTGGTTTCAATACAGAAATCTCCAGAAGGACCTTAACAAGGAAATCTAATTGTGCAAATACCATGCTGACAAATGAGAGAGATAGTTTAGAGGGGAAATTTCTGGGAAGATAAAATCATTTTCTTTAACTGTATGGCAGCCCTGTTTTGGAACTGTCTATCAACCCTTCTCTCTACATTTCTGAATAATCTGTGGAGCTTTTAAAAATGCAGGATAATCTGAAAAGAATTGAAAATGTCATAGTTTCATTTCTTTGTAGTTTGATTATATATGAATGTATAGTATGCACTGAATTGTAGAAATGCCTGTCATGTGCCAGCTTTGTGGATTAGAGCTTACTATAACTGATTCCAGGACTATAGTGCAATGATTATTCTGTGTACTATAAAACAAACTTCCAATAGGCTTTAACACTTAGTACTAATAAAAACACATGGGTGAAAAATGTACATCCATGAGAGGCATAAGCAGAAGGTGGCCAAGTGTACCTGAGGTAATTATGAATCACATTGTTGTCATCATTTAACAAAGCCTGAGGAAAAGCTACTGGAGAACTCTACATACCTCAGCCATTGGTCTGACACATTTTTCATCAGTTACTGAAGATGAAAACTGGCCCCTTATACCTCTTGAAGGCCCCAATGGTGGTGTATGATGCAAAGTGGCACAACTTCTGAAATTTTCATAATGATATGGAAGACTGATCAATTTTGCATATTGCCTCACATTCGTTGAAAAAGCTACATTTCATTTAAGTTGAAAACGGAGTCATCATGATTTCCATTTATCGGAGGCAGTGGAAATCAACATGTCACATGTAAAAGAGTTGCTGAAAGTTTATATCTTTTGTGCCACCTCATGCATTTGGGATTTTGTCTTTTTTTTTTGTACAGTTACAGGAATCCCATATTGGACATGCTGATGGAGTAGGATTTTCTCCACAGTTACAGGATGTCTCCTTCAATGTCAATTTCTAGCAGGATGGTTCTCTACTTCATTCCCATAGCAAATCTGGAGGTTCTGTGATTAACATCTACCACGACAATAGTTTGAGCATTATGTTCAAAACATTGCCCCACCTTGAGGGCAGTGGCCACCCACTCCTCATTTATTACACTATACAAAATTATCTTGTTTGGATTTGCTCAGAACTTAGTGTTTTTTACTACTTCTTTTGACCAAGCTTGAGGGAATAAAAACATACAATCTGGCTACCATTCCTGCCTATAACAGTCTGGGATGACTATCATATATATATGTATAATCTGGCTTCCATTCCTGCCAGTAACAAGCAACAGTCTGAGATGACTATCATAAATATATAAATATATATATATATTACACTTAATTATTTTTTTTGATTTATCTATGTAGTTCTTAGATACTAACTTTCATATACATTAGGGCTGACTTGGTCCAGCTATTTACATGATCAAAATATTTCAACGAGATAATGATTTGCAACCAGGGTGGTAAAATCCCCAGCAAGGTCATTTCTGTTTGTTCTTATCCAGTTGTCCAAAATGGGCCAATTATACAGAACTCTATTTCTCTGTACCATCACCCCCCAAAAAGCACACACACACACACACACATGCACCATATAATTGAATATTGAAAGCTTCCAGAGACTAATCATAACTCCTTCTAACAGCTCTCTGAAGATCTTTACAACACCATTCCTATGATATTTACTTAATTGTACATCATAATTATATAACTGTGCATTGTAATTATATGGTTACATGTATTTACACTCAATAGACAATTAGGTATAATCAACCTTGACATATAAATGCATGATTATAAAAAATTACCTATGAAAACCAAGAATCTACATAGAAAATGATGTGGATTAAATATTATTATCCATTCTTTCTGATAGTCATAGGGTTCATGAGGTGGGACTAGTAATACACTTTATATCGAGATGGAAAAAGAGCTTTTGGATAGCATTATAACACACACACAAAAAATAGAAATAAAAAAAAAATTCAGGGAACCCTTTTGTGCTGGTTTGAAGCTCTTATGTATCCCCCCAAAAGGCTGTGTTCTTTTAACCCATTTCTGTGGGTGCAGACCTGTTGTGGGTAGAAGCTTTTGGCTGGGCTATTTCAATTGAAGTTTGATGCACCCTGTTTAAGTGGGTCTTAATCCTTATACTGGAGTCCTTTGTGAGAGGATAAAAGACACGAAAGCTCAGAGAGCTTAAAGAGAAACACCAAGAGAAGTTTGGAGAGAAGGAACTTGTGGAGAAAAGCCCCAAAGATGCTAAGAGTGTATCCACAGAAGTTCAAAGAGGAGGCCATGGGACCAGGAGCTGAAAGCAATGAAACTTAGGAGTGAAGAAGCAGCAGATGCCAGCCATATGCCTTGCTATCTAACAGAGGAACACTGGATGTCAGTGGCCTGTCTTCAGAAAAGGTTTCATTCTGCTGATGCTTTAATTGGGACATTTTCATCGCCTTTGAACTGAAATTTTGTAAACTGATAAATCCCCATTGTAAAAGCCAACCCATTTCTGATATGTTGCATTCTGGCAGCCTTAGCAAACCTAAATAACTTTATTGGTTAAATTTGCCAAGATCACAACAATGAAGCTCTTTCTTTTTAAGTGTATACATTTTTTATTATTTAAATAGTCTTTGGGATAGTGATGAATGGGAATATCACCACCTGTAAATAACATTTTAGAACCATATTGAGACATGCACTGTTCAGTCTTGTCTGCCCATTCATTCATTCATTCAGTCACTCATTCATCCATCACATATTTATCGGGTACCAATTATGCATTAAGCACTGGCCCATATCCTTATTCTTTAGTCAGCACCCTCATTTCAGGTGCCCAGTGCTTTCACCATCTTCCTCAGTGTCTAATGCATAACTCCCTGCCCTCATCGAAACTCTTCTAAGTAATGCCTCACTTTATCACAGCTGTATTGTCAAATAGGGAATACTGAGTAGGCAAGGTCACAGAGGGAAAAATTGTGTTAAGAAGTATTAGCTTCTGAAGTATTAAGAAGCTAAGGCATAATTTTATACTAGCACTCACTGGTACTGAGGCAGTAGGGCTCTTGTCTAAGGCTCTTAAGTATGTCCCAAGACTTGCCTCTGCTCAAGCATGAAGCTGCAAGTTGAGGCAGTGCATATAGTCCTCAAATGGGGCATCCTCCTTGTGCCTATGCCCACTTCTCCTTTTGGACTGTGAGCTCCTTGAGGAAATTGTGTAATACTCAGTGCATAGCAAAGGACATATTGCATGATGCCTTCTGTATATGCTTGCAACTTCTCTGAATGAAGAGGAGTTAAGTTATAGGCAGGGCCATCTATTCTTGTATTTCCACTCCACTATAGCCCAAAGTCAGTATTTTTCTCATGGGTACTATTCATACAGTTGTAATATCTTTAATTATTTTTTTTTTTGCATGGGCAGGCACTGGGAATTGAACCTGGGTCTCTGGTTTGGCAGGAGAGAATTCTGCCACTGAGCCACTGTTGTACTGCCCTGTAATATCTGTAAATAAAAGATTTGAAGTTCAAACTCTATTTTGCTTAAAAGCTATCAATTCTTATTAATCTAGAGGCATCTGCTTTATATTTCTGTTAGCTCTCCAATTACCAGCTAACACTAGCTTTTTCACAAGTAGTCAGTAATCTATGAGTAAATACCTGGAAGCACAAGAGAATAAGCTATTTAGAGAAATTTTATGGTAAACTGTTTTCTATCACAGGAGCTTTGATTCTTGAAATCGAAAAGGAATTAGAGATCATTTGGTCCCAACTGTTAGCTTCCACTCAGCGCAGAAATCCATGCAACTGTACTTTAGCAGGTAGTCTGCTTGAACATTTTCAAATCTATGAAGCTCATTAATTGACAAAGCAACCTACTCCATTCTTTCCATAGTCAGCCTTTAATTGAACTGTAATTTACCTCCTTTCAAGTTCTCATTGCTCATAATTCTACTGCAGAAACTACACAAAATAAATTTATACTTTTTTCTACATGAACGTTCTTCAAATAGGTCATTATCAACCATGATCAACCTTTGCCCCCATTTCCTTATCTGCTTTTATCACCTACATATTTTCAGGTTTTTAGGTATGTTTTATATGCCATGGTTTTAGAACTTCTTAACCCCGTCTTTGGATTTCCTGTGGTTAACAATATCTTTCTGTAAATGAGAGGCCCTAATCTCAACATCTTATTCTGGGTCGGCTTGATCAGATCAGAAAGCAGAAAGTCTATTAAGCTGTGCCTTGCCCACATGTATGTGAATTTTTTTCTTCCCAAGTACTTTTCTTTTCTTTATTAAAAGAACTTTTCTTTATTAAATTATATCACTTGAACTATCATTCCATCTGTCATGTTAGCCATCTGTTCTTGCCTTTTGATCTGTAAATATGATCAATAAGTCAACTTTTGGGTTCTTCCAAGTTATTGATAATGATAAGGTCCATGCCCGAAACCTATCCTTCCAAGTTGTCAAGAATTCATTCTTTGGGGTGTAATCTCTGAAGTGGTCATCAAACTTCAAAGGTATCTGCTTAACTAAATCCAGCTAGCATCACTCTAGGCAGCTGCCAGAGTTATCACATTTATTTCTGAAATCGATATGAACTCTAAATGTAGCATTGAGCATTATCTGCCAACAAATCTGCCAACTAAATATAGAAAAAAGAAATGAACATGAATTGTTATTGACCCCAAATTGCTGCTTTCATAAATGCCAAAAAGCCTTCAGTTAAAAATCCATTCTTGCATTTTACTGAAAATCAAAATTTATCTTTCTGGCTTTTTGTCTCCAGAATCCAGCATTCTTCTGGTTTTTAAAATAAAGCCATTCACCCCGTTTCTAGTCTTTAGGTGTCTTTCTCATTCTGTCAATTCTCAAGGATTAACATTGGTACTTTAGCAATTATAAGTGCATTTCCTCTGTGTTCTCCAATTGAATTCACCAATCATATTTATATCAATTTGATGATACTCTCTTACACTCTTCACATCTTATTTTAATTCTTTACTAAGAATATTTCTTAAGCTCTTCCAACAGGGAGATAGTCATGTGAGGTTCACTTCTAACTTATGCCTCTTTGGACTAATTTACAAGGACTCTAGAAACACAGGAACTCTGAGGAACATATTCATTTACATACTCACTGTTGGTCAAATTTGACTAAACCTGCTAAAATTGCTCCAACATCCTATGGATTCCTCATGTTCCCTTTACCATACCTCAATTCTTTCTATATCTTTCCAATTCTTGTGTACTTTTCTTACCATATATCTCATCACAGATGGGGAAAATGCATAGCCTTCTTTTTAGTGCTCTTTCAGTCACTTTTAGGGATTTTTTCCTTGCCCTCCATCTTCCTGGAAGCCTAGGGCTCTCAAACTGACTCCTAAACTTGAAGGGCCCTATTTTGGTGTTCCACTAGGTCAAGGCAGTGCTCTCTGTCATGTTCAGCTAAATTAATTTTTACAACTAATTTAACTAGTTATTATGTTACCTCTCTCGGGTCATATAATACCTTAACCTAGATGAAATTTGCATGAGTAAAAGATAGTATAATGTTGGTTTGAATGGTGTTAATTTTAGCCATCAAGGCAGACCTGGAGTAGGGAGAGTTAGTAAAGGGTTATTTTAGTATAAATGAGTCTTGCAGTAGCATCCCCTAGAATGGAACACTATAGATAAATACTCACCTACTTTCCCATGACACTTTGCAGGCAGCAGTGAGGTAGAAGCATTTTCTGTTGTCTTGTACCCATGCTTGTGACAAATTGCAGGATGGAAACAATGCAGCAGGATATGTTTTGACTCAATAAATTGAATTTCAAACACCAGTCTCCTCTGGGCTCTTAACTGCAAGCTATGGCCTGTTTCCTGGGTAACAATATTGTGCTGTAATTTTCAAATCTTAGCCTTTTCTTCTCTAGAGCCAGTAAATAAACTTGTGTCACCTTCTCATGCCTCTATTAGTCATAAAGGCTGAGAAAATACTATTCTCATTCTTGATGGGGTGAGGAATAGTTAATTAGAGGAGAATGACTTTTTCTCTTCCCTGGTTCCAGCTTAAGTGCATCTGCATTTCTCTTTCCCCTACCACTTTTCCTCATTTATGAACTCTCTCAGAGAATAAAAACAGATGAATGCTGTTCCTTTATGGTAAGTTGCATGGCAAAGTTAGTAGCAAGCCTGAGAAACCTGCGTTTTTCTATTTATGGCACGTAACTGACTAGAACAGTCCATTTAATGTGATCACCTACTTGGTGATTATGAAGGAAAATCTCAAAATAGAAATATAGAAATGAGGTCCAGAAAATTAATCATTTTCTCCCTGAAAAATAAATGTATGCCTTATGCACACCCACATATAGTCAGACACTTTATAAACACACACATAGGTGCTGATTTTCAAAATTTCTCCTTTTTTTCTTAATTTTGTCACCATGGACTCTGAAATGGCATCAGAGAAAGAACGTAAAGGTGCATAGATGATGATAAAATAATTCTATGTTTTTCTCTGTGGCCTTCTCATTCTGGCTCATATTTTTCTATATCTAAGCATAACTGCTTTGAAATTGCTGATATACTTTGGCAAAGTACAGGATCACTTAGCATGTAATGGGAATTCTGAACTGAATTTAGAGAATTTAAATATAAGGGTATTGGGAAAGTGGCAGAAAACGGGTAGATAAGAGCAGATAGGTTCTTTATATTCCAAGCCTGAGCCAGGAGCTCTGAATGTGATGCAATGAAGAAGACAGAGTGTTGCATAATAGAAATAACTGGATTTGGATTTGGGTTCTTGCTTCTTAGTTAATCTGTCTAAGCCTATGTTTTGTTTTCTTTGGGGGGGTAAATTGTAGGATTATTTTGAATATTAAATGAAATAATATATGCAAAATACCCTGTTTTAATCTTGACTGCAAAATAAGTACTAAAATAAAATTAGTATTTGAGGAATAGGGAAAGGGGGTGGTGGTAGAGGAGGAATCCAACCTAAATTTATTGAAATCCTGCAGACCGGGTGAAAACAAGGGCCAAGATAATTTGGATTGCATAGTTTTAATGTTCTAAACTGTTCTATATACTAGATTATAAATTTACACCTTTCACTCAGTGAATTGAAAAAGGGATCACTATATGCAAGGTGGTTTAGTGCTGACTACATAAACTCCAAGAGGTGACATTTTAATCGTGCTACTCTAATTTTAATATGAGGTTTTCAACATCAGACATTATGAAAGGGATTTTGCCCTTAACCAGCCCAAGGGCAAATTTGACTCCTTCATTACTATTATTATATCATTCAAATGAGTTTTCTAAATTCAATCTCCTTAAAAATTCGACCCTATAACTATAATTCACAGTTGTTTAGTCTTAGTTCTATATTTGAATTCATTTAATTTTCATTCACAATCCTTTTACCACAATGTCTACATCCTTGAGTTATTTAATCTTATCTACATTCAGTTAACCAAATTTTAACCTCAGTTAGTATTTGTGTTTTTGAGAAAAATTAATAGCTGCTGTATCCTCTGAATTCTTGCCTGTTTGAGTCACTCTGTTGCTTTTATTCAACTTCAAAACTTGGCTAGGTATCATATACCTGAGTCAACTTTTGTTTTGCACAGAACTTGGTGGGTATTTCTCAACTGTTTTCTGGAACTGAATATTGTTGTGGAAAATTCTGATATCAACCTAATCCTCCTTCCTGTATATAACTTGTCTAATGTCTAAATGCATGGTTATTTTATTTTTAATCTTGAAAGTCAATGGCAAAACCAGAATATGCCTTGACTTGAGTCATTTGTAGCACTTTTTCATGGAATACAGGGTTTTGTTTACTTCTGTAGAGCAAGGTCTTTATTTCAGGGAAATGTCATCATAAAATACAATGCATATTATAATATATTATATATATGTAATGCATTGTATTGTATTGTTAAGTTCTTTACTTGAGGACCAGTTATCTTGAATTGATCATCTTTGCTGAGTATATAGACATATACACATATCCATAATTTTATCTCTAATTGTCTATATCATTTTCCCTGGATTCCATGTGATTATCTCAGGCATTTTTTCTTTTTTCAGTAATTAGATTTTAATCAATATGTAGTCTGTTTGCTGAATATTTATGCTTTTTAGTTATGTAACGGTGTTGGGCTTTGATCCTTGTTTTACTTAATTATGTCAGTAAGCTCTCTTGTTATCTGAATCTGATATTTTATTTTCTTGTATCTAAGATCATACATCACTGAAATCATTTTCTTGATAAGTTCTTCTATAGCATGAAATGACCATAGGGATTTTTCTTCTTCATTGGAATATGTTTGTCTGGTTTTTCATACTAGATTATTCAACCCTATTTCCGTGCTTTAAATTAGGTTCTCTAGAAACATCCCATCATGAAAATATTTGGATACATTATTTATTATTCAGGAAGTAAGCCTAGATGATATTCCAGAGAAAGCAAGAGAAGGAAGTGGGAGAAGCCATGTAAAGATTTATCTTAGGCCAAAACCTATAGAGGGGAGCTTCCTCATGGGTATTCTCTATTATAAGTTATACTTCAGAGCTGCCTCAAGAAAAGGCAAGGAAAATATTTTCGTACTCTTTCAACTCATTAATCATTGGTTAAATGTCAAATTGGTCTGGGTGGGGATAGAAAAATATTCTTAGGCCCTCCTACTTCTGCTGAACTATAAGCAAAGTGGAGGCTAGTAGCCCAAAGACAATATCAGAAAAAGAGTCTCAGTGTTGGCTATTGTAAACAAATTCACATGAAGGGAGTGCTGTCATCCACATGGTGACACCCTGAGTTTCAGCAAAGAAAAGAACAGTTCTGATTTTTCTGAACTCTGGAGGATGATATAGACTTAATAAAGACCTTAAAAATGCCAAATTGAAGAGAGAGAAAAATAGCAGTTAGGAAAATTCCATCCCAGAACAGCTGGTTCTCTCCCCTCCCTCTAACTTGGTCTCACCCAGTGCAGAAAGGGCACAGAAACAGCACCTTGGATTCCTTTCAACTCCACCAGTGACACAGAGTATAAAATTTCTCACAACAGTGAGACAGATCCCCACCTTTTGGAGATCTAGGGTATAGGGGAGGAAATTTCAAGACCCATGTCAGTGAGGGATAGAGAGACTGAAAAAACATGGACACAGACTGTATTTCCAGACCTGGGTCTGAAAGTCCTTCTCCCATCCTTGAGGGAAACAGCAGTGGGTTGCCTTATCCAGGCCTGGAGGATGGCTGAAAGCTGAGGCAGCTGGGGGAGTCTTCTGCCACAAGTAAGGTGGGAACACAGCACCATATTGAGTCAGATTTTGGCTGGCAAATTGTGGGCACAGGAACCCCACAGTTTCGGCCCCACCCAGTTAGGCACAGCATGGGCACAAGAAAGAAAACCACCTTCTGAGGCCAATTAAATCACCAGACATTGACATCTGCTTGGCAAACCAGAAAATGCAATGGAATTACATGACATCTCCTGATCCTGTCCCAGAATCACTGGAGTTATCTACACCCCTGCACAGGAACCCAACCCTGTTTGGCCTGAAAAATATGAATTACTTAACTGTTAAAGCAGAGCCCTAAAACAAACCCAGGTCTTGCTGGCTGGGAAAAACAAACAAACAACAACAACAAAGCAGAACACCACCAGGAGCCACAGACTTGTTTTCGCCCCACACACAGAGGCCTTGCTGCAGTGCCCAGTGCCTACCCATCATCCCTGAGACAGGCCACGTTGGCACATGGTTTCTGGTGAAGACTGAGAGCAAAGCCATTCTGACTACTGGCTGGTGAGAGAGTCTAAGAACAGATGGAAAACAATGCCAGCCAACAAGAAAACTTTAGCAAAAGAGGGAAATTACCTCCAGAATAAACTAAGCAAGAAAATCAGATGCCTAGAACCGGCAATAAATCAAGAGTCATACTATCAAGCATTAAGATATGGCATAGTCAAAGGAATCAACTAACATGAAAACTGAGAAACAGGTGTTGAAATACTAATTAAGGAAGTTCAAGCAAATCTTCTAAATCAAATCAACAAGTTGAAGGTAAATATGGCAAAAGAAATGAAGGATATAAAGAATTTACAGGGTGACCATACAGAAGAACTTGAAAGCCTGAAAAAAACAAATGTCAAAATTTATGGGAATAAAAGGCACAATGGAAGAGATTGAAAACACAATACAGATATACAACAGCAGATATGAAGAGGCAGAAAAAATCTGCCTCTTCTAGTAATTAGAAGATGGGACATCTGAAATCCTACGCACAGAAAAACAGATGGAAAAAAAATATAAGGAGAGCATCAGGGAACTGAATGACAACATGAAATCCTCAATTATATGTGTTATGGACATACCATAAGGGAAAAGAATAATGAGAAAATAGTCGGTGAAAATTTCCTACCTATTATGAAAGACAAAATTAGAGGTCCAAGAAGGACAGCGTACCCTAATCAAAGAGATTCAAATAGACTTACTCCAAGACACTCAGTCTTCAGATTGTCACATGTCAAAAACAAAGAGAGAATTCTGAAAGCAGCAAGAGAAAAGTGATACATTACATATGAGGGAAGCTTGATAAGTTTAAGTGTGGATATCTCAACAGAACTCAGGAGGCATGTGTATGATATATTTGAGATACTGAAAGAGAAACACTGCCAACCAAGAAGGCTTTATCTGGCCAAACTGTTCTTCAAAAATGTGGGAGAGTTAAAAATATTTACAGGTTAACAGATACTAAGAGAGCTTGTGAACAAGACAAGTGCTCTACAAGGAATACTGAAAGAAATGTGACAGGCAGATAGGAAAAGACAGGAGAGAGAAGTCTGGAGAAGAGTGCACAAATGAAGATGATCAGTAAGGGTAAATAATAGGGTAAAAAGAGAGGAAAATAGGATTGACATATAAAATCCAAAAGACAAAACGATTCACAAAAGTACAACCTTTACAGTAATAACAATATATGTTAATAGATTAAATTCCCCAATCAAAAGACAATGATTGACAGAATGGCTAAAAATTAAAAACAAGATCCATCTATAGGCTGTGTACAAGAGGCTCAACTTAGATCCAAGGACAAAAATGGGTTGAAAGTGAAAGTTTGGAAAAAGATATTTTATGCAAATAACAACCAGAAAACAGCAGGAGTAGCTATACTAATATCAGACAAACTAGACTTGAAATGTAAAAGAATTAAAAGAGACAAGAGGACAATAAATGTTAATAAAAGGTTAGGTTAGTGTTAGGGTTAAGGTTAAAATTAATATATTTTTATGCCCTGATCCAGAGTGCTCCACAACTCATGAGGCAAGCACTGAGAACATAGAAGTGAGAAGCAGGCACATCTACAATAATAGAAACTTCACTGCACTACTGTCATCATTGGATAGCATATCTAGACAGAGGCTCAATAAAGAAACAGATATTTTGAATAATATGATAAATGAACTAGACTTAATAGACATTTTTACACAACATTGCACCCCATAATAGCAGGATATACATTTTTGTTAAGTGCTTATCTTTCATTCTGCAGGAAGGACCACGTGTTGAATTACAAAGCACATGTCAATAAATTTTAAAAGATTGAAATTATACAAAACACTTTCTCATTTCATAATGAAATGGAATTAGAAATTAATAGCAGGGGAAGGTCTGGAAAATTCATAAGTATATGGAAGCTAAGCAACACACCCTTAAACAACCAGTGGGTCAAGGAAGAAATTATAAGAAAAATAAGTAAATATCTTGAGGCAAATGAAAATGAGATTGCAACATATCAAAATGTATGGTATGCAACAAAGGTGGTGCAGAGAGGGAATTTTTTTTTTGGCTTTTAAAAAGGGGAATTTAATAAGTTACAAATTTACAATTCTAAGACCATGAAAATATCCCAGTTAAAGCAAGTCTATGGAAATGTCCAAATTAAGGCACCCACAAGAGATTACTTCATTCAATAAAGGTGATGAAGTTCAGGGTTTTTCTCTCAACTGGAAGGACACTTGGCAATGTCTCTCAGCTTTCTCTCCTGGTGTCTTGTTTCATGAAGCTCCCAGGGAGGCATTTTCCTTCATCTTTTCCAGACTTCTGTGACAGTCTGGGATCTCAAACTCTTGGCTTGGCTCTACTGTGGCTTTCTGTGGCATTCTCATGGCTCTAAAAAGGGACCCTCTCCAAAACATTTCCCCTTTTTAGGGACTAATGGGTGGAGCCACAACTCTATGGAAGCCATCTCATCAAAAGTTACCACTCACAATTGGGCGGATCACATCTCCATGGGAGCAATCAAAATGCTCCCAGCCAGCAATATTGAATGAGGATTAAAGGATTGGATTTTCTGGGGTCCACCACAGATTGACACCAGCACACACCACCACAAAAAGACATGTTCTTTCCAAATGCAAAATGCATTCTATTCCAAAACAATATCAGAGAACCGTAACCATTTCAGTAACAATGCAAATACAATACAAAGTCAGAAACAGTATAAAATCTCATCAAAGTCAGTTACAGGCATGGTCTGTCCTAAGGCAAAATTTTTCTCTGGCTCTGGACCTGTAAAACTCAGAACAAGTTATTTGCTGCCAATGTATAAAGGAAGAGCAGCCATAGGATACATACACCCATTTCTGTAAGGAGGAAGGAACACAGGCATCACCAGACCCAAGCAGTCTCAAAAATCTGTAGGGCAAACTCCATTAGATTTCAAAGTTTGAGAGTCAATTATCTTTGGGGCTTCAGAAAGTGGTAGTCGCACCCTTTCCAAGGGCCTACACAGAGGCCTGCCTCTCTCCAAATGCAACCTTGGAGAACATTGAAGAGACCACCTTTTTCTTGACTCCACATTCTCCAAGGATTGATGTTGCACCTGCGATCTCTGCCATCTACTGGGCACATGCTCAGCCCCACCATGTTGTGGCAGCCAGGCTCTCCTCAAACCTCAAGGAATGTGCTCCTCCCACTCCAAGGCATGAGGCAGCATGACTTCTCCAGTGCCACACAGTGAAAGGCCCATCTTCTGCCTTCAGGGCAAACTTACCCTCTCCACGTGCTTGGGTGAGTCCACTCTCCTGGCCTGAGGTTTCTTGACTTCAGACCCCAGTCTCCATGGCTTTGCCAGAGAGGAAAATTATCGCCCTAAATGCCTATATCAAAAAAGAAGAAAGTGCAAAAATTGAGGACTTAATGGTACAACTGCAGAAATTAGAGAAAGGACAGCAAATTAACTGCAAAGCAAACACATGGAAAGAAATAACAAAGATTAGAGAAGAAATAAATTAAATCGATTACATGATAACAATAGAGAGAATCAAGAAAACCAGAAGTTGGTTCTTTGAGAAAATCAATATAATTGAAGTACCATTAGCTATTCTGTCAAAGAAGAAAAAAGAGAGAGAGAGAGGATGCAAATAAATAAAATCAGAAATGTGAGGGGTGGCATAATTAGTGACCCCACTGAATAAAAAGGATAATGAGGGAATACTATGAACAACTATTTGCTATCAAACTATGCAACTTAGATGAAATGGACAATTTCCTAGAAAAGAATGAACAACCATCACTGACCTGAGAAGAAATAGAGATCTTAACAAGCTAATTACAAGTAAAGAGATTGAATCATTCATCAAAAACCTCACAAAAAAAGAAAAGTATATGACCAGATGACTCCACATATGAGTTCTACCAAGGATTAAAAAAAAATTAGTGCCAAACTTACTCAAACTCTACAAAATAATTGAAAAGAAAGGAAACCTACCTAAATAATTCTATGAAACCAACATCACTCTAATACCAAAGCCAGAGAAAGATACTAGAAGAAAAGAAAATTAGAAACCAATTTCTTTAATGAACATAGATACAAAAATCCTCAACAAAATACTTGCAAATTGAATCAAGCAGCACATTAAAATAATTATACACCATGACCAAGGGGGCTTTATTCCAGGTATGCAAGACTAGGTCAGAACAAGAAAATAAAGTAATGTAATACTCCACTTTAATAAATCAAAAGAGAAAAATGACATGGACATCTCCGTTTCTGCAGAAAAGGCGCCATTTTTTGATGAAAGCATTTCAAAAGGATGGGGATAGAAGGAAACTTCCTGAAAATGATAAAGGGAATATATGGAAAACCCACAGCTATCATCATCCTTATTGGGGAAAGACTGAAAGCTTTCCCTCCAAGACCAAGAACCAGACAGGGATGCCTAATATCACTATTGTTACTCAACATTGTCCTGGATGCTCAACTAGAGCTAGATTTAAAACTGAAGATGTAAATCAATATCTCAAGAAAAAGAAATGGAATGCATCCAGTTGGAAAGGAAGAAGTAAAACATCCACTGTTTGTAGATGACTTGATCGTATATGTAGAAAATTCCAAAAAATCTACACCAAAGCTACTAGAGGTAACAAGATGAATATGCAAACATTAATAGTATTTATACACTATTATGAGCAGTCTGAGGAGGAAAGCAAGAAAAAGTTCCATTTACAATAGCAACCAAAATAATCAAATACTTAGGAATAAACTTAAACATGACATAAAGGACCTATAAACAGAAAACTACAAAACATTGCTAAAAGAAATGAGGAAAGACCTAAATAAATGTAAAGACATACCATGTTCATGGATTGGAAGACTAAATATAGTTAAGACATCAATACTACAGGAACTGATTTATAGATTCAGTCCAATATGACATTAAAATCCCAAAATCTAACTTTGCAGCAATAGAAAGGCCAATAATCAAATTTACTTGAAAGGGTAGTTTGCCGCAAATAACAAAAAGTATCCCAAGAATGAAAAATGAAGTGGACAGTCTCACACTACTTGACTGTAAAGCACATAGCAAAATACAATGGCCAAAACAGCATGGCACTGACATAAAGAGATATACTGAACAATGAAATCAAATTGAGTGTTCAGAAATCCACCCCCTGAATGGCAGTTGATCTTTGACAAGGCAGTCAAGTCGACTCATCTGGGTCAGAGCAGCCTCTTCAACAATTGGTGCTTGGAGAACTGGATATCCATATTCAAAAGAATGAATGAGGATTCCTATACTCCACCTTAAACAAGAATTAACCCAATGTGGATCAAAGATCTAAGCATTAGAGTTAAGACCATAAAATTTTTAGAAGAAAAAGTAGGGGAATATTTTTAAAAACGTGGTAAGAGGTGGTTTCTTAGACCTTTACAACCAAAACATGAGCAATGAAAGAAGAAAGTGATTAATGGGATCTCCTGAAAATTGAATACTTTTGAGTGCCAAAGACTTTGTCCGAAAAGTTAAAATGCAGCCTATGCAATGGGAGACAACATTTGGAAATCACATATCAGATAGAGGTTTAATATACAGAATATATAGTGTTCCTACAACTTAACAATAAAAAGACAAACATCACAATTTAAAAATAAGTAAAAGGAATGGATAGACAATTTTCCAAAAAGAAAATACGAATTGCTCAAAAGCATATGAAAAGATACTCAACTTCACTAGCTATTAGGGAAATGTAAGTCAAATCCTCAATGAAAACTACAAGTGCTGCAGAGGATGTAAAGAACTCAATACACTTATTCAATGCTGTTTTGGGAATGTAGACTGATACAGCTGCTCTAGAAGGCAGTTTAGTGGTTCCTCAGGAAGCTAGGTATATATTTGCCATATGATCCATCAATCCATTACTAGATATACACTTGGAACAAGTGAAAGCAGGGACATGAATGGACATTTGCACATAGATATACTGCAATGTTTACAGCAGCGTTATTTATGATAGCCAAGAGATGGAAGCAGCCCAAATGTCCATCAATGAATGAGTGGATAAATAAACTGTGGTATATACATATTATGAAACATTAAGCAGATATAAGTACAATGAAGTCATAATACATAAGAAAATGTGGATAAAACTTGAGGACATGAGTGAAATAAGTGAGAAAGAAAAACACAAATACTGTATGGTCTCACTAATATGAATAAATTATAATGGGCAAACTCTGAGAATTAAAGTTGAGAACACAGGTTACCAGGAGATAGAAGGAGGGCAGAGATTGGATATTTAATGCTGAAAGAATTTGGAATGTTTAATATGATTGACTGTAAAGATCCAGAAATGGATCATTCAATATTGTGTGATGGTGATACAATATTGTAAGTATAATGAACAAAGCTGATTGTGAGTATCATTTAAAGCAGAAGGCTAGGGGCAAGTATGACATAAAAAAGAAAGGATAAAAACTTGGACTGTATAACTTAATGGAGCTAGAATGGATAATGATGATGACTAAATGTACACATATAAGAATGTTTTTACATGAGCAAGAACAGCTAATGTCACCACTGCAAAGTGTTAAAAATGGGATACTCTACAGAAATTACAATTAATCCAAAGGAAGGGTGCATAGTTAACGGTGTCATTCTTTCATTAATTGCAACAAAGGTAATATACCAAGGCTAAATGTTATTTAGAGGTGGATATAAGAGAGGGGTATGAGATTCTTGTTGTAGTTGATGTTTCTCCTTTCATTTCTTTTTTCTCCTCTTCTTTCTTTGCAGAAGAAAGGGAAATGTTCTCATATAGATTGTTGTGGTGAATGCATAACTAAGTGATTATACCTGGATCCATTGACTGTACACTTAGAATGGATTGCATGGTGTGTGATTAAAACTAAAAAAAAAATACAAAGAAGGATACAAGTGCTGGGGAAGATGTGGAGAGAGAGTTGCACCAATTTACTGTTGCTAGGGGAGTAGAATGGTGCAGGCTATCTGAAGGGCAGTGTGATGGTTCCACAGGAGACTGAGTATTGAGTCGCCATAAAATCCTGCAACCCTATTATTAGATACATACTTGGAAGAACTGAAAGCAGGGACACAAATTGACATTTGCACACTGATGTTTATGGCATCATTATTCATGATTTGCAATGGATGGCCTAAGGGTACATCAACCGAAGAATGGAAGGGTGAAATGTGGTCTATATTAAGATGAAATATTGAACGGCTGCAGGAAGGAATGAAGTCATGTAGCATACAGCTAGGTGAATTAACTTTGAGGACATTATGTTGAGTGAAATATGTCAAAACAAAAGGACAAATAATGTATTGTCTCACTAAAAAAAACTAAGTATAATGAGCAAACTCTGAGAATTGATTTAAGACCATAGGTTATCAGGATATACAAAATGGGGAGGGATTGTGCAATTGATGATTAAGGAATGCAGAATGCTCAATAAACCTCATTGTAAAGGTTCCTAGATTGTAAGCTATTACAGCAGTCACATTTACTTCTGAGTTTTAAGTCTTATTTCTAAATTATGAGATGTTGTGCTCTTTGAGTTTTACCTTGTAGTTTCCTGGAACTTTAGGCATCTGTGTGACACCTGAGACAGCGTTAGAGTTACACAGTTCTGAAAGTTAGCATTAATCCATACAGCAACTGGTAAAGAGGCTGAAAATGAGATCAAACTTTAATTAGAAATATGAATGAAGGTGATCTGGTTAGGACTAAGGTAAATCAAATTACAGCATAGAGGATGATATTCTCTGTATTTTAAAACTTCAACTTCTGTGTAAGATCAATGGAAGAGATGTTTATTTTGTCCAAAATTTAAACTTTCTGTAGCACACTATCTAATTTAACATGTCTTGTCAGTTTACTTAAACAACCTAATTACATGGAGCCTAGAATACGGAATGAGATCTTGTTCTGTACAGGTTAATATAATACCCCAAACTGTTTTTTCTGTATTACATTCCAAACTGTTTGGGGAAGAAAATAAAAATGTATTTACTAATCACCTTCAGGGACTGGGAAAATATTTGGGATTATTAATGTTCCCCACCTGGGGAACATTAATAAATGTTAATGTTTGAACATTAGGGATTCCCAATTTAATAAGTCAAGCCCTCAATCTTGAGGTTTACCCTTATGAAACTTATTTCTGTAATATTGAAGCAATGTCCATTTGTAATTATGCTTAAGATTCACCCCCAGAGTACTTCCTTTGTTGCTTATATGTGGCCTCTCTCTCTAAACCAATTCTGTAAATAAACTCACTACCCTCCTCCCAATATGGGACATGACTCTCAGATATGTAAGATTCCCTGGCAACGTGGCCTATGACTCCCAAAGATGTACCTGGCCTTGGCATGGAGGGACTGAAAATGCATTCTTGACCAAAAGGGGAAAAAGTAATTTCAAATAGAGTTAAGAGATGATTCTGGAGGTGACTCTTATGCAAGCTTCAGACAGATATCGCAAATTGGCACAGGATGCTAGGTACCAACAAACTGCATTCCTGAAAACCCTAAAGAATACCCTGCACTCTTAAACTCTTCAAGTCTTTCTTAGTGATTTATTTCTTCATAAAATTTAGGCATCCAGACTTCTCTTATGTCAGATAATCCTTGCAACCCCGAGGTACCAGCCTCTCCAAGAACATCAGCCAGTTTAATTTTCCTACCCCATAAGATCAACACTCCTTTCCAGCATGAGGAAGTTAAAATGGTCATTGCCCAGATATCACTAAAAATTGAGAGAGTGATTGGGTGAGAGACAGGAGGTGTCGCTGAGAAATTAGGATTTGGCAAATGATTATGACTATTGACTTAATATATAGGTATTTCTTTTTAGTTTCTGGTGTGTTGAAATAGGTAGTGGGAAGTACCTGTAATTGTTGAGCCATGGTCCAGTAGCCTGGATATTTGATAATGATTGTATAACAACATAGCTTTTGTCATATGACCCTGTGACTCTAAAGGCCTTGTGATTGATACTCCCTTTGCCCGGTGTATGGGTAGATGAATAATAAAATAAAACCAAAAAATATATAATAGTGGGGAATAGCTGGTATGGGATGTTTTGGGCATTCTTTTTATTTTTATTTCTTTATTTGGAGTAATGAAAATGTTCTAAAATTGATTGTGGTGTTGAATGCACAACTATATGGTGATGCTCTGAACCACTGACTGTACACTTAGTATGGCTTATATGTATGTTAATACTTCTGGATAAAATTGCATTAAAATTACATACAAAAAATTTGCATGTCAGGGACACACAAATATGGTGTTAAAGGATTTGAGGGGATGTGGAGGAGCACCAACATTGTCTGCTACATTTGCTGATTTACTTCAATTTATTCTTTTTTATTAGGTTTCATAATTACCATGCTGTTTCCTTTCATATTGCCTATAGTCGTGCTTAGCATGGAAATCTCTGTGCAAAGCTTCCATTTATTCTTATATAAGATAGATGAATTTTCCTTGATTATCTTCCTGTTGCATTTAAAACTTGTTTTTCTTCCTTATCTCCTCAGGATATTTTGAGAATTGGAGCATGGGGGTTTGAGTAAGTGGAAGGGGAAGATCTCAATGGCTGTTGGATGCAAATTTGTATGGAAGGCTTGGATTCTGCTCTTTCTTCTAAGATTGCATAATGGATCCACTAACTTTGTGAGTATGCCATATTCCAGTATCAGGATATATTGAGCTTTAGAGCAATTCCTCAATTTAGCATGGGACTTTGAAACTTGGCAGGGTATTCTTGCCTGTGCTTACTTCTTGATGGTTGTATTTGGTATAAAAGAATTCTACCCTTGATGATTTTACCTTGACTATTTTCTTGGGTTTATCAATCCACTTTTCTCCAGGTTGCAGTTTACTCATGAAAATTCTCTGTATTTTCACCTTCCCTCTGAATGGTATTTGTAGGTGTCCTGCAGACCCATGCCATAATCTTATTTCTTTCATTAACTGCCACTTTTCAGAGTTTATAAATGAATTTGTATTCTCATTGTATGGTTGCTCCTGTGAAATACTTTTTGCTAGTTTATTTCTTTATTGTGGAGTCAGATTCTGTGATCTAGTTTTATTTTGCCATCTACTGGGATATTTATTGTCTTCTCAATCAGAAGTTTCCTTGTCAGGTTTGGTAAAGTAGAATAAAATATTTTCCCTCTAATTTCCTTCATATGTTTCTATTTTTACTGGAATCTCATATGTATTGAAAATTACATAATGGTCCTCTTTGCAACAATCAATGTTTTCAGTTTGTCTATAAATATTGGAGTTGCAATTTTCTCAATTAGACAATAAATGAATTCCTAAAGAGTCCCATCTCTAATCTAAGGAAGTAGTTTTCAAATAACCCTTAAACAGAGCCAAACTAAATTTTAATAATAGATTTTCAGTGATTTAATCCCAAGAAAGCAAAGGAGAAGAGTGATTAGCTCTTTTACTCCCTGTGTAAAGAATTTAGTGGTGATTAAATCAGAATATCAACCATAGCTCTGACTTGGTTCAAATATCACTGAAATTGAATGAATAGTACATTCCTGGGGCGCTTACCTTCATCTCTCTATATAATGTATCTACTGTCTAGTATGGTGACATGCTAATATATCTAGTATGATGAATTGACAGAGTAATGGAAAAGGATGATGAAGTAGGAGAGGGCCATGAAAGGTTTTTAATGTTGAAAGGGAGAACAGTCACCATAAAAGTTTGTGAAATTATATACTTTGAATAAGAGATTAAATTCTCTATTGCCTCTTCTCATGATTCTGGCAGGTATCATATGTTCTGTGAAGTTTCATGATGAGATCACCTGTTTGGTGTTTGTTCTCACTATGATACTCTTCTGAAGTCATAGTTACTCTGAGGGGAGGCCTCATAGTTGTAAAATTTAGAGACAATCTTATCCAGAAATAGATCATTAATGTTTGGGGACTGCTGATATCATGGAAAGATGAGGAAAAACACTAGATCTTGCTTAGAACATTTGACTCCTGTACTTGTGAAACAATTGTGCAAAGAAATTCTCTTGTCACCATTTACTGCTACACAGGAAGCTTTCAATTCCAAAGGCAGATAGAACAAGAAGATTATAGGCTAGGTTAAACTCGATCACCAAAATGGGGAACAAAATAAAGATGTAATAAGGATTTTTGCTGTTGTATTTTCTCAGAAGAGAATATAAAAATTTCTTGGGGGGGGGTGCTTTATTTTGCTAATACTACCAGGATGTAATATATCAGAAATGGAACAGCTTTTAAAAGGGGAACTTTATTAAGTTTCAAGTTTACAGTTCTAAGGTTATAAAAATTGTCCAAACTAAGCCATCCAGGGAAAGATACCCTGATTCAAGAAAGGCTGATGGGTCTAGAACTCTGTTAGCTGGGAAGGCACGTGGCTGGTGTCTGCAGTTTTTTGTTTCAAACAGCCTCCCTGGGAGAATTTTCCTTCTGCATCTCAAAACATCTGGGTCTCATATTGGCTCTGAAGCTTTCTCCAAAATGGTTCTTAAAGGACTCCAATAAGCAACCCCACCTTGAATGGGTGGAGACTCACCTCCATGGAAATCACCTAATTAAAATGTCCCACCCACATTTGGGTGGGTCACATCTCTATGCAAACAACTTTATCAAAATGATCCCACCTAACAATATTGAATCAAGATCAAAGAACATGGCATTACTGGGGTACATGACAGTCTCAAAACGGCCCTGTGATATGGTTTTCTCATTTAGGTCAGATTCTATTTAGATCATTATTTTCTGAGTAGCTTTGGGATATTTATTGGTGGTTTCTGTTGTTTTTTTTTCTTTTCCAGTGGACAGATGAGAATGATTCCTTCTGTCATCTTACCCATTTTCTGAAAACTAAACTTTTCATTCTGTTGTTAGGGTCAGAGAGTCACCCTGTCTTCAGCTGCTGGATGCCTATCTGCTTTGACAGGGAAGGAAATTGAGAGTGATAGTGCAGATTATTTAGGGTCATCAGTAAGTGTATTGAAAAGAAATCACAAGAAGTGCTTTGTCAGATTTGAATTCAAAGAAAGAATTGGCCGAGTAGAAAAACAGTAAAGTTTGGTTATCAAGTGCCTTTTCATCAAAGACATTGAATTGTATCACCTTCTCTGTATGTCCATGAATGTATATTTTACTTGCCTTTCCCATCAGTCATGGCATAAAATATGATAGGACCAAATAATCAAGTCAGCATTTATACGTTTCCAAACTACATTATTATAAACATAATTATCAGCGTGCATACATAAGTGTGTGCAAATGTGTATATATGCATGTGTTTTATATTGAACAATTGACTTATATATGAGCAAATGTTAGAAATTTATGTAGTTTGATCTAATATACTGTAGATGATTAAAACATTCCAGGTTTTGAATATTAATCTTGGGTCTTCTTAATGGTCATTACTTACAGTGACTTTTTCTTTTGTGGACGCAAAAATTTACATTGCATATACTATAAAGCAAGTGTGTGTGAATTAGTGTTTAAGTAATGAATAGAATAGTCATTACTTACAGTATTAATTAGCTTTCACATGAAATAAGTTACATTGTTTTAAGTGAAAAAAGATATATAGCTAGTGCTGGGGATATGTAAGGGAAAAAGGGAAGAAGGTGAAGAAAGTGATAGTTCTCAGTAGGATAATAGAGGCTTTGATTAAATTAAAGAATAAATCATCAAATTCTAGGCTATCTCAATTTATAATGTGAATAAATTGTTCTATGGTTCTATGTGAGACTAAGAAAATTTCACACTTGAAATTGTTTCAGGAAGTGCTCTGACCAGTACAAAAATGTTCATCAAGGGAGAGAGAAAAATTATTGAATGCTAAAAATAATGGCATATATTCTCTCTACTTTCATGTAATGGCTCTCTGAATTTCCTTTAGAAATTACCTTCTCCCCAGTCCTCCCATGTTTTCATCCATGCAATTTACAAGGGATTGAGTCTACATAAAGTTTTATGGGGTGAGTCCAGATAAATTTAAGCTAATCTGGACACTGCATTCACCTAGTAATTGGGTGGTGGGTTGGCACATGATATAATGTAGTCCAATATTAATGAGCCTTGGGACTTTTGCTGGAAATGCTTAGACAAAACTTTTTATTCTCCACTGGGGTTAGTACTATGAGAATACAAGGCTTGGGATTATTGCAGCCATTTTTTTTGCACCATAAGAATAGACAGTCTGAGAACAGGGTTTGAGGGCAGAGGACAGAGACTTGCATGACAGCAGCACTGTAGTCCTAAAGAGATCTTGAATTTCTAGACCAAACTGTGACTAAAGTCAGCCATGCTTTGGTTTATTTCTGTTCTATAAGCGAATTATTTACTGTTGTGTCAAGACACTTTGATTCAGGTCTCTTTTTCACAAGAAATCAAAAGTGTCCTAATCAATAGAGGTGGTGTGTTAGTTTGCAAGCTGTTGAAATGCAATGTGTCAGAACCAGAATGGCTTTGAAAAAGGGGAATTAATAAGTTACAAGTTTACAGTTCTAAGGAAATAAAAGTGTCCAAATTAAGGCACCAACAAGAGGCTACCATCACTCAAGAAAGGCTGATGGGTCAGGAACACCTCCGTCAGCTAAGTAGTCAGATGGCTGGCATCTTCTGGTCCCTTTCTCATGGGCTCCATTGCTTTCAGCCTCTTTTTCTGTGAAGGTTCCTCCCTTTGCTTATCCAGGGCTGGCTTTCATCTCTTGGCTTCCCTTGGCTGTCTCCAGGTTCTGGCTTGTTTAACATCTCATGGCATCATCCGCTGGGCTCCAAACATCTCCAAACATCTGTCCTCTGTTTTCCATATGCTTGCATCTGTGTCAGCTCTGCTGTGAAGCGTACGTTAGCTCTGAGGCTTCTGTCATTTCTATCATTCCTGTCAGCTCTGATTCTCTCCAAAATGTTTCCTCTTTTAAAGGATTCCAGTAAACTAATCAAGGCATATCTGGAATGGGTGGAATCACATCTCGCCTAATCAAAGGTCAAACCCACATTTGGGTGAGAAACATCACCATAAGAGAAATTCTAATAAAAACTTCTACATACAATATTGAATCAGGATTAAAAGAGATGGTTGCTCCCACAGGATTGTATCAGGACTAAAACATGGCATTTCTGGGGCATAGAATACTTTCAAAGCAGCCCAAGTGGTTAATTTGAGATTTGAGTATATACGTAGGAAACATGGTTCTCAATAGAAATGTGGTTTGAGAGAAAACCAGGAAAATGTTCAAACTGTCTATGGTGCCACAGTTAGAGAAAACACTAATGTAACTATTTGAACAGATCTTCACTGTTAATAAAACTTGGATGAAGAATTAAAGTGTGTGTTTTTATTAAACATTTTTCTCGTGTATAAAAATATATACCGATGTGAAAAAACATTGGCAAGTGTAAGGCAGAAAATAGCAGTAATTTACAATCCCATCACCCAAATGAAGACACTGTCATTAATTTACCCTTTTTGCTTTTATTCTTCTTTCTATCCATTTTTATGTAGTTGAATGGAAATTTAAGTATCAGAAATAAGCAAGTAATGTGTGAAAAAAACGATATTTTTGTCACCATAATCAAAGACCTTGGGGTCTAACACAAACACTAACCCTGCTCTAAGTCTTGGTAGAAGAAACATATGGTTGGAAAAAGACCTGTGTTGGAATCCCAACTCTTTCACTATATTATTCCTAGGCAAGGGATAGTAATCTAGCTTAAAGAATATTCATATTCATATTCATATTCATATTAAACTGGCTTAAATTACTTTGAGCTGGATTGCTGTCCCTACTTTTCTGAACCTTAGTTTCTTCTTTCATAAAATGAAGCTAGGCAACAAAATCAGTAATAATATCTGTATAATAATTCTACTGTGAGAAAATTAATAGTCAGTGTATAAAAGTTAATTTGCAAAATATAATACAGTTTCATGAAATTTCCATTACTCAGCTAGAGTGCTTGCTTTCAAATTCTCAAGTAAAGAAATACTATAGTTTGCAAGGTATTCTCTTGGATAGATCTTATTCACTTCTTTTGGCTTTTTCTCTCTCCACAATTCTTAGTTGAAACAGCAGATTACATAAGACAAGCTAAAATCCTCTTTACGCTCTTTAAACTTATTAACCATATAATTATCCAGATACTGACATGCACCTCAGTGTTCTACAGAAATAGAAACACCATACTTGATTTAGAAGGTTCTCCAAAATCAAACCACCCTATATATGTAGTCTTATTTTTGACTGCCCTAATTAAATCTTCATCCTATTCTTTGTTCCTTCTACATAGACCATGCTCACATCTGGCTCAGAATATACATCAATGCAATTGTCTTGTTCTAGCAGCTCAACCCTTTTCTTGACCTCCTCCCCTCTGTATAATTTTCAGGTGTTTTATGATTCCATAGAAAGGTAACAATCATTTATTAAGTTTTTATAGAATGTTACAAAATCAATTTGGCCGGTAAAATAAACTGTACATATATATTCCATTTCCTTATTATTTTGTAGTATTCACTGAGGATTCTGCTGAACCTGCAAATCTGAACCAATGATTATGAGGAAGACTGGCTCATGTAGTCATCTGGGATTCCCATGCAATTTATATTATACAAAGAAAATACCTCTAAAATTCTTCTATTAATTTTGATATAAAATAAGATCTGTCTACCAAGCCCTAACATGGCCTATACAAATTTCTCTCTCAAATACATATAGGAAAGTCACCATCTTTTGCCCATAATTATTTTAAGAACTTGAACTAACATCAATGGATGGGAATGCAAATACTAGCCCCTCGGTTCTATCCTACTGAAAACAGATATTTCACTTGTAATTGGGCTTCAAATAATGCTTCATGTTCCCTTCAGTCTGTCTCATGAGTCAAGACTGAAGACCCAGAACATGCATGTATATTTTTAAAGCAACGTGAGGGTTTTTCTTTGTATCTTCCCCACCATTACTATTTCTCTTTCTATATCCAGACTTAATCTTCCAGAAAACACTTGGTCAGTCCCCACAAGAAAAATGCTGTAGGCAAGCATGAAAATAAGAAAAGAGAAAAATGATACAGAAGAGAGAGATTAAATCTAAGGTAACAATCATGGAGGTTACTAAGGAAATATCATAAGCAATAATCAAAGACATGGTTGAAGAAAGCTTTTTTTGAATTAAAAAAAGTAAAAAAAGAAAAAAAAAGCAGTGAAAATAGAAATGCACTTAGACATGTCCTAACTGAAACAAAACAAAACATTAAAAGCAAGAGAAATTCCTGCAAGAATCCATGAAGAAAAATAAAATAGGTTATTTATAAAGTTACAAAATTTACTCTAGCTTAAAACTTCACAGACACACACTGTTTAAAAAGGCAATGAAACAGTATCAACAGACTTTTGAAAGGAAACATTTTGAAATAAGAATTATATACTAAACCAAATTGTCTTTCATGTATAAAGAAACAGTCTCAGGTGTTCAAAGGTTCATAAGACAGTACAAAGTTTTAAATGTACTGTCATGACTCCGATGAAGGTCCTCAATGAACTCTCAGGAGAGGATGGCTGGACAACAGTGGGAATGGAAGAGTCCAAAATCTGCAGGGCAGACTGTGAAGCTGGCAGCTCTGATGAAATGTCTGGATGAACTCCACAGGAGAGGCTTTCTGGAAGAGTGACTGTCTCTTCTGAACCCTCCTTAAAAGCCTTCTCATAATTAGATTGTGCATCTCGCAAATCAGAAGACATTCCCCTTAGCTGATTACAAATGCAATCAGATCTGAATGCAGCCAGTGTGATCATGATTTAAGTTCATGAAATATCCTTATAGCAACAGACAGGCCAGCATTTGCCTGACCAGACAACTGGGCACCACCACCTGGCCAAGTTGGCATACGAACCTGACCATGACACCTGGTAAGTGCTGTGACAAGCCATTGCCTTGTGTCTAAATGGGACACCTCACTAGGTCACAGAAGCACTTTGAGTGCTGTGGCATAGTGGCAGGACATTGACAAGAGGCATGCAGGAACCTACAGAGAAAATTTGTCTACTTTGCAGCTCTGGATTGCTGAAAATGATTCTCTCATTCCTGTGAAGGGAGGTACATGCCTGGGAAGGAGCCTGGACTCAGACATGCTGTGTTTAAAGATCTATTAGTTGAATCCTTCCCTGTCAGTGAATAAATGGACATTTTGCTAATCTATGGACAACTCCATTTTGCACATTGGGACCTGAAACATTACAGTGTTTCACTAAGGCATTAGACAATAGGATTTGTGCATCTGTAAAGTTAGAATCAAAGATTAGTCTATGCTTGGTTATTCTGCATGAACTAAAAAACAGTAATTTATTTTCATTATAAATTGGCATTCTGAAGCAAGCAACTGATCTATTACTGAGATCTGCTGTCTGTTCCCCATTAATCCCACTGAGGCAAAGGTCAGTCTGACACCTGACTATGGGAAATCCAGGGAGTGAGAGATCATTCCCCAGGAGTGTGAAGTTAACTAAGTACTGGGAATTGTATTTTTGGCAGCTGAAAGTGCATTTTAACTCAAGGGTTTCTACCAAAGCCTTCTCTCATAAAGGCTTTAGTGGTAAATTTGTGTGGGCTGATGCCTTAGGGAGCTGTATGAAAGCTAAACAGATGTAGAAAACTTGACTTTAGAGAACATAGAAGCCAAATGTCAGATATATGTTTATCTTCCTTGCATGTGGATCCCTGAAACTAAAACAGATCCTGATAGTATAAAAAAGATGGTAGCACGTTGCTGTGATTATTCTTGAACTTTTGGCAGAGATAAATCAAGGACATAGTTTTCACTTCTTCCAATATTCATTCTCTGTTAAGCCTTCTTGGCCATAAAGATTTCTTTAAAATTCATCCACTAAGCCTTCATGAACTCATCTTACACTATAATTTTGGATATTTTGTTCAGTTGCCTTGTTGCTGTTCTTATGTTGTGTGTGCATGTGCCCGTAATGGTGTGAGCCTAATGTGCATGTATGTAAGGCTTTTCTCTCCATTTAGAGTGTAAGCTTCTCACATGCAGGGCATTTGACTCTTTTCCATTCTTTTCATCCTCAACCCTCGTGCCTTTTCTCTGGCCCAGTAGAATCGAGATTGCTAAATCACTTTTTAAATTATATGAAACAATTTTAATAGCACATACATATGCTGTGTGTTACCCTTCTCTTCCCCACCTTTTTATTTTACTTATTACAAATCACATCTTTACATACTGTATGTCTCAAATAAAAGAAAATATTCTTTTTTATGCATTTGAATAAAAAGGACTTGGAAGAATTAAGAAGTGGAGTTACATACCAAAAAGTACTACACAATAGCACTGTTATTTTTAATTACTCATATGGTTAGAAGTTTTTATCGGTTTGTGCTGTTTCAATCCTCTGTCTAGTGTCCTTTCCTTTCAGCCTGTAGAACTCCCTTTAGCACTGCTTGTAGGGCAAGTCTTATGGTAATGAACACACTTAGCTTTTTTTTTTTTAATCTGGGAATGTCTTAAATTGGTCCTCATTTTTTAAAAGCAGATTTGTTGAGATACATCCACATATCATTCAGTCCACTCAAAGTGTACAATTAAAGACTTTTGGTATAATCGCAGAGTTGTGCATTCATCAACACAGTAGTAGAACATTTTCGTTATCCTCAAATGAAAACCCCTAACCCCTTAGCAGTCATCTCTCAACCTCTATATCCTTCATCAACCATGCACAACCACTAATCTATTTCTATCTCTACTGATTTAATTATATTTACATATTATATAAACAGAATCATACAATATGTAACACTTTGTGTATGATTCCTTTCATTTAACATAATCTTTCTAAATTATTATTTTTGAATTAGAGAAACTGTAGTTTTACAGAAAAGTCATGTAAAAAATACAATGTTCCCATATAGCCCCTATCATTGACAATTTGCATTAGTGTGATACCTTTGCTACAATTGAAGAAAGAATATTGAAATAGTACTGATATAACTATAGTCCATGCTTTACCTGCTAACTCACTTTTCCCACCAAGCTGTTGGGAAAGCTACAGCAGAAAGCTATTCTTGAAATTATATCATAGAGGCTATCTGAAATAAAGGAAAGATGTGAGAACTGTGCCTTGGGTTTTAACTCTGGATTTGCCACAATCTCCCTAAATGACCTAAGGCAAGCCACTTTCTTCCTCTGTGCCTCAAGATCTTAACAAGAAAATGAAAGGATCAGATAGCATGATCTCTATGGCCCCTTCCAGTTTAATATTCTGGGATCTGTCATGACTTTTTAAAATTGTTATTATAAGCTATTTTAATTTGTGTTTCTTAACACGACTATTCTTTATTATAGGATATATGGACTTGAGCTTGGGAAGAAACATGCTATATAAAAACCCCAAAACTACAGGTTTTTACTCTTGAATAGTTTAGTTTTCTCATTGACTGAGAACCTACTCTAAACAAGACACTATTCCATATCCCTTATATGCATTATCTCATTTAATCTAAAAAAATCTCTATGACATCAGTACTATTATTTTTGCTATTTTCAGAGGAAAGTTTATGTTGCTTGATTGTGGCTTCATGGCTAAAATGTTTTAAAGCCAATATGCAAATCTCTGTCTGTCTGACCCCAAGGCCCATGTTTTTAACCACTGTGCAGTATGACCTTATTGTGCTATACTCCAGATGGAGATATAGGACAGACTCAGGGATACAAACATACAGACCTAAACTTATATAGATAAAAGAACAGCAAGAGGCAAAATGGGAAGATAAATGAATGAAGAAAGGAATAATGGAAAGGAATCCTATGCAAATTATGCATGATTTCCTGCCTAAATTGGTTCAGAGTACTCTTTCACTACTTGTACCTCCAAGCCATGAATGCCAAATAATTCTGCTAGAGCATGAGGAGAAATTCAAAATCTTCTTAATCAGCTAATGATGAGATACAGATAGTACATGTGCTATGAAAAATCCCTGCATCTTATTCATGGGACTAAAATGGAGGTAGCTTACAAAGGAGAAAAACCTGCTCTTTTCTAATTCAACATTGCCCTGAAAGGTTAGGTGAGGAAGTGCTTAACAGTTGGTCCAAACAAGGTCCCATCCCTAGCACCAAGGACATATACTATAGAGCCATCCCTCCTCCCATACCCCCAGCTCCATTTTGGAAGAATAGACCTTTTATTAGGCTATTCGTTTTCCAGAATGAAAGAGAAACACTGTGACCCATTTGGTTCAGGAAGAAAAGAGACTGAGGGTTAGGACCTGGTTCAGAGGAAAAGAAATCTCATGGTCCATTTAAGCTATGCTTTAAGGGAGGCATTTAGTGAAGGTGAATTGTACTTAGTGGAAGGAGATGCTGGGGTGAAAAGCAATGACTTGGGTAGCATCAAGTGTTATGCCTTTTATATGGGTTCTATGAGGAGGAGACATAGAGGCGTGGTAGGTGAATTTGGAAGGAATTGTAATAGATTACAATGAGAAAGTTACAAAAATCTGTTCTGTATAGGATTCTCTACCAAGATGCTCTTTCTCTGTCTAGCTGGAGTACAGCTGCTGTATGAAAATTTGCCATTAAGTCCTCACTTCATATGGCTTCCTTCCTTCCATGTCCTATATTTATTCAGTAATTCTCTCAATAAAGGACAGAACATTTTCTGAGGCTATTTGTCTCACTTGGAAGGGTCAGTTTTCCTGGGCTTTTAAGAGGATGAAATAAGGCAGGAAGAAGCTTTCAGGAAAGAACTGAAAGAATAGAGAACCCTAGTAAATTCTCCCTGATTCCAGACAAGGCTGTACCAGAAAGAGGGCAAAATAGGACAAGAATCCATATGCAAGACAAATGGGTCTAAATGAAGTATTTTGAGAGCCAGAAGTTGAAGCATAGGAGAGTAATCGTGGAAGAGGGAAGACTTGGCTATAAACGGCCACACCTTCTCTTGTGGATAATATTACCTCTCAACTGCTTCTATGTAGAGTGCTCTGTGGATTAACTGCTACCTATTCAGAGTACTCCAAATCCGACATTCTGAGTCTTACAACCCCATGATTATTATTAGTAAATGTACTAATTTTTACCATTAATTCAAGCACATTCCCAGAAGGTAAACTTCAAGAAATAAAAAAACACAGACATAATACTTCCCAAACCAAAATATGAATGAATTGCTATAATTGCCTTTTTTAGAACTTTTGTGACTCTCTTCCAACACTGTGAAATATCAAGGGCTCTTTAGCATGCAGGATGAGCTTCATCAGATAAAATAGAATTCATGTAACTGCATTACTAATAGCTGAAGCTTTGACTAATGTAATGATCTTTGATGCAAACAGGTTATCCTGTTCCATTAGCCTCTAAAGATCATTAAAGGATTCCCAATTATTATGGCTGCATGCTAGGAAGTGCTTTATTTTCTCTCCTGGATTCAGAGCAAGATAAGTCTTCCCAGGTGTCTTTGGGAAAAATAATGTTGATCTTGGGGACATGGGAGTGAGCTGAGAAACGTATCTTGGAAAGCACAGTTTTATGTTTATATTCAAGGTAGAGAAGTGATTGTACAACAGTGATCCTCTGGGTGCCACCTAGTTGAAGCAGAAATGTGAAATTTGATCTAAATTTTGTTTCTTCCTGTGAGGCAGGATGGAGACCTGTAGGTTGTTTCCCATGGTTCCATTATTAATGGAACTAATAGCTATTAGTGTGAACCAGAGATCAGTTGGGGATCAATAACAAACTAAAACAACTTTTTTTTTCTGGAAAATGCCAGAAGTAAGATAGACTATTTCCAGTGCAGGCCAGAGTTAAATCTGAGGATCACAGAAATCATTTGTAGATATGTAGTGGGATTCTAACCCTCTTCATTTTGCCAAGATTAGGTACTGAATTTGGGACAAGATCAAATCAATCTGAGGTAATACTTTTTTTGGCCTCTATGTTTCTTTATTACTTGTGAGAATTCAGACACAGGAAGAATGATGATCACCAAAATTTTGCTTTTGTCAACAAGTTTTCAATTAATTTTGTATTGCATTTCTTTGAAGTTTAGCATTTATCAAGAATCTACCATGTGCCAAGCACCTTGCTTTCACATATATTATGTAAGTTAATCCTTATGACAATCTTTTAAGGTGGACCTGAGATCCTCATTTTACAGATGAATTAACTGATACTTCAAACATTTAACAATTGTTTTAGGTACAGTAGATGATAAATTGTGAAATGTCTGTCTATAGCTGCCTGATTCCAACATATATACCCTTTTCATCACATGACATGCAGATTTCTATGGTAGGTGGATGTGTTTTAAAAGAGCACAGGGAGATACAGCCTGACACATATATATTGTTCTCTTCTCTATTTTAACTTCCTCACCTCATTTGCCCTGCCTTTGTGTGTCTCAGCTTGTCAAGAGCTGGGTTCACTAATCTCTTTACTCACAGGATTATCTCAGACCCACTTCCCAGATGCAACAGAGGAAGTAATTAAACCAGTAATGGTGAATAATTTTCATCTCATTCCAACACTCATAGTTTGATAGTAACTATCTGGAACACTTTTTGAGAAGGCACATTTGGTGGCATCTGGGAATAAATGCTGGGAACTAGTGATAACTTTAATGGGCAGAGGAAAGAGCACATGCCCTCTATATTTACAACCCCTAGTGTAAGCATTCCCAGTTCCCCTCTGGGACAAAGCCTTCCCTGAAATATAGTGTGGTTGCACATATGCTATACACCGCATCACCTTAATTGGCACATCTGATATGAGACATGATATCATAGTTTTCACTAATGAATCCTACATATTTCTCTGAGTTGATGCTCAGTGCTTCTCTCATTCTCCACCTCTGCCACTGTACCCCCAACCCATGCCTTTATTCTGATAAGGCAATTTCTTTATCAAAATTGCATAGACTAAAATATCCTCAAACTTTGCACACATCCCATAGGACTGGCATTGGACTTTGATCTCCCAACCATGCTCTTATCTGTCCCTTAGTACCATAGAATTTATTAAGTTGCAAGTTTACAGTTCCAATGCTGGAAAAATATCCAAAATAAGGCAAGGCTCTAAAAATGTCCAAATTAAGGCATCCTGGGAAAGATACATTGGCTCAAAAGGGCCGATGATGTTTGGGCTTTCGCTTTGAGCTGGAAAGACATATTGCGACATCTGCTAGCATTCTCTCCATGTTTCTTCAATGGATTCCCCAGAGACATTTTCTTTATGCATCTCCAAAGGCCTCTGGCTGTGTGAGCTCACACCTTGAATGGGTAGAGATACATCTCCACTGAAATCATATAATCAAAGTTACCACCCACAATTAGGTGGGTCACATCTACGTGGAAACAATCAGTAAGATCCCGCTCAGCAATACTGAATGAGGATTAAAGGACATTGCTTTTCTGGGGTACAATATAGCTTCAAACTGGTACAGATGGTGACTTTTTTTTTTAGAGAATTCAGACCCCAGGAACTAGAATTCAGAAAGTGTTTAAGCCTGTCTTCAGCCTCAGCCTCTGTCTCAATCACACACCTGGTAGGGAAAGGATCTGCTGATAATTAAAGGCAGAGTACCACTTTCGGTCTGTGGGGAGCAGCAGGCTGACAAGCGCCATCTGCTTGGCAGGACAGGAAAATAACAGAATTAAGAGGCTTCACAGGACGCACTGGCACCCTGCTGGATCTCATCCTCAGGGAACCTTGATACTGAATCCACCCTCTTCATGAGCTTGGGGCTGTCTTTTGAGGGAAAATCTGACTGGAGTCAATCCTATCTGGGGAGATCTTCCTTATGGGCTAGACCTCCAGGTTAAAGTTCCTAAAGTAAATGAAAAGAGTATTAAAAATATAGAGAGGAAAAAACAAAACAAAATAAACAAACAAGAGATAAGGATTCCCTGAGGAAGAAGAGGTAAGAGAGAGTTTTCTGCTGGGAGTGAAACAACTACAAGCACACAAAAAGGGCAATCTCAGAGACTTCCATACAGGCAGGGACAATCAGTAAAATAAGCTGAAAAATTCCAACAGTTAAACAGAAGCTATTTTAGAAGTCTAGAATAAGTTGAAGAAAATGTTAAAGAATAGTTAGAGAACAAAGCCAACCAGCAAAAAAAAAAAAAGAAAGAAAAAAAACCACAAAACCCTAGACAAAAGAGGGAAAATGAACTCCAAAAATTGCTGCAGATGCATCAGTGGTTCAGTGGTAGAATGCTCGCCTTCCATGAAGAAGACCTGAAGTTTGATTCTCAGACCATGCATTCCTCCCCCCAAAATTGATGCCAAGGCACCAGTAATAAATCATGAGTCATAATAGGAAGCATGAAGATATGGCCCATCAAATGAGATGCAGAAGTTGTAACAACTAATTCAGGATGTTCAAACAGATATTCTAAACCAATTCAATGACTTGAAGAAAAATATGGCAAAAGAGATAAAGGATATAAAGTAAACACTGTGTGACAACCATAAGCAAGAACCCAAAAGCTTACAAAATCAAATGGCAGAATTCATGGTAATGAAAGGCACAATAGAAGAGATGAAAACACAATGGAGACATACAAGAGAAGATTTTAAGAATTAGAAGAAAGGATTAGTAGCTGAATGACAGAACTTCTGAAATCTTACATACAAAAGAAGATATAAGGTAAAGAATGGAAAAATATGATGAGTCTCAAGGAATTGAAATACAATATGAAGCACATGAATATATGTGTTATGGATGTCCCAGGAAAAGATAAGGGAAAGGGGGCAGAAAGAACAATGAGGAAATCATCATTGAATATTTCCCAAATATTACACAAGACATAAAATTAGAGGTCCAAGAAGCATGGCATACCCTGGCCAGGATGGATCCAAATACACTTAATATTCAGATTGTCAAATGTCAAAGACGAGGAGAGAATTCTAAAGGCAGCAAGAGAAAAGTGATCAATCACATACAAGGGAAGCTCAATATGACTAAGTACAGTTTTCTCAGCAGAAACCATTGAGGTGAGAAGTATGGGTATGATATATTTAAGATACTGAAAGAGAAAAAAGCTGCCAACCAAAAAGACTTTATCTGACCAAACTATCCTTCAAAAATGAGGGAGAGTTTCAAATATTTATTTATAGAGTAAACCAACACTGAGAGAGTTCTTTAACAAGAGACCTACTCTACAAGAAATACCAAAAGGAGTGCAGAAGGTATATAGGAAAAGACAGGAGAGAGAGGTTTGAAGATGAGTATAGAAATAAAGATTAATCCTCATTTTTACCCTTTACTAAAAAGGTAAAGAAAGAGGGAGAAAAAAAATAAGATATCACATATAAAGTCTGAAGGGAAAATGGTGGAAGAAGGTACTGCCTTTACAGTAATAACATTAAATATTAATGGAGTGGGCCACTCTGCCTCAGTGGCAGAGTTCTCATCTGCCATGCCAGAGACCCAGGTTTGATTCCTGGTGCCTGTCCATGCAAAAAAAAAAAAAAAAAAAAAATCTTGGGTGGGCCATGGTAGCTCAGTAGACAGAGATCTAGCTTGCCATGTTGGAGACCCGGGTTCGAATCCAGGTGCATGCCCATGTGGAAAAAAAAAGTGAATATTAATGGACTAATCTCCCCAATTAAAAGACATTGACAGAATGGATAAAAACCTGATCCATGAATATGCTATCTACAAGAGACTCACTTTAGATGCAAGGACAAGAATTGGTTGAAAGTGGAAGGACAGAAAAAGATGCATATTATTCATGCAAACAACAACCAGAAAAGGGCAAGCGTAGCTATACTAATATCAGATGAATTTCACTTCAAATGTAAAGGAACTGTAAACAAAGTAGGACGCTATGTATTAATAAAAGGGTAAATTATCAAGAAGACATAACAATCATAAATATTTATCCACTGAGCCACAGTACCCCAAAATACATGATGTAAACTCGGACAGCAGTGAAGGGAGAAGTAGACACCTCTACAGTAAGAGTGGGAGACCTCAATACATCATCCCTGTCTAGAACTTCTAGACAGAGGGTCAATCCAGAAACAGATATCTTGAATAATATTATGAATGAACTAACTTAAAAGACATTTACAGAACATTGCAGTCCAGGACAGAAGGATATATATTTTTATCTAATATAAATGGATCATTCTTCAGGATAGATCACAGGCTGAGTCACAAAACAAGTCTCAATATTTTAAAAAGATTGAAATTATACAAAATACTTGCTAAAATCATAATGGAATGAAGTTAGAAATCAATTACAGGTGAATGGCTGGAAAATTCACAAATATATGAATGCCAAAAATATTCTTAAACAACCAGTGGGTTAAGGAAGAAATTGCAAGAGTAATCAGTAAATATATTAAGACAAATAAAAATTAGATCACAACATAACAAAGATTATGTGATGCAGCAAAGGCAGTGCTGAGAGGGAAACATATTGCTCTGAACACCTATAATAAAAGAGAAAAAAAAGAGCAAAAATCAAGTACTTAACTGATCATCTGGACAAACTAAAAAAAAAAAAAGAAAGAACAGCAAAGTAACCTCAAAGCAAATACAAGGAAAAAATAACAGTTTAGAGTACTAATAAGTGAAATTGAGTATGGGGCCTGGAGGACAGGACCCCTTCCCCCGTGATGTGACCAAACCCTGGCAAATATTTCAAAAATCTTCCCCCACCCCAGCCCATGCCTTTTTACCCTCCAGCAGCTGCATTCTTGTGATAAACTCCCCTTACTGAGCCTCCACCCTCTGGTAGCTGCACTCCTGTGATAAATTCCCTGTATTCAATATCTGCCCTCCAACAGTTACAACACTGCATAATGAAGACAGCATTTACATTTTAAACTTCACCAATGGAAGGCTGCCAACTCCCAACTTAGTCCTCTGCTTCTAAAAACCCACCTAACCCCTACCTCCAATTCCCTACCCCCAAGCCATAAAAAAACTATCCCCTGCCACTTCAGGGCAGTTATTTCTGTCTTGAAACACTGCCTAGGCAGTTTTTTTCTACCTGAGTTGAAACATTTGCCTGAACTCATTTGTTCCTGCCTCATTTCTGGTGAGTTTGGCTTTCAGCTGGTGCTGAAACCTGGAACCCAGAGTGAGGTGACACACAGCCCCTGACCCTGCAACCTAGGAAGCAATGGGCAGCAACAGCTCATTCCAGGGTTACTACTAGATCCTGGTCTGTGGTCCTGGATGTGGTTCCACTATGGTTCTCTCCAGGCAGTCTATGATGCAAGGGATCCCTCAACCCACTTAGCTTTGCAACTGGAGAAGCAATAGGCAGCAACAGCCCATCCTGGGCTTACTCCCCAATCCTCGTGGTCCAGTCAGGAAGGTATCCCTCTGGACTTAACCTGCAAACTTCCCCTCTGACAATGGCCACGTTGCCCTTAAAGGAACTGGAACTTCACCCATGCAGCTCCGGAAATCCCTCTGGACAAGGGTATGCCTAGTTGAACCCAGGATGCTGGCTTCTCTCTGTGGGACCACTCTAATCTGTCCAGTTCCTTTTGGCTAAGGGGCACTCAACTCTAAGAAAACCTTTGTCCAGTTCCTTTTACGTTGAGGGACACCCAACTCTAAGGAAAACTTTTTTCTTCTCTTACACTGGTGACGTGGGTGTGGGGCATCCCTTCCCTTAATGGCCAAACCCTTAAGTTTCCTACTTAAACAATACAAAACTTTAGGTAACTAAAATCAAATATAACCTAAATGTCTCATATTCTATTGTAATATGGCCTGGCCACGGTATAAATTAGAAAATAACTCACAATGGCCAGAAAATGGAACCTTTAATTACAGAATACTGCAAGACCTTGCCAATTTCATACATGGTTCTGGAAAAGTGGGGTGAAGTTCCATATGCTCAGGCCTTCTTTTCTCTTTCCTCTCATCCCTCTCTTTGTACCTCATGATCAACCTACCATATCCTGGTAGCCAGCACCCCCTCCACAGCTTCACAATGCCAATGCCAAACATCCATCCAACACCAGACACAAATCACAGCAGGGTGAGTTAAGAATTCTTCGGATGGAGAATTCTGCTCTTTCTCTCTCTCTCCTTTCTCCATTGTCCAGGTCCTCACCATACCCAAGGGTGGAACACCCATATCCTTATGGGAAAAAAGTAATCCTCACTGTCCCCAAGGGCTGTGGCATGTGGGATGCACACATCCCTGTGGGAAAAAAAAAACCCTTGGCTCTGGACACATCCAGCTCCAACCACAGTTCACCTTAAAATTCCTTAGTCTTGTCCATGCCACCTAAAATGGGGAACTCAATTTCACCTCCCCCCCGCAAAGAAAAACACACCTTTAGGTTGTCTCTTCCATAACCTTAAACCTCTGTTCCCAGATGGGGACATCAGACTCAAAAACCTCATTTTTCTATTCAACCTCTGTGTGGTCCTAATACAAATTGGATAATGAAAGTCAATAGCCAGAAATGGCACTTTCAGTATTCAAGTTCTCCAAGACTTAGAGAACTTCATCCAGGGCAACAGCAAGTGGTCTGGGATTCCTTATGTTCAAGCTTTCTTTTAATTTTGTACCCATCCCTCTCTTTGCCAGTTCTGATCCTCTTACCAAATTCTTCTCATACATCAAAAACCCTCTCAAAAATCTTGCACTTCATTTCTCCACTTTCCTAAATCCCCTGAAAATTTTTACTTTGATCCCTCAGATTCTACTTCCTCTGCATCTCCTCCCTACATACCTTTGCTATTGTCTCTGGACACACCCTCCGCCCCTACTACCTCCTCCCCATCCTCAACTCGGCCTTCTGCCCCACTTCTCTCCCCTCTTCATACCTGCTCATGAGGATTACACCCCCCCTTCCTTGTCACTGCAGCCCCAGCCCCTCTGTAAACACAAAAGCAGATCTTAATTCCCTACTTCTTAACTCTACACAGACGCTGGCTCCCCTCTTACCCCTCCAGGATATAGCAGGAGCTGAAGGAATAGTTAAAGCACACGTTCCTTTTTCACTCTCTGGTTTAAGTCAAATAGAAAACCAACTACAGTCACTCTCTGAAAACCCTGCCACACACATTAAAGAATTCCAACACCTCACTCCCTCCAGTGACCTTACCTATCAGGCCAACCCCTACTCTACCCTGAAATTACCAACCTGAGTCCTCTGACCTTATCCACATGGCCCACTTTTTAACCTGCATAATAGAAAACATAAAAGAAGGCTGCCCTTAAGGCAGTTAATTATGATAAACTTGAAGAAATTTCACAAAGCCTGATGAAAATCCAACTGGATTGATGGAATCTCTCCTCAAATACATTAACTTAAACCCTGAATCAGACTCTAGCTGGCTATACCTACAGGCTCACTTCATTACACAATTTTATTCCAATATCAGGAGAAAGTTACAAAAACTAGAGGATGGCCCTAAAACCCCTCAAAAAAAACTTAATTAAAATAGTCTTTAAGATCCTTAACAATATACAGAAGGAAGCCAAATTAGAAAAACACAAAATGAGATGAGGTTAAAGCCTCCTTCCTAGTTGTTTCCCTCAGGTTCAAATCCCAGAGCCACTAACCCTTCTTTGGCTATCCTAAGCTCCCACCAGGGCTTTGCCCAGTGTGTGCTTGTGAGGGTCATTGGAAACCAGACTGTTCTGACAGAAATCCTAGGCCCCTACCAGGCCTGTGCCTGGTGCGCCACCATGAGGACTACTGGAAGTTGAGCCATCCTGAAAACCCTGTTTCCAGGAAAGTCCCTCCAGAACTCCCTATGGGCCCACAGCCAGGATCTTCCTTTCCAGCCTCCTCAGATTGACACCAGACCCCTGATGGGTTCCCAGTTCAAGATGGCCCCACATCTCTATTAGTAAGTTTGAATCAAGGGTCATTATTAAGGTTGGAGTTAAGCCAATCTCCTTTTTAATTGATATGGGGCCCACATATTTGGTTTTCCTTGAACAATGGGGACCTTTACCCACTTTGTCAATTTTTATTGTGGACTTGATGGCCTTCTCTCTTCCTCTTTAATTACTGAACCAATCATATGCTCAATAGAAGATGTCACATTCTCCCAGCAATTCCTTAGAATAGCCACTTGCCCCTCCCCAATCCTAGGATGTGACATTTTATTCAAATTCACTCTCCCATTTCCTTCACTCTCCAATCTTTTCAAGCCAATTTCCCTCTCTTCTTGCCTACCCCTGTCCACAAACCCTTCCATAAGTTCCAAATATGCAAATAATATAGTATACCACTATATTACCCTCTGAGCCAAAAGGGGATTTCACAATGCTAATAACACTTCTATCACAAAGGAACACCTAATTAAATAAAAATAAACCTCTTAAAGTTGCCTTCCTCCCATCCAAAGTCATTCTAATCCACTGCAAAAGCCACCAATTGTTCCCATTCCCCATCTTAGAAGGAAACAATCTAGGTGACCAACATGCCAAATCTGCAGACCTGTTTCTACCCCCAGTCTTCAAAATAGAAAAAGCTGATCACTTACTAAAATCACACCTTACCAAACTAGCAACAAACTCCACACTTCCTGGACACAACTCATATCCCTTGCTCTCACTCATCTCAGAACATTCCCCTGACAACCTTCCATTCTCAACCTGTTCAAACTCATGTATGGACACCCCTTCCTCTTAGGTAACCTCCCTCCTCCAAAATCCCCTATAGGAAAATACTTTGCCATGCTCTCCAGATAAGAAGCCTTCTCTACCAGCACACAGACACTCTCCTCCCAAGCCCTGATACCTCTATCACATCCACACTCAGCCCTGGAGATCTCATCCTACTCAAAATTATGCAACCATACCATATTTTTTCTATTGTCTTTTTATTTCTTTTTCTGAATTGATGTAAGTGTTCTAAGAAATGATTGTGATGATGAATATGCAACTATGTGATGATATTGTGAATTACTGATTATATATGTAGAACAGAATGATCCTATGTTAAAAATGTTTGTGTATCTTTCTTGTCATATTTTTTTTAAAAATTGAAAATTAGTAAAAAAAAAAAATCTATGCAACCCACAAAGCCCCTCTAACCTACTTGAGAAGGACCCTACACAGTAGTCACAGCAACACCTTCAGCTGTTAAACTAGCCAAAAAGCCCACTGCCTAGCACCATCTAAGCAGAATAAAGCTCTATCACCCTTCTAATTCAGTCTATTGATCTACTCCCACAGAACTGATCTCCCTCAAAATAATCAATCTGCCCAGCAATGTACTTTCACCCGCAAATCCCCCTCCAGCTCCTCACTGAAATATCTCTCTACTTTCTCACCTTCCATAGCCCTTAAAACAGCAATTCCTAACATTCCCGCTGAATGAATTCCAAGGCATCCTCCAGGAATTCCAGTGGCAACATATCCAGCCCTTATTTTACCCCTCTAAAACTACCTAAACTTTTCCTTATCTTTTGCCCTCCTCTTTTTTTCTTTACTGAGTGACATTTAACAATGAACAATCTATATCTTATCCTCTCACTTTTCCTCACATTAAAACTACAGACACAGTCGACCAGTCAGTAACTCAAGAATATGTGAATGATGTCTCCCAATATGAGAAGGAGCAGATACAACTTTTTCTTCTGTCCCATAGCACCTGCAGTCACCCCCGACTTGTCCCCTCATGACAACTATGCCCTTTTTCAGTAGAAAGCAGTTACAGAAAACTGACCATCATCCCTATTCCTTCCCATCATCAAAGAGATTGGAATGTTAGTCTTGACAGGACACCTTCCCCCATGATATGGCCAACACATAACAAATATTTCAAAAAGCTCCCCCCATCCCAGCCCATAGCTTTTACCCTACAGCAGCTTCATTCTTGTGATAAACTCCCATTATTCAAGCACCCTATCCCCTGCCACTTAGGGGCAGTCATTTCCTCCTTGAAACACTGCCCAGGCAATTGTTTCCTCCTGAAATGAAACCTTTGCCTGAACTCCTTTGTTCCCACCTCATTCCTGGTGCATTTTCCTTTCAGTGAGAACATGAAAAAAATACAAAAAAATCAACAAATCAGAAGGTGGTTTTTTGAGAAAATCAATAAAATTGTTGTATACTTGGCTAAGCTGACAAAAAAGGGAGAGGACGCAGATAAACAAAATCAGAAACGTGAAGGGTGACATAATTACTGACCCTACACAAAAAAGTTGATGATGAGAGAATACTATGAACAACTATTTGCTTGCAAACTATACAACTAAAATTAAATGGACAACTTCTTAGAAAAGGATGACTATCCAAGGTTAACTTGAGAAGAAATAAAACACCTTCACAAACTGATTACAAGTAAAGAGATTGAACCAGTCATAAAAAAAGAAAAGTCCAGGACTAGATGGCTTCACAGGTGAACACTACCAACATTTAAGGAAGAATTAGTAATGATCCGGCTCAAGGTCTTCTAGGAAAATTGAAGAGGGAAAGCTACGTAACTCATACTCAAGTCAACATCACTTTAATACCAAAGCCAGACAATGATACTACAAGAAAAGAAAATTACGGATGAATTGAACACCACCATTGTCCACTCTAAGTTTAGCTAAGTTATAAGTCCCAGTTGTTATTTTCTGTCTTTCCTTCTAATTTCATGTATTCCCCTAGCCTTCCTCTTTCAACTATATGCACTTCAACTTTACTAGTCATACTTACAATATTGTGCTACTCTAACGAATATAGATGCAAAAAGCCTCAAGAAAATACTTGCAAATTAAATTTGGCAGCACATTAAAAGTATTATGCAACATGAGCAAGTGCTTTTTTTCCAGATATGCAAGGTTGGTTCTGCACAAGAAAATCAAGCAACAAAATATACGCATCAAAAAAGATGGGCATAGATGGGAACTTCCTGAACATGATAAAGGGTGTATATGAAAAACCCACAGTCAACACCACACTCAGTGGGGAAAGATTGAACAAGACAAGGATGCCACTGTCACCATTGTTATTCACCTTTGCACTTGATGTTCTAGCTAGAACAATGAGGCAAGAAAAAGAAATAGCAGACATCCTAATCAGAGAGAAAGAAGTAAAACTTTCATTGTTTGCAGACAACCTGATCCTATATGCAAAAATTCACAAAAAATCTATAGCAAAGCTACTAGAGTTTATAAATGAGCACAGCAAAGTGGCAGGACACAAGATCGACACTCAAAGTTCAGTAATGTTTCTATATGCTAGTAATGGGCAATCTGAGGAGAAATCAAAGAAAAAAATCCCATTTACAACAGCCACAAAAATAATCAAATATTTGGGAAAAAGTTTAATCAAGGACATAAAAGACCTATACATTGAAAACGACAGAACTTTGTTAAAAGAAATCAGGAAAGACTTAAGTTGGAAAGACTTATGTATTCATGGATTGGAAGACTAAATATAGTTAAGATGTCAATTCTACCTAAATTGAATTACAGATTCAATGCAATACCAAGTTAAAATCCAAAAACTTACTTTGCAGAAACAAGAAAACGTATAATCAAATTTATTTGGAAGTTCAGGGTGCCCTGTATGAATAAAAATATCTAGAGAAAGGAAAATGAAGTGAGATGTCTCATACTACCTGACTTTAAAGACTATTACAAGCCTATAGTGCTCAAAACAATGTGGTTTGGGCATAAAGATAGATAATGCTGATCAGTGAAACCAAATTGAATGTTTAGAAATAGACCCTCCTATCTACAGACAATTGATTTTTGATAAAGTAGCCAAGATCACTGAACTGTAGCAGAGCAGTCTCTTAAATTGTGCTTTGAGAACTGGATATCCAAAAGAATGAAAGAGGACCGTTATCTCATAACTCATTAAAAAACTAACTACAACTCAATGAAAGTCCTAAACATTAGAACTAAGAACATGAAGTATTTAGAAGAAAATGTCATAAAGATTTTGTGACTGGAGGTGGTTTCCTAGACATTACACACAAAACACAAGCAATGAAAAAAGAAATAGATAAACGATATCTCCTCAAAATTTAATACTTCTGTATAGCAAAGGACTTTTTCAAGAAAGTATAATGGTAGCCTATGCAATGGAAGGCAATATTTGGAAACCATATATTGGATAAGGGTTTAATATCCAGAATATATCGAGTTCCTACAATTCAACAACAAAAAGACAAACAACCCAATTTAAAATAAATGGGCAAAAGACATGGATAAATACTTTTCCATAGAAGAAATACAAATGGCTCAAAAGCATATGAAAAGATGCTCAACTTCACTGGCTATTAGGAAATGCAAATCAAAATCACAATGACATGTCATTTCACACTGCACATAAAAGTTATCAAAAAGACATTAAAACTCTGTGATCAAGCACATTAAGTGCTGGGGAGGATGTGGAGAAATAAGGACACTTTTAATGTTATTATTCACTGTGGGTAGAAATTTAGAATGGTGGAACTGCTCCAGAACGCATTTCCTCAGGAAACTAAGTATAGATTTAGTGTATGATCCAGCAATAATTCCATTATTAGGTATATACTCAAAAGAACTGAAAGCAGGAATATGAACAGACATTTTCACACTGATGTCTTTAGCAGCATTATTTCTGAATACCAATAGATGGAACAGCCCAAATGTCCTTCAATGGGTGAGTGGGAAAACATACTGTGTTATATATATATTACGCAATATTATGCAGCTGTAAAATAGAATAAAGTGATGACATATGCAACAACCTGATGAATCTTGAGGACACTAATATGTACTAACTATAATGAGCAAGCTCTAACAGTTAAATTCGAGACACTGGATCTCAGGAGATAGAAAAACCATACTCTTACAACCATACTCACACTCAGCTTTATTAGTCATACTTAGAATATTGTGCTACCATCACACAGTACTGTGCTATGGATTTATGAATCTTTACAGTCAATGTTGATAAACATTCCATACTCCTGCAGCATCAAATGCACATCACCCCTTTTTCTATCTCCTGAGATCCAGTGACCCAAATTTAACTGTTAGAGCTTGCTCTTTACAGTTAGTACATATCAGTGTCCTCAAGATTCATCAGGTTGTTGCATATGTCATCACTTTATTCTATTTTACAGTTGCATAATATTGCATAATATGTATATAGTACAGTATGTTTTTCCACTCACCTGTTGAAGGACATTTGGGTTGTTCCATCTATGGCATTAGAAGGAAAGATAGAAAATAAAAACAGGGCTTATAATTTAACTAAACCTACAGTGGCCAATGATGGTGATTAAATGTACAAATACCAAGGAGCTTTTATTTGAGGGAGAACAAATGACTGTCACAATTGCAAGGTGTTGAAAATGGCATGGTATGGTATATGTAAAAAAATACAATTAAAATCAATCCAAACCAGGGTATTTAGTTAACAGAAACATAGAAATATTTTTTCATTAAATGTAAAAAAGGCAATATACAAAAAATTATGCCAATAAGAGGGACAGATAAGTAAGGGCTACCAGCTTTTTGTTTTTGTTCCTATTTTTTCTCTTCTTTCTTTACAGAAGAAATGGGAATTTCACATATATATTGTGGTAGTGAATATGTAATGGATGTGATTATACAAGGAGCCATTGATTGTTCACTTAGGATGGATTGTTGAGTGTGTGAATAAAGTTATTTAAAAAATAAACTGAAAGATAAAAGTGCTGGAGAATATGTGGAGAGAGAGACAAATCTATTTACTGGAAGTAAGTAAATAGAAAGGTGCAGCCCCTCTGGAGGGCAGTGTGATGGTTCCACTGAGGCTAAGTATTGGGTGGCTGTGCGATCCTGCAACCTAGTTATTACGTATATACTTGGAAAAACTGAAAGCAGGGACATAAATTGACATTTGCACACTGGTGTCTATGGCAGCATTATTCATAATTTGAAATGGATGGAGGTGGCCTAAGGGTACATCGACTGATGAATGGAAGAGTGAACTGGTCTATACATAAGATGAAGTGTTGAGTGGCTGGAGGAAGGAAAGAATTCAGGCAGCATGCAACTAGGTGAACTAACTTCAAGGACATTATGCTGAGTTAAATAAACCAGAAATAAAAGGACAGATAATGTATGGTCTTAATAAAAAAAACTAAATGTAATCAGCAAACTCTGAGAACTAAATCTGAGAGCATAGGTTAACAGACATAGAAATTGGGAAGGGATTGTGCAATTGATGATTAAGGAGTACATAATGTTCAATAAGCCTCATTGTAAAGGTTCCTAGATTGTAAGCTCTTACAGCAGTCACAGTTATTCTTGAGTTTTAACTGTTATTTCTAAATTCTAAGATGCTGGGCTCTTTGTGTATAACCTGGTAGTTCCCTGTATATCTGCATGGCATCTGAGACTCAGAGTTAGATTTCTGCAGCTCTGAAAGTCAACATTCTCCCATACAACAACTGTAAAAGAAGCTGAAAAAGAGATCACACTCCAATTAGAAATAAAAATGAAGGTGATCTGGTTAGGACTAAGATAAATCAGAATACAGGGTAAAAGATTATATTGTCTGTATTTTAAAAATTCAAATTCTGTGTGACACCAATGGAAGTGATATTTATTTTGTCCATAATTAAAATTTTCCATAGCACATTATTTAATTTAACCTGTGTGGTCACTGTATTTAAAAACAAAAACTAATGACATCAAACCTAGACTAGGGAATGATATCTTGTTACCCTGTGCAGGTTAATGTAATACCCTGATAAAACCCAGAGTATTTTGGGCAGAAAAATAAAAAAGTATTTGCAAAGTCCCCTTGAGAAAAAATGTGCAGCTATTCAACTTCCTCACCTGGGGAAATCCTAATGTTTTCTCAAGAATTAAGGACCCCCAATTTAATAAGTCCAAGCCATCAATCTTGAGGCTTATGATTATGAAACTTATTTCTCCAATGGTGAAGCTAGGCCTGCATGTAATTATGCCAAAGTGTCACCCCCAGAGAACCTCTTTTGTTGCTCAAGGGTGCCCTCTCTCTTTAAGCCAACTCTTCAAATATACTAACTACCCTGCCCCCTGCATGGGATATCAGGGGTGTAAGTCTCCCTGGTAATGTGAGATATAACTCCCAGGGATGTGCCTCAATCATGGGATTGAGAATGCTTTCTTAAACAAACGGTGGAAAACAATGGAAACAAAATAAAATTTCAGTGGCTAAAATATTTCAAGTATGGTGGAGAAGTCATTCTGGAGGTTACTCTTATGCAAGCTACATCTAGGTATTGCAAATTGCCACATTATACCAAGCCCTGAACAACAGTATTCCTGAAAATGCTAAAATATACCCTGGACTCCACCCAGGAACATATAAAGTTATTCTTCATAAGTTCATTTTTCCAGAAACTTAAAGCAGCCAGATTGTTCCTATGACAGATAAGCCCTGAAACCCAGTCTCTCCAAAAATATCAACCAGCTTCATCCCTCCACCTCATATGGACAACACCCCTTGCCAGCATTAAGAAGTTAAAATGGTCATTGCCAAGATATCCCTGAAGATTGTAATATCTTCCTCAAATGATAGGAAGTAGATGTAATTGAGATATTTGAATTTAATAAATTATTATGACTACTGATTCATGTATAGATAATTATTTTTAGTTTCTAGTGGATCAGAATAGCCAGTAGGAGATACCTGAAATTGTTGAACTGTAATCCAGTAGTCTTGATCTTTGATAATGATTGTATAGCTATATAGCTTTTATCATGTGATCATGTGTTTTAATTTGTTAACGCTGCCATTGCACAATATATCAGAAAAATGTTGGTTTTTATAAAGAGGATTCATTAAGTTACAAGTTTACAATTCTAAGACCATAAAAATGCCCAAAGTAAGGCATCCAGCAAAAGATATCCTGACTCAAGAAAGGCTGCTGCGTCTGGAATACTTCTGTCAGCTGGAAGGCACACGGGTAGCATCTATTGGCCCTTTGGCTTCTGGTTTCATACAGCCCCCCTGAGGGTATTTTCTTTCTGTATTTCCAAATGTCTTTCTTTGTTTTGGTTCTGGGCTTTTTTCAAAATGGATCTCTCTTAAAGTATTCCAGTAAGTGGGTGAAAACTCACCTTGAATAGGCAGAGCTACAGCTCCATGGAATCCAAATAATCAAAAGGTCCCACCCACAACTGGGTAGGCCAAACCTCCATAGAAACAACTTAATCAAAAGTTCTACTCTGCAATATTTAATCAGGGTTGAAAGAACATGGCTTTTCTGGGATACATACAATTTCAAACCAGCACAGTATGTGATTGTAAAAACCATCTGACTGACACTCCCTTTATCCAGTGTATGCATAGAGGAGTAATTAAATAAAGACATGCAAAAAATGGAAACTGTTGGTCATAAGTTACGATAAAGTCGACAGAGTTATATGAGAGCTGAGTTATGAGAGAATAGACACTGTGAGAAAGTAGAGTAAGCCAGTAAGTGGAGAAGAGAATGTAGCATATGAACCAATAGAAGCAGAATTGACAGACCCCATAATATCTGAGAGAATGGGAGACAGCAGCCCTCATCCCTGACTTTCCAGATTCTGGGTCTCATCTTCATAAAGCCCAACTATAATTAATGCAATTGGGTCTTGTGAAATTCTCCTATATTCTTTCAATTTGCCTCTCATTCTAGTTTATACTTGAGCTAGTTTGCATGGCTTTCTATTCTTCGACACTAAATGAGACATGAGTAAAGCACAGAACTGCCCACATATGATCTGCAATACTATGCTTTAGCACCTGCTGGAAAATTCACTTTCTGTTAAATAGTCAATAGTTCTATTTTCCTATGTCCTAATTGGAAATTGTCTTACCTTGGAGAAAATATGTCCTGAATTTCTATTGTCACTTCAGCCTCCTCCATGTCTGTTCCACCCTAGTGGGCTGATAAAGTGCCAGCCCTGGTGGCACTTTCTGGCTCCTGGTGGATCTTGTTTCATTAAAGTTTCATCATCAGGAATTTAAATTCTGGATATGTCAGCATATACTGCTTAACATGATTCCCTAGTCATGCTATTTTTTGTCTGTATTACCTTATGGTTTTGATAGTTATAGATCAAATCCTATAAAACAGTAAAATATTAAAATTAGTCCCAACTTCAGGTACAATTATGGCAGGGAGAGATTGCAAAAATCAGGTTCTAGACCCCCTGATCCTGAGTCTTTTAAGAAATAGTTTAAAAAATTAAAGACATGCACATATTATAAAAGTCAATTGATACTAAAATGTTTCTACCAAAAGCAGCAATTTTATCTAGCTTTTGTTTTCTGATCTATAAAATGGAAACTGTACCTATCTCACATGTCTATTGAGCCATTCTATTAGGACACAATCTGGCATATCTAAAAAGTATTAACTATCTATCATCACCATTACTACTAATCCATAAACTTTTCAAAGACTGAAGTGCAAGAAAATTTGTTGTCATACTTAGCAGAGTTCTCCACAGAATTCAATTTTTTTCCTCAGCTAAGAAAAGAAAAAGCCAGAGAGTATTGTAAAAAGCCAGAGAGTATTGTAAAATGAACCAGCATGTCCTGAAGAAATATATTGTAAATATGAAATAATCAAATATAAGGCAGTGAATATAATGTTTGGATCACTGGAGAGAGATTTACCTATCAAAGGATCATCCTGAATTTAAAGAAAGAGAAACACCCCTTTCATTTTCTGATTAATACCTTCTTGCTTAACAGACATCACATTCTTAGCACACTAGGAAAGTTGTTTTTCAATTTGATCTTACCATCAGAGCATCAGGAGATAAATTTGTTATGAGGAAGGATAAAAATGCATAAAACCAATTTCCCAGTTCAGGTTTTTGAGAAATAAACATGCCCACTCAGGAAAGCTATTCATCATGGCTGCCATAATTAGGTCCAATAGGGGAAGTCAGTTCCCTTCCACAAATGACAAACCTCAAGTTCCAACCTACCAGCACTATTTTGCAGGACACATCTAATAATCTCCGGTCATTTATCATTATTCCCAAATGCCAGGATCATTAGAGGTAAGGCAGATGTTCCTCATTTCAAGTCACTAACCTAAAATTACTGTCATCATTTTACTGGTCTGAAGATGCAGCCTGGCTTCTGATATAAGAACATTTTCAAATGAGGGTTTATTTTTTAAGCTTAGGGGGTATAGTTCATAAAAATATAAATATAGATTTTTTCTGACTTTTGACTTTATTAGTAGGTAATCAGCTGCTAAATTTAGCCACAGCATGCACAAGTATGAAATAGACATTAGGAGATAAGAGGGGACCCAAACAAATCCCAGGTGTTTTGCTTTCCACTACTTGCTGGCACAGGAAGTATAACAATATTGGCACAATTTTCTGCCAAATCATTGGCTAACAAGCTTTGTGCACTGCCTGGACTTATCAGCCAAGGATAGAACTGAAAATTCTGCTTAAAAATCATAAAGCTCATGTTACATATATCAACACTTTAATTAATAGGAATGATCAGGGATTATGTGGCTGGTGCGAGAGGATGTGACTGATGAAGGAAATCTATTTAATGAATGTCTTCTCCATTTAATGAAATATTCTCATAAAGTCGATAATTTCACTTGTTTCACCACTCAAGGTTGAAAACCTAACTAAAATGATGCCTGCTTCTTTCATAATAAGTAGAATTTAGTAACCTTAATGGCTTAGATGAAAAAACAAGGTAAGGAAACAGTACTGGATTTTGCATCAGCTGACCTGGCACACACTTGCTGTGTGTACTTAAGCAAATCAATCAATTTTTCTGAGCTGTGATTTTTTCCCTTGTAAAATGGGGATAAATATGTGCTTATAAGAACTCAGGAAGGTGAGGTATGTGAGGTAGGCCTTACTAAATTCGTATTACTGAAGAAAAGGAGAAGCTCAGAAGCTGAGTGCTTTTCACAAATGATGAGTAACTTAGCCTGGTTCACAAGCTAGAACACATTGAGAGCTAGTTCCCTATGATACACTGCTCACCAATTTACAAAAGATATTAACTCAACCAATTGCCTTTAATAGGTTCATTAGGCAAAATTATGCCTTATCCTCTATACCACCATAGCCCCAGGGACACCTTTCTCTGCTATCCTTAATTCTTTGCAGTTTGTCTATTTGCATGTCAGTCTCCTCATTAGAATGTGAATTACTCAAGGGCAGGGACCTTGTCTTATTGATGTTTTCATCCTCAGAGCCCAGGCCAATATTTTGCAACATAGAAAGCATTCAGTTAACGTCTGCTGTAAGGAAAGAAAGGGGAAAGAAGGGAGGGAGCAAAATATAATTCCTAAGCAACTCTGGGGTATGCTTTGCTATTTCTTTGTATAATATCTGGAAATAATTCTCACTCTTTGAACTTTCTGGGGGGTTGAGTTCTGGATAAATGGGAGTTTACAATGATATCTAATCTGAAATTTTTGAAAGTGTTAGTGATAAACCAATGAGCTCAGTCAACTCTCAAGCCATATATCCACTAATCAATAGGAATGATCAGGCTATGCAAAGATTTTCTAACAGCTGTCAAGGCTAATTAATCAGTGATTTCTCAAAAAATCCATGGAAGAGAAAACTCTTTTTCTTTTTGGGATTTGCTGTGAGAAAAGACCTTGGTTAGGAATTGGAAGATATGATTCCTAAATTATCTATTATCAGGAGGACTATGTGAAATGAGGAAGTGGAGAGGAGGAAAGGGGAACAGGGAACTTAATCATTCATCACTTGCTCTTGGAAGCAAGCATAAAAATATAACAGACCCTTGACTTGTTGGGTTCTCTCCAAGGACTGCAGGTGTAGGGAGTAGAGAAGGGAGAGATGCTTAGGAAATTATAATAAGGGAGAAATAAGTTAGAGAGGAAACAGTGGTGTGAGGAGCCTACTCCTCTTACTAGTTCTCTTAGTTCTAATTTGCTAACTGCTGGAATGCAATACACCAGAAATTGAATGGCTTTTTAAAAGGAGAATTTATTAAGTTGCTAGTTTATAGTTCTCAAACCATGAAAATGTCCCAGTTAAAGAAAGCAATAAAAATGTCCAAATTAAGGCACCAACAAGGGGCCACCTTCACTCAAGAAGGGCTGATGAAGTTCAGGGTTTCTCTCTCAACTGAAAAGGTACATGGTGAATATGATGATGTCTGCTAGCTTTCTCTCTAGGCTTCTAGTTTTATGAAGCTCCCCTGGGAGCACATTCTTCATCTCCAAAGGTCTCTGGCTGTGTGGACTCTCTTCTTGTGGCACTGCTGTGTCTCTCTCCAAAATGCTTCCTCTTTTTAAAAGACTCCAGTAAACGAATCAAGACCCACCTGAAGTGGGTGGAGTCACATCTCCTTCTTATTAAAACTCACAATTGGGTGAGTCACATCTCCGTGGAGATGATCTAATCAAAAATTTCCAACCTACATTATTGCATAGGAATTAAAAGAAACAGTTGCTCCCGCAAGATCGGATCAGGATTAAAACATGGCTTTTCTAGGGTGCTTAGTCCTTTCAAACCAGTACACACTTGAAAAAAACATAGTTTCCCAACAGCTTTCTCCTCTTCAAATTATCCAGTTTCAGGATTAATGAATTTGAATCACAGTGTGCACACTTGTTTCTCATCCCTTAAACATAAAGACTTATAAGTCTTAACCTTTTTGTGCTACTTGTTGTATTCATACTCCCAGGGCTCAGTCCTATTGGTAGTTGTTATGGGAAAAGGTCTGTTTTTGTTTTCATCTTAAGCAGTGTTTACCCTAGATTTATTACTTCAACTCTTTCAAACCCTACATGGCTCAAGTTAGGCACCAAAGAGAGGACATATAATTTTTGAACTGTTTCTATTTTGTTTTACACAAAATAATCAAATCTGTGAAGATACTGTTAATTTAGAGGTGAAATATATTTTCATTCTGATTCAGAGTTATTTAAATCCATTCATTTAAAGTTCTTCTTTAAAAAAAAAATATTAGAATTTGAGAGCAGTGCAGCCAGAAGCAAGAGTCCTTGTTGATGCCTAACCAGAGATTGTCATGCAGTAAGGGAATTTCTCTAGTTTGCTAGCTGCAAGAATGCAATATACCAGAAATGAAATGGTTTTTAGAAAGGGGAATTTATTAAGTTGAAAATTTACAGTTCTAACGCCATGAAAATATCCTAATTGAACAAGACTATAAAAATGTCCAAATTAAGACGCCAACAAAATGTTACCTTCACTCAAGAAAGGCTGATGAAGTGCAGGGTTTCTTTCTCAACTGGAAAGGCATGCGGTGACACACGTGGTAACATCTGATAGCTAACTCTCCAGGCTTCTTGTTTCACAAGGCTCCCCCAGAGGCATATGCTTTCTTCATCTCCAAAGGTATATGGCTGCATGAGCTCTGGCTTTTGTGGCTCTCATCACTCTCTCTTTTGCTCTCCAAAATGCTTCCTCTTTTGAAGGATTCTAGCAAACTAATCAAGACCTACCTGGAGTGGGTGGAGTCATAACTCCACATAAGCCATTTAATCAAAAGTTACCACTCAAAATTGGGTGGGTCAAATCTCCATGGGAACAATCAAAAAGCTCCCAGCCAGCAATATTGAATGAGGATTAAAAGACATGGTTTTCTGGGGTCCACCACAGATTCAAACCAGTACATTTCACCCTTTGTATCCCTAAAACATATATTCTTTCCCAATGTAAAATACATTCATTCCTTAACAATATCAGAAAGGCTTAAAGCATTTCAGTAACAATACAAATGCAATGCAAAGTCAGAAACGGTACAAATTCTCATCAAAGTTAATTACAGGCATGGTCTGTCCTCAAGCAAAATTCTTCTCTGGCTCTGGACCTGTAAAACTCAGAACATGTTGTTTGCTGCCAACATACCAAGTCATGGCATAAATATTCCCATTTTAATAGGGAGAAATTGGAAGGAACACAAGGGTCACTGGACTCGAGCAGTTCTGAAACCTGCAGGGCAAACTCCATTAGGTTTCAAAGTCTGAGAGTGATTTATCTCTGGGGATTTAGAAAGTGGTAGTCCCACCTTTTCCAAGGGCCTATTCAGTGCCCCACCTTTCTCTGAATACAACCTTGGGGGACATTGGAGAGGCCACCTTTTTCTCGAATCCACCCTCTCCAAGCATCAGGGCTGCATGGGAGCTCTCTGCTATCTCCAAGGCACATGATCAAACTCCCCATGTGGTGGTAGCCAGGCTCTCCCAATCCCCAAGGAATGTGCTCCACCCCTCCAAAGCTTGAGGTGGCACAACTCTTCCACTGTAATGAGGTGAAAGGCCTATCCTCTACCTTTGGGACAAACTCACCCTTTCCAAGTTCATGGGTGGGTCCGCTCTCCTGGCCCAAGGTTTCTTGACTTTAGACTTCAGTTTCCACAGTTATGCTTCTGAAATTATTTTACCTTCACATTCACTATTTTCTGAGCCCCCCAGTCCAGACTGGCAGCAGCTCCATTTATATATGTCCCACAGAACTCTTATTGGCTTTCTATGTAGTAAACAAGGATCATGCCCAATAGACAGTAGGGGTTTCCACAAATCCTTCCTGGATGACTCCATCTCCAATCCTGGCTTTCTCTGAAGTGGCTGACTGGTTACACATTTGGCCAAATCCTCACATGGGCACCATCTTCTGGGGTCTTCCTTCCTGAAAGCCCAGAATTATCCAGAAAATCACCTGCTGGTTTCTTTGTACTCAAGAGTTCAGCTCTCATCTTATCTCTTTCCTGTTTCATTTCACTATCAGCTGCAAGGAGAAACCAGGCCACACTTTCCGCACTTATTCTGGAAATCTCTTCTGCTAAGTATCCAAGTTCATGGCTTTTAAATGCTGCCTTCCAGCCAAAGCCGCTAGTAAATTTTGCCAGATTATCTGCCATTTTAAAACAAGGACTGTCTTCCTTCCAGTTTGCAAACACATACTTCATTTCTGTTGAAGGCCTCGTCAAGATATCTTTAGAGTCTACCTTTCTACCAACAGTCTCTTCAAAGCATTCTAGGCCTTCTCTATCAAGCTCCTCACAACTCCTCCAAAATATTCCTCTTATCCATTTAAGAAGCTGTTCAAACAGGTTTTATGTTTGCAACCTGCAGCAGCAACCCATTCCTGGTACCAAAATCTGTTCTAGTTTGCTAGCTACCAGAATGCGATATACCAGAAATGGACAGAGGGTATTATAACAGAGAAATCACAATTTAAGGGATGATTTTGACTACTGAATCATTATATAGATATTCCTTTTGTTTTTTGGTATATTGAAGTAGACAGAAGGAAATTCCTAATATCTCTAAATTGTAATCCAGCTGCCTTGATCTCTGTTAATGATTGTTTAGTCCTTATCTTCTGCTCCTGTGATTGCAAAAACCTTGTTACTAACCTTCATTTATACCCAGTTATCCAGTTTTTCAATTTTAGAGTCTTATAATCACTAAAGATAGCCTGTAATGTTCATTAATGACAGGTGTTGGGTCCACCAAGATCTAACCCACACCAAGTCCAAAGTTATCTTGATGATAAAGATTGGATCTAACTAAAGTGGGCCCACCGGACTTATGTAGTAGCTTAGATTTTAACCTAAAAGTCACCTATACATCATTCCACCATTTTCTTTCATACGTTCTGTAACTAAGCATGAAATCAATATGCATATGCTCAATAATCAGATCACCTCTAATTACATCATCTGGGGCCACTGTGTTCATTATACTAAACCCTGCCCATCTTTTCTTTCTTTGAAACCCTGGTGTCTCAGGAATTGGTAATTGAGTGTGTCAAGCAAAAGAATCCATGGCCTTTGTCTGGTAATAAAAGGAATTTGGTAACGGCACTGAACAATGAGGAAATTTGGGTAAATATTTTAATATTTTATTCTCGATGAAATTTTGGAGAGTCTTTTTCTCTCCCTACACTTCATGGGGGATTGTGGTGAACTCCACACTTTACAAAATAAAAATAATGCATATTTTGTCTTATTGAATCTTTCCCCCCAAAATATGTGAGATAGATATTGTACCATTTTCCAGATGGAGAAACAAAGGCATTAAAGTTTGGGCCCATACAGAAGTTCAACATCCTCAAATCGTCTTCTAAGTCTGGTTATAATGAATGTAGGGATAGGGACTTACAGAGATAATAAATTAGAAGTCTGCAGATAAATATTTGCAGATTTATCTAGTCTTAATTTTCTGTGTGTGTTTGTATCCATCTGTTTTGTGTAGCAGTGAGGAAAATGAAATATCAACTTAGATATAAAGTCCTCTCCTATGCATTGTGAAACCTGGAAGCTAATGAGTTCTCCCACCCATGGAGTTCTAATTCCGTTTATTCAAACTGTGTTCTACCCCCCCCCCCAAACCCTGGGAGGTCATTCAGCAGGAGAAAAAAAAGAAAGAAAACCTCACCTGTAAAACAGACCTGTAGAACAGATTTCTTCAGCAGATGTTTTTCATAGCAGGTACCAGAATAACTGTGTGCTTGTCCAAAAATTCATAGCTATCCCTCTTCACCACTAAGATTTACCTCAATCATCCTTACCCCTACTTCTTCAACCCAAAAACAGCAAGAGGATTGCTGTTCAATCAAGATAAACTTTCTGGCCTTAGAATGTGCTAAAATGTGCCAGGTGTCCTCAAGAGTGACAATAATTCATTATGCTCCCAACAGGAGCCCAGCCCATAATAGTGCATCAGACACCTGAGTTTCTGGGAAATTGTCACTCAAGGACTAAAATTTGATCTCACTGCTTTGCCCAGGTGTGCTTACACAGGCCACAGGCACTGAAAATGAACATTCTTGGGCACTGATTATCGGAGCATAAGCATTTCTTTTGCCCTGTTCCAGCTCTTTATAGCTTCCATTCTATGTTCAAGTTAAGGTCACCCCTTTTACTCTAGCAGTACCAGAATGTCTCATCACACAGAAGCCAGAAGAGAGGCTTTATACAAGCAGTCTCTCTTGAAATCCTGAAGACAGTGCTGCTGCAGAATCAACTTGTGTCCCAACTCCATGTAAAGGCCTTTACAGAAATAGAGACCCTTTAAAAAGGTCCTGATGTCCTTTTCAAGACTCTAGAGTAGTTATCCAAAGTGGGTTCCTTTGCTGGTAAGACAAAACTTAGTTTATTGCTTACCATGATAAGGGAGAGTATCATCTCCACAAAGCTTCAACAGTTTCTCAGTGGAGTGGGCAATAATTTATTGATACTTGGAATTTGGGTTTAAGGTAGGTTTTTTGATGTGGGAATTTGATTAAATTGAGTAAAGATCATAATAGAATAGTCCAAGCTTGGTAGAACTAGCAAGGTGAGGAATTTGAGGTAAGGGATTTAAAGACTTTTAGGATGAAAACTGAAAACTTTTTATACTTTCCACTGATGACATGATGGATCTTCCAAGAAGTTCCCATAATAAGCTATCAAACCACTTTTATTTTGAGCAGGGCATCCACAGAAAGGTTAGGAAATTCTAATGAAGACAGTGGAATAGCAAAGCTATCTTAATGTAGAATGTCCTGGCTAGTGAGTGTGCACTTGAACAATTTTGGTGCTCACTGCCTTTTAGACAACAGGGAGATTGAAGTGAAAAATTTAATCCCAAGCTGCCTCAAGGATGAGATCAGTCCAAAATACAGTCCAGTGCTCCTTTGTGTTTTGTGGCTAAACCCAATAGCTTGTGGTGAATATAACAATAGGATGTAGTAAAAGAGTACTGAATTCCAGGCAGTCAGAATTAAAGGGTCTCAACTTTGACCCTAACAGGTGTATGAGATTGGACAACATAGTGTATCCTACTGAGACTTGGTTTTAATACATATAAAAGTGTCTGTTGGAGTGCAAAATCTTTAAGAAACACTCTAACACTGACATTCGGTAGCTTTGTCTCAATTCTTGTTCATGTGAAAGATAATTCTAGGTTTAAATTGGAGAAGATGAATAAGTGAGTTTTCAAGTGGCTATACTATGACTTTGAAAAGGACAGCAAATTATACTAATGAAGTCTTTCATCTTTTCCAGATGGAATTTTCCAAGAAAATTCAAATAGCAGGTCCTTTCCCTAAAAAATTAGCAATTGGTTATGTTAGGTCAGGAAACCATCGACCTCTTAGAAAAACCAATGGTGACCACTCTAAGTTAGAAGAACCACAATATAAGTAGGTGATTTAAAGAGTTGGCAGGACCTAAGATAGCCAGTAATGTTTATGGGTTGAAAACAACTTAAAGGATGTCTTTAACAATTTTGTTGGTTGCCTTAAATCTAGAACAAACCTGTGGTCATGTGCTCCAGCTTTCTTGACTGGGAGAATGGATGTGTTGCATAGGGGTTGGCAGGTATAATAAGCCCAATGGCTTTTAAGTACACAATGAATGGATGCAGCCCCAGCCATGCCTCTATTAGCAAGTGTTACAGATAAATCCAGTGATGCTTTCTGAAGGTAACAATTCAACTTCTACCGGCAAGGTATGTATCACTCCTCCAGGGGCTCTAGTAACCCAAACTCTGGGGTCAACCTGACTTTTCAGGAACCAAACTCAGCTTACACTTGTCCTGGAACCTGGATTAAATTTGCTTGCAATTGCCAAGCCTCATTTGTAGGCACTCTAATTTTTAGTACTTCCCCTTTGAAAGTAATTTCTGCTTGCAATTTAGCTAAAATGTCTCTTCCCAGTAGAGGAGTAGGGCACTCAGGCATATATAAGAATTTGTGAGAAACTTTGTGAGTTAGCAATTTTACAACAGAGGGGGACAGTAAATTTTTAGTGAAAATTTTCTGGCCACCCCCTTGACAGTCAACCCTTCAATTTTGAGAGACCCCAAAGCAAAGTTGAGGACTGAATATGCTGTTCATGTATCTAGTAACAAATCAATTCTGTGGTTTACTGGCTTCATTTGAACCCGGAGTTCTTGATGAGTTACTGCAAGACAGGGTGGGAGCTTACTGTCCCCCTTCCCTGGGACCCTCAGTGAGACACTCTGGTTAGTTTTCAGAGTTCACAAGAGGGATGCTTTTTTTTATTTGTTTGGGCATTCATCCAATTTCCTTCTTTCTTGCAATAAACACGTTATTGAGATCCAAAGGTGGTGCAGTTTGGCTTCATCTGATTTGTTTCTCTTCCCTTCCATGGGTTAGGGAGCCAAAATAGAATGCAAACTCCCAGAAACCATGGTTCTGTCCTTAGACAGGCTGATAGTGCTGCCACTGGGAAAGTAGCTTGCTGTTTTGCTTGTTTTTGCTGATTTTTTTCTAATATTTGATCTCAACTGGTGAAGACGTTAAAGGCTATCTCCACCAACTGAGAGATGGGTGGCCCCTAAGCTCTGTCCATTTTTTGAAATGCATTTTTCTTATAACTGGGGCACCCTGGATGAAAAAAGGTGATGTGCCAGTTTGAAGCTATTATGTACCCCAGAAAAGCTGTATTTTAATCCTGATCCAATCTTGTAAGGGCAACCATATCCTTTAATCCTGATTCAATATTTCATGTGGAAACTTTTGATCAGATTGTCTCCTAGGAAATGTGGCTTGCCCAATTGTAGGTGTTTCCTTTCTATTATGTGAAGACATGACTCCTCCCATTCCAGGTAGGTCTTGATTAGTTTACTGGAGTCCTTTAGAAGAGGAAATGTTTTGGAGAGAGTAGAGCTAAAACAGATGCTGAAACTTGGAAAACATAGATGCAGACATTTGGAGCCCAACAACTAGCAGATGTTGCCATGTGGCTTCCTATGAGATATTAAGCAAGCCAGAACATAGAGAGAGCCAAGAGAAGCCAGGAGATGAAGACCAGCCCCAGAGAAGCAAAGTAAGGAACTCCCACAGGAACAGAGGCTGAAAGCAACAGAGCCTAAGAGTAAGGGATGAGCAGATACCAGCCACATACTCTCCTATCTGGCAGAGGTGTTCAGAAAAGCCATAAGCCTTTCTTGAATGAAGATAACCTCTTATTGGTGCCTTAATTTGCATACTTGAATTTCGTTAGAAATATAAAGTTGTAACTTATCAAATTCTCTTTTTAAAAACCATTCCATTTTTGTTATATTGCATTCCAGGAGCTTAACAAACTAATACAGGTGGTATTGATCAACCACGAATTTTCAGGCTTTTCTGAATCTATATCAATGTACATTCAAAAAGCATTGAAAATGCACTTTAATAAGTCAAAGGGCCTATCATCATCTTTTTGCTGGACTTCCCTTACTTTGGTAAAGTTTTTCTGTTTTGGGGCACTTTTTCTCAGTCCCTCTAGGATGCACACTTTATAATGGTTGAGTTTGTGCATGTCTCCAGATTCATTAGGGTCCTATTTTGGATCTGCATTATAGTAGATTCCCAAGCTTGCCATATCCTGGGTTTTGAGGGGCTATTTCCCTCAGATTTTCAGCTTCTTGCCTTGCCTTGTCTAACACCGTGAACCTTTCCTTGGAGTTAAGAAGGGCATTTAACAAGAATTGGATGTTGGCCCAGGCAGAGTTGTGGGTTGCAAAAGTGGTCAAGACATGAGAAATCATTTTGTCTGGGTCCACTCAATATAATGGATAATTGTGTTTCTATTTGAAAAGATCAGAGGCTGTGAAGGGTGTGTGTACAACAAGGAATCTGCAGGGTCATCCTTGTTCATCTACCCTGTTCAACACTTGATGAAAGGGGAATTGCCCAAGGCTTAATTCAGGGGCAGACAGAACACTTGGACCAAAAATAGCTTCACTGCTAATAGGGGAGGGAGACTGGATGGACCCTGAAACCTCTGTTGGGGAAAATGGAAATCCTATACTAGCAAGAGGTGGAAGTCCAGGATATTGGGGTGGGGACAGCAATGCTGGTTGTGGTGCAGTTGGGTTGCAAGCAACCTCCAAGTCAATAAGGTCATCTATGACATCTGGCCTGAGTTGGGACTGGGGCTTTTGTCAGTTTTTCCATTGTCCAACTCGACACAGACCATTAATCCACATCACTTCTAGATGCCCTTACTCTGAATTGATTTATGAAAAATTTGAACATAAGGAATCCCCCCCCCAACTTTCCCATTCATCTGCAGAATGAATCAAATTTTACAAGCGTCTCAGATCTCAAAGTTCCATTCTCCTGCCAAGATTCTTTTTTCTCCAGAGGATAGTGGGGCCATACAGTGTTACACAAAAAGATTATGAATATTTTGCCTTAGAGTCGAATTCCCTAATCCTTGAACAATCTTTACGGATCCATCCTAAGGGGGACTTTTCTGGAACAGCCTCCTCATTACCTATGGTGGTGATTTAGACAAATTAATAGGGATGAAATAAAACCAGAGTGGTGCAGCATATGACATGAAACCAAATTCAAGAAGAGGTGTTAGCTCAAAGACCTCTTCACAGTATTTGGGACTCAAACCCAACAGCCTCTTGAAACCTGACAGAGGGCAGAGTACTTCCAGCAGTTCCCACAGCAGAGCCTGAAAGAGACGTCCAATAAATCCCACAAAGAGATCTAAAATGAAATCGGAGAAAAGTGATAGGAAAACAAAATGGAACAAGCTGGTTGCCAAGGGAATGAAAGAGCTCTCAGGGAATCTGAAAGACAGTTGTCGTTGCGGCCTAAAGGGTGATCACTAAGTCTGGTTCCTGGGTGGACCATGATTCTCTGAAAAAGGGAGTTCAGGAAGTCTCTGAGAACATAGTTGTGGGTCTGGGAGAAGGGACCCATAGTGAGTCCCTAGTCAAGGCCAGCCAGTCACCAGAAAGGAGGATAATTTAGATCCCAGTTCTGTCACCAAGTGTTAGGCCAAGAAACCACCAACCTCTTAAGAAAACCAATGACAACCACTCTAAGTTATAAGAATCACAATGTAAGTAGGCAATTCAAAGAATTTATTTGCATCTGCAGAGGCAAGTGTCAAACCCTTGTCCAGAAGTGAGAACCTCTAACCTATCTTATCTTTGGGTTATATAGTCTTGTGTAGCTTGAGGTCAGGTTTGTTACATAAAGCTAGTACCATTTGCTTCTATAAATATCTGTTAACTACTAACTCATGAGCATATTCCTTGGGTTATATAATTCCATGTTGGCTACATACTATTTCATACATTACATGTTCAAAAAATCAGAAAGTCTCCACTTCTGAGTGTGTACTTTACTATGCTAATAAGACAGAGGCCACATTAAGGACATTTTTTGGGGGGGAACTATGCCTGGGCTTGCAACCAATTGAATCCAGCTTCTTTGCTTGACAAGAGAAGCAGGATGTAGTTAACCACAAATGCAGGATATTGGCTTAAGTAGAGGGTCTAAATTTGTGTAATTTATGTACATCTCATTAGTTTTGAATGCTGGGCTCTTGGTTCCTCATGTTCCAAAGTTCTAGCTGGCCATTAACTTCTCCTATGTAACTGTAACAGATTTTTTGGCCACCCTAGCAACTCCACCACTATTGTACACAACCACTCCAAGAAGAAGATACATGGTTAACAATATAAAAGAGATGATGCACAGACTAACACACATTTTAGATGTGGTAGTTCCAATGCTTAGTCAATTGCTTTGAAGAAGGGACAAAGTAAGCAGGAACAGGAAAGCTATTAAACCTAATGCTATTTGCAGATTGTTAATTGTCCAGAACAAATATCCATGTTATATTATTAATTGAAAAAATCAAATTACATTACAACATGCATACCAGAGGCATAAATTTTTTGAAAACATTTCTGTATACACACATATTTGGAACAAAAGTCCAACTACATGCTATAATATTAAATATTAAGATGATTATATGCGTTTTAGTTTCCTTTTTTGGTTTTCATACATTTTTCAAGCTTCCAACAGTGAGCATGAATTAGATTTTTGTTCATACAGAAACAATAAATGTTATGTCAAAGAAAGAGAAGAAAAAGGCAGAGAGAAGAGAAGGATGAAACTTCCTTAATATTTCTGTTTGATATAATTGAATTCAGTCATCTCTCATGATGTTGTAATTTGTCTTACATTCTCTTATAATGGAATAAGGCACAATTTCAATAAGGCCATTGTTGAAAGACAAGTTATTTGGGGTAGAATAACCCATGAATTCATGAGCATCCATTAACAGGAATGACTTTTTAAAGAATGGGACACAGAAAAGATGCAGTATATTTTTAGTTGTGGAGGTGATGGTAGGTTTACTTACTGCCCAAGATGGACAGTCGTAGAGCACCATGGGCACAGGAGGTTGCTGAAGTTCACCAAAATTAGAGCTTCACTGTGCAGCTGGATTCTTATCCTGTCTTCATATTTTATTGTGAGGTCTGCATATGTTCATGGGTCTTAAAACTAATAAATTTCCATTATGTAATCACATTTTATCTTTCATTCATACAGATTTCATTCATTTCTCAGTTAGTCAGGGAGGGGGAAATGATTCCACTCAGGATATCACAAAGATAGGATATGGAAATGTAATGGTGGATAACTTCTTTGCTTGTACATCACTTAGGGTTGTGGGTTGTGGAGAAAAAGTGTACATAACAAGTTTCTTTTTTCTTTTTTTCTCTAGCACTAGGCAAAAACTGCTATTTACCATTTCATTTGATGTTTGAGCCTTTCTGTGATTTTATCTTATTCTATTATAGTCAAGAGAGTGTGAATGATGGTACATAGAGCATCTGAGTATTTCCAATTAATAGCATGTATAATTTTTTAGACATGTTTTCCCTTTCTTCTGTCAAATATTTCTCTTTTTGATGTGACTTAGTGCTCTGTGCTAATGAAATAAGAAATAGAAATTCCTTTCAATCTCTCTTTACAAAACATTTGGTGCTAAATTTCAATCAGTGGTGTTAGTGGAGAGAAGCAGTCATCTGGTCAAATCCAGATTGTTATTTTTGGCTTTGCAATACATTATATGATATATTTTCCTCCAATTTATTTACTTCCTAAAAAGATTAAACTGCGTGGATAATAAATTGATTTTATATTTCATGGTTATATATGAACTTTTAGCGCAGAATATTCATTCAGGCAGAAGATACTACAGTGATTTAGAATACAGGCTTAGAAGTGAGACCTAGATTTTAATCATAGCTTTACCATTTATAAGTTGTATTTGGACAAATTGTTTAACTTCTCTTAGCCTCAGTTTCCATCTTTGTGAGCACATATGAGAATAATTCTAGTGTTTACCTCATGGGGATATTTGAGGACCAAAAGATTAAAGAAGAGAAAATGCTTAGCTCTGTCAATAGCACTTATTAAGCACTCAAAGGTAGCAATTATTTCAACAGACACTGAGATCAAAGCACTAATTTAGATTATCGACAAACTGAGGAATCCATAAAAATCAGTAGCAGGAGTTAGGTGAGTAATTCAGATAGATACAGCCCATACATCTGCTGAAGCTTGGCTCAACCTTATCCCTCAGAAAAAGTTTCAAATAAAGACATCTCTTCCATACCTCCTGCACAGCCTCCATTTGCTCACACCTACTACAGATGCTGTACTCTTGCTCTGGGTATCACTGAAGTGCTATAATGCAACTTGCACTAGTAAATGGCAAGACCTTTTACTTAGTTAATTAAGTATTCTTCCTCAGTATTAATTTTAATGGTTTCATGCTATTATATGAACACATATTTATCTTTTTACTCAAACTCTTGGACGTTTTGGCTATTTTTAACGTTTCACTGTACCAGAGACTGACACATGTGCATCAACCTCCATCCACTCCTTACCTAATATTTGAATTTATAAGTCTGCCTGTACCCATGGCTGTTAACTTAAAACTACATTTCCCACACATCTTTGCAACTTTGTCTATGCAGTTACATTCTGGCCAGTGGGACATAAGAATTATTTTATGTTCCTGTTTCTGGTTATGTTACAAAAAGAGAATGAATGCACCTGTTTGTCTCTGGCCTTTCTAGTTGCTCTTGGCTGGTCAATGATGAGAACTGTATCAGTAACCTAAGAGCCAGAGATCAAAACTGCACGTTGATAACAGAATAGCTGTTTAAGAAGCCATAGACTATTTATATAAAAAAACACAAGTGTTTATGATATTTAAGGGGTCTCTCTGTATATAAACTATAATGTTAATCTTACAATCACTATGTATTTTAGTTTGCTAATGCTGCTGGAAATGCAATGCACCAGAAATGAGATGGCTTTTACAAAGGGAATTTATTAAGTTACGAGTTTACATTCTAAGGCCACAAAACAGCCCAAATAAGGCATCAACATAAAGATATTTTGACTCAAGAAAAGGCTGATGACATTCAGGGTTTCTCTGTCAGCTGGGGAGGCACATGGGGAATTCTATTAGCTTTCTCTCCAGGCTTCTCATTTCAAACGATTTTCCCAAGAGTATTTGCTTTCTGCATTTCCAAACATTTCTGCCTGCATCTGAAGTTTTTCTAAAATGTTTCCCTCTTAAAGGACCCCAGTAAGATGGATTAAGTCCCACCTTGAATGAGCAGAGACACATCACCATGGAATCCACCAAATCAAAAAGTCCAAACCACAATTGAGTAGGTCCCATCACTATGGAAACAACTTAATCAAAAAGACCCCACCTTACAATATTGAATCAGGATTAAAGAATATGACTTTTCTGGGGTGTAGATAATAGTTTCAAAATGGCACATCCCACTTTATGGACCCTAGAAAGACATGTTGCTTCCATATACAAATAAGATTCTTTCTATTACAATATCACAAAGCTTTATAACATTTCAGTAACAAGGCAGATACAAAACCAGTATAGAATCTCAACAACATCAGTGACAGGCATAATCTGTCCTAAGGGAAAATTTTCCTCTGGCTCTAGACCTATAAAACTCAGACCAAGTTTATTTGTTACCAATATACAGAGGAAGAACAGTCATCAGATAGAGGATCCAATTGCCATAGGGGAAAATTGGAAGAAAAACGCAGGTCACTGGACTTAAACAGTTCTGAAAACCTTCAGGACAAACTCAATTAGATTTGAAAGTTTGGTAGTTATTCATCCTAGGGGCTTTAGAGAGCAGCAGTCCCAACTTTACCCAAGAGGATATGCAGTGGCCCTATTCTCTTCAAAGGCTTGGGTGAGGGTTGCAACCTTGGGGAACTTTGGGGAGACTGTCTTTTTTTCAGTTTTACCATCTTCAAACACTGGGGCGGCACCTTGGCTCTCTGCCATCTCTGCGACATGCTCTCAAGCATCTCAGAATAATGGGGAGACTGCAAGATTCTCCCCAATCCCCAAGAAATGTGCTCCATACTGTCTGAGGCCTGGAGCACCAAATATTCTTCCTGAAAAATGAGGAAGAATGTACACCCTCTGACTTCAGGGCAAACTTACCCTTTCCAAGTGCATGAGTGGGTTTCTTGGCTTCAGACCTTAGCTTCCATGGGTCTGCCTTTGAAGTTAATTTTCCTTCAGTTTTTCCACTTTCTGTCATTTTATTCCAGACTGGCAGTGATTCTATTTATAGAGGTCTCACAAGAAACTTTTGAGTTTTCCATGAAGTATACATGGATCACATCCATCAGATAGTAGGACCTTTCATAAATCCTTTTTCTATAACTCCATCTCCAATTCTGGATTCTTATGGAATGGCTGACTGATTCCATGTTTGTTTAAATCCTCATGTGGGGCATTTTTCACTGGGGTCTAAATTTCTACAAGCCTAGAATTTTCTAGACCATCAATTTCTGTTTTATTCATACCCAAGAATTTAGTTCTCAACTTATCCATTTCCTATCCCATTTTACTATAAGCTGCAAGAACAAATGAGGTTGTATTTTCCACATTTAGTATGGAAGTGTCTTCTGCTAAATACTTGAGTTCATCACTGTTAAATTCTGCCTTCCGTTTAATACCAGCATTTAATTTTGCCAAATTCCCTGCCACTTAAAAACAAGGATTGCATCGCTCCTGTTTTGCAAAAGCATATCCACAATCTCTGTCTAAATCATTGGAGGTATCTTTAGGGTCCACATTCCTACTAACAGTCTCCTCAAAGCAATGTAGGCTTTCTCTATGAAGTTCCTCATAATTCTTTCAAAATCATTCCCTTATCCATTGAAAAAGCAATTCCAACATGTTTGGTAATTGTGAACTGCAAGACCATATACTGCTCAGCAAAAAATCTTAATGCTGCCAGAAATGCAATATACCAGAAATGGGTCTATTTTATAAAAGGAATTCATTAAGTTACAAGTTTACAATTCTAAGACCATACAAATATTCAAACTCAGGTATCTAAATAAAGATACCTTGACTCAAGAAAAGGTGGATGATGTCTTGGGTTTTTTCTATCAACTAAGAAGGCATTTGGGAATGTCTGTTAGCTTTCTCTCATAGATTCTCATTTTAAATGGCTTTCCTGGGGGCATTTTCTTTCTGCATCTCCAAGCATCTTCTTCTGTGTCAGCTCTGAAGCTTTTTCCAAAAAGTTTCCCTCTTAAAGGACTCCAGTAGGTGGATTGAGACCCACCTTGAATAGCTGGAGACACAGCTCCATGAAGACAACCTAATTACAAGGTCCCACCCACAAATGGGTGGGTTACTTCTCCATGGAAACAACTTTATCAAAAGATCCTACACCACAGTATTGAATCAGGATTAAAGAGCATGGCTTTTGGGGGGTACACAACAATTTCAAACTGTCACACTGTATGAGCAATTCTGTGATGATGACTGAGGTGGTCTGAAGCTGTATGCACTACAGAGAAACATATTCTTAGGTTTAATCCATTTTTGGAGGAATAAACCCATTGTAAGTAGGAAATATGGGTGAGGCTGTTTCAGCTAAGGTGTGTCCTATCTAATTCAGGAAAAGTATTAATCCTGTTACTGGAGTCCTTTATAAATGGGTTGATGGGAGAAAGAGAGAGAGAGAGAGAGAGAGAGAGAGAGAGAGAGAGAGAGAGAGAGAGAGAGAGAAGGGCCATGGAAGCAGGAAACTGAAATAAAAAGAAACCTGAAATACAAGAAGAGACAGCAGACACCATCGTGTGCCTTGCCATGTGGCAGAGGAGCCAAAGATTACTGACAGTTGGTCTTTGAGAAGAAAATATTGCTTTCATGATGACTTGATTTGGATGTCTTTTTTAGCCTCAAACTGTAAGGTAATAAATTCCCATTGTTTATGCCAACCAATTTCATGATATCTGCTTGAAACAATCTAAGAAACTAGGACAAATTTTAGTATCTGGAAAGTGTGGTACTACTACTGCAAATCCAAAAATGTGATACTATCTTTGTATTTGGTCAATGGGAGAGTTGATTCTTGTTTTAAAATGGCACTGAGTTTGGCAAAATCCAGTTCTGATGTTGAATGGAGGGCAGAATTTGAAAATGATGAACTTTGATATTTAATTGAGGAGATTAAATATCCAGGCTAAATGTGGAAAGTAAATCCTGGATTCTTCTTGGAACTTATAATAAAATGTGAAATGAAGGGGGTAAGCTGAGAACTGAACACCTGTATACAAAGATATCAGTGGTTTGGAAAATTCTGAGCTTCTGGAAAGAAAGTCCCGAGAGAATAGTGCTCCATGTGAGGGTTTAACTGAACATGGATCCAGTCAACCATTTCAGTGAAATCAAGATTGCAGATTCAGTCTTCCAGGAAGTACTGTTGAAAGGCCAATGGCTTGGACCCCTGTGTACTACATGTAAAACCAATGAGGTTTTTGTTAGGGCTCTATAAATGAAACCATTGCCAGGCTGGATTAAAAGGGACATAAAAGGGACAGATTGAAGGAAAAATCACTTCAAGGGCAAAATCATGGAAGCTGAGGTCTGGACTGAAGACATCTTCTCAGGCAAAGAAGTTGAGCCTACCCTATATGTGAAATGACTGAGTCTGCTTCCAAACTTAGGGAGGGCTGGCCCTCCACTCCACTGTGTAGGAAAACTACTACCACCCACTATTCTCAGAGGTTAGAGCCTATTCCCTAGGGATTGTGGAGAGTCTGGCCATCACCCCTGTGTTCTCTGAGGGTGGAGACTTCACCTCAGTGCTTGGGAATAGCAAGGCTGCTGTACAAGCACTTGGAAGTGTTGGGGCTGCTGTTTCATCAGGTTCTTTAGATGACTCTCAGACCTTGATATCTTATGGAGTATGCCCTACAGTTTCAAAATTGTTTGGGACCCATGGTCCCTGCTTTCCTTCCAGTTTCTTCCTATGGTAATGGGAATGTTTATGCTACGATTGGCCTTCCTTTGTATTTTTAAAGCAATTAACTTCTTTTCTAGGTTTTACAGGTCCAAAGACAGAGGAGAATTGTGTCCTAGAACAGACCACACCTATAACTGATTTCTATGACACTTTGTACTAAGCATTGTATCTGAAATGACAAGGTATTTGGTATATTGTGATGGAATTATTGTATATGGCATATCGAAAAACATGTGATTTGGGGTTTAGAGGTTAGAGCGGGGTTGTTTGAAGCTGTATGTACCACAGCAAAACATGCACTTAAATATTCAGTCCTGTAGGTGTAATCCTATTTCAGGTAGGACCTTTTGATGAGGCTATTTCAATTACTGTGTGACCCACCTCATTCAGGATGTCTTAATCCTATTACTGAATCCTTAAGCAATGGAGTGAATACAGAGGGAGAGAGAAAAAAGCGACAGGAACAAGACACTGAAAATTAAATCTGGAAGAGAAGGGAAAGACCAGCAGACATCACTGTGTGCCTAGCTATGTGCCCATGTAGCAAAGGAGCCAAGGATTATTTTTATTTGAATTTGTGTGTCTACTTGGAGGTTGAATATTTTTCCTAGGTTTATTCTTTGAAATATTCACATATTTGTTTTTTAACTAATTTTAAAGGCTTTCTATAGCTTGAGTATATTAATTAACTCTTTTTTGTTATATTTTGTAAATAATTTTTCAGTTAACATTTACATTTAATGCTTGTTTAGGATCTTCTGGGTGTTGTTATCTAATAAATATCTATCACTCTCCTTATAATGTGACCCACTATAGCTTTCAAGAGACAAAGAATATATAATTGTTTACAATTCTTTGCCACAGTGATTCATTTTTCCATACATAAATATTTAATCACTATGGATTTCTTTTTTACATATGATCTAATTTTAGTTTTAGCATTTTTTCCCAGATGGTTATCCAGGTTTTCCCATACCATTTATGCTGATAGTACTCATCCTTGAGGAATATTTCCATGTGGGAAAAATTATTTAAAATATATTTACTGTAGGATTGTTTGTTATTCCAAAAGAGGGCTGTGGGGTACAATTTAAATTTTCCTCAAGGAGTTTGATTATATAATCATGATACAAACCTACAATGAAGCACTATACAACCATTAAAAATAATGGAGTTGAAATATATTAAATAATACTTTTTAACCATAGGGATGTTTGTAGGTTAAATGACTTCTACATATAACAGAGTAAGAGCAATGCAGATCACCTCATAATTGTTCAATAAATGCTAGATATTGTTATTATCATAATTAAATATGGTAACATAAAAAGTATAAGCCTTTGTTAAATTAAAACAAAAATAGGTTTCATATTCATACTTATAATATGTTATTTCTTTTAAATTATTTATTTCATGCATATAAAAACCATATACTATCAGACATAATATATACCAAATGGATAGCAATGGTTTTATTGGGTAGATTAGGGAGATTGAAGAGGACTTTAACTTTGTCATATGTATGAGAACTACATCTCATAAGAAGATTCAACAATTAATATAGTGTTCAACAGGAGCAGAACATTGTTTTGTGGGGAACTAAGCTTAAGAATTTGGGAGGAACCCTTTAAGGAACAAACTACAAATTTACAAATACAAACTAAAGGTAAATATGAATATTTATTTAGATTGAATCTATAAATAACAAATCACAAATGTTAAATAGATGATAAATACCAAAAACATGAAAAAATCCTGCGAAATAAACATATTTTTATTAAATAATTATCTGACGTAAAGGAAATCATTCTGCTTTATCCTAAGTTTTTGACTCTTTCACATAGGAATAAATGATCAAATATTTGTAAATCTCACTTTCATTAGAAGTAAAATTAATTTCATTTCCCCTTGAATATTTGATATGATCTTTTAAAAAATGTGATAGTTTAGAAAAGTTATTTATTTATTTTTTAATTAGAGAAGTTGTGGGCTTCAGGATAATAATGCATAAAATACAATATTCCCATATACCCACCTATTATTAACAAATTGTGTTAGTGTAGCACATTTGTTACAATAGATACAAATATGTTTTTGTAATTGTAGTATTAACTACAGTCCATGGTTTTACTTAGGGTTCACTGATTGTGCACGTTTATGGGTATTTAAAAAAATACTTCAGTAACATATACACAACCTAAAATTTCCTCTTTCAGCCACACATTCAAATATATAGTTCAGTGCCATTGATTATATTTCCAATGTTGTGCTACCATCACCACTGTCCTTTGCCAAAAGTTTCTATTATCCCAAATGGAAACCCTGTATAGTTTAAGTATTAACACCGTATTTCCTTCCCCTAACATGCCCCCCTGGTAAAATACACATTAGATCCTGACTCTGTGGTTTTGCTCACTCTAATTAATTCATATCAATGAGATCATACAATATTTATTCTTTTTGGTGTGGCTTATTTTACTCATCATGATGTCTTCAATGTACATTGATGTCGCATATATGAGAACTTCATTCTTTTTGTGGCCGAACAAGATTCTTTTGAGTGTGTATACCACATGGTTTTCATCCACTCATCCACTGATGGACACTTGAGTTGTTTTCATCTTGTGGAAATTGTGAATAATGCTGTCATGAGCATAGATGTGCAAATATATGTTTCAATTCCTGTTTTTAATTACTTTGGGTACATACCAAAGTGGGATTGCCAGGTCTTATGGTAATTATATATTTAACTTTCTAGGGATCTACAGAACTGCTTTCCTAAGCAGCTGCACCATTTTACATTTCACCTGCAATGAATGACCTGTTCCTCTTTCTCCACATTTGTAAAAACTTGTAATTTTCTGGTCTTCTTTAAATAGTAGGCATTCTAGAGGGTGTAAAATGATGTGTCACTGTGGTTTTGATCTGTGCTTCCCTAATGACTAATGATGTTGTGTAACTTTTCATGTGCTTTTTGGCCATTTTTATATCTTTGGAAGATATATGTTGTGGTTCAACATCGCAAAATCAATAAATGTAAGAAACCACATTACTAGAACAAAGGAAAATGAACACAGGATCATCTCAATTGATGCAGAAAAGACATTTGACAAAATCTAGCATCAATTCATGAACAAAACGCTAGAGAAAACTAGAAATAGAAGGAAACTTCCTTAACATGATAAAATACCTGTACGGAAATCCTATAGCTAACATCTTACTCAGGGGCGAAGGAATGAAAGCCCCTCTAAGATGAGGAAGAAAGCTAGGATTTTCCCCTGTTACCACTGTCATTCAACATTGTGCTAGAAGTTCTAGCCAGAGCAACTAGGTGAGACAAAGAAACAAAAGCCATCCAAATTGGGAAGAAAGAAGTGAAATTTTCCCTATTTTCAGATGATAAGAACCTATATTCAAAAAATCCTGAAAAATTCACAAAGATCCTAGAGCTAATAAATGAATTCAGCAAAGTTGCAAGGTACAAAATCAATACCCCAAATCATTACTGTTTCTATACAGTATTAATGAAAAATTGGAAGGAGAAATTGAGCAAAAATGCTTCCATTTACAATGGCAATTAAAATAATAAAATATCTAGGAATAAATCTAACCCAAAACATTGAATTATTGCTAATAGAAATGATAAATGACCTATATAAGTTGAAGAACATTCAATGTTCATGGATTGGAAGACTAGATTTTATTATGACATCAATTTTGTCAAAAATAATTTACAGATCCAATGAAATCCCAATTAAAATTCCAACAGTCTTCTTTGCAGATATGAAAAGGATAATCATTGAATGGGTATGGAATGAGGATTGTGTAAAGTTGGAGGAATAGGGACTCCAGGACTCAGTCTTTCCACACCAACAACTATTATACAAGCAAGAACCGTCTGAAGCAAGTATTTTGAAATTCTAGAGACCAGAAGAATACTGTACATCATGGAAAGGCAACAGCAGAAGGAAGCTGATAAATTACAGTTAAGAACTGCAAATTGCTCTGTGTGGTGTCTACTGGCACCCATGTCCCATTCTTGTGGGACATTTTCCCATGGGGTTCAGCCTCTGGCTAGCTCACTGGTGACAGAAAGGAACGAAAAAATCCACTTCCCCAGGAAGAGAGTTGGGCATGGCTGATCATTGGTCATGGTTTTGTGTTAGTGAATTTAGATCACTCTGGACACAGCCTTGAGAGCAGCGATTGTTTCAGCCTTCCCAGACAAGGGTGTAGCTGCAGACATTATTTTAACTTTCTTCAGAGAGGGCCAGCAGCTGTGGAGAATTAAAGCCCCTGGGCTACCTTAAGGTTGCAGGGGACAGTTAGTTAAAGGGCTGCATTTGTGGGAGAGACCAGGAAAGCTTTACTTTGAGGAGCCTTCACAGAAGATCTTGGTGTTCTTCTAGATCCCCTCCCCAGGAAAATTTAGAGCTGTTCTGCATATGTTTCATAGGGTCCTGGTGTTGATTTGAAAAGAAAGAACTGAACTTGGAATGTTCTTTCTGGCAGAGCCCTCCTCCCAGAATTTACCCTTCAGCCAAAAGCATCTTGTGACAATGAAAGGAGTGTAAGAAACTATGGAGGTGGACATTATGGGGCAAAGACGGGCCAGTTTCAAACCCCCAGGAGAGAGACCTCCTGGGGAACAGAGGAGATAACCAAAATTCTATAAAAAGAGGAACTCCAAATCAATTAAAATGAAAAACTCTAGAACAAAACAGAGGCCCAGAAACACAAGGAAAACTACACATTGCATTCACCTTGGGCACACTTTGTAGGGCTGAAGCTCAAGAAAATCTATGTTCAATCTTCAGCTGGTTTCAAAATCAAGAAACTTACATCTCAGGGAATAAATCCAAGAGTGAACATTTAAAAAATATTAAAAAGGTACAGTATGCAACAAAATAGTATAAGACAAATGAAGAAACAGGATATTATAGCCCATTCAAAAGGAGAAATTAAAGATTCAAAAACCTTAAGGAAGAAGGTGAGAATGTAGACACACTAACACAGACTTTAAAAAAACAACCATAATAATGCTCAAGGAGATGAAGGAATAAGAGAAAGAATGAAGAATATCAGGAAAACAATGTATGAGCAATATGAGAGTCTTAGTAAAGAGATATAAATTTTATAACGGAATGAAACAGAACTACTGGAGGTGAACAGCACAATAACTGAAATGAAAAATGTCCTGGAGGGTTTCAAGAGCAGATCAGAGTTGGCAGAAGAAATAAGCAATGAACTCAAGACAAGTCACTTGAAATGAGTCAGGCTTAGAAGCATAAAGAATAGATAATTATTAAAAGTGAAAATAGCCAAAGATAGCTCTGGGACACCATCAAGCAAACCAATATAGACATCATGGGAGTCCCAGGAGGAGAAGAAAGAGAGAAAGAGGCATAAGGAATATTCAAAGAAATAATGACAGAGAACTTCCAAAACTTAGTGAAACACATGAATATGAACATACAAGAAACACAGAGAACAGCAAACAGTGCACACCCTATTATATATTGATGAAAATGCAACCCATCTTATACTGATTACACTATTTAATAAAAAAGGACAAGGAGAAAATTCTGAAAGCTATTAGAAAAAAACCAATGTGTTACGTACAAGGAAATCCCAGTTAGACTGAGTGCTGATTTCTTATCATAAACCATGGAAGCAAAGAGGCAGTTGGTGGAAACACCGAAAGTGCTGAAAGAAACTCTCAGCTAAGAATTTTATATCTGGTGAGACTTTCTTTCAAAAATGATGGGAAGATTAAGATAATCTCAGATAAACGAAAGCTGAGGGGGTACATCACAACTAGACATGCCCTACAAGCAAGGGAGTTCTTGAGACTGAAATGAAAGGACACTATGCAGTGATTCAAAGCAGCAAAAAGAAATAAAAACCTTTGGTAAAGATAACTATTGGTTAATTATAAATGGCAGAATTATTATAGTGTATCGTTTGGTATATAGCTCCACTTCTTACTTCCTACAGGTGCTAAAATGCAAATGAATAAAAATTAATGATAATTCTAAGTTTTAGAACATGCAATGTACAAAGATATAAGTGGTAATAAGTACAAAAATGTTGGGGAGTCAGAGGATATAGGTATAGAAAAAGTATATGTATGATATTGAGGTTAAATTGGTATAAAACAAATAATATTTTTATGTATTTAGCATTTTAAATTTTAACCCCATAGTTAACCACAAGGATGATATATGAAAAAAAGATCCAGATAGAAATGAGAAGGCACTCATTATGGCCCAACACAAGAAAGAAAATAAATAAAAAAATAGATATTGATGGAATTTAGGGACAGAAAAATGTACAAGACATACAAAGGCTAAATAGCAAAATGACAGAAGGAAGTCTTGCAATATCAATAGTTATTTTAAATGTAAATGGATCAATTTCTCCAGAGTAATTGTCAGAGGTTGGTAGAATGGATAAAAAAGCATGAACATACTATATGATTTATGCAAGAGACTAACCTTGAATTCAAAGATACACTTAGGTTGAAAGCGAAAGGATGGAAGAAAATATACCAAGTGTGGTGGTTTGAAGCTGTTACATACTCCAGAAAAGTCCATGTTCTTTTAATCCATTCTTGTGGGTACAGACCTATTATGTGTGGGACATTCTGGTTAGGTTATTTCAATTGAGATGTGACCCAGCCCATTCAAGGTGGGTCTTAATTCCCTTACAGCAGTCCTTTATAAGAGGATAAAGGGCATACATAAGAAATCAAGAAATTATTTACAGAGGAAAAGCCTGCAGAGATGCCGAGAGAGGAAGCCACTAAAGTCAGAAACTGAAAGCAGTGAAACCTAGAAGAGGACCAGTAGATTTCAGCCATGTACTTTCCCATGTGACAGAGACATCAGAGATGCCAGCAGCTTTTCTTCAGAGAAGGTATCTTCCTGTGGGTGCCTTAATTTGTACATTTTCATGGCCTTAGAACTGTAAATTTCTAAGTTAATAAATCTCCATTGTAAAAGTCAACCCATTTCTTGTATGAACAAATCTAAATAAATTTTAAATATTGAAATCATACAGTGTATACTCTCTGAACACAATGAATGAAGGTGGAAATCAGTAACAGAAGGAGAAATGGAAAATTCACCATAATATGTACATTAAACAACACATTGTTAAACTATCAATGGGTTAAAGAGGAATTCAGAAAGGAAATTAGGAAATATTTTGAGGTGAATGGCAATGAAAATATCACATACAGAAACTTATGGGATGCAGTAAAGGAAGTGCTGAGAGGGAAATTATAGCTCCAAGTGCTTATAATTAAAAAGAAATAAGATTTAAAATCAACAACCATATGACAATAAATTAGATAACATAATGAAATGGAAAAGTTCTTAGGAACACAGAAATTACTTATGATTCAAGAAGAAATAAAAAATGTCAAAAAAACTAATAAATAATTAAGAAGTTGAGACAGTAACAGATACCTTTTAATGAAGAAAAAATCTCAGAAACGTATGGCTTTACTACAGAAATCTACCAAACATTCCAAGAAGACTGAACTCCAATTCTGCTCTACCTCTTCCAAAAAATTGAAGAGGAGAGAACAAGTCCTACCTCATTCTTCAAGATCAAAATCACCGTCATACCAAAGCTAGGTAAAGATACCACAAGAAAAGAAAACTGCAGGCCAATATTTCTTGTGAATATAGATGCAAAATACTTAACAAGACACTAGCAAATGGAATCTACCAGCATGTTAAACAATTATACAGTATGATCAAGTGAGATTTTATCCCTGATATGCAAGGTTGGTTCTACATAAGAAAATCAATTAATGTTATATACAACATTAACAGAATTAAGGGAAAAATCACAGGATCATTTCAATTGATGCACAAATGCTGTTCAACAAAATAAAGCACCCTTTCTTAGAACACTAGGAACAGAAGGAAACTTCCACAATACGATAAAGTGCATATATGTAAAGACCACAGCTAGCATCTTACTTAGTGGTGAAAGACTGAAAGCTTTCCCTCTGAAATAAGGAACAAGACAAGGATGTCCAGTGTCAACAGTTATCAAATATTGTACTGTAAGTTCTTGCCACAACAATTAGGCCAGAAAAAAAAGGCATCTAAATTGGAAAGGAAGAAGGAAATCTTTCACTATTTACAGATGATATGACCCCATGTACAGAAAATATGAAAAATCCACAACAAAACTCACAGATCTAATGAATGAATTCAGCAAAGTGGTGCATAACAAAAGCAACAGCCCCAAATCAGTAGTGTTTCTATACCCAAGCAATGAACAATAAGAAGAAGAAATCAAGAAAGAAATTCCATTCATGATAGCAATAAAATCATTAAATATCTAGGAGTAAATCTAACCAATGATCTAAAGGACTTGTGTGCAGGAACCTACAAGACATTGCTAAAAAATTATAGAAGACCTACATAAATTGAAGGGTATTTCCATGTTCATGAATTGGAAGACTAAATATCACTAAGATGTCAATACTTCCCAGAGCAATTTATAGATTCAGTTTAATTCCCATTAAAATTCCAGGAACCTTCTTTTCAGAAGTGGAAAAGGCAACTGTTGAATTTACATTGACGGGTAAGTAGCCCTGAATAGCTAAAGTCATCTTGAGAAAGCAGAATGAAGTTGCAGTACTCATACTTCCCAATCTTAAAACTTATTACAAACCACAGTAATCAAAATGGCATGATACTGGGAAAAAGGACAGAAATTTAGAACAATGGAATAGAATTGAGAGCTCAGAAATGTCATCTCACTTTTATGGCCAGCTGAATTTTGAAAAGGTGGTAAAGAAACTTAATTGGGAAATAATAGCTTCTTCAACAAATGTTGCTAGGAAAATGGGAACTCCATTCGCAGAAAAGAGGATGGACTACTACCTCACATCATAATGAAACAGAATCTAGAGTTCCAAAACCAACCCTCACATTAATGGCCAACTGATTTTTGATGAAGGGGGCAATGACCACTCAGTTATGAAGAAATAGTGTGTTCAACAAATGGTCTCGGAAAAACTGGATCTCCTGTTGCAAAAGAATGAAGGTGAGCCTCTACTTCACACCGTATATAAAAATCCACTCACAATGAGTCAGGACCTTAATATAAAGTACAGAATTATAAAACTCTTAGAAGAAAATATAAGGAAGCATCTTCAGAACCTTGTTTAAGGCTATGGTTTCTGAGTCTTTACATTTCAAACAGGAGCATTACAAGAAAAAATAAATAAATAAGATATCAAAATTAAAAGGGAATTTATTTTTAAGCTTCATAATTTCTTTACGTTACATACATTTTTAGGATTGAAATCAACATTTCAAAAACTTCTATCAAGTTTATTCACATTTAACCAATAAGATTTAGACTAATTTTCTACAGAATAGCTTCTAGGTTTCAAACCTTGCTTTTCCTCCACTGTTCACAGATTTCTGAAGCCAGGTTTGGAGAGCATGTTTCTATTGTGATACAAACTCTACACCTTCTTGCCATGCCATGCACATGAGGATTCTTGTTAGGCATTCTTACATGGGAGTAACTACTTAACATATGTATACGTGGAAGTGACTGAACAACTATATATGAAAATATATAATATACACACAATATACAAAGATATATGTGTGTGAATATATATCTATAGTTAGACTAATATCTATAACTGAACATCCCAAGATATCTAAGCAAAATATATCCCCAACTTACCTTTCCCTTAAGATGATTCACAAAATGCATATGGCTGTTCCAATGCCCACAATACAAGGGCAAGTATAAAGAGATATTGAGGTGGAAACTGCAGCTAAAATACTTCTTTTCTTTTCCAAATACATATGATCTTGTGAACACATTGTTAAGGCCCTTGCCTTATAGGGCCTTGGAAGGGCTTGAGAAATTTAAGGAAACTAAAGCCCATGTTTCATGAACTTCATTGTAAATCTGCATTGGACAATCAGAAAACATTTCATTTTGTTTCATAATTCTCTTAAGAACAATTGCTTATACTCTATATTTTCCTCAGTTCTTTATTTTATAAGCATGTCCTTATCATTTGTAAATTCATAATTTTGACTCATTTTAAATAACTATAGTTACTCTTTTCTAGATAGAGCAATTAATTAGGCAGTATACTTTGTCCACTTTGAATATATTAAAATATATTTCTGCTGCCCTCATAGACAAATAATAGCTCAGCTGGGTATAGAAACATCTTGTCAGTTTCTTTCCCCTCGAAACTACATGGATATTGTTCAATTGTTTCCCAGGTTTTAATATTAAGGATCAGATGGCAAATAAAATTTGCCTTTGTTGCATAAAATTATTTTTTATTTTTGCTGATTTGTTAGGTTGGATATTTATAGGAAACAGTTGTGCATAGACATGGATTATTTTTCATTAATTTTATTTTATACTCAGTAAGTCCTTTCTTTCTACAAATTTTTTATTATTTTCCCTAAGTCTTCTCTATATTTTTCTTGTGTGATTTCAACAATACATATAAAATGTATTCAAATTAACAAATTAAGTAGGTTATTAATAGATAGTAGAATTATGGGCTTTATCTTTAGGGATTTGAATCAAAGAAGCATAGTTTTGAGTCTCAACCCTGCTGTTTACTAGCTATGTGACTTTTTGAAAGTTTATTTTGCTCACTATGCCTCCATTTCTTAATCAATAATGCAATAATAATAATAATAACTATAATATGCATTTCATAGGGTTGCTGAGAAGAATAAATGATCTGTAACATGTCTAAAATATAATAAGCACTCAATAAAATTAGATCTTTTAAATTATTTCCCCATCATATTTTTAAATTTAGTGATCATATTATTCACTTAATTCTTCCCTGATTTTATTTGTTCACTATCATCACTTCCCGGCAGTATTATATCATTATATAGATTTTACAGCTCCTATAAATTCTCAATTACATTATATAAATTCTACTATACTTTAAATTTTAATTGAAAATACAGTTATGTATGATAGATTTTCTAAAGTTTTCTCTTAATGTTGTTTTGTTTGTTTCTGGTGTATTTATTTTAGTGACTCAATTTCAAGGATAATTGAAATTCCAGGGTAAAATTTTCCAAAGGAAGTATTTGATAAACTGTGGCAGACATACTGTTGTTTCTTCATTCTATTTTACTCTCCCTGATTATGGAAGCCCATTAAAAGATTTTCACCTAAATTCATTCTCTGGTGTTTGTATGAATGAATACTCCTTGACAGGTAAATCTAAGACCTCCTTATAAAAGATGTTTATCTTTGGCTAATTGAGTATTTCTGAGTGATAGCTGATTTCAGGAGATGATGGGAAGTTTCCAGTATTGAATGACAGCATGCCTTCTTTGAGACAGAAGAATGCTCAAACACTATCAAACCACTGAATGCATTTAGTTTGGCCAGAGCAGTACTGTTTTTTATTTAAATGCCTTCAGACACTGCATATACACTCCATTCCTCCTCAGTCCCAACTATTCTTTGGTGGTTTTACACAAAGGCCAGTTCACTTATTTCTACTATCTTTCCTGTAGCACTTAATTGTGATTTTTGAACTGGCATAATGTCTGCACAAGTGAACTTCATGGTAAATATCAGGATTGGAGAGAGGGCATGAAAAATATCTAAATCTGCCACTGAGGCATTAATTGATTAATCCATTCATCAAGAATTCCCTGAATGCCAACTGTGTGCCAGGGAGCAAGAAAAGTGCTAACGATAGAGTGGAAAACAAAATAGACATAGCCATTGCTACTCTTGGAGCTTGCAGTACAGTAGAAGAAAGAAAATTTGCAAGTTACTCATATAAATGAAAAATTGTAATGATGTTTTACCATTCTGGAAGAAGGTGGAAAATGAAAAGTAAAAGAGAGTGGATAAAAAGAGAAATAAACAGAAAACAGAAAGAAAAAGAGAGAGGGAAAAAAGAGGAGAGGGAAGGAGAGGTGAGGGGGAATATTAAAGTGGAGACTTCAATAAGAGATGAAAGAAAACCTCTGCAATTGTGTGAATATTTAACTGCTGTAGAATACTTTTATGATTTGGGCCCACTTAGATACTTAAATATGAAGGTGATATAAACCATTGTTTACCAGGCAAACCAACTGTTTCTGACAATCTGGCAAACAGTCTCTATTCAACTACAACTTATTTGTATCTACTGTACTTTTATTTAAAAACAATATTTTTGCTGAAGAAAAATGGTTTTTCAACAAAGTCACTATCTAAATTTGTGAAAGAAAGAAGTAAGAGGCCTAAACGAAATGCAGATAATACAGCTTTGCAAAAATATTAAACCTTGAAAGCCCACAGATGTTTGATTTTGACAATTCCTTTTCTTTGGCATATATACAGAATTGGATGGAAGATTTATGTTCTTTGTAGCTTGCCTGACATGTATATACCAAAAATAACAAGACCATTTTCTCTAATTACAGTCCCCTAAATAATAAAACTTTGAATTTTTCCCTGTGATTCTGGACTTTCCAACAAAAACAAATATTCCGGATGTTTACTGTGCTAATGGATAAAGATATGTCATGACTTTTATGAGTATAAAAAATAATGTAAGAAAGTTGCTATTTTATACCATGAACAGAATAATGTAAAATTGGTCAGGTTGATAATTTTGTAGATTTTTTCTTTAAATAATTGTTATTTTAATAGGCAAGTATGTCCTTCTGATTGCATTGTAGTCTTCAAAATGTACACTTTTCTTTTTTTTTTCTGAGATCTTCCTTTGCTAGTGTCTTTCTACCTACCTATCCATCTCCTTACTTACCTATTCAAACCTTAAGGCAGAATTATTTACCTGAAAATTGGCAGAATTTTCTGTTCCAAAAGCAGAGACAAACTTGAGTCATGGCTAAAACATGAATCTCTTTGACAAAACTTTTATTTTTTAAGTGTATGGGTAAAAAAAATGTAGTAGTTTGTAGTTAGAACTGGACTTAAATCCATGCTGCTTCACTTCCTAGTTGAGTGATTTGGGCCAAATTGCTTAACTCTCTGAGCCTCAGTTTATCAATTTATAAAACGGAATAAAAACAAAAACTACCTAAAAGGGCTGTGAGATTGTTAAATGATGTAATGCATGGAATGTGCTTACAATACTACCTGGCCTATAGTAAATGCTCAAAAAGTACTTTTAATATTAGTATCAAAATGTTCTTCAAGTTCATTAGCAAGATCATTTAAATTATTATTATTTTAAGATTTTCTGATCTGTTTGGTCCATTTATAAATGAATTGCTTCTCGTACATGGCCAGTGACATAGCTCACTGATTCACTAATCTGTTACCAGCTCAGTTAACATTATCTGCTATGTTGTCAACTAACCAGATCAATCCAAAATTCCTCAGCTAAAAATTTATTGAGGAAGCTAATAAAATTGCTTTTTCATTCCTTAACTGTCTGCTAAAACTGCCTCTTGAAGCTGTGGCTTTCAATCCCAGTGGCCTGAGTTGTCATAAAAGTTCTAGATTTCAGACCATTGATTACTTCTGAAGGTGACCTAAATGGTATTCAACCCAGTAATAATAATATGGTCAGAATTCAAAGCTTACCTGAGGAGACTAAGCTCCTAATAAGAGTTTGCCTGAGTTCCCACAAAAACGCTCAGGGTACCAACTCCCAGTGGCCTCTGAAAACAATTTTGCATCATATTAAAAATGGATATAATGTGCTTTGGGCCTATGTCTCTTCCCAGCATCAATAATATAAACCTTCATTGATCAAACATTTGATAGCATACCCTCTTAATTAATAAGCACTTGTGCACATATGGAGTCTAATAGTAATAATAGCTAATATTAATTGGGTGCATTTTATGTGCCAAAGCACCTTACAAGAATTATCTATTTGAATCTCCACAACACCTCTTTGGAGTGGAACTATGGAACTATTATTGTATTTCCATTTTACAGATGGCAAGAACAAATAATCTGCAGCAATTAAGCAAATTTCTCCGAATCTACTCTATTAATTGGAATTGGGATTTGGACAAAGTCATGGCTGTAGAATCTGATGTCTCAGTAGTAATAATTACTCTCTCCAGAGTGATGGTTGCTGATTTTCCCTGTAATGCTGAAGCACTGAAAAATACTGAACTGCCTTCTGAACCATCAAAGCAAGACTGCTGAGTTTTCCAACTTTAGTAGTGTATATTCTATGTATACTATTATTTATTAGAGATGCAAATATATGTATATATAAGTTATCTACTCTTCCAGTCCTCAAGGAGCTAACATATACTGGCAAAGGTAGTCATATACATAATCATCTATATTGCAATGTGATAAGGGTCATATTATCTGTTGGGACAAAGAGATTTCAGAACCCTGAGTAAGTGGTTCTTACTGTAACTGGACCGGTAATGTTAGCAATAATACTAAGCAGAGAACAGGGTGAAGGGAGTTCCTTCTAAGGGGAATGTCCTGAACAAAAAGTCAGATATATGAATCCAAGTTCATGACATGTTTCAGGAAAAAGACAAGTAATTTGTCTTGGCCAGAGCATAGTAGCATAATGTGTATGGAAATTTGAAAGAATAGGGCAAAGAGAGGCCAAATTGTGAAGAGTCCTATTTGTTATTCAACCTGTTAGCAATGCTATGAATGTATGCACAGTTGTTGAAGTTGATAGCGGCTAGAGACAAGGAAACAAAGGGAAAAATGCATTCATGACTTATTGCTTAGTCTATGAACCTAGATGTTAATTAATATCAAGTCACAGTTTCCTAAAAGTATATGGGAAAAATAAGCCCTACTTTACTCTGTTGTTGAAAAGATTAAATTAGCAGAAGTAAAGCACATCCACAATACCTAGAATATAGTAGGTGCATAGAAAATGCAGAAGATGCATTCCATCTTCTGCTGAAGTGATTATTCACTTGATTTGAATATCCTATTACTCAATCATTTTGAATGAATAGTAATTTACAGTATTTGGATAAGCAAACCTGTGATCAAATATTCCTAAATTGAGTGATATCTATCTTCTTTCACTAGTCATGTAAGTCCTGCATGTGTACTAATGTGACAGAAAATAAAGAGGAATGCATTATCTTGAAATAATAACTCAGAAGCCAAGGGATGAAATTGACAGCAAATTACCAGGAACATCATGTCTATATGAATATCATATTTGTTTGTCATGCATTCATTTCTGCATTCATTCATTCCTTCAATGAGCAATTATCAAGGACTATATGCCAGAGACCATGTTAGGTGCTAGTGATTCACAGATGCCTGAGGTGGCTCCTTTCTCACATATTTCTTTTGTGCTCTAATTGAATAAAACCTATGATTATTTTTAGTTACTTATAAAATTGAGCGTCCTCATGCAGTCTTCCTTTTTTTCTTCTCAGCAAGCATACGTACACAAACATGTATACACACCTCCCATACATCTTAATATCTTTGTCAAAGCCTGTAAGCAATGTCTAAGCTGATAATTATTTGGTACTTACTGTTCATATTTATTCTTCACACTGATCCTTGAGCCTCCCAATACTCTCTTTTGAGAACAGTTTTGTCTTTGTCCCTTGGAAGGATAAAATGCACATATTGCATTTTAATATGTGCTGAAAAAAGGGCAGCACAGATAAAGCCTGATTGGAAATCTGATCTTCTCCTTAATGTCAAAAGGACATCCTGAGACAATGACTGAGGAGCTATGTGCTAGTACCCAGCTGGATCCCTGATGTTTGTATTGACAGATGCATTATCAACAAAGATATTGATTTAGTGTGAATTAAGTAATCAATTTCTATTTTTTGAGCCTCCACTTCCATTTTAACATGAGGAGATGTTAACCAGGATTCTTGTAAGTGAAATCTGATTGGAGGGTGCCTAGAAGTTTGAAGAGAGCCAAGAAGGAAAATTAGAGTTCTGAGTTTTGTTCCCATCTCTAGCCTGCTGGGTCACTTTGGGAAACTTATTTAGTGACTGAGTCTTAGTTTCTAATGAATCAAATCTTACTTGCTGCAATTTTGAAAGCAAATTTTTGGATTACTGACTTGTTATGTATAATTATCTCAAGGTAAGTATATGCAAGAGATTGTTGTAGGAGCAAGATTTTATATATTGCTTAAATGAAACACTGACTTGGCCTTGAAATAAAGTACTTTTTATCTCAATAGCCAGAAAACAAGAAAAAAATGAAGAGCCTAATGCTTTCATTTCCACAGAGGAAGAAGTGAGCAAAAGAGGATATCTTGTGCACAAAGTCATTGTAATGCAAACAAAAATAATGATACTCTACAATAAATCTCCTGGATATAATTATGCTACTTTAAATATTTAAAAAATATTGGTGCTATTTGTCGTCAACAAATATTTTAAGCAAAGGTATAACCGGAGCCTTGAGAGCCACGTGGTGAATACACAGTTCTTGCCCTAGAATGTTCTCTCTCTTTCTCTTGCTCTCATATGCATATTTATCTAGCTAGTATCATTGTGCGGCATATTAAAATTCACAAACAAGTCAACTCATTCGGCCTAATATTATTTTTCTTATTTCTTTGTTGGAGAAACTGAAGTTCAAGCAGATTGTTACTTGCTAAGATTTCCTGGCAAGGGCTCAAATGCTGGCCTAATGCATTCACTGCCAGTAATCTTTCCACAATAGCATGCTGTATGTAGTAAATTGTGTACCAGCTAAAGAAAGCTATGACACCTCAGAGTTTCAAAGGATTAACTTAAGCCAAAGGCTTTAAGGAAAGGCAATTTTATTACAGAGATGAGGTACTTGCAATATGGACCTTATTTATATGAGAGAACCCAAAGCACATGGTACTTAACCTAATGTTCAGCCTCATTATAATGCCCCAAATTTCTCAAAATGAATGGCTGCTCATATTTTATTAGTGGTGTGTTTATTAGACTTTATTGGGGGAGTTCCATAAGAATTAGGACAAATGGCTTTGGTAAATGTTGCATATGATATCCTTTCTTTTTCTTGGAAATCCATAGTGCATATTAGTAAATGAAAGGCTTTGAGAAATCCCATAAAAATAAATCTGTTCAATTTTGCTAAACTCAGCTTTTCTTTATTTTTTATTAAGCTAAGGCCTATTAAATGTCTCTTGGAACACTAATATTTACATGAAACCCAATCTGGAAAATGTAAAGCAATCTTCCCATTTCTCCTACTAACATATCACTCCTTTTTTCCTATAACAATCTTGTAAGTGAAAACAAAAAGAACCCAATATAGATTTATAGTGAACATGGATGTATTCCATACAGTCAGAGTGGAAACTAATAGAGGCCAAGCTCTTTTTTTCTTTACTAAAAAAATCTCACACATCTTGGTTGCTTAGTATGTCAATGACTTTCCATCCAGCTGACATGTAAATCCTCTCTGAACGTTTTTAGCCATGAGTAGAACAAAATGTCTTTAAAATAAGGTTCTATTAGGAGATATTAGACATTCATCTAAGAGTTGAATGTTGTGACAGTTGGTCTTTTGAAAGTTCCTGTAATTTCATTAACAGGGGTCATTATTATGGCTTCTGTTCATTGCTTTTGTTCCACTCTTTAGCTTAATCAAATGCCAGTTGTTAAATAATGATTTCCTTATTACTGTCTGGATATAACTTTTTTTGGTTATTTGACTACATTGAATGTTGGTTATATTGATGTGCCTACCAGAGTAAAGCCATAAACGAATGTGGCTTCTGCAAGGTATCCCCTGAAATATGAAGTCATCCCTGATGATTAATTCTCTTGGAAAGGAGTACATCTTTCATACAAGATACCGGAACTGAGATGGTTTCATCCTAAGTATGTTGCAGACAAGGAATCTTTCACTTCATCTTGATCAACATGTCAAGGGTATTCCTAAATGGTGGGTTGTGAGATTTTTCCCCTCACATAGAAGAATTCTGGGAATGGGAAATAAGAAGACTAGTGACAATTTTGAACCTTACTTGAACCCCCATGATCTTGGAACTTCTCCTTAGCTTGTTTAAACTTTAGACAGACTCCTGCTTGTCTGTAGGCTCCTGAGCTTATTCACCTCAGCCTTTAGAGAATACAGATAGAGCTTATTCATCTGGCTTCATCAGTAAAATCATGAAATTGACAGAACCTATTGCTTGCCTTCCAGGACCCTTCCATCAGCTCATATCAGTTTTTTTAAAAATTCTGACTTCTTTCCCAGCAGAGTTGAGCTCTCTCTCTCTCTCTCCCCCCATCTTCCATTACAATAGCTGTCTTCTCGCTCTCTCTTTTTCACACACACTAATCAAGAACCACCTTTAATGGGTGGATTCACATCTCCATCTAATCAAAAGGTCACACCACAATTGTGTGTGTTATATCTTCAGGGAAACAATCTAATGAAGAGTTTCCATCCTAAAAAATATTGAATCAGAATTACAAGACCATGGCTTTCCTGGGGTACATTGAATGAAAATGAAAATACAACATACCAAAACTCATGTGATTTTTCAAAGGCAGTGCAGAGTGAGAAATTTATAGTTTTAAATGCTTACATTAAAAAAGAAGAAAACTACAAATCAGATATGGACCTCAAAACTGGAGAACTAGAAAAAGAAGAGCATGCTAAATGCAAAGCAAGCAAAGGAGGAAAATAACAAAGATTTGAGTGGAGATAAATGAAATAGCAGACAAAAAAGGGAAATTTATTTTAAATTTGGTTCTTTGAAAAGATCAACAAAATTGACAATCTTTAATTAGATAAAAAGAGAGGACACTAACAACTAAAATCCGAAAATGTAACAATTATAAATATATATGAACCTAACAACAGAGCACCAAACTATATTAAGCAAATAATGACTGATTTGAAGGGAGAAATTGATGGTTCTGCATTAATTGTTGGAGATGTTCATATATTACTCTTAATAATAGAAAAAACATTTAGTCACATGATGAATAATGAAGTACAGGACTTATAAGATACTCTAAACCAACTAGAACTAACAGACATATGTTAAAACACTACTATTTAAAAAAAGACAATATATATTCTTCTTGAGTGCACATGGATCATTCTCCAGGATAGACCATATGATGGATCACAAAACAAGCCACAATAAATTTTTTTAAAAATTGAAATTATATAATTCATGTTCTTAGACTTAAATGGAATGAAGCCAGATAGCAATAATATAAGGTGTAAGTAAAAATTGACAGGTATGTGGAAAATAAGCCACAAAATCTTAGAAAACCAATGGGTTAAGGAGGAAATCAGAAGCAAAATTAGTAAATATGTCTATTTATTGGTTTTGCAACCAGCCGGTGATTGGATATAGATTTTCTATGTCCTCCTCTCAGGAATGTCTGCCCAAGGCAAATGCAGTGTGCAGGACTTTCCCTTTCTTTCTGGGCCCCTGTCTTGTCCTGGGCTTTTGCTCCTTACTTGCTTTGGAGTTCCCCTGTTTGAAGGAGTTTTGTTATCCCTTCTGTTTCCCAGGGGAAAACCCTTTCTCTCTTGGATATCTGAAGCCAGCAAGACCCTGTTACGGACTGTCTGCTTCCATAGTTTTTTACACTAATTTTGTCTTATGTTGCTTTTTTCCAAGGTCAAGAGTAAGTGGTTTCCTGGAGGGGAGGATGTGGTTGTGTGCATGTGAGGATTGGGGGTCAGGGCCCTGGTGTGCACCAGCACAATGCTCAGAGACAGAGGGACAGAGTTCTGCTTGTGTAAGCTAGGGGCAATTGTGGCCCAGATGTACAGACCAGTGATTGCCAGATCTGAGGGTGCATGGTGGAAGTGGGCACCTGTGCATTCATGGGTCTGGAGGGGCCAGACACTGATGTACGCTTGTGCAGATCTCATGGGGGTGGGGGGTGGCGTGGCATGGTTACATGAATGTATGGGCTGGGGGTGCATGTGACCTGGGTATGAAGGTTACTGCCTGCAGTCCAGATGCACAGGTGACTGCAGGAGGCAGGGAGGGGGAGATGGATGTTAATGGGCTGAATACAGGGGTGCAGGTCTCAGGAGGGGTGAGGTGAGACTTTGTGCTTGTGTGGGACAGGTGGGTTGGGCTAGGACAAGCATACTCACATGCATGTGGCAGTGGTGTGGGCTGGGATGTACAGGGTGGAGGGTGGGGAGGGGGTGCTTGGAGCATGGTTGGGAGGCAGGTGATGGGGTTCAGGTACATGGGGTGTGGAAGGAGTCACAGATTGTGATGGATTGGTGGCATGCATGGGTGTATGCATTCAAGGATTGTGGCTTGGCTTACTTCCTGGTCCAGGACTCCCTGCCATGGACTTCTGAAAGCCTTGGACCTCTATTTCAAAGGGGCACATTGAGCTGTTTGCACTAGCTGGATGGTCTCTGGTTCTGTGTGTCTCAAATCCTCAGCTTTTGCAACCAGGGCCTCCCTGTGTGGTGCAGAAGACCCTCTCAGGACACTTACACCCTGGAATTGCTGTCCCAGTCATTTCTGTCACCTTGCTAGCACTCCTTTGGAGCAGGGGTGAACTTGACCTATCCTTTTCTGCCCTTTTCCTGGAAACTATCTTGTAATTTGCTTTTGATAGAATCTGCACAAGTTAGATCTTCTCTTTGCAATGCTATTCTTTCATTCCACATTGCTGAAATTGTTGGACTTCAATTCTCTAAATAAAAATAAAAACAAAAATCAAAACCAAATAAACAATTCATTGATCTTTAAAGAAACAAAGTTTGGGAATAGCTAGCAGCTTGGCATGGTTCAAATAAAAGCATCTAGAACATGATTCATTTATGTGAGGTATTTTGAAAGACATCTCTTCAGAAAATTGCAATTAAAAGCCTACTCTCACTCCTCCCTATATGAAAGTACTCCTCATTAGAAATATAGAACAGCTCTTTGCAAGGAAACCTGAATTATTACCATTTGTTTTGCTCTCAGTCAACCATATTTGCCTCTGGTTTTTATGACTCTAACGATGGACCTTGAACAGAAGTGAGGCAAATCAAGAATCATACAGCCTAAGCAGTTTACAAGGTGCTAGAAGGAGTGACAAGCAAAAGATGTTTAGCTGTAAGTGGTTATTTGATTAAAGCAAGGAGGAAGTCACTTTTATTTTATTTTATTTTCTGTAATATTCTCAGTATTTCTAGATTACCTAGATTGGCCCAAGCGATACTCAAATCCAGTTGTTTCTCATGTACAAAATAACAGCATCTCTATGGTTTATTATGCATTTCTGATCAAATTTCCACACCAATATTACTGATAATAAAATAGTATGTTACTCAGAAAACTGGCATCTCAATAATCTAAATGGTTTAGCTATGAAAGAAAGGAAAGAAAACAACCTCAGAAGTTGACAAGTAATTTTTTTTCTGGAATGGTGAAAATGCCCTGATACTTTTCCCCCGAAAGTTTAATTTATAGCCTTCTATACGATAAAGTAGCCTGTGGTCAGATTTCCACAGTCAGAACTGTGGAAAGATCAATCAACCATTAATCAATTATTCATTAGGAAAAAATATGAAACTCCTACTATTGTGCCTAGGCCAGTTCTAGATATTGCAGAAGGTACTTGAGAAAAGAAACTACAGTCCCAGATCCAAAAATGCCTATCATCTTCTTGAGGAAAAAATAAAGTCTCACATTCAAAATAAGGAGAGAATTTCACCAATTGTGAGTAGTGGTGTTGTGCTACAAAATATTCTGCTATGCAAGTTTGGCATAAGTAGAGATAACTGTGACCTGGGGCTCTCAGGAGAGCTTCCTCAGGGGATTATGTGTCTTAGCTGGCATTTGAAGGAGTATAGTATGCTTTCCCTAATAGAGTTAAATAGGCACTTTCCATTTTTTCTAAAGAAATATATGTTCAGTCAAATATTTTAAGTGACTAGAAGGAAAGGAGATGAACAGAAAAAAAGGGAAGATAAAGAATATTCTCTGAGAAGGAAGAAACCAGCTAATCACTTTTTGTTTTAATGCAAGCTATGACAGCAGCTATATTAAAGTATAGGCTCATCTTCCCACACTTGATCATTTTCTCTTTTTGTGTGCTTACGACTTCAGGAAGACGCAATAGATTTGGAATTACAGCTTGCAATAATAGCAAACATTTATATGGCACTTACTATATGTCAAGGAATGTCCCAACCACTTTACAGCTGTTCATTCATTTCAGACTCATAAACTTAAGAGGTTTTAGATACGAAAAAACTAGGGCACAAAAAGTTAAAAAAACTTTTCCAAGATCCCATAGCCATTCAGTGGCAGAGCTGAGATTTGAACACAAGCAGCTTGTTTCCAGAATCTGTGTTTGTAAACACAATACATTATGGTTTGGCTTTCATTTGGTTATATACAGGGCTTCAGTTGACTTCTAGGTTAATCTATATATAGTTGAGGCTTGTGTCCTTGGTGCCTCTTTTGTTTGGTATATATCATGTAGGCCCTTTATAAAAATGGTGGGAGTGTTCATTCAGGGAGAAATTTATGCATGTATGAGAAGCAGAACATTTTTAGAATCTCTGCAATTGCTATTTAAATTATTGAATCCCCACCTAGCTTCTTTGACTAGGCTCTTCATTAGCAATATGTTTGAAAACTACAGTGATTCCACTAGCTGACCATAAACCAGTAAGGCATAACTTATACACCATGATCAGGACAAGGTAGGATTCTATGGCAGATAATTTCCCAGGGTAGCTCTCCCACAGTAAGCAGATATCATGAAAATGCACAAATACTTTTCCACCTTCCTCCATCTACTCATTTTTTAGGTCAGCATCTGTCATGGAGTAACAATATTTTCATACCTCCATAAATTGAAATCAAATGGCAAAAGAATAAATTGGTAGATAATGGTGGATATTGAAGCTATACCTGGTAGATATTTTGAATGGCTCAGCTTCAGTTCATTTAGTTTTTAAGTGCCTATGACCAATGGAGAAGCAATTCAACCATCTCTTTCTCGAATGTTTTATGTCTGTAAAGAGAAGTGAAGCACATTTGCCAGGGGCATGTATACCTAGAATACTGTTTTAATGTCTCTGTTCCTTCAGTTTCCCCACTGGCCCAGACTAAGGTACACCTTCATACTTCCCTCACTATTGACCATGCTCAGGAGTTCCATCTGAGAACTGATCTTGAGACTGATTGAAAATGGAAAATAATTCACCTTCACTAAATGAGGGAGTTCTATATCAAAATATTATTTTGTTTATTTGGCTTTTGTTTGGGAAAGCAGAAGATAGGAATCCACAATGCTTGTCACAGTGATTGATGGGAATGTAGTATGACAGTGAGCAACTGTGTTTATGAGTGAGGAAGGTGAAAACCAGACAAGACCTGGATCATATATTTTAACAACTCAATAAATTTCTTTCACCTTTTCTCCAAATCTTCACATTCCAGCAAGAAAAGAATGATATCAAGTTTCAGCTTGAAATGAATTTTTGTTTGAGAAGTTGGGAAGTTATAAGACCATAAAACATATTTTTAATGAAATCATACTATCCTCCAGAGTCTTGCTCAAACCTAGTCCTTAAGACCATGCTATTTTTATAGGAAAAAATAACCTTAAAGCAAGGTCTTGGTGCTGCTTCAGCAACCAAATTCCTCTGGATGAATCTGAAACAGAACTTTCACGTGCTGAGTTCTCACACTGTGTCAGAGCAAATGTCTGACTTACTTTACTATCCCTAACCCTTGATGTTCAGAGTGGAATCAGGGAAAAATTGGTCATAATAAAGGTGTTTTGTGGAAGAAGATTTGAAAAGTTTAGAGCTAGGAAATGGGAAAACTAAACAAGGTTTGTGCAGGCAGTGGCTCCTGTCTCAATTCAGAGAAATCCTGAGGAAAGACATGCTTTGTTTTAGAATCTAAAGCCTTACTTTTTCTTTTAATAATATATTCCTCCACCATGGAGATATGCCACGACCCCTATTGAGGTAATATAGTCTTGTAAAAAGAACAAATAATTCGAAGAAAAATAGAGAGCTTGGAAGCATGGATTTGCAACTAACAATGGAGTCATCAGAAAAAATTAACAGCTCTGATTCTCAGTTTCCTCCTTTGTTTCAGTTTGTAAAAGCTGCCAGAATGCAATATACCAGAAACAGAATGGCTTTTAAAAAGGGAATTTATTAAGTTGCTAGTTTACAGTTCTAAGGCCATGAAAATGTCCAAATTAATGCATCCAGGGAAAGATATCTTGATTTAAGAAAGGCCAATGGGTCCAGAACACTTCCATGTGTCAAGTGGAAAGGCACATGAGACATTTACTAGCTTTCTCTCCCAGCTTCTTCAGTTGCTTCCCTGGTTGCAGAATTTTCTTTCATCTCCAAAGTTCTTTGTGTGGGTTCTGCTGGCTCCAAAGTTTTTTCCAAAATGGTTCCCTCTTAAAGGGCACCAGTAAGCAACCCCACCTTGAACAGGTAGAGATACATCTTCATGGAAACCACCTAACCAAAAGTTATTACCCCCAGCTGGATGAATCACATCTCCATGGAAACAATAAAAATGATCCCACCCAGCAATACTAAATGACAATTAAAGAAATCGTGTACACAACAGATTCTAACTGGCACATCCTCAATAAACAGTAACTAATACTACTCACCCTGTCGGACTGTTCAGAATAAGTGAATTATAGATGTATAATTAAAATATAAATTTATATCAATATGACTAATACCTAATTCCCTACTATGTAAGTTATCTGTAGTAGTGTGTCTACCTATCCTCTAGTTCTTAAAATCTAAGAAATGAATTGTCAGTATTTTTCTGTGATTTCCCTTATTGTCTATTTTTCACTAGAGTAAGTTTATTTGGGAAGATGCTCTGAAGAATATACTGAATTAATTCAATTGAAAGAGTAGTCACAAGTACTCTTTTCCTAAACAGGTTGGCTAATGTTATCTATTAAATTAACAGCACTCAAAAGGAGAGTAGGCGCCTCTGATTACAGTGTAAGGCTGCACTGAATGCTAGATTGTAGTTATAATAATCTATCTAATGCAATTTGAGAACGGTTGACAGAAGACCCATCTATCCCTAATAATCTTCACTAGAGACCCTCTTATCTGCTACTGTCACATAAATGGCCTGTTTATGCAGGACCTAATATATTAGAGATCTGCCAATTTGAATTATAGTAGTGAGACCAGTGGGGATGACAGTAGCTGCAATACCATTGAGCAGTATATGCTTGCATGATTCATCTTTCAGAGTAGCTTAATTTCAACTGGGAGGGGGAAAAATCATGTTCTTAAATCTAATTCATTCCTATGGGCATGGACATTTTGATGAGATTACTTCATTTAGGGTGTGACCCACCTCATTCCAGACGGGTCTTAATCCTCTTACTGCAGTTCTTTTTAAATGGAATGAATACAGAATAAAAATAAAAGAAAAGCAACAGAATCAAGAAGCTGAACTCAATGGAATCCATAAGAGAAGGGAGAGACCAGCAGATGCCACCATGTGCCTTACCATGTGGCACAGGAGCCAAGGATCACTTGCAGCTTGTCTTCGGGAACAAAGCATCACCTTGATAATGACTTTGTTTGAACATTCTCACAACTTCAGACTTTAAGCTAATAAATTCCCATTGTTTAAAGTCAACCCATTTAATGGTACCTGCTCTAAGCAACCTAAGAAACTAAAACTGTGTGTGTTGCAGTCTAGCAGGAGGTTCTTCCTTCTTCTTGTATACTTTTTATAGCAATGTCTTGATCTAGTTGATAAGGTGTATCCACATATGCACTAACTCCGGAGAGAAAATGGGTGATAAGTTACTTAAATGGGATAAGAAGTGGGCTCTTCATGACATAGTTTAGTATACAAATCAAAGCAAAGCTGTTATCCCCTTTAAGGTGGGACTGGCAGATAAACGTAAGGAACTAGAATGAGGTCTGCTCCATTGTATAAACAGGTGATGGAAATATAACTTTCAGGCTTAGCATCAGCACAAGATGGAAGAAGAATGTAAATTTCTTCAAGTTCACAAAAAAGGAAAGGATACCTTTATACCTTTTATGAACCTAATATTACATGGCAACAACTATCAATTTGTGGCACATAGGTCATTGTGCTATTTGCTCTGTTTTATTGTAGTAATAGCAAAATACTTATGACATCTGCAAAATAAAAAGGAACAAAAGGGAGCTATTTTGGATATCTCAATTGAATGCAATTTACATGCTGTCTACCCATAAGTTGATATTTAAAAATTTTAAGATATAACAGAGAACAAACAAGACTCTGTTCTCATGGACTAAATTCTGATGGAGCAACAGAGTAGAAAGTTAAACAAATAAGTTAATTATATATTGTTATAAGATCTCTGACAAAAATAAATGAGACACATTGATTGGAGGACTCTATTTAATACAGAATGGTCAAAGACCTCTCTGACAAAGTGATGCTATAAGTAAGGCCTGAATGGTGAGAATAAGTAAGTCATACTGAAAAGTGGAGAAGATATACAGTGAAGAGTAAGTGAGACCCTTTGACATGGGAAATAATGGGCATGCTTTAGAATCATAGAAATCAGTGTGGCTGAGTTGTACTGAACTAAGAGGAAAGGAGGAAGATGCAGTCAGGCATAGCTTTGTAGGCTACTATAAGGATTCTGGAATTTTATTTTTTTTAATGGGAAACCCATGGAAGTTGTGCCAGTTTGAAAATATTATGTACCCCAGAAAAACCATGTTTTAATCCTGATCCACTCTTGTGGGAACAACCATTTACTTTAATCCTGATTGAACATTGTAGGTGTAAACTTTTGATTAGATTATCACCACAGAGATGTGGCATGCACAATTGTGGGTGTGACCTTTTCATTAGATGGAAATATGACTCCATCCATTCCAGGTGGGTCTTGATAAGTTTACTGGAATCCTTTAAAAGACAAAATATTTTGGAGAAAGCTTCAGAACCAACAGAGAGAGAGCTAACAGAAACTTCAGAGTAGAGCTGACACAGATGCTGACACTTAGAGAAAAGAGACACAAATGTTTGGAGATGCTTGCAGTCCAGCAGACATTGCCATGAGATGTAAAGCAAGCTAACACCTCGAGAGAGCCAAGAGAAGCCAAGAGATGAAAGTCAGCCTTAGAGAAGCAAAGTGAAGACCCCCCACAGGAACAGAGACTGAAAGCAGCAGGCAAGAGACCAGCAGACGCCAGCTTCATGACTACCCAGCTGACAAAGGTGTTCCCGACACATCAGTTTTCCTTGAATTAAGGTGTCTTTCCCTAGATGCTTTGGTTTGGTCATTTTTATAGGCTTAGAACTCTAAACTTGTAACTTATTAAATTTTTTTTATAAAAGCTGTTCCAATTCTGGTATATTGCATTTGGGCAGCTTACAAACTAAAACAGGAGTGTTCTAAGTTAGAGAATGATATTCACTTTAAATTTTTAAATGATCACTCTATATGTCATGCGGCTAATGAACTCTAGGTGAACAAGAATAGAAATTGCTTGTCTTGTTAAGAGGCAACTGAAGAATTTTAGCTGAAAGATCCTGGGAACTTGGTATAGAATAATTGTAACAGTGGAAATGTGGTTGTGTTCAAATTCAGGGTATATTTAGGAGATAAGCCTGCTATGACATGTTGGATTGGATGTGGTGGGCTACAGTGAAAGAAGAATCAGGATGATTCCTAGGTTTGGAGTCTGAGAAGTAAGGTGAAATATTACTATATTTGTTGTGATGGGGAAGCCAAGAAATGGAGGACTTATGTTTGCTTCTAATATGTTACATTTGAGATGACTGTTACAAACTCAGAAAGAAAAGTGAAGCAAGCAGTTGGGCAAACAAGTCCAAATTTCTGGGGACAAGTCAGCATAGAGGTGTAGATGGTATGTAGAGACATATGCCTAGATGAGGTCAACTAGGGGGAAGTAGTAGAAAGAGAGGTTGTCCAAGGACAGAGACCTGGATACACTATTTTATATTCTCATTGCATAATTTTTAAAATTTCCTTCCTTTCCTTATACCTCTCTTTCTATCTCCCTTTCTTCTTTACCACCACAGTGTCTTCCATTGTTGGGTTCAAACTTAATAGGAGAATCACAATACCTTGATTATTAAGGATCACAGAGAATGAAACATTGAGTGTTACTGCCCTGAATCCCTTAGGTGTTTTATTCAGGCTCTATTTCCAATGAGTTTAGTGAGAAGCTGAAGGTGTAAATATAGCAGCTTAACTTCTACCATGGAAATCCAGTAAGTAAAAATGTGTTCTCCCCTCAAGCAACAATGAGTGCATCTAGCAGCAAACTTTAGTTTCCAAATATCATTTACCATCACTACAAACCAATGATCCTTGAGAAATATCTAATTCCAGACATAATACAAGTTGAGCTGGGAACATGTTATTCCAGAGAGTAAGGAAGTGCTCAAAACCTCAGGGGAACTCACAGACTAGCATGAAAGCTGGCTTAAGGAAGTTTGGGGGACATATTTGACAAAAATTGATGCTAAAAATGGTAGCAATGATTTATAACACATTGAATTTTAAAAATGCATGGCTTCATAAGTATATTCACTTTCACACAGAAAAGGTATGGTTGGGGAAAAGGGAAAGATCTTTTACCAAAGAATACCAACTAATAATTGTAGAAGAAAATATAAAATTTTTAAATCTCCACTTTGCAACCACCAATTTTATAACTGGTACTGATAGTACTCATCAGTGATGCTAAAATACTAGGGTGAAAAGTTTATGAGGAAGAGGATGTTACATTATATAAAAAAATACTCTCCAAGGAAAAATATGTCTTGACATTGGGGAAAATGTTCACGACTATTTTTTAACTAAACAAAGAAATACAACATTATCAGTACAGAGCAAATGGAACTATATTTTTCCCAATAAGATTGGCTGAGAGAAGTACATTACCTATGCAATATTCTTGCCACAGTATTTCATCTGAATCTACTCATTAGGAAACAATAAGACAAAGCTATTTAGTGGGACATTGTGTGAAACAACAGGCCTGGGTTTCTCAAAAATCTCAATGTATTCAAAGTGTACACACACACACACACATCTGGGAAAATGTTCCAGATCAAAGGAAACTAAAGAAACATAAAAACTGAAAGTAATGTGTGATTGTGTGCTCCTAAATTGGACAATGGTGGGGAAATCATAGAGAATATTTGGGGGATAATTGAGAAATTTAAATATGAATACTACATTAGATAATATTGTATCAATGTTAATGGGGTAATTGTATTGTGGTTATGCAGGATAATGTTCCTGTTCTTAGGAGGTACATGCTGAAGTATTTAAGGATGATGTGTGATTATAGCTGCAATGCACTCAAATGGCTCACCAAGAAAAGGTGTGTGTGTGTGTGTGCGTGTGTGTGCGCGCGCACGCGTGTAGGGAATAGGAAGAAGGAGGAGAAAGAGAGAGAGAGGGAGAGAAGAGAGGAAACTAAACTAATGGGACAAAATGTTAATTGAGAAGCTAGGTGAAGGGTGCAAAGACTCATTGCAATACTATTTGAAATGTGTAGATTTTATTTTTTTAAAAAAAGGGTATTCTAATGGAAAATCAGTTAGAATACAAGAAATTCAGGGCTGTCTACTATTCAGAGATCCAGTTGGGAAAGTGTCTACATCAGGTTAATCTGTCAGCAGTTTTCAAGTAGTTTTGGTCTGTTTGTGAAGGACAGAAACTACTGTAACCCCCAGTGATATCCTGCCTCCTGATGTCTGCAATTATGTATAATTTCCTCTCCCTAATTGTTGGCAAGACCTATGACATGCTTCTAAAGAAGAGAATTGCTAACGATGATAATATGATCACTCCCGTGATTATATTACATTAAATGACTTTCTCTTAGCAGACAAGAGTGACATTCTCTTTGCTGACTTGATGAAATAAGCAGACACATTCAGGTAGCCCACATGGCAAGGGACTGTGTAGTGCATCTAGAACTTGAGAAGAAGTTCCATCTGACAGTCAGCAAAAGGCTGAGGACTTCAGTCATACCAGAGCAAGAAAAGGAATTCTGCCAATAACCTAAGTGAACCTTCAGATAAGAGAACAGTTTGGCCAACAGTTTGATTGTGGTAATTTATTATGCATTAATAGATAACTAATACAGAGCTGAAGATTAATATATAGTTTCTGGGAAATGGAATAGATGGTAAGAGCAAAACAGGGTGCCAGAACGATGGCCTAGTTGGGAGCTGGTAAGGGAGGAGCTCAGTACCAAGCTATAAATCAAAGTTTCGCTCACTGGAAATGAGATGCAAGATAATCATTTGATCTCAGGAAGACAGTAGAATAATGAACATCAAAGGCAGTGTGAAATCAGAGTGGAGTTATCAGCAAGTGAACTAGAGTCATGTGACTTATTCAGGGTTGCAGAGTTAGTAAGTAGGGCAGCTGGCATTCTGAGCCTAGGGAGTCTTGCTTGAGAGACCTTGCTTCTCGTTATTAGTGGCTGCTTACCATTTCCTTGTTCCTAATATACCAAAACCCATTCAACAACTGCAGTGTCATTCAACATGTATTTACAACATGTACTATACCAAAATTCTTACACAAACATCTCTGTGCATATCTTTTATTATTTGGTTAGGATGCAGTTTTAGTAGTCTTACTTGATCAAAGCCATTTTCAGTTTTTTACCATTGTAGATCTATTAGTATAGGAGAGTTTTAAGAATGTGTTTAGTAAATAACGATAATTGTATTATGATTTACTCAATTCTTACTATGTAGCAAGTATTGTGCTGTGTATTTTGTATTCATTAACTCATTTAATCCTCAAACAATGTCCTTAAGTGTGGTATGGTGAATTATATATCCACTAAAATACATGTTCTTGGTCTTAGTCTGTGTTCCTGTAGGTGTCAGCCCATTATAATAGGATTTCTTAAAGATGCTTTGTTAAAGTGTAGTCCAAAGAATATGGGAGCTTAATCAGGATTACTGGGGTCTAGAGTCTTTTATAAGCAGAAGAAATTGAAAGAAAACCATGGAGGAGAGTCAGAAGATAGATGGATGCCAGTGGAACCTGGGGAGAAAGGAGAGGATTTAACTACTTGACCCAAATGCAAAGGAGCCCAAGGATGGCCAGCCAGTCAAAATGCTAATGACCCTGGGAGGAAGTAAGTCTTCTAGCCTCTAAAATTGTGAGACAATAAATCCCCATTGTTTAAGCCAACCCACTGTGCGGTACTTGACATAGTAGCCTGGAAATGAAGATATGAACTGTATATTATAATTTTCCCACATTTGAGATGAGGAAGGAGAGGTTCAGAGATTTTACATAATTTGTAGAAGATCACAAGATCAAACCCAGGTCAGTCTGATTCCAGAACCTGTTCCTTTAACCACAATTTTCTCCTGTATGGAGCATGGATGCACAATGTATTGAAGGAAGAGCAAATGTTAGGAGGCTATTACAGTAATTTAGAGAGAAGGAATGACTGTTGGTTCTGAAGGCATAGTTTCCAGTTTGGTAGCATCAGCATCAGTATTACCTGGAGTCATGTCAAATATACAAATTCTCAGGCCTCATCTCAGGCCTACTAATTGAGAAACTCTGGGGGTGGGGTCCAACAATATGTGTTTTAACAAGCTCTCCAGTGATTTTGATGCTCACTAAAACTTTAAGACCACTGAATTAATGTGATAGTGGTGGAAAATGAAAGGCAAGAAGAAAAATAACATGACTGGAGAAGATATAGGGAAATTTAGAGTTGAACATCTTTATATTTGAAGCATGAGTGATAGGAACAGCAGTGGTGACAACAAAACAGAGAGATGTTTTCTTCATCAGTTTGACATTAGGCTTGTGAACACTTGACATGGTTACTCTTGAGACACAAAAGCAACTTAACAGTTAATGCCAAGTTATTTTCTTTACTGCCTCCACAGTTGTTCTAATAGTTAAAGTAAAGCATCAAGATTGTGTTCTGCACTGAGATAAGCAGGAGGATGTGGCAGTAGTGGAATGTGTGTAAGGTGAATTAAGCATAAAAAGATACAAGGCTAGGGTGGGCCATGGTGGCTCAGCAGGCAGAGTTCTCCCCTGCCATGCCAGAGACCTGGGTTTGATTTCTGGTGCCCGCCCATGCAAAAAATAAAGATACAAGGCTATTGTGAAAATGAAATTATTTTAGAAGTTCATTGTAAACACAAACACATGTACCTGGTATGAAAGCATAAGTAAAGGAGATGACTATATTAATTAAAGAAGTATTATAGAAAATGGAAGAAATAAAACACTGTAGCATTAACTAGGCAACATCGATAGCCCTACTGTTCTTATATATTTGTCTTTCAACATTATCAGAAATTAAAAAGTGGGCCCCTCGTGAGGAGAAATCTGTTTTATTTTAAACATTTTAAAAGCCTTCATCACTATCAAATTAATTGTACTAGCATTTGCAATGGTTGAGTTAATGATTAACAAACCCATCTTATCACCTAAGTTTCTGAGGACTTGCCTCTGATCAACTTAACTAGCATGACCAACATATTTGGATAACACTTGGCAGTTTTCAGAGCATTGTAATATACATGATCTTCTTTGCAACTTATAGCCTGGGTCAGGTAAGGATGTTATTTTTCAAATTTCATGGTAGGGGGGTGGAGACTCATATAAGTATCCTATGACAAAGGCCTTATTTTAAGTCAAAGTTTCTCATCTCCCAAGCCCCAAGGATGAAACATCATTCTGTAGATGATTCTCAGGCTTTGAAATCTGATGGAGTTTGCCCTGCAGGTTTCCAGAATTGTTTGGTTCTGATGACCCCTGTTTTCCTTTGGATTTCTCCCTATGGCAATATAAATGTTTATCCTATGACTGTTCCTCCTTTGCATATTGGCAGCAGATAACTTGTTCTGAGTTTCACAGGTCAACAGCCAGAGGAAAATTTCTACCTTATAACAGACCATGTCTGTAATTGATGTTGATGAGATTTTGTACTGTTTCTGAGTTTGCATTATATCTGTGTTGTTACTGAAATGGTTTAAGGTATTTGTTATACTGTGATGAAATGGATACATTTTGTATATGGAGAGAACATGTCTTTTCAGTGTTCAGAGAGTGGAATGTACTGGTTGAAAACTCTTGTGTACCCCAGAAAATCCATGCTCTTTTAATCTTAATCCAATATTTTGAGGGCAGCCATGTTCTTTTAACCCTTGTTTGATATTGTAGGGTGAAACATTTTGATTAGGCTGTTTCTATGCATATGTGACACACCCCAAAATTAGTGTGATGTTGATTAGATTATTTCCTTGGAAGTGTGGCCCCATCCTTCAAAGTGGGCCTTAATTAGTTTATTGAAGTCCTTTAAAAGGGGAAACATTTTGGAAGAAAGCTCAGATGCAGGTGTTTGGAAATTCAGAGGAAAAACTGCCAAAAGTACCCACAGGAACTGTGAGAGCCATTTGAAACCAGAAACCAAGAGAGGAAACCAGATGTTGCCATGTGCCTTCCTATGAGATGTTGAGCAAGACAGAACCCAGAGTTGTGTCCCAGAAAAACTAAGTGAGGTGCCACAGATGCTTAGAGAGGAAATCACTGGAATCAGAAGCACAAAGCAACAAACTGGTAGAAATACCTCAGATGCAAGCCACGTGCCTTCCTAGCTGGTAGAGAAATTCTGGATATCATTAGGCCTTTTTTCAGAGTCAAGGTGTCTTTCTCCAGATGCCTTAGTCTGGACATTTTTAAGGCCTTAGAGTTGTAAACTTGTAACTTATTAAGTACCCTTTATAAAAGTCATTCCATTTCTGGTATGTTGCATCCTGGCAGCATTGGCAAACTAAAACATAAACATATATATTTAAATATATTAAATTTTCTTTTCATTGCTACTTTTCTTTGACATTTAGTAAGATTTCCCCCCATTATAAAAACAGGTGATAACTGGCTGTTCTTAATTCTTTTATGGCTTAATTTCTTTTTCATTAACTCTTAAGTTCATCTGGGACTTTGATTTGAGGCTTGAAGTAAAAACTTAACTTCAAATTTTCCCACAAATATTCAACCAATAGTTTTCCAACAAATATACAAGGAAAGGTACCAGCACCTTTTATTGAATGAAGCTCCTTCATTCAGTGAGGCTTCTATTTTAACTGGAGAGGCTGTAGGTTTACAGAAAAATAATGCAAAAAGTACTAACTTCTCATATACCCCTCTCACACACAGAGTTTTCCCTGTTATTGACATTTTTTGTTAGTCTGGTACTTTTCTTAACATTGATGAAACAATATTATTATAATCATGCTCTTAACTTTAACCCACAGTTTACATTAAATTTCACTCTTGTACTGTACAGTTCAATGATTTGTGTGTGCGTGTGTGATAACTTATATACACCCTCAAATTTCCCCCTTTATCCCTTTTCAAATATGCAATTCCTCAAAGTAATTATATGCACAAGGTTGTGCCTCCATCACACATTTTCCATCCACCAACTTTTCCATCTTACCAAATAGAAACTCCATAACAATGGAATATTTACTGCTTATTCCCCTCTACCACCTAGCCCTTGGTAACGTTTGTTTTTAGTTTCTGACTTTATAAATTTGCATATTATGCTGATTTCCCATAATTGAGATCATGCAGTAGTTGTCCTTTTGTATCTAGCTTATTTCGCTCAACATGTCTTTAAGGCTCACCTATGTTGTAGCATTCATCAGAACATCATTTCTTTTTACAGCTAATTTAATTAACATTTTATGTATATACAACATTTTCTTTATCCATTCACCTATTTACAAACACTTGGGTTGCTAAGTGTTTTGGAAATTGTGGATAATGCAACTATGAACATCAATGTGTAAATATCTGTTCGAGTCTCTGCTACCAATACTTTTGCTATATACTGTGAAGTTAGATTGATGTGTCAAATGGTAATTCTGTACTTGACTTTATGAATAATTGCCAAACTGAACTCCATAGTTACTGCATCATTTCACATTCTCACCAACAAAAAATGGGTGTTCCTATTTCTCCACACTTTCTCCATCACTTTTTTTCTGTTGTATTGATAGTATCTATCCTAGCAGGTATGAGATTGTATCAAATTGGGGTTTTGATTTGCATATCCCTGATGGCTAATGTTGTTGAGCATCTTTTCCTGTATTTATTGGCCATTTGTATATATTCTTTGGAGAAATGTTATTTCAGTTTTTTGTCCATTTTTGAATGGGTGGTTTGTCTCGTTTGTTGTGTTATAGGAGTTTTTAAAATATATTATGGGTGTTGAACCATCATCAGATATGTGGTTTCCAAATATTTTCTCCCATTGTGTAGGCTGCCTTGTTATTCATTGATAAATTCCCTTAATGCACAAATGCTTTTAATTTAAATGAAGTCCTATTTATATAGTTATTTTTCTTTTTTTCTCATGCTTTTGCTGTAAAGACTAAGAAATCATTGCATAACACAAGTCTTGATAATGTTTCCATGTCTTCTTCTAGGTGTTTTATAGTTTATTTCTTAGAGTTTTAGTCAATTTTGAGTTAAATTTTGTATATGGTTTTGTGAGGAAGGGTTCCAAATTTATTCTTTTGCATATGGTTATCTGCTTTTCACAGCACCATTTGTTGAAGAAAATATTCTTTCCCCTGTGAGTGGACTTGGCGCACTTGTGAAAAATCAGATGGCCATAAATGTGAGGGTTGATTTCTGAGCTCTCAATTCTATTCTGTTGGTTTATATGTCTGCCTTTGTGACAGTATCATGTTGTGCTGATTACTATAGCTTTGTAATAAGTTTTAAAATGATGAAGTGTGAGTCTTCCAATTTTGTTCTTCATATTCAAAATAATTTTGGATATTCAGGGTTGCTTACATTTCCATATAAATTTGATAATTGGTATTTCAATTTCTGAGAAGAAGTCTGTTGAAATTTTAATTGGAATTGCTTTGCATCTATATACTTCTTTGGGCATAATTGACATAACATTATTTAGTCTTGGGGTCCAAGAACAGGGAATTTCTTTCCATTTACTTAGGTCTTCTTTACTTTTTCTCAGCAATGTTTTCTGGTTTTCCATATACAAGTCCTTTGTATCTTGGATGAATGTATACCTAAATACTTGATTCTTTTAGATATTACAGTATATCAAAAATTTTTCCCTAAAATTCCTCCTCAGAATGCTCATTACTAATGTATAAAAACACTACTGATTTTTGCATATTGGTCTTGTACCCTTCCACTTGGTTAAATGCATTTGTTAGGTCTAGTACCTTTCTTGTGGATTTTTATGAATTCTCTCTGTATAGGAGCATGCCTTCTGCAAACAGTGGTAATTTTAATCTTCTTTCCCTATTTGAATACCTTTGAATTATTTTACTTGCCTAATTGCTCTCTAACACTTCCAGTCCAATGTTAAATAACTGTGGTAATTGTGGGCATCTTTGTCTTCTTCCTGCTCTTACAGTGAAGTCTTTCAGTGTTTCAATATTGAGTATGATGTTAGCTGTGGATTTTCATGTATGCCCTTTATCACATTCAGGGTGTTCCCTCTGTTCCTAGTTTTCTAAGTGTTTTTATTAAGAATGGGTACTGGATTTTTTCAGATGTTTTTTCTGTGTCAATTGAGATGATCATGTGGTCTTCTCCTTCATTCAATTAACATCACTTGTTACATTAATTGATTTTCTTGTGTTGAAACATCGTTGCATACATGGGATAAATCACCCTTTGTTGTGGTATATAATTACTCTGATGTGAGTTGGATTCAGGCTTACAGTATTTTGTTGAGCATTTTTGTATCTACATTCATAAGGGATATTAATCTGTATTTTTTTCTTGTGGTTTCATTTTCCAGCTTTGGTACCAGGGTGATTTTGGCCTAGTATGATGAGTTGATGGAGTGTTCCCTAGTCTTAATTTTTTCAAAGAGTTTGAGCAGGTTTGGTGTAAAGTCTTCTTGGAATGCTTGGTAAAATTCACCAGTGTAGCCGTTTGATCCTTGGATTTTCTTTTTAGGGAGATTTTTGGTTACTGATTCAATCAGATATTGTCTGTTGAGATCATCTATTTCTTCCTGAGTCAATGTAGATAGTTTATGTGCTTATATGACTTTTTGTATTTCATTTAGGTTATCTCATTTGTTGTTGTATGGTTGTTCATAGTATCCTCACAATCCTTTTTATTTCTGTGGTGTTGGTAGTAATGTTTCCACCTTCATTTTTATTTTATGTGTATCCTCTCTCTCTTTCTCCTTTATCAGTCTAGAGATGTGTTCATTAACTTTATTGATCTTTTTCAAACAACAAGCTTATGGTTTCATTTAATTTCCTTTTTTGTTTTTGCTTTTTCTATTCTCTTTATCATATCATTTATCACGATCCATAATCTTGGTTATTTCCTTTCTTCTTTTCACTTTGGGTTTAGTTTGCTATTCTTTTTCTAGATCCTTCAATTTTCAGCTTAGTTCTCTGATTTGAAGTCTTGCTTTTTTTCAATGTAATTATTTTGAGCTATAAATTTCCTTCTTGGTACTGCTTTTCCTGCATCCCATAAGTTTGGATTCTTCTCTTCTTATTTCTATTTTCCTCAAAATGTTTCCTATAAATTACCTTAGAATTTATTCTTTGATCATTTGGCTATTCAAGGGTGCATTGTTTAATCTCCCCATATTTGTAAATTTTCCATTTCTCCTGCCACTATTGATTTCTAGCTATATATCACTGTGGTCAAAGAATATACATTGTATGATTTCAACACTTTTACATATATTGAAGCTTTTTTCTTACCTAGTATGTTGTCTATCCTGAAAAATGATCCATGTGAAATAGAGCAGAATGTGTATTCTTCTGCTTTTGGCTGAATTGTTTAACATAGTTCTGTTAGGTCTAGTTGGTTTACAGTGTCATTCAAGTCTTCTATTTTCTTATTGAACTTCTGTCAAGATGTTCAATACATTATTGAAATTAGCATATAGAAGACTTCTGCTATTGTTTTAGAAATATCTATTTTTCCCCATTGTTCTGTCAATGCTGCCTCATATATTTTGGAGCACATGGTTAAGTGCACAAATGTTTATTACAGTTATTTATTTTTAGTGGCTTGACTCATTAATATACAGAGTCTTTTGTTTTCTCTTTAACAGTTTTTTACTTCAAGTATATTTTGTCTATTATTAGAACAGCTGCCCAAATCTTTTTTAGTTACTATTAACCTGGAATATATTATTCCTTACATTGTCTTTCAATCTGTGTGTCTCTGGACGTAAAGCCAGTCTCTAGTAAATCACATAAGGTTGGATTGTGCTTTTTTATCTATGTTGAAATCTGTGTCTTGTTTTGAAGGGGTAAAATCCATTTGTACTAACAGGAATTGCTGATAAATCAGGATTTACCCATTTTATCCTTTATTTCCTTTGTTTACCTTTTTTAGTTAGGGAAGTTGTAGGTTTACAAAAAAATCATGAGGAAAGTCAGAGTTGTCATATGCCACCCTATTATTAGCAGTTTGCATCAGTGTGGTACTTTGTTACAATTCATGAAAAAAATACTTTTATAATCGTACTATTGACTATAGTCTATCAGTTTACAATAAGGTTCACTGTGTTGTATAGTCTTATATATCATTTTAATTCTTATTCTAGTAGCATATATACAGTCTAACATGTATATAACCTAAAGTGTCCCCTTTTAACTACATTCAAATTTATAAGTCATTGCAGTTAACTACATTCACAATGTTGTGTTAACATCACCACCTTATACATCTTTTTTCATTTTTAAATAGTTTTATTCACATATCTTAAAATCCAGCCTAGGTGTATAGACATGCCATCACCACCGTACTCTATCTGAAGACATTTCCTTCCCTCCCACAAAGAATTCATACCACTTTCCCAATCCCCCCACCTGCGGACATTTAGTTTTGGCATTATAATTTTGTTACATTCATTGGAAGTATATTACAATGTTACCATTGACTATAGGCCCTCACTTGCATTGATTGTACTTTTACCATATAAAATCTATTTTCAACACCCTGCAGTACTCATATTCCTTTGTTCTTTCTCATACAAAAACATTTTTAATTAGTACATTTAATCACCATCATTGCACATGCTAAGCATTCCTAAATTATGCCATCTCAATCTTTGTCCTCTACCTTTCCTTCTGATTTCCTACGTGCTCCCAGCCCTTCTTCCTTTATCATGCTTGCATTCAGCTTCATTCAGTGTGCTTATATTATTGTGCTACAATCAGATATTATTGTGCTATCCATTTCTGAAGTTTTACAATCAGTCCTTTTGCACAATCTGTATTCTGACAGCACCAATTATCCAATCTCAATCTTATTTCTATCTCCTGATTACCTGTATTCTTAAAAAATATTCTCCAACTTCACTCATTAATGTTAGTTTGTATCAGTGAGACCATACAGTATTTGTTCTTTTGGTTCTGGCTAGTTTCACTCAGCATAATGTCCTCTAGATCCATCCATGTCATTACATGTTTCATGACTTTATTCTGTCTTGCAGCTGCACAATATTCCACCATATATATATACCATAGCTTGTTTAGCCACTCATTCATTGAGTGACATTTGGGCTGTTTCCATCTCTTGACAATTATAAATAATGCTTCTATAAATATTGTGTGCACATGTCCATTTGTGTCCTTGCTCCCACATCCTTGAAATAGATACCTAGCAATGGGATTGCTTGATCATATGGCAATTCTATCCTTAGCTTACTGAGAAACCACCAAACTGCCTTCCACAGTGGTTGTCCCATTTTACATTCCCACCAACAGTGGATAAATGTTCCTCTTTTCCACATTCTCTCCAGCGCTTGTTGCATTCTGTTTTGTTTTTTTTTTATTTTGTGCTGGCCGCACTAGTGGGTGTGAGATGATATCTCATTATGGCTTTGATTTGCATTTCCCTAATAGCCAATGAAGTCAAGCATCTTTTCATTTCCTTTTTAGCCATTTGAATTTCCTCTTCTGAGAAGTGCCTTTTCATGTCTTTTGCCCATATATTAACTGTGTTGTTTGTCTTTTTGTTGTTGAGTTAAAGAATCTCTTTATATATTCTGGTTACTAAATCTTTATCTGATATGTGGTTTCCAAATACTGTCTCACATTGCATAGGCTGCATGTGACAAAGTTCTTTGATGTACAATAATGTTTAATTTTGAGGATCTCCCATTTATCTATTTCATTTTTCAATGCTTGCGCTTTGGGTGTAAGATCTAGGAAACCACCTCTTATTACAAGTTCTACAAGATATATTTGAACATTTTCTTCTAAAACTTTTATGGTATTATGTCTAATACCTAGGTTTATGAACCATTTTTAGTTTATTTCTGTATAAGGTGTGAAATATGGATCCTCTTTCATTCTTTTGCATAAGGATATCCAGTTCTCCAAATATCATTTATTGAAGAAGCTGCTCTGTCCCTGGTGAGTTGGCTTGACTGCCTTATCAAATATCAATGGTCCATAGATGAGAGGGTCCGTATCTGAACACTCTATTCAATTCCATTGGTCAATATATCTATCTTTATGCCAGTATACTGTTTTGATCACTGTAGCTTTGTAATATTCTTTAAAATCAGGTACAATGTGATCTTCCACTTTATTTTTCTTTCTCAAGATATTTTAAGCTATTTGGGGCACTCTGCCCTTACAAATAAATTTGTTTATTGGTTTTTCTATTTCTGCAAAGTAAGTTTTTGGGATTTTTAATTGGTATCTCATTGAATCTACAAATCAATTTAGGTAAAATTGACATCTTAACTATATTGAATATTCCAATCCATGAACACCCTAAGTCCTTCCATTTATTTAGGTCTTACATGATTTCTTTTAGCAATTTCCTGTAGTTTTCTGTGTATCTTTTGTATCTTTAGATAAATTTATTCCTAGATATTTTATTCTTTTTTGGTTGCAATTGTAAATTCAAGTTTTTCCTTGATTTCCTCCTCAGATTGCTCATTACTGGTGTATGGAAACACTAATGATTTTGGGGTGTTGATCTTGTACCCTGCAAATTTACTCTACTGATTTATTAGCTCTAGTCACTTTGCTGTGGATTTTTTTGGAGGGGGTTTGACATATAGCATCATATCAGCTGCAAACAGTGAGAATTTTACTTCTTCCTTCCCAATTTGGATGCCCTTTCCCTTGTCTAATTACTCTGACTAGAAGTTCTGAAACAATGTTGAATAACAATGGTGACAGTGGGCATCCTTGTCTTGTTCCTGATCTTAGAGGTAAAGGTTTCACTTTTTCCCATTGAGGATGATGTTACCTGTGGGTTTTTCATATATTCCCTTTATCTTATTGAAGAAATTTCTTTCTATTCCTGTTCTTTGAGTGTTTTTATCAAGAAAGGATGTTGAATTCTGTCAAATGCCTTTTCTGCATCAATTGAGATGATCATGTAGGTTTTCTGCTTTGCTTTATTGACATGGTGCATTACATTAATTAATTTTCTTATGTTGAACCATCCTTACATACCTGGAATAAATCCCAGTTGGTCATGGTGTATAAGTCTTTTATTTTGCTGCTGGATTCGATTTGGATGAATTTTGTTGGCAATTTTTGCATCTATATTCATTACAGAGATTGATCTATAGTTTTCGTTTCTTGTGGTATCTTTTCTGGCTTAGGTATGAGGGTTATGTTGGCTTCATAGAATGAGTTAAGTAGCCTTCCCTTCAAATTTTTTGCAGAGTTTGGTAACTAATTCCTTCCTGAAAGCTTGATAGAATTCACATGTGAAGCTATTTGGTCCTGGATTTTACTATTTTGGGAGCTTCTTGATGACTGACTCAATCTCTTTACTTGAAATTCATTTGTTGAGGTCATCTATTTCTTCTTGAACCAATGTTGGTTTGTTCATACCTTTATAGGAAGTTGTCCATTTCATCTACATTATCTAGTGTAATATAATATAGTTGCTTGTATTACCCTCTCATTACCTCCTTTATTTTTTTATGAATTTTTAAGAATTTTTTTAACTTTTTAATTGTATAAGATAACATATCTACAATGCAAAGAAAGAATAAAGCAATAGTATTCAAAGGACTTTTCAACAAGTAGTTATAGGACAGATCCCAGAGTTTGTCATGAGCTACCATACACTCTTCAGATTTTTCCTTCTAGCTGCTCCAGAATGTAGGAAGCTAGAAGGAACAATTTTTTTTTTATCATCACGATGACTTTATTTCAAAGTTTGGCATGGGTTACAATTCACAATTTTAAGTTTTTACTTCTAGCTGCTCTAAGATACTGGAGACTAAAATAAATATCAATTTAATGATTCAGCAATCATATTCATTTGTTAAATCCTTCTCTGTATAACGCCACCATTGCCTTTAATCTTTCTATCCCTCTATTTAGGGCTGCTTGGGCTATGGCCTTTCCAATTTTTTCACGTTGGAAGGGTCTGTCAATTATATGGGGTAGGGAGATTGAACTATCAGATGTTCTGGAGAGACTGAACCCTCTAGGCTTCAGGACTTATCTGGTCCAGGGACCTATCTGGAGGTTGTAAATTTCTGGACAGTTATTCTTGTACATGGAACCCTTGTGGAATCTTACGTTTTGCCCTATCATTGCCTCCTTTTTTTTTGTTCGGTCAGTGGTTGTGTCTCCTCTTCCATTTCTGATTTTATTTATTTGAAGGCTCTCTCATTTTCTTTTTGCCAATCTTGCCAAGGGTCCATCAATTTTATTGATTTTCTCAAAGAACCAACTTCTGGTTTTGTTACTTTTCTTGATTGTTTTCATGTTCTCAATTTCATTTATTTTTGCTCTAATCTTCATTATTTCTTTCCTTTTGTTTGTTTTGGGGTTAGTTTGCTGTTCTTTCTCTAGTTTTTTCCAAGTGAACAGTTAGTTCCCCGATTTTTGCTATTTCTTCTTTTTTTGATATAGGCATTTATGGCAATAAATTTCACTCTCAGCACTGCCTTTGCTGCATCACATAAATTTTGATATGTTGTGAGTTCATTTTCATTTACCTTGAGATATTTATTGATTTCTCTTGTAGTGTCTTCCTAGACCCACTGGTTGTCTAAGAGTTTGTTGTTTAGCTCCATATATTTGTGAATTTTTGGCCCTCTCTCTGCTTGTTATTGCTTTCTAACTTCATTCCTTTATGATGTGAAAAATTGTTTGGTATGATTTCATGCTTTTTAAATTTATTGAGACTTCTTTGTGACCCAGCATATGGTCTATCCTTGAGAATGATCCATGAGCACTTGAGAGAAAGGTGTACCCTGTTGTTGTGGGGTGTAATGTTCTATAAATGTCTGTTAAGGCTCTATTGTCTTATTTGAATTCTCTGCTTCTTTATTGATTCTCTGTCTAGATGTTCTATCCATTGATGAGAGCAGGGAATTGAAGTTTCCAACTATCATGGGAGAGGTGTCAATTTCTCCCTTCAGTGTTTTCATCATGTATTTTGGAGCACTCTGGCTCAATGCATAAATATTTATTATTGTTATGTCTACTTGTTGAATTGTTCCTTTTATTAATACATAGTGTCCTTCTTTGTCTCTTTCAATTGTTTTACATTGGCAGTCTAATTTATTGGACAGTTGTTATCTGATTGTTGTTTGCATGAAATATCTTTTCTCAACCTTTCACTTTCAACCTATTTTTGTCCTTAGGTCTAAAATGAGTCTCCTGTAGACAGCGTATAGATGGGTCCTGTTTTTTAGTCCATTCTGCCACTCTATATTTCTTGATTAGGCAGTTAAATCCATTAAATTCAGTGTTATTATTTTAAGGTAGTACTTTCTTTTACAATTTTGTCTTTTGGATTTTTTGTTTGTTCGTTTGTTTTTGCATGAGAAGGAATCGGGATTCGAACCCAGATCTCCAACATGGCAGACAAGAATTCTGCCTCCTGAACCACTGTCGCACCACTCTGTCATTTGGATTTTATATGTCACATCTAGTTTTTTTTTTCTCTTTTTACCTTTACTGGTAGTCTTCATTTCTACACTCTTCTCCACACCTCTCTCTTGTCTTCCTTTTTTATCTGCCTGTAGTGCTCCCTTTAGTATTACTTAAAGAACAAGTCTCTTGATCACAATTTCGGTGATTTTTCACTTGAAAAAGTTTCAATCTTCCCCTCAATTTTGAAGGATAATTTTGCTGGATATAGAATTCTTGGTTGGCAGTTTTTCTCTTTTATAATCTTAAATATACCATACCATTGCTATTTCACTCTACTGGTCTCTACTGAGAAATCCACACATAGTCTTTGGGCTTTCCTTGCATGTGATGGATTGCTTTTCTCTTGCAGCTTTCAAAATTCTCTCTTTCTTTTTGAAATTTGACAGTCTGATTAGTAGCTGTCTTTGAGTATGTCTATTTGGATCTATTCTGTTTGGGGTATGCTGCACTTCTTGGATCTTAATTTTGTGCCATTCTTAAGAGATGGGGAATTTTCAGTGATAATTCCCTCCATTCATTTTTCTCTTCCTTTTCCCTTCTCTTCTCATTCTGGGACATGCAAAACACAAAGATTCATGCACTTCATTTTGTCATTCAATTCCCTGAGACCTTGCTCATATTTTTCCATTCTTTTCCTTATATATTCTCTTGTGTGTTGGATTTCAAAGGTCTACCCTTCCTGTTCACTAATTTTTCTTCTGCTTTTTCAAATCTATCATTATAGGTTTCAGTTTTTTTTTATCTCTTCTACTGTGCCTTTCATTTCCATAAGTTCTGTGATTTGTTTTCTCAAACTTTTGATTTCTTTTTTTTTTTGCCCAGTACCCTCTTTATATTCTCCCTCTACTCATTGATTTGATTTTTGATGAGATTTTCCAAGTCTATTCAAATATCTTGAATTAGTTTCAACTCCTGTATCTCATTTGAATAGATGGTTTGCACCTTTCACTGGGACATTTCTTCAATCTTCCTAGTATGACTCATTATTTTTTGTTGATGTCTGGGCATTTGATTTCCTTAATTACTTTTTTCTGGAGATTATTTTCACTCTTTTACCTAAGATTTTTTTGCTTAGATGAGTTTGTTCTTTATTTACTCTTTGAGATTCAGGTCAGTTTATTCTAGACCTCTAGCACAGGTTTTGTTTAACTGATCAGAATTTTTCAGTTCTTGTTTTTCTGTTTCTTGTCCTGCCTATATGGAACCTCTTTGTTTTTGAGTAGGGTCTACTCAGATATTACAGACACCAGTCAGATTTTCCCAGACCGGACTGGCCTCCTCTCAGAAGGAAAAAGTCATTTGTATCAGTTTTCCCTGAGGATGAGACCCAGCAGGTTGACAGACTTTCCTATGAAGCCTAAAGACTCTGTGTTTTAACTGTCTTTCCCAGTGTGTGGTGTTAGTCTGCCTGCAGCCTCCCACCAGTGGAAAGTGATGTGATGCCTTTAATTTCAGCAGAATCTCCTTGAGTCCCGTGTAGGGTCTCAGTCAGTCAGCTTGTCCAGGCTGGTGTACACTGTGTGCCAGATCACTGATGTGGCCCTAGCAGTTGTTTTGTCCTGTTCCTGGCTCTTTACTAGCTGCTCTGAAGGATGAACTAAATTCTATACCACTCTAAGCTGCCATCTTGCCCCCACCACATTATACATCTTATATCTTCTTTGTCTCTCTTTTCCTTTATTGCAAACCTCTTGTGCATATAATTTTTCTTCTGTGATTTAGCTCTTTGATTTCAATTTTATTTTTGCTTCTATATATATTTCAATTAATTTGTTTGTGGTTACCTTTGGATTTGTATAAACAACCTAAGTTTATTACCCACTACTTCAAAAAGATACCAGCATATCTTTATGGCATACACAATCACTGCTTCTACTACCCTCCATTTTCCCACTTTATATAGTTGTGACATGTTACTTCTTTATATTTCTCCTGTCAATTACATGAAAATATGATTATTTCTTATTCGATTGTATTATAAACCTTATGGAAACAAACAGTATTGATTATATACTGTGGATACCATGTGTTCTAGTTTGCTAGCTACTGGAATGCAATATATCAGAGATGGAATAGCTTTTTTAAAAGGAATTTAATTAGTTACAAGTTTACAGTTCTAAGGCCATGTAAATGTTCCAATTAAAGCAATTGTACAAAAATGTCCAATCTAAGGCATCCAGGTAGAGATACATTGTTTCAAGAAGGCCAATGAAGTTCAGGGTTTCTCTCTCAAGTGGAAAGACACATGACAAACATGGACAGGGTTTCTTTCTCATCTAGAAAGGCACATGGTGCACATGAAGCTCCCCCAGGGTCATTCTCCTTTATCTCCAAAGATGGCTGGCTGGTGAACTCTTTGGTTTTCTTGGCCTTGTGGCTCTGCTCTGCCCTACCATGGCTTTCTTGTCATTTTCAAAAGACATTCTCTCCAAAAAAGTCTCCTCTTTTATAGGATCCCAGTAAAATAATCAAGACCCACGTAGAATCGTTAGAGACATGCCTACATCTAATCAAGTTTACCACCCACAATTGATTGGGTCACACCTCTCTGGAGATAACCTAATCAAGTTTCCAACCCTATAGTACCGAATAGAGATTAGAAGAAATCCTTACTCCCACAAGATTGATTAGGACTAAAACATTTTCTAGGGTACATAAATCCTTTCAAACCAGAACATTCCACCCTCTGGACCCTAAAAAATTCATGTTTTCCCCTATACAAAATGCATTCATTCCATAACAATATCAGTTACATTACAGTAACATTTAAAATACAAGATAAATACAAGACTAAAACCAGTACCAACTCTCATCAAAGTTAGTTATAGGCACAGGCAGTTCTGAGGCAAAATTTTCTTCTGGCTCTGGACCTGTAAAATTCAGCACAAGTTATTTGCTGCCAACATACAAAGGAGGAGCAATCATAGGATACATATACCATTTCCATAGGGAGAAATTGGAAGGAACACAGGGATCACAGGACCCAAGCAGTTTCAAAAACCTACAGGGTAAAGTCCATTAAATTTTAAAGTCTGAGAGTCATTTATCTTTGGGGCTTTAGGAAGCAGGAATCTCACCCTTTCCAAGGGCCTATGCAGTGGCCTACCTCTTTCTGAATGCAACCTTGTGGGACACTGGGGAGACCACCTTTTTCTTGGCTCCACCCTCTCCAAGCATTGGGGTTATACTCTAACTCTCTGCGATCTCCAGGTACATGTTCAACTCCACAATATGGTGGCAGCCAGACTCTCCCCAAACCCCACAGAATATGCTCCACCCTCTCCAAGACCTGAGGCAGCAAGACGCTTCTACTGCAATGAGGTGGAAGGCCCATACTCTGCCTTTGGGGCAAACTCACCCTCTCCATGTGCTTAGATGGGTCCACTCTCCTGGCCCGAGGCTCTTCACTTCAGACCACAGCCTCCATGGCCTTGCATCTCAAGTTATTTTTCCTCCAGTGTGTCTCCTCTCTGTCCCTCTCACTCTCAACTAGCAGTGGTTCTCTTTATACAGATCCCATAACACTCTCATTGGCTTTCTATGCAGTAACCTTGGATCATGCCCATTAGACATAAGGAGTTTCCACAAATCCTTCTTGGATAACTCCATATCCAATCCTGGCTTTCTCTGAAATGGCTTACTGTTTTGACATTTAGCTAAATCCTCACATGGGACACCATTCTCTGAGGTTTCCCTTCTTGGAAGCCCAGAATTTTCCAGAACATCAATTTCTGGTTTCTTTGCACGAGTTCAGTTTTCAGCTTCTCTCTCTCTTGTCCCATTTCACTATAAGGTGCAAAGAGAAAACAGGCTGCAGCATCCACATTTAATTTGGAGATCTCTTATGCTAAATATCCAAGTTCATGGCTTTTCAAATCTGTCTTCCAACCAAAGCCACTAGTCAACTTTGCCAAATTATCTGCCACTTTAAAATACAGACCACCTTCTGTCATGGTTAGGGACAGGTGTCAACTTGGCCAAGTTGTGGTACCTGTTTATCTGATTGGGCAAGCACTGGCCTGTCTGTTGCAATGAGGGCATTTCATAGGATTAGGTCATGATCATGTCAACTACATCCACAGCTGATTCCATTTGTAATCAGCCAAAGGGGAGTGTCTTCTGCAATTAGTGATGCTAAATGTAATCATGGGAAGCCTTTTAAGGAGGACTCAGAGGAGACAGGTTCCATTCCTGCTTTGGCTGGTGAGCCTCTCCTGTGGAGTTCGTCCAGGCCATCCATCGGAGTCATCGGCTTCGCAGCCTGCCCTGTGGATTTTGGACTCTGCGTTCCTACGGCCACGTGAGACACTTTCATAAATTTTATATTTGCAAGTGTTCCCTGTTGATTCTGTTTCTCTAGAGAACCCTAACTAATACACCTTCCTTCCAGTCTGCAATAATACATGCCTCATTTCTGTCTAGAGCCTGGTCAGAGGTATTTTTGGAGTCCACAATTATACCAACAGTCTCTTCAAAATATTCTAGGCCCTCTTTATCAAGTTCCTCATACCTCCTCCAAAATCTTCCCCTTATCCATTTAAAAATACATTCTAACATGTTTGGTATTTGCAAACCACAGCAGCACTCCACTTCACTGGTACCAAAATCTGTTGTAGTTTGCTAGCTGCTGGAATGCAATATACCAGAAATAGAATGGCTTTTTAAAAGGGTAAATTTAATAAGTTATAAGTTTAGAGTTTTAAGGCCATGAAAATGTCCCAATTAAAGCAAGTCTACAGAAATGTCCAATCTAAGGCATCCTGGGTAAGACACCTTGATTTAAGAAGGCCAATGAAGTTCAGGGTTTCTCTCTCAAGTGGAAAGACACATGGTCAACACAGCATCATCTACTAGCTTCCTCTACAGGCCTCTTGCTTCATGAAGCTCCCCCCACCCACCCAGGGACATTCTTCTTCATCTCCAAAAGTCGCTGGCTGGTGGATGCTGCGTTGTGGCTCTTGTCATTCTGTTGTCCTTCTCTGCTCTCTCAGAATTTCCAAATGTAACTGGCTGGTTGGCTCTGTGCTTCTCTTGGCCTTGTGGCTCTGCTGTTGCTTTCTCATCATTCTCAAAAGGGATTTTCTCCAAAAAATATCTCGTATTTTATAGGATCCCTGTAAACTAATCAAGTCCCAAGTAGAATGGGTGAAGACATGCCTCCTTCTAATCACATTTAATACCCACAATTGATTGAGTCACATCTCTGTGGAAATAATCTAATCAGGTTTCCAACCTATATTACTGAATAGCGATTAGAAGAGACCCTTGCTCCCTCAGATTGGTTGGGATTAAAACATGCCTATTCTAGGATACATAAATCCTTTCAAACCAGTATATCTTGATATTTGATTTTGCATCTACCCACATAGTTATCTTCATAGAGATCTTCAATTCTTCATATTGCTTTAAGTTACTATTTCCTGTACTTTCCTTTCAATTAAAATAACCCATTTTGGAATTTCATAAAGGACATGTCTCTTGGTGATCAACTCACTCCATTTTTGTTTATCCATATGTACCAGTTTGAAGCTATTATGTACTCCAGCAAAGCCATGCCCTTTAATCCTTATTCTGTATTGCTGAATGGGATCTTTTTTATTGTTTCCATGGAGCTGTGACCCATCCAATTATGTGCAGTAACTTTTGACCAGATGGTTTCCATGGAAATATATTTCCACCCACTCAAGGTGGGGTGGCATACTGAAGCCATTTGAGAAGAAGCCATTTTTGAAAAAGCTTTAGAGCCAACAGAACCCACAGAACCAGAGACCTTTGGAAAAGAAGGAAAATGCCCTTGGGGGAGCTTCATGAAATAAGAAGTCAGAGAGAAAACTAGAAGACATCACCATGTGCCTTTCCAGCTCACAGAGGTGTTATGGACCCATCAAACATTCATGAATCGAGGTATCTTTATATAGATGCTTTAGTTTGGGTAATTTCATTGCCTTAGACCTGAAAACTTGCAATGCAATAAATTCCCCTTTGTAAAAGCCATTCTATTTCTGGTATATTGCATTCTGGCAACTTTTACAAACTAAAACAGATTTTGCTACCAGAGAAGTAGGGTGGTGCTGCAGTTTGCAAATATGAAAAATGTTGGTTTTTTAGATGGATCATGGAAAAATTAAGAAAGAATTGTGAGCAGTTTGAAAGAAAAGTCATAGAATGCTTTGAAGAGACTGTTGGTAGAAATGTGGACTCTAAAGATACCTTTGATTCAGCCTTAGACAATAATGATAATGCATTATTGCAAATTGGAAGGAAGGTGACTTTTGCTTTAAAATGGCAGATAATTTGGCCAGATTGAGCACTGTTGTTGGATGGAAGTTAGAATTTGAGGGTGACTATCCCAGATACTTAGCTGAGGAAATTTCCAAACTAAATGTGGGAAAAGCAGCCTGGCTTTTCCTTGCAACTTAGAGTGAATTGTGACAGGGAAGAGATAAGCTTAGAACTGAAATCTTGGGTACATTGAATCCAGAAAGTCATGTCTGGAAAATTCTGGGCTTCTTGAAAGTGAGTCCCCAGAGAATAGTGCCCCACATGAGGACTGAACCAAGCAGTAAACAAACAACCATTGTAGGAAAGTCAGGATTTGAAATGGAGTTATACAGAAGGGATTTGTGGATAGACCTTTTGTCTGATAGGTATGATCCCAGTGTACTTCATAGAAAACCAACAAGAGTGTTGTGGGATTGTATAAATAGAACCACCGACAGTCTGGACTAAAAAGGACATATTGGAGGAAAATAATTTTACAGGCAGAACCATCGAAGCTAAGGCCTGAAGTCAAGGAAACTTTGACCATGAGACTGGACCTACCCAAGCACTAAGAGAAGATAAATTTGCTCCAAAGGCAGAGGGTGGGCCCTCTACCTCATTGCTGAAGAAGGGTTGTGCCACCTGAGGCCTTAGGGAAGGTGTAGCACATTCCTTGGGGATTAAGGAGAGAGCCTGGTTGCCACCCTTTTGTTCTGGAGAGGTTGAGTGTGTGCACCAGAGATGACCGAGAGCCAAGGTGCTGCTCTGATGGAAAGTGTGAAGCTAAGAAAAAGAGGGTCTCCCCAATATCCTGAAGGTTGCATTTGGAGAGAGCCAGGCCACTGCAAGGCCCTTGGAATGGTTGGAATTGCCACTTTCTAAAGCCCTGAGGATAAATTACTTTCAGACTTTGAACTCCAATGAAGTTTGCCCTACAAGTCTTTGGAATTGTTTGGGTCCAGTAACCCTTGTGTTCCTTCCAATTCCTCACTATGGAAATGGAAATATGCCTCCTATGATTGTCTCGCCTTTGTATATTGACAGAAGATAATTTTTTATGAGTTTTAAACTTCAAGAACCAGGAGAGAATTTTTTGCCTTAGCACAGGCCATGCCTGGATCTGACTTTGATGAAATTTTTACTGTTTCTGACTTTGTACTGCTACAGAAATGGTTTAAAGCTCTTTGATATTATTATGGAATGGATATGTTTTGCATTTGGAAAGAACATAAATTTTGAGGGTCCAAAGGGTAGAATGTGTTGGTTTGAAGCTGTCATGTATCCCAGAAAAAGCATGTCCTTGAGTTCTCATTCAATATTGCTGAGTGGGAACTTTTCAATTGTTTCCATGGAGATGTGACCCACCCAGTTGTATGTGGTAACTTTTGATTAGATGGTTTCCATGGAGATGTGTCTCCTCCTCTTCAAAATGGGGTTGCTTACCAGAGCCCTTTAAGAGGGAACCGTTTTGGGAAAATAAACAGAACAAACAGAACCTAGAGAGTCCATTCAGCCAGAGACCTTTGGAGATGAGAAGGATTATGCCCCAGGGGGAGATTTATGAAACAAGAACCCAGGAAAGAAAAATAGCAGACATCAATATGTGCCTTTGCAGCTGAAAGAGGTGTTTTCTGGACCCTTCATCCTTTCTTGAATCAATGTATCTTTCCCTGGATGCCTTAGTTTGGACATTTTCAAGGCCTTATAAGTGTAAACTTGTAACTTTATAATTCCCCTTTTTAAAAGCCATTCTGTTTCTGGTTTATTGCATTCCAGCAGCATTTACAAAATAAAGCACCACGAATGTCTTTAACCCTCCATTTATGAAGGACAGTATCACCATTACAGAAATTTTGAGGTGGCACATTTTCTCTTTCAGTGCCTTAAATGTATCATATCAATGCCTTCTTGCTTCCATAGTTTCTGGTAGCATTTTGACTATATTTTTAATGAGGATCATTTGTATATGACAAATTACTTTCTCTTGTGGCTTTCAGAATTCTCTCAATTATTGTCAATTGAAATTTTGATTAAAATAAATCTGGAGGTAGGTCTATTAGGTTTTATCCTGTTTGGAGTTCATTGCACTTCTTAGTGCTGCATATGAATGTCTTTCATAAGATTTGGGAAATTATCAGCCATTGTTTTAGTTTGTTAGTGCTGCCAGAATTCAATATACCAGAAATGGGTTGGCTTTTATAAAGGGAATTTATTAGCTTACAAGTTTACAGTCCTAAAGCCATAAAAAATGTCCAAACTAAGGCATCCAGACAAAAGATATCTTGATTCAAGCTAAGGAAATCTCAGAAGACATGTGGCTGGCATCTGTTAGTCCTTTGGCTTTTGGTTTCAAATGGCTTCCCCAGGGACATTTTCTTTCTGTTTCTCCAAATGTTTCTGTCTGTGTCACCTGTAAAATTTTCTCCAAAGTGATTGCATCATAACAAATTCCAGCAAGTGACCCTCCCTGAATGAGAGGAGACATAGCCCCATGAAGATCTCCTCATCAGAAGGTTTCAACCACAATTGTGTGGGTCACATGTCCATGGGAAAAAATAATTAAAAAGGTCCCACCCAAAAATATTCACTTGGAATTAGAGAATATGGCTTTTCTGTGGTACACAACAGTTTCAAATTGGCACATTTCACACTCTGGATGACAAAAAGATATATTCTTTCCAAATATGTTTATTACATTACAATATGAAAATGCCTTAAGGCATTTCAGCAATAGAAATACAAAACAAAGGCAGAAACAGTACAAAATCCCATCAAAGTCAGTCGTAGGCATGGTCTATCCTAAGGGAAAAATTCTCATCTGGCTGGTAACCTCTGAAACTCAGAACAAGTTATCTGCTGCCAATATACAAAGGAGAGACAGTCACAGGATCCTTTTTCCCATTTCCATAAGGTGATATCAGAAAAAAAACAGGGGTCAAACATGCCAGAGTCCCTCAGACCAGCAGGCCAAACTCCATTAGATTTCACAGTTTGAGTCATTTATCCTCTGGACTTGATAGAGTGACACTCCCACATTTTCTGAGGGCTTTACACAGCAGCACTGTTGTCTCCAAATGCTGGTTTTAAGAGTGGAATCTTAGGGTATTTGTGAGAGACAATCTTTTTCTATGCTCCACCGTCTCCAAGCATCGGGACAGTACCTTGGTGACCAGCCATCTCTGGGGCACATATATAACCCCTTAAGAATAGTGAGATTTCAATGACTCTCCACCCATGCCCCAAGGAATGTGCTCCACACTTTTGGATCCTTGGGGCACCAAAACTCTTCCTGAGCATTGAGTTGGATTGCTTTCCCTTTAACTTTGGGGCAAATTCACCCTCTGAAAGTGCATGGGTGGGTTCACTCTCCTGGCCCAAGATTTCTTGGTATTCTAGTTTGCTAGCTGCCAGAATGTGATATACCAGAAATGAAACAGCTTTTAAAAAGGGGAATTTAATATGTTTCAAGTTTACAGTTGTAAGGCCATGAAAATGTCCCAATTAAAGCAAGTCTATAAAAATGTCCAAATTAAGGCACCAATAAGGGGCTACCTTCACTCAAGAGAAGCTGATGAAGTCCAGGTTTCTCTCTCAACTGGAAAGGCACATGGTGAACATGGTGGCATCTGAAAGCTTTCTGTCCAGGCTTCTTGTTTCATGAAGCTCCTCCAGGGACAATCTCCTTTTTCATCTCCAAATGTCTCTGGCTGCATGGGCTCTCATGGCTCTTGTCATTCTGAAACTTTCTCCAAAATGCTTCCTCTTTTAAAGGATATCAGTAAACTAATCAAGACCCACCTGAAATGGATGGAGTCACATCTCCCTCTATTCAAAAGCTAATACACACAATTGGCTAAGTCACATCTTTGTGGAGATAATCTAACCAAGTTTCCAACATAAGGTACTGAATAGGGTTTAAAAGAAATGGCTGACTCCACGTGACAGATCAGGACTAAAACATGGCTTTTCTAGGGTACATGATACTTTCAAGCCAGCACATTCCACCCTCTGGGCCCTAATAAAGATATTTTCCCTATATACAAAATACATTCATTCCATCACAGTTTCAGAAATCCTTAAAACATTTCAGTAATAATATAAATGCAATACAAAATCAGAAACAGTTCAAAATCTTAAAGTCAGCTACAGACATGTTGTGTCCCAAGGCAAAATTCTCCTCTGGCTCTGGACCTATAAAACTAAGAAGAAGTTATTTACCGCTAACATATAAAAGGAAAAGCAGTCATAGTATACAGAATACCCATTTTCAAAGGGAGAAATTGGAAGGAACACACTTGGTTTTAGACCTTAGTTTCCATGGTTTTGCCTGTGAAGTATGTTTTCCTTCAATTTGTCCCTTTCAGTCCAGACTGCAGTGGTTCCATTAATAGAGGTCTCACAAGAAAGTTATTAGTTTTACATGCAGTGTACCCAGATCACACCCATCAGATAATAGAACCTTCCATAAATCCTTCTGGATAACTCCATTTGTCATTCTGATTTTTTTTTTTTATCCTGAAATGTCTGACTGATTCCATGTTTGGTTAAATCCTCACATGGGGCAATATTCTCTACAGTCTCCCTTTTGAAAGCCCAGAATATTCAAACCATCAATTTCTGGTTTCTGTGTACCCCAGAGTTCAGTTCGCAGTTTATATTTTCTGCATCATATTTTACTTTAAGCTGCAAGGAAAAGCCAGGCTGCGTTTTCCACATTTAGTATGGAAATCTCTTCTGCTAAATATCCAAGTTCATCACTCTGAAATTCTGCCATCCATTCAAAATGAACACTTAATTTACCAAATCTTCTTCCTCTTTAAAACAAGCACTGTCTTTCTTCAACTTTGCAATAACGCATTCATTATTTCGGTCTAAAGCCTTGTTGGAGTCATCCATAGAGTCCATATTTCTACCAACAGACTCTTAAAAACAATCTAGTTCTTCTCTGTCAAGCATATCACAATTCCTCCAAAATCTTTCCCTTATCCATTTAAAAAGCTTTCGAACATTTTTGGTATCTGCAAATTGCAGCATCCAACAACTAGTACCAAAATCTGCTCTTAGTTTGTTAATGCTGGTGGAATGCAATATACCAGAAATGGGTTGGATTTTATAAAGGTAATTTATTAATTTACAAGTTTACATTCCTAAACCCATAAAAAATGTCCAAACTAAGGTATCCAGATAAAGATACCTTGCCTCTAGAAATACCAGTCTGTAAAGACATATGACTGGAGTCTGCTGGTCCTTTGGCTTCTGGTTTCAAACATTTTCCCTGGAGGCATGTTCTTTCTGTATCACCAAATTTCTCTGTGTCAGCTCTGAAGTTATTTCCAAAATGGTTCCATTCTAAAAGACTCTAGTAAGAGACCCATCTTGAATGGGTGGAGACATATCTCCAAGAGAATGATTTAATCAAATGATTCCATCCACAATTTGGTGGGCCACATCTCCATGGAACCTACTTAATAAAATGATCCCACCCAACATTATTGGACCAAAATTAAAGAATATGGCTTTTCTGGGGTACCCAACAGTTTCAAACTGGTACAGCCATTCTTTCCTGAAATATTTTTTCTGTCCCTTTTCCTTCTCCTCTCCTTCCGGGATTCCCATAATGCATATGTCAGTATGTTTAATGTTAGACTATACTCATTTTTATATGTTCTTTTCTCTATCTACTCTTCTGATTGCATGATTTTGACTGTCCTGCCTTTTAGTATACTAATTCTTCCTTCTTCCTATTCAAGTCACCTCTTGGACACCTCAATAGTATTTTTAATCTCCACAGTGTGTTCTTCATCCCCATTAGCTCTGTTATGTTCCTTTTTAAATGTTCTAACTATTTTCATTTGTTCTTTATCTTCTTTATATCTTTTAATTCTATGACTCCATTTATGTTCTAGCCATATTTTCCTTTAGCTCCTTAAACTGAGTTATGATATTTGGATGGATGTCTTTGATCATTTATTCTAATATCTATTACCTTTGTTTTATTTGTTCCCTTGAATTAGTCATCTCTTCCTGTTTCTTTGTATGGTTTGTGACCTTATGTTGATGTCTGGCATTTGTTTATTCTTGTTTATAATTTTCTCCCTCTTGCCTTGGATTTTAGTATGCATTGACTCTTGTTCAACACTTGTTCCAGTTTATACTGAAGCTTAATAGCAGCTTGAGTTTAACAATTCACATTTATTTTTTTTCAAGGTTTTATGCACCTGCCTTTTGCCCTCGGAAAGTGCAATAACTTTTAATATTATTCTATTATGTACATATAAATCCCCTCCAGGAGAGGATTTCCTTTTCTGTCTTCCTCCTCTGGGAGTTATGTGTTGTTCCTTTGTTTAATAGAAAATTTCCTTCCCAGAGATTATTATGTTCTGAACTCCTCTCCCATGCTCCCATGTGGCTGGGCCACATTTTTATTCCAGCTTTTAGCCCTATGTACACCCTGCATTATAACAGTTCACTTTCCGCTTTTGTTCTATATTTTTGCCTTCAGCAACTTATGAATTTGGTGATGTTGACCTATGCAGGAAGATGTGGTCAGTATTCAAAAATACCTATTTTTTTTTCATTTAGGTGCAACCAAACTGGGAGTGTACACAGTTTGTCAATATTTCAGCCAAAGTTCACTCTAGTTTCCTGTGGACTGCTTTGTATGCATATTCATCCAGAACTCTAGGTTCTCATTGTGGGTATGCAGCCTTGGGTCCCAGTGCTTGAATATGTGTGGGACCCTATGTCACTGCTGTAGATGTTTCTGTGATCAGCAGTCATGGCAGGAAGCTCCCAGGCCATGTGCTGCCCCTGTGCATCTCTTAACACAGGACAGAGTATTGTGGAGGGTTCCAGGCTGGCAAGTTCACACTGCTTTTATATATTCTTTCTGGAGTTAGGGTTTTCTCAATTCAACATTTGTGGAGTCTTTCTCCAATCTTTATTGTCCTCCAGAGGTCTAAGCAAGTTGAATCTCCCCTTTTATTTATCTGTATGTAAGGAAAATGATCCTGGGGATGTCTTACACTTTCATCTTGATGATGTCATTCTCTCAGAGCTTTTTTTGAAACTAAGACTCTATAAACCAGGGTTCAAGGGTAGTTCAGTGGTAGAATTCTTGCCTGCTATGTGGGAGACCTAGGTTTGATTCCTGGTCCATACACTTCCCCCCCAAAAAAACAAACAAACAAGCAAAACAAACAAACAAAAATTCAACAAATGATGCTGCAATAATGGGATACTCACACGGAAAAATAATTTAATGTGACCCTGCCATAGAGCATACAAAAAAAAAGACTAAACCTGGATGCAGCTCATCTTATACTAGAAATATTATCCTGTGAATCTAGCATCTGAAATAATGACTGTGAGGTATGTTTACTGATGGAGCCTCTCAAGCTCCCTTATACTTATTCCTATCAGTGTGAAATATATCACTAATTCTACCTTAATTGCAGCTATTGTTATTGTTTTAGCTGCCGCTATCTTTAGGCTATCTTTCTTCCGTCTCTGTCACTTTGCATTTGTGTATGGTTTAACTGTTCAGTAAGAGATAGCCTATCTATAAAGTCAGAAAAACTGACTCTTCTTTTTGTTGTAATTTGGCATTGTGCTCTGTTCCAGTTAGTGATAGACTAAGTTTCCTTGGGGCACACTAAATACAGGCCTACACTACACTATGTCCCCTTCTTATAATCATCTTTTGTTGTGCTTAAAAACATTATTTCTTTTTATTACCTGATTATAAGAATGCATTTTGGTCCATTGTACTCCTAAGGAACTCTACTCTGGACTACTAGTTGGGGTTAATGTGTTAAATTATTCTAATGCCACTGGTCACAATGACATTCTAATCTCATTCTAATGCCACTGATCATAATGACATAATCACATAATAAAGGTTCATCTTGACAATTTCATCTCTATGATCACTTCTGATGGTATAATCTTAGTAGATATTTTGATCTTTCTAAACTTTCCATTCCATTTGTCATTCTCTGCTTTCAGCCTGCAAGATGATGCTGAGGTGTGGATAACCTTTCAGCATGGTTTTGGGAAAAAAAAGAATGGCTTCTATATAGAAGACTGCTGGAAAGATTAATCCTTCCCCCAGAAAATAATAGTTTCCTTTGTGTTCTTACATCTCAGGACAAAGCACAGATATTTGTTTCTAAAATGCACAATCTGTGATTGCTTCAAATTTCTGCTTTTCAAACAAATCCATTCCTTCTTTTTTTCTTCATTTATGAATATAGCCTATGCCGTATGTATTTGCCTTACTTGAGAGTATTTGAAAATGACCAAAATTTGAGGATTTGCTTCTTCCAAATATTTTTGTAAGCTCTTTGACACTGGAAATAATCTCTCATAGTAACCAGTTCCAGATTGCAACACTGTAAACAGAAGTGGCCTAATACTGAATAATTTCTGAGAAACATGCATGTAATTGAAAGAAACGGTTGACTAAGCATTGTTTGTTTTTGGCCAAATCAGGCATTGGTTTCTTCCTTTTAAAAAAGAGAGGGAATAAGGTAGTTCATATCTAAGTTTCCCTCCAGCTTTAGAATTCGATGATTTCCAAACATTTCATATTATTTTTTCCCTTTGCAATAACAGTATAACAGTGATTAAGCAAATGGATTCTTGAGTCAAATGGATTTAAATTAGAGGAACAATTCTTATACTCCATAGTTGGATAATGTTGGACAAATCATTTGGCCTCACCAAACATGTTTTCTTTATGTGTAAAATGGGCATAATAGTACTTTTTCATTAAATCATTGTGAGATAACACAATACAAAGTGCTTTGCACATAGAAATAGATTAATAAAAGTTAAATGTCACTATAAGCTATTTTTAGTTCCTGCCCTTAACAAAATTGTGAGAAGCAAAGTTGAAATTGTGCCTTCCACCTTTCTGTGCATCTCAGTTTTATTTTTCTGTGGTAACTTTCCTTCATCCACCAAACTCAGTTATGCTGTTTTAAGGTGTTGAAGGAAGGCTTTTGGTGGGTAAGGGCTCAAAGATCACACAATACTTCAATGATCCTGTGTCTATCTAAGATAAACATGTATATACAATGTAACATTTTTAGAACTTTGAGTCTATAATTTTCCTTTTCTCCCTTGAGAAAACTTCCCTGGTAATTAATACTGAATTTGATTCCAGGAGCCATGCCTTGAAAGAGTTTTCCTATATGCAATGTGCCTTAGTTATTAGGCATCGCCTGGCACTAATTTATGAAGCTGATTATGGTCTGTTTTTTTCACTTCCAGAATGTTCGCAATAATTGCACAAGTTCAGACAATGTCTCTCTACAAAGCTATACATTTTCAGAGAATAAAAATTATCTTTATTGTCTTACAGCTCACATGCCCACATCCATCGCATTTTTGTGTGTGATTTATTTGTAGCCCCTTGGGAATTACATAACCTGCCCCTGAAAATTTGACTAATAAATGAAAAGGAATTAAGAGAGTGGCATCATTCACCATCCAAAAATTCTGTTGGTTTAATAGAAGTGAGATCACAGATTAGCACCGGATTCTCCTGACCATTCCAAATTGCTATTCTAAGTCATGAATAGTGTCTCCCCACCACACACAAGCACAAGCACATCAGAAATGCATTGTAATAAGTTGTATAATGAACATCAGAAATATCTCTAAAGTCAAACCAATAAGATCTGTTTGGACTAAGTTTTAGTCATTCTGGCCATTCAAGGTCCAAAACTTAGATGAGGTAATAATATGGTGGGATCAGTGGGGTGCTACTAACTACCATGCTTCTAAGGCATGGTTTCTCAATCTCTGCACTACTGACATTTTGGGCCATATATTTAGAAGCATACCTGACCTCAATCTACTAGATTCCAATAGGAGTACAACCACCTGCCAGTTGTTAAAAGCAAAAACATCTCCAGATCATACCAAATAACCCCTGGGGGTGGGCAAATTTTCCCCCAGTGGTGAACTATACTTCTTTTTCATTACAATTGACATGTACACAATTCCTGTCTCATGTCAGAGCTTTGTTTCCAAATGGCCACTGTTAAAATGTACATGATTTCTTAGGAAAAACTAAGACCCTCAGCAATGGTTTCCAACCTTGATGGCAAGCATACTGAAATCACCAGGGGATCATTATAAAATATTGGTGCTTGTGAGGCATCACTCCCAGAGATTCTCATGTAATTGGTTTGGGGTGTGGTCTGGGGATTCATATTTTTAAAAGCTCCTCCTATGATTCTAATATACTGAAAAATTGGAGAATCACTACTCTGGGTGTCTCATTTTAGCAAATGTGCATGGAACAGCTGATTATGTTAGGAGGTTGACAACATACAAAGCAGTAAAGCTTGGGTAGGGGATTTTCCTTTGAAAGAAAGTGGTAGGTAAGAATTGACTGACACGTTAGGTTGCCAACAGGCCAGGAAGGTCCTTGACTAGAGATTAGTTTGAACCACAATGTATATTCTGTAGAACACTCCCTCTATGTTCTACTCTGCCTCCATATATATATATATATTTACACACACACAAGAATGCCATTTTAAGCTAAGAGAAAATATTTTATTATATCAGGCTTTTGGGGGGGATGGATTAGTTTCTTAAACTGCTTAAGCAAATACCATGATAAAGGTCAGGTTAAACAATGGGAATTTGTTCATTCATGGTTTTGAGGCCAGAAAATGTCCAAATGAAGGCACCATAAAAGCAATGCTTTCTCTCCAAAGACTGTGGTATTCTGGGTCTGGCTGTTGGTGAGCCTTGATTCCTCTGTCATATGACTAGGCATGTGGTAGAATATCCTGGGCTCAGTCAGGTATCAGAAAAGAAAACAACATACAAAATGGATTCTGACGCATGGGGACCCCTTCAGTTTCTCTCCCTCAGCAGCTCTTCTGACAAGACCTGATGTAACAGCAAGATAGTGAGCACAAACATGCCAACACCCCACCCACCAGAAGCCAGACCAAATAACCATGAGTATGAAGTCATGATCTCCAACAGCCTGATACCTCCCAGTGATGCCTGTGGCTACATGTCAGCCCCACCCTTCTTGGCATGGTTTTTCCTTTAAAACCCCAAGCTGTCAGAAAGAAAGTTGGAGCCATTTTCCTTTCTCTTTTGCTAGCAGGTTTCACTGGCTCCCACCTGCCTTCTCTATGTTTGCTTTCTGTCGACCTATTTCTTTCTAGCAATAAACCCCTTAAGCTTTAACTCACTGTCTCACGTGGAATCTTTTCATGACCCCGTGCCTAACATAAATGTTGCCAAAAACCCAGGACAGAGGTTTGACTAAAGGGTTAGCTTTCTGGCCCCTCAGGGGCTATGAGACTGCCTTCCAGTCAATCTGTCCACCAAATCAGCATGGTCTCTGTGGTTTCCATGTGATTGATGGCTTGAATTTCCAGCTCAGACCATCTTAACATGATGCCAGCTTACACCCACAGTATTCAAACGACTACAACCAATTTGGTCCTAGGTAAGTGACTCCTTTGTGCCCAAATCTCCTCATGAGAGTTTTGTTTGGTGTCCCAGCAATACTTTTGCCTGCCTCAGTGCACCTGGCCTAAAGCTCAAGCTTAGTCTAAACTCTACAGCTCCATGAGCATGTTCCTGTTGTGGCAGTCACAAAACAACTTGGGGACACCCTGAGTGAAAGACTGTCCACTCTCTTAATCTCGCACAACTAACTGGGGACACCTGCTTTGTTGTTGTGATTGGATCTTGGATCTGGGTAAATTAACCTCACTTGATGCTACACTGGCCCATCAATTTCCAGTGGAGCTGGTAACTTATGTAAGCCTCCTGTCCACAGGGTCCTAACAAAAGTTAACATGTCCCAGACGCAAGTCTTTAGGGAGACCATAAGCCTTCAATGGACCTGCTAACTGTCAGCCTTGAAAGGAGACATTAAATATAAGTCTTCCTGAGCAGACCTCTGTAAGCCTCCTACAAGCAAAATCCCTAGCCCAGAAGTAAGTAAATAAAAACTATAGGTAAAATAAATACAAAAGGAAATAAAAATTTTTTTATAAATATTTTTGTTATAGTCATTGTAAATTACAAGTCCTAAATGAATAAAAAAAGTAATTAGAAGTTGGAGGAAATGAATTTTATTTGTTTTTATCGTCATTTTTAATTATAAGTTCTAAATGATTGTAAAAAGTTATAAAAAATTATGAAAATGAATTCGGTCTCTAATAAAATAATTGTAAAGAGTTATAAAGAAGGAGTTTATAAAAGTGAATTCTGTCTGTCATAATGAGTACTAACCAAAATTGAAAGGTCTCTTTATCCTACGTTTCAATAAAAAAGGAAAGCTTTTGTCTTATGCTGAATATTCATTCATACAAAACTAAAGTAAAGTTTTCTGTGTTCAATTAACATGAACTCTTAGTATGCTTTTAATATAAAGTATTTTAAAAAACAATTTTTCTTAATCATCTAAATTTTGTGTATAAAGTATTTTGCATCAAAATAATATCCTTATTAATGTTTATGCTGTCATTATCCTTTATTTAAGAAAACAAGTCTTCTAACTCAGGAAAAAAAACTGTTACAAATAAGTTGTTCTTTCAGCTTGTATAAATAAGGTGCTAAGGTACTAAAATAACTTAACCTATTGCATAAAAAGAGTTTAAAATAGATTACAATGGTTAAAAAAATTCTATTTTGTTACTAATTAAATTTAAATAAGTAAATATTCATATATTTAAGCATTATATAAATTCCTAAAAATTTAACAATATTCTCACTATGTTATATCCTAATACAATTCTACATAATGTTAAACAATGGTATGGTATTATTAATTGTGGTTTTAATTATTTTATAAAAGCAACAATCATAAAAACAGCCAATTATCAGTTACACTCTTTTGTTCTAACACTTCTCTAAAAATATTTGTACTTAACTGTAAAAAAAATTCAAACTTATACTGTATGAATATTCAGCATAAGACAAAATGAATATTCAGCATAAGACAAAAGCTTTCCTTTTTTATTGAAATATAGGATAAACAGACCTTTAAATTTTGGTTAGTATTCATTATGACAGGCAGAATATATTATATTACATATTATATATTATATTATATATACATTATATATTATAAAATATAATATACTTTATCTGTTAAACCACATGAATCTGGTAAAAGTGTAAAAATATAATAGAACAAAACCTCTGCTATAATTTTGTAACATAAAACAACTCTCTAATGTTTTATTTCTAAAAAAGGTCCATTTAAAAATACTTATAAAAATTGGGTGGGCCATGTTGACTCAGCAGAGTTCTTGCCTGCCATGCTGGAGACCTGGGTTCAATTCCCGGTGCCTTCCCATGCAAAAAAAAAAAAAAAAAATACGGTGGGCCACAGTGGCTCAGCAGGCAAAAATGCTCACCTGCCATATCAAAGGCCCCGGGTTCGATTCCCGGTGCCTGCCCATGTAAATAATATATATATATATATATATATAAAGATTAAAATTCAAATTGTAAGAATAAACTATTATCATTAAATTCTGAGGTACTTTACTCTTTATATAACCCTCAAATACCAATAAAAAATGTAATGAAACTGATATAGTTAAAACAAAAATAAGCCAATATACAAGGTAAAAAATAATATTGTCTGTATTTTAAAACTTTAACTTTTGTGTGAGAAAAAAAAACGTTTATATTGTCCAAAATTTACACTATCTAATTTAATCTGTCTAGTAAATTAAACAACCTAATTCAACTTTATTTAACATAAAACCTGGAATAAGAAACAAAATCTTGATGTTTTGTACAAATTAATGTTTTACACTCTACAATTCAGAGTGTTTGGGGAAAAAAATGAAAAAGTGTCTGCAAAGTCTTTTAAGGAACTGAAAACGATAAGACTATTAGGAATTCCCCAGGAAGCCAAGTCCTCAATTTTTTTTTCTTTTAAAAAGGGGAATTTAATAAGTTGCAAGTTGACACCTTATAAGCCATGGAAATATCCCAATTAAAGCAAGTCTATAGAAATGTCCAATCTAAGGCATCCAGGAAAAGATACCCTGGCTCAAGAAGGTTGATGAAGTTCAGAGTTTCTCTCTCAAGTTGAAAGACACATGGCAAACACAGCATAATCTGCTAGTTTTCTCTCCTGGCTTCCTGTTTCATGAAGCTTCCCGGGATGTGTTTGCCCTCGTCATCTCCAAATGTCACTGGCTGGTGGACTCTCTGCTTCTGGTGGCTATGCCATTCTCTGCTCTCTCAGAATCTCCTGGCTTTCTCTCTTGTTGTTCTCTTTTATAGGATTTCAGTAAACTAATCAAGACCCACCCAAATGGGTGGAGACATGTCTCCACCTAATCTAGTTTAACAACCACCCTTGATTGAGTTACATCTCCAGCAAGATGATCTAATTACAGTTTCAAACATACAGTACTGAACAGGGATTAGAAGAAATGGCTGCCTTTACAAAATGGGATTAACATGGCTTGTCTAGGGTACATATATACTTTCAAACTGGCACATCACAATAGACTTTTTTCCTTTTTTGTGTGAAAAATAACATATATGCAAAAAAGCAATAAATCAAGGTACATCACGACAATTTGTTGTCAAACAGGTTTCAGAGTTTGATATGGGTTACAATTCCATAATTTTAGATTTTACTTCTAGCTGCTTCAAAATACTGGAGACTAAAAGAAATACCAATTATAGTGATTCAGCAATCATACTCATTTGTCAAACCCTACCTTCTCTATATAACTCCATCACAAGGCCTCAATTTTAAGACTTGCTCTTATAAAACTTATTTCTGTAACAGTAAACTAAACCTACTTAAAATTAGTGCTTAGGAGCCATCTCCAGAAGAGCTCTGCTTTTGTTCAAATATGGTCTCTGTCCACGCCAAACTCTGAGCTTCCCCCCAATGTGGGACATAATATCCAGGAATATAAACCTGGCAACTAAAAGCATGAAATACAACTGACCTTATCATCACAGAATGTGGTGGACCCTGACACTGATACATAAACTCCAAAGATAAACCTGGCCCTAACATGGATGAACTGACCAAAAGAGGGCAAAAATAAAGTTTTAATGGTTAAAAAATTTCAAATCAAGTCGAGAGGTTATTTAGGAGGTTACTCTTATGCAAACTTCAGCCAGATATTACAAATTGCCACAATACAGCAGACCCCAACCAACAATGTTCCCAGAAACCCTAAAAAATATCTAATGCACTTGTTAAGTTTGTTTTGAATAAACTTAAAACCTCCGAATTATTCCAATGCCAAAAACGTTCTAAAACCTGAAGATGCTATACTCTCCAAAAATAACAACTAATTCCATCAATTCTTCCCTTTGTCCCTTATTATTATTATTATTATTTGCATGGGCAGGCACCAGGAAATGAATCCGGGTCTCCAGCATGGTGGGTAAGAACTCTGCTTGTTGAGCCACCATGGCCTGCCCTGCCCCTTAAATCTTATTAACAACTCACGCCTCTTTAATTATCCCCCTACTAATTTTCCTCCTAAACCCCCATCTCTTACAATGTCTATCTAAGTTTGTTCACAGGTCAACAGCAGCTGTGACCAACCAGCAAAATTCTGAAGACATACTCCTGCTACATCAAAAATTTGAAACTTGCTCCTGTCACAGCCCAATTAATAATGCCTCTGCCTGGATCAAAGCAATTTTTCCTTCCCCACCTTCACCCAGACACAGCAGGAAGTAACCAAAAAGAGAACACGAGGTCCCTACTCCCTCCAAAAATTGCTTTGAGCTAAACTAAGGCATCCCCCAATCTAATCCAATCAATTTTATTAAAATAAAAAGGCAAGAGTGTCAGGTATCAGAAAAGAAAAATGCATACAAAATGGATTCTGTGGTATGGGGGCCCTTTCAGTTTTTCTCCCTCAACAGCTCTTCTGACAGGACCTGATATAACAACAAGATAATAAGCACAAATGTGCCAACACCCCACCCACCAGAGGCCAGACTATGTTACTGTACTATGTTACTATGTTACTCACAGATTACCATGAATATGAAGTCATGATCTCCAACAGCCTGATATCTCCCAGTGATGCCTGTGGCCACACATCACCTCCACTCCTCTTGGCATGGTTTTTCCTTTAAAACCACAAGCTTCCAGAAAGAAAGTTGGAGCCATTTTTTCCTTTTCTTTCGCTAGCAAGTTTCACTGGCTCCCACCTGCCTCCTCTACCTTTGCTCTCTGTCAATCCATTTCTTTCTAGCAATAAACCCCTTAAGCTTTAACTCACTGTCTCAAGTGGAACCCTTTGGTGACCCTGGGCCTAACAGGCTCTACCTTCTTTTTCATACTCCATTTCAGCTTCTTGCTTCCAGTGGCTTTTTCTCTCCATTTGAATTGCATTTCCTTATAAGAACCCCAGTAATAGGATTAAGACTAATCTGATTGAGGCAATACACATTAACTAAAGAAGCCTCATCTAAAGGTCCTACTTAAAATCTGTTATGACCCAGAGGATTGAATTAAATTTAGTAACATGCTTTCTGTGAAAACATCCAGCTTCAACCCACCACAAAGGGGTAACTAATTTTAGGTTAGTATCAAGGCAGTCCTGAAGCAAAACAATGTTACTAGAGGACAGGATTTTTCAGAGCAATCTATAGTGAAGAACTAAAGGGGATTACTTTGTCTAGTCTCAAAGGTGGTTAACAAAATCAATGGGGTGATTTTATGGAGGTGAGGAACACTGGTACGGATATCTTTGTACTCATGTGGCTTCCTTACTAGGTCACAGTCTATTCATCAATGATTGTAGCAGAACTGGGCACACAGGGAAGGTTGGCTGAGCATCTGATAGACATAGTCAAGGTAGCTGTGTCATACACATAAAGAAATCAAAGTAGATGCACATGAGATGAGCCAAATATTTAACCATTGGTTTAGGGTTGTGTTTTGTCCAGGCCACAAGCAGCCATTTCTGCTGAGCACAGAGAGTTTAAGTATCTGTAGAATGTCACCTTCTCTTAAAAGCCCAGTATGTGTGATTCTGTCATTCTCTGAATTTTGCTAAATTAATCTTGGTCTAACTCTTATTTTCAGCTTGTCTGTTAGAATTAATGCATTTAATCATTTATTAATTAAGAAATTAATACATTAATTAATACATTAATACATTTAATCATTTCCATTTGCCTTGAAAGTATTTACTAGAATTGAAATCCAAGAGTGGAAAGAGGGCTTAATAAGAAGTCATCTAGACCAGTGATTTTTGAACTTTAATATGCATATGAATTGCTGTGACCTCATTAAATGTTAGTTGAAGTGTGGTCCAAGACTGACAGCATAGGTATCACTTTGAGAGCCTGTTAGAAGTGCAGAATCTGAACTTCTACCTTAGAACAAATGAATTGAAATCTGCATTTTTAACAGGATCCCCTGATGATTTACATACACAGGAAAAGGATGAGAAACTCATAGCTATATCAACTTCTTTCAAGATTTAAGATAGCTTTGGGGCTATCTCTAGAACTTCTATTTCAGAGTCTGATGAACAATCATGTTCACCATCTCCAGGCTTTTTCGGTTTAGCTCAGTTAACCAAATTATCACTGAGTATAATTATCACTAAGTGCTGGGGTTCAAGCACTGGAGATATAGTGATTAATAAAACAGTCCCTGGTTTGACGCTTTGTCTTTTTCTTCCATGTTCAGGATTGCTAGACTTCCCCTTTTCTGAACTTCTTCCAACCTTGTGATATGATACAACAAATGCTTGACCTGGTTTTAATGAGAGCAAGAAATATTCCAAACTAGATTGCAGGACTGCTTTCCTAACTGAGTCTCTACCTCTTACCTTGCTCCTCCCAATCCTTTATTTGCATGGCAGCTTCAAAATCCTTGGACACTTCTTATTATTGTCTCCTTGCTTTCTATAATCCAGTATTACTGGCCTTCTTTAAGTTCCTTGGAATCATATAGCTGCTTCATATGACAGCGACTCACATATGATCTCACCCTACTGTGAAATGTTCTTCCTCTCCTCCTTATCTCCTCAACATTCACTAAGTCTTCAGGATTCAGTTTAAGTGAAACATCTTCAGAGAAGCTTTCCTGGACCATATCCTCTGACTCCAAATCAGGTCTCCTTTATGTAATCATTCATCCCACTTCTTATGTTTCCTTTGTAACAATTATAACATGTAATTGCAACAAATAATTTTTAATTACATGTTCATTTTGTGGTTATTTATTTTATTTATTTTTGTTTTTTTATTATGTAATTTTACTGAGAGATATTCACATACCACATAATTATTCAAAGCGTACAATCAATGGTTCACAATGTCATCCTATAGTTGTATATCATCACCATGATAAACTTTTGAACATTTTCATTACTTCAAAAATTAAAATAAGAATTAAAAAAACCTCCCATAGGAGCATAATTTTGTTCTTATTTTTTACTCATCTGTCCATATTCTGGATAAAAGGAGTGTCAGCCACAGGTTTTATTTTGTGATTATTTATTAACAGTCTCCCCTACTATAATCCAAGCCCTTAGAGTATAGGACCATTGCTGGTTCTTCACTGCGAATCCTGCTCTGGTTTGCTAAAGCTGATGAAATGCAATATACCAGAAATGGGTTGGCTTTTACAATGGTGATTTAATCACTTACAATTTGTACTTCTTAAGTCATGAAAATGTCCAACTCAAGACATCGATAAGGTGATACCTGGACTCTGAAGACAGGCTATTGGCATCCAGGACTGCTCTGTCACATAGGAAGATGCATGGCCAGTGTCTGTTGACACTTTGCTCCTGAGTTTCATTGCTTAAAGCTTCTGATTCTGGTGGCTTCTTCCCTCAGCTTCTGTGGGTCCTCTTTTGGCTTCTTTGGGGCTTTTCTCTGTGAGCTTCTTTTAATTTCATCTCTTCATTTCTGTATTTGTTTTATCCTTTTATAAAGGACTACAGTAAAAGAATTAAGGCCCACCTTGAATGAGATGGGTAGCATCTCAATTGAAATAACCGAACCAAATGGTCTCACCTACCATAGGTGTTGCACGCACAGGAATGGACTAAGAGAACTTAACCTTTTCTAGGGTACGTAATTTCAAACTACCACAGATACGTTGGGTTTAAAGTAGCATTTGGCAAAATGTGCATACTTATAAATATTTTTTGAGTGTGGTTCATATTTTTTCTCACTACTCTAATATTGTTTCCCCCCTCTTTAACCCATTATCTTCTTTTATTTTTGTTATAATACAGTTATCACTTGCTTATTGATGAATGCATTTATCTATGTATTACTTTTGTTCTACAACCAGAGTATAATTCCATAAAAGTGCAGACTCAAAACAGATTTCTTGAGTTTGAATCTAAGCTTTATCATTTACTGCATGTATACTTGTGAGAAAATCACTTAAATCCCCATGCCTCATTTGTAAAATGGTGGTAATAATTATATCTTTCTCACAAAGCTGTTGTGAGGATTAAATGAGATTATATGTAAACCACTTATCAGAGTGACTGCAGAAAGTATTATATGAGTGTTAACTATTGTGATTACACTGGTTATTATCATTATTATTAATCTCTGTTTTATTGCCTACTATGTCATCCCTTGGCACATATAGGTGCCCAATAAATATCTTTCAAAACATTAAGGAAAGTTTTGTGCCTTATCCATTGATATGGTATTATATTTTGCTGTTGAGAAACAGTGCCCATTTGCTAAGTTTCATAGAATGTATTTATTTGCAATGATGGTTTATAAAATTTTGCCCTATGACTGTTGGTGGAAGGGAAGTAATTCAGCCATCGCTAAATATATTTCTGATTTTATAGAAAAATGTTGACACATACTAACAACTAGCTTCGGATTCAGTTCTTTAATGAGTGTGACTCTGGCTATTCTGTTCTTAGTATGGATCCTTTATTAAAATCTTCAGGATACACCCCTCCCTCCACCCCTATTTGGCCCATGGTGAATACAAATTTTAAATTGATATTAATTCCATTGTGACAGTAACTTTGTCTTAGTAAGCAATGTCTTCTACAAGTAGAATTCAATATTAATTATTTTTTTCCCTGTTACAAATGTTGGGCGAGTTTGGGCATGGAGATTCATGCACTTCATTCATTCATATCTCCAAATATATGAAATAGAGAAGCCTAGTGATTCCTCACATCCTGTATTTTATTGTACTGTCGTTTTATTTGTAAGTTTAAGTTTGGTTAATACAATCTTGACAGAAGGGTGGAATGTAGTTTAAATGTTAATATTTTCAGCTACAGTAATGTAGCTACAGCTGTAATATTCTTTCTGCATGTAGAAAGACATGAGTTCTTTGATTCACTGATATAGTAGAAGGGATAAAATATATCCTCAAGTTACTTTTTAAAGGCAGAAGTGAAAAATTACATCACCATGTCAATTGATGTCATGACATAAAACACGCTTTGAATTATTCATTGTTTCTTTGTGGGTTTCAAAGGCCCCATAAAGTTTTTGATTATATATTCTAGCTATTGAAAAATAGTACTAAAAAGAATTACATATTCTTCAGAATCAATCTTTCAATATTATAACAATATCACTCAACAGTATTTGACTAGGTTGATTCATGTCTCTGCAAATGTAGACTCTGAATGTAAATAGCTTATAAGGTTGATATTGATACTGTTTCTTATTACAGCCTATAAAGGGGTGATACTATATTGGTTTTGCACTCCAAACATGAAGAATTCAGTAGCATCAATTGGAGTTAAGTGGAAATGAAAGAACCAAAGAATATTTGACATGGAAGCAAACATATATGAGGCTCTTCTAGTTTGCTAGCTGCCAGAATGCAATATACTGGAAATTAAATGGCTTTTAAAAAGGGTGACTTTAATAAGTTACAAGGCTGACAAGTTCTAAGGCTGACAAAATGTCCCAATTAAAACAAGTGTATAGAAATGTCCAATATAAGGTATCAGGGTAAGATACCTTGGTTCAAGAAGGCCGATGAAGTTCAGGGTTTCTCTCTCAAGTGAAAAGGCACATGGCAAACACAGCCAGGTTTCTCGCTCATTTGGAAAGGCACATGGCATCATCTGTTACCTTCCACTCCAGCTCCACAGGAGGCATTTTTCTTCTTCATCTCCAAAGGTTGCTGACTGGTGGAATCTCTGCTTCACAGTTTTGTGGCATTCTGTTGTCCTTGTCTGCTCTTTCTGAATTTTCTGTCATTCTCTTTTATAGGAGTCCAGTAAACTAACAACTCCCACCTGGAATGGGTGGAGACACATCTCAGCTCACACTTGATTGTGTCACATCTCCATAGAGATAAGCTAATTAAAGTTTCCAACATACAGTACTGAATAGAGATTAGAACAAATCATTCCCTCCCTCCAGGTTGATTAGGATTAAAACATGGCTTTTATAGGGTGAATAATTTTTCTCAAACTGGCACAGAGGTATAGTTATAGTTCAGGGTATAGGGCCATGTTTGACTTGCTTCTCAGGCCTATGGATCAGACATTTAGCTATCCAAACTCCATAATAGAAAGGGCCCCATAATTTGTTTCATTAGTTGATGGAAAGAGGGCCTCCTTTCCAGGACTGCAGACCTGATTTGTTTTGAATAATTTCCATGGATCAACAAGTCAGAGTGTTGTTAAAATTAAGGCTACAAAGTCATTTTTCAAGTATTACTCTGAACTCTAAGACTCTCCCCAAGACCTGAAATTTCTGAAATAAATAGTGAAACCAGCTGGTACAGGTAATGATGAGAAATTCAGTGAAAAAAAAGGAGTCAATGCATGATTCCAAGTCAATGGATGATTCCAGTCCTTCTCAACTACACTGAATTCTCCAGCATCAATCTGTTTTCTCATCTCTACACCCCTACTTCCTTGTTCTCTATCTTCAAGAGTTCATAGAAGTGATAATGAAGGAGACAAGTTGGGTCAAAAGTAGAAAAACTTGTTTAGGTTACTTTGAATTGTGATTTTCACACCCTCTGTAATTAGATGAAACCCATCAAAAGAACATTACCATTCTCTTTCGTTTTCTGGCACCTCATTCAATGAACGAATCTGATTGATAGACTGTTTTGTGGAATAGAGAAGATTAGCTTATGCAGAATTAAGCAGCACATCTATTTGAAGAGTGGAAAATGGATGCTGAGGAACCAATCCCAGAATATGATGAACAGTTTCCAATTTACCTGAAATTTCACTGTAAAAAATTAAGAAAAGAGAATTGGCATGCATTTTCATTCTTTTCTGAATGTGGATAGAGATGTAACAACCAAATTGGCTGGATAGCCAGAGGCTAATGACTGGCAGCCTTAGACTCCAAAACTTTCTCTACAAACTGAATAAAAGAATGTATTTCTAGTTAGGAAAATAATATGATATGACAGTTTCTCATAATATAGTTTAAACTGAGGTAACTGGATGCACTATTTAGTTAGGGCACAGTTTTAGTAGGAGATTTTCCTGTAAGGCCAGCCTGAAGCAAACATGAGACTAAAGGTAGTTTCTCTACTCGATTGAGTTCTATCAATCCTAGATAACTCACTATCCTCAGCATACTGTTATGGTTTGGAACCTCAATTGTGGTTATTTTCTCCCCAAGAAAATTCCCCAGAATATTTTGCTAAATCACTATGACCAACATATTCTGATTATACAAGATACTGTGGTGTATACTCTAAATATAAGAAAACACATTTAAGAAGTTCAAACAAAAGATAGGTCAGATTTTATTTCCTGAAATCACATAAAGTAAAGATACAATACTGAGCAGAAACTCTGTGAAATGAAATCATACCTTAAAATTATTAAAATGAATAAGAAAAATTTTCCAAACAATGGCTGATACTGGATAATAGATGTATTTATTTGCTCAAGCAATGATGCCACACCTGGGAAAGCATCAGGAATTGGAGTCACTACCTGATTAAGTTTACAATAATCCATTATCATCCTCCAAGACCCACCTACTTTTTTTGCAGCAGTCAAATAGGAGAATTGAAAGGGGATGTGCAGAGAATTTGATCACCTTTACCTTCCACAAAACATCTCACTGGTCAATTATATCGATGACATTTTGTTGACTGTATCTAGTAAGTAAAAAGTACCAAATAATCTAGACTTATTGGTAAGGCCACATGCTATGGCATGTCAGAGTATGTCAGATAATTCAACAAAAATTCAGAGTCGTTTCATCTCATTGAAATTTGTAGGCATGCAATGGTGTGGAACAAGTCAATATATCCCCCTTAAGGTAAAGAAAACTCTGTTACATCTGGCCCCACCTATTACCAAAGAAGAGGCACAATGCCTATTTGGCCTATTTGTATTTTGGAGGGAAAATATTCCCTATTTGGGTGTGCTATGCAACTTATTTACAGAATGACCCAAAATACATTAATTTTGAGGGAGGATTGAAACAAGAGGAGGAACTGCAACAGGTCCAGGTGACCGTGAAAACTGCTCTACAATTTAGGCCATATGATCCAGCATGCCCAATGGTGCTGAAATTTTGGTGGCATATAGAGATACTGTTTAGAGGCTTTGCCAGGCCCTTATATAAGAATCTCAGCACAGAACCTTAGGGTTTTGGAGCAAAGCACTGCCCTCTTCTGCAAATAATTCCTCTCTTTTTGAGAAATGTCTCTTTAAGTGTCACTGGACCTTAGTAAAGACTGAACATTTAACCACGGGAGGGGGGGGCACTAAGTTACCGTGAGACCAGATCTGTCCATCACTAATTGGGCATTGTCTGTCACATTAAGGCATAAATTTGGGTGTGTGCAGCAGCTCTCCTGTTAAAGCCAAGGACTTGAAGGTGCAAGTAAGTTACAAAAGGAAGTGACCCAATGTCAATGGCCTTTATTCCTGCCACATTATTTTCTCTTTCTTATTCAACAGCAATATTCTTTTAGGGAGTTCTTTAGGATCATTTGACTGAGGAAGAAAAAACTCAGACCTGATTTACAAAAGTTCTGCATGATATACTGATATAAAAGTTAAACTGAAAGTGGGCAGCTAGAGCACTACAGCCTCTTTCTGGGACATCCTTAGAGTGCAGTTGTGATTAGAAATCATACCAGTGGGCAGAATTTTTAAAAGTGCATCACACTGTGCATTTTTCTTGGAAGGAGAAATGGCTGAAGGTGTGTTTGTATACTGATTCATGGACTTGGACCACGGTTTGGTTAGATGGTCCGGACTTGGAAGGGACATGATTGGAATATTGATGACAAAAAGGTCTGGGGGAGAGGTTGTGTATAGACTTTTCTGAATGGGCTATAAACATGAAGACTACTTTTGTCCCATGTGATCCTTCACCAGAGGGTGGTTTCAGCAGACGTAGATTTTAATGACCAAGTATATGTTCCTGGACCATGCACCAAAAAAAGAGTGTATATGATGATTCATTTTGTGGACACCAGTTGACTTCTTTACTCCTAATCTTATGTCATTACGCAATAGTATCATGAACAAAGTGGCCATGGTGGTAAGGATTGAAGTTATGTATGGTTTCAACAGCATGGACTTCCACTCACCAAGGTTGAACAGAGTACAGTCACTTTTGCTTGTCAAATATTTCAGAAGCAGAGACAACTACTCAGTACTTGATATAGGATCATTCCCCAAAGTGGTCAACCTACCTTCAGAGTTAATACATCAAAATAATCAGATGCCCACATAAGCAAAAGTTACATGACATTTGAAGAAACATTGCTCAGTCAAGGAACAGATTTAAACTTTAGAAGGAATGCAAAATTAGGAACAATTAACGAAAGGCGTTCAAACAAACTTCTATAACAAATTCAAGGAGATGAAAGAAAATACAGTTATAGACAATATGTGACAATGTGAGCACAATGAGGAAAGTGAAAGTTTAAAAATAACATAACAGAAAACATGGGGATGAAAGGCACAATAATGGAGATTAAAAATATATAGAGGCAAACAACAGCAGATTTGAACAGGCAGAGGAAAGAAGCAGTGAATGAGAAGACAAGACAATCAAAATCATCCAGTCAAAAGTATAGATAGAGAAAAGAGTCGAAAAAAATTGAGCAAGGTCCAAGGGATTTGAGTGATAGCATGAAGCATAAAGACATGTGTCATGTGGCTCAGAAGGAGAAGAGAAGAGTAAAGAGGCAGAAAGAATATTTGAAGAAATTATGGCCCCAAATTCCCCAACTCTTATGAAAGATATAAATAAACATGTCCAAGAAGCACAAAACACTTCAAACAGAAAAAGCCTAAAATACCCACTCTAAGACAAATATCAGTCTGAAACACCAAGTGTAAAAAGACAGGGAAAACACTGAAGGCTGCATTCATATTGGGCAAACCTTCCTGATTAGAGGGCTGAAGTGCAAGAAAATCTCTTTTTTTTTTTACCACCAGCTGTTTACAAAATCAAGAAACAGGTATCTCAAGGAATAAATCTCAAAGTTGGCATTTTAAAATATTACAATGTGTAGTGTGAAACAAAAGAGCACAAGACAAAGAGATAGGAAATGATGGTTCATCCAAAGAAAGAAGAAATAATTCCAGAAAACATCATCAAAAAGATGATAATGTGGATATATTGAAAAAGTCTTTTAAAAAGTGATCTTAAAAATGCTCAAGGAGATAAAGGAATATTCAAAGAAAGAACTAAAGGATATCAAGTAAACAATGAATAGGAAATAAATACTGAAGTTGAAGACCACAGTAACTGAAAAGAAAAATTCTCAAGAGGGTTTCAAGAGCAGATAGTAACTGGCAGAGGGAAGAATGAGTGAACTCGAGGATAAGATCATTTAAATGAAGCAGGCTAAGGAGTAGAAAGAAAAAAAATAATTTTTAATAGTTAAAATAGCCTAAAACAACTCTGGGACACCATCAACTGCACCAAAAGGAGTGAGTTCCAAAAGGAGAATAAAGAGAAAAGGGAGCAAAAGGAATAGCAAAATAAGTAATGACAGAGAACTTCAAAAACTTAGCAAAAGACAAGAATATGCACATCAAAGAATCCCAGAGAACACCAGACTGGATACATATGAAGAAAAATATACCATATAATATATTAGCCATACTATCAAATGTAAAAGATAAGGATAGAATTTTGAAAGCTGCAAGAGAAAAATAGCATTTGACATACAAGGGAGTACTACTTAGATTGAGTCCCAATTGTTAACGAGACACCATGGAAGCAAGAAGGCAGTTGATTAAAATACACAAAGCACTGAAAGAAAATAACTGCCAGCCAAGAATTATGCATATCTATATCTATATCTGTATCTATATCTATATCTATATCTATATCTATATCTATATCTATATCTATATCTATCTATCTATTCAGTGATGTTTTCTTTCCAAAATGAGGGAGAGATTAAAACATTCTAAGATATGGGGCAAGGTGACAGCATAGTGAGGAGTAGAATTTAATTCATCCCCTAGAGCAGCTAGTAAGTAGCCAGGAACTGTATGGAACAGTTGCTGGGGGAATGTCAGTGACTGGAAACACAGCATACACCAGTCTAGAATGGGTGGAACATCTGAGATCCCACACAGAACTGCAAGTCTCCCAAGCCTGGCAGGCTGGTACCCCTACCCCATGGACACAGAACTCTGGTTCCCCAAGGGGAAAGGAAACAGACTTTATTAGTAGCAAAGGCTTAGCTCAACTGAGCTCCAATTGTGGAATTAATTAAAAAATGCTGACTATTGAAAACAGATGCCCAGCACAGATAAAACTGGAATGAGCACTAAAGGAACCAGGAGCTTTTGCCTTGGAAGCGAGGGAGTGAGGCCGATGAAAACAACAACAACAACAACAAAAACAGAGGCCTTTTTTAGTTTGATAGCACAAAATACTGGAAAATGTCTGGACCCCAAGAAAAGGGAGCACATAGAGCCTGGAGATATATAGAGCCATGTATCAACTCAAGCATTTGATTGGTTAACACAGGGAGCTGGGGTCTGGCTCTGAAAAGTCTTTTTGCTTTTTCTTTTTAAACTTTTCAATATCTCATTAGATAGAACTGCAAACACACTCAGGCTCCAGCACTGCCCCAGACAAGGGCAGAATTAAGACATTTCTGAGAAACAAAGTAGCTTCACAGGTGAAACAGATTAATTTCCTTTAAGACTTATCTTCTCCAAGAAAAGGAGTGGGACCCTGCTCAAATGGAAGCCCTCCTTCAGAGAATAGAGGCCCCAGGGGCTAGAAAACAGAAGCAATCAAAGCCCACTAAGTACACATTCCCCTTCCTTAATCACACCCATGGCAAGGAGAGTCTGCTAAAAGTGAGTCTCACTTTACATTGATGGGGAGCTGAAGGCTGACAAGCACCACATGCTGAGCAGGATAGGAAAAGCACAGAGTCTAGAGGCTTCATAGGAAAGTTTAACAACCTACTGGGTCTCACGCTCAGGGAAAACTGATGTGGCTACTCTCGCCTCTGTGGGCCTGTCTGGTTTGGGAAAATCTGATTGGAGTTGATAATATCTGAGAAGACCCTCCTCAAAAAAGGCTCCATATAGGCAGGGCAAGAAACAGAAAAACAAGAATAGAAAAATTCTGATGAGTTTCACAGAACCTATGTTAGAGGTCTAGAATAAGCTGAACTAAATGTCAAAGAACATATAGAGAACAAAGACATTCAGCAAGAAAACCTTAAAAAAAAGACTGAAAACAACATCTAGAATAAACAAATTAACAAAATCAAATGCCCAGATGTCAGCAAAAAGAAAACAAGTCATACTAGGAAAATTGAAGATATGGCCCAGTCAAAGGAACAAATCAACACTTCAAATGAGATACAGGAGTTGAAACAGCTAATACAGGATATTTGAACAGACATACAAAATCTCATCAAAAAACAATTCTACAAGTTGAAGGAGGATATAAAGAAGTCATTGGGTGAACATAAAGAAGAATCTTAAAGTTTGAGAAAACAAAACAAATTGCAGAAATTGTGGGAATGAAAGGCACAATAGAAAAGTTGAAAGAAACAATGGAAACCAACAACAGATTTCAAGAGGCAGAAGAAAGGATTAGTGAGCTAGAGGACTGGGCATCTGAAATCCAATACAAAAGAAAATATACAGAACAGAATGGAAAAATATGAGCAGGATCTCAGGGAATTGGATGACAACATGAAGTGCATGAACATATCTGTTATGGGTACCTCAGGAGAACAGAAGGGAAAAAGAGCAAAGATACTAGAGCTAGTGAATGAGTACAGCAAAGTGGCAGGATACAAGATCAACACCCAAAAAATCAATAGTTTTTCTATACACGAGTGATGAGTGATGAGCAACCAAAGATTAAAGTATTTAGGAATAAATTTAACTGAGGATACAAAAGACCTATACACAGAAAACTACAAGAATTTGCTAAAAGAAGTCATGGAAGACTACATAAATGGAAGGGCACATGGTGTTCATGGATTGTAAGATTAAATACAGCTAAAAGACGTCAAGACTACAGCTAAAAGTTTTAAGGTCTTAACTCTAATGTGTTGGTATTTGATCCACTTTGAGTTAATTTTTGTATAGGATGTGATATATGTAGCATTCTCCACTGAATGCAAAAAAGGCAATATGCCAAAACTAAATGTCAAGAAGTGTGGGATATGGAATAGGAGTATGGGATGCTTTGCAGCACAAAATGTCTTCATATAGATTATGGTGGCAAAGGCATAGCTAAGTGATTATACCAGGAACCATTGATTTTTTACTTAAGTTGGATTTTATGACGTGCAAATAAAACTGTTTAAAAATGAACAGAAATATAAATGCTGGAGGAAATGTGTAGGAAGAGATGTATCTATTTACTGTTGGTAGGGAAGCTGAGAGGAGCAACCCTTCTGGAGTGCAGTGTGGTGGTTCCACAGGAGGCTGGGTGTGGATTTTCCATACTATGTTGCAACCCTGTTGCTTGGTATATTCCTGGAGGAACTGAGAGTGGAGGCACGAATGAACATTGGCAACTGATGTTCATGGTGGCAGTGTTCATGATTTGCAAAGGATGGAGATGGCCTAAGGGTACATCCACTGAAGAATGGAAGGCAGAACTGTGTTGATTACATGCAATGGGCTACTGAGTGGCTGCCAGAAGGAATGAAGTTGTCATATATGCAACTAGGTAAATGAATATTGAAGACAGTATGTTGAATGCAATGTCATAAATAAAAAGGCAAATATTATCCCGTTTCACTCATATAGACTAACTATAATAGATAAATTTGGAGAATTGAAGTTGAGAGTATGGGTTCTCAGGTTGGGGTCTATTGTAATGGTTCCTAGATTACAAGCTTCTATAGCAGTCACATCTCTTCTGGAGTTGTAACCGTTATTTCTAAATTCTGAGATACTGAATTATTTGTGTATAACCTGGTCATTCCCAAAACTTTGGGTATTTGTGTGACACCTGAGTTTCAGAGTTAGAGCTCTGAAGTTAAGAAATTCAGCATTAACCCATAAAGCAACTGTTTAAAAAGTTGAAAAAGTCATAAGACTTTGAATGGAGATATGACTGCAGCAGATCTGGATAAGATAAAGGCAAATCAGAATACAAGGTAAAGGATTCTATGGTCTATATTTTTAAACTTCAAATTGAGTGTGACACCAAAGGAAGATATGTTTATTTGGTGCAAAATTTATATTTTCAGTAAGCCATTATCTAATTTGACTTGTATGGTCAATTGATTCAAACACCAAAAATACAGGGAATCTTGAATAGTGAATGAGAATTTCTCAGTTTGTAAAAGTTAATATTATGCCCCAATCAGTCCCAGAGAATAAAAAAGTATTCTGCAAAAGGGGGAAATATTAAACTTCCTCATCTGTGGAATTCCTGTTATTTTTGCAAGCCTGGGGACAACCAATTCAATAGGCTGAGTCCTTGATCTTTGGGCTCGCCCCTATGAAACTAATTCTTGCAAAGGTCAAGCTAAGCTTACTTACAATTATGCCTAAATGTCACCCACAGAGAACCTCTTTTCTTGCTCAGATGTGGGCTCTTTCTCTCTAAGACAACTTGGAAGGTAACCTCACTTCCCTCCTTCTATATGGGACATGACTTCAAAGGGTGTAAATTTACCTGGTAATGTGGGACATGACTCACAGGGATGAACTGAGATCTGGTATCATGAAATTGAGAAACGCTTCTTGATTAAAAGGGGGAAGAGAGAAATGAGACAAAAGAAAGTTCAAGTAGCTGAGAGATTTTAAACAGAATGGAGATGTTATCCTGCTGGTTATTCTTATATCATATAGATATCTCTTTTTAGCTTATGGTGTATTGGAGTGGCTAGAGGGAAGTACTTGAAACTGTTAAACTGCGTTCCAGTAGCCTTGAATCTTAAAGATGATAGTATAAGTATATAGCTTTTACAATGTGACTGTGTGATTGTGAAAACCTTGTGACTGATGCTCCCTTTATCCAGGGTATGGACAGATGAGTAAAATAAATAAGGGCAAAAAAATAAACAAATAATAGGTGAGTGATAAGTGGTGAAAAATAATGGGTAGATTGCAATACTAGTGGACAATGGAAGGACGGGTAAAAGTTATGGGATGTATAGATTTTTTCTTTTTATTTCTTTTTCTGTAGTGATGTAAATGTTCTAAAAATCATCATGATGATGAATACACAACCAGGATAACATTGGGAGCCATTAATTGTATGCTTTGGATGGACTGCATGTGCATGAATATATGTCAATAAAAATATTTTAAGAAGACATTCTAAGATGATAAAAACTAAAGGAGTTCATCATGCCTAGATCTGTCATACAAACAATGCAATGGGAGGTCTTCAAAATGAAATGAAAGGATATTAGACAGTGATACAAAGTGGCAAAAGAAATAAAGATAACCATTTGGGAAATTATAAATTTTGATACTATTGTAATATATTTTGTGGTATTTAACCACTTCTTACATAGAGCAGGTGGTAAATGCAAATGTATAAAATATAATTATACACTTCTCATTTTGGACACATATACAAAGATATAAGTGGTAACAGACAAAAGCAAAGATGGGGTACATGGGGTTATAATAAAAGTAGACTTATAGCTCTAAGTGTCTACATTGAAAAAGAGGAAAAAGTTTAACTCAGAGACCTAATGTCAAAACTTGAAGAACTGAATAAATTAAGAGGAAACTAAAACCAAAGTGAGCAGAAGGAAAGACATAACAATGACTAGAGTGGAAATAAATGAAATGGAAAACAAATAAAAAATAGAAAAATAAACCCAAAAACTGATTATTTGAAAAGATCCATATAATTGACAAATTATTTGAAACTCTGACAAAGAAAAAGAAAGAAGATACAAATGTCTAAAATCAGAAATGAAAATGGTGACATTAATACTGATCCTGCTGAATAAAACGGACAATATGTGGTATGCCAGTTTCAAGCAATTATGTACCTCCAGAAAAGTCATGTCATTTAATCCTCATTCAGTATTGCTACATGGGATCTTTCTGTTGTTTCCATAAAAATATGCCCCACCCAGTTGAGGATGGTAACTTTATATTAGATGGTTTCCACAGATATGTGTCTTACCAATTCAGTATGGGGTTGCTAACTGAAGCCCTTTAAGAGAGAACCATTTAGGAAAAAAAACTTTAGTGCCAACAGAGTCCACACAGCCAGAGACCCCAACAGATATTGCCCTATGCCTTTCCAGCTAACAGAGGTGCTCTGGGCCCATTGGTCTTTCTTGATCAAGGAATCTTCCTCTGGATGCCTTTGTTTGGGCATTTTCATGGCCTTAGAACTGTAAACTTGCATCTTAATAAATTCTCCTTTAGCAAGCTAAAACACTCACATTCCATAACTGCTTACCAATAAATTAGATAAACCAGATAAAATGGTTAAATTCTTACAAATATACAAACCACCTACATTTACTAAAAAAAGATAAAATCTCAACAAATTAATTACTAGTGGAGAGATTGAATCAGTTAAAAAAAATCCCAAGACCAAATGACTTCAAAGGGGAATTCTACTGATCATTCTAAGCCGATTTAACTCCAAATCTGAAAAAGAAACTTATCCATGAAAGTAAAGGAGAGGGAATACTCCCTAATTCATTCTACAAGTCTAAAATCACCCCATACCAATGCCAGATAAGGTACCACAAGAAAAGAAAACTACGGACCAATGTCTCTTGTGAAAATAAATGTGAAAATTTCAATAAAATATTAGCAACCAAAATCCAACAGCAGAATAAAATAATCATACATCCTTATCAAGTGAAATTTATCACTGGTATGTAAGTATGGTTAAGAATATAAAAACCAATTAACAAAATACACCACATAAACAGAATGATACGAAAAATTCCATGATCATCTCCATTGATCCAAAAAAGGCATTTGACAAAATCCAACATCATTCTTGATAAAAATATTTAGAACACTAGTATAGAAGGAATATTCCTCAACATGACAAAGTGCACACCTGAAGATTCCACCGCTCACCTCCTACTTAATGGTGAAGTACTGAATTTTCACTTGAAGATCATGAGCAAGGCAAAAAAGTGAACTGCCATACTGTTATTCAGAATTGTACTAGAAGTTCTTGCCAGAACAGATAGTCAAGAAAAAGAAAAAACGTTATTCATATTGAAAAGGAAAAAGTAAAATTTTCCTTATCTGCAGATGATGCAATTATATATTCATAGAATCCTGAAACATCCACAACATAGGTCCTAGAGCTAATAAATGAATTTACCAAAGATGCAGTTTACAAGAAAACATCCCCAAATCAGTAGTGTTTCTATACACAATGAACAACCTGAAGAAGAAATCAAGGAAACTATTCTATTCACAATAGCAACCATAACCAATGATGTAAAGGACTTGTACATAGAAAATTATAAAATATTGCTAAAAGAAATCTAAGACCTAAAACAATAGAAGGAAGGGCATACCCTGTTTATGGACAGGAAGACTAAATGTCATTAAAGTGCCAACCTACTGAAAGATATTTATAGATTCATTGTGATCACAGTAAAAATGCCAACAACTTTTGCAGAGATGGAAAAGCAAATCAACAAATTTATTTGGAAGATTAAGGGGCCCCAAATAGATAAAGGCATCTTGAAGTAGAAGAGTGAATTTGGAGAATTCAGATTTCCCTATCTTAAAACTTGTTACAAAGCCACAGTAATCAAAACAGCCTGGTACTGGCACAAGGACAGGCATATAAACCAAAGGAATTGAACTGAATTAAAACAGCCTGGTACTGGCACAAGAACAGACAATAAGCCAAAGGAATTGAACTGAAAGCTCAAAAATTAACCTTCACATTTATGGCCAACTGAATTTTGACAAAGGATAAAGACCACTTAATTGTGAAAGAACCATCTCTTCAAAAAAATGGTGCTGGGGAAACTGGGTCTCCATTTGCAAAAAAAAAAGAAAGATGCAGGACTCATACCTCACACCATATAAAAAAATCAACTAAAAAAGAATCATAAACCTTAATTATAAGAGCTAGAACTATCAAACTCCTAGAAGTAAACACAGAGGAGCATCTTCTGGAACTCGTGTTAGACAATGTTTTCTTAGACTTCACACCTAAAAAAAAAAAACAAGCAAAAATAGAAAAACTATAAAGATAAAATGTCATCAAAATTAAAATATTTGTTCCCCAAAGTACTATATCATGAAATTGCAGCAGCCTACACAATAGGAGAAAATATTTAGAAACCACATAACCACATGTCTGATAAATGATTAATATCCAGAATATTTAAAGAGATCCATCTTAGGAAGGAAACATCTAACAACCCAATTAAAACATGGGCAAAGTACTTGAGTAGACATTTTTCCAAAGAAGACATACAAATGGTTAGAAATCACATGAAAAAATTCCTGACATCATTAGCCATCACAGAAATGCAAATCAAAATGATCATGAGATGCCATTTCATAACCATTGCAATGGGTGCTATTAAAATAATGAAAATAGCAAGTGTTGAAGAGTGCGGAGAAATAGGTGCTCTCTTTCATTGCTTGTGGCAATGTAGAATGATGCAGCCACTGTGGAAGTTAATTTGGTAGCTCCTCAGCAAGTTAAGTATAGAACTACCACGTGATCAGGCAATCACACTACTAGGTCTATACCCCGAAGAACTGAAATCAGTGACATACACAGATACTTGCACATAGATGCTCACAGCAGCACTATTCACAATTACCAAAAGCTGCATCTGACCCCAGTGTCCATCAACCAAAGAAGGAATAAATAAAATGTGGTACATACATACAAGTGAATATTGTTCAACTGTAAAAAGCATTGGAGTCCTGTTACATACAACATCATGGATGAATCTTGAAGACAATATGCTGAGTGAAATAGGCCAGACACAAAAGGACCAATATTTTAGACCTGATAGATATGACATAATAAGAATAAGCAAACTCATAGTTAGAATCCGTAATGTAGGTTGCCAGACACTGTGTTGGAGGAAGGAAATGGGGAGTTAATGCTTAATTTGTATAGAAATTTTTGGGGGGGTTGATTGTAAATATTTGGAAATGGATTGTGGTAATGGTAGCACAACATTGTGAATGTAACTCACAACACTAAATTATATATGTGAAGGGGGTTAAAAGGCAAATTTTTTGCATATATATGCTACTCTAATTAAAATTCAAAGAAAAACATGTCTGTTCAACCCAATGGTTCCTTCTGTAAATGATAGACTATATAAAAACATATCAAGCTACAATTATAATATTTTTTCATCAGTTGTAACAGAGGTACCCCTCTAATGCAAAGTGTTAATAATGAAGGCGGTGTATATTGGAACACTGCATTTTTACATGCCTTCTTTCTGTAAACCCGTAAATTCTCTAAGTAAGAAAATTAAAAACAAAACAGTATATGTATCGAATAATGTAGTTCCAAAATAAAACAGGTGAGAGAATTGCTGCCAGAAATAGGTAAATTAATAATTTTAGTTGGAGATTTTAACATATCCTTGTCCTTCTCAGAAATTTATGTCAAGCAGATAAACAATAAACTGAATAAAAGATAGTATATGAAAAGAGGCAATTTATAAGCTCAAATTTTACACTGAGTAAAGAATTTATATTATTCTTAAGTACTCATCATTTAAATAATTGACCATATGATCAGCTGTGAGGGAAACTTCATTAAATCAAAGAATTAATATCATCTAAGATTTCATTCTTTGAGCATAATGCCATAAATTTAGGAACTAATAACAAAATGATGGCTAAAAAATCCCATTTATCTTTAAACTAGAAGTCAAGAGATAATACACCGGTAGCCTGTATTTATCTAATGACCAACCCATCACACTTCCTCTTATTTTTCCCTCTCCCTTCATATAGACTGTTTTCTTTCCACAAGCATAGCTAATCAGAGGCATCATATATAAGCATCTCAGTTCACCATAGCTTTTTTGTATAACAGTTGAGGACATGGAATTTTTTTCTCATTAGTATGATCGCATTTAACCAGGAAGACTTACATTCAAAACTCTGGTTTCTGTTTCTGTGTAAACACATCTTTAGTCTGCTCTCAGGTGCTTGACAAGCAGTTTAAATAAAAGGAAAAAGAAAAAGGAAATTTCAAGTTTTCTTGGTTATTCCTTCTTCCCCAGCATTCTCTGAAACAGTTTGTATTAGTGGCAAAGAGAGAGAATAGGACAAGGATGGGGCAGGGAGAGAGATGGAAGAATAAGAGAAAGAGAAAAGAGAGAGCAAAACTAAACCTTCTCTTAAGTCTCTTTGACATATTTCCGAAGGATGAGATTAACTTTGAACTATGAGTAAGGGTTAGAAACAAGTTCTTTCATCAGGTTACAGTGACTTGATTCAAGAAAGCACGATTTTTTTCTAGCTCTGCTTAATTATTCAGAATTTTATGTGTGGTCTTTTAATCTTTGTCCACATTATCTGGGTTTCACTCACTAGAACTCAAGAAATCATCTTTATTTACACGATCTAATCATAATTTCTTTGGCTCCTAGAGCTTGACATGAGAAACAATTAGGTATTTTAAATTAGTTTCTTCTAGCATCTTGCAAGTTATCATATCTTATTGTCTTTAAATCTGACTTCCTTGCCAGAGAAAAGGAAAGTGAGCCAGCAGATGTTTGCTTATCAACATTTCATAGCAGACTTGCTGCTCTTGGCAATCCAGTAATCACCACGTAAAGAAGCCCAGGTAAGTCTGCTGGAGAATAAGAGACTATGTGGAGAAGAACTGAGATATAATATCCAAAAGACTGTCAACCTCCAGATGTGTGAGTGAGGTCACCCTGGCTCGTCCAGCCTTCAACTGATGAGCAATTAGTCATATGAATGAGGCCAACCATCTTTAGTCCAGTCAGCCCAGTACAGAAGGATAAACAGAAACAAAAGCAGAAACCATGAGCTAACTATTAGATGCTATTCTAAATCACTGTTTCTATTTCCTCTATGGGACTCCCATCCTCAAGCAAAGTTATTTTCAGGGTTGCAACTTCTCACTCGTTCTAAAGTATAAAATGTTATTAATTTCCTCTCTGGAGTTAAGGAGCGCTCAGATCTCTAATACCTTCCTTTATTTATTTATTTATTTTGCACTGGAAAAAAATACCAAGGAGTTAGCCCATTAATTATGGAATTAGTAAATTATCATTGCACATACTAAATCTTCAGTGCCCTCTGCCATATGGCTTTCCTTAACTACCTCAAAACTCAAAATGATCTTTTACTTCTCTGAATTTCTACAGCACTGGTACATCCCTACCACATCACCTGGTTGAGAGCATATACTAATTTGTGCTGTAATCTTAGTACATGAATGTGTCATCTCATCAAGTGGACAATGAGCTCTTAAAGGCCAGAGCTCTGGCAGATCATTTATACTTGAAATACAATGGCTAGGCATGCATTTGGCATTCTGGATCCAATTACCTTAGGAATATTGCAATTTACAATCAATGACCCAAATAACAACTGTTTTCCTTCTAATTTTTCGATGGTCTGACTTTCATACTTCCCAAGATAGAATGTGAAATATTTGCATTTTGCTCCTTTTGTCATGGAGATGACATTCAAACACTAAATATTAAATTCTAAAATTTTAGTGTTTATAATGTGTTTCAGAAAGGACAAATCTAGACTCCATCAGTGTTTTGAATTTCACAAAGATTGTGAATGAAGTACACTAGCTAATGCAGCAAAATATCTCTTGTAACTATATTTAATTATTTAAATTCAGACTATTAAACAAATTTCATATTGAATATTATGTCTAAATCCCAGATGAAGAACACCTACTATTTCCCATTTATGGATTCATAAGAAAAAGGCAATCTCCAACCTCAGAGACATTATATCTCTTATCTTTTTGCACATTCAAGAGGCTCCAATAAACCTACAAGATAGAAAATGAGGTTTTTATAACCTAGTTAGAAAGAAAGCAGGTGCTATTATAACCAAGATGCAATATCACTAAGTTAATTGGAAACAAAACTTTTGAATACCTAGCAAGCTGCTGCAAACAGGTCTGCTCTGAGCTGCACATAATTCTGACACGTCCAAAGAGACTCATCCCTAAAGAATGTGGAAATGAGATGTGTGATTGTCTATCCTTATTCTTAATGATGCTCCTGACTGTCACATCTCACCTTATTCAGTCTGGCCACTGTGCCTTCCATCACACTGCAACGGCTCCCTTCTCTTTTCTTCCAATAATCTCTGCCTATAATTTTCTTCAATAAATAGTGCAAATATCATTTCTACCTTAATAATAATAATAATAATTAGAATTATGTCTGTACCAGACCCTGTTATAAATATTTTCATACATTTAGTTCATTTAATCATTTAAATAGTCTTAAAATACTGCTATTATTTTCATTTTTAATAGAGGAGGTAACTACCAACAGGGAGACTAAGTAAGCTGAACATGTCACATGGTTAGTAAATAAAAAAGAAGGATAAGAACCCAGGGAATCTGTCTGTAGAACTCAAATCCTTATCCACAAAACCATGATGCTATGACAAATTTGTTTTGCACTATATTCGTACTCACATGTATATTTTAGATCATTTGTAATTCTGCTAGGCCAGGCACTATGCCAAGTACTCAGAAATGTTATATCATTGTTCAGAACATCTCTGAGATAGGTACAGTGTTATCAGGTCCTAAAATTTGAACCATAAATGAATATTGTATCAAGTTAAAATGATCCATTAAAATCTCTTAAATTTCCCACAAAGAAAAGTATACATAGCTTTATGTACATATCACTGTACAAAAATGATTATGCACATTAAAATCTTAGAATCCCTGAGCAAATTAAGGGAAGGAAAAAAGGAAATATATATGTAGAAGTCAAAAAACTCAAATTGTACTGCCTTTAAGATAACTATCAAATAAATCCTTAGAGGATGGGTAGAGAATTCTAAAGCTTTCCTGATGGCCTTAACAGTTTACTCCACTGGCTGGTTTGAAAGAATTATGTACCCTAACAAAGTTATGTTCTAATTTTGATCCAATATTTAATCCTGATTCAGTACAAAGTTTCAATTAGATTATCCCCTTGGAGATGTGCTACACCCAATTGTTGGTGTAATCTTTGAATAGACCCACAATTGACTCCACCCATTCTAGGTCAATCTGGATTAGAATATAGAGTTTTTAAATGGGGAAACATTCTCGGAGAAATGCCAGTAGCAACAGAGTCAACAGAGACTCAGAAACAACAGAAGTAACAGAAGCCTCCAAAATGACAGAAATTTCACTGCAGAGCTGACACAGTTGCAAATGTTTGGAGATACTTAGAGCCCAGCAGATGTTGCCATGGAATGTTAAGAAAGCCAGAACCTGGAGAGACCCAAGAGAAACCAAGAGATGAAAGCCAGCCCCAGAGGGATAAAATGAGCAACTCCCACAGGAACCAAGGCTGAAAGCAATGGAGCCAATGAGAAAGAGACCAGAAGATGCCAGCCATGTGACTACCCAGTTGACAGAGGTGTTCCTGACCTATTGGCCTTTCTTGAATTAAAGTATCTTTCCATGGATACCTTAGTTTGGACAATTTTATAGGTTAGAACTATATATCTGTAACTTATTGAATTCCCCTTTAAAAAAGCCATTCCAGTTCTGGTATATTGCATTTCAGGAGCTTCCAAATTAACACTATTTTAAGGTTAGGACTCCAGAACTTTAATATGTGTTATAGATTAGTTTGTTTTAAGTATTACAGAAGCCAATGTTAATTATACCTCAAGGCCATTGTAATGTTAGAATATTATAGTCAGTTTCTAAGTTAAATGAACAAGTATAACATGACTCTACTACCATTAACCTCATTTTACAAATGAGGAAATTGAAACTACAAGACGACTTGAGGTAACTTGCTGAAGACCACTCAGCTCAGAAGTGTTGGAATTATGTTCCAGCCTGATTCCATTACAACAGGCTTCCCATGGAGGATGCAAACCATGGTGGTTAAGAATTCTGAGTCTGGAGCCAGATTGCCTGGGTTTGAAGCCTGATTTGTCATTGACTTCCTGATTGATTGTGAGAAAATTATTTAATCTCTCTGTGCTTCACTTTCCTCATATGTAAACTGTGGATCATGGAGATAAAAATGATAATGTTATACCTACTTCACAATGTAAGAATGAAATGAAAAAAAGCACATAAAACACTTTTTAACTGCATGGCATATGGTAAGTATTCAATAAATTTTAACTTCTATTATTAACTATTTAGCTATGTTCACAAACCCAATTTCAGTAGATGGAGTGTAAATAGAAACATTATGCTGATTGCGTTCATGAAGTCCTGCTTCTTTGTGTCATTCACAATCAACATTGGTAACAATGACAGGAAAAGAGAACTCTGATGACAGTGCTCTATTGCCCAATGAAGGTCAAACCTGCTGTGTTCCCAGTTAAAGAGGTGTGCTGGTTCAAAAGGATGTATGTCCCCCTAGAAAAAGCCATGTTTTAATCTAAATCCCATTTCATAGAGACAGTAATCTTTATTCAATATGTTTGAAACTGTAATCAGATCATCTCTGTGGAGATGTGATTTAATCATGAGTGGTTGTTAAGCTGGATTAGTTGACGACATGTCTCCACCCATTTGGGTGGGTCTTGATAAGTTTCTGGAGTCCTATAAAAGAGGAAATACTTTGGAGAATGAAGGAGATTCAGAGAGAGCTGAGAATGCTGCAGCACCACAAAGCAGAGAGTCCACGAGCCAGCAACCTATGGAGATGAAGAAGGAAAACATCTCCCAGGGAGTTGCATGAAACTGGAAGCCAGGAGAGAAAAGCTAGTAGATGACACTGTGTTTGCCATGTGCCATTCCAGTTGAGAGACAAGCCCTGATTGTGTTCGCCATGTGCCTTTTCACTTGAGAAAGAAACCCTGAACTTTATCAGCCTTCTTGAACCAAGGTATCTTTCCCTGGATGGATGCCTTTGATTGGACATTTCTATAGACTTATTTTAATTGAGACATTTTCTCAACCTTAGAACTGTAAATGAGCAACTTACTAAGTTCCCATTTTAAAAAGCCATTCCATTTCTGGTATATTGCATTCCGGCAGCTAGCGCCCTATAACAAGAGGCAGGATAGAGATCTCTACTTCTACAGCAGCGTCCCCAAATATGTGAATGCAGATGTATATTTTATAGAAATAGCAGACCTAGACTTATCAGGCTACAAGGCAGAAAGAGACTGTACATAGTTGTACTAACATTTATGTTGTCAATATATTCTCCTGAGCCATCATTACAAGATTCTTGAGGGTCTCTTTCTCCCTCTTTAGAAGGCTAAAATTCCCATCAATGGTAGCAAAAATTATACATTTGCATCAAGAGATGCATAAACTTCAAACAAACTGTCAAAATGAGCATGCCTGGGCTGTAGTTTGATAAACAAATGCATTACAACAAACCCTTAGTGATCCACCTCCTTCCATCCCATTGTGGGATGTTCAAAACAACTACAAACTTTAAACAATGTAGATCTTTAAATTATGCATCACTGAGCCTGATTTTTTTCCTGTGTTTATGGAGGTGGGGATGGTGCCTGGGGAGTTTGAGGCCTTGAAGAGACTGGTTAGTGGTAAAATTATGAAGGAAAGATTTTGGATTCTCTGCAGAGAAAGTGTGGATACAGGGTAGAGTGAGTAATTGCAGCGGTTTTGAGAATAACTCCCTGTTTAAAGGGCCAGATAATGTCAGACCTGAGTTGCATAACAGTTTGGTACTTCAGGAGTTATTACAAAATGCAATTAACAGAATTTTTCTCAAACCTATTCAATATGAATGGCCAGGTCAAGAATATTTTAATTAAAAAAATAAGGCTCTCTAAATTTTTCTTCCCTGCACTGCAAATTAACAACCACTGATTTTAAGCACTTTAGGGTACATCAGGATTGCTAAGAAGCTTTGTTAAAAACACAGAAACCAAGTTCCAGGAATCCATACATCCAGGTACCAATTTAAGTACTAGTGTTCAAGAATTATTTTATATGAGTATGGTGGCAATGAGGCTTTTGACTCCTATAAGAGCCTGGTGGTTTTACAGAATTAAGTCCCTAGTCATTCAGTAAATACCCTTTTTCTAAACAACCTTGAGATAGATATAGCTCTGCACTTGGAAATGGGGGTGGAAAAGAAGCATTCGTTATGGGTCTTATAGGAGAAAAATCTTTCAACACTACTAAGATGATATATTTTGTCCACAGGGACCAATAAGTTAAAATTGTTCTGGCTGTGGCTCTAACCTTTTCGTACAGCTGGATTTTGGTTGTGGAGAAGCAGATGGTGATCATGGTGGATCAAGTGATGGTAACTGAATGCAGCCCTTCCCCACATCTCTTGTAGTGCCTTACTACTTCACAAATACTTCTACATCATCCACCTCAGTTTCCAGTTAGTACTCTGGCCAGTGTACAAAACCAAATCTCTGTAACCAGAAATTTCCTCTGAGTAGAATAGGTTGAGTTTTCAAGCCAATCTTCCTTATTTCTTTCCCTCTTGTGCCTGTCATGTTTTTCAGTCAAGTAAGATATGGCCATTTAGCTTCCGTGAAAGAAGTGTAAGTTGGTCTCTTACAATATCCACATGAACATATCAGTCACAGAAAGAAACAGTACCTTTTCCCTTCAAAAGTGTAATTGCATTTTGTTGAAACGAATGAGCACTGTGGTTCTGTCACTGAACTGGCACAAATATAACATCTATGTTCTTTTCAACTATTGCTTGAGGCTAAAGCAGTAGTTGCATTTTAACCTTCTTGTGTAATTTGGTATTATTGCATTAGTTGGCACTCTGCATTTGCCATTTTTTAACAGTGATCTTGGCTATATATCTTATGCTATAAAGATGACAATTGCTGTCACAAACCAATATATTGTTCTAAAATCAAGTAGTGTATTGGCCCTTTTACTCTGAGTTGCTGCTCTACGATGCAAAACTTGTTGCCTTCTTTGGTTTGAAACTTGAATCAGTTATCATAGATATTTACTCTCTCCATCTTTTTTCCCTAAGTTTTATCTTTGTGCCAAGATTTTGACCTACCCTCCATGTTATATTGATAGCTTGAAGAGATAAAACATATTGTCTGACAAAAATTTGCTTGTTTTGTCTTTTTAGAAACTTACCATCCACGTTCTCATAAGATGATCACAATACTTATTGGATATAGAGAGAGCAGAGACTGTAATTCTGAGTCTATAATTTCTTTGTAAACCTCAAAGAAATGAAAACAAAGTGTTTGATATTCCCCTGATCTCACAGTTCAATGCCAAAAATATACAATATGAAAACTCAGGTCATCGTGCTTTGGGTACAAGACCACTCTTATAATTTTAGTAGGATGAACTAGCAATTATATTGTACTCTTGAAATACAGAAAGAAAATAAAACCTATGGTAAGTGGGAAAAGACTAGCTATTAGGGTTACATAATAATTAACAAATTGACTTGGGATTTGTGGTTCTCAACTCAGGTAGTATATTTAAATCACTTGAGGATCAATTTTCTAAGTGCCAGTGCCTTGGGGACAACCAAATCAATAGGGTGAGCTCTTAATCTTGCAGTCCATCCCTATAAAACTTATCTCTACAAAGTTTAGGCTAGGCCTACTTAAAGTTAAGCCTAAGAATCACCCCCAGAGAACATTTTTTGTTACTTAGATGTGGCCTTTCTCTCTCTAAGCTGACACAGTCAGTGAACTCACTGTCCTCACCCCCCTACATGGGACGTGACTCCCAGGGTTGTAAATATCCCGGGCAATGTGGGATAGAAATCCTGGGATGAGCCAGGACCCAGCATCAAGAGATTGAGAAAACCTTCTCAACTAAAAGGGGGGAGAGAAAAATGAGACAAAATAAAGTGTCAATGACTGAGAGATTTCAAACAAAGTTGAGAGATTATCTTGGAGCTTATTCCTGTGCATTATATAGATATCTCAATTTTAGTTTATAGTGTATTGGAGTGGCTAGAGGGAAGTATCTGAAACTCTGGAGCTGTGTTCCAGTAGCCATGTTATTTGAAGATGATTGCATACTGACATAGCTTCTACAATGTCACTGTGTGATTGTGAAAACCTTGTCTCTGATGCTCCTTTTGTCTACAATATGGATGGATGAGTAAAAAATATGGATAAGAAATAAGCAAATAATAGGGGGAACAAAGGTTAAAATAAATTAAGTAGATTGAAATACTAGTGGTCAATGAGAGGGAGGAGTAAGGGGTATGGTATGTATGAGTTTCTTCTTTCTTTTTTATTTCCTTTGCTGGAGGGATGTAAATATTCAAAAAAAAAATGATTATGGTGATGAATACACAATTATGTGAGGATATTGTGAGCCGTTGATTGTATACCATGTATGGAATGTTTGTAGGTCAAGAATGTACATTTGTTTGTTAAGGTTTTACAATAAAAAATGAAAAATAGTAAAATAAAACTTTTTCTGAAAGAAATTTTAATGAATAAATAATTTTGATCTCTGAAAAAAGAAATACCTGTGCCTGCCAATGCAAGGTGATGGTGGTACAATGGTGTATAGGATTCATGTCTCTTGTGGATCATTGTTCTGTAAACCTACAACTTCTTTATTTAAAAAAATGATAAAAACAAGAAAACAGAAAAAAATACCTGTGCCTGTCTCAAATTTATTAGATGAACTGATAGCACAGTTATGTGGTAAAGTGTCTTGGCCGAGTTCATTGGACAGCCAGGAGGCAGAAAACAGGTATAAACTTCAAAGGGGGTAAAGAATTTGCCTGAGCTAGTATGTTTCAGGCAATTAATGTTGAAGTCATAAATTTGTATTTTATTTTTCAAATATATTTGTGTTCTCAACTTCATCCAAGGTTAGAAGGAATACCATTAGCACTAGAGGTAGTAGGAATGATAGTAATTCAAGATAACAATTGTTGAACATTTTAACTGGATGATTAGCTGACACTCTAGTGATTATTATGCTATCCAGTTTTATCCATATTAGTATGGGATATGTAAGAAGAAGTGCCTATTGTTTATAAACACCCTTCAAATGAAGTCATTAGCTCTCTAAGACATCTTCATTATGTAGGGAACTGGCTTCTTTAAGTGGTTATTTACCTGTAGAGGACATCAGTCTGCTAGTACTTATTTTTGTTCTCCATTAAGCTAAAACAACATTAAATATTAAATTATAATACAAAGCAGTGTTTTGTTTGGGGATTACTTCAGTATATAACCAAGCACTTCCAGATAGTTAAAATTTGATGAATTTTTGTATGCACACAGTTACATCCTTGGAACTTATGAATACCTTATTCACTTAATGTCCTCAGCCACATAAAAGCCTTTTTACTTTCTTCAGTTGCTAATATTTACTGAAGTTCCTAAAAAAAAAATCTCAGATCATTGGAGAAAAATCTCAAAACGATGTTATGTATTTAGCTTTTAAACCCCAACTCATGAAGCAGAATTCTGTGTTGACCATTCGTATTAATAAAGGATGCTATAACTTATAGAAAGGTTTCTGGTTCCTATATCCAGGTGCACTTCCAAATGTATATAATTGCTTACATTCTCTCACAGGACAGATAATTTGAGGGAAGAAGACAAAACGCAAAGGGATAAATATGTGGTAGGAGTGATTTTAATCACATTCTGTGAAGAAACACTGTTAAAATGTTTCAGTTTTCATAGGTTGAAAGTGTGTTAAGTGTTCTGGAAAAATAGAAGAGTTCAAGCCCCTTCAATCATTCAAGCTAATCTCAGGCAAGAAGTAGTTTTGAAAATTCTGGGAGGGATAAAGTTTATAAAATGCAGTTTATCTTAATCTTCCAGAGTTAATTAGCTATTCATTAGCAAAGAGGGAGAGATGAGAACTGAGAGGAGTGGGAAAGTGGAGGAAGAAGAGAAGCAAAGGAAACTCATAATTTAGTCACCCAGGTAACCATATCTCTCCTGGAATAAAGACAATTGTCATGGATTGCAATTGCAAAACAGAAGTGGAGGTGGGGGCGAGAGGGAAGTAGTTTAGTCTTTTTCCATCTTAAATGTATATTCATTTTTCTGCTTCTGACTTAAACTAAGAAAAATGAAGGTATTTTTCTTAAAGAGGCTGATAAGGGGAAGTATCCTATAAACAGTGGCTTATTTGGATCCAGGCTGCACTGAGTGACACCAAGCTTTGACTGAAGAAAATGAGAGAGAAAAGTACAAGAAAGACTGATAAGCAGGGCAATGTCAGTACTGGATGTACCTGAAACAAGAAGGAAGAAGAGTGTCAGTGTGATAAGTTTTCTTGCTTTTGCTGTCCTGTTTATTGTAAAGAATTATGCATACAATGAGATCAGCACAGATAAGCCTCTAACCCTGATAAATGCTTCCAAATCATAAAGCCTTCATTTCATCAGTGCAGAGCTGTTAGTCATGTCCATGAGGATTCGGTTGGCTATAAATACACCAAATCAAAATGGCTGAAATAAAATGCAATTTATAGTTCCATATTTTTTCCTTTGGACCCTCAAGGGACTCTACCAATAGTTTTAATTATCAGCACCCCATAGTCTGAGATGTATCCTGGTATTATAGTAGGCTATACAGAATTACAAGGCCTCGTTCTCATTCTGGACTCCAAGCGTTCGAGTTGTTTAAATGAACTCTCCAGACAGGTCGATTTAGATCAGTGTGTTACAGAAAATATGGGTTATAGACATAATAAACCTCTTTCCCTTTGGTCTCATGCCATAGATGAAGGTCTAGAATACATACACTACCATCTTTTACCTTGTATTCTGACAGATTTCGGACAGATTAGCTTTGTCTTTATCACTAATTGAGCCCTGGTCTCTTTTTTTGTTACTTTAACTGTTATTACATATAATTATGCTAATTTTCAGGACTGCAGTACTCCATTTCTGAGTCTTAGGTACCACAAAATTACTCAAAGTTCCAGGGAAATACCAGCTAATACACATGTAGCTCAGTGTTTCAGAATCTAGAGATACACGTACAATTTGGGAGTAAGTGTGGCTGCTAGAAGGGTTTGCAATCTAGGCTCCAATTTTCTTATTAGCATTTTCTGAAAGAAACAGCATATTTATTCTTTGGTTTCTGACTTATTCTGCACAACACATGGTCCCAAAGTTTCTTCAGTTCATTGCATGTCTCTTGATATCCTTCATTTTGCAGCCACACATATTCCATCACATGAATGCATCACAGTTCGCCATTCTGCTTCTTATCATTGTACTCTTTCACTCTCTCAATCTATTGGGCATTGTAGATAATGTCCAAAATAAACAAACCATGTCTTACTGTATCCTTACTTGATTGAGCAATCAGCAGCACTCTGAATTTTAGACAATATTCATTGGTCCATACATACAAAGAAATGAAAAACATAGTCCCACCAAATATCAAATCAAAACTACCCTTTATTACTTGTCACTCACAGCCCTCCCCCAATAACTTGTCCTTGGTAGTGCTGTGGCACTGCTGATGTTCTGTTAACTATTGGCAATAGCATGTAATTTTAGTTTTCCTTCTATAACCCTCTACTATTGACTCTGTCCATTATCAAACCTTTGAAATAATTCATGCAAGAACTTATTTAAATTTGTAGATTTAGTCAGTGGGATACATAGCACTATACATCCTCTTTCAATCATATTTACCTTCAATATGGCAATGTTACTTATAACCGCACTAATTAGTTACCATCACTTCTATTGGTCCTTTTGCATTTAAGTTCAGTCTCACTGAGTAGCCTTTCCAATGTCTCTAGCTTCTGTGCACCTCTAGGTTTGCTTCCCATCTGGGAAACGCTGGGTACCCTCTCAACATTGGGGCCTCCTAAGAAAATGGGCCAAGCCCTTGATTTTGAGGCTTGCCTTATGAGACTTATTTCTATAGTGGAAAAGCTAACTACTTACAACGAGGCCTGAGAGATGCTTCCGGGGAACCTCTTTTGTTTCTCAGATATGACCTCTCTCTCTATCTAAGCCCAACTTTGCAAGGGTAATCATTGCCTTCTACCCTATGTGGGACACAACGTTCAGGGTGAAACTTTCCCTAGGCAGCACAGAACATGACTCCTGGGGATGAGTCTGGCCCTGGAACCACGGAATTGGTGGCACCATTCTGGTCAAAAGGGGGAAAAGAAGTGTAGTAAGATAAGGCATCAGTGGCTAAGAGAGATAAAATAAAGTGGAGAGGCTACTGAGGAGGCTAGTCTTATACAAGCCTCAGCTAGACAGTGTTAATTGCCATGGTTTGCTAAACCCCAACCAACATCAATTTTATTAACTCTAGAATACCTAAGGCTCGAACTGAGACTCTATAAAAGTCTCATGCATCTTTCCTGGAATCTATAATTTCCAGAGGGTTCCTAGGCCAGATAAATCCTGAAAGCCAGAGGAACCACCCTTTCCAAATTATCCATTAATTACATCCTCCTATCCTTTAGGGTTGCCATCCCTTCTCAACATGAAAAAGTCAGCAAAGGCATTGCCTAAAAGGTCCATATAGATTGGAAGAAGGATCAAAGGAGAAGAAGAAGTTATAACAGAGAATATTAGATCTAACAAACAAGTCTGACTGCTGAATCACTTTACTGATATTTCTTCTAGCCGCCAGTATTTTGGAGCAACTAGAAAGAAAATCCGAAATAGTGGAATAGTAACTCATAACAAAATGAATTCTGTTCTGTAACTACTTGTTGAAGTATGCTTTGAAAACTATTGCTTTTTCTTTCTTTACATTGTACATATGTTATATTTCACAATAAAAAACATTGAAAACGCGATTTATTTCTCTTCTATATAAAAAATCTGAAGGTAGTAATCCAGGGTTGTCAGCTCCTTGATCACAAAAGATCTGTGTTTTGTTCTGTTATCTTCAATATGAGCTTTCTTCCATATGAGCCAAGGTGGCTGTTCCACTTAATGGGATAAGGAGAATAAACCCTTTTCTTTTAAAGACACTTCTCAGAAGTTACACATGATACTTCCTTTTATATCCCAGTATCCAGTAACTATGTAGCCACATCTAAATTAAAGAGATACTGATAATTATAGTCTTCATTCTGGGCAGCCACATTACCAACTAAAAAAAATCAAGGATTTGACACCTAAGGAACAGGAGTAGAACAGAAATTGGGCAAATAGAAGTCTACCCTATTTCTAATACTAACACACAAGACTGAAAGATATCTTTTTTACTTTGGGGCTGTAAATTATAGAAAAGAATAAAGTTAATTTTAGCTTTTTAAAATTCAACTCAATAATAGCTTATTTGTTACCTAGAAGGAACAAAGGAATTTTCAATGCAGAAGGGCGGAAAGATGCAAAATAGTAAACTACAAGGCAGAATGTAAAAGAATTGTCAGAAAGGCCTAAGCAAAATACTGTACATTTCAGGAGAGGGAAAGATTTATTCTATCAGCACATTAGGGAAAGAATCATCTAAGATAGGGCCGAACATACTATGGCCCTGGGGGCCAAATCAGTCTAGTGCTTGTTTTTGTAAATAAGAATTTGCTGGAACATAGCCACGCTCATTCATTTCTATATTGTCAATGGTTGTTTCCTTAAAACAAGAGAGTTGAATAGATATAACAGACTTTATGTCCCACAGAGCTTAAAATTTACCATATGTCTTTTTACAGAAAAAAATTGCATTTGAGATTTCCTTGAAAATTTAAAAAAAACGAAATAATGAAGCGTTTTATTGATAATGCTTCTGGGAATGCAATATACTAGAAATGGGCTGGCTTTTATAAAAGAAACATATTAAGTTACATGTTTACAGTTCTAAGGCCAGAAAAATGTCCAACCTAAGGCATCCAGGGAAAGATACTTTGAGTAAAGAAAGGGTGATGTGGGAAGGCATGAGGCTGGCATATGCTGGTCCTTTGGCTTTCTGGTTTCAGCTTCTCTGGGGTATTTTCTTTCTGCATCTCCAAATGTTGGCCTGTGTCAGCTCTCAAGCTATTCCCAAAATGTTTCCCTCTTTTAGGACTCTAGTAAGTGACCCATGTTGAATAGGTAGAGACGCATCTCCATGGAAACCACCTAATCTACAGGTCTTACCCACAGTTGGGTAGGTCATGTCTCCATGGAAATTACTTAATCAAAATAATTCCACCAAAAAATAATGAATCAAGATAAAAAACATGGCTTTTCTGGGGTACATGACAATTTCAAATCAGCATGAGGGAAGGGCATTGCAAGCAAGAGACAGTGTGAGCAAAGGTGAGAGAGTTCTGTGATAGTGTCCTGAGTATGTCTGTTCATGGAAAGGTAATTACTGCACAATTTGACATATACAATGAATGGTATCTGAAAAAATGTAATTGCATAAAATACAGGGAACTTTAAGCCTACTTTCTTGCAAGTGGGCCTGTACAGATGGAAGCCAATCATCAATCCAGTTTGACATAAATTTGCTTTCTTACAGGGCATTTATCATAGGGTTTTATAGTAGTTCAGTTTAGTTGAAGCATAAGGCACTGAAAGTACATCACGCAATGCGTTCATTGACATTCTAAGGAGTTGGGGATTACATTCTATAGGTAAGGGATGATACCTTTCTATTTTTTAAATAGGGGTAATATGGTATTTTATAGTCAAAAGTAACCAAAGCTGTGCCTTTTTCAAATAAAGAGATAAGGGATAAAAGACATATGTGTATATAAAAGTTTGAGGTAGACACTCACTCTTCAGGAAAGAAATACCTTGTACCTGAGAATGAGAAGAATACCAGACTATGTCCTGTACTTTCAAACCTATTTCAATGACAATGGGCATTTAAGGATTATAAACATATTTGCTGGAGCTTATAAAAAAAAATGTAAGAGGGTGTTCCCCAGTCACCTGACTGCTATGTGAAGACAGAAACTGTCTCATGGCTGAATCTTCAATACCTAGCAGCATACCCAGAATATCTTATTAATATACAAAGATATATAGAAGGGGTACCTCATTGGTTTAAGTTCAGTTGACCCCAGCTTTGCTTATTTTCCTAAGCAAAAGCAACAGTTTATAAGCACATATGATTAATGACTTCCCTGTTTTGTTGGATCTGAATTACTGAACCTAGAAACCATCCCATGTTCACTTGCACTGTATAACTCTAGATCCCACTGGTGAGAGAGGCATTCTCTGAGTGTGTGTGTGTATATGTGTATGCGTGCACACACATGTGTTCTTTAAATTAGACAAACCCCATTCCTATATTCACCTGCTGATCTCTGCTCTGGGATTTTAATACTTTGAACTGTTTCTTTATTAACACTAAACCAGAAAAACTAACATCAATTTGACGACTTCTTCCCTATAATTGTTCGAAGAAGAGATTTGTGAAAATCAGTTTTCTTGCCTTAGTTGTGCATTTGAAAGCTGAAAATTGACTCTGTGGCATCAGTGAGAGTTGATGCTGACATTTGAGAGAGGTTTTTGGCCAATTGTTTGCCAAAGACATGAGAGTTTTATAAATGAAATTTTATTTTGATATATAACCACATACCATATAATGATACAAATTGTACAATTAGTGGTTCACAGTATCATTATATAGCTGTGCATTTGTCATTATAATCAATTTTTGAACATTTTCATTCTCTATAAAAGTTAAAAATAAGAAAAAAAGTAAAACTAAAAGTGAAAGAGAGGATGGGCCTCAGTAGCTCAGCAGGTAGAGTTTTCACCTGCCACTCCAGAAACCCAGGTTTGATTCATGGTGCCTGCTCATGCAAAAAAAAAAAAAAGTGAAAGAGAAGACCTTAAACATCCCATGTCCCACTTGCCCCATTATTTATGTATTTATTTATTTAGTCTTTTTTTTCTTACTCATCTGTCCATACAGTGAGGGAGTGTCAGTCACAAGGTTTTCACAATTGCATGGTCACACTCTAAAAGCTCTATAGTTATTCAGTCATCTTCAAGAACCAAGGAATCAAACTGTAATTCAACAGTTACAGGTATTTCCCTCTAGCTCTTCAATACACCAAACACTGAAAGGGGACATATATATATATACTGTGTAAGAATGACTCCAGAGTGAACTTTCAGCTGTATTGGAAATCTCTCAGCCACTGAAACTTTATTTTGTTTCATTTATCTTCCCCTTATAGTCAAGAAAGATTTCTCACTCCCAATTCCAAGGCCAAGCTTGTCCCTAGAGTCATGTCCCATATATTCAGGGAGATTTACACCACTGGAAGTTATGTGTCACATATGGGAAAGGCATTGAGATTATTTTCTGAGTTGGCTTAAAGAGAGGGGCCTCATTTGAGCAACAAAAGAGGTTCTCTGGGGGGTGACTGTTAGGCATAATTATAAGTAGGCTTAGCTTCTCCTTTGCATGTGATTTTTATCACTGAAAATTTAGCAAGTCAATAGCCCTTTTTCTTCCAGCCTTTCAATACCTCTCCAGAGCAACATGAAATATTTTCTAGACTCTACTTTTTAATGTACCCCTGAAAGGGAAAGCAAGGTACTTACAGTAGCTTCACATTTCTAATTCTGTTAATACTTTAATAGCAAGCCTGAATCTTTTCAAAATTCCAAAATATCAAGTTTGATTCCATGACCCTTGAACATGGGAGTTGACCCTTGTAACAACTTTCTCCAGCTACTTTTATTTCTCAGTGCTTTCCAAGATGACACTGGATTGCCTGGGGACCCTAAAAGTGTTTATGCCATTGGAGTATATGGGCATTGGCCCATGCAGCAGCCATCTTTTGACCGTGGAGGAAACACCAAGAGAAGTTCAAGGATAGTGTTCCCAATATCACTGAGCTGTCAGAAAATGCCAGTGATCATGCTTGCAGTGGCCTACTCCCAGACATTTTGCATAATGAAAAAAATAATCTCTTGTTTGTTTAGGAAATTCAACTCAGAGTTTCTGTTACTTGCAGATGACAGCAGTGTTAATGGTTGCAGACAGCGCTAACACAGTTGTACAACCAAGTGCTGTAGCAGCTATCATCGAAGGTTTTCAGGCATAAGAAAAGAGCACAAACAAGGGCTTAGCCAGTTCTACCAATGGGTTTATGCTCTCACATTGGTGAAAATGGTTGTAATGTGACATAACAGCTGCAGCATAATCAAAAGTGCACAGATCACGGCATAGTGGGAACTAGGGTTCGAAACCAATTACACCATATGCTAGCTGTATAATCTTACATCAATATCAAGATGATGTTAGAGGTTTAGATTTGTGAGTAGCCCTGCAGGAAGTCAGAATGCACATTATATGTACTGTTACTAAGGCAGAAAGCCCTGGTTCTGGAATCTTAATTATGTTCCACATTATATTCATCAATTCTCTTCTTCAGGCCCACTTGCCAACTTCTTGTCTGAGATTCATTTTTTCCTACATTTTGATACCTGCTGTCAATCACATAAGGAAAACATTGATTCTTTCTTGGGACCAAATGTTCATAGATTTCTCTGTGTTAGGAGAGTTAATTTACAAAAGTTCTAAAAAAAAAGATGGTTTTTAAATATGAACTTGTCATTCAATGAATAGTAAGCAAATATCTTTAAACAGAGTGCAACTTGGGACTGAAGGGCATCTCTTCCTTCTACTAATGAAACTCAGTTAATGAATAAATGAAAAATGAAGACTGATTACTAATTTTTGTCCTGCCAATAATTGTGACTATTATTAGCTGCTTTATATCCTTTTTTTTCACATGCTTGCAACATTCCTTGCTGCCGTACAAATTTCATAAGATATTTGAAATCATTCACAATAAGTAATAAAAAATATTAGATCACACATAATAATAAGATGCATGGAGACTTTAAACAGAAATTCTGTATAAAAGATTGAGTCACATCTAATGGTCAATCTAAAAAACTAACATGCCCAGAAAAATGTGAGAATGCAATTAGCTTGGGGACCTTAATTACCAGCCCATACTTATGGAAAAGGAAAAGAGCAGAAAACCAGTTCTTTACAGGCTTCCTCCATACTCTCTAGTTTCCTAAGCATCAAGAGTTTTTATTGTAAATACCTTTTAAAGACTAAGATTCATACATTGTGCAAACTTGATCATCCTTTATTGGTAACACCTATTGTGTTCTCAGTCACAGGGCTGGTCTTTGGTAAAATTTTCAAGTTGCAAAGGCAGATGAACTGCCTTTTTCTCTTTAGGTTACCCATTCTCTTCTTTGACCTACTCCCCCTAAGGATGCATATAATGCTCACACAGGTGTCTCAAATACAGAATCTGACATGGGTGTTTTCTCCACTTATCCTCAATCCAACTGTTTGCTACTCCTCTGAGCCTCATTTATCTGTGTCTTGCCTTGCAAGAACTAGGTGACAGCTTCCTGGGAGAATAAAGAATGCCTAAGTGTCAGTGACTGGCAGTGACTTCATGTGTGCTTACTTTCTTACATAGCCTGTTTGCATTTAGCTGGGGCTCTCATAACTTAAAGTAATGACTATTGTGTAAATTCTGATTTCTACAAAGGCAAATGGAGAGAAGTTTTTAATTAAGGAGGCCTTTCCTAGTATCCCTGAAATCACACAATCAATACATTGCTTAATTTACCTACATGTAAGACTGACCCATCTGAGCCACAATCTTCTTGAGACAACCAAGAAATTAAATGGTCAGAGGAAAGGATTCTCCAAAACTTACCTGTCTTAACATCATTTGATAGCACTGATTGCCATCATTATTTTTATTATTTTCTACCTTTACCCACAAAATAGGGGTTGGAAAGATTATTGCTGTTTTTGTTGCACATTGTACTTAAGCAGTTATGTTTATTCAATGATTTCCCTCATATTAAAAATTAAAATTACTGAGTTACACAGAAATTAATATCTATGTAAATTGAAATCTAGATTCTCTAACATTTCTTTCTTAAAATAGAGTTTTCACAGTGCTTATATGCTTATTCAAAACAATATTAAGCAACTCATAGTATGTGCTGAAAATTATGCAAAATCTAGATTCAAAGAGAGGGCTAAGACGTGGTTTGTGGCCTTGAGAAGTTCACATTATAATGGGGGAGAATGTCTAGAAATAACACATAGTGAAAGAGAATGTGTCAACTTCTTTGGTAAGAGATTTCAGAGCTCAAAGAAAGTAAGTTTAGTTTCTGGCATCTGGTCTTACTAGAAGAAGGAATTAGAGAGTGGTGCAAGAAAAAAAGAGGTTAGAGGCAAGAAGGTACAGCCAAAAGAACAAAACTGGTTTTGAAATAAGATATAACTATATTATATAACCCCTTTGAGTCATTTCTCTCTCCAACTATGATAAGGATTGATTTGAGAGGCAATCCTCATTCATTGATGACCACACTCTTTATTCTGTATAATATTTGCAATGACTCCACCTTCAATTAGGAATGCTGAAAAAATGCTCCTAAGGAGTATGTTTTTGTATGAGATTACAAATTTAAAATTCATATCCATTACACCACGATACATACAGTCAGAGTAAGCTATTTATTTGGTAATAGAAGAAAATGAGCAGAAAATTTTAATTTTAAATTAGGGGCTGAGAGAGTTCCCAAAGGGAAATTATCAGAAATACTAAGAACTCTGTACCAAAACACATGGTTCAGAATCTTGAGAAAATGTGGAGGGCGTCTCCACAGGCATATAGGGAGACAAATGCCTTGACCTAAATGGAAAATCTGACAGTTGAGAAATAGTTCATGTTCTGCCTCTGCCTCCACCCAATTTAATGGATAAAAGCTTCCAAAAACCACTTGGATGGAGCACCTTCAAAGACTTTTGTTCTAGTTTGCTAGCTGCTGGAATGCAGCACATGAGAGATGGATTGGCTTTTAATAAAAGGGGACTTATTTCATTAAAAACATGTAGTTCTTCAGATGAAAGGCAGCTAACTTTCAACTGAGGTTCTTTCTTATGCACGAAGGCACAGGGTGATCTCTGCTGGCCTTCTCTCCAGGCCTCTGGGTTCCAACAACTTTCTCTGGGGTGATTCATTTTTGCATCTCCAAAGGCCTGGACTGAGTTGTGAATGCTGAGATGAGGGATGCTGAGCTGCTTCAGCTGTGCTACGTTGAGCTCTCTCATTTAAATTTCTAGCCAATTAAATCAAACATCATTCATTGCAGCAGGCACACTTCCTAGCTGACTGCAGATGTAATCAGCAACAGATGAGGTTCACATGCCATTGGCTCATGTTCACAGCAATGGAAATACGCACATACACCTGGCCAAGTTGACACTTGAACCTGACCATGACAGCTTCTGTCATGTTTCTCTACATGCCTACATACCCAGATAGCTGCTTGGACCTTCTTTGTCCTCTGTGGGTGACACTTTACATCTCCAATAGTAATGAACCAGTGGAAAGTTGATCAAATTAAATCCTATTTGCCTGACTTGTGACATCATCAATATGGCAAGATGAACAGCTACTGAAAACCTCCCCCACAAGAGATTCAGTGAAAACAAAGGACAATTCTCAGTTACTCAGAACTCTAAAGGAAGGTATAGACTGAAGAAGGACCCCACATATGCTGGATAGAAGAAAGAGGAAAATATCAAATTGGAAACTTCCATCCTGGACCACTGGTCCTCTCCCTTCCTCCTCATTCGGATCCATACAGCTTGATCCCAGAAGCAGCAGTTGGGATCTCTCCCACTTCCTACTAGGGACATAGACTATAAAATCTCTCACTGAAGTAAAACAGATCCCCACCTATATTAAGACACAGAGACACAAACCCACAGGGATTCACTGCAGGATTTAAGCTGCAGAAATGGTGGATTACAAAAGGGCAGTAAGCAAGAGCTTCTAAAATGGAGAATCAGGGTGGGTAGTCAGGAAACAATGACCAAAATTAACTGTTTGGAGATGATGCAGTAGAAAAGGGAGGGCATTTCAAAGCCCAGATCAGTGAGGAACAAAGAGTTTGAGAAAATGTGAACAAAGACTCTCTTTCTAGTCCTGTGTCCTGGTACCCATCTCCTATCTTTGAGGAAAACAGCAGCTGGAGGTTCAATCCTTGCCTTGGGGGTGGCTGCAGCCTGGAGCAGCTGGGGGAATCCTCTGTCATGAGTGAAGTCGGAGACACAGCCTCACATTGAACCACATTTTGGCTAGCAAAGTGAGACTACAAAAACCCCACAGTTTCAACCCTAGCCACTGAAGTGCTGCAGGGTCTCCAGGAGGTAAACAGATTCTGAGGATGATTAAGTCACTGAAAAATGCCATCTGCTGAGGAAGCCAAAAAAATCAGGAGAACAGCAGGGCTTTTCAGAGCACCTCCAGATCCTATCCAGGACCATTGGAATTTGTTGGCACCCACTGCATGGGTACCCAGATCTGTTACAGCTAAGAAAAATGGATGACATAATTGTCCAAGCAAAGCCCTAGTACAAACTCAGGCAAGAACTGAACTCTAGACAACACAGAAACTGACTTTCAGAATAGATCTATTAAGATAATCAGATGACAAGATATAAGCAAAAAAATCGCAAAGCATATTAAAACTAAAGAATAAATAGCCTAGTTGAAGAAACAAATAAAAAAGTCATAGTAGATACGGAATCTGGAACAACTAATGAAAGATGTGCAAGCAAATTCCTGAATCAGTTCAAAGAAATGAAGGAAAATATGTATAAAGAGATACAGGATATTAATAAGACACTAAAAGAGTGTACAGAAGAATTTGAAAGAATACATAGAAACATGAAAGATATTATGGACATTAAAAGACACTGTAGATGAAATTGAAAATACACAAGAGACAGACAACAGCAAATTTGAGAGGCAGAAGAAAGAATCAGTGAATTAGAAGACAGATGAACCAAATATGAACAGACAAAAGAATAAACGGGTAAAAATGGAAAAAAAATTGAGCAGGGTCTCAATGAAATGATTGACAACACAGAGTACACAAATATATGTATTATGGATGTCTCAGAAGCAGAACAGAAGGAAAAAGTGTCAGGAAAAATATTTGAAGAAATAATGGCTGAAAATTTCCCAACCCTTATAACAGACATAAATATGCAATTCTAAGAAATCCACTGTACTCCAAATAGAAAAAATATGAATAGACCCACTCCAAGATATATAGTAATCAAACTGCCAAAAACTGAAGAGAAAAAAAATTCTGAAAGCAGCAAGAGAAAAGGGATTTACCACATACAAGGGAAGCAAAATAAGACTAAGTGCTGATTTCTCATCAGATACCATTGAGGAGAGAAGGCAGAGAGATGATACATTTAAAATGATGAAAGAGAAAAATTGCCAGCCAAGAATTCTCTATCCAGCAAAGCCATCTTTCCAAAATGAGGGAGAGGGTGAGCAATGGTGGCTCAGTGCAGAGTTCTTGCCTGCCATGCCAGAGACCCTGGTTTGATTTCCAGTGCCTGCGCATGCAAAAAAATTTTAAAAAGAGAAAAGAAAAAAAATGAGGGACAGTTTAAAATATTCACAGACAAATAGAAACTGAGAGTGTTTGTTAATAAGAGGCTGGTCCTTTCAGAACTACTAAAGGGAGTCCTTGCCAGATGAAAAGAAAAGATAGGAGAGAGAGGTCTGCAGGAAGGTACAGAGTTGAAGAATGCTAGTAAGGTTAATTTAAGGGATGAAAAGAGAGAGGGCAAAATAGATCTGACAATTAAAAGTCAAAGGATAAAATGGTTGAATCTAAAAATGCCTATCTCAGTTTGTCAAAGATGCCAGAATGAGCTACACCAGAAATAGAAAATCTTTTATAAAGAGAATTTATTACATTATGAGTTTACAGTTCGAAGGCCAGAAAAATGTCCAAACTAGGGCACCAGGAAGCGTTACCTCATTTCAAGAAAGGCCAATGGGAAGACACATGGCTGGCATCTGCTGGTCCTTGTTCCAGTTTCCATTGCTTCAACTTATTGATGCCAGTGTTTTGCTCTCTAAGCCTCTGTGTGCCTTCACTTAGTTCCTCTGGGACAAAATTATGGGTTCTGGCTTGCTTAGACTCTCATGGGAAGGCACATGGCCACATCCGTCTCTTTATTAACACTCCAAGCATCTCCAGATGTCTGTGTCTCCCTCAGCTCTTAGGCAACTATATGTTCTGGGGCTTCTGCATTTCCAAATGTCTGTGTTTGCATCTGTATCTGAGGTTTCTCCAAAATTTTTCTTCTTTTAAAGGACTCCAGTAAAGTAATCAGGACCCATCTTATTTAAGTGCAGTCACATCACCATCTCCTCAAAAGGTTACACCTACTATTGGATGTGCCACATCTACATGCAAGCTATCCAATCAAAGTTTCCACAACACAAAATTGAATTAGCATTAAAAGAAACATGGCTGCCTCCACAAGGTTGGATCAATAAAAAGGACATGGCTTTTCTGGAGTACATAACAGCTTCAAACCAGCACACTGCATTTACAGTAATAGCTTTCGATGTTAATGGATTAAACTCCCTAATTAAAAGTCAGATTGACAAAATGCATTAAAAGTATGATCCCTCTATATGCTGTTTATAAGAGACTCAACATAAATCAAAAGATGCAAATACATTGAAAGTGAAAAGATAGGAGAAGGTATTCCACACAAGTAATAACCAAAAGAAAGCTGGGGTAGCTATACTGATTTCAGAGAAAACAGGCTTTAGATGCAAAATTGTTATAATAGATAAATAAGGATACCATATAGTAATAAAGGTTGTTAATTCAACAAGAAGAAATAACAATCATAAATATCTATGTTCCTAATCAAGATGCCCCTAAGTACATGAGGCAAACACTGTCAAAATTGAAAGGAGTAGTAGATGACACTCCTATAATAGTGGGAAACATCAACACACTGCTCTCTCCAATAGATGGAAACTCTAAACAGAAGATCAATAAAGAAACAAAGAACATAAATCATATGATAAATGAACTAGACCCAACAGACATATAGAACACTGCATCACAAAACGGCAGCATACACATTATTTTCAAGTACTTATGGAATATTCTCAAGGATGGACTATATGCTGGGGCACAAAACAGGTTTTAATAAATTTAAAAAGTTTGAAATTATACAAAGTGCTTTCTCTGATCTAATGGAATGGAATTGGAAATAAATAACAAATGGAGACACAGAAAATATGCAAACATATGAAATTTAAATGATTAGTGGGTCAAAGAAGAAATTGCAAGAGAAATCGGTAAACATCTCAAGATGAATGAAAGTGAGAACACAATGTATCAAGTCTTATACGGTGCAGTGCAGAGGAGTGATAAAAGGGAAGTTAATAGCTCTAAAAGCCTACAATAAAAAGAAGGAAACAGTTAAAATCAATGACTTAATTGAACAACTAGAAAAGAACAGAAAACTAAACCCAAAGCAAGCAAAAAGAAAGAAATTCATATTAGGGTAGAAATTAATGAATTGGAGAAAAAAAAATAGAATCAATAAAACCAAAGTATAGTATTTTGATAAGATCAGTAAAATTGACAATTACCTAGCTAAACTGGCAAGTACAAAAAGAGAGTAGGTGAAATAAAAAAAACAGAAACAAGAGGGGGGCATTACCATAGACTCTGAAGTAAAAAAACGTTTTTTTATTATAGTATAATATGGTTACTATAAACAATTGTATGCTAACAAACTAGACAACTTCCTGAAAATACAAGAACAATCTACACTTACTCAAGAAGAAATAGAAGACCTCGTCAAATCAATCAACAATAAAGAGATTAAATCATTCTTCAAAAAACTACCAACAAACAAAGCCCAGGAACAGATAGCTTCACAGGCAAGTTTTACCAAGCATTCCAAGAGGAATTCATACAATTCCTGCTTAAACTCATAAAAAATTGAAGAAAAGGAAATAATACCTAACTCATCCTATGAAGCCTGAATTACTCTACCACCAAAGCCAGATAGAGATACTACAAAGAGAGAAAACTTTAGACCAATCTCACTAATGACTATAGATACAAAACACCTCAACAAAATGATTGCAAATAGAATCCAACAGCATATTAAAAGAATTATACACCATGTCCAAGTAGATTTTATTTCAGGCATGTAAGGGTGGTTAAATGCGAAAAAAAAAAATCAATCAATGTAAGAAGCCACATTAACAGATTAAAAGGGAAAAACCTTTTGATGCAGAAAAGGCATTTGACAAAATTCAGCATCCTTTCATGATAAAAACACTTCAAAAGGTAGGAATCAAAGGGAACTTCCTCAACACAACAAAGAGCATATATGAAAAACCCACAGTTAACATCATTCTCAATGGGGAAAGCTTGAAAGCTTTTCCCCTAAGATCAGTAACAGGATAAGGATGTCCAATGTCACCATTTTCTTCAACATTGTGTTGGAAATTCTAGCCAGACAATTGGAAGAGAAAGAAATAAAAGGCATCTGAATTTGAAAGGAAGAAGTAAAACTGTTGCTATTTGCAGATGAAATGATCACATATTTAGAAAAGCATAAAAAATGATGGCAAAGCTACTTGAGCTAATAAGTAATTTCAGCAAAGTTGGGATACAAGATCAACATGCAAAAATCAATGTGGTTTCTATACACTAGTAATGAGCTATCTAAGGTGGTAATAAAGAAAATTTCCATTTCCAGTAGCTCCTAAAAGATCCAATATCTAGGAATAAAACTAAACAAGTATGTAAATGACTTTCACATAGAAAATGGCAAAACATTGCTCAAAGAAATCAAAGAAGGTCTGAATAGCTGTAAAGATATTATGTGTTCATGGACTGGAAGGTTAAATTTTAATAAGATGTCCATTCTACCCAAATTAATCTACAGATTCAATGAAGTGCTAATCAGACTTCCAACAACTTATATTACGTAAATGGAGACACTAATTATCAATTTTATGTGGAAGGGTTAGGGGCCTTGGATAGTCAAAAAATCATCTTGAAAAAAAAAAAGATTGAAGTGAGAGGTTTCACACTTCTTGACTTTAAAGTATGTTATAAAGCCATTCTGGTCAAAACAGCATGGGACTTACATAAAGATACACATATTGATCAATAGAATCAGATTGAGAGTGGAGAAATAGGCCCTCAGATCTATGGTCAATTGATTTTTTATAAGACTACTAAGCCCACTCAAACTGGAACAAACAATCTCTTCAATAAATGGTGTTGGGAGAAGTGGATATCCATAACCAAAACTATGAAAGAAGACCCCTATCTGATCCCCTATTCATAATAACTCAAAATGAATCAAAGACCTAAATATAAGAATCAGTACCATAAAAATCCTAAGAGAAAAGCTAGGGAAACATCTTCATAATCTAGTGCTAGACTTCACACCCAAAGCACAACCAATGAAGGAAAAAATATATAGATAAATGGGAACTCCTCAAAATCAAATACTTCAGTATTTCAAAGGATTTTGTCAAAAGGATGAAAAGTTAATTAACTCAATGGAAGAAAAATATTTGGAAACCACATATCTGATATGGGTTTGATATCCAATATGTATAAAAGAAATCTTACAACTCAACAATTAAAAATCAAACAACCCAGGGGTGCTAGAATAGTTCAGTGGTAGAATTCTCACATGCCGTGCAGGAGATTTGGGTTTGATTCCCAGCCCATGCACTTTCCAAACAAACAAACAAAGAAACCAACAAAAACAAGCAAAATTTCAACAAATTGTGCTGCAATAACAGGATAGTCACATGGGAAAAGATTGAAATGTGAACCCGCCATACAGCAGACAAAAAAGAAAACTAAACTAAAAATAAAAAATGTCAAACAACTCAATTAAAAAATGAGCAAAGGGCATTAATAGACATTTCCCCAAAGAAGAAATACAGGTGGCTAAGAGACACATGAAAAGACACTCAGCTTTACTAGCTATCTGGAAACACAAATCAAAACAACAATGAGACATATTTTCACACCTACTAGAATGGCCACCATTAAACAAAGCAAAGAAAGAATAAAGCAATAGTTTTCAAAGCACTCTTCAATAAGTAGTTACAGGACAGATGCCAGAGTTTGTCATGGGCTAACATACCATCATTTCAGATTTTTCCTTCTATCTGCTCCAGGACATTGGAGGATAGAAGGAATTAATATATATTTTTAATCCTCACAATCAATTGTTTTTTGTGAAAAATAACATATAAACCAAAAAAGCAAGAAAATCAAATCACAGCACAACAATTAGTTGTAGGACAGATTTCAGAGTTTGGTATGGATTACAATTCCACAATTTTAGGTGTTTACTTCTAGTTGTTCTAAGATATTGGAGGTTAAAATAAATATCAATATAATGATTCAGCAATCATACTCATTTGTTAACCCTACCTTCTCTATATAACTCCACCATCATCTTTGATCTTTCTCCCACTCTTTAGGGGTATTTTGGCTACTGCCCATTCTAATTTTTTCATGTTGGAAGGGGCTGTGAAAAGCATGAGGTAGGAAGATGGAACTAGCTGATATTCTGGAGAGGCTGGCTCTTCTAGGTTTCAGGACGTATCTGGTCCAGGAACCTATCTGTAGCTTATAGGTTTCTAGAAAGTTACACTAGTGGATGGAATCTTTGTAAAATCTTACATATTGCCCTAGTTCTTTATGATTGACTGGAATGGTTTTCGTTGGAGTTTGGCAAGTTATGATAAGTAGCAATGTCTATCTGAAGCATATGTAATAGTGAGCTCCAGAGTATTCTCTCAACTCTATTTGAACTCTCTCAGTCACTGATACTTTATTTGTTACAAACAGTAATATTTTAATACTCTTTCATCACTAGCAACAAATGCACCACACTGATACTGTGGGTCAATGATACAGGGGAATAGGAAGTACGGGAGGATTAAAGTTTTGTTGTTTATTTTTATTTCTTTTTCGGAGTAATGGAAGTGTTCTAAATTTGATCATAGGGCCGTATGCATAACTATTTGATGGTACTGTAAAGTGGTGATTGTATACTTTGGATGGTTTCTATGTTCTGTGAATATATATCAATAAAATTGCATTTTAAAAATCCTTTCAGTGTGGGCCATGGTGGTTCAGTGGCAGAGTTCTCACCTGCCATGTTGTAGACCGAGGTTCGATTTCCAGTGCCTGTTCATACAAAAAAAAAAATCTTATCTGCTTGCAATTCCTTAGACAAACCAAAAATCTGTGATTTTATAGTTTATTACTTACCATTACCATTTCTAGCTTTAGAGTAAAATTGTCCGATATAAGCTAGAGTTAAAAAATCTTGATTATGATTTTGGGATATAACTGCATTTCAGTACTATGTCAAGTTGTGTGTTTACTGTTGATGGTGGTGAAAGTGTCAGGGGAAGGGAATAATAAAAGGAGGATCCCTGTATGCTTGCCGCTGCAATGTACATGGGGCCCTGTATAAGACAATTTAAATAATATATTACAAAGACCATAAAAACTACACCTACCACTGACCTACAGGGCAAATTAGGAAAAAGCACAAATTGCCTCCAAGGACTTAAAGGCATTGTTAGTGAAACAGTTAATTGTGGCTGAATTTTGATTTCCAAATTCCTTGATGATGTAGAGACCTCCTAAATTCCAAAGATGATGTAACGACAATGACCAGAACCCAAAAACATTTTTCATAATACGTACCCATCTATACTACTGGAAAGAAAACTGAATCTCATCCTGCAGAAAATGGAGCAGGAGAGTTCTCATTGAATAAATATTTGTGGTCATACCTCTCTATAGCAACTGAAAATTTCTGACAACACAGCTCTACATTAAGTTACAGAATAGCAATTTCATGCTAGAATTGTAGACTTAAAATTAAGGTACACGTTCCAGACCAGCACAAACCCAAGACCAAAGAACATGCCAGGCAATTATCCTTGAGTTTTAATTTTGGAGTTACTAACTGGAGAAGATTCTTTCCAACTGAGGGCAGTTGGGAAATGAAGGTAAGTGCTCTGCTAAAAACCAAAAGGAAGAGGTATGCCAACGGGGTGGCTTATAAAATTTAACAGAGTCCCCCAAGATTTGGCTATAGTAGGTTTTCAGCAGATTCTCAGGAGATTTGGTTCTACGGAGTCTTGCAAAAGTTGGTTATCAACAGTGATTAGGGGAGGGGAACTTTAACGTCTGTTCTCTGGTCATGCAGGCTGCTTCATTCTTTCTCCATAAAGAAGACGATCCTGACACCTGGGTTACCACAATCCATCCCTACACAGCAGTTAGTATTGGCCATCGGGCAGACACTACATCCATGTTCCACAACAGTATAAGGGACAACAGAAGAGTAGGAGTCCCTCACACAGAGATAACAATCCCACAAAGGAATGCCATCATGGCCAAGGAAAGGAATTAGATCATTCTACTGATATTTCAGTTGTAAATGAGAAGATACTTTTCCAAGTTTTCTGATGGAGCTGAATTCTGCCTGTCCAGCAGGGTATTCAATGCAGCCTAATTCACAGGGGTCACAATCCAGGGCAGACTGGTGGCATTTAGCACTGGCAGTGCAGTGCACACTCAACATTGATGTTTATTGTGCATTGCTTGCCATGGAGGCCTATTACAGAAAAATATTCCCTATGACACTAGGGCAAAAAGAATATAAGCTAAATTTCTATTAGTAGATAGATATCCCGCCTTTCCCCCTGCAATTCCACGGAGCTTTCTGAAGTTAAATCCATCCACAGTTAGCCTGGGCATAATTGTCCACATAGTGTGTCTTGGTGTATGAAGGGTCCAAAGTTGGTTACATGTACAATTTTTGGTATTTTTTCTATAATTTGTGGTCTAATACTTAAATTTTGGGTGACCCAGGTACCCCATGGGTTTAGGATTACAATTGACCATGGCTAATTGACCTTATTTTCCCCAATTTCTAATGCTTGTGGCATATGAAAAAACCAGTTATCTTAATCCCCTCATTGTGGGTGAAGTGTTGTTGGTCCTTTCACCTGAATTCACAGTGCCTGCATGGGCCCAACCATTACCAGTACAGCCAGAGTGGTAGAAGCTTCTAGGACCATGAATTAAGGCTAGTGAGGGCTGGATAAACCACATGTTCACTGTTGCGTAGATTTCTTGCTATCTCTCAACTGTTCCTTTAAAAGCGCATTCATTCTTTCAATTAAAACCAACGTGTGGGGAAGCAAATAATACTATGTTCAGTAACCCAGCCTTGGGTTAATTGTCTTTAAAGCAGGCTCCCAATCATTGTCCACATGTTGGGACTACAAAGAATCCACATAGATTTTCTAAGCTAAGTATGGTAGCTCTTTGGTTAGTTGTCTCTACTGGGAAGGCGAGCAGTAGTCCAGTGGCCATATATCCAGTTGTGAAAACATATTTTGCATCTCTGGATAAGAGAACGGGCTCAATATAAACTACCTGTGACCTGGTCACTAAAATTTCTTCACTGCTTATGTGGCTGAATTGATAAGGAAACATCCTTAGGCATCACAGTGAACAAAAGGGGAAGGCATCCATGACTTATTTCAGTTGTTGTCTGGTGATGGGCAGCTGGAATTGCTGTGTCAATTACCACAGAATCTTGTACCATTGGTGTCCTGGCTTTCTATGCAAACTTTCAGCAGCCTCATGTAATATTGGCTTTTGACTACAAATTTTGCTAAAGCATCTGCTTCAATATCACCAAGCAAAGAATCAGTGTTACAGGCAGAGACTAGAAACATATTTACCTTTCATTTATGGCAGGTAGTCAGATATCTTTCCACATTTCTTTTCATCTTAAAGGGTGGCTGACAACAGTGCATTGCTCTTGTTTCTACATGGCCATCCACACTGTCAGGCAATGGTACACTGCCAAATTGTCAGGAAAAATAGTTAATGAAACTGCTGGTTCTTGAGCAGTGAACCATGCAGATGGCCCTTAATTCAGCCCATTGTCTCCTTTGCCTGGTCTGAGTTTTCCACCATATAGTGTCCATGCTAATTTGCATGGCTACTGTGGTCCAGTTTGCAGGTTGCCCATCTGCTTATCCATCAGTATACCATGCAGACTTAGGTGTACTGCCATATCTGTCAACAGTGAGCACAGATACAGACACCTTGGGAACATGATAAGAGAGAGAGGCAAACATTTTTATTCCATATAGTACACTGGTCTCAGGATATCATGCACTTTTGCACTTAGGGGGCTGTTGTTGAAAATGCTGCTCTGCAGCAAATAAGTTTTTCATTTCATTAATGTACATAATGTACACTGCAAGACTGGAACTTAGTGGCAGTGCCACATATCCACCCCTGTATAGGGATTGCTGTTCTAATTTCACAAGGCATTGCTGAGTTTGTCCTTCAACCTGCAGTAAGTCATCATAGGCAGCTGACAATGGTTTCCTAAAGGGCTATATCATAATTCAGACCAAAAACTGCATAGAACTTACTTTGTCTGTTGCCTTTGCCACATGCCGCACACCAAAGCCAATATCAATACTGATCATATCTCATTCACAAGGCATATCTGGGTCTATCCCCTGCAAAGCCTGAGCCAGTTCTATAGCCCATTTGACTTTTTCAAAAGCAACCTTCTTGGAGTATCCCATTCCTAGGAATGGCTTTTCCTAATCAAAATGTACATAGGTTTTAACATTTGGGGTAAGTGAGGAACAAAATGTTTCCAATACCTCAACAATCCCAAGAAAGCTGTTCTAGCTTGCTGGTTGCAGGAATGCAACATACCAGAAACAGAATGACTATTAAAAAGGAGAATTTAATAAGTTGCTAGTTTACAGTTCTAAGTCCAAGAAAATGTTCCAATGAAAACAAGTCTATAGAAATGGCCAATCTAAGGGACCAAGGGAAAGATACTTAGGTTCAAGAAGGTCCATGACATTCAGAGTTTCTCTCTTGGCTGGAAGGGCATATACTGAAGTCTGCTAGCTTTCTCTTCTGGCTTTTTGTTTCGTGAAACTCCCCAGGAGGCATTTTCCTTCTTCATCTCCAAGTGTCACTGGCTGGTGGACTCTCTGCTTCATGGTTCTGCACATTCTCTGCTCTTTCAGAATCTCCTCATTCTCCCATAATTCTCCAAAGAAACTATCTACTTTCTTCCGAAGCTTTCTCCAGAATATTTCTTTTATAAGATTCCAGTAAACTAATCAAGACCCACCTGGAATAGGTGGAGACCACCTCCACCTTATTAAGTTTAATAACCACACTTGATTGTGATTGAGTCACATCTCCATGGAGATAATCTAATTAAAGTTTCCGACATACAGTACTGAATATGGACCAGAAGAAATGGCTGCCTTTACAAAATGGGATTAGGATTAAAGTATGGCTTTTCTAGCGATCTAGAAAGGGATCTAGATCTCTTTTCTAGGAATCTACATAGATCCTTTCAAACCAGCACAAAAGCCATTAGTTGTTTTGGCATATGCAGCATAGGAAATCATTGTACCTTATCGATTACTACAAAAGGAATATATTTTGCTTTTCCCAACTCTACAACACCCAAACATTTAACAGGGCAGCCACAGCATTGCAGTTTATCGCAATTAATTGCCCACCTCCCACTACTAAGACGAAATAATAATGAGCTTGAAGCTTCTTTTAGTTCTGGAAGAGACTTATTGGTTGACACAACATCATCAATAGAGCAGAATAGAGTTACTCTTTTCCACTTAACCAAATCCTTTCCTATGAACTTGTGGAAGATGATTAACCTATGTAAATAACCTGTGGAAGCAAGGTGAAAATTCTTTGTTCTTTCCAGGTGAAGTAAAAAACATGTCAACTGGCCCTATTTAAAACCTTCAGAATCTCTGCATACAAAATTGCATTATTCCATCTTGACCAAAAAGGGGAAAAGAAGTGAAATGAATAAGGTATCATCAGGTGAGAAAGATCAAATAGAGTTGAGAGGCTCTCTGTATGTTACTCTTATGCAAGCTTCAGTTAGATATTGTTACCTATCAGAGCTTTCCAAACCACAACCCAAACCATTTCTGCCAATTCCAACACACACCTATGGTGTTATACAATATTCTCCAAGGGTTCCATTCACTAGGATAACTTTCCAGAAACCTACAACCTCCAGATGGGTCCCTGGACCAGATAAGTCCTGGAATGCAGAGGAGCCAGCATCTCCAGACCATCAACTAATTCCACCCCCTTATCCCATATTATCGACAGCCTATTACAACATGAAAAAGCTAGAATTGGCATAGTCCAAATAGTACTAAAGAGCAGGAAAAAGATCATAGGTGATGATGGAGTTATATGGAGAAGGTCCAGTTTAACAAATGAGTATGATTGCTAAATCATTAGACTGATATTTCTTTTAGTCTCCAGTATCTTCAAGCAGCTAGAAGTAAAAACTTAAAATTGTGGAATTGTAACTCATAACAAACTCTGAAAATTCTTCTACAATGAATTGTGATATGATTTGAAATTTATTGCATTTTTCTATATGTGTTACTTTTCAGAAAAAGAAAAAAAGTCGATTGTGATGATAAATGCACAGCTGTATGATGATATTGTGAATCATTGATTGTACAATTTGGATGATTACATGTATGCGAATATATAGTCTATATCAATAAAAATTTAAAAAGTTAAAATTTAAAAAATTGCATTACTTTATTTTCTGCTTTCTGAAACTCTTCTTTTTTTCCCCCTTTACATCATCAGATGAAGAATGTATGGGATCCCAAGGCTTTGAGTCCCAGTAAGGAGAAGTCAGGATATGCCTCATTTGCCCATTGGGTGGTTTATACCTTTTTAGTTTAACATACTGTCACTTCCAATATTTCTAAACTCTTCTCTAAATGGTGTAGCTTCTCAATAAATGCATACTTCAAGTTTACTGATTTCTCTGTCTGAGATAGTCTGCTGTAGCTGGTTGTACTGCACACAACAGCCAACTGAACACAGTTCAGTTAAGCATGTGGGTGGCCCTCACCCCATCAAGGAAGCAGGCCACCTTAGGTGGTCCCCCACAGGGTCTCCCTTCCCTAAACTCAGGTACTCTATGGCCAACAGCTCCTTGCTCTCTTGGCTGGCTCACCAAATGTTCCAGTTCAGCATAACCCCAAGAACAAATAACATACCAGAAAAAAAATTGCTCAAGAATTTTAATTTACAATTAACAGGAGAAGATTCTTCCCGATGGCAGGCAGTTGGGAAATGAAAGTCAGCACTCTGCACAAAACCAAAAGGAAGAGGAGTGCCAAGGGGGTGGCTTATGAAGTTTAACAGAGTCCTGTGAGATCTGGCTACAGCAGAGTTTCAGCAGAATCTCATGACAGTTAGTTACCAACAGTGATTAGGGGAGGGGAACTTTAATGTCTGTGCTCTGGTCATGCAGGCTGCTACATGCTTAAGGTTTAATTCATTCTTTTTCCCTAAGGGATTGGTCCTGCCCTCTGGGTTGCCACCGTACATTAGTCCAAATTTCACTCAGGTTGAGTCCTGAGATCATCTCCAAAACAGTCAGTGAACTCCTTTTCTTTTATTAAAGGAGATCACATTGCACCTTGTAACTCAATTTGCCAGTTTTGAGGCAGATTAATGCTATGATATTTATAAATTATGTTTACAATACATTGGAATGGACAGTGTAATATTATATATATACATGTAATCCAGGTTAAACTTCAATTTTAATTACAGTTGATTGTTCAAATCTAAATTTCATACTGATCAGATTAGGACCAGGCTAACCCACATTCATGATTTTCTCAACTAGGTTCTCTCAGAAAGGTCAGACTCCAGAGCCAGAGTTTTCTAGTGTTTCTGTTATTCTATTACTATGATGATAGTTGAGGTCTTTGCTAAATAGCATGCAACATTTCAAAATAGACTTTTAATGATAAAGTTCATTGCTCATAAATTAGCGTGATAGGCTGTTAGAAATAGACTCTCTGGTGAAACTAATGGCATTCAAGATCCATGTCCATCATGGTGATGAATAAACAACTATGTGATGATACTGTGAGCCATTTATTGCATACCAAGTATGGGATGTTCATAAGTTGAGAATGTTCACGTCATATGTTCATTGGTTTTATTAATAAAAATTTGAAAAAATGAAAAAACAAAAACAAAAAGCAAAACAAAATAAAATAAAAAAGATGCATGTCCTAATATTGGCTAAAATATTTCAGAGTATCTCCCCAGGGTTTTAGAATCCAGTGAGGCATTACTGTTCAGTTGATTCCTAAGTGGTTTGATCAGCCATGGCTCTTGGGTTAGAAGATTTCTAGTTTCCTGGTGTCAACTGGGATGATAATAAAAACATGTTCCTAGAATAATAAGTCTGCTTTGAGTTTCCTTTCATGCACAGTACTTGTAAGAGCACATAAAAGTACAGGGAGCTAAGCCTTTATCATGTTTGCAGAAGAGTTTTATCTCCTGTTTGCTAAGAAGTGTTTAGTTAAGGTATGTGTGATATAATTTGGTCTGAGGCTTGCTTTCATTATACTCTGGCTATGAGGTTTGGGGGAGACAGTTAACCATCAGTCACTTCAAACTTACTAGTGATAACCCTTACCTACCAAAAATATTTGTGTTGTGTTTAATCAAATTGGCTTATGTCAGTTTGCAATAAATACTGTCTCTTTACAACTGGATCTTGTATCACTCAGTGAAGCAAAAGCTTCACACAAAAAGAAAGCAGTGAGATGCAGGTAGGTGTTTTACTTCTCATGCCAGTCTCTTTTATGGCATTTATTGTGTTAATACCTTTAGGGATGGCTTGTCAGCAGAAGATCAAAGCTCAGGCTATTTCAGGAGGTGAAAAAAAAATTGCCTTCCCTTATGTATCCTTAATGAAAGCATTTGAGAAAAAGTAATATAGAAGGATTTTTAATCCAAGAATGTGCTAAATATTATATCACAGATTTTCTGCTGATTTGTTCTCTCTATGATTTAAAACAGGTTAGCAATGCTCATAAAAATTAGAAAAAAAGTCATTTGTCTTTTGTTCCTAAAAAAAGAAGCTTGTGTTGTGAGGGTGGGGGCAGTGAAATGTGGGAAGCAGGTTGAGAAGGGTTAAAGCAAAACAAAGAAAGACATGAGGAGTGAGACTTGTCCTCTACATTGACTCACTGAAGGGCAGCTACTGAGCTTGTGACGTGCAGGAAAATAGCTTCAAGAAGTTGGTACTCTAATTTGACTCCATCTCCTTAGAATTCCTCCAGGAACAGCTTGAAAAACAAATCTAATCAATAAGAAAGGGACACTGAGAGTGTTAGGACAAGTTAGTGTGGAGTATATCCAGAGTAAAACTTCAGAGAGAAAATGCTGGAAGTAAGCAAAATATTGAAACCTTCAGGCTTGATCATATCTTTCTGTGAATAATGACAAACTCTGTCCTCTGGAAATCAGACTCAGTCCCTCCTTGAATATTTCTTGATTAACCCTGCTTTTTGCTGCCTCCACTTTTAATTCCTTACTATCACCATTTTCAATTATTTGTATTCTAGACACTTAAGCCTTTGCATTTGCATTTATTTTCAGCTGTGTTAGTTTTCATTTGTTAGCATTCCTTGAACTTTTCAATTCAATTAATTTTTCTTCTCAGATTAGACTGTGAGCTGCCAGCTCAAAGTAGTGCCATTTCAGTTTCTTTAAAAGAAAACCCTAAAATAGGTCTCTAGTTTTATTGCTTTGGTGTAAAATATCAAAATATTTATTTACAATTCCTTGAAAAGCTATGCTATATATTATTTTGCTATCAGACTGACCAAGAACAAAACAGAGATTAACAAATCATCAGTGGCCTATAACTTTCCAATGCACAAGTGGCTTTTTGTTCTCTTGCCCCAGGATGAGGTAAACAAAAATGATGATGTTGTGGAGAGAGAGAGAGAGAGAGAGAGAGAGAGAGAGAGAGAGAACACAAATTGGTAACAGATTGCATGGCGCTAGAGAGAGGAGAAATTTCCTATGTTTTGCGGAATGTTTCTGAGCAGCTCTTGGCAGGATTTGCAGATGAGTGAGTGCTAGGTACGATTTTCATAAATAGACTGACTGGTAGTCTATGGAACTGCCCTATTTTGGAATGGTTTGTTCAAAGCCACTATCTATGTGTCAAGCCATGAAACAGGTTATTGACTTGTGTTCTACTTGGCCCATTTAGGAATCTCCAGATTTGATAGGGATCCTATCATTCCTATCTGCTCTTTAAGGCAACTCAATTCATATGCTCTGCAGTCTAGGACACTGGCCTTAAAAAATTCTAGCTTTTATTCTATAGTCCAAATAACTTTCTTCTGGGAACTGTCTCCAACTACCTTATGTTTCAACCTCAGAACATTTTATGTGATGGTAAATCTCAGGTGTCTACTTGGCTAGGTTTGGTGTCCAGTTGTTTGATCAAGCAAGCACTGGCTCAATTGTTACTGTGAGGTATTTTGTAGATTCAAATAATTAGTTGATTGTCTCTATAGTGAATTACACCTGCAATCAACAAAGTGTATACGTTTCAGCAATAAGAGAATTATCATCCCTGCAATTGAAAGCCTTAAAGGGAAAACTACTGATTTCAGCAGTCAGGAGGAAGAATTTCCATCTTGAAACTTGTCCTGGGAAATTCATAGAAACCTTCACTGAAATTTCCAACATGTGGCCTGCCCTACAGGATTCAGATTTATCAATCTTCACCATCACATGAGCCAATTCCTATGATAAATCTCTATATCTACATATAGAATATGTGGAATAACAAATCTATATGCAGAATACATAATTCTTGGAACATATTAAACATTAATTTGTCTGGAAATGAAATTTACATTTGTTCTATGTTACTAGGACATCTTCTAAAATTACAAGCAGGCAGGAGGGACAAGGGTACCAAAACAAAAGAGTCTAATTTTCTATTTAGGAAGCATACTGATCACATGCAAACTAACTAAATATTTGAAAGAATAATTTATTTGAAGTGTAATTATATCAGAATTAAGGTATTAACACCATTAGCTTATACTTATTGCACATCTGTTTCATGCATGTTTTAACTGTGAGTTGTTCCCTGGTGCATCATTATTATTTTCTTGCTTATATATAAAAAGCAGCCTGTATTTGCAACATATCAATCCATTTGCTTTTCTTAGTTTTAAAATTACATTGTCATAATATCTTATCAGATACAGTTAAAATTCATTAATTTACATTCTAGTATTTGCGATAATTTATAAACAGATTGTGCATGGAGTAACTTTTTCTTCACATTTAGGGAAATAAAAAATTCTTAGCAAATTAATAGAATAACTCTTTGTATTAGTTAGGGTTCTCTAGAGAAACAGAATCAACAGGATATATCCATAAATATAAAATTTATAAAAGTGTTTCACATAACCGTGGGAACATGGAGTCCAAAATCCATAGGGCAGGCTGTGAAGCTGATGACTCCATTGGAAGGTCTGGATGAACTCCACAGGAGAGGCTCGCCTGCCAAAGCAGGTAGAGAAGAGAGTCTGTCTCTTCTGAATCCTCCTTAAAAGGCTTCCAGTGATTAGATTAAGTATCACTTATTGCAGAAAACAATTCCCTTGACTGATTACAAGTAGAATCAGCTGTGGATGCAGCCAGCATGATCATGATTTAATTCTATGAAATGTCCTCATAGCAAAACCAGGCAAACAGGTACCACTATCTGGCCAAACTGACACATGAACCTGACCATGACACTGTTCTAGTTTGCAAGCTGCCAGAATGCAACATAACAGAAACAGAATGGCTTTTATAAGGCAGAATTTATTAAGTTGCAAGTTTACAGTTCTAAGGCCATGAAAATGTCTAACTTAAAGCAAGTCTATAAAAATGTCCAAATTAAGGCACCAACAAGAGGTTACCTTTACTCAAGAAAAGCCAATGAAGTTCAGGGTTTCTCTCTCAACTGGAAAAGCACGTGGCAAACATGGCAACATCTGCTAGCTTTCTCTCCAGGCTTCTTGTTTCATGAAGCTCTTCATCTCCAAAGGTTTCTGGCTGCATGGGCTCTCGTGGTTCTCACGGCTCTCATGTAGATCTGCTGCTTTGTCCAAAAAATGTTTCCTCTCTCAAAGGATTCCAGTAAACTAATCAAGACTCACCTGAAATGGGTGGAGTCAGATCTTCCTCTAAACTAAGGTTAAAACCCACAATAGGGTGAGTCATCTCTGTGGAGATAATCTAGCCAAGTAACCAACCTACAGTACTGAACAGAGATTAAAAGAAATGGCTGTCTCCACAACATTGATCCAGATTAAAGCATGGCTTTTCTAGGGCACATAATCCTTTCATACCAGCACATTCCACCCAATGGACCCTGAAGAGCATGTTTTTCCAAATACAAAATACATTTACTTCATCAAAGTTTCACAAAAGCCTTAAACCATTTCAGTAAGAATACAAATATAATACAAAGTTAAAGCCAGTACAAAGTCTCATCAAAGTCTGTTATGGGCACAGTCTGTTCTAAAGCAAAATTCTCCTCTGGCTCTGGACCTTTAAAACTCAACATTTTATCTGCTCCCAACATACATAGGAGGAACAAGAGGAACAGTCATAGGATTCATATTCCCATTTCCATAGGGAGAAATTGAAAGAAACACAGGGGTCATAGGACCCAATCAGTTTTGAAAACCTGCATGGAAAACTCCATTAAATTTCAAACTCTGAGAGTTATTTATGTTCAGGGCTTTAGAAAGGACCTATCCCACCCTTACCAAGGGCCTATGCAGTAGCCTGCCCCTCTCCAAATGCAACCTTAGGGGACATTTGAGAGACTACATTTTTCTTGTCTCCAACCTCTCCAAACATGGGATCCTTGCCATCTCTGGGACACACAACTTCTCCACGTGGTGGGAGTCAGGCTTTCTCCAAGCCCCAAGGAATGTCCACCATCCCCTCCAAGGTGTGAGGTGACACAACTCTTCCACTGCAATGACGTTGGAAACCCACCTTCTGCTTTCAGGGCAAACTCACCCTTCCCAAGTACTTGGGTTGGTCCACTCTCCTGGCCCTAAGTCTCTTAACCTCATCAGACATTAGCTTCCATGGACTGCCTTTGAAAATGTCCTACCTTCACTTTGCCCCTCATCTGGGTCTTTTAGTCCAGACTGGCAGAGGTTCTATTTATACACATCCTGCAGCACTCTTCCTGGCCTTCTATGTAGTAAGCAAGAATCATGCCCATCAGACAAATGGAGTTTCCACAAATCCTTCCTGGATAACTCCATCTCCAATCTTAGCTTTTTCTAAAATGGCTGCCTGGTTCCACATTTCATTATATCTTCACATGGGGCAGTATTATCTGGGGTTTCCCTTCCTGGAAGCCCAGAATTTTCTAGAACATCAATTTCTGGTTTATGTGTATCCAAGAGTTAAGTTGTCAGTTTATCTTCTTCCTGTCACATTTTGTTATAAGCTGCAAAAGAAGCCAGTCTGCACATTACACATTTAATGTGGAAATCACATCTGCTAAATATCCAAGTTCATGGCTTTTTAAATTTGCCTCCCAGCCAAAGCCACTAGTCAAGTTTGTCAAATGATCTACCATTTTAAAACAAGGATCATCTTCCTTCCAGTTCTCAATAGCGCACACCTCATTTTTACCTAGAGCCTTGTTAGAAGTATCCTTATAGTCCACATTTCTAAAAAAGTCTCTTCAAAGTATTCTAGGCCTTCTCTATCAAGTTCCTCACAACTCCACCAGAATCTTCCCCTTATACATTTAAAAAGCCATTCCAACATGTTTGGTATTTACAAACTCCAGCAACAACTCACTTCTCTGGTGCCAAAATCTGTCCTAGGTTGCAAGGTGCTGGCATGCAATATACTAGAAAAAGAATGGCTTTTATAAGGGGAAATGTATTAAGTGGCAAGTTTACAGTTCTAAGGCAATGAAAATGTCCAAATTAAAACAAGTCCATAAAAATGTCCAAATTAAGGTGCCAAAAAGAGGCCACCCTTACTCAAGAAAGGCTGATGGAATTCTGGGTTTTTCTCTCAACTGAGAAGACACATGGTGACATCTGCTAGCTTTCTCTCCAGGCTGTTTGTTTCATGAAGCAACCCCAGGAGCATATTTCTTCTTCATCTCCAAAGGTTTGTGGCTGCATAGGTTCTCATAGTTCTCATGGCTCTCAAACTTTTTCCAAAATGTTTACTCTTTTAAAGGATTCCAGTAAACTAATCAAGGCCCACCTGGAATGGACAGAGTCACATTTTCCTCTAATCAAAGGTTAATACCCATGATTGAGTAAGAGTCATCCTGTGGAGAGATAATCTAATCAAGATTCCAACCAACAGTACTGAACAATTAATTAATAGAAATGGGATTAATAGAAATGGCTGCTTCCAAAAAATGAATCAGGATTAAAACATGTTTCTTCTAGGGCACATAATCCTTTCAAACCTGCGTAGTAACCAAGATTGAGAGGGAGGTATGGCTGTGTGCAATAACAACTAAATCACCTTAAGCAAGCCGTATAACATCTCTAATCCTCAGTTTCCTAATTTAGAAAATGATGGAATTGGCTTTTGAACCTAAAATGGAATGATTCTATGAATGTTGTGTGAATTACTCAAGATTTATGTGCATGTAATATTCTATATAGAGAAAATTTATTGCTATATTAGATATTCAAATCATTGTTTACTTGCCAAACCCATTCTCAGATAATTTTTTTTTCACACAAACATCTAAATGGGGTAGTCTTGCCTAGTAATGATCTCAAACCTTGCCATTAGCTGATTGTATCAGAGATGGACATTTGGCCAGAGGTGTGCCAACCAGGTAATCAGAGTATGACCCATTATAATTTTAAATTGTGGTACTGAGAATTTATGGCAATTAAAAAGTGCTTGAATAAAAAGGTCATAAATAATTTGTGCTAGAGTCACCCCAAGGACAAATCAAAGGCACAGCAAGGCTGCCAAGTATGGAGGATCAAAAAAACATATACAAAAAGAGAAAAGAAGCTGTAAAATAAGTAGGTGAATGGGGTAGATGCCCAAATAGCAACATAGATGAGACAATATGTGATCCATGAGAGACAGGAAATATAGCTCCATTATCTGTCTTTCCAGTTTCAGTTCAGTTGGCCAAACAGGACTGGAATTTAATCCTTGAATGTCTACAAGATTTCTTCTTGTATCTATACAATAAACCTGTCTGGACTTATTCTATTATGATTGAAATTATGATCTTTGCATAAGAATATAACATCATTATTCCTCTCCCAACTTTTAAAAAATGCTATATATCAGCATTGTACTGAGTGTTGAGAGGAGGAAGCAAAATTTGAAATGAATTTCAAGACATTGCATTTTAAAAATAGAATCTTAGAGATTGTTTTTTATAGGTCACCATATTATATATGCTTTCTCATATTTTAAGGTTTTCTACTGTGAAATATAATATATACACAAAACAAGAAAAGCAATAATTATCAAAGTACATTTTAGCAAGTAGTTACAGAAGAGATTTCAAAGTTTGGTATGGATTACCATTCCTTAATTTCAAGTTTTTCTTTCTGGCTGCTCTAAAACACTGGAAGTTAGAAGAAATATCAATGAAGTAATTCAGCAGTCATACCCATTTGTTAAGTCCTATCTTCTCTGCTATAACTCCTCTTTCTCCTTTGACCCTTCTCCCACTCTATATTGATCATTGGGTTATGCCTATTTTAATATTTCTTATTTAAAATTGGTGTCAATAACATAGGAGAGGGGACTAGAATTAGTTAATGTTCCTATAGAGGCTGGCCTCTCTGGGTTTTAGGACTTATCAGGTCTAGGAACCCTCTGGAGGCTACAGGTTTCAGGAAAGTAAAATAGGGTATGAACATTTTGTAGTGGTCAGTTACAGCCCAAGGGCTAACAGGAATGATGTTGCTTAGGGTTTGGCAGATAATGAGAATTAGTAATATGTAGCTGAAGCTTACATAACAGTAGCCTCCAGAAGAACCACTCAACTCTATGTGAACTCTATTAGCCACTGATATCGTGTTTTGTTACAATTCTTTTCCCCATTTTGGCCAAGAAGCCATTTTGATCCCTCAGTGTTAAGGCCAAGCTCATCCCTGTGAGTCATTTCCCACATTTTCAGGGAGACTTTCACCCCAGAATGTAATGTCCCACATAAGGGGAAGGGTAATGATATTCCTTGCAGAGCTGGGTATATATAGAGAGATGCTACATCTGAGCAACAAAAGAGATTTCCTCAAGCAATTCTTATGTACAATTATAGGTAGTCTTAGCTTCTCAACAACAGAAATAAGTGTTTTAAGAGCAAGCCTCAAAATCAAGTGCTTGGCCTCTTTTCTTGGGGGTCCTTAATATTAGAGAGAGTACCAAGTGTTCCCTAGATGAGAAAGTTTAACAGTTCCATATTTGTACTCCAGTTCCTAGAAACTGGACTCAGAGCTGGTGTTCCAGAGCTCTGAATGTCAGCATGGCTATATACAACAACTGTTAAAATAACTGAAAAAGAGATCAATTTTAAATTTAGATATGAAAATGTAACCAATCTGATTAGGACCAAAGTAAGTCAGAATACAATACAAAGTAGGACAGTGTTTGTACTCTAGAGCTTCAACTACTGTATGAGACTATAGGCAGAGAGGTTTATCCTGTCTAGGACCTACATTTCTGTATCACACAATCTATATCAGCCTTCTGAATAGCTCATTTAAACAATCCAAACACGTGGGGCCCAGAAAGGGAGTGATGCCTTGGAATTCTGTATACTTAATCTAATACTCAGGTGCATCCCAGAATATGGTAGGTTGATAATTAGAGATTTTTTTTAAAGCTATATTTACACACCATACACTCCAGCTTAAGTGTACAATCAATAGCTCCTGGTATAATCACACAGTTATGCATTCACCACCATAATCTGTATAAAAGCATTCCCATTTCTTCCAAAAAGAATGAAAAAAATCCCATACTTCTCCCTTATATTCCCCTATTATTGACATTTAGCTTTGGTTTAGAGCCTTTGTTACCATTAGTGGATGAATATTAAAATGTTACTGTTAACTACAGACTATTTTGTATTAATTATATTTGCACATATACCACCCCATTAATATTACCTTGTAATAGTGGCATACATTTAGTTTAGTTCATGTGAATCTTTCTTATATTTGTACAATTAATCACCATCATCACCACCCTAGGTTTTGTTAAGTTATACAGTCCCAGTCTTTATCCTCTATCTTTCCTTCTGGTGACCTAATCTTCCTCTCAGCTGTGCTCACACTCAGCTTTGACAATTCTTATAATATTTTGTTACTATTAGAAATCGCTTTGAGGTGAAAAACCTAAAATACTTAAAAGAAGAGTGAGTGATACTTAGCAGTGTTTTCTCTACTTTAGACCTTACAGTGAAATACATGCTACAGATAAAGCCAGAAAATATTCTGGGCATACTTCAGTCATCATAATCAATATTTGTTAATTATATGAATAGAGATAATTTATGAAAATACATACAGGATTATACATTGATTTTGAATTGTTATGGCTATTTCTTGGAGTATTAGCTGTCATTTCTGTTGATGCATTATTTTGTCACGGATAATGGTGCTTTAGGAAGAAACCATATTTTCTTATTTCAACCCTAGCACTCCTACTTCATGCAGAAATTAAGAAGTTAAATTGTTTCTTTCATGATCCAAGCCAGATGTATTCTGAATAAGGAAACCTGAAATGACCCTCATATTGTTTTGTGAAAAAAAAAAAAGATGAAATTCCTGAGATGTATTAGTCAATTGAGAAAGTAGACATAGTTGCTAATTATATATACTGTAGGAAAACGACAGAAACATGGAAGATCCATGATATCGGATACACAAAAATCATTATTGAAGGTTTTGAGGAAGTCATAAACAGCGTGCTGTTAATCAGCAATATTCATTAACTATGTAGCTCAATCATATACCCATCATTTTGAGCTCAGTTCTAACCTCTTCGCCATTCTCTCTTGTGGTTAGCATCTTGGAATCAAAGATGTATAAAGGGAGAAGAGGAAGTGACCTGCCTCAAACAAAATGGTAAAGTACCTCACATTGACTTTACAATTACGGTTTGTCTTAGGTTTCCTTTTGGTTGAAAGTAGCAAAAATACACTTGAGAAAAACTTAAGTTGGAATGACAATGGGGCATTTTACATTACTAGGGAAACCCTCTGTCCAAGATTCACTGAGATAGTACTGGTTTAAAGCTATTTTGGATAAAATATTAATAATGACTATTTGTTCTGGTGTGGGCAGGAATTTATGTAGTTTCACTAATATAATCCAATGGCAAAGATTGCCGGCAATCCTCAAAAGGGATTGAAACCAAGGAACCAAGGACTATAAATTATAATAAAGCATCCACTATTCTCGTTCTCATTCTCTCTCTCTCTCTCTCTCTCTCTCTCTCCCCTTCTCCACATAAAAATGTCTTAGTATGCCAGAGCTTCTATGTTATATTGACAGATACTAAAAAATGTTTTTCTTAAACAACAGGATTTCTTGACTCACAGTTTAGAGGCTAGAAGTCCAAAATGAATTTATCAGCATGGCCAGAATTACTCCAACGTGCACAGCTTTCTGATACTGACTTATCATCAATCTTTGGCATTCTCTGGTTTATAGAGGTATCTCTGACTCTTGTAACAAGGTAATCTGTATTCTCTCTCCTCTGGCTTGTACTGACTACATTTGAAGTTCCTCCCCTTAGAAAGACTGCAGTCATACTGGATTAAGGCCCACCTTGATGTAGTTTGTCCTATTTACAAATTAGTTCACATTCGTAGGACCAAAGGTTAGGACTTGAACATATCTTTTTGGAGAAATTGTTAGATGCATCACAAATCCACACCCTTAACATTCATCCATACTTCATTTCCCACTTTCTCTCAGCCTTTGGTAACCACTAATATACTCCCTGTCCTACAGGTTTGCTACTCTAGACATTTTGTGTGAATGCAATTATGAAATATGTGGCTGATTGTGTCTGACTTCTTTCACTAAGCATACTGTTTTCGTGTTTCATCCACATTTTAACATGCATCAGGACTTGATTTCCTTCTGTGCCAGAATATTCAGAATATTTCATGAAACAATTCTGTACTGCATGGATATAGCATATTTTGTTGACAAATTCATCCACTGATGGATATTTAGGTTGTTTCTACTTTCTTGCTGTTGTGAGTAAGGCTATATGAACGTTCGTGTAATGGTTTTTGTTTGGACATACGGTTTTCAATTCTGTTGGGTAAATGCCTATGAGTGGAATGCTGGATGATATGTTTTGAGGAACCACCAGACTGTTTTCCAAAGTGGCTGCAATATGTTACATCCCCACCAGCAGTATGTGACTGATTCCATTTCTCCAAACCTTCACCAACATTTATTAATTTTGTGTGTTTATTATAGACATTCATGTTTGCATTTAGTCATATCTCATTTTGGCTATGATTTCAACTTCTTCATGACTAATAATGTTGAATATCTTTCCCTGGGATTATTGGCCATCTCTAGTTGTATCTTCCTTAGAGAAATGTTTATTAAAATCCTTTGGCCAGAGTCCTGAGAAGGTGGTGGAATAGAATAGGTTGAGTTCACCCCTGTTCCATGGAACAGCTGGAGAAGTGACAGAAAAATGACTGAGACAAGGATTCCAGGGTGTATGTGATCAGAAAGGGTGTTCCACACCATATACGGAGGCCCTGGTTGCAAAAGCTGAAGAATTGAGATACAGAGAACGGAATACCAACCAGCTAGGGCAAACACCTTAATGTTACCCTATCTAAATGGAGGCCAGGAGCCCTCAGGAGTGTACCGACAGGGAGACATGGACAAGAAAGTATGCCAAACTGCATTCCTTGATCGGCTACACCCACGTGTGTTGTCCCCAACTCACAGTCCACAACCCTGCACCACTGCACTGCAACTCTGGGCATACTCACCCTACACCCTTGCCCCGTGCACTTGCACACACCTGCCCCAGACAGACCCACCTCTCCTATACATGCGCACACTCTCACCCTGTTCCTCCTGAGAACTGTGCACCTGCAACCAGCCCCTTGTCCCCCATCTCCCTTCCTTTGTCCCCTGCAGGCACTCATCTGTGCATCTGGGCTTCAGGCACTCATTTGGATACCTGGAATATACTCACCTCAAGCTTACACAGTCTCACAACCGTGCCCTGAGCCCTTGAGCTCTGTGCATGCACACATAAATGTCTGCCCACCCCGTGGGCACAAACATGCATGTGCACACACACGTTTTACCCCCCCAGCATACATAAATGCCTCACCACCTTCAGCCTTGTGTCCCACCACCCTGGCCCCACACATGCACACACCCCCTCACTCCCCACTGGCTCTGGACAAGCACAGACCTGCACATCTGGGCCACATCTAGCTCCAGCCCATGCAAGTACAACCTTGAAACACTGTCGCTGAGCTCTATGCATGCACACACCAGGGCCCTGCCACCCAGACCATGCATGTGCACAACCACATCCTGTCCGTAAGGCACCCAAACATCTGTACAATGATATCTTGAGCCCTGCACCTCACCCACCTTCCCTGCAAACATGTACAGCCATGCCCGACCCCCAGAATAAGCACTCTGCTCACACAACTGTCTGTGTCACACAACCCACAGCCTGTGCAGTCATGCACTCCTGCCACACCCTACATGAACCTGTGCACCTGCATCAGAGCCCCACTCACCCCATGTCATGCAACAACCAAGACCTGCTCTCCACCCCAGCACACATTCACATCTGCATCTCAGTCGCCCTGGACACGTTCTACCTGGGAAAAGATGCACCCACTTCCTGTCTTCCCTGTGCCCCTACCTGTGCCCCATATCCCACAACCTTATACTCATGAACACCACACTTCATGTGTACACCCACATCCTTCCCACGCACGAGAACCCATGACTATACGCAGCTCCCCACTCATCTCCTGCCATATCCTAACCCTGTGTCCCCCACACTGCTCCTTATTTATGTGCTCCAAGGCCTGTCCAAGCTCTAACTTCCTACCCCACAGCCCCTGCACTGAATCTCCACAACACTGCTCCCCACACCCCACACTCATGGGTACCAGAGTCACATCCCAGACCCATGCCCATACCAGTACCACAACTCATCACTTCACTGCTGTGCCCAGCTCCATGTCTCACATCCTGCTCCACACCCATTCCACAAATACAAAGCCTTAGACTACTGAAGGGAATCAACTTCCAAAGTAACTCTTCAAACACATTTACATGCCTCAAAGGCATTAGAAGATCATGAAGCATATGAAGATGCCAACAAATATAGCCCAGCCTAATGATTAAATTAAAACACCAGAGGAGACACAGATTTTGGAGCAATTATCGTAGATGTTCATATAACTTTACTAAATAAAATCAATGGGTTGGCTAATGATATAAAAGAGATCAAGAAGAAACTAGAAGAGCATAAAGAAGATTTTGAACGAATAACTAAAAAAAAGCAGATATAAGAGAGATTAAAGATGCTATAGACCAAATAAAAAGTATATTAGAAACACTCAGCAGCAGATTTGAAGAGGCAGAAGTAAAAATAAGTGAACTAGAGGAAAAAAGACAACTGCTTTCGAATACAAAAGAGCAAATGGCCAAAAACATGGAAAAATTTGAATTGGATCTCAGGGAAATGATGGACAAAACAAAGTGTAAAAAACATGAGACTCATTGGTGTCCCAGAAGGAGAAGAGAAGAGTAAAGGGCTATTAGGATTAGGTGAGGATACAATGAGGGAAAATCTCCAATCCCTTCTAAAATACATAAATATGCACTTGAAAGAAATCCAACAAACCCCAAATATAATGAATACAGATAGGCCTACTCTAAGACACATGCTAATCTAAGACACATACTAACCAGTCTGTCAAATGTTGAAGAGAAGCAGAAAAAACTGAAAGTGGCAAGAGAAAATGATCAACTATGTGCAAGGGAAACCACATAAGACTATTCTAGTTTGCTAGCTGCCAGAATACAATATACCAGAATCAGGATGGCTTTTAAAAAGGGGAATTTAATAAATTGGTAGTTTATAGTTCTAAGGCTGAGAAAATGTCCCAATTAAAGCACGCTTATAGAAATGTCCAATCTAAGGTGTCCAGGGAAATATATCTTGGTTCAAGAATGCTGATGAAGTTCAGGGTTTCTTTCTCAAGTGAGAAGGCACATGGCAAACACAATCAGAGTTTCTCTCTCATCTGGAAAGGCACGTGGTGAACACAGACAGGATTCCTTTCTCATCTGTAAGGGCACATGGTGAGCACAATGTCATCTGCTAGCTTCTTCTCCTGGCTTCCTGTTTCATGAAGCTCTCCAGGAGGTGTGTTCCTTCTTCATCTCCAAAGGTCACTGGCTGGTGGACTCTGCTTCTCATGGCTATGTCGTTCTGTTCTGCTCTCTCTGAATCTCCTCCATTCTCCAAAATGTTTCCTCTTTTATAGGACTCCAGAAAATTATCAAAACCCACCCAAATGGATAGAGACATGTCGTCACCCACTCCAGCTTAACAACAACTCTTGATTAAATCACATTTCCAGGGGGATGATCTGATTACAGTTTCAAACATACAGTATTGAACAGGGATTATTCTGCCTTTATGAAATGGGATTTAGATTAAAACATGGCTTTACTAGGGGACATACATCCTTGCAAACCAGCACATAAGATTGAATTTAGGCTACTCAATGGGCACTATAGAGGCAAGAAGACAATCACATGATATAATTAAGATCCTGAGAGAGAAAGACTTCAAGCCAGGAATTCTGTACCCAACCAAATTGTCCTTCAAAAGTGAGTGAGAGAATAAAAATTTCACAGACAAACACATGTTGAGAGAATTTGTCAACAAGAGTACAGCCCTACAAGAAATACTAAAAGGGGCCACAGTGGCTCAGCAGGCAGAGTGCCCGTCTGCCATGCCAGAGACTCGGGTTCATTTCCTGGTGCCTGCCCATGCAAAAAAAAGAAAGAAAGAAATACTAAGGGAGTTCTGTTGGCTGAAAAGAAGACCAGAGAGGGAGGGCTGGAAAAGGGCACAGAATTGAAAAGTACAGCTAAGGATAACTCAAAGGATAAAAAGATAAAGAAGGAGAATAATATACAGATTTGACAAATAAGGTCCAAATGATAAGATGGTGGATTGAAGAAATGCCTCGATAGTAATAAATTTGAATATTAATGGACTAAACTTTTCAATTAAAGGATGTAGATTGGAAGAATGGAATAAAATAAAATCCAGTTATATGCTGCTTACAAAAGACTAATCTTAGACACAGGATGCAAATAGATTGAAAGTGAAAGGAAGGTAAAAAATATTCTACGCAAGTTGTAACCAAAAGAAGGCACAGGCAGCTATACAGATAACAGACAAAATTGATTTATATGTGAAGACATAATAAGAGACAAAGAAGGATACTATGTATTTATAAAAATGACAATTCAACAAGAAGAAATAATAATCATAAATTCCTAAGCTCCCATTCAAGGAATTCCAAGGTACGTGAGACCAATATGGGCAAAATGGAAGGCAGCAATAGATGGTTCAACAATAATAGTATGAGATTAAATGTACCACATTCATCTACAGACAGAACAATGAGACAAAGGATCAATCAGAAAATAGAAAAGTTAAACAATTTAATAAATGAATTAGACCTAACAGACACGTATAGGCCATCACACTTCAAAACACCAGGATATACATACTTCTCTAGGGCTCACGGAATATTCTCCACGATACATCATTTGATGGGTCACAAAACAGGTCTTTATGAATTTAAAAACAGTAAAATTATTCAAAGCACTTTGCTGATCACAATAGAATGAAGCTGGAAATCAATAACCACCAAAGAATGAGAAATTTCACAAATGTATGGAGAGTAAATAACATACTCTTATATAACCAGTGGGTCAAAGAAAAAAAAATGCTAGAGAAATCGATACCCATCTTGAGAAGAGTGAAAACAAGAATACAATACATAAAAAACTTATGGGATGTAACAAAGGTAGTGTTGAAAGGGAAATTCATTACACTAAATGCTTATTCTGTAAAAGAAGAAAGGGCAAAAATTGAGGACTTAAATGCTCATTTGGAGGAACTAGAGAAAGAATAGCAAACCAAAAGTTGGTTCATTGAGAAAATCAATAAAGTTGATGGACTACTATCAAGACTAACAAAGAACAAAAGAGAGAGGATAAAAATACGCAAAATCAGTTATGAGAGGGGGTCATTACTGCAGACCATGAAGATATATACATACATATATGTATGATATATATATATATATATATATATATATATATATATATATATATATATATATATATATATATATATCATAAGAAGATACTATGAACAACTATATGCAAACATACTAGAAAACTTAGATGAAATGGAAAAATACTTGGAAATACACGAACTAGCTGCACTGACTCAAGAAGAAATAGAAGATCTCAACAGACCAATTACAAGTAAAGAAATTCAAACAGTCATACAAATCTTTCTACAAAGAGAATGGCAGGGTCAGATGGATTCAAAAGGGGAATTCAATCAAAAATGTACATGACATATTACTATACTTGGAAATTCCTAAGAAATCTACAACAAAGTTACTTGAGCTAATAAACAAATTCAGCAAGGTGGCAGGATGGAAAATTAATGTGCAAAAATCAAGAATGTTTCTATGAACACTCAATGACCTAACTGAGGAGATAAGGAAACATTTTCATTCAAAATAACAACTAAAAACATCAATTATGGGTAGTGCAGTGGTAGCTCAGTGGCAGAATTCTTGCCTGCCATGCCAAAGACTCAGGTTTGATTCTCAGAGTCTGCCCACGCCAAAAAAAGAATCAATTATCTAGGAATTAACTTAATTTGGTATGTAAAGGACCTGTACACAGAAACCTATATAACACTGATAAAAGAAATCAAAGAAGATCTAAATAGGTGGAAAAACATTTCCTGCTCATGGATAGGAAGGTTAAATGTACTCAAGATGTCAGTTCTACCCAAATTGATACAAAGACTTAATGCAGTGCCAATCAAAATTTCAACAACCTACTTTGAAGACTTGGAAAATTTATCATTTCTAGATAAATTCCAATTGAATATCACCAAATTTATCTGGAAAGGAGACAGACTCAGAGTAGCAAAAAGCATCCTAAAAAAGTAGAAAAAAGTGGGAGGATTAAAAATTCCTGATTTTAAAGCTTATTATAAAGCCACAGTAGTCAAAACAGCATGGTAATTGCATGAAGATAGAAGTATTGACCAATGAAATGGTATCGAGAGAGCAGAAATACACCACCAAATCTATGATAAATTTATCTTCAACAAGGCCACCAAATCCACTAAACTGGGACAAAATAATGTTTTCAATAAATGGGCATATGATAACTGGATATCAATAACCAAAAGAATGAAAAAGGACCACTCCTTTATACCCTATACAAAAATTAAATGAAAGTGAATCAAACCCCTAAATACAGGAACCAGTATGATAAAATTCCCAGAAGAAAATGCAGCAAAACATCTTCAAGACCTAGTAATATGAGGTAGCTTCCTAAACTTTACACCCAAAGCATGAGCAACAACAACAACAAAAAATAGATGAATGGGAACTTCCCCAAATCAAATACTGTTGTTCCTCAAAAGACTATTCAAAAGGTGAAGAGGCAGCCAACTCAATGGGAGAAAATATTTGGAAATCATATATAAGATAAAAGCTTGATATTCTGTATATATAAAGAAATCATACAGCTCAACAGCAAAAGAGCAAACAATCCAACTATAAAATGTGCTAAAGATGTGAACAGGCGTTTTTCTGAAGAGCAAATACAGATGCCTAAAAAACACATGAAGAGATGCTCATTCTCATTAGCTGTAAGGGAAATCCACATCAACAAACAATAAGATACCACCTAACATTTATAAGAATGGCTGCTATTAAACAAACAGGAAATTAGAAATGTTGGAGAGGATGTGGGGAAATTGGGACATTTATGCACTGTTCCTGGGAACGTATAATGTTTCAGCTACTATGGAAGACAATCTTTAAGTTTCTTGGAAAACTAAATATTGAGTTGTACTATGACTTGTTTATACAATCACTCAGCATATACCCATAAGATCTGAAAACAGTGACACAAACAGACATTTCCACACCGATGTTCATAGCAGCATTATTCACAGTCACCAAAAGATAGAAACAATCCAAATGCCCAACAATATGAGTGGATTAACAAAATGTAGTAAACATATGATGGTATATTATGCAGCAGCAAGATGAAATGACATCCTGAAGCACATGAAAATTGGACTGAACCTTGAGGACATAATGCTGAGTGAAATAAACCAGACACAAAAGGATAAGTACTCTATGATTCCTCTTACTGACCATGGTAAAAGTAATGTCAGAGGATTAGAATACAAAATATAGGGGACATAGAAATACATGAAAGCTAGAGATGGGTGAATGGTTAGCCAAAACGTAAGGGAAAAGATTGAAGTGAAGGCACTTCACTAGTGGTTCTGTAAGTAATATTACAATACTGAAGGGGAACATCATTGAAAGGTGTTATATAGACCCATGTGTCTAACCAATTAATGCTACAAATATAAATAAGCTCTTTCATAGACTACTTCAAACGTATGAATCTTTTACAAGAAGTGTATTATTTGGGGTATAGGGGAAAACTGCTATTGCATGCTATGGGCTATGTTTAACACAAAAACACCAATAGTACCACAGCAATACTGGGGGTAAACAATAGGAGGAGGGGCAAGAATTAAGGGAAGGTTTGGATTTTGCTATTGATGAAGGTGGGTTTATTGGTTACTTTTCTCTTGGGAACAATAGCATCATCTAAAATTGAAAGTGTTGATGGGCTGCTGACTTCGGACATTATACATGATGCCCAATGGATAGAGTTGGCAGAAGGATGCACTGACTGAGCAGATTGGTGAATGATGGTGTATACATATGATTAAATATTGAAATATTGTGCTGCTACAAAAAAGACTGAAGTTGTGAGGCATGCAACATTGTGAATGAACCTGTAGAGGCAAAATAAGCCAGAAACTATAGAGCAAATATTGTACTGTCTCATTTAGGAAATACTTATAAGAAAATTGGGGCCTAAACTGTAAACTCTTATAGCAATCACATTTAGTCTAGAGTTATAAAGGTTATTTCTGGATTTTGAAAGGCTGTTTTATGTATGTTTAACTTGGTACTTAGAGATAAGAGCAAAGCTGATCTAGTCAGAATTATGGTAATTCAGAATACAGGGGTAAGGTAGACACTTTCTGTATTTTAGAACTTCACCTACTCTATGAGACCAAAGGAAAAAAGGTTTATTTTGTCCAGAACCTAAACACTCTGTAGTACATAATCTAGCTCAACCTGTATGGATGGATTTAAACAACCCAAATAAAGGGATTCCAGAATAAGAATGAGGGCCTTTAATCTTGTATAGCTTAATTAATACCTGAGTACATCCCAGAGTATATTAAGCAGGTAATCAAAAAGTATTGGCAAAAACCCTTGACAGATTGGAAAAAATTTGGAAGTGTTAAACTTTACCACCAGAGAAATCCCAGATATTGTCAAACTTTAGTGCATCCAAATCAATAGGCCAAGCCCTTGATCTTGAGGCTTGCTCTTATGAAGCTTATGGATGTAGCAGAGAAGCTTAGCCTATCTATAGATATGCCTAAGAGTCACATCAGAGGACCTCTTTTCTCAGATGAGGCCCCTCTCTCTCTAAACCTGACTGTACAAGTGAAATCACTGCACTCCCCACTATGCAGGACGTGGCATCCAGTGGTGAAGGCCTCCCTGGCAGCATGGAAGATGAATCCCAGGGATAAGCCATGGGATTGAGAATGCCATCCTGTCTAGAAGGGGAAAAAAAGTGTCACAAATAAGTTATCAGTGGCTGAGAGTTCAAATAAAGTTGAGAAACTACTCCGGAGGCTATTCTTATTCAAACTTCAATTATACATCGCTTCCTATCATAGTTTCCCAAACTCCAGTCAAAACCATTTCTGTCTACCCTAAAGAACACCTAGGGTGTTATATGAGATTCTCCAAAGATTTCATGCACTAGGGTTACTTTCCAGAAATTGAAAACCTCCAGATGTGCCCCTAGACCAGATAAATCTTGAAATGCAGAAGGGCCAGCCTCTCCAGAACATCAGCTAGTTCCACCTCACTATCCCATATTATTGACAGCCCCTTCTAATATTAAAAAGCTAGAATGGGCATAGCTCAAATACCCCTAAAGTGTGGGAGAAAGATCAAAGGTGATTGTCAGATTAGAAAGAGAAGGTAGGGTTTGACAAATGAATATGATTGCTGAATCATTATATTGATATTTCTTTTAATCTCCAGTGTCTTGGTGCAGTTAGTAGTAAAAACCTAAAATTGTGGAATTGTAACCCATATCAAACTCTGAAATCTGAACTACGATTAATTGTTGTGGTTTGCTTTGAAATTTATTGCTTTCTGTATATGTGTTATTTTTCCAAAAAATTTGATTGTGGTGATAAATATACAGCTGTGAGATGATATTGTGAAACACTGATTGTACACTTTGTAAGATTAAATGGTATGTGAATATATAATTTATATCAATGAAAAAATGCTTAAAAATGCCTTTTGCCTTTTAAAAATTTGGCCATTTGGTTTTTATTGTTGAATTCTAGGAATTTTTATATATTCTAGATTCTAGACCCTTATCAGTTATATGATTTGCAAATAATTTCTTATAATCTGCTGATTGTCTTTTCACTTCTCTTATGATGTCCTTTGAGGTACGACAGTTTTTAATTTTCATGCAGTGCATGATTTGAGGTTTTTTTTTGTTATCTGATAAAGGTAAAATTTCATTTCTTGTGTGCATATCTAGTTGTACCAACACAATTTATGGAAAACACTAGTCTTTCTACCATTGAAATTTCTTGGCCCCTTTATTGAAAATAAATTGACCATAAATATGAGGGTTTATTTCTGGACTCTCTATTCTATTCCACTGAACTATATATCTATTCTCATACCAGTACCATGCTGTCTTAATTACTGTAGCTTTATGCTTAAGTTTTGAAATTGGGAAGAATTAGTCCTCCAACTTAACCCCTGTCAAAGTTGTTTGTACCTTTCTGGGTTTCTTTCATTTTTTCATTTCCATATAAATTTTATGATTGGTTTGTCAATTTCTACAAAGTAGCTGGTGTAATGATAGGGATTGCATTGAATATGCAGATCAGTTTGAAGAGTACTGCTATCCATATTGCAGTTGAGGAGTATAGCAATATTAAAGTCTTTAAATCTATTAACCTGGACTTTATTTCTTTGTTTTTTTTTTAAGTTTCAATAATGTATTTAATTTTCTTTTGGAATTCTGTTTGGGATTGTGTTTACTTTGAAATTTTCTTTAAGTATTGTTGTCATTTTGACAATATTTAGTCTTCCAATCCATGGATGTGGAATTTTTTGTTTCCCATGTAGAAGTCATTTGCATCCTTGGTTAAGTTTATTCCCAGATATTTGATATTTTTAGTTGCTGTTGTAAATTTATTTTTTTTCCTTGACTTCCTCTTCCAATTTTTCATTACTAGTGTGTGGATACACCACTGATTTTTGCATGTTGCTCTTGTACCTTGCCATTATGCTGAATTCATTTATTAACAATAGTGGATTTCTTTTTTTTAATAATTTTTCTAGAATAGGAACACGCCATCTCAAAAAATACAGAAAGCTTTATTTCTTCCTTTACAATAGGGATGTCTTTTATTTCCTTTCCTTGCCTAGTTGCTGTGGCTATAACTTCTAGTATAATGTTGAATAAAAGGGGTGGCAGTTGGCTTCCTTGTCTTCTTCCTGAACTTAAAGGTAAAAGTTTCAATTTTTGACCTGTAAGTCTGATGTTAGCAGGGTTTTTTTTTCATGTTTGTTCTTTAGCATGTTGAGGAAGTTTCCTCCTGTTCTTCATTTACTAGAAGGTTTTTATCAAGAAGCATTACTGAATCTTGTCAAATACTCTTCCCTATCAATTGAGATAATTTTCTTTTTTCTTCATTACATTAATGTGGTATATTACGTTGATTGATATTCTTATGTTGAACTATCCTTGCATACTCAGGATAAATCAAACTTGGTCATAGTGTAACTACGGCATACTATTGGATTCAGGTTGTTAATATTGTCTTGAGTTTTTTTTTGCAATTCTAAGGAATATTGGTTTGTAACTTTCCTTTCTTGTGGTATCTATTTGGTTTTGGTATTAGGGAGATGTTGGCCTGATAGGATAAGCTAGTGCGTGTTCTCTCTTCAACTTTTGGAAGAATGTGAGCAGAATTGGTGTTAATTCTTGCATGTTTGATACAATTCACCTTTTAAGCTATCTGGATCTGGATTTTCTTTATTGGGAGGTTTATATTACTGACACAATCTCCTTATTTGCTAATAGTGTGTTGAGATATAATTCTTCTTGAGATATGGTAGGTATTTTGTGTGTTTCTAGGATTTTTTTTCTCCATTTTATCTTAATTTTCTAATATTTTTGAGATAATCCTATTTATTTATGTGGGGTAAGTAGTAATGCCTGTGCCTTGAGATCTGAATTTAATTATTTGTGTCCTCTCATTTTTTTCTGTGTAAATATAGCCTAAGGTTTGCCAATTTTATTGATCTTTTCAAAGAGCCAAGTTTTGGTTTTATTGATTCTCTCTATTGCCTTTTATTCTCTATTTCATTTGTCTCCACTTCATGCTTTGTTTTTAACTTCATTCTAGTTTCTCCCTTTGTGATCAGTCTATTTAAAAAAAATTCATTTTGAAATATACATGCAAAAAAGTCTATAATTTTTAGAGTACATTATAACAAGTAATTAGAGAGTAGAGTTCAACATCTGATATTGGTTGTCATTCCACATTTTCAGGTTTTCCTTCTACATGCTGCAAAACACTGAAAGCAAAAAGAATTAATTATAGTGATTCAGAAGTCATACCCGTTTGTTAAAGTCTATCTTCTCTGTTATAACTCCTACATCTCATTTGATACTATTACCAATCTATAAGGATCTTTGGACTATGCCCATCCTAACTTTTTTCATGTTGAAAAGAAGTGTCAACAATATAGGTAAGGGGATGGAATTAGGTGATATTCATGGAGATGCTGGCTTCTCTGTGCTTCAGGACTTATCTACTCTAGGAATCCTCTGGAGGTTATTGATTTCAGGAAAGTAAACTTAACACATGAAGCTTTTATAGTGTCTCAGTTAGGACCTAGTGTTCTTCAGGGTTAACAGGTATGTTTGTTGGCATATGGCAGGCCATGGCAATTTAGCAATATCTAGCAGAAGCCTGCATGAAAGTTGCTCCAGAATAACGTATCTACGCCATATGAATTATCATAGCCAGGTCAAGGAACATGAACCTGGCCCTGGCATTGAGTGATTGATGATACTTTCCAAACTAAAAGGAGGTAAAGAAATGAGAGAGTGAGGCCACATCTGAGCAAGAAGAGATGCCCTACAGATGTAACTCTTAGGCGTAGATATAGTTAAGCTAAGCTTCTCCACTATCTACATAAGTTTCACAAGAGTAAGCCTCATGATCAAGGGTATGGTCTAGTGATTTGGGTGTCCCTAAAGTTTGACACAGTATCAGGGAATTTCCTGATGGTAAAGTTTAATAGTCCCATATTTGTTCTCTGATTCCTCAAGGGACTTTGCCAATACTTTTTGATTATCTGCATAGTATATTCTAAGATGTATCCAGGCATTACATTAAGATATACAGGATTAAAGGAACTCTTTCTTATTCTGTGCTCCCTATGTTTCAATTGTTCAAATGAGTTTTACAGATAGATTGAGTTAGATTATGCACTACAGAAAATTTCACTTCCTGACCAAAGGAAATCTTTCTTCCTTTCATCTCAAAGAGTATGTGTGATTCTAAAATATAGACATTGTCTTCCTTACCACTGTGTGTTCAGAATTACATTAACGCCAACTTGATCAGCTTCATTCTTATCTCTAAATATCAGGTTATATATATATATATATATATCCTCTCAAAATCCAGAAATGATAATTACCACTCTGAACTAAATGTGTCAGCTATGAAATCTTACAGTCTAGGCCCCTGTTCTCTTGTAAGCATTTTCTAAAGGAGACCATACCATTGTTGTTCTTTTGTTTCTGGCTTACTTTACATCACCAAATGTCCCACACATTCATTCACATCATTGCTTGCCTCACAACTTCATTCCTTTTTGTAGCAGCACAATATTCGTTTATAAGCATACATCATCATTCACACATCTACTTCTACGTAAGTGTATCCTTAGCCACATTTTCCATGGTCATAGAATTGGAATCATAGAGTATCTGTCCTTTTCTGTCTGGCTTATTTCACTCAACATTTTGTCCTCAAGGCTCATCCATCTTGTCATGTGCTTTGAGACATCATTTATTCTTACTGCTGCATAATATTCCATCATATGCATATAACTTTGCTATAGATTTCTCAGGATCTTCCAAGTATAGTATCATGTCATCTGCAAATAATGAAAGTTTTACTTCTTCCTTTCCAATTTTAATGCCTTTTACTTCTTTTTCCTGCCTCATTGCTCCAGTTAGAACTTCTAGTAAAATCTTGAATAATAATGGTGACAGTGAGCAGCCATGTCTCATTCCTGATCTTAGTGGGGAAAATTACAGTCTCTCCCCAGTGAGTATGATGCTGGATATCAGTTTTTTATATATTCCCTTTATTATATTAAAGTAGTTACTTTTGATTCCTATCTTTTGGAGTGTTTTTATCAGAAAAGAATGTTGAGTTTTGTCAAATATTTTTCAGCATCAATCAAGATGATCATGTGATTTTTTCCTTTCAATTTCTTAATATGCTGTATTACATTAATTGATTCTTACGCTGAGCCATCCTTGCATTCTTGGTATAAATTCCACTTAGTCATGGCATATAATTCTTTTAATGTGTTGCTGGATTCAATTTGCTAATATTTTGTTGAGAATTTTTGTATCTATATTCATTAGGGAGGTTGACCTATAGTTTTCTATTCTTAAAGCATCTTTACCCTGTTTTGATATTAAAATGGTATTAGCTTCATAAAATGAGTTAGGTAGAGTTCCTTTTTCCTCAAATTTTTGGAAAAGTTTGAGTATGATTGGTGTTAGTTCTTTTTGGAATGTTTGATAAAATTCCCCTGTGAAGTAATCCGGACCTGGGCTTTTCTTTGTAGGAAGATTTCTGATGGCTGATAGAATCTCTTCACTTGTGAGTGGTTTGTTGAGATCTATTTCTTCCTGAGTCAATGTAGCTTGTTTGTGTGTTCCAGGAATTTGTCCATTTCATATAAGTTGCCTAGCTTGTTGGCATATAGTTGTTCATAGAATCCTCTTATGATTTATTTTATTTCTTTAAGGTCTGTAATAATGCACCCATTCTCATTTCTGATTTTGTTTATTTACATCCTCTCTCTTTGTTGCTTTGTCTGTCTTACTAGTGGCCCATCAATTTTATTGATTTTCTCAAAGAACAAACTTTTAATTTTATTGATTCTTTCTATTGTTCTTTTGTTCCCCCATTCATTTAACTCTGCTTTAATCTTTGTTATTTATCTTTTTCTATTTGCTTTGTGGTTAGTTTGCTGTTCTTTCTCAAGTTCCTCCAGGTGGGCAGTTGAGTCCTTGATTTTTGCTCTTTCTTGTTCTTTAATATAAATATTTAACACAATAAATTTCCTTCTCAACATGGCCTTTGCCACATCCCATAAGTTCTGATACCTTGTATTCTCATTTTCATTCATCCCCAGATAGCTATTGATTTCTCTAGCAATTTTTTCTTTGACCCACTGGGTGTTTAAAATTGTGTTTCATTTCCATATATTTGTGAATGTTCTCATTCTTTGGTGCTTATTGAGATCCAGCTTCATTTCATTGTGATCAGAGAAACTGCTTTGAATAATTTCAGTGTTTTTAAATTTATGAAGATCTATTATGTGCTTTAGCATATGATCTATCCTGGATAATGTTCCATAAGCACTAGAGAAGAATGTATATCTTTGTGTTTTGGTGTACAATGACCTAGATATGCCTGTTAGGTCTAATTCATTTATGAAATTGTTTAACTTCTCTGTTTTCATGTTGATCTTCTGTCTGGTTGTTCTAACAAAAAAAAAGAGTGGTGTATTGAAGTCTCCTATTATTATTGTTGAAACATCAGTCACTCCTTTCAGTTTTTCCAATATCTGTATCATGTACTTTGGAGCTCCTTGATCGGGAGCATATACATTGATGATTGTTATATCTTCTTGGTGAGTTGTCCTTTTGATTAATATATAGTGTCCTTCTTTGTCTCTTGTGATGTCTTTACATTTAAAGTCTATTTTGTCTGAAATTAGTATAACTACTCCTACTTCCTTTTGGTTACAACTTGCATGGAAAATCTTTTTCCATCCTTGATTTTCAGTCTATTTTATCCTAGAGTCTAAACTGAGTCTCTTGTTCGCAGCATATAGCTGGATTATATTTCTTTATCCATTCTGCCAATCTGTGTCTTTTAATCGGTATGTTTAGTCTGTCAACATTCAGAGGTATTACTGAAAAGGTGTTTCTTGAATTCACCATTTTATTTTTTTCATTTTATTTGTCAGATCTATATATTCTCTTCCCTCTTTCTCTTTTTATCCTTTAACTTTCCCTTACTTGTACTCTTCAATTCTGTGCCCTCCTCCAGACCTTCCTCTCCCATCTTTTTTTTCAACTGGCAGAACTCCCTTTAGTATTTCATGTAGGATTTATCTTGTTGACAGTTTTTTTTTCAAGATTTGTTTGCCAGTGAACATTTTTAATTCTTTCCTCAGTTTTGAAGGACAATTTGACTGGGTACAGAATTCTTGGCTGAAAGTCTTTCTCATTCAGGATCTTAAATATATCAAACCACTGTCTTTTTTCCCTCCACGGTGCCAGTTGAGTAGTCTTAAATCAGTCTTATGTCATTTCTCTCATGTGTAGTAAATTGCTTTTCTCTTGCTGCTTTCAGAATTTTCTGCTTCTCTTCAACATTTGACAGACAGATCAGTATGTGTCTTAGGAAAGGCCTGTTTGGGTTTATTCTGTTTGGAGTTCATTGGGCTTCTTAGACATTTATATTTATGCCCTTTATAAGGATTGAATTAACTTCCATGGGGATCTTTAATTTGCTACTCTTTAAAATGAGAAAAAGTAAGCATAGGAGTTCAAATATAGGACCTGGCACTTACATTCATACTATGCAAAAATGTGCACATTTTTAAAGAATATACATTCAAAAAATGAGATCTTAATCCAGCATCTGTGTCTTCTCTGGTGTTTTATTTTGGTCATTAGGCTGGGCTATATCTGTCTGCACTTTGATATACTTAGTGTTCTTCTGCTGTTTTCATCACATGTAAATGTCTTTATTGATTACTTTGGGAGTTCATTTCCTTCAGTAATCTAAAGCCTTGTGTTTGCAGGATGGGTGTGTAGCTAGATGCAGGATACGTGGTGGGGCATGGCAGTGTGGTGATGCACTGCAGTGTAGTATAGGCACAGGTTGGGGATGTTAAACTGGTGCTTGTGAACGTGGGTGCCCAGTGACCAGAGAGAATGTAGCTGCATGGGTGCTCAGGTTTGGGGGGCATAACTCTTGTGTGCACTGGTCTAGGGCATGGGGGCCTTTTTGCACATGCACAGAACTATGACAGTGGGTGAGTATTATGCTTTCCTGTGGTAGGAGCAGAAGTGACATGGCTGCACAGGTCAGCACTTTCTCAGAGCTGGGAAGCATGACTGAAGTCCATGTGTTATGCATGTCTAGGAGTGTTGTAACTTATGTTCCTAGAGCTGAAGGATGTGATTGGGGGCCATGTGCATGTGTGGGTCTAGAAGTGTCATAAACTGATATTCCGAGAGCTGAGGGGCATGGCTGGGGGCATATTTGCAAGTCTAGGAGTGTCGAAAACTGATGAGTGGGGGGGTGGATGTAGCTATGTGATCTTTTGGTGGGAGCAGTTGAAGCCTGGATATGGAGGTTACCAACTGCAACCTTCATGCGCTGGACACAGCCTGCAAGGAGCAGAGAAGGGGAGATAGTGCCCGGGAGGGGCACAGGAAAGGTGGGTTGGGCTACACTTGAGGTGGGGATGTGGGGTGGGGATGTGTGCTGGCGTTAGGTGGAATGGGGTGGGCACACTTGGAGCATGGGTAGTGGGAGAGGGTGACGGGGTTCATGTGCATGTGGAGTGAGGTGAGTTGCCGCTCTCGGGGCTGCAATGGTGAGGGTAGCAGGTTCAAGAATGCAACTTGGCTTACTTCCTAGTCCACATCACCCCATCCATGCACTCCTGTGTGTTCTGCACTTCTGTGTTCATTACAATGTACTTTTAATATGTTATATACATTTCATATATATGTTATATTTCACAATAAAAATGTTTTAAAAAAAGAATGCCTTTTTTATTTCCACGTATTTGTAAAATTTCCAGTTTTCCATCTTGTTTGTATTGAAATCTCATACTGCTAATTTAGAATTGTCCATTTCTCCCTTCAAATCTGTCAATTTTTACTTCCTATCCTTTGTGGCTTTGCTATCAGGTATACATATGTTTATAATAGTTACATGTCCTTGTTTAATTGACTCCTTTATCAGTATATAGGAACTTCCTATGTCCCTTGAAGCAATTTTAACTTAAAGTCTGTTTTACCTAATATTAGTATAGATCTCTTTTTCTAATTATTTACATGACATGTTTCCATTCTCTTCCCTTTCATCCTACCTGTATATTTGAATTTAAAGTGAGTTTCTTGTTAACAGCATATAGTTTTTTATTCATTGTTTCAATCTCTTCCTTTTGATGGGTAATTTAACCCATATACATTTTTTTGGTGGGAATGCATGGTCTGGGAGTCGAAATCAGGTCTTCCACATGGAAAGTGAGCATTCTACCACTGAACCAGCTGTGCACCCTTTTAAACCCATTTACATTTGAAGTAGCTTATGATATTCCATGACTTTTTTGTTTAATTTTGCTATTTGATTATTACAAGCCATATTTTTGTACCTCTATTCTTCCATTACCTATTTTTAAATTTATTTTATTTTTCAATGTGTACAATTTTGAGACATTTCTTTCTCTCTATATATTTTTTTCCTATATTTTATTTGTGTTTACCTTGGACTTTAAATTTGACTTTCTGAATTTATAACAATCATGTTTGATTTGATACCAAATTCACTTCTATTGTATAAATATACACTGTTCCTATACCTCTTCATTCCGCATGTTTTTGTACTTGTTACAAATTGTATCTTTTGTATGTCTAAAACCATAAATTTATCATTACTTCTTATACATTTTCATTTTAGAAGGCCTAGGAAGTAAAAAGTTGAGTTACATACAAAAAATTCCAGTACAGTAGTAATGGAATTGATAATTAATCATAACTTTACTTTTACCAAAGAGTTTATTTTTGCATGATGCTTCAATTCACTCTCCAATTTCCTTTCTTTTCAGTCTGAAGAACTCCCTTTTGCATCATAGGACATGTCCAATGGTGAAAAACTTCCTAAGCTTTTGTTTATTCAGGAAATGCCATAAACTTGCCCTCATTTTTGTTAAATAGTCTTGCTGCATATACAATTTTTCATTGACAATTGTTTGTAACAAAGCTTTAAATATTTAATTCAACTGCCTTCTTGCCTCCATGGTTCTTCATGAGAAATCAGCACATAATCTTATTGGGGGCTCCTTAATACATAACATGTTTTTTCTTCTTTTGGAGTTTGTAGAACTGTCTCCTTGTTTTTGGTATTTGCATGTTTGACTACTATGTGTCTGGACATGGTTCCCTTTAAGTTTATCCTATTTGGGGTTTGCTGCACTTCCTGACCTTGCATGGTCATGACTGTTAAATTTGGGAACTTTTCTGCCATTATTTCTTTGAATATTCCCCCTGCTACTTTTTCCCTTTCTTATCTTTCTCAGAATCCTATAAAGTGTATTTGGTGTCCCATAGATCTCTTAGGATCTGTTTGCTTTTCTCAATTCTTTTGCCTTTCTGCTTCTTACCCTGCATTATTTCAATTTTCTTGTCTTCAAGTTACAGATTCTTTATTTGCTAGCTTCAATCTTCTGTTAAACACCCTATGGAAGTTTCCATTTACGTTATTGACTCTTTTTAAAATTCTTTATATCTTTATTGAAATTCTCATATCGTTATTCATGGCTTTTCTGATATCCTTTAGTTCTTTCCCCCTGTTTTCACTTATCTCCTTCAGCATACTAAGGATAATTTGTTTGGAATCTTTGTCTCATATATTAAAGTCTTGTACTTTTCATTGATGATTTATCTTGTTCCATTCAATTGGCCATCATTTACTGTTTTTGTTTGTCTTGTATATGTTGCTGCACACTGCATGTTTCAATATTTTAAAGTGTTAACTCTGTGATTTATTCCTTGCACTGCTTATTCTTTTATTTTTTATCTGATTAGTGGTGACAGATTTCCTTCAGTGTAGGATCCAACAAAACAAAATAAACAAACCAAGCCAAAGTACCATTCACAGCCTTTACAAATTGCCTCTGCCTTGGTTGGTGGTATTGTTTAGAGTTTTTATTGTGCTGGGCTTGTATTTTCTTGTGGCTTTAAGAATTATCCCATTCATAGGAATTTGTGTGTCCTTTCTACTCTTTATGATATTAGTTTTCTCTCTCTCTAGGATGCTGTATTATATGACTTAATGGAGGTAATTCCTTGCTTCAGGCTGCTTTGTCTTAATAGTTTCTTCAGGGCTTTGGTTTTGCAAGCTGCATCTGCCTTCAGGACAAGTTCTTGGTGGGAAACCTCAAGACAAGTTTCCTGGTCCAGTCCTTCAGACTTCTACGCAATACACCAGCACCAATATTTAGGCACCACAGTATGTATTTAGGGGTTACTCTTCTCCCTCTGGAACAGTGAGAGTGTAAGCTGGCTATTCACCATTCCATCAGGGGCCAGGAGATGGGCTAGTATGTGTGCTACAAGCTTTGCTTTTTGAAAGCAGTGTTTTCATGATTCAGCACTTATCCATCTACTGAAACCATTCAATTGTTTTCTGGAGTTTTTTGGAAGTCAGCTTTGCCACTTTTTTTTTTTTTTTTTTTACTGCTTGTTCAAAGATTCTGTGGTGAAATACCACACTGGAGCATTTTACACTGTCATCTTGTCTTCTTTTGATATCAGGGTAATACTGCTTTTATAGCAAAGTTTAAGAAGTGATCACTCTTCTATATTTTGGAAAAGTTTCTGAAAAATTGGTGTTACCTTTTCTTTAAAAATTTGATTGAATACACCAGTGAATTCAACTAGGCTTGGGCTTTCTTTGTGGGAAATTATTTTATTAATAATTTAACCTCTTCACTTGTTAAAATTTTATTCAGATTTTCTATCTTCTTGATTCAGCTTCAGTAGTTCACATCTTTCTAAGAATCTGTCCACTTAATCTAGGTTATCTAATTTGTTGACATAAATTCTTAAATAATATTTCTTTAAAATCCTTTTATCTCTGTAAGTCTGGTGGCAATATGCCCTCTGTCTTCCCTGATTTTTATTAATTTGAATCCTCTTCTTTTTCTTTTTCTGTGCAGTGTAAATAAGGTTTGTAAATTATGCTGATTTTTCAAAGAAACAGCTTTTTGTTTTGTTGATTTTATCTATTGTTTATCTATTCTCTTTAACATATTTCTCCCTATATTCGTTATTTACTTCATGTTTTAGTTTTCTAGTGCTGCTATTTTAAAGTATCATATTCTAGGTGGCTCAATACAAGAAAAATGTATTGTCTCACAATTCTGGTGGCTAGAATTCTGAAATAAAGGTGTCAGCAAGGCAATGTTCTCCTTTGAAACTCTAGGGGAGAATTCTTCTTTTTCGCTCTCAGCTTCCAATATTTCCTGTCAATCCATCATGTTCCTTGGTTTGCAGCTGCAGTACTTCAATTTCTGATGCCATTGTCGCATGTCCTTCTCTCCTTTGTCTCTCTGTGTATTTTCCTCTGCTTATAAGAACAGCAGTCATATTGGATTGGGGCACTTTAATTCAGTTTTGTTTCATTTTAACTAATCACATCTTCAAGGACCTTATTTCCAAATAGGGTCACATTCATGGCAACAGTGTTTAGGACTTGAACATATTTTGTATAGGGAGACAATTCAACCCCTAACTCTTCTTGCTTTGAGCTTCATTTTCTCTTATTTTTCTACTTTCTTAAGAGGGAATGCTATGTTATTGATTTAGGTTCTTTTTTTTAAGGTAAAAATTTACAACCGGAAATTCCCTTCTAAGCAGGGTTTTCACATAACCTCATAAGTTTTCATATGTTGCATTTCATTTGCACGTATTTCAAAGTATTTTCTAATTTATTTTGTGATTTCTTCATTGACCCATTTGTTATTTATGGCTTTATTGTTTAATTTCCACATATTTTGAATTTTCCAAATTTCCTTTCATTATTGATTTCTTATTTAATTACATTGAATTAGAGAATGTACTTTTTCTTATTTAATTACATTGAATTAGAGAATGTACTTTGTATTTGAATTGTTTCAAGTTTTTTGAGACGGTTTATGGCTTAATCATAGTTTGTCCTAGAGAATAGTTAGTTTTTCTTGACAGTGTGTATTCTGTTATTGTGGGGTAGAACATTCTTTAGATGTCTGTTAGGTCTATTGTTTATTTTGTTGCTCATGACCTTATGTCCTTCTTGATCTTGTGTCTTGTGTTGTATCCATTGTCAAAAGTGGAATATAGAATTCTAAAACTATGATTTTGAACTTGTCTATTTCTCCCTTCAATTCTGTTAGATCATGCCTCATGCATTTTAGAGCTCTGTTTACAGGTGTATATATGTTTACAATTTTTATATATCTTTGATAGGTTAATGCCTTTATTATTATACAATGCACTTCTTTGACCCTTTTAATAATTATTTTCTTAAATTTTATATTTATGATATTTTACTCACTCTAGCTTTCTTTTGGTTCTTGATAGCATAGACTATCTTTTCTCTTTTCTTTTACTTTCACATATTTGTGTCTTTAAATCTCAAGTATGTCTCCTGTAGACAGCATTTACTTGAATCATTTTCTTAATTTTGCCAATCTCTGGCTTTTATTTGGAGTATTTATAAATATACAGTTAATGTAATTTCTGATAACATGGGGTTTATCCCCCTCATCTCCACTGAAGGATCTATACAGTTTTTTTTACTGGTTAACTAATGGTTGGGCAAAGATTTCCCTATATGACTGCAACGAATTGTTTTGTCAGTCTTTGTCAAAGGACAGGGTGTGTGTGTGCGTGTGTGTTTGTGTGCTGGGGCATGTCTTCAACACTGGGTAAGGCAGTTTACAACTCTTTCTTAACATTCACTTACTGATTTAACAGAAGCTTCAATTTAGTTCAATGTGACAGTTTAAGATATATCAGATGCTTCCTGAGAATGTGTATAGCCCTTTGCATGCAGGTGCCTGGCCTTCTAGATTCCTAGAAATATGGCAGAGGTAAAATTATGACAAATCTATGGAATTGATGTTTGCATGTTCTCTGGCTCCAGTTTGCCCTCTCCAGTGGTTTTCAAGCTTTTGGTTTTAACCACGATTGTGACTGTTGTTGTCAGGGTAACTGTGGAGTTGGAGAGGAGTTTATGGGAATAAGGCAAGTTAAAACACCACAAAATTTGTAATTTCAAGATTCAAATTTTTTTCTTGAGTAAACATGTGTAAGATTGCAGAGAATTTTTTGTTAATTTTGAGTTCTGAAAAAGTTGACTTTCAAAATTTTTTGCCATTTTTCTCATTGACTTTACAAATATAAAATTTTGGAAGCCCATACACCACCATTTGCACTGACATCACCTCATCTCCTTTCACATTTCCTTTTCTTTTACGTTACCTTTTTCTCTTTCTCTGCTGCAGCCTGCATGTAACTAAAACTAACCAACCCCATTATGCCCAAGTTTACTCCAGTTCAGTTTGATCAACAACTACAGGCAGGAACAAAATCGCACACCGCCAATACCAAATTCCAGATAGAGACAATCTGAGCAGTACTTTTATACAGTATTCACTGCTGGTACAATTAAATTATGAGAAGGATGATAATTTTGTGTAGTGTAAACATGGAATAGGGAGAAATTTTTAAATAAAAATTGATTTGGGATCTCAATAAATGCTGTATTATACCTATTACCTGATCATATCCCTAGATCTATCAGAGAATAGTCAATATACTACAGAATAATGAATAAATGAAGCACAAAGCCAAACAGGGAAAATTTTAGTTACCATAACACAAAAATCATCATTATGAATTGGGGAAGAAAAAATAAAATTGTAACAGGGAAATAATTTTTATTCTTATTGTCTAGAGGTGGCCACTATATAACCAGAGGTTATCAATATGCCATCTTGATATATATCCTTCTAATTGCATACAACTATATTACGAGAAATTCCCCACATCATTATATATTGTAAAATATGGGGGTTTGAGGTTTCATAGAATTCTATTTATAATTCCAAGTTTTCTTAGTCACCTCCTGTGCATATTAATGGATTCGCCTTGACTATTATAACTCAAATATACTTTATTTTCCTTACATAAATAGCAGAGACTTCAAATACACTACACATAAAATATTTTCTATTTCTCTAGTAATATTTTCATCCATGATCAAGAACATTATACTGCACAAATCATTGTGCACATATTTATATATTTAGAATTAATTTGTAGAAGGGGAATTTTGCAATTACTTCATCAAATATAATGAATATGTTTGTTACTTTTGATATATTTTGTGTAATTGCCTCTTGGACTTGATTTCTAACAACTTTCTTGTGATGCATCTTGTGATGTATCAGATTCTTGCATCTGATAGAAGAAATTCCACCGTATTTCTAAATCAAATCTTTCCTGCACCAATTTGTCAATTATTTTTTAGTATCATCTTATGCTTTTGAGGAATTTAAATTAACTGTGACAAATTGGGCAGCTCACCCACCACTATTTGGTCAAGTAAAAATGATCATTTTTCAATTGTTACATAGCATTTTTCTACATCATTTGTTCTATAATTTCAATATTTTTGTTCCATTTTTAATGATGATTTCATATTCTGCTTAAAGAGACTACATTACATTCATGGGTAAAGATACTTTTGTCATATTGTAGCTACTGAAGGGATGTTATGTAAGTCCCTGAAAATATATAGATGGCTATTTACTACCTCTTGATATAATATCTTGTTTGGGTGAAAGCACCTAGGAAAAGCTGCTAGTCTAATTTTAATCTTCAATTTTCAGAACAATGTCCATTCAATTAATGCTGCTGCACATTCAGAAAGTCAATTTATCAAGAACCCCTGACCTTTGGCAATAACTATGCTATTCTCCCCAGGGTTACATGTCTTCGATTTGGCTCCTTGTTAAACTAGCAATTCTGTGTTTTTCTTTCTTGGGTCTTCTTGTTTTATTTTATAAATGTAAAATTGCAGGAGAGTAAAGAGTCAGTATGCATAAATGGAAACTTTTCACACAGGATGTACAAGTTTTAATTGAAAGGTTAAACTTAATCAGATTGAAATGAATTATAGGTCATTTCAATGTAGTTGGAAGGAAATGACAAGCCTCTGACTGGGTAGTTCATTTGTTACAATATTATACCACGTGCTACTAATGTTAACAATGTTTCTGTTTCTATCTCTTCAATATCTAGTTACTTATGTATAACGAGAAATTGTTCTAATTCCAAAGCATGACGTATTATTCCATCTTGAAGATGTTTGCTTTTAACAAATTATTCTAACAGGTAGTCTGTCTTAGTTTCCCAGATGTAATCACAAATTTATTGACCTATGGTTATGAGCCTAACAGAAGTCCAAAATTGAGACATAAGAAAGGTACTACATTCTCCCTGAAGACTATAGCCTTCTGGTGCTGGCTGCTGAGTTATCCTTGCTTCCTTGGATTTAGTTTCACATGGCAATGTCTTCTACTTTTTTTTTTCTAGGCTCCATTGACTTCCAGATTCTGGCTCCTTCCTATGGCTTTCTTTCTGTGTCTTTTCTTATCAGGCCTCCATTATAGGATTAAGAATCATCATGATTCAGTTGGCCACACCTTAACTAATTATAAAAGCTTCAATAAGTCTTACTTACAATGGCTTCACACTCACATGAGTGGATTAAGATTAATGATATGTTTTCTGGGTCATATAATACAACCTACCACATAGTGATAAATTGAAACATCAGCTTTGTTTATGTATTTATTAAATTAAGTTGTACAAACATTTATCTTCCCTGCATTCTACCCAAACTCTCCAGTCTCTGAACTGAAGGACTAATATATTCAAATTTCACTCACTCTTTTTCCCTTGCATGAGTCTCTTACATCGGCCTCTCAGAATGAAAAAAGTACTTTTCAGTCTGTGATTGTTTCAGTGGACTTCAAAGTCTCCTGCAGAGTGCTGTCTGCTCAAGTGGATAGTTACATATTAGCAAAATTGAGATATCAAATCTGCCACAGTGTACTGGAGAAAATCTATCTCCCTCTTTTCATGTTATTTTCCACGTTGCAGCAAAACAATGTGCTAGTAATATCACAAAATTCAGAGCACCACAGATGTGTTCTCTTCCTCTGGAGCCAGTAGGAGACTGTGATGTGGATACATTTGTATGGCCATGCACTCAAATATTCCCTTAAGCCAATTGTTATAAGTTTTAGACTGGGGCAGGAGAAGGAGTTTGTAATTATATAGATTTTGTCTGTTTGTTTCTTAACTGTTGTCTGAGTTTGGATAGAGAACATAACCTCTATTCTTAAAGCATCCCCAAAGACTCCAAAATCTATAGTGAAGTCATGCTGCTAGAGCCCATGTGTCTAATAGTTTTTTTTTTTTTTTTTTGTATGCTGTATGGCAGGGTCACATTTCATTCTTTTTCCATTTGAATATCCCATTACTGCAGCACCATTTTGTTGAATTTTTTGTTTGTTTTTATTGGTTTCTTTGTTTGCTTGTTTTGAGTAGCGCATGGGCCAGGAATCAAACCCAGGTCTCCCTCATGGTAGATGAGAATTCTACCGCTGAACTACCATTGCACCCTAGACCCCTAATAGGGTTTTTTGTGAACCAGTTCCCTCGAGTTTTTTATGTACATCTCCCCTATTATCCACAGCCCTAAGGCATGAATCCATGGTGTTCTAGGCTAGAAGAAAGATATGATACAGACAACCATGGTGTACAGGGATTTCCCGTGTGCTCAGATTAGGGTTTTCTAACTTCATCAGGCTCATCATTCCTAGCTGGCACCTTCTTCCTCAGGAAAGAGTTCTCCCGCAGGAGGCTTCTCAGGCTCAGATATTCTACCAGATCACCAGCTATGTCTAATTAATTTTAACCCCATTTTATTCTCACATCGATACCAATGAATCAGCCAGTCTCAGTGTGCAGAAATGTTATGGATCATAGCCCAGTGCTATTAACCGGGGAATAAAGTTCAGAACCAGGGGCATTGTCACAAGCACAACCAGGGTCAAACAGCAAATCCTGCCTTAATAGAGCCAAGGCTCAGTTGTGCACTCAGAGGCAGATGCCTAAATCTAACCTGGGTATAATGATTTACAACAGGTTCATAATTCATGGCCAATGCAAACCAGAGGAAAATGAAATTTGAAATCATAGACTCTTAGATTTCTAAGGAAACTTCCAGAAAATATAATTACAATAATTCTCAGTTTCTTATCCAGATTATTCATCATTCATGTGATTTATTTCAAAGAAGCTCTGTATGTCTAACGAACTTGAGAGGATGGCTGGAATGCTAGTTAAATAATAGAAGCTTTCATGCCAGACAATCAGGGACCCCAGATCTATCACTTACTCTACTTATGAGACATTGGATATATTTCTTCACTTCTACATGCATCTGTTTTTTGCATTTGTAAAATGGGAATAATAATACCTACATCAGAGCACCGTTGTAAAGATTAAATGAATTAATTCATGTAAAAATTTTAAAACATAGTAAATGTTAATTGATTCTAGGTTCCAGATGAAGGTAGAATGGCCCTGGTTTAGGAAAGAGTGGTTGTTAGATCATGACAGCCTCCTTTGGGGTCCTTAACATTTTTTGGGTTTTTTGGAGAATACTTTTAAAATCATTGCTCCCATATAACCTCCATCTAGTACAAGAGATCCTGCTACATTACCAATTTCAAATATGGGCATTTGAACTCCATATGACACTTTCAGCAATGGGGAGTTCATTAGTATAAAAAAATAAAGGTAATTCTAACTATTTCAGGTATTAAAGAGCTACCTTACATTCGTGCAAAGTCTCCTCCCCAAGGAAGTTAGAGATGGCTTTGACCCAAGAAGCAACTGGATGCAACAGCCAGAGCAGGTGTTCCTGACACTAACAGACATAGGATACCAATCCTTCTATCTCTTATCTGTGTGAACTTAGGCAAGGTTACTTTATGTCTCTGAATCTTCATTTCCTTATTTGAAAAATGGGAATATATATATAGTATAAAATTCTTAGGTTTTTCTTTTTTTAACATTTGAATTGTATAATATAAAATACATACAAAATAAGGAAATAAAAAAGCAATGGTTTTCAAAGCACTCTTCAACAAGTAGTTACAGGACAGATCGCAGAGTTAGTCATGTGTTACATATGATTCTCTTGGTTTTTTTTCCTTCTAGCTGCTCCAGAATATAGGAGAATAGAAGGTTTAAATATTTTTTATCATCACAATTGACTTTATTTCTTCTTTTTTTGTGAAAAATAACATATACAAAAAAGCAATAAACTTCAAAGTACGGCACCACAATTAGTTGTAGAACATATTTCAGAGTTTGACATGGGTTACAATTCCACAATTTTAGGTTTTCAATGCTAGCCACTCTAAGATACTGGAGACTAAGAAAGATATCGATTTAATGATTCAGTATTCATATTCATTTGTTAAATCCTATCTTAACTGTATAACTCCAACATCACCTTTGATCTTTCCATCCTTCTTTTTATGGGTGTTTTGGCTATGACCATTCTAAATTTTTCATATTGGAAGGGTCTGTCATTAATATGGGGTAGGGAGATAGAACTATCTGATGTTCTGGAGAGGCTGGGCCCTCTTGGTTTCAGGACTTATATGGACCAGCGACCCATCTGGAGGTTGTAGGATTCTGGAAAATTATTCTAGTGCATGGAACCTTTGTGGAATGTTACATATTGCCCTAGGTGTTCTTTAGGATTGGCTGCAATGGTACTGGTTGGGGTTTGTAAGTTATGATAGGTAGCAAGGTCTACCTGAAGCTTGCATAAGAACAACCTCCAGAGTAGCCTCTTGACTCTATTTGAACTCCCTCTGACATAGATACTTTACTAGTTACACTTATTTTTACCCTTTTGGTCAGGATGGAATTCTTAATTTCATGGTGCTAGGGCTGAATTGATCCCTGAGAGTCATTGCCCATGTTGTCAGGGAGACTTTTACCCTGGATGTCATGTCCCATGTAGGGGTGAGGACAATGAATTCATTTGCAGAGTTGGGCTTAGAGAGAGTTAGGACACATCTGAGCAACAAAAGAGGTCCTCCAGAAGTAACTCTTAGGCATGCCTATATGTAATCTAAGCTCTGCTACCTACATAAGCTTCACAAGAGTAAGCCTCAGGATTGAGGATATGGACTATTGATTTGGGTGTCCCTAAAGTTTGAGACAGTATCAGGGGAGTCCCTGGTGGTAAGGTTTAATAGTTCCATATTCTTTCTCCTATCTCTCAAGGGACTTTGCCAACAACTTATTTTCTTTTTTTTTTTCTTTTTTTTTTAAACATGGGCAGGCACTGGGAAGCGAACCTGGGTCCTCTGGCATGGCAGGCGAGAACTCTGCCTGTTGAGCCACCATGGCCTGCCCTGCCAATAATTTTTGAATATCTGCTTAGTATACTTTAGGATGTATCCAGGCATTATAATACTTCCTACAGGATTAAAAGACCTCTTTCTTATTCTGGGATCCCTGTGTTTCCATTTTTAAAATGAGCTATATAGATAGGTTGAGTTAGATTATGCACTACAGAAAATTTCAGTTCCAGACCAAATAAACCTGCCTTTCTTTATTCTAGAACAGTATGTGTGTTTTTAAAACACACTGTCCTCCTTAAACCTATGTTCTGAATTACATTAATCCCAACATGATTGGCTTCATTTTTATCTCTAAATATTATATATATTAAACAGCCTCTTGAGATCCAGAAATAATAATCAACACTCCAGAATTAATGTGTCTTCTCTAAAAGCTTAAAATCTAAGCCCCTGTTTTCTTATAAGCATTTTCTAAAGGTGACCATGCCATTGTTGTTCTTTTGTTCCCGGCTTATTCTGCCTCACCAAATGTCCCACATGTTCATTCACATTGTTGCATCTCTCATGACTTTGTTCCTTCTTGTAGCAGCACAACCTTCGTTCATAAGTATACACCATTGTTTGCCAATCTATTTCTCAGTCAGTGCATCCTTCAGCCACCTGATTGCATCAGGCATCATGTATAGTGCCCGAAGTCCACAGTCCATTAACATTCTCAATTTTAGATAATTTCATTGTCCCTAAGAGAAGGAAAACCAATAAACACACCCTTGTCAAATTGGAAATCTAAACCTCCGCTTAACTCGTCTCGCCCCTCGTTATTTACTACAATTTTTGCCGTGGTAGTACTAATATTTTCATATTTTACATAGCCCATAGCATGGAATAGTAGTTTTTCTCCTGTGCCCTGGACTTAAACACTTTTTGTACACAGATCTTTGAAGGAATTCTTGCAAGACCTAATTCTTATGTATAGTATTAAACAGTAGGACACATAGGTCTGTACAACCCTTTTCAATCTTGTTCATCTTCAATATGGTAATATTACTTATATACCCATTAGAAAAGCACTTCACTTCTATCTATCTCTTACATTGTAATTCAACGTCATTAACTAACTGTTCCCCCATCTCTAGCTTCTCTGTACCTTCAAGTCACCTATATTCTGCATTATAAGCTGCCAGTTATACCTTTGCCATGGTCATAAATGTGTAATCATACAGTATATATCTTTTTGTGTCTTTCACTCAGCATTATGTCTTCAAAGCTCATGCATCTTCTCATGTGCTTCAGTATGTCATTTTGTCCTATTGCTGTATCATACTCCATCATATGTGTATACCACATTTCGTTGATTCACTTGTTTGTTGATGGGCATTTGGTTTGTTTCCATCTTTTGGAGATTGTGAATAATGCTACTATGAACATTGGTTTATAAATGTCTGTTTGTGTCATTACTTTCAGCTTTTCTGGGTATATACCAAGTAGTATTATTGCTGGATCATAAGGCAACTCGGTATTTTGTTTCCAAAGGAACTGCCAAGCAGTATTCCATGGTGGCTGGGCCATTATATATTCCCACCAGCAGTGGATAAGTGTCCCAGTTTTTCCACATCCTCTCCAATTTTTATAGTTTCCTGTTTGTTTAATAGCGGTCAATCTTATAGATGTGACGTGGTATCTCATGATACTCTTGATCTGCATTTCCCTTAGAGCCAATGGAAATGTGCACCTCTTCATGTGCTCTTGGGCCATCTGTACTTTGTTTTCAGAAAAAAATGTCTATTAATATCTTTAGCCCATTTTATAATTGGGTTGTTTGTTCTTGTTGTTGAGTTGCTTGATTTCTTTGTATATATATATATATAGGAAATCAAATTTTGTCCAATATGTGATTCCCAAATATTTTCTGCCATTGAGTTGGCTGCCTCTTCACCTTTTTGACAAAGTCTTTTGAGGATTTTGAAGAGTTCCCATTTATCTATTTTTTTCTTTTGTTGCTTGTGCTTGGGTGTAAAGTTTATGTGGCTGCCTCCTATTACTAGGTCTTGAAGATATTTCCCTACATTTTCTGCTAGAAGCTTTATGGTGCTAGTTCTTATATTTGTTTGATCCACTTTGAATTAATTTTTGTATAAGGTGTAAGATAAGGATCCTCTTTCACTCTATTGGCTATTGATATCCAGTTCTTCCATGCCCAATTATTGAAAAGACTTTTTTGTCCTAATTCAGCAGATTTGTGAGCCCTGCCAAAAAATCAGTTGACCATGGATCTGGTGATCTATTTCTGCAGTCTGGATTTGATTTCATTGGACAATGCTTCTATCTTTGTGACAGTACCATGCTGTTTTGATCACTGTGATTTATAATAGGTTTTAAAGCCAGGGAGTGTTAATCCTCCCACTTCCTTCTTCTTCTTAAGGTTACTTTTATCTATTCTGGGTCTCTTTCCACTCCAGATGAATTTGGTACTTAGCTTTTTCAAGTCTTCAAAGTAAGTTGTTGGAAATTTGATTGCTATTGTGTTGAATCTGTAGATCAATTTGGGGAGAATTGGTATCTTAACTATATTTAGCCTTCCTATCCATGAACAGGGAATGTCTTTCCATCTATTTAGATCTCCTTGGATTTGTTTTAGCAATGTTATGTAGCTTTCTATGTATAAATCCTTTAATGTCCCTAGTTAAGTTCATTCCTAAGTACTTGATTCCTTTAGTTGCTGTTTTGAATGGAATTTTTTCCTTAACTGATTCCTCAGGTAGGTCGTTGTTTGTATAGAAATGTTACTGATTTTTGCACATTAATTATATATCCCACCACCTTGCTGAATTTGTTTATTAGCTCAAGTAACTTTGCTGTAGATTTCTCAGGGTCTTCCAAGTATAGTATCATGTCACCTGCAAATAAAGAGAGTTTTACTTCTTCCTTTCCAATTTGGGTGCATTTTAATTCTTCATCCTGCTTGATTGCTCTAGCTAGATCTTCTAGCACAATTTGAATAATAGTGATGACAGTGATCATCTTTGTCTCATTCCTGATTTTAGGGAAAAGGTTTCCATCTCTCTCCATTGAGCATGATGCTTCCCTTTACCATATTGACATAGTTACCTTTGATTCCTATCGTTTTGAGTATTTTTCATCAGAAAAGGATGCTAAATTTTGTCTAATGCTTTTGCAGGATCAATAGAGATGTTCAAGTGATGTTTCCCTTTTGATTTGTTAATGTGCTGTATTACATTAATTGATTTTGTTGTGTTGAATGATCCTTGCATTCCTGGTATAAGCCCTGCTTCTTCGTGGTGTATAATTCTTTAATGTGTTGTTGGATTTGATTTGCTAATATTTTGTTGACAATTTTTGCATCTGTGTTCATTAGGGAGATGGACTTGTAGTTTTCCTCTCTTATAACGTCTTTACCTGGTTTTGGTATTAAAATGATATTAGTTCCATAAAATGAGTTAGGTAGCATCTTTTTTTCCTCAAATTTTTGGAAAAGTTTGAGCATGATTGGTGTTTGATAAAATTCCCTTTGAAGCCATCTTGCCCTGGGCTTTCCTTTGTAAGAAGATTTTTGATGACTGATTGAATCTCTTTCCTTGTGATTGGTTTGTTGAGCTCTTCTATTTCTTCTTGAGTCAGTGTAGCTTGTTTGTATGTTCCCAGGAGTTTGTCCATTTCATCTAAGTTGCCTAGTTTTTGGCATATTGTTGCTCAGAGTATCCTCTTATTTATTTATTTTTTATTTCTTCAGGGTTTGTGGCAATGCACCACTTCTCGTTTCTGATTTTGGTCATTTGCACTCTCTCTCTTTTTTTCCTCGTCACTCTTGCTAGTCACCCATCAATTTTATTGATTATCTCAAAGATCCAAGTCTTGGTTTTATTGATTCTTTCTAGTGTTCTTCTGTCTTCCCACTAATTTATCTCTGTTTTAGTCTTTGTTATTTCTCTTCTTTTATTTGCCTTGGGGTTAGTTTGTTGTTCTTTCTCAAGTTCCTCCAAATGTGCTGCTAAGTCCTCAAGTTTTGCTGTTTCTTGTTTTTTAGTTTTTTTTTTTTTAATTTTGATTTTTTTTCCGTGGGCAGGCACTGGGAATCGAACCCAGGTCTCTAGTATGGCAGGTGAGAATTCTGTCACTCAGCTATCATCACATCACCCTTTCCTGCTTTTTAATATAGGCATTTAGGACAATAAATTTTGCTCTCAGCACAGCCTTTGCCACATCTTATGAGTTCTGATAAGTTGTATTCTCATTTTCATTCATTTCCAGATAGTTATTGATTTCTCTAGCAATTTCTCCTTTGACCCACTGGTGTTTACAAGTGTGATTTATTTATTTATTTATTTATTTTGGGGTACATCATCTAGGAATCGAACCCAGGTCTCCCACATGGAAGGTGAATATTCTATCACTGAACCACCTGTGCACCCATGAGTGTGTTATTTATCTCCATATGTTTGTGAATATTCTCATTCTTTCATGGTTATTGAGATCCAGCTTTATCCCACTGTGATCAAAGATAATGCTAATTTCAAAGTTTTTAAATTTATAAAGACCTGTTTTGTGCTCCAATATATGATCTATCCTGGAGAATGTTCCATGAGCATTAGAGAAGAATGTATACCCTGGTGTTTTGGGATGCAATGACTTGTATATGTCTTTTAGGTTTAATTCATTTATCAAGTTATTTAACTTCTATATTTCCTGGTTGATCTTCTGTCTGGTTGTTCAATCTATAGAGAAGAGTGGTGTATTGATGTCTCCTACTATTATTGTTGACACATCTATTGCTTCCTTCAGTTTTGCCAATGTCTGTCTCATGTACTTTGGAGCTCCTTGATTTGGAGTATAAACATTTATGATTGTTATATCTTCTTGGTGAATTGACCCATTAATTAGTATATAGTCTCCTTCTTTGTCTCTTATGATGTCTTTACATTAAAAGTCTGTTTTGTCAGAAATTAGTGTAGCTACTCTTGCTTTCTTTTGGTTACAACTTGCATGGAAAATATTTTCCCATCTCTCACTTTCAATTTATTTGTATCTTTGTGTCTAAGATGAGTATCTTGTAAGCAACTTATAGCGGGATTATATTTTTAATCCATTCAACCAATCTATCTTTAAATTGTAAGTTTAGTCCATTAATATTCAAATTTGTTACTAAAAAGGTTTTTCTCGAATCCACCATCTTATCTTTCTTAATTTATTTGTAAGATCTATATACTTTCCCCCTTTCTCTTGTTATCCTTTATATTACCCTTACTGGTACTCTTTAATTCTGTGCCCTCCACCAGACCTTCCTCTCCTATCTTTTTTTTTTTCAGCCAGCAGAAATCCTTTTACTATTTCTTGTAGCACCAGTCCCTTGTTTACAAATTCTTTCAGGACTTGTTTGCCTATGAAAATTTTAATCTCTCCCTCAGTTTTGAAGGACAGTTTGGCTGGGTACAAAATTCTTGGCTGGAAGTCTTTCTTTCAAGATCTTGAATATATCATACTACTGCCTACTCACCACCATGATGCTAATTGAGTAGTCTGAACTCAGTCTTATGTGATTTCCTTTGTATATAGTAGATTGTTTTCCTCTTGCAGAGGAAATTCTGAAATTCCTACTTTCAGAATTTTTTGCTTCTCTTCAACATTTGACAGACTGATTAGTATGTGTCTTGGGGGATGCTTATTTGGATTTATTTGTTTGGAATTCATTAGATTTTTTTGACTTATAAATTATGTCCTTTATAAGGGTTGGGATGTTTTTTCCCATTATATCCTCAACTACTCTTCCTTGCCTTATAATCTCTTCTACATCTGGTTCACCAATGATTCTTATGTTTGTGTGCTTTGTTTTGTCTATCATTTGCATGAGATCCAATTCAAATTTTTCCATCTTTTTTGCCATTTGCTGTTTTGAGTCTTTGAAGTCAGCTATCGTGGCCTGAATATTGCTTATTCTTTCTTCTGTCTCTTCAATTCTGCTGTTGTGTGCCTCTAGTATGTTTTTTATTTGGTCAAGGGAGTCTTTAATCTCTGCAATATCTGTAATTTTTCTGTTTATTCTTTCAAATTCCTCTTTATCCTCTTTCACTGTCTTCTTGATCTGCTTTATGTCACTTATTTTATTAAGTAGTTATATGAATGTCTTTGATTAGTTGTTCCAACATCTGTGTCTCCTCTGTTATAATATGATTAGATGGAGCTATATTTGTGTGCATTGTGTTATGCTTAGTGATACTCTGTTGTTTCCATCACATGTAAATATCTGTATTGATTTACTTTGGTAGTTGATTATCTTCAGTGGTCAAAGCCTTGTTTTTGTGGGATGAATGTGCATCAGGGAGCAGGGTATGGATGGAGCACAACTGTGTGGTGATTTGTTTCAGGGCATGTATAGGTGCAGGTTGAAGATGTTACACTGGTGCTTGTGAATGTGGGCTCCCAGTAGCCAGGGAGGATGCAGCTGTGCAGGTGCACTGGTCTGTGGAGCATAATCTTGGTGCATGCTTGTCTTGGGTGTGGGTCCCTTTGGGTGAATGTGTAGAGCTATGGCAGCAGGTCGATGTTATGCCTTCATCTGTTGGGGACAGATGTGACCTGAATACACAGGTCAGCAGTTTCTCAGAGATGTGACCTGAATACACAGGTCAGCAGTTTCTCAGAGCTGGGAAGTATGACTGAGGCCATGCACATGCGTAGTGTAGGAGTGCTGTAAAGTGATGCACAGAGTTTGGGTATGAGGGTGGGGTGAGGCTGTGTGACACTGGGGGCAGGGCAGGGTAGCCTGGGTATGGAGGTTAGTGCCCATAGCCTTTATGCACTAGCAATAGCCTGAAGGGAACAGGGAAGGGTAGGTAGTACTCAAGAGGGGTGCAGGAGATGTGGGTTGGGATGCACTTGGGGTGGGAGTGTGGGGTGGGTACATGCACTGTGGGCTGGTGCAGCTGGGGTATTTGGAGCATGGGAATGGGAGCAGGTGATGGGGTTTGGATGCATGGGGTGAGTCATGGGTCATGGGATTATGCTGGTGAAGGTAGCACACACAAGAAAGGTGTCTAGCTTACTTCTTAGTCCCTGGCTCCTGTCTGTGCACCCTCACTGGCTACACGCCTCCACACCAGGCTCTAGCTTGCTGCTTCTCAGTTCCTTTGCATCTGCAACCAGGGCTGTCTCTATTCAGCCATCTTCCTGGAAGTCTCCTCTGAAATTTTTCTTGAGAATTAAATGACCTTATATATAGGAAATGCTTGGCACATAATAGGCACTCAAAAAGTTTCCTGCTATGGTTTTTGTCAGGTTTTAAATGGTAGGCTGACTGAAAAATCAGAGAAACTGAGTCCAAGTTTAAAATTTTATTGTCCCGGGGCGAGGTTCCTGGGTCCGGGTGCTCAGGGCGCGGGCCGGGGAAGTTGCGCCCCCCCCCCCCCCAGGATCAGAGGGGTTAGATATAAGCTAGCTAGTGGGGGGTGCTGACGATGCCTACGGGGCCTCCTGTGGTAGGTTAGGAGTTTCGCGTACTTTAGGGCCATGGGGCATAGCTACGGGCCTTGGCCAGGGGGCATAAACTACGGGCCATGTGCAGTGGGCATAACTATGGGCTGTGTGCAGTGGGGGTCCTTTGTCAGGGCAGATCCTGATTGGCTGAGTTTGAATAGCTGTATGCCCGGATGTTCATGGATTTTAGTTCAGGTAGGGGCCTTCCAGCCAGAGGCTACTGGGCCAGGCCTTACAGTTTTATCCTTTTGTCTTTTGTCCAATGAATATCTATAGATGCAATTTGAATCATTCTTTGACATCATAGCATGTTAGATTTGATAAAGAGATAAACAGGTGATGTAAACTCCATTTCTCTTCCTTCCCCTTTCCTGTCCCATGTTTTCTGAATGCTTTCCCTTTGATTTTTATTTCCAGACCCCTCACCATCTTTGGTTGTTCTCCTTTGATTATTCTTTAATTTGTCAATGCTTTTCTAACACTCTATCAGTCCTTATTAACAGTTTTCTATATTTGGGTATTAGACTTCCCTTAGATAGGATGCTTGAGGTTCATTTAAAACAGTCAAAGCTTTTGAACTTTCATTAAGTTCCTAGCTCACATTGAGTCTATATTAAACCAAAACCCTGAACTGTGGTAGAAGGGAGGGATTTAATCTAAGTTTTTGTTAAACTTTTTCCTTTTCCTTTTTTGCATTCTTGAAGAGACTTCATAACACAAAAACTGAGTCTCTTATTCATGATTAGTCCTAAAATTTCTTATTCATTTTGTCTGCTATATTTTATTGACCCCAGACTTTAAGATATTTACTTCATAAAGATGCATCATAAGGGTAGTGGTAAAGATGAAAGAGAATCCCAAATATATTTCGTATCTTTTTCACCAATAACAGACACTCTGTAGAATCAATGAGTTAGTTAAGAGAGCATAAATGGTTTTGCTCTTTTTGACCATCTAAATTTAGCATATTTCCCTTTGACTTTACCAATTAAATCTAGTAATTCAAACAATGAATGTGGAAGGGATGCTTTGATGTATACTGAATAACTACTAAATGCCAGTTACAGTTAAATAGAGTCTGGAGATGGAATGGTGACAGAAATTTGCAGAGATATGGCCTTTTCCCTTCTGGAGAATACAGACAGCACTGACTGAGTAGTTCCAAAATATTATCATTGGTCTTATTTCACAGCTATTTATTAGTGCTTTGAAATCATAGAAGAGAGAAGAGCTAACTCTGTCCGCATGGTGAGGTAGAAATGGAAAACGTCACAGATGAGGTGACTTTTTTCTGGGGCCTGAAGGATGAGTATAAATTTTAAAACTTAACAAGATTATGAAGATTGTGTTAATACATATAAATTCATATCTATATCTGTCTATCCAGTGTGTGTGTATTAACAATTATATAAAATATGTGCTATATATATATTGGAGATAAAATTTCTACCTGTTTTGCTTAAGAAAATATTCTTTGTCAACACTTTTGAATTGTCTATTTTTATTTATTTAATGCAAAATTGTCCAGTATCCTTACCTTATTCATTCAAAACAGTGTAGAATGACATTTATTTGGCAAAACTCCTTAACTATATCTCTTAAGAGTTGTTTTACACACTTGTTCTCTTGACTATGAGTTAAAATGAAACTTCTAGATTTGAATTATTCTTTTATCCAGGCTTCACTATTTTATACTCACATCCCTCTAATTCATTTGAATTTGAAAAAGGAGGATATATCTAGTTATATGAAAGACTAATGCAGGCAAGTTTATGATGTTTAGTTGATTGTTGACTTTGAACAAAACCTCTTTTAACCTAGGGCATTGACTGAAAATATGGGAAACACAGAAGGGAGGAAACCAGTGGTCAGGGCCACATAGATTGGGTTAGAAATACAATATCAGACTGCAAAATGCTTTCAGACTTGGAACGACTAAGCAATCTCGTTATTCTACTTTGGTAGGAATAAAAGGTAAATTGCGTGACTATGAATAATAGTATATCCTAAGGGAAGTGATAATTAAAACATAGCATGTTGTATTCTTTTTCAGGGAAATTGTAAAGATTAACTGAATTCAGAGAAGCCTCCCAAATGACTGTTGAAAGATCACTAGGTAAAGAAAAAAATCTGCTCAGGAAACAGGGAGAATAAAGAAAAAAAATAAAATAAGAATCTTCAGACTTAGGAAGAATTTTGGGAAGTAGATAAATGCCAAAAAAAAATGAAATGATTCATGTCACAAAAGCAGTCAGAGATTAAACTGGGGCATATGTTAAGGGACGATTTTATGATTATATCAGTGAAAGATCAGAAACAAAACAGATTGGCTAATAAATTGAAAAAACTACAATTAAAATGACTATTAAATATGCATTTTCTCAAGTTTATATCTTATAATAAAAGCATATTTCTTTTTTAATAGTGTTTTTTTTTTTCATGGGCATGCTCTGGGAATTGAACCCAGGTCTCTGGCATGGCAGGTGAGAATTTTGGCACTGAGGCGCCATTGCATCACCCTCTAAGAGTTTTTGTACAAGTTGGGACTAATGAAAATAAGCAAAAGTGATCAGCTGGAAGCTAGTAATTAAATGAGAAAAAAAGTACATTAAAATATAGGCAACTTTATAGGTTATATTCTTATGTCCTTTCTGTGAGTTCTGTTTTTTTCTGTGTCTTGAACTCAGGTCTGTTTCTAAGCAAAGTAGGAAAGTATCCATGAAAATCAAGAATAACTGTTTTTAGAATCACAGCCAATTGAATCAAGTTATGTCACAGGTTAAGGATATTGCATATTTTTAAAAATTTAATAATAATATATAAAAGAACATGAAAGAACTGGCAGTTCAGAGGTAGAATTCTTGCCTACCATGCGGGAGACCTGGGTTTGATTCTCAGCCCACGTGTTTCCCAAACAAAGAAATAAACAAACAGGCAAATGAAAAACCAAACAAACAAAAATTCAACTAATGGTGCTGCACCAAGGGGATACTCACATGGAAAAAGAATGAGGTGTGACCCTTGCTATTCAGCATATTAAAAAAAGGTAAAAAAAAAAAAAAAAGACTAAAAGAAAGTTCTATATGAAATAATAATCAGTGGCTGAAGTCCAATAAGATGTTTAGAAATACTTCTGGTGGAACACACACTATTTCCTTTCCAAATCATGGTACTTCTGGGAAAACCAGAAATTTAGATGCACATGTGTCTCTCAGAAATTTGGGAATGACCCATAATGGTGAAAAAGATAAAATTGTATCATTTTAATCTTTATGAGCTTTGTTCTTAGATTATTACCAACCAACTTTGTCATCAATATGTTTGTAGCCTCATCCTTATTAAAATTTGGTCTTTTCATGTCCTATCTTCTCAGAACTATTCTCTGTACTAACAAAATAGTGAATTAAATTACATGACTGTGAGCGTCTGATGCTGTGTAGTTCTGGTTTGCCTTTCGCAAAAGTTAAGCATTTGAAGAAGGGTCTCCTAGAGATTCACAAACTTAACAACAAAAATTTATTCTAATAGTAAGAATTTTAAGGATACATAGCAGGGTACCAGGATAGATTATTTGGATAGGTGAAGCTTTCAACTATTCCTCTAATCATACTACACAGACTTATTTTTGCCTCTCAAACTAATAGTTATTGAGTGTTTTATTTTATGTGGCAGTTGCTATATGCTTTACATGGATTAACAAATTTAATAATCACAAAATAACCCTTTAGATTAGGTATCATTTTATTTTCCTAGAGGAGAGTGCAAACGCAGTCCCTCACTGCCACAAATTATGCAGTCAAATTTCCAACATTTGGGGAAATCACAGTGGTCAGCAAATCTGGAGTGCAATGGATAAGCCTCACCCTGGGAAAAACACCTTCGTGATCATGGTATCTCCCCTGCCAGGTAAGTATTAGGTATCATTTTTATACTCCATTTTACAGATGGAGAAAATGGGCCCTCTAAGATTAATTTGCTTCATATCAGACATCTAGTAAATTGTAGAAAAGGAACTCATTTACCCCTGTCTGGTTCCAGAACCTGAGTTCTTAACCACTACTCATGCAGCCAGTATATTGCATTAACTTTTCATGGAATGAGGTTTGCTTCACAGCATGTGATATTGCGGTTGAAATGGGAGGGAATTATTTGAAGCATCTATTTTCTCCAGAATTTGTTTCTATGTGTAAGGACATCAATTAGGAAACTTCTGGCTTCTATGTACCACCTACCATTTAACCTTTCTCTGCTCAGGGGAAGAAGAGTGAATTGTTCAATTGGTAAATTTGAGAGAAAGAACTGGGTATGAGTAACTCAGGAGCTTCTTCTTTTTTCTTTGAGCTCAGCCTTTCTGCAAAGTACATCCATTTTGTTCATGACATAAATCTTCCAACATCATGCTATTCCCCTGCAGGGGGAGGTCAGGAATTTACACCACACTGTGAATGACTTGGTTCGATATTTACAGTCCCACCTTTGACACCTACCTAATCCAAGTTCTTCAATTATTCCATCAATCATAAGGCTGACATTTTGTTCTCCTTACTGATTCTTTAGCCCTCAGTTGTTTCAGTACTGAGTAGTGGAAAAAGGGTATCAATTATTGATTACATCAAACCTCTAGAATTATTTATGGTTAATATTTAGAAAAGTATGTTTTATTCGAGTGTGGAAAAAATATAGAAATCAGAATTTGTTAACACAAAGATAAACATTTGGAAAGTTGGATGTATAAATTTTATGTCACATTTTTTATCTCTCCTAATATTTCTGGCATTGTTTCTGTATAGAATTTCCTTCCTTCTAATAATAATTGTTTAATTGTTTTAAAGTATTTCTTTTTAAATATTCCAGGTATGATTGGAGAGAAGGGTTATGTTAACATCTTCCTTTCCCATGAGATAACAATAAAGATGTAACTAGTTTATTTAAGGAGAAATTCTTATCTTTAAAGGTTTAAGTTAACCACAGAGAACAGGTTTATAGGGCCTGATGGTTTCAGAATGGTAAATTACCTGTAATACTCAATCTGATACTTGCAACCATAACATCTACTTTATTTTCCAATTGTTTTATATGGCTCAAGTTTTCTCCTAAATGAGACTAGAAACTCTTCTAGAAAAAGGACAACGTATTTTGACTAATTTTTCATCTTCTTCCTCAGTTCTTTCACTTGCATGGCCAAAATTTATGGATAAAATAAAATTTTGTTGAGTTGAAAAGAGGAAAAATTAATCAAGGTGGTTATCTGCAAATCACCAAGTTTATTCCTGAATTAATTAATTTTAAATCAGTTGTTATTTTTAGGAGATATGGTGTATGTCTTTTTTCATATGCACTCTCTTTGGGGCAGCTTGTTGGTAGCATTTTTTGTCGGTATTGCTTCACACACTTCATAATCGGAATTATACAAATAGGTTGGAATTTCCACAATATTTCTGAAACTTAGTAAATTAGTAAAAATGTTATGGGAGGCAGCTGCTTTGGTATTAGAAACACTTTCTCTCACTATCAGAGTCAGAACAAGAACCATCTGTCAGTGTCCTTGGGAGTAGTGCTTTTACTGTCAAAATCATATCTTAAGGTTTCAAGTGCCTTTTCAAGATGGATAATGAATAGAATAAGGCTATGTAACTTGCAGAAGGAAGAGCAAGCAATGTACTTTCACCAAGATTCAGTGCTGCTTTAACAATGATGTTCTATATGAATGTCTACTCTTTGATAGTACATGCTGAATAAGTGGGTTAAGATCTCATTTTTTGAATGCATATTCTTTAAAAATGTGTATATTTTTGCATAGTATGAATGCAAATGTCAGGTGCTATATTTGAACTCTTAAGCTTACTTTTTCTCATTTTAAGGGGTAGCAAATTAAAGATCCCCATGGAAGTTAATACAGATTGGAAAATCAGCAAACCCTAGATCATAAGGCTTCGATGACATTGGCCCTTTGGGTAGCTTTATTACTATTTCCAAGGTGATAACACGCCTTTATCATGGGTTGAAATGACAGTTAGGTTTGTAACTTCATGCAAATCTGTTAAACTCTCTATAATACAATTGTTTCATTTGAATATGAATAATGATATCTGAAATTTACCACCTTGCACAAGGCTGAGGCCAGTCACTGAACTTTCAACAAATATATTTTCTGTGGTGTTAAGGATAATGAAGTCTATGCTGGGAATTGTTGGGGGCTGTAATTTAGTATTGATAATTAACAATTAACAACAAGTGTCTAATTGGTATGTATCAATTAGAGAGAGTAAGAAAATGTTCATAAGTAAATATGAAGTGGTGTTATTATTTACTGGTACTTAATTGGAAGGTCTCAATTCAAAACAACATTTATGCAAGAAAATATTACCACATTTCATATTTTTTATTTAAGAAGTTACAAAACAAAACAACAAAAAAGAAAGATAACTATATACAATTTACTCTTTTTTTATTTCTTGTGAAAAAATAAGTTTTACTGTCTTAAAACTCTGTGTAGAGTGATATACAATGAATTATTGAGTGGCTGCAAGAAGGAATGAAGTTGTGAGGCATGCAACTGGGTGAATGAACCATGATAACATTATACTGGGTGAAATAGGCCATAAACAAAAAGACAAGTATTGTAAGTCCTCACTAATATGGAGCAAATATAATGTGCAAATACTGAGAATTGAAATCGAGAGCATAGATTAGCAGGGGATCTAACATGGGCAGAGATTGGACAATTGATGATTATTAAGTACGGAGTGTTTGATAAGGCTTATTGTAAAGGTTCCTAGATTGTAAGCTCTTAGAGCAGTCATATCTATTCCTGAGTTTTAACTGTTATTTCTAAATTCTGGGATACTGAGCAATTTGTGTGTCACCTGGTCATTCCCTGGAACTTTGGATTTCTGTGGGACACCTAAAATTCAGAGCTAGAGCTCTGCAACTCTGAAAGTCAGCATTACCCCATGCAGAAATTATTAAAGAAGCTAAAAAAGAGATCAGACTTCAATTAGAGATACGAATGAAGTTGACGTGATTAGGACTATGGTAAATCAGAATACAGGGTAAAGGATGATATTGACTGCATTTTAAAAATCAACTTCATGTGAGAATAAAGTTAAAGATGACCACTTGGTACAAAATTTATATTTTCTGTAGCACACTCTTTAACCTGTATCATAAGTCTATTTAAACAACATAATTACATGGAAAGTTGAATGTGACCTTGATGTTTTTTACAAGTTAATGTAATAATCCAATATATCCCAGAGCAATTTGCATGGAAAAAAGTATTTGCATATCAATGATGTTCACCCATCCTATCCATGAACACAGAATGTGTTTCCACCTTATTAGCTCTTCTTTGATTTCTTTTAGCAATATTTATAGTTTGCTGTTCACACGTCATTAACATCTCTTGTTTTAATCTGTTAAATGCTGCCACAATGCAATATAGCAGAAATAGAATGACTTTTAAAAATGGAATTTATTATGTTAGAAGTGTACATTTCTAAGGCCATAAAAATGTCCTAACTAAGGCATACAGAGAAGAACACCTTGATTCAAAGTCTAATTTGAGGAGGCACGTATCTGACATCTGCTCATCCTTGTTCCTGGTTGTGCTGCTTCCAGATACCTATGCCACTGGTTTCCTCTCTGAGCACCTGTAGGCCTTCACTTAGCTCCTCTGGGACATAGCTCTGGGTTCTGGTTTGCTTAACATTTCATAGGAAGGCACATGGAGATGTCAGCTGGGATCTGCATCTCAAATATCCATGTCTACTTGTCTGCTCTCTCTGTCAGTGCTCCAAACATCTTCAAATGTTGGCATCTCTGTCAGCTCTGAAGCAACCATTTTCTGCAAAATAACTCCTTTTTAAAACTAATCAAGACACATCTTCATTGAGCAGAGTTATATCTCCATCTAATCAAAAGTGTCACCCACAATTGGGTGTGCTGCATCTCCATGGAAGTAATCTAATCAAAAAGTCATATCCACAATTGAGTGGGTCAGTCCCCACAGAAAAAGTCTAATCAAAGGTTTCCACCATATAATATTGAATCAGGATTAAAGGACATGGTTTTTCTGGGGAACACACTTTCAAACCAGCATATCCCTGGTTATACTTTTTCCTAGATACTTAATTTTTAAATTTGTTGTTTTGAATGGATTTTTTTCCTTGTCTCTTCAGTTAGGTCATTACTTGCATATATAAACTTTGCTGGTTTTTTATATTCATCTTATACCCCACTACTTTGTTGAATTAGTTTATTAGCTCAAATAGCTTTGACATATATTGCCCAGGGTTTTCCAAGTATAAGACCATGGCATCTGTAAATGATGAAAGTTTTAATTCTTCTTTTCCTGTTTGAAGGCCTTTTCCCTGTCTGATTACTCTAGCTTGAAATTATAGTACAATGTGGCATATTAGTGATGAAAACGGGCATCTTTATTTGATCCTGATCTTAGAAAGAATGTTTTCAATTTCTCATCATTAAATATGATGCTGGTTGTAGGTTTCTTATGCGTGTCCTTTTTGATATTGAAAGTTTCCTTTGATTCCTATCTGTTGAAGTGTTTTTATTGGAAAAGAATGCTGAATTTTGTCAAATACTGTTCAGTATGAATTGATCCAATCATGTGATTTCCCCCCTTGATTTGTTAATGTGCTATAAAAGGTATTGATAGAGTCCTATGAGGGATTGAAATAAAAATATGGAACTATAAAACTTTCACATCTGGGAAACACTTGGTACTCTCTAAAACATAAAGGATTCTCAAGAAAACAGGCCAAGTTCTTGAATTTGAGATTTGCCCATATGAAACTTATTTTTGTAATGGAGAAGCTAAGAAGACTACTTACAATTAGACCTAAGAGTTGCTTTGAGGAAGCCTCTTTTGTTGCTCAGATATGGCCTCTCTCTTTCTAAGCCAAACTCTGCAATGAAAATCATTACCCTCCCCCCTACATGGGACATGAGATTCAGGGATGAATGTCTCCCTGACAATGTGGACCATGAATCCTAAGGATGAGTCTGGCCCTGGCACCATGACATCAACAATGCCATCCAGACCACGAAGAGGAAAAAAAATGTCACAAAACAGTATATCATTGGTGAAGACTGCTCAAATAGATTGGAGGGGCCATTCTGGAGGCTACTTCAGCTAGATATTGCTAATTGTTATGGTTGCCAAATCCCAACCAACATCATTCCTGTTAACCCTAAAGCATACCTAAAGCCCTAACTGAGATACTACAAAAGTTTCATACACTAAGTTTACTTTCCTGAAACCTATAACTTCCAGAGAGTACCTAGGCCAGATATGTCCTGAAACTCAGAGGGGCCAGCCTTTCAAAGAATATCAAGTAATTCCATCCCCCAATCCTAAATTCTGAGCACCCTTTTTCAAAATGGAGACATTAGAGTGGGCATAGCCCAAAGATCCTTATAAAGTAGGAGAAGGATCAAAAAAGAAGGAGGAGTTAGAAAAAAGAAGACAGTATTTAACAAATTAACATGACCACTGAATCACTGTTTTGGTATTTCTTTTACCCTCCATGTTTTAGGGTATCCAGAAAGAAATACCTGAAGCTGTGGAATGGTAGCCTATACCAGCCTTTGAAATCTCTTTTGTACCAAATTGTTAAAATGTGCTTTGAAAAGTATTGCTTTTTCTTTTTTTGTATATATATATTTCAAAAAAAAGTTAAAATAAAAACAAGTATTTGCAATGTCCCCTTGAGGGACTGGGGAAAATGTAGAAATATCATATTTCCTCACCCAGGGAATTCCTGATATTTTGCAAGCATTAGATAATCCCAATTTAATAGGCCAAGCCTTCAATCTTGGCGATTGCCAGTCTGAAACTCATTCCTGCAAAAGAGAAGCTAAGCTTATTTACGATTATGCTTAGATGTCACCCCCAGAAGACCTCTTTTGTTGCTCAGATGTGGCCTTTCTTTCAAAGCCAAGTTGGTAAGTGAACTCACTGTCCTCCCTGCTATAGGGGACATGACTCCCGGGAGGGTAAATCCTCATGGAAACATGGGACATGATGCCTGGAGTTGCATCATGGGATTAAGCTTCTTGACCAAAAAAGGGAAGGAAATAAAAAAATAATAAGGTGTCAATGGCTAAGAGATTTCAAATAGAGTTGATTTTGAATATATATATCTATATAACATATATAGATATTTCTTTTTAGTTTTTTGTATTAGAATAGTTAGAAGGAAATACTTGAACTACAATCCAGGAGACTTGATTCTTGAACATGATTGTGTGACTATGTGGCTTTTATGGTGACTGCACAATTGTAAAAACCTCATGACTAACATTCCCTTTATCCAGTGTATAAGCAGATGAATAAGAAAATAAAGACACTAAATAAATAAATAACATGGTGATAAGGGATATGGGATGTTTGGGTTTATTTTTATTTTTATTTTTACTTTTTTTTGGAGTAAGAAAATGTTCTAAAAGTGCCAGTGGTGATGAATTCATAACCATATGATGATTGAGAGTCATTGATTTTATACTTTTGATGATTATATGGCATGTGATTTTGTCTCAATAAAAATTGCATTAAAAAACTCTATGGAGAGTGACATTGGCATGGCAATGTAAACAGCTACTGGAAACTTCTCCCCAGAGATTCAATGAAAAAAAAATTACTATTCTCACTTGTTCAGTACTCTGAAGCAGAATATAGACTGGATAAGGATACTACAAAAGCTGAATTAAAGAAAGAGAAAAATATCAGATAAGAAACTTCCTTCCTGGACCACCTGGTTCTCTCCCTTCTGTCTCACTCAGTCTCAGAAGCAGCATCTGGAATACCTCCCACTTCCCACCAGAGACACAGACTTTAAAATTTCTCACAGCCATGAAACAGATCCCCACCTCTAGCCAGTCACAGAGACCCAAGCTCACAGGGACCCATGGCAGGACTTAAGCTGTGGTGGAGGGCAGAATACAAAAGGGCAGCAAAGAGGAATTTTATGAAATGGAGGTCTGGAGAGGGGATTACAAAATCTTCATTAAAAGTAGTGAGCAGCGAGAAAGAGACTGCCCAAATCTACTGTTTGTGGATCTGGATGACAGGGGAAGATATTTCAAGGTCCTGGTCAGTGAGTGATGAAGGGTCTCAGAAAACATGGACAGATTCTGAAATTCCAGTCCTAGGTCCTGGTGCCCCTCCCCCATCTGTGAGGGAAATAGCAGTGGGAGGCCTGACCCTTGTCTGTGAGAAGCTGGCAGACTTGGGTAGCTGGGGAATTCTCCTTCATAAGTAAAGTTGAGGGCACAGCCCCATATTGAGCCAGATATGGCCAGTTAAATGAGGGCACAAGAACCCCACAGTATCAACTCTACAAAGTCAGATGCTGCTGGGCCTCAGAGGTAAACAGCTTCCATGAATAAGTCAAGATAGTGCCATTTGCTGGGAAGGCCAGAAAGTGCAGAGGAATTACAAGGTTTTTCAGAGTTTCTCCAGACCCTAGCCCAGGCCCAATGGAGAGTGGTCTCCACCCCCTGCATGGGAACCCAGCCTGTTCTTGTTGAGACGCACAGACAGCCCAACTGCCAAAGCAGTGCCCCAACACAAACCAAGTTCTTGCTGGACAGCGAAAATCAGATTATTCATGAGCAAGCTGTAGGCTGGGGAAGTAGACAGTCTCAATCCTGTGGACTGAGTTCCTCCCATGTGGGAGCCAGGGAACCACAAGACACATTGTGCCCCTAGGTGGGGTCTCAATCTAAGTGTACAGTGTCCATTCCTTTACCTGCAGTCACTAGCTTCAAGTGCACATGAAGAATAGGGGCCTTGACTGAATTGTTGCCTGCTTTGGGCCTGGCCCAGCATGCTGACACAGTTGGAGCCAGACAGGGTGGTGCAGAAAAGTCACTCCAAGAACAGTGTCTTCTATGAAACCAAAGAAAGTGCAGTGTGGCAAACTGCTTTTCTGACTTCCATTACACCGAAACAACTATTTAATCATAGGTGAGTGAAGGAAATCAACATTTGTGATAATCTTATCAAGATAATTAAACGCCTAGAAACCACTGGGAAGTTCCAAAGCACATGAACATGCAGGAATATATGATCAAGCCAAATAACCAAATGAAAAAGCCAGAGAAGAGACAGAATTTGGAACAACCAATCAAAATGTACAAACTAATTTCCTAAATAGCATTAATGGGTTGGCTAGCGATATAAAGGATATCAAGTTACTAGAAAAGCATAAAGACCAATTTGAAAGAATCAATAAAAAATATTGAATCTCACAGAAGTGAAATATACTGTACATCAAATTAAAAATGTACTACACACACACAACAGCAGATTTGATGAGGCAGAGGAAAGAATAAGTGAACTAGAAGACATGGCAATTGAATTTGAGTGTACAGAAGAAATGGAAAACAGATGGAGAAACTGAATTAGGTTTCTGGGAAATTATGAAGAACATGAACCACAGAACATGAGAATCATTGGTGTCCCAGAAGCAGAAAAGTGCTATGAACAGTATTTGAGTACATAATTAGGGAAAATTTCCCAACTCTTATAAAAGATAAAAATATGCAAATCAAACAAGCTTAACAAACTCAAAATAGAATAAATCCAGATAGACCCATTTTAAGTCACATATTCATCAGACTGTCAAATGCTGAAGAGGAGAAAATCCTGAAAGCAGTAAGAGAAAAGTGATACAAAACATACAAGGGAACTCACATAATACTAAATTTGGTGTACTCAACTGGCACTATGGGAGCAGGAAGATAGTGGTATGATATATTTATGATTCTGAAAGAGAAAAATTGTCAGCTAAGAATTTTTTATCCAGGAAAATTGTTCTTCAAAAGTGAGGGAGAATTTAAAATTTTCACAGTTAAAAAAAATGCAGATCAAATTATTAACAAGAGATCTATCCTGCAAAAAAATACTAAAAGGAATTCTATCAGCTGAAATAAAAAGACAGGAGAAAGAGATCTATAGGAGGGCAGAGAATTGAAGAGTATTCATACAGGTAACTTGAAGGATAAAAACAGAGAGGGGGGAAAATCTAGATCTGACGAAAACCAAAAGGTGTGCGGGCCATTGTGGCTCAGCAGACAGAGTTCTTGCCTGCCATGCCAGAGACCTGGGTTCGGTTCCCAGTACCTGTCCATGAAAAAAAAAAAAAAACATGGTAGATTTAGGAATCACCTTACAGTTATACATTTAAATTTAAATGTTAATGGATGAACTCCATAATTAAGAGACTGGAAAAATGGATTAAAAATATAATCCATCTATGTGCTGTTTACAAGAGACAAATCTTAGGCCCAAGGGTACAATTTTACTGAAAGTGAAAGGATGTGAAATATATTCCATGCAAGGTGTAACCAAAAGAAAGCAGGAATATCTATACAAATATCAGAAAAAAATAGACTTTAAATGCAAAGATGTCATAAGAGACAAAGAAGGACACTACATATTAATGAAAGGGACAGTTCACTAAGAAGAAATAACATTCATCAATGTTTAGTCATCCAACCAAGGAGCTCCAAAGCACATGAGACAAACATTGACAAGATTGAAGAGAATAATAGACATTTGTACAATAATAGTGGAAGAATTAGATACTCCACTATATTCTATGGATAGAACAATAAGATGGAGGATCAATAAGGAAATTGTGAACCTAAAACAATGTGATAAATGAATTAGACTTAATGGACATTTATAGATCATCTCATTCCAAAACAGAATGATACACATTATTCTCTAGTCTTTATGGAATGTTTTCTAAGATAGATAATACGCAGGGGCACAAAACAGAACTTAATAAACTTGAAATGATCGTAGTTATTCAAAACATTTTTTCTGACCACAATGGATGAAGCTGAAAATCAGCAACCATCAAAGAACCAGAACTTTTCCAAATATATGGAGTTTAAATAACATTCTCTTAAACAATCAGTGGGTCAAAGAAGATAAATGCTAGAGAAATTGGCAAATATCTGGACATGAATGAAAATGAGAATACATTATGTGAAAACTTATGGGATGCAGCAAAAATAGTGCTGAGAGGGAAATTTATTGCTCTAAATGACTATATCAGAAATGAAGTGGAAAAAAAAAATGAACAGAGTGCAAAAATCAACGACTTAAGTGCTCACCTGGAGGTATTAGAAAAAGAACAGCAAATTAACCCTAAATCAAGTAGAAGAAAAATAAAGATCAAAGCAGAACTAAATGAATTGGGGAACAACACAAAAAAGAGAGAAACAATAAAACCAAAAGTTAGTTCTTGAAGAAAATCAATAAGGCTGGTGGACCGTTAGCTAGGCTGACAAAGGGAAAAGGAGGATGCAAATAAAAGCAATCAGATGAGGAAGAGTTCATTAACATTGGCCCTGAAAAAATAAAAAAAAATCATAAGAGGATAGTATGAACAACTGTACATCAACAAACTAGAAAACTTAGATGAAATGGACAATTTCCTAGAAACCATGAACAACCTGAAATGACATGAAAAGAAATAAAAGACCTCAAAAAACCAATCACAAGCAAAGAGATACAATCTGTCATCAAAAACCTGCCTAAAAAAGAAAAACCCAGGGCCAGATAGCTTCACAGGAGAATTTTATCAAACTATTCCAAGAAGAATTAACACCATTCCTGCTCAAACTTTCAAAATTTGAAGAAAAAGTAATATTAAGTAACACATGTTGTAAAGCTTATGTCACTGTAATACCAAAACTGGATATATACTACAGGATAGGAAAAAATACAGGCCAATCTCTGTAATGAATATAGATGCAAAAATTTTCAGCAAAATACAAGCAAATTGAACCCAATGGTACATCTAAAGAATTATATACCATGACCTAGTGGGGTTTATTTCAGGCATGTAAGGCTGATTCAACAAAAGAAAACCATTCAATGTAGCACAGCAAATTAATAAATTAAAAGGGAAAAATCAAATGTTCATCTGGATTGAAGCTGAAAAAGCATTCAACAAAATTCAGTATGCTTTTCTGATAAAAACACATCAAAAGGTAGGAATGAAAGGTAACTTCCTTGATATGATAAAGGGCTTATATGAAAAGTAGCAGCATACTCAATGCTGAGAGTCTGAAAGCCTTTCCCCTAAGAGCAGGAATAAAAAACTGCATGCCCACTGCCACCACTATTATTCAACATTGTGCTAGAAAATATAGCTAGAGCAATTGGGTAAGAGAAGAAAATAAAATATCCAAATCAGAAAGGGAGAATTAAAACTCTCATTATTTGTAGATGGCATGATCCTATATTTGGAAAATTGTAAGTAATCTACAACAAATTTACTTGAGCTAATAAACAAATTCAGTGACATGGCAGGATACAAGACTAATGCACAAAATTCAGTAGTGCTTCTATACACGGTCATGACCTAACGAAGGACACAATCAAGAAAAACTCCACGTCCATTAGCAACTAGAAGAATTGAGTATCTAGAAATGAACACATCCAAGGATGTATAGGACCTGCATACAGAAAACTACAAAACACTGTTAGGGAAATCAAAGATCTAAATAGTTGGAAAGGCATTCCTTCCTCATAGATAGGAGCGCTAAATACCATTAAGATGTTAATTCTAATGAAATTGATCTACAGATTCAATGCAATATCAATCAAATTCCAACAATCTACTTTCAGGTCTTGGAAAAGCTAGTTAGTAAACTTATTTGGAAGGGAATGGGCTTTGAATAGCCAAAAACATCCTAAAAAAGAAGAATGAAGTGTGAGCACTTATACTTCCTGACTTTCAAGCTTATTGTACAGTCACAGCTGTCAAAACCCTGTGGTTCTGGCCCAAAATGTAGACACATGGATCAATGGAATCTAATTGAGAGTTCAGAAACAGACCCCCAGATCTTTGGTGAATTAATTTTTGACAGGGACCCCAAATCCACTGAATAGAATATTCTCTTCAATAAATGGGACTAGAAGAACTGGATATCCATATCCAAAGGAATGAAAGAGGACCCATACCTTACACCCTACAAAAATAACTCAAATTGGATCAAGATCTAAATATAAGCCAGTACCATAAAACAGCTAGAAGAAAATATATGGAAACATCTTCAAGATCTATTATTAATAGGAAGTAGCTTCTTAGACCTTACGGCCAAAGCACAAGCAGCAACAAGAAAAAAAGACAAATGGAAACTCCTCAAGTGAAGACTTCTGTGCTTCAAAGGACTTTGTCAAATAAGGGAAGAAATAGCCAAATTAAAGGGAGAAAATATTTGGAAACCATATATCTGATAAGGGTTTGATATCCAGTATATATAAAGAAATCCTACAGCTTAACAAAAAAAGGGCAAACAACCCCATTATAAAATGGGCAAAAGATTTGAATAGACATTTTTCCAAAAAGGTATATAAATTGTTAAAAAGCACCTGAAGAGATGTTCATCTTTATTGGCTATTAGGGAAATGCAAGTCAAAACCACAATGAGATATCATCTCACTCTTATAAGAATGAAAGATATTAAACAATCAGAAAACCACTAATATGGGAGTGGATGTGGAGAAAATGGAGCACTTATTCATTGCTGGTGGGAATATAAAATGTACAGCCACTGTGGAAGACAGTTTGGTGATTTCTCAGAAAACTGAAAATTGAGATGCCCTACACCCGGTAATTAAAACTTGGTATATACCCAGAAGATCTGAAAGCAGTGTCAAGAACAGAGATTTTCACACTGATATTCACAAAGACATTATTCACAATTGCCAAAAGATCAAACAATCCAAGTGTCAATCGCAGATGAGTGTATAAACAAAATGTGGTATTGACATACAATAGAATTTATGCAGCAGGGAAAAGGAATGAAGTCTTGAATTATGTGACAGCATTGATGAATCTTGAAGACATAATGCTGAGAGAAATAAGCCAGACACAGAAGGAAAGATACTGTATAATTTCACTACTATGAGCCACTCAGAACATTTAAACTCAGAGTTTTAATATGTAGAAGATAGGGGACCTAGAGTTAGACAGAAATTAGAGAAGGGGCAGCAGTTCCTAGTATGTAAAAATTTGTTAAAAAGGTTGATCTTAAATGTTTGAGAATGGATAGAGGCCATGGTAATTCATTATTGGGATTATGCATAATAAGGCCTATTGAAGTGCTTTTTTGCTTGTTTGTTTGGGGGTGAGTTGCATATTGAAGGTGAACATGATTGAAAGGGATTGTCTAAAATCACGTATCTCACTGATTAACACTACAAATAAATTTAAGTTCTTACATGAACTGTTTCAAATATATGGCATTTTTACAAAAAGTTAATAGAGTTGTATATGGGGAAAATTATCTATTGCATCCTAAGGATTATATTTAACAACAATACTTTATTAGTCCACACCAATTCAAGGAGTAACTACTTGTTAAACTGAATTTTGTAATTTATCTCTTTTCTGTATATGTGTTATATTTTAAAATAAAAATGTCTAAAATATATCACTAAAAACAAATTTTAAAAAACACATCCTATCCAACAAAGCTGCCATCCTCACCTTCCAAAATCCCTGCTGCATCCTTCGGTTTGCCTAATTTAGACATGTGGTGGGCAACACTGGGGGAAGCAGCTATTCAAGAAGATGAGGCTATAAATTATTTTCATTTCCCAATGAAATGAGATCTTAATGGGGACACAGTAGTGAGCAATATTAGGAGGCTGGTGAGAAATAATCAATTAAAAAAACTTTTCTGGAATAATTTTAAGACTTTAGATTTTTCAACATCTATAAAACATTTCATTTTTCTTAATAAATTCAAGTAAATAGAATGTTTTATCTTTGCAAAAGATCACAAAATGGAAGAAGAGGTAAGGGGAAGGAAAACAACCCTCAAAACTCAGTGATTAAACTTAGATGTGAATTATTAGAGCAATTTTTACCAGGTGAGAGCTGCAACACCAAAACGTTTCTAAAATAAATGGAGACAAAAAGATAGCAAGAGGAACGCAGTGCAATTGTGGCTCAGTGACAGAATTCTCGCTTACATGCCTGAGACATAAGTTCAATTCCCGGACCCTGCCCATGCCAATAAATAAATACATAAATAAATAAATAAATAAATAAATAAATAAATAAATAAAAAGATGGCAAGAGAAAACATTGCACAAACACTTCCTCATCACATTTTTTAACTGTGGTCATCATCACTACTAGCAAAGGCAGAGGACTGAAACCATGAGGATTTCAAGATCTCCAGAAAGGCAGAGACATGCACCTCAGATTTAGTAGGAAGTTAAGATCTGATCTGGTGGATGAATTCAGCATTAACATCTAAGTAGATGGAGAAAGGGAGATCTGCATGGCTGGGTAAGGGAGATCTGTAGGAGCTTTGGATTAGGAGATATGTAGAAGTTATCTCCTTTCAAAAATTTATATGCCATTTACTATCATTATCCCTCTTATCACAACTACCAATGTGGTTTGCTAGGCTCCCCAAAGAGAATAGCTAAGTTGTCTTATATGACACACACCTTCCTGCACCAATCCACTAATGAAATTTCCTGCAAGTATCTACTCTTTCTTCCCTCTATCCAACCCTAGCCAGTTCAGAGAATCAGATAAACACTGGTTTCTAAATACCTGTCTATTTCTATTACTAAACAATAAATTGAAAATTGAAATTTAAGCAAATCATACATTTGGCATGTCGTTTAATCAAAATAGACTGAAAAATGCTTTTATCATGCTTGATGAACAGAGGGAAAACATGTATAGTTTATCAGTCAATGGAGCAAACTTTATCTGGGTTCTGACTTTATCTCCTCCAGGAGGCCATTTTTCCCTTTAAGAGTCCCTTCTGTTTCCACCCAGGCACTTTATTTAGAAGCTTGCAATTTATTTAAGACCTAGAGTGATGCATTTCCTCTAGTATTTTGTTAAATATCCTGCATGTTCTGATCTTTCTCATACCTAGGTTTCTTCCTACACATGCACACACACTACAACCCTCCTGCATCAAACATTTTCTAAAACATGGACTTAATTTTTCCTCTTTAATGCAATATCTTGCCAAATGTCTTGCTAATGAACTCCTGGAAGAGAGCAGATTTTTATTTTATATATTTGAATGTAATTGTTTGTTTACGACAGAGAGTGTTTAGCATGAAATGGGCACTACTCATTGAATTAATTAATTAATCAATGAAATGATACCTAACAGCTGGTTGAGCAAGAGACAGAAGATATTCTTAGATGTAGTAAATTCATGGGTAGAAGAGTGCTTGCTTCTGCTTCCGTTATAGGTAAGATCTTCATATCCTTTTCCACAAACTCAGTGGGATTTAAAAAATGGTATACCAAAATAGAGCAGCTAAGGGTTATTACCTTTTTTAGTGGGAATTAATATCTGAGGACATTTGATCAAATACTTATCAGCATTGTTACATCCCCTTGTCACTCTTGGAACCATGGTGACATATATCTTGAGTGGAATAATTTTTTTTGTTTGTGTATTCATTCATGCAAATGCAAGGAAGCTTCAGATGATATGTTTAGTTGCCTTTTTTCATTACCAAACTGCTGCACACTTTTAAATAGCTTTATCTTTAATGGGAGTACCGCAATCTGTTTCTCTAATAGATGGTGAATTCCATCTTCTAATTAAGAAATTTGTCAATACAAGCAATGGGTTCCTGGTGTGCATTTTGGAGGAGGCAAAAATTAAATCTAAATATTCATTACTTTTAATCCCTCCAAACTAGGTCAAGTTGCTGTGTGGGATGATTGTTTTGCTTGCTATTCACACATTCATGTGTGCAGAGAGAGGCTGTGATCCAGAGAAATGAGGGAAAATTCTTCTGGAAACTTTACTCTTATTTTGTACACAGCACAATATAAGTATTTCTGAAACCTTTTCCAGAAGAGGTGAGTCAGTCCTTTGCATTCAGCCCCAATGATGCCAGAGCTAAATAAATTTTGAGGCAGGAGCTAGAGAGAATTCACCTGTGCTATTTTTCCTATTTCTATTATATCCAATCCAATTTTTTCACCTACCAAGAAATACCATTCTTTAATTTTGTGAAAATGCCTTATACAGGTCTAGACATGTATTGTTTTCTTATCAATATCCTTTTTCCCCTCCTATAATTCCCTCCTTCAGTCACAGGTACGTTTCAACATGGCCCCACTCACTATAAAGTTACCAATATGCCAAATCCTTCTTGTCTTTGTTTGTACTACAAAACTACAATGCTTTTCAGAAATGTTTTGACCTCCTCCTTCTCTCAGACTAAATATCTCTTACATTATTTTAAGACCTGGCTTTAAAATTAATGATAACTATAATAGTGATGATGACAATTATGATCATGAAAAATGATAATGAATATGGTGATGATGATGATGATGATGAATGTAAGCATTGCTTACATTGCTTACATTGGAGGTCATACATACTAGACTATATATGACCTCCATAAGTGCAGGAGTTGTGTCTGTCTTCTTCACCATCTCATAGAGCAAACCTAACAGAGTCTCTGGCATGAACCAAGTACTCAATAAAAATATTTGTTAAATAAATGAATGCTAATTCTAATGGAGACCATTGACTAACAGCTTGCTAAATATCAGATGGTTTTGTACATATTCCCCTATATTATCTTTACAACAATCATCCAAAATAGGCATTACTTATACATATTTTACAGATCAGAATACTGAGTTTCAAAATGAGAATCACCACATCAACCTTTAAAGTATAGAGACGCACTTAAGCTTTAAAGTGCATGTGAGTCACTTTGGGAAACTTGATAAAATGTAAATATCTATTTAGTAAGACTAACATGGAGCTTACATTACTGCATTTTTACAAGCTCCTAAGTGATGGCCACACCGCTGTTCTGAGTGGACAGGCACTCTCAGCAAAAATATTACATTAGAATTACTTTCAAATAAGTATGCAAAAGGCAAGTTCTTGGTCTACTCAGACATACTGAATCAAAATATCCCCATCTGAGAACCATTGGCCTACAATGTAAAGAATCTGGTGATTTCTATCAAGATTAATGAATAAAGTATATGTAAAGGGCTTTATACACTAAAAAGTTGCATAGAAATATTAGAATAACATTTATATTTTTATAATTGTTATTCTTTCTGTTGCTTGCTAGTGACATAAATTTGTTTTTTCTGCACTTAAAACATGGATATTGATTAAGAAGCCTCTTTTAAGAATACATTGCCACAGTAAAATAGTTCTAAATTAAATCACTGAAATATTGTTGGATCAAATTTGGCAGGGATACTGTACAGAAAAATTGCATATACTGACACCTTATTGCTGCATTTTACAATGTAAATATACATATATTTTTCAGTATGACATCTGCTGATTCCTAACAATCTTAAATTGTTTACAATCCCCATTGATTTATTATAAAACTGGTGATAAATACCTATTTCTATGGAATCTTAGAAGCGTATTTAATGCTAAAAAAAGTAATGTCTTGATTTGCCTGAGCTGCTATCACAAATACCACAAAATGGGTTGATTTAAGCAGCAAGAAGTTATAGACTCACAGTTTTGAATAAGAAGTCCAAATTTGAGATATTAACAAGGCAGGCTTTTTTCTTGAAGACTGGCATTTTAATCATGGCTTGCTGGCAATCTCTGGCATTTCTTTGCTTTTCTATGTCTTGGAAATGCCCTCTCCTTTCTCTTCAAGTTTCTTGCTGAATTCCTGCTTCTGGCTCCTTCCTATCATTTTCTTTTTATAAGGCTTCCCATAATCTAAATTATATCTCATCCTCATTCAGTTTGTCACATCTGAACTAAACATAACATCTTCAAAGTATCCCATTTACAATAGATTCACACTCAGGGTGATATGGATTAAGATTAAGAATGTGTCTAAATCGGAATACATAATCCCATTTATCAAAACAAATAAACCAGCTATCCACAGGGCATTAGTTTTTTGGGGGTACATTTAAATAAATACATAGTTTGTCCTATAATAATGCAAGTTGTTTAACTTGGAAAAGAATGAATGGATGGCTTGCACACCTTTCATACTTCCTTAAATTTCATAGTACTGAGCTAATTATTCTAAAACATACATTTTTTCCTGGTTGAATTAGAGGTTCTTTCTGAATTTGACATTTATGTGTTTAATTATGCATCATTTCCCTAAGTTTAAATTATCTTTCAACTTTGCTCATCAAAAAATATTCCTGATCTAGATGTGAAAAATAACTTATTTTTGTTTATTTTTAACCCTATAAAATGTTGGAAATATATTATATATATATATATATATATATATATTCTGGAATTTAGCCATGCTTTCCTTTCTGTCTTCTTTTTCTCTTCCTTCAGTCACAGTAGAGTGATACTTGAAAACAACTGTGGTCAGATTATTTTTTAACTTTTCTTATTGTTTAATATTGCATATATACAAAGCAAAGAAATAAAAAAGCAACAGTTTTCAATGCACTCTTCAACAAGCAGTTACAAGACAGATCCCAGATTTTGTCATGGACTACCATATGATCCTCTCAAATTTTTCCTTCTAGCTGCTCCAGAATATAGGAGGCTAGAAGGCTTAAATAATTTTTATCACCACAATTGACTTTTTTCTTTGTTTTTTTTGTGAAAAATAACATATATTTTAAAAAGGAATAGATTTCAAAGCACAGTACCACAACTAGTTGTAGAATATATTTCAGAGTTTGACATGGGTTACAAGTCCACAATTTTAGGTTTTCAATTCTACCTGCTCTAAGATACTTAAGGCTAAAAGAGATATCAATTTAATGATACAGCAATTATATTATTTGTTAAGTCCTATTTTTTCTGTATAACTCCACCATCACCTTTGATCTTTCTATTCCTCTCTTTAAGGGTGTTTGGGCTATGGCCACTCTAAATCTTTCATGTTGGAAGGGTCTGCCACTAATATGGGGAAGGGAGATGGAACTATCTGATTTTCTGGAGAAGCTGGGTCCTCTAGGTTTCAGGACTTATCTGGTCCAAGGACCCATCTGGAGGTTGCAGGTTTCTGGAAAGTACTCTAGTGCATGGAATTTTTGTGGAATGTTATATAGTGCCCTAGGTGTTCTTTAGGATTGGCTGGAATGGTCCTGGTTGGGGTTTGGCAGGTTATGATAGTTCACAATGTCTAACTGAAGCTTGTGTAACAGCAACCTCCAGAGTAGCCTCTCAAATGCATTTGAACTCTCTCTGACACTGATACTTTATGTGACACTTTCCCCCCACTTTTGGTCAGGATGGAATTGTTGATCCCATAGTGCCAGGGCTGGGTTCATGCCTAGGAGTCATCTCCCATGTCACCAGGGAGATTTTCACCATGGATGTCCTGTCCCACAAAAGGGGGAGGGCAACGTAGAGTTGGGCTTAGAAAGAGTGAGGCCACATCTGAGCAACAAATGAGGGTCTTACAGAAGTAACTCTCAGGCATACTTATAGGTGAGCTAAGCTTCTCTGTTACCTAAATTAAGTTTCACAAGAATAAACCTCAAGATCAAGGGTGTGACCTATTGATTTGGGTGTTCCTAAAATTTGACACAGTATCAGGGGATTTCCTGATGGCAAAGTTTAATAGTTCCATATTTTTTCTCCCATCCCTCAAGGGACTTTGCCAATACTTTTTACTATCTGCATAATATACTCTAGGATGCATCCGGGCATTACATTAGGCTATACAGGATTAAAGGACCTCTTTTTTATTCTTTATTCATTGTGTATCAGTTGTTCAAATGAGCTATATAGATAGGTTGAGTTAGATTGTGTGCTAGAGTAAGTTTAGGTTCCGGACCAAATAAACCTTTCTTCCTTTAGTCTCAATGAGTACATATGGTTTTAAAGTATAGGCATTGTTTTCCTTACCCCTATTTCTGAATTACTTTAACCCCAACCTGATCGACTTCATTCTTATCTCTAAATATCAGGTTATATATACATGAACCTCTCAAAATCCAGAATAATAATTACCACTCCAGAGTAAATGCTTCTGCTATATAAGCTTGCAATCTAGACCCCTGTTTACTTGTAAGCATTTTCTACAGGAGACCATATCATTGCTTTCTTTTGGTTTCTGGTTTATTTCACCTGACCAAATGTCCCACACATTCATGGTTTTCCTCATGACTTTGTTCATTTTTGTAGCAGCACAGCATTCTTTCATATATATATATTCCACCGTTTACCAATCTACTTCTCAGTCAGTGCATCCTTCAGCAACCCGCGTTCATCAGGGATCATGTATTGTGTCCAAAGTTGACAGTATATTGACACTCTCAATTTTTGATAATTTCATTATTCATTATTCCCAAGAGAAAGAAAACCAATAAACACACCCTTGTCAAATAAGAAATCTATATCGCCTTTTAACTCTTGTCCCTCCTCCCATTATTTACCTCTGCTGTTACTGTGGTATCAATGATGTTTTCCTTGAAAAGTAGCTCATAGTATGCAACAGCCATCCCCCCCCCCCCACCCTGGACTTAAACACTCTTTGTACAAGAATCATACCTTTGAAATAGATTTTACAAGAACTAATCTATGCTTCTATTATTAATCAGCAGGATACATAGGTCCATACAACCCCTTTCAATCTTGTTCATCTTCAATATGGTAATATTACACATAGACCCACTAGAGAACTGCCCTCACTTCTGTCTATTCCCTTACATTGGAGTTCAACCTCATTAGCTAACCATTCATCCATCTCTAGCTTCTCTGTATCTCTAAGTTACCTATATTCTGTATTATAAGCCTCTGGTTTTGCCTTTACCATGACCATAAAAATTGAATCATGCAGTATCTATCCTTTCTTGCCTGGCTTATTTCACTCAGCATTGTGTCCTCAAGGTTCATCCATCTTGTCATGTGCTTCAGGATGTCATTTTGGTTTACTGCTTCATAACATTCTATCATACATATATACACACATTTTGTTAATCCACATGTCTGTTGATGGGCATTTGGCTTTTTTCTATTTTTTGGTGGTTGTGAATAATGCTGCTATGACCTTCGGTGTGAGAATGCATGTTTGTGTTATTGCTTTCAGCTCTCCTGGGTATAGACTAAGTAGTGCTCTTGCTGGGTCATAGGGCAACTCGATATTCAGTTTCCTAAGGAACTCCCAAACAGTCTTCCACAGTGCATAAGTGTCCCAAATTCATCACATCTTCTCCAACATTTATAGTTTCCTGTTTGCTTAATAACAGCCATTAGTGGTATCTCACTGTAGTCTTGATTTGCATTTCACTAATAGCTAAGGAAAATGAACATCTCTTCATGTGCTTTTGAGTCCTCTGTATTTGCTGTTCAGAAAAATGCCTATTCATATCTTTAGCCCATTTTATAATTGGATTGTTTGTTCCCTTGTTGTTGATTTGTATGATTTCTATGTGTGTACAGGATATCAAACCTTTGTCCAATATGTGATTTCCAAATACTTTCTCCCATTGAGTTAGCTGCCTCTTCACCTTTTTAAGAAAGTCTTTTCAGGTGCAGAAGCAACTGATTTTGAGAAGTTCCCATTTGTCTATTTTTGTTTTGTTGCTTGTGCTTTCAGTGTAAAGTTTAGGAAGCTACCTCCTATTACTAGGTCTTGGAGATGTTTCCTTACATTTTCTTCTAGAAGTCTTAGTTCTTACATTTAGTTGTTTGATCCACTTTGATTTAATTTTAATACAGGGTATAAGATAGGGGTCCTCTTTCAATCTTTTGGCTATTGATATCCAGTTTTTCCATGTCATTTATTTAAAAGACTATCTTGTCCCAATTCAGAGGATTTGGGGGCCTTGTCAAAAATCAGTTGACCGTAAATTTGGTGGTCTATTTCTACACTCCGGATTCGATTTCATTGGGCAATGATTCTATCTTTGTGCCAGTATTATGCTGTTTTACCACTGTGGATTTGTAATATGTTTTAAAGTCAGGAGTGTTTATCCTCCCACTTCGTTCTTCTTTATTAGGATGCTTTTAGCTATTTGGGGTCTCTTTCTTTTCCAGGTGAATTTGTTAACTAGCTTTTCCAAGTCTTCAAAGTAGGTTGTTGGAATTTTGATTGGTACTGTGTTAAATCTGTAGATCAATTTGGGGAGAATTGACATCTTAACTATATTTCGCTTCCTTGTCCATGAGCAGAAAGTGCCTTTCCACCTATTTAGATCTCCTTTGATTTCTTTTAGCAATGTTATGTAGTGTTCTGTTTACAAATCTTTAATGTCACTAGTTAAGTTCATTCCTAAGAACTTTATTCTTTTTGCTGCTATTTTAAATGGAATTTTTTTCCTTTACTGAATCCTTCGTTAGGTCATTGCTTGTGTATAGAAACGTTACTGATTTTTGTACATTACTTTTATATTCTGCCACCTTGCTGAATTTGTTATTTAACTCAAGTAACTTTGCTGTAGATTTCTCAGGATCTTCCAAGTATAGTATCATGTCATCTGCAAATAATGTAAGTTTTATTTCTTCCTTTCCAATGTGGATGCTTCTTATTTCTTTGTCCTGCCTGATTTCTCTAGCTAGAAATTCTAGCACAATTTGAATAATAGTGGTGACAGTGGACATCTTTTTCTTATGCCTGATCTTAGGGGGAAAGCTTTCAGTCTCTCTCCATTGAGTATAATGCTGCCTATCAGTTTATCATATATTCCCTTTATCAAATTGTGGTAGTTACCATTGATTCCTATCATTTGGAGTGTTTTCATTTTTATTCAGAAAAGGACATTGAATTTTGTCAAATGCTTTTTCAGCATCAATCGTGATGATCAAGAGATGTTTCCCTTTTGATTTGTTAATATGCTGTATTGCATTAATTGCTTTTCTTGTGTTGAACCATCCTTTCATTCCTGGTATAAACCTCACTTAGTCGTGGTGTGTAATTCTTTTAATGTGTTGTTGGATTTGATTTGCTAATATTTTGTTGAGAATATTTTGCATCTGTCTTCATTATGGAAACTGGTCGATAGTTTTCCTTTCTGTTTGCATCTTTACCTGTTTCGGTAATAAAATAATACTAGCTTCATAAAATGAGATAGGTAGAATTCCTTTTCCCTCATTTTTTTTAAATGTTTAAGCAGGATTACTGTTAGTTCTTCTTGGAATTTTTGATAAAATTTCTTTTGATGCAATCTGGATATGGACTTTTCTTTGTAGGAAGATTTTTTATGGCTGATTGAATCTCTTTACTTGTAATTGGTTTGTTGAGAGATATTCTAGCTCTTCCTGACTCATTGTAGCTTGTTTGTGTGTTTCCTGGAATTTGTCCACTTCATCTAAGTTTCCTAGTTTGTTGGCATATAGTTGTTTACAGTATCCTCTTATGATTTATTTTATTTCTTCGGGATCTGTGGTAATACACTCCTTCTCATTTCTGATTTTGTTTATTTGCATCCTCTCTCTTTTTTTCCTTTGTCAATCTTGCAAGTGGCCAAAAAATTTTATTGATTTTCTCAAAGAACCAAATTTTGGTTTTATTGATTCTTTCTACTGGTCTTTTGTTCTCTCATTCATTTAACTGTGCTTTAATATTTGTTTTTTTTTTCTTTTCTTCTATTTGCTTTGTAGTTAGTTTGCTGTTCTTTCTCAAGTTCCTGCAGGTGAGCAATTAAGTCCTCGATATTTGCTCTTTCTTGTTTTTTAATATAGGCATTTAGGGCAATAAATTTCCCTCTCAACACAGCCTTTGCTGCATCCCATTAATTCTGATAAGTTGTACTGTCATTTTCATTTGTTTCCAGATAGCTACTGATTTCTCTAGCAATTTCTTCTTTGACCCACTGGTTGTTTACGAGTGTGTTATTTAATCTCGATGTATTTGTATGTTCTCGTTCTTTGGTGGTTATTGAGATCCAGCTTCCTTCCACTGTGATCAGAGAAAATGCTTTGCATAATTTCCGTGTTTTTAAATTTATAAAGATCTATTATGTGCCCCAGCATATGATCTATCTTGGAGAATGTTCCATGAGCAACAGAGAAAAATGTATATCCTTGTGTTTTGGTGTGCAATGTCCTATATATGTCTGTTAGGTGCAATTCATTTATCAAATTGTTTAACTTCTCTATTTCCTTGTTGATCTTCTGTCAGGTTGATCTATCTACAGAGGAAAGGGGTATATTGAAGTCTCCTACTATAATTTTTTTGGCATCTATCACTTCCTTCAGTTTGCCAATGTCTTTCTCATGTACTTTGGAGCTCCTTAATTGGGAACATATACATTTATGATTGTTATATCTTCTTGGTGAATTGTCCATTTAATTAATATATAGTGTCCTTCTTTGTCTCTTATGATGTCTTCACCTTTAAAGTCTGTTTGTCCAATATTAGTATTGGACTTTCTTTTGGTTATAGCTTATGTGGGAAATCTTTTTCCATCATTTCCCTTTCAATCTATTTGCATCCTTGTGCCTAAGACGAGTCTCTTGTTAACAGCATATAGTTGAATTATATTTCTTATTCCATTCTGCCAATCTGTGTCTTTCAATTGGTATGTTTAGTCCATGAACATTCAGAGTTATTACTGAAAGGACATTTCTTGAATCTATCATTTTATCATTTTTATTTCATCAGTATGTATATTCTTTCTCTTTTTATCCTTTAAGTAACCCTTACTTGTACTCTTCAATTCTGTACCCTCTTCCAGACTTCCCTATCCTGTTTTTTTTTTTTAACTGGGAGAACTCCTTTTAGTATTTCTTGTAGGGCCAGTCTCTTGTGAATAAATTCTTCAGGATTTGTTGCTGTGAAAATTTTAATCTATCTGAGTTTTGAAGGACAATTTGTCTGGGTACAGAATTCTTGGCTGGAAGTCTTTCACTTTCTGGATCTTACATATATCATACCACTGCCTTTTTTGCCTCCATGGTGCCAGTTGAGTATTCTTAACTTAATCTTATGTGGTTTCCCTTGTATATAGTAGATTGTTTTTCTCTTGCTGTTTTAGAATTGTGTGCTTCTCTTCAACATTTGATAGAGTGATTAGTATGCATCTTGGGGAAGGCCTATTCTGATTTATTCTGTTTGTAGTTCATTGGGTTTCTTTGACTTGTATATTTATGTCCTTTATAAGGGTTGTGACATTTTCCCCCATTATATCCTCAACTACTCTTCCTAGCCTTTTACTTCTCTCTTCTTCTTCTGGGACAACAATGGTTCTTATATTTGTGTGCTTTCTTTTGCCTATCAGTTTCCTAAAGTCCAATTCAAATTTTTCCATCTTCTTTGCCATTTACTGTTTTGAGTGTTTGAAATCAGTTATCCTGTCTTCTATATCACTTATTCTACTTCTGTCCCTTCAAATCTGCTGTTCTGTGCCTCTAGTATATTTTTTATTTGATTAATAGAATCTTTAATCTCTGTGATATCTGCTCTTTTTCTTTTTATTCTTACGAATTTCTTTTTATGCTGTTCTACTGTCTTCTTTATCTCTTATATCATTAGACATCCCACTTATTTTATTAAGTAGTGTAATATGAACATCTTTGTTTAGTTTCTCCAACAACTGTGTCTCCTCTGATGTTTTAATTTGGTCATTAAACTGGGCTATATCTGTCTGCATTGTGATATGCTTAGTGATCTTCTGTTGTTTTCTTCACATGTAAATATCTTGATTGATTTACTTTGGGAGTTGATTTCCTTCCATAGTGTAAAGCTTTGTGTTTGTGGGTTGGATGTGTAGCAGGTGCAGGTTATGGGGCAGGGCCCAACAGTGGACTGATGCATTGCAATGCAGTATAGGTACAGGTTGGGGATGTTATGCTTGTGCTTGTGGATGTGATTGCGCAGCAGACAGGGAAGATGTAGCTGTTTGGGTGCACAGATATGGGGGACATAAACCTGGTGTGCACTGGTTAGGGCACTGGGCCATTTCTGTGCATGTGGGACAGTGGATCAGTGTTATACCTTCATGGGCTGGGTACAGATGCGACTCAGTGCATGGGTCAGTGCTTTTTCAGAGTTGTGAAGCATGACTGAGGGCCATGCACATGTGTGGGTCTAGGACTGCCATAAACTGATGCACAGAGCTCAGGGTGGGGTGGGGTTAGGCTGTGTGACACTATGGGCAGGGGGCGGGTGTAGCCTGGATATGGAGATATGTGCCTGCAACCTTTATATGCTGGTGACAGCCTATAGGGAGCAGGAAGAGGGAGTGAAGGAAAGGTATGTTGGTGTGTACTTGGGTGGAGGTTTGGGGTGGATACTCATGCTGGGGATTTGTGGGGCAGAGGTGCTTGGAGCATGGGTAGTGGTGGTGGGTGATGGGTTTCCAGTGCAAAGGGTGTGACATGACTCATGGGTCATGGTGCTGAGCTTGTGAAAGTAGTGTGCTCAAGGAACATGGCATGGTTTACTTCCTAGTGCCTGTCTCACCATCCATGGGCTCCGTGTTCCACATTAGGCTCCAGTCCTCTGCCTCTCAGTTCCTCACCTTCTACAAGACCACCCTATGTGATGTAGAAGGCTCTTTCAGATCAGCTGCATTCCTGAATCACCATCTCAGTAGCCCTCCTATCCTTTCTCTAACATTTCCTTGGGGCAGGGCTGAACTCGATCTCCCCTACTCAGCCATCTTCCCAGAACTTGTGGTTAGATTTTATACCATTAAAAATAAAAATCTAGGAAATTCTTTTAAATATAGAAAATGATAAAATTCTGGCATTTGAATTATGGTAAGGATGATAAAAGACAACATCTACCCATGTCAATTAATCTATTTGTACTGGTCACCTGGAATACTGTGCTAAGAAGGATTGTATGCAGTCAGTCATTACTACAAAGGGCCTGGTAAAGAAGAGTGGAAGCACACATCCCTGGTATTCTCTAGCTCTGGGTTAGGACAGAATGTCTCCAGCAATCAAAAAGCACAGACCTGGAGTCAGAGATAACTTCAATACTAATTAGTCAGATTCAATACGAACTAGTCAAAAGTACCTGAAACTTTTGAGACACATTATCCACTCATATGTGTAGTGGGTATTAGATGAGATAACACCTGCAGATCAATTAGCAAAGTGCCTGAATTCCACTCAGTACCTCAGTGAAGATCAGAGTTACAAACATGTAATCAAACACATCTGGGAAAATGGAAAATACCAGGAAGCAGATACCTAACTTGAAAACACTGTTCATTCAAAAGGCAAATAAAAAGACATTGTATCAAATGATATATTCCTTCCAAAATTTACAAATGTCATACAGGAAGTAAGTTGGAACATTATTTAAACTCTTTTGTCTCACTTTTCTCATTTTTAAACTGGATATTATAATCATCATATTTTGGAGTTCTAAGGATTAAAGAAATGAGATAAATTAATAGCACAAAATAAAATAGTGCCTGAACCAGAGTAAGAACTATGTACTATGTTAGTACTTGCTAACTAAATTTAAAAAAAAATAGCAGACTCAGCCAACATACTCCATAAATACAAGTCTAACGATCAAAATACAAAAATATCATGTGCTCTAAATTTTTATTTCTTCTTTTTCTCTTTTATCATCCTAGGGAGACTCCCTACCACTGTGAAAGAATAAACCTAGAACCACTTCTCTGACTGCAAAAATACACTTTTTTCTAGGATTCAGAAAAAATTAGTGTGGGAAACATTGCCAGGAAGGTCCACACTCCTGGGAGTCATGTCCCACGTAGACAAGGGGAGGGTGATGAGTTCGCTTGTTGTGTTGACTGGAGAGAGAGAGACCGCATCTGAGCAACAAAAGAAGTTGTCTTGGGGGTGACACTTAGGCCTTATTTTAAGTATGCTTGACCTATCATTCGTGGGGTTAAGTTTCATATGAACAAACCCCAAGACTGGGGGCTCAGCCTATAGCTTTGGTTGTCCACACTGCTTGTGAGAATATCAAGAATTCAACTTGGGGAAGTTGAATTTTCCCTCTTTCTCACCGTTTCATGAAGGGTACTTTGCAAATACTTTTTTATTCACTGTTCAAATCACCCTGGGATTTATCAGGGCATCACTCTGGACAAACCCACGCTACAAAGCCATACAAGATCCAAACAATTTGAATTTCTTTTAGGTAGTTTCCTTTATAATTAATCAACATTTCAGAACTCATTATGTAACTGGTAAACTAGTTTATTATAGAATATATTTAAACTGTACCACTTACCCTTTCCTGCATTAGTTAGCTGTGTATTGGCAAAGAGCTGTAACATCCCTATTATTTTTTTTCTTTATATGTAGCAGGGGTCACATTTCATTCTTTTTTCATGTGAGTATCCCCTTATTGCACATCATTTGTTGAACTTTTGTTTTTGTTTGTCTGTTTTGTTTTTGTTTGTTTGCCTGCTTGTTTTCTTGCTTGGCAAGTACATAGGCCAGTAATCGAACCCAGGTGTCCTGCATGGCAGACAAGAATTCTACCACTGAACAATCCTTGCACCCCATCTCTAATATTTTAAATTTCTTGTGCATCATCCTTAATATTTTTAACTTCTTGAGCAAAGGGGTTAGTTGCATTTATTTTGTATTCCTCGCAGTATCCTGCAAATAGTAAATACTCAATATATATTTAGTTCAATAAGACATAGTCCTTTTTTTTAGGGATTAAACATTAAATTGAAGATGAAAAAAAAATAACTCAGTTTGACCACAGGTTATCCTACTGACTAATTCAATAAGATATCATATTGTTTTCAAACCATAGCTGGTGACCTAAAATATCTGAAAGAAGTTTTCCAGATTAACATGTCCTAATTGGCAAGTATACCAGTTTTCAAATATTTGGCCTCTCAAATTATTTGGCGTACTGTGTCTTGTTTCAGCTTCTGCAGCATTGTTAAGCTTTCAGGATCAGAATGAGTAACCATACATAAAACAAACTAAATTGTTATTGATACTTAACTGATTCTACTATGACTTTTTTCAAAGTTGATTTAACAAATCAGTTAAAATCCAGAACTTGACTTCATAAATATTAACTGTGAAGTCAAGTAAGTTCTATTTCTGATCTCTGGGTGTTTCAGTTTGCTAAAGCTACCAGAGTGCTACATACCAGAAATGGATTGGCTTTAACGAAGGAGATTTAAGCCATAGGAATGTACAAATTAAGACATCAACAAGAGGATACCTTCAGTGAAGAAAGGCCAGTTGTATCTGGGTTCCTCTGTCACATGGAAGAGCACATGGTGATATTTGTTCACCCTTTTCTCCTGGGTTGGCTTCAGTATGGCTCTTGCAGCTCCTGTGAATCCTTCTGGCTTTTGCAGGGGCATTTTCTTTCCTTAACTTTGCTCCAAAATCTCTCTTAAAGAGCTTCAGTAAGCAGATTAAGATGCACCCTAAATGAGCAGGGTCTCATCTCCATGGAAATAACCTGGTCCCACACAAGAATGGGTTTGCCTCCACAAGATTGGATTAAAATAACATGGCTTTTTTGGGGATACATAACAGTTTAAGACAAGCATATTCCACCTTCTGGACCCCCAGAAAACATGCTATTTTCATATATAATATACACTCACTCCATCACCATATCACAAAAGCCTTAAACCATTTCAGTAACAATACAAATACAATAAGTCAAAAACAGTACAAAGTTTCAAAATCAGTTACAAGCACGTCTGTCTTAAAGCAAAATTGTCCTCTGGCTTTGGAACTTTGAAACTCAGAATAAGTTACCTGCTTCTATATACAAAGAAGTGACAGTCATAAGGTAAATACTGTCATTTCCTAAGGCATAAATTAGAAGGCAAATAGGGTTCATGAGTTCCAAACAATTCCAAAAACGTGCAGCAGAACACAGTCCTTTAGATTTCAAATCCTGAGAGTAATTTACAGAATGATGCTTTACTCTTGGGGCTTGAGTGGCAGTCCCATCATTCTGAGCATTGGGGATCCCACATTGTTTTTGGCTCCACCTTACTCATCTGGGTGGCCCCTGTTTTCTCTGCCATCACTGGGGACATGCTCACCTCCTTCAGGGTGGTGGGGTGGAGGCCAAGTCTTCCCCATTCCGTGGGGAATGTACTCAACTCTCTCTGAGGCCTGGAGCAGCAGCATACTTCCTGAAAATTAGGTGGAATACCCACCCTCTGTAAAATCTGGGGCAAATAAACACTTTCCATGTGCATAGGTCCTCTCCTGGACTGAGGTGTCTTAGCTACAGACAAATTTCACTGTTTTGCCTTTGAAGTCATTTTTCCTTCACTTTTTCCCTTTTCTACCCTTGTGGAGACTGTCAGGGGTTCCATTTTATACAGATCTTTCAAAAAATTCTCAGCTTGGCATGCAGCAACCAGGGGTCACAACCATCAGACCATAAGGCTTTCTACAAACCATATCTTGATAACTCCATCTCCAAGAATGACTCATCTTGACATGGCAAACTAGTTCCATGTTTTGTTAAAACTCATGAGGGGCACTAGCCTCTGGGGTCTTATTTTCCAAAAGTGCAGAACTTTCAAATTATCAATTTCTGTGTTATTTCTACCCAAGTGTTCAAGTTTCAGCTTATCCCCTTTATCTTGCATTGTACTCTAATCTGCAAGAAAAGCCAGTCTGCATGTTATACATTTAATTTAGAAATTTCAACAGCTAGATATTCCAACTCATCACTTTCAGATTCTCCCTTCCACCCAATAGCAATAATCAATTTTGCTAAATTCTCTGCCACTCTAAAACAGGGCCACCTTCCTTCCATTTTGCAATAGCATAGTCATTATTTCTGTCTAAGTCTTCATGGGAAATATCTTGAGTCCATATTTCTACAGTCTCTTCAAAGCAGTCTAAGCTTTCTCTAGCAATTTCCTCACAATTCTTCTAGATTCTAGATTCTTCCCCTTATTCATTGATATGGCTATTTCAGAATTTTTGGTATTTGAAAATTGTATTGTAGCACCCCACTTCTCTGGTACTAAAATTTGTTTCCGTTTGTTACAGCTTCCAAAATGCAGTATACTAGAAATGGTCTGGCTTTTACAAAGGGGATTTTTTAAGTTACAAGTTAAAATTCTAAGGCCATGAGAATGTCCAAATTAAGGCATCAAAAGAGGACACCTTTACTGAAGAAAGGCCAATTGCACCCGGGTTCCTTTGTTACAAGAGTGATGTCTGCTGGCCATTCTCTCTTGGGTTGGTTTCAAAATAACTCTTCCAGTTCTCATGCATCCTACTGGCTTCTGCTTGGACAATTTTTTTCTTCAATCATCTATGTTTTTCTCCACAATGTCTCTCTTTTGAAGGACTTCGGTAAGTGGATTAAGACCCACCTTGAATAGGTGGGGTCATATCTCCCTGAACACAACCTAATTGAAATATCCCATCTATCAATCAGTCTGCCACCATAGATTGATTAAATAACAATCAGAATAAAATAACAAACATAAAATAAAATTTTCTGGGCCAAAAAACAGTTTCGAACCAGCACACCATGTCAATTGTATTCCTACAAATTATCTCATCCCGGAGCATTCTGTGGTGGGTTCTTAAGAGTTAAGCAGGCTGCTTGAGCATTAGATAGGTCTGTGTGCTTATGTGTTTGTTAGATACTCATGATATTTTTTGAAGTGGCAACCTGTTATATTATTTCTGCTTCTTAAAACTAGCAGTGCTCTGCATTTTCTAATAATATATTCACAGTCATCTCATGTTTCTCTGTTCTCCAAGCCTAGATACTAGCCAAACTCAAACTGAGATTTACTTGGCTTTAGGAAAACATAAAGATAGCCTCTGCATTCATTAAGCCTGAACAGTTTCTCTTGAGAGACTCTAGGAATTTTACCATATACACTTGAGTGCCTGATCTGAATATATATAAATTTCAAATTTACTTCACATTCACCTCAAGTTGACAGAGTAATAAAAGGTGAAACCTTTTATAGATTTCTTTTAAAAACTGGAATTGCTGCTATGTTTAGCTCTTACACACACATATAGTGTATTTTTTTTTATTAATTAAAAAAAGAATTAACAAAACAATTAGAAATCATTCCAATCTACATGTACAATCAGTAATTCTTAATAACATCACATAGTTGCATATTCATCATTTCTTAGTACATTTGCATCGATTTAGAAAAAGAAATAAAAAGACAACAGAATAAGAATTAAAACAATAATAGAAAGAAAAAAAAACAAAAAAAAACAAAAACAAAAAACCTATACCTCACATGCAGCTTCATTCAGTGTTTTAACATAATTGCATTACAATTAGGTAGTATTGTGCTGTCCATTTCTGAGTTTTTATATCCAGTCCCGTTGTACAGTCTGTATCCCTTCATCTCCAATTATCCCTTCTCTTTTTTTTTTTTTTAATTAACGGAAAAAAAGAAATTAACCCAACATTTAGAGATCATACCATTCTACACATGCAATCATTAATTCTTAACATCATCACATAGATGCATGATCATCATTTCTTAGTACATTTTCATTGGTTTAGAAGAACTAGCAACATAACCGAAAAAGATATAGAATGTTAATATAGAGAAAAAAATAAAAGTAATAATAGTAAAATCAAAACAAAACAAAACAAAACAAAACAAAAACCTATAGCTCAGATGCAGCTTCATTCAGTGTTTTAACATGATTACTTTACAATTAGGTATTATTGTGCTGTCCATTTTTGAGTTTTTGTATCTAGTCCTGTTGCACAGTCTGTATCCCTTCAGCTTCAATTACCCATTGTCTTACCCTGTTTCTAACTCCTGCTGAACTCTGTTACCAATGACATATTTCAAGTTTATTCTCGAATGTCCGTTCACATCAGTGGGACCATACAGTATTTGTCCTTTAGTTTTTGGCTGGATTCACTCAGCATAATATTCTCTAGGTCCATCCATGTTATTACATGGTTCATAAGTTTATCTTGTCTTAAAGCTGCATAATATTCCATCGTATGTATATACCACAGTTTGTTTAGCCACTCTTCTGTTGATGGAGATTTTGGCTGTTTCCATCTCTTTGCAATTGTAAATAATGCTGCTATAAACACTGGTGTGCAAATGTCCGTTTGTGTCTTTGCCCTTAAGTCCTTTGAGTAGATACCTAGCAATGGTATTGCTGGGTCGTATGGCAATTCTATATTCAGCTTTTTGAGGAACCGCCAAACTGCCTTCCACAGTGGTTGCACCCTTTGACATTCCCACCAACAGTGGATAAGTGTGCCTCTTTCTCCGCATCCTCTCCAGCACTTGTCATTTTCTGTTTTGTTGATAATGGCCATTCTGGTGGGTGTGAGATGATATCTCATTGTGGTTTTGATTTGCATTTCTCTAATGGCCAGGGACATTGAGCATCTCTTCATGTGCCTCTTGGCCATCCGTGTTTCCTCTTCTGAGAGGTGTCTGTTCAAGTCTTTTTCCCATTTTGTAATTGGGTTGGCTGTCTTTTTGTTGTTGAGATGAACAATCTCTTTATAAATTCTGGATACTAGACCTTTATCTGATATATCATTTCCAAATATTGTCTCCCATTGTGAAGGCTGTCTTTCTACTTTCTTGATGAATTTCTTTGATGCACAAAAGTGTTTAATTTTGAGGAGTTCCCATTTATTTATTTCCTTCTTCAGTGCTCTTGCTTTAGGTTTAAGGTCCATAAAACCGCCTCCAGTTGTAAGATCCATAAGATATCTCCCAACATTTTCCTCTAACTGTTTTATGGTCTTAGACCTAATGTTTAGATCTTTGATCCATTTTGAGTTAACTTTTGTATAGGGTGTGAGAGATGGGTCTTCTTTCATTCTTTTGCATATGGATGTCCAGTTCTCTAGGCACCATTTATTGAAGAGACTGCTCTGTCCCAGGTGAGTTGGCTTGACTGCCTTATCAAAGATCAAATGTCCATAGATGAGAGGGTCTATATCTGAGCACTCTATTCGATTCCATTGGTCGATATATCTATCTTTATGCCAATACCATGCTGTTTTGACCACTGTGGCTTCATAATATGCCTTAAAGTCAGGCAGCGCGAGACCTCCAGCTTCGTTTTTTTTCCTCAAGATGTTTTTAGCAATCCGGGGCACCCTGCCCTTCCAGATAAATTTGCTTATTGGTTTTTCTATTTCTGAAAAATAAGTTGTTGGGATTTTGATTGGTATTGCATTGAATCTGTAAATCAATTTAGGTAGGATTGACATCTTAACTATATTTAGTCTTCCAATCCATGAACACGGTATGCCCTTCCATCTATTTAGGTCTTCTGTGATTTCTTTTAGCAGTTTTTTGTAGTTTTCTTTATATAGGTTTTTTGTCTCTTTAGTTAAATTTATTCCTAGGTATTTTATTCTTTTAGTTGCAATTGTAAATGGGATTCGTTTCTTGATTTCCCCCTCAGCTTGTTCATTACTAGTGTATAGAAATGCTACAGATTTTTGAATGTTGATCTTGTAACCTGCTACTTTGCTGTACTCATTTATTAGTTCTAGTAGTTTTGTTGTGGATTTTTCCGGGTTTTCGACGTATAGTATCATATCGTCTGCAAACAGTGATAGTTTTACTTCTTCCTTTCCAATGTTGATGCCTTGTATTTCTTTTTCTTGTCTAATTGCTCTGGCTAGAACCTCCAACACAATGTTGAATAATAGTGGTGATAGTGGACATCCTTGTCTTGTTCCTGATCTTAGGGGGAAAGTTTTCAATTTTTCCCCATTGAGGATGATATTAGCTGTGGGTTTTTCATATATTCCCTCTATCATTTTAAGGAAGTTCCCTTGTATTCCTATCTTTTGAAGTGTTTTCAACAGGAAAGGATGTTGAATCTTGTCAAATGACTTCTCTGCATCAATTGAGATGATCATGTGATTTTTCTGCTTTGATTTGTTGATATGGTGTATTACATTAATTGATTTTCTTATGTTGAACCCTCCTTGCATACCTGGGATGAATCCTACTTGGTCATGATGTATAATTCTTTTAATGTGTTGTTGGATACGATTTGCTAGAATTTTATTGAGGATTTTTGCATCTGTATTCATTAGAGAGATTGGTCTGTAGTTTTCTTTTTTTGTAATATCTTTGCCTGGTTTTGGTATGAGGGTGATGTTGGCTTCATAGAATGAATTAGGTAGTTTTTCCTCCACTTCGATTTTTTTGAAGAGTTTGAAGAGAATTGGTACTAATTCTTTCTGGAACGTTTGGTAGAATTTACATGTGAAGCCATCTGGTCCTGGACTTTTCTTTTTAGGAAGCTTTTGAATGACTAATTCAATTTCTTTACTTGTGATTGGTTTGTTGAGGTCATCTATGTCTTCTTGAGTCAAAGTTGGTTGTTCATGTCTTTCCAGGAACCCGTCCATTTCCTCTAAATTGTTGTATTTATTAGCATAAAGTTGTTCATAGTATCCTGTTATTACCTCCTTTATTTCTGTGAGGTCAGTAGTTATGTCTCCTCTTCCATTTCTGATCTTATTTATTTGCATCCTCTCTCTTCTTCTTTTTGTCAATCTTGCTAAGGGCCCATCAATCTTATTGATTTTCTCATGGAACCAACTTCTGGCCTTATTGATTTTCTCTATTGTTTTCATGTTTTCAATTTCATTTATTTGTGCTCTAATCTTTGTTATTTCTTTCCTTTTGCTTGCTTTGGGGTTAGCTTGCTGTTCTTTCTCCAGTTCTTCCAAATGGATAGTTAATTCCTGAATTTTTGCCTTTTCTTCTTTTCTGATATAGGCATTTAGAGCAATAAATTTCCCTCTTAGCACTGCCTTTGCTGCATCCCATAAGTTTTGATATGTTGTGTTTTCATTTTCATTCGCCTCGAGGTATTTGCTAATTTCTCTTGCAATTTCTTCTTTGACCCAGTCGTTGTTTAGGAGTGTGTTGTTGAGCCTCCACGTATTTGTGAATTTTCTGGCACTCTGCCTATTATTGATTTCCAACATCATTCCTTTATGGTCCGAGAAAGTGTTGTGTAAGATTTCAATCTTTTTAAATTTGTTAAGACTTGCTTTGTGACCCAGCATATGGTCTATCTTTGAGAATGATCCATGAGCACTTGAGAAAAAGGTGTATCCTGCTGTTGTGGGATGTAATGTCCTATAAATGTCTATTAAGTCTAGTTCATTTATAGTAATATTCAGATTCTCTATTTCTTTGTTGATCGTCTGTCTAGATGTTCTGTCCCTTGATGAGAGTGGTGAGTTGAAGTCTCCAACTATTATGGTATATGAGTCTATTTCCCTTTTCAGTGTTTGCAGTATATTCCTCACGTATTTTGGGGCATTCTGATTCGGTGCGTAAATATTTATGATTGTTATGTCTTCTTGTTTAATTGTTCCTTTTATTAGTATATAGTGTCCTTCTTTGTCTCTTTTAACTGTTTTACATTTGAAGTCTAATTTGTTGGATATTAGTATAGCCACTCCTGCTCTTTTCTGGTTGTTATTTGCATGAAATATCTTTTCCCAACCTTTCACTTTCAACCTATGTTTATCTTTGGGTCTAAGATGTGTTTCCTGTAGACAGCATATCGAAGGATCCTGTTTTTTAATCCATTCTGCCAATTTATGTCTTTTGATTGGGGAATTCAGTCCATTGACATTTAGTGTTATTACTGTTTGGATAATATTTTCCTCTAACATTTTGCCTTTTGTATTATATATATCATATCTGATTTTCCTTCTTTCTACACTCTTTTCCATATCTCTCTCTTCTGTCTTTTTGTATCTGACTCTAGTGCTCCCTTTAGTATTTCTTGCAGAGGTGGTCTCTTGGTCACAAATTCTTTCAGTGACTTTTTGTCTGAGAATGTTTTAATTTCTCCCTCATTTTTGAAGGATAATTTTGCTGGATATAGGAGTCTTGGTTGGCAGTTTTTCTCTTTTAGTATTTTAAATATATCATCCCACTGTCTTCTAGCTTCCATGGTTTCTGCTGAGAAATCTACACAAAGTCTTATTGGGTTTCCCTTGTATGTAATGGATTGTTTTTCTCTTGCTGCTTTCAAGATCTTCTCTTTCTCTTTGACCTCTGACATTCTAACTAGTAAGTGTCTTGGAGAACGCCTATTTGGGTCTAATCTCTTTGGGGTGCGCTGCACTTCTTGGATCTGTAATTTTAGGTCTTTCATAAGAGTTGGGAAATTTTCAGTGATAATTTCTTCCATTAGTTTTTCTCCTCCTTTTCTCTTCTCTTCTCCTTCTGGGACACCCACAACACGTATATTTGTGCGGTTCATATTGTCCTTGAGTTCCCTGATACCCTGTTCAAATTTTTCCATTCTTTTCCCTATAGTTTCTGTTTCTTTTTGGAATTCAGATGTTCCATCCTCCAAATCACTAATTCTATCTTCTGTCTCTTTAAATCTATCATTGTAGCTATCCATTATTTTTTCTATGTTTGCTACTTTATCCTTCACTTCCATAAGTTCTGCGATTTGTTTTTTCAGTTTTTCTATTTCTTCTTTATGTTCAGCCCATGTCCTCTTCATGTCCTCCCTCAATTTATCGATTTCATTTTTGAAGAGGTTTTCCATTTCTGTTCGTATATTCAGCATTAGTTGTCTCAGCTCTTGTGTCTCATTTGAGCTATTGGTTTGTTCCTTTGACTGAGCCATATTCTCAATCTTTTGAGCGTGGACAGTTATCTTCTGCTGCTGGCGTCTGGGCATTTATTCAGATTTCTCTTGGTGTTGGACCCAGCAAGGTTGTAATATTTTTCTGTGAAATCTCTGGGTTCTGTTTTTCTTATCCTGCCCAGTAGGTGGCGCTCGTGGCACACGTTTGTCTGCGGGTCCCACCAGTAAAAGGTGCTGTGGGACCTTAAACTTTGGAAAACTCTCGCCGTCCTGGGGGTTCGCTAGCCGAAGCGGCTTGAGCCGGCCCGGGGTCCGAACGCAGGGAGGGTGTCCGAACGCAGGGAGGGTTGCTGGTCGCCGCAGCCAGGGAAAGAGCCCGTCCGAATTTCCTAGTCGGCCCTGGGCAACAAGCGTGGCGGGAGGGCGCCAGCGGCAGTGGCCCGCCCGAGAGAGTGCACGTTCCCCGGGAGTCACGGGGTCACCGTTCGCGGCCTGGGGGTTTCCGATCCAATTCTCTCAGTTGGTCCGGGGGCTGCGCGTGGTGTGGGCGCCAGTCGCCTTGGTTTCAGGGGACCGCCTCTCCAATTCTCCCAGCCGGCCCGGGAAGGGGGAAGGGAGTAACTCCGGCCGCTTGCCACCCCGCCCGGTAAGGCCCGCGCGTCTCGGCGATCTCACCCGAGCTGCTTCTCTCAGCCAGCCAGCCGTTCCAGGATGGGGTACGCTGTCTTTTTTATCTCTGTTGTGGCTTTGGGCGCTTTCTGTATCGTTTCTACTCCCCTAGTAGGTGTCCTGGAGAAGAAACTAAGATCCGCGCGTCTTACTAAGCCGCCATCTTCCAGGAAGTCTCATATAGTGTATTTTTGATATGACATAGTTTCAGCATCCCCAATTTTAATGTCTGATGTGAGTCTTCCAATTTTTAACTGTTCTATTTTGCTCATCTTAGACATTCCTAGTAAGTTAGTGACTTTATAAGTATTGGACCCCCACGAGTGCTAGAACCTCCAAACCAAGCATTTTAGTCCAAAATTATGCTTCCAATTTCCATATAAATAATAATTTTACAACAAATTTCAGTGACACATAAATATTTTTAGGTATTGTTATATCCTGTACATAGTTTACTTGCTATTTCTTGGATTTTGAACACGTTGTGAAGATAGATAAATAAAAACACTGTAGCAATGTATATTTTTGCATTCTGCTTGAAATTTCCAGGAATGAATGTTATTGTAGACAAATTCCATATTACAAAATGAATCATTTCACCTTCCTAAAGTACACTACAAAAAGTAAAAGCCCCACAAAGAAATGTGTAAGTCAAAATAAATATAGCCATGTTTAGGTTGCAACCCAATAATTGCAATTTATTCACTACAACCCAGCATTTCTCATGGGCAGAATAATTGATTTTCACGGTAAAGACTGGGCAAGGTTGGTTTCATGAAATATTAACATTAGCGTTATGACTCCTGCCAATTACTACTGGATTTTCTCTAATCCCATGCCCAGCATAGGAGCCTAAACTGAAGAGGGTAAATGAAGATTAGTTTGCCCATCTTTGGATGATTGAAAGGTCCTGTTTTCCTTAGGTTAATTTTTTTAAAGAATCAGTTTGTGAATTGATTTTGCTAAATTTTTTTATTCTTTGGAGCATAGAGCCTTAATATTTTTATTTAAGCCATTTTAGAGCATGCCTGTAGATGTTGCCTCTGACTAAAAATTATGACAGAATTCCAGATAATGTGATATCACTTTAATCAATTGGAAATTGCACAGGAAAATAACATTCATCTACTACTTTCTTACAAAAATTGTATAGGTAGAGAAGTAACAGAAAAAAAAATCTGAAGCAGTTGTTCCAGGGTATGAGTGACCAGAGAGGAATTTCATCATTATATAGGAAGGCCTGCATGAACAACTGGAGAAATGATGATTGAGAGAGTGGAGTGAATTTATCCACACCTCAGGTAGGAGTGCAATATGCAGGCCAGAGTGGCAGTTGAAGAAAAGCCATGCTCCCACACTCCTGCTACCATATCAGCTTGAGAGGTCTTCCTTCTCACTCTGTAGCCTGAAGAACCCATGGGGAACCTGAAAGCCAGCAGACTTGGTATACCTATACACAGAGACCTTGTTGCAAGGCCACAGTGCCTACCTCCCACCCCTGAGGCAGGCTGCTGCATGTATGTGGTTTTGGGTGAGTCTGGGGGGGCCCTCTCCTTGGGAGGATGAGAGACTCAGAGTTGAACTGACCTGCACTTGGCCACTGAAAGAGAGTCCTTGGGTCTGGCTACATCTATCCTTTCTCCACAGAGGCCCAGAGCACTCAGAGAGGGCATGGGTGATGTAGTAGTTAGTGGCAGGTGTCAACATAAACAGGTAATGGAGCCCATGTGAATACATAGCATGTGAATTTCATCTATGGCTTATTACTCCACGGCTGGCTAAGAGCAGTGCCTTCCACAGTGAGTGGCATTTACTTTGGTCAGCTGAAGGCTTAAATGAGAGAGGGTAGAAAAAAGCTGAGCAGCTCAGCACAGCCCCAAGGAGCTCAGCACAGCCAGCTTAGAGCTCAGAGCCACTTCAGACCCAGGTGTTCGGTGATGCTGAAAGAAACCGTGCCAGAGAGAGAGAGCCATTTGAAGTCAGAAGCTGGGAGAGATGCCCAGCAGATGTCACCTTGTGCCTTCCTATGAGCAGAGGAACCAAGATGAAAGATAGTTAGGAACTACAAACTTGGAACTAAATAAATCACTTTTATAAAAACCAACCCTTCTCAGGTGTATTGCAATTTGACAGCTTTAGCAAACTCAAACAGATGTAGAAGTAGTAACATGGGAGCAAGCTGTGCCCACTGACAGGAACTCCTGGGATGGCTGTGGTCAGAGGTAGTTGAAATACTAAGTTCCACAGCCCAACGTCATTTCACATTGGAGCCTAAAGACAAACAGACCCATTGTGGTCATAAGAGGATTCTCAGCCAAGGTACACAATGCGCACACCCTAGCCCTGGGGTTAGCAGGTTTCTGCATGCATGGAGACCTGTAACCTTGACTGACTTTGTGCCTGGTTGAGTCCCAGTCCAGCTAGCTGATTTATGACAGTAGTGAAAGTCAGGCCTGAGGGGAAGAGGTGGCCCAAGAACACCATCTGCTAGAATGATAAAGAAAGTGATGTCTGGCAAACTGACTTTCTGCCTAGCTTTTACAGATATCCAATTAGACTTGCACCTCCTGCATGAGTTCCCAGCCTTGGTTTGGTGGGGAATTCCTGGCAAACCAAGGAGAACTTCAATGCAAACCAAAAATCTTAGACAACTTAGAGAAATCAATTCTCGGAATAACAGTATCAGGACAATCAAATGCCTCAAACTTAGCAGACAATCACAAAGCACATAAAGATACAAGAAGATATGGCACAGCAAAATGACCAATTTAAAACAATAGAAGAGATGCAGAATCTGGAATAATTGATCACCGGTGTCCATACAAATCTAACTAATTTCAGTGGGTTGGTTAAAGACATAAAGGATATCCAGAAGAACAAGAAGAGTACAAAGAAGAATTTGAAAGAATAAATATAAAAATAGTAGATCTTACAGAATTGAAATATACTGTAAATCAAGTGAAAAATATACTAGAGACTCACAACAGTAGATTTGAAGAGGCAGAGAAAGAATAAGTGAACTAGAGGACAAGATAACTGGATTTGAATGCACAAAAAACAAATGGTAGAAAATATGGAAAAAATTGTAGTGGATCTCTGGGAAATGATGAACAACATAAAGGATGCAAATAAAAGAATCATTGGTGTCCCAGAAGGAGAAGAGAAGAGAAAAGGGTTAGAAAGAGTAATTAAGGACATAATGGGTGAAAATTTCCCAACCTTTATTAAAGACATAGATATGTAAGTCAAAGAAGCCCAGTGAACTGCAAATAAAATAAATCCAAATAGACCCATACCAAAGCAGATACTAATCAGACTGTCAAATGCTGAACAGAAGCAAAAAGTCCTGAAAGCAGAAAGAGAAAATTGATTCACCACATACAAGGGAAGCCACATAAGACCAAGTTCAGAGTAATCAACAGGCACCATGGAGTGAAAAGGTGGTGATATGATATATTAAAGATTCTGAAAAACAAAAAGATCTAGTCAAAAATTCTTTATCCAGAAAAGTTGTCCTTCAAAACTGAGGAAGAGGCTTCCGAGAAAATGGCAGAGTAGGTTAGGTTGAGTTCACCTGCTCTAAAGAAGAGCTAGAGAAGGGACAAAATAAAGACCAGGAGAGTGATTCCAGGGTGTAAGTGACCCGGGGCAGTCTTCTACACCACATAAGAAAGCCCTGGTTTAAAAAGCAGAAGAATTGAGATATAGAGAACTGGAAACCTACCATCTAGTGCAAACAGCCTAGTACATCCATTTCCAGATAGAGGACCCGAGGCATCAGGAGTGCATGGACAGGGAGACAGGGACCAGGAAGTACCAAGCTGGGGTACTGGACCTGAACACATAACTGCACTGCTACCCATCACTGTGTTGTTCTGCCCTTCACCATGCCCTACATCTTGCTCCACACCTGCCCCACAAATGCAAAGCATTAGACTACTAAAGTAAATCAACTTTCAAAGTAATGCTATCATGATATTTATGTGCTACAAAGACTACAGAATATTGGTAACCATATGAACAAGCAAACAGATGCAGCTCAATCTAATGACCAAATTAAAACATTGTAGAAGACACAGACTTTGGAACAACTAATCAAAGATGCTCATAGGTACTTACTAAATAAAATCAATGGGATGGCTAATGACACAAAAGAGATCAAGAAGACACTAGGGATCATAATTAGAAATTTAAATAATAAATAGAAAAATGGCAGATAATGCAGAGATTAAAGGTGTTTTAAACCAAATAAAAATATACTAGAGACACACAACAACAGATTGGAAGAGATAGAAGAAAGAATAAGTGAAATGGAGTACAGGACAACTGATTTTGAACACACAAAAGAGCAAATGACAAAAATGATGAGAAAATTTAAACTGGATCTCAGGGAAATGATGGGCAAAACAAACCATGCAAATATAAGAATCATCAGTGTACCAGAAGGAGAAGAGAAGAGTAAGGGCTAGGAAGATTAGTGGAGGACATAATGGGGAAAACTTTCCAAGATTTATAAAATATGTAAATATGCAAATCAAAGAAGTCCAACAAACCCCAAATAGAATAAATCCAAATATGCCTACCCCAAGACATATAATCAGTCTATCAAATGTTGATGAGAAAGAAAATCTTGAAAGCAGCAAGAGAAAAACAATCTACTACATGCAAGGGAAATCAAATAAAACTGAGTTCAGACTACATAACTAGCACCATGGAGGTGAGAAGGCAGTGGTACAATATATTCAAGATACTGAAAGAGAAAGACTTCCAGCCAAGAATTCTCAACCCAGAAAAATTGTCCTTCAAAACTGAGGGAGAGATTAACATTTTCACAGACAAAGTCTGAGGCAATATTACAACAAGAGACCAACTCTACAATAAATGCTGTGAGGGGTTCTGCTAGCTAGAAATAAAAAAAGACAGGAGAGGGAGGTCTGGAGGATGGCACAGAACTGAATAATACCTGTAGAAGTAACCTAAAGGATAAAAAGAGAAAGAAGGAAAAGAATATGTAGACCCGACAAATAAAATCCAAAGGACAAGATATTGAATTCAAGAAATGCTTTTACAGTAGTAATTTTGAATGTTAATGGACTAAACTTACCAACTAAAAGATACAGATTGGGCGGTATGTCTGTGGCTCAGTGGCAGAATTCTCAACTGCCATGCCGGAGACTTGGGTTTGATTCCCAGTGCTTGCCCATGCAAAAAAAAAAAAAAAAAAATATGCAGACTGGTAGTATGGATTAAGAAATATAATCCAGTTATATGCTACTTACAAGAGACATGTCTTAAACATAAGATACAAATAGATTGGAAGTGAAAGGATCAAAAAAGATCTTCCATACAAGCTGTAACCAAAAGAAAGCAGAAGTAGCTATACTAAAACCGGATAAAATAGATATTAAATCTAAAAACATTTTAAGGACAAAGAAGGACACTATTTATTAGTAAAACTGACAATTAACCAAGAAGAATGACAATTATAAATGTCTATGCTCCCAATTGAGGCACTCCAAAGTACATGAAACAGACATTGACAAAGCTGAAGGGACAATAGATGTTTCAACTATAATAGGAAGAGATAAATACACCACTCTTCTTTACTGACAGAACAACCAGACAGAGGATCAACAAGGAAATAGAAAATTTAAACAATTGGATGAATAAAGTAGACCTAGCAGACATATATAGGTTGTTATACCCCAAAACATCAGGACATACATTCTTCTCTAGTACTTACAGGACATTCTCCAGGATAGATCATATGCTGGGGCACAAAATAGGTCATTATAAATTTAAAAACATTAAAATCACCAAAGTACTTTCTCTGATCATTAAGGAGCGAATCTGGAAATCAATAACCACCAAAGAACCAGAACTTTAAAAAATATATGGAGATTAAATAGCACATTCAAGCAATGAGTGGGTCAAAGAATAAATCACTAGAGAATTCAGTAGCTATCTAGAGACAGATGAAAATGAGAATACAATATATCAGCACTTATGAGATGCAGCAAAGGCAGTGTTGAGAGGGAAATCTATTGCCCTAAATGCCTATATCAAAAAAGAAGAAAAAGCAAATACTGAGGACTTAACGGCTCATCTGGGGGAACTAAAGACAGAACAGGAAAGTAAGTTAAATCAAATAGAATAAGGGAAATATCAAAGATTAAAACAGAAGTAAATGAATTGGAGAACAAAAAAAAACATTGAAAGAATAAAACCAAAATTTTATTCTTTGAGAAAAATCACTTAAAATCGGTATACCATTTGCTAGGATGACAAAGAAAAAAAATAGAGAGCACAAATAAATCAAATTAGAAATGAGAGGGGGGTCATTATCAAGGACCCTGAAGAAATAAAAAAAAATCATGGAACGGTACTATGAACAAGTATGTGCCAATAAACTGGATAATATGTAAGAAATGGACAAATTCCTAGCAACACATGAACAACATGACTTGAGAAGATATATGAGACCTCAATAAATCAATTAGAAGTTATGAAATTCAATCGGTCATCAAAAATCTTCCTACAAGGAAATCCCAGGGCCAGATGGATTCGCAGGAAATTTTACTAAACCTTTCCCCAAATAATTAACCATTCTTGTGCAGACTTTTTAAAAAATGAGGGAAAAAAAAAGCCCTAACTCATTTTATGAAGCTAACATCACTCCAATACCAAAACCAGATAAAGATAGTGCAAGAAAGGAAAACTATACGCCAATGTCCCAAAAGAATATAGATGCAGAAATTCTCAACTTGCAAATTGAATCCAATAGCACACTAAAACAATTAACTAGAGCAAGTGGGGTTTATTCCAGGCATGCAAGGGTGGTTCAAAGCAAGAAAGTCAAACAATGTAGTAAAACATATTAACAGATCAAAAGGTAAATATCACATAGTTATATGATCAACACTGAAAAAGCATGCAATAAAATTCAGCATGCTGTTATGTTCAAAACAGTTCAAAAATTAGGAATTGAAGGGAATTTCCTCAATATGTTAAGAGCATATATGAAAAACCCACTTCCAATATCATAGTCAACAGTGAGAGACTGAAAGATGTTTCCGGGAGATCAGGAACAAGACAAGAATGTTCACTGTCACCACAATTATTCAGCATTGTTCTAGAAGTTCTAGCTAGATCAGTCAGGAAAGAAAAGATTAATGTGGAAAAATCAGTAATGTTTCCATACACAAGTAAAGACCTAGCTAAGAAGACAATTAAAAAAAATTCCATTCACAATAGTTACTAAAAGAATCAAGTATCCAGGAATAATCTTAACTAGGAATGTAAAAGACCTGTGCATAGAAAACTACAAAACTTTACTAAAACGAATCAAAGAAAACCTAAATTGGTGGAAAGACATTCCATGTTCATGGATAGGAAGGCTAAAAATCATTAAGATGTCAATTCTACCCAAATTGATCTACAGTTTTAATACAATACCAATCAAAATTTTAACAACCTACTTGAAGACTTTGCAAAGCTATTTACCAAATTTATTTTGAAGGGGAAGTGTCCCTGAGTAGTCAAACACTTACTAAAAAGAGAAATGAAGTGGAAGGACTTACACTTCCTGGTTTTAAAGCTTAATATAAAGCCACAGTGATCAAAAGAGCATGGTATTGGCACAGAGATAGAAATTGATCAGTGGAATTAAATTGAGAGTTCAGAAATAGACCCCCTGATGTATGGTCAATTTATTTTCAACAAACCCCCCAAATCCACTGGACTGGGACATAATACTATTTTCTATTAATGGGACTGGGAGAACGGGATATCCACATCTGAAAGAATGAAAGAGGGCCCCTACATCGCACCCTGTATAAAAGTTAACTTAAAGTGAATCAAAGACACAAATATAAGAGCCAGTACTATAAAACTTGTAGAAGAAAATAGAGGGAAACATCTTCAATATCTACTAAATGTGAGTAGCTTCTTAGATCATACACCAAAAGCACAAGTAAAATAAGAATAAATAAACAAAAGGGAACTCTTCAAAATCAAATGATTCTGTGCCTTAAAGGGCTTTGTCAAGTAGATGAAAAGCGACCAATTCAAAGGGAGGAAATATGTGGAAACCATATGTTCTAGTTTGCAAGCTGCTGAAATGTAATATACCAGAACTAGAACTGCTTTTAAAAAGGGAAATTTATTAAGTTGCAAGGTTACAGTTTTAATGCCATAAAAATGTCCAAATTAAGGCAAAGTTATGAAAATGTCCAAATTAAGGCACCAACAAGTCGTTACCTTTACTCAAGACAGGTGATGAAGTTCAAGGTTTCTCTCTCAGCTAAAAGGGCTCATGGTGAAGTCTGCTAGCTTTCTCTCTTGGCTTCTTGTTTCATGAGGTTCCCTTGTGGCTGTTTTCCTTCTTTATTTCCAAAGACCTTTAGCTGCGTGAGCTCTCCTGACTCTAAAGCTTTTCCCAAAATGGCTCCATCTTAAAGGGCTCCAGTAAGCAACCCCCACCTTGAATGTGTGGAGACAAACTCCAAGAAAATCATCTAATCAAAAGTTACCACCCACAATTGGGTGGGTCACATCTCCATGGATAATCAAAAAGTTCCTGCCCAGCAATACTGAATGAGGATTAAGGGAAATGGCTACTCTGGGGTAGAAAAGATTCAAACTGGCCCACCATATATCTGATAAGGGTTTGATATCCAGTATGTATAGGGAAATCATACAACTCAACAACAAAAGGACAATTAACCTCATTATAAAATTGTCAAAATATAGGAAGACATTTTTCCAAAGAGGAAATACTAGTGACTAAAAAGAATATGAAAACATGTTCACCTTCATTAGCTATAAGGGAAATGTGCATTAAACCACAATGAGATCTCATCTCACTCCTATGAGAATGGCTTCTGTTAAACAAATAAGAAACTACAAACGTTGGAGAAGATGTGGAGAAATTGGAACACATGCCATGCTGGGGGGATTCTGTATTGACACAGCTGTTGTGGTCTATAATTTGGTGTTTCCTCAGAAAATGAAATATTGAGTTGGCCTATGATTCTGTAGTACCACTATTCATTACACAACCAGAAGAGCTGAAAGCAGTTTCACCAACAGACAAATGCACACCAATGTTAATAGTAGCATTATTCACTATTGCCAAAAATGGAAATAACCCAAATGTCCATCAACAGATGAGTGGATAAACAAAATGTGGTATTACATATGATGGAATATCATGCAGCAGTAAGAAGAAATGAGGTCCTAAAGCATATGAGAACATGGGTGAATCTTGAGGACATAATGCTGAGTGAAATAGGCTGAAAAAATGGAGTAGATACTGTATGATTTCACTAATATCAACCCTTCAAAAATACAAACATAGAGTCTTAATATGTAGAATATAGGGGGCCAAAACATAGACAGGAGCTAGAGAAAGGAGAATGGTTACATAATTTGTACAGATTATTTAACAAGACTGGACTTAAACTATGGAAGTGGATAGAGGTTATGGTAGTTCATTAGTGGTGTATATGAGTAATAGTGCCATATTGAATGTGAATATGACAGAAATGGGTTGTTTAGAGCTATGCACTTCACCAATTAGCACTACAAATATAAATAAATACTTGCATGAATTACTTCAAAAGTATGACACTTCTATAACAGCTGATAATAAAAGGGTGTATGGGAAAAACTACTTATCGCATGCTTTGGTGTATACTTAACAAGAGTACATCACTAGTACCACAACAACACTAGTGGTAAATAGTTGTGATGGGGAATAAGAGTTAAGGGGAGTTTAGTATTTTCTCTTTACTGTGGGTGCGTCTGTTATTTTTCTCTTTAGAGCAATGAGCATTTTCTAAAATTGAGAGTAGTGATAATTGTACAAATAAGTGAGGCTACTGTGAAATATTGATTGTTTATTTTGGATAGAATATATGCTATATGAATATATTTCAACAAAATCTACAGATTCAAAATAAATAAATAAACAAAAAGAATCAAGTAGTAGCGAAAATGTGGAGAGAAAGGTCTAACTATCCAATGTTAGCAGGTATAGCAGAATGGGGTAGTCCCTCCAGAGGATAATGTAGTGGGCCCACAGGAGACCAAATATAGGTCATCATATGATCAGGCAATCCAGAATCTTTCAAAATAAATGAAAGCCAGGACTTAAACAGACATTTGCACGCTGATGTTAATGGTGACATTATTCATGATACCCAATGGATAGACGTGGTCAAAGGGTACATTGACTGAGAAGCAGGAGAACAAACTGTGGTGTATACATATGATGGAAAATTGTGTGGCTACAGAAAGGACCAAATTCATGAGGCATGCAGCAAGGTGAATCAACCAAGAGGACATTATGTTTAGTCAAATAAGACAGAAACAAAAGTAAAATATCACATGGTCTCTTTTAGAAATACACTTATAAGAAAATTGGGGCTTAGATTGTAAGCCCCTACAACACTCACATTTATTCATGACCTTTCAATGTTATTTCTAAATTCTGAAATTGTATGCTGTATGTATCAACTGGTATTTTCCTGGAACTTTGGGTACCTGTGTGACACCTAAGACTCAAAGCTAGAGGTCTGCAGCTCTGAAAGTCTGCATTCCTGCATAAGGCATCTGTAAAAGAACCTGAAAAAGATATAAGGCTGCAATCAGAGATAATAATGAAGCCAATCTAGTTGGGAGTAAGGTAAATCAGAATGCAGAATAAAGACTGATTAGTGTCTGTATTTTACAACTTCACCTACTGTATGAAACCAAAGGAAGAGAGTTTTCTTTTGAACAAAACCTAAATTTTCTGTAGCACACAATCTAACTTAACCTGTCTGACCAGTTCAGTTAAAGAACCAAAACACAAGGAGCCTAGAATTGGGAATGAGTTTTTGCAATTGTGAATAGCTTGATTTAATACTCAGACACATTCCAGAGTATGCTGGATAGATAATTTTAAAGTATTGGCAAAATACCTTGAAGGACTGGAGAAAAAATATGGAACTATTAAACTTTCTTACCTGGGAAATCTCTGATATTCAAAATAGGCCAAGCCCTTGATCTTGAGACTTGATCTTATGAAACTTATGTCTGTAATGGAGAAGTTAAGCCTAAGAGTGGGAGAAGGATCAAAGGAGAAGGAGTTGTATCAGAGAAGATAGGAATTAACAAATGAGTGTTACTATTGAATCATTATATTGATTTTTTTAGTCTCCAGTGTCTTATAGCTGTTCAATGGAAATACCTGAAATGGTTGAACTGTAACCCATAGCATATTTCAAAAATTGTTTTAAAACTATTTGTTAAAATGTACATTGAAACTTATCACTTTTTGTATATATGTTATATTTCACAATAAAAGATATTAAAAATGTATAGGTAAAATTACACTAGAGGAATCTCATGTATTTAAGGAGAAAAAAGTGATTGTAAGAAAGAAACATTTCCTGATTTTTATGGGTCCATTTTAGTTTAGTGTATAATGTTAGTTAGATTTGATTTCTTGATTATATATCCCCAGATTTTACCACTGGTTCCCCTTATATCCAAGACAAACCTTCTTAGATTCTGTGACCATCTGGCTCTTTGGTAGGTGAAATAGAAAGTTCAATGCATTCCTAGATCAGCTTGCTGGTCAATATCCTGTTGGTCCAATTGTGTCATGGTGTGTTCTAGTTTGCTAGCTGCTGGAAGACAAAATACCGGAAATGGAAAGGCTCTTAAAAGGGAATTTAATAAGTTGCTAGTTTACAGTTCTAAGGCTGAGAAAATGTCCCAATTAAGTCTATAGAAATGTCCAATCTAATGCATCCAGGGAAAGATACCTTGGTTCAAGAATGCCGATGAAGTTCAAGGTTTCTGAAGTGAGAAGGTACATGGTGAACATGGTCAGGGCTTCTCTCTCAGCTGGAAGGGAACACGGTGAACATGGCATCATCTGCTAGCTTTCACTCCTGGCTTTTGGTTTCATGAAGCTCCCCGGGAAGCATTTTCCTTCTTCATCTCCAAAGGTCGCTGGCTCGTGGACTCTCTGCTTCATGGTGCTGCAGCATTCTCTGCTCTCTCTGAATCCCTTTCATTCTCCAAAATGTTTCCTCTTTTATAGGACTTCAGAAACTAATCAAGACCCACTCAAATGGGTGGAGACATACGTCTACCTAATCCATTTTAACCACTCTTGATTAAATCACATCTCCAGGGAGATGATCTCATTACAGTTTCAAGCATAGATTAGAACAAATGGCTTCCTTTACAAAATAGGATTAGGATTAAAACATGGTTTTTCTAGGGTACATACATCATTTCAAGCCAGCACATTGTGCTATGTTACAAAAAATTGGCTTTTGCTTTCTTTACTGCAATTGCACTCCTATATTTTTTCTTACTTCCAGAAACTGAGTGTTTCTGTTCATAAGTGAGTGAATTCTAGCCTTGGCATCAATGATATTCAGGAATTTAGGTTCTATCTTGATTCCTGTAGAGATTTCCACTTCCATATCAAGGTCTTAATATTTGGGAGACCATTACCTTTGGCCAGATTTCCAGGAAAACAAGAGCCAATGTATGTGGATAAAGTGGCATTCTGAAGAAATGTTTAATACTTGATTCTTCAGGTGAAAAACAGTCCTGATTTGTTATGTTTGCTCCTAGATTTCTTTGGACCTTTCAGATATAAATCCCTGTTTGTCTGGACTTTGTTGGTTTGCTGTTTCTACAAAGTACCCATAACCTTCTACTGCTACAGCTGGGTGCAGACATGCATTGCCATTGTATCTGATATATTTAACATTGATGTAAGAGTTCATTAAGTGTAAAATAGTGCCAACTAAAATCCTTTTAAACATATATAATTTGTACTGATTTTTCTAATCCCAGTTTCATTAAAGAAGACATAAGCATCACCTATTAGCAACTTATCATTAAGGCTATGGAATTTAGTCCTACCAAAGAAAAAAGCCTCTATTAAAATCATTTAGGTTTGTTATTTTAAATGCATGCCTGATCACAATTTCTTCATATTTTAGCTAAAATACTGCAATGACTGATACTTTCTTCGTGTGTAAAGGAGAAATGATATTATTCAGCTCAAAGAAATATTGTGAGGATTATATAAGAAAACTATACAGAATTTGAAATGCTGAAAACTCTCAATAAATGTCAGCTAATAGTAGTGATATTAAACAGCAATACCTGAATGATGAATTATGCTTGCCATCTATGTTTTCTTATTATGTGTGTACTGTGTGTTGTTGGATTATCAATCATGAGATTAGGTATATGTTTTGACTAAGGCTGGATTTTGGATTCAATGATTCTATGCAAGTATATGCTAATAGTTAACTTCTTTAGTCACAGTTAGTAATAATGAATAAGCAAACTTCTCAGAAGTTCACCTAGAACAAATTGGGATTTACAAACATAGCTGTCTTCTAAGGGAAAGAATGCTTAGTATAGTAGATCTGGCATTGCTTTGTTTTTCAAATAGAATAATTTTTATCTTTGGGAGAGGTGTCACTTATACCTCTTAGCACGATAAATATTTCAGGGAGCATCTTAAGAATAAGCTAAATATTACCTTTTATACTGTCCCCTTCAGGTTGACAGCTTTGTTATTCATGTACATTTTGGTTTAAAAAACGAAAACTTCAACTTTTTTTCAGGTTATGTGTTTATGCAAATAAAATGCCAGGTGTACTGTATGTCAATTTTGTGAGAGTAACAAAATGTACTTTTGTTGTAATAGTTGAAGGATATGTGTGAATATCAAGAATGGCACTTTGATATATACACACAAACTTATTTCATTAAAAATATCACAATAAAGAAAAGCAACATTAACAACAAAAATCATTGTTTACCAGTAGTAAAAAACAAACAAAAGTTATATATGGAAAAACATTTTGCTTTTATTTTCCAGAACTTAATTCTTGGCTTGTCCTATTAAGATAAATGAGAGTCATATTACCTGAACAAGTCAATATACTATGTCTTCTATCTAATAACCTTCAAATAATTAAGCTTATTTTAAAGTTTTGAATGTATAAAATGACTTTCTACTTAATGCTTTACTACTATTCAAATTTATGGCTTTCATAATATTTTCAAAAGAGATACTGGTGATTTAAGGGGAAAAACATGGTTGTTAATTAAATCAGCATTTTCTTCCTGTCTTAAATAAGGTGAAAAAATGTTGAACAATGAAGTTATCATTCAACCAACTTTAACAATATGATGCACATATTCTCAAGTAGAGGTAATAAAATCACAAATTACCTACAGTGTTACAGAGTATTAGAATATTTCTGGGTGTGTGAGTAAATATAAATACAAGTTACCTATGAGACTATAAAAAAAGGAAGAAACATTTCTTAAAGGTAATTAATATTTCTTAAGTTATATTATCCTAAAATGGTTCACTGATATGCTTCAAGTTTGAAAACTAGCATTAATTTGTTATATTTTATGAAGATGATTTATCCTGGCATATTGTTTTTTTTCTAATATGACTTATTCAAATAGTCATTCAACAAATACATATTGAGCTACCATATACTGCTAGACACTGTTTTGGCACTAGGGTTTGAGTTAAACAAAACAAACTAACACCCTGCATTCATGTAATTTTAAAACTAGAAGGGATACATTGGTATTAAATCTTATAGATCCAGGACTCACAGATCATAGAAGTGCAGTATAACTACAATTTTAAAAATCTTTAACATGTCACTATTCCACCTAAATTCAGTCATGGTATACATTGTTTGATTATACTTGACTTATAACACGCAAAAATTGCTTATTGATTTAAATACTTCAACTACTCTGAATACAATAAGTACTTTTGAGTATGCTGCCTGTCATGGTCAAGTTCATGTGTCAACTTGACCAAGTGGTGGTACCTGTTTGTCTGGTTGGGCAAGTGCTGGCCTGCCTGTTGCAATGAGGACATTTCATAGAATTAAATCATGATCACGTCAGTTGCATCCACCAGCTGATTCCGTTTGTAATTGGCCAGGGAGAGTGTGTTTTGCAATGAGTGATACTTAATCTAATCACTGGAAGTCTTTTAAGGAGGATTCAGACAAGACAGGCTCTCTTTTCCTGCTTTGGCCAGTGAGCTACTCCTGTGGAGTTCGTCCAGACCCTCCATCAGAATCTTCGGTTTCACAGCCTGCACTGCAGATTTTGGACTCTGCGTTCCCACAGTTATGTGAGACACTTTCATAAATTTTATATTTGAGAGTGTTTCCTGTCAAATCTATTTCTCTAGAAAACCCCAACTAATACACTGCCGAATCATTGAAATAATTCTTAAAAACATGAAGCATTAAAAAGACCAGAAAGACAATGAAAATTTGCCACAATGAAACTCATACTTTTAATGTGTGGACTTCCTGTGGTAACGGTTAATCCAACTGCAGAACGAAATTAAACTAAACTAGTTAAAGGACAAATGTGGCTTTGTTTGTCTTACGTGCTGAAAAGAGAGTTCAATTTGCTTCTATTCACAAATACATGATGTATTTGCAAATTCCAAATTGTGTTTGTGGGCATCTACAAGATTCTTTACAGAAAAAAGAGATACCCTTGTCTCCTAAAAATTCAGCTGTCTAAGCAGCTATTGACCATTTCATGAATATTATTTTCCAAGAGGTGTCAAATATATGGCCATTTTACTTTTATGATGTACTTTTACCACTTCATTTGTAAATCTGTATTATACATAAGGTGGTTATGTTTTAAAAATCTCATCCCTCTAATAAAAAAATCTCTCTCCTCAACAATCTTTTTTGAATGTCCACTTTATGAAAATCGCAAATAAATACTTTGAAAGAAAAATTAAAAAAAGACTTAAGATTCTACCACTGTAGCAGTTACCTGATTCCAATTTAATTTCATGATAATATAATAAAACAGATATAACAACATAGTAATGTGCCTTCTTCTTGCATGGATTTAATATGCTACATGACATAACAGACTCCTAAAACAGAAAAGCCTCTTATAAAAATACTTAACTTATACTTTCCTCCAAAGCATTTTATTTTATTTTTTTGCAATTGGGTATTGCCACTGATGATATAATCACTTTTCAGGAAGTTCTTCAAATATGCTTGTCAGATAGCTACATTATTAATACAAAAGAAATATGAATGTTACAGATAATAGAACATTTGACTTGGTAAACATTTTTTTTCATAAAAAAAAGGCATCCTGCAACCTCTGTGCTTTTTTCACTTTTAGGAGAAATTGATAAAGTTGTTGATATGTGAAAGACAAGATAAGCCACAGCTACCCATGTAATCAGGTGTTGTAACAGAGTACATTGGATAACAGAACTCATTGAACTCAAATCACAGAACAAAAGCACAAACAATTTGAAGTTATTACTAGTTTCTAGCCAGTGCAAAACTTTGGCACACAATGTGCTATGTACATCCAGCAAAGAGGTAAGCATACAGCAGCAATATTTTGTTTCTGTTTTTCTGTGTTTTGTTTCAAAAAGTTTGCTAGCAGATTGATGTAATTCTTATTGGTGACCAAAGCAGTCAAACTTTTTCATATAATGCTATTTTTCAAGGATTTTTTTTTTCACCATGGAGTTTTAGAGCATTTTAATGCTGATATTTCACTGTGAATTTCCTGTAATTATTCACCAGTGGAAACCAGTCTCCAACAATTCATTGTGAGTCATACCAGGATACCTATTTCGTCCTCAGGCAATGGATGGTTCATGTGGAGGAAATAGCATGCTGATCTTCCGTTTTAATTGAAGAAAATTGCTTAAGAAGATTTCTGACAGCACAGAAAATAAGCCAATTAGTTGCACAATTCCTGTCCTACTGTGACTCATGATTGTCTCCATTTAATTTTGCTGTCACTTATGAAGTGAAGAGTAGATTAGCTTCTTTTAGCCACATCTTAAAATTAGCTTAATATTTTCTCTTCTTCCTTTTCCTCTTCTTCTTTTTCTTCTTCCTCCTCTTCTTCTTCCCCTTCCCCATTCCCTCCTCCTCCTTCTCCTTCATTTTCTTTAGCAGTATGATTGGGTTCAAAAATCAGTAGCCTTCAAAATTGTATTTAACAGTTATTTATCTTTAAAGTACTTGCTAATGTTTAAATCCACCTCACTCAGTGTCACAACCTAACAGGATAGCTTTTTATGTTTTCAAATGCTACTTTGCAATGACTAAAATCAAAGCCTAGAAGATACAAAAACTTTAGCTAAGTAAATACTGTTTTAAAATGAACTTTAGAAAATGAGTTTATTACCTAAGAATAGGGTAAAATAAAAGCATACTATGGAAAGAAAAAATAGCTATCTATAATAAAAAGTCTAGAAAGTAAACATTAGATAGACCCTATGCCTCGTAATATATAATGATGTCAGAATATTACATGTACTTACTTTGATAAGAAAAGTTAATAAATATCATGAGATTGGCAAGATTTCTGGTCATAGGGGCATTGGAAAATCATATCTTCTCACATTTTTTCTTTATTAGAGAATTTGTGGGTTTACGAACAATCATGTGTAAAATATGGGATTCCCATATGCCGCCCTATTCTTAACACCTTGCACTGGTATGAAACATTTGTTAGAATTGATGAAAGCACATTTTACAATTGTACTAGTAACAGTATGCCATAGTTTTAGTTAAGCTTCACTGTGTAGTGTAGTTCAATGGATTTTTAAAAAATATTTACTGCTATCATATATCTCATCTAATATTTAACCTTTTAATCATGCATATATATATATATATATGTATGTACACACACACAAACACACACACACACATATGTTCTGATACTCTCTCCACCATCCATTAACAAAACATTTCTATTATTCCAAACAGAAACCCAGTACTAATATTTTAAGCCTAAACTTTTCATCCCTACATCCAGCCGGTTCCCTTTCATGCTAACCTATAACTTAGATTATGACTCTAAGAGTTTGCTTATTCTAATTATTTCAAATCAGTGAGGTTGTACAATATTTTTCCATTTTGTCTGGCTTATTTCACTCAAAATTATGCCTTCAAGGTTCAAACATGTTTTCATATGTTTCAATACATCATTCCTTTTTCTAGTTAAATATTTCATTGTATGTATATACATTTTAATTATTGATTCATTAGTAGAGGGACACGGGTTGTTTCCATTGTTTGGTGATTGTGAATAATGCCACCATGAACATCAGTTTGCAAATATCCATTTGAGACCCTGTTTTCAATTCTTTGGCAGTCATATCTAATAGATGGATTGCCAGGTCACATGTCATTCTATACCTAGATATCTGAAAAGCTGCCAGATGGTCTTCCACAGCTACTCCACCATTTTACATTACCACAAGCAATTAATGAGTACTCATTTTTCTCCACATCTTCTCCAACTCTTGTCATTTTATGTTTTTTTTCTTAATAGCAGCCATTCTAATGGGTGTAAAATGGCATCTCATTTTGTTTTTTGCATTTTCCCTCAGGGCTAATGATGCTGAACATCATTTCATGTGCTTTAGTGCCCCTCTCTGCTTAAGAGAATTCTATTCAAGTCCTTTCTCATTTTTACATGAGGTTGTTTGTCTTTTTGCTGTTAAGTTGATGGTTTTCTTTATATTTTCTGGATATTAAACCTTTATCAAATATATGGTTTCCAAATATTTTCTCCCATTGTGTAGATTACCAAGTTACTTTCATGATATATTCCTTTGGTGGACGAACGTTTTTAATTTTGATGAAACCCATTTATTTATTTTTCCCTTTGTTGCTTGTAATTTGCAAGTAAATTCTAAAAAAAACATTGCCTAATGCAAGTTCTGAAGATGCTTCCCTACATTTTTTTCTAGGAATATGATAGGTCTGGATCTTATATATAGGTCGTTGATCCATTTTGAGTTAATTTTTGTATAAGATGTGAGGAAGGGTGCCACCTTCTCTCTTTTTGCAAATGGAGATCCATTTTTTCCTGCACCATTTGTTAAATAAGCTAATCAATCCCAATTAATTGGTCTTTGCCTCATTGTAAAAAATCAACTGTCTATAAATTGGCTGAATTCTGAGCACTGAACTTGATTCTATTGGTCTATATGTTTGTCCTTGTTCCAGTACCATGCTCTTTTGATTACTGTGGCTTTCTAAGAACTTTTAGGATCCAAAAGTATGAGTACTCAAACTTCTTTTTATCTTTACAAGATGACATTAGCCACTAGGGGCTACTTATCCTTCCATATAAACTTGATGATAAGCTTTTCCATTTCTGCAAAAAAGGTTGTTGGAATTGCATTTAGAATTGCATTGTATCTGTAAATTGTTTTAAGAAGAATTGACATCTTAATATTTAGCCTTCCAATGCATGAATGTAGAATGCCCTTCCATTTATTTAGATTTTATGAAATTTATTTTAGCCAAATGTTGTAATTTTCTCTGTACACATCCTTTGAATTTTTGGATAGATTGATTCTTATATATTTGATTTTCTTATTTGCTACTGTGTATGGGGATTATTTCCTGATTTCTTCTCCCAATTTTTCATGGGTTTCAGTAGTATAGAAATATTACAGGTTTGGGAGTGTTTTTCTTGTACCCTGGCACTTAGCTGAATTCATTTATTACCTCTAGTAGCTTTGCTGTAGAGTTTTCAGGATTTTCTGTACGTAGGATCATATCCAATACAGATAGGTTAATTTTGCTTCTTTTCCAATTTAGAGGACTTTTATTTCTTTTTCTTGCTTAATTGTTCTTGGCAAGAACTTACATACAATAGCGAATAACAGCAGTGACAGAGGGCATACATATCTTGTTCAAAATCTTAGAGTGAAAGCATTCAGTCTTTCACTATTAAGTAGGATGTAAGCTGTCGGCTTTTCATACATGCCCTTTATCATGAGGAAAAGAGATTCCTTCTATTTTTAGTATTTTAAGTGTTTTTAGAAAGGGTATTGTTTTTTTCAAATGCCTTTTTCTATCATGATCATGTGGGTGTTTTTATTCCTTCACTGTTTTAATGTGGTATCTTACATTAGTTTATTTTCTTTATTTTGAACCAACCTTGCATGCCAATGATAAACCCAATGTGATCATGGTGTACCATTCTTTAAATATGCTTTTGGATCTAGTTTGCCACTATTTTATGGAATGTTTTTGTATCTGTATCATAAGACGTATTTCCTGTAGTTTTTGTTTTTACTTGTGGTATCTTTATCTGACTTTGGTATGAGGGTGACATTGACCTCATGCAATGGATTTGGGAATGTTCCCTCCTCTTCAATTTCATGCAAGAATTTCAACAGAATTGGAGTTCAGTCTTCAGGGAATGTTTAGAAGAATTCCCCTGTGAAGCCATCAGTCCCTGGCTTTCCTTTGTTGAGAGGTTCTGATTATTGATTCAATTCATTTGAATCATAATATCCTCTTATAGTCGTTTTTATTTCAGCAATGTCTCCCTTTAAATTTCTGATTTTGGTTGTCTATATCTTTATTCTTTTTTTCTTTGTCAGTATAGCTAAAGGTTTGTCAATTTTATCAATAATTTCAAAGACCCAACTCTTTGTTTTGTTTTATTGATTCTCTCTATTTTTTTTCTTTCTATTTCATTTATCACCAATCTGATTTTTTTCAGTTCCTTCCTTCTTCCCACTTCGGGTTTAGTTTGTTCTTCAGCACAGTAAATATTTCAACCTAATGCCTGCTTGTCTTCATGGTTTCTGATGAGAAATCAGCACCCAATGTAATTGGGGCTACCTTGTATACAACCCATTTCATTTTCTGTTTTCAGTACTCTCCGCTTGTCCTTCACATTTGATAGGGTGATCACTCTAGGATGGTGTGCATTTTCTCCATGTTTTTCTTGTTTGATGCTCTCTGGACTTCTTAGATGTGCGTATTTAAATTTTTTGCTAAGTTTAGGAAATTTACTTTCACAATTTATTTGAATATTCCTTCTGCCCCTTTCTTTCTTTCTTGTCTTGTTGATACTCCCCAATGCATATATTGGTAGTCTTTATGGTATCCTGGAGGGATTTTTGGATATTTTTGTTTTAATATTTATCTTGTATTTCTGTTCTTCATTCTGCCTCATTACATGTGTCTTGTCTTTGGGTTCACTGCTACTTTCTTCTTCCATTTCCCATGTGTTCTGAAACAGTCCTCAGAAACTTTCATTTCAATTATCATGATCTTCAACTCCTGTAGTTCTCTTTAGTTCTTTTAAAAAATGTCTATATCTTTCCTAAGATTCTCATATTGCTTATTAAATTTTTACATCTTTTAGTTCTTTGTTTATATTTTCCTATATCTTCTTGAGGAATTTTGAGATCATTTTTTTTAAGGATTTTTCGGTATGTCCATATTCTGGATTTCTGCAGTGGTGTTTTCTGGATTTTTACCCTCTTCATTTGAGTGGCCATCATTTTCTGATTCCTTATTTCTTTGTACACTGTACATTTTAATATTATAAAATATTAACTCTGGTATTTACTCCCTGTGGTATCTCTTGCTTGATTTTTATAAGCTTTGATAAAACAGAGACTTTCCTGAGTTTCTCAGATCTCCTTTCAGTTAGGTGTGCTTAAGAATGCAGTGTTCAAGGATTTCCCACTACTTTTAAAGCTAGAATGTGTCCTGGTCTTTTGCTTGTTAGTTGTATTGTGGTTTTCTGGTTTACAGGAGGTTTTTTTAAATTTTTTTGCAGAAGTTTATTTTTTAATATTTTTATTGACAAATATTCACAACGTAAACAATCCAACCAAAGTATGCACTCAATAGCTCACAATATTATCACATAGCTATGTATTCATTGCTATGATCCTTTGGTAAAACATTTGCATTATTCCAGAAAAAAAAGAAAAAAGAAAAAACTCATACATCCCATAACCCTTACCCCTCCCTCACATTCACCACTAGTATTTCCATCTACTTAATTTATTTTACCCCGTACCCCCCTTATTATTTATTTTTTTAACCATTTTTTTACTCATCTGTCCATATCCTGGATAGAAGGAGCATCAGACACAAGGCTTTTACAATCACATGGTCACTTTGTAAAACCTATGTAATTATAGAATTGTCTTCAAGAATCAAGGCTACTGGAACACAACTCAACAGTTTCAGGTACCTTCCTTCAGCCACTCTAATACACCATAAACTAAAAAAAAAAGATATCTATATAATGCAAAAGAATAACCTCCAGGATAACCTTTCAATGCTATTTGAAGTCTCTCAGCCACTGAAACTTTATTTTGTCTCATTTCTCTTCCCTGTTTTCATCAAGAAGCTTTCTCAATCCCATAATGCTGGGTCACAGTTCATCCCAGGAGTTCTTTCCTATGTTACCGGGAGATTTACAGCCCTGAAAATCATGTCCCATGTACAAAGGATGACATTGAGTTCACCTGCTGAATTGGCTTACAGAGAGAGACCACAGTTACAGGAATTTTGTTGTCCCCTCTTTTTCCCCCTCTGATTTCCTCCCCTTTGTATTTGAAGCCAGCAGGCTTTTGTCTGAGACTTCCTGCCTCTATAGTTTTGAACTCTCCTTTATTTGTCTCAGGTTGGTTTTATCTGGAGACCAAAGTCTGGAAGGAGGGGCATGCCAGAGAATGCTTTCCTAAGCAAGTCTGTCATAACTTGAACATGGCCAAGTACCCATGAATAGTGTGTATACCGTCTCCAAAATACCTTAAAGAGCAGACCAGCAAGTGCTCTAAGAACTTCTTCCATGGCTCCCCAAGCAGAGCTTTCTCGGCCTTCCCAGGAAATGGAAACCTTCAACGAAGTGTCCCTTTCATGCTTGAGGAAGGACAGTGTCTTTAAATCTCCTCTACTCCTGCTTTTGTTTGGGATGGGTTGATAAAATGGCTGCCCTCTTAACCCGACCCCCAGTGATTTGAAGTGGCTGATCAAAAGCTATGGTTATATTTCAACATTTCAGGCTGACAATTAATTTAAAATATTTAATTAAAACTGAAGGTGCTCAGCAGGCAGAATTCTTGCCTGCCATGCCGGAGACCCAGGTTTGATTCCCGGTGCCTGCCCATGCAAAAACAAACAAACAAACAAAAAACCTGAAAACATATAGACTATTTATTAAATGTCAATTTATTTTCCATTTATTTAAGCCTGAAAAAAGCCACAAACTATGTCAACATCATCTTGCTTTTTAAGACTCTAAGTATTTCTTTAAAGATAGCAAGCCATCCTGTGGACTGAAACAGCTTAGACAAAAGCATTTTAAATATCATCTGCACAGGCTTCCTTGAATTTTAACATTCCATAGAAAGACAACATAAAAAGCTGAACAAAAACAGCCAATAAAGAGAAAGTAACTGTGCATCTTTTTTAATTTCACTTTTCATCTCATTCAATTATAAAAACACATAATGCAAAATATTAGCCAATAAGTCACAGAAACAAGTTAGAAATGCAGTAAAATCATAGACATCTTCAAATATTGTCATGTATCTTCCAATGGAGAATTTGAAAGATGATGTATAACAATTTGATTTAGTTATCTCCTTTCTTTTATTTTAAGTTCTATTTTTTAATGATGATTTGCCTTAGGAAAGATAAAATTTACAAAATGGAAAGGAGATATGTTTTGATTTACTTCCAGAGTGGCTTTATACGCAATTATTTTCTTGGCAAGAAAATTGATTAATATATTTCAAGAGTCATTATTATCATCATTTATAATACGTTGGGCTGTTGGTGGTATTAACATTCTATGAACAAAAATATAGTAATTTGCTTCTTCAAAGTGATTTTAAAAAGCTTAAAAGAAGTTATTTAACATGATTCTTTTTGGTTTACAGACCATTTTGATTCTTTATGACAAAAGCTGTGAAGTGAAACATTGAGTTAATGGTTTGACAGATTTTAAACCAAATATTGCTCATTTAAATTTAATTTTGAAAAATTAAGTTAATATATTCATATAAATATGTAGATTTATTAGGTGCTCAACTCAAGGAGTGATCTATTAATGGGTATTCTGACTTTCTATCAAGATTAAAATGCAATGTGGAGCTAAATTAGTAGAAATACCTGCTATCACGATGATTATATCCATATACCATATTACTTGAATAGTTAACATTTGTTGATTTTTCCACTGTATGAAACTAAAAACAGGAATTCACTTAACTGTTCATGTCTTGCTCTATTGGAATAGCACCGTAGCATAGATAATCAAAAAAAGTGTATTTATTTATTGAGGTATTTTAATGCAAATTCTGGCGGTGACTACCTGATGCATCTATTATAAAGTTCCCCATCCACTTTTCACCTAATGGGGAGAGCTAGTAGGAACATAAGATTTATTATACAAGCTAGGACATTTTTGAGAGTGAAAAAGAACTCTAAAATTAATTAAAATTATGCATTTAAAATATTTATTTGTGGTCCAATTGGCTGGCTTTAATTTTTTGAGGGACTTAAAAAATATTAATATGCAAAATTATTTTCAAAACTAAAATTATTTATAGAAAAGTAAAGCAATATATTTCATGTAAATAAAGCAACTTTATTTAGATTAATTATCTAAATATTTAAACTATCATAATCATATTATAATCAGTAATGCATAGTCATTCATTTTATTCAGTTCTTTTCTTTATCTCTCTTTAATGCATTGTCAATCATATTTTTCTTAATATTCTTCAATATGGTGTTATTTTATTTTAGTTATAAAATGTTATGATATTCTTTTCAAAGTTGCTTGTTACAATTAGTAAGTTTGAACTATTTGATCCCATCAATTGGCTTCTCTCTAAGTATTAATGTGTTTGAAAGTATACTTCCACTGCTGTGAGGAACCTGCAGCTATGAGGTATCTGATAAGCTCATAGAAAAATTTTGTTAATGAAAGATATTCCTGATTTTATTTTCACTTTTAGTTTTCTCATTTCGAAATATATAGGTGTTGAAATGCATATATTTTCGTATGCACCTTTTTGTAATGCCTAGTAGACTTCCATTCAATCTCATTGTGTTCCACCCCATTAGACAAAAGACACACCACAAATCTTTTCAAGATAAATTTCTCTAAATCGGTGCTTTATATATTCAAGTTGCAGTTTATAGGGAATTACATTTATTAAATATTTTGATGTAAGATTCATAATTTATTTTGAATGAAGTGTAACCATTATTTAGAGACTAATTTATAAAGAGTAATTCAATACTATTCCAGGATAACTGGTGATTTTAAAATAGGATACTTTGAATGCTTAAAGATGTCTAAAATCCAACTGATGAGTCACAACATAGAAAGTTCATAATGCCATGTGAATTTTCTTTGTATTCAGCATCAGCTTCACCAGGAAAAACTATGTAGTTTAATTGCTCTCTCCTATAAATATCATAATACTGGTAAATTTTGATCACGATTCTAGTAGGTAGATATTACAGCTTGCTCAGGTGCAATAATGAACTGACATTACATCAAAACCAATTCTACGTATGCTTCTGCTTCATAGAGTTCTTAACTTAATAGAATATTATTGACACCACATGCTGTACTTCAAGAAAATGTGTACTACGTCATTTCTACATTAAACAAATGATGTTCTCTTCAGTGTCGAATTTTGAAATTGACAGTAAAAATAGATTTTTGTTTGTTTTAGATTCTTTAGAATAACTCTGTTTTTATTCTTATATTTACTTTTTTAAAGCTATGTTGAATATCGAGAAAACTTCTGGGAAAGATGGCAGAATAAGGAGCTTCCAGGATCACTACTCCTCCAAAAATGGCTAGTGAACAGGCAAGAATTGCCTGAAAGAACCTGCTGAGGTAGACAAGGACAACATGTCACAACATCTGTTAAGAGCAGGATGAAGACCCTGAAAAACTGAAGAACTGTGAGTAGCATGCTCCACAGGGCCCCTCCCTTACTCTTGAAGCTGGCTGAATAAGAGTCCAACTCCTGGCAGGCTGCTGTGGATGGAGAGGGTTGTAGAAGTCCACTTGCCCAGGAATGGGGGAGAGGGTAAGTGATGGCAGAACTGAGCACTGATTACTGCTTTTGTTCAGTGAATTCTGATTCCCAGGTCCTGGTTCTGAAATGCCGCTCAACACACCCCAAACAGGGACTGCCATGACCATTGTTACAAACCGGACTCTGACAAGGGTGAAGCCAATGGAGGTTTAAAGACACAGTTTAAACCATAGTGTTCTGGGAAACTGTATGCTGAAGAGAACAAACTTCTGGGTAGACCAAGGAAGTGCAGCTTTGAGACCCACCTAAAAATCTTTTGGCATCTTTCCAGACCCCTCCCGAAGACTCTTTGGTGCTGATCTGTGCCCCACTCATGAGTCCCTGCCTATAGTTTGGTTGGGAAATACTGGCTTGAGAAAGTCCTCTCTGGGGTGGCCCTCTTTTCATAATTTGCCTCAAGATAATAGCAGCTAGAGGTAATGAATGGAGTGGAGAGAACACTATAGATGCAAAGCAAATGCAAACAGAAAAGATCAAGATTCATGGAGAAGTAACAGAGGAAAGGAAGATTTCTCCTGGGGGTAAAACCATTGCACAAATAGTGTCAATTAAAAAATTTTACCACACATGCAGGGCAAGAATTGGATGAAGAAAAGCTGAAAAAAATCGGATCAGTTAAACACAGGCAATTCTTAAAGGTGAGAATAAGTTGAACCAAGTGTCAAAAATAAAACCCTAGTCAAGAGAGAGACTCTTACCTTCAGAGTAAGCACCACAAGATAATCATGTGCCTAGATATTAGCAAAAAATTATAAGCTATGATAATAGAAAGATATAACCCAGTCAAAGGAACAGATTAAAACACAGAGGAGACAGAATCTGGAACAAAGATGTTCATACAAATCTCCTAAATCAATTCAAGGAGATGAAGGAAAATATGGCAGAAAAAGAGAAAAGATATTAAAATGACACTAGATGAGCATAAAAAAGATTTGGGAGTAAGGAAAGAAACATAACAGAAATTAAGGTGATGAAAAGCACAATAGATAAGATTAAAAATGCATTAGACCATAAAACAACAGATTTAAAACAGGCAGAAGAAAGACTCAAAGAACTAGAAAATAGGACAATCAAAATATACAAACAGAAGAACAAATAGAGAAGAGAGTGGGAAAAACTGAGCAGGGTCTTAGGGATTTGAATGGCAGCATGAAACACACAAAAATATACATCGTGCATATCCCAAAGGGAGAAGAAAAGGAAAAAGTGGTAGAAAGAATGTGTGAGGAAATAATGACTGAAATTTTCACAACTCTTATGAAATGCATAAATATATGTGTCCAAGAAGTGCAATTATTCCAAACACAATAAACACTAATAGGCCTACTATGAAACACAAACTAATCATAAGGTCAAATGCCAAAGATAGAGAATCCTGAATGCAGCAAAAGAGAAATGATTTATCACATACAAGAGAACAACAGTAAGACTAAGTTCCTATTTTTTCATCAGACACTGGAGGCAAGAATTGCGTAGTATAATATATTTAAGGTACTGAAAGAGAAAACTGCCAGCCAAAAATAATTTATCTGTGAAAACTGTACTTAAAAAATGAAGTAGAATTTAAAATATTCACAGATGATAAACAGAAACTGAGAGAGTTTGTCAACAAGAGAACTGACCTACAAGATATACTAAAGGGAGTCCTGCAAACTGAAAAGAAAAAGAAAAAAAGAGAGAGAGACTTGGAGTAGAGTGTAGAAATGAACACTATCAACAAGGGTAACTAAAAATGTAAGAAAGAGAGAACAAATTAGATGTGATGCATAAAAACAAAAGGATAAAGTGTTTGAGTAAGTGCCACCTTTGCAGTGATAACATTGAATATTAATGGATTCAATTCCCTAATCAAAGATGTAGATTGGTAGAATAGGTAAAACAAAACCATGATCCATCTATATGTTTTGTATAAGAGACTCCCCTTAGACCCAAAGACACAAATATATTGAAAGTGAAAGGTTAGAAAAAGAAATTGTCTGCAAACTGTAACCAAGAGAACTGGGGTAGCTATACAAATGTTGGACAAAATAAATTTTAAATGTACATCTCTCATGAGACAAACAAAGACACTGTATATTAATAAAACGTACACCCATCCAAGGAGAAACAGGAATGATAAATATTTATGCATCTAACCATGGTGCCCCAAAAGTCATGAGGCATAAACTAGGAAAAATGAAGGGAGAAATAGATATCTTTATAATAAATATACCAATCTAATAAATAGGTAGAACATCCAGTTAGGGAATCAATAAGGAAAAAGAGATATTGAAAAATACAATGAATGAACTAGACCTAACAGACATGCAGAACATTGCAGCTTAAAAAAGCAGGATGTACATATTTCTCAAGAGCTTATGGATGATTCTCAAAGTTTCTCCACGTCTTGGGTCACAAAACAATTTTCTATAAATTTTTAGAAGATTTTAATTAAACAAAGCTCTCTCTCTAATCATAATGGAATGAAGCTGGAAATCAATGACAGGTAAGAAAGCCTAAAATCCACACATATATGACATTTAAACAACACACTCAAACAATCAGTAGGTCAAAGAAGAAATTGCAAGAAAAATCAGTAAATATGTGGAGACAAATGAGAATGAGAGCACAGTATATCAAAACTTATGCAGCAAAGGCAGTATTGAGTGAAATTTATAGCCCTAATTGCCTATATTTGGAAAAAAGGAAAGAATTAAAATCAAAGACCTAATTGCACTCTTGGAGGAACTAGAAAAACAACAGCTACCTAACCCTAAAGCAAACAGAAGGAAATAACAAAGTTTAGAACAGAAATAAATGAAATTGAGAATAAAAAGACAATGAAGAAAATTAGCAATGCCAAAAGTCCATTCTTTGGGAAGACTTATACATTGACAAACACTTAGCTAGACTGACAAAGGCAAAAAGAGAGAATATGCAAATGCAAATGAGAGGGGACATATTACTGCAGAGTCCGTGTGAATAAAAAGTGTCATAAAAGGATACTATGAGAAACTGGATGCTGCCATATTAGACAACTTAGATGAAATAGAAAAAATTATAGAAATACATGAACAACCTGCATTGACTCTAGAAGAAAGAGAAGACATCAACAAACCAATCAGAAAGGATTGAATTAGTCATCAAAAGCCTCCCAAGATATAAAATCCCAGGACCAGATGGCTTCACAGGTGAATTGTACCAATAATTCCAGAAAGAATTAATACCAAGTCTGCTCAAAGTCTTCCATAAAATTGAAGAGGAGGGGACACTAATTAACTCATTAAGTAAGGGCAACATCACCCTTCTACCAAAGTCAAATTAAAATACTACAATAAAATAAATTTAGACCAACTCCTCTAATTCATACAGAGGCAAAACTCCTCAACAAATACTTACAAATATAATTTAAAAACACCTTGAAAATTATACACCTCGAACTATTAAAACTTATTGCAGGAATTCAAGTGCATTTCCACACAGGAAAATCAATTAATGTAATATCAAACATTTACAAATTGAACAGGAAAAACACATGATAATCGCAATTGGTGCAGTAAAGGCATTTGACAAACTCCAGCATCCTTTCTTGATAAAACAATTTGAAAGATAGGAATTGAAGGAAACTTCCTCAATATGATAAAGGGCATGTACATATATATATATAAAAGGTCATAACTAATATCATACTCAATGGTGAAAGACTGAATGCTTTCACTCAAGATTGGGAAAAAGACAAGGATGCCCACTGTCACCACTGTAATTTAACATTGCGCTAGGAGTTTTAGCTAGAGTAGTTAGGCAAGAAAAAGAAATAAAAGGCATTCAAATTGGAAAGGAAAACATATATATTTTTTTCATTATTTGAAGATGACGTGATGCTATACAGAGAAAGTCTCAAAAATATACAACATAACTACTAGAGCTAATAAATGATTTTAGCAAAATGGTGGGATATTAGATCAACATTCAAAAACCAGTATTGTTTGTATGCACCATTAATGAGGAAACTGAGGAGGAAATCAAGAAAAAAATTTCATTGCCAAGAGCTACAATAAAGAATCAAATATCTAGGAATAAAAGTAACCAATGATGTAAAGTACTTGTACACAGAAAACTATGAAACATTGGTACAAGAAATGAAAGAGGACTTAAATAAATGGAGGAACATTACATGATTATGGATAGGAAGATTAATATCATTAAGATATCAATTCTACCCAAAAGGATTTATAGACTCAATGCAATCCAAACCAAAAGTCCAACAACCTACTTTGCAGAAATGGAAAAGTGAATTATCAGATTTATTCGGAAGGTTAAGGGTCTCCACATAGCCAAAAACAACTTGAAAAGAAAAAATCTGAAGACTCACACGTTATGACTTTAAAGCGTATTACAAATCTACAGTCATCAAAAACAACATGGTAATTCATAGAGATAGATCCAATGGAATGGGAGTTCAGAAATACATCCTCACATGTATGCCAGTAATATTTAACAAGGCTGCCAAGTCCACACAACTGTGGCAGAACAATTTCTTCAACAAATGGTTTTGGGAAAACTGAATACCTCCTTACAAAAGAATGAAAGAGGAAAACTATCTCACACTTTATACAAAAGTTATCTTGAAATGGATTAAAGCCCTAAATATCAGACCCAGGACTATACAACTCCTTAAAGAAAACGTAGGGAAGCAATATCAAAATTGTGTGGTAGACAATAGTTTCTGACACATTGAACCCTAGACACAAGCACTACAAGAAAAAAATAGACAAACAGGACCTCGTCAAAATTTAAAAAGAAACCTTTTTGCTTCAAAGGACTTTGTCAAGAAAGTGAAAAGGTAACCAACTCAATTCGAGAAAATATTTATAAACCACATATTTGATAAGGGCTTACTATCCAGAATATATTAAAAAATTCCTAAACTCAGCAATAAAAAGACAAACAAACTCAATTAAAAATGGGCAGAAGACTCAGACATTTTTCCAAAGAGGAACTATAAATGGATAAAAAGCACCTGAAAAGGTGTTTAACATCACTAGCTATTAGTCCAATGAAAATCTCAACCACAATGAAATGTAATTTCACACCTGGTAGAATGGATATTATTTAAAAAGCAGAAACTACAAGTGTTGTAGATGATGTGGAGAAATAGGAACACTCATATGGTAATATATCTCAATGAAACTGCTTTTGAAACAGTTGAAAAAATATTAAAGTAAAATATGAATATATATTTACAAAGTAACATAAAAACTTTAAAAAAGCAAATATTGAAGCATTTCCATCCCTTATCTCTGCCATCTTCTATATTCTTTTTCTCCCCTATAATAATAATTTTCATTAGTTCACTAGTATTAAAGTTATCCTTCTAGTTTTGTCTTTTGAAAAAAATGCATATTCATATTCCACTTCATTCTTTAAAAATGTGTAATTTGAACACCCTCTGGAACCTTGCTTTCTTCACTTAATAAAACCTGGAAATTACTCCTAAGCAAGATATAAAAATCTTCATAATTGTTTAGCTTTTTATTTGGAAATAATTTCAAACTTAAAAAATAAATAATTGCAAACAGTGTAAAGAACACCCATATATCTTTTATACAGAGTCACCTCTTTTTTAACATTTTGCTTTGTTTGTTATATTATCTGAGAACTTTTTCTGCACACAAAGATATACACATGCATATGTATACATAAATATACATGCACACATGCATGTGTATTTGTACATATGCTAATTTAAAACATTTTCATTATCTTTATTTTGCAGATAAAATATATGTTCAATGGATTTTCCTCTTAAACATTTTATAGATAGCTGTAAATTCACATGCACTTATAAGAAATAATGCAGAGATTCCATATCATTTACCCAGTTTTGTGAATGGTAGTGTTTTACAATAATATAGTTCACTTTCCCAACCAGAATATTGACATTTATAGAATCCTTGATCTTATTCACAGTTCTCCAGTTTTACTTGGATTCGTTTGTGCATGTGTGTGTGTGTGTGTGTTTAGTTTCATGCAATTTTTTCACATTCTTAAGTTCTTTTATCCAATAGTGAAGTCAAAATAATGTTTCATCATTACAAGGATCTCTCATGCTGCTCTTTTATAACCACACCCACCTACCTACCACCACTCCCTATTCTTAGATGCTGGCAATTACTGACCTTGCCCTTCATAGCTATAAGATTGTCCTTTAAAGGCGGTCATGTTACTGGAATCATAAGCTTATAACCATTTGATACTGGCTTTTTTTCACTCAGCATAAGTCTCTGAAGAGTCATAAAAGTCATTGTGTGTATCAATAGCCCAGTTCATTCCTTTTTATTTGCTCAGTAGTATTTCATGATATTGATATATGACAGTGTGCATAACTATTCACCTATTGCAGGACATTTGAGCTGATTCCAAGTTTTGGTTACTATGATTAAAGCCACTATGTTCACTTATGTACAAGCTTGTTGTAAACATAAGTTTTCATTTCTCCAAGGTAAATTCCCAGAAATGGAATTGCTGATTTGTATGGTAGTGTATATTTCATTCTTTAGGGAACTGCCAAACTGTTTATTGGAATGGCAATAACATCTTATATTTCCACCAGCAATGTATGAATTTTTCATTTTTCTCTGCATTTTCACCTATATTTGGCATTGTCACTATTTTTTAAATTTTCTTTAAAGCCATTTTGATAATTGTGTGGTAGCTATAGAATTTTGATTTTACATTGTATTTCCCTAATGGTTAATAACACTGAGCATTTTTTCATGTGCTTATTTGTTATCTGTGTTTCCTCTTCCATGGAATATCTGATCAGAACTTTTGTTCATTTTCCAAATGCATATTTTTTTTACTGTTGAGTCTTGAGAATTCTTTATGCACCATAAATTATAGCTCTTTTTTGGTTATGTAACTTGCATATCTTCTTTTCAAATCCCAAATTATGAGCTGTCTTTTCTTCTTTTAAATAGAGTCTATCACATAGCAAATATTTTTCATTTTGGTGAAATCTAAGTTATCAATTTTTCCTTTAATGCACTGTGCTTTTGATGTCAAGTATAAGAACTCTTTGTCCAGCCCTAGACCCCCAAAGATTTTCTCCTTTAAGCTCATGTTTCTAAAAGTTTATTGCCTTACAGTTTACACTTTTAAGCACATAATCAATTTTGAGTCTATTTTCATACAATGTGTGAGGTACAAGGCAAGGTCATTTTTTTTTGCCTTTGGATGTCCAATTGCTCCAGCACCATTTGTTGATAAGGTTTCAATTTAATTGGTTTTCTAATGTCTAAAAATGGCTTATTTGGGCATATTTATGGGTGACTCTATTTATGGTTTCTCTTCTGTCCCTTTGATCTATTCACTACCTCAGCCTCGCACGTATCAGGAGCTCCCAGGTGACCTCCCAACCCCGGATTTGGCCTCCAGGCGCCTCCCCCCAACCCCGGAACTTCACCTCCAGGCACCCACCCCAGCCCCCTCCCCAAACCAGGGGGCTTCACCTCCAGGCGTGGACCCCAACTCCGGGGCTTCATCTTCAAGTGGGGAACCTAAACTCGGGGCTTCACCTCCGGGCGTCCCCCCACTCTCTTGAATATTGTAAGTATCTAGCCAGTCTTAATAAAGGATGAAGTTAGCTGCCTTAGGCCCCTCAGAGAAGGACCGTGCTTCTAGGATCTGGTACTTGTGGTAGCATTCTCATTTGCAAAGCCATCCCACTCACCACAGTATCTTTTGATGGGCAAATGGAGCCTCCAGTCTGGCAGGGAGAGAATGCATCTTGGTCAAACTGCTTGTTATAGTAGGATCAACATTGCAAATGCCACCCTTTTTCTTTCAATTGGGTTGTGAGTCTCAGTCCTGATGGGGAAAGAGTTCATTTCTCTTGATTGTTATGATGGTTTGAAGCTGTACGTATCCCAGAAAAGATCATGTTCCTTTAATCCATTCCTGTGGGTGCAGACCTATTGTGACTGGGAACTTTGATAAGGTCATTTCAGTTGAGGTGTGCCCCAAGAGGGTCTTAATCCTCTTAATGAAGTTCTTTATAAGAGGAAAAGACAAAGAGGACACACATTAAAAAGCAGAGAAGTTGAGAGACAAGGGCACACCCAGAAACATACAGAGAGGAAGCCACTGAAGCAAGAAGCTGAAAGCAATAAAATCGAGGAGAGAATGATCAGCAGACATTGATATGTGTCTAGCCATGTGATAGAGGAGCTGAGGATCATCCATAATTGGACTACAAGGAGAAAGCATTGTCTGTTGAGGGCTTGTTTTGGACATTTTAGTAGCCTTTAGAATTATAAACTTGTGAGTTAATAAATCCTCACCGTAAAAGCAAACTAATTCTGGTACATTGCATTTCATGAGTCTTAGCATATTAAAACAGCTCCTTATTGCCAGCAGGGCTCTTGGATTAATAATACTTTGTCACTGCTGCCCAGCTTGCCTGGTGCTGTTGGGGAAGGTACTGCCTTCTGATGCCAGGAACATGTCAGGAAATGCCTGACCTTGGTCACATTATCTATTAGGTAGGGATGTTATGAGACACCCTGCTTATATGTTGTTCTTTGAATCCTGTGGTCTTTAACATTTCCACCTTCCTCTTTCCATCAAAGTTATCTTTTTGCTTCCTTTTGCATTATTTCCAGGATTAATAGTTGTACTAGCAGGAATGCTTGGAAGTAGTAGGCACAAAATAATCCACATCTCTTGTGTTGAATGCAAGTCACATATACTTATTTTATAAATGACTTGTTCAGACCACTAACTCCAGGTCCAATACATCTCCTTCCCTTTGCCCATTCTTTATTAGTACCTCTTTTGTCCCACAGTCAAGGTTATGGTTAAAACTGCAACAATATATTTAATCTTTTATTCAATCCTACAGTCCATCTCAAATGGTTTCATGATTGCTATACAAAAACCATTAGAATATTCCATTAAAAATATTACAGATCTGTTCTTAGTTCCCATTCCTCACCATGATTGAGGGTATATAGTTAAATACTTTGTTCAGTGTGTTCATAAATGACTTGGATTCTTTGTCTCCCTTCCTTTCCTTTCAGTATGGTTTTGTTTTTCATTTGAAATACATTTTTTCCATTGGTTTTAGTTGTTTTCCTCTTTCCATCCTTGTAAATTTAATTTATTTTTTGTTTACATAAAGCATTAACATTATTTCAAAACTCATGGCAGTTTAAAAAAAACTCATTGCTCTTTTAAAAATTATATTCAGAGAATAACTCTTCCTTTCTGAATGACTTTTACCCTGTTATACCTTCCCACACTCCTTATAGGTATGTAGGTAATTAACTTCCTTGTCTTATACTTTGATTACCTTATGCTTTATTTATACTTGGTGTTTCCTTCTTTAAGTTAAGCAAATATATGCATATTTCATTATTTCCTGTTCTTAATGCAAAAGATAACATATTATAAGTACTCTTTTGTGCTATGATTTTTTTCACTTACTATCATCTGGAAATTACACATTTTAGTTCACAGAGAACTATGTGTATTTACCATATATCCCTTAAATTGAATGTGTAGACATTTATATAGTTCCCAATATTTTGCAATTAAATACAATGCTGTAGTAAATTATTTTGTGCATTTGTATTTCATACTGTTGGGATTTTTTCTTCAAAGTAAATTTGGACAAAGAATTTGCAGTACTGAAAGATAAAGACCAATATAGCTTTATTAGATATTGCAAAATTCTCCCCCATAACAGTAGCACAATTTTCCTTTCCACCAGCAATGTGTAAGAGTGCCTGTTTCCCTATAGCTTTGCCAAGAGACAGTACTGTCAAGTTATTTAACTATATTTTTACCAGTATGAAGGATAAAAAAATAAGCATGCCTATTCAGTTTTAATTTTTATTTGTATTATTATAAATAAGGTTGACCTTCTTTTCATTTGTTTAGAGAACATTTTTATATTTTAAGTGAATTTCCTATTTATGCCTTGTTTCTTTTTCTCTAGAGTGCTTGATATATTTTTCTCCTACATATTACAAAGGTCTCTGTATATAACAGAAGTTAGCCATTGACCCCTGAGCCTTCCCTATTAAGGAAATGCCCTGATGTGATTCCTCCAACTTGTTTTAGAAAATTATATTTGCTCGATTGTAAGGTCTTCCATCTCTATTACTCTAACCATGGTTTGATCACCCTTCCCTTTAACCTTACTATGAAGTCTAGCAGAAACAACAAGGATGGTCTTAACTCCTGTATTTCCCAAACAAAATACTTGTTGCCACCTTCAGATATATTTCCACCCCCACTTCTGAAGCCATTGTTCCGCTTTTCATTGGTGCCATTAGTTACTAAATGGGGCTGTTGGCAAGGACAAACAGAACAGTTTTAACTGATTGACATCAGGCAAACCCTCCAAAGACAAGGACTGGAATCAGACAGTCAAATGGAGATTGGCATCTTAAGGCTTACCAACTTGCCAAAAGGCCATTTTGAAGGCACTGCCAAATTTGTCCTCCCAAATGATGTAGGTCCCACTTGGGGAACTCCAACAAGTAGCCAATACTTTATTGTAAGGGGTTGTATGAGTGATTCAAGGTTTGTACTTCTTATTAGGAAACAAGATATTAAGTTGCCTCCTAACTGAAAACACAGTGACTTATGTCTTAAGGTTAGTAATCAGAGACTTTCAAGTATTTAAGGAAACCCATCAATAGATTATCTGAAGTCTAACTCACATAACTGCAATGATGTCTTTAAAATGAAGCCACACTTGGGGGAGCTTCATAGAAGGATGTTACTCCTTGTTTATACACATCTTACAGACAGTTATCCCCATTATTGGAATTATTCTTAGTAAAAGTGGAATAGAATATTTCCAAGATGTGTCAGTCAGGTTCAACCAAAGTAGTAGAACCAATAGGAGATATAGAGAAGGGTTTATTATAGGAATTGGATTACACAAATATAGGGGCTGATTATGTCATATATTTAAGGCTGTGTCTGTTTCTGATGTGGAACTTAAAGTCCACAGAGAAAGCATCATAAAGGGAAAACCACAAGTAGGCTGGATATTTACAAGTATGAGCATCGAACTCCACAAAGATAAACAAAACCAAGCTTATTGTTTCCACTGACTCAGATGATGAGAGTAGACTGCAGAACCTGAAAGTTTTTCACAAATATAAGTGCACACACCTGGCTCAGGAGTTTGAAAAACTGAAGGTGGATCCAGGCAAGATAGGGAATTTGGAGGTCCACTTATTGATTGACCCCAACAAGATGTGTCAGGAAATTAGTAACAATGTATGGCAGCCATTTCTCTTCTTTTGGAGAATGCCCACAGTCACCCCCATCTGAGTGTGTAGTTTTTGCTATTCATAAAATTTCAGGGACTGTACTCACAGACTAGTCTTGGAATTCTTCCTTGTGGCTGAGTCAAGCACATTTATGGTTTCAGCTCCTGGCTGAGGGCTCAACTTCTCCAAGAATTCTTAGGGCCACTTGGCTTCCAGCTGAGAATACCCAGGGCTCTCCAGCATCCAGCAGATAACTCCCAGGGATCTCTGACATTGAGTTTATTAAGCTATTTGGTTGTACACGCTGACTAGTTCTTGAATTATTTCCTGCAACTGAGTCAAGAACCCTCTCAGAACTAGGCCTTGGTTAAGGTCTCATATTTCTCTGAGAACTCCAGGGTCTGTCTGGCATCAACTTGGCAACCACAAAGAGATATGATAGCATGTTCTACAGGTAAGAGTATTGCTTTCCATCTGTGTCCTCTTCCCTCTTCTCTGGCCATAGAATACAATCTCAGCCCACTCATTTAACCATGGCTTCCATCTTCCTGGAGTGTGGTGGAGAATCAGTTCCTCTCACCTCTCAGATTCAAGGGTTAAATAATTACAGTTGATGTCATTTTCTAAGGCTTAACTAGGGAAGCTCTCCAAGTCATACAAGAGGTCAGTGGCCTGTCTTTGTGCTTTGCCTAAGTCTCTCTCTTTGCTACCTTCTCATTCTATGTACTCTAAGCAGCAGAATTCAAAGTCTTGATTTTGTAATTATTGTAAATAAGCCTGGATATTGGAATGAAACCGCCTTGAAATTTCTGTCGGTCTTCTGGAGGGCTGCCTTTTGCAAAGACCAGGAACTTTTTTACAGCTTTAAATGAGATAGACCTAGTCCCAAGGTCTCCTATTTAATTTACTTGACTTTCTGCCACCCAGGAAAGGTGCCATTCTTTGTTCCATATTTTTCTTTTTAATGGGGCTAGGCACTCTAGTTCTTCCTGGATTTGTTTGTTTTCATCTTCCCTTCTCTCTTTTAAAGTGCCGCACCATGACAATAACAATACAAGCCATGGTACAAATCAGATGTCCTTATGAGACGTTGACAGATAATCAAGAGGTTGCCACAGAACAAGAAAGATGCATGAAGAATCCTGACTGTGTTCTAAAGGTGTCAGAAAATTCTCCTGTTAAAGCATTTTGGTCTGGTGCTTTTATGTGGGGTATTCCTTAATAACATTTTCTATTTCTTCTAAGGGAATCTATCTGATTATGCTTCATAACACTATGTTGGCACATTCTGGCAAACTGTATTTTCAAATAATCAATTTCACCTAATTTCTGAAGTTATTTGCATAGAAATTTGAGAATGAAAAATGTTCGAGTTATCTGTATCAATAGTGGTTTCCCTCTTGTAAACTTTTCTTTTGGACATTTGCGCCTTCTCAGTTTTTTTCCTTAAGTTAACTATTGAGTTTCTGCAGTTTATTTTATTTTCAAAGACACAGGATTTTATATATTGATTTGTTGTCTACGCCAATAATTTCTGTACTTATGTTATTGCCTTTCTTTATATTAATTTGGTTTACTCTCATTTTCTAGTTTTCCTTTAATTGTGAATTTAATTCATTACTAATTCTCTTTCATGTGTAGTGATTTAGCTGACCAAGGAAATGCATTTTTTTCTATCATTGCTTTAATGTTTCTTATGGATTTTGATATGTAGTTTTTTCATAGTCATTATTTTACAGAATTCTTTAAAGTCACCTTGTATTTATCCTTTAACAAGACATGTTTAATAGAAGTTTTTAAATTTCTAGGGGGATGAACCCTTTTACTCTTGTGGTTCCATTTTCAATTTCTAGCACTATTGAACTGTGGTTACAGAAGGCCGTTTAGGTTATCTGCACTTTTTGGAAACAATCAAATTTTTTTATTATGCTCTTACATTTGATCAATTTTTGTGAATGTTCCATATATTACTGAAAATAAAATATATTCTCTATTATCAGTTAGTGAAACATTTTCTTTCAGTATTGTATATTTTATTCATTATTTTGTTTAGAACTTATATTCATATTTAGTTTTGTATAATTGACTAATTCTACTTAGAGGGGTTGTTTTGATTTGCTAAAGCTGCCAGAATGCACTATATCAGAGCGGATTGTTTTTTACAATGGAGATGTATTAGTTTACATTTACAGCTCTAAGGCCATGAAATTGCCAAATTTAGGCCTCAAGAGGAAGATATATTCTCTGAAGAGAGGCTTCTAGCATTCAGGGTTCTTCAGTCACATGGGAAGACACATGACCAGCACGTGCTGGTTCTTTGCTCCCATGTTCTGGTTTTTATTGTTTTCAGCTTTTGATTCCAGGACTCTCTCCCAGCTCCTCTGAGTACTTCTCTGAGCCCTGCCTCTCTTTGAGCTCTCATGAATGCCTGTGGTAAAGGATTAAGATCCTATCTGAATTGGGTGGGTTACATCTTAATTGAAAAACCTAATGAAAACGTGCAATCCATAAGTCTACACCCACATGAATGGATTAATAGAAAATGGCCTTTTCTGGGGTACATAACAGCTTCGAACCAACACAGGAGTATATTAATCTCCTGATTTTGGTGGTTTTCATATTTTCCTTACATATTATTTTATATATGTGCTTCTGTGTTATTTTTGCCTATATATTTATAAAGTGTATATATATATACATATATATATATATTCATTGAGGGATGTGTTTTTTTTAACTTTAGGAAGTGTCCTTTTTGTCTTACATAATATTCTTTGCCCTGAATTCTATGCAGGTGTATCATTAAATAACACCTGTTTCCTTTTGCTTACATTTGCTTCATAGACCGTTTTCCATCCTTTTAATTTTAGCCTTTTTGAATCCCTAGGTTTTAGGTATAAGTTGGGGCTACTATAAGTTACTTTTCTTTATATGCCAACTTAAAAATATTTTTTCTCTTAATACTCTAGTTAACTGCATTAAAATTTTTGGGTAGGACTTACAGCTTTGATTTTAATTTTGTCACATTATATTGTGTTATAATTACTGTGAATGTTATATGTATATGATTTATTTATTTTTACATTACTGTGTCTTTGCTGTTTTTAAAAATGCTTTGGTATTCAGGAAGATTATGCTTTTCTTCTAATTTCTAATTTTATATTAATAACTTTATGCCTAATTCCCCCTTTTAAATAACATTATTTTGCCTAGCTTGACCATTTTAAATGATAATTTGTCACCCTCATATTACAAATATAGGAGTCAATGACCTTACTCTACTTTTCCTTTTCCTTTATCTTCACCTTTAGTTACATTCTTTCTACTTTTCAGAATTTATCATGCTCATAGACTATTCAATCCTTGTTCGTAATTTTGTTTAATTTTAATTGTATAATCAAATATATTAAATGTTCACTATCAATCCTTTTTCTTGATTTCCTTATTCATTTCTTGGTTTGATAAAGCTCATCCTCAGTAGATTCTTCAAGTATCACTCATCAGTAAAGAATTTTACGTGTCTCAGCCTGTATAAAAGTTATTTTCTGGAACTTCATGCTTAGTTCACTTTTTCTGAGTTTTAAAAATATTTCATTGGTGCTTTCTTATTGTTTTGATCTTGAAAGGTCTGATACGAATCTGATTCTCACTCTCTTGGAGTTCTTTGTTATTTTTGCTCCAAGTCCTTGAGAATATTTTATTATTAAAATATAATAGTTTTATTAGGATATGTATCAAGTTGATTCTCCTGAGTCAAGTTTCACCTGTACAAAGAGCTTATAACCCTTTCAATTGTAAAGTCAGGATTTATTGTATTTCTAGAAAGTTTTCCTGGATTGTCATTTTTTTATATTAGTTTTATTCTACTGTTTTATTTTTTCAGGGCCTCTAATTTTATTATATATGCGATTTCTCCTTTTATACTCTTCTTTTTTAAACATTTCTTCACTTACCAATTTGACATTTCCTTTCCCTGTATTTTCATGGTCTTCTAGGATTTATTTACTATCCCTTAACAAAATTAGCATCATAAAAAGTATGCATTTTTTATTTCACAGTTTGCATCCATAAACCAGAAATCTAGGGATACCTTAACTGATTCTTCTGTTCAGGCTCTCAAACAACTGAAGTCAAGATATTGGCCAGAGCTGTACTCTCTTCTGGGGTTGTGTGTATTCTTTCACTTTTCTGTTGCTGTTGACAGAATCAATTTCCTTGTGGCTATAGAAAACATAGCAACTTACTTCTTCAAAGACAATAAGAGAATGTCTCTCACTTCAGGAAGTGCATGGGCTCTCTTTGTAGGACTTTTACCTAATTAAGTGAGGCATACCAGGATAATCTCTCTTTTGAATAAGTTCAAAATCAACTGGTTGGGGACCTTATTTACATCTGTGAAATCCCTTTAACTTCATATAATGAAGCTGAACCACACTAGTGGCATCTTATATCATATCCATAAGGCTTTAGGGCACTCAAGGAAAGGGGTGTGTGCTAGTTTGAAAGATGTATGGCCCCTAGAAAAGCCATGTTTTCATCTAAATCCCATTTTCTAAAGGCAGAATAATTCCTATTCAGTCCTGTATGTTTGAATCTGTAATTAGATCATCTCTCTGGAGATGTAACCCAGTCAAGAGTGGTTGTTAAACTGGATTGGGGGAATATGTCTCCACCCATTTGGGTGGGTGTTGATTAGTTTCTGGAATCCTATAAAAGAGGGAACATTTTGGAGAATGAAGGAGATTCAGAGAGAGCAGAGCAGAATGACATAGCCATGAGAAGCAGAGAGTCCATCAGCCAGCGACCTTTGGAAATGAAGAAGGAAAACACCTCCTGGGGAGCTTCATGAAGGGAAGCCAGGAGAGAAAGCTAGCAGATGATGCCATGTTTGCCACATGCCTTTCCAGATGAGAGAGAAACCCTGACCCTGTTTGCCATGTGCCTTCTCATTTGAGGGATAAACCCTAAACTTCTTCAGCCTTCTTGAACCAAGGTATCTTTCCCTGTGTGCCTCAGATTGGACATTTCTATAGACTCGTTTTAATTGGGACATTTTCTCAGCCTTAGAACTATAAACTAGTAACTTATTAAATTTTCCTTTTTAAAAACTGCTCTGTTTCTAGTATATTGCATTCCAGCAGCTAGCAAACTAGAACAGGGGGTTATACAATAACTTGTTTCATTGGGTGTCATATTAGAATTCTACCTACAATAGTCAACCCTCTGGCCACTACTGGCTCATGATATTCACACATGCAAAATACATTCACCCCATCCTAACGTTTCCGAATGTCATCTCATCGTAACATCACCTCAAAGTCCAAAATCTCCTCACTGTGGATAAAACTTTTGGGTGTAATCCATTAAGAGGGATTGCTGGAGTATGATTTCTATCTATCTATAGACTGTGAAACTAAAGAGATCAATTACCTGCCACCCACACCCAGCAACCCAATGATCAGTGGTGGGAAAGGCATAAGCAGGAAGGTATAGGATAACATATAGAGATAGACACTTCAGTTCAAAAATGAGGGAATGAAATATAGAAAGACATGGAAGTTCTGAAATCTGAGTAGGCAAATATTGTTTTTTATTCTTTTATTAAGCTCAAAGACTTGGGAATAATTCTTCATGGCTCTCAGCTCTAACCTGTGCATTATTCTTTCTTTTTCATGAAGAGTACCATGTTTGCAGCTAAGTACTTTTATCAGATTGCTTCCTCTCTGTATAAATTTGGGGATTGAACATCTCCCTTTCATTGTGTATTCTCAGTCCTTACCAGTCAAAGCTGGCAGTGTTTTTACTGAAATAAATATCTCAAAACATTTGTGTATCTGGCATAGATTTAATTCCAATAGGCAAAAGTTAGACCCATGTCTTTTTGAGAGAATCCCTTCTCTAGCTTTGGCTCAATTGAAATGACTTAAGGACAAGTTTCTTGAACTTGCTATAAGCCCTATGGTGACAGTGTAATTATTGTCACATATATCTTTATATGTTATAAGCTTAACAATGCATTTTTCAATTATTGTTTTAAATAGTTTAATAGAAGAATAAAGAAAGTACTTACACAGATTTTTGTTTATCTATGCACTTACCTTTATTTTCTCTTAGTAGAGTCCAGTTACCATCTAGTGTCACTGTTTTACAACCTGAAATTCTCTCTTTGGTATTTCTAATAAGGCCCAGTTTTGCTATAAAAAATATTTTCAGCTTTCTTTTCAATCTTGTAATTATGATGAATCATTGAGTTTGACTATGATGTGCATAGGTTTGGTTTGCCTTGTGTGTATATCCTACTTGGAGTTCACTGAATTTCTTGGATGTGCTCTTGATTTTCATCAAACCTATGAAGTTTTCAGCTATCATTTATTTGAACATGTTATCTGTTTCTTTCTTTCTCTGCCTTTTTTCTGGGACTCCCATTATGTGTATGTTTGTATGCTTAATCATGTCCTGAAGTTCTGCTTATCTATTCATTTTTTTTCTTTATTGTCATCATTATTCTTCAATTTGGCTAATCTCTAATCTTTGAGTTCACTGATTATTAATTTGACGAGATCAAATATCCTCAAATGAGCCCCTCAAGTGAATTTTTATTTAAGTCATTGTACTTTATAACTCCAGAATTTCAATTTAATTTCTAATTGCTGTCTCTTTATTGATATAAGTATTTGGTGAGCTGTTGTCACCACACTTTAACTCTACGAATATGTTTTTCCTTAGTTATTTAAATATATTTATAAAACCTACTCTGTGGTCTTTGTCTGCTATGTCCAACATCTTGGCCTCTTCAATGAAAATTTCTGTTGCCTATTTTTTTTTCTCCTTTGAATGGTTCCTACTTTCCTTTTACTTTGTATGTCTTGTAATTTTTTATGAAAAATCTTAAAATTTAAATTTTATAAATTATATATATATATATAAACAACTTTGGATTAGGATTCTTTCTTGATGTGTGTTGTTTTCACTGTGTTCATTCATTTAAGTTGCTTGCCTTGAATAATTCCATAGTCTTTTTTCTCCAGAGTATGCAACCTCTAATGTATATACAGTGATTATGAAAGAAGGCCTTGCTTTTATTTTAAGCCTGGATTCATAGGAGTAACACTTGGATCAGTATGAGCTGTCTTTGTGGATATATGCTGTATTATCATTTGGGCCCTGAGGTAGGCACAATAATGACCTCCTCAAAATATTCAAGCTATAATAATTGGAATCTGTGTACATACTAGACTGTGTGGCAAAGGGGAATCAAAGTCATAGAAGGTGTTAAGTTTGCTAATAAGATAACCTGGAGATGGGATAGGTATCTTGTATTGTCTGGGAGGACCCGATGTAATAACAAAGGTCTTTATAAATAAATAGAAGAGAGAGGCAAAAATAACAGATCCAGAAAATTGTAGCATAATAAGGACATGGACCATCATTGCTGACATTGAAGATGGAGGAATGGGTCCAGGAACAAAGGAATGAGGGTATCTGCAAGAATTCAGGAAAGACAAGAAAAATGTATTCTTTCTTAGAGTCTCAGGAAATTTCAATTATCAGCAGGACCCGGGCAAGAGCTTAGTTAAATAATTCTGAGAGACAAAGTAATGAGTTCAATGTGAGAGATAATTCCCTAAATGGTTTATTTCCCCAAGAAAAGGGGCAGTGGGGCCCAGCTCAAGTGGTGACCCTCCTTTAGGAAATTCAGTCCCCAGGGAGTGGAAAAAAGCAACATAAGTCCACCTTCTACATCAGTTTCTGCCTCAATCACACTCCTAGTCAGAACAGGAGCTGCTGAGAACTAAAGACACTGCACCACCTTACACTGGTAGGAAAATGCAGGATGACAAGAATCAACTGCTTGTTGGGATAGAAAAGCACAGAGTCAAGAGGCTTCATAGGAAAATCTGACATCCTCTCAGGGGAACTTGATAGAGATTGCATCCTCCCTTTGAGACTTGGGCCTATGTTAGGGGCAAAACTGATTGGTTGAACATATTTGGGAAGAACTCCTCAAAAAAAGAGTGCATATAGTCATGGCAAGAACCAGAAAAATAAGAGGTGATAAATCCTGATCAGCTAAACAGAAGCTATGCTAGAGGTCTAGAATATGTTGTACTGAATGCCAAACAACAGATAGAGAAGAAATCCAATCAACAAGAAAATCCAAGATTAAAAAAATGAAAATGCTATCCAGAATAAACAAGTCAAGGAAATAATATGCCTAGACATGGGCAGAAATTATGAGTCATGCTAGTTAAAATGAAGATATGACCCAGCCAAAGGAAGAAAATAAAATTTCAAATGAGATGCAGGATATACAAGGGGCTCAAAAACAAATGCAAAGATGCTCAACTTCACTGTCTCTCAGGGAAATCAAAATAAAAGCCATAATGAAATATTATCTCACAACTACTCGAATGGCCATTATAAAAAAAAAAATCAGAAAATTACAAGTGCTCTAGAGAATGTGTAGAAAGAGGCACACTTATTCCCTGTTGGTGGGCTGTTTGGTGGTACCTCAGGAAGCTAAGTATAGAATTGCCATATGATCTGGCAATCCTATTGCAAATAACACATTCGGGGGAACTGAAGGCAAGGACATGAAGAGATATTGACACATGGATAATTATAGCAGCATTATTCATGATTGCCAAGAGATGGAAACAACCCAAATGTCCATCAATGATTGAGTGGATAAACAAACTATGGTGTATACATATGTTATGATATTATGCAGCAGTAAGACAGAATGAAGTCATGAATCATACAACAACCTGGATGAACCTTGAGGACAATATGGTGAGTGAAATCAGCTAGAAACAAAAGGACAAATACTGTATGATTTCACTAATCTGAATTAACATTAATGAATGATACTTGAGAATTACCATTGAGAACACAGGTTTTCAGGAGATAGAAGGAGGGTAGAGATCAGGCTTTTGATGTGGAAAGAGTATAGAATGTTCAACAGGATTGATTGTATAGATTCAGAAATGAATAGCACAATAATATCTGATGGTAACACAATATTGCATGTACATTGAACAAAGATGAGTGTGAGTATGGTTGAAAAAAGAAAAATAGGGCATGTATGACACCAGAAGGAATGACAGAAGATAAAAACTGGGACTGTATAACTCTGTGAAAGCTAGAGTGGTCAATGAATGTGAATGTACAAATATAAGAATGCTTTTATATGAGGGAGAACAAATGAATGTCAAATTGCAATGTATTGAAAATGGGATTGTACATGAAAAAAAAGTCAATGCAAACTAGAATCTGTATTTAACAGGAACATTATAATATGCTTCCATTAAATGTACAAAAGACAATATACCAAAGCTAAATGTCAATAAAAGGAGGACATAAGGGATAGGTATGTGATCCTTGGTGTTGGTTTTGATATTTCCCTTTTTAATTTGATTTAATTTAATTTTTTCTTCATTTTTCTTGTCTTCCTCTTCCTCTTTCTTTGTGAAAGAAAAGGGAATGTTCTCGTATATGTTGTAGTGGTGAATGCATAATGGAGTGATTATCCTGGGAACCATTGATTGTTTACTTAGGATGGATTATAGGGCATATGAATAAAACTTTAAAAATAAACCTAAATACACAAGTAAATGCTAGAGAAAATTTGCAGATCATGATGTACTGTTCTTTATTCACTGATGATGGAAGTTGAACGGAGCAGCTCGTTTGGAGGGCAATGTGGTGGTTTCATATTAAGCTAAGTTTAGGATTGCTACATGATTCAGCAACCCCATTATTAGGTATTTACTTGGAAGAAGTGAAAGCAGGGACATGAATGGGCATTTGCACACTGGTGTTTATGGTGGCAGTATTCACAATTTGCAATGGATGGAGGTGATCTAAGATACATTGACTGATGAATGGAAGGGGAACTGTGGTCTATACATGCAATAGATTATTCAGTGGCTGCAAAAAGGAATGAAGTTATGAGGCATGCAAATATGTGAATGAACCTTGAGGACAGTGTGTTGAGTTAAATATGCCAGAAATGAAAAAAATGAAATATTATAACACCTCACTAACAGAGACTGACTATAATGTGCAAACTCTAAGAATTGAACCTGAGACACATTATCAGAGGAAGGCTTATAGTAAAGGTTCCTAGACTGTAAGCTCTTATAGCAGTCACACCAAATTTCTGAGTTGTAATAGTTATTTCTAAATTCTGAGATTCTGAGCTCTTTGTGTATAACCTTATCATTCCTGGAACGTTGGGTATCTGTGTGACACCTGATTCAGAGCTAGAGTTCTGCAGCTATGAAAGTCAGTATTGCCCCTACAGCAACTGTTTAAAAAGCTGGAAAAGAGATCAGACGAATGAAGCTGAACTGGTTAGGATGAAGGTGAATCAGACTAAAAGTTAAAAGATGACATTGAATGTGTTTTAAAACTTCAACTTCTGTGTGAAACTAAAGGAAGAGCTGTTTATTTGGTATAGTTTCTGCACTATATAATATAACTTATCAGGTCAGTTTATTCAAACAACCTAATTACATGGAACCTTGAATAGGAGTGAGATCTTATTGGTCTGTGCTGGCTAATGTGATGCCCTGATACATTCCAGAGTAATTTGGCAGAGAATAAAAAAAAAAAAAAAAAGCATTTGCAAACCTCCTTTGTGAAACTGGGGAAAATGTGGAAACATTAAACTACCACACATGGGGAATTCCAGATATTCTTGCAAGCATTGGGGACTACCAATTTAATAAGCCCTGCTCTCAATCTTGGAACTTGACCTTATGAAACATATTACTGCATAGGAGCAACTATGCCTACTTATAATTATGCCTAAGATTCATCCCCAGAGCACTCATTTTGTTGCTTAGATGTGGCCTCTCTCTCGAAGCCTACTCTGCAGGTAAACCCACAGTATTCTTCACTATGTGGGACATGACTGCCAGTGGTGCAAATCTCCATGGAAATGTGGGGAATGACTCCTGGGAATGAACATGGTCCTAGCATCATGTGAGTGTAAGGGATGGTGGGCTCCACCCACTCAAATAAGGAAGTATGAAAGGCCTTTGTTTAAATCTCGACCTCCTAATCTGGCCCACATTCCCCCAAAATCACATCAGTATATGAAGGATTATGTATACTAGAATACGATAGGTGCTTAGGGCATAAAGCTTATTCAATTGATCCTCTTTATATAAGGGCAGCTGGATATGCAAATGAAGGATTTAACCTACCCTAGTCTATGATTGACTAAAAACTAAATAATTATGATAATAAGATGTAGAAAATTCATCTATGATTTTGCTAGTTTCTGAGACTAGATTGTAAATCTTAAATAGCCAGTCAATGGTGAATGAGGAGGGGGGAGGGACTCTTTTACATTAGGGACTAAGATAAAAGGAGCCTGCATTCTCCCATACTCTGTACTCACTTGCTGCTTGTTCCTGTGAGTGCCCTTTCTCATGAGAAAGAAGTAAAAGAGCTTCTACCATACTGTGTGAGTGTTTGAAAAACTCACTTGCGCTGGTAACACTGAGCTGGAAACACTGTTCCATACAGGACTGAGAAAATATTTCTTGACCAAAAAGGAGAGTAGCGCATAAGCCTTGTTTCTGTACTTACATTTACCTCTTTCATTTGTGACTGATAAAACATATAAATGATTACATCAGAAACATTTATTATGTAAATTTATAAATATAGAAAAATAATATTTGTTTAGTTCCTCACAACTAAAAACAAACACAATTTTGGTCAGATTTTGGTCAGATGCTTAGAGGAAGGTTTTCCTTAAAACCAACACAAAGCAAGGACAGATTCCTCACAAAGACAAATTATGTTCAATAAGAAAATTTATGCCTTTTCTTTTCCATACCTGAGTGTCTTTGCTTCATTTTGATTACTTAGTGACTATTCATGGCCAACAGAAGAACATTACAAATGCCCAGACAGCTCATTGGTGTTCTTAAGATAAATCATCTCTTGTGTTTATCAGTACAAGTCATTCATTCTCAGTATCAATGTTTGCAACTACTGAACTTCTTTCTCACAGCCACAGAGGAAATCTGGACTAAATACTTCTTTTGAATGAATTAATCTTTAGAGATTTATAATGTTAACGCAAGTAAAGCAAGTTTTCCAAATATATGCTACTTATTCAAAAATGTTCAAGTTAACTGAATTATTGAACAAGGCATTTCATTTTCAGGGATCTTTTGACATTCTCTTTGAGGATCGACACAGCACCTTAGGGACTGTGCTTTCCTTGAATATGTAGTTTCATTTGTACACAGTTTCCCAGAAAAGTCAAAACATACCCAAATGCTCCTGGATATTGAATAATTGGGGACACAGCTAACCTCAGAGGATGAATTAATCTGCCACTTTGATAATTAGCTTCCTTTCTTCATTTTGAGTATCCTCAGTTGTCCTTTGAGGAGCCACATTTCATAACCAAGAGTCAGAAAGATGAAAGTGAGGCAGAGAATCAAAGCAAACAAGAGTTGGGAAACTCAGACTTAAATATTTCTCTTCAATATCATGTGTTTTTTATAAAGTCCATTAGATGCACTCATAAATGAAGTAAGGATTCTTCTTCCAGATTTGGCTGAAAAATATTAAGAGAGCATATTCAGACACTTCGACCTTAGTTTTCAAAGACTGAAGACAGTTTCCGTGGGTCCCAAGTTCTTCCCCACTCTCCTTCTTTATGATGGAGTCTGAACTTGAATATGAAAGTTACAGAGACTTAATGAAACTTGTATATAGAAAGGTTAAATGAAAAATTCAGATTTCAAAGGCATCAAATTACAGCACATGTGTGGAAGTCAGATTACTTCTTTGGTTGTGTTATCTATGCTAAAACCTGGAGATACCCATGAAACCACAGTGTATCTAGATGTTAGTGTGAGACAAGGAAAGGGAATTAAGTTTATATCTGATCTGAAACCTTGTCACTGAATCCTGAAATGTGCTGGAATTAATAAAGGTATTATTTTGTTTATAAAAAAACTACCATTAAAACATAATTCTTCAAAATTATAAAAATTTTCTCTTTGTGCCATATAATAAAAATGAAAGAGAACAGAAACAACTTTCTATCTGAAGGAAGTTAATGTTATTTCATTAACAAACTGTAAATAGTAACAGCATAAGTTAGATGGGAAGTTGCTTTCACAGGCCGTAAATGCTTAATGTTTATTACCAATAAAAGTCAAAGGAGCGTTTAGTAAAGCAGTTTACCAAACAAACATTAAATACTTTAAAGTAATAGCTTCTTCAGTGGACATAATCAGGCCATTTAATTAGTAATGAGTAATCTGTTAAGCTTTGATACCCACAAATGACCTGCAACATAAAACAGTATGATCATCTTTGAAAGCAAAGCATGAGGTTAAAGACCAATTTTTGGGTAACTGAGCTTCATAAAACCAAAAAGTAGAGGAATGCTTTTCTTACGCTACGTGGTTTGGTGGAAAGAAAATGACTCTCCAATTCTAACTTGGACAATTTGGGGATGGTGCATTTAACCCCCTAACCTTCAATTTCTTCATCTACAGAATGAGTCTTTTCTCACTAGATAGCTGTAAAGATTAATGATAGCATCTGCATTGTTCTGAGACATGATGATTGTTCATATGCAATTTTACCCTACATTAATTTCCTTGACTCTTCCATCTTCTTCATTGCTTCTGCATACTTGAACTTCTTCATAATAATAATATCAATTCCTCTATTTAATAAGAATGCATGGTTAATCCATTAAAATTTCTTTGAGTTTCAATGAAAATATAATCAAAGATTACCTTTAGTGGCCAGTTTTTATTGCAAGGACAAAGAAGAAGCAGACCTCTTTACCAAATTTTCAACACAGATATCAGAATTCCTGACATTGGGGTATGTACTGGGGTTCATAAAATAGAGGACAATGTATTCATGACTGGGAACAGCAACCTGAGTTTAGTGATAAAAGGTATGTTTATTCATCTAGCATTTTTTTGTCACAAAAGATGTTTTCATTTAGTTGGTTTATTATAATTAACTCTGGATAGAACCAATACCAATCCACTTCAGATATTATTGTCTATCCTTGTGTTCAGCTCACGTATAGGTGCATTCTTGTGCACTATTCACCAAACTATTGGCTGTGTCAAGGTTTGCAATTTTTTTCTTACAGAGTGTATCATATGAATCAGAGCAGTTTATACAGGAAAGACCCTTTTGAGGCCACTTTTCTTAAAGTAGAGACGTTTATTTAATGGGCAGTTGAGAAGTTTTTTGGAGATGGCTTCATAACATCTATTACGAATACATAGTATATTTCAAACAGGCCACTAAAGGCTTTATATACATTAATTATGTTAACAACCCTTAAAGATAATTATTATCTCTTTTTTATAGAAGAAAAAACAGAGATTGTCAGATCATTTTAACAAATAGCCCAACTAAACATCTAGTCAATTATATCTGTGGGATTCCAAATGAAACTTGGCCATGGTTCTTTATATTCCTTGATTCTCACATACAAGATAAAGCCCTGCCATAAACTCAGTGACCTTGTATAAAATTTACTTTCCCCTTCATTGCTGTGGGCTTCTAATTCAATGAAATTTTAACACATGTAGCTTTGTGTATCCTTCACCTTAGTCAGGATACAGAACAACTAAAACACCACACATGCCTCAATACTGTTCTTTTCTAGTCACAACAGTCATCTTCCCTCCACTAACTCCTGCCCCAGTAACCTGTTCTTCACTTCTGTACTTTTGTCGTTTTAAGTATGTTATATAAATGAGATCATACAGTATGCAATCTATTGGAATTGACTTATTTCACTCAGCCTAACTTTCTGGACACTCATCTCAATTGTTTCATATACCAAATAGCACATGCCTCTTTACTTCTGAGTAGTATTCCATAGCATGGACATACCACAATTTATTTAACCATTCACCTGTGAAGAGCATCTGAGCTGATTCCAGTTTTTGGCTATTATTGTTTGACTCCTATGAACATTCACGTACAGTTTTATTTTGTGTGAACATGTTTTCATTTATCTGGGATAAATACTAAGAAGTACAATTGTTGAGCTGTGTAACAATTGCATGTTTAATTTTATGAGAAAATGCCAAATGCATATTGACACTGGTAAAAGGCTGGGAGGTAGATTTCTTTGTATTTCAGCCACTTGCACAATGAGGCTCTGGGTTTGGCTTTCAGGAATCTCAAGTCTGATTTCAATTCTTCTCAGGAATCAGAATTCCATTCAGGGCAAACAGACATTTTCATTTCCTTCATGAGGTGCTTAAGCTGAGAATTTGAAACCTTGAGTTCATTATTTTCTTTACCTATTGTATCTAAATCTAGCATATTTAGAAACATACAGCCAAAATCATTATACTCTTTTACTTCACGAATCTCTGTTGAAGTATCAAATACGCTGTCATCCCTTGTCTTGCCTATAATACACGTTTGAGTAACAATATCCAAAGATGATATTTTGCATATTTCTATTGCTAGTTCACTCCATGGAGTATCAGTGTCATCTTAATCATTGGAAATAGAGTCATTGGTGGGTTGTAATCTAATCAGATTGGAGGACCAATTCTACAAACCTCAGAATGAACTGTTTCATCCTTAAGATTCTGTTTCTCAAGGTACAACTCTTCGTATCGAAATTTGTATTAGTATGTGGTCTATAAACAAAACAAAACTACTATATTATATCTTAATAATATATTAATAGATTTATTATACAAATTGTCTTATATGATTATGGGATTGGCAAGTCTGAATACTGTAGGGCTGGCTGCAAACAGTACAATTCAAAAAAGATTTTTGTGAAATCTGGCATGACCACACTAAGACAGGCAGTGAGTTTGAAACTCCAATGAAAATGAAGTGTCACTCTGCGAAAGACTCTGGATGTTTGCATAATAGTCAGAAATTCTACCTTCTGACTTCTGAAATCCTCAGTTATGGCTTTAAAATTTCGAACTGAATTGATGAATACCCTCCCTGCTGATGGCAATCTTCTTTGTTGATTGTAGATGCAGTCAGCTGTCAATGCAATAAATTGACTAATGATCTAGATCCTACTACAAAATATCCTTGGAATAACCATCTGCTTGTTTAAACAAGCAACACCTGAAATTGACAATCACAAGGAGACACTATGCCTGGGTTACTGTCTGCTCTTGGGTGAGGGTCACTGTTTTATTACTTAGTCCTGGGTTACATAGGAATTCTTCCTTCCTTTCCCCACCTTTCAGGGTTGTCTTTTGGTCATGTCTTGTGTTTTTTACAGTGCTTAAAGTTGTAATTAGTGGGAAAGAACATGGAGAAATGAGTCTATTCCACATGGGTTAATGAGAAGTTTCTCCTGTGTGCTTTGACAAACCACATTTTTTTCCGAGTATTTCCTTACTTTTCAGAAGTAAAAGATATTTAAGATTCATATTTCCTCTTCCCCGGATCAGGATTAAACCACCACTTCCTTAGTGTTCCTGATTCTTTTTGTTGGAGAATGGTATTTGTAGTCCACGATTCAGGTGCTACTTTTGCTCATTTTATTTCGACATGATTGTGTCAAGACTCTCTTAGCAGACAGATATATGAAGCAAATATAAACCATGTGTACAGACATATATGTATTTCTGACTCTATATCTTTATATATGTATGTATCTGTATTTAGCTGTTTGTGCAGAACTGTGAACTTATCCTAATCATTCTGATTCTAATCCAACATCACAGAATTCATTTTAGCCTTCCCTGTGTTAGCATTCCCCATTTCCTTATGTAGAGTTTCTTTATCCAATACTAGAAAAGTCAGATTTAATTATGTACTATCTATTTATTTAAAAGAGCTACTTGGTTAATTTCTACTTCAATTATTGTAGTGTAGTAATTGTATTTATTTATAATATATTAGGGACATGTGCAAGGGTTTGAATTCCATGCTGCGCCTGCTCCCATATGCTGGCTGATTTTTATTATTTGTGTATATGTGCAGACTGTATGAAATGTATGTGAAAAATAATGCTTCTTTTGTGAAATTTTTTATTATTGAAGTTTTCGGTTTACAGAAAAATGATACAGAAAATACAAAATTCCCATATACACCCTCACACACAGTTTTCCCTTTTATTAATATTTTGCATTAGTGTGGAAACTTTGTTAAAACTGATGGAACAATGTCATACTATTAAATACAGTCCATGGTTTCTATTAGGGCTCGTTGTGTGTGTTTACATTCCTATGTTGTTTTCTTAAAAAATTTTTGTCTAGTAACATATAGAATTTAATATATATATTAAATTTCCCCTTTAAATACAATCAAATATATAATTCATGGTTTCTAATTATATTCACAATGTTTGCTATTATGACCAACATCCATTACCGAAATATTTCCGTCACCCCAAACCATAACTCTACCAATTAAATATTAACACCATTCCCTATCCTCATCTAGGCTCCTGATAAACTGTATTTTAATTTATTCTATTATGAATGTCCTTATTTTAATTATCACATATCAGTGAGATCGTACATTTGTCCTTTTGTGCCCGGCTTATTTCACTCAACATAATGACTTAAAGTTTCATGCATGTTATCACAACTTCATTCCTTTTTATGACTGAATAATATTTCATTGTATGTATATACCACATTTGTATATTCATTTATCTGTTGATGGACACTTGGGTTGCTTACATTTTTTGGTAATTGTAAATAATATCACTAGGAACATCTGTGTGCGAATATCTGGTCATGTCCCTGCTTTCAAATATTTTGTGTGTATAACTAGAAATGGAATTGCCAGGTCATATGGTAATTCTATACTTAACTATCTGTGGAACCACCTAACTGCACATTTACATTCCCACCAACAATGTATGAGTGTTCATATTTCTTCACATCTTCTCCAACACTTGTTCTTTTCTATTACTTTAATAGTACAGGTTTTACTGGATGTGAAATGGTATCTTATTGGTGTTTTAATTTACGATTCTTTAGTGGCTAAAGATGTTGAGCCCTTTTTCATGTCCTTTATGGACATTTGTATGTCTCCTTTGCAAAAATATCTATTCAAGTCTCTTGACCATTTTTTAAATTGGTTCGTTTGACTTTTTGTTGTTGAGTTGTATGATTAATTTGTATATTCTTGATATTAAACCATATCAGATATGTGGTTACTAAGTATTGTATACCATTCTGTCAGTTGTCTTTTTGTTTTTTGAGTTGGATGAATTCAAAACACTAGAAAAAGCCTGGGCCCCAAGAAAGAAAAGGCACATAAGTGGCTGGTACCAACTCTGGCTCTTGACTGGCTAACCTGGTGGGGCTGGAGGCTGGCATTGAAAATGATTTTTTTTCTCTGTATTTTACTTCTTTTAACTTCCTAACAGCCCATTAGATAGAACTGCTGGCATTCTCAGGACTTAGAATTCTCCGATGCACAGGTAGAATTAGCGTATGTCTGAGAGCCAAAATAACCAATTAGGTGAAGTAAATAATTCCCTGAAGGGCCTATCTATAAGTAGCCACTAATGGAAGCAAGAGAGAGTAGCTTAGCCAATGTCCAATTGCAGTTTTAATTCTGGCAGAGAGGAGCTGGGGCTGATAGACAAAAAATAAAATGAAATAAAGTTAAAACAAATAAAGACAGGGTTTTGGAGAAGGCTGAGATCAGAGAACTGGAAAGGCAGGCATATAGAGGGTGGTGTGAACTCCATACTTGAGTGGCAAATGTAGGGGACTGAGGACTGGCTCTGAAAAGGAATATTTTTTACCTTTCTTTTCTTTAAATGCATTTATTGAGATATCTTCACAAACACAAATTCCATACAAAGAATACAATCAAAGACTCACAATATCATCAGATAGTTGTGCATTCATCACCGTGATCATTTTTGGAACATCTGCATCACTGTACAAAAATAAACAAAAAGAAAAAAGAAAAAACTCATAAACCCCATACCCCTTATCCCTCCCTCTCATTGATCACTAGTATTTCAATCTACCCAATTTTTTACCCCTTATATCCCTCATCATTATTTATGTATTTTTGTCCTTATTTTTTTAATCATCTGAACATACCCTGGATAAAGGAGCATTAGACAGAAGATTTCACAATCACATGATCATATTGTAAAAGCTATATAGTTATATAATCATTTTCAGGAATTGTGCTGGCTTGAATCTGTTGTGTACCCAAGAAAAGCCAAGTTGTTTAATCTTTATTCAACATAGCTGGGTGGGAGCTTTTTGCTGTTTGCATGGAGATGTGATCAAATGTTGGATGTTAACTTTTGCTCAACTGTTTTCCATGGAGATGTGTCTCCACCCATTCAAACTGGGGTCACTTACTGGAACACTTTAAGAGGGGACCATATTGGAAAAAGCTTTAGAACCAACAGAGCCCACACAGTGGATCTTTAGAGATCCAGAAAGAAAACACTCCCAGGGAAGCTTACTGAAATGAGGAGAGAAAGTCAGCAGATATCACCATGTGCCTTTCCAGGTGACAAAGGTGTGCTCGACCCGTTGATCTTTCTTGAATCAAGGTGTCTTTCCCTGGATGTCTTAATTTGGACATTTTCATGGCCTTAAAACTATAAATGTGCTGCTTAATAAATTTTGCTTTTAAAAGCCATTCAATTTCTGGCATACTGCATTCCAGCCACCTAAAAATTAAAATAAGAATTAAGGCTACTGAAATACAGTTCAACAGTTTCAGGCACTCCCCTCTGGTCACTCCAATACACCATCTCACATTGCAAGATGTACACATCTGGGAGTCATGTCATATATGGGGGGAGGGCAATGAGTTCACCTGTCAAGTTGGCTTAGAGAGAGAGGCCACATCTAAGCAACAAAAATGTTGTCTTGCGGGGAAACTTAGGAATAATTATAAGTAGCTACTCCTTTGCAGGAATAAGTTTTCACGGGGGTGAACACTGTGATCGAGAGCCCAGCCTATTAAACTGATCATCCCCACTACTTCCAAGAATATCAGGAATTCAATAGATAGGGAAGTTTGATAATTCTTGCTTTTAAAAAAATCCCCCAAAGGGACTTTGCAAATACATTTTATTCTATGCCCAAATTACCTGGGATCTATCTGGGATTCACAGTAGCCTGTACAAAACAACAAGTTGTATGCCCTATTCAAATTTCCATGTAATTATAATGTCACATAAATACACAAAGTTTCAGGGAATGACCAGGTTATAAACAAAAAGCATGGTATCTCAGAATTTAGAAATAACAGTTTCATATCCAGAACAGATGTGACTGCTATAAGAGCTTAAAATATAGCACCCTTTGCATTAGGCCCCAAATTGATAACCCATGCTCTCAATCTCAATTTTCCGAGTTTGTACAATATAGTTAGTCCACATGAGAGAGGCATGAAAATACTTGTCTTTTTGCTTCTGACATTTCGTTCAACGTGCAATCCTCAAGGTTCATTCACCTAGTTGCATGCCTCACAACTCATTCCTTCTTTCAGCCACTCAGTGGTCCAATGTATATATACCACATTTCCCATTCCATCCCTCTGTTGCTGTATCCTTAGCATTCCTTCATCCATTGGGAACCACAAATAGTGCCACCAAAAATATCAGTGTGCAAATGTCCATCCATGTCCCCTCTCTTAGTTCCTCTGGATATATACATAGCAACGGAGTTGCAGGCCCATATGACAACCCCATCCCAAGCCTCCCTCTCTGGAACCACCACAGTGTTCTCCAGAGGGGCTGCAACTCTCAGCTTCCCTACCAATAGTGAATAGGTACACCTCATTCTCCACATTTTCTCTAGAACTTGTTACTCTTTGTTCATTTTTAAACAGTTTTATTTGCACATCACGCAATATAACCTAAGTAAAAAAATCAGTGGTTCCTGTTTATAATCACCCAACCATGTCTTTGCCACCACAATCTATTTGAAGACTTTCCTTTTCTTCCCTCAAGAATCCCATACACTTCCACATATACCCCATTGGTTGACATTTAATTTTGGCATAATGCCTTTGTTACATTTAGTGGAAGCATGTTACAATGTTACTGTTGACTATAGACCCTAGCTTGCACTGATTTTATTTTTCCTGTATACCATTCCATTGTCAACACCTTGCAATGTTGATGTTCATTTGTTCTTCCTCATGCAAAAGCATCCTGATATTTGTACATTTAATTGCCACAATAGTCCACTCTAGGCATTCCTAAGTTATATTCCCAAGTTACATATAATTCTTAAGTAAGTTAAAAACTTACTCTTTATCCTGTATCCTTCCTTCTGGTGTCATACGTGCCCCAGCTCTTCTATCTCAGCTGTACTCATATTCTTCTTCTTTTAGCATATATATATTCTTGTGCTACTGTAACATAGTATTGTGGTATCCATTTCTTGATCTTTATAATCAGTCCTGTTGTACATTCTATACTCTTTAAGCACCAAAAGCCCAATATATACCTTTTTTCTATCTCTTGATAATATGTGTTCTTAAGTCTCAAAGTTCATTCATTAATGTTAGTTAATATTAGTGAAAACATGCAGTATTTGTCCTTTTCTTTTGGTTAGTTTCACTCAGCATAAAGTCTCCAATGTTTATCAACATTGTTACATGTTTCATAACTTTATTCTGTCTTACATAACTGCATAATATTCCATCATATTTGTATACACAGCATGTTTAACCACTTGTCCATTGATGGACATTACAGCTGTTTCCATCTCTTGGCAATTGTAAATAATGCCGCTATAAACATTGGTGTGAAAATGTCCATTTGTGTCCTTGTGTTCAATTCCTCTGAATATATACCTAGTAAAGTGGTGCTGGATCACATGGCAATTCTATACTTAGCTTCCTGAGGAACCATCAAGCTGCCCTCCAGAGAGGGTGCACAATTTATATTCCCACAAACAGTGGATAAGTTGGCTTCTTTCTATAAATTCTCCCCAGCACTTATCATTTCCTGTTTTGTTTTGTTTTGTTTTGTTTTGATAATGGCCATTCAAGTGGGTGTGAGATGTTCTGTCCTTGGAATTGTGTTTGGCATTTCCTTAATTGCTAATGATGTTGATCATTTTTTTCATATACTTTTTAACCTTTTGTATTTCCACTTCTAAAAAGTATCTGTTTACGCCTTTTGCCCATTTTTTGAATTAAGTTGTTTCTCTTTTTGTTGTTGAGTTGTAGAATCCCTTAATATATTCTGGATACTAAATCATCATTATTATATATTATATTATTCCAGATATTGTCTCCCATTGGGTAGACTGCCTTTTCCTATCCTGATAAAATTCTTTGATGCCCAAACGATTTTAATTTTTTAAGGAAATCCTATTTATCTATTTCTTTTTTCATTGTCTGTGCTCTGAGTGTACGTCTAGGAAACCATCCATGATCACAAGATTTATAAGATATTTCCCCAATTTTTTTCTAAAAGTTTTAAGGTCTTAGCTCTAATGGTCAGGTTTTTTGTACATTTTGAGTTCATTTTTTGTATAGGGGATGAGATATGGATCCTCTGTCATTATTTTGCATATGAATTTAGAGTTCTCCATTTATTGAAAATGTTGCTGTGTCCAAGTTGTGCTGGTTTGACGGCCTTATCAAAGATCCATTTTCCATAGATGAGAGGGTCTATTTATGAACACTCAATTGATTCCATTGGTCAGTATATCTATCTTTATGACAGTACCATGTTGTTTTGATGGCTGTAGCTTTGTAATATGCTTTAACATCCAGTCATGTGAGATCTCCCACTTCACTTTTCATTCTCAAGATATTTTCAACTATTTGGGGCACCCTGCTCTTCCAAATAAGTTTTTATTGGTTTTGTACTTCTGTACTGTAAGTTATTGTGATTTTTTTTGTCTTGTATTGAATCTACATGTCAATTTTAGTAAAATTGACATCTTAATTGTATTTAGTTTTCCAATCCATGAACACCGTATGCTCATCTGTTTATTTAGGTCTTTCAGGATTTCTTTTAGCAATTTCTTGTAGTTTTCTGTGTATAGATTTTTTGTGTCCTTAGTTAAATTTATTCCTAAATATTTTATTCTTTTGGTTTCTATTGTAAATGGATTTTTTCTTGAATTCCTCCTAGACTGCTCATTACTAGTGTATAGAAAAATGACTGATTTTTTGGTGTTGATCTTGTACCCTGCCACTTAGCAGTGCTCATTTATTTCCAGGTATGCAAGGCTGGTTCCACACAAGAAAATCCTTATGGTAATACACCACCTCAATAAATCAAGGTGGAAAAAACACATGATCATCTCAATTGATGCAGAAAAGGCATTTGGCACAATTCAAATTCCTACCTTGATGAAAACTCTTGCCAACATAGGAATTGAAAAGAACTTCCTCAATATGATAAAGGGAAAATATGCAACACCCACAACTAACATCATACTCATTGGTGAAAGACTGAAAACTTTCCACTAAAAACAGGAACAAGACAAGGATGCCCACTGTCACCATTGTTATTCAATGTTGTGCTGGAAGTTCTAGCTAGAGTAATTAGGAAAAAAAACAAAATTAAAGGCCTCCAAAGTTGAAAGGAAGTAGTGAAATATTCACTGTTTGCAGGTGACATGATACTGTATCTTGAAACTCCCAAAAGATCTACAGCAAAGCTACTAGAGCTAATAAATGAATACAGCACAATGCAGAATACAAGATCTACATGCAAGTATCAGTAGAATTTATATACATTAGTAATGATCAGTCTGAGGATGGAATCAAGAAAGAAATCAATTTACAATAACAACCAAAAGAATAAAATATTTAGAAATAAATTTATCCAAGGCCACAAAAGATCTATACACAGAAAATTACAAAAAATTTCTAAAAAAATTCAATGTATGTCTAAGTAAATTGAACTACATACTGTGCTCATGGATTGGAAGATTATATAAATATAATTAAGATGTCAATACTACCCAAATTGATTTATAGATTCAGTGCAATACCAATTAAAATTTCAACAACTTGCTTTGGATAAATAGAACAAACAATAACCAAATTTATTTTGAAGTGCTGTGTGCCCCAAATAGCTAAAAATAATTTGGGAAAGAGCAATGAAGTGGGAGGTCTCACACTATCTGACTTTAAAGCATATTACAAAGCTACAATGGTCAAAACAGCATAGTACTGCCATAAAGATAGATGTAGTGACCAATGGAATTGAATTGAGTCCTCAGAAATAGGCCTTCTCATGTATGGAAAATTGATCTTTGATAAGGCATTCAAGTCAACTCAACTGGGACAGAGCAGCCTTTTCAATATTTGGTGTTTAGAGAACTGAATATCCATATTCAAAAGAATTAAAGGGGATTCCTACCTCACACCTTATACGAAAACTCAAGATTAAAGACCTAAACATTAGAGATAAGAACATAAAACTATTAGAAAAAAATATAGTGAAGTATCTTAAATGTCTTTTGATAGGAGGTGGTTTCCTGGACCTTAAACCCAAAGAACAAGCAATGAAAGATGAAATAGATAAATAGATCTCTTCAAAGTTAAACCATTCTTTGCATCAAAGGACTTTTTCAGAAAAGTAAAATGGAAGCCTATGCAATGGGAGACAATATTTGGAAACCACATATCAGATAAGTTTTTAACATTCAGAATATATAAAGAGATTCTACCATGCAGCAGCAAAAAGATGAACAACCCAATTTAAAAAATGGGAAAAAGACATGAACAGTTTTCCAAAGAAGAAATACAGAGGGTTCAAAAACATATGAAAACAGGCTCAACCTCACTAGCTACTAGGGTAATGCAAATCAAAACCATAATGAGATATCATTTCACACCCACTAGAATGGCCATTGTCAAAAAACACAAAAAAACAGAATATGACAAGTGCTGGAGAGGATGCAAAGAAAAGGCACAATTATTAACTGTTGGTGGGAATGTTGAATTGTGCAACTGCTCTGGAACTCAATTTGCTGGTTTGACAGGAAGCTAAGTATAGTACTGCCAGATGATCCAGCAATCCCATGACATCCATGTATAGGAAATGTAAGCAAGGACATAAGGGGAAAAAATTTTTAACATTTTAATCGTATAATATGACACATAAACAAAGGAAAGAAAGAAAAAAGCAATAGTTTTTGAAACACTCTTCAACAACTAGTTACAGGACAGATCCCAAAGTTTGTCATGGGCTACCATACCATCCTCTCAGATTTTTCCTTCTAGCTGTTCCAGAATATAGGAGGCTAGAAGGCGTAAATACTTTTTACCATCACAGTTGACATTTTTTGCTTTTTTTTGTAAAAAAAATAACACATATACAAAAAAGCAATAAATTTCAAAACACAGCATCGCAGTTAGTTGTAGAACATAGTTCAGAGTTTGGCATGGGTTGCAATTCCACAATTTTAGATTTTTATTTCTAGCTGCTCTAAGACACTGGAGACTAAAGGAGATATCAATTGAATGATTCAGTAATCATATTCATTTGTTAAATCCTATCTTCTCTGTATAACTCCACCATCACCTTTGATCTTTCTATCCCTCTCTTTAGGGGTGTTTGGGTTATGGCCATTATTACCTTTTCATGTTGGAAAGGTACAAGTGGAAATTTGTACACCAATGTTGATAACAGCATTATTCACAATTGAAAAAGATTGAAACACCTAAGTGTCTATCAATGTACATATGGCTAAACAACTGTGATATATATATATATATATATATATATATATATGATATATATTACACATCTGTGAGACAGAATAAAATCATGAAGCATGGAGCACCGTGGATGAAACTTGAGGACATTATGCTGAGTGAAATTAGTCAGAAATAAAAGGACAAATACCGTATAACTTCACTGTTATGAACTAAAGTAATGAGTGAACTTTGAGAGTTAAAGTTAAGAACACATTTTATGAGGAGCTATAAAGAGGGTAGAGATTGGGCAGTAGATACTGAAGAAGTGCAAAGTATTTTATAGGACTGATTATAAAGAGTCAGAAATGTATAGCACAGTACTGACTGATGGTAGCACAATATTGTAAGTACACTGAATGAAGCTGAGTGTGAGTATGGCTGAGGGAGGTGGGCTCGGGCATGTATGACATGAGAAGGAAAGATAGAAGATAAAGACTCAGATGGTATAGCTTAGCGATGCCTAGAGTGGATAGTGATGGTGACTAAATGTACAAATATAAGAATGCTTTTGCATGAGGTAGAATGACAACATTGCAAGGTGTTGATAATTGGTTGGTGTATGGTGGGAGGAATACAATCAATGCAAACTAGGACATGTAGTTAACAGTAATATTGTAATATGTATTCATTAAATGTGACAAAGGCAATATGACAAAGCTATATGTCAATAAGTGGGGGATATGGGGGAGGGACATGAGATTTTCTTGTAGAAGAAATTAAATGTCCTCATATATATTGTGGTGGTGAATGCATGGCTATGTGATTATGCCATGCAACATTGATTTTTTGTATAGGTTGGGTTGTGTGATGTGTGAATAAAATTGCTTAAAAATATAACAGAGAGAAACAAGTGCTAGAGAAAATGCAGAGAAAGAGATATACCTATTCACTGTCAGAAGGGAAATGGAGAGGTGTAGCGCCTTGATGGGTAGTATGGTTGTTCCACAGGAGTTTAGGGGCAGGGTTACCATTTGATCCAGAAACTCTGCTGCTCAGAGATGCATGGAGGAACTGAGTGTGGGGACATGAATGGACATTTGCACAATGGTGTTTCTGGCAGCAGTGCTTGTGATTCATAATGGATGGAAGTGGCCTAAGTGTACCATGACTGAGCAATGGAAGGGGAAACTTTGGTATATACACACAATGGACTATTGAGTGGCTGTAAGAAGGAATGAAGTTGGGAGGCATGCAGTGAGTGAACCTTATGGAGTGTATGTTGATTGAAATGTCAGGAAGAAAAAGACAAACATTATGTCTCAATCATATGGACTAACTGTTAGGCCTGGAAGACAGGACCCCTTCCTCTAAGGATGTAACCTACCCGTGGAAAAATATTTCAGAAAGCCTCTTTCACCCCAACCCACTCCAGCCTGGCATCTCCTTCACCCTCCGTCAGCTCTCCTCTCGTGATAACCTCCCATTACTCAATGTGCACCCTTCTGAAGATGTATTATTGTTGTAAACTCCCCTTGCTCACTATCTGTTCTCCGGCATTTACAGTCATGCATGCCTAAGGCAGCTCTTAAATTTTAAACTTTACCAATGGAAAGCTGCCAACTCTTAACTTAGACCCCTATTTCTGAAAGCTAGCCAAAAGAGACCAACCTAACCCTTGCCCCCAACTCCCTAACCCAAAATCTATAAAAACTCTATCACATGCCACCTCAGGGGTGGTTGTTTCTCTCTCTTGAAATGCTGCTCAGGTGGCTCTGCTTCTGCCAGAAATAAAGCCTTTTCCTGAACTCCTTTGTTCTGCCTCATTCCTGTTGAGTTTGCTTTTCATTTGGTGCCAACCTGGGAAGCCTTGCGATGTGGGAAGCTGTGAGCAGTGGCAGCTGACTCCAGACTTATTGCCAAGTCCTGGTTGGTGGTCCCTGGGTGCAGTCCTCCTCTGAGTCTCTCCGTGCAATCCTTGAGACAAAGAACTCCTCAACCAACTCCACCTTCCAACTGGGGAAGCAGCAGGCAGTGGCAGCTCACCCTGGGCTTACTCCCCAATCCTGGCAGTTCAGTCAGGAATAAAGTCTCAAAGTACCCCTCTGGGCTCACCCTACATACTCCACCCCTGACAATGGCTGGACCACCCATACAGGAACTGAAACTTCACCCACCCCAGCCTGCCAGACCCAAAACTCTAAGTCCACCCTGCCTACCTTTGTCACCATCTATTTTCTATCCCACTCGTCAGATTTTATCAGTCTCTGAGGGCCCCAGCTCTGGGCTCTGATGCAGCTCTTGCAATCCCTCTGAATGATGACGTGCCTAGTCTCCAGATTGAACCCAGGAAGCTGGTTTCTCTCTGAGGGACCACTCTGATCTGTCCAGTTCCTTTTGAGTTTAGGGACATCCACCTCTCGAGGAAACCTTTGTCAGGTTCCTTTTAAGTTGGTAACACTCAAATCTAAGGGAACCTTTTCTTCTCTTATGCTGGTGACATGGGCATAGTGCACTCCCTCCCCACAATGGCCACCGCCCTAGGGTGCCTATTGAAACAATACAAAACCTTAGGTTACTGAGATCAAATATGACTTAAGTATCTCATATTCTATTGTAATACTGCCAGGCAATGATATAAACTAGGCAATAATTCACAGTGGCCAGAGAATGGGACCTTTAGCTACAAAATACTGCAAGACCTTGGTAATTTCGTATATGCACTGGAAAAATGGGGTGAGGTTTCTTATGTCCAAGCCTTTTTTTTTTTTTGCCGTTGCTCTTTCCCTCTCTCTCTCTCTTCATTTTCTCCTCGACCTACCACATTCTCATAGTCTACACCCCCACCCCACAGCTCCACCCTGCCACTGCTGAGCACCCATCCAACACCAGACACAAATCACAGTGGGGTGAGCTAAGGATTCCTCTGGTGAAGCATCCTGCTCTTTATCCATGTCTGTCTGTCTGTCTGTCTGTCTGTCTGTCTCTGTCTCTGTCTCTGTCTCTGTCTCTGTCTCTGTCTCTGTCTCTCTCTCTCTCTCTCTCTCTCTCTCTCTCTCTCTCTCCTTTATCCATTGCCCAGGTTCTTACCATCCCTGAAGACCATGATGGGTGGGAAACCCATGTCCTCATGGGAAAAAAGTAATTCTGCCTGTCTCCAAGGGCCATGGTGGGCAGGACACCTTCCTCATGGGAAAAGCTCCTTGGCTCTGGAGACATCTGGCTCCAAGTGCAGTCCACCTTAAAATTCTTTAATCTCACCCATGTCACCTAAAATGGGAAACAATTTTGGCCCCCTTATCCCCAAGAAACCACACATTTAAGTTGTTTTCCCCATAACCTTAAAATTCTGTACCAGGGGAGACATCAGACCCAAGGAGCTCGTTTTCTATTCAACCTCTTTGTGGCCATGATACAAATTGGATAATGAAAGTCAATGGCCAGAAACAGCACTTTCAATTTTCCAGTTCTCCAAAACTTAGAAAACTTCATCCAGCACAGTGTCAAGTGGTCTGAAATTCCTTACATTCACGCTTTCTTTTACCTTCATAACTATCCCTCTTTTTGCCAATCCTATTCCTCTTACCAAATTCTTGTCTTACATCGAAAATCCTCTCAAAAACATTTCCCTTCCTTCTCCCCTCCCCTACGTCCCTGAAAATTTTGACTTTGATCTGTCAGATTGTACGTCTCCTGCTCCTCCTCCCTACGTACCTCCACCATCATCTCCAGACTCTCCCTCCACCCCCACTTTCTCCTCCCCATCCTCAACTCCTCTCTCTATACCACCTTTCTCTCCTCCTCATACTTACTAATGAGGACTACACCCTCCCCCTCCCTCATCACTGCCCCCCACTCTGTCAACACAAAAGCAGATCTTAATCCCCCACTTCTTAACTCTACATGGATGCTGGCCCCTCTTACCCCTCCAGGAAATAGTGGGAGCTGAAGGAGACGTTAAAATATGCATTCCTTTTTCATTCTTATTTAAGTCAAATAAAACTGACTAGGGTTGTTCTCTGAAGACCCTGCCACACACATTAAAGAATTCCAACACTTCACCCACTCCTATGACCTCACCTATCAGGCCAACCACTACTGCACCTTGGAATTACCAACCTGACTCCCCTAACCTTACATGCATAGCCCACTTTTTAATTTGGATAATAGAAGGCTTAAAAAGGCTGCCCTTAAGGCAATTAATTATGATCACAAAAACCTGATGAAAATTCAGTTGCATTCATGAATAGATTGACTCAAATACACTAACTTAAACCCTGAATCAGACTCTAGCTGACTGTACTCACACATTCGCTTCATCACACAATCTTATCCCAATATCAGGAAAATGTTGCAAAAATTAGAGGATGGCCCTCAAGTCCCTCAAAAAGACTTAATTAAAACAGCTTTTTAGATCTTTGACAATAGAGAGGAGGAAGCCATATCAGAAAAACACAAATGAGATGAGGCCAAAGCCTCCCTCCTAGTTGCTGCCCCCAGGTTCAAATCTCAGAAACTTAACTCCTCTTCTACTATCCTGAGCCCCCACAGGGACCTAGTGTATGCCTAGTGTTTCACCGTAGGGGTCATTGGAAGTCAAGCCATCTTGAGAGCCCTGTTTCCAGGAAAGTTCCTCCTGCACACTCTACAGGCCCAGAGATGGAATCTTCCTTTCCAGATGTCCTTGGATTGATGACAGAACACTGGGAGGTCCTTGGTTCAAAACAGCCTCACCTCCTCATCAGAAATTCCAAACCAAGGGTCATAATTAAGATTGAAAGTAAGCCAATCTCCTTTCAATTAATACAGGGACAACATATTCACTTCTCTTTGAAAAGTCAAGACCTTTATCCACTTCCTCAATCTCTATTGTGGGGGTTGACAGCAGGCTCTCTTCCCCTCTAATTGCTGAACCAATCATATACTCAATAGAAGATCTCACATTCTCTCAGCAATTTCCTATAATCCATACTGTCCCTCCTCACTCTTAGGCCATGACATTTTATCCAAATTTCACTCTTCCATTTCCTCATTGAAATCATCCCTGTACTTCCTCACTTTCCAGGGCCTTTAAAACAATGATTGCTAACATTCCTACTAGACAAATTCTTTCAAGGAACCTTCCAAGACTTCCAGTGGCAGCAAATTTACTCCTTATTTTACTTCTGTACCTCTACCTAAACCATGGCACAAACATCCTTACTATTCCTGCCAGATCTTCCTCCTACTATTTCACTCTTCTTCACATTTTAAATGTCCAAACCATCTTATTACAAGAACAATCCAGACAATAGCAAGTATAGTCAATCATTCTAATTGTTGTACATACCCTGCATCCACCCACACTGACACCCTAGCCCTGTTTGCCTTTCCTTTAAGCTGTGAAACTCTCTTATGGGTCCATCCACAATACATCAGCTTCAGTGGCTGATGTGTTACAAAACTCCCCTCAAATGTGCTGGAAAGTGAAGATATACCTATTCTTCATCAAACCATAAACAGAATAGAAAACTCTCAACCTATAAAACATTCAGATTCTCTTTCGGGACCCACACGAGGAGGGGAAGGTAGCTCGGGTAGTACTTGGGCCAAATCCAGACTTGTAGGCAGACTTCCTGGAAGATGGCGGCTTAGTAAGACGCGCGGATCTTAGTTTCTTCTCCAGGACACCTACTAGGGGAGTAGAAACGATACAGAAAGCGCCCAAAGCCACAACAGAGATAAAAAAGACAGCGTACCCCATCCTGGAACGGCTGGCTGGCTGAGAGAAGCAGCTCGGGTGAGATCGCCGAGGCGCGCGGGCCTTACCGGGCGGGGTGGCAAGCGGCCGGAGTTACTCCCTTCCCCCTTCCCGGGCCGGCTGGGAGAATTGGAGAAGTGGTCCCCTGAAACCAAGGCGACTGGCGCCCACACCACGCGCAGCCCCCGGACCAACTGAGAGAATTGGATCGGAAACCCCCAGGCTGCGGAGAACGGTGACCCCGTGACTCCCGGGGAACGTGCACTCTCTCGGGCGGGCCGCTGCCGCTGGCGCCCTCCCGCCACGCGTGTTGCCCAGGGCCGACTAGGAAATTCGGACGGGCTCTTTCCCTGGCTGCGGTGACCAGCAACACTCCCTGCGTTCGGACCCCGGGCCGGCCCAAGCCGCTTCGGCTAGCGAACCCCCAGGACGGCGAGAGTTTTCCAAAGTTTAAGGTCCCACAGCACCTTTTACTGGTGGGACCCGCAGACAAACGTGTGCCACGAGCGCCACCTACTGGGCAGGATAAGAAAAACAGAACCCAGAGATTTCACAGAAAAATATTACAACCTTGCTGGGTCCAACACCAAGAGAAAACTGAATAAATGCCCAGACGCCAGCAGCAGAAGATAACTGTCCACGCTCAAAAGATTGAGAATATGGCTCAGTCAAAGGAACAAACCAATAGCTCAAATGAGACACAAGAGCTGAGACAACTAATGCTGAATATACGAACAGAAATGGAAAACCTCTTCAAAAATGAAATCGATAAATTGAGGGAGGACATGAAGAGGACATGGGCTGAACATAAAGAAGAAATAGAAAAACTGAAAAAACAAATCGCAGAACTTATGGAAGTGAAGGATAAAGTAGCAAACATAGAAAAAATAATGGATAGCTACAATGATAGATTTAAAGAGACAGAAGATAGAATTAGTGATTTGGAGGATGGAACATCTGAATTCCAAAAAGAAACAGAAACTATAGGGAAAAGAATGGAAAAATTTGAACAGGGTATCAGGGAACTCAAGGACAATATGAACCGCACAAATATACGTGTTGTGGGTGTCCCAGAAGGAGAAGAGAAGGGAAAAGGAGGAGAAAAACTAATGGAAGAAATTATCACTGAAAATTTCCCAACTCTTATGAAAGACCTAAAATTACAGATTCAAGAAGTGCAGCGCACCCCAAAGAGATTAGACCCAAATAGGCGTTCTCCAAGACACTTACTAGTTAGAATGTCAGAGGTCAAAGAGAAAGAGAAGATCTTGAAAGCAGCAAGAGAAAAACAATCCATTACATACAAGGGAAACCCAATAAGATTTTGTGTAGATTTCTCAGCAGAAACCATGGAAGCTAGAAGACAGTGGGATGATATATTTAAAATACTAAAAGAGAAAAACTGCCAACCAAGACTCCTATATCCAGCAAAATTATCCTTCAAAAATGAGGGAGAAATTAAAACATTCTCAGACAAAAAGTCACTGAAAGAATTTGTGACCAAGAGACCAGCTCTGCAAGAAATACTAAAGGGAGCACTAGAGTCAGATACAAAAAGACAGAAGAGAGAGATATGGAAAAGAGTGTAGAAAGAAGGAAAATCAGATATGATATATATAATACAAAAGGCAAAATGTTAGAGGAAAATATTATCCAAACAGTAATAACACTAAATGTCAATGGACTGAATTCCCCAATCAAAAGACATAGATTGGCAGAATGGATTAAAAAACAGGATCCTTCGATATGCTGTCTACAGGAAACACATCTTAGACCCAAAGATAAACATAGGTTGAAAGTGAAAGGTTGGGAAAAGATATTTCATGCAAATAACAACCAGAAAAGAGCAGGAGTGGCTATACTAATATCCAACAAATTAGACTTCAAATGTAAAACAGTTAAAAGAGACAAAGAAGGACACTATATACTAATAAAAGGAACAATTAAACAAGAAGACATAACAATCATAAATATTTACGCACCGAATCAGAATGCCCCAAAATACGTGAGGAATATACTGCAAACACTGAAAAGGGAAATAGACTCATATACCATAATAGTTGGAGACTTCAACTCACCACTCTCATCAAGGGACAGAACATCTAGACAGAGGATCAACAAAGAAATAGAGAATCTGAATATTACTATAAATGAACTAGACTTAATAGACATTTATAGGACATTACATCCCACAACAGCAGGATACACCTTTTTCTCAAGTGCTCATGGATCATTCTCAAAGATAGACCATATGCTGGGTCACAAAGCAAGTCTTAACAAATTTAAAAAGATTGAAATCTTACACAACACTTTCTCGGACCATAAAGGAATGATGTTGGAAATCAATAATAGGCAGAGTGCCAGAAAGTTCACAAATACGTGGAGGCTCAACAACACACTCCTAAACAACGACTGGGTCAAAGAAGAAATTGCAAGAGAAATTAGCAAATACCTCGAGGCGAATGAAAATGAAAACACAACATATCAAAACTTATGGGACGCAGCAAAGGCAGTGCTAAGAGGGAAATTTATTGCTCTAAATGCCTATATCAGAAAAGAAGAAAAGGCAAAAATTCAGGAATTAACTGTCCATTTGGAAGAACTGGAGAAAGAACAGCAAGCTAACCCCAAAGCAAGCAAAAGGAAAGAAATAACAAAGATTAGAGCACAAATAAATGAAATTGAAAACATGAAAACAATAGAGAAAATCAATAAGGCCAGAAGTTGGTTCTATGAGAAAATCAATAAGATTGATGGGCCCTTAGCAAGATTGACAAAAAGAAGAAGAGAGAGGATGCAAATAAATAAGATCAGAAATGGAAGAGGAGACATAACTACTGACCTCACAGAAATAAAGGAGGTAATAACAGGATACTATGCACAACTTTACGCTAATAAATACAACAATTTAGAGGAAATGGACGGGTTCCTGGAAAGACATGAACAACCAACTTTGACTCAAGAAGACATAGATGACCTCAACAAACCAATCACAAGTAAAGAAATTGAATTAGTCATTCAAAAGCTTCCTAAAAAGAAAAGTCCAGGACCAGATGGCTTCACATGTGAATTCTACCAAACGTTCCAGAAAGAATTAGTACCAATTCTCTTCAAACTCTTCAAAAAAATCGAAGTGGAGGGAAAACTACCTAATTCATTCTATGAAGCCAACATCACCCTCATACCAAAACCAGGCAAAGATATTACAAGAAAAGAAAACTACAGACCAATCTCTCTAATGAATACAGATGCAAAAATCCTCAATAAAATTCTAGCAAATCGTATCCAACAACACATTAAAAGAATTATACATCATGACCAAGTAGGATTCATCCCAGGTATGCAAGGATGGTTCAACATAAGAAAATCAATTAATGTAATACACCATATCAACAAATCAAAGCAGAAAAATCACATGATCATCTCAATTGATGCAGAGAAGGCATTCGACAAGATTCAACATCCTTTCCTGTTGAAAACACTTCAAAAGATAGGAATACAAGGGAACTTCCTTAAAATGATAGAGGGAATATATGAAAAACCCACAGCTAATATCATCCTCAATGGGGAAAAATTGAAAACTTTCCCCCTAAGATCAGGAACAAGACAAGGATGTCCACTATCACCACTATTATTCAACATTGTGTTGGAGGTTCTAGCCAGAGCAATTAGACAAGAAAAAGAAATACAAGGCATCAAAATTGGAAAGGAAGAAGTAAAACTATCACTGTTTGCAGACGATATGATACTATACGTCGAAAACCCGGAAAAATCCACAACAAAACTACTAGAGCTAATAAATGAGTACAGCAAAGTAGCAGGTTACAAGATCAACATTCAAAAATCTGTAGCATTTCTATACACTAGTAATGAACAAGCTGAGGGGGAAATCAAGAAACGAATCCCATTTACAATTGCAACTAAAAGAATAAAATACCTAGGAATAAATTTAACTAAAGAGACAAAAAACCTATATAAAGAAAACTACAAAAAACTGCTAAAAGAAATCACAGAAGACCTAAATAGATGGAAGGGCATACCGTGTTCATGGATTGGAAGACTAAATATAGTTAAGATGTCAATCCTACCTAAATTGATTTACAGATTCAATGCAATACCAATCAAAATCCCAACAACTTATTTTTCAGAAATAGAAAAACCAATAAGCAAATTTATCTGGAAGGGCAGGGTGCCCCGGATTGCTAAAAACATCTTGAGGAAAAAAAACGAAGCTGGAGGTCTCGCGCTGCCTGACTTTAAGGCATATTATGAAGCCACAGTGGTCAAAACAGCATGGTATTGGCATAAAGATAGATATATCGACCAATGGAATCGAATAGAGTGCTCAGATATAGACCCTCTCATCTATGGACATTTGATCTTTGATAAGGCAGTCAAGCCAACTCACTTGGGACAGAGCAGTCTCTTCAATAAATGGTGCCTAGAGAACTGGATATCCATATGAAAAAAAATGAAAGAAGACCCATCTCTCACACCCTATACAAAAGTTAACTGAAAATGGATCAAAGATCTAAACATTAGGTCTAAGACCATAAAACAGTTAGAGGAAAATGTTGGGAGATATCTTATGGATCTTACAACTGGAGGCGGTTTTATGGACCTTAAACCTAAAGCAAGAGCACTGAAGAAGGAAATAAATAAATGGGAACTCCTCAAAATTAAACACTTTTGTGCATCAAAGAACTTCATCAAGAAAGTAGAAAGACAGCCTTCACAATGGGAGACAATATTTGGAAATGATATATCAGATAAAGGTCTAGTATCCAGAATTTATAAAGAGATTGTTCATCTCAACAACAAAAAGACAGCCAACCCAATTACAAAATGGGAAAAAGACTTTAACAGACACCTCTCAGAAGAGGAAATACGGATGGCCAAGAGGCACATGAAGAGATGCTCAATGTCCCTGGCCATTAGAGAAATGCAAATCAAAACCACAATGAGATATCATCTCACACCCACCAGAATGGCCATTATCAACAAAACAGAAAATGACAAGTGCTGGAGAGGATGCGGAGAAAGAGGCACACTTATCCACTGTTGGTGGGAATGTCAAAGGGTGCAACCACTGTGGAAGGCAGTTTGGCGGTTCCTCAAAAAGCTGAATATAGAATTGCCATACGACCCAGCAATACCATTGCTGGGTATCTACTCAAAGGACTTAAGGGCAAAGACACAAACGGACATTTGCACACCAATGTTTATAGCAGCATTATTTACAATTGCAAAGAGATGGAAACAGCCAAAATCTCCATCAACAGAAGAGTGGCTAAACAAACTGTGGTATATACATACGATGGAATATTATGCAGCTTTAAGACAAGATAAACTTATGAACCATGTAATAACATGGATGGACCTAGAGAATATTATGCTGAGTGAATCCAGCCAAAAACTAAAGGACAAATACTGTATGGTCCCACTGATGTGAACGGACATTCGAGAATAAACTTGAAACATGTCATTGGTAACAGAGTTCAGCAGGAGTTAGAAACAGGGTAAGACAATGGGTAATTGAAGCTGAAGGGATACAGACTGTGCAACAGGACTAGATACAAAAACTCAAAAATGGACAGCACAATAATACCTAATTGTAAAGTAATCATGTTAAAACACTGAATGAAGCTGCATCTGAGCTATAGGTTTTTGTTTTGTTTTGTGTTGTTTTGTTTTGATTTTACTATTATTACTTTTATTTTTTTCTCTATATTAACATTCTATATCTTTTTCGGTTATGTTGCTAGTTCTTCTAAACCAATGCAAATGTACTAAGAAATGATGATCATGCATCTATGTGATGATGTTAAGAATTAATGATTGCATGTGTAGAATGGTATGATCTCTAAATGTTGGATTAATTTCTTTTTTTCCGTTAATTAAAAAAAAAAAAAAAGAGAAGGGATAATTGGAGATGAAGGGATACAGACTGTACAACGGGACTGGATATAAAAACTCAGAAATGGACAGCACAATACTACCCAATTGTGATGCAATTATGTTAAAACACTGAATGAAGCTGCATGTGAGGTATAGGTTTTTTGTTTTTGTTTTTTTTGTTTTTTTTTCTTTCTATTATTGTTTTAATTCTTATTCTGTTGTCTTTTTATTTCTTTTTCTAAATTGATGCAAATGTACTAAGAAATGATGAATATGCAACTATGTGATGTTATTAAGAATTACTGATTGTACATGTAGATTGGAATGATTTCTAATTGTTTTGTTAATTCTTTTTTTAATTAATAAAAAATATATATATTTAAAAAAAAAACATTCAGATTCTATTAGCTTAATCCCAGTCCTAATGGACAAGATCTGCTTATGCTTCAAACACCTCTCTTCACAACCCTGCACAGCTGAATTAGGACATACGCCATCTACATCATGGAATTTTACTTTGATCTTTAATACAATCACCTTACAATGGCATTAAAATCAACATATGTGGAGAAAACATCTTAACTTAATCCTTATTTGGGATGGTGCAGGCAATAACAAAATCCTCCCTATGCACATAAGTAATAGAAACTATAGTAAAGACACTATGTTTTAACAGCCCTTATAAATAAACTGAACTGCTTAGTCTAGGAACCCAGTCAAGGCAAGTATATGATTTAATCAAATCAAAACCCAAGAAGGACCAAAAAGCTCTTCACTTTCCTTTTTTGCAACTTCTTTTGTGAAACAAAACTAACCTTTAACATCTCCATCCCTCACTACTCTCCTCTATGCCTAAACATAGTGTATAATGGAACCCAAGCATTCAACTTTTCTACCCACCCAAGTTTATACTTTATCCCCTCTGAACTTTCAACAGCCCTGACAGTCACAGGTACTGATTTTTATTTCTTATGTGGAGACCCTGCATACTTAATACTTCTTTGAGTATAGACAGGAACCTGTACTACAGTATCCATCATTCATAATGCTATTATCTTAAAACCCCAAGGAATGGCCTCTTCTGGACAAATACCTAACCTAAGCTCCTTTCTTGAAACCTCACTTCAAAGTCAAAAATAGGAAAAAAAGCAATTCTTAGGAGATTTGGAATTTGGATTTCATGCTCATAACAATCCTATTTTAGAAAAACCTGGCATAGGTCACACCATCTTTCTTAGCCTATTTTATTTTATTTTTTATGTTTTGTACGCTGGGGTCACATTTCATTATCTTCCCATGTTAATATACCATTATTGCAGCACCCTTTTGTTGAATTTTTGTTTGTTTGTTTTTGTACTTTGCCTCTTTATTTGTTTTTTTTTTTTTTTAGGGAAGCACATGGATTGGGAATCGAACCTGGGTCTTCCTCATGGCAGGTGAGAATGCTACCATTGAATTATCCTTATACCCCTCCCTTAATTTATTTTAGTTTGCAAGAATACCACTATTAGAACAGTTAATTTTAAATATCTCCCTTACATTATAACTATCTTAGAATGCAACTGTATGAGATATTGATCATTAATAACAGGAGATAAATAGTCTAGCTTCAGTTGTTCTACAAAACAGGAGAGCATTAGATGTTCTCACCATGGTCGCAGCAGGCACCTGTGCAATCATAAATGAAATCTGTTGCTTCTATATTAATAAAACTTGGCAGTTAGAAGAAAATCTTAAAATATTAAAATGAAACATAGAAATCTTTCAAAAAATGTGGGATGCTGATTATGGGAACCAATCATGGCTATCTTCATTTTTCTCCTCTTTTACTTTATGGCTAAATCATTTCTTGTATCCCTTATAACACCATTACTGTTGTTATTATTGGTTCTTCTCTTTGGCCCTTGTCTCTTATAGCTCCTCTCCCAGTTCATACATTGAATTGTCCAGTCAATAACTCAAGAATACGTGACTGATATCTCCCAATAAAAGAAGAAGCAGAACGAAAATTTTCTCCTTTCCCATGGCACCTCTGGTCTCCTTCTCCCAGTTTTTTCCCCGTTAGTATATCTATGCCCCATTTCATCCAGAAGCAGATACAGAGAACAGACCATTGTTCCGTTCCCCCATTACCAAAAAGATTGGAATGTTAGGCTTGGAGTACAGAACCCCTTCTCCTTAGGATGCAACCTACCCCCTGACAAATATTTCAGAAAGCCTCTCTCACCCCAACCCATGCCATAACGGCATCTCCTTCACCCTCCATCAGTCCTCTTGTGATAATCTCCCATTACTCAACCTGCACTCTCCTGCATATTCATTACTGTGGTAAACTCCCCTTACTCACTGTCTACCTGCCAGCATTTACAACCCTGAGTGACTAAAGTAGTACTTAAATTTTAAACTTTACCCATAGAAAGCTGCCAACTCCTAACTTAGACCCCGGTTTCAGAGCGCTGGCCAATAGAAACCAGCCTAACCCTTGACTCCAACTCCTTAACCCCAAATCCATAAAAATCCTATTGCCTGCTACTTAAGGGTGGTCATTTCTCTCTCTCTCTTGAAATGCTGCTCAAGTAGCTATATTTCTCTCTGAATAAAGCCTTTTCCTGAACTCCTTTGTTGTGCCCCGTTCCTGGTGAGTTTGCCTTTCACTAACTATAATATAAAAATTGTGAATTGAAGTCGAGAACATGGGTTATCAGGTTGGAGCCTATTGCAAATGTCCTATATTGTAAGTTCTTACAGGTGTCACATATAGTCAGGAGTTGTAACTGTTATTCTAAATTCTCACATACTGAGGTCTTTGTATATAGCCTGGTCATTCCCAGAAATATTGTGTATTTATGTGAAACCTGAGACTCAGAGTTTGAATTCTGAAGCTATGAAAGTCAGCAGTACCCCATATAAGAACTGTTTAAAAAGTTGAAAAGGTGACCAGAATTCAAGTAGAGATATGAATGAAGCTGATCTGGGCAGGACTCATTTAAATCAAAATACAGCATACAGGACAATAGCATCCATATTTTGAAACTTCAAATTTTGTTTGGGACCAAATGGAGAGAGGCTTATTTGGTGCAAAATTTATATTTTGGTTGGTACATTACCTAATTTAACTTCTATGGTCAGTTTGTTTGAACACCATAAGTACATGGAATCTTGAATAGGGAATGGTATTTTCTTGATTTGTCCAGGTTAATATGATTCCCCAACATATCCCAGAGCAATTTGGGCAGTGAATACTGTCTCCTTAGGGGACTTGGTAGAAAGAAAATATTCAAATTCCGCATTTAGAGAATTTATGATGTTCTCACAAGCATTGGTGCCAACCAAATCAATGGGCTGAGCCCTTAATCTTGGGGTTCACGTCTGTAAAACTTATTCCTGTAAAGCATAGCCAAACCTACTTAGAATTATGTCTGAGTCACCCCCAGAGAACTTCTTTTGCACTCAGATGTGGCTTCTCTCTCTAAGCCAACTCAACAAGTGAACTGCTGCTTTCCCCCTATCTGGACTATGACTCCCAGGGGTGTAAGTCCCCCTGGCAATGTGGTACAAGACTCCTGGGATCAGCCAGGACCTGGGATCAGCCAGGACCTGGCATCAAGGGATTGAGAAAGCTGTCTTGAGCAAAAGGGAGAAGAGAGAAATGAGACAAAATAAAGTTTGTGGCTGAGAGAGTTCAAAGTGTGTCAAGAGGTTATCCTGAAGGTTATTCTTATGCATTATATAAATATCCCTTTTTAGTTTGTGCTGCATTGGAGTAACTGGAGGGAAGAATGTGAAAATGTTGAGCTGTGTTCCACTAGCCTTGATTCTTGAAGAGGATACTCTAAAGATGTAACTTTGACATTGTGACTGTGTGATTGCGTAAACTTCATATCTGATGTTCCTTTTATCCAGGCTATGGACATATGAGTAAAAAATGGATAAAGATAAATAATAGGGGGATAAGGGGTAAAATGAATTGGGTAGATGGAAATGCTAGTGGTGAATGAGAAAGAGTGGTAAGGGATAATGTATGTATGTGTTTTTTTTTCTTTTCATTTCGTTTTCTGGATTGATGCAAATATTCTAAAAAATAATCATGGTTATTGTTATAGTTTACTAGCTGCTGGAATGCAACACACCAGAGATGGATTGGCTTTTAATAAAAAGGGATTTATTTCATTAGTTCTTCAGAGGAAAGGCAGCTAACTTTCAACTGAAGTTCTTTCTTATGTGGGAAGGTACAGTGTTATCTCTGCTGGTCTTCTCTCCAGGCCTCTGGGTTCCAACAACTTTCCCCAGGGAGATTTATTTCTGCATCTCCAAAGGCCTGTGCTGAGCTGCAATTGCTGAAATGAGGTATGCTGAGCTGCTTGGGCTGTGCCACGTTGAGCTCTCTCATTTAAGGACCAGTCGATTAAATCAAACATCATTCATTGCAGCAGGAACACCTCCTATCCGGCTGCAGATATAATCAGCAACAGTTGAGATTCACACGCCTTTGGCTCATGTCGACAGCAATAGATCTAGGCACATTTACCTGGCCAAGTTGACAACTGAATCTAACTATCACATGTCTACCCTTTGTCAACTTGGCAACTTTATGCATCACCTTAAGTGATATTAAAGTGGCACAAATTCTCTTCTGGCTGTGGACCAATGAATCTCAAAACAAGTTATCTGGTGCCAATATGCAAAGGAGGACAGTCACAGGATCCATAGGGAGAAAGTGGAAGGAAAACCTGCTGGGCAAACACCATTGGATTTCAAAACCTGAAAGTCATTTATCCTTCAGCTTTAGAAAGTGGCAGTCCCACCCTTTCCAAGGGCCTATGCAGTGGCTTGCCTTTTTCCAAATCAACCTTGGGGAACATTGAGGAGACCGCCTTTGTCTCGGCTCTACACCTTCCAAGCATTGGGGCCACACCTAGGCTCTCTGCCATTTCTGGGGCACATGTTCAACCTCTCCATGTTCTGGCAGCCAGGCTCTCCCCAGTCCACAAGGTGCGTGCTGTACCTTCTCAAAGGCCTGAGGTGGCACAACTCTTCCACTGCAATGAGATGGGAGACTCATCCTCTGCCCTCAGGGCAAACTCACCTTCTCCATGTATATGGGTGGGTCCACTCTTCTGGCCCGAGGTTTCTTGGTTTCAGACCTGAACTTCCATGGTTCTCACCGTGCAAACTCCAATTTGTCCCTTTTGTGTCCCCCTTTGTCCAGTGGTCCTGTTTACACCAACATTCCCTTCAAACACTGCAGGACTTTTCTATCATTCTCTTCCCAGTTCCTCCAAAATCTTCCTCTTATCCATCCCAGAAACCATTCCAATATCTGGTATTTGCAAACTGCAGCAGCACCCCACTCTTTGTACCAAGTTGTATTAGTTAGGGTTCTCTAGAGAACAGAATCAACAGGAAACACTTGCAAATATAAAATTTATAAAAGTGTCTCATGTAACCACAGAAATGCAGAGTCCAAAATCTGCAGGGCAGACTGTGAAACCGACGATTCCGATGGAGGGTGTGGACAACCTCCACAGGAGAGGCTCACTGGCCAAAGCAGGAAGAGAGCCTGTCTCTTCTGAATCCTCTTTAAAAGGCTTCCAGTGATCAGATTAAGCATTATTCATTGCAGAAGATGATCCCCTTTGGCTGATTACAAATGTAATCAGCTGTGGATGTAGCTGACATGATCATGATTTAATTCTATGAAATGTCCTCCTCACAACAGACAGACCAGCACTTGCCCAACCACACAAACAGGTACCACCACTTGGCCAAGTTGACACATGAACCTGACCATGACAGTTATGAATATACAACTATGTGATGATATGTTGAGCCACTGATCATACACCATGTATGGAATGTATATGTGTGAAGATTTGTCATTAAAATATTTCAAAAATCAAATAAATAAAAAGGGAAAAATGAATGCAGAGACACAAGTCATGGGAAAATGTGAAGAGAGTGATGCTCCTATTCACTGTAGGTAGGAAAGGAGAGTGATGCAGCTCCTCTGGAGGGCAGTGTTTTGGATCCACAGAAGGCTAGGTATGGGGTTTCTGTATGATTTTGCAACACCATAGTTACCTGTATACTTGAAGGAAGTGAAGCAGGAACATGAATGAATATTGGCACACTGATGCTTGTGGTGGCAGCTATAATGATTTGCAGTGGATGGAGGTGTCCTAAGGGTACATTGACTGAGGAATGGAAGAAGGAAGTGTAGTGTATACATGCAATGACTATTGGGTGGCAGTAAGAAGTAATGAAGTTGTGAATCATGCAGCTAGGTGAATGAAACTTGAGAACAGTATGTTGAATGATATAAGTCAGAAACAAAAAGACAAATATTATTATACCTCATTTATATGGACTAACTATAATGTGTAAACTCTGAGAATTAAATTTGACAGTACAGGTTAATCAGATAAAGGCCTATTGTAAACGTTCCTGGATTGAATGCTCTTAGAGCAATCACATCTACGCCAGAGTTGAAACTGTTATTTTTAAATTGTGTATAACCTGGTAATTCCGAGGAATACCCCAGGAAACTTGGGCATTGTTTAACACCTTAGACTCATAAATAGAGCTCTGCAGCTATTAAAGTCAGCATTAACCCATACAACTACTGCTAAATACACTGAAAAAGTGATCAGATTTCAGTTAGAGATACGAATGTAGCTTCTTTGGCTAGAAGTAAGGTAAAGCAAACTAAAAGTTAAAGGATGATATTGACTGTAATTTCAAACTCAACTTCTGTGTGATACAAAAAGAATAGATGTTTATTTGGTGCAAAATTATATTTTCAGTAACACACTGTCCAATATAACTCGTATGGTTAGCTTATTCAAACACCATAATTACGTGGAGCCATGAATAGAGACTGAGATCTAGTTGGCTTTTACAAGTTGGAGTGATGCCCTGATACATCCCAGAGTAATCTGGACAGAAGATTAAAAGTAATTTTCAAAGCCTCCTTGAGGGACTGGGGAAAACATGGAAATATTAAACTTCTTGAATTGGGGAACACATGAAATTTTTGCAATCATTGGTGGTTGACAAGTTGATGGGAAAGACCCTCAATCTTGTGGCTTTTTCTTATGAAACATTCCTGCAAAGGAGAAGCTAAGCCTACTTATAATTATGCCTAAGTGCCATCACCTGAGAACCTCTTTTGTTGCTCAGACATGACTTCTCTCTCGAAGCCCACCCACAGGTGAGCCTACTGCTCACCATCCCTATGTGGAAAATGACTCCCAGGCATGTAAATCTCGCTGGTAACATGGAACATGACCCCAGTGGACAAGCCTGGCCCGGGCATCATGGGAATGAGAAATAATTCTTGATCAAAATGGGAAAGAGAAATGAAACAAAATAGTTTAGTGGCTGAGTTATTTCAAATAAAGTAAAGAGCACATTCTAGAGGTTACTCTTATGCAGAATATAGATACACCTTTTCAATTTTTGGTGTACTGGAATAGGTAAAGGGAAATACCTGAAACCATTGAGCTGTAATCAAATAATAGCCTTGACAATTGAAGGTGATTGAATAATTATAAACTTTTTAGGTCTGACCATGTCATTGTGAAAACCTTGTGTCTGGCACTCCTTTTATACATTATATGGACAGATGGGTAAGAAGAGAAAAAAATAATAAATAATAGAGGGGAGAGTGTATGGAGTATTTGTGTGCTCCTTTTCACTTTTAGTTTTGTTTTTTGGAGTAATGAAAATGTTCAAAAATCCATTATGATGCTGAATGTGTTAGGATGATACTGTGAACCATTGATTGTACTATTTGGATGATAATAGGATATGTGATCATATATCTCAATAAAATCACATTTATAAACCTGTGGTATGCAGTGAAGGTAGAGCTGAGAAAGAAATGAATAACCCTAAATGCCTACATTAAAAATAAAGAAAGAACTTAAAGCAAAGAACTAACTGAACAACTGAAGAAACTAAGCAATGAACAGGAAATTAATCCCAAAGCACAGAGAAATAAAGAAAAAAAAACAAAGATTAGAGTGGAAGCAAATGAAATGGAGAACAAAAAACATAGAGAGAATCAATAAAACCAATAGTTGGTTTCTTGGGAAGATTAATGAATTTGACAAACCCTTAGTTAGACCGACAAAGACAAAGAGAGATCCAAGTAAACAAATTCAGGAATGAGATCAGGGTTATTACCACGGATCCTGAAGAAATAAAAAAAAAGTTCACAAGGAGATACTATGATCAAGTGTTTGATGTATGCCAGTATTATAAATGACTTAGTTGAAATGGACAATTTCTTAGAAATATGTGAACAACCTCCACTGGCTTGAAAAGAAGTAAGGGAAATGAAAAAAAAGCAATTATAATTATAGACATTGAATCAATTATTAAATTTCTTCTCAAAAAGAAAAGCCCAGGTACAGGTGGCTTCACAGGAAAATATTACTGAGCATTCTAAGAAGAATTAATAACAGTCTTGCTCAAACTCATGTGAAAAATTGAAGAAGCCCATTCTATGAGGTCAACATCACCTTAAGACAAAACCCTTCTAAAGATGCAATAAGAAAAGTAAACTGCTGACAGTCTTTCTAATGAATAAAGATGAAAAAGTCCTCAATGAAATACATGCAAATCAAATCCAACCCAAAAAAGAATTGTACAACATGACAAAGTGGGTATTATTTGAAGTACCATTAAGTGGTTCAAAATGAGAAAATCAATTAATGTAATGCACCATATCAACAAATTGCAAGGGAAAACCACATAATCATCTCATTTGATGCAGAAAAGGCATTTGACAAATTCTAGCATTCTTTCATGTTAAAAACACCACAAAAGGCTGGAATTAAATTAAATTTCCTCAACATGCTGTACAGTATAACTGAAACACCTACAGTTAACTATCATATTCTATGGTGAGAGATGGAAAGTTTTTCCTGTTATATTTGGAACAAGACAAGGATATACACTGTCCCTACTGCTATTGTGCTAGAAATTCTACCTGGAGAAGTTAGGCAAGAAAAAGAAATTAAAGGCAACTGTATTGGAAAGGAAGAATTATACCCTTAGCTCTTTGCAGAAAACAAGATCCTGTATTTAGAAAATCTATGTATTTAGAAAAACTATGGCAAACCTACTTGCTCTAATAAATGAGTTCAGTGAAGTGGTGGGAAATAATATCAACATGCAAAAATCAATAAAGTTTCTACAAGTATTAATAAGCTATCCAAGGAGGAAATCAAGAAATAATTCCATTTACAATAGCAATTAAAAGAATTTACCTAGGAACACATATACTAAAGATATAAAGGACCGGTATATAGAGAACTACAAAATATTGCTAAAAGTAATCGAGGAAGACCTAAATAATTGGAAAGACATTCTATGTTCATGGAATGGAAGGCTATATGTCATTGTGATGTCAGTTCTACCCAAATTGATACACAGATTCAGTGCAATACCAATCAGACATCCAAAATCCTAATTCACAGAAATAGTAAATCTTCTTATCAAATTTATTTGGAAAGGTAAATGGCCTCAAATAGACAAACACACCTTGTGAAAGAAGAATGAAGTGGGAGTACTCATGTTGCCTGTCCTTAAAATATATTATAAAGCTGCAGTGGTCAAAACTACATGCTACTAGCACAGAGACAGATATTGATAAATGAAATCAAATTTAAAGTTCATATATAGACCTTCACGTCAATTAATCTTTGACAAGGCTCCCAAATCCACTCAACTGGTATGGAACAGTGTCTTCAATAAATGTTGAGAAAACAGAATATCCATATCACAAGAATGAAAGAGGACCCCTGTCTCACATGCTATTCAAAAAATTGATTCAAAATGGATCAAAGACCTGAACTGAAGAGCAAGTATCATATCTCTCCTAGTAGGCAATGTAGGGAAACATCTTCAAGGTCTAGTAATAGGAAGTAATTTCCTAGGCCTTACATCCAAATCACAAGTAATGAAAAAAAATAGATAAATGGAATCCCCTCAAAAGTAAATATATCTGCATTTCAAAGGAATTTGTTAAAAGGGTGGAAAAGCAGCTAATTTAATGGGAGTAAATATTTGGAAAACATATGTCTAATAAGGGTTTGATACCCATAATATGTAATAAAATCCTACAACTCTATAATAAAAAGATAAGCAACCCAATGAAAAAATGGGAAAAGATATGAATAGACATTTTTCCAAAAAGGAAATATAGCTGGCTCAGAAATCACATGAAATGATGCTTGTCTTCACTAGCTATTACAGAAATACAAATCAAAACCACAATGAGATATCATTTCACACCTACTAGAATGACCACTACTAAATAAGCAGGAAACTACAGTGTTGGAAAGGAAATGATGAAATAAAAACACTTATTCACTGCTGGTGGGAATGTACAGCCACTGTGGAGGTTGGTTTGGCAGTTCCTCAAGAAGGTAAGTATACAGTTGCCTTATGATCCAGCAATTATGCTACTTGGAATATACCCAGAAGATTGAAAGCAAGGATGTGAAGAGACATTTGTATACTGATGTTCATAGTGGAGTTATTCATAATTTTCAAAAGACGGAAATAACCCAAGTGTCCATCAGCAGTTGGATGAGTAAATAAATCGTGATATATATATATATATATGATGTAATATTATTCAGCAGTAAAAAGGAATGAAGTCTCAAAGCAACATAGATGAACCTTGAAGACATTATGATAAGTGAAATGTCAGACTCAAAATGCTAAACATTGTGTTATCTCACTGATATAAAGAAATTATAATATGTAAGTACATAGACATAAAATATAGATTATAGGTAACAAGCTATAGAATGAGGCCAAAGAATGAGGAGTGGTTGCTTAATACGTGCAGAATGTTTAACTAGGTTGAACTTAAATGTTCAGAAATGTATAAAGGTGATGGATACACATTAATGTGAGAAGAATTAATAATACTGAGTGGTATGTGAATGTGGTGGAAAGGGGATGCTTAGAGTCATGTTTGTCACCAGAAGTAAATTTGGAGGTTGAAACATGGGAATGTATAACACAGTGAATCTTGTAGTAGACAATGTCTGTGATTAACTGTGCAAATTTAAAAGAATATATAAGTTTTTTCATGAACTAGAAACAGTGTATGACACTATTTGAAGGAATTAATTATAGAGGGGTATATGGGAAAACCATGGAAACCACAGAAAACCATAGACTAGGGTTAACAGTATTATTTGAATATTCTATCTTCAACATTAACAAATGTACTGCACCAATACAGTGGATCAACAGTAGGGGAAGATAAGGGGTAAGGCATTGTGCCAGTTTGGAACTGCTGTGTACCCCAGAGAAGTCACATTCTTTAATCCTCATTCTATATTGCTGGTTGGGATCTTTTTTGTTGTTTCCATGGAGATGTGCACCATCCAATTGTGGGTGGTAACATTTGATTTGTTGGTTTCTATGGAGATGTATCTCCATCCATTCAAAGCAGGGTTGCTTATTGGAGCTTTTTAAGAAGGAACCATTTTGGAAAAAGCTTTAGTGCTGGCAGAGCCCACACAACCAGAGACCTTTGGAGATGCAGAAAGAAAATACCCCTGGGAAAGCCATTTGAAGAAGCCAGTAGAGAAAGCTAGCAGATGTCACCATGTGCCTTGCCAAGTGAAAGAGAAACTCTGAATTTCATTAGCCTTTTCTTTGCAGTTATCTCCCTCTGGAGTCCTTAGTTTGGACATATTTATAGCCTGAGAATGGTAAACTTTCAATTTAATAAATTCTTTTTTTTTTTAAAGCCATTCCATTTCTGGTATATTGCATTCTGGCAGATTTAACAGACTAAAACAGGGATTATTTCAGTTTATTTCTTATTCTTATTCATATTCTAGGGTATTGAAAATATTTTAAAAGTGATCATGGGGATATATACACAACTATGTGATGATACCGTTAGCCATTGAGTGTATACTTTGGATAGTTTGGTGTGTGAATATATGTCAATAAGATTGCAAAACCTGAGGGTGAGATTAAGATATTCTCAGTAAACAGAAGCAGAGGAAGTTAGGTAAGCAGAAAAGTTAGGTATGCAGGGGAAGTTCAGTGGTAGAGTTCTCGCCTGGCATATGGGAGACCTGAGTTCAATTTCCAGCCCATGCACCTTGCCAACCCCCCAAAAATTCAAGAAATGGTGCTGCAATAATGGGATATTCACATAAAAAAATGAAATGTGATCCCCACCATACAACATACAGAAATAAAGCAGAGGAAGTTCATCCTCACTAGACCAGCTCTACAAGCAAGACAATAGGCAGTTCCTTATTCTGAAAGGAAGGACATTGGAGAGTGTTCAAATAAGAATAAAAAAAGTAAAAGTGTTGGTAAAAATAACCATTTGAGTAATCATAAATACCAGAACTATTGTATTGTATTGTATTGTTTGCTATGTAACTCAGCATTGTTCTTCCTACAGGTGCAAAATGCAAATTCTCAAAAAGTAATGCTAAATCTAGGTTTTTGGGCATACAATATACAAAGAAAAAAGTGGTAACATGTATTAAAAATATGGTTGGATACTTTAGAGTATAGGAAATATATGTGCATGGTATTGAAATTAAGAAGGTATCAAGCCAAATATGATTGCTATATATTAGGATGTTACATTTTATTCCTATTGTAACCACAAGGAAAATCTATGAAAAATACATCCAGATAGAAATGAGAAGCACTCAACATGGTAGCATAAAAATAATTACAAAAGTAGACGTTAATGAAAATGAGGGATAAAAAGGTTACAAGACATTGAACAGCTAAATAGAAAAATGACAAAAGAAATCCCATATTATCAGAAGTGACTTTAAATGTAAGTGGATTAATCTCTCCATTCAAAAGACAGAGATTGGCAGACTGGATTTAAAAAAGAATCATCCACTGTATGCTATGTCAAGAGACTTCACCTTAAATACAAAGATATGGGAAGGATGAGGATGAATGGATGGAAAAAACATACCATGCAAATAGAAACCAAAAGAAAGATTGGGAGGTTATAATACAAATAGCAGGTAAAATAGACTTTAAATAAAAGAAGTTTCAAGGGATAAAGATGGTCATTACATATTGATAAAGAGGACAATTCAATAGAAAGATATTGCAATTATAAATATATATGCACCTAACAGTGGACCCTCAAAAATAGATGAAGAAAATACTGACAGTTTTGAGGGGAGAAATTGGTGGTTCAACATTAATAGTAGAACATTTTAATACACCATTCTCAAAAATGAATACAACATCTAGTCATAAGTTCAGTAAGTGTGTACAGAACTTGAGTAATACAATAAACTATCTGGATCTAAGAGACATATATATATATAAGACTGCACTGAATGAAAATATAATTCCCATTCCTTATGAGAGCACATAGATTTTTCACCAAGACAGACCGTATGTTTGGTCACAAAACAAGTGTAAATAAATTGTCAAAAAATTGAAATCACAAAATGCTTATTCTTGGATCATAATGGAATGAAACAAGAAATCAATAACAGAGGGAGAAATTGAAAATTCACAAAAATTAGGAAACTAATAACATAATCCTAAACAGCCATTGAGTGAAAAAGGAAACCTGAAGTGAAATTAGGAAATAACTTGAGGTGAACCTAAATTAAAATACATCATATCAAAACTTATGGGATGAACTCAAGGCAGTACTGAGTGGGAAATACATACTTCTAAAGGTTTTCAATAAAAAGGAAGGCAGCCTTCAAATCAGGGCATATCCACAGAACTGGTAGACATAGGACGAAGAAGAATAGAATGAAACCAGAGTAGAGAGGAAATAAAGGTTAGAGTGGAGAATAATGAATTTTTTAAAGCAGTAGAGAGAAAAAACAAAACCAATACTTGGTTCTTTGAAAATATCAGTAAATTGACAGAGCTTTAGTTAGACTGACAAAGAAAAATGACAGTGGATTCTAGTAATAAAAAGGAGACATTGCTACCAACCCAGATAAAATAATAACTATAAGAGAATACTATGAACAATTTTATGCCCCAAATTTAGATAACCTAGATGAAAAGGGCAGATTCTTAGAAATACACAAATTACCTACATGGACTCAAGAAGGAATAAAAGATCTCAAAAAACAAAATACTGTTGAGTTGTAGGATTTTTAAACTATATTGTGAACATTAAGCCCCCATTGGATATGTGATTTCCAGATATTTTCTCCCTTTGAGTAGGTTTGATTTTCTTATCATTTTTATGATAAAGCCATTTGATTCACAAATATTTCTAATTCCAGGAAGCCATATTTAAGTCTTATTTCTTTTGTTGCTTGTGCTTTTTTTGTAAAGTCCAAGAGACTATTGTTCTGGCTTGTTAAATGCTGTCAGAATGCAATATACCAGAAATCGAATGGCATTTCAAAAGGGAATTTATTTAGATAAAAGTTTACATTTTTAAGGGTATAAAAGCGTTCAAGCTAAGGCATCCAGGGAAAGATAACTTGACTCAAGAAAGGCCAATGTCTGTCACATAGGAAGACATGTGGCTGGCATCTGCTGAGTTCTTTGGCATCTGGTTTCAAACATCTTCCCGGGGGGCATTTTCTTTCTGCATGGCCAGATGTCTGGTTCTCGTGTTGGCTCTGTCAGCTCTGCCAGGTCTGAAGCTTATCAAAATGGTTCCCTCATAAGGGATTCTAATAAGTAGCCCCATCTTGAATGGGTGGGGACACATTTAGATGGAAATCACATAATCATAAGACTCTAACCACAATTGGGTGGGTCACATTTCCATGGAAATAACTTAATCAAAAAGGTTCCACGTAGCAATATTGAATCAAGATTAAAGAATATGGATTTTCTTGGGAATATAGTTTCAAACTGGCATAAGTATTGTTTTAATAAGGCTCTACATTTTCTTATAGGAGTTTTACAGTTCTGGTTGTTGCATTTAGATTTTTGTTCTGTTTTGAATTAATATTTGTACATGGTATGAGATATGTCTCTTCCTTCGTTCTTTTGTGTATGGATTACTAGGTCTCACAGCACAATTTGTTGAAGAGAAAAAATCAATTGGCATTTTTTTAGAGGAGTGAGAAAGCCCCAGCAGAGCTGATCAGAGCCACAAGGGTTTGAGAACCACTAGAGTCCATTAGCCAGTGACCTTTGAAGATGAAGGAGAACGCCCCCACGGGAGGTTCATGAAAGAAGCTGGGAGAGAAAGCTATCAGACTTTTGCAAAGTTTGCCATATACCTTCCCAGCTGAGAGAGAAATGCTGAACCCATCGGCCATTTTGAGTGAAGATAACCTCTTCTGGGTGCCCTAATTTGTACATTTTTATAGCCTTGTTTTAATTGGGACATTTTCTCAGCCTTAGACCTGTCAACCTGCAACGTATTAAATTCCTCTTTTAAAAACTATTCCATTTCTGGTATATGGCATTCCAGCAGCTAGCAAACTAGAACATGCTCTAAATAGGTAAAGCCATCTTGAAAAAGGATAACAAAGTTAGAGGATTCATACTTTCTGATATTAAAATTTATTAAAAAGCCTCAGTAATCAAAACAGCAAAGTATTCACACAAGGATTAACAGGAGAACAATGGAATTGAAATTAGATTCCAGAAATCAACCCTCACCTTTTTCAAGGTGGCAAAGACTACTTAATTGGTAAAGATAATCTCCTCAACAAATGGTGCTAGGAAATATCATTTCCAAAATAAAATAAATGTAAAAAGAGGAATTCTGCCTTACACTATATACAAAAGTCAACTAAAATGTATCAAAGACCTAAATATGAGAACTAGAACTGTCAAACTTCTAGAATAAAATGTTCAAAAGCATCTTCAGGAACTTGCATTAAGCAATGTTTCACTAGACTTTACACCCAAAGTACATGCAACCAAAGAAAACATATATACAAGGGGTTTCATCAATATAAAACCTTTGTTTCTCCAAGGTTTATCAAGGAGTTAAAAAGACAACTTACACAATAGGAGAAAATATTTGGAAAACACATATCCAATAAAGGATTAATATCCAGTATATACAAGAAGTCCTTCAACTTAACCACAAAAAGAAAAATAACCCAATAAAAAATGGACAAAAGCATTAATGGACATCTCTGCAAAGAAGACATAGAATGTCTCAAGATTGCACATGAAAAGAAGCTCAATGTCATTAGCCTTCAGAGAACTGCAAATGAAAATAACACTGAGATTCCTTTTCACAGCCACTAAAATGACTGTTTAAAAACTGAGAAATAAGTGTTAGAGAGGATGTGGAGAATTAGGAACTCATTAATTGCTGGTAGCAATGTAAAATCCTGCAGCCTCTGAGCAAGACAGATTGGCAATTCCTCAAAAAGCAAAGTAAAGAATTACTACATGACCTGGCAATCCCATTACTAGGCAATCCCATTACTATTTGTTGGGGTGCAACACATATTTGCATACCTATGTTCATAGTGAAATTATTCACAATTGCAAGAAGATGGCGGCAACGCAAATGTCCATGAACCAATAAATGGATAAATAAAATGTGCTACATACATGTAATGGAATATTTTTAGCTGTAAAGAGGAAGGATGTCCTGATACATGCACCACCATGGATGAGCATTGAAGACATCATGTTTGTCAAAATGAGCCAGACACAAAACAACCTGTGCAATTATCTAGTGATTTGAATCAATTAGAATAAGCAAACTCAGAGTCAGAATACAGGTTATAAGAGGATGGAATGGGGATAAGGAATGGGAATTTGAGGCTTAAAATGTACAGGATTTCAATTTGAAATGAGGCTTATGTTTTGGTAATGGATGATGGTGGTAGTTGCACAACAATGGATGCAGCTAATACCACTGAAATATGTGTCTGTGATTAATGGGAAAAAGTTAGATTTTATATAATGTAACAGAAAATTAAAATACGATTGATTTTACCCATCAATTTCCTTGGATGTAGGGAACCCACTTATGAAAAAGGAAAGTAAAATAACAATGGATAAGGTGAAGTAGTTTAGAAATTAGAGAGCAAACACACAGATGTACACTACAAAGGATGAAACTTTATACCAATTAGTTCCTATTAAATAGGAATTTTCCTTATGTTCATGTTCCCCAACTCCAATATGTGCTATTCTTTAGTATGAAATAGGGGTTTTCTCATTTCTCTGTAAAACATTTTCTACAGCCTAACCCCAAAAGAAAATGCCATTGGTCAGGCAAGCATTGAATGTCAATTTTAAGAGGAAATGTAGTCATCTTGGAACCAAAATTGCAGATTTTAAATGAATTGTGACCCATGGATGGGTATTGCCTGCCTCAAGTACATCTGCTGATGGAAATATTTTTAGCCTATCAAAGAGACTTATCCAAGTTCTAGGAAAACAAAATTTTACAATCTAAACTTATTTTGTTAAAAAAAAACCCGAAATATAAATATAAAATGAAGATATGGATTTGGAAGGGTCATGTGTAAATGAGAGGCTTTAAAGTTTAATTTTTTGGCATCAAGTTACATTTGCCTCTAAATTTACATTTTCCATAGTAGTGTTTACTGTAGTAAATGCTATCCATTGATATTATATGAGCAATATTATAAATGTATCATGTACTAACAAAAATAAACAACTTAGATGATTATATGAAAATTATATCCCAGAAATTTGTCATATCTTAATCAGGGGATCCCCTTAGGGTCCCATACACTGTGTAAGAGAATTAAAGTGGAGTCTGATGTGGGGAGGTGTAAGGGCTTCAGATGTTATATTCTGAATAGAAGAAGCAGGTACTTATTGCTTCATTTCATTACTCTGCAATTTACCACTTTTCCACAGTGGCTGGCAATAAAACCTAACATCAAGGATGATTTTGGAGAATTGAACAAGTTAATATGTGCAAACAATTCATGGTGTTGTTTGATAAATAACAAGCACTCAAAAATATGAATTTTAATTATGAAAAAAATCAATTGGTCATAGGTCTTAGGGTCTATTTGTGAACACTTAATTCAATTCCATTGGTCTCTATATCTATCCTTGTGCCAATACCATGTTGTTTTGACCACTGTAGCTTTGGAATTAGCTTTAAAATCAGAATGTGTGAGTTTCCCATCTTTTTTTCTTGTTTTTCAAGATGTCTTTAGCTATCAGGGTACCTTACCTTTACAAATACATTTGATAATTGGCTTTTCCATTTCTGCAAAGTAAGTTGTTGGAATTTTTATTGGGATTGCATTGAATCTATGTATCAAGCTGGGTGGAATTAATATTTCTCTGTTTGTTTTTGCTTTTCTAAGTAGTTTTATTGAGATATGTTTACATGACAAAATCTATGTAAAGTATACAATCAATGGCTTTTAGTATAATTACAGAGTTTTCTAATAATCAACACAGTACATTTTAGATTTTCTTTACTCCAAGAAAAACTCCATAGTCCTTAGCTGACACCCCCCCCAATTCCTCTATACTTCCCCAGCCCTACATAACAACTAATCTAATTTTCTGTATAAATTTATTTATATTTATGTTTTATATAAAAGTACTCATACACCATGTAATTTATATCTTTTATTTCATTTGCCATTTTTTAGAGAAGTTGCAGATCCACAGAAAAGTCATGTAAAAACATAAACATTCCCATAAACCCTCTTATTGTTGATAGTTTGTATTGGTGTGGTACCTTGGTTACAATTGATAAAATAATATTAAACTATTACTATTAAGTTTTTGTCCATAGTTTACATTATTTTCCCATATACCACCGTATTATTACCTCATAAAAGTGCGTACATTTGTTATAAGTCATGAAAGAACATTCAAATATTTGTACCATTAACCACAGTATATCATCTGCAACAGCATTCACAGTGTTATACAGCCCCATATTGTATCTTCTAACTTTTCTTCCCAAAATTTCTTCTTTTAAACATATTCACAAGCATCATTCAGCACTGTTAGTTACACTTGCAATAATGTGTTACTATCATACCTATCCATTTCTAACTATTTACAAGCAATCTAAATTGAAATTCTGCACAAAATTAAGCATCAGCTCTACATTGTATATCCTGAATTTACTCCCTTGTAACCTATAGTCTACAGTCTAACTCTATAAGTTTACTTATTGTAATTAGTTGACAATAGTGAGATCATGCAATGTTTTTCCTTTTGTGTTTGACATGTCACTCAGCACAATATCCTCAAGTTTCAACCATATTTTTGCATGTATCAGGACTTCATCTTTCTTATGTCTTAATAATATTCCATCATGTGCATATGCCACACTTTTTTTATCTATCAATCAGTTGATGGACACTTGGCAATTGTGAATAATGCATTATGAACCTCTGTAAATGTCTGTTCATGTCCGTGCTTTCAGTTCTTCTGGATATATACTGAGTAATGGGATTACTGAATCATATAACAATTCAATACTTAGCCTCCTGAGGAACTGACAACCTGTCTTCCACAGGGCTACACCATTTTATACTCTCACTAAAAGTGAATGAGTATTTCTATTTCTCTATGTCCTCTCCAACACACAACAATGTGTATGAAACTTGAGGACATTGTGCTGAGTGACATGTCAAACACAAAAGGAAAAATATTTTTTGGTTTCACTATTATCAACTAATTACAATAAGTAAACTCATAGAGTTAGACTGTAGATTATAGGTTATAAGGGAGTCGAATCGGGGTATACAATGTGGAACTGAAGCTTAATTTTGTGCAGAATTTCTATTTAGGTTGCTTGTAAATAGTTAGAAATAGATAGGGATGATAGTAGCACATTATTGCAATTGTAATAATGTTTCTTAATAGTAGTCATTGCAGTAGGTGTGAAATCATATCAGTTTGTGGCTTTGATTCACATTTCCCTAGTGTCTAGTGATAACGAACATTTTTTCATGAGCTTTTTAGCCTTTATATTTCTTTTTCAGAAAATGTCTACTCATGTTTATTGTCCATTTACTAGTTGGATTGATTGTCTTTTTGCTGTTGAGTTGTATGATTGATTTATATATTTTGGACATTGAACTGTGATGGGATATGTGGTTTCCAATATTTTCTCCTATTGAGTAGGTTGCTTGTGAACACTTCTTTTAGTTTGCTAGCTGCTGGAATACAATATACCAGAAACAGAATGACTTTTAAAAAGGGCAATTTAATAAGTTGCTAGTTTACAGTTCTAAGGCACAGGAAATGTCCCATTTGAAACAAGTCTAACAAAATGTCCAAATTAAGGCACTGTTAAGAGGTTACCTTCACTCAAGAGAGGCTGATGAAGTTCAAGGTTTCTTTCTCAACTTAAAAATCACATGGCATGAGTGGTGATGGCCATTAGCTTCCTCTCCAGGCTTCTTGCTGCATGAAGCTCCCCACCAGTGTTCTCCATAGTTAGAAACATAAATATTTATCATTGTTAATTTTTCTTGGTGGGGTGTCCATTTTACTGGTATGTAGCATCCTCTTTCTCTCTTGCAACAGTTTTGCATTTAACATCTGTTTTCTTAGGTATTAGAGTAGCTACCCTAGCTCTTTTTTGGTTAGTATTTGTTTGGCATATCTTTTTCCAAACTTTCATTTTCAACCTATTCGCATCTTTGTATCTAAGGTGAGTCTCATAGACAGCATAAAAGTGGACAGTAGATCACATTTAGTTTTCTATGCTGCCAATCTGTGTCTTAATTGGGAAATTTAACTCATTGACATTCAGTGTTATTACGGTAAAGATGGTACTAAATTCAACAATTTTATCCTTTGGTTTTACATGTAAGATATTATTTTTTCTCTTTTTTTACCCTTTTAGTTATCTTTCCTAATTATCTTAATTTCTACACTCTTCTCCAATACACCAAGCATACCTCTCCTGTCTTCTCTTTTCAACCTGCAGAACTTCCTTTAGTATTTCTTGTAGGGCAGCTCTCTTTTTGATGGACTCTCTGTTTATCTGTGAATATTTTAAATCATTCTTCATTTTTGAAGAATATTCCAGATAAAGTATTCTTGGTTGGCATTTTTTTTTCTTTCACTGCCTTGAATATATCATACCAATGCTTTTTTATCTCCATGCTTTCTAATGAGAATTCAGCACTTAGTCTTAATGATGATCACTTGCATGTGTAAAATCACTTAGCTACTGCTGATTTCACTATTCTTTATCTTTGGCATTTGACATTCTGATTGGTATGTGTCTCAGAGTGGGTCTATTAGAATTTATTCTGACTGAAGTTCATTGAGCTGCTTAGACATGTAAATTTATGTCTTGCATAAGAATTGTGAAATTTTCAGCTACTATTTCAGCTAGTATTTTTCCTGCCTCTTTTCCCTTCTCACCTCCCTCTAGGAATAACATGCTATGTATGTTTAAACGCTTTATGCTGTCCCTCAAATTCCTGAGACTCTTCTCAATTTTTCTACTCTTTTCTCCATCTGTTCTTCTGATTGTATGGTTTTGATTATCCTCTCTTCTAATTCATTGATTCTTTTTCCTGACAGTTCATACCTGCTGCTGCATTCCATTAGTGTATTTATTGTGATTTTCATGCCCATAATTTCTGTTATATATATTTTAAACTTTCTGATTCTTCTTTATTCTCACACATTGTATTATTAATATACTTTAGCTATATATCCACATTTTCCTTTATCTCCTTGAGTTGATTTAGGATATTTGATTGAACTTCTTTTTACTAGTTTTCCCTGATTTTGCACCTCCTCTGAAGTTTTAATTTTAATGAACTGTAACTTCTTGCTTCTCAAGTATCATTACAATTTTTGCAGATATTTAGCGTCTGCATATTTTCATGTGTTACCCATGAAGGTCAATTTCTCCCTCTTATCTAAGAGTTTGTTGCTGATTAATTTTACATTATGTCTAATTTTTGATGCTTTGTCCATCTTATTCAGTACCTATGGGGTGGCCCAAGTTTAATTGTTCAGATAGTATCAGTTTTTCTTCACATTATTTTTACCATGAATAAGTGGTACAATTTTATTGTAAAACCTTAACAAACATAGAAACACACTTGACATACAAACATTTTATACATGGTGTACAGTCAATGGTTCAGAGTATTATAACATATTTATGTACTCATCACCATAATCATTTTTTGAATATTTGTATCACTCCAGCCAATGAAATAAAAAAGAAAAAACTCATACATACCTACCCCTTACCCTTCCCTCTCATTGACGACTAGTATTTCAATCTACTCAACTTATTTTAACCTTTGTCCTCCCTATTTTTGTGTTTATTTTTATCCATATTTTTTTACTCATCTGTCCATACCCTAGATAGAAGGAGCATCAGACGTAAGGTTTTCACAGCCACACAGTCAAATTGTTAAGGCTATATCATGTACAAATATCTTCAAGAAACATGGCTACCGGAATACAGTGCCACAGTTTCAGGTACTTCCCTCTAGACACTCCAACACACCATAAACTAAAAAGCAGATTTCCATATACTGCATAAGCATAACCTCGGGATGACCTCTGAACTCTGAAATCTCTTAGCCACTGACACTTTGTTTTGTCTAATTTCTCTTTTCCCCCTTTTGGTCAAGGCTTTCTCAATCCCTTGTTGCCAGTTCCCAAGTCATCCCAGGCTTTATGTCCCACATTGCCAGGGAGATTTACACCCCTAGGAGTCATGTCCCCCAGAAGTGGGGAGGGCAGTGAGTTGACTTGCTGTGCTGCCTTAGAGAAAAAGACCACATCTGAGCAACAAAAGAGGTTCTCTGGGGGTGACTTTAGGACTAATTTTAAGTAAGCTTAGCCTGTTCTTTGCAAGGATAAGTTTCAAAGGGGCAAACCCCAAGATTGATGGCTTGGCTTATTGATGTGGTTGTCCCCACTGCTTGTGAGAATATCAGAAATTCTCAAAATGGGAAAGTTGAATACTTCCCTTTTCTCCCCATCCCCCCAAAGGGACTTTGAAAATACTTCATTATTCATTGTCCAAATCACTCCGGATTCATTGGGTCATCACACTAACATGGGTAAACTGACAAAATCTCATTCTCTATTCAAGATTCCATGTACTTGTGGTGTTGAATTAAACTGATCCTATAAGTTAAACTAAAAAATGTACTAGTCAAAATATAAATTTTCCACCAAATAAAGATTTCTCCCTTTAGTCTCACACAGAAGTAAAGTTTCAAAATATGACTGATAACTTTACTCAGTATTCTGATATACCTTAATCCTATCCAGATCAGCTTCATTCATATCATTAGTCAATATCTGATCACTTTTTCAACTTTTAAAACAGTTCCTGTATGGAATACAGCTGACTTTCATAGCTTCAGAACTCTAACTCTGAATCTCAGGTGTCACATAAATACCCAAAGTTTCTGGGAAAGGCCATGTTATATACAAACATCTCAGTATCTGAGAATTTAGAATTAATAGTTACACCTCCTGAATATATATGACTGCCATAAGAGCTTACAATCTAAGATCCTTTACAATATGCCCTAACATGACATCTCATGCTCTCAACTTTAGTTCACTGAATTTTTGTATGATAGTCCATATGATTGAAACATGATAAAATTTGTCTTTTTTTCTGATATTTCATTCGACATAGAGCTCTTAAAGTTCATTCATCTAATTGCATGCCTCACAACTTCATTCCTTCTTGTGGCCACTCAGTAGTCCATTATATGTATACACCATATTTCCCCCTTCCATTCCTCACTTGGTGTACCTTTAGGTCACCTCCATTCATAGAGGATTATGAGCACTGCCACCAGAGATACCAGTGTGCAAATGTCCATTCCTGTCCACACACTCAGCTTCTCCAGGTATATACTGAGGAATGGTTTTCCAGGATCATATGGCAAACTACCCCTAGCCTCCTGTGGAACCACTGTGCTGCCCTCCAAGGGGCTGCACTTCTCATTTTCTTACCAACAGTGAATAAGTATGTCTCTTTCTCCACATTTTCTCTAGCACTTGTTTCTCTTTGTTCACTTTTATATAGTTTTATTTACACTTCATACAACCCAGCTTAAGTAAATAGACATGCCTTTGCCAATAAAATGTATCTGAAGACATTTCTTTTCTTCCACAAAGAATCCATACCCTTTTCGCTATTCCCCCACCTGTTGACATTTATTTTTGGCATAATGCCTTCATTAGATTAATTGGAAGCATATAACAACATTACCATTGACTATAGACCCTAACTTTTATTGATTGTGCTTTTTTCCATATATTTTCAACACCCTTCAATGCTGACATTCCTTTGTTCTTCCTCCTGCAGAAACATTTTTTAAATTTGTACATTTAATCACCATCATTGTACCACCTAGGCATTCCTAAATTTTATCATCTCATTCTTTATCATCTATCTTTCCTTGTGGTTCCACACATGCCCCCAGCCCTTCTCCCACTGTCATGCTCACATTCAGCTTCATTCAGTTAGTTACATTACTATACTGCAATCGGGTAGCATTGTGTTATCCATTTTTAAATTTTTTCAATCAGTCTTGTTGCACAACCAGTATTCCTTCAGCACCAATTACCCAATCTCTACCCTATATCTATCTCCTGATAACCTGTATTCTTAACTGAAATTCTCCAAGTTTACTCACTAATGTTAGTTCATATCAATGAGACCATGCACTATTTGCCATTTTGTTTCTGGCTGATTTTTCTCAGCATAATGTCTTCAAGATTTATCCATGTTATTACATGATTCATGACTTTATTCTGTCTTACAGCTGTGTAATATTCCATCATACATATATACCACAGCTTGTTTAGTCACTCATTCATTGATGGTTGAGCTGCTTCCATCTCTTGACAATTGTAAATAGTGCTGCTATAAACATTGTTGTGCAAATGTCCATTTGTTTCCTGGCTCTCATGTCCATTGAATAGATATCTAGCAATGGGATTGTTGGATCATATGACAATTTCTTATTTAGCTTCCTGAGGATCCACCGAAATGCATTCCACAGAAGATGTACCATCTTACATTCCCTCCAACAGTGGACAAATGGGCCTCTTTCTTCATATCCTTTCCACAACTTGTCATTTTCTGGTTTTTTTTTTTGATGATGACAATTATAGTGGGTTTGAAATGACATCCCACTGTGGTTTTGATTTGCATTTCCCTAATAGCCAGTGAAGTTGAACATCTTTACCTGTGACTTTTAGACACTTGTATTTCTTCTTATGGAAGTGTCTGTTTATGTCTTTTGTTCATTTTGTTTGTTTGTTTGGGTTGTTTGTCTTTTCTGGTTGAGTTGAAGGATCTCTTTATATATTCTGGATACTAAACCCTTAACTGAGATATGGTTTCCAAATGTTGTCTCTCATTGTGTAGGCTATCTTTTTACTTTATTGACAAGGTTCTTTGATTCACAAAAATGTTTAATTTTTAGGAGTTCCCATTTATCTATCTCTTTCTTCAATGCTTGTGCTTTGGATGTAAGCTCAAGGAAACTGCCTCTTATTACACATTTTATAAGATATTTCCTTTCATTTTCTCCTATAAGTTTTATGGTCTTAGCCCTAATGTTTTTGTCTTTGATATATTTTGAGTTAATTTTTGTATAAAGTGTGAGATATGGATCCTTTTTCATCCTTTTACGTATGAATATCCAGTTTTCCAAGCACCATTAATTGAAGAGGCTGCTCTGTCCTAGGGGAGTTGGCTTGAACATCAAATCAAAGAACAATTGTCCATAGATGAGAGGGTCTATATCTGAACACTCTATTCAATTCCATTGGTCAGTATATCTATGTTTATGCCAGTACCTTTCTGTTTTGACCACTGTAACTTTGTAATATGACTTAAGGTCAGATAGTTTGAGACCTCCCACTTCATTCTTCTATTTGAAAATATTTTTAGCTATTCGGGGCACCCTGACTTTCCAAAGAAATTTGATTATTGATTTTTCTATCTTTGCAAAGTAAGGTTTTGGGATTTTAATTGGTATTGCATTGAATATATAAATCAATTAAGGTAGAATTTACATCTTAACTATATTTAATCTTCCAATCCATGAACATGGTATGCCCTTCCATTTATTTAGGTTTTCCATGATTTCTTAGCAATTTATTGGAATTTTCTGTGTATAGGTCTTTTGTATCCTTAATTAAATTTATTCCTAAATATTTATTCTTTTGGTTGTAATTGTAAATGGATTTTTTTCTTAATTTCCTCCTCAGATTGCTCATTACTATTGTATAGAAACACTACTGATTTTTGAGTGTTGATCTTGTACCCTGCCACTTGCTGTACTCATTTATTAGCTCTAGTAGCTTTGCTGTGGATTTTTCATCATTTTTGGCATATAGTATCATATCATTGGCAAGCAGTGAGAATTTTACTTCTTCTTTTCCAATTTAGATGCCTTTTATTTCTTCTTCTTTTTAATTGTTCTGGCTAGAACTTCCAACACAATGTTGAATAACACTGGTGATAGTGGACATCCTTGCCTTGTTCTTGACCTTAGCAAGAAAGCTTTCAGTCTTTCCTTATTGAGGAGGATGTTAGCTGTGGGTTTTCCTTTATTATCTTTATCATATTGAGGAAGTTCCCATATATTACTGTACTTTGATATGTTTTCAAAAAGAAAGGTTGTTGAATTTTATCAAGTGCCTTTTCTGCATCAATCAAGCTGATCATGTGGCTTTTTTGCTTTGATTTTTTGATATGGTGTATTACATGAATTAATTTTCTTATGTTGAACCATCCTTGCATATCTGGAATAAATTCCACTTGATCATGATGTGTAATTATTTTAATGTGCTGCTGGATTCAATTTGAAAGAATTTTGCTGAGGGTTTTTGCACCTATATTCATTAGATCAGTCTGTAATTTTCTTTTCTTGTAGTATCTTAGTCTGGCCTTGATACAGGTGATATGGGCTTCATAGAACAAGTTAGTTAGCCTTCCATCCTCTTCGGTTTTTTTCTAGGGTTTGAATAAGATTGGTACTAATTCGTTCTTAAATGCTTAGTAGAACTCCCATGTGAAACCATCTGGTCCTGAACTTTTCTTTTTTGGGATCTTTTTTGATGACTGGTTCAATCTCTTTACTTGTGATTGGTTTGTTGAGGTCATCTGTTTTTTCTCAAGTCAATATTGGTTGTTCAAGCCTTTCTAAGAAGTTGTTCATTTTTTCTGTGTTGTGTGGTTTATTAGTATATAGTTGTTCATAGTAAACTCTCATTACCTCCTTTATTTCTGTAGAGTCAGTGGTTATGTCTCCTCTTTCAATTCTGATTTTATTTATTTGCATCCTCTCTCCTTTCCTCTTTGTCAGCCTTGCTAAGGGCTCACCAATTTTATTGATTTTCTCGAAGAACCAAGTTCTGGTTTTGTTGAATTTCTTGATTGTTTTCATGTTCTCAATTTAATTTATTTCTGATCTAATCTTCATCATCTCTTTCTATTTGCTTGCTTTGGGGTTAGTTTGCTGTTCTTTCTCTCGTTCTTACAAATGAACAGTTAATTCCTCAATTTTTGCTCTTCTCTTTTGATAGAGGCATTTAAAGCAACCCACTTTTTTCTTAGCACTGCCTTTGCTGTACTCCAGAAATTTTGCTATGTTGTGTTTCATTTTCATTTACCTCGTGATATTTACTGATTTATCTTATAATTTCTTCCTTCACCCACTGGTTGCTTAAGAGTGCATTGTTTAGCCTTCATATATTTTTTAATTTTCTGGCCCTTTGCCTGTTATTGATTTCCAACTTCGTTCCTTTATGATCTAAGAAAATTTTTGTATGATTTCAAACTTTTTAAATTTATTGAGACTTGCCTTTTGACCCAGCATATGGGCTATCCTTGAGAATGTTCCGGGACCACTTGAGAAAAAGGTATATCTTGTTTCTGTGAGCTGTAATGTTCTGTAAACTTCTGTTAAATCTAGTTCGTTAATTGTATTATTCAAATTCTCCATTTCTTTACTGATCCTCTGTTTAGATGTCCTTTCCATTGAGGAGAGCAGGGAATTGAAGTCTCCAACTATTATGGTTGAGTTGTCTATTTCTCCCTTCATTGTTTTCAGAATTTGCCTCATGTATTTTGTAACACTCTGGCTCAGTGGATAAATATGTATGATTATTTTGTTTTCTTGTTGAATTGCTCCATTTATTAATACATAGTATCCTTCATTGTCTCTTTTAATTATTTTATATTTTAAGTCTCATTCATCAGATATTAGTACAGCTACTGCTGCTCTTTCTTGATTGTTCTTTGCATATAATATCTTTTCCCAATGTTTCACTTTCAACTTACTTTTGTCCTTGGGTCTAATATTAGTCTCCTGTAGACAGCATATAGATGGGCCCTGTTTTTTTATGCATTCTGTCAGTCTATGTATTTTGATTGGGGAGTTTACTCCATTAACACTTAGTGTTGTTAGTGTAAAGGCAGTATGTTCTTCCATTTTGCCTTTTGGATTTTTATGTCATATTTAATATTTTTTCCTCTTTTACCTTTACTGATAGTCTTCATTTCCACAGTCTTCTCCACAATTCTCTCTCCTGTATTTTCCTATTGCCTGTAGTGTTCCCAATAGTATTTCTTGCAGAGTCAGTTTCTTTGTCCCAAATTCTCTCAGGGATAGTTTGTCTGAAAATGTTTTAATTCCCTCTCATTTTTGATTGGCAGTTTTTCTCTTTTAGAATCTTAAATATATCATACCACTGCCTTCTCACCTCGATGTTTCTGCTGAGAAATCCACACATAATCTTATTGGGTTCACCTTTTATGTGACGGATTTCTTTTCTTTTGCTACTTTCAAAAGTCTCTCTTTCCATTTGACAGCTGACAGTTTGTTGATTGAGTGTGTTTGAGTATGTCTATTTGGATCTGTTCTAGTTTGCTACCTGCCAGAATGTGACATGCCAGAACTGGAATGGCTTTTTAAAAAGGGAATTTAAAAAATTATGAGTTTACAATTCTAAGGCTGAGAAAATGTTCCAATTAAAGCAAGTATATAAAAATGTCCAAATTAAGGCAGTGACAAGAAGTTACCTTCACTTAAGAAAGGCTGGTGCAGTTCAGAGTTTCTGTCTCAACTGGAAAGCCACATGGTAAACATGTCAACTTCTGCAAGCTTTCTCTCCAAGCTTATTGTTTCACGAAACTCCCCCAGGGGCATTCTCCTTCTTCATCTCCAAAGGTATCTAACTGGTGGGCTATGCAGTTCTCATGGCTTTGTCGTGTCTCTAAAAAGGGACTCTCTCCAAAATGCTTCCTCTTTTAAAGGATTCCAGAAAAGTAATCATGACCCTTCTAGAATGGATGGAGTCACATGTCCTTATATTCAAAAGTTAAAACCCACAATTGAGTGAGGTACATTTCCTTGGAGATAATCTAATCAAGTTTCCAACCTATAGTACTGAATAAAGATTGGAAGAAATGGTTGCTCCCACAAATTGATTAGGATTAAAACATGGCTTTTCTGGGGTACATAAGTTGGTTCAAACCAGCAGGTTATGTCCTCTGAACTCTAACAAAAACACGTGTTTTTCATATACAAAATACATTAATTCCATCACAATATCAGAAATTCTTAAACTATTTCAATAATAATACAAATTCAATACAAGGTTAAAACCAGTACAAAGTCTCATCAAAGTCTGTTATAGGCATGGTCTGTTCTAAAGCAAAATTTTCCTCTGTCTCTGGATGAGTAAAACTCAGAACAAGTTATTTACTTCCAACATACAAAGGAGGAACACCCATAGGATACTTATACTCATTTCCATTGGGAGGAATTGGAAGTGCACCAGACCAAAGAAGTGTCAAAACCCTGCAGGATGAACGCCATTAGAATTTTTCAATCTTGTTTTAGTGCTTCTTGTCCTGTCTATATGGAGCCTTTTTTTTTGTCTTCAGGTGGCTCTACTCAGATACTATAAACCACAGTTAGATTTTCCCAGACCAGACAGCCTCCCTTCAGGAGGAAAGATTCATCAGCATCAGTTTTCCTTTTCAGTGAGACCCAGCAGGTTGACAGACATTCTTATGATGCCTCTACAGTCTGTGTTTTTCCTATCCTGTCCATTATGTGGTGCTTGTCTGATTGTGGCCTCCCCCAGCAAATAGTGTTGTGGTGCCTTAAACTTCAGCAGGCTTCTTTCCCTGCTGGGGGTATGTTTGTGACAGAGGTGAGGTTTTCAGCTGGCATTAATTACTTCAGTTTTCCAGTCCCTAGAGCCTGAATTCCTTGAGTGAGGAATTCTGCCTGAGCTGGGCCCCACCCCTCTACTATAGAAGGCATAGCCTCCAGGGAATTAACTCTTTTTACCTGACCAGACATTTTGTCTTTCAGACAAGCTTAATTCCACCCTTGCTTAGGTAGTTGGAGCCTAAGAAGACTTACAAATCTATCTAATGAGCTGTTAAATAGTAGAAGCAAAGAGAAAATCCTTTGCAGAGCAGAACCCAGTTCCTCAGGTTTGTTAATCAAGAGCTTAAGTTGGTTCATTGCTCTATGTATCTCCAGGATCTGTGCTGGACCCTTTTTAAGGTCCAGCCCTTTTCAAGTATTTTCTGCTGTCTGACTAAAAAGGCCTCTGTTTTTCTTCCTGTTATCCCTGCCCCCCTCTCTGCCAGGACAAAAACTCCTAATACCTTTCATTCTTATTCTAGATTTATCTAACCTGGGAGCTTATTTTCTAGTAATCAGGATTTGTTAATTAATTCTACAATTGAAACTTGGTTGAGCTAAACCCTTGCTGCTAGTAAAGTCTGTTTCCTGACCCCTTGGGGATCCAGACTGTCATGCCTGTGGGGGAGGGGCACCAACCTTTGTGGTTTGGGGGACTTACAGTTCCGTGTGGGGTCTCAGCTGGTCCTACCTGTCCAGACTGGCGTACGCTATATATCCAGTCACTGATGTGGCCACAGTGGTTGTTCTGTTCTGTTCCTAGATATTTACTAGCTGCTCTGGAGGGCAAGCTAGATTTCATACCTCACTAAATTGCCATCTTGCCCCGCTACAGGCTCTGTGGTACAACTTTTAATATTTCACTTTTTTTGCAATTGTTTCCTGCCAGGAGAAAACTTCCTTTCCTCTGTTGCTTCTCTTGTTATCTTTAACTATTCTGTTTATTATGGGGCAGAATTTTCTCCCCTGCTTATATGATCTGTTATAACTCTCTCCCTCACTCAGTGCCTACATTTCTTTCCACTATTCAGTTCTGGGGCCTTTCCTATCTTACAACTGTTTAATGTTTCCCATCTTCAGTCCATGAATGTTTTCCTCCTATAGTCTCATCCTTGTCAGGGTATCCCAACCCAGGGATACAAATGGGATGAATAAGAAAGGTCCATTTGCATTTGGGTGGTCCAGCAAATAGAGGCTGAATTGAGTGTGAGTAACTCTTGCTAAGAGTTCTGTTGCATTCTCCCGATATTCCCCCAGGGCATTTTTATCTGCAGCACTCCTCAGTCACATGTACTTCACCCTGGGTCTCTGCTGACTTAGGTCCCTGTGCCTGGATAAGCATGGGGTTCTAACTCACTGCTGTGAACGGCTGTGTTCTGCATCTGTGGCAGGAGGATCCCAGGCTGTGCTGCCTCTGGTGACTCCTAAGTTGCATGACGCAGAATGAGGTGGAGTGGTCCAGACTGGCAGCTCTGAGACAAAAGTCTGCTGCCTGATTTTGGATTTTTTTTCTTTTTATTTAATCTAGCATTTAGGGAGTCCATCTCCAGTCTCTATCATCCTGCAGAGTTTCAAGAAAGTGGGATTTGTTCTTTTATTAGTTGAATCTGAGGGGAGAATTTTCCATAAGATATCTTTCCTTGCCATGTTGATGTGTGCTACCTTTCAGAGTTATTATGGCAAAGCAATTAGCACTTTGTTTGTGGTGAATTTTGATAATATTTTCTCCAAGTTTGTAAGTTTGTTTTTGAATTTTTCATGGTATATTTTGTCATGCAATTTCCTTTATGCATATTAAAATTTTCCAATCTTTTCCTTTAAGGTCTACATATATTTAGTCACAGTTAGAATAAAGCCTTACCATATATAAAGATCAAGAAATAATTCATCCATGTTCTAGTGTTTACTTCATTTTGGTTTTTGTATTAAAGAACCCTCATATCATTAAAGTTTATTCTTATTTATGGTGCAATAAATGAATATAATTTCATCTTTTCCAAGTTCAAACCACTTGTATCAACACCTTTCATTTTAAAGCATATTTTTACCCCAGTTATTTGAGATATGGTGTTTAATTTTGTATGATTAGTAGCTTACGACTTGAGAACCAATGCACCATATTTGGTGAAATAAAGCAGGGTGCACCCAGTGCTCTAAATTGGGCACCACAGGAGGGAGAAGGAAATGAGAATTACCTCAAGAATCATGGTCTGATTAAATATAAAAGTTGAGAGATTAGAGAATGCACATTAGAATACTTGACTATGAGGAGGAGGTATGGGCAAAAGAAATGGGAAATTGAGTTTACCACTGATTTAATTAACAGCTACATTTGAAAGCTTCCATAAAATAAAAAAAAATGAAGAGTTTTAGAAGACATATTATTTGATGCACTTAATGATGCAGGGTTAGAATCTGGGTATTGACTGGCTAATTAAAAGGCAAACTCCAAAAAGCAGTCAGGCTTCAAGGAGAGAGATATTTCTGAGAAGAATAGTAATAAACAGCACCAGGGATCCAAACTACTCCTACTTGAGTGTCATATATATAGAAGGGTGGAGTCAGGGTTGAGTCAGGTGGCCCACCCAAATGCATTATCTACCACCAGCCACTGCCTTGTAGAGAGGGGAGGGGAAGAGAAAACCCCAAACAAGGAAGGGTAGTGGGGAATAAGTAAAGTTAAATTATTAGGGCAAATGGCCCCATATTTCTATTGTTTCTTGTTTTCCACACTTGTCTTTGCTAGAGTGCCTGCATGTCCTCTTACATGTGTTTCCCATAAATTTTCTATCTGCTTACTCTTTTGGCTGTCCCCTTGAATTTTTTCTTGTGTCATGGCCAGTAACTTGGAAGCTGGAAATCTGGCAAAATATTTTTGCAAGCCAGACTGGTAAATCTTGGGTATTGACCTGAAAGCTTGGTTGTGTGCTTCTGCTTTTTCCTTCTTGCTTGGCTCTCTTCTTCACCTGTCCATCCCCCCCCCCCACCCCTTCTCATTCAAGTCTGTGTCTTACCAAAATGGTGGGATGATTTTAGCTGCTCTCTCTAGGAATCTAGGTACTCAAAATATGACTCCCTCAGGACATAAATTTGTTTCATTGTGACCCACCTGCTTACTCCTAGGAGGTGGTAGGAGTCTATTTCCATGCATGGAGATCCAAGGAGACTCAGGGCACCAAGTGATACTGGGTTTTGTGGCATCAATGGGAACTTCTCCCTGTGTTAAGCAGGAATCCAATGGTTCTGAATTGAGATTGAGTCTCTCTCTTTATCTCTCTCTTTCCATCCTCAGTTCTCTGAGACTTTTGCAAATTCTCTTTTTAATTAACTTCTGAGTGCCCAAACCCTTCCTCTTGCTGAACCTGTTCCTGTTTTTACAACTTTGACAGAGGTCTTCTCCCTTACCTCCAGAGAGCCTCATTTCTGCTCTGTCTCACTTTCAATGCCTTCTGAAACAATCCATCTTTTACAACATTGAACTCTGTGCTAAAGATTCTTGTATGAAACAAGGTGTTATCTTTAAAATTCTAGGGAGTCACCTCTGGCTTAGGGAATTATATATTTTTCAATGAGATTGTCCCTAACATCCAGAAATGAGATTTGCAGAGTAAGAGAAAGCCACAGCTATCCTGATCAGAGTAAACTGAGCCTTTGAAAGCCAAAAAGCCCCCCCGTTCATCTCAAAATGTGTATTTGTTCCCCTTTGCTCCCTGTTCACTCATGGCATTGCTCTGATGACTGGCTTCTCACTTATTCAGTCTGGGTATTTCCATCTTTTCATCCACTAGTATGTCTTAAGACCAAGTGTGTTTTGCTACTAACCATCCTGAGGGTGTTGCCCAGTGCAGTAGGGAATAACTTTCTGGGGATAATCAGCTATTTGGCAGGCATTTGCTTTGTTGAAAAAGATCTACACTACAAGGGATGTAGGGAACCTCATTCCTAGCCATGTCCTAATTAATGTATGTCCATGCTCAGATCCCGTGGATTGCCTGAAAAGTGTACTTAGTCACTGTTCTAGTTTGCTAGCTGCTGGAATGCAATATACCAGAAATGAGATGATATTTTTTTTTGCATAGTCTCTGGCATGGCAGGCCAAAATTCTGCCACTGAACCATAGGATGGCTTTTAAAAAGGGGAATTTAATAAGTTGCAAGTTTACATTTCTATGGTCAAGAAAATGTCCCAATTAAAGCAAATCTATGAAGATGTCTAAATTAAGGTCATAGAAATGTCCAATCTAAGGAATCCAAGAAAGATATCTTGATTCAAGAAGGCTGATGATCTTCAGGGTCTCCCTCTCAACTGGGAAGGCACATGGTGAACATGGCAGTGTCGCTAGCTTTCTCTTCCAGCCTCTTGGTTCATGAAACTCCCTCAGGGCTGTTTTCCTTCTTCATCTCCAAAGATCTCTGGATATGCAGAGTTTTTTTAGTTCTTGTGGCTATCTCATCATTCTAAAGCTTTTGCCAAAATGTTTCCTCTTTTAAGGGATTCCAATAAAGTAATCAAGACCCACCTGAATGGTGGAGACACATCTCCTTCTATTCAAAAGTAAATACCCACAACTGTGTGAGTCACATCTCCATGGAGATAACCTAATCAAGCTTCCAACATATAGTGCTGAGTAGGGATTAGAAGAAATGGTTGCTCCCACAAGATTGATCAAATTTAAACTATGAATTTTCTAGGGTACATAAATCCTTTCAAACCAGCACAGCCACATTTATTGAATGACTTTTCCCAGGACATTCCCCTTAAGGGGAGCCCAATTTCTCTGCCACATGTTCCCTTCCTCTAGCCTGATCCTGACAACACCTGGGGAGATTCCCTCCTTAAATTTTCTTTGTTTGTGGCAAATCCTTTCCATTCTCTTAGGCAGTAAGGACAAACATTTCTCTGGGAAGATGAGTGGGTCAGCTCAGAAGCATTAGCATAGTACTTTGCCAGTCATCTCCTGAGTCATTAAGGACCTCAGGGACACCTGAGGATAGGGAGACTAATCCCATATGCCCAAGGGACCAGTTCTCAGAATGGCAGACAAGTGACCCAGGGTGGTGGACATCAGTATGAAAATCTGCCTTTTTCTCTGTCTTTCCTTAAAAATATATAGTGCTTCCAATATTCTACTGCAATACAGCCTGGCCACAATTTTGTCTGCAGGACAGCCAACATTAACCCTAGCAAATAGGGCACTCAGCTATAACCCTCTCTTACACTATATCTCTTCTATAAGAGGAAAGATAAGGGACAAAAAAATCCTTACATACAGCTTTTATGGCCTTATATCAGGATAACACATAAAATACTCTTGCAGATTATGTTATGGTCAGAAGTATTGTCAAGAATTTCTTCCTCATGACTCTTCTTCACAGAAGGAGGCAAATATTTTAAATAATCATCTGTTAAATAGCTCACACTCCCTGAAATCCACATTTAGTCCCCAGTCAAATCCATTGCAGCTGCATATAAATTTTCTCTTCTAAATTATACTCTTTTTAAGCCCTCAAGAAACAGGAAAATTAGAGGACAAAAATTCTCAAGAGCATTGTTCTAGATTTTTCTCAGGTGGACATGTCTCCCCTCCTCAAGAACAGAAAATATGAAATGCCAATAGTCAATGTAAGCTAAAAGATGGAGAAGTATAGTTCTCCAATGGTCCTCTTTATTACAATAGCATCATTCAGTCTGTAAAAGACAGAGAAAGTAGTAACAAAAATCCCAATGCCCATATATTTATAACTCTCTATCAAAACATGTGCCTGAGAAGGAGTTGTAGCTTGTATTATGCCCATGTCTCAATTTCCATTAAAAGAAAAACAACTGATTGTTAAAAGGCATGAAAAAATGTACTAACAAGCATGTTAATTGTAATAAGCTAAGGGAAATCACTCAGGAGGAGGAAAATCCAACTCTGATCTAGAGGAGGCTAATGGAAGCCTTCAAAGTTATTAATATAAGCCAAGATTCCTGGGAAGGTCAGATTTTGCTGAGCACCCATTTCATCAGCCAGTCTGAACCTGATATTTAGAGGAAGCTTCAAAAATTCTCCATGAGCCCACAAAGTACCACTGATAACTTATTAATAAATTTATTTTCTATCTTTAACAACTGAAATAAAGCCAAGGAGGAAGAAAAGGTAAAGAGAGGGAGACAAAATATAAAAGAATAAGCTCAGATTATTTCAATAGCTATTAAAAGCACTTTGTCTTCTCTAGGCCACACAAATTGTGGCTACAAGCCTAAAATTCTCTGCTTCAACTGTGAGTCAAAAGGCCACTGGCTGGGAGTGCAAGGATACTTCAATGTAAAATTCTTGCCTGCCATGCAGAAGACCTGGGTTCTATTCCCAGCCCACACACTTCCCAAACAAACAAGCAAGCAAGCAAACAAACAAACAAACAAAAATTCAATAGATGGTGCTGCAATAAGGGTATACTGACATGGTAAAAGAATGAAATATGATCCCCACTATATAGCATACAAAAAATAAAGCCACAGTCCAAAAGAAAAGATGTTTATTTTGTGCAAAATTTATATTTTCTGTAACGCACTAATTTAACCAGTGAGTCAGTAAATTTGAACACCATAATTACATGGAACCTCGAGTAAGTAGTGAAATTATTGGTTTGAGCAGATTATTATGATGCCCTTATACATCCAGAGTAATCTGGGCAGAAAATTATATATATATATATATATATATATTATATAATATATATATAATTATATAGCAAAGTCCCCTAGAGGAACTGGGTGAAAGTGTGGAAATATTAAATTTTCCTAACTGGGGTTTTGCTGTTATTCTCACAAGCATTGGGGACTACCAATTTTATAGGTCAATCCCTGGATCTTTGGGCTTGTCCTTATGGAATATTCATAGAAAGCAGAAGCCAAGCCTGGGAACTCCAGAGAACCTCTTTTGTTGCTCATATGAGGCCTCTCAAAGTCAAATTTGCAGATGAGTTCACTGCCCTATCCTGTACATGAGACATGATTCCCAGTGGTGCAAATCTCCCTGGAAGCATGAAACATGACTCCTGGGGATGAGCCTGGCCCTTTAACAAGGGGATTGGGATATACTTCTTGACAAAAGGGGTGAAGAAGAATAAAACAAAATGAAGTTTCAGTGACTGAGAGATTTCAAATAAAGTTGAGAGGTCATTCAGGAGATTATACTCATGCATTATATAGAAATCCCTTTCTAGTTTTTGTGTATTATAATAGCTAGAAGGAGATACCTGAAACTGTTGAAATGTTATCCCATAGCCTTAGTTTTTGAACATGATAACACACATTATGGCATGACCATGTGATTGTGAAAACCTTGTGACTGACACTCATTTTATCCAGTGTATGGACAGATGGAGTAAGAAAATAAAGGCAAAAAATAAATAAATAATAAGGAGTAAAAAGGGATATGGGGTGTTTTGGGTGTTTTTTCTTCTTTTTTTCTTTTTATTCTTATTTTTGGGATAATAAAAATGTTCATAAATTCATTGCAGTTATGGATGCAGATATATGATGATGTAGTGAGCCATTGATTGTATAATTTGGATGATTATATGTTATATGAATACATTTCAATAAAATTGCATTTATAAAAAAGGCCACTGGCAAAGAAGGTGCCAGAAACCTCCAGGCAACCCTCAACTTCAGGGCCTATAAGCACCTTGCCCCAGGTGTCACCAACATGGGTATTGGGCCCAGGGACTGCACTGTCTCTGGAAGGGAGGGCAAGACAGCCACTTGAGCCATGCTCACAGCAAAATAAAGACTGAGTGGGCTCAAGGTTGTGTCTGGCTCTGCTGATATCACATCTGAACAACCTAAAGGAATCATGGGTGAAAACTGACATGTCAGGTAAGAGTATTAATTTCTCAATTAACACTAGAGCCATTCTGTCCTAAACTGCCACTCTCAGCCTACCTTTACTCAGACTTATGTAATTATGGGTGTTGCCATTAAAGCCAAAACTCGAACCTTCACTACTCCTTTCCTTTGTAAGCTTAGAAACATTCTTGCATATTACCAAATTCTCATTATCCCTAGATGTCTCACATACTTCTTGGGAGAGAGCTTCTTCACTACTTGGGGGCTACCATAAAACAAATAAACCCAGCTGGTGTTTACCCCTTGTTTGCCCCAAGGCCCCAACTAACTCTGAAGTCTTTTGGCATCCTAAAGAAGAATCTTTATGCAAATAAACCCATCCTTATATAATTAAGGCAACCTGGGGCCAGCCCAATAAATATCACCTGTCTGTATTCAAATTTTTCAGTTCTAAATCTTAAAAAACTCGTTATTTTGCAACACTGTTCACCCTTACTCTCAATACCCATTTGATTTTAAATAGGAAAACATTAAAATACATTCCCACCATATTCACATAAACATTGCTGCCCTAAAGTTTTCAAAATAATCTCCATATCTTTATAAATGGCTTAACAATAGACTTTACTAGCTTCCAACTTCCTGAAAGTAGAGTCTTGCAATATGCTAACTTTCTGAACTAATGCATTCATATTCCTAATATAAAAGTGAATTTTGTTTTTTGTAGTCATTACTAACTAAATGGCTATGAAAAGTCACTGAAAGTGAATTTTCTAGTGATTGTGTATTACAAGCTATAAATGGATGTAGAAATCTGTAGAAGGTTTTAAAAGGTGAATTTTGTGGTGCAAGCATAGTTCAGTGTTAGAATTCTCATCTGCCATATGGGAGACATGGGTTCGATTCCTGGACCAAGCACTTCCCAAAAAAAAAAAAAAAAAACCAAGCAAGACAAACAGGCAAGCAAACAAACAAACAAAAAATAATTCAACAAATGATGCAGCAATAAAGGGATACCCACATGGAAAAACAATGAAATACGACCCACCACACAGCATTTAAAAAAAGTAAATTTTGTGATCCATTGCTGACTGAAAGCCCTAGGTGGATGTGGAAAGTTGTGGAGAAGAAAGTAAGTTTTGTTCATAGTCATTGCTGATTGCAAAACATTATAGAAATTTTATAAAAATGAATTCTTTCTGTCACAGTCAAAGCTACTCTCTGTTAAACTGCTCTTAATGAAAAGTTATAAAAAAAGTTTTCAATGATCCAAATGCTGTCTCTAAAAAATAAAAATTGTATATCATATCAGAAAAATATCCTTGTTATCGTTTATATTGACATTATTATCCTTTATTTCAGAAGACGTGTCTTCTCACTTTTAAAGGAAAGCTGTTACAAAGGATTTTTTCTCTCACCTTTAAAATATGAGGTGCTGAAATAGTTTAATATATTACATTAAAAAGTGTTTAGAAAGCATTACAATAATTAAAAATGATTTCTATCCTTCTATTAGCTAAATTTGCATGGGTTAAGTATTATACATATATTTAAAAATTGTTTAAAATTCCTTTAAGCTTAACAGTGTTCTATCCTAATATGAATCTGTAAATGTTAAAAGTTACAAATCATGGGACCAATCAAATTTACTTGTCAGTTACAGTACTCTAAAGCTTCTCTAAAAAGTACACATGGTTAACTATATGTCAGAACTTCACCTTCAACAAAAAAGATTTTAAAAGAGAAACAAGGCAAGTATGTAAATTGTTACACCTGTCAATTAACATAGTCCTTGCAAATGTATAAAGATAAATTAGGACAAAATTTCTGCTTTAGTTTGTCAAAAATTTTTATTTCTAAAAGTAGCTTCATTTTCATTAACCAAAAACAAAGAAAGCAAAGTATGTGATAGTCAGCCAAACTAGAGTGAAACCAAAGCCCTTCCCCAAGGACTTTTGCTCAGAGAGCAAAATTAATTGCCCTCACTTAAGCTCCAGAATTAGGAAAAGGCAAAATGTGATGCCTTCTTAATCCTGCATGCTCATGCAGCGGTGTAGAAATAGTGAGGCTTTCTTTCAAATAAACACCACAAGAACCACCCAATTTCTTAAATGCCATGCTCTTACCAACAGATACAGCTGTAATTCATTGCCCTGGCTATCAGAACATAATACTAACATCCTTTGAGGAAATAACTAGCCAAGACAGCTGTCAAAGTCACAGCTTGCTCAATCAAACTTGTTCTAAACCTCATTCCAGCACCTCTTAAATCACCACATGCATTATCTTATTCTCTAGTTAAGCATGAATAATTCACTCTTGGACCTAAAGAACTGTCCTTCTCTAGTCCCCAACCTCATTTAGTTAATGCTTCTCCAACCACACTCACTTCCACCCTCCTCTTGCTGTTAATCAGCCCCTGCATTTTAAATTTTCTCATTAAGTTTGTTTCTTCCATATTAGAAATGTTTCACAACAAACTTTTCCTTGTCAGATGCTATGCTGCTATTCCCCATGCTCAACCTGCCACCTTCAATAGCATAGACACAGGCTCCTATACTCCCACCAATAGGGCCTACAACTCACTGACAGTTTGAAGCAATTACAGAAAATGGACCATCAACCCAAATTCCCTTAAGATTAAGGGGAGTTAGAAGACTCTGAGTGGAAAATTATGCAGGGTTAGAATTAAGGATGTGGATATATAATCAAAGTGAAAACTCCAAAAATCAGTCATGCCTCAAGGAAAGATAACTCTGAGAAGAACAGCGATAAACAGCACCTTAGGAGCCAAACTATTCACAATTGAGGGAGTCATGTATGGAGAAGGATGGAGCCAACTGATCTACCGAAACACAGTGACCTGGAGAAAAGTGAGGGGAGTAAAGCCCTGAATAAGGAATGGGTAGGATGAGTAAGTAAAGCTAATCTATAAAAGCAAATGGTGATTAAGGAAAACTCACATGGGAAAACAATGAAATGTGACCCCGCCATACAGCATACAAAACAATCATTTAAAAAAACAAAATGGCAACATTTAGTTAAGACTTCTGGGAAGATTGTGGGAAAGGACATGCCCAGTTCACCCTTGCTGCAAAGAACAGCTAAAGAATGGACAGAAAAAGGACTGGGAGAACAATTCCAGGATGTCAGTGACCTTTTTTTCTACACCACATAGGGAGACCTTGGTTGAAAAGCACAAGAATTGAGTCACAGGGAACCAGAGACCGGCCAGCTAGAGCAAAGAGCTTAGTGCATCCATTTCCAGGTGGAGGCCTGGAGCCATCCAGGAGTGCATGGACAGAGAGACAGAGACAAAAAATAATCCAAGCCATGCTCCTTGAATGTGCTAACCTCATGGGTGCTTCCCTCACCTAATGACCCGTGACTCCCCCAACACCCCAAGTACCTGAACTCCATCACCCATCCACCCACTGTGCTCCAAGCACCCCTGCCCCAAACTCCATCCCTATGCATCCCTGCCCCACACCCCTGACCCATGCATATGTGCAAGCCTGACCCAGCTGGAGCCATCTCTCCTGTGCAAGTGCACAGTCTCTGGCCCTGCCCCTCTGGAGACCTCTGTACCAGCAGCCAACCCCTCAAATGCCACCTCCCCTCTCCCAGTACCCAGCAGATAGTCACCTCTACATCTGGACTACAGGCATTGACCTTCATAACCAGGCCACACCTGCACCTAACACATAGAGTCACTGAACCATGCCCAGCAACCCCCTACATTCTGTGCATGTGCACATCAGCATCCAGGACCCCAAACTCATGCATGCACACATGCCCACTCATGCCATGCCCCCTCAGCTCTGAGCAAGCTCTGACCTGCGCATTAGGCCACACCCACCCACAGCCCGTGCAGGTACAATCTTTCCCAGCTGTCCCTGAGCTCTGTGCATGTGCCCACCCTGCCACCCAGATGGTCCCTGCTTCCCAAATCTGTGCAGAAGCACAACAATATCCTCCCTGCTGGGCTCCCATATATGCGTGCTAAGACCTCTTGACCCCTGTACCCCACCTCCCTTCCCCTGCACACGTGCACACCACTTTATTTACCCCATGGCACGTGTCCTTCTCCCACACCTGGCAAATTATCTCGGGCATATCTGTGACAACCTTTGTCCTGCACAAGCAGACAACCCTACCCCACTTATCCTGGCATGTGCAGACTCATGCCAGGGCCCCCCAGTTCCATCGTCACCCACTGCTGACACATGTCCCACAAACTCTGTGACCTGTGCCCCATGCCCACACACTTGTGTATCAGCAACTTGGTACCCCAGGACACCTCTGGCTGTGTAAGCACACCCTGTGTTCCAGCCTTCCTTTACCCTGATATTTATGCCCTGTATCCCACACCCTGAAACCCATGACTGACACACTTTATGTGCCCACACACATCCTGCCCACATACCAGCCCCAGCATATCTGCTCAGCATCTCAATCTGCCTCCTGCTGTGCCCTACCTCTGTGTCCCCCATGTCCCACAAAGCTCTAGTGCTCCAAGGCTTACCTGACTGGCACCTTGCTCCCACAGCCCACACACAGCACATCCACAACCTGGTGACACACCCCGTTCTCACAGGCACCAGGGTAGAGTCACTGACTGGGCATATACCTGCAGCATACCTGACACCACATGGTTGAATCCTTCCCTATGACCCTCATCCTGCTCTATACCCATACCAGAAATGCAAAGTCTTAGACTACAGGAGGACATCAACATCCAAGGTAACCCTATCAAGATACCAACATGCGGGCGGGCCACGGTGGCTCAGCAGGCAAGAACGCTTGCCTGGAATGCCAGAGAACCTGGGTTCGATTCCTGGTGCCTGCCCATGTATATAAATAAAAAAAAGATACCAACATGCTATGAAAGCAACAGGAGATAAATAACCATATGAAAATGCAGACAGTTACAGCCCAGGTTAATGACCAAATTAAAACATTGGAGAAGACACAGACTTCAGTACAACTAATCAAAAATGTTCATGTAACTTTACTAAATAAAATCAGTGGAATCACTAATGACATAAAGGAGATCAAGAAGACACTAAAGGAGCATAAAGAGGAAATTGAAAGAATAAATAGAAAATTAGCACATATCACAGAGATTAAAGATGCTGTAGACCAAATAAAAACTATGCTAGAGACACACAACAGCAGATGTGAAGAGGCAGAAGAAAGAATAAGTGAACTAGAGGACAGGACAAATGATTTTGAACACACAAAAGAGCAAATTACAAAAAGATGGAAAAAATTGAATTGGATCTTAGGGAAATGATGGACAAAATGAAGCACACAAATATAAGAATCATCAGTGTCCCAGAAGAAGAGAAGAGTAAAGGGCTAGGAAGATTAGTGGATGATATAATGGGGCAAAACTTCCCAAACTTTCTAAAAGATATATATATATATATATATATATATATATATATATATATGCAAATTGAAGGAACCCAATGAACTCCAAATAGAATAAACCCAAATAGGCTGATACCAATCAGCCTGTCAAATGTTGAAGAGAAGCAGAAAATTCTGAAAGAGACAAGAGGAAAAGCAATTTACTACATTGAAGGGAAACCACATAAGACTGAGTTTGGTTTACTCAACTGGCACTATGGAGGTAAGGAGGCAGTGGTATGATATATTTAAGTTCCTGAAAGAGAAATACTTTCAGCCAAGAATTCTGCACCCAGTCAAGTTGTCCTTCAAAACTGAATGAGAGGGTGCACAGGTTGTTCAATGATAGAATGCTTGCCCTTTAGGCAGGAGACCCAGGTTCAATTCCTGGACCATGCACCCTCCCCACCCCCCCCAAAAGAAAACTGAAAGAGAGATTAAAATTTTCACAGACAAAGGCAGAGAGAATATTGTATTAGTTAGAGTTATTTAGAGAAACAGAATCAGCAGGAGATATTCATAGATATAAAATGTATAAAAGTGCCTCACGTATCCATGGGAATGTACAGTCCGAGGTCTGTAGGGCAGGCTGCAAGCTGGTGACTCTGATGAACTTCCTCAATGAACTCTCAGGAGAGGCTGCTTGGACAACTGTGGGAATGGAAGAGGCCAAAGCCCATAGGGCAGGCTGTGAAGCTGGTGATTCTGATGAAGGGTCTGGACAAACTCCATAGGAGAGGCTCACTGGCTGAAGCAGGAAGAGTGACTGTCTGTTCTGAATCCTCTTTAAAGCCTTCTGGTGATTAGATTGTGTCACTCATTGCAGAAGATACTTCTCTTAGCTCATTACAAATGCAATCATATGTGGATGCAGCCAACTTAGTTCTGATTTAAGTCCATGCAATGTTCTCATAGCAACAGACAAGCCAGCATGTGTATGACCAGGCAACAGGGCACCACCACCTGGCCAAGTTGACACATGAGCCTGACCATGACATATGTCAAGAAGAGACCAGCTCTACAAGAAATACTAAAGGGAATTCTGCTGGCTGAAAAAAAGACAGGAGTGAGAGGTCTTGAGGAAGGCACAGAATTAAAGAGTACCTGTAAGGATAAAAAGAGAAAGGGGGAAAAGCACATATAGATCTGACAAATGAAATCCCAAGTATAAGACAGTGGATTCAAGAAATGCCTTTACAGTAATAACTTTGAATGTAAATGGAGTAAACCTACCAATTAAAAGATACAAGTTGGCAGAATGGATTAAGAAAAATAATCCATCCATATGCTACTTACAAGAGACACGTCCTAGAGACAAGGATACAAATAGATTGGAAATGAAAGGATGGATTAAGATATTCCACGCAAGCTGTAACCAAAAGAAAGCAGACGTAACTGCACTAATATCAGACAAAATATTCTTAAAATGGAAAAACATCATAAGAGACAAGGAAGGATGCTATATATAATTAACCAAGAAGAAATAAGAATCATAAATATCCATGCTCTAAATCAAGGGACTCCCAAGTTCACAGGACAGACATTGGCAAAACTGAAGGCAATGATTGATGTTTCAACAACAACAATAAATACACCACTCTCCTCTATAGACAGAACAACCAAACAGAAGATCAACAAGGCAATAGAGAACTTAATAAATATGATAAATGAATTAAGCCTTAAAGACATATTTAGTCATTACACCCCAAAACACCAGGATATACATTCTTATCTAGTACTCGTGGAACATTCTCCAGGATAGACCATATGCTGTGGCACAAAACAGGTGTTTTTAAATTTAAAATCAATCAAATTATTCAAAGCACTTCCTCTGATCACAATGGAGTGAACCTGGAAATCAATAAGCACCAAAGAAGGACAACTGTCACAAATATATGGAGAATAAATAACACACACTTAAACAATGAGTGACTCAAGAAGAAATTGCTAGAGAAATCAGTAGCTATCTGGAGACAAATGAAAATGAAAAAACAACCTATCAAAACGTATGGGATGTGACAAAGTCTGTGCTGAGAGGGAAATTTATTTTCCTAAAAGCCTATATTTAAGAAAGTGCAAAAATTGAGGACTTAACTGCTCACCTGGAGGAATTTGAGAAAGAACTGCAAACTAATCCTAAAACAAATAGAAGAAGGAAAATAAGAAAGAATAAAGCAGAGTTAAATGAATGGAAGAACAAAATAACAACAGAAAGAATCAATAAAATCAAAAGTTTGTTCTTTGAGAAAATAATAAAAAATTAATGGGTCACTAGCAAAGGTGACAAAGAGAAAAAGAGAGAGGATGCAAATAAACAAAATCAGAAATGAGAGGGTGGTCATTACCACAGACACTGAAGAAATAAAAATAATCATAAAAGGATACTATGAACAGCTATACATCAACAAACTAAAAAGCATATATGAAATAAACATCCCTAGAAACACAAACTATGCTGACTCAAGAGGAAATAAAAGCTCTCAACCAATCAATCACAAATAAAGAGATTCAAACAGTCATCAAAAATCTTCCTGCAGAGCAAAGCCAAGGACCAGATGGATTCATAGCTGAATTATATGAAACATTCCAAAAAGAACTAATTTCAATCCTGCTCAAACTTTTCCAAATAATTAAGGAAATACAATACTACCTAACTCATTTTATGTAGCTAACATCACTTTAATAATAAAACCAGGTAAAGATGTTACAAGAAAAGAAACCTACAGATCACCCTCCTTAATGAACATAGTTGCAAAAATTCTCACAAAACCTTAGCAATTCGAATCCAACAGCACATTAAATAAATTAAACACAATGGCCAAGTGGGATTTATATCTGGAATGCAAGGATGGTTCAACACAAGAAAATCAGTCAATGTAATAAAGCACATTAACAAATCAAAAGGGAAAAATCATATGATCATCTCGATCGATGTGAAAAAGCATTCAACAAAATTCAACATCCTTTTCTGATACAAAAACACTTCACAGATAGAAATCTAAGATAACGTCCTCAAAATGGTAGAAGACACACATGAAAAACCCATAGCCAGCATGGTACTCAATAGCAAGAGGCTGAACGCTTTCTCCCTAAGGTCAGGAATGAGACAAGGATGCTCTCGGTTACCACTATTATTCAACATTGTACTAGAAGTTCTAGAAAGAGCAATCAGGCAGGAGAAAGAAATAATAGGCATCCGAATTGGCAAGGAAGAAGTAAAACTTTCATTATTTGCAAATCACATAGTACCATACTTGGAAAATCCTGAGAAAGCTAAAAGAAAATTACTTAGGCTGATAAACAAATTCAGCAGGATGGAAGGTGATAAAATGAATGTGTGGAAATCAGTAATGTACACATGAGCAATTACTTAACTGAAGAGCCAATTAAGGTAAAAATTCAATTTAAGTAGCAACTAAAAGAATCAAGTATCTCATAATGAACTTAAGTAGGGATCTAAATGTTTTGTACACAGAAAACTGCATGACACTGTGAAAAGAAATAAAAATTATCTAAATAATTGGAAATGCAATCCCTGCTCATGAAAAAGAAAGTTAAATGTAGTTAAGGTGTCAAATCTACTCAAATTTATCCACAGATTCAATGCAGTACCAATCAAAATTCAACAACTTACTTTGAAGACTTGGAAAAGCTAGTTACCAAATTCATCTGGAAAGGAAAGAGACCCTGAATAGCTAAAATAATCCTTATAAAGAAGAATGAATTGGTAGGATTAACACTTCCTGCTTTTAAAACTTATTATAAAGCCTCAGTTATCAAAAAAGCATGGTACTGGCAAAAAGATAGAAATATTGTTCAATGGAATTCAACCAAGAGCACAAAAACAGACCACCAAATCTATGGTAAACTGGTCTTCAATAAGGCCACCAAATCCACTGATCTGGGACAAAATAATATTTTCAATAAATGGGCATAGGAGAACTGGGTATCAATAGCCAAAAAAGAATGAAAAAGGACACTTACCATATACTCTATTCAAAAATTAATTCAAATTGGATCAAACACCTAAATATAAGAACCAGTACAATAAAGCTCCTAGAAGAAAATAAGGAAAACATCTTCAAGACCTAGTAATAAGACATAGCTTCCTAGACTCTATACCCAAAGCACAAGCAACAGAAGAAAAATTAGATCAGTGGGAACTTCTCAAAATCATATGCTTTTGCACCTCAAAAGACCTTGCCAAAAAGGTGAAGAGGCAGCCAACTCAATGGGAGAAAATATTTTGAAATCACACATCAGAAAAAGATTTAATATCTTGTATACTTTAAGAAATCATCCAACTCAACAATAAAAGAATAAATGATCTAATTATAAAGTGGGCTACAGACATAAATAGACATTTTACTGAAGAGCAAATACAGATGGCTAAAAAACACACGAAGAGATGCTCCTTCTCATTAGCTATATGGGGAATACAGATCAAGACTACAATGAGATATTACCTCACACCTGTAAGAATGGCTCCCATTTAACAAGAAACTGCAAATATTGGAGAGGATGTGGAGAAACTGGGACACTTATGCACTGCTGGTGCGAATGCATAGTGGTACAGCCACTATGGAAGACAGTCTACTGGTTCCTAAGAAAACTAAATTTTGAATTGCTCTATGGCCCAGCAATATTAATTGGTGTATACTGAGAAGAGCTGAAAGCAGTGGCGCAAACAGAGATTTGCACACTTATTTCATAGCAGCACTATCCACAATCACCAAAAATGGAAACAATCCAAGTGCCCATCAACAGACGAGTGGACTAACAGAATACAGTACATACATATGATGGAATATTATGCAGCAGTAAGACAAAATGATGTCCTGAACCATATGACAACATGAATGAGCCTTGAGGACATAATGCTGAGTGAAATAAGCCAGATCCAAAAGTACAGACCCTGTATGATTCCACTTTTATGACCATGGTAATGGTAAAAAAAATCTGAGGCTTATAATACAGAATATAGGGAATCTAGACATGAACAGAAGCTTGAGATGGGTGAATAGTTTGCTAATGGGTTTGAACTAATTTGTAAGGGAAAAGACATAAGTGAAGGCAGTTCACCAGTGGGTCTATAAATAGTATTACCATATGCAAGGCAAACATGATTGAAAGGGGTTGCATGGATTCCTGTGTTCCACCAATTAATACTACAAATGTCAATAAGTTCTTAAATGAACTACTGTAAAGATATAAATCTTATTCAAAGAGTGCATAATTTATGGGTATAAGGGGAAAATGCCATGGGTTGTGTTTAACAGGAAAACATCAATGTAGGGGTACATAATGAAGAGGATGGACAAGGGTTGGGGGAGGTGTGGATTGTCTACTTAGTGAAGGTGTGTTTATTGGCTATCTTTCTCTTGGGAACAATGAAATTATCTAAAATTAAGAGAGTTGATGGTCTGTTGACTTTGTACATTTTACATGAGGCCCGGTAGTTGGAGGTGGCTGAAAGATGCATTGACTGAGAAGTAGATTGACAAACAACAGTGTAAACATATGATCAAACACGGTGATGCTACAAAAAGGAATGAAGTTGTGAGACATGCAATGATGTGAATGAACCTGTGGGACATTTGGTGAGACAAAATAAGCCAGAAACAAAAATAGTAAATATTGTATGATCTCATTTAGTAAATACTTATAAGAAAACTGGGACCTAGATTGTAAGCTCATATAGCAAACAAATTTAGTCCAGAGTGGTAATTGTTATTTCTGAATTCTGAAGGGCTGTTTTATATATGCATATCCTGGTATTTAGAGATAAAAACGAAGCCAATTGTGTTGGGATTAAGGTAATTTAGAGTACAGGAATAAGGAAGACATTGCCAGTATTTTAAAACTTCACCTACTCTTTCAGACAAAAGGAAGAAAGTTTTATTATGTGTAGAACATAAGTTTTCTGTAGCATATAATCTAACTAAACCTGTCTGGATAGATCATCCAAATAATCCAAAAGCAAATGGCCCCACATTGCCTATTGCCTCTTGCATTCCTCACCTCTCTCTTTGCAAGAGTGCGTGCATATCCTTAATGACAGGAGGCCCTAAAGGAAATTTACTGAACAAATGGAGGTACATATCAGAACTTGTCAGCAATCACCATGACAAAACATATTTGTGTTTGTAAAATTTTAAGGTAAAATGAAACTTCTTTATTAGCTATAGTTACAACTATGCTACAATTTTTACAATAACTCTATATTTTATTAATGGTTTGTTGTAACTATGCTCCACACTGACTTGTGTTGTCATAATAGACATGGAGGATATCAATCCTTCTTGATTTATTTAAATTTCAACTGGGGAAAACTATGTCTAATTTAAATGTGCTTGTGAAAAAAGCATTAGCTGTATGAGACATCTTATTTTTCTACTAATATTAAGACTAAAATATTAGCTTAAAACAGTTTACAAATCAGTTTTTAATGATATTGTTTGGAAACTGATGAGTAGAAATTTATAAAATATTTCAACTTTTATATATTAGTCAAATGGCCTACATATTAATTATAAGCTTTTTAACTATGTATCTTTTAAGTGAATATGTTTAATTACAGAGAATGTTTTTTTTCTTTTTACTGCATATATATTTATTAGTAATATATTATAAGCTTGCTTCTAAACATTATAATTGCTTAACTTTGCATGCTACTTTTCCTAATATGTGTTTGTGGCATGTGTATGTAAATATGTTGCATTACTTTAAAAATACCAATATAATTTTATCCTTAAAAGTATGCAGTTTATAAAGTCCATGAAAGATGCTTTGCTTTTTTAAGTCCAGCAGCATCAGTGGTCCTGACTGGGTCATGGTTAAACACAAGCAGAATAGAAAATGGACTACTGCTTTCAAAACATTACCTTCAATGACTCTTGTTATTGCGGCTTGTAAAATGATTTTTATACTACTTTATAATACCAAAATCACCTAGCGCAATTCTGGACACACAGCACACATTCAAGAAGTTCTTATGGGATAAATATGCATTAGACTGCTTAATGGGTGATTATAAGGATGCTTGAAATGTATAAAAGAACTTTGAAAAAGGTGCCAGTGCAACTAAATGAAAGGTAAAATTACAGCAATAGTACTCCTGGAAGAATATTACAGAAAACAAATGATCATTCATTATCATTCTCCTTATTTTGATGACTTAATGTTTTTTTAAACATTAAGACTGATAATTTAAAGAACAAATGTCTTGCATCACAAAATTTCGAGCCACCATAAAACCAGCTTGATTAATGATCTTATCTGACCTCTTCTATTTACTGGAGTTAACTATAAGTTATTAAAAGCAGTATCTATATTATGTTTGTAAGGGCAATATGTAATTCTTCATTGATTTTTTTAAATTTTTGTAGTGTATCATATACCATATGCAAAGCAAAGAAATAAAAAAAAAACAATAGTTTTTAAAACACTCTTCAACAAGTAGTTACAGGGCAGATCCCAGAGTATGTCATGGGCTACCATACGATCCTCTCATAGTTTTCCTTCAAGCTACTTCAGAATATAGGAGGTTAGAGGGCTTAAATATTTCTCTATTATCACAATTGACTTCTTTTCCTTCTTTTTTTGTGAAAAATAACACATATACACAACATCTATAAATTTCAAAGCACAGCACCACAACTAGTTGTAAAACAGATTTCAGATTTGATATGGGCTGCAATTTCCCAATTTTAGGTTTTTACTTCTAACTACTTTGAAATACTGGAGACTAAAAGAGATCAATTTAATAATTGAGAATTCATATTCATTTGTTAAATCCTATCTTCTCTGTATAACACCATCATCACCTTTGATATTTCCATCCCTCATTTAGGGGTGTTTCGGCTATGAGGATTATAATTTTTCATATTGGAAGGGTCTGTCAGTAATATGGGGAAGGGAGATGGAACAATTTGATGTTCTGAAGAGGCTGGGTGAAGTTTCAGTACTTATCTGGACCAGGAATCCTTCTGGAGGTTGTAGGTTTCTGGAAAGTTACTTTATGGCCTGGAATCCTTGTGGAATCATATATATTGCCCTAGGTGTTCCTTAGGATTGGCTGTAATGGTCTTGGATGGGGGTCAGAAGGTTATGATAGTTAGCAAGGTTTACCTGAAGCTTGTGTAAAAGCAACCTCCAGAGTAGCCTCTTAACTCTTTTGAACTCTCTCTGTCACTGATACTTTATTAATTAAATTTCTCTTCCCCCTTTTGGTAGGATGGAATTTTTGATCCCACAGTGCCAGGTCTGGATTCATCCCTGGGAGATATCTCCCATGTCACCAGGGAGACTTTCACCCCTGGATGTTATGTACCATGTAGAGGGGAGGACAATAATTTCACTTGCAGAGTTGAACTTATGAGACCGAGGCCATATCTGAATAACAAGAAAGGTCTTCCAGAAGTAACTCTTAAGACATGTCTATAGGTAGTCTAAGCTTCTGCGCTACCTACATAAGCTTCACAAGAGTAAGCCGCATGATCAAGGGCATGGCTATTGATTTGAGTGTCCCTAAAGCTTGACACAGTTTCAGGGGACTCCCTTATGGTAAGGTTTAATAGTAACAGATTATTCCTCCCACCCCTCAGGGGAATTTGCCAATATTTTTTGATTATCTGCTTAATATACTCTAGGATACATCCAGGCATTACAATAACCTATACAGGGTTAAGGACCTTTTTCTTATTCTGTGCTCCCTGTGTTTCAGTTGTTCAAATAAGCTATACAGATAGGTTGAATTAGGTTATGCACTACAGAAAATTTCAGTTCCAGACCAAATAAACCCTTCTTCCATCTGTCTCAAATAGTATGTGTGGTTCTAAAATATATACACTGTATTCCTTACCACTATGTTCTCAATTACTTTAACCCCAACCTGTTGGGCTTCATTCTTATCTCTAAATATCAAGTTATATTTATATATAAAACAGCCTCTCAAAATCCAGAAATAGCAATCACCACTCCGGACTTGATGTGCCTGCTCTAAAAGATTACAATCTAGGCTCCTGTGTTCTTATAAGCATTTTCTAAAGGTGACCATACCATTGTTGTTCTTTTGTTTCTGGCTTATTTTGTCTCGCCAAATATGCCACATGTTCATTCACATCATTGCATGCCTCACGACAATGTTCCTTTCTGTAGCAGCAGAACCTTCATTTATAAGTATACACCATCGCTTGCCAGTCTACTTCTCCGTCAGAGCATCCTTCAGCCACCTGCATTCATCAGGGATCATGTATAGGGCCCAAAGTCCACAGTCGATTGACACTCGCAATTTTAGATAATTTCATTGTTCCCACAGAAAGAAAACCAATAAACATATCCTTGCCAAATAGGAAATCTAAACCTCCTCTTAACTCTTGTCCCTCCTCCCATTATTTAGCTCTACTTGTGCTGATAGTGCTGATTATTTCCTTTTGAACATGGTTCTTAGCATGCAACAGCAGTTTTGCCCCTGTGCCATGGACTTAAACACCCTTTATACAACAGTCAATTCTTTGAAGTAATTCCTGTGAGAACTAATTCATATTTCTAGTATTAATCAGTAGGACACATAGGTCTATACAATCTCTTTCAACCTTGTTCATCTTCAATATGGTAACATTACTCATAAACCCACTAGAAAACCACCTTCACTCCTATCTATTCCCTTACATTGGAGCTCAACTTGAATAGCTAATGATTCACCTATCTTTAGCTTCCATGTATCTCTAAATCCCCTGTATTCTGTATTATAAGCCTCTGATTATACTTTTATGCTGGTCATAAAACTGGAATCATACAGTATCTATCCTTTTGTGTCTGGCTAACTTCACTCAGCATTATATCCTCAAACTTATCCATCTTGTCATGTGCTTCAGGACGTCATTTTGTCTTACTGCTGCATAATAGTCCATTGTATGTATATATATCACATTTTATTGATCCACTTCTCTGTGGATGAGCATTAGGGTTGTTTCCATGTTTTGGCGATTGTGAATACTGCTATGAACATCGTTGTGCAAATGTCTGTTTGTGTCATTGCTTTCAGCTGTTCTGGGGATATACCAAGTAGTGCTATTGCTGGCTCATAGGGCAACTGGATATTTAGTTTCCTAAGGAACTTCCAAACAGTCCTCCATAGTGGCTATGCCATTATACATTCCCACCAGCAGTGCATAAGTGTCCCAGTCACCCTACACCCTCTCCAACATTTTAGTTTCCTCTTTGTTTCATAGCAGCCATTCTTATAGATGTGATTTCATTGTAGTCTTGATCTGCATTTCCCTTATAATCAGTGAAAATGAGCATCTCATCATGTCCTTTGTAGCCAACTGTATTTGATCTTCAGAAAAATGCTTATTCATCTCTTTAGTCTATTTTTTAATTGGGTTGTTTGTTCTTTTGTTGTTGAGTTGTATGATTTATTTGTATGTACAGGAAATCAAGCACTTGTCTGATATGTGATATCCAAATATTTTCTCCCATTGCGTTGGATGCCTCTTCAACTTTTTGACAAAGAATTTTGAGGTGCAGTAGCATTTGATTTAGAGGAGTACCCATTTATCTATTTTTTTTCTTTTGTTGCTTGTGCTTTGGGTGTAAAGTTTAGGAAGCTACCTCCTATTACTAGGTCATGAAGATGTTTCCCTATGTTTTCTTCTAGAAGCTTTATGGTACTAGTTTTTATATTTAGATGTTTGAACCATTTTGAGTTAATTTTTGTGTAGGGTGTAAGATAGGGGTCCTCTTTCATTCTCTTGACTATTGATATCCATTTCTTCCATTCCCAATTATTTGTCCCAATTCCTAGAATTTGAGGCCTTGTCAAAAATCAGTTGACCATACATTTGGTGGTCCATTTCTGCAGTCTTGATTCAGTTCCATTGGTCAATGCTTCTGTCTTTGTACCAGTGCCATGCTGTTTTGACCACTGTGGCTTTATAATAGATTTTAAAGTCAGGGAGTGTTAATCCTCCCACTTTGTTCTATTCAAGGTCTCTTTCCCTTCCAGATGAATTTAGTAGTTAGCTTTCCCAATCTTCAAAGAAGGTTGTTGGAATTTTTATTGGTATTGTATTGAATCTGCAGATCAATCTGGGTAGAATTCACATCTTAACTATATTTAGCCTTCCTATCCATGAGTGGGAAATATCTTTCCACTTATTTTGATCTTTGATTTCTTTTAGCAATGTTATGTAGTTTTCTGTGTACAAGTCCTTTATATATCTAGTTAATTCATTCCTAAGTGTTTGATTATTTTAGTTGCTATTTTGATTGGATTTTTTTCCTTAACTAATTCCTCAGCTAGGTCATTGCTTGTGTGTAGAAATGTTACTGATTTTTGCACATTAATTTTATATCCCACAACCTTGCTAAATTTGTTTATTAGCTCAAGTAACTTTGCTGTAGATTTCTCAGAATCTTCCAAGTATGTTCACATCATCTGCAAATAATGAGAGTTTTAATTCTTCCTCTCCAGTTTGGATGCTTTTATTTCTTTGTCCTGCCTGAATGCTCTTGTTAGAACTTCTAGCACAATGTTGAAAATTAATGGTGACAATGGGCATTCTTGTCTTGTATTTGATCTTAGGGGTAAAGCTTTCAGTCTCTCTCCATTGAGTATGATGCTGGCTATCAGTTTTTCTTATATTTCCTTTATCATATTGAGGCAGTTACCTTTGATTCCTATCTTTTGAATTGTTTTGATCAGAAAAGGGTGCTGAATTTTGTCTAATGCTCTTTCAGCATTGATTGAGATGATCATGGTATTTTTCCCTTTCGATTTGTTAATGTGCTGTATTATATTAATTGTTTTTCTTGTGTTGAACAATCCTTGCATTCCTGGTATAAACTCCACTTGGTCATGATGTATAATTCATTTAATGTGCTGCTAGATTCAATTTACTAATATTTTATTGAAAATTTTTTACACATGTTCATTAGAGAGATTGGCCTGTGGTTTTCCTTTTTATACCATCTTTACCTGGTTTTGGTACTAAAATGATATTAGCTTCATAAAATGCGTTAGGTAGAGTTCCTGTTTCCTCAATTTTTTGGAAAAATTTGAGCAGGATTAGGATTGATGTTAGCTCTTTATGGAATGTTTGATAAAATTCCCCTGTAAAGTCATTTATTTGAAGGAAGATTTTTTAATGACTGATTGAATCTTTTTACTTGTGATTGGTTTGCTGAGATCTTCTATTTTTTCCTGAGTCAGGGTAGCTTGTTTACGTGTCTCCAGGAATTTGTCCATTTCATCTAAGTTGTCTAGTTTGTTGGTGTATAGTTGTTCATAGTATCCTCTTATGATTTCTTTTATTTCTTCAGGGCCTGTGGTAACACACCCCTTCTCATTTCTGATTTTGTATATTTGCATCCTCTCTATTTTGTTCTTTGTCAGTCTTGCTAGTGGCCCATCAATTATATTGATTTTGTCAAAGAACCAACTTTTGATTTTATTGATTCTTTCTATTGTTCTTGTGTTCTCCCATTCATTTGTCTCTGCTTTAATCTTTGTTATTTCTCTTCTCCTATTTGCTTTGGGGTTAGTTTGCCGTGCTTTCTCACATTCCTCCAGGTTTGCTGTTAAGTCCTCCATTTTTGCTCTTTCTTGTTTTTTAATATAGGCATTTATGGCAACAAATTTCCCTCTCTGCACAATCTTTGCCACATCCCATACATTCTGGTGAGTTGTATTTTCATTTTCATTCATCTCCAGATAGCTACTGATTCCTCTGGCATTTTTTTTTGACCAACTTGTTGTTTAAGCATGTGTTATTTAATTTCCATATATTTCTGAGTGTTCTCATTCTTTGGTGGTTATTGAGATCCAGCTTGATCCCACTGCGATCAAAGTACTTCAAATAATTTCAATATTTTTATATTTATAAAGACCCGTTTTGTGCACCAGCATATGATCTATCATGGAGAATGTTCCATGAGCACTAGAGAAGAATGTAAAACCTTGTGCTTTGGGGTGTGATGACCTCTATAGGTCTGTTGGGTCTTACTCATTTATCAAGTTATTTAACTTCTCTATTTCCTTGTTGATCTTCTGTCTTGTTGTCCTATCTGTAGAGGAGAGTGGTGTGTTCAAGTCTCCTAGTATTGTTGAGATATCTATCACTCTATTCAGTATTGCCAATGTCTGTCTTAGTACTTTGGAGCTCCTCGATTGGGAGCATAAACATTTATGATTGTTATATATTCTTGGTGAATTTTCCCTTTAATTCATATATAGTGTCCTTCTTTGTCTCTAATGCTGTCTTTACATTTAAAGTCTATTTTGCCCAATATTAGTATAACTACTCCTGCTTTCTTCTGGTTACATCTTGCATGGAAAAAAATTTTTCCATCCTTTCGCTTTCAATCTATTTGTATCTTCATGTCTAAGATGAGTCTCTTGTAAGAAGCATATACTGGATTATGTGTCTTAATCTGTTCTGCCAATTTGTATCTTTTAATTTAAGTTTAGCCCATTAACCTTCACAGTTATTACTGAAAAAGCCTTTCTTGATTCCACCATCTCATCCTTTTTATTTTATTTGTCAGATCTATAAATTCTTTTCCTTCTTTCTCTTTGTATTCTTTAAGTTGCCCTTAGTGGCACTCTTCATTTCTGTGCCCTCCTCCAGACCTCCCTCTTCTGTCTTTTGTTTCAACCAGCAGAATTCCTTTTAGTATTTCTTGTAGGGCTGGACTCTTGTTGACAAATTCTTTTAGGACTTCTTTGTCTGAAAACTTTAATCAATCCCTCAATTCTGAAGCACAATTTGATTGGATATAAAATCCTTGGCTGGATGTCTTTCTCTTCAGGATCTTGAATATATCATAACATTGCCTTCTCACTTCCAGGGCGTTAGTTGAGTAGTCTCAACTCAGTCTTATTTGATTTCCCTTATATGTATTAGATTGTTTTCTCTTGTCAATTTCAGGATTTTCTCCTTCTCTTCGACATTTGACAGACTGATTAGTATGTGCCTTGGGGAAGGCCTATTTGGATTTATTCTGTTTGGAGTTCTTTGAACTTAGTTGACTTGTATATTTATGTCTTTTATGAGGGTTGGGACGTTTTCACCCCTTATATCCTCAACTACTCTTCCTAACCCTTGACTCCTCTCTTCTCCTTCTGGGACACCAATAATTCTTATCATTTCCCTGAGTTCCCATTCAGTTTTATCCATCTTTTTTTTTTGTCATTTGCTATTTTGAGTCTTTAGGTCAATTAACCTGTCCTCTATATCACTTATTCTTTCTTCTATCTATTCAAATCTGATGTTGTGTGCCTCTTAGTATGTTTGGTTTTTGTTTGTTTGTTTGTTTGTTTGCATGAGCAGGCACCACGAATCAAACCCGAGTCTCCGGCATGGCAGACTAGTATGTTTTTTATTTGGTCAACAGAGTCTTTTTTATTTGGTCAACAGAGTCATTGTGATATCCGTTACTTTTATATTTTCTTTCAAATTCCTCTTTTTGCTGTTCTACTGTCTTCTTGATCTCCTTTAGTCTTTGATATCCCACTTATTTTATTAAATAGAGTTGTAGGAACATCTTTGATTAGTTGTTCCAATGTTTGCATCTCCTCTGGTGTTTTAATTTTTTCATTAAGCAGGGCTCAGACATCCCACCTGGTCCAGGCTGGCATACATTGTATGTCCATTCACTGATGTTCCCACAGCAGTTGTTCTGTACCATTCATGGCTATTTACTAGTTGCTCTGGAGGACTAATTAAATTCCACAATTCATTATGCTGCCATCTTGTCCCACCTTCATGTATGCTCTCTCCCTCATTTTAGAAAGAGATTGTCACCAGATACAAATTTTTGGCTGGCAGTCATTTTCCTTCTGCAGTTTACATATTTCAACCCAATGCTTTCTTGCCTCCTTGATTTCTGATGAGAAGTAGGCACAAATCTATTTGGGACTCCTTTGTATTTAGCTGATTGATTTCCTATTGCAGCTTTCAGAACTCTTTGTCTTTTGCATTTAATAACATACTCAGTACATGATGTGGTGTGCTTTTATTCATGTTTATCCCTTTTGCTGTTCTCTGAGCTTCTTGGAAGTGCATGTTCATGTCCTTTGCTCAGTCTGGGATGTTCTCTCTCATTATTTCTTTAGGTACAACTTTTGTGCCTTTCTTTCTTTTTTCTCCTGCTAGGACTTCCATAATGTGTGTATTGTTGCACTTGATGAGGTCCCAGAATTGTTTTAGACTACTTACACTTTTAATATTTCTTTTTCCTTTCAGCTCCTCACCCTAACTCATTTCATGTCCCTTGTATTCAAGTTCTGTCATTCTTTCTTTGCCAGGTCCAATCTGTTTTCAAAACTATCCTTGGCATTTTCCATTTCAATTATTTTAGTTTTTCACTCCAGTAGTTCTGGTTGGTTCTCTATAAAAGTTTGTATCCCTTTAGACTCTCATATAGTTAATTCCTTATTTTCTTGATATCTTTTTGCTCTTTCCCCATACTTTTATTCATCTACTTTAGCATTTTTAAGGTAATTTTAAAGGCTCTGTTATGTATATTTGCATTCTCATCTTCTTCATTGGTGCACCTGTATTTTTGTTCTTTTCCTTTGAATGGGCTATTGGTTCCTGTTTCTTTGTTTGCCTGGCAGTCTTTTGGTGTACATGCACATTTTAATATTTTAAAATTTTAATGTTGGTATTCACTCCCTGTGATGTCTGTGTCTTGGTTTGGTATCTGACAGAAACATTCTTGAGCTTCAGCTATCAGGAAGGTCTGCCCAAGGCAAATGCAGTGATTGGGTCCTTGTCTGTCTTTCTTGGCCTCTTTCTTATCCTGGGATTTTCCTGGAACTTAGCTATTTTGGGTTCCCCTTTATACAGGAGTTTTTTTTTTTTTTTTTTTTTTTTTTTTGTCCACTCTGTTTCTCGGGAGACTCACCTCTCTCTTCTGGTTATTTGATGCTGGCAGTCTTTTGTCCCAGATTGTCCATTGCTAAATCTTTTACGCTCATTTTATCATCCCACACTTCTATTTTTGGCAGGGTTAACATTTTAGAGGAGGGCACATTGGAGAGGAATTTCCCAACCCAGTCTTTCCCTGTCAAAACGGGTCCAGGGATGTACGGAAGGTGTGCAGACCAGCTCCAAAGTGCCATGTTGAGGGGATAAAGAAAGACATCAAAAGTTTCTCCAATGGCTCCCAAAAGCTAAGTTTTCCTGCCCTGCCATGCAAATTCAGCCCTTCAGCTAATTGTCCCCTGTAGCCATGAAGAAGTGCTGCATCTTTAAATCTCCAGTGCCCCCACCCCTGTGTGGGGACAAATGAAATAATGTTTGCCACTGCTTTTTCAGAGTGGAGTTGAAATAATGGCTTCTAAAGCCTTTGCTTGGCATGAGCTCAAATAATAGCTGCCTTGAGAGCCCAGACCCTGTGATCTGAATTTAGATAATCAAATGCTGTGATCAGTGATCAGCCATATCCACCCTTGTCCTTGTGGAGGAGGACTCCATATTAACCTGCTTTAATAGTGGAGAATGGGCACCAATATCTGCCAGATGGGGAGCTATTTACACTTCTTTACCATAGTTTATCTCTTCTTGCTCTCCCTCTTCCTTGGATGCTTTGCAGTGTTTTTTTTGGGTTTCTGGAGTTTCAAAATAGTTATTTTAGGCTGTTATTCCTAGTTGATTAGTTGTTTTGGTGGGAGGACTGAATCCTGCTGCTCCCTACTTTGCCATATTACCCAGAATTGTTCCTTCTTTAGGCTTTTCATCCATATTCTTGTTAGAGATAGAACTGTATTTTCTGGTAAACTGCACATAATAATGTTTGATATCAAGTTCATGCATGTTAACTTTATCAAGTTATTTGGGAAGTGTTATCATTTTGCATACTTTGGAATAGATTGCATAGAATTTGAATGAATTATTTCTTCTTTAAGATACTTGCTGGTTAAATTGCTTAGCCCCTATGATTTTTTGGTCAATAGGGCAGATTCTTCCCTTTGATTTATATGAAAGCTTTATTTGATCATAATTTGCATTAAATAGATGCACAAATTTCACATGGAGAAGTTGATGTTTAAAATATATGATAGATTTGACCTGTAAAACCATCAATAAAAATTTAATGAACAGCCTGGAGGTTGCTTTCTGAGGTGCCATGCGGATTCGTGTGGTCTGTGTGAACTTCCACCATGGTGTATAGTGGCCAGGACCACAAAGTGAGGAAGGTGATGGTACAACCTGTCAACCTCATCTTCAGACAATTGTAAAATAGATCCGGGATTCAGGTGTGGCTCTACTAGCAAGTAAATATGCAGATAGAGGGCAGTATTATTGATTTTGATGAGTACGTGAACCTCATTTTAGATGATGCAGAAGAGATTCATTCTAAAACGAAGTCAGGAAAACAACTGGGTCAGATCATGCTAAAAGGAGATAATATTACCCTGCTACAAAGTGTTTCCAAATAGAAATGATCAATAAAATGAGAAGTTGTTGAGAAGGCAATACATTTTTTTTAGGTGTCCTTTGTTAGGAGTATAGTTCTGTAATATTTGCTCATATTGTTTTGATTGCCCTTATGTTATTACCAGATCACAATAAATGCTGTGGGATTGTTTTTATTAAAAGAAAAAAGAACATATACATTAACACCCAAAGTTTATTCATATCCCTTTATAATCGCTTCTTCATGCACCTTCCTCCTCCCTTAGGCACCCACTAATAAGCGTTCCATTGATATAGATTACTTGGCAACTTCTAGAATTTTTAATAACTGGAATCATTCAATATGTATGCCTTTCTCATCAAGGTTCTTTCACTCAGCATTATTAGTTCTATGTTCCTTCTTATTATTACATGTATCAAGAGTTAAGTAGCTTTTATTACTGAGTATTATTCCATTAGATGGATATACCACTGTTTGCTTATTTTCTTACAGAGTGTTTCCAAGTTTTGTCTACTACAAATAAAACTTCTATGATTTTTCATGTACAAGTCTCATATGGACATATTAATTCATTTCTCAAGAGTAAATACTTAGGAGTAGAATCACCTGGCCTTATTTAGGGGTATAGAACTTCTAATAAACTCCACCAAACTGGTTTCCACTTGTTTATAACATTTTACATTCCTAGGAGCAGATTATGAGAGTACTACTTCCTCCATATCCTCACCATCACTTTTATCTTTTTAATTTTACCCATTCTGAAAAGTTTAAACTGCTGTTTCATTATAGTTTTGATTTGCATTTCCCAAGTGAATTATGATGTTGATTGTGTCTTCCTATGCTCCTTTGCCATCAATATATCTTCTTTGTTGTATTGTCTTTTCAAACTTTCCACCTCTTTATTGAGTTCTTTTCTTATTATTGAGTTTTGAGATTTTACTTTTTACTTTTCCCTTTTCACTTTCTTAATGGTGTCTTTAAATGAGCAAAAGAATTTATATCAAATGAAGTCCAACTTATTAGTTTTCATAATGGATCATGCTTTTTTTGTCATATCTAAAATAATATTTGCCTAATCATAGTAAAAATATTTTCCTCTATATTTTCTTCTGGAAGTTTTATGATATAGCTTTTAAATTTTAGGTTTTGCCAGAGACATGGGATCGATTCCTGGAGCCTGCCAAAGTAAAAAGAATTAGGTCTATGATACATTTTAGCTTAATTTTTGGATAAGATTCAAGATAGTGCAGACAGCTGCATAATAAGCTGCATAATGAGAACATTATGCTGAGTGAGACTAGCCAAAAACTAAAGGACAAATACTGTATGGTCTCACTGATATGAACTGACATTAGTGAATGAACTTGGAATATGTCATTGGTAACAGAGACCATCAGGAGATAGAAATAGAGTAAGATATTGGGTAATTGGAGCTGAAGGGATACAGACTGTGCAACAGGACTGGATAAAAAACTCAGAGATGGACAGCACAATACTACCTAATTGTAATATAATTATGTTAAAACACTGAATGAAGCTGCATGTGAGAATGATAGAGGGAGGTGGGCTGGGGACATAAATGAAATCAGAAGAAAAATAGATGTTAAAGATTGAGATGGTTTAATCTAGGAATGCCTAGAGTGTATAATAATAGTGAAATGTACAATGTACAAATTTTAAAAATGTTTTTGCATGAGGAAGAGCAAAGGAATGTCATTATTGCAGGGTGCTAAAAATAGATGATAGTTAATATTGTAAAATGTCACCTTATGTGTGAAAAAAATAGTGCAAAGAAAGCTTTTCATTTGCAGAATATTTTAAACATGGATTTCTAATTTTCCTACCACTATTTTTTGAAAACATGATCTTTACTTCATTAAATTTGCTCAGCACTTTTCTTCCAAATCAATTAGTCATTGATGTGTGAGATTATTTTTGGTCTATCTATTCTTTTCCATTGCACTGTCTATTTTTACAGCAAGGCCAACATGTCTTGAATTCTGTATATCTATAATGAGAATCAAAACCACTGCCAATATTAATATGCCTTTACTATTCTGCAGTCCTCATTGAAATATTTACATTATTCATTGAAATTCTTCCCCAGGAAAATAAAGATTGCAAATGTCTTTGTTGTTCACTCTATCTGCTTCTTAAAATATCTATCAATTCCTCAATTGAAAACATCAAACAATTTGTTAGAATATTATTTGAACTACTGGCCTCAACATCCTTGCCTTGCTGTGTCCGCAGTCCTAAACTATTGCATCACAATCTTAACCTGATTCTGAATAACTTGCCATATTGAAAGACAAGACTCAAACAGAACTTGAAAATCCCCAAAGTATTCAATGTTGTCCTTTATCTTATAAGACCTTATTAAGGTTCAGTTGCGGCAGTACATTCTTTATGATGGTAAATAATATTCAGGCTTATCTTTTCAAGAATTTTAATTGGTGATATCCTGGAGATCCAGAATTTAATGGTAATTGTAAATAATTCATTATTATTACTACTACTATTGAAAGTATGTTGTGTGTGTATGCCCAGCATCTTTATTCCCCTTCTGAGTTCTGGCTGTTTTGCTTTCCCATTTGACTTCAAATTATCTTCACAGATTCTGCTGCATCTACATGGCAATTGAAGAGATTTGGTATCTTACTAACATTCTGTCTCTTGATTGATGAAAATAATGTATACTAATTTAATTTTTATCTTCTTTCAATAAAGATTTATATATTTTAATGTACAATTCTTGTATATCTTTTGGCACATCTGTCCCTAAATATTTGTGTTTTCATATACTAGTGAAATGGTATACCGACAGCCTCAATGAAGTACAATTTAAGTGTACAATACAAATAATTTTAGTAAATTTACAGAGATGTACAATAATGACCACAATACAATTTTACAACATATTCTTCTCCATAGGGATAAAGATGTGATACCTTTGGTAGGACCTCATGTTCCTGCTTTCCTCCACAGTCAACTGTTGGAATTTTCATCTCTCTGGAAGTTCCTTTCCAGAACATTTCATATAAGTGAAATTGTGCAAGGTGTTATTTTGTGTCTGGCCTCTTTTATTTAGCATATTATTTTATTTTTTAATTGCAATTTTATTATGATATATTCACACACCATACTTAAGTATATCAACAATGGTTCTCTGTATCAAAATAAAGTTTTATAATCATTACCACAATCAATTTTGGGACATTTTCATTATGCCAAATGTAATAATAAGATAAAAGAACAATATTAAAAAGAAACAGAATATCCCTTATCCTTTACAATCGCTTATATAAACCCCTACTGTTGAACCCTATTATTGGTCTAATACATTTGTTACTGTTGATGAGAGGCTATTAAGGTATTACTGTTGATTCTAGCTGTAGTTGCAATAGGTACATTTTCTCCCAAATACCCCACTATTATTCATTCTTTGAAATAGTGTCATATATTTGTTCTAGCCCATAAGATAATGTTTTTACATGTGTACCATTACTCACATTCATCATCCACCAGAAGATTAACTGTTTATACATTCCCATGTTTTCACCTCTAGTTTCCTTCTGGTGGTATACATCACTCTAAACTAAACTTTTCAACCACACTCACTCACAATTCAGCACTATTAAGCACAGTCGCAATAATGTGCTATTGTCACCTCTATTCATTTCCAAACATTTAAGTTCAATCTAAGTAAATATTCTGTACATATTAGGCAATGGCTTACCATTCTCTAGCCTCATTCTGTCCCAGCCAACCTATATTCTAGATTTTATCTGTATAAGTTTATATATTATAATCAGTTCATATTAGTGAGATCATACAATATTTGTTGTTTGTTGTCTTACTTATTACATTCAAATAATGTCCTCAGAGTTCATACATGTTGTTGCATAATTCAGGACTTCATTCATTCTCACTGCTGAATAATATTCCATTGCATGTATATGCCATATTTGGCTATCCATTCAACTGTTCATGCACATTTGCGTTGTTTCTATCTCTTAGAAATTGTGAATAATGTTGGTATAAACATCGGTGTGCAAGTATATGTTCATATCTCTGCTTTCAGATCCTCTGGGTATGTACCAAGTAGTGGAATTGCGAAATTGCAAGGCAACTCTATACTTAGATTTCTGAGGAATTGGCAGACTATCTTCCCCAGCAGCTGTGCCATTCTCCATTTCCACCAGCAGTGGAAATTTGTTGCTATTTATCTACATCCTCTACAATACTTCCAGTTTCCTGTTTCTTTAATAGCGGCCAATATATTAGGCATGAAATATCTCATTGATGTTTCATTGTGGTTTTGATGAACATTTCCCTAATAGCTAGTGAAGCTGGACATATTTTTACATGATTTTTAGCTATTTGTATTTCCTCTTTGGGAAACTGTCTATTAATGTTTTGGGTTTTTTTTTTGCCATTTTTAAATCGGGTTGTTTGTTTTCTTATTGTTGAATTGTAGGATATTGTTATATATTCTAGAACTCAAAACATTGTCAAATATGTGGTTTCCATATATTTTTTTCACATTTAGTTGGCTTCCTTTTCATTCATTTGAAAAGTCCTTTGAAATATAGAAGAATTTAGTTTAGAGGAGGTCCCATTTGTTTATTTTTTCTATCATTGTTTGTGCTTTGGGTGAAAAGCCTAAGAACTATCTCCAATCACTAGAATTTGAATATGTTTTCCTATATTTTCTTCTATGGGTTTTATGGTATTGGGGCTTATATATATTTTTTTCTGATCATTTTTGAATTAATTTTTGTATAGTGTGTGAGATGGGGACCTCTTTTATTGTTTGGATATGGATATTCAGTTCTCACAACACTATTTATTGAAGACACTGTTCTATCACAGTTGAGTGGATTTGGGAGCCTTGTCAAATATAATTGACCATATACCTATTTTTTAACTCTTGATTGATTGATCACTGTTTTTTATGCCAGTACCGTGCTGTTTTAACCCCTGAGGCTTTATAATAAGCTTCAAAGACAGGAAGCATGAGTGCCCGCACTTCATTTTTCTTTTTCAACGTATTTTTAGCTATTTAAGGCCTCTTTCCCTTCCAAATAAATCTAATAATTATTTTCCATTTCTGCAGAATAGGCTATAGGAATTTTGATTGGTATTGTATTGAATCAGTAGAGCAATTTGGGTAGAATTGAAATAACAACATTCTGCCTTCTAACCCATGAACATGGGATGTGTCTTTTTTTATTTCTTTCAGCAATGTTTTATAATTGTTTGTGTACATCACCTTTATATCATTAACTAAATTTATTCCTAGATATTTAATTCTTTTAGCTATTATTGAAGATTGAGTTTTTTCTCTTGATTACTTCCTCAGCTTATTACATGCATATTGAAACCTTACTAATTTTTGCATGTTGATCTTTTACTCCATGACATTGCTGAACTAACTTATTTACTCATATAGTTTTGTCATTTTTTTAGTGGGGATTTTCTAAATCTAGGTTTATGTCATCTGAAAATAGTGAAAGTTTTACTTCTTCCTTTTCTGATTTAGATGCTCATTTTTTTTGTTTGTTTGTTCGCCTGATTCTCAACAAGAAGTTTCAAAACAATTTTGAATAACAGTGGTGGCAGTGTGTTACTAGTCACGATTAGTTATATTAGTTATATTAGTCAGGATTCTCTGGGGAAAAAGAACGAACAGGAGATATCTGTAAAAATCAGATATTGCAAAAATGTTTCATACAACTGTGAGGATGCACAAATCTAAAATCTGTAGGGCAGGCCATGGGCTGACAGCAATGATGAAGTTGTTCAATGAATTCTGCAAGAGAGGCTGGCTGAAGTTGAGATGAATGCTCCCTCTTCTGATTGCTAAAATCATCACTTACCCCTTAAAAAACTTCAATTGATTGGATTAAATCTAGCTGATTGGATTACTGTATTGCAGAAGCCACTCCCTTTAGTGGATTGTAAATATAGTCTGTCATAGATGCAAACAACTGACTGATGATTGCTACAAAATAATCTTGCAGTAATGGTTAGGCCAGTTCTTGCTTGAGCAGACCACTGGGCACCATCACTTGGCCAGATTGACACATGAAACCAACCATCACACTAGTCTTGTTCAAGATCTTAGAGGGGCTTAGCAGTTCCAACATGGCATAGCTGATGATGCAGGTTTGTGGCTCCAATGGAGCTTTCTATAAGGGATTTATGAAAGTTGTTGATGGAGATTCCATCACAGTTATTTCAGAAAATAATTGGCAACCAGAACATCAGTTTCCATTTAATGAAGTTAGATTACCACCACCACCTGATATGAAAATGATTAATGAAGAAGATATAGTAGAAGTTTATTCAAGAGCAAATGACCAAGAATCATGTGGGTGGTGGCTGGTTAAAGCTTGAGTGATGAAAGGAAAATTTTAGGTGATTGAATATGCTGCTTGTGAGTCCACTTACAATGAAATAGTCACATTTGAATGACTTTGACCTGTCGATCAAAATAAAACTGTCAAAAAATACCTTCTTTAAATGCAGTGTGGATGATCTTGATGATTTGAGAGAGGTGAGTGTAATAAAAATGCACATAAAGATTTTAAGAAAGCAGTAGGAGCATGCAGAATTTTTTACCATCCAGGAATCACATAGCTAATGATATCGTCTGCCAGTGAAACAACTGTAAAGAGAGTAAATATTTTAAATGAAATTCATTTGTGAAATATCCATACAAAGTTGTTGCTTATTCCAGAAATAAAAAGGCCACTAAGCATTTAGAATGCACAGAACAACTCTCAGAAGCTTTTCATGAGGAATTTGTTATGAGAGAAGATGAGAGGCCTGGCAATAGAAACACATGGTAGTAGCATATATCAAGCTAGGAATGTTCCTGGAGTTACAGTTATTAAGCTACAAGAAGATACCGGAACATTTAGAATCTATGGAGAGAGTGCTGATGCCATAAAAATGGGTTAGAGGTTTCTTGGAATTTGTGGGGATTTTTATTCATGTTCCTAAGAATCTCTCTTTAAAAGTAATTGGTAAAAATGGAAAAGTGTTTCAGGAAATAGTGGACAAATATGGTGTGGTTCAGGTGAAAATCAAAGGAGACCATGAAAATAAACTACCCAGAGAGGATGGGATGGTTCCATTTGTATTTGCTGACACTAAAGAAAGCAACGGAAATGTGTAAGTTCTTTTGGAGTATCATATTGATTATCTAAAGGAAGTAGAACCACTAAGAATGAAATGCTTACAGATTGATGAATAGGTTTGACAGATTGGTTCTAAGTTTTATAGTGGAAGAGGCATAGGTCTTGGGGCTCTAATTACACCTTCAGTTGCAGTACAAACTCTGAGCTGTCTAATCCCTCTGAAGCAGAATCTGAACATAAGATAAGCTGGGTGATTGGTCATTGGCAAGAGAGGATGATCAAGAAAGCCAGCATTATTGTGACAGCAGATGATGCCCAGGAGGAAGAGTCAGAGGTGTTTCAGGGATTGAGATCATGGTTTACAAAGTGGTGGCAAATCCTCCATCAGTTCTGTGCTCAAAGATGCAGACAGCAATCTATACATCTTATTTGATAATACAAAATCAGATCAGACTACAGACTGATGCCAGTGAATCTCATCATAGTACTAACAGTCGTAGGTGGTCTCATAATGGAACTGTGATGAAGAAGCTTTTCTAATAGATGGAATGACTGAATCTGACACAGCTTCAGTTAATGAAAGTGAACTAGGCAAAATATGTGATTGAAGAGCATAGTCCTTCAGAAAAGTCATTAAATGGCCCAACTAGTGCTTCTGGTGATGAAAAATTACTAAGCTATAGAGTATTCTAGGAAAAGAAAATATTAATACATTAAAAGAAGAAAATACTCAAGAAGCAGAAGTCATGAATGGTGTTCATAAATTGAAGAAGTTTCTAGTTTATGGATTTTTTTACGTTAAATATTAGAATAGGGTTTGTATAAGTGTACCAATGATAGACTAAGCATTACCAGTCTTTACATCATGCTTTCGGTTCTTCCATTTCAGAAAGGGGAGGGATCCTGGAGAAATCATATGTTAAACATACTTTGACACCTACTGTGTTATAAAATATTATCATCAGATGTGCCTGAAAATATTATATGTAACATTTTTAAAAGTTGCTGGCAAAAAAAAGATCTTAGAGGAGAAGCTTTCAATCTTTCACCATTGAGCATGATGTTAGCTGTGGGTTTTTCATATATGCCATTTATCAGGTTGAGAAACTGTCCTTTGATTTTTGCCTTTTGAAATGTTTCTACCAAGAATGCATGCTAGGTTTTGTCAAATGCCTTTTCTACATCAATTGAGATGATCATGTGGTTTTTCCCTTTTTATTTGTTAATGTGGTGTATTACATTAAACTGATTTTCTTATGTTGAACCATCCTTGCATACCTGGAATAAATCCTACTTTGTCATGGTGAATAATTCTTTTATTCTCCTGTTGGATTCTGTTTGCAATTTTTTTCAGGATTTCCACATCTGTATTCATTAGAGAGATTGGTCTGTGTTTTTCTTTTCTTATAGTTTCTTTAGCAGACTTTGGTATTATGCTTATGTTGGCTTCATAAAATTAGTTATATAGTATTCACACTTCAATTTTTGGTAGAGTTTGAGAAGGATTGGTGTTATTTCTTCCGACAATGCATGGTAAAATTTGACTGTGAAGCAATGTAGAACTGGGCTTTTCTTTGTGAGAAGTTTTTGATAACTGATGCAGTCTCTTTACTAGTCACTAGTTTGTTGAGGTCTTCTATTTCTTTTTGAGTCAGAGTAGGTTATTTGTGTGTTGCTAGAAAACTGTGCCTTGCCTGTAAGGTTTAATTTGTTGGGATACAGTTTTTCATTGTATCCCCTTATTACCATGGTGATGACCATGCTGCCATTGCTGAATTTTTAATTTGCATTTATCTCCTTTTGTCTTTGTCAAACTAGCTAAGCTTCATCTTCTTTTTTACATCATGTCAAAGAACCAACTTTTAATTTTATGGATACACTCTATTGTTCTTTTGTTCCCCATTTATTTCTGCTCCAATCTTTATTTCTGTCCTTCTGTTTATTGAAATTAGTTTGCTGTCCTTTGTGTAGTTTTTGAGTTGTTCAGTTAGATCTTTGGTTTTAGTACTTTCTTCGTTTTTAGATGTTTTGTGCTATAAATTTCCCACTCAGCATTGTCTTTGTTGCATCGCATAGGTTGTTATATGCTGTGTTCTCATTACATTTTTTTTGAGATATTTGCTGATATATCTTGCAGTTTCTTTTTTGAATCATTGATCATTTATCATGTTGCTTACCCTCCATATACTTGTGAAACTTCTGGTTCTCTGGTTGTTATTCATTTGTAGCTTCATTCCATTATGATAAGATAAAGTATTTTGCTTAATTTCAATCCTTTTAAATTTATAAAGACCTTTTTTTTGTGCCTCAGCACGTGGTCTACCCTGGAAAATGATCAATGAGCCTTTGATAGGAATGTATATCTTGCTATTTGGGGGCCAATGTTCTATACATGTCTTTTAGATCTAGTTCATTTATCATATTATTTATGTTCTCTGTTGCCTTATTGATACATTGTTTAGATGTCTTATCTAGCTATGAGATAGGTGTGTTGAAGTCTATCACTATTATTGTAAAAATTTCAATTACTCCCCTCAGTTTTATCAGTGTTTACCACATGTACTTTGAAGCACCTTCATTAGGTGTATAAATGTTTATGATTATTATTTCTTTTAGGTGAATTGCCACTTTGATTAAAATATGTTGTCATTCTTTGTCTCTGAAAACATTTTTGCATTTAATGTCCATTTGTTATGATACTAATATACTACTGCTGCTTGTTTTGGTTGCTACTTGCACGGTTTTTTTTTTCTATCCTTCCACTTTTTACTTTTTTGTATCTTTGGGTCTAAACTAAGTCTCTTGTAAAGAGAACTTAGTTACATCATTTTTTAACTACCCTGCCAAATATGACTTCACTGGAGTGTTTAATCCATTAACATTCAATTTTATTAATGTAAAATCTGTCTCTCCATTCACCATTCTATCCTTTGCATTAATTTTCCAGATATGTTATTTCCCTCTCCTTTTAACCTTTCAGTTACCCTTGCTGATAATCATTACTTCTATACTCTCATCCAAGCCACTTCTGTACTTCTCAGCCATCAGAACTCCCTTTAGTCTTTCTTGTAGGGCAGGTCTCTTGTTAACAATCTCTTTCAGCTTTTATTTTTCTGTGAGTACTTTAAGCTCTCACTTTTGAGGTATGACTTTGCTGGATAAAGAATTTTTGGCTCACAATTTTATCTTTCAGTATCTTAAATATATCATGCCACTGCCTTCTTGTTTGCATGCTCCCATGTGCTTGATAAATAGTCAGCATTTAGCCATGTATCTTCTTTGTATTGGGTGAATCCTTCTTCTCTTGCTGCTTTCAAGATTCTCACCTCTTTGTGTTTTGAAGTCTGATTTAGTATGAGTTTTGGGGAAATTTTCAGGTGTCATGTCCTCAAATATTCATCCTACCCTTCTCTTCTTCTAAGACATCTATAATGTGTATATTTGAGGACTTTGTGTTGTCAATCATTTCCCTGAGACCTGGCTAAATTTTTTCCATTTTTTCCCCATTTGCTCTTTTTGTTTGAGTTAGGTTGTTTTGTCCTTTAATTTTCAGATCCTTTAGTCTGCCTCTTCAAATTTGTTTTTGTGTGGTTCTAGTAGATTTTAAATTTCATCCACAATACCTCACAATCCTGTAATATATACTATAATTCTACGTAAACTTTCACACTCTTCTTTATGCTCTCTTAGGGTTTGTTTGTTTGTTTTGTTTTGTTTTTGCAAGGGAAGGCATCGGGTATTGAACCCTGGTCTCTAGCATGGCAGATGAGAACTCTGCCAATGAGCCACTGCTGTCCTCCTTCTCCTAGGGTCTTAATATCCTTTATTTCTTTAACCATCTTGTAGAAATTATTTACATTTTTTTGCCATCATTGATTTGTTGTTCAAAATTCTGTATTTCCTCAGAAATTTGATCATTTGATTTGGCCATATCTTGTTTCTAAACATGCCTTGTAGTTTTTTTCTGGTTTCTGTGTTTCTAATAGCCTTGATAAGATTATTCTGAAAGTTGGTTTTCCTCTCATTGAAGACTTTGTTGTTGATTGGGTTGATGTTGAAGCTTTCCTTCGGCAATTTGTCAGTATTTCACAGCTAAATCAGACCTACACCAAAGGGCCCTAGAGAGAGTGTGGGGAAAGTAACTTTTCAGGCTGCACTTTCCCAGCCTTCCCAGCTCATGGTTCTATTCAGCAAACTCTTCCCCACTTCCTATGAAGGTAAGTTAATTTTTATCCCTCTCACCCCTCTAATTCTAAAGTGAGCAGTGATAAAGGCCCCATTGTGTTGTGGACACCTGCCTAGAAATGACCATGGCTGTCTTATTGTACTGGCCAACAGTTGGGTCAAGAATGTTCTGCCTCCTCCTCTTTCCCCAAGGGTATGTCGTCCCTGCCTCTCCCAGATTGCAGCAGCCCACTGGCAAGACCTAGGCATACTCAAACTAAGAGATGTATGCCTCAAGAGTAGGGGTATGCCAGGGGAATGCAAGTCACTCACTGTAGCTTTTCTTCTTCTAGAAATAGTGAGGTTGTGAGCATCCTGGGATCCTCTGTAAAAAGTTTCAAAGCTGAAAGATTTGGTGGGTCACTCTCTCTGGCTAGCAGGTGGAACAGGCTATGTCAGGTCCCCTTCTTTTCCTGAGCGGAGGGCCTTCCTGTCTCCTCCAGCCCACTGTAACCAGTCACATGAGAGCCAGTCATGTCCAGACATGCTGGCCTTGGTGTAAGGGATGGCTGTTGGGCACCCTCGTACAAATTATTCCCTTTCCTCAGTCTCTGAATTTGTGGAACAAATGGAGCTCTGGACTCCTGGGCTGCTGCATGGAAAGGTTCTAGGCTGCAGGGCAGAGAGGGATAGCTTCACCAGCCAACAGTTTGCCCAGAACTACTCCATATCTGCTAGCCTCAGGGTGCAGGATGTTTGGCTGGAACCAGTCTTTCAGTTTTTATAGTTAATGGAGCCACGTGAGTTTCTGAGCTCCTGTGTGAAAAAGCCTTAGGCTGCAGGACCAAGAGGGTTCATTTTGCTGGCCCACAGTTGGAGTAGGACTGCTCCAGGTCTCACCAACTCGCAAGAATGAAGCCACCAAGCTATCTGATATTGCAGGGCTCAGGAGGAGGATGAGAAACAGATGCCATAACTGAGTTCACTGACCATGATTTCTCAGTCATTGTTTCTTTGATTTTTTTAACCCAGGTCTTCCTTGTATGTTACAATTGACCTTGTAACTACTGCTTTGAATAATTTCTGCCTATTCACTAAGTGCTTTTGGTGGAGGGGTGAATTCTGCCGGTCCTTATTCTACCATCTTCCAAAAAGTCTCAAGAACATGGTTTTTCAGGTTTACTCATTTTGTTGCATGTGCCAATTCTCATTTTTGTTGATGAATAAATCTGTTGTGTGTATATACTACATATTATATATTCATTCACAAGTTGATGGCCATTTAGATTATTTCCAGTTTTGGACTTTAGGATGCTATGAACATTAGTGTACAAGTGTTTCCATAGACATATGTTTTCAATTCTCTCAGGGAGATTCCTGGTACTTGAATGGCTGAAGTATATGGTAATTTATGTTTAACTTTATAATATAATACCAAATTGTTTTTACAAAGTGAGTAAACTGTATTACCCTTCCACCAGCAGTATATGAGCATTCCAATTTCTCCATTCCTTTGTTATTATTTGCCTTTTAAATTATAGCTTCTCCAGTGGATGTATAGTGGTATCTCATTATTGTTTCAATTTCCATTTCCTTAATGATTAATGATGCTCAGTATCTTCTCATGTGCACATTGTTCATTCATTTATCTTCTCTGGTGAAATATCAATGTAAAATTTTCTCCATTTTAATTGGATTATTTTTCTTACCATTGAGTTGAAAGAGATTGTTATATATTATTTTTAACAGTTTTATTCACAGACCACATAATCCATCCTAAGCTTACAATCTATGGTTCTGGTTGTAATCACATAGTTATGCATTCACCATCACAATCCATAGGAGAATATTCTCATTTCCTCCAAAAAATCCCATACGCTTTATAACTCTACTGTTGATGTTAACCTTTGGTGTAGTGCCTTGGTTACAATTAATAAGGAATATCACAATGTTACTGTTAACTATAGACCTTAGTTTTCATTAACTGTATTTTTCCCATATATTATCTCCATTAGTTTGCAAGTTGCTGAAATGTGATATATCAGAATGTGAACTGTTGTTAAAAAGCGTAATTTAATAAGTTACGAGTTTACACTTCTAAGGAAGTGAAAATGTCCAAATTATGGTACCAACAAGAGTTTGCCTTCACTCAAGAAAATACGATTGGTCTGGAACACCTCTGTCAGCTGGGAAGTCACATGGCTGGCATCTGCTGATCCCTTGCTCCTGGGCTCCAATGCTTTTAGTCTCTGCCCATGTGGGGGTTCCTCAATTTGCTTCTTTGGGGCTGGCTTTCATCTCTTGGCTTCCCTTGGCTCTCTCCAGGTTCTGGATTAGTTAACATGTCATGGTGACATTTGCTAGTCTCCAAGCATCTCCAAACATCCGTGTTTCTGTCCTCTAAGTGTCAACATCTGTCAGCTCTGCTCTGAACTTTCTGTCAGTTCTCTCTCTGTTGCTTCTGACTCCTCTTTTTTCTTTTAAAGGATTCCAGTAAACTAATCAATACTCACTTGGATGCGTGAAGTCACATTTCTGTCTAATCAAAAGATCACCCCCACAATTGGTGTGTCCCATCTCTATGGAGTTAATCTAAAGTTTCCAACCTACAGTATTGATTCAGTATTTAAAAAATGGCTGCTCCCACACAATTGGTTCAGGACTAAAACATGGCTTTTCTGGGGTAAATAATACATTCTAACCAGCACACTATCCTAATAACACCTTGTAATTGTGATGTACATTAGTTCTAATTCATGTAAGAACTTTTTTATATTTACATACTTAACCACTGTCATCATTTTCTATGAGTTTCAGTATGCTCTACAGTTCCAGACTTCATGCCCTGTCTTTTCTTCTAGTGACATACTTGATATTAGACATTTCATTTCAACCATATTCACACTCAGAATTGTTAGACACTCACAGCATTTTGCTATCACGTACTACTGTGCTATCCATTTCTGAACATTTACAAGCAACCTTAATGAACACTCTGTGCTCCTTAAGCTTCATTTGCACAAACTATACTCCCTATGTCTTGATAACCTATGCCCTCAAATTTAACTCCCAGAATTGTTCATTATAATTAGTGTCTAATAGTGAGGTCATAAAATATTTCTCCTTTGGTTTCTGGCTTATTTCACTCAACATAATGTCATCAAGTTTCATCCACATTGTTGCATGCATCATTAATTCATCTTTTATACTTACTTATAGCTGAATAGTATTCCATTTTATACATATATATAAATTTGCCAGTTTGTTTATCCACTCATCAGTTGATGGAAATTTGGGCTGTTTCTGTCTATTAGCAAGCATGCATAATGTCACTATGAAATTCTTGTGCAAGTGTATATTCCTATCCTTTCCTTCTGTTCTTCAAAATATATACCTAGTAATGGGATTGCCAGATCATTTGGAAAGTCTATACTTTACTTCCTGAGGAACTGCCAAACTGCCACCAAAGTGGATGTATCCTTCTACATTCCCACAAACAGTGAAGAAGTGTACCTATTTATCCACATTGTCTTTCAGAATGTATAGTGTTCTGCAGATTTTTAAATAATGGTCTTTGCAGTAAGTGTGAAATGATAGCTCATTGTGGTTTTTGCTTGCATTTCCCTACTAACTAGTGAATTGAGAATCTTTTCAAACACTTTTTGACCACTTGTTCTTTCTTTTTGGAAAAGTGTCTATCCATGTGTATTGCTCATTTAAAAATATTTTTAGTGAAAAACATTCACATACATGCATTACATACATGGTGTGCAATTCAATGGTTCACACTATCATCACATAGTTTTGTATTCATCACCATGTTCATTTTGTCAAACATATGCATCATTCCAGAAAAACAAAGAAAAAGAAAAAGAAGAAAACTCATACATACCATACCTCTTACCCATCCCTCTCATTGACATTAGAATTTAAATCTATGCAATTTATTTTACTCTTTTTCTCCCTATTACTTATTTATTTCTGTATCCACCTTTTTTTCTCACCTATCCATATCCTGGAAAAAATGAGCATCAGACACGAGGTTTTCACACTCACACAGACATATTGTAAAAGTTGTAACATTATACAATCATTTTCAAGAATCAAGGCTATTGGAGCACAGCTCAACAGTTTCATGTTCTTCCCTCCAGTCCCTCCAATACACCATAAAATAAAAAGAGATATCTATATAATACATATGAGTAACATCTAGGATAATCTCTTGATTCTGTTTGAAATATCTCAGCCGCTGAGACTTTGTTTTGTCTCATTTCTCTCTTCCCCCTTTTGATAAGGAAGGCTTTCTTAATCCCTTGATGCTGGGTCCTGGCTCATCACAGGATTTCTGTCTCACATTGCCAGGGAGATTTACACCCCTGGAAGCCATGTCCCATGTATCAGGCCTCAGAAAAAGAACACATATAAAAGGGACTTTTTTAGGCAGGCGACCACTCAGCTTCTTTTGCATAACCAGGATGTGGAAGTGAGGTCCCCAGGCATGACAGTGCTGTACCCGTCAGAAGGCACCACACACATCAGAAGACAATAAACAGCCTTGTGGTCAAGACCTGTCCCTGTTTGATAACCATCCCCACCCAGCATGGTTTGTCTTTTAAAATTGCAAGCTCTCAGGAAGAGAGCTGGAGCCTTTCTTCTTTCCTTTCACTGCAGGTTTTGTTGGCTACTGCCTGCCTGCTTTTTCCCTGCTCTGTTGCTGCCTTCTCTCCCTTCGATAAACTTGTTTAAACTTAGACTCACTGTCCCATATGGATTCCTTAATGACTCTGTGCTTAATACTGGTGCCAAAACCCAGGAATGGAGATTAGACTGAGGTTTGAGTTTCCTGTCCCTTGGGGCTACGGGAACAACAACCTAGTAACTCTGTTCCCCAAACCACGTGGTCATTCAGGTTTCCATGCACTTAACAGCTTCAGTCCACTGACTCAGACCACCCTGATGTGACACCAGCTCACCTCTGCAGCTCTCAAACATCTGCAACCAACTCAGTCCAATGTAAGTGACACCTTCTTCCCAGATCCTCCCTCAAGAGTTTGTTTGGTGTCCCAGGGAGATCTTGGCCTGCCCCAGTTGGCACCTAGGCCCACTTTCATGCAGTCCTGGCCTCAGTGCCTACAAAATCTGAGCTCAGTCAAAACTCTCTGATGCTTAAGAGTGTCGTTTTTCCCATGCAGCAGTCAAAGTAATTTGGGGGATGCCCTGAATGAAAGACTGCATGAATTTTCCTAGTCTCTGACAACAAACCGGGGACAACTGCTTTGTTGTTGTGACTGGATCATGGATCTGGGTGGTTAGTCTCACTTAGAGCTATGTATTGGGTAGACCATAAGCCTCCAAGGGAGCTGGTAACTGTAAGCCTCCAAGACAGCAGTAACTAATGAACCTTCCATGAGCAGAATTCTGTGAGCCTCCCACAAGCAAGGCCCCAATATATGTTAGACTCATATTCTCAGTGAAACCATAAACCTCCAAAGGAGCTGGTAATCATAAGCCTCCAACATAGCCATTAAATATAAGCCTCCCAAGAGCAAACCTTCATAAGTTTCCTATTAGCAAAGAAGATCCCTATTACTTAGCAAACCAACCTCTTTTTAAATTGAAATTCAGCAAATCTCTTCCCTTCCTTGCATAATCATTGGAAATGCCCAGTCACTTTGCAGTGACACCAAAACTACTCCTCCCCTTAAATCTACTCTCCTCAGATGTTTACTCCATAAGTTCAGTAAACCTCAATTAGAAAGGTAATTAAAACAAAAGATACTTCTTTCCTCTCCAATATAATATGGACACAATATCCTTTAAAACAACAAAATCTGTGGCCAGAAAATTGCACTTTTGATTGACAAATTCACACTGAACTTTCCCTACTCCCAAGCTTAACAAATTTATTGAAGTCTTGACCTTTCTCTGTGCTACTCTATCATTTTACCTCTTTCATAAAAACTCTCTAAGCCTTCTATCCCTCAGCAAACTCCCTTAATGCTATAAAGTCCTCCAATCACTTCTAAATTGGTATGATAAGTATTTCATGTCTGTTTAATTGTTAACTAATATAGTTGATGTGTTAAGTATTCAATGCCTGTTTGGTAGCTGATGTACTGAGTCTAGTTATTAATAGGTGTGCTCCTACATTTGTATTAGTTAAATGTTCATAAATGGTTACTAATTACAGAAGTTCTTTTAAGAGGAGAACCTCTGGGCTGTATTGAAAATTGAAAAGATTTTGCTTATGTGTCTATAAAAAAGGTATATTTTTCTGTAATGTAATCTGGATTCTCTATGATTTGAAATGAAAATACGGCTATTATCATTAAAATTAAAGATATTGCAGTTAAAATCATTCTGCAAAAAGTAGAAATGGGATGAAATAACATACTCATTCTTTATTTGTCCCTCTCAAAAGTATTTCTGTGTTTCTGTTGTTGAAGTAATGAATTTCATATTTGTGTCTGTATGCATTTCCAATGTATAGCCTCATACCTCTGGATAGTAAGAGCAAATTATAAGAAAATTCTTTATGAGCTCTATTTGAACTGCTTAAAAATACCTAGGAGCCTGATATTAATATATGAATTAGTACCTCTGAAACAAACAAAAAAAATTCTGAATGACAAGATTCAAAAACCTTCATCTTGTAATCAATGTAAACAAATGGGACATTAGAAAGAAACAACCCCTGGAATTTCCCTCCTGCCCCTGGAACTACTCTAAAGCAGCAGAAACTGCCAAAGAGCTGCAACTGAGAAAAGCAAGGGCCTTTTCCAATGGTCCTGGTCACATCTTTTAATAAATCTAATAATTAGAAACAGTTAAAAGGAAAGCATAGACTCTCAAAAACTCTCAAAATTCCATGGTCCTTATCTAAAAATTTCAAACCCAAAAAGCTGGATGTCTTTCTGTCTGTGCAACCAATTAAGAAGTTTTCCTAAATTTAGACTTGGGACAAATTGAATGAGCTCAATATATTTCCCAAAGCTTAATAGTCAATACACTTTTAGATTTCTTCATAATTTTACAATGTTATAAGAAAACAATAGAAGGAATTGAATGATGAATTTTTGAATTGAATAAATGCAAATTTATTCTGCTTAGGTATGTTCTCCTTAAATTTAAATATGTTTACTAACAAATAAGTTGATATTATAAATATATTTTCAAAATTCCTCTTAAAGTAGCCTAACAGATTGCATTAATCAGAGTAATATAGCTGGTAATGTTAGCACTTAAATGAAATAGATTAAAAATAAGCTAATACTTCAAATATTCTATTTAAGAAATCAATTAAGTTTAATAAAAGTACAAATGGATTTTTTACATCTTTAATTACCTAAACTTCAAAGAATCTGACTTTTGGTTACTTGACCATTTTTTACCTCAGTATACGAAAAAATCTAAATTTGTAGTGGATTTGTTAATATCAATCAGAATATTTCTGTTAATAAATGCTGTCATAAATAATGGAAACCTAATTCTTGGCTTAAAAGAGTTTATATTCTAGTTAGGATATACTTGTACCAGGGCATAGTGTAAAACAGTCATAATGAAGGACAAAAATTGCTGGAAGAATTTAAAAAGCAGAGAAATAAAAAATAACCTAAGAAATCCTCATAAACATGGCAGCATTTAAACAAATAAAAACTTTGAACTAATTTTTAGAAACTGTAGCTTTATTTTGTGAATTAACACATTCCTGGCATTGTTTAGCAGTTAGGAATATTGTTGAGAAAGATCTTATATTTTTTTCTGGATATTAAATATCAAATATTTGATATCCTTAAATATTAAAAAGATAATTATAAACTTGAGGTTTTCCTAAACTCTGAAGGATGCTAAATTAGTCTGAGAAATTTTAAATATATTACAAAATAACCACTTATGTATACTGAGTATAAAATATATAGATGTCATTATCATTTTATTTCTTTTTCTGTATTATCATTTTATTTCTTTTTCTGTTGTCTTTTTATTTCTTTTTCTAAATCGATGCAAATGTACTAAGAAATGATGAATATGCATCTATGTGATGATATTAAGAATTACTGATTGTATATGTAGAATGGAATGATTTCTAAATGTTGTGTTAGTTAATTTTTTTTAATTAATAAAAAAAATATATAGATGTCTGGCTATGTTCTGAACCCAAGCATAAATTTCCTCCCTTCTTCATTATTTTTTAGTATCTCTGTCTCTTCCCCCTTTCATGAATATTGTTATTGGAAGGAAGTATGTAGTTTCAAAAGTTTTGTAAATTTATTATCAAATTTATTTCTGATTATGTGCAATCTGGATAAATAAAAACTATAGGTGGAATTGATATGAAAGATGATATCCATAAAACAAATTTTGTTTATTATAATCATTGCTAACTGCAAGCCCTGAATGGGTAAACAAAATAGTAAAGAGTTAGGGGAAGTGATTTTGTTTGTTATAGTCATTTTAAGTTATAAGCTCTGAATAATTATAAACAGTTATAAGAAGGAGTTTATGAAAGTGGATTATATCTGTATTAAACAATGCTAACCAAAATTTAATAGGTCTGCTTATCATATATTTCAAAAAAGGAAAGCTTTTAAATCAAATTGAATATTCATACAAAGCTAAAGTTGAATATGCTTTCCATACTATTCATTCACACATAGATATATGGAAAGAGGGAGGTACATTACTTCTAAAATTTATCCAATTATTAATAAAAGTCTCATCCTTAAACTCCTTGAGGCAGCACAAACCCCTGTGCAGGTAGCAGCTATTCATTGTAAGGGTCATCAAAGGGTAAAGGACCCCATCTCAATAGGTAATAACACAGAAGATGAGTTAACAAAAAGACAAGCCCAAATCTCTACTCAGCTGCTAGCAATGCCCACCCCAGGACATGCTTGTTCCACTTTAGAGCAAATAGACGTATGCCAGCTTGATGACACCCTCAATGAGGAATGGCCTTACCTAAATAATAGAGTAATCTTGCCTCAACAGCATGCATGGAAAATTCTAACTGACCTGCATGATCAGTTTCATATTGGCAAGAAGCCACTAGCCACTCTACTATTTCAAACCATAAGTCACCCCAACCTTTACTTGGAGCCCCAGTATATCACTAAAATATGCTCCATCTGACAGCACTCTATCCCTGAAAGCAATATCAAACCGACCCCCATTGTATATAAAATATTTTGCATCAGGAAATATCCTTGTTATGTTTATGTTGGCATTATCCTTTATTTCAGAAGACAAGTCCTTTCACAGCTAGGGGAAAACTGTTACACATAATTTGTTCTTTCACCTTGTATAAGTAAGGTGCTAAAATAACCTATTACATAAAAAGTATCTAGGAAGTATTACAGTGGTCAAAAGAAATATTCTATCCTATTATTGGTTAAATACATATAAATAGAATATTATTGATATGTTCAGAAACTGTATAAAATTCCTAAAAATTGAACAAGATTTTCACTGCCCATGTTGTATCATGATATTAATCAATATGATTTTAAACAGTGGTATGATGTTGTTAGTCAGAGTTCGTTTTTTTTTTAAAACTATGGATCAGAGAAACAGCCAAATTGTCAGTTGCACTGCTCTGCTTTAACACATCTCTAAAAGGATATGTAATCAACTGTAGGTTAGAGATCCATCTGTGAAATGAAAAACTATAAAAGAGAGGTAAGATGAATATATAAAGTATATTTTTCTTTTAATTAACATAAATCTGGTAAATGTGTAAAAATGAAACAGAACAAAACCTCTCCTGTGATTTAAAGTAAAATGACTGTCTAATGATTTATTTCTGAAAATAACTTCATTTAAAAATACTTATAAATGTTATAGCCTGTATTAGTTAGGGTTCTCTAGAGAAACAGAATCAACAGGGAACACTTACAAATATAAAAATTATAAAAGTGTCTCCCATGACCATGGAAATGCAGAGTTCAAAATCCGCAGGGCATTCTGTGAAACTGATGATTCCAATGAATGTTCTGGATGAACTCCACAGGAGAGACTCACCAGCTGAAGCAGGAGGAGAGCCTGTCTCTTCTGAATCCTCCTTAAAAGGCTCCCAGTAACTAGATTAGGCATCACTCATTGCAGAAGACAATCCCCTTGGCTGATTACAAATGGAATCAGCTGTGGATGCAGCTGACATTATCGTGATTTGATTCTATGAAATGTCCTCATTGCAACAGACAGGCCAGCACTTGCCCAATCAGCTAAACAGGTACCACAACTTGGCCAAGTTGATAAATAAACCTGACCCTGACACAGCCTATATTGTAAACTTTGAATTCGGAGGTGCTTTACCCTTTGTATAAACTAATAACTCCCTGGAACTTTAAGTGTATGTATGACATCTAAAATTCAAATTTGGTTCTCCAGCTCTGAAACTTAGCATAGATCCACACGGCAATGATTAAAAACCTAAAAGAGGTCAAACTCTAATAAAAAATGTAATGAAACTGATACAGTTAAAGCAAGATAAATCAATATACAAGGTAAAAAAATATTATTGTCTGCATTTTAAAGCTTTAACTTTTGTGTGAGTTAAAAGAAAAATATATTGTCCAAGATTTCCAGTGTCTATTTTAATCTGTTTAGTGAGTTAAATGGCCTAATTCAGATTTATTTAATATCAAACTTGTGATACAGAACAAAATCTTAATGTTTGTACAAGTAATGTTTTCTTCTCTGCATTTCAGAGTCCCTTGAGGGACTGGGAAAGAAAAAACTATTAGGAATTTCCCATGTAGCAAAGACCTCAGTTTTAGGGCTTGCCCTTATGAAACATTTCTATAATAGTAAACTAAGCCTACTTAGAATTAGTGCCTAAGAGCCATCACCAGAAGATCTCTGCTGTTGCTCAAATGTGGTCTCTCTTTAAACCAAACTCAGAACTTCCCCCCAAAATAGGACATAATTTCCAGGGTTATAAATCTGGCACCGGCAGCATGAAGTGTAACTGACCCTGGCAGCACAGAACATAGCTGGCCCTGGCACTGTGAGCCATAAGCTCCAAAGATGAGCCTGACCCCGACATGGATGAACTGACCAAAAGGGGGAAAAGAAATAGAGTTTCAATGATTAAGAGATTTCAAATTGAGTCAAGAGGTTATTTTGGAGGTTACTTTTATGCAAGCTTCAGCCAGATATTACAAGCTGCCACAATATGGCAAACCTCAACCAACAATATTCCTAGAAAGCCTAAAAAATATCTAATGCTCTATCAAATTTTACTTATTAAGTTTGTTTTTCAGCAACTTAAAACCTCCAAATTGTTCCAATGGCAAAGAAGCTCTGAAAGCCAAGATGCTGAACTTTCCAAGAATAACAACTACTTTCATCATTCATCCCCTTTGCCTCTTAATAACAACACCCCTTTTTCAGCCTTGAAGCAGTTAAAAAAGTCTAACTGCAATAGCGAGAGGAACCTGTGCAATATTAAAAGAGACCTGCTACTTTTATATCGACAATACAGGTTAAGTAGAAAAAAATTTAAAAATACTGGGGAAAAGTGGTCATAATAAATAATAACTTAACAAATGCAGATGCAGATTCATCTTGGCTAAAAAAAGTTTCTCTCAAATTTTCTTTCATCCATCTCCACCCACTTACATGCTATTCTGCTCCCCCTCATTGGGCCCTTAAGTATTCTCATATTAATTTTTCTCCTAGCCCCCTGCCTCTTAGAATGTCTATCTAAGTTTGTCCACAGGTCAACAACAACCATGACCAACAAGGAGAATTCTGAAAACATACTTCTGCTACAACAGACATTTTAAAATCTGCTCCCGTTGCAACAAAAACATCACTATCATTCTGTACCAACTGAAGATGCCCAGAAACCCAGTTAGTATTGCCCCTGCTTGGCTCAGAGCAATTTCCCCTTCCCCAACTATGCTCTGAACTCACCAGGTATTAGCCAAAGAAAGAACACAATATCCCTACTCCTTCTAAAACTTGCTTCCAGCTAAGCTAAAACAGTAATCCAAACAGAACCTCAGCTTCATTCAATTTTTATTAAAACAAAAAAGGCAGAATGTCAGGTCTCAGAAAAAGAACACCACATATAAAAGACATTTTTTATTTTTTAGCTAGAGGACCTTTCAGCTTCTTTTGCAGTACCAAGATTTGGCATAAAGATCCCCAGGCCTGCCAGTACTGCTCCCATCAGAAGGCACCGCACCCTTCAGAAGATGATAAACAGCCATGCAGTCAATACTTGTCCCTGCTTGATAAAAATCTCCTCCCAGCATGGTTTTCATTTAAAACTGCAAGCTCTCGGAAAGAGAGCTGGAGCCACTTTTGTTTTCTTTCACTGGCAGATTTCACTGGCTCCCACTTGCCTGCTTTCTCCCAGCTTTCTCTTCCTTCAATAAGCCTGTTAAACTTTGACTAGCTGTGCCATGTGGATTCCTTAACGACTCCATTTTTAACACCATGTAGAAGGGAGGGCAGTGAGTTCACCTGCTGCTTCAGCTTAGAGAGAGAGGCCATGTTCTTTTTTAATAATAGCCAACTAGTTTGTAAAGTGGTATCTCATTGTGGCTTTGATTTGTATTTCCTTAGTGGTTGACAATGTTAGGCATTTTTCTGTATGCTTGTTGGCAATGTGTATATCCTCTTTGGAAAATGTTTGTTCAAGTCCTTTGTCCATTTTTAAATTGAGTTGTTTGTCTTTTTGCCTTTCTGCATTAAAAGTAATTTATACATTCTGCATATTAAGCCCTTATCTGATATATGGTATGGTGTACAACCATTTTTCCCACTCTGTAGATTTCTCCATTTTCTTGATAATGTCCTGTGATGCACAAAAGAATCAAGTTTTTTTGTAGTCAAATTTATCTATTATTTCTTGTTTGCTCAAGCCTTTGCTGTAATATCAAATAATCCATTGCCAAAACTCAAGTCATGAAGATTTATGCCTCTGTTATCTAAGAGTTTTAAGGGTTAGTTCTTTTATTAAGGTACTTGATTCATTTTGAGTTATATTTTCTGGTGGTGTATGGTAGGATTCCAGATTTATTCTTTTTCATGTGGATATCCAGTTTTCCTAATAATGTTTGTTGAAGAGACTATTCATTCCCTATTGCATGTACTTAGCATCTTTATTGAAATTCTCCATAATGTATAGGTCTATTTCTAGAGTTTCAGTTCTATTCCATTGGCTTATTTGTCCATCCTTATGCTAGCACTGCACTATTTTTTTCATTACTGTACCTTTGTAGTACATTTGGAAACTGGGAAGTGTGAGTTCTCCAAATTTGCTGTGCTTTAGAACTGTTTTGGCTGTTCAGTGTCCCTTGAAATTCCATATGAATTTGAGGACAATGTTCTTCATTTCTATAAAGAAGGTTGCTGAGATTTAGATAGGGATTGCACTGAATCTGCAGTTTGCTTTTAGATAGAATTTGTAGATTGGCATCTTAACAATATTAAGAGGCCACATTTTAGCAACAAAAGAGGTTCTCTGGGGGTGACCCTTAGGCAAAATTTTAAGAGGCTTAGTCTATCCTTTACAGGAGCAAGTTTCATAGGAGTGAACCCCAAGATTGAGGGCTTTGCCTATTCACTTGGTTGTACCTATTGCTTGTGAGAATATCATAAATTCTCCAAATGGAAAGTTGAGTATTTCCTCCTTTCTCCCCATTCTCCCAAGTGGTCTTTGCAAATACTTCTTTATTCACTGCTCAAATTACCCTGGGATATATTGAGGCATCACACTAACCTGGACAAACCATCAAAATCTCGTGCCCTGTTCAATATTCCATGTATTTATGGTGTTCAACTAAAGTGAGCATATAAGTTAAATTAGGAAACGTACTATCCAAAAGATAATTTCTTGGGTTGCATGGTCTGAGAATTGAACCGCATGAAAAGTGGGCATTCTAACCACTGAACTACGTGTGCACCCCCAAAGATAAATTTTGCACCAACTGAAGACCTCTCCTCTTATTCTCAAATGGAAGTTGAAGTTTTAAAATATGGATGATATCATCATTTACCCTGTATTTTGATATACTTCAGTCCTATTCTGGTCAGCTTTATTAATATCTCTACTGTAAGTCTGATCACCTTTTCAACTTTTCAAATAGTTCCTGTATGGTGTACAGCTGACTTCAGAGCTCTAACTCTGAGTCTCAGGTATCACATAAATATTCAAAGTTTCTGGGAATGATGAAGGTAATAAAGAAACAGCTCAGTTTATCAGAATTTAGAAATAACATTTACACCTAATGAATATATGTGATTGCTGTAAGATCTTACAATCTGAGATCCTTTCCAATAGGCTCCAATCTGACTTCAGTTTACTGAATTTTTGACTTCGGTTCACTGAGTTTTTATATTATAGTTAGTTCATTGGAATGATGCATGATAATATTTTTCTTTTTGTTTCTGACATATCATTCAACAAACAGTACTTAAGATTCATACATAGAGATACATGCTTCACAACTTCCTTCCTTCTTATGGTTGCTTCAGTAGTCTATTGTGTGCATACACCGTTGTCCCTTCCTTCCATTCTTCAGTCATTGTACCCTTAGGTGACCTCCATCCATTGTGGAATGTGAACACCACCGCCAGGCCATAAACATCAGTGTGCAAACGTCCGTTAGTTTCCCCACACTTGGTTCCTCCAGGCATATCCTGAGCCTCGGAGTTTCAGGATTATATGGCAAACCCACACCCAGACTCCTGTGGGGCTGCACTTCTGTTTCCCTACTGACAGTGAACAGGGACAATTCCTTCTCCACATTGTCTCTAGCAATTTTTCTCTCTGTTCATTTTTAAACCATTTTATTCACACATCATACATTCCAGCATAAGTGTGTAGAAGTGCCTTCACCACAATAAGCTATATGAAGACATATCTTTTTCTTCCACAAAGAATCCATACACTTTCCCAATGCCTCCCCCCCACCACTTGTTGACATTTAGTTTTGGTATAATGCCTTTGTTACATTCAGTAGAGGCTATTAAAAGCTAGTTGAGTATAAACCCTAGCTTGCATTGAATTTACTTCTTCCTGTATACTGTGGGGGGTCAGGAGCAATAAATCAGGCCTGAGCAAGGAGAAGGTATCCGGAGTCACAAGATCCAGGGCAGAAAGTTCCCAAGAGTTAAAAATTGAACAGTAATCATTGTTAAGAAACTAAAAGAATAGGGTGTATTTTGCAAGCACTAATGACATTTTTCTCCTTCTGTAGACAATCTTGCTTGCTTACAGCTGCAAACCAAGATGTGGCTCTAAAAAGATAATGCTCCTTTCCTGCTTCTGTGGATAAGCTTGTGGGTTTTGTCTTTATAAGCCCTCCGTGAGAACCTCTCGGGGATGCTCTCTGAATCTTCCTTCTTGGGGATTTCTGAGGCAGTTGCCAGCTGGCTAATAAAGACTCAAAATTAGCTTGCAGTTTTTTTGAATTGTGTGGTCTCTTTCTTGGCGCCCCACAACATATACCACCTAATTTCAATACTCTGCAATGCTGACATTCATTTGTCCTCCTTCATTCAAAAATCATTTTTTTTATTTGTACACTTATTCACCCTCATTGTCCACCCAGGCATTCCTAAATTATACTGTCTCAGTCTTTATTTTCTATCTTTCCTTCCGGTGTCATACATGTCCATAGACATTTTTCCTCAATCATACTCACGTTCAGCTTCATTTAGTGTATTTATATTATTGTGCTACAATCAGGTGGTATTGTACTACCCATTTCTGAATTTTTACACTGTCATGAGGCACAATTTGTATTCCTTGATACTAATTGTCCAATATCAACCCTATTTCTATCTCCTGATAACATGTGTTCTCAAATTCAATTCTCAAAGTTCACTCACTAATGTTAGTTCTTATTAGTGAGACCATACACTATGCGTCCTTTTGTTTTTTGCTAATTTCACTCAGCATAATGTCCTCAAGGTTTATCCACGTTGTTACATGTTTCATAACTTTATTCTATCTTGGAGTTTTGTGATATTTCATTATATCTATATACTACAGCTCATTTAGCTACTCATCCATTGATGGACATTTGGGTTATTTCCATCTCTTGGCAATCATAAATAATTCTGCTATAAACATTGGTGTACAAATGTCCATTTGTGTCCTTGCCCTCAGGTCCTCTAAATACATACTTAGTAATGGAATTGCTAGATCATATTGAAATTTGATACTTAGCTTCTGAGGAACTGCCGAACTGCCTTCCAGAGTGGTTGTACCATTTTACATTCACACCAACAGTAGAGAAGTGTGCCTCTTTGTCCACATCCTCTCCAGCACGTCATTTTCAATTCTTTTTTGATAATGTCAACTGTAGTTATTGTCAGATGATATCTCATTCTGGTTTTGATTTGCATTTCCCTAATAACCAGTGATGTTGAGCGTCTCTTCATGTGTCTTTTAAGCATTTGTATTTCCTCATCTGAGAAGTGTTTGCTCATGCCTTCTGCCCATTTTTTAATTGTGTTGTTTTTGTTGTTGAGTTGAAGAATCTATTTATATATTCTGGATACTAAATCCTTACCTGATATTTGGTTTCCAAATATTGTCTCTCATTGCATAGGCTGCCTTTTTAGTTTCTTGACTTTCTTTTTGATGTACAAAGTGTTTAATTTTGAGGAGTTTCCATTTATCTTTTTTTTCAATGTTCATGCTTTGGGTGTAAGATCTAGTAAACCACCTCCTATTACAACATTTATAATATATTTCCCTACATTTCCTTCTAAAAATTTTATGTTCATTTTTTTTTAACATGGGCAGGCACTGGGAATTGAACCCGGGTCCTCTGGCTTGGTAGGCGAGCATTCTTGCCTGCTGAGCCACCATGGCCCACCCTAAAAAATTTATGTTCTTAACTCTAATGTTTAGGTCTTTGATCCATTTTGAGTTAATTTTTCTATAGGGTGTGAAATATGGATCCTCTTTCATTCTTTCCACATGGATATTCACTTCTCCAATCACCATTTATTCAAGATGATGCTCTGTCCCCATGAAGGTTGGTTTGATCACCTTATCAAAGATCAATTGTCCTTAGATGAGAGGGTCTATACCTGAACACTCTATTTGAGTCCTTTGGTCAGTATATCTGTGTTTATGCAAGTACCATGCTACTTTGACCACTGTAGCTTCATAATTTGCTTTAAAGACAGGTAATGTTTATCCTACACTTCATATTCTTTTCTCAAGATATTTTTAGCTCTTTGGGGCATGCATCCCTTGCAAATAAATTTGGTTATTGGTTTTTCTAGTTCTGAACACTAAGTTGTTGAAGTTTTAATTGGTATTGCATTGAGTCTATAAATAAATTTGAATAAATCAATTTGAATAAAATTGACATTGTAACTATATTTAGTTTTCCAATCCACGAACATGGTAAGCTCTTCCTAAACCTTATTTAGGATTTCTATGATTTCTTTTAGCAATTTCTTGTACTTTTCTGTGTAAAAGTTTTTTGTATCCTTAGCTAAATTTATTCCTAAATATTTGATTATTTTGGATGCTATAATAAATAGAATGTTCTTCTTGATTTTTTCCTCAGATTGTTCATTACAAGTGTAATGTACAATACAGATTTGGGGTGTTTATCTTGTACCCTGCCATGTTACTCTACCCATTTTTAAGCTAGTAGCTTTGCTGTAGAATTTTTGGAATTTTTGATATATAGTAACATGTCATCTGCAAACAGTGAGAGTTTACTTCTTCCTTTCTAATTTGGAGTTTTTTTATATCTTTTATTTGTCTAATTACTCTGGTTAGAACTTCCAGCACAATGTTGAATAAAAATGGTGACAGTGGGCATCCTATGTTGTTCATGATCTCAGAGGGAAAGCTTTCAGTCTTTTTGCACTGAGGATGATTTTATCTGTGGGTTTTTCGTATATTCTGTTTATCAGGTTGAGGAGGTTCCCTTCTATTCTTATCCTTTGAAGTAGGTTCATCAAAAAAGGATGTTGAATTTTCTAAAATGCCTTTTCTGCAACAATTGAGATGATCATGTGTTTTTTCTGCTTTGATCTGTTGATATGGTGTGTTACATTAATTGATTTTCTTATGTTGAGCCATCCTTGTATACCTGGAATAAATCCCACTTGGTCATGACTGTAAATGTACTGCTGGATTTTATTTGCAGGTATTTTGCTGAGGATTTTTGCATCTATATACATTAGAGAATTTGGTCCATAATTTTATTTCCTTGTAGTATCTTTGTCTAATTTTGGTATTAAGGTGATGTTGGCTTCAGAGAATGAGTAAGTTAGCTTTCCATCATCAGTTTTTCTAAGGAGTTTGAGCAGGATTGGTATAATTCTTTCTTGAACAGTTGGTATAATTCACATGTGAAAGCATCCGGTGCTGGAATTTTCTTTTTGGGGAGCTACTTGATGACAGATTCAATAACTTTATCTGTAATTATTTCTTGAGGTCATTTATTTTTTGTCGAGTCGATGTTGGTTGTTCATGCCTTTCTAGGAAGTTGTCCATTTCATCTATGTTTTCTAGTTTATTAGCATTTAGTTGCTCATAGTGTCATCTCATTACCTCCTCTATTTCCACAAGATCAGTGGTTATGTCTCCTCTTCCATTTCTGATTTTATTTATATATGTCCCCTCTCTTTTTTTGTCAACCTAGCTAAGGGTTCATTGATTTTACATACTTTCACAAAGAGCCTACTTCTTGTTTTGTGGATTTTCTCAGTTATTCCCATGTTCTCAATTTCATTTACTTCTTCACTAATCTTTGTTATTTTTTTCCTTTTGTTTGCTTTTGGGTCAGTGTGCTGTTCATTCTCTATTTTTTCCAAGTGAACTTTTAATTCCTTAATTTTTGCTTTTTCTTCTGTCGTAAAAGAGGCTTAAGGCAATAATTTTCCCTCTTATCACTGTTTTTGCTACATCGCGTAAATTGTGATATGTTGTGTTTTCATTTTCATTTGCCTTGAGATATTTACTGATATCTCTAGTAATTTCTTCTTAGACACACTGGTTGTTTAAGAGTGTGTTGTTTAGCCTTCATATGTTTGTGAATTTTCTGGCCCTCTGCCTTTTATTGATTTCCAACTTCTTTCTTTTATGATCTGAGAATGTGCTTTGTATGATTTCCATCTTTTTAATTTATAGAGGCTTGTTTTGTGACACAATATATGGCCTATCCTTGACAGTCATCTATGAGAGCTTGAGAAAAATGTGTATCCTGATGTTGTGGGCTGTAATTTCTGTAAATATCTGTTAAGTCTAGTGCATTTATTGAATTGTTCAAATTCTCTGTTTCTTTATTGATTCTCTGTCTAGAATTTCTACCCATTGATGAGAGCAAGAAATTGAAGCCTCCAACTATTATGGTACAGGTGTCTATTTATCACTTAAATGGTGTCAGTGTTTGTCTCATGTACTTTGGATTATTCTATCTCATTGCATCAATATTTAGGAATGTTATGTCTTCTTGTTGAATTGTTCCTTTTATTTATACAATGTGCCATTCTTTGTCTCTTTTAATTGTTTTACATTTGAAGTCTAATTTGTCATATATTTGTATAGCTACTCCTGCTATTTTTTTTTTAACATGGGCAGGCACCGGGAATCGAACCCAGGTTCTCTGGCATGACAGGCAAGCATTCTTGCCTGCTGAGCCACCATGGCCCGCCCTACTCCTGCTATTTTATGATTGTGATTTGCATGAAATATCTTTCCCCATCCTTTCACTTTCAATCGGTTTTTGTCCTTGGGTCTAAAATGAGTCTCCTGTAGAGAGCATATAGATGGTTCTAGTTTTAAAATCATTTCTGCCATTCTATGTCTTTTAATTGGAGAGTTTAATCCATTCACATTTAATGCTACTACTGAAAAGGCAATAGTTTATTCTACCACTTTGTCTTTTGGATTTTATGTTATGTCTGATTTTTTTCTTTTTGCTTCTACCTATAGTCTTCTTTTATACACTATTCTCCAGACCTCTCTCTCTTGTCTTTTCCAGTCTTTCTGTAGTGCTCCCTTTAGTATCTCTTGCAGAGTTAGTTTCTTAGACACAACCCTCTCAGTAATTGTTTGTCTGAAAATATTTTAATCTCCCCCTCATTTTTGAAGGACAATTTGGCTGAATGTAAAATTTTTGCCTGGCAGTTTTTCTTTTAGAATCTTAAATATATCATACCACTGCCTTCTTGCCTTCATAGTTTCTGCTGACAAACCCACACACAGTCTTATTGGGCAACTCTTGAATGTGATGGATATCTTTTCTCTTGCTTCTTTCAAAATTCTCTTTCTCTTTGACATCTGACAGTCTGATTAGTAACTGTCTTAGAGTATGTCTATTTGGATCTATTCTGTTTGGGGTACACTGCACTTCTTGGATCTGTAATTTTATTTCCTTCATAAGAGATGGAAAATTTTCAGTGACTATTTCATTCATTACCCTTTCTCCTCCTTTCCTATTCTCTTCTTCTGCTGGGACACCTACAACATTATATTCATGCACTTCATGTTGTCATTCAATTCTCTGAGACCCTGCTCACATTTTTCCATTCTTTTCCCTATATTTCCTCTGTGTGTCAGATTTCAGATGTCCAGTCCTCTAGTTCACTCATCTTATCTTTTGCCTCTTCAAATCTATTGTGGTAGTTTTCCATTTATTTCATGTCTTCTATTGTGCCTTTCATTCCCATAATTTCTGTGATTTGCTTTTTCAAACTTTCAAGTTTTCATTCTCTTCACCCAATGTCTACTTTATACCCTCCTTCAATTCATTTATTTTATTTTTGATGAGTTTCCATGTCTGTTTAAACATCCAGAACTACTTGTTTCAAATCCCGTATCTCATTTGAGTTGTTTTCTTCCTTTGAGTGTGCTATATTTTCACTTTCTTAGTATTTTTTTTGGTTCTATTTTTTGCTGGCATCTAGGCATTTGATTTTCTTAATTAGTTTATACTGGATGTTGTTTTCACTCTTTTACCTAGTATTTTCTTGCTGGATGGATTTGTTCTCTATCTGTTCCCTGATAGTCAGTTCAACTTGTTTTTGAACTCTAATGTAGGTTCTGTTTAACTGATCAGAATTTTTCTGTTTCTTGCCTTGCCTATATGGACTTTTTTTTATGAGGAGGGCCTCCTCAGATATTATGGACACCAGTTAGATTTTCCATACCAGACAAGCCCATGTCTCAGGTGGGAAGAGTTGCCAGCATCAGGTTTCTGTGAGGATGAGAGCCAGAATGTGGTCAGACTTTCCTATGAAGCCTCTAGACTGTGTGTTTTTTGCATCCTCTGAGCATATGGTGCTTGTCTGCCCATGGATTCCCACCAAATTAAAGTGATATGCTGCCTTTTATTTCAGCAGACTCTCTGTGCTTGGGGCATGGTTGAGATAGAGGTGAGGCTGTAGGTTGGCATTAATTGCTTCAGTTTTCCAGTCCCTGGTGCCTGAACTTCTTGAAGGAGGGATTCCACTTGAGCTGGGCCCCATCTTCTTCTTTGGAAGGTACAACCTTAAGGGAATTATCACCTTTCACCGGACTAGTTACTTTTTCTCTCAGGTAAGATTAATTGCACCCTTGCCTGGGGCAGTTCTTGAGTCTGAGAGGGGCTCTAATTCTATCTAATGAGAGTTCCATGAGGGATTTCAGCAGTTCCACTTGTTCCTGACAGTTGTACACTTTTTGTCCAGTCTGTGATGTAGCTCCAGCAGTTGTTTTTACTCTTCCTCACTATTTATCAGCTGCTCTGGATGAATGAACTAAATTCCACACTTCACTAAGCCATGATCTTGCCCCACCCTTTTGTTCATTTTTAAATTGGTTTTCTTATCTTTTTGTTGTTGAGTTTAGAGTTTTCCTATATTTTCTGTATATTAAGCCCTTTTAAGACATCTGCTTTCTGAATATTTTCTCCCATTGAGTATGCTTTCTTTCTTCTTTCTTGACTAAGTCCTTTCCTGCAAAATTATTCAATTTTGAGGGGATATCATTATTTATTTCTTCTTTTATTGTTTTTGCTTTGGTATAAGGTTTAAGAAGCCACTACCTACCACAAGAAATTTAAGATATTTTCTTCCAGGAGTTTCATGGTCCTGTCTCTTATGTTTAGGCCTTTGATCTATTTTGAGTTACTTTTGAATAAGGTGTGAGGTAGGGATCCTTTAACATTCTCCTGTATATTGATATTCAGTTCTTCCAACACCATTTTTGAAATGACTTTTCTGTCTTAGTTGAGTGGACTTGATTGCCTTGTCAAAAATCAATTGGCCATTAATGAGAGGATCTATTTCTGAACTCTCAATCCAATTCATTGGTCGTTATGTCTATCTGTATGCCAGTATCAGGTTGTTTTGACAACTGCAGCTTGTAATGTGTGTTAAAGTCAGGAAGTGTAAGACTGACAACTTCATTTATCTTCTTCAGGTGTATTTAGCTATTTAGGTATCTTGCCATTCCAAATAAATTTGATCATTCATTTTTGTTTCTGAAATATTAGCTGTTGGAATTTTGATTGCTGTTACATAGACTTTGTAAATCATCTTGGGGACAATTGAAACATTATCTATATTTAGTCTTCCAATTCACGAATGTGATGTCTTTCCAAATATTTAGGTCTTCCTTGATTTCTTGTAGCAGTGTTTTGTAATTTTCTGTGTATAGATCCTTTACATATCTGCTTAAATTTATTCCTAGATACTTGATTCCTTTTATTGCTATTCTCAAAAGATTTTTCACTTGATTTGCCCCTAAGATTGCTCTTTACTATTCTATGGAAACACTACTGACTTTTGCTTTTTCATCTTGTATCCCATCAATTTGCTGAAATTGTTTATTGATTCTAGTAGCTTTGCCATAGATTTTTTAGGACCTTAAAAATATAAGATAATGACATCTGCAAAGAGTGAAACTTTCACAACTTCTTTTCCAATTTGCATGCCTTTTATTTCTTTTTCTTGCCTAATTGCTCCAGAAAGAATTTCCAGCACAATATTGAATAACAATGGTGACAGTGGCCATCTTTGGCTCGTTCCTGATCGAGGGACCAAGATCCCATAGAGAGAAGTTTTTCAGGCTTTCACCATTGAATCCAATGTTACCTGTGCGCTTTTCATATCTGACCTTTATCATGTAGAGGAAGTTTGCTTCTATTCTTAATTTTCAAAGTGTTTTTATGAAGAAAGGATGTTGGATTTTGCCCTCATCAATTGAGATGATCATGTGATTTTTCCCCTTCAATCTATTAATTTGGTGCATTATATTAATTGATTTTAGAATGTGGAACCACCTTTGCATACCTGGGATAAAACTCACTTTATTGTGGTGTACAATTATTTAGTGTTCTTTTGAATTTGAGTTGCAAGAATTTTGTGGAGGATATTTGCACCTGTATTCATTAGAGAGATTGGTCTGTATTTTTGTGTTTTTGTAGTATCTTCACTTTTTTTGTGTGTGTGTGTAAGGTAATGCTGGCTTCATAGAATGAGTTAGGTAGTGATCCCTACTCTATAGTTTTTGTTAAAGTTTCACCAAGAATGGTGACAATTATTTTTGGAATGCTCGATAGAATTCACCTGTGAAGCCATTTGGTTCTTGGCTTTTATTTGTTTGAAGGTTTTTGATGGTCAATTCAATATCTCATAATTGGTTTATTAAGGTCTTTTTTTTTTCTTGAGTCTGTGTAGGTTGTTCATGTATTTCGAATATGTTCTCTATTTCATCTAAAATGTTATTTTGTTGACATACAGTGCTCATAGTATCCTCTTATGAACTTTTTTATTTAAGGGGTCAATAGTAATGTCTCTCCTGCATTTCTGATTTCATTTATTTGCATTTTCACTCTTTCTTTATCAGACTGGTTAAGAGTTATTAATTTTATTGATATCCCCAAAGAAAAACTTCTCTTTTTCTGATTCTATTTTATAATTCTCAATTTCATTTCTTTCTGCTCAGATCTTTATTATTCCTTCCATATTATTCCTTCCGTATGCTTTGGGGCTAGTTTGTATTTTTTGTTGTTCCTTCCAGATATACAATTAAGCCTTCAATTTTAGCTGTTTCTTCTCTTTTGATATTGACATTTTGGGCAATATATTTTCCTCTCACCACTGCTTTTGCTTGATCCCATGAGATTTTTTAAACTTTTTATTGTATAATACAACATACATACAAAGCAAAGCAAAGAAAGAAAAAGCAATAGTTTTAGGAGCATTCTTCAACAAGCAGTTACAGGACAGATCCTAGAGTTTGTCAGGGGCTACCATATGATCCACTCAGATTTTTCCTTCTAGTTGCTCTAGAATATAGGAGGTTAGAAGACATAAATATTTTCTTTATCATCACAATAGACTTTTTTGTGACAAATAGCATATATAAAAAAAAAAACTCAGTAAATTTCAAAGACCGGCACCACAATTAGTTGTAGAACATATTTTCGAGTTTGGCATGGGTTACAATTCCACAACTTTAGGTTTTTACCTCTAGCTGCTCTAAGATACTGGTGACTAAAAGGGATATTACTTCAATGATTCAGCAATCATATTCATTTGTTAAATCCTACATTCTCTGTATAACTCCACCATCACCTTTGATCTTCCTATCCCACTCTTTAGGGGTATTTGGACTATGTCCATTCTAACATTTTCAAGTTGGAAGGGTTTGTCATTAATATGGGGTAGAGAGATGGAACTAACTGATGTTCTGGAGAGACTGGACCCTCCAGGTTTCACACTTATCTGGTCCAGGGAACCATCTGGAAGTTGTAGGTTTCTGAAAAGTTACTCGAGTGCATTGAACCTTTGTGGAATCTTGTATATTGCTCAACTTGTACTTTAGGATTGGCTATAATGGTCCTGGTTGGGATTTGGCAGATTATGATAGCTAGCAATGTCTAAATGATTCTTGTGTAAGGACAACCTCCAGAGTAGGTTCTCAACTCCATTTAAACTCTCTCTACCACTGATACTTTATTATTTACACTTCTCTTCACCCTTTTGGTCAGGATGGAATTGTTGATTCCACAGTGCCAGAGGCAGCCTAATACCTGGAAGTCATTTCTGATGCTACCAGGTAGAATTTCACCCCTGGATGTCATGCCCCACAAGGGGGAGGACAATGATTTAACTAGCAGAGTTGGGTTTAGAGAGAATGAGCCCATGAGTGAGCAACAAAAGAGATCCTGCAGAAGCAACTCTTTAGCATAATGTAGGTAAGCTAAACTTCTCCACTACCTGCATAAGCGTCACAAGAGTAAGCCTCAACATCAGGGGCTTGGCCTATTGATTTGGGTGTCCCTAAACTTTGACACGTATCAGGAGATTCCCTGGTGGTAAGGTTTAGTAGTTCCTTATTTATTCTCTCATCCCTCAAGGGACTTGGTCAATACTTTTTGATAATCTTCTTAATATACTTTAGGATATGTTCAGGCATTACATTAAGCTATAGAGGATTAAAGGACCTCTTTCTTATTCTGTACTTCCTGTGTTTCAGTTGTTCAAATGAGCTATTCAGATAGGTTGAGCGAGATTATGTGCTACAGAAAATTTAGGTTCCATACCAAATAAACTTTTCTTCATTTGGTCCCAAAGATTATGTGTGATTCTAAAATATAGACAATGTCTTCCTTAACCTTGTGTTCTGAATTACTTTAACCCCTACCTGATCAGCTTCATTCTTATCTCTAAATATCAGGATATATATATATATATATATATATATATATATATATATATATATATATATATATATATATATATATATATATATCCTATTATAAAAGCTTAAATTCTAGGCCCCTGTTTCTTATAAGCATTTTCAAAAGAGATCATGCCATAATTGTTCTTTCATTTCTGGCTTATTTTGCCTCATCAAATGTCCCACATGATTATTCACGTCGTTGTATGCCTCACGACTTTGTTTCTTTTTGTAGCAGCATAATGTTTGATTACATTTATACACCATCATTTGCCAATCTGCTTCTCAGTCAGTGTATATTTCAGCCATGTGCACTCATCAGGCATCATATATAGTGCCCAAAGTTCACAGTCCATCAACACTCTCAATCTTAGATAATTTCATTGTTCCCAAGAGAAAGATAATCAATAAACACACCATCACCAAATAGGAAATCTAAACCTCCTCTTAATTCTTGTCCTTCCCCCTATTATTTACTTCTGCTGTTGTTGTGGTAGTGCTGTTGTTTTCCTTTAAAACTTAGCCCATAGCATGCAATAGCAGTTTTCACGCTGTAACCTGGACTTAAAAACTCTTTGTACATGAATCATGAATTTGAAGCAGCTCCTGCAAGAACCAATTTATATTTCTAGTGTTAATCAGTGGGACACAGAGATCTATGCAGCCCCATTCAATCTTGTTTATCTTCAATATGGTAATATTACTTATATACCCACTAGAGAACAGCCTGCACTTCTATCTATTCCCCTACATTGGAGTTCAATCTCATTAGCTAACCGTTCACCCATCTCTAGCTTCTACATATCTCTTAAGTCCCCTAAATTCTGTATTTTAAGCCTCTGATTTTACCTTTACCATGGTCACAAAAGTGGAATTATACAGTATCTATCCTTTTGTGTCTCATTATTTCACTCAGCATTATGTCCTCAAAACTCATCCATCTTGTTCTGTGCTTAAGGACCTCATTTCATCTTACTTCTGCATAATATTCCATCATAAGTATATAGCACATTGTAATAACTCACTCATTTGTTGATGGACATTTGGTTTGTTTCCATCTTTTGACAATTGTGAATAATGCTGCTATGAACATCAGTGTGCAAATATCTGTTTGTGTCATTGCTTTCAGTTCTTCTGCAGATATACCAAGTAGTGCTACTGCTGGGTCATAAGTCAACTCGATATTTAATTTCCTAAGGAAGTGCCAATATGTCTTCCATAGTGGCTGCAACATTATACATTCCCACCAGCAATTCATAAGCATCCCAATTTCTCTGCATCCTCTCCAACATTTATAGTTTCCTGTTCATTTCATAGCAGCTATTCACATAGGTGTAAAAAGTTATCTCATGGTGGTCTTGATCTGCATTTTCCTAATAGCCAATGAAAACGAACATCTTTTCATGAGCTTTTGAGCCATCTGCATTTGCTCTTCAGAAAAATGCCTATTTATATCTTTAACCCATTTTATAATTGGGTTGTTTGTTCTTTGGTGGTTTGCTCTTTTGTTGTTGAGCTGTATAATTTCTTTATGCATAGAGAATACCAAATCTTTGTCCCATATGTGATTTCCAAATATTTTCTCCCATTGAGTTGGCTACCTCTTTGCCTTTTTTGGCAAAATCTTTTGAGGTGTAGAAGCATTTGATTTTGAGGATTTCCCATTTATTTTTTCTTTTCCTGCTTGTGCTTTAGGTGTAAAGTTTAGGAAGGTACTTCCTATTCCTAGGTCTTGAGGATGTTTCCCTACATTTTCTCCTAGAAGCTTTATAGTCCTAATGGTTATATTTTGATATTTGATCCACTTTGAGTTAATTTTTGTATAGGGTGTAAGGCAGGGGTTATCTTTCATTCCTTTGGCTATTGATGTCCAGTTCTCCCATGCCCAATTATTGAAAATACTATTTTGTCCCAGTTCAGAGGATTTGGGGGCCTTGTCAAAAGTCATATGATCATAGATTTGGTGGTCTATTTTTGTACTCTCGATTCAATTCCATTGGTCAATGTTTCTATCTTTGCCAGTACCATGCTGTTTTGACCACTGTGGCTTTATAATAGTTTTTAAGTTCAGGAAGTGTTAGTTCTCCCACTTTGTTCTTCTTTTCTTTTTTTTTTGGGGGGGGGGGTGCATGGTCAGGGAATCGAACCTGGGTCTCCTGCATGTAAGGAGAGCATTTTACCACTGAGCCCCCCGTGCAAACCATTCTTTTCTGGGGATACTTTTAGTTTTGGGGGGCTTCTTTCCCTTTCAGCTGAATTTGGTAACTAGCTTTTCCATGTCTTCAAAGTAGGTTGTTTGAATTTTGATTGGTACTGTGTTGAATCTGTAGGTCAATTTGGGTAGAATTGACATCCTAACTATATTTAGCCTTCCTATCCATGAGCAGGGAATGCATTTCCACCTATTTAGGTCTTTTTTTTTTTAATTTCTTTTAGCAATGTTATGTAGTTTTCTGTGTACTAGTCCTTTACATACCTAGTTAAGTTCATTCCTAACTTCTTCATTCTTTTAGTTGCATTTTTGAATGGAATGTTTTCCTTAACTCCTAAGTTAGGTCATCACTTGTGTATAGAAATGTTACTGATATTTGCACATTAGTTTTATATCCTGCCACCTTGCTGAATTTTTTCATTAGCTCAAGCAACTTTGCTATAGATTTCTCAGGGTTTTCCAAATATTGCATCATGTCATCTGCAAATAATGAAAACTTTATGTCTTCCTTTCCAATTTGTATTCCTTTTATTTCTTTGTCCTGTATTATTTGTTCTAGCTAGAATTTGTAGTACAATGTTGAATAATACTGGTGACAGTGGGCATCATTGTCTCACTTCTGATCTTAGGGGGTTAGCTTTCCATTGAGTATGATGCTGGTTATCAGTTTTTCACATATTTCCTTTATCATATTGAGGAAGTGACCTGTGATTCTTATCTTCTGGGGTGCTTTTATCAGAAAAGGGTGATGAATTTTGTTGAATGTATTTCCAACACCAATCAAGAGGATCATGTGATTGCTTCCATTTGATTGGTTAATGTGCAGTACTACATTAATTGATTTTCTTGAGTTGAGCCATCCTTTCTTTCCTTGTATAAACCCTACTTGGTCATGGTGTGTAATACTTTTAATGTATTGTCGGATTCAATTTGCTAATATTTTGTTGAGAATATTTGCATCTATATTCATTTGGTAGATTGGCTTGCAGTTTTCCTTTCTTACAGCATCTTTATCTGGTTTTGGTATAAAAATGGTATTAGCTTCATAAAATGAGCTATCTAGTATTCCTTTTTCTTAAATTTTTTGGAAAATTTTGGGCAAGGTTGGTGTTAGTTCTTTTTGAAATGTTTGATAAAAATTCCCTGTGAAGCATCTGGCCATGGGCTTTTCTTTGCAAGATGATTTTTGATGATTGATTGAATCTCTTTACTTGTGATTGATCTGTTGAGATCTTCTATTTCTTCCTGATTTGGTGTAGCAATTTGTGTGTTTCCAGAAATTTGTCCATTTTGTATAAGTTGTCTAGTTTGTTGGCATTTAGTTGTTCCTAGTATCCTCTTACAATTTTTTTTTATTTATTCAGGGTCTGTGGTAATGCAACCCCTGAACATTTTGTTTATTTGTATCATCTTTCTTTTTTTCTATGTCAGTCTTGTTAATGGCCCATCAATTTTATTGATTTTCTCAAAGAACCAACTTTTGGTTTTATTGATTCTTTCTATTGTTCTTTTGTTCCCCCATTCATTTAACTCTGCTTTAAATTTTGTTATTTTTCTTTTTCTATTTGCATTGGGGTTAGTTTGCTGTTGTTTCTCAAGTTCCTCCAGGTGACCAATTTAAGTCCTCAATTTTTGCTTTTCCTTGTATTTTAATATAGGCATTTAGGACAATAAAATTCCCTCTCAGCATAGCCTTTGCCACATCCCAGAAGTTCTGAGTTACATTCTCATCTTCATTCATCTGCAGATAGCTACTGAATTCTCCATCAATTAATTTCTTCTTTGATCCACTGGTTAATTAATAGTGTGTTATTTAGTTTCCATATATTTGTGAATGTTTTTGTCCTTTTGTGGTTATTGATCACTTAATAGCATGTTGTTTAATTTCTGTTTATTTGTGAAATTTCTGGTGTTCCGGCTTTTATTGATTTCTAGCTTCATTCCATTATGATAAGCGACAGTACTTTGTATAATTTAAACCCTTTAAAATTGTTAAGTCCTGTTTTGTGCCCCAGTATGTGGTCTACCCTGGTGAATGATGAATGAGTACTTGATAAGGGGGCCAATGTGCTATACATGTCTGTTAGATCTAGTTCCTTCATACATATTATTTAGGATCTCTGTTTCCTTATTGATCCTCGGTTTAGATGTTCTATCTAATTATGAGAAAAGTGTGTTGAAGTCTACTATTATTATTGTAGAGTTGCCTTCATTTTTGTCAGTGTTAGCCTTATGTGTTTTGAAGCACCTGGCTAGTTGTATAAATAATTATGATTATTATGTCTTCTTGTTGGATTTCTTTCTTAATTAGCACATAATGTCCTTCTTTGTCTTTTTAAGAGTATTGTATATAAAGTCTATTTTTCTAATATTTAAATAGCTACCTCTGCTCTTTTCTGATTACTGTTTATATAGAATATCATTTTCCAACCTTTCGCATTTGACTTCTTTGTGACCTTATGTAAAAATTGTATCTCTTATACACAACATATAATTGGATCATGTTTTTATTATCCTTTCTGCCAGTATATGTCTTTTGATTGGAGAGTTTAGTCTATTAACATTCAATGTTATTACTCGAAAGGCAGTACTTTCCTCAGCCAATTTATCCTTTGGCTTTTAGAAATCATATCTTATTTTTACCTCTCTTTGTATACTTTTGTTTGCCCTGATTGATAGTCTTCATTTCTACACTCTCTTTCAAACCTCTCTCTCTTGTCTTTTCTTATCAGCCTGTAGCACTACCTTTAGTATTTCTTGCTAGGTAGGTTTCTTGGTCATCAACCCTCTCTGCTTCCATTTATATGTTAATATTGTAAAGTCACTGTCATATTTGAAGGACAATTTTGCCAAACATAGGATTCTTGGCTGGCAGCTTTTCTCTTTCAATAGCTCATGTATATCATATCACTGCTTTTTCACCTCCATGGTTTCTAATGAGAAATTCAGTTTGTTGTTGAGTTTCCAGTTTGTGTGATATATCAATATTCTCTTACTATGTTCAGAATTGTTTATCTTTGGCATATGGCAATCTGATTAGTAATTGTCTTGTAGTAGATCTATTCAGATTTATTCTGTTTGGAGTATGTTGGACCTGTATATTGATATCTTTCCTAAGAGTTGGGAAATTTGGGCCATTAATTCCTAACATATTCTTTTGATGCCTTTTTCCTTGTTTTCTCTTTCTGGGACACCTATGTCATGAATTTTCATGTGATTCATGCTATAATTCAATTCTCTGAGATGATGTTCAATTTTTTTTCCTTTTATCCCAATCTGTTCTTTTGTGCTTTGGATTTTTATGACCTGTCTTCAAGTTTGATGATCCTTTTTTCTGTCTTTTCAAACCTGGTATTGTATGACTCCATTTCATTTTCATCTCTTGGATTGTGCCATTTATTCTCACTACCTCTCATTTTTTACAAGTTTTCAATTTTTTCTTTATGCTCATCCAATGTCTTATTTATATCCTTCATTTCTTTGCCACATTTTTTTCATCTCATTGAATTGATTTATATTTGTTTGAATGTCTTTAATTATTTGTTTCAAGTCCTGTATCTCATCTGAAGTTTAACTTTATTCCTTTGACCAGGATATATTTTCGTCTTTGTTAGTGCATCTTGTGATTTCTTTGTGGTGTCTAGGCATCTGGTTTTCTTGATTAATTTATTCTGGATGTCATTGTTTCCTCTATTGCCTAAGGTTTACTTGTTGATTGCCTTTGTACTATAACTCGTCTTTGACACTTGATTCTACTTACTATAGGCATCTAGAATAACTCATGTTTATCTGATCAGAATTTTTCAGCTCTTCTTTATGTGATTCTTGTCCTGCATAGATGGTATGGTTTTTAAAATTGCTTTATTTGTGCAAAGTTTTTACCCCCAGAAAAAAGCTTCCTTTTCCCTCATTCTCCTCTGGAAATGTTGATCTGTTCTGTTGCTTTTAAGTTTGCCTCTGCATGTTCTTAACACTCTTTAATGATGTCTAGTGACTTTTACCTGAAGGGTGGATTCTTGGAAGAGGGACTCCTGGAGAGGGCCTATCCCTGTTAGTTTTTTTCCAGACAAGACAGGTCCAGAGTCACAAAAAGGGTGTAGATCAGTGCAATTGTTCCCTATGAAGAGATCTAGCATGATTCTGTGCTTTTTTGTCCAGCCCAGAAGATGGCACTCTTCAGCCTGCTGCTCCCCACAGTCCTAATGTGGCATTGCATCTTTAATTTTCAGCTGACTCTGACCCCGCCAGGTGTGCAATTGAGAAAGAGGCTGGGACAACCATATTTTGCAAATTAAAACTGATGTAAGAATGCCAGACCCTGGGATCCAATTTCAGTAAACAACAGCTTCAAACTGCACCGGGTCTTACCACCCTCTCTTCTTTTCTTTTCTTTTTTTAAAGGAAAGAATTTATTAATTTTCAAGTTAACAGTTCTAAAACAGGAAAATGTCCAAATTAAAGCAAGACTACAGAAATGTCTAATTTAAGGCATCCAGGGAAAGATACCTTGGCTCTTGAAGACTGATGACATTCAGAGTTACTCTCTCAACTGGAAAGGCACATGGCGAACATGGCGTCATCTGCTAGCTTTCTCTCCAGGCTTCCTATTTCATGAAGGTCCTCCAGGGGTGTTTTCCTTCTTCATCTCCAAATGTCTCTAGCTGCATGGGCTTTCACGACTCTCATGGCTCTGAAGCTTATTGTAAAATATCTCCTCTTTCAAAAGATCACAGTAAACTAATCAAGACCCACCTGGAATGGGTGAGGCCACATCTCCCATTGAGATAATCTAATCAATTTCCAACCTACAGTGCTGAATAAGGATTAAAAGAAATGGCTGCCTCCACACACGGATCAAGATTAAAACATGACTTTTCTAGTGTACATAATCCTTTTAAACTGGAACATTCAACCCTCTGGTCCCTAAAAAGACATGTGTTTCTCATATACAAAATACATATATTCTATCACAATATCTGAAATGATTCAACCATTTCAGTAACAATACAAATGCAACACAAATTAGGAAACAGTACAAAATCTCATCAAAGTTAGCTATAGGCATGGTCCATACTAAGGCAAAATTCTCCTTTGGCTATGGACCTGTAAAACTCAGAGCAAGTTATTCTCTGCCAACATACAAAGGAGGGACCGTCATATGATACATAGTCCCATTTCCACAAGGAAAATTTGCAAGGAACACAGGGGTCAAAGGACCCAAGCAGTTTTGAAAACCTGCAAGGCAAACTCCGTTAGATTTCAAAGTTTGAAAGTCATTTAGCTTAAAGGGCTTTAGAAAGTGGCAGTCCCACCCTTTCCATGGTCTTATGCAGTGGTCCACCACTTTCCAGATGCAACATTGGGGGACCTTAGGGAGACCACAGTTTCTCCACCCTCTCCAAGCAGTCACCCCTTTTTCTTAAAGAAGTGCTTTCCTTCTGCACTCTGTTCTCAACTGACCTGAGAAGCTTCCATGTCTTTTGATCTACCCTGTTTTCACTTGTTCGCGGTTAAGACAGAGACTTCCAGTCACTTTTTTTTTAATTGAAACTGTTGCTGCTATTCAAGCCCCTGGTATCTGAATTCTCTAAACAGATTCATTAGTACATGGCCCTGTTCTCCATTTTCTTGGGGGAAGATCTGTCCTTCAGCAACTTGTGTTCCATGCTGAAGAGGTTACCAATAATCTTAAACATTCCCAGTTCCATCACTGCCTAGGGAAGGACTAAAACGGAAGCTGTCATCTGTTTTCTTTAATAGGCTGTTAAAAAATGTAGCTGTCTTCAAGTTGGTGTCCAGCACCCTGAGTTTGTGAATAAAGATCATGAGTCAGTGCCTGGCCCTGTCTCTGCCTTTCTTGGGGACAGAGCCATCCTTCAGCAAACTGATATCCACTACCTTGAGAAGCCTCTATGTCTCTCTATCTGTCCTGCTTTCTCCCTTGCTGAGAGTGGGGTTGAAAAAGAACCTATTAGGTTCTTTCTTTCCTGGGGGAGTTTTAAATTTCCGTGTGGTCAGAGTTGGTATCCAGTCATCAGAATTCACCAATCAAAAGCTGCAATTGGTCCCTGACCAAGTCCCACTCCCCCTGACTCTATGAAAGAGGTCTTCTATTTCCAGCTCTGGAGTGATGCCCAAAGACGCCGGCTGTGTCAGTTGGAGATAGGCACCGGCCTCCACAATGTGGAGAGATCTACTCACAGCTGTCACGGAATTTTTTTTAATTCACTGCAGTTTATCCTTCTCTTTATTCCACTCATTCCTGGCTGGTGCATGATGTGCTTCTGGTCTCCAGAACTCCTCAAACAGTAGTTTCAGACAGTTCTTGGCTATTTGCTAGCTGATCTGGAGGATGGACTAAATCCTTGAACACCCTATGCCATCATCTTTGGTTCACTCTCTCTATTATTCTTGATAAAATTCATTAGCAGAGTTCTGATTTGCAAATATTTTCCACCAGTTTGTAACTTCTCTCTTCATTTTAATAACAGCATTTATTGAAATGCAAACCAGTTTGCATTTTGATGATGTTCAATTTATTATTCTTTTATTTTCTTGGTTATGAATTTGGTGTCATAACAAAAAGTTTGTTTAATCCAAGGCCACGATGAGTATCTCCTTTATTTGCTTCTAAAATTTTCATAGATTTAGTTCTTAGATTTAGGTTTTGAATCTATTTTTCATTAACTTTTTTGTGGTATATGAGTTTAAATTTGATAGTTTTCTATCATAAATTTTCAATTTTCAATCACTTGTTAATAACTATATATTATCCTTATTGAAATAAGAGTTTAATTCAATAATTTTCCATCACAAATTTTCAGTTGTCAACGATTTGTTAACAAGTACATATTATCCTTACTGAATTGCCTTGGTAAAATTGTAAGATATGTCAATTGCTTATAGAAATAAGTGTTTATATCTGGATTCTCTATTCTGATAATTTTCTGAAATTATTGCCTGACACAAAACCAAAGATTTGGGAAGCACAGAGTAAACCAAGAAGAATAAAATGACCCCCAAATCCTTACCTAGGTATACCATTTTCAAGCTGCCAAAAATTGAAGCTAAGGAGAAAAATACGAAGGAGGCCAAGCATGGTGGTTGGGAACACTAGGCCTACAGAATAGCAAGGACAAGAATTGCATGAATTTCACTTCACAATACATGCAATCAAAAAGAAAGGAGTGAAATATTTAAAATGTTGAAAGAAAATGGAACATCAGAATTCTTTACCCGGCAAAATTATCCTTCCAAACTGGTGGACAAGTAAAGACTTCTTTAAAGGAACAAAATGTGATAGAGTTTGTCACAAGTAAACCTGCTTTATAATAAATGTTGTGAAAAAGATTCCTGAGAGGGAAAGAACGTGATATAGGTCAGAAACTTTAGTCTATGTAAAGAAAGGAAGAGTGGAGAGAAATAAATGGAGGTAAAATGCTATTTATTTTTCCTGTTTTTAACTTATTCACAAAGTCCACCCAAAATAATAGAGCTACAATATTTTGGATGATTGTAGCTTATTGGTAACTGAAATTAATGTTAGCAATATTAAGGGATATGTGGGAGGAATTTTTAATGCTTTATTAGGTGGTACTTCTACAATTGTTAAGCATTATAGTGTTAGTTGAAAATGAACTTAGATTAGATGTAAATGTAGATTGCATACGCTGTGGAAAATGAAATTTTTTAAAGAATTATAATTCATATTCTAAGAGACAATTAAAGTGGAATCACAAAAAACCTGAGTTAAATACTGGAAGAAAAAATAAGAAACAAAGAAAAAGGGCAATGAAATATAGTAGGTATTAATTAAAAAATATCAATGATCTCTTTATTAGAATGACCTAGGAAAATGAACTAGCAGTAGATTTATATAAATAAGACATTTATAAAGAGTCTCACACAATTGTGGAGATGCACAAGTTCAAATTCGATAGGGCAGGATGAGGGCTGGTATGAACGCTGAAGGTGTTTGATAAATTCCTCAGAAGAGACTGGTTGACTGAAGCAGAGATGAAAGTTTTCCCTTCTGACTGCTGAAATCATCACCTCTCCCTTAAAAGTCCTCAAATGATTGTATTAAATCCAGCAGATTAGATTCTCTCATTGTGGAAGACACTTCCCTTAGTTAATTGTAGATATAATCAGGCACAGATGCAATCAACTGATGATTTAATACATCAAGCTTCTAGTTTATTAACAAGTCAAAAATGTCCTTGATGTATTTGTATGCCAAGGTTTGCTTGAACAGACCACTGGGCACATGAACTTCATTATAAAAGTCCACCACTTGTTAACCTGAAAGCTATACACATCACCTTAAACCATACTTAATCTCTAAACAGAACACAATAACAGATATACATTCCATCTAATAATACTCAATTGTCTTGCATGCAACCAGAAATGCACTACATCCCTCCAAATATGGTGCAAGGCCTTGGGTATCATTCACTCTTACTTGATATTCGATAATTTAAAAACTATGACATGAGTAGTACAACTTATATGATAAGCGGATGAGATAGAGAGGAAATCAAATATAGTTGCTTCCTGTATAAATACAAGCATACTTAAAATAAAGCAAGGAAGAAATATCCATCCAATCACAGTCCTCCATGTGATTGTGATACATTATTTGTCACTACCTACTTCCACTACCAATTTCATGTTCTCTTTATCCTCAGCAAGTCCTTCAGTTGACTATGGTTGTGCATTATGGGGTGACCCAAATCTCATTTCCTAAAGTTTCTGGCCCATTGGGGACTCTGCCTGGACTGGGTTGTTGCTGTTTTCCATTGACATTAACCATAGGACATGGTAATACTAAGAGACATCTTAGTGGATCACCTGTATTGTAGGAAAATTCATCTTTACCTCCATTAGGTAATTGTAGCCCCCATCTTCCTTTGATTGTCAGGATCAATCATCCCAGCCAGTACAGTAATCCCCTTCCTTACTTGAATTCAGATGCATAAAAAGCCCAAAATGGCCAGGTGGCAGCCTTAAATTTCAGTTCATGGAATCATCGCTGTGTCTCCTGGTGGTAGCATTCCTCATTTTTGGAAAAGGACATGTAGATCAGCAGAACTTAAGGTTGCAGGGACAGGAAGTAAAAAAAAAATTCTAGTGGATCACTAGGGGTGATAGTGAATGGTGTCAATCCCATTTCCACTACTTTATTCCTGGACAGATGAACCCTGGCTATGGGAGAAATAGCACCAAAGACTGGATTGTGACTAAGATCCTACACAGCCTTCTGAAGAATATTGCCCCAATCCTGCAAGGTATTGCCACCTAGTTGGTGCTGTAATTGAGTCTTCAAAAGCTCATTCAACTGTTCTAACAACCCAGCTGTCTCTGTATGATGGGCAACATGGAAAGACCAGAGAATTCCATGAGCATGTGCATATTCCTGCACTTTATTTTCTGTGAAGTGGGTTCCTTGACCAGACGCAATGCTGTGCAGAATATCATGACAGTGGATAAGGTATTCAATAAGTCCATGGATGGTAGTTTTTGTGGAAGCATAGTGTTTAAGGAAGGCAAACCCGTATCCAGAGTACGCATCTATTCCATTTAGAACAAATTGCAACTCCTTCCACCATGGAAGTAGTCTGATGTAAGTAATCTGCCAAAAGGTAGCAGGCTTATTACTTTGGGGAATGATGCTACACTGAGGTCTGAGTGTGGGTCCAGCTGCTGCCAGTTTGGCACTCAGCCATGGTTGCAGCCATGCCAACATTTGTGAGTAGAAATCCATGTTGTAGATCCTATGTACATCCTTGATCCCTACCAACATGCCCACTTTGTTCATGAGGACATTGAGCAATGTCTGGAGTGCCTGGGGAGAGAGGATGTCTGGTAGCCACAGAAAAGATCATCTCATTCATCTGATTGTTAAACTTTCCTCTATCAAAGTCACCCTCCAGTAAGCATTCACATGAGACACACATGTCTTCATATTTTTGCAACTTAAAATGGTCAATGTATATTCCTATTCCCCAGTCCTGTTTGTCACAAATTTTCAATCCTGATCCTTCCAAGTTCCTGTCCATCCAGTGAAACCATTAGCAAAAGCTCATGTGTCCCTATATAAATGCACCCCTGGCTAGTTCTTCTTCCAAGCAAAATGAACAACCATATGCATTGCCTGACATTCCTTCAACTGTGCATATACCCTCTGGGACATCCAAGAATGGTACTGCAGTGATGCAGCTGCCCACTTTCAGGTGTTATATGTACATTGTGCAGTACCATCTGTAAACCAGGACTGAGTCTTCTCAATTGATTGTTAAGGAAATCCCAAGAGGTCACAGTTCTGGACTGGGAAAAAGAAAGTAATATGGCAGCAGTGGGGGCAAGGGCATTGTTTTAGTTTGCTAGCTTCTGGAATGCAAGACACCAGAGATGGATTGGCTTTTAATAAAAGGGAATTTATTTTGATAGTTCTTCAGAGAAAAGGCAGCTAACTTTCAACTGAGGTTTTTTCTTATGCGGGAAGGCACAGGGTGATCTCTACTGGCCTTCTCTCCAGGCCTCTGGGTTCTAACACCTTTCCCTGGTGTGATTTCTTTCTGCATCTCCAAAGGCCTGGGCTGAGCTGTGAGTGCTGAGACGAGGTATGCTGAGCTGCTCGGGCTGTGCTACATTGAGCTCTCTCGTTTAAGTACCATTCAATCAAATCAAACATCATTCATTGCAGCAGGCATGCCCCCTAGCTGGCTGCAGATGTAATCAGCAACAGATGAGGTTCACATGCCATCAGCTCATATACACAGCAATGTAACTAGGCACCTTCACCTGGTCAAGTTGACACCTGAATCTAACTACCACAGGCATTTAGGTCAATTCTTCATGTAACTAACTTGTTCCTTCAAGTCACACTTGAGCTCTATGCTGCATGTACCCTTTCCATTTTATGAGAGAATGTTGTTGTGCAAGCCCAACTTTATGGCTTGTTGGGTCACACAACACACAGCTCATCACAGGCAAATCAGTTTTCATGGTAACTTGCTAGCCCATGGTTAAGCATTCTGTCACCATTAAAGCCAGTAGCAAGCCAGAAGCTGTTTTTCAAAGGAGCATGGTATCTACAGAGGATGGTAAATCTTTATTCCAAAACCCTAAGGGGCCTGTATTGTGATTCTCATATAGTGGTCTTCCAAAAGCTTCAGACAGCATCTCTATTTGCTGCTGACACTTCCATCACCACTGGATCTCTTGAAACACATAGCCCACATGGCAGAGCAGCTTGCGTACCAATCTGGACCTGTCACAGAGCCTCTTCTTTTTTCCAGTCCCCCTGAAAATTAGAAGCTTTTCTTGACACTTAGCACACTCAAATGAGGAATATGTTGTCTGCAAAATCTAAAGAGACTAATTAGGCATTGTGCCTATATTTCTGTCATAGGAGTGGCCAGGTGCAACAGCTTAACCTTCACCTTCAAAGGGATAACTCAACAGGCCCCACATGACTGAACACCTAGATATTTCAATAAGGTAGAAGACCCCTGTATTTTTGTTGGATTTGTCTCCCATCCTATGACATTCAAATGCCTTACCAACAAGTCTAGAGTAATTGCTGCTTCTTGCTCACTAAGTTCAATCAACATGATATCATCAATATAATGGACCACTGTGATGTCTTGTGAGAGGAAGAAATCATCAAGTTTCCTGCACACAAGTTTATGACATAAGGCTGGATAGTTGATATACCCCTGAGGTAGGACAGTGAAGATACACTGCTGGCCTTGACAGCTGAAAGCAAAATATCTCTGGTGGTCCTTACTAACAGCTATTGAGAAAAGGGCATTTTCCAGATCAATACTGCATACTGGGTAGCAGGGGATGTGTTTATTTGCTCAAGTAATGGCACCACATCTGGAAGAGCAGCTGTAATTAGAGTCACCACTGGCTAAGTTTATGATAATCCACTGTCATCCTCTAAGACCCATCTCTTTTCTGCACAGATCAAATAAGATAATTAAATTGGAATGTGGTGGGATTCACCACCCCTGCATTCTTCAAGTGCTTAAGAATGGCACTAATCTATGCAATCCTTCCAGTAATCCAGTATTGCTTCTTATTTACTATTTCACTAGGTAGGGGAAGTTGTAGTGCTTCAACGTGACCTTTCCTACCATAACAGACCTCACTCCATGAGTCACAGAATCAATGTGGGGGATTGCTCTAGCTGCTGAGTATTTCTATTCCATTTATACATACTAGAACTGAGAAAATAACCACAGAATGTGTCCCACTGTGAGACAGACTTGGGCTGAAACTGCATGGATCACCCAACCTCCATAAACCCCTTCTCTGACTTGTGGTCCAGAGTGACTTTTTATGTCTCCTGGAATTAATGTCACTTCTGAGCCAGTTTCTAGCAATCCCTGAAATATTTGATCAGTTACTATTCCCCAATGCTCAACTGGCAAAACTGGTAAAAGGACATTGCTCTCCCTGGGAAGTCTGAGATGAAAATTGCAGTATAAATATTTAGTAGTGTAACAGGGCCCTTACCAAAGGGCAATTGGCCTTCCCCTCAATCAAGGGGCTCTGGATCTGTAAACTGTCTCAAGACTGGGAACAGCTTAAGGGGCTGTGACTCTGTTTTGTAACTTGTTATTCTTTGGTTCATTTGACCTAGAACTCTTCTGCTTATACATCTCAAATAAGAGTTTTAGAGACTGCCCATCTAATTAGGTAACCCACTATCTAATAGCCAACATCACACCTCTACATGAGTCAGATTATGTTGATTACTGCTTTGAGTCTGCTGTCCATTGTGGTAGCCAGACCCATCTTATCTATGACAATTAACTATTGTCATCTGTATTAGTTTGTTAAGCTGCTGGAATGCAATATACCAGAAATGGAATGGCTTTTAAAAAGAGGATTTTATTAAGTTACAAGTTCACAGTTATAAGTCTACAAAATGTCAAACCTAAGGCATCCAGGGAAAGACACCTTGGCCCAAGAAAGCTTATGGGTCTAGAATACTTCTGTAAGCTAGAAAGGCATATGGTTGGCATCTGCTTGTCCCTTGCTCCTGGGCTCCATTGGTTTTAGCCTGTTTCCTGTGGTTTCCTCTATAAGCATCTGTGGGCCTTCACTTAACTCCTCTTGAATGCAACCCTGGGTTCTGGCTTTCTTAGCATCTCATGAAAAGGTACATGGCAATGACTGCTGGGCTCTTCCCATATCTAGGCATCTGCTCTCTCTGTCAACATTCTAAGCATCTCCAAACATATGTGTCTATTTCATCTCTGAAGCAACTGTTCTGAGCCTTCTCCAAAATGTTTCCTCTTTTAAACAACTACCATAAACTCATCAGGAACCACCCTAAATGGACAGAGTCACATCTTAATTTAACCAAAAGGTCATGCTCACATCTGGACATGCCACATCTCCATGGAGACAATCTATTCAAAAAGGTTTCCACCCTACAATATTAAACGAAGATGAAAGGATATGGCTTTTCTGCAGCACATGACATTTTTTAACTAGGACATTCCACCATCTGAACCCTAAAAATGACATGTTTCTTCCATACAAAATACATTCACTCCATCACATATCAAAATAGCATTCAACAATTTCAGTAAAAATACTAATACCATACAAATTCAAAAACAGTACAAAATTTCATCAATGTCACTTACAGGCATATTCTGTTCTAAGGCAAAATTTCTCCTCTGGTTCTGGGCCTGTAAAACTCTGAACAAGTTACCTGCTGCCGATATAGAAGAGGGATAGTCATGGAATAAATATTTCTATTGTCATAGAGAGAAACAAAAGGTAAACAGGGATCACTGGACCCAAAGAGTTCTGAAAAATTTTAGGGCAAACTCCATTGAATTTCAAAGTCTAAAAGTCACTTATCCTTGGGGCTTTGGAAAGTGGCAGTCCCACCCTTAACATTTGCCTATGCAGTGAGCTTGTTCTTTCCAAAATGCTGGCTTTGCAATACTGGGAATCATTGGTGGGACCTACCTTTTTGTGGGGCAACACACCTGCCATTGGAGGTGTCTTTAGATTTCACATTTCTATCAACAATCTCTTCAAATTATTCTAGACCTTCTCTATCTAGAGCCTCACAATTCTTCCAAAATCTTTCCTTTATCCATTTAAAAAGCTATCCCAACATGTTTGATATTTGCAAACTGCAGCAACAACCCAGTTCTCTGGTACCAAAATATGTATTAGTTTGTTAAGCTACTAAGCAATATACCAGAAATGGAATAGATTTTAAAAAGGAGAATTAATTAAGTTACAAATTCACACTTCTAAGGCTATAAAAATGTCCAAACTAAGGCATACATGTGAAGGATATCTTGGCTGAAGAAGGCTGATGTTCAGCTGGGAATGCATGTGGCAGGCATCTGATGGTCCCTTACTCCTGGGCTCCATTGCTTTCAGCCTGCTTCCTGTGGTTTCCTCTTTAAGCATCTGTGGGTTTTCACTTAACTTCTGTGGATCACAGCTCTGGATTCTGGCTTGCTTAGCATGTCATGGGAAGACGCAGGGTGATGTCTGCTGGGCTATTACTGTTTCTAGGCATCTCCAAACATCCATATTTCTATCAGCTCTGAAGCGACTGTTCTCCAAGTGTCTACATCTGCACTGAGCTTTCTCCAAAATGTTTCCTCTTTTAAGCAACTCCAGTAAACTAATGAAGAACCACTATGAATGGACAGAGTTGCATCTCTATCTAACCAAAATGCCAGAGCCACAAATGGGCATGCCAGATCTTTGTGGAGATAATCTCATCAGAAGATCACACTCTCAACGGGGAACCCCACATATCCTTGGGGACAATCTAATCGAAAGGGTTTCAACCCTACAATATTGAATCAGGGTTAAAGGACATCAGTTTTCTGGTATACTCAACACTTTTAAACCAGCATATCATCCAAGTCAGGATCTGATAATCCCCATTGTGCTTAAGGATTCAAGTTCAGTGACAATAGTTGCCACAGTAATATCTGACCTATAGAGAGGGGCAACTACAGAGCTCTTCAAGGTTGATGGAGGTAGTTTTCCTCAGAGTTCTGGAAAAAGGTCCTATGGATATTCCTGGGGTTTTAGAGCAGGTCTTCCATTATTAGTACACTTTAACATCCCAGTCTCTTTAAGCTTTTGGATCTGCTAATCTGCATTACACCAGGGAGGTTTTGGCATGTTGATCTCAGGTAATGTCAGTCACCTTTTGACACATCTTTCTGCTAACCACTCTAGAAGACTCTTAACATCAGTTCTAGCACCTCAAGTTACAATGTTGGAAGCAGAATCTCTGCTTAGTTGACCCATGTCAATAAATTCAGCCTGATCCAGCTTTTATCCCTTCCATCATCATTCCACACCCTTAATATCCATTCCCATACATATTTCCTGATTTATGTTCATATAAATTGGAAAACTCATGCAGTTCTTTTGGAGTGTAGCATACCTCTTCATGGGTCACTCTTTGTACCTCACTTTTGGAGGCCTGTTGGAACTTTAGCCTACTTATAAGTCTTGAAGAAAAGAGAGGTGGTTAGAGTGGGCCATGAAAAAAATTAAAACTGTCTTTCAAGCCAATTACCTCAGGACAATCCATGGTAGTTTCATATGGTGAAACAGGATTCACCTCTCCATACAGAGAGTGAGGACAGTTTCTCCAGGGGATGTGGTTATGTGTTTATCAGGTACTGAAGGGCTCAACTCTTTAGATGGAGTTTGGATGGTTGACTCCTTAGGGTGGACTGGATGTTTGGAAGCTGTTTCATCAAGACAGACAGGAGGTCAAAATGGACATTGAGTGATTGTTTTTCAGGGCAGCCTGGGAGAGTGGCAGCTACTTCCACAGGGCAGACCATTGCAGATTATCTAACAAAGGCTCAGCAGAATCCAGGGTTCCATCATCCCCACTGACATCATTATCAACTCATTTGCCCCATCTCAATTTTCAGTATCCATTTTTTTTCCCAATCATAGCCCTTACTTTAACAGAAGACACACTGCAAGGTTGAGAATTTAGTTTACATTCTAAATGTATTACTTACACAGTTAGACTCTGAATCTGGTTTTCCAGAGATCTCAAGTCTGTGACCATAGGAAATAAGATCTTCTTTCAGGGCATACATAGAGGTTTTTGCATCTTTCATATAGCATTTAAGTTGCAAATTTGAAGCTGTCATCTCATCCCCTTCTTTCATAACTGTATCCAGTATATCTAAGAACAATAGCCAACATCACCATATCTCTTAATCCAACAAAATGCCAAAACCCAGAGTCTAACATAATACAAGAGTATGATTAGGACAATCAAATGGTGATATTTCACACATATTTTTTTACCTACTCACCCCAAATACTATCAGTGCCATCTTAGTTATTGGCAAAAGAGACATTAGTGCCTTTGAATCTAATCAGAGTAGAAAGCCAATTGCAAAAAAAAAAAAAAAAAACATTTTTAAGATTCTGTGTCTTAAGAACCACTCCCAGTACCAAGTTGTATTAGTCAGGGTTTTCTAGGGAAACAGAACCAACAGGAGATATATGTAAATATCAGATGTTATGGAAGGATCTCACACAACTGTGGAGATGCCTGAGTTTAAGTACTTTAGGACAGATCACAGGCTGGTAACAGTGATGAAGGTGTTCATTGAATTCCACAGGAGAGGCTGGCTAGCTGAATTAGACATAAAGTTCTCTTTCGAGTGGTGAAATCTTCACCTCTCCCTTAAAGTCTTCAACTCATTGGATTAAATTCAGCTGATTGGATTCTCTTATTGTGTAAGTCACTCCCCTTAGTTAATAATAGATATAATCAGCCATAGATGCAGTCAACTGACTGTTGATCTCATGAGCCAGTTTTCTGATTTTTAACCTGCCACGAAATGTCCTTGCAGTAACAATTAGACTAGTGCTTGCTTGAGAGACAACTGGGCACCATCATTTGGGAAAGTTGACACATAAACATAACCATTACAATCACTTTAAATGTGAATGGTCTAAGTACACCAGTTAAAGACAGAGACCGTCAAAGTAGAGAAAAAAACAAGACCCAACTAAATATCCTCTCCATAAAACTCAGTTTTAATATAAACAAACAGACTGTAAGTAAATATATAGATAAAACTATACCAAAATAATACTAAACAAATGAAAACTGGAGTAGCTATATTAATTTCAGACCGAGTAGATTTCAGAGCAAAGACAATTATTAGTGATAAAGAGAAGCGTTACATAATGAGAAAGGGACCAATCCACCAAGATGAAATAAGAATCATGAATATATGTCAGAAAGACCTTGAATTTCCACCTGGGTTCTCCGTACTTGCACTGCATACTGGAATCCCATAAATTGCAGTATATCGGAGTAATTCATGTTTCTCTTCTACTAGGTAAGGATATTGCCCTTTGTTACCTGGTGTCCGATGTCCTGAAAACTGTTGTTATATATTTTATCTGAGTTTTTAAATGTGTATCAAGTGGGAAGGTAAATCTAGCACATCTAACTCCAACTTTGCTCTGTTTTGGAAGGGCTTTAATGGTTATGTAGCTATTAAATTGTTCTATTCCTTCTTGTATACACTTTAGAAAATTATATTTTATTCTAAAAACTGATAGAGTTTATCCAAGCTTTCAAATGTATTGAAATAATAATATTAGTTTACTTCATTTTAATAACTGTAGCATCCACAATTATATCTCCTTTTTTATAGCAACATCATTTATTTGTTCTTTTCCCCTCTACATCCCTCTTCCCCTTCTTTCCTGTCTCTCTCTCTGTCACTTCAACTATCTCTCTCTCCCCCTGAATTTTGACAGCAATTTATAATTTTTATTATTTTTCCAAAGAACCAACTCTCTTTTTGTAATCAATTATATGTTTATTTGTTACTCCTTCAGTTTTTCCTTTTATATTTTATTGTCTTAATCTTATTTTCATCCTTCACTTTTTTTGGTTTTATTAAATTGTTATTTTTCTAACCTATTGTTAGATGCCTTGACTCTTTAATTTTCAGCATTTCTTCTCTAATACCAGTATCTAAGATATACGTTTATCTCTATATACCCCTTTACCTGTGTTCCATAATTTTTATGTGAAATATTTTCATTGTCATTTAAGTTTTATAATTATACATTTTCATTAGAGAAGATGAAGACTTACAGAAAAATCATGCAAAAAAAATACAGAAGGTTCATATACCAACACCTATTGTTAGCATTTTGCATTAGTGTGTTAAGTTTGTTAACATTAATGAGAGAATACAATTATAATTACATTATTAATTATACTATACAGTATATAATAAGAGTCCACTGTGCTGTACAGTGGACAGCCCTGTACAATATTCTGGAAGACAGAATGTCATCCATAGATGACCCTCAGACCTTGAAATCTAGTGTAGCTTGCCCTGCTTTGTTTCAGAATTGTTCAGGACCTGTGACCCTTGTTCTCGTTCCAATTTCTCCCACCTGCAATGGGAATGTTTATCCTATGCCCATACCTTTATTGGATGTTGTAATCAGGTAACTTATTTTGTAGACTTCATGGATTCAAAGACAGGGAAATTATACCTTTGGGTAGACCACACCATAACTGATTTTGATGAGATTTTCACTCAGCATTATTACTCAAATGACAAGGCTTTTGAGATGTTGTGATGGAATGAATGTATTTTACTTGCAGAAAGAATATGTCTTTTTCAGTTCCAGAAGGTGGAATGCAATGGCTTGGAGTTATATACCCCCCCAAAAAAAAACATGTTATAAAGCTTAATTCATTCCTATGTGTGTGAACTCACTTTAAGTAGGACCCTTGTTAAAGTTGCTTCAGTTAAGGTGTAGCCCAGTTCATTGGATAGCTCTTAATTCTATTGCTACAGTCCTTTATAAACTGAATGGGATTCCATGAAATAGAGAAATCCGCAAGAAGCAAACAGAAGCTGAAATAGAACCCAGAAGAGAATGGAGACACCAGGTGAGGCCACTTTGTGCTTTGCCATATGATAGAGAAGCTGATGCCAAGGATCATCAGAAGCCAGTTCCAGAATGCCATAGTCTGCATAGAAAGTGTTACCTTGATTTGCATATTTTCTTGGCCTCAAAATTGTGAGTAAATAAATTCCATTTTTTCACCTAACCCGTATCCATTCCACGGTATTTGCTTGAGTAGCATAGGAAACAAAACACTTGGTTAGCAGTAGTTTTATTTCAGGAATTAATTATGCCCTGCCCCTGCCTTCTTGCCTCCAAGGTTGCTGTTGAGAAATCAGCAATTAATCTCATTGGAACACCCTAGCAGATAACATCCTTGCTTTCCCCTTGTAACTTTCAGAAAAAATCTTGTCTTTTGCATTCAACGGTTTGACTACTCTGTGTCTGTGTGTGTTTCTCTTTGAGTTTATATATTTTGCATTTCATTCAGCTTTTGGGATGTGTATATTCATGTCATTTACTACATTTGAGTGGTTTCTAACATTATTTCTTTGGCTATTCTTTATGACTATTTCTAATTTCTTTCCCTTCTGTGAATCCAGTAATGCACATATTGGTATGCTTGGTGCTCCACAAATTTCTTAAACTAATGTCTTATGTTCTTTTTTCTTTCAGCTAATCAGTGTGACTTATTTCAAATATCTTGTCTTTCAGTTCACTAATTCTTTCTTCTGGCAGCTGCAATCTACTTTTAATACCCTCTAAGAATTTTTCCATTTTATTTATTATGATCATCAGCTTCAGTATTTATTTGGTGCCTTTAAATTTTTCTATTTCTTTATTAATATTTTCATGTTCGTTTACTGAATTTCTGGTTTTCTTCAGGTCTTCCTCTGTACTTTCCTTTATCTCCTTAAGCATATTAATGATCACTTAAAAAAATTCCTTGCCTACTATACTCATACTCTAGTCTTATTTCTTGATGCTTCCTGAATTTTTTGAATGCTTCACTTGAATAAACCATCATATTCTGTCTCTGTTTTTCCTGTAATTTTTCATCACACACTGTACAATTTTAATATTTTAAAGTCTTAACTGGGATTTATTGCCTGAGCTGTTTGTTCTGTGAATTTGTATCCAGCTCATGCTGTTAGAGATTTCCTTGAGTGCCAGGAGCTAACAAAACCAAAAACAAATCAATGCAGAAACTACCTTTCACATTCTTTGCAAATTAGTTCTGTGTTGGCTGGTGCTGTCCTTCAGAGTTCAGCCTTCCTATCACCAAGATCAGCCTGTGGTTAAAGCAAAGTGAAGGAAAATCACTGTCTTTTCCTACCCTGTGCCTTGTTCTGGGCCTGTGCTTGTTAGTAACCTTAGGAATTCCCCCCAGTTTCAGGAATTTGCATGACTCTTATGTTCCATATGAAATAGACTCTCTCCTTCTCTGGGGTGCTCTGTTTTATGATCTAAACTGGTTAAGTCTTTGCCCCAGGATGCTTTCACTGAATTGTTTCTTATACTGTTTTTTTTCTATCCTAAGCTGCTTCTCCCTGGAAGTCTAATTCTGGGATCATGAGATCAAGAGGAGGTTCTTTATGTCTGCCTTGAAGGTTAGCATGAAATTGATTTACATTGACATTCAGGTATGCAGTATGTCCAAAGAAATTATTCTGCTTTTGTTCGAACAGAACAAGGGACACACAGTGGGAATGCAGGGTGGCTCCACACTGTGCAAGGGATGGGTGGGGGATATCCAGAAAGGGAACTAAGAGATCTCCCTTCAGTATTTTTAATACAATTATTAAGATATATTCACACACCAAAATATCTATCCAAAGTATACAATCTATGACTCACAGTATCATAAAAAATTGTACATTCATTACCACAATCAATTTTAAAATGTTTTCATTACTCCAAAAAGAAAATTAAAAAAATAATTCATAAAGAAAACCTGAAATAACCCATATATCTTATCTCTCCTTATTGCTGACCCTTGCTATTGGTACAGTACATTTTTACTGTTGATGAAAGAATATTAAGATATTGCTGCTAACTGTAGTCCATAGTTTGCAATAGGCACATTTTTCCCATATACCATTTGATTATCAACTCTCTGTAAAGGTGCCATATATTTGTTCTGGTTAATGAAAAAGCTTGATTATATTTGCAGTGTTAATCACAATCATTTTCCATCACAAGGTTCACTGTTTTATACATTCCCATATTTTAATACCTAGCTTTCCTTCTGGACATATACCTGATTCTAAACTACCTCTTTCAATCACATTCACTCACAATTCAGCATTGTTAATTATACTCACAATAATGTGCTGTTATCACCACTATCCATTTTCAAATATTTAAATTCAATCTAGCTAAGAATTCTGCAAATATTAAGCAACCAGTCCTCATTTTCTAGCCTTCTCATATCTTCTGGTAACCCATATTCTACATTTCATCACTGTAAGTTTGCAAATTATAATTTAGTTCATATTAATAAGATTATACAATATTTACCCTTTTGTGCCTGATTATTTCACTCAAAATGATGTCTTCCAGGTGCATCCATGTTGTCATGTACTTCAGGACATCATTCCTTCTTACTGCTTAATAATATTACATCATATGTATGTATCACAGTTTGTTTATCCATTCTTCAGTTGGTGGGCACTTGGGTTGGTTCCATCTTTTGGCAATTGTGAATAATGCTGCTGTGAATATTGACATCCAAGTGTCTGTTCACATTCCTGCTTTCAGAACTCATGGGTAGAAATTGAGTAGAAGAAAGATGGCTAGATCACAAGGCAACTGTCATGTTGAGTTTTCTGAGGAACCACCAAACCATCTTCCAAAGTATCTGTACCATTTTACATTACCACCAGCAGTGAATAAGTGTTCTTATTTGGCCACATCCTCTCCAAGACTGTCTGTTTTCCTGTCTGTTTAATTGTGGCCATCATACTGGGTGTAAAATGATATCTTATTTGATTTGGATTAGGATTGCCTTAATAGTTAGTGAAAATAAACATCTTTTCATGTGTTCTTTCCATAATTTGTATTTCCTGCTTGGAAATACGTTTATTCATGTATTTGGACCATCTTAAATTGGGTTGTTTGTTTTTTTATTGTTGAGTTGTAGGATTACTTTAACTTTTCTCTTCATTAAAACCTTATCAGATACTTGATTTACAATTTTTTCCCATTGAGTTGAATGTCTTTTCACTGTTTTGACAAAGCCTATAATATAATAAGCCTATATATACTATGTCCTCAGACATATTCAATTTTGAGGATGTCCTATTTATCTGTATTTTCATTCATTGCTTGGGCTTTGGGTGTAAGTCCTATGAATCTACCCCTTATCACTAGATCTTGAATATGTTTTCTGATATTTCCTTCTAGGAGTTTTATGGGGCTGGCTCTTGTACATAAGTAGTTGATTCATTTTAAGTTAATTTTTGAATAAGGTGTGAGAAAGGGGACCTCTTTTATTCTGTTGGGATATAATATCCAGTTCTCTCAACCCTCTATTGAAGAGACTGAACACAGTTGTGTGAATTTGGGAATTTGACGATAATTAATTTGCCATAGAAATGAGGGTCTATTTCTGAATTCTCAATTTGATTTTATGGATCAATATGTCTTTTTTTTTTTTTTTTTTTTTGCCAGTACCATGCTGCTTTGGCCACTGTCATTTTATACTGTGCTTTAAGGTCAGGAAACATAATATTTCCCACTTCATTCTTCTTTTGCAAGGTGTTTTTCCATATTCAAGGCCCCTTTCCCCTCCAAATGAATTGGATAACTAGGCTTTTCATTTTGGCAAAGTTGGCTTTTGGAATTTCACTGGTATTATATTGAATCTGTAGAACAATTTGGTTGGAATTGACATCTTTATGGTATTTTGCCTTCCAATCCATGGACATCGGTTGTCTCTTTGACTCTTTGATTTCTTTCAGCAATGTTTTGTAGCTGCTGTGTACAGCACCTTTACATTGTTAGCTACATTATTCCTAGATATTTAATTCTTTCAGTGTCTGAGCTGGTTTTAAACTGTTATATACCTCAGAAAAACCATGCTATTTTTTCTAATCCAGTCTTGTGGGGGTAGATCTATTATGTAGGGTGGAATTTTTGAGTAGGTTATTTCCATGCAGACAAAAACTCACCCAATTGTGGGTAGGATCTTTTTTATTAAGTTGTTTCCATGAAGATGTGACTCACCCAATTGGGGGTGGGACCACTTGATTAAGTGGTTTACATGGAAATGTGTCCCCTCCCATTTGAGGTGGGTCTTAATTCATTTTCTGGAGTCTTTTAAAAGGTAACCACTTTGGAAAAATCTCCAGAGCTGACAGAGACATTGGGAGACTCAGAAAGAAAAGAACCTAGGGGAGCTATTTGAAACCATAAGCCAAAGGACCAGCAGACACCAGGCATTTGCCTTGCCATATAACAGAGGTTATCCAGATGCCATTGACCTTCCTTGAGTCAAAGTACCTTTCTATGCATGTCTTAGTTCAGATATTTTTATGGTCTTAGAACTGCAAACTTGTACCTTAATAAGCCCTCTTTATAAAAGTCAAATATCTCCTGGTATGCTGAATTCTGACAGCATCAACAAACTAAAATAGTTTCTATTGTAAATGAAATGCTTTTCGTGATTACCTCCTCACACAGCTTACTAATGTATAGAAACCTTACTGATTTTTGCATGTTGATTTTGTATGCTGCCATTTTGATGACCTAATTTATTAGCTCAGTTAGTTTTGTCATAGTTTTTTTTTTTTCTAAATAAGGGATCACATCATTTGCTAATAGTGAAAGTTTTTCTTCTTGCTTTCTGATTTGTATGTCTTTTATTTCTTTTTCTTTCCTTATTGCTCTAGCTAGAACTTCTAGCACAATGTTGAATAACAGTGATAACAATGGAAATCTTAGTGTTTTTCAAGATCTTAGAGGGGAGGTTTTCAATCTCTCACCATTGAGAATGGCATTAGATGTGGGTTTATATATTTCCCCTTTATCATGTTGAGGAAGTTCCCTTTGATTCCTGCCTTTCAAGGTGTTTTTATCAAGAAAAGATGCTAACTATTGAAAATATTGAGGGAATGATCAGCCTTCAATTAGAGATGTGAATGTAGCTTGGTCAGGGTAGGACTAAGGTAAAGCAGATTAAAGGGTAGAGGATAATATTGACTGTGTTTTAAGTCTTATTGTTATTTTGAAAAAAGAAAAGATACTAAATTTTGTCAGGTGCCTTTTCTAAATCAATCAAGATAATCACATGCTTTTCCCCTTTGATTTGTTAGTGTAGTGTTAAACATTAATTGGTTTTCTTCTGTTGACCCTTGCATAACTGGAATAAAACACACTTGGTCAGTGTGTATAATTCTTTTAATATGCTGCTTGATTCGATTTGCCAGTATTTTGTTGAGGATTTTCGCATCTGTATTCATTATGAGATTGGTCTGTAGTTTTCTTGTAGTATCTTTAGCAGGCTTGGCTACTTAAGTGATGTTGGGCAGGAGTGGGGATTATTCTTCTTAGAATGCTAGTGAAAATTTGCCTGTGAAGTCATCTGGTGCTGGGCTTTCTTTTTGGGGATGTTTTTGGTTACTGATTTAATCTCATGCTTGTAATTGGTTTGTTGTTATCATCTACTTCTTGGCTAGCCAGTATAAGTTGCTCTTCTGTTTTTAGAAAATTGCCCATTTCATGTCATTTCATCTATGTTGTCTAGTTTGTTAGGAGACAGTTGTTCATAATATCCTCTTATGATTTGTTTTATTTCTTAAGTGTCTGCAGTAATGACCCTGCTATTGTATCTAATTTTATGTATTTGCATCTTCTATCTTTTTTGTCTTTGCCAGTCCAAATAAGGGTTTGTCAATTTTATTTATCTCAAACAATCAACATTTGATTTTATTTCTTCTCTCTATTGTTTTAATTGTACTTTATTTCATTTATTTCTGCTATAAGCTTTTTAATTTTTTCCTTCTACTTGCCTTGGGATTGGTTTCCTACTCTTTATCTAGTTCCTTCAGTTGTTCAGTTACACCTTTGGTTTTAAGTCTTTTTTTTCCTTTCCTTTTTTAATGTAGGAATTTAGGGCTATATATTTCTGTCTCAGTGTTGGCTTTGTTGTATGCCATACAATTTAATATGTTGTTTTCTTTTCATTTGTCTCAAGATATTTACTTATATGTCTTGCAATTTCTTCTTAGAACCACTGATTGTTTAAGACTTTTTTTTTAACCTCATATATTTCTGAAATTTCTGGTATTCTGGTTGTTGTTGATTTTAGCTTCATTTCTTCATGATCACAGAAAGTGCTTTGCATAATTTTAATTTTTAAAAATTTGTTAAGACAAGCCTATGGCCTATCCTGAAGAACATTCCATGAACACTTGAGAAGAATGCATATCCAGCTGTTTTAGGGTGCAATGATCTATATATGTCTATTAGATCCAGTTCATTTATCACATTATTTAGATTCTCCATTTCCTTATTGATACACTGTCTAGATATTCTATCTATTCATGAGAAAGATGTGTTGAAGTCTCTCACTCTTATTATAGAGAAGTTTATTACTCATTTCAGTTTTGGAAGCATTTGCTGCATGTACCTTGGGCACTTTCAATGGGTGCATAAATATTTATGATTTTTATTTCTTCTTGGCACATTGTGATTTTTATTAATATATAATGTCTACCTTTGTCTCATTATATTTTTGGATTTAAAGGCAATTTTGCCTGATATTAGTATAGCTACCCCTACTTTTTTTTGGTTGCTGCTTGTATGGAATATTTTCTTCCATCCATTCACTTTCAACTTTTTTGTACCTTTGGGTCTAAAATGAGTGTCTCATTAACAGCATATGGATGGATCATATATTTTATCCTTTCTGCCAATCTGTTTTTGTCAGCTGGGGAGTACAATATATAAACGTTCAATGTTATTACTGTAAAATCATTCCTCACTTCAACCATTTTATCCTTTGGCATTCATTTGTCAAATCTATTATTTTTTATCAGTTTTTATCCTTTAATTTCTCTTACTGATAATAATAATTTCTATACTGTCCTCCAAGCCTTTCTCTCCTCTTTGTTTTTGTTTCTGGTTTTTTTTCCAGTTAGCAGAACTCCCTTTAGTATTTCTTGTAGGCATGTCTCTTGTTAAAAACTCTCTCAGCTTTTGGTTATCTGTCCATACTTTCAGTTTTCCCTCATATTTGAAGGACAGCTTGGCTGGATAAAGAATTCTTGGCTGACAATTTTACTCATTCAGTGTCATAAATGTATCATAACTCTGCCTTCTCACCTCTATGGTGCCTGATGAGTAGTCAGCATTTAGCCATATGTAGCTTCCCTCAGATGGTGTGAATCATTTTTCTCTTGGTGCTTTCAGGATTCTCTCTTTCTCTTTGACATTTGGCAATCTGATTTAGTGTGTGTCATAGAATCAGTCTATTCAGATTTACTCTCTTTGATGTACAATTGGACTTCCTGGATTTGCATTTTATGTATTTTATTAGGTTTGTTAATTTTTCAGCCATCATTTCCTCAAATCTTTTTCCTGGCCATTTACCCTTCTCTTCTTCTGAGACACCTATTATTCAAATTTTTGTGCACATCATGTTATCAATCATTTCTGAGACCCACTTCAAATTTTTCCAATTTTTTCTCCATTTGTTCTTTTATGTCTTCATAGTTTGTTGTTCTGTCTCTAATTTACTGATGCTTTCATCTTCCACATCAAATCTGCTATTGTGTATCTCTGGTATATATTTTATTTCATCTAAAGTATTTTCATTTCTATAAGATATGTTATTCTTCTATGTATTATTTCATATTCTTTATACAGTCCTAGTGTCTTTTTAACATCTTTTATCACTTAAACCATCTTGTTGAAAATATCTAAGTGTTGTTTTGAATATCTATATTAATTTTTCCAAATTCTTTGTCTCCTCTGACTTCTGAATCTGATTATTTGGTTTGGCCATATCATCCTGATTCTTAATTTGCCTTTTAAATTTTTGCTGGTTTCTGGGCATTTTAATTTTTTTTAGCTTCCATTGCATATTTTTTAACTTTTTTTATTGTACAGTATGACATATATACAAAGCAAAGAAGTAAAAAAGCAATAATTTTCAAAGCACTCTTCAACAAGTAATTATGGGACAGATCCCAGAGTTTGTCATGGGCTACCATATGATCCTCTCATAAATGTCCCTCTAGCTGCTCCAGATTATAGGAGGGTAGAGGGCTTAAATATTTTTATCATCACCATCAACTTATTTTTCTTTTTTTCCTGAAAAATAACATATATACATAAAAACTATAAATTTGAAAGCACAGTATCACAATTAGTTGTAGAATATATTTCAGACTTTGACATGGGTTACAATTTCACAATTTTAGGTTTTTACCTCTAGCTGCTCTAAAATACTGGAGACTAAAAGAGATATCAATTTAATGATTCAGCATTCATATTCATTTGTTAAATCCCATCTTCTCTGTATAACTCCACTATCATCTTTGATCTTTCCATCCCTCTCTTTAGGGGAATTGGGCCATGGTGATTCTAAATTTTTCACATTGGAAGAGTCTGTCACTAATATAGGGTAGGGAGATAGTTCCATCTGATGTTCTGGAGAGGCTGGGCTAGGTTTCAGGACTTATCTCGACCAGGGACCCATCTGGAGGTTGTAGGTATCTGGAAAGTTACTTTAGTGCCTAAAACCCTTGTGGAGTCTTATATATTGCCCTAGGTGTTCTTTGTGATTGCCTGGAATGGTTCTGGTTAGGGATTGGCAGGTTATGATGGGTAGTGACCACCTTCACTCCTATCTATTCCCTCATGTTGGAGTTCAGGCTCAATAGCTAATGGTTCACCCATCTTCTAGCTTCTATGTATCTCTAAATCCCCTTTATCTGTATTATAAGCCTCTGATAATATTTTTATGCTGGCCATAAAACTGGAATGATACAGTATCTATCCTTTTGTGTCTGGTTAAGTTCATTCCACTTTATGTCCTCAGGGCACATCCATCTTGTCATGTGTTTCAGGACATCATTTTGTCTTAATGCGGCATAACAGTTCATCATATGTATATACCACATTTTGTTGATCCACTCATCTGTTGATGGGCATTTGGTTTGTTTCCATCTTTTGGCAATTATGAATAATGCTGCTATTAACATCGGTGTGCAAATGTCTCTTTGTATCATTGTTTTCAGCTCTTCTGGGTATATACCAAGTAGTGCTATTGTGCTCATAAGGCAACTCGATATTTAACTTCCTAAGTAATCACCAAGCAGTCTTCCATAGTGACTGCACCATTATACATTCCCACCAGCAGTGCATAAGTGTCCCCGTTTCTCCACATCTTCTCCAACATTTATAGTTTTCTGTTTGTTCAGTAGCAGCCATTCTTAGAGGTACGAAGTGGTATTGCATTGTAGTCTTGAGCTGCATTTCCCTTACAGCCAAAGAAAATAAGAATCTCTTCATGTGCTTTTGAATCATCTGTATTTGTTCTTCAGAAAAAATGCATATTCTTATCTTTAGCTCATTTGTCCCAGTTCAGAGAGTTTGTGGCCTTATCACAAATCAGTTGACCATAGATTTCATGGTCTATTTCTGCACTGTTTATTTGATTCTTTTTGGTCAATGCTTCTATCATTGTCCCAGTGATATGCTGTTATGAACACTGTGGCTTTATAATAGGTTTAAAGTCAAGTAGTGTTAATCCTTCCACTTTGTTATTGTTTTTGTAGGATGCTTTTTGCTATTCAGGTTTTCTTTCTCTTCCAGATGAATTTGGTAGTTAGGTTTTCCAAATCTTCAAAGTAGGTTGTTGGAATTTTAATTCCTACTGTGTTGAATCTGTAGATCAACTTGGTAGAATTGACATCTTAACTATATTTAACCTTCTTACCCATGAGCAAGGAATGTCTTTCCGTCTATTTAGATCTCCTTTGATTTCTTTGAGCAATGTCATGTAGTTTTCTGTGTACAAGTCCTTTACATCCCTAGTTAAGTTCATTCCTAAGTACTTGATTCTTTTAGTTGCTATTTTGAATGAAACTTTTTCCTTAATTGACTCCTCATCTAGGTCATTGCTTGTGTATGGAAATGTTACTGATTTTTGCAAATCAATTTTATATCTAGCCACCTTGCTAAATTTGTTATTAGCTCAAGTAAATTTGCTGTAGATTTCTCAGGATCCTCCAATTATAGTATCATATCTTCTACAAATAATGATAGTTTTACTTCTTCCTTTCCAATCTGTATGTCTTTTATTTCTTTGTCCTGCCTGAGTGCTCTAGCCAAAATGTGTAGCACAATTTTGAGTAATAGTGGTGACAGTGAGCATCCTTGTCTTGTACATGATCTTAGGGGGAAAGCTTTCAGTCCCTCTGCATTGAGTATGATGCTGGTTATCAGTTTTTCATATATTCTCTTTATCACATTGAGATAGTTACCTTTGATTCCTACTTTTTGCAGTGCTTTTGTCAGAAAAGGATGCTGAATTTTACAGAATACTTTTCCAACATCAATTGAGATAATCACGTGATTTTCCCTTTTGATTTGTTAGTGTGCTATATTACATGAATTGATTTTCTTGTGTTGAACCATCCTTGCATTCCTGGTATAAACCCCACTTGGTCATGGTATGTAATTCTTTAATGTGCTATTGGATTCTATTTTTTAATATTTTATTGAGAATTTTTGCATCTATGCTCATTAGGGAGATTGGTCTGTAGTTTTCCTTTCTTATAGCATCTTTAGCTGGTTTTGGTACTAAAAAGATATTAGCTTCATAAAATGAGCTAGGTAGAGTTCCATTTTCCTCAATCTTTTGGAAAATTTGAGCAGGATTGGTGTTATTTTTTTATAGAATGTTTGATAAAATTCCCCTGTGAAACCATTTGGCCTTGGGCTTTACTTTGTAGGAAGATTTTTGATGACTGATTGAATCTTTTTACTTGTGATTGGTTTGTTGAGATTTTCTATTTCTTTCCAAGTCAGTATAGATTGTTTGTGTGTCTCCATGAATTTGTTCATTTCATCTAAGTTGTGTAGTTTGTGTAAAGTTGTTCACAGTATCCTCTTGTGATTTTTAAATTTCTTTAGGGTCTGTGGTAATGGTCCCCTTCCCATTTCTGATTTTGTTTATTTACATCCTCTCTCTTTTTTTCATTGTCAGTCTTGCTAATAGCCCATCAATTTTATTGATTTTCTCAAAGAACCAACTTTTGGTCTTATTTGAACCTTTTTATTGTCATTCTTTTCTCCCATTCATTTATCTCAGCTTTAATTATTCTTTTCTCTTCTTCCATTTGCTTAGGAGTTAGTTTGCTATTCTTTCTCACTTTCTTCCAGGTGTGCTGTTAGGATCTCAATTTTTGTCTCTCTTGTTTTTTAATATAGCCATTTAGGGCAATAAATTTCTCTCTCAGCACATCCTTTGCTGCATGCCATGAGTTCTGATAAGTTCTATTCTCATTTTCATTCATCTCCAGATAGGTACTGATTTCTCTAGCAATTTCTTCTTTGACCCACTGGTTGTTTGAGTGTGTTGTTTAGTCTCTATTTATTTGTGAATGTTCTTGTTCTTTTGTGGTTATTGAGATCCAGCTTCATCCCATTGCAATCAGAGAAAGTACCTTGAATAATGTCAATGATTTTATATTTATAAAGACCTGTTTTGTGCCTCAACATATCATCTATTCTGGAGAATGTTCCATGAGCACTAAAGAAGAATGTATATCCTTGTGCTTTGTGCTGCAATGACCTATATATGTCTGTTAGGTGTAATTCATTTATCAAGTTATTTAATTTCCCTATTTCCTTGTTGATCTTCTGTCTGGTTGTGCTATCTATACAGGTGTGTTGAAGTCTCCTACTATTATTGTTGAAACATCTATTTCTCCCTTCAGTTTTCCCAATGTCTCTCTCACGTACTTTGGAGGGCCTTGATTTGGAGCATAAACATTTATGATTGTTTACCTTCTTGTTGAATTGGCACTTTAATTAGTATATAGTGTCCTTCTTGGTCTCTTATGATGTCTTTACATTTAAAACCTATTTTTTTCTGATATTATAACTACTCCTGCTTTCTTTTGGTTACAATTTGTACAGAAAATCTTTTTCCAGCTTTTCACTTTCAATCTATTTGTATCCTTGTGTCTAAGATGAGTCTCTTGTAAGCAGCATATAGCTGTATTATGTTTCTTAATCTATTCTGCCAATCTGTGTCATTTAATTGGTAAAGTTAGTCTGTTAACATTCAAAGTTATTACTGAAAAGGTGCTTCTTGAATCCATTAGCTTATCAGTTTTATTTTATTTGTCAAATCTATTTATTCTTTTCCCTCTTTCTCTTTGTATTCTTAAAATTACCCTTATTGGCATTCTTCAATTCTGTGTCCTCCTCCAGACCTCCCTCTCCTGTCTTTTTTTTGTTTTTTCAGCTTGCAGAATGCTATCTAGTATTCCTTGTAGGGCCAGTCTCTTGTTGACAAATTCTTTCAGAACTCCTTTGTCTGTGAAAACTTTATCCCTCAATTTTGAAGGACAATTTGGCTGGGTACAGAATTATTGGCTGGAAGTCTTTCTCTTACAGGATCTTGAATATATCATACTACTGCCTTCTCACCTCCAGGGTGAGTTGAGTAGTGTGAACTCAGTCATATTTGATTTCCCTTGTATGTAGTAGATTGTTTTTCACTTGCTGTTTTCAGGATTTTCTGTTTCTCTTCAACATTTGGTAGACTGATTAGTATGGGCCTTGAGGAAGGCCATTTGGATGTATTCTGTTTGGAGTTCCTTGGTATTCTTTGAATTGTATATTTATATCTCTTATGAGGGTTTGGAAGTTATCTTCCATTATATCCTCAACTACTCTTCCTAGCCCTTTACTCTTCTCTTCTCCTTCTGGAACAGCAATGATTCTCATATTTGTGGGCTTTGTTTTGCCTATCATTTCCCTGAGTTCCAATTCAAGTTTCCATCTTTTTTGCCATTTGCTGTTTTGAGTCTTTGATGACAGTTATCCTGCCCTCTATATCACTTATACTTTCTTCTGTCTCTTCAAATTTGGTGTTGTGTGCCTCTAATATATTTTTTACTTAGTCAGCGGAATCTTTAATCTCTGTGATATCTGCCATTTTTCTATTCATCTTTTCAAATTCCTCTTTATGTTCTTCTACTGTCTTTTTGGTCTCCTTTATGTCATTTGTTATCCTATTTATTTTATTAGGTAGAATTGTATGAGCATCTTTGATTAATTGTTCCAATGTCTGTGTCTCCTCTGGTGTTTTAATTTGGTCATTAGGCGAGGCTATTTCTGTCTGCATTGTGATATGCTTACTGATATTAGGCTGTCTTCATGACATGTAAATATCTTGATTGATTTACTTTGAGAGTTGATTTCTTTCAGTAGTTTAAGGTCTTGTGTTTGCGGAATGGTTGCACAGCAGGAAGCAGGGCACAGGGTTGGGTACTCAGTATGGTAATTTGTTTCAGGGCAGGTATAAGTGCAGGTTGGGGATGTCACACTGACACTTGTGAATATGGGCACCCAGCAGCCAAGGAGGATGTAGCTGTGTGGGTGCACCATTCTGGGGTACATAACCCTGGGGTGCACTGGTCTAAGGCACAGGGCCTTTTGTGCACATACATAGATCATTGGCAGCATGTTGGCATTATGCCTTCTTGGAATGGGGGCAGATATGACCAGGGTGAACAGGCTTACTTTCTCAGAGCTGGGAAGTGAGGCTGAGGGCTGTGCACATGCGCAGTTTTAGGAGTGTGCTGTAAAGTGTGGTTCCCAAAGCTGAATGATGTGATTGTGTGCCTGTGCATATCTATGGGCTTGATAGTGCCTTAAACAGATGCACAGAGCTTGGGGTGGGGGTGTGGAGTGAGGCTGTGCAATACTATGGGCAGAGGGGCAGGTGTAGCCTAGATATGGAGGTTAGTGCCTGCAGTCTTTATGTGCTGGCAACAGACTTGAGGGAGCATGGAGGAGGAGGTAGTGCTCCAAAAAGGTGCAGGAGAAGTGGATTGGGCTGCACTTGGGGTGGGGGTTTGGGGCAGATATGCACACTAGGAGTTGGTGGGTTGGGGGTTCCTGGAGCATGGGGAAAAGGGAGCGGATGATGCGGTTTGGGTGCGTGGGGTGTGGGGTGAGTTGCTGGTCACAGGGTTGCACTGGTGAGGGTAGCACATGCAAGGAACATAGTCTGGCTTACTTTCTAGTCCCACGTTCTGGTCTGTGCACTCCTGCAAGTTCCATGACTCTGCATCTCCATACCGGGCTCTAGCTATCTGCCTCTCAGTTCCTCAGCCTCTGCAACCAAGGCTGCCCCATGTGGTGCAGAAGGCTGTCTCAGCATTGTTTTGAAAGATGGATTCCCTCACTTAAGTGAAATTTTGTTGTTGATTGGGTTCATGTTGAAAGTCTCCTTTGGCACTTGGTTCACCAATATTTTTCAGCCAAACGAAGGCCAAAGTCGGACACAGGGTGTGTATACCCATTCCAAAGGGTCTTAGTGTGAGGGTCAGGCAATCTGCTTCCAGACTGCACTTTCCTAGACTTCCCAGCAGATGGCTCAGTTCAATGTCTAGTCCACACCTCCCCACCTCTCCCATTTCACTGAAGCCAGTTGTGCAGGGTCTGGCCATACCCCAAATTGCCAGCCTTGGGGTTCAGTGATTGCTACCAGGGGAGACACAGTGGAGATTCTTTACTCACTATGTTTCTTTTGTTTGTGGAAATAGTGGAGCTGCAAATGCCCTCACCTCCCTAATGGAAAGAAAGTATCAAAGTTCCAGGACCTAGAGATTCACCTTCACTAGGCATCATTTAGATCAGGACTGTTCTGTATTTCCCTCTTTTGCTGAGGGTAGGGACTCCTTCTTTCTCCCAGACCACCAACACCAACTGAGTACAGCCCAGACTGGCTGTAAACTGCCAGCCCTAGGGGTGGGGAGTTAGAGCCAGGGGCCACACTGGAGCTTAGTCCCTCAGTGCAACTTCTCTGTTTGTGAAAATAGTAGAAGTATAATTGCTCTGGTCTCCTGTGTAGAAAAGTTTAAGTCTGTGGGACCCAGAGGGTCACCCTTACCAGCCAACAGTTGGATTAGGGCAGTACTATATCTCCCTCATTTCCCAAGGGGATGGCCTCCTTGTCTCTTTCAGACCATTGCAATCAGTTTATCAAGAATTGGGCACATCAGAAACTGCCAGCCTCAGGGGTGGGGTATGAGCACCAGATACCAAGGGGGAGCTTAGTCACTCAATGCAGTTTCTTCTGTTTGTGGAAATAGTGGAGCCAGTGACTCCCAGGATCCATGGTGGAAAGTCACTAGGCTGTGGGATTGAGAGGGTTAACTTTTCTAGGCAACAGTTGAACCAGGACTGTGTTGCATCTTGGCTATGAACCTGGCCAATGCATAGTTGCCAGTCTCGGAGATGAATAATGGACATGGTCGAGTTCACTCAGAATTTCTCAATCATAGTTTCTCTGTTTTTTCATTGAGCTCTTCCTTATATGTTGCAATTGTCTTTCCTTAGTCTCCAGAGTCTCCAAACTCTTTTTTGGACAGTTTCTGCCTGCTTTTTAGGGGTTTTGGGTGGAGGAGTGAGTTCTGCCTTTCCTTATTCCTCTATCTTTCTGGAAGTCCTTCTTTCAGTTTTTCAAGCTATGCTTTCTTGATTTGGCACATGCCACTTTATGGCAAACTTTTAACAGCTTTCTATGGCTTTAAGGAAGGTACTATCTTTAAGAATCCTCAGCGTCTTTTTCCTAACAGGGACTGGAATAGTGACTGCCCTCAGAGCTACCCTCAAGGAACTGAAGTAGTTTATCAAAAGCCATTAAAGCAGTGTTTGGTGATCAGACCACACAGCCTGGATTTTGGAGATCTTTGTATCTCACCCTGGCACCAGCAAGAAGCACCATGACCCAGATCTGTTAACACCACTGCTGCCTGCCATGAGGCTGAAGAATGTGTATGCTAATCACTGCATAGAGGTTGAAATTCACTAGCGTTTACTGCAATATACTAAATACTTCTTCCAAATCTTCCTCAGATGCTGCACAGTGCTCTACCAGATTCTGGAGTATCAAAATAGTGGATTCAGACAGTTCCTGTCAGTTCAATAGTTGTTTAGTGGAGTGGCCGATTCCTGGACCTTCCTAATTGGCCATCTTCCCTTAATCTCTCTTTTATCTACCTATGAGGGTCCCATTTAGTTTTAAATATTTTCTATCTTCCAGTTAGATTTTTCCTTTAGCCAATAACTTTGAAGCATTTTCACAGTTTTTCAACATTTATTTGTTTCAAAGTAATTTTTGAAATAAACCTTAGTTTCTCTGTGGTCAGAAACTATGATTTATATTAGCTTATGGCAATTTTTTTTCTATAAAGTACAACATGGGAAATATTTTAGAATTTGTATGCCATCAGTCTCCATTACAGCCAATGAATTATCATTTGTAGCAGCCCTAAACTTTACCTAATCAATTCGGTGTGGCTGTGTTTCAATAAAACAAAATTTTTTTAAGGTGCATGGTCAGGAAATCAAATCTGGGTCTCTTGCATGGAAGGTGAGCATTCTACCACCGAACCACCCACAGGTAAACATTTTTTTTTTAAAAAAGGCAGTAGGCTAGATTTGTTCTATGAAACTTATTTTGCTGACTCTGGTGTTTATGATACTATATTTAAAGCAATTAAAAAGAACTTTTTACTTTTTTACAGACTTCTTATAATTTTGAGAAATATTATCCAGTAATTTGTTTCAATATTTTATACGCATATATCTGTGTTTGTATACACGAATTCATATAGAATTGTGTTATCCATATTTTGCATATCCTTACATATCTTCTGCCTATCTGTTTTATCAATTAGTCATATTGGCGTATTAAAATTTCCATTTATAATAATAGATTTTTATGTTTCTTCTTGTAGTTGCGATAATTTGTTTTTTTATTTGTTACCTCATGTTATTAGATTAATAAAAAGTAAAATATACAATTTTTCATGCAGGATTTAATTTTAATCTTTCCTTAGTGATCCTCTAATTTTCCACTAATGTTTTTTGCCCTAAAGTCTGTTCTAAATAATCTAAATAATCACTGCAATAGCCTGTTTGTACAATGTGCTTCATAAACCACTTTAAATTAAGGCAAGGAAGGAAAAAAGTCTACAGATACAGATATCAGTTTGTTAAATTCTAAACTATCTTAAACACTATTTGATTAACTATCAAAACTGTACATTCTCAAAATATCAAATAGAAAGTTATTACAAATATTAACATTGGTATAGTAGTGACCTTTGTTACTAAATATTTTCAAATTTTTGGTTTCAGGAATTTGTTTTATCAAATATTACTAAAGCTGCCTATAGTTTTTTTAAACAATCTTTGTTGTAAAATATGATATACGTATGCAAAGCAAAGAAAGAATAAAGCAATAATTTTCAAAGCACACTTAACAAGCTGCTATAGAATAGGAACCAGAGTTTGTCATGGGCTATCATTCCGTCATCTCAGATTTTTCTTTCTATCTGTTCCAAAACACTGGTGGCTTTACCAGAGTCACAATAATGAAAACATACAGTATCTGTCCTTTTCTATATTGCTTCTTTCATTCAGCATTATGTCCTCAAGTTTCATCCATTGACATGGATCCATCATCAACATATGATGATGTTGTCATATATTTCAAAACATCATCTCATCTAACGGCTGTGTAATAGTCTCTCTTATGTGTATACTACATTTGGTTTATCCACTCATCTGTTGATGGGCACCTGGATTGTTTCCATCTCTTGGCTGTCATGAACATCAGTGTAAAAATGTCTTTTGTGTCACTGCCCTCAATTTTTCTGGGTATATACCAAGCATTGGTATTGCTGGGTCATAGGGAAAATCAATATTTAGTTTTCTGAGGAATCACCAAACTGATTTTCACAGTGGCTGAACCATTATACTTTCCCATTTCACCAGAAATGAACACAGGTCCCAATTTCTCCACATCCTTTCCACCATTTACAGTTTCTTGTTTGTTTTAATAGCAGCCATTCTTACAGGTATGAGGTGATATCTCATTGTCATGTTAATTAGCATCTCCCTTATAACCAATGAAGATGAGCAACTCTTCATGTGCTTTTTAGCCATCTGTATTTGCACTTCAGAAAAGTTTCTATTTATATCCTCTGCTATTTTATAACTTGGTTGATTGTTCTTTTGTTGTTGAGCTGTATAATTTCTTTATGTACACAGGATATCAAGCCTTCATCTGAAATGTGGTTTGTAAATATTTTCTCCCATTGAGTTGGTTGCCTCTTCACCTTTTTAATAAAGTCCTTTGAGACACAGAAGCTCTTGATGTTAACGTGTCCCCATTTGTCTATTTTTATTTTCACTGCTTGGGCTTTAGGTGTAAAGTTTAAAAAGCTGCGTCCTATAACTAGATCTTGAAGATGTTTCTATATATTTTCTTTTAGAAGTTTTATGGTACTGGCTATAATATTTGTGTCTTTAATCCATTTTTATTTAATGTTTGTATAGGGTATAAGGTAGGGGTCCTCTTTCATTCTTTTGGTTATTGACATCCAGTTCTGCCATGCCCATTTATTGAAAAGACTATGCTGTCCCAGATTAGTGGATTTGGGGGCCTTATCAAAGATCTAATAAATTTGGTGGTCATTCTCTGCACTTTTGATTCTATTCCATTGGTCAGTCCTTCTATCCTTATGCCAGTACCATGCTGCTTTGACCAATGTGGCTTTATAATAAGCTTTAAAGTCAAGAAGTGATAGTCCCTCTCACTTCACTCTACTTTATTGGGATATCTTTAGCTATTCAGGGTCTCTTTCCCTTCCATATAAATTTGATAACCAGCTCTCCCAAGTCTTCAAATTGGGTTGTTGGGATTTTGATAGGTATTGTATTGAATCTTTGGATCAGTTTGGGTAGGATTGACATCTTAAAAACATCCAACTTTCCTATCTACGAGCATGGAATGCCTTTCCATCTATTTAGGCTATTTTAAAACTTTTTTAAGCAATTTTTTAAAAAACAATTCTATGTATAAGTCCTTGACATCACTGGCTGGGCTTATTCCAGATTTCTGATTCTTCTGGTCACTATTTTGAGTGGAATTTTTCCTTAGTTGTCACCCCATAGGTCATTGCTTTAGTATAAAGCATTACTGATTTTTGCACATTAATCTTGTATCCTGCCACTTTGCCAAATTTCTTCCTTAGTTCAAGTAGCTTTGCTGTAGATTTCTCAGGGTCTTCTAAGTATATCATGTCATCTGCAAATAATGAAATTTTTACTTCTTCCTTTTCTATTTGGATGCCTTTCATTTCTTTTTACTGTCTAATTGCTCCAGCTAGGGCTTCTAATAAAATGTTGAGTAATAGTGGTGATAATGGGCATCCTTGTCTCATTCCCAATTTTAAGGTGAATGCTTTCAATTTCTCACCATTAAGTATGAAACCGGCTATGGGTTTTTCATACATGCCCTTTGTGATATTGAGAAAATTTTCTTCAATTCCTAACTTTTGAAGCGTTTTCATCAGGAAAAGATGCTGGATTTTGTCAAATGCTTTTTCAGCATCAACCAATATGATCATATGATTTTTCCCTTTTGATTTTTTAATGTGCTGCATTATGTTGATTGATTTCTTATGTTGAGTTATATCAAATTTATATATTGAAGCTCAAGTTATATTCTACAGAGATCAGGTGTTGCATACAACAAAACTTTATAGCATATGCAATCTAGGATTTGTGGTGCAATAATAACAATTTGCACTCCCCATGCTCTCGTATTTTCAATAAAAATAAGGAGTCCACTCTTGAGTCCCCTATTAAACAATATAACACAGGAAAATTACTATTTTAGGAGCTTGAATCTTCTATGAATGAGGTATTACTCCTTCACCACTCCATTCCACTCCATATTACCTCACTACCACAGGTATATAGTAACCCCAAACCAGCTGGATCTGGGTAGCCATGGAAAGTCTGACATAAAGGTAGTAATAAGCCAGAAAATACCAGAAATACTATCATATAAAAGTATGCTTCTTTCAGTCTGAGAATAGCAGCAAGTAAGAAATGTCAGTGGGGGATAACATCACAGAAAATCTTCTCCTGGCTAATAATAACAAATTATTCCTGGGGTTGTTAAACTATACTTTTTGAGTATCTAAGCTGTTTTTTGGCTCTTTCTCCATGATATCTCATTTCAGTAGGTGGAGAGTCTTCAATTTTTAAGTTTCTCTATATCCCATCTCTGTGCAAGTTCTTGGATGGTATAACCAGGAAAGCATGTGTAAATATTAAGTCATATAACTCTAGCACAATGTTAAGAACATCAGTTTTGGATTCAGAGAGACCAAGGGTCCAATTCACCTTGACCAATGCATTGCTATGTAATCTTAATTGTCTGCCACCTAAACTCTTTAAAAAATACTAGTAATTTTAACTTCCTTAAAGAATAAATGAGAAAATGCACATGCAGAACTTCCCATAGTATTTGGAATATATATTCATTTGTTAAATTATAATTATCATTATTGTGAAAAAAATAATAAAATGTGATAGAGAATGCATCTTCACACCACTTTCAAGCATGACTCCTCAGCTCTTAAAGTTATCTAATTATTGTAAAATCCTCTGAACTTGCCAGTTCTCAGTGAAATACAGGCCCTAACATCCTATCAAGTAGCCATCCCAACTGCCCCAGGCTGAAGGAGATACACATGCAAATGATAGACATGGTCATCACCAATCCCATCTGGCATATTTAGAAAACAGGAGGTTCCATGGCCTCAAAAATGTGCATAGGTTTCACTATTCATACTTATAACATTCTTCCAATTGCTGATCATATTCTAAACATTTTATTTACCTATCAACATTATCTGCTACCAAAAGGATCTAAATTCCAATCTTATTAGGGTGCAAGAATCTCCAGTCATATGATTGAGCAGAACATATAAGATACGCTTGCAAATGAATATCTAAGTGCTTAGGAGAATCTATTCCTCATTTTATCTGTTACAATATAATTCTGAAGGACACATAATGCTGTTAAGGCTCCATTATTGAAATTTTAAATCTCTCATTTAAGTTGGAAGATTAAAAACTGAATGTCTTGGCTTTCAGATGTGCTCATGACAATAAAATATGATGAATTATACAAACAACCTAGATCAAAGAATTATCTGTACTTGTCCCAGGCTTGCTTTAGCCCTCAGAATAGACAGCCAAATTCGAGTCTGATTTTCCAGCAGTCAAACAAGAAGACAGAAAAGGTTACTTATGGACTCAATTTTCTTTTATTTTTCTGGGAGAAGTTGGAGGTGGGGTGACTTTCGTACCTTCTGAGAGAACATAAGTGGCAAAGGTAATTGCCAGACCTTTTCTTTATTTATTTGTATTTGTCTTCCTCTGACCCCTTTAAATGTAGCAGTGCATCATCTTTTGGCCTTTTAAAAACTGATGTAACATCCTGTCTCATTTTCTTCTCCTATCACTTTAGAATAAGTGCCATAATAAGTTATTATTTCTAATGAGAATCTATGATAATCCTAATGGGGCCATGAGCTACCGGTCTTTGGCATATACTACAAAATGTAACATCACAATACTAAACCTGAGTGAATTTAGTTTATTATATTTCATAACCACACACTATATACCTAACTTTAAATACATATATTGGTCACATGAGTTATAATATAAATGTTGAAGAATCATTATGACTCTATGTCTATAACTTCTGAAATAGTGGAAATGAATATTATTTGATAACAGGGCCAAATGGATACTCATATTTTAAAACATTATCAAGGAATTAATTTAGGTCAGTAATTTGTAACACTAGTCTATGTATGGCTACATCAGAATCTCCTGGGGCGCTTTTAAAAAATAAAAATAAAAACATAAAAAGGAAAAACAACAACAAAACAGCTATAATGAAAGTCAGGAGACTTACTGAATTAGAATCTATGAGGCAACAGAGTCTGTGAATCTATAATTTAATAATCTCTCAAGAATATTTTCATGGTCTGTTTGGCAAGAAGAGTACTGATTTGAAGGCTAGAACTTGAAAAATAAAAAAAGATCAACACAAATTTTTATCCTATTATGGTACTCACCACAGCCCCAATAATTTAATGAATTTGCAAAAATTAGCAGGAAATATTTCAACTGGAACAGAAAAGAGCAAAAAACAGAGGTACCAAGGGAGGTAAGTATTGAGACTATTTGAGGAATTGTAGCAGATGCTCTGGAGTGGTGTCCACATCCCACACTTCAGAAAAAGGTACTCATTTCCCTAGCTATCAGGAGTGTTTCCTACTGATGACTCATAGCTGAGGATCTGCCCAGTAGTCCTTGGTTAAAAGGAGTTGACTTGCCTGAGATTGAGCTGCCTCCCCACGTGTATCTCACATCCAGTGACTGACCATTGAGAGGACAAACTGGCCCAGAATCTTTGATTCATCTTGCAACAACTTGGAAGGGTCATCCCAAATCCACCCCTCCCCCTGAGTTTAGCTAAAGCCTGTGATACAAATGCATCACATTTCATCTTCTGCCCAATTCTGCTTCCCTCCATTCCTCCCACGTATTTCTTAGAAACTTAACAACAAACTTCCTCCATAAAAACCTCTGTCTTAAAGTCTGTGTCCCACCAAACATAATATAAAATGTTTGGTTCCAGGAGTAATTTAAGGAAAGAAAATCTAAAATGGTATTTTTATATGAATTAATTCACTGGCCAGGTGGCAATAAGAACCTCATAAATAGCTCCTGGGATGTTCTAGATTTGTGTATATATTCTCGCCTGAATTGAGTTGGAATCAGATACACTGATCAAAGTGAATAGGTACTATATCTCAGAGATTTGACAAGTTTGGGAAAGTAGTAATTATAAATAAAATGGAATTTGATGGCTTCTGCTTAGTGAAATGATTGCATTAGAGAAAGACAATAAAAGATTGAGGGTGATTCAATCAATAAGATAAAATTAAGTACAAAATCAAGGTCATTTTGGAAGCACATAAAGAGTTTCTCATCTCTTAAAGCCAGAAGGTAGAAAAAGTGAGAGTTAAATTTAATTATAAGGGTAGTGGAGCTTCAGATATGGTTGAATTCTTAGTTTTTGCAAGGGCCATGGTTGGGAATGAATGGAACCCTGAGATCCAAAACACTACACTTAAATTGCACTTGAATCTCTAGATTCCACTGAACCCTCTGATCCTTCAGAGAAACCAACTGTTCCATGTTAAAAGCTAGCACCCCTTCCTGTTTGAAGACAATGACAGGTCTTTGTTATGGTAGACAACAAAAGTCTCCTGGATTTACCTGCCTCACTGCTTTAGGCCTTCAGTCTGATAACTATAATCAATACACAACATAATTTGTCCAAGAGAAGATTAGGCCTACTAATAAAGGTTTTAATAACATGACAATAATTCTGGGATGTGTTGTTAATGCATTTCTAGGATGGTTCTTGGAAGCATGGAAAAAATCATGACCCACACATGGTTATGTAGAAATTAATGAATTCCCAATTCCAAAGGAAGCTAGTAGAAGTAAAAGTATTAGAAAATTAGTCACGGTATATTGTATATATTTATATAAAAATGGAAAACTTATCAGCCAACTACGTTCTGTGAGAAGGCTCCATTTATCAGTATAATATATGTACTGATGAAAGGGTTACCAGCATTGTTGAGAATATCTGTGGTTTCCTTATATAAGGGCAGGGCTGATGGTAAGAGTTACAATTACAAAATAAGCCTCCCTGATAGAAACGGCAATGATAGTATCCTGAAATAGCAAAGGCCAGGTGAAAGCATTTATATGGAAGAAGAAACTTAGGCATGCCTCTCATAATGAATAACAAGGTTACAGCAGCCAGGAAAGCCTGATCCTAAGAAAGCTATGAAGATGGTTAAAGCAATACAGAGAACTCAGGGGCAAGTTTCACAGATAACTACCAAAGCATTGATTAATCTATACATTCTAGGTTAATCAAGCATAGGTTGATGCTAGCAGCCCTCAAAAAAAGTCTCAATTCAATGTCCATAGTACACTGATTCCTATACCTAGACAAAAGACATGCTCTTTATATTAATATATATTCCTGTGGGTGTAAGCTTATTTGTAAATAGGACTCTTTGAAGATGATTTATTAGTTAGGGCATGGATTCATTTATGAATAGTCTCTTCTAAGATTCTATATAATGTTGGCCACACTGAATCAGGGTGGAAATTATTCCATTTTTATTGGAGGCCCTATAGAAAGAAGCCACAGGAGGAGAAAGAAAACAACAGGAGGAGACTGTGATGGTTAAGTCATGTGTGAAATTGGCTAGATTATGGTGTCCAGTTGAAGATCGTTACTGCGAAGATATTTAATGGATTTAAGTCATCAGTTAGTCAATTGTATCTGTGGCTGATACAATTGCTATAATTAGCAAAGGCAATTGCCTTCCGCAATGGGAAATACCTTATCCAATCAATTAAGTGCTTTAAAGGAGAACTGACGGTTTCAGTAATCAGAAAGAAGAATTTCTATCTCTTCTTCATCTAGCCAGCTTCTCCTGGGGAATTCATTGAAACCTGCATCCAAGTTCCCAGCTTGAGGACTGCCTTAGAAAATTTAGATTTGCCACTCCCCACAGTCCACAGTCTTGTGAGCCAATTTCTATAGTAATGAAAAGTAAATCTCATAATATTTATATTGTATATATCCTGTCAGTTCTGTCTCCATGGAAAACCTGAGTATACCATGACCAAGGAAATAATCACATGATGGAAGCAGACATGCAAGTCAAAGAATCCCAAAGACTACTGTGAGCCAGCACCAAAATGCCAGAAGAAAGTGTGGCCTTGATGATGCCCTCATTTTAGACCTCTAGTCTATGAAAATGTGAGCTAATAAATGTGTGTTGTTTAAGCCAATCCATTGTGTGATTTATAACTGTCTTAGTTTGTCAGAGATATTTTGACAGTGCTCAATTTTCCTATTTTGGGCCTAGAGTCATGGACTCAAATAAAGACTGCCTCATGAGAAAAAGTCTTTGGCAATTATATTCAGTAATAATTCCTCTAGTGCTTACCAAACATACCTACAGAATGCTTATTTGGATAAATGCATGCTGAGGACCTAGAAATACCAAGAATTTTCAATATTAGAAGACATAAGATATGATCAACATTGATAGCCACTGATGCCCTTACTATAGCTGTTATATTACGTTTTCTAAAGCAGATTAACATGACACCCACATGCTTGATGTGTAGCCACTTATCTGGGTATTGTGTTCACTTCCATCTCTTAGAAGAGCAGAAAATATCAGTCATTTATGTCTGTGTCATATGGCTATATTATTTCCCCTACCCAAACTTTGTCTTGATATAGTCTAAAGGGTCCTACATACTTTGAATATTTTGTAGTAAATCAGATAGAATTAATATATTATATTTAATAAATGGATATATTGTGTTATATCATTGATGCAATATTTACTATATTTTACCTCTTGTTAACCAGAACAGATGAGCAAAAAGTGGAATCTATTTTGGAGACCTGAATAAAATATATGAGCTCCAGAGGGTGGGAAACAAATCTTATGAAGACTAATCTGCCATATTAATGAACTTTTTAGGGATTTGGTGGTCTTGGGTATGCTAATGCTTCTCTTCCAAAGTAAAGGACAAATTATTGCATCTAGGAACACCCACCACTGAGAAAGAAATACAGCATCTGTCACTCTTTAGATTCTACAGACAGCATATACTATATCTAAAGATGCCGAACCAACCCATTTATCAAGGACCATAAAGTGCTGACAGTTTTCTTTTAGATGAAAAAGTTACTTGGAAATTGCAAACATTCAGCAAAGATAAGATAGACACTATTTTCCATAGTCTACAGAAATGCAGTCATTTATATTTGGCTTGTTACATAGCCACACAATAAAAACAAGTCAAATGGAAAAAAGAATGGTCGATTCTACTTTTCTGCTACCTATCACAACTTAGTAAGTGTACCAATAAACCAGAAGACAACTGCATAGAAAGATTAGAATTGTATGGCTGCTTGTTAATATACATCACTATATTATAAGAATAATATAAAAACAAAATAGGTACATACACACAGTTAAGATGCAATTTAAGCTGTTATTTTGAATAAACAGGACAGAATTTAGTGAACATAATAAAAAAACTAATGTGTTATTAACAATGTGTTGTTATAATCAGCATATCAGGGTATTTTACATGGCATGGGATTTCTTCCTCTTTTTAAAATAATGTTTGGCAAACTAGATCAAATTCCACAGCAAACTTAAAATAAAGATGAAGGGAAACTGGAGTGGACAGTCCTATTGGCAGCAAGCTTAAAATGAAGATGAACAGAAACTGGAGTGGGCAATTCTATTGGACACTTTTCTAAATAATCTAAATATTTTTAAAGTACATAATATCATGTTTACCTCACCATCTCCCAAAGGATAAAAATGATCATAATATGTACCCTATGAACCTGCACTGTCCAACAGCATTGTCAAGTGCTATCAAGTTCATGAAATGTGGCTAATCAGAATTGAGATGTACTGGAAGTACAAAATATAAACTGAATTTTGAAGACAATAGGGAAAAAAGTTTAAAATATCTCAATAACTTTTATATTGATTACATGTTGAAATAACATTTTTAATAAATTGGGTTAAATAAAATAATATTATTAAAATTAATTTCACTTGTTTCTTTTTACTCTTTTCAACATGACAAATAGAAAATTCAAAAATACATATGTGGCTCATATTATATTTCTATTGGACAGTGCTGCTAATAGAAAATCTACAGTCATTATATATCAGAGCCTTAGCATTTAGCATTATACTTTAAGCACTCTGGAGTACTAACCTCCAGAACACCATAAGCATGTTCTGCACATACCTTATTTCAAAATTTATTTTCATCATCGGCCACATATATATTTTGAACACAAAAAGAATTCACAAAATATGTATTCCTTTAAAAATATAAGTAATATGCAGTGAGAACTAAAGGAATTTCATTGCAGATTGCTATCTTGGAAAAAATAGTTGAATAAAAATATCAGTGCAATCAGAGGGAAGATAATGAGTATCTTCAGCAAAATTAGTTAGCTAACTTATCTTTAATGCCCAGGATCTGACCTTGCACCACATATCACAAATTTTATAACAACCTAGACTGCAACTTACTTAAATACTCCACTATTTGAAAAATCTTCAAGCAATTTAAGCAGGGTAATATTAATACCCATGGTAAGTGTTAATAGAATATAGCATCGGAGAACTATCCCTTAAAATTAAAGCCCCTTAATCTTATAGTAGGCAACTAAAAAGTTTTCCAAGAGACTTAATTTTGTTTAAAAAATAATTTTAGAAGCTATCCAAAAATTACTGATCTTCTCTTTCTCTCTCTCTCTCTCTCTCTCTCTCTCTCTCTCTCTCTCTCTCTCTCTCTCTCTCTCTCTCTCTCTCTCTCTTTCTCTCGCATGCGCGCGCGCGCGCTTTTGAAAGAGAAGGTATAAATATTTGGCATACTTTTAATACCAAATCTTTCCTTTTTTTCCAATTCAAAAATAAGTTAAACTGGTTTGCATTCCATTATTCTCCTAAGAAAAACACAATAAAATACAGTGACATTGGTTACTCCAGTTAGAAGCCCAGCATCACAATCATGCATGGAGAACCTCACCGGGCAACAATGTCTAATTACACTTACAGCTACACAAATTGTTCCTCACAGCTCAGGTTGGAATGTGTTTTTAAAATCATTCTTATCTATTTGGTTAATGTAAATTCTGTAACAATTTTCTAAAAGTCACAAATTAACAGATTCTGAAATACTCAATCATTCACAAAACTCCACCCCCCCCCCCCATTTTACAGATGTTTGGGGAAAAAAGCAAATAAGCAGAAGTTATTTAATGTAGCTTCATGTTTTATCACTACTACTTTTAGATATTGGAAAGTCACCAAGATTTAGAGAGATAAAAATAGAACCTGAACCAGATAATATTGGATGCTAATATATAAATTGATTACTAAAGACAACAGTAGTTCTCTTTGCAGTTCGGAAGCCTATTTATTAAGACATTTAATCACATTTATTAATGTGCATCACACAAGAGGATACTACTTCAACTTGTCACATATCCTACCTTCAGACAATATTCTACATAAAAATGTTTTTATTGTATAGTACTAACTTCCACCTAGAACTTAAATAGGCCTAACAATTTCTTAGATTGCATAATTTTCCAATTTCAAAAAATATATTACTCTACCAAATACACTCCTCAGTGATAAGATAACAAGAGTCCCTTTCTGAAAGTTCACTGCTACTTCTGATGTTAGATCAATCACTAAGAATTTATTAAGCACTTACTATGACTGAACTCAGTATACACTGATCCATTAAGCAATCAGAAAAATATCAGCTCCAAATGCAAAATGATATTGTAAGGGAGAACATATGAGCATTCTGACAGAATGCTGTGAGATTCAACATTTGGACATATGGAGTTGTTCATTCCTATGATATTAAAAAAAGTTCAAATTTATTATCCATCACTTTATAAAAGTTCTGATGTATGCTGCATAGTACTTTGATTAAACTGATTGCCATGCATAAAATTAAGGCTGATTCCCTACGGGTTTGTACAAAAAGCCAGAATGTCATGATTCATAAATTACTGAAGACAATATAAAAAGTTTACACAAAAACCTGGTTAATTCAGGCACATGGGCACTTGTGTTATGTTTCTAACTCTGCCAGATGGAGTTGGTTTAATAAAGCAAGCTGTTTTAAATAGGAGCACTGTAATAACATGAAAAGAAAACCTTTTGGGTAAAATTTTTGGTAAAAAACACTATAAAAATCCAAGCTCCAAATCGCATTTAAATGTGTATATGTACATACATTTACACACACACACACACATATGTCCTAAAGATATCCAAAATTCGCTTGCAACACTATAGTGATATATATTTATACCTTGTACACATTGGAACTTTATTAGGGATTTTATGTGAAGTGCTGTAATTCTCCCGAAGCTACTAACAATGTGGACAATGGTGATAAGACAGACATAACCTAGTTTTAACTTTCTATCCTTTAACAATTCTGAATGGCTTAATTCCTACAACACGCAGGACTTTATGCTAAGTGTAGAACATTCCCAGGGTCTGTGCATAAAATACTATCAGGGATGTGAAATTTTAGAAAGCAAAATAGTTGTCAGTTTGAAAATCAACAGTATTCAATTTTTTTCAATAGCATTCAAAAATTGAGACTGATGTCAACTAAAACACAAAATAATCACTCCCCATCCCTCCAAATAATTAACATAATACAATACAGAAAGTGTTTTCAGAGAAGACATGTATTGGAGAATGTTCGCAATGGAGGTGTAGAGATAGAAGCTGCAAGATGCTGAGGCAGTCAGAGGGCAGTTTACTAGTTACTGCACTCATAGTAGTTTATAAATGTACTATCCACACTAAAATTTTAAGAGCTGGTTATATACTTAGCATATTTCTGCCTTTTCTTTTTTGCTACTGAATATATTTTTGTCCTAAATTTACGAAATCATCTATACCCTGAGGAATAATAAAATACTGCAATAAAAGAAATGACAGGGCTAGTTTTGTGGACCATATTATTATCCAGAAAGCACAAACTATATATAGTTAATATTCTTGGAAGCACAAGGTTTCATCAGCAGACTAAGCTGCTGTGGTTTTTTTGCAGTAAGTTTGGTTTTACACTGTTAACATGACCTGGTGAGCCTGGAGAAAAGTCAAAGCTGGGAGTCTGAGGTATAGCCCTTTTGGATCCACAACTGATACACTGGCTTCCCAACTCTACTACGCACAGCAGTGTTGTGCTTCAGGAAAACAGTATTCAACAGTTATCTGTAAAGCACTTTGGAATTGTTAGCTATGTAAAATTACAATTAAAATTATTTGCTATCTTTAAATATGGAATACCTATCCCTCTCTTGTTTATACACATATAACATAAAATGCCACATTTTAAATTTCATCTCAGTATATACTTCTTTTCCTCAGATTTTTGCAAGCATGAAGGTCTCATTTTTCTTCCTTTTAACTATCTTGCATTAGGCCTCAGTCTGGAAGTGAAGGAAGGTCCTGAAACTGAGACAAATGATTTATTAAGGACAAATGCCTGGCTTTTCTTTTAGGGCAGAGTGCCATAATTTTTTCTTTGGAGAGGATGACCAGTTTTTAGGCTAATATTGAATTATATACACACTACTTTCTAAATGTGATGGCTTCAACCCCAAAAGAGTTAGTAGTTACGTAAAACTAATTCTTTTTGTTAGGGTGTTTAAAAGGGATAACTAAAGAAATGCAAAATCAAGCATTCTACCTGAACATATCAGTATCTAGTTAAAGGACAAATACTCCATGAGACCACACCTAGCAATGGGAATAAATGAGTCACACAATCAACTGTTTGATGAAACTTCCAACAATTTCAGTTCCCGCCCTTTTAGCAAATAGAGCTGAGAATTTTGAATAAAACATTGACCAGGAAAAGTTTCTATATTAAGTCTATATTGTAATACAAGTACTGTATTACAACTTGTCCTGCCACTTGTATCATATGACTCAATAGACTATAAGGTGTAGTGTCATTTGTAGTAGGAAAACATGCTTTGTAAAGTTTGTTGAAAGCGCCAATTAGATAGTTATGATGGAACTCCCTAGAGATCTCTAGTTAGGTTCATGCTATCTGTAGTAGAGATTACAGTTCATTCAAAAGATATAGAACATGTGACCATGCAGCAAAATTGACCATGCAGCAAGAACTGCTAAACATAATCTGGATTCTTTTAGATTCATCATGTCATAAGGTCAAAATGGTTCAGTAATAATTCATTATAATAAAAATTGTATAACCAGGATTGTACATGAACAATACAAGCGGGAAAACATAAGCTGCATGATCAGGTAATGCAAATACCAATAACATAGACCACCGTTGCACTGGCACCTTTCTTTTAGCTCACAGATATGACCACATTTGTGGGTATTTCCTTATGATCAACTAACAGGGGAGGCAAAAAGGTCAAACTTAGTTCATGGATGGGGAAGCTTGGCATGTGGCCAAAATGAAAATGTACTATTTCTGGACTACAACATGATTCAAGCTTGAAATTCAATGGGAAATATTCATAATATTCCTGGTCATTCACATTGTTTGGAAAGAGATATAGTCTAGGATTAGGATATATACTTTGGGGCAGTGGCAAATTGCTTGGACAGGGGCTTGAATGGAATGATTGGGTGGGCCTATAGAAATGGACACAAAGTGAGAAGTTCTTTGTATCACATGTTAGTGCTCACCAAAGAACATACACCATAGATGAGGCACTGAACCAGGTATCTAGAATGACTATTGGAGGTGATATAAGCCAGCCTAGTTATCAACCAATTCAGTGTTGGAACTCTGGATGCATTAAAAGAGATAGCAGTTATGAAGGCTAAGCATGGAATCAAGATCATGGGCTTCCAGTCTTCAAAGATGGTCTAACAAATGCTGTTCTCAAATATCCAAACTGAAACAATAAAAACCAATAGAAAGCATCACCATGATGATGCCTTGATTTGGAAATTTTTTTAGTCTCAAAACCATAGGGAAAAAGTTCTTATTGTTTTACCTGAATCATTTCATGGTATTTGTTTGAGCAACCTACGAACCTAAAACAGGGGCCCTTCTATAAAGCAAAGTGGATTTGGGCATGGACTAATGACTATCAAATCCCCTGCTACATCTCATACTGCATATATCATACAATGATAATATTGCCTATTAAAGGTGAAGCCAGGGTGTAAACTTGGATAAAATATCCTCTGGGAAACATGTGTGTACCCTAAAGCAAAAAAACAGGATACAATTCTGTGTCTCAAGTAGTTAGGGTGCATCACTCTGGGAACCAAGACATGGAAGAAGGAATAATCTCTCTAAATCATCATCTAAACCATCACTTCAATGATTCACTTGGAGAATTTAAGCTTCTCATCCCCACAATTCTGGCTGCTGCATATTTATAGGGCCTAGATCCCATAATAGGATCCCTTCCTCCAGAGGGACAAGGAGAATGACCTTGTGGAGATCAAAACACAATAAAAGAGAAATGTGAAATAATTGGGGGAAGTATTAAGAAGAAATAAATGAAAAATTTCAAGTATGCAAATAAAATATATGAAATTGAAAATTTGCTACGTAGATTTAGCTTCAGAACAAAGTGTAGAGAGGAAAGGGTCTGTGAATGTGAAGATAGATACATACAAATGATGTACTATGGAGAACAGGAAACAGGATTGAAAAACAGAAAGAACAGAGCCTGAGGATCCTGTAGGGAAATACCAAAATGTCTGACACACTTGCAATTGGTGTTCCAGAATGAAAGAAGAGAAATAGAGAGAAAAGGACAGATTCATTCTTTGAAGAAATATGTGGCTGCTATTTTCCAAAATTTGATGAAAAAGATAACTAGAGATTCAAGAAGTTCATAGGACCCAAGTAGGATAAACACAATGAAAAAAATTCTAAACACACCATAGTCAAATTGCTTAAAACTTAAAGATGAGAAAATCTTAAAAGTAAATGAAGAAAATTGGTACATTATAGTCACGGAAGCAATTATTCTAATGATGAGTGACATGAGAAACCCTTTGAGCCAGAAAAGAGGGGAACAACATCTTTAAAATAAAGAGAAAATATAAAGTAAACCCAGAATTCTATATCCCAGTACAAATACCTTTAAAAATAAAGGTGTTCCCAGTGCCTGCCCAAGCAAAAAAATTAAAAAAAGGTGAAATAGACATATTTAAATAAAAGAAAACCATGTCAATAAGGTGACATCAGACCTGTACTATAAAAAAATGCCAGCAAAAGTTACACAGGTTGAAAAAAAATTATACCAGGTGGAAATGCAGATCTTCTTGAAGGAAATAATAGAATCTGAAATAGCAAATCTGTAGGTTAATATAATAGAGCATGTGATGATCAGGTTCATGTGCCAACTTGGCCAGGTGGTGGTGCCCAGTTGTCTGCTTGGGCATGTGCTAGCATGTCTGTTGCTTTGAGGACATTTCATGGACTTAAATCATGCCTACATTAGCCGCATCCATAGCTGATTGCATTTGCAATCAGCTAAGGGAATTGCCTTCTGCAATGTGTGATGCTTAATCTAATCACCAGAAGGCTTTTAAAGTGGATTCAGAAGAGAATCATTCTTTTTGCTTCAGCCAGTCAGCCTCTCCTGAGAGTTCATTAAGGAACTTCATTGGAGCTGTCAGCTCATGGTCTGCCCTACAGATCTTGGACTCTTACATACCCATGGTTGCATGAGACACTTCTATAAATTTTATATTTACAGATAGCTCCTGCTGATTCTGTTTCTCTAGAGAATCCTGACTAATCCAGAGCAAATTTCTTAATTTCGTTCAAAATGAATTTCAAAGTATAAAGCAAAAATTGTATCATTCTCTAATGTGGTTCATAATAAAACATATAATACAAAATTGTTATGTGTCTATATACAATGTATAAGAAAACTGTAGGATGAAAGAACAGGATAGAGACAGTTACATGAAGCTCCACATTTTGTATGAAGGATTACAATGTTAAGTCTATAAAGGCTGTGAAAAGTTAATGATATATGTTGTAATACCTAGAAGTACCTCTAAAAATAAATTCAAAGAAATACAACTAAAAATTAAGTATTTAAATCAAAATAGAATTCTAAAATTATTAAAATAATCCACAAGAAGGCTGAAATCCATAATAGAGGAATATATAACATAGTGGGGAAGAAATAATAAAATAGTAGACTTAAATTCGATTCTTTCAATAATTAAATAAAATGATAATGGGATAACAACTCCAATTAAAAAGCAGAAACTGTCACAGTGGATTGTTTTAAAAAATACCCAAATATATGCTATCTGTAAGAAATATGCTTTAAATATCAAGGCATAGGTAGGTCGAAAATAAATATTTTTTTAAAGAACCATGCAAACAGTAAACTTAGTAACGCTGGAGTGGTTATGTTAACAGCAGACAAAATAGACTTCAAAGAAAAAAAATATGACCAGAGGTAAAGAAGGACAGTACCAAATATTATAAAATAATAATTCATCAGGAAGTCATATAATCATAAATGTGTGTGCACCTAACAACAGACCTTCAAAATATGAGTTAGAAATTTACAGATTTAAAGGAAATTTTAAAACTATTTTCTTGGCAATTTAAAAAGTCAGTAAAGACATAGATAATATAATCAACACTATCAGCTACCTTGGCATAATTGATACCACACAACAGCTGAAGATCCTCATTTCTATCAAGGACACATAGTAAATTCATCAATATATACATTACGCTGGGTCATAAAACTTGTCTCAGTAAATGTGAATGGATTAAAATTGGGTCCAACATGTTATTTTGCCACAATAATTAAATTAGAAACCAATTACAATAAAATATCTAATAAACCCTCAAATGTTTGGAAATCAAACATAACACTTGTAGATAATCCCTGGGTCAAAGAAGAAATCACCACTAATATTAGAAAGTATTTTGAGGTGACTGACCCAGAAAATTCAATATACCAATCAAAATTTGGCTTGGAATTTTGCTAGTTACTATCAGCAGAGTTTGGAGCTTCGTTTATATTTTGAACCAATCCTTCCACAATAAAGTGAGTTACTACCGATTGTGAATAATTTAAAGCCCATTAAATTTGGAGTTAGTCAAGTTTTTACATGGAATGACCAGGAAATGATGCAGTTGGCAGAAAGCTTCAATCATATTTTTACCTGCTCATGGGTCCATAGATCTTGTTCTACTCTCTCTCTGCATTTTTTTCTGTAGATAAAGTATCCAGTTTTAGGGCTCTCTGTATAGTCATTGCAAGAAGGTAAATGTATGTAGCTAGCTTGTAAAACTATTGAGCATGCTTGGGAATCCTTATTTTCTGAAAACATTGGATTTATTAAACTGCATCTTCAATTAAAAAGTATTTCAAAAACAGTATACTATCTAAAATGTGTAAACATCTATATTGTAAAATCAAAATTTAAGTAATATAGGTCTAAGATCATGATGTTTCTAATCCTCTTTTCATATTAATCTATTATAGCACCAACGTAACAACGTTCAGCCAAAAATTCTAACATCATTATATCAAAAGGGAAACTGAGGCAAAGAAGGGTTAAAGATTTCAGAAAATATCCATCAAATCACTTGAAGAGCTTTAAAAAGTATTTTAGCAACATATCTGGAGATTCTAATTTAATTCCTCCCTGAAGGGGCCAGGATACTCTTTGTTTGTTTCTTTTAAAGTTCCCTAGATGATTCTAATTTACAGCCAGGACTGAAAAGTACTGACCTAATTGCATGGAATTACAGATGTAACAGAGTGCCCGATTGCTTCACAAGGTCCCTTCTATTTGCAATTAAGTGGATCTAGCTCCTTCATTAGGAGTATAAATATCCCTGAACTCTATGCTAAAGCATTACAGTAGACTACTTTGTAAAGTTCTTTTTATCCCTCATTTTCTGAGAACAATTTGATTAATGACCTGATGTATGGGGATGTTTTTATTGGTGATATATTTGCAATGCCTTTTATGTGCCAGATTAAAGTGACTCTTTTTTAATATGATGTTTGGTCTTAAAAAGGTAAATCACTTAATCTTTTTCTAATTCTCTTTAATAAGCTCTGCTGCATTTGAAGCTTATGACAGAAAATTTGATAAGGTTTACAAAAATCTGTTTCATTTTTGTTAAATACCAGCATTACATTTGGGATGAGATTTCATCAAAATGAATGTGGAAAGGAATATTTCACTTTTCCCAGGCACCTTAATAAGCACTAAAATTCTGTGTACATGATACCTTAGCTTTTTTAGTATTACTGATTTAATAATCAATCATTCCTGCAATGATTATTTTCTAAGTATCCATATTAGATTCAATACATTGTGTTTGATAATATAAGAAGTCATCATAGAAGTTTTAGATATTACCCCTGTTATCAAAAAGATCATCTGCTAAAAGGAGAACAATGCCAGTTTAAAATAAAGACTAAAATAATACATCAATATAGTGTATTAAGAAAAACTGGGGTTGACATATTCTACAAATGTGATTACTTATCATATATCACAAACTCCCAATCCTTTGAGAAAAAGATATATAGCAATGTAAAAGCAAAGGTGGAGAAATTAGACGACAGGAAATTCATCTGAAATAGTTTTCATTTCAAACTGTGCCCCCCCCAGAAAAGTTGTAATTCGTTCCTTTCCCTCAAGTAAGTGAATACTTGTAGTATCAAAACTGTGTACTCAAGTGCTGCTGTAATCATGGAATAAGGAAATTATTTGCATGAGATGATCAAAGGTCAAATGAGAAACACTTTTCTTAAAGGAAATTAACATGGAGCCTCACAATATAAAGAATTCAATAAGAATTTTAGAAAAAAGCACACGAATATAATTTTACAAGCACAATTTTAAAGTAAATTAGTATAAATCAATAGCTACTGAAAAATTTGTTCAAATGTGTGTTACCCTGTATACAGAAAGATAATTAATCTGTTCTTTCACCCAATTTAAAATTTCAACCTTTTTGGTAGCCCAGATATCTCTGTTTACTCACAAAAGTATCATAGGGTTTGACTCTTCATTCTTTGTCCTCTTTGTTGGCTTCTCCTCTGTCAATCAAGTTGTCTGTTATATCTCCTGTTATTAGAAGGCTAACAAATCATCTGTCCACAGCTTTATCTTGCATTTCAACAATGAATTTTTAGATATAAATTTTGTTGTTGCTCCTAAAGGGGTTATTTCAAGCCAATTAGCATGTCATTGAGCATATGCTTTAAATCACACTGTATAGGTAGCAGCCTAGTCCTTCTACAAATAAAACAGACCCACTTTGACTCTTGTTCAACAACTAGTTAACCTATTTTTCATTGATATTATTCATTACTCAATTTTTCTAAAAACCTTTCCATAGCCATCAAAGCTCTTTCCCTGACAGATCCAAAGTGTTACAAATTATACAATAAAATTTGTTACACACAGAATCCATATCCAGACAGGTTTAAAAAGCCAATTGCTTAATTTATGCTTACTTTTATTGTAGCTGTAATAAAAAACGTGTTATTGCTTGAAGTCTTCAATTTTCTACTTGCCCTAAATCCTAAATTTAATATATCTTATCTGAAAATATAAAGTATGACTTCTTCCTGTAAAGTACAGGAATCACTGACATTTTAAAAATTAAAGAGGCTCTTTCTTTCAAACGTATGAAGAGAATATGCTGTGAAGTTATTGATTCACTAATTGCCAGTTACTAAAAAAATTTCAATTATTATAAGTGTAATCAGGCTGTATTACAGCAAAGATGCTGCCTCACTGGCTTTAGAAGGTTTAGACATAAAGCTAACCCTTCAGAATATCTAAAGCCAGATTAAACAGCCAGTTTACATGATAAATAGCTCTGTTTTCTACTTGAATTCCACAGGCCTTTTGGATCTTTAGAAATCTTGGTGTAATGTGGATATAAAACAAAAATCCAAAGTCTCTCTGAAAAATTTTTCATGTTAAACTTTTTTCAAGCACGGAGCTATTCTATAATGGTAATACTGTCTTCCTAAAATAAATACTAAATAAAAAGATATGTTAAATTGTTACTACTCTTTGAAGAAAATGTTTCATCATTATGACTATAAAAAAATGAAGAAGGAAAAAACCCAGCACTCCTTTATCACTTTTTTTGAAGAAATTAGGCCAAACTTTCACTCAAAATTTCTAGAATATGGAATAGGGGTGCTTTTTGTCCGTTATTAAGAAATTCAATAGGAAAGCTGAATGTCAACCAGTTCTTGATTTTTATTAGATGATTTAGGAAGGAAGAATAGTCCATGGTATCTCTGAGCTAAATCAGCAAGTCAATAAGTGCTATTTAGTTGTGTATTGCAGCTGCTAGCCTATCCTTACAATTAGTCCTTTACAGGAATTTATGTAATTAGAGCCATAGCATCTTTATGTGATTATGTATGTTTGAGAGGAAAAACAGAGTTATGAGTAGGAACAGATTGCAATCCAGTTGAAAGATCATGATCTGGTAAATGACCAATGATTATATTATAACAAGTATGTTTAGTGCAAATGATCTGGTGAGGTGCTGAGAAGACACACACTAAGAGAATGGATTGAATAGAATGAGGATCATTAGCTTTCCTAGAAGTGTTTTCCAATAAGCTTTGGGGAAGTCATAAAATTAGATTACTAGTCAGTGGGAGGGAAATTTTAATAAGTGCATTAGTGAGAAAATGTTATTTCTTGAAATAATAAATGTAAGAACGTGATCAAGACATTGCCTTGATTATAGTAGCATTGCCCTACATTTTGTGGGTTTTGAAGTTGGAGGGCTCTGACTGCTCAGCAGATTAAATCAGACTTTGTAACATATGTTGATTACTAACCATAGCTACTCAATATTTGGGAAATTGAGATTTGGGGTACTGCATTTTCACCTTTCTTTATATTTGAATAGTTAAATGTTCTTAGCTACTATTACAGACCATGTATTAACTCTCAAAGACTCTCACTTTCTCTCTTAAGAGATTCATTTTTAATAAGTAAAGTGTAGTATGTGGGGAGTATACTGTATGAAAACCATCAGCATGAGTGCTTCAAGTAAATGTGCTTTACTGTGTGATGAAAAATATATTTCTACTACATTGTCTGAAATGTAAGCTCAGTTTTCACTATGATTTTAAAGTCAGAAAAACAAAAATATTGTTTGCTCCATAAAAAATTAAAGAAGAGCATAGTTATTTTATTGCCATGGTACTTGTAGACTGATGAACAAGATGGCTCAGAATCCAAAGTGAGGTGCAAAATTTTTTTTATGAAAATTGCATCCTCTGCTTCTGTGAAGTCTTAAATAGCAAGACATTTTTCAATGCTATCCTTTTCTGTGAAATCTGCAACCCTGATCCTACATATCTATGTATACATTTAACAAAAACAACTAAGTATTTTGCTTTAGGTTAATTAAAATGATAGCATTTCTTTAAAAAAAGAAACCCCAGTATACCTTTAATCCTGGTCAGTAACATATTTTCCTTTTCAGTTGTGGTTATCAGTTTGAGTCAAGTAGCCTGAAATTTTAAAATTTGATAAATCTAAAAATAGATTTAGATTTCTAAACATGAATTTCCTAAGCATAAAAAAATACAGATTTTGCCACGACAGCAAGCATCTAGACACACTCATTAATGTATCATAATGATTGCTCAAGTTGATTAAACAAGAAATTTTTTATTTTTCACAATATAGATTTCTAAATATATTTTTATTAAGAAATATCACACACATACAGTCCATCCATATTATACAGTCAATGGCTCACAATATCATCACATAACTGTACATTCATCACCATGATCATTTTTAGAACATTTGCATCACTTCACGAAAAGATATAAAAATTAAAAAGAAAAAAATCATGTATCCCCTTCCACTTAAATTTCCTTCATATAGACCACTAGTATTTTAATTTATCCTATTTTTACCCATTATTCCCCCCTTATTTATTTATTTTCTTTCTTTATTTTTTTTATTCATCTGTCCATACCCTGGATAAAAGGAGCATCAGACACAAGGTTTTCGCAATCACATGGTCACATTGTAAAAGCTATATAGCTACACAATCATCTTCAAGAATCAAAGTCAGTAGAACACAGCACAAAATTTTCAGGTACTTCCTTTCAGCCACTCCAATACAGCATAAACTAAAAATAGATATCTATGTAATGCATAAGAATAACCTTCAGGATAACCTCTAGACTCTGTTTGATATCTCTCAGCCACCTAACTTTATTTTGTCTCATTTCTCTCTTCCCACTTTTGGTAAAACGGCTTTCTTAATCCCATAATGCCAGGTCCCAGCTCACTCTGGGAGTCCTGTCCCACATTGTCAGCGAGATATATACCCCTGGGAATCATATCCCACATGCAGGGGGGAGGGTGGTGAGTTCACCTGCTGAGTTGGTTTAAAGAGAGGCCACATCTGAGAAACAAAAGAGGTTCTCTGGGGGTGACCTTTAGGCATAATTATAAGTAGGCTTAGCTTCTTCTTTGGAGGAATAAATACCATAGGTTCAAACCCTAAGATCAAGGGCTCAGCCTTTTGAATTGCTGTCCCTACTGCTTGTGAGAAAATCAGGAATTTCCCCAGATGAAAAAGTTAAATATTTCCTCCTTTCTCCCCCGTCCCCCAAGGGAACTTTGCAAATACTTCTTTATTCTCTGCCCATATTACTTATTATTCTGGCATATATCCTGGCATCAGACTAACCTGGACAAACCAACAGGATCTCATGCCAAGTTCAAGATTCCATGTAATTATGATGGTGAAATAAAGTGATCATACAAGTTAAGTTAGATAATGCACTACCCAAAATACAAATTTTGCAACAAATAAACATTCCTTCCTTTGGTCTCAGAAAGTAGTTGAAGTTTTAAATACAATTTTAATACCTAGTATTAAAAATACAGTTTTGAATACCCTGTATTTTGATTTACCTTAGTCCCCTCCAAATCAGCTACATTCATTTCTCTAGTTGAAGTCTGATCATTTTGCCAAAGTTTTAAACAGTTGTTGCATGGGATAATGCTGGTTTTCATATAAGCAGTGTTCTACCTCAGAGTCTTCGGTATCACAAACATACCTGAAGTTTCAGTAATAGAAAAGTTTATACTCAAATAGCTCAGTATGTCAGAATTTGTGTGACTGCTGTGAGAGCTTACAATGTAGCATGCTTTACAATAGGCCCCAACCTGATAACCCATGATCTGCAATTCAATTCTGCAAGTTTGCACATTATAGTTAGTCCATTTAAGTGAGGCATGATAATTTCTTTTTCTTTCTGCCATTTTATTCAATATACTCTCTAATTGCATGTCTCACAACTTCATTCATTCATGCAGCTGCTCAGTAGTTTGTATATGTATACACCACTTCCCCATTCTTCCCCTCAGTCATTGTATCCTTAAGCCATCTATATCCATTGCAAATCATGAATGCAGCCATCATAATCACTAGTATGCAAGGGTCCATTAGTGTTCACACTCTCATTTCTTCCAGTTATACACCTAGCAATATGGTTGCAGGAACGCGTTGCACACAGACACATCGCCCTGCCCTTTGGAGGGGCTGCACCTCTCAACTTCCCTACCAACAACAAATAGGTACCTCTCTTTCTCCACATTTCCTCTAGCACTTATCTCTTTTCATTTTTAAACAGTTTTATTTGTACACCATGCAATCTAATCTAAGTAAATAGGCATCCCTTCACCACCTTGATCTATATGAAGATATTTCCTTTTCTCCCACAAATAATCCATGCCCCTCTCCCATACCCTCACTTGTTATTGTTTTGGTACAATACCTTTGTTGCATTCACTAGAAGCATATTACAATGTTACTGCTTACCTTAGGCCTTAGGTAAGGCCTTGATCGTTTTTTTTCCTATTTACTATCCATTTTCAACACCTTGCAATGTTGATATTCATTTGTTCTCCCTCATGCAAAAATGTTTTTATATCTGTACATTTAATCACCATCATTGTCCATGTTAGGCATTCCTAAATTATACCATCTTAGTCTTTACCCTCTTTCTTTACTTCTTGTTTCATAAGTGTCCCCAGCCCTTCACCCTCTACCATGCTCACATGCAGCTTCATTCGGTGTACTTTATATTATTGTGCTATGATCAGATAATATTGAGCTATCCATTTCTGAAATTTACAATCAGTCCTGGTCCACAATCTGTATTCCTTCAACACTAAATGCCCAATCTCTACCCTATTTCTACCTCCTGATAATGTGTATTTTTACACTTAACTCTCAAAGTTCACTCTTTAATGTTAGTTCATATGAGTGAAACCAGACAGTACTTGTCCTTTTGTTTCTAAGTAACTCAGCATAATGTCTTCAAGGTTCACCCATGTTATTACATGCTTCATGATTTTATTTTGTATTATAGCTGCATACTATTGCATTGAATGTATATGTCACAGCTTGTTTAGCTACTTGTCTTTTGATGGATATTAGGGCTGTTTCCATCTCTTGGCAATCATAAATAATGTTGCTATAAATATTGGTGTGCAAATGCTGTTTGAGTCCTTGCCTTCAGTCCCTCTGAATATATATCAAATAATGGGAGTACTGGATCATAAGGCAATTCTATACTTTGCTTCCTCAGTAACTACCAAACTGACTTCCAGAACAGTTGTACCATATAGCATTCCAACCAACAATGGATAAGTGTGGCTTTTTCTCCACATCTTCTCCAGCACTTGTCAATTTCTATTATTTCTTTAAAATAGCCATTCTAGTGGGTGTGACATGATATATCACTGTCTTTTGATTTGCATTTCTGTAATAGCCCGTGAAGTTGAGCATCTTTTCATGTGCCTTGTTCCCATTTGTATTTGCTCTTCAGAAAAGTGTCTGTTCATGTATTTTGCCCATTTTTTTTTTTTCTTAGAAGCCAGCACTGCTTTTGGATGCTCGGATCGCTGCATTGCCCATTTTTAAATTGGGTTTTCTGAATTTTGTTGTTGGGTTGAAGAATCACTTCATATATTCTGCATATTAAACCTTAATCTTATATGTGGTTCCCAAATATTGTCTCCCATTGCATAGGCTGCCTTTTTACTTTCCTAAGTTGTTTAATGTGCAAAAGTGTTTAATTTTAAGGAGATCCCATTTGTCTATTTCTTTTTTATTACTCATGCTTTGGGTGTAAAGTCTAGAAAACCACCTCCTCTCACAAGATTTATAAGCTATTTCCCCCTTTTTTCTAAAAGTTTTATAGTTTTAACTCTAACGATTAGGTCTTTAACCCACTTTGAGTTAATTTTTATATAGGGTGTGAGATATGGATCCTCTTTCATTCTCTTGAACATTGATATAATGTTCTCCAAACATCATTTATTGAAGAGGCTGCACTGTCCCTACTGGGTTGGCTTGAATGCCTTATCATAGATCAATTTTCCATAGATGAAAGGGTCTATTTATGAGCACTAAATTTTATTCCATTAGTCAGTATACCTTTATGTCAGCATCATGCTGTTTTGACCACTGTAGCTTCATAATATGCTTTAAGGTCAAACAATGTAAGACCTCCTACTTCATTTTCTCCCCTCAGGATATTTTTAGCTTTTCAGGGAACCCTTCCCTTCCAAATAAATTTGGTTGTTGGTTTTTCTATTTCTGCATATTAAGTTGTTGAGATTTTAACTGGTATTTCACTGAATCTATAAATCAGTTGATGTAGAATTGATGTCTTAACTGTATGCAGTCTTCTCATTATGAACACGGTAGGCCCTTCCATTTATTCAGGTCTTCCGTGATTTCCATTAGCAATTTACTGCAGTTTTCTCTGTATAGGTCATTTGTGTCCTCAGTTAAATTTATTCCTAAATATTTTGTTGTTTTCATTTACATTGCAAGTGGAATTTTTTTCTTTCTCAGTTTGCTCATCACTAATGTATAGAGACACTACTAATTTTGGGGTGTTGATCATGTACCCTGCCACTTTGCTGTATGCATTTATTAGCTCTAGCAGCTTTGTTGTGATTTTGGGGGGGATTTTTGGCATATAGTATTATGCCATCTGCAAACAGTGAGAGTTTATTTCTTCCATTCCAATTTGGATGTCTTTTACTGCTTTTTCTTGTTTAATTGCTTTGGCTAGAACTTCCAGCACAATGTTGAATATGAGTGATGACAGTTGGCATCCTTGTCTTTATTCCTGATCTTAGAGGGAAAGGTTTCAGTTTTTCTGCCATGAAGATGATAATAGCTACGGGTTTTTCATATATTTTCTTTATTATGTTGAAGAAGTTCCTTTCTGTTCCTATCATTTGCAGTGTTTCCTTCAAAAAAGGATGTTGAATTTTGTCAAATGTCTTTTCTGCATCAATCAAGATGATCATGCACTTTTTCTACTTTGATTTATTGTTATAGTGTCTTATAATAATTGTTTTTCCTGTGCTGAACCAGTCTTGCCTAGCTGACATAAATCCCTCTTGGCCTTGGTGTATAATCCTTTTAATGTGCTGCTGGTTTGGATTTGTAAGTATTTTGTTGGAAATTAATGCAACCATATTCGTTAAAGAGATTGGTCTGGAATTTTCTTTTCCTGTCATATCTTTGTTTGGATTTGTTATTAGGGTGATATTGGCTTCATAGAATGAGTTAGGCAACTTTCCCTCTTCTTCAAAATTTTGAAGATTTTGGGCAGGATTGGTACTAATTATTTATTTAATGGTTGGTAGAATTCACATGTGAAGCTCTCTGGTCCTAGAATTTTCTTCTTTGGGAGCTTCTTGATGACTGATTCAATCTTTTTACTTGTGATTGCTTCATTGACATTGTCAATTTCTTCTTGAGTCAATGTTTCTTGCTCTTGCTTTCTATGAAGTTGTCAATTTTGTCTACATTGTGTAGTTTATTAACATCTAGTAGCTTGTAGTATCCTCTCAATACTCCTTTATTTCTGCAGGGTCAGTGGGTTATGTTTCCTCCTCCATATCGGATTTTATTTATTTGCAGCCTCTATCTTTTTTTGTCAACCTAGCTAAGGGTACATCAATTTTATTAATTTTCTCAACGAACCAATTTCTAGTTCTGTTGATTTTCCCTGTTTTTTTCACATTCTCAATTACATTTATTTCTGATCTAAGCTTCATTATTTCTTTCCTTTTGTTTGCTTTTGGGTTAGTTTGTTGTTCTTTCTCTAGTTCTTCTATGTAAACAATTAATTCTTCAATTTTTGCTCTTTCTTCTTTTTTAAAATGGCCATTTAATGTAATGAATTTCCCACTCAGTACCATCTTTATACATCACTTATATTTTGATATGTTGTATTTTCATTCTCATTTTCCTTGAGGTATATACTGAGATCTCTTGTTATTTCCTCCTTGAACCACTGTGTGTGTTGCTTAACATCAAGATATTTGTGAATTTTCTGGACTTCTGCCTGTTTTGATTTCCAACTTCATTTCATTATCATCCAAAAATTGTTTTCTATAATTTCAATCTTTTAAAATTTATTGAAACTTGCTTTGTGACACAGCATCTATCCTTGTAAATGATCTATGAGCACTTGAGGAATTTGTGTATCCTGCTGTTGTGGGCTGCAATGTTCGGTAAATGTCACTTAAGTCTAGTTCATTTATTGTTATTCAAAAATCTTTGTTGCTTTATTGAGTCTCTGTCTAGATGGTCTATCCACTGATAAAAGCAAGGAATTGAAGTCTCCAACTATTATTGTAAAGAGGTCTTATTGTCCCTTCAGTGTCATCAATGTTTGCCTCATGCATTTGGGGCAGTCTGGATCAATAAGTATCTATGATTGCTTTCTCCTCTTATTGAATTGTTCCTTTTATTAATAAATAGAGACCTTGTTTGTCACTTTTAATTGTTTTTTATTTGAGGTCTAATTTGTCGAATATTAGTGTAGCTACCCCTGCTCTTTTCAGCTTTTTTTTTTTTTTTTGTATAAAATATCTTTTCCCAACCTTTCACTTTCAACCTACTTCTGTCCTTGGGTATAAAGTGAGTTCACTGTACCAGCACGTATATGTTTCCTGTTTTTTAAACTATTCTGCCTGCTATGTCTTTTGATTGGGGAATTTAATCCATTAAAACTTCATATTATTAGTCTAAAGGCTTAAAACTTCATATTATTAATCTACCATTTTGTCTTTTGGATTTTATATGTCATATATATATGACATATATATATATATATTTTTTTTTCTTTTTACCTTTATAGTTTTCATTTCTACACTCTTCTCCAGACCTTTCTCTTCTGTATTATTCTATTCTGCCTGTAGTGCTCACTTTAGTATTTCTTGCAGAGCTGGTTTCTTAGTCACAAATTCTCTTAGTGATTGTTTGTCCAAAAATATTTTAATTACCCCATTCATTTTGAAGGACAGTTTTTTCTGTGTTTAGAATTCTTGGCTGGCAATTTTCCTCTTTCAGAATCTTAAATATATCATACCACTGTCTTCTCACATCCATGGTTTCTACTGAGAAACCCACATGTAACCTTATCGTGCTTCCTTTGGGTGATGGTCAGGTTCTGGTGTCAACTTGGCCAATGATTATGCCCAGATATCTGGTCAGGCAAGAACTGGCTTGTCCACTGCTGCAAGGATATTTTCAGGATGTTGATAAATCAGAAGGGCTGGTGTATTAAATCGTCAGTCATTTTATTTCATTTGTGGCCAATTACATCTGCGATAAACAAATGCATGCCTCACATGATAGGATAATCCAATCAGATGAAGTTTTTAAGGAAAAAGAGAGACTCTTTCACTGCTTCTTTAGCCAGTGAGCTTTTCCTGTGGAGTTCATTCAAACCCTTAAATGGAGCTGAGGTCTTTACATCCTGCCCTATGGATTTTGGACTCTTCTATTCCCATGGTTACATAAGACACATTTATAAATATTTTCATTTACAGATCTCTCCTGTGGTTTCTGTTTCTCTAGAGAACCCTGAATAATATGCCATCAAAATGGAAAATTTCAAATAAGGCTCCAAAATATATTTTGCAATCTGAAATAGTCAGCATTAGATGTACTTTTTTAGTTTCTGCTGCTGCCTCCAAGTAGCACTTCTTATCTCAAATAAGCTACCAAGAATGGTTAATTTATTAATTTTTAATGTAGATATCATATAACTTAGCTCTCAGTAGTAGAGACTAAGATAAAGACCAATGCATTTCCTAGGATATCAAATATGGGGTGATTAAATTATATATAGAAATAAGAGGGTTATGTCACAAAAAGGGACTAACTAGTAGTTAAATTTTAGTTTCACTTATTTACTATCTAAGTTATTGAGAAATTTTGTTTATTTTTCATAATGCTTTTACATATGTGGCTTCAGGATCACAAAATCAAAAAGTGTATAATAAAATCCTCTTATTTTTTCTTGCACTGTCCTTTCTTTTTACCTATCAGGAATCTGCAGATATAATGGTCCAAGCTAAAGTCCATGATTTTTATTTTGTTCCTAAAAAATTGTTCATTATAATACTGAATAGAAAATTACAACTAGATAGGCATTATCTACTTGAACTTAAGACAATTCAGAATTCATTAGGACTAATTTGTGAAAAATGAAAAACATAGCAAGTTTATATACAATCATTTGTTTCTGATTTCTGTTATTGATTCTGGAATTAAAATTAATCAAAGCCTGCTCCATAATTTTGCTATTTAGCATGCTATATAGTATGGAGAATAAAAGTAAAATTCAGAAATACTTTTTTTTTTCATGGGCAGGCTCCAGGAATCGAATTCGGGTCTCTGGCATGGCAGGTGAGAATTTTGCCACTGAGTCACCATTGCACCGCCCCAGAAACACATTTTAAAAATTATTTTTATTGAGAAATCCTCACACACATACAGTCCATACATAGTATAAAATCAGCGGCTTACAGTATCAGCAGCTTACAATATCATCAAATAGTTGGGTACTCATGACCATGATTATTTTTAGAAACTAAAACTCCAGATAAAGAAACAAAAAGAAAAAAAAAAATTATCATACATCCCATACCCCTTACTCTCCCCGCTCATTGACCAGCAGTATTTCAATCTTACATTTTTTTTACCCTTTATCCCCCCCATTATTTATTTTTATGCTTATTTTTTTACTCATTGTTCATACCTTGGATAAAATGAGCATCAGTTACTAGGTTTTCACAATCACACAGTCACATTAAAAAGCTATATACAGGTGCATGGGTGGTTCAGTGACAGAATGCTCCCCTTCCATCCAGGAGACCAAGGTTTGATTCCTGGACCATGCACCTCCCCCCCAAAAAAATGCTACATACAATTTTCTTCAGGAATCATGGCTAGTGGAACACAGTTCTAAGTATCTTTCAGATACTTCTCTCCAGTCACTCCAATATACCACAAACTTAAAAAGAATATCTATATAATGCATAAGAATAACCTCCAGGAAAACCTCTCAACTCTGAAATCTCCCAGTCACTGAAACTTTATTTTGTCTCATTTCTCTCTTCCCACTTCCATCCCTCAGTCATTGTACCCTTAAGCTTCCTACATCCATTGTGGATCTCAAACACTGCTGCCGTAAACACCAGTGTGCAAAGATCATTTGTGTCCCCACTCTCAGTTCTGTCCATTATCTTCCTAGCAGCAGAGTTGCAGGATCATATGGCAACCCACCCTGCAGCCTCCTGCGGAACCATCATGTTTCCATCCAGAGGGGCTGCACCTCTCAGCTCCCCTACCAACAGTACATAAGTACTTCTCTTTCTCCACATTTTCTCTAGCACTTGTTTCTCTCTGCTCATTTTTAAAGAGTTTCATTAGCACATCAAACAATCCAACCTATGTAAATAGAAATGCTTTCACCACCATAATCTATATGAAGACATTACCTTTTTTCCACAAATAATCCATGCCCCTCTCCCATAGCCACTTGTTGACATTTAGTTTTGGCATAATGCCTTTGTTACATTCAATGGAAACATATTACAATTTTCTTGTTGACTATCAACCCTAATTCGAATTCGTACTTTTTCCTGTACACCATCCTGTTTTCAACACCTTGCTATGTTAACATCATTTGTTTTCTCTCATGCAATTTTTTTTTTGCACATCTAATCACCATTATTGTCTACTCTGGGCACTCCAATCTTTACTGTCTTAGTCTTTATGCTCTCTGATGTAATCTCTAATATAAAATCGATGAGTAAAGAAAATTCTCCCTGAAGAGGATTTTTAAGAACTCATAGAAATCATAGGTCAAAAACTAAGGGTGGGGATGTATGGGTGGTTCAGTGGTAGAATGCTTGCTTTCCATGTGGGAGATCTGGGTTCAAGTCCCATGCCATGCACCCTCTCCCTCCCCAAAAAAGAACAGAAAAAAAAACTTAGTGTGTGTACCCAGAAGATGTGGTAAGATGATAGAAGAGGAAGTCCCAAGAATCAGCCCCTCTACCAAAACAACTATTGAACAGGACTGAACTGTGTTAAACAGTTAGTTTGAAATGCCAAAGACTACAAGAACACTGTGCAATAACGAGGAGAAGAAGGAAGGATTGGTAAACTGGTAAATACCAGAGAATTCCACTCTCCCTTCCGTGGTAGTGATGCCCCATCCCCTAGCGTCGTGGCAGGCAGAAATTGAAGCCTGTTGTTTGGGCTTTGGCACAGCTTGCTCATGCCAGGGTGTGATATAATGACTTAGTTTTCCTAACTTCAGGGAGGTGTAGTCACTGATTAGCATTTTTGATCTGTTGTCAGATAACTTGGGGTCAGTAATGAGGGTGACCATTGTTCAAAACCCCTTTGGGAAAGGCAACAGAGGAAGCTTAAAAACCATAACCTCCTCAAAACTATAGAAAACAATTAAGGTCTATATTAAGTGGGCAAATCCTGAAACAGGAAAATTTAGAGGTGACGTTATCAACATGGTGCTGTAAAACAACACTTGAAACGACTTCCCAGAGATTCAGTGAATAAAAAGACAAATCAAACTTCCATATATCTCTAGAGGGTTGTTCTAGTTTGCTAACTGCCAGGATGCAATATACCAGAAACTACGGCTTTTAAAGAGGGGAATTCAATAAATTGCAAGTTAACAGTTTTTAGGTCATGGAAATATTCCAATTAAAGCAAGTTTATGGAAATGTCCAATCTAAGGCATCCAGGGAAAGACACCTTGATTCAAGAAGGCTGATGAAGTTCAGGGTTTCTCTCTCAAGTGGAAATGCACATGGTGAACATGGTCAGGGTTTCTCTCTCAGCTGGAAGAGCACATGGCAAACATGATGTAATCTGCTAGATTCCTCTACAGCTCCCCAGGAGACATTTTCCTTCTTTATCTCCAAAATTCACTGGCTGATGGACTCTCTTCTTTGTGGTTCTGTGACATTCTGTTGTCCTTCTCTGCTCTCTCTGAATCTCTCTTTTATAGGATTCCAGTAAAGTAATCAAGACCCACTTAAAATGGGTGGACACAGGTTTGCACCTAATCCAGTTTAACAACCATTCTTGATTGAGTCACATCTCCAGGGAGATAATCTAATAAAAGTTTCAAAGATATAGTACTGAATAAGGATTAGAAGAAATAACTGCCCTTACAAAATGGGATTAAGATTAAAACATGGCTTTTCTAGGGTACATATATCCTTTCAGACCAGCACAAGGACGGTTGAGACAGGATAAGGATTCCATAAATGTTGAATCAAAGAAAAAAGTATCAGGTAGGAAAATTTTATCCTGGCTCTTTTGGTCCTCTTCCCTCTCCCTCAGTCAGTTCCAGGCAGTTTGAGAGTTGCTTAGAGGCAGAAGCCCAAATCCCTCTGACCTCCCATAAGGGACACAACGTATAGAGACACTAACAGCAGCAAATTATAACCATGCACATATCTTGACACAGGTAACCAAACCCACAAAGACCCAGGGAAGAATACATGCTATCTAGGAGTGCTGTTTACAAAATAGACCCCTGGGTGGGATTAAGAGAGACCAAGATAGAACTATGGTTGGCAATGATATACTCACCGAGTCAAGTGCCAGTTGGTTGGTCTAATCAAATGAAAATGAACTTTTACAGTATGATCTACTTTTCTGCATTGACCAGTCTGGATCCAATGTGTGGGATACACTAATTGGGAAGACACAAGGGACAGAGAAGGCACACAAAGAAACAAATGGAGTAGACAGAAGTTAAAATAAAATGCTATAAAAATAGAAAGTCCAAGAACAGAAAAGTATAAGTAAGGAAAATGGGACACTGAGGGAGGGAGAGAATTTAAAGAAATCATAAAAGCTGGGGAGAAAATTCTGCACAAAAACAAGCAGAACAGTTAAAGATTCCAAGAGAAAGAACAGAAGAAAAGAAGCTTTCTCCAGGAGGTGAAACAATTACACAAATAGTGAAATCTTAAAAATTTTACTGCACAACCAGGGCAAGAATCAGACAAAGAAGAGTTGAGAAAATCTGATAAGTTCAACACAAATGGTTTTACAGTATGGAATAAGTTGGCTCAAACATCAAAGAAGAGCTTTAATACAAAGCCAATCAACAATACACCCTGGACAAGAGGGAGAAATTGACCTTTAGAGCTAATTCATGAAGATATTCAGATTCCTAGACATTAGAAAAAAATCGCAAACTATACTAATGTGCCCAGTAATGGGCACAAATGAAAACTTCAGAGGAGATACAGAATTTGGAACACCAAATGAAAGATATTCAAACAAAGCTCCTAAATCAATTCAAAGAGATTGAAGAAAATATGCACAAAGAGATAAAGTATATTGAGAAGACAATAATATACATAAAGAAGAATTTGAAAATATAAAAAAAAACATAACAGAAATGGGGATGGTACAATAGCAGAGACTATAAATAAACTAGAGGCATTCAACAGCAGATTTGAACAGGCAGAAGAAAGAATTAGGGGACTATAAAACAGGATAATCAAAATCATAGATCAGGAAAACAGGTGCAAAAAAAGGAAAGAAAAATTTGAGCACAGTCTTAAGGATCTGAATGACAGAATGATTTGCACAAGTATGCATATCATGGGTGCCCCAGAAGGAGAAAACAAGGTAAAAGAGGCAGTAACAGTATTTGAGGAAATCTCGGTAAAAAATTTCCCAACTCTTATGAAAGACCAAAACATATTTGTCCATAAATTGCAACATACTCCAAACAGTATAAATACTAATAGACTTACTCTGAGAAACATACTAATCAGAATGTCAAATGCCAAAGATAAAGAGAATCCTGAAAGCAGCAAGATAAAAGTGATTTGTCACGTACAAGGTAATTTCAATAAGACTAATTGCCAATTTCTCATCAGAGATCATGGAGGCAAGATATATTTAAGATATCAAAATAGAAAAACTGCCAGCCAAAAATTCTTTATCTGGCAAGACTGTCCTTCAAAACTTAGGGCGTGTATAAAATATTATACATAGATAGAAACTAAGTTTGTCAACAAAAGTCAAACTGACAAAAAATGTGAGAGGGCACATATAGCAAAATTGGAAATGAAAAAGGGAGCATTACTACAAATCACACACATAAAAAGATTATAAGATGACACTATGAAAAACTGTCCACCAACAAGTTAGATAGCTAAATGAAATGTACAATTTTCTAAAACATACAACCTACACTGACTCAAGAAGAAACAGATAATCTAAAAAAATCAATAACTGTTTAAGAGATTGACTCAGTAATCTAAAACCCCCCAATAAAAAAAGCTGAAGACCAGATGTCCAAAAAAGGAATGTTGATGATCAGAAGTCTGCACCAGTGAATTTTACCAAAAATTTCAAGAAAAATGAACACCAATACTGCTCAATTTATTCCAAAAATTGGAGACATGGAAGCAATCCCTAACTCATGCTGCGCATCCAATATTACCATCATACTAAAGCCAAATAAAGATACTGTAAAATAAAAAAACTAACTTGCATTCCTTTTGAATAAAACCCACAAAATATTAGAAAACTGCATTTAACAATACATTAAAATAATTACAAATCATGATCAAGTGGAATTTATCACAGGTACGAAAGGTTATTTAAACACAAGAAAATGAATGAACATAGAGAGAAAATTGAGAGAAAAACATGATCATTCCATGCAAAAAAGGCATTTGACAAAAACTAGCATCAGTAATGGTAAAACAATTTGGAAACTAGGAATAGAAACAAAGTTCATAAACATGATAATGGGTATATATGAAAAAGCCACAGCTAATGTTATAATGAATGGTGAAAGACTAAAAGCTTTCCTTCTAAAATCAGTAACAAGACAAAGATATCCACTATCACCACTGTTAGTCAACCTTATACTGGAATTTCCAGCTAAAGCATTAGGCAGGAGAAGTAAATCAAAGTCATCCAAGTTGCTATGAAAGAAGTAAAAATTTCACTATTTACAGATTTCATGATCCCATATATATAGAAGGTCCTGAAAATACTACAACAAAGTTATTAGAGCTAATAAAGGAATTCAGCAAAGTGGTAGGGTACAAGACAAACATGCAAAAATCTGTAGTGTTTCTTTATGCTAGTAATGGGCAATTAGAAGGAGAAATGAAGGAAAAGTTCCATTTACAATAGCAACTGCAAGAAAGAAATATGTGGGAATAAATGTAACAAAGTATGCAAAGAACTTGTACATTGCAAATTGCAAAAATTGCTAAAAGACATCACAGAAGGCCTAAATAAGTGGAAAGACATTTCATTTCATAGACTAGAAGACCATATATTGTTAAGATGTGAATACTAAACAAAAAGTGATTTATATATAAAATACAATCCCAATCAAAATTCCAACAATCTTTTTTGCAAGAGTGGATAAGCATATCATCAAAATTATATGGAAGTTCAAAGTGCTCCAAATAGCCCAAGTCATCTTAAAAATGAAGAATGAAGTTGAGGGACTCACACTTACCAATTGTCAAATGTATTAGAAACCACATTATCAAAATAGCATGTTACTTACACAAGGACAGATATATACACCAAATGGAATTGAATTGAGAGTTCAGAATCAATCCTCAAATTTATTGCAAACTGAATTTTAAAAGGGTGTAATATCTTTGAATTGGAAAATATTAATCTCTAAAACAAATGGTGCTGTAGAAACTGGATGTCTACATGCCAAAGAAGAAACGCGACCCTTATCTCACATCTTAGATTAAAATTAACTCAAAAATAGATCAAAGACCTAAATAGAACTTGGACCATAAAATACCTACAAGATAATGTATGGAAACATCTTCAAGATCTTGTGGTAGGCAATGGTTTCTTAGACTTTACACTCAAAGCACAAGCAATGAAAGAAAAATAGATAAATGGGATTGCCTTAAAATTAAAAACATTGTGCTTCAAATGACCTGATGAAGAAAATGAAAAGACTACTTATTCAATGGGAAAAAATTTGGAAATCATACATTTGATAAGGGTTTAATATTCAGAAAATATAAAGAAATCCTACAATTCAACAATAAAGATAAAAAATTAAAATGGGTTTAAAAATTAAAAAGACAAAAAATTAAAACAACCAAGATAACAAAAATGGCTGAAAGAGTTTAATAGACATAATTCTAAAGAGGAATTACAAATGTTGAAAGGCACATGAAAAGATGCTCATCATCACTAGCTATTAGGGAAATGAAATTCAAAACTACAATGATATAGCATTTCACTTACTAGAATGGCCATTATTTTGAAATAAGAATACTACAAATGTTGGAAAGGATGAGGAGAAATATGAACACTGTTCTAGTTTGCTAGCTGCTGGAATGCAATATATCAGAAATGGAATGGCTTTTAAAAAAGCAGAATTTAATAAGTTGCTAGTTTTCAGGTCTAAGGCTGAGAAAATGTCCCAATTAAAACAAGTCTATACAAATGTCCAATCAAGGGCATCCAGGGAAAGATACGTTGGTTCAAGGCCTATAAATTTCAGGAGTTCTCTCTCAAGTGGAAGGGCACATAGTAAACACAGTCAGAGTTTCTCTCTTACCTAGAAAAGCACATGGTGAACATGGTCAGGATTCTTCTCTCATCTGGAAGGGCACATCGCAAACACAGCATCATCTGCTAGCTTCTTCTCCTGGTTTCCTGCTTCATGAAGCTCTCCAGGAGGCATTTTCCTTCTTCATCTCTGAAGGTCGCTGGCTGGTGGACTCTGCTTGTCATCGCTATGCTCCTCTGCTCTGCTCTCTCTGAATCTCTTTCATTCTCCAAAATGTTTTCTCTTTTACAGCACTCCAGAAACTTATCAAAATCCACCCAAATGGGTGGAGACATACCATCACCTAAACTGGCTTAACAACCACTCTTGATTAAATCACATCTCCAGGGAGATGATCTGATTACAGTTTCAAGCATACAGTATTGAATAGGGATTTTTCTGCCTTTATGAAATGGGATTTAGATTAAAACATGGTTTCTCTAGGGGACATACATCCTTTCAAACCAGCATGAACACTCATTCATTATTGCTGGGAATGTAAAATGTTGAGCTGCTGAGGAAATGTTGGCAGTTCTTCAGAAACTAAGTGCAGACTTTCCATAAGAACAAGAAGTCCTACTTCTAGTTATAGACCCAGAACAATTGAAGACAAGAACCAAAACATACATGTGGGCACCAATATTCTTAGAAGCATTATTTAGAATTGGAGAAAAAATAACTTCAGGGTCTGAACCATGGAAGCTAAGGTCTGAAGTCAAGAAGCCTTGGGCCAGGATAGCCCACCCACCCAATCATGTGGAGAGGGTGAGTTTGCCCTGAAAGAAGAGGATGGGCCTTCCACCTCATTGCAGTGGAAGAGTCATGCTGCCTCAGGCCTTGGAAAGGGTGAATCACATTCCTTGGGGTTTGGGGGGAGCCTAGCTGCTACCACATGGAGGGGTTGAGCATGTGCCCCAGAGATGGCAGAGAGCCTGGGTGAGCCCTGATCTTTGGAGAGGGTGCAGCTGAGAAAAGATGTGATCTCCCCAATGTCCCCCAAGTTTGCATCTGGAGAGAGGCAGATCTCTGCGTAGACCCTTCAAAAAGGTGGACTGGGGTAGGCCACGGTGGCTCAGCAGGCAAGGACGCTTGCCTGCCATGCCAGAGGACCCGGGTTTGAATCCCGGTGCCTGCCCATGTAAAAAAAAAAAAAAAAAAAGGGTGGGATTGCTGCTTTCTAAAGTCCTGAAGATAAATGCCTCTCAGACTTTGAAATCTGATGGAGTTTTCACTGAAGGTTTTAGAAACTGTATGAGCCCACTTCCAGTGACCCCTGCCTTCCTTCCTCCCTATGGAAATGGTTATATGTGTCCTATGACTATTCCTCCTTTGTATGTTGGCAGCAAATAACTTGTTTGTGTTTTACAGGCCCAGAGCCTGAGGAGAATTTTGCTTTAGAAGAGACTATGCCTGTAACTAACTTGGATGGACTTTGTAATGGTTTTAACCTTGTATTGTATTTGTATTGCTACTGAAGTGGTTTAAGGTTCTCGGATATTGTTATGGAATGACTGTGCTTTGTACATGGGGAAAACATGTCTGTTTTTAGAGTCCAGAGGGTGGAATGTGCAGTTTGAAAAAATTTATGTAACCCTAGAAAAGCCATGATTTAACCCTAATCCAATCTTGAGGGGGAAATGGTTTCTCTTAAACCTTATCTAACACTTCATGTTGGAAACTCAGTTAGATTATCTCCGTGGAGATGTGGATCACTCAAGAGTAGGTGTTAAATTGGATTAGGTGGAGACATTCCAGGTGGGTCTTCATTACTTTACTGGAATCCTATAAAAGAAGAAACATTTTGGAGAAAGGAGGAGATTCAGAAAGAGCAGAGAGGGATGACAGAGTACTACAGAATCACGCAGCAGAGAGTCCACTGGCCAGTGACTTCTGGAGATGAAGAAGGAGAACACTTCCCAGGGACCTAGCAGATGACACCATATTCACCATGTGCCATTCCAGCCAAGAGAGAAATCCTGGCTGTGTTCACTGTATGCTTTTCCACTTGAGAGAGAAACCCTGAATTTAATTAGCATTCTTGAATCAAGGTATCTTTCCCTGAATACCTTAGATTGGATATTTCTATAAACTTGCTTTAATTGGGACATTTTCCTGGCCTTAGAACTGCAAACTAGCAACTTATTAAATTCCGCTTTATGAAGCCATTCCACTTCTGATATATTGCATTACAGCAGCTAGTAAGCTAGAACATAACACAACTCTAATAAATGTGTAAAAATATAATAGAAGAAAATCTCTGTCATAGTTTCTTAAGCATTATTATCATTAAATTTTGAGGTGCTTTACTCTTTATATAACCCAGTAATTCCCTGAAACTTTAAGCATCTATGTAACACTTAAAACTTAAATTTAATTCTCCCACTCTGAAAATTAGCGTGGTTCCACAAAACAACTAAAAAAAGATAAAACTCCAGTTAATGATGTGATGAAACTAATGTGGGTAAAACCAAGTTAAATCAATATACAAGGTGAAAATAATATTGTCTGGATTTAAAACTTTAACTTTTACATGAAATAAAAGAAAAATGTGTGTTTGTCCAAAATTTTGCACTATCTAATTTACTCTGTCTAATGAATTAAACAACCTAATTCAACTTTATTTAATACAGAACGTGGAATAAGGAACAAAATCTTAATGTTTTATACAAGTTAATGTTTTATACTCTGCATTTCAGAATATTTGAGGCAGAAAATGTAAAAGTGTCTGCAAAGTCCCACAAGGAGCTGGGGAAAAGTAAAACTGTTAGAATTACCCAGGTGAGCAAGCCAGCATTTTCTTAAGCAAAACAAAACAAACAAAAACACCTCCCAATTTAATAAGCCAAGGCCTCAATTTTGAGGCTTGCCCTTATGAAATTTATTTTTGTACTAGTAAACTAAACTTACTTACAGTTAGTGCCCAAGAGCCATCTCCAGAAGATCCCTGCTGTTGCTCAAATGTAGTCTCTATCTCTCTACGCCAAACTCTGAACATCCCCCCAGAGTGGGACATAATTTCCAAGAGTGTAAGCCTGACACTGGCAGTATGAAACATAACTGACCCTGACATGGGTAAACTGACTGTGGTAGATAGATTTAGTTGTGAACTTGGCTAGGTGTAGATGCCTAGTTATATTGCCATGGACATGAGCCAATGGGACGTGAACCTCATCTGTTTCTCATTACATCTGCAGTCAGCTAAGAGGCGTGCCTGCTGCAATGAATGATGTTTGATTTAATTGACTGATGCTTAAATGAGAGAGCTCAATGTAGCACAGCCCAAGCAACTCAGCATACCTCGTCTCAGCATTCACAGCTCAGCCCAGGCTTTTGGAGATTCAGAAAGGAATCACCCCCAAAAAAGATGTTGGAACACAGAGTCCTAGAGAGAAGGCCAGCAGAGATCATCCTGTGCCTTTCCACATAAGAAAAAACTTCAGTTGAAAGTTAGCTGCCTTTCCTCTGAAGAACTATATGTTAACTAAATAAATCCCCTTTTATTGAAAACCAATCCATCTCTGTTATGATACATTCTAGCAGCTAACAAACTGGAACATTGACTGAAATGGGGGAAAGAAATATAGTTTCAATGGCTAAGAAATTTCAAATTGAGTTGAGAGGTTATTCTGGAGGTTACTCTTATGCAAACTAGAAACCCTAAAAATACCTAATGCTCTATAAAATTTTACTTATTATGTTTATTTTTCAGAAACTTAAAACCTCCAAATTGTCCCAATGCCAATGAAGCTCTGAAGATCCTAAACTCTCCAAGAATAACAAATAATTTCATCATTTATCCCTTTGCCTTTCTCTCAAATTTTGTTTCACCCTTCTCCACCCCTTTATGAGCTATACTGCTCTCCCTCATTGGGACCTTTAATTATCCTCCTATTAATTGTCCTCTTATCCCCCTGCCTCTCGCAATGTCTGTCCAGATTTATACACAGTTCAATAGCAGTTGTGAACAACAAGCAGAATTCTAAAATCATACTTATGCTACAGTTCCTGTCACAACAAAGCACATCACTATCAACCCACTCCAATGGAAGATACACAGAAACCCAATTAATAATGCTCCCACTCAGCTCGGAGCAATTTCTCCTCCCTTAACTTCACCTGAACCCAGCCAGCAGAAGCTAAAGAAAGAACACAATGCCCCTACTTGCTCAAAAATTGCGACAAGCTAAGCTAAAACATTAATCCAGCTTCATTCAATTGTATTAAAATAAACATAAAAAGGCAGCAGAAAATAAACTTGACATACAAAATGGATTCTGTGGTCTGGGGGCTCCTTCAGTTTCTCTCACTCAGCAGCTTCTCTGACATGACCTAATGTGCTGGCAAGATAGATGAGCATGAATGTGCCAATGCCTCACCCATCAGAGGCCAGACCAGATATCCACGGGCAAGAAGTCATGATCTGTACCAGCTTGATATTTCCTGGCAATGCCTGCATGTGCACATTACCCCCTACCCCTCTTGGCACTTTTTTTTACCTTCAAAACTACAAGCTTTCAACAAACCTGTTAAGATTTGACATTGTCTCCTGTGGATTCCTTAACGACTCTGTGATTAACAAATGTCATCTATGGAATGATGCTTCATCCTCAGGGTCTGATGGAAAAATACTTGTCAGTTTTTGCATGTTGTACAAAGGTGTCCAAGGCATCATTTAGTAGTATGTTACACAGTTCCTTCCTAGATAACTGCAACTCTAATCTTGACTTGCACTGACATGGCTGACTGGATCAATTTTCAGTAATACCCACACATGTAGGCCTATTTTCTGGAGATTCACTTTCAGGAATCTCAGAATTTTCCAATCAGTTGCTGGGTATTTGGTGCCGAGGTGTTCAGCACTCAGCTTATCCCTTTCCTCTAACATTTTGTTATTAAGCTTCAAGAAGAAACCAGGCTGCATTTTCCACATTTAGTTTGGAAATCTTTTCAGATAAATATCCTGGTTCATCATTTGTAAATTCTGCCTTCCAGCCAACATCGTTTCAATTTTACCAAGTTCTCTGCCAGTTTAAAACAAGAATCTTCTTTCCTCCAGTTTTCATTATCACACTCATCACTTTATTCTAAGGCCTCATCAGAGGTAGCTTTAGCTTCTGCATTTCTGCAATTTCTTAAAGCACATATGTACCTTAAAAAAGCCATTGCAAATATGAATCATAATTGTATGAAAGTAGAGGAAAGCATGAACATAAAGAAGAAAGAAATGAAAGTTATGGAAAGACCAAAAATTAATTTTCAGATATGAAAAGTCAAATGTCAGAAATGAAAGAAAACCATGGAAGAGATTAACAGTGTATTATACACTGTAACAGAAAAGATTAATGAACTTGAAACTATAGCAAAACACATTATCCAAAAGGCAAACTAGAGAAATTTGATGTCCTGAAGAACATATGAAATTGACTAATATATTTGTAAACACATTCCAGAAAGAAGAGAAAATATTTTATGTAAGTAGAAATAAAAAATTGCAAATTTGATGAAAACCTTAAGTGATTGGATTTAATGAGTTCATATTCTCAGCAGAATAAAGATTTTTTAAAAAACATATCAAGACATATGATGATTAAATGACTGAAAACTATTTACAAAGACAAAATCTAAACTCCACCTAGGAAAAAATACACAAAGACTAAAGATCAGAATGACATAAAAAATTTCATCACAAATTGTACAAAGAAGTGATGGACTGATCTAATTAATGTACTGAAAATTAAAACAGTAAACCTGAAACTTTCTATTCACCAAAACATATTGTGAAAATAGTGACAGGTGAGCAACACAGTAATATTGAAGCTAGATAAAAATATATGAAAAAAATAAAATTGAACACTAATATGATTTTTAATATAGATGCAAAATCCTAAATAAAATAGTAGCAAACCAAATTTAATAGCACGGTAAATGGTATATGCAATTATCAAATAGGATATATCCCAGGAATGCAAGACTGGTTCAATGGAAGAATACAGATTAATGTAACACTCCATATTAATTGAATGAAGAGAAAAAGCATGATCATCTAAATTGTTGTAGGAAAGGCATTTGACAAAATTCAGCACCACTTTTTGTAAAACACTAAGGAAACTAAAAATAGAAGAAAACCTATTCAATGTGATAAAGCATATACGAAAAACTCACAGCTAACATCATAATAAACAGTTAATGATGGAAAGCATTCCCCCTAAGATCAATAACCAGAAAATAATGCTCATTTACACCACTATTAGACAACTTGTCTTGGAATCTCTAGCGAGAGCAATTAGGAAAGAAAATGGAATTAAACACATCCAAATTGGAAATGGATAAGTAAAACCATCCCTATAATCAGATGACATGACCCTATACATACAAAATACAAAAAAAATCTACAACAAATCTATTAGAGCTAATAAACATATTCAGCAAAGTGGTGGGGGTAGAGATGAACATACAGTATATCATTAGTGTTTGTGTACACTCATAATTAGCAATCTGAAAAAGGAACCAAATGTGAATAAAACTCTTAAAATAATTATAATAATATGAGGGATAAGGAGTATGTGTTGTTTTGATTATTTTTTTCTTTTTATCTCTTTTCCCAGAGTGATCAAAATGTTCTGAACTTAATCATGGTGACTTCACAACTATACAAGGACATTGTGAGTCATCGATTGTATACTTCAGATGATTTAAATGGCGTGTGAATATATCTCAATAAAATTGAATTTAAAAGGAAACTAAGTAAAAATTCCACTTACAATAACAACAGAAATATAAAGCATCTAGGAATAAATTTAACCAAAGTATAAATGGTTTCCATAAAGAAAATGACAAAATATTGGTGAAATAAATCAAAGACGATTAAATGGAAGGGCACTCTATGTTCCTGGATTGGAAAACTAAATATTTTGGATGTCAGTTTTACTCATTGCAATTTACAATTCAATGCAACCCCATCAAAATTCATATGGAAGGTTAAGGGGCCTTGCAGAGCCAAAACCATCTTGAAGAGGTAGAGCAAATTAGGAGTACTCATAACTCCTTCTCAAACTTCCTACAAACATACACCAATAAAGGTGAGTGGTATTGCCCAAGGACAAAAATATGAAACAATGGAACAGGATCAAATGTTCAGGAAGAAACCCTCACATCTTGGACAATTAATTTTTGACAAAGGTGCCAAATCCACTCAATGGGGTATGGGGTATAGGATAGCCTCTTCAACAAATGGTGTGGTGAAAACTGTAGACTCACTTGCTGTAGAGTGAAAGTGGACTCCTATCTCTCGCCATGTACAACATTTACTTAAATTGGTTAAGTATTAAATTTAGGAAATAAAATTGTAAAACCCCTAGAAGAAAACATAAGGAAGCATCTTCATGATCTTCTATTAGACAAGAATTCCTAAATTCCCTTCAAAATGTGAGTGATGAAAGAAAAATTAGAAGAATTGAACTTCATCTAACTTCATAAAAACAATAAAGCCTTTTTGTACCAAAGGATATTATCAAGAACAGACTTTCACACTAATAAATGTTAAATGAAGCTAAAGGAAGTTTTTCAGTGAGAAGTTAAGTGAAAACAGATGGAATTTTGAAATGAAACTCTAAAAATGTAAATATGAATGAATGCAAGAGATATATTTAACGTGTTCATTAATCTATGTGGTGGTTTGTAGCTGTTTTGCATACTAGAAAAGGTCATGTTTTTTAAATCCATCCCTATGGGTGCAGACCTACTGTAGGTGTTACTTCTTATTAGGTTATATCAATTGAGGAGTTGCACCAAGGTAGGACTTAATCCCTTTGCTGATGTCCTTTAAGAGAGATGAAATTAAGAGGTACTCATAGAGAAAAGCTTCAGAGAAGCTAAGAGAGAACCCACAAAAGTTCAGAGAGGAAGTCACAGGATCAAGAAGCTGAAAGCAATGAAATCTAAAAGCAAACCACCATCAGATGCTGGCCATGTGGCTTCCCATGTGACAGAAATATCTCAGATGCCAGTAGCTTGTCTTCAGAGTCCAGGCATTGTCATAGTCATGCCTTCAATTGGACATTTCAATGGCCTAAGAACTATAGATTGTAAGTTAATAAATCCCCATTGTAAAAGCAAACACATTTCTGGCATACAGCATCCAGAATGCCAGAAACAAACTAAAACAATCTCTTTAAAAATAATTGTCACTACAAATTCACATTCTATATATGTATTGGTATGATATTTGAAGGAAGACTGTGTTAAATTAAATATAATTTCAAAGTCTGGTGCAACTAATTTAAAAGCACATTTGCAGGTAATTAAACAATGGTAGAGATAAAACAGAGCCACAAAAATATTTAATTGACAAAAAGAAAGTCAAGAAATAAAGAAAATAAGCACAAAGATATTTGGAGACAAATAGAAAACAAATATCAAAATGGTTGATTTAAATTCAACCACATTGATAATTACATTAAAAGTAAATAATCCAAACAATCCTATTTAAAAAGGGATAGAAACAATTACGTGATTACAATTAGGTAGAAATACAAGAACTAAATTTATTTTTAATCAATAAAATATCTGCTTTAAAATATAAACGAAGCTAGCAAAAAAGATAGGATGGAATAAGATACATCAAGAAAGTTCTAATCATGAGTAAAATGAAGTGGCTATGTTACTATTCGTCAAGCCAGATTTCAGAATAAGGAATAAAGAGAGATACAAAAGAATGTTGCAAAATAACAAGGTAAATTCATCAAAATGCCATAAAAAATTTATATGTGGATGCACCTAATGACAAATTCAAAATGCATCAAAGAAAATATGACAGAACTGAAAGTAAAAAGAAACAAATACATGGTTATGTATAGAGATTTTAAATTCTACTCTCAGTAATTGCTAACACCAGTAGACAAAAAGTTGTTGATGATGTAGAAGACTTGAAGAACACCATCAATCTACTAAAACTAATACACATTTATAGAGCATGTGATGGAACTCCAATAAAATGTTCTCAATTAGAACATGAAAACAACATAAATAAAAGATGACATTATGTTTGGACATAAAATAATTGTTAATTAATTTAAAGGACTTGAGCATCTGATCCATGCATGTATAGTTCATGGTTTAAGAAGAGATTTGAGCAGAAAGAATTTGAGGATTTCCTGTATGACTCTAACCCTTCTAGCATTTCCCTTCTCTTTCAGTGACCCCAGTTGTCCTGCATTCATTCTCTTGCTTACCAGGTCAGATGACTGGGATTTCCCATGAATACCTCTGCTGCTCAAGACGCAATGATTTTTACCTGTCCTTTGGTCAAAATTTCCAAAATGTGTAACTCTTTTTGTACAACTGTTCCCTTTGGAGAATGATCTGCTCACTTGAGTATGACTGTTTTGTTTTTGTAGCTTCTTTTTATATTTTCTCCAAAGTTTTCCTTGGTTATGTATGGGTGAATGGCCCAGTACTATCTAAGCTACTATTTGAAGAAAAATCCATTTCCTTTCATTTCTAAAGATGAAGAGCTTTTATATTTTAACTGACTAATTTATTTATTTTAATAATATTATTTCTGCTCTTTTGTCCATTATTCCATGAGGATATTTGTCCTCAATTATTGCTCCCTCCTCTGATTCCTGTGTACCTGATTTTACAATTGGTTAGAATTTAACATTTACAATATTATGTTTTAAAATCTATTAAGTTTATGCTGCTTTAAGGCAGAGACTCTATTTTATAACTCCTTGTTAGTTTGTCATCAGATTACCTGAACACAGTAGTTTACTTGATGACCTCTGCTGATTATCTTATTGAAGATACTGCCATAATGTTGCGCTTTCATTCATCAAATCAGTGATTAGTCTCTATTATTATGTATTAAAAGATAAAATTCATACTTAATTATGCAAATGTTATAATAAACTGCAGATTATTTCTTAGAATTTATTATTTTATATCCTAACTCATGGTTTTCTAATAATTTTGTCTTAATATGTCTGTTTCTTCCTATATTGCATCCACCATCAAAAATATTAAAATTAATAAGAGATTTTAGACATTTTAAGGTTAATTGAATTGTTATAGTAGAAGTGACCTCCTCTCATATAAGTACTATATTATGTATTAGTTAATTTACTTTGTGAATTTAATAGATCATGTGACTGCATCATGTTGCTTTCACACATAATTAAAAGTTTATATTTTGATTCACAATTACTTTAATTATGAAAGATCATCCTCTTTTAATCTTTCACTTCAAGTGAAAAATAACTTTCCTTGTAAATGAATCTGTATTTCTTTTAAAAATATTTTTAAAATTTTTAAGCAAAACCTTGCCTGTCCCTTAAATACAAAAACATATTAACATAATGTATCTAAATCTGATATTGGGATCCACTAGAAACTCCAAGAAAGTCTCTGAAAGTCAGGGAACATCACTCAGGTAGGCTTTATGCAAGAAATTAACAAAATAAATTTTTTTATTCTTCTTAGGATGGTCATGGGGTCTTTTGTGAACACATTTTAACATCCCTATTATGCAAATGACCCTCCTTAAAACATGACACATAAATCCTGAGGCTGAGTTATTGAAGGTGCCAATACAAAGTAAATAAGAGAGGGGTGACACCATCAATAAATTAATATAAGATATTCCTTGGAAAATTCTCCCCTTAAACATAATAAAAGGACAAATCCACTTGCTTGGAACATTGGAGGATGATACATGTTGGAGGACTCCACAAATGATGAATCAAAGAAAAACATAAAAAGTTAGGAGAACTACAACCTGAAAAGCTAGTCCAGACCAATCCCCCTTAGTTCCATGCAACCTAAAGATTCACACACTGACATCATGGGTCTGTAGATGCAGGCAACAGAACGACTCACTGCAGGGATTTAGAATGACACACATTCAGGCATAGGGATGAGAGGCTGCTGAGACCCAGGACAGAATCCAAGGGGCTGGCAAGCACATGCACACAAAAGTAATCCACGCAAAAATTTTTTAAAAAGACATAACAGAGCTGTTTGCAAGAAGTGTACACACCCAAATTTATCTCTAATTGTTGGAAAACCTAAATGAGAAAGTGGACCTTTTTGAACATTGAATTAATCTGGATAACTTGGGAGGTATACCACAATGTGGAAGTTACTGGATGCAAAAAAGCTCCAAGGAAAAAAAAGGAAAACTGAATTACAGTCAGGACATGTCCCAGGACTGAACGGTATCCTAGGATGGGATGTTCACAGGACTGAAGAGTGAAAAAAGGCAAAGGGTGAGGTAGAGCAGTTAAACAAATCATGAGATGTAGAGAGAAAATTCTGCATAAACAGAAACAGAACATATCAGGATACCCAGACAGAGAACAGAAGAAAATAATCTTCCTGGAGGTGAAAAAATTGCACATGAAAGACTAATCTCACAGGTCGTACACATATCCATGGCAAGAAGAAGGTACAGAAGATATGAGAAAACATGATCAGTTAAATATAGGTTACACTAAAGGCTTAACATAAACTGGACCAAACATCAATAAAAAAACTAAAGATATAGCTGAACTACAATAAAACATTTAGCAAGAGGGAGAAAATGCCCTTCAGAGCTATCATATCAAAATAATCAGATGTCCAAATTTCAGCAAAAAAATTACAAGCTGTAGCAAGAGGAATATATGGTTCAGTAAAGTGAACAAATAAAATGTTAGAGAAGAAGTAGACTATTGGGACAATCAATCAAAGAATGTCAAACAAATCTCCTAAGCTAATCCATGGAAATGAAGGAATGTAAGGGTAGAAACATACTAAATATGGATGTAGAGCTAAAATTAAGAAGACAATGTGTAAATAAAAAGAAGAATTAAAAGATTTCAAACAAACAAAACAATTTATGGGAGTGAAAGGCACAATAGAAGAGATGTCAAAAGAGGTAAGGGGTACATAAAGACAATAGCTAGGATAGAGAATGGAAGGGACAATTTTCCAGAAACACACGAACAACCTACATTGACTCAAAAAAAAGTAGAAAGCCTCAACAAACAAATTGCAAATAATGAGATTGAATCTGTCATCAAAAAATGTCCCAACAAAATAAAAACTTGGACAATATGGATTCACAGGTGAATTTTACCAATAATTCCAAGAATAAATAATACTAATTCTGCTCAAAATTTTCCAAAAATTGAAAAAGAAGGAATACTACCTAACTCATTCTATGAAGCCGATCTCAACATAATACCAAAAGCAGGCAAAGATAAAGGTACTACAAGAAAAGAAAACTACAGATAAACCTTAACAAATATAGATGGAAAAATACTCAGCAAAATACTTGCAAATTGAATCAAATGGCACATTAAAATAGTTACATATGATGAACAAGGTTTTTTTCACATATACAAGGAAGGTTCAATGCAAGAAATCTATTATTGTAAAATACCACATTAACAAAATGAAAGGGAAACATTGCATGATCATCATAATTGTTGCAGTAAAGGTATTTGACAAAATGCAACTTACTTTCTCAAAAAAAATTTTTTTAAGGCAGCTCATTAAAAATAATCCCTCAAATGATAAAGGGCATATGTGGAAAACACACAGCTAAAGTCATAGTTAGTAGTGAGAAACTGAAAGTTTTCCCTCTAAGATCAGGCACAAGACAATGAAGAAATAACAAAGCAGAGTGTCATGAATAGGAGAACAAAAGAACAATAGAAAAAATCAATAAAATCAAAAGTTGTTTCTTTGAGAACATCAATAAAATCGATGGGTCACTAGCAAGGCTGATGAAGAAAAAAGAGGATGCAAATAAACAAAATCAGAAATTAGAATGAGGTCATTACCACAGTCCCTGAGGAAATAAAAGAAATCATAAGACAGTACTATGAACAACTGTCTTATGGTGCCAAAAAATTAGACAACTTAGAGGCAATGGACAAATTACTGGATACAGAAAGACAAGCTGCACTGATTCAGAAATAAATAGAAGATCTCAACAAACCATTCATAAGAGACTAAATCAATCATCAAAAAATCTTCCTACAAAGAAAACCCCATTTAGAGAGGACTTCACAGGGGAATTTTTTCAAGCATTCCAAAAAGAACTAACACCAATCTTGCTCAAACTTTTCCCAAAAATGGAGGACAAAGGAACATTAACTAACTCACTTAATGAAGCTAATATCATTTTAATGCCAAAAGTGGGTAAAGATGCTATAAGAAAGGAAAACTACAGGTCACTATCCCTAATGAGCATAGATGTAAACATTCTCTTCAAAATACTAGCAAATTGAATCTAACAACACATTAAAAGAATTACACACCACGACCAGGTGGTGTTTATAACAGCAATGCAAGTATTGTCCAACGCAAGAAGATCAATTAATATAATACAGCACATTAACAAATTGAAATGGAAAAATCACATGATCATCTTGATTGATGCTGAAAAAGCATTTGACAAAATTCAACATCCTTTTCTGATAAAAATACTTCAAAAGATAGAAATCAAAGGGAATTTCCTCAATAAGATAAAGGGCAAATATGAAAACCATAGCCAGCATCGTACTCAATGGTGAGAGACTGAAAGCTTTCCACCTAAGATCAGAAATAAAACAAGGAAACCCGTTGTCACAGCTATCATTCAACATTGTATCAGAAGCTGTAGCTAGAGTAATCAGGCAGAATAAAGAAATAATTCATCCAGATTGGAAAGGAGGAAGTAAAACTTTCATTATTTGCAGATGACTTGATACTATACTTGGAAAATCTTGAGAAATATGCAATAAAGTCACTTGAGCTAATACACAAATTCAGCAAGGTGGTGGGATATATAATTAATGTACAAAAATCAGTAACATTTCTATACACAAGCACTGACCTAACTGAGGATTCAATAAAGGGAAAAAAATCCATTCAAAATAGCAACTAGAAGAATCAAGTACCAAAAAAGAAAAAAAGAAAAATAATCAAGTACCTTGGAATGAACTTAAGTAGGATGTAAGGGGCTTGCACTCAGAAAACTGCATAACATTGCTAAAAGAAGATCTAAATAGGTGGAAAGATATTCCCTGATCATTAATAGGAGGGATAAATATAGTTAAGATGTCAATTCTACCCAAATTGATCTACAGATTCAATGCAGTACCAATAAAAATTCTAACAACATGGGGGGCAGGGCACGGTGACTCAGCAGGTAGAATTCTCACCCACCATGCTGGAGACTCAGGTACGAATCCCAGTGCCTGCCCACGCAAAAAAAAAAAAAAAAAAAATCTAGCAACCTACTTTTAAAGCTTAGAAAAGCCAGTCACCAAATTTAACTGGGGGGGAAAGAGACCCCTGAATAGCTAAAAATCATCCTAAAAATGAAGAACAAAGTGGGAGGACTAAAACTTCCTGACTTCAAAACTTGTTAGAAAACCACAGAGGTCAAAACAGCATGGTAATAGCACAAACATAGAAATATTGAACAAGAATTGAATTGAGACCAAATCTAATGTCAACTGATTTTTGACAAGCTCATCTAATCCACTGAAGTAGGACAAATTAGTCTTCAATAAATGGGCATGGGGAACTTTATATCAATACCCAAAAGTATGAAAGAGGAACCTTACCTTGCACCCTATACAAAAATTAGCTCAAAGTGGATCAAAAACCTAAATATAAGAACTAGTACCACAAAGCTTCTAGAAGAAAATGTAGGGAAAACTCTTCACGACCTAGTAACAAGAGGTAGCTTCTTAAACTTTACTTGGAAAGGAAATGCTCTGTGAACATCCAAAAACATTTTGAAAAAGAAGAATGAAATGGCAGGATTCACACTTCCTTACTTTAGGGCATATTAAAATGGCACAGTGTTCAAAACTGCATGCTACTGGCTAAAGGTAGACATACTGAGGAATTGTATTGAATTGAGAGTTCAGAAATAGACCCTCAGCCTATGACCAATGGATTTTTTACAAGACTACCAAGTCCACTCAACTGGAAATGAACAATCTTTTCAATAAATTTTGCTGAGAAAACTGGATGCCCATTTGTAAAACAGTGAATGTAACCTTATCTCACTCCTTGTACAAATATTGGCTCAAAATTGATCAAATACCTAAATGTAAAATTCAATACTACAAAACTCCTAAAAGAAAGGGTAAGAAAACGTCTTCAAGATCTAGTGATAGGCGATGGTTTCCTTATCATTACACCTGAGGCAAAAGCAATGAAAGAAAAAATAGACAAATGGAATCGTCTCAAAAACTGAATACTTCTGTGCTTCACAGGACACTGTCAAAGGGGTAAAAGGGCAGGTGACTCAGACAGAAAATATTTGGCAATCGCATGCCTCATCAGTGTTTGATGAAAAAAATCCTACAATGCAACAACCAAAAAGCAACCCACTTAAAAATAGGCAGAAAATATAAAAGAACATTTTTCCAATGAGGAAACAAAAATGGCTAAAATGAACATGTAAATGCACATTTTCACTAGCAAATCAAAACCACAATTAGGTATCATTTAACAAATATGGGAATTACCACTATTAAACAAACAGGAGACTACAAGTGTTGGAGATGTCGAGTAATAGGAGCTCTTAAACACTACTATTGGGAATGCAAAATTATACAGCTACTGTGGAAGATGCCTTTATACTTCCTCAGAAATCTAAGTATAATGTTACCCTAAGGACCAGCAATTCCACTATTTGGTGTATATCTAGAAGAGCTGAAAGCAGTGATTCAAACAGACATATGCACATTTATGTTCACAGCAGCATTATTCACAATTGCCAAAATACAGAAAGAACCCATAGTGTCCATTAACAGATGTATGTATAAACAAAATGTGGTGTATGTATATATTATATAGCATTAAAATTAAGAAGGAATGAAGTCCTGAAGCATGCTACAACATGAATTAAACTTGAGGATATTCTGTTGAGTGAAATAGCAAATACAAAAGGACGAATATGTTATGATCTCACTAATAGAACCTAATTATAATATGTAAACTCATAGGCATCAAAACTAGAATATAGGTTACCAGGGGATAGAATAAGACTAACAGTAGATAGAATAAGAATGTGGAGTGGTTGCTTAATATGTGCAGAATTGTAACTACATTGAAATGGATAAAGGTGGTGGTCACAAATCATTATGAGTATAATTAACAGTGCTGAATTTTGTTCGAGTATTGATATAGGAAATCACTAGTCATATGTATCACCAGAAGGAAAGCCAGAGGTTAAAACATGGGCTTGCATAATAGTGAATCTCCTGGAGGTTGATATAAAAAAATTTCTTCGATGAACTAGAAAAAATGTACAAAACTATTATAAGGAGGTAATAATGGAAAGATATGTTGGAAAAGATGCACCTATTGCACAATGTGGACTATAATTAACAATAACATCTTAATATTCTTTCATTAATAGTAACAAATGTACCACACCACTGCTATGGGACAATGTTAGTGGGTGATAGGGATATGGATGTTTTTGGTTTTCTCTTAGTTTTTGGAGTAAAGAAAATGTTCTAAAATTGATTTTGGTGATGAACCTTCAACTATATGATGAAACTATGACCCACTGATTGCATCCTTTGGAAAGACTGTAAGACATGAATATTTCTCAATAAAATTGCATTAAAATACACAAAAGGCCTACCGTAGCAGATTTGAATAGAAATAAGGAAGAATCTGTGAACTATAAGACAGGACAACTGAAATTGTTTGTTCAGAAGAACAGATTAGAGAAAATAATAGATAAACTTGAGCTGTGTCCATGTGATTTGAATGACAGCCTGAAGCACACAAGTATATGCACCATTGGTGTCCCAGAAGGAGAAGAGGAGGGAAAAGGGAATGAAAGAATATTTGAGGAAATATTGTCTGAAAACTTCCCAAATCTTATGGGACATAAAAATAAATGCCCCAGAAGCCCAACATCCTCCAAACAAAACAAGCAATAATTGACCTACTCTGAGACATATGCTAATCAGAATGTCAAATGCCAAAGACAAAGAGAGAATTCTGAAAACAGCAAGAAAAATGTGCCTTGTCACATACAAAGATCCTAAATAAAACTACATCCAATTTGTCATCTGGAACATTGTAGGTGAGAAGCCAAAACTACATCCAATTTGTCATCTGGAACATTGTAGGTGAGAAGCCAGTGGTAAGATTTACTTAATGAATTGAAAGAAAAATGCCAACCAAAACCAATTCATCTGGTAAAACTGAACTTCAAAAGTGAAGAATTTAACACATTAACAAATAAATAGGAACAGAAAGTGGTCATCTCCAAAAGATATATCTTATAGGAATAGCCAATGGAAGTACTTGAGGTTGAAAGGAAAAGACAGGAGAGAGTGTATTGGAACAGAGTGAAGAGTTGAAAATCTTCAGTAAAGGTAACTAAATGGTTAAATTCAAGACCCAATAGTGCTAAATCCTCAATATCCTCAACACCCTCAGTATATAACTTTACTCTTTAATTGTTATAAGAAAATAGAATTGAATAAGAAATAGTCATATTTCGTGATAGGCACACAAAGAGATAATATGGGTCAAAAACAACATGAGTAGTGAAAATTAAGGGATGCAGGAGCAGAGAGCATGTATACTGTTGAAGTTACATAATTACCTTTTAAAATTTAGTAGGTTATAGACTCAAGTTTTGTAATAAATAAACAAGGTAACCACAAGAAAGCTTTTTAAAAGTTTCCGTCTTTTAAAATATATTAGGACTCCTTTTGTGACCAAACATGTGGTTTATCCTGGAGAAGAATTTATGTACACATTATAATAATGTGGATCCTGCTACTTTAGGGTGCAATATTATGCGTGGGTCTGTTGAATATAGTTCATTTATCATATTATTCAATTTCTCTGTTTCCTTATTGATCTTCTGTGAGGTATTCTATCTACTGATGAAAGTGGTGCATTGAAGCCTCAAAGTAATATTATGGAAGTCTTATTTCTTCCTTCAGTTTTGCCATTGTTTGCCTCATATAATTTGGGGCACTGGGTTTAGATGCATAAATATTTATGATTGTTATCTCTACTTGGTGGATTCACCATTTTATTAACAAGGCATCTTCTCTAACAAAAAAATTGGATGAAGCTGGAATTCAATAAGAGCCAGAGATCTGGAAAATTCAAAAATATATTGAAGTCAAATCACACACTCTTAATCATGGGTCAAATTAGAAATCATAAGGAAAATAAATAAATATCTTGAGATTGTCCCGACCCGCAGGACAGTCAACGGGGTCCGCCACCTGCTGAGGGAAGAATGGCTATGGGACAGAGAGACGCAAGAAGGACAGCAAGACAGGATTCTGATCAAGCTGCAAATTTTATTAAGCAAGCCGGGTGTATATATACTGACTTGGGGAGGGAAGTAGGGTATATGGGGCATTATGATAGGAGGGAGTTCGCGCCAGCAGGAAGGGTTAGTTAGATGATTGGTGGCGCTTATTGTCAGGGAAAAAAGGGGCAGAACAGACTCTTGGTGGGAACCTATTTCCGTGAAGAACCTTGTTGTAATATGTAGGTGCTATTGCATCAGCCGGGGTGGCCATGTTGGCTTAATCGCCATCTTAGGTTAGCCTCTGGTCCCCAACATCTCCTCCCTTTGTTTGATTTGACAGGGAAGGAGTAGGACATTTATTGTCCTTTGGCTTTAACCGGCTGGGGGGAATAGAGGCCTCATTCCCCAAGTTGTTGGTGGCTCTGTTTTTTTTGGGGAAAGGAGTTATTGCAGAGCAAACCTTTGTGCAAATGAGGCATATTCCTCAAGGAGCTCGAAACGGCCTATTTGATCATTTGGCCCTCCTTTGCAGTGCTTTGCCTCGCACCCAGCGGTACCAATCACAGTGTAAACTGGAAGCATATTTTCGAGTTATATGCTGCTCCTGTAGGAGGGGGTTTGCAGAGGGCAGATGTTTTCTTGGCCTTCCAGGGTCATGCCTTGGTCCTGGAGATGGAGCCTTTGGTAATGCACCTGAATGGGCCTCCCTAGGGCTGAGTTAACTTGATCCTTTACAAGCTGGAGTATTTTCCTTATAATAGCAGGTGCAATAGATATTATAAGGAGTAGGGTTATTAAGGGGCCTAATATAGGGAGGAGGTAAGGGAGGATTCCGTTGAGTCCCCAGGAGGAGCCTCCTTGGGCTTCCCGCTCACGTTTGTGGTTTGCAATTCCTTCCCTAAGTTTGGTCATTGAATCTCTGATTAAGCCAGAATGATCAGCATAAAAGCAACATTCCTTGCCTAATGCTGCACAAAGCCCTCCTTGTTTAAGGAAGAGCAGGTCTAGCCCTCTTCTATTTTGGAGAACTATTTCTGATAGGGACGTAAGGGACTTTTCAAGGTGGGTGATGGAAGTTTCAATACGGGTTAAGTCCTCGTCTATTGCAGCTCTTAGGCTGCAGAGGCTTTGTTGTTGGAGGGTGATTGAGGTGATACCGGTGCCTAGACCAGCAACACCAGTAGATGGATTCTTAGACTTCAGTCGTCTGTCAGCTTAGCCGTCATTGAATAGGTTATAGCAGGGCTTGCTGGTTTATTAGTAGGTTTAGCTGTGCTGGAGAAAGAAAGAGAGAAAAATGCCTTTTCTCAGGGCAACTTTTTTGCCCTGGACAGATTGTTATTGTCTATTTGTTTTGTTAATCGCTTTGGCAACCATCTGACTGAATCGAATACTTTAGAATATATACACACTGATCTTCTGCCCCATATTAGGATTGGATCCGGTCCTCGCCAAGTGTTGACAGAATTTTTTAAACATTTGACCTGTGTATTCAGGACCATTATCAGTTTTTATATGCTGAGGAATTCCTAAAGTGGCAGGTAGCAAAAATGAATGCAGAGTGTCAATAGTGACGTGTACCCATAGCAAATGACCAGATTTTTTAAATTGAATTCATTGGATTGATTTAAAAGGAAAGCAGGAATGTGGATTCTTTATAATTGGTTGTGCATTTTTGCTAATTTTAAATTTATTGCATGCAGTTTTTATGGTATTTTCTCACAATAGTGGCCAAATTTCGGTTTGCTTACATGACCGGGCCCAGTTGGGTCCTCTGGGAACTGGCTAGGGACCAAGAGGAGCTTCCTGGGACCTAGATATCTTTATTAAAGTACACCTCTTTCTGGGGGGATAGCCAGTCCTCCCAGCTAGAGTGTACATTTTAACTATTTTTTACCAAGGTCATGTGATAGCAATATCAGTTGCATGTAATGGCAACATCAGGTGAACAAAAAAAGACTCCACAAGTATATTTTTTCCTTGCATTCAACCCTCAAATCTGATCTGCTTCCAGTATAAGCCATGGTTATTTTAGGATAAATTTAGCTTATACATGTGTAGTTTATATAAAGATTGGACAAAGCCTTAAGATATTTTGGCTTAAAGGAATATAGGTATTTATATGATTTGAATATGATTTAGCCAGTAATAGAATCATTTATAGTAATAGTACTTAGATTAATAGATTAAACCACCTGGTTTAGGGCAAGAAAAGAAGCACTTTTTACCAGTATAATGATACCCAGGAGAAAATCAGTATTTTTTATACAGATAACAACATGATAAAAGTTAACATAAGTTATTTTGATAAAACACAGACTCTTTGCTTCCTAACTAATTATTTAGAATTTTTTAATATCTTTTCATTAGAACAGGCTAAAAGTTCAAGAAAACATTGTCGTTTTAGACTCATTAAATCTTTTTTGATTTTAACCATAATTTCTATTTTTACAAACCCTCAGCACTTATTATATTAGTTTAGGCTTTATTCCATATTCCATTATTCAAAAATAATGCATAGGGGGCAATTTTTTGAATAATGATCCGATTTGTTACAATTAAAACAGATGGGGCTGTTGTTTTGAGGGCGATTTTGTAAGACAGCTAATATTGCCTGAGTATTAGGATTTATTCTGTTACAAAGTTTAATATAATTGGAGAGGTCAGTATTACGAAAAGGGCAGATTGCCGCCTGACAGGTGGTGTTAGCATTTTCATAAGCGAGATGCTTGATAAAATCGCTTTCGCTTTCCTGATCGCCAAGAATGCACTGGGCTGCGGTCTGTAGCCGACTGAGGAAGTCAGTATACGGCTCATTGGGGCCCTGAACTATTTTTGATAAAGAGGAGGTGAGAGCCCCTTTTTGGGGGAGTAGCCTCCATGCTTTAATGGCGGTGGACTGCACCTGGAGACCAAGTCCTCGGGGGGTATTGTGCCTGGGTAGAATTAAGATGATAAGGACTTGACCCTAGAAGCTTTTTTAATGACCAAGATTTTGTGCTGTCTTTTAAGATGTTGCTTTCAGCATACTTTTTACACTGCTCCTCAGAGTCCGCTTTCCATAACAGGAAATCGCCACCTGAGAGGGTGGCTCTGGCGAGCTGTGACCAATCATTTGGAGTAAGCTCCTTTTCACTAATATTGTCTAGCAAAGCCAGAGTAAAAGGGCAGTTGCTCCATAATCATGTACGGCTTTCTTTAGTTCTTTTAAATATTTTAGATTAATCCTTTTGTATTTATTGGTTCGGGGTGTTTCCTCCCGCTCGCGGCTACGCTCGTGGCTACATTCTGATTTTATTTCATCCTCATCATTGGCCTTCTCGCTCCCTTCCTCCTCACTGCTTTCCTGTTCAGACTGAGGCTCGGAAGCTTCTGACCTTGCCTTTTGCTGGCTACGGAGGACCGGAAAAGTGTAGTGGGCACAGCGGGGGTTAGAGGGCTTATTTTGGTTAGTCATTAGAGAGAGAGAAGAGAGTGCCTGACTGGCGGTTTGCAGGGAGTTAAGGAGGTGATTATTTTGCAGTTGTTGTCGGCTAGCTCTGGCCTGTTCTTGGGCAAAGAGTTCATTAAAGGCATTTGCACTCTTCCTGAGCGTAGTGGCCACTTCCTCCAAGGCTGTATATTGTGGCAGGAAGGGCGGAACTCAGGGCATTATAGGATAGTAATGGTGAGGAGGTTGTGGCGCACATGGCACATGGGGGGGTCGGAAGGCCGGGAGGTTATTAAAAGCTGAGAGGGTTTTTTTGGCACAGGGAGTTTTATCTTCTTGGAGGTCAGTGTCATTTGGTATATCTATAGTGACAGAATTACATTCTGAGTGGGGTCTGGAGAGGGGATGTGCATCTTTTAAGGCATTTTCTCCCTCTCTACAAAGCTCTAGTATTTCAGGGTCTGAAGGGGAAGTTTTTATGGCCTCATTGATTAAGTTCCAATAATTGAAGGCTGTAACTGGTACCTTTTCCAGCCCGAAAGTTTTATAATAGTCCTTTAAACAATCTCCTACTCTTGACCAGCATTTTTGGTCTATGGTCCCGTCACCAGGGAACCATGGACAGGTTTGATAGACAAACTGAAAAAAATTTCTAAGGTCCTTTTTCTTAACTCTCGCTCCTCGCATCTTGAGGGTTTCTTTTAATTGTCTCACGTAAAGCTCATGTGTACTAGATTCCTGTCCCATAGTGAATTTTTTAAATGAAAATGAAAGTGACTTACTGAGTGATCCTTTGCTCTTCTCTTTGTTCATCCGTCGGCGCGAGGCAGTGTCACCGGGGCTGCGTTCACAGGCGAGTTACTTCTGTGGCAGTCCGGGGTAATGGGTGGGCCCTCCTCATTTTTCGGTGCACGACGCTTCTATCTCTCAGCTAGCAGTCAAGCCCCACGCTGGGCGCCAATTGTCCCGACCCGCAGGACAGTCAACGGGGTCTGCCACCTGCTGAGGGAAGAATGGCTATGGGACAGAGAGACGCAAGAAGGACAGCAAGACAGGATTCTGATCAAGCTGCAAATTTTATTAAGCAAGCCGGGTGTATATATACTGACTTGGGGAGGGAAGTAGGGTATATGGGGCATTATGATAGGAGGGAGTTCGCGCCGGTGGGAAGGGTTAGTTAGATGATTGGTGGGGCTTATTGTCAGGGGAAAAAGGGGCAGAACAGACTCTTGGCAGGAACCTATTTCCGTGAAGAACCTTGTTGTAATATGTAGGTGCTATTGCATCAGCCGGGGTGGCCATGTTGGCTTAATCGCCATCTTAGGTTAGCCTCTGGTCCCCAACAGGTCAAATTAGAAATCATAAGGAAAATAAATAAATATCTTGAGATGAATGAAATGAGAAAACAGCATATCAAAATCTATAGGGCCAATGAGTGCATGGGTAGTTCAGTGGTAGAATGCTTGCCTGCCTTCCATGCAGGAAACCCAGGTTCAACCTGCACCTAAAAATTAAAAACATATGGGAAACAGAAAAGGCAGTGCTCAGAGGGAAAATGATATCCCTAAGTTTATAAGTATTACAGTAAAACAGAAAAAAGAGGTAAAATCAAAGACCTAACTGCACACATGGAGGAACTAGAAAAAGAAAAGGGAACTAAATCCAAAACAAGCAGCAGAAAATAATTAACAAAGATAAGAGCAGAAATGAATATAATAGAGAACAACAAAACAATAACACCATTAATGAAACCAAAAGTTGGTTATTTGTAGAAATCAGTGAAATTGATCAGCATTTATTTACACTGATAAAGAAACAAAGAGAGATGAAAATAAATAAAACCAGAAATGAGAGGGAGTACTTTAAAATACTGAACCCATAGAAATAAAAAGGATCATAAGAGGATACTATGACCAACTGTATGGCAACAAAGTAGAGAACATACATACAATGAGCAAATTCCTAGAAACACAAAACAACCTACACTGACTCTAGAAAAAATAGACTGTTTCAACAGATGAATTACAAGAAAAGACATGGAATGAGTAACAAAAAATTGGGGATGTTAATTTGAATCCTGTATTGCTTGCATGATTTTTCTGTTAATCCCCAAACACTTCTCAAAGAAAAAATAGAACAGAACCTGAAATAATTACCTCCCAACAAAGAAAAGTATAGGAACAAATGGCTTCAAAGACAAACTCTACTAATCATTCCCAGAAGAATTAATACCATTCCTGTGATTATTTCTTCCATTATTCTTCTGCCCTCTTTCCCTTCTCTTCCCTTCCTTTCCCCTTCTGGGACACCCATAACACATATGTTCTTATGAAAGACATAAGATTACAGATCCAAGAAATGCAGCATACCCCAAGCAGAATAGACCCAAGTATACCTACTCCAAGACACTTACTAATCATATTGCCAAATGCCAAAGACAAAGAGAAAATTCTGAAAGGAGCATAAGAAAGCAACAGTACATCACATACAAGGGAAATTTGAAAAGACCATGTGTGGATTTCTCAGGAGAATCCATAGAAGTGAGAAGGCAGTGGTGTGATATATTTAAGACACAGAAAGAGAAAAACTGCCAGACAAGAATTCTCTATCTGACAAAACTGTCCTTCAAAAATAAGGGAGAGTTTAAAATGCTTTTAGACAAACAGTAACTGAAAGTGGTTCTGTACAAAAAAACTGCTCTATAATAAATACTAAAGAGTAGTACAGGAAGATAGAAAAAGACAGGAGAAATTAGCTTGGAGAGGAGTATAGAAATGAAGATCTATAAGGTAGGGAATAAAGTCATGACACATGTAACAACATGGTTGAAACTTGAGGACATTATGTTGATTGAATTTAGCCAGAAACAAAAGGACAGATTCTGTATGGTCTCACTAATATGAACATTAATGGGTAAACTTTGAGAGATAAAGTTGAGAACACAGGTTATCAGGAGATAGAAAGAAGGTCAAGATTGGGCATTTGATGTTGAAAGAGTAAAAAATGTTCAACAAAGCTGAATATAAAGATCCACAAATGGATAGCACAGTATCACCTGATGGTACCACAAAGTTGTAAGCACACTGAACAAGGTTGAGTGTGAGTATGGTTGAAAGGGACTAGGGACATATATTACACCAGAAGGAAAGAGAGAAGAAAAAGACTGGGACTGTATAACTTAGCAGAGCTTAGCATGAACAATGATGGTGATTAATTGTACTAATATAAGAATGTTTTACATGAGGGAGAACAAATGAATGTCAACATTGCAAGGTGTTGAAAACGGGATGGTATATGGAAAAAAACACAATCAGTGCAAACTAGAGTCTAGAATTAACAGTAACATTGTAATATGTTTCTATTGAATGTAACAGAAACAGTATGAGAAAGTTAAATGTGAATAAGAAGGTGCCTGTGGGTACATCGACTGAAGAATGGAAGGGTAAACTGTGATAGACACATGCAATGGAATATTGAGTGGGTGCAAGGAGATTTTCATGAGGAACAAAACTATGCGAATGAACATTTAGCACAGTAGGTTGAGTGAAATAAGCAAGAAACAAAAAGACAAATATTGTAAGGCCATCTAATAGGGACTAATGTAATGTGAAAATCCTAAGAATTGAATTCAAGATCCTAGGTTATCAGGAGAAGGCTCATTGTAAAGGTTCCTGATAGTAATCTCTTACAGCAGTCACATTTACTCTGGAGTTGTAACCGCTTTTTCTAATTTCTGAGATGATGAGCTCTTTGGGTAAAACTGCTGGTCCCCAGCAACTTTGGGCATCTGTGAAACACCTGAGAACTCAGAGCTAGAGTTCTGTAGCTATAAAAGTCAGCATTACTCCGTACAGCAACTGCTAAAAAAGCTGAAAAGGAGGTCAGACTTCAATAATGGATATGAGTGAAGTTGATCTGTTTAGGATGAAGGTAAACCAGACTAAAGCATAAAGAAAGATATTGACTGTGTCTTAAAACTTCAATTCTGTGTGAAACAAAAGGAAGAGATTTTTATTTGTTTCAAAATTTATATTTTCTGTGGCACACTATCTAATTGAGCTGATATGCTTAGTTTATTTGAATGCCATTAATTACATGCAACATTGAATAGGCATTGAGATCTTATTGGTTTGTACAGGATAATGTGATGTTCTGATACATCCCAGAGTAATCTTGTAAGAAAATAACAAGTTTTTACCAAGTCTTCTCCAGTGACTGGGAACAAAATTGGAAATATTAAATGTTCCCATCTGGAGAATTACTGATATTCTCACAAGCATTTGTAACTACCAATTTAATAAGCTAAGCCTTCAATCTTGGGGCTTTCCCTCATGAAATTTATTCCTGCAAAGGAAAAGCTAAGCCAACTTATAATTATGACTGAGTCATCCCCAGAGAGCCTCTTCTGTTGTTTTGATGTTCTGATGTAACCTCTCTCGCTAAGACAGCTCTGCAGGTAAACTCACTGCCCTCTCCTTTATGTGGAACATGACTGGCAGGTGTGAAAGTCTCCTTGGCAACTTGGGGCATGATAGCCAGGGATGAACCAGGCCTTGACATTGTGGGATTGAGAAAATATTCTTGGCCAAAAGGGGGAAGTTTCAGTGTCTGAGAGATTTCAAGTAGTTGAGAAGTCATTCTGTAGACTATTCTTTTGCATTATATAAATAGTATTTTATAGCTTTTAGTGTAGCTAAAATGAAATACCTGAAACTGAAACTGTTGAACTTTAATAGGGTAGCCATGATTCATGAAGATGATTGGATAACTATATAGCTTTTATGGTGTGACTGTGTGAGTGTGAAAATCTTGTGACTGACACTTCATTTATCTAGAGTATGGAGAGGTGAGTAAGAATATATAGAGAAAAACTGAATTAATAATAGGGGGTGATAAGGGATATGGGGTGTTTTGCACTTTCATAATTTTATTCTTTTTTTGGAGTAATGAAAATTAATTATGATAATTGATGCCCAACTGTATGATGATTTTGTGAACCATTGATTATATACTTTGGATGATTATATGGTATATGAATGTATCTCAATAAAATTGCTTTAAAAATATGACCACTGGAAAAAAGTGCCAGAAACCTCAAGATGAGTCTCAACCTCAGAATCTACTGGGGCCATAGCCCAGGTAACACCAAAATGGGCTTTGGGCCCAATGAATGCACTGTCTCATGAAGCTGGTAAGGGTCAGTTCCTCAAGCCTGTCTCATAAATGAAGGCTGAAGGTGCATGAGGTCACAATTTGCTCTGCAGATTTCACATCTGATCAAATTAAAGAAGACTTGGGTGACACTCAACATGCAGGTAAGAGTATTAATTTCTTAATTAACACTGGGACTGCTCTGTCTTAAACTGCCACTCTAGACCTACATCTGGGTGTTCTTTCTTATTTGGATTTTATTCTTAATTTTATTTCTTTGGAGTAATGAAAATGTTCAAAAATTGATTTTGATGATGAATGCACAATATATGATGATACTGTGAAACCTTGAGTGTACACTTTGGATGATATATGACTATATCTCAATAAAATTGCATAAAAAACAACCTTCAGAAATAAGGCCCGTGGGACAGCCAAAAATACATACCAATCCTTCTCAAACTCTCCTAAAAAGTTGAAGAGCAAGGGACTGTACCTTTACATTCTAAGAAGCCAAGATCATCCTAATGCCAAAGTTATGTAAATGTAATGCCAGGAAAGAAAATTACAGACCAATATCTCTTATGAATATAGATGTAAAACTCTTCAATAAAATGCTAGGAAACTGAATCCAACAGCATTTTAAAATAATTATACACCCTTATCTAGTGGGATTTATCCCAGTTGTGCAAATGCAGTTCAACCTGTGAAAATAAATTAATGAAGCATGACATTAACAGAAAGAAGGGGGGAAAATCACAAGATCATCTCTGTTAACAGAGAAAGTCATTTGACAAAATCCAGCTCCCTTTCTTGATAAAAAACACTGAGAGAAATTGGAATATAAGTAAACTTTCTTAACTTGATTAAAAGTATATGTGAAATAGACACTGTTAAATAATATTTAATGGTGCAAGACTGAATGCTTTCTCTCTAAGATCTGGAATGAGACAGTGATGCCCACTGTCATCACTGTTAACTCAACATTGTACTGGGAATGATGGGCCGAGTAATTAAGCAAGAAAATGAAATAAAGGACTTTCAAATTAGCAAGAAAGGCTTAAAATTTTCTCTATTTGCTGGGCGCATGATCTGTATATAGAAAGTCCCCCCAAATCTACAATAAAGCTCATAGAATTAATAAATGAATTCAACAAGTCAGCAGGATACAATTTCAGCAACCATCAGTAGTGATTCTATACATTAGTAATGAACATTTGAGGTGAATATTAAGAAAACAAATCTCATTTGCATTTGCAAGGAAACTAATCAAATATATAGGAATAAATACAACCAAAAATATGAAGGACTGTCATACAGAAAACTAAAAAACTTTATTAAAAGAAATCAAAGATTTATAAATATAAGGACTTTACATATACATGGATCGAAGACTAAATATTGTCAAAACATAAACAATTTATGTATTCAATGACATTACAATCAAAATTCTAGAAGTCTTCTTTGCAAAAATGTAAAATCCAATCATTAAAGGTGGACAACGGTGGCTCAGTGGCAGAATTCTCGCCTGCCATGCTGGAGACCCGGGTTCGATTCCCAGAGCCTGCCCATGCCAAAAAAAAAAAAGAAAAAAAAATCCAATCATCAAGTTTATTCAGAAGTGTAAAGGAGCTCAGAGTCAAAAAATCTTGATAAAGAAAAATGAAGTTTGAGGACTCACCCTCGTGAATTGTAACAAACGTTCTACACTAATGCAAAGTGTTAATAATAGGGTGGTATATGGTTAGTCTTTAAATTATGCATGATTTTTCTGTAAATCTAAAACTTCTTTAATAAAAATAATATTTTAATCTAAAAACATTACAGTAGATAGCAGCTACACTAAAACAACTTTTCTGCTTGAAATTTGCATGTTTTTTCCCCAAAATAACAAAGTAATCATTTCAACATTAGTCCATTTTGATATTTTTAAAAATTATTTCATACATTTTTAAAACTTTTTTATTTATAATATAATGTATATACAAAGCAATGCTTTTTGAAGCACTCTTCAAAAAGTAGCTACAGGACAGATCCCAGAGTTTGTCATGGGCTACCATACCATCATCTCAGATTTTTCCTTCTAGCTGCTCCAGAATATTGGAGACTATAAGGAATAAATATTTTTTTATCATCACAATAGAATTTTTTTTTCTTTTTTGTGAAAAATAGCATATATATTTAAAAAGCAATGAATTTCAATGCACAGCACAACAATTACCTGTAGAACAGATTTCAGAATCTGGTATGGGTTTTAAAATTCCACAACTTTAGGCTTTTATTTCTAGCTGCTCTAAAATACTGGAGACTAAAAGAAATATCAATTCAGTGATTCAACAATCATATTCATTTGTTAAACCCTATCTTCTCTCCATAAGTCCACCACCACCTTTGATCTTTTTATCCTACTCTTTAGGGGTTTTTGGGCTATGGCCATTCTAAATTTTTCATGTTGGAAGGGTCTGGCAATAATAAGGGTTAGGAGATGGGGCTAGATGATGTTCTGGAGAGTCTGGGCCCTCTAGGTTTCAGGACTTATTTGCTCTCAGGATCCCTCTGGAGGTTGTAGGTTTCTGGAAAGTTGCCCTAGTGCATGGAACTTTTGAAAAATCTTATATATTGTCCTAGATGTTCTTTAAGATTAGCTGGAATGGTTTTTGTTGGGATTTTGCAAGTTATGAAAGGTAGCAATATCTAACTGAAGCTTGCATAAAAGTGGACTGCAGAGTAGCCTTTTGACTCTATTTGGTCTCTCTCAACCACTGATACTTTATTAGTTACACTTGTTTTCCCCTTTTGGTCAGGATGGAATTGTTGATCCCACAGTGCCAGGGCCAGAGTCATCCTCAGGAGACATCTCTCATGCCACCAGGGGGATCTCGACTCCTGGACATCATGTCCCACACAGGGGAGTGGGAAATGATTTCACTTGCAGAGTTAGGCTTAGAGAGAGGGAGGCCACATCTGAGCAAGAAAAGAGGTCCTTCAAACGTAACTCTTAGGCATGCCTATAGGTAGGCTAAGCTTCTTTGCTACATACATAAGCCTCCCAAGTGTAAGCTGCAAGATGAAGAGCTTGGCCCATTGATCTGGGTGTCCTTAATATTTGACACAGCCTCAGGAGTTTCCCTAGTCACAAAGCTCGAAAGTTCCAAATTTTTTCTCCCATCCTTCAAGGGACTTCGCCAATACATCTTAATTATCTGCTTAATATATTCTAGAATGTATCCAGGCATTACATTAAGCTATACAGGATTAAAGACCCTCATTCTTATTCTGGCCCCCATATGTTTAGATTGTTCAAATGAGCTACCCAGACAGGTTGAGTTAGATTGTGTACTACACAAAATTTAGATTTTAGACAAAATAAAACTTTTTTCCTTTGGTCTCAAGAGTAGGTGAGACTCTAAAATAGAGACAGTGTCTTCATTACCCCTGCATTATGAATTACCTTAATTCAGGCCTGATCAGCTTCATTCTTAAATCTAAATACCAGGTTATAGATATGTAAAATATACTCTCAAAATCCAGAAATAATAATTACCACCCCAGATTAAATGTGTCTGCTATAAGAGTTTACAACCTGGACCCCCGTTTTCTTATAAGCATTTTCTATAGGAGACCATACAATAATTGTTCTTTTGTTTCTGTCTTATTTGTCTTACCAAATGCCCCACATGTTCATTCATATCATTGCTTGCCACAAGACTTCCTTTTTGCAGCACTACTATATTCAATCATATGTATCCATCACCATTCACCAATCTACCTCTCAGTCAGTGCATCCTTCAGCCACCTGCATTCATTAAGCATCATGTATAATTCCAAAGTCCACGGTTCATCAACGATTTCAATTTTAGATAATTTCACTGCTCCCAAGAGAAAGATAACCAATAAACACACCCTCACCAAATAGGAAATCTAAACCTTCCATTAAATCTTATCCCACCCCATAATTTACCCATGCTGTAGCTCTGGCACTTCTGTTGCTTCCCTGTGAACCATACCCTACAGTATGCAATAGCAGTTTTCTCTCTGTACCTTGGATTTAAACACTCTTTGTACACAAATCATATCTTTGAAGTAGTTCTTACAAGAACTTGTTTATATTTCTAGTGTTAATCAGTGGGACACATAGATCTATAAAACCCCTTTCAATCATGCTCACCTTCAATCAGGTAATATTACTTATACACCCACTGGAAACTACAGTCATTTCTATCTATTTCCTTACATTTGAGTTCAACCTCATTAGCTAACTGTTCACTCTTCTCTAGCTTCTATGTATCTCTGATTACCCTATGTTCTGTATTATAAGCCTTCAATTTTATGCTTACAATGGTCATAAAAGTGGAGTCATAGAGTATCTGTTCTTTTGTGTCTGTCTTATTTCACTTAGCATTATGTCCCCAATAGCTCATCTATATTGTCATGGACTTCAGGACATTACTTTTTCTTACTGCTGCATAATAATCCATCATATGTACATACCACATTTTGATAATTCACTCATCTGTTGATAGGCATTTGGATTGTTTCCAAGTTTTGATGATTGTGAATAATTCTACTATGAACGCTGGTTTTCAAATGTCTGTTTGAGTCACTGCCTTCAGCTTTTATGTGTATATACCAAGTAGTGCTATTGCTGGGTCTTAGGGAACCTCAAATTTTAGTTTCCTAAGGAACTGTCAAATAGTCTACCATAGTGGCTGCACCATTACACATTCCCACCAGCAGTGCATAAGTGTCCCAACCTCTCCACATCCTCTCCAATATTTGTAGTCCCCTCTTTGTTAATAGCAGCCATTTTTTTAGATGTGAGGTGGTATCTAATCATAATCTTAATCTGCATTTCCTTTATAGCTAATGAAAATGAGCATCTCTTCATGGGCTTTTGAACCATCTGCATTTGCTCTTCAAAAAAATGCCTATCCATATGTTTATGATTATGTTGTCTTGTTTTTTTGTTTTTGTTTTTGTTTTTGCTTTTTTGCTGCATTGTATGATTTTTTTTTTATATGTACAGGAGATCAAACCTTTGTCTGAAGTGTGATTTCCAAATATTTTCTCCCATTGTGTTGTCTGCCTCTTCACCTTTGTGACAAAGTCTTTTGAGGTGCAGAAGCTATTGATTTTGAGGAGTTATCATTTATCAAATTTTTTCTTTTGTTGCTTGTGCTTTGGGAGTAAAGTTTAGGAAGCTACTTCTTATTACTAGGTCTTGAAGACATTTCCCTACATTTTCTTCTAGAAGCTTTATGGTGCTAGTTTTTATATTTAGGTGTTTGATCCACTTTGAGTTAATTTTTGTGTAGGGTGTAAGGTAAGGGTAATCTTTCATTCATAGATATCCAGTTCTCCCAAGCCCATTTAGTGAAAAGACTATTTGTCCCAGACCAGTGGATTGGAGGGCCTTGATAAAATTAATTGAAAAGGGATCTGGTGGGTCTATTTCTGCACTCTTGGTTCAATTCCATTGGTTGATATTTCTATCTTTGTGCCAGTAGCATGCTGTTTTGACCACTCTGGCTTTATAATAGCTTTTAAAGCCAGGAAGTGTTAACCCTCTCCCTTCATTCTTCTTTTTTAGGATTCTTTTTGCTACATGGACTCTCTTTCCCTTCCAGATGAATTTGGTAACTAGCTTTTCCAAGTCTCCTCTGTCAGGTCAGTGCTTGTATATAGAAACATTACTGATTTTAGCACATTAGTTTTATATCCCACCACCTTGCTGAATTTGATTATTACCTGAAGTTAATTTTTTGTAGATTTCTCAGAATTTTCCAAGTTTAGTATCATGTCACCTGAAAATGAAAGCTTTACGTCCTCATTTCCAATTTGGATGCCTTTCATTTCTTTGTCATGCCTTATTGCTCTTGATAGAAATTCTAATAAATTGTTGAATAATAGTTGTGACAGAGGGCCTCTTTGTCTTGTTCCTGATCTTAGGATAAAGCTTTCAGTCTCTCTCCATTGAGTACAATGCTGGCTATTGGTTTTAAATATACATCCTTTATCATATTGAGGAAGTTACCTTTGATGTCTATCTTCTGAAATGTTTTTATCAGAAAAAGATGTTGAATTTTGTTGAAAGATTTTTCAGCATCAATAGAGAGGATCATGTGATTTTTCCTTTCAATTTGTTAATGTGCTATGTTACAGTAATTGATTTTCTTGCTTTGAACAAACCTTGCATTCCTGGTACAAACCCCACTTAGTCATGAGGTATAACTCTTTTAGTGTGCTGTTGGGTTTGATTTGCTAGCATTTTGTTGAGAATTTTTGCATCAATGTTCATTAGGGAGATTGGTCTGTAGTTTTCCTTTCTTATAGCATCTGTATCTAGTTTTGAATTAAAATGATATCAGCTTCATAAAATGAGTTATGTAGAGTTCCTTTTTCCTCAATTTTTTGGAAAAATTTGAGCGGGATTAGTGTTAGCTCATTTTGGAATGTTTGATAAAACTCCCCTGTGAAGTCATCTGGCCCTGGACTTTTGTTTGTAGGAAGATTTTTGATGACTGATTGAATTTCTTTACTTACAGATTGGTTTGTTGAGATCTTCTAGTTCTTCATGAGTCAGTGTAGCTTGTTTGTTTGTTTTCAGGAATTTGTCCATTTTATCTAAGTTGTCTAGTTGGTTGGCATAAGTTTTTCATAGTATCATCTTATGATTTCTTGTATTTCCTTAGGGTCTATGGTAACTCATTTCTCATTTCTGATTTTGTTTACTTGCATCCTCTCTTTTTTTTTCCCTTTGTCAGTCTTGCAAGTGGTCCATCAATTTTACTGATTTTCTCGAAGAACCAACTTTTGGTTGTATTCATTCTTTCTGTTGTTCTTTAGTTCTCCCATTCATTTAACTCTGCTTTAATCTTTGTTATTTCTTTTCTTCTATTTGCTTTTGGGTTAGTTTGCTGTTCTTTCTCAAGTTCTTCTGGGTGATGAGTTCAGTCCTCGATTTTTGCTCTTTCTTATTTTTTAATATAGGCATTTAGGGCAATAGATTTTCCTCTCAGCATAGCCTTTGCTGCATTCCATAAATTCTGATATCTTGTATTCTTGTTTTCATTCATCTCCAGATAGCTTCAGATTTCTCTACTAATTTTTTCTTTGACCCACTGGTTGTTGAAGAGTGTATTATTTAATCTCCATATGTTTGTGAAAGTTCTTGTTCTTTGGTGGTTATTGATACCCAACTTCATAACACTGTTATCAGAGAAAGTGTTTTGAACAATTTCAAAGCTTTTAAATTTATGAAGACCTGGTTTGTGTCCCAGCCTATGATCTATGCTGGAGAAATCCATGGGTACCAGAAAAGAATGTACATACTGGTGTTTTGGGGGCATGATGACTTATATATGTCTTTTAGATCTAATGCATTGATCGGTTTGTTCAACTTCTCCATTTCTTTGTTGATCGTTTGATTGTTCTGCCTATAGAGAAGACTGGTGCTTTGAGGTCTCCTACTATTTTTGTTGAAACAGCTATCACTCCCTTCAGTTTTGCCAATGTCTGTCTCATGTACTTTGGAGCTCCTTGACTGGGAGAATAAATATTTACGATTGTTATGTCTTGGTGAATTATCCCTTTTATTAATATATAATGTCCCTCTTTGTCTCTTATGATGTCTTTATGTTTAAAGTCTATCTTGCCTGATATTAATATAGCTACTCCTGCTTTCTTTTGGTTACGACTTGCGTGGAACAAATTTCCCATCTCTTCGCTTTAAATCTACTGGTATCCTTGTGTCTAAGATGTGTCTCTTGCAAGCTGCATATAGTGAATTATATTTCTTAATCTATTTTGCCTATTTGTATCATTCAATGGTAAGTTTCGATCATTAATATTCAAAGTTATTACTGAAAGGGTTTTTCTTGAATCCACCATCTTATCCTTTGGATTTTATTTGTGAGATCTATATATTCTTCTCCCTCTTTCTCTTTTTATCCTTTAAGTAGCCCCTATCTATACTCTTCAATTATGTGCCTTCCTCCAAACCACCCTATCCTGTCTTTTTTTTTCAACTGGCAGAACTCCCCTTAGTATTTCTTGTACAGCTGGTCTCTTGTTGCCTAGTTCTTTCAGGATTTGTTTATCTGTGAAAATTTTAATCTCTCCTTCAGTTTTGAAGGACAATTTGACTGGGTGCAGAATTTTTGTCTGGAAGTCTTTCTCTTTCAGGTCTTAAATGTTTCATGCCAGTGTCTTCTTGCCTCCATAGTGCCAGTTGAGTACTCTGAATTCAGTCTTATGCTGTTACCCTTCTATGTAGTAGATTGCTTTTGTCTTGCCACTTTCAGGATTTTCTGCTTCTCTTCAACATTTGACAGATTGATTAGCATGTGTCTTGAGGAAAGTCCGTTTGGAGTTCTTCTATTTGGGCTTCACTGAGCTTCTTTGATTTGCATTTTTATGTCCTTTATAAAGGTTGGGAAGTTTTACCCTGTTACATCCTCAACTAATCTTTCTAGCCCTTTGCTCTTCTCTTCTGCTTCAGGGACACCAGTGATTCTTATATTTGTGTGCTTTGTTTTGTCCATCATTTCCCTGAGATCCAATTCAAACGTTTGCATCTTTTTTGTCAGCTACTTTTACGCATGCTCAAAATCAGTTATCCAGTCCTCTAGTTCACTTCTTCTTTCTTCTGCCTATTGAAATCTGCTGTTGTGGGTCTCTAGTATGTCTTTTATTTGTTCTATAACATCTTTAATCTCTTCGATATCTGCTTTCTTTCTATTTATTCTTTCAAATTCCTCTTCATGCTCTTCTAGTGTCTTCTTGATCTCTTTTTTGTCATTAACCATCCCATTTGTTTTATTTAGTAGAGTTATATGAATATCTGTATTCAGCTGTTCCAAAGTCTGAGTCTCCATCAGTGTTTTAATTTGGTCATGATGCTCTCTGCATCTTTATATGGTAGTGATCCTCTGTTGTCTTTGCAGCATGTAGATATCTTGATTGGTTTGCTTTGGAAATTGATTTTTTTCAGTAGTCTAAAGCTTTGTGCTTGTAGGATGGATGTGGAGCAGGTAGTGGGGCACGTAGCAAAACACAACAGTGTGGTGATGCATTACAGCACATTTATAGGCAATGCTGCACTTCTGTAAGAGAGGAGGGTTGTGTTGGGGCATGCATGCACACAACTGGGTGGTGGTGTGGCATGGGTATGCATGGGTTGCGGTTGGTGAAGTGGGGCCTTTGAAGCACGGGAAGGGGATGGGTAATGGCATTCCAGTATGTGGAGTGTGAGGTGAGCCCTGGGTCATGGGTTGCACCAGTGAGGGTAGCACATTCAAGGAACATGACTTAGCTTACTTCCTACTCCTCATCTTCTTGTCTGTGCACTCCTGAGGGCTCTGGGCTTCTGTTTTGAATGGGACTTGTTAGGCTGCTTGCACAATCTGGACAGTCTCCATTTCTCTGTGTCTCTCAGTTTTTCAGATTTTGCAACCAGGGCCTCTGTATGATGTGTAGAAGATGCTCCCAGGTCACTTATCCCCTGGAATTGCCATCACAGTCAACTTCTTGTCCTTTCTCTAGCTCTTCCCTGGAGAAGGGGTGAACTCAACCTATCCTATTTTACCATCTTCCCCAAACTCTATATATAGTTTTTATATATTTTTAAATATAAATGTACACATAATTCAACAAAAGTATTACTATTTTTGTGAAAAGTTCTAGCGTGTATATAAAAAACAAGTACATCATGTGAATGTAAAAAAAATTATTGCCAATATTATTATGAGAAAATAGACATAATTAAAATTAATTCTTGAGACACAAAACAAATAAAATTAAAATGGTGAAAATTGAATTTCAAAAATCTAAAAATTATAACACTGATAATTGGGAAGTTGTGAGAGAGAAGAAAGTGCTTCAGTAGTTATTATTTCCTCCCTGTTGTTGATAGGGAAACACAAACCTTAAAACATACTTTTTAATATTTATGGCAATGGTAAACAGCAATAGGGAAAATACATTGACAGAGTTTCAAATCACTGAAAGCACTAACAACAAAAATCAAGCTTAGGAAGCTTAAATATTGTAGTAAAAGATAGAGGCAATATAAAATAGACAGCAAGCATGAGAAATAAACATGATTATGATGGATAAAATCGAATGAATGCAGCAGATATTTATTGATTATTTTTATGTGCCGCAGGATAGTTTAGTTTATGAATTTTACATGATTACCTCAGTTAATATTTAAACAATTCTACAGATCAGATATAATAACTCTATTATTTTGAACAATATAATTTAGAAAGACAGTTTGAGCATTTTCACTAGCTAATATGTTTAATAAGTGACCTAGGATTTGAATCCAGGAATGACTGATTCCAGGTCACTACAACAGAGATGGATCTCATATAAGATTTTAACCACTATATTATACATATTAGCTATCATTCTAAATAATAGGTAAATATTCATATGTAAATATTTCATATTAAATATAAAGATTGTATAAAAAGAGAAAAATACCATATTCAGCTGATACAAGTGCATCTTAAATAAAATGATCACTAAGATAAAAAAGTCAGACAAAAATAAACAAGTCAAACATGAAACAAAAATCAGCACACAGAGATTGAAGTAATATCAGATTATGTACATTTCTGGCATAATGTCTTAAATGGTGAAAATAGTGTTATTTTATATGGATGAAAGATACAGATTAGTATGTAAATTGTATAGGGCAGGGATAGGGTTTAGGATTATAGCCATAAGATTTTTACATCATATAATCTAATATAAAAATAATGCAAGTAAATCTTAGAGGTGCAGCCTGATATTTTGGGGTGCAATGTTCTGTATATGTCTGTTAAGTGTAGATAATATACCATACTTCTCTTTTTCTTTATTGATATTTGTGCTGGTTTGAAATTATGTATGTCTCTTAGAAAAGCCATGTTTTAATCAAAATCCCATTTCATAAAGGTAGAATAATCCCTATTCAGTACTGTATGTTTGAAACTGTAATCAGATCATCTCCCTGGATGATGTGATTTAGTCAAGAGTGGTTGTTAAACTGGATTAGGTGATGACATGTCTCCACCCATTTGGGTGGGTCTTGAGAAGTTTCTGGTGTCCTATAAAAGAGGAAACACTTGGATAATGGGAAATTCAGAGAGAGTAGAGGAGAACAACATAGCCATGAGAAGCAGAGTCCACCAGCCAGTGACCTTTGGAGATGAAGAAGGAAAAAACCTCCCGGGGAGCCTCATGAAACTGGAAGCCAGGAGAGAAAATTAGCAGATGATGCCATGTTCACCATGTGCACTTCCAGCTGAGAGAGAAGCCCTGACTGTGTTCACCATATGCCTTTTAATTTGAGAGAAAAACCCTGAACTTCATCAGCCTTCTTGAACCAAGGCATCTCTCCCTGGATGCCTTAGATTGGACATTTCTATAGACTCACTTTAATTGGGACATTTTCTCAGCCTTAGAACTGTAAACAATTTATTAAACTGTAAACAATTTATTAAATTCCCATTTTAAAAGGCCATTCTGTTTTTGGTATATTGCATTCCAGCAACTAGCAAACTAGAACAATTTCCATTTAGATGTTATATCTTTTGATGGGAGTGGTATATTGAAATCTTCAACTATTATTGTAGTGATGTCTATTTCTCCCTTCAGTTTTGACTGCATTTTCCTCATTTATTTTGGGGGCACCATAATTAGGTGTTTACATATATTTTTGTTATTTCTTCTTTGTGGATTTCCCATTTTATTAATATACCCTATCTCCATTTGACTCTTATAACAGCTTTTAAATTAAAGTCTGTTTTTTCCAATATTAGTATAGCTACCTCAGGACATTTTTGATAAGTATTTCAATGGAATATCTTTTTATATCTTTTGACCTTCAGCCTACTTGTGTCCTTGAGTCTAAGATGAGTGTCTTGTAAACAACAGAGATATGGGTCATGCTTTTTTATTCATTCTATCAATGTGTGTCTTGATTGGTGAGTTACAACCATTAATATGCTATGTTTTTATTTTAAAGTCATCACTTATTGTTTTAGTTTGCTAAAGCAGCCAAAATGCAATATACCATAAATAGAATGGCTTTTATAAAGGGAATTTATTATATTACAAGTTTAGAGTTCTACAGACAGAAAAATGTCCAAACTAAGTCATCCAGTAAAAGATACTTTGATTCAAGATAGGCCAATGTTTGTCACATGAGAAGGCTCATGGCTAGCAACTGCTGGCCCTTGTCCCCAATTCCATTGCTTCCACATTCTAATATCAGTTGTTTCCTCTCTAAGCTTCTGTGGGCCTTCACTTAGCTCCTCCAGACACAACTATGGGTTCTGGCTTGTTTAGCATCTCAAAGGAAAGCACATGGTAACATCTGATGGGCTTTGCCTGTGTCTAAACACCTGGTCTCTCTGTTATCACTCCTCCAATCATCAGCATCTGAGGTTTCACCAAAATGTTTCCCATTTTAAAGGACTCTAGTAAACTAATCAAAACCCACCTTGAATGGTTGGAGTCACATCTCCATTTAATCAAAGGTCACAAGACCACAGTTGGATGTGTCACATTTCCATAGAAGTAATCTAACCAAAAGGTCACACCTTCAACTGGATGTCTCACATCTCCATGGCAATAATCTAATCAAACTTTCCCACCTTAAATAATAGGTCTGTCCCACAACATTGGCTCAGGATTAAAATATGGCTTTTCTTGTGCACATGATAGTTTCAAACCGTAACTACTTACTTCAACAATTTTGCCTTTTGGATTTTGTATGTCATAGTTTTTTAATTTACTTTGTGGGGCTCTCTTTTCCTTAATTGCAACCACCTTTTCTGTATCATCGATCCTTTGTGATATTTTTTACTGATGCATTTTTAATTTCACTTTATGTATATTTTTAAAATACTTTGTGGATTCACTGGCATATGTGTTACATAACCTACATCTATAGCCTACTAATTTTTAAAAGTTTCACCTTAGGTTCCATAGCATTAACACTTCTGATTCCCATATTACTACTTCTCCTCCTTATGACATTTTTTTCTCCCACTTTATCACTTTATGTTTTGCATGTTCATGTAGAGGAAATATGCCTTTTCCTATTTCCATTGTATTCTCTTTAATATATGAACTAAAGACTAGAGTTGTATATTGAGGAGACGCCACAATTGGGTTTTAATACATTTAATACATTTAATTTAATACATTTCTGTATTACCCTTGTTAATTATCATTTCTTCACATTCTTCCCAGCCACTCTCTCCTGTATTTTCCTTTCAACCAGGAGAACTTCTTTTAGGAGTTCTTGTAGGCCAGGCACTTTGGTGATGAACTCTCAGTTTCTAATTATCTGTGATTATTTTAAATTCTCCCTCATTTCTGATGGATAGTTTTGCCAGATAAATGTTGGGTGGAAACTTTCTTCTTTCAGTACTTTAAATATATCAAACCACTGCCTTCTTGCCCTAATGATTTCTGATAAGAAATTCTTATTGAGGATCCCTTCTATGTGAGAAATAGTAATTCTTTTGTTGCTTTCATAATTCTCTCTTTATCTCTGGCATTTGACATTCTGATAAATATGTGTCTCATAATAGGTCTATTAGAATTTATTTTCTTCGGATCATGTTTTGCTTCTTGGACATGTGCATGTATGTCTTTCATAAGAGTTGGGAAGTTTTCAGCCATTATTTCCTCAGATATTCTTTCTGTCCCTTTTCACTTCTCTTCTCTTTCTGGGACACCCATGATGCATATGTTTGTGTGCACTACATTGTCATTCAAATCTCTGAGACACTGCTCATTTTTTCTCCTTATTTTTCCAATGTTTCTTCCAACTATGATTTCAAATTTCTTGTCTTCTAGACCACTGATACTTACTTCTGCCTGTTCAAATCTGCTGTTGTATGTGTCTAGTGTATTTTTATCTCTACCATTGTACCTTTCAACCCCATAATTTCTATTACATTTCTTTATATCCTTTCTAATTCTTCTTATGATCGCTTATTGTCTTCTTAATATCATTTATCTCTTTTTGCATATTTTCCTTCATCTGTTTGAGTTGCTTTAAAAGTTTTGTTTGAAAAACCTTTGATTAGTTGTTCCAACTTTTGAGTATTCCCAGAAATTTTAATTTGTTCTCTTCATTGAATCAATTATTTTTGCTTCTTAGTATGGCTTGTAATATTTTGCTGATTCTCAGCATCAGATCATCTTGATGAGATCATTTTAATTGTCCATTTCTCCCTCTTGTCTAGGGTTTTATTATTGATTGATTTTGAGTTAACTGTCTTCTTTAAAACTTATTCTAACTTATTTTAGACCATTAGAATAGCCCATGTTTAATTGTTCAGATTTTTCTCAGCTCCTCTTTATCAGATACTTTCCTTGAGAACTTGGTGCAATTTTTAAGATTTCACTTTTTGTATAATTGTTTCATCTGCAGGAAAGAGTTTCTTTCCTCTATTCATTCCCTGAGTTTTGAACAGTTCTGTTTGTTTTGGGGCAGACTCGTCTTTCTAGCTGCTATTATTTTAAAATTTTTCTCCCTCACTTAGTGCCCCATTTTCCTTACATTTTTAGTTCTGGGACCTGACTTATCTTACAACAGTTCAATTTTAGCTCCAGCTTTTCAATGAGGTTTTTTACCTCTAGTTTCTTCCCCATTAGGGTATCTGATATTGGGGAGACAGGTGGTGTCAATCTGGAAAGGTAGGCCACTTTAGAATAATTTGTTTTGTCTATAGGTGCCCCAGTGAAGTGAAACTTAAGTGAGAGCACAACAGTTCTTGCCATCATTTCTAACATGGCTTCTCTTTTCTTTTCATCCCAGTTGGGACCCCTTTTGTATGCAGCATCCCTCAGCAGCCTGTGTTCTTCTTTCAGTCCCTGTTGACTTGGTTCCCTGTACCTGGGTATGTATATGGAGTTCTAATTTACTGCCATGAGTCACTCTGTCGTCTCTGTTCAAGATGAGGGGGAACTGGGTCATGCTTCCTCTGTGTGACTCACAAGTTACATGGTACTGAGTGAACAGGAGTCGAGCAGGAACAGACCTGTGATCCAGGATGTGATTTTCCTCTGCATATTTTTCTGTTTCTTCAGTTAAGGATTTCTGGTGCCCTTCTACAATTTTTACAGTTTTCTAGGGCTCTGAGCAACTGGGATTTCCCCTTTTATTCACTTAATTTCTGTGGAGGTTTTTTCATGGATGCCTTATATTGCCACGTTGATGGCATCAATCGTTTCTAATTTCTTATTTAAAGTAAGAAATGTGCATCTCTTTCTTTCACTTGAACACTTAGAGTCCATATTGTGGTTATTAATTTGTCTAATCTCAATAGTTCTGCATCCCAACAAATATTGAGGCCTGAAGAGAGGGAAAGAGACAGGGGAACATCTGTTCAGTGAAATAGTCAGAACACACACATTTATTGATTAAGCTTACCATCTTATATGGTTGTGATTTGTGGTGTCCCAAAATAATTAGAGTAGTAACATCAAAGATCACTGATCATAGATCATCATAACAAATATAATAATAATGAAAATTTTTGAACTATTGTAACAATTATCAAAATGTGAAACAGAGAAACAAAGTGAGCACATGATGTTGGAAGAATGGTGCTGATAGACATAGCAATGCAGTATTGCCACAAACCTTAAAATTTATGAAAAACAATGTCTGTGAAGTGCAATGAACTGAAGTGCTATGAAGTGAGGAATGACTATATTACTAACACCATAAATGTAACTATAAAGATAACACTATAACCATAGCAATATAACTATAGCCCTAACTTTAATATAATAACTATAACTGCATAACTGAAACTATAGCACTATAGCCACAGGTATAAATATAAAAATTACTATATCCCTTATAACAAAAACTATTCAATCATAATTACATTTCTGATTCATTAACTAAAATGGAAACCTACTGTGCTGGTTTGAAATGATGTATGGACCCTAGAAATGCCATGTTTTCATCCTAATCCCATTTTGTAAAGGCAGTCATTTCTTCTAATCCCTACTCAGTATTGTAAATTTGGAACTGTAATTAGATCTCTCTGGAGATGTGATTTAATCAAGAATGGTTGTCAAATTGGATTAGGTTGAGGCATGTCTCCACCCATTTGGGTGGGTCTTGATTAGTTTCTGAAGTTCTATAAAAGAGGAAACATTTCGGAGAATGAAAGATTCAGAGAGAGCAGAGCAGAATGACATAGCCACAAGAAGCAGAGTCCACCAGCCAATGACTTTTGGAGATGAAGAAGGAAAATGTCTCCCAGGGAGCTTCATGAAACAGGAAGCCAGGAGAAGAAGCTAGCAGATGACACTATGTTCGTCGTGTGCCCTTCCAGCTGAGAGAGGAACCCTGATCGTGTTCATTATGTGCCTTTTCAGATGAGAAACTCTGACTGTGTTTGCCATGTGCCTTCTTACTTGAGAGAAAAACCCTGAACTTCACTGGCCTTCTTGAACCAAGGTATCTTTCCCTGGATGCCTTTGATTGGACATTTCTATTGACCTATTTTAATTGAGACATTTTCTTGGCCTTAGAACTGTTTACTAACAACTTATTAAATTCCGCTTTTTAAAAGCCATTCCATTTCTGGCATGTTGCATTCCAGCAGCTAGCAGACTAGGACACCTACCTAGAGTGATGATGCCTTAGCTACACCTATGAGACTGTAACAATAACATTAGTTAAAACTAACTATAACCTAATAATGCTATATTTATAAATATAGCACAATCATTGTATTATAATATAACTCTATAATACTATAACTATAACCCTGTAACTATAGTATTAACATTATACATCTAACAATGAAATTATAATTATAGCAATGATGCTATAATACTATACTTGCATTTATTACATTTAGGATAACACTAAAATATAACTATATTGCTAATGCTATAATTATATAACTTTCAGTGTATCATTAACACTATAACTTGAACTATAACACTATAAGAATAATGATAACTATATTAAGAAAAGATAACCATAACTATAAACTCTGATTTTTATCTATAACCATAACTCTATAAATATAACTAATATTTAGAACAATCATACATCATAACTCTAACTCTACAATTATCAATATGTTTATAAATATCACACTATAACAGTAAGTGAAATATAACACTGTACCTTATAAATAACAATTTAACAGCTGCACAGCAGCTATAATTACACCACTGTAATTATAGGTATAAAACTGTAACTATTATACTGTAATAATGATAACTTTATACCATTAAAATTATTACACTAGCATTATAAATATAATTATTACATTATAACTATAACAGTATCCTATACCTATAGTACTGTTGACATAAAGTAAATATAGCTGTTTTACTCAATAAAAATAACTATACCCCTATAGCAATACCAATACCACAATATCTACAACTACTTCTTACGCTTATAAATAAGATGATAGCAATATAATTCTTATTTTATACCAACCGCATCTTCATAACTATAACTGTAACATTATATAGCCAGTACTATAAGGAAAACCTTATCTCTATCATTATAGCATACTATAAGTAAAATTATAACCATCCCTGTAATTGTATTTTAATATTTTAAATATAATATTGTAACAATTATGTCATCAATATAATTATAAAGCAATGCATACAACTATTAATATAATACCATAATTACAGCACTATACTATATAACACCTTGACAATGACTCAGATGCCATAACTATAAGAACTATAACTATATCAAATACCTATAAACTATAAGCTTGTCAATATAACTATAAATATATAATTATTGTAACTTCTATGAAATATACCTATAAATATCATGCTATACTTATAACTTTATAAATATAATAACAAATCTATTAATATCATTATAACACTATCAGTATAACTATAACACTATCATTATTGTTCTAACACTAAAACTTACCTTTAGCACTAAAATGGATTTTAAAATAATAGTTATAGAACTATATTTATATTTCTGTACTTATATTGCTAAAGTTACAATATAGAGCCATAGTCATATTCATCATTAAAACTATAGCTCTAACTTTAGTACTCTAAATATACTATCCCTATAACTATAACTGTAAAATATAACACTAAAACTAAGGCCATAATCCTATAACTATAAATAAATCCTTCTAATTATAACACAAATTATAACAATATAACACAGAATTATAGCTATAACACTAGAGGCTAGCTATAAAAATACAAATATGACCATAATACTGCAACCATGACAAAATCACTAACACTGTAATCATGAGACTGCCATTAAAATGATAATAATATAATTATACAGTGTAATTACAGTATTATAATTATGACCATAACACAGTTATTGAATCTATAATCCTGTAACTAAAACTAAAACTGTAAATCTATAAGTGCAGCCTTTTAACAATATCAATTATGCTATAACTAGCAATATATCTTTAGTATGTTACCATAGCCATAACACTACCATTATAAACAAACTATTAACACTACAACTATGTCTATTACTGTAAACATAAAGCTATGTGTAACTATATCTAAACAGTACAGCTATACCTTTTTAATTTGAACACTAAAGAAATACCACTACAACACTAACACTGACATTATACGAGTCCCAAGAATATCATAGCTATAGTACTAAAACACTAGCAGTATAATTGTATCATGATAACTGTAACTATAAATACAGCCCTATAGGTATAACTATAACACTATAATTATACCTCTGTAACTATAGGTACAAGTTTTAACAATTTTATGACTATAAATCCAAAGGAATAAATCTTCAACAATACCTATGCCCTTGGAAACTATAATTATTACCATATGACTATAGCAACTCTGTAACTCTATCACAGCTATGATAACTCTAACAATTTAAGTACAATATAACAATTTAACTCTGACCATAACACTATAACTGTAACCCTAGCAATATAATTCCGACACTTTCACTATGACTGTAATGTTACAATTACAACAGCACCTCAACAGCTATAACACCACCACTATACCTATAATTTTAACATTGACACTATAAACATAACACCTCCACCATAAGCTGTAATAAAAACTCTGCAATGATAAGACTATTACTGTAACTATAACACTATACTGAAACTATAAAATGACACTTAGCTATAAAACTAACTATAGCTATAAGTTCATCATTATAACAATTGTAACCATAACACTAGATATAAGTATTGCACTATATTGTAACTTACTCTAGTACTATATAGCACTAGAACACTATAACTCTAAAACTAAGAAAACTAAATATAATGAAAGTGGTGTAATTATGACAGAAAAATGTGACTACAATTATGATACTGCAACTTTAACCATGACATAATAATTAAAATATAATAGTATAACAAATGCATATAAATTATTACATTATAACTATAACACTATAGCCAGAGCACTGTGATACTGCAAGTATAAATCTATAACTACAACCATATTTTAGCAACATAACTATAAACCTATAATTTCAAAACTATAAATATAGCACTATGACTATAGCTCTACATTTATAAATTTCACTGTTACTCTATTATCATAATTTTAATAACACTATAACTATTCTGCTATAATTATAACACAATGCCTCTATAATTCTAATTCTTACTCTATCACTCTAATGCTATAAATCTAATGCTAATTTTAACTCTAATTCTACTCTAACTATATAACTCTAACAGTATAACTGCTACTCCGACTCTGAATTCTAATTCTAACTCTAAATCTCACTCCTTCTTTTAATATCTAACTCTTACTAACTATATCAGTATACACTATCTCTATAATAGTAATTAATAGATTATGGGTAGATAAATAATAGTGATGAAGAGAAGGAGAGATAGATTGATGATAGTAAGATAGAGACAAACACACACTCAAACCATGAACATTCCTAGGGCCCAAATAATATTTATGATCTTGAAATACACTTTCTCATTGAAATAAGTGAGGAAAAGAATGATTTGGGAAATGGCTTATTCCAAATTCAGAACAAGTATATTCACTATAAGCCTGGAAGCTATTGGTATAACCAACATTTAAGATGATGTCAAAGACAATTTGAATGCAATCAGTTCTTCCTTCAGCACTGACATCAACTTTATAAAAAGTATGAGTGATAGAGACATAAATTAAACAACACAACAGAGGAATAGACATATCCATAATTCTTAGGCATTCCAAAGAACAACTTCTGTTTCTTCAACTAGTTAATGCCTTGAAAATAAAATGAAAAAGGGGATGTTTGGATTGAGAGGCATAAAAGGTTTTATCCCTATAACTATAAGTATTGGAGCAGGGAGCTTTAGACTTAGTTAATCCTTCATGGTAACTAGTGAACATCCAGGAACTGTCTGAAAAAATGTTCAAGACTTCCAGAGACCAGAAGATCACTGCACATCATCCAGGGAAGAGCAAAAGGAAGAGACTGATAACATGCATTGGACAGCTGTGAATAAAATTCACCACTGTGTGGGCTGATTGTCCATCCTCCACTTTCATGGCAGGCTGTCCCAGGATCCAGTCCCTGACTGGAAATAAAAGTCCTTATTCTTAAGAACGTTAGGGACTACACATGGCCAAGCACCGATTGCGGCTTTTGATTAATGAATGTCCAATGTTGGATCCAAGCTCTGAGAGTAGCTACTGTTTTGACTGGCTTAGGATAAAAAGCAGTTGGCAGCCTATGTTTCAACCCCACCTGAGATAGTTGTGGAAGTAAGGGTTATTTAAAGTCCCAGTGCCTTCTTAGAACTGTGGAGACCAGTTTGCATAAGAACGGCTCTTCCCTCAAAATGGGATTGTGTACACATGGATGAGCACTGATCACTGATTTTGATTAGCAAATACAGATTTCTGGGTCCTGGATCTGAGGGCACCTAGATATTCAACCCACCCAGGGTCAAATGTTGCTGACAGCCTCTGTCTCAAACTCACCTGTGAAAAGGACAGAGATGATTGAGACTTAAAAGAACAGTAGCAGCTTAAGACTGTGGAGAATACTGTTTTGAAGAATGTCATCTTCTGGGCAGATCAGGAAAGCACAGATTTAGGAAGTCTGCAAAAAAAAGTTTGGTGTCCATTTGAATTTCCTCTCGAGGGCGTTTTGGAACTGATCTACCCTCCTTTGTGGGCCTCTGACCCTATTTTGGGAAATACTGACTTGGGAAAATCTTCTGGATGTTGACACATTTTCTGGATTTTGCTGTCCAAGCAAAGGCAGCTAGAGAAAATGAAATGAGTGTTTAAAAAAACAATAGAGGCAGAGGGAAGAGTGGGATAAAGAGGCTGACACAGTGGTAAAACACTGAGAATAAATTGTTAAGTGGTGACTGTTGGCACCCATCCCCCACTCTCAAGGCTAGCTGCCTGGAGTCACTTATTAGCTTCTAACCATGAAAAGGGATTTGACAGCTCTCTTCACCAATAATGGGGTGTGGTGAGGGAAATTTAAGTACTGATCATAGCTCTTAATCAGCAAGTTTGCATTACTGGGTCCTGGCTCTTTCAACACACCCTAGATAGGAACAGCCATGCATTATTTCAACTCTGCCTCTGATAGGTACAAAGACAGTGGAGATTCAAAGAGGCAGGATTACAACAATATGTAGATTTGCAAAGAAAAGTTTGCTGAAGAGTACCATCTTCTGGGCATGCAAAGAAAGCACAGATTTGGGGAGCCATCAAAAACTATTTTGGGCATCTTTCCTGTCACTCTCCCCAGGGATCTTTGGATTTGATCTGCATAACATTAATGGATTCCTGACCTAGTTTTGGCTAAGAAATACTGACTAAGAAAGTCCTCTCCAGGTTGACCTTCCTCCCAGATTTTATCTTCTAAGAAAAAGCAACTAGAGGAAAAGAAAATTCAGTAAAACAAAGATTACAGGGGCAAAGAGGACAAGGGGTGCGTGGGTAGTTCAGTGGTAGAATTCTTGCTTGTTTTGTGAGAGACCCAGGTTCAACTCCTGGCTTGTGCACTTCCCACCCAAAAAATCAACAAAATGTGCTGCAATAACAAGATACATGGAAAATAATGAAATATGACTCCTACCATACAGTATGCAAAAAGAAAATAAAAAACCAATAGTACAAATTACTATTCCTGGAGAAGGACAAGGAAAGAAAACTTTCTCCAAGGGTGAAAAACTTGCAAAATTAGTACAATCTTAAAAGTTGTACCATATACCCGGGACAAGAATCACATGAAAAAAAGCTGAAATAATCTCATCAGTCAAACATGGGGACTGCTAAAAGTCTAAAATAATTTGAACCAAGTGTCAAAAAGAGCCTCAACACAGAGTGAATCAACTATAATACCTTAGGCCAGAGAGAGAAACTGAACACCAGAGTAAATTCATAAGGCTAATATAATAAGATGCCTAAACACTAGGAAAAATGACAAGACATACTAAGATACAGGAAGAAATGGTTCCTTCAGTGAAACAAATTAAAACTTTGGAGTAGACAAAGAATTTAGAAAAATGAATCAAAGATGTTCAACAAATCTCCTAAATTAATTCAAGGAGATGAAGGAAAATATGATTAAAGTGAACAAAAAAAGGCATTAAGAAGACACTGGGAGCATAAAGAAGAATTTGAAAATATAGAAAGGAATATAAAAGAAATGATGGGAATGAAAGACATGATACAGGAGAATAAAAGTACAACAGAGGCATATAACATCAGATTTGAACAGATGGAAGTAAGAATCAGCAATGTAAATGACAAGGCAGTTTAAACGTTACAGACAGAAGAAGGGCTAGAGAAAATAATTGTAGAAATTCAGCAAGGTTTCAAAGATTTGGATGACAACAAAAAGTGCACAAATATGCATCCTGGGTGTCTCAGAGAGAGAAAAGAAGGAAAAAGAAGCAGAAAGAAAATTTGAGGAAATGATAACATAAAATGCATAACTCATTGAAATACATAAGAATACATATTCAAGTAGTTGAAACATATTCCAAACAGAATAAATTTGAATGGACTTCCTCTGAGACACATACTAATCACATTGTCAAACCACAAGGATGAGAAGATAGCTTGCAGGCAGAAAGAGAAAAACAATATGTCACATACAAAGCAAACAAAATAAGGTTAAATGCCAAGTTATCCTCAGAAACCATGGAGCTGAGAAGGGAGTGGTATTATTTAATGTCCTTAAAGATAAAAATGTCAATTAAAAATACTTTACCAGGTAAAATGATCCTTTAAAAAATGAAAGTGAGTGTAAAATATTCACAGAAAAACAAAAACTGAGGTTGTCAACAAAAGACCTGCCCTATAAGAAATACCAAATGGAATTCTGCAATGTGAAAGGAAAAGACAGGGGAGAGAGGTTTGCAGGAGAGTGTTTTCTTATACCCCCTGTTATTTATCTGTTTACTTTTCCTTATTTTTCTACTCATCTGTACATACTATGAATAAAAGGAGCTTTTATAAACAAGGTTGTCATAATTACATGATCACATTGAAAAAGATATATAGTTATACAGTCTTCTTCAAGAAACAAAGCTATTGGAACAGAGTTCAACAGTTTCAGGTACTTTCCTCTAGCGACACTAATGCATCCTAAACTAAAAAAAGATATCTAAATATAGATAATAGTAACCTCCAGGAAAACCTCTTCACTCTGTTTGAAATTTCTGACCCACTGAACCTTTATTTTGTCTCATTTTTATCTTCCCCCATGTGGTCAAGAAGGCTTTCTAAATACCATAGTTCCATGCCTCAGCTCATTCCATGAGTCCAGTCCCCCATTGCCAGGGAGATTTAACCCCCAAGAGTCACGTCCTACATGGGTGGTGGGTGGGAATCAGGGTGAGTTTACCGGCAATATTGGCTTAGAGAGAGAGGCCATATCTGAGGAACAAAAAAGGTTCTCTGGGAATGATCCTTAGGCATAATTATGAGCAGGCCTAGCTTCACCTTTACAGAAATAAGTTTCATAGGTTCAAACCCCAAGATCATGGGCTCAGTCTTACTAACTTGGTCAGACCCACAGCTTGTGAGAACATCAGGATTTCCCCAGATGGGGAAGTTTAATATTTCCTCCTTTCTCCTCAGTCCTGCAAGGGGATTTTGTAAATGCTCTTTATTTTTTTATTTTTTATTTTTATTTTTTTAGTCAAAAACCAGGAAAACTGGCTCATGCTTTACTTTGCCACATACTATGATGACGCGAATGGCATTTGTCAGGGTTTCCTTAGAAATTTACAACCAGGGAGGATGTGACTGTATTTTTTAATTTTTGTTTTACTTTTTTTATTGTATAGTATTGCATATATACAAAGCAAAGAAATAAAGAAAAAAACAATAGTTTTCAAAGCACTCTTCAACAAGTAGTTACAAGATAGATTCCAGAGTTTGTCATGGGCTACCATATAATCCTCTCATATCTTTCCTTCAAGCTACTCTAGAGTAGAGGAGGCTAGAGAGCTTAAATATTTTTTTTATCAATATAATCAACTTTTTTCCTTCTTTTTTTATGAAAAATAACATATATACAAAAAAGCTATAAATTTCAAAGCACAGCACCACAATTAGTTGCAGAACATATTTCAGAGTTTGACATGGGTCGCAATTCCACAACTTAAGGTTTTTAGTTCTAGCTGTTTTAAAATGCTAAGACTAAAAGAGATATCAATCTAATGATTCAGCATTAATATTGCTTTGTTAAATCCTGTCTTCTCTATATAACTCCACCATCCCTTTGATCTTTCCATACCTTTCTTTGGGGTTGTTTAGGTATGACAATTCTAAATTTTTGCTATTGGAAGGGTCTGTCACTAATATGGGTTAGGGAAATAGAACTATCTGATGTTCTGGAGAAGCTGGGCTAGAGGACTTGTCTGGAGCAGGGACTCAACTGGAGGATGTAAGTTTCTGGAAAGTAACTCTATTGCTTGGAACCCTTGTAGAATTTTATATATTGTCCTTGGTGTTCTTTAGGATTGTCTGGAATGGTCCTGATAGGGGGGTTGGCAGGTTATGACAGGTAAGAAGGTCTACCTGAAGCTTGCCTTTGAGCAACCTCCAGAGTAGCTTCTCAACTCTATTTGAACTCTCTCTGCCATTGATACTTTATTAATTACATTTCTTTACCCCCTTGTGGTCAGAATGTAATTGTTGATCCCAAGGAGCAAGGTCTGGATTCATCCCTGAGAGTCCTCTCCCATGTCACCAGGGAGACTTTCATCCTTGGATGTCACATCACATAGGGGGGAGGGCAATGATTTCACTTGCAGAGTTGGGCTTAGAGAGTCTGAGGCCAAATCTGAGCAACAACAGAGGTCCTCCAGAAGTAACTCTTAGGCATGCCTATAGGTAGTCTAAGCTTCTATGCTACCTACATAAGCTTCACAAGAGTAAGCATTGATTTGGGTATCCCTAAGGTTTGACACAGTATCAGGGGATTCCCTGATGGTAAGGTTTAATAGTTCCATAGTCTTTATCCCCTCCTTCAGGGAACTTTGCCTATACTTTTTGATTATCTGTTTAATATACTCTAGGATGTTCCCAGGCATTACTTTAATCTATCCAAGATGTCTCCTGTGTTTCAGTCGCTCAAGTGAGCTATACAGATAGGTTGAATTAGATTATGCACTACAGCAAATTTCAGTTCTAGATCTTATAAACCTTTCCTCCATCAGTCCAAAAGAGTATGTGCTGTTCCAACATATAGACACTGTCTTCCTTAGCCCTATGTTCTGAATTACTTTAACCCCAACCTGTTTGGCTTCTTTCTTTTCTCTAAATATTAGGTTATATATACAACAGCCTCTCAAAATCCAGAAACAATGATCACCACTCCAGACTTAATGTGTCTGCTCTAAAAGCTTACAATCTAGGCCCCCGTTTTCTTGTAAACATTTTCTAAAGGTGACTATAGCATTGTTGTTGTTTTGTTTCTGGCTTATTTATTCTCACTCAGTGTCCCACATGTTCATTCACATCGTTGCCTGCCTCTCAACATTCTTCTTTTTTGTAGCAGCACAACCTTCATTCATAAGTATACACCATCATTCACCAATCTATTTCTCCTTCAGTGCATCCTTCAGTCACCTGCACTCATCGTGCATCAGATAGAAGGGCCAAAGTCCACAGTCCATCAACATTCTCAATTTTAGACAATTTCATTGTTCCCAAGAGACAGAAAACCAACAAACACACCTTCACCACACAGGAAATCTAAACCTCCTCTTAACTCTTGCCCCTCACCCCATTATTTACCTCTACTATTGCTGTGGTAGTGCTGATGGTTTCCTTTTGAACATAGCTCACAGCATGCAATACCAGTTTTCCCCTTGTACCCTGGACTTAAACACTCTTTATACAAGAATCATATCTTTGAAGTAATTCTTATGAGAACTCATTCATATTTCTAATGTGAGTCAGTAGGACACGTAGGTTTATACAACCCTTTTCAATCTTGTTCATCTCCAATATGGTAATATTGCTTATAGACCCACTAGAGAACCACCTTCACTCCTATTTATTCCCTTACATTGGAGTTCAACCTCATTAACTAATGGTTCACCATCTCTAGCTTCTATGTATCTCTAAATTCCCAATATTCTGTATTATAAGCCTCTGATTATACCTTTATGTTGTCATAAAAATGGAATCATATAATATCTGTCTTTTTGTGTCTGGCTAATTTCACTCAGCATTATGTCCTCAGAGCTCATACATCTTCTCATGTGCTTCAAGATGTTATTTTGTCTTACTGTGGCATAATATTCCTTCGTACGTTTTTACCACATTTTGTTGATCCACTCATCTTTTGATGGGCATTTGGTTTGTTCATCTTTTGCGATTTTGAATAATGCTGCTATGAACAGTGGTGTGTAAATGTCTGTTTGTGTTGTTGCTTTCAGCTCTTCTGGGTATATACTAAGTAATGCTGCTGCTGGGTCATAAGACAACTTAATATTTAGTTTCCTAAGGAACTGCTGAACAGTCTACCATAGTGGCTGCACCATTATACATTTCCACAAGCAGTGTATAAGTGTCCCAGTTTCTCCACATCCTCTCCAACATTTATAGTTTCCTGTTTGTTTAATAGCAGTCATTCTTATAGGTGTGAGGTGGTATCTCTTTGTAGTCTTGATCTGTATTTCCCTTATAGCCAGTGAAAATAAGCATCTCTTCATGTCCTTTTGAGCCAACTCTATTTGCTGCAAACACAGTTTTTTATTTTTTAATTTTTAATTTTTATTTTTAATTATTTTTATTTTTTATTCTCTGCCCAAATTATTTTGGAATATATGGGGCATCACACTAACCTGGACAAACCAACAGGAGCTCAGGCCCTATTCAGATTCCATGTAATTATGCTGTTCAAAAAACTGGCCATACAGGTTAAATTAGATAATGCACTACTGAAAATATAAATTTTGCACCAAATTACATCTCTTTCGTTGGTCTCACATGGAAGTTAAAGTTTTCATATATGGACCATATTATCTTTTGCTGTGTATTCTTATATAACTTAGTCCTATCCAGATGACCTTAATTCATATCTCTAGTCAAATAAATTGATAAATTTTTTTTTCAATTTTTCAATTGAAAAAAAATTTCAACTTTTTCAACTGATAAATTTTCAACTTTTTCAACTGATAAATTTTCAACTTTTTAAAACAGTTGTATGAGGTAATGTGGACTTGCACAGATTTAGAGCTCAAACTCTGTGATGCAGGGGTCATGTTAATACACAAAGTTTCTGAGAACAAATAGCTCAATATCTCAGAATTTAGATATAAAAGTTAGAACTCCAGAAGAGATGTGATTGCTGCAAGAGCTTACAATCTAGGATGTTTTAAAATAGGCCCAAACCTGATAGTCCATAGTCTTGTCTTCTATCTTCTGATTTGTATATTATAGTTAGTCCATATGAGTGGGGCATGATACTATTTATCTTTTTGTTTCTGACATTTCATGAAATATACTGTCCTCAAGTTTCATTTACCTAGCTGCATGCCTCATAGCTTCATTCTTTCTGGCAGATGTTCAGTAGTCCATTGTATGTATAGACTACAGATTCCTCTTTCATTCCTCAGGCTTTGTATACTTAGGCCACCTCCATCCATTAAAAATCTTGAACACTGCTGCCATAAACACCAGTGTGCAAAGGTCCATTCGTGTCCCCACTCTAATGTCCTCCATTTATATTACTAGCAACGGGGTTGCAGGACGATATAGCAATCACACCCTTTGCCTCCTGTGGAACCACCATTCTGTCCTCCAGAGTGGCTGTGTCTCTCACCTTCCCTGCCAATATTGAATAGCAACAACTCTTTGTCCAAATTTCTCTAGCACTTGTTTGTATCTCTTCATTTTTAAAGAGGTTATTCACGTATAATACAATGCAACCTAAGTAAATAACCATGCTGTCACCACCATAATCTATATGAAGATATTTCCATTTCTTCTGCTAAGAATTCATACACCTACCCATATCCCCCATTCTTGAATTTAGTTTTGGCATAATGTCTTTCTTACATTCGGGGGAAACATATTACAATGTTACTGTTGATTACAGATTGTAGCTTGAATTGATTGTACTTTTCCCTACACACTTTCCCTCTTCAACACCTTGTAATGTTGATTCATTTGTTTTCATCCATGCAAAAACATTTTTATATTTGTACATTTAATCACCATCAGTGTCCACCAAAAGCATTCTTAAGTTATAACTTCTCAGTCTTTATCCTCTATCTTTCATTCTGGTGTCATACGTACACCCAGCCCTTATCCCTCAACCATACTCAATTTCAGCTTCATTCAGTGTACTTATATTATAGTGCTATGATCAAAGGTTATTGTACTATCCATTTCTGAGTTTTTGCATTCAGTCCGGTGGCATATTGTGCATTCCTTCAGCACAAAATATTCAATTTCTATCCTATTTCTATCTCCTGATAATCCATGATCTTAACTTGAACTCTCAAAGTACACTCATCAATGTTAGTTTATAATAGTGAGATAATACAGTGTTTGTTCTTTTGTTTCTGGGTATTTTCATTCAGCATAATGTCCTGAAGGTTCATTCTCATTGTTTATATGCTTCATGACTTTATTCTGCCTTACAGCTGTGTAATATTTCATCATATGTATATATCGCAGCTTATGTAGACACTTGTCTGTTGATGGATATTTGGACTTTTTAAATCTCTTGGCATTGGTAAATAATGCTAATATAAACATTGCTGTGTAAATATCCACTTATATCCTTGCCTTCAGTTCCTCTGAAAATATAACTAGTAATGGGATTGCTGGATCATATGGCAATACCATACTTAGCTTCATCAGGAACCCCCAAATTGCCTTTCAGAAGAGTTGTACCATTTTACATTCTGACCAACAGTGGATAAGCATGCCTCTTTATCCACATCCTCTCCTCTCTAGCCCAGGTTGTTTTCTGTTTTGTTTTGTTTTGTTTTTTCTGGATAATGGACATTCTAATGGGTGTGAGATGATATCTCAGTCTAGTTTTGATTTGCATTTCCCTAATAGCCAGAGAAGTTGAGCATCTTTTCCATGTGCCCTTTAGTTATTTGTATTTCCTCCTCTGAAAAGTATCAGTTCATGCCTTTTCTCATTATTTAATTGGGATGTTTCTCTTTTTGTCGCTGAGTTCTAAAATCTCTTTATATATTCTGGATATTAAACCCATATCAGGTATGTGGTTTCCAAATATTGTCTCCAATTTAATAAGCTGACTTTTCCTTTCTTGAAAAAAATTATTTGGTATACAAAAGTGTTCAATTTTGATGAGATCTCATTTATCTATTTATTTTTTCATTATTCATGCTTTGGGTGTAAAGTCCAGGAAACCACCTCCTCTCAGAAGATTTGTAACATATTTCTGTACATTTTTTTCTAAAGGTTTTGTGGTCTTAACTCTAATGTTTGAGTCTTTGATCTAGTTTGTATTAATTTTTGTGTAGGTTGTGAAATACAGATCCTCTTTAGTTCTTTTGCATATAGATATCCAGTTCTACAAGCACCATTTGTTGAAGAGACTGCTGTCTCCCACTTGGGTTGGCCTGACTGAAAATAGCAAGATATCATGTACAAGGAAAACTTGATAAAATTAATGTGTGGATTTCTCAGAAGAAACCATAGAGATGTAAAGGCAGTGTTATGATATACTTAAAATACTAAAAGAGAAAAACTGTCAACCAATAATTCTATACCTGGAAAAATTGCCCTTTAAAAATGAAGGAGAGTTGGGGCATAATGATGGCATAGTGAGGTGTGGAATTTAGTTTGTCCTCAAAAACAACGAATAAATAGCCAGGAACCCTAAGGAACAACTGCTGGGGACAATAACAGCACATGCATTGTACATCAGTGTATGTCCTGAATAGGTGGAATGGCTGAGATTGCACACAGAATTGTAAGTCTCCCAAGCAGTGGAGGCCAGCACCCCTTCCTCATAGGTATGCCAGGCTGATTGCCCAAGAGGAAAGGAAACAGGTTTTGCTAGTAGCAAAGTGTTAGCAAAACCAAGCACCAATTGTGGAATTAATTAACAAATTATGACTACTGAAAATAGGCCAGAACACAGATAAACCTGCACTAAGCAGTAATGAATGAAGAGTTTTCACCCTGGCACGAGTGCATGGGGCTGATTGAAAAAAAAAAGACAGAGTTTTGTTTGAGCGGGACAGCATCAAATACTGGAAAAGGTTTGGACCCCCAAGAAAAGGAGGCACACAGAGCCTGGGAACACAAAGAGCCATTCCACATTCTAACTCTTATGGGAAAACATGAGGAGTGGGAATCTGGCTCTGAAACAACTTTTCTTTTTTTTTTTTTTTTACTTCTTGACAGCACATTAGATAGAACTGCAAGCACTCTCGGGCTTCGGCAATGCCCTCAAGGTTGTAATTAAGGCATATCTGAGAGGCAGAGTAAATAGGTGGAATATTCTCTAAGGATGTAACTTTCCAAAGAAAATGGATGCAGGGATCAGCTCAATTGGAGTTCCTCCTTCAAGAAATTCAGGCCCCAGTTGCTGGAAAACATAAGCAGCCAAATTCAGGCTACTGCCTCTGTCTTGGTGTCAACCAAGCACCTGGCAGGGAGAGCCAGCTGAAATTAAAGGCACCACATCACTTTACACTGCTCGAAGCTGCAGGCAGACAAGCACCAAATGCTGGGCAGGGTAATGACAGCACAGTCTAGGAGCTTCATAGGAAAGGCTGAAAATCTGCTGGCCTCACCCTCATGGAAACTTGATACTGGTTACTCTCTGCTAATGAGGCATGGGCCTGTCTGGTCTGGGGAAATAATTATGGGGTCAATTGTATCTGAGGAGACGCTGCTCAAAAAAGGAAAGATTACATATAGACAGGGCAAGAAACAGAACAACAAGATCTGAAAAATTCTGATCACTTAAACAGAACCCATACTAAAGGTCAAGAATAAGTTGAAATGAATGCGAAATAACAGATAGAAAACAAAGTCATCCAAAAAGAAATCCCTAGTAAAAAGAGTTTAAACAACCTCCAGAATAAGCTAATTAAGGAAATCAAATGCCTAGATGCCAGGAAAATATTACAAGTCATATTAGGAAAATTGAAGATATGGCCCAGTAAAAGGAACAAATCAACAGCTCAAGTGAGATACAGGAGGTGAAGCAATTAATTCAGTATGTTTGAACAGACATGCAAAAATCTCACAAAAAATCAAATCAATTAGTTGAGGGAGTATATAAGAAAGACATTGGGTGGACATGAATATGAATTCAAAAATTTGAAAAAATAAATCAGGGAAATTATGGGAATGAAAGGCAAAATAAAAAAGATTAAAAAAACAGAAAACAATGGAGATCCAAAAAAGTAGATTTGAAGAGGTAGAAGAAAGGACTAGTGAACTAGAAAACAGAACATCTGAAACCCAACATGCAAAAAAAAATACAAGGTAATAAATGGAAAAATATGAGTAAGGTCTCAGGGAGTTGAATGACAACATGCAGCACCCAAATATACATGTTAAGGACAAAAACAAATTAATAGTGAAAAGTTACAAAAAGACATATCATGCAAACAACAACCAGAAAAGAGCAGGGGTAACTATAATAATATCCAACAAATTAGAGTTCAAATGCAAAACAAAGAAAGACACCATGTATTAATAAAATGAAGAATTCAACAAGAAGACATAATAATCATAAATATTTATGCACCAAGCCAGAATGCTCCAAAATACATGAGCAAACACTGACAACACTGAAGGGAGACTTAGACACCTCTACCATGATAGCTAGAGATTTCAATTTCCCACTGTCATCAATGGATAGAACATATAGACAGAGGATCAATAAGGAAACAAATATTTTGAGTAATAGGATACAAGAGCTAGACTTAACAGAAATTTATAGAACATTAAATCTCACAACAGCAGGATACACATTTTTCTTAAGTTCTCATACATCATTCTCAATGATAGATCACATTCAAGGTCATAAAGCAAGTCTAAATAAATATAAAATTATTGAAATTTTATGGAACTCTTTCTTGGATCATAATGGAATGAAGTTGGAAATCAATAACAGGTAGAACACCAGAAAATTCACAAGTATACAGAGGCTAAACAATACACTCTTAAACAATCTGTGCATCAAGGAAGAAATTACATGAGAAGTCAGATAATATCTTGAGGCAAATGAGACTGAAAACATGACATATTGAAACCTATGGAATGCAGCAAAGCTGGTGCTGAGAGGGAAATGTATTTAATATAGGCCTTAAATGCATAAATTAAAAAAAAAGAAAGAGCAAAAATCAAGGAATTTACTGTTCACCTGGAAGAATTAGAGAAATAACAGCAAACTAACCCCAAAGCAAACAAAAGGAAATGAATAACAAAGATTAGAACAGAAATAAATGAAATTGAAAATATGAAAATGATAGATAAAATCAACAAAACCGTAAGCTGTTTATTTGATAAATTCAATAAAATTGATGGACCTTTAGCTTGGCTAACAAAAGAGAGAGAGGATGCAAATAAATGAAATCAGAACTTGAAGAGCAGTATAACCCTTTGTTAGCCTGACAAAGAGAAAAAGAGAAGATGCAAATAAAATCAGAAATGAGTTAACAATACGATTGTATATGGTCAAAAATAACACCTATTTCAAACTAAAGACTATAGTAATATCTTAATATTCCTTCATTAATGGTAACAAATATGCCTCATCAGTGCTAGGGATCAATTATGTGGGAATAAGGGATATGAGTGATTTGTGGTTTTCTCTGTTTTTTCTTTTCTCCTGTAGTAATGAAAATGTTCTATAATTGATTGTGGTGATGAATGTTCCCCATCATTCAGAGGCAACTGTGTTGATAGAATGATGAAATAGCATTTTGAAGACCTAACCAATTACAGTGCCAACTTGGTGGCAATACCTTGCAGGGCTGGAGAAATATTCTCCAGAAGGCTTTGTATGCTCAGTTTTAGTGTCTGCTGTATTTTGCTGCTTCTCCCACAGCCAGGATTCACGGGTCCAGGAATCAAGTGGTGAAAAAGGAAATGGCATCTATCACAATCACCCATAGTGATCCACTATAAATATTTTTGCTTCCTGTACCTGAAACCTTAAGCTCTGCTGGTCTACACATCTTAGGTCCAAAAGGAAGACTGCTGCTAAAAGGAGACAGAACAATGATTCTATTGAACTGGAAGTTAAAACTGCCAGCTGGTGATTTTGAGCTTCTTATGCCACTGAACCAACAGGCATGAAAGGGGATTAAAGCTTTGCCTGGGATGTTTGATCCTGACCATCAAGGGGAAATAGGACTGCAACTACACAATGCAGGTAAAGAAGAGTTTTCTTGGAATACAGGATATCCCCCAGGGCATTTCTTAGTATTCCCATGCCCTGTGATTAAAGTCAGTGGAAGACTGCAACAACCCAATCCAATCAGGACTACCAATGACCCAGGAATTTCAAGAATGAAGGTTTGGGTCACCCTGCCAGGTAAAGAACCATGGCCAGCTGACATGCTTTCTGAGGTTAAAGGGAACATGGAATGGGTAGCTGAAGAACATAGTGAGAAATACAAACTACAATCATGTAACTAGTTACAGAAACAAGGACTGTGATTGTATGAATGTTTGTTCCTTGTTTTGTTATAAGTATGGTTGCATTTATATGTAAGTGATATCTTGTTTTCCTCTTATCATATGATGTAAATTGTATTGCTCAGGTTATGGTATTTAAGTCATAGGATATGAAGTTTAAGATTGAATGTTACCTAAGGACTTCCACCCTATCCTGGAGCGATGTAGTGCATTTCCAGTTGTATGCAGGACAGTTGAGTATTGTAAGGTGAAACATGTCTCTTATTGTGTTCTATTTGGAAATTAAATATGTTTCAAGATGATGTGTACTGCTGCAAAGTTGACAAGTGGTGGACTGTGATCGGTTCTGGTGTCAACTTCACCAAGTAATTGCACTTAGTTATCCGGTCAGGCAAGTACAGGCCTGACCATTGCTGCAAGGATGTTTTACTGCTGGTTGATAAATCTGAATGCTGGTGTGTTAAATCATCAGTCAGTTGATTGCATCTTTGGCTGAATACATCTGCAACCAACTAAGGCTTGTCTCCCACAATGAGTTAAATCAATCAATTGATGGCTTTTAAGGAAGAGAGACTTTTTCACTGCTTTCTTCACCTGGCAAGTGTCTCCTGCAGAGTTCCTTCAGACCCTTCATTGGAGCTGCCAGTTTCACAGCCTGCCCTATGGATTGTTTTTTGTTTGCATGGGCAGGCACTGGGAAATGAACCTGGGTCTCTGGCATGGCAGGCAAGAACTATGCCTGCTGAGCTACCATTTACCATCATGCCATATGGATTTTGACTCTTCCTTTCTCAGGGTTGCATGAGACACATTTATAAGTCACATATTTACAGATATTTCCTGTTGCTTCTGTTTCTCTAGAGAGCTCTAACTAATGCACTATACTTTGAAGTATTTTCATCAAGAATGGAAAAGGCTTGAAATGCAATTTGACAGATTGCACATTCCCATCCTTCTCAGCAGATGGCACTTTTGGTAACCTCTTCCCTACTGTTCTACAAAGTAAATTGTTTTTAAGCTGGCAGCACACCCTTTAGTATTTCGTGTTTCTGAGATGAGTGGAAGTAATGGAACCATGCTACTGTGAGCACTGCCCAAAAAGGACTCCATGGTCCAATTTCCAACCAACAGTTGGACCAGAGCTGTGTCATATCACATTCTGTTCCTGAATGGGATGGCTTCCTGATTCTCCAATACTATAACAGCCAACTGGGAAGGGTTCATGCTGAACAGAAGCTGTTGCCTTCAAGCGTGGGGAATGAGCACTAGGACTCACGTGGAGTTCAGTTACTCACTGCATTGTCTTCACGTGTGGAAAAAAGGGTGCAGAGGGTTTCTGGAGCTTCTGCATATAAAGGTTCAGGTATGTGGGACCCAGAGCATCAAATTTGTTGACCAACAGTTGGATAAAGACTTCTTCATGTCCCTCTCTTTTCCTGTCCCTCTCAGAGTGCAGCTGATAACCAGATGAGAAATAGGGCAGTCTGAGGCTACCATCCTCAGGGGTGGAGGATATGCACCAGGAGTGACAGTTTAGCTTAGCAACTCACAATGTCTCCATCATAGTTTATATGTTTCTTCATCCCAGTACATCTTTGTACGTTTCAATGGAACTTCCATGATCTCCTGAGCCTTAGAATTGCTGCTTTGGACAGTTTCTGCCTATATTCAAGGTGCTTTTGTTGGAAGAGTAAGTTCTGCCAGTTCTTAATGCATCAATTTCCTCTTTCTGCCCTTGACCCCTTTTAGTTATTACTTACACGATTTATTTTTTCTTCTTTTAACTTTTGACCAACTTGTATCTTGTAGAGAGCATAAATTTGCATCAGCTGTTTTCCTGTCTGTCATTCTTTGCCTTTTAACTGGAGAATTCAATTCACTTATATTTGATGTCACTGATAATGTAGGACTTTCTTCTGCCATTCTCCTATTTAGCCATAGTATGTCTTATACGTTCTTGCCCCTTAATTCTTCCAGTAATGTCTTCTTTTATATTCATTTGTTTTGAAGTGTTGTACCATGTTGAGTACCTTCTGTTTCCATTCTGGGTGTATTTTTCATCTATTTTCCTTGTGATTACCATGTGATTAAAATTTAACACCTTAGTCTGGACTGCTCATTTGAAAAATCAAAGCACTGGCAGCCCAAAAAAAGAACGAAGGCTTTTAAACCTGTATAGCTTAATGTAATGCCTGGATACATCCTAGAATATATTAAGCAAATAATCAAAAAGCATTGGGAAAGTGCTTTGAAGAAAGGGGGGAAAATATGGAAGTATTAAACTTTACTAATGGGGAAACCCCTGACACTGTGTCAAACATTAGGGACACCCAAATCAATAGTCCAAGTCCTTGATCTTGAATCTTACTCTTGTGAAGCTTATGTGGAGAAGCTTAGCCTACCAATGTATGCCTAAGTGATACTTCTGGAGGACCTCTTCTGTTGCTCAGATGTGGCCTCACTCTCTCTAAGTCCAGCTCTGCAAGTGAAATCATTGCTCTCTCCCTATCTGGGACATGATATACAGGGGTGAAAGTTTCCCTGATGGTGTGGGAGATGATTCCCAGGAATGAGTCTGGCCCTGGCACTGTGGGATCAACAATGCCATCCTGACCAATAGGGGGAATATAAATGTAACTAATGAAGTATCAGTGGCTGAGAGAGTTCAAATAGAGTTGAGAGGCTACTCTGACAGTCACTCTTATGCAAGCTTCAGTTAGACCTTGTTATCTATCATAACTTGTGTCAAATCACAACCAAAACCATTTCAGCCAATCCTGAAGAATCCTTAGGGCGAATGTTCAATATGCTAGAGTAACTTTTGAGGATCAGATAAGTCCTGAAATCTAGAGGGCCCAGCCTCCCAGATCATTAGTTAGCTCCATCTCCCTACCACAATTTCAGCCAATCCTGAAGAATCCTTAGGGCAAAAGTTCAATATGCTAGAGTAACTTTTGAGAAATCTACAGCCTCCTGGGTCCCTGGATCAGATAACTCCTGAAATCTAGAGGACCCAGTCTCCCAGACCATTAGTTAGCTCCATCTCCCTACCCCATATTATTGACAGCCCTTCAAAATTTAAAAAGATAGAATGGCCATAGTCCAAATACCTCTAAAGAGTGGGATAGGAAGGTCAAAGTTGATGGTGGAGTTATATAGAGAAGGTATGTTTTAAAAAATGAGTATGATTGTTAAATCATTAAATTGATATTTCTTTTGCTCTCCAGCATCTTGGAGAAGCTGGAAGTAAAAATCTAAAATTGTGGAATTGTAACCTATACCAAACTCTGAAATCTGTTCTACAACTAGTTGTTGTTTCATGCTTTGAAATTTATTGATTTTTGTCTATATGTTATTTTTTCACAAAAAAGAAAAAATAGTTGATTATGATGATAAAAAAATATTTATTCCTTCTAGCCTCCTATGTTCTGGAGCAGCTAGAAGGAAAAATCTGAGATGGCGGTATGGTAGCTCATGACAAACTCTGGGATCTGTCCTGTAACTACTTGTTGAAGATTGTTTTGAAAACTATTGCTTTTTCCTTTCGTTGCTTTGTATATATGTTATAGTATACAATAAAAACTATCAAAAATTTGACATCTTAAATATATAGCCATCATGTTTGCTTTGACTTCAATAACATGCACATAAAATTTTCCTATAACCCTCTGTCTTTCCACCATTTTTGTACTTATTATCACTTATATCTTTGTACATTGTATGTTTAAAACTATAGACATATCAATACATTTTTTGCATTTGCATTTTAACACCTGTAGAAACTAATTAGTGGAATTACAAACTGAACAATATACTACAAAAGACTGTTATTTATAGTTATCCAAATGGTTATCACTATTTCTTCATGCTGCTTTGAAACACTGTCTAGCATCATATCCTTTCAGTCTGAAGAACTCCCTTTAACATTGCTTGTAGGGCAAGTAGTGATGAACTCCCACAGATACTTTAACTGGGAATTTCTTAACCTCTTCCTCATTTTTGAGAGTCTTACTAGATATACATTTCCTGGCTTGCAGATATTTTTTCAGCCCTATAAACATTTCAATCCACTGCCTTCTTGCCTCCATGGTTTCTGATGAGAAATTGACACTCAATTTTATTGAGATGCTTTGAATATGCCATTTTGCATTTTTCTTGAAGTTTTCAGAACTTTCTTTGCCCTTTGCATTCAATAATGTGATCAATATATGATTGGGTGTATATTCCTCCTGCCCCTTTCTATCTTTGCCTTCTGGTACTTCCATAATGTATATAGTGGTATGCTTGATGATGGCCCAGAGGTGTCTGAGAATATTTTCAATTTTTTTAAAATTCTTTTTTCTTTCTGCTCCTTGGCCTGAATCGTTCCAAGTTTATTTTCTTCAATCACATTGACTCTTTCTTCTTCCTGCTCCAGTCAGCTCTGGAAATCTTCCTGGGAACATTTAAATACAATTATTATCGTCTTCAATTCCAGAAATTCTGTTTGGTTCCTTTATTAAATTTCTATTTCTTTACTCTTTTTTTAAGATTTTTTTTTTTTGCATGGGTAGGCCCAGGAAATCAAACCCGGGTCTCTGACATGGCAGGCGACAACTCTGCGTGATGAACCACCATGGCCTGCCCTTTAAGATCATTTTTAAAAGCTTTGTTCAACATGTCCACATCCTCATACCCTTTATTGATGATTTCTGGAATATTATCCTCTCTTATGGATAAGTCGTATTTCCTTTTTCTTTGTTTCTTTTGTATTCGTTTTGCACACTGCACATTTTTAATACTAATATTTAATATTTCAAAATGTTAACTCTGCAATTTAGTCCCCGAGGTGTCTCTATCTTGATTTTGTTGCCAGCTGGTCATAAGACAGAGATTTTCTTGAGCTACAGTTCTACCAAGAATTTCTGTCCCCAGACAAATGCTGTATGCAGGGTTTTCCCTGACTTCATCCTCTGCTTTTTACTGGTCTTGTCCTTATTAGCTCTTTTGGAGATCCCTTGTTTACTAGAGATTTTTGCCCTCTCTGTTCCACAGGAATAAAACTTCCCCCTCTAAGGGCTTTGAAACTGGCAGGTCTTTGCAGCAGACTGCCTGCCTGTATAATTTCTTTCACTTCTTATCTCAAGCTTCTTCTGCCTGGAGATCAAATTCTGGAAAGAAGGACACACACGTCAGAGAGGACTTTCCCTCATCCTTCTTTTCTATCTAAAATTGGGCCCTGGAACCAAAAAAAGAATGCAGAATGGCCTGTAGAGTGAAACAGGAAAGCTGCCAATGATTCCTTGAATGATTCCCCAAAGAATGCTTTCTTGTCCTCCCAAGAAAATGCAGACCTCTAATTAACTGTCTTCTGCAACTCTGAGGAAACACAACATCCTTATGTCTCCACTGCTACTACCACTGACTGTAGTGGCTTCAAACAATAGTATCCACTGACCTTGTCTGGGTGGGTTGAAACAATGACAGGCCTGGAAGATCTGAAGTCACTAATCAAAATCCATGATCAGTGATAGGCCATGGTTGTGGCAAAAATGAATTATTTTCCTTCTCTGTCACCTGGGAGCTAGCCAAGGGATGGACATTACAGTGCTTGCCGTTGAAATTGGGGATAGACACCATTAGCTTCCCCAAGGAGAGCAAATCACTGTTCTTTGTGGCAATTTATCAGCCTCTTCCTCCTACTTTTCCCTGTGTTATGTGTTCTTCTCACCTCTGGAATTTCAAATTTGTTATTTGAAACAGTTACTTCTTGTTTAACAATTGTTTTGGTGGAAGGACTGTGTCCTGCAGTACTCTAATTGACCATCTTCCTATAGTCTTCTGAAGAATCAATTAAATTTAGGGAAAATTTTGAGGGGGATGCATATACAGCTGTAAACCACAGCAATATGTTAGAATAATCATAAAATAGATTATTTTGAAAATGTTTTTATTAGAGATTATCTGGTTTACAGAAAAAGCATGCATAAAATTCAGGATTCCATAAACTTCCAAACTGCCAACAACTTGCATTGGTGTGGAGCATTTTTACAATTGATGATAGAACAACTTTTTTATTATACTACTAATTAATGTCTTTGTTTTAAGGTTCACTACTTGTGCAGCAGTTTCATGAATGTTCAAAACAAATTATTTTGTTATTATATATAAAATGTAGTATTTGAACTTCTAATCATGTTCCAATACATATTTCAAGGCTATTAATTGTGTTCATGATATTGGGCTATGATTACCATGATCCATTATCAAAACACTACCATCATTCTAAATATGAGCCTCATGCAATTAACCCTAAACATCTCATTTCCTAATCCTACCACGCCCCCTAGTAATCTATATTCTATATTCTGACTCTGTGAGCTTGCTTATTCTAATTTGTTCAAATCAGTGAGTTCATACAAAATTTGGACTTTTCTGTCTGACATCTTACTCAAGATGATATCTTCCATGTTCATTCATGTTGTCACATGTACTAGGCTTAATTCATTTTTATGGCTGAATAATATTCCATTGTATGTACATCCCACATTTTATATATCCATTCATCTATGCATGGATGATTACATTGCTTCTTTCTTTTGGTAATTTGTCAATAATGATGCTATTAATATTGGTGTACAATATCTGTTTGTGCTTTATTTAAACTATTTTGGGAATATACTGAGTAGTGGCATTGTTGAGTAATACGGTAGTTTTAAAATTAGCTTCCTGAGTAACCATCAAACTATCTTCCACAGCAGCTACATCATTTTGTTTTTCCACCAGTAGCTAGTGACTGTCGTTATTTCTCCACATCCTCTCCAACACATTATTTTCCATTTAAAAAAAATTAAATGCAATTATACTGAAACATATTCACACACTAAATAATCCTTTCAAAGTATGCAATCAATATCTTAAAGTATCATCATATAGTTGTACATTCATTATCAGAATCAATTTTAGAGCATCTTCATTACTCCAAGAAAAAATAAAAATAAAAATGAACATCAAAAGCATCCCATTCCCTCATTCTCTTTGATTAGTTTTTTAATTTGTTGTTCATTTTATGACTCATCTGCCCATACACTATATAAAGGTAGTGTAAGTCACAAGGTTTTCACAATCATGCAGTCACACCAAGGAAATGATATAGTTATAAAATCATCATGGAGAATTAAATCTACTGGATTACAGTTACGCAGTTTCAGATATTTCCTTCTAGCAATTCTAATGCACTAGAAATTAAAAAAGAATATCTATATAACACATGCGAATAACCTCTATAATGACCTTTCAAATCTATTTGGAATCTCTCAGCTACTGAAACTTTTTGTTCAATTTCTTTTCTCCCTTTTTGTCAAGAAGTCATTATCAGTTGTATGATGCCAGGACCCGGGTCATCCCTGGGAATCCTGTCCCACTGTGCCAGAGAGACTTACACACCTGGTAATCATGTCCTGTAGGGAGATAGTAGTGATTTTATTTGCAGAGTTGGCTGAAAGAGAGGCTATATAGGAGCCACAAAAAGGATTTTGAGGGTGACTCTTAGGCATAATTATAAGTAGGCCTAACTTCACCTTTGCAGAAATGTTTCATAACAGCATACCCCATGATCAAGGGCTTGACTTTTTAAAATGGGAGTCCCTAATGCTTGTGTGAATATCAGTAATTTACAAGGTGTGAATCATCACAAGTCCATCAAGGGGCTTTTACAAATACTTTATAAATTTTCTGTCCAAAATAATCTGGGATGTTTCAGGTTATTACATTAACTTGTACAGAAGAACTAAACATCTTTCTCTATTCTGATTTCCATGTAATTACATTTTCAAGATAAACTGACAAACAGGTTAAATTAAATAGCATGGTACAGAAAATAAACATTTTTTTTTACCAGATAAATATCTTTTCCTTATGTCTCAGACAGAAGGTGAAGTTTTAAACTGTAGTCAATATCTCCATTACCATGCATTCTGATTTAACTTATTCTTTACCAATTCCATTTCATTCATAGCTCTAATTGAAGTCTGCTCTACTTTTTCAGCTTCTTTAACAGTTGCTGTATGGAGTAATGTTGGCTTTTAGAGCTGCAGAATTCTAACTCTAAGTGTCAGATATTATAAAGATACCTAAAGTTCTAGGGAGCTAACAGATTATATGTAAAGATTACAGATTCTCAGAATTTGGAAAGAACTGATAAAACTCAGGAAGATTCTCATTGCCTGCCCATTTGAAAAATAAACAAACAAAACCTCAGGATGATGTGATAGGTGTAAGAGCTTACAATCTTGTAATCTTCTCAATAAGCCTTGTTGCTCATTCTGTACTCCTTAGTCCTCAATAACCAATTTCTTTCCACATCATATTCAGTTGGTAATCTATGCTCTTGAATTCAATTCTTAGTATTTACTCATTATAGGTAGCTTATATTAATAAGACCTTAAAATGTTTGTCCTTACATTTCTGGCTAATTTCACTCTGCATAACCCATAACTTCATTACTTCTTTCAGGAAGTCAATATTCTGTTGTGGGTGTATGCCAAATTTGCCATTCCATTCATCCTTTGAAGTATCCTTAGGCCAGCTTCATCCTTTGTAAATGGTGGATAATACGACCATAAAAACTAGTGCACAAAAGTCTATTTGGTTCCTTGCTATCAGTTCATCCAACTATATAGCAAACTACTGGGTTGTGGGATCATATGGCAAACCTATGCTTAACTTCCTGTGGAATTACCTCACTGGCCTCCAGAGGGGCTGCATCATTCTATTTCCATACCAACAGTGAGTAGTTATATCTCTCTCTCCACATTTTCTACAGAACGTGTAACTTTCTCTTTATTTTTAAACAGTTTTATTTACACTCCATACAGTCCTTCCTATGTTTACATTCAATGACTCCTGGTATAATCACATAGTTATGCATTCACCACCACAACCTAAACGAGAACCTTTCAATTTCTTCTGCAAAGAAAGAAGAGGAAACAGTTAAAATTTTTAAAAACAATTTAAAATTATAAAAAAATAACAAATGAATAAATATAAGGGATAAACAACTTGAGTCTCTTACCCCACCCTCGTATACTCCTCGTATTGATATTTAGCTTTGGTATATTGCCTTTAGTATAATTAATGGAGGAATAATACAATGTCACTGTTAACTATAGACCTGGTTTGCACTGATTGTAGTTTTTCTATATACCACCCCATTTTCAATATCTTGCAATCGTGACATTCATTTGCTCTCCTTCATGTATATAATTTTCTTCTATTTGCACATTTAATTAACAGCACTGTGTACTCTAGGTTTCACTAAGATGTACAGTCTCAGCTTTTATCCTTTACCTTTCCTTCTGATGTCATACATGATCCTAGCCTTCCACGTCCAAACATGCTCACAAAAGTCATTGTTCATTATACATAGAAATTGCACTACCATCAGTTAGTGCTGTGCTATCCATTTCTAGGTCTTTACAATAAATCATGTTAAACATTCTGTACTTCTTCAGTGTCAAATGCCCAATCTCTGCTGTCTTTCTATCTCCTGATAACCTGTGTTCTCAACATTAACACTCAGAGTTTGTTCATTATAGTTAATTAATGTTAGTAAGACCGTAGAGTATTTGCTCTCTTTTTTGGCCTGTTTTTACCCAACAAAGTGTCCTCAAGGTTCATCCACGTTGTTTCATGCTTCATATTTTTGTTCTGTTTTGCAGCTGCATAATATTCCATTGTATGTTTTTGCCACAGCTTTATCCAATCCTCTGTTGTTGGACATTTGGCCATTTTACAACTTTTGGCAACCACAAATAGCCCTGCTATAAACATAGGTGTAAAAATGTTCATTCATGTTCCTGCCTTCAGTTCCTCTGAACATAGAACTTCTGATGGGAATGCTGTATCACATGGTAATTCTATACTTATCTTGCTGAGAACCTGCCAAACTACCTTCCAGAGCAATTGCAGTATTCTACATTTACACTGAAAGTGTATAAGTATACCTCTTTCTCCACACCCTCTCCAGCACTCGTAATTTTCTGTTTTGTTTTTTAATAATGACTATGCTAGTGGTGGAAGATGGTATCTCATTGTTGTTTTTCTTGCATTTGCCTAACACCTAATGAAGTTGAGCACCTTTTCTAGTGTTTTGGAGATATTTTCATTTCCTCTTCAGTAAAGTCTATATCCATGTCCTTTGAGCATTTTTTAAATGGTTTGTTAGTTCTTTTGTTGTTGAGTTGTAAAATCTCTTTATATGTTCTGGATATTAAGCCCTTATCTTATATTTGGTTCCCAAATATTGTCTCCCATCATGTAAGCTCCATTTTTAATTTCCTGACAAAGTCTTTTGATGCTCAAAAATATTCAATATTGAGTAGATCTCATTAACTATTTCTTCTTTCACTGCCTGTGATTTGGGGGTAGGGTCTAGGAAACCACCTCCTGTCACAATGTATTTTTTAATTGCTGGCATTCTAATGGGTGTGAAATGGTATAAAACTGAAGTTTTGATTTGCATAACCATAATTTGCTAATGGTGAGTGTTTTTTCATGTGCATTCGGGTCATTTGTATATCTTCTTTGAATAGAACTCTTTTCAAGTTTTTTGCCCATTTATTTATTTATTGCTCACATTCTGTCCCTCATTTTTCAAGTGCTCAAATTTTTCTTTTATCTTTTAATTATTGTTTAAATGTTAGGGAAGGAAGGAGGGAAGAAAGAGAGGGAGACAGAGAAATAGACAAAGGGAAAGAAAGGAAATGATAAAGGAGGAAGATAATAAGGGGGAAAGGGGGTAATGTGGGCAGGAGAGCACCACATTCTTCATTTGCCCACAAAATTTTCATCTAGATCATACTAGAGCAAAATACCAGAGGAAGTTGCATTGACTTTCCATATGGAAGCTGATCACTACTTGGCCTATCATTCAGAGCAAATCCCTCAGCTTGCCTGAGCCTTAGCATTGCCATCTTTCCCAGAGTCATAATATCAAGATTATAGAGCATCTACCCTTTTGTGTCTGAATTATTTCACTGAAGAGTATGGTCTCACTTCTTCATCCATGTTTTCATATGCTTCTGGACCACATTTCATCTTACTAATGCATATTCCATTATACATACCAGATTTTATTTACCCACTTGTCTTTTGATGAGCACTCGGATTGCTTCCATATTTCATCAATGTGAATAGTGGCACTATGAACATTGGTTTGCAAATGTATGCTCATGTCACTTCTTTCAGCTCTTCTGCATATATACTACGTAGTGGTATTCCTGGGTAATATGTCAACTCAATTTTTATTTTTTTAGGGGCTGACAAACTGTCTTTCATAGTGGCTGTACCATTATACAGTCCCAGCATCAGTGAATAAGTGTTCCAATTTCTCCACAGCCTCTCTAATATTTGTAGTTTCCTGTTTGGTTAATGACAGCCATTTTTACAGGTGTGAGATGATATCTCACTGTAGACTTAATTTGCATTTTCCTTATAGCTAAAGAAGATGAACAACTCTTCATGTACTTTTCAGCCATTTGTACTCACCCTTCAAAAGAATGTCTATTTGCATCTTTTGCCCATTTTATAATTGGGTGATTTATCTTTTTGTGTTTTAATTGTATAATTTTTTATGTATATGGGGTTTCAAACCTTTATCTGATGTACAGATTGTAAATAATTTTTCCCATTTAGTTGGCTGCATCTTTATCATCTTGACAAAATCCTTTTAGATACTGAAGCTTTTGATTCTGAGGAGTTCCAATTTATCTATTTTTTGTTTTATTGTTTGTGATTTCATTGCTAGTTCAGGAAAGTTCCTCCTTGTGATGGTCAGGGTTATTTGTCAACTTGGCCAAGTGGTAGTGCCTGATTGTCTGGTTGGGCAAGCACTGGCCTGTCTGTTATTGTGAGGACATTTCATGAACTTAAATCATTACCATATTGGCTGCATTTGCAGCTGATTGCGTTACCTAAAGGGAGTGTCCTCTACAATAATTGATGCTTACTTGAATCACTAGAACACTTTTAGGAAGGATTCAGAAGAGACAATCACTTTTTCTGCTTCAGCCATCCAGACTCTTCTGAGAGTTTAATGAGAACCTTCATTGCAGCTACTAGCTCATGCCCTGCCATACAGATCTGGGAGTCTTACATCCCCACAGTTGCATGAGATACGTTTATAAATTCTATATTTACAGATATCTCCTGCTGATTTTGTTTCTCTAGAGAACCCTAGTTATTACACTTCTAACACTAGTTTTTGAAGATATTATCCTATATTTTCTTCCAGGAGTTTTATAGTACTGGCACTTATATTTAGGTCTTTAATTCATTTTGAATTAGTTTTTGTATAAAGTTGTAAGATATGGGTCCTCCTACATTCTACTGATATATATATATATATATGTATGTATTTTTTTTTTTGCATGAGCAGGCACCAGGAAAAAAACCTGGGTTCTCCCACACGGCAGGCAAGGAGTCTGCCTGCTGAGCCACCATAGACTGCCTCTGTTGAGTATTGATATACAGTTATCCCAAACCCATTTATTGAAAAAGACTATTCTGTCCAAATTCAGTAGGTTTGGAAGCATTGTTGAAGATCAATTGACCATAAATTTGGTTGTGAATCTTCACACTCTCAATTCAATTCCATTGATCAATACTTCTTTCATTGTGCCAATGCCAATACTATGCTGTGTTGATGACTGAAGCTTTATAGTAAGCTTTAAAGTTGAAAGTGTTAATCCTCCCACTTTGTTCTTCTCTTTTAAAATATCTTTAGCCATTCAAGGTTTCTTTACCTTTCAAATGAATTTGATAATTAACTTTTCCAAATCTTCAAAATCAGTCATCGGAATTTTGATTGGTATTGCATTGACTCCTATAGATCAACTCTAGTAAGACTGACATGTTAAGAACATTCAATTTTCCCATCAATGGGCATGGAATGCTTTTCCACCTATTTTGCCAATTTATTAATAAGGATATTAGAAATTTTATTGTTAATTTGGAGGATATATTTTATATATATTGGGTGTTAATATTTTATTGGGTATGTTGTTTCAAATATTTTCTCCCATTGTGTAGATTATTGTTTTACTTTCATGATAAATTCCTTTTAGGAAATTTTTTTTACTTTGATGAGAGCTTATTAATCTATTTTTTCTTTTGTTGCTTAAGCTTTAGGTGTAAAATCAAAGGGTTATTGCCTAAATTTCCTGAAGATGTTTCCCTGCATTTTCTTCTAGAATGTTGATAGTTCTTGCTATCATATTAAAGTCATTGTTGCATTTTGAGCTGATTTTTGTATGACATAAATATCTTCCTTCCTTTAGTAAATGTAGATCCAGTTTTCCCAGCACCAATTATTGAAGAGATTATACTTTTCCAATTGAGTAGTCTTTGGTGCCTTGTCAAAATTCAGTAGGCCCTGAAGGTGGGGGTTGCTTGCTGAGCTCTCAAATTGATTCCATTGCTGTTTTTGTTTGTTTGTTGCTGTAAGCAGATAGAAAACTTTGTGATAACACATGCAAAGATAAGTGGGCACTCTTGCAAAGACAGGAGTGAGGAAGGTGAAAGACAATAGAAATGTGGATTCATTTGCTGATATAGATTAGTTTTATTAGGCTTTCACCTTTCTTTGTTTGGAGCATTCTTTTTCCATCCCTTGTCTCCAAGGCAGCACCTGGTGGTAGATAGTGCATTTGGGTGGGTCAATTGCCTACACCCTTCTCCGTAGATGACTCACTCAGCTGGGGGTCTTATGGCTTCAGATGTGTCAGCTGCTGCCAGATGTTTACCATAAGTGAGTAGCCCATGGGCCAGATGCTTGTGGTGAGATGGGCTTACTTGACCTTGATTAAGTGTTCTTATACAAACGCTTCTCTCCCCTCTCAGGTTCTTGTTCTTGTCTGCCACAATTTCCCCCTCAGAGTTCTTATGCTTTAACTTAAAATGGTACTGAGTGACTGGGTCTGTTTTCTGTAGTTGATTCTCTTTTATCAGCGGGTGTAGGTCCTGACGGATGGGGCTATCTGGTGATTTCATTTGAAATGAGAGAGAAGGAGTCTAGAAAGGCAGTTGGAATGGCTGAAAATCCCCCTTAAGCATTGGTTTGGTATGAAAGGTTCTAGTCTGAAAGAAATAAACTTAATAAGAAGTTTAGAAATGCAAGTACCAATAAACAGCAAGAGGATAGAACTAAGTGGGCTGTGGAAAGGCATTAGCCAAGTGAGACTGGTGAAGAGGGAAGGAAATGATCATCTTTTAGCTATAAAAATGAATCTTAGCTGGGCAGCTCATTCCTGTTGAAGTGGGGAATAAACAATTGCATGTGCTCATTTCAGAGGTGCAGAAATTATGCTTAGAAGGGACTTGATTGATTTGGCTATGACTTTGGCTACTGTGTGGAACTGGTTATTTCTTCAAGAGATGTTCGTATTATATATATATATTATGCTGTATGGTGGGGGCCACAGTTCATTCTTTTTCCAGGTTGAATATTCCATAACTGCAGCAACATTTGTTGAATTTTTTGTTTGATTTTTGTTTGTTTGTTTGTTTGTTTTGCTTTTTGGGAAGTGTATGGGATGGGAATTGAACCTAGGTCTCCCACATGGCAGGCAAGAGTTCTACCACTAAACTATTCCTGCACAACCAGTATTATATTTTGATGGCAAAGACAATAAACTACAGCTATTTCTGTTGACAAGAGCATGACATTTAAGAAATTGAGTTTTTATGTGATGTTTGATGGAAAGCCTTGCTCTTTCTACACTACTTCATGGGTGTACAGTTCTAGGAAGGCATGGCTTCTCTCTTTTTTTTTTTTTACTTATAGGGCTTGGGTGATGGCAATTAGTTTTGCCTTCTGAATTAAAATACCTGGGGATAGGGTTTTGACTTCACCCTAGGCTGGTTTGTTAAATTGGGAGCCCTTATTGCTTAATAGAATTGCAAGAATTCCCCAGTTGGAAAAGTTTAATAGTGCAGAATTTAATATTTTTATCTTTCTTTAGTTCCTCAAGGGACTCTGCAAATACTAGACAGATTAAATTACACAGTATGCTATAGAAAATTTATGGTTTTTTAATAGTTTATGTGTAGAGCAATGATGACTTTTAGAACTGAAGTACTTTAATTTTGAGTTTTAGGTATCACACAGGTAAGGGAACTGCTAAGTTAAACAAAGAGCAAAGCATTTCACAATTTAGAAATAATGGTTAAAGCTCAGGAGTAAAAGTGACTGCTATAAGAAAGGCATTAGCCAAGTGAGACTGGTGAAGAGGGAAGGAAATGACCATCTTTTAGATATAAAAATGAATCTTAGCTGGGCAGCTCATTCCTGTTTAAGTGGGGAATAAACAATTGCATGTACTCATTTCAGAGGTGCAGAAATTATGCTTAGAAGGGACTTGATTGATTTGGCTATGACTTTGGCTACTGTGTGGAACTCGTTATTTCTTTAAGAGATGTTAGTATTATATATGTATATATTATGCTGTATGCATATTTATTCATATTTATGCATATTTATCCATAAGCATTTTAAATGAAGGTACTTTTAGGAATAAAAATATTTGAGAGTTGTCTTATATTTGGGTTATTAATCAAAATCAATAACAGAAGTTTTGTCCTGTTTTATTTTACACATTTACTAGGGTTGTTAATTAACAGGTAGAATATGACTTATTTGCTTAACTTGTTCTTCTTTTAAAGTCTTTTTCATTGAAGATGACATTTTGACTTATAGCCAAACATGGTTGTTTTTAGGGAAACATTAGAATAAAACAGCATAATGGATAAGTAAATTTGTATATTTCAAGGATTTAGAATTTTTACAAGTATATTTAGGAATTTTAAAAATTTTCAAAATATATGAATAATATTTTACCTATGCAAGTTTACTAAGAGAAGAATAGACACATTTTTCAACTATTGTAACACTTTTAAATATTTTTAACTCATATGTTGAACTATTTCTGAATCTTTTACAAGGTGAGAGGATAAATCCTTTGTACCAGTTTTCCTTTAAGAGTGAGAAGACATCTTCTGAAAAATATTTTCTTTTTTCAGGTGATAAGGATAACAAACATTAACTAGGGTATTATATTCATATTGTGCAGGTTTGAAAGTATTATGTGCCACAGAAAAGCTATGTTTTAATCCTGATTTCATCTTGTGGAGGCAATCAGTGGACATTATCTTGAGACGTTAAGCAAGACAGAACCTGGAAAGAGCCAAGGGTAAGCAAGAGATGACAACGAGCCCTGGAGAATAAAAAAGAGGGTCTCTCAATAACCACCAAAGAATGAGAACATTCACAAATATGTGGAGATTAAATAACACATTCTTAAACAACCAGTGGGTCAAAGAAGAAATTGCTAGAGAAATCAGTAGCTATCTGAAGATGAATGAAAATGAGCATACAGCTTATCAGAACTTATAGGATGTGGCAAAGTCTGTGCTGAAAGGGAAATTTATTTATTAAATGCCTATATTAAAAACCAAGAAAGAGCAAAAATCAAGGACTTAATAACAAACCTGAAGGAACATGAGAAAGAAAATCAAACTAACACCAAAGCAAATAGGAGATTAGAAATAGCAAAGATTAAAGCAGAGATAAATGAATGGGAGAAGAAAAGAACAATATAAAGAATCAATAAAACCAAAAGTTGGTTCTTTGAGAAAATCAATAAAATTGATGGGCCACTAGGAATACTGACATAGAAGAAAAGAGAGAGGATGCAAATAAACAAAATTAGAAATGAGAAGGAGTGTGTTATGACAGACCCAGAAGAAATAAAAAAGTCATGAGGATACTATGAACTATACAACAAGAAACTAGACAACTTAGATGAAAAGGACAAATTCCTGGAGACACATAGGCAAGCTACACTGACTAGGGAAGAAATAGAAAATCTCAGAAAACCAATCGCAAGTAAAGAGATTCAATTAGTCAACAAAAATCTTCCAACCCAGAAAGGCCCAGAGCCAGATAGCTTCGCAGGGGAATTGTATCAAACATTCCAAAGAGAACTAACACTAATCCTACTCAAACTTTTCCAAAATATTGAGGAAAAAGGAATTCTACCTAACTGATTTGATGAAGCTATCATTTTAATAGCAAACGTGGGTAAAGATGCTATAAGAAAGGAAAACTACAGACCAATCTCCCTAATGAACATGCACGCAAAAATTCTTAATAAAATATGAGCAAATCGAATCCAACAGCACATTAAAAGAAGTATACACCATGACGAAGTGGGGTTTATACCAGGAATGCAAGGAGGATTCAAAACAAGAAAATCAACTAATGTAATACAGCACATTAACAAATCAAAAGGGAAAAATCACATGATCATCTTGATTGATGCTGAAAAAGCATTCAACAAAATCCAGCATCCTTTTCTGATCAAAACACTCCAAAAGACAGGAATCAAGGTAACTACCCCAATATGGTAAAGGGAATATGTGAAAAACCGATAGCCAGCATCTTATTCAATGGAGAGAGACTGAAAGCCTTCCCACTAAGATCAGGTACAAAACAAGGATGCCAATGCCACCACTATTATTCAACATTCTGCTAGAAATTCTAGCTAGAGCAATCGCGGGACAAAGAAATAAAAGACATCCAAATTGTACAGGAAGAAGTAAAACTATCATTATTTGCAGTTCATATGATACTATACTTGGAAGATCCTGAGAAATCTTCAGCAATGTTACTTGAGCTAATAAACAAATTCAGTAAAGTGGTAGGATATAAAATTGATTTTCAAAAATCAATAACATTTCTATACACAACAATGACTTAGCTGAAGAGTCAGTTATGGAAAAACTTCCATTCAAAATACAACTAAAAGAATAAAATACTTAGAAATGAACTTAACTAAGGATGTAAAGCACTTGTACACAGAAAACAACATAACATTGCTAAAAGAAAACAAAGGAGATCTAAATATGTGGACATTCCCTGCTCATGGATAGGAAGGCTAAATATAGTTAAGATGTCAATTCTCCACAAATTGATCTGCAGATTCAACACAATACCAATCAAAATTCCCACAAACTACTTTGAAGATTTGGAAAAGCTAACTGTCAAATTCATCTGGAAGGGAAAGAGACCCCAAATAGCTAAAAGCATCCAAAAAAAGAACAAAGCAGGAGGATTAACACTCCCTGACTTTGAAATCTATTATAAAGCCACAGTGGTCAAAACAGCATGGTATTGGCAAAAATACAGAAGCATTGACCAATGGAACCAAATCAAAAATGCAGAAATAGACCACCAAATCTATGGTCAACTGATTTTTGACAAGGCCCTGAAATCCTCTGAACGGGGACAAAATAGTCTTTTCAATAATTGGGCATGGAGGAACTGGATATCAATAGCCAAGAGAATGAAAGAGGACCCCTATCTTACACCCTACACAAAACATTAACTCAAAGCAGATCAACCACCTAAATATAAGAACTAGCCTCATAAAGCTTCTAGAAGAAAACATAAGGAAACATCTTCATGACCTAGTAATAGGAGGTAGTTTCCTGAGCTTTACACCTAAAGTGTAAGCAACAAAAGAAAAAATAGATAAATGGGAACTTCTCAAAATCAAATGTTTCTGCACCTCAAAAAACTTTGTCAAAAAGGTGGAAAGGCAGACAACTCAATGAGAGAAAATATTTGGAAAATACGTATCAGACAAAGGTTTGATCATAAATCAAAGGTTTGATTTCCTGTATATACAAAGAAATCATTCAACTCAAGAACAAAACAATGCACAATCTAATTATAAAATGGGTTCAAGATATGAATAGGCATTTTTCTGAAGAGCAAATACATGTGGCTCAAAAGCACATGAAGAGATGCTCATTTTCACTGGCTATAAAGAACTTGCAGATCAAGACTACAATGAGCTACCACCTCACATGTATAACAATGGTTGCTATCAAACAAACTGGAAACTATAAATGTTGGAGAGGATGTGGAGAAATGGGACACTTATGCACTGCTGGTAGGAATGCACAATGGTGCAGCCACCATGGTAGAATTTTAGGCGGTTCCTTAAGAAACTAAATATCCAGTTGCCCTATAACCCAGCAATAGCACTACTTGGTCTATACCCAGAAGAGCAGAAAGCAATGACACTGGTGATCATAGCAGCATAAGTTGCAATTGTCAAAAGATGGAAACAAACCAAATGCCCATCAACAGATAAGTGGATCAACAAAATGTGGAATATACATATGATGGAATATTATGCAGTAGTAAGACAAAATGATGTCCTGAAGCACATGACAAGATGAATGAGCATTGAGGACATAATGCTGAGCAAAATTAGCCACACACAAAAGGATGGACACTGTATGATTCCACTTTTATGACCAACATAAAGGTATAATAAAGAATATAGGGGACTCAGAGATACATAGATGCTAGGGATGGGTGAACTGTTAGCTAATGAGGTTGAACTCCAATGTTAGGGAATAGATACGAGCAAAGGTGATTCTCTAGTTGGTTACGAACTACTATTACCATATTGAAGATGAACAAATTGAAAGGGGTTGTATAGACCTATGTGTCCCGTTGACTCAGACTACAAATATAAATGAGTTCTCATAAGAATTACTTCAAAGATATGATTCTTGTATAAAGAGTGTTTAAATTCAGGGTACAGGGAGAAAACTGGTATTGCATGCTGTGAGTTATACTCAGAAGGAAACCATCAACATTACCACAGCAACAGCAGAGGTAAATAATGGGGTGAGGGACAAGAGTTAAGAGGAGGATTAGATTTCCTATGTGGTGAGGGTGTGTTTATTGCTTTTCTGTCTCTTGGGATTAATGAAATTGTCTAAAATTGAGAATGTTGATGGACTGTGGACTTGGGGCCCTCTACATGATGCTCAATGAATGTGGGTGGACGAAGGATGCAGTGATGGAGAAGTAGATTGGAGAACAATGGTATATGGTTATGAACGAAGGTTGTGCTGCTACAGAAAGAAACAATATTGTGAGGCATGCAACCATGTGAATGATTACATGGGGCATTTGTTGAGACAAAATAAGCCAAACACAAAAACAACAATGGTATAGTTACCTTTAGAAAAGCTTATAGGAAAACAGGGGCATAGATTGTAAGCTTTTAGAGCAGGCACATTAAGTGCAGAGTGGTGATTACTATTTCTGGATTTTGAGAGATTGTTTTGTATATATAACCTGATATTTAGAGATAAGAATGAAGCCGAACATGTTTGTGTTAAAGTAATTCAGAACAGAGGGGTGAGGAAGAGAGTGTCTGTATTTTAGAACCAAACATACTCTTTGAGACCAATGAAAGAAAGGTTCATTTGATCTGGAACTGAAGTTTTCTGTAGTGCATCATCTAATTCAACCTATGTGTATAGCTCATTTGAACAACTGAAACACAGGAAGTACAGAATAAGAATGAGATCCTTTACTCCTGTATAGATTATTATAATGCCTGGAAACATCTTAGAGTGCATTAAGGAAATTATCAAAAAGTATTGGCAAGGTCCCCTCAGGGAGGGAAGAAAAATTACAGAACTATTAAACCATATCATGAGGTAATCCCCTGACACTGTGACAAACTTCAGGGATACCCTAACAAAAGACCATGCCCTCGATCATGAGGCTTACTCTTGTGAAGCTTATGTAGGTAGCAGAGAAGCTTAGACTACTTATGGACATGCCTAAGAGTCACTTTTGGAAGACTTCTTTTGTTGTTCAGATGTGGCTCCAGTCTCTCTGAGCCTAACTCTGCAAGTGAAATCATTGCCTGCTCCTCTACATGGGACATGACATCCAGTGGTGAAATTCTCCCTGGCGACATGGGAGAGGACTCTCAAGGATGAATCCAGACCTGGCACCATGGGATCAACAATTCCATCCTGACCAAAAGGGGGAAAAGAAGGGTAATTAATAAAGCATAAGTGGCAGAGAGAGCTCAAATAGAGTCGAGAGGCTTCTCTGGAGGTTGCTCTTATGCAAGCTTCAGGTAGACCTTGCTCCCTATCATAACCTGCCAATCCCCAATCAGGACCATTCCAGCCAATAGTAAAGAACATTTAGGGAAATTTATAAGATTCCACAAGGGTTCCAGGCCCTAGAGTAACTTTCCAGAAACCTACAATCTCCAGATAGTGTCCTTGGTCCAGATAAGTCCTTAAACCTAGCCCAACCTCTCCAGAACACCATATAGTTCCACCTCCCTACCCCATATTAGTGACAGACCTTTTCCGTTTCAAAAATTTCAAATTGCCATCACCCAAACAACCCCAAAGAGAGGTAAGGAAAGATCAAAGGTGATGGTGGAATTATACATAGAAGATAGGACATAACAAATATATATGAATGCTAAATCATTAAATTGATATCTCTTTTTGTCTCCAGTATTTTAGAACTGCTAGAAGTAAAAACCTAAAATTGTGAAATCATAACCCACATCAAAGTCTGAAAAATGCTCTACGACTAATTGTGGTACTGTGCTTTGAAATTTATAGCTTTTTGTATATATGTTATTTTTCATAAAAAGAAGGGAAGAAAATCTATTGTGATCATAAAAAAGTATTTAAGCCCTCTAGCCTCTTATATTCTGGAGCAGCTAGAAGCAATAATATGAGAGGATCATATGGTAGCCATGACAAACTCTGGGATCTATCCTGTAACCACTTTTTGAAGCACGCTTTGAAAGCTATTGTTTTTTCATTTCTTTGTGTTGTATATATGTTATACTATACAATAAAAAAGTTAAAAAAATAAATAAGAGGATCCCTCACAGGAACAGAGACTGAAAGCCTCAGAGCCCAGGAACAAGGAACCAGCATATGCCAGCCACATGATTTCCCACCTGACAGCTGTTACAGACACATCAGCCTTTCTTGAATTAAGGTATCTTTCCTTGCATGTGTAGTTTGGACATTTTCACTGCTGTAGAACTGTAAGTTTGTAGCTAATTAAATTCCCCTCTTTAAAAGCATTTGCAGTTCTAATGTATTGCAGTCTGGCAGCTTGAAAACTGGCACAGACGTGATTTAAAAAAATTTATCTTTTAGACAGAGTACTTAGACAGATAAGAAAAAAATTGCATAACCTGTCATTCGAATAGAATACCAATTCATATTATTTTAACAGAGAAAACAAAGTTGCAATTTTGTATGCATATATAGTGTCCTAGTTTGAAACTATTGGGTACACTAGAAAAGCCAGGTTTTGATGCAAATCCAATCTTCTGAGGCTAGAGCTATTATTTAGGGTAGAACTTCTTGATTAGGCTTTTTCCATGGAGGTGTGGCACACCAAATTGTGGGTGAGGCTTTTTGATTAGGTTGAGATGAGACTCTTCCCAAACAAATGTGTCTTGATTACTTTACTGGAGTCCTTAAAGAGGAAAGCATTTTGGAGGAAGCTCAGATGCTTGGAGAAAAATTTCACCTTATAGTGAAATATGAGAAGAAAAGGATAAGCTGGGGATTAAACGCTTGGGTATAAAGAAATGAGAAATTGATGGTCTGGGAAATTCTGGGCTTCCTGAAAGTGAGATCCCAGAGAATAGAGCCCAACATGAGCATTCAACTAAACATAAAACTAGTCATTCATTTCAGAATAAGCCAGAAATGTAAATGGAATTATCTAGAAAGGATTTATGGAAAGTTCTATTGTCTGATGTCTTTGATACCTGTGTGCTACATGGAAAAGAAATGCATTTGTTACAACTTGGTATAAAAGGAATCACTGCCAGTCTGGAATAAAAGGGATAGAAAAGGGACAGATTGAAGGAAAAGTGACTTCAGTGCAGAACCATGGAAACTAAGGTCTGGAGCCATGAAATTTCAAGCCAGGATAGCAGATTCATCGATACACATGAAGACAATGAGTTTGGCCTGGAAGCGTAGGGCAGCATTCCACTTGACTTCCTAGCAGGAGTTTTGCCACCTCAGGCTTCAGGGAGATTGGGCCACACAAACCATTGGTTAGGGGAAGACTCGTTGCTGCCTCATTGTGCTATGAGGGTTGAGCATGTGCCCTAGAAATAGCAGAGATTCTGGGTGCTGCCCAAATTCTTGAACAGAGTGGAGCTAAGGGCAAGGTGGTTTCCCCAGTGTTCCCCAATATTGCAACCTTCATGCCAGTGTTTGGAGAGAACAATGCCACCACATAAGTCTTGATAGAGGGTGCCACTTTATTAAGCCCCAAGTATAATTGATTCTTACACTTTAATATCCAAAGGTGTTTGCCTTGCAGGTACTCAGTTTTGTTTGGGTCCAGTGACACCTGTTGTCCTTCCAATCTCCCCCTATGACAATGGGAACCATATACCCTGTGGCAGTCCCTGTGGGAAAGCTTCATGAAGCAAGAAGCCTGAAGAGAAAGCTAGTAGGTGTCACCATGTTTGCCATGTGCCTTTCCAGTTGAGAGAGAAACCCTGAACTTCATCAGCATTTATAGAGTGAAGTTAACCTCTTGGTGCCTTAATTTGGGCATTTTCATAGACTTGCTTTGATTGGGACATTTTCAAGGCCTTAGAAGTGTAAACTTTCAACTTAATAAATCCCCCACCCTTTTAAAAGCAGTTCCATTTTTGGTATATCACGTTCTGGCCACTTGCAAACTAGAACTGATGGTATATGGAAAGCTACAATCTTATCATAGTTGACAGTAACATTGTAATATGCATCTAGTAAATGTAACATAGGTAATACATCAAAGCTAATTGCAGGGTATGTACTGGAGGTGTATAGGATTCTTGGTGTTAGTTTTGTTGTTTCGCATTTTATTTTATTATTACTTTTGTGCATTTTTTATTATTTCTTCTTTTTTTTTTCTTCTAATTCCTCTTTCTTTGCAGAAGAAATGGAAATGTCCTCATATAGATTGTGGTGATGAAGGTTTATCTGTGTGATTGTACAAGGAACCATCGATTGTTTACTTAGAATGCATTGTATAATATTTGAATAAAACTGTTTAAAAATAAACAGAAAGATGCAAGTAATGGAAAAAATGTAATGAGATGGATATACTGATTCTTCTTCACTGTTAGTAGGGAAGTAGAATGGTACAGCTTATCTGAATGGCAATGCGGTGTTTCCATAGGAGGCTAGGTATATAGTTACCATATGATCCTGCAACAGTGTTATCAGATATAAAGTTGGAAGAACTGAAAGCAGGGACATGAGTGGACATTTGCATACTAGTATTTATGATGGCAGTATTCACCATTTGCTGTGGTTGGAGGTGGTCTAAGGTTACAGTGACTGATTAATGGAAGGGTGACCTGTGGTGTATATGTACAATGGATTATTGAGTCATTGCAAGAAGGAAGGGAGTTGTGAGGCAAACAACTATGTGAATTGGCCTTGAGGACAGCATGTTGAGTGAAATAAGTCAGAAACAAAAAGACAACCTTTATAATGCTTCACTAATATGAACTAACTCTAATGTGAAAACTCTGCGAATTGAATCTGAGTGCATAGGTTGTGAGAGGAAGGCTTATCGTAAATGTTTCTAGATTGTAAGTTCTCACAGCAATTGCACCAATTCCTGAGTTGTAATGGTTATTTCTAAATTCTGAGATGCTGAGTTATTTGTGTATAACCTTGTTGGGATCTGGACCTCTGCGTATCTCTGCAATAACTGAGATTCAGAGCTACAGTTCTGCAAATATAAAAGTCAGCATTCCTGCATACAGCAACCATTTAAAAAGTTGAAAAGGAGGTCAGTCTTCAATTGCATATATTAGTTAAGCAGATAAGGTTAAGACTAAGCTCACTCAGACTAAAAGCTAAAGGATGATATTAACTGTGTTTTAAAACTTCAGGTTCTGTGTAAGACCAAAGGGATAGGTGTTTATTTGGTGCAAAATTTATATTTTCTGTAGCACACTATCTAATTTCTTTTGCGTGGTATGTTGGCTCAAACATCATAATTACATGGAACATTTAATAAGGAGTGAGATCTTGTTAGTTTGTAAAGTTTAGTGTCATGCCCCAACATATCCAGAGTAATTTGGGAGCAGAATAAGAAAAAAGTATTGGCTAAACCCCCTGGAAGGCCTGGAGAAAATGTGGAAATATTAAACTTTGCCACCTGGGGAAATTCTAATATTCTTGCAAGCATGGGGACTACCAATTTAATATAGCTTGCTCTTAATCTTGGGGGTTGCTCTTATTAAACTGATTCCTCCAATGTAAAAGCTAAGACTATCTATTATTATACCTAAGTGTCACCCCTCCTGAGAACTTATTTTGTTGTTTGGCTATGGCCCCCGTCTCCAAGCCAACTTAACAGGTAAACTCACTGCCCTCTCTCCCTACATGTGAGATGTCTCCCTGGGGTGTAACTCTCCCTGGCAATGTGGGACATGACTCCCAGAAATGAGCTAGGACTCAGCACCATGTGATAGAGAAAGCCTTCTTGAAGAAGAGAAATAAAGAAAACAAAGTTTCAGGGGCTTAGATTTTAGTGCATTACAATAATTAGAAGGGCATACCTGAAACTGTCAAACTATATTTCAGTAATCTTGCTTCTAAAGATGACCCTATAACTATATAACTTTTTTCATGTGACTGTGTGGTTGTGAAATATGGCTTACACTCTCTATCCAGCATATGAAGAGATGATTTTAAAAAGTGAACACTAAAAAATAAATAAATAATGGCGGGATAAGGGGGTTGGTATGTTTTGGGTGTTCTTTTTTATTTTTATTTTTATTCCGATATGTATTTTTTGGAGTAATGAAAATGTTCCAAAATTAGTTGTGGTTATGAATGCACAAGTATATGATGATACTGTTAACCCTTCATTGTACATTCTGGATGATTTGGGAGTAGGTGAATACATCTCCACAGATTTGCATTAAAAACAACAAATTAGTATTGAGAGTTAGGGTACAAAGGGATATGAAAGAGCATTTTTTTTAAGGTTTGGCATTGAACATTTTAATGCAGACAGGGCTACATAGTGAGCTCACCCTGGGATGCCTTTATTTTATACAAATAGGTTTATTTGATTAAAGATTTATTTGGTGGAATATCAAGAAGCATTGGATCTAGTAGGGGCTTAAGGACAAAAAAATGGGTAGACTATAGTTGAGTTTACTAGTCTTATGGTGGTCCCAAGAGAGTGAAAATGATCCCTTCCTGAAAGAGGACAATGAGAAATTGATGGGAAACTGAAATGTCTTCATGTTTACAAAGGACAGGGTTGGTGACGATTTTAGTTTTGACTTTACTTTCAACTCCCATAACTAGGCAAGTCTGAATGGATATAGGTCCAGATGGCAGTTTAGGACAGAATGGTTCAAGTATTAATTAAGAAATTAGTAATTCTCTGTGTTCTGTCAAATGTTACCTGGGGCTTCCCTAAGTTGGTCAAATGTGAAGTCAGCAGACCACACATTAGCCTTGGGCACCCTCAGTCTTCTTCACTTACCTGAGCAGGCTTAAGGGTCTGTCTTATCCCCCTTTGGAAGACAGTGCAGTCCCTGGGTTTGGCCCTTTTATGTCCTGAGGTTGCAAGTTGTCTTGAATCCTCTGGTGCACTCTTTGTCACTGGTCCTCTAACTCACAGTTGAATCAAGATCCCTGAGGACTGGAGCCATGATTTGGCTGACCTTGAGAGGAGAGGGTACTATGAAGAGCAACTGCAATAAACTGAGCCTGTTTTCTGTTCTTTGGCTTACCTTTCTTTGCCTTCTACTTCTCAGCCTTGTTTTGATTGTTAAAGACAGAAAAGGCAGTTTCTAATAAGGCAATTATTAGAAATAATCGTGGGCTCATGGAGAGCTTTTGCAGCTTTCTCTAAATGTCAGGGGCATACTGATTGATACTGATTGATGAAATCAGTGCCCAGAAATATCTGACCTTCCTGGATATCCAGGCCAACATTAGTAACTTTTTAAGACTTCCACTATCCTCCCCTGGAGCAGAGTCAGGTTTTCCTCTTTATCCTGAGTGACTTACCTTAGCTTACTACAATTAACTGGCTTGGTGGCATATTTTTCATGCCTTTTAACAAAAAGGTGTTTTCCCTTTAAAGGAAATTAAGACATGGGCATAATAAAAGCCCTAAGTCCCTCTTAGCTCCTTGTTCTGTTAGAAAGCCATAAATATTTGGGCATAGGGAATTTTTGACTACTTTCCCTGTTTTTTATAGGCTGTACTAACCAAGGATTCTCATGGGGGAAGGGTACTTAAAGGAGGATTATTTAAAATATCTGCTTCTTTCTCCAAAGAAGAGTCATGAAGAAGAAGTTCTTAACAGTTTTCCTGAGCATAACATAATTTGCAACAGCTTTTCATAGGTTTCTCTGGATATAAGGCTATACAAGCTGCACATAAGAAACTTTTTTGCCACTTTCCCTCCCTCTTACAAAGATGTGTAATTGTCATATGAGGTTATAGAGACTGTTGTATTCATAGGGAAATGTGGGCTATCCTGCAAGTGACATTGCTGCTAGGCAGTATTGCTATGGACTGGGAGCACTACCAATTTCGAAGGAAGAGAGAGAAGCAAAGAGCAGATTTCTGTACAAGTGCTCAGCATCCATGGTTGATGATGTCCCATTCTGAGTGCTTTTCCCTTGGACCCATTGGACCAGCCTCCCTGGTCTTCAAAGACTCAGAAGATGATGGCTCATTACCATCCCAAAGCTGCTGAGCAAACCCACTCATTTTCCTGGGTGTCTGTGTCTTAACTTACTGCTTAGATTACTCCTCAAGAGACTAGAAGGAAATCTGTTACAAAGAAATTTTAGGGAAGGGATTTCCTGGGTGCCAGCCCCAGGTGTTGCTATGATGAGCTAAAAGGAAAGATGAGCTAAAGGCAAGAAAATCAGGCTTCTTTTAAGACTATGTCCTTTTTTTTTTTGTCTTAGGCAATCAAAGGGTTCTAGGTATGGACATATTGTAGGACAGAGCAGAAGTAATGATCCTTTTGTCCCTTACAGCAAAGATATTTTTAAGAGAGTGAACACACATCCAACAGCCTATTTTTCCCAGATAATGGTTTCTTCTTGCACTAGAAAACATCTTTTTAGAGGGTTAAGAGCAGAACATATTGGGGCTCGAGACATAGTAGTGGACAAAGAGATGGAAAAACCTGGAGAGAAAAAGTGAGGAGCTGGTCATTTGAGCAATGCCATGAGTTAGTAGAGAGCCAGTGGCCCTGTATGCTCAGAGGCTTACCAGCTACCACAGGCTCACTTCACTGTATTTAAGATAGCCAGGGCTTTTGCTTACCATGCAAATATCACTTCTGGCTTTTAGGGTGAGACACTCCCACTGGAAAGTACTCAATTCCCTGAGACTCAATCAAAGATGTCTCTCGAGAATGTTAAAGACAAAGTATTGTTTGATACAATAAATCTTAGACCAGAGGTCTGTGTTACAAAATGTAGAATGTCTTGGAATCCATTGAAAGCCAGACCTAGGAAGGAGGAGATTCTCTGGAGTTAGGGGAAAGGATGTTTGTGGAGAAAGTGAGAAGAGGGACAGATGCAGTGGGAAGAAGTATGTAGGCCCTCAGAGGGGAAGAAAAGAGAGTGTAGGGAAGCTTCAGAGAGGTGAGAAGAGAGAGAGAAAGAGAGAGAGAGAGAATCAATTTGGCTCCCATTGGACTCCTGCTTCACATGGGGAGAAGCCCTCAGTCGGGTTCAAAGGGCTGTATAACCCATTGCCCTGAGCCTCCCTAGATATGCATGAAGTGGAGATAGGGCTTCTCCCACCTCCTAGGAGGGAGCTAGTGGCTCACAATGAACTGAGTTTACTCTGGTGTAGGTGCATTTGTATCCTTAGATTCCTAGAGAGAGCAATGAAAATGATTCCACCCTTTTTGAAGGACACTGAGTTACATGAGGACATAGAAGAGGATGAAATGAGCCAAGTGAGAATGGAATTGACAGCCATGGCCAAGCTTCTTCATCTATAGTCATGATTTACCAGTCCAGATGGTCACAGAAGAGAACTCACTCCTGGCTGGCTTGTCAATACATGTTATGGGATTTCAGCTTCCTGGATCTTAGGATGCTACAAGAGATAATTTAAGGGCAGAGCCCAAAGAATAGGTAAATAGAAAATTTATTGAGAGTATGTGTAAGAAGACATGTGGGCACTATGACAAGACAGATATGAGGAAGGTGAGAGACTGGCCATGTTCCTTTAATTCATTCCTGTGGGTGTAGTCTTACTGTAGATGAGACCTTTTGATTAGGGTACTTTATATATAAGATGTGCCCAGCCTCATTCAGTGTGAGTCAGATTTGGAAATGCTGTTATCCAGGAATACTCTGTGGAAAGCCCTATTGCAATGGTTGGGACCCCTGTGTCCTGCATGCAAAACCAATGTATTTATTCTAAGATCTGTATAAATGGAACCACTGCCAGCCTGGACTGAAAAGGCAAGATTAAGGACTGATTGTAGGAAAAAAATGACATCAAAGGCAGAGCCATGTAAGTAGTGGTCTGGAGGAAAGACACCTCAGGCCAGGAGAATGGACTGACCAATGAGTGTGGAAAGGGTAAATATGCCCCAGGGCTTGCAGAGAGTGAGCCTTCTGCCCCATTATTCAGAAAGAGTTCTGCCTCCTCGAGCTTCAGAGTGGGTACAGCACATCCTCTGGAGAGAGTCTGGCCACAGCCCACTGTTCTGAGAGAGCTAAGCCAGTGCTCCGGGGATAGCAGAGTCTGGCAAACTTCCCTTGCTTGAGGAGGGGCATCAAGAGTTTGATTGCCACCCTAATGCTTCAAGAGGGTGGAGCTGAGAGCATGACCATCTTCCCAATGCTTGGAGATGTCAAAGACCTCACCCCAGTGTTTGGAGTGAGCAGAGCCTCTGCATAAGCCCTGAATAAAGGGTGTGGCTGCAACCTATCAGGCTCTGAGTATAAAATGTCTTTCTAAAGATGACACTCAGATCTTAAAATTTAATATACTATGCCCCACAGGTTTTAGACTGTTTGGTTCTGGTGACCTCTATTCTCCTTCCAATTTCTCTATGTGGAAATGGAAACAATCTATGACTGCCCCTCCTTTGTATATAGAAAACAGATAATTTGTTCTAAGTTTCACAGGTCCACAGTCAGAGGGGAAATGTTTCTCAGGGCACACTTTACCTGTAACTGCTTTTGACAAAACTTACCACTGTTACTGAAATACTTTAAGACTTTTGTGATATTGTGAGGGAATCATGCATTTTAAATATGGAAAGAAATGTCTTTGGGGGCTTCAGAGGTTAGAATGTGGTATTTTGAAGCTGTTATGTACCCCAGGAAAGGCAATATTATTTTTATCCATTCCTGTGGGTGCAGACCTATTGTAGTTGGGAACTTTTCCTTAGGTTATTTCAATTCAGATGTGATTTTTTAATCAAGTTTATCTTGATCCTCTTTCTAGAGTCTTTTATAAGAATAAAAAATATATTCTGGAGCTAAGAGATGGAATTCAGGAGGTGCCAGAGAAGCTGACAGAGGGAGCCACTTAAACCAGAGGCTGAAAGCAACAAAATCTGGTATACTGCATTTCATCAGCCTTAACAAACCAAAACAAAACACTATTATTAACCAAAGTCCATGGTTTATATTAGAGTTCACTCTTTGTGGCCTACAATTTTGTGTGTTTTGAAAAATGGATAAGGTCATGTCTCCAAACTAATAATATGCTAGAGTATTTTCATTACCCCAAACTGCTCTGTGCTCTAACTATTTATTCCTCTGTCCCTTCACCTGCACCACATGGAATTACTTATATTTTTACTGTCTCCACAGGTTTGCATTTAATAGATGTCATGTAGATGGAATCATACAGTATTTAGGTTTTTCAGACTGGCTTCTTTCCCTTATCAATATGCATCTAAGTTTCCTCCACGCCATTTTGTATTTTGATAGCTCATTCTTTTTATTGATAAATAAATATGCTATTGCATGGATATACCACCATTTATCCATTTGCATATAGTAGGTCAAAAGTGAGTAATCCTCCCTAGTGCTTGGCATCAAGTTCTTATTTCCCAAACTAAGTCAAATTCAGTCTCCAGAAATTAGTCAATAACCCTAAGTACTCCTGCATGATTTTTTTAAGATGGTGGTTTCTGCTTCTAGTAAGTTGTGATTCTTTGTTATCTGTCTTTTCACTCCAGGCATTGGGATGGTGGCCTGCCCTGTAACTGATTGCCTGATGTATCTAAAATGAGTTGCCATTTATTTTCTTTTTTTCTTCTTTTTCTTGCTGAGACTGTTAATGATGACTTGCGAGCTCTTTATCTGTCAGACCATACACCAGAAGTCCAGTCATTTGTACTTTTTTCCAAACTGTATTTTTTTTTGTATGCTGTATGCTGGGGGTCACATTAATTCTTTTTCCATGTGACCATCACATTATTGCAGGACCATTTGTTGAATTTTTTTTCTGTAAAGGGAAGTTCATGTGCTGGGAATTGAAACCGGGTCTTCCACATGGCAGGCAAGAATTCTACCACTGAATTAAGCTTGTAACCCCTCCAGTTATTTGCATTTTTTGTTCTTTCTTCTAAGGTCATTTTAAGAATATTTGATTTTTACTGAATATTGTATAGAGACTCACTTCTCCTACACTGAAGATTTTTTTTCTTTCATATCTGAAAGGTGTCTTTTGGTAAATAGAAGTTCTTAAGTGGACTCCAATTTATCATTTTTCCTTATGATTAGAATATTTTTTGTTGTGTTTAAGAAATATTTGCATATTCTAAGTCACAAAAATTTTCCTTTATAATTTTCTCTCGCATTTTTATTAGGTCCCTTTCAAATTTAGATCATAATCAATTAGGAAACATTTAAAATATTGAGTCTTCAAATGCACAAATATATTGTGTTCTACATTCATTTTCATGTATTTAAATATCTTTTAATAATATTTGTAGTTTTCAGTTTGGCAACTTTGCACATAATTTATTAGATGTATATAATTTATTAGGTTTTCTTTACATTGGAAAAATGTTTGATACTATTACAAATAGAAATAATATAATTTGCTGATAATATTTAGAAATATAATATTTTTGTATATTGTCCTTGCATACAATAACCTTGATAAATATTTATATATTATCTTGGAATTTCTATAACCACATAGTCATATTTTCTGAATTGATGAAAGTTTTCTTTCCTTCTTTCCATTCCTTATGCCTTTGGTATTCATATTTCCATATTATATTGGGGTAAGATCTGTAGCAAAATTTTGACTAGAAGAGATGAGATTAGTGATACTTGTTTGGTTCCCTATATCAGGAGAAAATATTCCATTATTTCACACTGAGTACAATATACACTGTAGATATATTTGTAGACATCAAATTACAGAATAAGCTCCACTACATTATTTGTTTGCTTAGATTTTTTGCATTTATTTTTGTTTTACGAATCAATGGTTTGTGAATTTCTTCAGCTCCTTTTTTTTTTTCATTTACAAGGTTTATGATTTTTCTCCTATATTCAGGTGGCATGGTGAACTACACCAATTGACTCTCAGGTGTTATGCCACATTTGAAACTTGCATACTTGGGACGAAACTTATGTGATCAATATGCATTATATCATTTATATATTGCTCAACTCAGATTGCTAATTTGTTATGAATTTTTGCATTTCTCCTCATGAGAGAAAATAGTATGTACTTATTTATTGTAACGCATATTGAGATTGTGAAATATAGACTACTCTATCTTTTTACTAAGAGTTAAGAAGTGGCTTCTCACATTTACTTGGAAAATGTTTGAGCATGACCGGTCTTATTTCTTTTATCATTTAAAATAAAGTAAAAATGAAACAAATCTGGAGCTGGAATTGTCCTCGAGGAACACTTTTAAGAAATTAATCAACTTTTATTAGGTATATGGTTATGCATATATGATATTCTCTTTGTCAAATTTGATGCATTTCTTATTCAAGGAATATGTCATTTATATCCTAATTTTCAAATTTAACAGGATGAAGTTATGGAATCTGCTCATTACATCCAAATTTTCAAAATTATTGGGCTAAAGCTCATCACAGAACCTTCTAATTATCTTTTTATCTGCCTCTTTAAGACAACAAAACAACTTGGTAATGACCAATCATATATATACATATGATTTTGAAATAGTTTATAATATGCAAGAAGTTAGAAAATTAGTACAGATATCACTCACATACCCTCAACCAACTTCCTTTGATAACAACAGTTTACATAAGCATAAATAAAAACAGAAAATTGACACTGATACATCATCAACTTAGCTAAATAACTTCTGCAGATTTTATCAGCTTAATGCACATTCTTTTTTCTGTAGGGGCATAGTATAGCCTTCTGTGGAATTTTATTCTAGGAGGTAATTTAGGTAAACACCACATGTAGGAAACAGACATAATCCATCAGCATAAAATATCACCTCCTATTAACACATCTTTCAGTAGACCCTAATTCCTGAAAACTGCAATATGTTTTTACTTTTAAAAATGTAATATTCATATTAGGTGTTGCGGTAGTTAAATTCAGTTGTCAATTTGGCCAGGTGAACTTGCTTAGTTTTGTTGCTGTGGACATGACCCAATGGTATGTGAACCTCATCTGTTGCTCATTACATCCACAGTTGGCTAAGAGGCATGCCTGCTGTAATGAATGATGTTTGATTTAATTGGTTGGCACTTAAATGAGAGAGCACAACGTAGCACAGCCCAAGCTGCTCAGCACACCTCATCTCAGCACTTGCAGCTCAGTCCAGGCCTTTGGAGATGCAGAAAGCAGTCACCCCAGGAAAAGATGTTGGAACCCAGAGGCCTGGAAAGAAGGCCAGCAGAGATCGCCTTGTGCCGTCCCATGTAAGAAAGAACCTCAGTTGAACGTCAGCTGCCTTTCTGAAGAACTATACATTAACTAAATAAATCCCCTTTTATTGGAAACCAATCCATCTCTGGTGTGTTGCATTCTGGCAGCTAGCACACTACAACAATTTTATATATATATATATATATATATATATATATATATATATATATAGCATTATATAATATATAATGTTTCTATATCTCACTGGCATTGATTTAGGAAAAATATGGAGTTGATTCAGATAAGTTAAAATTTGTAAACTGAGTGCTAAAGCAGCCAATAAGAAAATATATGTGAAAAAATTGAAATGATTAAACATTGCAGTGCTTAGAGGGACATTAATAGTTGTAAATATCTATTTGGCAAAAAAGAAATATCCCAAATAAACATTATCTTTCACTCCAAGAAACTAGAAATAGATAGTCAATTAAATCCTAATCAAACAGAAGAAGGGAAATGATACAGAATACTGAAGAAAAATTTGGCAGATGGAATATTTAAAAAATAATACCAAATGTAAACGAAGACATATATATGTGCATTTTCAAGAAGCCTAATGAAACTCAGTGAAGATAACTCCAAGAAAATCATGCCCAGACACACATTAATCAAAGTGTTCAAAGTCAAGTACAATTTCTCAAAGATTAAAAAGAAAATAAATATGTTATTGTCAGAGGTATGCCAATAAGATTATTAGATAATTTCTCATCAAAAACCAGTGAGGCAAAAAAACAGCAATACATAAATAATTTGAGTACTGAAAGGTAGAAAAATGCCATTCAAGATTTTTCTTATCTGCAAAAACCTTTCAAAAAGGAAGGAGAGAGTAATACATTTTCATATGAAGAAAATCTGAGGAAGTTCATCACCACTAGATATGCCTTACAAGCAATGCCAAAGGGAGTTCTTCAGAGTGAAAGGGAAAGACATGAGACAGTGGGATGAAGTAGCATAAAGAAATAAATAACTTATATAAAGGTAACCATATGAGCAATTATAAGTGCCAACATGAATGCATTAGATTTTTTACTATGAAAATTCACTTCTTACTTCTGACAAGTGCTAAAAGCAGTGATGGATTGGTGAGTGGGAAGATGGAAGAGTAGGAAGTTCCAGGACTAAGTCCTTTTATGGAAACAACTATGAAATGGGAAGAAACTGTATGAAACAACAATTTTGAAGTTCTGGAGGCCAGAAAAACACTGTACAGCATCCAAGGGAGAGCAGAAGGAAGAGTCTGATAAATTATGATAAAGGACTGTAATTGCTCTCTCCACATGGTGGCTAGTGGCAATCTTGCAATCTCACAGAAGGTCACATTGGGGTCCAGCCTCTTGGTCACTCAATGGTGACAGAAATGGAAAAATAATCCTCTTCCTCAAGACCAGATGTGGACATGGTTGATCTTTGATCAGGCTTATGGTCACTGAATGGAGTTCAATGTAGCCCCACCTCTGAGGGCAGCTAATGTTTTAATGCACCCCAGTCAAATGTAGCAGCATAAATTATTTCAGCCTGCTTGGATAAACATGATAGTAGATATCATTTCAACAAGCCCTATTCAGAAGCAGTGGCAGTGGAGAATTAAAGACCCTACACTACCTCAGGGCTTTGGGGGCAATTAAGCGAAAGTCTATGTTAGTTAACTAGGCAAGGAAAGTTCACATTTTAGGAGCCATCAGAGAAGGTACTGGCATCTTTCCTGATTCCCTTGCCTGGTCACTTAAGAGAGCCTGTGATCCCTGATGGGTCCCTGGACCTGTTTATCTGGGAAATATCCACCTGAGAAAGTCTACTTCAATGTGGCCCTCCTCCCAGAACCTGTCATCCAGGTAAAAACTACTTAAGCAAATGAAACGGGTGTTAAAAACTATAGACACAGACATTTAAGGACAAAGGTCTATCGGTTTCAGATACCTGGAAGAGGGAGGCTTGTGTCCTAAAAAAGAGAGGAAAGCCAAATTCCTGTAAATAGGGGTAATCCCAAACAACATAAAATCAAAAGCCTATGACAAGACAGAGGCCCATAAAATCAAGGAAAACCCTGCACACTGCATTCACCTTGAGAAGACCTTCCTGATCAAAGCTCCAGGAAATCTCTGCCTTATCATCAGGTTACAAAACCAAAGAGCAGACACTTCAGGGAAGGAACCCCAAAGTTAGCATTTTAAAATACTATAATATACAGTGCACATCAGAAGAGAACAACACAAACAATAAAACAGGAAATTGTGAGCCATCCAAGGAAAAGAATCAAAATCCAGAAAACACCAGTGAAAAAGATAAGAATGCAGGCATACTGAACAAAGCTTTCAAAAAATGATCTTAAAACTGCTCAAGAAGATGAAGGAAAATACAGTGAAAGTACTCAAGGGCATCTGAGAAACAATGAATGACAAATATGAGAATTTTACAAAAAAGATAGAAATTTTAGAAAGCAGCCAAATAGAACTACTGGAGTTGAAGACCATGACTACTGAAATTAAATAAATAAATAAATAAATAAATAAATAAATAAATAAATAAATAAATAAATAAAAAACACCCAGGAGGGTTTCAACAGCCAATAGAGCTGGCCAAATAAAGAATCAGTGAACTCAAAGATAAGAAAATTTTAATGAGACAGGCTGAGGACACACAAAAAAGAAGGAAATGTTAAAAGCAAAAGTAGCTTTGACACTTCAGGTATACCAGGAAGAGTGTTGATAAATGCATTATAAGAGTTATAGAAGGAGAATAAAGGGAGAAATGGACAGAAGGATTATCCCAAGAAATAATGGTAGAGAAATTCCCAAACTTAGAAAAGAGGTGAATATGCACATCCAAGAAGCCAGAGAATAGCAAATAGGATATACATGAAGAAAAATGTACCTCTCATGGAGGGGTCACACCATCAAATGCAAATGACAAGGAGAGAGTCCTGAAAGCTGCATGAGAAAAGCAAAGTGTTATATACAAGGGAGTCCCCATAAAATTGAGTACTAATTTCCCATCAGAAACATGGAGGCAAGAACACAGTGGGTACAAATTCTTAAAGCAATGGAAGTAAACAATTTCCAGGCGACAAATGTATGTCCAGTGAGACTTTCAAGAAAAAGGGAAAAATTGAAACGTTCTCAGATAAACAAAAGCTGAGGGAGTTCACACCACTAGACCACCATAGAAACAATACTAAAGGGAGTTTTTCAAACTAAAAGGAAAGAATATCAGACAGTGAATCAAAGTGGCATAAAGAAATATAGAACTGTGGTAAAAGTAACCATATGGGTAATTATAAATACCAATATTATTGTAGTATACTTCTTTAAGCTCCTTTTCTTACTTTCTACACATGGTAATATGCAATTGTTTAAAAAGTAATGATAAATCTAAGTTTTTAGAATACAATGCACAATGATATAACTGATAACATCTCTTTTTTTTCCTTTCTTCTTTTTTTGGATGGGCAGGCACCAGGAATTGAACGGGGTCTCTGGCATAGCAGGCAAGAACTCTGCCACTGAGAACATTTCCAAAATAATCATGGTGGTGGGAGGGCAGAGGGATATAGGAAAAGTGTATGTGTATGTTATTAAAGTTGGTATTAAACCAAATATAATTATTATACATTTAGGATGTTACATTTTAACCCCATGCTAATGACAAGGAAAATAGATGGAAAAATATCCAGATAAAAGTGAGAAGGTGCTAAATATGACATTGCAAAAAAGCAAATACTTGTAAAATAAATGAGAGACTAAAAAGCTATATAACAAAAGATAAATTAGAAAATGGCAGAAGAAAGGCCTGTATTATCATAGTGATTTTAAAAATAAATTCTCCAGTCATAAGGCAGAGATTGGTAGTAAGGGTAAAAAAAAAAAAAACCATGATCCAACTCTATGCTGTCTACAAGAGACTTACCTTAAAGTAAAAGATACAAGTAGGTTGAGGATGAAAGAATGGAAATAAAAATACAATGCAAGTGGCAACCAAAAGAGATCTGGGGTCACTACACTAATATAGGGTAAAATAGACCAAGTAGAAAAAAAAAAAAAAAAACAGCTACCAGGCCCAAAGGTGGTCATTACATACTGGCAAATGGGAGAATTCAAGAGAAAGATATAAAATTTATGAATATATATATGCACTTAACAGAAAAGTTCCAATGTATATGAAGCAAATACTGACAGATTTGAAGGGAGAAATTAATAGATCTATGTTAATATTAGGAGACTTTAACACACCACATTCAATAATGGATAGAATATCTAATCGGAAGATCAATTAGGCAGTACAGAATTTGAATGATACACTAAAACAACTAGAACCGACAGACATATATAGAATGCTACACCCAGTGAAAACAAGGTACACATTTTCCTTGTGTTCACATGGATGATTCTCCAAAATTGACCACATTTTGGATCACAAAACATATCTCAATAGATTTTAAAAATATGGAAATCATGTCAAATATACTATCTGATCACAACTGAATTAAATTAGAAATAAAAAGCAGATATAGAAAAGAAAAGTCACAAAAATGTGGAAATTCAATGACATAAACTGAAACAACAAATGGGTTTACTGGGAATTCAAAAACAAAATTGTGAAAGATCTCAAAATAAATGAAAATGAAAATACGACATACCAAAACTTATGAGATGCAGTGAAGGCAGTTCTGAGAGGGAACTTAATAGCTCTAAATGCTTACATTAAAAAAGAAAGACCGGAAGATGGCCAACTACTCTAGCTTGAACTTAGCCCTGCTCCATGGAAAAGTTAGATAAGAGACAGGAGGACGACTGAGGTGGCAATCTGGGAGAGCGGCTGACCTGGGAAAATCTTCTGCACCACATGCAGCAATGCAGCAGCTCTGGTTGCAGAGGCTGAGGAACTGAGATGCAGAAAGCTGGAGCCTGGTACAGAGGTGCAGATCCACAGAGCCTGTGGGAGTGCATGGAGGGGATCCCAGGATTAGAAGTAAGCCAGGCCACATTCCTTGTGCATGCTGCCCTCACCAGCACAGCCCTGTGACCGGTGACTCACCCTACACCCCATGCACCCAAACCCCATCATCTGCCCCCACCTCACCGGCCCCCAGTGCACATAACTGCCCCATGTTCCCACCCCAAGTGCACCCCAACCTACCTCTCCTGCACATCTCCCAAGCACTTCCTCCCCCACCCAGTTCCCTGCAGGCTGTTGCCAGCACATAAAGTCTTCAGGCACTAAACTACTTACCTAGGTTACTCCTGTCATCCTCCCACCCATAGTGCTGCATAGCCTCTCTCCACCCTGCCTGAGCTCTGTGCATCTTTTTACAGCACTCCCAGGCCTGCACATGTGTGCAGGCCCCCAATCACATCATTCAGCTCTGGGGACTGCACTTTCCAGCCATCCTAGAACTGTGTATGTGCACGGGACTCAGCCACACTTCCCAGCTCTGAGAAAATGCTGATCTGTGCAGTTGGGTGACACCCGCTCCCAATCCATGAAGGCATAATATTGACCTGCTGTCACAGCTTTATGCATCTGCACAAAAGCTCCCATGCCTTAGACCAGCGCACACTAGGGTTACACCCCTCAGACCAGTGCAACTGCACTGCTTCATCCTTCCTGGCCACTGGGAGTTCACATTCACAAGCATCAGCATAAAATCCCCAACCTGTGCCTATACTTTCCCTGAAACAACTCACCACACTGAGTGCCCACTCCGTGCCCAACTCCCTTTTAAATTACTGGTAAAAAAAATTACTTCCAAAGTAAATCAATCAAGATATTTGCATATGATGAAGACAGCAGAAGATCACTAAGCATATCACAATGCAGACAGATATAGCCCTGCTTAATGACCAAAATAAAATACCAGAGGAGACACAGATGATGGAACAACTAATCAAAGATGTTCATGCAACTCTACTTCATTAACTAAGTGGGACAGCAAATGACATAAAGGAGATCAAGAAGATAGCAGAAGCACATAAAGAAGAATTTGAAATAATAAATTTAAAAAATAGTGGAAATCACAGAGATTAAAGACTCTGTTGACCAGATAAAAAACATACTAGAGACACACAACACCAGATTTGAAGAGCCAAAGGAAAGAATAAGTGATATACAGAACAGGGTGATTGACTTCGAAGATGCAAAAGAGAAAATGACAAAAAAAAAAAAAGATGGAAAAATGTGAATGGAACTCAGGGAAATGACAGGCAAAACAAAGCACGCAAATATAAGAATCTGGTGTCCAAGAAGCAAAAGAGGTAAGCAAGGGGCTAAGAACAGTAGTTGAGGAAAATGGGGAAAAACTCCCCAACACTCATATAGGACATAAATATACAAGTCAAAGAAGCCCAATGAACTCCAAACAGAATAAATCCAAATAAGCCTTCCCCAAGTCACATACTAATCAGTTTGGTGGAGAGAAGCAGAATGTTGAAGAGAATCAGAAAATCAAGAGAAAAGCAGTCTACTACATACAAGGGAAATCAAATAAGACTGAGTTCAGACTACTCAATTAGCACCCAGGAGGTAAGAAGGCAGTGGTATGATATATTCAAGATCCTGAAAGAGAAAGACTTCCAGCCAAAAATTCTGTACCCAGTCAAATTGCCATTCAAAATTGAGGGAGAGACTAAAGCTTTCACAAGCAAAGAAATCCTGAAAGAATTTGTCAACAAGAGACTGGCCCTACAAAAAAATACTAAAAGGAGTTCTGCCAGCTGATAAAAAAAGACAGGAGAGGGAGATCTGGAGGAGGACACAAAATTGAAGAGATCCCCTAAGGGTAATTTAAAGAATACAAAGAAAAAGAGGGAAAATAATATATAGATCTGACAAATAAAATAAAAATTTAAGATGGTGGAATCAAGAAATGTCTTTTCAGTAATAACTTTGAATTTTAATGGACTAAACTTACCAAGTAAAAGATACAGATTGGTAGAATAGATTAAGAAACATAATCCAGCTATATGCTTTGTACAAGAGACTCATCTTAGACACAATGATGCAAATAGATTGAAAGTGAAAGGATGGAAGAAGATTTTCCATGCAATTTGTAACCAAAAGTAAGCATGAGTAGCTATACTAATATTGGACAAAATAGACTTTAAATGTGAAGACACCACAAGAGACAAAGAAGGACACTATATGCTAATTACTAATTAATGTGTCAATTCACCAAGAAGATCACGAATATTTATGCTTCCAATCAAGGAGCTCTAAAATATGTGAGAAAGATATTGGCAAAACTGAAAGGAGTGATAGATATTTTGACAATAATAATTGGAGACTTCAATACACAGCTCTCTTCTATAGATAGAACAACCAGACAGAATATGAATAAGGAAATAGAGATGTTAAATAATTTGATAAATGAATTAGAGCTAACAGACATATATAGGTCATTGTACTCCAAAGCACAAGGATACACATTCTTCTCTAGTGCTCATGGAACATTATCCAGGATAAATCATATGCTGGGGAACAAAACAGGTCTTTATAAATATAAAAATAGTGAAATTATTCGAAGCACCTTCTTTAATGACAAGTAGGTGAAGCTGGATCTCAATAACCACAAAGGATGAGAATATTCACAAATACATGGTGATTAAGTAACACACTCTTATACAACCAGTGGGTCAAAGAAGAAATTGCTAGAGAAATCAGTAGTTGTCTGGAGATGGATGAAAATGAGAATACAACTTACCAGAACTTATAGGATGCAGCAAAGACTGTACTAAAAAGGAAATTTATTGCCTTAAATGCCTATATTAAAAAACAAGAAAGAGCAAAAATTGAGGACTTAACAGCAAACCTGGAAGGACTTGAGAAAGTACAACAAACTAACCCCAAAGCAAATAGAAGAAGATAAAGAGCAAAGATTAAAGCAGAGATAAATGAATGGGAGAACAAAAGAACAATAGAAAGAATCATGAAACAAAAAGTTGGTTCTTTGAGAAAATCAATGTAATTGATGGGCCACTAGCAAGATTGACAAAGAAAAAAAGAGAGAGAGGATGCAAATAAACAAAATCAGAAATGAGAAGGGGTGCATTACGATAGACCCAGAAGAAATAAAAGAAATCATAAGAGGATATTATGAACAACTATACACCAACAAACTAGACAACTGAGATGAAATGCATAAATTTCTGGAGAAACACAAACAAGCTACACTGGCTCAGGATGAAATAGATCTCAACAAACCAATCAGAAATAAAAAGATTTAATCAGTCATTAAAAATCATCCTACAAATAAAAGTTCAGGACCAGATGGCTTCACAAGGGAATTTTATCAAAGATTCAATAAAGAACTAAATCAATTCTGCTGAAACTTTTCTAAAAGTCTGAGGAAAAAAGAGCTCTACCTAACTCATTTGATGAAGCTAATATCATTGTAATACCAAAACAAGGTAAAGATGTTATAAGAATGTAAAACTACAGTCCAATCTCTTAATGAACATACATGTAAAAATTCTCAATAAAATATTAGCAAATTGAATGCAGCAGCACATTAAACGAATTATATACCATGACGAAGGATGTTGATACCAGGAATGCAAAGATTGTTCAACACAGGAAGATCAATTGATAGAATGGAGCACATTAACAAATTAAAAGGGAAAAATCACATGATCATCTCGATTAATGCAGAAAAAGCATTCGAAAAAATTCAGCAACCATTTCTGATCAAAATACCCCAAAAGATAGGAATCAAATGTAACTACCTCAATATGATAAATGGAATATATGAAAAACTGATAGCCAGCATTGTACTCAATGGAGAGAGACTGAAAGCTTTCCCCCTAAGGTAAGGTACAAAAAACGGATGCCCACTTTCACCACCATTATTTAACATTATACTAGAAGTTCTAGCTAGAGCAATCAGGCAGGACAAAGAAATAAAATTATCCAAATTGGAAAGGAAGAAGTAAAACTCCCATTAGTTGCAGCTGATATGATACTATACTTGAAAAATCCTGAGCAATCTATAGCAAAGTTACTTGAGCTAATAAATAAATTTAGCAAGGTGGCAGGATATAATATTAATGCGTAAAAAGCAGTAACACTTCTATACACAAATAATGACCTAGCTGAGGAGTCTACTTAAGGAAAAAATTCCATTCAAAATAGCAACTAAAACAATCAAATACTTAGCAATAAACTTAACTAGGGACATAAAGGACTTGTACATAGAAAACTACAAAACTAAAAGAAATCAAGGAAGATCTAAATAAGTGGAAAGATATTCCCTGCTCATGGGTAGGAAAGCTAAATATAGTTAAGATGTCAATTCTCCCCAAACTGATCTACCAATTTAAAACTGTACCAATCAAAATTCCAACAACTACTTTGAAGATTTGGAAAAGCTAACTACCAAATTCATCTGGAAGGGAAAGAGACCCCCAAATAGACAAAAGCATCCTAAAATAGAACAAAGTGGGAAGATTAACACTTCTTGACTTTAAAACCTATCATAAAGCCACAGTGGTTAAAAGACCATGGTACTGGCACGAAGACAGAAACATTGACCAAAGGAATCAAATCAAGACTGCAGAAATAGACCACCAAATCTATGATCAGCTGATTTTTGACAAGGCCCCAAAATCCTCTGAACTGGGACAAAATAGTCTTTTCAATAATTGTTATGGGGGAACTGGATATCAATAGCCAAGAGAACGAAAGAGGACCCCTATCTTACACCCTACACAAAAATTAACTCAAGTGGATCAAACACCTAAATATAAGCACTACCATCATAAAGCTTCTAGAAGAAAGCACAGGGAAACATCTTCATGACTTAGTAATAGGAGGTAGCTTCCTAAGCTTTACACCCAAAGCATAAGGAACAAAAGAAAAAATAGATAAATGGGTACTCCTCAAAATCAAATGATTCTGCACTTCAAAATTCTTTGTCAAAAAGTTGAAGAAGCAGCCAACTCAATGGGAGAAAATATGTAGATATCACATATCGGACAAGTGTTTGATTTCCTGTACATACAAACAAATCATACAACTCAACAACAAAGGAACAAACAACCCAATTATAAAATGGACTAAAGATATGAATAAACATTTTTCTGAAGAGCAAATACAGATGGCTCAAAAGGACATGATGAGATGCTTATTTTCATGGGCAATAAGGCAATTGCAGATCAAGACTACAATGAAATACCACCTCACACCTTTAAGAGTGGCTGCTATTAAACAAACAGCAAAGTATAAATGTTGGAGATGATGTGAATAAGCTGGGACACTTATGCACTGCTGGTGGGAATGTATAATGGTGCAGCCACAATGGTAGAATTTTAGAACAACCCAAATGCTCATCCACAGACAAGTGGATCAACAAAATGTGGTATATACGTATGACAGAATATTATGCAGCAGTAAGACAAAGTGACATCCTGAAGCACATGGCAAGATGGATGAGCCTTGAGGACATAATGCTGAGCAAAATTATCCAGACACAAAAGAATAGATACTGTATGATTTCACATTCATGACCAGCATAAAGTAAAAATCAGAGGCCTATAATACAAAGATACATAGAAACTAGAGTTGGGCAAACCATTAGCTAATGAAGTTGAACTTCAACATAAGGGAATAGAAGGGAACAAAGGTGATTCTCTAGTGGGTCTAGGAGTAATATTACCATATTGAAGATGAACAAGATTGAAAGGGGTTATACAGACCTATGTGTCCTCCTGATTCATACTAGAAATATTATTTAGTTCTCATAAGAATTACTTCAAAGATATGATTCTTGTATCAAGAGAGTTTAAGTCCAGGGTCCAGTGGGAAAACTGCCATTGCATCCTATGAGATATGTTGAAAAGGAAACAATTAGCACTACCACAGCAACAGCCGAGGTAAATAATGTGGTGAGGGACAAGAGTTAAGAGGAGGTTTAGATTTCCTATTTGGCAAGGGTGTGTTTTCTTTCTCTTGAGAACAATGAAATTATCTAAAATTGAGAATGTTGATGGACTGTGGACTTTGGGCCCTATACATGATACCCAATGAATGGAGTGGCTGAAGTATGAACTGATGGAGAAGTACCTTGGAGAACGATGGTGTATATTTATGAACAAAGGTTGTGCTGCTTCAAAAAGGAACAAAGTCATGAGGCAAGCAACAATGTGAGTGAACATGTGGGACATTTAAGACAAAATAAACCAAAAACAAAAGATCAACAATGATATGGTCACTTTAGAAATGCTTATAAGAAAACAGGGGCCTAGATTATAATCTTTTAGAGCAGACACATTAAATCCAGAGTAGTGACTATTATTTCTGGATTTTGAGAGACTGTTATATATATACAATCTGATATTCAGAGATAAGAATGAAACCGAACATGTTGGTGTTAAAGTAATTCAGAATATTGGGTTAAGGAACACAGTGTCTATATGTTAGTACCACAGAAACTTTGAGACCAATGGATGAAAGGTTTATTTGATCTGGAACTGAAATTTTCTGTAGTGCATAATCTAATTAAACCTATCTGTAAAGCTCATTTGAGCAATTGAAACACAGGAAGCACAGAATAAGAAAGAGATCCTTTAATCCAGAATAGATTATTGTATGCCTGGAAACATCCTATGGTATATTAAGCAGATAATCAAAAAGTATTGGCAAAGTCTCCTGAGAGACAGGAGAAAGAATATAGAACTATTAAACTTTGCCATCAAGGAATCCCTTGATACTGTGTCAAACTTTACAGACACCCAAATCAAAAGGCCATGCCCTGGATCATGAGGATTACACTTGTGAAGCTTATGTAGGTAGTGGAGAAGCTTAGACTATCTATAGGTATGCCTAAGAGTTAGTTCTGGAGGACCTCTGTTGTTGCTCAGATGTGGTCTCAGTCTCTCTAAGCCCAACTCTGCAAGGGAAATCATTTCCCCCTACGTGGGACATGACATTCAGGGGAGAAAGTCTCTGTGGCAACATGGGGGATGACTCCCAGGGATGAATCAAGACCTGATGCTTGTGGCACCAACAATTCCATCCTGACCAAAAATGGGAAAAGAAGTGTAATTAATAAAGTATCAGTGACAGAAAGAGTTCAAATAGAGTTGAAAGGCTACTTTGTCTTATGCAAGCTTCAGGTAGACCTTGCTACCTATTATAACCTGCCAACCCTCAAGAAGAACCATTCCAGCCAATCCTAAAGAACACCTAGGGCAATATATAAGATTCCACAAGTGTTCCATGCACTAGAGTAAATTTCCAGAAACCTACAACCTCTAGAAAGATAAGCCCTGAAACCTAGCCCAGCCTCTCCAGAACATCAGATAGTTCCAACTCCCTACTCCATATTAGTGACAGACCCCTCCAATATGAAATATTTAGAATGCCATAGCCCAAAGGACCCTAAAGAGGGGTATGGAAAGATCAAAATTGATGACAGAGTTATACATAAAAAATAGGATTTAACAAATGAATGTGAATGATGAATCATTAAATTGATATCTCTTTTAGTCTCCAGTATTTTAGAGCAGCTAGAAGTAAAAACCTGAAATTGTGAAATTGTAACACATGTCAAATTCTGAAATATATTCTGAAACTAATTGTGGTGCTATGCTTTGAAATTTATAGCTTTTTTGTATATATGTTATTTTTCACACAAAAAAAGAAGGATAAAAGTTGATTGCGATGATGAAAAAATATTTAAGCCCTCTAACCTCCTCTATTCTGGAGCAGCTAGAAGGAAAAATATGAAAGGATCATATGGTAGCCCATGGTGAATTCTGGGATCTGTCCTGTAACCACTTGAAAAGTGCTTTGGAAACTGTTGTTTTTGTATTTCTTTGTTATGTATCTTTGTTAAACTATATAATAAAAAAAGAAGAACAATGTCAAATAAGTGCCCTAACCTAAAAACTGGGAAAAGTAGAAAAAGAAGGGAATACCAGACATTGGGGTGGAGATAAATGGAATAGAACAACAACAACAACAAAAAAAAGAATCACAGAGAGTATCAAGAAAACCAACATTCAGACACTGAAAACATCAATAAAATTAATAAAGTTTTTAGCTAGACCACAAAGTTAAAAGAATATATACAAATATCCAAAATTAGAAATGAAAAGAAGACAATTACTACCAACCCTGTTGAAATAAAAAAGATTATAAGAGTTGTACTGTGAACAACTATATGCCAATAAATGAGACAACATGGATGAAATGGACAAATTCTTAGGAAAACACAAACTAGCTATATTGATTGCAGAAGAAATGAAGAGCATAACAAACCAAATACTAGTAAAGAGATTGAATATGTAATAAAAAATCTCCTGACAAAGAAAAGCCTGGGAGCAGTGGTTTCACAGGAGAATCCTACCAAACATTCCAAGATTACTTAACTTTAATTGTGCTCAAAATCTTTGAAAAATTGGAGAAGATGTATCAAACTCTATTTAATTCTATAAGGTGACAGCACACTCATACAAAAACAAAATAATGATACCATAAGGAAAGCAATATCTTATGAAAATAGATGCAAATGTGTGCAGCAAAATACAAGAAACCCAATCCAACAGCATGTTAAAATCAATATACACTATGATTAAAGACGATTTATCCCTGGTATGCAAGGTTGCTTCAGCATAATGAAATCTCTTAATGTAATACATGACATTAACATTGTGAAGGGAAAATACACGTTATCATTTCAATTGATGCAGAAAAGGCATTTGACAAAATCCAGCACGACTTCTTGATAAAAAACAAAAAAAGCATTTAGAACACTAATAATAAAAGGGAATTTTCTCAATATGATTGACGGTAGATGGGAAAAATACACAGTTATCACGCACTTAATGGTGAAAGACTGAATGCTTTCGATCTAATATTAGCACCAAGACAAAAATGCCCACTGTCACCAGGGTTATTCAGCTGTATACTGAAACTTCCCTCCAGTGCAATTAGGCAATAAAAAGAAAAAATAGACACCTGAATTGAAAAGAAAGAAGTAAAAATCCACAAGAAATCTCCTAGAGCTAATAAATGAATTCAGCAATGTGGTGGGAAGCAAGATAAACCTTCCCAAATACCCTAAACAAGAGGAGAAATCATTTGGAAATCAAATATCTTATAAAGGTTTAACATCCATTATATATAAAGAAATCCTTCAACTTAACAACCAAAAGACAAACAAGCCAATCAAAAAATGGGCAAAAGACTTGAATAGACATGTCTACAAAGATGTATGGATGTCCAGAAAGCACATGAAAAGATGTTTGACACATTACTAGAGCTAATAAATGAATTCAACAAAGTGGTTGGGTGCCAGACAAACACCACCAAATCAGTAGTGTTGTTGAATATGGAGTTGTATAACTCACTGCACACACCAATTTCCTTTACTTCATGGTGTATGACATCATCAATCCAACAATTGGTTTTCAGGGCAGCCACTGCAGCATTGGAGGTTGAAAGATTTAAATGCTGAGAACTTAGCCGGAAGATTCGTTTTACCAATATACGAGAATCAGAGAGTCCACCAGCCAGAACTTTGCAGATGAAGAAGGAAAGTGCCTCCTGGGGATCTTCATGAAACAGGAAGCCAGAAGAGAAAGCTAGTAGATGATGCCATGTGTCTTTCCAGCCAAGAGAGAAACCCTGACTGTGTTCACCATGTGCCTTCTTACTTGAGAGAGAAACCATGAACTTCATCAGCCTTCTTGAACCAAGGTATCTTTCTCTGGATGCCTTTGATTGGACATTTCTATGGACGTGTTTAATCGGGACATTTTCTTGGACTTAGAACTGTAAACTAGCAATTTATTGAATTCACCTTTTTAAAAGCCTTTCCATTTCTGGTATATTGTATTCAGAAGCTAGCAAACTAGAAAGAATAAGCAAGAGAGGAAAGACAAATTTGGCATGATTTCATTGATTTGTAACAATTAGAATAAGCGAATTCACAGAACAGAATCTATAGGATAGGTTACCAGGGAATGGGATGTTGATAGGGAATGGTAAGGCAAGGCTTAAAATATACAAGGCTTCTATTCAGAATGATGGGAATGTTTTGGTAATGGATGGGTGTGGTGGTATAACCATATTGTGAAGATAATTAATAGCACTGAATATATGTATCTGGATGGGATTAAAGGAGAAATTTAGCTTATATATATGGTAATGAATGAAAAATTATTTTTTAAAAATCCATGGAACTACATTACACAGAGAACTACTAGATTAATCATGGACTATAGTTAATAATACAATTACAAAATATGCTATCATCAATTAGCACTACAAGGTGCTAATAATAGAGTGGTATTTGGGAATCATGTATTTTATTGATGATTTTTCTGTAAACCCACAACATGGCTAACAAAGAAAAAATGGAGGGGGGAGTTTTATGCTGTACATATTTTACTGGAGTAGAGATTAACAAAAAAACAGCATAGAACTTGATAACACTGTACACCTTAATGTTAATTAGTGAATAGAATACTTAGAGTAATATTCTTTCATCAATTGTAACACATTTACCACACCACTGCAAGGTGTGAATAATGCACAGGGGTTCTATGGGAACTCTCTAATTTCTGCATGATGTTTCTGTAAACTTCCAAGTTCTCAAAAAGTATTTCACAATAAAGTCTCCTAAATACAAGGCTTCACTCATTAATTTTACCAAATTCTTAAAGAAGAATTAACACTAATGCTTCAGAAACTCATGAGAAATGTAGAACAGTCAGCAACACATTTCCACTCTCAGTGGAGCCAGTAATACCTGGATGCAAAAACATGATGAAGACATTATAATAAAAGTAAACTACTAATCAATAATCCTTATGAATATAAACACAAATCTCTTCAACAAAACATGAGAAAATTAAATTCAGCAATATAAAAAATGATGATACACCACAAATAATTATTTCAAGAATTAAAGATGTATCAACATGCAAAAATCATTAATGTACTCCACCACATAAGTAGAATAAATGACAAAAAAATACACAAATATGTTTATAGATGAAGAAAAAACATTGGACACAATTCAACACACTTTCATTATAAAGCAATCAACAAAGTGAAAAGAAGAGAAAATTCTTAGCCTAATAAAGGACTTCTGAGAAAAATACAAAGCTAATGTAATATTAAATGATGAAAGACTGAACACTTGCTGTTCTGTTTGCTAACTGCCAGAATGCAATATACTAGAAATGGAATGACTTTTACATGGGAGAATTTAATAAGTTGCAAGTTTACAGATCTAAGGCCATGAAATTGTCCCAATTAAAGCCCTAATTTCAGAAACAGTAAAGAGATGCCTGCCATTACTGCTTCCCATTCAACATTTTACTAAATATTATAGTGAAGACAATTGGGAATGAAAATTATGCATTCAGATTCGAAAGAAATAAGCAAAATTATCTCTACTTGCAGATGACATGATATATAGTACAGTGTATTGTATGGGTTCTACTATTAGATTTCCACTATTGAAACTATTAAACAAACAGGATCAAAATACAAAACTCAACTGGATTTCTATAAATTAGCAATAAGGAAACAAAAGAATTTAAACAGCAAATCCATACACAATAGCATCTAAAAGAATAAAATACTTATGAGTAAATTTAACAAAAGACTGTAAAACATGTACTCTGAAACTACAAAATATTTTTGAATGACATAAAAGAAAGCCTAAATAAAAGGAAAAGCATCTCATGCTCATGAACAGAAACCCCAAATTTGTCTCACTGTTCAATGCAATCACCAGCAGAATCCTCTCTGGCTTCTTTGACAATCTGATCCTAAAATTCATTTGGAAATTGAGGGCACATAAAATAGTAGAATCAATTTTGAAAAGGATGTTGGAGAGCTCACAATTCCTGATTCCAAAGTTTAATACAAACCTGCAGTGAGCATGAGAGTTTGATATTGGTGTAAGGATGGACATATGCAACAATTCAATAGTATTGATGGTTGCATTGGTTTATTAAAGCTTCTGGAATGCAATATGCCAGAAATGGAATGGCTTTTAAAAAAGAAATTTATTAAGTTGCATGTTTATAGATCTTAGGCCCTAAAAATGTCCAAGCTTAGGCATCTAGAGAAAGATACTTTGACTCAAGAAATACTGCTATCTGTCACATGTGGCTGGCATCTGCTGGTCATTGTTCCCAGTTCCATTGCTTTCAGCTTCTGATGCCAGTGATTTGAACTCTAAGCACCTGTGTGCCTTTAATTTAGCTCTTTCTGTCACAACTCTAGATTCTTAATTACTTAGCATCTCATGGGAAGGCACATGGCAACATCTTTCTCTCTGTGAGCATTCAAGCATCTCCAAGCCTCTGTGTCTCTGTCAGCTTGAAACAACTCTTTTCCAAACATATCATCTGAAGTTTTGACAGAACATTTCACTTTTTAAAAGACCCTAGTAATCTAATCAAGACCTACCTTGAATGGGTGGAATCACAGCTCTATCTAATCAAAAGGCCAAATCCAAAATTGGGTGTGTCACATCTCCATGTAAACCATCTAGTCAAAGTTTTCCACCCTAAACAATAGGTCTGACCCCGCAAGTTTGGATCAGGCTTAAAACATGGCTTTTTCTGGGGTACATAAGAGATTCAAACTGGCAGAACAGTCAAGAAATAGGTCCTCATATTTATGATCAACTGATTTTTAACAAAGGTGGCAATACAATTTAATGTGGGAAGAATATTCTGTTGAAGAATTGGAAAACACATGTAGAAGAACAAATTTATATTTGTACATAATGTCTAATGATGAACAACTTTTTATGTGGGTGATGTGCATCGATGTAGCTCCTTTCATGAAATGTGAAATCAAGTCATTTGCCAAGTTTTAATTAGTCTTCTTCGTTTTCTTATTTTTCAATTTATAGAGGTCTTTATATATGTTGGATAAAGTTCATTCACCAAATTGTCATTTCTCAATATTTTCATAATATCAACAGAAGTTTTAGCAGAGAAAAACATTTAGATATTAATGAAGTCTGATTTATTGATTATTTTTCTTTAATAGATAATATTTTTCATATCATGACTATATTTTTTACCTAAGGCAGATAAAAATGATTTTCTTGTATTCTCCTACAAGCTTTATAGTTTTATCTTTTTAAATTTCAGTTTTTGTGATATCTTTATACTTATTTTTGTACATCCAATTATTCTAGCACAATTTTTCCAGAAGTCTATCTTGATTACATTAAAATGATTGTACACTACTGTCTAAAATGAGTTAGCATACTAATGTGGTTCTATTTCTAGAATTTCTAGTATATTCATTTGAACTATGTGCTCATCCCTCCATTGTTCTCACATTCCTTTGATGATTGGTAGCTATATAGTAAGTCTGAATATCAGGTAGTGTAATTCCTCCAACTTTATTCTCATATTTTCCTACAAATATGAACAGTTTTCTAACTTCCTTTAGAATTCATATATTTTATTTTGTTTCTTTTCCTTGATATATTGACTGACATCCAGTACTATGATGAATAACTATAGTGAGAATACATACCTTTTCTTACTCTTGATTTTAGGGAAATTGTTCAGATTTCATCATTAGCTATGATGTCAGATGTAATTATATATACATTCTCCTAATCAGCTCTAGGGAGTTCCCTCATTCCAAGTTTGTTGAGAGTTTTTATGCCAAATAGGTATTGGATTTTGTCAAATACAGTTTCTGCATCATATTTACTTCTATTTTGACTACTAATAATATCGACTAACATATTTGGTTTTTATATTGAATCATTGTTACAAATATCAAATAGCAATAAAATAATCAAGGGTATAAAGGACTTGTACACAGAAAACTACAAAACATTGCTAACAAAAAATCTTTTTATCATGGAGTACTATTCATTTTATATATTACTGGATTTGATTTTTTTAATGTTTGGTTGATTATAGTTGTTTGTCAATTTAAGCAATATATTGGCTTCTAGATTTCTTTTTGTTTATAATCTTTCTCTAGTTTTGGTATTAGGGTAACCCTAACCTCTTAAAATAAGTTCAGAAATGTTATTTCCTATTTTAATTTCTAAAATGATTGCATAGAATTGGTGTTATTTCTAGATGAATATTTGCTAGAATTAGCCATTGAAATCATCTTAGCCTAGTGACTTCAATTTGAGAAGGTTTTACATTATAAATTCACTTTCCATTAAGAGTTATAGAATATTTCAACAAAATACTTAAAAATAGAATCCAACAGCATATTATCAAAGCTATACACCATAAAAAAGTGTTTTTAATACAGGGATGAAAGTGCTGTTCCAAAGAAGAAAATCATTTAATGTAATACACCACAAAAACAAATTAAAAGAGAAAACCCACATGATTATCTTGATTGATGCAAGAAAGGAATTTGACAAACTTCAGCATTCTTTCATGATAAAAAAAATTCCCAAATGTAGGAACTGAAAGAAACTTCCTCAATATGATACAGGGCATAAATGAAAAACCCACAGATAACATCATAATTAATGTTGAGAGACTGAAACCTTTCCATCTATGATCAGGTACAAGACAAGTACGCTCAGTGTCAACATTGCTATTCAAAATTGTGCTATAAGAAAGAGAATAAAAGCTTCCAAATTCTAAAGGAAGAAGTAAAACTTTCACTAGTTTCAAATGACATGATCTTATACTTAGAAGATCCTGAAAATGACAACAAAGTACCTGAGCTAATAATCGAGTTCAGCAAAGTGAAAGGAAACCAAATCAATATGCAGAAATCAATGGTACTTCAGTACACTGGTGATGAACTATCTTAGGGGATAGTCAAGAAAAACAATCAATTTGCAATAGCAAAAAAGGAACTTAAAAAACCAAAGATTCAAATATCAAATAGTAATTAAAGAATCAAGGATGTAAAAGGCTTTTACACAGAAAACTACCAAACATTGCTAACAATATATGTGAAGACAAGAATAAATGGAAAGACCTTGCATGCTCATAGGTAAGGATACAAAATATTGTTAAGGTGTCAATTCTAACAAATTGATCTGCAGCATCAAGGCAATATCAATCAAAATTCCAGGAGACTAATTCAGAGAAACAGAAAAGCTAATTATCAATTTTACTTGGAAAGGTAAAGGGTTTCACATACCCAAACACACCTTGAAAAAAAGAAGAATCAAGTTTGAGGTCTCAAGCTTCCTGACTTCAAAACATATTACAAAGCTGCAGTGGTCAAAACAGCATAGTACTGGCATAAATATAGACACATTGATCAATGAAATCAAATTGAGTACATAAAAATAGACCCTCAGATATATGTCAGTTGATGTTGTACATGGCCCCCAAGTCCACTCAAGTGAGATAGAACAGTCTTGTCAGTAAATGATGTTGGGAGAATTGGTATCCATAATCAAAGGAATCAAAGAGGACCCCTACCATACACTGTGCAAATTTGAAAATGTCATGTACACCCAAAAACTTTGCTTTATAATCCTCATTTCATATTGCTGTTTGGGGTTTTTTTACTGTTACATTGGATATGAGGCAAAACCACTTGAGTAGTAAAGGTTGATTAGATGGTTTCCATGGTGATGGTCCCCACCCATTCAAGTTAGGATTGCTTACTGGAGCCCAATAAGAGGGAGCCATTCTGGTACAACTACTTTTACCAACAGAGTCCACACAGCCATAGACAGTCGGAGAAGCAAAAAATGCCCTGGGAAAGTCATTGAAAAATCTTGGAGAGAAAACTAGCAGATGTCACCACACACCTTTCCAGCTTAGAAAGAAATCCCAAACATGGTTGGCCTTCTTGAGCAAAGGTATTGTTCCCTGCATGTCTTAGTTTGGACATTTTTATAGCTTTGCCTTAATTTGGACATTTTCAAGGACTAAAAGTGTAAACGCACGACTTAATAAATTCCTTTAATAAAAGCTGTGCTGTTTCTGGTATATTGCATTATGACAGCTTTAGCAAACTAAAATAGATTTTGGTACTGGAGAGGTAAGATGTGGTGGTTTGAAAATACCAAACATGTTGGAACAGCTTTTAAATGGATAAGGGGAAGATTTTTGAAAAGTTGCAAGGAGCTTCATAGAGAGGTCCTGGAATGCTTTGAAGTTACTCTTGGTAGAAGTGTGGATTCTAAAGATACCACTGATAAGGCCCTAGGCAAAAATGATGAATGTGTTATTGTGAACTGGAAAGAAGGTGACCCTTTTTTTTCAAGTGGCAAAGAATCTGGCAAAATTCACTACTGGTTTCAGACGGAAAGCAGATTTTAAAAGCCATGGACTTGGGCATTTAGCAGAAGAGATTTCCTAATTAAACGTGGATAGTGCAGCCTGATTTCTCCTTGTATCTTATAATGAAATGCAACAGAAAATAGAGAAGCTGAGAACTGAACTGGTTGGGTACAAAAAAACCAGGAAGTGGTTGTTTAGAAAATCCTGGTCTTCCAGAAAAGGAGATTCCAGAGAATAGTGCCCCACATGAGGATTTTAACTGGATATGAAACCAGCAGCCATTTAAGAAAAATCCCGGAATGGAGATGGAATTATCCTGGAAGGATTTGTGGAAAGTCTTATTTTCTGATGATTATTATACGTGCCTAGTACATAGAAAACCAACAAGTGTGTTGCACATAGCAGTGAGAACAACCAAATGAATAGGCCAAGTCCATGATCTTGGGGTTCACCCTTATGAAACTTATTCCTGCAAAGGAAAAGCTAAACCTACTTAAAATTAGTCCTGAGAGTCATGCCCAGAGAACCTCTTTTGTTGCTTAGATGTGGCCTCTGTCTCTAATCTGACATGGAAAGTGAACTCACTACCCCACCCTTCAATGTGGGACATGACTCCCAGGGATGTAAATCTCCCTGGCAACATGGGAGAGAAATTTCAGGATGAACCAGGACCTGGCATTGAGGGATTGAGAAAATATTCTTGACCAAAAGGGGGAAGAGAGAAATGAGAAAAAAATAAAGTGTTAGTGGTTGGCTGATTTAAAACAGAGTCCAGAGGTTATCCTGGAGGGTATTCTTATGCATTATATACATAGACTTTTTTAGTTTATGATGTATTCAAGTGTTTAGAAGGAAGTACCTAAACTGTAGAATTGTGTTCCCATAAGCTCATTGCTTGAAAATGATTGTATAATGATATAGCTTTTACAATGTCACTGTGTGATTGTAAAAACCTTGTGTCTCATGCTCTTTTTATCTACAGTATGGACAGATGAGTGAAAAATGGATGAAAGAACACTAGGGGGACAAAGGTTAAAGTTAATTGGGTAGATGGAAATACTAGTGGTCAATTAGTGGGAAGGGTAAGGGGTATGGTATGTACGAGTTTTTTCTTTTTTCATTTTTATTTCTTTTTCCAGAGTGATGCAAATGTTCAAAAAACTGATCGTGGTGATGAATACATAACTGTGGTGATGAATACATAACTGTGATGATATGGTGAGTCATTCATTCTATGCCATGTATGGAATGTTTTTGTTAAGAATGTTTGTATGTTTGTATATAATCTTTTATCAATAAAAATATTTTTAAAGGAGTGTTGCAGGATCTGTAGATGTGGAACCATTGCCATTCTAGACTTAAAAGGTGCAGAAAAGGGGTTCTGGGAAGATGGTAGAGTAGGATCAATTGAGTCAGCCTTGCTCCAAGGAAAAGTTAGAGAAGAAATGTAAGGGCATTTGAGATAGTGAGTCCAGCATGTAATGAACATAGGGTGGCCTTGGTTGCAAAAGCTGAGGAACAAAGAAGTAGAGAACTGGAGACTGTCCAGATGGTGCAAATAGCTTAACGTGGAAGCTTGGGGTATTCAGGAGTGTACAGACAGGGGATGGGAACTAGAAAGTAAACCAAGCCATGTTCCTTGAACATGCTACACACACCAGGGCAGCTGCATGACCTACAACATGCTACACACCCTATGCACCTGAATCTCATCATCTGCCCCCACTTCCCAATCCCCAAGTGCCCCCACTTCACAAACCACTCACATGCATACCTACAACACCAAGTGCAGCTCAACCCATCTCTCCTGCAACCTTCCCAATCACTACCTCCCCCTCCCTCCACACTTGTAAACTGTCACCACTGCATAAAGGCCATGACATTTATCTCCATACTCAGGCTACACCTGCCCCCAACCCATACTGTTACACAGCCCCACCTGCCCCCACTGAGCTGTGTGGACAGGTATATCACTTTACAGCACTCCTAGATCCACGCATGCACATGGACCTCTGACACCCACCCCAGCTCTGAGGAAGTGCTGGCCTCTGAAGCCGAGTCATATCTACCCCCAGCCCATAACACCAACACACTGCTATAGCTATGTGTATGCACACAAAGGGCCACATGCTCTAGACCAGCGCCCACCAGGACCAAACCTCCAAGACCCATGCACAGCCACATCCTCTCCAGCCACAGGGGACCCATGTTCACAAACGTAGCATCCAAAATCTATACCTATAACTGCACTACAATGCATTACCACACTGATGTGCCCCGTACTGTGACTTTCATTCTGCTACACATCCATCCCACAAATACAAGGCTTTAGCCTATTGATGGAATTCAACTTCCATAGTGAATCAATCAAGATGTTTACATGAAGCAAAAGCAACAGAGGATCACTAAGCATATCACAACATAGACAGAGAGAACCCAGCCTAATGACCAAATTAAAATGCCAGATAAGACACAGACATTGGAACAGTAAATCAAAGAGGTTCATATAAAACTACCAAACAAAATAAATGGGATGGCTAATGACAAAAAAGAGATCAAGAAGACACTACAACAGCATAAAGAGGGATTTAAAAGGATAAACAGAAAAATAGCAGATACGCAAAGTTTAAAGATGTTGTAGACCAAATAAAAAACATACTAGAGATGCATAGCAGATTTGAAGAGGCAGAAGAAATAATAAGAGAACTAGGGAACAGAACAACTGATTTCGAACACTCAAAAGAGCAAATGGCAAAAAAAAAAAAAAAAAAAAAAAGATGGAAAAATTGAATTGGACCTCAGGGAAATGATGGACAAAACAAAGCATGCAAATATAAGAGTCATTGGTGTCCCAGAAGGAGAAGAGAGGAGTAAAGGGCTAGGAAGATGAGTTAAGGACATAATGGGGGGAAATCTCCTGACCCTTATAAAGGACATAAATATTCAAGTCAAAGAAGCTCAGTGGAGTTCAAATAGAATAAATCCGAATAGGCCTTCTACAAGATACATACTAATCAGTCTGTCAAATGTTGAAGAGAAGCAGAAAGTCCTGAAAGTTGCAAGAGAAAAACAATCTACACACATGACTAAGTTCAGACTACTCAACTGGCACCATGGAGGCAAGAAGACAGTGGTGTGATATATTTACGATATTGAAACAGAAAGACTTCCAGCCAGGACTTCTGCATCCAGCCAAATTGTCCTTCAAAACTAAGGGAGAGATTTTAATTTTCACAGACAAACAAAACCTGAAAGAATCTGTCAACAAGAGACTCACCCTACAAGAAATACTAAATGTAGTTCAGTAGGTTGAAAAATGAAGACAGGAGAGGGAGGTCTGGGGCATGACACAGAATTGAAGAGTACCAGTAGGTAACTTAAAGGATAAAAAGAGAAAGATGGAAAGGAATATACAGATTTGACAAATAAGATAAAAAAGATAAGATGGTGGATTCAAGAAATGTCTTTTCAGTAATAACTTTGAAGGTTAATGGATTAAATTTACCAATTAAAAGATAAAGATTGTCAGATTGGATGCTGCTTACAAGAGACTCACCTTAGACTCAAGGGTAGAAATAGATTGAAAATGAAAGGATGTAAAAAGTTTATCAATGCAAGTTGTGACCAAAAGAAAGCAGAAGTAGCTATAAATATATTGGACAAAATAGACTTTAACTGTAAAGACATTATAGGAGAAGAAGATGGATACTATATATTAATTAAAGGGACAATTCCCCAAAAGCAAATAACAATCATAAATATTCATGCTCTTAAATAAGAAGCTCCAAAGTACATGAGACAGGCATTGGCAAAACTGAAGGGAGTAGTGGATGTTTCAACAGTATTAGTAAGAGACTTGAATACATCACTCTCTATAGATGGATCAACCAGACAGAATAAAAACATGGAAATAGAGAAATTAAACAACTTGATAAATGGATTAGACTTAACAGACATATACAGGTTATTGCACCCCAAAACACAAGGATATAAATTCTTTTCTAGTGCTCATAGGACATTGTCCAGGAAAGATCATATGTGAGGGTAAAAACAGGTCTTTACAAATTTTAAAACATGGAAACCATTCAAATACTTTTCTCTGATCACAATGGAATAAAGCAGGATCTCAATATACACCAAAGAATGAGAACATTCACAAATATATGGAGATTAAATAACACATTCCTAAACAATGAGTGGGTCAAAGAAGAAATTGCTAAAGACTCAGTAGCTACCTGGAGATGAATGGAAATGAGAATATAACATAGCAGAACTTATAGAATGTGGCAAAGGCTATATTGAGAAAGACATCTATTGCCCTAAACGCCTATATCATAAAATCGGAAACAGCAAAAATTGAGAACTTAACTACTCACCTGGAGGAACTTGAGAAACAATAGCAAACTAACCCCAAAGCAACCAGAAGAAGAGAAATAATAATAATAATAATAAAAAAATGATTAAAGCAGAGTTAAATGAATGGGAGGAAAAAGTAACAATAGAATGAATCAATAAATCAAAAGTTCATTCTTTGAGAAGATCAATAAAATTGGTGGGCCATTAGCAATACTGACAAAGAAAAAATAGAGTGAGGCAGCAAATAAACAAAATCAGAAATGAGAAGTGGTGTGTTACACAGAACCTGAAGAGAAAAATGAAATCATATGAGAATAATGTGAACAACTATATGCCAACAGACTAGACAAATTAGATGAAGTGGACAAATTTCTGGAAACAAACAATCGATACTGACTCAGGAAGAAATAGAAGATCTCAACAAACCAATCACAAGTAAAAAGATTCAATCAGTCATCAGAAATTTTCCTACAAAGAAAAGTTCAAGGCCAGATAGCAACACAGGGGAATTTTATCAAATATTCTAAAAAGAACTAACACCAATCCTACCCAAACTTTTCCAAAAAAATGAGGGAAAAAGGAACACGACCTAACTGACTTTATGAAGCTAATATAATTTTAATACCAAAACCAGGTAAAGATGCTATAAGAAAGGAGAACTACATGCCAATCTCTCTAATTAATATAGATGCAAAAATTCTCAAAAAATAATTATGAAATTGAAAAAAATATATATTATCAAATTGAATCCAAAAACACATTAAAAGAATTATACAGCACGACCTAGTGGGGTTTATACCAGGAATGCAGGGATAGTTCAATGCAAGAAAATCAATTAATGTAATACAGAACACTAACAAATCAAATGGGAAAAATTACATGATCATCTTGATTGATACTAAAAAAGCATTCAACATATATGGGATATAAAATTACTGTGCAAAATGAGTATCATTTTCTGATAAAAACACTTCAAAAGATAGGAGTCAAAGATAACATCCTTAATATGATAAAGAGCATATATGAAAAACTAACAGACATCATATTACTCAATAGAGAGAGACTGAAATCTTTACCCCTAAGATCAAGAATGAGACAAGGGTGCCATCTGTCATTATTCAACACTATTATTCAACAGTGTGCTAGAAGTTTTACCTAGAGCAATCAGGCAGGACAAAGAAATAAATGACATCTAAATTGGAAAGGAAGAAGTAAAACTTTCATTATTTGCAGACGACATGATACTATACTTGGAAAATCATGAGAAATCTACAATAAGGTTACTTGAACTAATAAAATTCATTCAGCAAAGTGGTGAGATATGAAATTAATATGCAAAAATGAGAAACATTTCTATACACAAGGAATGTCCTAACTGAGGAGTCAGTTAAGGATAAAATTCTATTCAACATAACAAATAAAAGAAGCAAGTACTTAGGAATGAATTTAACTAGGGACATAAAGGACTTGTACACTCAAAACAACATAGCATTGCTAAAAGAAATCAAAGAAGACCTAAAATGGGGGGGGGGACATTTCCTGCTCATGGTAAGGAAGACTAAATATAGTTACAATGTCAATTCTACCCAAATTGATCTACAGACTCAACACAGTAGCAATATATATTCCAGCAACTTACTTTGAAGACTTGGAAAAGCTAGTTACCAAATTCAGCTGAAAGGGAAAGAGACCCAGAATAGCTAAAAGCATCCAAAAGAAGAACGAAGTGGGAGGATTAACACTCCATGACTTTAAAACATATAAAGCCACAGTAGTCAAACCAGTGTGTTACTGACACAAAAATAGGATTGACCAATGTAAAAGAACTGAGAATGCAGAACTTGAGCACCAAATCTATGGTCAACATTTTTTATAAGGCCCCCAAATGCTCTGAACTGGGACAAAACAGTCTTTTCAATAAATGGGCATGGGAGAACTGGACATCAATAGCCAAAGGAATGAAAGAGGACCCTTACTTTACATGCTAGACAAAAATTAATCCAAAGTGGATCAGACTCCTAAATATAAGAACTAACACCATAAAGCTTCTAGAAGAAAATGTAGGGAAATATCTCCAAGACCTAGTAATATGAGGTTACTTCCTAAACTTTACACCCAAATCACAAACAACAAAAGAAAAAAAATGATAAACGGGAACTCCTCAAAATCAAATGCTACTGCACCTCAAAAGACTTCATCAAAAAGATGGAGAGGTAGCCAACTCAATGGGAGAAAATATTTGGAAATCACATATTTGACAAAGGTTTGCTATGCTGTATACATAATGAAACCATACAACTCAAAAACAAATAAACAAACAACCCAATTATAAAAAGAGCTAAGGATATTAATCAGCATTTTTCTGGAAAGCAGATACAGATGGCCTAAAAGCACATGAAAAGATATTCATTTTTATTGGCTATAAGGAAAATTCAGGTCAACACTACTATGAGATACCACCTCACACCTATAAGAATGGTTGCTATTAAACAAACAGGAAACTATAAATGTTGGAGAGGATGTGGAGAAATTGGGAAACTTATGCACTGCTGGTGGGAATGTATAATGGCACAGCCACTATAGAAGACAGTTTGGTGGTTCCTTAGGAAACTAAATATCAAGTTGCCCTATGAACTGGCAATAGCACTACTTGGTATATCTGCAGAAGAGCTGAAAGCAATGACACAAACAGACAATGCTCATAGCAGCATTATTCATACTCACCAAAAGATGGAAACAAATGCCCATGAACAGATGAGTAGAATAACAAAATGTTTATACACATATGATGGAATATTACACAGCAGTCAGATGAAATGAGGTACTGAAGCACATGACATGATGGATGAGCCTTGATACATAATACAGAGTGAAATAAACCAGACACAAAAGGATACTGTATGATTCCACTTTTATGATTATGGTAAAGGTAAAATTAGAGGCTTATAATATAGAATATACAGGACTTAGACGTTCTTCGATGCTAGAGATGAGTGAACGGTTAGGTAATGAGGTTTAACACGAATATAAGAGAATAGACAGAAGTGAAGGCGGCTCTCTGGTTGGTCTCCAAGTAATATTGAAATATATATTGAAAGTGAACAAGATTGAAAGAGGTTGTATAGACATATGTGTCCCACGGATTAACACTAGAAATATAAATTAGTTCTTGGAAGAACTACTTCAAAGGTATGATTCATGTACAAAGAGTGTTTAAGTCCAGGACACGGGGGAAAATTGCTATTGCATGCTAAGCACTGTTTAAAAGTAAAACGTCAGCACCACCACAGAGACAGTAGAGGTAAATAATGGGGGGAGGGACAAGAACTATGAGGAGGTTAAGATTTCCTATTGGTGACGGTATGTTTAATGGTTTTTGTACTCTTGGGAATAATCAAATTATCTAAAATTGAGAGTGTTGAAGACTGTGGACTTTTGGCATTATACATGATGCCTAATGAATGCAGGTGGCAGAAGGATGCACTGACTGACAGGTAGATTGGCCAATGTTTGTGGATATATATGGTTGAAAATTTTGCTGCTACAAAATGGAATGAAGTTGTGTGGTATGCAACAATGTGAATGAACATGTGGGACATTTGGAAAAGCAAAATAAGCCAGAAATGAAACCACAATTTTTTATGGTCTTCTTATGAAAATGCTTTATAAGAAAATAGGAGCATAGACTGTAAGCTCTTATAGAAGATGCATATTCTCTGGAGTAGTAATTATTATTTCTGGATTTTGAGAAGCTGATATCCTGGTATTTAGAGATAAAAATGAAGCCAATCAGGTTGGGGTTAAAGTAATTCAGAACACCAGAGTAAGGAAAACATTACATTTTAGAATCAAACATACACTTTGAGATAAAAGTAAGGAAGATCTCTTTTGTCTGTAACCTGATTTTTTTTGTATTACATAATCTACCTCAACCTATCTGTATAGCTAATTTGAACAAGTGAAACACAGGGAGCCCAGAATAAGAAAGAACACCTTTAAATTTGTATATCTTAATGTAATGCCTGGAAACATCCTAGAATACATTAAGCAGATAATAAAAAATATTGGCAAAGTCCCCTGAGGGATGGAAGAAAAAATATGGAACTATTAAACTTACCATCAGAAAATCCCTTCACACTATGTCAAACATTAGGAACATCTAAATCAATACACCAAGCCCTTGGTCTTGAGGCTTACTTTTGTGAAGCTTTATGTATGTAGTGGAGAAGCTTAGCCTACTTATAGGTATGTCTAAGAGTTACTTCTGGAGGACCTCTTTTTTTTTTTTTTTTTTTTTTAAAGAGGGAGGAAGGGAAGGAAAGACAGAGAAGGAAGGAAGGGAGGAAGAAAGGGAAACATCTTTAAACATTTTCTTGTTTTATTATATTTTGTTTGTTTGTTTGTTTTTTACATGGGCTGGGGCCGGGAATCGAACCGGGGTCCTCCGGCATGGCAGGCAAGCACTCTTGCCCGCTGAGCCACCGCGGCCCGCCCTGGAGGACCTCTTTTGTTGCTCAGATGTGGACTCACTCTCCCTAAGCCCAACTCTGTAAGTGAAATAATTGCAATTGCCTTCCACCCTACATGGACATGATATCCAGGGGTGAAGGTCTTCCTTGTGGTGTGGGAGATGACTCCCAGAGGTGAGTCATGTCCTGGCACCGTGGAATCAACAAATTCATCTTCGACAAAATGGGGAAAAGAAGTGTAACTAATAAAGTATCAGTGTCAGAGCATTTTCAAATAGAGCTGAAAGGCGACTCTCAAGGTTGCTCTAATTGAAGCTTCATTTAGACATTTTTACCTATTATAATTTTCCAAACCCCAATAAAACCCAACCCAGCCAATCCTAAAGAACACCTAGGGCAATATATAAGCTGTTACAAAGGTTCCAAGCACTAGAGTAACTTTCCAGAAACCTACAGCCTCCAGATAGGTCCCTGGACCAGATAAATCCTGAAACTTAGAGGGTCCAGCCTCTCCAGAGAATGAGATAGGTCCATCTCCCTTCCCCATATTATTGACAGCCCCTTCCACCATGGAAAAGTTGCAATGGCCATATCCCAAATGCCCCTAAAGAGAGGGATAGAAAGAAAATATGATGGTCTAGCTGTACAGAGAAGATAGGATTTAACAAATGAATATGATTGCTGTATCTTTAAATTGATACCTCTTTTAGTCTCCAGTATCTTAGAGCAGCTGGAAGTCAAACCCTTAAATTTGGAATTGTAACTCATGTCAAACTCTGAAACCCATTCTACAACTAATTATGGTGCTGTACTTTGGAATTTATTACTTTTTATGTATATTTGTCATTTTTCACAAAAAAGAATAAAAAGTCACTTGTGATGATAAAAAAAATATTTATTTCTTCTAGCCTCCTAAGTTTGGAAATAGCCAGAAGGAAAAATCTTTGAGGATCATATGGTAGCCCATGATAAACTCTGGAATCTGTCCTGTAACTACTTGTTGAAGAGTTCTTTGAAAAGTATTGCTTTTTTCTTTCTTTGCTTTGTACATATGTTATATCACACAATAAACAAAGTTAAAAACAAGAAAAAAGGGGCAGAAAAGGTACAATTTGAGGGAAAAGTAACTTCAGAGGCAGAACAATGGAAGCTAAGTTGAAGCCAAGAAAACTTGAGCCATGAGAGTGGACACACACAAGCACTTGGAGAAGATAAATTTGCCCCAAAGGCAGAGGGTGAGCCTTCCACCTCAATATTCTGGAAGAATTGTGACCTAGGCCTTGGAGAGTGTAGATTGCATTCCTTGTGGATTGGGGAAATCCTGGAGGCCACCACAATGTTCTGGATGATTTGAGCATGTTCCACAGGGAGGGTAAAATACCCCGGTGCAGTCCCAAAATTTGGAGAGGGTGGAGGCAAGAAAATTTCAGTCCCTCCAAGGTCCCCATTGGTTGCATTTACAGACAGCTGGACTCCTGTATAGGCCCTTGAAAAAGGTGGGACTGCTGCTTTCTAAAGCCATGAGGATAAATGACCCTCAGACTTTGAAATCTAATGAAATTTTCCCTGCAGGTTTTTGAAGGTTTCAGGTCTGATAACCCCTGTTTCTCCCAATTTCTCCTATGGAAATGTAAAAATGTATTCTATGACTGTCCCACCTTTGTATGTGAGCAGCAGATATCTTATTGTGAGTTTTACAAGTCCACAGCCAGAAGAGAATTTTGCCTTAGGAAATACATGCCTGTGGCTGGCTTTGTTGAGATTTTGTACTGTTTCTGCCTTTGTATTTTGTTTGTATTTTTATTGAAATTGTTTAAGGCTTTTTGACATGGGCTGGCAATGGGCATTAAACCCAGGTCTCTGGCATGGTAGGCAAGAATTCTACCACTGAGCCACAGTCGTAGCATCCAAATCAAAGGTCCAAATGGTGGAATATCCCCCTGCGAAACTGCTATGTGTACCAGAAAAGGCATGCTTTTTAATCCCCATGCAATATTGCTGGGTGGGATATCTTTTATTATTTCCATGGAGATGTGAACTATCAATCATGAATAGTTAATTCTGATTAAATGGTTTCCATTGAGATGTGTTCCCACCTACTCAAGATAGGGATGCTTATTGGAGCCCTTAAAGAAGGAACCATAAAAGAGGTGAGGCAAGATGGCAGCATAGTGAGGTGTGGAATTTATTTCATCCTCCAAAGCAGCTAGTAAATAGCCATGAACAGTACAGAGCAACTTCTGGGAGAATATCAGTGACTGAATATACAGCATAAACCAGTCTAGAGCAGGTGTAATTTCTGAGATCCCATGCAGAACTGTAAGATCCCCAAGTCACAGAGGCCAGCACCCCTCCCCAAGAGTCACAGATAGTTGGTTTCCTGAGGGGAAAGAAAGTAGACTTTATTAGTAGTAAGGGCTTAGCTCAACCAAGCCCCAAATGTGGAATGAATTAACAAATTTGGACTACTGAAAACAGGCCCCAAGCACACATAAACCTGGAATAAGCACTAAAGGAACTAGGTGTTTTGTCCCAGCAGAGAATGGGTGGAACTGATGCACACAATAAAAGAGGCTTTTGAGTTGGATACCACAAAATACTGGAAAAGTGCTGGGCCCAAACTAAAGGGGACAAAGAGAGCCTTGTGATACATAAAGCCATGTACCAAAGCAAGGAGCAGGTGCCTGGTTCTGAAAAGGATTTTTTTTTAAGCTCTTAAACAGCACATTAGATAGAACTGGAAACACTCTCAGGCTCCAGCACTGTCTCAGGCATGGGTGGTAGCATGCTTGTCTGAGAGACTAAGTGACTAGTCAGGCAACAATGGTTAAATCTCTATAGAATGTATCATCCCCAAGAAAATGGAGCTGAGACTGAGCACTAGTGGGATCTCCACTTCAAGGAATTCAGGCCCCAGGGAGTGGAAAACAAAAGCAATCAAAGTCATCCTACTACCTTGTCTCTGTCTAAATTATGCTCCTGGAAGAGAGTGTATGCTAAAATTAAAGGCACAACATCAATTTAAACTGATGGGAAGTGGCAGGCAGACAAGTGTCACATGCTAGGGAGGATAGGAAAAGCACAGTTTCTGGAGTCTTCACCAGAAAATCTGACAACCTGCTGAGTCTCACCCTCACAGAAAACTGATGCTGGTGACCCCTTTCTCCTGAGACATGGAACTGTCAGGTATGGTAAAAATCTCACTGGGATTTATAATATCTCAAGACACACTCATCAAATGAAAGGTTCCATATAGGCAGGGCAAGAAACAGAAAAATAAGAACAGAAAAAATATGATCAGTTAAAAAGAATCTATATTAGATATTAGAATAAGATGAACTGATTGTCAAAAAACAGATACAGAACAAAGCCATCCAGCAAGAAAACCCTAGGTAACAATGAAACCAACCTCCAAAATAAACTAATAAGGAAATCAAATGCATAGATGTCAGCAAAAAATAATGAGTTATACTATGAAAATTGAAGTTATAGCCCAGGCAAAGGAACAAACCAACACTTCAAATGAGACACAGGAGTGGAAACAACTAATTAAGGATGTTCAAAAGACATGCAAAGCTTATTAAATATTAAATCAATGAGTTGAGGGAAGATACAAAGAAGATATTGGGAAAATAAAAAGAAGAACTCAAAAGTTTGAAAAAAAACACAGAAATTATGAAAATGAAAGGCACAATGCAACAGATGAAAAAAAAACAATGGAAACCTAGAACAATAGATCTGAAAAGGTAGAAGAAAGAATTAGTGAACTGGTGGACTAGACAAATGAAATCCAAGAAACAGAAGAGAATATAGGAAGACGAATGGAAAAGGAAAAGCACAGTATCAAGGAGCTGAATGAAAATATGAAGTGCATGAATATACATGTTGTGTGTTTCCCAGAAGGAAAAGAAAAGGAAAAAGAAGCAGAAAGACTGATGGAAGAAATAGTCACTGAAAATTTCCCATCTCTTATGAAAGACATAAAATTATAGATCCAAGAAGTGCAGTGTACTCCAAACAGAATAGATCCAAATAGATATACTCCAGGAGACTTACTAAACAGATTGTCAACTGTAAAAGACAAAGAGAAAATTTTGAAAGCAGCAAGAGAAAAGCAAGCCATGGCATACAGGGGAAGCCAAATAAGACTACATGTGGATTGCTCATCAGTAACCATGGAGGTGAGAAGGCAATGGCATGATATATTTGAAATCCTAAAAGTGAAAAACTGCCAATGAAGAATTCTATATCCAGCTAAGTTGTCCTTCAAAATTGAGGGGGAGATTAAAATATTTTCAGGCAATTAATCACTGAGAGAATTTGTGACTAAGAGACTGGCTCTGCAAGAAATTCTAAAGGGAACACTGCATGCAGATAGGAAAAGGTAGGAGAGAGATGTCTGGAGAAGAGTTTAGAAATAACGACTATCAGTAAAGGTAAAAAGAGAAAGAAATTGGATATGACATATAAAATCCAAAAGACAAAAGGTAGAAGAAAGTACTGCTTTTACAGTAATAACATTAAATTTTAATGAATTAAACTCCCCACTCAGAATACATAAATGGCAGAATGGATTAAAAAAACAGGACCCATCTACATGTTGTCTAAATGAAACTCATTTTAGACCCAAGGGGAAAAATTGGTTGAAAGTAAAAGACTGAGAAAAGATATTTCATGCAAACAACAATCAGAAAAGAGCATGAGAAGCTATACTATTATCTGACAAATTAGACTTCAAATGTAGAACAATTAAAAGAGACAAAGAAGGACACTATGTATTAATAAAAAGAACAATTTAACAAGAAGTTATAGAAATAATAATTATTTATGCACTGAGCCAGAGTGCACCAAAATACATGAGGCAAGCACTGACAACACTGAAAAGAAAATAGACACCTCTCCCATAATAATTGGAGACTCATCAATGGATAGAACATCTACACAGGGGACTTAAAAGGAAACAGAGATTTTGAATATGATAAATAATCTAGAATTAACAGACATTTACAGAATATTACTCCCCACAATAGCAGGACACATATTTTTCCCAAGTGCTCATGGATCATTATCAGTGATAGACCATATGCTGGATCACAATACTAGCCTCAATAAATTTTAAAAGACTGCAATCAAACAAAACACTTTCTCAGATCATAATGGATTGAAGTTGAACACCAATTATGGGCACAGGAACAGAAAATTCACAAATATGTGGAGGCTAACCAACACACTATTAAACAACCAATGGGTCAAGCAAAAATTACAAGAGAACTCAGTAATTATCTTGAGGCAAAAGAAAATGGAAACAGAAGATATCAAAATTCATGGGATGCAGCAAAGACAGTACTGAGAGGAAAATTTATTGCCTAAATCATATTTTAAAATAAGAAGGAACAAAAATCAAGGAATTGACTTTTCACTTAGAAGAACAAGAAAAGAACAGCAAACTAACCACGAAGCAAATAAAAGGAAAGAAATAATGACTATTAGAACAGAAATTGTGACTATGAAAACAATCAAGAAACTCAACAAAACCAGAAATTGGTTCTTTAAGAAAATCAATAAAATCAATGGACCCTTCATTAGGTTGACAAAAAAAAGAGAAAAGAAGCAATTAAATAAAATCAGAAATGGAAGTGTGGACATAACCATTGACCCCACAGAAATAAAAGAGGTAATGAGAGGATACTATGAGCAACTATATGCTAGTAACCTAGACAACTAAGATGAATTGAAAAACTTCCAAGAAAGGCATAAGCAACCAACACTGGTTCAAGAAGAAATGCCAACTCAACAAGCCAATTACAAGTAAAGAGATTGAATCAGTCATTAAGAAGTTCTCAAAAAATAAAAGTCCAGGAACAGATGGCATTACATGTGAATTCTACCAAGCATTCAAGAAAGAATTAGTATTAATCCTGCTCAAAATCTTCAAAAAATTTAAGAGAAGGGAAAGTTGCTCAACTAATTCCATGAAACCAACATTACCCAAATACCAAAGCTAGACAAAGATAATAAAAGAAAATAAAATTGCAGTCCAATCTCTTTATTGAATATAAGATGCAAACATCCTTAGGAAAATAATGGTAAATCTAATCCAACAGCATATTAGAAGAATTATATACCAGACAAAGTCAGATTTGTTCCAGGGATGTAAGGCTGGTTCAACATAAGAAAAACAATTAATGTATTGCACCATATCAACAAATCCAAGCAGAAATACCACATGATCATCTTGATTAATGCGGAAAAGACATTTGACAAAATTCAAGTTCCTATCTTGATGAAAACTTTTGAAAAGGTAAGAATAGAAGGAAACATCCTCAACATAATATAGAGCAAATATGAAAAACCCATAGCTCACATCATCCTCAAAGGGAAAAGACTGAAGCCATTCCCTATATTCAGGAACAAGACAGGATTCCCACTGTCACCATTGTTATTCAACATTATGGTGGATGTCCTAGCCAGAGCAACTGGACAAAATAAAGAAATAAAAGGCATCCAAATTGTAAAGAAGGAAGTAAAACTCTCACTGCTTGCAGATGACATGAAATTAAATGTTGAAAATCCTGAAAAGCTATAGCAAAGCTACTAGAGCTAATACATGAGTACAATAAAGTGGCAGGGTACAAGGTCAACACTGAAAAATCAGTAATGTTTCTACACACTAGAGATGGGCAATCTCAGGAGGAAATCAAGAAAAAAATTCCAGTTACAATAGCAATCAAAATAATCAAATATTTAAGAATAAATTTAACTAAGGATACAAAATACTTATACAAGGAACACTACAATAAATTGCTAACAGAAATCATGGAAGACCCAAATTAATGGAAGTTTATACCCTGTTTATTGTTTGAAAGACTGAATATACTTAAGATGTCAATTTTACCCAAATTGATTTATAGATTCAATGCAATACCAAATAAATCCCAATGACTCATGTTGCGAAAATAGAAAAAAAAACAATAATCAAAAACTTATATTAAAGGATAAGGTACCCTGAATAGCTAAAAATATCTTTAGAAAGGAAAACGAGTTTGGAGGTCTCACACTACCAGATTTTAAAGCATGTTATGAAGGTACAGTTGTCAAAACAACCTGGTATTGACATAAAGATAGCTATGCTGATGAAAGCGATTGAATTGGGTGTTCAGAAATAGACCCTCTCAGCTATGTATAATTGATCTTTGCTAAGGTGGTCAAAAGCCAGCCCACTTAGGACAGAGAAGCTTCTTCAATAAATGATGTTTGGAGAACTGGATATCCATATATGAAAGAATAAAACAGCATTCATAGCTCACACCCTATACAAAAATTAGCTCCAAATGAATCAAAGACCTACACATTAGAGATAAGACCATAAAACTTATAGAAGAAAATATGGGGAAATATCTTGCAAATCTTGTAGTATGAGGCAGTTTCTTAGAACTTACACCCAAAGCACAAATATTTAGAGGAGTGGGATTTCCTCAAAATTAAATACTCCTGTACATTAAGGAAGTTTGTTAAGAAAGTAAAAAGCCAGCTTATGCAATGGGAGACAATATTTGGAAAGCACTTATTAGATAAGGGTTTATTATCAAGAACATATAAGTAGTTTCGTCAACTCAACAACAAAAAGACAAACAAACCAATTAAATAATGGGCAAAACCCATGAAAAAACACTTCTCAGAAGAGGAAATACAAATGGCTAAAAGGCACATGAAAAGATGCTCAAATTCAGCGGCTAATATGGAAATACAAATCAAAACTATAATGAGGTACCATCTGACACTCAATAGAATAGACATTATAAAAAAAACAGAAAATGTCAGGTGCTAGAGAGGATTTAGAGAAAGAGGCACACTTATCCACTGTTGGTTGGAATGTAAAATGGTGCAGTCACTCTGTAAGGGATTTTGGCATTTATTCATGAAGCTAAGTATATTATTGCCATATGATCCAGCAATCCCATTACTAGGTATATATTCAGAGGAACTGAAGGTAAGGGTACGAAAGGACATTTGCACATCAATGATAAAGCATCATTATATCCTATTGCCAAGAGATGGAAAGAGGTCAAATGTTCACAATGGGTGAGTGGCTAAACAAGCTGTGATATATACATACAATGGAATATTAAATAGCTGTAAGAGAAAACAAAGTTATGCAGCATGTATAACATAGATGGACCTTGAGGACACTATGGTGAATGAAATTAGCCAGAAAAAAAAGGACTAATTCCGTGTGGTCTCACTAATATGAACTAACATTAATGTGTGAACTTTGAAAGTTGAAGTTAGGAACACAGTGTATCAGGAGATAGAAATAGGGTAGAGATAGGGCATTAGGGGCTGAAGCAATACAAATTGTGCAACAGGGACTGATTGTAAAAATTCAGAAATGGGTAATACAATACTACCTGATTGTAGTACAGTAATATGAGTACACTGAATGGACCTGAGTGTGAGTATGATTGACAGAAAATGGCTGAAGGCACATATGAAACCAGAAGGAAAGATAGTGGAAAAAAGACTGAGGTGATATAACTTAGGAATTACTAAGTGGAAATGATAGTGACTAAATGTACAAATAAAGCATGTTTCTCCATGAAAGAGAACAAATGAATGTCAACATTGCAAGGTGCTGAAATAGGGCGGTATACAGAAAAGTACAATAAATGCAAACTAGGGTCTATATTTAACAATAACACTGTAATATCCTTCCACTGAATGTAACAAAATCATCCTGGCAAAACTAAATATCAGCAAGGAGGGTGAATGGGGGACAGGATGGTATGTGTGGAAGAAAGGGAAATGCCATCATATAGATTATATAGATTATGGTGGCAAAGGTATGTCTATTTACTTAGGTTGAATTGTATGATCTGTGGGTAAAACTGCTTAAAAATGAACAGAGAGGTTGGTACAATGTTCCCTCAGTGGCAGAATTCTCATCTGCCATATCAGACACTCAGGTTCGATTCCTAGTGCCTGCCCATGTAAAAAAATAAACCAACAGAGAGAAAAATGAAAGAGAATATGTAGAGAAAGAGATGTACCTATTTACTGTCAGTAGGGTATCTTAAAGTTGCAGCCCCTTGGAGGCAATGTGGTGGTTCCACAGGACGCTGTGGTGGAAATGTCATATAAGCCTACAACCCCATTGCTCAGTATATACCTGGAGGAACTGAGTGTGGGGACACAAACAGACATTTGCACAATGATGTTTATTTATTTGCACACTGGTCTATATTGCAGCAGTGTTCATGATTCACAATGGATGAGGTTGGCCTAAGGGTTCAACAACTGGAGAATGGAATGGGGTAACTGTGTTGTTTACATACAATGGACTACTGAGCAGCCTCAAGAAGAAATGAAGTGAGTCATGCAACTAGGTGAATGAAATTTAAGAAATGTATGTTGAATGAAATGTCAGAAACAAAAGACAAATGTTATCATGCCTCACTCATGGACTAACTATAATATAAAAATATAGTGAACTGAAGTCAAGAACATGGGTTATCAGATTGGGGCCTATTGTAATGGGAAATAGACTCTAAGCTCTTATAGCCATCACATATATTCAGGAGTTGTAACTGTTATATCTAAATTATGAGATAGTGGGCTGTTTGTATATAACTGGGTCATTCCTCAAGACTTTAGGTACTTCTGTGACACCTAAGAGTCACAGTTAGAGCTACAAAGCTATAAAAGTCAGCACTATCCCATACAGTAACTGTTGAAAAAGGTATCCAGTTTCAAGCAGAGATATGAAAAGAGCTGATCTAGATATGAATTGTGTAGAACAGAATACAGAGTATATAAACTTCAACTTCTGTGTGAGATAAACAGAGAGATCTTTACTTGGTGCAAAATTTTTATTTTGGGCAGCACATTACTTAATTTAACTTGCAAGGTCATATTAGTTGAACACTGTACATATATGGAAGCTTGAAAAGGGCATAAGATCTTTTTGGTTCGTCCAGAGTAGTGTTATACCCTGATATATCCCAGAGAAATTTGGAGAGTGAATAAAGAATTATTGCAAAGTCCCCTTGGGGGAGAAAGTAGAACCTATTCTAATTCCCCATTTTGGATAATTCCTGATATTCTCACAAGCAGTGTGGTAACTAAATCAATAGATTGGGTCCTTAATCTTGGAGTTCTCCCTTATGAAATTTATTCCTGCAAAAGTTAGGCTAAGCCTACTTACAATTATGCCTAAGAGTCACTCCCTGAGAACCTCTTTTGCTGCTCAGATGTGGCTTCTCTCTCTAAGCCAACTCAGCAGGTGAAATCACTTCCCTCCCCTCCCCACGTGGGATACAAATCCCAAGGGTGTAAGACCCCCCTGAAAAGATAGGGCAGAACTCCCAGGATGAGAAGTGACCTGGCATCATTCGATTGAGAAATGATGCCAGGTCACTTTATTCTTTATCAAAAGGGGAAGAGAGAAATGAATCAAAACAAAGTTTCAGTGGCTGAGAGATTTCAGTTGAGATGTTATCCTTGAAATTGTTCTAATGCAATATATAGACACTCTGTTTTAGTTTATGGTGTATTGGAGTGGCTACAGAGAAGAACTGAAGCTGTGGATCCATGTTCCAGTAGCCTTAATTCTTCAAGTCTTGTGTTTGTTCCTCCTTTTATTAAAGGTATGGATAGATGGGTAAAAATGTGAATTAAAAATAAATAAATAATAGAGGGGATTTGGGTAAAATAAATTGTGTAGATTGAAGTATTAGTGGTCGATGGGGGGGTAAGGGACATGTGATGTATGAGTTTTATCATTTTTCAATTTATTTCTTTCACTGGAATGATATAAATGTTCTAAAAATTATCATGATGATGAATACACAATTATGTGATGATATTGTGAGCTATTGATTGTACACCACATATGACCACTATGTGTTGTAATAATTGTTAATAAAAATAGTTTTCAAAGGAGAGTGAACTATTTTGGAAAAGGCACAGCGCCAAAGCCCACACAGCCAGAGATCATTGGAGATACAGAAATAAAATGCTATCAGGGTAGCAATTGAATAAGACTGGAGAGAAAGCTAGCAGACATGATCATGTATTTTTCAGCTCAGAGAGATACACCCAAAGGTCATGAGTCTTCTTGAGCCAAGGTATCTTTCCCTGGGTGCCTTATTTTGGGCATTTTTATAGCCTTGCCTTAATTTGTACATTTTCATGGCCTTAGAAATGTAAACTTGCAACTTAAATTCTCTTTTTAAAAGCCATTCTCTTTCTGGGGTATTGTATTCTGGCAGCTTTAGTAAACAAAAACTCACACACTACAAAAATTAGCTCAAAATTGAACAAATAACTAAATATAAGAACCAGTATCATAAAAATCCCAGAAGAAGATGTAGAGAAATATCTTCAAGTTCTAGTGATAAGCTGAAGTTTCTTAAATTTTACACTGAAAGCTGAAGCAACAAAAGAAAGAAAGAGATAACTGCAAACTCCTCTTAATTGAATACCTTAGCTCTTCAGAAGACTTTGTCAAGGGCAGGCCATGGTAGCTCAGCAGGCAGAGTTCTTGCCTGCAGTGTTGGAGACACGGGTTTAATTCCTTGAGCCTGTGCACACACACAAAAAAAAATTTCAAAAGGGTGAAAAAGTAACCAAGTCAATGGGAGAAAATATTTGGAAACCACATATCTGACAGAAGGTTGATACCCAGCACATATAAACATTCTACAATAAAAAGACAAACAACCCAAATTAAATATGGGCAAAAGGCACAAATAAACATTTTTCCAAAGAAATATTACATAGAGTTAAAAAACACATGCAAAGATACTAAGCTTCACGAGCTACTATGGAAATGCAAATCAAAACCACAATGGCATAACATTCCATACCAAATAGAATGGTGGCTGTTAAACAAACAGTATACTAATATTTTGGAGAGGATGTGGAGAAATTGGAACACTTACTCACTGATGGTGGAAATGTTAAGTGGTACAGCCTCTGTGGAGGAGGTTTCAGTAGTTCCTCAGGAAGCTAAATATGGAGTTACCATATGACCTGGCAATCAAATCAAACACAAAGGAATAATATTGTATGATCTCACGATATGAACTAATTATTATATTTAAGCTAATGGACACAAAATACAGAATATACATTACCAGGATATAGAATGAGGTTACATAATGGGAGTGGTTGCTTAATACATGAAAGAATGTTTCACTTGGTTGAATTTAAACATTTGGAAATGGAGAGAGGTGATGGTAGCATGTTATTGTGAGAATAATTAACAGTGATGAACGGTGTGTAAATGTTTTTAAAAGGGGGCGTTTAGAGTTATGTATGTCATCATATGAAAGTTGGAGGTTAAAAGTTGGGAATGTATAACACAGTGAGTCTTGAGATGCATAAAGTCCCTTATTAACATACAAATATTTAAATATTGCAACATGTAGAGAAACGACTAAATATTTAAAAGTTCTTTCATGAATTAGAACAAATGTACAATGCTATTACAAGGAGTTAAAAATGGAAGGATAAATGGTGTATTAGCATTCTCCAGAGAAACAGAATCAACAGGGAACATTTGCAAATATAAAATTGATAAAAGTGTCTCACATGACCACGAGAACACAGAGTCTAAAATCTGCAAGGCAGGCGGTGAAGCTGACGATTCCAATGGAGGGTCTGTACGAGCTCCGCAGGAGAGGCTCGCTAGCCAAAGCAGGAAGAGCCTGTCGCTTCTGAATTCTCCTTAAGAGGCTTCCAGTGATTAAATTGAGCATCACTCATGCAGAAGACATTCCCCTTGGCTGATTACAAATGGAATCAGCTGTTGAAGCAGCTGACATGATCATGAACTAATTCTATGCAATGTTCTCATTGCAACAGACAGGCCAGCACTTTCCAAACCAGGCAAACAGGTACCACCACTTGGCCAAGTTGACACATGAACCTGACCATGGAAAATGGGAAAAATGTACCTATTCAAAACCACATATTTTTCTCAGGTGCTCATGGAATATTCTCAATTATAGACCATATGCTGTGTTGCAAAACATGTCTCAATTGATTTTAAAACATTGAAATCATATAAAAGACTTTCTTGGATCATAATGTAATGAAATTGGAAATCTATAACAGGCGGGGGTGGCAGAAAATTCACAAACATATAGAGGCTAAACAATATTCTCTTAAAAATCCAGTGGGGCAAGGAAGAAATTACAAGAGAAATCAGTAAATATCTCAAGACAAATTAAAATGAAAACATAATATATCAAAATTCAGGGGATGCAGCAAAGACAGTGCTATGAGGGAAATTTATTGCCTTAAATGGATATATTAAAAAGTATGAAAGAGCAAAAATTAAGGAATTTACTGTTCACTTAGAAAAATTAGAGATAGAACACAAATTAATCCAAAGGAAAACAAAAGGAATGTAATAACAAAGATTATACCAGAAATAAATGAAACTAAGAACATGAGAACAATTGAGAAAAACAACATCAGAAGTTGGATGTTTGAGAAAATCAATAAAATCTATGGACATTTGGCTAGTTTGACAAAAAAAGAGAGAAGATACAAATAAATAAAATCAGAAATGGAGAAGGAGACATAATGACTGACCCACAGAAACAGATGAAGTAATGAGAGGATATTGTGAGCAACTATATACTAATAAACTAGACAACAATGATGTAATGGACAAATTCCTAGAAAGGCATGAACAAGCAACATTGACTTGAGAAGAAATAGATGATCTCAACAAACCAGTCACAAGTAAAATGATCGAATCAGCATTCAAGAAAGAATTAGTATGAATCCTGCTCAAACTTTTCAAAAAAATTGAAGAGGAGGAAAGCTACTTAACTCACTCTATGATGCCAACATCACCCTATTACCAAAGACAGGCAAAGATACTAAAAGAAAATAAAATTACAGACCAATGTCTCTAATGAATATAGATGCAATACTGACAAACTGAATCCAGCAGCATATTAAAAGAATTATACACCATGACCAAGTCAGATGTGTTCCAGGTATGCAAGGCTGGTTTAACAAAAGAAAATAAATTAATGCATGCACCATATTGAGAAATCAAAGCAGAAATACCACATAATCATTTCGATTGATGCAGAAATTCATTTGACAAAATTCAACATCCATTCCTGATGAGAACACTTCAAAGAATAGTAATAGAGCGGAACTTCCTCAACATGATAAAGGGGATATATGAAAAACCCACAGCTCACCACATCTTCAATCAGGCAAGAATGAAAGCTTTCCCTCTAAGATCAGGAATAAAACAAGGATGCCCACTGTCACCATTGTTATGCATCATTCTGCTGGAAATTCTAGGTAGAGCAATTAGACAAAAAAAAGAAACAGAAGGGCATCCAAGTTGGAAAGGAAGAAGTAAAACACTCACTGTTGCAGATGATATGACACTATATGTAGAAAATCCCTAAAAATGTACAACAAATTATTTGAGCTAATAATGAGTACAGGGAAGTGGCAGGATACAAAATCAGAATCCAAAACTCTGTGTGTTTCTATGCACTAGTGATAACCAATCTGAGGAGGAAATTAATTTAAAAAATCAATTTATAATAACAACCCAAAGAATAAAATAGTTATGAATACATTAACTAAGGATACAAAAGACCTGTAACAGAAAACTACAAGAAATTGTTAAAAGAATTCATGGAAGACCTAAATAAATGGAAGTGCATATCTTGTTCATGGATTGGAAGAATATATATAGTTAAGATGTCAGTTCTACCCAAACTGATTTACAGATCCAATGCAATACCTATTAAAATTCCAATGACTTACTTTGCAAAGATAGAAAAACTGGTATCCAATAGCCAAATTAATTGGGAAAGGTGGAATGCACCAAATAGCTAAAAATATCTTGAGAAAGAAAAATGAAATGGGAGGTCTCACACTACCTATCTTTAAAGCATATTATGAAGCTGCACTGGTAAAAACAGCATGGCACTGGCATAAAGATAGACACGCTGGCCAATGGAATTGAATACAGTGTCCAGAAATAGGCTTTCTCATCTATAGACAATTGGTCTTTCATGAGGTCTTCAAGTCTACACACCAGAGACTGAGCTTCCTCTTCAATAAATGCTACATAGAGAACTGGTATCCATACATAAAAGAATGAAAAAGGATACTTATCTCACACCCTATATGAAAAGTAACTCAAAATGGATCAAAGATCTAAACATTGGAGCTAATAACATAAAACTTCTAGAAAAAAAATGTAGGGAAATATCTTATATCTTGTTAATAGGAGTTGGTTTCCCAGACCTTACACCCAAACCATAAGCATTGCAAAAAGAAATAGATAAATGAGAACTCCTTAAAGTTAAACACTTCTGCGCATAAAAGAACTTTGTAAGGAAAGTAAAAAGGTAGACTATGCAATGGAAGACAATATTTGGAACCCCAATCTCAGATAAGGGTTTGGTATCCAGAATTTATGAAGAAATTATTCAACTCAAAAACAAAAAGTCAAACAACCCAATTTTAAAAATGTGCAAAAGTCATGAACAGAAACTTCTCATAAGAAGAAATACAGATGGCTAACAGGAACATGAAAAGATGCTCAATGTCACTGGCTATAATGTAAGTGCAAATCAAAACCACAATGTGATATTATCTGACACCCACTTGAATGGGTACTACCAAACTAACAGGAAACAACAAGTTCTGGAGAAGATGTGGAAAAAGAGGCACACTTATGCACTGTTGATGGGAATGTAAAATGCTACAACTACTCTAGAATGCAGTGTGGCAGTTCCTCAGGAATCTAAGTATATAACTGCCACAAGATCCAGCAATGTTATTAATAAATATATATTCAGAGGAAATGAAGGCAAAGACACAATTGGACATTTTCACACTGATGTTTATAGCAGCAATATTTATGATTGCCAAGAGATGGAAACAGTCCAAACCTCCATCAATGGACTAGTGGCTAAACAGGCTGTGGTATATACACATGATGGAATATGACACAGCTCTAAAGCATAATAAAGTCATGAAGCATGTAACAAGGTGGGTGAACATTGAGGATATTATGCTGAGTGAAATGAGGCAGAAATAATAGGATGAATAATTTACGGTCCTGCTAATATGAATTAACATTAATGAATGTACTTTGAGAGTTGAAGTTAAGAACACAGCCTATCAGGAGATAGAAATATGGCAGAGAATGGGCATTTGGTGCTGAAATAATACAGATTATGCAAAAGGATTGATGGTAAAAATTGAGAAAAGGATATCCCAATAATACCGGATTATAGCAAAATAATATAAGTACACTGAATGAAGCTGAATGTGAGTATAATTGAAGAAGAAAGGCTGGGGACATGTATGAAACCAGAAGAAAAGATAGAGGATGAAGACTGAGATGGTATAATTTAGGAATACCTAGAGTGGACAATGATGGTGACTAAACGCACAAATAAGCAAACATTTTTTCATGAGGGAGAACAAATGAATGTCAACATTGCACGGTGTTGAAAATCGATAATGTTCTAGTTTGCTAGCTGCCAGAATGCAATATCCCAGAAACAGAATGTCTTTTAAAAGGAGAATTTATTCAGTTGTAAATTTACAGTTCTGAGGCTGTGAAAATATCCCAATGAAAGCAAGCCTATAAAAATGTCATGAACAAGAGATTACTTCACTCGAGAAAGACCAATAAAGTTCAGGGTTTCTCTCTTAAATGGAAAGGCACATGGCAAACATGACAACAAGTGCTAGCTTTCTCTCCAGGCTTCTTGTTTCATGAAGCTCCCCCAGGGAGATTTTCCTTCTTCATCTCCAAAAGTCTCTGACTTCATGGACTCTCATTGTTCTCAAGGCCTTCTTGTGGCTCCCTCCAAGATGGTTCCTCTTCTACAGGATTCCAGTAAGCTAATAAAAACTCAGCTGGAATGAGTGAAGTTACAATCCCTCTAGTCAAAGGTTAATACCCACAATTGGGTGTGTCACAACTCCGTGGAGACAATCTAATCAAATTCCCAACATACAGGGCTGAATAGGTATTAAAAGAAATTGCTGTTCCTACAAGATGGATCAAGATTAAAACATGGCTTTTCTGGGGTATCCCCTAGATTTTATTTGTCATTTCTATTTTTTTTTCTCTTTTTACCTTTACTGATAGTCTTAATTTCTGCACTTTTTATAGACCTCTCTCTTCTTTCTTTAATTCTCTTCACATAGTTCTCCCTTTAGTATTTCTTGCCGAGCCAGCCTCTTAGTCAAAATTTTTCTGTGTTTGCTTGTCTGAAAATATTTTAATCCCCCCTCCAATTCTGGAAGGACAGTTTCACTTGGTATAGAATTCTTGGATGGCAGTTTTTCTCTTCTAGAATCTTAAAATATCATATCACTGCCCTTCTAGCCTACATGCTTTCTGATGAGAAATCCACACATATTCTTATTTGATTTCTCTTGTATGTGATGGATTGCTTTTCTCTTGCTGCTTTCAGAATTCTCTCTTTGTCTTTGACATTTGGCAATCTGATTGATAATTGTCTTGGATTGTGTTTATTTGGATCTGTTTGGGGTATGGTGCACTTCTTGGATCTGTAATTTTATGTCTTTCATATGAGATGGGAACTTTTCAGTGATTATTTCCTCCATTATTCTATCTCATCATTTTCCCTTCTCTTCTCCTTCTGGGGCATGCACAGCATGTATATTCATGTGCTTCATGTTTTCTTTCACTTCCCTAAAACCCTGCTCATATTTTCCATTATTTTCCCTATATTTTCTTCTGTATGTTGGATTTCAGATGTCCAGTCCTCTAGTTCACTGTTCCTTTCTTCTGCTTCTTAATATCTATTGTAGGATTCCATTGGTTTTTCCACCTCTTCTATTGTATCTTTCATTCCCATAAGTTTGGTGATTTGCTTTTTCAGACTTTTGAGTTCTTCCTTTTGTTTGTCCAATTTCTTTATATTTCCCCTCAACTCATTGATTTCATTTTTGATGAAATTTTCTGTGTCCATGTGAACATCCTGTATTAGTTGTTGCAACTCATGCATCTAATTTGAAGTGTTGTTTTTTTCCTTTGACTGGACCATATCTTCAATGTTCTGAGTATGACTCTATTTTTTGCTGGTGCCTAAGCATTTGATTTCTTTAATTAATTTATTCTGGAGGTTATTTTCACTCTTTTAACTTGGGCTTTCTTGATGTATGGTTTTGTTTATCTGTTCTTTAATATTCAGTTAAACTTATACTAGACCTCTAGCATATGTTATTTTTAACTGATCAGAATTTTTCTGTTCTTCTTTATCTGTTTATTGCCCTGCCTATATAGACCCTTTTAAGGATGATTTCCTTATTGTTTAGAAACCATTCAGGTTTTCACAGACCGACAATCCAAAGTCTCAGAAGGAAAGTATAGCAAGTATCAGTTTTCCCTAAGGGTGAGACCCAGCATGTTGTCAGACATTCCTATAAGGTGTCTAGACTCTCTCATTTTTTTATCTTACCCAGCATGTGGCACTTGTCTGTCTGAAGCTTTCTGCCAGCTAAAGGTGATGTGGTGCCTATAATTTTGGCAGATTCTGCCATGTATTCCCAGTTTTGTCTAATTAGCTGTTGTGGTACGTTCCGGTGTCAACTTGGCCAGGTGAAGATGCCTAGCTCTGTTGCTGTGGACATAACCCAATGGTATGTAAACCTTATCTGTTGTTTGTTACATCTACAGTTGGCTAGGAGGTGTGCCTGCTGCAATGAATGATGTTTGGTTTAATTGGCTGGTGCTTAAATGAGAGAGCTCAACGTAGCACAGCCTAAGCAGCTTGGTATTCCTCATCTCGGCACTCGCAGCTCAGCCCAGGCCCTTGGAGATGAAGAAAGAAATCACCCCAGGGAAAATTGTTGGAACCCAGAGGTCTGGAGAGCATGCCAGCAGAGATAACCCTGTTCTTTCCCATGTAACAAAGAACCTCAGTTGAATGTTAGCTGCCTTTCCTCTAAAGAAGTAATGAAATAAATTCCCTTTTATTAAAAGCCAATCCATCTCTGGTGGGTTGCATTCCTGCAGCTAGCAAACTAGAACAGCTGTTAAGTAAAAAAAAAGCCAAAGCAAAAAAAAAAATCCTTTTCAGAACAATATCCCCTACTCCTGGGGTTTTCAATCAAGATCTTAAATTATGTGGCTTTATGTTTCTCCAGGTTCTATGTGTCCCCTTTCCTTGGGGTCCAGCCATTTTCCATTATTTGTGCTGACCAAATCAATCAGCCTCCTTTCTTTCCATCAGCACCACCCCCTCTCTGCTCACATTAAATTGCCTAGTTCCTATTTCAGTTTTATCTGTGCTGCGGGCCTGTTTTCAGTGGTCAGAAATTGTTAAGTAATTCTGCAAGTGTAGCTTGATTGAGCTAAGCTCTTGCTGCTAGTAAAGTCTGTTTCTTTTCCCCTCAGTGAACAAGCCTGCCATGCCAGGGAGGTGTTGTGCTGACCTCCATGGCTTGAGGGACTTACAGTTCTGCGTAAGATCTTAGCTATTTCAGTAGTCCAGATTTGTGTATGCTGTGTGTCCAATCACTGATTTTCCTTCATAAGTTTTTCCGTGCCATTCCTGGCTATTTACTAGGTGCTCTGGAGGACAAATTAAATTTCACACCCCACTATACTGCCATCTTGCCTCACCAGCTCTTTATTTATTCATATATTTTCCTTTCTCTTGCTCTACATTCTTCTTTTCATTAGGCCAGTTGTAGTGTTACAGAAAAATCATGCAGGAAGTACAGATTTACAACATTTCCACTCACATAGTTTTCCCTGTTATTAAGATTTTACATTCATGTTATGCCTTTGTTACACCAGGTAACAATAATATTGTGATTATATTATTAACTATAGCCTACAATTTATTTAAGTTCACTCAGTGTTGTACAGTTCTATTTTTCCTGTTACCTTATATACACTCTAAAGTTTTCATTTGAAATATAGCTGTTAATTTCATTCTCCAAATTGTGCCTCCAACCCCATCTTCCATTGTCCAAACTTTTCTATTTCCCCAAACATAAACTCCATATTGATTAAATGTTAATTCATCATTCCCAACACCCACGCAGCCCCTGGTAACTTGCATTCTATTATCTGAGTTTATGGATTAATGTGCACCTTATGCTTATTTCATAAATGAGATCATACAGTCTTTGTCCTTGTGTATTTGCCTTATTTAATTCAAGATGATGTCTTTAAGGTGCCTCTATTTTGTATGTGATAAGCATCAGAACATTATTCTTTTTTACATCTGACTTATATTCCATTCTATTGTGTTTGTGTGTATCACATTCTATTCATCCATTCATCTGTTGATTGACATTTAGATCGCTGCCACCTTCTAGCAATTTTGAGTAATGCCACCATGAACTTTGATGTGCAAGTAAAATTTTGAGTCCCTGATTTCACATATTTTATATAATAATAATTTTGTTCCATTGTCATTTCCTTTCCATGAGGAAAAATTCTATTAAGTATTCATTTACAGCAGGTCTGATGACAACTAATTTTGTTAACTTTCCTTCATCTAAGAACAAAGGACAATTTCACTAGACATATAATCTTATGTTGATAGATCCTTCCCTTCAATTCTGAAAATATTGTGGCACTTCCACTGATTTCCTTGGTTTCTGATGCATAATTACAGTTATTAACGTCATTTAAATCTGGAGTAGCTTTCTGAGATATTTTGTTTTGATTTTCAGAAATTTGATTATAGTAAATCTTGGTGTGCATTTCTTTGGAATTTGTACTTTTTAGGATTTTTTTAACTTCTTGAATTCTAAGCTCATGTCTTTAATGAAATTTGGCAGGTTTTTGAACATTACTCCTTCAAATAATTTTTGGTATCACAGTTTTTTCTTTGCTTCTGAAATTTGTATAAAATGTGCTATATCTTTTCTTATTGTTCCATTGGCCCCAGAGGCTCAATTCATGTTTATATATTTCCCCTGTTTTTTCAGATTAGATAATATCCATTGATTACCTTCAAATTAACTGATAATTTTCTCTGTCTTCTCTATTCTCAGATTTGCATCTAAAGTTATTTCAATGATTTTAATTTTTACTCTAAAATTTCCATTTATTTTCTGGTGTTATTTGATAACATTTTCTTTCAATAATAATTTTAACTGGTCATAATTGCTGTGATAATTTCTAAAACTGAAATTATATGTTCCTTTTCTCATATGGACCCAGATAACATCAATAACAGAAAGAAAATATGAAAATAGCCAATAATAGCTAACTGCACAATGCCTTTTTAAGTAATACATTTGTCAAAGAAGACCTTTCCAGGGAAAATATGAAAATAGTTTAATTGAAACAATCACAATCTGTGACACACAGTAAATTTAGTACTTAAAGTAGAGTTTATGCTACTAAACTACTAAAGTATAGACAAAGGTCTCAATGGGGCAACCTAAGCTTACAACTCAAGATCCTAGGAAACTAACAAATAATCCAAAGCAATCCAAAGAAGAAATAATATAGATAGCAGAAATGAATAAAATTGAAAACTGAAAAATAATAGAGAAAAATAAATCAAACTAAAAGCTTTTCTATTTAAAGATTAATAAAAATGATAAATATCTAAAAAGAACAACAAAGAACAGGTAGAAGAGACACTGATAATATCAGTAATGAAAAAGAGGATTTCACTATAGATAGCACTCATTAAAATCATTGTAAAAGCATTATATTACTAACTCTATATATTTTTGACAAGTAAGATAAATTGGACAGATTTCTTGATGATCACAAACAATATAACTCACCAAAAATTAAATAATCTATATATTTCCTATCGTATTAAATATATTGAAAATGCAATTGAAAAAATGCATAAAAGGAAATCTCCATATTCAGATGATTTATATGGTAAATTATACCAATATATAAACAGAAACAACATCAATTCTACAAATATGTTCCTGAAAACCCTAGCGGAGAGGTTACTTCTCAACTTATTTATGAGGCCTAAGTAATAGATTATAAAATGAGACACAGGAAATTAATGACTAATCCACTCATAAACATAAACAGAAATCTTCTAAATATATTAAGGTATGATATATGGTAATTTAAAAAATGGATTTGCATTACAACCAACTTTGGTTTATTCCAGGGATTTATGGATAATTCAATGTGATAACAAACTTGCATAATCAAATATATTAACAGTAGAAAAGAGGATAACCACAAGATCACATCAATAGATGCAGAAGAAGCATTTAACAAATTCCAACACACATGTTTGATTAATTATCTAAATAAATTAACTATAGTAGTGATAGTCCTCAATATAATAATAGACATCTACAAAACACAGCTATCATAATTAATGGTGTTGTAGCAGATGGGCATTTTTTTTGTTCTTAAGATCAGTGGGATCTTAGAACAGTGGAAAGGATGCTCATTCCTTCCATTCCTATTTAACAGAATGTTGGCAATTTTAGTCAGTGCAAAAGGCAAGCTTTTTAAACAGCAGATAGAAAAGAAACAGAAGAAAAATATGCCACTATTTGCATATCACATGATTATTTGGGTAAAAAACCTCAAAGAATATCCATTAAAAGGTCCTAGAATTAAAGTCAAAACACAAAAATCAGCTGAATTTCTATTGCTCATAATGACTAATTGCAAATAGAATTCAAAAACCTAATATCATCTCCAATCACTCTGAAAATGTATTACTTAGGTGTGATTACAGCAAAATATGTAAGTATCTCTATGTTGATAACTACTGAATGCTAGTGAATGAACTCAAAGAAGATCTAAATAAATGAGAGACATACAATATTTGTTGACAGGAAGACTCAATACAGTAAAGATGACAATTATTTATAAATTTATCTACATGTTTAAAACATTTAATAAGTTCCTACCAAGATTCTATGCAGATAGGAATTAGCTGATTCTAAAATTTATATGAAAATTTACACTTTTGGTAAAGAAGAATAGGTTGAGGAAACATGTTACCTGATTTTCTTTTTTTTTTAACACAGGCAGGCAAGCACTCTTACCTGCTCAGCCACCATGGCCCACCTCATGTTACCTGATTTTAAGACTTACTGCATAGCACTGGTGATCAAGAAAGTGTGAGATTCATGGAGAAATAAACTCACAGATCAAAGGAGTGAAGAAATAGAACAAAAATAGAACCAAATTAGTTTGGACAGCTGTTTTTTATAAAGGTACAAAATCAATACAATCAATAAAGGCTAGACCTTATAACAAATGTTGCTGGGATAATTGAATATTCATACGGAAAAACATGAAGTTCCACTAAAACAATAAACAGCACAAACACATTAATTCTAAAGGAATCATAAATCTGAATGTAAAACCTGAATCTATGAAGTTTTTAGATAGAAACATAAGAGATAAATTTTTACAATTCAGAAGAAGAGTTCTTAGACATGGCACTAAATGCATAATCTGTAAATGAAAAATATATGACAATGAATAAGACAACATTAAAATTTAAATATTTACTCTACAAAAGACCACATTAAGATGATAAATAGAAAAACAAGAGGCTGGGGAGAAATATTTGAAAATAATACATCTGGCTTAGGTCTTGTATGTAGGTATATATAAAAAATTTTAACTCAACAGTAAGAAATTAAAAAAATCCAATTAGATCATGGATAAAAGATTTGAAGAGATAGTTTGCTAAAGTGGCTATACATATGTCAAATAAGTACATGAAAAGACGTTCAATATCATTAGCCATCAGAGAAATGTATATGAAGCCACCATGAGCTACTACTACATACCTACTAGAATGGCTTAAGTAAGAAATACCAATAATATCAAGCTCTAGAAAGTTGCAGAACAACTGCACTTCTCATCTATTACTGATAGAAATGCAAAATGGTATGTTCTGGCAAACTACCTAGGAGTTTCTTATAAATTTTATATTCCATATATCATAAGACCCAGCAATATTACTCCTGGGTATGTAACTTAGAGAAATGCACACGTGTGTTCACACAAAAATGGTATGTTAATATTTCATGAGATTGATTTATAATCATCAAATACTGGAAACAACACAAGTATCCTTCAGATGGTGAACTGATAAGCAAGTGCGCTGCATCTTTACTTTATACATATATTGAAACATATTGCAACTTGCTTGGAACTCAAAGACATTGTTCTGAGTGAAAAAGCCTATCTCAAAGGATGACACAATATATAATTCAATTTATGAAGTCACAAAATTATAGTGATAGAGGACAGAAATAATTGGTTGTCAGGGGTTAGATTTGGTGGGAGGGTGTTATTATTTAGAGTTAATATTGGGGATATTATATGTAGTGATGGAGCATTTTGCGATGGTTACTGAAATCAACTTACAATAAAATTTCTTAGACACAGACACCAAGATAAATCAACTGCAGCCTGAATAAACTCTGCACTGCACAATGGCTATATTTTCAGTGGGGAAATCTGGATGAATATCACAAAGGAAATATCTGCGCTATTTTTGCAATTTGTTTTAAAGTTGAGAAAATACCTTTACAAAAATTCTAAAAGTCATTAAATACTTAGGTATAAATCTAACAAAATATGAATAGCATTTCTGGACAAAAATTTACAAAATTTTAATAAGAGAAATCAAAGAGGAAATAAATGGAGAGATACACATTGTTTATGGACTAGATGAATTAATATTAAAATTTCACTTATATCCAAGTTATTTCATAAAGTCTACAGCATATAAAATAAAATCCAGAAAAAGCTTTTTTACATAAATCAAAATAATGATTATAACTTTAATGGAAATTAAATCAAGGTAAAATAGCCCAAACAATTATCAAACAGAAGCTCAAAATTGGCAGATGCACATGAACTCATTTCAAGGTGAAAACAATGTTGCAATAATCAGAACAGTATGTTATTGGTAAGAGTATGCACATAGATCAGTAGAACATAAGAGACAGTCAAAAAATAGACTCACATATATATGTTAAATTGATTTTTGACAAAGATGCCAAGGAAATTTACTAGACAAGAGCGAGTCATTTCAAGAAATAGTGTTGGAATAATTAAATATTCAGAAGAAATAAATACTTGAAATAGATCAGTGATAAAATATAAACTCTGATCTATGAACCTACTAGAAGTTATCATAAGAGAAAAGCTTTGCTGCTTTGCGTTATCAAAGATTTCTTACATAAGGCAAAATTAAAATTTAATGAAATATTTCTGTTTCCAAAATAAAATAGAAAAGCAAAGAAACTTTTACTTTGTAAAAATTAAGTGCCTCCTACTTAAAAGACATTTTCCAAAAACAGAAAATATAAGCCAGACAGTAGGAGAAAAGTAGTTGCAAAAATATTTTGATAAAGAATTATTATTAACATTATAAGTAAACATCACAACCCAATAGTATGAAAGAACATAGTCCAGTAATACATGGGCAAATATTTTAACAGACGCTTCAACAAAGAAAATAGAACTTGATGGCAAACAAACACTTAAAAATACTTTCCACAAAAGTAGCCACTTGAAAAATGTAAATAGGTACTGCAAAAAGATACTACTGCACATCACTTAGAAAGGGAAAAACAAATTTTAGAAAGCCTTGACAATATAAAATTCAAGTGAAGATGCAAAACAAGTGAAAATATCTTTATTAGAATACTAAAGAGTGCAGCTACTATGACCAAGAGTTGGTAGAGTCTAGAAAGCTAAGCATATCCTTGCCATACAACCCTGTATTGTGTCTCCTGGGTATTTACCCAAAAGCAATGAAAACATGCTTCCATGCAAAAATTGGTTAACGAATGTTTAAAGCAACTTTGTTCCTAGACACTCTAAATTGGAAACAGTTAAGAAATTCATTAACTAGTAAAAGTTTGGGGCATCATTTACTTTCCTTTAATAGGATATTTCTCAGGGATAAAATGGAACAAACTACTTACACGTCCAACAGCACAGATGCATTTTATATATACTATGCTATATGATAGAAAGCAGGATCAAATGGTTATAGATTGTATGAACATATTTGTATTTCATTCTGGAAAAGGCAAAACTCTAGGGAGACATTTGTCAAGCTGTTTATCTCCTCTATTTCCTTGTTGATCCTGTGTGTTTGTTTTAACTATAGTGGTGTATTGAAGCCTCTTACTGTTATTGTTGAAACATCTATCACTCCCTTCAGTTTTGCCACTGTCTGTCTCATGTATTTTGAACCTCCTTGACTGGGGGCACAAATATTTATGATTGTTATTTTTTCTTGGTGAATTATCCCTCTAATTAATATATACTGTGCTTTTTTCTCTTATAATGTCTTTACATGTAAAGTCTATTTTGTCCAATATTAGTATAGCTACTCTTGCTTTATTTTGGTTACAACTTGCATGGGGAATCTTTTTGCATCCTTTCACTTTCAATCTATTTGTATCCTTCTGTCTAAAATCAGTTTCTTGTAAGCAGTATATAGCTGGATTATGTTTATTTATCCATTCTGCCAATCTGTACCTTTTAATTGGTAAGTTTATGCTGTTAACGTCCAAAGTTATTACTGAAAATGTGTTTATTGAATCCACTATCTTATATTTGGATTTTATTTGTCAGGTCTATATATTCTTTCCCTTCTTTTTCTTTTTATCCTTTAAATTACTGTTCCTGGTACTCTTCAATTCTGTGCCCTCCTCTAGACCTCTCCCTCCTTTTTTTTTTTTCAACTGGCGGAATTCTCTTTAGTATCTCTTGTAGGACCAGTATCTTGTTGAAAAATTCTCTCAGGATTTGTTTGTCTGTGAAAATTTTAATCTTTCCCTCAGTTTTTAAGGACAAATTGGCTGGGTACAAAATTCTTGGCCAGAACTCTTTCTCTTCCAAGATCTTAAATATATCATACCACTGCCTTTTACCTCTGTGGTGCCAGTTGAGTAGTCTGGACTCAGTCCTACGTGTTTTCCCTTGTATGTAGTAGATTATTTTTCTCTTGGAACTTTCAGAATTTTCTGCTTTTCTTCAACATTTGGTGGACAGATTAGTGGTGCGCCTTGGTGAAGGCCTATTTGGATGCATTCTATTTGGAGTTTGTTGAGCTTCTTTGACTTGTATATTTATGTCCTTTATAAGTGTTGGGAAGTTTTCCCTGTTATATCTTCAACTATTCTTCCTAGCCCTTTATTCCTCTCTTCTTCTTCTGGGACACCAAGGATTCCTTTATTTGTGTAATTTGTTTTGTCCTCCATTTTCCTGAGATCCAATTCAAATTTTCAATCTTTTTTTTTTTTTTTTTTTTTGCCATTTGCTCTTTTGAGTGTTCAAAATCATTATCCGGTGCTCAAGTTTGCTGATTCTTTCTTCTGCCTCTTCCGCCTGATGTTGTGTGCCTCTAGAATATTTTTAATTTTGTCTACAGAATCTTTAATCTCTGTGATATCTGTGTTTTATTTTTATTCTTTCAAATTCCTCTAGTGACTTCTTGATCTCCTTTATGTCATCAGCCATCCCACTTATTTTATTTAGTAGAGTTATATGAACACATTTGATTAGTTGTTCCAACATCTGCGTCTCCTTGGGTGTTTTATTTTGGTCATTAGGCTGGGCTATATCTTTGTGCATTGTGATATGCTTAGTGATCTTCTGTTGTTTTTGCTGTATGTAAATATCTTGATTAATCTATTTTGGTAGTTGGTTTCCTTCAGTAGTCTAAAGCTTTGTGTTTGCATGATGGATGTGCAGCAGGATGCAGGGCAGAACAGTGTGGTGACATATTGCTGTGCAGGTATAGGTACAGATTGTGGATACTATGCTGGAGCCTGTGAATGTGGGTGCCCAGTGCCTGGGGAGGATGTGACTGTGCAGGTGCATAGGTCTGTGGGGCATGGCCCTGGTGTGCACTCATCTAGGTCTTGAAGCTCTTTGTGTGCATATATAGAGCTATGGCAGTGAGTTGGCATTACTCCTGCTTGGGTTGGGGGTAGATGTGACCCAGCTACATCGGTCAGCACTGTCCAAGAGCTGGGCGGCATGACTGGGGGTCATGCACATGCACAGGTCTAAGACTGCTGAAAAACTGAGGTACCTGTTTGGAAAGCTCAGGGGTGGGGCTGGTTAGGGCTGTGCAGCTGTATGGACTGGGCCCAGGTTTAGCCTGGTATGGTAGTTAGGTTCAGGTGTCAACTTGGCCAGGTGAACGTGCCTATTTCTGTTGCAGTGGACATGAGCCAATGGTACGTGAACCTCATCTGTTGCTCATTAACTCTGCAGTTGGCTAAGAGGCATGCCTGTTGCAATGAATGATGTTTGATTTAATTGGCTGGTGCTTAAATGAGAGAGCTCAATGTAGCACAGCTGAAGCAGCTTAGCATACCTCATCTCAGCACTTGCAGCTCACCCCAGGCCTTTGGAGATGCAGAAAGGAATCACCCCAGGCAAAGTTGTTGGAACCCAGAGACCTGGAGAGAATGCCTACGGAGATTATCCTGTGCCTTCCCACGTAAGAAAGAACCTCATTTGAAAGTTAGCTGCCTTTCCTCTGAAGAACTAATGAAATAAATCCCTTTTTATTAAAAGCCAATTCATCTCTGGTGTGTTGCATTCCAGCAGCTAGCAAATTAGAACAGATTTGGTACCGGAGAGTGGGGTGCTGCTGCAGTTTGCAAATACCAGATATGTTGGAACAGGTTTTTTTGGATGGCTAAGGAGAAGATTTCAGAGGGACTGTGAAGAGAATGAGGAGAAGTCTTGGAGTGCTTGAAGAGACTTGGTGTAAACTGAAGCACAGCCAATCTGGACAAAGGGGGACACAAAAAGGACAAATTGGAGTTTGCAGAGTAAGAACCATGGAAGCTTGGGTCTGAATCCAAGAAGCCTTGGCCAGGAGAGTGGACCCACCCATATACATGGAGAGGGTGAGTTTGCCCTATGGGCAGAGGATGAGTCTCCCATCTCATTGCAGTGGAAAAGTTGCACTGCCTAAGGTCTTGCAGAAGGTACACCACCTCCTTGGGAACTGAGAGAGCCTGGCTGCCACCACATGGAGGGGCTGAACGTGGTGACCCAGAAATGGCAGAGAGCCCAGGTGTGGCCCCAATGTCTGGAGAGAGTGGAGATGAGAAAAAGGTGGTCTCTTCAATGTCCCCTGAGGTTAATTTGGAAAGCAGCAAGCCACTGCATATAGGCCCTTGGAAAGGGTGGGACTGCAGCTTTCTAAAGCTGAAGGATAAATGACTTTCAGAGTTTGAAATGCAATGGTGTTTGCCCTGCAGGTTTTCCTTCCAGATTTGCTCTATGGATCTTGTGACTTCCCCTCCTTTGCATATTGGCACCAGATAACTTGTTTTGAGAGTCATAGGTCCACAGCCAGAAGAGAATTTTTTGCACTTTATCATGATGTGTATAGTTGCCAAGTTGACAAGGGGTGGGCATGTGTTAGTTAGGTTCCGGTGTCAACTTGACCAGGTGAATGTGCCTAGTTCTGTTGCTGTGAACATGAGCCAATGGTACGTAAACCTCATCTGTTGCTCATTACATCTGCAGTTGGCTAAGAGGCATGCCTGCTGTAATGAATGATGTTTGATTTAACTGACATGTGCTTAAATGAGAGAGTCCAACGTAGCACAGCCCAAGTAGCTTAGCATAACTCATCTCAGCATCCGTAGCTCACCCCAGGCCTTTGGAGATGAAGAAAGGACCCACCCCTGGGAAAGTTGTTGGAACCCAGAGGCCTAGAGAGAAGGCCAGCAGAGATCACCTTGTGCCTTCCCACATAAGAAAGAACTTCAGTTGAAAGTTAGCTGCCTTTCCTCTGAAGAACTAATGAAATAAATCCCCTTTTATTAAAAGACAATCCGTCTCTGGTGTGTTGCATTCTGGCAGCTAGCAAACTAGAACACCTGGTTATTGAGGTAAGGGTCCATAGCCTTTATGTGCTGATGGCAGCCTGCAGGGCACAGGGAGGGGGAGGAAGTTCTCAGGAGGGTTACAGGAGAGGTGGGTTGGGCAGCACTTTGGGTGGAGATGTGGGGTGGTTACGCGCATAATGGTTTGGCAGGGCAGGAGTGCTTAGAGTGTAGGGAATGGTGGCAGGTAATGTGGTTCAAGTTTGTGGGGTGTGGGGTGAGCCAAAGTTTGAGGGACTGTGCTGGTGAGGGTAGCACATTCAAAGAATGTGGCCTCGTTTACTCCCTAGCCCCTGTCTCCTGATCCATGCACTCCTGAGAACTCTTGGCTGCTGGTTAGGCTCAGGTTCTCTTACTCTCACTTACTCTGCCTTTGCAACCAGATCAGCCCTGTATGGTGCAGAAGACTCTCCCAGGTCCGTAATACTCTGGAATCACTGTCTCAGTCACCCTCCCATCCCTTCTCTAGCTTTTCCTTGGAGTAGAGCTGAACTCAAACTATCCTATTCTACCATCTTCCTGGAGGCTTATCTAAATCATTAATTTTTGGTAACACCAGAATGCCTGACATTTTCTAAAAAGATCTTTGTCACTCCCTGGAGTATGCCTTATGTCTAAGAAACTCAGCTTGCATTGACCCCTTCATTACTGTAAGGCCCCAACTAGATTGAGGTCTCTTTGCATCCCAGAGAAAATCTTATGCAAATAAACCTGTCTGTGAGGTTTGAAAGCACCCCTGAGCTAGCATATAAATAAATTGTGTTTGTTGTAATCATTGCTAACTAAATGGATATGAAAAATCACAGAAAGGTTTAAGAAAGTGAATTTTGTAGTCGTTATTAACTACAAGTCCTGAATGGATATAGAAAGCTGCAGAAGGTTTAAGAAAGTAAATTTTGTGGTCATTATTGACTGTAATTCCTGAATGAATGTGGAAAGTTGTAGAGAATTTAAGAAAGTAAGTTTTGTAGTTTCTACTGACTACAAGAAGTTTAGAGAGTTTATTAAAACAAATTCTGTCTGCTGTTAAAGTGCTCTTAATGAAAAGTTATAAAGTTATACTTAATCACTTGAGTATGTGTCTAAAAGGTAAACATTTGTATATCATATCAGAATAATATCCCTTTTAATGTCTATGATAACCTTATCATGTTTAATGCAAAAGACAAGTCTTTTTCCCTCAAAGAAAAACTGTTACAAAGGTGTTTTTTCTCTCACCTTGCAAAAGTAAATTGCACAAATAGTTTAACATATTACTTAAAAAGGAGTTTAAGGAATATCACAATAATTAAAAGAGATTTTTTATCCTTCTATTAAATAAATTTGCATGGGTGAAATGCTATTAATAAATTTAAAAATTGTTTCTATCCTAGTACTGATCTGAATAATGTTAAAAGTTACAAATCATAGGAACATCCAAATTTGCTTGTCAATTACGCTACTTTATGTAAGGCTTCCCTAAAAGCACAGGTGGTCAGATATAAGTAAAAAATTAATTCTGAACAAAAATAACTTTAAAGATGAAGCAAGATAAGTATACATGCTATTTTCTTCCAGTTAATTATCCTAGCCTTGGTAATTGTGTAAAGATAAAACAACAAAACTACTGCTGTAGTTTGTAATTAATAAACCCAGTATAAAACTGTCACATGTTTTTGCTTATAAAAGTAAATTCATTTAAAATGCTTATAAACATCAAAGCATAAAGTATAAACTCTTACAGCAATCACATTTACTTCTCAGCTTTAATTGTTATTTCTAAATTCTGGATGCTTTAAGTATTTGTGTTACACCCAAAACTCAGAGTGAAAGTTCTCCTGTTCTGAAAGTCAGCATTAGTCCATGCAGCAGCATGTAAATGATGATGACATACTCTCTTATCAACAAAAATTAGTGGTAATTCAATTTCCCTCTCCAGCGCAAAATAATACTTACATCTATTGAGGAAATAACTGCACCCAAAGCTGCAGCCCAATCAATTAAGCCCCTTCTGAGCATCATCCCTGCACTACTTAATTTAGCACATGTGCTGTCTTATTCCCCAGTTAAGCATAACAAGCCTCCTAGCTAGAATTCACTCTTAGACCTGAAAGGAGTCATTTCCTTCCCTCTTTCCTAGTCTCTTTTGACTAATAGCTCTCCTAGGCCTTCTCACTTCTATCCTCCCCTTGTTATTATTCAGTTCTTACATTTTTAACCTTCTCACCAAGTTTATTATTTCCAGACTAGAAGCCTTTCACAACAAACCAACTCTGATGCAAGGATTTTCAACAATGCCAACTGTCTCTCTTGACTCCTCACTTCTCAAATTAAATTAGATAACCAGAAATTTCTGTGCCCTGTCAGGCAGGACCTACATCCTTTGACAAACCAGAACCAGCTACAGAAGTCAGACTCTCATCCCTCAGCACCTTTTAAGACTAAGGAGTAAAAACTTGGTAATGGGGTATTTGAGGCAGTCTAGAACAGAGAGAAGAGGAGATAAAAAAAACCATAAAGGAGCCCTTAAATAAAGATGATAAGGGCAGGCAATGGTGACTCAGTGGCAGAGTTCTCACCTGCCATGCTGGAGACCCAGGTTTGAGTCCTGGTGCCTGCCCATGTAAAACAAACAAATAAATAAATATGATAAGTCAAGGTTAGGTGGGCTGGTGTCTCATACAGATACTCTGCCTGGAGGCTACCCACTTATGGGAAATACCTGGTTGCAGCTCACTCCATCTACAACCAAATGACCATCATCTGAATGAGTCAACTACAGAAAATGGTGGAGCCATATGAACCCCACCTGACTGAGTCATCTGTAGAAAACGGTGTAACCAACTGACCTATGCAAATGCACTATCTTCCACCAGGCAGTGCCTTAGAGAAGGGTGGGTAGGAGGAAGAATTTCAAATGAGGAAGTGGGAGGGAAATGGTGAAGTAAAGCAATTAAATCAGGTAGTCCCAATGTTAGGGGCCTGCCACCTCCCTCATCTATGTCTTTGAAAGAGTGCCCACTTGTCCTCTTACATATTGACCTAATAAATTTTCTATCTGCTTACTCTAAAAAAATATGTGGTAAAGCATGGGTTATCTTCCAGTCTGTCAATATTCCAATATTTCTGTAAAATGCAATAAAATACTCCTGGAAAAAATGAAATGCATAAATGCCATTCAAAATATAATCTGTGATTTCTAATATTATAAGACTCAGATGACAAAATTTAACCTGGTCAAATTGCAATAAAAATTCTAAATGATTACTCTCCATTCCTTTCATTCTTTCTAGTGACTTAAAAAAGTTGCAGATGAATAGCACTAATTTTTAGCATCAAAATATAAACATATTTTAAATTTTAAAGAAATTGGCTGAGTAAATTGAGATGTAGCTTTGCAACAGAACATCATAGAGTCACTTAAAATTAAGATGCATAGTAATATTTATTAACCAAAAAGTACGATTGTGATATATTGACTTTTAAAAGGTCTCACAATCACCTGCATGATCTAACCTCTTTTTTAAGTATATCTGTGTGTATAGTTCTGTCCATGTGTGTGAGTATATCTGTATATGTGGGTGAGAGAGAAGAAAAAAACAAGAGAGATGAATTCATTCAAATAAAATATTAACATAGCTATATATGAATAGTATGATTATGAAGCCTATATATTTTTATTATTTTCAATCTTTATGTGCTATATTTTCTTATGAAATTTATTAATTTTATAATACAAAAAAGTTATAAAAAGTTTGGTTCCTACTCACATGCTATATATTTCCCCATTATTTCTCCTCATATATTTAAGCAATACATGGATTCCTGAAAAATTTTACATTTGTCTAATTTTTATAAATTAAATACATTGATTTTCATTTGCTGGCAATTAACAAAAAGATCTTTTAATTCAATTATGATTACTCTTCCACATGATACTGATCCTTTTAATTTGGTTTTGAATTTCTCCACCATATTCTCTCACTTCATTTTCTGTGTCTGTACTTAATTATATATAAACAAATGCCTATATCTCACAATTTGATAAATTTGAACACAGTCTGCAATTCAGATATATTCGCAACTATCTTTGCTTTGTAGGTTTTTTTTAAACGTAGGGCTTTTTCAACCAGAATGAATGTAGAAATATTTATCTTAATTTATAACTAATAATACCTATCTATTATGTTATGTGTTGAAATTTGCTTTGCTATTTTTATACATTTGATTCACACATGTGAATAGATAAAAAAATTGAAAAAACATAAATATATACTTTGTAAATGGTCTGTGACAGTCTCACACTAGAGAAACCGAGCAATTCTATATTTTTAAAAGGTATCCAGAGTACTAAATTTGAAATGATAGCAGAGGGGAGTGATGGGAGGAATCATACAAACTTCTTTCCATCTCTATTATCAATGATTTAAGATTATATTGCAAAAAATAATTGGTGCAATTATAAAATATACTATCAGGAAGAAATTATTTTTCCTTGTCCATGATGCCAGAAGTTTTCCTCAATGTTTCTTACTATAACGGGGAGGAGTAATTCAATTTTAGGAATTGTAAAAATTATTTTTGATCATCATTGTGTTTTAAAAACTGACATTGTAGTATAACATCTCACAAATCTTAACTCCTGCATTTTCAGCAAAGAAAATGAAAATAACTTCTAAATGATAATAAGATCAGGTACCAGGGATAAATGGTTTTAAACTCTCATACATAAACTAAAAGTTTTTTTTTCATATAGGTAACATTTTTATAGCTTAATTGTCTTTATGTGAATTATACAAATTCAAAATAATTCATGAAAGACACTTCTGCTTCCACAGTGAAGGGTCAACTGCTATAGGGTTGACCCTCCCACCATAAAAAACAAGAATAATAAACAAAATATATGATGCAAATGCTTTGCCATATTGGAACATAACAGGCAAAGTTTTGATCTCTGCAAGAAAGTGGATGGTAAAATTGATCATAATGATTGCCCCCATATTAATGCATAGAGGCAGTTTCAAAGCTACATCATAAGGGGAGACACAAGGAAACCTGACAGTCATGTTGAGCTGTGTAAAGGCTAGAGATCAAGATGGTCATTATCTAGAATATGTTGGACAGAGGAATGAGCTTCTCTGAGAAAGATTCAGAAATGTGAATAGATATTCTATTATTCTTTTAGAAGAATACCAATCTGTAAATGCAAACAATTAAATCCAATGCAGTCAGATAAGAACACTTCCAAAGAAACAGTAATAACTTCAGAGACATAAGTCAATTTCCTGAGTTCTCAAAAGACTGGGGATTTTGAAGCTCTTTTCATTCTGATAGTCAGAAACTACTGTATAAATGGCAATTCTGCTGGGATCTCAGAAAGGCGATACCTTAGAAATGGAGCTAAATTATCCCTAGGATAAATGTTATGCCAGAACATGGGAGGCAAATATTTTTCTGTAAATAATCCGGGAGAAAATAGTTTAGACTTTGTGGGACATAAAATTTGTTGCAAACTAGTCAACTTTCTGTTTTAGTGTGAAAGCAGTTATAGATAATATGCAAATGAAAGTGTGGCTGTGTTCTCAATAGAACTTTGCATATCAAACTAGTTGTTAGGCCCTATATGGCACATGACATCCAGGGGTGAAAGTCTCCCTGGTGATGTGGGAGAGGACTCCCAGAGATGAATCCAGGCCTGGCACCATGGGATCAATGATTCCATCCTGACCAAAAGGGGAAAAAGAAGTGTACTTAATAAAGTATCAGTGGCAGAGAAAGTTCAAATAGAGTCGAGAGGCTACTATGGAGGTTGCTCTTATGTAGACCTCGCTACCTATCATAACCTGCCAACCCCCAACCAGAACCATTCCAGACAATCCTAAAGAATACCTAGGGCAATATATAAGATTCCATGAGGGTTTCAGGTACTAGAGTAACTTTCCAGAAATCTACAACCTCCAGATGGGTCCCAGGTCCAGATAAGTCTTGAAACTTAGCCCAGCATCTCCAGAACATCACATAATTCCATCTCCCTATCCTATTTTAGTGACAGACCCTTCCAATCTAAAAAATTTAGAATTGCCATAGCCTAAACAACCCCAAGAGATATACGGAAAGATCAAAGGTTATAGTGGAATTATACATAGAAGATAGGACTTAACAAATGAATATGAATGCTGAATCATTAAATCGATATCTCTTTTTGTCTCCAGTATTTTAGAGTATCTGGAAGTAAAAACCTAAAAGTGTGAAATTGTAACCCATGTCAAAGTCTGAAATATGTTCTACAACTAATTGTGGTGCTGTGCTTTAAAATATATAGCTTATATATATATGTTATTCTTCACAGAAAAGAAGGAAAAGAAAGTCAATTGTGATGAAAAAAAAGTATTTAAGCCCTCTAGCCTCCTATATTCTGGAGCAGCTAGAAGGCAAAATATGAGAGGATCATATGGTAGCCCATACAAACTCTGGGATCTATGCTGTAACCACTTTTTGAAGAGTACTTTGAAAGCTATTTTTATTTTTAAATTTCTTTGCTTTGTATACATGTTATGCTATACAATAAAAAAAGTTTTAAAAAAATACTGGTTAGGGTGGATTTAACCCATGGAACCCAGCTTGCTGAACAGTGCACTAGAAAAACTCTAAAAGAACTTTAAAAATACCTTGAAAAATTCAATTACTAAAAAAAAAAATGGAAGTACCACAAGTAACTAAACTGCCTACCTGGAAATATCCAAACTCTTTAAAAGTACAGAGCAAAATCCATCATTAACAAATTAAAAGACACTAGGTTCAGCATCCAAACAAAAATGAAAAGATAACAAAGAAGAAGGAAAGTCTGACCTATGAACAAAAATATTATTCAGAAGATATAAATAGACTGAAAAATGAGAAATGATGATGAACTAAGAAAGACATTTAAAAATCCATTACAATAACATTTCATATACTGTAAGAGAAAGGAAAAAGAAAATAAGAACACACTGAGGAAAAGTGGAAGATATTGTAAAGAATACAATATAATGTCAAGGTGAAAAATAAAAATATATACCGGATGGGAAAAACCTCAAATTAGATTCTGTAAAAGAAAAGACCATTAAAGGTAAACCTACAGCAGGCAGCCCCTATTTGCCCAAGCCATTTCCTCTCACAGCAGGCAGGCCCCTGTTTACTCAGGCCATTTCCCCTTTGAGAAGTCTCCCTTACCCTAGGAATGTTTAAAACTGCACGTGGGCAGGATAAGAAAAATTGCTGTAGAAACCCCTCCCCTTCTGTACATTGGCACATAGCCAAGCACTTCCCTTAAAACCCTGTGACAACCCCTGTTGAGGGCTCAGACTTTCAGAGGCTACTTGGCTGAGCCCTATGGCCATAGACAAATAAAACCTACTTCCTGAAACTTCGGAGCCTTGACTTGGGTTTGTTCTGTTTTGGCATAACTTTCCTGGAGGTTTGCAGCCTTATTCCTGGCTTCACACAACAAACCCATAGTAATATAAAGGATATTGAACAGAGATCATACAGAAACATTGTAACTTGTGGGGAATTATCAAGCATTTTCAAATAGATAAAACTAGTCTCTTGAAAATGGAGGGAGTGGGGTGGGCCACGGTGGCTCAGCAGGCAAGAATGCTTGCCTGCCATGCCAGAGGACCCGGGTTCGATTCCCGGTGCCTGCACATGTAAAAAAATAAAATAAAAAATAGATAATTAAAGAAAAGAAAATGGAAGGAGTGGGCAAAAATATTGAAGAAATAGTGGTCAAAAAATTTCCCAAACATGATTAAATCTAAAAACCCTCAGTTCTAATGAGCACAACTATTCTGATGCAGAATAAATATCAATAAAAATTAGGGTATGACATATCAGTATCAAATTGATGAAAAACTTTTGTAAAGATAAATTTCAAGAGACAAGAGAAAAAAGATATTCTATGTGTAGAGGGACAAATATATGAATTATCAAAACTTCTCACAACGCTCCCAGCAAAAAAACAATGGAGGCATCTATTTGAAATGCTGGAAGAAATAACTACTGAACTACAAATATTAACTGTACCAAATATATCTATCAAAAATGAAGTACAATGTAAAATCTACAATGAAAATACTAGAGTTAATAAATGATTTCAGCAAAGCGCAAGGTATAAAATCAACAGACAAAAATTAGTAGGGATTCTATACACTAGTGATGAACATCCTGAAGAGTAAATCAAGGAAACAATTCCTTTCACAACAGCAAGTAAAAGAATGAAATGTCTAAAGAATACATTTAACCAAATATATAAAAATCACTTGTACATGAAAAACTACAGGATTGCTAAAATAAATTAAAGATCCAAAAAAATGGAATGACAGACATTCTGTCTTCATGAATTGGAAAATTAAATATTGTTAAGATACCAATCCTACTTGAAGTGGTTTACAGATTCAATACAAATCAAGTAAAAATTCCAACAACTTTCTTTGCAAAAGAGGAAAAGCCAATCATCAAATACATATGGAGGGCAGTGCAACAGTGATTCAGTGGTAGAATTCTTGCCTGCCATGCCAGAGACCAGAGCTTGATTCCCAGTGCCTGCCCATGCAAAAAAAAAAAAAAAAAAAAAAATGATAGTAAGTACATATGGAAAGGTATAGAGCACCAAAATCCCTAAAACATCCTGAAAAAGAAGGACAAAATTGAAGGACTTACAATTCCATAATTCAAACCCATTATAAAGCTACAATAATAATAAGAGTGTGGTTCTGCCCAAGGGGAAACAGATAGACCAATGGAATCAAATTGAGAATTCAGAAATAAGGCCTCATATCTATGACCAATTGATTTTTGATGAGTGATACAAGTTTGCTTGAAAGAGAAAGAATATCTTCTTCAACAAATGATGCAGGGAAAACTGGATATCCATATGCAAAACAATGAAGTTAGATGTCACATTATATACAAAAATCAACTTAAAATTAACTAGACTTAAACATAAGAATCACAGCTATATAACTCCTCAATAAAAAACATAGGGAACGGTGCACGGGTAGTTCAATGGTTAGAATGCCCACCTTTCATGCGGGAGACCCGAGTTCAATTCTGGGACATGCACCCCCAAAATAAAAATAAATGAACAAATAAAAAAAAGGAGATGTCTTTAGGATTCTTTTTTAGGCAATGGTTTGTTTGATTTTATACCATGTGAAAGATTGAATTATGTATCCCAGATAAAAAAACAAGTTCTTAATCTTAATCCACTCCTGTGGTTGTGAACCCATTGCAAATAGGATTCTTGGAATATGATATTTTCATTTAAATTGTGGCCAACTGAATCAGGTTGGGCTTTAATCTGGATTGCTTGAGTCCTTTATAAGCATAATTGAATTCAGATAAAAAGAGAAAAAAGGCATGTTAAGAAGCTGGAACTCAACGGAACACAAAAAAGAAATGAGAAGGTATTTCCATATAACTGAAAAGCCAAGGTACCTCAAGGGTTTCTGAAAACCAGCTGCAGAATTTCATAGTCTTCAAGGACAATGCATTGTCCTTTGCTAATGTCTCAATTCTGGAATTCTCTTAGACTCAAAACTGTGAGTCAATAAATTCCCATTATTTAATCCAATTAATTGTATGGTATTTGTTTCAGCAGCTGGGAAGCTAAGACACTTTTTAAATACATATACAACACTAATGCCAAATGTTAATAATAAGGTAAACTGTGTGTTGAAGTATGTATATGGGAACTCTGTGCACTCTGCATGATTTTTCTATAAACCTACAACTGTCCTAATAAAAAAATGCTGTCAAAAATGAAGGCAAAACATCAGCTCCCAAGAAAGACAGAGTACCAGGTTTATCCACCTCTCTGAAATAACTAAAAATGGAAAACTGGCTTTAAAGAAATTAGGTACCAGGCACTGAAGGACAATGATCGCTGAAAAATGGGCAAAAGGTGAGCCCTATGAATACACAAGCTTACTGTATTTCCAGCTTCAGTGAAGAGAAAAGGAGCCCAGAAAGAGTCTGGCAATCTCTCTCAATTTTTAATGACATGCTAGAGGCAGAATATCAAAGAGAAGAGAACTGAACAGAGAATGAACTCTGGAGATCTGCAGATAGCCCCTCTTGAGTAATGAGAAGAGTGCTGATTAACACATGCATGGAAGGAAGGTACGCAAGTTCAGGAAAATAACCACACAAAAGAAGGAGAAATATCCCTACAGAAACACATATAATACTGGAAATAGTGGCTGATTTCCTCAGGTAAATTGGAAGTCCTGACCATTTCTGTGATGTGGAAGTGTGCATACACATGTCTGATCTTAGTATTGGAAAGTAATTCTCTTTAGACAAAATGCTGTTTGGTCCTGCATAAAATATCTTAAGGCAAGATGTAAAATTATCAAGCCACTTCAATGTACCTTAATTGTATTCCAGAAAAAAAAAGTCAAAGACATTTATAGGAAAGCAAAAATATCCAGCATCCACAAAATTAAAATTTACAATGCTGGGAATCTAACCAAACGTTACCTTGAATGAAAAGAAGTTCAGAAGTATGGAGACAAATAAACCAACCCAATCTGATACATGTTAAAATGAGTAGATATGTTTTTTAAAATGGTTATTATAAATCCACCCCATATTTTCATAAAGATAGGAGGATGATTGAATATTTATAAAGATAGAGAAAATATTTTAAAAGGCACAAATAGAGTTTCTCAAGAAGAAAATTACAATTTCTCTGATGAAAAGTAGCCTGGCTGGGATAATGGCAGAATACACAACATATTGCAGAAGGAAAGCTTTGTAAGTTTGAAGACGTAGCAATAGAAACAATTTAAAATGAAAATTGTAGTCCCCAAAAAGGAGAAGAAAGGGAGGCAAGGACATAAAAATATTTAGATAAGTAAAGTTGAAAATTTCCAAATTTGATGAAGACTATAAACCTTCTAATTCAACATGTTCAATAAAACCAAAGTACAAGAAATATAGATGGAACTGTATCAAGGCATATCAAAATCTAATTACTCAAAAACAAAGGATAAACTGAAAAATCTTAAAAGTCAACCACTGCATTAAAAAAGACATTACATATAATTTAAAGAATCATAAAAGGTTTATTGTTGGAAAAATGCAAATTCAACAATACTGAAGCAACATCATTAATGTGCTAGAAAAACTAAAACTAAAACAAAAGCTGTCCCTTAGAATTTTATACCAGGATGTCATTTCATTAAAAAAAACAAATGTGAAAAGCTTCCCAAAGACAAAGAGAGTTAGCTTTTCACTTGGATCCTTGATTTCCTCAACCATTCCACCATGGGCACTAGTCCACCATAATTTATCCAAAGTAGGTACATACCTTGGCTGATGCAAGCTGTACCTCTGGAACTCCTCTGGACAGGGCTGTGCCGGGAAAGAGTGCTTGAACAGAAGCTTTTATTTCCTGAGCTGGGACTATATTATTTGAGGGCTAGAAGTGTACTAAGGGCCATGATCTTTTGTGCAGCCTCACATTTACTTGGCCAGCCACTCTGTGCCTCCCAGACAGAAACACTAACACCAGCTACCCCCCAAATGTTCTGGATCTCAGCCCAGATTCCCTTCTGAGCACAGAGACCCCACCATCTGAGACTACAGAGGCACTGGATCTGGTTTTTTAGACATCCTGTGAATATCAAAAAAATGTTTTCTTCTGGGGGGCAGTAAGAAGACCAGGGAAAATGGTATTCACACTTGCTTCCATGGAACCCAATAAGTTTCCCATTGGAAATGGATTCATGCCCTGGCAAGTTATCTTCCCAAGCAGGAAAGAAGCTATTAAAGGAGTCCATTCTTCTCTTCTCTTCTCTTCCTATGTTCATCATATTTTCCCTTGTCTCTATTCCATAAAGAGGATTTTGTGGAGGAGAACCCTTGCCTGAAACATTATCTGTGGTCCCTGGGCTGCTATAGGTTGCTGGCCATCATTGCTGTGAAATTTTCTCTCAAGTTGAAATTTAACTTTGATCACCTTGATGTGAAATCTAGACTTTCTAAGCCAGCACTATAGGGACATATTGTACAAGTCCCTAAAGCTACCAGCAAAGAAGTCCATCAATTGCTCTGGCATCATCTGAGGGGACCAGGAGGCATTGATCCAGGCTAGCCTGAACAACATGAAGAGCAAGAAGAAGGAGAAGCCTTTCAGAGATGCTGACTACCTCAATCTAACTAGAAATTGTGAGTACTTTCAGTCCAAAAAGAAGTTTAAACAGTTTCCCCTGAGAAAAAAGAATCAGACTTCCCTGTTATATATTCTATGGTGGCCTATGAGAAGATTGAAAACTTTGAAAGGCTGCTGTGAGCTATGCATGCCCCATAGAATATATATTGCATCAATGTGGATGAGAAGTCCCCAGAGACTTTCAAAGAGGCCATCAAGTCTATTATGTCATGCTTTCCAAATGTGTTCATGGTCAGTAACCTGGTTGGAGGTGGTTTATGCCTCCTGGTCCAGGGTTCAAGCTAACCTCAACTGCATGTCAGTGCAATGGAAATATTTCCTCAATACATATGGAACATAAAGCAGAAGGACCCTCCCTTTATAATTTACATATGTTCATAGGGAATGCCTATATTGTCATTTCTCAAGACTTCATCCAGCATGTCTTAGAGAACCCCAAATCCCAACAACTGATAGAATGGGTTAAAGACACCTATAGCCCTGATGAGCACCTCTGGGCTTCCCTTCAGTATGCACTGTGGATGCCTGGCTCTGTTCCTTACCACCCCAAATATGACATCTCAGACTTGGCTGCCACTGCCAAGCTGGTCAAGAGGCAGGGCCATGAAGGAAACATTAGTGAAAGGGCCTCTTATGCTCCTTGCACTGGAATCCACCAGTGGGCTGTCTATATTTGTGGGACTGGGGACGTGCTTTGAATACTTCAGAACCATTATCTGTTGGCAAACAAGTTTCACCCAAGGGTGGATGATAATGCTTGCCAGTGCTTACATTATAAAGCTATCTAAGGGACTGAACTGTGAGATACTTTGAGAATTAAGTCTCATCAACATCACCTACAATTCAGGAACTTATGCACATATGCACAGAATTTGCTGGGATGATGTGGGGGTAGAATACTGGGGCTCTGGAATGCATGGCCATTCCCAGGGTAAGGGAGCTGCTATTGGAATGTGGGTAAGTAGATCTACTGCTTGCAAATTATTGCCCTAGGTGAATGGTGTCTATTCTCTTTCCCTATCTCCAGTAACTCCACTGACTTTCCCACAGAGTGAGATGGGGAGGGAGAGTAAGGGAGAGAAGCATTGCAGGGTAGCCTAGATTTCAGGCAAATGCTTTTATGTCAGCTTTTGCACTCTGTGGAGATGATTTTCCTATTCATTTTAAGCTTGGTAGGGAAGGGAGGAGTGCTTCACTAAGGAAGAAAATACCCAAAAGAGAGCTTGATGGAGAGTTGCACTATTAACTTAAAAATAAATCCTGATTCAAAAAATTATAAATGTGAAACAAAAATGTTTCTAGATATATAAAAGCCAAAAGACTTTCTCACAAGTTGTCCTTTACTAAAATAATTGTTAAAAGAAGCCCTTTAGGTTGATTGCAGAAACATATATGGATCTGGATAAAAGAAATAAAGAGCACCAGAAATCATAACTTCATGAGTAAATATATAAGGTTTATCTTTAAAAATTCTTCAAAAGATATTTGACTACATAAAATAATAAAAATTTTTATTGGTATTTATAATATTCAAAGATGTAAAATATATGGAAAATAGCACAAATATTAGTAATAACATGGAAGGATACTATCATAGCCTATTTAAAGTATATGTGAAGTAGTAAAGTATCACTTGAAGGTGAAACCTGAAAGTTAAACATAAATATAAAAGTAACCCTAAAGCAATCACTAATATAACTAGATGAAGTTATAGTTAACAAACCAATAACAACAGTAAATAGAATAGGAATAGTTCATTAATTAAAAAATCAGAACAAGTTCTCAAGCATACGTTTAGAGATACCTGGGATAAAGTTCAGAGCCCTCACAATTGATTTTCAATCATGATAATAAAACAATTCAATGATAAATGAATAGTATTTCCAACAAACGATGTTGGGAAAACTGGATTTGCACAGTAACTTACTTCTATACAAAAATTAACTCAACATCGAAAATACACCTAAATTTAAGAGCTAAAATTATAAAACAATTGCAAGAAAATATGTTTGCTAAGTCTTCATGATCTTGGTTTAGATAGTGGTTTAGATATGACACCAAAATAACAAGTAATCAAAGTAGAAAACAGTTTGGACTGAACCTGAGCCTCCATCATGTTGTTTTGCCTTGGCATTCATTTTGCCAGGGACCCTTATCCTTTGTTCTAATTAATAACCCACTTCTAAACCCAGGACTCAGTGTATATCAGTAATCTCTACCTAATAATTACTCTCCACATGACCCACACCACCCAAATGCCTCATCCAGAACCCGCTGCTTGTATCACAAGATAAGCTAACCATCTACACTGCACCTAGATACTAGTCCCCTTCCCATTTTGCATGCTTTTGTTTTAAAGTAATCAATCTGTAATGCCTGTGGGAAATCTAGCTTCCACCCCTGGACCACAATAAAGATCATAATTAAGTCTGTCCTTATTAGCCTGCTTGAGTGCTCCCACCTGGTGGATGAGCCCCTAAGATATTCTTTCTGTCATCTCCCTGTGGCACCTCTCTTCCTCTACAGGAACTGTAAATAAAAAAAACTATCATATTTCATGCATTATTGTTTCTGACTCTCTATTTTTGACATTCCTGGCCTCTGCCCAAGCTCAAATTCAAAATCCTTCTTAATCAATCAGAACAAGCAGCACAGCAAGCAGGGTGATAGGGTGTGTTGGTCACAACTGGGGGTACTGAGGCATAATGTCATTTGTTTGCGCTTAACTCACTAACTGGACTTCTTCGGTAGCTAACACTGTCTAGGAAGGGTTTATAGCCTACTGGTGTATATTTGTGCTGTTTTGCTCTGCTGCCTGTTGCTTCTGCCAGGTTTGCCTAAGCTTCCCATCCCAAATTGGTGGTCCTTTAGATCTGAGTCCTCCCCAGGATCTGCAATTGGCCAGCACTGGTGGAGCAAGAGGAGAAACCCTGTTATTTCCAGCACTCCCCCAAATGGGAGACTGGCACCAGGTGACATTGAAAAAGAGTAACATTAGTTACATAGGAAAAGCCTTGTTGTAGCTCCAAGAATAGGAGCCTGCAAAGCAAAAGATGGGCATCACCCACACTGTTACTACTTGCAAGTGAGGTGGCTGGGGCTAACTGCACTTAGGAATAACGAGAGAGAGCTAAGCATCTCAGGGCCTGGACCATAGCAACTGGGAGATTGTTGTGTGAGTTTTCAAACACCATGACTTAAGAAAGAGTATCCATGTCTGAAACCCACCCCTAGAGGCACCCTTTCCATGGGAAGCATGATGACACCACAAAAGCAATGCTGCTACTAGGGCCTGCAATCCCCTAAGTTGTTGCTATTTCTGCTTCTATCACTCTTCATCTCCTGACCCCATGGGGTATAGAAGATATAACACCTGGTATGAGTTGCTAAGGAATAATTGGTCCAAAAAACAAAGAAAGGGCCTGAACTTATTGTGCCAGAACCCCTTAAAACACAGTAGGAAGCTTCTGAGTTGCTTAAGAAATATAAGACTCCCATGCAATCTACATGAGCCCTACTCAGTGCTGATGTGTTTACACCCACAGTATGGAGGCTATGCTTAATAATCCTGCCTCAGTCATGCTATGAAAGCATACCCCAATAGGCATGAAGTCGATGGAACACCAGAGAGAGAGAGAGAAAGAAAGAATGAGAGAGAGATAGAGAGAAGGTTCCTTTGAGTCAGGTCAGTGGGAACCACAATAGTCCTTATCACCATTCATAAGATTGATTGTCACCAAAAGGGAATCCAAATTGGAAAATAAAACTCAAAATTTCATTTGATTGCATTCAAGCCATTGTTCAAGGAGACAAGACAAAAATCACAGATTGGTTGCTAAGAATCTTTAATATGGACACCTAGTTGTCAGTCTTAGCCCCAAAAATGAGGCAATTGGCTAGTATAATTGAAAACTCTGAACCTCTCCTCTGTTGACTTATATACTTATAGCATTAAAAGAGAAAAACACACTTATCCAGAGTGGGTATTACCACCAAGACAGATACACACTGGAAAACAATGACTTTGAATGTTACTTCAAAAGATTGAGACAATACAATACCTTTGGCATACCATTTCTTTGAGCATTCAGAGAAAAAAGATGAGGAGTTCATCTCCAACTTTGAGGAAACCTCTCCTTTGACACCAAATAATGGAGAACTTTTTATAGGGAGCCCCTTTCCCCTGAATTACCAAGCAACATTGCTCAACATTATAGGCATGGCTCATAGTGTAAGCAAAACTATGGACAGAGCAGATATATTGTTACAGATGGTTGTTTATCTGGCTCAGGCATTCATTCCACAGGGGTTACATGGCCCCTTACCTGGAAGGCCCTGCCACTTCTTCCTATATATTATAGGTCCACTCCTCTACCCCTTTGAGATTTGTGACTAATGGAACAATTCTTACTAAGCAGCCGCCCATTGTGTTCCACCTTTTACTCTTACTTTCTCCATTGTAGGTATTGATACTTTATAAAGCAACTTAGAACACCCGGATAAAGATCAAATCCTTGGGCCTCTTGTGGAGCATGTGAGATGGAGTCCCCACGGAACTGTTCCTGACAATTGACTTGATAGATGTTGCAATGTCATCTGACACAAGATACTGAGGGGTTCCAGGCTTTGACACAAAATATCCTTAAAGAGAAAGTCATTATACCTACCAATTCCCCATTAAATAGCCCTATCCAATCAGTTCTCAAAGCCTCCACAATGAAGGTTGATTAAAGTTTAATTATACCAACCTAAATGCACAAGTTCTGCCTTTCAAAGCTCCTATTCCCAACATCATCTAATTAATAAAAATATACACAGGAGAGTGGATATTCCTTTGCCACAAATGACTTGCCTCACATGTTTTATTCAGTGCCAATACTACTTAAAACTGATACTATAGAGCTGACATCTGATTAAGGGATGACACTAAACAGGGCCACCTGGAAGACCTACCTAGCCATACTCATCATCACTTACAAAAATGAGGTTCAGCAGAGTGGCCCCTCATTATAGATTCCCACCACCATCAAACACAATCCCACCTCAGACACTAAGATATGTATAAAACCTACATTATTCATATTCTGGAGACAATACGTCCCACATCTCTCACTGTCATTGCAGCCTGTTCTGTTTCACTAGCTGCTGGAATACAATATACCAGTAATAGAATGCTTTTAAAAATGGGGGATTTATTAAGTTGCAAGTTTACAGTTTTAAGGCCTTGAAAATGTTCCAATTAAAGCAAGTTTATAAAAATGTCCAAATTAAGACATCAACAAGAGGTTACCTTCACTCAAAAAAGAACAGTGAAGATCAGGGTTTCTCTCTCAACTGGAAAGGCACATGGTGAACATGGCAATGTGTGCTAGCTTTCTCTCCAGGCTTCTTCTTTCATCAAGCTCCCCCAGGGGCATTTTCCTTTCCAAATATTTCTGGCTACATGGGCTCTGCTAGTTCTCATGGTTCTTTTGTGGCTCTGTCATCATTTTGAATCTTTCTCCAAAAAATGCTCTTTTAAAGTATTCCAGTAAACTAATCAAGAACCACCTGGAATGGGTGGAGTCACATTTCCATCTAATCAAAAGTTAATAGCCATAATTGGGTGTGTCATATCTCCATGGAGACAACCTAGTCAAGTTTCCAACCTAAAGTACTGAATAGGGATTATAAAAAAAGAAATGGCTGCCTCCACAAGATGGAATCAGGATTAAAACATGGCTTTTTTTAGCATACATAATCCATTCAAAGCAGCACACTGCCCAAATATAAAATTACATGTACATCCGCTGATTTCTGCTGAGGAGTATTAGTACAATAGGCATTTCCCAAGCCATGTCTTTGTCTCTCAAGGAATAAATTTTAAATTAGAGACCTTGACTATCTCCAAATATGCCTCTTATAGTCCTTTGGCCAAGCGTTGTTTCTTATTGGGCTCTTCCAGAAAATAGAGATGCTTACAGAGTCACGAGTGGTCAGCCTGAGCATGTTGATTCCCACAATGTCCCAAGTGCGAGATAATTCAGAGCAGCTGCTCAGCTCAGCCAATGAATCCTCACTGGTAAAATGGAAATGGTAATGATAGAAACAGGCTAAACTTAACAAACAATGCCTTTCCAAAACTGCAGGAAGATGTGGCTTCCCCTATGCTCAACCCCTTGCTCTTAACCCTAAAGGATCATCATGTTGCTCCCACTGGCTGACACTCTAACTGAGTTTGGTACCCCTTGGGGAGTCAGTATATTTCAACTACAGCAACACCAGCATTATACATAATGAAACTTCTTGGAGGACCGTGTCCTGTCACCTGGCCTCAGGCACATCACTGACCAAGGATGGAATACAGGGCCCTGCATAGCTAGCAGAATTGGCCTTGGTGATACCAGATACCCTAACCCTGGGTCTCCCTTAGGTTCACATCCTTAACAATACATTGGTGGTACCAATGGCTTGGCAGTCTGGTCAGGTTTATGGAAATATAATGATTTCCTCATTCAAGGGAAACCAATGTGGGTGGACATATCTGTAGGTAGCTAGCTGAAATCAAACTTTGTATTTTTGTTTCTCATGTTTCTTCACATACCATTCAACATACTTGATTGATATCAATCATGCATACTTGATTGAAACCAATGATACTTGATTGATGACAATCGTACTTGACTGATAGCAATCATACTTGATTGATAACAATAAAAATACATGATTTACGAGGTCCACTTAAGTCATGCTGCTAATATGCTTTCTAAGTAGGTCTCAACCATCTCTAAGGAGGTCTCAGAGAGCCCTTACATCCTTTATCAATTAACTGAAGGCCCTTATAACTTCTGGTAACCAGGGCACAGGCCTGCTTGCTTAACAGGCCTATTGGCATGGCATTTCACTCACACATTCCCTTACCAAAACTGTTACTAATTGCACCATTTGTACACAAATCAAATTCTGCAGACTCCACAGGTGGGGCCAGGTTCTTAGGGACATTTGCCCTTACCAGTACTGACATTTCAAGTTCACTGAACCTTGCCATGGGAGCCACCATGTATACCTTAACTATGATTGATTCCTTCACAGGTCTTCTATTGGCCCACCCTTCCCAACATGCCCCAATTGACATGGCCACTCCAGGACTCACTAGTCTATATTTCTTCTCCAAAAATTAATAGTTTGAACAGGATACCAACCTCACAGTCCAGTCAATTCAGGCTTGGGCTAGAAAACAGGGCATCCTTTGGAGTATCCATTTTCCATATAACCCTCAGGCTGTAGGCCTAATAGAAAGACATAATGGCCTCCTCAGACATCTCTATAGGCTTCGGGTGACAAATTCATCATTAATGGGGTTCCCTTACTTCCTCAAGCCTTAATAATATTAAATTTGCAAGTTTGGAATTTCATATCTCCCATGCTATTTAAGTGTTCCCTTTTCAAAATCTCTTCTTTTGGTGGTTAAAGAAAATTTAAGGCCTTCCAATGGACTAGACATGCAACTATCATGACAACACCCACTGACCAGTTATCCCCCTACACCTTTGAGTTTTCTATTCTACCCCTTTCTCTACAAGATGGCAGCCAAGTTGAAAGCATATCATTTATTATGACCTCCTAGATATAGAGAATGATTCCAAACCACATATCATAAGTATCCAGAGCCAATACAAAATTGCAGTTGCTGCTGGATTTTAAGGGTTATAAAGTTATACTTGGGATATGAAATCCCAAACTTGTAAATTATCACCAGTGAGCCATAATTCTCCCAATTCCTTCCAGGAAGTTGAAATAATTGTCCCATGGCCTAGAAGTGGCATAGTGTGGGTCACATGGAGGATATAGGTATTGGATACCAGCCAGACTCACAAAAATGTCTTCCCTAGCATGATGCAAATTTGGTGCTCATATAAGGCCAAAAAACTATACATAAAAGCCACAAGATGAAACTGATCATAAGGAAAATGATGTCTCAAAACTCTCAAGAAGAGGCCACTGTCACAAACGTGGAAGTCATGATCCAAGTGGCTATACCAAAAATCATACACTCTGGCTCTGGCTCTTGACCACTCTCTGGGCTGCATGGGTAATCAGTCTACTTCCAGATCACATGGGCACAATCATGATTGTATAGTCCTGCATCAGCAAACCAAAATATTCCTCAATTTCACAGCTGATTGGTATGCAGGAGGTGCTTGTAAGCTCTTGTGACCCATATGTACCCAGCTTGCCTCTGAGCCTGGTTGACCCAGAAATCAGTCAATATTTTCACCACTTTTCTGTACTATGCACCTCTACCCCCTAAAAAATATCCTTTTCACCACTGGCAACAATAATTACTTTGCTTAGTTAAATCTAGTCCACTGTATGTCACTACTCAACTCTTGGCCGAGGGAGTATGCATCCCTCCTATTTTAACCAACTATTTCCTAAATTCCTGGAGGGCTTATGCCACACTAAAGGCCCCAACACCCTCAAATTCCAAGATAATAGCCAACAAATGTCCACACAGCCAAGTTTCTTCTTTGCTCAAAACTTCCAGACTCCCCGGATGAAATATTTCCAACAGTTTTTAAAGTTGGCCCAGCATGGTTAGAGTTGTTATTCAAGGAACAGCCCTTAGCCAACAAAATCAAATACTAAAAAACAACAGTTCTCTGCTATCTTAATGCAGGCTATATAAAACACCCATGGGGCAATTAGTTTACTCCAACAACAAATAGATACTTTAGTCCTAATGGCCATGGATAACTACCTGGCTTAGACTACCTGCTGGCCAAATAGGGAGGAATATGTGGTATAGCAGGCATCTCCTGCTGGACATGTATCTACAACTCCACACAGGTTCAGACTAATCAACAAAATATGCTTCAAGGCATTCTAGACTTCCACAATATCATCCAGATTTTCAAACAATTACCTTGATTCAAACAAACCACTGACCTGTTTTCATGGCTTTGTCCTGAGGGGTGGAGGAATGGTTATAAAATGGCTTTCAATTCTTGGTACTGGGGTTTATTGGCATTTTTCTAGTAACTACCATAACTAAATATCTCCTGCACTGGCTCAACAATAGCCCGCCCTGGCCATCAATATATCAACCATACAGACAGCTGTCATTCTAACTCTAAATGATGCTAAAGACACCAAGGGATGGATTGTGCTGAGCCTCCATTATGCTTATGCTTCATGGGCATCCATTTTTCCAGGGCTTCTTGAAATTTGCTCTAGCTGTTAACCCACTCTATGCTATGGCCTCAGTGTGTATCAGCCATGGCAGCCCAACAAATACCACTCATATACCCCACACACCTCACCCAGAACCCACTGCTGGCCCCAAATGATCCCCAAAACTCTTAGACACATAGTCCCTTTCCTTTTGCATGTATTTGCTTTATACTAACCAACCCTTAAACAAACCTGCAGGAAGCTACTATCCTTCACCCCAAGACCACAATAAAGGCACAAGCTGAGGTACCCCTCTCAGCCTTCTTATATACTCCTGACCTGTTGGTTAAGCCCAGGAGCCACTGATACTTCCATTTGTCCCCTCATGGCACCCTTACTGCTCCAGGATCTGTAAGTAATAAACTATCTTATTTCATGCATTATTGCTTTTGACTCCCTGTTTGTGTCATACCTGAACTCCACTCAGACCCAAATTTAAAATCCTATTTAATCAATTCAGAAGAAGACTTCATCAAAGTTTAAAACTTTCTTACTCCAAAGGAGACTAACAAGAAAGTAAAAATTTAATTCACTGAATGGAGGAAAATATTTGAAAATTATATATCTGATAAGAGACTAGAACCCAGAACACATAATAAACTTTTACAACTTAATGAAATGAAAAATAATGTAATTAAAAATAGGCAAAGTATCTGAATAAAATACAAATGTACAAAGAGCACAAGAAAATATATTCAACATCTTTATCCATTAGGGAAATGGAAATCAAAACCATTAAGGGATACCAATTCATAGCCACTAGGATGGCTAAAATAAATTTTTAAAAAGTAGAAAATTGAACATATTGTAAAAGATGTGGAGATAATAGAATCCTCAGACATTGGGATTAGGATTTTAAAATGGTGCGGCCCCTTGGGGAAACTTAGTTTTTCAGAAGGTTAAACAATAGATTTATAACATTATTCAGAAATTCACTCTTAGCTATGTATCCGAGAGAAATTTCCAAAAAAGTCTTTCCCGGAATTTTTATAGCAGGATTATTAATAGCAAAAATTTACATCAATTAATTGCTGGAGAAAATAAATATGATACACCCACACAATGATACTATTCAGCCATTGAAAGGGCAAAATACTGACATTTACTACAAAGTGGTTGAACCTTAAAAGCATTATACTAAATGAAAGAAATTATATACAAAATGCTATATTCTGCATGATTCTATATGTGAAATACCCAGAGTATATAAACACAAACATACAGAATGTAGTTTAATGATTTCCTGTGTCTAAGGTGAAGGAGTAATGAGGAGTTACTTCTAATATGTATGTGGTTTCTTTTTGGGTTATACAAATATTCTATAACTAGATAGTGGTAATGACTGTACAATTCTGAAGATATTTAGTTTCTTGATTTAGTGCTGTGTTCAACATCATTGAGGGTCATGGTTACAAATTTTTGGAAGGTTTTATCTTAAGTGTGATGTCAATATCACCTCTTTGGGAAACTAAAATGGAGATCAAATGAACCCACAACAGAACATAGATTTGTCCCTCTTCCCAGTAGATAACAAACCAGTCACTGCTATTTTAGATACTGGTGTAGTAACATTTGTCAGGAGACCTACAGCCCAGATATCTAATATTTGTTAATTTATTGTCTTTTGTGTGTGTGGTTTTATTGTTGTGGTGGTTCTCATCACAGGGAAGCAGGTCATGATAGGATCCCTGCGGTAACAGTTAGCCAAATATACACATCCCAGAACTGAGTATTCCCCCAATGATGCAAGGTTGTATTCTTAGAGGCATTATTCCTCTTCCTAATGTTTTGTTTTTAATGCTTTGTGGGGAAAGGTTAGTTTATATCCCATCTCTTTAACTATACTCACCCCATGAACTGATGGCATCACTTGACATGCTAGTGGTGTTTAAGATTTACTTTTTTTTATGTTGTTCTCATATTCAGTGTTATATGGCCACCAAAAAGCTACCTCTAATGGTATATATACATTAGAGCTTTCCTTCATAGCTGTCCAAAGGCATGAGACCACAAACCCAACACCTGGGTTGGCTTGCTTTTCTCAGTTGGCACTTCATTAAGGTGTGTTTCATTCATAAACACCAATCAGAAAGCTCCTAGCTCAGTACATTGACTACTGTGTGTCCATGCCTATCTTCACCCACAAGGAGTCTATTTCTGGCTGCATGGCCCACACTGTCTGTGCTGGATTGAAAGGATTTATGTAAGCTAGAAAAGCCATGTTTTAATCCTAATCAATCTTTTGAGGGCAACGGTTTCTTCTAAACCCTATTCAGTCCTATCGGTTAGACATTTGATTAGATTATCTCCATGGAGATGTGGAGCGATCAATTGTGGGTACTAAACATGTCTCCATCCATTCTGTGTGAGTCTTGATTTGTTTACTCGAATCCTATAAAAGAGACATTTCAGAAAGAGTTCATTTTGAGGAACAGGAGAGAGCCACAGAACCATGACAAAAGGACAAGAGAACCACAGAATCCACCAATCAGCGACCTTTGGAGATGAAGAAGGAAAATGCCTCCCAGGGAGATACATGAAGCAAGAGGCCTGGAGATAAAGCTAACTGACACTACCATGTGCAACATGTGCCCTTCCAGGTGAAAGAAAAATGCTGTCATAGGCCTTCTTGAACCAGGTAATCTTTCCCTGGATGCCTTTGATTGGATGTTCCTATAGACTTGTTTTGATTTGTGTAATTTCAAAGCCTTAGAACTGAAACTAGAAATTTATTAAATTCCCCTTTTTAAAGGCTGTTCCATTTCTGATATATTGCATTCTGGCAGCTAACAAACTAGAACAGATTTTGGTACCAGAGAAGTGGGGTGAGGCTGCAGTTTTCAAACCAAGCATGTTGGAACAAAATTTTAAATGAATACAGGGAAGATTCTGGAAGAGTTGTGAGGAGCTTGAAAGAGATGACCTAGAATGCTTTGAAGAGACTGTTGGTAGAAATGTGAACTCTAAAAATACCTCTGACTAGGCTCTAGACAGAAATAAGCTATGTGTTATTGCAAACTGGAAGGAAGGTGATCCCTGTTTTAAAATCACAAGTGTTCCAGTTTGCTAACTGCCGGAATGCAACACACCAGAGACAGACTGACTTTTAATAAAAGGGGATTTATTTTGCTGGTTCTTCAGAGGAAAGGCAGCTAACTTTCAATTGAGGTTCTTTCTTATGTGGGAAGGCACAGGGTAGACTCTGCTGGCCTTCTCTCCAGGCCTCTGGGTTCCAACAACTTTCCCCAGGGTGATTCCTTTTTGCACCTCCAAAGGCCTGGGCTGAGCTGAAAGTGCTGAGATGAGGTAGGCTGAGCTGCTTGGGCTGTGCTACCTTGCACTCTTTCATTTAAGCACCAGCCAATTAAGTTAAACATCATTCATTGCAGCAGGCATTCCTCCCAGCCAACTGTGGATGTAATCAGCAACAGATGAGGTTCACTTACCATTAGCTCATGTCCACAGCAACATAACTAGGTGCCTTCACCAGGCAAAGTTGACAACTGAATCTAACTACCACATGTCCACCCCTTGTCAACTTGGCAACTACACACACCACCTTAAACAGGTGCAAAAATTTTTCTTCTGGCTGTGGACCTGTGAATCTCAAAACAAGTTGTCTGATGCCAATATGCAAAGGAGGATATTCACAGGACACAGGTTTTCATTTCCATAGGGAGAAATTGAGAAGCCCTGACTGTGTTTGCCATGTGCCTTCTCACTTGAGGAAGAAACCCTGAACTTCGTCAGCCTTCCTGAACCAAGGCATCTTTATCTGGATGGATGCCTTTGATTGGACATTTCTGTAGACATGTTTTAATTGGGACATTTTCTCGGCCTTAGAACTGTAAACTAGCAACTTATTAAATCCCCCTTTTTAAAAGCCATTCCATTTCTGGTATATTGAATTCCAGCAGCTAGCAAACTAGAACAGCAAGTAATCTGGCAAAGTTGACTAGTAGCTTTGACTGGAAGGCATATTTTAAAAGCAATGAACTTGGATATTTAGCAGAAGAAACTTACAAATTAAATGTGGAAAGTGCAGCCTGGTTTCTTCTTGCAGCCTACAGTGAAATGTGACAGGAAAGAGATAGACTGAGAACTGAACTCTTGAGTACAAAGAAACTAGAAATTGATGCTCTGGAAAATTCTGGGTTTCCAGGAAGGGAGACCCCAGAAAACAGTCTCCATGTAAGAACTTGGCCAAATGTGGAACCAGTCAAACATTTCTGAGAAAGCCAGGATATGACATGGAGTTATCCAGAAAGAATTTGTGGAAACTCCTTATGTCTGATGGGTACAACCCAAGGCTACTGAATGGAAAGACAATGAGAGTGTTGTGGGATCTGTATAAATAGAACAATTATCAATCAGAACTGAGAGGGACAGATAAGGGACACATTGGAGGAAGAATTATATCAGAGATGGAACCATGGAGGCTGAGGTCCGAATTCAAGAAGCCTTGGACTTGGAGAGCAGACCCACCCAAGCCCATGGAGAGGGTGATTTCACCCTAGAGGCAGAAGATGGGCCTTCCACCTCATTGCAGTGGAAGAGTCATGCTGCCTCAGGCTTTGGAGAAGGTGAAGCACATTCCTTGCTGTTTGGGTAAAGCCTGGCTGCCACCACATGGTGGGGTTGAGTGTGTGCCCTGGAGATGACAGAGAGCCCAGGTGCAGCCCCGAAGCTTAGAGAGGGTGGAGCTGAGAAAATGGTGGTCTCCCCAATGTCCCCCAAGCTTGTATTTGGAGAAAGGAAGGCTTCCTCTGCGTAGGCCCTTGAAAAGGGTGGGACTGCCACTTCCTAAAGGCCTGAAGATAAATGATTCTCAGACTTTGAGATCTAATGTAATTTGCCCTGCAGGTTTTCAAAACTTCTTGGGTCCGTTGACCCCTGTATTCTTTCCAAATCTTCCTTATGGAAATGGGTATATGTATCCTATCTGTCCTTCTTTGTATATTGGCAGCAAATAATTTGTTCAGAGTTTTATAGGTCCAGAGCCAGAGTAGAGTTTGTCTTAGGACAGACAATGCCTATAACTAACTTTGATGAGATTTTGTACTATTTCTGACTTGTTACTGCATTTGTATTGTTACTGAAATGCTTTAACAGAAAGGGTTAAATGATGGAATGAATGTATTTTATATATGGGGTAAATATGTCTTTTTAGGGTCCAGAGGGTGGAATGTGGTGGTTTGAAAGATTTGTGTACCCTAAAAAAAGCCATGTTTTAATCCTAATCAATCTTGTGAGAGCAATGAAATCCTTATTCAGTTCTGGGTTGGAAATTTGATTGAGTTAGCTCCATGGAGATTTGACTCGATCAATTGTGAGTAGTAAACTTGATTCAGTGGAGATGTGTCTCCACCTATTCGATGTGGGTTTTAATTAGTTTGCTGGAATCCTATAAAAAAGACATCTTGAAGAGATTTCCTCTTGAGAATGTGGAGAGAGCCACAGAACCACACAAAAGGACAAGAGAACCAAAGAATCCACCAGCCAATGACCTTTAGAGATGAAAAAGGAAAATGCCTCCCAGGGAGCAACATGAAGCAAGAGGCCTGGAGAGGAAGCTAGCAGACACTGCCATGTTCACCATGTGCCCTTCCAGGTAAGAGAGAAATGCTGAATGTCGTTGGCCTTTTTGAACCAAGTTATCTTTCCCTGGATACCTTAGATTGGGCATTTCCACAGACTTGTTTTAATTTGGACAATTTCACAGTCTTAGAACTGTAAACAAGCAACTTACTAAATTCCCCTTTTTTTAAGCTGTTCCATACTGCATTCTGGCAGCTAACAAACTAGAACACTGTCCAAGATAGGGTTTGGACTGAGCAGGGACTTCTCCATCCCTTATCTATCAGTACTTTCCTGGGGTCAACTCTGGGGCCTCTTCTGATTCTCTGTGTATGATATGGGCTCCAGAATGGCTTGTAAGTCCAGTGAGATGAAACTCGATGTTAAGTGTCTCCTCTACTGTAGATATGTGTCACTGCACTAATGTGCCATTCTGGGCTATCACAGAGGTGGGTCTTAATGGGTGTCATGGCTAAGTTCATGTATCAACTTGGCCAGGTGGTGGTGACCAGTCGTCTGGTTGGGTAAGTGCTGGCCTGTCTGTTGCTATGAGACATTTAATGGTCTTAAAAGATTATTATCTTGGCTATATCCACAGTTTATTGCACTTGTAATCCACTAAGGGAAGTGTCTTCTGCAATGAGTGATGTTTAATCTAATCACCAGAAAGCTCTTAAGGAGGATTCAGAAGAGACAGTCACTGTTCCTGTTTCAGATGGTGAGCTTCCCCTATGGAGTTCATCCAGACCCTTCCTTGGAGTCACCAACTTCACAGGCTGCCCTACAGATTTTGGACACTTAAATTCCCACAGTTGCTTAGCAAGCCTCTCCTGAGAGTTCTTTGAGGACCTTCATTGGTTACCACCTTGCAGCCTGCCCTACAGACCTTGGACTTTACATTCCTATGGTTATATGAGCCATTTTTATAAATTTTATATCTATGGAAATCTCCTGTTGATTCTATTTTTCTGGAAAGCCCTAGCTAATACAGCTTGGTACCAGGAGTGGTTCTTAAGAAACAGAATTTTTAAAATAGGTTTTTATGATTGGTTTTCTAATCTAACTGGACTCAAAGAGTCCACTAAGGACTCTGTTTCCTGTAATCAGAATGACGCTGCCAATCCATGGAGTGAACTGGCAAGAGATAGTCAAAATATCACCATAGGATTCTTCTAATGCTTCGCTTGTATAAAACCAGGCTTGGGGGTAATGTTTTTGACACATTTATGGAGTTTTGTGCAAATAGGAAGTATAGAGATGTTAGCTGGCTGTTGTTAGATAAGCTGAATGCATTAATGAGGAAAAAGGATGGGCTGAAGGCTTCAAAAGAAGAAGCTTACATGCCATTTGACAAATATAACAATTTCTATGAGTGCCCTGAAGGAAAATCTTATTTCCTGTAGCTGCAGACTTGAGATCTGTGAAAATCAGACTCAGAATCTTATTGTTAGAGTACCAACATTACAATGTAAACTGAAATCTCAATCTTGCATAGTGCCTGTCATTAAAGTAAGGACATTGATTGGAAAGTAGTGGGACCCAGAAAAATGGGATGGTGACATTTGGATGGATAATGATGTCAGTGGAGAGGTTGAAACCATAGGTCATGCTGAGTCTTTTCTAGATAACTCTTTAATAGTCTATCCTGAGGACATAGCTGTCCCACTTCCCGCCTGCCCTGAGAAGTTGGCCACCCAACTTTCACCTGCAGGAATTATCCCTAGAATGATTAATCAGATGAAACTGCAAATCAGTGCCCTGAAGGAAATGGCTTGGAAGATGCTTCTAATTCTTTTCATGACCCACCCCACCACCCCTTATTTCTTCCAGACCTATAAGTAAAATCCCAACAGGCCCCAAAAGGTGAGATACAAAGTGTCACCTGTGAAGAGGTATGTTATACTCCAAAACAACTTCATGAGTTCTCCAATTGATATAGACAGAAATCAGGGGAATAGGTATGGCAATGGATTTTAAGAGTGTGGGATAATAATGGGAGGAATATAAAGCTGAATCAGGCTGAATTTATTGATATGGGCCCACTAAGCAGAGATTCTCCATTCAATCTAATATCTCAAGGAATTAGAACAGGCACTAACTATTTGTTTGGATGGTTGGCTGAAACATGGATCAAAAGGTGGCCAACATTACCTGACGTTGAAATGCCAGAAATGCCCTGGGCATTCCACTGAACTGGGAGTTAAGACTGCCACCTGGTCACTTTGGGCTACTTATGCCACTGGAACAACAAGCCAAGAAAGGGATTACATTACTGTCTGGGGTGATTGACACTGACTATCAGGAGGAAGTAAGACTGCAACTACATAATGGAGGTAAAGAAGAGTTTTCTTGGAATATAGGAGATCCCCTAGGGCATCTTTTAGTACTACCATGCCCCGTGATTAAAATCAATGGAAAACTGCAACAATGCAATCCAGGCAGGACTACCCATGACTCTCAAACTTAATCAATGAAAGTTTGGGTCACTCCACCAAACAAAGACCTACAGCCAGCTGAAGTGTTTGCTGAGAGTAAAGGGAACATGGAATGAGTAGTGAAAGAAGTAGTGATAAATATAAACTAAGAGCATGTGATCAGTTACAGAAATAAGGACTATAATGCTGTTTTGTACATGTTATAGTATTTAAGTTCTAAGATATCAAGTTTTTTTTTCAATGTTTAGTTTCCATTTTATTTTACATTGAAGAACATTTCCTCACCCTCCAATTTATATTTATAAGTTTAGAGCAGGGGTACTCTAATAATGTGGTCCCATTCTAAGGAGGAAATGTCACATATGAAGGTGTAAATTCTCCTTAAAAGTGTTGGCACATTAAATGATGTTCAGAAATGGCAATTAGCTTTGAGAAGGTGTAAATACATACACTGATGTGAATTTAGATGTGAAATTTATTCCCGTAATTATGCTAAATTTAATTGGACCATACTGCAATAGGTCGTAAAATCAGAGAAACCTAGAGTTTAAAAGTCACTATAGAGGCTACTTCAACCTACAGAGCTTCATTTTTCTCCCTCCAGCACTCTTTATTTTGACTTTGCTGACTTAAATCTTCTCCAACATTATTTGGCTTTTGTGTACCAAAATGATCCTAGGTGGATTATTTCATATAAATGTTTAGTACTGAACAGAGAAAATGAAAAAAGAAAAAGAATTTCTTCTTTTTTGAGCACCCACTATAAGCTGGTCACACTTTTAAGACTTTTGCTATATATTTACTTTTTTTATTTTTTGCTGTGTTATCTTTTTTTATTAATCAAAAAAAGAAAAGAAATTAACACAACATTTAGAAATCATTCCATTCTACACATGCACTCAGTAATTCTTAGTATCATCACATAGATGTATGATCATCATTTCTTTGTACATTTGCATCGATTTAGGAAAAGAACTAGCAAAACAGCAGAAAAAGATATAGAATGTTAATATAGAGAAGAGAATTAAAATAATAATACTAATAAAATATATATATAAAGGAAAAAAGGAAAAAAACAAAAGATACAAACAAACAAACAAACAAACAAAAAACCATATTTCAGTTGCAGCTTCATTCAGTGTTCCAACATAGTTATATTACACTTAGGTATTATTGTGCTGTCCATTTTTGAGTTTTTGTATCTAGTCCTGTTGCACAGTCTGTATCCCTTCAACTCCAATTACCCATTATCTTACCCTGTTTCTAACTCCTGCTGGTCTCTGTTACCAATGATATATTCCAAGCTGATTCTCGAATGTCGTTCACATCAGTGGGACCATACAGTATTTGTCCTTTAGTTTTTGGCTAGACTCACTCAGCATAATGTTCTCTAGGTCCATCCATGTTATTACATGCTTCATAAGTTTAGTCTGTCTTAAAGCTGCATAATATTCCATCGTAGGTATACGCCACAGTTTGTTTAGCCACTCGTCTGTTGATGGACATTTTGGCTGTTTCCATCTCTTTGCAATGGTAGATAATGCTGCTATAAACACTGGTGTGCAAATGTCCGTCTGTGTCTTTGCCCTTAAGTCCTTTGAGTAGATACCTAGCAGTGGTATTGCTGGGTCGTAATCCATTCTGCCATTCTATGTCTTTTGATTGGGAAATTCAGTCCATTAACTTTTAGTGTTATTACTGTTTGGATAATATTTTCCTCTACCATTTTGGCTTTTGTATTATATATATCATATCTGATTTTCCTTCTTTCTACACTTTACTCCATACCTCTCTCTTCTGTCTTTTCGTATCTGACTCTAGTACTCCCTTTAGTATTTCTTGCAGAGCTGGTCTCTTGGTCACAAATTCTCTCAGTGACTTTTTGTCTGAGAATGTTTTAATTTCTCAGATATCAAGTTTTTAAGAGTGAATATTATCCAAGGTCTTGCACCTTATTCTGGGGAGATTTAATGTGTTTACAGTTGTACACAGGACAGTTGAGTGTTGTTAGGTGAGGACAAAATGTATCTGTTATTGTTTTCTATTTAGAGATTAAGTATGGCTTAAGGTGATGTATATAGCTGCCAAGTTGATAAGGGATGCACTGTCATCATCATGTTCATGTGTCAACTTCGCCATGTGTTGGTTCCTGGTCATCTGGTCAGGCAAGCACTTACCTGTCATTTCATGGACTTAAATCATGATTATATCAGCTGCATCCACAGCTGATTGCATTTGTAGCCAGTTAAGGGGCATGTCTTCTGCAATGAGTGATGCTTAATCTAATCACTGAAAGACTTTAAAGGAAGATTCAGAAGAGAGTCTTTCCTTCCCAGTTCAGCTGGTGAGCCTCTCCTGTGGAGTTCATCCAGTACCTTCATCAGAGTCACAGCATCACAGCCTGGCCTATAGATTCTGGACGCTTCCATTCCCATGGTTGTCCAGGCAGAGTCTCCTGTGAGCTTGTTGAGGACCTTCATCAGTTACCAGTTTACGGACTGCCCTACAGATCTTGAACTCAACATTGCCACATTTGCATGAGACACTTTTATAAATTTTATATCTATGGATTGCTCCTGCTGATTCTGTTTCTCTAGAGAACCTTAGCTAATACAATGGGATATGTCATTTTTATTTCTACTGTCATATCATTTGTGATGGCCTCTGTTTCTGATAAAACTCAGTAAACAGCAAGGTATTGATTTTATGAGATGATAAAGATTAGCTCAGCTCCTTTGAAGAGTTGTGACAAAAATGCTATGGGAATCCATGTTTTCCTGTCCCTTTACCATATGTTTTATCCCATTCCTTCTTCTATGACAGAGCCATCCAACTCAAATAGCAATCTGAAACCTCAGTTTACAGGGCCTGTACTTGGGCTGTTAAAATTTTGCTTTAACAAAGCCCTCCTCTTCCTTGTGCTCCCAATCTTATTCTGCTCGATTTTTATTAGCTTGTACAGGAGACACTGTCCCTTGTGCCACATGAGGAATGAACATCCTCTGACCACCCACTAGTTCCTCAAAAAGTCTGTACCTCTTTAACTGTTTGTGGGTGGGGGTAAGTGGGGCTTTAATTTATCACAGTAAATGTAAACATGCAATTACTCAACCATACCATCCCCAGGAATTTGACAGTGTTTCCTGTTCTCTGTATTTTCTGGGGCATTGATTGACCACCATCTTTTCTGGAAGGGCTGACCAGACCTCCATGGCTTTATCTAAAAGGCTTGAGTGTGCATAGATTAGCAAAATATCATTTACATAGTGTTTTATATGTACTTCTGGAAGTGGACCCAAAGTGATCAGGTCCCTGACCACTAATCAATGACAGATAAAAGGGCTATCTACATATCCTTTGCTAGGGCTTGGAAAGCCCACTACCATGCCTCCCTCATGAAGACAAGCATGGACTTTAACTGTTTGTCTATTGGTATATTAAAGAGAGCATTGGCTAAATCCATAACAGCATGATTGATCCATAGACAGATTGCTAGTCTCTATTAAGTTTGGCACATGAAGGTTATAAGGCAAATGAACTGTCATGCTATTCCTTCTTTTATACATAATCTTGTATTAGAGTGTTAATGAAGTGAAGCCCTTGGTCACTAGAAGTGACACTGGGGGCACTGTATATGGTTTTTGTGGTTGCTATTATATGGTTACATTCCTCAGCAGAGATTTGGATTTTACTTAAAGTGAAAATCCTGTCATCATCCTGGCTTTAGAAGATAATCTACTGGCATAAAATCAACAGCTTGTCCTTCTCCAACCATCTCTTAGTGTCCAGTTCACAGTTGATGAAGTAACCAGAGATGTGACTGGGCACTGAGTCCCCTCCATTATAGCTGCTGCTGTATGTGGCAGAGCCACATCTGCCCTATCCAGGGCAATGAAGTGTGCAGGGTGAAGACCAGGCCCAAGATGCCTGATAGCCCTCAGGCTGCCCTTCCCACAGCTGCAGTGGCTTAGGGTGCTGCCTCCTCACTGCCCTGATCACTGTGTTATCCTCAGCTGCTGTTATGGGGCAGGGGGTGGTATACTGGGGTGACCCCACAATATATCTTGGCACTACCCTCTGAGATTTTGCCACCAATGCCACCCAACAAAAGGACTGTGGCCCCAGCAAACCTGGAAAAGGATAAAAAGTGTTGAGGATAGCCCGCATGGCAGCTCCTAGCTCCCACCTCTCCCGATCTGTTTTGCCTTATTTTGTATAAGGGAGTGATTGCACAGAGACATTTTCCCTTCCTTGTCCTCTGAGCTGATCACCTCTACCAATTAATCAGACTTATGTTCACTTTCTGAAGGATCCCATGTCTTTGCACCTCAATTGCAAGCCTTCACTATGGCAGGAATATTTTCTTCAGGGAGCCTTTTTCACACCTTTGTGCATACTGGCAGGTCAAGGTGTTTAGCCTCAAGTGCCCTTCCCTCAACTTCCCTGCCATATCAGTTTCCAGTAAAATTGTAGTTCTCCTCATGTCTTGCTCCACCTATTCCTCTACCTCTAATTTACATACTCGGACTTCAGATGCTAATTGTATTCAGCAGCCACTCTTATTGGTTGCCCCAGAAACCAGCTGCTTAGACTTCTTGCCAGGTAAATGTAATTTTATTCCTTCAAGTAGGGAGAGGAGCCTCTCCTGCCAAGGGTTTTTGGGAGCATCAGCGTACTCCTTTGACATCCTTCAGGCAACTAAGAGGGTTAAGGGGTACAATGGAGCCACACGTAGACCTGTGCATCCAGCCTAATATTTCCCTTGTTAGTTTCTCTTTTCCTCAGCCCATTTCTCTGGAATCCTACTGACTATGCCAATTGTTGTGTCCCACTGAACCAGCAACAGGACTCACACTAGAGGAAGAAATAGGAAAGACCCAATTGAAGTTTCCTCAAACAGCTCCAAAATGGTCTGTTGCAATTCCAGAGAAGGGGAACTGATCACCCCTAAGCATTTTATCAGGGGGACTTGCATACGGAGACTTGTAGCTACCTTGCAATGGCAAAAAGTTCACTCACATATGTCTGCCCCTACAGCAACCACTTTTTATATTGGTTAGGGCTGGGGAACAAAGGTGGATGAATGTCAAAAACTTGCATGCAAATTTTAGAAAAATATTTGGGTATGTGCTTGAGGTACTATGGAAGTTGTTACACACACCAGAGAAAGGCCATGCTCTTTTCTTTATTAATTAAAAAAAATTAACAGCAAATGAACAAAAACATTCTTAACATATGATCATTCCAGTCTGCAAATATAATCAGTAATTCACAATATCATCACATAGTTGCATATTCATCATCATGATTATTTCTTAAAACGTTTGTATTAATTCAAAAAAAGATATAAAAAGACAACAGAAAAAGAAATAAAACAAAAACAGGAAAAAAATATTATACATACCATACCCCTTACCCCTCCATTTCATTGATCACTAGCATTGAACACAGCTCTACATTTTCAAGTAGTTCCCTCCAGCCTCTCTATGACATCTTGAATAACAAGGTGATATCTACTTAATGTATAAGAATAACCTCCAGGATAACCTCTCAACTCTGTCTGAAATATTTCAGCCATTGACACTTTGTCTCATTTCACTCTTCCCCCTTTTGGTTGAGAAGGTTTTCTCAATCCCTTGATGCTGAGTCTCAGCTCATTCTAGGATTTCTGTCCCATGTTGCCAGGAAGGTCCACACCCCTGGGAGTCATGTTCCACATAGACAGGGGGAGGGTGGTGAGTTTGCTTGTTGTGTTGGCTGGAGAGAGAGGCCACATCTGAGCAACAGAAGAGGTTCTCTTGGGGGTGACTCTTAGGCCTAATTTTAGGTAGGCTTGACCTATCATTTGTGGGGTTAAGTTTCATATGAACAAACCCCAAGACTGGGGGCTCAGCCTATAGCTTTGGTTTTCCACACTGCTTATGAGAATATCAAGAATTCAACTTGGGGAGGTTGAATTTTCCCACTTTCTCACCATTCCCCAAAGGGGACTTTGCAAATACTTTTCCACTCACTGATCAAATCACTCTGGGATTCATCGGGGCATTACTCTGGACAAACCAACAAAATCTCATGTCCTACCAAGGTTCCATGATGCTCTTTTAATCCATTCCTGTGGGTGCATACCTATTATAGTTTGAAACTTTTGATAAGATTATTTCAATTAAGATGTGACCACATCACTCAAGGTAGGTCTTTATCCTCTTACTAGAGTCCTTTATAAGTGGAAAATACACATATAGAAGCTAAGAGATAAAATTAAGAGATGCTCACAGAAAGAGCCCCACAGAACTTGACAGAAAACTTCACAGTTGGAGGATCCAGAAGCTGAAGGAACAAAACCCAGTAGAAAAGGACTAGCAGACGTATCCATCTGCCTTCCCAAGTGACAGAGGTGTTCAAAATGGCAGCAGCCTATCTTCAGAAATGATCTTTTCCTGTTGATGCATTAATTGAGACATGCCCATGCCCTTAGAACTGTAAGTTTTTAAACTAGCAAATTTCCGTTGTTAAAAGCCAGTCCAGTTTTCGTATATTACCCTCTGGCAGCTTTAGCAAGCTAGAACAGCATACTTTTCTCAAAACTAGATGCACTTACAGTGGGTAGCATTCAAGGTTACAGCAGCCAAGCTTCCAGAATGTTATGGAGATGGATGTGTTATGAGGGGGCAGGGGTGAGATCAATCCTCAGCTCAGTAGGAGATTCTATAAAATTTCCACTCCTCAAAAGAAACTTTTAAGAGAATGAGAAAAAGCAATCATAGATCAGGAGAAAACATTTTAATAAGCAGTTATTAAACAAGATTTTGTAGCCAAAATATGTAAGGAACACCTACACTAAATAATATGAAGACAAACCAATAAAAATTGTCAAAATATTAAAACAAATGTTATAGCAAGTAAGATACATGGATGGTAATCTAGCACTTAAAAATCACAAATTAAAAAGGCTCCAGGTTTCTGTTTAAATGAAGTAAGCATCTTTTCTATCTATATTTTTTATGTGTGTATGTGTAAAGGGATTTATCATAAGGAAATGGCTTATGTGACCATGGGGCTGGCAAGTTCGAATTCTGTAAGGCTGCAGTGGCTGGAAACTGGGATTTGGCTGATTTTGAAGTCCTTAGTCTGAATTATCCAGGTGAATCTAGATGGTTTAAAATTAGGTAAGAGGCATTGTTGAAATTGAGGCAGAGTTTCTTCTTTTGACCTCTGAAACACTCAATACTCCCTGAGACCTCCAAATGATTGGATGAAGATATTATCCACATTGCTAAGTGCAATCAGCTTTATTAATTAGAGAGATAATCAACTGATTTTAGATGCAAATCTCACCATGAAATAAATTTGCGGTAACACGTAGATCAGTTAATTGGAAACATAACTTAGCCAAGTTGATTTGTGAAATTAACCACCCCAGAAAGAGATAACAAAACTTGATGAAAAATTGCTAGGGTGGTGAGCTGTTTTTCCTCTTCCATATCCCCTACCATAGACCCTAGACAGAACCCAATAAATGCCCAGGGGACACAAGCCTCCTAATCTTGAAATGAAAAAGAAGGTAAATATTCTCAGAAAAAAAGAAGGAAGAAGGAAAAATAAAGCAATAAAAAATGAACTAAGCTCATAGAATCCCAATCTCAAATATCAATTACCAGGGGATAGGATATGGACAGGGAATGAAAAGTTACGGTTTAAAATTTACTGGGTTCCTATTTGATATGATGAATATATTTTAAGGAATGGTAGTGATGGTAGGACAAATTTGTGTATGCAATTATTAGAACTGAAATAGAAATCTGAATGTGATTAAAAGGGGAAATATTAGAGTGTATGTATGTTTAACAGAATAAATATTTGGAAAGGAATTCATGGGGCTACATTGCACAAATAGTGAACCTTAAGTTAAACCATGTACTTTATTTAATATTAAGGAAAGAAGAAGTGAACTTGAGTACAGATATATAAATTATTCCATACAAACAACAAAGAGAAAAATGACTTAAAAAATAAACTTCACTTAAAAGTCCTGAAGAGCAATATTAATAGAATGAATATTCCTGTCAGTGTAGCCCAAAAAAGAGAAGAGAAAGAGATTATTGCAGAAAAAATATTTGACGAAATCAGAGCTGAAGTAGTTCCATACTTTGTGAATGACATAAATACCTTAAAAAAATTCTATGAACTCAAAGCTGGAAAAATTAAGACCAAATCATGCTCAGGTATACAATACTCAAACTGTTGAAAACCAAAGAAAAAAAGAAAAATCTCCTATAACCAGTTAGAAAGATTTTACATACCTATGCAAAAAAATTAAATGATGTCAAATTTCTCATAAGAAAGCATGCAACACAGAAGACTATAGAAAAGAATTATAAGTTCTGAGAAATAAAAGGTATAAAAAAACAAGCTGTATCAATCTGAAATTTGATATCCTAAAAAAAATGATTTTGAGGATAAGTAAAATTAAGAGAATTTGTGTCCAGAAAAATATACTGAAAAGAAATGTTAAATGTATTTCTTCAGGCAGAAGGGAAGTACTATCAATATAAAATGTGGAATGTGAGAAATGAAGGAAGAACAAAAGAAATATTAAATATATTTGTAAATGAGTAGAACATTTTTCTCTCCCTAAATCAGTTAAAATATGCATGAATTCTTAAACCAAACATTCTAAAACTGCTTCTTGAGGTGTTAAATTTATGTAGATGTAAAACATTTTCTGCAGCTCAGTGAAATCAATTCTAATTGATTATTTTTAATGAAATTTTACTGACATTTATTCACATATCATATAATCATCCAAAGTATACAATCAATAGTTCACAGTATTGTCATATAGTTGTGCATTCATCATCGCAATCAATTTTTTTGTTTCATAGACAGGCACCAGAAATCGAGCTTGGGTCTCTGGTATAGCAGGCAAGAACTCTGCCTCCTGGGTGGGCCACTGTGGGTTTGGATCCCAGTGCCTACCCATGTAAAAATAACTAATTAAATAAATAAAAATAATAAAAAAAGAACTCTGCCTGCAGAGCCACCATGGCCCACCCTACAATCAATTTTTGAACATTTTTGTAACTCCATAAAAAATAAAACTAATAATAAAATAAAAGTAACGGTGAAAAAGAACACCGTAAACATGCATACTCCTGACTACCCATTTATTTATTTATTTATTTATTTATTTATTTATTTATTGTCTTTATTTTCTTACTCATCTGTCCATATACTGGATAAAGGGAGTTTCAGTCACAATGTTTTCACAATCTCATGACCACACCATAAAATCAGTAAAGTTATACAATATTCTTCAAAAATCAAGGCTACTGTATTATAGTTCAACAGTTTCAGGCATTCCTGTCTAGCTACTAAAGTACACCAAAAACTGAAAAGGGATATCTGTATAATGCATACAAATAACCTCCAGAATGGCCTTTTGACTCTATTAGAAATCTTTCAGCCACTGAAATATTTTTTTATTTTCTCCTTCACCCATTTGGTCAAGAAGTCTTTCTTAGTTCCACAGTGTTTTGCCCAAGTTCATACCCAGGAGTCAGGTCCCATGTTGCCAGGGGGATTTATATGCTTGGGAGTCATGTCCCATGTAAGGAAGAGGGCAATGAGTTCATCAAAAGGTTGGCTTAGAGAGACAGGCCATGCTTAAACAATGAAAAAGTTTCTCTAGGGGGAGATTTTGGTCATAATTATAAGTAGACTTAGCTTCTCCTTTTCAGAAATAAGTTTTATAAGGGCAAGCCCTAAGATCAAGGGCTCGATGGAGTAAATTGGTAGTCCACAATGTTTCCAACAATATCTGGTCTTCTCAAGGTGGTGAGGTTTAATAGTTCCACATTTTTCCCTGGTCCTTCCTGGGAGCTTTAGTAATACTTTTTTTAATCTTCTGTCCTGTTTACTCTGGGATGTATTGGGGTATCTCACTAACCTGTACAAACCAACAAGATCTCACCCCCTATTCAAGGTTCCTTGTAATTATGATGTTTGAATAAACTGAACATTCAAGTTAAATTAGATAGTGTGTTACAGGGATATATATTTTGCATGAAATAAGCATCTCTTCCTTTAGCCTCACATGGAAGTTGAAGTTTTAAAACATAGTTGATATCATTTTTTACCCTTAAGTGTGATTTACTTTAGTCCTAAACAGATCAGCTTCATTCACATGTCTAATTGAAGACTAAGTTGTTTTTCAGCTTTTTAAACAGCCGGTGTGTGGGGTAATACTGACTTATATAGTGGCAGAACTCTAGCTATGAATCTCAGGTGTCACATAGATGCTCAAAATTCCAGAGAACATTAAGATTATACACAAAGATCTCAGCATCTCTGAATTTAGTAATAGCAGTTACAACTCAGGAATAGACATGACTCCTATTAAAGCTTACAAACTGGGAACCTTTACAATAAGACTTCCCGTGATAACCTATGCCTTTGGATTCGATTCATAGTGGTTGCGCATTGTAGACAGTCCATATTAGAGAGGCATTATAATATCTGTCTTTTTGTTTCTGGCTTACTTCACTCAAAGTACTGTCCTCAAGGCTCATTCACCTCGTTGCATGTTTCACAGCATTATTCCTTCTTGCCACAACTCAATTTTCCATTGTATGTATACACCACAGTTTGCCCTTCCATTAATCAGCCATTGTAGTATTAGGCCACCTCCATCCATTGCAAATTGTGAAACTCCACCCTAAATGCCAGTGTGCAAATATCCATTTATGTCCCTGCTTTCAGCCCTTCAAAATATATACCTAAAAACATGGTTTTGGGATCATATGGTAACCCTATACTTAGATCATGTGGAACCACCACACTGTGTACAGAAGGGCTGCATCATTCTACTTCCCTACCAGCAGTGAATAAGAACATCTCTCTCTCCACATTTTCACCAACACCTGTTATCTTTGTCTTTATTTTTAAGCAATTTTGTTCACACACCATATAATACATTCTAAATAATCAATGTTTCATGGTGTAATCAAATATTTATGCATTCACAACCACAATCTGTATGAGGACTTTTCAATCTCTTCCACAGAAAGAGGAGGAAAAAGTTAAGAATAAAAAATAATAAAGTAAAACTTAAAAAAAAACAATAAAATAAAATGAAAAGGAGAAACAACAACAAGAATCTCATACCCTCTCATTTTATCTCCCACATATTAATTAAATTTTTGATATATTGTCTTAGTTTCGCTTAATGAAACACATTCCAATGTCACTGTTAAGTATAGACTCTACTTTCCATCGAATGTAGTTTTTCCATATGTCATCCTATTTTCAGCGCCTTCACTGTTGACCTTCCATTGTTCTCCCCCAAGTCAAAGCATTCCTATATTTAATCACCAGCATTGTCCACTTTAGGTTTTCTTAATTTATACAGTTATGTAAGATATAAGTTATACAGTTAAATATAAGTTATGCAGTTATATAAGATAGATAGTTATATTCTATCTTTTTTCTGTTGTCGTATATGCCCCTAGCATTCCTCTTTGAACATACTCACACTCCACTTTGTTCAGTGTACTTATAATATTGTGCTGCCATTAAATATTATTGTGCTATCCATGTCTGGATCTTTACTAACCATCCATTTGAACATTCTGTACAACTTCAGCATGACATGCCTTATCTAGCCTCTTTCTATCTCTTGATAAACTGTATTCTCAACTTTAACTCTCAAAGTTTACTCATTACTATAACTTCATATTAGTGAGACCATACAGCATTTGTCCTTTTGTCTCTGGCAAATTTCACTAAACATGCTATCCTCAGGCTTCTTCCAGGTTGCTTCATGCATCATGATTTTATTCTGATGTATCATATCTTATTTTTTCTCCCTTTATACTTGCTGAAAGTCTTCATTTCTACACTCTTCTGTCTTTTACTATCTGCCTGTGGTGCTCCCTTTAGTACTTTTTGTAGAGCATGTCTCTTGTTCAAAAACTCTCTCATGTTTGTTGTTCTGAAAATATTTTAAACTCTCTGTCATTTTTCAAAGACAGTTTTGTTAGAAATAGAATTATTGTTTGGCAGTTTTTCTCTTTCAGTATTTTAAAGATATCATACCTCTGTCTTTTGTCTCCACAAGTTCTGCTGAGAAATGCACACATAGTCTTATTGAGCTTGCTTTTTATGTAATGGATTGATTTTCTCTTGCTGCATTCAGAATTTTCTCTTTGTCTCTGATATTTGACAATCCGATTAGCGAGTGTCTTGCAGTAGGTCTACTTGGAGCTATTGTTTGGGGGTACTCTGTGCTCCTTGAATCTGTAATCTTATGCCTTTCATAAGAGATGTGAAATTTTCAGTGATTATATTCCATACTATTTATTCTCCCTTTTACCCTTCTCCTCTCTTTCTACAACACCTATAACATTTATATTAGTGAGCTTCAGTTTGTCATTCTATTTCCTGAGATCCTGTTATATTTTTCCATTCTTTACCTTATCTGTTCTTTTGTGTGTAGGATTTCAGATGTTCTGTCCTTTAGTTCACTAATACTTTCTTCTGCTTCTTGAAATCTGCTGTTGCAATTCTACACTGTGCTTTTCAACTCTTCTATTGTGTCTTTCATTCACATAAGTTCTACATATTGTTTTTTCAAGCTTTCATGTTTTTCTTTATGGTCACCCAGTGTCTTCTATATAACCTTAATCTCATTTGTCGTGTCTTCCTCAACTCATAGGATTCATTTTTGAATTGATTTAGCTTGCTTGTTCGAACATTTTTAATTATTTGTTTCAACTACTGTATCTCATTTAAAGTGTTACTTTATTCCTTTGACTGGGTCATATCTTCATTTATCCTAGCATGACTTGTAATTTTTGCTTGTGTGTAGCCATCTGATTCTTTTACTTTGGAGGTCATTTTCACTCTTTTCTTTGGGTTCTCTTTTTGGCTAAATTTGTTCTCTATCTGTTCTCTGGCATTCAGTTTAACTTGTTCTAGATCTTGATTATAGCTTTTGTTAAACAAATCAGAATTTTTCACCTCTTGTTTTTCTGGTTCTTCCCCTATGTATATGGAAATTTTTCAGAGAAAGTGATATGATCCAGATATGATCAACCTCAATGAGATTTTCTCAGACAAGATAGCCACAATTCTCTGGGTGTGCGTGTAATCAGTATGAAGTTTCCTTGAGGATGAGACCCAGCAGGTTGTCTGACTTTCCTGTGGAGACCCTATACTCTGCTTTTTCTATCCTGCCTAGTAGGTGGTGCTTGCTAGCCAAGAACTCACCACCTGTATAAAGTCATTTGGAGTCTTTAATTTTCAACCTGTTAAGGACATGGCTGAGACAGAGGCTGAAGTGGAAGGCCTATTTAATCTGTTCCTGATTCCCAGCCCCTGGAGTCTGAATTCTCTAGAAGGCCAACACTTGAGCTGGGCCCCACTGACTTTTTCTTGGGAAAGAAATGTCTTTTAGGGAATTATCTCCTTCATTTGACTTCTTACTTTGTCTCTCAGGCCTATATTAACCCTGCCCTTGCCTGGGTCAGCATTGACAATTGAAAATGCCTAAGGCTTCCTCTAATAAGCTATTTAGAATACTTCATAAAAAGAAGGGAAAAGTAAAGAAAAAATAAATTAAAATTCTTATTCAGAGCCAATCTCCCCAGCCCCCAAAGTTACCACATAAGAGCCAGAGCTGATGCTCAGCTCTATATGCCCCTTTTCTTGGGACACAGCTTTTTTCCAATGTTGTGAGCTCAGCTGACTCCAAAAGCCTCTTTTTTTCTTCTTTTTTTCATCAGTTCATCTCTTCTCTGCCTGGAGAGTCCTCAGAGTTACTTTCCTGCTTGCTCTTGGTTTATCTGTGCTCAGAGATTGTATTCTGCAGTCCAAATTTGTTAGTTAAAACCACAATTAGAACATGTTTGAGCTACCTTCCCTTGCTTCTAGTAGAAACTGGTTCTTTTTCCCATGTACAAGTTACTCCAACAAAGTCTTCAATGCCAGTAGGTGTGGGATGCCTGTCTCCATGATTTGGGAGCTTTATTTACAACTCTGTACTTTAATCTTGGTCCTTCAACCCATTCCGGATTAATGGAGGACATAAAAACTAAGACAATGACTTAAAATATCAATGAAAGTTATTACATAATAACCTTTAGAATAATTTAAATAGAATATCACTGAAAATTAAATTAATCCAGCAGAAGGCAAAATGAAACAATGAAATGAAAAATATCAGGGAGGACAAATTGAATCAAATGAGAAAATGAAAGAAAATAAACCAAATTATATCAATAATTACTTTAAATGTAAGTATTTTAAGCATACAAATTAACAGAGAATATCAATTTGGATAAAGAAGCAAGAGCCAGCTTTATGTGGTCTACAAAAACCCACTTTAAAGATATCATAAATAAGATAGAAAATATATGCTTTGCAAATAATAATCAAAAGAAAACTGAATTAGCTACATTAATACCAGAAATACTACACTAAATGCAAATAAAACATCCAGGGATAAAGAGGAGTATTATATAACAATAGAAAGACAATTCATCAAGAAAACATAAGTACCCTAAACATGTATAAGTTTAACAACAGTGCTTCAAAAATCATGAAGAACAAACTGATAAACATGAAAAAAGAAACAGAAAAATTCAAAATTTAATGATTTAGAATTAAAACTAGGTGGCGATGAGCAGGCCATGGTGGTTTAGCAGGCAGAATTCTTGCCTGTCATGCCGGAGACCCGGGTTCATTTCCCAGTGCCTGCCCATGCAAAAAAAAATCACAAAAACAAACAAACATAAAACTATATGGTAAGTAATAAATAAACTGAAGAAACAAAAATAGGCAAGGATATAGAATAACTCTAGAATATTTAACACCCAGCTTGATGCAATTTGATTTTTTAAGTCATTCCAGCAAATAGCAGAATGCTTATCCTTGAACAGCACAGGAAATATTGATTGAGACAAACAACTTTTGGGTTATAAAACAACACTTAAGAAATTTTTAAAATTCAAATCATACAAAATTTAGTCTCTGATCACAATGGAAAACAACAAAAATAATAACAGAATATTTAGAAAACATAGAAGTATTAGAAATTAAACAAAAAGATTTCTAAAATATACATGAGTTGAATAGGTAGATCCCAGAGAACTTAGAATATACTTTACATTACTTACATGTGAACTAAAATATAACATATAAAATCTTTGGGAGGCATGTAAAGCAATGCTTAAAGGAAATTTAAGGTAGTGTATGCTTATACTATAAAAGAAAAAAATAGCTCTATAATCTAAACATCAAAACTAAGAAATTCACCAAAAAAAGCAAAATAAATGCAAAAAAGATGAACATAATAAAGATAAAACCATAAATAAGGGAAATTAAAGCCTAAAATGATTTTTAAAAACCAACAAAATCAACATGGTTTTTAAAGACAGATCAATAAAATTTATAAAATTCTTTCTAAACCAATCAAGGAATAAAAAGTAACAATGCAAAATAATATTATTATAAAAGAGGGAATTCCACTAAATACCCCCAAAACATAAAAGAGTTCATGAAGTTAACTCCTTAGATTACAGGGAAAATTTCAAGGAATGATGCAACTGATTAAGAAATAAGATCGCTAAAGAGCTCTTTATTAAAAATTGCCTAAAAAGAAAATTCCAGGAAATTCTGTCAAACATCTGAAGTAGGAAAAAACATCAATTATTCACCAATCTCTTCCAGATGATTGAAGAAGACAAAACATTTCTTAACTCATTTAATGAGGCCAGAATTACATTAATACTGAAACCAGAAAAAGATTGCACATAGAAATAACAGTTCTAGGCCAATATTCTTCATGAATGTGGATGCAAAAATCTCCCATAAAATGTTGGCAAATCAAATCTAAATATATATAAAAAGGATAAAGCATGATGACAAAGTCAAATTTATCCCAGGAATTCAATGATTGTTCAATATCTGAAAATCAATTAATTTAATTAACTGTGTTAACAGTCTAACCAAAAAAAAAAAAAAACATGACAGATGGCTATATCATAAGATGCAGAAAAACCATTTAAAAATGTTAATCTTCCATTCATAATATCAATCTTGGAATAGATCAGAGGTTCCCTAAATTCATCAAGGGCATTGTTGGATATTAAGCTATATATACCACAAATGACATATTCAAATTTTAATCAAACTTCCTGTGGGTTTGACCACATTTGTAAATAGAATGTTTGAATAAATTGAGGTGAATCAGGGTGTGGAGTCATATAAGAATAAGATCTTCAAAGATTTTATGTAGGTTTGGACAATTGAATCAGGGTGGACCTTAACCCATATTACTACAGGCCCCATAAAGAGAAGCTAAAAGTCAGAAACAGGCATAGAAGACCAAGGATATTTCCATATGAGGGAGGTGTACAATCAGCAGAAAGCATTGCCTTATGAACATTGTGCTATAGGAATTTTAGCCTCCAATGTGTGACCAATAAATTATTATTATTTAAGCCATAAATTCTGTGGTATTTCGCAGGGACAACTCTGGCAAACTAAGACAATCATTTACAAAAACATCTATGACCAACATAATTCTGGTTGGAGAATGACTGGATATTTTCTCACTAACATAAGGACCAAGGAAAGGACGTTGGGGTTTCACCACTTCTATTCAATATTGTATTTGAAGTTCTAGCCAGAACTATATGGCAAAAAAAATGAATAAATTCCCTACAGATTGGAAATGAAGACACAAAACTGTCTCCACTCACAGACATGATTGTCAAAATAGAAACTGCCAAGGAAACTTCATCAAAACTCCTAGAATAATTAAACAAACTTAGTGAGACAGCAAAGTAGAAAGTCAACATAGAAAATTCAACCTTATTCCTATATTTTATGAAAGAACAGTTAGAATTTAAAATTAAATAAATACCATTAACTATATCACAAGAAAATAAAGTGCTTAGGTAGAAATTTTAAAAAGTGAAACATATATATAATAAAAACTGTAAACATCAATGAATTAAATGAAAGTTGAAGTAAACAGAGATGTATATCAAGTGTATAGGTTAGAAGGCATGATATTGTTGAGATATTAATCTTCTGAATTTAATGCATAGATTCAAGACAATTCCAAACAATTTATAACAAGGTTTTTGTTGATAATTACAAGCCAATTCTAAAATTTAAATGGAAAAATAAAGGAATGCAAATAGCAAAGCAATTCTGCAAAGAACAGAGTTGGGCGATAACTACATACCCGATTTCCAAACTTAATATAAAACTGAAGTAATCAAGACTCTGTAGTATTTCCATAAAGGGATCCAAAAAGATCAAGGGAACATGATCTATTCATACAGAGACAAGATGGACCTCCAAAAATATAAACTGATTTTTTTATAAAACTAAAATTACTACAAAATAAAAATGGCTATACAAAAATGAGTTTCTATGGATTGTTGATTTATCTATGCACGTTTTAACATTGTCAGTGTTGCCTAATATTCTATTTTCTAAATATAACATAATGTATTAATTTTCCATTTATTGTCATTTAAGAATATACCATTTTTGTCTTCATAAACTATGCACCTGTGATCATTCTCTCAAGAGCATTCTAACCATCTATTTGAGTGTTTCTTTATGGTATGCAACTAACAGTAGTGCTAGGTTGTAGATTATATGAATATTCAACTTTATAACATAGCAGCATGTTTCCCCAAATTGTAGCAATTTATATTTACACCAAGAATACATATATGATTTCCTATTATCTATGCCTTCTCCAAAACTTGGAATCTCGTGCTTTCTACTTTTGCCAATGTTGTCAGTTCAAACAATATCCCATTCTGATCTTAATATAACTCTCCATGACTACAAATGGTACTGATAGGGTTCATTTTATTCATATTATTTTTCTGTAATTTTTGTACAAGCTTTAATGAGACAGAATTTATAAATCATAAAATTCAGCTTTTTAAGGTGAATGAAGTTTAGTATATTCATGTAGTTGTACAATCATCATTACAAAGCTAGAACATTTTCATTACTACCCAAATAAACCCTCTACCCACTAGCAGTAATTCCTAATTCCCTTCTCCACCAGCCCTATAATTTTAATTTTAACCCAATTAAAAGTTTAGATTAATGCTGATCTTTGATATCTTTATGCCCTTGCGTTGCACAAAAGGCAATGTGATACTGTGACCATTTAATTTAGAGGCTCAGATTCACTGACATCACAGACTCCATAATATAAATCAGAACTTATTAGGAAAATAACCAAAAGAGATTGTTAGAAATGAGACATAGTTACATCAGCAGGACAGCACCAACAAACGAAGAGGAGCGCTGGGGAATTCCAGAGACGGCATTTTCAGGGTCTGACTGGAAAAGTCATGAACAAAGCATCCTCCTCTTCTCTTGGATGAGATTTTCTATCCCTCTCTGTCCCCTCCTCTTCTTTTTTCTTTCTGCTTACGTGCAGTTTATATGATGTTTTTACACAATAGTGGCCAGATTCCAATTAGCTTACATGACCAGGCCCAGCTGGGAACTTGCTAGGGACTGAGAGGTGCTTCCTGGGACCTAGACAACTTGATTAAAGTGCATCTCCTTCTGGGAGGATAGCCATTCCTCCCAGCTGGAGTACACATTTCAATAATTTATAACCAAGGTCATGTAATGGCAACATCAGTTGAGCATAATAAACTCTATAAACTTAGCTTTACTTTCATTTGTTCCTTAGAGTTTGATTTGCTTACAATGTAGGTCATGGACATTCCTAGTGTAAATTTAGTTTTCTTCATTGAAATATACATATATTTTTATTTAAATAAAGGACAAAGCATTAAAATATTACTGTACAGATACAGATTTTAAATAGGAAATTATAACAGATAAAGACAAAATAATTCAGGATAAAGGTATATCATCCACATGGTTGGGATATCATTTAACTGGTAGAACAAGAGTATATGTTTGGAACAGATTTATCTATAGCAACAGTATATGTTAGTTACAGGTCCACCTGGTCTGTGGCAAGAAAAATACCACCCAGTCAGTACAATATTCACATAGTCTGGGGCAAAAAATGCAAAGTATCAGGAAATATCACCCACTACAATATGTTAGGAAACAAACAAACACATTACCCAGCCAGTACAGTATTTTAATATTACTTAACCTGGTCTGGGGCAATCAACAAACACATTACCCAGTCAGTATGATATTTTAATACTAGCTATCCTAGTCTGGAGCAAACAACAAGTACATTATCCAGCCAGTACAGTATTATAGTACTTTCTACTGTGGCCCAGGGCAAAACATTACCCAGCCGGTACAGTATTTTTTATGCCAGCTACACTGGTCTGGGGCAAAAAAAAAACAATAGATAAAGCAGAGTATACGGAACTCCAAGTTGTGACACATACTTTGTAGAATTTTCTACTAAATGGTTGCCAAAGAGTACAGCAGCAGGAGAACAAGCAGCAGAATAGAATTAAGGATGCTATTATACTGACCAATGTTATTTAATACTGAATGCCAGGCACCAGTGAGCGAGATCCTCCATGACTGCCAAGAGTCTTGGTAAAGGGTGTGTATGATTTTTACTTTTTCATTTATTTCTGTAAAACATTCTTAACAGGATCTTGATTATCAAGGATATATGTGCAACATTTTATATGTATAACAACACAAATTCCTTTTTGAGCAGTAGTTAGAGTTAGCCAAGTTCAGTTCTGTTTAGTGGTTGGTGTTATTTGCCACAGAAGTCTTTCAGTTCCATAAGTAGGGAGTTCAGCACAGATTCAGCAATGAGAGACATTATACATTCAGGCATAGGTATGAGCCTATGATGTCAGATTATTAGTCATCTGAAAATCATTTAGTTGAAGATAACGAACACCGTAACATACTTATTCATGAAGAAAAAGTTGATTAGAGGGCAAAATTTCTAATTCATCTTTTTAGCATAGGTAATTATTACTGTATTATTATTTTCCTTTGTTATTATTTCAACAGCTCTTGGCCTGTCATAACTGTGTTTATTTATATTTTATAGCTAATTTTTATATCAGTGGAGCCAGATTCTCCTATATGAGAATCTGGAGCACGGTTTAGCTTGTCTCAGTTTTTCTTTTTATATGATATTACAATTAATCGTTCTTAAAATGGGAACCATTGTCAATTTGGATTTGTAAAAGGGGATCCATAATGTAGTGTAATAATATTTAAAGTTATACAAGTATTTCTTTGGGTGTCACGTCGGTATGCACAGGCAACAAACAGTCCAGAGTAGGTGCATATGTACTGATACCCTCTATCATGAGTCAATGAGTCCAATATAATTAATTTGCCACATTTGGGCAGAGAGCTTTTCTTTTGCCAATTCCCCTGTTACTACTTTTGGTATTGTTTGTAAAGCATTTTTTAAATAAATTTTACATTGATTTTTTAATCTGATTTAAAATAGAAAAAGGTAAATCAATCCCTCCGGCTTGTGCCCACCTGTGTATAGCTTGTGTGTCTAAATGTCCAGACTGCCAATGCATCCATTGTGAAAAAACAGAGTCTTCTTTAGTAATGCTATTAACAGCAAGTTTTGCCAAGGCAGCTGTGGTAGCATTATGCTTACCTTCAGGGTTGAGTGGGCATCTACATGAAAAACAGATATGTTAGTACCTTGAACAATTTCCCATAATGTTATTTTCTTATAATTCCCTTCCATGTATTTTTTAATTATTTTGTTTACAGGTTGGCAACCAAGTAGTTAATCCATTGGCCACTTCCCATGAATTAGTAAATGAACTGAAACGGTTTGGTTAAACAAATTATTATATTGTTTAATATTATGCAGTTCAGTTATTGACAGAAGGGTAGAAGTTTTAATTTCTATAAAATTTTTAAACATTTTTATGCAACCTAAAACATACTAAATATGCTTTATTTTTAGCACTTTATTTTTACAATGTCAAAAAAAATGTTGTGCAACTGTTTGGAATAAAAATATATGCGTTAGAGTTTGACTTTGAAAAAGCAAAATGTTAAAAGTTGTCAGGTTTGAAACAATATTTGTTTTTTTTCCTAATTAAAGCTGAGGGAAAAAAAAAGAAACTTAACCTTTTCAAACAGTGAGCTGATTTTTTTTTTCTTAAATAGCCACGGACATGATATAGTCAACATAAAGTACAAGAAGTTATTTTGATAAAACACAGACTCCCTGCTTTTTACATTGATTGTATAGAGGAGACCTTTATAACTTTTCATTAAAACAGCACAACAGTTCAAGAAAACTTTGTCACATTAACAAACAGAAAATTGAATTTTAGTTTTGCATTAGTTTATTATTTGACATTAAAGCTTTAAAAATTTTATAGATACATTTTGATGAAAATTTCCTTTTCCACAAACCTTCAGCAACTTGTTATATTTATTTAGGTTTCATTTATTTTATCTTAGGACACAGTTATCCTCTTTTTTCCTTTTAATAAAAACACATTTTTTATATCCTTCATTTTTAAGTTAATAAAATGATTTTGAAGGCAGTGTAAGGGTAGTTGAGGGTTAGAATTCTTTCCTGTCATGCTGGAGACCTGGGCTCAATTTCTGGAGCTTGCCCAAGCCAAAAAAAAAAAAAAAATGATTTCGGAAACTGCCTTCAAACAAATATTTCATCACATACAATTATTAATAAAATTAAACTTGTCAGAATAATGTTAAATATTTAAAACATTTTAGTTAATGCATTTTTGAAAAATGATTTTATAATTTTTAACAAAAATTTTCACATTTTTAAAGTTTTTGATTGCTATATATTTTTTAAAACCTCAAACAAAAGACACCCTATTTGTGATTTATCTTACCAAATTAATTTAATAATAAGATGCTATCAAAATTTAAAATTTCAGTGTTAGGTTACTTTTCACTGATGCTTAATTTATACAATGAGCATGCAGCATTATAAGAGAAAATTAATTTCTTCTTTCTTCTCCAAATTTAAACTAATTATTCAAAACATAACTCAAAAGAGACATAGTTGGCACATTTTGAGAGTTTCCCATGGCTAGGCAACACTAAAAAAAGTCAGAAAGATAAAACATTAAGACCGAAATTTTTCAGTTAACAAATATTTCAATTTAAAAGCAAAGAAAAACCATGAAGACAAAACCTGCAAATAAGGAGCTTCTTAATACTAAAATCTTCACCAATTCAAAAATACAAAATATAAAACTAATGGGGAGTCACAAATCTGGAGTCACAGATAGTGGGGCTTAAACCCACCAAGTCCACATTAATGAGGCCAGGCCAATTCAAGTCTCCTTCTCCTGAGCATTAAGGCTGGCAAAATTAAAGTAAACACAGCATGAACGGACTGACAAAGTGAAATCAATTAGAAGAGACAATATTATACACTTACCTAGCCCAGGGAAAATTTGAACTTTAAAGTCATTATCACATAAAGTGCCTTGTGCCTGCCCAGAGCCGAATTTTCACCCAGAACCTCCAGCCCCAGTCTTCTAGGGAAATCTGGTAGCTGCTAGGCATGGAGCTGAGGGATCTGGGAAAACTACATGGACAGATGAGACATGATCAGGGCCACATTCAGAGCATGATGGGGGTCTCATCAGTCTCCAAATTGTTATTACAAGCATGACACTTTCCATAGAAGGGGCCACCTGACTCAGTGCTAAAAAGGAAAAACATGTCTCTCAGTGTGAAGGTGATTCATTGCAAGTGCTCTTTGCAAGGAACTGAAGGAATGTCCCCCAAAACCAGCTTAAGGTGTGGATGTGGGCTTTTCTTATTAAAGAATTTTGAGGAAATCCTGAAAAGGGTTTACTGAAACACGAACTCCCAAATGCTTTGTAGCATTAGAAAATACAAACCAGGGAGATAAAACTTTCAAATCCAAAACATCCTGCTCACAAAAGGACATGAACCTGGCAACTTTAAATTTACTAATACTAAGCCTAACAAAGCATGACAATATTCAGAAGAACACAGACCATATTTTCTGCACATATTTTTTAAAGCTTGTCTTATTAACCTTCATCACTATGAAGTCATGCTGAAATGTGAATCCTGCTCACTATGCCAATTTTGTTGCATGATATTTGTAGCCACATAATTTAGAGGCATTCATGGACAACAAAGACTTCAGTGATATAAAAACAGAATTTATTAGGAAAGTAATTAAAAGGTTGTTAGAAATGAGCCATAGTTACATCACCAGGCAGGACAGTGCCAACACCTGAAGGAAATCCCAGAGACAGCATTTTCAGGGTCCGATTGGAAAAAACTTGAGTAAAGCATCTTCCTCTCCCCTCAGATAAAATTCTCTCTTTCTCTATCCTGTCCTCTTCTTTTTTCTAACTGCTTACATGCAGTTTATATGATGCTTTTACACAATAGTGGCTGGATTCCAATTAGCTTACATGACCAGATCCAGGTGGCCCTCTGGTAACTGGGTAGGGACTGAGAGGAGTTTCCTGGGACCTAGATAATTTAATTGAAGTACATCTCCTTCTGGGAGGATAGCCAGTCCTCCTAGCTGGAGTGCACATTTCAACAATTTATTACCAAAGTCACACAATGGCAATGTCAGTTAAGCATAACAAACTCTATAAACATAGTTTTTCTTTCACCTTGCTACCACTTGATTTTTCCTTGAAGGAAAGGAAAATTTGTGTAAAGTTAAAAAAATCTTAGATGAAAGATTTCCATGATGATTTCTGTAAGTTTTTATTTTTCTTCTTCTCTTCTTGAAGTTAACAGGTTTCTGGAGAATTGTGATATCTACTATGATTTTTAAAAATCAATATATGTGACTTGATTTCTCTTTGCCCGGTGATGCAAGTATTTTTTTAAAAGTTCAATAATTTTTAGGATATGCACACACACACACAGAGTATAGTCTTTCTATAGAGTATTTATCATATATATGATTTATTATATAGATTTTACTGTATATATATATATATATATATATGGTTCATTATATCTATATAGTATATATATTACACATGCATAAATACCATGCTGTACTGTGTCACTGTTTCTTTGGGACACTATTTGAATTTTCAGTTGGAAAGTTCATATCTTTTACTCATAAATTTTGTTTAACTATATGTTCTTTTCATCTTCTTTTTTTTAATATATTCTAATAGATCCTGTCCAGTCTTTGTTTTTTTTAGTATTCATCTTTGAATTGCTGAATATTTTTCAGGGTCATTTATTAATTTTGAAATTTTCCTAGTGGAAAATCCACTGTGTTCCAAGCTTTCATAAATTTTCGTTGTTATACAGAGTTCTCATGTGTGTCTGGTTATTTTGCTGTAACAAGACTGTTTACAATATGGCTTATCTCTGTATTTAGGCTCTTTGTGGTACAAAAGCCTGCTGATGAAAAAGTCCAACATCATTGGTCCATCTTATTATCATTGTTGTCCAAAAGTGATTTAATTTTTCATATCACCTGTACCCCTTTCCTTGGAGAAATATACATTGCTAGTTATATCTGATATCAGTAACCATGGAAATTTTCTCTGTCTTGTTTTTCCTGTACTTCTGTTTGAACTTCACTACTTTTAGCAATATTTTTAGATATATTCACTCTTGTGCTTTCATATGTTTCTTTGTTCTTTTTTTCTTTCTCTGTAATTTCTAAGTAGAAAATTCTTACTTTATACAGCCATGTTCACATGAATCATATTCTTTCTACTTTAAATATTTTTCTTAGAATGTATGACATTATTTGGCAAATGTACATGCAATTCTAGATACTAATTTTTACATGGTAGGTTTGCCCAATTATTATTGCTTTCTTTTTTCCTTTCAGTAAAGTTTTATAGTGCTCACCCTTAAGTACTGCATATTCTTTGATGAGTAACCCCTCCTACCCTGTACTAGAATATTATTGTTATAGTTCTCTAACTACAACAATTTCCTTATTTTATTGAATCAAAATTGATTACCTATTAATCAGTGTTAATTTCTTCCTCTATTTCTGTGCAACCATGATTTGTGATGTGACCTCATGGAAACATCAAAAATTCCTTAGACAAAAACAAAGAAAATTTGGAATTATTTTTATAATACTATTAGAAAGTTTACCTTACCTTTCATACCAGAAAACAAAATATAGAAAAAAGAATTGATTGTTTTAACCAAATAAATGGAACAGTTTCTGTGAATAAGGGTAATAAAGCTAATAAACGTACTCTTGGCCTGTCACATTCATTTCTCTGAATTAATGCCTATTTTTTCAGGTTTGAGAACACTTTAGGGGACAACTTGTAGTACTTTTTAAAGATTATCATTTGCATTTGCCTTATTAATCCTCATTTCTTTTATATAGTATGAGCATGTGTTTCTGACAAGCAATGATTTTCTGTGACAAGCACGGGAGAACATTTTGCTAATTAGAGAGGCTCACATATTCCCTAATATTCTATCATCCAATCCTTTGATCTGATGTTTTTCCCAGTTGAATGAGTAACTGAATACTGACCATACAGAGGGAAATCTATCTTTCATATGAAGAGGCTGAATATGACACAAAAGAGATATATCCTATAATTGCAAATTGCTTTCTAGCCCAACTTTAATAGTTCTCGGGAAAAATTGTCAAAATCTCAAAAAATTAAAAAAAAAAACAGATCCAAACATGATTAAGTCTAGAGATTGTGGCTTCTTTTAAAAAACCTAAGGAGCATTTTCTCTTGGTTTCCAATACAAACAGTCATCATTAATTTGAATATAATTTGTGGAATTTAATATAATTTGGATTGGGGTTCATCTAAAATCTGAAATAATTATGCTAATTATAAATTTCTTTTATTTTCATTAAAACTAAGACTTCATCCTGGAATCTATATTATTAAGATAGATCCATTTATGCTATGTACTAGGAAGAAATAAAATGATTTTTATAGAAATCTATAGTTCAGCTTTTTTCACTAATAATTTGTGTACATTAATGAAGCTTTTGTGGAAATATTGTTTTTCCTGCTTTTGCTAGAGCTGTATGGCTGTGCATATACATGTGTGCAATATATAATTGTAAATTTTACCTCCGTTGTCATAGTTCTTCAGATAAGGACCATAGGAGAAAATATTTTTATATGATATAGAGTTCAAAGTAGGTTTACATTATTTAAAAAATTACTTATGGAGAAAATAAAAAAATCACACTTTGTAATATTTCATTCCTTGTATTTATTTATTGTGGAATTTGAGCATTCTTATTTTCAAAGATTAACTGAAACACTTAAGTTAGTGTGACAAAAGCTCATCTGCATGTCCCTGCTAAGTTTTTGAGAGGGAGTCAAAAATTTTTGGCTCTGCCACTGATTCCCTAGGTGATCTTAGGCAAGGAATTTACTTCTCTATTCCTGATATCCAGCTAGTATAAGGTTAATCATATTTGCCATATATTTACCTCGCAGTTGGATTAGAGAGTTGATCATTGAAAAATGTTTGTAAGCTAAATAATAAATAAATGCCAATTATGATTTATACTTTATATGCTTTCTACTGATAAAGCAATAAAGACAAATTTGCCAATTTTAAAGCCACTCAAGGGAAGCATGTTTAAAAAAATACAGCCATTGACAGGAATAAAAGTAGTCTTGGAATATAAATCAAGAGTTTTGATATAATCTTCTGCACTGGTGGACAACTGTTCTTATTTTCAGTCATTCTGCTTTAAAATTTCACAGAAAAGTAATAATCTGAATTATATTACAACAAAAAAAGCCACCTGCTATATTCAGTCAAAATTATTATTTCTGGATTTTTCCTATAAAAATACAAATAATTCATTTAGTTTTGTCTGTATGGTTGGTTATATAAAGATTTTTCCTCATTCTTGTGAGAGTTGTATGCTCTTTAAAGCTACAGGACTTTTTAAGTTGTTATTGTTTGTTGTGATTTCCTTAAGCTTTTTATAAGAATATCCCAATTTGATTTTCTCTTCATGAAGTTATACCATCTCAGTCTCAGAAATAATATGAACATGAATACTACATAAAATGTACGTATTATTAAAAACAGTATATGATTCTGTACGTACATAAAATATGATATTACTGAAATACTAATATGAATAACTGAAATATATCTTATTGCTTTCCAATTGAGTGGGGGACTTGAATTGAGGTTTAATTTCTAAATGACTAGATGATCAATGTCTGTGCTTACAAGTGTGTATCTTTCCATTTATGTTTATTTAGGATTTAAATTAATTGAGCCTATTCATGGCCTGGTTCATTCCAAAATTATTTAAAAAAAAAACTTTAATGCAAATGGGCACAACCAGACTTGGAGAAATATAAAAATATATGTATTTCAAGCTTGTGCAAATTATATGTCCTCAACAAAAGCATTTACTGCTTAGGCATTGGGCACCAAGGAGTATCACATATTACCATATTGAATTTATTAAATTGTTTCCTAGCATGTCTGCTTACTTTACCTTCAAAAATGTATAATTTCTAGGGAGACATATACTAGTGGGAAAGAACTTGTATAAGTGATTATTATTCTTGAGGATTACTCTGATCTCAAGGTTTCTCTATATGCAAGTATTTGTTATCAATAGAAGTTACCAATACTTCCCAACTGTTTGCTCACTTGGAAATTCTGTTTTGAAAACCATGCAGATTTAAATGGGTCAACCCACTTCGGACAGAAAATTTTGTTAGAAAATATAAAGCACATCTTGAAATTTTATATAGTGACTACAGCTCATTCAATTAACAAGTATTTCTTCATGAATATTTTCTAGCATTTGAAGCAATTAATTTTAAATAACTTCATAATATGGGCAAAAATCCTTTAAAGGGATCTCAGTCATAAAATGTATTCTTCAAATATAACCACCATTTCCTTGATTTTTACTTATAATATATAATGGAAATGTGATTTTTGTGTGGTAGAGGAAGGAGAATGGGCTTGGAAGAGTGGAAAGCGTAAAATAAAGAAGCATTTAATTCTTCTACTGAGAAGCATAAGTGTATTTGTCAAATAATCCCATAAGTAGTTGCACCAGATAGGAGTAAAAGCCAAGTTATGATTTGGGGCTCCTGGGGTACTTTGACTCTCCAGATCGCTGTAAGAAGTTTTCTTCATTCTGGAGCAAACACATCCACTAAGAATTTCATGTTTTCTATTCACAATTTCATAAAGTAAAATAAATAGAATAAGAGAGTATCTATGGTATCAAAGAGAAGGGGTTCTTCGTGAAAATGTTTAAGAGATGATCCGAGGAAACTACCATGGCATTTGTCAAACTATGAGAGCAATTAGACTACGAAACCATTGAAGTTTCATCCAGGCCCATAATTCACACTTGCACTATAACATAGATAAACTATTAAGAATTAATTTAAAATATTTACCTTCCTTCATATTGTGTAGCCAGTAGATCTAGGGATAGTGGAATATCTTAAAATGAGTATGAAAAATTTTCTTCATTCCATAGACATGGATCAACAATGATATAAAATCTTGTGTAAACACTAATGTGAATGTGTGTTTTATTTTTATAAGTGCTATGATTGCACAGTGATCTTCAATAACCAAAAATAATTTCTTGAGTTGCTTAAACAAGTATAAATATGATTTTTATCAGTAAGGAGGATTAGAAAGTCCATTCATTTAGAGGGAAAGATAGGCAAAGATATGGAGGTAAAATGAGTTTGGTGAATGGAAAATATAAGCTGTTTCTGTCTACAAAATATTCTAAGAAGGACCTATTATATTTTTTTGTACACATTACAAGATATATTTTTCTAAGTGATTTTGGCTGATACATTTTGTCAATGTCATTTTATCTCACAGACACTTGGGGTGTTTTCATTTTCATGTCTGAAATGAAAGGATACTCATTGAATTTTATCCAAGGGTTAAATATTTATATTGGAATTTTGAACGTGTATGAAGGACATGAATGATTTCTACATTAGCAAAATACCTTCTTATGCAAAGTGTTAATTCATCTAAACCCTGAAAAAGCATATAATTAAGTGATTTTAATGTTTTCCTTGCCAGTATTTAAATCATTATTATGTACCCATGATTTCATCTTTAAAAGTGTCTGGCAATTAGATCGTCAGTAAAAAGAGTGCAACAGAATGATTAATTTCAATATGCAAAAATTTAAAAAAAGATGAAAAACCTTAAGAATCACTTGATTTCATCCTGTACACTTTACAGTTTAAGAAGAATTGAGTCCTTTGGGGTGAATTTTTTCTCATTATAGTTAATTGCACAGTTTAGATGAAAATATTCCACTTTTAGAAAATTATGTAAAGTACTGACGAATTCCAAGTTGATACTTTTCTTTGTACATGCACAATTTAATATCATCAGTGATATTAAAATGAGAGCACTTGGCTTTGACTATTAACAGCAAAATATTTGGTATTATCATCATGCCATTAACTTCATATTAGCTTAGTTTGGCCTTCTGAGAGTAGACTTCAGAGTGTCTGATTTTGTCTGATGGTTGTGAGACCTGTGTGCATGGAAAATTGACCAAGCTTGTTGTAATATTGGTATGAATGGAATCATGGTCGTTCTGGACAGAAAGGGAAAGAAAAGAGACAGACTGAAATAAAAATGACTTCAAGTTAGAAGATGGAAACTAAACTCTAGAACCAAAACATCTTGGGCCAAGAGTGTGGACCCATCTGTCCAATAGAAAGGGTGAATGTGCCCCAGAGGCAGAGGGAGGGTGTTCTTCCTGAATGTTTAGGAGGAGTTTTGCTGCCCTAGGCTTCAGAGAGGGTGGAGCACCTCACCGGGAATTGAGAAGAGCCTGCCCACCACCCTACTGCTCTGAAAAGGTTGAACATGTGTCCTGGAGATGGCAGTGTCCATGTACCACCCAGATGCTTGAAGAGGGTGGGAACAAGAACAAGGTGATCTTCCCAATACTTAGATATGTTGTAACACTCACCCCAGTGTTTGGAGAAAGCAGGCTTGCTACATAAGACCTTGGAAAGGGTGGCACTGCTGCTATTTCAAACTCTGCATTGAAAAGTTTTTCTGTGGATGGCTTTCAGACTTTGAAATCTAATGGAGTCTGCCTTGCAGGTTTCCAGAATTCTTTGGGACCTTTGACCCCTGTTTTTCTTCCAATTTCCTACTATGGCAATAGAGTGTTTATCCTATGACTGTCCCTGCTTTGTATATTGGCAGGAGATAAGTTGTTCTAAGTTTCTTTGTTCCACAGCCAGAGGAGAATTTTGCTTTAGGACAAACCATGCCTGTAACTTGTTTTGCTGAGATTTTGTAATATTTCTGACTTGGTATTGTATTTCTACTGTTACTGAAATTGTTTGAGGCTTTTGTAATAATGTGATGGAATTAATGTATTTTGTATATGGAAAGGACATGCTTTTTTGGGATTCACAGGGTTGAATGTAGTGTTTTGAAGCTGTTATGTACCCCAGAAATGTCATGATTTTTCGTCCAATCTCGTGGGTTTAGATCTATTGTTTAGGTGGCACTTAATGATTTTCCTGTTTCCATGGAGATGTGACCAGCTCAACTGTGAGTGGTACCTTTTGATTGGGCTGTTGCCATGGAGATGTGACCCCACCCATTCCATATGGAACTTAATCCTTTTACTGGAGTTCTCTATGAAGAGAATAAAAGGCAGAAAACAGAGAGAGCAAAAAGCAAACACAGAGGGCAGAGAGATGAAACAAGAGACACAGATGTTTATAGATGATAAACTAAGGGATGAGATCCAAAATTTTCCCTGAAGAAGCTAAGTGATGACCAACAGATACATAGAGAAAAAGACTGATTTCAAAAGCTGAAAGCAATGAACTGGAAGGAAGGACCAATAGACACCAGCCATGAGCCTTCCCATCTGAGAGAACCTTCCCATCTGGTTTTGATTTGCATTTCCCTAATAGCTAGTGATGTTGAGCATCTTTTCTTTTCCTTTTTATCCATTTATATTTCCTAATTTGTATTTTTTCTCTTTGGAGAAATATCTATTAAAACCTTTTTCACATTTTTAATTGAGTTGTTTGTATTTTAAGAGCTGATCTGTAGAATTTCTCTATATAATACGGATGTTAAATACTTATTATATGTGTGCTTTATAAATATTTTCTCATTGAATTGGTTGTCTTTTCACCCTTTTGACGAAGTTCTTTGAAGCATGAAATGTTCAAATTTGAGGAGGTCCAATTTATCTTTTTAATTTCTTTCTTTGTGCTTTGCCTGTAAAGTCTGGGAAACTACTGACTATCACTAGAACCTGAAAATGTTTTCGTCCATTTTCTTTTAGGAATTTTATTGCTCTAACTTACTTTTATATTTAGGTCTTTGATCCATTTGAGTTAATTTTTGTATAAAGTGTGAATTAAGTGTCCTCTCACATTTTTTGCATATAGATATCCAGTTATGTCAGTATCATTTATTGAAGAAACTGTTCTGTCCCACTTGAGTGGACTTGGCAGCCTTGTGAAAAATATAATTGACTATAGAGCTCCTTAAAATTAAATACTACTCTGAATCACAGGACTTTGTCAGTGGTCTAGCTTGCCAGCTGCCAGAATGCAATATAGCAGAAACAGAGAGGCTTTTAAAAAAGGGGAATTTATTAAATTGCAGTTTACAGTTCTAAGACCATGGAAAATGTCCATATTAAGGCACCAAAAAGAGGTCACCTTCACTCAAAAAAGGTCAAGGAAGTTCAGAGTTTCTCTCTCAGATGAAAGGGCACATAGCAAAGTCAGCTAGCTTACTCTCCTGGCTTCTTTCATGAAGTTCCCCCCAGGGGCATTTTCCTTCTTCATCCCCTAATGTCTCTGGATGCATGAACTCTGTAGCCCATCTTTTAAAATGTTTCACTCTTAAAGAGCTCCAGTAAGCAACCCTACATTGAATGGGTGGAGACCCATCTCCATGGAAAAAACCTAATCAAAGGTTACCACCCACAATTAGGGGGGATCACATCACCAATGGAGCAATTAGAAAGGTCCCACCTAGCAATATTGAATGAGGATTAAAGGACATGGCTTTTCTGGGGTACACAAGATTCAAACTAGCACAGTCAAGAAAGGTAAAAGGCATCCTATGCAATGGGAGACAATACATAAAAATCACATATCAGATAAGGGTTTAATATCCAGAATATATAAGAATGCTACAACTCAACAACAAAAGAAAAACTACTCAATTAATGAATGGGCAAATGATATGAAGAGACATTTTTGAAAGAGGAAATACAAATGACTTAAAAACATGAAAAGATGCAAAATTTCTCTAGTGATTAGAGAAATGCAAATCAAAACCACAATGAGATATCATCTCACAACTACTAGAATGGTAATTATCAAAAAATACTCAGAAAACTACAAGTGCTGAAGAAGATATAGAGAAAGAGATATACTTACTCACTGTTGGTGGGAATGTAGAATGATGCAAACTTTCTGGAAGGTGGTTTGGAAGCTCCTCAGGAAACTAATTATAGAACTGCCATATAATCCAGCAATATCATTACTAATTATATATTCAGAGGAATTGAAAGCAGGGAAATGAATGGGCATTTTCTTACTGCTGTTAATGCCCACTTCTGTTTATAGTGGCATCATTTGCAAATAGTAAGAGATTTGAACAGCCCAAATGTCCATTAGTGAATGAATGGATGAACAAATGATACATAGGATGTAATATTACACAACTATAGGGCAGGATAAATTCGCAAAGCATGCAACAACATCGATGAAACCTAAGGAGATTATATTGCGCAAAATAAGCCAGAAACGAAAGGACAAATATTATATGGCCTCATTAATATGATCTAACTATAATGAGTAAATTCTGAGCATTAATGTTGAGAACACAGGTTATCAGGAGATAGAAAGAGCAGATTTGGGGCATTTGATGATGAAAGAGTAAAGAATGTTCAATAGGGTTGATTGAAATATTCAGAAATGTATAGGAGAAAATAATGGGATTATTGCACAGTAAGGATAATGACCAAGCTGAATGTGTGTATGTTTGAAAGAAGAAGGCTAAGGGTGTGTATGATACCAGAAGGAAAGACAGAGGATAAAAATTGGGACCGTATAACATAGTGAAAACTAGAGTGAACAACGATGGTGATTAAATGTACAAATATAGGAAAGTTGTTACTTGAGGGAGAACAATTGAATACCACCATTGCAAGGTGTTAAAAGTGAGATGATATATGGAAAAATACAATTAATACAAACTAGGGTCTATGGTTAATGGTAACATTATAGTACACTTTCATTAATTGTAACAAAGGCAATATACCAAAGATAAATATCAATAAGATGCAGATATAGGGGAGGAGTACAGGATTCTTGATGCTGTTCTCTTTTTTCTTTTCTTCCTTCTTTGTGGAAGAAATGAACAAGTTCTTATATAGATAGTGTTGGTGAGTGCATCACTATGTGGTTATACAGGGAAACAATGATTGTACACATAGATGGATTGTATGGCACATGAATAAAATTGTTTAAAAATAAACAGAAAGGGGCGATGTGATGGTAGCTCAGTGGCAGAATTCTTGACTGCAATGTTGGAGACCCGGGTTTGATTGCCTCCCCATGCAAGATAATAATAATAATTAAATAATAAACAGAAAGATACAAGTACCAGAGAAGATGTGAATAGAGATATATAACTATTCAAACTATTCACTCTTGGTAGGGAAATAGAATGGTACAGCTTCTCTGGAGGACAGTGTTGTGTTTCCACAGGAGGCTAAGTATAGGGTTGCAACATAATCCTACAACACCATTATTAGGCAAGGACATGGAAGAACAGAAAGCAGGGACATGAATAAGCATTTACACATTGAGGTTTCAGCAACATTATTCTTTTTGGTAATAGATGGAGGTGGCCTAAGGTACATCCGCTGATGAACAGAAGGATGGATTTTGATGTATGCATTAGACAGAATATTGAGCAACTGCATGAAGGAATAAAGCCATGTTGCATTAAACTAGGTGAATAAAATTTGAGAGCATTATGTTGAATGATACAAGCCAGAAACAAAAGGATGAATAATAGATAGTCTCACTAATATAAACTACCTATAATGAGCAATCTCTGAGAATATAATTTGAGTGCATAGGTTATCAAGGGATAAACAGCGGGAAGAAATTGGGTAATCAATGATTAAGGAGTACAGAATATTCAAATAAGTCTTATTGTAAAGATTTCTAGATTGTAAGTGCTTTCAGAAGTCACATCTATTACTGAGTTGTAAATGATCTTTCTGAATTCTGACATAATGTATTCTTTGTAAATAACATGGCAACTCCTTTGAACATTGGGAATCTGTGTGACACCTGAGTCTCAGCATTAGAGTTCTACAGTTTTGAAAGTCAGCATTACTCCATACAGCAACCATTAAAGAAGCTGAAAAGGAGCTCAGACTCCAACTAGAGCTATGAGTGAAAAGGACCTGTTAGGACCAAGGTAAATCAGAATACAGGGAAAGCTTGATATTGCATGTATTTTCAAACTTCAAACTCTGTGTGAGACCAAAGGAAGAGAAGTTTATTTGGTCCAAAATTTAAATTTTCTACAGCACACTACTTAATTTAACCTGTCTGGTCTGTTTATTTAAACAATGTAATTCCATGTAACCAAGAACAAGGAATGCAATCTTACAATTGTGTGCAAGTTAATGTAACACCCAGATACATTCCAGAGTATTTGGGGTAGAAAAGCAAAAAATATTTATATTCAAAGGCCCCTTGAGAAACTGGGGAAAATGTGAAATTATTCACCTCCTCACCTGGAGAATCCCTGGTATTCTCTGAGGCATTAGCGATTCCCAATTTAATAAGCCAAGCCTCCAATTTTGAGGCTGGTCTTCATGAAACTTAACTCTGTGATGGTAAAGCTAAGCCCACATATAACTATGCCTAAAAGTTACCCCCAGAGAACCTCTTTTGTTGCTCAGATGTGGCCTCCCTTTCTAAGCCAACTCTCCAAATAAGTAAGTTTATTTTTTTCCAAAACTTAAGGTTTCCAGATTAATTTTATGGCAGATAAGCCCTGAAAGGTACCAGCATCTCCAAGTACATCAACTAGCTTCATTAGTCTTCCCCAAAAGGCCACCAACCCTTTAAAGCACAAAGAAGTTAAAATGGTTCAGTCTGTACCATTCTCCAGAGTTTTAAGCATGTGAGAATGGTTCTTTTTGTCACTGAAACTCTGGGGAGTCTTTCTCAGGGGATGTCTTACATTGCCATATCAATGATGTCTTCTTATCTTTAAATATAAGCATTTAGAAGTGTAAATTTCCCTTTGCAGCATTGCATAAATTTTGATATGTTGCATTTTCATTTTCATTTGCTCAAGATGTGTAATAATCTCATTTCTTATTTCCTCTGTAACCCATTGGTTATTTAAGGGTATGTTGTTTAATTTCCACATAATTGTAACTTTTCCATTTCTCCCTGTTATTGATTGCTAGTTTCCCTCCATTATGGTGAAAGCATATACATTGTATGATTTCAGTATTATTGAATTCATTGATAACTGAATTGTAATCCAATTTATGGTCTATTCTGGAGAATAATCCATGTGAACTCAGGAATAATGTGTATACGTTTTGGGAGGATGCACAGTGTTCTATAAATGTCTGTTAGGTCTCATTGGTTTCGGGTATCATATAAGTCCTGTACTTCCTTATTTATCTTCTAATTAGAAATTATATGCCATAGAGAGTGGTGTGTTAAAATCTCTGACTATTAATGTAGACCCATAAATTTCTCTATTTACATCTGTTAGTATTTGCTCAATATATTATAAAGCTCTGCTGTTAGATGCACGTACATTTTTGTTGCACCTTTCTGTTAAATTTTCCCCTTTATTAGTATATAATGACCATCTTTTTCCCTCATATCTGTTTTTACTTAAAGTCTATTTCATCCAATGTTAGTACAGCCACCTGAGCTCTCTTTTGGTTGCTATTTGCATGATATTTTTATTTCCATTCTTTCACCTTCAACCTACTTGTATCTTTGACTTTGAAGTGAGTCTGTTGTTAACAGCACATAGTTGCATCATGTTTCTTTTACCCATGCTGCCAATCTCTGCCTTTTGACTGGGTAGTTTTAATGTAAAGTAACTACTGATAATACAGAACTTTTTCTTCTCCAAATTTGCTATTTATCCCATATAAGTCTTATACCTTTTTATTCCCTCACTTATGCTAATGTCTACTTTTGTATTTATTTGCTTTTTTGCATTGCATTATATCGAGTGCTTTGTCACTTTTTTCTGGATATATTTTTTAATCTATTTTTCTTGTGGCTACCATGGGATTAATATTTAGTATCCAAAATATATAGCAATCATATTAGATTTTATATCAATGTAACTTCAATAGCATGCATATATACTTTCCTATAACCCAGTTATGCCTTTGAACATTGTACATACAAAAATTCATTAACTTTTAATCATTTGTATTTTAGCACTTGTGGGAAGTAAAATGTGGAATTACTACTAACTGAAACAATATAACAATACTTGCATTTATAATTACCCACAAAGTTAATGTTAGCACAGGTCTTTATTAATTATGCTGCTTTGAACTATAGTCTAGTGCCCTTTCTTCTCAGTCTGGGGAACTCCCCTTAGCATTGCTTATTAGGGCAGTTCTAGTGGTAATGTACTCCCACAGATTCTTTTTACCTGAGAATATTTTACTCTTTTCCTCAGTTATAAAAGAATATCTTGCTGATATAAAATTGGTTGTTGTTAACCTCGCCCCTTTACATGTATCTAACCCCACTGCCTTCTTGTCTCCACTGTTTGTGATGAAAAATTAGCACTAGCCTGATGGGAACTTTCCCATCTATTGATAACCTCTTTCAGAAACACATGAAATTGGAAAATCATTTATGTTGCCTTGTAAAACAATGAGTATGAATATTTTAAATTTCTGCAGGAATTTGTTTAAGGGCTGTGGCAGCAGGATAATCATTTTTAAAAATTTTATTCACATGATGGTTCTGTCAACATGGCGCTTAATATTTTGGAGAGATAATAAACTATTGAACATGACATTATATTTAGAATTTAAGAAATAAGGAATTCTACTTTGTCAATGTGCTTAGAAAGACAAAAAGGAAACTGTATTAGTTTACTAATGTTTCTGGAAAGCAATATACCAGAAATGGAGTTGCTTTTAAAAAGATAATTTAATAAGTTTCATGCTTATAGTTCTAAGCCTAAAAAAATTTCCAAACTAAGGTATCCAGGGACAGATACCTTAATTCAAGAAAAGCTGATGGGTTTGGAACATCCCTTTAGGAAAGCATGTGCCCTGCGTCTTTTGGGGTCTTTGTCTTCTGGCTTCAAATAGATTCCCCAGGGGCATTTTCTTTCTTCATCCCCAAAGCTCTCTAACTGTATGAGCTCTTGTTTAGCACCCAGGCTATTTCTGTCTCAGTCTCCAAATATCTATATTGGCTCTGTTGTTTCTCAGATAATGTTTACTCTTTTCAATTTCTTCAATAAACTAATCAAGAGCCACCCTGAATGAGTGTGGTCACATTTCTGTCTAATTAAAATGTCACACCCACAATTCGCATGCCACATTCCTGTGGAGATGATCTAATCAAAAGTTTCCACCCTAAAATATTGAATCATGATTAAAAGAAATGGCTGTCTTCACAAAATTGGATCAGAATTAAATCATGGCTTTTCTGAGGTACATAATAGATTCAAACCCCACAGAAGCTAAAATGAAACAACCTTCCAAGTCCTTAACAGCAAGCTACATCATGGAATTTTCTCTATTTGAAAGTCCCACTATAAAAAATTTTGAGAAAGATGGTGGAGTATGAATCTCCAGGACTCAGTTTTTCAACAAAAACAACTCTTACACAGGCAGAGCTGTCTGAAACAACTATTTCAAAGTCTAAAAGTCAGAAGCATACTGTACAGCATCAAAATAAGAGCTGGATTGAACTTTTCCAAATCATTCTTTCCCAACCAACACAGGGCCAGGGATCCATGAATGGGATACAGACTGCCTCCAATGTGCCCTTGGGATGGATTAAGGAAGTGTTACTAAAGCTTATCCAAAGGCTCCTAACCAGATTTCCTGGCTTGGCCAGTATTGCAGCTAACTGCCCCTTCAGCTAACTGTCCCTTGTACCCATGGGAAAGTACTATATCTTTAAATTTCCACTGCCTCAACTCTTTCCCTGGGACATTTTAAATGATGACTTTATCTGGGATAGGGTTGAAACAATGGGTGCCCTCACAGTTGGGACCCAGAAATCTGTACTCACTAATCAAAAACCATAATCAGTGATCATCTTTGCCCACCACTGTTCTTAGAGAGGAAGATGTTTATATCCTTTTCTGTCACCAGTAGCTTCCAAAGGACTGGATTCCATGTCATTCTGCTGTTACAATGAAACTTAGGCCCTGGTAGCTGCCAAGGGGAGAGAACAATTTACAGATATTTGCCAAATTTTATTGCCTTCTTAATCCAGCTCTTCTGATCAATTAAACAGAACCTATGCTAGAGGTTTAGAATAAGTTGAACTGAATGTCAAAGAAATGATAGAAAACAGAGCCATCTAACAAGAAAAACCTAGGTAAAAGAGAGAAAACAACCTCCAGAATAAACTAATTAAGGAAATCAAATATCTAGATGCCAGCAAAAATGAGTCATACTAGGAAAATTGAAGACATGGACTGTCAAAGGAACAAACCAACATTTCAAATGAGATACAGGAGTTGAAATAACTGTTTCAGGATGTTCAAAGAGACATTAAAAATATCATCAAAAATCAAATCAATGAGTTGAAGGATAATATAAGGAAGACATTGGGCAAACAAAAAAAGAACTCAAAAGTTTGAAAAACCAAATCACAGAATTTATGGGAAGGCAAGGCACAATAGAAAAGATTAAAATGAATAGAAATGTGTAATAGTTTTCAAGAAGCAAAGGAAAGGATTAGTAAGCTAAAGGACTGGACATCTGAAATGAAACACACAAAAGAAAATATAGGGAAAAGAATTGAAGATATGAGCAGGGTCTCAAGGTATTGAATGACAATATGAGGTGCATGAATATGCATGTTCTGGATGTCCCAGAAGGAGAAGAGAAGGGGAAAGGAGGAGAAAGACCAATGGAGGAAATATTCACTGAAAATTTCCCATCTCATTTGAAAGACAAGAAATTTAGAGACCGAAGACGTGCAACATACCACAGAGAGAATAGATCCAAATAAACATACTCCCTGACACTTACCAATCAGATGGTCAAATACCAAGGCAAAGAGAAAATTTTGAATGCATCAAGAGAAACACTCCATCACATACAAGGCAAGCTCAAAAAGACTGTGTATGGATTTCTCAGGAAAAACTATGGAGGTGAGAAGGCAGTGCAGTGGTATGATATATTTAAGATTCTAAAGGAGAAAAGCTGCCAACCATGAATTCTATACCCAGCTAAACTCTCCTTCAAAAACAAGGGGGTGGTTACCATATTTTTGACAATCACTGAGGGAATTTGTGTCTAAGAGACTGGCTATACAAGAAATACTAACATACGCATTACAGGCACCTTGGAAATGGCAAGAGAGAGCGGCCTGGAGAAGAGTGTAGAAATGAGGACTATCAGAAAAGCTAAAAGGAGGAAAAAATAGTATGACATAAAATGCAAATGGCAAAATGTTAGAAGAAAATACTGCTTTTACAGCAATAACATTACATGTTAATGGATTAAACTCTCCAATCAAATGACATAGACTGAAAAAAAAGACATAGACTGGCAGAATGGATTGAAAAACAGGGCCCATCTACATGCTGTACAGGAGACTCATTATAGACCCAATTGCAAAAATAGTTTGAAAGTAAAAGATTCAGAACAGATATTTCATGCAAACAACAACCAGAAAAGAGCAGGGGTAGCTGTACTAAGGTCCAACAAATTAGACTTCAAATGTAAAACAATCAAAATAGATGAAGAGGGACACTGTATATTAATAAAAGGTACAATCCAACCAGACATTACAATCATAAATATTTATGCCCTGAGCCAGAGTGCTCCAAAATACTTGAGGTAAACATTGGCAACACTGAAGGGAAAAGTAGACATCTGAACCATAATAGTTGGAGACTCCAATTCCCTTCTCTCATCACTGGATAGAACATCTATGCAGAGGATCAATAAGGAAACAGAGATTTTGAATAATACCATAATTGAAGTATACCTAACAGACATTTACATAACATTACACCTCACAACAGAGCACACATTCTTTTCTCAAGTGCTCATGGATGATTCTCAATGATAGATCATATGCAGTATCACAAACCAAGTCTCAATAAATGTGTAAGACTGAAATTACACAGAAGCATGGGGGTTTTAACTTCTGTAGTTCCACCAAGGTGGAACAAAGTAACTGAATTGGTACCTCAGTTTTCACCCTGGGTAGACATTTATGAGAAGCATTTCCAAGTTTCCTTAGGAGTTCCTGCATTGTCTATTGGCTTACCTTCATTCCTCTTTCAGTTCTTCACTGGGTTCACTATCCAGATGAGCTGCTTCCATGTAAACCTTGTTGTGGGTTGTGCCTTCAGGGGAAATACAGTCTGAAATACTGATTCTAATTAAGTTACTGTCTATTACTGATTGAACCTTCCCAGAAAAATATAGAAGAAAAAGTTATGACCACATTCAAAGTAGATTCTAGTCGTGTTTGCCTATATAAAATTTCCTCAAATTATCCTTCTCCAGAGTACAACGTCATTATCGCATATAATGCTACTTAATTTGAAAACTAAAATGCATCATACTTGAAAAATAATACATCTAGATCTGCAACATTTTAATTTGTGACCTCCCACCATCCCTTGTTTAGTTATGCACTTGGCAAAGCTGGCAGTATTGGAAACAATAGAAACCACTGACCTCCTTTGGATTACTATTAAAACACTATCCCCAAAGCACAGTTAATGATTTTATTTTTACCTTCAAGGAAAATACTTCTTCTCAAAGTGTGGTTGCTATTTTATTTGACTGAGGGATCAAACAATAATCATCTTTTGGCAAAATCTCAGCTGCCTAAGGTTGTGGTATCAATTGGACAAACTAAGCTCTGGCCAGGAATATAAAAGGAAATTCTGGGGAACTAGATGATTTTAGGGAACTTTGGAAAGCTCTGATATATACCTGGCATTCTAATAGCCTGCAGACATGGAGAAGATGGTGCACATGCCCAGGAAAGATTTGACAAAGGAGAAAAGTTTTAAGAAATCCATGGAAATACACACACAAACAGTGAATTCTAAATTAACTGATGGTCTATAGTTAATAGGACACATATAAATATGTGTTATCAATTGTAATAAGTGTTCCACACCAATACAAATTTTACTAAAGGAAAAATATGTAAAACCTCCATGGGTGCTTTCATTGTTCTTATATTCTAATGTGGAAAAATATTGATGATAAAAATAGCAAATAGTAAAAAATAAAAAATATCAAATCAGTAATCTAAATTTCTAACTTTAAGACACTAAAAAATAATATCATAGTAAACTTAAAGTGAACAAAATAAAGAAAATGACTTTAAAAATTGGAGTGGAAATAAATGAAATGGGAAACAAAACAGAATAGAGAAAAATTTAAAATATTAGGAAAGTCTGATCATTGAAATGACCTACAAAATTGACATGCCATTTGGCTATACTGATGACAAAAAAATGGAAAACTTAAAATTACTAAAAATTAGAAATTAAAGAGGATGCATCATTACTGACTTTACAGATATAAAAGCAATAATATGTGAATTTTATGAACAACTACAGTGCAACAGAGTAGATAATTTAGATGAAATAAAAAAGTTTCCAAAAGAACACTAACAATAAAAACTGATTTAATAAGCACTGGAATAACTAAATCGATCCATTAAAATGAAAAATTGAAATATTAATTTTAAAAATACTTGAAAGCAAAGGCCAGAAAAGTATGGCTTTACTGATGAATTTGACAGTGTTTAAAAGAGAATTAGCACCAATGTTTCAAAAGCTCTTCAAAATTTGAAGAGGAATCAACCTTTTACTGTTGCTTCTATAAGACAAGTGTTATCCTGATACCAAAACCAGGCAAAGCAGCACAAGAAAAGAAAACTACAGCCTGATATATCTTATAAGTACAGGTATCAAAATTCTCAAGAAAATACTAGAAAATTAAATCCAGAAAAACATAAAAAGGATTACACACAAAACCCATTGGGATTTATTCCAATATTTCAAAGTTGGTTCAACATAAAATAACAAATTAATATAATATATCACATTAAATCATTAAGTAATTAGTATGCAACCATGTTAATAAATACATAGAAGCCTTTGAAAAAGTTCTGGTCACATTCAATATATAAACAAACAAAAAGGTAGGAATAGAAGGAAATTTTCTCATACTGCTAGAGGTCATCTACAAAAATCTCACAACTAACAGTATACTTAATCGTGATAAAAACTGAAAGATTTCCCCATAAGATAAGAAACAGCATAAAGGTATCTGTTCTTGTCACTTTTATTTTGAATAATACTAGAGTTCCTATCCAGAACAATTGGGCAAGAAAAAGAAATAAAAGCCATATTTTAGGAAAGCAAAAAGTAAAGCTATCTCTATTTGAATATGACATGAGATTGTATATAGAAAATTCCAAGGAATCTATTTAAAAACATTCAAAATTAAAAAATAAGATCATCATAGTTGCATGATACAAGATCAGTGTAGAAAAATCAACTGTATTTATGCACACGAGTAATGAATAACTATAAACAGTCACATTTATAATTGTATCAAATGAATAAAATGAATTTACCAAAATAATTGCAAGACTTGTACACCAAAAACTATAAAATATTGTTGAAAGAAATTAAATAGGGCAAATAAAAAGAGGGGCATCCAAACTTCATGGAATGGAATAAATAATATTAAGATGACAATTCTCAAACTGATCTATAGATTTAATATAATATCTATCCAAATCCCAGTTTGCTTTTTGCAAAAAAATTGAAAAGCTGTTCCTAAAATTCATATGGAAATGTAAAGAACCCAGAATAGCTGAAACTGTTGACAAAGAAACAGTTTAGAGGATTTATACTTCCTGATTTAAAAAATAACTACATGGCTATAATAATTGAGACAGTGTGGCGCTATCATAAGAATATAACATATAGATCAGTAGATTGGAATAGATAGTACAGAAATAAACCCTCCCATTTGTGATCATTGATTTTGATAAGGGTTCCAAGAAAAATCATTGGAGGAAAGAATAGTCTCCTCAAGAAATGATCTTGAACAGCTCAATATCCACATACAAAAGAACGAACTTGAGCCCCCACCTTACAAAATATGAAAAATGTAATTCCAAATTGATCATAGATCTAAATGTAAGCACTAACACTATAAAACTCTTAAAAGAATACATAAGGAAAAATCTCCATGATCTTGTATTTCTTTTCTGCAAGGGCAGGCACTGGGAATTCCATGACCTTGTATTTTATGCAAACAATTTTATAAATTAGTGCTTAAATTTAGGCCCATGATCCATTTGGAGTTAATTTTTGTGTATATTGATAAGGATTGTGCTAATTCTGTAGGTGAATTTGGGGAATATTTTCCTCTAAACATTATTAAGTCTTCTGATCCATGAATTAGCATGTCATTCCATTGATTGTTAATTTATTTCAATAATGTTTTGTAGGTTTTAGAGTACATTATGAGCTTCTTTTACTTTGTATAAGTAGAATACTCTTAAGGCATTATTATTTTGATGATAAGTGGATTGTTTTTGGTACTGTATAGAAATACAGTTGATATTTCTATGTCGACATTAGATTTTACCCTGCTACCTTGTGGAACTCATTTATTGATTATAATTTTTATGGGATCTCTTAGTATTTTAGGGAGGAACCCATGGTCTGGGGATCAAAACTGGATCTCCCACATGGAAAGCAAGCATTTGGTACCTTAGTATTTTCTGTACACAAAATAATGTCATCTGAAAATAAAGGTAGATATACTTCCTTTTTCCTAATCTACATGATAAGAAAAAATAATTGCTGCTCTGTAAAATTTATATAATGATGTTTCTATAATCTAGAAATACACCTGCAGTTAATGTTTCATGGGAACAGCTTGACTTAGTGAAATATGATCCATTCACCTTGGGAGGATGTGTAGAGAAAATAGTTACTTCTTCCAACCAAGCTCTCAGAGGGCTTGGGTCAGGGAAGCTTAAGACCAAAAGGTACATCAGGCACAGAGTTACACATGAAATTTAATTAGGACTTCTAAACAGGAGAATAATCTTACTGATTGCAGCCTGTCAGTAAATGGAAGCCAGCATACTGCAAGATGCACAGGGACTGCCAGAACTTATAGATGTCTACACAACGGTGTGAATGTAGTTTCAGGAATGTTTTGTGACACAAGTGTCTGGAGGTTTGTTATCAACCAGTAATCAAGGGAGAGTAATTTCAATGCCTTGTTTACAATACTGTTTGTACATTAATCCCACCTGAGGTGGCCTGATGACCATTAATGTCTGTCCCAGTCACACAGACAGCTGCATGCACCAACCTGCTCTCAATATGGAAGGGAGGTACAGGGAGCAAGATGGTGACATAGTGAGGTGTGGAATTTAGTTCATCCTCAGAGCAACTAGTAAATAGCTAGAAACAGTACAGAACAACTTCTAGGGGAACATCAGTGACAGGAAACATTGCATACACCAGTCTGGAACAGGTGGAAAGGCTGAGACCCCACACATAACTGAGTCCCCTAAGCAATGAAAGCTGGTGCCCTACCCCATGGGCATGCAGGCTGAAAGGAAAGAGACTTTACTAGTAGCAAGGGCTTAGCTCAACCAAGCTCTAATTGTGGAATTAATTAACAAACTCTGACTACTCAAATAGGCCACCAGCATAGATAAACCTGAAGTATGAAAGGAACTGGGAGTTTTTATCCTGGCAGACAGGGGGTGGGGTTGATGAAAAAAAAGGGACAAAAAGCGAGGATTTCTGAGTTGGACTGTGCAAAATACTAGAAAAGTGCTGGACCTGAAGAAAAGGGGAAATATAGAGCCTGTATATACATAGAACCATGTACCAAAGCAAGCTCCTGATTGACAAATTTGAGGAGTAGGGATCTGTTTTGGAAAAGGTTTTGTTGCTTTCTTTTAACTTCTAGACAGATCATTAGATAGAACTGGAAGAATTCTCAGATTTGAGCACTGCCCCAGGCAGTGGTGGAACTAAATCTTGCCTGAGAGACAAAGTGACTAGGCATGGGAAAAGGGGTAATTCACTAAAGTGTTTTTCTATTCCAAGAAAAGGGGCACAGGGCCCAGCTCAAGTGGAATCCCTCTTTCAAGGAATTCAGACCCCAGGTTCTGGAAAACAGAAGCAACCAAAACCATCCTACTACCTCAATTCTGTCTCAAACATTCCCCTGGCAGGGAGAGACTGTTGAAATTAAAGGCACCATATCACATTAAGCTGGTGGAAGCTACAAACAGACAGACACCACATGTTCAGAAGGATAGGAAAATCACAAGATCTAAAGCCTTCATAGCAAAGTCTGACAACCTGCTGGGTCTCACCCTCAAGGAAACTGGTGCTGATTACACTTTCCTCCAGGGAAATGGGCTTGTGTGATATAGGAAATCTGACTGGGGTCTAAAATATTTGAGGAAAGACATAAAATTGCAGCTCCAAGAAGTGAAGTGTATTTCAAACAGAATAGATCCAATAGACATACTCCAAGACACTTACCAATCAGATTGTCAAATGTCAAAGAAAAAAAGAATTTTGAAAGCACCAAGAGAAAATGCTAGAGGTCTAGAATAAGTTGAACTAAATGTCAAAGAATTGATAGAGAACAAAGCCATAAAGCAAGAAAACCCTAGGTAAATGAGTAAAAACAATTTCCAGAATAAACCAATTAAGGAAATCAAATATGCAGACATGAGCAAAAAATAATGAGTCATACTAAGAAAACTGAATATGTGGCCCTGTAAAAGGAACAAATCAAAAGTTCAAATGATATGAAAGAGTTAAAACAACTAATTCAGGAGGTTTGAACAGACATGCAAAATCTTATCAAAAATCAAACCAGTAAGTTGAGGGAGGATATAAAGAAGACATTGGATGAAGAAAAGGAAGACCACAAGAGTTGAAAATAATAAACCATAGAATTGATGGGAATGAAAACCATGATAGAAGAGATGAGAAAAAAGCAATGGAAACCTACAAAAATAGCTTTGAAGAAGCAGAAGAAAGGATTAGTGAACTAGAGGACTGATCATCTAAAATCCAAGGCACAAAAGTAAATATAAGGTAAAGAATGGAAAAATATGAGCAGGGACTCATGAATATTCATGTTGTGGGTTTCCCAGAAGGAGACAAGAAGGGAAAAGGAGGAGAAAGACTAATGGAGGAAATATTCACTGAAAATTTCTCATCTCATATGAAAGAAATAAAATTGCACCTCCAAGGAGTGCAATGTACTTCAAACCGAATAGATCCAAATAAACATACCCCAAGACACTTACCAATCAGATTGTCAAATGTCAAAGGAAAAAAGAATTTTGAAAGCACCAAGAGAAAAAACTATCCATCAAATAAAAGAGAATGTCAAAAAGTCTATGTGTGGTTTTCTCAGCAGAAACCATGGAGGTAAGAAGGCAGTGGTATGATATTTTTAAGATTCTGAAAGAGAAAAAATGCCAACAATGAATTCTATACCCATCAAAACTGCCCTTCAAAAATGAGAGGGAGATTAACATATTTTCAGACAATTGCTGTGAGAATTTGTGACTAAGAGAACAGCTCTACAAGAAAGACTAAAGGGAGCATTATTGATTGATGGGAAAATGCAGGAGAGAGAGGCCTGCAGAATAATGTAGAAAGGAAGATGTGCTGGTTTGAACAGAAGTATGTACCCCAGAAAAGCCATGTTTTAATCAAAATCTCATTTCATAGAGTCAGAATAATCCCTATTCAATACTGTATGTAATTAGATCATAGCCCTGAAATGTAACCTAATCAAGAGTCGTTGCTAAACTGGTTTAGAGGAGACATGTCTCCACCCATTTGGGTGGGCCTTGATTAGTTTCTGAAGTCCTATAAAAAAGGAAACATTTTTGAGAATGAGAGATTCAGAGAGAGCAGAGAATGTTGCAGCACCACGAAGCAGAGAGTCCATGAGCCAGTGACCTTTGGAGATGAAAAAGGAAAATGCCTTCCAGGAGCTTCATGAAACCAGAAGTCAGGAGAGAAAGCTAGCAGGTGACACCGTGTTCACCATGTGCACTTCCAGCTGAGAGAGAAACCGTGACTGTGTTTGCCATGTGCCTTCTCACTTGAGAGAGAAACCCTCAACTTCATTGGCCTTCTTGAACCAAGGTCTCTTTCCCTGGATGATGCCTTTGATTGGACATTTCTGTAGACCTGTTTTAACTGGGACATTTTCTCAGCCTTAGAACTGTAAACTAGCAACTTATTAAAATCCCCCCTTTTAAAAGCCATTCTGTTTCTGGTATATTGCATTCCAGCAGCTAGCAATCTAGAACAGAAGACTTTGATAAAAGGTAAAAGGAGAAAAAAAAATGGATATGACATAAAATCCCAAAGACAAAATGGTGGAAAATCACATTAAATGTCAATGGATTAAACTCACTTATGAAAAGAAATAGACTGGCAGAATGGATTTTAAAAACAAGACCCATCTACATGCTATCTACAGGAGACTCACTTTAGACCCAAGGAAAAAATTGAAAATGAAAGGTTGGGAAGAGATATTTTATGCAAACAACCTTTAGAAAAGAGCAAGAGAAGTTATACTAATATTTGACAAATTAGACTTCAGATATAAAACAATTACAAACAATGGATTTTATTAATATACTATATTTTAATAAAAGGAGCAATTCAACAAGAAGACATTACAATAAAAAATATTTATGCACTGAGCCTGAGTGCTCCAAAGTACATAAGGCAAACACTGTCAACACTGAAGGTAGAACTAGGCACTGATGAGACCAGCTCAGCATGAGGCACCAAGGAAGGCACCGTGAATCTGAAAAATAAAGACAGTCACATAGAAGAGTCTTTTATGTTGAAAGCAGGGGACTCATGTCTCAAAGGACAAAAGCCTCGATCCTGAATTCCTCATCATACTTATTGAGAAGCTTCAAAACAGAAAGCATCTTTCAAGGTTCGTAGTAAGTTGTTTTTAGCCTGAACTGCCACATCAACATTAATATCGGCATGCCATACAAAATTCAGAATGTTTCTTTGTGCAAACAATCATGTGCTCACCAGGACAGTGTGCCACCCTGGCAGGACCTCATGTTTCAAGATCTGTACCCTATCTGCATTATGGAAACCTTCTGAACTTTGGCCATTTTCCCACAAGACACCTCTACCATAATAGTTGGAGGCTTCAATTCCCTGCTCTCATCAATGCATAGAACATTGAGACAGAGGATCAATAAAGAAACAGAGATGTTTATAATATGATAATGGAACTAGACTTAATAGAAATTTACAGAACATTACACCTAACAACAGCAGGGTATGCATTTTTCGTAAGTTTTTATGGATCATTCTCAAGGACTGATCATATGCTGAGTCACAGTGCAAGTTTTGGTAAATTTAAAAGGATTGAATTCATAGAAAACACTTTCTCAGATCATAGTGGAATTAAGTTGGGAATCAATAACAGTCAGAGGGCCAGAAAATTCACAAATATATGGAGACTAAACAATAAACTCTTAAACAACCAGTGGGTCATGGAAGAAACTACAAGAGAAATCGGTAAATATCTCAAGACAAATGAAAATAAAAACACAATGAATCAAAATTTATGGAATGCAGTGTGGGCCATGGTGGTTCAGTGGTTCAGGAGGCAGAGTTCTTGCCTGCCATGTCAGTCACCGAGTTTTGATTCCCGGTGCCTGCCCTTGCAAAAAAAAAAAAAAAAAAAAAAAAAAAAACCTCAAAATTTATGGAATGCATAAAAGGTAGTGCTGAGAGAAAAATTTATTGCCTTAAATACCTATATAAAAAAAGAAGAAAGAGCAAAATAGAGGAATTAACTGTTCACTTGGAAGAACTAGAGCATAACAGCAAACTAACTCCAACCAAATAAAAGTAAAGAAATAATGAAGATTAGAGTGGAAAAAGTATAAAATTGAGAATATTTAAACAATAAATAAAATCAGCAAAATCAGAAGTCAGTTCTTGGAGAAAATCAATGAAATCAGTGGATACTTAGCTAGGTTGACAAAAAAAAGAGTGCAGCAAATAAATACAATCAGAAATGAAGAAGAAACATAACCACTGACTGCAAAAACAAGGGAGGTAATGGTAGGATACTATGAGCAACTATACGCTAATAAGCTAGACAACATAGATGAAATGGACAATTTCCTAGAAAAGAATGAACAAGCAACATTGATTTGAAAAAAATAGATGACCTCAACAAACCAATCACAAGTAAAAAGAGTGAATCAATCATCAATATGCTCCAAAAAAAGAAAGGCTCAGGACCAGATGGCTTCACATGTGAATTCTACCAATCTTTTAAGGAAGAATTGGTATCAATCTTTCTCAAACTCCTCAAAAATTTGAAGAGGAGTTAGAGCTACTTAACTCATTGTATGAACCCAACATCGCACTAATGTTAATATGGAAGGGAAAGCTTTCAATATAGAGGGGAATCCTGGCCCCAACACAAGGATAGCAGTCCTACAAAGAGATGTCACCATGGCCAAGAAAGGGAATTAAACCATTTCTCAATTACTAGGTGTACAGGGTAAAGAGTTATATAAGGTAATGAGGAACATAGGGTTGTCCCTACAAACAATGTCATGTAAATGAGAAGATTATTTTCCAAATATTCTGATGTGTGAACTTCTTCCAGGCCAGCTGGCAGTGTAGTATTCCATATTTTCCAAATCACAGGGGTCACAGTCTAAGGAAGTCTGGTAGAACCTGATAATGGCAAGGCCTTGGAAACCGTACATTGGATTCAATTGTGGACATGAATTTCTGCTGAAGCCCACTTGAGGAAGGTGTTTTCTAGGGTTCTATGGGTAAAAAGAAAGATTTTTATTGGAAACAATAAGGGGTAATTCTGGCTGATTTAACAATATTCATACTAGGGCTTCATTGGTTGACATCTAATTCACAGGGCAGGTCTGGATCTATGTTCTCCAATGCTTGTGCTTGTGCTTGTGCTATCATACTTTGTGCTTTTTCAAAAGCAGCCTGCTTGAGGTCCTCCCATTTCCACATATGACTTTTCCTAATTAGCATATATGAAGGCTTTACGTTAGGGCTAAATGAGGGACAAGTTTTCTAATACAACAACAAACTCAAGAAAGCCAGTAGTTGTTTTGATGTTTATGTCATTGGAAAATATTGTACACTACCAATTACTACAGAAGGAATAAATTTTGTCTTACCCAGCTATACAACACCTAAGAATTTGAGAGTGCAGCCAAGGCACTGCAGTTTGTAGTAATTAATTACCCATCCTGAAACTCACAGTGAGATAACAATGAGCCTGAGCTGCTTTTAGTTCTGAAAGAGAGTTGCTGTTTAACATGACATCATCCATATGGTGAAAAAGACATTTAGACTTAGTCAAATTCTTTGCCATGGGACCATGGCAGATGCTTGGGTTATGTAGATAGCCTTAAGGAAGCACAGTAAAAGTCCATCGTTGCCTTCCCCAAGTGAAGGCAAATGCAGGCTGGCTTGATTTTGCTAAGAAGTACTAAAGAAAGTATAGCAAGATCCAATACAGAATGATATTTACACATGTGGGTACTAATTTTTGGTAATAAGTCAGTGATGTTCAGGACTGCAGCATACAGAAGTGGTGTTACTTTAACTCCCAATAATCTACTGTCATGTGCCATGTTCCATCAGGCTTTCATACTGGACATACAGAAATATTGAAAGGGCTATATTGATACTATTATTCCCACCCACTCCAATTCTTTTATGCTGGCTGAGATTTCTTGGTGTCTTCCCAGAAGTTTATATGTTTTGCATCTGTTTTAGTTTGGTAATGCTGTTGGAAAGAACTATACTGGAAATGGAATGGCTTTTAAAAGGGAATTTATTAAGTTGCAAGTTTACAGTTCTAAGCCTGTACAAATGTTGAAACTAAGGCATCCAGAGAAAGATATCTTGACTCAAGAAAGGTCAATGGGTCTGGAACATCACTGTCACATGGGAAGACAGGGTGATGTCTGCTAGCTTTCTCTCAACACCTCTCATTTCATAAGGCTTCCATGGGGGCGTTTTCCTTCTGCATCTCCAAAGGTCTCTGGCTATGTGGGCTTGAAAGCTTTTTCAAAAATGGTTTCCTCTTAAAGGACTCGGTAAAGTAATCCCATCTTGAATGGGTGGAGACACATCTCCATGGAAACAACTTAATCAAAAATCCCACCCAGCTGTACTGAGTCAGGGTTAAAGAGCATGGCTTTTCTGGGGTACATAATAGTTTCAAACAAGCAGAGTATCCATGACCTTTGTTGATGGGGGTAAGCGTAGAGGGGCTCATTTTGCTTATCCCTTTAAGAAAGCTTTGATCACTCTACACCAGAGGAGTATAGGAATTCTCCTATAGTGACTTGCAGCCACTATATGGCATTTGTAGAAGACCAATTCTTAAAATGTATTCCAGAAAAATTGAAATACATACTTGTGCTAGTTTGAAAAGGTTTACATACACTAGTAATGCCATGTTTTAATCCTAATCAACCCTGTGGGAGTAATAGTTTCTTCTAATCCCTATTTAGTACTCTGTGTTGGAAACTTCAATTAGCTATCTCCATGGAGTTGTGACACAATCAAATGTGAGCATTAAACTTGATTAGGTATAGATGTGTCTCCACCCATTCCAGGTGGGTCTTGTTTTGTTTTACTGGAATCCTTTAAAGGAAAAGCACTTTGGAAAAAGCTAGAGAACAACAAGAGAGAAAGCTGTGAGATTCTGAGAGAGAAGAGAATGCAACAGAGCCAAGAATCAGAAAGTCCACCAGCCAGTGACTTTCAGAGATGAAGAAGGAAAACACCTCCCAGGGATCTGAAGAGGAAACTAGCAGATGATGCTGTGTTCACCATGTTTCTTTTCAGATGAGAGAGAAACCCTGACTGTGTTCACCATGTGCTTCTCCACTTGAGGGAGGAACCCTGAACTTCATCAGTCTTCTTGAATCAAGGTATCTTTTCCTGGATGCCTTATATTGGACATTTCTATAGACTTGCTTTAATTGGGACATTTCTATGGCCTAAAAACTGTTAACTTACAACTTATTAAATTCCCCTTTTTAAAAATTATTCTATTTCTGTTATCTTGCATTCTGGCAGCTAGTAAACTGGAACAATACTGTATACACTTGGGGGGCAATCTAACAATGTGAAAGATTAAATTATGCCATTTGGCTCTGAGAGTCTTTTCCCTATAGCTGTCTATGACCACAATGGGGCCATTAAATAAGACTACATTTCTGTAAATTAGAACACATTCAGCTCCCAGGTCTACAACATTAACACTTGCAGTTGGCTTGTAGAGGATCAGTAAATGGTTAATTCTACATGTGGCCTCCAATCCCCATCTATAGACATCCTCATCTATTGTTATTGCCTGGGATCTTGACCTGTCCATACAGAAGAGGGATAGGGGCTTTCTACACCTCTTCCAGGGGAGTAGAGTGTTCTCTCTCGGGCTTTGAACAGTGGTTTCTTCCCTGAATTCCTTTCTCCTTTGGAGATTTGGGAGCTTACTTCAGTAAATCGCTGCTCCTTTGGCAGTTTTCTCCATAGTTTTACCAGGAATGCATCAAGTTACCTATCTATAATCCTTATTTCTGTGGCTACAGTGATTATATGTGCCAACATCTGCTTGCAAGATACCCATTTACAGCCATCATGCCACCTGAGAGTTTTTCCCATTGCCTTTACTCCAAGCCCCCTTTTCAGCAGCATTTCCACCTCTCCAATATCAGCTATGGCCTGATCAGCAAGGGAAATTGGCTTTTAGTGCCAGGTTTAGGATAGACATGAGAATACAATAGTAATGGTTGGGGGCAGTACGCAATTCTGTGTTTTTAATTCTTTTGGTAAAGAGTCAGTGTCAGGACCTAGAAAGGTGATGGTATAAATAGTATGTTTCATTCCCTGTCCTCTTAAAATGTCTTGTAGCTCCTTCACATTTTGCCAATGGGAGTATCATGCAGTATATCCCCCTTATTAGGCCATACAGCCTCACACCTATCAATCAACTATACAAACATGGAGGCGATTTTTGCATCAGCTGAGGTAGCATACAAGCATTGTTGAAGTGAAGGGTGGGTTGTGATAGATTCCATTTTACTCATTTCCCCTCCAGAAAACCACTGGCCCCTATGTTTCAGCATCCCATAACCTCATATGCCTATCAGGTACGGACTCCCTGTTTTTTTTATACCACTGCCCTAAACCACTCAATTTGGTGGTTGTATACTGTATCATATTAGTATTTAAATTCTTTTCAGATGATTGGAGTTGCTGAAACACAGGGGTTTGACCTTGTGATGCTTTCAATTTCTGTTGTATCATGGGGTACACATTTTTGGGTTCTTCATCCTCCTCCACCTCCCATTCCTTCTTCCCTTCCTCTTCTGGGGAGTAGTCTATGGGGTTCCACACTTTGAGGTCCCATATAAGAGTAGCTAAAGTCCTCCAAAATTGATCCCAAGGAAACTTGTGGACTCTGACTCAGGTATACCTGCATGCTAGAGTCACTAACTGACCATCCATTCGACACAGGCAATCAGTCAGGAAGTCCTTAATTTCTGCCTGGGCAAGGTGCATATATTTTTTGTAGTTTAATTCCTCCTGAAACTGGTATATAGTGGCTTTTGCCATTCGTTCTGCCTTGGTAGCCATTCACAGAACTCCTAACAGGGGTTAGGAACTCCTATGGCTGCCACTATTTGACAGTCCCTTTTCTTTGTACTCAAATTTAGTTTTCCTTCCATCTGTTGCAAACCAAATAACCCCACTGGAGTTTTCGGGGCATTCCCATATACTCATGGCAGTCCCCATTCATCTAGAATGGCAGTCACCCCTCCCTACATGCAAGATAGAGGTCAATTTGGGATTTCCTCCATGGATAATCCCTTCACAAAACCAGTGCTAGGGCAGGCAACTCCTTGGTCTCCTGGGTAGCTCACCTATTGTTCTAAACCAGCTTTTGAAGGGCTTGGGTAAGGGAAGTCTGATGACCAAAGATATACCAGGCATGCAAGTATATATGCATTTTAATTATGACTTAAAAACAGAAAAGGATTCTTCCTTATGGCAGGTGGTTATGAAGTAGAAGTCAGGGCTTTGCAAGAGGACAGGGAGTGCAAAGGCATATAAAGGTTTAGGAAAAGAGTGTGAGAACAGAATTTCAGCAAGGTCTCATGACACAGGGGTTTAGAGTTATGTTATCAATAGTGATCAAGGGAGGGAGGTTTCAATGCCTTAAGATACCACTTGCACATTCTTCCCCCCCCCCAAGGAAGTCTGATGACATTTAATGTCTGTCCCAGTCATATAGGCAGCTTTGTGAAATTGCATGTTTTCAATATGGAGGGGAATGTTCTCCATATGGAAGGGAATCCCTGGATATGGATCCACAGGCAGAAGAAGTTAAAACTATTAATTCTAAAAGGAACTGAAAGAAACATAGCTGAAGTGGAGCATTTCATACTAGGTTTTTGGGCCAGTATTGCATTTAAGAAAATTAGATGGAATCTAAAGCAATCTCTCTATTTTTGCTGGGATTTAGCAACTGAATTCTCAAAATCATATACAATTATGGATATTTTCTGTCTTCTGTGGAAGCTGGATCTTTGGAAATTCACAAATCACAATTACCTCTCTGATTCCATCTTCTATTCTCTCTTCCACTCACTTTACTACAGCCACCAGGTCTTCCCAACAGTACACACAACACCCCCAACAAATCACACTCTATATCTTTGTACTTGCCATATCTATAATGTGCTTTCCCTAGATATTCATGTCTCATTCCTTAACTTTCACTTATTTTCACAATTCTTGCCTTCCAATATATTAGGCCTATCCTTATCATTTTACAAAGAAAACATATATAAAACTACAATTTGTCCGCCTCTTTACCCATTCTCACAGCATATTCTATATATTTTCATTGTCTTGTTTTTCTCAACATTTATCTTCATTGCATATGCTACATATTTCATTTGATTGTTTATGGTCTATTATTCTCCACCCCCTCACAAACACATGCACATACACTAACACATTAGAATGTTAACTCCATGAAAGCAGGAATTATCGTCTCTTTTGTTCACTGCTATATTACCAGTGCTAACAACAGTATCTGCCAAACAATAGTCCATCAACAAGCATTTGTTACATGTATAAATAAATTTTCAATCTTAGCCATAAAAGGAGTGGTATGATACAGCAGTGTAATGGTACAGTCAGGGATCTCAGGCTGGCTTCATTCTGGATTCACCTTGGATATGTGAATCTGAATACTTTCCCTTTCCTTCATATCTCAAATATTTCTAGGAGTCCAGAATATCTCAATTTCCAGGGTTCTTGGTGCCCTGGGCTGGAGAAACAACTGTTGTCAACACGAGGTATTTCAGGTGAGAGGAAGGGGATTAATTTGAATGTTGGATAATAAAGGAGCACAAAACTGGTTAGATATTATTGATATTGTTCTTTAAATGAAGCAACAGGAAAAGAAACAGGATACAATTTTGCTCCTTTGTGGTTACCTATGAAGGAAACTAAAATCACTTGGTTGTTATTCTTTCTTGGTATCAGATTTTCTTCTCCATATGATACTCTTACCCTTTGCAAGGTCATGTGGTCTATTATTGAGCATTCAGGGAGGATAATATGTTCAGAAAAAACACACATGGACTTTTTTCTTACACTTTCACCACGGAAACTTAAAATTAATAATCATGTTTTATGTATTTTGATTCATGTTTACATAATTGTTTACTCTATTCTCAGTGTAGGGATTTGGTGGGGGCTGGGAGGCCCATAAGATGTAATGGGAAAACTCACTAACCTGGAAGAGTGAAGATACACACTAATTACTGTTTCAATTATTTTTTCTGTAACATGGTATGTAGTGGTTATTTATTTATTTTTAAATCATGATGCTTAGATTTATAGGATTTTTTTTAACTTTTTATTGTATAATATAACATATGTACAAAGAAAAACACTAGTTTTCAAAGTACTCTTCAACAAGTAGTTACAGAACAGATCCCAGAGCTTGTCTTGGGCTACCATAGCATCATCTCAGATTTTTCCTTCTAGTTACTCCAGAACATTGAAGGCTAGAAGAAATACATGCATTTTTGTCATCACTTATTTCTCTTATTTGTGAAAACAACATATGTGCAGAAAAGCAATATATTTCAAAGCACAGCACAACAATTAGTTGTAAAGCAGGTTTTTGAGTTTGGATAGGTTACAATTTCACAATTTAAGATTTTTATTCCTATGTCCTCTGAGACACTGGAAACTAAAAGAAATATCAGTATAATGATTCAGCAATCATATTCATTTATTAAGCTCTACTTTCTCTGTATAATCCCATTATCACCCTTAGCTCTTTCTCCCACTCTTTAGAGGTATTTGAGCTATGACCATTCTAACTTTTTCATGTTTGAAGGGCTTTAAATAATAAGAGGTCAAGAGATGCAACTAGCTGATGTTCTGGAAAGGCTGACCTTACTAGGTTTCAGAACTTATCTGGCCCAGGGACCCATCTGGAAGTTATAGGTTTCTGGAAAGTTACCCTAGTGCATGGAAACTTTGTAGAATCTTATATATTGCCCTAGATTTTCTTTAAGATTTGCTGGAATGGTTTTGGGTGGGGTTTGGCAAGTTATGATAAGTAGCAATGTCTAACTGAAGTTTGCATAAGAGCTACCTCCAGAGTAGTCTCAACTCTTTGAACTCTCTTGGCCATTGATATCTTACTTATTATACTTCCTTTCCCCCTTTTGGTCAGGATGGCATTGTTGATCCCATGGTGCCAGGGCCAGGCTCATCCCTGGGAATCATCTCCCACACTGCCAGGGAGGCTTTCACCCCTGGGTGTCACCTCCCATGTAGGGTGTAGGGCAATGATTTCACTTGCAGAGTTGGCTTAGAGAGAGTGAGGCCATATCTGAGCAACAAAAGAGGTCCTCCAGAAGTAAGTCTTAGGCATACCTAAAGGTAGGCTAAGCTCCACTACCTACATAAGCTTCACAAGAGCAAGCCTCAAGATCAAGGGTTTGGCCTATTGATTGGGTGTTGTAATGTTTGACACAGTATCAGGGGATTCCCCAGTGGTAAAGTTTAAATAATACTATATATTTTTTCCCATCCCTCAAAGAATTTGCCAATACTTTTTGATTAATTGCTTAATATATTTTGGGATTTATGCAGGCATTACACTAAGCTATATAATATTAAAGGCCTTCATTTTTATTCTGGGCTCCCTATGTCTCAATTGCTTAAATGGGATAACTAGACAGGTTGAGTTGGATTATCTGCTATAGAAAACTTAGGTTTTGGACAAAATAAAACTTTCTTCCTTTGGTCTCAAAGAGTGGGCGAGGTTCTAAAATATAGGGAATGCCTTCCTTACCCCTGTGTTCTGAATTACCTTAACCCTGATCTGATTGCCTTTGTTATCATCTCTGAATACCACGTTATACATATATAAAACAGCCTCTAAAAATCCAGAAGTAATAATTACCATTCTGGACAAAATGTGAATGTGACAAGAGCTTACAATCTAGGGCCCTGTTTTCTTAAATGCATTTTGAATGAGTCCATACAATAATTCCTCCATTATTTCTGGCTTATTTTGTCTCACCAAATGTCACACAGGTGCATTCACAATGTTGCATTCCTCACAAATTTGTTCTTTTTTGTAACAGCAAAATATTCAATTATATGTATATGCTACCATTCACCAATCTACTTCTCAGTCACTGCATCCTTCAGTCACCTTTACCATGGTAATAAAAGTGGAGTCACATAGTGTCTATCCTTTTGTGTCTGGCTTATTTCATTTAGAATTATGTCCTCAAGGCTTATCCATCTTTCTATATTCTTCAGGATGTCATTTCATCTTATTGCTGCATAATATTCCATCGTATATATATATATTACATTTTGTTAATCCACTTGTCTGTAGATGGGCACTGGGATTGATTCCATCTTTTGGAAATTGTGAATAATGATGCTATTAACATTGATATACAAATGTCTGTTTAGTCACTGCTTTCAGCTCTTCTGAGTATATATTGAGTAGTTTTATTGCCGGGTCATAGGGCAATTCAATATTTAGTTTCCTAAGGAACTGCCAAACAGACTTCCATAGCAGCTGTACAATTATAAACTTCCACCAGCAGTAGATAAGTGTCCTAATATCTCCACATCCTCTCCAACATTTGTAATTTTCTGTTTGTTTAATAGCAGCCATTCTTATAGGTGTGAGATAGTATCTCTTTATATTCTTGATCTGCATTTCCCTTATAGCCAATGAAAATGAGCATCTCTTCATGTGCTTTTGAGCCATCTGCATATACTGTTCAGAAAAAAAATGCCTATTCGTATCTTTAGCTCATTTTATAATTTGGTTGTTTATTCTTTTGTTGTTGAGTTGAATGGCTTCATCAAGTATACAGGATATAAAACCTTTCTCAAATATGCGATTTCCAAATATTTTCTCCCACTGAGTTGACTGCCTCCTCACCTTATTGGCAAAGTTCTTTGAGGTGTAAAAGTATTCAATTTTGAGGATTTCCCATTTTTCTATTTGTTCGTTTGTAGCTTGTCCTTTGGGTGTAAAGATTAAGAAAGAATCCTATTGATAGGTCTTAAAGATGTATCGCTATATTTTCTTCTAGAAGCTTTATGGCGCTAGTTCTTATATTTAGCTGTTTAATCTACTTTGAGTTAGATTTTGTATAGTTTGTAAGGTAAGGATCCTCTTTCACTCTTTTGGCTATTGCTATCCTATTCTCCCATACCCATTTATTCAAGCCTATTTTGGCCCAGTTCAGTAGATTTGGGGGTCTTGTCAAAAATCAACTGACCATAGGTTTGGTGGTCTAATTCTGCACTCTCAATTTAATTCCATTGTCAATATTTCTATCTTTGTGCCAGTATCATGCTGTTTTGACCACTGTGGCTCTATAATAAGTTTTAAAATCAGGAAGTGTTAATTCTCCCACTTCATTCTTATTTTTAGTGTGCTCTTAGCTATTCTGGGTCTCTTTCCTTTCCAGATGAATTTGTTAACTAATTTTTCCAAGTCTTCAAAATAGGTTGCTGGAACTTTGATTGGTACTGAGCTGAATCTGTAGATCAATTTGGGTAGAATTGACATCTGAACTATATTTAACTTACCTATCCATGAGCAGGGAATGCCTTTCCACCTATTTAAATCTTCTTTGATTTCCATTAAGAATGTTATGTTGTTTTCTGTGTACAAGTCCTTTATGTTCCTAGACAAGTTCATCCTATGTATTTGATTCTTTCAGTTGCTATTTTGAATGGATTTTTTTTCGTTAACTCACCCCTTGGTTAGGTCATTGCTTGTGTTTAGAAATGTTCCAGATTTTTACACATTAATTTTGTATCCCACCAATTTGCTGAATATGTTTATTAGCTCTAGTAACTTTGTTGTAGATTTCTTAGGATTTTCCAAATATAGTATCATGACATATTCAAAAAATGAAAGTTTTACTTCTTCCTTTCCAATTTGGATGTCTATTATTTCTTTGTCCTGCCTTATTTCTCTAGCTAGAATTTCTAGTACAATGTTGAATAATAGTGGTGACAGAGGGCATCTTTGTCTCATTCTTGATCTTAGGGGGAAAGCCTTCAGTCTCTCTCCATTGAATACAATGCTGGCTCTGGATTTTTTCAGGTTTTCATATATGTCCTTTATCATATTAAGGAGGCTACCTGTGTTTCCAAAGTGTTGAAGTGTTTTTTATCGGAAAAGGATGTTCAATTTTGTCAAAAGACTTTTCGGCATCAATCGAAATGATCATGTGATTTTTCCCTTTTGATTGGTTAATCTGCTGTATTTCATTAATTGACTTTCTTGTGTTGAACCATACTTGCATTCCTGGGATAAACCCCACTTGGTCATGGTGTAGAATTCTTTAATGTGTTGTTGGATTCGATTTGCTAGTATTTTGATGAGAATTTTTGCATCCATGTTCATTGGGAAGATCAGCCTGTAGTTTTCCTTCCTTGTAGTGTCTTTTCCTGGTTTTGCTATTAAAGTGATACTAGCTTTATAAAATGAGTTAGGTATTGTTCTTTTTTCTTCAGTTTTTTTGAAAAGTTTGAGCAGGATTAGTCTCAGTTCTTTTTGAATGTTTGATAAAATTCCCCTGTTAAGCCATCTGGTCCTGGACTTTTCTTTGTAGGAAGATTTTTAATGACTGATTGAATCTCTTTACTTGTCATTGATCTGTTGATATCTTCTATTTCTTCTTGAGTCAGTGTAGCTTGTTTGTGTGTTTCCAAAAATTTGTCCATTTCATCTAAGTTGTTTAGTTTGTTGGCATATAGCTGCTCATAGTATCATCTTACAATTTATTTTATTTCACCAGGGTCTGTGTTAATGACCCCCATCTCATTTCTGATTTTGTTTATCTGCATCCTCTCTCTTTTTGCCTTTGTCAGCCTTGCTGGTGGCCCATTGATTCTATTGATTTTCACGAAGAACCAACTTTTGGTTTTATTGATTTTCCCCATTTTTTTTTCATTATCCTATTCATTTAACTCAGCTTTAATCTTCGTTATTTATCATCTTTTATCTGCTTTCAGGTTAATTTACAGTTTTTTCTCAAATTCCTTCAGGTGAGCAGTTAAGTCCTTAATTTTTTTCTTTCTTGTTTTTTTTAAACATAGGCATTAAGGCAATGAGTTTCCTTCTCAGCACAGTCTTTGCTGCATCCTGCAAGTTCTGATATGTTGTATTCTCATTTATGTTCATCTCCAGATAGCTACTGATTTCTCTAGCAGTTTCTTCTTTGATCCACTAGTTGTGTAAGAGTGTGTTATTTAATCTCCACATATGTATGAAAGCCCACATTCTTTGGTGGTTGTTGATATCCAACTTCATTCCATTGTAATCAGGGAAGGTGCTTTGAATAACTTTGATGTTTTCAAATTTATAAAGACCTGTTTTATGCCCCAGCATATGATCTAATTTGGAGAATGTTCCATGAGTATTAAAGAAAAATGTATGTCCTGTTGGTCAGGGGTGTAAGGGCCTAAATATGTCTGTTAGGTCTAATTCATTTATCTAGTTGTTTAACTTCTTTGATTCCTTCTTGATCCTCTGTCTGGTTGTTCTATCTATAGAGGAGAGTGGTGTACTGAAGTCTCCTACTATTATTGTTGAAACATCTATCACTCCCTTCAGTTTTACCAATGTCTTTCTCATGTATTTAGGAATGCCTTGATTGGGAGCAAAAACATTTATGATTGTTATTTCTTCTTGGTGAATTTTCCATTTTATTAATATATAATGGCTTTCTTTGTCTCTTATGATGTCTTTACATTTAAAATCTATTTTGTCCAATACTAAAAAGATGCTAAAAGATACTAAAAGGAGAAAGATACTCCTGCTTTCTTTTGCTTACAACTTATGTGGAACAACTTCTTCCATCGTTTCACTTTCATGTATCCTTGTGTCTAAGTTGAATTGTTGAAAACAGCCTATAGGTGGATTATATTTCTTAACCCATTCTGCCAATCTGTATCTTTTAATTGGTAAGTTTAGTCCATTAATATTCAAAGTTATCATTGAAAAGGCATTTCTTGAGTCAACCATCTTACCTTTTTTTATTTTATTTGTCAAATGTATATATTGTTTTCCCTTTATCTCTTTTTAACCTTTAAGTTAAATTGAAGTTGTATTCTTCAATTCTGCGCCCTCCTCCAGACCTCCCTTTCCTGTCTTTTTTTACAACTGTCAGACTTTCCTTTAGTATTTCTTGTAGGGCTTGTTTCTTGTTGACAGTTCCTTTCAAGATTTGTTTGTCTGTGAACGTTTTAATCTCTCCCTCAGTTTTGAAGGAAAATTTTGCTGGGTAGAGAATTATTTGCTGGAAGTCTTTCTCTTTTAGGATCTTAAATATATCATATCACTGCCTTCTTCCTTCCATAGAGTCAGTTGGGTAGTCTGAACCAAGTCTTATGTTGTTTCCCTTGTATGTAGCAGATAGTTTTTCTCTTGCTGCTTTCAGGAATTTCTGCTTCTCCTCATTTGACAAACTGATTAGTATGCATCTTTGGGTAGGCTTATGTGGATTTATTCAATTTGGATTTTGTTGAGCTTCTTTTATTTGCATAACTTTTATAAGGCTTGGGAAGTTTTCCCTCATTATATCCTCAAGCAATCTTCCTAACCCTTCACCCTTCTCTTCTCCTTCTGGGACATCTTTGATTTTTATATTTGTGCACTTCATTTTGTCCATCATTTCTCTGAGATCCAATTCAAATTTTTCCATTTTTTTTGCCATTTGCTGTTTTGAGTGTTTGAAATCAGTTTTACTGCCCTCTAGTTTACTTATCTTTCTTCTGCTTCTTCAAACTGCTTTTGTGTACTTTGAGTATATTTTTATTTTCATCTGAAGCATCTTTAATCTCTGTGATATCTGCTAGTTTTCTATTTCTTCTTTCAAATTCCTCACTATGCTCTACTAGTGTCTTCTTAATCTCCTTTATGTCTTTTACCATCCCATTTATTTTATTTAGTAGAGTTATATGAACATCTATGATTAGTTGTTCCAAATTCTGTATCTCTTCTGGTGTTTCAATTTAGTAGTTAGGCTGGACTATATGTATCTGAGTCTTGACATGCCCAATGATCTTCTGTCATCTTTGAGACATGTAAGTATCTTGATGGTTTTATTGTGTAAGTTGATTTCCTTCAGTAGTTTAAAGCTTTCGTATTTGCAGGATGGATGTGGAGCAGGATGCACAGCACAGGGCAGGGCAGAACAGTGCAGTGATGTGTTGCAGCACAGGTACAAGCACAGGTTGGGCATGCTATGCTGATGCTTTTGAGCATGGTGTGTGTGTCATAGGGTTGTATGGATATGGTGCATGGGGCATGGTTATGTGGTGCATCTCAGGCAGATCTTGGAGTATAGGAGGAGGATGCAGAATGGGAGACACAGAGGCAGAGGGTTCTAAATCCCAGTCTCCCCATTTGTGCACCCTCAAGGGCTCCAAGCTTCCATTTGGAGAGGGGCACACTAGGCTGTCTTCAGCAGCCAGATGATCTCCAGTTCTCTGCATCTCAATTCAGCTTTTTGAGATGACTAACCAAGGCCTCTCTATGTGGTGTAGAAGACCCTCCTGGGTCACTCACAGCCTAGAATCACTGCCTCAGTCACCTTCTTATCTCTTCTTCAGCTCTTCCTTGGAGCAAAAGTGTACTCAACTTATCCTATTCCACCATCTTTTGAACTCTCCATTCAGCCATCTTCCTGGAACCCTGGGCCCATCCCTTTTGCAGTACTTTATGCTGTCCAACTAAAAAAAGCCTTGAGTTTTATTATTTTTCAATCAGCCCTGCCCCCTCTCTGCTGGGGCAAAAACTCCTTGTTCCTTTAATGATCATTCCAAGTTTATCTGAACTGAGGGCCTATTTTCAGCGGTCAAAAATTTTAAATTAATTCCACAATTGGAGATTGATTGAGCTAAGGCCCTCCTGCTGGTAGACTCTGTTTCCTTTTCCCTTGGGAAACCAGGCTGCCACACTTGTGGGGAAAGGGCACTGGCCTCCATGGCTTGGGGGACTTAAAGTTCTGTGTAGGGTCTCAGCTGGTTCAACGTGCTTGTCCAGACTGGTGTGTGCTGTGTGTCCTATCACTGATGTAGCCCCAGCATTTCTGTACTGTTCCTGACTATTTACTACCTGCTCTGGAGAATGAAATAAATTCCACACCTCACTAAGCTGCCATCTTGCCACCATCTCCACTGATAGAAAATTGCAAAAATTCACACTGAGGTCCCATATGTTCTTCACTCAGTTTCATTCAATGACAACATTGTATATAACTATAAAACAATATTGAAAGCAGGAAATTCACACAGTTGCAATACACAAGGCTTATTGATTCTCACTATTTTTAAACATAAAGGTTAAACAAATTATATCTGTATTCTAGATTTGCCCTAATAGCTACCAGTTTGCAATCTCTCCTTCACAATGTGCTTTAGTCAGAGAACTTTTCCAAGTTTTACTTACAGCCTCTTCTCCTATCACCATAAACATTTTATAAGATTAAGGCCAATAGGATACTAAGGTTGAGACATTTAATTGACAAACATCAAGTCTCTATTTAGAAACATACTTTTCTTCTGATAATTAGTTTTGTGACCAATTTTAAATTGGTTGTTCAGACTCTCATTCTTTACAATGCCTTCAAGGTTCATTAATGGCCCCTGCAAATAAACTGAATTCAAGTTCATCCTGCTGATTCACTAGACAGGTCCAATAGTTTTGAATGTATATAGTGACACAATTCATTCTTAAACTGCAGCACAGGTGATTTTAGTTCTTATCCTTTAAAGACCAAAATATCTAATTTTGAAACTTTAATTTTCATTTTTAAAATGTTATCACGTGGTTTCATCACAAAGTACCAACATCAAGGATTTGGGAATATTTTGGAAGTTTTGTCTGATATTTCATCTATTTTCTCTAGCTTTATCTCATATTCTTAGTCTCCCTTCAGCATGTATACTGCATGTCCTCCTCATCATTGTGTACACTGTAACTTTATACAAGCAATTGACAAAATGGTAAGGAATAAAGTGCTGCAGAATGCTATTATGGAATTCTTCCAAATCGATGGTCATCGTGTGTATTACTCAGCCAATTATAAATCTGTGCATCTGCACTGTCGTTCAGCAAATATCTTTCTGTTTGGGCAACAACCTAGGGTCACCAACTATTTCTATTTGACAAAAATTGAGAAGTTTCATGGGACAAGAGTTTTCAGTGCTAAAAGTGGCACAGATCTGGACAAACCATAGCAATTTGTTACCCCACATGGTATAATGAAAGACTTCATCACTTGTCTAGTTTAATACAAATCTCCAGAATTTTATTAGCTCTCTGTAATTAAAAATGTGCATTAGAGAACAGGCTAATTTCTGTGAACCACTTTCTTCCATTTATTTTGAGGTTAAGTCCACCAAAGTTTATTCCATATTTAGATGTGGAATAATAAGTCATTTCTTCCTTGGGGAACTCTCTCAAGAATACTTTGAAATTAATTGTATGTAGTGAATCTTAAAGTGAGTTATTGAATGCAATTGATTTAATCAATAATTTGCTAGTTGGCATTTTGAAAAAATATTTAAACTCAAAGAAGTGAATGTAGTGAGTAAGGAGGGAAATAAAACTAATTCATGAACCAAAAATGAAAGATACAAAGCTGCCTTTGAAGTTTGTTTCATATGATAACCAATCCTCATCCACCCAACATACATTCCATGCATATTTATGTGAAAAAGTTTATATAAAACACAGCTCAGGGAAATTGAACATTGTTCCTCCCTAAAAGCTATAATGATTTAAAACTCAATCATTCTGATGCATTCTACAATTTTCAATTTGAATAAGCCCTGTGTGAAAAATCTTTGCAGGATTCTCCTTTGTTCTGCACCTCTATCCCATATAGAAAGTGCCAAAATAGCCCTAATATCACAAGAGAGAGATGTCAAAATAGCACCAAGAAAAGACAAAAAAAAGATTTTGTTACCTGAGGCAACAAAGTATGTTTCATTCCTTAGAATTTTTCTTATCAAGATGTGCTAAACTCTTTTTAGCTGCCAAGGACCCTGTGGATTTCGTCCCTATATCTACAATGCATTTCTTCATTTCCATGCTTCCAGTATCCTATCTGTGGTAGTTAGATTCTGCTGTCAACTTGGCCAGGTGAAGGGTGCCTAGTTCTATTGTTGCAGATGTGAGCCAATGGCATGTGAACCTCATCTATTCTTGATTGCATCTGCAGTTGGCTCGGAGACATGTCTGCTGCATTGAATGATGTTTGATTTAATTGGCTGATGCTTAAACGAGAGTCTCAACATAGCACAGCCCAAGCAGCTCAGCATACATCATGTCACCTCAGCCCAGGCCTTTGGAGATGCTGAAAAGAATCATCTCAGGGAAAGTTGTTGGAACCCAGAGGCCTGGAGAGAAGGCCAGCAGAGATCACCCTGTGCCTTCCCATCTAAGAAATAACCTCAGTCGAAAGTTAGCTGCCTTTCTTCTGAAAAACTATACATTAACAAAATAAATCCCCTTTGTAGAAAGTCAATCCATCTCTGGTGTGTTGCATTGCAGCAGCTAGCAAACTAGAACACTTTCTTTCTCAATATCACATGCCCAACCTTAGTTCCAATCATTCATTCTTATGTAATAGAAAGCTAACAATAACTCTATGCTTTCCCATTTTATGCTTTAAATTTTGCCAGAATAGACAAAAATAAACTATTTTAAATACTCTTTTGCTGTAATGTCTGTTAAAAACTAGCAAAGAGTACTTTTTCTATGATCTTTATCTTTTCTTTGAAACAAGTTTTTACTTAAGAATACTTAGAAAATGCATTGCATTTTAAATACAAGAGAGTGGATAAGTGTCAAATGGTTTTCAAAATTGTTTACAAAGCAGGAATTTTGCTTGATTAAGAATTTAGGCTTTCTATCCTTGTATGTGAGCAATTCTCTTACGAACTATAGCTTATTTTCATTTGCACAAAAATATTCAAAAACATATCTTAGGTTGATAACTTCCATGACTATATGTGGTCATGACCTTAAGCTTGGGATGTTGTTTGATGGAATCATTTAAATTCTATTTATTCTTTACCAGGGGAAGAATGATCAGTATTTTTCCTTTTTATCTATTAAAAGTCAGGTAAAGATATCCTACAAAATTATTTTTAAAAGTTAAACTTAACATTTAGAGCATACATTCTCCCTTGGAAAAATAAGTTCTCAGAATATACAAAATAAATATTTAAACATAGAAAAGTGGTTATTATAAAATTTTATTATTCATGTTCAAAACAATGAAATAAACTATACTTTTTATTTTCATTTTTTCTGTGAGAAGCTTATATTTTATTTTTAATATTAATATCATCTCAAATAAAAAATGAAAACAAACATGATACAATTCTTGAGTCTAAATTTTTTTTAGTTTATAAGATGGAATAGTTAACAAATCACTTTGAAATTGTAAAAATAATTGCTAATACAATTTAAAGTAGATTATATATCTTAAAAATAAATGCTCTGGGTAGTCCATGGTGGCTCAGTGGCAGAGTTCTCGCCTGCCATGCCAGAGACCCGGTTCAATTCCCAGTGCCTGTCCATGCAAAATGAATGAATAAATAAAATAAATAAATGCACTAATCTAGAAAAAATAGGTAATACTATGCTCTCCATTTTTATATTTTACCATCTACTTATCATAATTTGGGGATTTGTTCTTTTTCTCTACATTGTTAAGTAGTTTCTCAAGTTTGTTATTCATTCATTGATTCAACCTTCCAGTGTCAAGTATGCTCATTGTTGTCCACAATGTAATTTCATTTTAAATTAAATGGTTTAACATCTCATTTAACTCTATTTTCATATCACTCTGAACCTTTTAAAAAATTTGGTCTTCAATTTTTAACCACATCACATTTTCCATTATTCTTTCTAGAATATGAAATGGATATTTGAAGATTTCTTACTTATTTCTCAATCTCAAATAAGAGTGATGCCTATGCAAATCCATGCATCATCTGTTAGAGTATGTGGTTTATCATTTATCCCATTTTTAGACATTGTAAAAAGATTTAGTTACCTTTATTAATGTATATTTAGAGGTGGATGGCATGAACATTTCCCAATTCATTTCTAAATAACCTTTGCTCTTTTGAGTTGACATGTTCTATCTGTACCATGCAAATTAAATAAAATACTTACAATTCCCATTCCTCATTTACCCAAATTTCTTCTACTCTCTGTTCTTATGAATATTAACCTTAACAGAGCATTTTTGCCCACATCTAAGATGACCATCTGTCTCAGTTTTCCTGGAACTGAGGGTTTTCACTGAGTATGGTGCTTTCACTTTTAAAACTGGTACAATCTGGGAGAAACTGTGATAAGTTAATTATCCTAAATTAAATGCATTTCTACGAGGCAATGACCATCCACCTTACTATTGCAGGTTTTCTGGCAATCACAATTTCAAACTAGTTATAAAAAGTTAGTGATGTACAAAAGATTATCACAGCAAATAATTAAAAGTCAGGATCTATAATTATATGGTTGGTACAGATAATGGTTTTGTGAGGCAGAATGCAAATAATGTACCTCTTTTAATATTTCCTGATATAGTCTCTGTTTCATGTAATAAATCCTATGCCAAATGGGAAAGTCTGGTTCACTTATTTCTTCATTCCCTTAGTCCAAACTTTTAACCTTTGAATCAATGGCATATTCTATTAGATGCTGTTATGGGGTGTTTTCACAATCATAGTTGTTAAGTGTGATACTGTATTTTGCTTCTCCATAATCATTTTAGAATAAAGCTGAGAGAAAATTTATTGAAAACTTCTATCCAATTAGAGAGAATTTATTGAAAATTTCTATCCAATTGTTCACCAGCTCTTTTACCACAACCTTTATTGCTTTCTATAAAATACTTTTTGAGAAATAAAAATATTGAAAAACATGATTGTAAATTTTATCAAAATTAGTAGAGCAAATCTGCATGCAATCATTTAGGTCAGGATATAGTGTACTGCCAACATCAAACCCCTCCTGCAAACTTCTATCTGGTCATCATCCCTTTCTTCCCCACAAGAGTTAACTACTATACTGACATAAGATAACAGATTTCTTATTTTTTTTATAGGTTTACCATCTGGAAATGTATTCCAAAATTAAATACTTAAGTTTTACTACATTTTACACGCTAAACAAATAGAATTACGTTGCATTTTTTTGTGTTGCTGTTCCTTATTCCAACACCAGATAATTTTAGAAGGTTCATCCTCATTGTTGCATGGAAAACTATTCATTTCTTTTAGTTAACATACACTATTCCATTACATGAAGGGTCAAAAAACTTTGCCAAGTCTATTATAGATAGATGTTTGTTAAAATCAATGTGATTAGAGAAATTCCTGGGAAGATTGAGTAGAGAGCTCAAGGACTCAGTCCTCCCAACAAAACATTTATTAAACAGGAATAACCATCTGAAACAACTGTTTTCAGACTCTGGAGGTGAGAAAAACACTGCACAGCATCCAGGGAAGAGCAGGATGAAAAGACCAACAAATTATCGCAAAAAATAATAATTTTTTTCTTCACATGGCAGTTAACAGTATTTATTCCCACTCTCAGTGCAGACCACCTTGGGGCCCAATTTCTTGCTAGCTTGCTGGTGAGAGAAAGGAATGTAAAAATCCTCTTCCCCAAGAACAAGGGTGGGTACTATGAATCACTGATTATGGCTTTTAATTGGCAACGTATGATCACTAGGGAGAACTCTGAGGACAACTATTCTTTCAACTTGCCAGTGGAAGAGGTGCAACAACCATTGTGTAAAATCTCTTCAGACAGGGACAGAGACAGTGGAGATTGAAAGATGAAGTGCCATCTCAGGGCTGGAAGGGACAGTTAGCTGCATTTGCTGGACAGGCCAGGAAATGTCAGCTTTTGGGAGCCATCAAAGAATCTTCGATCCCCTCACCTGTGCCCTTTGAACGAGACTGCACCAATTATGTTCATCCCTGGTACTTTTTCTGGCTTGCACGGACTGCCTTGAGAAAGTTTTATCCATTGTGCCTTTCTTCCAGAATATGCCCTCTAGGCAAAAGCAGCTAAAGACAACGAAAGTTGTGAGAAAAAAAAAAAAAACTATAGATGTGGAAAAACTGAGACAATGGCCTGCTGGCATCAAACACTCAGTAGAGGGAGGTGTGTCTCCTGGGAAATAGAAAGAACAACCAAACTTCTGTAGAATCCTGGAAACAACTTACAAGCAAAGGCCCAGATAAGCAAAACCCCAGAAAGATAGGGAAAATGTAGCACATTGCATTTGCTTTGGGCAGACCTTCTTGATATTGTGACTAAAACTCAAGAAATTTCTGTGCTATATACAGTTGATTACAAAACCAAGAAACAGACATTCCTGGGAATAAATCCCAGAGTTAACATTTAAAATATAAAAATATACAGTGCACAATGAAAGAGTACAAGATAAAGAAACAGAAAAGGATTGCCCACCCAAACGAAAAGGTAAAAAATACAGAAAACAACACCAAAGAATATGAGAATGTGAACATACCAAACAATGCTTTAAGAAATAATCTCACAGATGCTCAAGGAGATGAAGAAAGTATAGAGAAAGAACTAAGGGATATCAGGAAAATAATTAATGAGCCATATGAGAGTCTAAGTAAAGAGAGAATATTTTAAAAGTAACCAAACAGGCAATGCAACAGTGGCTCAGTGGCAGAATTCTCACCTGCCATGTGGGAGACCCAGGTTTGAATCCTGGTGACTGCCCATGCAAAAAAAAAGAAAAGTAACCAAACAAGGGGTGCAAGGGTAGTTTAATGGTAGAATTCTCACTTGCCATGCAGGAGTCCTGAATTTGATTCCTGGTTCATGAACTTCCCAAAATGAATAAAGAAGCAAGCAAACAAACAAAAATCCAACAAATGGTGCTGTAGTAATGGGATACTCACATGGAAAAGTAATGAAATGTCACCCCCACCATACAGCATACAAAATTTTTTTTTTTAGTAACCAAACTAGAGTTGAAGACCACAATAATTGAAATGAAAAATACTCAGGAGGGTTTCAAGAGTGATTGGAACTAGCAGAATAATCAGTTTGATTGAATACAATATACTTGAAATGAGTCAGGTCGAGTTGCAGAAAGAGAAAAGAAATGTTGAAAACAAAAATAACCTAAGACAACTATGGGACATCAACAAGTGCACCAATATATGCATTATTGGAGTCCCAGCAAGAGAGGAAAGAGAGGAGCAGAAGGACTAGTCAAGCAAATACTGACAGAGAATTTCCAAAACCTAGCAAAGGGTGTGAATGTGCACATCCAAGAAAGTCAGAGAACACAAAACATGCTAAATATGAAGAAAAAATATATATTGATTACACTATAGAATACAAAGGACAATGAGAGATTGATAAAACAACATGGTACTGGTGCAAAGACATCAAAGCCAGTGGACGCCTCTCACCTTCCTCACCTCTGTCTCTGAGAGTGCCTGCATGTCCTCTTCCATGTGTTTTCAATAAATTTTCTGTCTGCTTGTTCTTTGAGCTGTGCCCTTTAATTCTTTCTGCTGGCATGGCCACAAACCTGGAAGCTGAAATCCAGCAACATGCTTTTGTGAGCCTGTCAGGAGACACTTTTCTCCATCTGTCTGAGTGGGTAAGTCATGACTATTGATTGGGAACCTTGGCTGCAGGCTTTCACTTGACTTTCTCCCCATTTCTCTCTCTCTTTCTCTCCCTCTCTCCCTCTCCTCCCTCTCTTTCTCGATATCTAGGTCCTCAAAATAAGTCTCCTACAGGCCATAAACTTGATTAGCCCTGAGCCACCAGCTCCCTCCTTGGAGGTGGCAGGAGCCCCATCTCCACACCACATAAATCCAAGGAAGCTCAAAGCAGGAGTTGATACTGCCCTTTGAGACCTGACTGGAGGCTTTCCCAATGTTGAGCAGGAGTTCAGTGGGAGCCAAATCAAGTCCCCATTTCTCTCTCTCTCTCTCTCTCTCTCTCTCTCTCTCTCTCTCTCTCTCTCTCTCTCTCTCTCTCTCTCTCTCTCTCTCTTTCTCTCTCTGCCCCCACCTTGGTTCTCTAAAACTTCCCCACCCTCTTTCTTTTCCTTCACTCTGAGGACCCAGACCCTCCTACTGAGTCTGTCTCTCTTTTCTCCTCCTCCATGGTCATTCCCTTGCCTCCAGAGACTATTCTTTCTCCTTTTTCTGGATTTCGATGCCTTCTAAAACATTACATCGGTTGTAACACAAAATTCTAGGCTTAAGAGTCTTGTACAAAACAAGGTGCTGTCTTTTACATTCCAGAGATTTACTTCTGGTTTAGGCTACAATATGTCCATACCTAGACCACTCCAATTGCTTGAAAATCATAGTAAAACATGTTTTTAAAGGAGCCCAATTTCCTTTTTGCATATTCTCTCCCTCTAGCTTGATCATGGCAACACCCAGAGCTAAGACCCAGGAGATCTTCTCCCTAAAATTTGTTTGCTTGTGGTAGATCCTTTTTAATCTCTTAGAAAGTACTCTAGGTAGTAGCTTAAAAGCACAAACACCCAGGAAGAAAAATCAGTCATCTCAGCACCTTTGGGATATTACCTGGCCATCTGTCTCCTAAGTCTCTGAGGACCTTGCAAATGCCCGGGAATATGGAGCCAGATCCCATGATGACAAGGGAACAGCTCACAGAATGTCAGGCTGACAATCTGGGACACTGGGCACTAATATGGAAATCTGTCTATTTTATTTTTCTCTCTTCCATAGAAATAAATGGTGCTTCCAGTATTCTGGCTGACATTCCATTAGGCTGTCTTCTATGAAATTGGAATAATTTTCTCACAACAGAAATAAAGGCTACTGCAATACTGCCTGGCTGCAGTATCACTGGAGGACAGCCATCATTAGCCCATGAATGGAACAGTCAGTTATAACCCTAATTACAATTAAATCTCTCTTGTAAGAGGTAGGGGAAGTGGTAGAAAATTTCTTATGTGCAGCTTCAATGGCCTTGTATCAGGAAAAACCCATGAAGGGCTCTTGAAAATTATGTTATGCCCAAGAGGACTATCAAAAAGTTCTTCCTTATAACACTTCTTCACAGAAGGAGGTAAATGTTTTAAATAACCCCATGTTTTAAAAGTCCCCATTCCCAGAATCCTCATTTAGTCTCTACTAAAATGAATTGCACACAAATATAAAGGCCAGAAGTCAATATAAGCTAAAAAAACATAGGGAAGCATAGCCCTCCAAGGGGACTTTCAATTATAGTACCATTCTGTTGTCTATAAAAGAAAGGAAAAGTGGTCATAAATTCCATAGGCTCAGATACTTATAGCTCCCTATGAAGACATGGGCCTAAAAAAAATAGAGACTTCTCACTTGTGTTGTGCCCGTGTCTCAATTTCCATTAAAAGATAAAATATTTGTTTGCTAAAAGGTATGAGGAGATGTACCACCAAGCTGGTTATTTATAATAAGCTAAGGGAAGTCACTTAGGAGAAAGAGAAAAACCTGGCTCTGTTCTAGGAGAAGCTAGTGGAAGCCTTAATAAATTACTAATGTAAGCCTGAATTACCAGGAAGCCCAAAACTGGCTGGCCACCCATTTCATCAGCCAGTCTAACACCGATGTTCAAGAAAAGCTTCAAAAGCTCTTCATGGGACCATGAACTCCCACTAATGACTTATTAGAAACTGCCTTACCTGTCTTTAACAATCAAAACAAGGCTGAGGAGAAGGCAAAAAAAGGTAATCAAAAGAACAGAGAACAGGCTCAGCTCATTGCAGTCTCTGCTCACAGTGCCCTCTCCTCTCAAGATCACCCAAATGATCTAGTCCTCAAGCGTCTTTGCTTCAACTATGAGTCAGAGGGCCACTGGCAAAGAGGGTGTCAGAGAATTTGAGACAACTCTAAATCTCAAGACCCAGCAGTGCCTTGCTGTACATGCCACCAACATGGGCTTTGAACCCAGGGACTGCACTATCTCCTGAAGGGGTCATATGACAGGACACTCAAGCTCTGTTCATGGCAAGTGAAGAAAACTGAGGGTGCACAAGGCCATGTATGATCTTCTGACTTCACATCTGACCAACTTAGTGAAGCCTCAGGTAACATTTGATGGGACATGTAAATTTATTAATTTCTTAGTTAACACTGGAGCCACTCTGTCCTAAACTGCCACTCTGGGCCTAAATCCACTCAGACATGCCTAATTATGGGAGTTGACGGTAAAACCAAAACTAAAATATTCACTATCCTTCTCTTTTGTAAGCTTAAAAAGATTCTAGTTTCCTGTCAATTTCGCATTGCACTTGAATGCCCCAACCCCTTTTAGGAAAAGATCATTTTCACTCCTTGGGGCCAACCATAAGACTAGAAAACTCAACTAGGGTTTACACATTCTTTTTTCTCTGTGGGCTCCTACTAGATCCAAGGCTTCTTGTTATCCCCCCCAAAATCCTTAACCAAATAAGTCTTTCAGTAGAGAATAAAGGCATCCCAGGGAGAATCCGCCATGTGGCCCTGTCTGCATTCAAATGTTCAGTACTAAATCTCAAAAAAAAAAAACACTGTTTTGTATCACTCCTCACCCTAACTCTCAATACCTATTTGCTTTTTTAATGCAATTCTATTAAGATATATTTACATTATTACCCTATAATCATCCACAATGTACAGTCAATGGTTCACAATATTACCATATACTTGTGCATTCATCATCACAGTCAGTGCTTGAACATTTTCATTTCTCAAAAAATACATATAAGAATAAAAATTAAAATAAAAATGAAAGAACACCAAAAACATCCCAAACCCCTTATCCACCCATTATTTGTTTATTTTTTTGTTTTCATTTTCTGACTCATCTGCCACAAGGTTTTCACAATCATACAGTCACATGAGAAAAGCTATATAGTTATACAGTCATCTTTGTCCGGCGCTGTCTCGTCAGGCTTCTGATTTTTCCCCACCGCCCTTGGAGGGAATGGAAACGAGAAACAGACACGGACACGATACTCACAGCTGGATCGAGTACCAATCTTTACTGGGGTTAAGCTTTCATCACACGAATACAGTTTCCACACAGGGGGAAACCCCGTGGGGGACAACCTCCTTGCGGCCGTCAGGCACGGCTCTCTGCGGGTTGTCCCCCCGCCTCTACCCGGGCAACCCCCTATATGCATAGATCACATCCAATGAGCAGCGACTACGTGTACCGGGGTAATTGGGGGAATGGGTAAAGCGGATACATGCGTCATAGGCGGAAGCAGGATGCGGGCGCCATCTTGGCTCACTCGATGGGCGGGGGGAACTCTAGAGCAGGCTGCAGCATGTCCACTGGGCCAAAACCCGGGAAGCGGCTCTCTACACATCTTGAAAAATCAAGTTCAACAGTTTCAGGTATTTCCTTCTAGCCATCATGATGCACTAAAAACTAGAAAGGGTTATCTATGGAATGCTTAAGAATAATCTTCAGAATGATCTCTAGACTCGATTTAAAATCTCTCACCCACTGAAACTTCATTTTGTTTCATTTCTCTTCCCCCTTTGCATCAAGAAGACGTTCTCTATCCCATGATTCTGGGCCCATGCTCATCCTCAGGAGTCACATCCGACATTTCCAGGGAGGTTTCAACACCTGGGAGTCATTTCTCATATAAGGGGAGAGGGCAGTGTGTTTACCTGTGAATTGGGCTTAGAGAAAGAGGCCACATCTGACCAACAAAAGTGGTTCTCTTGGGTGTACTCACAGGCATAATAATAGGTCAGTTTATTTTTTTCCACTGGAGGAATCAGTTTAATAAGGGAAGTTCCCAAGATCAGGAGCACAGCATATTACATTGGTAGTCCCTGATGCTCACAAGAATATCATTTCCCCAGGTGGGGAAGTTTAATATTTCCACATTGTTCCCCAGTCCCTCAAGAGAGCTTTGCAAATGCCTTTTTTATTCTCTTTCCAAACTGCTCTGGTATGTATTGGGGCATGACATTAACCTGTACAAACTAGCAAGATCTTATTCCTTATTAAAAGTTTCATATAATTATGGTGTTTGAACTAACCTATCTTGAAGATAAATTAGATAGTGTGCTATAGAAATTATAAATTTTGCATCAAATATAACATCTCTTCCTTGGGCCACATGAAGAAACTGAAGTTTTAAAAGACAGCCAATGTCATCCTTTACCCTTTTAGTCTGATTGAGTCTAGTCCTAACCTGATCAGCTTCATTCGTTTCTCTCATTGAAGTGTGGCCTCCTTTTCAACTTTTAAAATAGTTGCTGTATGCAGGAATGCTGACTTTTATAGTTGCAAAACTGTGGCTCTAGCTCTCAGCTGTCACAAATATATCCAAAGTTCCAGAGCCCAACCAGGTTATACAAAAATAACTCAGCATCTCAGAATTTAGAAATAATCATTATAACTCAAGAATAGATGTGGCTGCTATAAGAGCTTATTATCTAGAAACAGTCACAATAAGTCTTGCCCTAATAACCTATGCTCTTGGATTCAGTTCTCAGAGTTTGCACATTATAGTTAGCCCATATTAATGAGGCATTATAATGACTGCTTTTTGCTTTCTGGGTTATTTCACACAGCATTCTGTCCTCAAGGTCAAGTTCACCTAGTTGCATGCCTCACAAATTCCTTCCTTCTTGCTGTGACTCAATACTCCATTGTAATCCACTGCAAATGGTGAATACTGCCACCATAAATACCAGTATGCAAATGTCCAGTCATGCTCCTGTTTCCAAGTGTGTATCTGATAACCGTGTTGCAGGATCATATGACAACCATATTCTTAGTCTCATGTGGAACCACCACACTGCCCTCCAGATAGGCTGCACCATTATACTTCCTTACCAACAGTGAATAGGAATCAATACATCTCTATCTATACATTTTAACCCAGCATTTGTATATTTCTGTTTATTTTCTGAAGAGTTTTATTCATATATAATATTCCATTCTAAGTGAACCATCAGTGTTTCCCAGTATAATTACATAGATATGCATTCACCACCACAAGCTATTTGAGTATATTTCTATTTCTTCTGCAAAGAAAGAAGACGAAGAAATAAAAAGAAGAAAAAAATTTTAGAAACATAAAAATAATAATAAAATTAAAAAGAAGAGGAAAAAGGCTATGCCTTCCTAGTCTTGTGCACCCATGAAGTAGTGTAGAAAGAGCAAGGCTTTCCCTCAATTAAACATCACAAAAAATACTGGATTTCTTAAATGTCATGCTCTTGCCAACTTAAATAGCTGTGATTTATTGTCCTTGCCATCAAAATATAATACTAATATCTCTTGAAGATATAACCAGTTCGACACAGCAGCCAAAGCCACAGCCAAATCAATCAAGCCCCTTTTAAGCCTAATTTGTGCAGCTCTGAAATTAGCACACACACTCTCTTATTTCCTAATTAAACAAGAATGAGCTGCCTGTTAAGATTCACTCTTAAACCAAAAGATGGTCATTTCCTTCCCTCTTCCTTAGTCTCACTTGGCTAATCCCTCTCCTAGGTCCACTCATCTATGCTCTTGTTGTTGATTGGTGTTTGCATTTCTAAACTTCTAAGTTTATTTCTTACAGACTAGAAGCATCTCACACAAAACCAATGATGAAGGGAGGATTTGCAGCCATTCCAACTTCCCCTCTGTATCTTTCCCTCTCACTTCAAATGACATAACCAGAAAGTTCTATGCCCTATCACTCAGGGCCTATAATTATTGACAAACCAGAAATAACAGCAGGAGACAGATTCTAGTCTCTCCACATTCCTTAACATTAAGGTATGAGGATTCTGAGGGGTAAATTGAGGCAGGCAAGAACAGACACTAGAGAGGGGAAGGAAGCCCTTGAACAAGGGCAAATAACCAACTTCAGGAAGGCCCACATCCCCACAAACACCTGGCCCATGGGCTACACAGTTATAGTAAATACTCAGCACAGATGATGCATCTGGAGCCAAAGGAGCCTCACCTCAGTGAGTCATCTACGGACAAGGTTGAGGCAACAGACCCATCCAAATGTACTATCTACCACCATGTACCACCCTGGAGAGAAAGAATGGAAATAGAAAGTCCCAACAAAGAAGGGGAAAGGGATAAGTAAAGCTAAACTATAAAAGTAAATGACCCCCACATTGCCTATTGCCTATCAACTCCCTCAACTCTATCTTTGCAAGAGTGCCCACATATCCTTTTACATGTGTATGCATTAAATTTTCTATCTGCGTACAAAAACAAACAAACAAAAAACAATGGCATTAAATTGAAAGTTCACCAAGCAATCCCCACATTCAGGGTCAAGTGAATTTTGACAAGGTACATAGACCACTCAATAGAGAAAGTATAATGTCTTTAATAAATCGTGCTGGGAAAACTGGACCTCCATTTGCTAAAAAGAAAGAAGACACTTATGCTATTATTCTAGCTTGCAAGCTCCCATAATGCTACATACCAGAAATGGAATGGCTTTTAAAAAGGGGAATTCATTAAGTTGCAAGTTTACATTTCTAAAGCTATGAAAATACCCAAATTACATTTCTAAGGCTATGAAAATGTCCACATTAAAGCAAGGCTATGGAAATGTCCAATCTAAGGCATCCAGGATATCTTGGTTCAAAAAGTCTGAAGAGGTTCAGGTTTTATCTCTCAACTGAAAAGGCACATGGTGACCATGATGACCTATTTCTCTCCAGGCTTCTTGTTTCATGAAGCTCCCCCAGGGGCAGTTTTCATCTGCAAAGAACTCTGGCTGCAAGGATTCTCATGGCTCTTTCTAAAATTGTTCCCTCTGAAAAGGATTCCGGTAAACTAATCAAGACCCACCTGGAATAAATGTAGTCACATCTCCATCTAATCAAAAGTTAATACTCACAATTGGGTATGCCACATCTCCATGGAGTTAACCTAATCAAGTTTCCAACCTACAGTGGTGAATAGGGATTAAAAGAAATGGCTTTCTCTACCAGATGAATCAGGATTAGTACATGACTTTTATAGGGTACATAACCCTTTCAAACTGGCACAATTATATATAAAGATCAACTCAAATTGGATCAGTGTTGTTAATATAACAACAAGAACTATCAAAATCTTAGAAGAAAATGTAGGGAAATAATTTCAGGAATTTATTTAGGCAATATTTCTTTGATTTTACACCTAAAGCTCTAGCAACAAAAGAAAAAAATAAATTAATAAGTCCACATCAAAATTAAAGACACTTTTCCTTCTCAAAGGAATTTATCATGAAAGCAAAATGATTATCACCACAATGGGAGAAAATACTAGAAACAACATATCCAATAAAGTATTAACACTAAATATATATATATATATAATATAAATAAATCTTTCAAATAAACAACAAAAAAACAAATATCCCTACTTATAAACAAGCAAAGTAGATCTAAAGATATTCTGTGCTCATGGATAAGAAGGTTAAATGTTTTTAAGATGTCAATCTTACCTAAATTGATCTATAGATCTAATGCAATACTAATCAAAATGCCAACAACCTATTTTGAAGATTTGGAAAAGCTAATTCTCAAATTCATTTGGAAGGGAAAGAAACTTCAAATAGCTAAACATATTCTAAAAAGGAAAAGCAAAGTTGGAAGATTAATATTTTCCAACTTTAAAGTTGGCTACAAAGCCACAATTATCAAAACTGCATGGTATTGGCATGGACACAAAGAAAGAAGTATTCACCAATTGAACTGAATTGAGAGTGTGAAGATTGATTAGAAAATTTACAGTCAATTGATTTTCAACAAGGCTCCCAACTCTACTGAAATGGGGCAGAATAGGCATTTCAAACAATCGGCTCTGGGACACTGTATATCAGGAGTCAATAGTGTGAAAAGGAACCCATCTCTTACACCTTATACAAAATTAACCCAAAATGGATTAAATTCCTAAATATAAGTGCCAGTAATATAAAACTCCTGGAAAGAAACATAGAGTGACATCTTCAAGACCTTGAAATAGGAGGTAGTTTCCTGAACTTTGCACACGCACAGCCCAAGCAATTAAAGAAAAAATAGATAAATGGGAGCTCATCAGAATTAAAAGCTTCTGTGCCTCAAAGGATTATGTTTAAAAGGTGAAGAGGCAGCCAACTCAATGGGAAAAATATATTTGGAATCCATACATTAAATAAAGGTTTGATATGGCATGTACATAAAGAAATCGTTCAATTCAACAACAAAAGAATAAATAACCCAATTTTAAAATGGGCAAAAGATATGAATAGATGAAATTTTTCTGAAGACCAGTACAAATGGCTAAAAAGAACATGAAGAGTTGCTCATCTTCTTTACCTATAAGTGAAATGGATATTAAGACTACAATGAGATATCTTTTTGCACCTGTAAGAATAGCTGCCATTAAACAAGCAGGACAGTAAAAATGTTATAAAAGATATGGAGAAACTGGTACACTTATCCACTGATGGTGGACTGTATAACGGTACTGCCACCATGAAAGACAGTTTGGCAGTTCCTAATATACTAAATATCAAGTTGCTAGACTACCACTACTTGGTATATCCAGAAGAGCTGAAAGAAGTGACATGAACAGACATTTGCAAACAATGTTCATAGTAGCACTATTCACAATCGCTAAAAGATGGAAGCAATCTAAGTGCCCATCAACAGATGAGTGAATAACAAAATGTGGTATATACATACGATGGAATATTATGGAGAAGTAGGATGAAATAAGGTCTGGAAGCTTATGACAATGTGGATGAATCTTTACAGCATACTCCGCAGTGAAATAATGCAGACACAAAAGTATAGATACTGTAAATCTCAATATTATGACTCGGGTAAAGATGGCAACGTTAAGACTCAGACAAGCCTAATGATTTGCTTTGAATAATAGGGCAAGAAAGGATCAGCTCCCAGATGGAAAGTCAATGCAACTTCCTCTGATATTTTGCTCTAATATGATCTGGATGAAGATTTTGGAAACAGATGGGGAATGTGATGGTCTTTAACCCACGTTTTTCTTCCTTCTTCCCTTCATTCACTTCTTCCTTTCTCCTTTCCTCTCTTTCCTGTTCTCTATTTCACTGTCTTTCTTTCTCTTTTTCTCCCCCCTCCTTTCCTAAAAATAAGACAATAATAAAAAAGTAAAATTGAAAAATCAGCACTTGAAAAATGAGAGATGCAATACAAGCAATAAATAAATAAATAAAATTGGGAAAATTGAAAAAAGATCTATTCAAAGAAGTTAAACAAATGAACAGAAAGCACATGAAAAGACATTCACCGTCATTAGCAATCAAAACCTCAAAAGTATATTATTTCACACTCATTAGAATGTCTGCAATTAAAATACACATTGTAATAGCAGGTGATTTCCTAGACCGTAAATTCAAAGCATGAACAATGAATGAAGAAACAGATAAATGAGATCTACACAATATTGAATACTTCTGAGCATCACAAGAGTTTATCAGGAAATTACAAAGGCAACCTACTAAATGGAAGAAAATATTTGGAAACGAAATATCAGAAAAGGGTTTAATATTTAGAACATATAAAGAAATTCTATAACTCAACAGCAAAAGGAGTAAAAGTCAATTAAAAATGCACAAAGGACATGGACAGACACTTTTCTGAATGGGAAATACAAATGGCTTTCAAAAGTATGAAAAGATACTCAACTTCACTCACTATTAAGGAAATGCAAGTAAAACAGTGAAATATCATCTCATACCAACTAGAATAGCCATTAAGAAAAAACAGAAAACTTCAGTGCTGGAGAGGGTGTGGAGAAAGAGCTACATTTATTCACTTCTGGTATAAAGGTAGAATAGTGCAACTGCTCTGGAAGACTGGTAGCTTCTTAAGAAGCTAAGTATAGAATTGCCATATGAAACATCATTCCCATTACTAGTTATATATTCAGAGGAACTGAAGGCAGGGGTGCAAATGGACATTTATACACCAATGTTTATAGCCAGATTATTCATAGTTGCCAAGAGATAGAAAGTGGTCAAATGTGAAACAACAGAAGTGTGGATAAAAATTGTAGTATATACATACAGTGGAATATAATGCAGCTGTAAAACAGAATAAAGACCTTAAGAATGCAAGAATGTGTATGAACTTTCAGGATATTAGATGAAAACAGGTAGAAATAAAGGGCAAATACTGTATGGTCTCACTAATATGAACTGACTATGATGAGCAAATTCTAAGAGGTAATGTTGAGAGCACAGGTTATCAGGAGTTAGAAAGACAGTGGTGATTAGGCATTTGATACTGAAGGAGTACAGAATTTCATCAGGTTTTATTATAATGATCCAAAAATAGATAACATAACACTAATTGATGGTAATGAAATATTGTGGGTATGAAGAACTTACATGTATGAGTGTGGTTGAAAGAGGAAGGCTAGAGCCATGTATGACACCAAAAGGAGCCTATATATCTTAGCAAAACCTATAATGCACAATTATGTTGATTAAATGTACAAATATAAGAAAGTTTTTTATGTGACACCAAAAAAATGAGTCACCATTGCAAGGTGTTGAAAATGGGATGGTGTTTTGATAGGCTCTCAAAATTCCCAAGCCCACAGCTCAATTAAGTAACTCACCACAATATATTCTAGTAACTATTTTATTATAAAAATACAATTAATGAAAGTATTTACAAATATAAAATCATACTCACTTGATTATAATTACTAGATGTATTTAAGTGCATATAAATTAGAAAATAGACTCAAAGAGAGGCTCAAAGAGTGAAACAAAAGCTCACCAAATTGGGGCAAACCAGGTCTGAGCCCAGGTTTGGAAGCCCTTGGTTAATAGCCAGTCAGAGTCCCAATTGGTCACATTGTCCCAAGCAGAGCATCCTATCCTGGGTGAGAATTCAAACCACCTAGCAACCAAGTTCCTCTTTTATAGTGCATGGCAAAGAGGCTATGTGTGTATACTCATGATTTTAAAATACCAGATCTTTTACTTCAGTTCTTGGGAAAGAGTCCAGTTCTCCCAAGAAGTGAACAAAAATGCATCCAGGGGCATCATGCAGATCCCCGTAGGAGGGACCAGCTCCCTTGAGGAGTTATGTGGAGACCCCGTGAACTTGCTGTTACTGGTTATTCTTTTTTTTTCATCAGCCCACCCCCTCTCTGCCAGGGCAAAAACTCATAGTACCTTTAATGCTTATTCCAGGTTCCTCTGTCCTGGGGACCTTTGACATTTTCAGTAGTCAGAATTTGTTAATTAATTCTGCAAGTGATTCTTGGTTGAGCAAAGCACTTGCTGCTAGTAAATTTTGTTTTCTTTCCTCTCAGGAAATGACCCTGTCATGTCCATGGAAGAAGGGTGCTAGCCTCAGTAGTTTGGGGGATTTACAGTTTGGTTTGGGGTCTCAGCTGGTCCACTTGGTCCAGACTGGTGTTTGCTGTGTGTCTGCTCACTGGTGTAGCCACAGCTCCTGGCTATTTACTAGCTGCTCTGGAGAATGAACAAAATTCCATGCTTCACTAAGCTGCCATCTTGCCCTGACTCCCCCCTGGTTGATATCTTACTTTATCTTACTTTCCAAGTCCTTCTAGTGCTAGGTGATCTCTCCTCAATGATTTACTATGGGTTTGAAGTTGTTCTATTTATTAGTATCAAATGGAGTTTCTTATGCCAATAAAGTGAAACAAGATGCCATCTCTCAGCAATACACCAAGCAGAAAATTCTCACCAAAACATCCCACATTAGATGGTGTTCTAGTTTGCTAGGTGATGGAATGCCATATATCAGAAATGGATCGGCCTTTACAAAGGGGAAATTGATAAGTTGCTAGATTACAGTTCTAAGGCAGAGAAAATGTCCCAATTAAAGCAAGTCCCTGAAAATGTCCAAATTAAGGCATCCAGGGAAAGATACCTTTGTTAAATGACCAGTGGTATTCAGCATTTCTCTCTCAGCTGGAAGGGCATATGGTGAGCATAGTGGTGTCTGCTAGCTTTTTCTCCAGGCCCCTTGCTTCATGAAGCTCCCTGGGAGATATTTTCTTTCTTCATTTCTATTTTTTTTAATTCAGGAAAAGAAATAAAAAGACAATAGAAAAAGAAATAAAAGGTAGTGATCTCTGTGGTTCTCTCATCCTCCTGTCATGGGTCTGTGGTTCTCTCCTCATTCTCAAAAAAAAGGACTCTCTCCAAAATGTCTCCTCTTTTATAGGATTCCAGTAAACTAATCAAGACGCAAGTAGAATAAGTGGAGACGTGTTTCCATCTGGCCAAGTTTAATACTCACAATTGATTGAGTCACATCTCCATGGAGATAACCTGATCACGTTTCCAACCTACAGTACTGAATAAGGATTAGTTGCTCTAATTTGCTCTCACAAGATTGATTAGGCTTAAAACATGGCTGTCCTAAGGTACATAAAGCCTTTCAAACCAGCACAGATTGTATATGGAAAAAATACAATGAATGAAACCTAGGGTTGATAGTTAACAATAGCATTGTAATATTTTTTCCAATAATTGTAACAAAGACAATATGCCAACATACCAATATACCAACACTAAATATCAAAAAGAATGGGAAATAAGGGAGGGATATGGGATTCATGTTGTTGTTTCTCCTTTATATTTATTTATTTATTTATTTTTCTTGTTTTCTAATTTTAGATGCTTTAATTTTTCCATTTTTTCTTCTTCTTTCTTTGCCAAAGAAATGGGAATGTTCTCATATAGATTGTGGTGGTGAATGCATAACTATGTGATTGCGTCACATAGGAGCCATTGAATGTACACTTAGGAGGGACTGCATGGCCTGTAAATAAAACTGTTAAATATAAACAGAAAGGCACAACTTCTGGAGAAAATGTGAAAAGATAGATATAACTATTCACAGATTATAAAATGTGGTATAAGCATACAATGGAATATTCTTCAGCCATAAGAATAAATGAAGCCCTTGTACATGTGACAATATGGATAAACATGGAAGACATCATCTTGTGCAAAATAAACCAGACAGAGAAGGCCAAGTATTGTATGAGGTCACTGATTTGAACACATTAGAATAAACAAATTCATAGAGTCAGAATATAGGTACTAAGGGACATGGTGGGGATAGGCAATGGGAAGTTAAGGGTTAAATGTACAGGGTTCCTATTTGGAATGATGGTAGTGTTTTGGTAATGCATCATGGAAACCAAAGCACAGCATCATGAACACAGCAGCACTGAAATATGTGTTGGAATATTGTTAAAAGGGGAAATGCTAAATTTTATATATGTTAACAGAATAATTTGTTTTTAAAAATTCATTAAACTATGCTACACAAACAGTGAAAGTTAAGGATATTAATTAGTAGTATAATTATGCAAATATTCTACATCAATTATAAAAATGCTCTACATGAAAGCAAGTTGTTGGTAGTTTGGAAGTTTACTCGAATCCTTTATTTTATGCATGCTTCTTCTGTAAATGCAGATAATCTTTAATAAAAAATTAGCAAAATAATCAATTTTATCATCATTCTAATATATTGCCATGGTGAGAAACAGCATGTGCTTCCCAAAAAACGTTTCTTAAATTTAAACCATTTCTCAGAGGAATGCAGGAAGATGCTCAATTAGGATTTTGCAGGACTCAGCCTTCCTACTGAAACAATTACTAAACAGGCAGTAACCATCTCAAACAACTAATTTGAAATTCCAGAGGCCAGAAGAGCATTGTATGTCATGCAGGGAAGAGCAGGAGGAAGTGGCTGATAAATTGCTGTAAAGCACAGTAATTTGCTCATTCCTTGAGGCTGCTACTGGTGCCCATTCCCCATTCTCATGGCAGTCATTGTGAGGTCCAGCTCCTGGCTAGCTCTCAGGTGACAGAGAAAGAAAATAATTCCTCTTCTCCACAACCGTGGGTAGGCATGGGCAATCACTGATAAGGGATCTTGATTAGTGACTTCAGATCTTATGGGCCTGGTTCTAGGCAATCACCGTTTCAACCCACCAAGATGAGGCCAGTGGATACCATTGTTCTAAGCCAACACAGACAGTGGCAGTCACAGTGGAAACATAAGGATTCTGCATTTCCTCAGCATTGCAAGGGGCATTTAGTCAGAGGGCTGCATTTGCTGGGGTGGGCAAGAAAGCACTCTTTGGGAAATTATGCAAAGAATAATTGGCACCTTTCCTGTTTGTCTCATCAGGCTGTTCTTGTAGGTCCAAGGCCCAGTTTCAGCTAGAAAAGATTGATGATGTAAAGTCCTCTCTGATGTGCCCTTCCTCCCAGAATTTGATCTCCAGGCAGAAGAAGCTTGAGATAAGGAGTGTAAAAAATCATAAAGGCAGACAATCTGGTTCAAAGGCCTGGCAGCTCAAAACGCTGAGAGAAGGATGTTTGTGTCCTGTGGAACAGAGAGGGCAAAAAACTGTAGCAAACATGGGATCTCCAAAACAACTAAAAGGAACAAGCCCAGGAAAAGGCAGAGGACAGAAAGTCAGGGAAAACCTTGCAAGCAGCATTTGCCTGGGGCAGAAATTCCAGATAGAAGAACTGAAACTTGAGAAAATCTCTTTCATCATTAGCTGGTTACAAAATCATGATAGAGACATCTCAGGGAATAAATCCAAGAGTTAAAACTTTAAAATATTAAAAATGTATAGTATGCAAAAGAATACAAGAAAAAAAAAAGGAAAAGGAAATGATGGTGTTATGTCGGAGGAATAGGGGAGGGCTCTATGGCTGGAATCATGATGTCACTCCGAAACTGGAGGTGAACCATTACAATCAAGGTCTTTGCGCAGCAAACATCTATTCGCTCATTGTTCAACGGACATTTGACCACCAGCTGCTCAACCCACTAGCATAATAATCCTTTGTTTAATGTGCCGCCCCTTTCCTGTCATCACCTAACCCCTGCCTTTAAAAACTGCACTCACCAAAGCCTGTGCGCAGACTCACCTCACTCCATCTTGGGTTGGGTGAGCAGCCAATAAAGCACACTCACTTAAAATCATTTCATTTACTTTCCTTTCTCTCAAATACCTCATATCTTAAAACCTTTCAGATGGTATATCCCAAAGAGAGGGTAAAATTCCAGAAATCATGAATGAAGTGTGTGAGAATGTGAGCATGCTGAACAAAGCCTTTAAAATGATCTTAAAACAAAATAAAGAAATAGAAATTTTAAAAAGGCACCAAACAGAACTTCTGGAGTTGAAGACTATGATAACTGAATTGAAATATTCTCAGGAAGGTTTCCAGAGCTCACTGGAGTGGGAAGAAGAAAGAAAACATGTAGTTGAATAAAATAAACTTGGAATGATTCAGGCCAAGGAGCAGAAAGAAACAAAAATCATAAAAAATTGAAAATATTCTCAAATACCTCCGGGTTACCATCAAGCATACTCTTCGACATATTGTAGGATAACCTCCCAACTCTTTATGAAATCTTTCAGCCACTGAATATTTATTTTGTCTCGTATTTCTCTTCTCCCTTATGGTCAAGAAAGCTTTTTTAATCCCATGATACCAAGGAGATTTACACCTTCATGTGTCATGCCACATATAGAAGGGATGACAGTGAGTTCATATAACAAATTAGCTTAGAGAGAGAGGCCATATATGAGCACCAAAAAAGTTTCCCTCTGAGTGACTCATATGCATAATTATAAGTAGGCTTAGCTTCTACTTTGCAGGAATAAGTTTCCTATGGCAAACCCCAAGATAGAAATTGTTCTCCCCACTGCTTGTGAGAATATCAGGAATTCCTCAGATGGGGAAATTCATTATTGCCTCCTTTCTCCCCAGTCCCCCAAGGGAACTTTAGAAATACTGTTTTTTCCACTGCCCAAAATATTCTGGGATATATCAGGGCATCAACTAACCTGCAGAAACCAACAAGATCTCATCCCCTATTCAAGATTGCGTCTAAATATGGTGTTCAAATACACTAATGATACAAGTTAGATTAGGTAATACACTACCCAAAATATAAATTTTGCATTAAATAAATACCTCTCTTTTGGTCTCACATAGAAATTGAAGTTTTAAAACATAGACCATATGATCCTACATCCTATATTCTGATTTACTTTAGCCCAATCCAGATCCACTTCATTCATATCTTTAGTGAAAGGCTAACCCTTTTTCAATTTTTTAAGCAGTTGCTGTATTGGGTAATGTTCATTTTCATAGTTTCAGAGCTGTAACTTTGAGTATCAGTTGGCACATAAATGCCCAAAGTTTCAGGGAATGACCAGGTTTTACACAAATAGTTCAGTGTCTCAGAATTTTAAAATAACAGCTACAACTCCTGAATATATGTGACTACTGTCAGTGCTTACAATCTAGGAACATTTACAATGGGGTCCCAATCTGATAATCCATGCACTTTACTTCAACTTTATGAGTTTGTATATTATAGGTAGTCCAAATGAATGAGTCAGGATAATGTTTTTGTTTCTGACATTTCATTCAACATACTGCCTTCAAGGTTCATTCAACTAGTTGCAAGCCTCACAGCTTTATTCCTTCTTGCAGCCACTCAGTAGTTAATTGCATATATACAGTACAGTTCCCCCTTCTATTCTTCATTCATTGTGTCATTAGGCCACCTCCATCCATTGTGAAATGTGAAGACTGCCATGATAAATACCAGTGTGAAAATGTCCATATGTGTCATCACTCTCACAATGGGTTTGTAGGATCATATAGCAACCTCACATCCAGACTTCTGTGAAACCTTCACATTGCCCTCCATAGGGAATTCATCTCTCAGCTTGCCTAGCAAAAGTGAATAGGTACATCACTTTCTCCACAGTTTTAATTGCACCTCATACAATTCAACCTGAGTAAATGGCTATGCCTTTGCCACCATCATCTATATGAAGACATTTTCTTCTGCACAGAATCATACCACACACTCATATCTCCCAATTGTTGACATTTAGTTTCGGCATAATGCCTTTGTTACATTCAGTGGCAACATATTACAATTTTACTGCTAATTATAAACCCTAGCTTACATTGATTGTATTTTTTACCTGTATATCCTTTATTTTCAACACCTTGTAATGTTGACATATATTTGTTCTCTCTCTTGCAAAAACATTTTTATATTTGTACATTTAATCACCATCATTAGCCCACTCTAGGCAGTCCTAAGTTATACCATCTCAGTCTTTATCTTCTATCTATCTCTCCTTCTGGTGCCATATGTGCTCCAGCCTTTCTCCCTCAATTATACTCATATTCAACTTCATTCAGTGAATTTACATTATTATGCTACCACCAGATAGTGTTGAGCTATACATTTCTAAATTTTTACTATCAGTCCTGTTGCACGTTCTGTATTAATTCATTCTATCAACTGATAATCTGCGTTCTTACATTTAACTCTCAAAGTTCACTCATTAATGTTAGTTGACATTAGTGAGACCATACAGTATTCGTCCTTTTGTTTTTGGTTTATTTCACTCAGGATAGTGTCCTCAAGGTTCATCCACATTGTTACAGGATTCATGACTTTATTATGTCTTACCATTGCATAATTTCCATCATAAGTATATACACAGTTTATTTAGTCACTTATCTGTTGATGGATATTTGGGCTGCTTCCATCTCTTGGCAATTTTAAATAATGCTGTTATAAATATCGGTGTGCAAATGTACACTTTCGTCCTTGCCTTCAGTTCCTCTATAGATTCCTAGCAATGGAATTGCTGGGTCATATAGTAATTCTATACTTGATATCATGAGGAACAGCTAAACTGCCTTCCAGAGTGGTTGGATCATTTTACATTTCCACCAAGAGTGGTTAAGTGTGCCTCTTTCACCAACTCCTCTCCAACACTTGTCATTTTCTATTTTATTGATAGTGGCCATTCCAACGGGTGTGAGATGATATCTCATTGTGGGTTTTATTTGTATTTCCCTACTAGCCAGTGAAATTGAGCATATTTTCACGTGCCTTTTAGTAATTTGTATTTCCTCTTCTGAGAAGTGTCTTTATGTCTTTTGCCCATTTTTTAATTGGGTTGTCTTTTTTATGTTGACTTGTAGAATCACATTATATCTTCTGGATATTCTGATAATGGTTTCCAAATATTGCTTCCCATTCTGTAAGCCATCATTTTATATTCTGGACAAAGTTCTTTGATGCACAAAATCTTCAATTTTAGATCCTTTTTCTCTATTTTTTCATTGCTAATGCTTTGGGTGTAAGGTTTAAGAGACCACCTCCTATCACAAGAATCAAGTTATTTCCCTACATTTTCTTCCAAGGTTTTATGGCTTTAACTGTAACGCTTAGATCTTTGATCCATTTTGAGTTAATTTTTGTTTAGGGTGTGAAATATGGATCCTCTTTCATCCTTTTGCATATGGATGCTTAGTTCTGCAAACAGCATTTATTGAAGAGGCTGACCTGCCCCCAGGTGTGTTGACTTGACTGCCCCATCCAACATCAATTGTCCATAGATGAAAAGTTCTATCTCTGAATACTCAGTTTGATAGTATTGGTCTGTATATGTATCTTTATGCAATGCTATGCTGTTATTAACACAATAGCTTTGTAATAAGCTATAAAGTCAGGTAGTGTGGGACCTCCCAGTACATTTCCACATCAAGATTTTTTAGCTATTCAGAGCCCCGTGTCCTTACAAATAAATTTGGTTATTGGTTTTTCTATTTCTGCAAAACACATTGTTTGCATTTTATTTGGTATTGCATTGACTCTTTAAATCAATTTCTGTAGAATTGACATCTAACTATATTTAGCCTTCCAATCCACTGAACCCAGCATACCCTTTGTGCTGGTTTGAAAAGATTATGTACCCTAGAAAAAGCATCCCATCATGTGGAGGCATCGATTTCTTATAATCCTTACTTGGCATTTTAGGTTGGAGACGTGATTGTATTGTCTTCATGGAGGTGTGACTCACCCAATTGTGGGTATTAAATAGAGGGAGGTGTGACTGCACCCATTCCAGCTGGGTCTTGATTAGTTTACTGGGATCTTTAAAAAGAGGAAGCATTTTGGAGAAAATGAGAGAGTCATGGGAAAACCATGAGAACCATGAGAACCCACACAGCCAGAGACCTTTGGAGATGAAGAAGGAAAACCTCCCCAGGGGAGTTTCATGAAACAAGAAGTCTTGAGAGAAAGTTAGCAGATGCCACCATGTTTGCCATGTGCCTTTCCAGTTGAGAAAGAAACCCTAAACTTCATCAGTCTTTGTTGAGTGAAGGCAACCTCATGTTGGTGCCTTAGTTGAACATTTATATAAACTTGCTTTAAATGGGACATTTTCACAATTTAGAACTGTGAATTTGCAACTTAATAAATTCCACTTTTTTAAAAGCCATTCTATTTCTGGCACATTGCCTTCTGGCATCTGGCAAACTAGAATACCCTTCCATTTCTTTAGGTCTTCCATCATTTCTTCAATAATTTGTTATAGTTTTATGTGTATAGGTTTTTGTAACCTTAGTTAAATTTATTCCTAAATAATTTATTCTTTTAGTTGCTGTTGTACATGGAATTTTTTTTATTTCCTCCTCAAGACTGCTCATCACTATTATAGAAGCAGTACTGATTTTAGGGTTTTGATATTGTACTTTGCTGTACTCACTTATTTGCTCTAGTAGATTTTCTGTAGACTTTTTGGGATTTTTGACACATAATATCATATCATAACATATGCAAACAGTGAGAGTTTTAATTCTTCCTTTCCAACTTGGATGCATTGTATATATTTTTTTCTTATTTAATTACTCTGGCTAGTACTTCCAGCACACTGTTGAATAGCAATGATGACATTTGACATCCTTGTCTTGTTCTTGATCTTAAAGGGAAAGTTTTCAGTCTCTCCCCATTGATGATAAAGTTAGCTGTGAGTTTTTCATATATTCTCATTATCCAACCGAGGGGGTTCCCATCTATTCCTATCTTTTGAAGCGTTTTCATCAAGAAGTGATGTTGAATTGTGTCAAATGCCTTTTCTGTATCAATCAAGAGGATCCTGTTTTTCCTGCTTTGACTTATTGATATAGTGTATTATATAAATTGATTTTCTTGTGTTGAATCAGCCTTGCTACCTAGAATAACTCCCACTTAGTAGTATTTTATAATTCTTTCAATGGGCTGCTGGATTCAATTTTCAAGTATTTCATTGAGGACTACTGAATCTGTATTCATTAAGAAGATTGGCTTGCAATTCGATTTTCTTTCAGCATCTTTGTCTTGCTTTGGTATTAGAGGGATTTTGGCTTCATAGAATGAGTTAGGTAGCTTTCCCTCCTTTTCAAAGTTGTTGAAGGGTTTGATCAGGATTGCCCTAATTTTTCTGGAATACTTTGTAGAATTCACATCTGAAGCCCATCAGGTCTTGGACTTTTCTTATTTGAAGCTTCTAGATGACTCATCCAATCCCTTACTTGTGACTGAATTGTTGATGTCATCTATTTGTTCTCAAGTCAATGTTGGTTGTTCCTGCTTTGCTAGGAAGGTTCCATTTCTTCTACATTTTCTCATTTGTTAGCACATAGTTGCTCATAGTATCATCTCATTACCTCTTTTTTTCTGCAGGGTCGGTGGTTATGTCCCCTCTTCCATTTCTGATTTTATTTATTTGTATTCTCTCTCTCTCTCAATCTCTCTCTCTCTCTGCCTAGATAAGTGTCTATTGATTTTCCCAAAGAACCAACTTCTCTCTTGTTTATTTTCTTGACTGTTTTCGTATTCTCAATTTCATTTATTTCTGCTCTAATCTTTGTTATTTCTTTCCTTTTGTTTGCTTTGGGGTTAGTTTGTGGTTCTTTCTCTAGTTCTTCTAGATGAACAGTTGATTCCTCAGTGTTTGCTATTTCTTCTTTATTTATATAAGCATTTAAGCAATAAATGTCCCTTTCAGTCTTGCATTATTTGCATGCCATAAATTTTGTAATTTTGTGTTTTCATTTTAATTTGCATTGAGAGATTTACTGATTATCTTGTAATTTCTTTCTTGACCCACTGTTTCTAAGACTGTGTTGTTTAGGACTTCTGGAAAGATGGCAGAATAAGATACATTGAGTTCAACCTTATTCCAAGGAATAGAGACATGACAGAAAAAGTCACTGGGACAGTGATGTCAAGAGGGTCTTCTACACCACATAGGGAGGCTCTGGTTGCAAAAGCTGAGGAATTGAGATACAGAGAACTGTAGACCATCAAGCCTGTGCAAGCAACCTAATATGTTCCCTTTCAAATGGAGGCCTGGAGGCCTCAGGAGTGCATGGACAGGGAAACTGGGACTAAGAAGTAAGCCAAGCTATGTTCTTTGAATGTGTTGCACACATTTGCACAGTTCTCATCCTGTGACACATAATGATCCCCATTACCCACATAACTAAACCCTGCCCCCCAAACCCTATGCACCCAATACCCCCAGTGCTCCAAGCAACCAAGCCCCAACATTCCTGACTTATGCATACACACATGCCGGCTCTAGCCTGACCCACCCTTCCCACAGAAGTTCACATTCTTGTCTAAGCCCTCCTGGAACCCACATACATACAACCACACACTCACCCCCAAATCCCCCTCCTTGCCCTCTTCAGGTGTTCACCTGTATATCTGGGCCACACTCTCCTGAGCCCACACAATCGTGAATCACCACACTGCCCCTTCTGAACTTTGCACTCATGAATATGAGTTTCCACCCCAGACCCATTCATGTGCGTGCTCACACATATGTCCTGCTTTCCCCAGAAGACATGCATCTGATACCTACCCCCTTGACCCTGCATCCCATGCCCCTGGCACAAAACATACATGAACCCTCACCCCACCTTCCAAGCTCTGCACAAGCCATCACCTGTACAGCCAGGACACAGACAACCCAAACCCATGCTGGCATACAACTTATTTGAGCCCCTTGAGCTCTGCACACACACACACCAAGGCCCTTTATCCCGAGAACTGAACAAATGTACACCCATGTCCTGTCCTCCTGGCACAGATGCCCCATTCCCACAACTGGCAGGTGCTCTCACACACATCCATGCCTCAGCCCATGCCCTGAGCAAGTGTAATCCCCTGCTCCAACCCCCTGCATCTGTGCATCTGTGAAAGAGCACCACTCACCCCACTGTATGTGCACATACATTGAACCCCCCCCAAATCATGTCCTGCAATCCTCATGACCTGCACTCCAACCCTGAACACACATGCATGTGCTTCCAGTTTCCCTTATACCCCTTCTAGCCACACAAGGACACACCCATGACCCACCTTCTCTGCACCCCAACTTATGTGCCTTGAACCTCATACCCTGATATACATGACCACCATGCTTCACGTACCCACCCACATTCTGCCCATACACTAGACCTTGCATATCCAGACGATGCTCCTGATCTGCCTTCTGCCATGCTCTACCACCGTGTCCCCCATGTTGACTCTTCTCCTATGGTCCAAGTTTACTCAAACTGCACCCCACCCCCATATCCCCTGCAGTGCTCCAGAACAGCCCTGTCCTCCTCACCCCATACTCCCCAGAACCAGCATAGCACAACCAACCGTTCGTATACCTGCAATGTAACATGTCTCCGCACTGTTGTACCCTGCCCCATATCCTACTTCCTACCTCACACCTGTCTTGTAAGTACAAAATTTTAGACTACTGAAGGAAATCAATTTCCAAATTAAACATATCAGGATATTTACATGCCTCAATGGCAGCAGAAAATCACAAAGTATATGAAGATATAGATGGATGTAGACCAGCCTAATGACAAAATTAAAACACAAGAGGAGACACAGACTTTGGATCAACTTATCAGATATGTTCATATAACTTTATTAAATAAAATCAATGGGTTTGCTAATGACATGAAGGATATCAAAAGACACTAGAAAAGCATAAAGAAAAATTTGAAATAATAAGTAGAAAACTAGCAGATATCACATTGATTAAAGATGCTATAGACTAAATTAAATATACGCTAGAGACACAACAGCCGATTTGAAGAGGCAGAAGAAAGAATAAGCGAACTAGAGGACCAGACAAATGATTTTTAACACACAAAAGAGGAAATGGCAAAAAAGATAGAAATATTTAAATTGTATCTCAGGGAAAGAATGGACAAAACAAAATCCACAAATATAGAAATCATCAGTGTACAAACATAAGAATCATCAGTGTCCCAGAAGAAAAAAGAAGAGTTCGGCTAGGACGATTAGTTGAGGATATAATGGGAGAAAACTTCCCATCTCTTACAAAATAAATAAATATGCAAATCAAAGAGTTCCAATGAACCCCAAATAGAATAAATCCACATAGATTTCCTCCAAGACACATACAAATCAGTCTATCAAGCATTGAAGAGAAGTAGAAAGTACCAAAAGCAGCAAGAGAAAAATGATCTGCTATATACAAGGGAAACCACATGAGACTGAGTTCAGACTACTCAAAAGGCACCACACAGTTGAGGAAGCAGTTGTTGATATATTTAAGGTCCTGAAAGAGAAAGACTTCCAGCCAAGAATTCTGTTCCTAGCCAAATTGTTCTTCAAAAGGGAGGGTATTGTGAATCAATGATTGCACACCATATATGGACTGTATGTGTGTGAAAATTTGTCAATAAAAATATTTTTTTCAGAAAAGAGAGCAAAAACATATCTCATTTAAGAGAGTTCATTTAAAAATTAAATAAATACTCTTTCCCACACTCAAAAAAATATCCTGGAAATAAATGGTCCCAAACTTTAAAAGGGTAGGGAAATATAAATCACAGAATACACAAAGAACTGAGTATTTTTAGCACAGTTCAGTCCTAAAATTAAAAAAAAAAAAAACAGTGACCAAGAGCAGGCTTATTTGCTGCTTCATCTTTTGGACTTCTAGTAAAACATGGCTAAACAGGGAAAACATAGATTCAACATTTTGTGTTCTCCAGAGTGCTTCTGCCAAGATCATTGAGATAGCAATAACCTGAATTTCGGAGCAGTGTTTCATTTTGCCCCCTTGTGGAATTGTGTTTGTAATGATGATAGCCTCAAAGTCAGCATGTTTATTCTAGAATAAATGAGCCCTGAGAAGATCCTGTGGATAAAGATAGCATAAACTTTTCTGGCTCCATCTGAAAGTAGCTTTTGGAGACATGGCAGATGGGGCTACAAATGCTGGCCATATCATCCTCGAGGATAGCCACATGGTCCTTCACACCCCCACCAGCACCATCCTTCTTCATTTGCCTTCTTCCTCTCTTTGTTAATCAAAGCAAATTCCACATTCAACCTGTCTGCAAGATGTGACCCTTTTGGCTCTCTATGCATTGGGTGAAATGATGATGCAGTTCAACCACTCAGAAATTTTTCCCAAATCAACTAAAAAACCAGTCTTCTTATATAAGTTATCCACAGGAATATCAAAGAAACCCTGTGTCTGAGAGGTGTGCAGGTCCATGGTGATGATGTTATCCATCCCGGTGACTGAACATATATTTGCCACAAGTTTTGCAGAATTTGTAGCATAGTGCTTGTCTTTTTTGTCTTGCTGGGCATAGGGAAATCATGGGATGATGGCAGTCATCCTAGACCATGAGGCAATTTTGCAGGCACTGATCATGATGAGGAGTTTCATTAAGTTGGTTCTTATCTCTCCACAGCTGCTCTGAATTATGTATACCTCCTCACCTCTCATACTTTTGCCAATCTCCACACTAGTCTCCTGGTTGCTGATATTGGTGACCACCTTGCCCAACTCCAGAACTAGTCAGTCAGCCATGCATTGGAACAGGTCAGGGTGAAAGCTGCTGCTGAAGAACATGATGTTTGGCAAGGTGAGGCATGATGGTGACCTATAAATGAGTTCTTACATGAACTAATTCAAAGGTATGAATCTTACACAAAGAGTCAATAATAGATGGGTATAAGAGGAAAACTACTATTGCATGCCATGGTATATATTTAACAGAAAGACATCAAAAGTACCATCGCAATAATAGGGGTAAGCAATTGATGGGGAGAGGAGGAAAAAAGATGAATTAAAATGAGAACACAACATACCAGAACTCATGGGATACAGCCAGGCAGTGCTGAGAGGGAAATTCATTGTCCTCAATGCCCACATTGAAAAATGAGAAGGAGAAAAATCAAGGGTTTAAATGCTCACCTGGAAAAACTTGAGAAAGAGCACAAATTAACCACAAAGCAAATAGAAGAAGAGAAATAACAAATATTAAAGCAGAGTTAAATCAATGGGAGAACAAAAGAACACTAGAGAGAATCAATAAAACCAAAAGTTGATTCTTTCAGAAAATCAGTAAAATCAATGGATCATTAGCCAGGTTGACAAAGAAAAAGAAAGAAAAGGTGTAAATAAACAAAATTGGATATGAGAGGAGGTCATTGCCATGGTACCTGAAGAAATAAATAAATAAAAAATCATAAAACTATACCATGAACAATCATATGTCAACAAACTAGAAACTTAGATTAAATGAGCAAATTCCTAGAAACAAATGAAAAAGCTTCACTGGCACAAGAGGAAGTAAAACATCTCAAGAAACCAACCACAAGTAAAGAGATTCAATTAGTCATCAAAATCTGCCCACAAAAAAAAATCCCAGGGTCAGATGGTTTCACAGAGGAATTTTATCAAACATTCAAAAGAGAACTAGCACCAATTCTACTCAAATTCTTCCGAAAAGGTGAGGGAAAAAGAACACTACCTAACTCATTTTATGAAGTAAAATGACTCTAATACCAAAAACTGGGTAAAAATGCTATAAGAAAGGAAAACTATAGGCCAAAATCCTTAATGAACATAGAAGAAAAAATTTTCAACAAGATACTAACAAATCAAATCCAATGTTATATTAAAAGAATTATACACAATGACTAAGTAGGGTTTATATCAGGAATTCAAGGTTAGTTCAACACAAGGAAATAAATTAATGTAATACAGTGCATTAGCAATTCAAAAGGGAAAAATTGCATGATCATCTTAATTGATGCTGAAAAAGCATTCAACAAAATTCAATATCCATTTATGATAAAAGCATTTCAAAATGTAGGAACCAAGGTTAAATTCCTCACCATGATAAAGGGCATATATGAAAACATATAACATCATGCTAAATGGAGAGATACTGAAAACCTATCCCTAAGATTGATACCAAGGTAAGGATGCCCTCTGTTACCACTACTATTCTCCAATTTACTAGAAGTTCTCACTAGAGCAATTAGGCAGGAAAAAGAAATGAATGCATCTAAATTGGAAAGTAAGAATTAAACTTTCATTATTTGCAGATGACATGATAACAAATTTGGAAAATCCTAAGAAATCTACAACAAAGTTACTTGAGCTAATAAATAAATTCAACAAAGACACAAGATATAAAATTAATGTGTAAAATTCAAAAATGCTTCTATACACAAGCAATGATGAAACTGAAGGTCAATTAAAGAAAAAAATCCATACAAAATAGCAACTAAAAAAAAAGAAGCTAAAAAAATCAAGTATCTAGAAATGAATTTAACTAGGGATGTAAAGGGCCTGTACACAGAAAACCAAATATTGCTAAATCAAAGATCTATATAGATGGAAAGATATTGCATGCTCATGATTAGAAAGCTTAAATGTAGTTAAGATGTCAATTCTATACAAATTATCTACAGATTCAACACAGTACCATCAAAATCCCAACTGACTTTGAAGACTTGGAAAAGCTAGTTACAAAATACACCTGGAAGAGAAAGAGATCCTGAATAGCTTAAAAATCTTAAAAATGAGGAACAAAGTGAGAGGTTTAACATTTCCTGATTTCAAAGCTTATTATAAAGCCACAGTGGACAAAACAGCATGGAACTGTCACAAAGATTTAAGTATTGATAAATAGAATTGAATTGAGAGCACAAGATTAGACCACCAAATCTATTTTCAATTGATCTTTCACAAGACCCCCAAATCCACTAGAACTGGGACAAAATAGTCTTTTCAATAAATGGGCACAGGAGACCTGGATATCAACAGCCAAAAGAATGAAAGAAGACCCTTAACTTACAAAAATTAACTCAAAATGGATCAAACAGCTAAATATAAGAACCAGTACCATAAAAGTATTAGAAGAAAACGTAGGGAAATAACCTCACAGTAATATGAGGAAGCTTCCTAAACTTTGTACCCAGAGCACAAGAAACAAAAGAAAAATAAATAAATAAATGGAGATGCTTCAAAATCAAATGTTGGGTGGGCCACAGTGGCTGAGCAAGCAGAGTTCTCGCCTGCCATGCCAGAGACCCAGGTTCAATTCCTGATGCCTGCCCAAGTAAAAAAAAAAAAAAAAAATCAAATGCTTTTTGGTCTCAAAGGTCTTTATGAAAACTTGCAGAGGCACCCAACTCAATGGGAGAAAATATTTGGGCATCACATGTCACGTAAAGGTTTGATATCCTGTATACATAAAGAAATCATACAACCAAACAAGAAAAAATAAGACAACTCAAATATAAAATGAGCTAAAGATGTGAATAGACATTTCTCTGAGGAACAACTACAGATTGCTCAAAAGCACATGAAGAGAGGTGGGTCAAGATGGCAGAATAGTGAGGTGCGGAATTTAGTTCATCCTCCAGAGCAGCTAGTAAGTAGCCAGGAATTTTAGAACAACTGCTGGGGGAACACCAGTGATCAGACACACAGCGTACAACAGGCTGGATCATGCGGAATGGCTAAGACCCCACACAGCACTGCAAATCCCCCAAGCCACAGAGAACAGTACCCCTCTCTCAGAGGCATGGCAGTCTGGTTCCATGAGGGGGAAGGAAATAGACTTTACCAGACACAAGGGCTTAGTTCAGTCAAGCTCAAAATGTGGAATTGATTAACAAATTCTGACTATGAAAAATAGGCCCCCAGCACAGACAAACCTGGAATAAGCACTAAAGGTACTAGGAGATTTTGCCCCAGCAGAGAAGGTGCAGGACTGATGGGAAAAAAAGAGACTTTTTCAGTTGAAGAAATCAAATACTGGGAAAGGGCTGGATGTGAAGAAAAGGGGGCGCATAGAGCCTGGAGATACATGGAGCCACATACCAACATAACTTCTTAACTGACAAATCAAAGGGCCATTGATCTGGCTCTGAAAAGGCTTTTCTTTGCTTTTTTCTACTCCTTAACAGCTCACTGGATAGAAATAGAAGCACTCAGGCTTCAGTATTGTCCCAGGCAAGGGCAGAATTAAGTTTGCCAAAGAGACAAAGTAACTAGTCAGATGAAAGAAGTTAATTGCCTAAACAGTGTATCTTCCCCTAGGGAAAGACAGGGCCCAGCTCAGGTAGAATCACTCCTTCAGAGAATTCAGGCCCCAGGAACTGGAAAATTGATGCAATCAAATCCATCCTACCACCTGACCTCTGCCTCAACCACACAGCTAGCAGGGAGAGTCTGCTGAAATTACACATACCATATCACTTTCAGTTGGTGGGAAGCCATGGGCAGACAAGTGCCACACGCTGGCATGATAGGAAAAGCACAGAGTCTAGAGGCTTCATCCAAAAGTCTGACAGCCTGCTGGGTCTCAACCTCAGAGAAAACTGTTTGCTACTAGTTACTCTTTCCTCCTGAGATATGGGTGTGTCTGGTCTGGCAAAATCTGACTGGAGTCGATGATATCTGATGAGACCCTCCTCAAAAACAATTTCTCCATAGGGGAAGGGAAAGAAAAACAAGAAATGAAAAATTCTGACCAGTTAAAGAGAACCCTTGCTAAAGCACTAGAATGAGTTGAACTGAATGTCAAAGAACAGATAAAGAACAAAGCCATCCTGAAAGAAAATTCTAGGTAAAAAAGTGAAAACAAACTCCAGAATAATTTAATTAAGGAAAGCAGATGTATAGACACCAGCAAAAAATTAATGGGTCATACTAGGAAAATTGAATATAGGCCTAGTCAAAGAATAAACCAATAGTTCAAATGAGATACAGGAGTTGAAACCACTCATTCAGGATGTTCAAAGAGACATTCAAAGATCTCATCAAAAGTCAAATCAATAAGTTGAGGGAAGACATAAAGAAGACATTGGGTGAACAAAAAGAAGAACTCAAAAGTATGAAAAAACAAATCACAGAACTTACAGGAATGAAAAGCACAATATAAGAGATGAAAAAACCCAGAAACCTACAACAATGGAATGGAAGAGGCAGAAGAATGGATTAGTGAACTGGAGAAATGGACATCTGAAATCTGACACAGAATAAAATATAGGAAAACACAGAAATATATGAGCAGGTCCACAAGGAATTGAATAACAACATGGAGCATACGAATATAGTTGTAGTGGGTGTCCCAAAAGGGGAAAGGAAGGAAAATTGTGGAGAAAGACTAAGGCAGGAACTAATCACTGAAAACTTCTTATGTCTTTTGAAAGACATAAAATTACAGTTCCAATAAGGGCAGCATACTGCAAACAGAATAGATCCAAACAAACATACACTTCATATCATATGCTTGTAGATGACATGATACTATATGTCGAAAATCCAAAAAAATCCCCAAAAGAATTATAAACCATGACATTTACTAATCAGATTGTCAAATGTCAAAAGACATAGAGATAATTTTGAAAGCAGCAAGGGAAGAACAATCCATCACATACAAGGAAGGGAAAGGATTCCCAAGCACAAACTATGGAGGCTAAAGAAGTCAGTGTTATGATATATTTGGGATTCTAAAAGAGAAAAAACTAGCAACCAAGAATCTGTATCCAGCAAAATTGTTCTTCAAAAATGAGAGAAGATTAAAATGTTTTCAGACACACAATCACTAAGAGAATTTGTGACAAAGAGAGAAGCTCTGTAAGAAACACTAAAGGGAGCACTACAGGCAGAGTGGAAAAGGCAGGAGAGAGGTCTAGAGAATAGTGTAGAAATGAAGACTATCAGTAAAAGTAAAAATTGAAAAAAATGATATGTAAAATGCAAAAGACAAAATGATAGAAGAAAGTACTGCCTTTACAGTAATAACATTAAAAGTTAATGAGGGCCAGGCCATGGTGGCTCAACAGAGTTCTTGCCTGCCATGCTGGAGACCCAGGTTCGATTCCTGGTGCCTGCCCATGCAAAAAAAAAAAAAAAAGTTAATGGATTAAACTCCCAAATCAAAATACAACAATTGGCAGAATGGATTAAAAACATGACCTATCTATATGCTGAGGACTCATTTTGGACCCAAGGACAAAAATAGTTTGAATTTAAAAGTTTTGTTAAAGATATTTCATGCAAACATTAATCAGAAAAGAGCAGAAGTACCTATACTAATAGCCATGAAATTTGTCTTCAAATGTAAAACAATTAAAAGAGAAAAAGAAGGACACCATGTATTAATAAAAGTAAAAATTCAATGAGAAAACATAACGATCACAAATACTTATGCAACCTGCAAGAGTGCTCCAAAGTACGTGAAGCAAAAACTGACAACACTGAGGGGAGAAATAGACACCTCTACCATAATAGTTGGAGACTTCAATTCCCCACTCTCATCAATGGATACAGTATTTACACAGGGGATAATTAAAGAAACAGAATTTGAATAATACAATTAATGAACTAAACTTAGAAGACATCTACAGATAATTACACCCCACAACAACAGGGTACACATTTTTCTCAAGTGCTCATGAATAACTCTCAAAGATAGACCATATGCTGGGCCACAAAGCAAGTCTCAATAAATTTTAAAAGTTTGAAATCATAGGAAACACTTTCTTGGATCATAATAGAATGAAATTGGAAATCAATAATAGAGGGCCAGAAAAGTCACAAACATATGGAGGTTAAACAATGCACTGTTAAATAATCAGTGGGTCAAGGAAGAAATTGCAAGAGAAATCAGTAAATATATTGAGGCAAAGGAAAATGAAAATGAAATATATAAAAACTTATAGGATGCAGCAAAGGCAGTGCTAAGAAGGAAATTTATTGCCTTAAATGCCTATTTTAAGAAAGAAGAAAGGGTAAAAATCAAGGAATTAATTGTTCCCTCAAAACAACTAGAGAAAGGACAGCAAACTAACCCCAAAGCAAGCAAAGTAAAGAAATAACAAAGATTACATCAGAAATTAATAAAATTGAGATCATGAAAACCATTGAGAAAATCAACAAAAACAAGAAGTTGGTTCTTTGAGAAAATCAACAAAATCAATGAACCATTAGCTGGGTTGGTGAAAAATAAAAAGAGAGAGAGAGAGATGACGCAAATAAACAAAATTCGAAGTGAAAGAGGATACGTAACCACTGATTCCACAGAAATAAAGGAGGTACTATGAGGATACCATAAGCAGTCCTATATGCTAATAAACTAGACAAAATAGATTAAATGGACAATTTCCTAGAAAAACATGAATAATCAACATTGACTTGAATGTTCATCACAAGAAGAACGGATAAACAAGCTGTGGTATATACATTTGATACATTGATATGAATATGAATATTACACAACTGTAGGATAGAATAAATTCATGAGTCATATAACAACATTGCTAAAGCTGAGGATATTATGCTAAGTGAAATTATCAAGAAACAAAAAGACAAATACTGCATGTTCCCACTAATTAGATCTAAGATTAATGAGTGTACATTGAGAATTGAAGTTAAGAATGCAGGTTACCAGGAGATAGAAATAAGGTAGATATTGGGAAGTTGGTGCTGAAAGAATGCAGATTGTACAACATCACTGATTACAAAATTTCAGTAATGGATAGCCCAATACTGCCTTATTGTAGGACAATAATATAGGCATACTGAATGAAACTGAATGTGAATTTGATTGAAGGAGAAGGGCTGGGGGCATGTATGAAACCAGAAGGAAAGTTAGAGGGTAAAGACTGAGAAAATATAATTTAGGAACACCTAGAGTGGACAATGATGGTGATTAAATGTATAAATATAAAAACATATTTTCATGAGAGAGGAGAAATGAATGTCAACATTACAGGGTATTGAAAATGGATGGTATATGGGAAAAATTTTATCAATGCAAGCTAGAATCTATAGTCAACAGTAACATTGTAATACGCTTTTACTGAAGGTAACAAAACTCAGTGTCAACTGGTGGGGGCATGGGGAAGGTATGTATTCTTTGTGAAAGAAAAGCAAATGACTATATATAAATTATGGTGGTGAAGGCATGTCTATACACTTAGGTTGGATTGCACGATGTGTGAATAAAACTGGTTAACAATTAACAGGGAAAAAATAGTGCTAGAGAAAATGCAGAAAACAGATATACCTATTCACTTGTTAGGGAAACTGAGAGGTTCATCCCCTTGTAGGGCAGTGTTTTGGTTTCACAGGAGGGGAGTGGAGGAGTTGCCATATGATCCTGAATCCCCATTGACAGTATTTACCTGGAGGAACTGAGTGTGGGGACATGAATGGAACTTTATGCACTGATGTTTATGGTGGCAGTGTTTATGATTCACAATGCATAGAAGTGGTCTAAGTGTACAATGACAGGGGAATGAAAGGCGGAACAATGGTAAGTGCATACAATGGACTACTGAGTGTTCACAGGAAGGAATGAAGTTGTGAGGCATGCAACTAGGTGTATGAACTTTAAGAACTGTATGTTGAATTAAATGCCAGGAACAAAAATACAAATATTATCATGCCTCAGTCATATGGACTAACTATAATATAAAAACTCTAATGAATTGAAGTTGATAGCATGGGTTATCAGGTTGGGGCCTATTGTAAAGGGTCCTACATTTTAAGTTCTTACAGCAGGCACATATATTCAGGAGTTATAACTGTTAATTCTAAATTCTGAGATACTGAGCAGTTTGTATATAACCTGGTCCTTCCCAGAAACTTCGGGTATTTATGTAACACCTGAGACTCAGAGTTAGAGCTCTGAAACTATGAAAGTCAATAGTTCCTATAACTGTTTAAAAAGTTTAAAAAGTAGTCAGGCTTCAAATAGAGATATTAGTGAAGCTGATCTGGATAGGACTAACATAAATAAGAATACAGGGTAAAGGATGGTATCATACATATTTTAAAACTTCTACTGTGTAAGACCAAGGGTAGGCAGGTTTATTTGGTGCAAAATTTATATTTTGTGCCATGCATTACCTAATTTAACTTGTATGGTCAGTTTAGTTGAACACCATAAGAACATGGAGTCTTGAATAAGGCATCAGATCTTGTTGGTTTTTCCAGGTTATTTTGATGCCCTGATATATCCCAGAATAATTTGGGCAGTGAATAAAGACATATTTGCAAGGTCATCTTAGGGGGCTGGGGAGAAAGGAGTAAATATTCAACCTTCCCGTTTGGAGAATTTCTGTTATTCTTGCAAGCAGTGGGGGCAACCAAATCAATAAGCCAAGCCCAAGATCTTGGGATTCACCCTTATGAAAACTTATTCATGCAAAGGAAATGCTAAGCCTACTTAAAATAATGCCTGAGTCATCCCCTTATAACCTATTTTGTAGTTCAAATGTGGACCTTCTCTCTAAGCCAACTCAGCAATTGAACTCACTGCCCTCCCCTCTACATAGGACATGACTCCCATGGGTGTAAATCTCCCTGGCAATATCAGACAGAACTCACAGGATGAGCAGGGACCTAGCATCAAGGGATTGAGAAAGCCTTCTTGACCCAAAGGGGGAAGACAGAAATGAGGCAAAATAATCTTTCAGTGGTGGAGAGATTTCAAACAGAATTGAGAGGTGATTCTTATTCATTATATAGATACCACATTTTAGTTTATGCTGTGTTGGAGTAGCTGGAGTGAAGTACTTGAAACTGTTGAGCTGTGTTCTAGTAGTCTTGATTTTTGAAAACGATTATACAAAGGCATATCTTTTATAATGTGACTGTGTGATTGTGAAAACCTTATTCTGATGCTTCTTTTATCCAGGGTATGGACAGATGAGTACAAAACAGGGATGAAAAATAAATGAATAATAAGAGTATAAAGGGTAAAATAAATTGGGTAGATGGAAATACTTGTGACAAATGATAGGGAAGGGGTATGGTACGTATGATTTTTTCTTTTTATTTCTTTTTTTGGAGTGATGCAAATGTTCTAAAAATGATCATGGTGATGAATATACCACTATGTGATGATATTGTGAACCATTGATTGTACACCATGTATACAGCACATGTGTGCATAGATGTGTCAGTGCAAATACTATTTTAAACCACATGAAGAAATGTGCATTTTTATTAGCTATCAGAGAAATGCAGATCAAGACTACATATTACTGCTAAAATAAATTAAAGAAGATGTAAATAGGAAGAAAGACATTCCATGCTCATGAATAAGAAGGTAGGTGGAGTTAAGATGTCAATTTTACCAAAATTGATGTACAGATTCAATGGGATACCAATCAAAATGTCAACAATCTGCTTTGAATACTTGGAAAACCTAGTTTACAAATTCATTTGGAAAGGAAAGAGACCTTGAATAGCTAAAAAGTACTTAAAATGAAGAACCAAGTAGGAGGACTAACACCTCCTAATTTAAGGCTTATTACAAAGCCACATTGGTCAAAACAACATGGTATAGACACAACGATAGAAATAATGACCAATGGAATTGATTCAAGAATGCAGAGATAGACAACCAAATCTTGGTCTTTGACAAGGTCCCCAAATCCACTGAACTGGGAAAGCATAATCTTTTCAATAAATAGGTATGGAAGAATTGGATATTAATACCCAATAGCATGAAAGCAGACCCTTATCTTACACTCTATACAAAAATTAACTCAAAGTGGGTCAAGTCCCTAAATAAGAGCCAGTACAAGAAAGCCTAGAAAAATATATAGGGAATCATCTTTAAGATTTATTAATAGGAAGTAGCTTCCTAAACTGTACACCCAAAGCACAAGTAGTGAAAAACAAAATAGATAAATGAATACTCATCAAATTTAAAAGCTTCTACACCTCAAAAAACATTGTCAAATAGGTGAACATGCAGCCAACTCAATGGGAAAAAATATTTGGAAATCATGTACTGAATAAAGTTTTGATTGCCTATATATATGTAGTAATCATACAATTAAACTCAAAAGAAAAACCCACCCAATAAAAAAATGGGCTATAGATATGAGTGGACATTTTTCCAAAGAACAAATGCAAATGGCTAAAAAGCACATGATGAGATGCTCATTTTCATTAACTATAATGGAAATGCATATCAAGGCAGCAATGAAATAGTACCTCAAACCTTTAAGAATGATGCTATTAAACAAACAGGAAATTGCCAATGTTGGAGAGGATGTGGAGAAATTGGAACACTTATGTACTGCTGGTGGGAATATATAATGGTACAGCCATTGTGGAAAACAGTTTGGTGTTTCTTTAGAAAATTAAATATCAAGTGGCAATACCACCACTCGGTGTATACCCAGAAGAGCTGAAAGCACTGACAAAAAGAGTCATTTTCACACTGATGTTCATAACAACATTATTCACAATTGCCAAAAGATGAAAACAATCCAAGGGCCCAGCAACAGATCAGAGAATAGACAAAATACAATTATGCAGCAGTAAAATGAATTGAGGTCCTGAAGCATATGACAACATGGACAATCCTTGAGGACATAATCCTAGGTGAAATAAGCCAGACACAAAAGAAAACATACTGCGTGATTCCCCTACTATGACGTAGGTAATGGTGAATTCAGAGGCTTATAATATAGGGAACCTATATATACAAAGAAGCTAGAGATATGTGAATGGTTAACTAATGTGGTTGAAAATAAATGTAAGAGAATGCACAGCTGTGAAGGCAGATCATTAGTGGATCTATAAGTAATATTGCCATATTGAAGATGAACATGATTGAAAGGGGCTGTATAGAGCCATGTATCATAACAATTAACATTACAAATACGAATATGTTGTTCCATGAACTACTTTAAAGATATGAATCTTGTAAAAACAGCCAATATTATCAGGATATAGGGGAAAAACTACTATTGACTGCTATGGTGTATATTTAACAAGGAGTCATCAACCATACCACAGCAATACCAGGGGTAGTCATTCATGGACAAGGACAAGAGTTAAGGGTAGGTTTTGATTTTCTTTCATGACGGTGTGTTTATCAGTTATTTTCTTTCTTTGGAGCAATGAAAATTGTCTAATACTGAGAGTGTTGATGATTGTACAAGTAAGTGAGGATAATGTATGTTGAGGATTGTGGATTTGGGGCATTATGCATGATGCCCAATGGAAGGAGGTGGCTGAGGTTTATATTGACTGAGAAGCAGAATGGCAAACTGTAATGCATACATATGATGGAATATTGTGTGGCTACAGAAAAGAATGAAGTAATGAGACATGAAACGATGTTAATGAATGTTGGGGACATTATGTGATAAAAATAAGCCAGAATCAAAAGAACAAATATTGCATGGTCTCTTTTAGAAAATAATTATAAGATAATTGGTGCCTATGTTGTAAGCTCTTATAGCAGTCACATCTAGTCCAGAGATGTAAATCTTATTTCTGGATTTTGAGATGTTGTGCTAGATATCTATAACCTGATATCTCTCATATTTGGAGTTCTGCAGCTTTTAAAGTCAGCAGTTCCACATACAACTGTTAAAGAAATAAAAACAGTGATCAGGCTTCAATCACAGATAAATACAAAGCTGATCAGGTTGGGACTAAGGTAAATCATAAAAGAGGTGTAAGGATGACTTTGTTGGTCATACTTATTTGTATGAGTAGGTTTCATATCAACTGTACGAGGCTAAAGGAAAAGAGGTTTAGGTTGTCCAAAACATAAATTTTCTGTCGGACATAATCTAATTCAACCTGTCTGGATAGCTTGTTTAAACAGTCCAAACACATATACCCCAGAATGGGAATGAGGGCTTGTCAATTCTATATAGCTCAATGTAATACCTGGATACATCCCGGATAATTAAAAAGGATTACCAAAGTCCCTTGAGGGATGGGCAAAAATATATACAACTATTAAGCTTTACTGCTAGGGAAACACCTGATTCTATATCAAGCATTAGAGACACCCAATTCAGTAGGCCAAGCTCTTGATTTTGAGGATCATTCTTATGAAGCCTATTTCTGTAGCATAGAAGCTAATTCTACCTGTAGTTATGCCTAACAGTTACTTCCAGAAAGCTTCTTTGTGGCTTAGATGTGGTCTCTCTTTCTAAAAGCCCAACCCTGCAAATAATGTCATCACCCTGCCCCCTATGTGGGGCATGATATCTAGAGCAATGCGGGACATAACTGCCAGAGAAGAGCTGGGCCCTGGCTCCACAGGATTGACAATACCTTTCTGGCCAAAAGGTGGAAAGGAAATGTAACAAAATAAGGTATCAGTGGTTAAGAGAGTTTAGAGTTGAGAGGTTATTCTGAAGTCTACTTTTATGTTAGCTTCAGCTAGATATTGCTAATTACCTGCATTTGCCAAGCCCCAACCAAAACCATACCTGTCAACCCTAGAGAACACCTGGTGCTTTATCTGGGATTCTACACAAGTTTCACAGAGTAAGAACACTTCCCATAAACCTACAACCTCCAAATGTGTCCCTAGGCTAGATAAATGCAGAGAGGTCAGTCTATCCAAGAATATCAACTACTTCTAACCCCCATCTTATATTATCCATACCTCTTTCGAACATTAAAATTTAAAGTGTGCTTAGCACAAAAACCCCTAGAGACTGGGGGATATATCAAAGGAGAAGGAAGAGTTATTATAGAGAGTATAGGATATAACAAATGAGTATGACTGCTGAATCATTATATGGATATTTCTTTTTGTCTCCAGTGTCTTGGAGTTACTAGAAGGAAAAACTTGAATTGTGGAAATCTAATCACCCATACCAAACTCTGGAATCTCTTCCATAACCACTTGTTACAATGTATTTTGAAATTTATTACATTTTTGTATATATGTTGTATTTCACAATAAAAATGTTAGAAAAAGAGAAGCAGGCAAGAGTAAAATTTATGTTCCACCTGTTAATTCCCATAACACTGGTAAATGTGTAGAAGTAAAACAAGACAAACTTCTGAAGTTCGTAGTTAATGAACCCAATGTAAAATATCTGTCCAAATGTTTTTATTTCTGAAAGTAAATTTGGTTTAAAATTCTTATAAAAATAAAAGCTTTAAGTGTAAGCTCTTACTGAAATCACATGTACTCCTGAGCTTTAACAATTAGGTCACTAAAACTTTATGTATCTTTGTAATATCCAAGACTTAGAATTCAAGTTTTCCAGCATTGAAAGCATTACTCCATACAGCAACATGTAAATAATGTTGATTTTATTAGGATTGAGATAAATATAATATTGTTTATATTCTAGTTGTTTAACTTCTGTGTGAAACCAAAAAAAAAAAAAGTCAGAGCATTTCAAGCCAAATAATAAAATAATAATAAATATGTATTTGAAATGTCCCTTCAAACCAAAGAAACCATAAAACTATTAAGCTTCCCCACTTGGGGAATTCCTTCTATTATCTTAAGCAACAAGGGTTCCCAATTTGATAAGCCAATGACCTTCCACAGGGACTTTAACTCAAAAAGAAAAAAGAATTCCCCTCAGCTGAGCTCTCGAGCTGGTAAAATGAAAAAGCTAAATTTCTACACCAATTCCAAATATGCTTTCCTAGATCTGCATGCTCATACAACATTGCATAAAAAGCATGCCTTTTTCAGAGAAAGGAAAACCTCAATTAAATGCCACCAAGAAATATTTAATTTATTATATGCTATGATCTTGCCAACAGTGAAATAGATGTAATTCATTGCCCCAGCCATTAAAAAAATGCTAACATCTCTGGAAGGAATAACTGGACCAACATGGCAGACAAAGTTGCAGCTCAATCAATTGATCTCCTTCTGAGCCTCATACCTGTACTCAAACTACAAGCCTTGTAGCTACAATTCACTCTTAGACTTGAAGGATGGTCATTCCCTTCCCTTTTTACCCATGTCTCTTGACTAATAACTCTCCTAGGCCCACTCACTTCTGTCCTCCTCTTGCTATTAATCAGCATTTGCATTTTAAGCTTCTCACCAAGTTTATTTATTCAAGACTAAAAGCCTTTCACCAAACCAATGCTGATGTGAATATTTTCTGTCATTCTAACCACCTGTCAAGCCTTCTCCCCTCTCAACTTAAATGAGAGAGTCAGAAAGTTCTATACCCCATCAGGCATGCCGGGCACACTATAACAAGCAGGAAGCAGCTACAGAAAAACTTTTGACCCTCAACAACCATTACGATTAAGGAGTAGGAATTCTTAGTGGGGGAATTTGAGGCATGCCATAACAGGGAGCGAGGCAAGTAAAAAAAAATAGTAATAAAGGATCCCTTGAACTAGGTGAGGAGGGTCTGTACACTCGACATTGTCAATCCACTTACCAGGAAACACCTGGAAGCAGCTGATCCAGCTGGAGCCAAATGACCCCCACCTGAGTCATCCAGCGATAAGCGTGGAGCCAACTGAGCCACACAAATGTGCTCTATACCACCAGGCCCTACCCTGGAGAGAAGTGAGGGGAGGAGAATGCCCAAAACAAGGAAGGGGGGTAAGTAAAGTTAATCTATAAAAGCAAATGGTCACACATCAGCTATTACCTCTCACCTCCCTCACCTCTGTCTTTGTGAGAGCACCTGACTGTCTTCTTAGACATGTTCTTCTCAATAACTTTTCCATTTACTAAAAAAAAGAACATGGCCTTTTGTGGGATACATAACATCTTCAAACTGTCACATGTAATAATAATGATTCACCAATTGTAACAAACGTACTGCACTAACGCAAATGTTAATAATAGAGAAAACTGTTGTGGGGAGAGAGGAGGGGGAACATGGAGACTTTCTGTACTTTCTGCACAGTTTGTCTTTAAACCTAAAACTACTCTAAAAAGTAAAGTCTATTTAAAAAGGCAAATAACCTCATAGAGAATTGGAAAACATTTAAAGACACTTTAAATTTAGTACATACTGATAACCTTCTTGGTTATCATGAAAATACAAATTCAATTCACTAGGAGATATAATTATACACTGACCTGAATTCAAAAAATGAAATAAGACAGGTTAAATTCCCTGGGAATGGGAAGGAACTGAAATATTCGTCCATTGCTAGTGGTACTTTAAATTTGGGAATGAGCATTTCAAATGTTTGACAGAAGCTACCAAAGTTGAACATGAGCATGACTAATGTGACAGCATTTCCACTCCACAAAAATTGATACATATGCTTCAAAATGCATTTGCTGGAATACTTGATGCAATTCTATCCATAATGGTGAAAACCTGGAAATAATGAAATGTCTATCAACATTAGAATAGTAAATAAATATTATTCATACTGTGGAACACATCACAGCAAAGAGATTGACCCACAACAACTATATTAATCTGAATGAATTTCACACACATGGTATGTAATTACATAAGCCACACCCAAATGAGTTCATGTCATGTGTGATCACATTTATAGAAAGTACAAAACATCTAAAACTCTTCAATCCTGTTATAAGTCAGGAAGTCAGATCCCTTTGTGTGGATGCATAATTACTGCAGGGAAGTACAAAACTTCTGGGATACAGGTGATGTATTTCTTGAGCAAGAACCTGATTACACAGGTGTGCTCCAGTTTTGAAAATTCTGCATCTTTCTTTTATAATATATGCACTTTTCTATATGCATGTATATTATATTTCAACAAAGGTCACACACATAGAAATTTTAAAAAGAAAACAAATAGAAATACTGGAGTTGAAGACCAAAATAACTGAAATGAAGAATGCCCAGGAAGGTTTCTAAGGCAGATTGGAAATTGCCAAAGATAGAATTAGTGTATTTGAAGATAAAACTCTTGAAATGAGTCAGGCTGAGAACCATTATAAAAATTATAGAGGACTTCCTGGAAGATGGCGGCTTAGTAAGACGCGCAGATCTTAGTTTCTTCTCCAGGACAGCTACTAGGGGAGTAGAAATGATACAGAAAGTGCCCAAAGCCACAACAGAGATAAAAAAAGACAGCATACCCATCCTGGAACAGCTGGCTGGCTGAGAGAAACAGCTCGGGTGAGATCGCCGAGGCGCGCGGGCTTCACCAGGCGGGGCGGCAAGCGGCCGGAGTTACTCCCTTCCCCCTTCCCGAGCCAGCTGGGAGAATTGGAGAGGCGGTCCCCTGAAACCAAGGTGGCTGGCGCCCACACCACGCGTGGCCCTCCGGACCAACTGAGAGAATTGGATCGGAAACCCCCAGGCCGCGGAGAACGGTGACAGGTGGGGGAGGCCCCTTCCAAACCCGTGACTCCCGAGGAACGTGCACTCTCTCAGGCGGGCCGCTGCCGCTGGCGCCCTCCCGCCACGCTTGTCGCCCAGGGCCGACTAGGAAATTCGGACGGGCTCTTTCCCGGGCTGCGGCGACCAGCAACCCTCCCTGCGTTCAGACCCCGGGCCGGCTCAAGCCGCTTCGGCTAGCGAACCCCCCAGATGGCGAGAGTTTTCCAAAGTTTAAGGTCCCACAGCACCTTTTACTGGTGGGACCCGCAGACAAACGTGTGCCACGAGCGCCACCTACTGGGCAGGATAAGAAAAACAGAACCCAGAGATTTCACAGAAAAATCTTTCAAACTTTTGGATCCAATACCCAGGGAAATCATCTAAATGCGCAGATGCCAACAGAAGATAACGGATCACACTCAAATAATTGAAAATATGGCCCAGTCAAAGGAACAAACCAATAGTTCAAATGAGATACAGGAGCTGAGACAACTAATGCTAAATATACGAACAGAAATGGAAAACCTCTTCAAAAACGAAATCGATAAATTGAGGGAGGACATGAAGAAGACATGGGCTGAACACAAAGAAGAAATAGAAAAACTGAAAAAACAAATCACAGAACTTATGGAAGTGAAGGACAAAGTAGAAAAGATAGAAAAAACAATGGATACCTACAATGATAGATTCAAAGAGACAGAAGATAGAATTAGTGATTTGGAGGATGGAACATCTGAATTCCAAAAACAAACAGAAACTATCGGGAAAAGAATGGAAAAATTTGAACAGGGTATCAGGGAACTCAAGGACAATATGAACCGCACAAATATACGTGTTGTGGGTGTCCCAGAAGGAGAAGAGAAGGGAAAAGGAGGAGAAAAACTAATGGAAGAAGTTTTCACTGAAAATTTCCCAACTCTTATGAAAGACCTAAAATTACAGATCCAAGAAGTGCAGCGCACCCCAAAGAGATTAGACCCAAATAGGCGTTCTCCAAGACACTTACTAGTTAGAATGTCAGAGGTCAAAGAGAAAGAGAGGATCTTGAAAGCAGCAAGAGAAAAACAATCCATCACATACAAGGGAAACCCAATAAGACTATGTGTAGATTTCTCAGCAGAAACCATGGAGGCTAGAAGACAGTGGGATGATATATTTAAATTACTAAAAGAGAAAAACTGCCAACCAAGACTCCTATATCCAGCAAAATTGTCCTTCAAAAATGAGGGAAAAATTAAAACATTCTCAGACAAAAAGTCACTGAGAGAATTTGTGACCAAGAGACCAGCTCTGCAAGAAATACTAAAGGGAGCACTAGAGTCAGAACCGAAAAGACAGAAGAGAGAGGTATGGAGAAGAGTGTAGAAAGAAGGAAAGTCAGATATGATATATATAATACAAAAGGCAAAATGGCAGAGGAAAATATTATCCAAACAGTAATAACACTAAATGTTAATGGACTGAATTCCCCAATCAAAAGACATAGATTGGCAGAATGGATTAAAAAACAGGATCCTTCTATATGCTGTCTACAGGAAACACATCTTAGACCCAAAGATAAACATAGGTTGAAAGTGAAAGGTTGGGAAAAGATATTTCATGCAAATAACAACCAGAAAATAGCAGGAGTGGCTATACTAATATCCAACAAGTTAGACTTCAAATGTAAAACAGTTAAAAGAGATAAAGATGGACACTATATACTAACAAAAGGAACAATTAAACAAGAAGACATAACAATCATAAATATTTATGCACCGAACCAGAATGCCCCAAAATACGTGAGGAATACACTGCAAACACTGAAAAGGGAAATAGACACAAATACCATAATAGTTGGAGATTTCAATTCCCCACTCTCATCAATGGACAGAACATCTAGACAGAGGATCAATAAAGAAATAGAGAATCTGAATATTACTATAAAGGAGCTAGACTTAACAGACATTTATAGGACATTACATTCCACAACAGCAGGATACACCTTTTTCTCAAGTGCTCACGGATCATTCTCAAAGATAGACCATATGCTGGGTCACAAAGCAAGTCTTAACAAATTTAAAAAGATTGAAATCATACACAACACTTTCTCGGATCATAAAGGAATGAAGTTGGAAATCAATAATAGGCAGAATGCCAGAAAATTCACAAATACCTGGAGGCTCAACAACACACTCTTAAACAACGAGTGGGTCAAAGAAGAAATTGCAAGAGAAATTAGTAAATACCTCGAGGCAAATGAAAATGAAAACACAACATATCAAAACTTATGGGATGCAGCAAAGGCAGTGCTAAGAGGGAAATTTATTGCCCTAAATGCCTATATCAGAAAAGAAGAAAAGGCAAAAATGCAGGAATTAACTGTTCAATTGGAAGAACTGGAGAAAGAACAGCAAACTAATCCCAAAGCAAGCAAAAGGAAAGAAATAACAAAGATCAGAGCAGAAATAAATGAAATTGAAAATATGAAAACAGTAGAGAAAATCAATAAGACCAGAAGTTGGTTCTATGAGAAAATCAATAAGATTGATGGGCCCTTAGCAAGATTGACAAAAAGAAGAAGAGAGAGGATGCAAATAAATAAGATCAGAAATGGAAGAGGAGACATAACTACTGACCTCACAGAAATAAAGGAGGTAATAACAGAATACTATGAACAACTTTACGCTAATAAATACAACAATTTAGATGAAATGGACGGGTTCCTGGAAAGACATGAACAACCAACTTTGACTCAAGAAGACATAGATGACCTCAACAAACCAATCACAAGTAAAGAAATTGAATTAGTCATTCAAAAGCTTCCTAAAAATAAAAGTCCAGGACCAGATGGCTTCACATGTGAATTCTACCAAACGTTCCAGAAAGAATTAGTACCAATTCTCCTCAAACTCTTCAAAAAAATCGAAGTGGAGGGAAAACTGCCTAATTCATTCTATGAAGCCAACATCACCCTCATACCAAAACCAGGCAAAGATATTACAAAAAAAGAAAACTACAGACCAATCTCTCTAATGAATACAGATGAAAAAATCCTCAAGAAAATTCTAGCAAATCGTATCCAACAACACATTAAAAGAATTATACATCATGACCAGGTAGGATTCATCCCAGGTATGCAAGGATGGTTCAACATAAGAAAATCAATTAATGTAATACACCATATCAACAAATCAAAGCAGAAAAATCACATGATCATCTCAATTGATGCAGAGAAGGCATTTGACAAGATTCAACATCCTTTCCTGTTGAAAACACTTCAAAAGATAGGAATACAAGGGAACTTCCTTAAAATGATAGAGGGAATATATGAAAAACCCACAGCTAATATCATCCTCAATGGGGAAAAATTGAAAACTTTCCCCCTAAGGTCAGGAACAAGACAAGGATGTCCACTATCACCACTATTATTCAACATTGTGTTGGAGGTTCTAGCCAGAGCAATTAGACAAGAAAAAGAAATACAAGGCATCAAAATTGGAAAGGAAGAAGTAAAACTATCACTGTTTGCAGACGATATGATACTATACGTCGAAAACCCGGAAAAATCCACAACAAAACTACTAGAGCTAATAAATGAGTACAGCAAAGTAGCAGGTTACAAGATCAACATTCAAAAATCTGTAGCATTTCTATACACTAGTAATGAACAAGCTGAGGGGGAAATCAAGAAACGAATCCCATTTACAATTGCAACTAAAAGAATAAAATACCTAGGAATAAATTTAACTAAAGAGACAAAAAACCTATATAAAGAAAACTACAAAAAACTGCTAAAAGAAATCACAGAAGACCTAAATAGATGGAAGGGCATACCGTGTTCATGGATTGGAAGACTAAATATAGTTAAGATGTCAATCCTACCTAAATTGATTTACAGATTCAATGCAATACCAATCAAAATCCCAACAACTTATTTTTCAGAAATATAAAAACCAATAAGCAAATTTATCTGGAAGGGCAGGTTGCCCCGAATTGCTAAAAGCATCTTGAGGAAAAAAAACGAAGCTGGAGGTCTCGCGCTGCCTGACTTTAAGGCATATTATGAAGCCACAGTGGTCAAAACAGCATGGTATTGGCATAAAGATAGATATATCGACCAATGGAATTGAATAGAGTGCTCAGATATAGACCCTCTCATCTATGGACATTTGATCTTTGATAAGGCAGTCAAGCCAACTCACCTGGGACAGAGCAGTCTCTTCAATAAATGGTGCCTAGAGAACTGGATATCCATATGCAAAAGAATGAAAGAAGACCCATCTCTCACACCCTATACAAAAGTTAACTCAAAATGGATCAAAGATCTAAACATTAGGTCTAAGACCATAAAACAGTTAGAGGAAAATGTTGGGAGATATCTTATGGATCTTACAACTGGAGGCGGTTTTATGGACCTTAAACCTAAAGCAAGAGCACTGAAGAAGGAAATAAATAAATGGGAACTCCTCAAAATTAAACACTTTTGTGCATCAAAGAACTTCATCAAGAAAGTAGAAAGACAACCTTCACAATGGGAGACAATATTTGGAAATGATATATCAGATAAAGGTCTAGTATCCAGAATTTATAAAGAGATTGTTCATCTCAACAAGAAAAAGACAGCCAACCCAATTACAAAATGGGAAAAAGACTTGAACAGACACCTATCAGAAGAGGAAATACAAATGGCCAAAAGGCACATGAAGAGATGCTCAATGTCCCTGGCCATTAGAGAAATGCAAATCAAAACCACAATGAGATATCATCTCACACCCACCAGAATGGCCATTATCAACAAAACAGAAAATGACAAGTGCTGGAGAGGATGCGGAGAAAGAGGCACACTTGTCCACTGTTGGTGGGAATGTCAAATGGTGCAACCACTGTGGAAGGCAGTTTGGCGGTTCCTCAAAAAGCTGAATATAGAATTGCCATACGACCCAGCAATACCATTGCTGGGAATATACTCAAAGGACTTAAGGGCAAAGACACAAATGGACATTTGCACACCAATGTTTATAGCAGCGTTATTTACAATTGCAAAGAGATGGAAACAGCCGAAATCTCCATCAACAGAAGAGTGGCTAAACAAACTGTGGTATATACATACGATGGAATACTATGCAGCTTTAAGACAGGATAACCTTATGAAGCATGTATTAACATGGATGGACCTAGAGAACATTATGCTGAGTGAGTCTAGCCAAAAACTAAAGGACAAATACTGTATGGTCCCACTGATGTGAACAGACATTCGAGAATAAATTTGGAATATGTCCTTGATAACAGAGTCCAGCAGGAGGTAGAAACAGGGTAAGATAATGGCCAATTGGAGTTGAAGGGATACAGACGGTGTAACAGGACTAGATACAAAAACTCAAAAATGGACAGCACAATAATACCTAATTGTAAAGTAATCATGTTAAAACACTGAATGAAGCTGCATCTGAGCTATAGGTTTTTGTTTTGTTTTGTTTTGATTTTACTATTATTACTTTTATTTTTTTCTCTATATTAACATTCTATATCTTTTTCGGTTATGTTGCTAGTTCTTCTAAACCAATGCATATGTACTAAGAAATGATGATCATGCATCTATGTGATGATGTTAAGAATTAATGATTGCATATGTAGAATGGTATGCTCTCTAAATGTTGGGTTAATTTCTTTTTTCCGTTAATTAAAAAAAAAAAAAAAGAGAAGGGATAATTGGAGCTGAAGGGATACAGACTGTACAACGGGACTGGATATAAAAACTCAGAAATGGACAGCACAATACTACCCAATTGTAATGCAATTATGTTAAAACACTGAATGAAGCTGTATGTGAGGTATAGGTTTTTTGTTTTTGTTTTTGTTTTTTTTTTCTTTCTATTATTGTTTTAATTCTTATTCTGTTGTCTTTTTATTTCTTTTTCTAAATTGATGCAAATGTACTAAGAAATGATGAATATGCAACTATGTGATGTTATTAAGAATTACTGATTGTACATGTAGATTGTCATGATTTCTAATTGTTTTGTTAATTCTTTTTTTAATTAATAAAAAAAAAGAAATAAAAAAAAAGATAGCCTGGGGAAGGGGAGGGAAGCCAAGAAAAAATAAATAAATAAAAAAAAATTAAATAAATTAAATAAAAAAAAAATTATACAAAGCAAAAACACCTTCAGACACCTCTGGTACACCATCAAGTGTACAAATATCTCCAGAGGGAGAAAAGAGAAAAGGGCAAAAGGAATATTCAAAGAAATAATTACAGAGGATTTCTCAAACTTAGGAAAAGATGTAAATATGCACATGCAAGAAACCAAGAGAACAAAAAAAAATCGAAAAACATGAAGAAGAATATACCCCATCATATACTGATCACATTATCAAATGCAAATGACAAGAAGAGAGTCCTGAATGCTGCAAAAATAAAGCAAAGTGTTAAATAAAAAGGAGTTCCAATTTGAATGCTGTTTTTCATCAGAAACCATAGAGGAAAAAGACAGTGAGTTGAAATCGTAAAAGTGTTGAAAGAAAATAATGGGCAACCTGGAATGTATATCCAATGAGGCTTCCTTTAAATAATTATGCAGATGAAGGCATTCTCAGAGAAGCAAAAATTGAGGGAGTTCTTTACTTTTAGACCAGCCCTACAAGCAATGTTCAAGTGAGTTCTTAAGATTGAGAGGAAAGGGCACTAGACAGTGATTCAAAGCAGCATAAGGAAATAAAGACCTCGGGTAAAGGTAACCATTTGTATACTTATAAATGACAGTATGGTTGTAGTGTACTGTTTGGTGTATATCTCCACTGCTAACTTCCTACAGATGCTAAAATGTAAATGCATAAAAAATAATGATAGGCCCATGTTTTTTGATAAACGTTGAACATATATAAAAGTGGTAACAAGTACAAAAAAGGGGAGGATGAAGGGGTATATAAAAATATAAAATGTTTGCTATGGAGGTTAGGTAGGATATGAAATTTTTACCACATGGTAATCTTTATGAAAATAAATGAAAAATATTTCCAGAGAGAACAGATGAGGAATTTAATATGGTACAACACAGGAAAAAGCAATTATGAGGGACAAAGATGATCATTATATACTGAAAAAGGGGACACATGGACAAGAAGAGGTACCAATTATAAGTATATATGCACCTAACAGCAGTGCCCAAAAATACATGTAGCAAATACTGACAAATTTCAAATGATAATTTAGTGGTTCTAAATTAATAGTAGGAGACATCTAGTCAGAAGTCTGATAAGGAAGTACAGGGTTTGAATGATAAACTTAACCAACTGGAGCAGACATATACATGTAAAACTCTTCATCCAACAAAAACAGAGTGCACATTTTTCTTGAGTACATTTGGATCATTCTCCAGGAAAGACCATACCTATGATAAATCACAAAACATGACTCTATAAATTCAAACATTTTAAATCAGATAATATATATTCTCTGATCATAATAGATTGAAGTTAGAAATCAAGAGAAATGGAAAATTCAAAGACGTGGAAATTAGACTAAATATTCTTTAAAAACCAAGGGGTTAAAGAGAAAATCAGAAACAAATTTAGGCACTATCTTGAGGAGAATGGAAATGAAAATACAACATGGCAAATGTTATGGGATGCATAAGAGGAGTCCTAAGAGAAAAATAGATATCTCTACATGCCTACATTAATAAAGAATAAATACTTCAAGTCATAGACCTAATCTCAAAAGTGAAAGGTATACAAAAAGAGGACCCCAATAAACCCAAAGGGATAGAAGGAAAGAAATAACAAAGAATGGATCAGAGATTTTAAAATTGCAAAACTAGCCAAACAAAAAAAAAAAAACAATAGAGAAAATCAACAACACCGAAGTTGTTCGTGTGAAAAGAGCAACACAATTGACGAACCTATAGTTAGACTAAGAAAAAAGAGAGAGGAAACAAATAACTAAAATTACTATCAAACACACTGAAATAAAAAGGACTACAGGAGGATTCTATGAGAAATTGTGGTTCAATAAATTAGCTATCCTAGATGAAATGGACAAATTCTTGCAAACACACAAACTACCTACATTAACTCAAGAAGAAATTTAACACCTCAACAAACTGATTGCTAGTAAAAAGATTGAATCATTAATCAAAAACTTCCCAACAAAGAAAAGACCAGGACCACTTCACAGGGGAATTCAATCAAACATTTCAAGAAGAAAACTCCAATTTGGTTCAAACACTTCCATAAAACTGGAGAGGAAGGAATGTTCCCTAACTCATTTTATGATATCAATAACAGCCTCATACCAAAACCAGATAAGGACACTAGAAGAAAAGAAAGCTGCAGACCCATATATGTTATGAATATAAGTGAAAATACCCTCAATACAGTAATAGCAAGCCTAATCCAAGAGCTTATTAAAAGAATTGTGCAGCATGATCAAAGGGGTTTACCACTGGTAAGTGGTACTACCCAAAGCAATTTACAGAACTAGTGAAATTCCGATCTGAATTCCAACAACCTTCTTTGCCAGAATAGAAATGCCAATCTTCAAACTTTTTTGGAAGATAAATGGCCCTACATAGAAAAAGTGATCTTTGAAAAGAATGAACTTGGAGGACTCATGCTTCCCAATCTTAAAACTTGTTATAAAGCCACAGTAATCAATACATCAGGATACTACAATAAAGAAAACTGACATATAGACAAATGGAACTGAATTCAGACATCAAAAGTAGCCAACTGATTTTTGACAGGGCAGCAAAGGCCACTTAGTATGGATAGAAGAGCCTCTTTAACAAATGGTGCGGGGAAAACTGGACTTCTACCTCACCCCCTATAAAAAAATCTACTCAAATTGGTCAAAGACATAAATATGGAGGCAGAACAATCAGACTTCTAGAGGAAAATATAAGAAAGCAACCTCTGGACCTTGTGTTCAGCAATGGTTTCTTAGACTTTACACCCAAAGCACTAGCAACAAAAGAAAAATTAGATAAATGGGACTTCATCAAAATTAAAAACTTTTGAGCATCAAAGGGCTTTATTTTTAAAGTAAAATGACAACCTAGACAGTGATTGAAAATATTTGGAAACCACATATCTTATAAATGTTTAATATCTGGAAAATATAGAGAAATCCTTCAACAACAAGAAGACAGACAAGCTAATTTAAAAATAGGCAAAAGACTTGTATAGACATCTCTCCGAAGAAGATATATAAAGGCCAGAAAGCTCATGAAAAGGGCTTCAGACTCATTAGCCATCAGGAAAACACAAATTAAAGCCACTATGACAGGTTATTTTACACTCAGAATGGCTGCTATTCAAAAAAAAAAAAAAGAAAGAAAGAAAAGTACAAGTTTGGAGAGGATGTGAAGTAGTAATAGTCTTTCATTGTTGGCGGCAGTCTAAAATCATGCAGTTGCTGTGAAAGAGAGTTTGGCATTTCTTCAGAAAGATCATTCTAGAACTACCATATGATCAAACAATTCCACTACTAGTTAGATATGCAAAAGAATTGAAAGCAAGGACTAGCACAGATATTTGCACACCAATATTCATAGCGACATTATTCATAGCTTCCTAAAGATGGAAACAAATCAAGTTCCATCAACCAATGAATGGATTTAAAAAAATGTAGTGGATGAATAAAATTAGAATATACATACAATGGAATAACATTCAGCCATAAAAGTGAATTAAGTTTTGGTTCATGTGACAACATGGATGAACCATGAAGATACAATGTTGAGTGAAATAAGCAAAACACAAAAGGACAAATATCACATAATCTCACTTATTTGAAGCAATCAGAGTAAGTAAACCCATAGAGTGAGAATATAGAATAAAGGTTACCAGGTAATGGGTATTATTTGGCTATAAAAAGGAATGGAGTAGTGATACATGCTACAACATGGATAAGCCGTGAAAACATATAATTAAATAAAAGAAGCCAGTCACAAAAGACTACATATTCCATGATACAATTTAAATGAAATTTCCAGAATAGACAAATATAAAGACAACATAATTTAATAGTTGTTTATGGCTAGTGGCATGTGTGCATGAGGAGATATGTAACATTTATAGGGTTTCTAATTGTGTTGATGAAAAGGTTCAAAAAGTCACTGTGGTGATAGTTGCACATAATAAAAACAGTGAGTTTTATACTATAAATGACTGTATTTAATGCTATATGAATTATACCACAATGAATCTTTAAAAATAAGAAAACACTGTATGCACCAATACCTCATGTCTGAGCAATTTTATTCCTCTGGGTATGTATGTATATAAACTAGTTTAACAGTATACATAGTAGTTTTATTCAAAATAGCTCCAAATCAGAAATAGCAAAAATTCCATCTGTGCATCTATTAGAAGATTCATAAATATACCATATTATTTTCATACAGAGAGATAATAAACAATAAAATATCTAATACTGAAAGTTTGAAAAAATATGTAAATATAAACAAAATATCCAAGTTTATACTGTGAAATGAGTTTTTTTAAAAACTTTTTTATTGTTAAATATAACATATATACAAAGGAAAGAAAGAAAAAGCAATGATTTTCAAGCTACACTTCAATAAGTTGATATAGAACAGATTTCAGATTTTCTTATGGGTTACCAATCCACTATTTCAGAGTTTTCCTTCTAGCTGCTCCAAAACACTGGAGGCTAGAAGAAACCTTTTCTTTCTTTTCCGTGAAAAATCACACTCAAACAAAAAAGCAATAAACTTCAAAGTACATCACAACAATTAGTTGTAGAGCAGATTTCAGAGTTTGGTATGGGTTACAATTCCACAATTTTAAGTTATTATATCTAGCTGCTCTAAGATACTGGAGACTAAAAAAATCAATAAAATAATTCAGCAATAATACTCATTTCTTAAATGCTACCTTCTCTGTGTAACTCTACCATCACTTTTGATCTTTCTCCCACAATTAAGGATTATTTGGGTTCTGCCCATTCTGCTTTTTCATGTTGGAAGAGGCTTACAATCATATTGGATAGGGGGATGGAACTATTTTATGTCTGGAAAGCCTGGACCCTCCGCATTTCAAGACTTATGCGCAAGACTTTCACATGCTCCTCCAGGGACCCATGTGAAAGTTGTAGGTTTTCGAAGAGTTACCCCAGTGCATGGAACTTTTGTAGAATCTTATATAATGCCATAGGTGTTCTTTAGGATTGGAAGGAATGGTTTTGGTTGGAGTTTGGCAAGTTATTGTAGGTAGTAATATCTAACTGAAGTTTGCATATGAGTGACTTCCAAAGTAGCCTCTTGACTCTATTTGAACTCTCTCAGTCACCGATAACTTACACTTATTTTAGTCAGGGTGGCCTTGCTGATCTCATAGTGCCAAAGCTCGAATCATCCCTGGGAATCATCTCCCATGCCTCCAGGGAGATATTCACCCCTGTATATCAAGCCCCATATAGTGGGGAGGAATATTTTCACTTGCAGAGTTGGACTTAGAAAGAGAGAGGCCAAATTTGAGCAACAAAAGAGGTCCTCCAGAAATAACTCTTAGGCATACCTGCATGTAGGCTAAGTTTCTCTGCTAAATACAAAAGTTTTCCAAGAGGAAGCTTCAAGGTCAAGGGCTTGACCTACTGATTTGGGTGTCCCTAATATCAGGGTTTTCCCCGATGATACAGTTTAATATTTCCTTACCTTATCTCCCAACCCTCAAGAGACTTTGTCAATATTTTTAGATTATCTGCTTAATATATTCTGGCATTTATCCACACATTATATTAAGCTATACGGGATTAAAGGTCCTCATTCTTATTCTGGGCGCTCTGTGTTTGGATTGTTTAAATGATTTATCCAGAAAGGTAGAGTTAGATTGTGTGCAACAGAAAATTTGGGTTCTAGACAAAGTAAAACTTTCTTACTTTGGGGTCAAAGAGAAAGTGCAGTTCCAAAATATAGACAATGTCTTCTTTACCCTGTATTCTGAATTACATTATGCCAGACCTGATTGGCTTAATTCTTAACTCTACATACCAGGTTATGCATATATAAAACAGCCTGTCAAAATCCAGAAATAATAATTAACACTCCAAGCTAAATGTGACTGATATAATAGCTTACAGTCTAGGCCTCTGTTTTCTTATATGTATTTTCTAAATGAGACCATAAAAATTGCTCTTTTGTTTCTGACTTATTTTGCCTCATCAAATGTCCCACAGGTCCATTCACAGTGTTGCACACCTCAGAATTTCATTCGTGTAGCAGCACAATATTTCATCATATGCATACACTATCATTTGCAAATCTATTTCTCAGTCAGTGCATCCTTCAGCCACCTCCATTAATTAGGCATCTTGTATAATGTCTGAAGTCAACAGTCCATCAACTCTCTCAATTTTAGATAATTTTGTTGTTCCCAAGAGAAAGATAACCATTAAACACACCCCCACCAAAAAGAAAATGAAACCCTCCCTTTAACTCTTGTCCTCCCCCCATTATTTACTCCTGGTGTTGCTTTGGTACTGTTGATATTTTCCTGTTAAACATATCCCATAACATGCAATGACAGCTTTCCACCTATACCCCAAACTTATAAACTCTTTGTAGATGATTTATAACTTTCAAGTAGTTTATGCAATAACTTATTTATATTTGTGGTGTTAATGAGTAGGACACATGGATCTATACAAACCCTTTGAATAATGTTCACCTTCAATATGGTAATATTATTTATAGACCCACTAGTGAACCACCTTCATTTCTATCTATTCCCTTACATTGGAGTTCAACCTCATTAGCTTACCATTAACCCATCTTTGGGTTTTGTGTATCTATGGGTACCCTAAATTCTGTATTATAAGCCTTTGATTTTACCAAGGTCATAACAGTGGAATCAAACAGTATTTATCATTTTGTGTCTGACTTATTTTACTCAGCATTATGTCCTCAAGGCTCATCCATCTTGTCGTGAGCAAGAGGACGTCATTTCGTTTTACCACTGCATAATATCCCATCACATGCATGTACCACATTTTGTTAATCCAAACATATGTTGATGGTTACTTGGATTGTTTCCATCTTTGGCTATTGTGAATAATACTACTATGAACATCGGTATACAAATGTCTCTTTATGTCACTGCTTTCAGCTCTTCTTGGTATATACCGAGTAGTGGTATGCCCTGTCATGGGACATCTCAATATTTAGCTTTCTGAGGAACTGTCAGACTGCCTTCCAAAGCTTCTGTACCCTTATTATGCATTTCCATCAGCAGAACATGTCCCAATTTCTCCACAACCTCTCCAATATTTGTAGTTTCCTGTTTATTTAATAGTAGCTATTCTTATATGTGTGAAATGGTATCTCGGTGTACTCTTGATCTGCATTTCCCTTATTGCTAACTTAAATGAATATCTCTTCATGTACTCTAGACATCTTTATTTGCTGTTCAGAAAAATGCCTCTTCATATCTTTAGCCCATTTTATAATTGTGTTGTTTTATCTTTTCTTGTTGAGTTGTATGATTTCTTTATATATATATGTATATATATGTATATATATATACATATATATATATATATATATGTATGTATGTATGTATGTATAGGATATCAAAGTTTTACCTGACATGTAATTTCCAAATATTTTCTCCCATTGAGTTGGTTGTCTTTGCAACTTCTCAACAAAGCTGTTTGAGGCCAAAAAGCATTTGATTTTGAGGCATCACCATTTATCTATTTTTTCTTTTGTTCTTTGTGCTTTGGGTGTAAAATTTAAGAGTGTACCTGATATTACTACATCTTGAAGATATTTCCATACATTTTCTTCTAGTTCTTTTATGGTACTGGTTCTTATATTTAGTTGTTTGATCAATTTTGAGTTAATTTTTGAATAGGGTGCAAGTTAAGGGTATTCTTTCATTCTTTTGGCTATTGACATCCAGGTCTCCCAAGCCTAATTATTAAAAAGACCATTTTGTCCCACTTCTAGTGGATTTGGAGGCCTTGTCAAAGATCAACTGAAAATAGATTTGGTGGTCTATTCCTGTTCTCTTGATTCAATTCTATTTATCAATAATTAAATCTTTGTGCCAGTTCCCTGCTTTTGTGACAGCTGTGGCTTTATAATAAGTTTTGAAATCAGGAAATGTTGAAATTCCCACTTATTCCTCTTTTAGGATTTTTTAGCTATTCAGGATCTCTTTCTTTTCTGGATGAATTTTGTAAGTAGCTTTTCCAAGTCTTCAAAGTCAGTTGTTGGAATTTTGATTGGTACTGGATTGAATTTGTAGATCAATTTGGGTAGAACTGACATCTTAACTTCATGGGACCTTCCTAGTCATAAGCATGGAATATATTTCCACCTATTTAGATATTTGATTTAGCAATATGATGTAGTCTTCAGTTTACAGGCCCTTTACATCTCCAGTTAAATTCATTTCTAGATACTTAATTCTTTTAGTTGCTACTTTGTATGGAATTGTTTCCTTAATTGACTGCTTGGCTTGGTCATTGCTTGTGTATAAAAAGATTTCTGACTTTTGCACATTAATTTTATATCCTGCCACTTTACTGAATTTGTTTATTAGCTCAAATAACTTACTGGTAGATTTCTTAGTTTTTCCAAGTTTGGAATCATGTCATCTGCAAATAATGAAAGTTTTACTTCTTACTTTGCAATTGGATGCATTTATTTATTTTTCCTGCTTGATTGCTCTAGTGAAAACTTCTAGTACAATGTGGAATAATAGTGGTGATAGAGGGCATCCTTGTCTTGGTATCGATCTTAGGGCCAAGTTTTCAGTATTTCTCTCCATTAACATTCAAAGTTATTACCGTAAAGGTGTTCCTTAAATCCACCATCTTACCCTTTGGATTTTATTTGTCAGATCTCTTTCTCTTTTCATACTTTAAGTTACCTTTACCACTACTCTTCAATTCTGTCCTCTCTTCCAGACCTCCCTCTTCTGTCTTTCTTTTAGGACTGGAAGAACTCCATTTAGTATTTCTTGTAGGACTGTTTTCTTGTTGATATATTCTTTCAGCATTTATTTGCTTGTGAAAATTTTAATCTCTCCTCCAGTTTTGTAGGACAATTTGACTGGGTACAGAATTCTTGACTGGAAGGCTTTCTCTTTCAGGATCTCACATATATCATACCTTCTCATCTTCATGGTGCCAGTTGAGTAGTCCAAACAGTCTAACGGGTTTCCCTTGTATATAATAGATTGTTTTTCTCTTGCTGCTTTCAGGATTTTCTGCTTCTCTTCAATATTTGACAGATTGATTAATATGTGTCTTGGAGAAGGTCTATTTGGATTTATTCTATTTGGAGTTCATTGGGCTTCTTTGATTTGAATATTTATGTCTTTTATTAGGGTTGGGAAGTTCTTCCCCATCATATCTTCAACTAATCTTCCAAGCCCTTTATTCTTTTCTTCTCCTTCAGGGACACCAATGATTCTTTTATTTATGTTCTTTGTTTTGTCCATAATTTCATGACATCCAATTCATATTTTTCCATCTTTTAGCCATTTGTTTTTCTTTGAATTTGAAATCAGTTGCAGCGTGGGGGAAACAGAGGTAGGGTACAGCAGGAGTTGAATGGGGGTGCTAAGCAGATGCACCAGCGCTGGTATGCAGGCAGGATGTGAGTGGGTGTGTGGTCCTTGGGTGTCATGGGGGTATCAGGGTGTGGGGTAAGTGACACAGTGGTTGGGGCACAGGAGGCAGGGTAAGGGGGTATTATTGTGCAGAGGGAGGGTTCCAGGGGGCCCAGGATGTTGATGTGTGACTGTGTAGAAGTGGGGCACAGGTTGGGGATTGTGGGATGTGGGTCAAGGGAGGGTGATGTCCTGTGGTCATGACCCAGGTGCATGTATACAGGTGCACAGAAGTTGGGGCAGGGGTGCACACATGCTGGGGGTTATTTAGCACAGATATGCACATGTTGTGGGAGAAGGGTGCTTGTACCATGGGGTGGGGCAAGGGTGTGCATGTGTGTAGGAAGGGGATTGGGTTGCAGGGGTCAAGAGGTCAGTGCACTGATGTGTGGGTGCCTGGTAGGGAGGAGATGGCTATGCACATGCAAGCATCTGTGAGGTTGGATGCTGATTTGTATGGGTCTAAGGGGCAGGGCACTAGTATGTCTGTGCACAGAGCATTTGTACCTGTGTAGGCTGAGGCAGGTGTGGCCCCAATATGAATGTGAGCAGCTGCTACCTGGATATGCCTGACTGCCTTCAGGAGACAGGGAGAGGGAGGGGAAGGTCAAAGGACTGGGCATAGGTACATGAGTCTCGTGAGGGGTGTAGCAAGGCTGTGCACTTGTGTAGGAAAGTTGGGTTGGGCTGGGAATCATCATCCCAGTCACCTTCCCATCCCTTCTCTAGCTGTGTGTGCAATTGGGGCAGGCTTGTAGGGCAGGGACGTGTGGGGGTAGCTGTTGGGGCAGGGTGTGTTTGGATCATGGTGGGGGGTGTGGACGATGGGGTTCAGGTGCATGGGGTGTGGGGGAGTTGTGGGTTCTCGGGGCAAGTGCTGCTTGTATGAGGGTAGTGCATTCAAGGACCACAGCTTGGCTTACCTCCTAGTACCCATCTCCCTGTCTGTGCACTCCTGAGGGCTCCAGGCTTCCATTTTAAAAGGGGTGCCTTAAGCTGTTTGCACTATCTGGACAGTCTCTGGTTCTCTGCATCTCAACTCTTCAGCTTTTGCAACCAGGGCTTCCCTATGTGGTGTGGAAGACCCTCCCAGGTCACTTACATTGTGGAATCACCACCCCAGTCGCCTTCCCATTCCTTCTCTAGCTGTTCCTTAGAGCAAGGGTGAACTCAATCTATCCTATCACACCATCTTCCTGAAACATCCTGTGAAATCAGTCTTATGCAATAGAATGCATTATGTATTATTTCATTTATATAAACTTCTAGAAAATTAAAAAAATAATGAGTGATAAAAAACAAGTCTTTACAATGATTCCTTCTGGAGTATGGATCCTGGATTGACAGAAATGGCAAGAGGGTAGATTCTATGGTGTTGATAATTTTCTATACCTTGATACAGGGTTGTGTCAATCAGTTGTATTGCATGTATTTGTCAAGTCTTTTCATGTGTGCTTTTAATACTCATTATTTATTTGTATGTGTATTTTAGTTCTAAATTTAAGAAACTTTAAAAATACTGAATGCTAATTAACAATATATCTCTTGAGCTATTTAAGTGGAACTGTACTGGTCTGCAATTTAATTTGAAATACATCTAAAATTGAGATACGCTATTAGATAGAAGGTTGGATAGAAGGATAAATTTGTGGTAAACCATGTATAACAAAATGTTAATGGTAAAATATAGGTGTTAGCATAAGATGGCATTAAAATTCACATCTGCTGTATGTTTGAACATGTTCATAATAAAATGTTTGAAGAAATAGATTAAAATAGCAAAGGAGAAGAAAGGAAAAGTTTACATACAGCAGGAATTAGTGTATTAGGAAACCAAAATTATACTATAGAGAAGGACAAAAAAGGCAAAATGTGACACAAATGATAAGAAAAAAACAATATTAATGAAAAGGAACTATAACTACAGATAAAGCAGAAATTAATAAGATACTTTAAATATTTTATACTAAAAATATTTGAAACCTTGGATTAAATGGTATTTTCTAAAAATGTTCTAACATGCTCTCAAAGAGATGAATTACACATGAATTGTTCAACAATCATTAAAGATAATGGCTCAGGAGTTAAAACCCATACCAAATCAAAACAAAACCTAACAAAATAACCAAACAATCCGCCAGCAGACTACAATAATTTACTAGTGAATAAACTAAACCTTTAAGCAGCTGATCATTTTTTTCTCATATAAATTCCATCTCATAATAGAAAAAAGAGAAATACTTTTGACCTGATAACAAATACGTGATGAATATTTTCATGTATCCTGAGAATGAAAACATGGACTAATATTGAAATATAATTTCATTAGTAATTCTACCAGATTAAAGGATAAAGTACAATAATATCAGATGCACTAGTCATTTTATAAATCTCAAATCACATTCGTTACTAAAATTCTTAAGAAATTAGTAATGAGATTTTTAACATCAAAAACCATGTTTCCCAAAATATAAGTAAGCATAGTACTTAAAAGTATTACCAGTCCTTATAAAAATGGAGCCATTAGCTATATAGTTGTAACTATTAAAGGACACTGGGTGAAGTGAACTAGGGACCTCTCCATTCTATCTTTGCAAATTCCTGCGAACTCATTATTCCTTCAAATTAAAAATATTTTAAAAAGGTTCCAAAACAAAACTATCAATTATCAATGCTTTTGTACAAACTATTGAAAGAAAAAAACAAATAAAAATGCAACATATAATGATTGAATATGAAATTAAGCACCAAGTATTTAGTTATGGAAACCATGTCTAAATGGAAATCTCATGATAATTTACACACTTTTTAAAGGATTAATATGAAAATTCAACTAGCTGATCAGATGCAACATCATATACTAATATCAGGTATGTTCTTATACCTAAGTACAAATACTTAAAATATACAATTCTATACATGTCATTCATAATAACAAAAATCTAAGATACTTAGAAATAAATGTAAAATGTTATGCAATACTATTATAAATTTTAAAATACTTCATGAAAAGACACTAAAAAACAATAAGTAATTACATAAATAACATTAATATGAAAATAAATATTTTAGAAATACAGATTTTACTCAACTTAATGCACACATTAAATAATTTTCCATCAAAAGTCCAAATTTTGATTTCTTTTATTTCCACAAACTGATTCTATACTTATGCATAGAGAAAAGCCTAAAAAGGAGTAAATGAAAATTTTGGATTTAGTTCTAGGATGAGGTTTTTTAAGAGTGCTGGAATTTAGACAGATAAAACTGGGAATGACATAGAAAAACCGAAAATTGTACAGGTTAGTTAAAAGGGCATAAGATCGATTCTTATATGGAAATTTGATTATGCCAAAACTGACAATGGATACCACTAGGGATGTAATAGATTAATTTAATAAGTGGTGCTGACATAATTTCTAATAGTGGAAGAAATGAATTTGGATCTCTTCATTACATCAAACCCCAAAATTAATTTCAGGTGAATTAAATACATGAATAACAAAGGCTGTATGCTGGTTTGAAAGTGTTGTGTACCCCAGAAAAGCCATGTCCTTTAATATTGATTCAATATTGTAGGTTGGAAAATGTTGGTTAGATTTTTTCCATGGAGATAGAGTCCCTCAATTTTGGGTGTGACCTTTAGATTAGATTACACCATGGAGATGTAGCCTACACAATTTTGGGTGTGGTCTTTTGAATAGTTGGAGATGTGACTCTACTTATTCAAGGTGGTTGTGATTACTTTACCAGGGTCCTTTAAAAAGGGAGATAATTTGGAGAAAAAACAGTTTCTTCTGAGCAAGCAGAGATACAGATAATTGGAGATGACTGGAAGTATCAACTGAGAGAGCAGATGCCTAGACACAGATGTTTGGAGATGTAGAGCCCAGCGAACATCCCCATGTGCCTTCCCATGAGATGCTAAGCAAGCCAGAACACAAAACCCAGTTTTGTCACAGAGGAGCTAAGTAAAGGCCCACAGACACTTAGAGAGGAACCCACTGGCAGCAGAAGCTGGAAGCAATGGAACTGAGACCAAAGAACATCAGATGCCAGTCACAGGCCTTCCCATGTGATAGATTTCAGCATTTCTTGAGTTATGGTTCCCTGGATGCCTTAGTTTGGACATTTTATAGTGTTAGAACTGTGAAATACAACTTAATAAATTTCCTTTTCAAAAACCATTCCATTTCTGGTATATTACATTCTGGCAGCATTAACAAATACAGATTTTGGTACCAGAGAAGGAGGGTGTTGTGGTTGACAAATACCAAACATGTTGGAATGACATTTTATATGGATAAGGGGAATATTCTGGAAGAATTGTGAGGAGATTGATAGAGAGAGCCTGAATTCCTTTGAACAGACTGTTGGTAGAAATGTGGAATCTAAAGATACCTCTGATGGGCTTTAGACAGAAATAATGACTGTGTCATTGCAAACTGGAAGGAAGGAAAACTTTTTTTCAAATGGAAGAGAATTTGGCAAGATCAAGTGCTAGTATTGGATGGAAAGCAGAATTTAAGAGTGCTGAACTTTGATATTAAGCAAAAGAGATTTCCAAACTAAATGTGGAAAGTGTAGCCTGGTTTCTCCTTGCAGCTTATAGTGAAATGCTACAGGAAAGGGATTAACTGAGAACTGAACACTTGGGTACGAAGAAACCAGAAATTGGGCAGGTAATGGTGGTGCAGTGGCAGAGTTCTCATCTGCCATGCCAGAGATCCAGGTTTGATTCCCAGTGCCTGTCCATGCCAAAAAATAAAAAGTCTTCCAGCAATTAGATTAAGCATCATTCATTGCAATCAGCTGTTGATGCAGCCAACATGGTCATGATTTAAATCTATAGAATGCACAGCAACAGACAGGCCAGTGCTTGCCTGACCAGGCAACTGGGCACCACTACCTGGCCAAGTTGAAACACGAACCTGACCATCAAAGGTTATATACATGGAGAATGATTATTTGTATATATATAATGGGACCCAGTTTCTCACTGAATGAGAAGGATTTTACCTAAATGGAAAAGGAGAAAAGTGAAATGATCCCTCTGTTATTAAATTGAAAGTTAGAGGTATTGGAATGACCTCAATATGGGTTTCAATATGGCTAGATAGATGTGGAAATAAATATGCATGCATATGTACATGTGTTTCTGCATATTTATGACTCCCTAGCTTTGTGCCAGGAAGGGGCCTGGGAATAATGATACTGTAATGGCTATAATCATTCCTAGCATCTAGACATTGGTGTCTACTTAATATACTTAAGTAAATGGAACAAGGGCTTATTAGAGAATTCTATAATTACAAGACTGAGGCAGAGAAAGTACAAAATGAAGCTGAAGCATATTTCCATAGCAGAAAACAAGGAAGTTTTTAAAATTGATGGTGACATATCAAAAGGATACAATAGACAGCCAAAAGCAAAATCAAAGTGATTTGAATGTAAAAAAAAGATGGTAATAGATTATAATCTATTGCATACAATAAGAAACCACCTATTTGTGCAGATATAAATACTTAAATGGTTAAATCAGAAGTTTTATGAAGGGCAGGATATTTACGTACTTTCAAAGGATCTCCTACTCCTGTCTCTCTAAAGAGACCTTATTATTTAAAGAAAATATACATAACTTCAAGTGAAGAGGTCTGGAATAAACCACCTAATCAAGTATAGAAATGAAAAACATCTATGACGATATAAATAGATATTGCTCACCCTTTGATAAGGTGCAATGAGAAAGCAGTGTCACTTCTGAGACATCACTGCCAAAGATGTGTAATATGAATCTAATCAAGAGGAAACATCAGACAGTTCCACAAATTAAAGGATAGTCCACAAGCAGCTCACTTGTGATTTTGAACATTTTCAGTGTCATGAAAATGAAAAAAAGTTACAGAAGAACTGCTCCAGTCTTAAAGATAATTAGAATGATTGTAAACTGGATCTTTATGTCAAAAGAGGCATTACTGAGATAATTGACGAAACTTTGAATATGAGAAGTTAGTATCCACGTATCGGTATTCATTGCCTAATTTCACTGGCTTAATTTTGTTATGCAACCAAAATGCATAAACAAATGACTTTGGTTCAAGTACAATCAAATATTCAGAGATGATGAGGCATTAAGTTGAAAACTTACAGGTGGTTTAAAAAATAAATATTCATTCTGCATGTGAAACTTTTCTCTACATTTGTGATTGTTTGAAATGGAAAAATAAAAGAAAATAATAAAACAACACTACATTTATTTAGCCTGGATGAAACAAATATCAGAGAATACCAAGTGTTGGTAGGAAGATCAACAATGGGAAGTCTTCAATGCTTATGCTAAGGATGTAAATTGGTTTAATTACTTTGGAGAATGTAATTCAGGATGGGTATAAATAATGATTAAATAATACCTTTTTGATATATATATATATCCTGGAAAAATATGAAACAAGGAATATTAATCAACAGCTAAAAAGGAATGGACTAGGCTTAGTTTCAGCAAACTAGTCTGAACCAAAACCAGCCTGCTGCCTAGCTAAAAATGATTTTTCATAATTTTAATCAGTTGATAAAAACAATATAAGTATTATATTTTGTGACATATGAAAACTACATAATGTTCACATTTTATTGTCCATAAGTAAAGTGTCATTGGAGGATAGCCATGTTCCTTTGCTTATGCATTGTCTATGGACACTTTTTCAAACATTGTTTTTATTGTGAAATATAACCTATGTACAAAAAAGCAATAAATTTTCAAGTATATTTTAGCAAATAGTTATAGAACAGATTGCAATGTTTTGTATGGGTTATTACATTGCCACATTTTTTTTCTTTTTGCTTCTAGCTGCTCTAAGACATTGGAGACTGAAAGAAATATGAAAATAAAAATTCAGCAGTCATATTCATTTGTCAAAATCTATCGTCTCTGTTATAACTCCTCCTCCTCCTTTAATCTTTCTCCAAATATTTATGGATATTTGGATTATGTCCATTCTAACTTTATCATGTTGAAAAAAGGTGTTGACAATACAGCATAGGGGAATGGAACTAGTAGATGTTCTTGGAGAGACTGGCTTCTCTGGGTTTCAGAACTTATCTGGCCTAGGAACCTTCTGGACGTTATAGTTTCCTAGTAAGTATATGTAGTGCATGGAAATTTTGAAGACTCTCAGATAGAGCCCTAGGTGTTCTTTAGAGTTAACAGGAATGAGATTGGTTGAGGGTTGGCAAACCATGGTAATTAGCAATAACTAGCTGAAGCTAGCAGCTTCTAGAATATCCTCTTGACGTTATTTGAAGTCTCTTAACCACTGATGCCTTATATGGTTACATTTCTTTTCCCACTTTTGATCAAAAACGTGTTACCAACCCCATAGTGACAGAGCCAGGCTCATCGCAGGGAGTCATGTCCCATGTTGGCAGGGAGACTTTCAACCCTGGATGTCATACCCCACATAGGGGTTAGGGGAATGATTTTACTTGCAAAGTTGGGCTTAGAGAGAGTGAGACCACATCTGAGCAACAAAAAAGGTTTCTGGAAGTCATTTTTAGTCATAATTATAGGTAGACTTAGTTTCTCTGCTGCAAAATAGGGTTCTTAAAAGCATGCCTCAAAAATAAATAAATAAATAAATAAATAATTTAAAAAAAAAAAAAAAGAAGCAAGCCTCAAGATCAAGGGCTTGGTCTATTATCATGGGAGACCCTAAGGTTTTGAGAGAGTATCATGTCTATGGATACTTTTTAATTGTAACTGTTGCATTGCAACAAAGAACATATGGTCTATGAAGCCTAAAATACTATCTGGGTCCTTTATAGAAATGCTTGATGATGTCTGGACTAGACCTACATGTGTCTATTTGCTTAAATCTCAAGAAAAATGTTGGATGAAATAGACAAAATCGGAAATATGTTATAATATCTACATGTTCAAATACTGTATTTCTCAAGAACATCCCACAAATTTAGTAGAAAGCAATATTTTCTTGGTTGGTTTTACATAGTATTTTAAATCTATGAATTAAATCACATCTATTACTTTCTATTTTATATTCATGAACACATCCTCTATCCTCTAGTAATACAGAAATCTCTTTTAAGAAATTTCCTGAAGGATTGTTTCACCTCTAACTCTGATAGCATGAACAAAAATATCTTGAATTAGGAGCTATCAATGGATATTTATGGATCAATAATGAATAAATTTATGAAATGAAATTTAAGAATTTTTTCACTAGTATTATCATATATGAAATAAAACTGAAAAAGACTTCTTTTCAATCACTCTTTACCATCAAACAATGCCCAGAAGAACACTAGATAATAAATGGATTATCAATAAGTATTTTTCTGCTTGATTTTCCTACAATCTCTACAATAAAAAGTACCTATCATATTTTATAGAAGATATTTAACAAATTCTTACCATGGCATTCAACGTCCTTAAAAATTTTAGCCTCATATTCTTCCACTTGCCTCTACATATATTTGATTTAAGCCCTCTGAAGTCATTGCCTGCTAACCCACTTTTGCTCTAAAGTATTCCCTCCCTTAGTGGTTTGCAGAAATTTCCATTTCCTGTACTTCAACTCCCACCTCCTTCTGCTTTTTCAGAAGAAGCTTGCTTCACCACAAGAAAAGTTATGGTTTCCTCTCCCTTTGCAATACCTGCTAAAATACATTTTAGCCATGTCTAACAACTAGGACATGTGCAGTCAGGAGAATCCCTGACGTAAAGTCACCTTTGCCTAATTATAAAAATCACACCCAATGATCATGCTAGTCTACCATCACTAAACGTGTGAAACATTAGGTAGCATGACTTGAAACTTCGTACTCCATTTTAGCTTGCCCCTTAAACCACATCATCTAACCCTAAACCTATCCACACCCTTAAGTCCACATTTCCCAATGGTATAAACCCCAAAACCTCTTCTGCTCAGGGAGGTAGATATCCGTGTCACATATAGGTTAAGTCTTTGTAAAAATTATTAAAAAGGTGATGCTTATTTCTTGAAATAATCTGTGTCTATTTCAACATGATCTCACTTACCTCACATCCGTACCAATTTCACCCTGTGTCTGTTTATCTTACCAAGATCTTCCCACAATGTCACTTCACTTAATCTTCAAAGACTATTCCCATCAAAATATACCTGATATTTTCCCATTTCTCAGTCATTGTTTCTCAAATTGTCATAATCCTCACCAGCATCCTCCAAGAAAATGAAACATTTAAAAGTGAAAGCCATTTTCTGAACCCCTCCACATAATATTTATTATGTGTGGATGGAAAGCTCTGACGGTTATTCATGAATTAATTCTCTATTGGTTATCAACTACATTGCCTAGCATATTTTCACCCTTGCACATAGACATGCAGTAATTTAGAATAAGCTTGGAATGTATTATATTAAATGGATAGAAATTTGTGAAATTTATCCTTCTATGTTTGAAGATTTAATGGTATACTTATATTTTACACATTTTATTCTTTGTGCATAACATTTTACTAGTTGAAACTGACAGAAATTATACAGTGAAACAAATATTTTTGTTTAACAATGATGAATTGATGTCTAAACTCTAAGTGGTTTATTAGTTATTTTTAATATGCATGCATTTAAATAGTAATATGATTATTTGTATAACAAATTTGAAGTAATGCCAAATTAAATATGGATTGTTACATCAAGAGAACACTAATATTTATCAAAACATTTGACTAAAATATAACTTTTGAACAGTGCATGCCTCAGTTATCCATTTCAGCATAATAGTACTACAAAACTTAGTGGCTTTAAATAAAATAAAATTATTATTTTTCACAATTTTGTGAATTTCCAGGGGTGAGCTAGTCAGTTATTCTGTGCCACATAGTCTCAGCTGGAGCTTCAGTCATGTGATTGCATTTCTCTGAGACTCAGAGGGGTTTGTAATGTCCAAGTGAGTTTCATTCACTTATCTGAAACCTTATCTACCATGGCTGAATTGGCTGGTAGCTGGCTAGATATGGCATCAGCTCAAAATCAAAGATTTCATCACTGAATTCTGCCGAAGTGTGGGTAACACTCCTCAAGCATGGATGCTGCTGTTCTGGGGAACCGTGAACTAAAATGACAAGTTATCTGTCACCTGGCACCCAAAATATTATGGTACTACAGGGTAAAAATACCCATAATAGTCACTCTCATTCAAAAAGTGAGGAAAAAGGGTGCATGGGTGATTCAGTGGTAGAATGCTCGCCTTCCATGTGGGAGACCCAGGCTCGATTCCTGGACCATGCACCCCCCCTAAAATAAACAAACAAAAAAATAAACTAAAAAAATTATCATGTTGATGAATATACAACTACGTCATGATATTGTAAGCCATTGATTGTACACCATGTATAGAATGATTGCATGTTAAGCATGTTTGTGTTTGTATGTTGTTTTTCAGTACAAATAACTTTTTTTAAAAGTGAGGAAAGAAAGTCACATTGGTCCATTAGTTCATTAGAAATTCTGAAATTGTGCCAAGGGCATGTAATGAATTCTCCCTTCTTGAGGAAAAAAAGTTGTTCCTTGGGCCCAAATTATGCTTTTTTTGTATAGTTTCCTAATCTATTTTTATCAGTGAATTTTGCTCTACCCTCGTTTTCCTTCTTTTTACTATAATATGGCTTATGTTTGCAATTTAATAATTTTCCCAGCCTTCTGCCTGTCAATAGAAAATAGGGAGTCAAGGTATTTCTAATTAAGTTGAATTTTAAATTTAGTTTTGGGTGGAGGTGAGGTGCAACACAATGGGAAACCAATGTCATAATGCACAAGAAGAGATATTTGATGCTCACAGGTCCCAGAGAAAGAGGGGTGTCAGAATGGGTCAGTGGGAAGCATGGTCAGCTGAAGTGTCATAACAAGCAGAGTGAGAAGGACCCATGGTCTTGTGTCTTTATTATGATTCAAGGGTGGAAGTTAGTAGATTTCCAATGGGATCCACATATTGACTAGTTTAAAGCAAATGCATGTGAATAGGTGAAGGGATTGGGGGTCCAAAGGTTGTAGAGATGATTAACATATAATTGTGGAACATCCATGAGTTTTGGGTGAAGTGTGGTGGCTAAAAAGGATGGTTTGGACTCTGGAAGAGTTTTTGCCCCAGGGCTGGCTAAGGAAGTGGCTTAGCCCAAAGTAAGATGGATACCAAGGCAGTATACAAAATTTTTTGATAGTTATAAGGCAGGGATTTTCAGTCCCCTTGCTTTTCTTTGATTGAATTGTCAACTTTCTTAAACTATTTTAGGGTTTTCTGTGAATCTCATTGGGAGTCATTCAATGTCACATTCATAATTCTTTCTAAGACTTACCTCTCTCTACTGTGGGAGCATATGATTGTGTAGGGCCAACTTCCTTAAAGTTCTTAATAGTCATTTTTTCCATTAAAGTTTATCATCTAAGTACAAATGTAAAGGCTGTTGAGGAGTTTACAAAGGTTTTAATATCTGCATCTTTTATTTTATCTTGATCATTAACCCGTGCTTTACTGTATTCTCTATGAATTTTGTCAGTCAATTTTTTTACTTTGAAATATTTTATCAGTTGTAAAGACTCATGGATTCTAATTCTGCTTGAAAATTGAAATTTTGCATATGTATCTTACCATTCTCTTGCAATACTTTATCACAACCTACTAAATTAGTTATTTGACACTTCCAGCATTCTACCTAGAAATCTCCTTAGCCTGATTCACAGGCGCATTAAGTACATTTTCCCTTTACTTTTTTTTTATATAGAGCAAGTTACTTTTATCTGAATCTTTCATCTTTAAAATGTTGGAATCTATTTCTGCCTATCTTTGCTTATCATTGCTAATTTGCATGGATTTTCAGAAATTATTGTCTTTGATTTAAATATAAATGAAAGCTATTGCTATTAAATTCTCACCAATTTATAATTTTAAAAACTTTGTTGTTTTTCATTGAAGTTTCCAACTACCTTTTATCCTCTGATTTTTCACTGGAATACACCCTTTCTTCATTGAACCTTCATAGATTGTCAACTGTGTTTCTCTAAGTTCTGTCAGTGTTCTGGGATATGATATATATTGCCAAGAAGACTTGAGTTCATTTGGAAATGTAATTTCTTACTTAGCATCTCTAAATTAATATTCTATCTTCAACAAAATCCAATTGATCTCCCTTGGTGGAAAAAATAGAAGTAAAATAAAATGTTGGTAAATTTAATTATTTTTGTTTTGAATCACTTTTAAGTGTTTTCCCAACAGTGGACTTATATTTTCTCACTATTCTTGGACATATTGGTTCTTCATTTTATTTTGCTTCACTGCCAAACACACAAAATGGTACTTACATTTTCCTTGACATAGGTATATCACCAGTAGAACAATTTTGCTTTTAAGGATGCTATATCATTTTTTGTTTGTTTGTTTGTTTTGCTATTTTCAAGATAAGAAGCAATGGTTAAAATTTTGGAGAGTAAACAGAAGTGACATTAAATGCCAGAGATGAATAAGACATTTTCTCAAGTGGAATGGCTGGATGTCTGAAAGTAAGAAAGGGACTTACAGGTATATTATCCTGAAAGTGAATAAAATTTTCATAGAGGTACATTACTTCACTATGGAACCTGTAGTGGCTAATGAAGGGACTTGTTACTTGGAGTAGGCTAGGAATGGAAAGAAGAAATGATGCACCACATAAACTTGTAAAATACTAATGCTTCAGGGTGAGTCTTTTTTCCAGTTTCTTTAAATAGCAAAGTCATACTGAGCAACAATTCTGTGTTTTGCAGAGTATCAGGGGTTGGGGCTAGATTTCTGAGGGTCAATGAATCTTTGCCATCATAAAGTTTTTCACTCAGTAAGGAAGAAAGACATTGTTCAAACAAAATGTAAAATACATGGAAAATTATAAGCTGTAATGAATTGTCTGAAAGAAAACCCCACCACTCTGATTAATTGGATTAAGTATCCTTTCTGCCAATACTTCTTATAATTACTGTGTTGAGCATAATTTTCTACCACTGTCTTATTTGTGTAAATGTTACTTTGTATTGCATTATGAGTTATACCCACTTCAGGAATAATAGTAACACACAAGACCAAACAGGACAAATTTCCATAGTGTATGGATAACAGGGGCTGGAAGTGGAGTAAAGCACAATAACCTTTTTTCTGCTTCTTTCACAGTATAGAAAATCAACACTGAGATTCTCTGATTTCTTTGTCCTCTGAAAAAGTTTTAATCTCACGAAACACAGCATGACCTGAGATTTGGATATTTAAATAAAAATTGACTGGTAAAGTACTAAGGCAAATTATTTTATTGAAGAGGAAGAAAAAAATGGAGGCTCAGTTTTATTGCCTGAAATAGAAAGTGGGCTATATTGCAGGCATGCCAAATAATTCTGAAAACCATTTACAAGAAAGTGTCCCTTGACGACAGCTTTAAACAGATGGATACTAGCATACGTGCCTTATTGAGTACAATTAATTGAATGGCCAAGGATTAGATTCCTTAGAACTAAAAAAAAAAAAGCAGGGAGAGTGAAAGAGATCTATGAAGCCACATCCTGTAAGCCTTCAGGCTTGCAAAATTTCTTTAAGCATTACTTATTAATTATGTGCAAATTATGATCCAAGGGAAAAATAGTCATTGTGGTTATTTGTAAACAGTTCAGAAACTATGTAAATTCATTTATTTGGCAAATTGGTGTTTTATTCTTTCTCATTAAAAGACTGCATGTATTTTTTTCATTTCATTAAGTATGTAAAGAATGTTAAATCAAGAACCAATAAAATGGAAATAATTGACATTTCACTCTCAGAGGAATTATGCAGTTAACCAGCAGGATTATCTTTATATCACCTTAAAAAGAAGAGGATCATTACTCTCTTTCCCAATTTCAGATTCAACCAGTTCCATATGACAATATTTAACCATGTTAATGGATAAAGAATAATCTAATAAGAATGGCTGAGAGAAATAGCTAAGATATTTGTATGAAATTAAACCATAGCTGCAAGGGGAAATACTCTGTCCTCCTGACCATGAAAATAGGAAAAAAGTCTTTAACATTTTTCATTTGTTTTGCTTAAATAAACAGTAGAACTCATTAATCAGAGCAGAAGTTCATTTGCATTCAATTTTAAAACTTGAAGAAATGTCATTACTCATCTAATGAATGCTATTTTTGCCTAGTTGCATGCAAAAATAATGGAAGAATCAAATGTATTTGGAACTTATGCAATCATAATTCTCTATATGCATTTTAATATATTTTATACTTTTATGTTTTATATGTTTTTCACAATATTTTATGATTTTAAAAAATTTTTATACACTTACCAAGTAGCTCCTAATAGCCATGAACACACAGTATTAAAAACTGCAGTAACTGGAGGCAATAATACCACTGTATGTGTTACTGCACTTTTATCATACAAAGCACAATGGTGAAGCATTTACTAGCAAACAGTCTCTGGATCAAAGTAGGCAAAATACATATTTATCTGGTATGTCAAATTAAACACAGCCACTGCTATGGAAATTTACATTCCTCTTGCTGTCATATATGTCTTTAGGCATCAATATATTATCCAGAGAAGTTTTCAAGCTCATTATTAATAAGGGACACAGACCTTAGAAAAGAAGTTTAATCAAAGGCAAATTTGGAATATCCTAACTAGAGCTTAGGAATATGTAAATAAAGAATAGAACACTATACACTGTTTGCTATCTCTCCTTCATAAAACTTCCAAACTTAAATATAATATGATTCTCCAAAAAGTAATAAACATATACTTACTGAGCACCAACTGTAGGCCAACTCATATCGATAATCTACATCATAAAGTATTACGATTAGTTATGTCACCTTAAAGGAATGGATATTTTCATTGAATACAGCATATGTACTGCAGAAATGCACTGACTTGTCCACTTTTGCATGAGTAGATATGCCAAATTGTATGCAATGATAAAAAGTCATTGCATAACTTCATGTTCTTCTTTACAATAATTTAAAATCTGTACAGAAGGATTAAGGGAAACTTGTTTTCTGAAATCTGCACGAATAAAATGAGGCAATGTGTGGTTGGGCACAATCGTTTTAGAATTTAGTATACATTTGAGTGTGTGAATTTTTATGAAGAATTTTCACAAAATACATGTAAAAAGTCAAGTTAAACTTTGTGGAATCCCTGAATTTCTTTCAGAGAATGCAGTCTGAAAGCCAGAAGCCTTGAAGAAGACAAGTTATAGCAGCTCCGTCACTCAAAGACAAACTATTACCTTTGAGGCCTCAGTTTGCTTCCCTGAATAATGTAAATTTCATGTTTAAATATGTTCTTTCTAAAATGCTTCATGGAAGTTACAAAAAACTCTAATATTCCATCTATCAGGCTAAGTCCTGTGACCACTGGAATTGAAGTCACAATAACTACAAAATAAGGAGGAGAGATGCTCTGATATTGTTGGAATGCTGAGTGTGTGACAAATAGATAAGGAGTAGTGGGAATATGACTTTGAATAGCCACAATGGTGTATCACTGTGATAATTAGCGTGTGACATGTTAATCATACGTGATTAACATATGATAGGCTTCGAGAACAGATACTATTCTTTATGAAGTAGGTTGGTTCATTTGATAAGAGAATTGTAGCTAAGGACAAAAGTCATGAGTTCAATCCTCCATATGGCTCATTGGTTATAAGGATGAGAGGGTTTGGTTAGTATAGCCGTAACCTAATCTTACCACATACCAAAAATTCAAAATTTCAAAAGGGTTAGGTTATTTAGATATCAATTTGATTTAGGGCATGATGTTAGGTGGAAAAGATTATGTATAAATCTCTGTTTCTGCTATTAAGAACACTAAAAATAGTTAAAGAGAAGAAGATAAAAACAGATAATTTATATACATTTGATAACTTTTTCATAAAGATATACATAGAAAGACAAATGAGTATATGAGAGGAATATCCAACCTCAGTGTTGGGAGTTCAGTGAGAATGCATGCAGAATATGATAGCTTAAATTGAGTCATGAAAAATATTAGCTGGGTGTGAAGGTGGAGTATGAAGTTCTATTATTATTTTGATATGTGAATATAGTGGATATAGGAGGAAAGGACTTCATATGTGTGAAATGGTTTCATTAGGGTGTATTGTAAGCTGGTACCATCACAAAATTTGCAATTTGAATATTTGTGTATGGTTCATGGTAACAGTCCTAGGAAAATTACCAGAATCATTTAACCAGCCTAAAGATAAGCTTGAGTTATCACCTATCTCTAATCTCACAACAATGTATACATAAATTATTGAAAATTAATTGACTTAGAATAGGGAGAAATAAAATGAGAAAAGAAATATTTATTTCAATATTATAGACATAGTGATCATAACCCTAGTAATAGTTATAAAATAGGGTGTGCCCAGGACCCTGATGCAAATAAAATAATGCATTATAAAAGATGTCTACATTAATATAACTTCTGTTATGAATCTTTGTCAATAAAGTTTGCAAAGTACTGTGCTGAGAAGTAAAATGGCATAGACTGTTTTCCACAGTAAAATTGAATGCACCAGATGGTGGAAGAAAATGAGTTCTTAATCCACCTCAACGTATATGACTTTCCAAGTATTATACAAACTTTTCAATAAAGTATACATACATCATAAATGCATCAAACATTTAATCAAGTGACACACAAATCAATCTACAATGGAATTATCTCTGAACAATATTATCTAGAAACTGCATATATTTTTCAAATGATCTGTTCCTTTATAATAGTTCATTTGCTCCAGATACTTGCAAGATCATTGAAGCCTTTTTCCTCTTTAAAAAATGAGCAAATCGCTTATAGTTGTTTTGGATACAAAAAGGTTCTAAAACGATATAACTTCTGTCTTGAAGGATCTTGCTTACATCCTAATGGGCAAAGATTATATTCAATGTAAAACCAATAAATAGGGTAATATCAAGCAGTGATAAGTTTTATGGTGTCAATAAAATAGAATACTTGAATATCATGTAACCATAGTTTGTGGAGACATAATTTTAGCTTGAGTGGTTGGGTAAGGATTCTGTGGATGAGTGGATCTTTGAGCTGAGGCTGGAAATGAGAGAGGGGAATCTGAAAATATCTGCAGAAACAGCATTACTAGAAGAAGAATCAGCTAGTCCAAAGTACCTGAGTACCTGAGGCAGAAATAAGCTAACACAATGAAGTAACAGGAAAAAACAAAACAAAACAGAAAAACACTAGTGTCTTAGAGTTCAAATAGGGAGATGCTAAGTTCCCAGGTAGATGTTATGCTTGAGAGACCTATCAGACATCCAAGTGGAGATGTTTATGAGGCAGCTGTATGTACAAGGCTCTGTGTATGCAAGTAGGAATAGGAAGGATCAAATGGAAGTTTGGGCTTTATATAGGAACAGAGGCACTTATCATACCATAAAGGGGGAGAACAGAGAATATGTGGTTATAGTGTGTTGGCAGAATAGTGGGATTGAAGGCAACAAAACAAAGTAATTCTCCTCTAATTGCATCTTTTCTTCATGAAGTATGCACTGAGGTTATTAGCTAAGGTGAAGGTGGAAATTTGAGGAGACAGTCAAATTGTCGTATTGGACAATGGAAAACTGAATACATCAGAGACATATGATAGAATTGTTTGACAATATACTATGCCCATTGATATTTTTTTACTATAATTTAAAATGAAACTATTTAAAATATTTTTATGAATTTCTCCATTAATATTCAACTCCAGGTTAAGTGACATAATACAATACAGGTTATAATTCAGTCATCCTAACCAGAAAAAACAAGAAACGTATCATTGTAAAGCAATGTTGCAAATGATATTAAATTAACATAGACTTTCAACTGTCAAATAATAGAAGCTAAAGTATTGGTGTGTGCAAATGTAGAATTAAGACTTTTCTGATGGGGACGGCAAACCCAATTTTCCTTGGTACTAGAACCTCTCCATCTCCTTGTGTCTTTCAATTGGTTTCGGAAATGCCATTCTCGTTCCACAACTTATGTCCTTTTGGTATAGATATTTTGCAGCTCCCAGACCAGGCTCTTCAATATGTAAACAAACAGACATCCTCGGTGCTGAGTTCTCTGACTATATACCCTTTTGCGCAATGTAAAAATAAAATAAAATAAAATTGGTATATCTCTTGACAGTCAAATATATACCTGAATGTCTTTCCCTGATCAAACTTTGTTGATGTTTAAAAATGGAGATACCACTGCCACCTTAATCATACATCAGGTAAATTAGTCATTTACAAGCATGCATGAAATGAAAAAGTTTGCAAAGTACTGTGCTGAGAAGTAAAGTGGCATAGACTGTTTTCCACAATAAAAACTGAATGCACCAGATGGTGGAAGAAAATGAGTTCTTAATCCATCTCAACGTATATGGCTTTCCAAGTATTATACAATCTTTTCCAATCTATCCAGCTAGATATTAAGCCCAGTAGCTCACAAGATGATACATTTTCTAACTTCAACTCTTGGTGAATTAATGTTCAAATCCTCTTTATTTGGGCTCTGTTATCAACTAATCTTCGAAACTTTACACCTGCATAAAAATAAATTTCAACTATGCATTTTATTGCTCTGGTGAGAATGTAGGAAAAAATTATGAAGGGCTAATTTATTCTAATCTTCTTAAAATATTACCTTTTAGAAAGATAAAAGAGTAATTGAAAAATGAAAGCTTTCAAAAGCTTCACGAAATTCAGACGATGTTTCCAATGAAAAGGGGTTGTGATGTCCATGTTGTACATAATAGATTAACCATCTGGGATGAGCAGCAGAGGAATAAATTCTTTGGTGGCTCAGAGATATGTTAATTAATATAGGACCCTTAAAATCCTGTGTATTCCTGACTTTGTGCCACTTCTTGGATGTGGGTCATAAAGGTAGACATTGTTATGCTACTTCAACAACCCCTCAATAGCAGGAAGTTAACAAAATTAAGGCTTGTGTCTTACACATAAGATCATATGTGGGTCCAGTCACCTCTATCAGCCCATTGTCTTCAATCTAGACATTCCTTGATCCAGAACGTGGGAGGCTTTAACAGTCTGCATTTGCATCATCCAAAAGATAAGACCTCCTTTGGCGAGGTATGGAAAAAGATATCAGGGAATATTACACTAGATTTTAAATTCTTCCATACGAAACTGATGTACATCCTCTGCTCATGTTTACTGGACCAAGCAAGACACATGGTCATGCCTAATTTTAAGAGGAGGGGGTGGTAGCAGTGAATGCAGTTTTGTTATGTATATGGATGAAGAGGAGAATCAGAAATGTTGGTAAACCTGAGTGAAGTTTATGATAATATCCTCGAAAAGCAGTGGGTTAAGAAATGTATTGATTACTAGGCAAGTAGATATTTGCCACAGGAGTGAGTGACATGCTGCGTATTTGTGGAAAGACAGTCATGACAGCTCTAATTTTAGACAGAGTTGGTGGAAAACTGCATGTGTGATTCAAGAGTTACCAAAGTACTCCATTATTATGAAATATCGTTTCATACAGAGCTCTTTGGCTATTCATTATCCCTATTAATACAATTATTTTGACCATGTATTAAATGACAAAAAGTATGTAACAACTATATATACATACATCCTCTTAGTAAACATAGTATTTGTATATAATTCTTATTTGGTATATGAAGAATCTGAAGCTTAAAGAAGTTAAGTAATATTCTCAAGTTTCTACAGTTGGCAAGTGATGGAGCCATAATTTGATGTGAGTTGCATCTAGTTCCAAATAAAGTATCAGACTTAAACACTGAGATGAAATTCAAATGAGTTTCCTGAGTAAATCAAATATTAAGCCTTCAAACACATGAAACAAAGGACTGAGCTAAACATACTTGTCAGTCCTTTACAAAATGATTATTTTTATAAAGAGTCTGACAATGTAATATAAATACAAAAATTTCTATTTCATTTCAGATAGTTTAAGGCATCAGTTCTTAAATATTTTGGTCCCAATATTTATTAAAATTTTGGGGGGAACAGAAACAGTTTTATGTGTATCATATCTACTGACATTAACCATAGACATTTCAAAAAAGAATGTAAAAATATTTACTTATTAATGAACCCATTACATGTAAATATAAAGAACATATTTGCATGTTTTTTATACTTAAAAACTTTTGCAAATCTTCTTAAACTGTAGTTATAAAAAGGGACAATTGGCACCTCTCGTGTGCATCAGCATACTGCCTCTTATGTTACATGTTTTGTTTGAGGTACATGAAGATAATTCAGCTTTTTCCAGATATCTAATAAGGGAAAAGAAGACCTCATGAATCACGAAAGAATGTCTAAAACCACACATTAATTACTCTTAGTCTAGAGTTTGTGGGAAGCAACTTGGCCAATGGAATAAACAATGAATCAGACATCAAGATCTTAATGACCATAGAATACCCTTGGATATTTTATTATGTCTCTTCTTAGAAGAGGAAAGATTGCATCAAACTAAAGTGTGTGCAGAAGATTAGCTTTGTGCAATAAAATGTGAGTAAGGAAAAATGTACATCATGACTTAAGGATTCAGTGCATGCTTTGCTGTTCCCTTTTCCTTATATAAAAGTGACCCAATTTTTTGCAGATTTTTGGGAGGGAATAATGTGTGCCACAAAAGTCATCTTCACACTGTGGTCCACATTCCGTGGGTTTGAACTCATTTGCAAATAGTATCTTTGAATATGTTAATTTAAGTCAACATGTGCCCTCACTTGTGAATAGGATCTTCAATGATCTTATTCAAGTGAGGCCAATGAATCAGGATGGACCTTAATCCATATGAGTGGAGGCCTTATAAAGAAAGAAAATTCAGAAGCAATTAGTCAGAAGCCAGAATCCAGAAGAAGCCAGAGCTATAGAAGCCAGAATCAAGAAAAAGTCGGAGACATAGAAGCCAGAAGTTTCAGAAAGCTGCAGGAGGACACCAAGGACATTGCCACGTGGTGGAGGTAGAGATTCAAATGAAGGACTCCCAAGGATGGTGCCAATCTCTCACTAAGATGTTACAGACTGCAGGAGAAAGCATGACCTTGCTGATGCCTTGAGTGAGACTTCTAGGCTCTAAAATCATAGAGCCAATGAATTCTTGTTGTTTAAGCTGATACATTGTGTACTATTCATCATAATAGCTCTGGCAAACTAAGATGAAGATGTTAACTTATCCATGAAACAAGGTATCAGAATGAAGATGATAACAAATGGAGCAGAATTCTCATCCATCCTATGATGGAAAATACCTTTAAGCCATTGAGATTGGGAGTTTATTTGTCACTGAAACATAAACTTTCCTATCTTGAATGACGCAGTCAAGGGTTTTCACAATCATGCTTCTGATACTGACTTGTGGTGCAAAATTTGGTAAAGGACTAGAGTATTTAGGCTTCAGTGTATCAAAAGTAAAATAAGACTAATAATGCCTACTCCATATAGTTACTGCTAAAATAACGTAAGACTGAAAATAAAATTACTTTGAAAAGCATAAAAAATATTAGTGTATTATAACTGTTTAAAATTCTCCTTCTTGAAGTTAAGATTTATTTTCTAAATATATTAACTACTGATGAATTTATGTTTTATCAATATGAATTTTTACTTCATTTTTAATGTATACATGAGGTTATATTGAACTGCCCATACCGTCCAGAATTACTGGTACATTGCAATTTGAATAAATTTAAATATTTTAAATAGTATTTTAATTAAATATACTAGATGCAAATTAGTTTTCATATATTTGCAACATTTTTTTTAAAATGTACCTATAACCAGAAATAACTTTATTTGTGAAGTAATTCCCACTTTCCGATTTAAAATATAATGTATGTCAGCAAGATGGCAAAGAAAGAGATTCTACCAGATCGTAAAAAGCAAGCAGAAGCACTCAAAATCAACTTTCTCAGACCTCTAAAAGCAGTCAATGTTTACAGCAACCAATCAAGCACTGAATCAAGAAAAGCAATTTGAAAATAGTAGAAATATATTCACCTAACAATGGAGTTCCAAAATATATGAAGAAAATATTGACAGATTTAAGGGGAGAAATAGATGGCTCTACATTAATAGTAGGAGACTTCAAATGCCAATTTCAGTAATGCATACAACATCTAGATAAGTAACTAATGAGGAAATAGAGTAGTTAAACAATACTAGACAAATACAGAATTCTTTATCCAACAAAAGATACCATACTTCTGGAGTGTAAATGCATCATTCTTTAGGACAGATCATATGTTATGTCACAAAACAAGCCTCTCTCTATATATATATATAATATATATATAATTTTTTTTGCATGGGCACGCACCGGAATTCAAACCTGGGTCTCTGGCATGGCAGGTGAGAACTCGGTCTGCTGAGTCACCATGGCCCACCCAAGCTTCAGTATATTTTAAAACAGTAAAATAATCCAAATATCTTCTCCAGTAACAATGGAATAAAGCTAGAATTCAACAACAGAAAAAAAAATTGAAAAATTCACAATTATTGGGAGATTAGACAGCACACTCTTTAAAAACAAATGAGTCAAATAAGAAAGCATAAAGGAAATTAAAAACAAATAAAGGGATTTGAAAAATATGATTTATTCATTCAATGGTATTTATTCAGCCATAAAAAAGGAAGTTTTGTGCATGCTACAATATGGAGAAACAATAAAAAACATTTTGTATTTGGTGTGAAGTAGGGAGTCATTTTCATTCTTTTGTGGGTATTCCTCTTTCCCTGCATGATTTGTTGAAGAGGCCATACTTACCCCATTAAGTGGGTTCGAGTCCCTTTTCAAAAGTAAATTGGCCAAAGTTGTGTAGATTCATTTCTGAATGCCAGTTCTATTCCATTGGTCTGTATGTCTGCCCTTGTGCAAGCACCACATTTTTTTTCTTCACAGTATCTCTGTAATAAGTTTTGAAATTCAGAAGAGTTAAGCAACTTTGTTCTACATCAAGATGTTTTTGGCTATTCAGAGCCCCTTGCCTTTCCATATAAATTTGATGATTACCTTTTCCATTACCACAAAGAAGGCTATGGTCATTTTATTCGGGTTTGAACTAAATCTATGGATTACATTTGGAAGTACTGACATCTTGACGATATTAAGTGTTCCAACCTAAGGGCACAAAATAGTTTTCCATTTATTTAGGTCTTCTTAAATTTCTGTCAGCATTAATGTGTAGTTGTACATCTTGGCTATTTTTATTCCTAGTTATTTTATTATTTTAGTAGTTATTGTAAATGAAATTTTATCTTCATTTACTTTTCAGATAGGTTATTGCTAATGTACAGAAACACCACTAATTTTTGTGTATTGATCTTGTGCCCTACCAATTTGTTGAATAAACTTATTACATGCAGTAGTTTTCTTGTAGATTTTTCTGAGTTTTATATATATAGGATCATGTCATTTGACACTAGAGACATTTTTATGTTCTTTTATCCAATTCGGATGCATGTTATTTCTTTCTCTTGTCTAATTGCTCTGGCTAACAATTCCAGTGCAATGAATGGCAATAGAAATAATAATAGTGAGCATAATTGTCTTGACCCTGATATTAGTGAGAAAGCTTAAATTCTTTCAGTTTTGAGTATAATGTTAGCTGAGGGTTTTTCACATCTGCCCTTTATCATGTTGAGGAAGTTCTCCTCTATTCATATTTTTATGAATAATTTTTTTTAAGAAACTGCATGAGATAATGCCTTTTCTGTACCAATTGAAATGACCGTGTGATGTTTTTTCTTTCATTTTATTAAGTTTTATTACATTGTTTTTTTAATGTTGAACCACCCTTACATTCCTAGGATAAATCCCACTTGGTCATGAAGTATAATACTTTTGATGTGTAGTTGGATTAGGTTATCTAGAGTTTTGTTGAGGAATTTTTTATCTATATTCATGAGATATATTTGTCTGTAATATTCTTTTGTTGTGATGCCTTTGTTTGTCATTGGTATTAGGGTGATGGTGTCTTCATAGAATGAATTACAGAGTGCTCTATCCTCTTCATTTTTTTGAAAAGTTTGAGAAATATTGGCATTAATTATTCTTTCAATATTTGGTATATTCCCAAGTCAAGCCATCTCTTCCTGGGGTTTTATTTTGTTGGATGATCTTTGATTAGTAATTATAACTGTTATTGGTCTAATGAGATCTTCTCATTTGTCTTGAGTCAGTTTAAGGAATTTACTTGCATGGGGGATTTCTCCATTTCATCTAGCTTGTCTACTTTGATTAGGTAGAATTTTTCATAATTCCTCTTATAACAATTTTTATTTCTGTAAGGTCAATAATAATGACTGCCCTTCTAATTTATGATGTTTGTTATTTGCATGGTCTTTTATTTTTTTCTTTTTGATATAGATACAATTTTGTCAAATTTATGGATATTTTCAAAGAAACAACTTTTGATTTCATTGATTTTCTCTATTGTTTTTCATTCTCTATTTAATTTACCTCAGCTCTAATCTTTGTTACAGATTTCTTTTTGCTCATTTTGGATTTTGTTTGTTCTTTGTCTACTGTTACTCCAAGGGTGTAGTTAGTTTACCTGTTTGATCTCTTACTGCTTTTTAATGTAAACATCGAGACTATAAATTTCTCTCTGAGCACTGAATTTGTGGCCTCCCATAAATTTTAGTATGGTGTCTTCTCATTTTCATTTGTCTCAAGAATTTCCTTAATTTTCTTTGTGACCGTTTCCTTGTCCCACCATTTTTTTGCACAGTACATATGGATTAATTTCCAATGTGCATGAATTTTCAATTTCTCCCTCTGTCATTGATTTGTAACTTCATTCCATTGTTGTTGGAGCAGATACTATGTATGATTTCATTCTTTTGAATTTTATTGATATTTTTATTGTGATGCAATGTGTGATCTATCTTAGAGAATGATACACAGGCACATGAAAAGAATGTTGAATGATTTTTCCATATATCCTTATTAAGTTTAGTTGTTTTATAGTGTTGTTCAAATCTTCTAATTTTCTAATGGATTTGTATCTAGATATTCCATTCATTATTGAAATTGGTGTAATGTAGTCTGCAACTCTTAATGTAGAAACATTTATTTCTCCCTTCATATATGTCAATTGGCTTCGTGCATTTTGGGGCTCTATTTTATGTAATATAGGTTTATATTAATGATATCTTCATGGTGAATTGATTATTTTATCAATATATGTTCCTATTTTGTTCCTATTAGCAGAAATTTACTTATATTTCAAAATATCTCAAATCATTTTAGCCACCCTCACACTATTTTATTTACTACTTGCCTGTAATATTTTTAATCCTTCAGCTTCTTTAACAGTTGCTGTAAAGAATAATGTTGACTTTCAGAGCTGCAGAACTCTAACTATGAGTCTTAGGTGTCACGATATCCCAAAGTTCCAGGAAAATACCAGGGTATACACATACAGCACAGCATCTCAGAATTTAGAAATAACACTTAAAACTCAAGAATAAATGTGACTACTGAAAGAACATACAATCTAGGTCCTAATTTTCTTATAAATATTTTCTGAATGAGAGCATACAATATTTGTCCTTTTTGTCTGACTTGTTTTGCCTAACACAAGGTTCTCAAAGTTCATTTACTTCATTACATGTCTCATGACTTCATTCCTTTCTGTAGCTGCACAATATTCCATTGTATATACACTACATTTGACCTTTGGCCCCTCAGTTGATGTACCCTTCAGCTACCTCTGTCCACTGACTATTGTGAATAATGTTACTTTAAACATCAGTGTGAAAATGTCTATTAGAGCCCTTGTTTTCAGTTCTTCCAAGTATATTCATAGTGACGGGATTGCCTAACCATATAGTGAGTCTATATTTAACCTCATGTGGCTCTGCTACGTGGCCCTCCAGAGGGGCTGCACCATTCTATTAACCTACCAATGTTGAATACATATACGTATCTCTCCACATTTTCTCCTTCACTTGAATATTTCTATTTATTTTTTATTTCAAAACTGCAGATTTTGTTGAGATATTTTCACAGTCAACGTCTCACAGTATCCTTAGTTAGTTGTACAATCATCATCACTCTCAATTTTAGACAATTTTCATTGCTCCAAAGATATAAATAACATATAGACATACCCACACCCAAGAGCAAACCCCAAATTCCTCATAACTTAATCCCCCTAAGTTATTTACCCCCGGATTTTTTTTGTGGTTTAAGTGAGCTATTCCTGTTAAATATAGTCTATATTGTGCATATGGTGTTTTTCCCTTAAAGCACTGTAATATGAACACCTTGTAAAATTGTCATAACATTAATGTAGCTCATGCAGAAACTTATTTATAATTGTATAATTGGTGAGATACATTACTTTAAACAACCCCTTGTAATCATATTCACTTTCAACAAGGCACTATTACTTATAATCCCACTAACAAGCCACAATCACTTCTATCCATTCCCATATGTTTACTTTCAACCTCATTAACTCTGTACATATTGGGTAACTGCGCCACTTCTCTAGCTTCTGTCTATCTCTAGGTCCTCTATATTCTACAATTTAAGACTCTGAGTTAATATTTTCTAGGGGGTTAATAATAGTGAAATCGTACAGTATTTATCCTTTTGTCTGACTTATTTCACTCAGTACTATGGCCTCAAGGTTCATCCATAATGTCAAATGTGGAGCAGAACAACATAGCCATGAGAAGCAGAGGCCACCAGCCAGTGACTTTTGGAGATGAAGAAGGAAACACCTCCCAGGGAGCTTCATGAAACAGGAAGCCAGGAGAGGAAGCCAGCAGATGATGCTGTGTTTGCCACGTGTCCTTCCAGATAAGAGAGAAACCCTGACTGTGTTCACCATGTGCCTTTCCAGATGATAGAGAAACCCTGACCATGTTCCCTGTGTGCCCTTCCACTTGAAAGAGAAACCCTGAACTTCATCAGCCTTCTTGAATCAAGGTATCTTTTCCTGGATGCCTGTGATTAGACATTTCTATAGACTTGTTTAATTGGGACATTTTTCTCAGCCTTAGAACTGTACACTCTCAACTTATTAAATTCTCCTTTGTAAAAGCATTCATTTCTTATATTTTGCATTCTAGCAGCTATCAAACTAGAACAGTGTGAGATCAAAACTGCTCATTGAAGTTTTGATTTGCATTTCACTAATATGTAATGAAGATGAAAATTTTTTCATGTGCATTTTAGCTATTTGTATTTCCACTTTGGAAAAATGTCTATTCATATCTTTTGCTCATTTTATAATTGGGTTGTTTGATCTTTTGTTGTTTAGTAGTAGGATTTCTTCATATATGCTGAATATAAAACACTTATCAGATCTATGTTTCCAAAATATTTTTTTCCATGGATTTGACTGCATCTCACCATTTTGATAAAGTCCTTTGAGGCACAGAAGCATTTGATCTTTTTTTTTTTGCATGGGAAGGCACTAGGAATTGAACTCAGGTCTCCGGCACGGTAGATGAGAATTCTGCCACTTAGCCACCATCACACCATCCAGAAGTATTTGATTTTGAGAGTTCCCATCTATCTGTTTTTTTCTTTCATTGCTTGAACTTGAAGCTACTTCCTATTTCTAGGCCTTGATGATGTTTCCCTATATTTTCTTCAAAGAGATTTATGTTACTGGCTCTTATATTTAGGTCTTTGTTTCATTTGGAGTTAATTTTCTATAGAGTGTGAGGGAGGGATCTACTTTCAGTCCTTTGGCTATGGATATTCAATTCTCTCAGCCCTATTTATTGAAGATGCTATTCTGTCCCAGCTCAGTAGATTTGGGGTCCTTGTCAGAAATCAATTGACCATAGATCTGAAGGTCTATTTCTAGACTCTCAATTCAATTCCATTGATCAATATGTCTTTTTGTCAGTACCATACTGTTTTTTGACCACTGTGTCTTTATAATAATCTTTAAAGTCATGGAGTTCTCCCACTTTGTTCTTCTTTTTCAAGATGTTTTGGTAATTTGAAGCCCCTTTTCCTTCCAAATAAATTTGATACATAGCTTTTTCACTTCTGCAAAGTATATTGTTGAAATTTTTATTTGTATTGCTTTGAATATGTAGAACAATTTGGGTAGAATTGACATCTTAAAAATATATCGCCTTCTTATCCATGAACAAAGTATTTCTTTCCACCTATTTAGATCTCTGATTTCTTTCAGCAATGTTTTGCAGTTTTCTGTGTAGAGATCCTTTACTTCCTTGGTTAAGTTTATTCCTAGATACTCAAATCGTACAGTTCCTTTTGTGGATGGAATTTTTCTCTTAGTTGCTGTTCTGGTTTGCTAGCTGCCAGAATGCAATATACCAGAAACAGAATGGCTTTTAAAAGGGGGAATTTAATAAGTTGTTAGTTTACAGTTCCAAGGCTGAGAAAATGTCCCAATTAAAGCAATTTTATAGAAATCTCCAATCAACAGCATCCAAGGAAAGATACCTTGGTTCAAGAAGGCCAATGAAGTTCAGGGTTTCTCTCTTAAGTGAGAAGACATGTGGCAAACACAGCCAGAGTTTCTCTCTCATCTGGAAAGACACATGGTGAACACAGTCAGGGTTCTTCTTTCATCTGGAAGGGCACATGGCAAACACGGCATCATCTGCTGGCTTCTTCTCCTGGCTTCCTGTTTCATGAAGCTCCTGGAAGGCATTTTCCTTCTTCATCTCCAAAGCACTGGCTCATGGACTCTCTGCTTATATGAATGAAAGAGATTCAGAGAGAGCAGAGAATGCATTCTCTGCTCTCTCTGAATCTCTTTCATTCTCCAAAATGTTTCCTCTTTTATAGGACTCCAGAAACCTATCAAGACCCATCCAAATGGGTGGAGACATGTTGTCACCTAGTCCAGCTTAACAACCACTCTTCATTATATTACATCTCCAGGAAGATGATCTGATTACAGTTTCAAACATACAGTATTGAATAGGGATTATTCTGATTTTATGAAATGGGATTTAAATTAAAACATGGCTTTTCTAGAGGACATACATCCTTTCAAACCAGCAAACTTGCTTCCTCAGTTAAGTCATTATTAGTGCATAAAAACATTTCTGATTTCTGTGTAGTAATTTTGTATCCCACCACTTTGCTGAATTTATTTACTAGCTCAAGTAGGTTTGTCATAGATTTCTCAGGGCTTTCCAAATACAGGATCATGTTATCTGCAAATAATGAAAGTTTCACTACCGCCTTTGTGAATTGGATGCCATTTATTTCTTTTTCATGCCTGATTGCTCTATCTAGAAATTCTACACAATGTTGAATATAAGTGGTGACAGTGGACATCATTGTTTCTTTCCTGATCTTAAGGGAAAGGGTTTCAGTCTCTCACCATTAAGTATGATCCTGGCAGTAGGTTTTTCATATATGCCCTTTATCATATCAAGGAAGATTCCTTTGATCCCTACCTTTTGAAATATTTTTATCAGGAAAAGATGCTGAATTTTTTAAATGCTTTTTCCGGGTCAATCGAGATAATCATGTGATTTTTACATTTCAATCTTTTTATGTGTTATATTACATTGATTGATTTTCATATGTTCAACACATTTTTATGCCTGGAATAAACCCTACTAGGTTGTGATGTATAATTCTCTTAATATACATTTGGATTCTTGCATCTATATTAATTAAAGAGATTGTCCTGTACTTTTCTTTCTTGTAGTATTTTTATCTGGTTCTGTTACCAATTAAAACATTTATAGATACTTATATAGGTCACAGGGCACTACCTACTGTTTTTAAGAATAGTGTTGGTTTGGGTATACCTTATTGTGGTACTTTGAAATATCTGGCTAAAGCTTGAATATGAGTAACCTCCAGAATAACATATTGACTCTATTTGGAATCTTGTAGTAGCCACTGAAACTTTATTTTATTCAATTTCTTTTCCTTCTTTTGGTCAAGAAGTCATTCTCAATCCCACAATGCCAGGATCAGGCTCATCTCTGGTAGTCATGTTCCATATTGCCAGGTAGACTTACATTCCTGGGTAACGTTGCAAATAGGTGGGAGAGTAACGAGTTTACTTGCAGAGAGAGAGGCCACATCAAAGCAACCAAAGGGGTTCTCTTAGGCTCTCTTAACCATAATTACATGTGTGCCTGGCTTTGTGATTGCAAAGAAAAGTTTCATAAAGGTGAACCCCAAGATCAAGAGCTTTCTTATGTAATTAGGATCACCTAATGCCTGAGAGAGTATCAGGAATTCCCCAGGTGAGGAAGTTTAATAGTTGCACCTTTCTCCCAGTATGTCAAGGTGACTTTGAAAATAGGCTTTTATTTTCTGCCCAAAATAGAAAAATTAACTCAAATGGATCAAAGACCTAAACGTTAGAGCTAAGAACATAAAAATGTTAAAAGAAAATGCAGAGAGATGTCTTAAGGGTCTTGTGAAAGAAGATGGCATTCTACACATTACACCTAAAGCACGAGTAATGAAAGAAGAAATAGATAAATGGAATCTCCTCAAAATTAAACATTTTTGCACATTAAACAACTTTGTAAGGAAAGTAAAAAGGGAGCCTACACAATGGGAGAAAAATATTTGGAAACCATATACCAGATAAAGGTTAATATCCAGGATATATTGATAGACCCTAAAGCTCAAGCACAAAATGAAAAATGATGTGAATCAAAAATGGGCAAAATACATGGACAGAAACATTTCCAAAGGGGAAATACAAATATCTCAAAAACATATGAAAAGATACTCAACTTCACTGGTTATTAGGCAAATGCAGTCAAAACTACAAAGAGCTATCATTTCATGCCACTGGAATGGCCATTATCAAAGCAACAGAAAACTACAAGTGCTGGAGAGATGTGGAGAAAGAAACATACTTATCCACTGTTGATGGGAATGTAGAATGGTGCAACCACTCTAGAAGGCAGTTTGGTGGTTCCTCAAGAAGGTAAATATAAAATTGCCATATGATCTAGCAATCTTAGTATTAGATACATATTCTGTGGAACTGAAAGCTGGGACATCAATGAACATCTGCACACTGATGTTTATTGCAGCATTATACATGACTGCCAAGAAATGGAAACAGCCAAAATATCAATCAATAGAAGAATAGATAAATAAACTGTGGTATATACACACAATAGAATATTATATAGCTTTAAGACAGAATAAAGTCATGATGCATGCAACAATGCAGATGAACCCTCGGGACATTAAATTGAGCAAAATAAACAGAAACAACAGGACAATAACTGCACGGTCTCACTAGTATGAACAAACTATAATGAGCGAATTCTGAGAGCTAAAATTGAGACTAGAGGTTATCAGGAGATATAAAAAGGGTAGAGTTTGGGCACGTAATGCTGATGGAGTACAGAAACTTGAACCCAGATTTAAAATTTACAGTACACAGTATAGTATTGACATGATTATTTTATAGTTATATATATATCAGTGGATATATATAACTATATATAGTTATATAGAGAGAGAACATTAGACACGATTGATTGTAAAGATCCAGAAATGGATAGCAGAATAATATTTGAATTAACAGAGGTGAAGGAGAGGAGTGTTTTCATTTGCTAAATCTACCAGAATGCAATATAGCAGAATTGGAAAGGCTTTTTAAAAGGAATTTATTAAATTACAAGTTTACAGTTCTAAGGCCATAAAAATGTCCAAACTAAGATATCCAGAGAAGGATACCTTGACTCAAGAAACATTAACATCTGTCACATGGGAAGGCATATGACTGACAACTGCTAATCTTTTGACTTCTGGTTTCAAAAACTTCCCCAGGAAGACTATATAACAGCAAAACTTAGAGTGGGCAATAACGGTGATCAACAGAAGTTGAAATTGCAAATATAGACCATATCATCTTATACCCTGTATTCTGCTTTACCTTAGTCCTATCCAGATTCACTTCATTCATATCTCTAATTGAAGACTGATCATGTTTTCCAACTTTTTAAACAGTTGCTGTGAAGGATAATACCAACTTTCATAGCTTAGAGCTGTAACTCTGAGCCTCAAGTTTTATATAAATACTGAAAGTTTCAGGGAATGATGAGGTTATACACAAATTGAACATTATCTCAGAAATTGTAAATAACAGTTGCAGCTCTAGAATAGATGTGACTACTATACCCTGTATTTTTATTTACCCTAGGCCTAATCATGTCCATTTCATTTCCATCATCAGATTCCAATTAGATCTCTTTCTTCATCTTCTTTACCAGTTGCTGTATAGAGTAATATACAGCAGTACTCTAAGATGATATGGTCTATATTTACAGTTTCAACTTCTGTGTGATACCAAAGGAAGAGACATTTGTTTGCTGCAAAATTATGTTTTGGATAGTGCATTGTCTAGTTTAATTTCTATGGTCAGTTTATTTAAACACTATATGTACATGGAATCTTGTACTTAGAAGGCAGTGTGGTGGTTCTATAGGAAGCTAAGTATGAGGTTGCTAGATGATTCTGCCACGCTGTTATTAGACAAAGATCTTGCTAGTTTGTACAGGTTATTATGATGCCTTGATAAATCCCAGAGTAATTTCGGTAAATAATAAAAAGTATTTGCAAAGTCTTCTTGGGGGACTGTGGAAAAGGGAGGAAATATTTAACATTCCCATCTGAGGAATTCCTTATAGTCTCACAAGCAGTGGGGACAACTATTTCAGTAAGCTGAGCCCTCGATCTTGGGCTTCAACTCTATGAAACTTATCCCTACAAAGACAAAGATAAGCCCATTTATAATTATGCCTAAGAATCATCCCCAAATAACCTCTTTAGTTGCTCAGATGTGACCTCTCTCTCTAAGTCAACTCACAGCCCCCCCCCCCCACCTCAGACATGACTCCCAGGGGTGTAAATCTCCCTGGCAACGTGGGACAGGACTCTCAAGGATAAGCAAATACTTGGCATCATGTGATTGAGAGAATCTTCTTGAACAAAAGAAAGATGACAGAAATGAGACAAAATAAAGTTTAAGTTGCTGAGATTTATGAAAAGAATCAAGAGATTATCCTGGAGGTTATTGTTATGCATTATGTAGATATCTCTTTTTAGTTTATGATGCATTGGAAAGGCTAGAAGGGGGTACCAGAAACTGTAACTGCATTCCTGTAGCCTTGATCCTTGGAGATTATTGTATAACTATATAGCTGTTACAATGTGACTGTATGATTGTGAAAAACCTATGGCTAATTCTCCCTTTATCAAGGTTATGGACAGATGAGTGAAAAAGTTAGTACAAGGATAGATAAATATATAACATAGGGGACAAGTATAGATTGCAATACTAGTGTTGAATGAGAGGGAGAGTTAAACGGTATGTAGCTGTATGGGTTTTTTTTCTTTATTCTTTTTCTTTATTTTTCTGTAGTGATGCAACTGTTCTAAAATCATGGTGATGGATATGTCGTTATATGATGATGTTGCAAGTCACTGATTGTACAGTTCAGATGAACTGTATGTTCATGAAGATATCTCAATGAAAATATTTAAAAAAAAAGAAAAAGAAAGAATACATAGAGGTGTTCCAGGAAGATGGTTGAATAGAATAGGTCAGGTTCACCGCTGCTACAATAAATAGCTAGAGAAGAGCCAAGAAGGTGACAGGGATGGCAATTTCAGTGTGTAGGTGACCACATAGAGAAGCCCTGGTTGCGAAAACCAAAGAATTGAAATGAAAGAACTAGAGACCATCCAGCTAGTTCAAACAGCCTAACACATCGCTTTCCCCTTTGAAATGGAAGCCCAGAGCCCTCATGAGTGCATAGACAGGGAGACAGGGATAGGAAGTAAGCCAAGCTGCCTTCATTGAATGCACTACCCTTGCATATTCTACCCCTGCCCTGTGAATTCTACTACATCGCATGAATCTGAGCCCCATCTGAACTACAATGCTCCAAATGCCCACACCCTGAGCCTGGCCACCTACCCATCCACAGCCCACACCCCAACCCCATGCATGTGCACACCTGTCACAACCCAACCCACCTCTCCTACACAAGTGCACAGTCTTACCCCACCCCTCACAAGACCTACTCACTGATGTCCAACCCCTCAACTCCCACCTCTCCCTCCCTACGCTTGCAGGTGGCCACCCAGCTGTGGACACTCACCTTTACATGCCCCCAGCCCATACAGTACAAACCCACCCCCACCCGAGCTCTGTATACATGTACATAAGCATAAGACCCTCTCTGATCCATGCACATGTACATCCCCACCAGGGCCCCCAATTCTGAACAAGGTCTCACCTGTGAATCCGGGACACAACCACCCCCCAGCCCACACAGGCAAGACCCCAGCCAGCTAAAACTGAGCTCTGTGCACATACATTCTATGGGCCCACCCCCAGACCACAGAGAAAAAGATCCCATTGCACAGACCTGCGCATGTTTACAGCCATATCCTCCTTACTAGGTGGCCATACATTCATGCACCGACCTATTGACCTCTGTACCACAACTCCCCTGCCCCATACATGTGTACATCCTTGCTTCAATCTCTGACACAAGCACATCTCTCCCACACTTGACAGGTGCACACATGAGCATCTATGCTAAATAGACCCTGCTCTGCACACATGTGGACCCCTGCGTCAAATAAACATACCTATGCACTTGTGCCAGGGCCCCAAACACCTGACAACATCCACCCCAGACCCACAACACAGAAACACCGCCACCAGTGCCCTGCTCTTACAAACTCAAACATCTGCATCTCAGGCCCCCTGGACCCCTCCCCCCATGCAAAAACACCTATGCCCTGCCCTCCCTGAGCCCTGACCTCTGTGCCACCTACCCCACACCCTGATACCCACAACCCCCATGCTTCACACATCCAGCAAAATTCTGCCTGCCCACCAGCCCTCTCATCCACTTCTTGCTGTAACCTACATTTGTGTCTCCCAGACTGCACCCTGCTCCTGCAGTCAAGGCTTGACTGAGCTACACCCCACACTGTGGCCCCTGCACCTCACCTCCCCAAACCCGCACCCTAAACCCCAGGATCACAGGCAACAGTGTAGCATTGTCAAACTATGTCTATACCTGTGCTGCAAACTGTCACCAAACTGTTTTGCCCTGCATTGTGCTCCAGATCCATCCCACAAATACAAAACTTTAGACTACTGAAGAAAAACAAATTCCAAAATAAACTTATGAAGATATTTACATGACTGAAAGGCAACAGAAGATCACTAAGCTATCAAATTTCAGGCAGATACAGCCCAGCTTAATGACCAAATTAAAACATAAGAGAAGACACAAATTTTGGAAAAACTATTCAATGATGTTACTATAACTACTAAATAAAATCAGTGTGGTTGCTAATAGCATAAAAGATCAAGAAGACACTCGAAGAGCATAAAGAGGAATTTGAATGAATAAATAGAAAAATAACAGATATCACAGAGATTAAAGATGCTGTAAACCAAATCAAAATATACTAGAGAAACACAACAGTAGATTTGAAGAGGCAGAAGAAAGAGCAAGTGAAATAGAAGACAGGGCAGCTCACTTTGCACACACAAAAGAGCAAACAGCATAAAAGATGGAAATATTTGAATTGGGTCTCAGGGAGATGGTGAACAAAACAAAGCGCACAAATTTAAGAATCATTGATGTCCCATAAGGAGAAGAGAAGAGTAAAGGGTTAGGGAGATTATTTCAGGATAAAATGGGGGAAAACTTCCCAATCCTTATAAAAGACATAAATATGAAAATTAAAGAAGCCAAATGAACTCCAAATAGAATAAATCCAAATAGGCCTTCTCAAGACTAATCAGTCTCTCAAAAGTTGAAGAGAAGCAGAAATTTCTGAAATTGCCAAAAGAAAAGCAATCTGCTACATACAAGGGAAACCACATAAGACTGAGCTTGAACTAACCAACTGGCACTACGGAGGGTAGAAAGCAGTGGTATGATATATTTAAGATACTGAAAGAGAAAGACTTGTAGACAAGAATTCTGTACCCAGCCAAATTGTCCTAATAAACTGAGGGAGAGATTAAAATTCTCACAAATAATGCTGAAAGAATTTGTCAACAAGGGGCCTGCCCTACAAGAAATATTAAAGGGAGCTCTGCCAGCCAAAAAAAGACATGAGACGGAGGTCTAGAGGAGGGCACAGTATTGAAGAGTACCAGTAACAGTAACTTAAAGGATAAAAATAGAAAAAGGGAAAAGAATCTATTGAACTGACAAATTAAATCCAAAGGATCAGATGGTGGATTCAAGAAATGTCTTTAAAGTAGTAAGTTTGAATGTTAATGGACTATACTTACCAATTAAATGACATTGATCGGCAGAATGGATTGAGAAATATAATCCAACTATATGCTGCTTACAAGAGACTCATCTTAGACACAAGAATAAAAATAGATTTAAAGTGAAAGGATGGAAAAAGGTGTTCCACACAAGCTGTAACCATAAAAAGCAGAAGTAGCTATTAATATCAGACAAAATAGACTTTAAATGTAAATACATCATAAGAGACCAAGAGAAGTATATATTAATAAAAGAGACAATTCAAAGAAAAGAAGTAAGAGTCTTAAGTGTTTATGCTTCCAATCAAGGCGCTCCAAAGTACATGAGAGAAACATTGGTAAAACTGAAGGGAGTGATAGACATTTCAACAATAATAGTAGGAGACTTCGATATACCACTTTCCTCTATCTGCAAGGAAATAGAGAACTTAGTTGATAAGTTAATTAGACTTAACAGACATATATAGGTCACTATACCCCAAGACACCAGGACATACATTCTTCTCCAGTGCTCATGGAATATTCTCCAGAATAGATCATATGCTGGGGCACAACACAGGTCTTTATAAATCTAAAAACATTGAAATTATTGAAAACACTTTCCTGATCACAAAGGAATGAAGCTGGAAATCAATAACTGCCAAAGAATGAGAACTTTCACAGATATATGGAGATAAAATTTAAAAAAAAAAACACTTTTAAACAAGCAGTAGATCAAAGAAGAAATTGTTAGAAAATTCAGTTGCTATCTGGAGATGACTGAAAATGAGAATACAACATATCAGAACTTATGGGATGCAGCAAAAACTGTGGAAACAGGAAAATTTATTACTTTAAATGCATATATTAAGAAAGAAGAAAGAGCAAAATTCAAGAATTTAACTGCTCCTGGAAGGAACTTGAGAACAAACGGCAAACTTACCTCAAAGAAAATAGAAGAGAAATAATAAGGATAAAAGCAGAACTAAATGAATGAGAGAACAAAAAAATAATGGAAAGACTCTATAAAACCAAAAATTGTTTCTTTAAGAAAATCAGTAAAATTGAAGGACCACTAGCAAGACTGATGATGAAAAAGAGAGGGCACAAATAAACAAAATCAAAAATGAGAGGGTGACCATTACCACAGACACTGAATAAATAAATAAATCATACAAGGATACTATGAACAACTACACACCAACAAACTAGATAACTTAGATGAAAGGGATAAATTCCTAGAATACATGAACAAGCTACACTAATTCAAGAAGAAATAGAAGATCACAACAAACCAATCACAAGTAAAGAGACTCAATCGATCACAAAAAGTTTTCCTACAAAAAAAGCCCATGGCCAGATGGCTTCACAGGGGAATTTTATCAAACACTCCAAAAAGAACTAAGACCAATCCTGCTCCATCTTTTCCAAAAAAAAGTGAGGAAAAAGGAACACTACCTACCTCATTTTATGAAGTTAACATTACTTTAACACCAAAAGTGGGTAAAGATGCTATAAGAAAGGAAAACTACAGTCCAGTCTCCCTAATGAAATAGATACAAGAATGCTCAACAAAAAAAGAAGCAAATCAAATCCAACCACACATTAAAGGAATTGTACAACACAACCAAGTGGGGTGTATATCAGGAATGAAAGGATAGTTCAACACAAGAAAATCAATGAATGTAATGCAGGCACATTAACAAATCAGAAAGAAAAAATTACATGATCATCTTGATTGATGCTGAAAAAGTATTCAAGAAATTCAACATCCTTTTTTGATAAAAAACACTACAAAAGTTAGGAATGAAAGGTAAATTTCTCAATTGATAAATGACAGAAAATCTCATAGCCAATATCATATTTAATGGAGAGAGAAAGAAATCTTTCACCCTAAGATTGAGAATGAGACAGGGATGCCCTCTATGACCACTATTATCGACCATTGTACTAGAATTTCTAGCTAGAGAATTCATACAGGAAAAAAATAAAAGCAATCTAAATTGAAAAGGAAAAAGTAAAACTTTCATTATTTACAGATGGCATGCTGTTACACTTGGAAAGTCCTGAGAATTCTAATAATAAAAAAGAATTCAGCAAGTGGTGGGATATAAAATTAATGTGCAAAAATCTGTTATGTTTCTATACAGAAGCAAAGACCTGAGGAGTCAATGAAGGAAAAAAGTCCATTAAAAATAGCAACTAAATGAATCAAATATCTAGGAATGAACTTAACTAGGGATGTAAAAGACTTGTACACGGAAAAGTATGTAGCGTTGCTAAAAGAAATCAAAGAAGTTCTAAATAGGTGGAAAGACATTCATGCTCATAGATAAGAAGGTTTAATATAGTTAAGATGCCAATCCCACCCAAACTGATCTTCATATTCAATGCAATAACAATAAAAGATCCAACAACGTACTCTGAAGACTTGAAAAATCTAGTTACCAAATTCATATGGAAGGGAAGAGACCTTAAATAGCTAAAAGCATCCTAATAAAAGAAGAACAAAGTGGGAGGATTAATACTTCCTTATTTTAAAACTTATTATAAAGCTGCAGTGGTCAAAACAGCAGGGTATTTGCACAAGGATACAAGTATTGACCATCGGAATTGAACTGAGAGCACAGATATAGACCTCTAAATCTATGGTCAACTGATCTTCAAAATGGCCCTCAAATCCACTGAACTGGGGCAAAATAGTCTTTTCAATAAATGGTCAATAGTGAACTGGATATCAATCACCAAAAGAATGAAAGAGCACCCTTCCTTACACCCTATGCAAACACCTAAATATAAGAACCTGTACCTTAAGGCTCATGGAAGAAAATGTAGGGAAATATCTTTATGACCTAGAAATAGGAGGTAGCTTCCTAAACTTTACACACAAAGCACAAGCAACACAAGAAAAAAATAGATAAATGGGAACTCCTCAAAATCAAATGTTTTTGTGCCTCAAAGGACCTTATCAAAAAGATGACGAGACAGCCAACTCGATGGGAGAAAATATTTAGAAATTACGCATCAGATAAAGGTTTGATATCCTGTATACATAAAAAGATCACACAGCAATAAAAGAACAAACAACCCCATTATAAAATGGCCTAAAGGTATGAATAGGCATTTTTTGAAGAGCAAATACAGATGCCTATAAAGGACATAAAGGATGCTCATTTTCATTATCTATAGAATAAATGTAGATCGAGATTACAATGAGACACCACATCACATCTGTAAGAATGGCTGCTATTAAACAAACAGAACTTGGAAACACTGGGACACTTAGGCACTGCAAGTGGGAATGTATTATTGTACAGCCACTATGGAAAACAATTTGATGGTTCCTTAAGAAACTAAATATAGAATTTCCCACTGACCCAGCAATGCCACGATTCAGTATATACACAGAGGAGCTGAAAGTAGTAACACAAACACTGCTTCAAATATTATGTAATATTATACAGCAGAACGATTAAATGATGTCCTGAACCACATGACAAGATGGATGAGCCTTGAGGACATAATGCTGAGTGAAATAAGCTAGACACGAAAAGATAGATAATGTATGATTCCACTTTTATGACCATGGTAAAGTAAAATCAGAGCCTTATAATACAGGATATAGGAGACCTATAGATACACAGTAGCTTAAGTTAGGTGAACAGCTAGCTAATGGGGTTGAACTCAAATTTAAGGAAATAGATAGATGTGAAGGTGATTCACTTGTGGGTCTATAAGTAATATTACCATATTGAAGTGAACATGTTTCAAAGGACTTGTATAGATCCATGTTGCACCTATTAATACTCTAAACATAAATAAGTTCTTGTATGAGCTACTTCAAAGTTATGAGTCTTGTACAAAGAATGTATAAGATTATGGTATAGGGGGAATACAACTGTTGCATGCTATGGGATACATTTAACAGGAAAACATCAATAGTACCACACCAACAACAGGGTAAATAATGGAGAGAGGGATAAAAGTTAAGGGAAGTTTAGATTTTCCATTTGGTAATGGTGTGTTTATTGGTTGTCTTTCTCTTGGGAACAATCAAATTATTTAATATTGAGAATGTTGATGGACTCCTGACTTTGTACATAATACATGATGCCTAATGAATGGAGGTGGCTGAAGGATGCAGTGACTGAGAAGTGATTGGTGAATAATATGTACACATATGATGAAATATTGTGCTGTTACAAATAGAGCAAAGCTGTGAGGCATGAAACATACTGAATGAACCTGTGAGACATTTGGTGATGCAAAATAAGCCAGAAACAAAAAATTATAGTATGGTCTGATTTAGAAAGTACTTATAAGAAAAAAGGGGCCTAGATTGTTAGCTCTTATAGTAGTCACATTTAGCCCAGAGTGGTATTTATTATTTCTGGGTTTTGCGGAGCTGGTTTATTTACATATAATCTTATATTTTGAGTTAAGAATGAAGCCAATCAGGTGAGGATTTAGGTAATTCAGAATACAAGGATAAGGAAGACATTGTCTATATTTTAGAACCTCGTCTACAGTTTGAGACCACAGTAAGAAAGTTTTATTTTTTCCAGAAGTCAAATTTTCTGTGGCACATAATCTAACTCAACCTGTCTGGATAGATCATTTTAGCATTCCAAACACAGGGAAGCCCAGAGTAAGAATGAAGGTCTTTAATCCTGTATAGTTTAATGTAATGCCTAGATATATCCCAGAGTACATTAAGCAGATAATCAAAAAGTATTGACAAAGTCCATTGAGGAATGGGAGAAACATAAAGAACTATTAAACTTTAACACTGTGGAAACCCCTGATACTGTGTCAAATGTTAGGGACACCCAAATCACTAGACCATAAACTTGATGTCGCAAAGGAGTTTAGCCTATCAGTAGTTATGCCTAAGAGTTACTTCCAGAGGACCTCTTTTTTACTCAGATGTGGCCTCTCTCTCTCTAACTCAACTCTGCAGATGAAGTCACTGTCCTCCCCACTATGTGGGACAAGACATCCAGGGGTGAATGTTTCCCTGATGGCATGGAGGGGGGTGATTCCCAGGAATGAGCCTGGCCCTGGCACCATGGGATTAACAATTCAATCCTGACCAAATCAGGGAAAAGAAGTGTAATAGATAAGGTATTAGTGGCTGAGAGTGTTCAAATAGAGTCTAGATGCTATACTGAAGGTCACTCTTATGGAAGCTTCAGTTAGACATTGCTACTTACCATAACTTTGCCAACCCCCAACCAAAACCTTTTCTGCCAATCCTGAAGAGCACCTAGGGCATTATATAAGATTCTACAAATGTCCCATGCACTAGGGTAACTTTCCAGAAATATACAACCTCAAGATGAGTCCCTTGACCAGATAAGTTCTGAAATGCAGAGGGGCCAGCATCTCCAGAACATCAACCAGTTCCATCTCCCTATCCTATATTATCGCAGTCCCCTCCAACATGAAAAAGTTAGAATAGGCATAGCCCAAATACCCTTAAAGATCGGGAGAAAGATAGTAGCTGATGTTGGAATTATACAGAGAAGGTTGGTTTAACAAATGAGTATGACTGCTGAATCATTATGTTGATATTTCTTTAGTCTACAGTATCTCAGAGCAGCTAGAATTAAAAGCCTAAAATTTTGGAATTGTAACCCATACCAAAGACTGAAACCTATTCTGTAACTATTTGTTGAAGTGTGCTTTGAAAATCATTGCTTTTTCTTTCTTTTTCTTGAATATTTTTATATTTAACAATAAAAAACGTTTTTAAAAAAGAAAGAATACATGGTAAAGGGTGATATTGTCTTATTTTAAAATTTCAACCTCTATGGGAGACCAAAGAGATTTTTATTTGATGCATATTTTAAATTCTCTGTAGCATACTTTCTAATTTGAACTGTTTGGTCAGTTTATTGAAACAATCTAATTACAATGAAATCTAGCATGGGAAAGGAGAACTCATTATTCTGTACAGGTTAATGTAATGCCTGGATACATTCCTTCCACGTTCAATAGCCAGTAGACTCCTTGGGTCTAAGATGATTCTTTTATAAACAGCATACAGATATACCATACTTTTTAATACATTCTTCTAATCTGTATCTTTTACGGGGCAGGGGTCAATCAATTAACATTCAAAGTTATTTCTTTAAAGCCAGTACTTGAACCACCAATATTAGCCTTTGTTTTTTGTTAGATTTATTTTCCCTCTCTCTCTCTATCCTTTAATACTCTGATTCTGCACCCTTATCCACATCTCTCATTGTTGTATTTTTTTTTTTCAGCTGACAAAAGCATATACAGTATTTCTTGCAAGGCGGGTCTCCTGTCAACAAATTTTCTCAGTATTTGCTTTTTTCTGTGACAATTTTAAACTCTTGTTCACATTTGAAGGACAGCTTTGCCACATAAATAATTCTGGGCTGGCAATTTCTGTCTTTCAGAATCTTTAATATGTCACAACACTGACTTCTTACCTCCATGGTGCCCATTGAATAGTCAGTACTTAGACATATGTGGCTTCTCTTGCATGTAATAAACCATTTTTTTCTTGTTGCTTTCAGGACTTTCTCCTCTTCAACATTTGACAATGTGATTATTGTGTGTCTTGGAGTGGTTCTATATGGATCTGTTCTTTGGGCTTCTTCAATTTGTGTATTTATGCCTTTTATAAGGGCTAGAAAGTTTCTCCAATCATTTCCAGAAATACTCTTCATAGTCCTTTGCTATTCTTCTTCTGGGATACTGATGATTCTTATATTTTTAAATTTCATGTTGCCCATCCTTTCCCTGAGATCCATTAAAACCTTTCCATCTTTTTCATCATTTATCATTTTGTGCAATTACATACAATTGCCATGTCCTGTAGTTCATTAATCATTTCTTCTGCCTCTTCAAATCTGCTGCTGTGTGTCTCTAGTATGTTTTTCAATTTGATATACAATATTTTACATTTCCATAAATTATACTATTTTTCTATTTACTCTTTCAAATTCTTTTTCATTCTCTTCCAGTTTCTTCTTGATATCCTTTAGGTTTTTAGCCACCCCATTGAAGTAATTTTGGAGATTTTTATGTACTTCTTTGATTTATTGTTCCACATTTTGCATCTCCTCCTCTGGCTTTTTAATTTTGTCATTTGGCTTGGCCATATCTTCATACATCTTCATGTGCTCTGTGGTTTTCTGCTGATTTCTTGGCATTTTTTCATCTTAATAAAGTTATTTTGAAAGCTGATTTCCTGCATCCACCTAAATTTTAGAGTTGCTTTGGTTTGTATTGAAGGCCTCCTTTGGCACTTGGTTTATCAGTAATCCCCAGTCAGACCAAGTGTAAGGCATCCTGCAGGAGATGCAAGACTATATGGTCATCTGTAGATGACTTGAAAGAGAAGTAATTTTCCAGAGTGCACTTTCCCTGTCTCATAAGCATATGGTGCTCTTAGGCCACCTCTTCCCCTCCAGCCTGCTTTTCCCTGACAGTGACAGCCTGCTGTTCAGACTCCAAACCAGGTGAAAATTCAGTCAGTGCAGCTCAAAGTGTGTGGCTAAAAGAAGTCTGTTGGTTTCCAAGTTCCTACTTGGGAGCTCCCATTTGTGGGACTGAGAGAAGACTCCCCAACTGTTTGCAGTGATGGGAGTGCAGTAGTGTGCAGCTCCTCCCTCATCTTCTCTGGCCAGTGCATAGTAGCTAGCCCCAGAGGTGGTCAAAATTAAATAAACTAATTCCATCCTTTCAGCTGTAATTTATCCATTTTTTCATCCAGGTCCTCCTTATAAAATGTAGAAGTCCCTTCTGGGCACTCATACCTGAACTGCTGTGCCAGCCATTTTCTGCCTTTTCTCTAGTTATTCCACAATCAACATTTCCCCTTTTAATCACAGTTGGATATATATTTTGGGGCTCGTAGTTATGTTCACAGTGTCAATCTACCTTTACTGCCATCCATTAAAAAACATTTTCATCATTCCAAATAAGAACCCTGTACATTTTAACCCTTAACTTCCCATTCCCTATGGCCACCCCATCCCCTGGTTACCTATATTCTAGATTCTGACTCTATGATCATAAAATGTTTGTCTTTTTGTATCTGGCTTACTTCACACTACATTGTGTCATAAAGGTCATCCATGTTATTGCATGTATGAGGACTATGTTCCTTTTACAGCTGAATAATATTCCATTGCATGTATATATCACATTTTGTTAATTCATCCATCAGTTGATGTACTCTTGGTTGCATCCTTCTTTTGACAATTATGACTAGTGCTGCAATGAACATCATTGCAAATATCTGTTTGGTGTGCAAATAAATGTTTGAATCCTTGTTTTCAACTCTTTGGGATATGTAATAAGCAGTGGGAAGGCTGGGTCAAATGGTAATTCTGTATTTAGGTTTCTGAGGAACCACCAAACTGTCTTTCACAGCTTGACATCAGCAATGAATGAGTATTTCAATTTCTCTGCATCCTTTCTAACACTTCTTATTTTCTATTTTTTTAATAGAAACCATTCTAATTGGTGATAAATGGTACCTCATCGTAGTTTTGATTTGCATTTCCCTGGTGGCTAATGATGTTGAGCATCCTTTCATGTGCTTTCTGGTTATTTGTATATCTTCTTTGGAGAGATGTCTATACAAGTCTTTGGCCCAGTTTCTAATTGGGTTGCTTATCTTTGTGTTGTTAATTTGTAGGATTTCTTTATATATTCTGGATGATAAAACTTTATTGGTTATGTTTTCCAAATATTTTCTCCCACTGTGCAATTTGATTTTTTCCCTTTCATACCATAGTCCTTTGATTCACAAAGGTTTTTTTTTATTTTAATGAGATCTCACTTATCTACATTTTGTTGTTGTTGTTGCTTGTGCTTTGGCTGTAAATTCCAAGAAATCATTGCCTAACACAAAGTCTTGGCTATGTTTCCTTATGCTTTATTCTAAGAGTTTGATAGCTCTGGCCTTTATATTTAGATCTTTGATATATTTTGAGTTGATATTGTGTGTGATATTGTGTGATATGGTATGAGGTAGTGGGTCTTCTTTACTTCCCAAATGAAAACGTAGTTTTCCCAACACCATTTGTTAAAGGGACTATTCTTTCCCAATAGAGTGGTCTTTGCCCCTTATTCTGTTTGTCATGAATGTGAAGGTTGATTTCTGAGCACTCTGTTCAATTAATTCAATCCATCTATATGTCTGTCCTTGTGCCAGTACCATGCTATTTTCTTTACTGTACTTTCAGAATGAGTTTTAATATTGGGAATTGTGCATCCTCCAATTTCATTCTTCTTTTTCAAGATGGCTTTAGCTATTTGGACCACCGTGTCGAGCCATATAAATTTTGTGATTTTATTTTTCATTTCGGCAAAGAAAGTTGTTGGAACTTCTATTGGAATTACAATAAATCTTTAAATTGCTTTAGGGTGATTGACATCTTAATGATATTTGTTCTTTTAATGCATGAGTACAGAATGTTCTTCCACTTATTTGCCCCTTTTTTCATTTCTGTGAGCAATGTTTTGTAGTTTTCTGTGTACAAGTCTATTAACTCCTTGGTTAGATTTATTCCCAGATATTTGATTCTTTTATTGCTACTGAGTATGGATTTTTAAAATGTTTTTCCTTTTGATTGTTCTTTTTTTATATATAAAACTACTTAATTGGTGTGTTGATATTTTACCCTGCCAATTTGCTGAAGGCATTTATAAGCTGTAGGGGCTTTGTTGTGGTTTCTTTCAGGATTTTCTGTATGTAGGCTAATGCCATCTTCAATAGGGAAAGTTTTACTTTTTTCTTTCTAATTTAGATGACTTTTATTTATTTCATTAACTAATAGCTTTGAGAAGACTTCCTAGTACGATGATGAATAACAATGGTCAGAGTGAAGACATTTCTTTCTATTCTGACTTGTTCTAAGTATTTTAATCAATAATAGGTGCTGGATTTGGCCAAATGACTTTTCTGCATTAATTGAACTGACCATGTGTTTTTTCCTTTATTGTGTTAATGTGGTGCATTACATTAATTAATTTTCTTTTGTTGAACAAATCTTTTGCACCAGAGATAAGTCCCTCTGGATCATGGTGTATAACTTTTTAATATGCATTGTATTTGGTCTCCTAGATTTTTGTTGTTGTTGTTGACTTGTGCTTCTACATTAATAAGATATATTGGAATGTAGTTTTTTTTCTTGTGGCATCTTTGTCTGATATTGGAATGAGGGTGATGTTGGCCTTGTAGAATGAATTCAAAAGTGTTTCCTTCTCTTCAATTTATCTGAATGAGCTTGAGCAGAACTGAAATTAAGTCTTTTGGGGATATTTGGTAGAATTCCCCTGTGAAGCTGTTTGTTCCTGAGTTTCTTTTCATTGGGAGGTTTGATATTACTGATACAATCACTTCACTAATAGTAGCTTCATTGAGATTTTTATTTCTTTGTGACTCATTGTAGGTAGTTTGTGTGTTTGTAGTAATTTATCCATTATATCTCAGTCATCTAATTTATTCACCAGAAATTTTTCATTCTGTCCTTTACAGTCCTCACTATTTTGAGGGTAATGTCACCCTTTTATTTTCTGATTTTCATTACTTATATCCTGTCCACGTTTGTCTTTGCTTGTCAAAGTTTTTTCAGTTTATAAAAATATTTTCAGGGAACAAATATTTGGTTTTGTCTATTCGTTCTATAGCTTTCTTTGTAGGGTGTCTCTATTCCATTAATCTTTGCTTTAATCTTTGTTATCTTTTTACTTCTGCTTATTTCAAGTATAGTTTTCTGTTTTCACATGTTCGTCCAGTTTGGGTATTAGGTGTCTAATTTAAAGTTTTTATTTAAAAAATTTTAAAATAGAAAATTTGGGGGTTAATATTGAGAATTTGGGGTTTACACAAAAATCAGTATAAAATATAGGATTCCCATACACTCCCCCCCAGCATGAATACATTCTTTGGTGTGGAACATTTGTTATAATTGACAATAGCACTTATTTATAAGTGTAGTATTTTTTAATAGTAGTAGCCATCATTTATTGAAAGACTATGTTCTATGTACTGTGCTAAGCAATATACATGAATTACCTCATTCAAAACATCCCATATGCAGACATGTGGAATAAGTCCTATTATATTGTTGTTGTTGTTCTCGTTATATTTAATTAGATAAGTTGCATGCTTACAGAAAACTCATATATAAACTATGGCATTCCTATTAGCCCCCTATTGCTCACAACTTGCATTTATTTGGTACTTCTGCTTAAACTGCTAAGCAATATTAAAATAGTGCTTTTAACTATAATCCATAGTTTATATTAGGTGTACTTTTCCTATAAGCATCCATAGTATTAACACCTTGAATTCATGTTGTACATTTGTTATAATTCATGAGCGAGTATTCTTATATATGTGTTATTATACTTAGTCTGACTTTCATATCATGGTTTACTGTGTTATACGTCCAATGTTTTATCTTCTAACATGTATTCTAATAACATACATGATGCAAAACTTCCCCCTTTCAACCACATTCCCATATATAATTGAGTGCTATTAAATATACTCACAATAATGTGCTATCATCACGACCATCCATTTCCAAATCTTCACAATAAGCCCAAAGCTGAATGAATTAAGTGAGATACAAAAGGACAGATATTTGTTTATTATCTCAGTGATGTGGATTTATTGTAGCAAGCAAACTCATGCACTTAGAATCTGGAATATATGTTATAAGGAGATTTATTCAGAGTAGAGAACAGGGAACTGAATTCCCATTTAGGCTTATTGTAAAGATTTGGAAATGGATGGTAGATGGATTGGCTTTCATAAAGGGGATTTAATAGATTACAAACTACAATTCCAAAATCATGAAAATGTCAAAATTAAGGCATCAACATAAAGATATCTTCACTCAAGAAAGGCTAATTGTGTCCAGGGCTTCTCTGTCACATGTGAAGAGAAGGCATGTGATAATGTCTGCTGTCCTTCATTTCCAGCTTCTGGTTTCAAATGCATGTCTCAGGTCCAGTGGATACTTCTGCTGTGCCCCTGGGGCATCCTCTTTCTGCATCTTCAAAGTTCTGTGTCTAAGTGTCTGCTCTTTGTATGGGCTCTGAGCACTCTCTCTCTTTCTCTCTCTGTCTCTGTCTCTCTTCTCTTTAAAGGGCTCAGTAAACTAATTAAGACCCACCTTGAATGGGTCTCAAAGAAAAGAACCTAATCAAGAGGTCCTGCCAATTGTAGGTCTGCCCCCACAAGTCTTGATTAAAGAACATGGCTTTTCTGGGACTTCCGGAAAAGATGGCGGCTTAGCAAGATGCGTGGGTCTTAGTTCCTCCTCCAGAAAAGCAACTAAAGAAACAGAAACAACACGAAATAGCTCCCGGAGTCACGACAGAGACCAAAAAGACAGCCTACCCCATTCTGGAACGGCTTAACGGGCAGGGAGAATCCGCTGCGGTGAGATACCCGAGGGGCGCACGTTTTCCTGGCCGGGGCAGCTGGCGACTGGAGTCCCCTCCACGCATGTGGCTCCCCGGTCTGACTGGGAACATTGGATAGCAGGGCCCTCCTGTCACGCTTGGCGTCTCGGGCCAGCTGGGCAATTAGGACCGGCACTCCCCCAAGCCGCGGCCAGCGACCCCCGCCTCCATGCACAGTTTCCCGGGCCGACTGCCCCGCAGACAAACAACTGCCACGAGCGCCACCTACTGGGCAGGAAAAGAAAAACAGAGCCCAGAGATTTCACAGAAAAACCTTTCAACCAGCCGGGTCCCACACCCAGGGAAATCTGATCAAATGCCCAGACACCAGCAGAAAATAATGGATGACGCTCGGAAAATTGAAGATATGGCCCAGTCAAAGGAACAAACCAATAGTTCAAATGAGATACAGGAGCTGAGACAACTAATGCTGAATATACGAACAGAAATGGAAAAACTCTTCAAAAATGAAATCAATAAATTGAGGGAGGACATGAAGAAGACATGGGCTGAACAAAAAGAAGAAATAGAAAATCTGAAAAAACAAATCACAGAACTTGTGGGAGTGAAGGACAAAGAAGAAAAAATGGAAAAAAACAATGGATACCTACAATGGTAGATCTAAAGAGACAGAAGCTACAATTAGTGAACTGGAGGATGGAACATCTGAATTCCAAAAAGAAACAGAAACTATAGGGAAAAGAATGGAAAAACTTGAGCAGGGAATCAGGGAACTGAATGACAATATAAAGCGCACAAATATACGTGTTGTGGGTGTCCCAGAAGGAGAAGAGAAGGGAAAAGGAGGAGAAAAACTAATGGAAGAAATTATCACTGAAAATTTCCCAACTCTTATGAAAGACCTAAAATTACAGATCCAAGAAGTGCAGTGCACCCCAAAGAGATTAGACCCAAATAGGCATTCTCCAAGACACTTACTAGTTAGAATGTCAGAGGTCAAAGAGAAAGAGAGGATCTTGAAAGCAGCAAGAGAAAAACAATCTGTCACATACAAGGGAAACCCAATAAGACTATGTGTAGATTTCTCAGCAGAAACCATGGAAGCTAGAAGACAGTGGGATGATATATTTAAATTACTAAAAGAGAAAAACTGCCAACCAAGACTCCTATATCCAGCAAAATTGTCCTTCAAAAATGAAGGAGAAATTAAAACATTTATAGACAAAAAGTCACTGAGAGAATTTGTGACCAAGAGACCAGCTCTGCAAGAAATACTAAAGGGAGCACTAGAGTCAGATACGAAAAGACAGAAGAGAGAGGTATGGAGTAAAGTGTAGAAAGAAGGAAAATCAGATATGATATATATAATACAAAAGCCAAAATGGTAGAGGAAAATATTATCCAAATAGTAATAACACTAAAAGTTAATGGACTGAATTTCCCAATCAAAAGACATAGAATGGTAGAATGGATTACGACCCAGCAATACCACTGCTAGGTATCTACTCAAAGGACTTAAGGGCAAAGACACAGACGGACATTTGCACACCAGTGTTTATAGCAGCATTATCTACAATTGCAAAGAGATGGAAACAGCCAAAATGTCCATCAACAGACGAGTGGCTAAACAAACTGTGGCGTATACCTACAATGGAATATTATGCAGCTTTAAGACAGACTAAACTTATGAAGCATGTAATAACATGGATGGACCTAGAGAACATTATGCTAAGTGAGTCTAGCCCAAAACTAAAGGACAAATACTGTATGGTCCCACTGATGTGAACCGACATTCGAGAATCAGCTTGGAATATATCATTGGTAACAGAGACCAGCAGGAGTTAGAAACAGGGTAAGATAATGGGTAATTGGAGCTGAAGGAATACAGACTGTGCAACAGGACTAGATACAAAAACTCAAAAATGGACAGCACAATAATACCTAAGTGTAATGTAACTAGTTTGGAACACTGAATGAAGCTGCACCTGAAATATGGTTTTTTGTTTGTTTGTTTGTGTGTTTGTATCTTTTGTTTTTGTTTTTTTTCTTTTTCCTTTTTATATATATATTATTAGTATTATTATTTTAATTCTCTTCTCTATATTAACATTCTATATCTTTTTCTGCTGTTTTGCTAGTTCTTTTCCTAAATCGATGCAAATGTACTAAGAAATGATGATCATACATCTATGTGATGATACTAAGAATTACTGAGTGCATGTGTAGAATGGAATGATTTCTAAATGTTGTGTTAATTTCTTTTCTTTTTTTTGATTAATAAAAAAAATTTAAAAAAAAGAACATGGCTTTTCTATGGTACATAACAGCTCAAACCAGCACACCATTTATATTTGCTGATAATTCAGGAATTTTTTCCACCAATTTGCTATTTAGCTTTTGTTTGTCTTACACCTTACTTGTCTCTCAACTCTTTCATTAATGCTTAATTTTAACTTTACTTTATTTTTTGTGTTGTAACATATTGCATGCTTTCTCCTAACTTTCTGGATATATTTTTCATCTATTTTCTTTGTGATTACCACAGAGATAAAACATCCTAAATATATAACAATAATATTTTGTTTGATACCAACTTAATTTCATTAGCACACAGATACGCTATTACTATACCATTTTGTCCCCAAACCTTTCTTTTTCATGCAACACATATCTTTATACTTTATATATTCAATAACACAGCTTTATAATTACTTTTTGTGCATTGTATTTGAGCACCTGTAGGAAGTAAGTGTACCACATAATTTAAAAAGCACTACAGTGGTGATGACATTTATAGTTACCCAAATTATTACCTTTTAAAGAGGAATTTTATTTCTTTATGCTGCTTTTTACCACTGTCTTTTGTCCTTTCTTTTCAGTCTGAAGAAGTCCCTTTAGCATTTCTTGTAGGACAGCTCTCCCGGTGATGAACTCTCTTAGCTTTTGTTTATCTGAGAACATCTTAATCTCATCATAATTTTTAAAAGTAATTCTCATCAGATATAAAGTTCTTGGGTGGCAACTGTTTTCTGTTGACACTTTACAAGTTTCAACCCACGTTCTTCTCTTTGCCTCCATGATCCCATTGAGAAATTGATGCTCAATCTAATTTGAACTCTCTTGTATGTAACATGTCACTTTTCTTTTGTATTTTTCAGAAACCTCTCCTTGTCATTTGCATTTTATAGTGTGATCAATATATGATGGGGTATATTTCTTTTCAAGTTTATCCTATTTAGTGCTTTTTGGGCTTCCTGCATGTGAATATTCATGCTTTGGTAAGTTTGTGAAGTTTTCCCTCATCATTTCTTTGAATATTCCTTCTTCCCCTTTTCTCTTTCTTCTCACACTGGGACTCCTATGATGCAGACGTTAGTATGTTTGATGGTGTCTCAGAGATGTCCTATACTTTTGTAACTGTTTATAATTCCTTTTTCTTTAATCTCCTCTGTCAGACTCATTTCAGGTGCCTTGTCTTCAAATTCATTGAGCCTCCTTCTGCCTGTTCCAATCTGCTTTTAGAACACCCCAGACAGATTCTCATTTGAGTTACTGTGTTGGTGAACTCCAATAGTTCTGTTTGGTTCCTTTTTAGAATTTATATCTCTTTATTAAGGTTGTTGTATTACTTATTACTCTTCATTGTATTCCTGAAATCCTTTAGTTCTGTCTATGGACTTCATCTCCTTGGGCATTTTTAAGATAGTTTTTTAAAGTTTCTTTTTTTTTTTTTAGTACCCTCCCTTTCTGGTCTTCATTTATGTTTCCTGGATTTTTACCCTATCCCTTTGGGTGGGTCATCATTCTCTGTTTCTTTGCTTGTCTTTTACTATTTTGTGTCTACCATACATTTCAATATTTTACAATGTTAATTCTGTGACTTACTCCCTGGGATGTCTTTTTCTTGGTTTTGTTACAAGCTGGTAATATTTGAGCTTCAGCATTCCTATCAGGAATGTTAACCCAAGGTGAATATATATGCAACATTTTCCCTGCCTTTCTGGCACTATGGATTGTTCTTAGATTTTGCTAGTTAGCTGTTTTGGATTTCCCATTTCCAGGTGTTTGGTTGTCCCCTCTGTTGCCCAAGAGACTGACTCTATCTCCTGTGTGTTTGAATTCCTCACGCTCTTGCCCCAGATTTTCCACCTCTATAATTTCTTACATTATTTTCCTTACCTCTAGTTTCTATTCCCTGGAATGAAAATTCTGGTCAGAAAGGCATACTCAAGAGGACTTTTGCAGATAAGACAGAGCCAGAAATCCATTTAGGTGTCATAGACAGGCTCCAAAATGCCCTGGGGATGGGCAGCCAAGAGATTCTTAAATGGCTTTTCAAGCTGAGTTTTCATGTTTTGCTCCATAAATGAAGTTGTTTTTTTTATAACTAACGGTCCCTCTCAGCCCTGAGGAAGTATACTATCTTTATGCCTCCTCCATGGCCTTCATCCTAGGCAGGTTTCAACAATGGCTGCCCACAGAATCAGGACCCTAGGAATCTGAATTCTTTAATCAAAAACCATGAATTTTTATGTCCCTTTCTGTAACCAATGAGTTTGCAAGGGGCTGGACACAATGGCCACCTTTTTTGTAACTGAAAGAAGGGTGCCAATTCTGCCATGTAGAGAAAATGTAATTTACTATAATTTGTCTGCCTTTCCCTATTGATGTTCCCTGGATGCCAGGGAAGCTTCTGGCCTATGGAGCTTCAAAACCAATATTTCAAACAGTTTCTGCCTTTTTAATAGTTATTCTAGTGGAAGTGCTGAGTCCTGGAGCTACCGATTCTGCCATATTCCCATTGTCTTCTGTTTCTCCCTGAAATTAAGATGAGTCTCTTGTATGCAGCAAATATTTTGGACATGCTTCTTCATCCATTCTACTAATCTCTGCCTTTTGATGAAAGAATTTAACACATTAAAATTTAAAGTAACTAATGATAATGCAGGACATAATTTGTCATTTTGAGCTTTGGTTTTCTTAAACTGCATACCTTTTTGTCCTTCAATTCTTCTATTACTGCTTATTTCCTTTAATCTTTCATAATGAAAACTTTAGAATACTTCTCCTTTCTTTCCATGCACATTTTTGTGATATTTGCTTTGAGGTTCCATGGGACTGAAATTGTACATTCTCAATCTATAACAATCTCATTTGCTTTGATATAAAGTTAACTTGGATAGCTTGCACAAGCTGTGTCACCACACCTTCATGTAGTTGTAGTCAAAAATTAAATATTTTTATATTATAAATCCAAAATCTTTTTATTGCCCTTTATTTTTATGTTTGCATTTTAGATTTTTAAGAAGTAAAGAATGTGGTCATAAGCCATATATAAAAGAATACTGACATTTGTATTTACCCATGCTGGATCTATACTGGAGATCTTTATGTTTTCATGTAGCTGCAATGTGTTATAGAGTGTCCTTTCCTTTCAGACTCAGAATTCTCTTTAGCATTTCTTGTGTGGTTAGTCTAGTGGTGATGAAAATCTTCAGTTTTTTAAATCTGGAAATATCTTATTCCCAAACAATTTTTCTTTTATTTTTGAACTTGTTTTTGTTTTATAATATCACATATATACAAAGCAAAGAATGAAAACAACATTAATTTTCAAAGCACTCTGCACAAATAGTTACAGGACAGATACCAGACTTTGTCTTGGGCTACCATACCATCTTCTCCAATTTTTCCTTCTAGCTGCTCCAGAATATAGCAGGCTAGAAGGACTACATATTTTTTATCATCAAAATCAACTTTTTTCTATTTTGTGAAAAATAACATATACACGAAAAAGCAATAACTGTCAAAGCATAGTACAACAATTAGTTGTGGAACATATCTCAGAGCTTGGTATGGGTTACAATTCAACAATTTTAGGTTTTGACTTCTAGCTTCCCTAACATACAGGAGACTAAGAGAAATATCAATTTAGTGATTCAGCAATCCTATTCTTTTGTCAAACCCTACACTCCCTGCACAACTCCACCATCACTCTTGATCCTTCTATCCCACATGTGAGGGGCATTTGGGCTATGGCCATTGCAACTTTTTCATGTTAGAAGGGACTGTCAATAATATGGGGTAGGAAGATAGAACTAACTGATGTTCTGAAGAGGCTGTGAGCCCTTCAGGTTTTGGGACTTATCTGGTCAAGGGACTTTATGGAGATTGTAGATTTCTGGAAAGTTACCCTAGTGCATGGAACTTTGTAGAATCCTATATATTGTCCTATGTGTTCTATTAGGACTGGCTGGAATTTTTTTTGTTGGGATTTGGCAAGTTATGCTAGGTATCAATGACTAACTGAAGCTTGCATAAGAGTGACCTCCAGAGAAGCCTCTTGGATCTGAACCTTCTCAGCCACTGATGCCTTATTAGTTATACTTCGTTTCCCCATTTTGGTCAGGATGGAATTGTTGACCCCATGGTGCCAGGGCTGGACTCACCCCTGGGGGTCATCTTCCATGCTGCCAGGGAGAATTTCTTCCTGGATGTCATGTCCCATGTAGGAGGGAGGGCAATGATTTCACTTGAAAAGTTGAGCTTAGAGAGAGTGAGGTAACATCTGAGCAACAAAAGAGTTCCTCCACTAATAACTCTAAGGCATACCTATAGGTCGGCTAAGCTTTTTCACTATATACATAAGCATCACAAGAGTAAGCCTCAAGATTAAGGTCTTGTCCCATTGATTTGAGTGTCCCCAGTGTTTGCTGCAGCATCTAGGGATTACCTGATGGTAAAGTTTAATAGCTCCAAAATTTTTTTTCCCATCCCACAAGGGACACTGCCAATACTTTTTGGCCATCTGCCCAATAAACTCTAAGATATATCCAAGCACTACACCAAGCCACACAGGACTAAAGGCCCCCATTCCCACTCTGGGTTCCCTGATCTTCAACCATTCAACTGAGCTGTGCAGACAGGTTGAGTTAGACCATGTGCCACAGAAAGTCTAGATTCTGTAAAAAAACAAACTTGTCTTCCTTTGGGTTCAAAGAGTAGCTGTGGATCTAAAATGTAGACAATTTCTTCCTTACAACTGTGATCTGAATTACCTGAATCCTGACCTGATCTGCTTCATACATATCTCTAAATACCATGTCATAAATATAAAAAAACAGCCTTTCAAAATTCAGAAATAATTATTGCTGCTCCAGATTAAACACAACTGCTATAAGAGTTTACAATCTAGGCCCCTGTTTTCCTACAAGCACTTCTAAAGGAGACCATATCATAACTGTTCTTTTGTTTCTGGCTTATTTTGTCTCACCACATATCCCATAGGTTCACTCATATCATTGAATATCTCAGAACTTCATTCCTTTGTGTAGCAGCACAATATTCTATCTATGTATACCCCATCATTCACCAAACTACTTCTCAGTCAGTACATCCTTAAGGCACCTCCATTCATTAGGCATCATGTATAATGCCTAAAGTCCACAGCCCATCAACACTCTCAATTTTAAATAATTTCATTGTTCCCAAGAGAAAGATAACCAATTAAACACACCCACACCTAATAGAAAATTTAAACCTCCCCTTAAGTCTTGTCCCTCCCTGCATTATTTACCCTTGCTGTCGCTGTGATACTGCTGTTTTCCTGTTAAACATAGCCCAATATGTATGGTCTGCTGTTTGTTTAATAACAGCCATAGTTATAGGTGAGGAGTGGTATCCCATTGTAGTCTTGATCAGCATTTCCCTTATAGCTAATGAAAATGAGCATCTCCAGTGGGACACGTGGCTCATCAGGCAGAGCTCTCGCCTGCCATGCCAGAGACCTGAGTTCGGTTCCTGGTGCCTACCCATGCAAAAAAAAGAAAAGAAAATGAGCATCTCTTCATGCTTTTCAACCATCTGTATTTGCTCTTCAGAAAAATACATATTCATATATTTAATTCTTTCTATAATTGGGTTATTTGTTCTTTGTTGTTTAGTTGTATGATTTATTTATATGTACAAGATATCAAACCTTTGTGCAATGTATGATTTCCAAATATTTTCTCCCATTGAGTTGGCTGCCTCTTCACCTTTTTGACAAAGGCTTTTGAGGTGCAGATGCATTTGATTTTGAAGAGTTCCCATTTATCTATTTTTTGTTGTTGTTGCTTGTGCTTTGGGTGTACAGTTTAGGAAGTTACCTCCTCTTACTAGGTCTTGAGGATGCTTCTGTACATTTTCTTCTAGAAGCTTTATGGGGTTAGTTCTCATATTTAGGTGCTTGATCCACTTTGAGTTAATTTTATAAAGAGTGTAGGTTAAGGGTCCCCATTCATTCTTCTGGCTATTGATATCTAGTTCTCCCATGCCCATTTATTGAAAAGACTGTTTTGTCCAAGTTCAGAGGATTTGGAGGCCTTGTCAAAAATCAGTTAACCATAGATTTGGTGGTCGGTTTATGCACTCTTGATTCAATTCCATTGATCGTTACTTCTATCTTTGTGACAGTACCATGGTGTTTTGACCACTATGGCTTTATAATATCTTTTAAAGTCAGGAAATGTTATCCTGCCACCTCATTCTTCTTCTTCTTTTTTTTGTTTTTGATGCTTTTGCTATTCAGGGTATCTTTCCCTTCCAGATGAAGTTGGTAGCTAGCTTTTCCAAGTCTTTGAAGTAGGTTTTGGAACTTTGATTGGTATTACATTGAATCTGTAGATTAATTTGGGTAGAATTGGCATCTTAGCTATATTTAACCTTTCTATCCATGAGCAGGGAATGTCTTTCCACCTATTTAGATCTCCTCTGATTTCTTTTAGCAGTGTTATGTAGTTTTCTGTGTACAAGTCCTTAAGTCCCTAGTTAAGTGCATTCCTAGGTACTTGATCCTTTTAGTTGCTATTTGGAATGAAGTTTTTCCTTAACTGACTCCTCTGTTAAGTCCTTCCTTGTGTATAGAAATGTTACTGATTTTTGTGCATTGATTTTATGCCCACCACCTTTCTCTAGTAACTTTGTTGTAGATTTCTCAGGATTTTCCGAGTTAGCATAAAACATCATCTGCAAATAATGATAGTTTTACTTCTTCCTTTGCAATTTGGATGCCTTTTATTTTGTTTTCCTGCCTGATTGCTCTGGTTAGAACTTCTAGTACAATGTTGAATAAGAGTGTGACAGAGGGCATCTTTGTCTCATTCCTGATCTTAGGGAGAAAGCTTTCAGCATCTCTACATAGAGGTTGATGCTGACTATTGGTTTTTCATATGTGCCTTTTATCATATTGTGGAAGCTGCCTTTGATTCCTATCTTTTATAGTGTTTTTATCAGAAAAGGATGCTGAATTTTGTTGAATGTTTTTTCAGCATCAATGGAGGTAAGCATGTGATTCTTCCCTTTCAATTTGTTAATGTGCTGTATTACGTTAATTGGTGTTCTTGCGTTGAACCATCCTTGCATACCTGGAATAAACCCCAATTGCTCACGGTATATAATTCTTTTAATGTGTTGTCAAATTCAATTTGTTAGTATTTTGTTGAGAATTTTCTCATCTATGTTCATTAGGGAGATTGGCCTGTAGTTTTCTTTTCTTATAGCACCTTTCCCTGGTTTTGGTATTAAAATGATATTAGCTTCATAAAATGAGTTAGGTGATGTTCCTTTTTCCTTAATATGTTCTAAAAGTCTGAGAAGGATTGCTGTTAGTTTTTGGAATGTTTGATAAAATTCCCCTGTGAAGCCATCTGGCCCTGGGCTTTTCTTTGTAAGAAGATTTTTGATGACTGATTGAATCTCTTTACTTGTGGTTGTTGAGATCTTCTGTTTCTTCCTCACTCAGTGAGACATGTTTGTGCATTTTCAGGAATTTGTCCATTTCATCTAAGTTGTATAATTTGTTGGCATATTGTTATTCATAGTATCTTCTTATGATTTCTTTTATTTCTTCAAGGTTTGTGGTAATGCACACTTTCTCATTCCCGATTTCGTTTATCTGCATCCTCTCTCTTTTTTTATTTGTCAGTCTTGCATGTACGGCATCAATTATTTTTTTTTTATTTTCTCAGGGAATCAACTTTTGGTTTTATTGACTCTTTGTATTGTTCTTTTGTTCTCCCATTCATTTAACTCTACTTTGATCTTTGTTAAATCTCTTCTATTTGCTTTGGATTTAGTTTTCTCTTCTTTCTCAAGTTCCTCCAGGTAAGAAGTTACCTGTTCTCGATTTTTGCTCTTTCTTGTTTCTTAACATAGACATGTAGGGAAATAAATTTCCCTCTCAGCACAGCCTTTGCCACATCCCATATTTTCTAATATGTTTTATGTTGTTTTCTTTCATCTCGAGATAGCTACTGATTTCTCTAGCAATTTCTTGTTTGACCCACCGGTAGTTTAAGAGTCTGTTATTTAATCTCCGTATTTTTGTGTTCTCATTCTTTAGTGGTTATTGATATTCAACTTCATTCCATTGTGATCAGAGAAAGTGCTTTGAATAATTACAATGTTTTTAAATGTATAAAGACCTGTTTTGTGCCCCAACATGTGTTCCATCCTGGAAAATGTTGCATGAACACTAGAGAATAATCTATATCATGGTGTTTTGGATATACATTATTGATGACCTATATATATGTGTGTGTGTGTGTGTGTGTGTGTGTGTGTGTGTGTGTGTGTTAGATCTATTTCATTTATCAGGCTGTTTAACTTCTCTATTTCCTTGTCGATCTTCTTTCTTTTTGTTTTATCTATACAGGAAGTTGGTGTATTGAAGTCTCCTATTATTGTTGAAACATCTGTCACTCCCTTCAGTTTTGCCATTGTCTGTTTCATGGCAAATAGCTCCTTGATTGAGAGCATAGGCATTTAAGATTGTTACTTCTTTTTGGTGAATTGTCCCTTTTATTAATATACAGTGTCTTTCTTTGTCTCTTATGATGTTTTTACATTTAAAGTCTAATTTGTCCAATATTGGTATAGCTACTCCTTCTTTCATTTGATTTCATTTCTTTGATTTGCATGGAATGTATTTCCCCATCACTTCACGTTCAATCTATTTGTATCCTTGTATCTAAGATGAGTCTTGTGTGAGCAGCGTATAGCTGGATTACATTTCTTGACCGTTCTGCCAATCTGTAACTTTTAATTGGTAAGTTTAGTCTGTTAATATTCAAAGTTATTACTGAAAAGGCATTTCTTGAATCCACCATCTTATCTTTTGTATTTTTTTTTTGGGGGGGGGGGATGGTCCATGGTCTGGGAACCAGATGCTGGTCTCCCACATGGAAGGTGAGCATTCTACAACTGAACCAACTGTACACCCTATCTTTTGTTTTTTATTTGTCAGATCTGTATATCTTCATTTCTTTGGCCTCTTCCAGACCTCCCTCTCCTGTCTTTTTTTTTTTTTTCAAGTAGCAAAATTCCCTTTAGCATTTCTTGTAGGGCCGGTCTCTTGTTGTCATATTTTTTCAAGATTTGTTTGTCTATGAGAATTGTAATCCCGCCCTCATTTTGTTATTCACATGGGCAGGCACCAGGAATCGAACCTGGGTTATGGCAGGCGAGGACTCTGCCTGCTGAGCCACCATGGCCCATTCTCCCTCAGTTAAGACAATTTAGTTGGGTACAGAATTCTTGGTTGGAAGTCTTTCTCTTTCAGGATTTTAAATGTATCATACCACTGCTTTCTCACCTCTATAGTGCCAGTTGAGTAGACTGAACTCAGTCACATGTGGTTACCCTTGTTATAGTAGATTGTTTTCCTCTTGCTACTTTCAGGATTTTCTGCTTCTCTTCAACATTTGACTGTCTGGTTAGTATGTATCTTGTGGAAGGCCTTTTCGGATTTCTTCTATTTGTAGTTCATTGGTCTTCTTTAATTTGCGTATTTATGTCCTTTATAAAGGTTGGGGAAATTTCCCACATTATATCCTCAGCTAATTTTCCTAACCCTTTACTCTTCTCTTCTTCTTCTGGGACATTAATGATTCTTATATTTGTGTACTTTGTTTGTCCAACGTTTCTCTGAGATCCAATTCAAATTTTTCCATCATTTTTTGCCATTTGCTATTTTGAGTATACAAAATCAGTTGTCCTGTCCTCTAGTTCACTTATTCTTTCTTCTGCCTCCTCAAATCAGTTGTTGTGTGTCTCTAGTATGTTTTTTATTCGGTCTCCTCCATCCTTAACCTCTGTGATATTTGCTATTTTTGTGTTTATTTTTTCAAATTCCTCTTTATGCTATTCTAGTGTCTTCTTGATCTCCTTTATGTCATTAGCCATCCCATTTATTTTATTTAGTAACATTATATGATTATGTTTAATTTGTTATTCCAACATCTGTGTCTACTCTGGTGTTTTCATTTGGTCATAAGGCTGGGTATATCTGCTGCATAATATGCTTAGTGATCTTCTGTTGTCTTCACAGCATGTAAAAATCTTATTTGGTTTTACTTTGGGAGTGTATTTCCTTCAGTAGTCTAAAGCTTTATATTTGTGGGATGGATGTGGATCAGGATGCAGGGCATGGGGTGGGGCACAACAGTGTGGTGATGTGTTGCAATGCAGATATAAGTACAGGTTGGGGATGCTATTCTGGTCCATGTGAGTATGTGTGCTCAGCAACAGGGAGGATGTGCGTTCGTGCAAGGATTTGGGGGCTGGGCCCTGGTGTGTGCTGGTCTAGGACATAGGGACTTTGGTGCTATGTGCAGACCTTAGGGCAGTAGGTCTGTGCTGCACCTGCATGGTCTGGGGTTGGATAAGATCTGGCTGTGCAGCTCAGCATTTTCCAAGAACCTGGAGGCCTGACTGGTGGCTATGCATACACACAAGTCTGGGAGGGATGTAAACTGATGCACAAGCACAGAGCCCAGGGTAGGCAAGTTGGGTTTTCATGATCATATGGGCAGGGGGTGGGTGTATCCAGGGTATGGAGGTCGATGCCTTCTATGTGCTGATGACTGCCTTCAGGGGACAAGGAGGGAGAGGTAGGGCTTGGGAGGGCTGGGTCAAGACTGCATTTTTACAGGAGAAATGGGTTGGGCTGGGGCAGGCATGCACATACTTGTAGTGAGGGTGAGGTGGGGTATATAGGGGCTTGGTGGGGCAGGGGCATTTGGAGTATGGGTGGGCAAGTGACAGGATTCAGGTGTGTGGGGTATGGGGTGAGTTGTGTGTCATGGAGCTGCACTGGTGAGTGTAGTGTGTTCAAGGAATGCAGTTTGGCTCAATTCCTTGTTCCCATCTCCCCATCCATGCACTCCTGAAGGCTCCCTTCCTACTGGTTTTTGAAAGACAATTTTACTTGGTTAAAGAATTCTTGGTCGGTAATTTCTTTTTTCAATTTAAAATTTGTCATCTCATTTCTTTCGTGTCTCTCTGGCTTTTGATGAACAATTGGGAATTAATGTCTTTGTATGTCCCTTTTATGTGATGCATTCCTTCTCTCAAACAGTTTTAAAAATGCTCTCTTTATCTTTGGCATTCTACCATTTGATTATTGTGTGCCTCAGTATGTGTATGTTTGGGTTTATACTGATTGGAGTTTCTCGTGATTATTGGATAGGTATATTCATGCCTTACTTGGGAAATTTCCAGCTATTATTTCTTTGAATATTCTGTCTACCCCCTTCTCTATTGCTTCTTTTCCTGGGCCTCTCACAATGCATATATTGACAGACTTATTAGTGTCCACAGTTCATTAAGTCTCTGTTCACAGACTGGCCCTTACCTGTGCTCTTTCATGGCTTAGTCGTATAATGAGTTTAGACAACAGCCCAAGGCAAAGGGGTTGGTATTCCTTGGTATTTTCTTCACATGTGTATTTTCTTTGGCATGTACACATGGCTTTTAGAATTACCCCATTTGCATAGATACAATTGATCTCATTCCCCTGGGAAACAGTACATCCTCATGATCCAGGTGTTGCACTATATTTGGCAGTCCTTTTCTTGAAGCAGTTGCTACTTAGTTGTTCTCTTACAGTGTTCTGTGATGAATGTCATTGTTCAGTTCTTCATGCTGTTGCCAGATTTATTGGCACAGGCATGCATGAATCTTAATGAATGCACAAATGCTAATCTACTCACTCCAGAACTAGGACTAGGGACTCATTCTTGTAGTACAATTTAGCTCTGGGCCAACTGGTAAGGAAATTTGAAAGGAAACAGCAAGTGCACCAGGTAATTATACAATTTTTAATTTGTCTTTTTCTTCATATGGCACCTGCCCTGGAAAATTTTAAGTATTTTCTGGAACTTTGAAAAAGATATTCTATCATGTCTGCTTGTTGTTCAATGCTCCCATATGAGGGCATAACCCTTGAGAATCTCACTCTGAATTTTAAATGGGGCATGTTCCCATATACATTTTTCAAACACAGAACTTTGAGTCTCCAACCACCAAGTTTTTTATTTAGTATGTTTGTGACTCAAGTACATGAACTTTGTAAACCGTAGGTGCATATAATGAAGAAATTGGGGTCATCCAAATTATTTTGCACATTATAATCACTAAATATATATGCCCATGCAAAATAATTGACAGATCATAATCACTAAATAAAAGGTTTCTTTGAATTCATAAATGGCTGAAAAATATTTTTTGTGTTACATTAAATCAATTTGAAGGACCGTAGATAATAAACAAGGTATTAGAAAACTAGGAACATGCCAAAGTAATACAGTTTTTTCAAGGAAGTAGGAACATAAATCTATAAGCCACAATCTGTTGAATTTGATCCTAAGTGAGATTTCAGAACTGATCTTTAACAATACAGCTGTTGATCTCCAGAAAAGGAAAAAGACATCACAAGAACTTATATGGATTCACTGATATTAACTATGGCAAGCAACTATGTTTTGCTTTGCTTTTGTTTTCTTTTGTCCTTCTTTCTTTTGATAATAAAGTGTTCTAAGTTTATTTTTGTTTCCTCAAAGCATTTACAAATTTACAGCATTTTAGATGTTTGTGGGAATTCTTAAGATCATATGATTCCTGTGTATTCCTTTATTTGAATTACTGGTGTTTGAAGATAAAACCCTTTAATAATTACAAAAATGTGAATCTATATGAGGGATTTAGTGGTAACATCAGAGTATTCCATTCTGGAATCTACATTCAACATTTTCACCAGTTACTTAGAACTTCCACAAATATATGGAGATTAATTAATGCACTCTTAAGCAACCAGTGAATCAAAGCAGAAATTGCAAGATAATTTTGTAAATATCTGGAGATGAATCAAAATGAGTATACAACATAACAGAACTTATGGGATGTGGCAAAGGCAGTGCTGAGAGGGAAATTTATTGCCCTGAATGCCTATTTAGTGAAGAAGAAACAGAAAATTGATTATTTAATTGTCTATCTGGATGAACAAGTAAAAGAATAGCAAACTAACCCCAAGGCAAATAGATGAATAGAAATAACAAATATTAAAACAGAATTAAATGAATTGGAGAACAAAGGAACAATAGAAAGAATCAATAAACCCAAAAGTTGGTTCTTTGAGAAAATCAGTAGTATCAATGGATCTCTGGCTAGACTGACAAAGAATAAAATAGAGAGGATGCAAATAAACAAATTCTGAAATGAGAGGACAGTCATTACCATGGAGACTGAAGAAGTGAAAAAAATCATAAGAAGGTGCTATGAACAACTATATGCCAATAAACTAGACAACTTAGAAAAATGGATTAACTCCTAGAAACTCATAGACAGGCTAAACAGACTTGAGAAGAGATAGATTTCAGCAAACCAATCACAAGCAAAGAGATTCAATCATTCATCAAAAATCATCCTACAAAGAAAAGTCCAGGGCCAGGTGGCTTCAAAGAGGAATTTTATCAAACACTCCAAAAAGAACTCAATTCCAACCCGGCTCAAACTCTTCCACAAAATTGATGGAAGAAGAACACTACCTAGGTTTTTTATTTTTAATTTCACAGAAATTATTTTATTCTGAAGCTGAATACTCAACCATTATTCCCCACTGCACAATTCCAGAATTGAACATGAGATTTACTTTAGACTTTAATCTTCCTATATTCTGGAGCAGCTAAAAGTCAAAACTTAAAATTATGATATGGTAGCCCATGACAAACTCTGGGATCTATCCTGCAACTACTTGTTGAAGAGTCTTTTGCAAACTATTGCTTTTTTTTTTATTTTTTTGCTTTGTATTTATCTTATACTATACAAAAAAGGTTTAAAATAAAAAAGGTCATCCTTACAATGGATTAAGTTGAGGTACATGCTTTTTCTGAGATATATACAGCTCCAAACCACCACACCTGGGATGAGAAAAAGGCATATTCTTACTATTTTTCCTGGCTTATCTCTCATCCTCAAACTCCAATGCCACAGGATACATAACTCATTTTTAAAATCTAGCATTTCTCTAATACCAAAATTGGGTAAAGCTTCTATAAGAAAACATAAGCTACAGGTCAATAACCATAATGAATACAGACACAAAAATTCTCTACAATAAAACATTAAAAGAATTATACACCATGACCAAGTGAGTTTATATCAGGAATGAAAGTCTGTTTCAACACAAGAAAATCAATCTATATAATACAACACATTAATAAATCAAAAGGGAAGAATCACATGACCATCTCAATTGATGATGAAAAAAGCATTTGGCAAAATCAGCATTGTTTGTTGATAAAAACACTTCAAAAGGTAGGAATTGAAGGAAATTTCCTCAGTATGATAAATGGCATATATGAAAAAACCATGGCCAGCATCATGCTCAATGATGAGAGACTGAAAGCCCTCTCCCTCAGATCAGGAACAAAGCAATAATGCCCTCTGTCACCACTACTATTCAACATTGCACTAGAAATTTTAGCTAGACCAATCAGGCAGGAAAAAGAAATAAAAGGCATCCAAATCAGAAAGGAATAAGTAAAACTTTGATTATTTGAAGATGGCATGATACTACACTTGGAAAATCCTGAGAAATCTATGACAAGGCTTCTTGAGCTAATAAACACATATAGCAAAGTGGCAGAATATAAGATTAATGTGCAAAAATCAGTAATGTTTAAACACAAGCAAAGACCAAACTGAGAAGAAAATTAAGGAAAAATATTCTGTTCAAAATAACAACTGACAAAATCAAATATCTAGGAATAAATTTAACCAATGATGTAAAGGACCCATACACAGAAAATTGCATAACATTGCTAAAATAAATCAAAGCTTTTAATAGATTGAAAGACATTCCCTGCTCATAGATAGGTAGCTTAAATGTAGTTAAGATTTTGATTCTACCCAAATTGATCTACAGATTCAAGGCAATTCCAATAAGAAATTCCAAAAACCTATTTTGAAGACCTGGAAAAGCTAGTTATTAGATTCATTTGGAAGAGAAAGAGACCTCAAATAGTTAAAAATATTCTTAAAAAAGAAGAACAAAGTGGGGAGGTTAACATTTCCTGAACTCCAGATTATTGTAAAGCCACAGTGGACAAAATAGCACTGTACTCACCCAGAGATAGAAGTATTGACCAATGGAATTGAAACAAAAGTGTAGAAATAGACCAACAAATCTATGGTCAACTGATACATGACAAGGCCCCCAAATACACTGAACTGAGACAAGACAGCCTTTTCAATTAGTGGACATGGGATGACTGGATATCACCAGCTGAAAGAATGAAAGAGGGCCCATAACTTACATCCTATACAAAATTAACTCAAGTAGGTAAAAAAACAAAACATAAGAGCCAGTACCATAAAACTCCTAGAATAAAATATAAGGAAACATCCCTAAGACCTAGCAATATGAGGTAGCTTCTTAAACTTTACACCCAAAGCACAAACACTGAAATAAAACATAAGTAAATGGTAATTTTTCAAAATCAAATGGTTCTGTGCCTCAAAAGACTTTGTTAAAAAAGTGGAGAAGCAGACAAATCAATGGGAGAAAATATTTAGACATCACATATAAGATAAATGTTTGATACCCTGTAGGTATAAAAAAATCATATAACTCAACAACAAAAGAAAAAAAAACAATCCAATGAAAAATAGGCTAAATATATGACTAGACATTTTTCCAAAGAGTAAATACAGATGGCTGAAAAGTACATGATGAGATGCTCATTTTCATTATAAGGAAATGCAGATAAAGATGACTATGAGATATCAGCTCACACCCACAAGTTTCAAATGTTGGAGAGTCTGTGGAGAAATTGTAACACTGATGCACTGCTATTGTGAATGCATAATCACATAAGTGCTATGGAAGGTAGTTTGGTGGTTCATCAGAAAACTTAATATTGACTTGCCCTATGACCTGGAAATACCATTACTCAGTATATACCCAGAAGAGCTGAAAGCATGACACAGACATTTTCAACTAATGTTCATATCAGCATTATTTGCAATTGCCAAAAGATGGAAACAATTCAAATGCCCATGAACATATGAATGAATAGACAAAATGTGTTACATACATATGATTGAATGTTATGTGGCAGTAAGACCAAATGAGGTCCTGAAGGATATGACAACATGCATGAACCTTGAGGACATAATGCTGAATGAAATAAGCCTGACACAAAAGAATATATACTGTATGATTTCAACTTTATGAACTCAAGAAATGTAACCTCAGAGGTTTATAATATAGAATATGGGGGACACGAGATACATGGAGCTAGAGATGGGTGAACAGATAGCTTATGAGGTTGAATTTAAATGTAAGGGAATGGATAGATGTGGAGGCAGTTAAATAGTGGATTGATAAGTAATATTACCACATTGAAGGTGAACATTATTGAAAGGGGTTGTATAGACCCATGTATCTCATGAACTAACACTACAGATGTAAATAAGTTCTTCCATGAACTAAATACTTCAAAAGTATGAATCTTGTACAAGAGTAAATAATAGATGGATATAGGGTATAGGGGGGAACTACTGTTGCATGTGATGGTCTATGTTTAACAGGAAGATGTCAACAGTACCACAGCAATACCAGGAGCAAATGATTGATGGGGAGGACAAGACCTAACAGGAGGTTTGGATTTTCTATTTGGTGAGGGTTTGTTTATTGCTTATTATTTTCCTGGGGGGCAATGAAAGTTTTCTAAAATTGAGAGTATTAATTGCTATACAACTAAGTGAGGATAGTATGGCACAGAGATTGTTGGCTTTGGACATTATACATGATGCCCAATGGATGGAGGTTGCTGAAGATACACTGAGTAGAATGGTGAATTCTGCTGTATACATGTGGTCGAATATTGTTCAACTAGAGAAAAGAATGGAGTCAAGAGGCATGCAGTGAAGTCAATGAACCCTGGTGACACTATATGTTACAAAATAAGTCAAAGCAAACATTGTATGGTCTCTTTTAGAAAATAATTATAAGAAAATTTGGGCCTAGATTGTAAGCTCTTATAGAAGTTAAATTTAGTTTGGAGCTGTAGTTGTTATTTCTAGATTTCTAGATTTTGAGAGGCTGTACTATAGATGTATAGCCTGGTATTTCCTTGGCACTTTGAATACTTGTACGAAACCTAAGTCTCAAAGTAAGGGTTCTGCAGATATGAAAGCCAGCATTGCCACATAGAACAACTGTTAAAGAAATTGAAATGGAAGCAAGACTTAATTAGACATAAGGGCAAAGCTTATTGGGTCAGGACTAAGGTAAATCAGAAGGACATTACTTGTATTGTAGAAGTTCACCTACTCAATGAGTTGAAGGAAAGAGAGGTTTATTTTGTCCAAAACCTAAATTTTCTGTAGCACATAATCTAACTCAAACTTTCTGGATAGATAATTTAGCAACCCAAATGGGAATGAGGGCTTATAATTCTTCATAGCTTAATATAATACCCAGACATATCTCAGAGTATGTTGACCAGATAATTAAGAAGTATTGACAAAGTCACTTGAAGGACAGGATAAAAAATATGAAACTATTAAGCTTTCCCTCCAGGGAAACCCCTGATACTGTCTCAAACATTAGGGAATCCAAGTCAATATGCCAAGCTTGTGATATTGAGGCTTACCCTTGTCAAACTTATTTATGTAGTGGCAAAACTAATCCTACCCATAGTTATGCCTAAGTGTCACTTCCAGAAAACCTCTTTTGTTGCTCAAATGTGTCCCCTATCTCTCTATGCCCAACTCCTCAAGTAAAATCTTTATCATCCTCCCTTTGTGGGATATGATAGCTGTAGTGAAAGCCTTCTTAGCAACATGGGATATGAATCCCATGTATGAGCCTGGTCCTGGCACCAAGTAATACCTGCTTAACCCAATGGGGACAATAAATTGTAAGATAATAAGGTATCAGTGGTGGAGAAACTTCAAATAGAGTCTAGATACTATTCTGGAGGATACTCTTATTCAAGCTTCAGAGAGATATTGCAATTTACAATGGTTTGCCAAACCACCACCAAAATCTTTCCTGCCAACCTTAAAGAAAACCTAGGACTTTATCTGAGATTCTACAAAAGTTCCATACAGTATGATTACCTTTCAGAAGCCTACAAACTGCTAATGTGTTCCTAGGCCAGTTAAGTCCTGAAACCCAGATGAGCCAGACTCTGCAGAACATCAACTATTTCCATTCCCCTATCCCGTATCATCAACAGCCCTTCCCAACCTGAAAAATTTAGAATGAGTATAGTCCAAATACCCCTGAACATTGGGAAAAGGATCAAAAGAAAAGGAGGCGTTATAATGGAGAAAATAGGATTTGACAAGTGAGCATGACTGCTGAATCAATATATTGATATTACTTTTAGGCTCCAGAGTCTTGGAGTAGCTAGAAGGAAAAGACTAAAATTGTGGAACTGTAACCCATACCAAACTCTGGAATATGTTCTACAACTACTTGTTTCATTGTACTTTGAAATTTATCACTTTTTTGAATGTATGCTGTATTTCATAATAAAAAATGTTAAAAAATAAGACATACTTTATATCTTTCATACGTAAGTTATCAAAATAATTTTTGAAACGCTTAAAGCAAACATCTCATAACATACAATTACCATCATAATCAAACTTATGAAAAAAATGCTAAATACTTAAACTACTTCATTCAATGCATTTTGCAAAAGTAATATACAAAAAAATTATTTAATTTATGAAGTGATTTTATTTCTACAATTTTGTTAAAACTTTTAGGGGCATATCAGCTTTATGTATATGTCCACTACTATAGGGGATTGAGTGAGGGCAAAGCTGGAAGCAAGCTTCACAATCTTGTATAATTGTTAAATCAGAGTATTTGACATGGATTCCTAATGATTTTACCATTTTCCACAAAGAACATCTACTTTATGCCAACTCTTTTTTTGTGTGTGTGAAATCATAAGGCAACCTCCTCAGCAACTGTGGGTCATATTCAGCAGAAAAGGGCTAAACAATCTGTTTCTTGGTTTCTACAAAGAAAAATTTTCCCAATTTAATTAATTCCTTGGCAGAGTATTCCCTCATAATCCTAGTTTTGTTTACTGGCCAAACAGGACTGTTGAAGGGACTTTGCACTGGTCTGAAAATTTGCACTTTTGCTAATTCATTAATTGCATTGGTTATTTATGTCCTCCCAGGGATTCCAGGTTTTTGGAACCCAATCTTTTTCAGCTAAGATAGCTCTGGTCTTCATTCACATCTCAGAGGATGGCTCTAAGAATACAGTCAGGATTCTTTCAGGTGACAATGAGCACTAACCTGGGGTGAGGACAAACCCAAGTTAAAGAACTTTTGCAAGGCAATGTATGCTTTAGAAGGTGAAACTCAGTACCCTCATTCAGCTAAGAAATTAAGGGAAGCTTCCCTCACAGAACTGCAGGTTAACAAATTATCCACATACTGAAGAAGTGAGTTAGATTCTAAATGCAGAAGGGCTAGGTCCTGTGTTTGTGCGTTTTCAATGAGATGAGTGCTGCTTAAACCCTTGAGGTAGGATTGCCCAGATGATCTGGGTTTAGGTAGCATTTCTAGGACCCTCCCTTTCAAAGGTAAATAGAAACAGGGAGTCTGGGTTTAAAGGTACACAGTAGGAATCATCCTTTAAATTAAGAACTGAGTACCACATGGTGGCATTTAGGATTTTATTTAGGAGGATGTGAGGGTCAGGAACTATAGGGTGGAAGGGAATGATGAACAAGATTGTGAGCCTAAGAGCTTGCACAAACTGGCAGGTACCATTTGGTTTTTTGACAGGCACAATGGAGGTATTACAAGAGGAGGGGAAGGGGATGAGAAGCCTTGGCTTTACAAATTTTAGAATGAGAATCTGGACACCCTAATGTTCTTGTGCTTGAGGAGATATTTTATTTTCTGGGAAATGATGTCATTTATATACTGGATCACAACAGAAGGGATGTGAACTGCCTTCCTAAGCAGTTCTGTTTCTGAGACTTTGGTGTCTACTTGACTTTTTCACTTTTAGGGGAGGGACTCTAGAATATTTTCAAGTCCACCTTAATACCAGATTTAAAGCTACAATATTTTTAATGTGGATTATAGGTTCTTGTTTTGGCAGACAGCCAATTATTTGCAAGTGGGCACCTAACGCTTTTTGCATACCTCTTTCTAGAAGTGGGGAGGGACTCTCTGTTATTGTTAAAAATTAAAGACTCAGAAGAACACTACCAATTTGGCAGGGGAGAGATGGAGTGTGCTGGTTGGCAACACTAATGCACCCTGGAAAATCCAGGTTCTTTAACCCTGATTTAATACTGTAGAGTTGGATCTTCTTGATTAGGTTGTTTCCATGGAGATGTGGCCCACCCAATTGTGGGTGAGAACTTTGGATAAGGTGGTTTCCATGGAGTTATATATTAACCCATTCAAGGTGGATCTTAATCCACTTACTTGTGTCCTTTAAGACGGAACCATTTTGGGGCACCCAAACAGAACCAACATCAGACCTTGACATTTGGAGATGAAAAAAACACCCCCAGGGAAGCTGTTTGAAATAAAAAACCAAAAGAGCAGCAGAAGCCAGCCACATGCCTTCCCAGCTAATGGAGGTGTTCTGGATCATTGGCCTTTCTTAAATCAAGGTATCTTTCCCTGGGTGCCATAGTTTGGACATTTTTGTAGCCTTAGAACTATAAACTTGTGACTCAATCAATTCCCCTTTTAAAGGTCATTATATACCTGGTATAATGCATCCCATCAGCTTTAGCAAACCAAAACAAATTTTGATACCAGAAGAGGGGAGCTGCAGTTCACAAATACCAAACATGTTGGAATGATGTTTTAAATATATGAGGGGAAGATATTGGAAGAGTTGTGAGGAGTTTCACAGAGAAGGCCTTCAATGCTTTGAAGAGAGTGTTGGTAGAAATGTGGAATCTAACGATACTTCTGATAAGACTTTAGAGAGAAACAACGCATGTGTTATTGCAAACTGGAAGGAAGGCAACCCTTGTTTTAAGTGGCAAAGAATTTGGCAAAATTGCCTACTGGTTTTGGATGGAAGTCAGATTTTAAGAACCTTGAGCTGGGATACTTAGCTGAAGAGATTTCCAAGTTAAATGTGGAATGTGTGGCCTGGTTTCTCTTTGTAGCTTATAATAAAATGCTGCAGGAAAGAGATAAGCTAAGAACTGAATGCTTGGTGCAAATAAACTAGAAATTGATGTAATAGAAAATTCTAGGCTTCTAGAAAGTAATACTCCAGTAAATTGGGCCCTACATGTAGATTTGACCAAACACAGTACCAGCCAGCTGTTACAGGATAAGCCAGGATTTGAGATGGAGTTATTTAGAAAGGATTTTTGGAAAGTCCTATTTTCTAATGGGTATGATCCCAGTATACTGCATAGAAAACCAACAAGAGTGTAGTGGGGTCTGTATAATGGAACCACTACCATTGTGGACTAAAAGGGACAGAGAAGGGACAAATTGAAGGAAAATTTACTACAAAGAGAGAACCATGGAAGCTAAGGTTTGAAGCCAAGAAACCTCAGATCAAGAAAGCAACCCACCCATACACTTGGAGATGGTGAGTTTGCCTGAAAGTCAGCAGGCTTTCCACCTCAATGTTCAGGAAGAGTTGTGCCACCTCAGACCTTGGAGATGGTGGAGCACATAAATGGGATTGGGGGGAGCCTGGTTGCCATTTCATGGTTCTGGAGGGGTTGAGAAGGCGTCCCAGAAGCAGAAATCTCAGGCACTGCCCTGATGTTTGGAGAGGGTGGAGATGAAAAAAAAATGGTCCCCCCAATGAGCCCCAGTGTTGTAACTCTCACCCCTGCATTTGGGGGAAGTGGGGTCACTGCATCAGCCTTGGGAAAAGGTAGGACTGCTGCTTTCTTAAGCCTACAGTTAAATGATTCTCATAATTCAAAATCTAATGGATTTCACCTTGAAAGTTTGGTAACTGTTTGGGACCATTGACCCCTCTTTTCATTTCTATTTCTCCATACGACAATGGAAACATGTATTCTATGAATGGCACTCATTTGAAAATTGGCTGCAGATAACGTGTTATGATTTTTACAGATCCATAGCCAGAAGAGAATATTGACTTAGGACAGACAATACCTGAAGCTGACCTTGATGAGAACTTGTACTGGTTTTGACTTTGTATAGTATTTTAATTGTTTAAGGCTTTGTGATGCAGTAATGGAATAAATGCATTTTGCATATGGAAATAATATATCTTTTTGAGGTCCAGAAGGCAGAATATGCTGGTTTGAAACAGGTGTGTTCCCCAGAAAAGCCATGTTCTTTAATCCTAATTCATTGTTGTATAGTGGGATCTTTTGGATTAGGTTGTTTCCATGTAGATGTGGTATACTCGATTGTGGGTGAGACCTTTTGATTACGTGGTTTCCATAGAGATGTATCTCCATTGATTTAAGGTGGGTCTTAATCTGCCAACTGGAATCCTTTAAGAGGGAAACATTTTGGATATAGGAGACAGTGCCAACATGAAATTCAGACGTTTGAAGATGCAAAAAATACTCCTGAGGAGGCTGTTTGAAATTAAAAGCTAAAGGACCATCAGGCACCAATCATGTGACTTCTCAGATGGCAGAGGTATTCCAGACCCATTGGCCTGTCTTGAGTCAAGGTATAATTCTCTGGGTGTCTTAGTTTAGATATTTTTATAGCCTTATAACTGTAAACTCGTGACTTAATTACTTCCTTTTTAAAAAATCATTCAATTTCTGGTATATTGCATTCTGGCAAGTTTAGCAAACCAAAATATGAGGTGAACGTTCAAGCTTGAGACCTCTCATCTACTCCTGATTTGGAACAGATCTCTGAAGAGAGCAGGCAAGTGTGAGAGGTTAAGACAGAATATCTGGTTCCCATATCATTTTTAAATGTAATGGTCTTCCCAATCACATCAAGGGTTACTTGGGGTTGTTGAGATCAATTTTCTTCGATAAGGTCTAGGAAGGTACTGGCCCTGGGTCCTCTAATTATTGAGTGGAGACAGAGAACAAAGCTCTCAGGGAGGCCTCTCTCCCCACTGGAGGCTCAATAAACTCCTTGGTCCAGTGTCCAGCTTTCCCATATTTAGGGCAAGGCCCTGGGGGTCTCTCCATCCTCATGGCTCCCTTGCTTCCAGTGCCTTGACTCTCCACACTAATGGCAGATTTCAGGTTGTTTCTGCCCAGGGTAGCCTTAATGTAACGGCCTACCATTTACAACTAGAGTTACGAGACTTGCCTTACTCCAGTTTTTCTTACCCTTTCCTCCTCCATAGTCCTGTCCCGGTTATTAAAGACAGAAATGGCAATACTCGTAAGGTCATTCATAGGTATTTGGGGCTCTGAGGACATATTTTTGTCTGGGTCTTCCCAGTCTAGAAAGTAGGACCTTGGCTAATTTATCTTTTCAGATGCCAAATCTTATATGTTCCCCTTATGGTCTTGTCTTCAAAGGTGGACATATGGAATTTCAGGCTTTTTCTTCTATTTTTTTGCAAAAAAAAAAAAGAAGCTCTAATAGAAGGATCTTATTAAAGCCAAAAATGATATTTTGAGGCCACTGCTTCCCACATTTAACCTATATTGAGGCCAACTGTATTAGTTTATTAATGCTGCTACAAATGCAATGTACCATAAGTGGGCTGGTTTTATAAAGTGAATTTATTAAGTCACAAGTTTACTGCTCTAAGGTCATAAAAATGTCCATTCTAAGGAATCCAGAGAAAGAAACTATGACTCAAGGAAGGGCTAATGATGTTTGGGGTTTGTTGGTTGGTTGGGAAGGCACATGGAGGTATCTGCTAACTTTCTCTGCTGGCTTCTCATTTCAAATGGTTTCTTCCCTGGGGGCATTTCCTTTATGCTTTTCCAAAGGGCTCTCTCTTTATTAGCTCTGAAGCCACTTCCAAAATGTTTTCCTCTTAAAGGACTCCAGTAAGTGACCCCATCTTGAATGGGTGGAGACATATCTCCATGGACACAACCTAATAAAAAAAGGTGCCACTCACAATTGAGTGTGTCACATCTCCATGAAAACAACTTAATAAAAAGATCCCACACAACAATATTGAATCAGTATTAAAGAACATGACTTTGTTAAGGTGCACAACAGTTTCAAACCAGCACACAATGTGACAAAGGTAGAAATTGAGGTATGCCACTACAAATCAGACATGGTCGTGGATTGCTGGCTCCTGACCAGAAGCCAAGGGAGAAGAATGAAACTTATTCTCTCCCTTAAGTTGAAGAATGGCCTTTCCAGTCCCTCGATTTGGATTTCTTCCGGTTTTCAGAACAATGAGACAATATATTTCTATTGTTTAAGGCAACTAATCTGTGGTAGTTTGTTATAGTAGCCTTCAGTACCAGAAATTGTCTGGACTTTGCTGCAGGAATTTTGTTACGAAGTTCTGAATGTCTTTCTTCTAAAAGGTAAATAAGTTGGAATGCACTTATCTTTGATTTCAATTAGTTTAAGGTTTAAGATTCTGGAAACAAAAACCTAGATTTGAGCTGCAATCATCATTTAATAGCTACATGGTCTTGGACAATCACTGGCATCCAGAAAATGAAGATTATAAAGTAATTGCCATATAGCATTTTTAGATTAAATGTCATACTGCAAGAAAAGATAATAGCCAAAATGCAATGTGAGCACTGAATAAAAGATAGCAATTACTGTTAACACTTAATGTATAATATTATGACAGTTTGAAAACACTTCCCCGTGACTAAAATTTGAGGTTTTAAATTTTTTTCATTTCCAACCTTTTCTAAGATTTCTTACATTTTGACAAGTCTATCAAGGCTGCTGCTTACTTTCTCAACCAGCACTGTGTTCAAGTCTCCTGTGCAAGTTTTTTGACATCATGATGCCAGCTGCCTTCAGGTTGTGGCTCCTGTACTTTAGAGACACCTGGGGGATTCATCCCTAAATTCCTCACAATGATATCTGACAAAAAACTACAAAATCTAAACAGTTAAAGAACACATGCTGAGCAATCATTGGGTCAAAGGAGAAACTGCAAGAGAAATCAGTAAATACTGAGACAAATGAAAATTAGAATATAGCATATCACAATTTATGGGATGCACTGAAGCCAGTGCTGAGAATGAAATGTACAGCCCTAAATGCCTACATTAAAAAGAAGAGAGAACTCAAATTGAAGACTTAACTACACTGATTAAATTGTCTATTTAAAAACAATAGAAAGAATCAGCAAAACCTAAAGTCTGTTCTATGAGAACATTAATAAAATTGACAAACTCTTAGCTAGACTGTTAAAGAAAAAAAGAGAGAAGATGCAAATAAGTAAAATCAGAAATGAGATGGGAGACAATACTACTGATTCTACAGAAATAAAAAAAGGGTAATAGAAGATGTTATGTACAACTTTATGTCAACAAATAACTAACTTAGATGAAATTGGCAATTTTCGACTAATAAACAAAAACCTATACCGAGTATAGAAGAAATAGAAGACTTCAACAAGCTAATTATAAGTAAAGAACAGTGAAATGCTCATCAAAAAAAAAAACCTCCCAACAAAGAAAATCCCAGGAGCAGAAGGCTGTGCAGGTGAATTATTTCAGTCATTCTAAGAATAATTGATACTAATCCTGCTCAAACACTTCCAAAAGTTGAAGTGGAGGAAACCCTATATAACACATTCTACAAGGCCAACATCACCCTCATTTCCAAATTAGATAACGATACCATAAAAAGAAAATACACCAATTTCTCCAATAAATTTAGATGCAGAAATGCTTGACAAAATATAAACAAATATAATGTAACAGCAAACAAATTAAAAGAGTTGCCCACCATCACCAAGCAGGTTTTATCCCAGGTATACAAGGGTAGTTCAACATAGAATATCAATTAATGTAACGCACCATATTAAGAATTTGAAGGGGAAAATGCAAAATCATCTCAATTGAGGCAGTAAAGGCATTTGATAAAATCCAACGTGCTTTCTTGATAAAAGCATTTCAAAAGATAGGAATAGAAGGAAACTTCCTCAACATGATAAAAGGCATACATGAAAAACCTATGTATAAAATCATATGCAGGGTGGGCCATGGTGGTTCAGCAGGCAGAAATCTCTCCTGCCATGCCAGAGACCCAGGTTAGATTCTTGGTGCTTGCCCATGCAAAAAGAAAAATCATATGCAATTGTGAAAGACTGAGAGTTTTACCTCTAAAATCTAGAACAAAACAACAATATACTTTTATTCAAAATTCTGCTCGAAGTTCTACCTAGGGCTATTAAGTAAGAAAAGTAAAGAAAAGAAAAGCATATCCAAATCAGAAAGGAAGCAGTAAAGCTTTCACTATTTGCAGATGGCATGATTTTATAATTTAAAAGACCCCTCAAAACTGCAACAAAGTTTCTAGAGCTAATAAGTGAGCTCAGCAAACTGGTGGCAGACAAGGTCAACATACAGAAATCAGTAATATTTCTATACACTAGTAATGAGAAATCAGAGGAGGAAATCAAGAAAAAATTCATTTACAATAACAAGTAAAAGAAACAAATTATTAGGAATAAATTTAACCAAGGATGCAAAGGATCTGCACATGGAAAATTACAAAATATTGCTAAAAAAATCAAAGATGACCTAAATATATGTAAACAATTCCTTGTTCATGGCTTGGAAGACTAAATATTGTTAAGATGTCAAATTTACCCAAATAGATTTATAGTTTCAATGCAATCCCAATAAAAATTCCAGCAGCCTTTTTCACAGAAATGGAAAAGCCAATCATTAAGGTTTTCTGAAAGTTTAAGGGGCTGAAAATAGTGATATACATTTTGAGAAAGAAAAATAAGATTGAGGACTCACACTTTAAACGATATTACAAAGCTACCATGGTAAAAACAGCAGGTATATTGATCAATGGAATCAAATTCGAAGTTCAGAAATAGTCCATCACATCTATGGTCAATTGATTTTGGGCAAGGCTGACAAATCCACTCAACTGGGGCAGAACAGTGTCTTCCAGAAATGGTGCTGGGAGAATTGGATATCCATATCCAAAAGAATGAAAGAGGACCCCTATTCACACCTTATACAAAAATTAACTACAAGTGGATCACAGACCTATATATAAGAGCCAGTAACATAAAATTCCTAGAGTAATCTATAGGGAAGCATCTACAAGATCTTTTGGTAAGAGATGATTCCGTGGACTTCACACCCAAAGCACAAGCAAGGAAAGTAAAAAATAAATACATGGGACTCCCTCAAAATTAAACACTTTTGTGTTTCAAAAGATTTTGTCAAGGGCCAGAAACAGTTGCTCAATCGCAGAATTCTGTGGTATGATTCCTGGAGCCTGCCCATGCCAAAAAAAAAAAAAAAAAAAAAAAAAAAGAGTTTTTCAAGAAAGTGAAAATGCAGCCTACTTAATGGGATAAAATATTCATAAACCACTGTGATGGTTTGGAGCTGTATGTACCCCTGAAAAGCCATGATCCTTCCATCCATTCTTGTGGGTGCAGACCTGTTATGGGTGGGATATTTGATTTTATTGCTTCATTGGGGATGTAACATAGCTTATTTAAGGTGGATCTTAATACCTTTGCTAAAGCCCTCTATGAGAGGATAAAAGACAGATGAAACTCAGAGCTCAGAGGTGCTAAGAGGGAAAATGCCCTTGGAAAAGCAGAAGGATCAAAGGAGCTGAGTGAACCACTTGACACTAGAACAGATGAGAAGGAAAAAGAGACATTGCCATGTGCCTTCCCATGTGACAGAAGAATTCCAAATGCCAGCAACCTTTCCAAGAAAGAGGTATCTTCCTCTCGTTGCCTTGGTTTGCACATTTTAATGGCCTTAGAACAGTAAAATTTCTAACCTAATAAATTCCCATTGAAAAAACCGCACTCATTTCTGGTATACTGCATTCTGGCAGTTTTGGCTAACAAAAACAACCACATATGTTATAATAACCTGATAATTCCACAATAAAAAGACAAACAAGCTATGCTGGCTTGAAACTGTTATGTACCCAAGAAAATCCATGTCCCTTAATCCTGATTCAATATTGCTGGGTGGGAGTTTTGATTAATTTGTTTCCATGGAGAGGTTACCTACCCAATTGTGGGTAGTCTTTGGTAAGGTGGTTTCCATGGAGATGTGTCTCCACCCACTCAAAGTAGGATTGCTAGCTAGATTCATTTAAGAAGGAAACATTTTGAAAAAGTTTCAGAGCAAACAAAGCTGGTGGAGCAAACACAAGACCCAGATATTTGGAGATGCAGAAAGAAAATGCCTCTGGGGAAGCTGCATGTACTCAAAAGTCAAAGATCCCAGCGGAGAGTAGCCCCACATCTTTCCAACAAGCAGAGGTGCTTGGCACATATTGTCTTTTCTTGAATCAAGGTATCTTTCCCTGGGTGCCTTACGTTGGACTTTTTTAAACATGTAAACTTAATGAATTTCCTTTTTAAAAGCCATTTCATTTCTGGTATAATGTATTCTGGTAGCTTTAACAAACTAAATCAGATTTTGGTACTGGAAAAGTGAAGTGCTGTGGTTTGCAAATACCAAACATGTTGGAATGTTTGTGTAAATGGAGAATGGGAAAATTCTGGAAGAGATGTGAGGAGATTGATAGAGAAGGCATAGAATGCTGTGAAGAAGACTTTTGGTATAAATGTGGACTCAAAGGATACTTGATAAGGCCTTAAACAGAAATGATGCATGTTTTCTTACAAACTGGAAGGAAGCCAATCTTTGTTTTAATCTGGCAATTAATCTGGCAAAATTGACTACTGGCTTTGGATGGAAGGCAGATTTTAAAAGCCATGAGTGGGATACTTAGCTGAAGAGATTTCCAAACTAAATTTGGAAAATTCAGCCTGGCTTCTCCTTGTAACATATAATAAAATGTGACAGGAAAGAGATAAGCTGAGAACTGAACTCTTGGGTACAAAGAAACCAGAAATTAATGGTATGGAAAATTTTGGATTTACAGGACAGAGACCCCAAAGGATAATGCCCCATGTGTGGGTTTAATCAAACATAGAACAAGTCAGCCATTACAAGACAAGCTAGGGTGGAGATGGAGATATCCAGAAAAGATTTGTGTCAAGTCATACTATATGATGGGTATCATCCTGATAAACTGCATAAGAAACCAACAAGAGTGTTGTGGCATCTCTAGAAACAGAATCAATGCCAGTGTGGACTAAAAGGGACAGAAAAGGGATAAATTGTAGAAAAAATTACTTCAGATGCATAAACATGGAAACTAAGGTCTGGAGCGAGGAGACCATGGGCCAGGAGAGGGGACACATGCATACATGTAGTGAGGGTGTGTATGCCCAAGAAGCAGAGGACAGGCCTTCTGCCTCATTGTTCATAAAGAGTTTCAGTGCCCTGGGTCTCACAGAGGGTGGAGAGCATACACTGGGGATTAGAGGGAGCCCAGTTATTGCCCAATTGTTCTGAAAGGGTTGAGTATGTACCCCAGAGATGGCAGAGCCTAGGTTCTGCCTAAATGGATGGAGAGGGTGGAGCCAAGACAAAGTTGGTCCTTCCAACTATCTCCAATGTTGCAACCCTTATCTCAGCATTTGCAGAGAGCATTTTTAATGGCATTTTTAATAGGCCATTAAAAATGGTAGGACAGCTGCTTTCTAAATCCCTGAGGATGAATGACTCTCAGACTTTGAAATCATATGGAGCTTGCCCTGCAGATTTTCAAAACAGTTTTGGTCTGGTGACCCCTGCTTTCCTTTTGAGTTCTCCCTATTGCATAGGAAACATGTATTCTATGTCTGTCCCTCCTTTGATAATGGAATCAGATAACTTGTTCTGAGTTTTAAGGTCTGGAGCCAGAAGAGAATTTTTTGCCTTAGAACAGGCCATGCCTATAACTAGCTTTGAAGAGATTCTGTACTGCTTCTGACTTTGTATTATAGTTGTATTGTTACTGAAACAGTTTAAGGATTTGTGATATTTTGACAGAATGAATGCAACTTTCCTTTTAGGGGTCTAAAGGATGGAATTTGCCGGTTTGAAGCTATTGTGTATCCCAGAAAAACCATGTTATTTAATGTTAATTCAATATTTTTGGCAGGATACCTTTTATTAAGTTGTGTCCATAGAAATGTGACCCACCCAATTATGGGTGAAACCTACTGATTAAGTGGTTTCCATGGAGATGTGTCTCCACCCATTCAAAGAGGGGTTGCTTGCTGTATTTCTTTAAGAGAGAAACACTTTGAAAAAAATTTCAGAGCCAACAGAGGCAACAGTGCAAACACGAGGCCCAGACATTTGGAGATTCAGAAAGAAAAAATCCCTGGGGAAGCTGTTTGAAAGCAGAAACTGAACACCCCAAGAGATGAGAGCCATGTGCTTTCCTAGCTGACAGAGTTATTCTAGGCCCATCAGCCTTTCTTGAGTCAATATATCTTTCCATGAATGTAATAGTTTGAACATTTCTTAGCCTTAAATCTATAAATTTTATTATAATAAATCTCTGATATATTGTATTCTAGCAGCTATAGCTAAAGAAAACAAAACACAGTTTAAAAATGGCCAAAAAAATTGAACAGACACTTTTTCTAGAGAGGAACTACAAATGACTAAAAAGCACATGAAAACATGTTCAATATCCCTCATTAATAGGGAAATTCACATCAAAACCACTATGAATAATCATTTCACACGTATGAGAATGATCAGTGTTAAAATAACAGAAAACTATAAGCATTGGACAACATGTGTAGAAAAAATAACACTTAGTGTCTGCTGTTCAGAATGAAGAATAGTGCAACTACTGTGGAAGACAGTTTTATGGTTCAGGAAGCTAAGTATAGAATTGCCATGTGTTCCAACAATTCTACTACTAGGTATATACTCAGATGAACTAAAGCAGGGGTGCAAAACAACATCTGCATGCCAATTTGCATAGCACAATTGTTCATGGTTGCCAAGGGATGGAAATAAACCAGATGTCCATCAAATGATGAATGGATAAATAAAGTGAGTGTGTGTTTGTGTGTGCATGTGTGGGTGTGTGTTTTAGTTTGCAAGCTGCCGGGATGCAATACACCAGAATTGGAATTGCTTTCATAAAGGGAATAAGCTACAATTTAACAGTTCTAAGCCTATAAAAATGCTGAAACTAAAGAAAGATACCAGGGAAAGATACCCAAATTCAAGGAAGGCCAATGGATCAGGAACATTTTTGTCAGCTGGGTAGTCACATGGCTGGCATCTGTTGGTTCCTTGCTCTTGGGCTCTGTTGCTTTCAGCCTCTGTTCCTGTGGGGGTTCTTGAGTTTGCTTCTCTGTGGCTGACTTTCATCTCTTGACTTCCATTGGTTCTCTCCAGGTTCTGTCTTGCTTAACATTTCATGGCGATGTCTGCTTGGGTCCAAGTATCTTCAAATATCTGTGTTTCTGTTGTCCACGTGTAGGCATCTCTCTCAAAAGTGCCTCCTTTTTAAAAAGACTCCAGTAAATTAATCAAGGCCCAGCTGGAATTGGTGGAGTCATACATCTATCCAATCAAAAGGTCATACCCACAATTGGGCATGCCACACCTCCATGGAGATAATATAATCAGAAGTCTCCACCCTACATTATGAATCAGGACTAAAAGAAACAACTGCCCCCACAAGACTGGATCAGGATTAAAACATGGGCTTTTTGAGGTAAGTAAGACTTTGAAACTGGAGCAGTGGGATCTTATTCATGAGTAGGAAGAAAAGAAGACCTGATATATACAATAACATGGATGAACCTTGAGGACATTATGTTGAGTGAACTAAGTGAAATACAAAAGGACAAATATTGTATGTTCTCATTACTATGAACAAATCATAATGAACAAACTCATGGAATTGCAATATTAAGTATAGGTTATTATGAGATAGAATGAGGGATCAAGAAAGGGGAATTGATGCTTAATTTGTGCAGGATTATAAATAAGGTTTATTGTAAAAATATGTAAGTGCATAGATGTGATGATTGCATGTTATTGTGAGCCTTATTAACAGGGCTGAGTTACTGATGTGGTCATGGTATAAGGGAAACTCTAGGGTCTTGTTTGTCACTAGAAGGAAAACTAAAGGATAAAATATGGGAATGTTGGGCGGGCTACGGTGGCTCAGTGGCAGAGTTCTCACCTGCCATGCCCAGGACCTGGGTTTGATTCCCGGTGCCTGCCCATGCAAACATACAAACAAACAATAAAACATTAGCTTCGACCTAGAGGTTCATTCTTTAAAAAAAATATATATGGGAATGTATAACATAGTGAAATCTGTTTTGGAAGATGACTGTTGTTAATAGGACAAATATAAGAACATTCTTCCATGAACTAGGACAAATGTATGTCACTACTACATTTAATAATAGTGTGGTGTGCCAGTTTGACTATACTGTGCATCCCAGAAAAAACATGTTATTTAATGCTCATTAAATATTGCTGAGTAAGATATGTTTTGTTTCCATAGAAATGTAATGCACCCAATTGTGGGTGGCAAGTTTTGATTAGATGGTTTTCATGAAGATGCATCTCCACCCATTTAAGGTGGGGTTGCTTACTGAAGCCATTTAAGAGGGACCCATTTTGGAAAAAAACTTTAGAACAGCCAGAACCAGCACAGTCCACACAACCAGAAACCATTGGCAATGGAAAAGGAAAATGCCCCTGGGGGAACTTCATGAAACAAGAAGCCAGGGGAGAAATCTGGCATACATTGTCATGTGCCCTCCCAGCTGAGAGAGACACCCTAAACATTGTTGGCCTTCTTGAGCCAAGGGCTTTCTGGATGCCTTAATTTGGACATTTTTAGAGCCTTGCCTTAATTTGGATTTATATGGCCTTAGAAATGCAAACTTTCAACTTAATAAATTCCACTTTTTAAAAGCCATTCCAGTGCTGCTATATCACATTCCAGCTGCTTAGGAACTAAAACAGATTTTGGTCCCAGATAAGTGGGGCCTGCTGCAGTTTGCAAATACCAAAAAAATGTTGGAACAGCTTTCTAAATGGGTAAGGGGAATATTCTGGAAGAGTTGTGAGGAACTTGATACAGAAGGCCTAGAATGTTCCAAAGAGACTGTTGGTAGAAATATGGACTCTAAAGATACCTCTGATGAGGCTCTAGACAGAAATGAGATGTGTGTTATTACAAACTGGAAAGGTGATCCTTGTTTTAAAGTGACAAAAAATATGACAAAACTGACTGCTAGTTGTAGATGAAAGGCAGATTTTAATAGCCACACACTTGAATATTTAGTAGAAGAGATCTCCACACTAAATGTGGAAAATGTGGCCTGGTTTCCCCTTGCAGTTTATAGTGAAATGTGCCAGGAAAGAGATAAGCTGAGAACTGAATTCTTGGGTGTAAAGAAATCAGAAATTGATATTCTAGAAAACTCTGGGCTTCCAGAAAGTAAGCCCCCATAGAATAGTACTCTATGTGAGGATTTGACCAAGCATGGAAGAAGTCAGCCATTACAGGACAAGTGAGAATTGGAGATGGAATTATCCAGGACGGATTTGTAGAAAGTCCTTTTGTATGATGGACATGATAACAGCATGCTGCGTAGAGAATCAAAAAGAATGTTGAGGGATTTGTATGAATGGAACCACCACCAGTCTGAACTAAAAGGGACAGAAATGGGACAAAGTGAGTAAAACCTTCTTCATAGGCAGACTCATGGAGGCTAAGGTCTGGAGCCAGGAAATCTTGGGTCAGGAGAGATGGCCCACTCAAGCCCTTGGAGAAAGTGAGTTTGCCCTTAAGGGAAAGAGTAGGCCTTCTACCCCCAGTTCTAAAGAGTGTGCCCCAGGCCCTGGAGATGGTAGAGCACATTCCTTGGGGACTGAGGAAAGCCTGGCTCCCATCACATTTTTCTGGAGGGGTTGAGCTTGTGCCCCCATGTGCTGGTTTAAAATGATGTATGTACCCTAGAAAAGTCATGTTTTAATCCTAATCCCATTTTGTAAAAGCAGCCATTTCTTCTAATCCTTATTCGGTATGGTATGTTTGAAAGTGTAATTAGATCATCTCCCTGGAGATGTGATTTAATCAAAAATGGTTGTTAAACTGGATTAGGTGGAGGCATGTCTCCACCCATTTGGGTGGGTCTTGATTAGTTTACTGGAATCCTATAAAAGAGGAAACATTTTGGAGAAAGTGGGAGATTCAGGAAGGGCAGAGAATGCTGCAGCACCATGAAGCAGAGTCCACCAGCCAGCAACCTTTGGAGATGAAGAAGGAAAACACCTCCCAGGGAGCATCATGAAACAGGAAGCCAGGAGAGAAAGCTAGCAGATGATGCCATGTTTTTCAGGTGCTCTTCCAGCTGAGAGAGAAGCCCTGACTATGATCGCCATGTGCCTTTCCACCTGAGAGAGAAACCTTGTCCATGTTTGCCATGTGCCTTCTCAGTTGAGGGAGAAACCCTGAACTTCATTAGCCTTCTTGAACCAAGGTATCTTTCCATGGATGCCTTTGATTGGACATTCCTATAGACTTGTTTTAATTGGGACATTTTCTCAGCCTTAGAACTGTAAACTAGCAACTTATTAAATTCCCCCTTTTAAAAGTCATTCCATTTCTGGTATATTGCATTCCAGCAGCTAGCAAACTAGAACACTCAGAGATAGCAGAGTCCTGAGTGTGTCCCCAATGTTTGGAGAGGCTGGAGCTGAGATAAAGGTGGTCTCCCTGATGTCCCTCAAAGTTGCATTTGGAGAGAGCTGGGTCACTGCATAAGCCCTTGGAAAGAGTGGCACTATAGTTTTATAAAGCACCACGGATAAATGACTCTCAGATTTTGAAAACAAATGATGTTTATCTGAGGTTTCCAGAACTGTATGGGTCCAGTGACCCCTGTTTTCCTTCCAATTCCTCCCTATAGAAATGGGTAAATGTATTCCATGACTGTTCCTCCTTTGTATATTGGTAGCAGATATTTGTTCTGAGTTTTACAGGTCCAGAGCCAGAGGACAGTACTGCCCTAAGACAGACCATATCTGTAGCTGACTTTGATGAGATTTTGTACAGTTTCTGACTTTGCATTGTATTTGTATTGTTACTCAAATGGTTTAAGGCTTTCTGATATTGTTATGGAATCAATGTGTTTTTCATTTGGAAATAATGTCTTTTGGAGATACAAAGTGTGGGATGTGCCAGTTTGAATTTGTTGTGTACCAAAGAAAATCCATGTCCTTTATTCCTCATTCAATATTTCTGGGTAGGATCATTTTGATAGCTGCCATGCAGTTATGATCCACCCAATTGTGAGTGGTAATTGTTGATTAGATGATCTCCATGGAGATGTGTCTCCACCCATTCAAGGTGAGGTTTATTGGAACCTTTTAAGAGGGAATCATTTTGGAAAAAGCTTGGGAGCAACCAGAGCCAACAGCATCCACATAGCCAGAGAAATTTTGAGATTGAAAAGGAAAATTCCCCCAGGGGAGCTTCATGAAACAAGAGACTGAGAGAGAAAGCTAGCAGATGCCATCATGTAACCTCCCAGCTAAAAGAGAAACCCCAAACTTTATCAGCCTTTTTTGAGTGAAAGTAACACCTTGTTGGTGCCTTAATTTTAACATTTTCACCACCTTAGAACTGTAAACTTACAACTTAATAAATTCCCTTTTTAAAAATCCACTGCAATTCTGGTATATCACATTCTGGCAGCTTACAAACTAAAACAGGTGGTATGGGAAAAAACAACTAATGAAAACTACAGACTATGGTTAACAGTAATATTGTAATATTCTTTCATCAATTGTAGCAAAGGTATCATATCAATGATAAGCATGGGACATGCAACCTGGTTTCTCTTTGGAGATTATAGTAAAATATGAGAGGAAAGATTTAAGCTGAGAAATTAATTTCTCAGCACCAAAGATAACAGATATTGATGGGTTAGAAAATTATGACCTTTGAGAGAACATGTCCCCGCAGAATAGTACTCCATGCATGGATTTCACTGAACATGAAACTGGCTAGACATTTCAGTACAAGTCTGGATTGGAAATGCAGTAATTCAGGAGGGATTTGGGGAAAATCCTTTTGTCTGTTGCTTTGCACCCTTGTGTGCTACATGCAAAACTGATGTTTTTGGTGTGATCTCTATGAATGGAACAACTGCCAGACTGTGCTAAAAGGGACAGATTAAAATTTCAAGGGCAGCACCATTGAAACTGAGGTCCAGACTGAAGAAGTCTTCTCCTTCCAAGAGAGCAAGGCCACATGGTTATAAAAGGTAAGTCTGCCACGGCACTTGGAGAGCCACCAGGGAGACTTTCATCACTGAATATCATACGTGGGTGTATGGGGGAGGGCAATGGTTTCACTTGCTGAGTTACCCTTAGAGAGAGAGAGAGAGGCCATATCAGAGCAACAAAAGAGGAATTGACTCCAGAATTGACTCTTAGGCATACCTATAGGTAGGTTAAGCTTCTCAGTTACATATAAAAGCTTCCCAAAAGCAAGCCTCAAGATCAAGGCCTTGGCCTATTGATTTGGGTGTCCCTAATGTTTGGCACAGTATCTGGGGATTTCCTGGTATTAAAATTTAATTGTTCCACATTGTTTCTCCCTTCCCTCAAGGGACTTTGCCAATACTTTTTGATTATCTGCTTACAATACTCTGGGATATATCCAGACAATACATTAAACTATGCAGTATTAGAGCTCTCATTCTTATTCTGGGCTCCCTGTGTTTGGATTCTTTAAAGGATCTATCCAGACAGATTGAGTTAGATTGTGTGCTACAGAAAATTTAGATTCTGGGCCAAACAAACTTTTCTTCCTTCGGTCTCAAAGAGTAGATGAAATTCTAAAACACAGGCAATGAATTCCTTAACACTGTATTCTGAATTATCTTAATTCTGTCCTGATCAGCTTTGTTCTGATCTCTAAATACCAGGTTTTACATATATAAACAGCCCCTCAAAATCCAGAAATAATAATTACCACTCCAGACTAAATGTGACTGCTATAAGAGCTTTAGTCTATGCCCATTTTCTTATAAGTATTTTTAAATGAGATCATATAATATTTGTACTTTTGTTTCAGGCTTATTTTGTCCCACCAAATGTTCCACAGGTTCACTCACATCAGTGAATACCTCACAACTTCATTACTTTTTGTAACAGCACAATGTCCAATCATATGTATACACAATTGTTCACCAATCTACTTCTCAGTTAGTGCATCTTTCAGCCACCTCCATCACCTGGGCCTCAGGTATGACTTCCAAAGTCAACAGTCCATCAAAGTTATCTAAATATCAAAATTTAGATAATTTTATTATTCACACTAGAAAGATAGCCAATAAACACAACCTCACTAAATAGAAAATCTAAACCTCACCCTAACTCTTGTCCCTCCCCCCATTACATACCCCTGATAGTGCTGCAGTACTGTTAAACATAGACCATAATATGCAATAACATTTTCCCCAAACCCTAAATTTATAAACTATTTGTACAATATTCACACTTTTGCAGTAGTTCATGTAAGAATTTATTTGTATTTGCAATGCTAATCAATAGGACACATGAGTCTACGCAACCTCTTTCAATCATGTTCACCTTTAATATGATAATATTACTTACAGACCCACTAGTGAACTGCCTTCACTTCTATCTATTCACTTACATTTAAGCTCAACCTCATTCGCTAACTGTTCACCTATCTCAAGCTTCTGTGTATCTCTAGGTCCCCTATATTCTGTATTATAAACCTCTGATCATACCTTTATGTTGGTCATAAAAATGGAACCCTACAGTATCTATCCTTTTGTGTATGACTTACTTCACTCAGCATTAGGTCTTCAAGGCTTTGAAGGTGGTTTAGGACATCATTTCATCTTACTGCTGCATAATATTCCATTGTATGTGTATACCACATTTTATTTATCCATTCGTCTGCTGATGGGCACTTGGATTATTTCCATTTTGGCAAATGTGAATAGTGCTGCTATGAGATCAGTGGGCAAATGTCCATTTGTGTCATTGCTTTCAGCTTTTATGGTATATACCAAGTACTGCTATTGCTCTATCATAAGGCAACTCGATATTTAATTTGATACAGGATATCAAACTTTTATCTGATGTGTGATTTCAAGTATTTTTCCCCATTGAGTTGGTTGTATTTTCAAATTTTTGACAAAGTCTTTTGGGGTTTAAAAGCATTTGATTTTGAGGGGCTCTCATTTATCTATTTTTTCTTTTGTTGCTTGTGCATTGGGTGTAAAATTTGGAAGCTACCTCCTATTTCTAGGTCTTGAAGATGTTTCCTTACATTTTCCTGTAGGATATTTATGATAAGGGTTCTTATATTTAGGTGTTTGATCCACTTTGAATTAGCTTTTGTATAGGTTGTGTTCTCATTTGAAAGGATTTATGTACCCTAGAAAAGCCATGTTTTAATCCTAATACCATTTTTAAAAGACTTCATTTCTTCTAATCCCTATTCAGTACTTTATGCTGGAAAATTTAATTAGGTTATCTTCATGGAGATGTGACTCAATTGAGTGTGGGTATTAAACTTTACCCATTCTAGGTAGGTCTTGATTAGTTTACTGGAATCTTTTAAAAGAGGAAGCATTTTGGAGAAAGCTTTGGAACGACATAGCCATGAGGAGCACAGTTCACCAGCAAGCAACTTTTGGGGATGCAGAAGGAAAACACCTCCTGGGGAACTCCTTGAAACAATAGGCCTGGAGTGAAAGCCACAGCAGAAGCCAACCTGTTTGCCATGCGCCCTGACAGCTGAGACAGAAACACTGAATATCATCAGCCTTCTTGAACAAATGTATCTTTCTCTGGATCCCTTGGATTGGGTATTTATATAGACTTGTTTTAATTGGGACATTTTCTCGGCCTTAGAACTGTAAACTAGCAACTTATAAAACTCCCCCTTTTAAAAGCCATTCCATTTCTGGTATGTTGTATTCCAGCAGCTAGCAAACTAGAACATATTTTGGTGCCAGAGGAGTGGGGTGTTGCTGCGGTTTGCAAATAACAAAGATGTTGGAATGGCTTTTTAAATGGATAAGGTGAAGATTCTGGAGGAGTTGTGAGATAGAAAGGCCTAGAATGTTTTGAAGAGAGTGTTTGTAGAAACGTGGAATTTAAAGACACTTCTGATAAAGCCTTAGAAAGAAATGAGGCACGTGTTATTATAGATTGCAAGGAAGGCAAGCCTTGTTTTAAAATGATGGATAATCTGGTAAACTTGACTAGTGGCTTAGGCTGGAAGGTGTATTTTAAAAGCCATTGAACTTGAATATTTAGCAGAAGAGATTCTAAATTAAATATGGAAAGTGCAACTGGGCTTCTCCTCACAGCTCATAGTGAAATACAATAGGAAAGAGATAAGCTGAAGACTGAACTCGTGGGTACAAAGAAACCTGGAATTAATGTTATGGAAAATTCTGGGCTTCCAGGATGGGAGCCCCAAGAGAGTGGTGCCCCACATGAGGGTTTGGCCAAATGTAGAACCAATCGGCCATTTCAGAGAAAGCCAGGATTGGAGATGGAGTTATACAGGAAGGGTTTGTGGAAATTCCTTATGTCTGATGGGTATGATCTGAGGTTACTGTATAGAAAGCAAATGAGAGTGTTGTGGGATGTGTATAAAGAGAACCATTTCCAATCAGGACTGAGAGGGGCAGAGAAGGGACACATTGGAGGAAAAATAACTTCAGAGGCAAAACCATGGAGGCAGGGGCCTGAAGGCAAGAAGCTTCCAGCCACAAGAGTGGACCCATCCAAGCATGTAGAGAGGGTGAGTTTGCCCCAAAGGCAGAAGATGGGCCTTTCGCCACTTTTCAATGGAAGAGTCATACTGCCTCAAGCCTTGGAGAGGGTGAAGCACATTCCTTGGGGTTTGGAGAGAACCTGGCTACCACCACATGGTGGTGTTGAGCATATGCCCTGGAGATGGCAGAGAGCATGGGTGCAGTCCCAATCCTTGGGGAGGGTGGAGCCAAGAAAAAGGCTGTCTCCCCAATGTCCCCCAAGGTTGCATTTGGAGAGGTGGGCCACTGCATAGGCCCTTGGAAAGGGTGGGACTGCCACATTTTAAAGCCCTGAAGATAAATGACTCTCAGACTTTGAAATCTAATGGACATTGCCCTGCAGGTTTTCAAAACTGCTTGGGTCCTGTGATCCCTGTGTTCCTTCCTCCTATGGAAATTGGTATATGTATCCTATGATTGTTCCTCCTTTGTATGTTGGCAGTAACTAACTTGTTCTTTACAGATCCAGAGCCAGAGGAGAATTTTGCCTTAGAACAGGCCATGCCTGTAGCAAACTTTGATAGGATTTTGTACTGTTTTTAACTTTGTATTGCATTTGTATTGCTGCTGAAATGGTTTAAGGATTTCTGATATTGTGATGGAATTAATGTGCTTTGTATATGGGAAAAACATGTCTTTTTTAGAGTCTAGAGGGTGGAATGTGTTGGTTTGAAAGGATTTATGTACCCAAGAAAAGCCGTGTTTTAATCTTAATCCAATTTTTTAAAGTCAGTCATTTCTTCTAATCTCTATTCAGTACTGTATGTTGGAGATTTTAATTAGATTATCTTCACGGAGATGTGACTCAATCAAGTATGGGTATTAAACTTGATTAGGTAGAGATGTGTCCCCATCCATTCTAGGTGGGTCTTGATTAGTTTACTGGAATTCTTTAAAAGAGGAAGCATTTTGGAGAAAACTTCAGAACAACGTAGCCAAGAGAAGCAGAGTCCAGCAGCTGGAGACTTTTGGAGTTGAAGAAGGAAATCACCTGCTGGGGAGCTTCATTTAAAAAGAGGCCTAGAGAGAAAGCCACAGCAGATGCTGCTGTGTTCACCAGCCTTCTTGAACCAAGGTATCTTTCCCTGGATGCCTTAGATTGGACATATCTATAGCCTCCCTTTAATTAGGACATTTTCACAGCCTAAGAACTATAAACTTGCAACTTGATAAATTCCCCATTTTAAAAGCCATTCCATTTCTGGTATATTGCATTCTGACAGCTAGCAAACTAGAAAGAGGGTGAAAGGTAAGTGCCCTCTTTCACTGTTTTGGCTATTGATATCCAGGTGTCCTATGCCTATTTACTTAAAAGACTATTTTGTTCCAGTTTGGGGAATTTGGAAGCCTTGTCAAAGATCAGTTGACCATAGATTTGGTGGTCTATTTCTGCACTTTTGTTTGATTCCATTGGTCAATACTTCTGTCGTTGTGCCATGCCATATTGTTTTGACAACTGTGACTTTATAATAATTTTTTAAATTAGAAAGTGTTAATCCTCCCAAATTTTTATTCTTTTCTTAGGATTCTTTTAGCTATCTGGGGTCTCTTTCCCTTCCAGATGAATTTGGTAACTAGTTTTTCCCAGTCTTCAAAGTAAGTTGTTGCAATTTTGATTGGTACAGCATTGAATCTATAGATCAATTTGGATAGAATTGACACCTTAAGCTATATTTAACTTTCCTGTCCATTATCAGGGAATGTCTTCCCACCTATTTATGTCTGCTTTGATTTTAGCAATGCTATGTAGTGTTCTGTGTACATGTTCTTTACATCCCTAGTTGTGTTCATTCCTAGGCACTTGATTCTTTCACTCACTGTTTTGAATGGAATTTTTTCCTTAATTGACTTCTCACTTATGTCACTGCTTATGTAAAGATACATTACTGGTTTTTGCATATTAATTTTATATCTTGCCACCTTGCAGAATTCGTTTATCAGCTCTAGGTACTTTATTGTAGATTTCTCAGTATTTTCTAAGTATACTATCATGTCATCTTCAAATAATGAAAGTTTTACTTCTTCCTTTCCAATTTGAATGCGTTTTATTTCTTTTTCCTGCCTGATTGCACTAGCTAGAACTGCAGGTATAATGTTGTATAATAGCAATGACAGAGGGCATCCATATCTTTTTTCTAATTTAGATGGAAAGCTTTCAGAGTCTCTCCATTAAATACAATTCTGGCTAATGGTTTTTCATATATGCCCCTTATCATATTGAGGAGTTACCTTTGGTTCCTACCTTTTGAAGTGTTTTCTTTTCATCAGAAAATGATGTTGAGTTTTGTCAGATGCTCTTTCAATATCAATTGAGATGATCATGTGATTTTGAACTTTCATTTTGTTAATGTGCTGTATTACATTAATTGATTTTCTTGTGTTGAATCATCCAGGCATTCCTGGTACAAACCACACTTGGTCCTGGGGTATAATTCTTTTAATGTGTTGTTTGATTCAATTTCCTAGTATTTCATTGAAAATTATTGCATTTATATTCATTAGAGAGATTGATCTGTACTTTTCTTTTCTTGTAGCTTCTTTACCCAGTTTTGTTATTAAAGTAACCCATAAAGTGAGTTATACGGTGTTTCTTTTTCCTCAGTTTTTTTTGAAAAGTTTGATCAGGATTGGTGTTAGTTCCTTTTGGAAAGTATGCTAAAATTCCCCTGTGAATCCATCTGGCCCTGGTCTTTTCTTCATAAGAAGATTTTTTATGACAGTTTAAATCTTTTTGCTTGTGATTGGTTTGTTGAGATCTTTTATTTCTTCTTGAGTCTGTGTAACTTGTTCATGTGTTTCCAAGAATTTGCCCATTCCATCTATATTGTCTAGTTTGTTAGCATATAGTAGCTCATAGTATCCTCTTATGATTTTTGTTTTTATTTCTTCAAGGTCTCTGGTAATGATCCCCCTGTCGTTTCTTATTCTGTTTATTTGCATTCTTTCTCTTTTTTTTCTTTGTCAACCTTGCCAATGGTTCATAGATTTCATAGATTTTCTCAAAGAACAAACATTTGTTTTTATTGATTCTTTCCATTGTTCTTTTTTTCTCCCATTAATTTAACTCTGCTTTAATCTTTGTTATTTCTCTTCTGCTAATTGTTTAGAGTTAGTTTGCTGTTCTTCCTCAAGTTCCTCCAGGTGAGTAATTAGGTCCTCAAGTTTTGCTCTTTCTTCTTTTTTAATATAGACATTTAGGTCAATAAATTTCCCTCTCAGCCTTTGCTACATCCCATCTGTTGTGATATGTTGTATTCTCATTTTCATTAATCTCCAGATAGCTACTGATTTCTTTAGAAAATTCTTCTTTGATCCACTGATTGTTTAAGAGTTTGTAATTTGATCTCCATATATTTGTGAATGTTCTCATTCTTTGGTGGTTATTGGTTTACAGCTTCTTTCCACTGTGATCAGAAAAGTGCTTTGAATAATTTCAATGTTTTTAAATTTATAAAAACCTGTTTTGTGCCCCAGCACATGATCTATCCCGGAGAATGTTCCATGAGACCTAGAGAAGAATGCATATACTGGCGTTTTGGTATGTAATGACCTATATATGTCCATTAGGTCTTATTCATTTATCACATTGTTTAAGTTTTTTATTTCCTTGCTAATCCCTTGTCTGATTGTTCTACCTATAGAGGAGAGTGGTATATTGAAATCTCCTATAATTTTTGGTGAAACACATATCACTCCCTTCACTTTCGCCAATGTTTGTCTCATGTACTTTGGAACTCTTTGACTGGGAAGATAACCATTTGTGATTTTTATTTCTTCTTGTTGAATTGTCTCTTTTATTAAAATATAGTTTCCTTCTTGGTCTCTTATGATATCTTTACATTCAAAGTCTATTTTGTCTGATATTGGTATCACTCCTGCTTTCTTTTGGTTATTACTTTCATGGAACATCTTTTTCTTTCTCTTCACTTTCAATCTATTTGTATCCTTGTTTCTAAGATGAGTCTCTTGTAGGCAGCATATAGATGGATTATAATTTTGATACATTCTGCTAATCTATATCTTTTACATGGTAATCTTCATCCATTAACATTCATATTATTACTGTAAAAGTGTTTTGCGGATCCACCATCTTATTTTTCAGATTTCATTTGTCAGATCTATAAATTCTCTTCCCTCTTTCTCTTTTTATTCTTTAAGTTATGTTTAGTGGCACTCTTCAATTTTATGTCATCTCCCCCACTTTCCTCTCCTGTCTTTTTTTTTTCAACTGGCAGGACTCCCTTTAGTATTTCTTCAAGGTTGATCTCTTGTTGTCATATTTTTTCAAGATTTGTTTGTCTGTGAAAATTGTAATCTCTCCCTCAGTTTTGAAGGACAGTTTGGCTGGGTACAGAATTCTTGGTTGGAAGTCATTCTCTTTCAGGATCTTAAATATATCATACCACTGCCTCCTCACCTCCAAAGTGCCAGTTGAGTAGTCCGAACTAAGTCTTATATGGTTTCCCGTGTATGTAGTAGATTGTTTTTCTCTTGCTACTGTCAGGATTATGATTCTCTTCAACATTTTATGGACTGATAAGTATGTGTCTTGGGGGAGGCCAATTTGGATTTATTCTATTTGGAGTTCATTGGATTTCATTTATTTGCATATTTATTTCTTTTATAATTTTTGGGGAGTTTTCCTCCATTGTATCCTCAACTAATCTTCCTAGTCCATTAGTCTTCTCTTCTCCTGCTGGGACACTGATGATTCTTATATTTATTTGTGCACATTATTTTTTTATTCCCCTATTATTTATTTATTTTTAATCCATGTATTTTACTCATATGTTGATAAGATAGATAAAAGGAGCATCAGACACGAGGTTTTCACAATCACATAGTCACACTGTGACAGCTTTATCATTATATAATCATTTTCAAGAACCATGGCTACTGGAACACAGCTCTGCATTTTCAGGCAGTTTCCTCCAGCCACTCCATTACACCTTAACTAAAAGCTGATATCTATTTAATACATAAGAACAATCTCCATGATAACCTCTCGACTCTGTTTGGAATCTCTCAACCATTGACTTTATTTTGTCTCATTTTGCTCTTCCCTTTTTGGTTGAGAAGGTTTTCTCAATCCCTTGATGCTGAGTCCAGCTCATTATAGGATTTCTGTTCCACTTTGCCAGAAGGTCCACATCCCTGGGAGGGATGTCATGTCCCAGGTAGAGAGAGGGAGGGCAGTGAGTTTGTTTGTTGTGGCTGAGAGAGAGAGGCCACATCTGAGCAACAAAAGAGGTTTTTTTGGGTGTGACTCTTAGGCCTAATTTTAAGTAGACTTAACCTATCCTTTGTGGGGTTAAGTTTCATATGAACAAACCTCAAGAGTGAAGACTCAGCCTATTGCTTTGGTTGTCCCCACTGCTTGTGAGAATATTAGGAATTCTCCACTTGAGGAAGTTGAGTTTTCCCCCTTTCTCACCATTCCCGCAAGGGGACTTTGCAAATACTTGTTTATTCACTGTTCAACTCACTCTGGAACTTATTGGGGCATTACTCTGGACAAACACACAAAACTTCATGCCCTACTCAAGATTCCATGTACATATGGTATTCATTAAACTGTCCCCATAAGTTATATTAGGAAATGCACTAGTCAAAATATAAATTTTTACCAAATAAACATTTTTTACTTTAGTCTCACGCATAAGATAAGATTTTAAAATATTAATTACCATCTATTTTCAACACCCTGCAGCATTGACATTCCTTTGTTCTTCCTCATGCAAAAGCATTTTTAAATTTATACATTTAGCCACTATCATTATACACTCTGGGCATTCCTAGATTATACCATCTCAGTCTTTATCATCTATCTTTCCTTCTGATTTCATTTGTGCCCCCATGTCTCTTCCCTCTATCATTCTCATGTTCAGCTTCATTCAGTGTTCTAACATTATTGTGCTACAATCAGGTAGTATTATGCTATCCATTTCTGGATTTTTACAATCAGTCCCGTTGCACACTCTGCAGCCATTCAGCTCCAATTATTCAATATCTACCCTATTTCTATCTCCTGAGGACCTCTGTTATTAACTGAAATTCTCCAAATTCATTCATTAATGTTAGTTCATATCAGTGAGACTAAACAGTATAATGTCCTTAAGGCCCATCCATGTTGTTACATGCTTCATAACTTTATTCTGTCTTACAGCTGCATAATACTCCATCATATGTATGTACCACAGTTGTTTAGCTACTTGTCTGTTAATGGACATTTTGGCTGTTTCCATATCTTCACAATTATAAATAATGCTGCTATAAACATTGGTGTGCAAACGTCCGTTTGTATCCTTGCCCTCATATCCTCTGAATAGATGTCTAGCAATGGTATTGCCGGGTCTCATGGCAATTCTATACTTAGCTTCCTCAGCCAAACTGACTTCCACAGTGGTATACCATTTGACATTCCCACCAACAGTGGATAAGTGTGCTTGCCTCTTTCTCCACATCCTCTCCAGTGCTTGTCGTTTTCTGTTTTATTGATAATGGCCATTCTGGTGGGTGTGAGATGATATCTCATTGTGATTTTGATTTGCATTTCCCTAATAGCCAGGGAAGTTGAGCATCTCTTCATATTCTTTTTGACCACTCTTCTGAAAAGTGTCTGTTCAAGTCTTTTGCACACTTTGTGATTGGGTTGTCTGTCTTTTTGTTGTTGAGTTGAACAATGCCTTTATATATTCTGGATACTAGACCTTTACCTGATATATTGTTTCCAAATATTGTTTCCCATTGTGTAGGCTGTCTTTTTCTTTCTTGATGAAGTTCTTTGATTATGCACTTTGTTTTGTTCATCATTTCCCTGAGATCCCATTCAAATTTTTCCATCTTTTTTGTTCTCTCATTTTTTTGGTGGGATGCATGGTCTGGGAATCAAACCCACATTGAAGGTGAGCATTCTACCACTGTACCACCTGTGCACTGTGTTCATTCATTTTATTCTTTTATCTTTCTGCTCCTCAGCCTGAACCTTTGCAGTTATTTTGTCTTTGAGTTCTCTGATTCTCTGTTCTGCCACCTCCAAACTGATTTACAAAACACCTAGGGAATTTTTCATTTTATTTATTGTGTTCTTTCACTCCAATATTTCTCTGGAGTGATTCCCATATTGTTTGTTCATTGTTTCTGTCATATCCTTCATTTCTTTCTTTGCATTTTCCTTTATCTCCTTGAGTATATTAAGGATCATCATTATAAAATCTCTGTCCAGTAAGTTCAAGGTCTGATCCTCTTCCTTGATAGATTCTGGATTTTTATCTTGTTCCTTTAAGTGATCCATCATTTCCTGTGTCATTGTCATATAATATTTTGTTGCACACTGTACATTTTTATATTTTAATTTATTAACTCTGGAATTTAGTCCCTGGGCTGTCCTTAAGTATTTTTTTCTTTTTTTTTTTTTTTACATGGGCAGGTACCAGGAATTGAACCCGGGTTCTCTGGCATGGCAGGCAAACATTCTTGCCTGCTGAGCCACCATGGCCCGTCCTGTCCTTAAGTGCTTTTTGAGATTTTTTAAGTTTTCTGCCTAATGTGCTCAAATGAAAAATTCCAGAGACACTAAGATTTCAAAGAGTGAAAGAGTTTATTGTTAGGTGCAAAGCTTGAGATCACATGTCCCTTTTGCCTAAAAATCTGTCTCTCCAACCTAAGGAGTTCAAGGTATCATCCATGATCCAAACAATGGGAAGTGGAGTCATTATGATTTCAATAGAAGTATAAGCAGAAAGAAGGGGAAATGGGTCTATTACCATCTGGATGGCAAGTATAGGCAGATCAATTTACAATTGATAAGGAACAGAACTTCTTGAAATATAACAAAGTTCTTCTGAGCTGACTCAAGCTCCTCCATTAGCATTTAGGTGTGTGATTACAAGTTTCTAAAGTAAAAATAAAATGAACAAAAGGAGTATAAGTGAGAGTCAGTTGCCATGTTTTTACAATCACAAGGTCACAAGAGGAAAGCTATAAAACCATTAAAGGAGATGAAGGCAGCTGGATTACATGTAAGAAATTTCACGTATTTCCCTCTGTCTACTCTAATGTACCAGAAAGTAAAAAATGAATGTCTGTGTAATGAAACAGTAATCACAATCATCCCCAAAATTCTATCTTCTCTGTTACACATGAGAGAGGTTTTCTTTACTGCCAGGAGCTAAACAAAACCAGCAAACCAAGGGAAAAACAGCTTTCACTCTCTTTGCATATTTTCTCTGCTTTGGATAGTAGTCTTCCTCAGAGCTTAACCTTCCTGTCAAGCAGATCAGACTGATGCAAGAGGAAAGTTCAGGGCCCGCTGTTTCTTATCTGAGCCTGCACAGAACTAGGACTGGGGATAGCCTGTTTCTGCTGTGCCTGTGCTCACAAAAGTCCCCAGAAATACACCATTTACAGTTCACAGGAATTTGAATGAACACCCTAACTGTGTCTCTTAGAGTATAACTCCTTTCTCTCCTGGATGCTTTTTCAGTGACTTAATGCAGAAAGTCCTTTACCTTGGCCATTTGAACTTAATTGTTTCTCACACTGCCCACCTGTGTGCAAGAGGTTTATATGCCCTCAGGACAAACTCTGGTAGCATAAGCCTGAGACATATTCCCCAGCAAAATCTCTCAGACCTCCATGTGATAGATTGGCCATGACACAGACGCACCCCAGTATGTAAACAGGGGCCACTGGCCTCTCTCTGGAACAGGATCATCTTTAAGGTATCTCCTCCATAACTTTAAAACTGTACCCAGAGGGAGGCATCAGTTCCAAAAATCTCATTTTCTATTCCACCTCTGTGTGGATACAATACAAATTGGATAATGAAAGCCAATGGCCGGAAAATAGCACTTTCGATTTTCAAGTTCTCTGAGACTTACAGAACTTCATCCAGCGCAGCAGCAGGTAGCCTGAAATTCCTAATGTTCAAACTTTCTTTTACCTTCATAACCGTCCTTCTTTTTGCCAATCCTTTTCTTCTTACTAAATTCTTCTCTTACCTCAAAAATCCTTTCGAAATCCTTCCTCTTCCTCTCTCCCCTCCACTAAATCTTCTGAAAATCTTGACTTTAATCCATTGGATTGTGCTTCTCTAGCACCTCCTCCCTACACACATCCACTGTGATTTCTGGAGTCTCCCTCCTCCCCCACTGTTTCCTCCCCATCCTCAAATCCACCTCCCACCCCACCTTTCTCCCCTCCTCATTCCCACTTGCACTCACAACAATTATGTCCTCCCCCCTCTTTATTGCACCCCTCCTCCTCTGCTGACATAAAAGCAGGTCCTAATCCTCTGTCTCTTATCTCTGCACAGACACTGGCTCCCCTATTACCTCTTTGGGAAGTAGTGGGAGCTGAAGGAATAGTTAAAGTACACGTTCCTTTTTCACTCTCTGTTTTAAGTCAAATAGAAAACTGACTATGGTCATTCTCTAAAAACCCTGCCACATACTTTAAAGAATTCCAAAACCTCATCCACTCCCATGATCTCATCTATCAGGACAATATAATATTATTAACTCTTCAACTATTCCAGAAGAGATAGGCCACATTTGGGCTGCTGTTACTATTTTCACAGATTCCATGCTTACCCAAGATCCCAATAAGCACCCAGCAGGCCCCACAATGGTTCCATCCTCTACTCCACCTTGGAATTACCAACCAGATAGCCCTGACCTTACCCACATGGCCCAGTTTTTAAGCTGCATAATCCAAAGCATGAAAAGAGCTACCCTTAAGGCAGTTAGTTATGACAAATTTAAAGAAATTTCACAAAACCTGATGAAAATCCAACTACATTCTTGAATGCATTAATGGAGTCTCTCCTCAAATACATTAACTTTGACCCTGAATCAGACTCTTGTTGACTATATCTACACTCTCACTTCATTACACGGTCTTATCACAATATCAAGAAAAATTTACAAAACCTGAAAGATGGTCCTCAAGCCTTTCAAAAAGATGAATTGAAACAGCTTTTAAGATCTTTAACAATAGCGAGGAGGAAGCCAAATTAGAAAAACACAAATGAGATCAGAACAAAACCTCCCTCATAGCTGCTGCCCTTAGGTTCAAATCTCAGAAACCTAAACTCTCTTCTGCTTTTCAGCTATCCCCCCCAACACTGTTTCAAATGTGGAGAAGATAGGCATTGGCCATGTTCCTGCCCTCATCCTAAGCCCCCACCAGGACTTCTTCCAGTGTGTCATCATGATGGTCATTGGAAATTGGATTGTTCTGACAGAGATCCTAGGCACCCACCGGAACCATGCCTGGTGTGACACCATAAGGATCATTAGAAGTCAAGCCATCTTGAAAACCCTGTTTCCAGAAAAGTTCCTCCAGCACATCTTATGGACTGAGAGCTGGGATCTTCCTTTCCAAACTTCCTCAGATTGATGACAGAAGACGGATGGGTCCCTTGTTGGAAGATCTCCACATCTCCATCAAAAAGTCCAAACCAAGGGTCATTATCAAAGTTGGAGGTAAACCAATCTCCTTTTTAATTGATAGAGGGGCAACATATTTGGTTTTCTTTGAACATTCAAGACCATTATCCATTTCCTCAATATCCGTTATGGGAGTTGATACCATACTCACTTCCCCTTTAATTATTGAACCAATCATATGCTCAATAGAAGATCTCACATTCTCCCATCAATTTCTTATAATCCTTACCTGTCTTTTCCTTCTCCTAAGCCATGAAATTTTATCCAATATCACTCTTCCATTTCCTCACTGAAATCATCTCTCTATTCCCTCCTTTTCCAGAGCCCTTAAAACAACAATTACTAACATTCCTGTTGGATGAATTCCTTCAAGGTGCCTTCCAGGATTTCCAGTGGCAACAGATCAAGTCCTTATTTTACCCTTTTATCTTTACCTAAACTACGGCACTAACCCTCCTTGTTATTCCTACTGATCCTTCCTCTTACCCTATCCTCACACAACATCTGCCCTTATATATCCACTCCAGTCTCAACTTAGCCTGGCAACTTCTCAACCAGACTAATTCCTCTTATACCCCAGGTTTCTGGCTTTGCCCCCACATAGCTGGCCTTGCATCTATCATGCCTCCTAATCCTGTCTCCCTCTGGGTTACCACCCAATGCACTCTCTGCTTCCAACACATTATCTGAGGACCCTGCTTCTTCAATGGCCCTCAAAGCCCCCTTATCACCTTAGCAAAAAACTCCTCTCAGAATATACAACCCAACTCCCACAACCCTCCATTTCTCCCAAACAACTCCCATCCCAGGGCAAATTCACCACAATCTACAGCTCCTTATGCAAGCACTCTTATGCATTATGCATCCTTCCTTCCTGGATAGCACCCCAATAGGGGCATCATCCGTCAAACTGCAACACCACTCTCACTATCCAAGCCCCTATCAGCCACATGTCAGAACACCTTGGAGGCACCTTTTCCAATATGCCACACAGGCCACCTCACTAGTGAAACCCACAACTTAACCCAAACTGATTTCCAACCTCTCACTGCAGCCACAACCAGTCAGCCTACCCTGAAAACAAGGTAGAATTGAAACTCACAATTATAAGGTCACCCTCTGTGACCACACATGATCAGCTTGTCTTGAAAACAATGTCACATAGCAGAATGGAAACTTACCCTGCCAAGTTTTTTTTGTGTCAACTCCCCACACTCAAGCCATAAAACCCCCATCCACTGCCACTCTGTCATGGTTGCTCCTTCTGAGCACTGTCCAGGTGGTTCTGTTTCTTCCTTAAATGAAACCTTTGCCTGAACTTCTTCATCCCTGCCTCATTCTTGGTGAGTTTGCCTTTCACTTAGTTTTTATGAAGGTATGATTCCTCTGCTTCCTTTACCCCAGGGGGGTATTAACAGTGGATGTCCTCAGAGTCAGCCTCAGCAATCTGAAGCAGCTGATCTAAGGTAGAGATTTGGGATCAGACCACATATCCATGGAGTTTGAATGACTAGTTCTTTATCTTCCAACCTGGTACCAGCAAGTTGAAGCAGGAGCCAGAAATCCAGTTCCCACTGCTGCCTGTCACAAGATTACAGGAAAGGGATGGTAGCTGCTGCAGGGAGGGTGAAACTCAATGGTATTTATGACAATTTGCCAGCATTTTCCTCCTGCTCCTCTGCAAATGCTGTACAGTTTGCCCAAACTCTTGTGTTTGGAAGTGATTGATCCCTATATTTCTTGCCAGTTCAATAGTTGTTTAGGTGGAGGGACAGATTTGCAGAGTTTCTTACTCTAACGTCTACCCACAATCCTCTAACAGTTGATTTTGGAAAAATTATTATATGAAACCCTAAAAGATATTTAGACTTTCTACTCTGGAACATTATTATAATTCTCAATTTCTTGAATTTTTGTATAAAATATACACATTTTTTTCAATAAATTTTGTTTATAAGATTTTAAAAATTTATTTCTAAGCACAAATACACATACAGAACTCCATATTTTTAATGAATGGATTCTTATTTCAAAATTTTCTTTTAACTGTTAGAACTATGCTTTTTGCTGGCATTTAAAAATGAAATTGGCTTCTGCACATTAATCATATATCCACCAATTTTATTAAAACCCACTACTATGTCTCATAACTGTGTATGTCTTTTGGGTTTTCTATTATTAAAAGTGATCTTTGGTAAATGTTTTTACTGAAATAAAGCATATATATGTTTTCTAGTTTGCTAGCTGGCAGAATGTAATATACCAGAATCGGAATGGCTTTTAAAGGGGGGAATTTAATGAGTTGCTAGTTTACAGTTCTAAGGCCGAGAAAATGTCCCAATTCAAACAAGTCTATAGAAATGTCCAATCTAAGGCATCCAGGGAAAGATACCTTGGTTCAAGAAAGCCGATGAAGTTTAGGGTCTTTCTCAAGTGAGAAGGCACATGGCGAACACAGTCAGGGTTTCTCTCTCAGCTGGAAGGGCACATGGCGAACACAGCGTCATCTGTTAGCTTACTCTCCTGGCTTCCTGCTTCATGAAACTCCCCGGGAGGCGTTTTCCTTCTTCATCTCCAAAGGTTGCTATCTCGTGGACTCTCTGCATCTCATGGTTACATCGTTCTGCTCTCTCTGAATCCCTTTCTCCAAAATGTTTCCTCTTTTATAGGACTCCAGTAAACCAATCAAGACCCACTCAAACGGGTGGAGACATGTCATCCCCTAATCCAGTTTAACAACCATTCTTGACTAAATCACATCAACCAGGGAGATGATCTCATTACAGTTTCAAATATATAGTATTGTATAAGAATTATTCTACCTTTATGAAATGGGATTTATATTAAAACATGGCTTTTCTTAGGGGGCATACTTCCTTTCAAACCAGCACAATGTGAAAAATTGCTCAACTCTTAACTTTATACCTTAATTAATTTTTAGTAAATTAATATGGCCAATTATTCTCCACTGGCATCCCTTAATTACTGAGGCATGCATTTTTAAATCTTCTATTACATTGGTTGATTTTTCTATTTCTAGATGCAAGTCTACCAGTATTCACTTTCTGTATTTTGAAATTATGATTTTATAGTTGCATGAGTTTATTATTGCTATATATGCCAATTTTAATCTCTTGTGTACTCCCAGAGAAGCCATGTACTTTCATCCTCATTCAATATTGCTGTGTGATATCTTTATGATTGTTTTCATGGAGATATGACCCACCCAATTGTTGACGGCAACATTTGATTAGATGGTTTCCATGAAGGTGTGTCTCTACCTATTCAAGGTGGGGTTGCCTACTGGAGTCCTTTAAGATGGAACCAATTTGGGAAAAGCTTTAGAGATACCAGAATCAACAGAGTCCACACAGCCAGAGACCTTTGGAGATGAAGAAGGAAAATGCCCCTGGGGGAGCTACATGAAACAAGAATCCTATAGAGAAGCTTGGCAGACATCGCCACGTGCCCTCCCAACTGATAGTAAAACACCAAACTTCATTGGCCTTTCTTGAGTGAAGATAATCTCTTATTGGTGCCTTAATTTGGTCATTTTCACAGCTTTAGCACTTTCAACTTTCAACTTATTAAATTCCCCCCTTTAAAAGCCATTCTGTTTCTTGTATATTGCATTCTGGCACATTGTAAACTAGAACAGAATTTGATACTGGAGAAGTGAGAGCTGCTGTGGTTTGCAAATATTAAATATGTTGGAACAGTTTTTTAAATAGGTAAGGAGAAGGTTCTGGAAGACTTGTGAGGAGCTTGATAGAGAAAGCCTAAAATGCTTTGAAGAGACTGTTGGTAGAAATGTGGACTCTAAAGATACCTATGTTAAGGTTTTAGACAGAAATGAGGTATGTGTTTTTGCAAATTGGAAGGAAAGCAATTCTTGATTTAAAATGGCAGACAATTTGGCAAAATTGACTAGTGCTGTTGGCTGGAAGGCAAATTTAAAAAAACAAGACCTTGGATATTTAGCATAATGGATTTCCAAATTCAACATGGAAAGGTCAACCTGGTTTCTCCTTTCAGCTTATAGCAAAGTGTTACAGGAAAGAGAAAAGCTTAGAACTGAACTCTTGGGTATAAAGAAACCAGAAATTGATGATCTGGAAAATTCAGGGCTTCAAGAAAGGGAGACCCAAGAGAATAGAGCCCCGTTCGAAGATTTAATGAATGTGGAATGAGGTAGCTATTTAAAAAAATGCCAGGACTGGAAATGGAGTTATCGAGGAAGGATTTATGAAAAGTCTTTTTATCTGATGGGCATGATCCCAACCTATTGCACAAAAACCAACAAGAGTGTTGTGGTATCTGTATAAGTGGAACCACTGTCACTTTTGACTAAGAAAGGCAGAAAAGGGACACATTGGATGAAAAACAGCTCCAGAGGCAGATCTATGGAAGCTGAGGTCTGAAGTCAAGAAACCACAGACCAGAAGAGTGGACCCACTGAAGCACTTGGAGAGAGTGAGTTTGCCCAAAGGCAGAGGTGGTCATTTGATCACATTGCAGTGGAATAGCTGTGTCACCTCAGGTCTTGGAGAAGATAGAGCACATTCCTTGGGGATAAGAGAGAGCCTGGCTTCCCCCACATGATTATGGAGGGAGAGGTTGAACAGGTTCCTCAGAAATGACAGAGAGCCCCAGTGTGGCCTGGATGCTTAGTGTTTCTGATATTATTTTGTTTTTGTATTGTTACTGAAATTGTTAAGCCTTTCTGATATTGTGGTGGAATGAATGCATTTTGCATTTGAAAGAACATGTCATTTTGGGGTCCAAAGTGTGGAATATGCAAGTTTGAATCTGTTATGTGCCTCAAAACAACAATGTCCTTTGATTCTCATTCAATATTGTTGGGTGGTATCTTTTTTATTGTTTCCATGAACATATGATCTGCCCAGTTGTGGGTAGTAACTTTTGATTAGATGGTTTTCATGTAGGTCTGTCTCCACCCATTCAAAGTGGGGTTCCTTACTAAACCACAATGAGATATCATCTCATACCCACCAGAATGGCCATTATCAACAAAACAGAAAATGACAAGTGCTGGAGAGGATGCGGAGAAAGAGGCACACTTATCCACTGTTGGTGGGAATGTCAAATGGTGCAACCACTGTGGAAGGCAGTTTGGCGGTTCCTCAAAAAGCTGAATATAGAATTGCCATACGACCCAGGAATCTACTCAAAGGAATTAAGGGCAAAAACTCAAATGGACATTTGCACACCAATGTTTATAGCAGCGTTATTTACAATTGCAAAGAGATGGAAACAGCCAAAATGTCCATCAACAGACGAGTGGCTAAACAAACTGTGGTATATACATACGATGGAATATTATGCAGCTTTAAGACAGGATAAACTTATGAAGCACGTAATAACATGGATGGACCTAGAGAACATTATGCTGAGTGAGTCTAGCCAAAAACTAAAAGACAAATACTGTATGGTCCCAATGATGTGAATCAACATTCGAGAATAAACTTGGAATATGTCATTGGTAACAGAGTCCAGCAGGAGTTAGAAACAGGGTAAGATAATGGGTAATTGGAGCTGAAGGGATACAGACTGTGCAACAGGACTAGATACAAAAACTCAAAAATGGACAGCACAATAATACCTAATTGTAAAGTAATCATGTTAAAACACTGAATGAAGCTGCATCTGAGCTATAGGTTTTTGTTTTGTTTTGTTTTTACTATTATTACTTTTATTTTTTCTCTATATTAACATTCTATATCTTTTTCGGTTGTGTTGCTAGTTCTTCTAAACCGATGCAAATGTACTAAGAAACGATGATCATGCATCTATGTGATGATGTTAAGAATTACTGATTGCATGTGTAGAATGGTATGATTTCTAAATGTTGGGTTAATTTCTTTTTTTCTGTTAATTAATAAAAAAAAAGTAAACCATTTTAGAAAAAGGTTTAGAGGTAGCAACCAGAATGAACAGAGTCCGCACAACCAGAGATGTTTGGAGAAGAAGAGGGAAAATGCCCCCAGGGGAGCTACATGAAACAAGAAGCCAGGAGAAAAAGTTCGCAGACACGTCCCTATGCCCTCCCAGCTGAGAGAGAACCCTGAACTTCACCCGTCTTTCTTGAATGAAGGTAACTTCTTGTTGGTGCCTTAATTTGGACATTTTCACAGCCTTAGAACTGTAAACTTACAACTTATTAGATTCTCCTTTTTAAGAGTGTTCCAATGCTTGTTTATCACGTTCTGGCAACTTGCAAACTAACACAGTATATAACCTTTGCTAGTGAATATTTAATTATTTAGTAATATGGCTATTCTCATACTAATTTTAGTCTTAAAATATATTTTTATGATGTCTGATATTAATAAAGCATCATTAAATGTGTAACAGTGTTTGCCTAAGTTACATCTTTCCATCTTTCTAATTTCAATCTTTATGCATCCTTATACTTTTAATATATTCCTCTAAACCATGTTAGTCTAGCAAGGCAGTCTTTTTCTTTTAATTGGAACATCAGTCTTTTTATATTTTTTGGAACTTAAGATATATTTGTCTTCATATCAACCATTTTATATTGTTCTCTCTAATTTTCATTTTTTTACAAATATTTCTATGAGTTTGTTTTTCACTCGTTCCTTTCTTGTTTTCCTTGATATTACTTATTGCCCAGGGGTTCTAGAATAATGTTTTCAAGCTTTTAGTCCCAGCTCTGAACTTACTGTCTGGCATTTGGCAAATTAACTAATCACTGTATCCCTCCTTTTCCTTATCTTTAAAATGTAGATAATAAAGTTGTCTAATCCACTGTATTGTTCATAGCACTAAGTGAATTATTATATGTAAAGTGCTTAGAAAAGTTCCTGGAGCAGGGTAAGTACTATAATGAAACTGATTCATTTTAACTTTCCAGTTCTTTGCTGCATTAATTTTGAAATTATACATTTTATTTATGGATATATAGTGTTTAGAAAGTTTGAAATGCATAATTGCTTTATCAGTGTCTGAAGTTAATCAGTATCTTTTTCTTCTGCCTGAATAACATAAGTACCTTAACAGTTTTTACTGGAAATACTCTTCTAACTTATAGTACAATGACAAAATTTTTGTTCTTCATTTTCCAAACTTCAAAAAGTATTTCACTACACCATCAATCATATTTACAGTGCATTTCCCAGATGATATCTTCCATAAATATTTAATGGAAAGATAAATTATGGAATGGAGGAATAAAATCTGAGAATTTCACTGTTAAGCAAAGATTAACTGCTTAACTGGTGGAAATATCTCATAATTAAGGGGTGATATCCTGTAAGAAATATGAAAATGTCTCAGAAAAAGTACTTGACATAAGTACAGGTCATGAATAAATTGTGGGTTGTGAGTACTTTCGGAAAGGCAATTGCCTAATATGGACCATAAGATAAATAGAAGAGAAGGGTATGGTTTATGGCTTCAAGATGTAGTGAGGACCTACTAAAAACTCCCAATCTAGAATCAGTTCAATACAAGCATTAGCTGTAACACAGGATTAATATATATATATATATATATATATATATGCATACATATATATATATGTACACACACACAGCCTCATTAAAATGAAAAGAAATGAAATGAAACTGTCAACATACAATAAAATAAGAAGTGTAGATCACATATGATGCAAACAGGAATAAATTGCAGCTAGACAAGACATAAAAATTTTTAGTAGTGGTGTTGCAGTTTTCAGAAGATTTAAGCAAAAGCTGAGACCATGATGTTTTAGTCATGTAAACAATGTAATGCAGAGATAGCACTAGTATTAATAAACAAGACAAAACACAACAGAAATAACTCTAAGAAAAGGACAACGAGTACATACTAATATTTATACTTTGCTATGATTGGGTTTATAAATATTGATTGAATTAGATACTGTTAAAGAAAAATGTTTATATATATTTGGCAAAATCTTACAGGTACACTTCTAAATATAGTAATAGTGTATTATGACACTATTAGAGGGACCAAAATAAACAAAATATTTATGCAAGAGAAAGAAGGAGTGGGACAAAAAAGCATAGTAAAATCAAGGTAATTTGAAATAAAAATAAGAGAGCTCAATAAATTCAAAATGTAAATATTTTAACAAAAATACAAATGGGATTAAGACTATTCATACCGAAACTTTATGTAATGAGATAGACACTGAATGTGATATTATATTTTATTTCAATCTTATTCCACCTGCTGCTTATTTTTGTAAATGTTTCTGAATCTTTCTTATCTATCAATTGTCCATTTCCTTGTTTTCCAGTAGTAGTATATGTAATAGAGAGAAGATAAATTACAAAGTTAATATTATATGTTGGACCCAGTACGTGGCATGTATTTTCAATTTGACAAGTTATTTACTATTTAAGGTAATTTATTTACTTTTTTTATGCTCTGGAGTGTCTCCTATTTGGCCATATTTCTGTTAAATATGGGCAGCCTTCACATTTGTATTGTTTGAAAAATAAAATACGTACTGTTGTTTCTGGAAAGGTAATTGAATGTCAACTCAATTTAATTTCATATTTTTTTCTAGATAGTAAGTTTAATTTCCTTACTGCACAATAAAAAGTTGTCAAACTATCTCTTATGTCTGTCCCAGAAATTATTTTTGAAATTTTGTTACTAGGTGAAATACAAATCTGGAACTGCCTTGATTTGGGTTCTCTTGCCCCTTCTCCTTGGTGTTATTTTTTTTATTTTATAATAGAAGTTCAGGGTTACTGAAAGATTATGCATGAAACACCAGATTCTTATATACCACCCTATTTTGTGGTTGGTATTATTTTAGTGGGAAATGATAAAATAAATTTTGCAATTATAATGATCAGTTAATTTTAAAACAAAACAATTACTGTTCTATTCCAAGATATTGTGAATCAATACTTTGTCTTGCAATTTGTGAAAATTTTTACAGTAAATCTATAATATTACAAGTAAACAGAAGTAAATAACATCCAAACAAGATAGATATACAGGAGTCTTTGAGTAAGCTTTATGTAGGTTAAATATATAGATACCTAATTACAAAAATATGTGAAATACATTTGTATATATGTATAGATATGTTGCAACTTTGAGGTCCGATATATAGCAAATGAAGTGAGAAAACATTTAAGTGTCCTTCATCTCTATCCCATTCAACCTTATTCCAAATATAAATATTGCTAGCTCTGCGTGGTAGATTGAATTATGTACCCCAATTTAGACATGTTCTTAATCAATTTGTGTCCCGTTGGGTGTAAATCCATTGTAAATACCTCTTGAAGATGTCATTTTAAATTAAGGGGTCTTAATCTAGATTACCAGAGGCGTGATAAAGCGAAGGTCGTAGTGGAAATCTAAAAGTCAGTAGGATTCTGGAAGAGAATTGAAATGACATCACCGTGTAATGGGAAAGCCAAGGAATCCTAAGGACTGTCACGCACCAAATCACTACCAACTCTGGGAAGTAGCAAGTCCTTTAGCCTCTGAAAACTTGAGCTAATAAATTCCTATTGTTTAAGACAAACTGTTGTGTGCTATTTGTCGTAGTAGCCTGGCAACCTAAGACAGCAATTTATGAGAAAGATTTTAGAAATAAATGTTTCATGCCTTCTAGTGCATTTTAAAAAATGCATTTCTCATATTTCAAAAGATAAGCTCTTTTAATAATCGTTGTATCAATATGTTCATTTAACTATCAAAATATAATATAATTTGGGATGAAGCCTCCTTTCCTAATCATAATATAGTAACTTGGCACATGGTAATTAATTTTTCTTGTTAAGGAAGAAAGATATCTGATAAACTATTTTTAAATCCACTTATATGTAGATGAGAATTTGGCTGTATGCAGCAGAAAATAACTCTGCCTAATAAAGTAAAACAGGAGATTATTGGAAACAACCAGGGACACTAATAATTGATGAGAGACTGCATGATGAATATTGAGAAACAGACAAGTACAAAAGGAAGCCTAGTTGACTGGGCAGAATTAATTAAGCAAGGTAATTTTTTAGGAGTAGTCTGAATCACATATCACTAGCCCTTCTGAGAATATGAACTCCTACTCTCCTCATATCATTATCATTCCATTATTCACTCAAGAGAAAGCTACTGGATGATTATAAACCATATGCCAAGGTTACTATGGAGCAAAGAGAGAAGGAACATGGTCTCTGAGTTTTATAGTGGAAAGCGGAAAGTATTTCCAAAAACATTTCCTTTAAGAGGGAACCATTTTGGAAAAAGCTTCAGAGCTGACACAGAGACATTTGGAGAGGCAGAAGGAAAATGCCCGTGGAAAGCCATTTGAAATAAGAAGCCAAGAGAGAAAGCTAGTAGATAGTATTATGTGCCTTCCCAGCTGACAGAGAAACCCTGACTATCATTGTCCCATTCTTGATTCAAGGTATCTTTCTCTGAATGCTGTGGTTTGGACATTTTTATGACTTTAGAACTGTGAACTTGTAACTTAATAAATTCACTTTATAAAAGCCAACCCATTTCTGGTATATTGCATTTCCAGCAGCATTAACAAATTAAAACAGGGACTTTCAGGATGCTATTGATGGGGACTGGAAGATTTAAAGCTTTGGCTTTGGTAAGCCCCCAAGTGAGCTGTAGAAAGGCAATGGTAAGAGGAGACTCTACAGCATCAAAGGATAATTCTGCAAAGAGGTGGTTATTTTCTCAATCTAAATTCTGAGAATTTCAGCAGTTGAGGACTAGAAACAAGATCCAAAGAAAAGAGCTATCTTCACAACTGCTTAGGGAAAAGTGACTGTGCCATTACATCTTTAATGCTGTCTGTTCCAAAACCCTTTGGTAGTGTGATATAGACATGAAAAAAATTAATACACAAACCACATAATATTATTATAATTCAAAAAAGTATTATTTTATTACAAAATGTTTATAACACATAAAACAAGGCAACATTTATTATTTTATCTCTTCTTCTGTTATGGGATCTGTTGGTAACTCTACACCATTGCCTGTTGCTCTCTGAACCAGAGTTGCTGTCAGTAGTTCCTTCCTCTGCCATACTGTCAACACTCCTCCTGCCCCTCTCCTTGTCCTCAGTAGCTGTGACTTTTTTTTTTTACCATTCTATTGGCCTTCTGTTGTTTCTTCAAGGGTGTGTCTCCTCTGTCTCCATTGGAATGTTCTCACTTTCTTACTTTTCATAATTTTCCTAGCTGTTTGCTCTTCCTCAGGAACAATACTGTTCTGACTGCATTCAGTTGGTACTCCTGCCTTTTTCTCTTTTCCTCCTGTGCTTTGTGGGCATGTTTCTTTGCCTCTGCAATTTCAGCTGTGATTTTCTCTAAATCCACTTACACCTTCAAATTACACAAACTTTTAAGTTTTCTGTTAAATGAATCTGTGCTTTCCAGGAATTCCATCTTCTTTTCCCAGTGTCACTTCTCTACTTGAAGAAGTTCAGTTCCAGTTCTCACTGATGAACCATAAAGGACTGGACCTGTCATTTGAGGACCTGTATTCTAGTTGTTGTGCAACTGACTGAAAGTCTGGCACCACATTCTCGCTAAGGACTTCACTGATGAGGCAGTGCTTTCTCTAGAAATGGGAACTGGCTGTATGCTTCATTGAAAATCTGTCATCATAATCATCTGGATCTTCTGCAGCCTGAATGCTCATGTAAGGTTCTCCTTTCTCCATGTGAGACTGTCTCTGTCAAATTTCTTCTAAAGCAGCTTCTGCATAACTTTTTGCACTTATGTAAACTAGTTATGTGGGGGAGTTATGATAAACTTTCATAGATTCATTTACTCTATATTTTCTGCTTCATATAGGTTTAAATATTCTTGTCTCCTTTCATCAGTGAGATCTCACCACATGCCACTACAAATTTAGGTAAGGGTTGGAAGCCATTACTTGGGCCCAGACCTTTCTGCAGTAACTCATGTAGGGTGTCAGTGGATTGTCTGTTGTCATTTTGGATTTTGGAATTAAAATACCACAGGATGCCATTACCCAGCTGTTGGTGCCTGGCTTCCCTCCCAGCTTGTTGTTGTTGTAGATGAGATGACTGTATGGATTGTATCCCACTAACTCTGGTGTGCTGGGCATTTGTGTTGCAGGAACTGGCATTGGAGGTGGGGCATAAGATGAACTTTCTGACATTTAGGAAGATTAAGTTCTCAGTTCCTTAACAATGAATATGAGCAAAATCAATCTGAACAAACCCACCCTAAATTATTACAAAATATAGCTATGTGAACTTAAAGTTTTGTTCACATAGCTATAATTATAGTTTTGAAAGAACAAAAATATTCTATTTTAAATGGTATGTAGAGAAAAATCCAAACCCAAACCTCTAATCAATCACAAATTTAGAATTATATAGGTATTTTATATTAGTTAAAATTTTATAATGTATAGCCATTTTCCCCATCTTAAAATAAAATTTTAAAAACTGGCTAATACTGTATGAGCATTTGACTAAGAAAAATGTAATTGTCAACTTAATGTAAAAGATAAAACTATAAAACTTTTTCAAAAACACATGGGATAATATGTGATGATTCTGTGACCATACTTTGTATGGTGTGTGGCTATATCCCAATAAAATTGTATTAAAAATACACATGGGAGAAATTCTTGGTGAATTTGCATTAGTCAAACAGTTCTTACATATGACAATAAAACACAATTAATAAAAGGAAATATTGATGAATTTGATTTCATCAAAATAAAAATGTTGGCTTTATAAATATCATAGTTAAGATAATAAAAAGACAAGCCACAGATTGGGATAAAAATTCACATATTAAATAATCAATAAAGGACTTTTATCTAGAATATATAAAGAACTCTCAAGTTCAACAAAAAACAACCCAATTAAAAATAGCAAAAAAACTAAACGCATACTTCAATAAAGAAAATATGTTAATGACTGATGTAAGTGAAAGTTCTCAGCATCATTAGTTGTAAGAAAATGCAAATTAAATAGATATGATACCAGTATATACCTATTAGAACAGATAAAATAATTTAGAAATATATTGATAATGCCTAGTATTTGAAAGAATGTGAAGCAACTGGGAGCTTCATGCATTTTTATTGGAAATGCAAAATATTACTGCCATTTTGTCAAACAGTGTGGCAACTCCTTATGAAATTCAACTTACACTTAACAATATAACCTAACAATCTGACTCTTAGTTATCTCTCCAAGAGAAATAAAAACTTGTGTTCACACAAAACTGTTATCTGTATGTCTATAGCAGCTATATTCAAACTTGTCAAAAATTACTTTCAAAATTACTAGGGTACTTTCAAAAGTACCCTAATGTACTTTCAAAATTGGTGTATGAAAGAGACAAGTGTACATTTACACAAGAGAATACTAATCATCACTGAAAAGGAATGTGCTATTACAACTTCGTGAATGAATATTAAATAAATTTTTCTAAGTGAAAGAAGTAAGACTCAAAAAGTAATATTGTATAATTCCATTTATATGGCATTCTGTAAAAGATTAAACTGTAAATGAAGAAAATATCAAGTGATTCCCAAAGTTAGGGATCAATGGAGAGATTGACTAAAAAATTACAGCAATAGAAAATTTGTGAAATGATAGAATTGCTCCGTTGTAGTGGCCACATGACTGTATGCATTTGTCAAATACAATCAACTGTACAACAAAATTGTGAATTTTACATATGTAAATTTAACAGTAATTTTAAAAAATTAAATATAAAATGCTCAATGTAAGGGAAATGTTTGATATTCCATCTGATTCAATAAGCAATAATACTAAGCTTAAAAACCATTTCCCAAACAACAAGAAATCCATATTTTCTTCTTTAATCAATTGTCCAAACTCAAGGCCTATGGGAAGTATATCAGAATATTATGAAGAGGTGATCAAAATAATTGTGGTGGTTTGGTGCTATTTTCTCCAGCAAACTGTGTTCTTAAACTTAATCCATTCCTGTGAGTGTGAACGCTTTACAAGCAGGACATTCTGATGAGATTATTTCCATTAAGGTGTAGGCTAACTCAATCAGCATGAATGCTAATCCTATTACAGGAGTCCATTATAAGCCAAATAAAATTCAGATTCATAGAGCACAAAAGCCACAGAATGAGGAGACAGAAACTGAAATCAACAGGACCTGGAAGGGAAAGGCGGGGCGAGAAGAGACCTCCAGATGCATATTCATGTGACTAAGGAACTTAAGACCAAGGATTGCTAGTAGTCAGCCCCAGAACCCCACAATCTTCAAGGAGAAGACTTGATCCCTTGTTTGGAGTTTCAATAGCTTCAGAACCATGAACTACTTAATTCCCATTTTTAAGATAACAAAGAGCATGGTATTTACTAGAGCAGACAGGGAAATTAAAACAACAATATTATTTTAAATTCTGTAGTAGCTTTCTAGCATGTCAACATGGCTAGGTTGAATTACATTTTCGATAATTGTTTTTCCTATATTTCTAGTTAGAGTAGGCCACCAGTGCGATTTGAAGGAGGTTACCACTGAAAATTTAGTCTTCAATAGTTAAGCCTGCTTGATCCCAGATCAAACAGAGAAACAAATCTCTTTGTTCCAGTGAGAATGTGACTTCTCTTATAGTTGCACATGTAAGGAACTAGAGAAAAACTTTTCCAAGACCAGTTCACAGTAAGAAGGATAATGTGGGTTTTTGTAGCCCAAACAATAAATGAAATAACCATGGTCCAGAAGAAAGTGGAAGAAAAAAAAAAAAGAGAAAGAAAGAAGGAAAATTCAGGAGGGGAAAAGCTGTTTGGTCAGCATATCCTGTTATCTTGTGGGCCCTTTTGTTGTTTTTGTTGCGGTCGACCACTCAGACTTTTGATCTTATCCTTCAAAGGGAGGAAGGGGCTGATATTAGCCCAAATGGTTTTCCATCCCTGTAAGCAGAACAAGGGAGGATCTTATTACTGTAACAGAAAAGGAACAGAGACTAAATTTCTTGAGAGTAAAACAGCAGCAAGCTATTTCAACAAAGGCTTTTAGGCTTAAAATAATGTAAGGTTGCTTGAATGAAATGATCATAATAAACACTTTTCTAGCTACTGAAGACTATACTAAGAATTTTACAGTTAAAGTACTATATTAAGTTATTTTTCCCTAACTATCCAGCTACCAAGGCTAGAAAGAAACCAGCAACCATTTTGTAGCTCATATATGTATCTGAATCTGCTGAGTCACATTGTTGGCATGAGTCAGTGGCCAAACCTAAATCTGCTCCAAATTACTCTGGATCCTCCTTAAGCTTCTCTAACTCCTGAATTAAGTCTGTGTGTTTATTTCTGTGACAGAGGACCTCAGTTCAGAAGCAATAAGGGGTGTTGTAGGTTTCAGTTAATAACTTCATGGGCTCCAGTATTTTCTTCTGGGTTCTAGTTTTTTCTTGTTCTGCACATTACATCTATCTTCTCTTCCCAAGTACCTGCTTATAAACTTCAACCTCCAGCATCAGATGCAAAAACAACTTTGCCCTACTGTTTTACCAACTCCTACAATTTTGTGATTTAAATTCCCTATAAAATTTCCATAGTGATCTCGCTTCTCTGATTGAATCTTGACTGATAACGAATCTGAAAAATATATTTCATGTCAGGGAGAAAAGTTCTTTTTTTGTATTGGTATCATCTGATTTATTTGCTGGGGAAAAAAAAAGAAGTCATGTCTGTTTCCAAATAATCTTGTCAGAAACTCTTAAGAACACAAAGATCATTATCACTATCTTTGGCCCTCTTCCCCACCCAAATTATATAGTAACTTCAGATGCTTAAATAGGAGTTGCGCTGCTTCCAAACGACCAATGGTGAGTAGGATTATATCATCCAGTCCTTTCTGTTCTTGCGGCCACAAGCTATTGCTGTTGAAGACTGGTACAGCACAGTCTTAAAGAAGTTTGTCCATTCTGCAATGATGCTCTTGCTACTTCTCATCTTTGCTCTCCATTTGAGCTCTGATATTGTAGATCTCTTATTTCATGCTTATACATTTAACCACTTTTCTCTGATACATTGTGTGAGGCAAGCTGGAGTTTGAGGTGCTCCAGCATCACACACAAGACATTCCATAAGAGCCCCGTCACCACAAATCCTTGTATCAGAGCCTGGATCACCAGGATATACTCCTTCTGCCCTCTTGGTGTTTACTGTTTAGGGCCTTATGCTCTTTATTTCTACCAGCAGAACTTGGCCAGAGTCATCCCCAATCCAGTACACTGGTTTCTTAATTTGAGATTTTAAGGACAATTTCTTGCAGTTATTATTCAATTCTTTAACAATAGGCTCTAAATGATGCCCTTAGGTGTTTTATCTGTCTTCCAGCTTTGAGCTCAGACTATCAAGCTTATATTATAAGGGTATGGCTTTTTATGGTTACAAAAGTTTTTATTGCATTCTTCCCTGGGGCAAGGGAATGATAAGTGATTCAACATTTTCATAATTTAATAATATCTTTTTTCTAAACATATATGTCAATTTAGGCAAAAAAAAATGAGAGCAACTTCTCATATCTTGTTAGACTTAGATAGTTGCTTGAGATCAATCTTAGCATTCGACAAACTGAGTACTAAAATTGAAGAGAAAAAATACTCTATATTTAAAGGGAAGAACATGGCATTCCCAGAGCCAATCTGGAAAGAATGGGATGGTGGTGCATGAGGACAGCAGTGGGAGAGAGAGAAAGTGGAGAGGAATAAATGAGATTGTTGAAAATTTACATATTTCAAATAACCTATCCCAGTGGCCACTGAATAATGAGCAATGTCAAAACTAACAAATCTTGGGGTGAGTAGATTTTTTAGGATTGTGGACTAAAAGATTTAAAGAAGCTGTGTTTTACATTTAGGCTGACACACAGTGAAGGAAAGATAGCACCAGGAAAAGGACTAGAGAAGTAGGTAATTTATAAGAATGGGAACTCTTAAATAGAAATATTGGAGTACTTTATGACACTTTAGCTTATGAATTTGGAATTTCAAGAGAATTTGACATACAAATTCAGGAACCAAGAGGCCCTAACTGAAATCTGGGTAACAATGGTTTTGCATAACACAAATTCAATTTTAGTATGATAGCATTCTTATGGAGTTAATTACTAGTTGTATCTCTGCAGAGGAGATTGGCAGTATCCAGCATCCCTTACTGTCAACCAGTTACTCATAGTTTTCAAATCAGTTTTGAACTGTGCGAAATAACAAATAAAATGAATGATATTTCTGGCTCTACATATTGCCCTTAATCTGCATCTCCTATGCTACAATGGTGATTGGGGCACAATCTTGTGTGAGTTGAGAGAATACTTTTTTGCCCCTTTCTTTCCATTTGTGATATGAAGAATATTGACTTATGAACCACCCCCAGATTCTTCCACAACTCATATGATGGCAGCTCCTTCCTTAGAATTTCTCAGGCCAAAATCCATCATGCACCACTAGCATCTCCTTCTCACGTTATTCATCCAATAAGTCATTTAATCCCATTATTTCTTTCTTCAAAATAAATCCATATTCTGACCACTTTTCCTATTTCTACTCTCTTTAGGCCTATTTTACTGTGGGAGAAAAGAAAGATCTTCAGGTAAGGGCTCTGGATTGATCAACACAGAGCCTTTGTGTAAAACTTTCCTTCTTTATAGTACATAGTTCTGAATCAGGGAGAGAGTTTTTAATGTTTTCAATGTTCTTCCAGAGGAAACCATCTTTGGGACAAAGGTAAAGGTATTAGAGAGCAGGCTTAATCAATCAAGCACATATCAAGACCCCATTTCAATCACTTTATTAATATCCCATTGTCAAGGTAAAGTCATATGGCTGAGTACTAAGTTAAATCATCAAGGAAGTGGTGGGTAAAAGAAATAATTGTTTTTGAATAATAATCTAACCTTTCTTAAGTAAGAAAAAAGGACTCATGTAGATGAAGTGATGGAAGTTGGTAGCATTCTAGGTGTAAGAAATTCATTTTGAAGGTCTATAAGCAAAATAAAATTATTTGTGCAAAGAACTGACAGAACTTTCATATGGCAACAGCATGAAGGATAAAGTGAAGAAATGTCAACTCTTGAAGTGTATTTTAAACTATGTTAATAAGATATGACTTTATCCTAAGATCTGTGAAGACTTGGAGTGATATATATACAACAGAAAATACTTTAAGATTTTAACTGAGGTTTCTCATCAAGCTCCTATTCTGAATGATCTTTATTATTTTTTCACTGAGGCAGCAATTTATAGCTTCATCTATAAACTCTTTTCAATTGAACTCCTCTTTAAGTCAAAATGCATTCTACTCCACTCCATGGTATATAGTTTTAAATATACGTTCACTCATTCAGGCTTTCTCTATATATTTCAGATATGGAGCTGTATCTATATATGGAAATAAATAGTAATGGAGAAGGAGATGCAGATATAGGCATATAATTACAGGTATAGCTATAGGCATAGGCATAGCTACAGGTATTAGTTTAGGTATAGGAATAGATATGGAGATAGATATATTGATATAGATATTGGATATAGGATATATATCTATAAATATTTGTCCAAAGAGAGACATTTAATATAATACTGAATCAGAATAGAAACCTGAACCCTGAAATTGCATTCACTGTCATTTTTTTCTTTTAATTGCATGACATATGTACAATTCCTACTAAGTGACTATGAAACTTAAACCCAACCCCAGCCCAAAATTATGTAGTCTTTTCTGCAATTTTGTCACAAACGTCTCTGAGTTTCATGTTGAATTAAGCCACAAAGTGGGATGATCCCTGCAATGACGTAGACACTACAGTTTTTATTTCTCACATTGTTTCAATATTACATATTTTAATATAAATTATTTCAAGAGTATAGACATAGGTTTAGATTAATAAAAACAGACATTATGTACCCATTACTCAGCCTTAACATTTCTTACTGTTTTTACTGTCAGCTTTAGATTTTATTATAAGAAAAATTTTAAACATTATTATTCAGATGAAATCCTGTTTACTCCTTCCTAATGCCATTCTTCTAGTTCCTCCCTGAGAAGTAAATACTACCTGAGACTAGTGACTATTATTTCCATGCATATTTTTGTAGTTTTAAAAAAAAACATCTATTAAAAATGTGTAATAATGCTTTTTTTTTGCTTTTTAAATTTAAACAAATTGCATCAAATTGCATGTACCATGCTGCAATTACTTAAATCAACATTTGGTTTTTTGAGACTTATCTAAACTAATATATGCAGCTCTAGTTCATTCATTTTAACTGTATTGTAGTAACCTGTTTCATAAGTAAACCCAAAATAAATTATACACTTAGCAAATGATTTTCCTAATTTTCTTTATTATTAACAATATGGCAATGAACGTATTTGTAGGTGTTTTCTTGTGAGTCTATAGTATATAACTAGAAATAGGATTGTTGGGTTATATGATACACATAATATATACTTTATAATACACCATCACATTGTTTATCAAAATTGCAATAAACAAATAGCTTGGACAATTTTGCTAAATTGATGAGTATAAAATTCTTTTCATTGTGGTTTGAATATGCATTTATTTGATTACTAGTGTGGTTGAGTTTCAATTCATAGGTTTATTAGTCATTGGTTTTATCTCATAAATTGCCTCTTCCTTGCCTTTGATCATATTTCTAATGTAAAATTTCTTTTTTTATTGGTATGAGTTATTTATAAGTTATGGCTTGTAATCCTTTGTTGGTTATAAGCATCCAGATAGTGCCATGCAAACTGAAGCTTGTCTTTCTAATTTGTTTATGAATATTTTATTGAAAAAAACGTTTAGAATTTTAATTGGTTCAATTTTATTAGCTTTTAATTTTTGACTTATTTAAAAGAGTTTTTCTACCTTGAGCTAATAAAGATATATTCTTTCTCAATATTTTAACATTTGGGTTTTCACATTTATGTCCATGTGAAATACAGTTTTAGTAATTTGGCAATAATAGACCCAATTTTTTTCCATAAAGATAAGAATTTAAATCTACATCATTTATTGAAATGTCCATCATTTGCTCACTAAGTTATAATGCTTGTCATATATCAAAAATAGATACACATATATACATATTATCTATATAGATATACATATATATAAACACATTTGTATTTTCCTGCAGCCTTTACCCTAATTTTTTATTACTTTATAACAAATAATGATTTCTAGTAGAGCTCCCCTTCCTATTACTTGAATTTTTTAGATATTCTCAGCCATGCACCTTTCCATACTTACGCAGAAATGAAAAAGCATATTTACAAATTGTCAATCTTCATAATACTTGCATATTATTGATTTTGTTCTTTCTTCATTAATAAACTATTTATTTAAACTTGATATTCAAAGCAAACCCTTCCACATCTGCAGTAAAAAGCTCTAGCTATTCAGGTTACTCTGACATATTTTTAATACATTAATATGTTTAACACATTTTTTTGCTCTAAGCTGTAACAAACTTTATTCTGAGGGCATGAGTATATAAAAGCTGTTATTGCTGTCTAACTGAAGGAGAAAGATCTTGAGGCTTGCTCTGGTGAAGCTTACATATGTAGTGGAGATGCTTAGCCTACCTATAGGTATGCCAAAGAATTACTTCTGGAGGACCTCTTTTTTGCTCAGATGTGGCCTTACTCTCTCTAAACCCAACTCCGCAAGTGAAATCGTTGCCCCCACCCCTGCATTAACATGACATCTGGGGGTGAAAGTCTCCCTGGTAGCATTGGAGATGATTCCCAGGGATGAGTCTGGCCCTGGCACTGTGGGTTCAGCAATGCCATCCTGACAAATGGGTGAAAAAGAGTATCACAAATAAGGTGTCAATGGCTGAGAGAGTTCAAGCAGAATCGAGAGGCTACTCTGAAGGTCACTTTTATGGAAGCTTCAGTTAGACATTGTTACCTATCATAACTTGCCAAACCCCAACCAAAACCATTCTTGCCAATCCGAAAGGACACCTAGGGCAATGTATAGGATTCTACAAAGTTTCCATGAACTGGGGTAACTTTCTAGAAACCTACAACCTCAAGATGGGTCCCTGGACCAGATAAGTCTAGAAACCTAGAGGGCCCAGCCTCTCCAGAACATCAGCTAGTTCCATCTCCCTACCCCATATTATTGACAGCCCCTTCCAACATAAACAAAATTAGAATGGGCATAGCCCAAATACCCCTAAAGAGTGGGAGAAAGATCAAAGGTGATGGTAGAGTTATACAGAGAAAGTAGTGTTTAACAAATGAGTATGACTGCTGAATCATCATATTGATATTTCTTTTAGTCTTCAGTATCTTAGAGCAGCTAAAAGTAAAAACCTAAAATTGTGGAATTATAACCCATACCAAACTCTGAAATACGTTCTACAACTGATTGTTTCAATGTGCTTTGAAATTTATTGTTGCCACTGTCATTGTTTGGTAGCAGTTGTTTGGCTTAGTGAGCATTGATTTATATGTGGTGATAAGAGTTTCTCCTTGGAATTCTTCCAACTATAAGTTAGGAAACACATTTCCTTCTTTTCCCTGGGCCTAAAAGAAACCTATGTCCTTTTTTGGGTAATGTGAAATACCCTGAGTATTTTTCCACTAAAGTCTGCTTTTTTGTTCCTTAACTAGATCTAGAAGTTCAGCTCTGAAGGAGCAAACTAAAGGGCAATCACTGAAGGTGGATGTAATATATGGAAGGAATATTTTGCTATAGTTTATGCTCTGAGCATGTTTGAATGTTAGTTGGAATTTATAAGATGAGAGGGCAATGTGGAAGAAAAATAAAATGTATACTTCAGCCAACAGAAACTGAAATTAGGGGAAGTGTTTTTATTATTTTATGTCTCTTAGTGTGTATGGTATGTGTATGTGGTCAAACATTAGTTTGCACAAGAACTATGATATATTTTATTGTCATTCAAAAACTTTTGCTCCTACTCTCCACATATTTTGATGAATTGAAGTATGCTCATCTTCCCTATGAGTATTTGGATGGGTGTGACTTGATTTAGCCAAACAAATGTGCTTTTACAGTTTGACTAAACCCCTTAGAATGCTATTCCTCACCATAAGGAAAGCATGCCCTGGGTAGCCTTGCAGCCATATTAATAATACACAGTGAATACATACCCTGAACCCAACTTCCAGACCGAAACCAACCCCAACTGCTCCAGTCAATCCCAGCCAAGCTCAAGCTCAACATGCCTAGAGAGTGAGAAATAAATGTTTATTATCTCAAACATTGAGTTTTGGAGGTTTTTGTTAACATCATCAGTGCAGCAAGAGACAATTACGAAATATTCACCCATATAGTTTGTTTAAAGTGTACAGTTCCATAGTCAATCCGTGTTAAAATGTATAGGTCCATATTCAATCTATGTTAATTTAATTTATTATTTTTTTTCCGTTCCAGAATGATACTGCTTATACTGTTGAGATAAGGTTCAAGGGCCAACTGATAAAAACCTGAAAAAAATGATGGCATAAGTAAGGTAGAAATTAATTTCTTTCTTATGTCAATGCACATATCTCAGGTTACTTTGGCAACTCTGTTGCTACCAATGACTCAGATACCTTCTAACTTCGTGTTTTGTCATCCTTAGTATGTAGTTTCTATATTGTGATTCAAGATTTCTTCTTAAGTTCCAAGTGCAGCATCAACATCCCAGACAACAGGAAGGGGAGATTAATGTACAATCCTCCCTCTAAGAAATCCTCCTGTATTTTGCGTATATCACTTCTGCTTAACTCACATTTGCCAGAATTATTAACACGGCCACAACTATCTGCAAAGTAGTCTGTGATTATGGTTCATCATATAACCATCTAATATTTAGGATTTCTGTTATGAAGGAATAAAGGGAAAATTAATGTTAGGTAATCAATAACAATTGTTCCTTCATTTGGCGTTTTAGCAACTCAAATATCAATGTGTACAATATTTCCTGATCATCTAACACATTCACCTACTCTTTAGTATGCCAAATATTAGTGATCTTGACCAAATATTTTTGGCTCTCCATTACCAGGCACATTATAGAATTTCACTTCACTATCACTTAATAGCAAACACTATTTCTTCCATCTTTATGTAGAGATTATAACCCTTTATATGGCATATATCTTTCTAAGGTTGCTGCTTGGAAACCCCTGTAAATAATTCAGTCTGGGATGCAGCCACAGTTGGCTTTTTCATCCTTATCAAGTTGCAGATTACAGGATTGTGCATTAAAATTTCAGGCCATAGGTATTGAGCTTGATCCTTTCTAGAGCTATATTCCCTTCCATTTCTTCCTGCACACTGACTAGCTTTAGCATGAGCTAATTTCTCTCATAAAGCTTTTACAAAATTCGCAAAAACCATATAACAGTTACCAACATTCTGAATCTATTTTATCATTCTTTCCAATTATCGAGCATTAGCCAGAACATGGTCTACCCTTGGAAGTATAATAGATAGTGCTTTAACAGACTCAACAAATGATTCACTGCAAACAAAAGTAGCTGATTTTCCAGTGTGTATCAGCATCCTTGCTATCCCTCATCCAATCAGTTTCACTAAGATAGTATCAAAGTTGAAGTTTTTATTATTTGCAGAACCCCAGCAGTCCTCTCCCAGGTATTCAAGTGCTTATTAGTTAGGATTAGATTCAGATGAGTGACAAAACATTCTGCAAGATAGCAGAAACATATATGAAAATTATATTTATCACAAACTTATATACAAAACCGGGTTGGTATGGAGATGTGACCAAGTTCATTCAAGATGGGTCTTAGTCCCCTTGCTGGAGAAGATAAAGGACAGATGAAACTGAAAGGGAGCTCAGAGAAAGAAAATGTCCCAGGAGAAGCAAAAAAAGACTCACAGGATGCATAGAAGGTAAATTTTTGAGCCATTGAGTTTACAAGGTCTTCCATACATGATTATTTGGTCGAATATGGAATTTTGAATGTTAAAACCGTTTTCCATCACAACTGTAACAATATTGCTCCATTTTCCTATGTTGCAGCCCTGCTTTCTGTTGCTTTTATCATATCCAGTAATTATTCATAGAGACTACTCTTTTTTTTCTCTAGCAATTTTTATAACCTATATTCTCTGCATTTTAAAATTTGGGGATTATGCACTTCACCTTTTTTTTTTTATTCATTCATTGTGTTGGGCAATTTGAGGACCTGATTGATGTGAAGTTTCATATACTACAGTTAGAAATTTTCTTATAGGATTTCTCCATCATTTTTCTTCTTTTATTGCTTCTTTTCTCTTTTGTTAGTGCCCCTTTTAATCAAATATTGAATGCCTTTGGTTTTTCATTTTTATTCCTCTTTATAATGCCCATTTCTCTATCTTTGTTTGTGTTTTCAAGTTATTTCCTCAAAAACATATTCTAAACTTTTATTGATTTTTCTTCAATCATATTTTTCTATAAATGCTCTTCATAGATATAGAACATTTCTGTTCTTTCATCAATGCAGTGTCATCTGTTAACTGTGAGAAATATTAATTGCTTATTTTTGGGGAATGTATCTGCTGTCTTCATAATCTTGACTTCCACTGAGGACTTCTTTTCTGATTTTTTTTTTCTTTTCTGACTTTTCAAAGTCTAATTTTTATGTTAGACATTGCCCTAAAATGTCTACTGATCCATGCATGGCTCTCCATTAATTTCTCTTATACATTACATAGTAATATGGTTTAGTAAACCATAAATTTAAAATCAAACTAAGATCTTCGGATTATTTCACCTACAGTATATTTTTTCATAGCTAACACATTATTAACATTCTATTTTGAAATATTCCCAACCATACAGGACAGTTACAAAAATAATATAAACCCAATATAGTGAATTCTAATATACCCTTAATCCCCTAGAAACCATATCTACAATGGGAGCTAAATTTAACATCCTAAATCCAAAATAATAATATGTTTGCTTTTGTAACAACATAACTTCAATAGCATACACAAACTATATTCCTATACCTCTCTGTCCTCTCACTTTTATTTTGTTCTTTTCACAAATTACATGTTTACACGTTATGAGTCCAAAACCACTAATTTATCATTACCAATTTATGCATTTACCTTTCAGATCCTGTAGGAAATTAAAAGTGCAGTTATACACTAAAAATAAAATAAACTGTTATTCATGTTTATTCATGGAATTACCCTTACTAGAGATCTTTATTTTTCCTGCAGCTTCCATTTATTGTCTATCATCCTTTCCTTCCAACTTACAGAATGTTCGGTAGTACCTTTGTAAGATCAGTCTAGAGTTGATTAACTTCTTTAGATTCCATATATCTTTGAATTTCTTACTCTTACCTTCATTTTGAAAGAGAGATTGCCAGGTATAGAATTATTGCATAGCAATTTTTACTTTCAGCACATTAAATATATCATAACGTGGCTTTCTTGCTTCCATGGTTTTGCTGGGAAATTGACGCTAAATCTTATTGAGGCTTCCCAATATGTGACGTGATGACACTCTTTTGTGGCTTTCAGAATTCTCTCTTTTCCTTTAACATTCAGAAGTTTGATTATATCATTTTTTTTTGTTGGATCTATTTTATTTTATCTTGTTTGGAGTTCCTTGAGCATCTTGAATGTGAATATTAATGGCTCTCATTATAATTGGGTAGGTTTAGCCATTAGTTTTCTGAATAGACTCTCCGAAAGTTTCTCTTTCTTCTCCTTGAGTATATACAGCACGCTTACTGGTATGTTTGTTAGTGTTCCACTAAGGTTCTTAAGGCTCTAGTCACACTTATTTAGTCTTTCTTTTTTCTCCTTCTCAGGTTGGATGATTTCAATCTTATCTTCAAGTTCATGGGTGCTTTCTTCTGCCAACTCGAATTTGCTGTTGAACGCCTCCAGGAAACATTTAATTTCTGTTACTCTGGTCTTCAGCTCTGGCTAGTTCCTTTTCATAATGCCCATTTATCCATTGATATTATATTTTTGCTCATCTACAATTTTCCTTGTGTCTTTCAGTTTGTTCTGCATGTTTTTTTAGTGTGGTGTAAAGATCTTCGATAAGCTTGGGTTTAACTGGATACTGCTGGGCCAGCCTGGCTTCTCTTGCCCACATTAGCCCTTGCCTGAATCCCTCTGCTGAATGCCTTGTTCCCTTATGTAGTTCCAGGTTTCAGCCAATAGGTTTGGGAAGAGAAAACTGCAATGCCCTGGGACAGTGAAGGAAGTCATTCTTCAAAGGTTCTGAGAATGGCTAGAAGCATTTGACTTACAAAATATCCTCTACAAGAAAGCTTCGACCCTGGGGTTGAAATTTGGCTTCTTTATCCAGCTTTTGTGCAAACTGCCTTTGACTGAACCACTAGAGAAGGGAAATGGGTATGGGGCCTTAGCAACCCAAGATGTACCTGTTGTCCCCTAAGAGAAGAGAAGCTACAGACCCTAGGAAGGTGAATCGATCCCTTCACCTCACTGGTGTTTCTTTCAGAATTCATTTCCTTTTATTTTTCCAAGAATATAAACTGTCTGGCTATTTTCCATATTCTCAAGGCCCCTAGGGAGACAGATACAGCTTGATGATTTCAGAAACTAGGCATTTACTGTTTTTAATCCAGAAAAATGGTATTTATATACACATCCAAATTTGAAGAGAAAATGTATTTCTTTAGGTTTCAAACACTGCAATAGATAAAAAGCAAAAATAAAAACCTGTTGCAAAATTCAAAAAAATACAAATAAAAGAAAAACAAAAGCAAACAAAAAAAATTGTAAAACCATGAAAATGCCCCAGTTAAAGCAAATCTATAAAAACGTCCAAATTAAGGCTCCAAAAGGTGGCTACCTTCACTCAAGAAAGGCCAATGAAGTTCAGGATTTCTCTCTCAACTGGAAAGGCACATAGTAAACATGGCAGTGTCTGCTGGCTTTCTCTCCTGGCTTTTTGTTTCATGAATCTCCCCCAGGGACGTTTTCCTTCTTCATCTCCGAAGGTCTCTGGCTGCATGGGCTCTCTACGACATCATTCTAGAAAGGGACTCTCTCCAAAATGCTTCCTTTTTTAAAGGATTCCAATAAACTAATCAAGATTCAGGTAAAATGGGTTGAGTCACATCTCCCTGTATTCAAAAGTTAATATCCATAATTGGGTAAGTCGCATCTCCAATGAGATAATCTACTCAAGTTTCCAACATACGGTGCTGAATAGGGTTTAAAAGAAACAGTTGCTCCCACAAAGATTGGATTAGGTTTAAGACATGGCTTTTCTCGGGTTCATAATCCTTTTAAACCAGCACAACCTACTAGTGGGATTTCCAGATCATATGATTGTTCTATACTTAGCTTTTTGAGGAAATGCCAACTTTCTTCCACAACAGCTGCAACATTAAACATTGCCAGTATCAATGAATAAGCATTCTTATTTCTCTCCAACACCTTTTTTTTCCCTTTTTTTTAAATAACAGTCAGACTCATGGTTGTGAAATGCTATATCTGGACATGATTTGTATTTCCCTAAGGGATAATGATGTTAAGCATCTTTTCTTGTGTTTTCTAACCATTTGTATATCTTCTCTAGAGACATGTCTATTCAAGTGTTTTCCTCAATATTAAATTGAGATGTTTGCTTTTTGTTGTTAAGTTGAAGAATTCCTTTGTCTGGCCGTGTCATTTTCAAATATTTTCTTTCATTGTGTAGATAGTGCTGTACTTTCATGATAAACTTATTTGAGGTGCAAAAGCTTTCAATTCTGATGAGATCCCATTCATCAAATTTTTCCTTTTGTTGCTCGTGCCTTGGATGAAATCATAAAGAAGTCTTTGTTTAACACAAGGTCCTGAAAACACTTCCCTATGTTTTCTTTTAAGAGTTTAATAAGCCTGGCTCTTATATTGAGGTCTTTGACACATTTTGAGCAGATTTTTGTATAAGGTGTGAGGCAGTAGTCTTCCTTCTTTTTTTTTTGCAAAGGGAGAGTAGGTTTCCTTTTTGCATTTTGTGAAGAGAATATTCTTCCCCAATTGAATGGTCATTGCCCCATCACAAAAATCAGCTTCCCATAAAAGTGAGGGTTGATTTATGAGTTCTCAATTCTAATCCATTGGTCTGTATGTGTATCCATGTGCCATAACCATGTGGTTTTGATTACTTTTGGTTTGTATTAAGTTTTTTTTTGATATTCAGTTTTTTAATGCAATTTTCTTTTGTTTGCTGTATGGTGGGGTCACATTTCATGATTTTTCCATGTCAGTATCCTGATATTGCAACACTATTTGTTGAATTTTTGCTTGTTTGGTTTATTTTTGCTTGTTTTGCTTGCTTGTTTGTTTGTTTGTGAAGTGCATGTGGCAGGAATTGAACCCAGGTTCCCCATGTGGCAGGCAAGAATTCTACCACTGAACTACACTGGCACCCCCCCCTTAGTGCGATTTTATAGAGATATATACACATAATATGCAACCATCTTAAGTATGCAACCAAAGGATCACAACATCATCATATAGCTGTGCATTAATCACCATAATCAATCTTTGAATGTTTTCATTATAGCAAAATATTAAAAATAAGAATAAAGAAAAAGTACAAACAAATCACATTCTCCTTATACCTCCCCCCCAATTATTCATCAATTCTGTGTCTATATTTTCTTACTCATCTGTCCATATACAGGATAAAAGGAGTGCAAGTAACAAAGTTTCATAATCACATACCAGAAAAGCTACATAGTTATACAATTATCTTCAAGAGTCAAGGTCACTGGATTACAGCTTGACAGTATTAGGCATTTCCTTCTAGCTACCCTAATACACTAAAAACTATAAAGGGATATCTATACAATGTGCATGAATAACCTGCAGAATAACCTCTTGACTATTTAATATCTCTCAGGATCTGAAACTTTATTTTGTTTCATTTATCTTCCCCAATTTGGTCAAGAAAGCTTTCTCAATCCCATGATGCCAGGATCAGGCTAATCCCTGGGAGTCATGTCCATGTCCAACATTGCCAGGAAGATTTACACCCCTTGGAGTCATGTTCCATGTAGGGGGGGGAATGCCCTGAATTCACCTGCAGAGTTGGCTTCAAGAGAGAGAGGCCACATCTAAGCAACAAAGGAGGTTTTCTGAGGGTGACTCAGGCATTATTATAAGTATACATAGCTTCACCTCTGCAGGAATAAGTTTTGCAAGGGCAAGCCCCAAGAATGAGGGTTTGAATTATAAAATTGGTTGTCTCTAATACTTGAATTCCCTAGGAATTCCCTAGGCAGGGAAATTTAATATTTCCACATTTCTCCCCAGTCCCTTTAGGAGATTTTGCTAATATTTTTAATTTTATGCCCAGATTGTCCTGAAATGTATCAGGGTATCACACTAAACTCTGAAAACCAAGATGATATCTCTCTACATTCAAGGTTCAATGTAATTACAGTGCTCAAATAATCTTAGCATACCGGTTAAATTAGATAGTGTGCAGCAGAAAATATATATTTTGCACCAAAAACACTCTCCACCCTTGCTAATATACAGAAGTTAAAGTTTTAAAGCACAGTCAATATCATCCTTTACTCTTTAGTCTGATTTACCTTAGTCTTAACCAGATTAGTGTTATTCACATTTATAATTGAAGTCTGATCTCTATTTCAGCTTTTTAAACAGTTGTTTCATGGGATCCTGCTGACTTTCATAGCTGCAAAACCCTAGCAGTGAGTATCAGGCATTTACCCAAATTCCAAGGAGCGACCAGTGGTTACACAAAGAGCTCTCATCTCAGAATTTAGAAATAACTTCTACAACTAAGGAATAGACATGATCGCTATAAGAGCCCACAATTTAGGAACCTTTACAAAAAGGTTTAGTATGCTCTCATATTTAATTCTCAGATTTTGCACATTATAGTTATTCCATATTACTGAGGTGCTATAATACTTGTTGTTTTTTTTCATTTCTGGCTTATTTCACTTGACATACTATCCTCAAGGTTCATTCATTTAGTTGTATGTCTCATAACTTCATTCCTTCTTGCAGCCATTCAATATTCCGTTTTATGTATACACCAGAGATTGCCCTTCCTTTCATCAATCAATGTACTCTTAGGCCATCTCCATGCACTGTAAGTGGTGAATACTGCTGCCATAAATACCAGTGGACAAATGTCCATTCATGTCCCTGCTTTCAGTTCTTTCAAGTATATACAGAATAATGGGGTTACAGGATAATATGGCACACCTATACGTAACCCCTTATTTAAATCCCACACTGCATTCCAGAGTGGCTGCACCATTGAACTTCACTAGTTTTAGTTTGTCAGTACTTCCAGAAATGCAACATTGATGCACTGTAATTGAGTCATGCTTTATTTTATCAATTCTTCCAATCTCTGCTTTTTGACTGGTAACTGTAGTACATTTACAATTAAAATTACTACTAATAACACAGTATTTTCTTCAACCATTTTGTTTTTAGACTTTACTTGCCATACTTTTTCATCCTTCACTTCCATTAATGCCTACTTTTGTACGTATTTGATTTTTTATGGTGTCCCCTACTGAGCATCTTCTGTTTCCTATGCGGATATATTTTTAACTATTTTCCTTGTGGTTATTAATGCATTAAAATTTAACATCTTAAATATATAATAATTATATTTTGCTTGATACCAACTTAAATTCAATAGCATGCACATATAGTCTTGTAACTTTCTGTCCTCCCATCTCTTTGGTACTTGTTACCACTTATATTTTTGTACATTGCATATTCAACAATCTATATTTGTCTTTACATTTATGCATTTGCCTTTTAATGCCCATATGAAATAAGAAGTGAAGTGATATACCCAACAATACACTACAATAATACTGGCATTTGTAATTGCCCAAATGGATAACTTCATTGCATATCTTTATTTCTTTATATGATTTTGAACCACTTTTTAGTGTCCTTTCTTTTAGTGTGAAGAACTCCTTTTAGCATTGCTATAGGATAAGTTTAGTGGTGAAGAAATTGATCAGCTTTCTTTTATCTAAGAATATTTTAAATTCTCCCTTATTTTTGAAAGTGTTGCCAGATATAAAATTCCTGACTGGTAATTGTTTTCTTTTAGCACTTTATGTCTTTCAACCCACTGCCCTCTTGCTTCCATGGTTTCTGATGAGAAGTGGAGACTCAACTTATTTGGGACTCCCTTATATATTACTTGTTCCTTTCCTTTGCAGCATTCAGAACTTTCTCCTTGTCCTTTGCATAGATGATGGGGTATATTTTTCTTCCTTTTAATCCTGTTTGGTGTTCTTTAGGGTTCTTGAAAGTGCATATTTATGCTTTTTGCTAAATTGGGGGGTTCTCTGTAATTATTTCTTTGAATATACCTTCTTCCCATTTCTTTCTTCTGCTTCTGGGAATCTCATAATACATATGTTGATATGCTTGATGGTGCCCCAAGGGTGATTTAGGTACTTCAACATCGAATATTTCTTTTTACTTTCTGCTCATCAGCCTGATTCATTTCAAGTGCATTGTCTTTGAGTTCACTAATTGTTTCCTCTGCCAGGTACAATCCTCTCTTGAAACTCTTGAGAGGAAGTTTTTATTTCACTTATTGTTGATTTCAACTCCAGCAATTCTGGTTGATTTCCTTTGCAAATGTTGATCTCTTTACCAAGATTTTCATATTATTCATTCATTATTTACCTGATATACATCAGGTTTTTCTCTGTATTTTCCTTCATCTGCTTGAGCATTTTAAAAATCATTTTATTTAAATGGCTTTATTTGGTATTTCCATATCCTGGTCTTCCCTATTGGTGCTTTCTGCATTTTTACTCTCTTCCTTTGAATGGGTCATCATTTCATGTTTCTTTTTTTTATTTTGTACTCTTTATTTCCACACTGTACATTTTAACATTTTAAAATGTTCTCTCTGGGATTTATTCCCTGAGGTGTTGGTTTCTTGATTTTGAATCTAGCTGGTGATAAGACAGAAATTTTCTTGAGCTTCCACCTTCCTGTCAGGAAGTTTTGCAGAAGGCTAATGCAATGTTCAAGGTTTTACCCATCTTTCGGGGCCTGTGTTTTGTCGTAGGCTTTTGCTTGTTTGTTATTTTTCTAGGAGTTTGTTTGTCCCCTCTATTCCCCAGCACAAAGAACTCCCTATCTGAGGTGTTTGAATTGGCAAGGTCTTTGCCTCAGATTGTCTGTCTCTATAATTTCTTACACTCCTTTTAGTTTCTCAAGATGCTTTTGCCTGAAGGCCAAATTCTGGGAAGATGGGTATGCCAGAACAGACTTCCCCACATCTTTCATAGATGAAACATGGCTAGGGACTCACCAAAGGGTTACAGACTGTGTGTTAGCTTCTTATGTTGTTCGAAGCAGATATCATAAAATAGATTGTCTCAAACGAAGGGAATTGATTAGATCCTTCTTCTTGGATTTGATACTTTTGTTTTTTTGTTTTCGTGGCTTTTTTTCTCCTTTTATGAATTTCATTTGCTTACTAAGACTCCAGTGAGAAGATTAAGACCCATTCTGATTGAGGTGGATTATACATTAATTGAATTAGGCTCATCACAAGGATCTACCTACAGTGAGTCTTCTCCCAAGGAATTGATTAGCTTTAATAACATGTTCTACTGGGATACATACAACTTCAAACCACCACACTCCACCCTCTGGATCCCATAAAGACATCTTGTTTCTGCATGAAAATGCACTAGCTCCATCACAATACCACAGTAGCTTAAAGTCATTTCAGTGACAATACTAAGAACAAAATCTCATCAAAATTGACTATATGTGTGGTCTGTCTTAGGGCACAATTCACCCCCATCTGTGTACCTGTGAAACCTCAAGAACAAGTTATCTGCTTCCAATATACAATTGAGGGGCTGGTGTAGGGAGCCAGGACCTGGGCCCCACTCCTCCTCCATTCTGAGAGCAAGTCACACATCTGCCCACATGACCAGTACAGTTAGGGGACAAAGAATGTAAACCCCCTCTGCTAATACTGAAATTTCATGAGATTCTTAAACTTTATAAGAGATTCCCTTGGCATATTTCTCTCTCTCTCTTTCTCCCCTTGGCTTTGGGCGTAGTGCTGAAATGCATCCCTCCTATCATTGGGAAGTGCTTCCTCTTGTCCATAAGCCCCTAACTAAACTTATGGGTCAACTTCTGTCTAGTCTGTTCTTTGGTTTGGGGGATGTGCTGAGCTGCATCAGCTGGCATAGGCCAAATACTTCTATTCTCATAGGGAGAAAGTGTAAGGAAAACAAGGATCATGGGTCACACAAAATTCAAACATTGCAGAGTGTACTACAATTGATTTCAAGATCCAATTGTAATCTGTGGAAAAACGTTCTGTCCTCAGAGCCTGATGAACATCAACTTCACTCCTTCCAATTGCTTTCACAGATGCTTTGCTATCTCCAAACACAGGGATGAGGGCTCTACCCTCTGAGAACACTTAGGGGACAGCCAGACTTTCTGCAATCCCAGGGGAATAGGCTCCTCTCTCTGAGAAAACTGAGGTAGTGGCCAGACTCTCCACAAACTCCAAGTTCTGAAAGCCCTGAGTTAGTAGTATTCATCTTGAAGAAATGGGTGGAAAGTCCATGTTCTCTAAGCACCTGGTCAGACTGACCCTTTACACATGCATGTGTGAGGCTACTGTCTTGGCCTGAGAAGATGTGTTTGGTCCAGACTTCTGCTTCCTTCTTTGCTCTGCTCTTGAAATGATTTTTCCATCAGTCTGTCTCTTTTCTGTCCCATTTAGTCCAGGCTATCAGTGTTTTCTTTCACACATATGTCATAAAAACCTTGCTGGTTTTGCATGCAGTACACGGGGTCAAAACCATCAAGCAAAAGAACTTTCCAGAAATCCTTCATGAATAACTGCATTTCCACTTCTGAGTTGTGCTGAAATGTCTGACTTGGTCCATGTTCAGTTAAATGCTCACATGGAGCCCCATTTTCTGAAGACTCATTTTCATGAAGCTCTGAATTTTCCAAACCATCAGTTTCTGCTTTTTTTTTCTTGTATATGTATGTGATTGCTTAGGAGTTCAGTTCTCAGCTTTTGCCTTTCCTCTTGCATGTTGCTATAAGTTGAAAGGAGATATCAACACTTAGTTTGGAAATCTCCTCAGCTAAATATCCAAGCTCATCACTTTTAAACTCTGCCTTCTGTTCAACAGCAGAACTCAGTTTGGACAAGATCCCTGCCACTTCAAAAAAGAGTAGCCTCCTGTTCTAGTTTGTAAGCTGCCAGAGTGTGAAATACCAGAAACAGAATAGCTTTTTAAAAAGGGAATTTTTGTATTGCAAGTTTACAGTTCTAAAGTCATGAAAATGTCCTAATTAAAGCAAGGATGTAGAAATGTCCAATCTAAGGCATCCAGGGAAAGATATCTTGGTTCAAGAAAGACAATGACATTCAGGGTTTCTCATTCAACTGGAAAGGCACATGGTAAGTGTTGTGACACCTGCTAGTTTTCTCTGCAGGCCTCTTGTTCATGAAGCTACCCCAGGGGCATTTTCCTTCTTCATCTCCTACATGGGCTCTCATGGGTCTCCAAAAATGTTTCCTCTTTTAAAGGATTCCAGTAAACTACTCAAGATCCACTTGGAATGAGAGGAGTCACATCTCCCTCTAATCAAAGTTTAATACCCACAATTGGGCATATCCCATCTCCGTGGAGATAATCTAATAAAGTTTCCAAGCTACAGTGCTGAATAGGGATTAAAAGAAATGACTACCTCCAAAAAATGAATGAGTATTAAAACATGTCTTTTCTTGGGTACATAATCCTTTCAAACCAGCATATCTCCTTTCAAATTTCTAATAATACAATCATAATTTTTTTTTCTGAAACTTCATCAGAGGTACCTTTAGAATCCATATTTCTACAAACAGTCTTTGCAAAGCATTCTAGGCCTTTTCAACTATGCACCACACAATTCTTCCAGCCTCTACCCATTATCCAATCCCAAAGCTTTTTTTTCCATATTTTTGTATTTTTAGTAGCAGCACTCCACTCTCTTGGTAAAAAAAAAATCTCTTTTAGTTTTCTAGGTTGCTTAAAGCATATACCATGAAATGGGCTGTTTTGAACAATGGGAATTTAATAAGTTAAATTTGGGCATCAAGAGAGTATCCATATCAAGACATCATCAACGCAATGCTTTATTTCCAAAGAATGGCTGCCAGTGATACTTGGGCCCTTTGGCCCATGGCAAGACTCTTGGAAGCATTTGCTGTTCTCTCCCCTTTTTTCTAGATTTAATTGCTTTCAGCTTATGGCTTCCATGCAACTTTTCCTGAATTTAATTCTGTTATAAAGGACTCCAGTAACAGGATTAGGACCCATCCTAACTGAGGTAGGTTCCACCTTAACTGAAGTAGCTTCATCAAAAATACCACTTACAATAGGCCCACACCCACAAGAATTTTTTTTTTTTTGCTGTTTTTTGTTTGTTGGTTTGTTTGCTTTGTTTTATTTTGGCATGGGCAGGCTCTGGGACTCGAGTTGGTTTAGTTTTAAGAATATATTTTTCAGAGATACATAAAGCTTCAGATCACAGTCCAGCCCAATGTGCTGTCAAGGGTTGGGTTGGGATCCATAATTGTGCCAAGAGCATCTTTGATGGGTCCTCATACCTAAGTTTCTTGGTCTGTCCAGAAAATTCTGCCCTTCCAATAAGCAATCTTTGCTACCCTGAGGAACTCAGCATTCTTAAATCACCACTGCTGCTGAGCTTGCCAAGGGCTGGATCTCATGGCACCCTGCCACAAGAGTGAGTATTGACACCAGTGGACACCGTGAGAGACAGCAATGTGTTTGTCTGGCCCCATGTCTCTGAGGGACTGAACCAGAGCCCTCACTATACAACTTGCTCTGTAAGTAGAATACAAAACTAACAGTCTTCTTTACCATAATTAATCAGCCTCATCCTCCTGTTGTTCTCTAGATGCTGTGTTCTTCTGGCCTCCAGAGTTTTTAAAATTGTTATTTCAAATAGTCACTGTCTGTGTAATAGCTGTTTTGGTGGAAGGACTGAGTCCTGGAGCTCCCTACCCTGCCATGTTCCTGTAAGCCTCTCCTTCACTGATGTTTTCTAATGCTTTAATCTTATTCTTTGCCTGGGCCCTCATTTCCTGCTTGTTTTATATTTTTTCATCTTTCATTGACACCTGTATATTTTAATGTGTTATCACTGGAATTTAGACACTAAAGTGTCTGTTCCTTAAGCTTGTATTCAGCTACTTTTATGAGAGAACTTTCTTCACATTCCAGGACCTAACAAAAAAAAAGACAAGGAATAAAATAAAATATTATTACAAGTCTTTGCAGATTGGCTTGTGAGTGCTCTTCTTCAGAGCTGATCTATGTAATTAGTTTACAAATTACCTGAAGGTTAAATTATAAGGACCTCCCTGATCTTTTCTGCCAATGCATCTTTTTTGGGGGTATGTGTTTGTGACTTTAGTAATTCCCTTATTTACCCAGATATGAATGTCACCATTTCCTTTGGAAACTATTTTCTTATGGTTCTGGGCACTGTATTCTATAACCTATAGCAAGACACCCCTTAATCTAAGCAGCCATTACTTGACTGACATCCTGCATTTTTCTGTATTCTACTTGCAGAGTAAATTGTATAGGAAGAGCTCTGGTTCAGTACCTCAGAGACAAGGGGCCAGACAAACACACTATTAATATATATATGAAGATTATGCTGCCCCCTCTGGAACCAGTGCTAGGGACCTGCACCGGGAGTATTGGTTGGTTCTAAACTGTGTCAGAGAGGTGATTGGGGGGGGGGCCAGCCAGCATGCCAAAGGAACCTAATACTTTTAAGTTGTCTTCTTGATTCAGTGCTTGCCCTGTAGCTGCAATATTTCATCCTAGAATTTGAGAAAAGTATTTTAGCCAGTTCTTGCTAGTTGTTCAAAGTTTCCTTGGGGTGTTGGTGGAAACTTGCATATTTTCACTCTATCTTTCTTGGTCTGAGGTTCACACTAAATTTTATGACTGAAGCACTAATAAGATGAATGAAAGGTCTATGTGAATTGGTGGTACTTTCAAAGGGTGGAATTCACTCAAAAAATGTTAATGTCAGGCAGGCCATGGAGGCTCAGCAGGCAAGAATTCTCGCCCACCATGCCAGAGGACCAGGCTCGATTCCCGGTGCCTGCTCATGTTAAAAAAAAAAAAAAAAAAAAAAAAGTTAATGTCCCTTTAAAAAATCTACACATGTTATAAATAGTAGGGATTTTTTTCTCCTTTTCCTGATATTTTGTTTTGGGAGGAATCTTTATTTCTCTCACTAAGACAATGGATCTGACTGTAAAATCTAGGAATCATAGTGTTCATATACTGCTTTCCTCCTAGTCTTTGTACGGCAACACTCACGTGTGGTTGTGTCTCATGTCTGTGAATCCAGAGAATAAACCACTTGTCTTCAATTTTTGAGCTGGGGTATTTACCTGGTTACATGGTGAGGAGAATGGAATCTAGTTGGATGCTGAGCTGTTTCCTTTACAGGAAACAATCTTCCTTTCCACTTCACTTTCCACTTATACTGATTTTTTCTTGTTCATAGCATACACAAATACACAAGTTTATATTATATTTATCTATTTACCAATTTTTTATGTTTCATTTGCCTGTCTTCTTCTGTTTAATTTATGCCTCATAATGGTAGGAATGTCATCTCTGTTCCTTGCTGCTATATCTCCAGCATCTGAAATAGTAACTGCTCTATAGCAGGCATTCAATAGATGATTATTAAAAATAATAAATGGTCTGTAAATTCTGTTGTACTATTCTCTAGGTGATGGTATTGCAGATGTGAAGGTGGATGCTTGTCTAGTAATTTTCCCTATGTTTGTTTGGAAATTTTTATGATTATCTTATCCTCAAAATTCATGAATTTCACCACTATATGTTTTCTTGTGTATTTGTATCAGTATTACTATGAAATTAATGAGCTTATTTACTTGCCTACCTCAACTAAATTAAACTCTTTGGCCCTCCATATGTACTCTACACTTTTCTCCACTCTTCTCAATGCCCTGCAAATTGACCTCCATTGATGGAACCTACAGTTTCTCTTATGCTTTTATTTCTGGTTCAGTTGAGGCAACAGGAATCACTAGAAAAATTTGAAATCTAAGATGAGAAAAAAACTGGGTTATTTACTCTCTTGGATTCATAATTGGATTTAATTTGGTAGTGATACTTTACATTTTGGAAGACCATACTTATGTTTAAAGCAGCCTCAGTATTTCAACTAGTATATGCAATATGCATATAATATAGAATATTTAATAATAATTGTACGACATGCGATAATAAAGAATTAATACCAAAATGGAAAACATAGCCATCTTGTGTGAACCTTAGACCAAGAAAGATAGAGTGAAAATATGCAAGGTTCCACCAACACCCCAAGGAAACTTTGAACAACTAGCAAGAACTAACAAGGACACGTGATTCAGAAAGCAATGATAATGTTTTAGGCAAAAAATGCAGCCTCATAGCCTCAATGTGATAAAGGTTAGATCTTTCACCACATTGCAATAAAAATATCTTTAACAATAAAAGAAAATTGTTTAAATCTCTATTGCTAAAAATTAAAAAATATCATTAAACAGCAACTTGTTACATAAGAAACTGTACTGAAAATTATAAAATACTTCAAACTGAAAAAAATTTAAATGCAATATAACATAATCCATGGGAAACAGAAAAACCATGCACAGAAGAAATTTATAGCTTTATATACATTTACCAATGAGTAAGAGATAATGGAAACAAATGGGGTATGTATTTTAATGTACAACAAACACCAAAGAAACACAAAATAAAAAAATTAGAAAAATAATGGCAACATCAATAAACGAAATAGCTATAAAAATGACAACAGTAAAAAAGAAACGAAGAAAATTTAAAAAGATGCTTTTTTATCAATGGGATAAAAAAAACTTAGAAAAGGCTAATCAAAGATTAAAAAAATAAAGATGGATAGAAAGGAAAATGAGAAAAATAGACACATACCAGAGCAGTTACAATATATATCATAAAGAGCACAGAGTTAACACTTTTGCAAATGAAAATGTAATTAATATATATTTGGAAAAATACAAATTTTCATAACTGGAGAATAAAGAAGATAGAAAATTTGGATGGCAGTATAACTATTTTAAAAATTGTATGGCATACAAAACCCAAAAATATATATAAAATAAAAGCAAAAATATCACATGCCTCAGCCTTTGCAGGTTTTTGTTTTTTGTTTATTTTGCATGGGCAGGCACTGGGAATCAAACCTGGGTCTCCAGCGTGGCAGGAGAGAACTCTGCCTGCTGAGCCACCATGGCCCACCCATTCCTTGTGGTTTTACAGTAGTGTTTGGAAGCTCCTCCAGGAAAGAGACATATGTGAGATGAACTCCAACTCATTCCATAAGGCTTATTTAACCTTAATTTATAAATTCACAATGACAGAATTTATAAAGAAAATAAATAAAAACCATAAGACTTTATGAACCCATTACACCATTGGACATAGATGCAAAAGTCATAAAACAATACATGACTGAATTCAACAATGACTTAAAATAGATCTTGATCAAATCAGTGTTACCACAAATGAATACACTGCATCATCATACAAACCAATCAATATAACTCATATATTAATGAACCAAATGAGAAGAATCAAAACAGAAACAGAAAAGTAAAGATACAGCATTTCTAGAAGAAAACCTAACAAAGAATATACAGTATTTTATATTCTTTGAGCTACTATTAAAGTTTATTAGAGAAAATAAAAGAATAAATGAAAATATAATCCAAGTTCAAATATGGAGTAATTTAACATTATATGAATATCATTTTTCTCTATAGTACATAAATTTTATTCTGTCTCACTGAGTGTTTAGCCACAATTTTTCAGGAACTTGACAATTTCATTCTAAAGACAAATGGAAAAATAAAGGTCCATAAATAGCTAAAATAATTAAAATTAGTTTAGAAGGGCAGATCAGGGTGGTTATCCAACCATCTAATAAGTTATACTGCAATGGCACAGGAAAAATAACTGTGTGAAGCTGACAGAGTAATAAAGAGACAAATGAACAGAGTAGAGAATTTTAAGATACATGTACATAGAACTTGTTTTATGATTTTTAAAATGGTGTCACAAATAAAATAGTATTATGGAAATCAAATCATTCAACAAAGAAAGATATAATGGGATACCTACAATAAGTATATTATTTGGGAGGATTAAAGACCTAAATATGAAAAATGACTGAACCCTCTTGTCAACAGCCACATTACTGACCTTGAAAGTAGATCTTCTGGCCTTCATCAGTTCTTCAGAGACTGCATTCTTGGCCAACAGCTTGACTGCAACCTAATGAAAGGCGCTGAGCTGAAGTTATCCAGATCAGGCACTCCTAGATTGCTACTCTTAAGCTATGTGAGATGATAAATATACATTATTTTAGCTGTTTAATGATGGAGTATTAAATAACCAATACAGACTGCATATACACTCTCTGATAAACCAATTATATATGTTCCTTGAAATAAATGCGACTAACTATGCACCTGCTGTTCAAAAAATTAAACAACAAGAAGTGAAGCATAATTATTCTCCCTCTTGTGCATTCTTCACAGAATAAATAGGAAGCAGCGGAGCAAAGGAGTTAAGAGCAAAACTTCTAGACACAGTTTGTTGGGATTTGCATTCTGGCTGCACCCATTACTAGCTATGTAATATCGGGCAAGTAACTAGGACACTCTGCCTCAGTAAAACAAAGATGAGAAAAGTTCCTGTATACAAGGGTTATAATTTACAAGTGTAAATTATTTAAAATTTGCAAAGCACTGGGGATAGCATTGGTGCGTGGTAAATATGATATGTGTTTGATATCCAATATTAACATGGTGACTGAGATGAAAATATAATGTTTACTTTAAATGAACTTATGGGTTTCAGAAACAAGAAAAACAAAACAGAAGCAAACCAAAACATGGGTTTTCCGTGTTTTTAATAAGAAATTCTAAACATTAAAATATTTACATTATTTTCAGATTAAATTTTAGTTTATCTAATTAATATGTTTATTATAAAGATAAACTTTAAATATTGATGGCAGGAAATAGGAATGAATTTAAGCCCAAAGCAACCATCATCAGTTTCAGAAAAAGAAGTGTGCAATTGCTAACTTAGTCCAAAGGGCAGTTATAACAGACAATTTCACATTAAAACTTGAAACAGGAGTCAGAGAAATGACATGTCTGTGCAGTTTCCACTTGATTATTTCCATTTCTGTTTGTAGAAATAACAATTATAAAATCAGAAGGTGAATCCATTAATTAATGATACATGCTATAATTATATAAGTATGGGAATGAAAGATGTAGTGTTTAGTTTCTTTTGAAAAGTGAATATTTCTGAATTTATGACACCAAAGGTAATAAATGATCTGTGTAGAGAAACAGAGAATTCAAGAATATATAAAGACAATAAATCACCATTAATCTCACAATACAGTGAAAGCTACTATGGCTATCTTAATATATATTCCTCCAGACATTTGTCTATGTAAGTAGATGTTGTTCTGGTTTGTTTTACTGTTTAAAAATAAATCATACATTGTATTGTGCATTTTCCACTTAATGTAGCTCAAATATTTCTAAACTAGTACACAGAGCACTAAGTTTGATAGCTCAAATGTATTACCATTATATATTGATGGATGTGTAGTCTTTTATTTCTAATTATTTTATATTATGTAATGTTTGGAAAGAACGTTATTACGCATATCATTTGTGAAACAGTATCAGTATTTTCTTAGGGAAATTCTTAAAGCTATGATTGTTAGTGTCTGTGCAATTCTTTAAATCATTGAGACATACAGAAAATTTGCCTCCAGATAATAAGAATTTACAATATCATAATCAATGTTTACATGCATTTTCTTACAACTGTCATTACAAGAGCAATGATTTCTCATCTTTATGAATCTGATATGGGATGTATATCACAACATGTATTTAAATTCTAACTCTTTGATTTAAATGCTGAATTGTTTTCATATATTGGGGCTATTTTCATTTCTTCAAATTTGATTTACATTTTCATGCAATTTGTCCATTTTTCTAATGAATTATTCTTTTAATTTTAATTGCATAGAATTTGCTTATATGTTTATAATATAAATTATGTCTATTACAATTTCATGCAATATAGAAATAAATAAAGAAGAAAATAAAGCACCTCAAATTTCATCTCCTGGAAAAGAGCTACCATTTATTGAGCATCAATCAAGACATTTCACTTTATACATACAGATGGATGGCTTACTAGTATTTAGTTAGAAGTAACTATAGGAATTGTGCCACACATGTTATACTTAAATATAATCCTTCCATTCAGTTTTCTTTTTTACAGAGAATCTGTGTTAGTATGAATCTGAAGAAATCATTAAGATTAAAATAAACGTTTCTCCATACTAAGATCTATCATTTCTAAAGGATATACCTGAATTATATTTAAGAAGAAACATGTTTTTCAAAATTTGTTATTACTCTTTGTTTATTATGTCTAGGAATACTCTAATTAACTAAAATCATTTGTTCATAAATCCTTTTCTGTTTTATGTGTTAATGATCATATAATCTGTTTTTGTTTGCTAGCTGCCAGAATGTGATACGGCAGAAACAGACTTTTAAAAGGTGGAATTTATTAAATTGCAAGTTTACAGTTCTAGGCAGTGAAAATGTCCCAATTAAAGCAATTCAAAAAAATGTCCAAATTAAGGCACCAACTAAAGGTTACCTTCACTCAAGAAACGCCAATGACGTTCAGGGTTTCTTTCTCAACTGGAAAGGCACATGGTGAACGTAGTGATGTCTGCTAGCATTCTTGCCAGGCTTCTCGTTTAATGAAGCTGCCCAGGGGAATTTTCCTTCTTCATCTCCAAAGGTCTCTGGCCACATGGGCTCTCATAGTTCTTGTGGCTCTCTATCTTTTTTCCAAAAATGGTTCCTCTTTTACAGGATTCGGGTAAACTAATCAAGACCCACCTGGAATGGGTAGAGTCACATCTCCCTCTAATCAAAGATTACTACCCACAGTTGTGTGTCACGTCTCCTTGGAGATAATCTAATAAAGTTTCCAATTTACAGTATTAAATAGGGGCTAAAAGAAACAGCTGCTGCCACAAGATGGATCAGGATTAAAACATGGTGTTTCTAGGGTACATAATCATATTTAATTATTTCATTTAAATCCTTGGCCTTTTATGTATGTTTATCTTGTCTTATTGCACTTTCTAAAATCCATACAATGTTGAACAGTAGTAGTGATGGTAGACAATCTTGTCTCATTCCATATTTTAAAGGAATAAGATCATCTCCTTCTGTAGTAGAGGCAATACTAGCTATTCAATAAATCACATTTATTTTTTGTTTACTTGTGAACACATGAAATATGTATTTCCAAACTCTCATTTGAGGCATATAACTGGATTTTGGGCAAGGGACATGGGGTAAGTGATGCAAAATTTTCCAAGGTGTGATGCCTTAAAAGATCTTAGAGGACTCACTTATCATCACCTTCCATGATATTCTGGAGTCCATAAATTTCAGATGCCAAAGCTACAAGATGGAAGCAGTGTGGATCTCTCAATTACCATTTGGAAGGGTATTTTCTTGGAGAGATGCCAGTTCTGAAGTAGAAATGGCTTAAATGAGAAAAAATATATAAAAAAATTATAATTTTGGTGATCATCTGTTGCTGAAATAAAACCTTTCCTCCCTGAACTATGCAGAGCAGATTCTATAATCTACACTTCAACTTTAAACAATCAGTAATCTATTTCTTGTTTCTAAGAGGTTATGTTTGTAGCAATTCATAAAGGATTTTGAATTTTCTCAAATACATTTTTTCCTCATTATTTTGTTCATATTCCTTCAATTTGCTAATCTTATGAATTGCATTACTAAATTTTCTCTTATTAAATCGCCTTATATTACCTAGATAAAACCGACTTTGATGTATAATAGGTTTTATACAGTGCTAAATTTATGTTGCAAATATTTTCCTTACATATTTCATCAATGGTCAATAAATGCTCTCTGTATTGCCCTTGAAAGTTTTTATTAGATAATTTCTGGGTTTACAGAACAATCCCATAAAATACAGGCTTCGCATATACCATCCAACCATCAATGTATTGTGTTGGTATGGAACATTTTTTACAAACTTATGATACCACAATTTTATAATTGTACTATTAATTAAAGTCCATGGTTTCACTTAAGGTTCACTGCTTGTGGCATGAACATCCATGGATTTTTAAAAAAATTTCTCTATTACCATATATACGATCTAACATTTTCCTTTTAATCATATTCAGATATATATTTCAGGACTGTTATCTGGGTTTACAATATTATGCTACCATCATCACCATCCTCTATTAAAACATTTTCATCAGCAGCATTATAAATAGGAACCTGGCAATGTAAGCCTTAACTTCCCATCCCCTATCCCTAACCCAAGCCCTGGTAATCTGTATTCTAGATTCTGACCCTGTGAGTTTGCTGAGGCCAATTGCTCCAAAACAGTTAATTTGTATTATTTATTCTTTTATGTTTGTCTTATCACTCAACATTTACTTTCAAGGTTCATCCATGTTGTCATGTATTTTAAGGCTGAATTACATTCCATTGTATGCATATTCCATATTTTGTTTATCCATTCATCAGTTGATGGGCACTAGGTTTGCTTCCATCTTCTGCCAATTGTGAATAATGCTGCTATGAACATTGGTGTGCAAATATCGCTTCAAGTCCCTGCTTTCAATTCTGTTTTGGCATTGTGCCCATTTCTAATTGGGTTTTTTGTCTCTTTTTCGTTAAGTTTGAGGGTTTTTTTTCCTATATTCCTGATATTAATACTTTATTGGATATGTGGATGTGGTAGTTAGGTTCAGGTGTCAACTTCGCCAGGTGAGGTTGCCTAGTTCTGTTCCTGTAGACATGAGCCTATGCATGTGAAGCTCATCTGTCACTGATTACATATGCAGTCAGCTGGGGGGAATGTCTGCTGCAATGAATGATGTTTGATTTAATTGGCTGGATGCTTAAATGAGAGAGCTCAATGCTGCACAGCCCAAGCAGCTCAGCCAGGCCTTTTGCAATGCAAAAGAGGATCACCCCGGGGAAAGCTGTTGGATCCCAGAAACCTGGGGAGAAGACCACTAGAGATCACCTTGTGCCTTCCTGTGTAAGAGAGAACCTCTGATGAAAGTTAGCTGCCTTTCCTCTAAAGAACTATATACTTTAACTAAATGAATCCGCTTTTATTAAAAGCCAATCCATCTCTGGTGTGTTGCGTTCTGGCAGCTTTGTCAAACTAAAACAGTGGATGTTATAGTTTGCAAGCTGCTGGAATGTGATATACCAGAAATGGAACACTTTTAGAAAGGGGAATTTATTAATTTGCTAGAATACAGTTCTAAGGCTCTGAACATTTCCAAATTAAAGCAAGGCTGTAAAAATGTCCAATTTAAGGTATCTAGGGAAACATAGCTTGGTTCAAGAAGGACAATGATGTTCTGGATTTCTCTCTCAGCTGGAAAGGCACAAGGAGAGACCTGCTAGCTTTCTCTTCAATGGCTTCCCAGGGGACTTCTTGTTTCTGTTGGCTCTGTCAGTTCTGGTGGTTCTGTTTGTTCTAAAGCTTTTTCCTAAATGGTTCCCTCTTAAAGGGCTGCACTAAGCAATCTCACCTTGAATGGGAGAGGTACATCTCCATGGAAACCATCAAATCAAATTTAACGCCCCACAATTGGGTGGGTCACATCTCCATGGGAACAATAAAAAAGCGTCCACCCACCAATGTTGACTGAAGATTAAAAGACGTGGTTTTTCTGAGGTACACAACAGAATCTAACTGGCACAGTGGTTTCCAAATATTTCTCAGATTATGTAGGTTGTCTTTCTTGATAAAGTCCTTAGAGGAACGAAAGCTCTAACCGTATTTGGTTAAATTTATACCATGATATTTGTTTCTTTTACTTGCTACTGTGAATAAGTTTTTTCTCGATTTCTTCTTCTAGTTTTTCATTGCTTACATATTGAAATGCTACTGTTTTTCACATGTTGATCTCGTACCCCATCACTTTTCTGATTTCATTTATTAGCTCTAGAGGATTTCTTGTGGACTTTTCAGTCATTTTCTTTATATAGGTTCATATAATCTGCAAACAGGAAATTTTTTATTTCTTCCTTTGCAATGTTGATGTTTTTTTAAATTCTCTCTTTTGCCGAATTTATCTTGAAATTACTTCTAGACCAATGTTCAATAACAGTGGTGAAGATGAAAATACTTGTCTGGTTCCCAATCACAGCATGAAAGCTTTCAGTCTTTCACCATTATGTAAGATGTTAGCTGTGGGATTTTCATATAGGCCACTAATCGTGTTGGGGTAATTTCCTTCCATTCCTAGTGTTGTCATGTTTTTATCAAGAGAGGGTGCTGTGCTTTGTCAAATGCCTATTCTGAATCCATTGAGATGATCATGTGTTTTTTTTCCTTCATTTGGTTGTTGTGGTATATTACAATAGTTGATTTTCTTAGGTTGAAACAACCTTGCATATTAGATATAAATACCACCTGATTGTGGGGTATAATTCTTTTAAAATCTGTTGGATTCCATTAGCTAGCATTTTGTTTAGGATTTTTGCATCTACATTCCTAAGAGATACTGGTCTATAATTTTCTTTTTATGGTATTTTTATTCGATTTTTATTTGGTGGTGAAGTTGCCCTCATAGAATGATTTAGGTAAAATTCCCTCCCCTTCAATTTTTTGTAAGACTTTTAGCAGAATTGGAGTTAAGTCTTTTGGAATGTTAGACAGTATTTACATGTGAAACCCTCTGTTCCTGGGTGTTACTATGTTGGGAAGTTTTGAATACTGATTCATTCTCTTCACTGGTTATTGGCTTGTTGAGATCATCAACTTCTTCAAGAGTCAATGTAGGTAGTTTCTATGTTTCTAACAATGCATGCATTTCATCTGGGTTATCCAAATTATTGTAGTGTAGTTCTATGTAGCAATCTCTCATAATAATTTTTACTTCCTGTAAGAAGTGGAGTGAAATACTAAACAGTGCAATACAGTAATGCTAGCATTTATAATTACCCAAATAGTAACCTCTACCCAAGTTCTTTATTTTTTATGCTCCTTTGAATCACTGTCTAGTGTTCTTTCCTTGCAGGGTGAATTCCTTGAGGACCTGTCTATTGGTGATGAACTCCCATAGATTGTGGTATCTGAGGATGTCTGAATCTCTCCCTCATTTCTGGAAAAGAGTTTTGCCAGATATAAAATTCTGGGCTGGTAATAGTTTTTCTTCAACAGTTTTAGAATTTCAACCCACTGCCTTCTTATCTCCATGGTTTCTGATAAGAAATATGCACTCAAACTAATTGACACCCCCTTATTTATGATATGTGGTTTTATCTTGCAGCTTTCAGAATTCAGTCCTTGTCCTTTGCCTTTGAAAATGTAGTCAATATAGGGCACATGTATTTTTCTTCATGCTTTTTTCTCTTTGGTGTTCTCTGAACTTCAAGAATGTATATGTTCATATGTTTACCTAAGTTTGGAAAGTTTCCATCATTTTTTCTTTTGACTATTCCTTATGCTCCTTTCTTTATTTCTTATCACACTGGGACACCAATAATGCAATTTGCTTCATTTGATACTGTCCCATATCTTTCAAACTATTTTGCTTTTAATATTTCTTTTTTTTTCTCTCAGCTACACATCCTGACTCATTTTAAATGCCTTGTCTTCAAGTTCACTGATTCTTTCTTCTGCCAGCTCTTCAGTCTGCTCTTTTGTTTAAAAAATATTTTTATTAAGAAATCCTCACACACATACATTCCATACATGGTGTAGAATCAGTGTCTCACAATACCATCACATAGTTTTGTATTCATCACCATGATCATTTTTAGAACATTTGCATCAATCCAGAAAAAGAATAAAAAGAAAAAAGAATAAAAAACTCAAACACACCATACACCTTAACCCTCCCTTCTCATTGACTACTTGTATTTATATCCACCCAATTTATTTTACCCTTTCCCCCATTATTAATTTATTTTTATCCATATTTTTTTACTCATCTGCCCATGCCCTGAATAAAAAGGGCATCAGGTGCAAGATTTTCACAATCACACAGTCATATTGTAAATGTCGTATCTTTATAAAATGATCTTCCAGAAACAAGGCTACTAGAACACAGCTCAAAAGTTTCAGGTACTTCCCTCCACCCACTCCAATACACAATATATTAAAAAGTCATATCTATGCAATGCATAGTAACCTCCAGGATAACCTCTCATTTTTGAAATTCCTCAGTCACTGAAACTTTATATTGTCTCATTTCTCTCTTCCCCCTTTTGGTCTAGAAAGCTTTCACAATGCCTTGATGCTGGGTCCTGGCTCATCATGGAATTTCTATCCCACATGACCTGGGAGATTTACACCCCTTGGAGGGATGTAAATGTCCCACATAGGAGGGAGGGCAGTGAGTTCACCTGTTGAGTCGGCTTAGAGACAGAGACCACATCTAAGCAACAGAAGAGACTCTCTGGGGTGACTCTTAGGCCTAATTTTAAGTAAATTTAGTCTATCCTTTGCATGGATAAGTTTTGTAGGAGCAAACCCCAAGATTGAGGGCTTGGCCTTTTGATTCAGTTGTCCCCACTGCTTGCAAAAACATCAGAAATTCTCCAAATTGGCAAGTTGAATATTTCATCCTTTATCCCCATTCCCCCAAGGGCACTTTGCAAATAAATCCCAAATTATTCTGGGATTTATCAGAACTTCACACTATCCTGGAAAAACCAACAAAATCTCATGCCATATTCAAGATTCCATGTACATATGGTGTTCAACTAAACTGACTGTACAATTTAAATTATGAAATGCACTACCTAATATATAAATTTTGCACCCAATAAACAACTCTCCCTTTAGTCTCACACAGAAGTTAAAATTTTAAAATATAGCTGATATCATCATTTACTCTGAACTCTGATATTCTTTAGCCCTATCCAGATCAGCTTCATTCATATCTCTACTCAAAGCCTGATCACTTTTTCAACTTTTTAAACAATTCCTCTATGGGGTACTGCTGACTTTAATAGTTTCAGAGCTCTAAATCTGAATCTCAGGTGTCACATTAATATTTGAAGTTTCTGGGAATGATCATGTTATATAAAAATGGCTCAATATCTCAGAATTTAGAACTAACAGGTACATATCCTGAATATATATGCCTGATGTAAGAGCTTACAATCTATGACCATTTACAGTAGGCCCCGACCTGATAACACATGCTCTCAAATTTAGTTCAGAATATTTATTGTTTTCATTTGGTTGTTTGCTTTTTTATATTTTTGGCTCACTGAGTTTTTATATTATAGTTAGTTCATATGATTGAGGCATGATAATATTTGTCTTTTTGTTCCTGACATTCAACATACATTACTTGCAGTTCATTCACCTAGTTGCTTGCCTCAGAACTTCATTCTTTCTTGTGGCCACTCAGTAATCCTTTGTATATTCACCATAGTTCCCCTTTCCATTTCTCAGTTGTTATACCCTTAGGCCATGTCCATTCAGTGTGTATCAGGAACACTACCACCAGAAACACCAGTGTGCAAATGCCAATTCATGTCCACATACTCAATTCCTCCAGGTATATCCTAAGCAATAGGGTTTCAAGATCATATGGCAAACCCACACTTAGCCTCCTGTAGAACCACTATACTTCCCTCCAAGGGGCTGCACATCTCATTTTCCCTACTGAGAGTGAGTAGATACATCTCTTTCTCAACATTATCTCTAACACTTGTTCCTCTCTTTTCATTTTTTAATAGTTTTATTCGCACATCATACACTACAACCTGAGTATATAGACATGCCCTCATCACTATACTCTATCTGAAGACATTTTCTATTCTCCCACAAGGAATTCATACCCCTTTCCCATGCCCCCGACTCTTGATATTTAGTTTTGGCAGAATGACTTTGTAATATTCAGTGGAAGCATGTCACAGTATTACTGTTAACTATAGACCCTAGCTTGCATTGATTGCACTTTTTCCCACATACCATCTATTTTCAACACCCTGCAATCATTTGTTCTCCTTTAGGCAAAAATGTGTCTTTGTTTTTTAAATTTGTACATTTAATCACCATCATCATCTACTCTAGGCATTCCTAAATTATACTGTCTCAGTCTTTATCTTTTATCTTTCCTTCTGATGTCATAGGTGCCACTAACCCGTCTCTCTCTATCATATTCACAGTCAGTCTCATTCAATGTACTTATATTATTATGATACAATTAGGTGATATTGTGCTTTTCAATTGTGAATTTTTAAAATCACTCATTTTGCCAATATGTATTCCTTCAGCACCAATAGCCTAAACTCTACCCTATTTCTATTTCCTGATTACCAGTGTTCTTAACTTCAATTCTCCAAGTTCACTCATTAAAGTTAGTTCATTTAGTGTGACCATACAGTATTTGTCCTTCTGTTTCTGGCTAATTTCACTCAGCCTAATGTCCTCAAGGTTCAGCCACTTTGTTACATTCTTCCTGAGTTTATTATGTTTTACAGCTGCATAATATTCCACCACATGTATATACTATTAAGCCTGGAGAACAGGACCCCTTCTCCCATGACATGACCTACCTCTGGCAAACATTTGAAAAAGCTCTCCCATCCTAGCCTGCACCTTTTCATGCTCCAGCAACTTACCTCTTACAATACCTCCCATTACTCAACCTCCACCCCCTGGCAGAAGACAATTACAATGCCGCATGCTTCAGGCAGTGCTTAAATTTTAACTTTGCCAGTGAAGTACTGCCAACTTCTAACTTAACTCCCTAATTCTGAAAACTAGACAGTAGAACCTTACAAAACTCTTGTCCCCAGCCCCCCAACCTAATCCTGAAAGCTAGACAATAGAGACTTACCTAATCCTTACCCCAACCCCTAAACTTAAGCCATAAAAGCCCTATCCCCTGTCACCTCAGCGTGACTATTTCTCTGTTGAAACACTGCCCTGGCAGCTCTGTTTCTCCCTGAAATAAAGCCTTTGCCTGAACTCCTCATTTTGCCTTATTCCTGGTGAGTTTGCATTTCATATTTCACAGCTTGTTTAACCACTCAACTGTTGATGGATATTTGAGTTGTTTCCATCTCTTGGCAATCATAATAATGATGCTACAAACATAGGTGTGCAAATGTCCATTTGTGTCCTTGCCCTCATGTCCTACGAATATGTACTTAGCAATGGATTGCTGGATTGTATGGCAATTCTATACTGAGCTTCCTGAGGACCAACTAAGTTAAATTCCAGAGCTGTTGTAACATTTTACATTTCCACCAACAGTGTATAAGTGTACCTGTTTCTCCACATCCTCTCCAGCACTTGTCATTTCCTGATTTTTTAAATAATGGTCATTCTAGTGGGTGTCAGCTGATATCTCATTGTGGTTTTGATTTGCATTTCCCTAACTGCCAATGAAGTTGAGCATATTTTCATGTGCCTTTTAGCCCTTTGTTTTTCCTCTTCTGAGAAATGTCTGTTCATGTCTTTTGCCCATTTTTTAATGGGGTTTTTTGCCTTCTGTTGTTGAGTTGAGGAATCTCTTTATATATTCTGGATAGTAAACCCTTATTTGATATGTGGTTTCCAAATATTGTCTCCCATTGAGTAGGCTGCCATTTTACTTTCTGGACAAAGTTCTCTGATGCACAAAAGTGTTTAATTTTGAGGAGTTCCCATTTATCTATTTCTTTCTTCAATGTTCCTGTTTTGGATGTAAGGTTTAGGAAACTGCCTCCTATTACAAGTTTGATAAGATATTTCCCTGCATTTTCTTCTAAAAGTTTTGTGGTCTTAGCTCCAATGTTTAGGTCTTTGATCTCTTTTGAGTTAATTATGATATAGGGTGTGAGATATGGATTGTCTTTCATTCTTTTGCATATGGATATCCAGTTTTCCAAGGGCCATTTATTGAAGAAGCTGCTCTGTCCCAAGTGGATTGGCTTAACTGCCTTATCAAAGAACAATTTTCTGTAGATGAAAGGGTCTATATTTGATCACCCTATTTGATTCCATTGGTTAGTATACCAATCTTTATGCCACAACCATGCTGTTTTGACCATTGTCACTTCATAATATGTTTTGATGTCAGATAGTGTGAGACCTCCCACTTAATTTTTCCTTCTCAAGATATTTTTTACCTATTAAGAGCATCTTTGTTTTGCAAACAAATTTGGTAATTTGATTTCCTATTTTTGCAAAGTGAGTTTTTGGGATTTTAATTGCTATTGCCTTGAATCTATAAATCAATTTGGGTAGAATGGACATTTTAATTACATTTTTTCTTCCTATCATGAACAGGGTATGCCCTTCCTTTTATTTAGGTCTTCCATTATTTTTTTTTAACAATTTTTTGTATATTTCTGTCTATAGGTCTTTTGCATCCTTAGTTAAATTTGTTCCTAAATACTTTATTCTTTTGGTTACTATTGCAAATGGAATTTCTTTATTGATTTCCTCCTTATATTGTTCATTATTAGTGTATAGAAACACTACTGATTTGGGGGTGTTGATCTTGTACTCTGCCACTTAACTGTACTCATTTATTAGTTCTAGTAGCTTTGCTGTAGATTGTTCAGGATTTTCAACATGTAATATAAAATTACCTGAAAATACTGAGAGTTTTAATTCTTCCTTCCAAATTTTGTTGCCTTTTATTTCTTTTTCCTACCTAATTATTCTGACCCCAACTCCCAACACAACATTGAATAACAATGGTGACAGTGGGCATCATTGTCTTGTTCCTAATCTTAGAGGAAAAGCTTTCAATCCTTCCCAATTGATGATAATGTTAGCTATGGTGTTTTCTTATACTGCCTTATCATGTAGAGGAGATTTCAATCTATTCCTATATTTTTAAACGTTTTCATCAAGAAGTGTTGCTGAACTTTGTCAAATACTTTTTCTGTATGAGTTGAGATAATTGTGTGGTTCTTCTGCCTTGACTTGTTGATATGATTTATTATAAATTGATTTTTTTATGTCAAACCATCCTTAAATACTTAGAATAATTCCCACTTGGTCATGGTGTATAATTCTATTAATGTGCTGCTGAATTTGATTTGCAAGTACTTTGTTGAGGATTTTTGCATTTATATTCATTAGAGAGATTGGTCAGTACTTTTCTTTTCTTGTAATATCTTTATCTGGCTTTAGTGTTAAAGTGGTGGCTTCATAGAATGAGTTAAGTATCTTTAGCTCCTCTCCAACTTTTTTGAAGAGTTTGAACAGAATTGGTAATAATTCTGTCTTGAATATTTGGTAGAATATGTATGTGAAGTCATCTGGTCATGGACTTTACTTTTTTGGAAACTTCTTGGTGACTGATTCAATCATTTTACTTCTGACAGATTTGTTGAAGTCACCTACTTCTTCTCAAGTCCATGTTGGTTGCTCATGCTTTTCTAGGAAGCTGTGCATTTCATCTACATTGTCCAGTTTATTAGCATATAGTTGTTCACGATATCCTCTCATTACCTCCTTTACTTCTGTGGGGTCAATGGTTATGTCTCCTCTTCTATTTCTGATTTTATTTATTTGAATCACCTCTCTTTTTCTTTTCACCAACCTCCCTAATGGTCCATCAATTTTATTTTATGAAAGAACAAACTTCTGGTTTTCTTGATTTCCTTGATTGTGTTTATGTTTACAATTCATTTATTTCTGTTCTAATCTTTGTTGTTTCTTTCCTTTTGTTAATTCTGGGGTTAGTTTGTTAGTTTGCTGTTTTTTCTCTAGTTCTTCAAATGAACAGTTAATTCCTTGATTTTTGTTTTTGTTTTTTTTCTTTTTTAATACAGGCATTTAAGGAAATAAATTTCCCTCTTAGCACTGCTTTTGCTGCATCCCTTAAATTTTGATATTTTGCATTTTCATTATCATATGCTTCAAGATTTTTATTGATTTCTCTTGTAATTTATTCCTTGACCCACTGGGTGTTTGATAGTGCATCATTTAGCCACAATAAACTTGTGAATTTTCTCACACTTGGCCTGTTGTTGATTTCCAACTTCATTCTGTCAGGATCTGAGAAAGTGTTTTGTATGATTTCAATCTTTTTAAATTTATTGAGACTTGCTTTGTGACCCAGCATATGGTCCATCCTTGAGAATGATCCATAGGCACTTGAAAAAATATTTATCTTGCTGTTGTTGTGTGTAATCATCTGTAAATGTCTGTTAAGTTCAGTTCATTTATTGTATTATTCAAATTCTGTTTCTTTATTTATCCATTGTCTAGATGTTCTATCCATTGATAAGAGTAGGGAATTGAAGTCTCCAACTATTATGGTAGAGGTGTCTACTTCTTCCATCAGTGTTTACCTCACTTACCTTGGAGCACTCTGGCTCAGTGCATAAATATTTACGCTTGTTATGTCTTTTTGTTAAAATGTTCAATTTATTAATATATAGTTTCCTTCTTTGTCTCTTTTAATGGTTTTATTTTTGAAGTCTAATGTGTAGGATATTAGTATAGCTACTCCTGCTCTTTTCTATTATTATTTGCATGAAATATCTTTTCCCAACTTTTCTCTTTCAACTTATTTTTGTCCTTGGGTCTAAAATAAGCCTCTTGTAAATAGCTTACAGATGGGTCTTGCTTTTTTAAAAATCTATTCTGCCAGTCTATATCTTTTGATTGGGGAGTTTAATCCATTAGCATTTAGTTTTATTACTGTAAGGGCAGTACTCTCTTGTACCATTTTGCCTTTTGGATTTTATATGTCATATCAACTTTTTTTTCTCTTTTTTACTTTACTGATATTTTTCACTTCTACATTCTTCTCCACGCTTCTCTCTTCTGCCTTTTTTTATCAGCCTGTTGTCCTCTCTTTAGTAGTTCTTTCTAAAGCCTGTTTTTTGGTCACAAATTCTCTCTGTGATTGTTCTTCTGAAAATAATTTAATTTCCACCTCATTTTTGAAGGACAAGTTTGCTGTATTTAGAATTCTTGGCTGGCAGTTTTATTTTTTCTTTTGAATCAAATATATCATACAACTGCTTTCTTGCCTCTATGGTTTCTACTGAGAAATCCATACATAGTCTTGTCAGGTTTCTCCTGTATGTGATGGATTGCTTTTCTCTTGCTGTTTTCAAAATTCTATCTTTCTCCTTGACATCTGACAATCTGATTAGTGTCTTGGAGTATGTCTATTTGGATGTATTCTGTTTGGGGTACACTGTACTTCTTGGATCTATAATTTTATGTCCTTCATTAGAAATGGGAAATTCTCAGTGATTATTTCCTCCTTTGGTCTTTTTCCTCCTTTTCCCTTCTCTTCTTCTTCTGGGGCACCCAAAACACATATATTCATATGCTTCACATTACCTTTCAATTCCCTGAGACCCTGCTCATGTTTTTCCATTCCTTTCCTTATATTTTCTTTTTTTGTGTTGGATTTCAGATGTCCAGTCCTTTAGTACACTAATCCTTTCTTCTGCCTCTTCCAACCTATTGTTTTAGGTTTCCATTGTTTTTATTATCTCTTCTGTTATGCCTTTCATTCCAATATTTCTGGGATTTTTTTTTCAAATTTTTGATATCTTCTTTTTTTGGTTCACTGAATGTCTTCTTTATATCTTCCCTCAACTATTTGATTATGTTTTTGATGAGATTTTCCATTGAAAATTTTCATTTTCTATGAAGCCTCTAAACTCTGTGTTTTTCCTATCTTGTCCAGCATGTGGCACTTGTCTGCCTGTGGCTTACCACTGGGATAAAGTGATTTGGTGCCTTTAATTTAACAGACTCTCCCTGGCAGGAATGTAGTTAAGACTGAGCTGAGGTTGTAGGATGGCATTAATTGCTTCAGTTTTCCAGTTCTTGGATCCTGAATTCTTTGAAGGGAGTAGTCCACTTGAGCTGGGCCCCACCTTTCTCTTGGGGAAAGTACAACCTTTATGAAATTAACTCCTTTCACCTGACTAGTACTTTGTCTCTTAGACATGATTAATTCCACCCTTGCCTGGGGCAGTGCTGGAGCCTGAGAGGGCTTCCAATTCTATCTAATTAGCTGCTAAGAAGTAGAAAAAAAAGCAAAAAAAAGCCTTTTTATACTGGGCCCCTGCCCCTTTGGTTTGTCAATCAAGAGTTTAAGTTGGTACATGGCTGTATGTATTTCCAGGCTCTATGTGCCCCATTTTGTTGGGGTTCAGTCCCTTTCCAGTATTTTATGCTGTCCAACTCAAAAAGTCTCAGCCCCATCCCCTCTCTGCCAGGGCAAAAACTCCTAGTAACTTTAATGCTTATTCTAGGTTTATCCATGCTGGGGGCCTATTTTTAGTAGTCATAGTTTCTTAATTAATTCCACAATTGAAACTTGTTTGAGCTAGGCTTTTGCTGCTAGTAAAGTTTGTTTTTTTGCCCCTCATGGAACCAGCTTTCTATGCACATGGAGGAGGGGCACTGGCCTCAGTAGCTTAGGGGTCTTACAGTTCTGTGTGGGGTCTTAACCACTCCACCTGGTCCCGACTGGTGCATGTTGTGTCTCCAGTCACTGACGTAGCTCCAGCAGTTGTTCTTGACTATTTACTAGCTGCACTGGAGAACAAACTAAATTCCACACCTCACTATGCCAACATCTTTCCCCACCTCATCCTTCAGTCTGCTCTTCAAACCTCCTGGGCATTTTTTCATTTCAGCTATTGTGGTTTTCAGCTACAGTAGTTCTGTTTTGGTTCCTTTGTAAAATTTCTTTCTTTTTAGTTTGACTCTCATATTGTTTATTCATTGTTTTCCTAATACCATTTAGTTATTTCCCTGTACTTTCCATCATATTCTCATGCATTTTTAAGATAATTATTTTAAAGGCTTTATTTGGTATATCTACAGTCTCATTGATGCTGGGCAGGGGAGTTCTCAGAGAAACTGAGACCTCAACTAAAGGCTGGCACCATGAAGTTTCTTGATTCAGTATTAGGAAAGAATTCAGGTCTATTCAGTGTGTAAAGTCAATTTAATAAGCTTAATGCTTGAGAGCCCAGGAATTCTCAGCCAGATGTGAGAGAGACCTGAAAATTTTTATCTGAATGCTGGATTGCCCTAGACATTCTCAGAGAAGTTGAGACCTGACCAGTGGCTGATGCTTTGAAGGTTCTTGACTCAACCAAAGGAAAGAACTCAAGGACTAGTCAGTGTGTACAGTCAAAGAATCCAAAGACTAGACAGTGTGTACAACTCAGGAACTTTAATGCATAATGAAAGTACATCCTCAAAAGAAAATGACTGTGGATGTTCTTCAAAAGAAGAAAAGCAGTTTAAGGTTGAGATCTTTGCATTATAAGGACTTGGAGGGACCCTTACCCCTCTGGTTATGCTTGTAAGGGAGTGATAAGCTGCACTTTTCATTGGTTCTTTTCAGGTGCTGAACTGAGTGAGGGTTAGGTTTTGGGGGGTTAGGTAGATGTGTGAGAGCCAAAAGGAACTTTTTGTTATGGGTCTGATAGGTTTTTCAACCAGGAGGAATAAGAGACTAAAACTTGATTAAAGGAGCTTTATTGTGAGGCTATGTGGACTGACACCTAAGATGGTGACAACCCCAAACAAGAGAAGGGGTATAGATTATAAAGGATGGTTGGTGAGAAATAGGGATAAGGAAGTGGTTGGTTTCCTTTGTCCAGCTTGGGAGCAAGAAGTTGGCATGTTTCCACTGTTTGTTTTTGGAAGCAGTGGGCTAAGTTGGGAGTTGGCAGCATTTCATTGGTGAGGTTCAAAATTTAGGGCGGGCCGCGGTGGCTCAGCGGGCAAGAGTGCTTGCCTGCCATGCCGGAGGACCCCGGTTCGATTCCCGGCCCCAGCCCATGTAAAAAACAAACAAACAAACAAAATATAATAAAACAAGAAAATGTTTAAAAATGTTTCCCTTTCGTCCTCCCTTCCTTCCTTCCATCCTTCCTTCCTTCTCTGTCTTTCCTTCCTTTCCTCCCTCTCTCTTTAAAAAAAAAAAAAAAAAAAAAAAAATTTAAATGCCACCATATTCATGCAGGGTAGCAACTGCTGGAGGGTGCATGTTGGTTAATGGGAGCTTATCATGAGATTACAGGGGGCGTGTGCTGGAGTGGGCTTGGTGATTTTCTTACTTTCTAATCACACATATTTTTTGAATCCTGGAAATCATGGGTGGGGGAAGCTTCTAGGAATATTTACTAGGGGTTGGTCATGTAATGAGGGAGGGGGTTCTGCTTAACAGTCTCAGGGTCACATCTCCCACTCTCCTCCCCTAACCAACCTCTCCTATTATCTTCCTCATGTGTGTATTTTGTGTTTTTTATCCTCTTCCTTTTGATGGGTCATCATTTCCTGTTTCTTAGTTTGTCTTGTACTCCTTTGTGCATATTAATACTTTAAAGGTACACTGTGTACATTTAACAATTACACTGGGCATTTTAATACATTAATAATATGCATCGTGCATTTTAATATTCTAAAATGCTAACTTTGAGATTTACTCACTGGAATGTCTGTTTCTTCATTTTCTAAACAGCTCATGATAAGACAGTTTTTTTTTTTTGAGCTTCAGCCCTCTTATCTGTAAGACCTGTACACAGACAATGCAGTGTGTTGGGAATTCCCTATTTCTGGGCCTGTCTTGTCCTGGGATTTAGATTTTCAGTTGCTTTGGAGCCCTCCTGTGTACAGAAGTGAGGTTATCCCCTTCATTTCCAAATATACAGACCACCTTCTTTCAGGTATTGACACTGGCAGGATTTTGTCCAAGAATTTCCACCTGTGACTGCTTATATTCTTTTCATTGTCTCACATAGCTTTTGCCTGGAGGTCAAACTCTCATAGGAGGGTCACTCCAGAAAGGATTTTCCTATGTCATTCTTTCCTACCCAAAACAAGGCCAGGTACCCAGAAAGGCTGTGAAGACCAGCTCCAATGTGTCCTAGGAAAAGGATCAGGAAAAGGATCCAAAATATTCTCTTTTGCCCTGAAGCTATGCATTCCTGGCCAGCCCAGCAAAGGTAGCCTTTCAGGTAAGTATTCTTCACAGCCCTAATGAAGTGCTGTACTTTAAATATCCACTTCCTTTCCCCAGTCCAGGGATGATTGAGACAGGGACAATTGAGTTTGAGACTCCTGCTTCCTTTTTCCCGGCAAGTTTGCAGCTGCCTTTGTCCAGGGCAGGCTGAAACAATAGCTGCTCTCAGAGCTGAAAACAATTGGTCTGAATTTTTCTAATGAAAAGCCTTGATTACTGTTTATCTATATGGACTCTTGTTTCTTGAGGAAGAGGATTTTAACATCCCTCTATGTCACAGCTAGTCAGGAACTGGGTCCTGAAGTGGTTTGCTGCAAAACTGGGGGTTGTGTACCAGAAGCCACAGCATGAAGAGGCAATTTACAATTATTTACTGTAATTTATCTGCCTCTTCCTCCCATTCTCCTCTGGGTGACTACTGTGTTCTTCTGACCTCTAGAGTTTCAAAATAATTTCCAAGAGTTCCTGCCTATTTAATAATTGTTTTGGTGGAAGCTGTGATTTTTGGAGCTCCCTACTCCACCATCTTTCCCAGAAGTCTCCCTGTGACTTTTTAATATTAAGATTAATAAACCCCAATTAAATGTGCTGGATTGTATGCACAGTTTTTATATTCTTCATAAGCAGATTGCATAAAATATGAATTATCCATTCTTTAAATAGTTGTTAGAATTTATTGGATAAACAATCTGGCTTTGCTACATTTTCTTGAAATGTTTAACTTATTGATTACATTTTTTGATGGTTAATGACTATCCAAATTTTTTATTTGTAGTCATTTCTAATAAGTTTTACTTTCTCAGAATTTGTCAGTCATGATACCTATTTAAAAATTCATGTTATCTTATACTCTTTTAAATATCTTCTAAAACAATAGTAGGGTGACAGTTTTTATTCAAAAGATTGTGTTTTTATAATTTTAATGTTTTTCTCAATATTCCAGAGATAAAATAAAATATTGTCAATTTTATTATTTTTTCTAAGTAAAAACTTTTATCTTCATCAATTTTTTCTAACTAAGCTTTGGTTTATGCTTATGTTTTTATTATTTAATTTCTATTGTTTTTAAGACATTCTATTGTATAATTTCTTAAGTTGGATGCTTAGTTGATTAGTTTATTCTTCTCTTCTTTTAATAATAAAAGTTTCATGGCTATACATTTTGCTATAAAAAAGTTGGTATAAATTCATATGTTCTGATATGCAAAATTATCATCATGTAATTTTATGCATTTTCTGATTTTTGTAATGATTCTCTCAGTGAACAATAATTTAGATACACATTTAAAATTTTCTAATCATACATATTATTGGAATCCACAGATTTTATTGAAATATATTCACAAGTATAACAATCAATGTCTTAGTGTATCATCACATTTCTGTCATCATCACATTCATTATGGGATCATTTCCATTGCTCTAATAGGAAAAATATCAGATAGACACATAAAAAAAAAGTCAAAACAGCCCATATCCCTTAACTCCATCATTATTAGCCTCTAGTATTGGTGTAGAACACCTGTTACAGTTGATGAAAGAATATTAAGGTATTACTGTTTACTATAGTCCAGCTTGCAATAAGTAATTTCCCCCTATATACCACTCTATTATTAATTATTTGTACATGGTCATATGTTTTTACTAGTTCATGCAAAAACTTATTTATATTTGTATTGTTAATTAGTGAGATGCATGACTCTAAAGAACCCCTTTCTAAAAAATTCCACTACAAAATGGCACTATTACTTTTAATCCCAATAATGAGCTACCATCACCTCTATCCATTCCAAAACTTTTAAGTTCAACCTTGCTAACAATTCTGTCCGTATTAGGTAACCACACCCCCTTCTCTAGCTTCTGCATATCACAAGGTAAAGTATAGATTTTAAGACTCTGAGTTTATATAATCTAGTTAGTTCATATTAGTAAGATGACATAATATCAGTCCTTTTCTGTCTGTCTTATTTCATTCAGTATTATGTTCTCAAACTTCAACCATATTGTTGCATGCTTCAAGACCTCATTACTTCTTACTGCTGCATAATATTTCATTGTAAGCATATGCTACATTTTATTAATCCACCCATCTGTTGCTGGACACTTGGATTGCTTCTATCTTTTGGCAATTATGCACAGTGCCACTATGAGCATTGGTATCCAAATATCTGTTAGTGTCCCTGATTTCATATCTTCTGGGTATATACCAATTAGGAGAATTGCCAGGTCATAGGGTAACTCAATATTTTTCTGAGGAACTGCTAAACTGTCTTCCACAGTGGCTATACCATTTTACATTCCCACCAGCAGTGAATAAGTGTTACTATTTCTCTGCAATGTCTCCAATGCTTGTAGCTCCCTGTTTGCATACTAGCAGACATTCTTATAGGTATGAGATAATATCATATTGTGCTTTTGATTTATATTTACCTAAGAGCTAATGAAGATGAACAACTTTTTATGTGATTTTTAAGCATTTATACATCTTCTTTGGAGAAATGATTATTCATATCTTTTGCCCATTTTATAATTTGGTTGTTTGTCCTTTTATTATTGTACTGTAGGAATTCTTTACATGTACTGGATATCAAACCCATATCACATATATAGTTACCAAATACTCTTTCCCATTGAGTTGGCTGTCTCTTCACCCTTTTCGCAGAATCCTTTGAAGCACAGAAATGTTCAGTTTTGAGGAATTCCCATTTGTCTATTTTTTCTTTCATTTCTTGTGCTTTGGGCGTCAAGTCCAAGAAACTGCCTCCTGTTACTAGGTCTTGAAGATGTTTCCCTATATTTTCTTCTAGGAGTTTTATGGTACTGACTCTTATATTTAGGTTTTTTATAAACTTTGAGTTAATTTTTGTATAGAGTATGGGACAATATTCCTCTTTCATTTCCTTGGCTATACATATCCAGTTTTCCTAATACCATTTATTAGAGAGACTATTCTGTCTCAGTGTAGTGCATTTGGAGGCCTTGTCAAAAATCAATGGACCATAGATCTGAGGGTCTAATTTTGAAATCTCAATTTTATTCTATTCATCAATATGTCTATCTTTGTGCTAACATGCGATTTTGAACACTGTGGCTTTATAATAAGCTTTACAGTCAGGAATTGCAAGTCCTCTCACTTTGTTCTTCCTTTTTAGAAGCCCCTTTCTCTTCCAAATAAATGTGATTACTAATTTTTCCAAGTCTGCATGTTAGGTTATTAAAATTTTGATTGATATTTCATTGAGTCTGTAGATCAATTTGGGTAAATTATAACATTTAGCCTTAATAACATTTAGCCTTTGTGTCCATGAATTCAGAATGTCTTTCTGCCTATTTAGGTCTTCGTTGATCTAATCATACATTTTGAAATTATGTTTTTATTGTTTTCCGGTAATCACTGAATTGTTTTGAAATTATACAATCTCTGCACAATTCTTTATCTAAGAAATGGGTGAGATCATTTATGTTTTAATAATTTTCATTTGTATAAATGATTCATATCTGCTGAAAAACAATATGCATTTTTAGTTACCAGGTGTACTATTTTATGTATTGTAGTATGTGTGTATATGATTTTGATTACCAGTATTTAACATTACTCTAAAATTAGCAGAGATGAAATGTCATCAAAAATCTATAGTGAACAAAATTATTTTATTTGAAAGTGGCTGAGAATCAATGTAATATAGCTGAAGCAACAATGACAACAGCAAGAAAAACAACAGAATGGAGGGATTTATTGGCTCACAGATGGGAAATTATCCATTGGGTAAATTGACTTCTAAGAATCTAGGGTTACAAATTATTGCATCAATTTCTCATACTCTCTGGTCTCTCATTACTTGATATCCTCTGTTTTCTTCCCTTTTTTCTGCTTCTGTTTATATTTCAATCTCAAACTCCTCTGCCATACAGAAGCTTTTTCCATATGACTAGATCATGGGGAAGAAGATACTTATAACTTCCTTATTTAAGCAAGCATGGCATGTGCTTGCTTAAACCAATCATTCATCCATTCCTTTTACAAATTTTGTCTTGTGCTTATTATGTGTCATGTATTGTTTTAAACTCTGAGGATTCTATAATGCAAAGCATAAAAAAACACAATAAAATAAAAAAACTAGAAGACATTAACCTTGCCCTCAGAAAACATCACAAACAATAATCAAATAGAAGAAATATATATTATGTCAATGATTATGGTAAGCACTACAGAGAAAACATGTTTAATGCAATGCCAGGGAAGGGAGATTGATATTTAGAAAGAAGTGGTCATTAAAATATTCATTTAGACGGTGACATTTGAGTAAAGCCCTGAAGCTGAAGAAACTAGTCATGTAGATGCTTGCGAAAATATGTATCCAAACAGAGGAAACAGATTATTCAGAAGCTCTGAGTTGAGAGCATGAATCTATATCTATGATGCAGGTAGAAGTTAAGGCTTGCACAAGGTTAGTAGCAGTGAGAGTTGTGAGAAATGGTTGAATTATGGATTAACATGATGTTATATCTAACAAGATTTCACCATAAAACCATGTATATGATGTGATAGAAAGATGAGTCAAATAAGTCACCAATGTTTGGGGCCTGAGCAACAGGAAAGAATTTCCATTTACTGACATCAAGTAGACTGTGGGAATACCAGGCTTGGTAGATTAGTTCAGTTTTGGACAGGTTAACTTGAGATATATATTAGATATCCAACTACAAATGAGACTGTAGTTAAGAAGAGAGGTTTGGACAAATGTGATGCATAAGAATATAAATGTAATTTAGAGACCCTAATATTGAATGAGATTATCAGGGGATTTCATGAGAGGTGGAAGTTGTATTAGCTTCCTATTGCTGCTGTAACCAATTACCAAAAAACGGGTGTCTTACAAAAACACAAATGTATTCTTTTATAATTTTGGAGGTGAGAAATCTGAAATCAGACTTATAGGATTAAATTCAGAGTATCTATAAGTCTAGTTCTTTCTGGAGGCTCCAAGAGGAAGTGGAATCCTTGTCTCTTCCAGATTTTAGAAGCTCTTTTGACATCCATGGCTCACAGCCACATCACTCAAGTCTCTGTTTCCAGGTTCATGTTTGCCTTCTACCTACTCTGATATTCTGCCTCCCTGATATAAGAACCATTATAATTATATTACTGGATGCATAGAGACAATCCGGTGTAATCTTCTCATTTCAAGATCCTTAACCTACTCATACTGTCACAGCCCATTTTACAATATAAAGTAACATATTCATGAGTTCTGGGAATTAGAATGTAGAAATTTTGGGATCATTATTCAACTGACCACAGATTTGACAACATTCCAAAGACTGAGACCTGGCAAATTCAACATTTAGAGATGGGGAGATGAGGAAGAGCCAGCAATATAAAAGTCAAAAAGGAAAAGCCTGTGAGGTAGGAGGAAAGCCAGTAAATGTGGTGTTCTGTTAGCCAATTGAAGAAAGTATTTTTAGTAGGAAACCAAGGCAATTTATATAAAATATTGTTGATAAGTAAGATATAGTCTGAGAATCAACCAATAAACTTAGAGATTGGAAGCCTTTGAAACAGATTCAGATGAATGAAGGAGAATAAAGAAAAGTTCAAAGAAAAAACAGCAGAAAAGGAATTAAAAACAGAACATATAAGCAATACTTTTTCAAATACAGAAATCTCTCTCTCTCTCTTTCTTTTTTTTCTTTTCATGGGCAGTCACCAGTAATTGAACCCTGGTCTCAGGCATGGCAGGTGAGAACTCTGCCACTGAGCCACTGTCACACCACCCAGAAATCTTTTTTTTAAGATAAGAATGATTACAATATGTTCCTATGCTAGCAGAAATAACCCAAAAAAGAAAGAATATATGAGAGAGAAAAAGGGGTATTTATGAATTTATAACGTTGAGCAGTCATGAAGAAATAAAACCTAGAAGATAACTGAAGGGCTTTGATCAAAATAAGTACATAGATGTTAGATTCATATTATGATGAAGGAAGGAAGTATATATATGACCACAGTTAATAGAAGGTACATACATATTATGCTAGTAAAATATAGATGTTCGTTTCTGATTACTACTGTTTTCCCAAATTAGGAAGCACTGATATTTGTTGAAATTGTGAATGGGGAGGTTGTGACTGTACAAGTTTATCATCAAGAAAGAATTGAAGACAACTGAAATCCAACCACTACTCAATTAAAAAAAAAAAAAGACCCAGTGGATTGAAAATTTTTCTAACTCATCCAAAGCTGCATTATGAATTAATGGTAGTTCTCACTGAAGGTATGAAAAAGGTACAATTTAAAATAGATAGGAGATTGCTGAGCAGCATTAAAGATGAATGGAAAGTGACGAGACATGAATGTAATGTGAGAAAGGTCAAAATAGTAATTCTTTTATTTTCTCCAGGCCAAGTTTACCTGTATTTGTGGATTGAAAGCTTAGGTAGAAGTTTAATTTAACCAGTGTTAAGGTTTTGCTAATTGAGTACAATGAAGTAAGAGAGTGACAAAAGAGATTAAAGTTTATGCAGAGGAAATTCTTTTTATTCTTTCATTAATAGTAGGTAGCCAGAAATGTTCATATTCATAACTAAATTAAAATCATATATTTACCCTATAATTTTACCTTCTTCCTGTATAACACAAAGAACATAGATTTATTGAATCCATTCACCCTCACCGACTTTATACTCTGTTTGACAGCATTTTATCTATTTCTGGTGTTTTGTTCCCAATTTCATATTGATTTCCATTGTTCTTTTATTTACTCAATATCTATTTGTACTGTAGCAAACAGGTTTTTGCAGCAGGCAGACCTCTCCCCACCCCCCTTCTTTTTCTTATTTGGCTGCCTTCTCTGTGGAAAATCCCCAAACACCCTCTCCTGGCCTCCAGGAGTGGGCAAAACTGCAGGCAAGTGGGATAAGACACCTGGGATGGGGTCCCCTCCCCTAATAGCTCATCTGCTTCTGTAACCCGCTTCACACCTTCAACTAACCAATAACTTTCCTTTAATATTGCTGATTGCCATATTATGCTTACCTTATTTCTAGCATGTAATACAGTCTATAAAAGATAAGGTTGCCTTTTGTTCGAGGCTCAGATTTTCAAGGTGACTCGGCTGAGCCCCGTGCACATGAGCTAATAAATCACTTGTTTCCTGAAACTATGGACCCTCAGTCTTGCCCTGTTCTAATTTTGAAGAATGTTCCTGGAGGCCTGCAGCCTCATCCCTGGTGTTTGTGCTACATTACTGGGGGCTCATCTGAGATCTAAGTGGCAGCAACGTTCTCGCCTTCCTTGCCCATTGTGGCAACGTCACCCAGATCAGGGACCCAGTGGAATCCAGTGCAGGCACTGGGATCTTCCCGTATTTTGGACTCCTAACCTCCCTGGCTGGGGCTCTCATCACCACCAGAGTGACAATGAATCTAGGTTGGTTTCAGGAACCAAACATCAGGAGAGCTGCCCGTCTGACTGGTAAGCACTCGAGTGCACCAGGTTATCAGCTGATCATAGAAGGCAAAGGGCCTGATTGGAAGGGGGGCTTGATCAACCCCCAAGACTTTCCAAGTACTGGTCTCTGTCCAGAGGACAAGTACTCTGTCCAGAGTACCTGTCACTTGAATGTGCATGACTGTGTGAGTAAATGGAAGTCCTGAGCCATTGGAGCTGAGTACCAGGCTGTGAGTGAGTTCAGATTCTGAGAGTCTGTGGTGATCTTCATATGGTTAAGGGTGGATAACCCCAAAAGGGAGCCCAGCTGGGGATTTATACCAAACCACCAAAGCCAAGAGGTGCCCAACGTTCCTGCTAGGGAGCAACCAGGCTGATCAAAGTGTTAGATTGTCTAAAATCCCTTTGTTGCTTGTCTGTAAACCCTTCCTCAAACTGCTGACTCCACCAATATGGGTGGGGGGGAGGGTGGATCTAGTAAGACACCGTTGTGGTGCACAGTGTCCAACTTTAAGAAGGCTTTTACTGATGACTGGGGAGTCAAGCTGACCCCTGGTCAACTCAGAAAATTCTGTATGCTAGCATGGCCCAACTTTGCAATAGATTGGCTGTCTGAGAGAACTTCTGAGTTAGAGAAAGTAGAGGCAGTTTATAGTATAGTGTCAGGGATGCCTGGACACCCAGATCATTTCCCTACATTGCCACCTGTCTGGAGGTCACAAAGAAGAAAACAGGGTGGATAAAAACTTGCTTTGAGGGACAGTGCCAGGTGTTTCTTGCCCAAGTGGTGAAGTCCCACAAGAAACCAGGCAGCAAGCCCAAGGTCCCAGTTTTATCCAGTGCACCAGAAAAAGAAGAAAACCCCCCCACCTTGCTTTGCACTATCAACAACAACACCCACAGCCCTGTCGGGCTCCTGCATAGCAACCCCTGACCCCTCCCCTCCAGCAACCCAAAGGTATTGCCTGAGGCTCCACTGAGTCCAGCCATCCCCGGACCCCCTGAGCCACTGCAGCTGTGGCCCTGGCTGGGTGCCATATCCTTAATGCCTCTGCTGCCATACCCTTAATGCCTCTGAGAGAGACCCGGGGACCTCCCCATGTCAATGCCCAGGGAGACTTTCAGGAAGGGAAAAGAAACTTTGTATATATTCACTTCACTTCTATTGACCCGCTAAGCTGGAAGAATTATATCCTGTCCTACACTGAGAGGCCCCAGGCAATGATTGATCTGTTCCACTTCATTGTCCAGACCGACCAGCCCACCTGGCCTGCCTACAACCAGCTGCTAGTATCTCTCCTCAGCACTGAGAAACTTTGGCATGTGGTAGCAGCAGTGTGGAAGCACCTGGCAAAAAGCACCCCCAAGGGCACCTTAGACCCAGCCCAATATACCACCCACAGTTTTCCGGGAGAAGACCCAAAGTGGGACCCAAACACTGACATGGGATTGTAGTCCCTGCAATGGTTCCATGAGACCCTACTCCAGGGCTTCTGGAAAGGTAGTTGAAGGGCCACTAACATGACCAAGGTCAAAGATGTCTTGCAGAAGCCAGATGAACCCACAAGTGAATTTCTGAGTGATTGATGGAATCCTTCTGCCAATACACACCATTTGATCCTGAGACCTGAGAGAGCCAGAGGCTAATAAATGCTGCTTTTGTGGGACAGGCAGCCCCTGATATTTGGCATAAGCTCCAGAAGATAGATGGGTTTACAAGCAAGAACACAAGTCAACTGATAGAGGTAGCCACAAAGGTACTTGTCAATCAGGACCAGGTAGAAGCTAAAGAAAGGAAGCAGGCGTTCAGGGAGAAAGTTCAAATAATTGCTGCTGCCTTCGAGAAGTGGGACCAAGGGCTCTGATTGAGAACAATGTGGCAAGTCTGAGTACCCCTAGGTCAGAATCAGTGTGCTTATTGCAAAGAAGAGGGGCCCTGGGAGAGTGAGTGTCCCAATAAAGCAGCTTCACTAGCAGGTAGAAGGTGGTGGGAAACTAGCTCCAGACCTTGTCTGGACCCCAACACCATTGCTGTGGTTGCCGATGAACTCTCAAACTAGAACAGACTGGGTTCTGTATTTTTAGGCCCCTGGGATCCCATGGTCAAAGTGAAATTAGGACCAAACAATGAATTTCATGGTGATACAGGTGCTGAACACTCTGTAGTGACTCAGCCCCTGGGGAATACTTGCCCATCTTCTGTCTGAATGATAGACATTGTGGGTGCCATGGGTATGGTACAAAAGAGGCCATTCCTGAAAGCCAGACAGGGCAGCACTGGGGGCTACTCTATGTCACACCAGTTTCTGTATATGCCTGAATGCCCACTGCCATTGTTGGGGAAAGACCTCCTAAGAAAGCTGCATGTCCAGATTATCTTTGGCCCCAGAGGAAAAGCTTCACTAAAAATTAAGGGCCTGCAGAAAATCCTGTCATTAACTACACCTACAAGAGAAGAATGGTGGCTACACAAGAAGCCCGAATAGGGAGGGAAATTTCCCCTAACCTGCCATTTCCTGACATGCCAAGTGTCTTGGCAGAGTATAACCCACCAGGCTTAGCTAAAATTGCCCTCCGGTAATAACTGTTTTGAAACCCATGATGTGCCTTGTGGCAGTACGACAGTACTCCATCCATTAAAGGGCCCTCAAAGAGATTCAAAACCATTTGGTGTGGCTAGAATCCCACTGAATCATTCGGCCATGCAATTCTCCATGGAACACTACACTGCTGCCCATGAAAAAGGCTCAAACTGGGGAATTCCTCTCTGTCAGGACCCGTGAGCAGTTAATGCAGCTACAGAAACCATCCATCCTATGATTTCAAATCTATACACCCTGCTCAGCCTGGTCCCAGAAAAAAGCTAAATGGTTCTCTTGTTTAGATTTAAAAGATGCCTTCTTCTGCATATGAATAGCCCCAGTTAACCAGCAGATATTTGCCTTCAAATGGGAAAGGCCCTCTGGGGGAAATAAAAGATCATACACCTGGACCCAGCTGCCTCAAGGGTTTAAAAATTCTCCCACTATTCTTCAGCAAGCACTGGGGAAAGGCTTACAAACATTCCAAGCCAAAAATTACAATTGTACTGTCCTGCAATATGCAGATGACCTCCTGCTCACCACTGAGTCTCTCCATGACTGTAAGCAAAGGATGGAGCATCTTCTCTGCCATCTAGATCAGGCAGATTACCATGTGTCTTGTAAAGAGGCCCAACTGTCAACAGCAGGTTAAATACCTAGGTTTTTGCTTGCAATAAGGAATGCAGAGCCTGGGGCCAGAGCACAAGTGGGTAGTTTGTGCAATCGCCATACCAACCTCCCAAAAGCAAATCAGAGAATTTTTAGGAGCCACCGGATTCTGCAGAGTCTGGATGCTGAACTATACACTCTTAGCCAAGCCCCTCTATGAAGCCACAAAGGGGGGCATTCTGGACCCATTCCAATGGGGAACTAAGAAGGAACATGCTTTCCAGCATCTAAAAATGCTGCTCACCCAAGCCCCAAGTTTATGCCTCCTGAACTTAGAAAAACCTTTCACCCTGTTTGTCCATGAGTGGGAAGGAATGGCCATTGGGGGTTTAAACTCAAACCCTTGGATCATGGAAAAGACCTCTTGTCTATCTCTCCAGACAGCTAGACAATGTAGCACTGGGGTGGCCCTCTTGCCTGAGAGCTGTTGCAGCCAGTACCCTCCTGGTCCACGAAGCTGGGAAGCTCACATTTGGGCAAAAGCTAACTGTGCTAGTCCTCCACTCAGTCACCAGCCTCATGGAACAAAAAGGGCACCTCTGGCTATCAAATGCAAGGCTCTCCAAGTACCTGGCTACTTTATGTGAAACTCCAAACTTACAATTTGGGGTCTGTCAGAGCCTTAAACCTGCTACCCTGCTGCCCATGGGGCAAGGAGCTCCAGAACATGACTGTGTGGAAACCATAGATGAAGTCTACTCCAGCCGACCTGACCTTAAAGACCACCCATTAAAGCATCCTGACATCAATCTCTTCAGAGATGGAAGCAACATGATCATGTAGCGCAAAAACCAGGAATGAGGCCACAGGCCTCCGGGAACATTCCGCGAAGTTAGAACAGGTGGTGACTAAGGATCCGTAGTTTCAGGAAGCAGGTTTTATTTTCTATGGCCATAGGGCTCAGCCTAGAAGCCTCTGAAAGGCTGAGCCCCGAGCAAAAGGCAAACTTAGCTTTTATAGACTGAATTACATGTTAAAGACAAGATAAACAATTGGCTGATTTAAGTTGAGAATGGCCCAAACCCCTCAGCATCTAACCCCCCATACATGAATTTGAGCCAGGAGATTTAGTGTGAATCAAAGACTGGTAAAAAGGCTCTCTCCAGACTCAATGGAGAGGCCCTTATTATGTTGTCTTAGCTAACCCTACAGCTGTCAAAATCGCAGAGATCATTCTGTGTATCCATCACTCCTGGGTCAAGAGAGCCACCGCAGATGACCCCTGGGAGTGTATCCCATTCCTGGACACCCAACCCATGTCATTCTCCAGAAGCCATCACATCCCCCTCCTGCACAACTGGAATCAGCTGACCTACACATGGCCAAAGCTTGAGGAGATCATCAAGCCCTGCTTCAGTCACCCCGGAAGCTGACTGATCTATGCATGGTCGAAGCTTGAGGAGCTGCAAACCAGCCTGAGTATCTCCTCCCTCTCGCCATAAGTGCTCCTGCACTTCAAGTGCACCCCCTAAATTCCCCTGTGTTTTCCCAGCAATCCTCATATTTCTACATGAATTGCTGGCTCCTGCTCCCAATTGGGCTTCTTTCTCTATTATTTAGTATTGGGTTAGCAGCAGAAGCTCCCCAAGACTGGAATCTGCTAGAAAAAGTCCTGATTGCCCTAATGTACCTGTGTTGTGTAGGATGTATCTGTATCTTGTCCTGTGCACCCTTCTAGGGTCCATCAGTAGTAGTAGCCTCCCACCCTGCAACAGCTGTTATAGAGGGACAAGTAAATCAAAGTATTTCTCTGCCTGAACCTACATGCCGGCATCCTGTTACACTGTTTCCGAAGCCAAATTTTGCATAGGCCCAGACAAAAACAAATATTGGGCAGGTAATGTTAAGTATGGGGGAAACTGTAGGACTTATGGGAGGGCTAGGCAGCCTGCCTGCTAGGCCTATTATTATACACATGTAGGCATGAGAGAGGGGGAGGAGTTCAGGATTGAGACTGTGACAAATGGTCAAAAAAGTTAAAGAGCAGCTTGTGTCACTAGCGCAAGGTCCTAAATATAGGTGAGCAAACCTCACAGGGCTTGACAGTCTCAGCCAGTGTATAAATCCTGTACACCAAATAACCCACATACTGAATGTAACCTATGCACTCCTCCATAATGCCAGTATACAACTTATTGCATGTGGGCTCTGCCTTCCCCTTGCAAGGAACACTTTTATAGGCATCCCTTCTCAACCTCCCCAGAACCATATGCAACCACTAGCTGAAGGCCAAACCATACTTATGGGTCCAATTGCCCAGGGTGTTTGGTTAGCAGACTCAGGGAACAACTTAACCTGTCTCTAGGGGTGCCTTTCATCAGAGAGGGAGTTGCTGGGACCATCCTTGCCCATCTGTGTATCAGAAACCAGACTCTCCTGCAGTCTCCATGGGGTGTCCTATTTATGTGGGAGCTTTGCTTATAGGTATCAAGCTAACTCAGTAGGAAGTTGCACCCCAGTTTATTAACTCCAAAAGTATCCATTTACACTGAAAGGGAGTTTAAGCAAACCCTAAGACCCAGGAAGCAAGGAAAACATAAGCAACCAAAAAGGGCCGTGCTTGCTTCAGTTTTAATTGGAGCTGGCATTGCCACAGGAGTAGGAGCAAGAGTAGCAGGACTGGGCTCCTCCATAAGTTTCTATTACAAACTATCTCAAGAACTGAACAAAGATTTAGAGTGAGTGGCAGATTCCTTAGTCTCCCTCCAAGACCAATTAAATTCCCTGGCAGCAGTGGCCTTGCAGAACCAAAGAGTCTTAGACTTGCTCACTGCAGAAAAGGGAGAAACATGTATCTTCTTAGGGGAAGATTGCTGTTATTTTGTAAATCAGTCTGGCATAGTTGCTGCTAAGGTTCGGGAACTTATAGAGCAGATCCAAAACTGGGACAAAGAGTCAGAAATCTGGTGGAATTGGGACCCAAAAACCTGGACCAACTGGATCCTGCTGCTAGCGGGTCCTCTATTTACCCTATTAATTCTAATCACCTTAGGCCCCTGTGTAATCAGAGCCCTCATCAGATTCATCGAAGGTACCATAACCCATCGAACCAAAGCATGAATTCTCCTAATGAAAATGTACAAGCCGCTAAACTTAGAGTGAGGCTATAACCCGTCCCTATAAGTTGGGGTAAGCATCAAAGAGGGGAAATGTAGCAAACAGGTTTTTGCAGCAGGCAGGCCTCTTCCCCCTTTCTTTTTCTTTTTCAGCTGCCTTCTCTGTGGAAAATCCCAAACCCCCTCTCCTGACCTTCAGGAGTGGGTGAAACTGCAGGCAAGTGAGAAAAGACACATTTCTGGGCTAAAACCCCCTCTCCTGACCTTCAGGAATGGGTGAAACTGCAGGCAGGTGAGATAAGATACCTAGGATAGAGACCCCTCCCCTAACAGCTCATCTGCTTCTGTAATCTGCTTCATGCCTTAAACTAACCAACCATTTTTCTTTTAATATTGCTGATCGCCATATTAAGTTTACCTTATCTCTAGCATGTAATACAGTCTATAAAAGCTAAGGTTGCCTTTTGTTTGGGGCTCAGACTTTCGAGGTGACTCAGCTGAGTCCCATGCACATGAGCTAATAAATCACTTGCTTCCCAAAACTACGGACCCTTAGTCTCAGTCTGTTCTAATTTTGTGGAACATTCCTGGTTTTTGTGTTACATTTCCACCAACATATTTTGTTATTTACTATTCTTTGGTTATTCCAGTTATTCTTTGCGAGAAATTTCTTCCATCCTTTAGTTTATTTTTATCCTTACATTTTGTAGTCTTACTTTAATGTGCCCAAATAAGTGTATCCAAATAATTTCCCTGCATGGCATATATTGGATTAGTTAATCTGAACATGAGTGTCTTTCATCAGTCCTGGAAAATTCTAAACCTTTATTACTTCAAGTAATAGCTCTCTTTATTTTCTCTTGTGTGTCCTTATGGCACACTGATGATATTATCCTTCTGTGGTAAATTAAAAGATTGTCATCACTTTATTTGTTGTCTCCTTTTTCTTGTTATTGATGTTTGGCTTCTCTATAATGCATTCTGTGTAATTACCAAAGCTTTATCACCAATAATTCCAGGTGAAAATTTTCAAATATTTGCAATCCTTGTGGGCCTTGTTTTTTTTTTTTTTTCCTCATGGCCTCTTTTAATAGTGTCTTACATCCTTATGTGTTTTATGATTCATGTGTTTTTATGTGTTGGGAGATAACATCATGAATCCTTGAAATTCATCCATAGAAAATACTTGAGCCATGGTATGAATGTGCATTAATTCTGTGGTGTTTATTCCGAGAGATTGGTGATTGCTAATTACTCCTGCCAGAAGCTAATCAAGGAGCATTTTAAATTTCTGTCTTAGGTTCCTTAAATAATGCAGATAATGCAATCTAAGTCTAAACCACATGTGAGAAATTGCTAGCATTTTAAATGAAGATTTTTTTCCCCTTCCACTCAGGATAAAGAATGAGCTAGATGGCTTTGCTCCCCTTTTCTAGGGAGTTTTTTATTCCTATTTTCATGTTTAATTGTGGATACTTAACTTCAGGATTTGTGCCTTTATGCTAGGGTATCCAATCTTAGTTAACAGTACGTTTATCCCTTGTTGCCAAATGGGCCATCAAAACAATGCAATACATCACGAGAACCCTCACTTTTCTTTATGTTAAATTCTGTGTTTCTGTTCTTGTTTCTCTTTCTTTTCTACCATTATTATTTCATTTGTCACTTCTGAGGATTTCCTCTTTTTGGACAATTCAACTAGTATTTGGATAGTAAGTATATGTATGTGAAAATATATATATTTTTCAGAATATCTGAAGGCTTGTAGCCAGTGGATTTGTCAAACCAATTTGTTTAATATTTTGTGGTATATCATCTTGAAATATTTTATTAAAAATAAGATGCATGCATAATTTATAATTTACAGTTTAAAAATATCAGAGTAACTGATACTGGAAATGTATTCAGAAACTCTCCAAAACATATAAGAAAAACATGCATTTGTACATACTGTAAAATGGGCAAGGAAAGGCTATGATCGTTGAAGGAAAGGAAATGACAGCGGTTAGTCCACAATCATCCCTGGCTTCTGTCATGAGGCATTTTAAAGATTTTGGAACAAGGGCAGTGAATCCAAATAGAACATGGCACTCTCACTGACTGATGAGAAATAGATTGGCACACAAGAAGCTTGATTTAGTTGGAATTAGTATAACAGAATGTTGGAAAGGAGTGAGATAGGCTGAAATTAAGCTCTGGTCATCTGTATTAAACTCTCTTTGATTTTATTTAAACAAATGCCTAATTTTATAAGCATAGTGTCAAATTTCATAGGGCTTAGGCAAAAGCTATCAATGAGTCATAAGTTCAAAAATGGACAGCTCAAACTGAGTTAGATGATATTTAAGTTCTGGCCATTTATAGTGGAGAATCTTTGTTCAGCATCCAGGGCATACAGCAGAAAGACAGGAAGAGTTATAACTTAATGGTACAAGGAAACCATACCAAGAGTAATATCAACCACATATCCACCTGAAACATGTTTTAAAATAAACCATGAAAAGATCAAGCTGATTTTTAAGTAATTATCATGGTCAGGTTCATGTGTCAACTTGGCCAAGCGGTGGTACCTGTCTGTCTGGTTGGGCAAGTGCTAGCCTCTCTGTTGTGACATTTCATGGAATTAAATCATGATCATGTCAGCTGTATCCACAGCTGATTCCATTTGTAATCAGCCAAGGGGAGTGTCTTCTGCAATGACTGATGCTTAATCTAATCACTGGAAGTCTTTTAGGGAGGATTCAGAAGAGACAGGCTCCTTCCTGCTTCAGCCAGTGAGCCTCTCCTGTGGAGTTCAACCAGACCCTCCATCAGAATCGTTGGCTTCACAACCTGCCCTGCAGATTTAGTACTCTGTGTTCCCATGGTTACATGAGGCACTTTTATAAATTTTATATTTGTGAGTGTTTCCTGTTGATTCTGTTTCTCTAGAGAAGCCTAACTAATACAACTTGGTACCAGGAGTGGTTCTTAAGAAACAGAATCTTAAAAATGTGTTTTTATGAATGGTTTTCTGCTCTGACTGGACTCAAAGGCACTAAGGACTCTGATTCCCATAATCAGAATGACACTGCCAATCCATGCAGTGACTTGGCAAAAGAGATAGTCAAAATATCACCATTTGCTTCTCCTAATGCTTCGCTTGTATGAAGCCAGGCTCTGGGGGGTAATGTTTTTGACACCTTTACAGAGTTTTGTAGAAATAAGAGGTATTGAGGTGTTGGCTGGTTGTTGTTAGATACACTGGATACATTAAGGAGTGAAAGAGATGGGCTTAAGGCTTCAAATGAAAAACTTAAGCACCATCTGACAGTTGTAGAAGTTTCTATGAGTATCTGAAGGAAAATCCCATTTCCTGTAGTGGTAGACTGAAGATCTCTGAAAATGAGACACAGAATCTTATTGTTAGAGTAGCAACTTTACAACATAAACTGAAATCTCAAGGCTGCATGGTGTCTGCTGGTAAAGTGAAGGCACTGGTTGGAAAGGAGTGGGACCCTGAAAAATGGGATGGTGACATATGGATTGATAATGATGGTGGGGGTGAGGTTGAAACCCTAGGTCATGTTGAGCCTTCTCTAGATCACCCTGTAATAGTCTGCCCTGAGGACATAACAGCCCCACTTCTAGCGTGCCTTGAGGAGTTGGCCACCCAAACTCCTCCTGAAGGGATTAGACTTAGAGTGATTAATCCTGTTTCACCAGATGAAACTGCAAATGAATGCCCTGAAGCAAATGGCTTGGAAGATATTTCTAATTTTTTTCATGACCTACCCCTACTACTCCTCATTTCTTCCAGACCTATAACTAGACTAAAGTCCCAACAGGCCCCCAAAGCTTGTGAGACTAGCGCCATGATCCCTGAAGAGCTCTGTAGTTTCACTTCCCTGTAGGTCAGATATTACTGTAGGAACTGCTGTCACTGAGCTGGAATCCTTAAACACAATGGAGATGAAGAGATCCCGAGTTGGCAGAAGCCAGGTGACAGCATTTAATTGCCAAAGACAGGGTAGACATGGCTATTATAATAGACAGCAAACTCAAAATAGGAGTCAAAATTATATGACTCACAAAGATTTGTGGCATTGGCTAGTAAATCATGGGGTACCTACAAATACCATACATGAGCAGTCTACTAACTTCTTGTTCAAGCTGTATAAACAAAAGAGTTCTAGGTCAAGTGAACAGAAGTCTAACTTGAATTATAAAAATACAGAGTCACAGCCCCTTAATCAATTTCCAGACTTCAGACAGTTTACACACCCAGAGCCCCTTGAATGAATGGGGGGCCAGGTCCCTCTGGGGGAGAACCCTGTTACACTGCCATAAATTTATATCATTAATCTTCCTCCAAGCCCTCCCCAAGGAGACCAATGGTCTTTTACCAGGATAACTGTGCATTGGAGAAAAGAAAATGATCAGAAATTTTGGGATTAGACACAGATTTAGAAGTGACATTAATTCCAGGGGACCCAAAACATCACTGTGGTACAACAGTTAGAGTGGGGGCTTATGGAGACCAGGTAATCAATGGATTATTAGCTTAGGTCCATCTCACAGTGGGTCCAGTGTGCCCCCAGACCCATTCTGTAGTTATTTCCCACATTTCAGAATGTATAATTGGAATAGACATACTGAGCAACTGGCAGAATCCCCACATGGGCTCTCTAACTTGTGCAGTGAGAGCTACTATGGTGGAAAGAGCCAAGTGGAAGGCACTAGAACTGCCCCTACCTAGCAAAATAGTAAATCAGAAGCAATACCGGGTTCCTGGAGGGATTGCAGAGATTACTGCCACTCTTAAGAACTTCAAGGATGCAGGGGTGGGGAGGGGTGTTCCCACCACATCTCCATTCAACTCTCCTATTTGGCTTGTGCAGAAAACAGATGGGTCTTGGAGGTTGACAGAGGATTACTGTAAGTTCAACCAGGTGGTAGCTCCAATTGAAGCTGCTGTTCCAGATATGATATCATTGCTTGAGCAATTCTATACATCCCTTGATACCTAGTATGCAGCTATTGACCTGGCAAATGCTTTTTTTTCAATAACTATCAGTAAGGATCACCAGAAACAGTTTGCTTTCAGCTGGCAGAGTCTTCAATATACCTTCACAATCCTACCTCAGGGGTATATCAACTCTCCAACCCTATGTTGTCCACAGGGACCTTGATCATTTCTCCCTCCCACAAGACATCACACTGGTCCATTATATTGATGATATCATGTTAATTGGACCTAGTGAGCAAGAAGTAGCAACTACTCTAGACTTACTGGTAAGGTATCAGTGTGTCAGAGGATGGGAGACAAATCCAACAAAAATACAGGGGCCTTCCACTTCAGTGAAATTGCTAGGTGTCCAGTGGTGTAGGGCATGTCAAGATATCCCTTCTAAGGTGAAGGAAAAGTTGCTGCATCTGGCCCCTCCCACAACCAAAATAGAGGTAAAATGCTTAGTTGGTCTCTTTGGATTTTGGCAACAACATATTCCTCATCCGGATGTGCTACTCCAGCCCATTTATTGAGTGACCAGAAAAGCTGCTAATTTTGAGTGGGGACCTGAAAAATAGGAGGCTCTGAGACAGATCCAGGCAGCTGTACAAGCTGCTCTGCCACTTGGGCCATATGATCCAGCAGATCCAACGGTATTGGAAGTGTCATTGGCAAATATAAATGATGCTTGGAGATTTCAGCAGGCCCCTATATGAGAATCACAATGCAGACCCTTAGGGAATTTAGAGTAAAGCCTTACCATCTGCTGCAGATAACTACTCTCCTTTTGAGAGACAGCTTTTGGCCTGCTACTGGGTCTTAGTAGAGACTGAATGCTCAACCACTGAGAGCTGAGTTACCTATCATGAGCTAGGTGTTGTCACACCCACCAAACCATAAAGTTGGGCATGTGTAGCAGCACTCTATTGTAAAATGGAAATGGTATACATGAGATAGGGCTAGAGCAGGCCCTGAAGGCACAAGTAAGTTACATGAGGAAGTGGCCCAAATGCCCATGGTCTCCACTCCTGCCACATTACCTTCTCTTTCCCAGACCAGAGCTATGGCCTCTTGGGGAGTTCCTTACAGTGAACTGACAGAGGAAGAGTAAACTCAGACCTGGTTTACAGATGGTTCAGCACAGTATGCAGGTACCATCTGAAAGTGGACAGCTGCAGCACTGCAACCCCTTTCTGGGGTGTCCTTGAAGGGCAGAGGTGAGGGGAAATCCTCCCAGTGGGCAGAATTTTGAGTAGTGCACCTGGTTGTTCATTTTGCTTGGAGGGAGAACTTGCCAGAGGTGTATTTGTATACTGACTCATGAGCTGTTGCTAATGGTTGGGCTGGATGGTCAGGAAATTTGAAAGACCATAATTGAAAAATTAGTGACAAAGAGGTCTGGGGAAGAAGTATGTGGGTAGACCTTTCTGAGTGGGCTAAAAGAATGAAGATATTTGTGTCTGACGTGAATGCACACCAGAGGGTGACTTCAGCAGAGGATGCACTTGGTTTTAATAATCAAGTGGATAAGATGACTTGTTCTGTGCCTACCAGACAGCCTCTTTCCCTAGCAACTCCTATCATTGCCCAATGGTCTCATGAACAAAGTGGTCATGGTGGAAGGGATGGAAGTTATGCATGGGCTCAGCAACCTGGACTTCTATTCACCAAGGCTGACCTGGCTACAGCCACGGAAGAGTGCCTAATCTGCCAGAAGCAGAGACCCACTCTCATCTCCCGACATGGAACCTTTCCCCGAGGTGACCAGCCAGCTACCTGCTGACAGGTTCATTACATTGGACCACTCCCTTCACGGAAGGGGCAGCGATTTGTTCTACCTGGAATAGAAACATACTCTGGATATGGGTTTGCTTTCCCTGCATGAAATGCTTCTGCCAAAATTACCATCTGTGGATTTACAGAATGCCTCATCCATCATCATGGTATTCCGGACAGCATTGCTTCTGATCAAGGAACACACTTCACAGCAAATAAAATGTGTGAATGGGCACATGCTCATGGAATTCTCTGGTCTTACCACATTCCCCATCATCCAGAAGCAGCTAGATTGATAGGACGGTGGAATGGCCTTTTTAAACTCAATCACAGTGCCAACTAGGTGGCAATACCTTGTAGGGCTGGGGTAATGTTGTCCAGGAAGCTGTATTGTTCTGAATCAGCATCTGCTATATGGTGCTGTTTCTCCCATAGCCAGGATCCATGGGTCCAGAAACCAAGGGGTGGAAATGGGAGTGGTACCACTCACTATTACCCCTAGTTATGCACTAGGAAAATTTTTGCTTCCTGTCCCTGTGACCTTGAGCTCTGCAGGTCTACAGATTTTAGTTCCAAAAGGGGGAATGCTTCCACCAGAAGAAACAATGATCCCATTGAACTGGAATCTAAGACTGCCACCTGGTCACTTTGGGCTACTCATGCCCCTGGATCAACAAGTCAAGAAGGTGATTACATTATTGTCTGGGGTTATTGACCCTGACTATCAGGGGGAAATAGGACTGCAACTACACAATGGAGGTAAAGAAGAGTTTTCTTGGAATATAGGAGATCCCCTAGGCCATCTTTTAGTACTACCATGCCCTGTGATTAAAATCAATGGAAAACTGCAACAACCCAATCCAGGCAGGACTACCAATGACTCTGAAACTTCAGGAATGAAGGTTTGTGAAGAACCACAGCCAGCTGACGTGCTTGTTGAGGGTAAAGGGAACATGGAATGGGTAGGGAAAGAATGTAGTGATAAATATGAACTTTGACCACATCATCAGTTACAGAAACAAGGACGGTAATGCTGAGTTGTTCATGTTATACTATTTAAGTTGTAAGATATCAAGTTTAAGAGTGAATATTACTCAAGGACTTGCACCCTATTCTGGAGAGGTTTAATGTGTTTCCAGTTATATGCTGGACAGTTGAGTATTGTTAGGTGAAAAACAAATGTGTGTTTTATTGTTTTCATTTAGAAATTAGGTATGGTTTAAAGTGATATGTACAGCTGCCAAGTTGACAAGGTGTGGACTGTCATGGTCAGGTTCATGAACTAACTTGGACAAGTGGTGGTACCTGTTTATTTGGTTGGGCAAGCGGTGGCCTGTCTGTTCTGATGAGGAAATTTCATAGAATTAAATGGTGATCACATCAGCTGCATCCACAGCTGATTCCATTTGTAATCACCCAAGGGAAGTGTCTTCTACAATGAGTGATGTCTAATCACTGGAAGTTTTTATGGAGGATTTAGAAGAGACAGGCTCCCTCCTCCTTCGGCTGGTTAGCCTCTCCTGTGGAGTTCATCCAGACCCTCCCTCAGCCTCATCAGCTTCACAGCCTGCCCCATGAATTTTGTACTCTGTGTTCCCATGGTGTGGTAGTTAGATTCAGTTGTCAACTTGGCCAGGTGAAGACACTAGATCTGTTGCTGTGGACATGAGCCGATGGCATGTGAACCTCATCTGTTGCTGATTACATCTGCAGTCAGCTAGGAGGCATGCCTGCTGCAATGAATGATGTTTGACTTAATTGGCTGGTACTTAAATGAGAGAGTGCATTGTAGCCCAGCCCAAGCAGCTCAGCATACCTCATCTCAGCACTTGCAGTTCAGCCCAGGCCTTTGGAAATTCAGAAAGGAATCACCCTGGGGAAAGTTGCTGGAACCCAGAGGCTTGGAGAGAAGGCCAACAAAAATTACCTTGAGACTTCCCACATAAGAAAGAACCTCAGATGAAAGTTAGCTGCCTTTCCTCTGAAGAATTTATGAAATAAATCCCCTTTTAATAAAAGCCAATTCATCTCTGGTGTGTTGCATTCTGGCAGCTAGCAAACTAGAACAGATCTGATACTGGAGAGTGGGGTGCTGCTGTGGTTTGTAAATACCAGATATGTTGGAACAGTTTTTTGGATGGCTAATGGAAAGATTTTAGAGGAACTGTGAAGAGAATGATGGAAATGTCCTGGAGTGTTTGAAGAGACTGTTGGTGTAAATGGAACCACTGCCAATCTGGACAAAGGGGGACACTAAAAGGACAAATTGGTGTTTTCAGAGTGAGACCTGTGGAAGCTTGTCAACTTGGCAACTACACACATCACCTTAAACAATATTAAGGTACAAAACATTCTCTTCTGGCTATGGACCTGTGAATCTCAAAACAAATTGTCTGGTGCAAATATGCAAAGGAGGGATGGTCACAGGATCCATAAGGAGAAATTGGAAAGAAAACCTGCAGGGCAAACACCTTTGGACTTCAAAGTCTGAAAGTCATTTATCCATCAGCTTTAGAAAGTGGTAGTCCCACCATTTCCAAGGCAGCTCAGCCTAGGCCTTTGGAGATGCAGAAAAGGAATCACCCCAGGGAAAGTTGTTGGGACCTAGAGGCCTGGAGAGAAGGCCAGCAGAGATTACCCTGAATCTTCCCTTGTAAGAAAGAACCTCAGATGAAAATTAGCTGTCTTTCCTCTGAAGAACTAATGAAATAAATCTGCTTTTAATAAAAACCAATTCGTCTCTGGTGTGTTGCATCCCGGCAGCTAGCAAACTAGAACACACGGTTATGTGAGACACTTTCATAAATTTTATATTTGCGAGTGTTTCCTGTTGATTCTGTTTCTCTAGAGAACCCTAACTAATACAGTAACCTAACCACCAATGACAACAAATGCCACCCTTTACTAAAGAAATTCAAAAATGCTGGCATTCACCAATGTATCATTTATAATATCTAACATGCAACAATACATTACAAGGCATTAAAAGAAGGAGAAAAAAATATAACACAGATTCTGGAGTGAAATCTGCCAATAGAAACATTCAGAAATAACAGAAATAATAACATTTGCAGAAAAGAAAACTTAAGAATTCATTAGGAATACACAAAAATAGTTAAATGACAATATGAACATTATATGGAGAAAGTGGAAGATACAAATATAAGCGAATAGGTTTTCAGAGCTTAAAATAAAATATTTCAAATGAAGATACCACTGGAAGTACTTATAATGAACACTGCAGAAGAAATTATGAGTGAATTTGAAAATAAAATAGCACTAGAAACAATCAAAGCTGAAGACCAGTGGGAGAAAATAATTTGAAAAATGAACAGAATCTCAAGGACCTCTGTAATATAAATGTAATTAGATTCTGCAAAGGAGAGAAGGAGAAGATCAGTGCAGAAAAAGTAGATTAAGAACAAGTAGCCAAAATATTTCATATTTCAGGAAACTACAAATACACAGATAAAAAATCTCAAGAAATCTAATAAGAATAAGCACAGATAAAAACACATAAAGAAGGCAAACCATGGTGGCTCAGCAGGCAGAGATCTTGCCTGCCATACGGAAGACCCGGGCTTGATCACCAGTGCCTGCCCATGCAAAAACAAACAAACAAGCAAAAAACACATAAAGACACATATAATTTTTCAAAATCAATAACAAGAAAATCTTTAAAACAACTGGAATGAAGAAGAACAATGAAACAAAGAAAGGGATGAATGTAAAATTTCATCAGAAATGATTACAATCATAAAGCAATGGAATGAGGCCTTCAAAATAAAAAAAATGTCAGTTTAGAATTTTATATGCAGCAAACATCTTTAATATCAAGTATCTTAAAATAATCTATCTCCAGCACACTTAAGTACAACAAATTTTAAATAAAGTTCTTCAAGTTGAAGGTCAATGATGTTAGAAGTATTTGCACAAATTAATAAACAGCACTAGAAATAATAAATAATCGTGAAATATATAGAATTTTTAGTTTTGCTTTTTAATATTTAAAAAATTAATTGACTGTTTAAACAAAAATTATAACACTGTATTGCTGTGTTTATAAAATGAATAGACATACATGTATGAAAACAAGATTACAAAAACTGGGAGGAAAATTAGAAATATTCTGCTATAAGTTTCTCACACTATAGTTGAATTGATACATTATTATTTAAAGGTATAATGTAGGATGTGAATGATTCATATTATGAAGCCTAGAGCAATTACTAAAAATAAGTAAAATAAGTATGGCCAATTATCCAATAATATATATAATGTGGGATACTAAAATAATAATATTTAATTCAAAATAAGAAAGAAAATAGGAAAAAAACAAAAGTGAACATATTGCATAAATAGAAAGCACACAGCAAAGTGTTAGAAGTAAACACAACCATATTGATAATAATATTACATGTAATTGGCCTGAAATGTGTGATAGAAAATAGAGATGACCAGGTTGAATAAAAGTTTAAGGCTCAATTATGCAAGCTACCAGAAATACACTGTATCTACAATAACAAATGTAGTTATATATAAAAGTATGTCAAAATATGCATCAGGCAAACATTAATCACAAAAAGTGACTAAATTAATACAAAGAACATTATACTTTAAGGAATATTGCTGAGAATAAATAGGTACATTTTATAATAATAAGATACATCAAGAAAACATGACCGTCTGAAATCAGTATACAGCTAAAACAAAGCCTTTATAGCACATGAAGCAAAATATGAAAAAATAAGTATGCAAATATGTAAGTATGGGTGAGTATTTCAGCAGTCTATTCACAGTAATCGATAGAGAAAGCAGAAAATTAGTGAGGATATAGATGTCTTTAATATGCTATCATTCATCTTGACCTAATTGATACTTATGAAATGTGAGACAAAATAACAATAGAATATATATTATAACCAGTTATGCATGTTACATTTTTTAAGATTGACAATATACTGTGCTATGAAACAAGTCTCATTAAATTTAATAAAATTGAGTTTGTAGCAGTATACTAATTGAACACAGGGCAATTAAAAAGTAGAGTTGACTCACTTTTGCTTTCACAGACATTCAAAAAATAAAATGGAATACTATCAACTTTATGACAAAAAATATTTACAGCATATAGTAAATAATCATTTTTTAAGAAATATTAATTATCAAAACTGACAGAAAAAAGAAAAATTCTCAATTGTCTTATATATGGAAATATTTACAAGTAAAACATTTCCATTAAGAAAAATACAGGCCCTCATTGCTTCACAAATGAATTTTATGAAACATTTAAAGATTAAGACCATTGTTACATAAATGCTTTCAAATAATTGTAAGAGGAAACAATTCCCAAATTATTTGAGGCTAAGATTACCCTGAAAGGAAAATCAGAAAAAAAGGTATTACAAGAAAAGAAAACTAGGGTGGGCCACGGTGGCTCAGCAGGCAGAAATGCTTGCCTGCGATGCCAGAGAACCCAGGTTCGATTCGCGGTGCCTGCCCATGTTAAAAAAGAAAAAAGAAAACTAGAGTTTAGTACCACATATGACCATAAAAACAAAAATCCTTAATGTAATTTTACAAATAGAACCCAGCAATATTAAGAAAATAATAATACATCATGACATAAGGTTGGTCAGAGAAAAACTTAGTCAGTTTCACATTAAAAAATCAATAAAGAGCAATCAGTTTTTCAAAAATATGGAATGAAAATATTCCATTTTATTCCTCTAAATACCAACAAAATATACTGAACAACCACCATGTTCTAGTTTGCAAGCTGCCAGAATGTGATATACCAGAAATCAAATGTCTTTTGAAAAAGGGGAATTTAATAAGTTGCAAGTTTACAGTTCTGAGGCTGTGGAAATGTCCAAATTAGGGTACCAACAAGAGGTGACCTAAACTCAAGAAAGACATGAAGTTTGGGGTTTCTCTCTCAGCTGGGAATGGGGGGCATATGGTGACTTCTGCTAGTTTCTCTCCCAGCTTCTCATCCATGAAGTTCCCCTGTGGGGGTTTTTCTTCTTCACTGCCAAAGGTCTCTGGCTGCGTGGACTCTTGCTTCTGGCTGCTCTTGTTACTCTAAAGCTTTTTCCAAAGTGATTTGCTCTTAAAGGTTTCCTGTAGACAGCCTTAACTTGAATGGGTGGAGGCACATCTCCATGGAAACCATCTAATCAAAAGTTACCACCCACAATTAGGTAAGTGACACCTCCATGGAAACAATTAAAGAGGTCCCAACCAGCAATATTGAATGAGGATTAAAGGGCATGGCTGTTCTGGGGTACATTATAGCTTCACACTGGCAAATTCCACTTTTTGGACAACAAAAAGACATGTCATTTACAAATGCAAAATACATTCATTCCATAACAATATCAAACAGCCTCAAACCATTTCATTAACAATACAAATACAATACAAAGTCAGAAACAGTACAAAATCTTATCAAAGTCAGCTACAGGTGTGGTCTGTCCTAAGGCAAAACTCTCCCCCGGCTCTGGATCTGTAAAACTCAGAACAAGTTATCTGCTCCCAACAACATATGAAGGAAGAACAATCATAGGATATATATTCCTATTTCCATGTGGAAAAATTGGAAGAAACAAAGAGATCACCAGACCCAAGCAGTTTCAATAATTTGCAGGGCAAACTTCATTAGATTTCAATGTCTGAGAATCATTTATTTTCAGGGCTTTAGAGAGCAGCTATCCCACTCTTGCCTAGGGCTTATGCAGTAGCCTGCTTCTCTCTGAATGCAACCTTGGCCGGGCATTGAGGAAACGACTTTTTTCTCAGTCAGGGCCTCAGGTGACTCTCTGCCATCTCTGGTGCATAAGCTCAACCCCTCAAAATGGGTGGCAGTCAGGGTCTCCCGAATCTCCAAGGAATGTGCTCCACCCTCTCCAGGGCCTGATGCAGCACAACTATTCTACTGCAATGAGGTGGAAGACCAACCCTCTGCCTTCAGGCAAAATCATCCTCTCCAAGTCCTTGGGTGGGTCTGCTCTTCTGGCTCAAGGCCTCTTGACTTCAGATTTTAGCTTCCATAATTCCATCTCTGAAGCTACTTTTCCTCCAATGTATCCCTTTTCTGCCCCTCTTAATCCAGACTGGCAGTATTTCCATTTATACAAAACCCACAACACTCTTGTTGGCTATATAGTAGAGAAGTATCATGCCCATAAGACAAAAGGAGTTTCCACAAATCCTTCCTGGATATCTCAATCTCCAATTCTGGCTTTTTCTGAAATTGCTGACTTGTTCCATGTTTTATAAAATCCTCCTATCTGGCACTGTTCTCTGGGATCTCCCCTTCAGGAAGCCTAGAATTTTCCAGACCATCAATTTCTGGTTTCATTATACCCAAGAGTTCAGTTCTCAGCTTATCTCTTTCCTGCCACATTTCACTATAGGCTGCAAGGAGAAACCAGGCTGCACTTTCCACATTTAATCTGAAAATCTCTTCTGCTAAATATCCAAATTCACGGCTTTTAAAATCTGCCTTCCAGCTAAAACCAGTAGTAAGATTATTTCAAGATTATCTGCTATTTTAAAACAAGGGAATTGTCCCCCTTCGAGTTTGCAATAATACATACCTCATTTCTATCTAGAGTCTCATCAGAGGTAACATTAGAGGCTACATTTCTATGAATAGTCTTTTAAAAGCATTCTAGGCTTTTTCTCTCAAGCCCCTCAAAACCATTCAGAATCTTCCATTTATCTATTTACAAAGCCATTCCAACACGTTTGGTATTTGCAACCTCAGCAGCATCCTGCTTCTCTGGTACCAAAATGTGTTCTGGTTTGCAAGCTGCTGGAATGCAATATACCAGAAACAGAACAGCTTTTAAAAGGGGAATTTAATAAGTTGTAAGTTTACAGTTCCAACGCTGTTGAAATGTGCAAATTAAGGTACCAATGAAAGGTTATCTTCACTCAAAAAAGGCAATGAAGTTCAGTGTTTCTCACTCAGCTGGGAGGGCATATGCTGTTTTCCTTCTTCATCCCCAAAGGTGTCTGGCTGTGTGGCTTCTGTTGGTCCTGGTTGCTCTGGTTGCTCTAAAGCTTTTTCCAAAATGATTCCCTCTTAAATGGCCCCAGTAAGCATCCCTACCTTGAGTGGGTGGAGATACATCTCCATGAAAACCATCTAATCAAAAGTTACGATCCACAATTGCAGGGTCACATCTCTGCGGAAACAATCAAAAAGGTCCCACTCAGCAATATTGAGTGAAGATTAAAGGGCATGGCTTTACTGGGGTACATGATAGCTTCAAACTGGCACATAGCAGAAGACCTTAAAAAGTGGAGAAATGAAAATGGGCTTGTTAGAAACTTGGGAGTTGAGGAATGATCCATTGGTGAGTTCTATGTTGTTGTTCTTGTTGTCATTGCCATTTTTCTTTCCTTCCTCCATACCTCAGCCCTGGAATCAGAGAAACATATAACCTAGAAATGGCAATGCTGCCAGATAAATATTGCCTTAAACACAAGTCTTGTCTCTTTAGCAATGGACCAGAAAAACGGTCATCCACCAAGACAGAAATATTTCACCATACTTCCTCATTCAAGAGACAAACACTGCAAACAGATCATGTCCCTCCTCCACCCCAAGAAGCACTGCATCATTGGAGTCAATAGGCAGAAATTTGTCTTCTACCTCCCTGATGAAATAAGGGTGCTGTGACCCTCCTTCTTGAAGCGCATGAGCAAACTCTGATTTCCACTCCTCTCTCTCTGCAGTAATAAGGAGGCACCCTTGCCCCACAAACCTGTTTGTAGAACTCTGTGCTTACCCCAACCATGCTGTATTGAGTTGGTATCCCTCCGGGGAGGAGCCTGGGAGTGGTACTCTGACTTTAATCCCTCACTTGAAGACTGCCACTCTCACTCCCAGCTGTTGCTGCTCAGGAAACTGCAGTGCAGAATCCTGTCATCTAAGTAATGCATACGTGAGGCAGAATAGAACGACATTTCAAATCTTTATCAATAAAATAACATTTGGACTATGGCCCACAAGAGAGAGCTAGAACATGCATTAGAAACATAAATGGCTTGTCAACTAAAATAGAAAATTTAAGAAACTTCCAAATTGGAATCGTACTCAATATGTTCAAAATACAAGTTATTTATCATAAGAACCTGAAACTCTCAAGTTGAATGAGAAAAGACAATCAGTGGACACCAACATTGAGATGACAAATACATCAGAATTGTTGGAAAATATTTTAAAGCAGCTATCATAAAAATGTTCCAAAAGAAATTATGAATACACTTGAAATAAATGGAAAACTATAAAACTCAGTAAAGAAATAGAAGATATTTAGAAGAAAAAAATGGAAGTTTCAGAATTGAAAAATACAATAGTGGTCCTACAACACACCCAATAAAGACATAATAAGAAGAAATCAAACAACTCAATTGAACATAAGTATCTTAGTCTATTAGGTTATTATGACAAATACCACACAATGTGTTGGCTTAAACATCAGAAATTTATTCATCACATTTATGACACTAGATAAAGTCCAAAATCAAGACAATAAGATTTGCTTTCAACTGACATCTGTAGTGTTCTGGATTGTTGCCCACATTCCTTACAGTCCTTAGCTTGTAGTTCTGTCTCCCATAATGTGGACAGGGATGTTCTTTCCATACAGAAAATGTACAAACTGTAATTAAACTGATTAATGGATAATTAAACACCTAATAACCACTTGGAATCCCACAGCAAGTTGCTCTGTCCCTACCAGAGAACAGTAGTTCTCAAGGACCCAGTTTTCAAATAGTTTATACTGTATGTTTCTGTGCTGTAGATTATAATGTCTTTACCCAAAACATAAGGAGCCTATGTTGTGATTCTTTGATTAGGATTCACCATATATTACATACTGTGCCTTTTTCCAATACCAATACCACTCATATATTATGGTCTACAAGTCATAAAGCCAAGCAGGAGGATCCCTCACCATGTAGCTTCAACAGGGCGGAGTTCTTTCATACTCTGGGCCCCACTCAAAGCTGACTGCTTTTGGTGTAGTCCAGCATATTTGTTGGAATATATCTCCAAGTGTGAAATATACCTGCAGAAACTTATCTATCCTTGTGATTCCTTGTAGAAGTTAAAAACTCCAGCAATTTGTCCTTTAATTCGGAGAGAATATCTAGCACATCCCATACCCCTGAAACACCCAAATCCTAGGGATGTGCAAGTCCCTGCATCATTTTAAAGTTTACCTCCCACCCTCTTGAATACATGTATCAGACCAAGGTCTCCAATACATATTCTGTTTCTTGTTCATACAATCCAATTAAAGATGACATCAATATTATGGGACAATGCACTTTTATCCAGGATGTACATAGGGCTCAGATACCTTCAGACTAAATTACAGAGATTAAGAACATGCACATACATTTATACACTGATCTATTCCAAGTGAATTAGAATTGTTTCTAATGCTCCTTTTGGATAAGGATAGAATAAACTACATCAGTAGATTGATGTCTATGAACCATGTACATGAGACCATGTTAAGTTTTTCTAGCAAAGATGCCACATCTATCACAGAAAGTTCCATCGGGGATACACTTCTTTGAAGTTACTGTAATAGACTGCCATCCTATAGAATTAGTCCAATTTTTGTACAGTCAGATTGGTGAATTAAATTAAGACCATCACCCAGCTTCCTTTAGGTTTTCAGGTCCAGCACTAATCTCTGTCACTGCCCCTCACCCAGATAGAGTGTTGTTTTTACTCACTGTCCTGGCTGCTGTGGATGCCAGAAGAATATAATTGAAAGTCCTCCAACTACAGCAAGCATTAACTAATGATCTCGGTTGCTGTGCTTTGAGATACATCACTGCATTTGTGCCAAGGCCAATGACTGGTTGTGGTGGAGATACTAAGGCAGATCTATTCTGGAGACACATGGGGCAGTTTTGTAGCTGAAGTTTGGCTTGAAGATTCCCCAAGAACTTTGCTGAACATTCCTTAGATTGCATGGCTAAAATGCTTCCATTAAACTTCTTTCCCTCTGCTTCACTTAATATTAGACTTACATTGCAGTCTGGGATCCCCATAAACTTTCTCCAGCTCCCTCAACATTTTTTTTTCTCATAGGAATTTCCTCTAATAAAATTCTTGCACATTTAGTCTAATTTTGGCACCTGGTTCTTGGAGAAACCAGAATAACACTGCTGGAAGGAAACATTTTCAGAAACTTCTTTGTGGTCTTCTCTATCTTGACATCTTTTAACACAAACCAAGTAGGCAATTGGAATTCTGCCAAGAACCCAGTAACCCTTGCAATTTATACATTTGGAGACTAGGGAGATAACAAGTGGATTGTTATCCACTTGTTATGGATAGCATAAAATGGAAAAATTGGATCCCCTATGAGCCAGATCTGTTCCAAGATTCCAATCATTACTTGGATCCCATATGCTCCTACCTAAAAAGGGAGACCTGGTATCACTTTTGAACTTAGGGTATTACTGGTAACTTGGGAACCATGTATTTCAAATTTCTAAGTGCATCAACATAGTCCTCTCCATCCACATATCAGTTGCTATTATAGGTTATAATCTTAGAATAACAGACCTATGAGTGTTGAGAATTTAACTCTCTCTGGATCCCTGCTATTCAAGTGGTTATGTCGCGAGCCTGGCCAACAGCATATTCTGCTTTTAGGCTACAGGAAATGAAGTCTCTTTATAGGGTTCATGGAGGCCCTATGTTTTTGACACTAAACTTAAAATGCTGCTTACTAACCCTCCAACATACAATGTCTTTCTTCACAACATCAGTTGCCCCAAGCTGCACACCAGCAAATCCATTTTCTTCATAATTTTTATTTCTCAGTACTTCTCAGATTATGATACATATCTCAGCCAGTGTATTCCTTTTATGCCATTCCAGATCACCACCAGTGAAAGCTCTCAGGCTTAAAACTTATGGGAGAAAGAAGGATACAGGATTGGAGAGAGGAAGATGTTGGATTGTAATGCATTTTCCAGAAACCCTCAGCCAATTCCAAGGGGAGCTGTGGATCTTGGATAACTTTGCAAAGATATTTGCAGTTTGGACAAGAAAATCAAACTTGTATATCTCTTGAATTCATCAGTAATTGTATAAATGCCTCCTGGTAGAAGGTGTGACACTGGGCAAGGTGTATTTTTTCAGCCAAGCAAAACTGATGGGAGGGAATACTCAGAAGCTTTCAGTATTGAAAACTCACAGTAGCTAGTAGAATGAGTATCTCAGTATTAAGTGATTCTAAGTGGTTCTGGGTGATTTACCTCTCCTATTATTATTTTTACTTTTGTGTCCTGTTTATAAAACTGACAAACCAAAGTTAAAAATATTCTTCTATATTTTTACCTAAAATTTCTAAATATTGTTGTTTTTGTTTCCTAGGCTGCTAAAGCAAATACCATGAAATGGGTTGGGTTAAACAATGAAAATTTAATTGCTTGTGGTTTTGAGGGCAAAAGAAAGTCTAAATCAAGGCATCATCAATGCAATGTTTTCTTCACACAGACTAGTGTTCCAATGCTAGCTGCCGGTGATCATTGATTCCTGCTTCCTTTGTTACATGGCAATGCATATGGCCACCTCCCATGGTCTTTCTGTTCTCTTCTGGGTTCTGTCAAATTTCAGCTTCTCGCTTCCTGTAGCATTTTCTTTCTGCATGAATTTCAATCTGCTTATACAAGACTCTAGTAATAGGATTAAGACCCATTCTGATTGAATTGGGCTGCATCTTAACTGAAGTAACCTCATCAACTGGGCCTACTTACAATGAATTCACACCCATAGAATGGATTAAATTTAAGAACATGTTTTTCCACGATACATACAGCTTTAAACCATCACAGCTGCCTTTCATATTTGAATCCTTGATATCTACGTAATTGATTTCACTGTGTGGGAATACTGTGATATGTACATTATTATCTATACTTTTTTCCATAATATTAGCTATTTACCCAAGCGTTACTCTACTGAAATTAACTCCTGCAGTTTTCCAAATTTGTCTGTCTCTGGACTCAGGTTACTATTATATTTGCTTACTTTTAGATCCTTTATCCCTGGGTCATTACCACACTACCTTAAATGTGATATAGTTGCAATAGCTCTTGATATCTTATAAATCAAGTCCTTATGACTCATTCTATTTCTGCACTGTCTTGCATATTTTTGGCTCTTTGATTTTACATATACATTTTAATAAAGTATTTATGTCATACAACTTTGTCAATATTACAACGTAAATTCTTTGAATCTATATATTGTTTCATGGAAATTTTTCATTTTATGATTTAGAATCTTTCTGTCAATGATGATAATGGGTCTCTCCATTTCTTAGGTCTTCTATAATGATTTTCAATACATTTAAAATATTTTTTCCATGAAGGTGTTGCCATAGATTTATTTCTAGAAATCTTAGTCTTTATTGCCATGGTAAATAGTATTATTATAAATCTGATTTGACTATTTGGTGCTACTATTATTAATGGAAATGATTTTGTTAATATTTATTTCATATCTGAAAAATGATAAATTATTTCAATTCTAATTTTTTGCAGATACTGTCAAAGAAAAGGCTTGCATTGAATAATAGGTAAGGATAACTTTATTTAAGAGATGCTATACTTGGGGAGAGAAAATAGAGCTCAACTCTGTTGAAACAAAGAATAGCAACATTTTTTAATTGCTGGGAGTGGGTTGATGGAAAAGCAGTGGAAGAGTGTAAGAGGAGATTGATCACTGGGATGGGTGAGTGATTACTGAGGTTGAAGTTAGGACAACTTGATTTAGAATGCTTTTCTATGCAGTGATTAGACCATTCAAGTGCATGGCAGGAGGAAGGGGGAGATAAAGAACTATCTAGTAGGTGTCTTTCACCTGGACAGGTAAGGGTTGGGGTAAGAAGGAGGTCAAAACTTTAGAGTCAGGAAAGAGACTGTCTAGAGTTTAATTAAGATAAAACAAAGTTTTGGTCAATACTTTCCAGGTTTCTGAAGAATATCCTAGCATCTCTGAATAATGGCAATTTATTCTTTCCTATTCCTTGTGCCTTTTGTTTTCTCTGTGATTTCTTGAATTGTGTAGTATATCTAGTACAATGAAGAATACAATTGGAGATAGAGCAAATCCCTGTTTCTTTACAGTTTCAATGCAAATATTTTAATAGCTCACACTTTTGAAAAATGTTTGATGTAGGTTTTAGGATAATATTTATCATTTTAAGTTAATTTCTCTTTCCCACTTGATAAATTTTATCACAGATAGATTTTGAATTTGACCATATTCTCTAATTTTGTGTCTGTTAGAGGGCTGTGCATTACATATAGACTTAAAAACTGCATACCAAACTTACATTCTGGAATAACTCAAAAGTGATCTTCATAAATGATCTTTTTCATACATTGATAGATTTTATTGGTTAATATCTTGCTTATGATATTTGTACCTATGTTTATGAGTAAGAATGATCAGAATTTGTCTTTCACCTCATTCTCATGGTTATTTATGGTTTCGAAGTTGAATTGTACTCACAAAATGGGTTTGAATTTCCTTTCTCCTCTATTATTAAATATTTTGCAGGTAGCTTGAACTTTGAATGACTGATAGAACTTATCAGCATAAGTGTACTTTCTTTACAAGATTTATACATAATTTTATAAATTTTTAAACCTAGGAATATTTATTTCTTTAAATAATTGTTCAGATTAGCTAATATTTAGCAGAGTTAAAAGCAAAGTGATTCATAATGTGGTCATTGTTTAATTTTTGTTTCATCTGCAGAAATTTATCACTCATATTTTAAAATATGTTCATTGTAACTTTTTGATCAATATTTCCAGTAGTATGTCAATTTTAGTCTTCATGAGAACCAACTGTTCTCCTTCCTCATCCCCTTTACCTTTGTATACAATCATTGATTTTGGCTCTCTTATTTTTTATTTTCTTCCTTCTATTTTTCTGCAGTTTTTAGGTATTCCTTTTCTAACTTCATGAATTGTGTGATTAGCTCATTTATTTTCACTTTCTTCTTTTCCAACACAGATTGTTTCAGACTATATATCTTACTCATTACACATTACCTCTATTCCATCACTTTTGTTATCTACTGTTATTTATCATTCAATTTTAATTAGTTTCCAATTTCTATTACATTTTCTTCTGTGATCCATTATTTATACCTTTCAGTAATTCCAAATACCAGAGTTATTTAAGTAAATTTTACTTGCTTTTTAGTCAAAATTTATTCAATTTCAGCATAAAGATTTTGAATTTAATTATGCTTCTCTTTTTATGAATCATTCAAGTACATTCAACGGTTTTTAACATCAACTGGCCCCAGTGATTTTTGACCTTTTCTCTTCCATAATTTTCATTTCCTTGTTAAATTTTTACTTTAAATTTATACAGTTAATTTAAAAAATTTAACTATCTTCACCACTTTTTATGTTCACTATTTCTTCTTGCATCATATATATCTTTCTTCTCTGGTTGTATTTCTATATACCTTAAGTTAATACCATAAAATTCTCTTTAGTGGTGGTCTGTTAAGAGGAAAACCATTCCATTATTGTTTGTCAGAAAATATCTTATTTTACCACCTTTCTAGGAATTGTTTCTCTATGTATCTAATTCTAGATAGTAATTTTTTTAGCACTTTGAAGGTGTTATTCCACTCTCTTCTAGTTCCATTGAGGTTTTGATAAGTTATTTTTAAACAGAAGAACTCCTAAACTAGTTCTCTGAAGAGAAAAATAAAAAGGTTTGATTTGTAGTGACTTAAATTATTTGATGATTTTCATAGCCAATTTCAAGTTAATGATGTGCCATCACTGAACTCGAAATTGGGAAGATAGACACAAAGTAAGATTTTTTTTTTGAAGAATATGTTTATTTCATTTTGACAGAATCTTTTTAGTATAATAGTTTATTTTACTTTTTCCTTCCACTTCCTTTCTTCCCTTCCACCTGAATTACACCTCTCATGCCCTCCTTCCCTAATCAGCTTGTGTATCCTCCCAGGTGTGGTATATCCATTTGTACTTTTCTCCCATGTATGTATAACCATATTAAAATGCATATTAATTTACAGACTTCTCTGGATTTTCCTTTTCTCTCTGAATAATATTTTTGGGACATTCCAAGAAAGCACTGTGGAAAATCTCATTTATTTATAATTTATTCAACAATTATTTAATTGATGACCTTATAATTGCTTTCAGTGTTTTAAACCCAAAACAATATTCTATAAACATTCCTTAAAGTAAAAGCAAACAAAATAACAAACAATGAAAATCACAATAATCAGAGATTCTTAATATGCCACCTGGGAGGAGGGGCCCTGAATTTAGAGAGCTGTAAACAAGTGTCCTCACCTCTCTTCCTTACCAAAGACTTTGGCTCTATTCTATTTAGTTATCTGATCTCATGAAGGCAGAGAAAAAGCTTTATTGTACTAAAGACCCACTCACATAATGATTTAGTTGCCCCAGAATAGGGTCTTTCCTGCTTTTATTCCTCCTTGTCCCTTTTATCTCTGCTGACTTTTTCTCCTGAGCACCGGGTATATTACAATTATATAAGACATTTAAAATGAAGATTCCATGTCCCATATTGAATAAGTCTCTGGACATGAGATTCAGACACCTGCTTATACTATAAACACTACAGATGGGCATGGCCTCAATTCATAACCCAAAACTATCTTAGGAGAAAACAGCTGAATAGGTGCATGGTGGGTATGAAATAGAGCCACTAAAAAACCTTCACTACCAGAGTCACAAATTATTCTTAAGCTACCAAAAATGAACTGAAATTCTAAATGGCAAACCACTTTTATTGAACATCCTGATGAAATAAAGCTGAGAACTTTACTTCTCCCACTGATGTTCCTGGGATCTCTTGGTTCAGTCTGTTCTCTGTGTTGAGTCCTTTAAAAGCATCCTCTCTGAATAGCAGACTTCCCAAACTCCTTGAAATCTGCAGAGGTGATCCACATCTGCTTGAAACTGCTCAGAGATGTCACTATAGATGCACCCATCCATGCAGAGAAACACCTGTCAGGGGGAGCTGTAATCCTGATGGGGATTCCTTTGGCAGCCAGCTGTTCCAGCTCTTTCATGAGTCGTTCCTCAAAACCAGGGAAGAGAGTGGTGCCCCCAGAGAGCAGAATCTCTGCAAAGAGCATGCTGTGGATGTCAGTATCACACTTCATGATGGTGCTAGAGACCATTTTTGAGAGACCTGGGCTGTGGATGCCCAGCTGGTCAGGTGCAAAAAGAACTTCAGGTGCCTGATACAGCTGGTCCCCAATGTGGATGACATTCCCATCTGGCAGCTTGTATTCCTGTAGGATCTTCTGTGGATTCTTGCATAACTCCTTCTCTGGCTCCAATGCAACATAGCACAACTTCTCTTTGATGTTATTCATCAAGGCCTTGTCAAACATGCCAGGGAAGTTAAGCCCACTTGCAAGGAGGAGCCGGGTGAGGTGCTCTGTGATGTCCCTCCCTGCTACAGAGAACTTGGTGATAGCATGAGGCAGAGAGTAACCCTCAAAGACAGGGACAGTGCAGGTAACCCCATCACCACTGTCTACGACCAGGCCCGAGACACAAGCAGAGGCATAAAGTGCTACCACTGCATGGTTGGACAGGTAGAAGGCAGGTACGTTGAAGGTCTCAAACATCAATTCTGCCATCTTCTCTCTATTCTCTCTTGGGTTTAAGGAAGTCTCAGTCATGAGCACTGGCTGCTGACTAGGTTTTACTCCCAGCTCCCACTCAAAAAGATGCATCCACAGTTTTTCCATGTCATCCCATCCCACGATCAGGCCACGTTCAATAGGGTGGTGTAAATATAAGGACTCACACTTGTATACAGCTGCATCTTCCACAGAGTAATTCTTCTGACTGGCTTCTGCTGATGGTGTGCTGAATTTAGGATACCCTATAACTGAGCTGATGACATGACGGGGTCCTACCTCTCCGGATAAGCCAGCTTTGCAGAGTCCTGATCCATTGTCAAAAATCACAGCTGGAGTATCTAATACATGTGGATTAAACATGTCTGCAGCATCCTCTTCTGAACTTCATCAAAATGAAGACAGAACACTCAGGCCACTTTGTGACACCAGAGATACCTATGGAAGTTTCAAGGTCATAGGATTCCACAGTTCACAGGTTATCTCCCAGACAGAACTAATAGGCTCCCCCCATCCCTAAGATCACCCAGTCCCCCACCCATGAATCTGTCCTGGTGGCCCAGGACATTTTCACAGATAATTGTGCCATATGTAACAATGTAGTCAAGGCAACAATTGTTCTCAGTCAACATCAGAGAGATATTAAGGGGTGGGGCTCTCCCTGCTTGGTGTGGCCTAAAACAGAAAAAACAAGTCACATTTATGGGTAATTGGATAAACCTATGAATCCAAAGCAAATTCTAGCCCTAGAGCCAAATGAAGTGGCCCAGCTCTCACCTTGTCCCAGGGAACTGGCTTCTCTGCTCAGTTGAGCTCTTGTTTTGGAGATGACAAAAAAAAAAAATACACTAAGGCAATGAACTAAGCAACAGACTCAGGTCCACATCAACATGGTGACGTCCACAACCCAGTAAAACAGGCAATCAGAACATTCATTTTTTATTGACACAATTTTTAATAACATTATTGCCTTATAATTCACATAAAATACAATTCACATACTTATAATTCAATAGTATTTACTACATTCACAGATGTAAGCAGTCATCACAAAAGACAATTTTAGACTATTTATATCACCTCTAGAAGAAACTCCATATACTTTATATATCATGTCCCTACAGCCCTCTTTTCCCCAGGCTTAAACAACTCACAATTGTGTGGGTCACTTCTCCATGGAAACAACGTAATGAAAAGGTATCCCTTTAACAATTGGTCTACCACTGCAAGATTAGATTAGAAAGGAGAATCTGGCTTTTCTGGGGCATAGTTTCAAATTTGCACAAAACACTAATTTATTTTCTGTCTCTATAGATTTACCTCTTCTGGATTTTTCATATAAATGGTATCATACAATATGTGGCCTTTGGTGTTTCACTTGCTTCACTTGGTATATTGTTTTCAAGGTTCATCCATGTGTTAGCATATCTCAATACCTATTTACTTTTTGTGGATGATTAACAGTCCGTTGCTTGTATATAACACCTTTTGATTAATGATTCATCAGTAGTTGATGGACATTTAGGTTGTTTACACCTTTCAGATATTTTGAATAATGCTGCTAGAAACACTCAAGTACAAGTTTTTATGAGGACATATGTTTTCATTTCTCTTCAGTATGTACCTACAAGAGGAATTGAAGAAATGTGAGTTTAGTAATTAGCTGAACTACCTGAAATTCTTATCAGCAGTATATGAAGCTTCCCACATTTCCACATCTTTGTCAACACTAGTTACTGGCTGACCTTTTGATTATAAACATACAAGTTGGTGTGAAGTGGTATGTCATTGTGGTTTGATTTGCATTTCCTTGATAATGAATGATGAGCTTCCTTTTATGAGCAATTGGCCATTTGTATGTCTCATTTGGAGAAATGTCTATTCATATACCTTTACCACTTTTAAATTGTGTACTTTTTCCTTTTATTCATGAGTTATGAGTCTTTTGTACATTCCAGATACACATCCCTATCAAATATATTGTTTTCAAATATTTTCTCACATTCTGTACATTGTCTTTTCATTTTCTTGGCAGTAACCTTTAAATTTAAACAGTATTTAATTTGATAAAGTATAATTGATCTATTTTTATGTTCTGTGGCTTGTGCTTTTAGCATCATATCTAAGAACCCATTGCAAAATCTGAGGTTATCAACAGTTATCCCTATATTTTCTTCTGAGAGTTTAATAGTTTTAAATCATATATTTAGGCATTTGATCCATTCTGGGTAAATTCTGTATATGTTCTGAGGTAAGGGTCCCACTTCATTCTTTCCATATTGCTATCCAGTTGTCAAAGCACCATAGCACATTTATTGAAAATAAAATTCTTTCTTCATTAAAAGGTATTGGCAGGTGTATTAGTTTCCTAGGAATAGCATAACAAGTACAAAAAATGGGTAAGTTGGGTGGGCCACAGTGGCTCAACAGGCAAGAATGTTTGCCTGCCATGCCAGAGGACCCAGGTTCGATTCCTGGTGCCTGCCTATATAAAAAAAAAATGGGTAAGTTAAAATAGCTGAAATTTATTATGTCACAGTCATGTAGATGAGAAGTATAAAATCAAGCTTTCAGAAGAGTTTTGATCCCACTGGATACTGTAGAGAAGGATCTGTTCTATGACTCTCGCCTTACTTCTGGTGTGCCTGCCAATTCTTGGTGTTCCTTGGCTTGTGGAAACATAACTCCAATCTCTATTTCCATCTTCCTTTGATATGTTCTCTGTTGTGTCTGCATGTCTGTCTTCAAATTTCCTCTTCTTATAAGGACAACATGTGTATTGGATTAAGGCCCAGCCATATCCACTTTGACATAACTCTCAACTAAATGCATCTTCAAAGACCCTATTTCCAAAAGAAGGCCATATTTACAGGACCAGGAATTAATACTTAAACATATCTTTTGAAGGCACTCTTGTCAAAAAAAATTGCTATGGATTTACTTTTGGACTCTTGATTCTATTCTATAGATATATGTGTATTCATATGTCAGTACCACACTGTCTATTATTCCCCTATTCCTACTACCTACTCTGTAACCATAAGCAACCACTAATCTACTTTCCAACTCTAAAGATTTCTGTTTCTTGACATTTCATATGAAATGAATCATATAATATGTCACATTTTGTGACATATTTCACTTAATACAATGTTTGCACAATTCATCAATATTGTAGAATGTATCTGTACTTAATTCTTTTTCATGGCCTAATATATTTCATTGTAAAAACACACCATATTTAAATGATCCATTAACCAGTTGATGGATGATTGAATTATTTCTGCACTTTGCGTATTATGAATAATACTGGTAGAAATATTTCTGTAAAATTTCTGCATGGACATGATTTCCTTTCACTTCAGTATATACTTAGAAGTGGAATTTTGGAGTCATATGATAACTTTATGTTTAATCATTTGAGAAATGGCAAGTATGTTATCCAAAGCTGTTGTATCATTTTTCATTTCCATGAGCAGTATATGAGGGTCTTGATGTCTCATCATCTTTTCAACATTTGCTATCTTCTGATTTTTAAATTATAGCTGCAATAGTTATGTTCAGGTGTCAACTTGTGCAAGTGATGGTGTCCAGTTGTTCTTTTGTTACTTATGGACATAAATCAGCAGCACATGTAATTCATATATGTCTGATTAAATCTGTGTTTGGCTAATGGGAATGTCTTCCACAATGAATGAGGCTTAAAAGAAGAAGTCAGAAGGAAGCAAAACAGCTAAGTGGAGTTCAGCACAGCCCATCACAACTCAACCCAGAGCTCAGAGCTGACACAGACACTCAGAAACCAGGAGAGAAGACTGGCAGACATCACCATGGACATTCCCATGTGACAGAGAAACACAGAGGAAAGCCAGCTGCCTTTTCACCAAGGAACTGTGAATCTGTAACTGCATAAATCCCCTTCATAAAAGGCATCTATCTCTGGTGTATTGCGTTTTGGCAGTCTTAGAAACTAACAATAGCCATGCTAGTGATTCTGAACTGGTATCTCATAGTGGTTTTGATTTGCATGTCCCTGATGACTAATAATGTCAAGTGTCTTTTCATGTACTTATTGGCTATTTTTACAACTTGCTTGGAGATTCATCAATTAATCTTTTGCCCACTTTTAATTTAGGTCAATTGCCTTTTAATAATTGTGTTGTAAGGTTATTTATATATACTGGATTCAAGAACCTTATCAGATATATGATGTGAAGTATTTTATACTATTCTGTGGTTGTCTTTTCATTTTCTTGATTGTATTCTCTGAAGCACAAGAAGGTTTCATTTTAATCAGGTCAAATATATCTTTTTTAAAAAATTTGTTCCTTGTGATTTTGGTGTCATATTTAAGAATTCTTCGATAAATGCAAAATCATGAATATTTACTCCTATGTACTTAACTAAAAGTTTTATAGTTTTTGCTTTTAAATGCAGATAGTTATCCAAATTAAGTTAATATTTGTGTATGGCTTGAGGTAAAGGTCCAAATTTATTCTTTGTATGAGGCTATCCAGTTATCCAGTTGAAGGGAAAATTTTCTTTGTTGAAAAGACTTTTTTAATATATTATTGGAAAATTTCAGTATCTTTGTCAAAAATCTTTTGACCCCAGATCCATTAAAATGGTGACATAAGACAACCTTCAGAAAATCTCCCCTCAGAAAGAACTACTTAAGGATAAATCCAACTTTCTTGGAACCCTGGAGGATGAAACAGACTGGAGAAGGTCTCCACAAATGTTGACATGAAGAGAAGAAAGCACTACAAAAAACAGACATACATAGACCACTCCCTCTCACTCAGTTCCATGTGGCTAAAGAGTGACACTGCTATAACACTTTGGCCCAGGTACTTCTTGCCATGTTTCCAGACCACAGAGACGTTCTCAACAGTGAATTAAAACCCCATGCAAATTCATGCCACATGGACTCAGGGAAGAACTTAAGTGGCTCCAAATGCATGCAGACAAAAGTGCTCCTAGGCAGCAGAAGAAAACAGTGGCAAAATTGTTGGTAAGAGGTTCATACATCCAAATCAGTTTCTAATTGCTGGAGCACCTATAAAAAATGGATGTTTTTTTAATGCTGACCTCATCTGGTTCTCATGGGCAGGATAACCTAATGGGGGAACATGGTGAAGGAGTGCTTTGCCTTCCTCTTTAACAAGGATGTGCTCCTCCTAATGGGAAAGGGTCTCAGCATGCAGTACTTCCCTGTGCACAGGTTCATGCTAGCCATGGGTAGTGCCATTTTTGTTGCCATGTTCAATGGGTGGATGGCCATGACATCCATGGAGAGTGAGTTGCCGAACATGTAAACCACCACCTTCCTAGCCCTGCTCAAGTTGTCCCCATGGAGATGTGATGCCACCCACTCAAATTGGGTCTTAATCTGCTTACTGGAGTCCTTTAAGATGGAGATATTTTGGAGAAAACACAAACTGTGGAGACAGAACATGCCCCAGGATATGCTAAGCTGAGAGATGGAATCCAGAGTTTGCCCCCAGAAGCTGGAAGATGACCCAACATTGCTTAAAGGATCAACATGCCCCAGGAGAAACCAGAATATCACTCACAGGAGCTGAGAGAGCCATTTAAACACTAACCCAGGAGAAAAGGGCCAGCAGACATGGCCATGCTCCTTCCCATATGACAGAGAAACACTGGAAAATAATCAGCCTTTTTTGAGTGAAGGTATTCTCTTGTTGATACCTTAATTTGGACATTTCCATTGCCTTAGAACTGCAAATTTGCAACCTAATAAATTCCCTTTTTTTTTTTTTAAAAAAAATCCATTTCTGGTATGTTGCATCCTGGCAGCTTTAGCAAACCTAAACAGATTTTGGTACCAGAGAAGTGGAGTGCTACAATTGGCAAATACCCAAACTGCTAGGATGGCTTTATAAATGGATAAGGGGGAAGATTCTGGAAAATTGTGAGATGCTTGATAGAGAAGGCCTAGATTGTTTTGAAGAGGTGGTTGGTAGAAATGTGGACTATAAAGGTACCTCTGATGAGCCTCTAGACAGAAATGAGGAATGTTTCTTTGCCAACTGGAAGGAAGATGATCCTTATTTTAAAGTGGAAAGTTGAGTCATGATTCTGGATTGGGAGGTAGAATTTGAAAGCAGAGCTGGAATATCTAGCTGGGGAAATTTCCACACTAAATGTGGAAAATCCAGCCTGGCTTATCTTTGCAGCTTATAGTAAAATGTTACAAGAAAAGGATAAGTTGAGAACTGAATTCTTGGGTACAAAGAAACCAGAAATTGATGGTCTGTAAAATTCTGGGCTTCCAGAAAATGAGACTACATACATTTCTGTCCCATGTGAGGATTTAACCAAACAGAGAACTACTTGACTATTTCAGAAAAAGCCAGTATTGGAGATGGAATTATCTAAGAAAGATTTGTGGAAAGTCCTGTTGTCTGATGATTTTGACCCCCTATGCTGCATGACAAGCCAACACATTTTTGGGGGAGATTTGTATGAATGGAGCCACTGCCAGTCTGGATTAAAAGGGACAGGAAAAAGATATATTAAAAGAAAAATGACTTCAAATGAATGGAAGCTATGGTCTGGAGCCAGGAAATCTCAGACCAGATAAGTGGACCTACTGATTCATGTAGAGAAGGTGAGTTTGCCCTGGAGGCAGAGGGTGGATGGAAAAGTGTTACTTCCTCAGGCTTTAGAGAGGGTGGAGCACATTCTCTGGGAATTGTGGGGAGCCTGAATGCCACCTCCCTGTTCTGAAGAAGTTGATCTTGTTCCCCAGAGATGGCAGAGTCCAGGTACCACTATGCTGCCTTTGGAGAGTGGGGCTGAGAACAAGGTGGTCTCCCCAATGTTCCTCAATGTTGCAACCCTCAGCCCCATGTTCTCAGAGAGCAGGACTACTGTGAACGCCCTTTGAGAGGGTTGGACTGATGATCTCTCAGGCCCCAAGAATAAAATATTCTTCTACAAATGACTCTGAGACTATGAAATCAAATGGAGCTTGTCCCTTAGGCTTTTGGAAATGTTTGAGTCCAGTGACCCCTATTTGCCTTTCAATTTCCCCTTATGGAAATGGAAATGTTTATCCTATGACTGTCCATCCTTTGTATATGGGCAGCAGATAGCTTGTTCTAAAGTTCACAGGTCCACAGCCAGAGGACAATTTTGCCTTAAGACAGACCATGCCTGTAGCTGCTTTGGTGAGATTTTGTACTTTCTTATTTTGAAGTGTATTTGTATTGTTACTGAAATCATTTAAGGCTTTTGTGATATTGTGTTAGAATGAATGTATTTTGTATATGGAAAGAACTCTCTTTTTGGGGTCCAGAAGGTGGAGTGTGCTTGCTCAAAATTGTTATGTACCCCAGAAAAGCCAATTTTGTCTAATCCAGTTTTGTGGGGACAGACCTGTTGTTGGGTAGGACACTTTGATTAGGTCATTTCCATGGGCATGTGACCCTGCCCAATCAAGGTAGATCTTAATCTGCTTACTGGACTCCTTTAAGAGGGAGATGCATGGAGACAGAAAATGTGCCAGGAGATGCTAAGCTAAAAGATGAAATCCAAAGTTTACCCACAAGAAGCTGATAGAGGACCCACCATTACTTAATGGAGGAAAACTCCTCAGGACAAGCCAGAAGGAGCCACCTGAGCTGAGAGAGCTATTTTGGAAACCAACCCAGGAGAGAAGGGCCAGCAATTGCCACCACATGCCTTACCATGTGTCAAAAAAACCTACATGCCATTGGCCTTTCTTGAGTGAAGGTATTCTTTTGTTGATGCCTTAACTTGGAAATTTTAATTGCCTTAGAACTGTAAATTTGTAACCTAAAATAAGTTAGTCCAATGGACACATAAAATCTGACTACTGACTCTGAAAACTTTCAGCCCTCTACCAGAACCAAGAAGCTCCACTCACACACATTAGGTTTTCAATCAGCTTTTAGGTGCCTCAAGCTTAAATATTCTTCCATTTTCAAGCATTTGTTTTAAGTCTGTTATGTGCCAGGCACTGTTGTAAGCTTTAAGGATACATTAGTGAATAACACACAAGGAGTTTATATTTCAAAAGGGAAAAAGGTAATAAGCGTATACATACTATAGAACAGAAATAGAAAAATGCAGGGAAAGGGAATAGAATAAAATAGGAAGGGAAAGAAGAATTTTGTTTTATGTAGAAAAGTCAGGGATAGTTTCTGTGATGAAGACAGATCAGAACACAGGCCATAAGGAAGTAACAGAGTAAGCCACAAAAATAATCTCAGCAAAAAGTGTTCTAGGCGGAGGGAACAATAACAAAGAGCCCCTGAAATGAGATTACACTTGGTCTGCAGAAGGAACAATGGGGCCAGTTTAGTTGGAGCAAAATGAGTAGGGCAGAGTGATGGAGGCAATATCAGAAAGGCTGAAGTGGGCCAGAACATAGGGTCCATACTGTTCATTTTCGTCTATGCCAGTAATAAGCAATCTCTAGGGAGATATATATATTTTTCCCCCCGAGGGGGTGCACCTGGAGATATTGCAATACCAGGTCAATGTGTGGAGTGGGCGGAGCAAGCTCTTATTCCATCTCCTAACTCCAAAAATCCATTTCATATATTGTCCTCAGATAGAGGACGTATCAAACATTAAACTGATAAGAACAGATACTACACTTGATCTTAGTCAAAAGGCCGAGAAGCAATCTAGGGAGATATTTTAAGACCATGCAAATATTCTAATCTTCATTAAAATTTCTTCATTGATTAAAAAAAATGAGAAAAAAATATATGTTAGAGATATACAGCAGCATCCATCTAAAAGACAGGATAATAAAAAGCGTATTGTCTGAAGAGCAGATAGAGAAAATAAAAGGAAAAATTGAGCAGTGTATGAAGAATATGCACGAGAGCATGACGCACATAAACATAGATATTATGGGATTTGCAGAAAGAGAAGAGAAGAGAAAATGAGAAGAAAGAATATTTGAGGAAATAATAGCTGAAAATTTCCCATCACTTATGAAAGTTGTAAACATGCGCATCCAAGAAGTTTGATGGACTCTAAACAGGATAACCCTAATGGACCTACTCCAAGACAGATACTAATCAGAATGTCAAATGCCAAAGATAAAAAGAGAATTCTGAAATCAGCAAAAGAAAAGTGTTTTGGCACTCAATAAAACTAATTGCCTATTTCTCATTTAAAAAAAAGAAACAGAAACATGGAGTAATTTTTTAAGTATACATATTATACTTAAGGTAATGAAAGAGAAAAACTGACAGTCAAAAATACTTTACCTGGCAAAACTGTACTTCAAAAATAAGGGCAAGTTTAAAATATTCATGGATAAACAAAAGCTGACAGTTTCTCATCAGAAGACCTAGCCTACAAAAACTGCAAAAGAAAGTTCCTCATTTTGAAAGGAAAAGACAGGAGAGATTGGAATGAAGAAGTGTAAAGAAGGTAAAAACTTCAGTAAAGGAACTAAGTGGGTAAATGCAAAGCACAATAGTACTACAAACTCAACATATTACTCTACTCTCTAATTCTTATAAAAGTTAGCACATAGGTGAATAAAACATAATCATATTTTTATAACAGACATGCAATATATAAAGAGGTAATGTGTGACAGACACAACATAAAGAGGAAAGATGGAGGGATATGGGAGCAATGAATGTGTATGCTACTAAATTTAAGGTGGCATCTTTTCAAAATCGAAGTAAATACACTTAGGTTGCGCAATGCACATCTCAAGGTAACCAAAATAAAGTATTTAAAATACATATAGAAATGGAAATGAAGAAAGCATCAATGACCACGTAAAAGATTAACTATATACAAAAGGAGACTGAAATAAAGAAAAACAAAGACAGACATAAGACATATAGAAAAGCAGAGGACAAATGGCTGAAGTATGTCCTGCTTTTATTGTAATAACACTGAATTTCAATGAATTAAACTCCCCAATCAAAAGATACTAATGGATAGAAAAAATATTATCCAACCATATGTTATTTACATGAGACTCACATTAGACCCAAAGGCACAAATAGGTTGAAAGTGAAAGTATGGAAAAAGATAATCCATGCAAAGTGTAACCAAAAGAAAGTTTGGGTAGCTATACTAATATCAGACAAAATCTATTTCATATCAAGACCTGTTACAAGAGACAAATAAGACATTATATATCAATAAAACATCACCCACCAAGAAGAAATAATAATCATAAATAGTTATGAACCTAATCACAGTATGAACAAAATATATGAGGCAAACACTGGCAAAACTGAAGGTAGAAATAGACATCTCTTCAATAATAGTTTAGATTTGAATACACTATTTTCATCAATTGATAGAATGTCTAGACTGAAGAACACTAAGGAAAGTAGAATCTGAAAACATGCAATTATATCTAACAGACAAATGTAGAGCATTGCACAGCAAAACAGCAGGGTACACATTCTGCTGAAGAATACATGGATCATTCCAAGGACAGGGCACATGTTAGGTCACAAAAAGTCTGAATAACTAATAAAAGACTGAAATTATAGAAACTATATTCCCTTCCTACAATGGAATGAAACTCAAAATAAGTAGGGGAAGAACTGAAAATTCCATATCTGTATGGAAATTAAACAACACAGTCGTAAAAAAATCAGTGGGTCAAGGAAGAAATCACAAGGGAAATTAGCAAATATCCTGAAATAAATGAGAATGAGAACACAACAAATCAAAACATGGAATTCAGTGAAGGTAGTTCTCAGAGGGGGAATTTATGGCCTGAAATGCTTACTTTAAAAAAGAAGAAAGAGATCAAATCAATAAACTAATTGCAAGCTGGAAGAATTAGAATAAGACAAGAGAACTAAACCTCCAGAGAGCAGGATTGAAATAACAAAGTTCAGAACAGAAATACATGAAATAGAGAATAAAAAAGAAATGTAGAGAATTAGCAAAAGTAAAAGTTGTTTCTTTGAAAAAATCAATATGATAGACAACACTTTTGCTAGACTGAAAAACGAAAATAGAGTGAGAGTGAAAAGAATTAAAATCAGAAATGAAATGAGGGACATTACCATTACTACTGACCCACAGAAATAAAAAGGAAATTGAGAAGATAGAATGAAACTCTCAGTTTCATTCCATTGATATGCACATCTAAAAGTATGCCAGTGCTACACTTATTGATTATTGTTGATTTGTAGTAAATTTTTAAATCTGTACATGTGGGTCCTCCTAATTAGCTCTTCCTTTAAATACCATGTTGGCTTTTTCAGGGTCCTTGCAATTCCATATGAATTTTTAAATCTGTGTTGACTATATCTACTGATAAGTCTCTTGAAATTCTATCAGGGATTTCCTTGAGTCTGTAAATCACTTTAGGGAATATATCAAACTTAAAATTATTATGCATTCTGATCTATGAACATGGAATATTTTTTTTCTTTTTATTTACATCTTTAATTTCTTTCAGGGATATTTTCTCATTTTTAGAATAAATGTTTTACAGTTCTTTCACTAAATTTATTCATAATATTTTACTCTGTTTTGATCCTATAGTGAATTTAATTACTCACTTAAATTCATTTTCATTGAAATTGCATAAAGATGCAATAGATTTTTGTATACTGATTTCTTTTATTAGAGAAGTTGTGCATTTACAGAAAAATCATGCATCAAATAAAGGATTTATATATATATATCATCTTATTATTAACATCTAATTGATGAAAGCACATTTTTATAATTTTATTATTAACTATATATAATACATGGTTAACTTAGGGTTCACTGTGAAGTGTAGGTCTAATATTTTTTTTTTTAATTTTTATTTTGTTTCCCCCTTCAACCACATTCATATATAGTTTTCAGTATTGTTGAATGAGGTTGTGGAACTGCTTTAGTTTCCTAGGCTACTCAAGCAAATACAATGACATGGATTGGCTTAAAAAAATAGGAATTTATTAGCTTATGGTTTGGTGGCTAAAATAAAGCCTAAATCAAGGTTTCATTGAGGTAACGCTCTGTGTCTGGCTGCTGATAATCCTTAGCTCCCCTGTCATCTGGCAAGGCACAAGGCAGCATTTTCCGGTCTCTCCCTTCTCTTTTGGGTTCTGTTGATTTAGCTTATTGCTTACTCCCTATGGCTCTCTCTCTCTCTCTCTCTGTCTCTGTCTCTCTCTCTCTCTCTCTCTCTCTCTCTCTCTCTCTCTCTCTCTCTCTCTCTCTCTCCTCTCCATTTCATTCTCTCATAGAATCCAGTAATATATTTAAGACCCATCTTAATTGAGGTAAGACACACCTAAACTGAAGTAACCTCATCAAAAGATTCTACTTAAAGTGGTTTCACATCCAGAGGACAGATTGTATTGAAGAACATTTTTGTGGGGTACATACAGCTTCAAACCACCAGAGCTATGATCCCCACCGTCAATTACCAAAGCATTTATATCATTCCAAATAGGAACCCAATACATTTTAAGCCTGACCTTCTCACTCCCTGTGCCCAACCTGCCTCCTGCTAACCTGTATTCTATACTCTGACTCTTTGATTTTGCTTATTGTAATTTCTTCATAATAGAGAGCTCACACATTATTTGTCCATTTGTTTCTGGCTTACTTCAATCAATATGATGTCTTCAAGGTTCAACCATATTGTCACATGTATCAGGACATCATTCCTTTTTATAACTGAATGATATTACATTGTTTGTATATAACACATTTTTAATTCATTCATCAGTTGCCAGACACTTGGGCTGCTTCCATTTCTTGACAATTGTGAATAATGCCACTATGAACATTACTGTGCAAATATATATATATATATTCTATATCCTGAAAACTTGCTGAACTTGTTTTCTAATTCTGATAGTTTTTTTTAACAGATTCCTTATGATTTTCTATGTTCCTAATCATCATTTGTGAAGAGAGATAGTTTAACTTCTTTCCTTCTAATCTAGATGTCATTTATTTCTTTTTCTTACTTAATTGCCCTGGGTAGAACGTCCAGTAAAATGTTAAATAGAAGTAGCAAGAGGTGAAATTCTTGTTTTTTCCAATGTTAGAGGGAAAGCTTCAAGGCTTGACCGATTTGATGCTAGTTGTGTGTTTTTGTAAGTGACCTTTTATAGGTTAAGTTCCATATATCCTGTTTTTGAATGTTTTTATCTTGAAAAGGGTGATTACTTCATGAAGTACTCTCTCTGCCAATTTTGAAATGTTCATGTGGGTTTTGTTTCTTATTATATTTATATGGTTCATTGCATAAATGGATTTTCTGGTATTGAAACAAATTGTATTCCTGGAGTTAATCTGCCTGCTTATGGTACATGAATCTTTAAAAATTGCTGGATTTCGTCTGATAGCATTGTGTTGAGGATATTTCCATCAACATTTATAAGAGATAAAATAATATTTTTGTTTTCTTATGATGCTCTTCATTTTGGCATTAGGTTAATTCTGGCCTCATAGAATAATCTGGAAACTATTAACTCTTCTATATTTTGGAAGAATTTGTGAAGAATTATTATTAGTTTTTCTTGAAATGTTTCGTAGAATTCTACAGTAACGCTTGTAGCATGATCCTGGGCACTTCTTTGAGCATAGTTTGTTTTTCTAAGTCATTAATTAAAACTCGACGTTGTATACTTCTATTCTTAATGTCTTTTTATTTGAGAGCCTATATGGGGAGTCTATGTCTTTAAAAGCATTTGGCCACTTCATGTAAGTTATCTGATTTACAGCATAAAAAAGTATTCATCGTATTCTTTTATAATCTTTTCTATTTCTGCAATATAGTATAAGGTACCCTCTTTAATTTCTGATTTTAGTAATTTGAGCAAGTTTTTTTCCTTGATTAAAGTAGCTAAAGATGTGTCAATTTCGTTGACCTTATCAAGAACCAAGTTTTGTTTTATTGATTTTGTCTATTGTTATTTTATTTTTATTTAATCAAATTCCACTGTAATCATTTTAATGTCATTCCTTCTGTTTTCTTTGATTTGTTCTTTGTTTTCCTCTGAATTAAAGTAGAAGGTTGAATTCATAAAGTATATTGTAATATATGGGTATAGATTTCACTATAATCACTACTTTAGCAATATTCATAAATGTTGATATGTTGCACCTTTATTGTTTTCATTTATTTCAAATTATTTACTAATTACCCCTTTAAATTTCTTCTTTGGACTATTTATAATTTAGGAGTGTGGTGTTTAATTTTTGCACATTTGTGTAATATTCCATGGGTGTTTGCTAGGTCAAGCTGGTTCATAATATTGTTCAAACTTAGTATTTCTTTGTATATCTTCTACCTAGCTGCTGTATCCATTACAAAAATTTGAATATTGAATTTTCCAATATTTGTATGGCATTGTCTACTTGTCTTTTGATTTTTGTCTGTTTTTGTTGCATGTATTTTGGTGGTCTAATATGAGGTGCATATATATTCATAAATTTTATATATTTTAATAGATTGACAATGTTATAATGATCATATGTCCCACTTTATCTTCAATAATTTTTTTAAAAATTAAAAGGAATTTTTTTTCTGATTTTTGAAGGTAAAATGTGTCTCCTATAGAGAGTATAGAGTTACATACTTTTATCCAGTCTGAAAATCTCTGCCATTTGATTGGGTTATTTAATCCACACATATTTCATGGTATTGATGTAGTAGGATTTACATTATTTAATGTTTGTTTTCTATATTTTTGAACTCTTATATTGTTCCTATTTTCCAGTTTACTGCTCTTTTGCATTAAGTTACTATTTCTAATGTATTAATTTAAGTAATTTAATGTCTATTTTGTGCTATTTCTTTAATAGTCACCTCAGGATTTAATATAAATCCTAATTCACCAGATTCAGCTTCAGATTTATAATAACTTATTTCCAGTGAAATACAGAAATGTTATTCTGATACATCACTACTTGATTTTCCTCTTTTCTCTGATATTGTAACAACTATAAATGTTACCAACCCAGGAATACATTGTTATATTTATTACTGTTTACAATTTTATATATTTTAAAGGTGCTTAGAGAATAGCTTTTGTTTCATTAGCCCTATAATTTATCTATTTTAGTTCTTTTCATTTGTTCTTATAAGTACTTCAGCTATATTGGGTCAAGACCCACCCTCATTCAGTTTGGACAGATCACAACTAATAACATTTCAAAAGTCGTACTTACAAGTAGATTCACACTCACAGGACCAGGGATGGGTACCTGAGCAGGTCTTTTGTGGGAGGCATGATTTGATTCCTGACGATAGTTAAGAAAAACTTAAAATGCAAAGCTAAAGGACGTGAGGTTCATGAGGACTTTGAAAACTCTTCACATTCCTGGGAATCCTAAAGGTCACACACATGGGTAGAGCTGTATGCATTCGCATGTATGCTCAGGATATACATGAGCAGGCCTTAAGTTACCACCACCAGCTAACTTTGAGGATATGCACTAGAGGGACACAGAGATGTAAATTGCCTGACTCAGTATGGAAGGCATGTCCAAAAATGCACCAAGATTCACTCATCAAACCTTGGAGACATTAGTTCCAGGTATGAGGAAATATTTTTCTGGTAATTATCTGACTACTAAGCTAAGTGAGTAGAGAAATCACTAGTCAAACATAATAAAGGCTGAAGTCTTGGTAAAATTACTTATTGAAAATCAATAAATGAAACAACACAAACAGCAAAGAACCACAATAAGAAGCACTAGGGAAGAGATTGAATATGATTTCCAGAGTTGCAACATTATCATATTGAGTATAACCAGTTTTCAACAAAACGTTATTAGATATACAAAAATCAAAGAAGTATGAGCCATGCAAGGAAACATAGCAGTCAATACAAACTGCTCCTAAAGAAGCCCAGATATTTATATTATCAGAATAAGACAATCATTTATTTTAAAGACAGTCAAGGAACTGAAGAATATTATGTCTAAACCACTAAAGGAAAGTTTAAGTATGATGTTCACCTACTATGGAGTGTAAATAAAATAGAAAGAAAAACCAGATAAAAATTCAGGAGTTGAAAAGTACAGTAACAGAACTGAAAAAAAAATTTCACTAGATGAACTTTGGGACAAACATGAGCAGGCAGAAGAAATAGTGAATTTGAAGACAGATTAAGATTATCCAATCTGAGGAAATGAAAGCAAAAAGAACAAAGAAAAGGGAAAAAAGGAACCTCAAAACTTGGAGGACACTATCATATGTACTAACACAGACATAAAAGGAGTTCCAGAAGTAGAGGATAGAAAGAAATTCGAAGAAAGAGTACTTGAAAATAAAATAGCTGAAAATGTACAAAATTTGATGAAAATATTCTACAGGTTCAACCTCAAAACCTCAAAACAAATTAAACTTGAAGATATCTATACCTAGACATATCCAAATTAAATTGTGAAAGGTCAAAGTAAAAGGGAAACCCTAGAAATCAGCAAGGGAGAAGAGACTTATGTGTGAAAATTATTGCCAATGATATTAATAAATCATTTTCCATAGAATGTTGAGGCAATAAAATAATGAGACGAAATATCAAAGTGCTTAAACAAATCATTGTTAATCAAGAATTCCTTGTTCAGAAAAACTAACCTTCAAAAATGAAAGAAAAATCGAGATATTCTAAGGTTAACAAAACTGAGAGAAGTTGTGGCAAGTACACCTTTTCCAAAAGTAAAGTTAACAAAAATTCTCCAGGCAAAAAAAAAGGGGGGGCTCTAAAAGGCAATTCAGACCCTCTTGGTAACATGAAAAACACTGATATAAGTAAGAACATAGGTAAACTAGAAAGTAAGTATAAATGAAATTTTTGTAACACTTTTTCCTCCTAGTTTATTTGAAGACAAATGTATAAGCAATAATTATACATATACATTGATGCTCATACAATGTTTAAAGATGCAAGTTGTATGACAACAGAAGTACAGAAAAGGAAGGAGGGAATGGAGCTATATAGGAACAAATCTTTTGTATATGATTGTAATTAAGCTGGTATTAATTCCAGCTAGATTGTTGAGAAAAATTAGGGTGTTAATTGCACCCCCCAGTACAACCAGTAAGTAAATAACTCAAAAATATACTCAAAAAAATGATAAGGGAATTAAAATAGGATGCTACAATATATCTATTGAGCTAAAAGTACATATTAATTGAACAGTAGAGGGAGACAAAATGGCATAACACAGATAGAAAAAAAACAAAATAGCAGAACTAAACATTACATTATTAATAATCTTGTTAAATGTAAATAGATTAAACACTGCAATGAAAAGGCAGAGATGGGAAGAATAGATGTAACAAAAATAATATCAATCTACATTGTCTATAAAAGGTACACTTTATATTCAAAGACACAGATATGTTTAAAATAAAAGGATAAAAATATATATACCATACAAATGGTACACAAAAGAGAGCTTTATTAGAAATATTGGCACCAGGCAATATAGGCTTTATGACAAAAATGTTTGCAAGAAACCAAATGAATATATTATAATAAAAGAGGTTCACTCTATCAGGAAAATATATCAATAATAAAGATATATATGCCTAACCAAAGAATCCAAAAATAAATGAAGAAAACACTATCAGAATTGAAGAAACAGATAATTCAGCAACAATAGTTGGATACTTCACTATGCCACATTCAATAATAGAACAACTAGAGGGAAGATCAATAAAAAAATTGGAACTTGAACGACACTGTAAAACTATTAGGAATAAGAGTTATCTATACAACACTCAACTAAACAACCGAAGAATACAAATTCTCTTCAAGTACATATAGAATATTCTATAGGATAGACAATATGTTGGATCATAAGTCTAACATGAATAAATTCAAAGAATTTACATCAAAGTATGTTCTTGAACATAATAGAATAAAAACAAATCGTGAAAGTCACAAACGTGGAAATTAAAGAATTTATTACTAAATAATCCCTTACTAAATAAATGAATTAAGGAGTAAATCAAAAGGGAAATTACAAAATATTTTGAAATAAATGAAAATGAAGTCACAACACATAAACATTTATGGGGTGAAGCTAAAGTGCTTAGTGAAAAATGTACAGCTGTAAATGCCCACATTAAACAAGGAGAACAATCTCAAAATTCTAACCTCCCCACTTTTAGAAACTAGAAAAAAGCAGGAGAAACTGAATACAAGCAAGTAAAAATAAAAAAGAAATAGTAATGTTTTCAGTGACGGTAAATGAAATTGAGAATCGAAAAACAATGGAGAAAATTAATGAAGCAATTCACAAATGGACAAAAGACAAGAATAGACATTTTTTCAAAGAGGAAATTCAAATGGCTGAAAATCACATGAAAAGATGCTCATCTTAATTAGAGCAATGCAAACCAAAACCACAATGAGATATTATTTCACATGATTGGAATTGCCACTATTAAGCAAACAGAAAACTACAATTGTTGGAGATGTGCAGAAACAGAAACACTTATTCATTACTGGTGGGAAGGTAAAATGATACAGTTGCTGTGGAGTACAGTGTGTTAGTTCCTCAGAAAACTAAATATAGAGTTGCCTTAAGATCTAGCAATCTCCCTACTCAGTATATACCCAGAAGATGTGAAAACTGAGATGTGAACACTTGTACACTGATGTTCACACCAGCATTATTCACAATTGCCAAAAGATGATAACAAACCAAGTGTCCAAAAACCAATGAATTGATAAACAAAATGTGTAACATGCATACTTCTTATCAGAAGTAAGGAGAAATGAAGTCCGGCAGCACACAATATGGATGAACCTTGAGGACATTACACAGAGGAAATAAGTCAGACACAAAAGGATAAATATTGTATGAGCTCACTAACATGAACTGATCATAATATGTAAACTCATAACATCTATAATATAATTTACTAGAAGATAAAATGAAGCTATAGGATGGGGATCAGTTGCTTAATCAGTGCAGAATTGTTAGCTAGGTTGAACTTAAACATTTGGAAATGGATAGAGGGGATGGTTATCATATTATTGTGAGTATAATTAATAGTGCTGAATTTTATGTGAGTGTGATTGAAAGTGATTGTTTAAAATCATTTATGTTATCAGAAAGAAAGCTAAAGGTTAAAATATGGGAATGTATAACAACAAAACTTGTGGTGGACAATGACTATGATAAACACTAAAAATATAAATAAATTCTTTCATGAATCAGATCAAATGTATGACTATTTAACAAGGAGTTAATAATAGAGTGTTAAAGGGGAAGTGTAATTAGTGCACACTATGGATTATATTTAACAGTGATATCATAATATTCTTTTATCAACAATAAAAAAGCGCCACACCAATACTAGGACTCAACAATAGGGATGAGATAAGGGTGATAGTATGTTTTGGATTTTCTTTCATATTTTTCTTTCATATTTTTTATTTTGAAATAATGAAAATGTTCTAAAATTGATTATGGTGGTCAATGCACAACTACATGATGACACTATGAGCCATGGATTGTATGTTTTGGGGGTCAATTGTATGGTGTATGCATTTTAAAAATCTGACTAAATTCAACGCAAGTTAAACCCAAAGAAACTCATGGTCTGATACATAAAAATTAAACTGTTAACAACTAAAGACTTGAAATCAGGCAGAGAAAATGATACACTTTGTAGAGAAATAATTATTTAGACACATTAATTATACTATTTCAAGAATTTTTACATCTCAGTTTTCTAACTTATTAAATAAAAGAAGTTGTTGGTTTACAGAAAGTTTGATCATGATGAAAGTACAGAATTCCCATATAAGCCCTCCTCACACACTTGGTTGTCCTTATTATTACCACTTTGCATTAGTGTGGCAACTTTGTTACAATTTATGAAAAGTATTATTACTTTCAAACTGTGAACCATAGTCCCTAGTTTACATTAGTGTTCACTGTTTGTGCTTTAAAATTTTGTTTTTTTTTAAACATTATCCTGATAACATATATGCAAACTAAAAGTTCCCATTTCAACAGCATTCAAATGTATAATCCAGTTGTGTTAATTACAATCACAATGTTCAGCTACCATCACCAACATCCATTAAATACATTTTTCATCACCTCAAACAGAAACTCTGTACCCATTCCCTACCCCAGCATGGCCTATGATAAGCAGGATTCTGATTTATTACTATATATTTTCATATTCTACTTATTGCACATAAGAGAAATAACACAATATTTGTACTTTTGTACCTAGTTTATTTCACTCAACATGATAGCTTCAAGATTTATAGGTGTGGTACCCATATCAAATATTCATTCATTTTTACAGCTGACTTATATATATCCCATTGAATGTATACACCCCATTTTGTTTAGCAATTCATGCTGTGATGGACACTTGGGATGATTCCATCTTTTGGCAATTGTGAATAATGTCACTATGAACATGGATGTGCAAATATTTGTCCAATCCCTGCTTTAAACTCTTTTGGGTGTATACCATAATGGGTCATATGGTAATTCTATATTTAACTATACAAGGAATGATAAAATTTTATCTGAGAGCAACTACTTCATTTTACATTTACACCAATAATGAGCTAGAGTATCCATTTCTCTACATTCCCTCCAGAACATTATTTTTGATTTTTCAATAGTAGCCATTCTAATGAGTATGAGATCACATCTCATTGAGTTTTGGAGTGCATTTCCTTAATGGTTAATGATGTGGAGCATCTTTTCATGAATTTGTTGACCATTTAATTATCTTCTTTGTGGAAATGTCTATTTCAGTCTTTGACCATATTTTCATTGGGTAGTTTGTATTTTTGTTCAGCTGTAGGAAGTTTTATATATCCTGGATAGTAAAACCTTGTCAGATATGGAGTTTACAAATAATTTCCCCATGACATAGGCTGTATTTTTACTTTCATGATAAAATCATATGATGCACAAAGATTTTTAATTTGAGTGAGGATGCAAATAATTAAAATCAGAAATGAAATTTCTACTGACCCTACAGAAATTAAAGGATTATAAAAGGACATAATTCAAAACTGTATGTCAATAAATTAGATCAACCAAATGAAATGGACAAATTGCCAGAAGCATGCAAACTATGTACATTAACTCAAATAAGAAGTAAAAGATCTCAGCAGACCAATAATATGCAAATGACTGAACAAGTCAATAAAAATCTCCCAATAAGTAAAAGCAAAGGATCTGATTGCTTCAGTGGTGAATTTTCCTAAGTATTCCAGGAAGATTAACACTGATTCTGCTCCAACTCCTCTAAAGAATTGGAGAGGAGAGAGTGCTTCCTAACTCATTGTATGAGGCTACCATAACCTTTATACCTAATCAAGATAAAGATATCCGATGAAAACAAAATTGCATACCAATATCCCTCATTAAAATAGATGCAAAAATCCTCACCAAAATACTAGGAGACCTAGTCCAACAGCACATTAAAGAATTATATGTATTCACAAAGTTCCCTTGAGAATCTGGAGAAAAATGTGAATCTATTGTACATCCCCACCTGGGAAAATCCTGATATTCTCTCAGACATTAAGAACTCCCAATTTAATGAATCAAGCCCTTCATCTTGAGGTTTGCCCTTATGAAACTTATTTCTGCAATTGCAAAGCTAGACCTGCAAATAATTATGCCTGAGTCACCTCAAGAGAGCCTCTTCTGTTGCTCAAACATAATTTTTCTGCAAATAAATTCATTGCACTCCCTCTTTTGTGGGACATGATCTCCCATGACTCCCTGGATGTAATTCTCCTTGACGAAGTGGGGCATGACACTCAGAGCTTATTGTGGCTCTGGCCCTAGCATTGTGGATTGGGAATGATGAAAGGGGGGGAAAGAAATTTAAAAAATAAAGTTTCAAAAAAATAAAATAAAGGTACAGTGGTTAAGAGATTTCAAAGAACATTGAGGGGACATTTTGGAGTTTACTCTTATCCAAGCTTTAGCAGATATTTCAAACAACCACACTATGTCATGCCTCAACCAATAGCATTCCTGGGATCACAAAGGAGTGCCCTGGGCTCTATCTAAGTCTCTATGAAAGTTTTTCTTACTAAGTTTATTGTCTCAGAAACTTAAGGCTTCCATATTGGGCCTAGGCCTGATAAGTTCTGAAACCCAGATATACTAGTAAATCAAGGAACAAGAACAAGGTTCATTCCTCTAACCACAAAGGGAAATATCCATTCCAGCATTAATAAGTTAACATGGTAATTCCAGCCCAGATATTGCTGAGAATTGAGACAAGATCAAATGAGAGGAAGCAGATTTAACTGAGAAACTAGGGTTTAACAAAGGACTGTGATTAATGACTCATTATATAGGTATTTCTTTTTAGAGTCTAGTGTTTTAGAATAACCAGAAGGAAATACCTGAAGTATTGAACTATAATCCAATAGCTATGATCTTTGTTAGTGATTGCATAACAATATTGAAAAAAACAAATTCAGTTGCCTATGCTTGTATGGATCTTCATCTGGTTGCTTTGATTTGTTCCACTGATATAGATAGTTAGATAGATATATATATATAGATATACATATATAGATATCAATACTACACTGTCTCAGTTAACCTGCCTCTATTTTAAGTCTAAAAGTTTCAGAGATTACAACACTAGTCATCAGTAAGAAGGAGGGGTAAGGGGAATGGGATAAATGGGGTTTTTTTTTCTTTTAATTTCATTTTATGAAGTAATTCAAATATTCTAAAAATGATCATGCTGATGAATACACCACTATGTGATGATATCTTGAACCATTGATTGCATATTTTAGATGGATTGTATGGTGTATGAATACATCTCAATAAAAATACATTTTTTTAAAAGCTGGTCAAAGCTTCTCAAACAAAACAAAAATAATTGTGTGTCATGAATAAGTGGGATTTACTCCAGGAATGCCAGTGACATTCAAAATAAGAAAATTAAATAATATAATGCACCAAATTAATAGAATGAAGTATAGAAACCAGATCATATCATTTGATACAGAAAAAGAATTTCAAAAAATCCACAGCACTTTCTTGATGAAAACGCCCAGAAAACAATGAACAGAAAGAAACTTTCTCAACATAAGAAAGGAAACATAGGAAAACCACATCATTTACATCATTGGTAACAGTGAAATAGCGAAAGCTTTCACCTTAAGATCAGGAACAAGACAAGGATACACACTGTTACCACTGTTATTAAACACTGTAATTGACATCCTAGATAGAGAAATTAGGCATGAAATTATAAATAAAATCCATAAAAATTGGAAAAGAAGAATTGAAACTTTCCTTATATACAGATGACTGCATCCTATAAAGATAAAATCCAGAATGAAATCAAGAAAAAATTCAATTTACAATAGCAACCAGAATAATTAATTATCTAAGAAAAAATTTCACCAAGGTTGTGAAGTAATTATACATGGGAAACTACAAAACTTTGCTAAAAGAAGTAAAAGAATACCTATGTAAATGAAAGAACATGAAATGTTCATGGATTGGAAGACTACATTTTATTAGATGTCAATTATACTCAAAGTGACTTACAGATTCAATGCAAGGTCAATCAAAATTCCAACAGTCTTGGCAGAAAAAGAAAATCCAATCATCAAATTTATATGGGTCTTTAAAATCCAGGTAATCACCACCAGGTCAAGATGGCACCATAGTGGGTGACTTACAGATTCAATGCAATGTCAATCAAAATTCCAATAGCTTTCTTCACAGAAAAGGAAAATCCAATCATCAAATTTATATGGGTCTTTAAAATCCAGGTAATCACCGGGCAGATCAAGATGGCAGCATAGTGAGGGTTGGAATTTAGTTTGTCCTCCAAGACAGTTCATAACATCTGTTGGTGGAACATCAGTGGCCAAACACATGCATACACTAGTCTGGACCAAGTGGAATGGCTGAGATCCAAGACAGAACTATAAGTCCACCAAGCCACAGAAGCCAGTGCCCCTCTCCTATGGGCACGGCAGTCTGGTTACTGAGAGGAGAAGTAAAAGTCTCTACTAGTAGCAAAGGCTTAGCTCAACCAAGCTTCAATTTCAGAATTAATTAACAAATTCTAATTATTGAAAACAGGCCCCCAACACAGATAAACCTAGAATAAGCACTAAGTGAACCAAGAGTTTTGGCTCCTGCAGAGAGGGAGCAAGGCTGTCAGAAAAAAACAGAAGTTATTTGAGTTGGATGGAACAAAATACAGGAAAAATTCTGGACCACAAGAAGAGGGGACACATAGAGCCTGGGGATATGTGAGTCACATACAAAGACAAGCTCTTGATTGACGAACCTGAAGAGTGGAAGTCTGGCCCTGAAAAGGTTTTTCTGCTTTCTTTTTATTTCTTGACAGCTCATTAGATAGAATTGGAAGCACTCTCAGGCTCCAGCATTACCTCAGGTAAAGATAGAACTAAAGTTTGTCCAAGAGACAAATAACTAGTCAGGTGAAAAGGGTTAATTCTCTAAAGGCTGTGTATTCCTTAAGAAAAGAGGGCAGGGCCTAGCTCAAGTGGAATCACTCCTTCAAGGAATTCATTCCCAAGGAGCTGAAAAACAGAAGCAATCAAATCCATGCCCCTGTCAGGGAAAATCTACTTAAATTAAAGGCACTACACCACTTTAAGCTGGTGGTAAACCATAGGCAGAAAAGCACCACATGTTAGGCAGAATAGGAGAAACACAGAGTCCAGAGGTTTCATGGGAAAGCCTGACACCTTACTTTGTCTCACCCTCAGGTGAAACTGATGCTGGCTACTCTTCCTCCTAAGATGTAGGCCTGTTTGATCTTGGAAAATAAGACTTGGGTCTATAATACCTGAAGAGGCCTTCCACAGGAAAAGGTTCCATATAGGCAGGGCAAGAAACAGAAAAACAGTATAAGTTGAACTGAATGTCAAAGAACAGGTACAGAACAAAGCCAGGCAGCAAGAAAATCCCAGGAAAATTCGGAATAAACTAATTAAGGAAATCAAATTCCCAGACACCAGGAAAAAATAAGATTCAAACTTGGAAAATCACAGACGTGGCCCATTCAAAGGAAGAAACCAACACTCCAAATGATATACAGGAGTCGAAACAATTAATTCAGAATGTTCAAACAGACATGCAAAATCTCATCAGAAATCAAATCAAATCAATGAGTTGAAAGAAGACATTGGGAAAACAAAAACAAGGACTCAAGAGGTTGAAAAAACAAATCACAGAACTATTGGAATGAAAAGCCCAATAGCAGAGAGAAACAGAAACAAGGGAAACCTACTAAAATAGATTTGAAGAAGCAGAAGAAAGGAATAGTGAACTAGAGCACTGGGCATCTGAAATCTGACATACAAAATAAAATATAAGGAAAATAATGGAAAAATTTGGGTAGGGTCTCGGGGAATTGCATGACAAGATGTAGCACATGAATATACCTGTTGTGGGTGTCCAGAAGGAGTAGAGAAGGGGAAAGGAGGAGAAAGACCAATGGAGGAAATGATCACTGACAATTTCCCATCTCTTATGAAACACATAAAATTATAGTTCCAAGAAGGGCAGTGTACCCAAAACAGAATAGATCCAAATAGACATACTCCAAGATATTTACTAATCAGATAGTCAAATGTCGATGACAAAAAGAGAATTTTGAAAGCAGCAAGAGAAAAGCAATCCATTACATACAGGGGATGCTCAATAAGACTATATGTGGATTTCTCAGCAGAAGCCATGAAGGCAAGAAGTCCGTGGTATGATATATTTAAGATTTCAAATGAGAAAAACTGTCAACCAAGAATTCAATACTTTGTAAAACTTCCCTTCAAAAATGAGGGGGAGATAAAAGTATTTTCAGGAAAGCAATCACTGAGAGATTTTGTGACTAAGAGACCAGCTCTGCAAGAAATACTAAATGGAGCACTATAGGCAGTGAAGAAATAGCAGGAGAGAGAAGCCTGGAGAAGAGGTAGAAATTAAGACTATCAGTAAAGGTAAAAAGAGAAAAAAAATTAGATATGACATATAAAATCCAAAGTACAAAATGGTAGAAGAAAGCACTACCTTTACAGTAAAAGCATTTAATATTAATGGATTAAACTCCCCAATCAAAGGACATAGAGGGGCAGAATAGATTTAAAAAAAAAAAAATAGGACCCAGGCAGGCCACTGTGGCTCAGTAGGCAGAGTTCTTGTCTGCCATGCTGGAGATCCAGGTTCAATTCCCAGGGCCTGATCACGCAAAATAAAATTAGGACCCATATATATGCTCTCTACAAGATACTCATTTTAGATTCAAGGACAAAATAGGTTGAAAGTGAAAGGTTGAGAAAAGATCTTCCTGCAAAACACAATCAGAAAAGAACAAGAGTAGCTATACTAATATATGGCAAATTAGACTTCAAATGTAAAACAATTAAAAGAGACCAAGAATGATTCTGTTTATTAATTAAAGGAACTACTCAACAAAAAGACATAATAATCATAAATATTTATGTACCGAGCCAGAGTGCTCCAAAATTATATGAGGCAAACACTGACAACACTGAAGGGAGTGGTAGATAACACTTCCATAATAGTTGGAGATTTCAATTTCCTGCTCTCATCAATGGATAGAACATCTAGACAGAGCATCAATAAGGAAACAGAGATTTTGAATAATATGATAAATGTCTCTAGACTTAAGAGACATTTACAGAACATTAAACCCCACAACAGCAGAATACACAATTTTCTCAAGGGCTCATGGATCATTCCCAAGGATAGACCATATGTTACAAAGCATGTCTTAGTAAATTTCAAAAGATTGAAATCATACAAAACACTTTCTCAGATCATAATGGAATGTAGTTGGAAATCAATAACAGTCAGAGGGACAGAGATCTCACATATAAATGGAGGCTAAATAACACACCATTAAACAACCAGTAGATCAAGGACGAAATTGCGGGAGAAATCAGTAAATATCTTGAGGCGAATGAAAAAGAAAACACAACATATCACAATTTATGCGATGCAGCAAAGACAATGCTGAGGGAAATTTATTGCCTTAAATGTCTACATTTAAAAGGAGCAAAAATCAATAAATTAACTGCACACTTGGAAGAACTAGAGAGAGTACAACAAACCAACCCCAAAGCAAACAAAAGGAAAGAAATAACAAAGATTAAAGCAGAAATAAAGGAAACAGAGAATATGAAAACAATCAAGAAAATCCAAAAAAAACAAGTTGGTATGTTGAGAAAATCAATAAAATCAATGGACCCTTAGCTAGGCTGACAAAAAAGAGAGAAGACGTAAATAAATAAAATCAGAAATGGAAAGGAGGAATAACTGCTGACCTTGTAGAAATAAAGGAAGGAATGAGAGGATACTATGAGCAACTCTATGCTATTAAACCAAACCCCATTGCTAGTTACATAATTGGAGGACTGAGAGTGGGGCATGAATGGACATTTGCTCACTGATGTTTACAGTGGCAGTATTCATGATTCACAATGGATGGAGGTGGCCTAAGGGTACGAAAACTGCAGGAAAGAAGGGGAACTATGGTGCACACATACAACAGACCACAGAGCAGCTGCAAGAAGGAATGATATTGTGAGGCATGCAACTTGGAGAATGAACCTTAAGGACTGTGAATGAAATGTTAGAAAGAAAAAGAAAAATATTATCATGCCTCACTCTTATGTACTAACTATAATATAAAAACACAGTGAATTTAAGTGGAGAGGATGGGTTACCAGATTAGGTCCTATTGCAAATGCTCCTAGATTATAAGCTTTTACAGCAGTCACATATATTCAGGAGTTGTAACTTATTTCTAAATTCTGAGATATGAGTTATTTGTATATAACCTGGTCATTCTCACAAACTTTGGGTATTCATATGACACCTGACACTCAAGAATTAGGGCTCTTAAACTGTGGAAGTCTGGCACTACCCATACAGGAACTGTTTAAAAATTCGAAAAAGGGATCACATTTCGACTAGAGATATGAAAGAACCTGCCATGGATAAGACTAGGGTAGGTTAGAATACAGGGGAAATTATGCTATGCCCATGTTTTAAAACTTTAACTTCAGTGTGAGACCAAAGGGAGAGATGTTTACTTGGTGAAAAATTTATAATTTGGGGAGCACATAAACTAATTTAACTTGTAAAGTCAGTTTACTTGAGCACAATAAGTTCACGGAATCTTGAATAAGATGTGATATCTTGTTGGTTTGTCCAGATTAAAGTGATATATATCTCAAAGCAATTTGGGCAGTGCATTGAGAAGTATTTGTGAAGTCCCCTGGGGGACTGGGGAGAAATGAGGAAGTATTAAACTTCCCCATTTGGAGAATTGTTGATATTCTCGCAAGGAGTGGGATAACTTAATCAATAATTGAGCCCTCAATCTTGTGGTTCACTCCTATGAAAATTATTCCTGCATAGAAGAAGCTAAGCCTCCTTATAATCACTCTCAGACAACCTATTTTGCGGCTCAGTTGTGGCCTCTCTCTCTAAGCCAACTCAGCAGGTGAAGTCACTGCCATCGGCCCTACATTGTATATATCTCCCATGTGTATAAATCTCCCTGGCAACATGGGACAGAACTCTTGGGATGAGCCAGGACCAGGCATGATGGAATTGAGAAAGCCTTCTTTACCAAAAGGAGGAAGAGATAAATGAAACAAAATAAAGTTTCAGTGGTTGAGCGATTTCAAACAGAATTGAGACATTATCCTAGAGGTTATTCTTATGCATAATATCGATATCCCCTTTTAGTTTATGGTGTATTGGAGTGGCTGGAGGGAACTGCCTGAAACAGTTGAATTGTGTTCCAGTAGGCTTGATTCTTGAAGATGGTTGTATAGCGATATAGATTTTACAATGTGACTGTGTGATTGTGAAAACCTTGTGTCTGATATTCCTTTTATCCAGGGTATGGACAGATGAGTTAAAAAAAATGGATAGAAATAAATAAATAATAGGGTGATAAGGTGTAATATAAATTGGGTAGATTGAAATACTAGTGGTCAATGACAGGTAAGAGTAAGGAGTATAAGATGTACGAGTTTTTCCTTTTTATTTTTTCTCAAGTGTTGAATATGTTCTAAAAATGATCTTGGTGGTGAATACACAAGTATGTGATAATATTGTGAGCGGCAGATTGTATGCAATGTATGGGCTATATGTGCATGCACATTTGGAATAAAAATATTTTTAAAAAATCCAGGTGCTCAAGGTTATAAAAAATTCATTTCTATTTCTTACTAAACTTAACTGATTTCTTAAATATGTCAGGATTTTTATTATTATTATTTATTCATTTATTTTATATGTTTTTTAAATATAATATGTCAGGGGTGCATAGTTTGGGAATTGAATCTGGGTCTCCTGCATGAAAGATGAACATCCTACCACTGAACAACACATGCACCCTGATTTCTTAAATATAATATGTTTGAAGCATCAGCACATTTTAAATTGTATTATACTTTATATATATTATTATCACCAGGTTTTTTGCTCAGTTTATGTAACTCAACCTATCTAGTTAGGCTACTTTAGAGGAATTTGGAGAATGTATTTACATTACTAGCCTAATTTATCAATAAACTTATATAGATGTAGGGAGAACACACCCAAGCAGAATAAAACTGCATTTGTTCAATTAAAAGCAAACACAAAAGAAAAACAAAAAAAGTAATTATATGGAAAGGGAATCTGTCCTGTCCAAGCAACACTGTCTTGAAAAAAGAAGAATTAAGTTGGAGGGAGGACTCACAGTCTCCAGTTTTAAAAAATTCTTACAAAACTACAGTCATCAAAACAGCCTCATACTGGCACTAAGACAGACATATAAAACAAAGGAATTGAATTGAAACCCAGAAATAAAAGCTAATTTTTATTACAAGGGTATCATGTGCACACAATGGAGAAAGAAAAGTATTTTCAAGAAATTATGCAGATAAAACTATATATCCATAGGCAAAAAAATTAATTTGGATCCCAACCACATACCATATAAAATATTAACTCAAAATACTTCAAATATATGAACATAAAAACCCAAAGTATAAAACTCTTAGAAGAAAACATAGTGGAGTATCATTTGGCTTTTTTGTGTGGTAATGATTTTTTAGACCTTACACCAAAAACATGACTAACAAAAGAAAAAATAAATAAAAATAGATAAATGATTTTGTAACTATGAATTTCTCAACAGAAAACTATTAGGACAGAGGGAAGTGGCACAGACTTTTGAAATTAAAAAAAAAAAATCTGTCAACCCAGAAATAAGTAATGACATTCAGGAAAGAACATAAAATAAAGACGTTTTCAGACGAAATAAATTTGTTAACCAAAAGACCTGCTGTATAAGAATTTTCATAAGAAGTTCCTTGGACAGAAGTGTATTATACCAGAGGAAAACATGATATGTTAGGAATGAAGGAAGAGCAATGAAATCGTACCTCTTTGGGTGAATATAATAAACTGTATTTTGCCTCTGAAATTCCTTAAATTATATTTCATGGTTGAAAGCACAAACTGCCTCAGTAGGTTCCCAATGTATGTAAATATAAAATATAAGATAATTATACCATTAACAAGAGAGTGTAAAGGGTTACAACATGTTTGTAATGTTATCAGATTTCAATGAATTGGTGAAAAAATACTTATTCAAAGTACACTGTGAAGAGTTAGATATGTATATTGTAGTACATAAAGAAACAACAAAAGAAAGAGATATACTTCAAAAGAAAATGAAAAAAATTAAATTGACTGCTGGAAGAAAACCCAAATAATTCAAAAGAAGGAATGCAAAGGGAAACAGAGAAACAAACAAAAAATAAAAACAGAGGGAAGTGTAGAAAACAAACAATAAAATGGTGGAACAAAACCCAAACATATCAATAATTACATTAAAGGTGAATTATTTAAACAAACCAATTAAAGACAGTTTTCAGAATGAACAAAAGTGTAACAATATTATGCTATCTATAGGAAACTTACTTCAGATATAGTGCTATGAATACATATTGATTGTTTGAACTTTAAATATTAGAATATATATGTCCCACCAATGTTGGAATTCTTCAGTGGTTAGATATAACAGACTAAATAGAATTAAGAATAAAAAACACTTACCAGGGATAGGGAGAGGCATACTATACTAATAAAAGTATAAATTCACCAATAAGAAACAAAAATCTTAAATATTCATGCCTGAAACAAACAAAAAAGAAAACGCTTCAATACCTGAAGTAAAAACTTGACAGAGTGGAAGGTAGTAGTAGAAAATCCAAAATTATAATTGAAGACTTAAACACTCCTCTGAATAATACCATCAATCCCCTTGGTGTAATTGCCCTTTATGAACTCTTTCATCTAAAAACTGCAGAAAGCACATTATTCTCAAATGAATAGGAAATAATCATCAAGAGCCGTCATATTGTGATACACGGCAAACTTTAATATATTTAAAATAATCAGGACACAATGGAATTAAGCTAAAATCAGTTACAAAATGATAATAGTAAAATTTCCAAACACATGGACATCAAACAACATAACTCCAAATAATTTATGGGTCAAAGAGAACATTTCAACGGGAATTAGAAAATATTTAGAAAGGAACCAATATGAAAATACAACATACCTTCATTGCTACCATATTAAATGAAAGAGGAAATATCACTAAAAATCTCATGGTCATCAAGAGGGTAATACTGGAATAATCAGAGCAATTCTATGCACATGAATTTGACAACTTAAGTGAAATATAAACATTTCTTGAAAATCACACACTACACAAACTCAACCAAAATGAATTAGACAAACTGGTTGTCCTATAACTATTTCAAAAATCTAATTTGCAGCTAAATGTCTTCAAAAACAAAATCTCTATTCCCAGAGATTTTGTTGGTGAATTCTACCAAATATGTTAAGAACTATCAATAACTCTACATGAGCTCTTCCAGAAAATAGAAGAGTAAGGAAACATTTCCAACACATCTTATGAAGTCAGCATTACCTTGAGTACACCATAAAATTACCCACCAATATTCCTTACAAATACATACCAAAGTATTACTGAACCAAATCAATAAATATTAAATAATAATACACTATGATAAGGATTATTTATCTCAGGAATGTGACGCTAGTTCAACATCAAAACAGTAATCAATGCAATCCACCACATTTATAGTCTATAGAAGAAAAACAACATGATCAAATTAGTAGGTAAATAAAAGTATTTGACAAAATGCAACAGCTATTCAAGATAGAAATGCTCACTAAAGTAATAATATAAAGGAACTTCTTCAACCTTATATAAAGCATGTACCAAAAAATCACAACTACCATCATTTATGTAATGGGGGGAAGATGAAGTGTTTCCTCCTTAAAATCAGGAAGAAGTCTTGGCTGTTGACTCTTACCACTCAGAGTCAACATTATACTGGAAGTTCTGGCCAATGAAATAAATCAAGTAAAAGAAGTAAAATCATATAAGCTGGAAATGATTTAATAGCATTATCCAGATGTTATGGTTAAGTTCATGTGTCAATTTGGCCATGGATTGTGTCCAGCTGTTTGGTTAAGTAAGCACTGGCCTAATTTTACTGTGAGAGTATTCCATGGACTTAAATAATCAAAAAGTTGATTGCATCTCTGACTGATTACATCTATAATCAACTGAGGAGTTTGCCTTCAACATTGAGAAGTTTCACCTATCAGTTGAAGGCTTTAAAAAGGATAAGTGATTATTTCAGCAGTCAGAAGATAGAATTTCCACCACTATTCAGTCAGCCGATTTCTTTCCTGCAGATTTCATTGAAAATCTTCATTAGAGTTCCTAGCCTATAGAATTTGGACTGATCTCTCCTTTCTATAGATCAGTTCTATAGAATTAGGACTTGCCGTTCCCCAAAGTCACATGAGACAATTCTTATAAAAACTCACTTTATATCCTATTGTTACTGTTTCCTTGGAGAACCCTGACTAATAGACCTTATTATGTTGCTTTGGAGTTATGTACCCCAGAAAAATATGTTCATAAACATAATCCAATCTTGTGTGACCTTATTGTAAGTAGAATCATTTGATGAAGTTATTTTGGATAAGATATGGCCCCACTCAATCAGGATGGGTCTTTATTCTGTTAATGGAGTTTTTTATAAGAAGAATGAGGTTCTGGCAGAGAAAAAGCCATAGGAAGTAAGAGCTTGGAAGAGAAAGGAGACATCAGGAGTGGCCATCATATCCACTGCCATATGGCAGAGGAGCTCAGACCAAGGATTATTGGTGACCAGGCACAGAATTACAGTCTGGGAAGAAATCATCACCCTGATGACAACTTCATTTGAATTTTTTCTTAGACTCAAAACCATGAGCTAATAGATTTTCATTGTTTAAACCAACCCACTGCATGGAATTTGCTTGAGCAGCCAAGGAAATTAAAACATTATTCACAGAGTCCATGACTGTCTATCTGAAAATTTCACTTTATCTACAGAAAACAATCTCCTAAGAATAATAAATGAGCTTAGCAAGTTCTCAAGATACTAGGCAACACATAAAATGTAATCATGTATCTATATACTAGGAATGGACTATTATAAACCAACTTCATCAAATGATTCTACTTACAATAAGGTCACACAAGATTGGATTATGTTTATGAACATATTTTTCTGGGGTACATAACTCCAAAGCAACATAATAAGGTCTATTAGTCAGGGTTCTCCAAGGAAACAGTAACAATAGGATATAAAGTGATGTTCTTGGAGAGACTGGCATCATTGGGCTTCAGGACTTACCTGGCCTAGAAACCATATGAAAGTTTTAGGTTTCTGAAAAGTAGGTTTAGTGCATGAAACTTTTTGAAGGATCTAATATAGAGCCCTGAGTGTTCTTTAGGGTTGACATGAATGATGTTGGGTGGGGTTTGGAAAACCATGGGAATTAGCAATATCAAGCTGAATAGTAACCTCTAGAATAACCTCAGAACTCTATTTGAGCTCTCTTAGCCACTGATACCTTAAGTTGTTACATTTATTTTTCCCCCTTTTGGTCAGGAAGGCATTGCTTATCCCACAGGGCCATGGACAGTGTCATCTCTGGAAGTCATGCTCCACATTGCCAGAGAGACTCACACCCCTGGACATCATGCCCCACATAGGAGGAAGAGTAATGATTTTACTTGTGCATTTGGGCTCAGAGGTCACATCTAAGTGAAAAAATGGGCTCTTTGGAAGTAATTCTTAAGCTTAATTATAGGTAGGCTTAGCTTCTCTGCTAGAGAAATAAGTTTCATAAGAGCAAGCCTCAAGATCAAAGGCTTAGCATATTAACATGGGAGTCCCTAGTGTTTGAGAGATATCAGGGATTTCATAGTTGGGAATGTTTAATAATTCTTTATTTTTTCTCCAGTTCATCTAGGGACTTTGCCAATACTTTTTAGTTATCTGAGAAATAGGGAGATTTTTTTTAAAGAATAGTTTAAAGTACATTTATTTAAGGAAATAATGGTTATGAATTAGAATCTGAAGAATGAAGAGGAAATAAATAGATAGGAAATGGAAGAAAGAGCATTCTGTGTATAAGAAAGGGCATTTGCAAATGCATGTGGTAAGAAGAAGAAAGAGAGACAAAAATAAATCCATGTTACTAAAGCACAAAAAGCAAATAGAGGGTGGGCCATGATGGCTCAGCTGACAGAGTTCTCTCGCCTGCCATACCAGAGACCCAGGTTCAATTCCCGGTGGTGCCCATGCAAAAAAAAAGCAAATGCAGAGTGGTAAGAGATGGGGTTGTAGTGATATGGAAGGATAAGACCATTTATAGACTTGTAATAAAGTTTACAAATCTTTGTACTTTTTTTTTTAGTTATGAAGGGATAATTCTGAAGGGATATAAGCAAGGGAAATTGGCCTTCCATTTTTAAATGTCACTCTTGCTGAAGTACGTAAAGAAAATTGTAAGGGGGCAGAATATGGAGAAGTAGTAGATAGTAACAGACCCTAGATGGGTAAGTTTGGAATATATGTAGAACTTCATTTTCTAGTAATATGAAATTGCATAGTTGAAACTCTTTTTCAGATTATAACTAGAGAAACTTGGCAAAATATATATTAAAATTTATTTGATGATATTGGAAAGCTAACAAATAATGAAGATTTATCAGGCCAGGAACTAGGGGAAAATGGAGATGCAAGCATTTGCTAGTTACTTATATTGTGGAGAGGTTTACAATGTAGGAGAGGGTGAATTAGAGAGTGAAAAGGATTTTGATAATTATGAGAGACTTGTGGCACTAAGGAACAGAGATATGAATCCAGGTCCATCAATAGGGGTACCTGACAAAACACTCCCAATTTAATCTGAAGCTGATAAAATGAAAAGCAGAGACAGAGTTGAACTATAGACAGATTCCTGTAGTTACTGCATCTGAATCTAGATTTTTTGTGCCTGTGGACAGAAGCTAAAGTAAATACTTTTTTGAGAGAGATAACATGCTAAACCTCATATTATTTCTATAAAAAATTTCACAAATACAATGTTTGCTACTCAATCAAAATCAACAGCCAAATGAGGACATTTGAAAACAAGAGGAAAAAAACAGAACAGAAATCTAATGCCCTAGGCCTCTGTAACATAAAGCTATTAGACATAGACTGAAATATAACTATTATTATCTTATGTACTTATTATGTTCTTGTATATTACACACAAGATTGAATTACTAAGTGAATAATTAGAAATTATAGTTTAAAAGAAGCCACAGGAAATTTAGAGAATGGGGAAATGCAACAGTTGAAATTAAAAAGTTTCCCTGCAGGAAAAGCCAACTAATATATATTCTGATTTCACTCTCTTCTCTCTTTCTGATCTCTTCTTAGAGTGTCCTGATAGTTGAACTCAACTCAAAGTCAGACGTCAAGGAAACCTTGTTGATTTTGGCTTTTTATGTCAGCCACCAGGGGCACAGAAAAAGCTGGAGAAATGGAGAGAATGAATATGGAGAGGAAAATGGAAGCTATTCAGTAGAAAGTGTAAAAAACATAGAAGAAATAACAGCAGAGAATTTTTTAAAAACATATGAAAAGTATAAAGAAAAATATTTAAGAAAAGACTTTAAAACTAGAGTACAAGTAACAAAAGAAAAAACGTGATAAATGTCACCTCATCAAACTTAAAAACTTTGGTTCTTCAAAGGATTTTGTCATGAAAATAAAAGGGCAAACTACACAATGGAAGGCAATATTTGTAAACCACATATCTGAGAAAGGATTAATATCCAGAACATAAAAGAAATCTTTGAACTTAATAGCAAAAAGACAAATGGTTATTTAAAAATGGGAAAAAAGACTTGAACAGACATCTCTCCTAAGATATACAAATAGCCAAAACGAACATGAAAAGATGGTAAAAATTCATTATCCATAAGGGAAATGCAAATCAAAACCACAATGAGACACCGTTTCACACACATTAGAATAGTTGCTTGTTTTAAAAATATAAAACAAGTTTTGGAGATGATGCAGAGTAATAGGAGCAGTCATTCATTGTTCGTGGCAAACTAAAATGGTGCAGGCTCTGTGGAAGACAGTTTAGTGGTTCCTCAGAAAGCTAAGTATAGAACTACCATATTGCCCAGCAATCTTATTACTAGGTATATTCACAAAAGGGTTGAAGACAGGGACCCAAACAGATATTTACACACCAATGTTTATAGTGGCATTATTCACAGTTGCCAAAAGATGGACATAACCAATGAATACATAAACAAAATGTAGTATATACATAGGATGGAATACTATTCAACCATAAAAGGAATGAAATCCTGATAATGTGACACATGGATGCACCTTGGAGACATTATATTGAATGAAATATAAGAAACGCAAAAAGACAATATTGCATGATTTCACTGTTTTGAAACAATTAGAATATGCACACAAATATATTCAGAATCTATAATATAGGTTACTAAGGTACAGGGAGGGAATAAGGAATGGGAAGTTTAGGCTTCAAATGTACAGGTTTCCAACTTGGGATAAGGGAAATGTTTTAGGCAATGGATGGTGGTGATATTAACACAAAACTGTTAATGCAATTAACAGCACTGACACATATATCTGAATGTGATTAAAAGGGGGAAATATGTGGTAATAGAATAAAATATTTAAAAAATTAATTGAACTACCCTATGCAAACAATGGTCCCTAACTAAAACATCAGATTATTATTAATAGTACAATTATAAATATATGCTATCATAAATTGTAACAAAGCAAGGTGCTGCTCGGGGGTGGTATAGAGCAATCTATATTTTATACATGATTGTTCTGTAAACCCACAACTTCTCTAAAAGAAATTCAAGAAGCCCTATGAAGCTCAAGCAGGTTAATAATAATTTTAAAAGGTTATTGACAGCTCATCATATGGTAATAAAACTATTGAATAACAAAGAAAAAGATCAGTGGAAAAAGGTAGCTTTTTTTCATACAAACAATGATTTAAGTGATGGCTGACTCTCCAACAGAAACTAGGGAAACTATAACAGACTGGATTTATATCTTTACAGTGTTTAAGATATGTTGAGAAACAATAACTGAATGGATGTGAAGCCACCAGATCTTCATTAAAAATGATAATAAAGTAGGTTATGCAAGGGTAGTTCAGTGGTAAAATTCTCGCCTGCCATGCAGGAGACCAGGGTTTGATTCTTTATCCATGTACTTCCCCCCAAACAAAACAAACAAGCAAAACAGACAAACAAAAAACAAACAAAAAAAATTTAACAAACGGTGTTGCAATAACAAGATAATCAGATGGAAAAATAATGAAATGTGACCCTGCCATACAGTATATAAAAAAAAGTGATAGCAAAGTGCATTATTAAGAAGAAAGAAAAGCATCGTCTAAGGGAAGTTCAGGCATACAAGAAGTAATGAAATACAGAAAAAAACCTTAATGTATGAGTACATATGAACAAATATTTACAGTAAAAACAATAATAGCATCTGTTGGTGAGGTAAAATACATTTAAAACAAAATACCATATGTGGAAGGGGTAAATTGAAAAAGTTCAAAGTAATTATTGACATTAGACTATGATAAATAAAAGTTTAGGTTTCAGTCTCTTGAGTAACCATTAAAAACTTATAAATTAATGTACCATTTCCAATAAAATGGAGGGGGAACAATATGATGAACAAAAATACGTAGTTTAGTCAGAAGAAAACAAAAAAAAATGAAAAAGGAATGTAGAATATGAGAAAAATATAGCGAATTTAGTAAGGTGGTTGATTTAGATTAATTGGATCAAATATAAAAGACTAAGATGCCTCAATTAAATGTCAAATATTGTCAGACTCAAATTCATTACAACTCAAAACAAACAAATGAGCAAACAACAATGAGTACTAATTACAAGGCACATATTAAAAACATGATGGAGAAATCTTAAAGTAATAGAAAATTATATGCTAAACAAACATGAATCCCAAGAAAATTGCTGTGGCTATATTAATAGACACATAGAATTTAAGGTAAAACCACTACTAAGGTTAAGAGTAGTATATAATGAGACAAGGTTTAAGTTTGGGGAAATCTTCAGAAATTCTAACTCGAATGGACCTAATAGCTTCAAAAAAAGTAAAACATAAATTGACAGAACTATAAGGAAAACAAATAAAACCACTCATGTAGTTGGAGATTTATCATTATATATTATTCTGCAAATTTTCAAGCCTAGAAAAAAGTGTAAAGAACAGTATAATGAACTTACATAGAACATAGAGTGACCAATTTTTAGCATTTTGTCAAATTTCTTTCTCTCTCTCTCTCTCTCTCTCTCTCTCTTAATTTCTCTGTCTCCACCCCCCATTCACTTACTCTGGGTTTAGCTTTTTAAATATTTCTCTTTGTGTGATTATACATACTTTTAAACCACTTGAAATTAAGTTACAGATATCACCCCCACATACTTCACACCATGAAAATTATCATTAATATGAAAACATTAACTAATACAAAGTTCATTTTCAATTTTATTTATTTATCCCCCAAATTTCTAATATATGCATGTGTTTAAATTTAATGTCCAATCAAGTTTCATATATTGCATTTAGCTATACGTTATTATTATTCTCAAGTATAGGACAGATCTTACCTTTTACTATTGTCTGTTATTCATGGTATTGGCCTTTTGGAAGCGTCTGGAACTGTTGCTTTGTAAAATATTCCACCATTTTTGGCATTCCCAACTGCTTCATCATGATGGGATTCAAGAAAGCAATTTTTGGAAAATCTATCTATATAGGTGAAATTTTGTACCTCATATTCAATAAAATTGGATGCACATAATATAAGATAGTCCCAACTATCAGTGACACTACATTTGATATCTTAAGATGTTAATAGCCAGATCTACGCATTTTCCTTTGCTGTTAAGAAGTAATTTATGGCAAAGTATGTTGAAACTGTGTGAATACTCTGTTCGCCATTAATATCATACTCAATAGTTTCAGAATCTGTATTGGTTGGCTTTTAAAAACAGATGAAATATAAAAGAAATGGATTAGCTTTTAGAAAGGGAATTTAATAAGTTACAGGTTTCCACTTCTGAAGCTATACAAATGTCCAAACTAAGGCATCCAGAGAAAGATACCTGATTCAAGAAAAGGTCAATGATGTTTGGGGTTTCTGCCAGCTTGGAAGGCACATGGTGATGTCTTAATTTTCTTTCCCAGATTCTTCTTTCAAATGTCTTCCCTGGGGATGTTTTCCTTCTGCATCTCCAAAGGTCTTTGGCTGTGTGGATTCTAAACGTTTTTCCAAAATGTTTCCCTCTAAAAGGTTTACAGTAAGCAACCCCAACTTGAATTGGTGGAGACACACGTCCGTGGAAACAAACTTAATCAAAAAGATTCCATCCAACAACATTGAATCAGGATTAAAGAACACAGCTTAGGTGTCCATCAACATGTAAGTGAATAAACAAAATGTTATCTATGCATGATAGAATATTATGCAACAGAAAGATGAAATGAGGTCCTGAAGCATATAAAGACATGGATGAAATTTGAGGACATAATGCTGAGTGAAATAAGCCAGACACAGAAAGAATATATACTGTATGATTTTGCTTTTATATCCTTGGTAAAGGCAACCTCAGAGGCTTATAATATAGAATATAAGGAATACAGAGGTACAAAGAAGCTGGAGATGGGTGAATGGTTAGCTAATGAGTTTGAATACAAATGTAAGGCAATGCATAGACATGAAGGCAGTTGCTTGGTGGATCTATAAACAAGATTGCCATGTTGAAGATGACTGTGATTGAAAGGAGTTTACAGACTCATGTATCCCACTGATGAACACTACAAATATAAATAAGTGCTTGCATGGACTACTTCAAAGATTTGAAACTTGTACAAAGAGTAAATAATATCAAGGCATAAGAGAAAAACTACTTTTGCATGTTGTGGTCTATTTTTAACAGGAAGATATCAACAGTACCACATCAATACCAGGGGAAAATAATTAGGGGGGAGAACAAGAGTTTTGGGGAGGTTTATAATTTTCTATTTGATGAGGGTGTGTTATCAGTTATTTTTTCTCTTGGCAGAAAAAAAAAGTGTCCTAAAGTGAGAATGTTAATGGCTATACAACTAACTGAGGATAATGTGAGACATGGATTACTAACTTTGGACATAATAAATAATGCCCACTGGATGGGGCTGGCTAAAGAATACACTGATTGAGAAGTATAATGCTGAACTGTGGTGTATACATATGTTCAATTACTGTGTGGCTACAGAAAGGAAAAAAGTTGTGAGACATGTATTGAGATGAAGGAAACTTGAGGACATTATGTGATATAAAATAAGCCAGAAAAAAAACCAGTAAATATTGTATGGTCTCTTTTAGAAAATAATTATAAGAAAATTGTGGCCTAGATTGTAACCTCTTATAGCAGTCACATTTAGTCCAGAGCTGTAATTGTTCTTCCTAGATTTTGAGAGGCTTTGTTATATGTATAGCCTGGTGTTTCCTTGGAATTTTAGGTAACTGTGACACATAAGATTCAGAATAGGAGTTCTGCATGTCTGAAAGTCAGTATCGCCACATGCAGCAACAGTTAAAGAAACTCAAGAAGAGATCAGGTTTCAATTAGAGATAAGGACAAAGTCAGTCAGGTCAGGATTAGGGAAATCAGAATAGGGGGGTAAGGAGGACCTGTCTGTATCTTAGAACTTCACTACCCAATGAAACCAAAAGAAGAGAGGCTAAATTTCTTGTAGCATATAATCTAACTCAACTTGTCTGCATAGATCATTTAAACAACCCAAACACATGGAGCTCAGAAAAGGAATGAGGGCTTGTAATTCTGTATAGCTCAATGTAATGCCCAGATATATTCCAGAGTATTTTAAGCAGATAATTTTAAAATATGAGCTGAGTTCCTTAAGAGATGGGAGAAAAATATGGAATTATTAAGCTTTACTACTCAAGAACCCCCTAATATTGTTCAAACATTAGGAAACCTCAAGTCAATAGGCTAAGTCCTTCATCTTGAGGCTTGCTTTTGCAAAGCTTATTTGTGTAGGTGAAGAAGCTAAGCCTACCTACATTTATGCCTGAGAATTACTTCCAGAAGGCATCTTTTGTTGCTCAGATGTGGCCTCTCTTTCTCTTTAAGCCCAGCTCTGCAGGGAAAATAATTACCCCTCCCCCCCACATGAGACATGACATACAAGGGTGAAAGTCTGCCTGGCAATGTGGGATATGAATCACAGAGATGAATTGGGCTCTGGCACCGTGGGACTGACAACACCTGCCTGACCAAATGTAGGAAAGAAGTGTAACAAAGTAAGGTATCAGTGGCATAAAGGGTTCAAATAGAGTCAAAAGGCTGTTTTGGAGGCCAGCACATGAACACAAGAAAGGGGTGCTGTGCATAGACCATTGCCCTGCTTCAGTCACTAATTTGAGACCTGCTGGCTATGGAAAACTGACATCCACTGCTGAAGCTGACCCTTGCTCTGTCTCTTCTCTATATGAGTAAAACGTCTTTCCATCAATGCCTATAAACCATGATTTTGCTCTTTCTGACCAACAGTTAGCTGTTATTATTAGAACACCTTTCCTGTCTTATTCTGCCTATATACAAATAAAATGAAAAGAATCAAAGATTGGTTAAAGAAATACTTCACCAGATAATCTCTTTATTATGATGTCTGTTGATAGTAATATTGTTTTAACACTCCCCTATATAGAGAATAAAAACACATTCATAAGACACAGGCAACTGAAACAATTCCTACAGTGCATTGCCAGAAGCCTATCACTCTGCTAGAAACCAGGGCTACAAAAATGATCTTGTTATGCTTCTGGGACTTGAGGGTCTCACATCCAGTGGGAGACATAGGTGTATAACCAAATTATTACAATTGAGGAGGTTTAAATATAAATGATGCATCAAATTTGCTTTTTAAAAGAGATCATACTGGCAGCATCAAAATGGAGAATAGCTTAGGGGACAATGAGGCAAACAGCAAAACCAATGAATTTGCTACTGTTATCATTCAGGTGAAAACTAATGAGTGTGTGAACAAAAACAGTTTGGTCAAAGGCAGAGGGTGCAGATCTGAGATGTAGAATCTCCATGTGAATTATTAAGGGTGGAGAAGTCTTGGAAGTTTATATGGCATGGAAATAACATTTGAATATTTGCAAGCCTCTCATGTGAATAAGGACTTACATATTTTTGTTCCCTGTAATGCATCTGAAAATCTACAAGGTAGATTTGAGGAAAACATATTAGTGGAGGCAGATTTAGAAAAATGGTCAAATGATTCCTCATGAAGCATGCAAAGCAAATGGAGGAATTTAAAACAGAACATGAATGAATATTTTGCAACAACAATTTTAGAAAGTATTCACACATATGCAATGGTATGTCTCTACACAGTTTCCTCTCCTTCATCCTGTGCCTCAGCCAAATGTCTTCTCAATATTGCCTGAAAAGGCCTTATATTTTTCTACCTTTGTATCTTTGAGTTTACCCATGCCATTCCCACATGTGGTGCATTCCTTCCTTCTTACGTAAAACGTTAAGTATTTTTGCAAATATTTTTTTCTTAAATAAATGTACTATCCTAATTTAAAGATAAAGAGGGAATTTTAATACTCTGACAATGGAATCCTACTCTGGTGCTATTGATGGTATCATTTGGTAAGCTCCCTGCCAAATTGACTGCTTTCCATAAAATTTTCTAAAAGAAAAGCCTCTATCACATTGCTTTATTATGTGATCTTGGAGAAGAGAAAATCTAGATACACTATTTGAACTAATTTTGTTCGAATTTCCTATTGGATATTTGAGTTTTTCCATGTCTTCTCTTCCTTTCCCTAATTTTTCTTTAGATAATAGTCTCTGTCCCTCTTTACTTATCTCTCTCTCTCTTCTAATAGCTTTTATAAAATAGAACAAAACATTCCATTATATAATTTTTACTGTCATCATAAAAGAATTGCTCACAATTTTCTCCTTCACTTACTGAATGGTTATATCAGCTGTGTCCCTTCATATTAATAAATTAAACAGAACAGAAATGAAGTCAGAGAAGGCAGACACTAGTGACAATTAGCTATTTGAGCTTTTGGTGATGCTATATTGAGAGGGCAAGTATTCCTCTCTGGGGAAAGACAGTATGATGGTAAAGTTCATGTACTAGCTTGGCTAGGTTATGGTGTCCAGCAGTTTGCTCAAGTAAGCCTTGGCCTTATTGTTTCTATGAGAATATTATATGAATTTTTAAAAAAAAGTAAGTTAGCTTATCTGTGGCTGATTACATGGACAATCAACTGAGGAGATTGCCCAGCAATGAGAGAAGTCTCATGCAATCAGTTGAAGGCCTTAATGGGAGAAATGATGATTTCACCAGTCAGAAAGAAGAAGGTTCTCCTGGGAAATTCATGAAAAACCTTCATCAGAATTCCCAGCTTGAGGCCTGCCCTATAAAATTCTGACTTTCCCATCTCCACAGATGTGTGAGTCAATTCTTATCATCAATCTTATGATATTTACATAATATGTATATATATATATACATTCCATTTGTCCTCTTTTTCTGGTGAACCCTGACTAATACAAACAGTATTAGAGATTAATATTGGATGAATGAGTGCCAAGAGTTGTAAAGGCAGCAGAAATTGTATGGAAGCCCTATGACAGCCAGGTTAGAATGGAAACTACTGTATATAGTAGTTTGCTTATTTGATTTGTAACTTGCTGCCTTATTAGGGAGGAAAGAGATCTTTTTTTTTTTCATTCTGAATGATTTATTTTCAACTCCTTGAAAAGACCACTACATATATATAGCACATAACATATTTTATTCTGGTATTTTAGATATGGACTTTACTATCTTATGGACAAAAGTCTCAGGAGTGAAAAATATAACTGTCACATTCAGAAATATCTGATGTCAGATGCATTCACTATTTCCAAACATCAATGAGTGCAGGGTTCAGGTTCTAGATTAAATAATTAGTTAGCTGCCTATTCCCACCTTTTAACCACTCAAGAAATTATCTTGAATATATCACTCATACTGTCCTATGGAGATAGAAGCAAAGCAACCAACTTTTCCAAGACTAGAGTAGGTCTCCAATGAGAAGATTCAGAAGTAGAATCCCACATACTCAAAAACTTAATCTGTAAATCTAATGTTGTAGTAGTCAGTCTAGAGAAAAGGGGCCAACAGAAAATATCTCATGCAACAATGGGAATGCAGGAGTCCAAATTCCATAGGGCAGGATGCAAGTCTGGAAATTCAAATGAAGGTCCTCAATGAACTTCACAGGAGAGGCTGGCTGATTGAAGAAGTTAAAATTCTCTCTTCATCCTTATTTGTCTTTAATTTACTGGATTAAGTCCAAATGATTGGATTCTCTCTTTCTGGAAAACAAAACCTTATTGATCATAAATGTAATCAGCCACAGATGCAATCAACTGCCCTATAATTTAATAAACTAGTCTTATGGTTTATTAACCAGCCAAGAAATATCCTTACAATAATGGGTAGGTCAGTGTTTGCCTGACTAGACCACTAGGCACCATCAACTTGCCAATTTGATACCAAACCTAACCATCAAAGTCCATCCTTGTCAAATTGGCAACTATACACATTACATTAAGCAGCATTTAATCTCTAAATAGAACACAATAACAGAGATATGTTTTGCCTAACAGGACTCAACTGTCTTGTGTACACCTAGAAACACACTAAATCACTCCAGAATAGGGTACCAGTCCTTAGGTAACACTCACTCTTAAATTTGATATAACTTAAATAATATAACATGAACAATACAACATATGTTAAATGATAAAAAGAAAATAAGATATGTGCTTTATGTAAAAACACAAACATACTCAAAATAAAACAAGGAGAAAATATTCAGACCATCACATTCCTCATTTCTGTAACTTATCACATGGGCATTGTTCATATTTATCACTACCTTCTTCCACTACCGATTCATTTTGTGTTTCTTTTACCCTCAACAAGCACTTCAGTTGGCCATGTTTCCTTGCATGGTGGGGCGACCCAAACCTTCATCCCTGAAGTTTCTTGGTATTGGTAGTCCTGTTTGGATTATGATGTTGCAGTTTTCCACTGAATTTAAGCACAGGGCAAAGTAGTACTAAGAGACATCCTATGGGATCCTCTTTATCCAGGCAAACTCCTCTTTACCTCCATTACATAGTTGCAGTCCTATTTCCCCTTGATGGTCAGCATCAATCACCCAAGCCAGTATAGTAATCCTCTTCCTTGCCTGTTGATTCCGAGATATGAGAAGCCCAAAGTGGGACACGGTAGTCTTAACTACCAAGTCAATGGAATTATTGTTTTGTCTACAGGAAGAAGCTCTCCTATATTTGGAGCTAAGATCTGTAGACCAGCAGAGTTTAAGGTTTCAGGGACAGGAAGCAAAATTTTCCTGGTGGATCCCTAGGAGTGACAGTGTATAGTGCCACTCCCATTTCTACCCTTTGATTCCTGGACCTGTGTATCCTGGCTATGAGAGAGACAGCACCATAGAGTGGACATTAATTCAGGAGAACACTGTCTCAACTCTGAAAGGTATTACCAACTACTTGGGTGACAAAAGGGCCATTTCAATGTTTCTAACAACAAAGCTGCCTCCAGATGATGGGGAATATGGTAAGACCAAGGAATTGCATGAGCACATGCCCATTAAAGCACTTCATTTGCTGTGAACTGGGTTCCTTAATCAGAAGCAATGCTGTGTGGAATAACGTGATGGTGGATAAGGCATTTTGTAAGTCCACAGATAACAGAGGCATTGGAGGCAGGCAAGGCAAACACATATGTGGAATATGTGTCTATTCCAGTTATAACAAATTGCCGGCCCTTGCAAGATGAAAGTGGTGCAATGTAATCAATGTGTCACCAGGAAGCAGACTTATTACCTTAGGAATGCTGACATATGGGGAACTGAGTGTGGATCTCTGCTGCTGGCTGCTTGGGTACACAGAAGTGGCCATAGCTATGTCAGCCTTGACCTGTTTTGCCCACAGGACCTGAAATTTTGGGAGATGCATGAAGAAAATGCCCCTGGGCAAGACATTGAAGAATCCTGGAGAGAAAGCTAGGAGATGTCACCATGTGTGTTTTCAGCTGAGGGAAAAACCCAGAACATAATCATCCTTCTTGAATCAAGGTATCTTTCTCTTGATGCCTTAGTTTGGACAGTTGTGTAGCCTTGTCTTAATTTGGACATTTTAATGGCCTTAGAACTTTAAATTGCAATGTAATAAATTCTCCTTTTTAAAAGCTATTCCATTTCTGGTGGATTGCATTCTCTCAGATTACAAATTAAAACACATTTTGGTACCAGAGAAGTTGGGTATTGTTGTTTGCAAATATCAAACATGTTGGAATAGCTTTTTAAATGGCTAAGTGGAAGATTTTGGAAGAATTGTGATGAGCTTGATAGAGAAGGCCTAGAATGCTTTGAAGTGACTGTTTGCAGAAATGTGGACTCTAAAGGTCCTTTGATAAGATCTTAGACAGAAATGATGCATGTGTTATTGCAAACTGGAAGGAAGATGATCATTGATTTAAAGTGGTAAAGGATCTGGCAAAATTGACTGTCAGTTTTAGATGGAAAGCAGATTTTAAAAGCCACAAATCCGGATATTAGGAAGGAGAGATTTCCAAATTAAATGTGGAAAGTGTGGCCTGGTTTCTTCTTGCAGATTAGTGAAATGCAACAGAAAAGAGAAGCTGCAAAATGATCTTATGGCTACAACAAAGCCAGAAATTGATGTTCTGGAAAATTCTGACCTTCCAGAAAGGGAGTCCCTAGAGCATAGTGCCACATGTAATGATTTAACCAAACATAGAACCAGTCAGCTATTTCAGAAAAAGCCAGGATTCGAGATGGAGTTATCCAAGAAGACTTTGTGGAAAGTCCTATTGTTTAATGGGTATGAGCCCAGAGCATACTGCATAGAAAACAAACAAAAGTGCTGTGCATTCTGTATAAACAGAATCACTGCCAATCTGGGCTAAAATGGATAGAAAAGGGACAGATTGAAAGAAAAGTGACTTCAAAGGCAGAACCATGGAAGCTGTCATCTGAAAATAAGAAACCTCAGGCCAGGTGGGTGGACAAATCCATGCACTTGGAGAGGGTGAGTTTCAGTGTCTAAGACCTCAGAGAGAATGGAGCAAGTTCCTTGGGGATTGAAGAGAGCCTTGTTTCTACCATATTGTTCTGAGGGGGTTGAGCATTTTCCCCAGAGATGGCAGAACTCCCAGGTGTGGCCCTGATTTTTGAAGAAGGTGGAGCCAAGAAAAAGGTGGTCTCCCCAATGTCCTCCAAGGTTGAAAATTTCACACCAGCATCTGGAGAGAGTAGGGCCACTGAGAGGACTCTTGGAAAGGGTGGGACTGGACTTTCTAAATCCCAAAAGATAAATGACTCTCAGACATTGGAATCTAATGGAGATTGCCCTGCAGGTTTTCAGAACTCTTTGGGTTCAGTGAACCCTGTGTTCCTTCAAATTTCTCCCTATGAAATGGTAACATCAACCCTGTCACTGTTCCTCCTTTTTATGTTGGCAACAGATAACTTGTTCTGAGTTTTACAGCTCCACAGCCAGTGTAGAATTTTTGTTTTATCGATATAGATTTTTTTTTATTAATTAACGGAAAAAAAGAAATTAACCCAACATTTAGAAATCATACCATTCTACATATGCAATCAGTAATTCTTAACATCATCACATAGATGCATGATCATCGTTTCTTAGTACATTTGCATCGGTTTAGAAGAACTAGCAACACAACAGAAAAAAATATAGAATGTTAATATAGAGAAAAAACATAAAAGTAATAATAATAGTAAAAAAAAAAACCTATAGCTCAGATGCAGCTTCATTCAGTGTTTTAACATGATTACTTTACAATTAGGTATTATTGTGCTGTCCATTTTTGAGTTTTTGTATCTAGTCCTGTTGCACAGTCTGTATCCCTTCAGCTCCAATTACCCATTATCTTACCCTGTTTCTAACTCCTGCTGGACTCTGTTACCAATGACATATTCCAAGTTTATTCTCGAATGTCAGTTCACATCAGTGGGACCATACAGTATTTGTCCTTTAGTTTTTGGCTAGACTCAGCATAATGTTCTCTAGGTCCATCCATGTTATTACATGCTTCATAAGTTTATCCTGTCTTAAAGCTGCATAATATTCCATCATATGTATATACCACAGTTTGTTTAGCCACTCCTCTGTTGATGGACATTTTGGCTGTTTCCATCTCTTTGCAATTGTAAATAATGCTGCTATAAACATTGGTGTGCAAATGTCCATTTGTGTCTTTGCCCTTAAGTCCTTTGAGTAGATACCTAGCAATGGTATTGCTGGGTCATATGGCAATTCTATATTCAGTTTTTTGAGGAACCGCCAAACTGCCTTCCACAGTGGTTGCACCATTTGACATTCCCACCAACAGTGGATAAGTGTGCCTCTTTCTCCGCATCCTCTCCAGCACTTGTCATTTTCTGTTTTGTTGATAATGGCCATTAGAAAAGACATGCCTATAGCTGCCTTTGTTGAGATTTTGTACTGTTTCTCACTTTTTTGTATTTGTATTTTTACTGAAATGGTTTAAGGCTGTTTGATACTGTTATGGAATGAATGTATTTTTTATTTGGAAATAAGTTATCTTTATGTTGTCCAAAGTGTGGAATGTGCCAGATTGAAGCTATTATGTACCCTTAGAAAAGCCATATCCTTTAATCCTCATTCAATATTGTTGGGTGGGATTTTTTTATTGTTTTCATGGAGCTGTGACCCATGCAATTGTAGGTGGTAACTTCTGATTAGATAGTTTCCATGCAGATGTGTCTCCACCCATTCAAGTTGGAGTGACTTACTGGAGCCCTTTAAGAGGAAACCATTTTGGAAAAAGTTTTAGAGCCAGCAGAACCTTCACAGCCTAAGACCTTTGGAGATGCATAAAGAAAAATCTCTGGGGAGGATGATGAAGTCTAGAAAGAAAGCTAGGAAATGTCACCATGTGCATTTCCAACTGAGGGAGAAACCCAGAACATCATTGGCTTTGCTGAACCAAGGTATCTTTCCCTGTATGCTTTAGTTTGGACATTTTATAGCCATGCCTCAGTTTGGACATTTTCATGGCCTTAGAACTACAAGTTTGCAATGTAATAAATTCCCCTTTTTAAAAACCGTTCTGTTTCTGATACACTGCATTCTAGCAGCTTATAAAGTAAAACAGCTTAGAAATACTGTAAGAGCCAACAATCTCAGTACTAGGTATATATCCAAAATAATTGAAATCAGAAACTAGGCCAGATATTTGCAAACAAATGTTTATGTCAACACTATTCACAATTACCAAAAAATAAGTCTGTCAACCAATGAATGATAATTATAATGTGATATACACATACAATGAAATACTCACTGTAAACAGGAATGAAAGTCTGTGTTTTAGCTTGTAAAAGCCACCAAAATGTAATATAGTAGGAATGGCTTGGCTTTTACAGTAGGAATTTATTAATTTTTAAATTTACAGTTCTAAGTCAGTAAAAAATGTCCAAATTAAGGCATCAATAGGATGTACCTTCTTCCTCAATAAGGGCTGCTGGTGATCTGAGAATTCTCTGTCAAATTGGAAGGCACATAGCTACGTCTGCTGATTCTTCTCTCCTGGGTTTGGTGCTTTCTGTTTCTGATTGCTCTCTCCCTGGCTTACTTTCTGAGCTTCTGCATCTTTTCTTAGCTTATCTGGAGTGTTTTTTTTTCTCTGTAATTAATCATCTTATAAAGAACTTCAATAAGAGGATTATGACACATCCCAAATGAGGTGGGTCACATCTCAACTTTAGATCCTACTCATCAAAAGATCCTACTTACAATGAGTCCACACCCACAGAATGGATTAACCTTAAGAATGTGGTCTTTTCTAGGGTATATATAGCATCATACCATCACATTTCACCCTCTCACTCTAAAAAAGATACGTTATTTCCATTTTCAAAATAAATTAATTCCATTGCAATAGCCCAAAAGTTTTAAGTTAATTGAGTAACAATATTAAGAACAAAGTTCTCATCAAAATAAGGTACAGGTGTGGTTTGTTCTAGAGGCACGATTCTCCTCTAGTTGTGGACCTGGGAAGCTTAATAAAAGTTATCTGTTCCAATATACAAAGGAGGAAACATCAAACATTTCTATTGCCATAGGGAAACAATAGAAGGAAAACCCGGGCCAAGGTTCCCAAACAATTCCAAAACCTTCCACTACATATCAAGATCTGATAGTCACAGAATGACAGTTTGCCCTCGGGCTTGATAAAGCAACAGCCCCACCCTTTCCAAAAGATTTCACAGCAGCCCTGATCTTCCTAAACCTTGAGGTGGATACTCCAAGATATCCAAGCATTGGTGTGATGGCCTGACTCAAAGCTCCAATTTCCTCAAGCATCAGGTCAGTTGCCTGACTCTCCACAATCTTCAGGGCACAAGTTCAACCCATTCAAAACAGTGTGGTGGTGACCGGACTCTCCCAAATCTCCATGGCACAGACTGAACTTCTTATAACATTGGAGAGGTGGCCAAATTCTCCCTGGTGTTTTCCACTTTCTTTGAAGACTGGGGTGGCAATGCTTTTCCTGAAAAATGGGGCAAAATTTGACCCTTGGCAAACTCCATGGCATACTTATACTTTCCCTATACTTGGGTGAGTCCACATCCTTCACCCAAAAAGTTGTCTTCACAACAGACCTCAGCTTCCATGGTTCTGTCTTTGAAGTAGTTTTTTTACTCTGTCCCTTTTTGTCCAGACTGTCAGGGGTTGCATTCATTCATAACTTGCAAGAAATTTGTCAATTTGGCATGCAACATACATGGTCAAACATATCAAACAATAGGACTTTTCAAAAATGCTTTTTGGATAACTCCATTTCCAATCCTGACTCAGACTGAAATGGCTAACTGGTTCCATATTTAATTAAGTGCTCACGCAGGGCACTATTCTCTGAAGACTCATTTTTCAGAAACTCAGAATTTCCCAAACAATCATTTTTACCCATGAGTTGTGGTCTCATCTTATTCCTTACCTCTCGCATTTTATTGTGAGCTGCAAGAAGCCAGGCTGCACTTTCCAGTTACTTTCTAAATCTCCTCAGATAAATATCTAAGCTGATCACTTTCAAATACTGCCTTCCATATGACACCAGTATTCAATTTTACCAAGTTCTCTGTCGCTTTAAAACAAAGACCATCTTTCTTCCAGTTGACAATGATATATTCATCATTTATGTTTAAGTCCTCATCAGAAGTACCTTCAGCATTCATATTTCTATGAACAGTCTCTTCAAAGCAATTTGGCCTGTTCTATTAAGCACTTCATTGTTCTTTGAGAACCTTCCTCTTATCCATTTATAAAGCCATTCTAGTCTGATACATGCAACAACATGGATGAACCTCGAAGAAATCATGTTGAATGAAATATGACACACACAAAATGACAACTATTGTGTGATCTCACTGATTTGAAATAATTAAAAGAAATAAAATCTGATTCAGAATCTAGAATGTTGGCTACCAAGTGTTGGTGTTGGGATAGAGAAAATGTTAAGGCTTATAATGTACAGGATTTCTATTTGGAATAATGAAAAGGTTTTGGTCATGGATGGGGTAATGATAGCACATTTTGAATGCAATTAAAAGGACTGAAATATATATCTGAATATAATTACAAGAGAAAATGTAAGATTGTAGATAGAGCAACAATAATTTTTAAAAATTCATAGAAATACACTACACCACAAATCATAAATTAAACCATGGACTTTAATGAATAGTTTAATCATAAAAATGCACTTCCATAATTATAGCAAATGTTCTACACCAATGCAAGGTGTTTATAGTGGGGTGATCTATGGGAACCCTTTTTTTATGCCTGATGGTTCTGTAAACCCACGACTTCTCTCATTAAGAAAAAATTAGGTAAGAGTCTTGACTAGACAACTCTCCAAAACGGCCAAAAAGCACATGAAAAGATACCAAAAAATCACTAACATCAGGAAAATGCAAATTCAAACCAAAATGAGATGCAATTTCACACCCATTAGAGTAACTACTATAAAAAAAAAACACGCAAGATTTATTAGCAGACACTGGAGAAGAAGTGGAAAAGTAAGAACATTCATTCACTTCTGGTGGCAATGTAGAATGATGCTGTCACTGTGGAAGACAGTTTTGTGGTTCCCTAGAAAAGTAAGCTATAGAATGACCATATGACCCAGAATTCCCACCTCTGGGTATGCACCCAAAATAACTGAAAATGAGGACTCAAACTGTTATTTGCACACCGATGGTCATAGCAACATTATTCACAATTGCCAAAAGATGGAAGCAACCCAAGTATTCATCAACCAATAAATGTATAAAAAATGTGGCATATGCATACATTGTGGTATTATTCAGTCATAAAGAGGAATGAGGTTCTGAAACAAGTGACAACATAGATGAACTTTGCAGATGGTATGTTGACTGAAACAAGCTAGACATAAAGGTGCAAATATTGTACAAACTAATGGATTTAAAACAATTACATGAATAAAATAATTAAAATAATTTGACATAGAGACAGAATTTAGAATATGGTTTACCACAGGATGAGGTGAGGATAGGGAATGGTAAGTTAGGATTTAAAATGTATAGGTTTAGACTTCTAGGAAGATGGCTGGATAAAGTAGCTCATGTTCAGTCCTGCTCCATGGAAAAATTAAAGAAGGACTGCAGGGTGACTGAGACAGCAATTCAAGAGTGCAACTGACATGGTAAAGCTTTCTGCACCACATAGGACAACACTGGTTGCAGAGGTCAAGGAACTGAGAAGCAGAAAGCTATAGCCTGGCATGGAGGCATAGAGCTAGCAGGAGTGCACTGACAGGAGATGACGACTAGGAAGTAAGCCAGGCCACATTCCTTGAACTTGCTAACCTCACCAGCACAGCCCTGTGACTGGTGACTTGCCCCACATCCCACACACCTGAACCCCATCACCTGCTCTGATTCTCCATGTTCCAAGCACCTCCACTTCACCAGTCCCCAGTGCACATATCTGTACCACACCCTCACCCCAAGTGCAGCCCACCTCTCATGCACTGCTACCGAGCATTACCTCCTTCTCCTTGTTCCCTGCAGGCTGCTGCCTCTGCATAAAGGCTATGTGGCACTAACCTCCATACCCAGGTTAGCTCTGTTCCACCCACAGTGTCACACATCCTCACCCCATCCCCCCTGAATTCTGCACATCAGTTTATGGCACTCCTAGTCCCATGTATTATTGCACAGGCCCCCAATCACATCATTCAGCTTTGGGAACTTCAGTTTATGGAAATCCTAGAACCGCCCCTGTGCACAGCCCTCAGTCAAACTTCCAAGCTCTGAGAAAGTTTTGACTTTCACAGCCAGATCACGTTTGCCCTCAACAAACAAAGGCATAACACTAACTTGCTGCCACAGCTCTATGCATGTGCACAAAAGGCCTGGTACCCTAGACCAGCAAACACCAGGGTTATGTCCCCAGATCAGTGCACCCACACAGCTACATCCTCCCTGGCCACTGGGCCCCCTGATTCACAAACATCGGCTTAAAATTTCCAACATGTTCCTGTACCTGCCCTGAAACAAATCACTGCACTGAATGCCCCACCCCATACCTTGCTTCCGGCTGTACATCCATCCTGCAAACACAAGACCTTAGACTACAGAAAAAAATCAACTCCCAAAGTAAATCAATCAAGATATTTATGTGTGACAAAAACAACAGAAGATCACTTAAGCATACACAATGCAGACAGATTATAATCTTATCTAATGAACAAATTAAAACACCAGAGGAGACAGACTTTGGAACAACTATTCAAAGATGCCCATACAAATTTACTTAACAAAATAAGTGGGATGGGAAATGACACAAAGGAGATCAAGAAGATAGTAGAAGACCCTAAAGAGGAATTTGAAAGAATAAATAGAAACAAAGCAGATATCACAGAGATTAAAGACCCCATTGATGAAGTAAAAAACATAGTTTAGGTAAAAAAAAAAAAAAAAAAAACACCAGTTTTGAAGGGATAAAAGAAGGAATAAGTGATATAGAGGACAGGATAATTGACTTTGAAGACTCAAAACAGCAAATGGCAAAAAAGTTGGAAAATTTTGAATTGGATCTCAGCTCACAAATATAAGAATCACTGGTGTCCCAGAAGAAGAGGAGAATAAAGGGCTAGGAAGAGTAGTTGAGGATATAATGGAGGAAAATTGTTCAACCCTTAAAAAGAACATAAATATGCAAGTCAAAGAAGCCCAATGAACTCAAAACAGAATAAATCCAAATAGATCTTCTCCAAGACACATACTAATCAGTCTGTCAAATACTGAAGAGAAGCAGAAAATCCTGAAAGCAGCAAGAGAAAACAATCTACTATACACAAGAGAGACCAAATCAGACTGAGTTCAGACTACTTAACTACACCATGGAAACAAGAAGGTAGTGGCATGATATATTCAAGATACTAAAAGAGAAAGACTTCTGGCCAAGAATTCTGTATCCAGCCAAATTGTCCTTCAAAACTGAGGGAGAGCTTGTTTTCACAGACAAACAAGCCCTGAAAGAATTTGTCAACAAAAGACCAGCCCTATAAGAAATACTGAAAGGAATTCTGCCAGCTGAAAAAAAAGACAGGAGAGGGAGGTCTGGAGGAGGGCACAGAATTGAAGACTACTAGTATGGATAATTTAATGGATAAAAAAGAAAAGAGGGAAAAGAATACATAGCTCTGACAAAAAACTTTTAAAAATATGATGGTGGATTCAAGAAATACCTTTTCAGTAATAACTTTGAATGTTAACAGACTTAACTTACAAATTAAAAGATACAGATTGGCAGAATAGATTAAGAAACATAATCTGCTATGTGTTGCTTACAAGAGACTCATCTTAGACACAAGGATACAAATAGATTGAACGTGAAAGGATGGAAAAAGATTTTCCATGCAAGTTCTTAACCAAAAGAAAACAGGAGTAACTATAATAATAGACAAAATAGACTTCAAATGTAAAGACACTATAACAGGCAATGAAGGACACCATATACTAATTAAATGGTCAATTCCTCAAGAAGATATAACAATCATAAATGTTTATGCTCCCAATAAAGGAGCTCCAAAGTACATGAGGCAGACATTGGCAAAACTGAAGGGAGCAATAGATGTTTCCATAATAATACAGGGGACTTCAATACACCAATTTCCTCTATAGATAGGGCAACCAGACAGAAGATCAACAAGGGAATAGAGAAGTTAAATAACTTGATAAATGAATTAGACCTAACAGACATATAAAGGTCATTGCACCCCAGAGCACCAGGATATACATTCTTCCATAGTGCTCATAGAACATTCTCCAGGATAGAATATATGATGGGGCACAAAAAAGGTCTTTATAAATTTAAAAACAATGAAATTATTCAAAGCAATTTCTCTGATTGCAATGGGATGAAGCTGGGTGTCAATAACCACCAGAGAATGAGAACATTCACAAATATGTGGAGATTCAATAACACAATCTTAAACAATAAGTGTGTCAAAGAACAAATTGCTGGAAAAATCAGTAGCTATCTGGAGATGAAAGAAAATGAGAATACAACTTATCAGAAATTATGGGATGTGGCCAAGGCTGTGCTGAGAGGGAAATTTATTGCCTTAAATGCCAATATTAAAAAATAAGAAAGAACAAAAATCGAAGATTTAACAGCACTCCTGGAGGAACTTGAGAATGAACAGCAAAAGAACCCCAAAACAAATATAAGAAGAGAAATAACAAAGATTAAAGCAGCAATAAATGAATGAGAGAACAAAAGGACAATAGAAAGAATCAATAAAATCAAAATTTGGTACTTTTAGAAAATCAATAAGATTGATGGGCCACTAGCAAGACTGGAAAAGAAGAAAAGAGAGAAGATGCAAATAAACAGAATAAAAAATGAGATTGAGCACATTACCGCAGACCGTGTAGAAATAAAATAAATCACAAGAGGGTATTATGAACAACTATATGTCAACAAACTACACAACTTAGATGAAATGGAGAAATTCCTGGAAACACACAAACAAGCTATCCTGACTCAGGAAGAAATAGAAGATCTTAACAAACCAATCACAAGTAAAGAGATTCAGTCATCAAAAATATTTGTACACAGAAAAACCCAGGGCCAGATGGCTTCACAGGGGAATTTTATCAAAAATTCCAAAAAAAAAAATTATCAAAAATCCTGCTCAGGGCAGGCCATGGTGGTTCAGCAGGCAAGAATGCTTGCCTGCCATGCCAGAGGACCCAGGTTCGATTCCCGGTGCCTGCCCATGTAAAAAAAAAAAAAATCCTGCTCAAACTTTACCAAAAAATAAAAATTGAAGAAAAAGGAATTCTACCTAACTCATTTTATGAAGCTAATATCATTTTAATACCAAAACTGGGTAAAGATGCTATAAGAAAGGAAAACTACAAACCAATCTCCCTAATGAACATAGATGCAAAAATTTGCAACAAAATATTAGAAAATTGAATCCAACAACACATTAAACAATTTATACACCATGACCAAGGGGGATTTATACCAGGAATACAAGGATGGCTCAACACAAGAAAATCAATCAATGTAACAGAGCACATTAAAAAAATCATAAGGGAAAAATCACATGATCGTTTCAATTGATACTGAAAGAGCATTTGACAAAATTCAATATCCTTTACTGAAAAAACACTGCAAAAGTTAGAAATCAAAGATAACTACCTCAATATGATAAAGGGAATATATGAAAAACCGATAGTCACCATCGTACTCAGTGGAGAGAAACTCAAAGCTCTCCCCCTAGGATCAGGAATGAGACAAGGAAGCCCACTATCACCATTATTATTCAACATTGTGTTAGAAGTTCTAGCTAGAGCAATCAGGCAGGACAAAGAAATAAAAGGCATCCAAACTGAAAAGAAAAAAGTAAAACTCTCATTATTTTCAGATGACATGACACTATACTTGGAAGATCCGGAAAAATCTACAGCAAAGTTGCTTGAACTAATAAACAAATTCAGCAAGGTGGTGGGATAAAAAATTAATATGCAAAAATCAGTAACATTTCTATATACAAGCAGTGACCTAGTGAGGAGTCAGTTAAGGAGAAAATTCCATTCAAAATAGCAACTAAAAGAATCAAGTACTTAGGAATGAACTTAACAAGGGATGTGAAGACTTGTATTCAGAAAATTACCTGCCATTACTGAATCAAATCAAAGAAGATTTAAATAGGTGGGAAGACATTCCCTGCACATGGATAGGAAGGCAAAATATAGTTAAAATGTCAATTCTCCACAATATGATCCTCAGATCCAACACAGTACCAATCAAAATTCCAACCTGCTTTGAAGACTTGGAAAACCTAATTACCAAATTCATCTGGAAGGTAAAGAGACCTTGAATAGCTAAAAGCATCCTTAAAAAGATGAATGAAGTGGGAGGATTAATATTTCCTGACTCTAAAACTTACTATAAAACCACAGTGGTCAAAACAGCATGGTACTGGCTCAAAGAAAGAAGTATTGACCAATGGAATAGAATGGAGAATGCAGAAATAGACCAACAACCTATGGTCAACAGATTTTTAACAAGGCCCCCAAATCCTCTGAACTGTGCCAAAATAGTCTTTTCAATAAATGGGCATGGAAGAACTGGAATCATTAGCCAAATGAATGAAAGAGGACCCCTATCTTACACACTATAGAAAAATGAACTCCAACTGGTTCAAACACCTAAATAGAAGAACTAGCACCATAAAGCTTCCAGAAGAAAATGTAGGGGAACATCTTCAAGACCAAGTAATAGGAGGTAGCTTCCCAAACTTTACACCCAAAGCACAAGCAACAAAAGAAAAAATAGGGTAAATGGGAACTCCCCAAAATCAAATGCTTCTGCACCTCAAAACTCTGTCAAAAAGCTGAAGAGGCAGACAACTTAATGGAGAAAATATTTAGAAATTATATATCAGACAAAGGTTTGATTTCCTGTATATACAAAGAAATCATACAACTCAACAACAAAGAATAACCCAAATATAAGATGGGCTAAAGATATGACTAGGCATTTCTCTGAAGAGCAAATACAGATGACTCAAAAACACATGAAGAGATGCTCATTTTCATTGACTGTAAGGGAAATGCAGATGAAGACTGCAATGAGATAGTACCTCACACCTATAAGAATGGCTGCTATTAAACAAACAAGAACCTATAACTGTTGGAGAGAATGTGGAGAAACTGGGACACTTATGCACTGCTGGTGGGAATGTATAATGGTGCAGCCATTATGGAAGGCAGTTTAGTGGTTCCTTAGGAAACTAAATATCAAGTTTCCCTATGATCTAGCAATAGTACTACTTGGTATATACACAGAAGAGCTGAAAGCAATGACATAGACATTTGCACACCAATGTTCATAGCAGCATTATTCACAATTGCCAAAAGATGGAAACAAACCAAATGTCCATCAACAGACGAGTGGATCAACAAAATGTGGTATATGCGGGCGGGCCGCGGTGGCTCAGCGGGCAAAGTGCTTGCCTGCTATGCCGGAGGACCTCGGTTCGATTCCCGGCCCCAGCCCATGTAACAAAAACGGAGAAACAGAATACAATAAAACAAGAAAATGTTTAAAGATGTTTCCCTTTCTTCCTTCCTTCCTTCCTTCTCTCTGTCTTTCCTTAAAAAAAAAAAAAAAAAAAAAAAAAAAATGTGGTATATGCATACAATGGAATATTATGCATCACAAAACAAAATGATGTCCTGAAGCACATGACCGATGAATGAGCCTTGAGGACATAATGCTGAGTGAAATAAGCTGACGCAAAAGGAAAGATATGGCATGATTCCACTTTTATTATCAGCATAATATATAATCAGAGGCTTATAATAAGGAAATATGGAGGACTTAGAGATATGTAGAAGCTAGATATGGGTGAAAGTATAGCTAATGAGGTTGAACTCTAGTGTAAGGGAATAGATAGAAGTGAAGGTGGTTCTCTAGTGGGTCTACAAATACTATTACCATACTAAAGAAGAACAAGGTTGATAGGGGTTATAAAGACCTAATTTATGTCCCAATGATTAATACTAGAAATATGAATTAGTTCTTGCAATAATTACTTCAATGATATGATTCTTGTACAAAGAGTGTTTAAGTCCAGAATACAGGGGGAAACTGCTATTGCATTCTATGGGCTATGTTCAAAAGGAAAACATCAGCACTACTGCAGCAACAGCAGAGGTAAATAATGTGGGGAGGGACAAGAGTTAAGAGGTGGTTTAGATTTCCTATTTAGCAAGGGTGTTTTTCTTGATTTTTTTTCTCTTGGGAACAATGAAATTATCTAAAATTGAGAATGTTGATGGACTGTAGACTTTGGGCACTATAACTGATGACTGATGAATGCAGGTGGCTGAATGATGCATTGACTGAGAAGTAGATTTGCGAACGATGATGTGTGCTTATGAACAAAGGTTGTGCTGCTAAAAAAAGGAAAAATCATGAGGCATGATCACCTTTAGAAAATGCTTATAAGAAAACAGGTGCCTTTAAGCTTTTAGAGCAGACATATTAACTCTGGAGTGGTGATGATTATTTCTGGATTTAAAGAGGCTGTTTTATATATCTATATATAACCTGATATTTAGAGATAAGAATGAGGCCAGTCAGGTTGGGGTTAAAGTAAATCAGAACACAGGGGTAAGGAAGACAGTGTCTATATATGAGAACCACACATACTCTTTGAGACCAAAGGAAGAAAGGTTTATTTGGTCTGGAACTGAAATTTTCTGTAATGCATAATCAAATTCAACCTATCTGTGTAGCTAATTTGAACAATTGAAACACAGGGAGCACAGAATAAGAATGAGGGCCTTTAATCCTGAATAGATTATTGTAATGCCTATTTGCATTCTAGAATATTTTAAGCAGATAATCAAAAAATATTGGCAAAGTCCTTTGAGGGATGGGAGAAAGAATATGGAACTATTAATCCTTACCATCAATGTATCCCCTCATGCTCAAACTTTAGGGACACCCAAATTGATAAGTCATGCCCTTGAACCTGAGGCTTACTCATGTGAAGCTTATGTAGGTAATGGAGAAGCTTAGACTACCTATAGGCATGCCTAAGAGTTACTTCTGGAAAACTGCTTTTGTTGCTCCGACTTGGCCTCACTCTCTCTAAGCCCAACTCTGCAAGTGAAATAATTGCCCTCCCCTCTCCATGAGACATGACACCAAAGGGTGAAAGTTTCCCTGGCAATGTGGGAGATGACTCCAGGGATGAATCCAGCCATCAACATTTCCATCTTGACCAACAGGGGGATAAGAAGTGTAACTAATAAAGTATCAGTGGCTGACAGAGTTGAAATAGAGTTGAGAGGCTACTCTGGAGGTTGCTCTTATGCAAGCTTCAGTTCGACCTTGCTACCTATCATAACCTATCAACCCTCAGACAATTACAGCCAATCCTACAGAATGCCTAGGGCAATATAAAAGATTCCACAAGTGTTCCATACACTAGTGTAACTTTCCAGAAATTTACAACCTCCAGATGGGAACCTGGTCCAGATAAGTCCTGAAAACTAGAGGGCCCAGCCTCTCCAAAACATCAGATAGTTCCATCTCCCTACCCCATGTTAGTAACATACTCTTCCAATACAAAAAGTTTAGAATGGCCATAGCCCAAACACCTCTAAAGTGAGGGGTGTAAAAATCAAAGGTGATGATGGTGTGAAAATGGGATTTAACAAATGAATATTAATGCTGAATCATTAAATTGACAACTCTTTTAGTCTCCAGTATCATAGAGCAGCTAGAAGTAAAAACCTAAAATTGTGGAATTGTAACCCATGTCAAACTCTGAAATATGTTCTACAACTAATTGTGGTGCCATGCTTTGAAATTTACTGCTTTTTTGTATATATGTAATTTTTCACAAAAAAAAGTTAATTATGGTGATAAAAAATTATACTCTACTCATAATGGAAAGTTTCTAGTCCTCAAACCATAAAATTTATGTCTATGTGCTGCTTACAAAAAATGTACAGGTTTCCCATTTGTACTGATGGAAATATTTTTGGTAATGGATGGTGGGCATAGTAGCACCATGTTGTGAGTCAAATTAACAGCACTATAATATATGTCAGAATATAAAAAAGGGGGAGTAGTAGATTCTATATATTTTAAATGAAATAAAAAAAACTTTATAGTACACTACATAGTGAATGCTAATTTCAACCAGGAAATCTAGTTAATAGTAT